>NC_037355.1:6764735-16764735 GCF_002263795.3 Bos taurus | reverse complement strand
AGCAGCGTTGCCCGGCCTCACCCATTGCATTCGTTGCTGGGGGAAGGGAGAGGCCGTGGGCAGAGACATTACAGAGAATGTTCTCAGCAGCTTCTGTGGCATGAGTGGCAGCCTTAACTTCCCTCCTTGTCCCTCGACAGCACCAAAGAGTGAGCCCACCCTAAGGGAGCGGAGTGGAGGGAGGGTCCTGCACAGTGAGCACTGAAATAAGGCAGAGGTGAGACTCAGGTGGTGTGAGCTGCAGACCAGACAGGAAGTAAGGAAAGAAGAGCGTGGTAATTATTTACAATGGTTTGGCTGTGGGGCAGCTGCCGAGAGAGAAGTGGATGACTCAGCGCTCATGCATTCAACGAACAGGAAACTATCTTATGTGTATGAAGCAGGGCGACAGGCACCGACTGGAAAGACATTTTCGATCCCTAATGGGCAATTTGCCATAAGATATATTCTGTGTAATAATCTCAAACGCCTAAGGACTATTCTGTGATCTGATTTTTTAAAAATGCAACGTTTATCCTCAGGTATAAACACTTACTTGACTTTTACCAACTGATCAAACAAATTTGTTAAAAATAATGGAGAGAGAGAAGTAACACTTCTACCTATATTGGGGCTTTTTCTTGGTCCTCTTTCATTACTTTTGTCTTCAAAATTTGGGCAGTCTTGCTACTGCTGCTTACTCAGAAAAGAGTTTCTAAAATGGTGTCTTACCCCTGTGTTCAGAGCATTCCATGGTGCTATCTGACGTTTAAAAACCATCTAATCACCTATTATTTATATAGCATTCACAGCATTCAAGCATGAAATACTACACCATGGAAGTTAGAAATGTGAGTAAAGCAGGGTTTCCCTAGCTAGATTATACACTTTCTGAGAGCTCTTTGCACTGCTGTATTTATAGCTATTGAAAATAAAGCCAGAGTATTATAAATATGAATCTTGTAGTGAGAGAACATTTAAGGATCTTTGGGTTTGTAGAGGAGGGTACATGGGTTCTACTCAAGAATCCAGGACAATGCCTGAAAGAGGCAGTGTCTGAACTGGGTGTTAAGAGATGAACATTTCAGAAGCAGAAAGCTAGTAACAAAGTCATGGAGGCAGGAAACAGCTTTTGGGGAGAGGGCTACAGAGAGGGGAAATGGTTTAGTAGGACTAGAAAGGTCATGTTAAATGTGGTCAGTGTACTGATCTCAGCTATTGGAAACTTCTCTGCTGAGAAGTTTTAGAGTTGATCTGCTAGGGACTAAAGAAATATTGGACGTTTTCGAGCAAGTGGGGAAGCATGAGGCTTTAGGAAGAAAACCGGGATCCACCCTGAAACCTGGGAAATGATGGTGACCGGACGTAGGGGTGCATGAGAAAAGAGGCCACCACCTGGAAGGGAGATGATGGAGGCGAGATGTATTATTGATCGTAGTGGCCTTTGACATGTAAAAGGGAAATGACATTTGTGTGCCAAGTGGCTATAGTCAGGTGGTATGTTCTGTACGAAGGTGCAGCGATGGAGGAGAAGACTGAAGATGACTCCAAGTGTTCAAGCCACAGAGGGTGGCAGCACCATTGATGTTAGGCAGGAAAAGAAAAGCAAATTCAGAAGATGCTGGGGAGGAGGATCCAGCCTGGAGAAGCGTCCAAAAAGACAACTTAAGCTGTGGGTGTGAATGAAATCGCTGCCAGGTGGAGAATCTGAAGGAAGGCCCATGCTTCAGGGGAGGAAGTAGAGGAGCCAGAAGAAAAAAATTGAGAGGAGTTTCCTGTGAGACTGGGACTTCTCTGGTGGTTCAGTGGTTAAGGCTCCATGCTTCCAATGCAAGGGACATGGGCTCAATCCCAGGTCAGGGAACTAAGATCCCACATGCCATGCATCGGAGCCAAGAAGATAATTTTTTTTTAATAGTACATACATTTTACTTGGAGCTGGGCTTCCTGACAGCAGAGAAGGTGGAAAATCTACAAACATTTCAGTGCATATGAACTCTTATGTAGTGTGTTCCAAGTGGTACAACAGAAAGACCAGATATTACTTGCTCAGAGACTCAAAGAAAAAAAAAGTTTTTTAAGTGAGATTTCAAGGAAGTCAGGAAAACATGTGGATTTCAAGGAAGAGCCTCGTGCTGGGATGTGTTTCACTTACAGTGTGATCATAAGATCATATACCTTTCCCTTTCTCATCCTTTCCCTTTTGAAATGGCCCCACAAAATGGGCTGTGCGGCAGTCAGTTCTATATCATATTTGGCCTCATTATCTTTGCCGCTTTACCCCCTATTTATATTAATGAACACTGACTGGCCTAGGGTCGCAAGCCATCAGTGACTTCCTTCAGAAATTTCTCCTCACCGTTGAGAACGTGACTTCAGCTCAGGAGCTCCTATGTGTTTGTTAGGAAGGCGTGGCAAGGGAAGAGATTTGGATGACTTGTTACTTGGGAGTGAATTGTGCTTATAGTTAGGATTTCCCTAATTCAAGCTTCAGGTGTGCCTCTAGGAGTAAGACAATTTTCATAGCAGTAATAGATGGCCCTAGTGGTAAAGAACCCCCTTGTCACTGCAGGAGACGTTAAGAGACGTGGGTTCGATCCCTGGGTCAGGAAGATCCCCTGGAGGAAGAAATGGCAACTCACTCCAGTACTCTTGCCTGGAGAATCCCATGGACAGAGGAGCCTAGAGGGCTATAGTCCATGGGGTCACAAAGAGTGGGACACGACTGAAGCAACTTGGCATGCACTGCTGCTGCTGCTGCTGCTAAGTCACTTCAGTCCTGTCCGACTCTGTGCGACCCCCTAGACAGCAGCCCAGCAGGCTGCCCCGTCCCTGGGATTCTCCAGGCAAGAACACTGGAGTGGGTTGCCATTTCCTTCTCCAATGCATGAAAGTGAAAAGTGAAAGTGAAGTCTCTCAGTCGTCTCCGACTCCCAGCAATCCTATGGACTGCAGCCCACCGGGCTCCTCCGTCCATGGATTTTCCAGGCAAGAGTACTGGAGTGGGGTGCCATTGGCATGCACTGCCTCCAAGCAAAAGTACCCTGTTTCTGAGCTTCAGGTTTGATCCCCAGTCAAGGAACTAAGATCCCACAAGCTGCAGGGCATCTAAATTCATGCGCCACTAGAGAAGCCTGCATGCTGCAACAAAGACCCAGCACAAACAAGAAAAAGTAGTATTTTGCCCTTCAGTTTTCATAGTCGTCAGCCCTATTCCTGTTAAATAGAATAATCCATTTTATTTCAATGCCCCTGTATCATGTTTTACATGCTTTAAATTTTTGATGAATTTCATATCAAGAGGATAAAATACTTGGCTTCTTTAGGGGAAGTAATGTATCTTTTCCTCTTTAATAGAAGATTAAGAAGAAACTGTGTCTTCCTTTTCCCTAAATTACCAAGAAACTTTATACCTTCCATCAAGTGCTAACCAATGTAGGTAGCATGTATACTTCTTCCTTTTTGACTCTCAACCCTTTTTTTTTTTCCTTGGTCACACTTCAAGGCATGTGGGATCTTAAATCCCCAACCAGGGATTGAACCTACTGAGTCTTAAACATTGGACCTCCAGGGAAGTCCCTGTTTTCTTATTTTTACTCACATTTCATTATTTTTCTTTTTGGAAGCCACCTCAGATCCTTACAACAGAGTCAGAGTATAAATAAATGAAACAGTTTTACTGTTGACTAAACATCTTTCTACTCATTGTCTCATTTGCTTGTGAGAGCAGTCCCTCAAATAGCTGGCATTAGTACCCTACAAGGCAGATGAAGAACCGAGCCTGAGTGAAGTGAAGGGCCTTCACTTCATGCAAATACCCAGTGGGATGCAGCCCCAGGTCTTCTTCCCCTAATGGGGGTAGTCATTCCAGCCTCTCTTGCTCAAACTCTCGTGGGCACCTGATTGATTTGTAAATAGCATACAGTTGGCTGGGATAGCACTCGTTCAGATGAGAAATCACTGATAGAACAAACTAGTATTTCTTGAGAAGTTTTCTCCTTGATGATGAAACATTCTGTGTTTGTATCTCCTACCCAGGTTGCGTAACCATCCAGAAACACACGATAAGAGTCCTCTTTCAGCAAATATTCTTGATTAAGTCATGAAAATGGAATTGGAGCTTATTTTTCCCCTTTGTATGGTAAGTAACTACTAATATGGATAGTTCTAATCTTCTCACAATATTAAAAACAAATGGAGCTACTTCTTGTGTGAAGATGGCATGACTTCTAATATCTAGATTTGCCATCGGTGTGTTTCATAGAAAAGAGAATGTTCAATTTATTCGCTCAGTTGTGGTTTGTGTCAATATGAAATATATATTATCTGGTTTAGAATTTTGAGTCATTTTGTTCTACGTAATGAGTTTTGGTCATTAAAATAAAAGAATTCTTCTACTTGCTTTATAAACAATTTTAAGATTCTTTACAGTAGCATCTTGTGCAGAAAATTGACATGTGGATGCTGAAAAGTCATGGCCACAAACAAGGAAGATTTAGAAATGCCAGATCTGTGCTGTGGCATTTCTCTTCATCCCAGATGTCCTAGTTTGGAGCATCCACCCCTTTGGCCTAGGAACTGACTGTCTTTAATTGGAAAAACTTATTATCATTTTGCAAGCAAGTGATTAGAACTCAGTCACCCCGAGTGAGTAACATCACCTTTTGAGGAAAGGGCTATTTTACTGAGTTTTCACCAGTGTATTGTGCCTACAGGACTTAAGTTGCTTTGAGACACTTTACTCTCCTTTGTCCACACTCACAAAATCATTTATTTTCACACTTCATTGTATTTTTTCTGTATATGTTCTAGTGCATATTTAAAAGGAAAATTCTCTCTAGATGTGTAGCTGTGAATGTTGCAAAATTTCATTTTTTCTAATGAATTAGGGAGGTGGTCATATTTGAATGTGTGGGAAGGCTGAATTACAGATAACTTTAAACAAATGTGGTTTTTATTACTTTAAACTACATATAGTAACTTCAACAAAACATTATAAAACAGAAATCCTTAAGGAGATTTCTCCATTGTAAGGAGACCTCTTACAATGAATCATATGAACATTTTGTTATTAGCATAT
Source organism: Bos taurus (assembly GCF_002263795.3). Lineage (NCBI taxonomy): Eukaryota > Metazoa > Chordata > Mammalia > Artiodactyla > Bovidae > Bos > Bos taurus. Next base: position 16,759,676 of record NC_037355.1, on the reverse strand, counting down.
AGATTGGGTGTATGTAGGAGCTTGTAAAGTGCCTGAGGTTCATTGAAAATAGCTTATTCTGTCTAAAAAGTGTACATAAGATTGAAAATAAATGTTTAAAACACCATATGTTATCTACCTATAAATAAAATGTTTGCAAAAAAAGGTAAACATCAGCCCAGCTCATGAGCAAATTATCAAAAGATTTTAAATTTATTGAAGTCTTAAATTAATGAGATATTACCACGTGTGCATAAATAACCTAAAGAATAAAATTTTCTTATCCTTCTCTCATATGGGTATTTGTGTTAATGAATCAGGATCCTATTTACACGATTAGTCCCTGAAGTAATTGCTTATTTGAAGAAGTCCTGTCTTATGGGTTTTCAGTTAATTAAATATATTTGCATTTTAGGCACACATTTTAAATTCTAAAGTCCTATTTTTCATAAGCCAGATTCAAATATGTTCGTGTGATAATATGTCTCATTAAGGCCCAAGTCTTTCATTTTTAAAGAAACTTTCAGAATAGCCATATGCATAAAATGCTTATTAATGAAGTCCAATCAATATTTTAGGAAAGTCAACCAATTAAATGTTTTCTTAGTTTAAATTTTCCTGTTTGTAACTGTGATTGCCATGCTGAACATACCTTCAATTTCTAATTTTTCAGTTAGCTTTATTTAATCAGTGTTTCTTTTTCCTGCTTAGATTTTGCATGGCAGTTTTTAACTTCTAATATGCCTTTGGAATTATAAGCATCCTTTTCCTGGAGACTAGCTTTTTCAAAGTATGTGCATATTAACATACTGATCCTGCCAACCCAACTGGGAGATTACTAAAATATGGAGCAAAACTTTTCTAATACTGAAGAACAAAGTATAGTAATTCACAAAGTTAGGTATGTTTTAAAAGGCATAGTTTCCTTATGATTTTAAAATATAAGAGAAATTGGGAATTTAAGTATGTAAGTTATTTAAAAAATCATAAATGCATTCCTGGGATCAAAACTATGGTAATCTCATGGTGCTACCCTAGTTTGGAAGTTTGAAGAAGCTATTGAAGTTGTGGGGGGAGAAGCAACAGACGGACAGGCGAGATGAAGGGAGGGGAGAGGGAGAACGGGAGGATGCATGCAGGGGACCCAGGGTCTAAAACCAAAAAGCACGGCAAGGCCAGATGCTGAGAGAGGTGCAAAGGGACCCAGTTCGGAAAGCAGATTTGAAATATCTGTTTTAAACCACACCTCACTGACCTCTTTCTAGGTGGTTATTTATTAGATGTTTCTCTAGTATACTGTTTATCTATTAGGCTTATTAATTCCTCTTTGCAAAGAAGATGTAAGATGCAGAATCTGGATATAGATTCAAATTCCAGTCTAAGACTATATCTAACTCAAAAAAGGGTAGTAATAGAAAAAAAAAGAAGAAAAATATGATATCCTACAATCATAATGTTATATTATGTCCGGTTTAGCAGTACTGCACAATAATGTCATTTTATTGTCATGAAAACAATCTGACATCCTGAAAAATATATACACTTTACAATAAAATAAATTTCATTCAATTAAATCTTACTGATTCATGTAAGCAATGATCTATGTCAAATGTAATACCAATAGTCTCCTCAGAAGATAACATTTTCTTTGTAGCTGGAATTGCCCTAAGGAAGCATTTCTTCTCATTTAGAGAAAGTAGGAATAAAGCACTTGTATTACCATTTGTATAAATTTTTAATACTGAATAAAATATTAGTGTTTAGTGTAATATTGATTCTCAACATAATACTCCTCCATAATGGCATGCTAATTGGGAAGAATTAAATCAGATCGATTCAAAAACCCTGAGAATGGATCATGTAACACTTGTAATTTTTTTCATTAGTTTTCAAAATTCCAATTAAAGAGGAATTAATCTGTAGAACAGAAATTCTGTGCACATGCACCATCTCTTCTTTCCCACTGCTCCACCCCACAGTGAAATACAGGCGTGAAGAGGGTGGGAAAGGGACTTCCCTGGTGGCCCAGTGGGTAGGATGTCACACTCTCAATGAAGGAGGCGCAGGTTCAATCCCTGATCAGGGAACTAGATCTCACATGCTGCAACTAAGATCTGGTACAGTCCAATAAATTAAAAAAAAAAAAAAGAGGGGGGGAAAGAGGGCAGATCTTCACTTATGAGTTTCAACCATAGAAAAATAGCATTCAAGAGATAGGCGATCTATGTGCTCTGTAATTTACTAACTGCGAGCCTTAAACCTCTTGTAGTCACAGTTTCCTCATCAGTCATATTACTAATCTAATAGTACTAATCTCCCTCAAGTTGTTGAGGGAGTAAAACAGAGAGGCTCTCTCTCAACTAGGGGTGATTCTGCCCTTCAGGAGACATTTAGCAATGTCTGGAGATGGCCTCGGCTATCACAACTGGAGCGGGTATGTGTGCTGACATCTGGAGAGTAGAGGCCAAGGATGTTTCAAATCTTCCTAGGATGCACAGGATACCCCATCCCCACCCCCACCCCCCCACAAGGAAAAACTCATCCAGCCCAAAAGGTGGAACCACAACTGAGAAATCCTGGAGCAAAGTGAAGTAATATATGCAATGAGCACAGTGTCTGACATACAACAGGCTCTCCAATAAAAGTCAGCATAGTTATGATGTTATGGCTGTCATTATTTGAGAAAGGACTCCAAGTCACCTGCCTGGTATGGGGACTGAGTGAGCGATTCAGGAAGCCCATCCCAGCAGTCAGTTGTGCCTGTCTGCTAAGTCATCTACTTGGGGTGGCCAATTTTTAAGTGTTTTTAGAAACAGACTGACCCACTTAATATGTGACTAAGGCTTATAAATTGTATCGTACCAAAGTTCAAGGGCTATCATTTAATTTTTACTTTCTTAGAAATTAGAAGAAAATAGGGAAAGACAAATAACCTATAGTAACAGGTGACTTTTACTTTTTAATTTCTGCTGTTAGTAATAGCTGAGGAGTCTCCTGACAATCATTTACTTTATAAAATAAACTGATGTTTGGACAAATGGCTAGGAAATATGGTCTTCTCATTAATAAAAGATCCTGATTAACTGCTTATACGGTACATGAACAGTATCAGTTTCAAAACCAGTTGACTGCAACCATATAGTTTTAGCTTAATGTTAAAACATTTTAAGGAAGGCAAAATTCTTGCTTAATACAAGATTGTTTTGGTAAAGAATCCACCTGCACTGCAGGAGATCCTGGTTTGATTCCTGGATTGGGCAGATCCACTGGAGAAGGGATAGGTTACCCACTCCAGTATTCTTGGGTTTCCCTTATGGCTCAGCTGGTAAAGAATCCACCTGCAATGTGGGAGACCTGGGATCGATCCCTGGGTTGGGAAGATGCCCCGGAGAAGGGAAAGGCTACCCACTCCAGTATTCTGGCCTGGAGAATTCCATGGACTGTATAGTCCATGGGGTGTCAAAGAGTCAGACAAGACTGAGCGACTTTCACTTTCTTAGGTCAAAAAGATCTGAGCTTGAATTTCACACCATTAAGCTCTGTGATTTTGAATAATTTGCCTAACTTCTCTGAGCTTAGTTCCCTTATCTGTTTAATAGGCATAAAATTACTGTAACATGGGTAATAGGTATGTTAGGTGACAACTGTAATTCTCTCAGTAATATAGAGTTACTGAGAATTAAATGAGACATCTAGAATTTAATATATATTAGCAGTGACTAAATGGTAGCCGTTATTATTTTCATTATTATTATTTCTTCTAGGAACCTTGCACTATTTTTCAGAGCCAGCAGTTCTCATTCTAAAGAATGATAACTATGATGTAGAGGCAAGTTTTTTATTAATGGGGAAGCTTAAATTAGTTCTATTACCTCAACTAACAAAATCCTAGACTTGCTTCAATAAATTTGATTTAAAAGAAAAAAAGAAAACATGGGTATTATATATGGAAATTTCCAGTGAGAATTTTTTAAAGAAGCAGTGGATTTTCTAAATTAAAGAATGAATGATGTGCACATTTTCCTCTCATATTTTAATATAGTTGGTAATCCACTTTTTAATTAGCCACCTAATTATAATTCAATAGAAATTTCCCTAGGTGAACGTAGTAACCTACTTCAGAGAGAAATGGTGCTTTGAGTAGGCACTCCTACTGTGAATTTTGACACTTTTTCAGGTCCAATTTGTTCCAAACCTAAACCGCCCAGGAGAAATGGAAAGAGCTCTGTTTCATAACCTAATAATTCTGACTGCCAGGAAGGATGATTGCAAAGCTAAATTCACCTTCTATCAGAATTTTTATTTCTCCGTTTCTTTGTTTCTTGAAGAAGACTCAACTATTTTTTTCTTCCCATTAGTCATGTTTTAAATTTGAAAATAAAAACACAAATAGTCTGAACTATGACTCCCTTCATTTTTCTTGCTGATTTACATTCTTAACTTTTCAAGTTTCCTTAAGTTCCAAATGAAAGGTCTTGATTTTTGTTTCTTGGGTGGTCTTTTGTGGTTTTTTTGTCTTCCAGGACCAAAAAGTACTTGAAGAGACAATTCCAACATCATAATAGGCATTTGTTTATTTTCATAACCCAGACCCCATGTTAAGGAGGGAGTTTTTTTTTAAATCTATTACTTAGCAATAGATCTGGAGAAGGCGATGGCAACCCACTCTAGTACTCTTGCCTGGAAAATCCCATGGACAGAGGAGCCTGGTAGGCTGCAGTCCATGGGGTCATGAAGAGTCAGACACGACTGAGCGACTTCACTTTCACTTTTCACTTTCATGCATTGGAGAAGGAAACGGCAACCCACTCCAATGTTCTTGCCTGGAGAATCCCAGGGATGGGGGAGCCTGGTGGGCTGCCGTCTATGGGGTCGCACAGAGTCAGACAAGACTGAAGCGACTTAGCAGCAGCAACACTAGCAATAGATATTCAATGTTCCCAAAATTTACATTTGTTTAATCACTGGTTATTCATGAATTTATTCTAAAATATTTTCAAACCTGACATTTGGTGCTGAGGAAATGAATCGACTGCTTTATTGAACTCTCTCTTCCAACCAGTTTTAACTTTGTGTAGTTACAACTTCAATGTCTTTGCATATAATTTTCAACTCTTGTCTCTTAATTTCTGGTTCATATTCATTAAACTTACACAGACAGGAGAGTTGAATTTTTCATTTTAATTAGTTTATCTCCTTGCTTCCACCTTTGCACCCTAGAGTGTATTTTTTTTTTTTACTTTTTCTTTTATATTGGAGTACAGTTAACAATGTTGTGTTAGTATCAGGTATACAATAAAGTGAATCAGTTACACATACACACGTATCTCTTCTTTTTCAGATTCTTTTTCCATTTAGGTTATTACAAAATATTGAGCAGTGTTCCCTGTGCTATACAGTAGGTCCCTGTTGGTTATCTATTTTAAACATAGCAGATGTACATGTCAATCCCAAACTCCCAATCTACCAATAAAATATAAGTCAGGTCATTCTGCTCCTTGACTCAAAACTCTCCAGTGATTCCCTGTTTCAATCAGAGTAAAATCTAGAGCCTAACAATGGTCCTCTATGTGTCAGCCCACCTATGTTTCAGCCTACCAGGTCCACCCTCTCTTCCTGCCATCCACCTCCACATTAAATCCACTCTAATTGTAACCAAAAGTGGGGTCTGGCTGCTGGCTGCTCAAAAGACATTAAAGAGGCAAGGCTGATGGAAAGGAAAGTTTGCTTTCTTTTGGATGTCAGCAACCAGAGGAGAAGGCAAACTCCTGTCTTTCAAAGGCCAATTCCCTCCCCACTTCTCCCAACTACATCCAGTGGGCAGGAGCTTTCATAGGCAGAGGGAGGGGGCTTCATGCTGAAACAGCACGGTCAGCTCTGACAGTCATCTTGAAATGGTCACCAGTGGTCTGTGACGATTACCAGTATCATGTTGATTGTTATAAGTACAATTAATATTCAGCTCCAGGGTCAGTTTGTTTCCATTTCCTTGAGGCCAGTTTTAGGAATTGTGGCAGCTTACATCATGGCTACGGTCTGGTCATCATGTAGTTAACATCTTCCACCTGGTGGGGGTTTTAGTATAACTCACAACCTCACAGGATAGGGCTCAGAATATTATCTATAGCCCTTGAGAAGGAACTAAAGGTAACTTTGCTTACTAACCATTAATGCTTTGTCCTGTTTGACTGCTTTTCTTTTGTTAGGCATTTTCTCACTTCTGTGATTAAACTTAATGTTTGGTTTCCCTGTTGGCTCAGTGGTAAAGAATCTGCCTGCAATGTAGGAGACCTGGTTCAGTCCCTGGGTCAGGAAGATCCCTTGGAGAAGGGAATGACTACCCACTCCAGAATTCTTGCCTAGAGAATCCCATGGACAGAGGAACCTGGCAAGCTACAGTCCATGGGGTTGCAAAGAGTTGGACATGACTGAATTGCTAACACTTTCACTTTTCACTTTGGCTAAAGCTTTTCCATGGGCAAGAAGCAGGCTGAGGACATGGGGGCTGGGGGAAAGGACTAAAGGGTCCTTCTCTGTTTCACAACTGCTCTGGCTTCCCTACAGTTCTGCCAGCACAGGAGGCATGTTCCTGCCTCAGGGCCTTTGCACATGCTCTGTCCTATCTGGGACATCCTTCCTAGGGAACCCACATGACCTGCTCTTTCCTCTCCTTCAAGTCTTTCCTCAAATGTTGACTCCTCAGTACACTCTTCACTGATCACCCTTGTAAGATGCAACCCCTTCCCACAATCCCTATTTTCCCTCCCTGATATGTTTCTCAGCATGATAACCACCATCATCTGATAAACTGTATAACTGACTTATTTATTACTCATTTATTTCTTGTCTGTCTCCCAGGACTAGAATGTAAGCTCCATGAGGGCAGTGTTTTTTGTTGGTTTGGGCTGGTATCTAGCAGACAGCTGATATTAGTTACATTGAACTAAAGTAGAATTGTTGCCTTACTGATCTTAGTTTCTTTCAAAGCCTTAATTTGCCTCTTCCGTTTTTTCTTCTGGTGCTCTGTTCCTTTAGGAAAATGTCAATCCCCTTAACCAAGATTAGGATTTAGGAAATAGTTTCACTGTGTTTCCTTTTGATCTCTGATAAACTTCAAGTGGGAGAGGTATGCATTTTAGCCATATTCCTTTTCCTGTTACTTTTCCCATTAGACAAGGAGACCATTATCACCAAAATGGTAAAGGGACTGGGATAGATTAGATTCCTGATCACAACACTCCTGGGGGAATCCTGATGGAAAAAAGAGATACATGGAAATGCCAAGTTCTACAAACAGTTAAATGAAAGACAGTGGGAGGGTTATTTTCCTTTGGACTTAGGTAGATTTTTTTCTAGCACACATGTTCCTAATGTAAATATAGAGCCTTAAACCTGATTTGAGAAAATACCTACCTCCTGATGACAAGAAAGCCATAAATATAGTTCATGACCAAAGATTAGTCACTGTTTATTATTGCTGGTGACACATGATACATAGGGAAGGTCTGGCAGTATTTCAGATTTCTCCAGCCAGCCATTTGTCATTTCATAGTGGAAGATGAGGAGGTATTTCTATATTAACGGCCCCTATAAAAGGGAAGTGAGTGGAGAAATGCCGATGTGTTTTATCATTGAGAGTCAAAGGGACACCTGACAATGTTAAAAATGTGCTGAGTGGATTACAGCACATTTTGGTACAAGTTGGTCTTCTAAATAATAAGACTCCATTAAAGAGGAAGAGCAAGAAAAGGTAGAAGAGTAAGGGAAATATGTTTTCTGCTGCATAGTTCTCCCTTGTGCCCTTGAACAACATTTCTGGACTCGAGCTGAGACACAGGAGCTTGATTTATCTCTAAAGCCTGTAACGTTTTGAGCGGCATGATATCCCCAAAACCCTGCTATTTGAGCTGCACTCCTGTCCCAGCACAGAACATTTCCAGCTCAGATCTGTTCAACGCAATCTGCAGAGACGTGATGCCCCTCCCCGCCAACGTCACATCACTTCCCAACTTCAATTCATAATTTAGGATAAACCAAGTCACAGAGCATGTTCATCACTTCCACCTGATCAAAAAATTCACACCCATATCTGCTTCATAACTACGATGTCTATACACGTTGAAAGACATCAGGCTCTTTGGGAGAGAACTTTAAAGTTCTCTTTAAAAAGTGGAGTTGGGGATGTGAACAGCCAAGAATTTTTTCTTGGAAATGTTGGTGCTGAGGAGTTTTTAACATAAGCAGTAACTCCTGTGATGCTCTGCAGAATTCCAAAGACACTGATAAAAATTAAAATAAAAAGCCTCAGCTTGGTTATATGTATGCTTCAATAGGCAAAGAGATATATTTAATGCAGAGGGTGTTGAATCTGAATTAGTACAAATATTATTAATTTAATGTTCATACTGCATTTTATGGTTTATAAACTGCTTAGCAATAATTTTATATATTTTCCCTCACAGCACCACTGTAAAATATATCAGCATTTTATTTTCCCATTTTATAGATGAGGCAACCTTTAATAAGTGATCTATTTCTTTCCTGTGCATATTGGTTAACTGGTAAATGATTAATTTATGTCTACATGAACTTCATCATGCAGAGTATTTATTTTAGTGTGAGTTGGTATTTATTTTACCCGCAAAGCATTACAGTATCCAATTATGTATGCATGTTTTAAAGGCAGTAAAGCAGCCACCGGTAGTTAATGCAACATTAAGTCAGAGATTTTAAATCCGCAGTAAATTTTGAGTTAGAGTATTTAAATCAACCATCCTCCTTTCCCTCAGCCCTGGTCCATGTGGGTGAGAAACGGTCCTTCTATAAAATGACCATGTGGCACTTGTCCAATGACACAGAAAAGTTATATTGAGATTTTCAGAGTTTCAAATCTTAACTGTAAAATAAAGAACCTAAAGGCTTATAACTACATTTGGCAAGAGTCTGGAGGAGCAGGCAAATCTGATCAGTGACTTCTGCCCACAGCATAACTTGTGACTGTAGAGTTTCTAGCTGGCTCTCTTCCTTTTGCCATCTTTATTTTTCTGCCTTCATTTCTTCCTTTCCTTATCAACTTTTGCATCAGTGAGATGGTTGCTGTGGCTGCCTATATGGAGACGATGCTAATCTAATCACACCTAACATAATTAAACCTCATGTTAAGGTTTAATAAAAAGGGAAACACCTTCTGCAACACTGTCATTTGCATTATTTACCCATAATGTGCTCTACTGTGTTATACCCAAAACTGCCTCTCTCAATGGGTGCAGCATTTGCAGTCCAAGATTCTCAGAAAGGTCATTTGTATAAATGTGGATGGACCTGGAGTGTCATACAGAGTGAAGTCAGTCAGAAAGAGAAAATCTCATATATTAACACATATATACAGAATCTAGAAAAATGGCACAGGGCAAGAATAGAGACGCAGACATAGGAAACAGAAGGGGAGGGTGGGATGAATTAGGCGAGTAGGAGTGAGACATGTGTAAACCAGACAGCTAGTGCAAGCTGCTGTGTAACACAGGGAGCTCAGTCGGGTGCTCTGTGATGACCCAGAGGGATGGGATGGAGGGGGCAGGAGGGAGGCTCAAAGAGGGACAGCATGTATGTATGCACAGAGGTGATTCACTTCACTGGACAGCAGAAACTAACACAACATTGTAAAGCAATTATACTCAGTAAAAAAAAAAAAAAAAAAAAATTAAGCATCCTAGGCACTGACTCAGTTAGATCCCTCCAATATTTCACCACTCTCATCTTAGTCAAAGGACCAAAAGGTTCAGTCATTTTATAAGTCAACATTTTTTAATCAATTAAAATGTGCTTTCTTTTCATGATAATTTATAGTATACCATTCTCCTCCATTTATTGACCCCAAGACTCTTCTATTCAGCCAACAAAGGATTCTAAGATAAAAAAATTACTTGCAGAAGGTCACTGCCATAATTTCACAGGCAAAATTTCAAAGTCTAAATACTGCCATGAAAGTGAAAGTTGCTCAGTGGAGTCCAACTCTTTGCAACCCCAAGGACTATACAGTCCATAGAATTCTCCAGGCCAGAATACTGGAGTGGGCAGCCTTTCCCTTCTCCAGGGATCCTCCCAACCCAGGGGTTGAACCCAGGTCTCCCACATTGCAGGAGGATTCTTTAGCAGCTGAACCACAAGAATACTGAAGTGGGTAACCTATCCCTTTTCCAGCGGATCTTCCCGACCCAGGAATCAAACCAGGGTGCGGATTCTTTACCAACTAAGCTATCAGTGAAGCCCAAATACTGCCATATTAGCTGTCAAAGGCAGATGATTTAAAACATATTGTGTGTGTTAGGTATTTAAACTCTTTCAGAATCCATAAACTGCCTGTTTGAAAATCAAAATGTATTCTTTAAACTAAAAGAGTACCTAAAAATTCAGGAAGTGCTATAATATGAATTTTATGAAAATAACTTTTCTTATTAAAAATGTACTTACTGAACCATAAACTCCATTTCATCAGATCTACCAATAACACAATGTATCATGGAGTAATATTTTTTCATTTGTGTCATTCATTATGGGATGTATTGTACAGTATCTATTTAATCAAGGCATAGAAATTTTAAAAATGATTTTTTTTTTACAACAAGGAGCATTATCACAGAGGAATGTCATTGAAATATTATCCCCAGGCTACTTGCTTGGATATCAGTTATAAAAGGAATCAGCACCTCAGTGTGCAGGATTGTAACTCTGACTTAGATATACTTGACCCTTAAATGGATACTGGGGATTCTTTTCATATAATGAAGACAGAAAGAAATTGGGAGATTTTAGCCATCTCACTCTGTTATAAAAATGGAAAAATACACATATAATGGAAATATTTCAAAATATGAGTGTAATATACAGAGTATACAAATTTCACCCTTTTAAAAATCCCTCTAACTAAATACCCAAATGAAATGCCATTATAGCTTCCTTCATATGCAGTGGTTCCAATACCGAAAAATCCAGGGCTTTTCCCAATCCGAAACTTTTTAGATAGCATTTATCCTTCCTATTAACATTTTTTTGACCCATACTGCAGCTTCTACATTGAACATATCATTTTCCTCTGAGAACTGCATGTCCTTACACAGCCGTACAGGAGAACTGTGAACTTATATCACTTTCTGGTGTGACAAAGGACTAAGTGGGCAGAGAACCAGATAAAACTCCCATGCACTTGCTCGTTCACCACCACCCCTCACTGAACATGAGACATAAAGGCATATCCCTTTATTGTGAATGTTGAACTGGGCTTGATTTCCAGGTTCTCAGTCCCGTAATTCCCAGGACCCATTATTATGGCATTTCTGTTTTCATTGATTTTCATCTTTTTATATAATTCTGTTAGCTTCTGCCAAAAAGAAACATTTCGAGGAAGGATTCTTATAGGGAAAAACTGAAAAATAATAATGATGCTGAGTGAAAACACTGTATTCCTTTTCATAGAGAGAGCTTATCAAGTATTCATGATATTTCAGAACCACATTTAGAGAAGTTGCTGAAACTTAATCTCGCTTCCAGATAAAGTCAGCACAGCATTTATACAATTATTATCTAGTATTTCCTCGCAAACTAATAAACAGTATTTCAGCTAAAACTTGAGCTTTATTCTACAAAGAATCTAAAACTTCTTACAAGGAAGCATTCCTTATCCATCAGAAGTTGGTACAGAGAAAGGAAAATTCAAAGCGGCAAATATGGGCAGTGCCTTTCCATCACCAACAGAGTAAGAAGATCCCAGCCCAAGAGCATGGGTCTCTAGAGCATGTGGCAATTGTACGCCTAGAGAGAGAGGAGTCCGTTAGGATGCCATGGCTTTGAATCAGTCATTTATACCTGCCAACCTGTTTCCCTGGTTCTGAACCAAGATTCATTTGGTAACCAGTTCACTGGTTACAATTATTCTTCACATATACTTATCTCTGCTGCTGCTGCTGCTGCTAAGTCGCTTCAGTCTTGTCCGACTCTGTGGGACCCCATAGACGGCAGCCCACCAGGCTCCCCCGTCCCTGGGATTGTCCAGGCAAGAACACTGGAGTGGGATGCCATTTCCTTCTCCAATGCATGAAAAGTGAAACTGAAGTCGCTCAGTCGTGTCCAACTCCTAGCAACCCCATGGAATGCAGCCTACCAGGCTCCTCCGTCCATGGGACTTTCCAGGCAAGAGTACTGGAGTGGGGTGCCATTGCCTTCTCCATACTTATCTCTATATCTCATCAACTCAATGGACATGAGTTTCAGCAAACGGCAAGAGATAGTGAAGGACAGGGAAGCCTGGCGTGCTGCAGTCCATGGGGTCTCTACAAGTTGGATACGACTGAACAACATCTCTATCTATGCCAATGGGGAGAAAATACAGCAGTCAATGTAACTATCAGCTTGATAGATACATTTCTTATTGTAAAGTTGGCATTCTGCTATAAACAGCTTTTAAATTCATGTGAATATTGTCAGTGAGCACATTTTGTAGTCATATAATTCTCAGTTGCACATACGGAGGTAGAAGTTCCATTTCTGGAACATGAGGCTAGATGGAGACAGTCATTTCTCATCCCATATATTTGCGTATAAAATACGGCCACTCCCATACATACTTTCTCAATGCCTTCCCCACCCTACAAGAAAAAGAACTCATGCTTGTAGGAGATGACAGTGAGTCTAACACTGTCCTCAGAGAAATAAAGTTCCGTACACAGGTTCACCCAGCCAGTAATAGAGGTGAGAATAAAACGCAGGTCTGACAGATGTACTTTGATGTACTTTGACCTAACCTCTTCACTTACTTTCTATAACTAGCAACTCAGGCCCTGGAGAGAAGCAAATAAAGCCAGTCCCGTGGCTGCCAGAGAATAAACACTGGTTCTGTTGGCTATTTTTTCTAAGCAACTCTAAACCCAAGATCTTACCCAAGAAGTGATACTCTTACCTCTATGGATGTTTGGGGAAACCTTGTCTGATCGTTTAGCTATATACATAATGTTTTGGATTCTGTTTTAAAAATGAACACTATGACCAACCCAATAAATAGTAATATCAATTCAAGGTAGTATGTGCAGTGGTGATGCATTCTAGGGAGCAGGATTTGTTGAGAAAGGTTGGCATACTAGGAGAGCATACAGAGGAGAAAGCAGTCTTCTTAGGATAGAAAAAAGAAAACAAGAAGCCAAAGCGGAAAGAAAAAAAAAGGTATCTGTGCTTTATGTGCACACACATGTGCACATTCTATAAGTATATGAAATAACTTGCAAACATAAATATTTAAAAATAAAAATGTACACTATTAACACAAAGACATGTGTTCATAGTGAACTTAATTTCTTGAACATTCCTTATCAGGGAACTGGAAGAGCAAAGAGAAACAACAATTATTTTAGCAGTTACATAACTGTCCCTCATTGTCTATTCATTATCTCGTTATTTGGCCTGCCTACAGAATTAGTTATGAGTCCAGTTCCAGTGATCTCATTGTGTTAACTGACCACATCACATTTGATTGTTTACAAGCACACATTTGTATTATGTACCTAACATTAATCTGAAAAAGGTCTTAAATCTATTTAACTGGACCTGGTAGGAGAGTACTCCTAACGAATTATAAGCTTAGTGATGCACAGATGAAATATTCTGGATTTTGATCATGCATATTAGGTATTAGATGTATTCCAGTCAGCCTTCTGTATCTGCAGGTTCCAAATCCACAGACTGTGCATCCTCAGATTCAACCAACTGCAGATCGAAAATATTCAGGAAAAAAAATTCCAGAAAGTTCCAGAAAACAAAACTTGAATTTGCCATGCCAGCAACTGTGTTGCTTAAGCAACATCACATTTACATTGTATTTACAACTATTTACATAGCATTTACATTATATTAGGTATTATAAGTAATCCAGAGATAATTTAAAGTATACAAGAGGACGTGCATAGGTTATATGTGAATACTATGCTATTTTATATAAGGGACTTGAGTACTGTCGGATTTTACTATCTATGGGGTCCTGGTAACAATCCCCTACCCATACCAAGGGATAACTGTATGTCATGTCATGTCTTCAATGTCATTTTGGAGATTATTTTTTCATCTTAAAAAATAATAGGTATCAAATGTCATTTATTATTCTGATTTAATGAGATCATCTTTCCATCTCCCAATGAACTCTTTGCTTAAACTAGTTCAAATATTAGAACCTTTTCTTAAAAAAAAAAAAAAATAGATCATCACTTAAGATTGAAATAATATATCTAAACCAGGGATTCATTTCAGTGTTTAGCATATCTCCTCACTTCCAATAAATTCTTCCTAATATCTAACTCAGTTCTTTCCCAAAATGTCCTCTTACAAGCAATGTCCCACTAAATCATCTTCCTCAGTCTGGATTTTTCATCCCTGTAATGCTTGCTTTGAATCTACATTCTTTTCCCATTCTCCCAGGCCTCCAGGTTTCCTCTAGGCCAGTATTTCTATTAAGAAATCAGTCTCCTCTGTGTTACTGACAGCAGCATTTCAGTTGCCAGGATTGTTTCTTTTGAACAGAAGACCCAAAGGGTGCTTCCCTTATTTTAGCCCCACTGTTTCTATGATTCAACCCCCAAATAATTTTTTCAGAATTCCTTCAGAAATGAAACACTCATTAAAAACAAAAAGAAACAAAAAAGAGCTATTTCAAAAAGAGGGCTAAGCTTCAAAAAAATGGTAAACAGAGACTTCCCTGGTGGTCCAGTGGTTAAGACCATGCTTCCTCTACAGGGGGCACGGGTTCAATCCCTGGTCAGTGAACTAAGATTCCACATGCAGTGCAGTGTGGCCAAAAGATATCAATAAGTAAACAGAAGAAGAGAGTGAATCATTTTCTTCCCTGGATGCTATTTTGAATGGAGACAGGAAGATGAGCTAAATGACCTCTTGATGATCCCCCAGCCCTGTGATTTTGTGATCATTTTAGCTTCCGGCACTTCCTCTTCTCTGAACACTAAAATCTAATCTGCCCTAAAATATGGGAGTGTTTAACAAATGAAAACCTTTTAATGGAAGAGAGAGTCTGCCTGTTTCCTTGGAAGTAATTTCCTTAATAATTGCTTATATTTATATTCAAGGCAGCCCGTACTGAATCATTAAACCCAAAGAAAGTCATAAAAGAAAAATTAGCAGACATACTATGTAATGATATGCGATTTATTTCTTGACTTTTCCCTTTGTTTCTCTGCGTGAGAAACATTTATTCCTATAAATGGTTAAAGGACTCATGAACTCTGCTCGGCTAAACCTAAAAATCATCCTTGACACCACGGCAATGGTTTCAGTTTAGACAAAGAGCTTTGTGAACGTCAGTGAACATTTTACTTCCATGGCTACCTTCTGAGCAGCGTTGCCACGGAGCAGATTACATCTGACAAGGCTGTTTGGTGAAGATTAGCAGCAGGTAGATTAAGCAGTCCTTGAGCCTGCCATTTAATCCACCACTAGTGGTTTTAAGCACTAAGCCAATGATGCTACTTGGAAGCACAACAATTAGCTTATTAGTTCTTGTTACTTTGTAAGCAGCTATTTTTGAACCAGGAGAGAACTTTGAAAATAATTGCTACTGATGAATAGTTAAACACAGACCTCTTCCAATATCAGATGGATGACCTGGTTGACTCTAGATTCAGATGCCACTGTTATTATTACATGATTATGACTAACAATGATTATGGTAAGACCATTCCATTAAGTACCAGAGCTAAGCTTCCTGTGCATGACAGCAGTTTCCCACTAGCTATCTATTTTACACATGGTAGTGTATATATGGCAATCCTAATCTCCCAACAATAAAATAGTGTAAATAAGCTACAGGAAGTGAAGGAGGAGACGTCAAAATTCGACTCTGGTGGGACTCGAAACCACCACCTTTGAATAACCACACCCGGGCGGGCAAGAAGTCCAATGTGCTATCGACTGTGCCACAGAGAGAACTAAAATGGACAGCAATGGGTGAATTTAACTCAGATGACCATTATATCTACTACTGTGGGCAGGAATCCCTTAGAAGAAATGGAGTAGCCATCATGGTCAACAGTCTGAAATGCAGTACTTGGATGCAATCTCAAAAACGACAGAATGATCTCTGTTTGTTTCCAAGGCAAACCATTCAATATCACGGTAATCCAAGTCTATGCCCCGACCAGTAACACTGAAGAAGCTGAAGTTGAATGGTTCTATGAAGACCTACAAGACCTGTTAGAATTAACACCCCAAAAAAATGCCCTTTTCATTATAGGGGACTGGAATGCAAAAGTAGGACATCAAGAAATAACTGGAGTAACAGGCAAATTTGGCCTTGGAGTACAGAATGAAGCAGGGCAAAGGCTAATAGAGTTTGCCAAGAGAACGCACTGGTCATAGCAAACACCCTCTTCCAACAACACAAAAGAAGACTCTACACATGGACATCATCAGATGGCCAACACCAAAATCAGACTGATTATATTCTTTGCAGCCAAAGATGGAGAAGCTCTATACAGTCAGCAAAAATAAGACTGGGAGCAGACTGTGGCTCAGATCATGAGCTCTTTATTGCCAAATTCAGACTTAAATTGAAGAAAGTAGGGAAAACCACCAGACCATTCAGGTATGACCTAAATCAAATCCCTTATGATTAAGTAGAAGTGAGAAATAGATTCAAGGGACTAGATCTGATAGACAGAGTGCCTGATGAACTATGGACAGAGGTTCGTGGTTCGTGACATTGTATAGGAGACGGGGATCAAGACTGGGAGAAGGGTTCAGGATGGGGAACACATGTATACCTGTGGTGGATTCATTTTGATATTTGGCAAAACTAATACAATTATGTAAAGTTTAAAAATAAAATTAAATTAAAAAAAAAAAAGACCATCCCCAAGCAAGAGAAATGCAAAAAAGAAAAATGGCTGTCTGAGGAGGCCTTACAAATAGTTGCGAAGAGAAATGAAAAGCAAAGGAGAAAAGGAAAGATATACCCATTTGAATGCAGAGTTCCAAAGAATATCAAGGAGACATAAGAAAGCCTTCCTCAGTGATCAATGCAAAGAAATAGAGGAAAACAACAGAATGGGAAAGACTAGAGATCTCTAGTCAAGAAAATTAGAGATACCAAGGCAAGTTTTCATGCAAAGATGGGCACAATAAAGGACAGAAATTGTATGGACCTAACAGAAGCAGAAGATACTAAGAAGAGGTGGCAAGAATACACAGAAGAACTGTACAAAAAAGATCTTCACGACCAAGATAATCACAATGGTGTGATCACTCACCTAGAGCCAGACATCCTGGAATGTGAAGGCAAGTGGGCCTTAGGAAGCATCACTACAAACAAAGCTAGTGGAGGTGATGGAATTCCAGTTGAGCTATTTCAAATACTAAAAGATGATGTTGTGAAAGTGCTGCATTCAATATGCCAGCAAATTTGGAAAACTCAGCAATGGCCACAGGACTGGAAAAGGGTCAGTTTTCATTCCAATCCCAAAGAAAGACAATGCCAAAGAATGCTCAAACTACTGCACAATTGCATTCATCTCACACGCTAGTAAAGTAATGTTCCAAATTCTCCAAGCCAGGCTTCAGCAATACGTGAAACGTGAACTTTCAGATGTTCAAGCTGGCTTTAGAAAAGGCAGAGGAACCAGAGATCAAATTGCCAACATCCGCTGGATCATTGAAAAACCAAGAGAGTTCCAAAAAACACATCTATTTCTGCTTTATTGACAATGCCAAAGCCTTTGACTGTGTGATCACAATAAACTGCAAGAAATTCTGAAAGAGATGGGAATACCAGACCACCTGATCTGCCTCTTGGGAAATCTGTATGCAGGTCAGGAAGCAACAGTTAGAACTGGACATGGAACAACAGACTGGTTCCAAATAGGGGAAGGAGTAGGTCAAGGCTGTATATTGTCACCCTGCTTATTTAACTTCTATGCAGAGCACATCATGAGAAATGCTGGGCTGGAAGAAGCACAAGCTGGAATCAAGATTGCCGGGAGAAATGTCAATAACCTCAGATATGCAGATGACACCATCCTTATGGCAGAAAGTGAAGAACTAAAGAGCCTCTTTATGAAAGTGAAAGAGGAGAGTGAAAAAGCTGGCTTAAAGCTCAACAGTCAGAAAACTAAGATCATGGCATCCAGTCCCATCACTTCAGGGTAAATAGATGGGGAACAGTGCAAACAGTGGCAGACTTTATTGTTTGGGGCTCCAAAATCACTGCAGATGATGACTGCAGCCATGAAATTAAAAGATGATTACACCTTGAGAGAAAAGTTATGACCAACCTAGACAGCATATTAAAAAGCAGAGACATTACTTTGCCAACAAAGGTCAGTCTAGTCAAGGCTATGGTTTTTCCAGTGGTCATGTATGGATATGAGAGTTGGACTAAAAAGAAAGGTGAGCACCAAAGAATTGATGCTTTTGAACTGTGGTGTTGGAGAAGACTCTTGAGAATCCCTTGGACTGCAAGGAAATCCAACCAGTCCATCCTAAAGGAGATCAGTCCTGAGTGTTCATTGGAAGGACTGATGTTGAAGCTGAAACTCCAATACTTTGGCCACCTGATGTGAACAGCTGACTCATTTGAAAAGACCCTGATGCTGGGAAAGATTGAAGGCAGGAGGAGAAGGGGACGACAGAGGATGAGATAGTTTGACGGCATCACGAACTCAGTGAACATGAGTTTGGGTAAACTCCGGGAGTTGGTGATGGACAGGGAGGCCTGGTGTGTTGTGGTCCTTGGGTCGCAAAGAGTCAGACACAACTGAGTGACTGAAGTGAACTTAACTGCAGCAACAGGAATATATTTACAGCACAGGGGAAATTAAACTCATTATGTTGTAATAATCCATAATGGAGTATAGTCTGCAAAGATACTGAATCAGTATGCTGTACACTTGAAACTAATATAATATTGTAAATTAAATATACTTCAATTGAAAAAGAGACAGCAAAGGACAAAAAAGACCGTTCCATAAAAACTAGCTGCCCTGAGCTAATCTCTGACCGGGGCTTTACAACATTTTCATTGACTCATCACAACAGTTCTTTGAAGTTTTACCAAAATAAAAAGTTCCTCATATATTCTGGGAATTTTTTTTTTTTTTTTTTTTGGATACTGACTTTGTGTGTCCATGAATATTTTTACAATGAATTATTCAGCACTTGACTGATTATTTTTTGTGTTGCTTGGTCCAACTGCAGTTTGAATGATACAGAATGAACAGAGAAAACCACAGCATTAATCTTGAACTGTAAAAGCCCTATTTGTATTGTGACACAAATGTAAATGTAAAGCAAGCAGAAAATAAAACGCTAAGTAAGCTCTTTTCTGAGCTTAGTATTGTTAGAAAATATTTAACTCGTTGCTTGGTAGCTTTTCTATTTTGTGTGCTATCAGTGCAAAGAGAATTATACTGGGGTCAAAAATGATTAAAAACTTTACAGTAAATTACTTTTATCAAAATTTTACTAGTTTCTAGGGTAAATGTGCAGCACTAAACTTAATTACCAAGATCCGTGAAATATAGAATTAATATTCAATATGGGTCTGAATTGTACTGATTAGCATATATTTTATACAATGCACTAAAAGAAAAATATGTTATCATTAATATTTGTTGTCTGGTGAATACATTCTTATCTTGTGGATGGAATAGTGGGTTTATATACCTACAGAGGATAGCATTTGGTTGTCCCAAATACAAGCTGTGTTTACCACTCACATCAACTAAACCCCACTATACCTGAAACTAGGAAGCGTCTTCTATGCAATGAACATGACTGGACCGACAAAACTTATGAATTTTTTTATTATAGCACTAAGATAAAGATCAGGAAAAGGCAATGGCACCCCACTCCATTACTCTTGCCTGGAAGATTCCATGGACAGAGGAGCCTGGTGGGTCCTCCGACTCGCTAAGAGTTGGACACGACTGAGCAACTTCGCTTTCACTTTTCACTTTCATGCATTGGAGAAGGAAATGGCATCCCACTCCAGTATTCTTGCCCGGAGAATCCCAGGGACGGGGGAGCCTGGTGGGCTGCCGTCTATGGGGTCGCACAGAGTCGGACACGACTGAAGTGACTTAGCAACAGCAGCAAGATAAAAATTGTTATTAACTATAAGAGGCAAAGGATCACTGATCACAATGACATTCTGCTAAATGACAGACCACAATCCATAGCCTTGAGTGATCCCTTTGCCAGATAACACCTGGAAACCACACTGAGATGTACTTTCCAGGTGGCTGGTTTCACCTAGTTGGCCTTAGACGTGTCAATCAAGCACTTGTCTTAGTTTGCCAATTCCCTCCTTGCTGACATCAGATCTGAGATGGCTAAAAATGTGTGAAGTCCTGTAAGCCTACTCTCCAGGGCTTTCACCTTGGGATGGCAGGAGAGCTTATAAGGTCTCTATTACTCCATTTCCACAGCCCCTAAGACTACAGCTGAAAAGTGACCCAAACAAGCTACATTAAGGTGATTGTCTAATAAATGGTTAGTAAACAACTCTGGGAGAAGGCAATGGCACCCCACTCCAGTACTCTTGCCTGGAAAATCCCATGGGCGGAGGAGCCTGGTAGGCTGCAGTCCATGGGGTCGAGAAGAGTCGGAAACGATTGAGCGACTTCACTTTCAGTTTTCACTTTCATGCATTGGAGAAGGAAATGGCATCCCACTCCAGTGTTCTTGCCTGGAGAATCCCAGGGACAGGGGAGCCTGGTGGGCTGCCATCTATGGGGTCGCACAGAGTCGGACACGACTGAAGCAACTTACCAGCAGCAAACAACTCTAGCACTAAAGACTCCCAAGGTTGAGGGGGACCTTAAAGGTCATGAATGACTATTTTACACTCTTCTGATGACTCAAGTGACATTCAAAAACCACTGATGATAGGAATCTCTTGGCTTCCCAGCTTCAGGCAGTTCTAGTTGATACTCATCAAATTTCCCCTTACTGGTCCTAGATGTAACCGTTGGCACTAATGAAATGTTTACTTCCCCTCCAATACCCTGACAAGCTCCTTTCTAATGCTTCCTCATTCTCTTGGGTTTCCTTCCTCCAGTGCCCTAGTCACTTTCCTCTGCACACATTCCAGTTTTGTTTTATTTTGAGAAACAAAACTGAGAGTCCTTGGACAGCAAGGAGGTCAAACCAGTCAATCTTAAGGGAAATCAACCCTGAACACTCGCTGGAAGGACTGATGCTGAAGCTGAAACTCCAGTATTTTGGTCATCTTTTGCGAACAGCTGACTCACTGGAAAAAAATCCCTAATGCTGGGAAAGACTGAGGGCAGAAGAAGAGGGCATCAGAGGATGAGATGGCTGGATGGCATGACCGATGCAACGGACATGAACTTGGGCAAACTTCGGGAGATGGTGAGGGTCAGAGAGGACTGGAGTCCTGCAGTCCCTGGGGTTGCAAAGAGTTGGACACGACTGGGAAACTGATCAACAACAACAAACATGGGGTGTAATCTCATCCACACAGGATAAAACACAATTAGCAGTACCTTTATTCTAAGGACTGCCTTCCTGTTAATATTGAATTTGCTTTTGTGGCACTTATATCTGAGCGGCACTTGAGATCCCTAAGTGAAATTCCTAAGTGACACTTAAAATTCCTAAGGGCTTCCCTGGTGGCTCAGACAGTAAAGAATCCGCCTAGAATGCAGGAGACCAGGGTTCAATCCCTGGGTCAGGAAGATCCCCTGGAGAAGGGAATGGCTATCCACTCTAGTATTCTTGCCTGGAGAATTCCATGGATAGAGGAGCCTGG
Organism: Bos taurus; assembly: GCF_002263795.3. Classification (NCBI taxonomy): domain Eukaryota; kingdom Metazoa; phylum Chordata; class Mammalia; order Artiodactyla; family Bovidae; genus Bos; species Bos taurus. Next base: position 16,737,880 of record NC_037355.1, on the reverse strand, counting down.
CAGGCTATGGTCCATGGGGTCACAAAGAGTCAGACATGACTGAAGTTTCTCACATACACACACACACACACACACACCCGTGGTCCTCACATAGCTAAGCCAAGCCATAGGTACCCCATCCTGCATCTGCATAGTCGGGTTTTTGCCTTTCTCTTCTGGCCCCCTATAGTGAACATCACATTTATTTCCATTAATGTTACCTCATTAAATTTGTTCCATCCCACCAACTTGAACCTTTTTTTCCCACTTGGAATGGGGAGTATATTCTAATTCTGTCATCTGACTTATTAAGTGAAAGCTTAACTCATGTCATTGGCAAATCTGACAAGCATAGTTTGCATTTGCTATACACATACACACTCAGTCATGTCTGACTCTTTGTGTCCCTTGCACTGTAGCCCACCAGGCTCCTCTGTCCATGGAATTCTCCAGGCAAGAATACTGGAGTGAGTAGCTATTCGCTTCTCCAGGGAATCTTCCCAACCCAGGGATCCAACCCTGGTCTCCTGTACTGCATGTGAATTCTTTACCATCTCAGCCACCAAGGAAGCCTCATATTTGCAGTAATTCCTATTGTTTTTTTTAAGTGTTGACCATACTGGGACCAGGCATCTCACCATTAGACCATTCATCCAGACAGACACTGATCATTCACTCCTATCCTCTGTGTGGGGTTATTCGACAGGTTGCCAACATCCTTGACTTCTAGCTCCTATCTCCTCGTCTTAGCCACAAGGAAGCTGTGTGATGTCTTGGCAAATATCCTGTAGAAAATCCAGATATACTTAATTACCCCAATTGGCTAATGCAGTCACCCTTTCACAGGAAGAAAGGATGTACATCTACATGATCTGTTCCTTGGTGTAGCTTCTGGAACTCAGCTGGGAGCCTCACCATAATTGATTTTAGGTTCACTGATAACCATCAACCTCCCCCTTTTGCAAATCAGGTCTACACGTGTTGATCTTGTGCCGTGTCTACTCCTGCTTCCCTCAGCACCTCGAAGACGGACGGACAGCAATGGTTTAGCAGATTTCATCTGCAGCAAGGATATCGGCTTACTCAGCGTCCCTAGAACCTACTACAGTAACTAGAATTTCAGAGGCATCCTATTTTTAAGAATCTAAACACTCAAAATTTGGTGTTTTGGTTGTTCTACTCATGCTTTAAAACTCTGAAATAAGAATTTTATACATATATATATATATATATATGTATATGTCTGAAGATAAATTAATTTTACACTGCATTAGAATCTTGAATTGACCAAAACAACACTCCTACATCCGACCACATGCCACACCTACTGAACACCCTTCTGAGTTTCCTTCTTGTGGCTGTAGATGGTATTTTCTGGAAATTCATCTGGAGACATAATGGGACACTAGTTTTCCTGCTGGGACTTAGATGGAGCCAAATTTGAATTGTTTGGTGGGAAGGAGGGAGAGCAAAAGCGTGAGGGCATGAAAGAACCTGAGAAGAAGGTGAAGTCGGGATATGGAGGAAGAGAAAGGGAGAGAGGTCTCCAGCTCAGTCCCTTGAGGCCCCCCCTTTCTGTGCCCCCACAACTGGAGTCCCTCTGTTCTCTCCTTTTTCCCTCTAGGGTTGAATTCTCTTAGAACCTTGCCCCTCTTCTACTAGCGTAATCTAACCTGCACCTCTCCCTTCATCAGCCCCTTTAGGGAAATTTAAGCCAGAAGGACAAGAGAATTTCAGGAGAAACAGCTTCTAAAGACAAAGCAATTAGATGATGATGGCCAAATCTCACATTTCAATAAAACCTGGCCACTGAGATAATTCGAAAGAATTATAGGCATGCCAACATTATTTCTTTGCCCCAAGATTGCCATCATTTCTAAGGGATGAAAAAAAAATGGGACGAAGTTCCCGCCAGTGAGAACCCTTGAAGGCATCTAGAATACATTCTCTTACATTCTCTTTTCTCATCTTTTCTTCCCTCTTAGCAACAGTAGTCTATCATTTCCATTTCAAAGCCACAGACAAAGAAAACAGAAATCTTACAAGTCTGTTGTCTTTCTCATCTATCCACATTACCATCCCCTCTAAGCTGCAGGTTCATCTCTTACTGGAACATTGTGCTCCTTGAACTTAAAAAGCAGACAAAGAACAACACGTGTATCCTGAGTTTTTTTTAATTGACCTCAGATCATTTGGGGGTTTTCCTTTGTATCTTGTCTTGTATCTTATATCTTGCCATGTATCCCTTGCCTGCACGACTCATCACGTGCATTTTCCCCAATCCAATTCTTGGCATTCCAGCCTCCCATCACTAGTTGTTCCCTTCTCAGAGGACTGACTTCCCTAATCAGCCCATCTGAAGCTATGACACCACATTGCTCCCTCTCCTCTTACCACGCTTTGTTTTTCTTAAAAGCCTGACTGCAGCCTAGAATTAAAGACATGCTTTGTTTGTTTTCTGTCTTTCTCCCCTACTAGAATATCAGCCCTCTAAGAACAAGCATGTGCTTTTGTCCACATCTGTGTCCTAGGGCCTGGAACACTGCTGCTATTTGCAAGTTTCTCAGTAAACAGATGCTTAATGAACAAAGCAATAAGTGGATTATTTAAAGTAGAGATGCAGAGACACTGGAAAGAATGTCATATAAAAACCACATCAGAATGATGTGCAACTGTATATGGTAGAAACTGCTTGTTTTAAAGTGACTTTTTATTTTTTAGATAATATAATCGCAACTTCTCTGTTTACCTGAAAGCCACTCATAGACAAGTTAAAAATGTGGAAAGGTAAAATTTTAAAGAAATTACTCATAATCCTAATACCATAAAAACTGACATTAAGAGCTTCGGGGTTTGTTTAGAAATTTTGCAAGCTTTTCAATCTTTTCATGATATCTTCCCTTTGAAATTTTTATGCTATAGAGTTCTTCTAATTTGTTCCCTGAATTTTAAAAAATCTGTTCTCATAAATTTGCCATATTTCTCTGATTTTTTTTTCAGAATTTCTATCCCCATCAGTTTTTAAAACTCTTATTTCTATTGTTCTTTAAGATTCTTATTATTTCCTATGAGTTAGAACTTGATGTTTTTTTTAAATATCAGCTCCCCCATTCATTTCCTCAAATCTTTGGACAATGAAATTGCCAAGAAGGTACATCAATGACCATCTGATGTCCTGAGTTTAGCTGAAGATGAATTCCATGACAGTTCATTACAGACCACCATCAATGCATATTTCATAAAACATTTGTTTCATTTAGTCTTAAAACATTATTCTATATATTGTGGATATACTGTAAGAATTAGGTGACGGAAAAATACTGAAAAGAGATTTCCTAATAAATCTATATTCATTCATTCAACAATTATTGAGGCCCTATTATGTCCCAAGCACTGTTTGAAGCACCTGAGATACCAGAATGAAAGCAAAGAATATACTACTTAGGAAAAGCACACCAACTAATTCTTATTCAAATATTTATCGAACACCTACAGTGTGCAGTCACTATGCTAGGCATATGAGCAGGGAAAAATCATAATATCAATGATCAGACACACTTGGGTTTAAATCTCAATTACAGTCTAGCTTATAAACTGCTGAATAATTTACCCAGAAACTGGGAACAAAAACACACACTTAAAGGACTACTGTTAGGCTTGAGAAATTAAATCATCCAAGATACTGGTGATACAAAGATGAGCAAAATAAATTCCCTTTTCTCTAGATACTTGAAGTCTAGTAGGTAATATACATAAAACATAAGCATCTTGATATTTTTTATTTGTTGAACAAAGTCAAATCTAATACAGGACAAAATGTGTTACTGTCATACAATTCGTTTCTACAGAATGGTAAGTTTCTTTATATACCTCCTAAGATAGTGTCTTTTGAGTAATGGAATACTCAACAAATGTTAAATGGATGAACAAACAGATGTTTTATAAGTGGCTCTTCCACAATATCATCCACAAGTCACGAAATATTCTCTTAAGAATATTCACTTCCAAAAAATCTCATTTAGTATTATTTAAATTCTCCTTTAAGAGTTAGAAATGAAAGTACATTACTTTCTGCTTATAAAGTAGGATTACAGAAGATACTGTCCCTAATTTTTCAAGCTTTATATTGAGACGGTTGAAGGACCCAGGGGTACTTTAAGTTATATCTCCCATGTGAAAATCACAAGCTGATTTTTGGTCTTCAAATCAGTGAAGCTTCTTTTGTCTAGAAATAAGGAACAATTTGGCAACTTTGGAAATGTTTGCGTATTTTCCTCCATACACACTGACTGTGAAAAAAGACGGAAGGAGTCGGGGTTGCAGGTTTCTGGAACACCGAAAAAGTATAAACAATGACTAACATGTTAGTCATAATAAGCAGCTGTTCCTTAACAGGACAAGAAAAAACAGGTTTAAAATTCCACAGGAACATCAGTATAGACAAAATACAGAACCTTTTATCAGCTGAGAGGGACTCTAAATTGGGTGACCATAGAAAAGCATGTGATGTAAGGATTTGAGGAGGGGAGGATTATACAGCTATCCTTAAAGTAATTTTAATTAGCTCTTCATTAAGCTTTCCTTAATAAGTGTGAGGCAGACAAAATGATTTGCCAAGGTCTTAAATTTCTAGCAGGTTTGAGACTTTGCTTATTTTCCATGTGTCCCCTAGAGGGCAGCGGTGGCCCAAAACACAGGAAAGGATTTTCTCTCTCACCCTCTGGTGATAACCTCCACTCCAGTCTCTTAATCATCTTTCACTGATCTACCTGCTGTATGCAAGCTGGCAGTGGTATGTTTATTTCTGAGTACCTAACTAGTAAAATCATTAAATACTACAAAAGGACACTGCATGAGTATACTTTTACAGAGACTGAAAGTACATTATACGAAGATTGTATTTTATGTTCACGTGTATTACTTCACACATACATACACACACACCCCCTAGTTGGTCCTTTTTATGCATTTTTCATGCATTTTTGGAGTAGAGAAGGGCATGAGACAGTTGGAGGAAAAATAAAATGGGCCAAGGAAAGAAATCAAAGTTTTTTCTTTCAGTTGGTTTGAAACAATCCAGAGTTATTACTGAATGCCTATCCATCCATCCATTCATTCATTCAGGAGTCACCTATTAGGTGCTACATTTGGCAGTGTGTGGAACAAAGAAACTCCTACAGGGAGCTTATAATTAAGAAAGTGATGCTCAGTCACATTATCCAGAGGACAACACAGGAGTATACCCAGCTAGCAGCAATGTGCCATAAGAATCTGCCTCTCTGACACATGGATTTCTTTTGAAGGCCCATGCGTATGAACACCTTGCCTGGTCCGACAGAGCCCATGACTTTCTATTTAAAAGGTGATGACCAACCACAGGAAGCTACCTAAATGGGAAAGGAAAGCCTGAGTGTGCGTTTTCTAATGCTGAGGTTTTCTTTTTTAGTTAATGCTGCTTGTTTAAATATTTTATTCTGCTCATAGACATTTTTATGCAAAGGGTGCAGCTTTCAAAAGAGCCTTTTTGCAAGATTGCCCTAAAAGCCTCTTGTCATGCTTGTGAATTTATCTTCTGGAAGATAAAAAATTTTTTTAATTGTATTTGGATTATTTGCTAATTAAACCTCTTTATTCACTTTCATTTTATAAAACTGGGAGCAAGATGCAAAACCTCAAGTGTGAGAAGAAAAAGATTAACAAATGCCAGAATTGTAATTCAGTAAATACTTGCTGAGCCATTTGGGTTTTTTGGTACGGAGCAGTGGGTAACAAAAACGGTCTACCTGTATGCCAGTGAGTGGCTGAGGCCACTCCTGCCATTCAAGCCAAACAGCGTGGTTTATGTGGCTGCGTGTTTATGCAGGCTGCTTTGGCTGAAAACGACATGTATTTGCAATACTTTCTGGGGGACGTCTGCCATCACATTTGTATCCATGGTCTGCACTACAAAGACCTTGAGACATTAGAAAATAGACTTCCAGTCCTAACGATATGCCTGACGGTCTAACTAGCCATTTATGATGGTCCAATCCTAGATTAGAAATGATGTATTTGTTTAAATACACAGAAACTGGTGGGCAGTTTAAGTGATACTGCCCTGCAGAGGTCGAGTAACAGAATCATAGCATTGTCAGTATACAGGTTATGTTCAGGATGCCAGGACCAACCCAGGAAGGGGACAAAATTGTTACAAATGGACCAGAAACCATAGTGTTTTTAAAATTATTTCCATTTGGCCATAATGGACCGAGCCAACTGTTATTTCCAGGGCTACAGAGAATAATATTAAATCTGTATCAAAGGACAGATAAGCATCTAAGTATTTGTCAAGTGGAAAGCTTCCTTAGAACAAAACAGAAAATTAGGATTGCAAAAGACCTAGACATTTACACTAGATATTTTATGAGGGGGGAAAAAATACACTATATAATTTGCTTCTTCCTGAGGATGTGGAAATTTCCGCTAAAGGGTAAAAAACAATGTTTGTAGAAAGAGTACGTTTAAAAGCCAGTTTGGCCTCCTGACTTTATTTTGCATTTGTGAATTGAGATAAGCCTATGAAATTATGAAATGTCTGCTGTTAAATGTTAATCATTCTTCTATCCTCTACCACTTCTGTGTTTTTATATTTAAAAGGAAAATGTAACCACTGTGCATATTTTGATACATTATCTGTTGTAGAAAAGTGCCTCTTTTTCTGTTGAGAAGGGTTATTTTGAAGATCAGAGATAGGTGATTTTAATATCAGTTCCAACAAGAACTGCAGAGATCACTAACGGCATATAATTCATCAGCAGATGTTTTCAACCAAGTAGCTCTCTTTGAAAGTTTCTACTCAGGACAGTCCTAGCACTGGGTCTCAGGTAGAGAAAAAATGGCCACCTCCTTTAAAAATATAAACAACCATCACATTTAATAGCACTGTAATAACATAAATAGAATAACCTATCTGACTTAGAATTTATAGCTTTATTAAAATCACTTCCAGGGGTTATGAACTGGGAGATTGGGCTTGACATATATACACCACTGATATATATAAAATAGATAACTAATAAGACTTCTATATAACTCAGGGAACTCTACTCAGTGCTCTGTGGTGACCTAAATGGAAAGGAAATACCCCAGAAAAGAGGGGATATATGTATACATATGCCCCCCGACTCCAGTACTCTTGCCTGGAAAATCCCATGGGTGGAGGAGCCTGGTAGGCTGCAGTCCATGGGGTCGCCAAGAGTCTGACACGACTGAGTGACTTCACTTTCACTTTTCACTTTCATGCATTGGAGAAGGAAATGGCAACCCACTCCAGTGTTCTTGCCTGGAGAATCCCAGGGACGGGGAAGCCTGGTGGGCTGCCATCTATAGGGTCACACAGTCGGACATGACTGAAGTGACTTAGCAGTAGCAGAGCTGATTTACTTTGCTGTACAGTAAAAAAACTAACATAATATTATTAAAGCAACTATACTCCAATAAGGGCTTCCCTGGTGGCCTAGAGGTTAAAGCATCTGCCTGGAATGCAGGAGACCCGGGTTCAATCCCTGGGTCGGGAAGATCCCCTGGAGAAGGAACTGGCAACCCACTCCAGTACTCTTGCCTGGAGAATCCCATGGAGGGAGGAGCCTGGCAGGTTACAGTCCACGGGGTTGCAAACAGTCAGACACGACTGAGAGACTTCACTTCATACTCCAATAAAAATTAAAAATACGGACTCCACCATCTGGCTCTCACCACTGTGGCCATGATGAAGACCACATCTTCCCAAGGCGGTAATAATAATTCCAAAGGTGTTAGAGGTGGAGAGTTGCGGGTAGCTAAGCTTCTAGCCCTTCCCAGGAGGCCACAGAACATGCAGTCCCACTGTACACACTGCAAGTTCTCCATGACTTGGGCTGCGATTCCCCATAAATAAGAAAGTGTCTGATGGATCGTGGGGACATGGTCCAAAATACTAATGTCATTTAAAGCTTTCTCATGAATATTTCCAGTTTGAATATTTGGTCTAACTAAATAGTTCAAACTCAGAAAGATTCTATGAATATGACTTTCAGAAAAAAGCAGTCCTTTATTTGATACAATATGTTATGTTACAAATGCAGATCATTAAATTTCCTGTTCTCTAAGCAGGGTACTTTGTTCCTCTGAACAGCTTATTTACAACCGGTGAAAGTCACATGCCTGATTGTAGACATCAGACTCTGTTTGGATTACTTAGATAAACATACTATTTGATTAAATTCAGCACCATAATCAATAGGGGGTTCTGGTATCTTATTAATTACATTCTATGGAAACTGTATGGACTCATCATTTAATTAGATTTCTCACTTAGTACTTATCTGAGTATAGGAAATGTCATCATAGTTTTTTTACACATGGTAATGAAATCACTGGTACATTACCAAGATTAAATCATGAAAGAGTATCTATCCTTCTGTTCTCCTTTCTGCTAAAATTACCCAAGCTTTTTACAGTACCCTACCTGTGATGGGCGGGACATGAAGAATTTCAAAGCTTTCCACGACACTTACCAATCTCCATGTCAGAAAAAAATTAGTATTTCCAGTCTGTTAATCATTACGGCACTTTAGAACCTAATAGCTAATTCTTAGAACATTAACAACATCTATCTTTATTTTGTATTCAATATGTACAGTGAATGTGCTCAGTGTTCCACTTACATGATCTTATTTAATATTCAGAGAAACACATTGAGGCTTCTGTCCATTATACAGATGGAGAAAGTGAGGCACAGGTCACACAGATGGTAAGGCTGGAGCTAGGACTGAAATCCAGATCTGACTCATACTGAGACCCATCAAGTCTAATCCACTTATTTCACAGATGCAGAAACCACAAGCCCAGAGGGGTAATCTGTCTTTCCAAAGGGCACACGGCTGGATAGTGGCAGACGAAACTAGGATTCAGGTTTCTACCTGTTACCTTTATTGCCAGGAGCCATCACTATAGGCCTGAGCTACTCGGCTTTGATCTTGTTTCGTTCCTGTTGTGGCACAGAGCAGCCAGGCTCAGACATGTAAGCAATATCCATTAGCACTGCTGTCTGTGACGTGTAGAGCAATCACATTTTTAATGGACTCTGTCTGAGTCCTTCCGTGTCTACATAGCTGTTAAAGAGGTCTGGAGTTAATTTATTGCTCACTTAGAGTCAGCATTTGGCACGATTCCTCCAGGCGTAGAGCTGGATGTCTGTGGATTTTGCATTCTCCTATATCCCTGGAAACCTGTCCTAGAGAAAGTCATACCATAGCACCCTGTTCCAGGACTGAGAACCCTGACTGCTTCACAGAGGGCCTTCGACTCTGAACAGCACAGATCCGCCCAGGTCTTTTCCTTGCTTTAAATACTCAGATGAAATTTCGATCACGAAAGAGTGTTAAATTTTATCATTTGTCTTATCTGCATCTATTAGATATGGTTTGGTATTCTACTAATGTAGGTTACATTGTTGAGTTTTTAAATAGTAAACCAACCTTGCATTCCTGATCATTTGGTCTTGATGTATCATCCTTTGGTAAGCTGCTGGATTTGCTAATACTTTGTTCAGGATATATGGGTCTACGCTCAAGACATCCTTTTCACGTTTTGTCATATTATGCTGGCCTGACCTTGGTCCAAGTGGTGGTCACACAGGTATTTACATGCATTAAAATTCATTGAACTTAGGATGTTAAGACTTCTTGCTGTGTGTAAATCGTACTTCATTTAAGTACAATTTTTTAAATTGTTAAGATGGTTTACCTTGTCCTCAAGCCATGCTGATGAGAATGGCCTTCAAGGCTTCTGACCGCTTGGACAGGCAGGTAACCTTTGTTGCCCCACCTTGCCCCATGGCCGCATAAGACTACGCTTAGTTACTCTAAACTATCATATTCCTTAACGCTGTCAGAACTTTGCTAACGTTCTTTCCTAAGCACAGAAGGACTCCTCCAGACTGCTCTTTCTCTACCTGGGAGAATTCCTTTCATCTTTCAATGCTTAACACAAATGCCATTCCTTGTAGGACACGTGCTGGAAAATTCTGACCCCTCCACGGTCACTGAAAGATGAGTTGATCCCTTCTCTGTGCTGCTATTGTGCTAGGCACACATCGTTCTAACACACAAAACCAATCCTGTGTGCGAGTGTTTGTCTCCTCCGTTAGGCTAAGTGCTTTTCTGAGTCTCTTTCTCATCTTTGGGTACCTAGGGCCTAACAGTCAACAGGAATACTTGCCAAACGCTGAAAGAATGAATGCTTCCTTCAATACAAAGTTGGGGGAAGGCAAAAATAGAACATGGTAAAGTTGTTACCATTTTACAAAACCAATAATCGAATGAATGTATGTCCCCTCCAAAACAATTTTGGGAGAGGGGGAAAAGATCTGGTATAATTATGTCAATGTTTTGTTACATTAAAAATTAATTCAATGGAACTTCCCTGGTAGTCAGTATATAAGACTCCCTTCTTCCACTGAAGGGGGCCAGGGTTCAGTTCGTGGCAGGGATCCCTGGTTGGGAAGCTAAGATCTCAAATGCCATGCAGCATGGTCCCCCAAAAGATTTAACTCAAAACTTGGAGGCTTAAAACAACTGTCTCACTTATTTGCTCCCAGTGCTGTAGCTTAGGCAGTGCTCTGTGGAGACCCCTGCATGTTTGGGGGGGGTGTTCAGCTGGTGATGGAGAATCCACTTCCAAGATGGCTTCATTCATCTGGCTGGCAATATGCTGCTGGCTGTCAGCTGAGAGCTTAGCTGACGCTGTGTTCTAGGGCCTAGCTATTTATCCATGGGAACTCTCCACATGGCTAGGTTAGGCTTCTTTTAAGAATGACAGTCCCAGTGTAGTCCAACTTCATACATTGTAAGTATTTTCCTTCTAAGTACACAGGCAGAAGCTGCCAAGGTTTTTTAAGACTTGGGCCCAGAACAGGTACAGCTTCTCTTCAACCACATTGTATGAGCTAATACAGGTCACAAGGCCAGCCTCTTCCAGGAGGGACCTCCCCCCGACAGAGACGTGTGGTTCACTGGGGACCACCATATGAATATGCTACCACCATGAAGATGTTACCACATTAATTTTAAAAATGAAGTCACTTTTATTATAAATTCCTACTCTTTCCTGTTGATGGTTGATCTTGAGTTTTTTGTTGTTGTTGTTTTTTAATTTAGAAGTTTGTATCTACACAACCTTTTAATCCAGTTATGCTTCAGTTCAGTTCAGTTGCTCAGTCGTGTCCGACTCTTTGCGACCCCATGAATCGCAGCACGCCAGGCCTCCCTGTCCATCACCAACTCCCGGAGTTCACTCAGACTCATGTCCATAGAGTCGGTGATGCCATCCAGCCATCTCATCCTCTGTCATTCCCTTCTCGTCCTGCCCCCAATCCCTCCGAGCATCAGGGTCTTTCCTGATGAGTCAACTCTTTGCATGAGATGGCCAAAGTATTGGAGTTTCAACCTCAGCATCAGTCCTTCCAATGAACACCCAGGACTGGTCTCCTTTAGGATGGACTAGTTGGATCTCCTTGTAGTCCAAGGGACTCTCAAGAGTCTTCTCCAGCACCACAGTTCAAAAGCATCAATTCTTCGGTGCTCAGCTTTCTTCACAGTCCAACTCTCACAACCATAGCCTTTACTAGATGGACCTTTGTTGGCAAAGTAATGTCTCTTCAACCTAGATAGAATATGCTATCTAGGTTGGTCATAACTTTCCTTCCAAGGAGTAAGCGTCTTTTAATTTCATGGCTGCAGTCACCATCCGCAGTGATTTTCGAGCCCCCAAAAATAAAGTCTGCCACTGTTTCCCCATCTATTTCCCATGAAGTGATGGGACTAGATGCCATGATCTTAGTTTTCTGAATGTTGAGCTTTAAGCCAACTTTTTCACTCTCCTCTTTCACTTTCATCAAGAGGCTTTTCAGTTCCTCTTCACTTTCTGCCATAAGGGTGGTGTCATCTGCATATTTGAGGTTATTGATATTTCTCCCAGAAATCTTGATTCCAGTTTGTGCTTCTTCCAGCCCAGCATTTCTCATGATGTACTCAGCATATAAGTTAAATAGGCAGGGTAACAATATACAGCCTTGACATACTTCTTTTCCTATTTGGAGCCAGTCAGTTATGCTTACTCATCAAATAAAAAGAAAAAAATTTAGCTCCTCTGACCTATGCAATATCAAGTTCCTAAACCCTTTAAAACTAAAACCTGCTGGGTTTCTTTTGCAAGAGAATAGCTCAGAAACTTTGATTTCTGAAGGAAATCAGAGTTTAACAATTGTATACTGGACAAATCTTCAGAAAATTTACAGTCATATCAGTGTTCTAACACATGGTGCTTAAAACTCAAATGTTTGAGGCTTCAACTTGATGCTTATAAAAATGGTATCAAGTCAAGTTCCCTGTGATTTCTTCATTTAGACGTGCTTGACTTTTCCGCCTCCCTAAATTCAGCATTAGCCTTCTTGTGCTTTTAACCACATGTTCTGAGGACCCAATTACTGACTTTATAATCTGATTAATGGTGGGGTCTGTGTCTGTCCTGGCAGAGAAAATACACTCACAAGTGATGTCTGCTCACAGGAAGTCCTTCCGCTTTGCAGCAGTATTATATACTGGTTATGAATTTGGATTTGAATTTAGACTTAGAATTTTAATCCTTGAACTCCCCGTTCTAAGGATATGATCTTTCACAAATGACTTAACTCTCTATTCCTCGGCTTTCCCATTTGTACAATGGAGAGGACAACAGTACCTCACAGGGTTGCCATGAAGATGACATGATACAGCCTGAAAAAGCACGGAACAGAGCGTGTCAGGCATGGAGTGAACATTCAGCACATGTTGTAATTGTTGTTGTCATTATTACCAGTGGGAAAGTTGTTAAGAATACTCTTTGAGGTTTCCAGAAATAGATTACAAAGTGTGTGATTATTCTAAAACCTTGGGTTCCCTCCCCACACCACGCTACATGTTCTGTAGACCTGCTTTTTTAGTATTCTCACTATTAATTAGCCTTTGATTCAGGTTAGTTTTTAGGATGGGAGAAAGAGGGAATGTAAGTTGACTCCTAAGGCTTAGTGGTGCTTACACCACTGCACCTAATTCTTTGGGAACACTTGTAGTCACTCCGAAGAGGATTATCAGCCTATTAACAGATGAGGTCCAACTGAAAATTTGTAGACTCCCACGACAGTTATTTCAGTGTGTTAACTGATCAAAATTAATGGCTAAAAATGGCTACGAATTTAATAACATGTTTAAACAAAAAGTTTAACTCGTCAACTATGATAGTACATATTAATTTTCAAAACAGTCACATTCCTTTGCAAACAACCAACAGGCTCAGTGTATACATGGGTTTCTGTTTTCTTTGCAATCAAACACTGGACCCTTTTGAGTATCTGTCACTAACAAGTTATAGATAACAAATTTAGATGGAGAGAATGCTTACTAACACTAGGTCTGCTGCCACCAAGCTACATTAACTAATTACAGTGTTTTATAATCAGCATTGCTGGTATATACCAAACTGGCATTTTAAATGAATGCATTTGTGCTGTGTAATGATAGTTGGCAATTATCTGTGGTTTGGAGTAACCCAGGACAGTTACTCCTTGAATAATTGACCACAATGACCCACATGTCTACCCAATCAGGAAGAAGCCTCCGTGCTGTTTGGAATGACTGACCCATGCAGTACACTGTTGTGGTTTTATTAACTGTGATGTTCACAAGTGTGTTCAAGAACATTGTGGTTGTTGATAGTATTCTAGGACCACAAAGACGAGACCCTGGTTAAATAAGCACAGGCAGCTCAGCAGAGAGTATTTCCCTCTGAGGAAGGCACAGCTAACTTTCACCTATAAACGCCCTGGGAACCTTGCAATAAGAAAAATAACTTCCCTTAGGAAGAAGATAAAATATAAAGTAGTTCTCCAACGTACTTTAACATTTATAAAGGAAGGACTATTTCCCTTTTTAACAGTTTCGTTCAGGGTTGGTCCAACAGAATAAACTCTGGAAAATGCTACTTGACTAATTCATTTTTATCTCCTTCTGATTATTTGTAAATTCACAACTGGATAATTCCAAAAATGCTTGTCAGTTTTCCTTCAATTTAGTTTTGCTCCCCTCTCCTCACCCTTTCTGATCCACTAAATTGCCAGATTTAGCAAATGAAAATACAGGATACCCAGCTACATGTGGATTTCAGACAATAAATACTTTTAAAATATGCCCTAAATTGCATGGGACAGGTGAATGTAACTGAGTGTCCTATATTTTATCTAGCAACCCTGACCCCCAAGCCAAATGAGAGCCATCAGTAACTAATGAAACTGTCAGCTTAATTTAGTAATAAGTAAATGGAAAGAATTCATTCAATGTTTGTTGAATATTTTTTTTTAATCTTTCAAAATAAGAGAAGTGTAAACTGCTTTTCAAGGTCACTAGGTCTTTGGTCTTTTTGTAATAATTTCAACATGCAAAGTGTATTCACTCTGGACTGCCATGAACTTTGGTACTCCAGGCTGAGGCTTTCAATTCAGAGATAAGGAAACTGGGCCTGGGAGAAGTGACTTGACTTGCCCAAGGAAATTCTCCCATAGAGTTGTTAACAGCCAGTCTTGAGACCTCAATTCCTAACTCTCAACCCAGGGGTCTGAATTCCCAACCAAGTTGTCTTCTCTGTTGAACACTCTAGTTGATAAGACCAGGAAATACCAATTCCAAAAATAAAGAAAGGCGATGAACAGGTTAATAAGTGTTGTAAATAACAGAGTTAGCTAAGTTTATAATTTTTAACTGATAAAGTCAAAATAAAACTGAATACATCAAAATACATTTAAAGCTTAAATTATATTGAACATAAATTTTTACCATTCAGAAGGCACTCGAGTATCTCTCAATATCTCAGCCCTCCATTTTTTGTATAATATGCACGAGTCCAAATATAAAGAAAATTTTCAGGCATCTTTCAGGTGCCTGTGTGTTTCTATTTGTAAACTATCGTTCAGGGTATATATGCTTTTTTCCCATCCATTTGCCACCTAAAATGTATTACTAGGGAGAAACATCAAACCTAGCAAAAATCAAACAATACAAACCTCTTGTTAATAACAGCAACAGTTGTGATGAGTTCATTTCCACAGAAAGCAGAAGAACTATTTCCATGCCCAGATGGTATATCATCTTTACTGTTAAAAAGAAGTATTACTTGGACTGAGGTAGTAAAACATGCTGCACCATGCCCAACCCATAGTGGTTGCTACCTAAATATTAACTAGAATCATTACAGATTAAAAAGTCAGGTGGTCATCCCTAGACAATGTCATACTGAATGAGCTAAGTCAGACAGAAAAGGAGAAATATCATATGACATCCCTTCTATGTGGAATCTAAAAAGAAATGATACAAAAACGTATAAAACAGAAAGAGACTCACAGACTTAGAAAATGAACTTAACGGTTGCTGGGGGAAGGGATAGTTAGGGACTTTGGGAAGATCATGTACACACTGCTATATTTACAATGGATAACAAACGAAGACCTACTATATTAGCACATGGAACTCTGCTCAATGTTATGTGCCAGCCTGAATGGGAAGGGGGTTTGGAGAGAATGGATACATATACATACATGGCTGAGTCCCTTGGCTGTTTACCTGAAAATGGCACAATATTGTTAATTGGCTATGCCCCAATACAAAATGCTTTGGTGTTAAAAAAAAAAGGGGGGGGGGAGCCATGTGGTCATGGATTCAACTAGAATTTATCCTACTAAGGGAAGTCAGAAAAAAAAAAGACAAATATCATACGGTATTACTTATATGTGGAACCTAAAATATGACACAAATGAATCTATTAAACAGAAATAGAACCAGGGACACACAGAACAGACTAAGGGTTGCCAAGGGGGAGAGAGGTGGGAGAGCGATGGAATAGGAGGCTGGGGTTAGCAGATGCAAACTATTACATATAGAATGGATAACAAGGTCCTACTGAGTAGCACAGGGAACGATATTCAATATCGTGTGATAAACCATAATGGAAGAGTATGAAAAAGAATGTAAATGTATATACATGTATAATTGCCTTACTTTGCTGTACAGCATTAATTGACATCATAATTCAACTATATTCCATTAAAAAATAAATTTAAGGAAATGATTATCAATATCTCAGAAAACAAGCCAGATGGTTATCACAGTACTTATGACTATTATTCATCCACACTAGTACCTTACATATTATACTTTACTCTTTACAAAACAGTTGTATGGTCTCAAAGTGCCTTTTTGTGAATGATCAATGTAATGTGGGCAGTGGTTACTGTGGAATAAATAAAGCCATAAAGGATAATTTTCCCTTAAAACTGAGGTTTAGTCTTAAGTCACATACATGCTTTGTAGATAGGACTAACTAGAAGAAACTATAACTAAGGAACCTTGTGAAAGTTTTATCATTCACCTTTGTTATAAACCATTTACTATGGGCTTTCTCACCCACAGTGCTATTCAAGGACTGTGGGAACAGAGACACTGCACTTTCACCCAAAACTCCAGGCTCCTTTAAAGTTGATCTGGTGAAAGGAAGTGAGATTTTTGTCTCTGACCCCAGGAGTTATCAGCTCATGTTTACAAGCTAAGGGACTGCTCTCCTTCAATGTTGATCCTGAACATCTTTAACTGCTTATATCACTCACATGTGGCGCAGTTAACTACTTGTTCATAAAGGCGAGTTTACCAAGTAGTAAATCATAGGTCCCGTTAAATATTACGATGAATATACATATTGACCGAGCTAAGGAGAGACTGCACTTGTGTGCATGGAGACACGTTCTTGACTTCAAAGGAAGGAGTCAGGTCCTCTGTGCTTTTAGATAAGGAACCATTATGAAAGTAGAGTACTGACAAAAAGAAAAAGCCTCACAATTCGCCTCTATTTCTGGGGATTGACTGGTAGGTCTCCTTCCAGGTCATTGGTGTTTCTAAAACAATTAAAAAAAAAAAACTGTATTCCTTTTAAAGTAGAGTAAATCCATAATTTACATGGAGAAGGAAATAGCAACCCACTCCAGCATTCTTGCCTGGAGAATCTCATGGACAAGAGGAGCCTGGCAGGCTACAGTCCATGGGGTGGCAAGAGTTGGACACGACTCAGCAACTAAACCACCACCACCATCCATAATTTAAGTGTTCAGTTCAGTCGTTCAGTCGTGTCTGACTCTTTGAGACCCCGTGAATTGCAGCACGCCAGGCCTCCCTGTCCATCACCAACTCCCGGAGCTCACTCAGACTCACATCCATTGAGTCAGTGATGCCATCCAGCCATCTCATCCTCTGTCATCCCCTTCTCCTCCTGTCCCCAATCCCTCCCAGCATCAGGGTCTTTACCAATGAGTCAACTCTTTGCATGAGGTGGCCAAAATACTGAAGTTTCAGCTTCAGCATCAGTCCTTCCAATGAACACCCAGGATTGATCTCCTTTAGGATGGACTGGTTGGATCTCCGTGCAGTCTAAGGGACTCTCAAGAGTCTTTTCCAACACCACAGTTCAAAAGCATCAATTCTTCGGCACTCAGCTTTCTTCACAGTCCAACTCTCACATCCATACATGACCACTGGAAAAACCATAGCCTTGACTAGACGGACCTTTGTTGGCAAAATAATATCTCTGCTTTTAAATATGCTATCTAGGTTGGTCATAACTTTCCTTCCAAGGAGTAAGCGTCTTTTAATTTCATGGCTGCAGTCACCATCTGCAGTGATTTTGGAGCCCCCCAAAAATAGTCTGACACTGTTTCCACTGTTTCCCCATCTATTTCCCATGAAGTGATGGGACCAGATGCCATGATCTTCGTTTTCTGAATGTTGAGCTTTAAGCCAACTTTTTCACTCTCCACTTTCACTTTCATCAAGAGGCTTTTTAGTTCCTCTTCACTTTCTGCCATAAGGGTGGTGTCATCTGCATATCTGAGGTTATTGATATTTCTCCCGGCAATCTTGATTCCAGCTTGTGTACTTATACACTAAATTTCAAAGTATTTGCTTTCATGTGGTCAGAAGGTCAGGATTAGCATTCTGGGTTAGAATTCAGGTTCCTCATCTGCTAACAGAGAGCAAGTCACCTTCTAATAAACTTCACTTGTTTCCCTCATAGCTTATTTGGTAAAGAATCTGCCTGCAATGCAGGAGCCCCTGGTTTGATCCCTGGTTTGGGAAGATCCCCTGGAGAAGGGAAAGGCTACCCACTCCAGTATTCTGGCCTGGAGAATTCCATGGACTGTATAGTCCTTGGGGTCACAAAGAGTTGGAAAGACTGAGCGACTTTCACTTTCACTTTTCCCACCTCTCATATTTGAGATAATAATTCTCACGGTGTCATGAAGATTAAATGACATGTATATTAGAGATGCTCAGTAAGCAGAAAAATGTGACAGGACCATAGGCAGAATTCGTTTTCTGAAATCGGTTTTGTGTGTGCGTGTGTAGTCCATTTATTTTTCTAGTTTCTGTATGTAGTTTAGCAGATTTCTATAGGTAGGATGGGGTGTGGAGGAAATGCAGCAATTACAAGTCACTGGCAAAGCAAAAAAACTCAAATCTCAAAAACTTTCTGCCTTATGGAGAGAAGTCGGTGGAGGCTATTCTGTATAATACTTACAGTCAGCCTTGGGGGCTGAATTATGGGAATGATACAGTTCCTATATGACTGATCTTTGTACTCCCAAATGCAAGGATGCCCTGTGCTGCATAGGATTTTTAAATGGCTTCAGGATGAGTCATTTTACACTTACCAGTGTGTAGAGAGTTTCACATTTTACAAGACATTTTCCACAGACGTTATTTCATTTAGTCTCAACAACTCTTTAGAAAGTTATTATTCTCATCTTCATTTTACACATGGAAATTTGAAATGCAATAGGGACTAACACAGAATTATAGGACCAGTTAGTGGGATGGGAAAAATACAATTCCATGTCCTACTCTTTCCCTGCTCTACTCTCCCCTTAATGTGTTTTGGTTTGAGGTTTTTGTTTTTCTTTTTTTTTTAACTCATGTCATGAAGAGAAACAGTTTTGTATTTTTGGCATGACACAGTTGGTCAGGCAAGATAGCCTTAAAAATGCCACAACATATAAATCTTGTCATTTACTTGTAATCAGGTAAAATTGAAGCCTGATACTAATACCTTTTGTAATATGAGGAACATAGCTTCTTTTAAACAAATGTCCATTTCACATGCATATTTTTCCCCAATACAGATTTCCATTTTTTTTAATCAAAAATAATGTGCATTAGACTGTTTTTCTTCTTTCTAGAGATGTGATATACATGTTTCACAATTAGCAGCTCTGTACTAAACAAAGCCAGACAGAGGCCCATAAAAGCTGTCTGCTACCTCCTCTCACAGATGCTGAGCTAGACCGGTGAACAGTCATCTTGGTAAGAGAGACTGTGACAAGAAGATAAATGTAGCAACAATTGCGGAGCTCACAAAAATCACGTTTTCTACAAACCTGACCCACCAACAAAACCTAATGAAGGAATCCCCAGAGAAAGGATTTTATGCAAACCTGCACAAATACATTTAACATGCTCTAGGCAAAGAATACTTCTTTGTCTATTTCCAACGCAGGGCCTATATCCACTGTTGCCCAGTCACAAAAGGAACTCTAGTGCAAAAAAATTTCCACCTTCAGAGAACTGACAACTAAAAGCACACTGTATTTAAGGCTTCTATCTTTAAATGGGTAACAAAGGAAATGCCAAGACGGGATCCACTAGAAACCGCATCAAGGTCAACAGCGATAACCAGACTACAAACTCAAGACTGGGAGTTAATTTACACTTGTAGCTTTCAGGTAAAGAACATTTCCTTTAGTTGATTCCCACAGCCAAGACTAACTTGGATTTCTCTAGAAAATAGGAACTTTAAAGACCATAAGAGCAGGTATGATTCACAGCTGACATCAATTCCCAATTAGTCAAAACTTCATACAGCTGGCCTCCTGAGGCTAAAGGGTCTTCTCGTTACCCAACTGAAAGTGATTCGGGCAAAGCCTGCCTGTGGTACTGGGGAAACGGGTTCCTGATGCAAGGTTATTCCATGTGGATATCAAAGCCAAGAGAAATGAGGAGGGGGCCCCGGATGGAATGCTGAACAGCGTCAGGTCCCAGAGCAGTCTGACATCTGGGAGAAACACCTACTCCGGTGGAAGTACTAGAGATCCAGAATACAAGTTTCAGGAGAAACAAAGGGTCTTCGGAGGGTCAGGTCATTTACTTCCCCACTAATAAAGAGCCCCAAACAGGGTCTGTCTTTCCTTTCTGCCACCATTCGCTGGAGAGGCACACAGCCTCCTGCCTGCTCCGTCAAGACTGACCCCACTGCCTGGAGGTGAGAGCCATAGCCGTGGTCGTTCCGGAAAGCCAGCGTGCAAGACAATTTGGATAAAGTCATCCCTAAGCCAATGCTTAAGTCCAGTGCCCACGGGCCTTACTTAGTTCTCTAGTCCAGATGCATTTCTTCAAAAGCCAGCATACCCCCTTACTACATCTCCAGCCACCTGATCTGTAAAGTACCGCAAAGTTGTTGGCTGTTCCCCTGTTAACTCTGGGAATATGCTCGGGCAACTGTTTTTCATTATCTTTCTACCAAACACTTTTCTACCAAACTCCTTAAAATAGGTGCATGTCTTCAAACACTGGTAGTGCTTGTCCATGAAATTTGCTGCCTAACACCTGGAACTTGCCATCCAGGATGACATCCTTTAAACAGCCAAGTACAACACCCCATTCTGCATCCAAGAAGGCGATGAATGGTCCGCACAAACCAAGCCTCGCTCAAGCTTCTTGCAGTCTTAGCTGCATCCCTGGCTCAGATCGCCGGAAGTGGCCTCTGCGCCTGCACGGAGGCGGGGCCTGAACTAGTTCGGCAGTGGCCACGTGACAGCCAGGTTCTGCGGGTCGGTTACCGACAGATGAGGAGTAGGTTTATTAAATAATAGAGAAAGACCCTCTCTAAAGGAGTTTTATGTAAGTACTTCAGAATACTTAATGTAAATACCTGAGAAGATTCTCTAAAACGAATGGCAGTAGAAATGTTGGATGCTAGTGGCTGGATTGAAAATGGTGTTACCTTGAAGGAGTATTTATTTTGCAGTTTGAAAGTTCTGTGATCCCAGAATATACTTTTGGGGGAAAAAAAAAAACCTCTCAGAATTCAGTAGTTTAAAAAATCCAATTATAAAGTAGGCCAAAGAGATGAACAGATATTTCCGCAAAAAAGATATAATGGCACATGAGAGGAGGTTCAGTATCATTCAGTTCAGTCGCTCAGTCCTATCCTACTGTTTGCGACCCCATGGACTGCAGCACGCCAGGCCTCCCTGTCCACCACCAACTCCCGGAGCTTGCTCAAACTCATGTCCATCGAGTCCGTGATGCCATCCAACCATCTCATCCTCTATCGTCCCCTCTCCTCCTGCCTTCAGTCTTTCCCAGCTTCAGGGTCTTTTTCAATGAGTCAGTTCTTCAGTATCATTAGTCATTAGGGAAATCCAGATTAAAACCACCATAATTTGTCCGGAAAAAGCTATTGAACAAATGAAATTTTTTTAAGAGCAATAATACCAAATAGTGATGAGAACATGGAGGAAGTAGATTTCTTATACATTACTGCTGCTGCTGCTGCTAAGTCGCTTCAGTTGTGTCCGACTCTGTGCAACCCCACAGACGGCAGCCCACTAGGCTCCTTTGTCCCTGGGATTCTCCAGGCAAGAACACTGGAGTGGGTTGCCATTTCCTTCTCCAATGCATAAAAGTGAAAAGTGAAAGGGAAGTTGCTCAGTCGTTCCGACTCCTAGTGACCCCATGGACTGCAGCCTACCAGGCCCCTCCATCCATGGGATTTTCCAGGCAAGAGTACTGGAGTGGGGTGCCATTGCCTTCTCCCTCATATATTACCAGTGGGAACATAAAATGGTACAGGCACTCTGGAACACAGTTTGACAGTTTTTTAGCATATGACCCAGCAATGGCATTCTTGGGCATTCATCCCAAAGAAATAAAAACTTAAGTTCACACAAATACCTACAAAACCATGTTTATAGAAGCATTACTCTTACGGGCAAAACTGAAGCTACTCAAAAAGTCCTTTAACAGGAAAACAGATAACAAATTCTGGTATATCTAGCCAACAGAAATTTACTCAGCATTAAAATGAAGTACTGATATATGCTACACCCCGGATGAATCTCAAGAGCATTCTGCCTAGTAAAAAATAATTCAATCTCAAAACATTATCTACTGTATGCTTTCATTAATACAAGCCTCAAAATGACAAAATTCTAGACATGGATAACAGATTAGTGGTTGGTGAAAGGATGCAAATACCAAGACTTAGCATGATGCTGTTCTATGATATGAAACATCTCTGTATCTTGACTGTGAGAATTTTTTTAATGCTGTGACTTTGGCAGATAATTACCATAAAAGGTAGTCAAAAGTTTTTATACCACTTTTGTGCAGTACAAACCTGAATGTTTAAAGACATAGTGTTCGTTTAATTATACTTAAGTACCAATTTTTACTGGAAAAGGTCAGTTTTCATTCCAATCCCAAAGAAAGGCAATGACAAAGAATGCTCAAACTACTGCACAATTGCACTCATCTCATAGGCTAGTAAAGTAATGCTCCAAATTCTCCAAGCCAGGCTGTAGCAGTACGTGAACCATGAACGTCCAGATGTTCAAGCTGGTTCTAGAAAAGGCAGAAGAACCAGAGATCAAATTGCCAACATGCGTTGGATTATCGAAAAAGCAAGAGTTCCAGAAAAACATCTATTTCTGCTTTATTGACCAAAGCCTTTGATTGTGTGGATCACCACCAACTGTGGAAAAGTCTGTGGAAAAGAGATGGGAATACCAGACCATCTAACCTGCCTATTGGGAAATCTGTATGCAGGTCAGGAAGCAACAGTTAGAACTGGACATGGAACAACAGACTAGTTCCAGATAGGGAAAGGAGTAGGTCAAGGCTATATATTGTCACCCTGCTGATTTAACTTATATGCGGAGTACATCATGAGAAATGCTGGGCTGGGTGAAGCACAGGCTGGAATCAAGAGGGTGGGAGAAATATCAATAACCTCAGATATGCAGATGACACCACCCTTATGGCAGAAAGTGAAGAGGAACTAAAAAGCCTCTTGATGAAAGTGAAAGAGGAGAGTGAAAAAGCTGGCTTAAAGCTCAACATTCAGAAAATGAAGATCATATAATCTGGTCCCATCACTTCATGGCAAATAGATGGGGAAACAATGGAAACAATAAGAGACTTTATTTTGCAGGGGGCTCCAAAAGCACTGCAGATGGTGACTGCAGCCGTGAAATTTAAAGACGCTTACTCTTTGGAAGAAAAGTTATGACTAACCTAGACAGCATATTCGGAGAAGGCAATGGCACCCCACTCCAGTACTCTTGCCTGGAAAATCCCATGGACAGAAGAGCCTGGTAGGCTGCAGTCCATAGGGTCGCTAAGAGTCGGACACGACTGAGTGACTTCACTTTCACTTTTTAGTTTCATGCCTTGGAGAAGGAAATGGCAACCACTCCAGTATTCTTGCCTATAGAATCCCAGGGACAGAGGAGCCTGATGGGCTGCCGTCTATGGGGTCGCACAGAGTCGGACACGACTGAAGTGACTTAGCAGCAGCAGCAGCAGCAAACAGCATATTAAAAAGCAGAGACATTACTTTGCCAGCAAATGTCAATCTAGTCAAGGCTATGGTTTTTCCAGTAGTCATGTGAGAGTTGGATAAAGAAAGCTGAGTGCCGAAGAATTGATGCTTTTGACCTGTGGTGTTGGAGAAGACTCTTGAGAGTCCCTTGGACTGCAAGGAGATCCAACCAGTCCATCCTAAAGGAGATCAGTCCTGAATATTCATTGGAAGGACTGATGTTGAAGCTGAAACTCCAATATTTTGGCCACCTGATGCAAATACCTGACTCATTTGAAAAGACCCTGATGCATGGGATCACAAAGAGTTGCATACAACTGAGTGACTGAACTGACTGACTGACCTGCTGCTTAAAGATGGCGTTTAACTTTTTAATTCATAACTGAGGAAATGAAAGAAATTAAGAAAAAGCAGGATGTCAAAAGGCCAGTTAGTGATATAATAATGCCTTAGCATAATCTGACCGAGGTGCAAATGCAACTGTCAAAATTTCAGAAAACTACTTCTATGTGCCTCAGTTTCATCATCTTTAAAATGGTTATGTTAATAAGGGTATCTACCTCATCAACTAGTGTGAGGCTTAATTGAGAAAATGTGTTTGAAACCTGGCCTAGCCCATTGCCTGCCAGATGTAAAGGCCATAATACATGTTGATTCCTATTTCTTTTGAGTTTCTACACTATTTCTCATCTCCCATTGCAGTCTGATGAGAAATGGCTTGCACTAAAGAGGAGCGATTGCTAGGAGTGAGCAGGGTTAATTAAATTTTCCCAAGAAATATGTTACTGAAAAAAAAAGGTATATTGATTCAACCTTTCAAAATAGAGTCACTTTTATATAGACTAAGCAAAGTCTGTTTTGTGCCAAGTAAATGATCACCCCCTCATGTGTCTGTCTTGAGGTTCTTAGAGTAGACCCCCATAATCTGACTTTTCATTGTCCTCTCTTCTGGGTATTAAAGATTAGAGACTAATAATTCTATTTTCAAAGACACTTCAGTGAGGATGGCTTAAAAAAGAAGGTTGCCCTTAATACCTTTCCTTGTAAAAACATTGAATGTCACTATATTCTGGGGTCTCTGGGGAATTCAGAGAGCACCAGGCAAGACTTGGTCTCCAAAGGCAATATAAACAAATGGGGAAGAGTAGGAACATCCAGTGTAGTAAAACTCATCTGGGGAGCCTATGGTTTCTTGGAGGAAACTGAGGTAGAAGTGTGTTTGCATTTATCATCTTTTTGATGTTCTGTTTCTTGAGGGACAACACAGAGACAGTCTTTGCAGTAGAATATGGGTCCTTCTTTCCCAGCTCTGCAAATCCATTACCTGAGAACTCCCTGAGGACTAAGGACACATTGTTGCCATCTTTGTATCCCCAGCCCTTAGGACACAGATAGCCTCCTCAATAAAGGTTTATCAAATGAATGAGGGCTTCCCAGGTGACACAGTGCTAAAGAATCCGCCTGCCAATGCAGGAGACACAGGAAACATAGGAAACGCAAGAGATTCAGGTTCGATCCCTGGGTCAGGAAATTCCCCTGGAGTAGGAAATGGCAACCCACTCCAGTATTCTTGCCTGAAAAATTCCAAGGACAGAGGAGCCTGGCTGGCTACAGTCCATGGGGTAGCAAAGAGTCTGACACGACTGAGCACATCACAGCACAAATGAATAAACCCTTTAACCTTAGCTGAACACATCAATACCTTTGCCCCTAATTGCGAGGATGGGAATGAGATGGTGTAAAACATACTAATTTTAATAGCTGGCTGAAAAGAAAGTGCCTTGGGGACCAGCACCGGGTTGGTTGCGTTCATTGTCACCTTCTTAGAGCTTCACAGATTACCTGACATTCTGTAGGAAACAGACATCTTTTATGTGCATGCATGAAAACTGCCTCTGGTCCGTCCTCAGAGCTCACAGCCTGGAAGAGTAAGGAGGAGTTCAGCAGGGTATCCAAGAATTCTGACAACCCACAAGCGGTCAGAAGTCAATTTCACTTCCTCACCCAGCCATTTATAAAAGGTTGTAAATCTCCTCCTTACTCGGGTCGGGGGCAGCCGGTGCGTCCTTACGTCCCTTGCAGGGACCCCACGAGCCAAGTCACAGAGGAAGGTAACCCAGAGTCGAGCCGGGCAGCACGTGCAACGCCCAGGGGAGGAGGAGGCTGGGCTAACGCAGCTCTTAGTCAGCAGCTGGGCTCCGTTTTGAAACAAAAGCCAATGTCCTCCCTTGGAGTCCGCGGCCGGTCAGCTCCTGGGGGGAAGAGAGCCATGCTGCCCAGCCGGTTAGTGGCCCAACTTACTTTTCCAGAGCCTGGGACAAAGGGCCAGCAGTTGTATGCGAATGGGTGGGGTGCTGGGGACAGAGGACGTGGGGAGGGCGGGGGCGAGGGAGGCTACAGCTCGCCCTGCCCCTCCCTTCCCGGCCACTAGCAAACAGGGCTGGGGTCTCCCAGGCTCGGCACACGTTAGCCCCCTGCAGGCAGCCTCCGAGCCCGCCCCCACCCCACCCCCACCCCACCCCCAGGGTCTGCGTAAAAACTAAGGCACCTTTGCAACCCGCACCCTAGCGCACAGACACACCAGGCCCGGGTTTCATGAATGAAATCCAATCGTGCGGATATAAATAGCCGCGAAGGCTGCTAACGTCACAGAGCAAGCGGCGGTCGCCACCGCGGCGGAGCTGGGTGCCGAGCGCTCTCCATTCCGCCCGGCCGGCCAGCCTGGGAGCCGGGCGGGGGCGGGAGGAAAGGGGGAGGGCTGGGGGACGGAAAGGGGCGAGCCCCTCCGGCCCGGCACCGGGAAGAGCTGCCGCCGCGGCGCGGGGCGAGCCCAAGAGGCGAGGCAGAGCCATGCTGCCTTTGTGCAAAGTTGGGCGGCGGGCGGCGCGCCGCGCGCAGGGGCCCGGCACACCCGCGACCGCGCGCAGTCGTGGCTGCTGCTGAGTGGCGGGGACCACCCCCCACCCCAGCTCCCCCAGCCCTTGAAGGCGGAGAGAGCTCGCGTCTCGCTCGGCTTCAGGGTAGGTTCTGTGTCGTGAGTGCGCTATGCTGTGCAACTTCTCCGAGCAGCCGCCGCGGAGCCCCCCCCACCCCACCCCGCCCCGGCCCCGGCGGGTGGCCTATGGGGGCCCCGGGCCGCGCCACGCGGCCGGCCGCGTCCCGAGCAAGAGTCGTGGGACCGAGCTGCTCTGGGAGCCGCCCTCGCCTTCTCTGCGAGGCCGGGAACCCTCCCATCAGAGGCCAGCAGAAGAGATTCCTAGGAGCGCCTGCACAGCCGCACCCCTAACTTAGAGCTGAGAAAATGCACAACAGGGCACCCTTAGAAGGAGGGCTGCGCCAGGGAGGGGGTGGGGGACGCGCCGCGCCGACCACAAGGCTCTTTTCCTTGGAAGGTGGTGGGGAGCCAGAGGAACTGCACAGGGGGGGACACTAGCCCCTTTGGCGCTTGCACCCCAAGAGAGTTGACCGGTCAGCCCACAGTTTGGCGCTCCCCACCCCGGCCCGGTGTCTGTGGAGTCTGTTGTGAGTTGCTGTGACAACAGTAGGAGCTGCCATGAGGGGCTTGCAAAACACCTTACCTAGTCTCTGCGTGCTCAGGTTTTGGGGAGAAAAACAGGGTGGGGGTGGAAGGGTGGGGTGGGAGGAAGATGTGCAGACAAGGGAATCCAACCCCCTCTACAAAAAAAGAAGTGGAAGGAAGGCTCAACGATGTAAGAATGTATCATTTGATCCTGCTGTTAGTTCTGCCGTTGCTACCCTCAGCAGTATCAAACATCTCAACTGAGGAGCAGTGTCAATATTTAGACTTGGACAAGCCAGAAAGTTAGAAGGGAGTGCCAAGCGCAGGGTTTTGACTTGGCTTTGCACGTCAGCACACAAGCTGTGCCTTTCTAGCTGACTGTACACATTTGCTGGGGGGTGGGGGGAATGCATGAAGATTAATATACACACAAAGGCGCTCAGACCTAGGAAGAGGAGAAGCTCTTTGACTTTGAACTCCCCCTCCCCAGCCTGTGCTGTTCCCGAAGCTTTGTTGAACCCCAGCCAGATGCTCAGCTAGAGGTTTCACTCGTTTGGGGCTCCCCCAGCACCCACGGGAGCAGTGCTGCGTATTTACACTGTACAGCATATCCCCTCTAAACTGCAAAAGTATGTTACCAGTAGTTTTCATCTCTGTATAACTGTGTTCTCACTATCAGCAGATATAAATAGCCAATAGGCTGTGTTTGATTTCAGCAAACAGCTAGGCTTTTTAACAAAACGCTGATAAGTTTGTTTTAAAACACTCTTCAGAAATTTGAAATTATATTTCATTTCTGGTAACTGTGGACGCCCGAGAGAGTCACTGTTTGCTGAAAGAGAAGCACAAGCTCTTTTCGATATAAATAATGTCTGCATACCATTCCACAGGTGGAGTAGGCAGCAAATTATTATTCAAGTAAGTTTTCTCTGAGATTCTTGGATCACATGTGGACTTGTTAGTGGGAAAGGAATTTAACTTGTTCTTCACAGTGTGGAAGACTTTGAAAAATCATTAGGAAGCAATGAAATCACAGTATTCTAAGCTTGCATATTGTTGTCCAACCAAATGTAGAAAGTAGTGTGACTTTAAGTACATAGGGTTGTGTGTGGTTACAGAGGTAGAAACAGAAACACGGGCAGTTTGATGTTGGGACAACAACATAGCTTATTAACTATACAAATGCAATCAAATAGAAAAAAAAAAAAAAAAAAAACCCAGAGTCACTTGGACTTTTACTTATGATAATACAGCCTAAAAATGCTATTTTGGAGGAATAGTAGATCCATTTCTCTTCCTTCTGTATTGTAAAATCCCTGTAAGGTTTTCCTTGTTTCTGTTCATGGTTTTGTGGCTAACTGCTTTTTTTTTTTTTTTGGTATCATTCCCAAATGCTCAGAAATATATTTTCAGAAATGCTACAAAAAGTTCACCTAGCTATTTCAGAATGTATATGGCCCCAAGAAATGCCATTTTAACACTGACACTTGGAAAAAATAAAGCAGGTTCTGCTCTTTGGTGGGTGGGGTGGAGAGGAAAACAATGCATGTTAAAAATGTCAGTGGCGCCCCATGTGCTCCAAGCAAGCAAGTATTACAGAGCAATACTTTATAAGGCACTTCTCTCTTTTGTGTAGGTAAGTCCAGCTGTGAGCAGGGTGTTCTGTTCTTCACTTCCAGCAAGCCAGGTCAGTGTCTGTGCAAACCCGTGACCATAGATTGCTGACATAGTCTATCTGATTCTGAGCATGCATTTCAGAACAACTTACTTGGTCATTTGTCTTAGAATGATTTGTCTTTGTCATTTTTTTTTTATTGACTCAGTTATGAATATCACAATTTCCATGATTATTAAAATTATTTTATTTACTCTGTGAGTAAAAATAGCACTAAAATGGGCCTTGAATCAGTTTGTTCTTTATAAGACTTTTCTCTTTCACGTTGGGGATCCAAGTCGTGCCAGGAATAGCTGAAGATACAGGGTATTTGCATGCTCAATCATTGCAATTTTACATCTGTCCTAATCTTAGCACTCTAGAGCAGAAAGAAAATTGATACAATAAAGGACTGATATTTTTGAGCTTGAACCAAAATTCAGGTAATATGCTGCATTCCTTACACTTACGTTCTCATTCTGCAAAAAAAAAAAAAATTCCTGTGAGGTGTAACACTTCTCTTGGTCTCCAGAGGACAAGGTGAGGAATTGAAAGTTCAGAGAGGTCAGGTAATAGATTCAGTTCCTAGTAACTGGAAGAAATTATATTTTTTAAAGTTCTGTCTTAATCCAAAACCTAAATTCTCTAGTTGGAAAAATCTTGTTCAATAGAGAAACTGGGACCAAGGAAGTTTAAGTGACTTGCCTAAGATAACTTGGTAATTACAGCTTATGTAGTAAAATTCAATGACAAAGGTGTTACAAAAGAATAAATTAGATTCTCTTTAAGTAAAACAGCAAAATATTAAATATTCGTGTGTACTTTATGGCATGGCCCTGTCAAAAATTTAAGATTTTTACTATGGGGGTCTCCGGTTTTAAGGATCTTACAAATAGATTTTAAAAGACAAGATATTAAACATTCATGCAGGAAAAGTGAGAAAATAAATCAAGATAATGCATGCCCTGAACTGAGGGTCAATAGTACATTCACAAATTCACCGTTTTCTATCCTGTGGGACTACTTTGCAATTCCATGTATGGATGGGAAAATTTTTCCAAGCACATTTTTGTCTAGATAGATAATAAAAGGGTAAGAGTTTAGAGAAAGACAGAGTGTAGAATTTCAAACCAAGAGGGAGAGATTATGCATTCATCTAGAACTGCTAAATTACAGTATCTCAAACTTGAGGTGTTATTGCTTGAAAAGCATTGAAACAAAATTGTAAGCTGTCTGAGTCTTCACAGCATCACGAAGAAAGCATTACAGCATGACCTGGTGCTTAAGAGTACTGGATTCCTTCTGCAACCTCAGTTTGTCTGAAATGTGTCACATAGATAGATTTCGATACCTAGTAAATAAATACCAATGTAAGTCCTGAAAACAGCCAATATTTAAAGGTTAAACAGGACGTTTTCCGTTTTTGCCAGGGTTGACAACCTTCTCTTTTCCCCTCTTTCTTCCTCCACCCTTACTTTTTGTAGAATAATGTGTAAGTTGTTAATCCTTCTCAGAGAGTATTATATAAAGGGATAATAAAAAGTAAAATGGGAATAAATTACCAAAGAAAACTTTACTGTATCTTCTTTTTTAATGTACTGATACCCCCAACCCAAGCTAATAACCCTAAAAGCTTAATTAGTTAAAAGATACTTTTAAGTGTTTAAAGGATTATTATAAGCTGTCCTATAACAGCTTTGTCCGATAAAAGTTGTTATATAATGTATCATTACAAAATAGATCATAATAGCTCCATTAGACTGGGAAGATCCCATTACAGGTTAAGACCTCATTATCAACTGATATTTGCTTAGCTGTGACAATGGTATGTTGTAAATTATCCATATAACAACTATAAACCTATAATTGCTTAAAGAGTAAAATTATACTCTGAATCATATAATGTTAGCACCAAAAAAGGCCTTAGAATGAGTATGGTATCTCTAAGAGTAATTTAATTAGCAACCATTTGTTTGCTTTTTTGAACTTTAGAGGCTTTGGTTACTATGCTTGACCTCTCTCAAAACACTCCTGGAAATACATGAAATTCTGCTGTTTTTCTCTCAAGAAATGTACCTGTAGAAAACAGGAATTTTTTTTCTTTACTCTTCTTATTGGTCTTCCTTTTTCCTTTTAGAAAACAGGCAGTTCAGTCTCATTCTTTGAAGGCCTTACTCTGGCTTCACCTAATAGGGTTCAAAGAGTTCAGATTATTTGAATCTGGTTCTTGTGTTCATCTTCTTTTCTCTATCCAGGCTCCCCACCAACCTCTCGACACCGAAACAAAATTTGGAGAGGGAAGGAAAGATAAGTCACAAAAAGTGAGGTGTATATAGAAAGGGGAAGGGGGTGGGAGTGTGTGATTCACGGGGGAGGGGAGGAGAAAAGGAGAGCTTTGCCTGGAAAGGCAAGAGGCAGTCACCCAAACAGATGGGATGTGTATAGACAGGTTATTGATATGTCAGAATAAAAATTGTTTAGGGTTTATTTTGGGGGGGAAGCGGGGGAGGCTGGAATTTATAAACAAAGTGAAGTCACCTCCTCCTAGAATCTTTTGTTCCTCATACACATTGGACAGAAACTGAGAAATGGGCAAATGAAGACACTAAAATGTGAGTATGACAGCCACTCTTTGATGTCCCAGGACACTCCTGCCCTCAGATACTGCCAGCAGCTGTCCCATCAAGCACATCAACATGTCCGATATGGTTTCATCAACTAAGGATGAATTAGAAAGTTTTACAAAGAAGGAAACCAGATGGATGCCTGCAGGTCCACAAGTGTGATTGTATTTCTCCTCTCTGCACCTGACGTTATTTATTGCATAGACACAGGTTAATGGCAAGTACCCAGTGCTAATGGGGTTACAATCTCAGGCTCGATCCCTCCGTGGAGAAATTTCCTTTGAACTGTCTGTCACCCAACCTAGTCCGGACCCCTAATGACTGCCGGAATAACAACAACCAGTACTTACATCATGCTGTTTCTAGATGCCAGACACTTGATTGCATTACAGATGATATTCTTTATAAATTCCAATTTTATAGAAGCAAAAGGAAACTCAGGTATATTAAGTCAAAGAACTAATTGGAAGTAGAGCTTGGATTTGTACTGAGATCTAAGAATTTGAATATATATTTGATTTAAGTATATAATGGGGGGGAAGCACTTTAAAATATTCAATTCCAGGTTATTCTTGCAGATTGTTAAAGAAGTAATTATTCTTGTAGGTTTTTTTTTTTTTTTTTAATTTTATGTGTCTTGTTTTGTATTTGGTAACTTGAACCACACAGCAGTGTTGTCTGTACAGATTGTTAATTCTTCAGGGCATCTCTAATATATTTTGATGGAAGTCACACTAGTAAACAGTTGAGTCATGGAGGGTTGAATCCTGGACCTAGAGAGGTTCTTAAGGATCCTTAATCCAGCCTCACATAGGTGAGAAACAATCTACCATCCAGAGAAGCAGTGCAGCTCACCCACTCTTCTAGTTCATAAATGACGCAGCTGGGGCTGAACCCAGGTTTCCAAAGCCCAGTCCAGGGCTCAGTTCTTTTATGAACTGAGCTGAAACATGGCACACCTTCTGAAGCCTCCAACTTAGCCAAAATTGCAGCTATCAAGTTTGAAGTATATCTGAAACCTAACATACATCCAGAAATGGGTTACAAGGGGATTCCAGCAGTGTAAAGATACGGTGGGTCCTAGGAGAGACCTTTCCTATCTTCTTGGACATCAATACAGACCAGTCTTTCCTCGTATTCGAAACTTAACTACCCCATACTCCGATCCCTTTCAAGCTGTTTTTGTTGAGATGCCTGTTTTCATCAACTGTGGAGATTTTTAATTTTGTCTGGATTTCTGGCTTTTTATTAATCATGTGACATGGGTGACATATTTCTTTGGAGCTCATTTTGCTCATCTGTAAAATGGAGACAATATCACCTCCATCAGGATTATGAGAATGCTGTGAAATCACACACGTAAAACAGATATTAGGGGGTCTTCCTGGATGGTCCAATGGCTAAGACTCTGTGCTCCCCCAGGGCAGAGTCTACCAGTTCGATCCCTGGTCAGGGAACTAGATTTCACGTGCTGCAACTGAAGAGTTCATAGGCTGCAACTATAGATCCCACATGCCACAACTAAGACCAAGCAAATAAATGATTAAAACACACACAAAAAACAGTAGGTATTCAACAAGGGTGAGTTTTCTTCTTAGCCTTGCTAAAGTATGTCAAGGAAAATGTTATAACACATCAGGGCATCCATATCATTTTGCTGCTAAATGTTCTGGAGTCATCTGAGGTCTGACCCTACAAGGGATGATTATAGTGACCTTGTTTCTTGGGTGAAAACGGGCCCAGCTGTGTCCCTGAGTACCAGTAGCCTGGTCACAATTACATTTGTCTTCTTCACACTCTAGGGTTGTGGAGGTTTGCATGAATTACTTTATTGCTTCAGTTTCTGCTTCAAAGTAATAGCAAGCTCCTCTGGGAGATACCTGGCTCTCATGCCCTTTCAGACACTTGTTAGCTAAGGTGTTTTCCCCGTAGACCTTTGCATCTCAAAGCAGCTACTGTGTTTTCAGCCAAATAACTAAAATATTTTCAGAGAACAGTGTTGCCAGTTGAACATTTTTGCCTTCAATTTCAAAACAAGTGAGACTTTCCTCCCATCATTTCAATTAACTCTAGTATTGAATCCTTCCTGGACATTGACCATCTTTTCTCTCTGTCGTGGGTTGCTAACTGATATGCTGATGGGAAAAACATAAGCACTGCAATTTCCCCCTTTCACCCTCAGCACTGATAGCTACCGTGGCCTAAATTACATCTCTGGGAAATGTTTCATCACACTCCCCTCTCCAGCTGCCACACTTTGTCATGTGGCACTTGCTGCCCTGTTTTCGGTTTTTGGATCCAAGTCTTTGGCAACATTTCTTATTACATATACGGAGGAAAGCTCCTGATAAGATTTTTTTTCTCGTACTTTTCCCCCCTTTTTTGAAATGAATCATCCAAGTGGCCTAGAATAGCCTTTAGTTTCCTAGTGGCTCAGTTTCCCTTTTCAGTGTTGGACAAATGTGTGTTGCAAGATGTATGTCCTCTTCAGGTTTGTTGTTGAGTCACTTAAGTCATGTCAGACTCTTTGTGACCCCGTGGACTGTAGCACACCAGGATTCCCTGTTCTTCACTCTTCAAGTGTAGGGCTAGCTATTAGGTGTTTTCCGCAGTGCTATCCTTCATTTGGTATGAGCTGCTTAGAGATCACCAATGGCTAGGTTGCTATGAGTCTCAAACCAGTTATGTGAGTTTCCATTCATAGCAGGGAGTTTATTTTTAAAGTGATGCTTCCCAAAATTTAATATGCATAAAAGTCACCTGGGCATCTTGATAAAATGCAGATTGTGATTCAGAAGTTCTAGAGTGAGGCCTAAGATTATGCGTTTCCCAGGGGGTACCTCATTGATGCCAGTGCTACTGGTCTGAGGATCATATTTTAAGTTGGGAAATATACTGTACTCTGTAAAGTATAGTCATTATCTTATGCTGAAATGCCTTCTTTGGAGGCTCCCATCTTATTTTGCTTTCTTCTTTCTTAAATTATATAGAGTCATAGAATCTTAAACGTGAAAGGTTTGTGCTGGTAAATCAACCTGCACTCTGGAAGAGAAAAAGAATGCATTTATGTGCAAACATAAGTTGATTATAAATTTTACTGACATAAAGAATGGGTGTAGCATACTATTTATAAATAATAATAGAAAATAGTCTTTGTTGTAAACTCCGTTTAGCTAATTGGGTCTCACAAAATACTGGTTTTGAGAACTCATCTGTCCATGGTCTACCTGTGGTACAGTTGATGAGTGCAATTCCCATATAAATGTTGCCCAATATTTTTCTTTATGTGAGGAAGACAAAAGTGAAGTAACAAAGGCATATGTCAGGCTGTATTCATTCATCAAAGATATGAATGATTTCTTTGCTGAGCCAAATAAGAGCTTTTAAATACTGTAAGGATATTTGCTACACACATTACACTCTTTTAAGTTTAATCTTCATTATTAACATTTTAAAGTCATGTTCTTAAGTCAAGATGACAGAAAAATAGAGCAAGACCTGATGGGGAGTGGTTGCCGGTTTCACTGGTGTAACTGCTTCCACCATGGCCCATTTGAAACCACCGTTGTGACCGAGTGTGGAGTTGGAAAGAGATGGCACATTCTTGTTGTTTAGTTACTAAGTCATGTCAACCCTTTTGTGACTCCATGGATCATAGCCCGCCAGGCTCATCTGTCCATGGGCTTTCCCGGGCAAGAATACTGGAGTGGGTTGCCATATCCTTCTCCAGGGGATCTTTCTGATCCAGGGATTGAACCCACATCTCTTGCATCTCAGGCGAATTCTTTACTGCTAAACCAGTGGGGAGGCCCACAGTAGCACATGGTTATATAGTATTTCCATTATACAGATAAAACTGGAATAAATAACCTCAAAATATACTTTGGCCACCTGATGCAAAAAGCTGACTCATTGGAAAAGACCCTGTTGCTGGGAAAAATTGAGGGCAAGAGGAGAAGTGAGCAACAGAGGATGAGATGGTTGGCTGGCATCACTGACTTAATGGACGTGAGTTTGCGCAAACTCTGGGGGATTGTGAAGGACAGGGCAGCCTGGCATGCTGCAGTCCATGGGGTCACAAAGAGTCTAACATGACTTAGGGACTGAGCAACAATAACAAACTTCAAAATACAGAGAATAGTAAAATATAGTAGAATAAATACAAAGTGGTAAGTTTTGAGTATTTAGTTACCTTTGTTTTAATATAATTTCTTTAATTGAAACTTTATATAACTAATATTCAGTACTGACCCTATTTTAACAGGCTTGCAAAAGTCCTGAGAATTTAACAGTTGGTTCATGGGCTAGAAGAGACTGGCACACTGTTAGATGTAGATCATCTGGTCCAGTGATTCTCAACCTTTGCTATATATTGAATACTCCCAGGAATTTTATGACCTGTAGTCTTAGTTATTTATGTTAGGGCCCAGAAATCTGAGTTTTAAACTTTTTTTATTGAACTGTATCTTGTTTAAACAAAAATACATGAATCATAACTATATAACTTAAAGAATTATCACAAACTAAACACACACCCCAATCTAACCTAACCAGGACCTACATATGGAAACACAACCTTCAGTTCAGTTCAGTGGCTCAGTCGTGTCCAACTCTTTGCGACCCCATGAATCGCAGCACGCCAGGCCTCCCTCTCCATCACCAACTCCCGGAGTTCAACCAAACTCATGTCCATCGAGTCGGTGATGCCATCCAGCCATCTCATCCTCTGTCGTCCCCTTCTCCTCCTGCCCCCAAACCCTCCCAGCATCAGAGTCTTCCAATGAGTCAACTCTTCCCATGAGGTGGCCAAAGTTTTGGAGTTTCAGCTTTAGCATCAGTCCTTCCAAAGAACACCCAGGACTGATCTCCTTTAGAATGGACCTGTTGGATCTCCTTGCAGTCCAAGGGACTCTCAAGAGTCTTCTCCAACACCACAGTTCAAAAACATCAATACTTTCGTGCTCAGCTTTCCTCACAGTCCAACTCTCACATCCATACATGACCACAGGAAAAACCATAGCCTTGACTAGATGGACCTTTGTTGGCAAAGTAATGTCTCTGCTTTTCAATATGCTATCTAGGTTGGTCATAACTTTCCTTCCAAGGAGTAAGTGTAAGTGTAATTTCATCTGCAGTGATTTTGGAGCCCCAAAAAATAAAGTCTGACACTGTTTCCACTTAGCAGCACCCAAAATCCCATCTTAAGCCCCTATTCAGTCACTGTCTAATTGAGGCAACCACTGTCTTGACTTCCAGTGCCATGGATTAGTTTTCCCTGATTGTCAACTTTTATACAAATGAAATCTCTTTTGTGTCTGGCCTCTTTCGATATTATGTTTGTAAGATTCATTATAATTGTATACAGCTGTGTTTCATCCCTTTTTAGCACTGTATAATATTCCATTGTGTGAATAGACTTCAATTTATTATTTCTTTATCCATTGTAGTGTCAGTGGTTTGTTTCCAGATGTTGGCTATTACGAGCAGTGCTGCCAAGGACATTCTTGTGCAGGCAGCAGTATTTGAAACAAAACAAGTTCCCCCAGTCATTCTAAAAAGCAGCTGATTTCTTGACTGCCTTCTCTACAATTCCCTCTTCTGCCTTTGATTTTTCATATCATGTGATTAAGTCTATTGGTTCTTTCCTGAGAGTGTACTTTTAATACCTTAAGTCATGAAACTGTGTGCTTCCATTCATTATAGCATGTTTTCCTGGCTCTTTTCAATATAGATTCACCACCACCCCCATTTCATCAAGACATCTGCTCTTGGGCGCTTTAAATAGGGATGAGATTTGGCCTCACATCAATAGCATGGAGGAATAATAGACATGGTGGAGATGGAGCCAAGGCTAAATTTGGCAGCCAATCATTAAGGCTCCTGGAAAGAGGCTTCAAGGAAGGGAAATTGTTTCCCTTTGTGTGTATCAAACAAAAATCAACAGTAAACCTTTGGAATATTTCAGATTCTAGATTTTTTAAAAATTGGTTTATTTGAAGTGGACCAGGGACTGTCTTCTGACATGAGAACGGATATCTCTCAAAGTCTCATGACTTGATCTGGAAAGAGAACAGAAGGAGATTTTCCCATGGGCTTGTTCCTACACCTAGCGTGCAGCCGGCGTAGCTCTGCTGCATTGTTCTAGGCTTAGTGGCTGTGTGTTTGTGTGTTTGCATCTATTGAGATGTTAGTTCTTTTGACAGAAGTCAAGAGAGCTGAATGACCGGAAGCCCCAAGATGATACTGTTGATCAGTGGGATGGCTGCTTAGAATGGAAAGACAGGTGCTGCGAGCAGTAAGGCTGTTTCCTACCATATGAAAGGCATGTCACATACAGCTTTTACAATACACACAGAGAAAGTAAAGAATAGACACTAATTTCACATAATGGAACAAGAGAGTGTATTCCCACACACATAAATATTGTAGTCCTTCATTTTCCTACCTCCCCACCCTCACATTTTTGTAAAACGTCTTTGTTATAAAATAACAAACATGTTCATTACTGAAAAGATGGGATGTGTAGATAAGAAAAAAGAAAATTCTAATCCTAATGACATCAATATTTTAATGTATCTATATCCCAAATATTTCTCTTTATATTTAGGTACATAATTTTTAAGGAATGGTGCTACTCATGAGCCTCTAACTATAACAATAAATGTACTCCTATAATTTTACATTTTTAACTACTCTATACTTTTCCGGTATGTGGACGCTTTTTAAAAATTCCTCCCTTGTGGTCAGATTTCTAAAATTGTTTCCAATATTTTGTTTCCACAGTAATATGATGAGCACTCCTTTAATGGAATCTTACTGTAATCCTAAATATTTTTCTAGGAATAAAGTCTCATAATCGAATGAATGTTATGGACATTTTAAAGTCTTCTGAGTCATTATCCAAAAATTATCATTATCCAAAATAATGATACCATCTTCCACTCCCACAAACAGTGCTTCATCCTGCTTTTAATAAATGTACAATCTTTCATGTCATAATTCCCACCAAGAGTTGGAGGGTACACGAACATGTCCTGAAAACATTGAATACTAGCTAGAATCTACACATTGCTGGCAGTCAATAACCTTTAATAAAAATGAGACATTTTTATAGTTTTTTGTCCACTAGCATTTTTGCATTTTATGGTCTAACTTTGTTAAGAATCCTGGTTTGGGGGGTGGTGGGGCGGCTGGTGGAAAAAAACTATTTTCTTCATTTGCCTGAATGAGAGCATAAGCTAATCCTAACTGACATAGTCTCGTAAATGATTAAATGCAATTGTTTGACTGTCATCATCTCTGAAGGTGTTGCAGCAGGTGATCTCTCTGGCAGTACAGATGCTAACCCAAGTGACATCTTTAGAGAGCACTTTGAATGAACAACTCATGACAGAGGACTGTAGAGATTTCTTCTCTATCAGGATGGGTTTTTAAGCACTTCTAGTCTGCAGACTGATGCTAGCTTTCTCAAATGAGCATTTGATGTCTCTTTAAAGACTTGAGCAATATTTTAATTATTAATTCTTGACAAAGCTTCCTCCAGCCCTTAGCTAAGGCTCACCCAGATGAGGACTACAGGCCCTCCAATGTGAAAACAATGTGTAGAGTCTTCTGTTGCTTTATTTTTTTTTAACTTTAAAAAAGGTGTATTAAAGTATAACATGCATAGAGAAATGTGTACAGATTACAAGTGTACAGTTTGATGAATTACCCTTACTTAATATAACCTAGCTGCAGTCAGCTTTGATTGAGCTATATCCCTTGTGACTGAAAATATGTAGGATTTGCCTATACAAGTAGAGATTAGAACATTAAATTCATGCATTGAGTGTGCATCAGTATTTGTATGTTTGTGATTTGCAGGTACACAAATATACAACATGCATACAAGCAATTTGGAACTTCTTTTTCTTAATGAGTATAAAGCTCAGTTATGCTACATCTATACAAATTAAAATAACTACAATTGATTGCCACAGAATAGTTTACATGCTTAGTTTCTAAAAATTACTCATTTCAGTTACCGTAAGTGTTCCTTTGAACATTCAGAATTTTAAAGCCAAGAATTTTTCATCTTCTAAGATAGAATTGTATGCATTGGTCCTGGTTACCCACAGCTGTCTCTTTGGGTTCAATTTCTGTGTCTGATGTTCAGCAAGATATCATTTATATTCCTGTGTTCTTTTTAGTTGAGAGCTTGAGTCAGAAAAAAACAGGTTTAACAGGCTCACTGTGATTTTTAAATGCATGATTTTGAAAA
Organism: Bos taurus; assembly: GCF_002263795.3. NCBI lineage: Eukaryota > Metazoa > Chordata > Mammalia > Artiodactyla > Bovidae > Bos > Bos taurus. The sequence goes on along the minus strand of NC_037355.1, from coordinate 16,698,095 downwards.
ACAATTTATGCATCACCAAAAATCATTTTTTATTATGATCGGAGTGTACCAGGGTATTTTTGGTAGAATTAACAACCAAAAGTAGGACTTCTCTGGTGGTCTGGTGGTTAAGACTGCACTCCCGATGCAGGGGGCCCGGGTTCGATCCCTGGTCAGGGAACTAGATTCTACATGCTGCAACTAAAGATCCCACATGCAGCAACAAAGATACTGTGCGGTACAATTAAGACCCAGTGCCGCCAATAATTAAAAAAAAAAACAACTCAAAGTTATACGTATGTAATCATTACCTTTTTTAAAAGCTAAAATAGATTTTCCATTAGAGAATTAATACATCTAAGAATATTATTCAGTCCCAAAAAGGAATGAAGTACTAGCACATGAATGAACTTGAAAACATGATGCTGAATAGAAGACAGACACAGAAAGCCATATATTGTATGGTTCCATTTATAAGAAATGTCCAGAGTAGGAAAATCCATTGTGACAGGAAGTAAATTCCTGTTTTCCAGAGCTGGAGTGGGGAGGGAATGAGAATGTCTACTAATTGGCACAAGGTGTCTTTTGGGGGTGATGAAAATGTTCTAAAATTAAATAGTGGGAAGAGCTGTACAACTTTGAGAATATAATAAAAACCTCCAAATTACACACTTTAAAAGGGTGAATTTTATGGCAAATCAATATTATCTCAGTTTACCACAAAGAGGTGATACATATGCACTGTAGAAAATTTGGTAACTAGGAAAGTAGCAACAGGTTATAGCCTGATTCAGTTCAGTTCAGTCGCTCAGTTGTGTCCAACTCTTTGCGACCCCATGGACTGCAGCATGCCAGGCCGCCCTGTCCATCACCAACTCCCGGAGCTTGCTCAAACTCATGTCCATTGAGTCGGTGATGCCATCCAACCATCTCATCTTCTGTCATCCCCTTCTCCTCCTGCCTTCAGTCTTTCCCAGCATCAAGGTCTTTTTTCAGTGAGTCAGTTCTTCACACCAGGTGGCCAAAGAATTGGAGCTTCAGCTTCAGCATCATTTCTTCCAATGAATATTCAGGACTGATTTCCTTTAGGATGTACAGCTTGGATCTCCTTGCAGTCCAAGGGACTCTCAAGAGTCTTCTCCAACACCACAGTTCAAAAGCATCAATTCTTTAGCACTCAGCTTTATAGTCCAACTTTCACATCCATACATGACTACTGGAAAAACCTTAGCTTTGACTAGACAGACCTTTGTCAGCAAAGTTATCTCTGCTTTTTCATATGCTGTCTAGGTTGGTCATAGCTTTTCTTCCAAGGAGCAAGCGTCTTTTAATTTCATGGCTGGGTCACCTTTTGCAGTGATTTTGGAGCCCAAAAAATAAAGTTTGTCACTGTTTCTCCATCTATTTGCCATGAAGTGATGGGACCAAATGCCATGATCTTAGTTTTCTGAATGTTGAGTTTTAAGCCAACCTTTTCACTCTCCTCTTTCACTTTCATCAAGAGGCTCTTTAGTTCTTCGCTTTCTGCCATAAGGGTGGTGTCATCTGCATTTATAAGGTTATTGATATTTCTCCCAGCAATCTTGATTCCAGCTTGTGCTTCATACAGCCCTGCATTTCACATGATGTACTCTGCATATAAGTTAAATAAGCAGGGTGACAGTATACAGCCTCAACATACGCCTTTCCAATTTGGAACCAGTCTGTTGTTCCATGCCCAGTTCTAACTGTTGCTTCTTGACCTGTATACAGATTTCTCAGGAGGCAGGTCAGGTGGTCTGGTATTCCCATCTCTTTAAGAATTTTCCACAGGGACACAATTATTAAATTTTTAAGTATTCACATATTAATATACAAAAGAAGGGTGGGTCCCCAGGGAAGATCCATTCCGCTGGTTGAGAGGAACGCACATGAGAGAAACAAGGAGCAGTGATCAGCCCTGTGAGGGGGATGAAGCAACACCTGAAGGAGCAGGATCTGAGGTCCTGAGAGGCGAAAAGATAGATGTGAGCTCTATAGGGAAACATTCCAAAGAGACTTTTTAAAAGTTTTGCTTCAGGATGCCTGATAAATTACATAAATCAGAGCTCTGTATTCCTAAATACCCATATTGTTTCCACAGCTTATGAAAGTCCCATTTTTGTTTCTTTTAGCTGTGTCAGTGTGCTAAGGTGGTACTTGGGGTGAGAGAATGGTAAGCTTCAATTTTAATGGTTACACATATTTGTTTATTTTATGTAGTTTTCATCAACTGTATTTCGATAACGACCTTGTACTTTCCCTTCTTTGGTGTAACATTAGCACTTCTATTATTGCAAATTCAATGTAAACATAATTTTAAATAATGACAGTCTTAATAGATAAGACTGAGTGTTCTCTTGATGGCTGGCATAGTGATTAAAATATTTTACAAGCATTGTCTAATTTCATCTTTACAACAATTCATTGAAGGAGGTAATTATCCCCAGTTTACAGATAAGGAAATAGAGACTTAGATTAAGTAATTTGCCCAAGACCACATACGAAGTGCCTTAATTAACTATTCCCCCACTTGATTTAGGTGGTTGGCAGTTTTTCCTTATTCTTAATAAAGATGTGATAAACCTATTTGCTTTTAAAACATTTTTCCATTTATAAAGTTATTTCCTCCGATGGGTATTTTTTTTTATAATTTCCAAGTTTGAGTTTATTTTTTATTATTGTCTTGCTGTCATAAACCTTTCCTCTTAACTTTTATATTTATTTCTCTGTGGCTGGAGAATTTGATTGATACAACATGTTTGGGGGAATATTTGTCCTTATGATCGGTCTCTATACAGTCAAGTTTTGTAAATGTGCTAAGAACACTTGAAAAGAAAACACTCAGATTTTTTAAAATGTGGGTTATCTGTTAACTCAGCCCCACTTTTTATGCTATTCAAGTCTTCCATGTATTATTTTTACTTTTGCTTTCTTCATATGATACCGATTCTGATTTGTCATCTCGTGTGTCAGTTATTTGCATTGATTTCTTCTTATCATTATAGAGCTTGTCTTGTTATTACATGCCTTCTAGTATATGAAGTTCATTATTGCTGCTATGCTTTTACTATGCATTGCCCTTTTTAACCTTTTAATTATCTTTTACAGATAATTTTTCTATATAATTTTGAAACTAAAATCTAGATAAGTATAGACTAGGCTTATATTCCCCGTTGGTTTTGGTTTCCACAGTTCTTTAAAACTGAAATGCCCATTAAAAACATTTTTTTTAATTATCTCTGAGTGTTTTGGCAAGTATCTTTGAGCAGTTTAATTCCTTAAAGCATTTTGCCCCCTGAGTCTTTGTATCTAAAAATAACTGCATGTTAGCTTCACATCAGTATTACTTTGACCTGACTCAGAAATGTGTTAGTCTGTCCTATTTCTTTGAAAGCTGCATATGTGTTTTTCTATTGTGTTAAAATAACACTGGTGAAGTGTGTGGTCATCTGTATTGTTACACCTTGATAGAAGTGTTTTTGGACATTAGTTTTAGCACTTGTTTTGCTAAGATACTTAGAAGATTGTTGCTGGTGTTCAGTCACCCAGTCGTGTCTGACTGTTTGCAACCCCATGGACGGTAGCACTCCAGGCCTCCCTGTCCCTCAGTATTTTTCAGAGTTTGTCCAAGTTCATGTTCATTGCATCGGTGGTGCCATCCAGCCATCTCTTTTCTCTGACACCCTCTTCTTCCCTCAATCTTTCCCAGCATCAGGGACTTTTTCAGTGATCCCAGATTCAGGGACTTTTTCCCTGACTTTTTCAGGGACTTTGTCTGTTTTCATCAGATGACCGAAATACTGAAGCTTCAGCATCAATCTTTCCAGTGAATATTCAGAGTTGATCTCCCTTAAGATTGACTGGTTTGATCTCCTTGCTGTCCAAAGACTTTCAGGAGTCTTCTCCAGCACCACAGTTCAAAGGCATCAATTCTTTGGCGCTCTGCCTTCTTTATCATCCAGCTCTCACAACCGTATGTGACCCCTGGGAAGACCACAGCCTTGACTAGACAGACCTTTGTCAGCAGAGTAAGGTCTCTGTTTTCCAACACAATGTCTAGGTTTCTCATTGCTTTCCTGCCCAGAAGCAATGGTCTTCTAATTTCATGGCTGCAGTCACTGTCCGCAGTGATTTTGGAGTTCAAGAAGAGGAAATCTGTCACTGCTTCCACCTTTTCCCCTTCTATTTGCCATGCAGTACTGGGGCTGAATTCCATGATCTTAGTTTTTTAATATTTAGTCTTAAGCCAGCTCTTTCACATTCTCCCTTTGCCCTCATCAAGAGGCTCTTTAGTTCCTCTTCACTTTCTACCATTAGAGTGGTATTATCCATATATCTGAGGTTGTTGATGTATAATGGTATAGTAATCTGACACTTATTATACAGTTATTTTTTGCTGAAGAATGTATACACTTGGAGTCTTCTTTTTCTCCTCTGTGTCCCCACTACACCCTCCTTTTAGCATTAGGAAAATTTTGTTCTACTAAGTCACATTTTGCAACCTTATTTCTTCAAGAACCCTACTATCTAAGAGATTGCTTTTCAACGGTTCACGTCTTATCTAATATCTTCTGTTACAACATTTTCACATGGCCTTCCATCTATATGTAGAGTTTCTTACGTTTACCCTCTACCTCACTAGTTCATTTTACTACCTTTTCAAGGCTGCTATTGACTGTTGCCAGTGGTTTGTGGAGAGGGCAATGGCACCCCACTCCAGTACTCTTGCCTGGAGAATCCCATGGACAGAGAAGCCTGGTAGGCTGCAGTCCATGGGGTCGCTAAGAGTCAGACACAAGTGAGCGACTTCACTTTCACTTTTCACTTTCATGCATTGGAGAAAGAAATGGTAACCCATTCCAGTATTCTTGCCTGGAGAATCCCAGGGACAGAGGAGCCTGGTGGGCTGCCGTCTATGGGGTCGCACAGAGTCGGGCACGACTGAAGCGACTTAGCGGCAGCAGCAGCAGTATGATTTTGAATGTGGCTATCCTGTATTTTGGGCTTCCCAGGTAACTCAGTGGTAAAGACTCTACCTGCCAGTGCAAGAGATGTAGATTCAATCCCTGGGTCAAGAAGATCCCCTGGAAAAGGAAATGGTGACCCACTCCAGTATTCCTGCCTGGGAAATCCCATGGACAGAGGAGCCTGGCGGGCTACAGTCCATGGAATCACAAAAGAGTCAGACACAACTTAGCAACCTAACAACAAATCCTGTATTTAATTTATACATAGCCTTTACTTATCATGTCCTATTGCCTACTTACAGCCTCATCTGCTGTTAGTATACCTGCATTGTCTTTTTTGGCCTGATCAAATATATGAATAGGATTTTTTTTAATTTTTCTTCTGCTTCTTAGAACATATTTCCTTCAGTAGAAAACTTTTCTCTCTGTCTTTAGCTAATTACTTGCACCTTTCTATGTCCAGGCTTTTAATAGACCACATGTTGAATGATCTCTGTGTACTCTATCCATATTAAAAAGGATTTATGCTGGCCAAAGATTGAAGTATATTTGAACATTCCAAATGCTTGGATAAACTTAAATTTGTCAGAGACCAAAACAGAGCTCTGTAGAGACCCAGGAACCTACCCAGCTCCTAGCAGACAAGCAAAGCTACTCAGTTTGGTTTGGGCTGAAAGAACTTAGGAGGTGAGCTAGGACTTCAGTGAGGAATGTCACCACTGAAGATACACTGACGTTCAGCGTTAGGGATTGTCCCCCTTCAGCCCACTGCCTCTGGCTTCAGCCTCTCAAGATCAGTCACTTCCATTTGCAGTGTCAAAACTGAAACTGCCCGCTTGGGCAGGCTGGAGGAAACAGAAACCAGTCTATCCCACGCTTAGTGCTGTCTCCCTGCCCATCCTCAGGAAGGAACAGTGATATTGCAGCCTGCTGGTTTCACAATGACTCTCTAGCAGCTCTGCTATCTCCTCTTTCCACCCTGTCCCAGTGAATCCAGCTTACATCACTCCAGATCACAGGCATCTGTGGCAAAGAGCATCCTGCTTCCCTCCAGGCCGTAGAAATGGGCAATCTGTTGGTCTTCAGCAACCTTCTCATTTGGCTTCCTGGAGGTGAATCTGGGCAGAGATCTTTCCAGTTTCTGGTATTTGGTTACTCCTTATTCTTAGTTTCTGGCACTGTTTTGGAGTCTGCTCTCTGTATAGAATAAGGTTAATTATAGTGGGACCTGGGTAGAGGGGGATCCAAAGCATCTGATCATTCATAGCTCACTTGCACTTGAAGTCCAGCTAATTGCCTTATGTGACATGGCTCTTGTAGACATAGATTGAACTCTGTCTTCCAGACTAATTTTCATATCAGTTATAAATCTTTCTCCCTATGTAGTGGCTGCATATGCCTCCCTTCTCCCCTTCTTTTCTAGCCAAGCAGTAACTCACCAAAAAGAGTTGATATTCCCTTGAATTAGGATGCTAAAGTCTAAAAATGGATGAGAACTTTATGAGACCCTTATATGTAAATATTACCAAGATTCATAAATTGACTCTAGGCACTAGAGCACAGTGAAAGTCCACATTCCTTTATTTTTCTAAATCAGATTCAGCCCTAAGCCACTCCTGTTTGCCTGTATCTGGGCTCCTCCCTATCCCCTGCCTTCCCATTTGGTGGAGGGGCCTGGACCTTGGTCCCCGGTGGTTCCCATGGTTACTGATGCTCTTCCTGCTGGGGTAGCCATGGCTGGTGCAGTGCCATCTGTCAGAGGCTGCTCTCGTGATGGGCCACACAGATGTCCCTCAACGTGTTCCTCTGCAGGCTTAGCCACACGCCGCAGCTTTCGAGGCCACAGGCTTAATGATCAGTCACCAGAGACGACCAAGTGCCAGGTCTCTGCCAGCCCCACGTGGAAGGTTTCCTAAGGAAGCTGGAGTAAGTGTTTTTGTGTATATAACTAAACAAATATTTATGGCAGGCCATGTATGGCCAAGGCACCGTGAAAAGATCTGAGGATTTAAAGGTGATTAACAGTCTCTGTTGTCAAAGGTGCATAACCTTGATGAGATGGAAACGAGACATATATAAGGCTCATTGTCAATATTGCAAAGGAAGTGAAGTGAACTCACTCAGTCGTGTCTGACTCTTCGTGACCCCATGGACTGTAGCCAACCAGGCTCCTCTGTCCATGGAATTTTCCAGGCAAGAATACTAGAGTGGGCTGCCATTTCCTTCTCCAGGAGATATTCCTGACCCAGGGACTGAACTCGGGTCTCCCACATTGTAGGCAGATGCTTTACCGTCTGAGCCACCAGGGAAGTCCCAAAGGACAATTAGATAAATACCATAGGAGACTGGATAAAAGGAGAATGTGCTAAGTGCATCTGTTTCCAAAATGGACTTGAATCTCTGCTTTGCTCCATCTCTGCCAATTCCATCCTGGTCACAGCCACCCCTTTTTCCCTCTTGGAGAACATAGGAGCTTCCTAGCTGGGCATGTGCCACTGTTCAGAATCCAGCCCCATGCTCTCCACACAGCAGTCTCAGGGATACTAGTGATACTTTTTATTTAGTTTTTAAATATTTATTTATCTGTCTGTGCCAGGTCTTGGTTGCCCCATGTGGGATCTAGTTCCCCAACCAGGGATCAAACTCGGGCCCCCTGCATTGGGAGTCTTAGCCCCAGGACCACCAGAGGAGTCCCTGGTGGTACTTTTTTAAAAAGCAAATGAGAACGTGTTACTCCCCTGCTGAAAACCCTTCAGTGGCTTCTCACCGCACTGAGAATGAAATCCCAACTCCTGGCTGTGGCCTCAAAGGTCAAGTTTGATCTGAGCCCGGCCCTGCCTGCCCAGCAGCCTTCCCTCCTCCCAGTTCCCTCCACTCAAGCTTTTCCACCCGTTTCCCATCTCATGACCAGGCCCTTCTGATTGTTTAGAGAGCAGCAGGGGGGCCTCCTCCTAGAGGCCTCCCACCCATCATTTTCTCCCATAACACCTTTTGTTTTCCCTGAAGAAGTTTACCAAATGTACAATGGTATCCCCCTATTCAGGGATCTCTCCCTACCTGATGGTGAGGTCCCTGGGGCCAGCCCCACCCTGGCCTGTCTCCTGGTGTGCACCTGTGGGCCTGGCACTCACTAAGTACAGCGTCTGTTTCTTTAACCAAGACAGCCCGAGGCCTACAAAATATTTCAGTGGGTGGATCAAGGGCACAAGAAATAATGGCATAATCAACATTGTCAAAGGCCACACCACACTGCATAGTTGTAGGCAAAAGTAGGCCGGAATGTCTCAAACATAGCACACGCTTTACTAATGGTGATTTTGAATCCTACCCTGGAATGTGTATGCATATTTTAAGCTGTTTTCAATCATTGCTTTTTTTAAATTGAGACAGTTGTTATTAAGGGCAGTCAGTAGAAGAAGTAGTTTACTTCTAATCCTGGCCCACTTCCTCACTGACATGGAGCTTCGAAAAATGAGAGCGTGATCTGGTGTAGGTCATTACAGGGCTCTGCTGAGAAGGAGTGAATGTTTTAAAGTGTCTCTGTATTATTTGTATTCCTGAAGTTCTCTGCAGTGCTCTTTTGGTTACTTAATCTCTTTTTTGTTTTGATCAAAACTTTGACTTGAACAAATATTGCTGATTGGAATGATGAAAGGCAATATTATCCTGGAGATATATTTTAGTGAACTTTTGATTTAAAGAAGCCCAGCCCAGCTCTGACTGTCTCTTTCCCAGGTCTGGACCTATTCTCTGTTCCAGCTGAGATGTTTATATAATGCATAAGGCTGCTCCTGCCTGACTAGGACTGGTGATTAAGAGCTCAGGATAATGAAATCTGCACAGTTGAAACTTGGCTGTTGGCTATAGTTATTATGCAACTCTTAACATTTCCCTGTTGTTTCTGCCAATAATATAAAATTCTCAGTCTTTCTTTCATAGCTAACTCTCCAAAGATGCTCAAATTTGTTCCACTAGGTTTTTTAATGACCACGTTAAATTATTTCTTAAAGTTCAGAGTATATGCTTTTCTAAAGGACAAGAAAATTTAGTGGCTGTGCAATTGCCCTGTTCAAACTGTCAATAACAGCTGAATGGAGCTTGAAGTACAAAGGCCCCTCTATGGTCTTAGATTTCTGTCTTTAAGCAGACTGCTCATCCGGCCTTGACTGCATTAGCAAATATAACAGGAGACACGGCAAAAGTGACAGGAAGAGAGAGCATATTCTAATAATGGGGTCATGTGGAGCAATTAGGAGGTCTTAGTGAAGCATCTTAGACAAATGGTCAACCTTTCCTGGCCCATCCTCTCTAAGATCTGAATTTCTAGTGTTACAAGAAAATTGCACCCTCACCCGAGTTCAAATAGTGACCCTATACTAATGTGCACCCATTTGGAACAAGAAGGACTATCTTGGGTTTTATGCACCACAGCACCCACAAATTACTCAGTTATGGAGACAAGATTCTGATAGTCATCTAGCTGTCATGTAATTGGGGACGTGAATGTGCCTGACTCTTCCTGAGAACCTGTTTCTTAAGAATAGGACACCATGTAGACCATCATCTCAAGGACTCAAGGTGAGGGGTAGAGCCACCACCACAGGAAGGAAAACACTTTGAAGAGGAGCGTAGGGCAGCTGAAGTCATGTTAGGCTGCATCTCTGTTTCTGCTGTGGTTGGCCCTGGAAGAATCACAAGTATATTGGAGACCCATGGGCCAGAGAGAGCAGACAGAGCTTTATAGAAGAGGGACATTGTATGCTCATATATTCCAAGCACTTCAGTGTATGGCAGTGGGTGGGCCAAAAGTTTTGTTTGGGTTTTTCTATAAGATGTGATGGAAAAAATCTGAATGAACTTTTTGGCCAACCTATTAGTACCCCCAGAAACACCTGGTGGTTCATTCATTCAGTGCACAAGATGGGCACTTTGATGTTACAACCTCAAGAAAAAGATAAAAAGGTCACAAACCACCATTCAGTGATTTGCTAATATAAGAAAAAATGAGTGAAAGAGAAACAGAGTATTTGTGTTTTCGATTGCTTCTCCTAAAATCATTTATTGATACAGAGGAGAAAGAAATTTAGTCTATGGGGAGGTGGGGCAATAAGGAAAACTTTTTAGAGGAGGTAATATCTGAGTTGGGCTTCCCAGGTGGCGCTAATGGTAAAGAACCTGCCTGCCAATGCCGGAGACATAAAGAGATGTGGGTTGGATCCCTGGGTTGGGGAAGATCCCCTGGAGGAGGGCATGGCAACCGACTCCAGGATTCTTGCCTGAAGAATCCCATGGACAGAGGAGCCTGGAGGGCTACAGTCAGTGGGGTTGCAAAGGGTTGGGCATGACTGAAGCGACTTAGCACAATATCTGAGTAAGATTTTGAGGAATGAATAGAATTCACCAGGCAGATGAGGAAGAGTAGAGGTTCAAACAATGTTTAGAATTCTGAGAGTCATTTTGTGTGGCTAAAGCAAGTTGTGTTAGTTCCCTATTGCTGCTGTAACAAATTACTGAAAGTTAAATGTCTTAAACCAATAGATTTATTATCTTACAATCCTAGAGGTCAGAGGAGTGAAATGGGTCTCACTGTGGTAAAGTCAAACTGTTCCTGCTGGAGGCTCTAGGGAAGACTCTATTTCCTCACCTGTTCCAGCTTCTGAAGATTACCTGTATTTCTTGGCTTAAGGCCCTTCCCTCTATCTTCAAAGTCATCTTCTATTTCTCTCTGATTCTGACCTTTTGCCTCCTTATTTCACCTGTGAAGGAAGCTTGTGATTACACTGGGCCTACCCAGCTAACCCAGGATAATCTCCTTATAGTAAGGTCAGCTGATTAGCAACCTTAATTCCATCTGCTACCCTGGTTCCCACATGCCATGTAACAGAACATATTCATAGCTCCCGGAGATGTCAACCATAGACATCTTTGATGATCCATTGTTCTGCCTACTATGCATGTAGTACAGAAAGTTGAGGGTGATGGTGATCACTCCAGAGGGGCCTATAATTAAGTGTTAATTATATATATAGGGTATACATATGGGCTTTCCTGGTGGCTCAGTGGTAGAGAATTCACCTGCCAATGCAGGAGATGTGGGTTTGATCCCTGGGTCAGGGAGATCCTCTAGAGAAGGAAATGGCAACGCATTCCAGTATTCTTGCCTGGAAAATCCCATGGCCAGAGGAGCCTTGCGGGCCACTGTCCAGGGGGTTGCAAAAGAGTCAGACACAACTTAGCAACTAAACAACAAACAGCTCTATGTATGTGGTATATTTTAAATGGAGAAGTCAAGGTTCTGGAGGTCTTCCTAAAGTAGGATGTCCATGTTTCAGCTAACTATTGCTATGTAACAAACCACCCCAAAACTTGGTAGCTTACACAACAGTTTATTATTTGTTATGATTCTGTAGGTTGGCCGGGTGATTCATCAGCTGGTTTCACCCAGGTTCACTCATAAAGCGACATTCAGCTGGAAGGTTGGCTGGCCTAGAAGATCCAAGATGACCTGACATTATGTGTCCTCTGGTGATGGCCAACAGCCAAACTGCTTCGGTCTTCCTCATTGAGTTCTTATCTTCCACTGGGCAGGCCTCAAGACCTTGCTCCATCAGCATGCAGGACCTGTGGAGGCCTTGATTCCAAAACTCACACAGCATCGCATTCATCAGATTCTTTTGAGTTGGGCCAGGAAGTCACTTATTTAAGAGGTAGGGAAATAGATTCTAGCTCCTCATGGCAGTTGCTGCTGTGGCCATATTTCACACAGCACAAGCTGTAAAGATAGGGGGTTTTGCTCTGAGAGCAGAATCTTGAGATTGGAGATTTCAGAGGTAAAATGTTTCTGGATGATGACAATATCCAGCACATGGCTAAAAGCTATGCATGCCTCAAGTAGAGGGTGCTGAATATCACTGGCACTGAAGAGGTGAAGAAGCTGCGAGGCTGGGTATGGGCTGCATCATCCTGCGCACACAAGACCAAGCTGCTGGCGAATGTGGAAGCGTGAGGTAAAGTCTAGCACATGACAGTGATAATGGCAGGGGCCAGATAACCAAGCAAGGCGGGATAACTCGATAGGCAGAAGATCAAGACCACACTGTTGCAAGTCAGCCTAGTGGAAGGAGGCTAGTCTGCAGAGCAGTGGCTCACTAAGTCCTTCACTTCCCAGCCTCCACAATGTCTTATTCATGTACCAGTTTTTTCTTTTAATGTTGAAATAGTTGATTTACAATATTGTGTTAGTTTTAGTTCTACAACAAAGTGATTCACTTATACATACATATATATATATATATATATACACACATGTATGTGTGCTTTTTCAGATTCTTTTCCATTTTAAGTTATTACAAGATATTGAATATAGTTCCCTGTGCTATACAGTAGGTCCTTGTTGTTTATCAATTCTATGTATAGTAATGTGTATCTGTTAATCCCAAACTCCTACCTTATCCCTTCCTCCCACCTTTCCCTTTGGGTACCCATAAGTTTGTTTTGTATATATGTGAGTCTGTTTCAGTTTTGTAAAGAAGTTCATTTATATCCTTTTTTTAGATTCTAGGTAGAAGTGGTATCGTGATACTTGTCCTCTCTGTCTGACTTACTTCAGTTAGTATGATGATCTCTAGGTCATGTTGCTGCAGATGGCATTATATCATTCTTTTTGACAGCTACGTAATACTCCATTGTGAGAATATATGTGTGTGTGTGTGTGCATGCACCTGTGCACACGCTTCTTTATATCCATTTATCTGCTGATAGACACAGCTTAGGTTGCTTCCATGTCTTGGCTACTGAAAACAATGCTGCTATGAACATTGGGGGTGCACATATCTTTTCAAATTAGAGTTTTCATCTTTCTGAGATATATGCCCAGAATTGGGATTGCTGGATCATATGATAACTCTGTTTTTAATTTTTTTTAGGAAACTCCATACTGTTCTCCATAGGGATTGCACCAATTTACATTTCCACTAGTAGTGTAGGAGGGTTCATCCTCGCTAGTATTTATTATATGTAGACTTTTGATGACGGCCATTCTGACTGGTGTGAGTTGATACCTCATTGTAGTTTTGATTTACATTTTTCTAATAGTGATGTTGAACATCTTTTCATAGGCCTTTTGGTCACCTGTATGTCTTCTTTGGAGAAGTGTCTATTTAGATATTCTGCCCATTTTTTGATTTTTTTTTAATGTATATTGAGCCGTATGAGCTATTTGTATATTTTGGAAATTTGTCCCTTGTCAATCACATCATTTACAGATAATTTCTCTTAATCCATAGATTGTCTTTTTGGCTTGTTTATGGTTTCCTTTGCTGTGCAAAAGCTTGTAAGTTAGTTTAGATCTCATTTGTTTACTTTTGTTTTTATTTCTTTTGCCTTGGGAAACTGACCTAAGAAAACATTGCTATGATTTATGTCAGAGAATGTATTGCTTATGTTTTCTTCTAGAAGTTTTATGGTGTCATGTCTTATATTTAAGTCTTTAAGCCATTTTGAGCTAATTTTAGTGTGTGGATGAGGGACTGTTCCTTTTTGTTTATTTATTTTTGGCTGCCCTAGGTCTTCACTGCTGCGTGGGCTTTCTCTAGTCGCAGCGAGTGGGGGCACCTCTTAATTGTAGGGCACGAGCTTCTCACTGCAATAGCTTTTCTCATTGCAGATCAAGGCTCTGGGATGTGCCAGCTTCGCGTGGGCTCAGTAGCTGTGGCACAGGGGCTTAGTTGCCACACAGCATGTGGAATCTTCCTAGACCAGGGATTGAACCTGTGTCCCCTGCATTGGCAGGTGGATTCTTCTTTTTATGGGGACTTTAGCAAATGTTTCGGAGAAGGCAATGGCACCCCACTCCAGTACTCTTGCCTGGAAAATCCCATGGATGGAGGAGCCTGGTGGGCTGCAGTCCATGGGGTCGCTAAGAGTCGGACATGACTGAGCGACTTCACTTTCACTTTTCACTTTCATGCATTGGAGAAGGAAATGGCAACCCACTCCAGTGTTCTTGCCTGGAGAATCCTAGGGACGGGGGAGCCTGGTGGGCTGCTGTCTATGGGGTCACACAGAGTCAGACACGACTGAAGTGACTCAGCAGCAGTAGCAGTAGCAAATGTTTTATGTTTTTAAATTTTATTTTTAAGTGGAAGATAATTGCTTTACAATATTGTATTGGTTTCTGCCATACAACAAGGTAAATCAGTCATAAGTATACATATGTTCCCTCCCTCTTGAACATCCCTCCCACCCCCGAGCCGATCCCACTCCTCTAGGTCATCACGGAACACCAGGTTGAGCTCTCTCTGTTATACAGCAACTTCCCACTAGCTATGCGCTTTACATATGGTAGTGTATATGCCTCAATGCTATTCTCTGAATTCATTCCACCCTCTCCTTACCCCACTGTGTCCACAAGTCTGATCTTTATGTCTGCATCTCTGTTCCTGCCCTGAAAACAGGTTCATCAATAACCATTTTTCTAGATTCATATATATGTGTTAATATATGATATTTGTTTTTCTCTTTCTGACTTACTTCACTCTGAATAACAGGCTCTAGGTTCATCCACCTCACTAGAACTGAATCAGATTCATTCCTTTTTATGGTTGAGTAATATTCCACTGTATATACATACCACAATTTCTTTATCCATTCCTCTGTCAATGGACATCTGGGTTACTTCTATGTCCTAGCTATTGTAAATAGTGCTGGTAGATGGATTCTGAACCACTGGACCACCAGGGAAGTCCAAGGGAGTGTTCTAATTTCACTGACTTACATGTGGCTCTTCCAGCTTTCCCAACACCACTTGCCAGAGAGACTGTCTTTTGTCCATTGTATATTTTTGCCTCCTTTGTCAAAGATTGACTGTAGGTTTGAGGGTTTGTTACTGGGCTCTCTATTCCACAGAGAATAGAGCTTTTTGTGCCAGTACCACACTGCTTTAATTACTGTAGCTTTGTAGTATTATCTGAAGTCTGGGAAGGATATGCCTCCATCTTTGTTCTTTTTCCTCAATTGCTTTGGGTCTTTTGTGGCTCCATATAAGTGTTAGGATTATTTGCTCTAGTTATGTGAAAAATTTGATAGGGATTGCAATAAATCCATAGTTTGCTTTGGATGGTATGGCCATTTTAACAGTATTAATTCTTTCAATTCCAAGGCCATGGAATATCTTTCCATTTCTTTTCAGTCATCTTAAGTTTCCTTCATCAATGTTTTAGAGTTCTCAGAGTGTAAATCTTTCACCTCCTTTGTCAGGTTTATTCCTAGGTTTTGTTTTGTTGTTTTAGGGGGCTTTTTTTTTTTGGACATGATGTTAAAAGTGATTTTTTTTTTTTTACTTTCTTTTATTTCATTGTTACTGTAAAGAAATGCAACAGATATATGTATATTAATCTTGTGTCCTGCTACTTTGCTGAATTTGTTTATTAGTTCTAATAGTTTTTGTGTGGAATCTTTCCGATTTTCATATGCATGTTATCTACATATAATGACAATTTTACCTCTTCCCTTCCAATATGGACACTTCTTTCTTTCTTTCTTTTTGTTGCTGTTGTCTGATTACTATAGCTAGGACTTCCGATACTGTGTTAACTAAAAGTGGTGAGAGTTGGCATCCTTCTCCTGTTCCAAATTTTAGTGGGAAGGCTTTCAGTTTTTCACCATTGAGTATTATGTTGGCTGTGAGTTTGTCATAAATAGCTTTTATTATGTTGAGATATGTTCCCTCTATACCCACTTTCCTGAGAGTTTTTATCACGAGTGGATATTGAATTTTATCCGTTGCTTTTTCTGCATCTATTGAGATGATCTTTTGACTTATGTCTTTTCTATTGTTGATGTGATATAACATTGATTTTACATATGCTGAACCATCCTTGTGACCCGAGGATGAATCCAACTTGGTCATGTTGTAGGACCCTTTTTTGGGTTTTTTTATTCAGTTTGCTAATATTTTGTTGAGAATTTTTGCATCTGTATCCATCCAGGATATTGGCCTGTAATTTTTTGGTAGTGTCTTTGCTTCATAGAATGACTTTGGGAGTGTTCCCTCCCCTTTAGTGTTTTGGAAGAGTTTGAGATGTTTTGGTGTAAGTTCTTCTTCATATGTTTGGTAGAATTCCCTAGTGAAGCCATCCAGTCCTGGACTTTTGTTTGTAAAGAATTTTTTTTTAGTTACAGATCCTATTTCCCTTTTGGTCAGTTCAGATTTTCTGTATCTTCTTGATTCAGTTTTGGTGGGCTGTATGTTTCTATAAACTTGTCCATTTCTTCTGGGTTCTCCAGTTTGTTGGCATACTATTGTTTGTAGTAGTCTCTTATAGTTTTTTGCATTTCTGTAGTAACATGTTATTTCTCCTCTTGCATTTATTTTACCACTTACTTGTTTTAAAATAAACTTTTTTAATCGAAGGGTAATTGCTTTACATACTTTTGTTGTTTTCTGTCAAACATAAACATGAATCAGCCAGAGGTATGCATATGTCCCCTCCCTCTTGAAACAAACTTTTGACTTCAAAAAAGTATGTAAGTAGATTTTTCAGATAGCATTTTAACTATCAGCCTTCATATCCTGAAGAGTCAGTGAAAGTATGAAATCAGTTTCAAGTAGGTTTAATCTCACTCAAAACCTACTTGAAATTGATTTCATTACTGGGTTGGGAAGATCCACCAGAGAAGGGATAGGCTACCTGCTCCAGCATTCTTGGGCTTCCCTGGTGGCTCAGATGGTAAAGAATCTGCCTACAGTCCATGGGGTTGCAAAGAATTGGACAATACTGAGCAACTTTAACTTTCACTTTTTTAACAGAGCTGCCATGGTATCAGTCTCAATTCTTCCCAGCTGTTCTTTTCCTTTTGATACCTTCCTAGTCTCCTCAGATATAGATCTAAAGACAAAAGAGGCCAGCTGGATTTATGGTGGTGATATTTATTAACAATGTTAAATTAATATTTATTATTCTCTTCCCAGGTAAATAAAAATCAGAAACCAGATAGTTATTATCCTGATGGTCCTTAGAGCTCATGCAACCATAAGAGTGCTAGATACGGATAAATTTGAGCCCATAACAAGCAAAGAACGATACAATTGCATATGTTTATAATTATAATATTTGTTTATGTGTAACAGATGAATAATTGGCTTACAAGAATAGCATGAGTTTACATCTTTGACTGTGATTTCAGACTCTTAAAGTACTTTTTAGATTGCTGCTAAATAAATTTCTACCCAAGAGGGAAGATGTGGAACCTCAGATTTTGGAAATCCAGCACGCTCTTCCTGGAAATGCCCCATGTAGAGTGCGTGATCTGGGCTGAGAGGATTTCATTCCGCCTGCCTTTCACGTCCTTACATGTTGTCCCCTTGGCGCAGAGCTCAGCACCTTTTGGCAGTCACTTTGATTTTGTGCAGACTGTTAGAGATTAGAGGACCAGCGGATGTTATTATCACCTTTGACCCAGAAATTCTTTTTAGGACCGTGCATGAGATGTGTCTATAAATAAGTAATGATATTTTTGTAACCACGGCCTTAATATAAAGCCAGGAGGGCTTCTGCCCCCCTGAAAGTCATCGTCTGTAAAAGCTGTGCAGCTATTCCACCAGAGCTGCCATGATTCAAGTTATTTGGGGGACTCCTCTTTGGGGTTGCTATCAAAGGAAGTTCACAAGCCAACAAGAAAACCAGTTTTAGATTTTTTGTATTGTGTCCAAATTTTTACTAAATCTAAACATTCTTCCAAATTTAATGGATTGGCTTTATTTGACTTTTATCTACCTAAAGAAAGTGAAAGTGTTGGTCGCTCAGTCACGTCCGACTCTTTGAGACTCCCCATAGACTATAGCCCACCAGGCTCCTCTTGTCCATGGAATTTTCCAGGCAAGGATACTGTTGCCACTCCCTTCTCCAGAGAATTTTCCTTACTCAGGGATCAAACCCAGGTCTCCTGCATTGCAGGCAGATTCTTTACCATCTGAGCCCATTTTATCTATCTAAAAAAGTAAAATTCACTCCAAAAAGTAAAGTTTGAATGTCATGTAGGACATTCAAAATAATAGACCTTAGGTTTCAGAGTTGTGAGTCTCCAAATGGAACCTGTTTTTTTCTGACACAGGCTATCCCATGGTAATAGCGCCAGAAGCTTGTCAAAGACTGTTATGAAGTGCTGCCGTTTTTATTCTAGAATCTAGAAATGCTGCATAAAAAGATCTTTAACCTAGCTTTCCAACTCAATTATCCTTTAGCTACCTGTGACCTCCTCTTCTCCCCTTCCCCACCTAGAACTTTTACTGCCTTCTTTTTATCAGGTCAGCTGTGCTCCATTTTGTATTTAGGGTCTTAAGTTTTCAATAAATTATCTTTAATTGCTCTACTAAAGTGTATCCTTTGTATAGGTCTTTATGAGTCTTAAGTTCATGATTTTTGCATCTAATTCTGGTCTTCCACCTGACTCACTTTTGTTGTCGTCTCTAAGTATTCATTTCAACATCATGATTATAATTTTGGAAGCATCTGTGTGTCAGGTATTACACCAGTGGCTGAGAACCTCAGTTCACCTTCTGCTCATGACATTAGGAAATCAGGGTACTGTAATTCCCACTTAACAGATGAGGAAGCGGAGGCTCAGATGATGCAGATAACTTGCCTAAAATCACATAAAATGACCAGAAAGGGGAGACAAAGGACTCAACTCCCATGCACTTAAAGCAGGATTTCCCAGCTCCCCCACTGTAGTATTTGGGGCTGAATAATCCTTTGTTGCAGGGGCCGTCCTGTGCATTGTAGGATGTTTAGCAGCATCTCTGGCCTCTGCCTACCTGAAGCCAATAGCACCTCCCTCCACCCCACTGGGATAACTAAAAATGCCTCCAGACATTGCCAGATGTTCTAGGGCCAGTATTTAGGAAACACTGGAAACATGGCAAGTCATGCTTTTGCCATGTTATACTATTAAATCAAGAACTGATAAAACCACAGAATTTTAAGGCTGAATTGTAAAGAGATTGATTTTTGGAGTCGGCACACCTGGATAATCATCAGAATTGGAGATATTTAAAGACTTTCATTTCCAACCCAAGACCTTCAAAATATCAGCATTTGCCAGCTGGGGGACAGGTATCTATTTTAAGCCTCTTCACAGTGTAGGCTCAGACCTTAACCTCACCACACATCTTTTCCTTGAATCACTCCATTCTGTTCCTGCCAAATAGTTCTCCATCCTCGGGTTTAACACCTCCTGTGATGCTGTTATCTATGTTCAGATGGTCCTAACTCTGCAAAAACACAGTTCTTCTTAACATTGTTCCTTCTACCTCTCCTTTTATACCTTTTATCTCACATTATCCAAATTATCATTTTTCTTACATCGAATGAATTAAACATATACTGAGTCCCAGTTATGTATCAGGCCCCACTCTGAGCATTTTTTTTAATTTATTTTTTATTGAAGGATAATTGCTTTACAGAATTTTGTTGTTTTCCTTCAAACGTCAACATGAATCAGCCATAGGTGTACATATATCCCCTCCCTTTTGAACCTCCCTCCCATCTCCTGCCCCATGCCACCCCTCTAGATTGATACAGAGTCCCTGTTTGAGTTTCCTGAGCCATACAGTAAATTCCTATTTTACATATGGTAATATGAGTTTCCATGTTATTCTTTCCATACATCTCACCCTCTCCTCCCCTCTCCCCATGTCCATAATTCTATTTTCTGTGTCTGTTTGTCCATTGCTGCCCGTAAATAAATTCTTCAGTACCATTTTTGTAGATTCCATATATATGCATTAGAATATGATATTTATCTTTCTAACTCACTTCACTCTGTATAATAGGTTCTAGGTTCATTCACCTCATTAGAACCGATTCAAATGTGTTCCCTTTTATCGCTGCGTAATATTCCATTGTGTATATGTTCTACAACTTCTTTATGTGGTCATCTGTTGATGGACATCTAGGTTGCTTCCATCTTCTAGCTCTTGTAAATAATGCTGCCGTGAACAATGGGATACATGTGTCTCTTCCAATTTCGGTTTGCTCAGGGTATATGCCTAGGAGTGGGATTGCTGGGTCATATGGTGATTTTATTCCTAGTTTTTTAAGGAATCTCCATCCGTCTTCCATAGTGCCTATATCAATTTACATCTGCACCAACAGTGCAAGAGTATTCCCTTTTCTCCACACCCTCTCCAGCATTTATTGTTTGTGGACTTTTTGATGATGGCCATTCTGACCGGTGTGAGGTGATATCTCATTGTATTTTGAGTTGCATTTCTCTAATAATGAGTAATGTTGAGCATCTTTTCATGTGTTTCTTAGCCATCTGTATGTCTTCTTTGGAGAAATGTCTGCTTAGGTCTTTTTCCCACTTTTTGATTAGGTCGTTTGTTTTCCTGGCATTGAGTTGTATGAGCTGCTTGTATATTTTGGAAATTAATCCTTTGTCAGTTGTTTCATTTGCTATTATTTTCTCCCATTCTGAGGGTTGTCTTCTCACCTTGCTTATAGTTTCCTTTGCTGTGCAAAAGCTTTTACATTTCATCAGGTCCCATTTGTTCACTTTTGTTTTTATTTCCGTTACTCTGGGAGGTGGGTCATAGAGGATCTTGCTTTGATTGAGCATTTTTTAAACCATGGCTGTTAAGACCATTATGAACTCATTTTTAAAAATTACCATCTAACTAGTTTTCTCAGTTTAACAACAGACTTACTCAAAAGAGCAATCACAGTACATTAAAATCTCACGTGGTTGGCCACCCATCCAGCTGATGCAGGGAAGCAGTCCACACCGCAGTTTGTGGGGGCTCCTGTTTGGGGGAAGTGGGGCTGCCAGCAGCTTTCCCTCTGCCTCTTCACCCCTCACCCAGCAACCCTCTTTAAACCTTTTTTGATGGTTTCAGAAATATTCCAAAATAGTGTGCATGCTGAGTCACTTCATTTGTGTCTGACTCTTTGAGACCATATGGACTATAGCCCACCAGACTCCTCTGTCCATGGGAATCTCCAGGCAAGAATACTGGAGCAGGTTGCCACACCCTCCTCCCGTCCCAAGGATCGGATCCGCATCTCTTGCCTCTCCTGCACTGGGCAGGAGGGTTCTTTACCACTAGCACCACCTGGGAAGCTGTCTCCAAGGTAGCCCCTCATCTTAATAAAATCATTCTCTACCATATGCTCCAGATTCTTCTCAGGAAGAAAGAATTTTTTTAAAATTCTGCTTTATAGTGCTTCTCTTAAGAAGATATTTTTAATGAATTTGATTAATAAAAATTCATGAATGAATATAAATACAATTTCAGCAAGATATCAAAATTCACACAGTTCACTCTTCTTTAAAGTCAGATAGTCCTTTCTGCTTGCACTTTGGATCCTCTTCTGAGTCACCAGGATAGTTTAGAACCTATAGGATTTTTTTTTTAATTAATTTATTTTTTATTGAAGGATAATTGCTTTATAGAATTTTGCTATTTTCTGTCAAAAAGAGATCTTGGGTCTTTGGAAGATTATAATGGACATTATTGCAAAGGCTGGTTATGCCAGAATGTGTAAGGTTAAACCCACAGGTGCCCAGTTCTTTAGGGGGTCAACATGAGTAGCTAGTGAATTTAGAATATGTGCCAGCAGCCCTGACTCGCCTGGATGGAGCTCCAGTAGTCAGATTGTGTTTAGAGAAAACCAAGGAGAAAATAACACGTTAACCGGGATAAACCGTTTGGGGTCAAAATAACAATCCGGTGTTTTTGTACTTGTGTGAGATATAAAAAGAAAAGTTGAGTTTCAGTTCGGCTTCGTAGGAACTTCCAAACTTCTGGCTTAGGCTCGGGCACCTCCATAGGAGCACCTGGGCCAAGGGAAAACTGCCTGACCCCCTCCCATCTTTGATTGCTCTGGAGAGCCCTGATGTCTCACATGTGGTATCCACTCTCTTCTTCCAGAGTTTTATAAATGGACGCTGACATGGACTACGAAAGACCCAACGTGGAAACCATCAAGTGCGTGGTTGTGGGAGACAATGCTGTGGGGAAGACACGCTTGATCTGCGCCAGAGCATGTAATACAACGCTGACACAGTACCAGCTGCTGGCTAC
This sequence comes from Bos taurus, assembly GCF_002263795.3. Taxonomy (NCBI): domain Eukaryota; kingdom Metazoa; phylum Chordata; class Mammalia; order Artiodactyla; family Bovidae; genus Bos; species Bos taurus. The sequence goes on along the minus strand of NC_037355.1, from coordinate 16,676,042 downwards.
CCACGTCCCCACCGTGTGGGCCATTGACCAGTACCGAGTCTGCCAGGAGGTGAGATAGATGGGGTTTCTTTAGAATCCTAAGGATACATCATTGCTGTCGCCAGTCTGATTTTGATTTATTTGGGAGATATGTTTATTTATGTGATTTTTTAAAATTGAAGTCTAGTTGATTTACAGTGTTTTGTTACTTCCTGCTATAGAGCAAAGGGATTCAGTTATATATATATATATGTTGACATTTTTTATATTCTTTTCCATTATGGCTTATTGTAGGCTATAGAATATACCCAGATTTCTAAAAAGCAGAGGAAGAACTTAACTTATGAGTTCAAGACAGAACTCCCCTTTTTCATGCAGCAAGAGAAAACAAAAGGAGAAAGCTGATTTGGTGTATGGCTCTGGTATCCTGAGTGAGGGTTTTTAGGGCACATGGTTTCAGGAAGAAGAGTAGGACTTAGTTAAGTCCTGTTAGCTGGAAGGAGAAAAACTAAATGCAAGTGAATCTCGGGGGCTTTGAGGACTGATGACCTAGGCATTCTTCCCCTGGGGAACTTCTGATTGACAGCGAATTGGTGCCCTGTCTCTTCTGCAGGTCTTGGAACGTTCCCGGGATGTCGTTGATGAAGTGAGCGTTTCTCTCAGGCTTTGGGACACTTTTGGAGATCATCACAAAGACAGGCGTTTTGCATATGGCAGGTAAGCCAAGACTAGTGCAGTTCAGTTCAACTTGAATACAATTTCCTCTCCCAAACCCATCTCTGCTTCATGAATCAACAAAAACCACATCATATGGCCTTGAAATGTGTTGGTTTCTGCACTGTGCCTTAAAAAAGAAAAAAAAAAAAAAAAGACATTATTTCCTGATGTCAAGAAAAGCAGTCTTCATGGCCACTTGGTTCCTCCCAGGAAATACTTTATTTAAAACAACCGGTGCTAGTTAAATTGAATGTCTGCTGGATGAGGATTCTGTTGTATGTGCCAATCTTGGGCTGCTTTGATTATTGTTTCCCTCAGTAATACTTTATTTGCCTACTCTTAAAATGTTTTAAGTTTATTTAGCAGTTGGCCACCCCTCTTCAGAAGGTCTCTTTTGTCTTTTGATGACCATTCTACAGAGTCTGATGTTACTTGCTTTGGGCTTTGCTGTCTGAAAAGTCTGTTATCTTTATTTGAAGGTCATTTTTAAAAAGAAACAAAAATATCTCTGAAATCATTCACAAAGGTACATTTCCAAAATGAACTGAAGCATTAATGTCTATTTTTCATTAAAAGAAAATAAGGAGGAGGAAAAAGTCCACTAAAGGAAAGATAAATCTAGAAGGACAATAATATGAGTGGGGACAAGGTCACAGAACCGTAAAATATTTAGCAACTTCTCCTTGTCACCATAACTCCATCGGCATCTCCAGGACTCCAGCTGTCTTAAAGTCCCTCTCAGCGCATCTGTGAACTGTCAAAATCCAGATGAGGAAGAGATTTCCTTACCCCTTAACTCATAAGTAAAGGCATGTCTTTTTAAGTTTAGAATTTAGATCTTTTTTAACATAAAACATCATGCTACCTCACAGGATGGCATTAGTTAGATATACCCCCAAACACTTGAGTTTACTCCTTGGTATTGAGATAAGCATTTCTGAAAGGACCTCTCTTTCTTCAAGCCGGTAGCTTTCATAAGCCTCTGAACTCCTACTGGCACTTACCCAAGTGGTCTGGAGTACTGAATAAACTGCTGAAAGGGTTTGCCCTACTCCCTTCAGTCATTCACACACTGAAATAATCTGCAGTTTAGGCCAGTTTATTCAAGGGGGGAAAGAAGTATATAGAAGTAAAACTTTGATTTTAATGTCCCCTTGAACAGGAACTTTTGAACTTAATATCCAGCAGAGATAATACATTTCTTCTTGAGTTTCCTAGTTTGTTTTCTCTTTGCTTTATGTGATGTTCTTGATTCTTATCTTAGTTGCCATTTGGGTTTTTTTTTTCTGTTATCTCATTATTATACACACACAAAAATAAGAATCAATGAACCTGCTTATAAGTACTATGCTGTCAGATTTTGTAATACCTGAGGTTTTAAGGAAGCATAGTTAAATGATGACTGGAAGCAAAGTAAGAATAAATACATAGATTTCAAAGGACTGTTTGTACCCCAGCTTCTAAAAAGGTATGGTGAATAAAAATGAACTTACTGAGATACTGGGTTTAGCTTCTGTAGGCAATCTCGACAGCTCAGTGGCTTATTGCCACTTGAAATTTATGTATTTGAGGTGACGAATTTTAACTTCACTCCACCATGTAAAACTGGTCTTTTGGTAATATAAGGGCTACTTCGTTACCATGTGAGGTTCCTGCTTAGGGTTGACTTAATGGCACAGTGACCTTCACAGACCTGATATCGACAAGCATCTCCACTGGGCCTCCTCCAGCTTCCTGATATATCTGGGGTCACTTTACATGTCATGCCTGTGCTTGGTCACTCCCAACAAAAATAAGCTGGTCTCTCATGTGACTCTATCAGTACACAGTGCATTGTTCTGCTCCTTTATCTAATGTTTAGTTCTATCGACTGTAACCCATCCACTGCCCTCTTTGCTGGAAACAGGACGTGCTTTCCAAGCCAAGTCTGCTTCTTTGAGCAACGCAGAGGGACTCAGGAAACCCTCCCGTGTTTCTGGCTAAGCCCCTCATGGGCCTCACTTCATGTGCATGTTTCTTCCTTGTGTATCCTCTCTCTTTTCCTATTCTCCAAGCCTCCAGGCTTCCTGCCACAGACCCTGCCACTGGTCAGGAACAGAAACCAGAGCTGTTCTGTCCTGGATTACAGAATCTCTGTGTAAACACTAAATATGTCATACCACGTTGAGGTAGCACCAGAAAATTACGTCTTATGGCCGGGTCTGGTAGTAGAAGCTTCTTTTCCTCAGTACCGGGCTCTGACCACTGCCTTTCACTGCTGTGCAAGGGCTGTTTTAATTTCTGGGTAACTTCCATTTTTAGCTCCCTATCATTTGCGCAGGAGAAAAATCATAATTACAGTTTCTGACATTCCATTTGGTTTGCAGACCTGTTTTTTGACTGGTGTTTTTACTATACTTAGTGTGAATTACAAGTCGGTGGGATGTGATATATTCCTTAGACTTGGAAATGTATTTGGAACCTTTTAAAAATAACTCATTTGATTCTTAGGGTGACAGTGAGAGAAAGCAGATTCATACCAAGATGCCTTAGACCTCACCTTTAGTCTCCTTTGCTTCTCAGCACCAAGCTGGTCAACGAGTTACCACTCCAAGCCTTCTTTGGCCTAAACAAGTTCTAGTTTGCAGAGTGGGCCCGGGTGGTGTCAGTCTGCAGACTTGAATTTGCTATTTTGCTAGTGTGGTATAACTACAACCAGAATGTCATAGCTCTTATTATGACTTAAAGGTAACTAGTCAGCTAATTTTTTTAGCCAATTACATTAATAGCTCTAATTCATCAAAGCCCTACAGTGTGTCAGTCAAAATATTAGGTGCTTTGCCAGCACTGGTTTAGTTAATCCTTCCAGGAACTCTGGGAGGCAGAGATTATCTCCAGGTCACAGTTGAGGAGGGAGTTGAATTCTTTTCTCATAACCTGCCCAATTGTGAGTTTCAAAACCAGATTCAAATTCAGCTCTGCCTGAGTTCTGGCTCCCACTCTTTCCACTGTGACAAGCTACATCGACCTCATTTTAAACAGAATGAAACTGAAATCACCACCCCCCCCCCACACACACACACACACGCTGAAGGACTGGGTATTCTTTTGCTCTTAATATTTTTACAATGGCTAGAATGAGAAGAGATCTCAAAAAGTCATCTGGCCGATCCCTTTTCTCCAGGAAGGGAGATCATCCATCCAAGAAAAAGGTAATGACAGGAGTCCTTCTATTGGACGGACATGAAAGGCAGCAGAGTGGCGTCATATCCTGACCCTTACCTAACATGTTTGAAATCTTTCAAACCCTCCTTGTCTGGAGCGAATGACTCCACCTCTCTTGTAGCCTTTCTTCTTCCTACTGCCTACTTTCCACCCACTTTCAGATGAACTTTGGAAGCTCTTTCCTGGATCTTTTAAAATGTCAAGAACAAAACTGTACATGATAACCATGACTGTAATCAGCTGCTCTTTTTTGGCAAGGAAAAAAAAGGCTCTTTTTAAAGGGATATCACTCAAGAGTTTTCCCTTAGAAATATTATAAGAAGGAAGTACAGTCTTATGGACTCTGTGGGAGAGGGAGAGGGTGGGAAGATTTGGGAGAATGACATTGAAACATGTAAAATATCATGTAAGAAACGAGTTGCCAGTCCAGGTTCGATGCACGATACTGGATGCTTGGGGCTAGTGCACTGGGACGACCCAGAGGGATGGTATGGGGAGGGAGGAGGGTTCAGGATGGGGAACACATGTATACCTGTGGCGGATTCATTTTGATATTTGGCAAAACTAATACAATTATGTAAAGTATAAAAAAAAAAAAAATGAAGGAAGTACTCACACTTAGGTGCCTGGCACTGAAATGTAGACAAGTAGGGTGGGCTCTGCCTTCAACAGGGTGCCTAGGCCCCCACTATAGTCACACACACATAAATAATTACCAATATTATTGTTCTCTTTCCTTGAAAACCTTCACCATTGCTGTGTCTTGGGGTCAGATAACCTTTAAACACACAAAGCTTATGGGGCTGGAGGTGGTGATAACAGCAGCTACAATTTAATCAGAGCTCCCCACAAGCCAGGTCTGTGCTCTACGTATCTTGTTGCCGTGCCATTCTTGCGGTGACCCTGTAAAGTAGGCTCATTTCACAGCTGAGCTAGCATGCACAGAAAGGGGCCAAGGTCAGAGGGGTAGGAAAGAGTGGTACTGAACTCTTCCTGGTAGTTCTGTCTGGCTCCAAAACCTGTTTCCTCTCTTTCCCCCAGGCTGTGGTGGCTGCTGACGATGACTGATGACCAACTTCACATTTATTCTCAGTCCAGTCTAATTATTGCAGTATTCTCTGTGGGCATGGAAGACCAGTGTTCACCATCTTTCCCCAGCTGTAACTAATATTCTATTGTTCCTCTTAAGTTCTTTAATATGTAGCTAATAATTTAATTCTCTTTATTACATCAATGAGTGGCTAAACAGGAGTCCTTTCATTTCCAGGAAAAAGGCTACATCCAAGCACACTCTCTGAGAGTGAGCGGGACCCTTGAGTGCTTTGTATGGCTTGCTTTCTCCCCACAGCTGAACACAGGCATGCAGAGTCATTGTATTGCCCTTACTCCAAAGAGTCTCCAGGCATATTTTCAGTCCATTTGGAACTCATTTATTATACAGATTATTCTTACACACTGATTTTTCTCAAGTGTTTTTTTAGGCCCAGTGAGAAGTACAGTATGTGTTTTAAATGATAACATCAATCAGAGCGATGGTTTCTGTGTGTCTGTTGAGATAAGATGGCTCTAGTTTCACACTGAAGGCCAGGTAACCAGATACAGCATTAATGCATTCCATCTTGAATGCTTGGTTGAGGCCCGTTAAAAAATTCAGGACCGTGGGCGACCAGTGTTTATGTCTTTGTCTGATATTGTCTGTACTTGTGGTTAAAGGCAAGGGGAAAAGTAAGAAACGACTCATGTGCCTCGATAAAGTATTTTTGAAGTAGCTCTCATTGTCCGTGGCATATTCTAATTGCTGGGCCAGAACTAACATTCTAATGATGATTTCAGTATGGCAAACAGCCTGTTGGACCAAGAAACATATCTAGTCGAGGCGGGCCAGGGCCAGGGCAAGCGTGAGCCATGTAAGGCACTCACCTTGGGTGTAAAATGTAAATAATAATAAAGGTCAGATCACTGTTAACTGATCTTCTCTTTCTGTCTCAGGCTCAGCATGGCAAATGTTACTGGTCCTGACTTTATTTAAAATTTTTGTATTTTGTTCATCATGGATTTTTTTTAACCTTAATTTTGATTTTTGGAAAAATATGGGTCATCTGGATTACTGAGGCTTGGGGCACCTCTTCAGATTTTTCACCTGATGCTAGTGCCTCACTCTTTACCCAAGTCCTGGCCCTGAAGATGGACTTTATAAATGGATAACAAAGCAGCAAAGGGAGGAAAGTTACCAGTGTGTATACTTTATAGAAGAGTCATCCAAACCACACTTCTAAATGTGTGGTCTAGAGGGATCTTGGGAAATTACTGCAGCTTGTTTCCTAAAGATATTTAGTCCTGCTGTGAAATAAAGGACTGGACTAAGACTTGCCTGGGTTATAGAAAATGGTAGAAAGACATTAGAAGAGCAGCCGGTTGGACCGAGGGCGGGGAATAGTTATTCCCTAAGAGGTTAGACCAAAGCTGCAAGTTCCTGTAGGCTTCCCTACAGTAGTAAAGAATCCACCTGCCAGTATAGGAGACACAAGAGAAGCTGGTTCTATTCCGGGGTTGGGAAGACCCCCTGGATTAGGAAATGGCTACCCGCTCCAGTATTCTTGCCTGGAAAATTCCGTGGACAGAGGAGCCTGGCAGGCTACAGTCCACGGGGTCACAGAAAATCGGGCATGAGTGAACCACTGAGCACACAGCACAGCTAGCGCTCACACTTGAGTGTGCCGAAGCCGCTGGCTATCTGATGTCAGAGATCTGGGCAGAGGTGAGTCAGCAGGTTTTAGCCAGTACCTGAATGATTAGAAGGAAGCTACGCTTTGGTAAACGCTGCCACAGAAATATCACAATGCTCTTTGCCTCAGCCAAATGGGAAGAACCTTATGAAGATTAGAGAGAGAGACTGAGTGAAAGAAACCAGGGGGAAAGAGCACACATTGTGTGTGATTCCATTGCTATAAAATTCTAGAAAATGGAGTGTAATCTGTAGTGACAAAAAATCAATCACTGGTTGCCTGGGAAAGATGGTGGAGGGAAAAATGGATTACCAAGGGACACTTTGGGGGTGACAGAAATGTTTATTTTCTTGATGGAGATGACAGAATCAGGAGTATACACCTATGTCAAAACTAATCACATTGAGTACTTTATGTATACAAAGCTTGTGTGTGCTAAGTCACTTCATTTGTGTCCGACTGTTTGTGACCCTATGGACTGTAGCCCACCAGGCTCCACTGTCCATGGGATTCTCCAAGCAGGAATCCTGGAGTTGGTTGCCATTTCCTCCTCCAGGAGATCTTCCCGACCCAGGGATCAAACTCACATCTCTTATGACTCCTGCACTGGCAGGCAGATTATTTACCATGAGCACCAACCACCTGGGAAGCCCCATCCAGAGTTTAGTGTATTTCAATTGTAGCTCAATAATTTTTTTTAGATAAAATAATTTTATGGGCAATCGAAGTAGTCTATAGTATGTGAGGAAATTTTCATGGCTGACACTATATGTTTTGATTATTTATAGAACTTAAACTTAGTTCTCCTTGAAAATATAAATTATTTGTGTCAACTTTAGCAGGGAAAAATATAAGACCAGATCCTTAATAGCTGAATATAGGAAATGGGATAGTTCTGGCACCTCCAAGCTAATGTTGTCCCCAAACCAGGCTGGACCCCTTTTCCCAGAGATAGAACCGTCAGCTGTGTGGATCGTAATCCAACCAAGAGGCCTGTGTCTTTGACTTTGATTCTGTAGCTTTTTTCTGAGAAGGTACATTTGTCCAGGTACCCTGTAATAACCGAATAAAGTCTACCACGCTCCCTGAAAGTTTTCCGTTTCTCCATCAAATAGTAACAGTTTTGTCTACCACGGTCAGTTCTTTCTGGAACCAGAGAATGGTGTGAGGCCAAGAGAAAAAGGAGAGGGTGTAGTCAGCTACCCCCTCAGAACTCTCCCTTTTTGCCAGATCTGTGAATTTATAAATTGGGTGGAGGCAGGGGAGGGGATGCCTTTTCTGAATGAGTAGTCTTAAACAGAGAATTGCATGTATTAACACTAATGTTTTTCCAACTATAGTTTGTTTCTCCTCTGGGTATCATTTCCAAGTTCTTTATAAGAATTATTTAAAAAAATAATTGTATACTTATACTTTTAATCCATTTACCCGTAGAGAAGGGCATTAAGTAAAACAATTGAAGGGGGATTATTACTGCTTTGTGCTAATCCAAAACAGAAAAATATGTTAGACTAAATGTATACAAGTAATTAAAAGATTTTAATGTAGTAGAAATATATGGATTCTGTGCTGAAGCACTGAAGCACAGGACTGTAGTGATGCCACTCCACCTGGCACACAGAAAATGTGTCTGTATCACCCCCAGCCTACTGTCCCCCACTGTCCTGCCTGCTCTGAGCTGGTACATCTTGTATTGTAACCAGAAAACAAAATATCAGAAGAGCCCAACCCAGTACTGTGCCTGGGATGAAAATGTCCTTGGGAAACAGCAGTGCCAGATGAGATAGGAACAGGGCTTGACTGATGACTGGGGTCACTTGTGTTCCAGGACCTGGAAGGATGCTGGCTGCTGCCCAAACACTGGGCACATGGCTGGGAAAAATGGTCCTTTGTGGTTGAGCCCAGGAAAACATTTGTGGACCCAAAAGATCCCACAGACTTATGAATAATGAGGCCGCTGAGATGGGTAAAGAGATGAGGAATATATGTGCTGTTCAACACATTAACGTCATGTGTTCGGCCTTCTTTTGACCTTTTTTCTATGACTACTTAATAACCGCAAGCTTGACATGTTAGGTCACATACAGCCAAGTGTGTTGCCTGCTCATCATGGACAAAGAGAAAACAACAGTTTGTGATGTTTCTATACCGGAATCTTCCGATGAAAAAAAATGTATTTCAGCCTGCACAGTTTTCCCACATGAAATAGGTGGTAAGGAGAAAGAGACTGCCAAGTAATTCTACAGTATCTTCAGAGGACAATGCTATTACCATCTTTCAGCAATCCCATATCAATGGGCTGGTAAGCCAAAGGGAAAGATCTCTTGTTGAGAATGTCCTGCCATTCTTATTAACCACAGTATACACGATATATATTTGGTGACTTTTGAAACCATAAACCATATTTGTCTGACAATAATTGGTACCTTATAGTTTACAAACCACTTTCACAGATATTTTTCTTGGTGAATCTTAACAACAGTCATTATCAGCTACTGTTAATATTGACCATTTATCAGATTTCTAAAATTATTCCACTACTTTGATCTTTCCCCAGAACAATTACCCCCAGTCTAGAAAATACAGTTAGAAGGATAAAGTACTGAATTACCAAAAAATAAAACAAATTAGCAAAAATCTCTTGTAAATTCATCACCTCGGTTATCTTTTTATTTCAGTGCTTTTGGAGATTGGGGGACTTTGGTGTTTTTGAAAAACAAGATGGCCTATGAAATGGAGGATGTTATCTTAACCCTTAATTCTGTGAAACTAACCCAGAATTAATCCTGAAAATAACCTGCCCATTTCTTTATATTTCCTTTTTGCTTCTGGATATAATCTTAATTCCTAGAAGAGATCATTAATCCATTTTTATTCTGGCATTATGAAAGTATCCAATTAGGTGGGACAAATAGATTTTAAGATAAATTCAAATAATTTAAAAATATATATTTAGTGGATAAGCTCTGCTATAGACCAGAGATGATGATATACAGCTGCATGCGTGCTCAATCATGTCTGAGTCTTTGCGACCCTACAGACTGCAGCCCACCAGACTCCTTTGTCCATGGGATTTTCCTGGCAAGAATACTGGAGTGGGATGCCATTTCCTCCTCCAGATTATACAATAAATGTCTGAAGAAATATAATAGCTCACATATCATTTTTTTATTAAAAGTTAAACATACCCCCTAACTGACTTATCTTAGGCCTAAATTTCTTTTAGATTTTGAGTCTGTAGACACACTTGCATCTACATCCTTCAGAATCTACAAGGCTTTTTTACTTTATAAGCGGTCACTGAGGGCCTGTCTTGTTACAAACACTGTGTTGTGCTCCGTGAAAGAGACAAAACAGAATCCCTAAAGATGAGACTAAGAGCAGCGGGGAAAGCCAGCAGCATAAAAAGTTTCAGTACAGGGTTAAAATGCTGAACTAAAGATGTCAGTACCAGGAACAGGGAAGAACGAATTGCTCAGAGCAGAAATTCCAGCATCATTCTCAACTCCTTTTGCTCATGTCCCATACCTGCTCCATCAGCAGGCCCCAGTGACTCGACCTTCCACACATTTAACGAACGCAGCCACCTCTTAGCACCTGTACTGCTCCCAGGACAAAGTCACCATCATCTCTCTCTGGATGATTATTTTTTTTAACTGTCCTCTCCTACTGTCTTATGCCTTCTGACAACCCACCCTTCACCACTATTTAGGAGTTATTACAGCAGTAGGGTGATCCTGTTAAAACATACATTTTTTCATTCAACTCAAAAGCCCCTAATCATCTACGAGTTCACTCAGAGTAACAGCCATACACCCATGAGGCCCTCCATATTTCAGACAGCATGGCCTCTGCTTAGCTCTTGCTGTTTCCCCCTCACCTTCAGGGAAACACCACAGGAATGCTGCTGCCTCAGGACCTTTGCCTTAGATGTTTTCTCTTCCACAGTGTTCTTCCCCCAAGATATCAACATGTCAGCTCCTTCACTTCCTTCAGGTCTTTACTGAGATATCACCTTTTCAGTAGGGCCTCCATGGCCACCGCCTTTGAACAGCAACTTCTGCTTTCCAGTATTTCTGTCCCCAGTACCCTGCCCCACTTTCCTGCATAGCCCTGTCACTATCTACCATACTAAACATTCTGCCTATATTTCTTGCTTATTGCCTCTGTTCTCTGGTAGAATATAAGCGTGACACAGATAAGCATACTGAGGACAGTGATTTGTGTCTTTAACTAATTGCTGTGTCCCCAGTGTCTGGAAGAGCACCTGCCATGTAGTAGGATATCAATTAATATTTCTGGGTGAAATGATTGAATGATTGCTTATTGATACTGCACAAGTGACTTGGCAGGTCCTGTACCTTTATCATTTTAGAGAGGCCTGGGGCGAGGCCTAGGTAAAAGTGGTGGGATGATCTTGCTAGTTTACAGTTTGGATTCAGAAGCATCAAGGAGTTTAATCCAAGAGCCCTGCCATCTGGCAGTCTGGCTGACAGGTAGGCGCCATTAGGGGGGCAGCTAGCCTTGCTCTTAGGAGAAAACGTCCACCTTCATGAAGGAAGGCAGCTCCTCAGTCATGCAGGTTCAGAGCAAGCCAGAGAGAAATGAGAATGAGGAGAAGTAGGCAGGGAATGTATTCCTACAATTGCACCTTCTCCTTTAAGGAAGCCTTTTCTGCATCAGTGTTTCCTGCTTTCATTGACCAGGAGGTAAATGAGCTTGCTTACGCTGCTTCTTTTAATCACTTACTTGTGCTTCACACGGCTTCATATGCATTCAGCTTTTTCTGATCATTGTGTGAGGTGTAAGAATGCAGACGGTCTCTAACTTACAATTTTTCTGTTTTATGATGGTGCAAAAGTAATACACATTCAGTAGAAAGCATACTTTGAATTCTGATCTTTTCCCCAGGTTGGCTATATCCAAGTACTAGCCCTGCTCCCAGTCAGCCACACAGTCAACAGGGTAAACAATTGATACATTTACAACCATTCTGTACCCAGACAAGCATTCTTCACATTCAGCACAGTATTCAGTATACAGTATTCGGCCTTTTTGTTCATTGATGTTGCCCAGCTGTACGCTAATGTAAGTGTTCTGAGCATGTTTAGGGTAGGCTCAATGAAGCTGTGATGTTTGGTAGGTTAGGTTTATTAAATACATTTTTGATTTATGATATTTTCAATTTACGATGGATTTATCAGGACATAACCCCATCATAAGTCATAGAAGATATTTGTACACTAAAGGAAGCATAGATTGAAAAATGGGATATCAAATTTAAAAAAATAGTTGGTTACAGTGAATGATAACACAGGCTTTTATATGACCGGGTCATTGGCTTCTGTAATTTTTGCACTATAATGGCAGAACCAACCATTTTTAAGATTGGGTATTATCTATCTTAGGATTTGGTGGCATTGGTGGGATGTTGGTATGGCTTTCCTACACTTAAGAGGGTGCATTGCTTTAGTCCCATTTTTGGAGGGTGGGGGAAGACTGATTTAAAATACTTGCTTCCTACTAAACATACAATTACGAGCTTGGGAGAAATAGTTGCGCATGCTAATCACTCCCAAATCTGAATATATTTCAGGGTGTTTTCAGTTTTCCCCACATAACATCTGTACTTAAGAAGCCTCACTGCTATTGGTAAAGTATTGACTTGATTTCTCTGCTCACATCCAGGGCGCTGCATGTTTCTGCCCTGCTTTCCTCAGACCCCCTGCCAGGCGCTCCCCTACAGGCCTCTCCATTTTCCATGAGTATGAGTTTACACAGCCATTCATCTCCAGGTGCTTATGTTCACCATCACTGACAACTCCCTCCACATCTCATACACACCGGGCTGCTCCCCTACTAAAACTTTCCAAAGCCACGTGTCACACATTCCTTTTTTCTGCCATGCTCCCAGCTGTTTTGTGATGTTTTGATCTGTCTGTTTGCACAGCGCTGTCAGACTATATGCATGAAAGGTGTATTGTTGACATGAATGGTTTTGAAAACGTTTCTGTAAAGAGCCTACCTCGGTTACTGGGGAGGGAGGAGGAGGTCAGGGACATCTACTTGAGTCTTTGCCAGAAGAAGACTTGTGTATGTTAACAAACAAACCCATTGAAATGTGATCATGATCTCTACCAATAAAGGATATGGGAGTCTCTACTTAAAAAAGAAATAATAATAGGCAATAGTGACATAAAGATATGGAATCCTACCATAGAAGAAGTATAAAAGTATATGTTAAGAAGGATATACTTCCAAGAAGATTCAGGTAAACAGGATTGTTAGCTTATTCTTGGTCACCAAATGTAAGAGTCTTAGCAAGAGACCAAACCAGAACTGGCACCCTGGGAAGAGGCCAGTTGGATGGGAGCCTATGGATGTCCTGCTCACAGCTATCTGGAGGACTGGATGGAGTCTACTGTCCTTCACGTTGCCCATGCTGGCCTGGATAATTTAGCAATTTTTTTTTTTTTTTCACTTAAGCAGATAAGAAAACCCAAGGCCCACAGCTCTTTAGCTGGACAGTGGTGACAAAGCAGAGAAGACAAGCTAAGAAGATAGAAAGTACTTTTGTGATAGTAGAGAACATGGACAATTCATTCCTAATAGAAAATATTTGATATTATTATCTCTCTCCTTTTTGACCACTTCTTCAAAGGGTGAATTGCGTTTCTGTTTGCTTCCCTGATCTTTTTCCACTAAGTTTCCTATATTTGAATCTAGATGATAACAACTGGCCAGGAGAATGGGTGGCATTTCAAATGTGTTTAAAGTCCATCTTGAAAGAGAAAAAATATGTACACACACACACACACACACACATTATTACCCTAAAAGGAAAATCCACCTTATATTTAATAGCAATCTATTTTTTAAAGACAATGTAAAAAATTTCACTCTATGCCCATAGCAATATACAATAAATAATATAATAATATAGTGCATTTTTTAAAAGTCTGTATTGGCCCAAGATATGTGGGTAAGTTGCATTTTTTCAGATTTTTTTTCTTTAATCCTCCAACAAAGATTGGCCCCAACTTTGCATACATTCCTTAAGTTATCCAAATATCTTTGCCAATCTTTTGCATGCTATCTTTGTCCAGTGTTCTCCTTGAAAGATAGCAAAAAAAATAATGGGTTTTTTTTTGTTGTTGTTTGTTTTTTATTACTTTTTCTTATAGAAGAAGAACTGCTACAATTGACAGCTTTATCAGCTCAAGCATTTGGGGGATGACTAGGTCTCTCTCTGGTCTCCTCCCTACCTCCCACAGCTCCATTAAACTGTAGATCTGCAATTGTTTCAACACATATTGATGAATTTACTTCAGATTGTTTCACAGGCATTATTTGATGTGTCAGTACCCTAGAGAAACTTTTATACCGACATTCCCCTTAGAAACAATAAATCACAGTTTTCTCAAAAAAATAAATAAATAAACATTCACAGGCAAGCAACCAAGACCATACACTTAGATCCTTTGTAATCTTGACTTTCTTTAAAAGAATAAGACCACTTAGCTCAGTCAAAAAAAAAAAAAAATCCAAACCTCTTCCTACTCTTCTCAGTATTCAAATTCTGGAGCTTGAGTTTTGTCTCCTGTGTTCTTTTGCCTCAGCATTCTCGAATTCTTATTCTTTCTACTCCAAATAGCTGTAAGACTCCATTTAAATCCTATCAGATTCTTTTTACAGCTGAAATAGGAACCCTGAGGTCATTTCTAGGCCAACTCTGCTGCCTAATATGTACGAATGTCCTCATCATACCTCCCCCTCCCAACTATTTTTTAAAATTCAACTCAATTATTTTAAACACAACTCTTCAAAGATTAAAAAAAAAAAATGTAACAGAGCCATGGAAGCAGAAATGCTAGAACTTGCCTTTTTCTTTTTATCTCTCACAGGAATGGCATTTTTAAACACAAACTCATGTCAGACATTGAATAGTCTCTACCCAGGAATGAATGTTTTGATTAAAAGTTACTTAATATCTCTAGCTCCTTGGAATTCTGCCTAAAGCTGGAGATATTCTTAGCTGCAGGTTTTGTGTCTTCTTCGACTAGATAGAAAAATGGCTCAATATCTAGAGGGAATAAATGGCATTCTCAAAATAGTTACTTGGTTGTATAGATGTTTATATCATAGAGGATACTGATGTGTTGAAATTTAGGAATTAGAAAAGAATGCTGGGGGAGGAGGAATGTGTCAGTGCAGCATCTTTCTACAGCCCTGTCCCTACATCCATTGATCCTTAGGCTTTTGCTTAAAATCAGCTTTAGGACACTGCATTTATACAGCAGGACTTAACACTAAGATTCTGTATAATCTGTATGTCATGTTTCTTAACTTGAATTGGTATTTAAATCAAGAAGGGTTAAAGACATTTAAGCAGGTTGGTAGATCAAATATGATTTAATTTTTTATCTGCTTCCAATGTAAAATCATGGGGACAGATCCTCATAGCATCTAAATGTCCATTTAAAAATTTTTTTAGAAGACGGATAACTTCATTTCAAGGATGCAAATAGAATTTTGACTCAATAAGTTATTTTGGCTTCAGAGGTAGTATTGCTCTCAGCACAACCTCTTCTCTTTAACCATCATCCTTTTGAAGCAAAATATTTACAGAGCATTGAATTATTTTTCCAGCTTTCCAACAGCATTTCATGCACTGAGATATTGATGTGACACAGTTAGAAATTGGGCCCTCCGGACCTGTATTGTGCAATGGCATTGTGCTGTTCTCATCGGGAGATTCCATTTTTTCCAACCCCCAGGGTCCTGTCTGTACTTGTTTACAGGTCATCTGGATAGCAGCTAGTATATGTTCAATGGCATGAGTGTTAGCACGGTAACCTTGGCAACCGAGCTAGCTCTGATTTCAAAACCGCACATGCTGTATCATAAAATTAGATAACAGAATTGACATTTTGCTACATGTCTGTCATATAAATTAAGCTCTGAGAATGATTTCCTTTATAGCAGTGTGCCTTAATATGGAAAGAGAAGGTACGAATTAGAACAATTTTATTACACACATATATATACTATTCCACATTTATGCGCTGGATATAGTTCTTCAATTCTTTCTTTATGATTTTGAACCTCAGATATTACCATATTACTCTCACTGTGCTGGAATTCTTGGTGGCTTCATTTTATGATTGGGATGAAGCTTATAGCAGAGCTGTATCCGATATCCTATAGAAATAGTATTATGAATAATAGAAGACTCTGCTCCTAAAAAAATGTAAAATTCAAAGCGTTCTTGACTTTACTGGATCCTGTTATTTATGCTGATTACAAGTAAGACTGTGCACAGAATATTCTACTAACTAAATCAGAATCCCAAAGACAAGACATGCTTCCCTTTCATTTATATAGTTATGCATATTTTTACACACATTATATTTTCCAGTGCCCAAGAATCTTTGATAAGATCTTTATTTCAAGGACATTTTAAACATGCAGATTAATACACTTCATCTGCTTTGCGTCCTAGGTCCTCCTTTATAATTTGTAAATATTTTAATGTCAGGATTTTTCTATTTGTTGTGGTCTGGTGCAGTTTTTCTTGGATATAAATTTAAAGACTCAACTTGTGAATTACATTTAATATAAGCACCCTGCAGTTTGCTGCATTGCAAATGATTATTTTTAGAAATTTTATGGTTGCCTGGATATATATATTTGTCTTCATTGATATGTAGGGAGAAAAGTTCATTAATGATTTAAAAAGAAGGTGTTTTGATTCATCAACTTCATTCTTCTCATTACATAAATAATAAAGGCAATAAATTAACATCTAATAAAGTTGTAAGTTTATTTCTGAATATAACTGCAAAACAGTCTTGAATCCTTGGGTATAACTTTTTCTATCCTTTATATTTTTCTGCCTCCATGTTTTCAATGTCATCATTCTGCATATCTTAACCTAGAAAGATGGTTTATAATTCTTATTAAAGATACCTTCTAGCAGTTATCTATCAAACACCATAATTGAACAACTGTTCTGTAAAACAGTTCTTTGGCTTCTAGAATGGTAAGTTATTATATAAAACATGGAAGATTTATGTCACAACTGACTACAAAACAATGTTCCTTTTTCCATATACCTGCTATATGTCATATATAACATTTGATAAATCTGCTTCCAACATTTTCTCATCTTATTAGCCATCCATCTAACTCTGGCTAGTTTTTTGTTAAATACTACCTTCTTACCTTATACCTAGCAAAAAGTGGAAATTCCTGCAAATTCAGGACTTTTTCTTTTCAGAAACAGATTAAGTGGTTGCGCTCTCTACATTTGTGCTTGAGGGTGAAGAAGGGCAGAAATCCTTCTGTGTATTTGCCGACCCTGTACAGCAAATACCTGTTACATTTTCTGCAATGTTTAAACTGTTCGCTTTATTTCATTGAGTCATCATCACCTTTCTGTTTACACTGGTAAATGGTAGTTTTTATTATTTTCTTTTATCTTGAAACTATTTCTTGTGATGAACAGAAATAGTTCAGCATGTGGTGGTTCCAGGACTGAGTCCAGTTTGGGTAACCATCTATCCTGTGAAATAACTTCATCCAGAACTTTTCAGTGCCTAGGCCTCCTGCAGTGCAACATGGACATGAACTCAGGCTGTGTGGGTGCTGGAATGTGGGGGCTTAATGGGCTGTTTGCATGACTCCGAGATGTATTTTAATATCTGGTCTTTTTTTTTAATTGTGAAATGATATGGCATTCGATGGATGGGGAAGGGGAGGAATCCTGATGATAAAAGAGAAAATAAAAGTGAAAAAGCAATACAGCTTCTTTTGTGATTTCCTTCTAGGTCCGATGTTGTGGTCCTCTGTTTTTCGATCGCTAATCCCAATTCCCTAAATCATGTGAAAACCATGTGGTATCAAGAAATCAAGCACTTTTGCCCTCGCACACCTGTTGTTCTAGTTGGCTGCCAGCTAGATCTCCGCTATGCTGATCTTGAAGCTGTTAATAGAGCCAGACGCCCTTTAGCAAGGTAAGCCAAGGGACTCAGTGTGCCAGTTAAATTAAAATTTAGAGGTAGCAGATGTCTTTGTAGCCTTGGGTTCTGTTCTTTAGTGGCTCCAAGATCCCATCAATCAGTCTGAATACTTTAAGTTAGCTTGTTAATCATGAGGAAGAGATATATCCTGACCCCTCGCGTGTTCACCATTACTTCTTTTAAAAAAAATTTTACATATTTTTTAATTGTTGGAAAATTGCTTTACAGTTTTGTGTTGGTTTCTGCCATACAGCAACACAAATGAATCATGTGTGTGTGTGTGTGTGTGTGTGTGTTTATTCCTTCCCTCCTGATCCTCCCTCCCCTTCCCACATCCCACCCCTCTAGGTCATCACAGAGTGCCAGGCTGGGCTTCCTGTGTTATTTAGCAACTTCCCATTATCTATTTTACACATGATAGTGTATATATGTCAGTGCTACTTTCTCAATTCATCCTGCCTTCACATTCTCCGGCTGTGTCCAAAAGTCTGTTCTCTACTAGGTTCCTCAGTACTAATTTTATAGGTTCCATATATGTACGCATTACTATACAATACTTGTTTTTCTCTTTCTGACTTAATTCACTCTGTATAAGAGGCTCCAGGGTTATCTACCTCACTACAACTGACTCAAATATGTTCCTTTTATGGCTGAGTAATATTCCATTGTTTAGATATACACCAACTTCTTTATCCATTCATATGGAGATAGACATCTAGGTTGTTTTCATGTCCTGGCTGCAAATGAAGCAACTGACAAAGGGTTAATCTCCAAAATCTATCAGCAGTTCATACAACTCAATATCAGCAAAACAAATAACCCAATCAAAACATGGGCAGAAGACATAAACAGACATTTCTCCAAAGAACATATCACTTCACTTCAGTCTCTCAGTCGTGTCAAACTCTGTAACCCCATGAACTGCAGCACACCAGGCCTCCCTGTCTATCACCAACTCCCAGAGTTTACCCAAGCTCATGACCATTGAGTCGGTGATACCATCCAACCATCTCATCCCCTGTCGTCCCCTTCTCCTCCCACCTTCAATCTTTCCCAGCATCAGAGTCTTTTCAAATGAATCAGCTTTTTGCATCAGGTGGCCAAAATATTACAGTTTCAGCTTCAGCATCAGTCCTTCCAATGAATATTCAGGACTGATTTCCTTTAGGATGGATTGGTTGGATCTCCTTGCAGTCCAAGGGACTCTCAAGAGTCTTCTCCAACACCATAGTTCAAAAGCATCAATTCTTCTGCACTCAGCTTTCTGTATAGTCCAACTCTCACATCCATACATGACTACTGGAAAAACCATAGCTTTGACTAAACAGACCTTTGTTGGCAAAGTAATGTCTCTGCTTTTTAATATGCTGTCTAGGTTGGTCATAACTTTCCTTCCAAGGAGTAAGTGTCTTTTAATTTCATGGCTGCAGTCACCATCTGCAGTGATTTTGGAGTCCAAAAAAATAAAGTCTGACACTGTTTCCCCATCTATTTGCCATGATCTTACTTTTCTGAATGTTGAGTTTTAAGCCAACTTTTCCACTCTCCTCTTTCACTTTCATCAAGAGGCTCTTTAGTTCTGCTTCACTTTCTGCCATAATGATGATATCATCTGCATATCTGAGGTTATTGATATTTCTCCCAGCAATCTTGATTCCAGCTTGTGCTTCATCTAGCCCAGCGTTTCTCATGATGTACTCTGCATAGAAGTTAAATAAGCAAGGTGACAATATACAGCCTTAACGTACTCCTTTTCCTATTTGGAACCAGTCTGTTGTTCCATGTCCAGTTCTAACTGTTGCTTCCTCACCTACATACAAATGAAAGAAGACATACAGGTGGCCAATAAACACATGAAAAGATGCTCAATATTGCTCATTATTTGAGAAATGCAAATCAAAACTACAATGAGGTATCACCTCACACCAGTCAGAATGGTCATCCAAAAAAAAAAAAATCTATAAACAATAAATGCTGGAGAGGATGTGAAGAAAAGGGAACCCACCTGCACTGTTGGTGGGAATGTAAACTGACAAAGCCATTACAGAAAACAGTATGGAGATTCCTTTAAAAAGTAGGAATAAATCATCTGACCCAGAAATCCCCCTTGGGCATATACTCTGGGAAAACCACAATTCTAAAAGACACGTGTACCCCAATGTTCCTTTCACCATCACCTCTTAGTCAGGAACCCATTTTTGTAAAATGGTTGGCCAGAGCTTAAAGTGAGTTCTCTAATTATGATAGGGTGTATAAAAGTGCTTTGGGGCCTTCCCTGGTAGTCCAGTGGTCAAGACTCAGCTCCCAATGCAAGGGGGGCTGGTTTGATTCCTGGTTGGGGAACTAAGATCCTGCATATTGGCAAGTAGCGCAAAAAAAGTAAGTAAGCACTTTGAACTTGGTAAAGTGTTAAACTGTTAGTTACTCATAATAATGTCTTTCTGGAAATTAAGATTTATAATAAAAGTAGGTGAAATTCATGTCTGGATAGTCATGTATGGATGTGAGAGTTGGACTATACAGAAAGCTGAGTGCGGAAGAATTGATGCTTTTGAACTGTGGTGTTGGAGAAGACTCTTGAGAGTCCCTTGGACTGCAAGGAGATCCAGCCAGTCCATCCTAAAGGAGATCAGTCCTGAATATACACTGGAAGGACTGATGCTGAAGCTGAAACTCCAATACTTTGGCCACCTGATGCAAAGAGCTGATTCATTTGAAAAGACCCTGATGCTGGGAAAGATTGAAGGTGGGAGGAGAAGGGGAAGACAGAGGATGAGATGGTTGGATGGCATCATCGACTCAATGGACATGAGTTTGAGTAAGCTCCGGGAGTTTGTGACAGAGAGGGAAGCCTGGTGTGCTGAGTCCATGGGGTCGCAAAGAATCGGACACAACTGAGTGACTGAACTGAACTGAACTGAAGTGAAATTCAGAGCCATCATCTATGATTCTTGGCCCCATGAACATCAAGTTCATGCAAATACTCATATCCAAGTATTTTTAACCTTCTCATCTTCCTCCATCCAACTTCTTAGAGTATTTCATTCCTGAGGTGGCCGTGTCCAGTTTTTAAAGATTACATAGACCTATGGTTAAAAACAATACTGCTTTTTAAATGGCTCTCTGGTGGTGTTAGTTTGAGTGTCACACATTTAAAATACAGCTTGAAGAAGGATTTGTTTCCATCTATATAAAATGTGGATACCAATCTTGGGAGGAATGAATTTTTTTAAAACATGTACTCCTTCAATATTCGTTTAAAAAATAATTGTATATGTGTTTTATTCTTAACTCTGTTTTTTGCTGGTAAACATAGGTTTTCCCAAAATGTTGATATTACTGCCTTCCTTCCAGGTAGTAGGTACTTTGCCTTAATAAGCTTATTATAAAATTTTATACAGACATAAGTTTTTATGCTCTCACAGCAAAAGCAAATGGTACTTTGTCAAGATAATTTCTGATGTTCTAGGTACATCTTGGATAAATGTCCTGAAAACATTTCATGTTCCTTCTATTCTTAAATACATGGACTAGGAACTGCATATTATAAGCCACGCAGAGGGAAAGAGGCCCTGGCAAATGAGGGACTAACCCCGGGCCTCAGAACTTTCTGTGTCAAAGGTCAGGATACTCAGGCCTCACACCCTGCATGTGTGGAGGAGAGTTACAGAGAGCTCCAGGGCACAGTCCTTTCCGTAGACAATTCTGAGGTTTCATGAAGGAGGTGGTATCTGAGCTAAGTCTTAAAGAGATTCATCAATTCGTAATCCACCAAAAGCCTATAGGAGCAAAGCTTGAAGTTAACCCTTCTTTACTTCCACCTCTGCAACTCTGTGCAGTTTTCCCTCATTTCCATCTAGAGCCTCAAATCCAAATTCTATCCAGTATTACCTTATTTCTCCTAAGACCTGTCCCTGTTACACAAACATAACCCTTGGTCCTGTACACCAGATATTTTATTAAGGAAGATCATCTCCTAAGAGTGCATCTCAGAATCAAGTATGTGTTTGTGAACAATGTAACAAGAGATCCTATCTTGCCTGCGTTCTGGAATTCATCTGTGTCTTGATCATGGTTATACCGTAATTACAGCACTGTTCTGCCTGCCAATAATGATTCCAGAAGCTTGGCTTCTTGGGGGCTGATTAGACTGTAAATGGCCTTGTGTGCCACTCTAAAGGGTTTAGACTTTATTCCCTGGGCTCTATGGAACCAGAGGAAAATTTTTTTTTAAAGAATTGCAGCTAAGTCATACTTGTAGTACATAAGGAATTTTTGTGTAACAGTGAATGCTATGAGCTAAAATGTGGAAAAATTCTGAAGAAAGATGAGTTAAGAGGCTAATGTACTAATCCAGGCAAAAGATGATCGCCTGATTGAAGAGGGGAAGAGAAGGGGTGAGATATGAAAGAAGGTTCACAAAACTAATAGAGGAGACTTAGGTGAGCTGTTGGACATGGATCATTTAGCCTAGAACTAGGGAGTTCTGGACTCTGACTGCTTAGTAAAGCGCTCTCAGTGACTTTAAAATGTGACCTTAAGACATTTCCCAAGTGGAAAGGACCTTTAAACTTTCTGCCTGTTTCTTCAGGATACAGAACGAAAACAGCACCCATAGGGATACTGGGAGGCCCAAGTGAGAAAATGAACGTGGATTCCTTTTTAAGTTATAAAGCAAAATGTAAGCATAAGGGGAAAATGATGAAAATGATGCTGATTGTGGCAGTAATGATGGTTATCAGCTAACACTGATCAAGCACTCACTGTGGAATAGGTACTATGCTAGGCTAATTATCTCACTTAAACCTTTCAGTCATCCTTTAAGATGCAAGTACTTACTGTTATTCTTCCCATTTTACAGATGGGAAAACTGAGAAAAACATTAAGTAACCTACCCAGGAACAAACAGCTAGTGAAATGGGTGATGCTTGAGTTATTGTTGTTACTACTGAAAGCATTTTTTCCCCTGCCGTCATAAGTCCTTTATATTTCAAAGATTTGAGGTTGGTCGTAGATTTTTCAAGAGTCTAGTAAAAAAAGTCTGAATAGGATTTAAAACAGGTGCTTAGATAGGCCCTGATTACTATTTTTTTCCTGAAATAAGATGGATTCTAATGTTAAAAATATTCTATTTCAGGCCCATAAAGAGAGGGGATATTCTGCCCCCAGAAAAAGGCCGAGAGGTTGCAAAGGAACTGGGTATACCCTACTATGAAACAAGTGTGTTTGACCAGTTTGGCATCAAAGACGTGTTTGACAACGCAATCCGAGCGGCGCTCATTTCGCGACGGCACTTGCAGTTCTGGAAATCCCACCTGAAGAAAGTCCAGAAACCTTTACTTCAGGCACCATTCCTACCTCCAAAAGCCCCCCCACCGGTCATCAAAGTTCCAGAATGTCCCTCCACGGGGACGAACGAAGCTGCCTGTTTACTGGACAATCCTCTGTGTGCCGACGTCCTCTTCATCCTCCAGGACCAGGAGCAGATCTTTGCACACCGAATTTACCTCGCTACCTCCTCTTCCAAGTTTTATGATCTTTTTTTAATGGAATGTGAAGAAACCCCCCACTGGAGTGAAGGAGCTTGTGAGAGAGAGAAGCAAAGCAGGGATTCCCAGGAGTGGGCACAGAGTCTTGACCCAGATGAGGAAAGGGAAGAGGGCACCCCAAGGACGCCTCAGGCTGATCAGTGGACCCCCTCGAGCCAGAACCTGTCCCAACAGGAGACCCTGGGGCTGGACGCTGAGGACCTGGTGGCAGAGACACAGACCCTGTTGGGCTGGAGCAAGGGGTTCATCGGCATGCACAAGGAGATGCAGGTCAACCCCGTCTCAAAGCGGCTGGGCCCCGTGACCGTGGTCAGGATGGATGCGTCCGTCCAGCCAGGCCCTTTCCGGACCCTGCTCCAGTTTCTCTACACGGGGCAGTTGGATGAAAAGGAAAAAGATCTGGTGGGCCTGGCTCAGATCGCAGAGGTCCTGGAGATGTTTGATTTGCGGATGATGGTGGAAAACATCATGAACAAGGAAGCCTTCATGAACCAGGAGATTACGAAAGCGTTTCATGTCCGGAAAGCCAATAGGATAAAAGAGTGTCTCAGCAAGGGGACATTCTCAGGTGAGCAGGTCCATTGGCAAAGCCATCAGGACCTTTGGTTGTGTTTTATCAAACATTAGCCAGACATGAGGAGGGGGAGATAACGATCGCTGACTTGTGCAAGTACTTTTCTCCCGATGTACCTAAAGTATATGTATTCGCCTATTTCATTCTCATCACACTTAAAGGTAAAATATGATGATCTCCATTTTGCAGATGGGGAAACTGAGGGGCAGGGAGGTTAGGTAGCTGGCCTATGGTTTATACCAGCAGTCAGTGGTGGAGCCAGGATTTGAATGCAAGCTACCTCCTAGAGCCCCATGGTGTCATAGTGCTTCTCAAAGGTAGGTCAAGCTACCCCTGAGCCTGAGCCAGTCAGCTCAGTACTCATAGTTGCCCTTCAGGATTCCTTCCCTGATATTTTCTACTCACCATTTAGCATGCACCCATGACAAAAATCAGCAGCCTTTGATCCCAGGGTCGCTGAAAGCCTTGAGGCCATTTTGGTGACCCTCTGGAAAGGGTCCCATCTGGAAAGCCTCATCAGTTTCTCTCCCTTCTCCTTTGGGTTCTCACCATCCTGTGCCCTGCTTGTCTGGATGCTTTTTGTCCCTTTGTTGTCTTTGATAACTGCGCCAAGGGTTGCCCAAGCATCCTGATAACTTGTATCTAAGATGAGTGACTGGTCCATGCTTATGCTATCTCATAGGCTTGTGCTATTTTTGTTCTGTAATTGTCCTCTCTGTGTATGTTTCATTGTAAAAATTTGACTTCTTGACTTCCATTATTATATAGATATTTCTGTTTTTGTCTTCATCTTTCATAATTCCTGCCATAGAAATATGCATTTAATAACTGGTCACTGAATCTATTAATTAATTTTAAAACTTTGAGTAATATTTACTCCAAACATTGACGATCATGGTAGAGAGAGAGTCTTGAAAGTTAATGAAAAGAAATGTTACAAAGATTTACCTGCAGTAAATGAAACAATGGACCTTAAGTGAAATTGATGAAATCTCCTTTTCCTTACTAGAGAGGATTTGTAACCAAACACAGAGTGGGAGCCTCAACTGGATTCTTTTTATTAAAAAAAAAAAAAAAAAACTATAAAATACAGTTGGGGGTAATTAGAAAAAATTGGACATGAACTAGATAATGGATGATATTAAAGAATTATTGCTGATTTTCTTAAGAGTTATAATGGTATGGTTATCTAGGAGAATCTTATTTTTAGAAAATTCTTGGCAAAGTAGTTAGGAGTGCGTTCAGTTCAGTCGCTCAGTCATGTCCAACTCTTTGTGACCCCATGAACCTCAGCACACCAGGCCTCCCTGTCCATCACCAACTCCCGGAGTTTACTCAAACCCATGTCCATTGAGTCAGTGATGCCATCCAACTATCTCATCCTCTGTCATCCCCTTCTTCTCCCACCTTCAGTCTTTCCCAGAATCAGGGTCTTTTCCAGTGAGTCAGTTCTTCGCATCAGGTGGCCAAGTATTGGAGTTTCAGCTTCAGCATCAGTCCTTCCGATGAATATTCAGGACTGATTTCCTTTAGGATGGACTGGTTGGATCTCCTTGCTCTCCAAGGGACTCCCAAAAGTCTTATCCAACACCACAGTTCCAAAGCATCAGTTCTTCGGCGCTCAGCTTTCTTTATGGTCCAACTCTCACATCCGTATGTGACTACTGAAAAAATCATAGCTTTGACTAGACAGCCCTTTGTTGGCAAAGTAATGTCTCTGCTTTTTAATATGCTGTCTATGTTGGTCATAACTTTTCTTGAAGTATGCTATTAAAAAATATCTACACACATTTTATATAGCTAAGGCAAACATGAAAAAATTAAGCGTGTGATAAACCAGTTACTGTTTTATTATTCTTTCTACTGTTCTCCATGTTGAAACTTTTCTAAATAAGAAAAGAATATTCTTCTCCTTTATGTTACTTTATGGTTCACAGTATTTGTGTTGTGACCTTATGTATAATTTTAAATGCTTACTCCTTATATCCTTGGAGGACATGGAGAGAATTGGTGCCCAAGGTGGGGGTGGATACCGCATCAGTGGTTAAGGGTATGGAAAGAGAGGAGAGACTGGGCAGATGGATATGGATGGAACCCTTGGCAAGGCTGGCTCACAGGCTTGTGCTTCCTCCATCCTTGGGCAGATGTGACATTTAAGCTGGACGATGGAGCCATCAGTGCCCACAAACCGCTGCTGATCTGTAGCTGCAAGTGGATGGCTGCCATGTTCGGGGGGTCGTTTGTCGAAAGCGCCAACAGTGAGGTAGGTGCCTTCCGAAAAGCCCAAGCGGCATCTTAATGAATATGCATGTGTATTTATATTAGAAAGTGTTGCCAGAGGACTTTGATTCTTTAACTGCTAACTTGGAAGACTTTTTTAGGCAATGCTTGAGTACCAGGTCACCCTCTTTCCATAATTCTACAATTATGAGAAGCCTGTTGTT
Organism: Bos taurus; assembly: GCF_002263795.3. Lineage (NCBI taxonomy): Eukaryota > Metazoa > Chordata > Mammalia > Artiodactyla > Bovidae > Bos > Bos taurus. The sequence continues at coordinate 16,649,828 of NC_037355.1, read as the reverse complement.
CACTTGCTGTGTGTGAACCCCCAAGTCCCCCCATATCCTTTCATCCTCACAGGGCTCCTCATCCCTGAAAACATGTACAGCTATATTTTTTAACAAATGTCATCAGGCAAGGTACTATCAAAATCCCCTCAAAGAAGGGGCACGCTGTCTTCTAGAAGTTGGAGACAGTGAAAAGTGTCTTCAGTCACTTAAACCTGGGCTTGACTCCTGCCAACAACGGATGAGGGATCTTAAAAAGCCACCTTCCTGTGCCTCAGTCTCCTTATCCTAAAGGTGAGAGATGCACTAGGTCATGCTCAAGGTCCCTTGATCTGTAATAGTCCCTGAGGCTCTCTGCCCTAACGGGCCTCAACTCTAGGGCTTGTCACCTCTAGGGAAACAGAGATGGAGCAAAGCGTCTCTCAGACTACCTGTTACATCTAGTAGAAGCCACTGGGTCACTTGTCAAATGCCGGCCCTATCTCCAAAAAAGGAATATTATTAGAGCAGAGCAAGCAGCATCTTGGAGACCTTGTATCTCCACGTCTTCACAAGCTGTTGGAAAAGAAAGAAAAATTCCCTTCAAGCATTTCTAACTTGTTTCTAGAGGTAGACATTTTTTGTTGAGTTTGGCAAATATTTCTTATCCATCTTTTAAAAATATATTTGGGGACACCCCATCAAGCTTATTGTCCTAATGGGCTTATTTTTGCTTATCTCAACATCTCTCCAAACTTGTAACAGAAACACAGAAAACAGTAACTAACTTCAAAGGGAAGCCCTCACACCAGAAATCTGAGCACTCCCTTTGTGACCCAGGAGCCTGCGTTTGCATCCCCAAGTAGGGAAACAGAATCCTGTAATCACAAGCCAGGATAGCTGGCTGTCAGTAGGCCACCCTCCTGCTTTCAGAACAGACTGCAGCTGCTCCTAAACCAACCCCCGGCAGCAGACAGTCGGGGGAAAAGATGTTAGAATTATCCTGATGACCTCTTCTGATGTCTGCCAGCCTTCGTAAACGAGGAGGTCCTCACCTGCAGCTAAATGAAGTCTTTCCTCTACCATCAAAGGTGTCTGGGAGCATCATTACTAAGACCACAGCAACTGGTAGAGGCTACCCAGTGAAGGGACTGTGGGGCTTAGATCCCCGACTCCTCTGCGTACAAGCTGTTTGGCCTTGGGCCAGTGATCACCTTTCTGAGCTCCAGGCCTCCCTATCTGGAAAATGTGGTCATAACCCGTAATGTGGTTGCAAGGTGTGAGTGTCAATACCTGTGAAGCACCTCATAAGCACTAAATGCAAAATGATGTCAGCCTTATGTGGATGCTGGAGGCATTGATGATATTCTTTCCCTCTTTTTCAAGAAAATTGGGGGATGCCGCCAATTAATAAAACCTCATCCAACTGGCACAGCACCAACTTCAGTAATCTCTCAAGATAAAAGAGCCCCAAGACTCGCTTCCCCTCTTTTTCCAGCTTGCTGAAGTATGTGCCCAAGGGTACCTGCTTATCACCTGGCAGAGAGCAGTTGATCGAGGTCCGGGGCCCAGGCACAAAGAGACACTGTCAGAGCTGACCTCACTGATGCTAATCCCCTTTATCCCTTCTCAGAATGGACTGTAATTGTCTCCAGATTAAAATGTGCAGGAGAGGTGACCAAACCAGAAACTTGGCGGCCGATGTGAATGCACCATGGGTCTGGTCACGTCACAGCCTCTCTCTGGTGTGGCGTCTGTTTAGCATCACCCTGCCCACCCCCCTCCCCACCTCAAGGACTAGGTCGCTCACCACTTAGAACTACAGCTGAGCCTGATACAGATGTGTAGTTTCAACCCAGCTCGAAACACAAAGGCCAAGGAACCAAGCTACCTTGTTCTATACCAAGTCTATACCAAGACACCTAATAGATGAAGAATGGCGTGAGCTGCGGATAAGTCCAGTCTTTCCTGCCCCTTCCCATGACTTCCAGGGTACACGGAAGTGTTCTGTTATATAGTTATGAACTCTATAAGAGACCGACCCTCTTTAGACCTGTGTCCTCATCTCTCAAAATGGGGACCACAAGAGAACCATCTCCAAAGGGCAGGTCAGTCATGAAAGTATGTGTGTAGAGCATCAGATTTGGTGCCTAAAACATACAAAGGCTCAAGCAATGTCGATGACTATTTTCCTGGAGGATTCTTGTTCAGTTGTTTCCATGAGGAGTTCAAGGTCTTTGTCCCCTGAAAGTCCTCAGGTAACAAACAAGCCACCAGGTCCCTTCCTAAACTAGCCGAGTGTGGTAGAGGTGGTTATGGGGGTAAGAAGAGGTACTTGGGTGAAGTCTCAGTAAATGTTCTATGGTTAATTTAGGCCTGTATATGCATGGGCCTGTGCTTTCTAGGCCACCTTTTTATTCTTTATTGTTTTGTGAAAATCTGACGTCCCCCACAAAATCCAACCTTTTTTTTTTTTTTGCATTAATAGAATTCACATACATATCCAGAAAGGAATAAAATATGCCCACTGATGTTCTTTTAACTTTTTTTGTCATTTAATATTTAAGACACTGTATTTTACTTCTATTTTTCTCATTACTTTTAATGTAGCAGTAAGCATAATTCTCTCCCCAGAGGTACTCAGCAAGTGGTTCATTAAAAATGCATGCCCATGTTGTAGTAAGCAATGCTCTGGATCTAGAATACTTTCTCATTCTCTATGAGACCATCTCTAATTATAAGCCTAATAGTCTGAGCTGATCTTTGCAATTAAACTTTTAAACCAGCTAAACTGGAATATGGGTCGTTGTTTAGGGTAGCATTGTATTCTTATTTTTTTTTTAAAGCTACATTCAGCAGGTAGGGCACAACAGTTTTAATTCCATTTGTTTTATTTATATTATTTTTTAAAGTTCTATAAAAATGGTCTCTCTGTTGCTACTCAGTTTATTAGTAATGTTGAAATCACAGGGAAAAAAATCAACAGCGAGGAAAAAAAAAGTGCATGTTCTAAAATGTTGTTTATTTTCATTTGTTGGTTACTTCCGAGGATCCCTAACATTATTTGCCAAAAAGAGCCATAGCTTTTATAAATAAAAGTGTTAGTGTTATATTAAACATGAAGGAAACAGTAGGTCATAGATGCTTACAAATGTCAGAATGCTCTGAAGACATTGGGAGTGTTGGGGCAGGGCTGCTTCCTGGAATCTATCATCTCCTGATGCCAAAAATAATTTTTTTTTATTTAGGATGTCCATTTTGCCATGACTTAGAACACAATCTTAGAAAAAATGGCTTAAGTCATCTGAGTATCTTCAGAGTCCATAATCTTAGTGAAGGAAAAGCTTTAGATGTCATCTATTCCAAATCTCTCCCATGTCACAGATGAGGAAACTAAGGTTCAGAGATGGTGAATAATTTGTTAAAGGTCATACAGCATTTTAGCAACATATCTCTGGGCCTTCCCCAGCCCCTTACCCTGTCCTTCAAGCTAGTATTTTCAGAAACATCCCCATCCCTGAGAGTGCAGGTATTCAAAGGAAGCCCTGGGACTTTATTTATCATCACTAACACTTTAGAGCACTTAACACTTCATAAAATGTATATATTTTTACTATCACAATGGCCCCAATTTTAAAGTTTCACAACTTAATTAACTTTCAATTATTTAAAAATTGTGCTAATCCAAACACCATTCTAGAGAAATCAAATTTTGCCATATGTAATTTGCCATGTTTTCTATATGATAAAAGTTCATGTATATGTAAGATAAATGCATGTGTACATAAATGTTTATCCACACAAATATAACTGTGTTAGATTTACTGGAATAGCAATTAATTACAATGCAGTGGTTTCTGTATTTTAAAATGATATCAGCTATAGTTTCTACTTGCCAGGTTTTACTTATTATTGTAGAAGTTATGCTAAAAAATTTGAAACTATCACACTTGTCAAGTCATTGATGGGTAGTAACCACGCAGCTTATTAATAGAATCACAGTTGTTCTCACTGTGTCTGAGAGAGGAAGAGTAATTTCCATAATATTTCTAGGAATTTTTCTGGGCTGTCTCTTTGATACACCTAGGGAAAGCTCTGTCCGAAAGGATATTCCCTCTCTGAGATGGTTGGTGGCAATGCAGGAAAATGATATAGATGGTTGCTATAGCTTAAACAATTGCAACCACACCATTAGAAGACTGAAGTGGCCACAAGCCCCTTGTAGATTGTGGAGACAATTTATAAACAAATATATATACAGACACAGACATATACGTACACACACACATATATATACACACACTTATACACACATAGAGAGATTAAAATATATAATATAGATGTAATCATATATAACATACAGATATAATCATGTCATACATAAATGTAATCATAAATGTAATTTTTGTATGCTTATACCAGAATTAAGTCTATAACTTTTTATCCTTTTGAATTCAGAAATCTAATTCTTGAAAACTGTTAGATACAGTGCTATATTATAGCTTTCTTCCTTACCATGAAGGGTTTCCAGTCCTGCACAGCAGCTCCGAACACAGACTTTAGAATCTTATTTCTTGGGTTCAAATATCAGTCCCAGCTTCCTAGCTCTGCAACCCTGGATACCAGACTTAACATCCCTGAACCTCCATTCACTTATCTGTAAAATGGCAAAAACAATAGTCTCTCCTTCCTAGGGAGGATATAAGGATCAAAATGTAATGCATGTGGGAAGCTTATTACACAGTACCTTGTGCATAGGAGGCCTTCTGTTAGGTTAATTCTTATCATCATTCCAGTAGCGAGTACTCGTGGCACCATTCTCTATGATGCCAGGGCACGTCTCGTTCAGTTGGAAACCTCAGATGAAGAACAGCTGCTATAACGTGTGTATCCCTGTTGATCCAGGCCCAGCCATTCAGAACTCTACTTCCCAGGCAGCCCCTGGCCCCTCAGCAGACTCTAGCTTGGATGAATATGTGCCATAACTACACGTGCTCAGGAGGAAGTTAGCAGGATCCTCCAGGGAACAATTCTCATAGCCAGCCTTTCCCCAAGATGTCCCAAGCCCAGCTCTCTCTAGATTCTCTGCATCTACTGATACCTGATAATCTTCCAGTAGTTCCAAATCTATGTGGTTGTGCCACAGGAAAAATAAAGTGTGTATACCATGCTAACACATACTTTTTAAATTTTTTATTGATGTATAGTTGATTTCATGCTAGCGTTTACTGATAGAACGTTGGAATCACGCCAGTCACTGTGGCAACTAGGCTGGTTGCTCATCGCCTTCTTTTGACATCTTAGAAAGCTGGGCTCTATTGTGTGTCAGCAACAGTGCGGTCTGCAGCTCCCCCCAACACCTGTCATGTTGCTAGGAGATTTCTTTCCCCACAATAGAGTATTATAGGGTACTTGGCAAGGAGGGCCTATAATGTCATCATACATTTACAGCCCATTTGTCTGATTTATAAGCCCAAATAGCTATTTAAAAATTCCAAATCAGGCTTTGTCAGGCAGCCCCACTCTTTTGTCATCCACAAATCAAACTGTTATGTTTACAGCTGTAAATAGTGAGTGACTTCTCCTCACAGCCTCAGAGCACGTGTCCCAGACTTGCTAATAATGAATCACATGGCGGGGATATTTACAAGCAGTATAGCCTGAAAATGTGCCCACTGCTTTCTTCAGCAGAACTTACCTTTTCAAATGCCATTTCAGGTATATCTCCCAAACATAAACAAGATGTCAATGCAGGCAGTCCTGGATTATCTCTATACTAAGCACTTGCCACCTAACTTGGACCTGGACCCACTGGAACTAATTGCCTTGGCAAACAGATTTTGCCTGCCACACTTGGTTGCACTTGCAGGTAAGGCTGATGACTCAGGGCCATGCGGTATCTGACTGTCATATTTATCAAAATGACATGTATGCAAAAAATAATACCTCCTGGGAATAAAAATTTTTATCACCCAACATAGGACTGTCTTGTACAGGGTGATATGAACTGATCAAATGTATCAAACAGCCCCAGTTCAATTCAGCAACTGTTTTTTTAGGCACCTACTTTGTATAGGTCCTGCTGACACATACAGAAGGCAGTAGTTAAGAACATAGGCTACAGATCCAGATCACTTGGGTTCAGATCTTGGCTCCAGTATTTACTGGCTGGATGACTTCATACTTGATTTAATTAGTCTGTATCTCAGCTTTCTCTCTCTCTTTAAAATGAGGATAATGATATTCTACCATAGAGTTGTTATGAAGATTAAATGAGTTAAGAGATTATATATATATAAAGAGAGAGAGTCCTGAGAACAGTGTCTGGCACCTAGTAAGCATTATGTAAGTGGTTTTCTTAAAGCTATTTTAGAAAATGTTCTGACATTGTCAAGATCATTTTGGGAAAAAGAGAAAAAAGGGAGACTTGATTTAACTTCACAAAACCTTATGTATCATTTCTAGATTTGCTCAGTTAGTAAGCCAAAGTAGATCTAAATAAGATATATGCTTTCAAATACCCTTTTCTTGAATTTAAACCTTCTGTTTCATTTACCAGAGTTGTTGATTAGCAGTAAGGGTGCTACATTTAGTTGACTCTTGTTAACCAGGAAAGCAGGATAGTGCCTGTTTTGTTCACTGGCATATCCTCTGTACACAGAGAAGTGCCTGAGCATAGGAGGTCCTCAGTAAAAGTCTGTTGAAGCATTAAATGAAAATGAAGGTATGAACAAACCAACCAGCCACACCTGCCCTTGACTTCCTGACAGTATCTTTAGAAAAAAAAAAAAAGATTTATTTCTCTGCACTCCAAGTTTCTACCATGCTCAGCCAACTGGATATCAACATTTTCTCCTCACCTTCCTTCTTCACCAGCTGGATAACAAGAAATAGTATTGCTATTCATTTTCTTTTTGTTTTTTTGCCACACTGCATGGCAAGTGGGATCTTAGTTCCCTGACCAGGGATCTAACACGCAACCCCTGCATTGGAAGCATGGAGTACTAACCACTGGACAGCTAGGGGAGTTCCTGCTATTCATTCTTTAAACTCTTTTTAACCAATAAACCTGAAGTCATAGATTCAAATGAGTATTGCTGCTTTTTCAATACTAACTCTAGGAGGCTACAGAAGGCAATTCTTTTTTTCATAAGTAAGAACCTCAAGCCATTTGACTATCCAGTTTTTATAAGTATTTGTCCTTTGAGGATAAACTGAACTGTTTTACATAATCAAAAGTAATTTGGAGCCAAATCTGAGGATTTGTGACAATCTTGAAGGAGGGCCATTTTTGCTTAAATATTAAGGGTGATGATGAAAACATGGGACTGATTTCTCCAGGAAAGAAACTGACCCAAAGAAACCTTCCTGTGTTAACTACAGACGTCTATGTATGTTTATTTTTCTTAGTAAATGCTATTATTAATGGTTATAATTATTTAATATACATCTTTCTAAGATGATTCCTTTAATCATTTCTATAGTATTTGCTGTTTAGTGTAAGTATAGAGTGTTTGGAACAGAGTGTTTAAAAATCAGTTTCTGGGGTGAAAATGCCCTGCAAGCCAACTATCATTTAACACTTTGGAGTTACCTAAGATTTAAAACCCAGTGACTCCTCTGGAAGATTTAGTTACAAATAGTTCTTTGTCAATCCAGCGGAGGAAGGCTGTGCCAAAGAAACCATCCCAAACTTGAGACCACGTCAACTAGGTGAGAGACATATAGACTAACAGATAAGCACATAAACGCAGAGCAGAAAGTAAGCATGGTTTGGACAGTATACTAAAAAATTAAATGTGATGCTAGAGATGAAAAAAAGCATCAAGGAGCCGGAAATGCTGGGTCAAGACTGTACCCACTCATGTCAAGGCCAGAGGCAGGCAACAGCCTAACAGAGGCAAAAGGCAGCTCAGTCGCAGAACCAGAGTCTGAATTCAGCATAGAATCCTAGAACACAGCTTCCGAGCAGAAACGACGGTCCCATCTAGATCTGTGTGACTTGTGGCTGAAGATCGCCCCAGCAGAATCTCAGAGGTTGAACAATATGTCCCTCGTCTGCTGCTGCTGAGACACACGTACGCATTAGCAGTTTTAATTCCCCATCTGGACTCATTACTGTTAGCCTCTCCACAGTCAGAGAGTATTGAGAACTGGAGTGATGTGAGTGAGGAAGCCATCGAGCAGGAAGATACAGGAGTCTTGAGGATTCTAGGCAGGTCCTAGCCTGCCCAGAGCAGCACTCTCAGACAGAACTTTCTGCAATGATGGCCAGTACACGTGACCACTGAGCACTTAAATGTGGCTAGTTTGGGGCTGAGGACCTGAATTTTTTACTTTGTTCAATTTTAATTAAGTTTAAATAGTCCCTGGAGGCCAGTAGTTACCATACTGGACAGAGGTGGTCTGGAGGACTCTGGCTATTCCAGAAAGGCTAACAAGTGTCCCCAGAGTCTGCAGTGCACTGTCGAGCCATGACTCGCCATACTGAAAGGCCACACATCAGAGAGGGCCCTTGATTCAGTGCCCATGGAACTGTGCCCCCTACCTCCTCCCCTCGGAGGTGATCCCAGACGGCAGCCTCCAGGCACTAACATTCTCCTGCTCCCTCTTCTCCCCAGAACAGCACGCCGTCCAGGAGCTGACCAAGGCCGCCATGAGTGGTGTGGGCATCGATGGGGAAGTTCTCTCTTACTTGGAATTGGCCCAGGTTTGTAGCAATTTGCCTTTCACCTTTTCAGTGTATTCAACCAGTTCATTTAACGCTGATAAAACATTCCACTGTTGCATCTGAACAAATAAAGATGTCACCAATCAGTCACAGAAGCCCCCCGCTGTGTGCAACAGAAAAGATCTGAAAGTTTTAAGTTTCATGCACTGTTCACCCTGCTGGGCTTCATTTGAAAAAACAACAAGGGCCCTGCCCCCACACCAGCCCCTTTGTGCCCCGCCCCTCCAGAGGCAGCAGCTTCACATGTGGGAGAACAGCTCAGGGCACGGGAGGGGAAGCCTCTGTCCACTTTTTGAATTCTCAGACATGCATTGGCTGAGATCAGACAGTTTCTAGAATTCCGTGAAGTCCCGTTTTGCCTCCGGTCTCACTGAAGCTCTCCTGGTTTTCCTTTTTTTTTAACATCAGCACTTGTTACCGTTGATGTTGTGATTCCATATCCCAACACACTGCCCTCTTCCTCTAGAGAGGGTCAGAGATCAGTCTTGGCTTTGTCTCTGTGTAATTTATTTAAGGCACAAAGTTGAACACTGCCTCCATTTCCTCATCGGTTGGAAATGGGGATGGTAATTCACCCTCTGTCAACTTTACTGATTATTTTGAGAAACAACTAGGAGAGAATGTTTCAGAAAGAGCATCAAAGAGGGGAAATCCTCTCATAATACAAGGCACGTAGGCAGAGTTATCTAATCCCTGACCTAGACTTACAAGCCATGTATTTGCGCTCTGAAGGAACTAAGAATAAATTCTTCAGACTTCTGTCTGACTATTGGGTTTGGCTTTCGTTGTTCCCTGTCTTGGTTAGGGCAGTGGTTTACTAAATCTTACGTCAGACACTTCAAATTGGAATTTGTCAACCAAGGAAGACAAGGAGGCAGGCCTACATCACATGTTCCTCAGGCCACTCTGACTGTAGGCCTGAGAGATGTTCAAGAGGGGAAAATGTGGATCAGGACTTCACAGCAACCTGCTCTTTCTGACTCAACATCCAACAAGGATTTGTTATTTCCTCCCCTTCTACCAGGCACCACCTTAGATAAGAGGACATGTAGATTCTCTGCCCTTGGGGCCATCAGAAGCCACTGAGAGGAGCAAACACAAGCACAAATTATTAAAATCCAGTGTGAAAAACAACCTCATAGAGGTTACAAGTTAAAACTGAGAGCAAAAGTCAACTGCAGTGAAATCAACAAGCCCCCATCAACACTGACCGTCCACATTTGGAAGTTGGGGGTGTTTTGAAACAGGACTAGGGGAGAACTTAAGACTTGTGCCCCTCCAGTAAGTATTCCTCCTGGAGAATAATCAAATGACCCAGAATCTCCTATAGTCCAGCCCGATGGAGGTAATATAGCAGTTGTGTCTATCTTTTTATTTTCTGTTCCCACCCTCTTTCCTCCCCTGACCCACACATAACCCAGGAAGGAAATAAAATCATTCCTGCTAAGCTCTGAAAAGCCTTGGAGGAGGCATTTAGGATGGAGCCTCCAGTATCTTAGCTCATTCATTAGACTCTAAACCAGGGATGCACTGGTAAGTATTTAACTATCAGCTTGGGGATAGCAAAGACCATGATCTGTTGCATTTTCCAGTCTCCATGGTGTAAATACCCCACCTTCCCAACTTGTAACAACTCAAAGTCACTGGGCTCAGAGTCGCAAAGAGCTGCACCCAGTGACGCTTTCAGGCAGGTACAAACCAACTCCAGTACAGCACTGCTCTAATCTGACTTTCAGGGAGAAATCTACTATCAAGGGAAGTTGGAAGCACTGGCTAAAATTGTCTGTCCTGCTGGGCTTGTGATCTGCAGAGAGTTTCTTGAATTAGTTTCCAGGGACGTTGGCTTTTCTCTTGGCCTCTGCTCAGGGCATTGACAGGGGCCTCAGAGGAAGCATGCTGTGGGTTTCAGGGGTTCAGCTGCCCAAAGAAGCATTAAGAGTAACAGACAATAGCATGGATGTCCGAAAGAGGCCTGGACAGAAAGACTGAGGGACGTGTCCCTTCCAAATCTGGGGACAAGCTGGGGAGTTAACGATGGGTTTTCGTGCATCAGGTCTTTTGCAGACACAGCTACCTCAGCTGCCATGGTCCTGTGCATCTTCTCAGAAAGGAGAGAGTGCATGGAGTGTCTGGCTCCCTCCCTCCCTGCCCACATCACCTGGTCTTCTTATGTAACCAAAAGGACAGGTATAGGACAGTCACACATGCCACAGTCTCCTCTTTCAGATCACTGGCCCCAGCCAGCTGAGCTCTGACATGTGACACGGAGGATTCTGTTGCCGAGGCTTCCTTAAACAGAGATGACATCGCTGCTTTCTGCGGCAGGCTGGTGCCTTCCAGAGGCCATGGCCACTTATCATTAGAGGGCAGGTGTGAGGGGAGGGGGAGAGAGGCAAGGCAGACTTTAAACTCCTGATACAGTGATTATTTTTAGTGCACATATCCCAGAGGTGAGAGGAGGAGGCCAAACACTTGGATGTGGCTGGTGTGGAAACCGTGGCCAAAGTCAAAACACAAGTCAAAACAGCAGGTTTCTGAAGCAGTCATCTGGGCCCTTTATTTCTTTGACCCCTACCATGACTTTTTATCTCTTTGTAGTCCCACTTGAGAAAATAGAGGTCTGACCCCCTTTCGGTCACTTCCCTGCAGTTTCACAATGCCCACCAGTTGGCCGCCTGGTGTTTGCACCACATCTGCACCAACTACAACAGTGTCTGTTCCAAGTTCCGCAAGGAGATCAAATCGAAATCTGCAGGTGAGGCTGTGTGGGCCCCATCTGTCCAGTTCTCATCACCTGTGTCTCAGGGGTTTCCCTTCGCTGCCCTTGAGAAGAAACATGGACAGCCCCTGGCTCACGGAGAACTCCTTGTGGCCATATGGCAGTCACAGATTCACGTGACATGCATGACCCAAGGAATTGTATGTTGGATATTCTCTCTGGAGAACGTCATGGCTGGGGGGATTTATGTGGAGATGGGTGGGAGAGGGGTCGTTCAGGGTGCCCTGCTGCAGAGCAAGCAGAGCTTGTTGCTTCACCCTTGTCTGGGAAGGCAAAGGGACCTGGGTTCAGGCTCTCTGTGTCCAGCTGTGTAATTTTAGGCAAGTGATTCCACCTCTCCAAACTTTCGTGTCATTATCTGCCACTGGCCCTACTCAGCGTCCCTGCTCATTGGTTAGCTGAGAGGATGCACGTGATAATCATCTCAGAGAAGCCTAAGCACAGAACCTAGCAGGTATCATCATCTGCACCTTTTCTTCCCCAGACAACCAGGAATACTTTGAGAGGCACCGCTGGCCTCCTGTGTGGTACCTGAAGGAAGAAGACCACTACCAGCGTGTGAAAAGGGAAAGAGAGAAGGAAGACATTGCACTAAATAAACATCACTCGAGAAGAAAGTGGTGCTTCTGGAATTCATCTCCAGCGGTCGCCTGAGGTGGAAGAGGAAAAAAAAAAATCAAAAATCTGACACGCCACTCAAAAGCACTACTGTAAAATGAGTCTTATTTTTAGAGATAACATGTAGTTCAGGTTTCAGGCACTGATCTTCCTCCACTTTTGTGCATTTATCTTTGTTGGGATCAAAGCACAAGCTCACCATCAATGAGCCTGGACAAAAAGGGAAGTTGACGCTCACTGCATTCCTTAAACTTATATGTATATTTTTTGTTAGAAGGCTTAATAAACTTTAGTCTGGTATCTCATTTCTTTTTATACAAAGGAAAAAAAAAAATCCAGCTTTCATGTTTCAAATTCCAAATTGGAAAATATTTTTATACGGTCTCTTGTAAATGAAAATACTGTGTATTACTTTATTTTACAGGACACACATTAACCATGAAGTCGCCCTGCGATTCTCTTTGCCCACGAGCATTATTACTTAATTAGAGGGATATCCTTTTGTCGTGAAGTAAAGGGTTGGAATGAAATTCCCCAAAGTACAAGTTAGGGAGGGTTTCATCTTTGTTCTGCCGAATAACACTGGTATAATTACCAAGTCAACTCCAAGAATGTGTATTTACAATATTTGCTATGTAAGTGCTAGTAATTATATGGTTATATGTGCCATGTAAAATATAGTGATATCAAATCTTCTGTTGTTTAAAATGTCTAGATTTAAGAGGATAATCTTTATAATCATTAGAAGGGCTTATTAAATCCCAGCATTATCCAGGGCAAACTCTCTGGTGGACCTGAATACAAAAGATACCACAGGAGCGCTGGTGTTTGGATTGCTGTATGAAGGTGTCCGTCTCTCAGTGTTCCTTGATCTTGCCATGTTTCTGCATGCAGTTTTGCCACTGACTTGAATCGAGATGGGCAAGGGTGAGGGTCCCCGGACTCTGTCCCCTCATCTGCAGACTTGTCACATCTCCCCACCAGAAACAGGCTTCCTCAGGTCTCTCACCTGCGGCCAACTTCACTTTGTAAGACCCATGTTTTTAACTCTTCCCAGGGAAAATTCACGTCGCTGCAGAAGTAGACCAAGGCAGACCACCCACCCCTGCTGAAGTTCAGTTGGAGGGCCTGTGAAGGCACAAAGCTGGAGGCTGGGTCGTCTAAGGTCACTGCATTCTCCAACGCAGACGGGAATTTTACTCCAGAAGTCTAGGAAATGGTGCTATTGTGAGTTAGTTCTGACCCTTTGTCATTCTGAGTTTTCAGTGTTAAAATAGAAAGTATTGAGCAGGGGGGCTTTTGAGAGGCCATCAATCACTGCTTCTCTGTAAATTAAAATGTTACAGCACTCACACAGAGCATCTTAAGGTCACAGTTCCATACCTGTTTTGGGATGTTGTGTGGTGGAGGCTCGGGCTTATTCTATTCAGAGGTCAATTTAATGATACTAAAAGCTGTTGATTTTTTTTTTTTTTTTCTAGCCTTCAGAAGTTAGAAAAGAGACAGTTGAGTCCAAACTCCAATGTTAACAACCACATATATTTGAAAATCTATCCAGATTACAGATAAGTGCTTATTACTGGCCGTGGATACATACTAGTTAGCAAAATTGGGAGAGGCCCAGAAATGTTCTCACTCTCTCATGACAAAGGACTGGGCAGTAGTGTTGGGAAGGATGGGATGATTGTAAATGCATCTACCTTAATTTTGGGTCAATAGGTTGTAAGTCATGAATGGAAGGAGAAAGGAGACAGAATGAGAGGAAGAATCAGCATCTGTCCCATCATAGAATGGTAGAAGTTGAGTTTTCGATGAATAGTCAGAGTTGAATTTATACAACCAAAGCTCCCATGTGATTGTAATCTTGCCAAAATGTAATGGACATATAAATGAACCTGGGGTATAAGCAATAATATCCACTAGTGTTATCAGCTACTGTAACCAAGTGGCTGGTTCATTTGGTTGACGCTGATTATGGCCTTTAACTATGGTGGTTTGTTTTGTGTTTTGTTTTTTATTTCACAAAAAGCCAATAAAATTGTTTAGCTATAAAATGCCTCCAGTTTTTGTTTTGTTTTGTTTTTTCCTTTAAGGACTACCATCATTATTGTGTGTGTAATTTTCACTGCTTTTTAAAAGAACTGTCAAAGCTTTAAGGATGCTGGGTCATGGGGTATGTGTGCTTCAAGAACAAAGCAGCTTGAATGACTGTCATCTTTGTCTTTAGTATTGCCAGCAGATTGTAATACCATGATGTATATGAGGGGTCTGGCTCTTTGATTTGGGCTAATATGGCTATGTCATTAGACATGCTACAGTTTTGGAAAGAAACAAAAATAATGTCTCCAGCCTAATGGACTTGTTTTAATCTGATTTTGGGTGATTCTACCAGCAATTAAGTCAAAGTTTGCATTGGTGGGCTCATGAAGAACAGTCTTCTTCAGAAGCAGGTCTGAGAAAGCCTTTAGAAAAATTTATAATTAATCTCTGAACTTCTAGGTAGTATATTTGCCCAAGCTCAGAAGGAAGAAGGGTCTCCAATGAGGTCTCAAGGCGGATTTTCTGAGTAGCAAATGCCCCATGACTCTATGGAAAGGAGTTAACAACTATAAAACATAACTGCATGAAGAAGACAGTTTCCGATACATTTGCACACCTTTTAAAGGTGGGTGGTCCAGACCAGGCACCTTTTATCTAATACATGCCAGTGAGGTCTTTCCTCTAGAGCATCTTGGTTTAAGTTTCTGGCAAACCATTAAGGATTTCAGCAAACCTGTATCAGCATTCCAGGAACCACAAATTTTACTGGTTTAGCAGTAACTCAAGTATTGTAGACATTCACAAGCAAGAATTCTATGCTCCTAAGATTTTTTTCCCATTTGCTTCCGTTGTATAGTATATCAGTTGTCAAAGTTCAGTTTTTCATCATTGTGACATTGGCTAAGCAGAATAAATTCTACTAGTCAGAGGGAAAAGAACAAAGTGAATTCTGAATTTGGAAATGTAGAGTATTTGGAAAAGTGCAGTATTTCTGAAAGTAATTTGGAAAAGTGCAGTATTTTTGAAATGAATCCTTTTCTGCAAGCTGATTTATCAGGCTTTTTCTTAGAGAAATACATATGCTGTGTCTTTAATTGGATGCTAGGGGGCAAGTAGCAATAATTCCTCTTTTCTAGAGGAATGTAACTATTATATAAAAGATGTAGAGTTAAAAGTTAGCCAGGGAGAATGTATCTGTGTTGTTTGTATATAAGTAATCAAGAAGCAGACCATTCTGAAGGAGATCAGCCCTGGGATTTCTTTGGAAGGAATGATGCTAAAGCTGAAACTCCAGTACTTTGGCCACCTCATGCGAAGAGTTGACTCATTGGAAAAGACTCTGATGCTGGGAGGGATTGGAGGCAGGAGGAGAAGGGGACGACAGAGGATGAGATGGCTGGATGGCATCACTGACTCGATGGACGTGAGTCTGAGTGAACTCCGGGAGTTGGTGATGGACAGGGAGGCCTGGTGTGCTGCGATTCACGGGGTTGCAAAGAGTCGGACATGACTGAGCGACTGAACTGAACTGCACTGAATCAAGAAGCAACATAGAGGGAAAAAAGGCTAAAGATAATTTTAAAAAATAAAGAGAAGAACTGATCAGATCCCTGGAAGCTGAATTAAGCATTATGAGCTTCAAATGTACCTCTTTCTTCCAAAGTGCTAATTTATGAAATTATTCAATATCTCATGTTTTAATTTATTTTCAGATACACACTTTGCTGTACTGAATTTCCAGTTGGGAGGTAGATGATGTATGCATCATGGAAATGCATTGGTGTGTCAACCCTGCTGACCTGTCAAAGGAGAAGCCATGTTTCTCCTTTTAGCTGCGTTTGTCAATCTCGCCCTGTGCTGCTAGTGCCTTTGAGTTGGATATTTTTACTTAAGCCGTTTAGATGCAAGATTTTTCACTGGGTTCATGTGCAGGTGCCTCATCAGTTAGACTTCTACAGACTACAGTCTACAAAATATGGAAATAATTTGGGAGCAGATAACTCTTGGGTAGAAACAAATCAATCATAAGTTGCGCATGCACAGACATGAAAGTGTTAGAAACAACATTAGGAGACAAGAAGTGACTTGCCAGCAGCTCACTCCTGTTGTTCCAGGAACGGAACATCTTAGTGACATGTATTTCCAGTAGAATGTAGATGAAACGGGTGATTCCCAAATGTGGCCCCATGGAAAGCGGAGGTAAATTCTTGGAGTCTGAATACATTCTCAGACCCAAAGACAAGAATGCTTAGATGTTACTTACAGGCAATCAATGAGAAGGAACTTGATTCATATCCCTCTGCATGGATGCCAACCAAAGTTTGGGCATTTTTTGGTTCCCTCCCAATCTGATAAAAATAAACATCCTTTTGATTCAATGATTCATAATAGTCCCAGTTGGAGGGATAATACCTATGGAATGTTAAGATCAACCGTTGTGTGAAGAAACACACAACCTCTCTAAGCTGCAGTTGTCTAAAAAAAGTGGAAATGGATTTCATTGAGTTTTTGGTGCAGATTACATGAGATGATTTAGGTAAAGCACTTGGCACAGTGCCTGGCACGTAGTTATCACTTAGTATTCAGCATATCAAACACCCAGGCAAGAAATCCAAGAGAAAGGACAACTCTGCAAGTTACAAAATGGACCAAAGATGTCTTTTCCTGCATTTCTCTTAAACCATGGGCCAACTTTGTTGCTTAGTGCTCCATGACGGTGATGAAAGAATTAGAAAATAAGAGTCATGGCAAGAGAAAAAGCAGGTGGTGGAGGATAGGGAAGAGTATAGCTCTTTCCAAGAAGACATTGTCCCCACCATTCTACCCTTCTCTCCATGGAATAAGGGCTAGACCCCCCTAAGGTGGCTTCCCTAATGGCTCAGTTGGTAAAGAATCTGCCTGCAATGCAAGAGACCTGGGTTCAATCCCTAGGTCAGAAAGATCCCTTAGAGAAGGAAATAGCAACCCACTCCAGTACACTTGCCTGGAGAATTCTATGAACAGAGGAGCCAGGCAGGCTACAGTCCATGGGATGGCAAAGAATTAGACACAACTGTGCAACTTGCCTGGAGAATCCCTGGGACGGGGCAGCCTGGTGGGCTGCCGTCTATGGGGTCACACACAGTCGGACACGACTGAGGTGACTTAGCAGCCGCAGTGCAACTAACTTTCACTTTTCACCCTAAGGTGAAACTTGACTGAGCCTCTGATTCACATCAAGCTTTTTCCTATTTATTGCTCTCAATCATTTTTTAAACTTTTCCTGAAGCTTGGAAAGGTTAAGAAGGAGTTAAGAAGGAGTCTACTTAACCAGACTCCTCAGTGTTCTTCAGTGCTTGGCATTATCATCTTCAGCAGTCTCTTCTTTATTTTCCATAATTTCTTTCACTTCTTCCATAATATCCAGTCCCATAATATGTTTGATACATGTCTTTGAAAGTGCAGATGTCCTTATACAGAGTGTTGTTTCATGGGTGTGATTGTTAACACAAATGGTGTTACCTAATAAATTCCATTCTTTTCTGCTTCACAGACTCCACAGTGTTTTGGAAACCTCGCCATGTGGTAATGTGTGCATCAACCCTCTGCTTCCCGTGGCTACTCAGTGTCCTACAGCATCCATCACATTTCACTCTCCCGTTCCACTGGCAACAGGACCACAACAAATTCCATTCCCAGGCACTACAGTGGACCTCTTTGCATGTGCCCTGAGGTCAATATCCAAAACCAGATTCCCAATTTGGCTCCAGACATACAGAATCAAGGTCTTCTGAGGTGAGGGACATGTGTAGGAACATTGGAGTCAAAGATAAAAGTCCTTCCCCGTTCCAGCACTAAGTTGATATGATTCTGCAGAATTCAAGAATCAGAAAGAATCAGAAAGCCTCTGTTGCAGCCCGGAGACGGGCTGTCTTTTGAAAGAAAAACTGAGCTTACCTCCCCAACCACCGGAGAAGCCACCTGAGGTTTTCCTGATGGTGAAAGTTGTCAGATGTCAGAACGAGTTAGTCAATCCCATCTGGCCTTTTGTGTCATCGGACCCTCTTGAAAGGCAAAAGGACAAGACAACTTCTCAAAAGCCCCTGGAATTTAAAAAAATATACCTAGAGATTAAAAAAGGCTTTCCTCCAAAACCTCTGTATTTCTGGAGAGTTTGGGGGTTTCGAGCACAACCAACTCATTCTACTTGCTTGGCCCGGCAATAAACTTTTCTCTACTCAAAAAAAAAAAAAAAAAGTAAGTAAATAAATTCCTAGAGAGCTTGTGGATTTGCATAGACGGTTGCCTTCTAATTTTATTCCACATATGGAGTCTAAAGAAAAAGTAACTTACCAGTACAAATTCTACAGATTGTTCAAAGAGTCTCTGAGACTTTCAGATTCTTTGTGACTCTTGAATTCTATAGAATCATATGAACATGAATATAAAACTTAGTTTTTCACTCTGGGTGGTGAATCACTGAGCAACACTGCCTAATTCATAAGTTGAAGAGTATTCAGACCACTATGATTTCTCCACCAGTCTCACCCACATTGGGATGCTGGGATCGCATGACCACCACTACTAAGGTATCATTCAATTTATATCTTGGAAAGAATTCTTTTAAAGTAGATAGTCATAGTAAACGGTCAAGCATTTGAAATTTCCAGCCCTTAGCCTTACTAATCTTTTACAAAATAATAATAAGGTGGACTCTCTCCTCAGCAAATTCTGTACGCTGATTACCCTTGCTCCCATTTAGCCTACGTTTGCACAGGAAGCCCGGGTGGTGGGGCCTTGGGAGGCTAAGACACACTCTCACACACTCCTTCAGTCTTATTCCGGTATTTTCTCACTGTGCTCAAACCAATGAATTGATGTCCTAAGCTTGGCACCAATCTATTAGAGTCCAAAACACTGATGTGAGAACCATAATAATACTATTTAACATGTTTTAGTAAATATTGTGACCAAACAATAAGTGCTTTACATGCATTTGCCTCATTCAATTCTCACAACATTCGCTTATGGGGAAGGTAATGGGTTCCCCAGAAGCCGACACTGAGATGGAGATTTACAGGTGAGTGATTTATTTAGGAAGTGCCCTTAGGTTAGACTAACACTGGAGAGAGTAGGAAGCAGGAATCTAAGAAGTCAAGCAGAGGCCCGGATTCAGACATCCCACTCTCAGCCTGGTACACCCTGCAGTATAAAAAACACCTCAGAGTTGGCTTTCCTATTCCTGCACAGATCAGCTCAGTTCAGTTCAGTTCAGTTCAATCTCTCAGTCATGCCCGATTCCTTGTACCCCATGGACTGCAGCATGCCAGGCCTCTCTGTCCATCACCAGCTCCCAGAGTTTACTCAAATTCATTTGCATTGAGTCGGTGATGCCATCCAATCATCTCATCCTCTGTCATCCCCTTCTCCTCCTGCCTTCAATCTTTCCCAGCATCAGGGTCTTTTAAATGAGTCAGCTCTTCGCATCAAGTGGTCAAAGTACTGGAGTTTCAACTTCAACATCAGTCCTTCCAATGAATTATTCAGGACTGATTTCCTTTAGGATGGACTGGTTGGATCTCCTTGCAGTCCAAGGGACTCTCAAGAGTCTTCTCCAACACCACAGTTCAAAAGCATCAATTCTTCAGAACTCTGCTTTCTTTATAATCCAACTCTCACATCCATACATGACTGCTAGAAAAACCATAGTTTTGACTAGACGGACCTTTGTTGGCAAAGTAATGTCTCTGCTTTTTAATATGCTGTCTAGGTTGGTCATAACTTTTCTTCCAAGAGCAAGCATCTTTTAATTTAATGGCTGCAGTCACCATCTGCAGTGATTTTGGAGCCCCCCAAAATAAATTTTCTCACTGTTTTCATTATTTCCCCATCTATTTGCCATGAAGTGATGGGACCAGATGCCATCAGTCTGAATGATGAGTTTTAAGCCAACTTTTTCACTCTCCTCTTTCACTTTCATCAAGATGCTCTTTAGTTCTTCTTTGCTTTCTGCCATAAGAATGGTGTCATCTGCATATCTGAGGTTATTGATATTTCTCCCAGCAATCTTGATTTCAACTTGTACTTCATCCAGCCTGGCATTCTGCATGATGTACTCTGTACATGAGTTAAATAAGCAGGGTGACAATATACAACCTTGACATACTCCTTTCCCAATTTGGAACCAGTCTGTTGTCCTATGTCCAGTTCAAACTGTTGCTTCTTGACCTGCATGCAGATTTCTCAGGAGCAGCTAGAAAAATGGTGGTCTGGTATTCCCATGTCTTGAAGAATTTTCCATAGTTTTTTTGTGATCCACACAGTCAAAGGCTTTGTCATACTCAATAAAACAGATGTTTTTCTGAAACTCTCATACTTTTTGGATGATACAGTGGATGTTGGCAATTTGATCTCTGGTTCCTCTGCCTTTTCTAAATCCAGCTTGAACATCTGGAAGTTCACGGTTCATGTACTGTTGAAACCTGGCTTGGAGAATTTTGAGCATTATTCTGCTAGCATGTGAGATGAGTGCAATTGTGCAGTAGTTTGAATATTCTTTGGCATTGGCTTTCTTTGGGATTGGAATGAAAACTGACCTTTTCCAGTCCTGTGGCCACTGCTGAGTTTTCCAAATTTGCTGTCATATTGAGTGCATAATGTTGACAGCATCATCTTTTAGGATTTGAAATAGCTCCACTGGGATTCCATCACCTCCACTAGCTTTGTTTGTAATGATGCTTCCTAAGGCCCAGTTGACTTCACATTCCAGGATGTCTGGCTCTAGATGAGTGATCACACCATCATGGTTATCTGGGTCATTGAGATCTTCTTTGCATAGTTCTTCTGTGTATTCTTGCCACCTCTTCTTAATATCTTGTGCTTCTTTTAGGTCCATACCATTTCTGTTCTTAATATCTTCAACTGATATGGTGCAAATCATCCACACCTTATCTTCCTTCTACCTTGCCAGCATACCACACCTCCTAGGACTATTGCAGTCAGTGTCCCTGACCCTGTGGAAGTCCACTGTCGACACACACCTCCGCCAGAGACTCCCAGACACTGGCAAGAGAAGATGAGCACACGTCCTTCTACTCCACCATCTTGACTGCCTTGTTTGACTCAATGAAATTATGAGCCATGCTGTGTAGGGCCACCCAAGATGGATTGGTCATGGTGTAGAGTTCTGACAAAACGTGGACCACTGGAGAAGGAAATGGCAAAGCACTTCAGCGTTCTTGCCTTGAGAACCCCATGAACAGTATGAAAAGGCAAAAAGATAGGACACTGAAGGATGAACTCTCAGGTCAGTAGGTGCCCAATATGCTACTGGAGAAGAGCAGAGACATAGCTCCAGATGAAATGAAACAGCTGAACCAAAGCAGAAACAATACCCAGTTATGGATGTGTCTGGTGGTAAAAGTAAAGACAAATGCTGTAAAGAACAATATTGCACAGGAATCTGGAATGCTAGGTCCATGAATGAAGGTAAATTGGAAGTGGTTAAACAGGAGATAGCAAAAGTGAACATTGATATTTTAGGAATCAGTGAGCTAAAATGGATGTAAATGGGTCGATTTAATTCAGATGACCATTATACCTACTACTGTGAGCAAGAATCCCTTAGAAGAAATGGAGTAGCCCTCATAGTCAACAAAAGAGTTGACTCTTGTACAACAAAAGAGTACGGAATGCAGTACTTGGGTGTAATCTAAAAAATGACAGAATGATCTCAGTTTGCTTCCAAGGCAAACCATTCAACATCACAGTAATCCAAGTCTATGCCCCAGCCACTAATGCCAAAGAAACTGAAGTTGAACAGTTTTAGGAAGACCTACAAAAACTTCTGGAACTAACACCCCAAAAAGATATCCTTTTCATCATAGGGAACTGGAATGCAAAAGTAGGAAGTCAAGAGATCCATGGAGTAACAGGCAATTTTAGCCTTGGAGTACAAAATGAAGCAGGGCAAAGGCTAACACGTTTTGCCAAGAGAACACACTGGTCATAGCAAACACCCTCTTCCAACAACACAAGAGATGACTCTACACATGATATCACCAGATTGTCAATACCTAATTGAGATTGATTATATTCTTCATAGTCAAAGATGGAGAAGCTGTATAGTCAGTGAAAATAAGATTGGGAGCAGACTGTGGCTCAGATCATGAACTCCTTACTGCAAAATTCAGACTTAAATTGAAGAAAGTAGGGAAAACTGCTAGACCATTCAGGTATGACCTAAATCAAATCCCTAATGATTATACAGTGGAAGTGACAGATAGATTCAAAGGATTATATCTGATAGACAGAGTGCCTGAAGAACTATGAATGGAGGTTAGTAACATTGTACAGGAGGTGGTAATCAAGACCACCCCCAAGAAAGAGAAATGCAAAAAGGCAAAATGATTGTCTGAGGAGGCCTTACAAATAGCAGAGAAAAGAAGAGAACTCAGAGGCAAAGGAGAAAAGGAAAGATATGCTTATCTGAATGCAGAGTTCCAAAGAATAGCAAAGAGAGATAATAAAGCATTCCTAAGTGAACAATGCAAAGAAATTGAGGGAAACAATAGAATGGGAAAGACTAAAGATCTCTTTAAGAAAACTGGGCACGATAAAGGACAGAAATGGTATGGACCTAACAGAAGCAGAAGATATTAAGAAGAGGTGACAAGAATATACAAAACTATACAAAAAAAAATTTCAATGACCCAGATAACCATGATAGTGTGATCACTCACCTAGAGACAGACATCATAGACTGCAAAGTCAAGTAGGCCTAAGGAAGCATCACTATGAACAAAGCTAGTGGAAGTGATGGAATTCCAGCTGAGCTGTTTCAAATCCAATAAGATGATGCTGTGAACATGCTGCACTCAATATGCCAGCAAATTTAGAAAATTCAACAGTGGCCACAGGACTGGAAAAGGTCAGTTTTCATTATAATCCCAAAGAAGGAAAATGGCAAAGAATGTTCAAACTACCACACAGTTGCACTCATTTTACATGCTAGCAAAGTCATGCACAAAATTCTCCAAGTTAAACTTCAACAGCATGTATGCCAAGAACTTTCACATGTACAAGCTGGATTTAGAAAAGGCAGAGGAACCAGAGATCAAATTTCCAACATCTGTCAGATCATAGAAAAAGCAAGAGAATTCCAGAAAAACATCGATTTCTGCTTCATTGACTATGCTAAAGCCTTTGACTGTGTGGATCACAACAAACTGTGGAAAATTCTTAAAGAGATGGGACTACCAGACCACCTTAGCTGCCTCCTGACAAAACTATATGCAGGTCAAGAAGCAACAGTTAGAATTGGACATCGAACAACAGACTGGATCAAAATTGGGAAAGGATTACATCAAAGCTGTATATTGTCACCCTAATTATTTAACTTATACGCAGAGTGCTGTGCTGTGCTTAGTCACTCAGTCTTATCCAACTCTTTGCAACCCTATGGACAGTAGCCCGCCAGGCTCACTCATGTGAAATGCTGGGCTGGATGAAGCACAAGCTGGAATCAAGATTGCCAGGAGAAATATCAATAACCTCAGATATGCAGATGATATCACCATTATGGAAGAAAGTGAAGCAGAACTAAAGAGCCTCTTGATGAAAGTGAAAGAAGAGAGTGAAAAAGTTGGCTTACATCTCAACATTCAGAAAACTAAGATCATGGCATCCAGTCTCATCACTTCATGGCAAATGGATGGGGAAACAATGAGAAACTATTTTCTTGGGCTCCAAAATCACTGCAGATGGTGACTGCAGCCATGAAGTTAAAAGACGCTTGCTCCTTGGAAGAAAAGCTATGACCAGCCTAGACAGCATATTAAAAAGCAGAGGCATTACTTTGCCAACAAAGATCCATATAGTCAAAAATATGCTTTTTCCAGCAGTCGTGTATGGATGTGAGAGTTGGACCATAAAGAAGGCTGAGCACTGAAGAACTGATGCTTTTGAACCGTGGTGCTGGAGAAGGTTCTTGAGAGTCCCTGGACCTGAAAGGAGATCAAATAAGTCAATCCTGAAGGAAATCAGTCCTGAATATTCATTGGAAGGACTGATACTGAGGCTGAATCTCCAATACTTTGGCCACCTGATGCGAAGAGTTGACTCACTGGAAAAGACCATGATGCTGGGAAAGATTGAAGGCAGGAGAAGAAGGGGATGACAGAGCATGAGATGGTTGGATGGCATGACTGACTCAAAGGACATGGGTTTGAGCAAGCTCCAGAGATGGTAAAAGACAGGGATGCCTGCGTGCTGCACTCCATGGTATCACAAAGAGTGGGACATGACTGAGCAACTGAACAACAGCTACCTTGCCAAAGCGTCAATCTAAAGCTTATCACAAATCAAGGACTTTTTGTACTTCTACCATGTGCCAAAAATAGTATGAGACTGTTAGTCTACAACCCAGGGGAGGACCTAATATCTGGTTGCTGCTGCTGCTGCTGCTAAGCCGCTTCAGTCGTGTCCGACTCTGTGCGATCCCATAGACGGCAGCCCACCAGGCTCCCCCATCCCTGGGATTCTCCAGGCAAGAACACTGGAGTGGGTTGCCATTTCCTTCTCCACACACCCAAATAATAACAACAGTAAGAATAAACATGCCAAAATTTTACCTAGTAAGGCATGATTATGTTGTGAGTTACTCCACGGCATAATATAGGCTCTAGGGCAAAGAGTGCTGGGATAGTTTAACATATCATGTCTGACATGATTCTGGAAGAAGGAACTGGTGGTAACAATTGTCAAGTTTTATTCATTTCACAAATAATTATTGCACAGATATGCAATATGTGCACTATCTTTTCCAAGAACCAGTGTCCCTATCATTATGGAGTTTACATTCCAATATGGGAAGCATAGAAAAGCAACCATATATATTTTTATCAGATAACTGCTATGAAGGAAAAAGAAAGAGGATAGAAAAATAATTTTAAAAATACCATTTCAGACAAAGGTAGTGAGGGAAGTCCTCTCCAGGGAGGTATTATTGGAGTAGAGAGCCAAAATAAATGAATCAGAAATTCAGAGAGGCTACCAGAGAGCATGCTTATCTCTATTTCCCAATTTGGGGCTGTAACCAAGAATTGGAGGTTACTGCTACTACTACTAAATCGCTTCAGTCATGTCCAACTTTGTGCGATCCCATAGACTGCAGCCTACCAGGCTTCTCCGTCCATGGGATTCTCCAGGCAAGGACACTGGAGTGTTCAAGAATTGGAGGTTAGGGGCTACTAAATGGCTTGGGGTTGAAATTACCTAAAAGGGTCTACTCTCACATATTTGGTGGTCAATCCTGGTTCTTAGAGGAGACCTCAGCCACCTCTATAGAGTCTCTCCATCTGGTCTCTCTGCACAGACCTATTTAAGCTTTCTTATAGAATAGCAGCTGGATTCTAAGACTGAGTGTCCCCAAAGAAAAAAGCAGAAGGACATGATATATATATATATACACATTGGTTTTTTGGTTGGGGGGGGGGTTCTTATTTTTTGTCCATTTCTCATGGCATGCAGGATGTTAGTTCTCTGACCAGGCATGGAACCCACATCCCTTATACTGGGAGTCTTAACCACTGGACCACCAGGGAAGTCCCCCTACATGGTATATTTTTTATCTAGTGTCAGGACTCACATGGTATCACTTCTACTATATTCTATTGTTTGAGGCAGCCAAAAAGATCCATGCAAGTTCAAGAGGAGAGGACACAGATGTTACCACTCAATGGGAGACGTGTCAAGGAAACTTGTAAGAAGAACATGAGGAATGTGAAGTACTGTTCTGTCTTCTGCCATGATAACTGAGAGTTCACTGGTTTTCCAGAGTTGGCCTTTGATTGGAGGAGAGAGAAAAAGGAGATTGAGAGACATGAAGGATACTCCATATCCAGTGGGAGAAAAGGACAGCCTTCAGTAGAGTCAGGGCTGAGAGCAAGGAAGAAAAGCTCTGCCACTGCTTGCTTTATTATTTCACATCTTCTTTTGCTTGAAAAACTACTGTCTGGATCATTCTCTGAACTTCCTTGCCCAGTTCCTACACCAACTCACATTCACATAACCCACACGAATTCCACTTGCCTCACCCAAACTTTTGGTCATTAAAATGGTTACCTCCCCCAACATAGAGTTGCCATGTGATTCAGTAATCCCAGTCTTGGGCATATATTCAGACAAAACTATAATTTAAAAAGATACTTGTACCCCTATGTTCATAGCAGCACTTTTCACAACAGCCAAGACAAGGAAACAACCTAAATGTCTGCCGACAGATGAATAAAGAAAATGTGACATATTCCATTATATATATCGGCGCAAAATTCCATTATACATATATATAATGGAATATTACTCAGCCATAGTAAAGAATGAAATAATGCCATTTGCAGCAACATGGATGCAACTAGAGATGATCATACTAAGCAAAGTAAATCAGAAAGACAAATACCATATGCTAACACTTGTATGTGAATCTAAAATATAACACAAATCAACACATCTATGAAACAAAAACAGACCACAAATATAGAAAACAGATTTGAGGTTGCCAAAGAGGAGGGTTGGTAGGGGAGGGAAGGACTGGGAGCCTGGGATTAGCAGTTGCAAACTAGATATATAAGTTGTATAAATAACAAGGTCCTACAATATAGTACAGGGGACTGTATTCAATATTCTGTGACAAACCATAATGGAAAAGAATATGAAAAAGAATATGTATATATATATACACACACACATTCATATATAAATGACAACCCACTTCTGTATTCTTGCCTGGGAAATCCCAAGGACAGAGGAGCCTGGCAGGCTATAGCCCATGGGGTCACAAAAGAGTTAGACATGACCTTGTGGCTAAACAACAAGGTGTGTGTGTGTGTGCATGTGTGTGTGTGTGTGTGTGTATGTCTGAGTCACTTTGCTGTACAAAAGAAATGAATACAAATTGTAAATCAACTATACTTCAATAAAATTTAAGGAAAAGAAAAGAAGATGGTTACCTCCCCCAGAGGAGCAGCTACTGTATTTTAGCAGCTTCAACTGTCCTAAAATTATTGACCAAAAGGAGGCCCCGCTATTTTCCTATTGGATTTCCCAGGAAAGAAACAACCTCTTTGAAGGGTATATCCTCTCATTAACCTCACACAACCTCTTCAGAGAGGGCTGAACTTCTAGAGCTATCATCTTTGGTTCAGTAAAAGTTCAAAAAACAAATATTCCTTCATAAACAATAACAGCAACAATGATATTCTTATCGGTGGAGGAACCAAAGAGTCTAAAAGTCAATTCAGGGACTTCCCTGGTAGTCCATCGGTTAAGACCTCACCTTCCAATGCAGGCAGTACAGATTCCATCTCTGGTCAGGAAGCTAGGGTCCCACATGCCTTGCAGCCAAAGAACCAAAACCTAAGAAACAGAAGCAATATTTTAACAAATTCAATACAGACTTCAAAAACAGTCCACAACAAAAAATCTAAACAGTAAGTAAATAAAAGTCAATTCAAACTACCAAAACAATGGTGCCAGAATGTCTGCTTTAAAGGCACCCTGGATCAGATATCCTCAATATGAGGATTAGGAGAATATGTTGCCTCACTAATTTAGGGACAACGCCCCTTGTCAGCTCGGAAGCAGTTATGGAACGAGAACGACGCCCCTTTTCCCTAGGCAACATAATTCTCCTAAAAGAAAAGGGGGGGAATGAGAGAGTCATTTCCTAGGTAGGTTGATAGGAAATCTAGGGGTCCCCAAGAGAGAGGGGTCTGGAATTCTCAAGGAGGAAGAAAGGACAAACTTTTTTTTCTTTCTCCACATTCCTTAGGATTATATAACAATAATGTATCCTGCCTAAGGACAGTCTTTGGGTTAAACCTTCTGGCTAATTCTGTTATCTTAAAATGTAAATTATGGGAGTAGGTGTGGTGAGGTCTTTACAACCTCCAGACACTCTTTGGATTCATTGGAGAGTATATAACTTCATTGTTAACACTAGCAAGCGGGTACTCTTTCTGACCCCCTTCTGATGCCTATGTCAGAAGCTTTCTCTATCTCCTTTATACTTTAATAAAACTTTATTACACACACAAAAAATTAATAAATAAAGGCATCCTGGAAATTCTAATGCACATGGGGGTTGAGAAGCACTGTCCATTTGATGTGTCCCGACTCCCTTCCTGCCTCTCCTCCCCTTGCCTATTGCGTTTCAGCACAACATGCCTTCTTCTCTTTTAAATTAATTTTTATTGGAGTACAGTTTATTTACAATGTTTTGTTAGTTTTACATATACATGTATCTACTCTTTACATTCTTTTCCCATATGGGTCATTACAGAGTATTGAGCAGAGTTGCCTGTGATAGAAGGTTCTTGCTGCTAAGCTGCTAAGTCACTTCAGTCGTGTCCAACTCTGTGCGACCCCATAGACAGCAGCCCACCAGGCTCCGCCATCCCTGGGATTCTCCAGGCAAGAACGCTGGAGTGGGTTGCCATTTCCTTCTCCAATGCAAGAAAGTGAAAAGTGAAAGTGAAGTCGCTCAGTCGTGTCCAACCCTCAGTGACCTCATGGACTGCAGCCTACCAGGCTCCTCCATCCATGGGATTTTGCAGGCAAGAGTACTGGAGTGGGGTGCCATTGCCTTCTCCTAGAAGGTTCTTATTAGTTTTCAAATAGGTCTTCTTGAAGAGACTTTACTTGGCTGTGTTCTTGTCCTGTGGTCTTTGAACATGCTATTCCCTCAGCCATCAGATACTCTTTCCCCAGTTATCTGCTCGACTCACTCCTCAATTCAAAAACCTGCCCCAAAGGACCATAAAGCATCAAGAAGCAGCCCTCTTGCTCCTTTGAAGTCCCACCACATAAACCTCTTTGAGCTCCTATCCATTTGTATAGTCATCTTCAAGGAGAACCAACGGGCTCGTTCAAAAACTAGAAGCAACCATCTCAGCTTATGGTCGAAAAGAATTCACCCTGGAAGTTCTGTAATTACACACATCATGGATGGTCCAGTGGTTAAGACTCTGTGCTTCCACAGGGCACGGGTTCAGTCCCTGGTAGGGAAACGAGGATCCTGTATAACACAGAGCAGAGCCAAAAAAAAAAAAAAGACCAACAGGGAGACCAGGAGTGTGGGGAAGAAAAATTCCCCCATCTCCTAGGGTAACCTTTCCAGAAACAGACATCCTGTTTTCTTCTACCAAAGTCACTAACTCATTATGTATTCTTGGGCATCTGGCACTATAAAACTCCAGCTGTTCTGCCCTCAGCTTTCACAAACTTCAACAGGAGCTGATACTCATATCATTCAAGGTAGATGGACACAGAGAAAGGTGTTGGGAAGGGTATTCATCCAACAGCTTTCCTGGAGCCACCCAACAACCAGACTTGCAAATACTTTAAGCCCAAGCTCTTCATAATAGTCTATTTGTTCTTTTCATCACCACAGGCAGAACCATTTTTGTTTCAGCAGTTTTCATAGCCCTCTCTACGCTGGGGACATCCTGGAGCAAAAGTCCCAGAGCCACCCCTGTGGCTCCTCCCTTACAGAGCAATGGCCAGCAGGATGGCTCTGTCTCTCTCTCCCTGGCCTAGAGGAAGTGCATGAAGGGCCAAGACTCCATTCACTGGCCCGACAGAACATCTGGGCCAGAACTTCAAGGGACAGCGTGGAGACCACCATTCCCTCAAGGGCCTTCCTTCTCTACCAACAGTGGATGTTTGAGCAGCTCCCACCCTCCCTGAAGCCAGCGCTCCTCACAAACAGGGACAAAGCCTTGGGCTTGAGAAGCAGCAGGAAGCCCTGGATTAGTCTCCATTCCAGCTTCACCAAGAAACCCTGAAATTCAGGATTATTGTATACTTGATACCATATAGCTAACAATTATTGCCTTCTGGCTGCTTGTTTCTTTTCTCCCTGGTTAGAACCTGCAGACAGGAAGAGATGACTAAATAATCCCCAAGCACACAACTATCTTTCCCACCCTCCCCCCACACCAACTGGCTAAGGCAACAATTGTCCTCACAACAATTTATAGCACTCTGCAGTACACCTTTCTATTTGTTTTACAAATGGGAAAACAGACCAGAAAGCTGGAATAATTCACCAAGTTTCCACATTTAGTACCAGAGCAGGAATTTTAACTCACTTCAGTACATCATCTGCACCCTTCATTTGTTCATGTCTGACTCTTTGCGACCCCATGGACTGTAGTGGGTCTTGTCGGAGGAGGAGAGCTGAGCCACCTTTCAGGCTCCAACCGCGGCCGTATCATCCCCACCTCTCCCAGCGCATCAGGGCTCATTACCTCTTCTGTATTGCAGGCTCCAGGCAAGAATCCTGGAGTGGGTAGCCATTTCCTTCTCCAAGGGATCTTCCCAACCCAAGGATCAAAATCAGGTCTTCCCACATTGCATGCAAATTCTTTACCATCTGAACCACCAGGTAAGCCCACTTATTTACTAGAGCTAGGTAAATTTATTCTAAAGTTCTTAGAGACAGATAACAATAGCCATGTGCTATAGATTGGATGTTTATGTCCCACCCCTAAATTCATATGTTAAAACCCAACCCCTAGTGTGAGGGTATTAAGAAGCAGGGCATTTGGGATATGATAAGGTCATAAGGGTGGAACCCTCATGAGTGATATTAGTGCCCTTGTAAAAGGAAATTCAGTGAGTTCCCTCCCTCCTTCTGTGAGGACACAGAGAAAAGACACCCACCTATGAACCAGGTAGTGGACTCTTACCAGACACAGAATCTGCTGATGCCTTAATTTTAGACTTTCCAGCCTACAGAACTGTGAAAAACAAATTTTTGTTGTTTATAAGTCACCCAGTCTATGGTATTTTTCTTATAGCAGCCCAAACAACTAAAACACAATGAAAGCTCTAAAAACAAGGAGAAAAAAATAGGAGATGGATAGCCCTATTTATATGAAAATGTCTAACGGGGCTTTGTGATGAGCACAGTTAATGCCAGCACAAGAACAGACATAAGAATAGAATAGAAAGTCTAGAAATAAACACATGCAGAGTATATTTGTCCTATGATTAAAGCTGTACTTCACAGGACTGGAATTTTTAATACATGGTGTTGAGACACCTGGATAGGCACTTGCAAAGAAAAAGTAAAAAGCATCCAAACTTCTACATCATTTTTAACTTTAGACATCTCAATGTAAAAATAAAGCAAATGTAACTAGAGAGAACTAATACAAAACCGTGGGTGGATTTCCTGAGAGTGAGATGACATTTTTGAGTCTGATTCAAATCTTTAGGAAATAAAAGAAACAACGATAGATTCAACTACATAAAATCTAAATTCTATCCATGGAGATCCTGAGAGCCAGAGAATGTGTTATAGCCCAGGCCACAGCAAGTTAGTGTAAGCTCCTGAGTGCTCCAGGTTCTTTGGTCTCACTCTTGGGTATTTCCTGATGCTGTCTACCCTGACTCCCTCCTACTGCTCATAACCCTCCTGTTTTCCACTGGAGGCCACCTCTGCAAATTGTCTCTCACACCTACAAAGCCCTCTTATCACTATGCGCACAGAACCTGGTGTTAAGTTCCAGGGTCCTTTGAATGCAATGTGCATCTCCTTTCCACCTCACTAGCTGGCTAAAGTTTAACCTGTAATGGGATCTTGAAGTCATCCAAAGTTCACCAAAGCTGTTATCTGCAGGTATAGGTGGTATAGGCAACAGATGAGCCCCAAGTCTGGCAGGCATGTGCTCTGTGGTTGCATCTTTGTGCTCTGGAGAGGCAGGAGGCCAGCTGACACAGTATTTCTCCAGCAACCCCTGTTTAGGAGACACTTTGTTAGGAGAAATAAGGATGATATAAAGAAAACCTCTTCTCTATCCTCAAGTTTCTTGGCAATTAGGAGGATGGAAGGGACCTGTGAGGTCATGTAAACCAATCACTGTCTTTAAGGAGGCATCCCTGTGAACCTAAGAGGCAATCCTAGGTCATCAACTCTGGTGTGTAGAGCACAGAACATGCTGGAGTTCAGAGAAGGTCCAGATCAGAGGCAGAAGGGCTGAGGTTTTGATGAAGAGACAAATGATTAAAGAGTTTTACCCAGGTTCTACTCATGAGTTATCCCCACCTGAAGCCCTAAGTGCCTTCTGCCTGTAAACAGCCTTGCTACTCTAATGCTCCTTGCTCATAGCAGGCTCTGTAGCCTGGGGTTGTCACTTTGGGTTCGGACTCTGAAATGTTTCAGACTCCCCTTTGCCCCGGTCTCTTCCCACTATAGCCAGCTTAGTTCTTTTGCTCTATTTTCTTTGCCCGTTTCTAAGATCATTCTCTCTTTGGCCAGGCCGGGAAGAATGTTCCTCTGCTCCCTGGAGAATCCCAGTATAAGAGCTTTACAGCAGGCCTGCAAGGTGCAGAGGAGACTTGGGGAGAGAGGATGAGGTAGGAGTGCAGGGTTAGCAGAACCGGAGGAAGAGTCAAACCACAGCCAAGCGGCACTGGGGGATGGTCCCTGGAAACACACGGTTCATATGGACGGCCAATAGGCACATTAAAAGATGCTCAATAGCTCTAATTATTAGAGAAATGCAAATCAAGACTATGATGAGGTACCATCTCATACCAGTTAGAATGGCTGTCATTAAAAAGTCTACAAATAACAAGTGCTAAAGACGGTGTGGAGAAAAGGGAACCCTCCTACACTGTTGGTGGGAATGTATACTGATCCAGTCACTATGAAAAACAGCATGAAACCTCCTCAGAAAACCAAAAATAGAGTTACCATATGATCTAGCAATCTTGCTCTTGGGCATATATCTGGAGAAAATTATAATTTGAAAAGGTATAATCACTCCTATGTTCACAGCAGCACTATTTAGTATAGCCAGGACATGGAAGCAATCTAAGTGTCCATCAACAGATGAATAGATAAAAATGACCTGGTACATATATATAATGAAATATTACTCAGCCAAAAAAAGAATGAAATAATACCATTTGAAGCAACGTGGACGAAACTAAGAATTATCATACTAAGTGATGTAAGTCAGACAGAGAAGGACAAATATCATGGTATCACTTATATTTGAAGTCTAGAAAAATGATACAAATGAACTGACTTACAGATTCACAGACATAGAAAACAAACTTATGGTTACCAAAGGAGAAAGAGGTGCGGGAAGAAGGGACAAACTAGGAGTTTAGGACTAGCAGATACACTCTGTTGCATATAAAACAGGTAACCCTACTGTACAGCACAAGGAACTATATTTAATATCTGTAATAAACCATAATGGAAAAGTATATAAATAATATACACATGTATAATTGAATCTCTGCTGTACAGCAGAAACTAACACAGCATTGTAAATCATCTATACTTCAACTTAAAAAAAAAATCATGATTCAGAAGCATATTTGATGGCTCTTACTCTTCTGAAAGGGCTAGTAAAGGTTCTGCTCTAATTAACCTCCTTCCCAAAACAGTGATGCCTGGTGACTTACATACTTATCTTATGAGAATCATCCAGGGAAACTTCAGTAAATCACAGATTTCCAGGCTCCATAACCTATTTACTAAATCTGAATCTCTGGAGGAAGGAGCACCACAGGATTCTACATTTTTTAAGGCTCTCCATTAAATTCTGATGATTGGCTATTTTGCAGAAGCAGCTAAATTTAAACTGAGATAGAAGGATGATGATCTACGAGGTTAACGATTAGCACACGTGGGAAGGTCTCCCCTGAAATGGTGAGTTTGTGTTCCAATTGTGCTGAGAGCCAGGAAAATATTGTGACATGGGAATGAGGAGGAAGTAAGGAAGGCACACCATCTTCCAGCCTGCCCCAGAACTTTGATCTGATCCCCTGTGGAAAGGGTGCCTCTTGCAGAAACCTAGTGACTTCTCTCACAGTGCATTCTGGCCACAAGAAGCAGGGGTTCTGAATGACAAAGACAAAAAAATGGAAACTTCCTTTCGAAGTGCGGAGAAAGGGTGTTTCACAGTATGTTGACCTGCACCTGTGAATTTCTCAGGAATTCCGCAAGCCAGTTGATAACAAGTTGGTAGCTTCCAATCCGTGAAAGTATTTATATCACAGAAAGTGGAAAATACTATAAATCAGAAACATTCCTTTTTTTTTCTTCTGGAGAACCTGTGACTAAACATTTACCCAGGTCTCCCGCATTTCAGGTAGATTCTTTACCAGCTGAGCCACAAGGGAAGCTCGAGAATACTGGAGTGGGTAGCCTACCCCTTCTCCAGCAGATCTTCCCAACCCAGGAATCAAACCAGGATCTCCTGCATTACAGGCGGATTCTTTACCAACCGAGCTATCAGGGAAGACCCTCAGAAATATTCTTTTTTTTTTTTCTTCTGGAGAACCCATGACTAAACATTTACTAGCACCCTACTGCCTTCTTCTCCTTTGGGACTATAGTGCATTTGGTACATAAAGCATCTGGCAATCAACTGCATAGGTAGAATGGAGCTGTGATGGGTATCAGGAGCCTTCCTCAAGGAACTAACAGGCAGGTGATAGCAACAAGCAGGACGGGGATGTCCCTGGTTGTCCAGTGGCTAAGACTCCATGCTCCCAGTGCAGAAGTTCTGGGTTGCATCCCTGATCAGGGAACTAGATCCCACATAACTTAGAGTTCACAGGCTCCAACTAAAGATCCCAAATACTACACCTAAGACCCACGCAGCAAAATAAATAACTGTTTTTAAAAAGCAAGACAATTCAAAAAATCATCAGAGGACTGATTTGAACATATGTGAAACACTTGGGAACTCCCAGTAATAACCTAGGAGACTTCTATAAGTGGAGGAGAACTTTCAAATATGGTCTTAGAGGCTAATGTCACCTTCTTTAAACCCACAAGCAAGGGTTTACAGTAGAAACTCCTTCTCCAGGCTTCCTAACAGATCTATGTGTGGCCTCTCCTTAAACAATTCTGAACACAGGGAGCTCACTGCTGTCTGCATTGGCCCATTCTCTCTTTGGGCAGCTCTAGTTGCTGGAAAGCTCTTTCTCCCATGAAGCTGAAGTTTGCTTCTCTATCATTTCCCCTATCAGCCCATTTGGTCCCTGGGATCTCCCAGAGCTTCTTCCAGTAGAAGTCGTTCAGGGATGCCCCCCAGTTCCTATGGAAGCAGCACACTCTGTCAGTACTAGAGTGCCTTCATCCCAGTCACTCCCAGGGCTCCTCCCCTCACCCATCATCCCATCGGGGAGGGGCTTTACCCAGCTTTTAATGGACTTTTGAATGTTTTGTCTCCAACAAAACAGCACTTTCACCAAACCATGTTTCTCCCTCCTGCCATTTAGTACAACCTGCATTATTTATGAACTCTTTCAATAGTCCTAATGCCAAAAGCTTTGCTACCAGAGGTGCAGAATTGATTTTGTGGAGTGGTTTGCACCCTATACATAATATCTTCTCATTTATTTATGTGAAAGTCTCCTACCCTGGACTAAGCATCCAGCTAGGCCAGGCAGGGAAGGGCATTGGGTTTCTGGGCCAAACTGGCTTGGAAATTCTGGGGTTTTGAGATGATGCCCAAGAGGGGCCCATCACAAATAGAGGCCTCTTCCTTAAGGGGCTCCCCTAGTCCTCCCCCACCCTGGGTAATCAGACTCCAAAGGCTACTGCCAAATTCCACTCTGGCCATCTCCCAGAAGTAGAAATATTCAAGTAGCATTTGCAAAAATGGATTCCAGGGAGGACATTAAACCTACTGAAAGAGCATGCCTCACTGGGCTTTATTTACTCTGAATAAAATCATGGCACAGTGGGAAGAGGATGGGCTTTGCAGTCGGACACATAAGTTCAAACATCAGCCCTGCCATCAGAGAAGGGACCCTCTCTCTCAACCTGTTTCCTCACTTATAAATTGGGTGGGTATGCAAATTAAATGCTAAAAAAAAACACAGAAACACCTATAACAGGGCTTGGCATATATACACGCTCAATAATGAGAGAGCCCTCTGATTATCAAGAGGTTCTTACCAACCTCATCTCAGTACTGACACAGGTTTTCTTCATATACTTAGCAAACTGCAGCTGAATCTTTTTGGTCCTTGTTGTAGGCAAAATAATACTTCTCTCCTGAAAAATATCCTTGTGCCAATCCCCTGGACCTATGGACACTCTCTTACATGGTAAAAGAGATTTTACAGATGTGATTAAGTTAAGGATTGTGAGATGAAGAGGATGTGATCCTGGATTATCTAGGTGAGCCCAGTGTAATCACCAGGGTCCTGATAGATGAAAGCAGAAGGCAGGGAGGTGAGAGAGAATGGAGAGGTTAAAACCAGAGCAAAGGAATGATGTGAGGGAGAATGGCAAACGCTAGGCTGCTGGCTCTGAGGCTTGAGGAAGGGGTCACGAGCCAAAGAAACCTCTAGAAAAGGGAAAAGGCAAAGAGATGAATTCTCTCCTAGAGCCTTCTGAGGGCACTTTGCTGTAAGGATACTTTGATTTTAGCCTGATGAAGTTCATTTCAGCCTTCTGACCTCCAGAATTGAACATACTAAATTTTGTTTTTTTAAATTGTAAAGCACTGGTGGTATTTACCAGTTTAGTGGTATTACCACTAAATTGTGGTAATCTGTTACAGTAGCAATGAGAAAGGAATACAGCCCCTAATCCTCCCCACCTTGGAAGATCTGTTAATCCCCATCTCAAATTTTGAAGCATCCCTGAAATCCTCCAGCTTGGTCCTGGCCTCAGCTCAACTCTACTTGGTGAAGGAGAAAAGAAGTTAAATCTGATTTTAAACACAAGCACCCCAACAATAGGTAATGTTAATCGAGTGCTTCTAAGTACATGATGTGTATTAATTCGTTTAATTCTCACCACGTGTCTATAAGGTGGGTACTTTATATCCCCATTTTACAGATGGGAAGCTGAGGCACAAATACGTTAAGTAATATATCCAAGGCCCATACCACTGGTAAGTGACAGGATCCAGATCTAAACTCAAGAAGTCTTTCTTCAGAGTCCAACTTCTAAACCACTGCTCTATGCAGCCAAAAGTCCCCACTTTTGAGAGTGAGGAGCTGGAAGCAACGTCTCAGGTTCTCCCCTTCCAGAGACTCACCCCGTCAGTATGATCTGAGATTTTAAACAGCATTTTCCCCTCCTGCTAGAGGTTGTCAAGTGGTTGGAGAGAGGGTGGAAACCAGTCTACCAACCCCATTTCTGGACTGCAGCCACTGGCAGAATCCAGAAAGTTTACTATGATGCTCAGAAAAGACTAGTTCTGATAGAGCACTCACACACACACACACACACACACACACACACACATCTCCCCTCTCTCACCCTGCTGTATGCTGAGGCCCAGAGAGGCTCCAGTCATCCCTCTGCTGGCTAGGTCAGTGTGGGGGCTAAACAGGGTGGGGCACCTGCCTCCCTATGGGACACCACAGGGTGGCCCTGATATGGTTATCCAGGTGAGAGAAGAGTACAATGGTGTGACTGATGGGCTCTCAGAAGAGCTAATTGTTTGAAATGTGTTCAGAATGCTGCCTAGTCCACAGTAAAGCTCTGCAGTAAGGCTATGCAACCGTGTGTTTAATGTATTCAGTTTCTCTCCCTGGACAGAAAGGTGCTGGGGAAGAGTCATGTAAGGCTGTCCATGCTTCTCAAGCTTTGGTGGGCACACACATCACCCCGGAAGTTGGCTAAAATGCAGACTCTGATTTAGAAGGTCTGAGATGGAGTCATTCTGTGTTTGTAACA
The DNA here is from genome assembly GCF_002263795.3 of Bos taurus. Classification (NCBI taxonomy): domain Eukaryota; kingdom Metazoa; phylum Chordata; class Mammalia; order Artiodactyla; family Bovidae; genus Bos; species Bos taurus. The sequence goes on along the minus strand of NC_037355.1, from coordinate 16,611,995 downwards.
AGGTAATGCAGATCCCGCTGGGCCATGGCCGGACTTTGAGTATGGAGGGTATAAAGCATGGATACTGTTACCTTGAAGCCAACTGCATTATGACAAGAGGCTGTGAGGGTCCAGTGCGTACCCTGACCACAGCTAGAAGTCTGGCCTTTCAAGCCTTTCTCCCTTTCTGGGCAAGTGACTCCGGGCAGGAAGCATCCCTCAGCCTGGACAGGGTGATGACAGCCATCCATTTCCACTGAAGACCTGGCCATGCCTCAAGCACGAAGGAGGCACTTAGCCAGGAAGTCAAGGAAGGAGTGGACCAGTAGAGAAATAAATCCTCAAAGCCTCCCCATTCCTTACAAGATAAACACCAAGCTCCCTGAGATTCACACCAATGTCAATGAGATTCAAAACACTAAGCTTCTTTCTACTACACAGCTTACCAAATACTACTGACCATGACAAGATGGCCTCTCACTTAATCAAACAATGTCTCCTGTCACTCTGGAGTCTCAGTCGGTGACTGAGGTCAGTCAGTGAGGTGGAGTGCACCCCTCTGGGCCCCTCAGAGGTCCTTGTTTGTCTCCTCTGCCTTCCAAGCCCTCACTTCTCAAAGTGAGGTCCACGGCCCAGCAGCTTAGGTACTACCTGGGGGCTTTAGACCTGCAGCCCCTCGGGCCCCACCCAGACTGACTGGATCAGAAGTTGTGTTTTAACCAGATCCCGGGGGTGGCGGGGTGGCAGGGTGTTGGGTGGGGGGCAGGGCAGGGCAGATTTGTTTCCCTGGGAAAGTCAGAGCAGAGCTGGCCTAAGTCACTTCTAGTTCTCATGGTTCACACTCAGCCCAGATCTCAACTTCCCTCTCCTGAGCAGGTCAGCCTGACCCAGATGCCGAGGATAAATTTAGCCTTGTCTCTGGCTCACCTTGGTTACCTCTCCTTTCAGAAGCTTCTAGTCCATTCCTTATCTTCCTCTATCAGGGCCAGTTCTCTAGCCCTACCCCTTCCTTAAGTCAGTCCCAGAATGTGTCCATAGTCCTCATTTAAGAATCCTTGCAATAATTTTTTTTTCTTTCTAAATAAATTATTTGTTGGAAGATTTTAATCTCTGGCCAGTCGAGCTGCTCTGCACAGGAAGATGGCTATGCTATGCTTCCCTCTCTGGCCCCTGAGGCTGCCCGTGCACCTGGAGAAGGAGTCAGCTTCAGTGGCACAAAAGGAAGTGGCAAAGGTGGGACAAAGAGAAGGCCATCACTTGGGGACAGCCCTGTGTGGAGTTCTTGTCCTTGTGGCACCTTGGATTCCAACAAAAAAAACAGCAAGCAGCTGCTACGTCTCACATGGCACTGACCGGCCAGGCTGACCCAGGTCACCCGGGGGCAGGTGGGGTTATCCCAAGGAGTCAGTTTTAGAAAGGAAGCAGCAGAGGGTTTGTTTAAGACCCTAGAGGCCTGAGGATAAATTTAGAACTTATTCTTGGAGTGATGAATGATCATGTCCCTCTTTTTATTCCCTGTGAGAACAGCCTTCACAACTCTCCATGAAGGCTTCTTAGTTTGTGTTTTATTTTTTTAATCCAGCCCATCAATTTCTCCCAGAACATAAAAATACATGCAGAAAATTTGTAATATAAATGCAGACACTTTTATCAAAGAAAATAAAAACTAGTTCACGAAGCAGAGATGATCAGATACGTGAGTCTGTTTCCTTCCTTAGTCCTCTACGTCTAATATATACACATATTTATATTTTATATCCTTATCTACATATGCACCAAGATATAGAACATCCTTTACAAAATGGTGATACCACAGAGTTTTATGCACTGCTTTTTAACTTAAGTATGTACTGTCTTATGTCAATAAGCTTTCTTTGAAAACATAATTGTCCACATCATGAAGTCTGGTCATGTGGGTCTGATCAAAATGTATCTATTCACATCTCTAATGTTGACTATTAATACTTCTTTTGGTTTGATTTTTTGCTAATTTTAACTTTTGATACTTTTCCCATATGGTTTAATAAAAAGTGACTTAAACCTTTCATTTATTTACTAAATATTTGTTGAGCACCTACTCAATGCCAGATACTCTGCCAAATGGTAAGAATATAAAGATGAATTACTGAGGAACTCACAATCTTGTAAAGAGGTGGGCAGAAAAGTAAATGATCAGAGTATAGTAATACCTGTAATAAAGGGATGTACAGAGTAGGAAATGAGATTCTTAGTCATAAAGAGTAAGATTCTCCAGAGAGTCCTTAATGTGGAGGATAATCTCAGAGAGTACTGAGTAATGAGTCCCCTCCAAGATAAAAATCATTGTTGCTTGTGTATCTTCCACCACCTCTGTGTTTATGGTGGCAATGTATTTTCATGACATTTTCCATTTCTCTCTCATTTTCAATATCAACACAGCTTCCCAAATCTCTGAAGACACCAAAAATCCTCTGCAGTTCTTCACGCCATGTAACCACATTTTCCCCAATAGAAACAAGTGGCAGGATGACAAGGATAGGCTTCATCACCCTGGAGAGCAAGTTCCACTAAGGCTAGGTGGACGACCTGAGTTCCCACCACAAGGGCAGTTTCAAAGAAGTCTCCAGACCCAGCTGCCAGCATGTTCTAACATCTGTTACTGGGATGAATTGTGTCCCTCCCAAAAGATCCTGTAGTCCTATCCCCGGTACCAATGGACATGATCTTACTTGGAAATGGGTTGTTCGCAGATGATCCAGTTAAGATGAGGTCATTCCAGTGAGGCTTACTTCAATATAAATGGGGTTCCTATAAGAAAAGAAAATCTGGACACAGAGACAGACCCATATAAAAAGAATGCCATCAGAAGATGCAAACAGAGATAGGGATCCAAAGTCAAGGAACACCAAAGATTGCCAGCAAACTGCCAGAAGTTAGGAGAGAGGAATGATACATATTCTGCCTCAGAGTTTTCAGAAGAAACCAAACTTGCCCAAACCAAACTGAAATTATACATACTAATTTCAGACTTCTAGCCTCCAGAAAATAAATTTTGTTTAAGCCACTCGATTTGTAGCACTCTGTTATATACAATAGCCCTAACAAACTGATACATCATCACATAACCTCAAGTTGATATTGATCAACTGGACAATCATATAATATCAAACCTGTTAGTTAGACTAACTCTGACGTGCACTCCGTTTTGCAAATCACAAATTTTAGAGTCAAGTGTATTGTACATCATATCTTAAGCAAACACACAATGAGAAAGAAGGCCAGGTAATAGCAGTTGCAAATTCTTAATGAGTCATTAGCTTCCATCATCGTTTGGAGATGAACACATGCAGAAAGGAAACGGCAGGTAACCTTTTGCTCCAAATCCTAGTGTTCTACTCTAATAAGCCATATTCATTACCAGAACTTCTTTTGTCCCTGTGGCCTGAGTCAACAAGCTCTGTGAAGGTAGGGACACTTGTTTATTATAATATCCTCAGGGCCTAGTAGGTGTGACTGTCGATATTTGCTCAAGAAGTAGAATTTGGAATAAATGGAGTGAATGAACAGCTTCTCTATTTGCTTTTAAGTTTACAACCTATTCTTAGCCATTTTAGATCACTAGTACCCAAATTTGAGTGTGTACACCTAATACAGGTGTATTTATTATGAATATACACTGCTTTTCATGATAAAACACATAGAAACATCCAAAAGATAAAGTGAAAAAAGTCAACATAATTAGAGGTTCTATTACACGCCCCCGAAGCTCTAGCGGGTGTTCTCACGCACCCAAGGCATCCTCAACCACCACCATTTCTGCAGATCTTACCACTTAAAGATGACAAGGGCAAGAGTATGAAGATCCAAGGCAATGACGTCTTCTTCCTCAGAGCCAGAGAGGCAACCCCTGCTCCTACACCGCCTTCCTACTCATTTGGCTCTGGTAGGTAGGAAGGGGCGGAATCAAAGAAGCAAAAGGCCTCCTGTTGGAGAGTAGAAGGTCATAGGTACCTCTCCGGTTCATACCTCCCAAAAATGTAAATAATATGATCAAGTAATTTGTTAACAAGATTTATCAACAAGACCTCCCAAGAACTGTTACTAAGAACTGTTACTGTGCTAATACTATTGCTCTGGAAAGCCCCCACCCCACCCTCCAAGGATGCTGGAGCCTGGTTCCCATGGAAAAGATTGAGAACCCTACCAACTGGGAATATGGGATTATATGATCCAATTTGTCTAAACTATTCAGAAAAAGTATTCTTTTCGCTCACCATCCCCCTTAGTGCTTTCTCCCAACTTATTTGACCATGGAACTCGTTTCTTCAGTGAATCCTTATTAACATTTTGTGAGAAATTAGTTTGAGATTGAGGTAACCAGAGAAAAGAGTTATCTAGAGGTATTTAAATAAACTTCTTAAAAAACACTTTGTTTTTAATTCAAATATAACTACAATTTTTTTCACTTAAGTTGGAAGTAAATTACTTTCTTCTAACAAATATTCAGAAACATAATGGATTTGTCATCAATTAAGTTTAGGTTATCATCTTAAAGCCCTAAATACATAATGGACTTAAGAAAAAAATATAAGCAAAAACATTTAGCTCTGCTCACAATTAGAGGAACACACATTTAAAAATGGCCAATTAGATTATTAATAGAAAGGAAAAGAGAAAGACAAAATGCTGATAAGTATCATGAATGTGCTGGTTTGATACATTGTAGCATTTTACTTCATTGGAACAATCCTTTTGTAAAGTAATTTAACAATACATATTCAGAGCCAAGAAAATGTCCTATACACTTTTACCCATTAATCCCATTTCTTAGATATAACTGAAAATCTGGAACCAGGACAAGAGATGAAGGAGGGACACTTTATACATTCACTGTATTTTTTTTAATGGAAAAAATCTTAATGTTCCATCCTAGAGAAAAGAGTGAATTTTGGCACATCTCCTAGAAGGAATATCACGTAACCATTAAAATTTTAAAGTAAAATGTGGAATACGTAGCAACATAAGAAAAAAACTTATAGTAAGGAAAAAAGAACACGATACAAAATTGCATAAAAATATGAAAACCATATGTCCAAAAAGGACTATAAAAAGATGAGTTCTTGTAGCAGACTGGTAAGATTATAGTCAAATTTTTTGTTTGTTTTTCTAAAATTTTGTAATGTTATTGTATTACTTTTACCTTTAAAAAATATTTTTAAGGACATAAAAACGGTTTGCTGCTAGCCTACCCATATTTCATGAAAGAAATAGCCATATGCATTTTGAAACCCAAATGAATTTCCGATAGGGTACAAAGCACATTTTTCAAACATTCTCCCACTCATCTGTAGATGCATTAAAATTCTACTAAATTTTCAATGATACAAATTATCTTTCCACTTGAAAGGTATGCTAAGGCCCTTAGATAAATATAACCATTTCTGGTGCCCAACATGATTATTTTAAGTAATTTTACAAAATCTATTCCACTCTTGCTGCACCTGGTAATTAAGTTCAAACACCCTGAAGAAGGCCGCCTCATCTCCCTTAGGCCCAGAAAGAATTTCAATTGCCATTTAAAGCTTCCAATTAGTTCACAACATAAAATTACAATTCGCTTTTGATATTTTTTCCTCTGGGTCTTTTTTTTTTTTACCATTTTTGTAACCCATATTGTAATTATGCCTGCTCAATCTGATACAAAACATCCAGTCTTTTCATGCTAGGCTTATAAAATACAATCTGGCTAGTTGGTCACTGTATCCATATCTGTTCCTGGGAATTCCCAGTGGTTGGGACTCTGTGCTTTCACTGTCAAAGGTGCTAAGCGCACAGGTTTAATCCCTAGTTGGGGAAAACAATCCCACAAGCTGCCAAAAAGAAAAAAGAAAAAAACCCTGTTCCTGAAAACAAAATGTTACTCCATGCTTTGGGGAAAGTCTCTCCCACTGACTGAAGACTTCTAGACCTCGGCCCCACCATACCTCTTGTCAGCTCACCCTTGAAACTCTATCCCTCTCAAGTGGTAGGACTTGCAGGTTTTACCTTTAATACCTGTTACCACTTCTATAACATGATTTCCAGAATGGCCCCCATTGCAATTCAGGGGCTAATAGTTGAAACTTCAGTTCAGTTCAGTTGCTCAGTAGTGTCTGACTCTTTGCGACCCCATTATTCGCAGCATGCCAGGCCTCCCTGTCCATCACCAACTCCCGGAGTTCACCCAAACTCATATCCATCAAGTCGGTGATGCCATCCAGCCATCTCATCCTCTGTCGTCCCCTTCTCCTCCTGCCCTCAATCCCTCCCAGCATCAGAGTCTTTTCCAATGAGTCAATTCTTCACATGAGGTGGCCAAAGTACTGGAGTTTCAGCTTGAGCATCAGTCCTTTCAAAGAACACCCAGGACTGATCTCCTTTAGAATGGACTGGTTGGATCTCCTTGCAGTCCAAGGGACTCTCAAGAATCTTCTCCAGCAAGAATCTTCTGAACTGTTCAGAAGCATCAATTCTTTGGTGCTCAGCTTTCTTCACAGTCCAACTCTCACATCCATACATGACCACTGGAAAAACCATAGCCTTGACTAGACGGACCTTTGTTGGCAAAGTAATGTCTCTGCTTTTCAATATGCTGTCTAGGTTGGTCATAACTTTCCTTCCAAGGAGTGAGTGTCTTTTAATTTCATGGCTGCAATCACCATCTGCAGTGATTTTGGAGCCCAAAAAAATAGTCTGACACTGTTTCCACTGTTTCCCCATCTATTTCCCATGAAATGATGGGACCAGAAACTTACCTTCCCACTAACCAGTTGGGAAGTAAATAGCCATGCCAGTTACTGGCAGGATAATTCATTGAGATAATTTCTGTTTGTTTTTCCTGTGACCTTCCCTCTTCCTATTTTAAGCAGACAACCAGACCCTGCACAGTCCCTTGCCCCAGGATTATCTCCTCTCCCTCAACACTCACCCAGAGGTCTGAGGTTAGCTGATATTAGTTTTTTAGAAATACTTAACTCATTAGAGAGATTATACAAACAGTCCTTGAGAGATAGGAGAAAATAGATTTTGAGAGCAGAGAGAGTGAGGGGGATGATGGCCGCTTGTCACTCACAGCTCTCCTCATCTCTACCTCCTCCACACCCAATACTGAGGAGAACTATATCTAAGAGACTAAGCCCCAGGAATTCTGGGAAGCAACAGACTGGTGGGAAGCTCTTCCCAGAGACAAGAGGTACCCCTCTCCTGGGCCCATGATTTAGAGGATTTCACTTAATCACAAACATACATATCATTATGTTTATATTCATTAAAGAACATGCTAAAAATCCACTCTAGTGAATATCAACTTTTAGGTCCCAGGGGAATAATTCTCCCCATCTTTTTTTTTTTTTAACAGTTATGCTTTTTATTTTTTAAATTAATTTATTTATTTTAATTGGAGGCTAATTACTTTACAATATTATAGTGGTTTTTGCCATATATTGACATGAATCAGCCATGGGTGTACATGTGTTCCCCATCCTGAACCCCCCTCCCACCTCCCTCCCCATCCCATCCCTCAGGGTCATCCCAGTGCACCGGCCCTGAGCACCCTGTCTCATGCATCAAACCTGGACTGGCGATCTATTTCACATATGGTAATATACATGTTTCAATGTTATTCTCTCACCTCACTTGTTCTATTTCCCCAAATTAACTGCATCTGAATGCCATGAAATTTTGTACGTTGTCCTACTAACAATGTCAGAGATGGGAATGACTTGGAAGTGTAGGGCCATTTGAGAGGAGGAAGAGTTTAGGTAAGAGAAAAGACAAATGAATTCATTTGTCAAATCCTTTCAATTGGCATGAATGCAGTAAGTCTTGAAAATGAAATATTAATTCCCACAAATGCCAACGATTCTTTTTCCTTCCATTCTTCATGTCCCAATTTATCATTACAGAACAAGTCAATAGTCAGAGTGGTATTTGCAATATTTGCACAGGGTATCGAAGAAACATTTCACAACATTAAAAAAAACCATTATTCAAGTATTTTACTCATGGGTCTATATTATCACAACACAAATGAATCCTGATTTAATTCAGTAGCAACTAGAACACTGAACACTAGAATTGTGAATAGCTTTTTAAAATTTAATAAGATTAAATTAAAATTTCAAAATTAATTTAAAACAAGCTATATATCTTTGATTTATAATTTTTAATATAAATCAACTATAATATGTATTTTTATTTTATTTTAATAGATAATGTTAAAATATTAAGAGCCAGATAACTTTGTTGGAGAAGACTCTTGAGAGTCCCTTGGACTGCAAGGAGATCCAACCAGTCCATTCTAAAGGAGATCAGCCCTGGGATTTCTTTGGAAGGAATGATGCTCAAGCTGAAACTCCAGTACTTTGGCCACCTCATGCAAAGAGTTGACATATTGGAAAAGACTCTGATGCTGGGAGGGATTGGGGGCAGGAGGAGAAGGGGACGACAGAGGATGAGATGGCTGGATGGCATCACTGACTCGGATGTGAGTCTGAGTGAACTCCGGGAGTTGGTGATGGACAGGGAGGCCTGGTGTGCTGCAATTCATGGGGTCGCAAAGAGTCGGACACGAATGAACGACTGGACTGAACTGAACTGAACTGAACTTTGTGAAAACATACACATATCATTACTTTTAAAAATTTACATTTACCTTAATTCTATATTTTTTCATGAAAATATATTCAAATTTGATTTTTAATTTGTTCAATCATTACTGTCAACAATCTTGATAATAAAATGGAGGAGTTTTTGCTGAAGCTTATGGAATAAATACATAATAATTTGTCATATATGTATGTGTGTATATGTTTATTTTATTACTTATCTAATCATCCCTGGTCCACTAACAGAATGTCTAATTATGCTCCATAAAAATTTAATTTGTCTTTGAGTATTTGGCAATTTTCAATCATATAAAAGCCATTGTTTTATAAGTTTTGATTCTGTCATAATTCAATTCGGTTCAGTTCAGTTGCTCAGTTGTGTCCGACTCTTTGTAACCCCATGGACTGCAGCACACCAGGCCTCCCTGTCCATCACCAACTCACAGAATTTACTCAAACTCAAGTCCATCGAGTCAGTGATGCCATCCAACCATCTCATCCTCTGTCGTCCCCTTCTCCTCCTGCCTTCAATCTTTCCCAGCATCAGAGTCTTTTCCAATGAGTCAACTCTTCACATGAGGTGGCCAAAGTATTGGAGTTTCAGCTTCAGCATCAGTCCTTCTTCAGGACTGATTTCCTTTAGGATGACTAGTTGGATCTCCTTGTAGTACAAGGGATTCAAAAGAGTCTTCTCCAACACCACAGTTCAAAAGCATCATTCTTCAGCACTCAGCTTTCTGTATAGTCCAAATCTCACATCCATACATGACTACTGGAAAAGCCATAGCTTTGACTAGATGGATCTTTTTTGGCAAAGTAATGTCTCTGCTTTTGAATATACTGTCTAGGTTGGTAGTAGCTTTTCTTCCAAGGAGCAAGTGTCTTTTAACTTCATGGCTGCAGTCACCAATCTGCAGTGATTTTTGGCACCCCAAAAAATAATGTCTGTCACTGTTTCCATTGTTTTTCCATCTATTTGCCATGAAGTGATGGGACCGGATGCCATGATCTTCGTTTTCTGAATGCTGAGTTTTAAGCCATACTTAAATCTGTCATAATTAAAGCCTATTTATCATGCAGGAAGGGCAGGATATCTTGTTAACCAACTTGGTACCTTGATTTTTAACTTCACCTTCGTCTGTGCCCTTGCCACAGTAGCTTTGCTGTTAGCTCTGCTTCCTAACCTGCCAGCTTCCAGACGCAAGCCAGGACTGAGTCTCTCTGGCTCTAATTGGGTCACGTGACCCTGAACCCTGAATTGAATGCTAGGCGCCACTGACCTGCCTAGAAAGACTTGCCCTTCTAGATTTTGGAATGCACTCGGCTCCACTTGAGTGTCATAAAGTGAGTGTGATAAGAAGGCAGATCAAGTTTTGTGAGTTCTAACACTTTTCCAATCAGGGGAGAGGGGTATGCTTTTTAAGAAAAAGAAGACAAAATTAAAAATAAAAAATTAAATATTCAAAGAAAATATTTCAAAGAAGAAGAAAAACAATAAACTCCAAATTCCCCAAAACAAAAGAATGCCACCATTATCACAAAATCCTCCCTAGCACATCTGTTATTGTTTTTTTCTGTGAGTTCTGGCTGCATACCCTTCAATCACTTCTTCATACAACAATCACATCACAACACCACCTTTTAAAGGAGGCTGGGAAGATAATTCAGTCCTCCTCTACCATGGTTGAATAATATTTTTTTAATCACTGATAGCTTTAAAATGAACTTGCAACTTCACAATATATTAGTAATTTTCTGTATGGTTTATGGCAAATTACTATTATATTATTATCATTGCCAAATTTAGGACTTTTTTCAAGTTCCTCTTATGGATGAGCTGGATGATTTCAAGATATTTCAATTTTTCTTGACCAAATTTGACTCATAACTACTCTTCAAATTGATATCACTCATTAACTAGCTTGCTGTCAGTGCCCTCTTGCCATACGAGACCAGTGACCACGGTAGTAGTCTTCTCTACTACTGACCATCAGTAGCCAGTAGTGAGTATGGCTGGAAATCAGGAATCACATTAGAATGTCAGCAAGCACTAAACAACAATCAAGTGACTATGAACCATATAAATATATCCACTGAAGCACAAACTAAATGTATTCCCAACTCAACTTCCCCTTAGCTGGACTAAAAACCATTCCTTCAGCCCTTGGAAAACTTAAAGGGGAAGTGTGAATGAGGAAGGTGAGGATGGAAAGATACAGTTATGTAAATAAGAGGCTTAGAGATTTAGGCTTCAGTAGCTTCATAGTATACCCATCTCGGGTGGTTCCCCAAAGAAAATTCTGAAGCTGTTTCCTGAAGAACAGGGAAGAGATTCTGGCAGGTCAAAATAGTAGCTGTCCATTACCATCATGCTGGCTTTTATTCCTTCCATCGCTAAGTCCATTTTTCCCCATGAGTAAATATACCTTCTACAAAAGATTTTTGCTGCCATCAATTAAAATGACACTTTGTTTTTGCTTTTGCTTTTTCTCCCTAGAATATCCTATATCCCATCTTTACTTGACCTAGTCATTCCCGTCTTACAAGGCTTAAGGGTGGCTTCTTTTTTTTTAACCTGTGATCTCCCTAGCCTAGGGTTTTCAAAATCTGTTACTTTGAACACTAGCTCTTTGAGATGCTCTGTTTAAATAAAAAAGTATTCTATGGTCAAACAGATTTGGGAAAATTTGCATGGTTTCTCTCTCTTTTTTTTTTTTATTTCTCACAATTGAATTTTTTCTTGTTTTAAAAAAAATTGAAGTATGGTTGGTTTACAATGTTGTGTACATCAAAGTGATTCAGATATATTATATACATATATTCATTTTCAGATTCTTTTCCCTTACACCTTATTGCAAAGTGCTGAGTACAGTTCCATCTGCTATAGAGTAGGTCCTTGTTGATTATCTATTTTATATGCAGTAGTGGTATATATATCAGAGAAGGCAATGGCACTCCACTCCAGTACTCTTGCCTGGAAAATCGCATGGGCAGAGGAGCCTGTTGGGCTGCCATCTATGGGGTCGCACAGAGTCGGACACGACTGAAGCGACCTAGCAGCAGCAGCAGCAGCAGTGCCTATCTGTTAATCTCAAGCTCCTAACTTCTCTCTCCTCCTTCCCCATCCCCTTTGGTAACCATGTTTGTTTTCTATCACGTCCGTCGGTCTCTTTCTGCTTTGCTAAAAAGTTTATTTGTGTCATTTTTCTAGATTCCACCTAAGTGATATTATATGATACTTGTCTTTGCCTGGCTTACTTCACTTAGTGTGATAGTCTATGCCCATCCATGCTGCTGCACAAGGCATCATTTCCTTCTTTATATGGCTGAGTAATATTTCATTTTATGTATCTGCTGTTGTTGTTCAGTTGCTCAGTCATGTCCAACTCTTTGTGACCCCATGGACTGCAGCATGCCAGGCTTCCCTGTCCTTCACCACCTCTCCGAGTTTGCTCAAATTCATGTCCATTGAGTTGGTGATGCCGTCCAACTGTCTCATCCTCTGTCATCCCCTTCTCCTCCTACCTTCAGTCTTTCCTAGCATCAGTATATACCACATCTTTTTTATCTATTTATCTGTCAATATGCTTATTAGTACTTTTGGAGTTGGGAAGTTCCACTGTATGAAAATAATCATTATTACACGAGGCTGTTTAATTGCTATATGTATCTTATATTTACCTTTGCTACAAACTCTACAGAATATATTGATTTTATAGATGAGGAAACTCTAGGTTAAATAATTCAACAAAAATTTCACTATAAATAAGAGAGAGAGCCCAGTTTTGAGCTCAGACACTCTTACCTATCTAATTTTATTTAAACCAGAGCTTGCTAATATATTCCCAGGCCCAGATCCAGGCCTCCTTTCTGCAAAACCCTTATGAGTTCAGTTCAGTTCAGTCACTCAGTCATGTCCAACTCTTGGTGACCCCATGGACTGCAGCACACCAGGCCTACCTGTCCATCACGAATTCCCAGATTCAAATTCATGTCCATTGAGTCAGTGATGCTATCCAACCATCTCATCCTCTGTCGTCCCCTTCTCCTCCTGCCTTCAATCTTTCCCAGCATCAGAGTCTTTTCAAATAAGTCAGTTCTTTGCATCACGTAGCCAAAGCATTGGAGTTTCAGCTTCAGCATCAATCCTTCCAATGAATATTCACAACTGATTTCCTTTAGGATGGACTGGCTGGATATCCTTGCAGCAAGGGACTCTCAAGAGTCTTCTCCAACACCACAGTTCAAAAGCATCAATTCTTCGGCTCTCAGCTTTCTTCATAGTCCAACTCTCACATGCATACATGACTACTGGAAAAACCATAGCTTTGACTAGATGGACCTTTGTTGACAAAGTAATGTCTCTGCTTTTTCATATGCTGTCTAAGTTGGTCATAACTTTTCTTCCAAGGAGTAAGCGTCTTTTAATTTCATGGCTGCAGTCACCATCTGCAGTGATTTTGGAGCCTCCCAAAATAAAGTCTCTCACTGTTTCCACTGTTTCTCCATCTATTTGCTATGAAGTGATGAGGCCAGATGTCATGAGCTTAGTTTTCTTTTTTTTTTTTTTGCCAACTGGAAGGTTTTATTCCTGTAGCAAAAAAATTCTGTGCTTCAGGATTCAGTGAACTTTTTTTTTTTTTTTAACTTTACATAATTGTATTAGTTTTCCCAAATATCAAAATGAATCTGCCACAGGTATACATGTGTTCCCCATCCTGAACCCTCCTCCCTCCTCCCTCCCCATACCATCCCTCTGGGTCGTCCCAGTGCACTAGCCCCAAGCATCCAGTATCGTGCATGGAACCTGGACTGGCAACTTGTTTCTTACATATTTTACATGTTTCAATGTCATTCTCCCAAATCTTCCCACCCTCTCCCTCTCCCACAGAGTCCATAAGACTGTTCTATACATCAGTGTCTCTTTTGCTGTCTCGTACACCGGGTTATTGTTACCATCTTTCTAAATTCCACATATATGCGTTAGTATATTGTATTTATGTTTTTCCTTCTGGCTTACTTCACTCTGTATAATAGGCTCCAGTTTCATCCACCTCATTAGAACTGATTCAAATGTATTCTTTTTAATGGCTAAGTAATACTCCATTGTGTATATGTACCACAGCTTTCTTATCCATTCATCTGCTGATGGGCATCTAGGTTGCTTCCATGTCCTGGCTATTATAAACAGTGCTGTGATGAACATTGGGGTACACGTGTCTCTTTCCCTTCTGGTTTCCTCAGTGTGTATGCCCAGCAGTGGGATTGCTGGATCATAAGGCAGTTCTATTTCCAGTTTTTTAAGGAATCTCCACACTGTTCTCCATAGTGGCTGTACTAGTTTGCATTCCCACCAACAGTGTAAGAGGGTTCCCTTTTCTCTACACCCTCTCCAGCATTTATTATTTGTAGACTTTTGGATCGCAGCCATTCTGACTGGTGTGAAATGGTACCTCATAGTGGTTTTGATTTGCATTTCTCTGATAATGAGTGATGTTGAGCATCTTTTCATGTGTTTGTTAGCCATCTGTATATCTTCTTTGGAGAAATGTCTATTTAGTTCTTTGGCCCATTTTTTGATTGGGTCGTTTATTTTTCTGGAGTTGAGCTGTAGGAGTTGCTTGTATATTTTTGAGATTAGTTGTTTGTCGGTTGCTTCATTTGCTATTATTTTCTCCCATTCTGAAGGCTGTCTCTTCACCTTGCTAATAGTTTCCTTTGATGTGCAGAAGCTTTTAAGGTTAATTAGGTCCCATTTGTTTATTTTTTATTTTATTTCCAATATTCTGGGAGGTGGGTCATAGAGGATCCTGCTGTGATGTATGTCGGAGAGTGTTTTGCCTATGTTCTCCTCTAGGAGTTTTATAGTTTCTGGTCTTACGTTTAGATCTTTAATCCATTTTGAGTTTATTTTTGTGTATGGTGTTAGAAAGTGGTCTAGTTTCATTCTTTTACAAGTGGTTGACCAGATTTCCCAGCACCACTTGTTAAAGAGATTGTCTTTAATCCATTGTATATTCTTGCCTCCTTTGTCAAAGATAAGGTGTCCATATGTGCGTGGATTTATCTCTGGGCTTTCTATTTTATTCCATTGATCAATATTTCTGTCTTTGTGCCAGTACCATACTGTCTTGATAACTGTGGCTTTGTAGTAGAGCCTGAAGTCAGGTAGGTTGATTCCTCCAATTCCATTCTTCTTTCTCAAGATCGCTTTGGCTATTCAAGGTTTTTTGTATTTCCATACAAATTGTGAAATTATTTGTTCTAGCTCTGTGAAGAATACTGTTGGTAGCTTTATAGGGATTGCGTTGAATCTATAAATTGCTTTGGGTAGTATACTCATTTTCACTATATTGATTCTTCCAATCCATGAACATGGTATATTTCTCCATGCATTAGTGTCCTCTTTGATTTCTTTCACCAGTGGTTTATAGTTTTCTATATATAGGTCTTTAGTTTCTTTAGGTAGATATATTCCTAAGTATTTTATTCTTTCCGTTGCAATGGTGAATGGGACTGTTTCCTTAATTTCTCTTTCTGTTTTCTCATTATTACTGTATAGGAATGCAAGGGATTTCTGTGTGTTGATTTTATATCCTGCAACTTTACTATAGTCATTGATTATTTCTAGTAATTTTCTGGTGGAGTCTTTAGGGTTTTCTACGTAGAGGATCATGTCATCTGCAAATAGTGAGAGTTTTACTTCTTCTTTTCCAATTTGGATTCCTTTTATTTCTTTTTCTGCTCTGATTGCTGTGGCCAAAACTTCCAAAACTATGTTGAATAGTAATGGTGAAAGTGGGCACCCTTGTCTTGTTCCTGACTTTAGAGGAAATGCTTTCAATTTTTCACCATTGAGGATAATGTTTGCTGTGGGTTTGTCATATATAGCTTTTATTATGTTGATGTATGTTCCTTCTATTCCTGCTTTCTGGAGAGTTTTTATCATAAATGGATGTTGAATTCTGTCAAAGGCTTTCTCTGCATCTATTGAGATAATCATATGGTTTTTATTTTTCAATTTGTTAATGTGGTGTCTTACATTGATTGATTTGTGGATATTGAAGAATCCTTGCATCCCTGGGATAAAGCCCACTTGATCATGGTGTATGATCTTTTTAATGTGTTGTTGGATTCTGATTGCTAGAATTTTGTTAAGGATTTTTGCATCTATGTTCATCAGTGATATTGGCCTGTAGTTTCCTTTTTTTGTGGGATCTTTGTGAGGTTTTGGGATTAGGGTGATGGTGGCCTCATAGAATGAGTTTGGAAGTTTACCTTCCTCTGCAATTTTTTGGAAGAGTTTGAGCAGGACAGGTGTTAGCTCTTCTCTAAATTTTTGGTAGAATTCAGCTGTGAAGCCGTCTGGGCCGGGGCTTTTGTTTGCTGGAAGATTTTTTATTACAGTTTCAATTTCCGTGCTTGTGATGGGTCTGTTAAGATTTTCTATTTCTTCCTGGTCCAGTTTTGGAAAGTTGTACTTTTCTAAGAATTTGTCCATTTCTTCCACATTGTCCATTTTATTGGCATATAATTGTTGATAGTAGTCTCTTATGATCCTTTGTATTTCTGTGTTGTCTGTTGTGATCTCTCCATTTTCGTTTCTAATTTTGTTGATTTGATTTTTCTCCCTTTGTTTCTTGATGAGTCTGGCTAATGGTTTGTCAATTTTATTTATCCTTTCAAAGAATCAGCTTTTGGTTTTGTTGATTTTTGCTATGGTCTCTTTTGTTTCTTTTGCATTTATTTCTGCTCTAATTTTTAAGATTTCTTTCCTTCTACTAACCCTGGGGTTCTTCATTTCTTCCTTTTCTAGTTGCTTTAGGTGTAGAGTTAGGTTATTTATTTGACTTTTTTCTTGTTTCTTGAGGTGTGCCTGTATTGCTATGAACTTTCCCCTTAGGACTGCTTTTACCGTGTCCCACAGGTTTTGGGTTGTTGTGTTTTCATTTTCATTCGTTTCCATGCAAATTTTGATTTCTTTTTTGATTTCTTCTGTGATTTGTTGGTTATTCAGCAGCGTGTTGTTCAGTCTCCATATGTTGGAATTTTTAATAGTTTTTCTCCTGTAATTGAGATCTAATCTTACTGCATTGTGGTCAGAAAAAATGCTTGGAATGATTTCTACTTTTTTGAATTTACCAAGGCTAGCTTTATGGCCCAGGATGTGATCTATCCTGGAGAAGGTTCCATGTGCACTTGAGAAAAAGGTGAAATTCATTGTTTTGGGATGAAATGTCCTATAGATATCAATTAGGTCTAACTGGTCTATTGTATCGTTTAAAGTTTGTGTTTCCTTGTTAATTTTCTGTTTAGTTGATCTATCCATAGGTGTAAGTGGGGTATTAAAGTCTCCCACTATTATTGTGTTATTGTTAATTTCTCCTTTCATACTTGTTAGCATTTGTCTTACGTACTGTGGTGCTCCCGTGTTGGGTGCATATATATTTATAATTGTTATATCTTCTTCTTGGATTGATCCTTTGATCATTATGTAGTGACCTTCTTTGTCTCTTTTCACAGCCTTTGTTTTAAAGTCTATTTTATCTGATATGAGTATTGCTACTCCTGCTTTCTTTTGGTCCCTATTTGCATGGAAAATCTTTTTCCAGCCCTTCACTTTCAGTCTGTATGTGTCCCCTGTTTTGAGGTGGGTCTCTTGTAGACAACATATGTAGGGGTCTTGTTTTTGTATCCATTCAGCCAGTCTTTGTCTTTTGGTTGGGGCATTCAACCCATTTACGTTTAAGGTAATTACTGAGAAGTATGATCCCGTTGCCATTTACTTTATTGTTTTGGGTTCGAGTTTATACACTGTTTTTGTGTTTCCTGTCTAGAGAATATCCTTTAGTATTTGTTGGAGAGCTGGTTTGGTGGTGCAGAATTCTCTCAGCTTTTGCTTGTCTGAAAAGCTTTTGATTTCTCCTTCATACTTGAATGAGATCCTTGCTGGGTACAATAATCTGGGCTGTAGGTTATTTCCTTTCATCATTTTAAGTATGTCTTGCCATTCCCTCCTGGCTTGAAGAGTTTCTATTGAAAGATCAGCTGTTATCCTTATGGGAATTCCCTTGTGTGTTATTTGTTGTTCTTCCCTTGCTGCTTTTAATATTTGTTCTTTGTGTTTGATCTTTGTTAATTTGATTAATATGTGTCTTGGGGTGTTTTGCCTTGGGTTTATCCTGTTTGGGACTCTCTGGGTTTCTTGGACTTGGGTGATTATTTCCTTCCCCATTTTAGGGAAGTTTTCCACTAATATCTCCTCAAGTATTTTCTCATGGTCTTTCTTTTTGTCTTCTTCTTCTTCTGGAACCCCTATGATTCGAATGTTGTAGCGTTTAATATTGTCCTGGAGGTCTCTGAGATTGTCCTCATTTCTTTTAATTCGTTTTTCTTTTATCCTCTCTGATTCATTTATTTCTACCATTCTATCTTCTAATTCACCAATCCTATCTTCTGCCTCTGTTATTCTACTATTTGTTGCCTCCAGAGTGTTTTTAATTTCATTTATTGCATTATTCATTATATATAGACTCTTTTTTATTTCTTCTAGGTCCTTGTTAAACCTTTCTTGCATCTTCTCAATCCTTGCCTCCAGGCTATTTATCTGTGATTCCATTTTAGTTTCAAGATTTTGGATCAATTTCACTATCATTATTCGGAATTCTTTATCAGGTAGATTCCCTATCTCTTCCTCTTTTGTTTGGTTTGGTGGGCATTTATCCTGTTCCTTTATCTGCTGAGTATTCCTCTGTCTCTTCATCTTGTTTAAATTGCTGAGTTTGGGGTGTCCTTTCTGTATTCTGGCAGTTTGTGGAGTTCTCTTTATTGTGGCGTTTCCTCACTGTGTGTGGGTTTGTACAGGTGGCTTGTCAAGGTTTCCTGGTTAGGGAAGCTTGTGTCGGTGTTCTGGTGGGTGGAGCTGTATTTCTTCTCTCTGGAGTGCAATGAAATGTCCAGTAATGAGTTATGAGATGTCTATAGTTTTGGGGTGACTTTGGGCAGCCTGTATCTTGAAGCTCAGGGTTGTGTTCCTGTGTTGCTGGAGAATTTGCTTGGTATGTCTTGCCCTGGAACTTATTGGCCCTTGTGTGGTGCCTGGTTTCAGTGTCGGTATGGAGGCATTTGATGAGCTCCTGTCAATTAATGTTCCTTGGAGTCAGGAGTTCCCTGGAGTCAGGGTTTGGACTTAAGTCTCCTGCTTCCGGTTATCGGTCTTATTTTTACAGTAGTTTCAAAACTTCTCCTTCTATACAGCACGATTGATAAAACATCTACATTAAAGATGAAAAGTTTCTCTACGGTGAGGGTCACTCAGAGAGGTTCACAGGGTTATATGGAGAAGAGAAGAGGGAGGAGGGAGTTAGAGGTGACCCAAATGAGATGAGGTGAATCAATAGTGGAGAGAGTGGGCTAGCCAGTAGTCACTTCCTTATGTGCACTCCACAACTAGACCACTCAGAGATGTTCACGGAGTCATACAGAGAAGAGAAGAAGGAGGAAGGTGACAGAGGTGGCCAGAAGGATAAAAGGGGGGAATGAAAAGGAGGGAGACAGATCCAGCCAGTAGTCAGTTCCCTAAGTGTTCTCCACCGTCTGGAACACACAGAAATTCACAGAGTTGGGTAGAGTAGAGAGGGGTTAGGGAGGAGACACAGGCGACCTGGTGGAGAAAAAGGAGAGTCCAAAGGGAGAGAGAGCAGTCAAACCAGTAATCTCGCTCCCTAGTGAAAAATGGGTCCTGAAGACTGGGTTCTTAAAGGTACAAAATTGGTAACAAATACATAAAAGCAAAAATTAAAAATCTAGAGTAGAGTTTGGAATTTCAAAACTACGATGTTAAAGAAAAGAAGAAGGAAAAGAAAGAGAGAAAAAACGAACAAAAAAAACAAACAAGGTCGCGAAAATTATAAAGAAAATACAGGTACAAAATTGATATCAAATACCAAAAAGCATAAATTAAAAATCTAGAGTAGAGTTTGGAATTTCAAAAATACAATGTTAAAAAAAAGAAGAAGAAGAAAAATAAAGAGAGAAAACAAACAAACAAAAACAAACAATGTCACAAAAATTATAAAGAAAATACAGGTACAAAATTGATATCAAATACCAAAAAGCATAAATTAAAAATCTAGAGTAGAGTTTGGAATTTCAGATACACAATGTTATATAAAAGAAGAAGAGAAGGAAACAGAAGAAGAAAAAAAAAAAGTCACAGAAATTATATAAAAAAAAACTATAGGTACAAAATTGATAACATATACCAAAAAGCAAAAATTAAAAATCTAGAGTAGAGTTTGGAATTTCAAAAATACAATGTTAAAGAAAAGAAGGAAAAAAAAAAAAAAAAAAACAAGGTCAAAAAATTATAAAATATATATATATGAAGTTTGCTGAAGAAGAAAAAAAATAGGGTCTTTTTTTTTTTTTTTGCAAAGTAATAGGTTATAAAAGTGAAAATTAAAGGAACAATAGAGGACTTAAAAAATTTTTTTTAATTAAAAAAAAAAGGAAGAATGATCGTAAAAATAATAAAAATATATCTAGGACTTTCTTGGTTTTGTTGTGGGTGTTGTGGGTTCAGTTCATTTTTGGCGAGTTCCTTGGTCTGACTTATATTTCTCAAGATCTATAGGCCCCTTCCTAGGTAGTCCATAGTAACCACAGGGTTTTGATCTACTGCCTGTAGCTTCCAAGGCTGTTCCCTCTATTATATCTTCTTCTGTTTGCTGGTCTCTTCAGTGTCTGGATTCCGCCCTGACACAAAGGGGACGGTGGAGGACACTTTTTTTTTTAAAGGCTTACTTGTTCAGTCGCGCTGTGGGGAGGGAGAGAGGGATGCTGCAAACAAATAACACTGGCGTGGGCTCGCAGTGCCTCAGCCACACTGGGTCTGCCCCCGCTCACGGTGCGTGTAGCCTCCCTGCCCACACTGCTCGGGCTCTAGGTTGTTCCGCCGGGAACAATCCGAGGCCGGCTCTGGGTTGCATGCACCTCCCAGGCCGCTCAGGTTCAGGCACTTGGGTAGTCCTCAGAGGCGCAGACTCAGTTGGGCCTGAGTTTTGTGCTCTTCCCAGGTCCGAGCAGCTCAGGTGATGAGGTGTTTGGCGAGCGCCAATGCTGCGACTTATCGCCTCCCCGCCACTCGGTTATCTGGGTGTAAAACCGGCGCACCTTCTCAGGCAGATGTTGACCGTCCAGACCCCCAAGAAGTTTTAGTTAGCAAAGAAGCCTGCTTACAGTTTTACAGATAATGTCTCTCTGGGGCTGCGATTGCCCCCTTCCGGCTCTGGCTGCCGGAGGGGGGAGGTCTGCAGCCGGCTATCTCTGTTCAGTCCTTTGTTCCGTGCACGGGCCTGATGGTCTTAGGTTAGGGCTGGCTTTTCGCGTGGTAGATATCCCACAGTCTGGTTTGCTAGCCCAAATTATTTCACTCAGATAGTGCTCAGGGTATTCAGGCCAGATTCTTACTCTCAGCGATGCAGCCCGCGCCGCGCCTCCCTGCCCAGCCCCCGCTTGCTAATGGCGGATGCAGGCGTCTGCGCTGCTTCTCCGCTGGGGGAGTTACTGTAGGGCTCGCAATCTGCGAGTTTTAATTATTTATTTTTTCTCCCTGTTATGTTGCCCTCTGTGCTTCCAAAGCTCAGCACAGATTCGGCAGTGAGAAGGTTTCCTGGTGTTTGGAAACTTCTCTCTTTCTAAGATTCCCTTCCCGGGACGGAACTCCATCCCTCCCTCTTTTGTCTCTTTTTTTTGTCTTTAATATTTTTTCCTACCTCCTTTCGAAGAGTTGGGTTGCTTTTCTGGGTGCCTGATGTCCTCTGCCGGCATTCAGAAGTTGTTTTGTGGAATTTACTCGACGTTTAAATGCTCTTTTGATGAATTTGTGGGGGAGAAAGTGTTCTCCCCATCCTACTCCTCCGCCATCTTCTTAGTTTTCTGAATGTTGAGTTTTAAGCCAACTTTTTCACTCTCCTTTTTCACTTTCATCAGAGGCTCTTTAGTTTTTCTTTGCTTTCTGCCCTAACAGTGATGTCATCTGCATATCTGAGGTTATTGATATTTCTCCCAGCAATCTTGATTCCAGCTTGTGTTTCTTCCAGTCCAGCATTTCTCATGATGTACTCTGCATATAAGTTAAATAAGCAGGGTGACAATATACTACCTTGACTTACTCCTTTCCCAATTTGGAACCAGTCTGTTGTTCCATGTCCAGTTCTAACTGTTGCTTCTTGACCTGCATACAGATTTCTCAGGAGGCAGCTAAGGTGGTCTGGTATGCACATCTCTTGAAGAATTTTCCATAGTTTGTTGTGGTTCACACAGTCAAAGGCTTTGGCATAGTCAATAAAACAGAAATAGATGTTTTTCTGGAACTCTCATGCTTTTTCTATGATCCAGCGGATATTGGCAATTTGATCTCTGGTTCCTCTGCCTTTTCTAAATCCAGCTTGAACATCTGGAAGTTCATAATACATGGACTGTTGAAGCCTGGCTTGGAGAATTTGGAGCATTACTTTGCTAGCGTGTGAGATGAGTGCAATTGTGCAGTAGTTTGAGCATTCTTTGGCATTGCCTTTCTTTGGGATTGGAATGAAAACTGACCTTTTCCAGTCCTGTGGCCACTGCTGAGTTTTCCAAATTTGCTGGCATATTGAGTGCAGCATGTTCACAGCATCATCTTCTAGGATTTGAAATAGCTCCACTGGAATTCCATCACCTCCACTAGCTTTGTTTGTAGTGATGCTTCCTAAGGCCCAGTTGGCTTTGCATTCCAAGATGTCTGGCTCTGGGTGAGTGATCATACCAAACAATTATCTGAGTTGTGAAGATCTTTTTTGTATAGTTCTGTGTATTCTTGCCACCTCTTCTTAATATCGTCTGCTTCTGTTAGGTCCATCCCATTTTTGTTCTTTATTGTGCCCATCTTTGCATGAAATGTTCCCCTGGTATCTCTAATTTTCTTGAAGAGATCTCTAGACTTTCCCATTCTATTGTTTTCCTCTATTTCTTTGCATCAAACCCTTATGAAATCACCCATAAAACAGGCCTCACCCCATGCACTTCATTTGCACCACTCCAGGGTCCTACTCCCTCCTGCCTCCTAGCAGAGCCATTTTTGTAGCTCTATCATGTCTTGCAGTAGGTTGCAAACACCTCTAAAGAGATCTTTATCTTAGTCATCTTATCCCCCAAACCTGTCATGGTGTCTGACACACAATAAGTATTCAATACGTATTTGTGGACTTAATACCTATTGATAGCATTTTAAACTTCCCCAACTTGCATTTAGTTTCAAAAAGGAGAAATCAAATCCAATAAGTTAAATGCCAGAAAGCAGAAACTAGGAGGCTTTATACAACTTTTCCAAATTCTTTCATATTGCTCCACTTCAGGTGTTTACCAAGTGAATAAGGAAATTAAAAAGCAGCTACAAGCTGTTTTAATAGTCAGACTTGAATTCAATTTGGAATCAGGACAGAGATATATTATTTTTGAAGGTCCTTAACTGAAAAAGAATGGAAAATATGTTAAATAAAACTCAGAATAAATTATAGTCTGATATGTGCTGTTTTGAAAGAGAAAACAAACAATAGCATCTTAATAATGTCTAATAATTCCCACAGCATAGGGACATGAAAAATATTCATTCTGATAGACAACATTTCAATTTTGGTTCTTGTCCTTCAACATGATAAACAAAGAGCACCCTCTGAATGTCCTATTTTTAAGAGTGAACTGTGCAGAAGGGATCTTAATTTCAGAATATTCAAGTTCAAATCATGAGTCATCTTCTCCATTTCAATCACAATTCTGGTATACTTTTTGTTGGCTAAAATGAATATTTCTTACTGTAGGAAAAAAAAATAATCTAAGCAAATTGGCACACTCACTTTCAAAAACTTAAACCAAACACATTTTGGTACCAACATAAACAGGCCTTACCCAACTTTGCACTGTCTTTCAAGACAACAAAATGGCTTTTCTTAAAACTCCCTTAACCGTATTATGAATATATCACATATCACAAATCCATACTACATTATTTTGATTGTAAGAAGCCAGTTCAAATATTTAATGTGGATAATTCTGAAGAGCAAAATTCTCTCCAGGGAGCAACATGATGACCATAGCTGCCTGCCAGGTAGGATCCCAGCTGTGAAACTAAATCCAATCCCCACGTGACCTCCAGAATGTTCTTGCCCTTTTCAGCTTTCAGTTGTTCAGCGGCTCTCTAGTACCTTCAGAAGAAAGGACAGACCAAGAAGCCCTTTCAAGGCCTGAATTCCTCTTTTCTCATTAGCTTTATATTTATCTCCATATAGAACTACTCCAAATTTCCTATATATGCCTTTCTATTTTATATTGGGTTGAACAAAAAAAATTCACTTTTCCTTGTGGAAAAACCTGAACCCAGTATCGCCATGGTTTTGGTCAAAATGCAAAATAGCCTCCCAGTTCTCACCCGTTCTTTCTCCCTCCTCTGATTCTCTCTCTGCCTCTGCAAAGCAAGGTGTAGTCACACAATTTCACTCCCAAGTATACACACCTGAATGTTTATAGCAGCTTGATTCATGGTAGCCAAAAAGTGAAAACAAACCATTTCTACATAGGCTGATAAACAGATCAACTAAATGGGAAATGCCCATGCAATGGAGTATTACTTGGTACTAAAAAGGAATGAAATACTAACACATGCTACAACATGGATGAATCTTGGAAACACTACACAAAGCAAAAGAAGCCATATACAAATACTGTAAGATTTCATTTACATTAAATAGTCAGAATAGGCAAACCTATAGCGATAGAAAGCATATTAGTGACTGCATAGGGATGGAAAAGTTGGGGGAAATAGAAAGTAACTGCTAATATTTACAGAATTTGGGGTAAGGTAACAAAAAGATTCTAAAATTGATTGCAGTGATGGTTGCATATCTCTATGAGTATACTAAAAGCCATTGAATTGTGTAGTTTAAATGAGTGAATTGTGTGGTATATAAACTGTCTCTCAATAAAGTTGTTATTAAAACAATGCTCACAGAAGGATAAATTAGGAGTTTGGAATTAACATATACACACTACTGTATAAAAAACAGATAATTAACAAGAACTTACTATATAGCACAGGGAACTCTACTCAATACTCTGATAACTTATACGGGAAAAGAATCTGAAAAAGAACAGATATGTGCATGTTGCTGTTGTGGCTAAGTCATGTCTGACTCTTTAGTGACCCCATGGATTGTAGCCCACCAGGCTCCTCTGTCCATGGAATTTTTCAGGCAAGAATACTGGAGTGAGTTGCCATTTCCTTCCCCAGGGACTGAACCCCTGCATCTCCTGCATTGGCAGGCAGATTCTTTACCACTGAGCCACCAGGAAAGCCCAGGTATATGGAGATGGATAATTAAATCACTTAGCTATATACCTGAAAATAAAACAACATTGTAAATCAACTATCCTCCAATATAAAATAAAAACTTTTTAAAATAAGACAGTGTTCAAGGAAACTCCAACATTTCCCTGAACAGTCTGTAACTCCATCCTCTGATTACCTCTATCCCTGGCACATGAATTTTTATCACTAATTTATAACAACTAAGAGCTGTCATTTTTCCAGTTCATAGCCAATATCTTATTTAGTATTTCTAATAAATTCAAGATAAGTATATTATCATATGACTTTGCAATTAGACACATTTTTCAGTGCTATGTCATTCAGTAGAACTGTTTCTTAAAGACAGAAGCTACACATATGTGTCTCACTATGTGTCTCACATATGTGATCAAGTGGAATTTTTTTTTGTTTGGTCCAAAGTCACAATGTTCTTAAAAAGCTTTAAATTAGTTGATGACATTTAAAAAATCTGGATATTTTATATAAAAATACATTTTGCTAACTTATCTTACAGAAATTCATAGAGCCTAATTATGAGATTTGACCAAAGCCTTTAAATCTGGAGAGCCCTCTCCAACTTGCCACCGTCTTTACCCCTCCTTAATGTCCCATATTTATCTCACTTTACTAATTAATGCTACCTGCATAAGGTATCATAATGAATTTATAAACAACTACCACTGGGCAAGACTTTGCATTCCTTCTATTCATCTTTGCATTCCTGTGGTGCCTGAACAGTACCTGATAAGTAGCATGGGCACAATAAATAACCCTGAATTGTTACCTCTCTAACATTATACGTGAGTGGTATTCTAGAGCATGTTTCTGCACCTCCTCTGCTCTTTTTTCTTCATTTTACCAGCTAATAAATTCTCAGAGCACCGCCTTGCATTGGACTCTTGGTTGAAATCAGTTCAACCAAGTTCAAATCCTAGCCTTCCAGGGAAACAAAGGGAAGTAAGATCTTACTCACAAAACCATCAGCAAATAGTACCAAACACTATTAAAATGCAAGCATGCTATACAGATTATAGAGATGGATTTCTCTGCCCCCATCCCAAATAGATTCAAGCTGAATAAGCTTTAGAAAAAGCTTATATATGAACTCTTAAGATCTTCCTAACTGATTACCCAACAAAGACTGGAATGGTCCAGTCTGAAATTGATATATGAATTTTCTAGGAGGGTATATTTTGCCAAGGAATTTAACAGCATAAACAAAACTTATAGGAGTTTGTTTAACCTACTTATCAGGAAAGAAAAAAAAATTAAAGGCTTATTAACGCTATTATTGTTTATATGCAAATTATACTGACTAAAACGAATCTTCAGTTACTTAAAATACTTCCAAAAAGACCCGTGAAGCATTTTATTAGCACCTGGTACTGACTACAGTGACAATATACTGAACTCTGAGTCAAGCTTTCACTGGCTCACTGGTGGTGCAGAAAAGTAGCCCACTTTTATACACAGAGTTATATTAATCATATACATATATTGAAGTGCAATTAGTCATGTATGTACTATACATAAATATAAGCTAAATCTTTCATCTGCTAATAATGTAATAATGCTTTATTTATCTTTCTAATTTTTATTCATCCTCACAGAAAATTAGAAGAAAAAAATATTAAATTTTTAATAATACCAACAACCCAAAGACTAATATTTAATATTTTAGTATCTTTCTTTATAGTCTTATTTTTATTTTTGCATAATTTTAATCATAAATTGCTTTTGCACATTGCTTCCGATTCCAAATTATAACTCAAAATTTTTAATGGCTGCTTAATACTTCATTGTGTGTATGTATCCAGATTTATAATAACTATTTCCCTATTATTGAACATTTAAGTTATATCTTGTTTTTCAGATTTATTAAGAATGCTGCAATTATTGTTCAGTAAAAAATGTTTTTTCATATTTCAAGTTATGTCCTGAGACTAAATCCCCCCAAAGTAGAATTACATTGTTAGCATCTTCATTTGTATTTACCTAAGTTCCATGAAGGTTGGATTGATTTCCCTTCCTACCAATTGTGTAGTTCACCAATCCTTTCTCGGCGAAGACTGTTTTCTTCTGGAGTCTTCTCAATTGTGATGGATAGGGCTGGCTGCAGACAATCTGCAGAAGTCAGAGAAGAATGTCCTTGGTGCCACATCATTTGCTTTTCACCCCTGTTCATGCAGCCACCTTGATCCATTTCTGTGCTGCTCCCTGTGTCCCCCTCGCCTTCAGGCCTATAGTGCCTCTGCTTCTGCGCCTGATTTCCAGTAGGGAGTTAATTGCTAGAGCCACTTTTTTTTTTTTTTAATCTAGAAATACATACAAGGGAAGGTATGCTCATCTTAAAGAAGATCTGCATCTGCTACAAGGAGCTACAAGGCTGATGGAAGATCTTTTGGGTATCCAGGAACTTCCTGGGGCCCTTGAATCTGACCTTGCAGAGGCTGCTCGTCTATTTTGAAAGAATTGTTTTGGAGGAAAAAGAAAGAAAGAAAGAACTGGTTTAGTTTCAATGACTTTTATGTATTTGTCCTGGTTGTAAAAGTAATATATGCTCCCTATTAAAAATCTGAAAAATGCTATCTCCAAAAGAATTAAGAAAAAAACCAAAAAACCAAAATCACCAGGATTGCATCACCAGCTCAGTACATTTAGTTAGAAGCCTCTGTACCCGCATCTTGTGCCCCCGTGGCATCTGCAGCCCAAGGGAGAAGCTAGGTCCTGCCCGTTCCTTTTTGATCAGCTCCCAGAAATTTGTACTTAACCAGGTCTCCAGAATTGGAACCAGAAATGGTGGTTTTATCTCATCTTAGCTCAGAGGGCTTTTGAAAGCTCGGACTAGCAGTTTCTCTCCCTTGTCACTTAGAGGATAGCATGCTTCCTGTCTGTGTTCCAAATCCAGTGGCGTTTCCTGGAATTCAATTGCCTTCCTCTCTCTGCAGAGGAAGTGAACAGCTTAGAAACCTAGGCTGTCCAGAAAGGGAACTCAATTATTGGCATAAACATCCTTATACTGCTTCCCATGAGTGTAATTATCAAATACCTTCCGTTTTGCTTCTTATTTTAGTACTTCTTGTCAGACATTTGACTCAGGTTAACTTTCTGACCCTTTCTTTTTCTTTAATTTTTATTGGAGTATAGTTGTTTAACAATGGTGTGTTAGTTTCTGCTGTACAGCAAAGGGAATCAGTTATATACATACATGTATCCACTCTTTCTAAGATTCTTTTCCCATATAGGTCACTGCAGAATATTGAGAAGTATTCACTGTGCTATACAGTAGGTTCTCATTAGTTATCTATTTTATATATATATTTTATATATAGCAGTGTGCATATGTCAATCTCAACCTTTCTGACCTTTTCGTTTGTGACTTAGTTTTCCTTGGACTCAGCTTCCAAAGTAATTTGTCCTTGGGAGACAGTATGGTGCAGTGGTTAAGGTGGCTCTATTGACAGCACGCTGAGTGCCACCGTAGTGAAACAGGCACTTGGCACATAGCTGGTGGGGATGGTAAGGGGTCCAAGTTCCTTGGAAGGCATTCTGGCACTAGCTGCAAAGTAAAAAATGCATATAGCCTTCAATTCAGTAATCCCATTTCTGGGAATGTATCCCACAGATAGATCTGCACACATAGGAAATTAATATGTGCCCAATCCTTATTCTAGCATTTATATTATTATGTTATTCATTATAATCATATATTATAGTATAATGGTATATTTTAAATAAGGATCATAATAATGTAAATATATATTATTACACTCTTTTAATTGATACTATTATTATTGACATTATTGATATTTACTATAGTATTTATTATTTTGTTATAATTATATATGACAACGGTGTATTATATTATGGTATGTTATATATAAGTATCTATTGGTATGTTAATATAAGTATAATTTAATTATATTATGATATGTTATATATAAGTATATATTATTCTAGTCTATATTATTATTCTTACTATAGCAAAAGATTTAGAAATAACCAAAATATCCATTAGTAAAAGACTGATTAAATAATGACATGAACATAATGGAATATTATATAGATGTTTCAGAAGTGAGAAAGTCCTCTACATACTGATATAGTAGATATTTAACACTATACAGAAGATACATAATTCATATTATACGAAAGTGAATTGATTTTTTATAATATGTGATCTATATTATATATTCATAATGCACAATAAATAAGTTTTTTATATATATATATATATATGAGTAAGGCAGCTTGGAGAGAGGTTAAGAGCACAGACTCTGGAGCCAGACTACCTAAGTCAGAAGCCTGTCTCTACCTCTTTCTATCTGTGTGATCTTGGGCAAGTCACTTAACCTCTCTGTGCCTTGACATAATCATCTATCAAACAAATAATAATAATACTTATCTCATAGAGTTGGTGAGAGTATTAAATGAGTTAATATGCACAAATGCTTAGAACTGGGCCTGGCACACAGCAGAGAAGAACCATATAAGTGTTAGTTACTTTTATATTCCATTAAGTGAAAACAGCAAAGTTTGGAGGTGTATAATATGCTACATTTAGCATATGATAAAGAAATGAGAGAATATAAGAGGCCCTATTTGCATTTGCTTTTCTTTGCACAGAGCAGCATCAGAAAGATACTTATGGGAGGAAGGGGAGTGGTGTTAGACATAGATCAGTTCAGTTCAGTTCAGTCGCTCAGTCGTGTCCGACCCCATGAATTGCAGCACGCCAGGCCTCCCTGTCCATCACCAACTCCCGGAGTTCACTCAGACTCAAGTCCATCGAGTCAGTGATGCCATCCAGCCATCTCATCCTCTGTCGTCCCCTTCTCTTCCTGCCCCCAATCCCTCCCAGCATCAGAGTCTTTTCCAATGAGTCAGTTCTTCGCATGAGGTGGCCCAAGGACTGCAGTTTCAGCTTCAGCATCATTCCTTCCAAAGAAATCCCAGGGCTGATCTCCTTTAGAATGGACTGGTTGGATCTCCTTGCAGTCCAAGGGACTCTCGAGAGTCTTCTCCAACACCACAGTTCAAAAGCATCAATTCTTCAGCGCTCAGCTTTCTTCACAGTCCAACTCTCACATCCATATGACCACTGGAAAAACCATAGCCTTGACTAGACGGACCTTTGTTGGCAAAGTAATGTCTCTGCTTTTCAAAATGCTATCTAGGTTGGTCATAACTTTTCTTCCAAGGAGTAAGCGTCTTTTAATTTTGTGGCTGTAGTCACCATCTGCAGTGATTTTGGAGCCCCCAAAAATAAAATCTGACACTGTTTCCACTGTTTCCCCATCTATTTCCCATGAAGTGATGGGACCAGATGCCATGATCTTCGTTTTCTGAATGTTGAGCTTTAAGCCATAGATAGGAGAAACTTTTTAAGTGTAGATCTTTGAATGTTCTTCTGACTTTTTGAGGCTCATGGATTCAATGCCTATTCAAAAAAAAATACATTGTTAGTTTTTGTTTTGTTTTTTTTTTAAGGAGTATGAACCTCAGATTCATGAGAGTCTGAACTCTGGCTCCACCACTCACTAGTTCTAAAGCCTGGAACAAAATTACAAAAGTTATGACTTCACCAAGGCTGAGACTTCTTTCTCCATAAAAATCATACCCATCAGTAATTGAGATATACCAGTAACATGTCTGATGTAAGGCAGGCTCATGATATGTGTTCAGAAAGTGTTAAAGGCCCCTGATTACACTTGCTCTTCACTTCTACTTTCTTCCAGGTGCCCTCAAAGACACTGATTCTTCTCCTCCAGCTGCTGGCATTCCAGAACTAGAGACCAAATTACATGGGGATGGAAGAGGAAGGCCAGACTCGGGAGTGAAATTAGAGCAGAGTTCAAATCCCAGCTAAGCGGATTATTACCAACAGCATGGACTTGAGCAAGTGGCCTCAGTTTCTTCACTTGTAAAACAGAGACCATAACAATGTCTGCATCTTGTAGGGTTGTTGGGAGAACTAAAAATGATATTTGTGAAGCCCCCAGCTTAGCACAGAGGAGGCACTGCATCCATGGAAGTGATTGTGAAGCAGAGGGTTGGAGAGGCTGGGAGAGATGGGGAATGACTTTTATTCCCAGCTTCTGCTCTTCCAGTGTTGTTGGTGGCTTAACTACTGAAGGTCGATTACTAAATCTTGACCTCTTCAGCCTCCTGGGGAACCAAGAGCATCTGGGTTAAGTGGTCACATTATCATTCTCAGTGATGCCAACAAGGCAGATGAGGCCCCAGTTCTCAAAAAGTCTGTACTCTGGTGAACCACAAACAAGCAAGCACAGAGGATTAGGATCGTGTTTCTGGGGTAATGCCAGAGTGAGATGATTACGAAGTTAAATTGGGGAGCTCAGGTCATTGGTTTAGGGTTTGACTATGCTTTTTTCATACTGAAGATGTCTTAGTCTCCAGTTTTTTGAAAGATTGAGGACTTCAGACATGATTTTCATCTAAGGAGGGGGAAGGGAGAGGTCAAGTTAGAAGGCCATTTAAATCCTGTCTCCAAAGAGACACATGAAAAGATGTTCAACATTGCTAATTATTACAGAAATACAAATCAAAACTGCAATGAGATATCACCTCACACTAGCCAGAATGGCTATCATCAAAAATTCACAAACAATAAACACTGGAGAGGGTGTGGAGAGAAGGGAATTCTCCACACTGTTGGTGGAAATGTAAATTGGTACAACCACTATGGAGAACAGCATGAGTTTCCTCACATGTATACCTGTGGTGGATTCATTTTGATATTTGGCAAAACTAATACAATTATGTAAAGTTTAAAAATTAAATAAAATTAAAAAAAAAAATCTAACAGTAGAACTTCCATATGACCCTGCAATCCCACTCCTGGGCAAATATCTATAGACAAACATGTTCCGAAAGGATACATGCACCCCGATGTTCACCGCAACACTGTTTACCATAGCCAAGACATGGAAGTAACCTAAATGCCCCTTGTCCTTCTACAGAGGAATGGATAAAGAAGATGTGGTACACATATACAATGGAATGTTATTTGGCCATTAAAAAGAGTGAAATAATGCCACTTACAGCAACATGGATAAGCCTAGAGACTGTCATACTGGGTGAAGTAAGACTGAGAAGGAGAAATATTGCATGACATCCCTTCTTTGAGGAAATCTAAAAAGACATGATAAAAATGAACTTACTCACAAAACAGAAAGAGACTCACAGACTTAGAGACCGAACTTATGATTACCAGGGTGGGTGGTTGGGGGAGGATGGAGAGAAAGGATAAGGAATTTAGGATGGACATGTACACAAAGGGCCTACTAAAGGGTGCGTGAAACTCTGCTCAGTGTTACGTGGCAGCATTGCTGGGAGTAGCGTGTGGGGGAGAACGAATACAGGCATATGTATGGCTGAGTCCTTTTGGCACCGTTCACCTGAAACTATCATAATACTGTTTGTTAACAGCTATACATAAATACAAAATAAAAAGTTAATAAATAAAGAAATCCTGTCTCCACCTTTTGCCTGGGCCTGGTCTCTCAACTGATGGAATAGCAATTGGGCTGCAAGTTGGCTACTTTTCCAAGTTCTGACACCGGGATCCCACTGCTCAATTTAACATTAACCATAATATTGATGTGATGTCATTGCACAATATGATTTTTATGTCTTTGTGGACTTCTTATTTTTTTTACTCTTCCTCTTGCTGAGAGCCATGTGCAGCTCCATGTATCATGGAGTCAGGTTTTTACTATCCTGAACGTGAAAGGTCACAATTTTGGCAAGATGTGGATAAGCAAAACCCCATGTGTGTCTATAAAACTAAACAGTAATTCCAAAGTATCTCTTAGCATGAGCCTGGGATGTTTCCCAGGTTTTAAAATATATAATTTAAAATTCATGATACTTTTGAGAAAAAATGCAGGAAAGTCAAATAAATCTTCTCTTTTATATACACATACCTCAGGGAAAACAGAATTTTATGTAAATAACTGCAGGTGGTGATGTAACAGTATTACAATAGCCCCTATAAATTCTGGAGTTTTTCAGCTGTGCTCTGAGCAAAAGCTCTGAGTCTCTGCAAATTCTGTTCCTTCTCCCTGGAGTACCCTTTTGCTTCCTCACTACTTACACCTAATTCACCTGAAAATTTTCTAATTTTCTTTTAGTTACAAGGGAGACAACCCTTTGTCTGGGAAGAGGTCTTTCTGTAATCTCTCTAAGACTGGTTAGTTGCCCCTTCACTGTGCTCTCTCAGCTACCTGAGTCTTTATGAAATGACTTAAATAATCTTCACCACACTATTTAAAGTTCTTTGCCCTTGACTTCATAGGCACAGTAATGGTTGAAAAATAATCCTTGGTTTGTAATGCATTATCATTGCTGGTTTGTACTTAACCCTGTTTTATCATCATGTTCTAATTTATTTTATTTTTGGCCACACTGCATAGCATATGCGGAGAAGGTGATGGCACCCCACTCCAGTACTCTTGTCTGGAAAATCCCATGGACAGAGGAGCCTGGTGGGCTGCAGTCCATGGGGTCGCGAAGAGTCGGACACGACTGAGTGACTTCCCTTTCACTTTTCAGTTTCATGCATTGGAAATGGAAATGGCAACCCACTCCAGTGTTCTTGCCTGGAGAATCCCAGGGACGGGGGAGCCTGGTGGGCTGTTGTCTATGGGGTCTCACAGAGTCGGACACGACTGAAGCGACTTAGCAGCAACAGCAGCATAGCGTATGAGATCTTAGCTCTTGGACCAGGGATCTAGCTCATGCCCCCTGTAGTGGAAGCCCAGAGTCTCAATACTGGACCACCAGGGAAGTCCAACATGTGTTTTGTTTTTTCTCTTTACTTATTTGTAACCATACCACCTAGTATAAATATAATGGAAGATACATATGTAGCTTTAAATTTTCTAGTAGCTCTATTTTAAAAAGCATAAAGTAACAACTGAAATTAATTTTAATAATAAATTTGTTTAACCTAATACAGCCAAAAGATTATCACTCCAACAAATAATCAATGCATACATTACTAATGAGATATTTACATTTGTTTTTTTCCCCACATGAAGCCTTCAAAACTTGGTTTGTATTTTACATTTAGAGCATATATTAATTGTTTCTAGTCATATTTCAGATGATCAGTAGTTATACATGGCCAGTGGCTACCATATTAGACAGCACAGATTTATAATATAGCCAAATTCCACACACACATGACCAAAAACAAGAACTAAAATATTGCCAATAACTTATGTCTACCTATAGATGCTTCCCTCATCCTGCTTTTTGTGAGCTGCTCAGTTGGCCCAGCTAGAGCTTAAGATCATGGAGGACAGAATATGTATTAATATATTATATAGATGTTTATGTTTCATGGTCTTCTCAAAATGTGATCTCTAGACACAGAATTCCCGAGACACTTTCAGTTCAGTTCAAAATGTTTTTATAATAATATTAAGATGTCATTTGCCTTTTTCATAGGCTGACATTTGCACAAATCATGAAAGCAATGGTGTGTAAAACTGCTGGCACCTTAGCATAAATCAACATAGTAGCTGCATATAGTATAGTATTACTATACCACACTGGTAGTCCTTGTAATCATCAATGCCATGCACTGTTGGCTTTTTTACAAAAAGAGAAGTTTCACTTTAAAAGTCCTTAAGCATTAAAATGCATTTAATTTCATTAAATCTTGACCCTTTAATGACCATCTTTTTAATGTTTTGTGTAAGTGGTGATGTGCATAAAGCACTTCTGCTGCACATCAGCGTTCAAGTGCTGTCCCAAAAAAGCATTTGTGCAATTGTCTGAGCTGTGAACTGAGCTAGTGGCTTTTTTTCATGTAACACCATTTTGACTAGAAATAACAACTGACAAACCATGGCCATTCAGAACTGAGACTTCAATGGACACTTTTGTCAAAATAAACAAAGTAAACCTGTCATTTCAGAGAAAACAACTTGCAATGTTTATTGCCAATAATTAAAATTTGAGCTTTCAAATGAAGACTCAAATTTTGGAAAATTTGTATCTACCACTGTGAACTTCACAGCTTCTCAATATCTAAACACTTTTCAGAAGAAGTTAGGGGGGATATTAACAAATGTGAAAATTTTTTTGGTTGTTATATAAAGAAGTAGCAACATTAGGAAGACAGGTATAGCTCAGGGTGCCAATATTTTCCAAATGACCAGCATATAATGTTAACAAAATCATGCATGGGTAACAGATCCAATCAAAGTACAATATAAACCAGAATTTTAACCTAACAGAGAACAAAATGTTCACTGATATGGTTTCAAGTTTCATACTGCAAATGCCTTTAAGAAATTATACTCATTGAGTTTTAGTATAGTATCAAAGATTATCCAAAATCAACTGAAAAGGCTACTAAGATACTCCTTCCTTTCCCAACTGTGTATATATGTTTTTCTTTTTCTTCATATACTTTAAGCAAAAAACATCCTGTAAAAAATTGAATCCATTTTGCAAGGAGATATGAAAATTCAGCTGCTCTCTATTAAGCCAGACATTAAAGAGGTTTGCAAAAATGTATAAGAGTGACACTCTATTTATTTTTATGCTTGGGAAAATATAGTTATTTTCATAAAATACATATTATTCATGTTTCCATGTAATGGGTTCATTATTATTATTTTAAAATGATAAGTCAATATTTTTAAATTTCTGTTTTAATTTCTACTACAGTAAGTATTGATAGACATAATGAAAATAAACAAAAGCTCTTTGAGACTCTCAATAAATTTTAAGAGTATAAACTATTTCTGAGATGAGACCAGAAGGTTAAGAACCATGAGCCTAGCACATTTCCTATTATATTATACTAAACTATATTTTGCTTACATATTCTTTTTCACTGAGATATTATACTTCTATATTATACGTGTTAATATATATTTTATAGTTTTCACACTATGTTTACTATTATCTTAAGTTATCGAAGTTAACACCGCCAGTGATGGGACAAATCAACATCACGTGCTTTCCATGTAATGTACTGAGAAAGACACAACATCATTTCTATGGTATTCTTAACAAAAATGCACATCCTGAATCTAATCATAAAGTAACATCAGACAGACCCAAGCATTGACATTCTACCAAATATTTTACTTGTATTTTTTTTAAATATGTCAATATAAAAACACAAAGCTAACAACAACAAAGCAAAACCAAGAAATGGTTTCGGTTAAAACTAACCTAAAGAGGTATGACAACAGAATACCATCTAAATCTGCTGGTAATATTAATGGCAATTGGAAAAATCTGAACAAAGTCTGTAGATAAGAAAATAATAGTCAATGTTAATTTCTTGATCTAGCTCATTGCACAGCGATTATGTCAGAGAATGTTCTTGTTTTTAGGAAATACACAGTTAAAGGGGGAAAGGTATCATTTCTGTTATTGACTCAGATGGTTCAGAGAACAATATGAGAGGGTGAAGAGAAAAGAGCAAACGTGGTAAAACAATATTTGGAATTTGGGAAAAGGAAGTTCAGAAATTCCTTGCCTATTTTTGTCATCTAGTGGCTCAGATGGTAAAGAATCTGCCTGCAATGTGGAAGACCCTGGTTCGATCCCTGGGTCAGGAAGATCCCCTGGAGAAGAAACTGGCAACCCACTCCAGTATTCTTGCCTGGAGAATCCCATGGACAGAGGAGCCTGGCGGACTATATATAGTCCATGGGGGTGTAAAGAGTCAGACACAACTGAGCAACTAACACACACATGGTTGTCGTTCAGTCACTCAGTCGTGTCTGACTCTGCAAGCCCATGGACTATAGCATGCCAGACTTCCCTGTCCTTCATCATCTCCAGCAGCTTGCTCAAACTCAAGTCCATTGAGTGGGTGATGCCATCCAACCATCCTCTCTCAGTTGTCCCTTTCTCCTCCTGCCTTCAATCTTTCCCAGCATCAGGGTCTTTTCCAATGAGTTCTTCACATCAGGTGGCCAAAGTATTAGAGCTTCAGCATGCTTCCAATAAATATTCAGGACTGATTTCCTTAGGATTGACTGGTTTGACCTCCTTGTTGTCCAAGGGACTCTCAAGAGTCTTCTCCAACACCACAGTTCAAAAGCATCAATTCTTTGGTGCTAGACTGGAAGAAACACAAGCTGGAATCAAGATTGCTGGGAGAAATATCAATAACCTCAGATATACAGATGACATCACCCTTATGGCAGAAAGTAAAGAGAAACTAAAAAGTCTCTTGATGAAAGTGAAAGTGGAGAGTGAAAAAGTGGGCTTAAAGCTCAACATTCAGAAAACGAAGATCATGGCATCGGGTCCCATCACTTCGTGGGAAATAGATGGGGAAACAGTGGAAACAGTGTCAGACTTTATTTTTCTGGGCTCCAAAATCACTGCAGATGGTGACTGCAGCCACGAAATTAAAAGACGCTTACTCCGTGGAAGGAAAGTTATGTCCAACCTAGATAGCATATTGCAAAGCAGAAACATTACTTTGCCAACAAAGGTCTGTCTAGTCAAGGCTATGGTTTTTCCTGTGGTCATGTATGGATGTGAGAGTTGGACTGTGAAGAAGGCTGAGCGCCGAAGAATTGATGCTTTTGAACTGTGGTGTTGGAGAAGACTCTTGAGAGTCCCTTGGACTGCAAGGAGATCCAACCAGTCCATTCTGAAGGAGATCAGCCCTGGGATTTCTTTGGACGGAATGATGCTGAAGCTGAAACTCCAGTACTTTGGCCACCTCATGCGAAGAGTTGACTCATTGGAAAAGACTCTGATGCTGGGAGAGATTGAGGGCAGGAGGAGAAGGGGACGACAGAGGATGAGATGGCTGGATGGCATCACTGACTCGATGGACTTGAGTCTGAGTGAACTCCAGGAGTTTGTGATGGACAGGGAGGCCTGGCGTGCTGCGATTCATGGGGTCGCAAAGAGTCAGACACGACTGAGCAACCGAACTGAACTGAACTGAACAGCCTTCTTTATGGTCCAGCTTTAGTTCAACTTTTCTGTTAGTCCAAAATTATGTCAAAACAAGGAGTTAAACGGAAAAGGTTTACTCAACAAATACACGAGTGGATCATTTTCTAGATACTCCACTTTTTTAGTTTCTGGATTTAGATGTAAGAAGGATTATATGAAGGAAAATCTTACAGATACAGAGAACAGACTTGCAGTAGCTATAGGGGGTGGGAGTTAGGGGAAGGAGGGATTGGGAGTTTGGGATTAGCAGATGCAAACTAGTATATATGGGATGGATAAACAACAAGGTCATACTGTATAGCACAGGAAACTATATTCAATATCCTGTGATAAACTGTAATGGAAATAATATGAAAATGAATATATATATATATATATAACTGAGTCATTTTGCTATTCAGCAGAAATTAAAACATTGCAAATCGAATATATTCCATAAAAACTTTTTAAAAAACAACAAAAATCAAAAAGCCTCTTAATGATTATTATATCCTTAATTTGCTTTCACAATGTGTGCTAAAAGTACCTCCCAAATTTACCTCCTTTTGTCATTTTTTCTTAAAAGGGCCTTTGGATACCAGAAATTGAGGTTTTCATTACATGAACTGCAAATCATTTTTCTCCTACTTTGATGTGGAGGGAAAGAGGATCGTTTGCCAGCCTTTAACACAAAATGAAGAGTAAAGAGTAATTAGAAAATTACTCTTGAAATAAACTAGAAAGGCGATTGAGTCCCATGTTAGCTTCGGCCATCAGGAGTTCGTACAGCTGGGAGGGAACTTAATCCTCAGCGGCTCTGGACAGCAGGGCCAGTGGGTGGGACGAGGGAATCCGTGAATCTTCGTTCCACTCCTCTGGTCTGAAAGTGCATCTCTTGTGGCTTGACTGCTCTTAGGGTTGAAAAGGAGTCTAGGCCGTCTAGGATTGGCTGAAACGTGTGTGGTTAAGAGTCTAGCCCAACGGATAATTAGAAGCAGATTCTGGGAATGAGCAGAGGATTTTTTTCTTTTTAAAACAACACACCCTCCGTCTTTTCTTAATTCAATTCTGCACAGGTTGCCTCGCCGGACTCCCTCTAGTGGCCCCGAGGAGGATAGTCACGGCAGGAGGAGCCTTTGTGTTTCTGACCGTGGCTTCCCTGTTCAGACAAGAGTCATGAGACTTGGTTTCTTGTTTTAAGAGGAAGAGCCTTATAAATTAGTTAATTCAACCTTAGTTGAGGATGTTAAAATCTAGAGAGGTTAAAGAAATGTCCTGAGGGCACAGCAAATTAAAGGGGTAACCCAGGACAGGAACAGCAGACTGACTGCTGTCCCTAGCCTTTCCCAGGACAATTTGAAGAGGAGCCCCACTGGCTTCCCACATGCACGGAGAATCTCCAAAGCCATACTTAGAAGAAAATACAGAGCCCTTATCTCCTTATCATTTAGGGCCTGCAGAGTCCTGCACACCTTGCCCAACTTGTTTTTCTCCCAGGTTGCATGGGCTCCCACCAATGGCTTTAGTGTAGAGCCAGCAGAACCCTGACATTAGATTGTTCATCCATGTATCTGTTCACAATCTGTGTTCCAAGGTAGAATGTAACCTCTACAAAGGCTGCTTTTTCTTTCTTGCTGTTTCCCCAACACCAGTCACAGGATACGTATATTAGATTCCGATGACTGACCTAACGAATCACCACAAACTTGGTAGCCTAAGGCAATAGAAAATTATTCGTTTACCTTTCTGGAGGCCAGAAGTCTAAAATCAATTTCACTGAGCCAAAGTCAAGGTTTTGGCAAAGGCCACACTCCCTTCCAGGGGTTGTATGGGACAATCAGCTCTTTTTCTTACAGTCTCTGGTGGCTGGTGGCAGGTCTTAGCTTGCGACTCTATCATCCAATCTTCAAGGCCATCTTTAAGTTTCT
Source organism: Bos taurus (assembly GCF_002263795.3). NCBI lineage: Eukaryota > Metazoa > Chordata > Mammalia > Artiodactyla > Bovidae > Bos > Bos taurus. Next base: position 16,572,108 of record NC_037355.1, on the reverse strand, counting down.
CTCTGTCCTTCTCATAAGAATACTTGTGATGACATTCAGGACCCACCCAGTCCCTTCGCAAGGCAGGAAATTGAGGTTCCTGGAGACTTAAGTGATGGCCCTGGTCAGACAAGTAGGAGTCGCAGACAGGTTTGAACCCAGGCAGTCTGACCCCAGGGCCCCTCCACCACCCTGTCCAGGAGTCTGAGGGCACCTTGTGCTTTTATAGTTCCTGCTTTACAGTTAAACCCAATCAACTATCCTAAGTCCTATTCTAGACTGCAGTGATACCAGGAGATCTAGGGTCGGTCCTTATTCTCCAGGATATATCCATTTATGCGGAAAGAAAAGGCATTAAGTCAGAGTGGCTACCCTTGTGTGGCAAAGTGACTAAAAGAGCGTGAGAGGGCTTCTGGGAGCCTGTAATGTCGTTTCTTGCCCTGGTGCTGGCTACAATAGTGTGTGAAACTGTTTGGAAAAGTTGATCACTGTACACTTGTAACTTACGCACTTTTGTCAGTGTGTGCTATATTTTGAAAAAGACCAAATGAGGGCATAAAGTCAGGGCTCTAGGAAATGTCAAGAGAGGCCATAGGCAGTCTCTCCCACAGCGCTGGATATCTAGGCCATTTCTTAGCCTTCTCACTAACTACCTGACTAATAAAGGGCTGTGAGGTAGGAGGTAAGGAAATGAGGATTTTCCAGGGTCTTTCCTATCAAAATTCCCAAGGTCAGCCCACCTCAAATTCAGTTTGGCTGTAAAGCAGAAATGAACAGACATTTTTAAGTAACATTTAAAATGTTGCCAATAAGGATTAACTCCTCTCCCCAAAGAAATCTGTTAATATTAGGACATAAACTTTGAAAATCCTAGGCTAAACAAATTTTGATCCCTTTTTGACTGCAGGACTTATCAGAGCCTTTAATATATTAACATGAAATGTAAGACTATCCCTGGGTCAGGAAGATACCCTAGAGTAGGCAATGGCAACCCACTCCAGTATTCTTGCCTGGAAAACTCCATGGACACAAGGGCCTGGCGGGCTACAGTCCATGGTGTCACAAAGAGTAGGATACGACCGAGTGACTGAGTACACATGCACATGCAATGTTCAGTCTCTCAGTCGTGTCCATCTCTTTGTGACACCATGGACTGCAGCACGCCAGGCCTCCCTGTCCATCACCAACTCCTGGAGCTTGCTCAAACTCATGTCCATCAAGTCAGGGATGCCATCCAACCATCTCATCCTCTGTCAATCCCTTCTCCTCCCACCTTCAATCTTTCCCAGCATCAGGGTATTTTCCAGTGAGTCAGTTCTTCATATCAGGTGGCCAAAATATTGGAGTTTCAGCTTCAGCATCAGTCCTTCCAATGACTATTCAGGACTGATTTCCTTTAGGATGGACTGGTTGGATCTCCTTGCAATCCATGGGACTCTACAATGCCACAGTTCAAAAGCATCAATTCTTTGTCACTCAGCTTTCTTTATATGTGAGAGTCCAACTCTCACATCCATACATTACTACTGGAAAAACCATAGCTTTGACTAGACATACCTTTGTTGGCAAAGTAATGTCTCTGCTTTTTAATATGCTGTCTAGGTTGGTCATAGCTTTTCTTCCAAGGAGCAAGCGTCTTTTAATTTCATGGCTACAGTCACCACCTGCAGTGACTTTGGAGCCCAAGAAAATAAAGTCTGTCACTGTTTCCATTGTTTTCCCATCTATTTGCCATGAAGTGATGGGACCGGATGCCATGATCTTAGTTTTTTGAATATTGAGTTTTAAGCCAACTTTTCACTCTCCTCTTTCACTTTCATCAAGAGGATCTTTAGTCCCCTCTTGTGCACATGCAAGAGGGAGATGTATTTTGCTTTTTTCACAGACTTATTTTACCATGGAATACTTTATTTGTATTCTTAACATTTTCATGATTAATGTTCTAAGGGACAAATTTTGGGAAGTTCTATTGTAGAATCCTAATTCATAGATCCAGTTCACCCAAAGATTGTGCAGACTGATGTTTCAAAGTATTCCCTGAGGCCTGTCTAGGTTACTCTCACTGTCCCTCCACAAGCCAAAAGTGTTGCTTCAAGTGACCAAATAAAATATCCCATAACCTAAATGTCTGGATAAATGATGGGGGGCAGAAGACAGCTGGAGGGCAGAGAAGGATTGGAGTGCAAAGAGAAAGAATTACAATGACTTGAGCTCCAGATTATCCTGAAGAGTCATAAGAGTGTTTTGAACAAAATGATTATTTACTATGAAGATGCAGGGTGTTCTCTCATTAAAAACAAACAAAAAGAGTGGACTCTGGACTCAAGGACAAGATGGAACTGGAAACCTACTGGAAACCTGGATGCCACCAAGGCTTCCTCTCTATCAGTGGTCCTCAGGATCCCCTTCATCATCCTCTCTCTCTCTGTAGACTTCTGATTTTGCTTCCTGGCTGGCAAGATGGAAAATATGGTGACCAACATTTCCAGAGTTTGTCTGTCATTGTCCAGTCATTAGGAAAGAGAGTCAACTGACTTAATCCCAAATTCCTAAGAAAGGAATATTGGTCAGGCTGCTAGCACTGGTGAGAACACTGGGTGGGTCACAGAACACGCCAGTCACACCATGACTGTGGGGTATAGGGTACAGTATGGATGCCCATATACAGGTGGGGAGCTGGGCAGACCACCTAAAAGATGGCTGTTCAAATACAAGATGTGTTCTGTGTACAGCTGGTTTTTAAAAGCACTTTCTCGCTTTCTATAAATAAATAAACAGGATTTTTTTTTTAAATATAATTTTCCGTTCTTCAGAATCATGATCCAAAGCAGTGGCTCTTCTCCGCTGACCTGTAGATGTGTCCTATGGAGGGGATGCTACAGTCTGTGCTAGCCATTTCTGAAAATCATTTCACCCAAGAAACATGAGAGATTGCATTTGTTTTAAATGATTTGTTTCTTTCCTCTAAAATCTGAGTCCATGGAGGGAAATTTGGTTAATTAACAATATTTGTTTTGAGAAACTGGTTATTTAAAGCTTCACTGGGCAGAATTTCAGTTGTTTTAGACTATTACATCCTCCATATTTAATGCCATCGTTTCGAAAATGGATTGACTTCAGAAGTACTTTTCTCTTGCTTTGGAGATTTTGCACATTGGCCCAAATGGGTTTTATTTTCCATTTTAATTTATACAGTATAAATAAAATGTTGGACTTCTTTGGAGTTAACAGTTTCACTGTGCAGATGTTTCTTGAAAGCCTTTTCAATTCATGTGTTGGTTTAAAAAAAAATTTTTTTTATTAGCCTGGCAGGCAGCCAGAAAAAAAGAAAATTCCATTTTGCATAGAACTGTAAGATTTTCTTCCTTGTTCTTTTCCCACCCCCAGCCAGCTACAGGATTATTAGGATTAAAGATGCCATAGTGACATCTTGTGGTCAACTGCCAGAGACACAGCAAAAAGTGGTGGGATGACAGAAGTGATCTAGTTCATTCTCCCGCAAGTATTTCTTGATTTATGTTGTTTGCTTTTTATTTACTAGTTGGCTGAAATCACTCTAGAGTTCCAGGTTGTTTTGCTCTACGGGAACTACTCAAATTTACCCCATAGAAAGGATAAACATGCTGTGTTCTGGAAAGGAAAAGAAGGACATAACTCTTGCTTTGCCTTTTTGTTGGACTCTCTCATGCAAACAGTATTACACAAGCTACTCAGTAATAACTCTGAAAAATACTCAAATCTTTTCCCAAAAAAGAGACGAGAAACAGTGATTCTAAATGAGCTCTCATTCTTTCTAATTCTAAGCTTTCAGCAACTAACAGATTGTTCATTTAGCTTGTTTAGTATTTAGATGAAATGTATAAATAATAACCCTCCAAACTTTATTTCTCCACCCAAACTAGTGTCAATGGAGATTAAAACCTGCTTGCATAATTCTTGACTTTTAAAAAATAAATATAGCAAATAATATACAATAAAAAAATTATTACTGGAAGCTTTGTAAAATATACAAAAAAAGACATGATATAGTGTTAAAAAAGCAAAACACCAAGTTATATATCAGCTGTGATCCTATATGCACATCAGTGTGACAATCTGTAGAGTGTAGCAGTCTACACAAGTATGGAGGCAAATGTCAGTATCAAGGTCTATGTGGAGAAGGGTGTAGACACAGAAATAAGCCCAGAAAAAACACATATACTAATAAGCATTTTCTGTTTCATGATACTATTGTTGTTGTTGTTCAGTCGCTAAGTTGTGTCCAAATCTTTGAGGCCGTATGGAACTGCAGCAAGACAGGCTTCTCTGTCCTCCACTATCTCCTGGCGTTTGTTCAAATTTATGTCCATTGAGTTCACATACTGCTGAAGCCTAGCTTGCAGGATTTTGAGCATTATCTTGCTACCATGTAAAATGAGTGCAATTGTATAATAGTTTGAACGTTCTTTGACATTGCCCTTCTTTGGGATTGGAACAAAAACTGGCTTTTTCCAGTTCTGTGTGAAAAAAAATAATAATTACCAAATTTCCTCCAAAGCAGAAATTAAAGCATGTTATAAAACTATAGTGATAGGCTTCGCGGAGAGTCGCCAGGTTGTTGCTTCAACAGTGCTTGAACCCAAGCGGCTGCTCATCCCCCGCCCCTGCCGGCCACTCAGAGCCAGCCCTCCTCACCGCCTGACAGGGCCCTCCCACCGCCCACGGTGCCTGCGGCCACTCCAGCAACGCGCAGCGCCGCCGGCCACCGCCGCCTCTTCTCAGCCACCGCCCTGACAACCGCATCCCCCTTGCAGGTGCGCTAGAACACCACCAGCACTTGGATCTTTTTTTTATTTTTAAGCTGAACCTGGAGCTCTACACCTCCTGTGTCTGCCTGCCCACGTCATACTATTTTGACCACGATGATGTGGCTTTGAAGAACTTTGCCAAATACTTTCTTCACCAATCTCATGAGGAGAGGGAACATACTGAGAAACCGATGAAGCTGCAGAACCAACGAGGTGGCCGAATCTTCCTTCAGGATATCAAGAAACCAGACCGCCATGACTGGGAGAATGGGCTGAATGCAACGGAATGTGCGCTGTGCTTGGAAAGAAGTGTGAATCAGTCACTACTGGAACTGCACAAACTGGCCACTGAAAAAAATGACCCCCAGCTGTGTAATTTCACTGAGACTTATTACCTGAATGAGCAGGTAGAAGCCACAAAGAATTGGGTAACCACATAATCACATTGTGCAAGATGTGGGCCCCTGGGTCTGGCATAGCAGAGTACCTCTTTGACAAGCACACCCTTGGACACATGAGAGCTAAGCCTCAGGCTGCCTTCCCATAGCCACAGGGGTGACATTCCTGGGCACCAAGCAGTGCGTGCATATTTGGGTTACCTTCACCTTTTCTATAAGTTGTACCAAAACATCTACTTAAGTTCTTTCTTTAGCACCATTCCTTCAAATAAAGTAATTTGGTACCCCAAAAATAAATAAATAAAAAATAAAACTATAGTGATTAAAAATATATAGTGCTGATACATGAACAGATTGAGAGACCAATGAAAAAGAATAGAAAGTCCAGAAGAGACCTAAGAATACATGGGAATTTAGTATGTGATAAATTTAGTATATCTTAAAGAACAATATCGCAAATCCACAGAGAAAAGGTAGGTTACTCAATTAAAGACTTTAGGCTAGCTGGATGGCCATCTAAAAAGAAAGTTGGATCCCATACCGCACACTTTACACCCAGAAAAATTCAAAGAGGTACAAAAATTTAAATATAAAAAAGAATAGTGTATTATAAGTGACATAAGAAACCATGAGAGAACTATTCAATAATCTCAGAGTGCAGAATACCTTTGCATTTATGCACACATGAAACACAGAAGCCACAACATTGTGCAGAAAAAGAAAAAATCAAAGACAAACGACAAAACTGGAAGGAAGAAATATTTGTAATAGATAGCATGCTCATTTTTCTAAACATATAATGAATTTCTAAAAATCAATAAGGAGAAAACCAATGACCCCAATTAAAAAATAGGCAGTGATTTGCAGCAACATGGATGGGCCTAGAGATTATCATACTAAGTGAAATAAGTCAGAAAGACAAATATCTTATGATATCACTTATATGTGGAATTTTTTTAAGTGATACATTCATTTTTTTAAGTGAACTGGTTTACAAAACAAAAATGTACTCACAGACCTAGAAAACCAACTTATGGTTACCAAAGGGGAAAGGTGGCGAGGGATAAATTAGGAGTTCGTGATTAACAGATACACAATACTATATATAAAATAGAGAAGCAACCAGGACCTAATGTATAGCAGAGAGAACTATATTCAATATCTGGTTATAACTTATAATGGAAAAGAATCTGAAAAAGAATGTGTATATATAACATATGTATAACGGAATCACTTCACTGTACACCAGAAACTAACACAACATTGTAAATCAAACTGTACTTTAATAAAATTAATTTTAAAAATAGACAAATGATATGAACCAAACTCTTCCCAGCAAAGAAAACCCAAGTAAGTCTTAAAACATGTGACATGGAATTCAACATCACTCACAATTGGAGAGATGTACTTTACTATCTGATAGATGTAGCTATCAGAAAATGCCATTTTGCATCTAGCCCATTGGCAGAAATCAAATTTTGATAGGAGACTGTATTGGTGGGGGTGTGGGGATAAAGGCCTTCTCCTACATCATGGTGGAAGTGGAAATTAGAACAATCCTTGTGAAGGACAGTCGGTGAATGAACATATCCTTTGATATAGCTATTCCACTCCCAGGAATTTATAGAACAAAAAGATGCTTCCATATGCAAAATGACTTATGTACATGTCATTCACTGCAGCAATGTTTAAACAAAAAGTTTAAACAGCAATGTTTCAGCAAAATGCTGAAAACATCATCAGAATATTGGTTAAGGAAATTATAATACATCCACATAAAAGAATACTGTGCAGCTCTACAAGAAGAAAAGGTAACATTCTTTATGGATGGATGCAGATCATCTCAAAGATATATTGTTAAGGTGAATTCAGGGCTTAAAATGTATAGATTGTGCTATCATTTATCTTACAAATCAAAAAAGAAATACACTGAATACACATATCTGCTGATGCTTACAAAATCTGTCACTTGAAGAAATCCTAACAATGTTTAGCTAAAAATCCAGAAGGAATGACCTCTGATGTCCAGACTCACTCACATGCTGAGACCTTGGTTATGCTCAGGCTATATACTCTTCACTGGAAGGTCAGGGAAGACTAATGCAGAATGTGAAGAGAACCCTCAGGGAGGCCTGAGAGCTCCTGAAGGTGTCCTCCCCAAAATGGGATTGTTTCAACCATGTGATTCTCATTTTTTTCTTAATCAATTGATATAAATCTGACATTCTCATCAACAACATATTACATTTGTTTTAAGATACAATATTTCTTTTCCCCCCAAGGAAGGTGCACTGTATCAGGCTGAGGGCTCAGACCCAGATACATAGTGGCCTTCACTCACCTTGGCAGCAAGAGAGATTTACTAGGATACTCACATCTTTAACTATCCAACTTGTATGCTTGGTCTTTCCTCCAGATTCCAAATAACAACAAAAATAACAGATTTGTTGCACACTTGGCATTCTACTTAAATGCTCACAGTGATCTAGAATGTGAAGATGATTAATCCTCAGTTTAAAAATGCAAAGCTGAGCTCGGCAGGTTAATGGCTTGTCCAGCATCACACAAGCTAAAAAGTAGAAAGGCTAACATTCTGCCACAAGTGAATCGACACCAGCATTATTTCTTTCTCTATATCAAGCACTTTCCAATTTTCTCTGCACTTTCTTCAACACCTCTTATTTGGTTCTCTTTCTAGTGCGACTCCTTGATTTATTAAACATTATAATTTCTCTGGTTTAGAGTCTACCAATTCTAGTGATTCTCAACTGCACATTGGACTCTCTTGAAGGGATTTTAAAATAGACCCATGACCAGGAATTCCTGGCGGTCCAGTGGTTAGGATTGCAGAAACTGCTAGTGGCAGGGTTCGATTCTTGCTGGGGAACTAAGATCCTGAGATAAGTAATACACTCATACATATATATATATAATTTTACTACAGTGCAATATAACTGAACTCTTGAGTCAAGCTTTCACTGGCTCACTGGTGATGCAAGAAAAGTAGCCACTCTTTATAACACAGAGTATATTCATTCATATACATATATTGAGGCAATTAGTCAGTGGTATGTACTATACATAAATATAAGCTAAATCCTTTCATCTGCTCATATGTAATAATGCTTAATTTATCTTTAATTTTTATTCAATCCTCACAGAAAATTAGAAGAAAAATAATATTAAATTTTTAATATACCAACAACAAAGACTAATATTTAATATTTTCAGTATCTTTTCTTATAAGTCTTATTTTATTTTGTGCATTAATTTTAATCATAGAATTGCTTTTTGCACATATGCTTCCCGATTCCAAAATATAACTCAAAATTTTTAATGGCTGCTTATACTTCGACTTGTGTGTATGTATCGCAGATTTATAAGTAACTATTTCCCTAATAATGAACATGTTAAGTTATTCTGTTTTTCACTTTTTTCAGATTATTAAGATATGCTGCAATTATTTTAGTAAAAAATGTTTTTTCATATTTCAAGTTATGTCCTGAGACTAATATCCCCCAAAGTAGAGATACATTGTTAAGCTTCTCAATTTGTATTACCTAAGTTCATGAAGTTGGAATTGATTTCCTTCCTACCAATTGTGTAGTTCACCAATCCTTCTCGCGAAGACTGTTTTCTTCTGGAGTCTTCTCAATTGTGATGATAGGGCTGGCTGAGACAATCTGCAGAAGTCAGAGAAGAAAGTGTCCTGGCCGACAATCATTTGCTTTTCACCCTGTTCATGGCAGCTCCACTTGATCATTTCTTGTGCTGCTCACCTGTTGTCCCCCTCGCCTCAGCCTAAGTGCCTCTCGCTTCTAGCGTCTGATTCCAGTGGGAGTTAATTGCTAGCGCCACTTTTTTTTTTTTTTAACTAGAAATACATACAAGGGAACGGATGCTCTCATGCTAAAGAAGACTGCAAATCGCTACACAGGAGCTACAGGCTGATGGAAGATCTTTGGTATCCAGGCTCCCTGGGGCCCTGTGACTTGAACCTTGCAGAGGCTGCTCGTGCTATTTTGAAAGAATTGTTTTGGAGGAAAAGTAAAGAAAGTTTAAGCGAATGGTTAGTTTTCAAATGAACTTTTATGTAATTTGTAACTGGTTGTAAAAGTAATATAATGCTCCTATAAAATCTGAAAATTGCTATCTATCCAAAAGAATTAAGAAAATAACCAAAAAACACCAAAATCACAGGATTGCATACCAGCTCAGTACATTTAAGTTAGAACGTCTGTATACGCATCTTGTGCCCGTGGCAGTCTGCAGCCCAAGGGAGAAAGCCTAGGTCTGCCGTCTTTTGGATCAGCTTCCCAGGAAATTTCGTACTTAACCAGGTCTCCAAATCTGGAAACCAGAAATGGTGGTTTTAGTCTCATCTTAGCTCAAGGGCTTTGAAAGATCGGAACAGCAGTTTCTCTCCCTTGTCACTTAGAGGTGCATGGCTTCCTGTCCTTGTCATAATCCAGTGGGCGTTTCCTGAATTCAATTGGCTTCCTCTCTCTGCAAGAGGAAGTGAAAGCAGCTTAGCAGCCTAGGCTGATCCAGAAAGGGAAGTTCAATTAATTGGCATAACATTCCTTATACTGCTTCCCAGAGTGTAAATTATCAAATACCTTCCGTTTTGCTTCTTTATTTTAGTAATTCTTGTCAGACTATTTGACTCAGGTTAACTTTCTGACCCTTTCTTTTTCTTAATTTTAATTGGCGGAGTAGTATTGTTTACAATGTGTGTTTGTTTCCTGCTGGTACAGCAAAGGGAATCATTATATACAATAACAATGTAATCACTCTTTCTAAGGATTCTTTTCCCATATAGGTCACTGCAGAAATATTGGAGAAGTATTCATCTGTGCTATACAGTAGGTCTCTTAGTTATCTATTCTTAATATATATATTTTATATATAGGCAAGTGGTGCATGATGTCATCTAACCTTTCTGACATTTTCGTTTTGTGACTTAGTTTTGCTTGGACTTCAGCTTAACTAACATGAATTTGTCCTTGGGAGAACAGTATGGTTGCAGTGGTTAAGTGGTCTATTGAAGCACGCTGATGCTCACAGTAGTGAAACAGGCACTTGGACACATAGCTGGTGTGGGATGGTAAGGGGTCCAAGTTCCTTGGAAGGCATTACTGCGGCACTAGCTGAAGTAAAAATAGCATATAGGCCTTGTAATTCAAGTAATCCCATGTTCTGGGATGTATACACAGATAGATCTGCACACATAGGAGATTAATATGTGCCAATCCTTATTCCTAGCTATTTATAATATGTTTTCAATTATATAAGTATTATAGTATAATGGGGATTTAAATAAGGATATAATAACGTAAAATATTCATTACACTCTTTTAAAATTGATAGTATTATTATTGACATTATTCGTATTTACTATAGTATTATTATTTTGTTCTAATTTATATATGCAACGGTGTATTATATTATGGATTAGTTATATATAAGTATCTATTGGTATCGTTAATATATATAATTAATTTTTCATGATATGTTATTAAGTATATATTATTCTAGTTCTATATATATTCCATTACTATAGAAAAGATTTAGAAAAAGAAAAAATATCCATTAGTAAAATGATTAAATACATGAAATGAACTAATGGAATATTATATAGATGTTTTCGCAAGTGGAAAGTCCTCTACATACTGATTCGTAGATATTTAAGCACTATACAGGAAGATACATAATAATATTATACGAAGTGATTGATTTTTTATAATATGTGATCTATATTATATATCCATAATGCACAATAAATAAGTTTTTAATATATATTATATATATAGAGTAAGGCAGCTTGGAGAGAGGTTGAGCACAGACTCTGGACAGAGCACCTAAGTCAGAAGCCTGTTCTACTTCTTATATACTGTTGATCTTGGCAAGTCACTTAACCTCCTGCCTTGAATAATATCTATCAACAAATAATTAATAATACTTTCTCAATAGAGTTGGGAGTATTAAAATGATAATATGCAAATGCTAGAAACTGGGCCTGGCAACGCAGAGAAGAACATATAAGTGTTAGTTACTTTATATTCATTAAGTGAAGAACAGCAAGTTGGAGGTGTCTATATGCACATTGCAGTATGAATAAAAATGAGAGAATATTAAGAGCGCCCTATTTGGTCATTTGCTTTCTTTTGGCACAGAGCAGCACTCAAAAGATACTTATGGGAGGGAAGGGGAGTGTGTTAGACATAGATCAGTTCAGTTCAGTTCAGATCGCATCGTCGTGTCCGACCCATGAATTTGCAGCACGCCAGGCCCCTGTCATACAACTCGGAGTTTCTCAGATAAGTCATCGAGTCAGTGATGCCATGCAGCCACATCATCATCCTCTGTCGTCCCCTTCTCTTCCTGCCCCATCTAACAGCATCAAGAGCTTTCCAATGAGTTAGTTCTTTCGCATGAGGTGGCCAAGGACTGCAGTTTCAGTGTTCAGCATCATTCTTCCAAAGAACCCAGGGCGTGATCTCCTTTAGAATGGACTGGTTGGATCTCCTTGCAGTCCAAGGGACTCTCGAGAGTCTTCTCTCCAACAACACGTTAAAAGCATCAATTCTTTCAGCGCTCAGCTCTTCATAGTCGACTCTACATCCATATGACCACTGAAAAACCATATGCCTTGATAGACGGCTTTTGTGGCAAAGTAATGTCTCTGGCTTTCAAATGCTATCTAGTTTGGTCAAACTTTCTCCAAGATAGCGCTTTTAATTTGTGCTGGTAGCCATCTGCAGGATTTGGAGCCCCAAAATATAAATCTGACCTGTTCCACTGTTCCCATTATTCCCATGAAAGTGATGGGACAGAAGTGCATGATTCGTTTTCTGAATGTTTGAGCTTTTAAGCCATATGATTAGGAGAAACTTTTTAAGTGTAGATTTTGAAGTGTGTCTTCTGACTTTTTGAGGCTTGATTAATGCTATCAAAAAAAATACATTGTTTAGTTTTGTTTATGTTTTTTTTAAGGAGTTGAACGTCCGATTCATGAGAGTCTGAACTCTGGCCTCCACCATTCACTAGTTTAAAGCCTGGAACAAAATAACACTAAGTTTTGCTTCACCAAGGCTGAAGACTTCTTCTCTAATCATACCCTATCAGTATTGGATATCAGTAACATAGTCTGATGTAGCAGGCTCATGAATTATGTGTTCAGAAAGTGTAACGGCCGCTGATGTAACTGTGCTCTTCATTCTACTCTTCTTCCAGGGTGCCACTCAAAGACACTGATTCCTTTCCTCCAGCTGTGGCATTCAGAACTAGAGCCAATTATGGGGTGGAAGAGAATGCCAGACTGGGAGTGAAATTAGAGCAGAGTCAAATCCAGCTAAGCGGATTATTAACCAACAGCATGATTGAGCAGGTGGACCTCGAGTTCTTCACTTGTAAAAAAACAGAGACCATAAATGGCTGCATCTTGTAGGGTTGTTGGAGAATAAGAATGGATATTTGTGAAGCCCCAGCTTAGCCAGAGGAGGCACTGCCCATCCCCCAATGGAGGGAATTTTTGAAAAAAAAAAAAATTTGGGGTGGGGGAAGGCAAAGGGGGGGGGGTTGGAGAGGCTGGGAGAGATGGGGAATGACTTTATTCCGCAGCTTCTGCTTTCAGTGTTGTTGGTGGCCTTAACTATTGAAGGTCGATTACATAAATCTGACCTCTCAGCCTCCTGGAGGAATCCAAGAGCATTGGGTTAAGTGGTCCAATTATATTCTCAGGATGCCAATCAAGGCAGATGAGGCCCCAGTTCTCAAAAAAGTTGTACGTGGTGAAGCACAAAACAAGCAGCACAAGAGGATTAGGATCGTTGTTCTGGGTAAGCAGAGTGGATAGATACAAGTTAATTTGGGGAGCTCAGGTCATTGTTTAGGGTTGAATATGCTTTTTTCATACTGAAGAGTACTTATCCTCCATTTTTTGAAAGATTGAGGTTCAGAACATGATTTTTCATCTAAGGAGGGGGAAGGAGAGGGTCAGTTAGAAGCATTTAAATCTGTCTCAAAAGAGACACATAAAGAATGTTAACAACATGTGCTAATTATTAAGAATATACAAATAAAGAATAAATGAGAATCAATCTCACACTAGCAGAATGGGCTATCATCAAATTCCAAAACAATTAACACTGGAGAGGGTGTGGAGAGAGGGAATTCTCCCACTGTTGGTGAAATGTAAAATGGTACACCCCAATATGGAGACACATGATTTCCTCAATGTATATCCTGTGGTGGATTATTTTGAATATTTGGCAAACTAGAATATAATAGTTAAAGTTAAAAATTAAAATAAATATTAAAAAAAGAATTAAAGTAGAATTCCATAATGACGCTGCAATCCACTCTGGGCAATATCTATGACAAAACATAGTTCCGAAAGGATAACATGCATCCCCGATGGTTAACGCAAACATTTTACATGAGCAAACATGGAGTAACTAAATGCCTTGTCCTTCTACAGAGAAGGATAAGAAGAAGGTGGTACACATAATATCAATGAATGTTAATTTGGGCCCATATAAAAAAGGAGTGAAATAAGCCACTTACACGAACATGGATAAGCGAGAGACTGGGGGGTTCCAAAATAACTGGGTGAAGTAAGACTGAAAGGAAAATATTGCATGAACATCCCTTCTTTGAGGAAATCTAAAAAGACATGATAAAAATGACTTACCACAAAACCAGAAAGAGACTCACAGACTTAAGAAGACGAACTTATGATTAACAGGGTGGGTGGTTGGGGATGGATGGAGAAAAGGATAGAATTTAGGATGGAATTGTCACAAGGGCCTATAAAAGCGTGTGCGTGAAAATCGCCAGTGGTTACGTGCAGCATTGCTGGAGTAGCGTGTGGGGTGAGAAGAACTACAGGGCATAATGTATGGCGCGTCCTTTTGGCACCGTTCACGCTGAAACTATAAATCCTGTTGTTAACAAGCTATACATAAATCAAAAATAAAAAGTTAATAAATAAGAATCTGTCTCGCACTTTGCTGGGCCGTTCTCCAATGATGGAAATAGCAATTGGGCTGCAAGTTGGCTATTTCAAGTTCTGACAACCGGGAATCCACTGCTTCAATTTTAAATTAACCAAATATTGATGTGATGTCATTGCACAATATGATTCTTATGTCTGTTGGATTCTTATTTTTTAACTCCTTCCTCTTGCTGAGACCATGTGCAGCTCCAGTATATGGAGTCAGTTTTACATCCTGAAGTGAGGTCACAATTTTGGGCAAAGATGTGGTAAGCAAACCCATGTGTGTCTATAAAATAACAGTAAATCCAAAGTATCTCTTAGCTGAGCCGGATTTCCCAGGTTTTAAAATATATAATTCAAAATCATGAACTTTTGAGGAAAAAAATGCAGGAAAGTCAATAAATCTTCTCTTTTATATACACATACCGATCAGGGAAAACAGATTTTTGTAATAACTTCAGGTGGTGATGTAACAGTATTAAATAGCCCTTATAAAATTCTGCGAGTTTTCTCAGCTGTCTCTGCGCAATAAGCTCTGAGTCTCTGCAAATTCTGTCCTTCTGCCTGGAGTACCTTGTTGGCTTCCTCGATACTTACACCTAATTCACCTGAAAATTTTCTAATTTTCTTTTAGGTACAAGGGAGACAACTTTGTCTGGGAAGAGGTTTTCCTGTAATTCTAAGACTGTAGTTGCCGCTTCATGTGCTTCATCAGCTACTGGTCTTTATTGAAATGCACTTAAATAATCTTCACCTCAACTATTTAAAGTTATTTGCCCTTTGACTCTGGCAGTAATGGTTGAAAATATTAATTTCTTGTTTGGTAATGCATTATCAGGTGCTGTTTGTACTTAACCTGTTTTATCATCATGTTCTAATTTATTTTATTTTTGCACAACTGCATAGCATATGCGGAAGAAGGTGATGGCACACTCAGTACTCTTGTCTGAAAATCCCATGGACAGAGGAGCCTGGTGGCTGCCCAGTCGCATGGGGTTTCGCGAGAGTCGGACCTGCTGAGTGACTTCCTTCACTTTCCAGTTTCATGCATTGAATGGAGAATGGCAACCCACATCCATAGTGCTGGCCTGAGAATCCAGGATCGGGGAGCCTGTGGGCTGTTGTTAATGGGGTCTCACAGAGCGGCACGACTGAAGCCTAGCAGCAACAGCAGCATAGCGTATGAGATCTTGCTCTTGGACAGGGTCTAGCTCATGCCCCTGTAGTGGAAGCCCAAGCAGTCTCAATTTAGGGACCACCAGGAAGTCCAACAATTTTTTGTTTTTCTCTTACTTATTTGTAACGCATAACACCTAGTATAAATATAAAAATGGAAGATACATATGTAGCTTTAAATTTCTAGTAGCTCTATTTTTAAAAAGCATAAAGTAACAACTGCAATATTAATTTAATAATAAATTTGTTTAACCTAATAGCAGCAAAAAGATATCACTGCCACAATAATCAATGCATGATTACTAATATATATAATTGTTTTTTCCCCCGAGACATGAGCCTTCAAAACTTGGTTGTATTTTACATTTAGAGCATTATATTAATTGGTTTCTAAGTCATATTTCAGATGATGCAGATAGTTATACATGGCAGTGGCTACATATTAGACAGCACGATTTATAATAACGCCAAATTTCACAGCACACATGACCAAAAAAAAGAATAAAAATATTGCAATAACTTATGTCTACTATAGAATGCTTCCTCATCCGCTTTTTGTGAGCTCTTCAGTGGGCAGCTAGATGCTTTAGATCATGGAGCAGAAGATATGTATAATTTCATTTAAATACTAGATGTTAGTTTCATGTTTCTCAAAAGTGTGAATTCTAGACACAGAATTCCAGAACAGCTTTTCAGTTCAATCAAATTTTTATAATAGATATAGATTCATTTTGCCTTTTTCTAAGGCTGACATTTGACAAATCATGAAAAGAATGGTGTGTAAAACGCTGGCATAGATAATAACATAGTACTGCATATAGTATAGTATTAACTAACAAACACTGGTGTCCTCTGTAATCATCAATGATGCAGTGTTTGGCTTTTTCAAAAAGAGAAGTTCACTTAAAAGTCTAAGCATTAAAATGCATTTATTCCATTAATCTTTGAACCTTTAATGGAACCATCTTTAAGTTTTGTGTAAGTGGTGATGTGCATATAAGACTTCTGCGTGCACATCAGCGTTCATCGTGCTGTCCAGAAAAAGCTTTGTGCCATCTTCTGAAGCTGTGAACTGAGCTACTAGTGGCTTTTTTTCATGTAATCTACATTTGACTAAGAAATAACGAACTGACAAACCATGGCATTCAGAACGAGACTTCAATGGACATTTTGTCAAAATAAAAAAGTAACCTCATTCAGAGAAAAAACTTGCAATGTTTAACTTGCCATAAATTAAAATTTGAGCTTTCTAAATGAAAGACCAAATTTGGAAAAATTGTATCTACAATTGTGAATTCACAGCTTCTCAATATCTAACAAATTTCAGAAGAAAGTTACGGGGGATATTAACAATGTGAAAATTTTTTTGGTTGTTAATATAAGAAGTAGTCAACATAGGCAAGACAGGTATAGACTCCAGGGTGCAATTACTTCTTCTCAAATGACAGCATATAATGTTTAACAATCATGCAGGGTGACAGATCCAATCAAAAGTACAGATATAAACCTGAATTTAACTAACAGGAACAAATGTACGATGAATGTTAAGTTCACTACTGCAAATGCTTTAAGAATTAACTCATTGATTTTAGTAAGTAATCAAAGATTATCCAAATAACTGAAAGTGCTACTGAAGATAATCCTTCTTTCCCAATGTGTATATTGTTTTTTCTTTTCTCATATAGCTTTAAGCAAAAAACATCCTGTAAAAATTGAATCCAATTTTGCAAGGAGATATTGAAAATTCAGCTAGCTATTAAGCCAGACATTAAGAGGTTTTGCAAAATGATAAGAGTGACACTCTATTTATTTTAATGCTTGGGAAATATAATAGTTATTTTCATAAACTACATATTATCTCATGTTTCCTGTAATGGGTTCATTTTATATTTTAAAATGGAAATCAATATTTTTAAAATTTCTGTTTTAATTCTACTACAGTAAGTATTGGATAGAACAAATGATAATAAACAAAAGCTCTTTGAGATCTCAATAAATTTAAGAGTAAAACTATTTCTGAGATGAGAACAGAAGGTAAGAACCATACCTAGCACATTGTCCTATTATATTATACTAAAGACTATATTTTGCTTACATATTTCTTTGTTTCAATGAGATAATTATACTTCTATATTAGACTGTTAATATATTATTTTATAGTTTCACACTAATTTTACTATTATCTTAGTTATGAAGTTAACACCGCCAGTGATGGGACAAATCAACATCACTGGTGCTTCCATGTATGTACTTGAGAAAGACACAACATCATTTCTATGGGTATCTTACAAAAATGCACATCCTGGAATCTAATCATAAAGTAACATCAACGACCCATAGCATTGAACATTCTACCCAAATATTTGACTTGTAATTTATTTTTAAATATGTAATATAAAAACAAAAGCTAACAACAACAAAGCAAAACCAAGAATGGTTTCGGTTAAAACATAACCTAAAGGAGGTATGACAACGAAGTACCATCTGAATCTGCTGGTAATATTAAGTGGCAATTGGCAACTGAACAAAGTCGTGAAGAAATAATTAGTCAATAGTTTAATTCTCTGATCTTAGCTCATTGCACAGCGATTAATGTCAGAGGAATGTCTTGTTTTAGGAAATACACAGTTTAAAGGCGGAAAGGTATCATTTCATGTATATTGATCAATGGTTCAGAGAAAATATGAGAGGGTGAAGAGAAAAGAGAAACATGGTAACAATTTGGAATTTGGGGAAAAGGAAAGTAGAAATTCCTTGCCTATTTTTTGTCATGCTAGGGTCAGATGGTAAAGAATCTGCCTGCAAGATGGAAGCCTGGTTCGATTCCTGGTCAGGAGAATCCTGGAGAAGAAATGGCAACACCCTCAGTATTCTGGCCTGAGAATCCCATGGGACAGAGGAGTCCTGGCGGAATATATATAGTCCATGGGGGTGTAAAGAGTCAAACACGAAGAACTAACACATAACACATGGTTGTCGTTAATCACTCAGTCGTGGTCTGAACTCGCAAGCCATGGACATAGCATGCAGACTTCCCTGCCTTCATCATCTCCAAGCAGCTTGCTCAAATCAAGTCCAAATAGGTGGGTGATGCCCATCCATACCATCCTCTCGTCAGTGTCCCTTTCTCCTCCTGCCTTAATCTTTCCCGAGCAATCAAGGTGTCTTTTCCAATGAGTTCTTCACATCAGGTGGCAGAATTAAGCTTCATGCTTCCAATAAATATATTTCGGACTGAAATTTTTCTTAGGATGAATGGTTTTAGACTCCTTGTTTGTTCAGGGACTCTGCAAGAGTCCTCTCTACACCAAGTTCAAAAGCAATCAATTCTTTTGGGTGCTTAACTGGAAGAAACACAAGCTGGAATCAAGAATTGTGGGAAATATCAATAACCTCAGATATACCAGAACTCAACCCTTATGCAGAAAGAAAGAGAAACTAAAAAGTCTCTTGTGAAAGTGAAAGTGGAGAGTGAAAAAGTGGCTAAGCTCACACTTCAGAAAACGAAGATCAATGGATCGGGGTCCCATCACTTCGTGAAAATAGATGGGAAACAGTGGAAACACGTGTCAGACTTATTTTCTGGGTCCAAAATCACTGCAGATGGTGACTGTCAAGCACGAATTAAAGACGCTTACTCCGTGGAAGAAAGTTGATGTTTAACTAGATAGCATACTGCACAGCAGAAACATACTTTGGCCACAAAGGTTGTCTAGTATAGCTATGGTTTTTCCTGTTGGTCCATGTTATGACGATTGTGAGAGTTGACTCGTGAAGCAGGTGAGCGCCCGAAGAATGATGCTTTTGAACTGTGGTGTTGGAGAAAAGACGACCTGAGAGCCCTTGGACTGCAAGGAGATCAACCCATCCATTCGAAGAAGATCAGCCTGGGGATTTTCTTTGGACGGAAGTGATGCTGAAGACTGAATACTCAGTAACTTTGGCCACCTCAAATGCGAAGGTTGACTCATTGGACATAGGACTCTGATGGCTTGGAGAGAGATGAGGGCAGGAGGAGAAGGGGACGACAGAGGGATAGATGCTGGATGGCATCACTGGACTCGATGAACTTGATCTGTAGTTGAACTCCAGAGTTTTGTGGATGGACAGGGAGGGGCTGGCGTGCTGCGATTCATGGGGTCGCAAAGAGTCAGACACGACTGACACCGAACTGACTGAACTGAACAGCCTTACTTATGTCAGCTTAGTTCACTTTTTGTAGTGACCAAAATTATGTCAAAACAAGGAGTTAAAACGGAAAAAGGGTTACTCAACAAATACACGAGTGGTCATTTTCTAGATACTCCCACTTTTTTAGTTTCTGGAATTTAGATGTAAGAAGGATTTATGAAGGAACATCTTACGATAACAGAGCAGCTGCAGTAGCTATGGGGTGGAGTTAGGGAGAAGGAGGGATGGGAGTTTGTGGATGCAATGCAAATAGTATATTGGCCTGGATAACGACAAGGTCATGAACTGTCTAGGCACAGGAACATATTCATATCCTGTGATAAATGAATGCGAACATAATATGAAAAGAATATAATATAGATAATATATAAGAGTCATTTTGCTCATTCAGCAGAAATTAAACTTGCAAATCGAATATATTCCATAAAACTTTTAAAAAACAACAAAAATCAAAAAAGCTCTTAATGATTATTATAATCTTATTTGCGTTTCAACAATGTGTGCTAGAAAGTACCTCCCAAATTTTACCTCCTTTTGTCCATTTTTCTAAAAGGGCCTTTGGCATCAGAATTGAGGTTTCTTACATGAACTGCAAATCATTTTTCTCCCTACTTATGGTGGAGGGAAAGAAGGATAGTTTGCCACTTTAACACAAATGAAGGATAAGAGTAATTAGAAAATTATCTTGAAATAACTAGAAAGGCGATTGAGTCCCATGTTTAGCTTCGGCCATTCAGGATTAGGTCACATGCTTGGGAGGGAACTTAATCCCTCAGCGGCCTGGACAGCAGCCCAGTGGTGGGACCGAGGGAAATCGTGAAATCTTCGTTCACTCCTGCTGGTACTGAAAGTGCATCTTTGTGGGCTTGACTGGCTCTAGGGTTGAAAAGATGAGTCTAGCCGTTCTAGATTGGCCTGAAACGTGTGTGGTTAAGAGTCTAGCCCAAAGGATATTTAGGAGAGCAGATTCTTGGGAATGGCAGAGGATTTTTTCTTTAAACAACATACTCTCTCGGTCTTTTCTTAATTCATTCTGCACAGGTTGCTCGCGACACCTCTTAGTGGCCCGAGGAGATAGTCACGGCAGGAGAGCCTTTGTGTTTCTGACGTGGCTTCCCTGTTCAGACAAGAGTCATGGAGACTCTGGTTTCTTTGTTTTAAGAGGAAGAGCCTTAATAAATTAGTTAATTTCAACCTTAGTATGAAGGATGTTAAAATCTAGAGGTTAAAGAAAAATGTCTGGGGACAGCAAATTAAAGGGTACCCAGGACAGAACAGCACGACTGACTGCTGTCCCTAGCCTTACCATGCAATTGAAGAGGAGCCCACTGCTTCCCACAGTGATGCAGGAGAATCTCCAAGCCATACTAGAAAAATACAGAGCCCTTATCTCCTTAATCATTTTAGGGCCTGCAGAGTCCTGCACACTCTTCCTATTGTTTTTCCCAGGTGTTGCATGGTCTCCCAACCAATGGCTTTAGTGTAGAGCCAAGCAGAACCTCTGACATGAGATTGGTTCATTCCCATGTAATCCTGTTTCACAATCCTGTGTCAGAGGTAGAATGTAACCTCTACAAAGGCTGCTATTTCTGTTTTGCCTGTTTCCCAACACACGTCAAGGATACGTATAGTTTAGATTCCCGATGACTGACCTAGACGAATTCATCCACAACTTGGTAGCCTAAGCGCATAAAATTATTCGTGGTTACCTTTCCTGGAGCCAGAAGTCTAAAGATCAATTTCACTGAGCAAAGTTCAAGGTTTTTGGCAAAGGCACCTCCTTCCAGGGTGTATCGGGACAATTCAGCTTTTTTCTTACAGTCTCTGGTGGCTGGTGCAGGTCCTTGAGCTTGCGACTCTAAAATATCCAATCTTCAAAGGCCATCTTTAAGTCTCATCTGTTTCTCATAAGAAATACTTGTGATGACATTCAGACCCACCAGTCCCTTCGAAGAGGAAAAATTGAGATTCTGGACATTAAGTGATGGCCTGGTCAGACAAGGTAGGCGTCGCAGAACAGGGTTAACCCAGGCAGTCTGACCAAGGGCCAGCCTCCACCACCCTGTCCAGGAGTCTGAGGTCACCTTCTGTGCTTTATAGTTCCGGCTTTACAGTTAAACCCAATCAACTATCCTAGTCTATTCAAGACGCAGTGATAACAGGAGATCCTTAGGGTCGGTCTTATTCTCCAGGAATATATCATTTCATGTCGGAAAGAGAAAAGGCATTGAAGTCAGAGTGGCTACGCTTGGTGCGGAAAGTGATCTAAAGAGCGGAGAGGGCTTCTGGGAGCCCTGGTAATCGTTCGTTTCTTGCCTGGTGCTGGCTACAATAGGTGTGTGAAACTGTTGGAAAAGTTGATCACTGTAACACTGTAGACTTACGCACTGTTGTGTCAGGTTGCTATATTTTGAAAAAGACCAAATGAGGGCATAAAGTCAGGGCTCTAGGAAATGTCAAGAGAGGCCATAGGCAGTCTCTCCCTACAGCTGCTGGAGCTATCAGGCATCCTTAGCTTCCTCACTAAACTAACCTGACTAATAAAGGGCTGTGAGGTAGAGGAAGGAAGTAGAGGATTTCCAGGGCTTTCCTATCAACATCCAAAGGTCAGCAGCCACCTCAAATTCAGTTGTTAAAAGCAGAAATGAAGCAGACTTTTTAAGTAACATTAAAATGTGCCAATAGAGGATTAAACTCCTCTCCCCAAAAGAAATCGTTTTAATATTGAGGACATAAACTTTGAAAATTAGCTAACAATTTTGATCCCTTTTGACTGCATGACTTTTCAGATAGCTTTATATGTAACTAGAATTAAGAACTTCCCTGGGTCAGGAAGATACCCTAGAGTAGGCATGGCAACCACTCCAGTATTCTTGCATGGAAAACTCCATGACAGCAAGGGCCTGGGGGCTACAGTCCATGGTGTCACAGAAAGAGTATGGAATAAACGACCGAGTACTGAGTACACATTGCACTGCACTGTTCAGTCTCTCCAGTGTGTCATCTTTTGTGACACCATGGCTGCAGCACGCCAGC
Organism: Bos taurus; assembly: GCF_002263795.3. Classification (NCBI taxonomy): domain Eukaryota; kingdom Metazoa; phylum Chordata; class Mammalia; order Artiodactyla; family Bovidae; genus Bos; species Bos taurus. The sequence goes on along the minus strand of NC_037355.1, from coordinate 16,549,540 downwards.
TCCCTGTCCATCACAATCCTGAGCTTGCCAAAACTCATGTCCAATCAAGTCCAGGGATGCCATCCAACCATCTCATCTCTGTCATCCCTTCTCTCCCACTCAATCTTTCCCAGATCAGGGTATTTTCCAGTGGTCATTTCTTCATATCCAGGATGGCCAAAATATTGGAGTTTCAGTTCAGCTCAGTCCTTCCAAGTGACTATTCATGGACTGTTTCCTTTAGGAATGGATGGTTTGGATCTCCTCTGCAAATCATGGACTCTATCACTGCCACAGTTAAAAGCAATCAATTCTTTGTCTCTTGTCACTCAGCTTTCTTTATATTTGAGAGTCCAACTCTACATCTCATACATTATAGGGAAAACATAGTTGAAGACATACCTTTGTTGGCAAAGTAATGTCTCTGTCTTTTTAATATGCTGTCTAGGCTTGGTCATAGCTTTTCTTCAAGGAGCAAGCGTCTTTTAATTTCATGGCTACGTCACCACCTGCAAGTGACTTTGGAGCCAAGGAAATAAAGTCTGTCACTGTTTTCATTGTTTTCCATCTATTTGCATGAAGTGTGGACCGGATGCCATATCTAAGTTTTGATATTGAGTTTAAGGCCAACTGTTTCACTCTCCTCTTTCACTTTCATCTAAGAGGATCTTTATCCCTTGTGCACATGAAGATGGGAGATTATTTTGGCTTTTTTCATCAGACTTATTTTATCATGGAATCTTTATTTGTATCTTATCATTTCATGATAATGTTCTAAAGGGACAATTTTGGGAAGTTCTATTGTGAAATCCTAATCATAGATCCAGTTCACCAGAGAATTGTGCAACTGATGTTCAAAGTATTCCTAGGCCGTCTAGGTTACTCCTCTGTCCCCTCCACAAGCAAAAGTGTTTCGCTTCAAGTGACAAATAAAATATCCATAACCTAATGTCTGGATAAATGATGGGGGCAGAAGAAGCTGGAGGTCAGAGAAAAGAAGGTCTGGAGTGCAAAAAGGAGAAAGAATATACAAATGACTTGAGCTCTCAGATATCTGACAGAGTCATAAGAGTGTTTTGTAACAAAATGATATTTACTGATGAAAGATGCAGGGTGTTCTCCTCATGTAAAAAACAAACAAAAAGAGTGACTCTGGACTCAAGGAACAATGGAACTGAAACCTACTGGAAACCTGATCACCAAGCGCTTCTCTCATCAGTGTCCTCAGATCCTTCATCATCTCTCTCTCTCTCTTATGACTTCTGATTTTGCTTCCTGGCTGGCAAGATGGAAAGATATGGTGACCAAGCATTTCCAGAGTTTGTCTGTCATTGTCCAGTCATTAGAAGGGTCACGACTTAATCCAAATTTCTAAGAAAGAAAGATTGGTCGGCTTGCTAGCATGTTGAAACACGGGTGGGCACAAAAGCAGTCAACATGACATGGCTGGGGGTATAGGGTACAGTATGGATTGCCATATAACAGGTGGCGAGCTGGGCAGACCACTAAAGATGGCTGTTCAGAATACAAGTGTGGTTCTGTGTACAGCTGGTTTTTCAAAGCACTTTCTCGCTTTCTATAAATATAACAGGATTTTCTTTTAAATTAATTGTTCCGTTCTTTTCAGAATCAGATCCAAAGCAGTGGCTCTTCTCGTGACCTGTAGTGTGTCCTACAAATGGAGGGGATCTACAGTCGCTGCTATGCCATTCTGAAAATCATTTTCATACCCAGAAATGAAGAGATTGCAATTTGTTTTAAATGATTTGGTTTTTTCCTCTAAAATCTGAGTTCAATGGAGGAATTTGGTTATTAACAAATAATTTGTTTGAGAACTGTTATTAAGCTTCACTGGGCAGAATTTCAGTTGTTCATAACTACTTAAATCTCCATATTAATGCCAATCCGTTTCGAAAATGGATTGACTTCAAGAATACTTTTTCTCTTGCTTTGGAGATTTTTGCATCATTTGCCCAAATGGGTTTTATTTTCCTTTAATTATACAGTATAGAATAAAATGTGGACTTCTTGGGAGTTAACAGTTCAAAGCCTGTGCAGATTTTTGAAAGCCTTTTCATTATTGTGTTGGTTTCAAAAAAATTTTTTTTTATTAGCCTGGCAGGCGCCAGAAAAAAGAAAAATTCCATTTGGCAATAGAACTGTAAGATTTTCTTCGTTGTTCTTTTCCCACCCCAGCAGCTACAGGATGTATTAGATTAAAGATGCCATAGTGACATCTTGGTGGTCATCTTGCCAAGACACATAGCAAAAAAGTGGTGATGACAGAAAGTGATCTAGTTCATTCTCACAAGATTTTTGATTTATGTTGTTTGTTTTAATTTACTATTTGGCATGAAATACTCTAGAGTTTCCAGTTGTTTGCTCTCGGGAACTACTCAATTTACCCCATAAGAAAGGATAAACATGCTGTGTTGGAAAGGAAAAGAAGGACATAACCTCTTGCTTGCCTTTTTGTTGACTCTCTCATGAACAGTATTACACAAGCTACTCAGTAATTACTCTGAAAATACTGTCAAATCTATTTCCAAAAAATGAGACGAGAAACAGTATTCTAAACGAGCTCTCATCTCTTTCTAATTATATAGCTTTCAGCAACTAATCAGATTGTTCATTAGCTTGTTAGTATTTAAGATGAATGTATGAAATTAATAACCTCCAACTGTTATTTCTCACCCAAACTAGTGTCAATGAGATGAAAAACCTGCTTGCATAATTCTTGACTTTTTAAAAAATAATATAGCAAATAATATACAATAAAAAATTATTACTGGAAGCTTTGTAAATTACAAAAGAACCATGATATAGTGTAAAAAAGCAAAACAGGAAGTTATATATCAGTCTTGATCCTATATCACATCAGTGGGAAATTCTGTAGAAGTGTACATCTACACAATATGGAGGCAAATGTCAGTAAGGTCTATGTGGAGAAGGTGTAGACACAGAAATAGCCAGAAAAAACACATATACTCAATAAGGCATTTTCTGTTTTCATGATACTATTGTTGTTTGTTGTTCGGTGCTAAGTTTGTGTCAAATCTTTGAGGCGTATGACGCAGCAAGACAGGCTTCTCTGTCCTCCAATATCTCCGGCGTCTTTGTTCAAAATATTATGTCATTGAGTTCACATCTGCTGAAGCCTACTTGCAGGTTTTGAAGGCATTACTTGCTACCATGTGAAATGAGTGAGATTGTATATATAAGTTGAACGTTCTTTGACATTGCCCTTCTTTGGATTGGAACAAAAACTGGTTTTTTCCAGTTCTGTGTGCAAAAAAAATATATAATTACAAATTTTTCCTCCAACACAGATATATTACAAGCATGTTATAAAAATAGTGATAGGCTTCGCTGAGAGTTCGCCGGTTTGTTGCTGTCAACAGTGCTTGAACCAAGCGGCTGTCATCCCCCGCCCCTGCGGCCACTCAGTAGCCAGCCCCTCACCGGGCCGACAGGGCCCCTCCACGCTGCCCACGTGCCTGCGGCCACTCCAGCAACGGCAGCCGCCGCCGGCCACCGCGCCTCTTCTCAGCCACCGCCCGACAACCGCATCCCTTTGCAGTGCCCAGAGACCACAGACTTGGAGGCCTCCATCAGCTGCCAGATCAACTGGCTTACACTCTGTGTCTGCCTGCCCAAAAACTATTTTTAGACACACGATGATTGCTTTGAAGAACTTGCATAAAATAACATCTCAGTGAGGAGAAGGGAACAACTGAGAAACCGATGAAAACATGCAGAACAACGAGGTGGACCGAATCTTCCTTCAGGATATCAAGAACCAGACCGCCATGACTGGGAAATGGGCTGAATGTCAACGGATGTTGGGCTGTGCTTGGCAAGGAAGTGTGAATCAGAAAGAATACTGCACAAACTGGCCACTGAAAAAAATGACCCAGCTGTGTAATTTTCAACTGAGACTTATTACCTGAATGAAGCAAATAAAAGAATTTGGGTACCAATAATCCATTGACCAAGATGTGGGCCTGGGATCTGGCATACGCAGAGTACAAAAACCCTTGAGAACATAGAGTAAGCCCCAGGCTGCCTTCCATAGCCCAGGGTGAACATTCCCTGGCACCCATAGGCAAAGTGCGGTGCATATTGGGTTAAACCTTACCTTTCTATAAGTTTGTACCAAACCTTACTTAATTCTTTCTTTAGCCATTCCTTCAAATAAAGTATTTGGTACACCCAAATAAAAAATAAAAAATAAAACTTAGTGATATAAAAATATATAGTGCTGATGACATGAACAGATTGAGAGACCAAGAAAAAGAATAAAGTCCCAGAAGAGACTAAGAATACATGGGAATTTAGTATGTGATAAATTTAGTATATCTGAATTCCTCTTTTCTCATTAGCTTTATATTTATCTCCATATAGAACTACTCCAAATTTCCTATATATGCCTTTCTATTTTATATTGGGTTGAACAAAAAAAATTCACTTTTCCTTGTGGAAAAACCTGAACCCAGTATCGCCATGGTTTTGGTCAAAATGCAAAATAGCCTCCCAGTTCTCACCCGTTCTTTCTCCCTCCTCTGATTCTCTCTCTGCCTCTGCAAAGCAAGGTGTAGTCACACAATTTCACTCCCAAGTATACACACCTGAATGTTTATAGCAGCTTGATTCATGGTAGCCAAAAAGTGAAAACAAATTTCTACATAGGCTGATAAACAGATCAACTAAATGGGAAATGCCCATGCAATGGAGTATTACTTGGTACTAAAAAGGAATGAAATACTAACACATGCTACAACATGGATGAATCTTGGAAACACTACACAAAGCAAAAGAAGCCATATACAAATACTGTAAGATTTCATTTACATTAAATAGTCAGAATAGGCAAACCTATAGCGATAGAAAGCATATTAGTGACTGCATAGGGATGGAAAAGTTGGGGGAAATAGAAAGTAACTGCTAATATTTACAGAATTTGGGGTAAGGTAACAAAAAGATTCTAAAATTGATTGCAGTGATGGTTGCATATCTCTATGAGTATACTAAAAGCCATTGAATTGTGTAGTTTAAATGAGTGAATTGTGTGGTATATAAACTGTCTCTCAATAAAGTTGTTATTAAAAAACTCACAGAAGGATAAATTAGGAGTTTGGAATTAACATATACACACTACTGTATAAAAAACAGATAATTAACAAGAACTTACTATATAGCACAGGGAACTCTACTCAATACTCTGATAACTTATACGGGAAAAGAATCTGAAAAAGAACAGATATGTGCATGTTGCTGTTGTGGCTAAGTCATGTCTGACTCTTTAGTGACCCCATGGATTGTAGCCCACCAGGCTCCTCTGTCCATGGAATTTTTCAGGCAAGAATACTGGAGTGAGTTGCCATTTCCTTCCCCAGGGACTGAACCCCTGCATCTCCTGCATTGGCAGGCAGATCTTTACCACTGAGCCACAGGAAAGCCCAGGTATATGGAGATGGATAATTAAATCACTTAGCTATATACCTGAAAATAAAAACAACATTGTAAATCAACTATCCTCCAATATAAAATAAAAACTTTTTAAAATAAGACAGTGTTCAAGGAAACTCCAACATTCCCTGAACAGTCTGTAACTCCATCCTCTGATTACCTCTATCCCTGGCACATGAATTTTTATCACTAATTTATAACAACTAAGAGCTGTCATTTTTCCAGTTTCATAGCCCAATATCTTATTAGTATTTCTAATAAATTCAAGATAAGTATATTATCATATGACTTTGCAATTAGACACATTTTTCAGTGCTATGTCATTCAGTAGAACTGTTTCTTAAAGACAGAAGCTACACATATGTGTCTCACTATGTGTCTCACATATGTGATCAAGTGGAATTTTTTTTTGTTTGGTCCAAAGTCACAATGTTCTTAAAAAGCTTTAAATTAGTTGATGACATTTAAAAAATCTGGATATTTTATATAAAAATACATTTTGCTAACTTATCTTACAGAAATTCATAGAGCCTAATTATGAGATTTGACCAAAGCCTTTAAATCTGGAGAGCCCTCTCCAACTTGCCACCGTCTTTACCCCTCCTTAATGTCCATATTTATCTCACTTTACTAATTAATGCTACCTGCATAAGGTATCATAATGAATTTATAAACAACTACCACTGGGCAAGACTTTGCATTCCTTCTATTCATCTTTGCATTCCTGTGGTGCCTGAACAGTACCTGATAAGTAGCATGGGCACAATAAATACCCTGAATTGTTACCTCTCTAACATTATACGTGAGTGGTATTCTAGAGCATGTTTCTGCCACCTCCTCTGCTCTTTTTTCTTCATTTTACCAGCTAATAAATCTCAGAGCACCGCCTTGCATTGGACTCTGGTTGAAATCAGTTCAACCAAGTTCAAATCCTAGCCTTCCAGGGAAACAAAGGGAAGTAAGATCTTACTCACAAAACCATCAGCAAATAGTACCAAACACTATTAAAATGCAAGCATGCTATACAGATTATAGAGATGGATTTCTCTGCCCCCATCCCAAATAGATTCAAGCTGAATAAGCTTTAGAAAAAGCTTATATATGAACTCTTAAGATCTTCCTAACTGATTACCCAACAAAGACTGGAATGGTCCAGTCTGAAATTGATATATGAATTTTCTAGGAGGGTATATTTTGCCAAGGAATTTAACAGCATAAACAAAACTTATAGGAGTTTGTTTAACCTACTTATCAGGAAAGAAAAAAAAATTAAAGGCTTATTAACGCTATTATTGTTTATATGCAAAATTATACTGACTAAAACGAATCTTCAGTTACTTAAAATACTTCCAAAAAGACCCGTGAAGCATTTATTAGCACCTGGTACTGACTACAGTGACAATATACTGAACTCTGAGTCAAGCTTTCACTGGCTCACTGGTGGTGCAGAAAAGTAGCCCACTTTTATACACAGATTATATTAATCATATACATATATTGAAGTGCAATTAGTCATGTATGTACTATACATAAATATAAGCTAAATCTTTCATCTGCTAATAATGTAATAATGCTTTATTTATCTTTCTAATTTTTATTCATCCTCACAGAAAATTAGAAGAAAAAAATATTAAATTTTTAATAATACCAACAACCCAAAGACTAATATTTAATATTTTAGTATCTTTCTTATAGTCTTATTTTTATTTTTGCATAATTTTAATCATAAATTGCTTTTGCACATTGCTTCCGATTCCAAATTATAACTCAAAATTTTTAATGGCTGCTTAATACTTCATTGTGTGTATGTATCCAGATTTATAATAACTATTTCCCTATTATTGAACATTTAAGTTATATCTTGTTTTTCAGATTTATTAAGAATGCTGCAATTATTGTTCAGTAAAAAATGTTTTTCATTTTCAAGTTATGTCCTGAGACTAAATCCCCCCAAAGTAGAATTACATTGTTAGCATCTTCATTTGTATTTACCTAAGTTCCATGAAGGTTGGATTGATTTCCCTTCCTACCAATTGTGTAGTTCACCAATCCTTTCTCGGCGAAGACTGTTTTCTTCTGGAGTCTTCTCAATTGTGATGGATAGGGCTGGCTGCAGACAATCTGCAGAAGTCAGAGAAGAATGTCCTTGGTGCCACATCATTTGCTTTTCACCCCTGTTCATGCAGCCACCTTGATCCATTTCTGTGCTGCTCCCTGTGTGCCCCCTCGCCTTCAGGCCTATAGTGCCTCTGCTTCTGCGCCTGATTTCCAGTAGGGAGTTAATTGCTAGAGCCACTTTTTTTTTTTTTAATCTAGAAATACATACAAGGAAGGTATGCTCATCTTAAAGAAGATCTGCATCTGCTACAAGGAGCTACAAGGCTGATGGAAAGATCTTTTGGGTATCCAGGAACTTCCTGGGCCCTTGAATCTGACCTTGCAGAGGCTGCTCGTCTATTTTGAAAAGAATTGTTTTGGAGGAAAAAGAAAGAAAGAAAGAAACTGGTTTAGTTTCAATGACTTTTATGTATTTGTCCTGGTTGTAAAAGTAATAATATGCTCCCTATTAAAATCTGAAAAATGCTATCTCCAAAAGAATTAAGAAAAAAACCAAAAAAACCAAAATCACCAGGATTGCATCACCAGCTCAGTACATTTAGTTAGAAGCCTCTGTACCCGCATCTTGTGCCCCGTGGCATCTGCAGCCCAAGGGAGAAGCTAGGTCCTGCCCGTTCCTTTTTGATCAGCTCCCAGAAATTTGTACTTAACCAGGTCTCCAGAATTGGAACCAGAAATGGTGGTTTTATCTCATCTTAGCTCAGAGGGCTTTTGAAAGCTCGGACTAGCAGTTTCTCTCCCTTGTCACTTAGAGGATAGCATGCTTCCTGTCTGTGTTCCAAATCCAGTGGCGTTTCCTGGAATTCAATTGCCTTCCTCTCTCTGCAGAGGAAGTGAACAGCTTAGAAACCTAGGCTGTCCAGAAAGGGAACTCAATTATTGGCATAAACATCCTTATACTGCTTCCCATGAGTGTAATTATCAAATACCTTCCGTTTTTGCTTCTTATTTTAGTACTTCTTGTCAGACATTTGACTCAGGTTAACTTTCTGACCCTTTCTTTTCTTTAATTTTTATTGGAGTATAGTTGTTTAACAATGGTGTGTTAGTTTCTGCTGTACAGCAAGGGAATCAGTTTATATACATACATGTATCCACTCTTTCTAAGATTCTTTCCCATATAGGTCACTGCAGAATATTGAGAAGTATTCACTGTGCTATACAGTAGGTTCTCATTAGTTATCTATTTTATATATATATTTTATATATAGCAGTGTGCATATGTCAATCTCAACCTTTCTGACCTTTTCGTTTGTGACTTAGTTTTCTTGGACTCAAGCTTCCAAAGTAATTTGTCCTTGGAGACAGTATGGTGCAGTGGTTAAGGTGGCTCTATTGACAGCACGCTGAGTGCCACCGTAGTGAAACAGGCACTTGGCACATAGCTGGTGGGGATGGTAAGGGGTCCAAGTTCCTTGGAAGGCATTCTGGCACTAGCTGCAAAGTAAAAAATGCATATAGCCTTCAATTCAGTAATCCATTTCTGGGAATGTATCCCACAGATAGATCTGCACACATAGGAAATTAATATGTGCCCAATCCTTATTCTAGCATTTATATTATTATGTTATTCATTATAATCATATATTATAGTATAATGGTATATTTTAAATAAGGATCATAATAATGTAAATATATATTATTACACTCTTTTAATTGATACTATTATTATTGACATTATTGATATTTACTATAGTATTTATTATTTTGTTATAATTATATATGACAACGGTGTATTATATTATGGTATGTTATATATAAGTATCTATTGGTATGTTAATATAAGTATAATTTAATTATATTATGATATGTTATATATAAGTATATATTATTCTAGTCTATATTATTATTCTTACTATAGCAAAAGATTTAGAAATAACCAAAATATCCATTAGTAAAAGACTGATTAAATAATGACATGAACATAATGGAATATTATATAGATGTTTCAGAAGTGAGAAAGTCCTCTACATACTGATATAGTAGATATTTAACACTATACAGAAGATACATAATTCATATTATACGAAAGTGAATTGATTTTTTATAATATGTGATCTATATTATATATTCATAATGCACAATAAATAAGTTTTTTATATATATATATATATATGAGTAAGGCAGCTTGGAGAGAGGTTAAGAGCACAGACTCTGGAGCCAGACTACCTAAGTCAGAAGCCTGTCTCTACCTCTTTCTATCTGTGTGATCTTGGGCAAGTCACTTAACCTCTCTGTGCCTTGACATAATCATCTATCAAACAAATAATAATAATACTTATCTCATAGAGTTGGTGAGAGTATTAAATGAGTTAATATGCACAAATGCTTAGAACTGGGCCTGGCACACAGCAGAGAAGAACCATATAAGTGTTAGTTACTTTTATTATTCCATTAAGTGAAAACAGCAAAGTTTGGAGGTGTATAATATGCTACATTTAGCATATGATAAAGAAATGAGAGAATATAAGAGGCCCTATTTGCATTTGCTTTTCTTTGCACAGAGCAGCATCAGAAAGATACTTATGGGAGGAAGGGGAGTGGTGTTAGACATAGATCAGTTCAGTTCAGTTCAGTCGCTCAGTCGTGTCCGACCCCATGAATTGCAGCACGCCAGGCCTCCCTGTCCATCACCAACTCCCGGAGTTCACTCAGACTCAAGTCCATCGAGTCAGTGATGCCATCCAGCCATCTCATCCTCTGTCGTCCCCTTCTCTTCCTGCCCCCAATCCCTCCCAGCATCAGAGTCTTTTCCAATGAGTCAGTTCTTCGCATGAGGTGGCCCAAGGACTGCAGTTTCAGCTTCAGCATCATTCCTTCCAAAGAAATCCCAGGGCTGATCTCCTTTAGAATGGACTGGTTGGATCTCCTTGCAGTCCAAGGGACTCTCGAGAGTCTTCTCCAACACCACAGTTCAAAAGCATCAATTCTTCAGCGCTCAGCTTTCTTCACAGTCCAACTCTCACATCCATATGACCACTGGAAAAACCATAGCCTTGACTAGACGGACCTTTGTTGGCAAAGTAATGTCTCTGCTTTCAAAATGCTATCTAGGTTGGTCATAACTTTTCTTCCAAGGAGTAAGCGTCTTTAATTTTGTGGCTGTAGTCACCATCTGCAGTGATTTTGGAGCCCCCAAAAATAAAAATCTGACACTGTTTCCACTGTTTCCCCATCTATTTCCATGAAGTGATGGGACCAGATGCCATGATCTTCGTTTTCTGAATGTTGAGCTTTAAGCCATAGATAGGAGAAACTTTTTAAGTGTAGATCTTTGAATGTTCTTCTGACTTTTTGAGGCTCATGGATTCAATGCCTATTCAAAAAAAAATACATTGTTAGTTTTTGTTTTGTTTTTTTTTTAAGGAGTATGAACCTCAGATTCATGAGAGTCTGAACTCTGGCTCCACCACTCACTAGTTCTAAAGCCTGGAACAAAATTACAAAAGTTATGACTTCACCAAGGCTGAGACTTCTTTCTCCATAAAAATCATACCCATCAGTAATTGAGATATACCAGTAACATGTCTGATGTAAGGCAGGCTCATGATATGTGTTCAGAAAGTGTTAAAGGCCCTGATTACACTTGCTCTTCACTTCTACTTTCTTCCAGGTGCCCTCAAAGACACTGATTCTTCTCCTCCAGCTGCTGGCATTCCAGAACTAGAGACCAAATTACATGGGGATGGAAGAGGAAGGCCAGACTCGGGAGTGAAATTAGAGCAGAGTTCAAATCCCAGCTAAGCGGATTATTACCAACAGCATGGACTTGAGCAAGTGGCCTCAGTTTCTTCACTTGTAAAACAGAGACCATAACAATGTCTGCATCTTGTAGGGTTGTTGGGAGAACTAAAAATGATATTTGTGAAGCCCCCAGCTTAGCACAGAGGAGGCACTGCATCCATGGAAGTGATTGTGAAGCAGAGGGTTGGAGAGGCTGGGAGAGATGGGGAATGACTTTTATTCCCAGCTTCTGCTCTTCCAGTGTTGTTGGTGGCTTAACTACTGAAGGTCGATTACTAAATCTTGACCTCTTCAGCCTCCTGGGGAACCAAGAGCATCTGGGTTAAGTGGTCACATTATCATTCTCAGTGATGCCAACAAGGCAGATGAGGCCCCAGTTCTCAAAAAGTCTGTACTCTGGTGAACCACAAACAAGCAAGCACAGAGGATTAGGATCGTGTTTCTGGGTAATGCCAGAGTGAGATGATTACGAAGTTAAATTGGGGAGCTCAGGTCATTGGTTTAGGGTTTGACTATGCTTTTTTCATACTGAAGATGTCTTAGTCTCCAGTTTTTTGAAAGATTGAGGACTTCAGACATGATTTTCATCTAAGGAGGGGGAAGGGAGAGGTCAAGTTAGAAGGCCATTTAAATCCTGTCTCCAAAGAGACACATGAAAAGATGTTCAACATTGCTAATTATTACAGAAATACAAATCAAAAATGCAATGAGATATCACCTCACACTAGCCAGAATGGCTATCATCAAAAATTCACAAACAATAAACACTGGAGAGGGTGTGGAGAGAAGGGAATTCTCCACACTGTTGGTGGAAATGTAAATTGGTACAACCACTAATGGAACAGCATGAGTTTCTCACATGTATACCTTGGTGGATTCATTTTGATATTTGGCAAAACTAATACTTATGTAAAGTTTAAAATTAAATAAAATTAAAAAAAAAATCTAACAGTAGAACTTCCATATGACCCTGCAATCCACTCCTGGGCAAATATCTATAGACAAACATGTTCCGAAAGGATACATGCACCCCGATGTTCACCGCAACACTGTTTACCATAGCCAAGACATGGAAGTAACCTAAATCCCCTTGTCCTTCTACAGAGGAATGGATAAAGAAGATGTGTACACATATACAATGGAATGTTATTTGGCCATTAAAAAGAGTGAAATAATGCCACTTACAGCAACATGGATAAGCCTAGAGACTGTCATACTGGGTGAAGTAAGACTGAGAAGGAGAAATATTGCATGACATCCCTTCTTTGAGGAAATCTAAAAAGACATGATAAAAATGAACTTACTCAAAACAGAAAGACTCACAGACTTAGAGACCGAACTTATGATTACCAGGGTGGGTGGTTGGGGGAGGATGGAGAGAAAGGATAAGGAATTTAGGATGGACATGTACACAAAGGGCCTACTAAAGGGTGCGTGAAACTCTGCTCAGTGTTACGTGGCAGCATTGCTGGGAGTAGCGTGTGGGGAAACGAATACAGGCATATGTATGGCTGAGTCCTTTTGGCACCGTTCACCTGAAACTATCATAATACTGTTTGTTAACAGCTATACATAAATACAAAATAAAAAGTTAATAAATAAAGAAATCCTGTCTCCACCTTTTGCCTGGGCCTGGTCTCTCAACTGATGGAATAGCAATTGGGCTGCAAGTTGGCTACTTTTCCAAGTTCTGACACCGGGATCCCACTGCTCAATTTAACATTAACCATAATATTGATGTGATGTCATTGCACAATATGATTTTTATGTCTTTGTGGACTTCTTATTTTTTTTACTCTTCCTCTTGCTGAGAGCCATGTGCAGCTCCATGTATATGGAGTCAGGTTTTTACTATCCTGAACGTGAAGGTCACAATTTTGGCAAGATGTGGATAAGCAAAACCCCATGTGTGTCTATAAAACTAAACAGTAATTCCAAAGTATCTCTTAGCATGAGCCTGGGATGTTTCCCAGGTTTTTAAAATATATAATTTAAAAATTCATGATACTTTTGAGAAAAAATGCAGGAAAGTCAAATAAATCTTCTCTTTTATATACACATACCTCAGGGAAAACAGAATTTTTATGTAAATAACTGCAGGTGGTGATGTAACAGTATTACAAATAGCCCCTATAAATTCTGGAGTTTTTCAGCTGTGCTCTGAGCAAAAGCTCTGAGTCTCTGCAAATTCTGTTCCTTCTCCCTGGAGTACCCTTTTGCTTCCTCACTACTTACACCTAATTCACCTGAAAATTTTCTAATTTTCTTTAGTTACAAGGGAGACAACCCTTTGTCTGGGAAGAGGTCTTTCTGTAATCTCTCTAAGACTGGTTAGTTGCCCCTTCACTGTGCCTCTCTCAGCTACCTGAGTCTTTATGAAATGACTTAAATAATCTTCACCACACTATTTAAAGTTCTTTGCCCTTGACTTCATAGGCACAGTAATGGTTGAAAAATAATCCTTGGTTTGTAATGCATTATCATTGCTGGTTTTGTACTTAACCCTGTTTTATCATCATGTTCTAATTTATTTTATTTTTGGCCACACTGCATAGCATATGCGGAGAAGGTGATGGCACCCCACTTCCCAGTACTCTTGTCTGGGAAAATCCCATGGACAGAGGAGCCTGGTGGGCTGCAGTCCATGGGTCGCGAAGAGTCGACACGACTGAGTGACTTCCCTTTCACTTTTCAGTTTCATGCATTGGAAATGGAAATGGCAACCCACTCCAGTGTTCTTGCCTGGAGAATCCCAGGGACGGGGGAGCCTGGTGGGCTGTTGTCTATGGGGTCTCACAGAGTCGGACACGACTGAAGCGACTTAGCAGCAACAGCAGCATTAGCGTATGAGATCTTAGCTCTTGGACCAGGGATCTAGCTCATGCCCCCTGTAGTGGAAGCCCAGAGTCTCAATACTGGACCACCAGGGAAGTCCAACATGTGTTTTGTTTTTTCTCTTTACTTATTTTGTAACCATACCACCTAGTATAAATATAATGGAAGATACATATGTAGCTTTAAATTTTCTAGTAGCTCTATTTTAAAAAAGCATAAAGTAACAACTGAAATTAATTTTAATAATAAATTTGTTTAACCTAATACAGCCAAAAGATTATCACTCCAACAAATAATCAATGCATACATTACTAATGAGATATTTACATTTGTTTTTTTCCCCACATGAAGCCTTCAAAACTTGGTTTGTATTTTTACATTTAGAGCATATATTAATTGTTTCTAGTCATATTTCAGATGATCAGTAGTTATACATGGCCAGTGGCTACCATATTAGACAGCACAGATTTATAATATAGCCCAAATTCCACACACACATGACCAAAAACAAGAACTAAAATATTGCCAATAACTTATGTCTACCTATAGATGCTTCCCTCATCCTGCTTTTTGTGAGCTGCTCAGTTGGCCCAGCTAGAGCTTAAGATCATGGAGGACAGAATATGTATTAATATATTATATAGATGTTTATGTTCATGGTCTTCTCAAAATGTGATCTCTAGACACAGAATTCCCGAGACACCTTTCAGTTCAGTTCAAAATGTTTTTATAATAATATTAAGATGTCATTTGCCTTTTTCATAGGCTGACATTTGCACAAATCATGAAAGCAATGGTGTGTAAAACTGCTGGCACCTTAGCATAAATCAACATAGTAGCTGCATATAGTATAGTATTACTATACCACACTGGTAGTCCTTGTAATCATCAATGCCATGCACTGTTGGCTTTTTTACAAAAAGAGAAGTTTCACTTTAAAAGTCCTTAAGCATTAAAATGCATTTAATTTCATTAAATCTTGACCCTTTAATGACCATCTTTTTAATGTTTTGTTGTAAGTGGTGATGTGCATAAAGCACTTCTGCTGCACATCAGCGTTCAAGTGCTGTCCCAAAAAGGCATTTGTGCAATTGTCTGAGCTGTGAACTGAGCTAGTGGCTTTTTTTCATGTAACACCATTTGACTAGAAATAACAACTGACAAACCATGGCCATTCAGAACTGAGACTTCAATGGACACTTTTGTCAAATAAACAAAGTAAACCTGTCATTTCAGAGAAAACAACTTGCAATGTTTATTGCCAATAATTAAAATTTGAGCTTTCAAATGAAGACTCAAATTTTGGAAAATTTGTATCTACCACTGTGAACTTCACAGCTTCTCAATATCTAAACACTTTTCAGAAGAAGTTAGGGGGGATATTAACAAATGTGAAAATTTTTTGGTTGTTATATAAAGAAGTAGCAACATTAGGAAGACAGGTATAGCTCAGGGTGCCAATATTTTCCAAATGACCAGCATATAATGTTAACAAAATCATGCATGGGTAACAGATCCAATCAAAGTACAATATAAACCAGAATTTTAACCTAACAGAGAACAAAATGTTCACTGATATGGTTTCAAGTTTCATACTGCAAATGCCTTTAAAGAAATTATACTCATTGAGTTTTAGTTATAGTATCAAAAGATTATCCAAAATCAACTGAAAAGGCTACTAAGATACTCCTTCCTTTCCCAACTGTGTATATATGTTTTTCTTTTCTTCATATAACTTTAAGCAAAAAACATCCTGTAAAAAATTGAATCCATTTTGCAAGGAGATATGAAAATTCAGCTGCTCTCTATTAAGCCAGAACATTAAAGAGGTTTTGCAAAAAATGTATAAGAGTGACACTCTATTTATTTTTATGCTTGGGAAAATATAGTTATTTTTCATAAAATACATATTATTCATGTTTCCATGTAATGGGTTCATTATTATTATTTTTAAAATGATAAGTCAATATTTTTTAAATTTCTGTTTTAATTTCTACTACAGTAAGTATTGATAGACATAATGAAATAAACAAAAGCTCTTTGAGACTCTCAATAAATTTTAAGAGTATAAACTATTTCTGAGATGAGACCAGAAGGTTAAGAACCATGAGCCTAGCACATTTCCTATTATATTATACTAAACTATATTTTGCTTACATATTCTTTTTCACTGAGATATTATACTTCTATATTATACGTGTTAATATATATTTTATAGTTTTCACACTATGTTTACTATTATCTTAAGTTATCGAAGTTAACACCGCAGTGATGGGACAAATCAACATCACGTGCTTTCCATGTAATGTACTGAGAAAGACACAACATCATTTCTATGGTATTCTTAACAAAAATGCACATCCTGAATCTAATCATAAAGTAACATCAGACAGACCCAAGCATTGACATTCTACCAAATATTTTACTTGTATTTTTTTAAATATGTCAATATAAAAACACAAAGCTAACAACAACAAAGCAAAACCAAGAAATGGTTTCGGTTAAAACTAACCTAAAGAGGTATGACAACAGAATACCATCTAAATCTGCTGGTAATATTAATGGCAATTGGGAAAAATCTGAACAAAGTCTGTAGATAAGAAAATAATAGTCAATGTAATTTCTTGATCTAGCTCATTGCACAGCGATTATGTCAGAGAATGTTCTTGTTTTTAGGAAATACACAGTTAAAGGGGGAAAGGTATCATTTCTGTTATTGACTCAGATGGTTCAGAGAACAATATGAGAGGGTGAAGAGAAAAGAGCAAACGTGGTAAAACAATATTTGGAATTTGGGAAAAGGAAGTTCAGAAATTCCTTGCCTATTTTTGTCATCTAGTGGCTCAGATGGTAAAGAATCTGCCTGCCAATGTGGAAGACCCTGGTTCGATCCCTGGGTCAGGAAGATCCCCTGGAGAAGAAACTGGCAACCCACTCCAGTATTCTTGCCTGGAGAATCCCATGGACAGAGGAGCCTGGCGGACTATATATAGTCCATGGGGGTGTAAAGAGTCAGACACAACTGAGCAACTAACACACACATGGTTGTCGTTCAGTCACTCAGTCGTGTCTGACTCTGCAAGCCCATGGACTATAGCATGCCAGACTTCCCTGTCCTTCATCATCTCCAGCAGCTTGCTCAAACTCAAGTCCATTGAGTGGGTGATGCCATCCAACCATCCTCTCTCAGTTGTCCCTTTCTCCTCCTGCCTTCAATCTTTCCCAGCATCAGGGTCTTTTCCAATGAGTTCTTCACATCAGGTGGCCAAAGTATTAGAGCTTCAGCATGCTTCCAATAAATATTCAGGACTGATTTCCTTAGGATTGACTGGTTTGACCTCCTTGTTGTCCAAGGGACTCTCAAGAGTCTTCTCCAACACCACAGTTCAAAAGCATCAATTCTTTGGTGCTAGACTGGAAGAAACACAAGCTGGAATCAAGATTGCTGGGAGAAATATCAATAACCTCAGATATACAGATGACATCACCCTTATGGCAGAAAGTAAAGAGAAACTAAAAAGTCTCTTGATGAAAGTGAAAGTGGAGAGTGAAAAAGTGGGCTTAAAGCTCAACATTCAGAAAACGAAGATCATGGCATCGGGTCCCATCACTTCGTGGGAAATAGATGGGGAAACAGTGGAAACAGTGTCAGACTTTATTTTTCTGGGCTCCAAATCACTGCAGATGGTGACTGCAGCCACGAAATTAAAAGACGCTTACTCCGTGGAAGGAAAGTTATGTCCAACCTAGATAGCATATTGCAAAGCAGAAACATTACTTTGCCAACAAAGGTCTGTCTAGTCAAGGCTATGGTTTTTCCTGTGGTCATGTATGGATGTGAGAGTTGGACTGTGAAGAAGGCTGAGCGCCGAAGAATTGATGCTTTTGAACTGTGGTGTTGGAGAAGACTCTTGAGAGTCCCTTGGACTGCAAGGAGATCCAACCAGTCCATTCTGAAGGAGATCAGCCCTGGGATTTCTTTGGACGGAATGATGCTGAAGCTGAAACTCCAGTACTTTGGCCACCTCATGCGAGAGTTGACTCATTGGAAAAGACTCTGATGCTGGGAGAGATTGAGGGCAGGAGGAGAAGGGACGACAGAGGATGAGATGGCTGGATGGCATCACTGACTCGATGGACTTGAGTCTGAGTGAACTCCAGGAGTTTGTGATGGACAGGGAGGCCTGGCGTGCTGCGATTCATGGGGTCGCAAAAGAGTCAGACACGACTGAGCAACCGAACTGAACTGAACTGAACAGCCTTCTTTATGGTCCAGCTTTAGTTCAACTTTTCTGTTAGTCCAAATTATGTCAAAACAAGGAGTTAACGGAAAAGGTTTACTCAACAAATACACGAGTGGATCATTTTCTAGATACTCCACTTTTTTAGTTTCTGGATTTAGATGTAAGAAGGATTATATGAAGGAAAATCTTACAGATACAGAGAACAGACTTGCAGTAGCTATAGGGGGTGGGAGTTAGGGGAAGGAGGGATGGGAGTTTGGGATTAGCAGATGCAAACTAGTATATATGGGATGGATAAACAACAAGGTCATACTGTATAGCACAGGAAACTATATTCAATATCCTGTGATAAACTGTAATGGAAATAATATGAAAATGAATATATATATATATATATAACTGAGTCATTTTGCTATTCAGCAGAAATTAAAACATTGCAAATCGAATATATTCCATAAAAACTTTTTAAAAAACAACAAAAATCAAAAAGCCTCTTAATGATTATTATATCCTTAATTTGCTTTCACAATGTGTGCTAAAAGTACCTCCCAAATTTACCTCCTTTTGTCATTTTTTCTTAAAAGGGCCTTTGGATACCAGAAATTGAGGTTTTCATTACATGAACTGCAAATCATTTTTCTCCTACTTTGATGTGGAGGGAAAGAGGATCGTTTGCCAGCCTTTAACACAAAATGAAGAGTAAAGAGTAATTAGAAAATTACTCTTGAAATAAACTAGAAAGGCGATTGAGTCCCATGTTAGCTTCGGCCATCAGGAGTTCGTACAGCTGGGAGGGAACTTAATCCTCAGCGGCTCTGGACAGCAGGGCCAGTGGGTGGGACGAGGGAATCCGTGAATCTTCGTTCCACTCCTCTGGTCTGAAAGTGCATCTCTTGTGGCTTGACTGCTCTTAGGGTTGAAAAGGAGTCTAGGCCGTCTAGGATTGGCTGAAACGTGTGTGGTTAAGAGTCTAGCCCAACGGATAATTAGAAGCAGATTCTGGGAATGAGCAGAGGATTTTTTTCTTTTTAAAACAACACACCCTCCGTCTTTTCTTAATTCAATTCTGCACAGGTTGCCTCGCCGGACTCCCTCTAGTGGCCCCGAGGAGGATAGTCACGGCAGGAGGAGCCTTTGTGTTTCTGACCGTGGCTTCCCTGTTCAGACAAGAGTCATGAGACTTGGTTTCTTGTTTTAAGAGGAAGAGCCTTATAAATTAGTTAATTCAACCTTAGTTGAGGATGTTAAAATCTAGAGAGGTTAAAGAAATGTCCTGAGGGCACAGCAAATTAAAGGGGTAACCCAGGACAGGAACAGCAGACTGACTGCTGTCCCTAGCCTTTCCCAGGACAATTTGAAGAGGAGCCCCACTGGCTTCCCACATGCACGGAGAATCTCCAAAGCCATACTTAGAAGAAAATACAGAGCCCTTATCTCCTTATCATTTAGGGCCTGCAGAGTCCTGCACACCTTGCCCAACTTGTTTTTCTCCCAGGTTGCATGGGCTCCCACCAATGGCTTTAGTGTAGAGCCAGCAGAACCCTGACATTAGATTGTTCATCCATGTATCTGTTCACAATCTGTGTTCCAAGGTAGAATGTAACCTCTACAAAGGCTGCTTTTTCTTTCTTGCTGTTTCCCCAACACCAGTCACAGGATACGTATATTAGATTCCGATGACTGACCTAACGAATCACCACAAACTTGGTAGCCTAAGGCAATAGAAAATTATTCGTTTACCTTTCTGGAGGCCAGAAGTCTAAAATCAATTTCACTGAGCCAAAGTCAAGGTTTTGGCAAAGGCCACACTCCCTTCCAGGGGTTGTATGGGACAATCAGCTCTTTTTCTTACAGTCTCTGGTGGCTGGTGGCAGGTCTTAGCTTGCGACTCTATCATCCAATCTTCAAGGCCATCTTTAAGTTTCTCTCTGTCCTTCTCATAAGAATACTTGTTGATGACATTCAGGACCCACCCAGTCCCTTCGCAAGGCAGGAAATTGAGGTTCCTGGAGACTTAAGTGATGGCCCTGGTCAGACAAGTAGGAGTCGCAGACAGGTTTGAACCCAGGCAGTCTGACCCCAGGGCCCCTCCACCACCCTGTCCAGGAGTCTGAGGGCACCTTGTGCTTTTATAGTTCCTGCTTTACAGTTAAACCCAATCAACTATCCTAAGTCCTATTCTAGACTGCAGTGATACCAGGAGATCTAGGGTCGGTCCTTATTCTCCAGGATATATCCATTTATGCGGAAAGAAAAGGCATTAAGTCAGAGTGGCTACCCTTGTGTGGCAAAGTGACTAAAAGAGCGTGAGAGGGCTTCTGGGAGCCTGTAATGTCGTTTCTTGCCCTGGTGCTGGCTACAATAGTGTGTGAAACTGTTTGGAAAAGTTGATCACTGTACACTTGTAACTTACGCACTTTTGTCAGTGTGTGCTATATTTTGAAAAAGACCAAATGAGGGCATAAAGTCAGGGCTCTAGGAAATGTCAAGAGAGGCCATAGGCAGTCTCTCCCACAGCGCTGGATATCTAGGCCATTTCTTAGCCTTCTCACTAACTACCTGACTAATAAAGGGCTGTGAGGTAGGAGGTAAGGAAATGAGGATTTTCCAGGGTCTTTCCTATCAAAATTCCCAAGGTCAGCCCACCTCAAATTCAGTTTGGCTGTAAAGCAGAAATGAACAGACATTTTTAAGTAACATTTAAAATGTTGCCAATAAGGATTAACTCCTCTCCCCAAAGAAATCTGTTAATATTAGGACATAAACTTTGAAAATCCTAGGCTAAACAAATTTTGATCCCTTTTTGACTGCAGGACTTATCAGAGCCTTTAATATATTAACATGAAATGTAAGACTATCCCTGGGTCAGGAAGATACCCTAGAGTAGGCAATGGCAACCCACTCCAGTATTCTTGCCTGGAAAACTCCATGGACACAAGGGCCTGGCGGGCTACAGTCCATGGTGTCACAAAGAGTAGGATACGACCGAGTGACTGAGTACACATGCACATGCAATGTTCAGTCTCTCAGTCGTGTCCATCTCTTTGTGACACCATGGACTGCAGCACGCCAGGCCTCCCTGTCCATCACCAACTCCTGGAGCTTGCTCAAACTCATGTCCATCAAGTCAGGGATGCCATCCAACCATCTCATCCTCTGTCAATCCCTTCTCCTCCCACCTTCAATCTTTCCCAGCATCAGGGTATTTTCCAGTGAGTCAGTTCTTCATATCAGGTGGCCAAAATATTGGAGTTTCAGCTTCAGCATCAGTCCTTCCAATGACTATTCAGGACTGATTTCCTTTAGGATGGACTGGTTGGATCTCCTTGCAATCCATGGGACTCTACAATGCCACAGTTCAAAAGCATCAATTCTTTGTCACTCAGCTTTCTTTATATGTGAGAGTCCAACTCTCACATCCATACATTACTACTGGAAAAACCATAGCTTTGACTAGACATACCTTTGTTGGCAAAGTAATGTCTCTGCTTTTTAATATGCTGTCTAGGTTGGTCATAGCTTTTCTTCCAAGGAGCAAGCGTCTTTTAATTTCATGGCTACAGTCACCACCTGCAGTGACTTTGGAGCCCAAGAAAATAAAGTCTGTCACTGTTTCCATTGTTTTCCCATCTATTTGCCATGAAGTGATGGGACCGGATGCCATGATCTTAGTTTTTTGAATATTGAGTTTTAAGCCAACTTTTCACTCTCCTCTTTCACTTTCATCAAGAGGATCTTTAGTCCCCTCTTGTGCACATGCAAGAGGGAGATGTATTTTGCTTTTTTCACAGACTTATTTTACCATGGAATACTTTATTTGTATTCTTAACATTTTCATGATTAATGTTCTAAGGGACAAATTTTGGGAAGTTCTATT
Source organism: Bos taurus (assembly GCF_002263795.3). NCBI lineage: Eukaryota > Metazoa > Chordata > Mammalia > Artiodactyla > Bovidae > Bos > Bos taurus. Next base: position 16,527,274 of record NC_037355.1, on the reverse strand, counting down.
GTAGAATCCTAATTCATAGATCCAGTTCACCCAAAGATTGTGCAGACTGATGTTTCAAAGTATTCCCTGAGGCCTGTCTAGGTTACTCTCACTGTCCCTCCACAAGCCAAAAGTGTTGCTTCAAGTGACCAAATAAAATATCCCATAACCTAAATGTCTGGATAAATGATGGGGGGCAGAAGACAGCTGGAGGGCAGAGAAGGATTGGAGTGCAAAGAGAAAGAATTACAATGACTTGAGCTCCAGATTATCCTGAAGAGTCATAAGAGTGTTTTGAACAAAATGATTATTTACTATGAAGATGCAGGGTGTTCTCTCATTAAAAACAAACAAAAAGAGTGGACTCTGGACTCAAGGACAAGATGGAACTGGAAACCTACTGGAAACCTGGATGCCACCAAGGCTTCCTCTCTATCAGTGGTCCTCAGGATCCCCTTCATCATCCTCTCTCTCTCTGTAGACTTCTGATTTTGCTTCCTGGCTGGCAAGATGGAAAATATGGTGACCAACATTTCCAGAGTTTGTCTGTCATTGTCCAGTCATTAGGAAAGAGAGTCAACTGACTTAATCCCAAATTCCTAAGAAAGGAATATTGGTCAGGCTGCTAGCACTGGTGAGAACACTGGGTGGGTCACAGAACACGCCAGTCACACCATGACTGTGGGGTATAGGGTACAGTATGGATGCCCATATACAGGTGGGGAGCTGGGCAGACCACCTAAAAGATGGCTGTTCAAATACAAGATGTGTTCTGTGTACAGCTGGTTTTTAAAAGCACTTTCTCGCTTTCTATAAATAAATAAACAGGATTTTTTTTTTAAATATAATTTTCCGTTCTTCAGAATCATGATCCAAAGCAGTGGCTCTTCTCCGCTGACCTGTAGATGTGTCCTATGGAGGGGATGCTACAGTCTGTGCTAGCCATTTCTGAAAATCATTTCACCCAAGAAACATGAGAGATTGCATTTGTTTTAAATGATTTGTTTCTTTCCTCTAAAATCTGAGTTCATGGAGGGAAATTTGGTTAATTAACAATATTTGTTTTGAGAAACTGGTTATTTAAAGCTTCACTGGGCAGAATTTCAGTTGTTTTAGACTATTACATCCTCCATATTTAATGCCATCGTTTCGAAAATGGATTGACTTCAGAAGTACTTTTCTCTTGCTTTGGAGATTTTGCACATTGGCCCAAATGGGTTTTATTTTCCATTTTAATTTATACAGTATAAATAAAATGTTGGACTTCTTTGGAGTTAACAGTTTCACTGTGCAGATGTTTCTTGAAAGCCTTTTCAATTCATGTGTTGGTTTAAAAAAAATTTTTTTTTATTAGCCTGGCAGGCAGCCAGAAAAAAAGAAAATTCCATTTTGCATAGAACTGTAAGATTTTCTTCCTTGTTCTTTTCCCACCCCCAGCCAGCTACAGGATTATTAGGATTAAAGATGCCATAGTGACATCTTGTGGTCAACTGCCAGAGACACAGCAAAAAGTGGTGGGATGACAGAAGTGATCTAGTTCATTCTCCCACAAGTATTTATTGATTTATGTTGTTTGCTTTTTATTTACTAGTTGGCTGAAATCACTCTAGAGTTCCAGGTTGTTTTGCTCTACGGGAACTACTCAAATTTACCCCATAGAAAGGATAAACATGCTGTGTTCTGGAAAGGAAAAGAAGGACATAACTCTTGCTTTGCCTTTTTGTTGGACTCTCTCATGCAAACAGTATTACACAAGCTACTCAGTAATAACTCTGAAAAATACTCAAATCTTTTCCCAAAAAAGAGACGAGAAACAGTGATTCTAAACGAGCTCTCATTCTTTCTAATTCTAAGCTTTCAGCAACTAACAGATTGTTCATTTAGCTTGTTTAGTATTTAGATGAAATGTATAAATAATAACCCTCCAAACTTTATTTCTCCACCCAAACTAGTGTCAATGGAGATTAAAAACCTGCTTGCATAATTCTTGACTTTTAAAAAATAAATATAGCAAATAATATACAATAAAAAAATTATTACTGGAAGCTTTGTAAAATATACAAAAAAAGACATGATATAGTGTTAAAAAAGCAAAACACCAAGTTATATATCAGCTGTGATCCTATATGCACATCAGTGTGACAATCTGTAGAGTGTAGCAGTCTACACAAGTATGGAGGCAAATGTCAGTATCAAGGTCTATGTGGAGAAGGGTGTAGACACAGAAATAAGCCCAGAAAAAACACATATACTAATAAGCATTTTCTGTTTCATGATACTATTGTTGTTGTTGTTCGGTCGCTAAGTTGTGTCCAAATCTTTGAGGCCGTATGGAACTGCAGCAAGACAGGCTTCTCTGTCCTCCACTATCTCCCGGCGTTTGTTCAAATTTATGTCCATTGAGTTCACATACTGCTGAAGCCTAGCTTGCAGGATTTTGAGCATTATCTTGCTACCATGTAAAATGAGTGCAATTGTATAATAGTTTGAACGTTCTTTGACATTGCCCTTCTTTGGGATTGGAACAAAAACTGGCTTTTTCCAGTTCTGTGTGAAAAAAAATAATAATTACCAAATTTCCTCCAAAGCAGAAATTAAAGCATGTTATAAAACTATAGTGATAGGCTTCGCGGAGAGTCGCCAGGTTGTTGCTTCAACAGTGCTTGAACCCAAGCGGCTGCTCATCCCCCGCCCCTGCCGGCCACTCAGAGCCAGCCCTCCTCACCGCCTGACAGGGCCCTCCCACCGCCCACGGTGCCTGCGGCCACTCCAGCAACGCGCAGCGCCGCCGGCCACCGCCGCCTCTTCTCAGCCACCCGCCCTGACAACCGCATCCCCCTTGCAGGTGCGCTAGAACACCACCAGCACTTGGAGGCCTCCATCAGCTGCCAGATCAACCTGGAGCTCTACACCTCCTGTGTCTGCCTGCCCACGTCATACTATTTTGACCACGATGATGTGGCTTTGAAGAACTTTGCCAAATACTTTCTTCACCAATCTCATGAGGAGAGGGAACATACTGAGAAACCGATGAAGCTGCAGAACCAACGAGGTGGCCGAATCTTCCTTCAGGATATCAAGAAACCAGACCGCCATGACTGGGAGAATGGGCTGAATGCAACGGAATGTGCGCTGTGCTTGGAAAGAAGTGTGAATCAGTCACTACTGGAACTGCACAAACTGGCCACTGAAAAAAATGACCCCCAGCTGTGTAATTTCACTGAGACTTATTACCTGAATGAGCAGGTAGAAGCCACAAAGAATTGGGTAACCACATAATCACATTGTGCAAGATGTGGGCCCCTGGGTCTGGCATAGCAGAGTACCTCTTTGACAAGCACACCCTTGGACACATGAGAGCTAAGCCTCAGGCTGCCTTCCCATAGCCACAGGGGTGACATTCCTGGGCACCAAGGCAGTGCGTGCATATTTGGGTTACCTTCACCTTTTCTATAAGTTGTACCAAAACATCTACTTAAGTTCTTTCTTTAGCACCATTCCTTCAAATAAAGTAATTTGGTACCCCCAAAAATAAATAAATAAAAAATAAAACTATAGTGATTAAAAATATATAGTGCTGATACATGAACAGATTGAGAGACCAATGAAAAAGAATAGAAAGTCCAGAAGAGACCTAAGAATACATGGGAATTTAGTATGTGATAAATTTAGTATATCTTAAAGAACAATATCGCAAATCCACAGAGAAAAGGTAGGTTACTCAATTAAAGACTTTAGGCTAGCTGGATGGCCATCTAAAAAGAAAGTTGGATCCCATACCGCACACTTTACACCCAGAAAAATTCAAAGAGGTACAAAAATTTAAATATAAAAAAGAATAGTGTATTATAAGTGACATAAGAAACCATGAGAGAACTATTCAATAATCTCAGAGTGCAGAATACCTTTGCATTTATGCACACATGAAACACAGAAGCCACAACATTGTGCAGAAAAAGAAAAAAATCAAAGACAAACGACAAAACTGGAAGGAAGAAATATTTGTAATAGATAGCATGCTCATTTTTCTAAACATATAATGAATTTCTAAAAATCAATAAGGAGAAAACCAATGACCCAATTAAAAAATAGGCAGTGATTTGCAGCAACATGGATGGGCCTAGAGATTATCATACTAAGTGAAATAAGTCAGAAAGACAAATATCTTATGATATCACTTATATGTGGAATTTTTTTAAGTGATACATTCATTTTTTTAAGTGAACTGGTTTACAAAACAAAAATGTACTCACAGACCTAGAAAACCAACTTATGGTTACCAAAGGGGAAAGGTGGCGAGGGATAAATTAGGAGTTCGTGATTAACAGATACACAATACTATATATAAAATAGAGAAGCAACCAGGACCTAATGTATAGCAGAGAGAACTATATTCAATATCTGGTTATAACTTATAATGGAAAAGAATCTGAAAAAGAATGTGTATATATATACATATGTATAACGGAATCACTTCACTGTACACCAGAAACTAACACAACATTGTAAATCAACTGTACTTTAATAAAATTAATTTTAAAAATAGACAAATGATATGAACCAACTCTTCCCAGCAAAGAAAACCCAAGTAAGTCTTAAAACATGTGACATGGAATTCAACATCACTCACAATTGGAGAGATGTACTTTACTATCTGATAGATGTAGCTATCAGAAAATGCCATTTTGCATCTAGCCCATTGGCAGAAATCAAATTTTGATAGGAGACTGTATTGGTGGGGGTGTGGGGATAAAGGCCTTCTCCTACATCACTGGTGGAAGTGGAAATTAGAACAATCCTTGTGAAGGACAGTCGGTGAATGAACATATCCTTTGATATAGCTATTCCACTCCCAGGAATTTATAGAACAAAAGATGCTTCCATATGCAAAATGACTTATGTACATGGTCATTCACTGCAGCAATGTTTAAACAAAAAGTTTAAACAGCAATGTTTCAGCAAAATGCTGAAAACATCATCAGAATATTGGTTAAGGAAATTATAATACATCCACATAAAAGAATACTGTGCAGCTCTACAAGAAGAAAAGGGTAACATTCTTTATGGATGGATGCAGATCATCTCAAAGATATATTGTTAAGGTGAAATTCAGGGCTTAAAAATGTATAGATTGTGCTATCATTTATCTTACAAATCAAAAAAGAAATACACTGAATACACATATCTGCTGATGCTTACAAAATCTGTCACTTGAAGAAATCCTAACAATGTTTAGCTAAAAATCCAGAAGGAATGACCTCTGAATGTCCAGACTCACTCAACATGCTGAGACCTTGGTTATGCTCAGGGCTATATACTCTTCACTGGAAGGTCAGGGAAGACTAATGGCAGAGATGTGAAGAGAACCCTCAGGGAGGCCTGAGAGCTCCCTGAAGGTGTCCTCCCCAAAATGGGATTGTTTCAAACCATGTGAATTCTCATTTTTTTCTTAATCAATTGATATAAATCTGACATTCTCATCAACAACATATCTACATTTGTTTTAAGATAACAATGATTTCTTTTCCCCCAAGGAAGGTGCACTGTATCAGGCTGAGGGCTCAGACACCCAGATACATAGTGGCCTTCACTCACCTTTGGCAGCAAGAGAGATTTACCTAGGATCATACTCACATCTTTAACTATCCAACTTGTATGCTTGGTCTTTCCTCCAGAATTCCAAATAACAACAAAAATAACAGATTTGTTGCACACTTGGCATTCTACTTAAATGCTCACAGTGATCCTAGAATGTGAAGATGATTAATATCCTCAGTTTAAAAATGCAAAAGCTGAGGCTCGGAGGGTTAAATGGCTTGTCCAGCATCACACAAGCTAAAACGTAGAAAGGCTAACATTCTGCCACAAGTGAATCAGACACCAGCATTATTTCTCTTTCTCTATATCAAGCACTTTCCAATTTTCTCTGCACTCTTCTTCAACACCCTCTTTATTTGGTTCTCTTTCTAGTGCGCCTCCTTGATTTATTAAACATTATAATTTCCTCTGGTTTCAGAGTCTACCAATTCTAGTGATTCTCAATCCTAGCTGCACATTGGACTCTCTTGAAGGGATTTTAAAATAGACCCATGACCAGAGAATTCCTGGCGGTCCAGTGGTTAGGATTCAGCACGTTCACTGCTGTGGCCAGGGTTCGATTCCTGGCTGGGGAACTAAGATCCTGCAAGCCACCCAGTGAGATACATACATACATACATATATATATATATATATATATATATTATATATATATTTATATATATTTATATGTGTGTGTGTGTATATACACACACGTATCTCCATACCTATGACCAGAACTCACCCCTAGATAGTTTGTTTTCATTTGTCTGGGATGAGATCTAGGAAACAGTGTTTTCAACCACTTATCTCCACTCCTAGTGTCTAGTAGACATTCACTAAATGTTTGTAATCTGAATGAATGGATGATGAAAGAATAAAATAAAATTTAAAAAATAATTAAAAAAAAGAATAAATGAATGAATGAACGAACTCTTGAGAGTCCCTTGGACTGAAAGGAGATCAAACAAGTCAGTCCTAAAGGAATTGAATATTCATTGGAAAGACTGCTGCTGAAGCTGAAGCTCCAATACTTTGGCCACCTGACACAAAGAGCTGACTCATTGGAAAAGACCCTGATGCTGGGAAAGACTGAATGCAAAAGAAGAAGCAGGTGGCAGAGGAGGAGATGGTTAGATAGCATCACCAACTTAATGAACATAAATTTGAGCAAACTCCAGGAGATAGTGGAGGACAGAGAAGCCTGGCATGTGGCAGTCCATGGGGTCGCAAAGAAGTGGACACAATTTAGCGACTGAACAACAAGATGCCAAAATTGTTTTTGACGATAAAGCAAGAGCAGTTTTGAAAGCCCTAGGCTAGGTGGTAAATAAAGAATTGTTTTTCTGTCTCCTTCTGGGATGCTGGGATAGAAGGAAGCTGCATCCCTGTAACCCACTCCATTTCCACACAAAGGAAAACTATAAATAGCAGCTCTGAATCACATGAGGGTTATGTAATACAAAGTTCACAGAGCAGGCTGCCTTTATCACTCAGGCTTAAGTTGCACTGAAATGGAAACTCAGCTGATGCCCTATGTATTAGTTTCTCCAAATGATGAAAGTCTGTGACATTTGTCCAGACCATCTATTTCCATCGCCCAGGTTTGAGGCTAGTTGCCAGGACCCTTCTTGCCAAAGAATTCCTTCTGTCTTTCCAGATAACAAGTAAGCAATTTCAGCAGAATTATTTTTATTTGCAAAGATAAGGCCAGAATTTCCCCTGGTCAGATGAAAAGGCCATGAACATTAGCTCTTCAGACACTTGGGAACATTAGATCACAGCCTCCAGCGAGGAGGTAGATATAACACACTTCTGATTATGGTTCCAGAGAGGTCACCCCTGCTTGTTTCTGTAGAGATTTACTGATCATCTGAAATCCTTTGGTGAAACTCAAATCCACTGTGCACCATTTAGAAGGGGTTTGCCATCCTCTATGAAACAACAGGGTTACCAGCCTGCGTAGGGAAAGGATTCCACTACCTCTGAACACACATTTGACTCTCACTGGCTGATACGGGGGACTTTGGAATAAATGTTTCCATGAGTCAAAACGCAAGTATTCAGTGGCAGAGATGGGTACCCACATTCTCCTTTTCTTTTTTAATGCCCAACTAGCCCTTATTTCCCAGCCTGGCTTGCAGTTAGCCTGGCCATGTGACAGTGTCCTCGCTGATGGAATGTGAGAACTGAGGTGTACTACGTTCAGACCTCTCCAGGCACTTTGCTCTGATTTTATCTGCCTTCTGGACAGTTGGTATGGAGATGCCTCCTAGGCAACTCTGGAAGCCATGGGTTGAAGATGCTAGAGCATCACCAGTCTGGGAATTGATAAGCTCAGAATTCTTGTGTGAAATTAGGTGAGGATGTTTGCAAGGGTCACCTGGCTTGTCTTTACAAGGATGGGCAATTTTTCCAAATTTCATCTCAAAACACAGACACTCTATTACAAGCCAAGGCCTGAACTGGAGGAAAGGGATACTTCAAGTAAAATTCACACTATATTATGGATGGGTCTCTGGAACAGTTGATCAAAATTGAAATCTTTATCAAACTGTAAGTCAAGAAGATAAAAAAGAGTCTTTTAAGACCTTTCTGTAATTCAAATCATAATCCACATTCCCGACCTAAGTACTTTTTAAAATATCACAGACTAGTAATTCTTTTAATAAAACACAATTTATATTTTTCAGAAGCTGTAATGACTTCCATGATATCACTGAAGTGAGAGCAAAGGAAGAATGGGGAAAGAAGAAAATACTAATTGAACACTAGGATGAAAATGAAAAATAAGCCTCAGCCTAGAAATTGACTATGGTACAGCCGAAAGGATTCCTGGGCAGAAAGCAGGCAGAGTTTTCAATGCACAGACAGTGAGTAAATAAGCAGAACTTGTTGGTGAAGTTGGTAGAATGCTCTGGAATTCTATTCCAGAGACAGAATGATCATGATAGATGATGCTTGCTTAACATCTATTGTCAAATGTAGATGTCTGGCAACAGAAGAGAGGGGAACTCTGTCCCCAGTCGATGCCCTTCCAACCCATATCAGGGGCAAGGAGTGAAGGGGGTTGATAAAGCATGGTGCTTATTTGGGAAAATAAGTGAAAAGTCACTCTGGAGAAGAGCTCCAACATCAAATAAACATAAAAAGAATTCTTCAAGTATGAGGCGGGGAAGTAAGCTCTTAAAACTTAAGATCTTGGCAGGAAGGAAAGACTGATTGAGCTAAGAAGAAATCTATCCTTCCTTTGTCTGCATTAGAGAGATTTGGCACAGACTAAAGGACCTTACTCAAATTTTGCCACTCGCCCTAGAAACCTTGTATGAAGTCTCTCCTCAGCCATCAGGACAAATCTGAATGCAATGACTTTAAAAAGCTTCCCAAATGAGCCTTTCAGCAGTTTTATATACTGTTGAGAAAGGAGAGGGAGAGTAGCTATATGGCTAGAGAACAAAGAAAACCAAATTCTTGACTGCCCACTCCATAGATAAAACACTATCAAGCACATGTATAGCTATGAATTAAAGTATATATGTGCACTACTGCATATGATACTATGCGGCTTCCCAGGTGGCTCAGACGGTAAAGCGTCTGCCTGCAGTGCGGGACACCAGGGTTCGATCCCTGGGTTGGGAAGATCCCCTGGAGAAGGAAACGGCAACCCACTCCAGTACTCTTGCCTGGAAAACTCCATGGACTGAGAGGCTCCTCAGAGCCTGGTAGGCTACAGGCCATGGGGTTGCAAAGAGTAATACTAACATTAATGTTTTCTTCTTGCACTCTATATGGGTTGTCTTATATATGTTGGACACCACCACCTTCTATCTTAATACTTAAAGAGACTTTATCTTCATAAGAGTGGCTGTAGTATCAAAAAAAGATGAAAAACAATTCTTGGCTTGGGCTTTAGCTAAGCGATACTTCTACAGAGTTGTCCCTGAGTCGTGTCTAGGTTGAAAGTACAGATTGTGTGTTATCTAATAATGCCACACTCAAGTCTATTGCCTGAGCAACCAGAAGAATCATGTGGAAATGGAGCTCCTTAAGGGTATAACTTGTGTTTCATTTATCTTGCTCTCCACCAGGGCTAGCAGGGTGCCCTAGGACACCAAGGACATGCTGGTTCCTCAGTGATGCTTGTTGAATTCAAACATGAGTGAGTGAATGATTGAACAATCAAATGAATGCATGATAATATTTTTAAGCTACAGGAAAAACACAATATTTAAGTGTAACTCTCACTTGTCAGTGAAAATTCTCCATTGCTGGAGGAATGCACATTTTCTGCCTGGCCTACAGTCTGAGAATCCCATGACCGGAATTTAGCTAAAGTTCTATCCAATTTCTCAACAGGAGCTCTTCTTCAAAGGCCTCTGAGGTCTAGGTAGGTACCACAGAGTCCAGAAGAAGAAGTCCAGTAAAGCAACAGGGAGAAGTGATGGAAACTGGCAAAATGGAGGATGATGCATTGGGCCTGATGAGGGTGACCATTTTTGCCTCCATTAGGCCAAGTGTTGTCTTCTCTGGGTGTCTAATAGTTTTTTGACTTGTCTCATCAACTACATTGTAAACCTAAAGACGTCTGGGAATATGAGACGTTTCTCCTTTCTTCTGTCTCCACCATGGTCTGGTGGGATAAGAACTAGACTTGGAATCCAAACTTGCAAGTCTTCAATTCAATTAGCTAGACAGCCTTAGATAAGGAACTTAACTCCTGTGACTCTCAGTTTCCTTAGTCAGCCAATAAGAATAGTACTACCTCACTCAACAGGCTGTTCAAAGAGCAGACAAGACTTTTGCCAACTGTAATACTGTACACAAATGTGAGGATTACTATTAATTTTATTATTAGAGAATGAATACTTGTTGAAACCCATTGAACTGAAGAGAGGTGATGCAATTCTATATACTTGGCAAAAAATCAATATCTGCCTCTACTTAACTCCTTTTGAAAACAACATGTATAGAGAATATTAAAAAATATATGTAGAGAAGGCAAGCTAACATATATATCAACACATCACATTATTGTTACTGAACGGTTGGAAATAGTGAACACTTGTAATTTTATGATAAACAAGTATTGGGCTTCCCTGGTGGGAGTCCACCTTGCAATGCAGGGGATGCGGGTTCAAACCCTAGTCTGGGAAGATCCCATATGCCTTGAAGCAACTAAGCCAGACTGCCACAACTACTGAGCCCGCGCTCTAGAGCCCCAAGCCACAACTATTAAGCCCATGCACTGCACTACTGAAGCCCGAGGACCTAGAGGCCATGCTCTGCAACAAGAGAAGCCACCGCAATGAGAAGCCTGCACACCACAACTACCGAGTAGCCCCCACTTGCTGCTACTAGAAAAAGCCCATGCTTAGCAATGAAGATCCAGCAGAGCCAAAAATAAAATAATTTTTTTAAAAGTATTGATAAATGCTTTCCCACTTTACAGTTTAAAATATATTAATTGTACATGTGCTTTATTGGGACATGCACTGTATCCATTATAAAATGTATCCTAAGCACTATAATTGTTATCACTTGAATATTTCTGTGTAGTAGAATTACTGTTAAATTTTGTTTTCTTCTCTGTGCTTTTCTATATTCTTCAACTTTTCTTTAATAAACACATCACACAACATTTTTTCTGACTCTGAAATATTTAAAAAGAAAAAAATTGCCCAGTTTATTCCTGACTTACTTCTGTCTCAGATTGGTGGGTGACCACAGATGTTCATAAGAATATTTTTAAACTGTGGTAGGAGATTAGGAAAAATTTATCAAAATAACAGAGTTATTCATAGGAAAGATCTAATTAAATAAAATCTGATTTTACAATTCTTTATCTAATGCCTCCTAGATCTGTGGTTTAAAAGAAAAAGCTGTCTGTATATGCTATTTTTGTATAAAAATGGAGACGTATAAGAGCATACATTCACACCTGCTTATTTGTATAAAGAAAACATTAGTGGGGAGAAATGGAGACCGGAGTGAAAGGTGGGAATTTGGATGATGAGAACAAGAAAGAAACAGGACTTTGTGTACTTTTTGTTATATTGTTTGAATTTTTAAAATGTCATACATATATCATTGTAAATCAACTATATTCCAATAAAATTAATTTAAAAAAATAAATAAAAAACATAATGTGCAAGTAATAACAAGTCTAATATGCAAATGTTACAAGTGCTCCTGACCTTTGTTCTAGGGAGTCAGGCCTCACACTGGGTCTGGGCTAGAGGCCGCCCTCGCCAGTGGAGAGATGGATGTGGACGCTTATGTGGCCAGGGAAGCACGAGGCTGGTCCTGGGCTCACTCTCCTCAGCCTGCTGTGTCGTCCTCCTTAGATTTATCTGCTTCCTCTGGCAGCATGAAACCCTGGCTGCACACTGCCTATGTTCTCTGCTCCAACCCAGGAGGGTTCTTGGTTGCCAGTTGGTCACATTGAGCATAGCTGGTTATGTTTCAGGGGCTCTCTCTGTTCAACAAACTTTATAAACCAGGCTCAGTAAACTGAAAACAACACATGCCGATTATAGTCTTGTGTTCAGTGGAGTCTGAGATACAGTTGGGCGAGAAAAGCCCAGAAGGTGTCCCCTAGTGCAACCAGGCCCACTCCATGCTCCCAGCTAGGATCTGCATCAAATGGAGCCTCAGACGGCCTCTCTTGAGTCCATCCATTTATTCTAATGGGAAATGCTAGCATATGGTTCCTTGATTATCCAACTGCAAGCTGCCTCATGCACATGTTCTGTGGAAGGGATCTGGGTTGCAGAAGTTTGTCAAAACAGGTAGTCTAGGCGTATAAGTTGGCTCACAACTGATTAGCGATGTTCCATGCAGCTCAGGGAAATGTTAAAACTTGGTGAGAACTACCTTAAAATGAGAAACTTCAGCTCACGAGAACATACTACTGAAAAAAAGACAACACAAGGAATGGAAGCAGATATTTACCGCACATATAATCAACAAAGAATTAGTATGTATAACATAAGTAACTCCTATAAATCAAAAAGACCCAACCAATCAATCAATAAACAGGCAGTGTGCTCTGCAGTTCTGCAGATCTGTCTCTTCAACAGTATTTGGATGGCACAGACCCAGAGATACCCCTTGCTCCAACCTCCCACCTCCCTCCAACCCTTTTAACAGTCGAAACCTTCAGAATGAGCCACTGGGCTATCCCAGGCCACTGGGACAAACACCATTTTTTGAGTTAAACTCCTTAATAATGATCAACCATGAGCTCCCAGATCATCAGAATTATTCCTGAGGTGGAAGCTGTCATCAGCTGCCTGGTCAATATGCATCTGTGGGCTTCTGACACCTACCTCTTTCTGGGTGAGTGTGTGTGTGTGTGCATGAGTGTCTATTTCCACTGGGAGGATTTGGCTCTGGAGGGTGTGAGCCACATTTTCTGCGAACGGGACCAGGAGAAGCAGGAAGGCTCCAAGTGTCTCTTAAAATGCAAAACCAGTGCTACAGCTGAGCTCCTTCCAGGATGTGCAGAAACCACCTCAAGAATGAGTGAGGTAGGGACTTCCCTGACAGTTCAGTGATTAAGAATCTGCCTTCCAATGCAGGGGGGATGAGTTCAAGCCCTGGTTTGGGAGACTAAGATCCCACATGCTGCAGGACAACTAAAAAGCCCAGTCTGCAACTACTGAGCCCCCTCACCACAACTAGAGAGATGCCAATGTGCCACAGTGAAAATCCTGCACCCCAGAGCTAAGATCTGATGCAACCCAAAATAAATAAATATTTAGGGAGGGAAAAAAAAAAAAAGAGTGGGGTAAAACCCAGGACGCTACGGAAGCCGCCATTCTCAAGGAGAACCTGAACCAGGCCTTTTGGATCTGCATGTGCTGGGTTCTGCCCACACAGACCCCCACCTCTGTGACTTCCAGGAGAGTCGCTTCCTAGATAAGCAGGTGAAACTCATCAAGAAGATGGGCAACCCCCAGATCAACCTCCACAGGCTGGTGGGCTCCCAGGCTGGGCTGAGTGAGCGTCTCTTGCAAAGGCTCAACTCCAATACAACCAGGAGCCGCTGTAGGCCGGTGGCCTTGGAGGTGCCCCTCTGGTGTCAGGGCTTCTGCTTGAAGCCCCTCTCTGCAGCCACCAGGCAGCTTTTTAACCACCCTGGAATCCTTGCCCAAACCTTGGACCAAATGGAAACAATAAAGCTTTTTGAAGAAAAAATAAATAGGCAAATAATTTTATACCTCTTAGGTAGTTAGAGGTGGTGTTACCAAAACACAAGTCCATGTGCCCGCTGCACACTGAGGCCAAACAATACCAAAACATCAGAGTTTGGAGAAGAGAAAGGTTTATTGAAGGCCATGCAAGGAGACAGGTAGCTCCTGCCTTAAAACCCCCAAAGTCCCAAAAGCTCTCAGCAAAGCTCTATTTTAGGAAAGGTGAGGGAGGGATGTGCTTAGTTGTTGCAAACTTCTTGGTATCAGATCCTTTGTTTCTGAGGTCTGGTCACAGGTCCTCCACCAAGAAAAAAAAAAAAATGTTATTCTCTGTTCTGAGAAGAAAGGGCAAGGTCCCAAGGCTCAACTTTCACCCTGTGAGGTCCAGGTCCTGGCTAAGAGGAAGCAGGTCTCAGTTGGCAGCTCCCTCAGCACCAGATCCCCAGCCCTCCACCCAGCTGTCATCCCTGAGAAAGCCAGGAGCCCAGGACCCAACTGGCCCTCAGGCTCCTTAGGCCACCCAAATCGCAGAGGCTGGTCCCAGGCAGACTGCTGCTGCCTTTGGGTCACAGAGGCAGGGATGGGGGAGAGCTTCACCGCTGCCTCAAGGCCTGGACCTGGCCAGAGGGCAGCCTTGGTGAGGGCTCTGGAGCCCTGCAGGGCACAGCCCCCAGCCTGCTCGCCTGGCCCCAGCTCAGCTCACCCACTGGCCAGAGGCTGGGTGAGCTGGAGGGTCCCAGGGAGAAAGCCCAGATCTGCCTCTTACCTCACCGCCACCTGAGGACCTCCATCCACAAACAGTTGGCCGACTGACGCACCAACGGTCGCTCATTGACAGTTGGCTGCTTGGGGGAGGGGCCCACTGGAGCGCCAGCCAATGGCTTAGCAGGACCACTAATGGTGTGGCGGTAACCCTGCCTGGTAACCGGGTTGGAGGGTAATGGAACGCGGGAAGGCATACGAAGGGTCGCGCAGAGCGGCCGCACTGGTGTCTCCTGGGTTGAAAAAACTGAGAAGCAAAGCCGCAGACAGTGAGACAACCAATGACCTGCCGCTTCAGGAGCCCACTGCCACCCCAGTCTATAGAGACAGAAGAGTGAGGCTGTCAGAAGACCAGGAGTCAGTTGAAGTATCTGGGTAGAAGCTAGAACCAGGGTGGACCTGTGAGGTGGGAGCTGAGGTGCAGAGGCAGCACTATCTGAGTGACAGAGAGATAGACACTCTGACCTCTCTCTCCCCTCTTTCCTGCCAATGCCTCCCATTGGCTAAGCCCAGAAGCCAGACAGGGAACACAGGAATCTGGGAAATGCAACATGAGATACAGAACAGAGCAGGGGAGGGACACGGAATGGGTCTGTCCCCACTGCCCCAAAAAAGCCCTTGCACGGAAGCAGATGGAGACATACATAACAAAACTTACAGCACCACTGTTCATAACAGCAAGAGAAACAAGTGTCTATTAATAGGAAATGTGAATAAATTATAGTACAGTCATACAATGGAATATTCTACTACGGTGAAAGCAAATGAGCAATAGCTACATTTATCAACATGGATGAGTCTCACAAAGCCAAACAAAATGTTAGAATTTTATATATTTATATAAAGCATAAAAGCGTACAATGATGATAATGATGAAGAAGATAGATATGTTGTAAAAGTACACAGAAAAATTGAAAAAAGTATAAAGGAATACATCTTTTGGAAAAAGAAAGGGAGATGTGAACAGAAAGACATGCCGAGAGTTTCAAATGTAGTAAAAATGATACTGGGTGATGGGTACACAGGACCACTGTATATTGCTATTGATGGTTTATACAAAATTTTTTCAGAGTATGCTTAACTTTACAAAGGCGCTTGAAGGACTGTGAGTCAGAGTGGCTATTCTAAATGTCAGGAAAAGACTCCATTCTTTGTCTGGAGACAGAACTTGATGCCATCTGGCAAATGCAGATTGGCCCAAGAGAAACCCCCTCCTTGCCTCTCCCCCTTGGACCCAGTCCAATTAGGCAAACACCACTTGCCCCATGAGTTCTAGACCCAGTGGCATTCTCCTGACTCTTCTGCAGATATCGTGGGTAGGAGCTATGCACCTGGTCAGTCTTCAGTGTTAGTTTCTCAGGCCTCCAAGAGGCACTGGTTCTGTGTCTCTTCATGACAAGAAACACATTTCAAAGCTCTTCAAGAGTCCCTTTGAACCACTTCCCCACTAGACTTGGGTGAGTTAGATAGTAGCATTCCCAAAGCAAAGCGCAGTGTTCGGAAGATCATAATCCCCCAAATCCCTCTTCTCTACTCTAAGCTTTTCTGTTTTTATTTTTTTGGCTAAAGGATCTAAGCAGGGCCAACTTCGTAGGCATGTGACCTGTCAGACAAGCCCCCACACTTGGAAAGGCCCTGTGCCTGATTTAATGCTCTGTTGTTGTTGTCTGGAATTCAATAGTTTAACAGGAGGTCCCACATTTTCATTTCATTTTGTACTGGGCTCTGGAAATTGTGTAGCTTATCCTGGACCTAAGACTTGTGGGACAGGTTCTTAGAGTCATTTCCTTGTAAATCTGCATACCAGGTATGGAATTCTGAGAACTACTCTTGACAACTACCTTAATGGCCAAAGTAAAAACAGGAAGAGTCCCTTCCTAATATCCCATTACATTTGTTTACTTGTTTGTAACCTGTCTTCCCAACAAGGGGTTGTAAAGTCCACCAAGGTAAGATTATTTAGCTGAACACTGTCCTCATGACATAGTATCTGGCTTATAATACCTTTCAATAAATACTCATTGGAAGAACAAACATTTACAGAATCATTAAAACTGTGCTTGTCCTAGACTTGTTTTCTAACAACTGTTTATATGAAAAGCATATACCATATTTTAGAAGATATGTTCTTAAAGAACATGCATAACTCAATACTGATTTTTCCACAGAATGAGACATGCTTCCTCAAAATGTACAACTATAGTACATTTTGGCTTTCGTGCTGCTTTCTATTTTCTCAAGACTAACATTTTACTCTAACTAGAGACTTGCTCTAAAATGTGTCATAGGCACTGTTTGGCCTTCAAGACCATTAAAGCCCATCTAAAGTTCATTTCAAAAACCAAAGTTTCCGTCCGTTTTTCAGCCCTAACATTGTCACTCCCATTTAATGAACGCTCAGATAAGATTGCCTCAGAATGTAAAAATATCTAAAATTATAAAATGGCCAATGTGAGGGACCTCCCTGGTGGTCCAATGGTTAAGAATCTGCCTTCCAATGCAGGGAATGCAGGTTCAACCCCCAGTCCAGGAACTAGGATCCCACATGCCTTGGGGCAGCTAAGCCCTCATGCACAACTACAGTGCTGGGCACTGCAGCTAAGACCTGATATAGTCAAAAATACATATAAAATTTTCTTTAAAAAAGGCAAAGAAAACAACCTCCCAAAGTCCCATCCATTCCTAGTTAAGTTCAACTGCACAATTAAAATACAACTATATAAGGAAATACTATGCAGCCATTAAAAAACTGACAAGGTATGTGTTAATGATACAGAACATATAATTAAGTTTAAAAAATGGTCAATGTGAAAATAAGGAAAGTCCTCACCATAGGCACCTACCCACAGCAGCTCTAACTCAGGGAAGCCACAGCCTGGTTGACAACACTGACAAAGGGCTGCAGGTCTTTTGTTTTCCTGCCAAACTGCCCAACAGCAATGTATATGCCAGTGCTACAGTCCGCATGGCCTGCCAACCTCAAACGAATTTTCAAAATCTGGTGGCATTTCCATTACTTCTGATTCTACATGTGAGCTTAAACACACTTATATTACCTGACATTTGCATAATTTAACTCCCACAAATGCCGCCACTCCATGTGTCACTAGGTCACCTGTGTTTCAGTGTGTCTATAAACACACTGCTTTACACCAAACAGAACAACTCATGGATGGTGAAGCAAGAAAGCAATGGAGGCTCCGCAGCACCAGATGACCTCAAGTGGTTCTGGCAGCAAAATCAAACACAGGGATACTTTAATGCAATTCGCTCCACATGGCAAATGAGTGAGGAAGTGAAATATCTGACTAATACCTAATATTTAAATCCTAGACAAAACATTTCTGTGCAAATAGGGAAGTGCTTTATTTACTCTGATCCAAGTCAAAGGTAGCTGGATAATTAGTTTTCTTTAAACAACATTCAGCTTTGCTGACATCTCATTTTCCAAAAGCAGCTGTTAGCCAAATATAGTATTGTTTATTTGCTCCCTGGAAGGCTGTTTTTAAAAAGCACTTCTTCTGGTAAAAATATTGCATCACATAATTGGAGATAACAGGAAAAGTAGGAGTTGCTGTTTGTATTTAAATAAACATTTGCTCAAAAGTCCAGTTTTCTGTTTGTGAATACCTCCTTTATTTTGTGCCATTAGGCACACTGAATTATTGCTGTTTATTCCTTGCTTTTCAGCCTTGCTAGGAGATATTCCAAACATCGGTAACACACGAGACATTTCTCTTAAAAAACAATATAAGAGATAAGGCTGAAGTTCTTTGCCTTTTTCCTTTATACATGAGCCAGCTATTCCATTGACAGAGACTTATGAATATATAATACTAACATCACAATGTTTATTATCTGATATATACTTTTATATAATTGTATTTGGATAAAGTTTACTTTTGGGTTATTTTTCAGAATGTGACTATTTAAAATACCTGTAGATTAAACTGAGTTAAACTGAGTTAAACTCCCTATTACCCTCTGAGGGGAAGTGAAGAATGGAAATCACCATTGCTCTTCCAAAGAAAACACTCCATACATCTTACAATGTGCTTGGCTTGCATGTGCTGCATGTACTGTTAGCTATTACACTTTTAATTTCTAGGAACTGAAAATCTATGCAGCATTCCCTGATCTGACACTTCTCTTCACTGATCACTTGGGTTCTCTCTTATATGAACATTTTATAGTTAGAGTGGTTTGCCATTTCCTCCTTCATGGGGCTTCCCAACCCAGTGACCGAACCTGCATCTCCCATGTCTCCTATATTGTTCAGTTCAGTTCAGTCGCTCCGTTGTGTCCAACTCTTTGCAACCCCACGGACTGCAGCACGCCAAAACTCCCTGTTCATCACCAACTCCCAGAGTTTACTCAAACTCAAGTCCATTGAGTCGGTGATGCCATCCAACCATCTCATTCTCTGTCGTCCCTTTCTCCTCCTGCCTTCAATCTTTCCCAGCATCAGGGTCTTTTCTAATGAGTCGGCTGGCTCTTCACATCAGGTAGCAAAAGTATTGGAGTTTCAACTTCAGCATTGGTCCTTCCAATGAATATTCAAGACTGATATCCTTTAGGATTGACTGGTTTGATATCCTTGCAGTCCAAATCTCAAGAGTCTTCTCCCCCACTACAGTCCAAAAGCATCAATTCTTTGGCGCTCAGCTTTCATTATGGTCCAACTCTCACATGCATACATGACTACTGGAAAAAAGCAAAGCTTTGACTAGATGGACCTTTGTGAGTCATAATGAATGCCAAAATCTGGGGTGAAAGAGGTGAGATGTGTACCCTTTATGGTTATCGAAGCTGCTAGAACTTTCTGTTAGCATGGGTAAGAGCTCCCAACATATAAATAACATTGCATTTGTCATCCAGTCCCTGAGGCTTCGGATTGATGTTGACTAGTCTAAAAAGTTTTCTGCTCACCTGGGAAATCACAAGCCTTTTATGTTCTGAACCATTTTCCATTAGTGCCTGTGCATGAGAAGTAATTCAAACAAAAAGCCAAAAAGCATTTATAAAACTATGTTCAAATTTTAGCAAGATTTAAGATAGAGCAAATGTTCGGCTTCCCATTTGGATCCTTGAAGCAGTGAACACAGTTCATGAAGAATAGATTTATATTTTCTTGCACATAAATATGTTTGTCATGATACCAGAACCATTGAGACAAATGGCTGTGTTCCGTTGGGAAATCTATCTTTTCTGTCCTTATTATAAAGTGTATATTACGGTATAATTATTCTTGTGGTTTTATAGTTAAAGGCATTTTTATAGTATAGGAAGCTTCTATTGAAATAGCATAGGCTACTTAGTTACTACAAAGCTCTTTACAAAAACTAACACTCATTAGGAAATTCTCCCCATTCTGCTTCTGTTATTCCATCATTTCCTTAGCAGAAAATAGCATGGTTTTGAAATTGTATCTCAAGAAACGACTGCCTGTGGAAGTGTATTTTATAGATTTCTACTCCTAACTGGTAAAAGAGTAGGTACATATACATAAACATTCCTCAAGTTTGTAGGTTCTTTGAAACAATAGGGATACATTTCTATCAGTACCATTTTACACAATCAAAACTAGAAGCTACAGTTAAAACAATGATTATGAACAATAGAGCTTTTAAAGGGAAGATATTTAATTACGTAAGGATTATAACTATAAGGGTGCTAAGTTAGAGGTTCCTTTAAAAGTATATGACTGTTATTTTAGTATGGATGGCTGTGACTCTTTGAGGTTGGAATGACAGAACCCCAACTCAAACCAAATTAAGCAAAAACAAAAAACCCACAACTCCTACACCTACAAGGGATACTGAGTAGCTCCAAATGTTAAGGTAGCCCTGCCAGAACCAGGCTTGAGGACCAGAGTCCAGGGACATCAAACCCCCAAGATTCTTTCTCTATTCATCACTTTTTGGCAGAATGGGGGAGATGCCTCAGGCTCCTAGCCCTGTCATCCCAGTTTAGCAGTGTCAGCAGAAAGACTTTATTCTCTCAGGGTTTCCATAGCAAAATGGACCCTCACGGGTCTTATTTAGGTCACTTGCCCACCCCTTGAACCAATTACTGCTGCTGGGTTATGGTTTATCACTCTGATCCAATCTGGGTCATCTGTATGAAAAAGGAGCCAGGATTAAGAAGCTCAAGAGGACCACATGCAGCATAGTAAAAGTGGGACGGGGAAAATGAACATTGATTGAAAACTATCTCGCCTTGTTCCTTTCAACCTTGAAGTAGAGGTCTCACGAGCTTTGGGGCTCCATGGGGAAGCCTGAAACCTGGGGGGCTGGTTTGGACCCTGAGCTGGGAGGGAACTCCTTGGCACCTGGGCTGCACTGGCTTTACTATTTGCCTGCCTTCTTGAGTTCTTCTTAAACTTTAGAAACTAAATACATTTTCTATCAATTTATCTTGGGAAGCAACACAAGTCCATGAAAAGAGAACATTGTGAAGTCAGAAAGCTCCTCAGCCATTAAAAAGAATACATTTGAATCAGTTCTAATGAGGTGGATGAAACTGGAGCCTATTATACAGAGTGAAGTAAGCCAGAAGGAAAAACATAAATACAGTATACTAACGCATATATATGGAATTTAGAAAGATGGTAACAATAACCCGGTGTACGAGACAGCAAAAGAGACACAGATGTACAGAACAGTCTTATGGACTCTGTGGGAGAGGGAGAGGGTGGGAAGATTTGGGAGAATGACATTGAAACATGTAAAATATCATATAAGAAACGAGTTGCCAGTCCAGGTTCCATGCACGATACTGGATGCTTGGGGCTAGTGCACTGGGACGACCCAGAGGGATGGTATGGGGAGGGAGGAGGGAGGAGGGTTCAGGATGGGGAACACATGTATACCTGTGGCGGATTCATTTTGATGTTTGGCAAAACTAATACAATTATGTAAAGTTTAAAAATAAAATAAATTAAAAAAAAAAAAAAAAAAGAAAGCTCCCAAGTCCTTGCTCCTGCTTTTAACTAGCCTTGCAATCCTTAGCAAATTACTTAAGCTCTATGAATCTTAGTTTCTAAGATGAAGATGGCCACTCCCTTACAAGATTGCTGGGAAAAACAGGAAGTGTATGTGAAGCAGTGGCTGCTCACCAGAGATGTTCAGTTATAGTTGAACGGAAGGTACCATAACCTATGAGCAAGCTTAAAGGCCTGGGATTAGTCTAGCACTTGAGGTTCTAGACTGAGGGCTGTGGGGATGAAAGAACGGGACATGGCCCCAGCCCTCAGTAAGGGAGAAAATAACAGTGCTAAGAGTAACATAAGAAAAAAGTGGGAGACTTCAAAGGAAGAAAGGAATTACCATGTACCAGGAACCCATATTCCCCATCTAGTGTACCTTGTAATGCCATTGTTAAATGCCATCTGTTAAGATTTAAGAACCGATTACTGTGACAGAAAAATAGCTTACTGCCCAATTTTTGCAATGTATTGAAGAGAACATTAGGGGATCCTGACAAAGAGACATGTACTATATCTGTATGCGTATGTCTGTGTGTATGCATGATGCCTGGCCGCCCTGTCTATATCCCTAACAATTTTACAATCCTACTTATGTATTTATATAAATAAATGCCATTTATTATTTCCATTGTACAGTTAAGGAAATAGATTCAGAGACTCTGAGTGACCTACCCAAAGCCACAGATGGAATTGGCAAAACTGGGAACCAAGCCCTAACATGGCTCTAAAACTGCAATCTTTATATTACGCAGTTCACTTTTCTCAATTCTCAACAGTGACAATGTAAGATTTAGGTTTAAATTCCAATTCAACTTCTACATGTATACTGACTCTGGGTCAGTTTTTCCTTCTGCACCATGCTTCCTCTCATAACAAGATGACTAAGTTTCTGTTCAGTTCTCCAGATTTCTGAGAACTACCCATGCAGTGATTCTCAAAGTGGTCCTTGGACCATCATATCACCACCTGGAACTTGCTAAGAAATTGTATTCATGGCTATACAGGACCTGCCAAATCTGGGGATGCACAAGAAATCTCTTAGAAGCTCTCCAGATCCTAATTCAAGTTTGAAAATCAGACTTTTCAGTATTCTAAGGAATGCAGGTATTGTGATACCTTTTTCCCTTCTCAACAAACAAGTCTATGACTCTCAACACATTTCTTCTAAAGTTTTTAAGGCATCTTAGAAACTCAATATTCAAACTACTAAATAAATATCCAAATATTCAGTATGGGACTGAAAAGGTCTACTCTTGCTTCCAATTATATTTAACATCACTCCTTTCTCCAAAGGTCAAAAGTTACAATCCTTGTCAGTACCATTACTGCCCCACCTGAGCCGTTTCCTAGACATTATTTAAGTCAGAATTTTCTCCCTCTTCAGGAACTTTCACATTTTATCCCTCCATCCTTTGCCTTCTCTTTAGTCATTCAATACTCTATCCATCTTGCCCCAGACCTATTCAAACAATGCCCACTACTCTCAAGCTCTACAGCCCACAAACATATCTAAATGTCTCTATTCTGTCCACAAAATGCAAAATGATCCTAGGGTCCTAGGAATATGGCAACTATTTAAACAGGGATGGGGCTGAAGTTGACCTGTTATTAAGTACAGTTTGCGAGAAGCACTAATGTAGAAGTATATTTCACCAAGAACTTTCAAGTTTCCTTTTTTTACTAATTAAAAATTATTTCATTGTTAATCCAAGTCCCCAAAATACCTTTTATTCACTAAAAAAAAATGGTTTTTTTCAAACATTTAATTCACACAGGCCATGTCCACATATAAATTAATGATTTTATTATAGATTATGTATTAACTTCTTTGCATCATTACTGCCTTTGTATTTTATGTTTAACAACAACAACAAATCCTTCTCTAAAGCCTACAGACAATAAGATACAGCATTAGTCACAGTATATGGAAGTCTCCTACTGGTGATAAAATACACAAACCTCTCCCCTCACCAAAGAACTTTGTACAGCCTAAAATGGAAATAGAACAAGTTAGAGATAATGCAAGATAACAAAGTTTTCAGACAACTAAAACTAGATGTTGGCCCAAAGTTGTTAAAGTCACCACCAACTGGCGATAACTGGCTACATCAGAATCATCTTGGGGGACTTTTAACTGTTCAGGGTAGGAAGAGAGTTAGTCTCAGGTGTTTCTAGCACAAACAGATTTAAGAGCTACTAACCCACAGACAAGATCCACTTTAAAATCAATCAGAAGCGCCACAGCACAAGCCAATTTAAAAATATGCATGCGATGAGGACCCAATTCAGTGGCTTTTCAACTAGTCACTGAAGCTGACATAAACACTTTACTTAGGACTACACAGAGAGCTGGAGCAGAACAAAACGTATGTCTGTTTACAGCAACTGATGGCAGGGTTCTTCCATCTCATTTCCCTGGTCCACCAAGTAGGTTGTAAACTGATGAATTACTGACTTTTCAAACAATTAGACTGCACTGAAACAATAGCAATGAGCATGCTTGGCTGCTACCAAAGCCACAAGGCCCCAAACACTGGTGACACCAGTGCATCTACATGTTATTGAAACAGAAGGACCAAGAAATAATTTATAAGACACACTGATAGTTTTGTGGGGGCAGAGGGGTAGCGGCATCAGTTATCAATGCTGATTCTACACCGCCAAAGGTCTGTAATGCACAATTGAAAAGTAGACCCATTTCAATACTTCATAGACAATCTGCAGATACTCCATTTCACCATTTCACCATCTCAATTAACTCTTTTGTGTGACTGACCTTTCACTTACCAAATTCCCACCGTGAAATCTCTCAACAGTGTGACCTCAAATGACTTCCATCTCTAGTTGCATTCCCTTACTGCAGGCTGGCTTCCACCGAAAAACCTAGAAGGCGGCCACCAAAACTCTCACCTTATGCCCTGTTGCCAAAGAAAGTGACCCATACTTTCTCCTCAAGTGAAAAAATTAGAAGACAACAAGATTAGGTAGATCACCCATTACTCAATCAACTGGATCAGCCACACAAGAAGGCTCATTCTGGTCACGGGCTATCAGCATGAAAAACAGAGCATATGGGTGACCAGTGGATAGTTGTACATTAAAAATGATAAAAATTATTTTTAGAGACACTTCTTTTGGCTATAACAATCTAAATTAGGCTAATTGCAGGTAAAGATCACAATGAGCAGCATTATTAAACAATTCCAAAAGCTAGTGATCTTGGCTAAATAATTATACATTAGAACCTTCTAAGAAGGCTGCTAATAAACTAAACTATGTCAAAATTTGCAAAGAGTTTAGTCAGACTTGAAAGCCAAGATAAGCAACTCCTTTGTATGGTTGTTACCTCTGACCAAAGCACAAGAATTCACTCAGACAAATAACTTTCATAACCTACCTAAAAATAGGATACCTCATAAATTTTCTAAACTGTTCTTTCCTGCTGTGGACAGCCCTTGATCTCTGACTGTAAAACTTAGCAAGCTTTGGCATATACTAATGTTAGTTTTACAAGTTACTAAAAACCTCTATAAATTAAGCATCGTCTCTCAAATCTGGATAGTTCTCTCACTCTGAATGCCTAAACATTTAGGTCACAAACTGAAATACCAGTAGAAAAATATTCATCTTTAGGCAGGGTGTATAGTTACCACATAACAAGAAACTGACAAGAAAATTTAAACAGAGTATAAAAATACTTCAAAGCATTATGAACTTTGAACTTAGCACTTTCCTAAATTTTAGTATTTTCAATAAGAAAAGAAGACTGGGGTAGCATTTTAGATGGTTTAAGCTAACTCGAAAATTTCCTGATTCCTGACATCAATACTAGATTTATAAAGTTTTATTATAGTAACAAACAGCTGTTACAGTGGAATCTACAAACATATACAGAATTATTATATTTAAATTCATATAGAACAGTATTTACATTTTAACTTAGTTTTGAAATCAGAAGATGAAGTACAGATTAAGTTTTACAACAAAGAAAAGAAAAATATACAAGACAAAACCAGAGATGAACAGTAAAAGTACAATTATCTGTTCTTGACACAACACAGGGAAACTGTCAGAAAGCTACATCTTCTTAATTTGACTGTCCAAATCATTAAAGTACGGATGATTCAGTGCCATTTTGCCAGAAATTCGTTTGGCAGGATCATAGATTAACATTTTCTGTGTGAGGAAAAGATATTTTAAAAGGTTATTTATTTAAGGAGAAAAAAAAACCCTCCCCCCAAAGCCTTACTTTTCTACCAATAAGCCATATGCTAATAATTTTAAAGAAAAACTACTAAATGAATGTTCCCATTAGTTTAACACCAAACCACATAAATGTTTTACCTCACCCTCTAGCTCTAAAATGATCTATTCTTTAAATCACAAATATCTTGATAACCTTTTTGCTATAAATTACATTTTAAGACACAAGCATTCATGGATAACTTTAAAACCAAGGCATAAATTTAAGAAAGATTATCTAGTTAATTATATTTACTTTGAGAATTAAAAGGCCCTCTGAGTTATTTACAACATTCCTGAAACTGTGGTAAGTAACTATAGAGGTTTCTAATGTAGCTTTCAGCAGTTTCTAATAAAAACAAAGCCAGCAGGCACTATGCTATAAACAGGTTAAAATGACTCACTAAATGAACTATGGTCAGAAACCTAAGTGTTACAGTTTATTTACACATCAGCAGAAAAGTTAAAATGTGTCTTAAAGAAATCTTTAAATCAATAAGCCAACCTAGAGATACTTCTCCTCTCTTGTTACCACCTAAGCTCTTATGCTATAGCTGGCATTCTACTTTGTTCATTTCATGTTACTTAATCCTGACAAGAAAGGTAGGAATTAGTCCCACTTTACAAATGAGAATACTGAGGCTCAAAGAAGTTAAGGAACTTGCCGAAGTTCACAGAGCTAACAAGTGAGAAAGATGAAATTTGAAACCAAGACTAACATATGGTGTACAGCAGTGATTATCAACCTGGTGAGACTGACCCTAAGGGGATATTTGGCAATGTGTAGATACATTTGGGGTTGTCACAACTGGGATGAAAATGTGTTAAAGGCATCTACAGGATACAGAAATGGGATGCTGTTAAGTATCTTAACAATGTACAGGACTGCCTCCAGCAGCAAAAAATGATCCAGTCCAAGATGTCAATACTGGCTAGAATAAGGAACCGTGATTGACAACATAATTTTCATTTCGTTAACTAAAGTGACATTCTTTGAAATGTTCAAGAATCCCAGACTGGGCCAGGAATACAGAGGGCCTTTTACATCACGTCATCAATACTGACGTATAAAATATCTGAGTGGCAGTAAAGGACCCTGGACTGCACTGTAAGCATTTGGGAAATCTGAGCTGGAGTTGGTGGCATGATTATAACCTGTGAAAGAGGCCCAAAGACCAATTAGAACACACGTATGATGATACAGCAACAGATTTCTTTCCTTTGTTTAGTAACCTACCAAAATTTCTTTTTTGGAATTACATTACCTGAGATTCATAAGATTTAGGAGAAGACAATGGCACCCCACTCCAGTACTCTTGCCTGGAAAATCCCATGGACGGAGGAGCCTGGTGGGCTGCAGTCGATGGAGTAGCTAGGAGTCAGACACGACTGAGCGACTTCACTTTCACTTTTCACTTTCATGCATTGAAGAAGGAAATGGCAACCCACTCCAGTGTTCTTGCCTGGAGAGTCCCGGGGACGGGGGAGCCTGGTGGGCCGCTGTCTGTGGGGTCGCACAGAGTCGGACACGACTGAAGCGACTTAGCAGCAGCAGCAACACCTCAGTATTTAAATACTGTTCTAAAATAAATTTCCTGGGGCAGGTCTAGGACATTTTTATTTTATGCTAACAAATTATTTTTTGTCTTATTTCTAAAGAACACAGCTGTTTAGTTGGAACAGCAACGTAATAGAGGGGAAGGTGTTAAGAACTACATTCATCCCTTTGCTAACCTATCTGATGTGGAAATGAGGCACAAGGTGAGAAATGGAAATTCATGCAGCAAAGGCTTAAGTAACTAAAAATATGAAAAAATAAGGAAGACACCTATGTCTAAACTAAAAACCAGTAAAT
The DNA here is from genome assembly GCF_002263795.3 of Bos taurus. Lineage (NCBI taxonomy): Eukaryota > Metazoa > Chordata > Mammalia > Artiodactyla > Bovidae > Bos > Bos taurus. The sequence continues at coordinate 16,499,676 of NC_037355.1, read as the reverse complement.
ACCAAGACAAAAAAGCTGGAAAGGGGGGCCACTCCAAGTCAGTCACTTACAGCGTTATTATTAACCCTGTCCTCTCCTTCAGAGTATCTATAGCTATCTATCAGATTAAAAACAAATCAACAAGGACAACAAAAAAATGCCAAACTCTCCTCTCAAAACCACTAGTGTTTTTCATATCTAAAATGGAACTAGTAATGTGCTTGCTTCAGTAGCACACATACTAAAATGGAGCTAGTAATATAATAAACATAACAGTTATGTGTCTAGGTCAACAAATATTGGTTTTATTCCTATTTCCTAGGTAAAGACAGAATTAAGTACATTCAGAATTAATTATCCATGGTATTAAAACCAATATAAAGGGCATTCCTTACCGAGAGCAGATCCAAGCCATTTTCATCCAAGTTTTTGACATGGGATGCTAAGCTTCCTGGTTTCCACTTGGGAAATGTACTCTTATAGTCCTGTAAAGATTCCACTTCTGGCCACACTTCATTATTGGGAGTGCCCAAAGCTCTAAAAAGCCAGAACAAAACAAAAACTTACAAGTTAAAGCATCAACATAATTCTTGCTATCTACATGTAAATTTTAAAGTTCTTAACAGCTCAAGCGTAAATCAAAAATACCTGAAAATTCTGAAGAGTTGATCAATTTCTGAATCCCCATGAAAAAGTGGTTTCTTCGTTGCTAATTCAGCAAATATGGTACCTATACTCCAAATGTCCACTGGAGTTGAGTAGCGAGCTGACCCCAGCAATACTTCTGGAGATCTATACCAGAGTGTCACTACCTATTACAAAGAAAACGCCTTACTTGGAATAAACGTGGCACATTAAATTACCTAAATGTAAACATTTATATTAGGACTGTCCTTTAGAATGCTGCACGATTGTCTCTGATACTGTTTAAAAGTCAATTCACTATACACAATACTAAATGTTAGATAAATACTTCATTTGTAAGTTATATTCACTAAGGAAGGAAAGATAAAAGCATACCAAATCTTTTCCAATTAGTAAAACGCAAGGATCAAAACAGTCAAGACAGCCTTCACTTAAGAACAAAAGCACAATGATGCTGGGTCTGGGCTGACACCGTGCTGCACAAGCGCACGCATCGCTCGCGTGCTAGGATCACAACCAAGGCACACAGCAACTTATCAGTGGTCTGCACCAATCTACTATTTGACCATATCTCATTTGTCACAGTGCAGGGCAACAGCATCTATTTAAACCAGTGGAAACCAAATAATATATATTTACAGATCCATGGGAAAAATTATAAAAAGGAATGATTAAAAAGGAGCCAAGACACCTGACCAGAGGTGCACTGTCACAAGTTTTGATCAAGAGGAAGTCTTTGAGCACAAGAGTAGACAACTCCACAGAAGACAAGGTTTCCCAACAATCCTTAACTGTGATTCAGCATTCCCTTTCCCTCCAGAAATAGCAAACAAAAAGCCAAGTCATCAATATAACAGGGACAAAACTTGGTTATATTTACAAGCTTTTAAAAGCATGGCACCCCACTCCAATACTCTTGCCTGGAAAATCCCATGGACGGAGGACCCTGGTGGGCCGCAGTCCATGGGGTCGCTGAGTCGGACACGACTGAGCGACTTCACTTTCACTTTTCACTTTCATGCATTGGAGAAGGAAATGGCAACCCACTCCAGTGTTCTTGCCTGGAGAATCCCAGGGACGGGGGAGCCTGGTGGGCTGCCGTCTATGGGGTCGCACAGAGTCAGACACGACTGAAGCGACTTAGCAGCAGCAGCAGCAAAAGCATCTGAAATAATCATACTTAATCAACAAAACCTTTTAACTAGTCTTTTTCAAGACAGGATCCAAAGGAGACAGAAATCACATGTAACTTGCACAGGGACGGTTTACTATACAGGATTAGTAACTGTAACAGAGGTTTGTAATAATCGGAGACTGACTTGTGAGAATAAATGACTCCTTCCTGCAATGCCTCTCTAGCACCCTCTACTGTCAAAGGTAACATCCCAGCATCTGGCAAAGGAAAAAACACTCAAAAGTTCCAGATGCATTTTCACATAGCAGACAATGAAGTTTGGACTACAGAGGCAATAAACTGATACCGGCAGATTGAAAATCTTTCTGAGTATTTTTTCTTGTCTTAAAGAATACAGAAAACAATCCCTCAGTCACACATAACAAAAGTACCAAAATAACATACCTCATGTGTATATACTCTAATAGGAATTCCAAAAGCTCTGGCAAGGCCAAAATCTGCCAACTTAATTGTTCCTTTATCATCAATCAATAGATTTTGAGGTTTTAAGTCCCTGTGGAGAACTCTTCTAGAGTGACAAAACACAATCCCTTGTAGGATTTGGTACAAATAACTCTGGAAGGAGGAAATATAAATTAGAAACTTAACCATATGATGAAATGATTTTCTAAATAATCTTGGCAGGTTTCTTTCAAAGACATAAGAAATTATATTGCAGAGAAATAAACAATTTACTAAAAAAGTTCTCAGGCCTTAGTTTCTTAGTTGAAACTAACAGGAAGTATCTGGGGCGTGAGAAGCCCATTTATATCAAGTATTATGTTTGTACAACTAAGACAAAGATATTCACCTTATGGGAACATCTATAGATACTCATTTCATTTTCTTTTACTTATTCTGGTCCCTAATTCTTAAGTAATAAGGTAATTTTCTATATAGAAAGTTTCTTAAACTTTTGTTTTATATACTTATAGCAACTCTAGTTCTGCCCTGAGTAAGTTTAGTCTTTTCCATTTCTGTCTTTTATCTTTATATATTCACTTCCTCTTTGGAAACACTGGTCACAAGAAAAAAAAAAAAGAATATTATGACTGTATTTAAATAGATATAATTATGGCAAAACGCTGTTTAGCAGTTCAGAGAAGTGTTTTGTAAGATTCCTGTTGCCAACAAAATGTAACTGACATTTGAAGCAACATGAGTACTACAGAAATATAAAATATAGTATTGACTATAAAGTTCAATATTATAAAATACATAAAACCAATCAGTTGGAACAACTGGCTAGCCATTTGGAAAAAAAATTAAGAACCCTAATTCTGACATCAAAATAAACCTTTGATTCATCTAGAATTTAAGACAAAAGGAGGAATGGTAATCTACTGAAACCACTAGAAAAACACTGTCATGTACTGTTCTAATACATGTGATCTTTGCATGAGGAAGACTTAAATAAGACATAAAAATCTCCAAAAGTCATGTACTGATATGTACAAATACGTTAAATTATAAAAATAACTAATGGTATATACACACCATTAACAAAAGACAAAAAAAAAAAGCAATAAAAGAACTATTATCAATACATTACCAATAAAAGGCTCTTAAAAACCAGTGAAAAAAGTATCCTAACAGAATCATCAGTGAAAAATATGTAGTGTTTATAAAATGGCTAAGAAATAAAAAATGTTAAATGAAAGAAAAATGATGTTAATGTATTTTTCATAGTACTGTTATCAAAAAGATTAATCAAAACAAGTTTTGAAAGTGATGTGCTAAAAAATATACATACACCATGATATTGGTCTACTTTTTTAGAGGGTTAACCAGCACTATCAAGATTTTAAGTGTAAATAAATAACTTCAACCCACTGATTTCAGTGCTGAGACTCCTATAAAGATACACAGGAATATAAAAATATTCACTGCAGCACTGACCATAAGGACATGAGTCACCAAGCTGGAAAACAACTTCAGTGTCCACCAGTGTGGACTTCGTTTACGCAATTATATCAGACAGTAGAAAGATGGGTAGACTAACATTTTACACAGTAAAAGGGAAAGTAATGCATATATACTAATATATATAAAATCCCATTTTTATAAAAAGTTTCTGTATATACACATACAAAGTTGACATACAAGTATCTCTAAGATTACTAATAAAACAAAGGCTACCTCTGAGGAGTGGTTTGGTAGAGACGGTATAAGGATAATTATTTTAAATTTAAATGAAACTTAATCTCTATACCACCTGACCTGCCTCTTGAGAAACCTATATGCAGGTCAGGAAGCAACAGTTAGAATTGGACATGGAACAACAGACTGGTTCCAAACAGGAAAAGGAGTACATCAAGGCTGTATATTGTCACCCTGCATATTTAACTTATATGCAGAGTACATCATGAGAAATGCTGGGCTGGAAGAAGCACAAGCTGGAATCAAGATTGCCGGGAAAAATATCAATAACCTCAGATATGCAGATGACACCACCCTTATGGCAGAAAGTGGAGAGGAACTAAAAAGCCTCTTGATGAAAGTGAAAGAGGAGAGTGGAAAAGTTGGCTTAAAGCTCAACATTCAGAAAACAAAGATCATGGCATCTGGTCCCATCACTTCATGGGAAATAGATGGGGAAACAGTGGAAACAGTGGCTGACTCTATTTTTCTGGGCTCCAAAATCACTGCAGATGGTGACTGCAGCCATGAAATTAAAAGACACTTACTCCTTGGAAGGAAAGTTACGACCAACCTAGATAGCATATTGAAAAGAAGAGACATTACTTTGCCAACAAAGGTCCGTCTAGTCAAGGCTATGGTTTTTCTAGTGGTCATGTATGGATGTGAGAGTTGGACTGTGAAGAAAGCTGAGCGCCGAAGAATTGATGCATTTGAACTGTGGTGTTGGAGAAGACTCCAGAGAGTCCCTTGGACTGCAAGGAGATCCAACCAGTCCATTCGAAAGGAGGTCAGCCCTTTCGAATTCGAAAGGGTGTTCTCTGGAAGGAATGATGCTAAAGCTGAAACTCCAGTCCTTTGGCCACCTCATGCGAAGAGTTGACTCATTGGAAAGGACTCTGATGCTGGGAGGGATTGGGGGCAGGAGGAGAAGGGGACGACAGAGGATGAGATGGCTGGATGGCATCACTGACTCGATGGACATGAGTCTGAGTGAACTCCGGGAGTTGGTGATGGACAGGGAGGCCTGGCGTGCTGCGACTCATGGGGTCACAAAGAGTCGGACACGACTGAGCGATTGAACTGAACTGAATCTCTACAATAAGTTAAACAAAATATATATTCAAATCCAGAATAAAGTGAAACTGCCTGCCAGCATCACCCTGTCCCAGGCTTTTGTTCTTTTATTTTGCACATATCTGACTGACAAAGAACAGAATACCCTAGTTTCCAACAATACACACTTAGTACTTTTCTGTTTTTTCAGGCAGTACTTTTCACTTTACAACCAGAAGCACTATCTAGTAATAAAATACTTAACTGTTAACAACCTATAGACTATGTGAGAAAAAACAAAATATTCTTTAATGAAACATTCTTTTCTTCCTTGTTCTACTTTCTAATACTTTTTCCAAGTATATTCTCATGAAACACAAGCACTTCTAAAGTGTAGACCCTTTACATTCACAGAGGATAAACACTAACAAAATTAGGCAAGATTCTTACCTTAACAAGTGAAGAATCCATGAACTGACCAGGAGGGATAGAATCCAAGTATTTCTTGAGATCCATGGAAAGGAATTCAAAGATGAGATACAACCTGGAATCCTGCATAAGCACATCTTGAAGACTGAAAAATAAAACAATTACAAATCTTAACATTTTTGATCTCTCACAAAGTAAAATGGCTTCTATACACATACATCATAGTTGCTATTAGAAAAAGCAGGCCATAAGAAATTTCTACAGTAACAAATACATGCTATACTGTTTTGGAATAGAAGAGGTGGTACCTTCCCTAGTAGTGAAACCATAGTATTAAACTAGAATTTGAGAAAGGAACCTCAGGGCAGCAACTTAAAATTAAGTGATATTACAGGTGTTAACTTGGTAAATCGCCTGCAGTCCAGAAAAATATTTCTAGGCTGACTGCTTGTTGCTTAGAGCTTGTCTCTCCATTGAGGCAACTTATAGAAATAAACTTTTTAAAGTATTATCTAACCTTACCAGTTGTTCACCATCTCAAGCCCACAAAATGCAATTAAATCCTAGCTTTCACCTGACCTAGCTATCTATCTCAGGTCGCTGATTAAGGAGTCCTTAAAGACCAGAGCTCTCAGAGTTGGAACAGTGACAAAGCTTTGTGAAAAAAGACTTCCTTGTCTCCCTTGACCAGTTTATCCTGATTTTCCAGCTCCCACTACTAACCTCTATCACCAAGCCCCTCTAACTCTATTCCTGCTTTAAAAGCCTATGTTTTTCTATGCCCAGCATTGTCAATGAACAAAAACAGTAGGGTTCTATTCCACTCAGAAAGGTTCAATCAGAAATTAAGCAACTGTAAAACTTTTCACAATGAAATTCACATGTGAAATAGCATGCAGAAAATGATTCAAATTCAGATATTATACCATACCTGACTATATTTGGATGACGAAGCTCTTTTAATAGAGATATTTCCCGAATTGCAGTACTAGGAACCCCTTCCTCTTCACTTTCTAGTCTGATTTTCTTCATGGCTACCACTTGGCCTGTAGTTTTGTGTCTACCCTTATACACAACTCCATAGGTACCTGAAATAAACAAAGTAAGTGTCTATGTGACAACCGCCACAAACTAAAAAAAGTTTTTAGAAGATGACTGAATTCCATAAGGTGTCACATGACAGAAACATCTGCTGCGGCCACAAAGAAAGCATCTCATTCATAATTATACTCTCATCACTTCCAAAAGAAAAGAGGCTAATTACAACCTAACCTATCTGCAGTTTAGAAAATCCATATAGTCATCACAGGTTCCCCATACAATTCAAATTACCAGTAATTTTCCAACACATTTTAGAGAAAAAGGATCATTTGCAAATTGGAATGTATGTCCTGTCAAATATCCTCCCCAAGGTAGGCATAAAATAAATGCAGGAAGCCTCACATCCATTTGGAAGTTGAGAACATGGATTCCGATGTATGGGTTTTAGCTAGTGAGCAATAATTTCAATATAAAGGACCCTGGGGTGGTTGGGTGCACGGAACAGAAAAAGCAGTAAGCGAGACGGACTAGTCAGCTAAAAACAAGTTCACGTGCATGATATGCTGAATCCCCCGGGTAAGTGATTTTTAATCTGGGGTTGGACAATTTAAGGGAGGTCTTGACTCCCTTATTTATAAGAAAATTTTCTTAAATAGCTTTACTATTTTTTTGTATGACATCAGTCATACAAAAGTGATTAGGAGGGACTTATATCTAGGGAAGTCTATTTTACAGTTTTTTAAGAGTTTCTCCAAAACTAGTAGTATTTCAAAAAAGGATAAGAACCACTAACAAATAAATGATCTACTTGTTTGATCAGAATATTAAGGATGGTTTGCTCAGTGACAAACTGATGCTATATAAACTCTCTTTTCTTAAACAGAGAAATTCTATCCAATTGTCTATGTCATGGTGTCATTTTAAAAACGTAAGTTAACATAAAATCCATTGTATATTATTTTGACGAAATTTGGAGTAACTGTGCTTTGGGTAACCAGTTGATCTGGGAATTCCCTGATGGTCCAGTGGTTAGGACTCTGCACTTTGACTGCTAAGTGCCTGGGTTCAATCCCTGATTCAAGGAACTAAAATCCCTTAAGTCGCACTGTTGAGGTCAAAAAAAAAATCAAGGAGAACTGATCTTGTTTGATCTTCACCACCATCCTTCATGGGTGGACCTTCTGTACACTTAAAATCTGTACATTTTTCAGATGTAAATTATACTTGCATTAAACACAGAAGTAGGTAAGCCAGTAGCACCCTCACCCAGCACACTGTTAAGACAAACTCAGGAAGATCAGTAATTTACATAATATAGTCAAATAAGTAGTTAATGGTAAAGTCAAACTTTTTAAAGTATTCTTACCTCTCACTCAAGTGTACAACATTCACCTGGTCCTAAAATTTACTCATAAGAGCCACTGATTAACTTACAGTGAACACTCAATATATACTGAATTGAGTTTTAGACATCACAAGTGCTCTGTCTCTCCTGACTTGCACTTTGAAATGAACTAAGCATTATAAAATTTAAAAATCTTCAATACAGGCAAATTATGGAGACTGAATAGCAACCCACTCCAGTATTCTTGCCTGGAGAATCCCAGGGACAGGGGAGCCTGGTGGGCTGCCGTCTATGGATGGGGTCGCAGAGTTGGACACGACTAAAGCGACTTAGCAGCAGCATGGAGACTGAACAATAAACAGAAAAACTGTTTATCAACAAATGGTTATAGAGTGTCTGCTAAATGCTAACTAAGGTTCCACATCATGCATATAGTTATGTTCTCTATGATCTAAAAAGCCAGAAAGGGGTTCAAATTATAACCTGAGTTCAATGAATTATTTTTGTTAACTCAGAAGAAAATCACAGAACAATTTGGTAATAATTGAAATAAGAGTTGATATATTTTAATCAAAAGACATTAAGAAGACATTAACCACTAAATGAAATACATGACCCTGACTAGAACTTCAGAGTATATGCAGACGTACTTTAAACTAAAGCACATAATTTCACTGCCCTAACACTCTCCTCAACACACCTACAAAATAGCAATAGTGTTTTTTAAAAAATATATAGATATATTGCTTTAAGTGTTTAGTATTAGAAGAATGTAAGATTATTGGAGGGATGCTGGTAGGGAGACATGTAAGAATAATTTCAATTCTCTTGAAAGGTTAACTATTTTTTTTTTGCTTATGCTATTATGTAGAAAACATATATATTAATGCACTAATTAATGTACTGTTAGATACTTTAAAAACTGAATTTGAATATTTACATGTCAAAGATGTCAAATCATTAAATCATTTTTTAAAAATCCTTTTATATTATTAAAACCACTCACCTTCTCCAATTTTCTCTATTTTGGTATAGTCTTCCATAGTTAATCAGTGGGTATGGTAGACCCTAAAATGAGAAGAAAAGCTTATCTGATTACATGCCACTAAGTCAAAGGGTGCTTTTAAGTTATTGATAAGATATTACAAGTAAAGAATTTCCCATCATGCCTAGAGCAGTATTAACTTTCCACAATAGGACTTCCCTCATGGTGCAGTGGATAGGAATCCACCTGCCAACGCAGGAAACACAGGTTCAATCCCTGGTCCAGGAAGATTCCACATGCCGGGGGCAACTAAGCCCAAGAGTCACAAGTACCGAAGCCTGTGCACCCAGCTGGTGCAGAGCAACAAAGAATAGCATCCACTGGCCTCAACTAGAGAAAGTCACTTGTGGCAATGAACATCCAGTGCAGCCAAATACAAATAAACTTTTTAAAAATTTTCCATACGATTAGCTATTCTATTAAAACAATATTTACAAGGGGAAGAACTCAAGACTCTCCCACCTTTCTTAGCTTCTGAAACATTGGAAATATTTGTATATCCTATACCTGGATAACTTTGGTATACTAAGTCACTTCAGTGTCCGACTGTGTGATCCTATGGCCAGGCTCCTCTGCCATAGGATTCTCCAGGACAGAATACTGGAGTGGATGGCCATGCCCTCCTCCAAGGTATCTTCCTGACCCAGGGATGGAAACCACTGTCTGTTATGTTTCCTGCACTGGCAGGCAGGTTCTTTACCACTAGAGCCACCTGGGAACTTCTTTCAAAATTAACCTTCAAATTCAGACATCAACTTATCTATCCGTTCCAAACAAACCCTGATGTTCTTTACATAAGACTTCTAAGGCTCATCAATGTGTGCCAATTATACCCAAATAGTTTAACAATGAATGCTACTTGAATTTGTAGCTTCATGATACTTTTATGAAGTTAATAAACAATTTTTAAAGACATGAAGTAGGGAGCTAAAACGTGGTCACACTGTTCAACCATTAGAAAATATTTAAAGCAGCCTAAGTATATTCATTTCAACTTGCTCAAATGACAGTTTTAATCTTTCTCTTGTCAGGAGTCACGTAACACAAAGATGATAAAAAACTTTCAAGATACCTTTTGTAAAGTGGGAAATACCACTAAGCACTCTAAAAGAAAATGGGCAATTCCATACATAAAGTCTATTTTAATTATACCCCATGCAATGTCAAGAACAAAGAATGTCCATATACTAGAATCACAAAAAAATATGGTTAAAAAAAAAAAAAAAGCCGAAACCACAACCAGATACTCAAGACTTCCTGGTAAGTTTGCCACGGAAACATTAACTTCAGAGGCCCAAACCATCGTTTTATATCACTGATAAAATCATAAAGGTCACTGAACCTTAAGTTAAATTTCTCACATTCTTTTTCAAAATCATTCCAGACATAAGCAGAGATAAACTTTTTTAAATAAACAAAATTGCACTACACTGGCCATCTTAAAAATCAATTTTACAAATGGCAACGGATTAGGATTAACTAATCTTTTCTTCAATAACCAGCTGTAATATGCCCAAATCACAATGAAACTGTGGAGCTTATTTTAAACAAAATCACTGAAAACTAACTCAATTTCAAAGCTGGGTTCAATTACTCTTCCACCTTTTCCTGGTTGCAACTATTTTAAATAAAGGATGTGGCTTCGTAATGCCTTTTGAATGCCTCTGTTCCTAGTGACAGGATGTAAAATATCAATGGCTTCATCCACCCAGACACCTCCAGGTCTTTAAAGAAAGCAAGACCTGCATGTTAAAACTGATTAAAGGATTTAAAAAGACACGTTTCTAACTCTCGGCGTTTCTTAGATTTCCAGTTTTTGCCAATTCCACTGTATGTAACAACCACCAAGCATAAAATAAAATCCAAAAAATCCAAGTTCTCTTGGGGTCTATGCCCAGGATAAGTGTTCTTAAAAGCTCTAGGTAGGCTAGGGTCATGGGAACAGAGAGGCAAGTTGAGAAGGCCCACAAGTTAGTTCTTCCGGTCGGTTTCCTGGGACCACCTGAGATTAGAAGCAGGCGCGAGCACCTTGCTGAGTTGCGGTCTTGCTTTCCACTCCCGGAAGCGAGGCTAGGAGCTGCAGGGCCGAGCCTGGCACTCCACAAGCGCTTGGCACAAATCTGCCTTCCATCAACCCCCGAAAGCCTCCTCAGCCACCCACGACCCCAGATTGCAATTCAGAGGCCACAGCAATGCCAGCCCTGCCTGAACAACCCTGGCCGGGCTGGGGTCCCCCAAGCCTCCCACTGAAGCCGGGGTTGGCGTCGCTTCACGCGCAGGCCCGGGGCCTCCGGTTAAGGCCGGGCTTGGCGGTACGCAGAACCCCACTGCCCGGAACCCAGCCTCCCAATTATCACCTGCTTCATTAATACTCCCCCTCCAAGGTCCGCAAGACGGCCCTTCCGAGTAGACACCCCATAGGCAACACCCTGACCCCACCAACGCTACCCGGCTTTATCCCGCGGCGAATGCTGCGGCGGCTACCAAGTCGGCGACGCTGTCCCTAACTTCCAAGCGCCAGCTTTGGAGCTAAGTGCGAGCAGTTTCAAACTCACCGCGCTAAAGGGTCCTGGATTCACCAATCAGATAGTCCGTAGACTTTTAAAGGAGCCAATCAGAGCCTAGCTGCCCTTAACGCTGGGCTTCCCGGGTGGCTAGAGCGCGAAAGGTGGAGGAAACGGCGGCTGGAGAAAAAGCAGAAGGGCGGGCGCCAACTGAGTCTGGGCGCAAGCGCTTTCCAAGACAGGGTCGTCCCATTGTTTCTAGTCATAAGAAATCTACTGTCCTCTCTGGGTTGGGTTTTTTTCTCTCCCAATTCTGGCACAATAAAAATTGGAGGTATTCAAATAGTTCATCACAAAAGTGGTACTACACGTAATCCAGATCCCATTACTTTTATTTCTGATACTTAAAGCTAATGTATATTTATGCTTTTCCAAAATAATGAATCTCAATCTGGACCAAAGGAGCATGATTCTGCATGTCCCAAGGGGAAGATCCCGCATGCTCAACTTAAGACTCAAGGCAGCCAAAAAACAAAATAAATAAACTTTGTTTTAATAGAAAGAGGTAATAGAAAACTAGGAAAGATGTCCTCAACAGGGTAAAGAAACTTTTCATATATATATATATGAGTATAAGTTAGATACATTTTTGTCACATTTCACACACATATATGGCTGTGCTATGTTTTCACTTCACTTTTTTTAATTTCAATTTTTTAATCTATGTAACATTTTAATTAAAAATTAAAAAACAGAATTTTTCTTTTCTTAAATGTTAAAATATTCTCACAACAGAATTTTAAATGTTCTTGAAAAAACAAAAATTCACACTTCCGTGGGAGAAGAAAAAGATCTAAATTATACTTTAAATAATCCAGTATCCCTAAACTCTTTCATTGCCCTACACCATATCCTAAAGAGATTTCTGCACCTGAACATCATTCTTAAGTCTTTAAGAAAATAAAAAAGTAAAATAGAACTGGACATAGTAAGAGTCTTTCCACTGACTGTATTGAGATATGGAACAAATATTGATTACCATGCCCTCTACAACTGTATTTGATGATCCAGATTAGGATAAGGAATGGAATAAGTTTATCACATGGCGCCCTATATGTGGCACAAACACTCAACCTTGGCAATTTTGTGCTCCTGGGTGACAGAATATTTTGAATTCATAGTAGAAGTAGGAGATTTGGGAAATCTTGGCCTGAACCTAATAATTTTTAAAACTTATTTTTAAAATCTAAAATTCACATTTTAAATGAAAACTGCCTTAAATTGCTTTAAATAAAATGAAAATTGTGTTCTAGAGAAGACTATTTTCTGCTAGTTTAGGGTACTAATTTTAAAGAATAAATATATATAGCTTTCTCTCTGAGAGGCTTAAGCAAAGGATTTAATTTATATCATCTAAAAACAGCTAGTAATTCATTATATACATTTGACATTCAGCATAAAGAAGACCACAAGCTTCCACACTTTCATGCTAGATTTTTATTTAAATTTAACTCAGTTTAGTTCAGTTCAGTCGCTCAGTCGAGTCCGACTCTTTGTGACCCCATGAATCGCAGCACGCCAGGCCTCCCTGTCCATCACCAACTCCCAGAGTTCACTCAGACTCACGTTCATCAAGTCGGTGATGCCATCCAGCCATCTCATCCTCTGTCATCCCCTTCTCCTCCTGCCCCCAATCCCTCCCAACATTAGGGTCTTTTCCAATGAGTCAGCTCTTCGCATGAGGCAGCCAAAATATTGGAGTTTCGGCTTCAACATCAGTCCTTCCAAAGAACACCCAGGACTTATCTCCTTTAGAATGGACTGGTTGGATCTCCTTGCAGTCCAAAGGACTCTCAAGAGTCTTCTCCAACACCACAGTTCAAAACCATCAATTCTTCAGCGCTCAGCTTTCTTCACAATCCAACTTTCACATCCATACATGACCACTGGAAAAACCATAGCCTTGACTAGACAGACCTTTATTGGCAAAGTAATGTCTCTGCTTTTGAATATGCTATCTAGGCTGGTCATAACTTTCCTTCCAAGGAGTAAGCGTCTTTTAATTTCATGGCTGCAGTCACCATCTGCAGTGATTTTGGAGCCCAGAAAAATAAAGTCTGACACTGTTTCCACTGTTTCCCCATCTATTTCCCATGAAGTGATGGGACCAGATGCCATGATCTTAGTTTTCTGAATGTTGAGCAACTCAGTTATCTTTCTCTATTTTTGCAGCTTGTTTTTGTTTGTTTTTAGTTATCTTTTTAAGCTTCAGGTGGGGTGAAGTGAAGTGAAAGTCACTCAGTCATGTTTGACTCTTTGCAACCCCATGGACTATACAGTTCATGGAATTCTCCAGGCCAGAATACTGGAGTGGGTAGCCTTTCCCTTCTCCAGGGAATCTTCCCAACCCAGGGATCAAACCCAGGTCTCCTGCACTGAGGGGGGATCTTTACCAGCTGAGCCACAAGGGTTCAGGGGATATTCTAAATTTAGGCTCTCATCTTGGCAAATACAATTTAGTGTTCATTGGGTCAACTTCTATGCAGTGCCACAAAAATAAGTCAGATATTTTCCTGCTTGAGATGTTGGGAGTGGGAGAACACAACCATTACTTGTAACTTGCTTCTGGCACTTAAAACTGTAAATTATGCTCTAAGGTGACATAAGAACATAGAGGAGGAAATTATTAATTCAAAAAGAGGATGTGACATTTGAAGAAATATTGGATGTGACATTCTCTAGGAACACTGGAGAAGGAATGGTGAAGCAGGCCTTCCAAGCAGAAGTTGTATGAGGAAAGCCCTGAAGTCTGCCCATATAATTCAGGGTGCCTTGATCAGAGGGTAGAGGGCCCCTTAGGTGTTAAGCAGGGAAGGGAATTTGGAGTCAGAATCTAAAAGAGCCCTGAATGCTCTTCTGAGAAGCTGCTCGGAAGAGGTTCAGCTTTGCAACAGTATTTTAGAACTAGGGGACTTTCTTGGTGGTTCAGCGGTTGACTCCTTGTTTCCACTGCAAGAGGCACAGGTTTGATCCCTGGTCAGGGAACTAACATGCCTCAGGGAGGGACCAGAAAAGTAAAAATTTTTAAATGTATATAAAGTGGCATGGGAAAAAAAAACTAAAACAGAGAGGATAAGAAGGCATGTGCTCCCCAAACTTTCATATTCATATTTTGGTGACCTCCATTTAGAAGAGGGGGTGTGCAGAGATCCATTGGCATTGCACAGAAGTTTTGTTTGGCTTTGTTTTGAGATACAAGTGTTGCTATGGACTGAACTGTGTTTCTCCTCACCCCTACCCCTTTCATCTGTGCACTGCCACCCTCTGGTGTTAACACACCTCTAAATATGGTGTTATTTAAAATGGGCCCTTGGGAGAGTAATTACATTTAAATAAGATCATGTGAGTGGAGAGCACGCTGTGGGATGAACATTCTTATAAGGCCTTATAAGACCTCGATCACTCTGTTTCCTCCGCGTGAGGACACAGAACAAATCACCATCTTCAAAGCAGGAAGAGAGTTCTCACCAGATCGCAGCCTGCCAACACTGTGACCCAGCCTCCAGAATGGTGTGGAAATAAATTTCTGTTGTTTATCCCACCCAGTCTGTGGTATTTTGTTATGGAAGCCCAAGCAAACACAAGTATTTTTTCAGATAAAAATGTTTGAGAAACATTTGCTTGTAAATACATAAAATACCTGGAAGGAGATGCAAGAAACTAATAACAACATGCCTGTGTGGAGTTGAAGAATGCCTGGGGCACAGAGATGGGAGGAAGGCTTTGGAGCTTTTGAATTTTGAACCATTTGAGTGTGTTGCTGCTGCTGCTGCTGGTAAGTCGCTTCAGTCATTTTCGACTCTGTGCGACCCCATAGACGGCAGCCCACCAGGCTCCCCCATCCCTGGGATTCTCCAGGCAAGAGTACTGGAGTGGGTTGCCATTTCCTTCTCCAATGCATGAAAGTGAAAAGTGAAAAGTGAAAGTGAAGTAGCTCTGTTGTGTCCCCGACTCTTAGCGACCCCATGGTCTGCAGCCCACCAGGCTCCTCTGCCCACGGGATTTTCCTGGCAAGAGTACTGGAGTGGGTTGCCATTGCCTTCTCCATTTGGGTGTGTTACCTAGCTCAAAAGTGAATAAATGGATAAATGGATGAATGTATGAAGAAATGCATGTATGAGGAAATGAATCTTGCCAAGGCCTCTTTTGCTATGGGATACAATTCAGAGCAGTTTTTAAAACACATATCCAAAAGGAAAAGACTGTTCCTTTTCATTAATTCAGAAAGTAAAATAGTAGATAAAGTAAGACACACAGTTTTGAAACCTTTTTTTTTTTTTTAATTTCTTGGCCATGCTGCACAGCATGTGGGATCTTAATTTCCTGACCAGGAATTGAACCCATGCCCCCTGCATTGGAAGAATGGAGAGTTAACCACCAGATCACCAGGAAGTCCCCCACCACCCTTCCCCCGCCCCCCTTGCCGAGGAAGGTCCCAAGATCTTTTAATCATGACTGAAAACACTGAACTATCATGACTGTTTCTCAGTTAGGCATTTATCTGATAACAAAAGTAATGCGTTTTTTGGAAGTGTTAGATACCACTCATCCTAAACTACCTGTATCTTCAATTTAGCATCTCCTGAGCTGAATTTCAACAGTGTTCACGGACAGGTCACTGGGCAGGTGGGGAAGTGTGACTGACGGGGAATTGAAGCAGGAAAAAAACAGCAGTGTGAACAAACTGTGTTTAAAATATCTTGTTATACATTTTACAAAGACATGACCATGTGAACACCTCTTTCAGAGCCCAGAAGGGGCTGTGCAAAGGCAGAATCCTAACACATAAGTTCCATGAGCTTCATGGAGAATTGAACTCTGAAACTGGCAAGCATTTTCATACATATTTGGAGCCAGGAGAAACTATCAGGCCTGTTGTTTTAGCTGAATATCTGAGATTCTTTTACTAATTTGAATGAATTAGTAATGTCTCTCAAATTTTATCACAATACCATTAATACCTAGTATAAGGCTTTCTCGGAGAAGGCAATGGCATGCCACTCCAGTGCTCTTGCCTGGAAAATCCCACGGATGGAGGAACCTGGTAGGCTGCAGTCCATGGGGTCCCGAAGAGTCAGACACGACTGAACTACTTCACTTTCACTTTTCACTTTCATGCATTGGAGAAGAAAATGGCAACCCACTCCAGTGTTCTTGCCTAGAGAATCCCAGGGACGGGGGAGCCTGATGGGTTGCCATCTATGGGGTCGCACAGAGTCAGACACGACTGAAGCAACTTAGCAGCAGCAGCAGCATAGGGCTTTCTGCCAGAGCTAAAAATTTATAGTGAGAAGTAATTCTTTAAATCATTCTCTTTGAAAAGTCACTTCGATAAACCAGGGCAATGGACTGTAACTATATCTCTAATCAGTAAGTTAAGGGATTAATGTAAAAGTCTCTTTTCTAGTGGTGTTAACGAAATGAGGTTCTATTTTACCTAAATAAACTGTCATCTGGACTGATACAGACCTGCAATTTCATACCATGAAATATTCTGCTTCATGCAAAATGTTTACTATAATTGGCAAGTTTCAAAGAGCAAAGTTAGAGTAACATCCTCTTACTGCTAAGATGTTATGAAACAAAATTTACTGTATCCTTCAAAATGAGATAGGCACTTGAGAGCCTTGTGGCACCCGAGGCTTTCCTCTCCACCATGAACATTAGTTGTTTGGCTCTTGGCTGTGCATCAGTTTATACCAGTGATGTGAGAATGAAATATGACAGCAAACCAAACTCTATCAGCTCCACTCACCAAATATTTGAGTTTCTTCAGTTTATCTTGCATAATTTGGTGGCAACCAAATATCCAAAGATGAATTCGATATCTATTCTCATTGAGCTTGACAGGAGAGGCCCAGATAAGAAACATGCAGCAAGTGATCATGCTTCTTTTGTGCTAATTAATTAAATATTTTCCTTTAGCTGGTACCTTGAGCCAAGTACTGAGGAAATACAAGGTAAAGTGATGTTATTAATATATTCAGTTAAGACAAAGAGGCCGCACTCAATATGCCAGCAAATTTGGAAAACTCAGCAGTGGTCACAGGACTGGAAAAGGTCAGTTTTCATTCCAATCCCAAAGAAAGGCAATGCCAAAGAATGCTCAAACTACTGCACAATTGCACTCATCTCTCACGCTAGCAAAGTAATGCTCAAAATTCTCTAAGCCAGGCCTCAAAAGTATGTGAACTGAGAACTTCCAGATGTTCAAGATGGATTTAGAAAAGGCAGAGAAACAAGAGATCAAATTGTCAACATCCATTAGAACATCAAAAATGCAAGAGAGTTCCGGAAGAACATCTACTTCTGCTATATTGACTATGCCAAAGCCTTTGACTGTGTAGATCACAGCAAAATGTGGAAAATTCTTAAAGAGATGGGAATACCAGACCATCTTACCTGCCTCCTAAGAAATCTGTATGCAGGTCAAGAAGCAGCAGTTAGAACCAGACATGGAACAACAGACTGGTTTCAAATTGGCAAAGGAGTAAGTCAAGGCTGTATATTGTCACCCTACTTATTTAACTTATATGTAGAGTACATTATGCAAAATGCCGGGCTGGATGAAGCACAAGCTGGAATCAAGATTGCTGGGAGAAATATCAATAACCTCAGATATGCAGATGACACCACCCTTATGGCAGAAAGCAAAGAAGAACTAAAGAGCCTCTTGATGAAAGTAAAAGAGGAGAGTGAAAAAGTTGGCTTAAAACTCAACATCCAGAAAACGAAGATCATGGCATCCAGTCCCATCACTTCATGGCAAATAGATGGGGAAACAGTGGAAACAATGACAGACTTTATTTTTTGGGCGGGCGCCAAAATCACTGTAGATGGTGACTGCAGCCATGAAATTAAGATTTTTGCTCCTTTGAAGAAAAGCTATGACCAACCTGGACAGCATAGGTAAAGCAGAGACACTACATTGGCAACAAAGGTCCACCTGGTCACAGCTATGGTTTTTCCACTAGTCATGTATGGGTGTGAAAGTTGGACTGTAAATAAAGCTGAGCACTGAAGAATTGATACTTGTGAACTGTGGTGTTGGAGAAGACTCTTGAGAGCCCCTTGACTGCAAGGAGATCTAACCAGTCCATCCTAAAGGAAATCAGTCCTGAATATTCATTGGAAGGACTGATGCTGAAGCTGAAACTCCAATACTTTGGCCACTTGATGTGAAAAATTGACTCACTGGAAAAGACCCTGATGCTGGGAAAGATTGAAGGCAGAAGGAGAAGTGGACCACAGAGGGCGAGATTGTTGGAATGGCATGACCGACTGGATGGACATGAGTTTGAGTAAGCTCCGGGAGTTGGTGATGGACAGGGAAGCCTGGCATGCTGCAGCCCATGGGATCACAAAGAGTCGGACACGACTGAGGGGACTGAACTGAATTGAAGACAAAGAGAGAAAGATACCTGCTGTCTCAATAACATTTGATAACTTTATGAAGCCTTTATTATGCCCCAAGCACTAACTTAAATAATTGGCAAACAAGCAAGAATCAAATGCAAGCCCCCAAACTTCAAAGTCCAGACGGGGAAACATAAAATGAGAAAGAAGAAAGTAGAGCTTTTCATTCAATAAGACAAGATAAATACCTTTTCCTACCCCAGAAATTGTTTTTTATTTCTTCCCCAACCAATCCCAAACAGCACACTCAAAATGAAAAGGAGGAGGAGGAGACACTGTCCTGACAAAAAGCCCCTCTGGAATGGCTAGCTATACCATCACAGTTAAAGCTCAGGGTCCCAATGTTCATAGCAGCCCTGCTTACAATAGCCAAGACAGGCAAGCAACCTAAAAGTCTTTCAACAGAGGAATGAATAAGGAAGATGTGATACATATATACAAAGGACCATTACTCAGCCATAAAAAAGAATGAAATAATGCCATCTGTGATAACATGGATGGACTTAGAATCATACTAAGTGAAATCAGTCAGATGAAGACAAATATCATACTATATCACTTCTACGTGGAATCTAAAAATGATACAAAGGAATTTATTTACAAAATAGAAATAGACTCACAGACAGAAAACAAACTTATGGTTACCAACAGGGATAGTGGGGAGGTAGTGGTAGGGGAGTTGAGATAAATTCGGAACTGGGGATTAATACATACTTACTCCTATATATAAAATAGGCAAACAATAAGGACTACTCTATAGTCTAGGGAACTGTACTCAATATTTTGTAATAGCCTATAATGGAAAAGAATCTGAAAAAGAAAAAATATGTATGTATGAAAAACTGAATCACTTTGCTATACATTTGAAACTAAAACAACATTGTAAATTAACTATACTTCAATTAAAAAAAAAAAAAAAAAGCTCAAGGCCCAAAGATCACCTGGGCTCAAATCCTTTTAAATCTTGGTTCTTGCCCTTAACTTTGCTGTGGCTTTGGGCAAGTCACTTCAAGTTTCTGCACCTCATTTACTCAAATGCCAATAGTATTAGCAACCAACTGTGTTGCTTTGAACATGACATGAGGTAATCCATTAAATGTTTACTTAGCCCAATGCCTCACCCCTGGTAAACACTTCACATGCAGGATTTTTCCTGATTGTATTGATCACAAAAATAGTTCTGGTGGTAGGTACTGAAACAGAGACTTGGGTGAATTGCTAAGGTCACAGAAGAGAAGCAAAAATAATCGCGGGAGGCAGGTCAGTCTTCATTAAATGACCTGACCCTTGCATTGGGTTGGGAAGGAAAGCCAATGTCAGTTTAAATGGGAATTGAAGGAGAGACACCTGAGGAGAACAACCAGGCAAAGAGAATAGCATACATAACAGGTGGCATAGTGTCAGAGATGTATCTGGCTTGCATGAGATTGATGAAGGGAGCTTGATCACGCTGGATGAAAGTGCGCTTGAGGGACGTCCCTGGGTGGTCCAGAGGGTAAGACTCCACACTCCCAATGTAGGCGGCCCAGAGTCAATCCTTGGTCAGGGAACTAGATCCCACATGCCGCAACTAAGACCCAGTGAAGTCAAATAAATTAAAATTTTTTCTAAAGTAAGTAGTGACATTTGAATGAAGAAGGCACTGGTGACCCACTCCAGTACCCTTGCCTGGAAAATTCCATGGGCAGAGGAGCCTGGTAGGCTGCAGTCCATGGGGTCGCAAAGAGTCAGACACGACTGAGCAACTTCACTTTCACTTTTCACCTTCACGCATTGGAGAAGGAAATGGCAACCCACTCCAGTGTTCTTGCCTAGAGAATCCCAGGGACGGGGGAGCCTGGTGGGCTGCTGTCTATGGGGTCGCACAGAGTCGGACACGACTGAAGCGACTTGGCAGTAGCAGCAGCAGCAGTGACATTTGAAAGATGTCTTAAAATGTGAGCATAAATCTGGCAAATAGAGTTGGAAGAAGGAAGTTGGTGGAGTGGAGATGACTACTAGAGTCATCTCCAAGGTAAGCAGAAAGGGAAAGCATAGGCCAGAAGTGGAGAACATCAAGCAGTGGGATTTGGCTGGAAGGTGGGGTGAGACAGGAGGTAAGGGGGTAGAAGAGAAGAAAGGAAAGCTGGATTCTTATCGTGAAGAGTTTCGGAGGTCACGGTGGGGAAGGTTACCAGCAGCACTTCAGAAAGCCCAAAAGGAAGGACTGAAGGTTTTCTCTCTCTGTTGAGCAGGGGAGTGATAGTATCACATTTCTCCTTTAAACAGATTAGTCTGGCAGTGCTCCCCAGAAAGGATTAGTGTGGGAAGAGAGAGGAACAAGAAAGAAAGTGAAAGTGAAGTTGCTCGGTTGTGTCCGACTCTTTGTGATCTCATGGACTACAGCCTACCAGATTCCTCCATCCATGGGATTTTCCAGGCAAGAATACTGGAGTGGGGTGCCATTGCCTTCTCCAGGAGATATTCCCAACCCAGGGACTGAACCCAGATCTCCCACATTGTAGGCAGACATTTTACCTTCTGAGCCACCAGGAAGAGGAACAAGAATGCCAGTTAAAAGATAACTCCCTCCAGGCATTTCTCATATCCAAGGCTGGGACCAACTCTATAAGACAGAAATTTATAAATCTCTACACACACACACACACTCACACGTGCACGCATGCTCTACACGCACACATACAAGCGTGCACGTGTGTGTTTGTGAGTGTGTGTGTGTGTTAAGTGTGTGTGGAGTATGTGTGTGTGTTAAGTGTGTGTGGAGGCAATGCTGTAAGGCTATTATGACTACAGTTCCACTAGAGGGTAGTAGAGACAAATTGGTAAAGTAGATGAAGCTGTTATCATCTCTACTGGTTACAAGCCAAGTATTTTTCTTCTTGTCTATATTTTGGAATGGTTGTAAGCTTGATTCAGTTATTCCATGGCTAAGAAAAATATGACAAGTACATTTGGTAGATTGTAGCTTTAGACAAACCTAGACAGCGTATTAAAAAACAGAGACATTACTTTGCCCACAAAGGTCTGTCTGGTCAAAGCTATGGTTTTTCCAGTAGTCATGTATGAATGTGTGAGTTGGACTATAAAGAAGGTTGAGTGCTGAAGAACTGATGCTTTTGAACTGTGGTGTTGGAGAAGACTCTTGAGAGTTTCTTGGACTGTAAGGAGATCCAACCAGTCAATTCTAAAGGCAATCAGTTCTGAATATTCTTTGAAAGGACTGATGCTGAAGCTGAAACTCCAATACTTTGGCCAACTGATGTGAAGAATTGACTCATTGGAAAAGACCGTGATGCTGGGAAAGATTGAAGACAGGAAGAGAAGGGGACGACAGAGGATGAGATGGTTCGATGCTTCACTGATGGTCCACTGATTCAGTGGACATGAGTTTGAGCAAGCTCCGGGAGATAGTGAAGGACAGGGAAGTCTGGTGTGCTGCAATTCATGGGGTCACAAAGAGTCAGACATGACTGAGTGACTGAACAACAACATCTTTAGACAACTGAGTAAACTCAAGCTACCCATTTTTAAAAGGTGATCGAGCTGAGTTTGCAAGCCCAGAAAACTAGTCAGTATTTAGCTTCTTCACAATAACCAATTTCTAATTATGGCCTTGAATGGAAAGTCTTTTTTTAAAAAAATTGAACCTAGAATATTACATCCAAGTCTATTGATTATTGTAAAGGAAGAAGGAGTAAAAGAAGATGAAGAAGAAGAAAGAGGAAGAGGAGAGAAGAAGAAAAGAAAAATTAGTAAAAGTTAATTTTGGTGTGTTCTCTTGGTTAAATAATTTAATTGGGAAAAAGTATATTTTTGGTATACTCATTATAGATAATATCCTAAAATATATGTTGCTGTGTTGTATTGCTGAATTTTATACACATACACACACCCCTTTGGAAAGTAATATAGCACTGAAGAGCTAAAATAACCAGGCTGCTTTTTTTGTTTCTGGACTCTTAGTATTTCCTCCAACGTTATTTTATCATAAGGAAAAAATTTTATATGAATAAAAATCATATATTTGGAAAAGCAGATTGCAACATTTTCTATAATAACAAAAAAAATTAGAAAAACAATTTAGAGCCAATCTAGAAGTCCAATAGGGAAACAGTTTAATCAGTAAATTATGACATTTTCCTTAATCAAATATCACAGACTCAGACACATATACTACGATAGCAAGTTTATAAAAGCATGAATTTATCCTAGAAAGAAATAGACACAGAATTGTTCTCTTAGTGTGATGGAAAGTGTGGTCACTTAAAAGCATTTCCATCCAACTAGCTTGATGTTGTTTTTACAATGCTGCTGCTACTGTTTAGTCATGTCTGTCTCTTCAGCAACCCCATGGACTACAACCCACCAGGTTCTGCAGTCCATGGAATTCTCCAGGCAAGAGTACTGGAGTGGGTTGCCATGCCCTTCTCAAGGGGATCTTCCCAACCCAAGGATGGAACCCATGTCTCCTGCTTGGCAAGTAGATTCTTTACCACTGAGCCACCTGGAAAAATGACCACACACTAAAAGGGAATGTACTGCTACTAAAAATTACTTGCAGTTTCAAGCTGCTGCCATTTAGCTAACACTTTCCAAGGCTTCACAGTGCAAAGATCACTATACATGAAAATTCATATCAGAACAACTCTCTTCAATGACCTTGTTTTTTTACTAAGAAAAAAAGAAAGGAAGGAAAGGAAGAAACCAAACTGGGACACCTCGAATGATTATGTCTACAATCAGTACATCTCTGGAGTAAAGTGTAGTATTTGAAAAGATTTATAAATACCTTCCTCAGCAGTTTAAGGAAAGGAATGCAAAGAAATCAGCAGAGCAAAGAGAAATTTCAAATGAAATATGGCATCAGTACTGTGGTTACTGAATATCAAAAATGCATGTCCTAGTGTAGGAGTAGACACTTTGTAAACTTGCTCGGTCATGAAAATGTCTGAGTTGACCATCCTCTTTCACTGTTAAAAATATAATAAAACTCCAAAACCAAAAATAAGCTTGCTTTCCATTCAATGCCTTCTGAGCATGTGCAAAGGCAATAATCAAAGAATTTATAAGACAATAAAGTGTTAAAGCTGATGGAGCCTTAGAGATCACCTAATGAGAAATGAAGAGTGTTAAGGAACTAAAGTTTTTACATTTCTCCTATCTTCAGAGCTCCTAGGACTTATTTGTATTATTTAAGTTCCAGACAATAAACAGTGTAACTTTGTCAGTAAGCAGGAAATACATGCTGCTGCTGCTGCTAAGTCGCTTCAGTCGTGTTGGACTCCGTGCGATCCCAGAGACAGCAGCCCACCAGGCTCCCCCGTCCCTGGGATTCTCCAGGAAAGAACACTGGAGTGGGTTGCCATTTCCTTCTCCAATGCATGAAAATGAAAAGTGAAAGTGAAGTCGCTCAGTCCTGTCCGACTCTTAGCAACCCCATGGACTGCAGCCCACCAGGCTCCTCCATCCATGGGATTTGCCAGGCAAGAGTACTGGAGTGGGGTGCCATTGCCTTCTCCAAGGAAATACATAAACATGTATTAATACATGTATATGTATGTGCACTGTGTGTGCTAAGTCGCTTTAGTCATGTCCAACTCTTTGTGACCCCAGGGGCTGTAGCCCTCCAGGCTCCTCTGTCCATGGGATTCCCCAGGCAAGCAGGAATACTGGGATGGATGGCATGCCCTCCTCCAGGGGTTCTTCCTGACCCAGGAATTGAAACTGTGTCTCTTACATCTCCTGCATTGGCAGGTAAATTCTTTAACCACTAGCACCACCTGGAAAGCCCATGTGTGTATGGAAAGAGATAAGGCAGTTTAAAAGTTTCAGTATGAAAATATTAGCTACCTTCTTTACAACATTTAGACTTATGCCATGAACTGTGCTAAGACCTTTACATAGTCTTTCTTCAAAAATGCAATAGTTCTATTGGTACAGACTCAGCTTCAGAGGAGGAAAGCAAGATCTGGAGTGGGTACATAATTTGCCCACTGTCAGATAGTTGATAGGAGGTAGAAGGGAGCCTTGAACCCAGGGTTTTCTGACTCCAAAGCTCAGCTTCTCTACTACCATGCAATCTTCCATGTTCGTGTGAGAAAAAGAAGTATGACACTCTAAGGTGATAAATTATTGGAAATGTTATTGACACTGATTCTGGTAAATAGGAATTCTGTTTAGCCCTCATATTGCATACCACAAGGATAGTTTCATTTTCATTGGTGTCTCCTTAAAGAACAGTAGAAGTATTCCGTTTTCTTTAAATAAGAATGTGATTAAACAAGGTTGAATCATTGGGTAATAATAGAGTATTTAAAATGGTTGTTCATTATTCTTGGACCACCACAGTGATTAGTTTCAGATGAAAGGGATAAAAAAATTCAGAGCTCATTCTCAAACAGCCGTAGGTCTGGGTTTTCTCTCCTTACTAGAATTTTCCACTCAAGATAGCTGGTTATTCCTTAGAAATGCATTCCAGTATACAGTAGGTGCAGACAAATATTTTTGACTCCACTTATATGAGATATTTCAAATAGTCAAATAGATAGAGCCAGAAAGTGTTAACACATGGGTAGATGCCAGAGGCTGGGGGTGGGGTGAGGAGGAAGGGGAATGGGGACTTAGTGTTTAATGGGGACGGAGTTTCAGTTTAGGAAAACTTGGAAGATGGACGATGGTGAGTTGCACAGCCATGTGACACTTAGTGCCACTGAAATGTACAGTTAAATATGGTTAAAATAGTGTGTTTTATATTATGTAATTTTTACCTCAATAAAAAGTTTTTAGAAAGATATCTGGTAATTTTCAGTGTTTTTCTGGGCGTAGTAATCCACAAGGAAGTGGATTAATGGTTCATGACACATTTCTATCATTGGTGCCTCTTTAGCCATCTTTATTCATATAATTATTAATTTATAGCAATAATGTAATAAGCACTCATAAGCCAGTATCAAAACTGGGATCTTAACAATAGCTTACACATATGTGATCCTCTGTGTACCATCCTATTCCAACCTTGAGTGACTTCTATCCTGAATCATTTCTTGTATTTTTGTGTAGTTTCATCTGTACAATCTTAAAGAGTATGCATGTATGTTTCCCCTCAACTTTTTATTAAAAAATTTAAAATTTGCTTTATCCTAGGGCTTTATCTCTGCAGGTGTTGCAGAGATAAAGAATCTGCCTGCCAGTGGGGGTGACATGGATTCGATCCCTGGGGTAGGGAAAATCACCTAGAGGAGGAAATGGCAACCCTCTCCAATATTCTTGCCTGGAAAATTCCATGGACAGAGCCTGGCAGGCTACACTCCATGGGTTCACAAAACAGTTAGACATGGCTGAGTGATCGAGCACTTGTATCTTTTCTCTCTCCTTCTCTTCCTCCTTAGACTGTGTAACTGAGCCCAGAAAACGTCAGCAGATAGTGAGGATGTGCTGGTCAAGAGTTGTCTGTCTGGGAATTCCCTGGCAATCAATCCAGTGGTTAAGACTCCAAGCTTCCCCTATAGGGAGGAAGTATGGGTTGGATCCTGGGTCGGGGAACTAGGATTCTGCATGCCCTGCATAAAAACAAAAATGAAAAACCCAGCTCTTCCATGCTGCCCTTTAGTCCAGCACTTTCCATGAGTCTCCTAGTGATTTACAGTTGTTTAGTTTAAGACGACAAGAATGCCAACTATGAGGGCCTGAAGACAGAGACAGGCTATCTCTGAATCCACAGGGATGGGACAGGGCTTAGCACACGGGAATGGTCCAGTAAATGATTCTGTAGTGAAACAGAGATAAGGGTAGGGCAAGAATGGTATATACATGCTGATGACAAAGACATACTGGCTATTTAAAAAGATTGAAGATAGAAGGCAAGGCTATAGAAGGAATTTGGGGGGAAAAAGTTCATTAGGTTATTTTACAGAAGTAAAAAGGGTGTGATTCATTATTCACACAGATACAAAAGTCAGACAGGAAGCATGTCTTGTTATACATGCATAAATTTGTATGACTTCTGCTGCTGCTGCCGCTAAATCGCTTCAGTCGTGTCCGACTCTGTGCGACCCCATAGAGGGCAGCCCACCAGGCTCCCCTGTCCCTGGGATTCTCCAGGCAAGAATACTGGAGTGGGTTGCCATTTCCTTCTCCAATGCATGAAAATGAAAAGTGAAAGTGAAGTCACTCAGTCGTGTCCGACTCTTCACGACCCCATGGACTGCAGCCTACCAGGATCCTCTGTCAATGGGATTTTCCAGGCAAGAGTACTGGAGTGGGGTGCCATTGCCTTCTTCGTGTATGACTTCTATGAGGTGTTTAATATTTTTGGCAATACTTTTTCTTTTGAAACTCTTTTAAAAACTACATCTTTCAAAAAAATTTTTTAAATTAAAAAAAAAGACATATCTTTCTCATTACCACAAGAAAACTCTCTTGTGGTTTTCTTCTTACCGCTGGTTTCTGCTTTCCAGTCTCCTTCACTGGCTGATTTCCTTTCTCTCCATCATGGTTCCCAAGGTTCCACCTGGGTATTCACTTCTCACTCTATTCTCTTTCTTTGCAGAGACAGTCTCATTGAACTTGAAGGTGACCAAGTGCATATTTCTAATCCGCACTTCTCTTCTGAGCGCCAAACTCACTTCTACTGGACATTTCCACCAGGATTTCCCACGGGCATCTTAACCTCTAATATCTTTCTCAACCAGATATTGTTTCTCCATTTCACCCACTCTGAAAGTTGTGATGTTCTACATTCCTTCCTAACCATGTCTAATTCGACATGTACAGTCTACATTCTCTACCTTTTCTTTCCATTCCTATTGCTACTCCCTCAGCTTATGTCCTTATCACTTTTTATTTTTTTAGTATTTATTTATTTGTCTTCAGGTCTTAGCTGCAGCATGCAGGATACTCAATCTTTGTTGCAGTACCATAGATCTTTAGTTGTGACATGCAAACTCTTAGTTGAAGCATGTGAGATCTAGTTCTCTGTTGTCATTAGTCACTAAGTTGTCTCTGACTCTTTTGCGACCCCATGGGCTGTAGCCTACAGGGCTCCTCTGTCCATGGAATTCTCCAGGTAAGAATATTGGAGTGGGTTGCCATTTCCTTCTCCAGAGGATCTGACCCAGGGGTCTAACCCAAGTTTCCTGCATTGCAGGTGGATTCTTTACCACTGAGCCACCTAGGGAATAGTTCTCTGACCAAGGATCCATTCCAGACCCTCTGCACTGGGAGCTCAGAGCAACTGGACCACCAGGTAAAGCCCCCTGTCCTCATACTTCTTGGTTATCATTTCAATAACTGCCTGGTTGTTCTCCCTCCAGTGTCTCCTCTATCTCTATAGCCATGTTAGTACTTTCTTAAAAATTATTCAGTAGCTCTTTGTCACA
Source organism: Bos taurus (assembly GCF_002263795.3). Classification (NCBI taxonomy): domain Eukaryota; kingdom Metazoa; phylum Chordata; class Mammalia; order Artiodactyla; family Bovidae; genus Bos; species Bos taurus. The sequence continues at coordinate 16,471,466 of NC_037355.1, read as the reverse complement.
GAGGTCATAGAGCCTAAATTGATTAGCCTGGCATTCTCCTTTCTTTACAGTACAATTCCAGTCTATCTAACCTATCACATCTCCCGATAGCCCTGATGCTTCATGCTGCGCTACATCCCATAGCGTCAAACAACTTGGGATTCTTCAGCACATTGTATTGCATTCTTTCTGGAAGGACTATCTGCTTTTTTTAAAAAAAAAAAATTTTTTTTAAAGATTTATTCATTTATTTTATTTTTGGCTGTGCTGGGTCTTCATTGCTACTTGTGGGCTTTCTCTGGTTGTGGTGAGCAGGAGATACTCTCTGAGCTCTGGTGGGCAGGCTTCTCACGGCAGTGGCTTCTCCTGTTGCAGAGCACAGCTGTAGGTGCACGGGCTTAAGTAGTTGCAGTGCATGGGCTTGGTTGCTCTGCTGCATGGGGGATCATCCCAGACCAGGGATCTAACCCATGTCTCCTGCATCAGCAGATGGATTCTTAACCATTAGACCACTAGGGAAGTCCCTGGAATGACTATCTCTTGTACCTATAATTCGTTGAATGAGAAAGGTCTACAATGTTCTGGCTAAGAGGAGGAAAAAGGCCTCAGTTTTAGTTGGTAGTAATGGCAGGAATGAATTCAGTAATTTCTTTTTCTTTTTTCTCTCTTTTTTTAAAATTATTTTTAAAATTTTTGGCTGCACGGTACAATAGCATGTGAATCTTAGTTCCCCAGTCAAGGATCGAATCCCTTACGTTGGAAGCAGGAGTCTTAAACCACTGACCATCATGAGAGTTCTGAACTCAGCCGTTTCAAGAGAAACTGAAAGTCAGCCGGAACACAGAAACAGCAGCCTTAAAAAGTTGAAGGTAAACCAATGAAAGGAAATAGAACAACTGGTTAAAGTTTCACTGTCCATTATCAGGTTCTGGTTGACCTTGGTGATAGGATCATGAATTTAGAGTAATTATATCATAATGAGAAAACTTACATGCAAATAAAGCAGTCATTAGGGATCTTGGCCTAGTTAGCATTCTTTGGAAGAAAGTCAGGGGATAGTTTTGGGAGTGGTCTGTGCTTTAAACAAAGAATGAAGTCATGGAGGAGAAGAAAAGGGTTTATGTACATACAGGATTAACAAGCCCATGCTAGGGAGAGTGTTCTGGTTCCATACACCTGTGTTTTCCTCACTGTTTTTGCTCAGATGCTGTAAACAAAGCATGTGGTTATAAATATCTTCAGAGTCTGTTCACATGTTTCTGTTTGGAAGAAAATCCTAATAATCAAGAAGTTAGACTGGAGGAACTTCCCTGGTGCTCTCATGGTAAAGAGTCTGCCCTCCAAATGCAGGGGATCACAGGTTCAATCCCTGGTCAGGAAGTAAGAGCTCACAGGCCACAAGGCACGCTCAAAAATTTAAAAAAAAAAAAAAAAAAAAAAAATATATATATATATATAAGGAATAGATTGGAAAAAATGGTGGACACATGCTGTCTCCCAGGAATCTGCAACAATCTAGGCAGTTTCCTGTGTTTCCCTGATGGCTCAGATGGTAAAGAATCTGCCTACAATGCAGAAGGCCAGAGTTTGATCCCTGGATCAGGAAGATTCCCTGGAGAAAGGAATGGCTACTCACTCCAATATTCTTGCCTGGAGAATTCCATGGACAGAGGAGCCTGGTGGGCTAGAGTCAATGGAGTCACTGAGAATCAGATGCAACTGAGCAACTAACACTTTCTCATCACTTTCAGGCAGTTTCCTAGATTGGGTTGCTCTTTCTGTCCTGTCATTACTAAGCCCGGAAGGGGTGAAGGGGTGTAGAGGGCAGGGTTAAATTCATCTAACCCTATCCTTGGGGTTAGAGCAAGGAGACAATCTATGAGGAACAAATGATATCTCCACAAAGTGTAATCCTAATTTTTTTTTTTTTTTTTTTAAAGAGAAGGCTGAGAGGGAAGGGAAGGGAAAAGAGAGTCAGTTTCTTATGTACCAAAATGGTATAATCTCCCATATACTGCTATATGAGAAAACAAGATGCAGAACTTAAGTATGCAATGCTAGTTTTGGGGTAAGACGTGGGAAAATAAGAATATATATGGAGCATTTGCTAATAGGTAGTTGGAATAGGGAAAAGGAGTCCAAAATGGCGGTGGCTAAAAGACAAGGAAGGGAAAAGCCTGCAAAAATAGAACAGAGGAAGGTCGAAGGAAGGTCCGAGGACCAGAGTGAGGACTTCAGGCAGAACGCACTCCTGGCTAAGCCCTATTTGCATAGGACAGGCCCAGGAGGAAGAAAAAAAAACATATAAAAAGAGGAGCCAAAGGGCTCTCTCTCTCTCTCTTTCTCCCGCGTGCCGGGGCGCTCTTCTCTCCTTGTCTTTGGGTCAACATGCCCTCACGCCTCGAAGATGGATTTTCCTGCTATTATCTAAACAAAATAGAGTTGTAACACAGAGCTGTAACACTGATTTGGCTAAGAGCTATAACACGGTCCGTTTGAGACCTGAGAGCTATAACACGGTCTATCCAAGACCCGAGAGCTGTGACACACCAAGGGGGGCTTTAATGTCCATCACTCCAGATCTTTGTTGTGATGAGACAGAACCGAAGAGCATACACTGGCCTGACAAGCCTATAAAGTTACATAATAACATAATCAAAATGATTTTCTATGATGGGAGGAACTGAGAAACTAGATGGAGACAGAGTGTTAGCAAGGTATCTTATGATTTCTATATGGTTTTGCTGTTTGAAACATGCAAATGTTTTATCTACTGAACAAAGTAAAGTAGTAAAATAAAATTTAACTGTTGATGAGTAATTGTTCCCTTCAGAAAAATTATCAGACCATTGGCAGGAAGAGATGTTCATCACAGTGTTGATTCTAATTGAACAAAGGAAAATAACTCTGACAGGCAATCAACTAGATACAATGAATGCAATTATACAATGAACACATGGAACTGTAAAGAGTTATGGTGTAAATACGTAATTATTGAGAGAAATGGGAAAATATGATACCAAATAGTAAGCCTAATACGATCTCTTTACCAGGAAATAAAAAACTGTGCAACACTGTGTACCAAAGTGTTCATTTGAGGATATAGGTGACTTATGTTTAACTTTTGTTTTTCCTTTTTTTTTGAAGGTAAGAATGGATTTCTTTAGAGAGAAACACACTCCACAAACAGAATGTGGGCCGTTGCAGAGGGTGAGGCCTAATCTTTGTTTTCTAATGTGGTTAAGTAATGAGTTAGTTTTTTATGTATTCAAGAGGGGAGGAGAGATAAATTAGGAGTTTGGAATTAATTCATACGTACTACTTTATAAACAACAAGGACCTACTGTAATAGCACAGGAAACTATACTCAATATCTTAAAATAAGCTATGCTGTAAGGGAAAAGAATCTGAAAAAGAATACACACAGATGTATGTATAATTGAATCACTTTGCTGTAACTTGAAACTAACACAACCTTGCAAATTAACTATATTTCAATTAAAATGCATAAATAATGTTGACAAATTTTTAAAAATTAGGCATAAAATAAACAAAGTTTAAAAAATATCACCTTTCACTATCCCTGTCTCTACTTATTAAGTAGGACATTCTTTCATATTTTGTGTCTGCTGCTGCTGCTGCTAAGTTGCTTCAGTCGTGTCCGACTCTGTGCGACCCCATGGACTGCAGCCTACCAGGCTTCTCCGTCCATGGGATTCTCCAGGCAAGAACACTGGAGTGGGTTGCCATTTCCAATGTATGAAAGTGGAAAGTGAAAGTGAAGTCACTCAGTCGTGCCTGACTCTTAGCGACCCCATGGACTGCAGCCTACCAGGCTCCTCCATCCATGGGATTTTCCGGGCAACAGTACTGGAGTGGGGTCCCATTGCATTCTCCATATTTTTTTTTTTTTTTTGTATCAAGTAGTGGTAATAGAAGCACTGACATTTACTGAGTGTTTCCCATGTCCAAGGCATTGGGAATGTCCAAGGCATTTAAATAAGGTTAATGCCTTATTTAAAGCACTTACTGTTAAGTGCTTTATAAGGATTATAAGTTAATAGTCAAAATAACATTATAAGGTTCTGAAATATTATATGAATTATTAGATTTCCATTCTACAGGTAAGGATCCCAAGGCTTGGCAAGGGTAAGTCTCTAGCCCAAGTAACCTTGATAATAATCAATGATCAGTAATTAATGGTGAGTGTCGAACTTAGTCTGACTCCAGAGCTTATGATCTCATCACTGTGCTGTCATAGTATATGTACCTTTGTTGGGGTCTTAGCTCTCTTTGTTATAACAATCTTGGCACCCCTGGTGCTTTCTTTAGCAGTTCTTCAGTTCCTACAAAATAGTTCAGAGCTTGATTTTTAACACACAGCTAAGTGTTTGTTGGATAAATGAATGCATTTTTTCTAAGCCAGAGTAGAAGTTGTCCAACTTAACATGTCTCTGGATATCATGGAGTGCAGCGGTTCCTAATCATATTGGTTGGTTGCCTCGCAGGAATATCTGTCTTTCCAGATACATCTCTGTGAATTCCATGTTTCTGATAGTCATGCATTCCTGTACTGTGCAGTTGAAGAGTATTTTTTTCATTCTATCACTAAGCCTATGGAGGAAAATTGATAAAATGTGTATTTGGTACCTATTAATAGTATGTAAGAGACTGTCCTGAGCACCAGATGTACAAGGCCTATAAAACCATCAGTCGTCAAGACAGAGAAAGAAAAACATCATATGATATCACTTATACATGGAATCTAAAAAATGATACAAAAGAACTTATTCATAAAAACAGAATAGACTCGCATGCATAGGAAACAAACCTATTGATTACTCAAGGGGATAGCACCCACTCCAGTGTTCTTGCCTGGAGAATCCCAGGGATGGGTGAGCCTGGTGGGCTGCCGTCTATGGGGTCTCACAGCATCAGACATGACTGAAGCGACTTAGCAGCAGCAGCAGCAAAGGGGATAGCTAGGGGAGTGGGGATAAGTTAGGAGTTTGGTATTAACCTATACACACTACAATATATAAAATAGGAAAACTACAAGGACCTAGTGTATAGCACAAGGAGCTATACTCAATATCCTATAATGACCTATTATGGAAAAGAATACATATATATATACACACACACACATATATATATGTGTGTGTGATTCAGTTATACACACATATACACTCTACCCTTGAAACTAATACAACATTGTAAATCAACAATACTTCAATTTTATGTATGGCAAAACCAATACAATATTGTAAAGTTAAAAAAAAAAAGTCAGGTGTAAGGAACTCATAGGCAGAGGCAGAAGGCAGGGGAGGGGTTTTCCTAGTCATCACTCATTTACAACAGAGAGAAAAGCACGTGTACTCAGAGAGGCAGAGGATAAACACCTCCCTCTGCCTGGGACTGGAGCATCCCGGAAGACTTTCCAGAGGAGGTGGCAGTCACTGAACTAAGTTTTCATGGATCAAGTAGGAATGAGGCTAACAGTAAGGGGTAGATGGATAATACTTTTAACAAGAGCTTGATGTCAAGACAAGTCCATTCACAATTTTGAGAAAAGACTTCTCTGAGAAGAATCTTAACAATATATGTGGATGTGTCAATTAAAATAGAAGAGTGGAGATTTAGAAATTGTGTGTCAGGGAAAATAAAAGAAATTGTGTGCACATAGAAGTGTGTGTGTGTGTGTGTGTGTACACGTGCAATGGTGAGCCTATGTGATTGTGCAAGATCAGAGTGAAAAGGAAATTACATTTAGTAGAAAACGTAGGTCTTATTTCAGATCACATCTCTTTTCTGACATTTATAACAGTAATTGCAGTAATTGTGACCAGGCCAGCCTCCTGAGCATTGGCTTGGGCACATGAATTCCTTTCTCTGACTCCTATAGCTTGGTGCAGAGTCAGAGTGATTTCCTCGTGATGACTCATAACTCAATGACCAGGAAAAAATTAACAGGCTTCACAATAGGTCAATGTTTTTTTAATCCAGAGAAAAGTTTAACCCTTGCAGATTTATCAGACCAAATAAATATATGACCAAATATATTCACGACATTAGCAAAGAAAGTAGGCTCATAATTCATGGTCTCCAGAAGCTGAGGCCAAAGCAAAATTTTTCTAGGTGCTTCAGTAGGTAACCAGGTGGGGACCCAGGAAAAAATATCCTGAAAAAAGACTGATCTGGGATTTCCCCTGTGGTTCAGAGGCTTAGACTTTGTGCTCCCAGTGCAGGGGGACTGGATTCTATCCCTAGTCAGTAAACTAGATTCCATATGCCGCGACTAAGAGTTCACACGCTGCAATTAAAGATCCCACATGCCTAACTAAGACAGCTAAATAAATAAGTTTTTGAAAGACTGAGCTTATCTAGTCAAATCACCCAATTAAAAAAAGACAACTGCTTTAATTTCAATTTACATACTGAAAACCAGTTACATACTGAAAACCATACTCCACATTTCTTTATCTCAACCCCTTTGCTTGTGAAGTGGAGGAAGAAGTAGAAGAATTAATTAGAAGTTAATTAAATTTCAGGCAGTTTTAATTAAGGAGTTAAAAAACAATTAAGATAAACTTAGAAATGTTACCTAACTAATTAGAAGAGCAATAAAAATTAGCAAAGTCATCCAATAAACCTATATTTTACCTGCAAATTTTTACATCATCACTATATAATAAAGTGGACAAAATAATCGGGGGGTGAGGTAGGAAGGAATTATATTTGAGTATGAACAATTCAAGGGAAAGACACCAGAGTTGGGTGAAACCAGATTTTTATTCTTCTGTACCTTTAGTAAACTGTATTCAAAACTCTCTTAATTGAACATCTGGTAGCTATGGGTGACTCTAGACAGAAAGTATTAATAGATAGATCTTTATGCTAAATACACAGTGCATCCCTGGGACACATTAAGTGCTAGTCTCTTGTATCTCTCATCACACAAGGTTATAGAGAAGTTCATTACAGGGCTTCTTTTATAATGACTAGCTTTTAACCTTTGCTAGTTAAATGATGAAATGGTACTGGTGATTCAGAATCAGTGTAATTCACGTTTGATGTGCAGAGTGGTTGGTTAAATAGTACATTTCCCATCCCAGGGCTATATATATTCTTGTGTACCACTCCTTGCAAGGCTAGAATTGCTGACCTGAAGATAGCCATTGCCCACCCACTGGGAAAGAGCTAGGTGACTGGATTTCAGAGCACTAAGTTCCTGTAGACAGAGAAGATGGGGGTTGTCTATCTGACCTGTTTGCTTGATGTTACTTTGAGTCCAGCCATCAAGTCTTCATCTGGTCAACAATAGCTCACCACTCCCAGTTCTCCCAGTCATTTATAGTTGGCCTCACTTTAACTTGGTAGAAGTCAAAGAAACAGTTTTGCTGCCTGCAAACATGAGGTCTTCACTAGGGAAGACTGATACCTAAGATGTGACTGAGGTGGGCGCTGTCAGTGCATCTTATCCAAGAGCAGCGTTTCCTGACCTCAGCACTATTGACCTCTGGAGCCAGATAATTTCTTGTGGAGGGCTGTCCTGTGCACTAGAGGTTGGTCAGCAGCGTCCCCAGCCTTTCCTCATTACATGCCAACAGGAACCGTACAGCCTGTGACGATTAAAAATGTCTCCAGACATCACTACATATGCCCCTGGGAACAAATAACCCCTAGTTGAGAATCGGGATCTTCGATCCATGTCCTATTAGGTGGGAGCTCCTAGGACCCTAGTGCTATGTGTGCTTAGTTGCTCAGTCATGTCCAACTCTTTGTGACCCCATGGACTGAAGCCCACCAGGATCCTCTGCCCATGGGGATTCTCCAGGCAAGAGTAGTGAAGCTGGGTTGCCATGCCCTCCTCTAGGGGATCTTCCCCACCCAGGGATCGAACCCAGGTCTCCCACATTGCAGGAGAATTCTTTACCAGCTGAGCCACCAGGGAAGCTCAAGAATACTGGAGTGGGTAGCCTATCCCTTCTCCAGGGGATCTTCCCAACCAGGAATTGAACCGGGGGCAGATTGAACATTGCAGGCAGATTCTTTACCAGCTGAGCTACTAGGGAAGACCCCCAGGACCTTAGATCCATGTCCTAATAGGTGGAAGGTGGAGTTCCTGCTCCCTGGTAAGTGTGAAGAATCTTAGTATCTTATCTTGTGACCTAAGAAGAGAAAGGCATCCTCCCCTACTGTACTTCATAGCCACCATGTAAGCTGAACTCAAGCCAGCCTCCAACAGGAAGCTCCTAAATTGTTTCTTCACAAGTCTGATAAATCTCTGCTGATGTCACCCTGCAAGCAGTCAGGGTTTTTTTTTTTTTTTTAATATTTATTTATTTGGCTTCACTGGGTCTTAGTTGCAGAATGTGGGATCTAGTTCCCTGACCAGGGATTGAACCAGGGCTCCCTGCATTCATTGTTGCTGTTCAGACACTCAGTTGTGTCTGACTCTTTTCGACCCCATGGACTCCAATACGCCAGGCTTCCCTGTCCTTCACTATCTCCTGGAATTTGCTCAAACTCATGTCCATTAAGTCAATGATGCCAACCAACCATCTCATTCTCTGCCCACCCCTCTTCTTTTGCCCTCATTCTTTCCCAGCATGAGAGTCTTTTATGAGTCAGCTCTTCCCATCAGGTGGTCAAAGTATTGGAGCTTCAACATCAGTCCTTCCACTGAATATTCAGGGTGGCTTTCCTGTAGAATTGACTGGTTTAATCTCCTTGCTGTCCAAAGGACTCTCAAGAATCTTCTCCAGCATCACAGTTAGAAAGCATCAATTCTTTGGCACTTAGGCTTCTTTATGGTCCACTTGGAATCTTAGCTACTGGACCGAAGGGAAGTCCCTCAGTTTCTCTTGGAATGATTTTGCTGCTGGGACTCCATCTTCCTTTCCTTGCTCTTTTGTGAAATTTTTTCAGGTCTCTACATTTCCTGGGATGCAAGATTTTTTCCTATATATTCCATGTCTCCCTGTCACATGGGTTGAAATTATTCTCTTTGCTGTCACCCCAAACCACACAGTCTTGAATCCTTCTGAATTCTCTCCATGGTATTGTCCATATGATTTTATCCTTTGCTGATTGCTTCTTCTATGACAATTGCATATCCTATATCCTTGAAGTCATAGTCTAGACCAGAGCTCTCCATCCCAAAGCACCCAAGAAGAAAACCCTTAGATGTAATTATGTCCATGGTCATTCTCAACTTGGGAAGCAAACCTTGATCTTGCCCTTTTCTCCTGCTCATTCATCCCAGAGAAGTCTGGCATTGACTTAAGGAATTGGTTCTCACCCTGGAGCTGACATCATCAGGGGCTATTGATACAGATTGCTGGGCCCCAACCTCAGACTTTGGATATGGTCAAGGGTGAGTTGCAATGATTTGCAATTGTAGTAAGTTCCAGGTGATCTTATCTTATGGTCCGGACACCACACCTTGAGAACCACTGCCCTTAGGTGTGATGGCAGAGGAAAAAGCCCTCCTGGTGCATCTGGTTGGGTGGGGTGCCCAGTTAGTGCAGAATCACTGGTTAATTTTTCCTTTTTCCCCCAAAGATCAATGTTTCTTGACAAGTTCCAAATCGCCAGCAATGCCAGCTGAGCTTGTAAGGAACTGTGAGAAAGCTTCCATACCTCAAGGAATAAAGGCAGTAGGCTCAAACAAAAATACCCAGCATTTATATTTAAAATGGAGAGCCAACAAAGACCCTCTGTATAGCACAGGGAACTCTGCTCAATATTATGTAACAACCTTAATGGGAAAAGAATTTGAAAAAGAATAGATACATGTATATGTAGAACTGAATTACCTTGCTATACACCTGAAGCTAACATAGCATTGTTAATCAACTACACTCCAATATAAAATAAAATGTTTTTAAAAAAGGTACAAGCCTTCAGTTGTATAATAAGTAAGCGAAAAGAATGTAACATACAGCATAAGGAAGATTATGGTCAATAATATTGTAATAACTTTGGGGACAGATGATTACAGATGATTACTATTATGGTGATCACTTCATAAAGAATGTCAATGTCAAATACTATGTAGTACACTTGAAACTAACAATTGCTAAGTCGCTTCAGTCATGTCCGACTCTGTGCAACCCCATAGACGGCAGCCCACCAGGCTCCCCCCATCCCTGGGATTCTCCAGGCAAGAACACTGGAGTGGGTTGCCATTTCCTTCTCCAATGCATGAAAGTGAAAAGTGAAAGTGAAGTCGCTCAGTCGTGTCCGACTCTTAGCGACCCCATGGACTGCAGCCTACCAGGCTCCGTCCATGGGATTTTCCAGGCAAGAGTACTGGAGTGGGTTGCCAGTGCCTTCTCCAGAAACTAATATAATACTGTGCATCAAATGTATTTCAATTAAAAATAAATATATATCTAAATAAATACAGCACGACAATACAGATACACTTCAGTTTCTTCACCCACAGGTGGATTTCCAGCTGTGCTGGCTTTTCAAAAGGAGATGCTTTGCCATATTCTTTCTGTGAAAGACATAATATTTGCTAACATTGAAACTTCTAGATATTTATTAGGCAATTAGTTTCAGAAATAGGGGAGAGAACAGGAACCTTGGAATGGGAGTACCTGGGCTCTAGTCTGGGTTGCCTCATGACATTTTGCAAATACTCAGTCTTCTCATCTATATGGTGAGGGACCTACATCTCTTCTCAGAGGGCCCTTGCAGTGCTATGATTCTAGAAACACTTCCTTAAAAAGGAAGGAAGCTTATAGGATCCTACTGATTCAAACATTCCCAATTTGATGTGCCAAAGGTCTGATCTTGATGTGCCTAGCTGGTCTCCCTTGGTAGGCTCAAATGAGTCTGCAGCATCACTGTTAAAAATGAGGCCATTCATGGAACGTTTTAACATATCCATTATGGTAGGCTGAATAATGCTCCCCTCCGCCCGGAAATGTCCAGATGCTATTCCTGGAAAATGTGAATATTATATGGTAATGGGAACTTTGCAGATATGATTAAGTTAAAGAATTCTGAGATGGGGAGATTAGCCTAGATTATCCGGGTGGGCCCTAAACGTAATTACAAGTGTCCTTGTAAGAGGGAGACAGAAATGTGATGACAGAAGAGGAGATGGCCATGCGGTGGCAGAAGCTGGGGGAGGAAACGTGACCTGATGTGAGGACATGAACCCAGGAATCAGGACAGCCTCTAGAAGCTGGAGAAGGCAAGAAACAGATTCTCACCTGGAGCCTCCCCCTGACACTTGACATTTCTACCCTGCTGATACCTTGGTTTTCCTCCCTTAAGACTCATTTCAAACATCTGCCCTCCAGAACTGCAAGAGAAAAAAAAAATGTATGCTGTTTTGAGCCATCAAATTTGTGGTAATTTGTTTCACAGCCGTGAAAACACTAATATCTTTTTATGGAGCGCCTCCTATGGGGCAGGTACTTTACACACAGTATCTCTAATTACTGCAGTACCGAAGCAGTGTGGATATTATACTATCTTCTAATACATACATAAGTTAACTGAGGCTCAGAGAGGCAGATTATTATAACCCAAACCATACACGTAATCAGTGGGAACCCAGATTCAAGCCGAGGTCTGCCTGATGTCGAAGTCTTTCCCTTTTGTTATGTTTCTGACCACAAGAAAAATGTACTGCAAGTACTTAGCACCATGTTTGGCATATGGCTAGGTCTTGATTAATGTTAGCTTTTATTATTGTTATTATATGTCTGTGTTTTTGACTACAGCTGCCAGCTCAAGTGTACATGGAGCATAATCACCCTACAGCCAGGGTGGCCTAGGGCCCAGCAGACGGGAAGGGTCTCTTTGGCCTTTCCATAACCCATGTGCCTGGAGAGCTTCAAAGCCACAGAGATGCTGTTCTATTTCCACGTATCCCTCCTTCCACATATCCCACTGTCTCTTTTTTTATTTTTTGTTTTTGAGATTTTTTTGATGTGGACCATTTTTAAAGTCTTTATTGAATTTGTTTACAATATGGCTTCTGTTTTATGTTTCAGTTTTTTATCTGCAAGGCGTGTGGGATTTTAGCTCCTTGAACAGGGATTGAATCTGCACTCCCTGCACTGGAAGGAGAAGTCTTAACCACTGGACCACCAGGGAAGTCCCTCCCACTGTTTCTAGAAATGAGAAAAGAAAAGGAGCTACAGCCAAAAGGAGAATGAGTGGGAAAATGTACACAGAGAGAAGACCTCTAAGACTGAGCCTCTTTAAGCTGGTATCCTGCTAAATTGACACCTTCTCTGCCTCCCTTTAAAGGTCCCCAGATAGACCTCTGTGCCTGCATTGACACTCTCCTGGAATCTCCACATCCTTACTTTCAGCCTCATACATGCTTCTGTCTGAGAAGCAGAGGGACTGAAGAGCAGTGGGATATAGGTAGAAAGTGAGAGAACCCTCTCCTAAAAACAAATACCTCTTCTTGTCTTCTTCTTCCATCTCAGTACTGGAATACCTCAACATTAGTTTATATCAATATATCAAAAAGAAGATATTTTCATGTGAAGAGATGTAAAATTTGAAGTGCAACAAAATGTTCTTATTATGGTGTGGGAAAACAGGTCCCTAAGAGATCTGAGCAGATAAAGCAAGTGTGTGGCATGCATGGTTCCTTTCCCCCAGCTCTGACCTGTGGCAGGCATCACTAGCTGATCACAAACTCTTCTCTACTGAATCCCGACCAATTAATTAGAGATGACACTATAAAGGACACTTACTTGGGACTTCCCTGGTGACCCAGAGGTTAACACTCTGAGCTTCCAGTGCAGGGGGTGCTGGTTTGATTCTTGGTCAGAGAACTAAGACCCCACGTGCCACACAGTGTGGTCCCAAAAAGAAAGAAAAAAAAGACACTTATTTGGCATGCTTGCAATATGACATAGCTTTGAAGATTAGGAACTCTGAAAACTCTTCCTCAGTTGCAATTCACTTATCAATTTTCTGAATTCTTTCTGAATTCTACCCCTCTATTAAAGTCCAGGTCTCATCCTACCCACTCTGGGGAACCTCCTTAATCATGCTTATGTTAAGCTTTCCTAAATTCCTCTCCTTAGCTACTGATATATTCTGGAGAGGATCCAGATTTTGTGGGGACTGAAACTTGACAACAGCATTGTAATATTTTCTCTAGAGAAACTGGAAAGACTATATATTATTTTCATTTTTGACGAGACCTTTGAAGAATGGCACTTTACGAGTTAAACCATTTCAGCAAGCTTGCTTCTCTAAACAATAGAATTTTAGCCACATCAAGTTTGGGCTGTTGCTTTCAAGGGTACTATTCTTCAAGTGGAACATATCATCATCTTTGGTCATTGAACTAACTGGCCAAACACGGTTGGTGTATTTTGTTTTCCTCTGCTTATGTCCTTGGGGTTATAAGTTAGGGATGTGAATGGAACAACACAAATCGAATATTTCCTAACCAAATGCTATGATGTGTCTTATGGGAAATAACCTCAGTCAGTCCAGGGAAGTGGTTTAACTGTGAAGAAGAACATGAGATTTTTGTTGACAAGCATTCATTCAGCAGATACTGATAAATATCAATATTTGAGTCTTTACTATATGCCAAACACTACTGAATACTCTGATGATACAGTGGTGAATAAGACAGAAAGATATTCCTGCTTCTATGGAAATTGCATTCTGGGAGGACAGATAGGCACTGAACAATAGCCTAAAAAAATTCCCATAGTAATGAGAGCTATGCAGAAAAGAAAATGGTTGATGATAAGGCATAGACCAGTCAATTCTAAAGGAAATCAACTATGAATATTTTTTGGAAGCGCTGATGCTGAAACTGAAGCTCCAATACTTTGGTCACCTGATGTGAAGAACTGACTCATTGGAAAAGACCTTGATGCTGGGAAAGATTGAAGGCAGGAGGAGACAGGGACAACTGAGAGAGGATGGTTGGATGGCATCACCTACTCAATGGACTTGAGTTTGAGCAAGCTCTGGGATATGGTGAAGGATACGGGAGTCTGGTGTGCTGCAGTCCATAGGGTCCCAAATGGCCAGACACAAATTATTGACTGAACAACAACAAAAATAACAAGGCATAGATTGGATAATCAAGAAAGATTTCTGGGGGAAAATGATCTTGAGGCTAAGACAAGAAGGAGGCAACTGAAGACCTGGAGGAAGGGCAGAGAAGATGCTCCAGGCAAAGGAAGCATTGTGTGTAGAAATCATAAGGGCATTAGGATCTGGGCATGTCTCAGAAAGAGAACTGAGGCTGTGGAAGCTGGGACCTGCAGGGGAAAAGGGCAGAGAGTGAGGTCAGTCAGGCAGGCAGAGGGAGTGACCATGTCAGGCTATGCAGGCAGGACCAGGAATTTGGTTTTAACTCCAAAAGCAATAGAAGCCACCGGAGGGTTTTAAGCAAGACAGTCATGGGATCTAATTTACATTTTGTTTTTTAAGCTGGGCCACTTGGCTTCTGAGATTTTAGCAGGGATCAAACCTGGGCCCATGGCAGTAGTGAAAGCACAGAGTCCTAACCCCTGGGTTGGCAGGGAATTGCCTAATTTACATTTTTAAAAGAACATTCTTGATGCAGTGAGAAGAGTGAATTATAGGGAGGAGAGAGGGCAACAAGGAAACCTGGTTAGGATTGAAGGACAGTATTCTGGGCAAGAGATGGTGCCCTCAGAACAAGAATGGGGCTCTTGCACAGACAGACCAGGCTACTTGACACAAGAGCTAAGAGAAGTCACTCAAGTCAACTTCTGTGTGTCCTAAGTCGCTTCAGGTGTGTCCAACTCTTTGCAACCCCATGTACTGCAGCCCACCAGGCTCCTCTGTCCATGGAATTTTCCAGGCAAGAATACTGGAGTGGGTTGCCACATCTTCCTTCAGGGAGTCTTCCCGACCCAGGGATCAAACCTATGTCTTTTAGATTTCTTGCATTGGCAGGTGGGCTCTTTACCACTTTACCTGGAAAGCTTCAAGTCAACTTGAAAGTGAAAGTGTTACTTGCTCAGTTGTGTCCGATTCTTGGTGACCCCTATGGACTGTAGCCCACCAGGCTCCTCTGTCTATGGGGTTTTCCAGAAAAGAATACTGGAGTTGGTTGCCATTTCCTCCTCCAGGGGACCTTCCGGACCCAGGGACTGAACCTAAGTCTCCTGCATTGCACGCAAACTCTTTACTAACTGAGCCAGCAGGGAAGAGCAAGTCAACTTGGTAAAGCCTAATTTCCTCACCAATAAAAAGTGGAGAATAATATGCATCTCAGAGGTTTGTTGTAGGGGTTAAATGAGATAAAACAGAGTGCCCAGGGAGTACTACATGCCAGTTCACAAAACCAAAGGTCAGGGTGCACCAGTCTCCATCAGGAGGCAGCAGACTCGGGCTCCTCTGGCCCACCACTGGTTTTATTAACAAGTTTTATTGAGCATTGCCATGTCCATGTGTTAGGTATAATTCATGGAGCAACAGTAAAGTTGGGGAGTTGTAACACAAACCACATGGCCTACAAAATCTCAAATAAGTATTCTCTGCCCTTTACAGAAAAATTGATTGACCCCTAGATTAGAATGAAGAGTAAGAAGAATCTGAGAGACATGCTAATCTATATACCTAGCAGGCAGTGCATTCGGAGAAATGTTAGTGGCATGTCGTGGTATTTTTCAAGTGCTCTACAAAAGAGAAGGCCCTTGCTGTAAAGAGGTGATTCATAAAGGGATGCAGCTGAAATGAACTTCAAATGTCATTGTTGCATAAATCAACCAATAAAACCATGTAACATTTATTTAGTGCCCCTGTATTTCCATTCTATTTATCAATACTCTTATTAAAATAATCCACTCTGGATTTACAAACTTAGTGTGAGACAGGATAAGCAATGGAAAAGATATATATCAATAAATTGGAAGAATCATAAACAGAATACAGAGTTCAGCTAGGCGCTCAACAAACATAACTTTAGCCTTCTTTCCTGAGCACCTTCGACTAGAGTCAATACCATTCATTTCACTGGGAATTCGAGTAAGGGTAATAGAAGAAGTTTGCTTTCCTTATTACTGTGTAGCTCAAAGTCACACATTTATTTCAAATTGCTAACTAGTTTTGCTTCATGTTAACTTTTTATATGTATTTTTGTGGATTGATATTACTATTATTCACATTGCTGTTGTTCAGTCGCTACATTGTATCTGACTCTTTGGGACCTCATGGACTGTATAGCCTGGCAGGCTCCTCTGTCCATGGGTTTCTCCATGCAGGAGTACTGGAGTGGGTTGCATTTCCTCCTCTAGGGGGTCTTCCCGACCCAGGGATTGAACTCGGGTCCCTGCATTGGCAGGCGAATTCTTTATCACTGAGCCACCAGGGAAGCCATTATTCATATTACCATCACTTCATGTATTTTGAAGCCTCAGACCAAAGTAGAGAAGAGGAATTAATGAAAAGTCGCTAAAATCAAAATGTGGAGGTAAAATAGACTTAACCTTTTTTAAGTTTTCTTTTGTAACTTTACTGCTGCTGCTGCTAAGTCACTTCAGTCGTGTCCGACTCTGTGCGACCCCATAGATGGCAGCCCATCAGGCTCCTCTGTCCCTGGGATTCTCCAGGCAAGAGCACTGGAGTGGGTTGCCATTTCCTTCTCCAATGCATGAAAGTGAAAAGTGAAAGTGAAGCCGCTCAGTCGTGTCCGACTCTTAGTGACCCCATGGACTACAGCCTACCAGGCTCCTCCATCCATGGGATTTTTCTAGGCAAGAGTAACTTTACTATGAAGTTTATTATTATTATAAAGATTATTATGATGATAAAGTTTATTAGGCCCATGTCATAAACTACTTTGTGATTAGTTTCTTTTCTCTTCTGCAAATAAAGGGGTTTATTCTCTAACTTTTGAATACATAGCCCTGTAGATTAATGTGACATATAGTTTTAAAATATGAAAATTAAATGTGACTTTAAAAATATCACTTGTAGAAGAATAAACCCCAAATAAATTGATACATATAACTAATGATCTCTAATTAGGGTCTATTTTCCCTTAGACATCTAAAATGATTTTGTTAAAGTATAGTTGATGTACAATATTGAGTTAATTTCAGGTGTAGAGCAAAGTGATTCAGTTATACACACACACACACACACACATATATATATATATATATATTCAGATTTTCCATTACAGGTTGTTACAAGATACTGAATATTATCCTTTGTGTTACGTGGTAAACCTTTGTTTCTTATCTATTTTATATATAGCAGTGAATAGCTACGAATCCCTTACTCTTAATTTATCCCTACTCTCCACCCTTTCCCTTTTGGTAACCATAGTTTGTTTTCTCTTTGTTAGTCTGTTTTATAAATAGATTCACTTGCATTATTTTTTTAGATTTCACTTATAAGTGATATCCTGTAATATTTGTCTTTATCTGTCTTACTTCACTTAGTATGACAATCCCTAGGTCCATCCATGGTGCTGCAAATGGCGTTATTTCATTCTTTTTTGTGGCTAAGTAATATTCTATCGCAGATAAGGCGATGGCACCCCACTCCAGTACCCTTGCCTGGAAAATCCCACGGACGGAGGAGCCTGGTGGGCTGCAGTCCATGGGGTCGCTAAGAGTCGGACATGACTGAGCGACTTCACTCTCACTTCTCACTTTCATGCATTGGAGAAGGAAATGGCAACCCACTCCAGTGTTCTTGCCTGGAGAGTCCCAGGATCCGGGGAGCCTGGTGGGCTGCCGTCTATGGGGTCGCACAGAGTCGGACATGACTGAAGTGACTTAGCAACAACAAAAATATTCTATTGTATATATGTACAATAGAAACTTCTTTATCCATTCATCTTTTGATGGACATTTATGTTGCCTCCTTATCTTGACTACTATAAATAGTGCCTCTATTAACATTGGGTGTGTGTGTATCTTTTTGAATTAGAGTTTTCATCTTTTCTTTCTTTTTTTTTTTTTTGAGTTTTCATCTTTTCTGAGGAGTAGATACTCAAGAGTGAATCTGTTGGATCATATGGATGATTGGGTTTTTAAAATCAATAATCAGTTATCTTAAATATGTTGAGTCAACAATACTTCTCATTTCCTGGGGGAATATCAGAATAAATCTCTATTTCTTTTTAAACATTTAAGGAATTAGGAAATGGAAGTAGATATTAAAATAAATTACTTAACCATATTCTACATGGGATTGCAAAACTTAATAAATAAACATTATACTCTCATTCCAGTTGACTTTGATAAAAATATTGCTAGGCCATAATCTTTATTGTGTATTTAGAAGTATGAGTTTCTACCCAGTTGAGACCATAAATAGGGGAGAGAAAGCCAAAAGCCACAAGAAAGAAAACATTTTGGTTCAACTTTGTGCTTGGTGAGCTGTTTTCCCTCATAAAAATTTACAAATTAAGGGACATTTCTGCATATGATCACAGTCCCCATGGGTAGGGGTAGCCAAATATACAGAGATATTTCATTTTTATCTGAGAAATGCTTTTCTATTACATGCTTATTTTATGAAACAAATACACAGTTGCTAACCATAATTTCCTGAACTTTAAAAATATTTTCTCCCAGGCTAAACATTTCTGTATTAACTCTTGCTTCCTTGTTGATTCGAGATTGCAGGGACACCACGTGAGAAAGCAGCCTCTCTCTCGCTAATGGTCAGGTGGAAAATTCCTCCTGTTTAAACATAGTCATGAGTTAGAGACTAATTATAGTAGGAATTACTCTGGACAGAATAGAGTGTCCAGTTGAAGTTGTGGAGAAATATCATAAGTGTAGAAGCAGAATGAGGAAGAAAAGAGAGGAAAGTTTGTACGGTCTTCCTTTTGCTGGTGGTTCTTGAGCTAACAGTAGGTGGCTTAAGGATAAGGCATTAAATAATTTCGAATAAGAATGAGTTTTTACCTTTTCAGTTCTTTTTCACTCCTTCAGTTAACATTAAAGAGAAAGATCACATCTAGTGGCAATTTTCACATCCACTTAACACTTATTAAGTCTCTATTTTTTTTTTTTAACAAAAAATGAGGGTCTCAGCAGAATATAGAATAAAACAAGGAATTAACATTTTGTTATATTTTGTTTTAATCATATTGTTTATTGCAAGGGAAAGTGATTTTCCATTAAGGTAAGAAGAAAAAGTTTCTTTAAAAAATAAATGTGTTGGGGCTTCCTTGGTGGCTCAGTGGTAAAGACTCTGCCTGCTAATTCAGGGGACATGGGTTTGATTCTTGGTCCAGGGAGATCCCACGTGCCGAGGGAATAAATAAGTCCGTGCCTCACAACTACTGAACCTGTGCTCTAGAGTCCAGGAGCCATAGCTACCGGGCCCACAAGCTGTAAATACTGAAGCCCATGAACCCTAGAGACTGTGCTCCACAATAAGAAAAGCCATTGCAATGAGAAGCCTGTGTACCGCAAATAGAGAGTAGCCCCCTCTTTGCAACTAGAGAAAAGTTTTTGTAGCTGTGAAGACCCAGCCTAAACAAACAAACAAATGTGTTTAGCTAGAAAGTAAGCTAATTTAAATAAAAATATTATGTTTGAAAGTGAAGCACAAATATGACCAACGTTGTAAAGTGGCAGCATACTATGTTTAGAATATAACATAGGAGTTATCGGAGAAAGCGACGGCACCCACTCCAGTGCTCTTGCCTGGAAAATCCATGGATGGAGGAGCCTGGAAGGCTGCAGTCCATGGGGTCGCTAGGAGTCGGACTCGACTGAGCAACTTCACTTTCACTTTTCACTTTCATGCATTGGAGAAGGCAATGGCAACCCACTCCAGTGTTCTTGCCTGGAGAATCCCAGGGATGGGGGGAGCCTGGTGGGCTGCCGTCTATGGGGTCGCACGGAGTCGGACACGACTGAAGCGACTTAGCAGCAGCAGCATAGGAATATATTATAATATACTGTAGGAATATAAGATAGGAGTCCTCTAAATAGAGATTAAATCATTTTCACCCAGACTTCTTCCATTCTTCCTATTTTTATCTTTCCTTCTTTCTCTCTTGCCCACTGTCCTTTTCTACCTTCTATCATTCAACAAGATGTATTGATATGATATACAGTACAAGATGTATTGTATATGATGTGCCTGAGATTGTGCTGGGCACAGTGAACCCAGAAATCCAAAGGTTAATATGTAGTTATCTTTGCTTTGTTGGAAGCTCAGTCTCACTGATGACACAGACATGCAAACAGTTATTATACAGTGAGAAATCTGGTGTGTGTGCAGGGTATCCAGAGAAGGTATAAGATGTGGGAAGCAAGGGAAGATATCAGGTTTCAGCCTTGGGAATCAGTTCTATGAAATACAGTCTAAGTTCATAAATATCAGTATATCCTTAATTGATTCAGCAAACCTCTCTAGAACCAGAAATTACATTAGATACTCAGGATTTGGACATGAAAAAAGATACAGTTGAAGCTTCAAAAAGTTTTTGATTAGAATGGGAGAAAGACAAGGAAAGCAATGATTATATATGTCTGTATCTCATAACTGAAATCTTTGGATGTAGCTGTGTTTCCTAATTCTGAATTTTTAGAATGTTGATAAGGTGCACAAACTCTGCAGTACAAAACACTCATAAGAGAGTCTGGGGTAGGTACCCCATAATGAAAACACATTCAATCATCTTAAATGGAATAAAGGTGATAAATAGCCTCACATCAATTCAGTGGAGGTTGTTGGCTTTTGTAATGTTTAAGGTTTCTGTATTGCAAAAAATGTAGACCTATTCTTCACAATAGGGCCTCGCTTTTTGAAATTTACAAAGCTTAAATGTTACTACAGTCCATAGGGTCACACTCTTCAAAATAACTAGAGATATGTTGCTTTGCAAGAACAAAGAAAGGGCGATGAACCACATTTTAATATCAATATAAAAGGGGTCAGGGAAGGCTTCCTAAAAGCTGTAATTTTTTGCCAGGGTCTTGCTGGATGAATAGAAGTTAACCTGACAGAGATGTGTGGGGGTGGGGGGAGCTTTCCAAGTGACTCAGTAGTAAAGAATCTGCCTGCCAATGTCGGAGACAAAGGTTCAATGTCGGAGACAAAGGTTCAATGTCGGAGACAAAGGTTCGATCCCTGGGTCAGGAAGATCTCCTGGAGGAGGAAACAGCAACCCACTTCAGTATTCTTGCCTGGGAAATCCAATGGACAGAGAAGCCTGGCAGGCTACAGTCCATTGGGTCAAAAGAATTGGACATGATTGCTCACGCATGCAAGCCCGACAGAGATGATGGAGGGATGGAGGAGGCAGAGTGTTGGAGGATGGGGAGAAGGGTTTTCTAGGTGGTAGGGACAGCCTGTAGAAAGACAATGAACTTGGTGTTTGGGAGGAACTGCAAATAATTCAGAATGGCTGTGTGTGTGGTGTGCTGAGACCAAGATGAGAAAGAGCATGGAGATGGAAATGCTGAGGAAGAAATACTGAGATCAGGTGGGAGCAGCAGGCTGGGGACCCCTGCTACATCTGGTCTTATCCTGAAGGATAAAGAGAGATTTAAGAAGTTTTCAAATCATGTTTGTAGTCATATGAACAGATTTGAAATTACAGAACAATCCTAATATCGGATGACAGAACTGATGCACTACCCAAAACGGAGGCAATTGTTGGTCTAGGTGAGAGATGATGAGAAACTGCCAATCAGCATGGTTTGGCACATAGTAATTGCTCAATAAATCATGGCACTTTGAAGGGCAAAGACTGGGCTGTAGTGGGGATGGCTAAGAGAGGACAATTTAGAGATAGTGGGAAGAATTATCTGGGACTCATTATCTGATTGGACTTACAGGGAGCAGGGGTTAGGGTGGGGAGTCTCCTCCCTTCCAAAACCTCCAAGTCTCCTTTCTGGCTTCAGGGTCTGTGTTGCTTGGTGTTCCAATTTTTTTTTTTTTTTTGCCTCAAGGCATGTGGGATCTTAGTTCCCCAACCAGCGGATCCAACTGGTGCCCTCTGCAGTGGAAGTCTTAACCACTGGACCACCACCAAGAAAGTCCCAAGGTGTTCTATTTTGGAAATGATGAAATATGGATTCGGGGTTCAGGGAAATTAAGTTGGATTTGGGAGAGGTTATGTGAAAGCTGCGAGACTTCTCTGGTGGCTCAGAGGTGAAGAATCTGCCTACAGTGCAGAAGACCCCTAGGTTGAGAAGATCCCCTGGAGAAGGAAATGGCAACCCACTCCAGTATTCTTGCCTGGAGAATCCCATGGACAGAAAGAGGAGCCTGGGGGGTCACAGTCCATAGGGTTGCAAGAGTCAGACACGACTTAGCAACTAAAGCGTCACTACCACGTGAAAGCTGTAGCCTTCATGTGGGTTGGATTAAAGAGAGACCATGCACGTCTCTCTTGAGAAGTTAGGAAGACTGAGGTCAAAAACCTAGAAAAGACGTAAGGGGAAGGGAAAGGAACTGTCAACCGTGTTAAGTGCCCTCGAAAGATGAACTGAGATAAGAGATGGAAAAATCCTTGATGGACATGGCAAATAGGAGGTCAACGGTGATCTGAGAAGAGCCGTTTCCATAGCTGAGGAGGGACAGAGGCTGCTGACTCTGAAATAAAGGAGTGTGCAGGTGAGGAAGCAGGGACATAGGGCTGGCTGCTGTCCTTTTAAGACATGGCTGTGAATGGGGGCGGGCACACAGAGGACAAAATTAGAAACAGTCATGGTCTGTGTGCAAAGGTTTTGGGGAGGAGAGATGCTGCTCCACTCCCAGTAGTCAGCTTTTTTTGGTACTGCTGCAGCTGGCTTTTGGAGGAGAGTCTTTAACCTGGACACAACTATTTCTCGGAAAGAGACGGCCACAGAAAGAGACTGGACTGGAATGGATTTGCAGGAATGCACTGTCTTTCTGGGCTCACGTCCCAGGTGCTGCTGCTTATGGTAACTTCCTGTAAAGTTTTTGCACCTTCCTCCCTCTATTGTCTACCTGGTTGGCTGCCTGCCACTTGTTTAATATGGCTCTTAGGACTGTGTGGGTGCCAGGGAGCTGGCTTGTAAATTAGCTGTGTGTGCACATGATTTACCAAGGTGATGCTCTTCCCATGTCACCACTAATTGTTTTTTAGCTTATACTTTCTGCATCCCACATTTGATTTAGTTCTATCAGTTCCAATGAGTGGCTAAGGAGATGAAGGGCTTCCCTGGTGTCTCATTAAAGAATCTGCCTGCAGTGTGGGAGACCAGGGTTCGATCCCTGGGTCAGCAAGAGCCCTTGGAGAAGGGAATGGCAACCCACTGCAGTATTCTTTTCGGGAGAATTCCATGGACAGAGAAACCCAGTGACATACAGTTCACAGGGTCTCAAAGAGTTGGAGGAGATAAAACACCAATCTAGGCACAGTGGAGATTGAAGAAAACAGGGCCTTGTCTCTGTGGATCTTATAATCCAAATCAGGCACTGTCTTCTAAATAAGGTGACAATGGCTCTTAAAATGTAGATCCTTCTGAAAAGTTGATGAACACTATATACCTTGTTTCCATGAAACAGCACAAAGAAATTAACATAAACTTTCAGAGAGTTTCTGGACTTGCTAAATTCCAAAGTGGTTTTTCAAATTCAAGTTGCTGCTAAGTGGCTTCAGTCATGTTTGACTCTTTGCGACCCCATAGATGGCAGCCCACCAGGCTCCCCCGCCCCTGGGATTCTTCAGGCAAGAACACTCGAATGGGTTGCCATTTCCTTCTCCAATGCACGAAAGTGAAAAGTGAAAGTGAAGTTACTCAGTCGTATCCTACTGTTAGTGACCCCATGGACTGCAGCCTACCAGGCTCCTCCGTCCATGGGATTTTCCAGGCAAGAATACTGGAGTGGGGTGCCATTGCCTTCTCCGGCACAAATTCAAGCTAAGCATGCCCAAACTATAGAGCTGATGGTGCTCGATTATTTCATGACCTCGGCTAAAATAACATTTCTGAGCCTCTGTTTCCAGTTTGTGCTGCCTGTCTTGCGAGGATTTTGTGAGGACTAAATGAGATGTTATGAATACGGGACTTAGCACAGAGCCCACCAGAGCTGATGCCAATAAATGTTATTTCAGCTTTCAGTGTGTTATAGAGGAAGTGAGCTAGGTGTTCAGCCCCAGGCACAGCTAACTCACGGCTCTCTGATGCAGGAGTTATTCCAGGATTTCCGTGTCACTAGTTGGTGAAACTGCCAACTAATGTCAGTTTCCCATAATTCAGTCGTTCCCTAGTGTTTCTAGAATTCTTGCTTTATCTTAGTTCCATCCAAACGATTATAATCTTTATTTATATGGATAAATAGTAGTAAGACATATATTATTATCATTATATAATGTTGTTAAACTTACACATACTTGCTTAAAAAGAAAACTCTGGATCACAACCATCAATAAAAAACACCTCTGTCATTTGCCATAAACGGAAAATAACAGTAAACAATGAAACAAAACAATGAACCTTTAGTTAGCTACCAGTGCTTACCTAGGGTTTTGAATCTGGGCCCTGATGAATAGGAAGTTTAGCCAGTGTTTGAGAAAGAATACTTTCCTCTAGCAATCAGAAGAGCTGAGGGAGAATTGAAAAATAACTTTCTCTGCAATATGATTGGCTGTCCCTTAATGCCTGGGCCGCTCCCTGTACCTGACTCTAGCGAGGGGCTCCCGTTTGGGAGGCCTTCTGCGAGGGCCAGTTGCCTCCCTCTGCACCCCACCCTGAATAAGCTCTGTGGGAGCGGCGTCCTGAATCCAACTGTCTCCCAGGACAGGAGCTTCTTGAAGCCTTGCCATTTGAGCTCCTAGAAACCAGAACACTCAGAGGTCCTGCCCACTATTTCCTTGATGGATCAGGCTCAGTGTCTGGCTCACACGCTCACACCCCGACGACGACTCCAGAGTTTCATATCTTCACTAGACAGGTAGCTGAGGCCACCTAAGTGCCGCTGGGACCCTGGATGGGTGGAAGGAGGCTAGGTACATTATTTGGAAACTGCGCCGCAAACGCTGTTTCTCCATGGGTTGCAGGCTGTGGATTAAAAATAATAAAAACGCCAAAGTAAAATTAACTACAGATATTATTCATTTAGCGCTTGAAAAAGCAGCCCTTGAGCCAATAGAGATTACTGTTACTAGCGGTTTTATTAGTTTGTTTTAATGGGGTACTATAATTACTATAAACTATTATTATTTTGTTGTTATAATTCAGCAACCCGAAGGAAACAGGACCTGCGCCCCCGCCCCCGGTCCCTTCCCGGGGCCACCTCCGCCCCGCTCTTCTCAGGTGAGCCCCCACCTCCATCCCAAGCCCTGGACGCCCGCTCCTCCTCCCCGCCGCCGCCCGACTGGGCATGCTCCTCGGGGCCAGCGGGGAGCGGGCTCGGCCGCCCGGCGCCTTTACCTGAGCGGGGCCCGCCCCCCGCGCACCGGCTCCGGCGGGCACCTGGCGGTCGCTGGGGACGCGGCGGAGGGGAGGAGCCGCCGCACGAGGCGGGCGTTCCGGAGCCGCCGCGAACTTTTCTCCGAGAAGTCCCACGTTTGGGGGCCGGAGCGGCAGGGCGGGGAGGGGAGAGCGGAGTTCCTGGAAGGAGCCGCTCGGCGCCGCCGCTGCACAACATGGCCTCCTCCGCCTCCTCGTCTGCGGCCGGCGCCGAGGGCACCCCTCCTGCGCAGGTGAGCGCCGCGCCGCCCCCTACCTGTGGCTTCCTTCCCGCCCGGGCGCGCGGGGATCGCGGCGCGCGGGAGACCGGGGGGTCGGGGGGAGCGTCGCCGCTTGCAGCCTTGTCCTTCTGGGGGTTGCCGGACGGCGACGGCGAGGCGAGAGGAGGGGACCCTGCGGGCGGTCGGGGATCCGGCGGCGCCTGAGGGCGCGGGACTCAAGTTGCTGTTCCGGGCAGAGTCCGGAGCTCTCCGTCCGCCCCGGCGTGCGAGCATCCCGGGGGAGGAGGTGGGGCCCCGAGATGAAGGGCTCTCTGCTCGGAGACATTTGTCTCCGCGCTAAGAAAAGCGCGGCCCAGGGCTCCCGACGCCCTCACCGCGGTCCACCGTCTCCGAGCTTCTGTGTTCTGGGCTCGCCGCTCCAGTGATTCCGTGCCAGGCTGAACCCTTCTCGAGGACAGGCGCACGTTGGCGGGGGAGGGAGGAAATCACCTGGTTCTGAAAGTTACCTTCAGAGTATTAGCCTTTTTTTTCCCGCCTCCTTTTCTTTTCTGAAGGTGAGTCGAGACACTACATGTAACCCAGTGAGAATACAAAATCTACTTTAAAGATTGAGACATGCAGAAAGTGCTGGCCAATGCGGATAGGTAGTGCAGTGCCAAGGTCTGGCTAGCGGTGGGTTTACCTCCTGCCCTGGTTTTGAGAGACTTCCATTGGCGTGCAAGTCAAACACCCACAAAGTAAGAACCGGGTGCATGCTGTGCAAATCCGCGGCTTCAGGATAGCTTCTCTTTTCTCCCACCCCACACCCCTGCACAGACTGCCACCCTGAAGCCCAGAGGCGTTTAGGAGCAATTTTGTGTGTGTGTGTAATAGAGGATAATTGGTTTAAAACACTCGGGCGTATGTTTGCATGTGCTTGGAAGTCTACGGAAGGGGACTTAAACAGAAGTTGTCCTTGGGAAGGGAGCTGGAGGACGGGTGGGAGGCAGACTTAGTTTCACATACCTTTGGGGACTTTTTTTTTTTTTAATCATGTGCATACGGTATCTGTGATAGAAAAAGAAATACTACCATTCCAGAAACCGAGGCACCTCTGTATAGCTTTGACAGCAGTAGTTTATCTAGTTTCAAATTATTTGGAATTGCTCTTGAAACACCTCCTAGCCCCGATCATATCTTTCCTTCCGTTGTTACCTCTCAAAATCCTGTGGGAATCAAGGAAGTCTTTCAAAGACTCTTAAGTCTTGGCCGAGTCCATTGGTGGGTTTTATTGTTACCTTGATTCTGAGTTTTCCTTTTGCTGTTTTGAGAGCCTGTGTGGCTTGTCTAATTTTGGAAGAGGCAGCTTTCTGGTAAAAGCAGAGGCAGGAGACACGGTAGGGTTCTACCAGGACTTATTCCAGGAGGGTAGGCCACGGCCAGTAGGCTCTAGGAGGGAGACAGCTTCAGAGTGGATAGGAATTGCTGGCAGAGCAGTTCAGGCATCTTTATAATCTGCTGACCTGGGCTCAAATGGATGCATCTTCAAGGAAGCAAAATTTCAATACTGAAAGTGAATGTAAAGTTAAAACCACAGCTCTGAAACAAAAACTGGCTGAAATCAAGCCATCCACCAATCAAGCTGGTCTTCAACCAGCTACTGATACCTAGAGAGCTGATTTCTCTTAGTTCTCAAATCCATGAAGGATGGAAAAGTGAGTTGTGAATCTGGACTGTAGTGAGATGGTTATTTATGATGAACCATTTATGCCAGTTCTCACTGTTCTTTTTGTTAGAGCATAAATAAACATCAGTTTCATAATCTGCACAGCCATGTGTGAGGCTTCATAGCAGGGAATGTGGCTTAGTATCCTGCAGACAGTATAAAGACCAGTGGTGTGTTTTGGAATCCAAGGAGACACTGTGGATTCTGAATTTGTTTGCATTTGTGTGGCAGTAGTTTCCATTAGGGCTGTGGTTTTTCCTTTATTCGGTTACTTCAGTTTTTCCCCTTTTTACAGCATTAATGCATTGAGTCTGCCGAATTCTAGAATAGGATTTTGGTAATTGAAAATACTGTAATTGTTCTGGACTCTCAGTGATTGTTCTTAGGTTGATTTCCAATTAGTAACATTTATATTTTAAAGTTATCCATTTTTTATGCACAAAATGTGTGTTTGTATATTTTTGTAGAATGTGCTTCTGCAGTTACAGGGAGTCATTATAATCCAAATTGGTGATCATGTAAAATTCTAGCTTAGATAAACATCATTTTTACTTTTTTGAATAAATACCTGAAATTGATGAGACAGGCTACCTGACACTTTTACATAAGAATGGTTCTGAGTTAATTAATTTTAAGTGGAATGTTTAACCTTGTTATAAATGTCTCCAAACTTCTTAAAGTCTACCCTTCTGAAAAGATCAAGGTTACTAATGATCTAATCAGATCTGAAGTAACCTTTCCTTGACTGTATTGACTGGGCTGTTGTTCATATAACCCTAGCCTTGGATCTTGCAAATGTAAATGCCAGCAAGATGTTGGGTTAATGCTAATGGAACAGTAGGGACATTTAATTGTGATTTTTCATTTTCATCCCATGTCAATATATGAAAACAGCTTAAAATTTTGAAAATTAATTCATGATATCATTTAAAAAAGTTATTTTGATATTATGTGCTTTCTATTCACCATGTTTTTAAGTTCTAGAGGCATAGCTGTGGTTTGGAGAGGGAAATGGCAACCCACTCCTGTATTCTTGCCTGGAGAATCCTGTGGACGGAGGAGCCTGGTGGGCTGCTGTCCATGGGGTCACACAGAGTCGGACACGACTGAAGCAACTTAGCGTGCACGCATGCATGCATTGGAGAAGGAAATGGCGACCCACTCCAGTGTTCTTCCCTGGAGAATCCCAGGGACAGAGGAGCCTGGTGGGCTGCCGTCTATGGGGTTGCACAGAGTACGACTGCACCAGCTTAGCAGCAGCAGCAGTGGCACCTGTGGTTAGTTATAGATTCAAAGTTCTGTGTTCTATCTAAGTTAGGTACAGTGTGTGTTTGAGTAAATTTTTCCTGATTGGACTATAAAGGATGTAGAAAATCTTTAAAATCTGTAGTCATGGTTGAAATACTTAGACACGTGCCCCTTTGTGTTCGATGTTGTAAGCGAACAGTATCTTCCAATGGATTTGTTTGTTCAGAAGGATGTAGGTTTTTCCAGGAACCAGTTAGGTTCCTGCTTGACCATGGGGGTGAGATCAATGGCACCAAAGTATTAATAGAACCAATTCTTTGATGTTTTCTGGAAATTGCTCCTGAATTTCCTCTCTTGGGACAGTCCAATGTCTCAAGAAGAAAGCAATCACAAGAAGAAGTTACATGTTTTCAGAACTGAACATAAGTGGTATTAATATTTTTTGTAGAAGAAGCTAGTAATAAATAAACATTAAGTGAACTAGTGTTTGGAGTTAGAGCTTCAAAATGTAAAATAAATTATTTTTGGATTTCTTTCATCAGATGATGTTTAGTAACTGCCTTTTTTTTTTTCCAGATAACATTAAGAAAAGGGAAATATTGAAAAATTGGCCATAACATACATTTTGTTTTCTGGGCAGGGCATGAATATTTGGACCTGGTCTGGTAGCTGAAAGGAGCAGAATAGAAGTTAATTTAAATACCAATGTAGGCTAAAGAACTGTGTGTGACTGACTTGGAAAGGCTGTTTCCCATAGAGTTTTAAAGATACCTATGGTGATTCACTAGTGACTATGGAGTCCCTCCAGCATGGAACTTCATTGCTGCTCTGCAGCCCCTCTGGATGATGCCATGACTCAATGCCAAGGGTCTGCTTACAGGTGTGGGGCTTCTCCTGTCTCTCTTTTTTTTCCTTGTCATGACATTGTATATGGAATCTGACAAAAGGCAGTTCTGTGACTGCAGCTTTGCTCTTTAACATCAAACACAGGGCTTGACACAGCATAGGCCTTCAATTAATGTTTGATGATCAAATAAATGTTGAGAAGGCTCTAGCATTCAGATTTAGAAATGGCATTAGCCATATGAACAGTACTTTGCACTCCTATCATGTGAAAGGCACTCCCAGGTACATAAGAGTCTTTAAAAAATTTTTTTTATTTTTGGCTGCGTTCTCTGGGTCTTCGTTGCTGCGTGAAGGCTTTCTCTAGTGGCAGCCATCAATGGCTACTCTCTAGTTGTGGTGGCTTCCCTTGCGGAGCACAGGCTCTAGAGCAAGGGCCTTATTAGTTGTACACGTGGGCTCAGTGTTTGCAGCTCCGGCTCTAGAGTGCAGGCTGGGTAGTTGTGGTGCATGGGCTTTAGTTGCCCCAAGGCATGTGGAATCTTCCTGGACCAGGGATCGAACCCATGTCCCCTGCATTGGCAGGAGGATTCTTAACCAGTGGACCGGCAGGGAAATCCAGTCTTGGTTTTTACTCTCATAATCCAAGTGACTTTGCATTTACATCAGACAGCATTCACAGAGTGCCAGCATTAGAAAATTTTCCAGGCATCGATCTTTGGTATCATTTAATCAGGTGCCTCATATCTAGAGTGGGCCTTAGTGTATAATTAAGAAGGAAAATGTAGATGAAGATACCTAAGAATTTAAGGAGAGGTGCATCAGGAAATACACTTACCAGTTTCTTTACTGCAAAGTGCCACAGAATGGAAACCTGTACCAAAAAGGACAGAGAAATGTCTGAAAAAGTGATCTAATTTATTCTTGTTTATGGTGACCTAATATTCACAGTGTGGATAGACTCTAATTTATTTCATAATTTCCTTGTTAGCAAACATTTGCCTTATTTCTAGTTTTTTGGCACCTACAGACAGTGCTGTGAGTAAATATCCTCATATGTTAAAAAAAGTTCGTGATTTAATTGAATAGAGAAGACAAATGCATCTTTAATAATAGCAACTGTGATTTCTTGTACCTCTCTTGGTAGATATTGTATACTTTAAAACAAATTGTGGAGTAGAAATTATTAACTCTTCTTGTTTTATACACTAGGAAACTGAGCTTCAGGAAGGCCGTGCAAGTTATGTTTGGTAAGGGCTGAAACTGGATTAGAACCCCTGTTGGCTTGAGCAGTGGACATAGCCATGATGGTGAAATCAGGAGGCCAGGAATGGAGTCCCCATTTCCCAAGTAACTTTAGCACTGGAACCTCAGAATCTTATTATCTCATGGGCTTCCATTTCTCCACCTGGAAAAGGAGAGGGTTGGAGAAAACTATTCTGAGGGTTTATTCTAGCTGAAATAGTCTGTGATTAAAAAAAAATGAAAAGAGTTTTTTCTTTTTACCCTAAAAGAGAGATGGAGATGATTAGAAATAAAGTGATACAGAAGCATTTTCCCACTCCTGTTTTGACATTCCTGATGTTAGGATAATTTTCCAAATGTTGGGAACTTTCAAGTTTATTTTGTATTGTTTAAGTGATTTATTTTCTCCTGAAAACCTGACTTTAAGGAAATTGTGCTTTTTGCAATTCATGATGATTTAGAGCATCAGGAATTTATTACTTCCAAGGGGAAATAACCAGACAACTCAGTGGATCTGGGCTGGTAACTCAACACTCACCAAAGGCAGGGGATTTGATTGGGAGTGACGTGGGACACTTCAATTGGGTGGAGAGCAGTGGGGTAACTGTTTAAGCTCTGTGGGTCCTTTAGGTTTTCTCTTGATTCTCCTCCTCCTGCCCCCCACTCCATTTCCTCCTTCCTTTCCCCTATCCTCTTTCCTCTTCGCCCTCCTTCTCCCCTCCATCCCGTCTACCTCCTTCTTCTTTCTTAAATTTGAGTGATCAGTAATATGCTGTAGACTGTGTCTCAGAAAACAAAGAACAAAACCAAAAAGCCCTGATTTATAGCATTCACCCGATTCTGCAGTGAAAATGCAACTTTTGGTGATGAGTTCCAGCGTGTGTTTGGAGGGTCTAGGGTTTCCCACATTAAGCAAGCAGCGCTCTGACGTCAGCAGGGTGTCCTGCTATTCAACTCAATTCCGAAGCTATCTACCCTGAGATAGCCTGAGATTCCACAGGTTAAGGGCTTAGTTCCACGAGTCTGCCCCGCACTGCCCTGCCCATTTTCAGATGCAGATCATGAACCCAACTTATCACATGTGCTTTTGACCTGCTGGCTATAGATTAGAGGTTTTAGTGACCCCTTCCTGGGTTTGAGTAATTTGCTAGAGGAGCTCATAGAAATCAGAGAAGCATTTTACTTACTAGATTACCAGTTTATTGTAAAAGAATATAACCCAACAACAGCCAGATGGAAGAGATACATAGGGCAAAGTCTGCGGAAGAGGCTCAGAGCTTCCACATTTTCTCAGAGGATGCAGCTCTGCCTGTGTCTCCCCAGGAAAGCTGCATCTCCATCCTGGAAGCTCTGCTAAGTCCCCTCCTTTTGGGTTTTTATAGAGGCCTCATTATTCCACAGACAAAGGAGCCTGGTGGGCTACAGTCCATGGGATCACAAAGAGTCAGATACGACTGAGCTACTAACACACACACATTACAGAGGCATGACTGATTAAATCCTTAGCCATTGGCGATGGATTCAACTTCCAGTCCCTGTTTCCTCCCCTGAGGTCGAGGGAGTGGGGTGGATGGGGACTTTCAGTCCCAACCTTCTAAGCAGGTGGTTGGTTCCACTGGCTGCTGACCTCCCTTCCTTAGGAGCTTTTCAGAAGCCACCTTAATAACATAACAAGACACCTTTACCACTCTCAGGGGTTTTAGGAGCTCTGTGCCGGGAACAGGGGCTTCCCAGGTGGCAGAGTGGTAAAGAATCTGCCTGGCAAAGCAGGAGACTCAGGAGCTGCAGTAGACGCAGCTTCTATCCTGGGTTGGAAAGCTCCCCTGGAGGAGGAAATGGCAATCCACTCCAGTAATCCTGCCTGGAAAATTCCATGGACAGAGGAGTCTGGCAGACTGCAGTCCATGGGGTCATGAAGAGTTGGATATGACTGAGTGACAGAGCACCCACTCACGTGCCAGGAACAGGTTGAAGACCAAATATATATTTCTTTTCTTTTAACATAAGCCCCCATTTTATTTATTTTCAGAGGCAGGTGGGATCATAGTTCCCCAAACAGGGATTGAGCCCATACCCCCTGAACTGCAGATGAGGTGTCTTAACCACTGGACCACCAGAGAAGTCCCTATATTTCTTATTATAAGTCATAGTATCACAAGATACTTTCACTGTGGCTTATTTCAAGCTGCTGGTGCAAGGTGAGCGTGGAGTTGGGAAGAAATGTACAGAGTTGGCTTCCTTGAAAGCTGATATTAGCTAGTTCCAGCACACCACTTACATACTGAATTTTTTTCGTTGGACCAATAAAATCTATCCAAAACGTATTTGGCACTTAACAGATATTAGGCACACAGCATGGGTAAATAAGAACTAGTTTTTGCTTTCCAGAATCTCATAGTTTAGTAGGCTATTTAAATGAACTTTCAGTAGAGAAAGGACTCTTGTACTGAGAATGGTAGATCAGGTCTCTTTTTCCACTGGGGACAAAATAAATACCAAGTAGATCCTGAAATATCTGGATTAGAAGTGAGAGAACCGGATGGACTTGAGATAGTTATACTGAGTGAAGTAAGTCAGACAGAGAAAGACAGATATCAAATGCTATTGCTTATATGTGGAATCTAAAAAAATGGTGCAAATGAACTTATTTACAAAACAAATGGAGTCACAGATGTAGAAAACAACTCATGGTAACCAAGGGGGAAAGGATGGGGTGGGGGGAGGATAAATTGAAAGATTGATATTGACATATACACACACTATTATCTATTATATATACTGCTGCTGCTGCTGCTGATCACTTCAGTTGTGTCCGACTCTGTGCGACCCCATAGACGGCAGCCCACCAGGATGCCCTGTCCCTGGGATTCTCCAGGCAAGAACACTGGAGTGGGTTGCCATTTCCTTCTCCAATGCATGAAAGTGAAAAGTGAAAGTGAAGTCGCTCAGTCGTGTCCTACTCTTAGCAACCCCATGGACTGCAGCCCACCAGGCTCCTCCGTCCATGGGATTTTGCAGGCAAGAGTACTGGAGTGGGGTGCCATTGCCTTCTCCATTAAATATACACACACTATTATTTATTAAAGTAGATAGCTAATGGGAATCTACTGTAGATACACCCGTCATTTAAAAGTGGATATTTAATTGTATTTCCAAATACATGGGGTTTTTCAAAGTATCTTTGTATGTAATTTCCAAATATATGGGTTTTTAAAAAAGTATCTGTGATATTAATTTCCCATTTAAATACTTTCTTCTTTACAATCACCTGTTTTTTTCATTCTTCTAACATTATTTAGGCGTTCAATGGCTAAGTCAAAGGTCTCTCTTGGTAAGTGTCACATTGCACTTGAAAATATATGGGTTATTTTCAAATATCTTTTGATCCTGATGTCTAACATAATTCTGCAGTGATAAGAGAACAGACTGTATGATTCAGTACCTTTAGTCATGAAATTTTTACACCTTGATTTATGTCCCTGGATTTGTTCCTCTGTTTCCTAGTTTGTAATGTATGGGAACTTGAATAGAATTTGTATTGAACTGTTGTATGAAAAAAAAAAAAGAACCTACTGTAGTATATGTAGCACAGGGAACTCCAATCAATACTCTGTAATGTCTTAAATGGGAAAAGAACCTAAAAAGAGGGGATATATGTATACATATAACTGATTCACTTTGCTATACAGCAGAAACTAACAGAATGTTGTAAATCAAGTATACCCTAATAAAAATTAATTAAAAAAAAGAAATGAGAGAACTGAGGCCTGTAACTGGATTATTAGATGTTAGAAGGGTGTAACTGAGATTTTTAAGATTCTGTTGCTTTGGAGGTCAAGCGAAGCATAATAGGTTTTTTTTTCTCTTGTGTATGTATTGGTGTGTGGAAGTTTATTAGTCATCTTTATTGAGGTATAATTTATATATATATGATAAAATTCACCAAATTTAAGTGTACAGTTCTCCCACTCTTACAAACATTTTACCTCATCATGACAGACTATTTATTATCCTAAGAAGTTCACTTCTGTTCTTTCCCGGTTAAACTCCCTCCAACCTTCCAGGCAAGCACTGGTTTGATTTCTTTTACCATAGATTTGCTTTACCTGCATGTTTTTCTGGATTCTTTCCCTTAGCATAATGTTTTCGATATTTATCCAGGCACCTGTAGGTATTAGTAGATTATTCCTTTTTGTTGCTGAGTAATATTTCATAGTGTTAGTCACTCAGTGGTGTCTGACTCTTTCCCTGCCAGTCTGCTTTGTCCAAGGGATTCTCGAGGCAAGAATACTGAGGTGGGTTGTCATGTTCTTCTGCAGGGGGTCTTCCTGACCTTGGGATCAAACCTGGGTCTCCCCCATTGTGGGCAGACTCTTTACTGTCTGAGCCACCTGGGCTTCTCAGGTGGCACTAGCGGCAAAGAACTACCCTGCCAATGCAGGAGACGCAGAGATGCAGGTTCGATCCCTGGGTTGGGGCGATCCCCTGGAGGAGGGCATGGAGACCCACGCCAGTATGCTTGCCTAGAGAATCACCTGGACAGAGGAGCCTGGTTGCCTATGGGCTATAGGGTCTCAAGGAGTTGGAGAGGACCTAAGTGATTTAGCACATAGCACAATATTTCATTGTACAAATATACCATAGATTGTTCATCTATTTGCCAGACACTTGAATTGTTTTCAGCTTTGGCTATTATGAGTAAACCGGCTATTATGAATATAGAAGTTTTAGGATAGGTCGTTTGGTTGACACAGATATTCCCCCAACCACACCTATGTTGTGTGTATAGGAGTTTAAATATCAGGAGTAGCGTTGGAGAATCAAAAGATAGTATATGCTTAACTGTACCAGTAAAAGGCATCTCTAGAGAATGAATTATCTCAGATCAAAATGGGGGGGAGGATATTTCATTCCAATCCCAAAGAAAGGTAATGCCAAAGAATGCTCAAACTACCACATAATTACACTCATCTCACATGCTAGTAAGTAATGTTCAAAATTCTCGAAGCCAGGCTTCTATAGTACGTGAACCGTGAACTTCCAGATGTTCAAGCTGGTTTTAGAAAAGTCAGAGGAACCAGAGATCAAATTGCCAACATCCGTTGGATCATCAAAAAAGCAAGAGAGTTCCAGAAAAACATCTACTTCTGCTTTATTGACTATGCCAAAGCCTTTGACTGTGTGGAATACTACAAACTGTGGGAAATTCTTCAAGACATGGGAATACCAGACCACCTGACCTGTCTCTTGAGTAATCTGTCTGCAGGTCAGGAAGCAACAGTTAGAACTGGACATGGAACAACAGACTGGCTCCAAATCGGGAAAAGAGTAGCTCAGGATTGTATATTGTCACCCTGCTTATTTAACTTATATGCAGAGTACATCATGAGAAATGGTGGACTGGATGAAGCACAAGCTGGAATCAAGAGTTCCAGGAGAAATATCAATCACCTCAGGTATGCAGATGACACCACCCTTATGGCAGAAAGTGAAGAAGAACTAAAGAGCGTCTTAATGAAAGTGAAAGAGGAGAGTAAAGAAGTTGGCTTAAAACTCAACATTCAGAAAACTAAGATCATAGCATCTGGTCCCATCACTTCATTGCAAATAGATGGGGAAACAGTGGAAACAGTGAGAGACTTTATTTTTTGGGGCTCCAAAATCACTGCAGATGGTGACTGCAGCCATGAAATTAAAAGACGGTTGCTCCTTGGAAGAAAAGTTATGACCAACCTAGACAGCATATTAAAAAGGAGAGACATTAATTTGTCAACAAAGGTCTGTCTAGTCAAAGCTATGGTTTTTCTAGTAGTCATGCATGGATGTGAGAGTTGAACTATAAAGAAAGCTGAGCACCGAAGAATTGATGCTTTTGAACTGCGGTGTTGGAGAAGACTCTTGAGAGTCCTTTGGACGGCAAGGAGATCCAACTGGTCCATCCTAAAGGAAATGAATATTCATTGGAAGGACTGATGTTGAAACTGAAACTCCAATACTTTGGCCACCTGATGTGAAGAACTGACTCATTTGGAAAGCCCCTGGTGCCCGGAAAGATTGAAGGAGGGAGGAAAAGGGGACGACAGAGGATAAGATGGCTGGATGGCATCACCAACTGAATGGACTTGAGTTTGAGTAAAGTCCGGGAGTTGGTTATGGACAGGGAGGCCTGGTGTGCTGCAGTCCATGGGGTCGGAAAGAGTCGGACATGACAGAGCGACTGAACTGAACTGAACTGAAAATTACAGGCTTGGAGGATCGTCTTGGACCAGGGATCTAACCTACGTCTCCTGAATTAACATTTACCATTGAGCCACAAGGGAATCCTGTATCTTTATAATTTCTGTGCATTTTTCTCATATCTTTATAGCTCCTGTGATAGTCTGCCCTCTGCTGAAGGCATATCTTTGAACATATCTTTCAAGAGGAAATGAAGTGGTATGGAAAGAGTAAGCTTGGGACTTTAGAATAACCTACTGGTTTTCTGAGTCTGTTGCCAATTAATTACCATTCAATTACTCTATTAGGTAAATCACCTAACTGTGTCTCTTTTCTCTTTTCTTGAGGAACTAGTAACATCCACCTTGCAGGATTGTTCTAAGTGTTTCAGGAAATATACATGAGACATTGATACAGTGGGTGGTCAGTAAATAGGAGCTGTTAGGCTGGGAAATCAGAAGGTACCAACTTTGAGGTAATTACATTTTGGGATAAAATTTATGTACAAAAATAAGACATAGATGGAAAGTTTGTTTACCTACTATGTACATATTTGCTCTACAATTTTTTTTTTTTATTTTACTACTAGCAGAGTGTCAGTCCTTAAAATCTTTGATTAGGTAAGTGCATTGTTGTTGTTTAGTCACTAAGTCCTGTCTGACTGTTCTGCACCCCATGGACTGTAGCCCCCAGTCTCCTCTGTCCATGGAATTCTCCAGGCAAGAATATTGGAGTGGGTTGCCATTTCCTTCTCCAGGGAATCTTCCCAACCCCAGGGATAGAACCTGCATCTCCTGCATTGCAAGTGGGTTCTTTACTGCTTAACCATCAGGGAAGCCCCAAGTAAATGCATGCTGCTAAGTCTGCTGCTAAGTCGCTTCAGTCGTGTCCGACTCTGTGCGACCCCATAGACGGCAGCCCACCAGGCTCCCCCGTCCCTGGGATTCTCCAGGCAAGAACACTGGAGTGGGTTGTCATTTCCTTCTCCAATGCATGAAAGTGAAAAGTGAAAGTGAAGTCACTTAGTCGTGTCCGACTCTTAGCGACCCCATGGACTGTAGCCCACCAGGCTCCTCCATGGTATGGGATTTTCCAGGCAAGGGTACTGGAGTGGGGTGCCATTGCCTTCTCCAAGTAAATGCATAGATGAGTAAATAAAGAAGAAAGTGTGTTTTCCACAGTCTGTTTCAGTCTCCCTCAATGTTTAGGTATCCAGGATAAAGTTTTATTTTCCAAGCTTCAAGTTTATTCACTTATCTCTTCTCTTTTGGCAGAGGTGTGTTTAAGTGTATGGGGGTGCAAGATATTCAGAAATTATCATAAGAACAAAAATTGCAGCAATGTAATTGCTTACATTTGTAGACAACTATTTATATTCCTTAAAGAACTTGCATGTTATTTCAAACATTTGTTCCTCAGAACAACCACATCAGGCAATTGGAGTAAATAGTCTAAATTTGGTGAAAAGAAAAGCAAGGTTCAGAGGTAGACTTGTTCATGGTCTTTATGAAGCTAATAAGTGGCAAAGTTGAGGGAGGGAATTGGGCAGTGAACAGGAAACCCTGTGTATGGATGGTGGGAGCACAGTCTGGGGCAGCTGTTCTGGAAAGCACTCAGGCATTATTTAAGCAAATTAACTAGGTAGTTGCTCTGTGACCCAGAAATTCCTTTCTACAGTCAGACATTGGAATGTGTCCTCCAGGTCTCCCAGAGAATGTGAGCAAGGTTACTCACTGCTGTATTATTGGTAAGACTGCTGGTGGTGGGGAGGTAACTGGGGGAACTTTGCTGGGAGGGATGGACTGATGGGTGCGCATCATGGAGTTGTCTGCAACCATTAGCAGCAACTGGTTAGGTAAACAGCAGCACCATGAATGGATATGAAGACTAGACTATCGTGCTTGCTAAAATGTAAGAGGGGGAGGTATATTTATCATTCATATGAATTAAAAATTTATAATGGGCTTCCCTGATGGCTCAGATAGTAAAGAATCTGCCTGCAATACGGGAGACCCAGGTTTAATCTCTAGGTCAGGAAGATCCCCTGGAGAAGGGAATGGCTATCCACTCCAGTATTCTTGCCTGGAGAATTCCATGGACAGAGGAGCCTGGTGTGCTACAGTATATGGGTTTGCAGAGAGTCAGACATGACTGAGCACCTCACATACAAGGTGAAAACACACAAGCACAGCACGGTACACTTCTTGTACGAACACTTACCTAAAGGACTCACTAAGCATGTTGGAATGGTTGCCTGTGGGGCCCCGTGCATGCGACTGGGCTAAGGAGATAAAGAGAAACAAATAAGGAAAGAAAATAACGATAGTGTACTCAGTGAGTATGGCTAATTCAGCCCTCTGAATGGTGAAGTTAAAAATAATACTTTACTTAATGTCAGATTGATTATATTCTTTGCAGGCGAAGTTGGAGAAGCTCTTTAGAGTCAGCAAAAACAAGACTGCAAGCTGACTGTGGCTCAGATCATGAACTCCTTATTCCCAAATTCAGACTTAAATTGAAGAAAGTAGGGAAAACCAGTAGACCATTCAGGTATGACCTTAATCAAATCCCTTACGATTATGCAGTGGGACTGAGAAATAGATTCAAGGGATTAGATCTGATAGACAGAGTGCCTGACGAACTATAGATGGAGGTTCTTGACATTGTACAGGAGGCAGTGATCAAGACCATGCCCAAGAAAAAGAAATGCAGAAAGGCAAAGTGGTTGTCTGAGGAGGCCTTACAAATAGCTGTGAAAAGAAGAGAAGCAAAAGGCAAAGGAGAAAAGAAAAGATACCTATTTGAATGCAGAGTTCCACAGAATAGCAAAGAGAGATAAGAAAGTATTCCTTAGTGATCAATGCAAAGAAATAGAGGAAAACAATAGAATGGGAAAGACTAGAGATCTCTTCAAGAAAATTAGAGATATCAAGGGAACGTTACATGCAAAGATGGGCTCAATAAAGGACAGAAATGGTATGGACCTAAAAGAAGCAGAAGATATTAAAAAGAGATGGCAGAATATACAGAAGAACTATACAAAAAAGATCTTTGTGACCCAGATAATCACGATGGTATGATCACTCACCTAGAGCCAGATATCTTGGAATATGAAGTCAAGAGGGCCTTAGGAAGCATCACTACAAACAAAGCTAGTGGAGGTGATGGAATTCCAGTTGAGCTATTTCAAATCCTGAAAGATGATGCTGTGAAAGTGCTGCATTCAATATGCCAGCAAATATGAAAAACTCAGCAGTGGCCACAGGACTGAAAAAGGTAAGTTTTCATTCCAATCCCAAAGAAAGGCAATGCCAAGGAATGCTCAAACTACCACACAATTGCACTCATCTCACACACTAGTAAAGTAATGCTCAAAATTCTCCAAGCCAGGCTTCAGCAATACGTGAACTGTGAACTTCTAGATATTCAAGCGGGTTTTAGAAAAGGCAGAAGAACGAGAGATCAAATTGCTAACATCCATTGGATCATTGAAAAAGCAAGAGAGTTCCAGAAAAACATGTGCTTTATTGACTTTGCCAAAGCCTTTGACTGTGTGGAATACTACAAACTGTGGGAAATTCTGAAAGAGATGGGAATACCAGACCATCTGACCTGCCTCTTGAGAAATCTGTCAGCAGGTCAGGAAGCAACAGTTAGAACTGGACATGGAACAATAAACTGGTTCCAAATAGGAAAAGGAGTTTGTCAAGGCTGTATATTGTCACCCTGTTTATTTAACTTCTATGCAGAGTACATCATGAGAAACACTGGGCTGGATGAAGCACACATTGGAATCAAGATTGCCGGGAGAAATATCAATCACCTCAGGTGTGCAGATGACACCACCCTTATGGCAGAAAATGAAGAAGAACTAAAGAGCCTCTTAATGAAAATGAAAGAGGAGAGTGAAAAAGTTGGCTTAAAACTGAACATTCAGAAAACTAAGATCATGGCATCTGGTCCCATCACTTCATGGCAAACAGACCAGAAAACAATAGAAACAGTGAGAGACTTCATTTTTTTGGGCTCCAAAATCACTGCAGCCATGAAATTAAAAGACGCTTACTCCTTGGAAGAAATGTTATGACCAAGACAGCATATTAAATGCAGAGACATTAATTTGCCAACCAAGGTCAGTCTAGTCAATGCTATGGTTTTTCCAGTGGTCATGTATGGATGTGAGAATTGGACTGTAAAGAAAGCTGAGTGCCGAAGAATTGATGCTTTTGAACTGTGGTGTTGGAGAAGACTCTTGAGAGTCCCTTGGACAGAAAGGAGATCCAACCAGTCAATCCTAAAGGAAATCAGTCCTGAATAATTCATTCAAAGGACTGGTGTTGAAACTGAAACTCTAATACTTTGGCCACTTGATGTGAAGAACTGACTCATTTGGAAAGCCCCTGATGCTGGGAAAGATTGAAGGAGGGAGGAGAAGGGAATGACAGAGGATGAGATTGTTGGATGGCATCACTGACTGAATGGACTTGAGTTTGAGTAAACTCCAGGAATTGGTCATGGACAGGGATGCCTGGCATGCTGCAGTCCATGTGGTCACAAAGAGTTGGACAAGATTGAGCTACTAAACTGAACGAATGTAGTTTGAATACCTTTTATATGATGAACTCTGTTACTACTAGGCTTAACTAAAGAGACCTCATTATCATTATACATAGGGCAAATATTCCATGTAAAATAAACTTTGAATTGTTTTCTAAAGTTTCAGATGTACTTTTGCACAGAGAACAGCATCTTTTTCTTTTTAAACATTTATAATACCATACGGTTGAGTTGATGTAATTTAAAAATTAACTTCCTTGTTTATTTTATGTTTTGGATAATTGAGACTAATGTATCATGTGGTACTGTCAGTTTTTTACAAAATTCACATGTAATTTTAGTACTAAATGTTTAATTATAAAATGATACTCAAGCTGTCCTTATCATTCTTCATGGGTTCAGAAGGTGTGCAGTATCCTATTATATCTAGAAATAGTTGTCTGTATGTGTATTATTATCCTCAAAGAATCTAAATGTGTAGTTTTGTTTTATTTTGCAGATATATCCTGGAATCTGCCTGCAGTGCAGGAGACCCAGGTTTAATCCCTGGGTCAGAAAAATCCCCTGGAGAATGGAATGGTTACCCACTCCAGTATTCTTGCCTGGACAATCCCATGGACAGAGGAGCCTGATGGGCTATGATCCATGGGGTCCCAAAGAGTCAGACATGACTGAGCGATTAACACTTTCACTTTTTTAAAAAAAAATGGTAATATTTGTTTTCCAAATTTAATTTGAAGTATAGATCACTTTTCTGGCTTAAAACCATGCATATTTATTATCGTGCCGCTCTGGAGGTCTGGGACTTTCTTGGTAGCTCAGCTGGTAAAGCAGGAGACCCCAGTTCAATTCCTGGGTCGGGAAGATTTGCTGGAGAACAGATAGGCTACCCACTCCAGTATTCCTGGGCTTCTTTGGTGGCTCAGCTGGTAAAGAATCTGCCTGCAGTGTGAGGGACCTAGGTCCCTCTTTTGTCTTTTGTCTTGTATGTATTGTACATTTTCATAACAACAACTATCCTTCCTGTTGAACAAAGTCATAATAGTTAAATATTCAACTCAAAATGATCAACCTTTGAAAGTGTTTATACATTACTGTTGTGGAGGTGTCATATTCAGCAAGCAGACTGCTAGGGATGAGAAAGTTACCCAGTGATTTTAATAATAGGTGTAGAAGCTGGAGAGAAATTCATTACACCATCAGTATCCCAGTGTCTACCTGTTTGTAAGAGATGTTCAGAGGAGAATTTCAGGTTTACCTGTGGTGTGCAGATGAAGCCTAACTCCTTTGAAAGAGTTTGATCTGCAGTACCATGCAGCAAAATGTTGACAATAAATAAATGGTTTTATTTTATTTTTCTTAACAGACTATAAGTCAGCTTCAATATAAATCATTTATTTATTTAACCACACTGGCTCTTAGTTGTGGCATGTGATCTAGTTCCCAGCGATGGAACCAGGGCTCCCTACATTGGGAGCTCAGGGTCTTAGCCACTAGATCACCAGGAAAGTCCAACAAATGATTTTAATGTTGTGTTTTATCTCAACAACTCGAAATATAAAGAAAAGGGAATCATTTCTACTTAGTGGAAGGGATGTAAACTTAGAGTCAGAAGATACGTGAGAATATAAGTGTGATTCTGAATTTATCTGCAGTTCAGTTTCCTCATCTACAAAATGAGGGTAATGATAATGCCTGCTTTATGCATCTCGGAGTTGTAAGGATCAAATTGTGTGATAAGGTAATTTATTCAACTTGTTTAGTGCTGTATAAATACATATATTTATATGTTGTTTTTTATCATTTTAATTTATTTATTTACAGTTTTTACTGTATTGGATCTTCATTGCTGCATAGGGGCTTTGTCTGGTTACAGCACACAGGGGTTACTCTTTTCCAGTTAATGTATTTGGCTGAGGTGGTTCTTAGTTGTAGCAGGCATGATCTTCTGTTGGGGTGTAGGGACTCTCTAGTTGTGGCCCATAGACTTAGTTGCTCCGAGGCATGTGGGATCTTAGTTCCCTGACCTGGGAGAACCCATGTGCCCCAGATTGCAGG
Source organism: Bos taurus (assembly GCF_002263795.3). Lineage (NCBI taxonomy): Eukaryota > Metazoa > Chordata > Mammalia > Artiodactyla > Bovidae > Bos > Bos taurus. The sequence continues at coordinate 16,427,982 of NC_037355.1, read as the reverse complement.
ATGGATTTTTAACCACTGAACCACCAGGGAAGTCCTTACATACTGTATTTTAAAGGTACTCTTCTTTTTTAGTGTGGTAGCTTTTCCATGGAACTAATTTAGCATCTGGCTAAATACAGGTAGTAGCAAATGATATCTCAGTGGTGATCCAATATTTCGAAGTTGATTTCTTGAGATTTGAGGTTTTTAGCATCTCTTTAAGGTTTTGATAACTTTTAATCTTATTAAAGCATTAGGAGTGCCAGGAAACTGTGCTACTTTAGTTTTCTGGGTCTAGTAGAACAGGTGTATAAACAGTAATTAAAATCTTGTGGTCCATGCTGCATTTTGCAAAGTCTGGTTAGATTTCAAAGCTGTTGCTGCTGCTGCTGCTAAGTTGCTTCAGTCATGTCCAACTCTGTGCGACCCCGTAGACAGAAGCCCATCAGGCTCCTCTGTCCCTGGGATTCTCCAGGTAAGAATACTGGAGTGGGTTGCCATTTCCTTTTCCAATGCATGCATGCATGCTGAGTCACTTCAGTTGTGTCCGACTCTGTGCAGCCCTATGGACAGCAGCCCCCAGGCTCCTCTGTCCACAGGATTCTCTAGGCAAGAATACTGGAGTGGGTTGCCATTTCCTTCTCCAAAGCTGTTACCAGGTTTGAAATGGCATGGCTTAGATTGTGTGGATGTCTACTTAAGTCTACATTGAATCTCTCAATATGTGGAACTGATCAATCTGGAATTCTCCAGGTGTTTGAAAAATCAGTGTAATGAATTGCTCCCTGAGTTGGAAAATTTCAATTCAGTCTGTTATTCAGAATATACATGAGTTTGGTCAAATCATTACACTTTTACTCAGAGTATCCCCCTAACCTGTAAGATTTCTACCTGCTTAAAAATTGTCTATGCTCCCAAACTGTGGTGAGGTGTCAATCAAAACTAGTACATGTATTTTCCAGAACCTTCCAGTGAGCTAAGTCTAAGCTCAGAAATTGATGAAGACTCTGAAGGGATGAGTAAATACCTAATACACATTTACACGGAATCCTGAAGAAGCCTTTTATCTATTTGTAATCATTGCTTTAAATTAGAAATCTGAGTCGCTAATGAGACTTTTCTTCTCCTCTCATTTAGTGAGGTAGAAGTGCCTGCAATTCTGCCTCCTACGTGACTCTTAAATCTAATTCTCTCTTCAGCTCTGTGCCACTGCTTTGGTTCTGGCTCTCATCATCTTTGACCTAAGCCATTTCAACCAAGCCACAGTTGCCTAAATTGTCTGCTTTCTTCTACACTGTCTTTTAATGGACAGCTGGCTTCCTTACTTATTTTTGCAAAACACAAATATGATGTCTTTCTCCTGTTTAAAAACCCTTTATCATATCCATCATAAATAAAGTCCACCATCTTAGGGTTGCAGAAAAGGTCTTTTATCATCATGTCCCAGTGCAACTTACCGTTTTTATCCTTCATCTTTTTTTCCCTGAAACATCTGACTTTGTGACCATTCTTATTCTTTTTTCTCCAACCTTTCCCCAAATGAACTCTGCCTTTGCATTTGTCCATATCTTTGTACAAGTTTTCTTTCTGCTAGTTTGTGCCATTCTCATTTTTTACTTCCTGGAAAAACCCTACAAATCCTTCAATACCTCGCTCAAATGTTGCCTTTTCAGGCACACTTCCTAGCCTTCTGCAGATAGTGACACTGTCTTCTGCAGTGTTATAGCATTTCGTGTATGTTTAGCAGTCATGGCATTTATCACGTTTTATTGGAACTGTTTATTCTGTCTTCTCTAACTAGCTGAACAGTGGGCACCTAGAGGGCTTATTTACCGTTTCCCCCCTCCATTTTTGTGTCTGCCTTCCCCTGTCTAGGATCTAGCATATCTGATGCTCTGTTTATTCCTATTGAACAAAGGGAAATTTGTCAGTTGGACCATATTTGCTAATGTGATTTCCTCTAAGATAGTGTTGAGGTTACTTTGACATTCAAAAACCTTCAAAAGATAATCATATGTAAGTCAGATATAGGTATATGATAAGATTTTAGAAATACGTCAGCAGTCTGGCAAGAGTATGTATATATGATAATATCTAATAATATTTTTGTCCTTTGGAAGGTTTGACCTCACACCCATTTCCTGCTAAATAGCATAGTGTAGTATTTAGATTTTATAGTAACTATGTGCTTTGGGCGAGTGAAATTAACTTCTCAGAGAGCCTCATCTTTTAATGGAGATACATAGATCCTCCATGGAAAGCACATAACATAATGCCTGGCACCTAACAATAATATTGAGTTTATTGTGTGTGTGTGTGTAATATCTGTGATAATATATGTTAATAATATGCATTTCTACAGTTCATTATCCTAGTAAGGAAGGGACTGTTCTCATAAATTTTCATTTGTGAAAGAACATAACATTCTTTTGCATAAGCTTCCTCCTCTTCTGTCTTCCTTTTACCATAAAATGGTGGGAATTTGTCCAAATTTTTTCTTTAAAGTGATTTTTGAAAACATGGATTATTGACATAATCTGTTGATGATAAAATAAAGCTAACCTCTGTCCTTCTTGCTTATGATAGGTAGCAGTCTGTGAAGGCTTTAGAGATCTCATGTATAAAGCAAAAAATACCATTGTCTGCTTCTTATAACCCCTAATCCAATGCTATACTCTTTGGATTGGTTTGTAAAATTTATAACTAATATAACAAATGAAATCATAATTGAAGTCAGAAGAAAGATTAGGAGAAAATATTTACAGTATTATGACAAGATATTATATCCCTGGTCTGCAAAGAGCTCTTAGACATTGTGAAGAAAAGGACAAAAGACCAAAAGGAAAAATGGTCAACCATGTGAACAGAAGATGAAACACAGCTGGCCAGTGAACATGTGAAAGATGTTGTGTTTATCTCCTGAAGGAGATTAAATGACTAATTTCTATTTGATAGCATTTTATCTATTAGATTGGCAAAAGAAAAAAAAAATCCTCTTTCAAGTGTTGAGGATATGGTCTCCTCTAAATGTTGTTGATTTGAGTGTCAACTATACAACTTTTTGGGGGTGGGGAGCAGCTTAAGCACAATATTAAAATAGAACAAAAACATACTTTACTTTTTGCTTACTTACTTACTCTTTGTTCTAGCAACCCAGTTTTGGGAATCTTTGCTATAGAAATTAAAACCTTAGTATATAAGGACATATTTACAGGGGTATGTATTATAACAATGTTTGTAAAGCAGAAACACTGGAAATTTACTGTAACAGGACTGGTTGAATGTATTATGGATTTCTGTTATGTGGAATAAAACTATGATAATTTAATAATGAGTTAGAGCTACACATAGTGAACTAGAAGGATGTACATTTTTTCTTTAAGAGTATAGTGCAATCCAATTTTGTAAACAGAAAGAAAAAGAATAGTCCTATTTGTTGGAGCATAGGTTGTTGATGGATTTGGTTATCTCTGGGATGGAGTTATGAGGGGAGAGGGGAATCATTTGATTTTCTTTTTGCTTGATAAAATGAACATGTATTTTGTTAGAAAAAATTCAATACATAAAATTAAGGAGGGAAGATTTTAAGTTAAAGGAAAAGCAGGAAGTTTTATTCCCTTGGACAGCTTACATACATTTTTATACAAACATTTATTGTACTTACAAATGTTTCTTATTCACATAGTCACAGAATTCCACTCTCTGAAATATCTTGGTATCTGTACTTGTGGAAATGTTCTCAGGTCTAATTAAGGTTTGTTTTTTGTTCCTGTGCACAGACCTACTGTATAAGACATTATACTTAACACTGAGCTGGAGTTATATATAATTTTTGCTTGGATTTTGATAGCATATACATGTTTTTCGAGGGTGGAGTTAAGAATGCTTATTTTCCTCTCTGTTTTATGCCCCAAATTGAGGTGACTTTAGCCTCATCCTTTTTATTTCTAGGTAAACAATGTCCTTGCCTCATAGACTCCTCCAATTTTTATTATTGCTTTTGATTAAGTTTCTTAAAACAACTTTTTTATTATAAAAGCAAATATTGTTCATTCCTGAAAAAATCATAAACATAGTCAAGTAAATACCAACAAACCCCAACTCCCTTTGTTCCAAAACAAAAAATCTCACTCATTTGATGTTGGTCTCTCAACTGCTTTGTAACTTTTTTCAGACTATTCACTGCAAATATTATCTGTAAAACAGTAATAAAGATCTAGGGTTTTACGTGTCAGATTGTGTTGTAAGGAATAATGATGCTACTTGAAAATGGTTTTTTCTTTTGGATGATCAATTGCTCACAGGTGTGGAAGGACAGCACAGAGAGGTGTATGAAAGTGAAAGAAATGTATCATATTTACGAGTCCTAGGAGAGTGGGGCATGGTGGGACATGCAGAGGGATGAATGGAAGGAGTTTTAAGAGGTCAGGATGGATTATGCAAGCCAGAGGCATGCGGGGATTTCACGGGTGTGTTTGAAAGTCACTGGGTCACAGTTAAGGTTGACAAGAGGGGAACTTGTTGTGGCAGAGACCAGCCTTAACACCCTGGTGTGCCTGGCACCTGGGTGGGTTATTTATGCCCTATTTGTTAGAATTGTAAGGTGTCAGGAAAATATGAAGTATGAGAAATCTGCAGAATACAGGCTATCTGAATTTCTATCCCTAGGGTTCATTGACTTGTACCTTAGCTCTCTTATCTGGAAAATAGGCGTAATTAGTAGTACTGTAGAGTTGTTCTAAGCATTAAATCATAAAGCTCCATGCTTGGTTCATAGTTCTTTTTATTGCTATGTTTGTTTCATGTATATTTACTGATGCTGAAGCTCCAATACTCTGCCACAAGACTCATTGGAAAAGACCCTGATGTTGGGAAGGATTGAAGGCAGGAGAAGGGGGCGACAGAGGATGAGATGGTTGAATGGTATCATTGACTCAATGGCCATAACTTTGAGCAGATTCTGGGAGATAGTGAAGGACAGGGAAGACCGGCATGCTGCAGTCCATGGTGTCAGAATTGGACACAACTTAGCGACTGAAGAACAATAACCGTGTTTATTACTGTGTTTATTACAGAAATAATACATGTTCATTATAGAGGCATCAGTCACTATATTTCTGAACTTTTTTTTATAACATGGCACAGGGGTCAAAGGACCAGGCTGCTTCCAAACGCAGGTGGCACTGTGCAGCTGTGGCTCTTCTAGGCTCTTTTTCATTGCCTTAAAGACTAAGGGCTCATAACTGTTCATCTCCAGGACCTATGGAGCCTTATAATGTTGCCCAAAGTTAAACGTGCACAAAGGATATAGGGATTTTTATGTCCCTTTTCTCTTTTGAGTAGAGCCACATCTTCCTTCAGATGATCCATTATACCAGTTTATGGGCTTCCCCAGTGGCTCAGTGGTAAAGAACCTGCCTGCAACACCAGAGCTGCAGGAAACGCAGGTTTGACCCATGGGTTAGGAGGATTCCTTCGAAGAGGGCAAGGCACCCCACTCCAGTATTCTTGCCTGGAGAATACCATGGACAAAGGAGCCTGGTGGGCTACAGTCCATAGGGTTGCAAACAACTGGACATGACCGATGTGACTTAGCACACACCAGTTTATATCTCATGAAGGTATTCAAGAGGGCCTACTTCCTGACCTTCCCACACGACAGTATTACTACTTTCTTCTTTACCTTTGCAAGTGTGATTGGTGGAAACTAGCCCTACATTGTTTTACTTTGTGATCACTAATTTTTGGTCAATATAACAGTAAAATGTGGAATGCCAGCTTTTAAGAAAGATGCTTAAGGGATAAAGTCTGGGAACGCTAATACCTGACAGCCTGGTAAATCACTGGCTGGATAAGAAACTATGGTTGGTCTCTGCTCTTTATAGTTGTCCTAGGAGCTTAGCTTGGAGAAGAAAATAGCACCCCACTCCAGTACTCTTGCCTGGAAAATCCCATGGGTGGAGGAGCCTGGTAGGCTGCAGTCCATGGGGTCCCGAAGAATCCAACACGACTGAGCGACTTTACTTTGACTTTTCCCTTTCATGCATTGGAGAAGGAAATGGCAACCCACTCCAGTGTTCTTGCCTGGAGAATCCCAGGGGCGGGGGAGCCTGGTGGGCTGCTGTCTATGGGGTCGCACAGGGTTGGACACGACTGATTCGACTTAGCAACAGCATCAAGGAGCTTAGCTACTCACATTACATTGTTATGCCTTATACTCTGGTCAAGGCTGTATAATCTCTTAACTAAATTATGATTCAACATGGAAACCTTTATTCTGAATTTAAAAGAAAATATTTCCTTCTTTATTTGCTTGCACCAGGTCTTGGATGTGTCACGTGGACCTTTTTAGTTGTGACACACAGCATCTCTAGTTACAGCGTGCCAACTCTTAGTTGTGGTGTGTGGGATCTAGTTCCCCCCATCAGGTTTTAAACCTGGGCCCCCTGCATTGGGAGTGCAGAGTCTTAGCCACTGGACTACCAGGGAAGTCCTCATTATGAAATTTTTTCCCTTTAGTATTGACAAATGTGAAATTCTGAGAGGCAGTAGAGAACAATCCATGACTTGAATGGAAGGTTGAGACTCAACTTTCCTAGGTAGATACCCACAAAATTGTCCTTACTAAGTTTGAAATGGTTTTCTAAAGTATTTAATCACATAATTTACTTTGGCAGTACAAAGTTTGTTCCTTCAAATTCTGGCTCTATTTATGAGAATCTATACTTAAATTGCAGCTTTCACTCTTTTCACACTTTTTTCATTTCCCCTTAAGAGATGGCGAGAAAATTCATAAAGAAGTTAAAATTCAATATTTAGAATGTCATTTTCTAACTTTAGGTTTTGGTGTTAAACTTAATGGAACATAGTATTAATTATTGTTGATAAAAATTATTTTCATGGCATATTCATGTTTAGTAATAGGTGCACCAAAAACTTGAATACGTGACTATGTATTATAGGTAAGTGTCATGTGTGATTATTCAGAGAAGGGTATGACATTTCTAACTCACCACCCAAGATAAATTACCTAATGTTGGAGCTAGATTTATTGTAATTTGTACATACACTCTTCTTGTATTTCTTGTACTAGGGACAGTCTTTTGTTAAGGAATAAAACCAAGCTAATTTGGTCAGCATGGTCCTCATATTTCATTCTTGTGATCTTCAAATCAGAACCTTAATGTCTTTTGGCCAAAAGCCATTGAAAAGCTTTGGTTTGAAAAGAGAGAAACAAAGAAAGAGACATCATGAAAACAATTATCGTCATATCCATGATAGAGCAGAGTTGCAAAAATACAAAATTAGCATTTAAGAGTACATTTTGTAAGCTGTCAATTTAGCCTTTTAATCGCAATATCTACAATAACTTTGATTCTGACTTTAGAAACAACAGAAAGTCCTCAGAATTTATCCTTTTGTCTGTTCCCCAAATATACCTACTCCTTGTATCTGTGCTTTCGTTCAAATCATTCTTTGTATGTCCTACCACCCTTATCTGCCTGGGGAAGGTCTCTTGTACTTTATGCCCATCTTTTGAATATCACCTCTAAATTAAGAGGCTTTGTTTTCAAAAAAAGTTTTAGGTTTACAGAAAGATTGAGTAGGAAGTATAGAGACCTCCCATGTACCACTGTCTCCCCCAACCCCACACAAAGTTTCCTATTATTGACATCTTGCACTTTGCATGCCACATTTGTTAAAATTGATGAATACATATTGGTACATTATTACTAATAAAACCCATAGTTTACACTAGTGTTCACTTTTTATATTGTATAGTTCTATGGGTTTTGACAATTGTATAATGTCTGCTTTGCTAATGGACAATTTTAATTTTAGTATAGGGTCTCTAAGGTGATTGTCTTGTGTGCTGTTTTCCTGACCTCTTGAGTTCCTTGAATGTAGCTTTTCCTGTCTTCTGTGCTTTCTAAGGAGAGAAGATAATTATCTAGATATTTAAATTACTGACCTCAGTTGACAAGGGTGATTTTAAAAAATAGCTCTTTGAAATTTGTTACATTTCCCTCCTCTTCCTTTTTTTTTTTTTGAATGGTAAGGCATTTACTGAGAGTGTTCTATGTGCCAACCATGGTTTTAAGATCATTAGTTGTATTAACTCATCTGATTTTTACAACACTGCTATGCTGCTGCTGCTGCTGTTGCTGCTAAGTCGCGTCAGTCGTGTCCGACTCTGTGCGACCCCATAGACAGCAGCCCACCAGGCTCCCCGTCCCTGGGATTCTCCAGGCAAGAACGCTGGAGTGGGTTGCCATTTCCTTCTCCAATGCATGAAAGTGAAAAGTGAAAGTGAAGTCGCTTAGTCGTGTCCCGACTCTTAACCCCAGGGACTGCAGCCTAGCCTACCAGGCTCCTCTGGTATGGGATTTTCCAGGCAAGAGTACTGGAGTGGGGTGCCATTGCCTTCTCCAACTTTGCTATGAGATAGGTGTAATTACTGATACCATTTTATGAATGAGGGAATCGATGATTAGAGAGATTAGACCAATGGATTATTAAGAGATATTAAGAGACAGCTGAATTTCGGCGCTCAGCTTTCTTTATAGTCCAACTCTTACATCCATACATGACTACTGGAAAAACCATAGCCTTGACTAGACGGACCTTTGTTGACAAAGTCATGTCTCTGCTTTTTAATATGCTGTCTAGGTTAGTCATAGCTTTCCTTCCAGGAAGTGTCTTCTTCTGACACTGACACACGGACACGACTGATGCTCTGATCTCAGAGCCCATGATTTTTGCTATATCCCTGTACTACCTTATTTACATAAATATTCTTTAAAACAACTCACAAGTATAAATTAATTTTTTTTCAGAAAGGAAACATCACTATTGTAATTGAGGATCCTTATGGCTTTTCTGAAATAGAAAATGAACATAAAGAACATGATGAAAATAAAACAGTGTTACAAAATTCTCTCTAGGCTTTGGTCCAAGAACTGCTTTCTGTATTTTTAAAGGCAAGATTAGCTCTTTGTTGAAGGGCTTCCCTTCAACTTTAGCAGTAAGGAATCTGCCTGCTGATGCAGGAGATGCAAGTTCAATCCCTGGGTCAGGAAGACCACCTGGAGTAGGAAATGGCAGCCCACTCCATTATTCTTGCCTGGGAAATCCCATGGTTGGCAGAGCCTGGCAGGCTGCAGTCTGTGGAGTCGCAAAGGAGTTGGACACAACTTATCAACTGAGCAGGAACACTTGTTGAAGTATTAAAGTCTCCAAAGTAAACTAAGTTTCTCCTTAATGAAATACGGATTCAGAGACTATTGTAAAGGGAGTCATTTCATCCCTAAGTGATTCTGTGTATAAAAGCTCCTTCCCTTCTGTTTCACTGACTTTGGGGAAACTACACACCTGTTAAAGTCATACATAAAATACAGTCATGTATTGTTCATTACACTTAAGCAGCCTTGAGTACAATGGAGTGGCGCATATGCACATAAAGATTATTTAGTAAACAGTTGTTACAACTACTGTTAAAATTCAGAGATCTTATTATGCCTAGGGACTGAATTGTAAAAATAATTTTGTTAGGATTTAATTTCAGATTAACCTACCCCAAAGGTCTTCATTTTTTTCCTCCCCATTTGGATGTCACTTTCTTCTTCCATATATACAGCATACACATATTTCTACTTCCCCAGTCCCTCCCCCTACCCAGGAAAAAAACCAACTTGTGTGTTCTTAAATTATTTGGCACTGCTGGTCATCACTGATTCAGCAGTGCCCGGAATTAATGGGACAGAGGAAGCATATAAGGTTAGATGTATTATATAAGGTGTGGACTTATGGGAGCTGATCATTTATGTTGTAGATAAGACTCAGTGGTGCTGATGTTTACATTTCTCATTGTTTTGATGATTAAACTAACATATCATTGTGGGAATGTGGAAAAGACAGAAACAGGCAAAGTACAAGTAATTCTGTCACTCAGAAGTGACCATGTCTAAATGGACCACAGGCTTTCCTAGAGGGGTAATGTGCTCTTTTTCCCTTTTTTTCATGATTCCTTCACTCAGCTTCATCCCTGCAGGCTCTCTTCCACCAGGGTAATCTCTTAGTAACTAGGCAATTGTGAGCAAATTACTCTGCTGGGAGGAATATCAATAACCTCAGATATGCAGATGACAGCACCCTTATGGCAGAAAGTGAAGGAGAACTAAAGAGCCTCTTGGTGAAAGTGAAAGAGAAGAGTTAAAAAGTTGGCTTAAAGCTCAACATTCAGAAAACTAAGATCATGGCATCTGGTCCCATCACTTCATGGCAAATAGAAGGGGAAACAGTGGAAACAGTGTCAGACTTTATTTTCTTGGACTCCAAAATCACTGCAGATGGTGACTGCAGCCATGAAATTAAAAGACACTTACATCTTGGAAGGAAAGTTATGACCAACCTAGACAGCATATTAAAAAGCAGAGACATTATTTTGTCAACAAAGGTCCGTCTAGTCAAGGCTATGGTTTTTCCAGTAGTCATGTATGGATGTGAGAGTTGGACTATAAAGAAAGCTGAGCGCCAAAGAATTGACGGTTTTGAACTGTGGTGTTGGAGAAGACTCTTGAGAGTCCCTTGGACTGCAAGGAGATCCAATCAGTCTATCCTAAAGGAAATCAGTCCTGAAGAAGGACTGATGCTAAAGCTGAAACTCCAATACTTTGGCCACCTGATGCGAAGAGCTGACTCATTTGAAAAGACCCTGATGCTGGGAAAGATTGAAGGCAGGAGGAGGAGGGGACGACAGAGGATGAGATGGTTGGATGGCATCACTGACTCAATGGACATGGGTTTGGGTGGGCTCCAGGAGTTGGTGATGGACAGGGAAGCCTGGCCTTGCTGCGGTTCACGGGGTCGCAAAGAGTCGGACACAACTGAGCGACTGAACTGAACTGAACTACACTGTAGCTTCCTCATCTGTAAAAGGAGATAATGGTTTGTCTTACTTTATTATTGTGAGGATTAATTGAGCAGATGCATAGATAGAATTAAGAATAGTGTTTCAGTTCAGTTCAGTTGCTCAGTTGTGTCCGACTCTTTGCGACCCCAGGAATCGCAGCACGCCAGGCTTCCCTGTCCATCACCAGCTCCCAGTTCACTCAGACTCACGTCCATCGAGTCAGTGATGCCATCCAGCCATCTCATCCTCTGTCGTCCCCTTCCTCCTCTTGCCCCCAATCCCTCCCAGCATCAGAGTCTTTTCCAATGAGTGAACTCTTCTCATGAGATGGCCAAAGTACTGGAGTTTCAGCTTTAGCATCAGTCCTTCCAAAGAAATCTCAGGGCTGATCTTCTTGAGAATGGACTGGTTGGATCTCCTTGCAGTCCAAGGGACTCTCAAGAGTCTTCTCCAACACCACAGTTCAAAAGCATCCATTCTTTGGCGCTCAGCCTTCTTCACAGTCCAACTCTCACATCCATACATGACCACAGGAAAAACCATAGCCTTGACTAGACGGACCTTTGGTGGCAAAGTAATGTCTCTGCTTTTGAATATGCTATCTAGGTTGGTCGTAACTTTCCTTCCAAGGAGTAAGCGTCTTTTAATTTCATGGCTGCAGTCACCATCTCCAGTGATTTTGGAGCCCCCAAAAATAAAGTCTGACACTGTTTCACTGTTTACTAAACAGCAAAGTCCTACTGTATAGCACAAGGAACTATATTCAATATTCTATGATAAATCATAATGGAAAAGAATATATAAAATATATATATTTAAAGCATAATGGAAAAGAATATAAATATATATACAAACCAAGGGTCTTCCTAGGTGGCTCAGTGGGTAAAGAATCCACCTGCAATGCAGGAGACGTGGCAGACACAGGTTTGATCCCTGGGTCGGGAAGATCCCCTGAAGGAGGGAATGGCTACCCCTCCAGTGTTCTTGCCTGGAGAATCCCACGGACAGAGGAGCCTGGCGGGCTACAGCCCACAGTGCTGCAGAGAATCAAAGACGACTGAGCACACACACATATATAACTAAATCACTTTGCTGTACAGCAGAAATTAACACAACATTGTAATCCACTATATTTCAGTAAAAATAATATGGTTAAGAGTGTCTGAGACCCAGCAAATTCTAAATCAATGCTGGCTTAGTCAATAGAATTGTGCTCCCACCAAGAAAGATGGCACTCCTGCCTGGTGGTGAGAGCTCATGCCATCGTTTTTAACTGGAAAGTCCAGCTTTCACACCATCTCTAGCTTTCAAAATTCTACTCACTCTTCAAAGCTTATCTCAAATGCAGTTTCCTCTGTGAGTTTCTGTTTTGGCTGACCCTTCCTATAGGCTTTATTTTTCCCACCTTAAATGTGTAACTCTGGCATTTTGAAAATATGAAATGCATTGAATTACAGTCCCCTTTTTTTGTTTTGACATAAAGAGGGAGTTTCTATGTAGGTAGGCTGGATTGTCAGGTGTAGTAGCAGCAAAAGAAGTTCTAAAGTAGGTGGAAGTTAGAATATAGGTTATTGGGTTTCTAGACAGTGCCAAAGTTAGAGCTACATATCGTAAAACTTCTGGGATAGAGTTTATGACTGGGAAAGAAAATTCCAATAGCAAAATGTACAAATTCCTAGGGTTTTAAAAAGTCATTGTGTGCAGAGAAATTATTCTGATATCTACTTGAATATTTTTAAATTGGCATTTTCAGTTCCATAATCATGTCTAACTTTATCAGAATTGTGTTTTGTTAAGTTTCAGCAAAATTTTCTAAGCTGGCCCAAGTCAGGGTGTCTGTGGTTCTGCCATATCCTACTAATCATTATAGCACTTTTACTCCATGACTTTATTTTATTTTTTAATTAAAAACTTTTTTTTTTTTTTTGCCACACCATGTAGCATGTGAGATCTTAGCTCCTTGACTAGGGATCAAACTCATGTCCTTTGTAGTGGAAATACGGAGTCTTCACTGCTACACCACCAGGAAAGTCCCAACTCCATGATTTTAGATTTAAGTCTGTTTAGCAAGTTTAAACTCGGGCTTTTTAATTTTTCTTTCCTGCTCCATACTGTGTATATATTAATTAGGTAAGCAATGTCTTAAGTCAACTGAAATGTGAAGACCTGGGTTTCAAGGTGAATGGTTAACACACCCTCTTTTATATGTAGAGTTTCATATTGACTTTTGAGGGTTCAGATTTCAAAGATGAAATAATATACTGTAATTTGCTAATAATTTTATTTAGAACCTCAGTAATCTGACATTTGATTTTACATGATCCAAATTATTTATAGTAGTAATTCTGACTAGAACATTAAGGTGTTTTTATTTTGGCAAATGTGACATTGTAGTAAACCTTAATTTTGAACTCCTGGAACATTTTGTGGAGAAATGCATATCTGAACACATTTGCTAAAGCTGAAACTCCAGTACTTTGGCCACCTCATGCGAAGAGTTGACTCATTGGAAAAGACTCTGATGCTGGGAGGGATTGGGGGCAAGAGGAGAAGGGGACGACAGAGGATGAGATGGCTGGATGGCATCACTGACTCGATGGACGTGAGTCTGAGTGAACCGGGAGTTGGTGATGGACAGGGAGGCCTGGCGTGCTGCGATTCCTGGGGTCGCAAAGAGTCGGACACGACTGAGCAACTGATCTGATCTGATCTGATATATTATATATATGTGATACATATATGAGTGTATGTATATGAACACATACATTCACACTCAAGAATATTTGTTGTGGGACTTCCCTGGCAGTCCGGCAGTTACGACTCTGAACTCCGAATGCAGGTGGCACAGGTTGGGTCCCTGGGTGGGGAATTAAGATCCTGCATGCCTGGTGAGGTGGCAAAAAAAGACTTATTGTTATAAATATTGCCTTTGTTTGCATCTCCTTAGTATCACAACAGTTTTTATTTTCTTTGATTTCAAACATAGAGTTGAAGTATGTACAAAATATTTCAGTGAGTATCAAGTACAAATGAGTTTACAGGCCTGAGTTTATTTACTCTTAAGTATTTATTGTATGTTCTTCAAGGGTTTGAATTGATTTTGTTAATTTAGGCCAATAAACCTGAATAGTTGTCCCCCCAGAAACAATAATTAGTGTGCAATCTTGAGAACAACAAGCCAGGTAAAATGCAGTTATTATCCACGAACACCTAAAGTTTTATTAAGCCAGTTATATTGATGTGTGCTTGGTCGCTCAGTCGTGTCTGACTCTTTGCGACCCCATGGTCTGTAGCCCACAGGCTCCTCTGCCCGTGGGATTCTCCAGGTAAGAATACTGGGGTGGGTAGCCATTCCCTTCTCCAGGGGATCTTCCTGACCTAGGAATCGAACCCGGGTCTCCTGCATTGCATGTGGATTCTTTATGGCTGAGCCACCAGGGTGTATTTTTAGAGTGTAGTCTAAAATACAATGTGAGGGAGAGGGAAGCAGGATTCACACTCCTGCAGAGTCAGAACTTAAGAACCTGTGGTAGAAAACACAAGTGGGAAGGTGCTATCACGGTGCCTCAGGCCAGCACCTGTGAGCGCTCATCCCTGTGACTGCTGTGCTTGCACAGGAGCTGCCTGCTGCAGGATGCATAGGTACGCTGTGCATCCTATTTTGTGGGGAAAATGCACGACTACTTGCTGCCCCACCTCCCAAATTAAAATGAATGTGAAATCTGAGTGGAGCAGTCACTGTCTAATGTATCTAGATTCCTTCTTTCATTCATACTCATTTCATTGAATGGTCTTTGTATTTCCTTTTTATAGAGTTTCTTTGTTGGAAAAGGTCAGGGGGACAACCTTATTAAAATTCTTTATATCTCTCTCATTCACCATAATCTATTACTTTTTCTGAAGTTATCTTTTCTTTTGAGTTTTAGGCTAAAGGTCTTTGTAATAGCTCTGTGTTTTAGATACTTGTGTTCTGTGTAATTACACTTATCTTTCAGAATTTAGGCATATGTTGATTTCTGCTCATTATGCAGGCTAAGTAATCAATCAGCATTGATTAACATGCATTCTAGAGCTGACTTTTTTTTTTTTAATTTCAACTAATATTAAATTGAGATAGTATAAAAAAAGAAAAACTAATACTGTTGTGAAATAAAATGATAAAAATACTGTATTTGACATTGACATTAACGATACTGTGTTGTTAAGCTTCTTGGAGGCTTAACAGCATATTTTTGACTTTTGTTTCCACCTGCATGTTATTAGGCTTATATTTATTTGGCTATTCACTGTTAACTTTGGAAAGGCAGGAAGGCATAGGGGTTGAGAGCCCAGACTCTGGGGTTGAAGTCAGAATCTGCCATGTGTTCATTCTCTGACTTTGAGCAGGTACAGTTGACCTTGAACAACATGGATTTGCATGGGTCCACTTATATGTACATTTTTTTCAGTGGTAAAGCTACAGTACTACATCCCTGGTTGGCTGAACCCAGAAATGTAGAACCTTGGGCAGAGAGTGAGTGAGTGAGTGAAGTCGCTCAGTTGTGTCCAACTCTTTGCGACCCCATGGACTGTAGCCTATCAGGCTCCTCCATCCATGGAATTTTCTAGGCAATAGTACTGGAGTGGGTTGTCGTTTCCTTCTCCAGGGGATCTTCCCAACCCAGGGATTGAACCTGGGTCTCCTGCATCATGGGCAGACACTTTACCGTCTGAGCCATCTAATTTGGCTTGGACAGAGAAGGACTGCATATATGAAAAGCCGAGTCTAAATTACATGGACTTTCAACTGTAGAGTTGACACCCTTAACCCCAATATTACTCAAGAATCAACTGTACTTAACTCTGCTAATCCTTAATAAAATGGAGATAATAGTATTCCAGATTTCACCATTATTGTTATTATTATAAACTTTTATAGTATCTTCATTGGGATCCACTGGTTTACAGATTAAATTCCAAAACCAAAGTTGTCTTGGAATCTTGCTTGAATCTCGCAAGAGCTCATATGAGAAACATCAAAGTTTATAGTAAAAGAATAATCAGGTAATGTCTGTCTTACAATTATATGGGCCCAAATGCTTGTAAATATCTGGGAAATTATTGGCATTTCAGGGCTTTTTAATATTCAGCCCTAGAGTACTTCATAAATGCTGCCATTTTGTAGAACTTCAAAATGTTTCCAGTGAACCTCCTCGCCTCCCTCCTTGCCTCCGCATTTCAATTTGACCTTGTTTTACTCTGGGAGGAAGCTGTAGTTAACATACTCTTTAGGAGCTGTTCTGTTATTTTTCTGTGACTAAAGAGGTCAGATGATCTTGAAAACACATTCTCCTTTTCCCCCAGTCTTTCTTTTGTGCTTGTGCTAAGTCACTTGTCGTGTTTGCTGACTCTTTGTAAACCCTATGGACTGTAACCTGCCAGACTCCTCTGTCCATGAAATTTTCTAGGCCAGAATACTGGAGTGGATTGCTGTGCCCTCCTCTAGGGGATCTTCCCCAGCCTGACAGAACCCGTATCTCTTATGTCTCCTCCACTGGCAGGCGGTTCTTTGCTGCTAGCTCCACCTAGGAAGGGGATCTTCAAATTTCAGTGTTTTTTCCAGGGGGTCTTCCCAACCCAGGGATCAAACCCAGGTCTCCTGCATTGCACGCAGATTCTTTACCGTCTGAGCCACTAAGGGAAGCCCAATCTTTCTTTTAATCTGTTGATAAATGTATCTGGTGGTAGGGGAATAATTGTTTCTGTTTTTCTTACTAGACTTTGCCTGATGCTGTTTTAAAGGCTAGTCTCTGCCTGTTCCTGTGGGTCAATTTTAGGGTGACCATAGATTATTTCTCATCTACTTTAATGTGTTTCTCTGCTCCATGAGATGAATTTGGTAAATAAGTTTATGGCAATGGTTGGCAAACTTTTTCTGCTAAGGTCCACATAGTAAATATTTAGGCTTTACTGCCTGTAGGGTCTTTGTTGCAACTATTCAGTTCTGCTGTTGCATCTTCAAAACAGCCAAAATAAAAGACAACGTTCATAAATAATACAGAAATCAGTGAGCATACCTGTGTTCCAAAAAAGTTTTATTTAGGACACTGAAATTTGAATTTCAAATACTTTTCATGTGTCACGAAGTACTCTTCTTTTGTTTTTTCCTATCACTTAAAACATAATATTATTCTTAGCTTGCTGGGCTGTACAAAGGCAGGCAGATTTGGTGCATACATCAGTGTCTGTGGACCCCTGGTCTGGTATCTCATCTTTGTGACAAGTGCAGTAGTAGAGAAGTATCCATAAATATAGTAGGTATTTTTACAATGAATATTTCTCCATTAGAGTATTTTACTTTATTAATAGGTAGTAAAAGTATAGACGAGTAGTGTTCTGTTGTGTTAAAAAAAATTATTTGCAAACCTAGTGGCTTAAAACATCGCCTTTTTTCTTACCACTTGTGGTTCTATTGATTGACTTGGTTCAGCTTTCTTGGGATTTCTAATGCAGATGGTGGCTGGGAGTCAGCTGGAAGCATAAGGGCTCTGCTGCGCTAGATTTCCAGGACACCTGGCTCATGTGGCTGATGGTTGATGTTGGTGCTAACTTTCAGCTGAGAGCTCTGTCTTTGCATGGCCTTCCCCTGGGGTCTGGACTTTTCACAAGGCAACAGCTGGGCTCCAAAAAGGAGGGACCTGAGAGCCAGTGTTGTACTAAAGCCAGGTGGAAGTTTCAAGTCAGTTTCAAGTAAGTCAGTTTCAAGTCAGTTTTAAGCAAGTCAGTTTCAAGTAAGTCAGTTTCAAGGCTTCTTAGGACCCATCCCTTAGGAAGTCACATAGTATCGGATTCACTACATTCTACTGATCCAAAGCAAGTGATATGGCCAACCCCAATTCAAAGGTTCACACACGGGCTTGACCACCTAGAGATATTGTTCATTGGAGAGCTCTCTTTGAAGACCAGTTTCCATATGTGGAACCATTCATCACTGGATTCAAATAGTGGTAACCTTTGGAGAGGGTAGAGAGAAGTGGACAGAAGGGGAATGTAATTTTGGGAAACATAATATTTTTGATATTTTATAGTAGGTGGTAGCAACATAGCTGTTGGTTTTGTTATTTCTATTTAAGGGTTTTTGAAATATTTCATAATAAAACCATATATCTTTTAAAATTTAATTTTTATTGGAGTGCAGTTGCTTTGCAATGTTATGTTAGCTTCTACTGCATAGTAAAGTGAATCAGCCCATACATATGCATATGTCCCCTCCTTTTTAGATTTCCCTCCCATTTAGGACACCACGGTGCATTAAGTAGAGTTCCCTGTGCTTCCCAGTATGTTCTCCTCAGTTGTTTATTTTATATGTAGCATCAATGGTGTACATGTGTCAACCCCAGTTCCTCTCACCCCACCCCTTTGACCTTTGGTATTGATACATTTGTTCTCTACATTTGTGTCTGTATTTCTGCTTTGCAAATTAGGTAATCTGCACTATTTTTCTAGTTTCCACATATATGTGTTAATATAGGATATTTGTAATACCATATATTTTCAAAAAGAGATTTGTAGTGTTTTAGTTTTGAAGAAGGGCTCATAGCTAGAAAGTGTTCATCAAAAATACTTTTGCTGTTTGGAAGTAGAAACCAAAAGCTTTGGTTAGTTTTTTATTGTAGGAAAATTTTAAACATATAAAAATTAATCAGAATAGTAGAGTGAACTTCCATTTACCAATCACCTAACCTTAACAAGTATAGACACATGGCTAATCTGGTTGCATCTATACCCCACCTATTTATTTTGAAGAAAATTTAAGCATTGTAACTTTCGAGCCCTACATTATTTTCCTTGTATCTCTGAGAGAGAAGAATTTTAACAATTAAAAAAAGAAACTGTCATTTGTAGCAACATGAATGGGCCTAGAGATTATCATACTAAATGAAGTAAGTCAGAGAAAGACAAATATCGTGTCATTTATGTATGGAATCTAAAAAAATGATACAAGTGAACTTATATACAAAATAGAAATAGACTCACAAAGAATAAAGCATTTATGGTTAGCAAAAGAGGGGTTGGGAAGTTTAAATGGAGTATGGGGTTAACAGGTACAAACTAGTATATATATAATTATATATAGGAATTACTGTATATTATATATAGGAATTATATAAAGGAATTACTGTATAGCACAGCTGGGTCAGTGGCTTTCCTGGTGGCTCAGCTGTAAAGAATCCACCTGCAATGCAGGAGACGTGGCTTCTGTCTTTGGGTTGGGAAGATCCCTTGATGTAGGAAATGGCAACCCACTTCAGTATTCTTGGGAAAATTCCATGGACAGAGGAGCCTGGGAGGCTGCAATCCATGGGGTCACAAAGAGTCAGGCATAGCTGAGCATGCATACACAGGAAACTATATTCAGTATTTTATAATAACCTATAATTGAAAATAATCTGAAAAATATATACCTAAATCACTTTGCTGTACACTTGAAACTAACACAATATTGTAAATTAGCTATACTTAAAAAAATTCTAATCTCGCTTATAGTATCTAAATCTTAAATGACACTTAAAACTTAAATCACACACAGAGGAATTTCTTAAATTAACCAGAACATGAAAATTGCCTCTAAATATCATTATATATATATATATTTATATTTATATTTATTTTGGGAGCTACACTTGGTCTTGCTGCATGCAGGCTTTCTCTGCTTGCAGTGAGCAGGGCTGCTCTCTAGTTGCAGTATACGGGCTTCTCATTGTGGTGGTTTCTCTTGTTTGGGTGCACAGGCTCTAGGCACGAGGGCTTCAGTAGTTGCATTTCTCAGGCTCTAGAGCAGGGGCTCAGTAGTTGTGGCACACAGGTGTAGCTGCTCTGAGGCATGTGAAATCTTCCCAGGCCAGGGATTGAACCTGTGTCCCTTGTATTGACAGATTCTTAACCACTGGACTACCAGAGAAGTCCCTATCGTAATATTTTAAAATTGTGTTTTTGAATCTGATCCTAAGAAGATGCATACATTGTGTGATTGGTATCTCTTTTAATCTATTGTTTGTTTTCTCCTTCTCTATCCCCAATTTATTTGTTCAAGAAACCAAGTCACTTGTTTACTGATTGCATCCCCTGATTTCATGGCATTTGGTGGTATCATTGAATTTTATTTTATACTACTTTTATTAAATTGGCAGTTGGATTTAGAAGTTCTGTCAGATTCAGATCTTTCTCTCTTTTTTGTCTTCTATTGGTAGAACTTCTGCATAGGTTGTGTGCTATGTTCTTCCATATGGAGGCAAAATAATGAATGCTTGATTATCTCTTTATTGAGGAAAAATGCACAGACCATTACTTTTTAGGAAGTGCAGAATGCTGATATTTTGATTGAAGAATTCATTGTTCTTTTTAAAATGCATAATTCATTTTTGGGGGCAGAAATATTTCTATCAAGAGAGAAATCCTTACATTCCTTGTTTGCTCATCTTGTGGTATAGTTCATATATAGGAAGTTTTCAAAAGGACAAATTAGTTCACTTGTCTGCTTCAGTCTTACAGCTGTATCTCTTTTTTCATCACCAAGAATCAGTTTTCTAGGCCCCAGAAATGATAGTATTAGAGGATCAAATAATTATCCTCTTGATTTATTCCGCAGTGTACACTTAACAGTCTCAAAGTAGTAATACCAATACTACCAATACCAGTTCAACAAATGATTCCTATAAAGTATGTTTTGTTCCTAAATTCTCTTTACCTTTGTGTATATCTCACTTAGGATATACAAATTGCTTGTTTTAAAATTACTTAGCATAGTCTCTTTGTGTATAGTTAGACCTCCAACTGGCCACATGTTTAAATTCATTTGTATCATTTTTGATTTTTAGGAATTCCTGCATTAAAATTTAGTTTAATTTTATAATTATGTGACATACATCTTCTTTGTACTCTGTTCCTTCCCTTCACCTTTAATTATAATTTTAAGTTTATAGTTTAAACTTTTTCATTGTTTTTTAACATAATAGACCATTTTTCGTGTGTGTGTGTGTGTGTGTGTGTGTATGTATATATTTTCAGCCTTTTTTTTTTTAATATAAGCCTGCCTACTGTACACATTTTATCCATGTTACCTTTTGAGTTAATAAGATATTCCTGAGATAACTTCAGAGCTGTGGGGAACTCCATTGTGAGAAGGTACTATAATTTTGTTTAGTTACCTCTTCATTAACATTTGTATCATTCCAAGTTTTTTGCTATTATAACAGTCCTTCCATGAATTTCCTTGTCTTCTCATTTTTTTTGACCAGTGTATGTCTTTTCATATTTTTGCTACTGTATCTTTGAAATTAATGTCTAAAACAAGATTGATGGGTCAAAGAACAAATGAATATGTAATTTTGCTAATTATTGCCTAGTTCCCTTTCAAGGGGCTGTATTAAATATTTTGTGTTTCCCAACATTTTTAGAATGATTGGTTTCTCATAACCTTACCTACAAAGCATGTTATCAAACATTGTTTTTACCTGTTTAATAGATAAAAGAATTAGTGTCTACATAGTTTTAGTTTTCACTGCTCTTATGAAGAATATTGAGGGTTTTTTCATATGATTAATAGCCATTTCACTTGTTTTTCACTTATTTTTTTTCTAGCCCATTTTTTGTATGATTATTTGTCCTTTTCCCCTCTATTTTTAGGAAATTATATATATATACACACACATACACACACATATATAAAATGTATAGTCCTATCATTTATGATCAAAACAGCGGAACAAGATGGACATGTGCTCATCCTCTCCTGTAAGCACTCCAAAACTGCACCTAGCTGCTGAACAACCATCAGCAGGAGAAAGTTGTATCTCACCAAAAAAGGATACGATCTCTGTTCATTTACAAGCAAACCATTCAATATCACAGTAAGCCACGTCTATGTCCCAACCCCTAATGCCAAAGAAGCCGAGGTTGAATGGTTCTATGAAGACCTACAAGACCTTCTAGACTAACACCCCCAAAAGATGTCCTTTTCATTACAGAGGACTGGAATGCAAAAGTAGGAAGTCAAGAAACACCTGGAGTAACAGGCAAATTTGGCCTTGGAGTACAGAATGAAGCAGGGCCAAGGCTAATAGAGTTTTGCAAAGAGAACGCACGGGTCTTAGCAAACACCCTCTTCCAACAACACAAGACAAGACTCAGCACATGGACATCACCAGATGGTCAATACCAAAATCAGATTGATTATATTCTTTGCAGCCAAAGATGGAGATGCTCTAGACAGTCAGCAAAAATAAGACTGGGAGCTGACTGTGGCTCAGATCATGAACTCCTTATTGCCAAGTTCAGACTTAAATTGAAGAATGTAGGGAAAACCACTAAAACCATTCAGGTATGACTTAAATCAAATCCCTTACAATTATACAGTAGAAGCGAGAAATAGATTCAAGGGATTAGATCTGATAGACAGAGTGCCTGAAGAACTATGGATGGAGGTTCATTACATCATACAGGAGGTAGTGATCAAGACCATCCCCAAGAAAAAGAAATGCAAAAAAGCAAAATGGTTGTCTGAGGAGGCCTTGCAAATAGCTGAGAAAATAAGAGAAGTGAAAGGCAAAGGAGAAAAGGAAAGATATACCCATTTGAATGCAGAGTTCCAAAGAATAGCAAGGAGAGATAAGAAAGCCTTCCTCAGTGATCAGTGCAAAGAAATAGAGGGAAACAGTAGAATGGGAAAGAGTAGAGATCTCTTCAAGAAAATTAGAGATACCAAGGGAACATTTCATGCAAAGGTGGGTACAATAAAGGACAGTAATGGTATGGACCAAACAGAAGCAGAAGATATTAAGAAGAGGTGGCAAGAATACATAGAAGAACTGTACAAAAAAGACCTTCATGACCTAGATAACCATGATGGTGTGATCACCCACCTAGAGCCAGATGTCCTGGAATGTGAAGTCAAGTGGGCCTTAGGAAGCATCACTATGAACAAAGCTAGTAGAGGTGATGGAATTCCAGTTGAGCTATTTCAGATCCTCAAAGATGATGCTGTGAAAGTGCTGCACTCAATATGCCAGCAATTTGGAAAACTCAGCAGTGGCCACAGGACTGGAAAAGGTCAGTTTTCATTCCAATCCCAAAGAAAGCCAATACAAAAGAATGTTCAAACTACTGCACAATTGTACTCATCTCACATGAGTTTGATGTGATGCTAGCAAGGTAATGCTCCAAATTCTCTAAGCCAGCCTTCAGTAGTACGTGAACTATGAAGTTCCAGATTTTCAAGCTGGATTTAGAAAAGGCAGAGGAACCAGAGATCAAATGCCAACATCTGTTGGATCATTGAAAAAGCAAGAGAATTTCAGAAAAACATCTACTTCTGCTTCATTGACTATGCTAAAGCCTTTGACTGTGGATCACAACACACTGTGGAAAATTCTTCAAGAGACGGGAATATCAGACCACCTTACCTGCCTCCTGAGAAACCTGTCTGCAGGTCAAGAAGCAACACTTAGAACCAGAGATGGAAAAATGGACTGTTCCAAATTGGGAAAGGAGTACGTCAAGGCTGTATATTGTCACCCTGCTTATTTAACTTCTATGCAGAGTACATCATGAGAAATGCTGGACTGGATGAAGCACAAGCCGGAATCAAGATTGCTGGGAGAGACATCACTAACCTCAGATATACAGATGACACCCACTTATGGCAGAAAGTGAAGAACTAAAGAGCCTCTTGATGAAAATGAAAGAGGAGAGTGAAAAAGTTGGCTTAAAACTCAATATTCAGAAAACTAAGATCATGGCATCTGGTCCCCTCACTTCATTGCAAATTGGTAGAGAAACAGTGGAAACCGAGAGACTTTATTTTTTTGGGCTCCAAAATCACTGTAGATGGTGATTGCAGCCATGAAATTAAAAGACACTGCTCCTTGGAAGAAAAGCTATGACAAACCTAGATGGCATATTAAAAAGCAGAGACATTACTTTGCTGACACAGGTCCATCTAGACAAAGCTATGGTTTTTCACATGGTCATGAATGGATGTAAGAGTTGGACCATAAAGAAAGCTGATTGCTGAAGGATTCATGTTTTTGAACTGTGATGTTGAAGAAGACTCTTGAAAGTCCCTTGGACAGCAAAAAGATCAAACCAGTCAATCTTAAGGGAAATCAATCCTGAATATTCAGTGGAAGGACTGATGCTGAAGCTGAAGCTCCAATATTTTGGCCACCTGATGAGAAGACCTGACTCATTAGAAAAGACCCTGATGGTAGGAAGACTGAAGGTAGGAGCAGAAAGGGATAACAGAGGACAAGATGGTTGGATGGCATCACTGACTCAATGGACATGAGTTTGACCAAACTCCAGGAAATGGTGAACGACAGATGCCTGGCGTGCTGCAGTCCCTGGGGTCAGAAAGAGTCGGATGCATCTGAGTGACTGAACAGATCATTTATTATAAAACTTGTAAAGACTTGTTCCATTTTGTCATTTTATTTTTCTTGTAGTTTTTCTTGCCATTTGGTTTTTATTTTTATATTTCGTAATCAAATTTATCTCTCTGTCTCATTGTTTTAGAGTTTGAATCATAATTAGAAAGGTATTCTCCATTCCTTGGCTGTAGAGGAATTCACTGTTTTTTCTAGTATTAATATGGTTTCATTTTTTTTAATGTTTAAATTTCTGATCCATTGGAATTTATCTTAGTGTATGAGATAAGGTATGGATTCAGTTTTATATTTTTTCTATCTGGTTATTAAAATGTTCTTCCCTCCCATGAGAATCAATCCTTATGAAATATTTCATTTGCACTTGTAATTGGAATTAATTTTAGGTTTCATATTTTGCTTGATTGGTCTACCTAATCCATGTGTCAGTACTAGCCTGTATTAATATGAGAGACGTTATGTTTTATTATCTGGGATAGGTGGCCCCCTCAACTTCATCATCTTTTGCAGGATTTTCTTGGCATTGTTGCATCTTTGCTCTTCAGTATTAAGTGGTCCAATTCCAGGAATTTTTTTTTAAAGCTGTTACGTTTATTGTTCCATCCTAAAGGAAATCAGTCCTAAATATTCATTGGAACGACTGATGCTGAAGCTGAAACTCCAATTCTTTGGCCACCTGATGTGAAGAGCCAACTCCTTGGAAAAGATCCTGATGCTGGGAAAGATTGAAGGCAGGAGAAGGGGATGACAGAGGATGAGATGGTTAAATGGCATCACCAACTCGATGGACATGAGTTTGAGTAGGGTCTGGGAGCTGGTGATGGACAGGGAGGCCTGGCGTGCTGCAGTCCATGTCGCAAAGAGTCAGACACGACTAAATGACTGAACTGAATGTTTATTGGGATTCTCTTAAATTATTAAAAGAACTTATAACTGACCTCTTTGTGATGTTGAATCTGTCTAATCAAGGCATGTTTTTACGTTTCCAGTTCAAGTTCACTTTCATGGTTTTCAAGTGTATTTTATATTATTTTCTTATTTAAGTTTTAGTGTTTTTAAATTGAGCAAATTAAATTAGACAGCTTAAAGTTGTCTTTAATTTATAGACATCTATAAATTAAAGCTTTAATTTATAAATACTTTAATTTATAAAACATCTTTTAAAACTTACTGTATTAAGCAGGAAAATTAAGGATTATTGTTTTAGAAATTGTATTTTCTCTTTTTTAAAGATAATATTTGTTTTTTTAGACTGCACTGTGCTTTTGAGGCTTTGTGTGGGCTTTCTGTAGTTGCAGAGAGTGAGGATGGTTCTTTGTTGGAGTGGGCAGGTTCACTGGCCCTAAAGCGTGGCGTCCGTAGTTAGCGGAACCACTGGCTTCAGTAGTTGTAGCGCACTGGCTCGATATTGGTACGCACTTGCTCTAGAGAACGTGCTCACTACAGTGTAGGCACACGGGCTTAGTTGCTCCGCGACTCGTGGGATCTTCCCAGACTGAGGATGAAACCAGTGCCCCCTGCATTGGCAGTCAGATTCTTATCCACTGTATCACTGCTGTTATTACTGCCGCTAAGTCACTTCAGTTGTGTCCGACTCTGTGTGACCCCCGTAGACGGCAGCCCACCAGGCTCCCCCGTCCCTGGGATTCTCCAGGCAAGAACACTGGAGTGGGTTGCCATTT
Organism: Bos taurus; assembly: GCF_002263795.3. Lineage (NCBI taxonomy): Eukaryota > Metazoa > Chordata > Mammalia > Artiodactyla > Bovidae > Bos > Bos taurus. The sequence continues at coordinate 16,401,988 of NC_037355.1, read as the reverse complement.
CCTTCTCCAATGCATGGAAGTCCTGTATTTTCTCAATGTGGGAATTATTTATGTTATTGATATTTTCTACAGTAGATCTTTTGTATTTATATGTAGTCTCTTCAAGTCATTTTAAATGCAATGTGCTTAGCAATCAGAAAGCTGTACACACCAGTCTAGTTAAAGAAGAAGAACAACAATAAAAATAAAAAAACAAAGGCTGTGAGAGGCAGTGGGTATGGGAAAGAGAACTGTACAGAAACCTAGGCTGTGAATAGTGTCTTCATTTAAGTACATTAATATGAACTTCTAAGCCTGTAGTCTTTCTATCTCCTAAAATTATTTTGAAAAACTATTTGCCTTTTTGCACATTTTTTAAGTTGACATACAACATTTCGACCATAAATGTAAGCTGTTGCAAATGATGTGAGTTCCCATTTATGGTAACCATTGTCACTTAAAAATGATACATCGTCCTTTTAAATGTAGCCAATGAAATCAAAATAACATAGCAATTTTAAGGCCTCTGGTCATCCATTAAAAGCTATAAACATGATCTTTAATAGCCAAATTTAACGTTATACAGTTTTTTCCTTAATTGTGTATTCCTTCCCTTTCCTGTACAGAATTACATTGTACTGAAATACACCTTTTTGCTAAATTATCTTTTTTTGAAACTGATCATTGTATTATGCTTTTTGGCAATAAAACTGTATTTGAATTTAAAATAATTATTTAAGAAGGGAAGGGCCAAGATGGTAGAGCAGGAGGACCCTGAGCTCACCTCTTCTCATGGGCACACCAAAGTTACAACTATATACAGAGCAACTGTTGATGTAAAAGATTGGAAGATTAACAGACAAGAGCTTGTACATTTAAATATGTAAAGAAGGAACCCCATGTGTATGGGTAGGAGGTACAGAGACACAATACAGTTAAGATCCATACCCCCCAAGTGGGTGACTCACAAACAGGACTATAATTATTATTGCAGAGGTTCTTCCCAAGAAACAAGTGTCTGAGCCCACATTGGGCTCAATAGTCCAGGGGTCCTGCACCAGGAGGATGAGCCCCCAGAATGTTTGGTTTCAAAGGCCAGTGGGGCTTACTTGCAGGAGAGCTAGAATGCTCTGGGAAGTAGAGACCCTTACTACACAGTTACAGTCATCAGAGCAGTATGGTACTAGCACAGGAACAGACACATAGATCAGTGGAGCAGGAGGGAGAGCCTCAAAATGAACCTGTCCTTATAGGGGCAATTAATGTACAACAAAGAAGGCAAGAAGACACAATAGGGAAGAGAGAACCTCTTCAATAAATTGTATTGGGAAAACCGGACAATTGCAGAGAAAACTGGACAACTGCAGGTAAAGGAATCAAACTAGACTACTCTTTCATATTATGCATAAAAGAAATTCATAAGAGATTAAAGGCTTAAATGTAAGACCTGAAATCATGAAACTTCTAGAAGAAAACATAGGCAATGTACTCTTTGACATCAGTCTTACATTTTTTGGATATATCTCTTCAAGGCAAGGGAAATAAAAGCAGAAATAAACAACTGGGACTACATCAAGCTAAAAAACCTTTGCATAGCATAGGAAAATATAAAAATTAAAAGGCCATCTACTGAATGAGAGAAGATATTTGCAAATGATATATTTGATAAGGAATTAATAGTCAAAATGTACAAAATACTCATACATCTCAACATAACCCAAGCAACAAAATCCAAAACCCAAGAAGCAACATGATTAAAAAATAGGCGGAGAATGCAAATAGATATTTTTCTAAAGAAGATGTACAAATGACCAAAAGACACATGAAAAGATGCTCAACATTACTAATCATCAGGAAAATGCTCACAAAACCCCCAATGAGATAATAGCCTCATACCTGCCAGAATGACTATTGTGAAAAAGACAACAAATAAAAAGTGTTGGTGAGGATATGGAGAAATGGAAATTCATGTGTACTGTTGGTGGGAATGTAAAAAACTTCCACTAGGAAAGTTTCTCAATAAATGAAAAATATAACTGCTATATGATTCAGCAATTCGATTTCTATTTATTCAAAGTCTGAATCTCTGCTGAGTCTCCCTTCTTGACCATATATTATGCTGCCTTGAATTGTTTGAATAAAACTTCATGAAGCAGAACTTCCAAAGCTGTGTGCCATAGTACAGTGGATGGGGTATAGATACATAGATCCTCTCAGAGTTGGCAGAAGTTTGCAGGCCAGTTTGCCTATCTCAGTGAGCACCTTTTTCTTCTTACCAGGAGTGCTAGTTTAAATTTTTTAAATTTTAATTAATTAATTTTTTGGCTGTACCACATGGCATGTGGTATCTTAGTTCCTCAACCAGGGATTGAATCTGCACCCTCTGCAGTGAAAATGTGAGTCTTAACCACTGGACTGCTAGGGATGTCCCAGGAGTGCTAATTTAAATATTGTTTTCTATATGCATCAAGGAGGTGAAAAGACTGGGAGATCTAAAGGATCTTTGGGCAGACGCCATAAGTGGACTATACGCCCACTAAAATGAAAGAAAAATACATAAACAAATTGACTTGTTGAATGAAGTTATCAGTAATGTTTATCTGAATGGTGAAGCAAATCTGTATGATTTAATCCAGGAGTTATAAAATAGTGGCCTATGGCTAAATTTATCCTGGAAAACTCTATTAACAACCTCTGGAATAACCGAGCACAATTATTTAAACAAAAATAGAATGTACTTTCCTTTTCATGGGCCAAGAGAACATTCAACAGTCTGTACTGCTCCTGTATACCTAGAAACTTGATACTTGTACAGTTTCCTGCCTGGTTTCTGGAGGCTTTTGGGTGTGCAGCTCTTATTAAATCAATGAAAAAGTGGTAGGTCATACATGGTTGGTTGTGGTTGTTCAGTTGATAAGTTGTGTCCAGCTCTTTGCGACCCCATGGACTGCAGCACGCTGGGCTTTCCTGTCCTTCATTATCTTCTGGAGTTTGCTCAAACTCAAGTTCATTGAGTCGATGATGCCATACAACCATCTCATCCGCTATCACCCCCTTTCCCTCCTGCCCTCAATTTTTGCTGGAATCAGGGTCTTTACCAATGAGTTGGCTCATGGTTGGTAGACTGTATTAATTATCTTTTTGTTATTTTCATCAGAGGTCTGTTGGGGGTGGGGGAGAGCGAACATCAACACTGGAATTAACCAGTGGGCAGATTAAACAGTGATCTCAACACCAGCACCAAAACAACAATAAAATCATTCCTTTCTTCCTCTTTTTGAAAAATTGTTTGGAAAAAAATTAGTTCATGTTTCATTAAAAAAGAAATCAAAGTAGTTTTAGGAAACTCCATTTGCTTGTATAAATAAGTGCTCAATAGATTGTGTTGATTTCTGAAATTATTATTGGTAAATTCAGAGCTATTTTGGATTTCCTTATACCAATATTGCAGTGTTATTTCTTGTCTGAATTTTGAGAGCCAGGAATACTATAATTCTTGCACTGGAGCAGTAACTGTCTCCCTTGGGAAGGTGGTTTCTGTAAAAGGATATCCAACCTGTAAAGTGGCTTCAAAGTGCAAGTCTGTATAATGTACCTGACTTCATTATTATTATGGGTTGTGAATATTTAGCATAGCACACTAACCTGGTTTCCTTTAAAAAAGATTTTTTTAAGCTTTCTAATACATACATTTATAGTGAATATGAAAGTGATCTTGAATTCACCAATCAGCTTTATGAGATCTCACTTTTCTTTTGCCTCATTTGCTCCAGATATTTATGTAAATATTTTTTATCTTTGTTATTTATCCTGTTTTCTTCTGATTTCTTTCTCATTGTGTGCCCAGAAAATGTGCATCTTAAAGTTGGTATTTGCTGTTTTTCATACTGCTGTGGTGAGTTTGCATCTATTAAGAGTATTGTCTCAAACTTCATATAAAATGGTTTCATGTTCTACATATAATTCTGTACTTTTTCCCCCTCAATATCATGAATTTGAGATGTGTTCATGTTGGTACATATGACTTCAGTTCATTTTTAACTATTTTAAGTGATTTCATTTTATAAGTATGCTTTTACAAAGTCATTCATTCTCTGTTGATCAATATTTCATTTGTTTCTTTCTCTGCTGTTTACATCAGAAACTGAGACTCAGCGCTGTATAGGGGCTAAAGCAGGGACTCTGAAAGTCATTTCTGGTTCAAATACTTGTCGCATCATTAACATAATTAACAAACTCACTAGCAGGAAAAAGTTGGTCCTGCGTGGGTTACAAGGAAGTGGTGTCATGAGCAAAGGATACTGATTAATCCAATGTTGTATACACAGGCCTGAAAATGAAAATAAAAGTAAACAGATGGTAATCATGGAGTTGTAATGAAGAGGAAGTGTGTTAATATTTATGACAAAACAGAACACTGCCTGGTACATAGTAAGTACTATGTAGACATTTGTTATGTAAAAATTGTAAAATAAGTCACAGCAATGAAAGGTGTTGAAAAATCTCTCCTTGGGTACTTGAAATTGAGTTTTTCTAGGATATATTATTAAGAGTAGGTAAATTTGCTGTCTGAGGGTAGACACATCTGTCTTTTTTGAAACTATAGAGGTTTTTTTAACCCCCCCTCAAACTTTATTGATATATGGTTGGGAGAAAAATAGTATATATTTAAGGTATACCGTGTGGTATTTTAAATGGGTATGCACATCTTTAACTTTTCAAGCAGTTGCCAGATTGCTCTCCAAAGTATTGGTACTAATTCTGTTTTCTGTCACCTCTCATCACCCAAGTGTGTATAGAGATGACAGACATGTCTCCGTGTTCTTTCACCACTTGAAATGGCAAAGTTATGAAAATTTTGGTCAGTGTTTGCTTGTGGAATGAATGCCTTTGTGGTTTAGTTTACTGCATTTCCCTGATTTCAAATGAGATTAACTACTTTTACATGTTAATGATCACCTTTTCTAGAGTGCCTAATTATTCTCTTGACTCTTTCTCCCTCTTATAAGTTTCTTTGTGTTTTTCTCATTGATTGCTGGGCCATCTATCACAATTTCTTCTTTTGACATTTTAGTCTTTAATCCATCAGGAACTGACTTCTAGGGAATTTCCTGGTGGTCTAGTGGTTAGGACTCTGTGCTTTTACCGCCAAGGGTGTGGGTTCAATCCCTGATTGGGGAACTAAGATCCTGAAAGCCGTGCAGCCTGGTCAAGAAAAAAAAAAAAAAAGGAATTGACTTTTGTTTAGGGATTAAATTTGAGATTCAACTTTGTGTGTGTGTGTGTGTGTGTGCGAGTGTGTGTGTATTGCTCAGATGCTCAGTTGTGTCTAACTCTTTGCGACCCCATGGAATGTAGCCTGGCAGGCCCCTCTGTTCATGAAATTTTCCAGGCAAGAATACTGGAGTGGGTTGCCATTCCCTTCTCGAGGGGATCTTCCCGACTCAGGGATCCAACCTGCGTCTCTTCAGTCTCCTGCATTGCCAGGCAGATTCTTTACCACTGCGCCACCTGGGAAGCCTATCTATCTCTCTATGTATTTTTACCATTATATATTCTCATTTGTTCTTTCCTCATTTACTTTAGTTATGCTTTGGTCACAAATTGGGTTTCTATGTATGTGTATTTAGGTCTGTTTCTGGGCTTTCCATATTGTTTTAGTGACCTGTTTTTCCCTGTTTTAATACCACATTGCCTTAAATTCTATGATTTTTAAGAATACATTTGATATGTAGGGCAAACTCTGCCTCATATTTAAATGACCTGAGTTATTCATGCTCTTTTTCAAAATTTTTTATTAATTTGTCAATTTTCATGAAAAATTATGATTTGAATTAATAAAATTGTTTTTAATATATAGGTTAATTTTGGGGATAATTTATAATTCTCTTTATTAGCGTGTCTCATCCATGAGAACAGTTTTACTTAGGACTTTTTTGTTCTACTTTATTAAAATTAATCTGAAATTTTCTTTGTTCTGCACGTTAGCAATTCTGATTACATATTACTTTCCATTTTGACATGTTTCGAGCAGATGTGGTTAATTGGTGGGTTTATGGCTTCACTGGAAGTTCTCTGTTCTTTCTTTACATTTTTTCCTTCACACATTTGATTGGCTTTCAGAGTTCCAACTGTCACCTCTGTGTCAGTGAACCTTCAGTCTGTCTTCATAGCTTATCTAATCTTGCTCTTGATTCTCTTGGTCATCATTCTAGGCTAATTTTGCATTCCCATTTTCAATTGTGAATAGCATTATTCATTCTAAATGTACAATTAACACTTTTTAGACTAATTGAAGTTCTGCCAGCCTCTCTTCATTGGTGTGAGTCATTTTTATAATAAACTTATAATAGATATTTGAAAGTGTGTTAGTCACTCAGTCATGTCCAACTCAATGTGACCCCATGGACTGTAGCCCGCCAGGCTCCTCTGTCCATGGGATTCTCCAGGCAAGAATATTGGAGTGGGTAGCCATTTCTTTCCTTCAGGGGATGATCTTCCTGATGCGGGGATAGAACCTGGGTTTCCCACAATGCAGGCAGATTCTTTACTATCTGAGCTGCTGCTGTTGCTACTGCTAAGTTGCTTCAGTCGTGTCCGACTCTGTGCGACCCCATAGACGGCAGCCCACGAGGCTTCCCTGTCCCTGGGATTCTCCAGGCAAGAATACCGGGAGTGGGTTGCCATTTCCTTCTCTAATGCATGCATGCGTGCTAAGTCGCTTCAGTCGTGTCCGACTCATCTAAGCTGCTAGCGAATGCTAATAACTTAAGGTTGACTATACTTTAAAGCCTCTCAGACTAAAGTTGATACAGTGACAAAGCTTTTTATCAAGGGGAATGAAAGCAACTGGACATCAAATATTGTTGGCTGTTTTGCCTTTACGTTGATTTTTGAAAGTGTGCTTAACTCTTATGATCACAAACATATGAGACTTTCAGATCCATCTCTGCATTTCTGCATTAAGGAAAAATGCAGATAGTATATGTGAGACTATGATTCTTGTGTCCAATCCTCAAAAATGATAGAACTTCCTCTGTGCTCTTTTTAAGTCAGCTGTATTTTATGATGGAGCAGCTGCATTTCTTCATAAAAACTTTGAGCAATATTGCCAAGAAAAATATAAATGATTTAAAACACACTCTCAGATTGGAACGTTAACAAGCATTTTCTAATAATTGAAGGAGGAGCACTAAAAACATTCCACATCTTTTAACATCTTAGGCCTTTTGTTCTGGCAATACCCTTCAGGAGAATGACAGTATAATAATGAGGAAGACTGTTAATCAACATTAAGGGCTATCATATCTGTCAAACTGGTGCCCCTTCATTTCCAAGAGCATGATTGTTAGTTCTCTATTTAATGTATCAATACTTTTCTTGCCACCTCCAAGATGGCACAGTTATTTTAACCCCATATAGTGACTTGAAGGGCTTCCCAGGTGGCTCAGTGGTAAAGAATTTGCCTGCCAAGCAGGTGACTCGGGTTCGATCCCTGGGTCAAGAAGATTCCACGGAGAAGGAAATGGCAACCCATTCCAGTATTCTTGCCTGGGAAATCCCATGGACCAGAGGAGCCTTCAGGCTGCAGTCCATGGGGTCACAAAAGAGATGGACATGACTTAGCAACTAAAACAGCAACAAAAGTAACTTGACAGATAGTTCTGTTGGTTTTGTTTGGTGAAACAAAAACAATTGAAGTCACATAACTTAAAACTATTCTTAGAGAAGGAGTACCCTGAATTTTAAAGAGTAAGTTAATCATAAAATATCTCATGCCCACTACCCCCTCCCCTTTTCTAATTAAAATAAATGCCTCTGCAAATTGTACAGGCCAGGCATATTGACATGAAAATTGAATGGTCTGTGGTTCCAGGTTGGCTACTTTTAGTTGCTGAATCTTACTTAATTTGCTCATTTGGAAAGTGAGGTGGTTGCTTATGCAACTAAGAGAAGAAATGAGTTTAAAGGAGTTTAGAAAAGTAGAGTAATTTTGCCCCCCCCCCTTTTTTTTTTTTGCTGCACTTGTGTCTTGTAGGATCTTAGTTCCCCATCCAGGGATTGAACCTGGGCCCTTGGCAGTAAAAACACTGCGTCCTGACCACTGGACTGCCAGATAATTCCCTATTTTGCTGTTTACAAATTCAAAATGGAATTTTCATAGCTTTCTGGGTTTTATGGTGAAGTTGGGAAAAGGCAAGCTCTGTTTCTAAAAGGAAACCCCACTTGTAAAATTTTTTCAGAGTGGAATTCAAGAACTCTTTCTAGTTCATCCTCTTTTTTGGGGTATAAGGGTAGGGTGCTGTACTATGTCACATGGTGAGAGTGATATGGCTGCAATTAACCTCCCAGTAATTAGCAAGTTTGATGCTGTTGTTTTGGCTCCTCTCACGACTCTACTCCTGCCAAAAAGGCCCCTGGTTGGTCAGAGTTGATGACTGTTCCAGATATGGGTGGATTGTTTCAGCACTTACTGAATACTTTCAGAAGACCCCAGATTCTCATCTTTAGAAAATGTTAGCAATGACCTTCCTATGCAGATACTGTAATTGCCATTCAACTGATATAAAAAAAGAGAGAGAAAGAGAGAAACCCATGAAGTTGCTTACTTAAAATCCACAAGTATTGGAATTTCCCTGGTGGTCTAGTGGTTAAGAATCTGCCTTTTGATGCAAAAGATGCGAGTTTGATCCCTGGTTGTGAGTGAAGTGAAAGTCACTCAGTCATATCTGACTCTTTGCAACCCCATGGACTATATAGTCCATGGAATTCTCCAGGACAGAATACTGGAGTGGGTAACCTTTCCCTTCTCCAGGGGATCTTCCCAACCAGGGATCAAACCCAGGTCTCCCATATTGCAGGGGGATTCTTTACCAGCTGAGCCACAAGAGAAGCCCTTGTGGGTAGCCTTTCCCTTCTCCAGCAGATCTTCCCCACCCAGGAATTGAACCAGGGTCTTGATCCCATGTACTGCGGGGCAGCTAAGCCTCTGTGCCACAACTAGAGAAAGCCCACATACCACAGTGAAGAGACTGTGCAGCTCAAAGGAAAAAAAAAAAACCAACAAACACCACAATGCATGCAAGTGGGCAAATCATGATTAGAGACCAGGATATCTGATGCAGAGTTGCAGATGATTTCTACTGGAAGACATTGAGCATTGGTCTTAATGGGCTTCTAGAATGCGATACCACAACCTTGACCTTGGGCACGTTATTTAATCTTTCTAAGTCTCTGTTTTCTCATCAAGAACAAGGAGATGCTAATACTTTTTTTAAGGGCAGTTTCTGGGCTCCTACCCTCCTTTCTCCCCCTTTTCCTTTCTCTGCCATCATCATTACTGAGGTCTTGACATGTCCCTTCCAATCTGCTCTATCCTGGGACACAGTTTTGGACAAGGCAGCCCTTCCTCCTGCCTTCATAGACTTTATAATTTGGTGGAGATCCTTATTACATGGTAGTTCAAGCAATTAGGATGGCCTGGGGTGGAGGGCTGCTGGACAGATAGAGAAGACTTCCTGGTGGCTGAGACTGAAAGATAATGAGGATTTAGCCAGGTGAGGAGGAGGGGAAAGAATGTTCCAGGAAGGGAAAACGGTAAGTGCAAAAACTAGAAGATGTGAGAGCTTGTGGTCTTCTTCTAGGAGCTGAAGGCGGTTCAGCCTGTGCAGGTGTGGGGAGTGGTGAGGTGAGAAGGTTCAGTAGCAAGGCCACCCTGCGAGGGACCCTGCTCATCACATTAAGAGTTTGGGACTTGGTTTTGAGAGCTTTGGGAAGCCACTGCAGGCGTTGAAGGAGACTTCCAGGTGACGCTAGTGGTAAACAACCCGCCTGCCAATGCAGGAGACATGAAACGTGGTTTCGATCCCTGGGTTGGGAAGATCTCTTGGAGAAGTGCATGGCAACCCACTCCAGTATTCATGCCTGGAGAATCCCATTGACAGAAGAGCCTGGCGGGCTGTAGTCCATAGAGTTGCAAAGAGTTGGACATGACTGAAGCAACTTAGCACTCAGCAAGCATGCCAAATGTTAAGATTCGTATTCTGGTTATTGTCTGAAAAAATAGATATGGAGAGGTTGAGAATGGAGGCCAGTTTGCAGGCAAAAGATGGTGGGACCCCAGTTGGGAACAAAAGAAGTAGGAATAGGAAGTAAGTATCGGGACCCCTTGGTGGTCCAGTGGCTAAGACTTTGCCTTCCGATGAAGGGCGTGCGGGTTTGAGTGCCGGTTGGAGAGCTGGGTCCCCACACGCCTTGCAGCCAAAAAACCAAAACAGAAAATAGAAGCCATATTGTTACAAATTCAATAAAGCCTTTAAAAATGGTCCACAGTAAAAAAAAGTATTAAAAAATGGAAGAAGTAAGTATCTTCCACTGATATTTATGTTGGAGAATGGCAGACCTGGGTGTGGGCTTCCCTGGTGGCTCAGGAATCTGCCTGCAATGTAGGGGACCCAGGTTCAATCTCTGGGTTGGGAAGATCCCCTGGAGAAGGGAATGGCTACCCACTCAAGTGTTCTTGCCTGGAGAATTCCATGGACAGAGGAGCGTGGCGGGCTACAGTCCATGGGGTTGCAAAGAGTTGAGAACAGCTGAGTGACTAACACTTTCAGTTTTTGTTCTTGTTTTTTTTCAGAGCATCAGGCTTGGGTGTGGGAAGTGGAGAAGCAGGAAGAGTTGAGCATGGGGGTCAGGTTTTTGACTTGGTCAACTGCCGAGTGGGTGGTGGTGCCTTTTCCTGAGTTACAGGATGTCAGGACTGGGGAAGAATTGTTTTACTTACTCCGCAGATCCAGCACTTGCTGCATGCTGTGTATGGTTCTAAGCAAGTGTTTTATGTTGACTATATCATTGAATTCTCACGTTGGCTCTAGGAGGTGGACATGTCTGTTGATTCCCATTTTATAGATGAGGAGACTAAGGCATGGAGAGGTGAGCAGTCTGCCTCAGAACACAGGGCCATGAAGTTCTAGGGTCAGAATTCAAAGCAGGCAGTGAGGCCCAGAATCCAGATTCTTAACCACTGCACCCTACTTTGTCTTCCTAGAGAGGAGGATAAGTTCATTTTTAGTTGGAGGGACCATCAAGACATAGAGAAACCCAGGGGTTTGGAGTTCAGAAAAAAAATTTAGGCCATGACGTAGATATGGGAAACGCCTAGTGTACCTGTAATTGAACTGTGTGGAAGGAAGTGTAGAGTGAAAAGAAGAGAAGGCCTCTGAATTCAGCAGTGTTCTAGTTGTTCCCAGAAGACTGAGGTTGGGCATGGCTACAGAGTTAGCAACAAAACCAGGAGAGGATGGGTAGATTGTCACTGACGTCTTCATGAGGGTACCTGGTTTTAGCAGGACTCCAGTCCCACCTCTGCACTCCCTCTGAGGCGTGGGGCCCCCAGGCCGTGCTGACACTCACTCCTTTTCCTTGGCCCTCAAGATACCCCTATCTTTTACTGTTGCTTGTTCCTGCTACTCAGGTCCCAGTTACACATTACTAGATTATCTCTTCTCCCAGACCAAGTTCTCTGCCTGCCTGTCCATGCATCATTTTGTGTATTTTACTAGAGTGCACGCAGTCCATGGCACTTTTCAGTCCATCACTCTCCCTGGTCGTATAATCTGTAGACCTGTGTTTTAACTCTGTGTCAGGCTGGGGACTCTGCCTGAGTCCTCTCTGAGCTCTGATCTCCACCCTAGCTTTTCAGTTCCATCTGTGATCAGCCATTCAACTTTTAAAAACTTAGCCTTAGACTCCTCTCATTAACCATCTTCCATGTCTAAGTCCCAATATTGTGGGGTTTTTTTGGCCATGCTGCATGACACCTTAGTTCCCTGACCAGGGATTGAACCTGTACCCCTGCAATGGGAGGAGCGCTGAGTGTTAACCAGTGGTCCACCAGAGAAGTCCTTCAGTTCCAACACTGAATTAGGCCTATGGTTGGCTTGCTTTCTTTGTTTTCTTTTTCGGGGCCTCAGAACATTACTGGGGAAAAAAATCATATTACTGCAATGATTTAGTCTCCAAAAAAAACACTTTTTGTATTTCTGAAACTTTGAAGTCTAATCATGTATTTCATTTTGTCTTAATATTTAGTAATCTTTAAATGAGTAATTTACACAAAGATAAAGCAGAATAAAATAACTCATTTGCTGGTGGTAACCTGATAGCATTATTCATGATAAAAGGGCTTTTGTAGATTTCAGTTCATAACATTGAATTCTATTAAATAAGGTATTTTATACATTAAACATTTTAAAATATACATATATTTTAATTTCAAGAAGAAGCGATCTATATTCATTGTTTAAGGTAGGTAATAAGATAAATCTTGTGCTTTACTTAAATATAGACTCTTCTGTATACTTATGCATTGTGGTTTTCAGGTTACCCCAGACTTCCTTATTTTTATTTTTCTGACTCAATGTTTTGAAATTTTGCTCTGTAAAGTGTATCATAAGTAATCATCTGTTTTCCCATTTTTTTTACCATATGAAAACCAATATAACTGTCAGCAAAAAATATCCTGTTATTATTAAGCTGACAATTTAATTCTCACAAAAGCCTTATCCATTTATTTTCTTGTTGGATTCTGCAACCTTAATATATTTCTAAAATACCATTTCCTTAGGTTATTTTTTAAATATTAAAACTAACTCTCAGGATTATTATTATTCCCTTCATGTTCATGGAGAGTTAGAAAATTATTCTAAAGTTCTATTTCCTTTTTTTCAACTTGTGTCTTACATCGTCTGTTCTCCGTCTAGGAGGATAAAACCACAAGCTCGCAGATAACTGCCTCATTTCCATTGCTTCCCTGACTGAGTGTGGGCAAGTGCTGTCTGTAAGTAGGGCAGTCTGAGTGGATTTGGGCAGCTGGGGTGGAATTTAGCTTCTGTGACAAAGGACCAGTAGAAGTCTAGCAGAGCCTGGCATTTGGAAAGAGTGTTGTGCTTCATCATGTAAGGAAAAGCTAGTAGTATTTGGTGTCTTTTTTTTTTTTTCTTTCAGTTAGGAAAAGATTACTTTGGAATTTGGTCTCTAGGTGAGGTTGTAAGAAACAGCTTGGAATTTGAGAGTCTCTGGAGACCAAGCCTCATGCTTGATTGGAAAAGCTGGTGCTTTCATCAGTCATACATAATTTTAAATGTTCTGTAACCATTTCTATATCTAAGGCATTCGGATAGTCCACATACACTTGTTTCTTTGAAAACTGGAATGGTAACTTTGCCATTTTGTAAGCTGCTTATTTAAGTAGGAAAACTAAATGAAATATTTAAAATTAGTTTAAAAAATTATCTGATTGTAGCCTCCAAACCAAAGATTTTCTTTGGAGATTTTAAATGTTTAAATGACACGAGGCATACTAATATCTTTGGGTAGTAACATGTACTGATTTAAATCTGGAGGTACAGTGATATGTTTTTGCTGCCACATGACTACAAATACGCATTGTTCCTCTTTTTCTTGTCTTACCTCACCTTTCACTTGAATGACTTACTATGTGTCTCATTGTATTGGAGTCAGTCATTTCTTGGAAAGAGCAAGATACTTAGAATATTACTGCTGCTTCTTTAATATAATTTGTCTAAGAGTACTGCTAATCTGTTTTCTCTGGACTCTAATTTCATTACACTCAAGGGCACCAGGTCTCAGCCAAGTCTGTGTCTTCAGCCTTGAGCAAGAATCATAATGGCATCACTTAACCCTCAAACACTTTTGAATGGACCAGGAATCACCGTGCTTACATTCATTCTTTCATCATTGTTAGGTGCCTTCCACTGTTGGAACTCTCTTTAGTTTCCTATTTCAACGTGCAATGATTCTTTAAGCATATTGTAGCTTGAGATGTGGAATTTGTTTATGTATGTATTTCGTGATTGTTAAGTATTTTTATTCTAGAAATGGAGATAGATTCTTCAACAAATTGATGACTTGCTGGTATGTGTCTTGAACACATGTTACTGGAAATGTGTGTAATATATGTTAATTTATAATTTTATTAGCATTTACCTGTAATGATATACCTGTAATATATGTTAAAGTGATGGTCTAATGTATATTTGAAAATTTAATAAGCTTATGAACATACATCCTTTGAAGTTAATTTCAATTAGTTTTGTTCCATTTTATCAATAAAAGGTAAATCTTTTCAAATTACTTGCAAAAGTCATCTGCTGTTAGTAATTTAAAGTTTTTATTTAAAATGACCAACTGTTTTGCTTTGTTATAGCATTTTCACTTATTTTATTGACTTTTATGATGTCCTATATCAAAATTATGTGGTACTCGTAATTTTTATAATTTCTAATGTACAGATGAGATGTACAAAAAAAGGAATATTTTGTTTTTGAAGTGAACCTGTGTTTAGATATAAAAACACGAGCAGTTTAATTTTTAGATTACTATAGATTCTGTCTCCCCCCTTTGCAAATTATCTCAATATTTCAGCTTCTTTTTTGGCTGTGTTCATGGGGGTCAGTGGCCCCAAAGAAGCCAGGAAATCTAAGGGAAACAAAATTTTATACGGTTTGCTGCACAGATTCAGAGAAGGACAAATTGTGTGGCCTGAAACGTTCTTATGTACATTGGGTTGAACTAAGCTTAAGACGATTGGGAAGGCAGCCGTAAGAAATAGGTAATGCTAGCTTGGCTGCAATGGAGAAGGCAATGGCACCCCACTCCAGTACTCTTGCCTGGAAAATCCCATGGATGGAGGAGCCTGGTGGGCTGCAGTCCATGGGGTCGCTAGAGTCGGACACGATTGAGCGACTTCACTTTCACTTTTCACTTTCATGCATTGGAGAAGGAAATGGCAACCCATTCCAGTGTTCTTGCCTGGAGAATCCCAAGGACAGGGAAGCCTGGTGGGCTGCTGTCTGTGGGGTTGTGCAGAGTCGGACATGACTGAAGTGACTTAGCAGCAGCAGCTTGGCTGCAAAGATTTAGTAATGAACTCAAAACCTCAACTCCTTGTACCTTCAAAGGGAGAGAGCTAAATCCTTTTAGGATGAATGTATAGATTAAAGAAGTATTTTTCAAATTTAATATAGGAGTCAAATGTAATGACTCCTTTTAAAAGAAAAAAAATACTTATTGTGACCTGTTAGTGTTGACTTATATTTTAAAATTTCATATTACTTAAATAGGTAAAAGCACAAAACTTGGCCTGAACGCTTTATGCTTGTAACTCTTGTGCAACTGTAAAACCCCAAACCGTTTTACACATCCCATACACACAAACAACACAGAGAATGGTAATGATATGTTGCTGCAGATAAATTGCCACTTCTAGTGCAACTGTGGTTCTGGCCACTAAGCCGTTATGGCCTGGGTTCTTTCGAGTTCAACATGCCCACAGTACTAGAACTTAAATGTATGGCTTGTGTTTTTGTCAGCTCACAAATATTTGAAATATTACTACCTATGTAGCTTGATTGTGAACATAAAATGGGTATAGTATACAGTTATAAGACGATTATCCAGATGATTCGGAAGTTATTTGTGTTAAATTTTTAGAGTTTATACTTGGTATGGTTCAGTTCAGTTGCTCAGTCATGTCTGACTCTTTGCGACCCCTTGAACCACAGCACGCCAGTCCTCCCTGTCCATCACCAACTCTCAGAGTTTACCCAAACTCATGTCCATTGAGTCGGTGATGCCATCTAACCATCTCATCCTCTGTCGTCCCCTTCTCTTCCTGCCTTGAGTCTTTCCCAACATCAGATCAGATTAGATCAGTCGCTCAGTTGTGTCCGACTCTTTGCGACCCCATGAATCGCAGCACGCCAGGCCTTCCTGTCCATCACCAACTCCCGAAATTCACTGAGACTCACGTCCATTGAGTCAGTGACACCATCCAGCCATCTCATCCTCTGTCGTCCCCTTCTCCTCTTGACCCCAATCCCTTCCAACATTAGGGTCTTTTCAAATGAGTCAGCTCTTCGCATCAGGTGGCCAAAGTATTGGAGTTTCATCTTCAACATCAGTCCTTCCAATGAACACCCAGGACTGATCTCCTTTAGGATGGACTGGTTGGATCTCCTTGCAGTCCAAGGGACTCTCAAGAGTCTTCTCCAACACCACAGTTCAAAAGCATCAATTCTTCTCAGCTTTCTTTATAGTAGTCATCCATACATGACTACTGGAAAAACCATAGTCTTGACTAGATGGACCTTTGTTGACAAAGTAACAGACATCAAAACAGTGGTTACTTCTAAGGGGTAAATTACTTGCGAAGCGAGCACAAGAGAAATTTCTGGGGTGATAGAAACTGTTATATCTTAATTTGGGTATCATTTTCATGGGTGCACACTTTTCTCAAAACTCATGAAATGATATGTTTTAATTCACTGTATGTAAATTTTACCTTAATTATGGAGAAAATTATATGTAAATCTTACCTTAATTAAACAAAATTAAAAGCACAAAATTAAACGTTTCTTTTGATAAGAAATTCTCTTATTTTGGGAATAGATCCATGGATTTCAATTCAGGATCCACCATCAAGAAGGACATTCTAGGCTATTGAATAACATTTATAATGACATGTGACTTTGCCGCAGACCCAAGTGCTTTTTCATACTTGGGTGAACTGAACTTGACCATGCATGAGCAGTGAAGACTGAACCTAGAGTAAAGAGACTAAACAGTGTGACTTATGCCACCACATCCTTGTGCCATCTTGATTCCAACTCAGCCTTCTGATTCTCAAATATTCCTGTGAACATTCCTCCTTCCATCTTTGTAGCCGCATGGGAGAAAAGAGAGGAAGGAGGGTTACCTGAATGATGCAGAGGGAAATACACTGAAGAGAGTAGCTTTCAGAAGGAGATTAGAGTTTATTCGATGCTTTTGTTCTCAAAAATCTTTATTTTTACAGTGAGCCCTTTTGGGGAAGGTCAGAATTTAAAAAAACTGTTCTGAGGAGAGGTCAAATTTAAAGGCAGTCCTGTGAGTTATTTACTGTTTTATGGTTTTTCAGCCTGTTGAGGTGGAAGGATGGGAGTGCTTTTTCTTTGTTTCTTCTTTTCTTAATTGCCTCACTGGGTCTTCGTTGCAGCGCATGGGCTTTCTCTAGTTGCAGCACTTGGGGGTTTCTCTAGTTTCGGAGCATGGGTTCTAGGCTTCGTGGGGTCAGTACTTGCTGCACCCAGGCTGTCTCGTTGTGGTGTGAGGGCTTAGTTGCCCCGCAGCATGTGGGATCCTAGTTCCCTGACCAGGGATTGAACCTGTGTGCCCTGTATGGGAAGGCAAATACTTAACCACTGGACCCCCAGAGAAGTCCTCCTTTTCTTTTTTATACCTATTAAAAAAAAGTTTTTTAGCAAAACATGTTTGCAGCAGCAATTTTTAAAACTTCAACAATTAATTCATCATCCTATCATGGAAATCTTTCAAGTTTTCCAGGTTTTAGGTAGGTGGGCATTGTCTACATGCAAACACGATTGTTGCCAAATTTAAGTGATAGAAATGCGTATTAGTTGTCTTTGTTGAGTAAAAAAATTACACCAGAACCCAGCAGCTTAAAATAGTAAATATTAATTATCTCACACAGTTTCAGTTGGTTAAGGGGTACAAGAGCGTCTTAGACCCCTAAACATGAATTTGAGCAAACTCCAGGAGACAGTAAAGGACAGGGAAGCCTGAGAGTCAGACATGACTGAGTGACTGAACAACAACAACAACATCTTAGCTAAATTTTTCTGGTTTGTGATTCCTCATGAGATTACTGCCAAGATGTTAGCTAGGACTGCAGTTTTTCTGCAGACTTGACTGCAGATGGTTCACTCACATGTCTGGCAAGATAGTGTGGGTCATTGGGAGAAGGCTTCCCTTCCTCACCATGCGGACTTGATAGGTGCTTGAGCATCCTCATGATTGGTCCTCTCCACTGTATTGCTGGGGTATCCTTACAGTGTGGCAGCTGGCTTCCCCCACAGCGAGTGATTCCAGAGAGAGTGAAGATAGGAACTGCAGTGTCTTTTATGATTTGACCTCACAAGGCACATTCTTTCATTTTCACTGTATTCTTGGCTGGACTGGCTACTGGGTTATATTGGTGAGTGAGAGGCACATAGATACACACTCCAGAGCTTACAGCTTATAGCCCACCCAGGGGAACATGCACCTCTTTACTTTTAAAAAATATTTATTTTTAAAAGTTTTGTTAATTTATTTGTCTGTGCTGGTTTTTAGTTGCAGCATGTGGGACCTTTAGTTGTGGCATGCAAACTCTTTGTTGTGGCATGTGAGATCCAGTTCCCTGACCAGAGATCAAACTCAATCCCACTGCATTGGAAAGCAAAGTCTTAACTAATGGACCACCAGGGAAGTCCCTCCCAGGTGGCTTTGATGCTGTTGGTATGGGGATCGCACTTGGAAGACGACTGCATATGAGTAATCCTCTCCCTTGGCGTATTGCAAATGACCCTATTTCACTTTCTAAGAAGAGCGAGAAGAAGGAAGCTCAGGGAACATAAGTGCTCACTCTCCTCCACAGTCCATGTGTAAGGACTATATATCTTTAAAAAAAGAATACATATATATATTTTGTCAAAGTATAGTTGATTTACAATGTTTGAGGTGCACAGTAAGGTGATTTCAGGTATACATATACACATATATTATTTTTGAAATTATTTTCCATTATAGGTTATTACAAGATATTGAGTATAGTTCCCTGTGTGAAAGTGCTAGAGCTTAGCTGTGTCTGACTCTTTTTGACACCATGTAGCCCACCAGTCTCCTCTGTCCATGGAATTCTCCAGGCAAGAGTACTGGAGTGGGTTGCCATTCCCTTCTCTAGGGGATCTTCCTAACCCAGGGTTCAAACCCACGTCTCCTGTATTGCAGGCAATTTCTTTACCATCTGATCCACCAGGGAAGCCCATAGTGTCCTGTGCTATACAGTAAACCTTTGTTGCATGTTGCATATTGATTTTTTAAATTAGAAATCCTGCATTTTATTCATACTAAGTGGAATCAAAATGTCATAAATTTTTTAGTTCGGCAAAAATTCATGTTTTCTTAAATATATATTATATGTATTATTTATATATATGGATACAAAAGCATTTCTACTATGCTTGATGAAGGCTTGGCAAAGAATATCGAAAGAGATGGAGAAATTGGAAATTATAAACTAAATGAAATAGGAGCACTGAATATGAAATAGAAAAAGTGAAATAAACTAGATAAAAGTAAAAGATCATCATATATGGATCATTAAAAGTGAAAGTGAAAGTCGCTCAGTCGTGTCTTTGTGACCCCATGGACTATACCTTCCATGGAATTCTCCAGACCAGAATACTGGAGTGAGTGGCCTTTCCCTTCTCCAGGGGATCTTTCCAACCCAGGGATCCAACCCAGGTGTCCCACATTGCAGGTGGATTCTTTACCAGCTGAGCCACCAGGGAAGCCCAAGAATACTGGAGTGGGTAGCCTATCCCTTCTCCAGAGGATCTTCCCAATCCAGGAATTGAACCGGGGTCTCCTGCATTGCAGGCGGATTCTTTACCAGCTGAACTACCAGGGAATCATCATCTTTAAAAAACGGAGAGTTCTTCACCACAGGAAAATGAAAACCCTCAGTAGATCATTGAGAGGGGCCGGATGGAACCCATGAAATGAGTTTAAGCTGCTGCCTGCCAGAAAGCTGCCAAAGAATAGCTTTTGGAACAAAAGGATGGTTTCCACCTTCTTTACTCAGAGTTGTCAAGGGATATAGTAGTGAGAAAGCTGCTGCGGAAAAGTGCCCTTCTCTGCTTGTAGGGCCCAAGTACCATCAGTTCAGCTGGGTATGCTTGGGACAACACCCGAGGTCTGATCATTGAGACCCTTTCTCAAAGCCAGGAGATCATAGGGAAAAGAGTACAGGCCCTCAGAGCTGCAACCACTTCACTTCTTGTGTCTGAAGAATCTTCGTTTTTGTTTTAAATCTTGGACAATGGTTTCTTCTTCTGTTTGTTTTTTTTAAGGCTACATTTTACAAAATATTTATTTTTCTTTATCTTATTCACTTAGCTGTACTGGGTCTTAGTTGCAGTACACGGGCTCTTTGATCTTCATTGTAGCACGCAGGATCTTCAGTTGTGGAATGTGGATTAGTTGCGGCATGAGAACTCTTTAGCTGCAGCTTGTAGGATCTATTTCCCCACCCAGAGATCGAACCCAGGCCCTGTGCACTGGGAGCGTGAAGTCTTAGCCACACCTTGGATGTCCCTGGACAAAACTTTCTTGACAGTAACGAGCCTGGCTGATATAGACTTGCTTGAAACTATTTTTCTGTGAAAGCGAAGTTCCCAGTGTCCTTTCCACATTTCTCCTATCTAGCACAAATGAATAATATGCTATGATTAAGAAGTCCCTGGCACCTGGTAGCAAGAAGAGCCCACCCCCTGATGTCAATGATGTAAAAACAGTCCACCAGATCTTCATGTTGTAAAGCCGGTATTATTTATATCTGTGAGTCGGTTGGCCTCTGGATGGCTGTGTCCCTTAAGTACTATAATCACTGCTGAACTGCAGTGGTCCCCAGACCTATGAATAGTTACTTCCTAAGTCGTTCTTACATTTCAGGGGCACCTTCTCCACTCAGAATCTAAATTTTGTCGTGAGTAATTGGGAGAGAAGGCAGGCCAGGCTTTAAATCCCCCCTAATCTGATGAGTTATTTCTGGCTTCTCTGGCTTCTTCTTTGCTGTGAGGAAAGGGAGCGCTTATGTTCCCTTAGCTTCCTCCTTCTCCCTCTTCTCAGGAAGTGAAATAGGTCATTTGGAAAAGGCCAAGGGATAGGATTGTCATATGCAGTGGTCTTCAAAGTGTGATGCCCCAGACCAGCAGCCTCAAAGCCACCGGGAGAGACTTCCTTGGTGGTCTAGTGGTTAAGACGTCACCTTCCAGTGCAGGGGCTGCGAGTTCGATCCCTGGTTGGGGAGCTAAGAGCCTGCATGCCTCTCAGCTAAAAAAACCAAAATATAAAACAGAAGTAACACTGTAAAAAAATTCAATAATGGCTTAAAAATAAGTGGTCTACATCAAAAACATATTAAAAAAAATGCCACCTGGGAATTTCCTAGATACGTAATTTTTTTCATTCCAACCCAAATCTACTGTAGTCAAAGAGGATGTGGGGGTGGGGGAGTGGGGAGTTGGTTCTTAGCAGCCTGTGGTTTAACAAACTCTCCAGGTGATTCTGTTACAAGCTGAAGGTTGAGAAGCACTGTCTTAATCAAAAAGAGACTCAGGGGCATTCCAGAAGAGGGGAAATTCATATCAATTGCTGGAGACAGGGTTGACTACATTGCATGGCAGTACAGGCTCTGAACCTACTCTTGAGGCCCTGCAGATGTCCCCAGTCTGCCTCTGTGCTCAGTGGAAAGAAAAGGAGGAAGGAGAAGGAGTCGTGGTGGGAACATGAATTGGAGTGGTAGAAATGGAGACAGCTTGAGTAAGACATATGGGGTTATAAGGAGGGAAAAATGACAGGGTTGTAAAAGTGTACACTGAGACTTCCCTGGTGGTCCAGTGGTCCATGCTCCCAACGCAGGGGACTGGGGTTCAATCCCTGGTCAGAGAACTAGATCCCACATACTGCAACCAAGAGTTGTGTGTGTGTGTGTGTGTGGTGTTCTGAGTTGCTTCTGTTGTGTCCAACTTTTTGCAACCCTGTGGACCAGGCAACAGTACTGGAGTGGGGAGCCAGTCTCTCCTCCAGGGTATCTTCCCGACCCAGGGATTGAACCTGCATCTCTTACGTCTCCTGCATTGGCACTTGGATTCTTTACCACTAGAACCACCTGAGAAGCCTGCAACTGAAAGTTAGCATGCTGCAACTAAAGATCCCATGTGCTGCAATGAAGATCCAGTGAAGCCAGATTTTAAAAATATATATACATATATATATGTATAATACATTAAAGACCTTCCAGGAGATGGGTCATAATCCTATATCTAAGACTTGATGTATCTTTAGAGATGAGATATTTAATTTTTATGGAAAAATTTTTAAAATCATTTCCCTGCTCTGGTTTCCTTTTTTAATACTCAAAAAACAGTAAGAATTGTTCTGTTCGGCAAAATTTGCTTTGAACATGAAAATGTTTTATTTAACTCAGCAACATCTGTAACACATTTTTGCTTTTATTTGTAGTTGAGAACATTCTTATTTGACTGTGAGGAGGAGGCCTTTCTACGTCCTCTTAGGAAGAATTGTTTTCTGTCTCTAACATCTGGCTCATCCCTGCAGTGGGTTCTCCTCCTGACTCTCATCTCTGATGAATGATAACCACATGTCTGTCCTATTTCCATGGGTGGGACTGGATCTGAACCCCATTCCAACTGTGTAAAGACATATAACAAAGGGAGCTGCAGCTGCTGCTGCCCTTTGGCCAGGACGAGGGAAGAGGGTAGACTACCTCACAGCATTTTCCCTGTGTGTGTTGCATGCTCGGTAGCTTAGTCATGTCTGACTCTTTGTGACCCCCTGGACTGTTGCCCACCAGGCTCCTCTGTCCGTGGAATTATCTCAGCAAGAATACTGGAGTGGGTTGCTATTTCCTTCTCCAGAGGATCTTCCCAACCCAGGGATCGAACCTGATCTGAGTCTCCTGTAGCTCCTACATTGGCAGGCAGATTCATTACCACTGAGCCACCTGGGACTCTGCCAGTTAGTACAGGAGATGTAAGGGACACGGATTTGATCCCTGGGTTGGGAAGAACCCCTGGAGTAGGAAATGGCAACCACTCCAGTATTCTTGTCAGAATAATCTCATGGACAGAGGAGCCTGGCAGGCTATAGTCCATGGGGTTACAAAGAGTTAAATAGGACTGAATGATTGAGCACACAGACACATTTTTTCAAAGCATAGAGACAAGGGAATTAGATCTATAAAGGTCTCAGTAACTTGCCAAAGAAAATGTAAATTAAAAAATTTTAGAGAGTAAACTTTGATTTTACACCCAGAAATCTAATCCATAGCTAATAGCATAAGTGAAGAAAATGCATTCTTAAAAATATGCGTGATAATCTTGTTTCCTGGTTAAGGTAACAGGGCACTTGTACATTTTCATGTCTTAGTATGCAAAGTGGTGTTGCATCATCACTTTGCTGCCTTTGATTTGCTGAGTGTAACTTGTGTTAATATGCATCACCTTCCTATACAACACAAATGATTTAATTTCTTTTTGATCTTATTAAAAATTTTATCCAGAAATAAAATTGAGAAGACATTGAGGTTTCTTCTTTGGCTGAAGCTGCTAGGTTTGCCAGCTTTAGCAAATAAAAATAGAGGGTGCCTAAATTTGAAATCAGACAAATGATAAATAGGGTTTTGTTTTTTTGTTTAAGCATGTCCCATGCAATATCTGGTGGCTCAGAGGTTAAATAGTCTGCCTGCAATGCAGGAGACCTGGGTTCAATCCCTGGGTTGGGAAGATCCCCTGGAGAAGTAAAAGGCAATCCACTCCAGTATTCTTGCCTGGAGAATCCCATGGACGGAGGAGCCTGGTGGGCTACAGTCCATGGGGTAGCAAAAAGTCGGACACAACTGAGCAACTTCACTCACTCATGCAATATTTGAGACATATTTATATTAAACGTTTTTTCTTATCTGAGATTTAAGCTTAACAAGATGTCCTGCATTTTAATGTCAACCCTAAATTCCTAGTAACTCTAGAATTATGTCTAACTATTATAGTCATTGCAAATTGCTAGAGCTGGTCCCCCCCCCAAATTTATTTACTTACTTATTTTTAATTTGTGGCCTCATCCTGCAGCATGTGGGAGCCTAGTTCCCTGACCAGGGGTCGAACCCACACACCCTGTATTGGTAGCCAGAGTCTTAACTACTGGACCACTGGGGAAGTCCCCAAACTATTAATTAAAAGTTTCCTGAATTACTTATAGCTTCTGCCACAGTGGCTCAGATGGTAAAGAATTTGCCTGCAACTCAGGAGACCCAGGTTCAGTCCCTGGGTCAGGAAGATCCCCTGGAGAAGGAAATGGCAACCCGCTCCAGTATTCTTGCCTGAAATCTCATGGACAGAGGCGCCTGGTGGGCTACACGCCATGGGGTTGCAAAAAGTCAGACATGACTTAGCAACTAACACTTAGATTAGATTGACTGTGGGCTATCTATAGTTTTAAGCACCCACTGTTTTCACTCCTCAAGAAATCAGGCTAGAAAGCAAGGAATGAGAGTGATAGATTATAGGGATCATCCAGAAGACATTCTATATTTTTTATGCAATGATTTTTGGATAGGTAATACAGTCACACCTCTTTTTCCCCCTCTTAGGTTTTCTAAGCTTATAATAAGTGACCCATTGGTGTATTTTTTTTGATTGTGATGAAATAAACATAACTTAAAATTTGCCATCTTAACTCCTTTAAGTGTACCCTTTAGGGGCATCAAGTACATTGACATTATTGGGCAACTACCAGCACCATCCACCTTCAGAACCTTTTCGTATTGCAAAACCGAAACTCCATACCTATTCAACATTAACTCCTCATTCCCCCGCTCTATCCAGACCCTGGCAAACACCACTTTACTTTCCGATTGTATGAATTTGACTGCTCTAGGTGCTCCCATCTTTCGGTTATTGTGAATAATGCTATGAACATAGGTGTAGAAGTTGTTTGGGTGTATACCCAGGATGGAAATTGCTGGATGCTATGATAATCTCAGATTTCCTTTTTTTTGTGAGGGCACTGCTGTAGTGTTTTCTATGGCAGCTGTGCCATTTTCCTAAGTTCTCACCAGTAGTATATGAGGGTCCTAGTTCCTCCACATCCTCAGTGACACTTTCATTTTCAGGGTTGTTTTGATTGTAGCTGTCCTAACAATCAGGACAGCTGTGAGGGAGACACCTCTTCTTTTTTCCGTCCTCATCAGACAGGATGCTGAGCATGTTTTAGGTTCTTGAGATGTGCTTCTTGAATAGAAGTGCATTTTGATGTTTTTGTTGTGTCGTGCTGTCTCCCGGAGTTCAAAAAGAGAGAGCAGTACTACCTCTTTCCATGTCTTTAAGTAGTCTCTTTGCCACCCCATAGACTGTAGTCCACCAGGCTCCTCTCTCCATGGGATTATCCCAGCAAGCATACTGGAGTGGGTTGCCATACCCTCCTCCAGGGGATCTTTCCAATCAGGGATCGAACCCGCGCCTCCTGTGTCTCCTGCATTGGCAGGCAGATTCTTTATCATTAGTGCCACCTGGGAAGCCTTAAACAGTAGTAAACTTAAAACATAAATTCTTACAGTCCTCAGAGAAGGAGCTTTCTTCTCATTTTGTTGATGAGGAGCCAGAAGCTTGGTGTTCTTCGGTACCTTTGCATAGGGACAATCTGAGCACCTGATTGGGCTGAGCAGGGAGCTACTGAGTCATTCCAATCCACATTCTTCCCATCTGGAGAGGAAACACTTTCTGTGTTCCTGTTTTATGACAGGTTCCCATAACATTTATCATTGATTCTGTGGCTATCTTAAGGCTTATTCTATGTGAATTGCATATTAGATACAGAAATAATTCAAACTCGTCTTATTTTATTCTTCTTACCTTCTCTTAATCAACCATTGGCGTCTGTGGGCTTAAACATATTTCAACTTGGACTTCCCTGGTGGCCCAGTGATTAAGACTGTGTGTTTCTACTGTGGGGGACGTGGATTTGGTCACTGGTCGGGGATATTCTATATGCTGTGTGATAAGGCCAAAAAAAGTATTTCAACTTGATTTCAAAATTAATTATTACTTTATGATTAAATTGAGCATTATCATATATATGGCATGTAGCAAATACCTCTACAACATCTTCTGAAAATATTTTATAGGTACCTTATTCAACAAAAGTCATTATTAGAATTTTGAGCTTTTACAGTTTTAAATGGCTCCTAGAGTCAGTGGTTTTTTAGATTTTAGGTCTTTCTGAATTGTTGAGTGTTCTGTTAACCATTTTGGCCTACAGTGGTTTCTTTTAAACTAATTTATTCTGGTTTCTCTCTGTGCTTTGAGATTTTGAATGGCTAACTTTGCATGAAACAAGCTTACATCCGGACCATCTGGTGTATCAAGGTGACCGATTCTTAACTTATTTGATTAAATGTTTCTTTCTCAAATATTCTCTGCTAATATGCATACACACATATTTACCTTCACCTAGATATCTTGGATTGTATCTTAGATTTAAGACAAGGTAATTGCTCTCAGTTTTCGGCTCCTTGTTTCACAGAATGTGATGACAACAGTCATTTCAGACAAATTATAAAATCATGCCACAATAAAACCTCTTTTGTACTTTGTCCCAACTTGCCAGTATTAGTATAAGAAATGTGACACTAAACTCTGCTTGTTTATGAATCCCAAATACTGAGGTTTAAAATTCTTAGAAGTGCTGGGTTGGATTTTTGGCTGAGTTAGCATTAGGATTTGTACGGCCTCCTGTGTCCTGTTAGGCCTTCCTTCCTGGCAGCGCCTCTGGGAAGCTGTGGGGGTGGCTGAACGTTAGCTTGCCTTTCTAGTCCCAGCTCGGCTGTTTGACCTGGGAACCAGCACAGCAATGGGGAAAAGCACTGCAGTAAGAGGCGGATGATCCAAGGTGCAATTTGGTTTTGAGTTAGCCCCTTCATCTCTCTTCATTTCCTGATTTTTAAATAGTACCATCTGCCCTGTTCTAATTACCTCACTGCTACTGTTGTAAGGATAAATATTATTTGAAAGACTTTTTGTAAATTCAAAAGCCCTAAACACAGATGATTTTTAAATATTAATTTAGAGAAATGGGTTGATGTACCATCTACTTAGGGCTTCCTTGGTGGCTCTGGAGAATTCATAAAGAATCCTCCTCAATGCAAGAGACATGGGTTCAGAGGATTTGATCCTTGGGTTGGGAAAATCCACTAGAAAGGCAAATGACCCCCCACTCCAGTATTCTTGCCTGAAATCTCATGGACAGAGGAGCCTGGTGGACTACAGTCCATGGGGTTGCAAAGAGTCAAACATGACTGAGTGACTAAACAAACCACCTATTTAAAAATGATGAGAAAATTTAACTAATTTATATTAAGTAGTGTTTTTACAATTTTAGATGTTTTACATATAGGTCTCATTTGAACATTTTAGTGCTATTGTGAATTAGGAAGAGATGCTGATATGACCAGATGTATTCTGGAATAAGGAAACTGAGGATGTTGGTACCCTGGCTGACAGTCATTCCAACATCAGGAGCCTCAGGGTTAAGATCCCAGGGCCTCTCTGCAGCCCTGGGTCACTGTCATCACCTCTGCTCTCTCTTCATGCTCCTGAATAGGTGGAAGAAAACCATCATTTGGTGGTTTTGTTATCTCCTTTCAGCTGAGCCCTGTAACACAAGTAAAGATAGAGCTGCTTGGGTTGAAGCAAGAGACAAGGGGCTTAGGGACCTGTAGCTTCAAACCTGGAGCCATTGCACTGGACTTTGTCTCTGGCTTCTCCCTATGACCATTCTATGAATTTCAGGAGCCAGCAGCTTTTCCTCATGTGATGCTTCTAGTAGCTTCTTGAATCAGAAATTTACACTTCTGGTGGCCAGGAATACATACCAGGAAGGGCTCAATGGCAGAATCTGTTTGGGGACAGGGGAGGAATGTGGTTATTTGCATAGCAAACATCTTTACATGGATTAGCCATTTACTGGGGGGGGGGGGGGGCGCAAGGCTGAGTAGTAACATGGTGGGAGGAGTTTCTGGAAGGAGTAGGAGAACAGGAAGGCCTGGAATTACCTTGAACTCTTATATTATTTGACTTGACTTGTTTCCCTAAGTAGATTGTTCTTTAGGACTTCTCAAGGACCTTATGTAAGGCTTATTTATATATCTCACCAGGTCCTACAGGGTGTCCTGCAAATATTTGAGTGACCAGATGAATAAAACATAGAGGGAAATACTGGAATAGTTCGATAGTTTATCTTTTTTAAAAGTATAATTGTTAATTAGAATATAGTTGGTTTACAATCTTGTGTTAGCTTCTTCTGTACAGTAAAGTGAATCAGTTACACATGGACACGTGTCCACTCTTTTTCAGATTCTTTTCCCATGTAGGTCATTACACAGAATATTGAGTAGAGATCCCTGTACTATACAGTAGGTTCTTATTAATTATTAATATCAATTTTATATACAGTAGTATGTATGTATCAATTCCAACCTCCCAGTTTATCCTTCTCCACTATCCCCTTGGTAACTGTAAGTTTGTTTTCTACATCTGTGACTCTATTTCTGTTTTGTAAATAAGCACGTCTGTACCATTTTTTTTTTTTAAGATTCCATATATAAGCATATCTTTTTACCTTTTATACTGTTCATGGGGTTCTCAAGGCAAGAATACTGAAGAGGTTTGCCATTCCCTTCTCCAGTGGACCACATTTTCTCAGAGCTCTCCACCGTGACCTGTACTTCTTAGGCAGCCATAAATGGCATGGCTCATAGTTTCATTGAGTTAGACACGGCAGTGGTCCATGTGATCAGTTTGATTAGTTTTCTGTGATTGTGGTTTTCATTCTGTCTGCCCTCTGAAGGCTTGTGGAAGCTTCCTGATGGGAGAGACTGACTATGGGGGAAACTGGTTCTTGTTCTGTTGGGCAGGGCCAAGCTCAGTAAATCTTTAATGCAATTTTCTGTTGATGGGATGGAACTTCATGACATTGTACAGGAGGCAGTGACTAAGACCAGCCCCAAGAAAAAGAAATGCAAAAAGGCAAAATGGTTGTCTGAGGAGGCCTTGCAAATAGCCGAGAAAATAAGAGAAGTGAAAGGCAGAGGAGAAAAGGAAAGATATACCCATTTGAATGCAGAGTTCCAAAGAATAGCAAGGAGAGATAAGAAAGCCTTCCTTAGTGATCAGTGCAAAGAAATAGAGGAAAATAATACAATGGGAAAGACTAGAGATCTCTTCAAGAAAATTAGAGATACTAAGGGAACATTTTATGCAAAGATGGGCTCAATAAAGGACAGAAATGGTATGGACCTAAGAGAAGCAGAAGATATTAAGAAGAGGTGGCAAGAATACACAGAAGAACTATACAAAAAAGATCTTCATGACCTAGATAACCGTGATGGTGTGGTCACTCACCTAGAGCCAGACATCCTGGGATGTGAAGTCAAGTTGGCCTTAGGAAGCATCTCTATGAACAAAGCTAGTGGAGGTGATGGAATTCCAGTTGAGCTATTTCAAATCCTAAAAGATGATGCTGTGAAAGTGCTGCACTCAATATGCCAGCAAATTTGGAAAACTCAGCAGTGGCCACAGGACTGGAAAAGGTCAGTTTTCATTCCAATCCCAAAGAGGCAATGCCAAAGAATGTTCAAACTACCGCACAATGGCACTCATTTTACACGCTAGCAAAATAATGTTTAAAATTCTCCAAGCCAGACTTCAACAGTACATGAACTGTGAAATTCCAGATGTTCAAGCTGGATTTAGAAATGGCAGAGGAACCAGAGATCAAATTGCCAACATCTGTTGGATCATTGAGAAAGCAAGAGAGTTCCAGAAAAACATCTACTTCCTTTATTGACTATGCCAAAGCATTTGACTATGTGGACCATAACAAATTGGAAAATTCTAAAAGAGATGGGAATACCAGACCACCTTACCTGCCTCCTGAGAAATCTGTATGCAGGTCAAGAAGCAACAGTTAGAACTGGACATGGAACAACAGACTGGTTCCAAATTGGGAAAGGAGTACGTCAAGGCTGTATATTGTCACCCTGCTTATTTAACTTATATGCAAAATCCATCATGTGAAATGCTGGGCTAGATGAAGCACAAGCTGGAATCAAGATTGCTGGGAGAAATATCTATAACTTCAGATATGCAGATGATACCACCCTTATGGCAGAAAACTAAGAGGAACTAGAGCCTCTTGATGAAACCGAAAGAGGAGAGTGAAAAAGTTGGCTTAAAATTCACCATTCAGAAAACTAAGATCATGGCATCCGGTCCCATCACTTCATGGCAAATAGATGGGGAACCATGGAAACAGTAACAGACTTTATTTTTGGGGGCTCCAAAATCACTGCAGATGGTGACTGCAGCTATGAAATTAAAAGACGCCTGTTCCTTGGAAGAATAGCTATGATCAACCTAGACAGCATGTTAAAAAGCAGAGACATTGCTTTACCAACAAAAGTCCATCTAGTCAAAGCTTGACGCTTTTAAACTGTGGTGTTGGAGGAGACTCTTGAGAGTCCCTTGGACTGCAAGGAGATCTAACCAGTGCATCCTAATTAAAATCAGTCCTGAATATTCATTGGGAGGACTGATGGTGAAGCTGAAACTCCCAATACTTTGGCTACCTGATGCAAAGAACTGACTTATTGGAAAAGACCCTGATACTGGGAAAGATTGAAGGTGAGAGGAGAAGGATGAGACAGAGGATGAGATGGTTGGTTGGCATCACCAACTCGATGGACATTAGCAAACTCTGGGAGTTAGTGAAGGACAGGGAAGCCTGACATGCTGCAGCCCATGGGGTCACAAAGAGTTGGACGTGACTGAGCAACTGAACTCAATTGACTGATATATAAGCATATCATATGACACTTGTCTTCTTCTGTCTGACTTCATTCAGTATGAGAATCTTAGGTCCATTCATGTTGCTGTAAATGCATTATTTTGTTCTTTCTTATGAATGAGTAGTATTGCATGGATATGTGTACCACATCTTCTGTTCATCTGATGGTGGACGTTTAGGTTGTTTCCATGCCCTGGCTATTGCATATATTGCTGCAGTATTTGGGCATGTGTATCTTTTAGAATTATGATTTTCTCTGAATATGCCTAGGAATGGGATTGCTGGATCATATGGTACTTCTATTTTTACTTTCTTAAGGAACCTCTATACTGTTCTCCATAGTGGCTACCAATTTACATTTCCATGAGCAGTGTAGGAGGGTTCCCTTTTCTCCACACCCTCTTAAAAGGCCAGTTCAGTAGTACACTTTGTTCTAAGTTTTTTGAACACCAGTTATATATTAGACATTGTTCTAGAGACTCAGATAATATAGTGAGCAAAGCAGGTTCTTACTCTTGTAACTAGCATTTATGTTTTACTTTAGAAAACAGATATAAACATTTGGAAGAAATTAATTGATAAACATGTTCATTCTAAATACAACTTGCTTGAGAAAATTGTTAGTGTTTTTTATATATTTGTCTTAATGAATCACATGTTCAGTTTAGTTCTGTTCAGTCGCTCAGTCATGTCCGACTCTTTGTGACCCCATGAATTGCAGCACGCCAGGCCTCCTTGTCTATCACCAACTCCTGGAGTTCACCCAAACTCCTGTCCATAGAGTCGGTGATGCCATCCAGCCATCTCATCCTCTGTCGTCCCCTTCTCTTCCTGCCCCAAATCCCTCCCAGCATCAGAGTCTTTTCCAATGAGTCAACTCTTCGCATGAGGTGGACAAAGTATTGGAGTTTCAGCTTTAGCATCAGTCCTTCCAAAGAACACCCAGGACTGATCTCCTTTAGAATGGACTGATTGGATCTCCTCGCAGTCCAAGGGACTCTCAAGAGTCTTCTCCAACACCACAGTTCAAAAGCATCAATTCTTTGGTGCTCAGCTTTCTTCACAGTCCAACTCTCACATCCATACATGACCACTGGAAAAATCGTAGCCTTGACTAGACGGACCTTTGTTGGTAGAGTAATGTCTTTGCTTTTAAATATGCTGCCTAGGTTGGTCATAACTTTCCTTCCAAGGAGTAAGCGTCTTTTAATTTCATGGCTGCAGTCACCATCTACAGAGATTTTGGAGCCCCCCAAAATAAAGTCTGACACTGTTTCCACTGTTTCCCCATCTATTTCCCATGAAGTGATGGGACCAGATGCCATGATCTTCGTTTTCTGAATGTTGAGCTTTAAGCCAACTTTTTCACTCTCCCCTTTCACTTTCATCAAGAGGCTTTTTAGTTCCTCTTCACTTTCTGCCATAAGGGTGGTGTCATCTGCATATCTGAGGTTATTGATATTTCTCCTGGCAATCTTAATCCCAGCTTGTGCTTCTTCATATGTTAGGTACATGTTATAAAGTGATGACAATAATGAATGTGTATGCAAATATATGTAGTGTATTTACCAGTAAATTAGATCACTAGGATCTGATGCTATGGATCGTACAGCTTTCAGGTTTTCAGTTTTCTCCAGAATTTTATGCCAGAAAGGTTTATAAAGGATTTGTTGTGTTCTATGAGCTTCATGTTGTCCATTTATCATTTAAAAAATCTATTAGTGTATAACATATGTATTCATCAGATATGAGTTAAGCACGCACTAAATTGAATTTAAATCTCAATATATCAGTGGGACAGTTGAAAACATTTCTGCATTCCCTCTAAGCAGGGCAGTTGCACAATTAAAATTGGCTAGTATGTCATTTGTTTTCTTAATCCTTTATTTTTCTTCATTTTTATCAAAATACAAAAGACCATCAAACAGGAGGCAAAGAATGTGTTCACACATTTCCTAATTTATTTATAATTCATATCATTTTAGGATATGCTCTAATGGATTTTACTTAAAAATGTTGCTGCATAGTTTTAAGATCACATCTTAAGCCTTTATTCCCACTCCTGACAGCCTGTGTGGTATAGCAGTTTAGAGCTAAAACTGGGATCAAATTCAAATCCCAGTCTGGCTTTGATTGGGGGATGAAAGTGCATACTGGTTTTAGAGTCAGCTCAAAAATTGAATTTAGAAGAAGTAATAATGCATTTGTAGCTGGGCTGAGCCAGATGGAAGGTGATGGTGCCAAGGGGCACCTCGTGGGTGGCAGGGCATCATGTGTATAGATGTGGTTTAGGGATGCTTTTTCTTGAAGCTACAACTGGAAACAGACCATTGGTCATTCATCTGGGAAATGGTAACTTGGGTCTGTTAAGTCTGTAGCATTGCAAACAGTGATCAGGTCTTTAGTGTGGTGGGAATTCAGAATCCAAAGTTAAAGAGACAATGGGAATAGATAAGAAGGATAAAGGTTAGTAAAATCTCTCTGGAATGGACTGTTATCCACAACAAAGGTATAGAATAGACAACTGAAAACAATACAGTTTTATAGGCTTAAAGAAACTAGAGGGGCAAATGAGTAGGGCCTTGTAACCTGTTATCTCTAGGCATGGTGCTTTTTATAAACTGGTTGAGATTCCCTAAAGTATATTATCTTGGTAGAAGGAAAGGAATGCCTAGAAATTATAGTAGTTTTATTTCTAGCTCTTTTTTTTTTTTTTCCACTTTCTGAGCAGCTTTCTTAGGATTAAGGATTTAGAAGATTAGACATACTATTTCAGTAATATTTACTTACATATTTATGTTATTTTCATCATTGAACATAAAACTGTAACCTGGACATTGTAGATAGTCTTTTAGAAAAAAATCACCTTCCTTGTTCCTACCTAGCTTCCATCATTATTACTTCTCCCGTCATAGTCTTTTACATTGCCACCAGAGTCATCTTTCTGGTTATTTTACTTTCTTAAAATAGAAACTTTTTTTAGTGTTTCCGTATTTTCTATAAATCTAAGCCTGAACTCCTTGGTATATTTTCTGACTTGGTTGGGTGGATGTCGTTCAGTGGTATGCCTGTGCGCACAATGTGTGTGTTGTTTTAAAAACTCCTAAGTGTTTTCTACTGTTCTCTCAATATTTTGAGGCAATACCAACTCCTGATTTCTGAGAAAATCCTTGAAATGGAAGAAAATGGAGAAAACCACTAGACCATTCAGGTATGACCTAATCAAATCCCTTATGACTATACAGTGGAAGTGAGAAATAGATTTAAGGGACTAGATCTGATAGACAGAGTGCCTGATGAACTAAGGATGGAGGTAAGTGCCATTGTACAGGAGACAGGGATCAAGACCATCCCCAAGAAAAAGAAATGCAAAGAAGCAAAATGGCTGTTTGAGAGGCCTTACAAATAACTGTGAAAAGAAGGGAAGCAAAAAGCAAAGGAGGAAAGGAAAGATATACCCATTTGAATGCAGAGTTCCAAAGAATAGCAAGGAGAGAGATAAGAAAGCCTTCCTCAGCAATCGGTGCAAGGAAATAGAGGAAAACAATAGAATGGGAAAGACTAGAGATTTGTTCAAGAAAATTAGAGATACCAAGGGAACATTTCATGCAAAGATGTGCTCAATAAAGGACAGAAATGGTACGGACCTAAGAGAAGCAGAAGATATTAAGAAGAGGTGGCAAAAATACACAGAAGAACTATACAAAAAAGATCTTCGTGACCCAGATAATCATGATGGTGTGATCATTCACCTAGAACCAGACATCCTGGAATGTGAAGTCAAGTGGGCCTTAGGAAGCATCACTACGAACAAAGCTAGTGGAGGTGATCTAATCCAGTTGAGCTCTTTCAAATCATGAAAGATGATGCTGTGAAAGTGCTGCACTCAATATGCCAGCAAATTTGGAAAACTCAGCAGTGGCCACAGGACTGGAAAAGGTCAGTTTTTATTCCAATCCCAAAGAAAGGCAATGCCAAAGAATGCTCAAACTACCACACAATTTCACTCATCTCACATGCTAGCAAAATAATGCTTAAAGTTCTCTGAGCCACGCTTCAGCAGTACATGAACCGTGAACTTCCAGATGTTCAAGCTGGTTTTAGAAAAGGCAGAGGAACCAGAGCAAATTGCCAACATCCACTGGATCATGGAAAAAGCAAGAGAGTTCCAGAAAAACATTTACTTCTGCTTTATTAACTATGCCAAAGCCTTTGACTGTGTGGATCACAATAAACTGTGGAAAATTCTGAAAGAGACCAGACCACCTGAACTGCCTCTTGAGAAACCTGTATGCAGGTGAGGAAGCAGCAGTTAGAACTGGACATGGAACAGCAGACTGGTTCCAAAGAGGAAAAGGAGTATGTCAAGGCTGTATATTGTCACCCTGCTTATTTAACTTATATGTAGAGTACATCATGAGAAATGCTGGGCTGGAGGAAGCACAAGCTAGAATCAAGATTGCTGGGAGAAATATCAATAACCTCAGATATGCAGATGCCACTACCCTTATGGCAGAAAGTGAAGAAGAACTAAAGAGCCTTGTGATCAAAGTGAAAGGGGAGAGTGAAAAAGTTGGCTTAAAGCTCAACGTTCAGAAAACGAAGATCATGGCATCTGGTCCCATCACTTCATGGCAAATAGATGGGGAAACAAGGGAAACAATGGCTGACTTTATTTTTCTGGGCTCCGAAATCACTGCAGATGTTGATTGCAGCCATGAAATTAAAAGACGCTTACTCCTTGGAAGGAAAATTATGTCCAACCTAGACAACATATTCCAGAGAAGGCAATGGCACCCCACTCCAGTACTTTTGCCTAGAAAATCCCATGGACGGAGGAGCCTGGTAGGCTGCAGTCCATGGGGTCGCTAAGAGTCGGACATGACTGAGCAACTTCACTTTCACTTTTCACTTTCCTGCATTGGAGAAGGAAATGGTAACCCATTCCAGTATTCTTGCCTGGAGAATCCCAGGGACGGGGCAGCCTGGTGGGTTGCCGTCTATGGGGTTGCACAGAGTCGGACACGACTGAAGCGACTTAGCAGCAGCAGCAGCAGACAGCATATTCAAAAGCAGAGATATTACTTTGCCAACAAAGGTCAAGACTATAGTTTTTCCAGTGGCCATGTATGGATGTAAGAGTTGGACTGTGAAGAAAGTTGAGCACTGAAGAATTGACTCTTTTGAACTGTGGTATTGGAGAAGACTCTTGAGAGTCCCTTGGACTGCAAGGAGATCCAACCAGTCCATCCTAAAGGCAATCAGTCCTGGGTGTTCATTTGAAGGTGAAACTTCAATACTTTGGCCACCTTGATGCGAAGAGCTGACTCATTTGAAAATTCCCTGATGCTGGGAAAGATTTAGGTTAGGAGAAGAAGGGGATGACAGAGGATGAGATGGTTGGATGGCATCACTGACTTGATGGATATGGATTTGGGTACACTCCGGGAGTTGGTTATGGACAGGGAGGCCTGGCGTGCTGCAGTCCATGGGGTCACAAAGATTTGGACACAACAGAGGGACTGAACTGAACTGCACTGTACTGAAACACTTATTTTGTTCAGCTCACACCATTTTCTTGGCCTGTATAATGCTCTCTTCTCCTTTGTCTGAAATCTCACATCTGCTTTAAGACCTAGCTTAAATGTCACCTCTGCTGTGAAGCCTCCCTAATTTAATCCAGGTTGAGAATTAATAAAATGTACCTTTCTCTATGAATTTCCTGCCATAATCCTTAGAAGAACACAACAGAATCCAGAGTAGCTACAATATATTGTCTCATTAGATCGGCAAAGAAACAAGAATATTTGACCTTATACTCAGGCAGAAGGGAAATGAGCCTGTAGACAACTCAGATCTGTGAAAAAAGAAGGAAGAGCACAAGAAATGGTAAATAATGTGGATAAATACAAATATTAGTGTTACAAATTTAATTGTAACCAGACAGGTGTTTTAGTTAGTTGTAAGCATGATAGTATTAGTCCCTAGACTAAGAGGAGCGAGGCTGGTAGCTGATGCATATTTGCATCCTAGCACAGTGCACTTCTACACATAGACAGGTAGATATTTGATGTACTCATATAGATATATGTGTATTCAATAAATGTTTTTGTGCCTACCTGTGGTAGGAACTTCAGTAGATAAAAGACAAGTAAAAGAGGATCCCTGCTGTGGAGCAGTTCAAAGTTTAATGTACAAACAATTATATTCTAATCAGATAAGTAGATCCCACAGTTCAGTTCAGTTCAGTTCAATCACTTAGTCATGTCTGACTCTTTGCGACCCATGAATTGCAGCACGCCAGGCCTCCCTGTCCATCATCATCTCCCGGAGTTCAGTCAAACTCACGTCCATCAGGTTGGTGATGCCATCCAGCCATCTCATCCTCTGTCGTCCCCTTCTCCTCCTGCCAATCCCTCCCAGCATCAGAGTCTTTTCCAATGAGTGAGCTCTTTGCATGAGGAGGCCAAAGTACTGGAGTTTCAGCTTCAGCATCATTCCTTCCAAAGAACACCCAGGGCTGATCTCCTTTAGAATGGACTGGTTGGATCTCTTTGCAGTCCAAGGGACTCTCAAGAGTCTTCTCCAACACCACAGTTCAAAAGCATCAATTCTTCGGCGCTCAGCTTTCTTCACAGTCCAACTCTCGCATCCATACATGACTACTGGAAAAACCATAACCTTGACTAGACAGACCTTTGTTGGCAAAGTAATGTCTCTGCTTTTCACAGGAGAGGCACAAATAGAGTTTAGAAGGAGAAATATCACCACCTACATACTTTACCTGTTTTTCTATCCATATAGCAAAAGTGATTTCCAATATGAGTAAGTTTTAAGAACAGGCAGATCAGTGATTAGATTAACAAAGAACAAACAAATCATAAAATTTAAAATTGCAAAAGATTTGAGGATTTTTTCTCTTTTTTGTTGTAAATTCTCCTGGACATATAAAGACCATGTTATCAGATTCCTTTGGACCCCCATCTCTTTCATAAGCTTTATAGCTCTTAATCTGACTTTGTGTACAGTATATCCAATTGTCCTTTCCTGCTCCTAGTTTTTTGTTCCACTAATTTCATACTTATGACAATCTGCCTTAAAGCAAGAGGCATCCTTTTCCTCATTCACTTTGGTGATTATCATGTTTTTTATATTTATGATAAACTAAGGATATATTTTGTACAGTCACTATGGTAATTTTATAAAGGCCAAATAGCCACTGTGTATTTTAGTTTTAAACTTGTACAACTGCCAACAGCTTCTAAGACAGATGGAGGAATGACATGGTCACCCAACCATCTTTCAGATGACAATGAAGAACAGAGGAAAATAATTAAAAATAAGAAACTAATTGTTGAAAGATTCTGAAATGTATTATAGAGCAGAGAGAAACTGGAGGAAAATTCAGCCTCAGAAAACTGACTGGAGGGGTTCAGAATTGTGAGTTTGTAGCTTTTTGGCACCGGAGAAGGCAGTGGCACCCCACTCCAGTACTCTTGCCTGGAAAGTCCCATGGACGGAGGAGCCTGGTAGGCTGCAGTCCATGGGGTTGCTTGGAGTCAGACCCGACTGAGCGACTTCACTTTCACTTTTCACTTTCATGCATTGGAGAAGGAAATGGCAACCCACTCCAGCATTCTTGACTGGAGAATCCAAGGGACGGGGGAGCCTGGTGACCTGCCGTCTCTGGGGTTGCACAGAGTCGGGCATGACTGAAGCGACTTAGCAGCAGCAGCAGCAGCTTTCTGGCCCAGTAGTGCTTTTCTTTGTAATAACTGCAGGGACATATTGCAGCCTCACTCGCTAAAAGGAGCAGAGATCAAAGATCAGGGCTGGAAAAGCATGTGGAAATTTAAAGGGAAATACTAGCAGCAACAGAATCATAGAAAGTATGTATCTCAATGCATATATATCTATGGGAGACTCCAGGGAGCCTGGTCAAAAAGATCCTGTGAAATAAGTAGAGACTAGAGACAAAATTACTTACTTCTTAAAAGACAGAGGTACAAGGAGCCACGTCTGTGAAGGTCATGCTTATTTTAACTGTTTCTCAATAGTGTTGAAGCTTATACACTTGAAATGTCAGGGAAAGCTGGAAAACTTGAGTAAATATTATAAAATCAAGAAAATCACAGCAGTTCAGCCCCATTTTGCCAGAGTCTTTGGCTTAATGACAAATTACACAGCATAGGTGAGTTCCTCAGTGGTTAATGTAAGAATATTATCGGTGGGAAGTCACAAGAACAAAACAAGCTACCAGCAGCTGCACCCCACATACAGAGGCACATACAGGAGGCAACGTTTGCAGGGGGTATTCGTGTTAGTTAACTGCCTGCTCGAACAGAAGACCAATAACCCTCAGAGGAACATAACAGAAACCGGAGTCATTACAGTGTATCATCCCACTAGACAGGCAAAGAAACAAGAACATTTGACCTTCAAGAAAAATTTCAGGTAGAAGGAAAATGACCTCAGAAGCAAATTGTATCAATAGGAAAAAAGAGTATCAGAAATTATAAATATGTGGGAAAATATAATATAAAAGATAATGATTATTTAAAGCAAAATTATAACTGTATTAGTGGGTTTATAATGTATATATATGTAATATATATGATAATAGCATTAAGGATAGAGGCAGGAGCAGATAAGTAGAAATATACTGTTGCATGCTTGCTATATTTATCTGAATAAATTCAATATTAACTATAGTTAAGGATATTTAAAAATGCATATTTTATTTTTATATATTTGTGAATTATAAATTATTTTTACTTGAAGTATAGTTGATTTATAATGTTTCAGGTGTACAGTTTCACACTCATATAGTTTCAGTTTTTTTCCATTATTGGTTATTACAATATAATGTTTTCCTTTTCAGGTTCTTTCCAATTGTAGGTTATTTCAAGATATTGAATATAGTTCCTTGTTGGTTATCAATTTTATGTGTAGTAGTATGTATCTGTTAATCTTAAATTCCTAATTTATCCCATCCCTTCCTCTTTGGTAACTAGTTTATTTCCTATGTCTGTGAATTTATTTCTGTTTTGTAAATAAGTTCTTTTCTATCATTTTTTTTTTTTAGATCCCACATATAAATGATACCATATGATATTTGTCTTTGACTTACTTCACTTACTATGATAATCTCTAGGTCCGTCCATGCTACTGCAAGTGCATTATTTATTTTTTATGGCTAGGTACAATTCCATCTTTATTCATTCATTTGTTGATGGACATTCAGGTTGCTTCCATGTCTTGGCTATCGTAAATAGTGCTGCTGTGAACACTGAAACGCGTGTATGTTTTTGAGTTACAGTATTTGTCTTTTCCAGCTCTCTGTCCAGGAGTGGGATGCTGGATTACATGGTAACTTTATTTCTAGTTTTTTAAGGAACTTTCATACTGTTCTTTTTAGAGCTACACCAATTTGCATTCCTGCCAAAAGTCTAGGAGGGTTCCCTTTTCTTCACACCCTCTCCATCATTCGTTATTTTTTGATGCTAGCCATTCTGATCAGTGTAAGGTGACACTTCATGGTAGTTTTGGTTTGCATTTCTTAATAGTTAGCAATGTTCAGCATCTTTTCATGTGCCTTTTGGCCATAAAGATGCATATTTTAATTCCTAGAGTAGCTACAAAAATTATGTAGAGATAAAGCTAGAAAATCTACAGGAAAAATAAAGTTGATTAAAGATTTTTTGATTAATAGAAAAGAAAGCAGGAAAGTAGGAAAAATGGAATCAAACAATGATGGGACAAATTAACAAAACACTAAAAGTCAGGCCTAAATATAATCTTATTAATAATTACATTAAATGTCAGTGGACCAATGAAAAGCAGAAGTTCTAAGATTAGCTAAAATAACAAAGGCTGACTAATGCTCTCATGAAAGATGCATTTGTAGTAAGAAGGTAAAATTATATTAGCAGAAAAGACTGTAAAAAGATACACCATGCAAATAGTAAACAAAAGAAAGTTGGCCTCTTTGCCTAACATGGAGTGCTAACTATAAGGCTGATGTAAAATTAGATCTGCTGGGACCGCCACATGGCAGGGAGCACTGTGTAAAAGTCATCTCACACTGAGGAAAGCAGTGCTGAGAGATGAAAAGAAAAATAAAAAAAAAAAGGTTGGATTGTGTGTAGACTTCAAAACCAGAAGTAATATTAGAGGTAAGGAGGTGTATCTCATAATGACAAAATGGTCGATATCATAGGAAGATGTAACAATTATAAATGTATATGTGTCTAATAATAAAGTTTCAAAATATAAGAAGTCAAAACTGGCAAAACTGGAGCGAGAAATAGATATATCATAGTTGACACATCTCTCATAATTAACAGAACCAGACCAAAAAAATCAGTAAAGATATGGAAGAGCAAACTAACATTCAAAGCCATCTTAATCCAATTGATACTTGTGGACACAATATTCAGCTGGAGAATACTCACTATTTTCGAGGGCCTATAGAATCTTCCCCAAGATAGACCATATACTGAACTACAAAACATGTTTCAATAGATTTCAAAAGATTGAAAGCTTACAGAATATGTTCTCTGACTGCAGTGGAGTTATATTAAAAATCAACAATAATAAAAATCTAAGAAAGCCCCAAATATCTGGAAATTAAGTACCTTGCTGCAAAATATTCATGAGTCAAGAAATAAAAAGGAAGCTTAGGAATATTTTAAATTAAGTGATAAGACAACATATCAAAAAGAATATTATGACAGGTGCAGTCATAGCAGTCCTTAGAGAGAAATTATAGCTTTAAATGTTTATGTTAGGAAAGAGGAAAAAAAAGTTTAAAATATTGACCTTTATGCATTAGGAGACCATTTAGCAGTCGAAACAGCAGGATAGGCTGTATTGTGGTAACAAAGAACCCCAAGATCTCAGTAGCTGTATCCACCAAAGTTTGTTTTTTGCTTCCTGGTGGCTCAAACAGTAAAGAATCTGCCTGCAGTGCAGGAGACCTGGGTTCGATCTCTGAGTAGGGAAGATCCCCTGGAGAAGGGAATGGTTACCCACTCCAGTATTTTTGCCTGGAGAATCCCATGGACAGAGGAGCGTGGTGGGCTACAGTTCATGGAGTCACAAAGAGTCAGACATGACTGAGTGACTAACACTTTCACTTTCTGTCCAATGGGAATTGGATTTCTGCTCATTCTGGACACTCAGGTCCCCAGGCTTATGGGTCTACAGCTGCACATGTGCTCCCATGCAGCAAAGGAGGGCAACAGTGTCAGATTGTGAGCTGTCCCTCAAAACTTTCACCTGGAGGGGACACATATCCTTGGCTGAGATAGGCTCTGTGGCCACACCTTGCTACAAAGAGAAAAGGATATGCCATCCTGTTGTGAACCTAGGTGGTTTGATGGTTTAGTTGCTAAGTTGTGTCTGATTCTTTGCAATCTTATGCACTGTAGCCCACCAGGCCCCTCTGTCCTTGGGATTTTCCAGGCAAGAATACTGAAGTGGGTTGTCAGTTCCCTCTCCAGGGGATCTTCCCCACCCAGGGATTGAACTTGGGTCTTCTGCATTGCAGGTGGATTCTTTAACAACTGAACCCCCAGGGAAGCCTTAGAACCTAGAAGGAAGAGAAATGGAATATTTGTGAACGACTCAAGAAATCTTACGAGGGGGATGAGAAATAAACCATAAAACAGTATTAAAATATATGAATAAGAGCTCCTCAGCCTGAAGCTTGGATGGGGTGGCTAGAAACCCTTCCCAAAGTCACTCTGAGGAGTCTCCTAGAGCTTCATAGATTATAGCTCGAAAACTTCTACTTTAAATAAAACCCCTAGCCTAACAATCTGGAGAACCAGTTTTAGGTTTCAAAGATGTGTACCCAAAACATATTGAGCTGAATTGATTTCACATTAGATACTGTAATTTTTGAAGCAATTCAGTGACTTTGTTGAACTTTTATATTACTTCTTACCCTTGGTATTGTATCTTAAGAGACTTACCTGGGAAGTTATGGAAAAGTACTAATTATTATATACTCTATATTACTGTTATATCATTATATTAACATACAATATTAATATAGTATTGTTATCGTGCTTTAGTAAGTTAGATGATTATTATAGTAAAATAATTATACTGTTATAAGAACTGTAGAGACAGTGAACTTTGTATTTATTTATTTATGGTTGCACTGGTCTTCGTTGCTGCATGGGCTTT
Organism: Bos taurus; assembly: GCF_002263795.3. Lineage (NCBI taxonomy): Eukaryota > Metazoa > Chordata > Mammalia > Artiodactyla > Bovidae > Bos > Bos taurus. The sequence continues at coordinate 16,359,271 of NC_037355.1, read as the reverse complement.
CTTTAATTGCAGTGAGCCAAAGCTACTCTTTGTTGTGGTGGGAAAGCTTCTCATTGCGGTGGCTTCTCCTGTTGCAGGGCATGGGTTCTAAGTGCACAGGCTTCAGTAGTTGTAGCACATAGGCTCAACTGCCCAGAAACATGTGACTTCTTCCGGACTAGGGTTCAAATCTGTGTACCCAATATTAGCAGGCAGATTGTTAACCACTGGACCACCAGGGAAATCCAACAGTGAACTTTTAAAACTATTTTTTATTTTAATTTTTTGATAGTGTACTTTTCCCCAGCTTTATTGAAGTATAATATGTATACAAACTGCATGTAATTAATGTATGTAATTTGGTGAGTTTGGACATATGTATACACTTGTGTTACTGTGACTACGATCCAGGTCATAAACATATCTATCACCTTCAAAAGTTTCCTTGTGCCTTTTTTTGATTTTGTTTTTCTTTCTTTCTTCCCTTCCTTCCTTCCTTTCCTAATAAGAACATCTAAAATGAGATCTAAAAATTAACATATTTCTAACTGCACAATTTCTTATTGTCAACTACAGGTTATAGGCAGTATGTCAAACAGCAGATCTTTTGAACTTACTCCTTTCGTGTAACTGTAACTTTGCAGTTTTTAATCAATATGCTAGGGGTTGGTGGTGATATGGGTGGTATTTGGCATATGGCAGGGCTCATCAAAGCCCAAATCTTGGCTTGCTGTATGTTTTGCCTTCTTGTCGAGTTCCTGGGACAGCATACACCAGGAAAATTGTAATTTGAGAAGCACAGTGCTATCTCTTAATAACCAGGAGGCTGTGTTAGAGTGGTTTGAATCTGTGTCATGGGACCATTGAGGTTAAGTGCTTCAGCATGTATAATTAGCCCAGAATATCCAATTCCCAAGTGAACGTAGAGTCCCATTACCTTCTCTGATGGATAGAACCAGGAAAAGAGACGTGGAAAGATGTCTTTGAACCCTCTAAAGGTACAGTGACCTGGCCAGTTGGTTATGGTTGGTTGCTCTGGGCTTTGGCCAATAAGATTAGCAAATTCTCCTGGGTTGGGGGGAAATGAGAGCAGGTAGAGCTTGGAAATAGATAGGAAATAGATTAGACAGAGGTGTATGTAAGGTGGGAAGAGGGGCAGAAGTGCTAGCTCCTCCTAACAAGATTTTAAGGAGCTTTTCCCCCTAAGGCAAACTGTGTCTTTCTTTAAAATTTTTAAAATCTGTTTTCAGTTGAAAGGGGAAAATGAAGTGAAAGTTACTCAGTTGTGTCCGACTCTTTGTGACCCCATGGACTGTATGGTCCATAGAATTCTCCAGGCCAGAATACTGGAGTGGGTAGCCTTTCCCTTCTCCAAGGGATCTTCCCAACCCAGGTCTCCTGCATTGCAGGTGGATTCTTTACCAGCTGAGCTAACAGGGAAGCCTGAAAGGGGAAAGGTTTTCTTTATTCTATAATGTATAATAAGCTTTCCATATTTTTATCTTGTAATTTGTTATTTTTTTATCATTTATCATTATTCCGTAGTTTATTATTATGAGCAGTATTAAAGACAAATTTTCCTCCCATTTAAAAGTCTACATAGTATAGACTATAAACCTTTATCAAAAGGCAGTTTTTTTTAACTCTTTTCAGACACTATGAATTTGGAAGTTTATTAAAATTGACCTTTTTAAAAATAAAATCTAAATATATTGTCTAAATTTTATATGCCATTGTATAAACTTTATATCCCAATTAATAGTCAATGGTGGTGTCTAATGACCTATAAGTAAAAAAAAAAAAAAAAAAACTGTCAAGGAAAATTTGAGGAGCAGCCAGTAGATGGTAGCATGCTATTGCATTTGAAATGAAGCTCTGCCAAAGATGTACAATATTTCCGCTGCAATTTGGCACTATTGGGATGAAAGGACTTCATATTTCACTTAGAAAGCTACATTTTAATCAACAGCCAAATAGCTTTTAAGCGAATTCTGAGCAAGGAGTTTATTCTTTGCTTATAATCTGTATTTGCATCATTTTAGGCATAGTAGCTTTGCAAAGGAGATAGCTAGCATTCTGCAGTTAGGAATAGCGTACTGTAACTTTTCTCTCTTCTTTCCACAATGCTCAGCACAGTGGAGGCACATGATTGCTCAAGTACTTGATCAGGAGTGTTTTAATGCAAAAATAATTAAAATGTTTTGGTTATTATGCTTTCTATTCAAAGTATAGTCCTGTAGATTCCTATACGATCTGTAAAGACACACATACCTGCAACACACACCAATGTAGCTCAGTGACCATGCTGTGTAATGGAACTTTATATTAGAAACTTTACTATTTGAGCCTTCCATTCTCTGCTTCTACCCCATCTCTTCTCTGCTTTCAGCCAAACTTAATACAAGTGCCGGCTGCCTGCCCTTGTCTGTATTTCTTGCTAACCACTGATTACTGTCCATCCATTTCAGTTTGGCTTTTGCTCTTTTTGTGCCATCAAACTGCTTTTGATGAGGTTTCCAGTATCTCCCTGTTGCTAAATCCAGGGGACACACTGTAGACCCTGTCTTCCTTGCTCTCAGCAACTTCTCATGCTGGATCCCTGGGCCTACCATGTGAGATTCTGTGTTTTCCTATTGGCTTTTCTTTCTCCAGCAGCAGCTGCTCAGCATTCATGAGATTCCTCGTCTTCTCCTGTGTGAGCTAATGTGGAGGTTCCTCAGGTCACAGTCGTCTCTGACAACTTTCTTTCAAGTCCCCCTTTCATGCCACCAGCTTATCTCTATCATTGTGGCTTTCCCCACCCGCCAGGAAAGCCCACCTTTGCACCTGGGTCACCCAGCCATCTCTAAACTGTTTCTCTAATGTCCAGACTCACTTTCTACCAGTCCCTTCTCTGCATCTCTCCAGATAGAGCTTGTCAAAAGCAGCCTCACTTCTCTTAGTGAGACCACTCGCAAAGCTCTCCATTGCCCTGAAGAATTAATCTGAAATCCTTACCACTGCAGTGTCTTTTCCAGTCCCACCTACATTTTTAGCTCAATCCTGAGCCCTTCTCCTCCATTCAGTGTGCTCCAGCCCCGGTATCCAGATTTTCCATTTCAGCCTTTTGGCTAAGATCATGTATCGTATGGGGGCTTCCCTGGTGGCTCCCTGGTAAAGAATCCACCTGCCACTGCAGGAGACGCAGGAGACGCAGGCTCAATCCCTGAGTTGGGAAGACCCCTTGGAGGAAGAATGCCAACCCACTTCAGTATTCTTGCCTGAAAAATTCCATGGACAGAGGAGCCTACTGGGCTACAGTCCATGAGGTCGCAAGAGTCAGACACGACTGAGTGATTGAGCACATGAACATCCTTGGCTAACTGCCTGCAGACCTTTCAGCAGTTCTCTGCCTGATTCTCTTTCAGGGCCCCCAACCTCATCTCAATTTAAATGTCTCTTCCTCAAGAACTCCTTCCCTGTCACAAAAGACAATCTCAGGTCCTCTTGTGACAAGTTCTCATTTCATTTGGCATTTATTTCAGAGCCTTTAACACAATTACAATTAAATAAAATTTTATATCGTCATGTGTTTTGTCCTAGACTGTAAGCTGCTGCCGCCTGGTTCTCTGTTGTATTCTCATTCTTAGCAAAATCCCTGAAACAGACTAGGCTGGTATAGACATGTAATCAACTGCATTTAATACATGCCTCAGGAATCAGAAACATTTTATCCTCAATTTCCAAAGCTTAGCTTTTCATTGTCAAAGATTATGTATCAACTTCTCAGACTAATAACTTTATTGTTACTGGAAGTTTATTCAGAATTGCTCATGTCAAAATGAACTTTTTAGAACCAAGTGTATTTTTTAAGAAGTGGCTTAAAAACTATGCTTATTGAAAGTTGATAGTTTTTATAGAATATGTACCACAATCTTTTCTTTTGGCCTTTTTAGCAGTTGCTGGTAATTATGGTTGATACCAATTAGATGACTAGAAGAGTTTCAAATGCTGAGCATCCAAAGAAAAACCTCATTCGGACATTTTTTTTTTTAAATGTGAGTATATGTGAGAATTATATACAGCCTAGCCCACATTTTCAGACATATTCTCAAAATAAATGAAAAAGACATTAAGGTATTTGTATAAAGGCCTCAATTATTTTTAAAATAAATAATAGTGCTAGTCAATTAGTCCTTGTGGATGACAATTACTTCTAAAAATATACCTAACTTTTAACATCTAAATTTGAGCAAAGAAGAGCAGCAATGACTCAACATTTTTCTTTTTTTAAACTGAAGCTATCTAGTTCAGCCCTCAGTCTGAGAGTATTCTTTTTTCCTAAATCAACATCCTTGGATAGCTTTTCTTTTTGATGTTGGAATGATCTGTCAGCCTAATAAGTATTGAATACCTCCCTGCTATACTACTCACAATTATACTTTTCTGTAAGATACACTGTCTCCTCCATTATCAAATGTGGGAGAAGAGAAAGGGGATGTGTGAAGAGGATCAGTGTGTGCCTGGAGTATCATTATTTTCGAGTATAGTGTAACCAGCCCCATAAACCAGGCTGTAATAATTAAGAACTCTATTCTGATGGTGATTAGCTTAATCTCTGTGCTACATTTTTCCACATTAGAGAAATATAGTATTTTCTTTCTTGTTTTTTGGCTGTGCCACAAAGCATGTGGGATCTTAGTTCTCTCATTAGAGTTAGAACTCTTACCTCCTGCAGTGGAAGCATGGAGTCCTAACCACTGGACCACCAGGGAAGTCCCAGGAATACAGTACTCTTAAAGAGAGTTATTTCTTCGTTTGGTTCAGAGGATAAATGAAAACATTCTGTTTCCTATTAGGGATATATTTATTTACCTAGAAATCTATATAAAATGGAGGGAAAAAATATTCATGGCTTTACAATGACAGTTAAGGAATCTTGTTTCATGCCACATGAAAGCATTTTAACGAATGAACAGAGACATAATTTAAATGCTGAAATAACATTTGGAACAATCTGCCATCTTTTTGTTGCTGTTGTCATTGTTTGTTTCTGTTGTGTACCAATTCTGTTTATGTTTAATGCTGTTGTATATATCCTGCTGCTGTTGCTAAGTTGCTTCAGTTGTGTCCGACTCTGTGCGACCCCATAGATGGCAGCCCACCAGGCTTGCCCGTCCCTGGGATTCTCCAGGCAAGAACACTGGAGTGGGTTACCATTTCCTTCTCCAGTGCATGAAAGTGAAAAGTCAGAGTGAAGTCGCTCAGTCGTGTCCGACTCTTAGTGACCCCATGGACTGCAGCCTACCAGACTCCTCTGTCCATGGGATTTTCCAGGCAAGAGTACTGGAGTGGGGTGCCATTGCCTTCTCCGGTATATATCTTAGAGGTGGTTTATTTTTTTTCTGGGCTCTTATGTTAAGAGAATGGTCATGACTTATATGACAGGTGCACAGCTTAACACCATACTCAATGATGAAAAGCTGAAAGCATTTCCTCTAAGATCAAAAACAAGACAAGGATGCCCACTCTCAGTACTTTTATTCAACATAGTATTGAAGTCCTGTCTCCAGCAATCAGACAAGGAAAAGCAATAAAAGGAATCCAAGTCAGAATGGAAGAAGTAAAACTGTCACTTTCTGCAGATGACATAATACAATATATAGGAAACTATAAAGATGCCACCAAAAACCTATTGGAATAAATAAATTCAGTAAAATTTCAGCATATAAAATTAATATACAGATGTCTGTCATGTTTCTATACATTAACAAAGAACTGTCAGAAAGAGAAAATAAGAAAACAACCCATTTACAGCCACATCAAGAAGAATAAAATACCTTGTAATAAATCTAACTAAGGAGATTAAAAAAAACTTGTACTTGGAAAATTATATGATATTGATGAAATAAATGGAAGAAAATACAAAAAATGGAAAGATTCTCAGTGTCCATGGATTGGAAGAATCAATATTGTTAAAATGACCATACTACCCAAGGCAATCTAGAGAGTCAGTGTGATCCTTATCAGAAACCAATGGCATTTTTCATAGGACTGGAAAAAATACTTCCAATTTTTTTTTCTTTTGTGGGAACACGAAAGGCCCTGAGTAGCCAAAGCAACCTTGAGAAAGAAGAACAAAGCTAGAGGTATAATGTGTCCTGTTTTCAAACTATGCTGCAAAGTTACAGTCATTGAAACAGTATGGTACTTGCACAAAAATAGACACGTAGATCAGTGGAACAGAATATTGAGCCCCAGAATGAACTCACACATATGTGGTCAATTAATTTACAACAAGGGAGGTAAGAAAAACAATGGGGGAAAGAAAACCTCTTCAGTAAAATGGTGTTGAGAAAACTAGATAGCTGCATGCAAAAAAATTCAAGTTGGACTACTTTCTCATACCATATACAAAAATATACTAAAAATGGATTAAATACTTAAATGTTAGACCTGAAAATTAAAAATCCCAGAAGAAAGCATAGACATTTTAGCAGTAGTTTTTTGGATATAACTCTTCAGGCAAAGGGAACAATAGCAAAAATAAACAAATGGGACTATATCAAACTAGAAAGCTCCTGCACCACAAAGGAAACCATGAGAAAAATGAAAACGCCACTTATTGAATGGGAGAAGATATTTGCAAATGGTATCTGATAAGATACGCCAACATCTAACAAACAAACAAGCAGCTCAGGCCATCAGGGGCAGATGAGCTGAATAGGCATTTTTCCAAAAAAAGACATACAAATGACCCATAGGCACATGAAAATATGTTCAGCGTTACTAATTATCAGGAAAATGCAAATCAAAACCACGACAAGTTCTCATCTCATGTCTGTCAGAGTGGCTATTAGCAAAAAGACAATAAATAGTAAGTGTTGGCAAGGGTGAAGAGAAAAGGGAATCATACACTATTTGTAGAACTATAAATTGGTGTAGCCTTTATGGAAAATAATGGAGGTTCCTTGAAAAATTAGAAATAGAACTGTCATATGATCTAGCAATTCCGCTTCTAGACATTTTCCAAAGAAAACAAAAACACGAATTCAGGGAGACTTATGCACCCCGATGTTCTCTGTAGCATTGTTACAATAGTCAAGATATGGTAGATAAATGGCTAAAGAGGATATGTGTGTGTGTGTGTGTGTGTGTGTATGTATGTACTCACATACACAAGGTTTATTACTCAGCCATACATAAGAATAAAATCTTGCTATTTGCAACAACATGGATGGACATAGAGGATATTATGCGAATAGAACTAAGAGAGAAAGACAAATACCATATGATTTCACTTATATGTGGAACTTTAGAATGAAACAGAAGTAGACTCAGGGATACAGAGAACAAACCAGTGGTTACCAGTGGTCACTAGAGGGGAGATGTGGTGGGGATGAGTGAAAAAGGCGAGAGAGGTTAAGAGGCTCAAGCTTTTAGTTACAAAATTAAAAGAGTGGCAGTGATGAAATATACAGCATGAAGACATAGTCAGTAATATTGTAGTATCTTTGTATTGTGACAGATGGTAACTAGACGTATCGTGGTGATCATTTTGTAATATATATAAACACTGAATCATTATGTTGTATAACTGGGACTAACATGGTATTGCAGGTCAATTAAACTTCAAAAAGAAAACAGAGAGAATGCCCATGCCTGATTATCCAGTGCCAGTCTGACGGGCATAAACAAAATCAAGAAAAGAGAAATCATCTTACGTTTGTTATTCCTTTCTCAAAAGAAAAATGTGGACAAGCAAAACAGAAGTGTTGGATTATTCTTTGGACTATATTTTATTGCTTTGTGTTAGTCTGGGTTCTTTGGTTTCCTGTGGCAGAGACTGCACTCAAATAAGCTTAGACTAATTTCATTTTTTCCCTGATATTCCTGTTGTACATATGCTAGACTACTTGATCTGGGTCCACAGGTCACTGATGCTCTGTTCATTTTTTCAATCCCCTCCTATCTGTGCTTTGTTTTGGATAGTTTCCAATTTTGTCTTTCTATTCATCAATCTTTTCTTATGCAATGAGTAATTTGCTGTTAGTCTCATCTAGCATATTTTTGACTATAGAAGTCATCTAGCCTGTTTTCACCTGTATAAATTTCATCTGGTCTTTATGTTTCTCTCCATCTAAGTTATCTTTTCTTTTATGTCCTTGAGAATATTAAAAAACATTTATAATAGCTCTGTTAACATTTTTGTCTGCTAATTCCTTCATCTCTGTTATTTCTGGGTCTGTTTCTATTGATTGCTTTTTTTTCCCCCCTGGTAGTGGGTCATATTTCTCTGCTTCTTTGTGTGCCTGGTAATTTTTGATGAGATACTAGACATAAAGGGTTTCACAGTGTTGGATTTTGTTGTATCCCTTTGAATATGGTTGATCCATTTGTTCTGTCATGCAGTTAAATAAACTTGCAGATTGGTTTAATCTTTTGAAGCTGCTGTTAAGCTCTGTTAGGGTGGGTCCGGAGTAGCCTTTGTTCTTGGGCTAATTTAGGCCCAGTTACTAAGGTGTGATCCTCCTAAGGACTCTACCCAACACTCCATGTATTACATGGTCTCTCCACTCTGGTTGGTAGAGGCATGAGCTATTTCCAGCCCTGCCTAAGCTCTAGGAATTTTTTAGTCTATTGGTTCATTTCTCTACCTCATGGAGTTACACCCCATACGTGTACAGATCTGTAGTCATTAATGATTCAGTGAACCTCTTTGCACATCTCCAGAGCCTTCTGTGCAGCTCTTTCCTCTCTTATACTCCGTCTCAAAATCTAGCAGTCTGTTTTCTCCACTTAGTATGTCTACTGTGCTATGTTTGAGGTCTCTCTTCCTGGTCTGTGGCTCGAAACTACCTTCAGAGTGTGTGTTGGAGGAATCATACTGCTGAATTCACTTTCCCCCTTCGCTTGGGGATCATATTTCAGCACTGCTTATTTTCCAATATCTGAAAAACATTTTTTTCACATATTTTGTCCAGTTTATGAGCAGAAAGGAAATTTCTGCTCATAGCAGTTAATCCTTTAAGGGGAGAAGCAGAAATTTAAAAATTATAGAATTGAGTTCATTTTATAAATGAATAATTCATTTAATATTATATCATTAAAAAATTTCCCCTGTGCCATTAGGTGTAATGTCCTTTTGTTCCATCCAGAAGATTATGTGTGATTTACTTAACTCTTACCCGGTTTTAGGATATTAAACCTGTTTCTGATTTTCTACCATTTCAAAGAAGACTGTGTCAAACATCCAGATATGAATCTTTGTTTTTTTAAATCCAGTTATGTCTTTTTTTTTTTTTTTTTTTACAAATTGAAAAAGTTATCTGACTGTGTTGAGTCTTAGTTACAGCATGCAGGATCTTTTATTGTGTCTCGTGGGCTCTCTAGTTGTGGCACATGGGCTCAATATTGCAGCGCACAGGCTTAGTAGCCCCGCAGCATGTGGAATCATAGTTCCCTGACCAGGGATCGAACCAACATTCCCCTGCATTGCAGTGAGGATTCCTAACCACTGGACCATCAGGGAAGCTCATCTACTTTATGTCTTTGTGATATATTTCTTGAGGTGGTGTTATTGGGTTCAAGTATTTGAGAGTGCTGCTTTGCTGTACTGTGCTAAGTCGCTTCAGTCGTGTTCGACTCTGTGTGACCCTATGGACTGTAGCCTGCCAGGCTCCTCTGGTCATGGGATTCTCCAGGCAAGAATACTGGTGTGGGTTGCTGTGCCCTCCCCAGGAGATCTTCCCGATCCACAGATGGAACCTGTGTCTCTAAAGTCTCCTGCATTGGGAGGCAGGCTCTTTATCACTATCACCACTTGGGAAGCCCTTGAGAGTGTTAACGCCCTCCAAATGTATTGCTAGGTACTATTTGGAAAGATTGTACCAGCTTTTCATTGGCATTGTATGAGAGCACTCATTTTGCCACACCCTCAACAGCACAGCACAGCCTATTTTATTCTTTGAGTGGCATATATTGAATGCAATTACAGTGTGAAGTCTGTTGCCAGGAAGATAAAGTACAGCCTCTTTCCCTAGAGGGCTCGTAGGTGGGTGGTGGAGAGAGATGGTAAACCCATCATAAATCCATGATAAATTTTGGAAGAACATATCAAACTTTGCCTAAGAAAACCTTCATACGTTTTCATCAAATATTTGAGGATAGACTGTTTTTAATAAGGTCACAGAAAGAAAAAAATGTCAGAAGGGTTAATAGGACATTTAAGGTGACTGAAGTGTTAAGTGAGTGTAGCGTATTTACTGAATAGTTTTGCTGGTGCCAAGATTGTGTTAGGAGTGAGAATGTAGGAGGAAATAAAGTCAAATTTGGAGGCAGAAAGCAGAAGGGCTCTGTATGGTCTTGAGCTAGTCAAACACACATTCCAATCCTATACGTTTCATGGGTGTACGGGAATCCTTATATGTAGTCAAATTTAACTTGTTACCATTGGCTTTGTTTCTCTTGCTCCTTACAGAGGTTGCCAAAATCTTTTTATAACAGGAGTCCTATTTCATCTGAGAGTTAACTCCAGCCTCTAAATACCACAGTGACCCTTTTTTGTTGTTTGTTTCTTTAGCGAGCAGGCTGAAGTCTTGTCTGCTCTTGTCAATTAAATAGGCTTGATTCTTTCTTGTCTCCTGTACAGCAAACAGGACATTCTGTGCAGGCCTGGAGCTGTCCTGCTGGCCTGTTCTTGAGCTGAGCACGTGATCCTTTCTGTATCCTGTGTTATGTGTTCTCTCTGGGCCACTTCTTACCAACTCAGGCTCTCTTGGGGTGAAGGTGTCACCATGACCGTCTGCCTCATTAGAACAAACCATTGGTATTTTGTCCTGTAAAACAGAGGTACTTTAGGTAAAGTCTAGCCATCTAACAAAAAGGAGGAAGTAGAATACCGTCAACAGCAGAGTTGCGCTGGGGTTTAGGAGACAGGCCTAGTTTCCAGTATGCTGCTGCTGCTAAGTCGCTTCAGTCGTGTCCGACTCTGTGTGACCCCATAGACGGCAGCCCATCAGCCTCCCCTGTCGCTGGGATTTTCCGGGCAAGAACACTGGAGTGGGTTGCCATTTCCTTCTCCAGTGCATGAAAGTGAAGTTTCCAGTATACTGAATGACTAATAAGTTGTATGATCTTGGTTAACGCGTGTGTCTTTGGGTCACTACTTCTTGATTAACGAAATGACATTTGTGTTCTCTACCAGTTCAAACTTTGACTGTATAAACAAAGGTTAAAAAAAGTTTGAAAGGATTTTGAAGGAATTAAACCCAAATTTCTTCATGGATATAGACATGAAATTTGTGTTTTATTCTAAAAGCAACATTTAACTATATTCTATAATGATCTAAGTTTCTAGAGAACCAAAGACCTTTAATGAACACAATTCTAATTTTTTATTTATATATCTTCTTACCGTAATGTGTCAACATAATCTCTGAACAACGGATTGAGTTACTTCTCATTTATCTTAGATGCATAGCAGGTATTTAAACTTAAGATATTTTCCTAGGAATATGAATTTCTTAAATGAGTGTCAAATATTTTCTTAAGAGACTTGCAATTAATTACATGGGTTAAAGTCAGAATAGCTGTTTTGGTTGTAAACATCTGTGGCCTCTTTCCATTTCTGCTTCTGCCATAATTCTAAGGCTTTCACTTATTTTATAATGTGAGGTGAGAAGAAAAGGCTCTCTGTGTATTATAATTTTTTTAAAGTACTATTAATTTGTCACTTTGGCTTAAATAGGTTATTTTTGGCTTACATAGGCTTTTTGTGTGCTATTTTGGGCATGCTGCTACTGCTAAGTCACGTCAGTTGTGTCTGACTCTTTGTGACCCCATAGACGGCAGCCCACCAGACTCTCATCCCTGGGATTTACCAGGCAAGAACACTGGAGTGGGTTGCCATTTCCTTCTCCAGTGCATGAAAGTGGAAAGTGAAAGTGAAGTCGCTCAGTCGTGTCCTACTCTTCACGACCCCATGGACTGTAGCCCACCAGGCTCCTCCGTCCGTGGTATTTTCCAGGCAAGAGTACTGGAGTGGGGTGCCATTGCCTTCTCCGCTGGTCCCATTACTTTATGCCAAATAGAAGCAGAAAAGGTGGATTTCTTCTTCTTGGGCTCTAAAATCACTGCGGCTGGTGATTAATCAGAAGGCAGTTGCTTCTTGGCAGGAAAGCTAGGACAAACCTAGACAGTGTGTTGAAAAGCAGAGACATCGGTACCAACAGAGGTCTGTATAGTCAAGGCTCTGGTCTTCCCAGTGGTCACATAACGGTTGTGAGAGTTGGACCGTAAAGAAGGCAGAGTGCCAAAAGAATTGATGCCTTCCAACTGTGGTGCTGGAGAAGACTCCTGAGAGTCCCTTGGACAGCAAGGAGATCAAACCAATCAGTCTTAAAGGAAATCAGTCCTGAATACTCATTGGAAGGACTGATGCTGAAGTTGAAGCTCCAGTATTTTGGTCACTTGATGCCAACAGTTGACTCATTGGAAAAGTCCCTGATGCTGGGAAATATTGAGGGCAGAAGGAGAAGAGGGCATCAGAGGATGAGATGGCTGGATGGCATCACCGATGCAATGGACAAGAGCTTGCGCAAACTCCGGGAGATAGTGGGGGACAGGGAAACTTGGCATGCTGCAGTCCATGGGGTTACAAAGAGATGTTCACCACTGGGTGACTGGACAACAATACAATAATTGCCTTAAAATGTTGTATTAGTTTCTGCTGTAGAACAAAGTGAATCAGCTATATGTATGCATATATCCCCTCTCTCTAGAGCCTCCCTCCCACCACCCCGACCCGCCATCCCCCGCTTCGAGATCATCACAGAGCACCAAGCTGAGCTCCCTGTGCTACGAAGCAGCTTCCCACCAGCGCTGTTTCACAGATGGTGGTGTGTGTATGTCAGTGCTACTCGCCCAGTTCATCCCAACCTCCCCTCACCCACGTGTCCACCTGTCTGTTCTCTATGTCTGCCTCTCTATTCCTGCTCTGCAGATAGGTTCAGTCGTACCATTTTTCCAGATTACGTACGTATGCATTAATATATGGTATTTGCTTTCCTCTTTCTGACTGACTTCACTCTGTATGACAGACTCTATCACAGTTTCACTAACTGCTCTCATGTGATTTATGCTGTGATATATCCAGTTATTGTAGTCTGTTCATATTACAAGGAAAGCAGATGTAGAATCTGAGGAAGTCTCCGAAAGACCACCCTACACATAAGTAGACAGTATTTGGGTGTAACCACCACTTTGAGTCATGAGAGGTCTTACCACCAAGACTACCTGGAGATGTGAGGTAGAGTGGGGAATTGGGGTAATGTGCCTGACATGTAGCCCTGGGTTAATAAGGTGTTAGAAATGCCCGAGCTCCCAAGATTATGACAAAACTTCGTTGACTATTCAAATAATCCAGTTTCTTACTGAGTGATTTATCTACTCAAGGGTATAAATTGTAAAGTTGGTTTATGGAAGAATTTTGGAATACTTGTCTGACAGTCTTGTTCTACTTCCCTCTTCCTGTTGAATTGTCATGTGCCTTCATAAATTTCACTCCAACTAAGCAAAACCCAAACAGAAACAGTGGGTGAAGAATTTCCAAATTAATTTCAAAGATTCTAAATTGTTCTGTAGTTGTAAACCTTTTTATAGCTTATTAGACAGAATGAGTGAAAAAATTGTGGCTAACCACTCCCCCGTTCAAGTAGTTATAACTGAACTCAGTGCAGATTATAATTGAGATCTATATCTTTTGTAGATTCAAGTGCTAGAGTTTATTCAAATTTAATGAGACTCCTGTCCTATTGCTTTGCTTATCTTATGTTAAATTGTGTTCTCCTTTGTATTTGACCCTGAGGCAGGAAACATCGGGAAAACTTGTTAGGCAAAAATAATAGTTTCCATCCAGTGGAAAGCATAGACATTTCAACTGAAGAGAAAATGAACATTTGAAAGTTAGAGAAAAAATAGAATTAGATCTGAACACTTCAGGTGGTATGGATTTTTAGAATAGTGGCCTGCCAATGATTCTTTTTACTATGTTGTGTGTTTATAAATATCATCCAAAAAATCAAACATCTTAACTCATCCCCATCCAAGCTCAACTCCTTTTTCTTTGCTCAGTTTCGCTGGATTGGCCAGGCAAAATTTAAAGCAACAAGACATGACCATGTTTGGAATGACTGCATTGTTTTGCATATCCTTTACAACTTGATTTAATCTAGGTAGAAATCCCATTTTATTTTTTGTGGTTATTACTAACCCAATGTGAATAATATGAAACTTCCAAACATGCTTTTATTAGAATTTAAAAAATTTGGGCCCAGTGTAGAATCCATGAACAGTATTCTGTCTGGAAATATTAGAGATAGTCACCTCAAAATAAACTATTAACAATTCCCAGAGCTTTGATTTTACATAGTTAAAACTATCAAAGCAATATTGCATAGTCTTAAACTAGAATTTACTGTCTTGAACATTATGCTTTTCTGATTTTTATTTCCCTTTTGTTAATAGTCAAGATTTTTAAAAAGCAAATGTTTTGAACTCTTGGACTCTACTGAACTGTGATATAGAATTTTAAATACTATATTTAAGTGTTGTTTTATACATAAACCAGGAAGAATTGAAAACATAATTGAAGGGCTAGCATCTTGCTGGCTAAGGGAACAATTTGGCTTTCATCTAAATGAATGTATAGTATATGAATTACAAGGTAATACAACACTAAGTTTAAATGGTGTTTTTAAAAAGAAAGCTTATCTTATTTGTGCTTAATGTCTAGTTTGGCAGATACGGAGTTTGTGGTGGATGCAGTTGGTGGTGGGGAACTGGTTTTGGGGAAGATGAGCATTGCAAAAGGTTGGCTTGACCCTCTTCAAGGATCTGCTCTATCTTTATGTCTGGAGTTAGATTCATGGCCGATGCTAGATTCCGAAGCATTTGATAATAACTGGGCACCTAGGTGTTATCCCTTAGTTCATATTAACAGTTTTGAAATGCAAATTTTAGTTTTCTATAGCTTTACCATAACTAAACACACAAAGATAAAATAAAGTTAGTCTTGGGACTTCCCTGTAGGTCCACTGGTTAGGATTCCACACTTTGACTGCAGGGGGCACAGCTTTGATCCCTGGTCCAGTAACTAAGATCCCACATGCCTGGCAACATGGCCAATAAAAGAAATATGTCTTATCATAGTTTTATTCTAGCCCCATTCTGTGCTCTGCAGTCCCACTGACCTTGTAATAGAGTGCTGCCCTGTACAACCCTTAACATGCAGCCCTTTCTGTGTGCCAGTCCCTCCCCCTCCCCCCTGTTACCTGGCAACAGGACTGTCAGTGGTCCTGCTCAGCCATTGGTTGGTATTGCAGTGGGCCCCTCCCCCAAGCCACCAACTGTCAATGAGCAACCATTAGTTAAGTACCTGTTCAGCCAGTGGTTGGTGGAATGGCTGTTATGAGGTGGAGAGTAAGGTAAGAGGTGAATCCTGGCCTTCTCTCGGGCCCTCTTGGATTGGTGGATGAGCTGGGGGGCCCACGGAACAGGCAGGGGGCTGTGTCCTGCAGGCCTCCAGAGCCCTCACCAAGACCACCTGCTGACCAGGCCCAGGCCTTGAGGCGGCAGTGAACCTTTCCATCATCCCTGCCTCTGTGACCTAACGGCACTGGCAGTCTGCCTGGGTCACAGTCTGTGGAACCTGCCTCTCTCCCACCCCATGTTTTGGTGGCCTGAAGAGCCTGAGGTCTTGTTGGGCCCTGGGCTCCTGGTTCCCTCGGCAATGACAGCTGGTCAGGGGCTGGGGACCTGGCCCTGAGGGAGCTGCCAACTGAGACCTGCTTCCTCTTAGCCAGGACCTGGACCTCACAGGGTAAAAGATGAGCCTTGGGACCTTGCCCTTTCTTGTCAGAACAGAGAATAACATTTGTTTGATGGAGGTTTACAGGAACATCATTACCTGACTGTGACCTGACTTCAGGAACAAAGGATCTGACACCAAGAAGTTTGCAAGAACTAAGCACGTCCTTCCCTCACCTTGCCTAAAAAAAAGGGCTTTGCTGAGAGCTTTTGGCAGTTTGGGGGTTTTAAGGTAGGAGCCACCTGACTCCTTGCCTGGCCGTCAGTAAACCTTTCTCTGCTCCAAACTCTGATGTTTTGGTATCGTTTGGCCTCAGGTGGGGCACGTGGACTTGTGTTCCAGTAACAATCTCTGTGCTATTTTGTCAACACATTGAATACTTTCCTACTTCAAGGTCTTCTGATGGCTGACCCCTCTATTCCGTAGTTCTTTCCTCCACCTGGCTGGCTCTTTCTCATCTTGGAAGTCTCATTTCTTACTCCCATCTTCCTTCCTTTGGGAGGACCGACTATACACTAGCTCATCTCTTCCCCAAATATTTCTGATCACTTAGCTCTGATTATTTCCTCTGTGACACTTTCATAATCCTTGGTCATGTTTCTTTACTTCTTCATATTCTGATGTTTTCTGCTAGAACATGAGGTTTATGAATGTAGGGGTCTTCCCGTCTGTCTTTCCTTTGCTCTAATACTAACTGGCAGCATAGTAAGTAAGTGTTCGTCACTCAGTCATGTCCGACTCTTTGCGACCCCATGGACTGTAGCCCACCAACTCCCCTATCCATGGGATTCTCCAGGTAAGAATACTGGAGTGGGTAGCCATTTCCTTCTCCAGGGGATCTTCTTGACCCAGGGCTCGAACCCAGGTCTCCCACATTGCAGGCTGATTCTTTACCATCTGAGCCACCAAGGAAGCTGGTGGCATAGTATGTGCTTAGAAAATAATTGCACCTAGAATAGTTTGTAATGTGCATGGATTTTTGTATTGATCTTTATACTTAACTCCAACCTTTTACAATAAAATATAAACATTTTAGTTCTTTTTTCTTTAAGATGATACATTTAATCTTTTCCCAGAGTGCTCAGGTATATTTACCATATGTTGTAGGTAAATTAGTATTGGGGGAGGCAGATAAGAAACTGACACTTAGATTAAGTGATATTGCACATTCATTTGCTGGGAGATGATAGATTAGGAATCATAGAAGCTTTCATGTCCTTTAAATATAACATCCTTTCTGAAAAAAGAGAAGGTTAAGGTTTGGAGATAGGTGTTGATAAAGGTTAAATGATCAAGGTTATGTAGCTGGAACTCTTGAAAACAAGGAACTGGGAAAAGAGTAAAATCGAAAGTTCTCTGGAGTTGCTTCTTGGGCTCACTTTGCATTATATAGCATGTGAGACTTCTGCAACTGAAAAAATATTTTCATTTTTATTAAAAATTATGATTCTGTGTTTTAAAACATGAATTGCATGTTTTCATATTTAATAGTACATTGATGTGCATCCTTTAAATACCATAGGCATTAGAGTTTTTTTTTTCCTCCAGAAAATACTTCAATTATGCCTTTTATATCTTCTAGCTAATGTGTCTCTGCATACTGATATTGTTTGTTAAATATACGAAGGCACCTGTAACATTTGTAATAAATGTTACATGAGCTTTTCAGTTTCTAGACATCATCTCTTTAATTCTCTGTTGCTATGGGTTTTCATTAGTATTCCCTGGAGCCTGGGTTGCCATAGAAAATGTGTAGTTGTAGAGGAGTTACCATGACAACAATCCACCATTATGTATTTTTCAATATCAGCTAGCTGGAGATGATAGTGAATCTGAGGATATTTGTTTTGGAGTCCAATAATTAAAAAAAAAACAGTATATTTCAATATCCTAGTTATCTCCAACATATATTTTAAATATGATGCTAGTTATCCTTTATTTAAATAAACAGAAATGAATATGTTTTAAAAGCTAATTTTTAGCCATTTAGCTTGGTCTCCAGAAATTTAAATTGCCTTAAATATTTGAGACATACATAAACTCCCACATAATAAAGCTCATGTCAAATAAGCATAAGTTTTTGTTCTAATTATCTCCTGGCTCTTTCATGACCTCAAAGAATAGCAGCTCAGGTACATTACATGAGAAAACAGAGGTGGAAGAGTAGCTTTTATCTTTGAAGTGGAACTCAGAAATAAAGAAAGGAAATCACCTGGTGACTCATTGCTCAATGTAGCTTTTTTTAAAAAAGAAAAAAGCAGAGAACCTATTTTCAGTAAAGTGGCAAATCCCTTGGTTGAAGAGAAATTTTAAATATACTATTTAAATTGGAAAGCTTTTGATATATCCAACGCTTGAGCAATCATTTTGAAATTGTTTACCTATTAGCAATGTTAGGCATATAATGTCAGTTGTCTTCAATTTACTTTCCTTATTGGTACCCTAATAGAGTGATACACCATTATTTTGTCACAGGGCCAGGTAGAATAAATGTTATAATAACAGTTCAGCAAATTAGATCTATGTATATCAGAGATTTTGAAAAGATGAGCGACTTTCAAGTTTTACAGTTTTACAATCTGGCTTAAAATTTTTTTGTTGTTGTTCTTAATTGTTGCTGTAATCTGAATTTTTCTGTCCCCTGCAAATTCATATGTTGAGACCAAATGCCCAATGTTATGGTATTAGGACTTGGTAATCTTGGGAGGTGATTAGGTCCCTTATATAAGAGACCCCAGAAAGCTCTCTTGCCCCTTCTATCATGTGAGGACATAGTGAAAAGATGGCCATCCATGAACCAGGAATTGAGTCCTCACTAGACACTGAGTCTGCTGGTGCCATGAACTTGACTTTCCAGCATCCAGAAGTATGAGAGATAAGTGTCTGTGGTTTATAAGCCCACCAATCCACAGTATTCTGTCAGAGCAGCTCTGATGAACTAAGACAGTTGCCAAGCCTTTCTTTGAAACTGTGGGAAGATATGATATTGGGTCCTCTTGTTTTTGTATTCTTCTTAAAAACTTTATATTCGAATATAGTTGCTTTACAGTTTTGTATTAGTTTCTACTGTACAGCAAAGTGACTCAGTTATATGCATACATATGTCCCCTCTTTTTTGGATTGCCTTCCCATTTAGGTCACCACAGAGCGTTGAGTAGAGTTTCCTGTGCAGTACGGTAGGTTCTCATTAGTTATCTGTTTCATATACATGGTAGTGAATATATGTCAGTCCCTATCCCCCAATTCATTCCACCCCCCGCCCCCGCCAGCCCCACTACCACCACCCTCATTTCCCCTTAGTGTCCATACGTTTCTTCTCTGTCTGTGTCTCTCTTTCTGCCTTACAAATAGGTCCATCTGTACCATTTTTCTGGATCCCATATATATATGCGTTAATATATGATATTTATTTTTCTCTTTCTGACTTACTTCACGTTGTATGACAGTCCCTGGGTCCATCCACATCTTGTTTTTGTGTCCTTGAGGCCATGTAATATTGGAGCTCTCCAACATCCTTCTCTGGAAACTTTTCCTCATGGGACATGTGAAGATAGCCGCTCCTATAGCAGAGTAGATGTGCCGCACAGAATCCTGGGTGGTAATTCAATATTTCAAAGGATTGGTGAATATATTAATTGTTCCTGGATAAATGTGGGGCAGCCAAGAGAAAAATATAAGACCAAGTAGTGTTTTACTGGGTGTAGTTTCATAGAAGAGGTAGGTAGAGTTTGATGGAAAACATTTAAAAAGCTGACCTTCCAATCCATGCTGCTACTATATCAAGGATATACTTTCCCCTCCCATAGATCAGGGTCTAGAAGTGTTTCAAGAACTTCTTCCATTGTCCTCTCCTAGTGGAGTCATGTAGACAGGATTTGTGTCTCCTGTAACACAACTCACTCAAGCCTTGTTGTTTGGAGTTTTCACTGAGGCTCATTCACTTAGACTTGGTTGGTCACACAGGCATTATTAGCTTACTCTCCAGTCCCTCCTGAGACCAAGCTGATAGCACGTGGACACAGGCACCCCCCATAAATCACACTGTTACTGTAGTGTGTATGCTGTGGCCCCAAACACCATGGTAAACACCAGCACCCTTATCAGATAGGTATTCAGAGAGCTTAGAGGCCACTGCGCCAGGTTCAAGGGCAAAGGCTAGCCTTCCTTTCTGACAAAGTTAATCCTTTACTACAGACTTGCTTTGTCTCTTTCCCTCTCCATCCATTCTAACAAGCTCTTGCCAGATCAATCTTTCTAATCAATAGTCTTAGTCATGCCACTTTCCTGCTGAACAACCTGTGAGTCTTGTTGTACTTTTGTCCCTCTGCTCTAGATGTTACAGGTTTCTGATGATAGATATTCTCTGTTTTTGGCCCCATAAACCAGTAAAATATCAAAGTTGTCCCAAAGTACTTAATCACCCTATGTGTTCCTAACTGTTCTTTACTCTTCTCGTCTTCTCAAACTCTGATGCCCTTGCCCATTCAAAATCTTTGTGGGCTCATCTTACTGTCATAGAGCCTTAATTGCTTAAACTAGATTTATTTCATTCCTTTATGGGTCCCTTTCCTTGTACCTCTCCATGACATTTGCCTTCCATTGTTGTTTTTGTATTTGTCTTATTCTTTATTATACAGGATGCTCCTTCAGGGTGAGCATTGTGCCTTATTCCTCCTTATAGTCTTCGTAGAGGCTAAGAAAATGCTTGGAAACTGGAAGGGACAGAATATGTGCAGAGTTTCATTCTGGTCTTTTGGAGAGAATGCAGCAAACAGCCAGTGTCATAAGAGCAGACTGCTTACAATGATGGCTTCTCTGTTGTATTTCAAAGCCCAAAGAACATTATAGACCCTCTTAGGGTTCGTCGTAGACTGGGGTTGTTAGGGAGCTTCTTCTGTAGATTCAGCTTTGTTTTGAAGAACTGAATTCCCATGAGCAGATAAACCCATGGAACAAGCATTCGTGTTGCTTGGTCCATCTGAAGCATTGGGCACCGTCAGTGATTTGAGGATCTACCCTCAAGGATCGGATTGAGTCTTGCTGGCTCCAGTGTGAAAAATAACCTTATAGAATTCATTTAACCTCAGTTCTAGGCCTTCTTCTCCCTCTTATGCTAAACCCTCTCTCTTCCCCCTGCCAGGATTCCCGTATACCTTACGCTGAGAGAGACAACTCTTTTAATGTATTTGTTTGTGTAATGATTTGGTGTGTACTTAATGAACACACATTTATCAGGCCCTTTGTCAGATGTTGAAGATACAGTGGTGAACTAGATAGAAATAGCCCTTGTCCTGATTTTCTCCCATAAAAAAATTTTAAAACTCTAAGGCACATTTTCTGTTGGTTTAGTTAACCTTCAACTCATTAATTTCCTTATAATGCATGTGAAACAGGAGAGCTAAACGGAGAGCTAAACTAACGTCAGCAGATGTTAGTTGAACATTTCTACTGTGTGCTAAAAAGCAGTCTAGGGGCTGCCCTGGTGGCTCAGTGGTAGGGAGTCTGCCTGCCAATGCAGGTGACGTGGATTTGATCCTTGGGTCAGAAAGATCCCCTGAAGGAGGAAATGGCAACCCACTCTAGTATTCTTGCCTGGGAAATCACATGGACAGAGGAGCCTTGTGGGCTCAAGAGTGGGGTCACAAAAGAGTCAGACATGACTTAGCATCTAAATAACAACAATAAATAGTCTACTACCATTACCTTGTTTTAATCCTCCCGACCCTTGGGTAGCAGCCTAATTGTCATTAGATTATAGATGTGAAAACTGAGGCTGTGTTTTAGGTCTGACTCTTTAAACCTTCCCTGGTGGCTCAGCTGGTAGAGAATCTGTCTGCAATGCGGGAGACTTGGGTTTTATCTATGGGTTAGGAAAATCCCCTGGAGAAGAGAAAGACTACCCACTGCAGTATTCTGGCCTGGAGAATTCCATGGACGATATAGTCCATGGGGTTCCAAAGAGTCGGACACGACTAATAGACTTTCACTTTCTACTCTTGATCTTGGACTTTCCACCACTGTGTAATAGATTGCTACTTGGCTGAGTAAACCCTCCCACTTTTTTTTATGGTGACTTTGATCTTTCACTGTTATTCTTACCAAGTGATCAAACAACAGCTCTTGCCTATGCTAAAGTTCACACAGGTGGCCCCTACAGTTTTAGCTGAATGAATGGATCAAATCTATTACCTGTTCTTAGCAACCGTGTTTATCTTTGTTATATTACTTATTATATTGCTTGAATATCATCTTGGAAACAAAGGAATAGGTGACATTAGAAATGTTTTTTAACTAGCTGCAAGTTGCGAACAATAATTGTGCCACTTGGAATTTTATGGTAGTTCATTTCAAATACATTGGTTGGTCTGAGCTCAACAACTTTTATCAACAAGTGGGTTGACATTAAGCTTCTCAAACCTCCAACAAATCACCTGACTCCTGAAATAGGCTGGAATGGTGGTTTGTCAGTGACAAATTGTTTCACTGCTCTCTGAGGCAAGAATATTATGAATGTTCAGCATCTCAGTTTATTTACTCAAGTATATTTGAAATGATGTATTTGGGGATCTGTATTTTCCAAACTTTATGACAGGCTTATTTCTCGAAGGAAAGATAAATAAAATGTCAAATTCACGACTAAACAATCTAGAATTTTAACTATCTAAATGAGTAAGGGAAATAGCATTTCTTTTTACTGTTTCAACCACTGTCTCCTCGAAAGGTCTTCGGAGAGTTTCATTCCAGGAGACACTCTGCTTGAACATATTGGGCAGGTGCATTTGTGGATGTAAGTGAACATGTTACATTGTGTTTGTTTGCACAGTTGCAGTGGAGAAATATTCACCCAAATTGCTTTCTCTCATTTAAACTGTGTTATTTCAGTAGAGTAGATTGAGGGCAGGTGAGTAGAATGGTTAAGAGGAAGGCTCTGATGTCAGAATTGGGTTTGAATGTCACCTTCACTACCAATAAGCTGTGTAACTGAGCAATTTAGTCTAAGTGTCAGAATCTTCATCTATAAAGTGGAAACAGTAATAATTAGTACCTCATATTGTTTAAAGAGTTAATCATGTTCTGTGTTGAACATATATTAAATAGCCACTAGCTCTAGAAAGCTGAATGAGTGAATGAAAGTTACTCAGTCGTGTCCAACTCTTTGTGACCCCACGGAGTATACAGAACATGGAATTCTCTAGCCCGTAATACTGGAGTGGGTAGCCGTTCCCTCCTCCGAGGGATCTTCCCAACCCAGGGATCAAACCCAGGTCTCTCGAATTACAGGCGGATTCTTTACCAGCTGAGCCACCTGGGAAGCCCAAGAATACTGAAGTGGGTAGCTTATCCCTTCTCCAGTGGATCTTCCCAACCTGGGAATCGAACTGGGGTCTCCTGCATTGAAGGTGGATTCTTTACCAGCTGAGCTACCAGGGAAGCCCCAGCTCCAGAAGGCTAGCTGTTGTTTAATTTTTTTTTAAAAAATGTTGCTTTATTTTTTAAAAAAGAAACTGGTACTTTCTCCAATAAAAATAAATAAAATAACAGCCCTGCTGCTGCTGCTAAGTCGCCTCAGTCATGTCCGACTCTGTGCAACCCCAGAGATGGCAGCCCACCAGGCTCCCCCGTCCCTGGGATTCTCCAGGCAAGAACACTGGAGTGGGTTGCCATTTCCTTCTCCAGTGCGTGAAAGTGAAAAGTGAAAGTGAAGTCGCTCAGTTGTGTCCAACTCTTAGCGACCCCATGGACTGGCAGCCCACCAGGCTCCTCCATCCATGGGATTTTCCAGGCAAGAGTGCTGAAGTGGGGTGCCATTGCCTTCTCCAATTGTTTCAGTTATTTTTATTGGAGAAAGTACCAGTTTGTTTTTTTATTAAAAATTTTTGAATTCATGCTTAATTCTTGGTAGCAAGTGAAAATCTTTTGGAAACTACAGAGTATTGAAATTCTGTGGACTATGGAGCTGAATTGGGAAAGGAGTATGACAAGGCTGTATATTGTCACCCTGCTTATTTAACTTATATGTACAGTACATCATGAGAATTGCCAGACTGGATGAAGCACAAGCTGGAATCAAGATTGCCAGGAGAAATATCAATAACCTCAGATATGCAGATGATACCACCCTTATGGCAGAAAGTGAAGAGGAGCTAAAGAGCCTCTTGATGAAAGCCAAAGAGGAGAGTGAAAAAGCTGGCTTAAAACTCAACATTCAAAACACTATCATGGCATCTGGTCCCATCACATCATGGCAAATAGATGGGGAAACAATGGAAACACTGACAGACTTTATAATTTTGGGCTCCACAAATCACTTCAGATGGTGACTGCAGCCATGAAGTTAAAGGATGCTTGCTCCTTGGAAAAAAAAGCTATGACCAACCCAGACAGCATAGGTAAAGCAGAGACATTACATTGCTAACGAAGGTCCATCTAGTCAAAGCTGTGGTTTTTCCTTTAGTCATGTATGGATGTGAGAGTTGGACTATAAAGAAAGCTGAGCACCAAATAATTGATGCTTAGAACTGTGGTGGGGGAGAAGACTCTTGAGGGTCCCTTGGACTGCAAGGAGATCCAACCGGTCCATCCTAAAGGAAATCAGTCCTGAATATTCATTGGAAGGACTGATGCTGAAGCTGAAACTCCAATACTTTGGCCATCTGATATGAAGAACTGACTCATTTGAAAAGACCCTGATGCTGGGAAAGATTGAAGGCAGGAAGAGAAGGGGACAACAGAGGATGAGATGGTTGGATAGCATCACCGATTCAGTGGACATGAGTTTGAGCAAGCTCTGGGGGTTGATGATAGGGAAGCCTGGTGTGCTGCAGTCCATGGAGTTTCAGAGATTCAGACACAACTGTGTGACTGAACTTCTGATGTAGCTATAGCACTTGAGTTCAAATCTAAGCTTCTTTATTTACTGTCAAAGTTTGGGCAAGTTACTCACTCTCTCTGTGTCTCAGTTTCCATGTATATAAAAGGAGGTAATAGAATACCTACCTCATTGTGTTAGGTGAGGACCAAATGAGGTAATATTTTTGAACCCTTTACAATAGTACCTGACACATAGTAAACACTATATGAGAACTAATTTATTATTTTATATTGATGATAAAATACAACTAACTATAAAGATGGATATGCATATTGAATCATGAATAGAATAAATATTTATTATTATAGACATTGACTAACTGGACATATACATAAGGAATGTATCAGATATGGAAAAATCTCAAATTCAAGATCTCCTTGGAAATAGGGTTCTTATTTAAAAGAAACCATTCATAAAATTATACATAGTTATTGTAATTGATATTGAACCTTTTTTTTAACCTAATGTTTATACCTATGTAATAAACTCCAGTTCTTCTTTTGGGGCTTCCCCGGTGGCACAGTGGTAAAGAATTTGCCTGCCAAGGCAAGAGACTCAGGAGACTGGAGTTCTATCCCTGGGTCGGAGAGATCCCTTTGAGTAGGAAATGGCAACCCAGTCCAGTATTCTTGCCTGGGAAATCCCATGAATAGAGGACCCTGGCTGGCTATAGCCCATGGGATCGCAGAGTCAGACATGACTGAGCACATGTACACACAATCCTGCTTTTGTGAACTCAGACGTGATTTGACCTGTGTTTTCCTACTTGTTATCTTAAGAGATTATTCAGTCAAGGAAGAAACGAGAATGGTGTAGGACAGTCTCAAAATAATTATCATGGACTTCAGAATAGTACTGCTGGAGAGTAATTGCTGAAAAATGAACCATGTTGCCTCTAATAGTAATTGTAAAAGTTCAGTAATTGTGGTTCTAGAGACTGAAGGTCAGTTTCAGGAAATAGGAATGATTTTGGATTCAACAACAGAAGTCCCAAGTTCCAGTTCTATTACAGCCACTCATTAAGCGTATTCAGTTCAGTTCAGTCGCACAGTCGTGTCCAAGTCTTTGCAACCCCATGAACCGCAGCCCGCCAGGCCTCCCTGTCCGTCATCAACTCCCAGAGTTTACCCAAACTCAGCTCTGGTTATTTCACTTATTTCTTTGCTCATCACTCTCCTCTTACAAAATAACAGTGATAATGTCTATCTTCCTTTCTCACAAGACTTTTTTATGGGCTCAGTATAAACTGTGAGAGGCAGCTGTGCTCACCACTGTAGCACAAGATGGGAGGGAGGGATACATTAGGAAGTTGGGAGTAACATATTATACACACACACTGCTATATATAAAATAGATAAACAACAAGGACCTACTGTAGTGCAGGAAGCTAGACTCAACATTTTATAATAACCCATACAGGAAGAGAATTTGAAAAAATATATGTATGTAACTGAAATACTTTGCTGTACGCCTGAAACTAACTCAACATTGTAAAGCAACTATATTTCAATTTAAAAAGTAACTAGAAAAAAACATGCAAGTTTAAGAAGTTAAATATGTATATATGTAATGCAGAATCCCTGGACACGTAATTGTGCTTCTCATTTTTATTAATGTCAAGACAAAGATGAAGAATTAAGCATTTTTGTTTCTCTGTAGAACTGTGGAAACATGGTTTGGGCTATGAGAAGAGACTAGCAGAGGGATATTTCCTATTTACATTCTGTTCTACTAAATTGAATTCTAATTAATGTAATTCTTTTTAATTTATTCTAATTCTATTTAAACATATCACTTTCCCTCACAGCATATGGTTTGACCTGTATGGCAGAATGAGAACGGGGAAGGAGGAACTTGGGTTGGGGGTTGGGTTAATAGAGGGGAGGAGGCCCTGATGTAAAGCTGAAAAAGGTATGTGTGGATGTGTTTTGTCAAACCTTTTTTAAAATTTTAATTTTTTTTTTTACAGTAGGTCCTTGTTGATTATCTATTTAATTTTTATGCCATTTTTAGATTAAATTTATTTCTTTTTAAATGAAACAAAGATGAATGTTTTTAATGATAAAAGGTGCAATTCACAAAGAATATAGACATCGTCGACCATTAGACACCAAACAACAAAGAAATAGAGACACGTAAAGCAAAAATCAGAACAAATATAAGGGAAAAGTACACAATATATAATCATAGTGAGACATATTAACATTTCTCTGAGGATATTTTATCAATTGCAGAAAAAATTAGGGGCATCTTGAATGATGTCATTAATAATTTAAATATAATAGATTTATAATTATATTAATCTTATATCCTACACACATATATTTAAAATTTTGTATCTCATATGTTGTCAGATGTCCACAGGACATTTAAGAAAACTGTCAAAAAGATAAACATTTCTAAATTTCAAAAAGAATTCTTTTTCTGTGTGATTCAGTTATACATATACACATGTATTATTTTTGAAATTATTTTCCATTGTAGGTTATTATAAGATATTCACTATAGTTCCTTGTTCTGTACAGTAAAGTTGTTGTTTGTTGCATATCTACTTTTTAAATTAGAAATCTAGAATTTTATTTATACTAAGTCAAACAAGAGAATCAAAATGTCATAAATTTTTTAGTTGGGCAAAAATTTATAAGTTTTCTAGAGTATATTTTGTTGTTCAGTCACTCAGTCATGTCCAACTCTTTGCAACCCCATAGACTGCAGCACACCAGGCTTCCCTGTCCTTCACCATCTCCTGGATGTAAAATATATATATTATATATATATGTATACAAAACTTTGCTACCATGCTTGATTAAGGCTTGAGAAAGAACATTAAAAAGGAAAGGAGAGATGGAGAAATTGGAAAACATAAACTAAATGAAATGGGAGCTGCTGCTGCTGCTAAGTTGCTTCAGTCGTGTCCGACTCTGTGCGACCCCATAGATGGCAGCCCACCAGGCTCCCCTGGCCCTGGGATTCTCCAGGCAAGAACACTGGAGTGGCTTGCCATGTCCGTCTCCAATGCATGCATACATACTAAGCCACTTCAGTCATGTCCGACTCTGTGCGACCCCATGGACAGCATCCCACCAAGCTTCTCTGTCCATGGGATTCTCTAGGTAAGAATACTGGAGTGTGTTGTCATTTCCCTCTCCAGAAATGGGAGCACTGAATATGAAATAGAAAAAGTGAAACAAACTAGATAAAAGTAAAAGATCCTCATATAGCGCAGTTTTTTAAACAAGGCTGCTCATTTAGAAACATATCTGGAGCTCTGGCAAAAAAAAAAAAAAAAGGCAATACCTGGACATTTGTATTTTTTAAAAAGTTCCAAGATAATTTTGATATGCATCTTGATTTTAAAAAGTGATTACGAGTTTTTCAATTAAATGGTAGTTTTGATGATATAGAATTCTATTATTTTTCTATTGACCAATCATGATACAATGGTATTGGTGGTGGTGGTGGTGGTTTAGTTGCTAAGCCGTGTCTGACTTTTGCGACCCCATGACTGTAGCCTGCTAGGCTGCACTGTGCATGGGATTTTCCAGGCAAGAATACTGGAGTGGATTGCCATTTCCTTCTCTAGGGGATCTTCCCGACTTAGGAATTGTACCGGGGTCTCCTGAACTGCAGGTGGATTCTTTACTGACTGAGCTATGAGGGAAGCCCATACAATGGTATTAAATGAGTAATAGTTACATAATCACAATAGTGAAAGATATCTATCAGCTTTCATAATCACTAGCCAGACAAAAAATAAAAGATAGTTACAATTGCAAGCCATAATGGGGACATGATTAACCTAACAATATAAAATAATTACTTACAATTTGGGGAGTCAAGCAGAGTGATGTGGTAAGTGGAAGTGCATACATGCACATGTGGTTATCTACTTTAAATATAGCAGTGTGTGCATGTCAATCCCAAATCCCCCATCTATATATCCTTTCTCTCCACCCTTTTACCCAGTAACCACAAGTCTGTTAAGTCTGGGAGTGTTTCTCTGTTTCGTAAAGTTCATTTGTATTATATTTTAAATTCCACATCTAAGTGACATCTTATGGTATTTGTCTTTCTCTTTCTGACTTACTTCTCTTAGTATGAAAACTCTAGGTCCATCTACGTAGCTGCGATTGGCATTATTTCATTATTTCTCATGACTGAGTACCATTCCATTGTATATGTGTACCACGTCTTCTTTATCCATTTCTCTGTCAGGACGTTTAGGTTGCTTCCATGTCTTGGCTATTTGTCATTCAGATGATGTCTTAACAAGATTCTCAGGCTTCCTCTGGGGGGAAAGGGATCAAATGGTAGGAGTAATACGTTTTAGAATACAAACAGGTTTGAGAAGGGCAGCATCCAGGGTTCCTGTTAGGGAGAAGGAAGGAGTATGGCTGACGAAGGAGCTCTCCCAGGAGGGGGCAGAACTACCCAGAGAAAGAGTATGGTCTGGATAATTACCTTCTAGAAAGCACAAGAGTCAGATTTATTTGAAGTTTTTAAAAGCTGCAACTTTCTTTTATCCATAGTTTTTAGGTCTGTAAATGGCAATTTTTCAATAATTGCTAGTTAAATTATCCTAGAGCAGCACAGAAAGAAGTGTATTTATTTGGAATCAGGCCAATAGAAGGAAAACTTGCCTTTCCGAAATGCAGCGAGTCAGAAGGAAGGGAAGAACTTGGATCAGAACTTGGGTGGTAGCTATGAGAAGGAAAGCATATGAGCCGAATCTTATTCAAATTTAGCTTTTAGTCTGTTGGGCACTTTCAACCATAATGGGTGCCCAAGGGAAAAGAGAGGCTATTCTACTCTGATGTGTTCCTTCTACCCTCCTTTTTTTTAATCACCATTTCCATCTCCTCTGCTAACTCCCAACTCTCTGTTTACAAGGGTTTCTATTTTGCTTTAAAGTCCTATCCTTTTTTACCTCCAGTGTTTTTGCTCTCAGTGGACAAAAGTTACGGAAGTTCTTTGTTCTCTCTGCCAACTGATGGTCAGGAAGGCTTCTCAGCCATGTCTCTGTATCTCCTACTAAATTCTCTTTCCAATACAAAATCAGTGAGTCTTGAAATATTTCTTCAAATAATAATGAATGATCTACATTTTTGGAAACAAATCTTTTTTGAAGGTGATAGTGAAAGTGTTATTGCTTAGTTGTGTCCGACTCTTTGCGACCCCATGAACTGTTTCTTGACAGGCTCATCTGTTCATCGGATTCTCCAGGCAAGAATACTGGAGTGGGTTGCTGTGCCCTTCTCCAGGGGATCATTCTGATGCAGGGATTTCTGCTGCATTACAGGCAGATCCTTTACCATCTGAGCCACCAGGGAAGCCCAATTTTTGAAGATATTTTCAAATATACAAGTATAAATAACCCCCATTTGTTCATTTCCTGGATTCTACAGGTATCAACATTTTCCCTGCTTTTTTTTTTTTCTGAACTATGTTTTTTTTTTTTTAATTTTTTTTTAAGCATAGTTTACAGTATTGCTTTACAGCTTCAGTGAAGTGAATCAGCTGTTGTTGTTCAGTCACACAGTCGCGTCTGACTCTTTGCTACCCCGTGGACTGCAGCATGCCAGGGTTCCCTGTCCTTCATTAACTCCCGGAACTTGCTCAAACTCTTGTCCATTGAGTCGGTGATGCCATCCAACAATCTTGTCCTCTGTTGTCCCCTTCTCCTCCTGCCTTCAATCTTTCTCAGCATCAGGGTCTTTTCAGATGAGTCGGCTCTTTGCATCAGGTGGCCAAAATATTGGAGCCTCAGCTTCAGCATCAGTCCTTCCAATGAATATTCAGGATTGATGTCCTTTAGGACAGAATGGTTGGATCTTCTTGTAGTCCAAGGGACTCTCAAGAGTCTTCTCCAACACCACAGTTCAAAAGCATCAATTCTTTGGTGCTCAGCTTTCTTTATAGTCCAACTCTCACATCCATATATGACTATCAGAAAAACCATAGCTTTGATTATGCGCACCTTTGTTGGCAAAGTAATGTCTCTGCTCTTTAATATGCTGTTTAGGTTTGTCATAGCTTTTCTTCCAAGGAGCAAGCGTCTTAATTTCATGGCTGCAGTCACCATCTACACTGATTTTGGAGCCCAAGAAAATAATCTGTCACTGTTTCCATTGTTTCCCCATTTATTTGCCATAAAGTGATTGGAATCAGCTATATGTATCTCCTCCCTCTTGGACCTCCCCCACCATCCCACCCATGTAGGTCACCACAGAGCACTCAGCTGAGCTCCTTGAACTATACAGGAGGTTCCCACTAACTGTTTTACATATGGTAGTGTATAAATGTCAATCTAATCTCCCAATCCATCCCCCCACAGTGTCTACACCTCGTTCTCTACATCTGTGTCTCTCTTCCTGCTCTGCAAATGGGTTCATCTGTACCACTTTACTAGATTCCACATATACGCATTAATATATAATATTTGTTTTCCTCTTTCTGACTTACTTCACTCTTTATCACAGTCTTTAGGCAGATCAGCATCTCTACAGATGACCCTCTTTTGTTCCTTTTAATGGCTGAGTAAAATTCCATTTTTTATATGTACCATATCAGCTAAGAAATTAGCTATCATTTATTGCATTACTTTTTAAAGAAGCTGTTTCATAAGGTCTAAATGAATTTATATGTCTAAATTTAGGACAGAAGACATTGCTGAGTTGCAGATTGACTGCTTTATGGAGTCATAGGATGGTTGCAGTGGAAAATTAAAAGGTATTGAAACCAGACAACTTGGGTGTACATTCAAGCCCCGCTATGACTTTGGGCAACTCATGTTACCTCTTTAAAATTCAGTTTTCTCTGTGGGATGAAAATGAAAATATTCAGCCTCAAAAGGATAGGAGGATGCTTCTTCAGTATCATAAGAACTGCCTATTTTAATTCCATTGCCAACATCCAACTCATCATATGAGACCCTATAATTTTAATTAAAAAGGCTGAGTGCCTAGAATTTTAATAACAAAGGCTGAGTGCTTTTGTTATTAAAAGGTTGATGCTTTTGAACTGTGGTACTGGAGAAGACTCCCGAGAGTCTCTTGGACAGCAAGGAGATCAAACCAGTCAATCGTAAAGAAAATCAGTCCTGAATATTCATTGGAAGGACTGATACCAAAGCTGAAGAAGCTCCAATACTTTGGCCACCTGATGTGAAGAGCCATCCCATTGGAAAAAACTCTGATGCTGGGAAAGATTGAAGGCAAGAGGAGAAGGGGACAACAGAGGATGAGGTGGTTGGATGGCATCACCAACTCAGTGGATATGCGTTTGAGCAAGCTCTGGGAGATGGTGAAGGACAGAGAAGCCTGGCTTCCTGTGCTGCAGTCTATGGAGTCACAAAGAGTTTGATTCGACTGAGTGACTGAACAACAGCTAGAATTTTAATATGTTAATCAGTTAATAAACAAGGATATTTGTCCTCAACATGGCTTTTAAACATTTTTTGGAAAGTTTTGTTCTTTGTGTCACAGTACGGCATATCAAAGAGAGAGAGAGAATGAGAATGAATTATGGGAAGAAAAGAGCATCCTAAGAGTAAGTGAAATGAGAAGTGGGTTGGGTCTATGTAGAGGAAAAACAGGTGAGGATAGGCAAGAAAATGTAGGAAAAGAGGTTGGAGATACTTCTATCAAATACTGTGTGCTATTTCAAATTCACACTGTGAGACCAAGAAGTGACAGATAAATCAGAGGAAGAGAAATAGCCCTGAATCTGATGTTCATCCACTGACTTGTTGAGCACGTGTCTGTGTTACACTGAAGTAAGTGCTTTCTGTAAATTTTCTAGCCTAATACTTACAACAGAACTGTAAGATAGATAGTGTTTTCTCTTTTTACTTTTAAGGAAAAATAAGATTCAGGGTAAAAAACGCTTATTCTGAACATTACAGCTCAAACTGTACCTCAAAGCAGCTACTCTCACAGTGAATCTTGTACAAGTGAACTGGCAAGGAATGAGTGGTTTTTACTCTGGTGTTGGGGGAAAGGGCTGAGAGAGGGGGTCATCAGAAATCACAGAAGTACTTGCTTCATGCCATCCCTACAATAAATTCTACACAGGTTGGAAAAAAAAAAAGGAACCAAGGGTAAAAGGTGATAGCAGAGTTGGAGGAGAAGTAAAAGAAAATGTAAGTAGTTATTTCATTAAAATTGAAACTTTGAAAGTGGGGAACTTTCTAAGCATAGAAACCATGGAAGAAACCACCAAAAAATGATTGGTATGTTTGGTGACATAAAATTTCAATTTCTGTGCATCAAAAACCATTATAAGTCAAACCTAAATGCAAAAAATGAGCTGGGAAGGCAAATGAAAATGTGTATATAATTGTGCTACACAAATGATTAATACCTCTATTGTCTGAGGAGCTCTTACAAATCAATAAGAAAACCACAAATTTCCTAAGCTAAAAATAGTCAAAAATAATAACTGGAGAACTACCGTAAACTTAAAAAATTACTTAGAAGCAGTGATAAGAAGAAATAACTAAAATTAAAAGCAGATATTATTTCTGCTATTAAATAAAACTTTTATAAAGTGTTAGGGTTTATCTGTGAACATTTTTAGAAATAGGAACTGAGTTGCTCATTGTCCTTTTGGTGGGCAATCTATAGATTTTTATCTTTTTGGTGCACAAATTATAGACAAATGCCATGGAAAAAGTTTATGCCTTTTCTTCAGAAATTCTATTTTTGTGAATTTCACTTGCAAAAATTAGCCAATGTAATGTCAAGATTTTTATGCAAGGGTATTGTTGCAGTATTAGATGTACTGTTAGATGTACTAGACAAAAATAAAAAAGATGATTTAATAAATATCAGAAAATATTTGAACAAAGTTTGTGAATATGAATATTCAAATGCACAATCTGTTAAGACTGTGTGTGTGTGTGTGTGTGTGTGTGTGTGTGTGTTTTAGCCAACTGGCATGTGGAACCTTAGTTCCTGACCAGGGAGCTAACCTGTACCCTATTGTGTGGGAGCACAGAGTCTTAACAACCTGGACCACTAGGGAAGTCCCCAGGATGGTTTTTAAAGACTATTTTATATAAATATAAATGATTCGTTGCTAAGGGGAAAAGGTAAGACATACTGTATATACAGTATAATCCTAAATCTTGTTTAAATTCCATGTGTGTGACTTTGTATGTTGAAAGGGAGCATCAAGGAAAAACAGAAGATGTTAGTTTCCTTCTAAGTGGTGCAGTCATGGTTTGTTTTTATTTTCTGCCTTTTGCCTGTTTTCTACAGTGAATATAAATTGCTTTTATAATTATAAAATGTTATTAACATTTTAGAAGTTGTAAAGATGAAATATAAAAATACGGCTGAGGATAATGTTTTAGGAATGTTAATTTTATTTTCCTTAAATGGAACCTTAGATAGAAACTTAAAATTTCAGATTTGAGTCTTTATGATTTGATAGTGGATTTTTAAAAGCTGACAGATTAAATGATCTTTGTGATATCGGTTTTTATAGGGTTGAATTAACTAATACAAGTGTCATTAGAGCTAAAGGTCCAAAGCAGAATGTTCCTTTCTTTGCGTTCTGTGTATATAACCTTTGATTTTTGTTAGAATAATTTTCATCTTACACATTACCATATCCTAATAGGAAATGAGCTAAGATCATTTTTTTTCCCTTGATGGAATAAAGTTAGCATTTTGTAAAAGCAGAAAGTCAATAGTAACCTTCATTTTGGAGTACCTGTATTCAGAGTGGATCCTTAGTTTTCTCTTTTGAGTTTGTAATAATAATATAGGAGTCATGCCATCTTTTGCATAATCAGGCTTTGGGCCTTTACATGCCTTGTTATTCTGGTTCTTGGTAAACAATATTTGGAGTAATAAAGTTTAAGAGAGAAAATGGATTTCTCATAATAGCTGTGAAGGAAAATGGTATGGGAAAATGTTCCACTATGCCAGTGTTTTCACATAGAGGAACTTTTGCATTATCTTATCACTGTCAAAGTTATGTCTCATGGGCATACTCATTTTAAGTTCAGGGTCATACTTTTTTTGTGCATTTTGCCCAACTTCATCTTTAAAAATTCTTTTTGGATTATTGATGCCATTGATTGGGTGCGTATACTTTGGAGCTCTTCTTGATTGCACAGTTTATCTAAGCATTTTCTGCAGACATCTTTCCTGTAGTCCATCATATTTCCTCTGTTTTTCTTTGTGTCCCCTTTTAAGGCACTTTCTGTTTTTAAGTCCATTATTAATAAGTATTTGTTGACTATTGTCCTGATAAATACACGAAATTCTTTCGTATTTGCTAAATGTTGGTTTCTTTGTTTTTAGGTTGACTATGGATCCTACTATTCGCAGAGCTCTAGAAAGGTAAACAAAATGAACACTGACTTCTTTTGGTTTGACTGACAGTATTTTTGGTTTGCTTTCTTTGTTGTAATTGAAAGCATGAACTCATATGAATTTTTTATGAGATTCTGCTTTTAACTAGTTTATTGCTTTTTAAAAATTAGAGAATAAATTGAAAGCTTTTTATAGTTTGCCTAGTGGGTTACCTGGACATGTGTTCAGGCTAAGATGGTACCTTGAAGGTGTTCGCTGTGTTCCACATTTGGTCTTCAGCTCTGCAGCTTTGAGGTTTGAGTTTACAGCATGTGAGAGCAGCCGTGTCCCCTGGAGACTGATACAGTATTAGTTTCTCTATTTATGGTGCCATGAAAGCCAAATGCTGGGCTTGCCTCATTAATATATTCTCTCTCTCCTGTTTAAAAAGCCTGCATAGGAGTCCAGCTATGGTCAGTCATTTGCTCCTAGATCTGGAATTAGAATGAGGAGAGAGGACAGCCATTGTGAAGATTTAAGAGTGAACGCCGTGCTAGCCATGATAACCTGATGTGTGTGTCTAACCTAGAGGGGTGTTCTGCTCCGTGCGCTGTGCGGGTACCTTTTCCCCACACAGTGATGAGTACCGCACATGTTACTTTATTGCACTTCACTTCACTGGGCTTCACAGATGTTGCATTTTGTTTTTGTTCTGTTTTTTGGTTTTTTACAAACTGAAGATTTGCGGCAAGTCTGCCCTGAGCAAGTCTATTGGCGTCATTTTTCCAACAGCGATTGCTCACTTTGAGTCTCTGTGTCACAGTTCAGTAATTCTCACAACATTTCATACTTTTCATTACTTTATTGTGGTGATCTGTGTTCACTGATCTTTCGTGTTACTATTGCCATTGTTTTGGTGCACCATGAATCTAGCCTGCATAAGATGCTGAACTTAGTAAATGTGTGTGTTGACTGTTCCACTGACCAGCCTTCCCCACTATTTCTCCCTTTCCTTGGGCCTTCCTATTCCCTGAGAACAACAGTACTGAAATTAGGCTAATTAATAAGTTTATAATGACCTCTAAGTGTTCAAGTGAGAGGAAGAGTCGACATCTCTCACTTTAAATCAAAAGCTAGAAATGGTGAGGCTTAGTGAGGAAGGCGTGTAGAAAGTTGAGATAACCAAAATCAAGGCCTCTTGCTCCAAACAGCTGAGTTGTGAATGTAAAGGAAAAATTCTTGGAGGAAATTAGAAGTGCTACTCCGGTGAATACCCAAATGATAAGAAAGCAAAACAGCCTTATTGCAGATCTGGAGAAAGTTTTAGTGGTCTGAAGAGAAGATGAAACCAGCCACTACATTCCCTTCAGCCAAAGCCTAATCTCGAGCAAGGCCCTAACTCTCTTCAGTTCTGTGAAGGTTGAGAAAGGTGAAGAAGCTGCAGAAGATAAGATTGAAGCTAGCAGGGGTTGGCTGATGCAGTTTTAAGGAAAGAAGTCATCACCATAACATAAAAACTAAGTGAAGAAGCAGCAAGTGCTGATGTAGAAGCTGCAGCAGATTATCCAGAAGATCTTGCTAAGATGAGTAAGGCAGTTGGCCACACTGAGAAACAGATTTTTAATGTAGACAAAACAGCCCTTTATTGAAAGGAGATGCCACCGAGGACTTTGATAGCTAGAGAGGAGAAGTCAGTGCTTGGTTTCAAAATTTCAAAGGACAGGCCGAATCTCTTGTTAGGGTCTAACGCAGCTTTTGACTTGAGTTGACAACAGTGCTCATTTACCTTTCCAAAAATCACAGGGCCCTTAAAAAGTATACTAAATCTAGTGTGCCTCTGCTCCATAAATGAAACCGCAAAGCCTGGATGACAGGACATCTGTTGGCAGTATGGTTTACTGACTATTTTAAGCCTACTGTTGAGATCTACTGCTCAGAAAACAAACAAACAAAACTTTTCTTTTAAATTACTATTGTTCATTGACAGAGCACTTGGTCACCCAAAAGCTCTGATGAAGATACAATGAGATTAATGATGTTTTCGTGCCCGCTAACACAACGTCCATTCGGCAGCCCATGAATCAAGGAATAATGTTAACTTTCAAGTTTCATTATTTAAAAAATATATTTTATCAGGCTATAGATGCCATAGATAGTGATTCCTCTGATGGATCTGGGGAAAGTAAATTGAAGACACTTCTATAAAGGATTCACCATTCTAGATGCCATTGATAACATTCTTGACTCGTAGGAAGAGACCAAAATATCAATGTTAATGGGAGTTTGGAATAAGTTGATTCCAGCCCTAATGGATGACTTGGAAGGGATTCACAACTACAATGGAGAAAGTTACTGTAGATGTAGTAGAAACGGCAAGAGAACTAGAAATTGAGTCTGAAGATGTGACTGAATTGCTGCAATCTCGTGATAAAACTTGATAGGAGTTACTTCTTATGGGTGAACAAAGAAAGTGGTTTCTTGAGATGGAATCTATTCCTGGTGAAGATGCTGTAAAGATTGTTGAAGTGACAATAAAGGATTTATTGTCAGTATTACAGAGACTTAGTTGATAAAGCAGTGGCAGGGTTTGGGAGAGCTGACTCCAATTTTGAGAGGGTTCTGTGGGTAAAATGCTACCAAGCAGCATTGCCTGTTACAGAGAAATCATTCATAAAAGGAAGAGTCTATAAGGGACTTCCCTCGCAGTCCAGTGGTTAAGATTTCATGCTTCCAATGTAGAGGGAAGGCACAGGTTTGATCTCTGGTTGGGGAACTAAGATCCCATATGTCACATAATGCAGTCAAAAAAAAAAAAATAAATAAAGCAAGAAAAGTCCATCGATGCAGTAAACTTCATTGTTGTCTTACTTTAAGAAATTGTCATCTTTAGCAACCACTTCCCTGATCCATCAGCAGCCATCAGCATCAAGGTAAGACCCTCTACCAGCAAAAAGATTACTGATTCACTGAAGGCACAGATGATAGAGAGCATTTTTAGCAATAGAGTATTTTTAAATAAAGGCATGTACATTGTTTTTTTAGACATGAAGATATCACACATTTAATAGTCTAGAATGTAGTGTAAACATAGCTTTTATATGTGCTGAGAAACCAAAAACTTGGTGTGACTTGCTTTATTGCAATATTTGCTTTATTGCTATGGTCTGGAACCAAACGCACACTATCTCTGAGGTCTGCCTGTAAAAGATGCAGTTTCCCTCTCAGCTTCCCATTTTTCTCAGTTTCCACCATTGATCTTTCCACATACTCATAACGTCCACTAGTCTTTCTGTTTTAGTCTGGGAGGTATCATTCTGTCCAACTGTCAAGCAGAGGCAACAGTCAGAGTTGTATTTGAATGTCAGCTCTACTTGGCTCTAGGCTCTTGCACAAGGTATTGAATGTTTCATTTCTCTTATTTGAAAACATATTAGTAAGAGTCCCTATCTCATAGACTTGTTGTGAGATGAAACATTTAACTCAGTGATGTAATAAGAGCTCAGTAAATATCAAACAATATAATTCAGGTTATCATGGCTTAGTGTTTATTCTAAGGTGAATTCTGCACACACATGTATAGATTTTATTAGGTTGAACTGTGTGAAATTGCCATTTTGGCATGTCAAAGCACCAGCTATTCACATGGCTAACCCCAATAATAACTTCTAATTTTTGTCTATAGAACCTTAGTTATTTTGCTTAATACATGTCATTATCCTAATTGAATATTAGCATATTGAATTATCTTCTTTAATTCATGTTATATTGTTGTTGTTCAGTGAAATGGCAGAATAATACTGATTTGGGGGTGTCATGAACTTAGTAATGATAATGTTGTCTATTGAGATTTTTCCAAGTCAATCTGTTTCTCAAATGGGCTCATCTTTAAAAAAATTTTTGAAGTATAGTTGCTTTACAATGTTGTGCTATTTTCTATTGTACAGCAAAGTGAACTGGAGGGTGTATATTAGAATATACACATATATCCCTTCTCTTTTGGATTTCCTTCCCATTTAGGTCACTGCAGAGCATTGAGTAGAGTTCCCTGTGCTAAACAGTAGGTTCTCATTATTATCTATTTTGTACACAATATCAGTAATGTCAATCCAAATCTCTCAATTCATCCCATCTCCCCATCTGCCTTGACATCCATATGTTCGTTCTCTGTATCTATGTCTCTATTTCTGCTTTGTAAATAAGATTGTTTATACCCATTTTTTTTTCAGATTCCACATATGTGTGTTAATATATGGTGTTTATTTTTCTCTTTGTGACTAACTTCACTCTGTATGACTGAGTGCCATCCATGACAGTGTATCACTAGGTCCATCCATGTCTCTGCAAATGACCCATTTTCATTCCTTTATATATATATGGTACATTTTCTTAATCCATTCCTCTGTTGATGGATAGCAATGTTAATAATTGATACCATTTTCAGAATGAGCGAAACACAAATTTTACCAATACTCTGTGAAAGAACAAAAGTATATGTTGTTATGTTTCAGGATTGAAATATTTTTGTTGATCTTAAATCTTTTATGAAAATGAAACAACTACTCATGAATGGATTGAAAACTTTCTTGCTCTACTTGCTCTACTCTATTTCTTGCTCTACATAATACTTATGTATTTGTGCACAGACTGACCTCCTTAATTTGGCCTTTAGCCCTTTAAACAGCTTCTGAAATGAATGTGTGATCATGCTAACCTTCTGTAGCAATCTTTTACACATGGTTTAAATGTTGCCATTACTGAAGTCCTGACTTTGTACCAGGGATGGTATAAACCAAGCCCTGAGGCAGCTATTGGGAATTTCAGGCTGAAATGATTTCTCTAGAGGCTCCAACAGCATCAGGAATTCAGTTGGGTGAGTGCTCAAAACTAACTGGGGCAAAAAGAGGCTCAGAGTTGATACCTTGTATCCCCAAAGTGAAGGGTTTCTTCTGCTTTACATTTTTGGGATCTTGCAAGTTTCTCTTCTGACCTTTGGTTTTAGTATAAATTCAACCATCTTGGTGCTTTGGAACCTAACTGGCCTGTCAGCTAAGTTTCAAAGCACATTCTAGGAATCAGAGATCTGAACTCTGATGAAGAGGCCCCTCATTGCTTGGTATCCACTCCAGTTCAGTTCACTCAGCCAGCCAGCAGGGGCCCCCAGGAGGCAACATAGGATCCTTGTCATTTTTTTGTTGTTATTGAATCGTCTCACCCAGTTAAAATATCAAAGTCTTCCTGGGATTAGAGAATGAGGAAATATGATTTCATGCTGCATAAATTGAAAGGGTGGCCTTGGTGAGTTCTGAGTTTGAGATAAAAAGAGCATCAGTAAAAATGAAAGGAAACCCATTTAATTATGTCTGTTATTGGACTCTTTCTTTCTCCTCCCCCCACTACTCTGATAATGTATTTTTATGGAATGTGAATCAAATGGCAGCCTTTAAGAATCCAAGGTCACTTTTTAAATCTTGTCTGCCAAAGACTTGCCTAGACAGGCCTTTGATTTAGATGTTTGTAGATGTGACTTGACATCATGGCTAGGTGTGCTGTCAGAACGTTCGATTTACTTAATAGAAAGGCTAGAGTAAAGCTTGAGCCTCTCTGATAGGACTCTTTTGTCTTTGAACTGAGGAGTATGAGTAATCAGGAACAATGCTCCCTGCTGGCAGGTGGAGGACGCAATTCTAAGAACTGTCAGAATTGACTCATGCCCACTTTAATGGTATGGGTTACAATGAGGCTGACTAAAAATATCTGGATTGGTGGTGTTTGCGAGAAAGTGTGTCTTCCTCCTACATTCAGAACAGATCAGAGCTGCCACCATGCAGACACCCAACTGCCTTGAAGGTCTTTTCAGCGAGAGACTGATTGACATGAGGTTCAGATGTGAAAGATCTCTGGCTGTTCCTGCTTGTCACTTCCCTTAATTCAGGACTGATCTGAAGGCTCAGACATGTCTCTCCTCTTTGCTCCTTCAAGTGGGCCCTTCTTGAAGGTGTGTGGTCAGTAGGAAGGAAAGATTGGTTTTCAGTCCCAAAACACTTTTTTGTGACATTCAAGAAAGAAATGTTTGCTTTGATTTCTGTTCTAAAGAGAGTGCTCTTGTTGGGCCTTTAAAAAATGTGTTAGGGTTTAAAATTTTAAAAATGTGTGTGTGTGTGTGTTTGAGGGAGAGAGAAAGAATGTGATAGGGAGAGAGATGGGGGGGATGTAGAGAATGAGAGGGGGGATTTGGAAGATTAAAAAATCATATCTCTTATTCAGAATAGTTATAAATGTTTATAATTTACCTGTATTAGAAATCATCTCATAAATGACAAGTCATTAGTTAATAACGACTTATCACATACGGGTAACTTACACAAGTTCAGAATCTAAGAGTTTAGAATCCTGGTACAGCAGATCAGAGTCAATAACCAAAATTTATTAATTTTGTGGTTTCACAAAATGGTCCTCTCTAGGATCCTTCTACACCATGAGAAAACCCAATATTTCAGTTGACCCTCAGTTTTCCAGTACCCCACTTCAGAGCTGCTAAAGACTTCAGAAATGATGTCTAATACCACAGTATTTTCTCCCAGACCTCTGATGCTGTCTATTTACTTTCCCTTTGAGGTGCAGGGAATAATCTATATTATTTTTCTCCTGCAGGTTTGTTAATGCTTTGCTCAAGTCAGTGGGGAAGCTGTCATATTTGCCTTGTAAAAGGGCTTAACATATCATGGTGATACTACTAGTCTGGATTGGTTACCAGATTCGAGATTTTGGCAGTTGATAAAGTTTCATTTCTAAAAATACAATATTATAAAAGAATCTTT
This sequence comes from Bos taurus, assembly GCF_002263795.3. NCBI lineage: Eukaryota > Metazoa > Chordata > Mammalia > Artiodactyla > Bovidae > Bos > Bos taurus. The sequence goes on along the minus strand of NC_037355.1, from coordinate 16,317,451 downwards.
CCACAAAGAGGCCTCATCCTTTTTCTTTTTCATGCTTAATAAACATTGTTTCATTTTAGTGAGTGTTTGACTTCTCTTCTGAATTCTCTATCCTTGTCTTTGGGTATTATTGTATTAGAGTACTAATTTTCTTGTCAATTCATACCAGCTTTTTATATATTCATATTCTTAGTCCTTTCACTCTATTTTGGTGGCCAGTATTTTTATAGAGTTCCTTTGCCTTCTGTTCTCTTTATATTCTATTTAACTTGCTAAGTTTAATTTAAAAATTTAGTAAATAAGCTTGTATTTTCCAACTATGGTGTAACTGCTAACTGTAGAATTGTTTTCAAATATGCTAATTTTTAGAAAATGTCATAGTTTGGGGTCACACTTTTGATCTGAAAATTAAAAGAAAGGATAGTGAGTGTGGCTGAAAAGATAACAGTCATGTTCAGGGCTTTGAATTCTCAGCTAAGGAGGTCAGTCTAGTGTAGATGTGGTTCACATCAAATTGGATGCAGTTGTGACCATGATATGGGAAGGTATTGAATAGTTAATCTCTTTAAAGCATTGGTGGAAATTCTAAGCCACCTGGACACTATCTTATTAGTTCCTTCTTTTTTTTTTTTAAACTCTCATGGATGTCTCTTTGTTACAGACCTTTTTATGGATATCACATCTAAATCCATGACACATCTGAAATGTGATTAATATGTGGATATTAATCCAATATGTGAGTTTAGTACTAATATGTCAAATTGGTGCCATGAATTCTAAGGTGAATTCTTACCCTGCACTCTCATCTTTATGATGAAAAGTGTGGTCCTAGCTTGAGTAATGGTTTGGTTCCTAATCACAAACCACCTTCTTCCACAGCACCAAATAATGTACTGGTTCAAGTCTGGCAGACCAGTTATTAGTTAGAAATTGTGAACAAGTTACTTGACTGCTTATATTCTTAATTTTTCTCATTTCCAAAGGAGAATAATTGGGCTTTTCAGGTGACTCGGTGGTAAAGAATCCGCCTCTCAGTACCGGAGACACAGGTGACGTGGGTTTGACCCCTGGGTTGGGAAGATCCTCTGGAGGAGGAAATGGCAATCCACTCCACAGTTCTTGCTGGGATAATCCCATGGGCAGGGGAGCCACAGTCCATGGAGGAGGGCTACAGTCCATGAGGGTCACAAAGACTCAGACACGACTGAGCAACTGAGGATGAGCATGGAAGGGGAATAATAACAGATCCATACCTTATAGCATTATTATGAAAATAAAATGAAAACGTATCCTTCTCAAAAAAGTTCTCGGTACGTTTTAGTGAAAATCCCTGTCATGTCCAACTCTTTGTGACCCCATGGACTGTATAGTCCATGGAATTCTCCAGGCTGGACTACTGGAGTAGGTACCCTTTCCCTTGTCCAGGGATCTTTCCAACCCAGGGATCGAACCCAGGTCTCCCACATTTCAGGCAGACTCTTTACCAGCTGAGCCACAGGGGAAGCCCATGGTACATTTTATGTGTTTGCTAAATGTTAAATATCATGACTATTGACATGTAGATGCGACATCCTCTTTTGTTTTCCTCAATTGATGGCGTTCAAAGCCAGTTTTAAGAGAGTGATGGTAATTCCCAGAAAATTATGAGGACTTAACATTTTTAATAGGGTAGTAAGGAAACAGCAGGCAAGAAGTTGATGATAGATCCAGGAAATGATGCTTTAAAAGGCAATTTCAAAATGATCAAAGTTTCTTCCTGTGGATGTTTCCCTGGCCCACATGTCATACACCTCCACATCCATTTGTGATATTCTAAAAGTTGGATCAAAATAGATGAACAGGATTTGAGAATGTTAATCTCATTTTGGTCTTTATGATAAATGTTTATCAGTCTGTGTATCTACCCACCTGTCAATATATTATGTATGTTATCAGTATATATATATATATTACTATATGTAATACAAGTATGTGTGTTTAGAGATGTTTGTGTGTACACACACAATCTGTATTTGTATAATGTGTATAGTAATGTAAGTTAGAGCTCTAAAGAGCCTTCATGATTCCAGATTCTTGCTGAGCCTCTTGATAAGCGTTATTCTCCTAATTCATCCAGAAGGAGGACCTGGGGAAGAGCCTCAGTGTGATAAATACTGTTTACTCCAAGCTACAATGATGGGTTCCTTTCTTCATGATGGTGTGTAATGCATATCATCCACTGCTCAGTCTGTAATTCCAACTCAAAAGTGATTCTTTCTCAGGCTAGAAAGAAAGTAGGACACATATGTGTTCATTTGAAAAACTTCTTTTCCATTATGGTGTATCCCAGGATATTGAATATAGTTTCCTGTGCTACACAGTAGGAACTTGTTGTCCATCCATTCCGTGTACAATAGTTGGCCTCTACTAACTATAAACACACAGTCCATCCTCCTTTGATGAATATCCCAACATACTCATTCTTAGTGTCACAAAATGACTTCCTGGTGTAGTTGATTGTAGTTTGTCTTTTGCATTTATAAGCATTTGTTGATACTTTATGACTTCAAATGGTGCAGTAAAGGAAAAGTAAAGGGACTAACAGGTATTGGGTGGCCATGATGTGCTACATGATATTAACATTTGATTCTCCCATGAATATGTTAGGCTGGTTTAATTGCCCTTGATCTATTGATGCCAACATGAAACTGTTGGTAATTAGGAGAGCTCTGATCCGATCACCCAAATCATGCTCTTTCCAGGGCTATGCTGTCTGCTGATACATTAGATTCTGAATAGGGAGGCCAAGAAAATCGTGCAGTTTCCTGTGTTATGATGTTTCAAATAGTGGCCCTAGCTGGCCACACTTGGAGAAGTTGGTGGGTAGCTGCGGATAGTCTGAGCTGTGTGGTGCGGGCTCCTCCTTCCCACAACCCCTCCCTGTCTCCGTTCTCCCCAGCTGCTCTCCAGTTTGGGAGGTACAGCCTTGCTCATCATTCTTCACCTTGGCTCTCTGGCTTCTAACCTACCTCCTCTCTCCCACCAAAGTTTTGATATTCACACTAGACTCCTAACTGGTAAAGCCATATTGGTGAATGCTCTTTTAAGTGAAGTGAAAGTTGCTCAGTTGTGTCCAACTCTTTGTGACCCCATGGACTATACAGTCCATGGAATTCTTCAGGCAAGAATACTGGAGTGGGTAGCCTTTCCCTTCTCCAGGGGATCTTCCCAACCCAGGGATCGAACCCAGGTCTCCCGCATTGCAGGCAGATTCTTTACCAGCTGAGCCACCAGGGTAGCCTATTTACTTCACTTATTTATTTCAACTCTGTGTTTTGAATATCTAGCTATAATCTGAGGCGTGTATCATCTCCTGAGAAGAGCCAGCAGTTAAGATGTCAGCCTTGTCAGGATTCCTGAGCATTGTGCTGATAGGTACTTGGAAATGGTATAGATAGAACATATGCTGAAACCTTCTGCCATGTAAATATGTTGCTCTTTATCAGAAAGTTTCCAGAATTCGATAGGGAGCCTTTTGCATTAATTTAGGTATTCTGGTTTGTATTCGGCCCTTCTTATTAATGTATTTTTTTTTTTAAATAGAAAGGGAGGACTTGTGTGGTGTAGATGTGGAGGTGAGCTTGAGTCTGATTGATGCAGACTCAAATTTTAGTCCCATCTCTCACTGCCTGAGTGCCCCCAGACAAGTCACTTGTTTTACTTTTTGGTGCTCTGATTACCCATCTGTAAATCGGATGTGATACCTACCTCCTGGACCTGTGTATGACACCTAGTCCAGGCCCTAACACAGAGCTCTGCTGAGAAAATATTAGTTCTTTGTATCTTGACCTGGAAGGTAATGCTTTCGTACAATTCTTACCTTCAGTGAATGGATATATTTATATGGAGGAAAGACTGATTCAGTAAGTCTTTCCTCTCCTAAAGACTATTTCCTTTGCAGTTCTGTATCTGTTCCATCTCACATAAAGGTTTTAAGCGCTCTCATTTCCCCAACACCTCTGCATGAAATAAGAAGTGAACTCAACATACAACAGCTTGTTGGGTGTATTCCATACATCTGTTCTGTGCAAGTGTTCTTCCTGCCGGATCCAAAGTGCAGGGAGTCGAGAGTCACATTCGCTAGTAGACTTAGCAATTCCAGCACATTTATCATGACGCAGGTGATGCTTCTGAGACTGTGCAGGAAGCTGAAATGAGTAATGTGACAGGTCAAGGCTTACAGCCATAGGAGAAAATGCTTCTCACTGGGTATTGACTGTTTTCTATCTCAGATTCCTCTTCTCTCTTCTGTGAATTCTGTGCTCCCTGCTAAAGACCAGCCTTTCCCACCTGCTTTCTGTATTGGTAAACTCAACAGTTTCTGCAAATGATGTTAATATGCCTAAACAATGGTTAACAGTTCATGGGTACACACCCAGCAAGGTTTCACTTTAAACTAATCAGCTCTTAGATACTTTCCAGTATCCAAATTTAAAATCGACAACTCTTTTTTTCACTTTTAATTCGATATCTCCAAGGTATAATTTTTCATGAAAAAGTAAATATTTTTAGTCACCCAGCAAGGGAAGACTTTTCTTTTTGCAGAAATATACGTTTAAGAAAGGATGATGTGTACTTTTTCTAAGTCATCTCTTGAGACCAATTACTTTGACTAATCAGAAGCTTCTCAATTATTTTTAGTTTTGTACTGTTATCAGTGTTCCAAAGAAAAATGTTCCTCAGTGTGACTTACATTTGTGTTTGCTTTTATACTTATTCAACCATCAAAAATTTAAGAGATGCATCATTTTTTAAAATCAGGAAATAATAGGAAATTGAAGAACGATAAGAAGGATTATCTCTTTTCATCTTTCTTTTTAGCTGCACTGTGAACCTTGTGCATCCCTGACCAGGGACTGAACCTGGGCCCTTGGTAATGAAAATGTGGAGTCTTCCGCACTCAACTGCTAGGGAATATCCAAATGATTACCTTTTATTTGTTATGTTCCTTTTCTAGCTTTTAGTATTGCCGCCCATCAATAGCTAACACTGTATTTACTGCTGGCTTACAGTCAAATGATAAATTTGTATTTTTATTTTCCCAAGCACTTCTTTATAGACAGAAGTAAGCTGAATTACATTGCCACCTACTAATAATTGGATATCTGGAGATAGTCAGTACCAGCATAATACTCCTACAACATAACTTGAGGAAGCAGGAAGTGTTGTATAAAGTGAGAAAGAATGTTTAGAAGCTGTATATACTTCCTGTTATTTTATTGATTTTTTAGACCATCCTTATATGAAATGGACTTTTTGATATAACTTTACAGACAAATGGAAGCTCAACTTTTAAGATTTACACAAATCCTTTAGTTGGTCCAGTGCTTTGTTCTACGGTCACTGATTCATTTATTAAGAGATGATATGCTCCCATTCACATCACTTTCCTGTGAGAAGCAGGCATGCCCTGTTCCTTGGTGACCCGGACATTAAACATGAATGGACAGGATCTGTAACTAAGACACTAACACCAGTCCACCAGTGAATGAGAACCATTCTGTGTCTCTGCTTTTCTCTTCTCTATGAACATCTGGGTCTGTACTCATCACATCTGGAAATGCGTGTCGTCTGTTTTTTCCTCTTTGGAACCAAGGTGGAGACAGACATTTAGCTGGTCTGTGCCTATCGCTTATGCTAATGTCAGTAAGTTTACTGATTATGTTTACCAGGCTCAAGCTTTTAAGATGAGTCTCTATGGAAATAAACTGCTTATTTTATGGGTTGTCTAGTGCTGTGATCAGCCATAATCAAGGATGGTGGAAGATTCTAAGAGCAAGTTGTAATAATGTGTTTATTGGAAAACGAAGATAGCAAACTCTAAAATAAATCTTGTTTTGTTGTTCAATTGCAATCTTGGGAACAGCCTACAGTGTACCAGGAAGAGTTGTGCTTATGGAGTAAAGCTCCACTGTCTACCTTCTACTTCTTGAACTTGGTGGTTTTATTTGATGGAGCTTGGTTGTTTTGTTTCAGCAATGGGAAACACTTCCTATGGGGCTTTCCTTCCCAATATGGGAGTTGTCCACTTAGAGTATAGGTGGTGAGGAATTACCTTAGAAGGGCTCAAAGTATTATTAGAGGACCTCCTTCTAGGTCTTGCTAGAGAAACCCCAAGGGTACTTATTCTGTCTTCCTTTTTTCTTTTGCAAACATGGGTAACCTTGAGAAATACACTGAGTAGTTAGCACTGATTTCCACAGCTCTGGCTTGGAAATTTCTTACAGTGTCAAGCTGCTGCTTAGACTGGTTGCTAAGCAACCAGGAGAAGAGTTCACAAGCTTTGTCATAAGCTAGCAATCAAATGAGAGACAATATTTTCTTTTGATTATTATTTTTTTTGTCAGCTCTTATTTTTGGTGTTGTGTATTTACATCCTTTGGGGAGTATTATTTCTAGAAACGCCTTTTCCAAAGAAGCTTTGTTTGTTAAAAGCATTTTGGTTTGATCCTTTTGGATAAAAAGATGAGCAGTAGGCATAGAAATTAGGCCTTGAGGCAGATGAAATAGTTTTATGACCCATGATGGAGTCACATACTGCTTTAGCCTCTCCTTTTTTAAGAAAACATACATGAAGCTTTCCATTCTTCTACTTCTGGTTTTCCATTATTGTGCACTTCTCTGACATAAATCAGTGACTTTGAATCTGTGCTACCTCAGCTCTTCTGTCCTCGAAGGTCACCACTGAATAGAAGATCATTTAATCCTTTGTAAGCAGGATTTATTCTGACAATTCTTGGAGCCATTTTTCATGTAATTTCAAAAATATCTGTATCCTTTTTTTTTTAATGAACTATAATTAACTTACAGTGGACTTCCCTGGTGGCTTAGTGGTAAAGAATGTGCCTACAATGCAGGAGACTCAGGAGATGCAGGTTTGATCCCTGGGTTGGGAAGATACCATGGAGTAGGACATGGCAACCCACTTACAGTATTCTTGCTGGGAAATCCCATGGACAGAGAAGCCTTGTGGGTTACAGTTCATGGGGCTGCAAAGAGTGGGACACGACTGAGTGACTGAACACTCACTGGCTTACAATGTTATATTAGTTTCAGGTGTGCAACAGTGATTTGATATGTTTATGCATTATGAAATGATCACCATAATATATCTAGTAGCCATCTGTCATCATTCAAAGTTATTATGATATTATTGACTATATTCCCTTTACTGTATGTTACATCCTTATGAGTTATTTATTTTTAAAACTGGAAGTTTGTGCCTCTTAACCCCCTTCACTTATTTTGCCCATTTCCCTGCCCTCACCCCCAGTATAAATCCTTGACCCTTACAGATTTTGTCTCTCAAATACTAATGAGCCATCTTTTAAACAAATGCTTAGGTAAGTGTTTGTAACTGTTGTTTATGTTTTTAATTATACATTGATGTTTATTCAGTGAGTCTGAGGAGTTTGCCTCAAAACAGTAATCTTACAGTTAGTGAAAATGAGATGAGGAGACTGAGATGATACAGATCTTCTGCCTCAGTCCCAAAGGAGGAAGAGATTGTAGAAACTGCATATCAATGAGCATGATGCTGATATCTGGCCAGATAGTACCTTGGGTTATTGAACTAATAGCTTATGATGACTATGCAGAACTGAAGATAATTAGGAGCCTAAATGATATCACTCAGAAAAACTCATGTGAAATTAAACTTGTTTTCTTTCTGATGATTTTAGTATGCTGGTGATTCATGTTAATGTATAGCCACTGGATATAGATTTTAGTAACATGTTTGATTATATGTCTTAAGATAATCAGCATTTCATTAACACAATCCGTAGCTTTTATGCTTTAAAAGAGCACTTAACAATTTTTTTTCTGCAGATGCTTCTCTATGTAAATTATTTGAAGAAATGAGACAGGATATTAAAACTGATATAAATGTTTTTGAAATTCATGGATGTAATATTTGCATATAAACATTACTATTTGCATTTCCCCTTGTAATTTGGTCTACTATGGAAAAAATTCTTATTTACTTTTTACAGTCAGTAATGAGTGTTTTATTGAATAAGGCCATGCTCACATTTTAGGACAGAGTAATTGAAAGCATTTAGGATGAGCTTATGTTTACCACTCATTCACTCCCAAAGCAGGTGGGATTCTAGCTCAGCCTTTGTCACTGCCAGGGTTTTGTGTATGAAGTGTCAGTGTATCAGTGGCTATTGGAAAAAGGACTGATGCCTTGTCTTAGTTCTATAATGGATATACTTATTAATGCATTAAGTAATAAGGTCTAGCAGAGAGTTTACTATCAGCTGTATTTTTGAAATCATGATGAATTTAAGAAATATTATGTAATATCTGCCTAACTATAGTGTGTGATAGAAAGTAATTGTTAATTTCTACTTCTAACAGTTGCAGGTACTGTTAATACTCTGTGGCTTGTATCATGTCTTTATTTATAATGCATGGAGATGCCAGATTTCAGTTAGATGTTTGTGAAAATAAAGATATGCTTTTCCCTATTCACGAATCCATAGATCCTTAATGGAGGGGCAGGGGGTCCATATACCCCTATTAAAAAAAATCCTGTTTACATATTTACCATTAATCATATCATAAAAGTAGTCTTAGAAACAAAGTAAAATATAATATTGATGTAAGATTATGATATATTCTTTCCAGATGGTAAATTCACTGGGATTAAAATCCTTGGGGATATTCAAGTTTATGTATATATCTCAAACTATATTAAGCATGTGTAGCAGCAGAGGCAAATGAATTTCAAACATATATATTCTCCATGTGGCCTAATTATCAATAGAAATAGAATGGCAGATCTTTACAGAAGATGTAAAATTTCTTGGGCCTTTGCCAGTCTTCTATTGTTTAAGGAGCATAAGAAATAAAGCCATAGTTTAAATGGAGAATTCCTCTCTATTGCCTGTAAGAGGCCAAGGGGAAATGCATACCTCATTAGTGCATAATGCCAGTAGTCATACTGCAAATCTTTTGTATAGATAATAGCACTGATTTCATAGGTATTTGTGAATTAATACATATATAACACTTAAGAAGGAGCTTCTCTGGTAGCTCAGTTGGTAAAGTATCTGCCTGCAATGCAGGAGACCCCGGTTCAATTCTTGGTTTGGGAAGATCCACTGGAGAAGGGTTAGGCTACCCACTCCAGTATTCTTGGGCTTCCCTGGTGGCTCAGATGGTAAAGAATCCCCCTGCAATGTGGGTGATCTGAGTTCATTCCCTGGGTTGGGAAGATCCCCTGGAGAAGGGAACAGCTACCCACTCCAGTATTTAGCCTGGAGAATTCCTTGGACAGAGGTGCCTGGCAGTCCATGGGCTCAGAGTTGGACATGACTGAGAGACTTTCACACACACACTAACACTTTAGAGTTATTCCTGACACATGAATACATTTATTCCTATATTAATGCTTTTATTACTGTTCCAGTATGTTATTACTTCTGAGTTCTACAAATTTATTGTGGACACCATAGAGCTTTATTTCTTATTCAAAACAACTGTATTTATATATACAACAGTGATCATTTAGAGTCTTATCAGCCCTTGATTGTGAGATGATAATAGGGACGTATTTAACTTACTTTTGGAATGGATAATACATGAACATAAAATCTTAAAAATATTAAAGTGACTATGTAGTGAAAAGTAAATCCTTTCCTTTTAAAAATAGTTTAGTTAGTTTTTGGCTATAATGGATCTCTGTTGCTGTGTGGGCTTTTCTCTAGTTGCTGCGAGCTGGGACTACTCTAGGTCTGGTTTGAGGGCTTTTCGTTGCTGTGGCTTCTCTCATTGTGGAGCGTGGGCTCTAGGGCACTCAGGCTTCAGCAGTTGTGATGTGTGGGCTCAGCACTTGTGACCCCCGGGCTCTGGAGCACAGGCTCAGTAGTTGTGGCACATGGGTTTAATTGTTCTATGGCATGTGGGATCTTTCTGGATCAGGAATCAAACCCGTGTCTACTGCACTGACAGGCAGATTCTGAGTCACCAGGGAAGCCCCCTTTTTGCTTTCTTTTACTCCAGTCGTCCCATTCCTCTTCCTATATCTGTGTGTTATATATATATGAATTATTGGTTCATCTTTGAAAGATTTTATGTATATACAGGTTCGTGCACACACACAGTCTTTTAAATACAGAAATGGTTGCATGCAATACACCTGTACTTCACCCTGAGCATATAAATAGATACTATATCTTTGAGATTGTTCCATATAAAGTTACTTTGTCTTTTTTTAAAAATTAACTTTTATTGGAATATAGTTGCTTTCCAGTGTTGTGTTAATTTCTAATATACAACAAGGTGAATCAGAAATATGGAATGCTTCCTGTATTTGTGGGTCATCTTTGTGCAAGAGCCATGCTAATTTCTGTACTGTTGCAATTTTAGTATAGATGCTACAGAAGCTGAACATTTGAGCTGCCTTGTCTTTGTAAATAACTTTTAATTTTAGAAGAATGTTACACTAACTGAAAAGTTGCAAAGATACAGAGTTCCTGTATACTCCACAGTAGAGTTCCTCTACTCCAGCATCTTATGGAGTTGGGGGGTACATATGTCAAAACTAAGGAACTGGCTTTGTTCAGTTCAGTTGCTTAGTCATGTCCAACTCTCTGCAACCCCATGGACTGCAGCACGCCAGGCTTCCCTGTCCATCACTAACTCCTGGAGCCTGTTAAACTCATGTCCATTGAGTCAGTGATGTCATCCAACCATCTCATCCTCTGTCATCCCTTTCTCCTTCTGCCTTCAATCTTTCCCAGCATCAAGGCCTTTTCCAGTGAGTTAGTTCTTTGCATCAGGTGGCCAAAGTATTGGAGCTTCAGCTTCAGCATCAGTCCTTCCAATGAATATTCAGGACTGATTTTCTTTAGGATTGACTGGTTTGATCTCCTTGCAGTCCAAGGGACTCTCAAGAGTCTTCTCCAACACCACAGTTCAAAACCATCAATTCTTTAGCACTCAGCTTTCTTTATGGAAGGAAACTGGCATTGTTAATTTATTATTAACTAAATTCTGCACTCTGTTCAGATTTCTCTCGTTTTGCACTCATGTCCATTTTTCTGTTTCTGGATCCATGTTATACTCAGTCATCATGTCTTTTACAGCCTCCCCTAGCCTGCAGCAGCTTCTCAGATTTTCCTTGTTTTTAACAACTTAGTTTTGAGGAATGCTGGTTAGGTAGTTTTTGGAATGCCTCTTTGTTATTGAATTTGTCTTGCATTTTTCTCATGGTTAGATTGGAGTTACAGGCTTGAGGGGAACGTTACCACAGAGGGGAAGTGCCCTTCTGATCACCAATATCCATAGTATATGCTACAGACATGGCTTATCAGTGATGATACCTACCTCAGTCACCCGAACAAGGTAGTGTCTGCCGGGTTATGCACTGTGAAGTTACTTTTTCCTCTCTTTTCATATTTCACTTTTTGGAAACAAGTTGCTAGGTGCAACCCACACTTGAGTCAGCCGAAAGCCCACTTTCTTGGGAGGAGGATGGTGTGTGTGTGTGTTTAATGACTCTGTAATAGTCCCTGGGACTTTACTTGGCATGTGAAAGTCCATTTTCGCCTTTTTCTTCATTCTCTCCAAAATAAAAATCAGAACTAGAGTTCTAAAAGCTACCTGCCCAAATCTATCCTCTCCTTACGTATTTCTTACTTAAGGATACCTCTCTTTAGTTGCCAAGAGACTGCTTTTTGTCTGATTATTTTTCTCTGTCATGCTTGTGCAGAGAGCTTAATTCAAAATAAACAATGTGCTACATTATTGATTTTGTTGTTATTCATAGACGATAATTGCTAAGCTACTTACCTGACAACAAATTATTTGCTCCAGGTGACCAAATAAGCAGTTCTCCATAGAGCCACATTTTTAAAATTATTAATATCTAGAGATGCTGCTGTCTTAATCACAAGTTGCGTGCATGCATACTCAGTCATATCCAACTCTTTGCGACCTCATGGACTGCAGCCCACCAGGCTCCTCTGTCCATGGGGTTTTTCAGGCAAGAATGCTGGAGTGGGTTGCCATTTCCTCCTTCGTGGGGCTTCCCAGCCCAGGGACCGAACCTGCATCTCCCATGGTGTCTCCTACATTGTTAGGTGGATTCTTTACCACTGAGCCACCTGGGAAGCCCTATCACAGGTTATGTATACTTTAAAACTTCAGTGAAGAGTCACATATTTTAAGATTCTTATTCAGTTAGCAGGCATTTACTGAGCTTCTGCTATTTTAGCCATGGTTTGGTCGTGAGTTAAACAAATCAGGGGCTTCCCTGATGACTCAGATGGTAAATAATCCTCCTGCAATGCAGGAGACTCAGGTTCTATCCCTGGGTCAGGAAGAACCCCTGGAAAAGGGAATGACTACCCACTCCAGTATTCTTGCCTGGAGAAGTCCATGGACAGAGGAGCCTGGCGGGCTACAATCCACGGAGTGCAAAGAGTCGGACATGACTAAGCAACTAACACTTTCAACTTTCACTTTACACAAATCAGGTGTCTCATGTAAGGCAGATGATGTTTCAAGGAGGAGATATAGACAATAAACACATTAAAAATTAATGGAAAAGGTCATTTGAGAGAGAGATAAGTGCTTTAAAGAAAATAACCAGGGGGAAGTGCTAGCACATGCCTTGGTCATGGTGGTTACATAAGGGCCACTTTGATTTTGTGGCCAGTAAAGTCCTCAGGAGAAGGCGGTTGAACTGAAGACAGAGAATGCAAGGGGACCAGACATTTGAAAAGCTGGAGTTGGGAGGGTCTTGATGAGGTCTAGAAGTAAAAAGAAGGCCAAAATTAGTTTAAATGAGGACAGAGTAGAAGAGAAGGGGGTGTAGAAGTAGACAGGGCTTCATAGGCCGAGTTCCATTTTCAAGGAGGTCTCTGGGTGGTTTTAAGCAGAAAGGTGACATGGTCTGATATCTGTGGTTTAGAAAAACTTTCTAGTTGCTTTGTGGAAAATGGATTATAGGGGAGAGAAGAGGAAGCAAGAATATAGTATGAGTTAGGAGACCACTGTAAGAGTCCAAGTGAGAGATGGATTGTGGTTTGGACTAGCAACAAGATGTACAAAAGTAGATAGATTGGGATAAAGTGGGGGGCATAGAACTGCCAGAATTTGTAGCTTAATTGAAATAAATTTTTAACAGCAGATGTGAATCAACAGGAAAGATAAGATGATGATGTGATATAAACTGTCTCAAATACAGATCATATTTTCATGCAAGTCTTTAAAAGAAGAGTGGTATCGAATATGCACATTAGTGACTTAGGCATAAGTTAGGGAGCCAAGTCCATTATAACCTAATTCACGCGTCAGGAACAAAACAGGAAACTTGCTTACCAAGTTAATGAGCTCTTAATACTTTATCTAATAAGTCTGTCGTAACTACCAAGCCCAGAACCGTAAAGAGATTGTCTTTAGGGGTTAATAACAAACTTTAGGGGGACTTAATCATCCCATTTACTTGATCATTACTTCTCAGGAAGTTATAATTTTAGGAATCATATTTTTGATGTAATGGTTACTGTGAATCACTTTTATGTCATAAAATTATAATGTTTGGCAAAGCAGAACACATTTCAATCATATATTGATTTTAGCTTTGGAATTATGGAGAAAATATTTCATTTTTGTAGCTATTACTTACATGTAAAATGCCTTTTAATAAAGGGTTTTACAGAGCTTTCTTTGGAATAAATAACTAAATGTAGTCATAGTTTTGACATTTGACTTTTATATCAAATGCAGCAATTCATTTTATGAGGGCTTGGAATTTAATATAACATTTGGTTTGTTCTAAATTTTCAACATATTTTTATCTTTGTTATATGAAGAAAACATTGCTTTATAATGTGTAATAAAAATCATAAATAAAAACCTCACTAGTTGGCTCAGTTTAGTGTCTTGGGGTAAGTAGGTAAGATAGGGATGATTTATTTTTATATTCTAAAAGTAAGGGTTTGCTAAGAAACTGATGAGGTAAAGAGAAGGAAAATATTTGCCTTTTTAATAAACTTTAAAAAATTGAAATATAGTTGGTTTACAATAGTTTCAGGTACACAGCAAAGTGATTCATATATAATATATATTTTCAGACTATTTTTCATTATAGATTATCACAAGATATGAATATAGTTAATTATGGTATACAGTAAATCCTTGTTGCTTCTCTATTTTATGTATAGTTAGTTTGTATCCATTAACCCCATGGTGTTGTTCAGTCTCTCTGTTGTGTCTGACTCTTTGTGACCCCATGGACTGCAACATGCCCAGGCTTCCCTGTCCTTCACCATCTTCTAGAGCTTGCTTGAACTCATGTCCATTGAGTTGGTAATGCCATCCAACCATCTCGTCCTCTCTTTTCCCCTTGATCCTACCTTCTGTCTTTCCCAGAATTGGAGTCTTTTCCAATGAGTTAGCTCTTCGCATCAGGTGGCCAAAGTATTGGAGCTTCAGCTTCAGCATCAGTCCTTCCAATGAATATTCAGGATTGATTTCCTTTATGATTGACTGATTTAATCTTCTTGCAGTCCAAGGGACTCTCAAGAGTCTTCTCCAACATCACAGTTCAAAAGCCTCAGTTCTTCAGCACTCAACTTTCTTTACGGTCCAACTCTCACATCCATACATGACTACTGGAAAAACCAAAGCTTTGACTAGACAGACCTTTGTTGGCAAAGTAATATCTCTGCTTTTATTATGCTGTCTAGATTAGTCATAGCTTTTCTTTCAAGGAGCAAGCGTCTTTTAATTTCATGGCTGCAGTCACCACCTGCAGTGATTTTGGGGCCCAAGAAAATAAAGTCTGTCACTGTTTCCATTGTTTCCCCTTCTATTTCCCATGAAGTGATGAGACCAGATGCCATGATCTTAGTGTTTTGAATGTTGAGTTTTAAGCCAGCTTTTCACTCTCTTTCATTTCATCAAGAGGCTCTTCAGTTCCTCTTTGCTTTCTACCATAAGGGTGGTGTCATCTCTATATCTGCGGTTATTGATATTTCTCCCAACATTCTTGATTCCAGCTTGTGCTTCATCCAGCCCAGCATTTTGCATGGTGTTAAATAAGCAGGCTTAGAGAAGAGATAATCTGGAAAATTAGTTTTGACATAATATAAAAACAGGAGTTTGTTCAAATGGAGTCCATGGTAAGCTAAGGACTGTGAATGAGTTTAGGTCTGTTTCCATATTTGATGAGAACAAGCATTTTTGACAGAAAATATGGCTCTTGTTAATGATCATGACAATGGATTTTAGGGGGCAGATTTTAATTTCATTGTTGGTGTTTCATTACATAGTATGTTCAGCCATTTCACAGCTTGTTAAAGATGTATTCCAAGCATTTATTTTCCTTCTGAACAGTTTCCCAGCATCTATTTACTAAGAGGACACGCAGTATATAGAACAAATTCACGTGTACAAAGCTGACAATCCCACAAGTGTTATATTCTCATTTGCATTATGGTCTTATTCATGTTGGGTACAATCCATGTATTTCTCTAAGTTTCTCTTCCTTTCCTCACAGAGCCTCTTAGCAGGGATGCAGTATATGATTTTGCAGGCATGCTGTCAGGAATATTAAAAAGGCTAAGAACATCATGCTGAAGAATTATGTGGAATGAAAAAATTCAGCATGAACTGTCAATCTGTCTTCTCTGGCCTTTTAGGTTCTTTGACTTTGTTGTTGGCAAAATGTGGAGCTCTTTCACCTGCCATTTTAAAAAGCTTGTTCTTCCAAGGATTTGTTTCACAGGCCCTGTGCTTAATATCCAGGTCTGAACATTTAATTTCTTTCTGTAGAATGTTACATTCTCTCATATATCAGAGCTTTCAGTGGGTCCTTACCTTGATGGAAGTAGTCACAATCTAGGGAATGCCATTTAGCCAGCATCAGCCTGCAACTGCTAATGATTACCTAAAAGGAGTGATTACCATCCCCTGTGAGGTGATTGCAAAGAAACCAGAGAGCATGTGTTTTTCAGGAAAAATCAAGGACTAACCCTGTAAGCTTCAAAGACGTCATCACAGCGAGGCTATTGCTGTGTCATTGTAGTCCAAACAGAAGTATGCCTGGAATAAAAATAGGCTTGCTGTGAATATGAACTTTCTGCAGATAAAATACAGACCACAAAATGGCAAAGATTTGTTAAAAGTGTTCTCTATTTGCCTTTACTTTTATAGATGTGTCTCTATCAGAAGAGGCATATATCCTTATCCCAATAGGTAAAATGCAAAAGGCATAAGAGTGAGTAAATTAGTAACATTGTTTTACAAAATGTGGGATAATGAATGACTTTGAAACATAATTTTGAAAGAATGAAATTAAAACCATGATTGGCCCATTGTGATCTATATTTTGGAAGAAGTCAGTAAAGTCTTTAACTGAAAAATGGGTTTATTTTTAAAGAAAGCACTAGAAGGACCAAGCAACATACATTGGATTCCTAAATGCTGCTGAGTCTGGTAGAAGTGAAAGCAGGCATCCAGGAATTAGCCTTAGATTGTACGAGTCTTTCTGTGGCTCTTGCCCCTGCTTTAACTGTCTTCAGATGGAAAGATTGAGGGGATTTTAGGGAAAGAAACAGAAAGGTAGGTAGAAAGTATTACACAAATAGATGGACAGGAAGAGAGAGAGGGAGAGAGAAGATAAGCAGATTATTTTAATTATTCTCATGTTTCATATGAAAATTAAAATAGATAATTCCCTGACAAATTGAGTTATATAAATCTCCTCTGTGGATTTTGGTCACTTACCTGATGCCAGGATGTAGGGAAGAAAGCCTCAAAGGGACTATAGCAACATGTGATTTATCCAAATCTATACTTTAGAGTATGAGGAAAGTAGATATTGGTTCCAGGTCATTTATCTTTAATGTATAATGTAAAGCACTAAGTAAATGCTTTCACTGTAATAGCCTTTGAGTCAAAGGTTACAGACATTTCACTTACAGAAACCCATGAAAACACTTGCATTTTTTTCAGTATCTAGATTTTATGTCATCAGAAAAATAAAAGGATTAAAACTTAAGTGAAGAAAGTCTGTAGTTCATGATACTTTCCTTGAGCAAGAATATTTTTCTCTGCTTTCATCAAAGTTACTTCTAGTACAGATTTAATTTTCTTGTAGTAAACCCACATTTGACCAGCCAGCTTTAAAGATCATAAAGGGAATTAATAAACATTGTTCATGTTTATGGAAATATGGAGAATGGAAATCAAAAGGAGCCTAAAGAAAAATGGTTAAGTGTCTGCCTACGAACCAGGAGACCTGGGTTCGATTCCTGGTTGGGGAAGATCCCCTGGAGAAGGCAATGGCAACCCCACTCCAGTACTCTTGCCTGGAAAATCCCATGGACGGGGGAACCTGGTGGGCTACAGTCCATGGGGTTGCAAAGAGTCAGACACGTTTGAGCGACTTACCTTTCTTTCTTATATAATTTTCCTTTTTCCTGATTATTGGTTAAAGAATTTTCTTTGTGACATGAAAAAGATTTGGAGCTGTTGTTTGCCCTTTATCTGAATTTTTTACTTCTATTGCGCCCTCTAGTACTTGATTCTCTTTACAGTGAGTTCTTAAAGATTAAGAAAAGACATCCTCTGAAAAAACCTAGGAATAATATTTTGCATAAGGCAATAGTTCATATGTTTTGATTAAACATGTTCTTTTTTCACTTCTTGACTGTAAGATAGGCACAAAATGTTTTAAAAGGGTAGGAAAAAAATTTCATCTATTCCTTAGATTTGGGGGTACCTGTAATGGTGAGAGTTACTTGACAGGTACATAAGACTCCTCAAGATTAATTGTTGTGTTTACTTAAGTTATCTTTCTAGGCACTGCTGTAGCCATTGGCAACTCTAAAGATTTCTGTGTGCTGTTGATCTCAGCAAGGACCGAGGGGTTGTGCATAGAGGTTGATGAACAGAAATGCTAAGTACAATGGTTTCCAAAGAGAGAGAAACAAAGGGAAAAGATCCCATTTCTTTCCCCTCCACCAAGCCTTTAGAAAGGTCAGGGGGCGTTTTCCTTGGGCTGCTTGTAAAATGAAATCTTCAGCCAGAGCTTCTTAGGTCATTTAGCCAATCAGCCCAGAGAGCTTATCAGAGCTGTTGGAAGGAACGTGTCAGGGGAACACTCTCAAACTCTTGTCTGTCTTGAAGTAGTTCAGTCCAGACTTCGAGTAGCTCGGCTACTCAGGTATTCACTGGACTTCCCTGCAGTCCCTCTGTGCATGTTGACTGAACACCATGTGCACTCAAACACCATTATGCACACTCATCTTTGTGCTTGACTCTCTAGTTCATAGCCCTATCAGTTCTATAATCTAAAAGCATTTAGTACCTTGTTCTTGGTTGCAAACAGCAAACTGATTCTGGTGAACTTAAGCAGAAAAAGAATCTACTGAAAGATGTCAGACAGCTTGCAGAATTGAATGAAAGAGTGGGCAGCAAGGCTTGGAGTTATGGCAGAAGCCTGGGAACAAGCTGAGTGAGACAGCCAGTCATGCCACAGAAAATGTTCTGGTTAGGACTTTACTAATGGACTTTGCATGATCACTGCTGGACATTAAGCCCTCTCATCCCTTCTGTGACTAAGCTGTTATGCCCCTATCTGTGGCACCTGTGGGGCTTATGAGGCATCAAGGATTACTGCTGGGTCTTCAGGAACTCTCAGTATGATGTCATCAATGTCATTAACCACTGTGATATCCTTGGCAAGGTGGTCACTGGTCTTGAAGACTGAATGTTGGAGCACAATCAGAGAGTAGAGGTGATTCTAAGGCAAGGCACTGAAGGTGTTACAGCATCCTTAATCAATAAGGCAGACTGCTTCTGGTGTTTCTCCTTTTTAGGATTCAGCATTTGCACAGCCAGTGGTTGCCTAGTGGGTTTCAGGGGCTGAATGAGCTTGACTGGCATGGCTGACACAAGTCCCTTCACTACCTGCCTAAATCTGAAAATCTGCTGCTGTTGTTCAAGATCCATTTGTTCTCGGCACCAGTGAGGACTCAGAGTTCCTGCATCTCTCAGGTCTCTTGTGCTGTTAGAAATCCCTGCCATTCTTTCAGGGATGTTGTATTCCTTTGATTACAGTTTCGATCACCAGGAAACAAAGTTCACAGGACTTCCACTTGGCTGTTCCTACCAAGATAACCTCTAACTGTTGGTTCAGTAGGTTTTCTTCTTACCTGAGAACCTAGGAAACAATCACAGTGTGGGTTTGAGGTACCACTGGTCTTCATGGGAGGTAAATTGGGTCAGAACTTCACTTATAACTTGACCCTAGAAACCTCCACCCTGACTGTTAGACTGTGGTGTTGTATGCCAAGAATTACTTTTGGCTCAGAGCTCATGCCTAGTACTTCCTAAGGGGCCTGGGTGTATTTCCTTCCCCCATGTCCAGATCTGCTGCTGCTGCTGCTAAGTCACTTCAGTCGTGTCCGACTCTGTGCGACCCCATAGACGGCAGCCCACCAGGCTCCCCCGTCCCTGGGATTCTCCAGGCAAGAACACTGGAGTGGGTTGCCATTTCCTTCTCCAGTGCATGAAATTGGAAAGTGAAAAGTGAAAGTGAAGTCGCTCAGTTGTGTCTAACACTTAGCCTGCTAAACAGCTGCAAAGTCCTTTGAGGAAGACAGAATGAACTATGTTTATGATATTACTGAAGATATATAAAAAATATATATCTTTTGTTAATGACATTCATCACTTTAAAGTTGACCTTAAAAATAGAGTCAAACAGAACCATTGAATCTGAGATACTCAGTTCCCAGTTATTTGTGTGAATGGACTGGCATTCCCATTTATCTTGGGAATATCTTGGCCAGTCTTCTTTTCAAATAGTTCTTGACATGAGATCTACTTTCATTGTAGTCTAGGAGACGTTGAAAAGTATAGATGTAATTCTTACTTCCAAAGAGATTGGTGACAATAACCTTTTGGAGGTTGGGTTGGGGTGGTGCTTTCCATTTCTAACAAGTGAATAAGAAACCAGTAGTAAAGAAGATGGAAAACTGCCTCACTGTCCCATGGTTAATTCTTTTGAGTTGCACCCGCACAATGTTGATTTATTGTTTCTTTTGACTTACTTATTATCAGCCTACTCAAGCCTTAGACTTGAGGTGCAGTATTTCATGTGGCTAAGAACAGGACTGAACCACCTGGCTTTGAACACCAGTTCCGCTGCTCTCTGGGATTCCCTGGTGGCTCAGATGGCACAAAATCTGCCCACAGTGCGGGAGGCCTGCTTTGATCCCTGGGTCAAGAAGATCCCCTGAGAAGGGAATGGCTACCCACTCCAGTATTCTTGCCTGAGGAATTCCATGGACAGAGGCGCCTGGTGTGCTACAGTCCATGGAGCCGCAAAGAGTCGGACAGGACTGAGCAACTAACACACACACACACACACACACACACACACACACTCTGCTGCTTGCTAGCTGAGTGACCTTAGACAAATCATTTAATGTCTGTAACCCTGTTTCTTCATCTGTGGAGGCAAGCGTGCTTATGGTAGAGACTTGTTATATGGAAGTAATCAAGTAATTATAACATGTAGTGACCATTCAATAATATTGACATTGACAAGTCACTCAGTCGTGTCCGACTCTGCAGTCCTATGGACTGTAGCCTACCAGGCTCCTCTGTCCATGGGATTTTCCAGGCAAGAGTACTGGAGTGGGTTGCCATTTCCTTCTCCAGGGGATCTTCCTGACCCAGGGATTGAACCCGGGTCTCCCACATTGTATACAGACGCTTTACCGTCTGAGCCACGAGGGAATCTATCAATAATATTAGCCAGTATATTTTTAAAAGCTTATACAATTTGTAATTATAGAAACAAAGACCCAGTAATACCAAATATAAATGCTTTTAACCTCCATATTGAATTATCTGTGCTACTCATTTTCCTAAGAGTTCATTTATCTGGTGTCTATTTCTTAAATACCTACACAAGCCAGGCTCCATGCTGATTTTTACATCATTGTGCCAACCTTGACCTCAGGTTGCTAGTTGACCATTTTCAGAGGGCGCAGAGTAGTGGGAAGCTTTGTTGATAAAATGTGGGGGACATAAAAAGTCATTCCTTTTTTTTTACCCCCTTCCTACCCTGACTTCCACAATACACTAAGATTTAGCCTATGTAAAATCATCAAACACTGCAGCTGCTAAGTCACTTCAGTTGTGTCCTACTCTGTGCTACCCCATAGATGGCAGCCCACCAGGCTCCCCTGTCCCTGGGATTCTCCAGGCAAGAACACTGGAGTGGGTTACCCTTTTCTTCTCCAATGCATGAAAGTGAAAAGTGAAAGGGAAGTCGCTCAGTCGTGTCCGACTCTTCACGACACCATGGACTGCAGCCCACCAGGCTCCTCCATCTATGGGATTTTCCAGGCAATAGTACTGGAGTGGGGTGCCATCACCTTCTCTGTCATCAAACACTATATCAGGATTATTCAGTAGAAATACATTGTAAGCTACAAATGTCATATATAATTTAAAATTTTCTAGTAATTGCATACAGAAGTAAAATAAATGAGATGGAATTAACTTTAATAATGTATTTTATTTAGTCTGCCATATCCAGAGTAACATGATCTTAACATGTAATAAATATAAAGAACTGTTGATGAGATATTTGACATTCCTTTTTTCATACGAAATCTTTGGAGCCCAGTGTGTATTTTATGTTTCACATTTATTCACACTCACCACCTTTGAAGTGTCTAATCTCTCTACATGTGGCAGTAAGTGGCTACTACAGTGGACAGAGTAAGATTAAATTTTATCGGATTCTAAGACTTAGCCATGAATTCTTCAGTAAACAGTTTTGGGTTATTCTCAGATCCTCACCTGGAAGGAAAAATACAGAAAGAGAAAGAATGAATTGAAATTCTATAAAATACATTTTCAATATGTACTTTTATATAAGTTTATTGATGAGAAACATAAAAAAATAGTTTGTTGATCAAAGATCATGTCCACTATTTGCAGAAATGCAAGTAGCAGTTAAGAACTGTTAGGGAAGGGGACTTCCCTGGCAGTCCGTTGGTTAAGACTCTGTGCTTCAACTGTAGCGGGCATGGGTTCCATCCCTGGCTGGGTGACTAAGATCCCACATGCCACGTGGTGAAGCCGAAAAAAAGCAGAATTGTTAGGGAAGATCTAAATGTGGAAATTTAAAGGAAGCTTATATCTTTAGCTATTGGTTGGGAAGAAAATCAACAGGTATTTAGTGATGTTGCAATAGTAATTTTTTAAAAAAATGAGTGTGATAATAGTCAGTGAGAAAGTACAGTGTTTTTTCTTTTTTTGGTTGGGAGTTAGCAGTGTCTTTTTTTCCTTTAAACTAGTTATATGATCTACGATGGACTAGTTATATGGTCTATGTTGGAATGAAGTCAGTTGTGTAGAGATGAAGGCACACTCTCCTTCAGTGCTGTCTGTTGCCAGAGTGTTTTCACGCTTAATGCCACAGTCATCTGTGACTCGTCTTTCAAATGGTTGATGACCCAAGTCAACATGCCCCCTGAACCTTTAAAAAGCGCCTCTCTCAGGAACTTAATTTATGTTATAAACACCACGCTTCTGTGTTGACATTACATATGGACAGCGTAAACCATTAGACATTTGCATTTTTGCATCACAATCACCAAGGATTTATGTGAGATTAATATTACTTTTTATTTTGTCTGAATTTTTTATTATAGAAAATTTCATACGGATGAAAAATTAGATAAGAGTGACGAAGCTTGATGTAACCTTTAGTCCCAACTGTAACAATTATTAACTAATAAAGGCTAATCTCCTTTTCATCCATAGCTCTATACCCAGTTACCTTTAAGTATAATTCCAGAATCATTGGCAATTCATCAGTAATTTTACCTTCAATATTACATTCGATTGATAGGCTTTCTTCTCTTCTTTTTTTCCCATTTTGTAATATCATTATTGAGGGAACTAGATAATTTGTTCTGTAAGTTTCTTACAGTCTGGATTTGGCTAATTGCCTCCCTGTGATATTGCTGATCTTGTGTCTGTATCCCCTGCGTGTTTTGTAAAATGGTAATTAGATTGTAAGTTTTCGCCAGACTCAGGTTTATTTGTCTGTCTTGGTGAAGATTTTCCTAGTTGCTGCTGCGTTCTTTCATAGGGGAGCACATAATGTCTGGCTATCCCTCTTTTCATCATGTTGACACTGATGGGCATGTTTGTGTGTCAGCAGCCCGAACCACCACCCATTAGGAAGTTCTCTACTTTTCAGCAAATAGTTTTAGCAACAACTCAGGATCATTGCTTTGAGTCATCATTTCAAGAGGGATTGCATAATAATGAAGCTCTAATTCTGTCATTTCTTCTTAATTTATTAGCTGGAATATTTCCATATACAAAAACATTCCTTTATCAACAATTTGGTTAATTTGAGGTACAGTTTGTACAGCAAAGACAGGTTTCATCTTTGATTCTTTTCCTTTATTTAGTAGTTTTCAGAATGAGTTGACCCCTAAGGTATCCTCCAAAGGTAAATAATGTTCTTTTTTAGTATCAGAATTCATGGATTTAAACATATTTGATGTTTTTCAAGCCATTCTATTTATTACTCTTTTTAATGCCCTATTTCTGACCAGTGGAAGCCTCTTGAAGTTGGCTCTGAGTCCTTTGAACCTGACTCCAGAGGACTTTGATAGCTTCTTTGCTTTCTGAAATGCCAAGATATTCTAGGCTCATCTTTCATTTCTCTGTCCCAGATCTTAAATCAGCTATTTCTCCAAGGAGTCCTGGTTTCTTTAAGTGAATACATGGTATTTAGAGAGCATACCTGGGCACCTCAGATTTAAAGCTTAAGAAGTTTTCAGTCTGGAGTCTTTATTAGTTAGGAAAACTCTAGTGAAAGCAGCTCCATCCTCAGTGGCCTAGTGCAATCCAGGCTCACCTCTGCCGCGTGCATTGGCAGGCAGTCCTCCAGGCAGTGATTTAAAGACCCAGGATTCTTTTGTCTTTTAACTCCAACAGCCAGTAGTGCCTTAGAAGATGTAAAGAGGGAAATGTACTTTTTAAGTCCTTTTAAAAAGTAGTACTTTTTAACTACTTTGACCTGGAAATGATACACATTTCTGCTCTCCTTCTACCAGTGAAAACTAGTCACGTGGCCCTGTCTCAAAGCAACATGGCAGTAAAGGCAGTCTCTGACTGGGGAACCTTGCACTGCGGCAGAGCATCATCCTCATTGAATGTCAGGCTGTCTCTGCCGGAAACCAAGCCAGAAACTAATGCTTTACTGTACGAAATCATGAGCTGTCCCCAACTTTCTCCAAAAGGACAGTCTAAAGTCTCAATCACTGCGTCCAGCTGACGTACAGATGCACCTCATTTTCTTGCACTGTGCTTCATTGCACTTTCCCAGATATTCCTTTTTTTTTTTTTTCTTACAGATTGAACATTTGTGGCAATGCTGCCTCAAGCAAGTCTGTTGGTACCATTTTTCCAGTAGCATCTCTTCACTTCACGTCTCTATGACACATTTTGGTAATTCTTGCAGTATTTCAAACTCTTTCATTCTTATATTTATTGTGATGATTTGTGATCAGATGAGTGATCGTTAATGTTACTCTTGCAATTGTTTTGGGGCACCATGAAGCAGTCCCACATAAGATGGTGAACTTAATCCCTAAGTGTTGTGTGTGTTCTGACTTATATCAGCCTCCTGGTCCTTTTCCTCAAGGAAGGGCTCGTGTGGCTGCAGCACAGAAAACTAATTAATAACCCTACAGTGGGTGATTAATTAACTCACGTTCAAGTGAAGGAGACGAGTGATGCCATAAGCTTCATTGTTATCTTTGTTTTCTAGAAGGCTGATGTTTATTTATTTATGGCCATGTTGGGTCTTCATTGCTCCATGTGGGCTTTCTCTAGTTGTCACGAGCTGAAGCTACGCTCTGGTTGTGCTGCGTGGCCTTTCCTTCATGGTGGCTTCTCTTGTTGCGGAGCAAGGGCTCTAGGGTTCCTGGGCTTCAGTATTTGTGGCTCACAGGCTCAGTTGCCCCGCACATGTGGGATCTTATTTCCTGGACCAGGGATCAAACCCATGTCCCCTGCATTGGCAGGCAGATTCTTAACCACTGGACTACCAGGGAAGTCCCTGTTGTCTTGTTTTAAGCAATTGCCACAGCCACTCTGCCCTTCAGCAAATCACCTTACTGACCAGTCAGCCCCCATCAATATCGAGGCAAAAAAAATTAGGACTCTCTGAAGACTCAGATGATGGCTTGCAGTTTTTAACAATGGAATGTTTCTTAATTAAGCTAAGTACACTCTTTTATTAGACATAATGCTATCGCACACTTTAGACAACAGTAAAATTTAAACATAACTTTTATATGTACTGGGAAACCAAAAAATGAGTGTGATTCACTTTATTGCAATATTTGCTTTATTGCAGTGGTCTGGAACTGATCTGCAATATCTCTGAGGGATGTCTGTAGAGCATCTTCCTCCACCCCCAATCAGTATATAACAATGAACCGTAGGCAAAACAACCATAATAAACACTCGGATTTGGAAAGGAGAAGAAGGATGTGGAGCACAGGTTGATGGCCGGTAGAAATTCTCTATCACTCTTATGTATACATTATAAGGTCTTTCTGCACTGGCATTGGATGAAATTTCTTGGTTAAACTTGAATTCTCTTCTCAATTGCTGCAAGCAATTTCTTGTCCACTACTTTCCTGTGGCTCTCTCCTCCACTTTCCCGAATGTCTGTCTTTATTCATTTTCATACCTGTCCACATTTGAAGGTTATTGGAGACTATGCCATCCCTGGGAGCTATGTGTTTTTTTGCAGTCAGCTTCCTATTCTTGTAAATTAGAAGGTAACTTTGAAGATTGAAAGGGTTGTTTTTTTTTTAAGACTCAAATTCTCTCTAAGGTAATTTTTTTTTAAATTGAAGTAGATAAGCTTCCCATGTGGTGCTAGCGGTAAATAACCTGTCAGCCAGTGCAGGAGACTTAGAGACATGTACTCAATCCCTGGGTTGGGAAGATCCCTTGGAGGAGGGCACGGCGATCCACTCCAGTATTCTTGCCTGGAGAATCCCTTGGAAGACAAGCCTTGCAGGCTATACTCCATGGGGCCACAGAGGGGGGACAACGTAACACATAGTGGATTTGCAATGTGTTACTTTCAGATGTACAGCAAAGTGATTCAGTTATACACACATACATTCACACACGCACACACATATATGTTTGTGTGTGTGTGTGTGTGTATGAAAGTGAAGTGAAGTCGCTCAGTCGTGTCTGACTCACGCGACCCCATAGACGGCAGCTCACCAGGCTCCCCCGTCCCTGGGATTCCCCAGGCAAGAACACTGGAGTGGGTTGCCATTTCCTTCTCCAGTGCAGGAAAGTGAAAAGTGAAAGTGAAGTCGCTCAGTCATGTCCAACTCTTTGTGACCCCATGGACTGCAGCCTACCAGGCTCCTCCGTCCATGGGATTTTCCAGGCAAGAGTACTGGAGTGGGGTCATTGCCTTCTCCGATGTGTGTGTGTATATATATATGTAAAATTTCTTTAGCATATAATTTTTCAAAACCTTGGTAGGGTGATGATTTATAGTTACTTTCATGTGCCAGTAACCTCAGCAAAACAAAGATCTGTCAAAGTATAACTGTCTATACTTTTCTTTGCTTCCTTGATTCTTCGGTTCTATCTCTCATTTGAAAGTGCTGTTAAGAGGATGCCTGTAATCATCAGGAGAGGGCCACATTCTTTTTTTTCTCCCAAAGATTTTTTGATGTGGACCATTGTTGAAGTGTTTATTGAATTTGGTAAAATGTTGCTTCTGTTCTGTGTTTTGGTTTTTCTGCCACAAGGCACGTGGAATCATAGCCCCTTGATGAGAAGGTGAACTTTTAACCACTGGACCACCAGGGAAGTCCCCTGAGCCTCATTCTTAATCTTATTTTTTGCCCCAAGGCTGAATCTCAATGGGCCTTGTTCTGAAAGCTTTTCTCAATCTTCTCATATAGGGTCCTTGTATGTTCCATCTTTGCAAGTCCCCAGTTTCTGGGTTTTCTTTGTCCCATTTTTTTTTCTCATAATTTTTTACCTAGGCTCATCTCTTTCTTACAAAGCCTGGCTAGATGCTGCCAGTAACCACCAACATGTGCAAAGCATGCAGGCATGGCAAGCTCGCCATCTGCCTTTTAAGTCACCACGGGCGGGATTTTCCAAGTGTTGTGGCACCATGTATACTGAGGAACGCCGGGTTTCCGGCCTCCAGCAGAACTTTCCTTGCTGCCTGCTGCCTGGCTGGGAGACCAATTTTAGATTTCTGTTATGGCAGCACTTCACTTGAAGGTACTAATTTCTGTATTTATCTGGGTAATGCTAGCTGCTGTAATAGAGAATGTCACAGAATTAGAGAATTTTGAGATCTTGTAGTACATCCACTTCCTCATTTTAAGAATCAGGAACCAAGGCAAGAAACAATGAAGCCTGCACAGAGCCATGCAGCGAGCTGCAGCTGTAAGTTACCAGCCAGACTGGGCCTTGGCGATCAATCTTTGCCCCTTCAGCCCTTAGCTCAGCCGGGCACATACTACAGGCTTAGCGGGTATCTTCAGCTGAACTGCAAACGTGTAGTCTGACTCTATCACAGTATCACTGAGGTTCAGACAAAAAGAGATGAAGGAAGAAAAATTCAGGAAACAGAACTTCAGTAAAAATGCCTCAAGAAATGTATAGATTAAAGGAACTATGTGAGTTTGCTATGTATCTTTTGTAGATTTTCATGCTTTTAATCTTAATCACAATGCTAAGGACATTTTGATAACATTGTTTTGAGATAGCTGTTTTGATAGAGTGTTAAGAATAAGCCATTTAATATTTAGCTTAAAAAATATTGCCAAATACTTGGCCCAGGGTATGTCCCCTTAGCCCTGGTTCCCATTCTTCTTTTCACCATCTCTGAGCTTTGAGTGAAGGATGGGTGGAGGGGGGTCATACTTGGCGTGAGATGGGCCAAGGTTAAGGAAAAGGATGGGGAATTAAAAACTACTATCTATTTTGATGCTGTGTGGGAAGTAGCCTACTGAAATTTATGTGTCAATGCCCTCTGCCACACCATACCAAAATGTAAAGGCAGAACTGCAGAGTGTAGCCCGCGTGCACTTTGAGTGTGGGACAACGCCCCGTGCGCCACAGGGCTCCACAGTTCTGTCGTTTGTTAATCCAGGTGGTATTTATGAAATACCTGTTCTGTACGAGGCCCGTGCTGGCACTTTAAGACATACATACAACGTGATTCAAGTATTGTGCCAGGATCTTACAGACAGTGTAATCGATCAAATTTCAAAGACGTGTACTGGACTGTAATATTGGGTATCATGTTTTCGAAGGTGATAAAAATTTGCATGGGCAAAAATGTCACCCTTGTGAATCCTGTTTTTTCCCACATAGGTAGAGAAGATAAGCTTGGAGTCAGTTTTTTATGGAATTTTCTTTGTCCTTTAAACCTAAAAAAGGCCTGGTCAGATAATATAGGCCAGACTTCCTGTAGAGGTGTTCTTTCCATCTACTTGGGAACATTAGCAGTTTCTGGATGAGCATCTCTCTGGTTTATAAATCAAATTCAGTATAAAAGTTGAATTTGCTTTTGTGGACTTTTTTTTTTAAAGAACAAAGGTTGCGTAATAAAGAATATATTTACCGAGGTTAATTGTTAGGGGTGCTTTCTTTATAACTTTGTAGGATGTTGTAGTGAATCATCCTAGAGAATAAATAAATTCTCATGCAGAATCATTCTATAAAGATTAATTATGTCAAGCTGACCTTAATTTATGTGGAAACTTCCTTGTTCTTTTAAAAACTCTTTTACAGAGGAAAGAGTAGGGTGTGGACATGTTTATTATTGCAACGCTAAGTTTAAGAGTAGATGGTATGCCAAAGAGTGGGTTGTGTATACTGGTTGTCATCTGAACAGGATTTTTCAGAAACTAATTTAAATATCAATTGAGATTCTTTCATCATTTACTTATTTTTCATTTTGATTTAGAGGCTATGTGTTTTCCAGTACTCCAGTTCTTAGGCATAGAAATAAATTTATCTTCATTGGTTATCTGGATAAACTTGAGTACAGACACAAAAACAAAACACACAAATAAGAAAGAGTAGTAAACCTTTTCGTTAATCAAAGAAATGCACCTTAAAATCTAGCATGGTATTTTTCTCTTGTCGATAAATTTTACAAAAGGTAGATGCTAACCTGTGTTGGTGAAGGTGTAAGTAAACACACAGCTTTATACATTGTTGAGGAATGTTTAGATTAATAACAAATGATAAACTCTCGAGAAGTATCATTTTGCTTATCCTCATGTGATTTTCTTTACATTTTTTTTTATTGAAGTGTAGTTGATTTACAATGTTCTATTAATTTCCGCTCTACAGCAAAGTGATTCAGTTACACACAAACATATATATATATAATATATATACACTTAAAAAATCCTTTTGTCTTATGATTTATCATAGGATATTGAATATAGTTGTCTGTGCTCTACAGTAAGGCTTTGTTGTTTATCCGTTCTATGTATAACAGCTTCAGTCTGCTAACCCCGAGCTCCCGCTCCATCCCTCCCCCAACCTGTTACCCTTGCAGCCACCAGTCTGTTTCTCTCACCAGCCTGTGATTCTCTTTCTGTTTCATGGATGGGTTCATTTGTATCATATTTTAGATTCTGCAAATAAGTGATATCATATAGTTTTTGTCATTCTCTTTCTGACTTACTTTACTTGGTAGATGATCTCTAGTTGCATCCAAATTGTTGTAAATGGTATTATATCATTCTTTTTCATGGCTTAGTGGTTTTCCACTGTGTCTGTATGTGTATATACATATATGTGCCACTGATGTGGTTTTCAGAATAATAATCTTACCATGTATTAAATATATAAACCATTTTAAACTAGAGGCATATTTTTGTGTCAAAAGCCTGAATATTAAAAGTAGTCCAAGGGTGATTGTAAAAGGATGGATGTTTCCCTGGAGTCCCTCACTTTAAGGGGAATTTGTGTTCCCACTTATTTGGTTGGAGGAATATAGGTCAAGGACTATGATGGATCCAGAGTACAGTACAATTGATATAAACTTATTTTAAAATTAAGGATATTAGCTTAAGTTTATAATTCTTACTTCCAACTAATCTGAGGATTAATCATGACCTGATGAAAACATCATTGCTTAGAGCTTAGGTCTTGGCTTTAATCTATCATCATCTTTGACCAGAGGACTAAATGAGGCAACATCCTGGTTTCATAGGTGTGTGTATCCAGGGAGGCAGGAGGCCCTTCGACCAGCTGTCATGACCTTCATTCCACAGACCCTCCACCTCCATAACCAATTCCTCTTTCATTGTAGTTTCTCCTTTATTTTGTAATTTTTGCTTCCAGAGAAATATCTCAAGCCCATTCCTTCTCTGTTCCTCAACAAATGATTTCAGGCAGTGGTGCCAGCAGAACAAACTAGCAGGTAGGAGTTATGCAGACATACTCATCTCTAAAATCATCATGGTTTAAGTCAAGGTAACATTAACTTTAGTGTAACATTTGAAGGTACTATGAGATACGGCTTAAGATAAGGTTTTTTAAAATCTGGTTTTTTCCTAGTTCCTTTTATCTTGTAGGCAAAAGAATAAGGGTCTCAATATTACTAAGTTGATTGGGATGTGGAGAGTGAGAAGCTGCTATTTTGGGTGAACATTTGATGAAAAGAGATACTAACAGAGTTGTGTCTAGCTCTCATCTGCATGACTTTTTTACAATAAGAAAAGAAAGCTCACCACTAACTCTGTGCATTTGGGTGTGGACCCAAACATAAGCTCCATACTGCTCAATCAATTTAATATTAACATTGCTGGAGACTATCTTTTACAAAGCAAGGGAATCTTTAGAATCTGTCACCATGGTTCTTTTAAAACCATTTAGCATCTCTATTGTTATTAAATAAAACACTCGGATTTAGGGAAGATCAAAGAAATGACTCATCAGTCCATCACCTCACAAAAGGATGTATATCTGGCATCTGAATATCACCGGGCCTCAAAAGAGATTGTTAGCCTAGTGAAAGAAAATTACCCTGCTCAGAAAATCATGCTGATGAAAATGCAAAGGTTCAGGAAAGAAAACAAACAAAAAGCAAACCACCCATTTACAGGCTATAACTCTTTGAACATTCTGTCTCTCCCTGTTTTACTAATCCACTTTGATTATATCATTATATATTTAATGGGCACATGGCTGAATAATGGGGAGAGAAAGAACACCCAGAACAAAAGAGGAAAATCCTGTCCCGGATCAGCCTGGAGCATTCCAACGTGTTGTCAGAAGTGGAACTACCATATCAAAACTGTCATTTCACGGATAATGGTGCTTAGAGCAAAGCTAGGTTGAAAAAATTGTTTTAGCAATGTATTAATGAGTAGTACAGATGGCCACTGACTATGGCAGAAATCACCGTACTTGAAATGGGTATTTGAAAATGGGCTGAAAACTGAGCTTCAATTCATGGTCTCATTCTCCTGACTCTCATGCCCACACATGCTGAATTTGCAGTTGCTCTAAGCAGATATGCAGATATCACTGTGTGTCATTGTTCAGTATGAAGCCTTAAGAAGATTGGAAGCTTGAATACCTAGAGAGTGTTTCTTCAGATGTTTTCACTCACATTAGTGTTATCAAGATAATTGTATAAAGCATTATGGCTTTGATACCTGCAATTATATTGTGGTGGTGTTTTAGTCGCTAAGTTGTGTCCGGCTCTTGTGACCCCATGGACTGTAGCCTGCCAGGCTCCTCTGTCCATGGGATTCTCCAGGCAAGAATACTGGAGTGGGTTGCCATGCCCTCCTACGGGGGATCTTCCCGACCCAGGAGTCGAACCCAGGTCTTCTGCATTGCAGGCAGATTCTTTACTGAGTGAGCAACGAGGGACGTTTTTTCATATAAGTCATAACCAGGGATGGCCCAGCATTCACGCAAAATAGGATGAGGTAAACACCAGCACCCCACAGCGAGGATTCTATGAGATATACCCCATGAACCCTAGTTATGTGTTTTTTGTTTTTTTTTTTCAGTTTAAAGTATATGTGTAACTTGGAGAAGGCAATGGCGCCCCACTCCAGTACTCTTGCCTGGAAAATCCCATGGATGGAGGAGCCTGGAAGGCTGCAGTCCACGGGGTTGCTGAGGGTTGGACATGACTGAGCGACTTCACTATCGCTTTTCACTTTCATGCATTGGAGAAAGAAATGGCAACCCACTCCAGTGTTCTTGCCTGGAGAATCCCAGGGACGGGGGAGCCTGGTGGGCTGCCGTCTGTGGGGTCGCACAGAGTCGGACACGACTGAAGTGACTTAGCAGCCTATGTGTAACTATTGAGGAGAAGTTTGCTTACTGCTGAATATTATCTCCAACCTCACTGTGGGTTCATTTTACCCTCTCTGAGAAATACTTGTATAGTGAATAGAAAGTCCTTCAAAAGAGGAACTGGTGGAACTACCTCTGGTCCCAGTTCTGCTGTTGGCTGGTCCTGTGACCCCAGAGAAGATCTATTAGGGCCACAGGTAGGTGAGGAGAGAAAGACATTCAGTTCTTCACTCAGCTCTGAAGATTCCATTTCCAGAAAATAGCTTATTTGCTTGTAGTTTTGTCTTTATCATTACAATTATTTTAAACATTGAGGACTAATGAATGGTATTTAGGGAATGCTATTAGTAAGATTTAGCAACTACTTAGCTTGCCAACTAGCAGTGTAACTTACAGTAAGTACATGACGTCCAACCTTAAAAATAAAACTAGTCTATTCATATAGGTATTTCTGCTGAATTTAAATAAAAAGTGGTTTTTTTAAACTTTTAATTTGATCTACTTTAATTTTAGCCAAGAAATTATATTCGGTGTTTTCAAGTGAATTTTATGGAGAATATATCTTAAATAATTTTGCTTCCTAATAATCCCATCCCTCTCATTTCTCCTATGGTAAGCCACTTTCATTTTAAAAATAGACCTGCTCTACGAGACTTCACTTGGCCCTAGATGTTGTCCTCTTATGCGAGTTATTTAATTTAAAAATAGAACTGTCTCAGTAGATCTGTATCAACTAGTTTATGATCGTTTCTATCTGGAGTAAACTCTAATTAGGCAGGCAGTTCTGTGGAGTCATGTTTGGGAGCATTATAATCCAGTTATCTTTTCCTCCTTGGTGATGTGATAGAAGGCTTTTGTGTCCAAGTTGATGATTTCAGTGTATTTAACTTATAAGTTTTTTCTTAGGCTAAATTTAAGTCCCTCGAGGGCTGGGGGAATTTTATAATTTGGATGAAAAAGAGATTACCGTTGGAAAGTCATTAACATTTAGCATTTTTGTAACAAGTAATCACTGCTAGACTGTTTTTAGATCAACCAAATTACTTTTTAACCTAGAGCAATTTTAATTAAAATTCAATTGTACATTTTGGGCATATTAAAAACAATCAGTATTTCTGTGAGTACGTATTTCTAGAGTATAAGTGTATGAAACACCACTAAACAACAATAAGGAACAATTTTTCTATTTATTGAGTTTAAGTTGTTTTAATTTTTCAACCTTTAAACAAAGTTTGATTTTACAAAAAAAATCTCATATTGTTATAAATTAAATTGCTATTGATTTAGTGATATTTTAAGGCCTTAATTCTAAAAAGAAATCCTTTTGCCTTACACTTTTAGAGATGTAATTATTTGTTCCTTCCAAGAAGTCTGGAACTTAAGTTATATAAAATGAATGTAAAAACGTTATACATCACATACTTTTATTATTAATTATATATGTTAACCTAATACAGCATATAGTTTGATACATTTTATGATTATTTTTTGAAACTGGGCTCTCTATCAGACCTGATTATGCAATAAAATGTCTTGAAGTTTTGTTCAGTCAGATTTATGAGTTCATCATCAGCAAGGATAAGTGCTTCCTCAGATGATCTTTTGTAGAATTGTGCTATATGATCCCATCTTGAAAAGTCTTGTTTTTTTCCTATCCAACCAGCAGAGAGCACTTTAGCTTGTAATATGAGCATTATGTATATAAATGAATATAGTCAAGCTCTTGCTTTATCAAAGAAATGGGCCAGACACTTATCTTCTAAACTATAACCTTACTCTTTTCTGTCAATTTCAGTTTGTTTCATTAATTTCCTAAATTTTGCATTATTTAAACAAACTTTCATAGTTTAAAAAAGTTATTATAATGACTTTGTCCCAAAACACAGTCTTGTTATTTGCTTGGTCAAAAATTTCATGTTAGTTGTATTTTGTGTATTTCATAATCCTAATTAGTTTGTAAATTTTTACGTGAATGGATTAAATTTAGTCTCAATTTCTGTACACCTTTGTTTTGTTTTTTTTTTTAGAGTTTCATACTCTGTGAATATTCAAATACTTGTTGATAAAGACTTTTCTAGAGAGATGATTCAACTCAGTAAGTGTTTAGACACTAAGAATCAAAATGTCAGAAATCTACTGTAAATAGACATACTGTCTTTGTTGCGTGACTAACGAAGAATGCAGAGATGTTGTTAGCCTGGTTGGTTGTCCTGCTCACATCCTTGACTGTAATCGGAATTTGTCTAAAGCACCTGTTGTTGATTAGTTGCTCAGTCATGTCTGACTCTTTGCGACCCCATGGACTATAGCCTACCAGGCTCCTCTGTCCATGGATTTTCACAGGCAAAAATACTAGAGTGGCTCGCCATTTCCTTATTCAGAGTATCTTCCTGACTGAGGGATCCGACCTGTGTCTCCTGCATTGGCAGGCAAATTCTTTACTGCTGAGTCACCAGGGAAGCCCGTCTAAAGCATCTACTTCACCTTCTTCCCTTTACAGGGCCACAACTAATAAGCCCTAGCTGATCTGATTGAAGTAAATGAAAGCTTGAGGTGGTATATGTACAGCCAGTTCCCCTATTTTCCTTGTTTTTGAACATGATGAAGGGCTGATCATAGAAGAAGTTGAAAGGTTTATTCCGCTGCATCATGATTTTCTACTTTTCATTGCATGACAAGAGGAATATTGAGAAACAGCAGCAGAAAGTTAGAAATGTGGGTAGGTAGCAGTTCCAGGTCAGAGCAGAAACGGGTTGGATGCCTGAGGCCATTTGGAATTCTGGCCACACCAGACTTACAGAGATGTGCATTACTGTAATTAAATAATGTGGAACGTCACGGTGGAGAATTAGCTCGAGCAGCTAACCCAGTACTGGTAGAATCCGTGTCGCTCTTTGCAGGGTCACTCACACCCCTGTTTCCCAGCCTGCTGCCATGGGGCTGCCATCTCAAGAATCCCCCATTCTCAGCTCTTTCCAGGGGACTGGTGGTTCGACACGTAGGAAGAGAAATGTTAACTGCATATAGACACAACCTCTTTTACAAGACAGGTAAAAAATGGGGAATATTTTAGCATAAACATCTATCCTTTTGTTCAATATTTTAGCATCATTTCTTCAAACCAGTCCTAAATCTTTCCACATGCACCCCTGAAAACTGGCCCCTGTGACGTGTTTTTCCCTGTAAGGCTGTGCTTTATATTGATTTTAATCCAGTTTCTCCCAAGTAAATATGTTAATATTAATTTTAATCCAATTTCTCCTGAATAAAAATGTTTGAGTGAGGAAATAATATGATTCATTCCTAGCTTCTGGGCCCCTACGGATGGATCTGGCCTTGCTCTCCGTTGTCTTCTCCCCTTTGTACTTGTTCCTGCCTTCCTACCCTGCACCTGTGTCTGTTAACTGCCCAATAACGAGGTCCATCACAATCTTGGTGGTCACCCACAGTAGCTCATAGAACCTCGTTCCTTCCTGAGTTAGTATGTGAATCTGGCACTCTCCAAGAGACACTTAAGTGACAACTTGTGGTAGGAATTCAGCTGTATTTAAATGGATGGAAGGCCTGGTGAGGGAGTTTCCACCTAGATATGAAGCCCCCGGATACTCAGGAAACATCCCGAAGCCTTGGGCTCAGGATGGCCTGCAGTGGGGCAAGTGTAATGTGTAATCATGGTCAAGAAGCACAGAATGTGTCTGCCACATAGACAGCAGCCTTGCTGTTAGTAGTTCCTGACTATTCTGGAGGAGTTCTAGTTGGGTGGTTGGTGTATTCATGGAGGGACACCAATACTTAAATATGAACGGTTGTAAATTGGGGATAGAGCTTCCTGTAATTAGCCTTTCTTCAGGAATCTTTAATTGAAGGTTGGCTGTTTGCCCATCTTTTGGCTTATCCCATTACAAAAAGGTAATCATGGAGAAAGTGTAATGTGTGGTTTTTCAACTAGTAGTAGGTCTCTTTTATTGTTTGAATCATTGAGTGTTTCTTAAGAACCAGTAACCCGATCTTTTATCACTCCCGGGACCGCCTCCTCCTCTGCTCTGCCGATGCATTCAACACATGTGTTCGCCTGGGAGGCCCAGCAGCACCAGAGCAATTTACATTCGGTTTCCCAGCCTGCGAGGAGCAGCAAATCAGCCTCTGGGAAGCCTTCGGAGACTTGTCGGCGGTCTGTAGCTTATTTCTGTGAGGCTGTGTGTGTGTGTGTGTCTGTGCGTGTGTCTGTTTCTCTCTCTCAGCATTTACAGGCTGGAATTACCGTGGAGGAACAAGCAACAGAGTGTTGTCAAGATTTTATCTCAGGGTAATGATTAGTTAAAAATGAAAGGCTGAGATACTGATTTTCGGTAGAGGAAGAATTGACCGTTTGATGTAGAAACCCCCACTTTTCTTCCTGAGGCAAGCTGAACAGGGCGACTGCAGCCCGTGGCTCTGACAGCAGCAGGGGCTGGGTTTCAGCGGTGGCTGCTGGCCTGGGGAGCACCCGTAAATGGACTTGGGGCTCAATGCTGTGACTCTTTGTCGTGGCTTTGGATGTGGGAATACCGGTGGTGATCTGCTGTCTTTTATAAACTCACCTGATTTAAAGGAAAGATGAGTGAAGAACCAAAGGAGAAAAACGCAAAGCCTGCTCACAGGAAGAGGAAAGGGAAAAAGGTAAGAAATGAATAAGCAACATGTTCTCTTGTATTGTTCTCTGGCTCCGGGGAGAGTGATCTCTAGGCTGGATTTTTCAGAGATGGGATTTTACGAAGCTGCTAGAATCAGAATGCTTTTGTTTTCCTGGGCTATTAATGGGTGTGTTCTGTGTTAGGGGAAAGCATCACAACTCGGATACATTGCTAAAATATTTCCACAGTTAAATATAGTCATTTAGGTTTCACTGAAGTGGTGTGTTTTTCATAGTGATATTCAGGATTATTAAGTAAACACATGTCCTAATTATGTGGGTGGGTTTTTTTTCGCCTTTAAATTTTCCAGAATGCTTATTAATCAACAGGGTACAATTACTAATGAATATTATTACGGTATAGATGTTAACTTTAATACGTATATTAAGCCGACTGAGGGAAACCTATAGTTATACTTTAAAAATTGCAGCATGGAGGTGAACTCCATTTTAATTATTGATCAGCTTATGGCTGACAAATCTCAGGTTTGCAATTGACTCTGCAGTAGTACAGCCCTGTGCCAAATTTGTCCATTGTAATTTACAAAATCAATTTTCTTTTCCATATAAATTGAAGAATCTTTGAAATAGTAATAGGAGGTGATTATTGTAAACCTGTAGATTCATTTTGATTTTCTTGCCTGTGTATATCTTGAAATGTTCTCCTAACTTTTTCATACATTTTGAAATGGGTGGGGGTTGTAATTCCCTAGGTCTGACATTTGCTTTTGATCCACTGTGGTTTATAAACTGGCTTCCATAGGGCGTGCCATGGGTGGAAAAGACAGTTGTATATATGTAACAAAGAAAAACAAATCCTTAAAATAGGATTCTAGTTTATAGCTGTTGAAGAAAAATGTGGACGATATTTTTTTGATCCATACTCAAAATTTTCAGATGTTATTAGGACAGTTATATATGATTAGCACTATTATATGTAATTGTGACTCTTTAAATGCTTCCTTGACTCAATGTAATGTATGCTCAGCCAGTGGACTCATAGAGCATGGTTGTTATAGTGGAGAAGATAAAGATTTCAACCTCTCGTTGAATTGTCAGGCATTTAAAATTTTTTCATAATCTCTTCATTATTTATGAAAAGGTTCATTTGAATATGGTGTTCTTAAAAGAGCTACGCTCAGCAGACTACTCTGAGGACATACTGACCAACATGCCAACATTCTAGGGCAGTGGTTCGACATCCTACAGATGGTGAAGCTGTGCACACTGACTTGAAGTCAGCCCTGACTCCCCATGCATTGTCTCCTCGGGGGTTGATGATGTTGCAAAGGTGCCGTCCTGATTTCCCAAGGGAGCAGGTCGCAGCTGCTCAGCACATATGATTTGTTTAATGCCTGGCAGGATGGTTCTGGTCTCCAGGAAAGGTGTCAGCTTTGCTCATGTTTATGAGATATGGCCTTAAGTGTCTGACAGGCTCCACCATGACTCTCAGCAGTGTCACAGGGAGCCAGACAGACATCATGAGTCCTGACAGTGCAGCCCAGATTAAAGTGAGCAGTGGCTGGGTCAACTGTAAATCATTGAGCTTTTCACTGGAATCCTTTAACATGGGTTCTTTTTTTCTCTCTTCCTTGAAATTTTTCCATCCATGTTCCATTTCTCCTCCTATTAGGTTATCCTGCTCAGAGCACAATTTAAGTCAGTTACTTTGAGCTCTTCCATACTCTGCCAGCTGCTGCCAGGGCGGGCCCTCTTTCCAAAAGCCTTCCTCCTCACTCTGCCCCAGGTTCTGCCCTAGGACCTTCGAACCACCTCCCCACCCCCGCCAACATGCTCAGTGAAATCCAAATTCCTGAACACAGCTTGAGGCCCTTCCCAGTCTTACCAGCACCCACATCCTGGGCTTTTTCCCCTCTTCACCACTGACTTCATTCACATCTGATTCCATCCACTGAAGTTCCTCTAGGTTCTTGAATCAACCCTTCTGATGCTTATCTTTTATCTGTGGAGAAAACATTTCTGTGCCAGCCTACTTGGTGAAATCCTACCCATCCTTGCAGGTCCAACCTGGATCTCATCTTTTTTCTTGAAATCTGTTGATTCACCCTAGTGAGAAGTCAGCTGCTCTTGTGGATGGACACAGCACCAGATACTATCAGGACACCTGACACAGTTCTACTTTTTTTCCCCCCAAGTTATCATGTTCCTTTGATCACATTAAA
The DNA here is from genome assembly GCF_002263795.3 of Bos taurus. NCBI lineage: Eukaryota > Metazoa > Chordata > Mammalia > Artiodactyla > Bovidae > Bos > Bos taurus. Next base: position 16,278,166 of record NC_037355.1, on the reverse strand, counting down.
CCTACTGGTACTCACCTCAGGAGGCACTCAGCATATTCCTTGTATACAGTTGACACTTAATAGATTTCTCATTGAAGCTATCTCTACCATTTGCCGAACAGAACTCACAAAAATTTTTAGTGTTAGAACAGATGCATGTCTATTTTAAATTAATAGGCCTTTTCTTCCCATATTTTCTGGATAAAGGGTACAATAGGATTTGTTTTTAAACAAACACACACACAATTAGTGTGTGTTTGTTGTAATTTCCATTTCCTTGTAAACCAAATTTTTCTCAAGGTCTCTGGGTGTTTCAGATGACCTACACTGCAGCATTGGTGGGTGTGGTCAAACGAAAGCATTTCAGGTGGGAGATACATGAAACTTGCCAAATTTCATTGCAGTAAGCTACCCAAGTATTTAAAATTTGTCCTAGTTACTTATGGAATCATTTTAATATAAAATTTAGTGTGGAATCTTTTTTAATATAGGAATATATCTCAAAATGGTCTTAAAAATTATGTTGGTACGGAGTGTTTTCAGAACAGATCACATGCTTAGGGCATTTGGGTATAATGTCTCTCATGAGATGATTAATATTGGAGTCAGCCAGATAACTCTGATGGAATCATTATATTATTCCTTTGTTAGCACAGAGTGAGTATTTTGTATTTTGCTCAGGAATATAAGGATTGAAAGTGATGTTAAGAAATGATTTTTCTGATAATTTTTATATTTTGTGTGAAGAGGATGTGTGTGTGTGATGTGTGTTTTCACATTCCATTTCCTGTTTCTCTTTATGCTGGTTGCAAGAGAAGGATTTACTGCAAGATAGAAGACCTAGGCCCTGATGTAGTCCTGCTTCTAACTTAGTATCATGTGTTGGATAAAGCAATCAAACTCTTTACTGATAAAATAAGGTTCATATACCTGTCATAGCTATTGGGGATATTATGAAAGTAAAATAAAGCTAGTAGGGTTATATTTTCAAAGAGGTTTTGAAATGGAAACATCCAAATTCAAAGTGGTTATCATCATGGAATTTCAAACTTGCTGAAGAGTGGCTGTTTCTATAGCAGAAATGTGACAAGTGAGGACATATTATTCCAGCTGATATTATACTGCCAGAGGTGCCTAGTTTAACTAGACACCAGAGAGTAAGTGTAAAAGTGGCATGTAATGATTTTCTTTATTTACCACCTGCATTAGCCAGCTCGGGATGCCATAACAAAATGCTGTAGCCTGAGTGGCTTAAGCAACAGAAGTGTATTCTCTCACAGCTCTGGCGAGTGCAAGTCTGAGGTCTGGTGTCAGCATGATGGGGTTCTCGTGGGTCTCTTCCTGGCTTTTAGACGGCTGCCTTCTCTCTGTGCGCATAATAGCTTTTCCTTGGTGTGTGCAAATGAAGGTCTCGCCCTCTCTCCTCCTTCTTATAAGGCCACCACTCCTGTTGGGTTAGGACCCACCCTTATGACCTTGTTTCACCTTAATTCCCCCTAAAAGCCCGGTCTCCACTTAATAGTCACTTAAAGGATTAGGACTTCCACATGTGAATTAGAGGGGTGGGGAAATGCAATTCCAATCCACAGGAGCATCCAAAGATGGTTCCAAGGAAGTCTGGTTTTCAAATTAAATATGCTTAATAAAGCATGTGACGGTGATTAAAGCCCTTTCAGTTAACTCAGTGATTCAGCAGGTGTTATATAGTGGAGATGCTATGTATTAGGCTGGAGCAGAATCCAGGCACAAAGAGTAAGGGTATCAAATAATTTATAGCTGAGTTTAGGTTCCGCTGGCGCAGAAAGGAGGGACTAGTGAATCCATTTGAGGATGACATCAGGGAAGGATAGACAGAGGGAGGCCTGCTCAAATTGATGTTTCAAAGATATGTGCTTTTCAAGTGTTCCCCAGAGGGTAGGAGGCTTCCAGATAGACAGTGGGGGATGAAAGAGAAAGATCTGAAGTAGGCTGGTGTGCTTAGGGATCTAAACAATAGTACAGTGGTGTGTTATCTTAAGACATGGGAATGGAGAAAAAAACAAGGACCATCTCAAGGAGTTTAAGCTAAATACCTTTTTTTTTTTTTCAGTCCTGGTATTTAACAAAAGGCTTTAAGCAGATGAGTGATCAAAGTAAGATTTGCTTTTTAGGAAAACATCCCTAGTGTTTGGTAGACATGCTTGGTCTGTATTTTACTCCATCATTCCATCTAGTAGGAATACATGTCATTATGTCATATAGTTTCATTGCCAATGATTAGTGTGGAATTAGTCCCTTGAGTCTTTTCAGTGATTTATTTTATTTTTTTTAGTGTCAGATTGAAGAAAAATGCTTATTTAGACCCTAGCAGGTAATGAGTACAGTGAGTTTGCTGTTTTTTAGGATATTTCAATAAAGGGATTTTCATCATTTTAGTTCAGTTGCCTTTTTCATCTTTAGAATCCAAATAATTTGCTCTGTGTGAATTTTTATTTATAGTTTTTTTCTTCTTCTGAGGGTAGACATCACAACATTCTCTCTTTTTCTCTTATGCCATGTCCTTGCCTTATGTATGAGAGCTGTCCTTGTTTCTTCTCTGATGTAGCTTAAATTATCGATGTGTACTCATTTCTTGAGGGATAGTCAAGGGAATGTTCATTTTTGATTTTCATTCAGTATTCCTAATGCTCCTGAATTTTCATTGTTAATGAAATGAGACTCTCTCATGAGAGTGCTTTGAATACCTAACTCCCTCTTTTAAAGTGATGCTGGGCTGTCATATCAAAAGCATATGGCAGTTATTTCGACCTGTAATTTTTATTTGTGTGTTTGGACATTGTTCAATTTGCTCACAACTGCTCCACGAGCAAATAACCTCTTGAAGTGTTTTGTTGGTGTTTGAGAAGAGTTATTTGAATTATGATTCACTGAGCTGAGCATGATCATGTGTCCAATGCCCTGTAACTTCTGAGGGGCTAATGATACACTCCCCTGCAAGTGGTTTGCATATCTTTTATATGCATTAATATCAAATGTTTTTTCTCAATTTTTTATAGTTAGAAAGTAAATTGTATTAGTCTCATAATATTCTTCCTCTTGATTGTTAATCTTTCTATCACAAATGCTATCAACTTTATAGTTCATAGGCCCTTCAAATGTGTCAGAAGCAGAAATTTTGACTCTTCCAATAATTAATTTATAATGGTATTTTCCTGAACTTAGCATTGGAGTTTGCTCCTTTTAATACACAGATTTCCATGTTCTCTTTGTTCAAGTTTTTTGTGCTTTTGAAACTTTCCTTTTGTAGGGAGAGATTGAATGGCTTAAGAGAACCTGGGAAATTACTTCTTGATTTCAGAATTTCATAAAATAATAGATCATACTGCCTTTAAAAAATCAAATATAGTGAGGTAGGTTACCTGGAGGTTTTTTTTTTTTCAAATTTTTTGTTAAAGCTTGGTATAAATGTCTTTTATGTATAGCAGTAGCCCTATGGCCCAGGCTCTGAGCATGGCTTTTAAAGCAAGGGACTATCATTCCACAGGTTCACAATCCCTTCGCCATAATTTCGGAATCCAAAACAAAAACCTGAAAAATTTTTCCTATCTTTGGCGGTAAAATCTGACCTAAGCTGAACTCATCTGGCAACAAACCTGTACTGACCTTATGTGAAGCTATTTATAGTCTTTATTTATCCTCCTTAGTATGAATATTCATATGTTTTGCTCCAGAAGTAAAAATCCTTTGTTTATGGGGTACTGTCTATAGTACTGGTATATACCGTTCTAAAATCTGAAAGGTTCTGAATTCCTAAGTGTTTCCGGCTGCAAGGAGTTCAGATGTGTGAATCTGTACTGACTTCTGAGCTGGGGCTGAGGATGAGCCAGGAAGACTAAAGGTTAGCTTGGAGTGTGGGGGAGGGGGCCTTTTGTCCTTAATAAATTCCAGATAGAATGGAGCTCTGTAAGGCCGGGTGCTGTATCAAAGGTCCCTAATGCAGTTTTCAATCTTGTAGGAAAAATTATTTCCAGGTGCATTCTTACAGATACTGGCTTGCTTAGTAATAAATCTGAACATTTGGACAGGGTGGGGGAGGGTTTTTGAAGATGTTTATAAAGCATGTTTTTCTTTTCTTTTAAAATTTTTATATAGTGAATTGTGGCTTGTCAATAAGAAGGAAAAAGAAAAGGTCCTAATGTGTTGTTTATATTTTTTAGGAAATTTTCAATTTTTTATTGTTCATCACCATTTGATGAGGTGATTTAAAATAACCCAGTTAATAATATGTTCTAAAAGAAAAGATACATACTTTGAAGAAATTATTGTTTAAATTGTTGTGCCTACTTGTCAAGAAAATACTGTTAATTATATGAAGGATAATTCATTTCCCACAGTGAGCACATAAAATGACTTTCTCTGTCATCTATCTTAAAAAAAAATTCCCATTTATGGGCATATTTTTTACCATCACTTAATTTTTTAAAGTTTTCATCCTACTTTTCCTCTCGTTTCACATAATTGTAAATATAAAGCAATTTATTACATGGCTGTGCTAATAGCTTAAAGTCTAGGCGTTTCTCTTGATTCCTTTGCCTCTGTTTTGTAACTCTCGTTATGGATTCCATCGGTGCTTCCCACACCTGGGGAAGCAGCAGCAACAAAGCATACTTAAAACATGCTGTCATAAGGCATCTCTTCAGTATTTTAGAGATACCAGATGATATGCTGGCTTTTACAGTATCCTTAAGAGAAATAAAACTCTAAATCATTTATGTAGCTTTAATGCTTGAGTAGAGTTTAAATTGGGAAAGTCAGTTTGCTGAAGGCGGGCTGTCTCTGTAGGTAGTCTCAGGACTTTCACTCTTTACTCCTTCACAACTCACTTGTCTTTTAATTACCTGTTCCACAGCACATGAGAGATGTTGGTCTGGCATTTCTGCCATGTGTGTGTTTAAAATAAAGTATAATTTTTCCAAAAAGTATGAGCAAACTCTGGGAGATAGTGGAAGGCAAAGAAGCCTGGTGTGCTGCAGTCCTTCAGGTCACAAAGAGTTGGACATGACTTAGTGACTAAACAACAAATAATCTTGAAAAGCTGCTTTATAGATGTATTGATGGCTTATCATTTTGGTCCTGCCTTAATACCATACCATTTGTTTTTTCAACAAATGTTTTTAGAACACCTATGATTCTAGGTGCAAGGGATTCATCAGGGAACAAGATAGACAATAAAGTGGATCCTAGCAGTAAGTCAAAAGACAAATTCCACAAAAGGCAGCTATTAACAAAGAAAAAAATCAGAGAAGGGACAACTCCTATAGCCAGGGTGACAGGAAAGGCCTCCCTGAGAAGGTGACCCTTGAGCTGTGAGCTCAGGGGACTTGGTCGCTCTGGAAAGATAACATTTTAGGCAGAAGGAACTGTTCGGGAAAAGGTCCCCTGTGGTGTTTGGGTCCTGAGGAAAGAACATCACTTTAATGGACTTATGAACTTTAAAGATTTCTACACACAGCTCTCAAATGTTTTTTGTTCCCTTCCTGGAATTCAGTTAATGTTTTGTTTTTTAAGGGTAAAGGATAATATTTTAAGGAGTCAGCTTTGGATCTCTGGTATCTGAACAGTATAGCATCAGGTGAACTTGGGAAAATGATGAGCTTTTATTCTACTTTTCACTTTCCGTTCAGTGCTACCCATTGTTAATGATTTTTGTCTTAAGTACAGTGTGAGGAAGTTAAAAACTACTTGCAGAAACCCGCATCTCTCTTTTTTATGGGAGTATAATTGCTTTACAATGTTGTGTTAGTTTCTTCTGTACAACACAGTGAATCCGCTATTTATATATGTATATATATATACACATATATCCGCTTTCTCTTGAGTTTCCTTCCCACCCCCCATTCCACCGTTCTAGGTCATCACAGAACACCAAACTGAGCTCCTTGTGCTATATTGCAGCTTCTCATTAGCTGTCTGTTTTACACATGGCAGTGTATATATGTCAATGCTACACTCTAAGTTGGTCACACCCTCTCCTTCCCCTGCTATGTCCACGAGTCTGTTCTGTATGTCTGAGTCTCTATTCCTGCCCTGCAAATAGATTCACCAGTACCATTTTTCTAGATTCCATATATATGGATGAATACTCAGTATTTGTTTTTCTCTTTCTGACTTACTTCACTTTGTATGACAGACTCTAGGTTCATCCACATCACTACAAATGATCAAATTTTAATCCTTTTGATGCCTGAGTAATATTCCATTGTATATATATACCACATCTTCTTTATCCATTCATTTGTGGATGAACATTTAGGTTGCTCCCATGTCCTTTATATTGTAAATAGTGCTGCAATGAATACTGGTAAAACCCATATCTCTAAGCGTCCAATTAACAATTACTTTCCTGCTGGTACACAGTCTACCTGATAAATTAGAAATACAAATAAAGGCACACATCAGAAACTGAATTTAATAACCCTTGATGTGATTGTTTATAAACAGCAATTTTTGCAAGGCACATGTAGGTAGTGTATGAAATATACATTGCCTTAGAATATAGACTCCACAATATTATGTCATATTTACTGTAAGCATTTTGTGGATGCTTAATGAAAAACTGAGCCCAGCAGAAGGCACAGTGGTAAAGAATCTGTATAAGATATGGGTTCAATCCTTGGGTCAGGAAGATCTCCTGGAGTAGGAAATGGCAACCCACTCTCGTATTCTTGCCTGGAAAATTCCATGGACAGAAGAGCCTGGTGGATTGCAGTCTATGAGGCCACAAAGAGTCGAACATGACTGAGCAGCTGAGTACACACACACACACACACACACACACACACACACACACAATGAAAAATTAAGCGATGATTATAGCAAACCAAGCTCATTCCTTGACACAAAGCTTAATCTCTAGATAATTTATCCAACAACATTGTGTAATTTCCCTTTTTAATTTTCATAATACTAGCTTATTTAGTCTTTGCATTCAGTGATTTCATCACTAGATAATTTACATTGGCCTTTTACAAAATTGAAAAATCTATGAAGCATTATCATGTTATCTTCAATGATGATGTCACTGTTTTTCAGTCTAGTTGGTTTTAACATAGTTGTTGTTCAGTCCCTAAGTCATGTCTGACTATTTTCAATCCTATGGACTGTAGCAAGCCAGGCTTCCTGTCCTTCACCATCTCCCATAGTGCTCAAACTCATATCCATTGAGTTGGTGATGCTATCTAACCCTCTTATGCTCTGTGGCCCCCTTCTCCTTTTACCTTCAATCTTTCCCAGCATCAGGGTCTTTTCCAATGAGTAAGCTTGTCACATCAGATGGCCAAAGTATTGGAGCTTCAGCCCTTCCAGTGAATATTCAGTGTTGATTTCCTTTAGGATTGACTGATTTGATCTACTTGTAGTTCAAAGGACTCTCAAGAGTCTTCTCAAGCACCACAATTTGAAGGCATCAGTTCTTCAGCACTCAACCTTCTTTATGATCCAACTCTCACGTCTGTACATGACTGCTGGAAAAACCATAGCTTTGACTATACGGATCTTTGTCGGCAAAGTGGTATCTCTGCTTGTTAATATGCTTTCTAGGTTTGTCATAGGTTTCCTTCCAAGGAGCAAGCGTCTTTCAATTTCATGACTGCAGTCACCATCCACAGTGATTTTGGAGCCCAAGAAAAGAATATCTGTCACTGTTTCCACTTTTTCTCCTTTAATTTGCCATGAAGTGATGGGACTGGATGCCGTGATGTTAGTTTTTTGAATGTCAAGTGTTAAAGCCAGCTTTTTCACTCTTCTTTTTCACCCTCATCAAGAAGCTCTTTAGTCTCTCTTTGCGTTATGCCTTTAGAGTGGCATTATCAGCATAGCTGAGGTTATTGTTATTTCTCCTGGCAGTCTTGATTCCAGCTTGTGATTCATCCAGTATGGCATTTCACATGCTGTACTCTGCATACAAGTTAAATAAGCAAGGTGACAATATACAGCCTTGACGTACTCCTTTCCTAATTTTGAACCAGTCCGTTATTCCATATCCGGTTCTAAGTGTTGCTTCTTGACCTGCATGTAGGTTTCTCAGGAAACAGGTTAGGTGTTGGCAATTTGATCTTGGGTTCCTCTGCCTTTTCTAAACTCAGTTTGTACATCTAGAAGTTCTCAATTCACATACTGCTGAAGCCTAGCTTGAAGGATTTTGAGCATAGCCTTGCTAGCATGTGAAAAGAGCTCAATTGTATGGTAGTTTGAACATTCTTTAGCATTGCTTTTCTCTGGGATTGGAATGAAGCATGAACTTTTCCAGTCCTGTGAGTTTTCCAAATTTGCTGATATATTGAGTGCAGCACTTTAACAGCAGCATCTTTTAGGATTTGAAATAGCTGAGCTGGAATTCTATCACTTCCACTAGCTCTGTACTTAGTAATGCATCCTAAGGCCCACGTGACTTCACACTCCAGAATGTCTGGCTGTAGGTGAATGACCACACCATCGTGGTTATCTGGGTCACTAACACCTTTTTTATACAGTTCTTTTGTGTATTCTTGCTACATCTTCTTAATTGTTTCTGCTTCTGCTAGGTCCTTACTGTTTCTTCCCTTTATTGTGCCCATCCTTGCATGAAGTGTTCCCTTGGTACCTCCAGTTTTCTTGAAGAGATCTCTAGTCTTTCCCATTCTATTGTTTTCCTCTATTTCTTTTAACTGTTAACAAGGAAGAAACATTAAAGAGGCGTACAGATGTTGAATCATGATAGTCTGATTATTAATGAAAAAGATTTTGTGTATAATTATAGGTAATTAAAGGAATCATGTATTCAAGCAAATATTTATGAATAACTTCAAAGTTTCTTTTTAAAAACAAAAGCAACTGCAGTTTATTTTATGGATTCCCACCCCACTGCCCCCGCAGAGATGTTTATCAGAAATTTAATGGATTGCCTCCTACTATACATCTGGGGTTATTTCACTCAATCTGTTGTTTTGGACAAATAGAGAAGCACAGGAAACAGCTTGGTTTCAGATATTCAAAGTTCCCTGTTCTCAACCATTTATCAAGGCTCATCCTCCTCACCTGTTCTTTATGTCTTAAAACTAGAATATATGTAGATGCCTTTTACAGGTTCCAGGATTCCAGACTTTCTTTTTAAAAATTTGCTAGTAAGTGTTTTGACGAATTGAGTTATGTGAGTGTGCTTGAAATAGGTGCTACCGACTTGTGTCAACACATTTGTGCTTGAGAAGTTTTCACTGTCTTTCACAGAATTTTGCTATTTTAGGGGTTCTCTAGAACAAAGCTCTAAAAATTAAGGTCTTCCATACTGTTGAAGTGTAAAAATTATGAAATGTCATTTTAATTGCTTACATTGACAAGTTATCTTTTCATAATTCACCTGAGGAAAATGCATTTAACACTGATCCCTTATCTCTATATAGAAAAGGTGTTTGAGGGTAATCTTTAGGTATTGTATTACCATTCTTGATGTAATTTATAAACATGCCAATTACAGTTTTCTCTTCAAAAAGAAGATATACTAATGTAGCTGTATATTAAATGAATGGGTCAACACGTGCTTTTATATTCCACCTTTAAAGCTTTTTTTGATGATCTTTAAAGTGGGAGATCTCCTAAAAATATTATGATCATGGCTTTATGGTCAAAGGAGGATACTCTTCCTAGTGAATTGGCAGGAGACGAGAACAGTCACATACACTTGAGTACGAAAGCCCTTGTTTGCTAGTTTGTAGAATGGGGATATTTCGCTTATGTAGAGGTTTAATGTGATGATAAAAATTGTCTATGTCAAGTGTCTAGCACAACTCTTGGCCCAAAATAGACATATGGCATCGAGTAGCTGTGGCAGTCATAGTGTCGAAAGCATTGCTAGTATTGGATTCGTTTGGGTATACTTACTACCTGTGAGGAAAAGCAAAATTTGACAGATACAGTTTGTCATCTCCCCAAATCAGAATTCTTTTCATTGTTTTCATGTGACTTCTTCTCTTTTCTTCTTTACAAATCAGGATAGCTTGTTTCATGATGATAAAATTAATTTGTAATGTCTATTTCCTACCACTTCAATAAGAAAATGGTAAATTGGTCTTCTAAACACAATGATCTTTAAAAAAAAAAGATCTTTTGACTTGTTTTCAAAAATTGCTTAGTCTATCTTTAGTGAAATTTTAATTTAGAAGCAGAGTTATGGAACATAGTGCATTATAATCATAAAAATGGGCAGAGTTTTCATTATATCTTTGTATAATGTTAACTTCTGATGGCGCATGTTAAATGGGGTTTCGATTGTTAATATTTGTATACTGACATGGTAGTGTATGCTTTACTCTTGTGTTTGTGGTCTAGAAATCCCCCACTCTTCATTTAACTTAACTATTTAGGATGAGGGAACAGGGTGGTATGGAAGAGAGAATAACATGCTGAGGATTTTCTTCTTGTCTCTGGTGTAACAGCAGCAAGAGGTGGTGTGGTGGAAGGAATATGGGATTTAAGGATGTTTACATTGAAGACATTTAAGACAATTTATATGAAAGTAGAAACTTGTTCAGTGAATTTATCTGTGTGACATTGAACTGAAACTTCCCCTTTTCTAATTTCTGAAATGTAATTGAACCCGATTGTACCTTTGACACTTAACATTGCTTTCTACTAAAGACACCGAATTTGTATTTTCAAAGCTGTCACGTGATAGGCGAGCTTTGGGGTGGTGTCCCTTGTATTTTCTGGAAGGAGGCAGAGGCCTCAGAGAACCCCAGCTTCTTGTAGTTCGTTGTTCTCTTTTAGTCGACATCTCTAATGTTATTTTGCCTCTAACACCATAGACCCGTTATTTCCAAATTTGCATTCCAGTTTTTGTGTTTTTAGAATTGAAGTGTCAAGAAAACAAGAAAGATCTCCTGATCTTTCACCTTTCAAGTAGAATTCCAATTGCCATTCCATTATTGTATTCAACAACATCACCACATGAAAACATTCTGAAGTTAAAACGTGGCATCTAAGTCAATTTTAGAAAGAACACACCATTTGATGACACAATGAGTAGTTGGCTCTTAATTTCTAGGCCTTTCATTGAAATCCATTCAGGGACAGTTTGTTCATGGTTGACATCAAGATTGTGGACAGTTGGTCATTCTGACTTTTTTTTTTTTTGCCCCAGTAAGATACATACAGCATAAAATTTACCACTACAGCTGTTTAAAAATGAGACTCAGTGACATTCACTCCATTCAAAATGTTGTGTAACCATCACCAGTACCTAGTTCCAGAACTTTTTATCACCCCAAATGGAACCCCTGCACACATTAAGCCATCATTCTATATTCCCTCTGCCCCCAGCACCTGATGGCTACTGATCTGCTTTCTTTGTCTATGGCTTTATGCCTGTTCTGGATATTTCATGTGAGTGGTTTATATAATACATGTCTTTTTGTCTCTGGCTTCTTTCACTGGGCATATTTTTAATATTTATCTGCGTTCTTACATGTATCAGAACTCTTTTCCTTTTTAGCTAAATAATATTCCATTGTATGGAAATCCACTTTTGTCTAGCCAATCATCTGTGGATGGAAATTTGAGTTATTTCTATTTTTTGGCTAATGTAAATAGAACTGCAACGAACATTTGTGTATGAGGTTTTGTTTGAACATCTGTTTCCAGTCCTTTTTTTTGTTTGTTTGTTTGCTTTTGGTCACACTGCAAGGCTTGCAGGATCTTAGTTCCCCAACCAGGAATTGAACTCAGGCCCTGGCAGTGAAAGCTCTAAGTCCTAACCACTGAACTGCCAGGGAATTCCTGTTTCCAGTTCTTTAGGGTATATTCCTAGGAGTAGTTGCTTGCTCATATAGTAATCCCATAAACATTGTAAAACCAATTGAAGAACTGTCAGAATGTTTGGTATCTATTGTGTTCATAGTTTGATTATCTATTCAGTTATATGCCATATTATTCTTTTGCAGTATGGGGGCTAAATTATAGTGAACATTTCTATATCCTTATTAGATAGAGAGAGATAGTAGAAAGTTTGTAGAGAAAGACATCCACACTCACTCAGTCAGTCAGTTCAGTCGCTTAGTCGTGTCCGACTCTGCAACCTCATGGACCGCAGCATGCCAGGCCACCCTGTCCATCACCAACTCCCGGAGTCCACCCAAACCCATGTCCATTGAGTTGGTGATGCCATCCAACCATCTCATCCTCTGTCATCCCCTTCTCCTCCTGCCCTCAATCTTTCCCAGCATCAGGGTCTTTTCAAATGAATCAGCTCTTCGCATCAGGTAGCCATAGTATTGGAGTTTCACACTCACTGATCTACTGCAAATAGAGAAAATAGCCCCTACTGGACTTGCAGTGAATGGAGCAGGTATACCCTGAAGCATTGGAGAAAACTAAAATCATCATCTTGGGAACATTCCTGCTGAGAACTTTTATTCGAAATATGAAGTTTGAACAGTGGCAGTACCGAGAAACTTTGCCATCTGTGTTATATCCCATAGCACAGATCCTTGGCTGTCCCAGATGAGAGCATGTGAAATGGAATCTCCACATGAGGCCAGAAAAATAGATGGCGCGTTTAGCCACATCTGGCTTCAGGTTTCTCCCAAAGACAAGTAATTTAGAGGCTTAAAATATCGGCCGACCTGTGTATTACGTATGTTTATTATTAACTGTGGGGAAAACAGTATATAATTTTCATTTTGTAGTGTAGCTTTAGTCATTCTCAATTGTTTTTCTTGCAATATCTGGAAACAGAGGTTGCTGCTGTAAATGTACAAAGAGGTTTCTGAACCATGTGCAGTGGGACTGACAACTAGAGTCACTGTTTGGGCCAGCTTTTTGGGGCAAAACCAGGTGAACTGTGGGCTTCCCTGGTGGCTCAGATGGTAAAGAATCTGGCTGCAATGCTGGAGACCTGGATTCGATCCCTGGGTCGGGAAGATCCTCTGAAGAAAGGAATGGCAACCCACTCCAGTGTTCTTGCCTAGAAAATTCCATGGACAGAGGAGCCTGGCAGGCTATAGACTATGGGGTTGCAAAGAGCTGGACATGACTAACATACAGAGGTGAGCTGTACCACTGAGAGTTTCCTCCAAGAGTTACCTAATAGTGATTATAAGAGCTACCGAAGGTTGATGCAAAATAAACAAGTTATTGCCTGTTTTGCTCTGTGGTAAACACTGCAGGCGAGAGAAGTTTGGGAAAGATATTTGTTTGTGGGTCACATGATCTTTATAGAAGAAGCAGGAAAATCCCCAAGGTATTAGATTTCTAAATCTCTTCTAGGTAGCATAGGTATTTTGTTGTTTTTCTTTTCTTTCTTCCTTATTTATTTATTTTTTTTTTTGGTGGTACTTAACCTTATGAAAATGGCAATCCACTCCAGTACTATTGCCTGGAAAATCCCATGGACAGAGGAGCCTGGTAGAGAGGAGTCCATGGGGTCGCAAAGAGTCAGACACGACTGAGCAACTTCACTTTCACTTTCACCAACCTTATGAAAACATGCAATTAGTCAAGTTATTCCACTGTCTGCTGGGCAAAACTAGTGTTACCCTATAGATCATGTTATAATACTGAGGATTTAAAATTAACTATTCTGGAAAACCTAAATTATAACCCGAAAAGTTTTATAATTTCAATTCTAAGAGGATAGATTCTAATAAAATATGGCCCCCCTTTCTAAATGTTTTCTTAAAATTTCTTGTTTTAAATTTATAACAGGAAATTTTTTATAGTTCCTATTCTTACCTTTTTTCTTCTTTATTACCTACCCTCTTCTCTAAGAATTTTAAGCTCATATCTCACTTAATGATGGAAGGAAGACAAGACTGAAAAGTTAGAAATATTCTTCCCAAGAGAATCAAATTAGAAGCTATTTTGTATTGTAATTTCAAATAAAATTTTCTCTAAGTCTCTTCTAGGGTCTTATATGATACAAGTATATTGACTCATGATTTTGATGTGATATTATAACATATAACTTAGAAAAGTATGAAATAATTATGAAAACTGTATGTAATTATAAGGCTAGTACTATAAAGATAAGTGGTAACCTGTGGTTGATTTTTATCAGGAAAGTAAGCTTATTAGTAAGCAGATATAGGAGAAAAATCCACATTGGAATGCAACTTGATACATATTATTAAAGATGTCAGTGTCTATTAGGTGGATTTTAGTTTATTTTAAAATGAGATTCACCGTGGTTCTTGGCTTGTCTATGCACTTTCAAATGTCATTTAATCCCTTGGACATAGATTGAACTATGAAACCTTATAACAGTTTAGTTTCTGGCTTCATGGTCTTGAAACTGGTGGGCAATAAGCAGGTAATGTTAGTAGAAAGGTCCTCCAGGGAAGGAAGGCTTAGGATTCAGCACGAGAACTCAAAAGAACCCAGGCAGAATCACCTCCTGTTACCTGCACTCCTTGTGAGACATTGTGTCGGGCTCCATAGGACCTCCTATCTCTGCTCTCAGGGACATTGTAATTGCATGGATGATTGTTTTAGAATTTCAGAGAAAGAGTTCGAGGTATTATAGTGTGAAAAGGGAAATACAGGTAAAAAATTAAAGAATAACGTAAGACCCATAGAGACACAGACCTAAGTATATTTTGTGCTATGGCATGTGCCCTGAAATTTTCACCTGAAAAGGCTTTTCTGGAGAGAGCTTGTCTGGGTGTCAAGCTCGTATGATTACAATCAAGGAAGTAATATAAATTAACAAATTGTCACTAGCATGGCCAGATTTAGTGGTTAGTCAAGAAAAGCTAGAAGCCTAGATTTCTGTGAGAAATCTCTTGATATTAAGATATTCAAGCTAATTAATAATTTTTAAAAAGACAAGCCTAGACAGCATAGACATGAGCAACCTAGACAGCATATTAAAAAGCAAAGACTACTTTGCCAACAAAGGTCTGTCTAGTCAAAGCCATGGTTTTTCTAGTAGTCATATATGGATGGACTATGAAGAAAGCTGAGCACTGAAGAATTGATGCTTTTGAACTGTGGTGTTGGAGAAGACTCTTGAGAGTCCCTTGGACTGCAAGGAGATCCAGCCAGTCCATTCTAAAGGAAATCAGTCCTGAATATTCATTGGAAGGACTGACGCTGAAGCTGAAACTCTAGTACTTTGGCCACCTGATGCGAATAACTGACTCCTTGGAAAAAGACCTTGATGCTGGGAAAGATTGAAGGTGGGAGGAGAAGGGGACAACAGTGAATGAAATGGTTGGATGGCATCCAACCATGATGGCATCCATCATGACTTGATGGACATGAGTTTGAGTAAGCTCCAGGAGTTGGTGATGGACAGGGAAGCCTGGAGTACTGCAGTCCATGGGGTCGCAAAGAGTCGGACACGACTGAGCGACTGAACTGAGCTGAAAAAGACAAAGCCATTATGTAAACTGAGAATCCAGCAGTCAGCCTCCTGAACTCCACGTTTGTACCTTCTTTTAAACTATGTTATGAAGGGTTGGATACTGTCTTTGGTTCTCTCTGGGTAGAACCTTAGAAGTAAGGTCCTATGTAGAGAATCACTGTGGTAAATATTTATCTAATGTAAATCTATCTTCCTTTATTTTATTGGCTAAATTTGTTTTTACTCTTTTGAATGTTTAAATGCTGATGTCAGGTTTTACACTACCCCCACTCTGGACAATAATTAGAACATGATCCTTAAGGCAATTAATAGATTATTTCAGGTGGTAGAAGCAGTGGAGAAGTTGCTGGAAGACTCTGGATGACTCTTGTGAAACTTGGGAGCTTTAAATGGAGGCTGAAATTTCAGATTTCCAAATGAGTTTGTGTCAGATAGAGATTTATTTTCTTAAAAATGTGTTGTAAATCAACTATTTCAGAAAAATAAATAACATTTCTGAATCTTTGCCATATACCAGGTGTAGTCTATATGATTTACACACTTGATCTCCTTTTCTTAAGTCCTGCAGCAAATAAGTGAAGTGTTTTCTTTTATTTCATGACTGATGATCTGAGCACACCCAGTGAGTGCGTTGCAGATCCAGGGTTCCACCCATCCAATACCTGATTCCTTCTCTCCTGCCTTTAGGACTTTCCTGTTTTGAGGAAATTTTTGCCATGTAAGTGGTGAAATTAAATTTTGGACATTATAATTTATCAATTAATTGGTATTAACATAAAATAAAGGAAACAGAAATACCTGTCTTAGTAGATTTAGAAAAATAATTCAGTTCTTTATACTTTATAGAGCCAATTTCTAGGATTCTACAGCAAACTAGATGCATAAAACATCTTTGTAGTTTATGAACGGTAGTAGCAAGTACATCTGTTTTCACCAAAGTGCCATACCAAATTAACAAGGTGTCCAAGATTCTTAACAAAGACTTATGTTTGTAGTATGTCATTATACATAAAACTTTGTCAGTGATGTTTATAATTATAGTAATAAAAGCATATTGTTGAAACCTAACATATGTATATTTTATTTGGTTGTGAAAGTTCAGACTTGGATACTTAAAAAGTGTTGTGTATCCAGTCTTATTAAATACCTAGTTGAGAGCACAACAGTTAGTTTAGATTTTATAATTATAGGATAGAAGATGTATGAAGACTCCCATTTCTAATTGCAGATTAACAAGGAATGAATATGAATATCATATTTCCTTAATTCTAAGGTTCTTATACGTTTTAACATCTCTGAAATTGGCGTGTATCTTACCACTGAGAAAGTCTTATTTTTGCTGTTAGCCAGGCAGCAACGATGGTGTAATTGTCATTGTCTGCATGTTGTTATTTGCAGATAATAACTTGGTTGTTATTATAACAACTTGATTGTTATTTCAGGTGATGTGACTGCAATATCTCAAATTTTAAGTCAACAAAGTATTTAAAGATCTTTTGAGTGAAGAATTAGCAGAAGGGGTGATAGTGGGTTAGAGAAAATTCTGGAGACAGTTGTGGAGCATCTTAAGAAATGCTGTGTCAGCTACCATCTTAATGGCACAGAGATTGATCTTATATGTGAAAAACGTTGATGACTCAACCTCAGGCACTGAATGTGCACAAGTTTTAAGAATATCTTAACCAGTTTATTTCATTTGTACCTTCCTGTTTTAGTATGTCTAAAGGCATGATGAAAAGTCTGTGTATAAAGCAGTTGAAATATACACAATGGAGTATTACTCAGCCATTAAAAAGAATACATTTGAATCAGTTCTAATGAGGTGGATGAAACTGGAGCCTATTATACAGAGTGAAGTAAGCCAGAAGGAAAAACACCAATACAGTATACTAACGCATATATATGGAATTTAGAAAGATGGTAACGATAACCCTGTATACGAGACAGCAAAAGAGACACTGATGTATAGAACAGGATTATGGACTCTGTGGGAGAAGGAGAGGGTGGGAAGATTTGGGAGAATGGCATTGAAACATGTGAAATGTCATGTATGAAACGAGATGCCAGTCCAGGTTCAATGCACGATGCTGGATGCTTGGGGCTGGTGCACTGGGACGACCCAGAGGGATGGTATGGGGAGGGAGGAGGGAGGAGGGTTCAGGATGGGGAACACATGAGAAATAAAGGAATAAAAATTAAAAAAAAAAATAAAATAAAGAATGCTCTGGTGAGCCATCAGCTCCAGTTAAAAAAAATAAATAAATAAAGCAGTTGAAATAATTATTTTCAAAAAGAAAATTGGAAAGTTTATGTGATAATGCCTCATGTCATCATTTGACAATTTTTTTCTTGCTTTATGTTACATTAAAATGATGCATCTCACAATGAATAGCATCTTCAATTGATGAAATACCACAGTGGATAAATAACTGCTCAAATTAAAATTCAAAGTTCATAAATCATTTGTATTTTTATGGCTAAAACTAGAAACTTAATGGTATTAAGTTTCTGCTGTATGCTATAATAATACTGTGTGACTAAATAATAATTTAAAAAATGCTGTTTAGTTTTGGAAGCTAATATATTTCTTCAAGGTTAAGCCAAAGTCAGAATGAATGTATGAATTGTACAAATCTTCTTTTCAAGTTCTTTTACTTTACTTTGTAAATGGCAGTCCAGGGGTCTGTAGTGTGCACCAACTCAGACTTGCAAATCAAACTTTCAAAAACAAATCAAATGTAAAAACATAATTGAATGGCCTGGAAGTTAATTGACTGTCACTTTAGTTCCTTCTATAAATATATTTTCATTAATCATGGCCCTTTCTTTTTCTTTCAATCTGATTCTTATTCTTCCAAAAGTATTTTAATTTGTTATTGAATGTTTTATACATAAAATTTCATTTTCAAAGCACATTTTTAAAGCGTTAGAATGCTGGATATCCTTAAACATTCAGTTTCTAAATTCACAAATTAAATACCATTAAGTTGAAAATGCAAGCAAACAAAAAATCCAAACCACACATTTTATTATGTGATATATTGAAAACAGAAACAATATCATGATATTGGTAAAATATGTGATTGAAGAAATAGGAAATTTTAAATTTTGTATATAGAAATTCTTGGTAAACACACTATAAACCTTTTAAACTATGGCTATATGGAAGTGATGAGACTTTACCTTTGAAGAGACACTGAACAATATTTGCAGTGATGTGGTTGACATGTTAGGCAGAATTATAAAAAGGCATACTATGCAGTATATAAATAAACAATAAAAGCACAAATAAAAAACCTTGCCATTTTGTGAAAATGTCATAGTGTGATAAGGTGAAATCCCTTTCTCTAGAGCACTGACTTCCCAAAAGACACTGCCACAGCATGCTGGGTTTGTGCTTTCCTGCTGGATAGACAAGGTGGACACGTAATGGTAGAGTTAAAATTCAGTTATTTAAAATATTTATATTGTTTTTCAGTGTGCCATTTTGTTTTATGTTTTAGAGAATATGGTGTTTTAAGAATAGGAATAATACAGTCTGTCCAAGAAATACAAAAACATATGAAAAATAAAAAATAATAGAAAAGAAAGCTATATAAACATTTAAAAAATTCTACTTCTTGTTTAAGACTGTTTAGAAATTCTCATTCTTTCTTGACTATTTAGAAAACTGTAGACATATGTATTTTACCTTTCTTTTTATAAAAATGATACATTAGCCTGAAATTCTTCAGAATATATTTATACCAAGTTAATGCCTCTTATTCTGTTAGTTTATAGGAAAGGAGTCTGCTGCAATTAAAAACGACTTGAGATTTTAAAAAAAGCTACTCATGTAACTTACTTTAATTAAACTGATTTATCCCTAGCCCATAAGAATATTTTTACAATATAAAATAAAAATTTGTGATATATAAATATATTCAATATGATGACATAACATATACGGAAATAAATATGTGTATTTGTATATATATGTATATACAGCAGTTGGTGAGAAAGAGGTTATGGTATGATTCACACATGATTTTTATGTCACGATTTTTTTAAATTCTATTTTATTTTTAAACTTTATAATATTGTATTAGTTTTGCCAAATATCGAAATGAATCCGCCACAGGTATACCTGTGTTCCCCATCCTGAACCCTCCTCCCTCCTCCCTCCCCATACCCTCCCTTTTGTTTTAATAACTTTCTTGTTCCTAAGATATGAACTGTATAGGTCTTTGGTCTAGTTTGAATAGGTCTAGTTCACATCAGTACAAACGAAGTTTCTTTATGAAAGTGTAGTAAGTACTTTTGCTTATTTCTTTGAAGACATTCACTGGTCTCTATTACTGTTCTTGATAACAAACTCCTTACAGGTACAGTGTAGACAACCCAGAGTAATATGCCACCTAGTGATCCCATAGAGAAGTCACAACTTTCAATCAACAATTCAACTAATGTTAAGCCATTGCATAGTGTAGGTAGGTCTTTATCAACATGCTTTTGAGTGAACCTATATATGTATTGGATCTTATTTTTTATTTCTATTCCCAAATGTTGGTTATGATAAGATTATTCAGATTAGATGTAGAAAAAACTTCAGTGTGTAATTTCTTTCCTCCTGACCTAATAAGAAATATGATAGCCCTCAATAGAATCCAAGTTAAATGGCCAAATTGCATAGAATTCTGGACAGATTAATCTAGTTTGTCCCTGGAATAAAGTTTAAATGAGTTTAAAATATATTGTAAGCATTAGTTCAGTTAATTATATACCTTAGGGAGAATTACTTAGATCTTTTCCCTGAAGGAGAAATAAGTTTTTGTCTTTGAATGGCATTTACATTAGTTGTAAGAGAAATGTGTTATTGTATAGCATTTACACTCTTGAAGAGCAGGAATAAAATATCAAACCATAGTAAGTTAAACAGTAGCAACAATATTTTAATGCTATTCCAGAACAGAATAACATTATTGAATCAAAAGCCATAAGCCAATTATTAATTATGAATGTTTTAAACAATAGTTTTTGAAACCTGTTAAATATTCTAGACTCATGGTGTATAACATCTCTTGGAAAACCATGGTATTTTTGTACATGTTGTCACCATAGTGATGTGTATGTGTGTGTATGTGTTTGAAATGAGTCCTCTCTTGATATGTGTGGCATGCTTGATTAGCTTGGTTTCCTCAAGAAGTGTATTATTCTTATAGGTCAATTATATTTATAGAAAAATTTGTAGTTACCGTAGGTGAGGGTTAAAGTGTTAGTCACTTAGTCGTGTCTGACTCTCTTTGACCTGGTGGACTGTGGCCCTCCAGGCTTCTCTATCTGTGGAATTCGCCAGGCAAGAATACTGGAGTGGGTAGCCATTCTCTTCTCCAGGGGATCTTCCCAACCTAGGGATTGAACCCGGGTCTCCTGCACTGCAGTCAGATTCTTAACCATCTGAGGCACCAGGTAAGCCCAGAGGTGGGGGTTAGCAGAGGTAGAATTGATGCAGGTGGTCAAAAGGTATAGACTTTTAAGTTCAATTCAGTCACTCAGTCGTGTCCTACTCTTTGCGACTCCATGAACTGCAGCACGCCAGGCTTCCCTGTCCATCACTAACTCTGGGAGCTTATTCAAACTCATGTCCATTGAGTCACTGATGCCATCCAATCATCTCATCCTCTGTTGTCCCCTTCTCTTCATGCCTTCAATCTTTCCCAGCATCAGGGTCTTTTCAAATGAGTCACTTCTTGGATCTCCTTGCAATCTGAGGGACTCTCAAGAGTCTTCTCCAGCACTCACAGTTCAAAAGCATCTATTCTTCAACTTCTAGTTATAAGACAAATAAGTTCTAGAGATGTAATGTACAATGTTATTGTAATTAACATTGCTTATGCTATATATAAAAGTTAACAGTAAATCCTGAAGGTTTTAATCACAAGAAATTTTTTTTCTTTTTAATTTTGTGCCTATATGGGATAATGATTTTTGCTAATTTTTTTATGATAATCATGTCATGATATATTTAAGTCAAATCATTAACCTGTATTTCTTAAACTTATGCAGTACTGTATGTCAATTATGTCTCAATAAAGCTGGGAGGGAAAAAAAAGGAAGTTAAATTCCTCATGAAGAGCATTTGGGACAAGAAAGATCAATGACTGCTTTAAATAAAAGAGCTGTATTATTCTAAAGAACTGATGGATAGTTTCTTATTTAATTTCTTAAAAAACATATGTATGTGTTTGGCTGCATTGGGTCTTAGTTGTGGTATGTGGGATCTTTGCTGTAGCATGTGAAATATTTATTTGTGGCATATGAACTCTTAGTTATAGCACATGGGATCTAGTCCCTGACCAGGAATTGAACCAGGCTCCCTGCATTGGGAACACAGGGAATTCCCTTAATTTCTTTTGCAATGAAAATACCCAAGAAATTGCAGTTAGTGAATTTGACAGTTATATTTCCTGTTATGTGTGTTATTTTCTTTCGGTATGATGTTGTGGACACGATTGAGTGACTGAGATGAACTGAACTGATAATGTTGTGGATTAAGGGAGGAGAAGCTATAAATTCTGATGATACAACGTCCTGACCTGTCTCAGTGTCAGTTTCCTCATCTATAAAAATAAGGATAAGGTGATGTCTTATCTGCCTTATGAGATGGTTTTGAGAAGTAAATGAGACTGTGAATGTATTCTGTGGGTCACCATTGTAGAACAATAGTATAAATGTTGTTCAGTTGCTAAGTTGTGTCTGACTCTTTGCGACCCCATCGGCTGCAGAAAATCAGGCTCCTCTGTCCTTCACTGTCTCCAGGAGTTTGCTCAAATTCATATCCGTTGAGTGGGTGATGCTATCTAATCATCTTATCCTTGGCTGTCTCCTTTTCCTTTTGCCTTCAATCTTTCCCAGCATCAGGGTCTTTTCAGTGAGTCAGCAGTTCACATCAGGTGGCCAAAGTATCAGAGTTTTAGCTTCAGCATCAGTCCTTCCAATGAGTATTCAGGGTTGATTTCCTTTAGGATTGACTGGTTTGATCTTGCAGTCCAAGGGACTCTCAAGAGTCTTCTCCAGCACCACAGTTTGAAAGCATCAATTCTTCAGTGCTCAGCCTTCTTTATGGTCCACCTCTCACATCCGTACACGACTACTGGAAAAACTCTAGCGTTTACTCTCCAGGCCTTTTGTCAGCAGTGATATCTATGCTTCTTAATACGCTGTATGGTTTGTCATAGTTTTCCTTCCAAAGAGCAAGCATCTTTTAATTTCATGTAAGTTACCATAATAGTCCTACCCTAGAATATTTTCAGGATTAGCCAAGAGAAATGGAGTGATTAAAATATTACTATCAGCGGGTACTAGTACAGCATGTTTACTTGAGTATATAAGTGAAGGTAGTTAATAAGTCAAGGCCTAGCCCTCATTTTGAACCATTAAGCTTAAAGTTTTGAGGGAAATATGTGAAAATGGGTTTGAGACTCATTGGTTATATAACATGGGTGGTTTGATATTTTCTGAAATTATGTATATGTAACTATTAGATATTATGACTCTCCTCTGAATATTTTCAGATATTTAGTTTGGGGTGTTTGCTCCTTGGGGGAGAATAATCAGGACGTCTGTAGGGCAAATCCTGCTTATTGTGCAGTTTCAGTCTTGCTGTATGTTCTCTGTACAGTGCTTTGTACCTTTTGTGTTTGCGTGTGTGTAATTTTAACTAATTATTTCCTTTTCATATACTGTTTATTTTTCCTTAGAATTAAACTAAGGAGTGTGATGTCTAGTTGACCCCACTCTTCCTTGTTGCTTGTGATTCCTAAAACAGTTTTATAATGAATTTTTAAGTTTGAATAGATAGGATCCTGCCTTCTGCTCTGTCCTGTTTATAAGCACATTGTTCAGCTACATAATGAAAGCAGTTGCCTTCTCTCTTTTCCTCTAAATGCGTGTATTTTCTGGTTAACCTCAAAAGTTTTTCCCAAAAATGTCACTGAAGAACTGAAAGAGAGAATGAGAAGGGAGCATATGGATGAAGGGGATCAGAGGCCCAAACTTGCAGTTAGAAGATGGATAAGTCCTGGGGTGTAATGCACATCACGGTGACTATGGTTAACATGCTGTAGTATATATTTAAAAGTTGCTGAGAGAGCAGTTCTTGAAAATTCTTATCATAGGAAAACAGCATTGTGTCTACATATAGTGATGAATGTTAATTAGACTTGTGTTAATCATTTAACATTAACATGTGCTAATCATTTCCCAGTACATACATATATCAAATCATTATGTTGTACACCTAAAACTAATACAGTGTTATGGGTCAATTATATCTCAATTTTTAAAATGCTATTATAATGACAAAGGCAATATTTGCATATACAGTGGTGATAAGCATGCCAAGTTTCAAATTTAGGTGCTGACATGTACCAGTGACCTTGAAAAAATTATTTCCTTTCTGTCGCTCAGTTTTGTCTCCAATAAAATGGGATAATAGTATCTACTTTATATGGTTATGAGGATTATAGAACTTAAAACATTACCTGGCACTGAAAGGCGCTCTGTGGAAATCCGCCAAAGAAAGTGGCTTGATGTTTCCTTTCTTGATCTCTTCTTTTGCTGTGATTGTTTATTCTGCATGGTTTCATTTTTGTAATTATTGTTTTTCCTGTTTATGTGCTTTTTCTTGCCTTGCCAAAATTAAGCTCAATTGCTTGTTACAGGAGGGTTGTGTGTCTGAAAGAAATGAAGATTGTGCAGGAATAAATGGGCAGTTGAATGGAATAGAATATTAGTTATTGCTGAATTACCGTCAGGACAGAACATACTGGAATATGACAGTATCTTTGCTCTGAAGGTACACAAAGCTCCTTGGCTTTGCCTTGTGTTATTAAATGGGTAGTCATTTCTATGGATCCTTGTGTTCAGGGAGAAGCTCTAAATTAGAGAAACACAATTCCTTTCAGAGGGATAGAATTAAGGATTGCAATAATATTGCAATGTCACTAAAATTATGACTGTGGAAATACTTTGTAAATTAAAAAGAGGCTATTAATGCATTAGTTATTCTATCTGTTGTGTCTTTTGCCTTCTCCCTGGGAACCCTGCTTTCTGGAAGATTTAGCATGCTGATTTGTAGAGCTCGTTATCTCTCAATCCCTCTGGGCTGAGGCCTCCTTATGAAAATGCCTCCTAGCATCGTCTTACCTTATAAGTGGATAATGGCATAGATCTAGGATTGTACCAGTTGTATAATTTTAATGATATAAACTGATATGGTATAGCTGTTGTGCAATGTAGGTAATTTGATGAAATCTAATCATATACTCAGTTCTTAATGTATATTGCTCTCCTAATCTTTGACCTTGTGATTTCCCTCTTGATACACAGTATCGTTTAGTTTGACTCGATGAATGCTTTAAGCTAAATCTAGTATTTCTTTCCATCTCTTGAAAATCTTACGCATTCATGAGAATCATGTGAATATTTCTTGTCATCATATTTGCAGCCTTAAAGACTTCTTGAATATTTGTTTTTCCAGTTTTATAACCAAGGTCTGTAATACTTGCTAGCACAAAATTGACCGGAAGCCCTAGTTACTTAGAGCTAGTTTTTCATTTGACTTAGAACAATATAATTTCAACTTTGGAAGCACCTCAAAAAACATTTAGTTCAATAAAAGATTCTGATACTCTCTCCAGAGACCCAGATCTGGAACAGAAGATGATATTGCTATCCCTGGACAGATCATTTTGGAGGCTGCTGGTTCTGTAACTCTTAATTTTCTGTTCTTCTTTATGACAGTGGCCCCTTCCTTGTTATCACTTTTTTCCTAGCTCTTCTCTGCATCTGGGTTCCATTTGATCTTGCTGATCATACTTCTAGCATATATAGCATTCTTTTATACTCTTGACTGCTCTTTTTCCCACCATAACACCATCATATACCTCATGACACTGATTTTCATATTTTCTGTATCTTTTATGCTTGATGATTATTGTTGTTTAATGGTTTTTAATGCATAGATCTTTATAGGTAGATTAAGAGAATCTCCCTGGTAATAATCACAATGATCTTATTAGCCAAAATAACATCACACTTTCTTCCAATTTCAAAAACATTTTCCCCTGTGATCCTAAATTCACTATAAGATCACATTAATCCGCCAATTACCACCACCAATTTCTTTGAGGATTTTAAATGAATTCATGTTAAAATATTTTTTGTTGAGACTAAGGAATGTGCAGGTGACACCACCCTTATGCAGAAAGTGAAGAGGAACTAAAAAGCCTCTTGATGAAAGTGAAAGGGGAGAGTGAAAAAGTTGGCTTAAAGCTCAACATTCAGAAAATGAAGATCATGGCATCTGGTACCATCACTTCATGGGAAATAGATGGGGAAACAGTGGAAACAGTGTCATACTTTATTTTTTGGGGCTCCCAAATCACTGCAGATGGTGATTGCAGCCATGAAATTTAAAAAAAGATGCTTACTCCTTGGAAGGAAAGTTATGACTAACCTAGACAGCATATTAAAAAGCAGAGACATTACTTTGTCAACAAAGGTCCATCTAGTCAAGGCTATGGTTTTTCCAGTGGTCATGTATGGATGTGAGAGTTGGACTGTGAAGACAGGTGAACACCGAAGAATTGATGCTTTTGAACTGTGGTGTTGGAGAAGACTCTTTAGAGCCCCTTGGACTGCAAGGAGATCCAACCAGTCCATTCTAAAGGAGATCAGTCCTGGGTGTTCTTTGGAAGGAATGATACTAAAGCTGAAACTCCAGTACTTTGGCCACCTCATGCTAAGAGTTGACTCATTGGAAAAGACTCTGATGCTGGGAGGGATTGGGGGCAGGAGGAGAAGGGGACGACAGAGGATGAGATGGCTGGATGGGATCATCGGAACTCCGGGAGTTGGTGATGGACAGGGAGGCCTGGCGTGCTGCGATTCATGGGGTTGCAAAGAGTCAGACACGACTGAGTGACTGAACTGAACTGACTGAACTGAAGGAGTATGGAAATTTGTAATCATCTGTCATGAGTATTTAGACTTCTTTAAATGTCCAAGGTTAAACAGTAGTATAGATTAACAAAAAATGATTGAGACAGCCTTATAAATTAAAAAAAAATGATTAGGATGTATTTTACATTATTTTGGTATTTACATGTGTTATTTTAGATTAAAATCTAAGTCTGTCATTTTAAAGTGAGTTGTCTAATAATATTTTCATATTTATAACTGCCATTTAGAGATAATACGAAGTTTAGTGCAAAGTCATTATTTTTTAAAGGAAGAATTCGTTAACCTGTCAGCATTGAAGATCATTAGTGGTGATTAAATATGAGAAAAATGGAAATCAATATTTCAACTGAAGTCCTGATTAAAGCACGACTGTGGCAAAGGTAGCAGATGAGAATATATTCTTCGTTTATTTGTGCAAGATTTAGTAATCATCTTTTCACTACTCTTCTTTATCTCTCAGAAGTTGTAACAATATCCTAATTTTAAATTCTCATTCAAATTAGATGGTTATTGCTTTAAAGGGTAATTGCTGAACAGGGGTTGAAATATTACAAGACTAATATTTTTTCATGCCAGCACAGGTCAAGTCAGCTCTTAAAATGAAGTATATATGGATATTTATGGATACTTGCCCCATTTCCTGGGTTACCTTTAAGATACTGCCATTTACCCAATTAAAGTGAAAGTGAAAGTCACTCAGTTGTGACTCTTTGAGACCCCATGGACTGTACAGTCCTTGGAATTCCCCAGACCAGAATAGTGGAGTGGGTAGCCTTTCCCTTCTCCAGGGGATCTTCCCAACCCAGGGATTGAACCCAGGTCTCCCACATTGCAGGTGGATTCTTTACCAGCTGAGCCAGAAGAGAAGCCCAAGATTATGGAATGGGTAGCCTATCCCTTCTCCAGCAGATCTTCCTGACCCTGCAATCAAACTGGGGTCTCCTGCATTGAATCATTTGGTAAAGAATCAGGCAGATTCTTTATCAAATGAGCTATTAAGGAATCCCTATTTACCCAATAGAGTTTGCTTATTCTAAATTTCTGGGTATCCCAAATGTAAAGACACATATCTAGACCCTCCTGTATGTTTTGCATTGTAGCAATTTGCAAGGAGAGATGCAGCCAGACCCTCCCACCCCCCATCCTCCTTCCTGTCAGGAGTTTATCCAGAAGATTATCCAGAGGATGAATATTTAAGCAACGAAAACAACAAAGCAAGTAACATATGAAGCAAAATGGAGGCATAGACTCTGCCGTATAGAAGTTTAAAGGAAACAAGAGTGGCGTCTGAGTAGACTGGCTAGGAGAGCTCTGTGCTGGACCTGAGATTTGAACTGAAGCTTGAAGAATTTGACAGTTTTAATTAAGTAGTTGGGAGAGAATAAAAGTTGTGAGAAATTGGGATTTGTATGAACAATTTAAAAATCACTAATTTGAAAATTTTACACAAAATTTATGAGACTTAAAAAACATTTAAGAATAAGTACCACCTGTGTATGTTGTGAAAGTGCTGCACTCAGTATGCCAGCAAATTTGGAAAAGTTGGCAGTGGACACAGGACTGGAAAAGGTCAGTTTTCATTCCAATCCCAAAGAAGGGCGAGCCAAAGAATGCTCAAACTACTGCGCAATTGCACCCATTTTACATCTAGCAAAGTAATGCTCAAAATCCTTCAAGCCAGGCTTCAACAGTATGTCAGTATATAAACCAAGAACTTCCAGATGTACAAGCTGGATTTAGAAAATGCAGAGGAACCAGAGATCAAATTGCAACATCCATTGGATCATAGTAAAAACTAAAGAATTCCAGAAAGACATCTACTTCTGCTTCATTGACTACGCTAAAGCCCTTGACTGTGTAGACCACAACAAACTGGAAAATTCTTTTAAGAGATGGCAATACCAGACCACCTTACTTGCCTCCTATGAAACCTGTATGCAAGTCAAGAAGCAAGAGTTAGAACTGGACATGGAACAATGGACTTGTTCAAAATTGGGAAAGGAATATGTCAAGGCTGTATATTGTCACCCTGCTTATTTAACTTATATGCAGAGTGCATCATGCGAAATGCTGGGGTGGATGAAGCACAAGCTGAAATCAAGATTACTGGGGGAGATATCAGTAACCTCAGATAGGCAGATGACACCATTCTTATTGCAGAAAGTGAAGAGGAACTAAAGAGCCTCTTGATGCAAGTGAAAGATGAGAGTGAAAAAACTTGCTTAAAACTTAATGTTCAGAAAAGTAAGATCATCACATCCGGTCTCATCACTTCATTGCAAATAGACAGGGAAACAATGGAGACAGTGACAGATTTTATTTTCTTGGGCTCCCAAATCACTGCAGATGGTGACTGCAGCCATGAAATTAAAAGATGCTTGCTCCTTGGAAGAAAAGCAACAAAAACCCTAGACAGTGTATTTAAAAGCAGAGACTTTACTGACAAAGTCCGTATAGTCAAAGCTATGGTTTTTCCAGTAGGCATGTATAGATGTGAGAACTGGACAGTAAAATAGGCTGAGTGCCGATGAACTGATGCCTTCGAACTGTAGAGCTGGAGATGACTTTTGAGAGTCCTTTGGATAGCAAGGAGATCAAATCCGTCAATCCTAAAGGAACTCAACCCTGAACATTCATTAGAAGGACTAAACTGAAGCTGAAGCTCTAATACTTTGGCCACCTGATGCAAAGAGCCAGCTCATTGGAAAGGACCCTCATGCTGGGAATGACTGAAGGCGGAAGCAGAAGGAGTTGACAGAGGATGAGGTGGTTGGATGACATCACTGACTCAATGGACATGAATTTGAGTAAACTTCAGGACATGGTGAAGGAAAGGAAGCCTGGTGTGCTGCAGCCATGGAGACAGAAAGAGCTGGACACAACTGAACAACTGAACAACAGCAATAAAATATATAAATAAATAGTGGTATGTGCACAGTGACAAGGATGTCCCTCTCTACGAGACAACCACTAGTACCGTTTTCCTTCTAGGATAGATAGTCTGTGCACACTAAAGTGTGTGGGGCCTGTCTATCAACCTGTCTCTCTTTTCCTGGACCTAACTTTCTCTACATTGAGATATTGAGATATCTTATTCTTAGTATAGCTCATCTCTTTATATGAAATAACCTACTTTAAGTACTTTACTCACCTACTGATGGGTGTTTAATTTAGTTTTCATCTTAACTTTTATGAATACTGCTGCTATAAATGTCTTGGACATTTATCTTTGCACCTATGTGTCAATGTGTCTGTAATACATTCCTAGAAATTTAATTCTGGCAGCAAAAGATGGATACATTGTCAGTGTATAGATGTTACCCTATTTCCCTCACAGACTGTCTTCCATTTGGTCCCATATTTTCCTGTCAGCAATATATGGTAGGTCCTGCTTCCCCGTAGCCCCATAGTCATAGAGCATGGTCAAACTTTTTGGTATTTGTCAACATGAAAGATGAAAAATTATGTCCTTGTGGTTAAATTAGCATTTCTTAGTTTTGTGGCTCAGTCAGTAAAGAATTCCCCTACAATATAGGAGACCCTGGTTTGATCCCTGGGTCAAGGAAGATCCCTGGAGAAGGGAATGGCAACCCACTCCAATATTCTTGCCTTGGAAATCCCAAGGACAGAGGAGCCTGGTGGGCTACAGTCCATGGGATTGCAAAGAGTTGGACACAACTTAGTGACTAAACCACCACCACAGTTTTACAAAAATTTAAGTAATATAAATAGCATAGTTCCTCATGGACTATTTAAAATAAGATATTTTTAAAAGATTTGTTATGAATTTTCTGTGAGAAAGAGTATTCATTGGACCAAGTTTCGGTAATATAAAAAAGCTAGCCAAGGGTGAACTGAATCATGTCGGGTATGTGGACTACAAATTACCTCTACCAGTTTCTGGCTTTCACGGTTTAAACTCATTAAAGTCAGAAAGAGGGATACAGTGCTTCAGCCTCAGCCTGGTGCTGGCTGGGCTCTCACTGCCTGAATGAATGACCCAGTGAGTGAACAGGAATCTTAACCATTAGAAAGGTGAGGTTTTTCAACTTGAAAAGACAAACCCCCTGGTATGTTTTTATCCTCTAGTCATCTCATGTTTTAAATTCTCTTCACCCAAAGACTAGTGAAGGAAGGATCAAAGAACATGCCTTTTATTACCCTGAAGTCACGAATAATGTAATTTATAGATAAAATAGCTCTGGGTTTCTTTGTGTAATTTAACCTCCTTCTTTATATCCATACCTGCTCTGAGGCATTTTGTAACTTAATAAAGCTGTAGGGTTTATCTTTTTAGTAAGAAAACAAAACAAAACTGTTTACAAAGGAAAAAAAATCCAGCTGATTCAAACATTCTTAGCATTTTTCATATGGTCTGGTGTATTGAAGGGAGTACTGTCCCCCTAGTAAATGAGGATGCAGATGGGATTTTAGGATACATTTCTATGATGGTAACAGCAATGTGGGCCTCAGACATAAGAAAAGAACCAGACAATTACTGGGGGAGGGAACTCTTCTGTTTTTGTTAACGGCAATGTGGGCCTCAGCCATAAGAAAAGAACCAGACAATTACTGGGGGAGGGAACTCTTCTGTTTTTAAGTACCATCAAGTGAGTCCAAAATTCACAGCAAAGGAAGAAAAGAAGAAGAAGAAGAAAAAAAAAGACAGCCAAACAGTTGGTTATTGGTGTGTGGTATTCACAAGTATAAGGCAAAGTGAGAGGACGTTTCTTGGCACGACTGTCATATTCCTAAAGAAACTACAAATGTGTTTACAAACGAGGAGCACACTCTTCAATGGCAGCCCAGTCCCAAGGAAGTGGCTCTCATGTTGCTTGCTCACAAATGGAAGGGACCCGCCAGGAGCTGTGCCTGCTGTGGCAGATGAAAGAATCCTCACTAATAGGCAAAACTCCAGTCACCTGTTTCTGCAGAAAAGCCTCAGCTTTATTTTTACCCTGAGTACAGTGATCTCCTGATTTAGCCTTTTGGGGAAAGCCTTCAGGGTTCTATGATAGCCCTGTATTTCCTTTCCCAAAGGAACATCTCCTTTGCCAGAGCCATATTTGAGCCTAGAAAGTCATGCGACTTCCTCTCCAGTCTCACTTTTAGGAGTACTCTAGAGACTATGGGTGTTATTCTTCAAGCTATTTATAGCAAAGAGAGTTAAATGAAAGCTGGGTTCTGTGTGATATGGAGGTTATTTTCAGTACCTTCAGCACTTTCTAAAACTGCTGGCTTCTATGAGCAGGATGTGAAATCACTAGGTTTCTTTCTTTATAGGACCATAGCGCAGTAAAAAGAGAAAGAAAGGAAATTTATATTCCCTTATATTTCGAAATCTGTGAATTTGCTCACTGTTTCCGTATAGTTGGACATACCTTTTATTTTCTGCACAAAACTGGATTGAGTTTAGTATCTCTATTGGTTCACCGATCAGAAGAGTGGTGCATACTTGTGAAGAATGTTGTGTGTGTGTTAGAAACTCAGTTGTATCCGACTCTTTGTGACCGCATCAACTGTAGCTTGCCCGGCCTTTGTCCATGGCATTCTCCAGACAAGAATACTGGAATGGGTTGCCATTCCATTCTCCAGGGGAATCTTCCCAACCCAGGGATCGAACCTGGATGTGCCACATTGCAGGCAGACTCTACCATTTGAGCCACCAGGGAAGCCAGATGGTAAAGAGTTTAGTATCTCTATTGGCTCATTGATTAGAAGTGTGTGCACACTTGTGAAAAATGTTGACAGTGTAGAAAACAACTGATCAGAAAATGAAAATCCCCCTTTACTCCTGATATGACAAAACTCTCCTCAATGACATGTTTGGAGGAGACCCTGGCAGGTTTTTTTTTGCCTATTCTGATTACATGGAAAAGTGTACACACATACATGCTTGTGTTTGAACCTAAGATAATATTATATATTCTTTCTTGAAGCTTTGCTTTTTTCCCATTTGCCAGTATATTTTGATTGTACTGCATGCCAATACATGTAGAATTACTAACTTTTTAATTATCTGATGTTCTGACTGTGCTATACTTTAGCAAACCAGTTACCTTTTGATGTATTGTTGGTGTTTAGCCAGTAAGTCATGTCAGACTCTTTGCGACCCAATGGATGTAGCCTGCCAGGCCCCTCTGTCCGTGGGATTTCCCAGGCAAGAATACTGGAGTGGGTTGCCATTTCCTTCTCCAATCTTTTGATGTATATTTATTTTATTTCCAATTTTTCACTACTAGAGGCTGCTGCAATAAATATCCTTGTATGTTGTAAGAAAGAATACTCATGCAAATACTTCTATAAGGTTTGGAGCGAAATTTCAGTATACACAATAAGAAATAACTGCAGATTTTTTGTGTTTTAAATAAAAGAAAAAAACCACTTTGTTTTATTTTAATCTTCCGTGATCTATATGTGACCGTAGATCAGGCCAAAGACATGCCACAGTCTTAGAGTACATCCTTAATTTTTTTAAACTTCTCTAAGAATTAGAGACCCCAATGACATTGACAGCTACAATAAAATTTTTAACTTTTTTAAAACTTTAAAGATTAAAAAAAATTTTTTTAAAGAAGATTTTTAAATGAGCAAATTGGCACTTGATGACAGGCTTTTCAAAGGTAGTGTTATTTTAGGAAACCAAGTAGAGACTAAAGCCAGTGGCTGCATTGGTGCCAGGGTCCACTCGCTCTCCATTCTGGGTGCCGTGATGCAGGAGTTTGCCTAACCTCCTGAGTCTGGGGGACATTCTAAGCTGTCCTTTTGTGCCTTTGTGAAGCTACCACCATGGTTTCCCTTTGCCTTGCTATCAGCACATCTCTATCTCACCATTTTATACTTTCTCTTAACTGACAGTATTTAGCATTAATTTGATAAATGGATTCCTAATGTGCTTCTAGATGGAGCTAGAGTAGCAATTTAACCCCGTTGTAATCATGTTTTAGAAAGATACCCATTTGTAACACCACCCTTATGGCAGAAAGTGAAGAACTAAAGAGCCTCCTGAAAGTGAAAGAGGAGAGTGAAAAAGTGGGCTTAAGGCTCAACACTCAGAAATCTAAGATCATAGCATCCGGTCCCATCACTTCATGGCAAACAGATGGGGAAACAGTGGAAGCAGTGGCTGACTTTATTGTTTTGGGTTCCAAAATCACTGCAGATGGTGACTGCAGCCATGAAATTAAAAGGCGCTTACTCCTTGGAAGGAAAGTTATGACTAACCTAGATGGCATTATTAAAAAGCAGAGACATTACTTGTCAACAAAGGCCCGTCTAGTCAAGGCTATTGTTTTTCCAGTAGTCATGTATGGATGTGAAAGTTGAACTATAAAAGAAAGCTGAGCGCCGAAGAATTGATGCTTTTGAACTGTGGTGTTGGAGAAGACTCCTGAGAGTCCCTTGGACTGCAAGGAGATCCAGCCAGTCCATCCTAAAGGAGATCAGTCCTGGGTGTTCATTGGAAGGACTGATATTCAAGCTGAAACTCCAATAGTTTGGCCACCTCATGCGAAGAGCTGACTCATTGGAAAAGACCCTGATGCTGGGAGGGATTGGGGGCAGGAGGAGAAGGGGACAACAGAGGATGAGATGGCTGGATGGCATCACCAACTCAATGGGCATGAGTTTGGGTAGGCTCTGGGAGTTGGTGATGGACAGGGAGGCCTGGCGTGCTGCAGTTCATGGGGTCACAAAGAGTCAGACATGGCTGAGTGACTGAACTGAACTGAACTGAACTGAAGCCAAAAGGAGAAGAATTTATCTGAAGGATCCAGATGGACCTCATGGACCCCATGGCTGTAAAACACATTGGAACCTCAGAAGAGATTAGAACCTGTGCAAAACCATGCAGAACTGAGGGCAGTCCATCTCCCCAGGACCAAGCTGTTTCTCATCTCTCCTCTGTGCTCATTTCTTTGGATGATCCATAGTCTCAGCCCACCAATCATAAATAAGCTACACATAAATAAGCCATCTTTACATCACTGCCTGGTTCAGCTACTTTAAGAGCAAACAGTTTTGAAGTCCTGATTCCAAATTCCTGGGACAGACTATTTCACAGGTTGGCTTAGTCATGTGTTCACCTCGCGATTGTCAGGGAACTGAGGTAAAGGAGTACTGATGTGCCCGGAGGATTCTTCTTACCATTCATGTTCTCCTTCTTGGGTGTTACTGTCTCAGCAAGCACTTTCCCGCCCACCCAAAATGTGCCCCTTCCCCAAGACTTCCCCTCTCATGATTAGTTCATAGCATTTGATCTTGAACTACTTTTTTTTTTTTTTGCTCCCACTAAAATGTTAGCTTTGTGGCATAAGGAAATATTCATTTTATTAATTCCTATAATCCCAGGGCCTAAAATAGTGCTTTGCTTAGTCAGCACTCAGTATATACATGTTGAATGAATACACAGATGGGCAGACATAAGAGATGCTCCTATATCTTGCAGAGGCTGTCCTATGAATATTTTTAGTGACTAATGAAACTGTACATTTCAGGCTTCTCTGGGAGTTATTTTCTCCTATGTGTGTATTTGACTCTCTTATTTGGTAAATCATATCTTTAACTACTTTCTGTTTTAAATAGGATTTGCCAGCTTTAAATTGCTTATGGTTTTATTAATTTAATTTTCACAGCAACCACCCTGGGTAAGGAAGTCAAGAATCATATTTGGTGGAAGCATTAACTGGGATACTGGAGAATTTTGTACTTTGTTCTAAGCCAAAAGCCTAGTAGATTATGGATCTCACTATAGAACCCAGGCCTTCTGGTTCCTATGCCTGGGTTAATTTCAGTATTTTTATTGTTATTTTTTTTTTACTTTACAAGTAGGTTGTTTTTAATTGGAATTCTGTAAATTTCCCCTTATCTGTTATTCTTATTCACCACAGAACCTTTGCTTTGCCCAATAATATTCAATTTCAATCATCGTCCTGAAATATCTACTCTACTTTTAAAACCAACTGTCAAAGGACATGTGACCCAGCCCAAATATGAAGCCATGATTAGCCTCATGGTTAAAGAATAACACAAAATTATAACCATGTTTGACCTGCTCAGAGTAAAATGGCATTTCTCTAAAAGTGGTTTTGATGAGCTTAGAGTCCTTACTGTTATTTAAAAAGAGTTTAGAATTTATTCATTTTGATATTATATTTTAAATTTATTCCTCCGTAAGAATGACTCATCATGAATCACACATTATAGGAGCATCTTAGTCATTGTACACAAATGAAATTGTGACATGAAAGAAAATGAAATGTCACCTTGTTTGTTCCATGATGTTAAGTGTGGCTTATAATTCATATTTTATTTGAGATTATATTAATATGGGTGATGAAATTACAGAATTTCATATTTAAAAAAAATCAATTATGAAAATATTTACTTCTATATGTAATGATTTCAATAATATTTATTTCATTTGAGCAATAATTAATTTTCTTAATATAGAATGTTGTAAGTACACTTTGTAAATTTCAAAAGCAAACTTCTTTTGACCAATGACGATATATATATATATGACAATTATATATATATTGGAGTATATATAGTATTGGAATTATATATATGTGTATTAAGATTGATTAATCTGGTGGTTTATATCACAGAAACTTTCCTCAGCACCATCACTTATTCTATTTTTTTGTGCCTGAGAGAGATTCCTATGTGGCAATTTGTTGTTGTTGTTGTTATTCAACCACTGAGTCATGTCAGACTATTTTCAGCCCCATGGACTGCAGAGAGCCAGGCTTCCCTGTCCTTCACCATCTCCTGGAGTTTGCTCAAACTCATGTCTATTGAGTTGGTGACGCCATCTAACCATCTCATCCTCTTTTGTTTGCTTCTCCTCCCTCCTTCAATCTTTCCCAGCATCAGGGATTTCTCCAATGAGCCAACTCTTTGCATCAGGTGGCCAAAGAATTGAGCTTCAGCTTAGTCCTTGCAATGAATATGCAGGGTTGCTTTCCTCTGACATTGACTGGTTTGATGTCCATGAAGTCTAAGGGACTCTCAGGAGTCTTCTCCAGCACCACACTTTGAAAGCGTCAGTTCTTCGGTGCTCAGCCTTCTTATAGTTCAACTCTCATATCTTTACATGACTACTGGAAGACCCATAGCTTTGACTATACGGAACTTTGTTGGCAAAGTGATGTCTCTGCTTTTTAATATGCTGTCTGGGTTTGTCATTTCTTCCAAGGAGCAAGCATCTTTTAATTTTAAGGCCACAGTCACCATCCGCAGTGATTTTGGAGGCCCGTCCCCACCCCCCAAATAACATCTGTCACTGTTTCCATTGTTTCCCCATCTATTTACCATGAAGTGATGGGACTGGATGCCATGATCTTCGTTTTTTGAATGTTGAGTTTTAAGCCAGCTTTTTCACTGTCCTCTTTCACCTTCATCAAGAGGCTTTTTAGTTTCTCTTCACATTCTGCCATTAGAGTGGTATCATCTGCATTTCTGAGATTGTTGATTATTCTCCTAGCAATCTTGATTCCAGCTTGTGGTTCCTCCAGTCTGGCATTTCTCATGATATGCTCTGCATTTAAGTTATATAAGCAGTGACATTATACAGCCTTGACCTACTCCTTTCCCAAGTTCGAAAGAGTATGTTATTTCATGTCCAGTTCTAACTGTTGCTTTTTGACCTGCATACAGGTTTCTCAGGGGACAGGTAAGGTGGTCTGGTATTCCCATCTCTTGAAGAATTGTCCACAGTTTGTTGTGATCCACACAGTCAAAGGCAATTTGAGATTCTCAATTGAGGATGATCTCCATTGTTCTCTTTAAAAGTACTTTTATATCATAATCTTAAAGTAATTAGTATATTCAAGAGATACATGGAAAATCTAAAACTACATTTGCATTACATTAAATTGCTGAATTGTTTAACATGTCACTTTAAAAATTTTCCCCAAATCTTATATCAGTGCTTAAAAATGCAGAACCTCTATGACAATGCTGTTTTGGAAAATAAGATAGCTATTTTTACTCTACAAAATGACAGCCCCCTCTTGAAAACAAAACTCTTGTTTAGTTGAATGTGGAAAATCTTTTCCCCACATTTTCATTTTTTACAAATCCTTCTACTGATACGTGATTTCTGTGTGTGCCATTTTCTTCCTGTTTAATTTTTCTTGAAGCAGAATGTCAGCATTAGCATTTTCTGACTCTTGCTGAAGCAGACATTTAGGTTAATGCTTCTGCTGGCTTTGTTTCAGCCAACTGAGGAACTTTGATGGTAATTATTGGGATTACTTTAATTTGGAAGAGTGTCAGTCCCTTTTTGTGAGCATGATTTACTCTTGCATAAAGCAAATGAAAAGTTCTTAAGGCCAGCAGACCTACTTGGTTCTTTAATTCTCAGACGCACTATTATTTCAAGAAGAAGAAACTGGAAGAAAGGAGACATGGCTTATCATTAGAGAAGGTGCATTCTGTTGTGGAGATGTCTGTTAACAGTTGACCTGCAGTTAGTGGGTTGGAAGCTTCTTGCTTACCTTTTCTTCTAAGGCAGAAGTGGCCATTTTTTGTTGTTTATATAATTCATCTTTTTTAAATTTAATTTTTATTTTATATTGGAGTGTAGTTGATTTATAATGTTACGTTAGTTTCAGGTGAACAGCAAAGTGATTCCGTTATACATATACATATACCCATTCTTTTTCCGATTCTTTCCCCATATAGATTATTTTAGAATATTGAGTCTGAGTTCTCTGTGCTATACAGTAGGTCCCTGTTGATTATCCTTTTTTTAAATATGCTGCTGCTGCTGCTAAGTCGCTTCAGTCGTGTCCGATTCTGTGCGACCCCATAGACGGCAGCCCACCAGGCTCCCCCATCCCTGTACAGTAGTGTATATATGTTAATGGCATGAAAACAGCTCAGAAAAGGGAATTTTGTGCATAAACTTATTTTGAGTATGTTATTGGATACTCAGAAAATAATATCTCTTTCTTTACATAAAAATCATTTTAGAAACTTGCCTATTAAATGAGGGAAATATTTTTATGTTTAGCTTGTAGACTTTGATTTGAAAGAAGTTTTGAAGGAGGAAGCAGATGAGCTGCAGGCGGTATTTGTCTCTTTTGCTATTGCCTCACTGTAATAGTACATGGCTTTCTCAATTTTTCATGCATATTTTTGAAATTTTTGCATTATTCTGCACAACAAACATTCTGGAGTTTAATAGAAGGGATGCAGGTTATTGCATCTTTAGAATAAGTTTGTTAAGTTTTTCATCAGCAGTTATGAAAGTGTATCTGTGATTAGGAATTTGACAGAAAATAATTATGTAGGTTTTACTATATTTAAGAAGAGATAGAAATACTAAGAGTATGTGAATTCCTGAAAAATGAAATAATCAACTTAGCAAAACTAGTGTTTGGTCATTCCTAACCTAACAAGGACACAAGTCCTTTGTAAATATAACAATATAAAATTATTTCATTTTGTTGTAGTTTCTAGTGTCTATCCTCAAGATGAAAATAATTTGATTGTTATCGAAAGCTTGAATTTAAACAATGAATTGTTATTTCCAAAGTACGTATTATGATTGTTTTGGCTGGAGGTTTCAAATAGTTACTTTGCCAATACCCAGAGTATTGTTTCTCAACGATTATTTCATTATCCCACATGTAAGGAGCCTCTTTAGACATATTTTCCTATTTGCCTCCTCCCCCAAAAAATTTTAATATGATAGATATATTGTATATCTTTTCATATTCTGTATGACAATCTGTGCTTTCTGTAGAAAAATAATGCATAATATCTAAAATTGTTTCATTCCCCACCCCCCGACCAATGTTTTCCCTGGATGGGGAGTGGGGATTGAGGATTCAAGGTCCAGAGTGGATTCCATTCAGCTCTACATGAGTTAAGACCAATATCAAGCCAAGAAATTAAGGCCCCTTTTCTTTATTGCTAAGTAAAGTGAAGGATGGGCTTTTCCAGGTGGCTCAGTGGTAAAGAATCCACCTGCCAAGCAGGAGATTGTAGGGTCAATCCCTGGGTTGGGAAGATCCCCTGGAGAAGGAAGTAGCAACCCACTCAGGTATTCTTGCCTGGGAAATCCCATAGACAGAGGAGCCTGGTGGGCTTCAGTCCATAGTGTTACAATGAGCAGACACTCCTTAGGGACTGAAGAACCAAGTGAAGGATACATAGTTTCCTTACTGATAACATTAGGCTATGATGTCATGTTATTCTACTGCTGCTGCTAAGTCGCTTCAGTCGTGTCCAACTTTGTGCGACCCCATAGACGGCAGCCCACCAGGCTCCCCTGTCCCTGGGATTCTCCAGGCAAGAACACTGGAGTGGGTTGCCATTTCCTTCTCTAATGCATGAAAGTGAAAAGTAAAAGTGAAGTCACTCAGTCGTGTCCGACTCTTAGAGACCCCATGGACTACATAGAGCTAATTTGTATTTGCAAATTGTGATTAAAAAAAAAAAAAGAATGATGTTCTCCTCAGATGAAGCAGCTTCCAGAGCCTTCTGAAGTATAAAGCGAGCCTATGCCCAGAGAGGACTGATTTGGCCAGACATCACTGAATCAGAAATTTCTGATGATCTTATTTTCTTCTACTGCTAATAAACTAGAGAAATGGACAGTAAGGAATTTTCCAGTCAGGACTTGGCTCACGTATTGTATTAATTTAATATCTGGGCTGAATCTAAAAGCCCACTGGCACTGAGTGATGATGAAACTGCAAACATCAGAGGAAAAGGTTTCCTTGTTTTAAAAATGACAAATACAGTCATCTCAGGTCATCAGCCTATTGTTGTTCAGTCACTAAGTCATGTCTGACTCTTGGCGGCCCCATGGACTGTAGCAGTCCAGGCTTCATCCTTCACTATCTTCTGGAGTTTGCTCAAACTCATGTTCATTGAGTTGATGATGCCATCCAACCATTTCATCCTCTGTCGCTGCCTTCTCCTCTTGCCCTTCAAATTTCCCAGCACCAGGGTCTTTTCCAATGAGATAATTAACCTCCATTCCGGTGGCAAGGCTCAGTGGTTTGATGAAAAGAAAAATGTGTCTCAAGGTAGTAGCAGCTTTGCAGCCCCAGCGCCATTGAGCACAGCTGGCCTCTGCAGTCGTGTGGATATTCACCCAGCTGTGATGAAATTGGGTTTGGTTTTGAGACTCTGTGAAGGAGCCTGTTTGACACTGGTTGATCCTGCTGATGTTCTTTTCTTGAGTTTGTTCCTGGCTGAAAGGCTAGAGAAATATTTTTGCATCTTACAGCCTTGGGACTTTTGTTATAAGCCAGTAGTTCACCAATTGTAGTTAATAACAGACATGTATTTTCCCCATACTTGAAGATAGGAAGTTGTCATTTTAACTGTTACACCTGGCTAATGACTGTGATTCCAGACTAATTACAGTTTTCTCACATATACTAATAGCTCTAATTTAGAATTTTTTAATAATCACAGGTAGAACTGACAAGCTTTTGAGAAATGGAAACTTTGTACCGTATATCCCCTGGAGGAAATTTAGGTTGTTGCACATATAATGCCCTGATCTACTGTAATGAGATATTATTATTTTTATTTATTTATTTATTTTATTATGGGCCTTTCCAGGTAGTGCTAGTTGTAAAGAACCTTCTTGTCCCTGCAGGAGATGTAAGAGACATGGGTTCTATCCCTGGTCTACCTCCAGGAAGGTCCCCTGGAGGAGGGCATGGCAAACCACTCCAATATTCTTGCCTGGAGAATCCCATGGACAGCGGAGCCTGGCAGACTTACAGAATCAGACATGACTGAAGTGATGTAGCATGCACACATATTTTATTATTAATATTTTTCTTCAGTGTGCCTAATTTTTATACATAGGGCTCAATCAATTTCAAGTAGTAAGCAAATATACATCTTGAAGGCTTCTTGGTATTGGTATTGCAGTTTAGAACATCAGTATATCTTTCACTGTAGAGTTGGCTCTTGACCTTTGCAAATTGAACAGCAGAGTTCTAGCATTTCCCAAGTTAGCTTGAGTAATCTGTAATTTTCCTAAGACATCGATGTGTTTGGAATTCTAGAAGGTACGTATGCAGAAGCAAATGACTTGGTGAGCCATCCACTCAGGATTTAACCTCCATGGCGCTGAAATTGCCCTGTATTCCTTGTTGCTTCCACATGTGGAGAAAATTATATGCAGGAGGGATCCTTGAACTTGGGGAGCGCTATGTCCCTGGTTCTTCTGGTTGTATAAATCAGCATGCTCTTGTAATTGTTGCTACTGTTTTGGAATATTAGAGCAGTGACTGTTACTACCAACTGGAGACTCTAATATGGCCCTCTTGAGAATCACGTCCATAGTGATAAGTGTGGCATAAAACCTCAAGTGTGTCATGACAGAAAAATAAAAATTGGAAAAAGAAACCCACTGGAATAAGGCTTGAAATAAAACAATAAAAACAAAAAAACTCTTAATTTCTCATTGATTATTTTCATATATGAAGTGTGATAAGAAGAATTCTTGATATTTGAATAAACGAGAGAATGGTTTTCAAGTCTTGTCTTTCTGGCAACTAGATAAAGTCACATGGCATAAAGAGACTTGAGAACAATCCATGTCCTTCTCCCCAGTTTTCTTCCCCCTGAAGTAATCTTTTTACATTACAAATTTACCTTTGGGGAGAATTCCCAGGTGGTCCAGTGGTTAGGACTCAGCACTTCCACTGCTGGGGCCTGGGTTCAGTCCCAGGTTGGGAAACTAAGAGCTCATAAGCTGTGTGGTAGGACAAAAAAAAATGACCTTTGGAGTATAAAACAACCATTTCCTAAATATAATTCAGGCCAGCTCATGACAAAAATGACATGCATTACAAATAACCAGGTCAGGAATGAATTCGGTTTTCCTCTGTACTTTGTTCCTCCCTCACCTCTCACACTCAGCTGCTTTTTGCAATGTCACTGATGCATCCTCCAAAACCCACAGAAATATCTTCTTCTTAACCCCACCTCCCGGGGTACTATGAGGTCATACTATCCCCTCGCTTTATCTTTTGTTTCTGAGAAGCACTTACTGATATGTGTGGGAGTGCTTTAGTGGATTAGACAAGGCAAGCGCCTGGGCTCGGCTGCAGAGGAGCACCCTGCCTGGAGGAGAAACTGGCTCTCATTGACCGCTGGGAGCTGCTGAGCATCTTTTCTGTGGTGGTTCATCGCTTCTTCAGCTGGAAAATTGTGGGCTCTTCCTGCATCACACAGATCTAGTTTCAGTTCAGTTGCTCAGTTCTGTCTGACTCTTTGCAACCCCATGGACTGCAGCACGCCGGGCTTCCATCTCCATCCCCAACTCCCAGAGCTCACTCAAATTCATGTCCATCAAGTTGGTGATGCCATCCAACCATCTCATCCTCTGTTGTCTCTTTCTTCTCCTGCCTTCAATCTTTCCCAGCATCAGGGTCTTTTCCAAGGAGTCAGTTCTTCACATCAGGTGGCCAAAATATTGGACTTTCAGCTTCAGCATCAGTCCTTCCAATGAATATTCAGGACTGATTTCCTTTAGGATGGGCTAGTTGGATCTGCTTGCAGTCCAGGGATTCTCAAGAGTCTTCTCCAACACCACAGCTTGAAAGCATCAATTCTTCAGTGCTCAGCCTTCTTTATGGTCCAACTCTCACATCTGTACATGACTACTGGAAAAACCATAGCTTTGACTGGACAGATGTTTGTTGGCAAAGTAATGTCTGCTTTTTAATATGCTGTCTTGGTTGGTCATAACTTTTTTTCCAAGGAGTAAGCGTCTTTTAATTTCATGGCTGCAGTCAACATCTGCAGTGATTTTGGAGCCTCAAAATACAAAGTCTTTCACTGTTTCCATTGTTTACCCGTATATTTGCCATGAAGTGATGGCACCTGAGCCATGATCTTAGTTTTCTGAATGTTGAGTTTTAAGCCAACTTTTTCACTCTCCTCTTTCATTTCATCAAGAGCCTCTTTAGTTCTTCTTCACTTTCTGCCATAATGGTGATGTAATCTACATATCTGAGGTTATTGATATTTCTCCCAGCAATCTTGATTCCAGCTTGTGCTTCATCCAGCCCAGCATTTCGCATGATGTACTCAGCATATAAGTTAAATAAGCAGGGTCTCAGAAAATTTAATCAATCTTAGTCCCTCCTTCATTTACATAGCCAGGGAGCCCCTGTGTGACCTAGGCCTGACGCTGCCTTCTTTTGGTCTCATAGCCCAGTCCAGATCGGGCAGCAAGGTCATCAGACAGGACAGGTAGGAGATGTCCTCATCAGAACAGTACTTACTATCCTTTAGCCTTCAGAGATCAATTCTATATGCAAAAATGTTGGAGAAACATTTTAAGATATTAAATTGGATTTCTACATATTACGCTTTTTGTTGTTCAGTTGCC
Source organism: Bos taurus (assembly GCF_002263795.3). Taxonomy (NCBI): domain Eukaryota; kingdom Metazoa; phylum Chordata; class Mammalia; order Artiodactyla; family Bovidae; genus Bos; species Bos taurus. Next base: position 16,234,430 of record NC_037355.1, on the reverse strand, counting down.
CAGTTTTGTCCAGCTGTTTCTGACTCCCTGGACTGCAGCACGCCAGGCCTCCCTGTCCCTCACCATCTCCCGAAGTTTGCCCAAGGTCATGTCTATTGCACTTTTTACTGTATGAACTTTCTGCTGGTTGAGAAAAACTGTTTGTAGCCCTCATTCAGCTTTGTTACACACTCCTGAGGGTACTTGTTAAATATTTAGCCACACCTCTTATTAATTACCTTTATCAGGTGTACCTTTTTCAAATTGCACAATGTAATCTGCTCAGCTTAAAGTTCTGACTCACACCTATACCCATAAAATTTTGCATCTTCAATTAGCAAAAATTATTATATGTGGTAACCATATTTGGCAGCATGTTTGGAAAGGGCATGTAGCATCCAGGCTGAGAACCAGTGGACCAGAGAAGGTGTTTTCAAAGTGTTTGTACTAACAACAACAGCAGCAACAGCCATAATATCACTTGGACCTTGTTAGCCATGTAGATTCTCAGTCCATCTTCCCCATCCTACGGAATGGGAAACTGCAGCTGGGATAATGCAATCTGTGTTTTAACAAGCCCTCCAAGTCATTCTGATGGATGCTGAAGTCTAAGATCCATTGTACAACATTAATTATTACCACACGTGCTCAACTGAGAAGAAGCTTAACGAATGGCAAGAAGCAGGTATAGGACTGAGTTTCTTTCCACTGCCATATGCAATTCATTGCAGTGAAACATTTGGCTTATCACAGAAGACTTTGGTTTTAGGAAGTGATTCTTAGGCTCTGGTTGTGTGTCAGAGCCAGGCTTTTAACCAATGCACATTCCTGTGTTTCATCTTGGATATTGTTATTGAGTCTGTAACAATAGGGCCCAGGAACCTGTTTTAAATAACCTGTCCAGGTGGGTCCACAGCCAATCAGTGAATTGTTTGTGAGTCAGTGATTCTAGACCTGTGCTTTGAGGGGTCGTTAACATCACGTGGAGCATTTCTGTAGGCAGGTCCCTAGCCCAGCTCCCAGGAAGTCCTCTCCATCAGGTCTGGGATGGGACCAAGAATCTGCTTTTCTAACAGGCTCTGGGTGATGCTGGTTCTTGCCCTCAGCACTGATCTCAAATGCTGTGGTGATGGCTTTTGAGCTCCTAAACAGATGGCAGACTTATTTACGTGAGATCACCTCTTCTGGCAGACAGCCAGTGATTTTTCTTAGTAAACTGTGTATCTTCCTGAGATATTTATGTTTACGCAGGCATACATATATCAGTGTTCATATACAGAACCTTCTTTTTTAAAATTTTATTATTTATTGTTTTTGGCTGCACTACACAGCATGTAGAGTCTTAGTTTCTTGACCAGGGATCAAACCCTCGCTCTCTGCACTGGAAGCCCGGGGTCTTAACCATTGACTGCCAGGCAGGCCCCACTAAGCCTTCTTTTTAATTAAAATGCTAACCCTCACTGCTCTGTACTTTAACCAAATTAATATACTGTGGAATCTTTCCATTTTAATACATGGAGGACTCCCGGTTCTTTGTGTGCAGCTGCGTAGTACTCATCACCTGATTGTTCCATAATCTGTTTAAACAGTCTCCTCCTGATGGGTGTAATTGAATTTCCAGTTCTGGTATCCACAAATAAACCAAAGAGCAGACACCCAAAGTCCAAAAACCTCATGTTTGAGCAAATTGCCTTATATTCTCCATTAGCTCCTCAAGAGATCACCTTCTGGCATTGTTCCATAATTATATTCTCATTGATTCTGAGTAAAGAAGAACAAAAGTTTAGTTTTGATCTGTGTAAAATATCTTTTTAAAATTCCCATTGAAATATTAGACAAAGAGTTCTAATGGGTAAGGAAGGGTGGAGAGTAATAGCTATTGTGAACACCTTGGCGGCCAAGACTTTGACTAACATGGTCTTAAACTCAATCATTAGGAGGCAACATTTTGGTGGGTGTCATCATGTTTTTTCACAGAAGTAGCATCTGGCTCAGAGAAATTAAGGTTTATAGATAGTAAATAGGGCACTAAGGTGTTAACTTAATAAAGGTATTATTTCACTTCTTACTAATTCCAGCACCCTGTGTTTTTCCCTCATGAATATCTTCAGTTTAAGGATGTGTGTGAAAACGTGGGGGTTCAAAGCCCAGATCCAGCTGTCCCAATCTGCATGGACCCTGCTTCTTCCTTAGAAGGGCTCATTCTAGGCTGATGTCAATGAGGCACGTAAGGCACAAAATTCAAGGAGGAGTTCCTCTCAGAGTCATGCACTTGAGCCCTGTATGCTTCATTCCTTTACTCTAGTCAGACCTGTGCCTTAGTGTTCTTGTATATAAAATGGGGATAAAAATAATGACTTTCTGTCTTTTTTTTTTTTGGTGAGGATTAATGAAATTGAGGATTAACATAATTTACATGCATAAAAATATTTAAAACAGTACTTGCCTCACAGTAAGTTCTAGTTCAAGTGAATTATAATTAAAGTTTAGTTTCTTTATTATTCACTCACATAGAACAGTCATAATCCTGCTTAAAGAAATGGAACTCTGAAAGCTAACTTTTTTTTTTTTCCAGGAGAACAAAAGAATACTTTATGGCTTTTTATGAGCTTTCTTTTATGACCTGACTTGAATAAGAAGATGCTGACATCTCCTTTTAAGTCATCGTCTTCTAAAGTTCTCCCAACAGAAGCCGCTGTTGGGAAGCCACTGGGCATCCGTCTTAGGGATAGGGCCTGGATGGTGGGGCTCTGGCAAAGGTTGACCTGCACAAAAGGGTCAGGCCAGGGGCAGGCTTCCTTGTGACTCAACTTTTCTTTTCTTCCCCTTCAGAGGCACGAGGTGGGAGTGGGGGAATCCCAGCTCCTATTTAATGCCAGCTTTTATTCAGTTCCTTTTGAGCATTCCCTCCTACCCACACTTCCTCCCACTCATATCTCAAAATATTAACGCCTGAGACAGAAAGTGAATTCTGAGGCTTTTAAGTAAAGACTTCAAAAATGTCTGTCATGTATCTTTATATATTTGTAAATTGTTTAAAATGTAACAGAGCTGGTGTATTGTGTACAGATTCGTGATGATGTCTAACAGCTATATCGTCACATCTACAATATAGGCCAGTGCTTCACGAGAACCAAGGCAATCATGATTAAAAGCTGATCAACTAATATTTTTATGGCTTAATTTGTTTCTTTAATAATGAATGTGCCATCAGACAACCTGAGTCAATAAATATGGGTTAGGACTTTGCCATTTTTTGCTTTAGAAGGAGGAATATGAACTCTGCACTGTATGTTTATAGGTACATACCCTGGTGTGTATGCCTAAGTAGAACATATATCACCCATTTTTATTTTCAAAAATAAGTGGTGTTGATGAAGCCTCCATCAATTTGTGGGGGTGATGCATGGAGTATCCATTTGTGACTCTTCCACCGTCTGCATCTGGGAAGACAGTGCTTTGGCTCCTGATGGCACTCTCCTGCTGTTTATTAACCATAAACATTTAAGAACGTTCTGTGATCCAGGGTTCAGAGCCTTTGGAAGCCTTTGCTGGAGAATGCACTGCACACTGGGCTGGCCTGAGATGGTTGTTTTTACTGTTCCACAGACAAGTTTTCTCTCACCCTCGTTGTCTACCACTAGTTTCGCTCGGAAGAGCAGCAGCTTCTGCGTTCCCCTGCGAATAGGTCTTTGCTTGCTGTGATAGCATGGTGCTCTCGTGAGCATCCATGGTGAGCTGGTAGATCGCAGTCATTTGTGGTGATGGTGGACCTGTCTTATCTTTCACAGGTGGTTCAAATATGAAACTCATGAAAGTGTCCACGTTGGATTAGCATCTTGGCATGATTATAAATGTTAATGGCAACCATCCCTGTTATTTAGGCCAGGGTGTCCCCACTATTTTGATCATTCAGTCCATTAGTAAAAAAGCAGTCCATTCACTCAGGGTATGACAGTGGTTCTCAAAGGGGATGTTTTTGCATGCCTGGGGAACAATTGACAGCATCTGAAGACATTTTCTTGATTACAACTGGGGAGGAGAATGTATTACTGATATCTAGTGGGTAGAGGCCAGGGATGCTTCTAAACATACTGGATGCATAGGGCACTCCCCCCCAACCCCCAAACAAAGAACTATGTCACCTCAAATGTCAATAATGCTGAGACTGAGCAGCCCTAATATATAAATTGAACCATAGGAAATTGCACATAATTTCTAACTATACATATTAGAGTGAACCATATGAAATGCTGATGTTCTCTCAGTTTCTATTTACAGAAATGGTAGTCTCATACATTTCAGCATAATTTGTGAAATTATAGATTGTATAAATTATTCTACCAATGAATATTTACATTATAAAATTCACAAAATAGGCTCTTTGGGAGTCTATGCCAATAAATATAGTTTCAGCATTTTTGTATTGTATCCCTGTGGATCATTTTGCACATAACCCCTTTTGGAAAGTACTGCTCTAGACTGTAGTTTAGTCTGGAGTTTGGTGTGATGGCCATTGACTTACTAGGCTAGACTCTCTTATAGTGTGTTCTTTGGTATACGTAAGGGTTCTTCATGGTATCTGGGGGTAACTAGCTGCTGTTTATAGGGTTCAGTTCAGTCACTCAGTCATGTCTGACTCTGCGACCCCATGGACTGCAGCACAGGCTTCCCTGTCCATCACCAACTCCTGGAGCTTGCTCAAACTCATGTCCATCGAGTCAGTGATGCCATCCAACCATCTCATCCTCTGTCGTCCCCTTCTCCTTCTGCCTTCAATCTTTCTCAGCATCAGGGTCTTTTCCAGTGAGTCAGTTCTTTGCATCAGGTGGTCAAACTATTGGAGTTTCAGCTTCAGCATCAGTCCTTTCAATGAATATTCAGGACTGATTTCCTTTAGGATTGACTGGTTGGATTTCCTTGCAGTCCAAGGGACTCTCAAGAGTCTTCTCCAACACCAGCGTTCAGAAGCATCAATTCTGTAGAAATCTGAATCTGATCTTCTTTGCCACCTGAATTAGGGCAGCTCCCTTGCAAAGCTGAGACATTGAGTATCCATTTATATTGCATTTGAAGAGGGAGTTTAGCTGGCAGAAATGACACTCGGACATCCACTGCATGGGGAACTGATCTGCAGTGATCTTCTGCAGTCTCTTTTCTCTGGGTCCTTAGTGTGTAGCACGCCTGGCAGCTCAATAAGTGCTCTTTGAAATGAACTCCAGAGGACATTCTGCTTGGATGAAGGAGGACTTTGAATTCAAGTGAGGAGAGTCTTTTCTCTTAATAACATCCCCTGAAAAAAATCTGATATTCCCAAGTTTCTTATTTTTAGGGAAGTTTATATGCTATTTTACTTTTGGTTTATGAAGTGGTATTTATTAAGAACTCATTTGGGTGTGGGTGTTTCTGAACTTCTCTTTTGTGTTCTTGTCTGAAATGAATATGGATTGGTAAAAACAAAAGCCATCTCCCTGCATATGGTGGCATAGTGTGCACTGATCTTGTGAAGCATGTTGAAGAAATTCAGTGCCATCATCTTGGCACTCAAGCACTGGATAAATGTTAGACTTCTCCTAGAGGGCTTTTAAAAATACAGATTCATGATCTGGGAGAGGTTCTTAACATTAGTATTTTTTAAACAGTCCTCTGATGACTCTACCTTTCAGTCAGAGCTGAGACCACTGATTGAGAAGTTAAATATAATACATTTGTTTCCTGCGTCTTTTTAAAAATATAATTTACTATCTAGCACTTTATGTGAAAGTCTTTAATATCTATATTTAAGTGGGAAAACCCCACAAGATATGGATATATAGTATATGCATATCGTGTGTATATACAGAGTATATGCATAGTGTGTATATATATATAGGAGATGGACAATGACACATACGTATATTCAGGAAAGAATTTATGAAGAGATACCAAAATTTTTAGCACTTATCTCTTGGGTGGGATTTCGAGTTTGGTGTCAAAAGGAGACTCACTAATTGTCCAGTTTACATTTTTTTCCCCCAAGAGCATATTAAAAAAAGGACAAAAACAACAGATGACACCCTACGAATTTTCATTCTTTATTTCTTCATATGAGTCTTTTTCTAAATACTGCATTGTAGGTCTCTCATTCTGTTGGCACTGCATTGACATCATTTCTTTGGAAATTTGTTGAAGAGCATGTTAAATTTTCATTGGGGAAAAGCTGGTTAGCTCTCTCCTAACAACCTCTTCAGCAAGATTCTGATGTATTATTAAAACAATGCCTTTTTTGTTTCAAATTCTTTATGGGCAAGCATATTATATGAAAGAACTGTTTATCACAATGGTCTGGAATAATCACTACTGACATTTTTATGAGTCACAGCAAAATTCAAATAATGTCTGTGTGATGGAATGCACAGTAAAAGGGACTCAAACATATAGAATCAGGGTGTCAGGAATAGTGTTCCATATTAGAGTTCCTCCACTGAGATGGATATCGTCTTTAAAGTTACTGCTGATTTCACTGTTCCAGTAACATTGATGAAATCATTCTGAGGAAGCCTGCCTTACAGTCCTCTGAGAACAGTCGATTAAATGCATATATTGTATAGTGAGGAAACTTAAGAGTTTGCAAAGCCCTTCTCATTTTCCTGTTACTCTATGTAGAAAGACGAATGTATGTGATTTTGCTGCAATGATTCTGTTAACTAAGGAATGTTTACAAGTGAAAAAATAACCATCGCGATGGGGAATTCTTTCATGGCTGACTTGTTTCATGTTGTCATGAGGAGTCAGAGTTTCTGACAAATGCCATATAACCTGGGCTAGCTCACATAGGTTATCTGTGCTTTTTTAGATTCAGATAACCTTTTCTTGCATCCTCTGAAGTGGCTGAATTAAGGGCCTTGTTTTCCTTGATCCAGCACCAAGCAGTCTGGTCCAGTTCCTTTTTGTCCAATGTTATAGATGTCACATCTGTGTAGAATAATGGAACTGACAATGGTGAGCGTTCTGGACGGGCTCAGGCATTTACAAGAGGCATTATAGCCTTTGCTCCTCATGGAAACCCTGAAAAGGATTGAAAGTTCCAAGGGCAGAACCCATGTCTCAAATGTTGACAACCTGTGCAGTTCGGTGCACACAGTAGGCTTTCAGGAAGCATTCAACATCTCTTTCCAAAGATGCCTGATACTGAGTTCTTTCAACATCATGCTCTCTCTCTTTAAAAAGGTGCTAATTTCTTCAATGGGCTTCCCTGTGGCTCAATGGCAAACAATTCACCTGCCAATACAGGAGATGCGGGTTCGATCCCTAGGTTGGGAAGATGCCCTGGAGAAGGAATTGGCAACCTATTCTACTATCTGGTACTATTATCTGGGAAATCCCATGGACAGAGGACCCTGGTGGGCTACAGTCCATGGTATTGCAAGAGTCAGTCATGACATAGTAACTAAACAGCTGATTCTTAAACCTTTCTAGCTTTTGTCTATTATTGAAACAATGCATAGTGGCCTTCCCTAGTGTCCTTGGAGTTCTATCAATAAATAAGGTTTGCATGGATTTTTCTGACTTGCTGAAGGACAACTGTGGTTATTAATACTGGGAATCTAATTTGAAATTTTTACATGGTTTCTAGGACTGAAGACGATAAAATCCTATCTCTTTTCAAGATAGATGTTTATATTTATAATAAATCTTCTGAGATTTTTTGCTCAAAATGGGAAGCTTCTGCTTACTTTTTAGACTTAATCAATTCCTCCTACAGTTTCCCAGCAAAGATTTGTTCTTTGGGGTGAGATTTCTACAAAGAAATCAACGTCAAATGAAATTATTAAAAGAAAAATAAAATGTTTAAATCATACGTTTTGATGTTGAACATCATGATGATTTCAATGAATAAAAACTGACAAAGGACAATGTTTGCTTTATTATTGATTCAGCATGTAGAGTCCAGTTGGATTGCAGAGCACCTCACTTTATGGGTTAAGTTCTTTATGTGAAATATAGAACCATGGATCCTTTGTATTTTAGGGTGATTCTCCCCTTTAACCTTGGGAGTATGCCTCTTAGGGTTTGGGATGAACAGAGTTATGCTTGACATCAGTCTCAGTGCTGTTTGTTTGTTTGCTTTGGTTAAACATAGGAATTTACTCAGCCAGGAACTTTTATTGTTGGTTTTCTTCAATGGACTACTTTCTTTGCCAGGCTCCAAGATTCCTGCCCCTTCTAGTTTTTCTCCAAGTGATCATTAAAATTACCTGGAGTACTTAAGATTCCTAAGATCTTTCCTTGGCAACAGGATTTTAGTTTGTTGTTGTTGCTCAGTCACTAAGTTGTGTCCAGCACTTTGTGGCCCCATGAACTGCAGCACGCCTGGCTTCCCCGTCATTCACTATCTTCCGGAGTATGCTCAGACTCATGTCCATTGAGTCGATGATGCCATCCAACCATCTCATCCTCTGTCGCACTCTTTTCCTCTTGCCCTCAATCTTTGGCAGCATCAGGGTCTTTTCCAATGAGTTGGCTCTTCGCATCAGGTGCCCAAAGTATTAGAACTTCAGCTTCAGCATCAGCCCTTCCAATGAATATTCAGGACTAATTTCCTCTGGGATTGACTGGTTTGATTTCCTTGCAGTTCAAGAAACTCTTAAGAGTCTTCTCTAGCACCACAGTTCGAAAGCATCAGTTTTAGTTAGCCTAGGATATTTTTGTCATCAAAAGTTTATAGCCCTGTGGTTATACCATCATGCCTAGGGCAGGCAGTTGGTAGACCTAGAGATAACCAGGATGGTAGAAGTGGGGAAAAGAGAGGGGAGACCAGAGGAATTGGATATTTCACTCCTGTGAGGACCCAGGAGTTCCATAGTACCTCTCTAATTTAAGAAAAGGCTGGGCAAAATTGTGTTTACCTTTTGAACAGCCCAGTGTATGTTTATACATGTGGATGTTCATATACATGCTTGCATTTCAATAGCTGCCATTTGTTAAGCCCTGGTAGGCCGTATGCACTGTCTCATTTAATGCTATAACCATGGTTTTTTATTGTGGTGACAGAGTACATGACCAAATCTTTTATCATTAGCAAAGTATAATGTGTCTCTGACAAATTACTTTTGGTAAACGTTTTAATTCACAAAGGTCTTTTGCACAAATCTATGTATGTGTACACCAGGCAAACTTGTCAGAGATTTTGCAATGGACAAAAAAAAGATTACTATGTGTCTTATCAATGAAATGTTACCTGAAGCCTTCTGTATTCTTTCTTGCAAGTTATCTAATTTTCTAGAGGTGTGTGTCTTTTGTTATCTTTAACAAGGTTGCAGAAAACTGATGGTAAGACAAATAAATTTTGTCTTATGGAGTCAACATTAACAAATCTTCCTTGTGGAAAAGGCCAGTTTAGTATCTATTTTTTGAATTCTATTATATGAATTATTGGTATATATAAGACAAAATTGTTCTTATGTATGTATCTGCTCTTTGACCTGATTCTAACATCATATTGGTTCTTTCATTATTTTAATGACTTCTATAAAACCTTTGAAATACATTCATTTTATATTCACATAAGAATTATCATTTGAACATTTAAAAAGATTATCCTTTAACTCATGTCATCCTTATAAAGCCTTATGAAAATATGTTAATATAACAGATGAGGAAAGTTCAGTCAGTGGATGGGATTAGGAACCCCTAATCATCCAGTTGATCTGGATGAATAGTTAGGAGTTTTTGGTTATGCTGGATCAGAGGATCTGGAACTCAGGCAATTTAGAGTGGAGGCTCAGAGAGGTCAAAGCCAGATAATTGGCACAAATTCAAAACCTGGTTCTAGGATGGAAAGGAAAGTGTCAAAGACTTAAACAAGCAGCAGGTGTGGGACATAGGGCAGATGAACTGAAAGTTTGAATCTAGCAAAAGGGTGAGATAATCAGAAGCCCATGATCCAAGTAGAAATCTGACCAGACAGCATGCGTTGCTTCCAAAAAGTACGTCTTGATATGGAGTTTTAGCAGTCTTGTGTCAGAGTCATTCTGTGGTCCCGTGGCAGCAGGAAGCAGCCCCATCAGGGGCATTTAAACTAAGCATAAAATTGGAAACATCTGGCCCAGTGAAGGCGCTCATGGGTTGAGGCAGGCAGGGACTCCTGAAACCTGCGTCAGGACAATGGCCTTCAGCTGGGCTCAGCTGCAAGGAATTGCATTGATTTTTTTTTCCCCCAGAAAACTGCACACATTCCCCAATTCCCCATGGAGCTGACATTTTCTTAGCACCAGATTAATCAAACTGGTTCAAAGTGAAAAAAACTTTTCTGGTCAAGTTAGTCTTAGTCTCTTGATAGTAGCAACTATTACCTGGTCTTTTTTATTTTTTCCCTGACTTTAAAGTACTCCTGAAGTTATGTTTGCTGCCTTTCTAATTTGTAAGCTAGATAGGTAGCTTGATAGCTTTTTTTTTTTTTTTTTTGGTAAGTTTTTGTTTTTTGGGGTTTTTTGGCAGCTTTCATTATCTGCTACAATCAGGAAATGGTGATGTTTTGGAAGTAATTTATGAAATAGTGGTGATTTGGTAATTACTTTTTGGGGTAGGACAATCTTTGTGTTAAAGCAGTCCTTCTCACAGCTTTGATCAGTTACATTACAAAGGGGAAAAAGTGATTCCAGATTTGCCCTGCATGGCTGGTAAGAATCTGTGAATGATAGTTTTAGTACAAGACGTTGAAAGTGACTTGGGTGCCTCATTCTGCACCATTATCCAAGGATGCAGCCACTGTTTTACATTAATTTCTTATTTTAACTATATAAAATCTTGCTAAGTTAGCTCATCATGATTAAAATGAACTTTAATCAGAACTGTCATAAATTTGCTAATTATTTTGTGTGCTCAGGTTTTAACCTCTGCTCAGAACTTCAAGCTTTATTTAAACTTTAGGGTGTTTAGTACAACTTTTCCCAATCTTCTTTAATCAGAAACCTAAGTAGCTAATAGCTAATTAGTAGATTAGCTTATTAGTTTTTTGCATTACATAATGTCTATTTCAGGAGAAGGCAATGGCAACCCACTCCAGTACTCTTGCCTGGAAAATCCCATGGACGGAGGAGCCTGGTGGGCTGCAGTCCATGGGGTCGCTAAGAGTTGGACATGACTGAAGCAAATTAGCAGCAGCAGCAGCAGCAGCAATGTCTTATTTCGTTCCTATATATGCTGGATGTCTCTGTACTAAGTTGTTTGCAATGTGATACAATTTATTCTTATTCTGTGATTTGACTCACAGATTCCCTAGAACTCAAGTTATGTAGACACAGTGAAGGTCTCCTGTAAAGAAGAAAAGTAACCCTTTTATAACTGATACGCAAAGAAACTGATAAGAAGTCCCTGGTTATTCATAGGTATGATTTATATTGCCCCCAAATAGGTGGAACTTGGCTGTACTCATCAAAGGACTGTAACTTCTTTTATTTTCGAAGTAATGGATTTTGTAGACAATAATGGCTGATTTGCTACAGAAACATTGTGCTCATGTATCATGATCTAGTTTGTGGATCAAATTTTGAAAAAAATATTTAAGAGAAAATTGCAAAATGCAAAAAGGATTAAGACTTTTGGGTTAGGGTATGAATTCAGTCAATTTAAATCATATCACTCTATGTGTAATTGAAAGTTATTCACTCAGTCGTATCCAACTCTTTGTGACCCCATGAACTGTAGCCCACCAGGCTCCTCTGTCCAGGGAATTCTCCAGGCAAGAATACTGGAGTGGGTTGCCATTTCCTTCTCCAGGGGATCTTCCCAACCTAGGGATTGAACTCAGGTCTCCTGCATTGCAGGCAGACTCTTTACCAACTGAGGCAGCCTGGTGCAATTGGTCTGTTAATATCTAAAAACTGTTTTTGATATAATTTTTACCAGAGGGTGGTCATATCATATAAATTTTCAGAAGGACAAGTTTTCTGTTTGCCAATCAGTATGATTTGTGTGTGTGCATTCACTACTCAGTCGTTTCCGACTCTTAGCTAATCCGTGGACTGTAGCCCTAAAGGCTCCTCTGTCCGTGGAATTCTTAGGCAAGAATACTGGAGTGGGTTGCCATTCCCTTCGCCAGGGGATCTTCCTGACCCAGGGATTGAACCTGGGTCTCCTGCATTGCAGGCAGATTCTTTAAATGACAATAAACAAAAATACCATAATAAGTAACACAAGAGCCTGTGCTTTTACTGGAGCAGTTTATGACCTATATAGCAAGGCAGACTATACAGACAAAAAATTCAGAGGAAAAAATATTCAAGGATTGTTAGTATTCTAGAAATTGAACGCAAATTGGGAAAGCATCTTAAAAGATGCCTTGGTTGAACATTTTTTTCTTATCTTTGTTTATGTTACTCCTCTGAAATAGCTCCTAATTGGGTGATTTCTTTGCAGCCCTGTGCGTGGTTTGGAATGAGAACGGTATTTGAAATTGATAGGTCTGAGCTTGAATCTTAAATCCATCATTTTGTACTGAATTATGTGATTTTGTGTGTGTGCTTGTGTTAACATTGCTGACATTGAGGCCCACAATCAGAACACCACCTATCACCTCATGACAAAGAAATTTCAATAATCTCATAACTGCTTGGCACTTTAAACCCATCTTCCTGATCCTACACACACAGCCTGGGCTTTGAGGCATCCACATTTCCAGGGGTTGTCTGTGATATTTATTTATTTTTTAGCTTTGTTGAGTTTAGTTATTTTACAGTGTTGTGTTAGTTTTTGCTGTACAGTAATATGAATCAGCTATATGTATACATACATCCCCTCTTTTTTTGAATTTCCTTCTCATTTAGGTCACCATAGAGCACTGAGTGGAGTTCCCTGTGCTGTACAGTAGGTTCTCATTAGTTATATATTTAATACAGACGGAGGAGCCTGGTAGGCTGCAGTCCATGGGGTCGCTAGAGTTGGACACGACTGAGCGACTTCACTTTCACTTTTCACTTTCATGCACTGGAGAAGGAAATGGCAACCCACTCCAGTGTTCTTGCCTGGAGAATCCCAAGGACGGCAGAGCCTGGTGGGCTGCAGTCTATGGGGTCGCACAGAGTCGGACACGACTGAAGCGACTTAGCAGCAGCAGCAGCAGCAGCAGTATGTATATGTCAGTCCCAATCTCCCAGTTCACTCCCCACCCCCTTCTTCTGTCTTTGGTGTCCATGCTTTTCTTCTCTGTATCTGTATCTCTATTTCTGCGTTGCAGATAGGTTCATCAGCACCATTTTTCTAGATTCCACACATATGTGTTAATATATAATACTTATTTTTCTTTTTCTGACTTACTTCATTCTCCAGGACAGTCTCTAGGTCCATCTGTGTCTCTGCAAATGGCACAGTGCGTTCCCTTCATGGCTGAGTAATACTCCATTGTATATATGTGCCACATCTTCTTTATCCGTTCCTCCACCGACGGACATTTAGGTTGCTTCCATTTCCTGGCCATCGTAAAAGTGCTACAACAAAGATTGGGATGCATGTATCTTTCAAAATTATGGTTTTCTCTGGGTATATGGAGTTATCGTTACGATTCTCTGCCTTCGCTCTTACTGTGGTGAGGCAAAATAAAATTAACATTAGACTGAGCTCTTTGAAAGCTTTTATACCTTGTGTCTCAGTGCCTGAAAGGCGCCTAGAACATGATAGATGTTGTATATACATTAGTTGACCAACTTTGAATTAGAAAACCTGGATAGATACCCAAGCTTGTTTTCAGCTAAGTGTCAAGCCTCTCCTGAGAGAATTGGTTTAGAAACATCACAATTTAGAGTGAGAGATAACTTTCCTATTGGTAAAACGAGGGGCCGAGGCAAGATACGTTTCTCCAAGATGTCTTGCAGTTGTATTAATGAAAAATGATTTCTCCCTCCTCCAAACCTCTGTAGCCTATTTTCATTTACCCTTCCTTTTCATTAATGTTTCAGCCCTGGCTGGACTGTAAGCTCCTGCGGTGCAGGGACTTTGTGTGAACATGGATTGTATTTCCTCTAGCACCTGCCTGGAGCCTTAAATATACAAGGCACGCTGGGAGCTTTTGGTGAGTGTTCGGATGGATAGTGGAGCTTGTGCCCCGAGGCACTTTGTTAGCCTCTGAGCTGGGGCTTGTCATTCTTTAATGTCTCACCCAGGGCACTGGGTCTGGGCAGTGGCATCTCTCAGCTCCTTAGATATTGCAACCTTGCTTTTCTTTATTCTCCTTATGCCTACAGCAAGAGGGAGGCAAGAGAAGCTTTTCTGTCTTCTCTGCCGTCTGCACGCAAGGCTTTTTAAGATGAAGGGGGAGACGCTTCGTTTCCCCTATTGGAGGCAGGAGAGAATCTGGTGGAGAGAAGGCTCGGAAGTGAGCCAGCAGTGACTTGGGGAAGTCTTCTCGTGCTCCCCAGAATCTTGGGGCCAGGCTTTTTTATCTTCTGGATCAGCTACAAATTATCAAAATGCCCACAGGCATCATAAGGCAGATTTGCACGTTGATTTGGATAATTAGAAGCTGTTTCCAGCAACAAGTTTGTATTCAAGCCATTGGCAGTCTTCAGGTGAAACAGTCTTCTTATCATTAGGGTTAATTCTAAGAAGCTGAAGAAAATGGGTTTGCAAGCTTTGAGACTAGGGGTTGGAAGGGAGAGGAAAGCAGTAACCAAATAATAACTAGTCACTACCAGTCTGCCAGGCCAGGCCACTGTGTGCAATGGACCCCAAACAAGCCTGATGAGAAGCCCCTTTTGGGGTATACATGCTCAGGGCTCTCTCCCTGGAGCTTCAGATGCAGGGGTTCTGTGGTGGGGTGGGAATTTGGCTTTTTAACAAGCACTCCCAGGTGATCCTGATGGTGAAGGTGAGAAACGCTGCCTATCCTTAGGTATTTAAAGAAGCCAGTTTGCAGCGGTCGTGTGGGAGAGCGCAGGTTCGAATGGAGGCCGGAGCAGTGGCAGTATAGCCCTGGTCCTCATCACACCACGTGAAGTTGGGGCTTGCTGTTTTCCCCATTGTGGAAGTTTGCTGATATGTGCCATTTTATTTGAAGATAGAAGTAAGTGAATTTCTCATAAATTATTTGATGACTATATCAGAAGCTTCCAGCAAATGTGAAATAAATTCTCCCCCCATTTCCTTCTTGTCCTGGGCTTTATATTTAAATTTGGCTCAGGCAGCCTCTAGAGTGGTGTGGTGGTGAGGTATTTTGGCTACTCAAATTAATTAAACAAGATTTATTAAGATTCAGTAGGTTCAGGTCTTTGCCAGGCAAAGAAATGATGCCTCTTAGGCTTCACAAACTCCTTGAGATGTAGTATTATTCTCATCCTTATGGTGAGATGGGCAGGGAAGCACAGAGAGATGACCAGCTGGCTTGAGGTCACACACCAGCCGGTGAGTCCCTGGTTTGGGTACCCTCTGCTGTGTGCTGGGGATGGTGTCTCCAGTAGTTGCTCTGTGTGTACCCTTGGGATTCTTTTTTATAGAATACACCTCTCTCTCATTTCTTGTTAAAAATGGTTTTTTATATTGGTCTGTATTTTACAACTTACAAAGTCCTTTCAAATGTCAAGTTTTATGTGATCCCCACAACAATCCTGTGAGGCAAGATTTATAAATGAGAAAACTGAGTCTTAAGAACGTAATGACTTGTCCAAGACTGGCAGTTAACCCTTTTATTTTACTTATCTTTAAAAGAATTAAGTGTTCTGCATCAGTTTAGTTCAGTCACTCAGTCGTGTCTGACTCTTTGTGACCCCATGCACTGCAGCATGCCAGGCCTCCGTGTCCATCACCAACTCCTGGAGCTTACTCAAATTCATGCCCCTTGAGTCAGTGATGCCATCCAACCATCTCATCCTCTGTTGTCCCCTTCTCCTCCTGCCTTCAATCTTTCCCAGCATCAGGGTCTTTTCAAATGTGTCAGTTCTTCACATCAGGTGGCCAAAGTATTGGAGTTTCAGCTTCAGCATCAGTCCTTCCAATGAATATTCAGGACTGATTTCCTTTAGGATGGACTGCGTATGTAATAAATATATATGGCACAAGTTTCCATCGGTACAAAGAATAATGGTAAAAGCCAGCTGCCCAAGTATTACTAGCCACCATGTTGCCTTCCCCAGAAGGAAAGCCAGCGCTGGAAGCAGCTCTGCAGACCCTAAGCTTGTGGTTTCCCCACTGCTCTGTAGCTCCCTCCAGTAACTTTCAGGAACCTTCTGTCTGTAGTTTTCACTGTGGTTTGATTACTCAAGGGTCTAATATTTTCACTGCAGCAACTTAGTCCTATAGATAAAATAATACAGTGCCTCTTGCTTTGACAATCTTTTCTCACCATCCCTACCCACCCCCAGCAGGCACTGATGTATGGAACATGTACATTCAACTGTGGGTGGTCACAAAGAATTTTCTTCCACAATAAAAAAAAAGGGATGGGGGTAATGCTGTTCTTGTCTGCTGTGACCATTGCAGACATTAGGAAAATATAGACAGTGGAAAGATAGGACACTGAAAGATGAACTTCCCAGTCCAATATGCTACTGGAGAACAGTGGAGAAATAACTCTAGAAAGAATGAAGAGATGGAGCCAAAGCAAAAACAACACCCAGCTGTGGATGTGACTGCTGGTGGAAGTAAAGTCCGATGTTGTAAAGTACAATATTGCATAGGAATCTGGAATGTTAGGTCCATGAATCAAGGTAAATTGGAAGTGGTCAAACAGGAGATGGCAAGAGTGAACATCGACATTTTAGGAATCACTGAACTAAAATGAACTGGAATAGACGAATTTAACTCAGGTACCATTATATCTACTACTGTGGGCAGGAATCCCTTAGAAGAAATGGAATAGCCATCATAGTCAAAAAAAGAGTCTGAAATGCAGTACTTGGGTGAAATCTCAAAAATGACAGAATGATCTCTGTTCATTTCCAAGGCAAACCATTCAGTATCACAGTAATCCAAGTCTATACCCCAACCACTAATGCTGACATTGAATGGTTTTTTGAGAACCTACAAGATCTTCTGGAACTAACATCCAAAAAAAAAAAAAAAGATGTGCTTTTCATCATAGGGGGCTGGAATGAAAAGGTAGGAAGTCAAGAGATACCTGGAGTAACAGGCAAATTTGGCCTTGGAGTACAAAATGAAGGAGGGCAAAGGCTAATAGAGTTTTGCCAAGAGAATGCACTGGTCATAGCAAACACCCTCTTCCAACAACACAACAGAAGACTTTACACATGGACATCACCAGATGACTGATACTGAAATCAGATTGATTATATGCTTTGCAGCCAAAGATAGAGAAGCTCTATGCTGCTGCTTCTGCTAAGTTGCTTCAGTCGTGTCCGACTCTGTGCGACCCCATGGACTGCAGCCTACCAGGCTTCTCCATCCATGGGATTCTCCAGGCAAGAACACAGGAGGGGGTTGCGATTTCCTTCTCCAATGCATGAAAGTGGAAAGTGAAAGGGAAGTTGTTCAGTCATGTCCAACTCTGTGCGACCCCATGCACTGCAGCCTACCAGGCTTCTCCGTCCATGGGATTCTCCAGGCAAGAACACAGGAGGGGGTTGCCATTTCCTTCTCCAATGCATGAAAGTGGAAAGTGAAAGTGAAGTTGTTCAGTCATGTCCAACTCTTAGCGACCCCATGGACTGCAGCCTACCAGGCTCCTCCATCCATCCAGTCAGCCAAAACAAGACCAGGAGCTGACTGTGGCTCAGATCATGAACTCCTTATTGCCAAATTCAGACTTAAATTGAAGAAAGTAGGGAAAACCACTAGGCCATTCAGATATGATCTAAATCAAATCCCTTATGATTGTATAGTGGAAGTGACAGCTAGATTCGAGGAATTAGATCTGATAGAGTGCCTGAAGAACTATGGACAGAGGTTCATAACATTGTACAGGAAGCAATGATCAAGATCATCCCCAAGAAAAAGAAATGTGAAAAGGCAAAATGGTTGTCTGGGGGGGCTTTACAAATAGCTCAAAAGAGATGCAATAAAGGCAAAGGAGGAAAGGAAAGATATACCCATTTGAATGCAGAGTTCCAAAGAATAGCAAGGAGAGATAAGAAAGCCTTCCACAGTGATCAGTGCAAGGAAATAGAAAAAAATAGAATGGGAAAGACTAGAGATCTCTTCAAGAAAATTAGAGATACCAAGGGAACACTTCATGCAAAGATGGGCACAATAAAGGACAGAAATGGTATGGACCTAACAGAAGTAGAAGATATTAAGAAGAGGTGGCAAGAATACACAGAAGAACTATACAAAAAGATCTTCAGGACCCAGATAACCACAATGATGTGATCACTCACCTAGAGCCAGACATCCTGGAATGTGAAGTCAAGTGGGCCTTAGGAAGCATCGCAACAAACAATGGATGGAATTCCATTGGAATGATGGAATTCCAGTTGAGCTATTTCGAATCCTAAAAGATGATGCTGTGAAAGTGCTGCACTCAATATGCCAGCAAATTTGGAAAACTCAGCAGTGGCCACAGGACTGGAAAAGGTCAGTTTTCATTCCAATCCCAAAGAAAGGCAATGCCAAAGAATGTTCAGCACAATTGCACTCTTCTCACATGCTAGCAAAGTCATGCTCAAAATTCTCCAAGCCAGGTTTTAACAGTTTGTGAACCATGAACTTCCAGATGTTCAAGCTGGATTTAGAAAAGACAGAGGAACCAAAGGTGACATTGCCAATGTCTGTTGGATCATCAAAAAAGCAAGAGAGTTCCAGAAAAACATCTACTTCTGCTTTATTGACTATGCCAAAGCATTTGACTGTGCGGATCACAGCAAACTGTGTAAAATTCTTCAAGAGATAGGAATACTAGACCACTTTATCTGCCTCCTGAGAAATCGGTATGCAGGTCCAGAAGCAACTGTTAGAACTGGACATGGAACAATAGACTGGGTCCAAATTGGGAAAGGAGAATGTCAAGGATGTGTATTGTCACTGTGCTTATTTAACTTCTTTGCAGAGTACCTCATGAGAAATGCTGGGCTGGATGAAGTGCAAGCTGGAATCAAGATTGCTGGGAGAAATATCAAAAACCTCAGATATGTAGATGACACCACCCTTATAGCAGAAAGTGAAGAAGAACTAAAGAACCTCTTGATGAAAGTGAAAGAGGAGAGTGAAAAAGCTGGCTTAAAACTCAACATTCAGAAAACTAAGATCTTATTATCCAGTCCCATCACTTCATGGCAAATAGATGGGGAAACAATGGATGCAGTGACAGACTTTATTTTCTTTGGCTCCAAAATCACTGCAGATGGTGGTGACTGCAGCCATGGAATTAAAAGACACTTGCTCCTTGGAATAAAAGCTATGACCAACCTAGATAGCATATTAAAAAGTAGAGACATTACTTTGCCGACAAAGGTCCATCTAGTCAAAGGTATGATTTTTCCAGTAGTCACGTATGGATGTGAGAATTGGACTGTATAAAGAAAGCTGAGCACCAAAGAATAGATGCTTTTGAACTATGGTGTTGGAGAAGACTCTTGAGAGTCATTTGAACTGCAAGGAGATCCAACCAGTCAAACCTAAAGGAAATCAGTCCTAAATAGTCTTTGGATGGACTGATGCTGAAGCTGAAACTCCAATACTTTAGCCACCTGATGCAGAGAACTGACTCCTTGGAAAAGACCCTGATGCTGGGAAAGATTGAAGATGGGAGAAGAAGGGGATGACAGAGGATGAGATGGTTGGATGGTATCACTGACTCAATGACCATGAATTTGTGTAAGCTCCAGGAATTTGTGAAGGAAGGGAAAACGGGCGTGCTGCAGTCCATGGGATTGCAAAGAGTTGGACACGACAGAGCTGCTGAACTGAGGCAGTGGAAAGAGCTTTGGAATAGAGCTTCTCTATGTTTTCATTCAACCAGCTGGGCATGATCTTGGACCAATTACCTGATCCTTTCTGATCCTCAGTCTCTTCCTCTGTGAGATGTTGGATGGATTTTGAGGAGGAAATGAGATTTATGAGAATAGGTCCTGGTTCTCAATACCTGTCCCCTTAGTCACATGAAATTGTGTTAGAAGTGCTTTTCCCCCTGGTTTAACCAAAAATGCTTGATATTTTTTCTTGTTCACTGGGCTTCCCAGGTGGCACTTATGGTAAAGAACCCTCCTGCCAATGCAGAGATAAAAGACATGGGTTCCATCCCTGGGTTTCGAAGATCCCCTGGAGGAGGATCTTGTTCACAGCCATCCTTATAAGCATTTACAAGAAAGCGGTGCTATCTATGTGTGCGTCTTTTTTCAGCATGGAATTTGGTCCTTCAACTCTTGGATAGAGGTGACCTATCAGATCAATGGCATCTCCTGTGTGGTCACCCTAAGAAGGTTCCTCCCAATTTCTCCATTTATCTTGACTGTGGCTCCCTATTTATTGCTTTATCCTTGCCTTTGTGAATTTCACTCTAAGGACTGTTGAGCACATTTATTGGCTTCTTTGCTTGATGTTGCTTATCTCCCTCATTAGAATGTAAGCTCCCTTAAGGTAGAGGACGTATTTACTTTATTCACTGGTGTTTATCCAGTAGCAGCACAGTGCCTGGCACTGGCTTGGTGCCACTGATACCAGCTGCTTTCTTTGACTTCTAACCGTAAGCAAGATAGAATGAGTGACTGAAAACACACACACACACACACACACACACACACAACGCAGTGTTGAGAGTTGCAAGTTAAGTTTTATTTCAGGCAAAGTAAGGACTATAACCCTGGCAGACAGCATTTCAGACAGCTCTGAGAAACTGCTCCAGAGAGGTAGGGGGAAGGTGAATATATGAAATTTCGGTGAAGGGAGAGTACGTGCAGTTAGTCACATATTTTTGAAGAGGGTTGCTGCTAATCACGAGGATCGGACCTCACCATGAAGGATGTCAGTGCTTTTCTAGATAAGGAGATGCAAGAATTGGGCTCATAACATCTTCTGAAAATATCTGACCATATGAGGACCTGTTCTGCCAGTTTTTCCCAGAGCACAGAGTGCCTCATTCCTGATCTCCACCCTGAACTCCTTTCAGAGGGTGCTGAAGGTCACCTGCTTTAGCAGCTCCTAATTTGACCCTTGTGAAGCAGACAGCAAAGCACACATTTGTAGTTGGCATAAGGAAAGATAAATTTCTTACTTCTCACTGCTATAGGCATGAATCTTGAAGCTATTTCCCTGAAGAATAGAACTCAGTATTGATAAGGGACAGTAGTTCTAAAGTAACCCTGCTGGTCGTGAACCACTGTATACACACACAGCCTCGAGTAAATTCCAGGCACTGATTAGCTTAATAATGACATAATTACATTAAAGCAGTTTATTAACATGAACTCATGAAGCATTTTTTCTGGGCCTTATCTATCACTGATTTATTTAGAAAAATATATTTCTCATCTTTGAATGGTCTACTATGTGAGCATAATTATCCTTTCTGGAATATCAATTTTTATAAAAGTCTTCATTTTACTTCCCTTCCAAGCCAGACCAGAACCTGCTTAATGTGCACAGGCTGGAACCACTGGGGAGTGTTTATGGCCAATACTTCCTGCAGTCACACTTTGTTCCCCAAGTAATGAGAAAACTGGAAAGTGGCTGATAAGTTGATTTAATCATTTCTGCCCTTGCTTGGCCTATGACGTCAGCTCCTTTCTAGAAGTATTCATACCAGCCTTAATCCATAAGGTGTAGCATAATACATAACCTATTGTAGGCTCCTGGTCAGAATGTTTTAAATGAATGAATGGTATTTATTTCATATTCTTGTTTATTGTTAAGCCTGTTTAGCATTAAGCTCAACATATTCACATTTATCCAATGGCAATCGTCTTTTTTTCTCCTTTAAAAAAAAAAGGCAATCTTGTTAGTTTAGAGCCTATTTCAAGTTAGTCATCAACCACTGGTGCTGCTCCTGACAATCAGTGTTGACACTGTGTATGGGATATCTGAGAAGCAGCTCGTTAGACGCACTGTTCATTTATTTGCTGTGTGTTCACCAAGCACAGTTGTGATGGAGCCAGGTTGACATGGTTATAAGCGACTTGGAAACCTGTCACCAGTCTAGTGATGTGTCTCATCTTCCAGTGGCTCCATTTTATTCTTTCACTTGGAGAGCTTTTTAATGCGTAAAGTTCCAAGAAAAGAAGACCCTGGAAGGATAGCCACAGTGTAAGGTTGAGAGGCAGTAAGGGAAAGCATGGAGGTCCTTGTGGAGGTTTTGTGTTTTCTTTTTTCATTTCAGACTTGAAGGAAGAGAAACCACTCAAATAGGAAGGAACCTACTTTGGAGGCATTAAAGGAATGGATCTTGGGATTTTCACTGTAAGAAGTAGCATTATTACTCTGAAGATCAGGAAAATCATCCAGCAGCTACACACTCTAATTTTTGTCCGAGGTGTATGAGCTCCATTTTAGCTAATCCTCTGTTCCTCTGCTTTGTTGTCTTTTTTTTTTTTTTTTTTGTACAGATTGTCCTTTTCTTTCACTTTCACGTGGCTCCACCACATGAAACAAAAATGTATAAAAAGAGGAAGCTAAGATGGATTGAGGCGTCTCATCTGCGGTCAGCCCACCTTCACTCCTTGAGAGTTTACTGTCCTTTGTTTGCCTAATAAGACTCTGAGCTGTAACTGAGCTATAATACTGGTCTGCCGTTTCAAAGCATTGCTGCAGCAAGACAGAACTGAGGAAACATATCTTGATTTGTCTCCTCCCCCCTGAGCCTGCCCTATGCAAATTGGGCTATCCACAAAGGGGCATGTTTGTTTCACCTGAGGTTCTCACTCTGGTCCGTGGATTTCCTTTTGTTCCATTTTCATGGGCTTTGCCCTTTCTTTGTCTTTTAGCCACCACCATTTTGACTCCTTTTTTCCTGTTCTAACTACCTAACGTTATCATGTACCATCAGAGCAAATAGTTAACTGCTTATGAAGGAGAGTCTTGACTGGTAGTTGACCTTTTATGTTTAAATGTTCTCAACTAGTTTTTCAGGTCTTTGAGAGCAATGACCATGTCTTATCCTCATGCCTAGCAGAGCATCTCACACTTAGATAGGTCCTCATTTATCTATTGAGTGATGTTGAGCACCACGTGTAGGGCAAGTACCATTTTTGATGCTAGAGATACAAATGAGCTGTTCTAATTATTATCAACAATTTAATGAAGGAGGCAGGTACAAAATTTAGTGAGAAACACTACAATTGAAACATCAAGTTTTTGTTTTTAGCACTAACAATTCTTCATGATTAGAAAGTTTTTAAGTGCAGATTTTTAATGAAAATTAGCAAGCGTGAATCATTTAAGTTATGAAAAATTGTTCTTCCTTATTGTTTCTATGTTTACCTTAGGTAAATTCCCTGGATCTCCCCCAATTCTGTCTACCATGACTGTTATTTCCCAGCTGTTTCTGCAGTACTTAACTGCTTGGTATTAGTATATATACTGTGTAACATATATTCCAAATAATAGAAAGTTTTTTTATGCCTAACATTTCTCTGTTCTACATCAAACCATAGCATCCAGTGATATTGTTATTCAATACATAAACTTTTATTCCCTCATTGATTTTTCCAGATTGTCAGAAATCTTTAAAAGAATCCCTCTCCTATTAAACTAAGAGGCTAAGCACATCTAAGCCAGGAAATTATTGATAGTGTCCTAAGCCAACAGCAAAATTGTTTCTATTACATTGTAATAAATAATTTATTTTTTTTCTTAAGATTTTTTTTCCTCCTGTGGAAAGATCTTTTTGCTATTTCCTCAGTGTGAAAATAACCCCTGGCTTATACATCATGACACTTTTCCCACTTGGGGTAACTTTAACATTTAAAACCAGTAGGTTTTTTTTCACTAATTGGATAAGCATTCCCTTTCAAAATTCTTTTAGTTTAAAAAGAAAGTACAAGGAATATTAGCATTACTTAATACAAGGGCAAAAAGAACTTAAAGATATGAGTGTTGGTTTTTAATGA
Organism: Bos taurus; assembly: GCF_002263795.3. Lineage (NCBI taxonomy): Eukaryota > Metazoa > Chordata > Mammalia > Artiodactyla > Bovidae > Bos > Bos taurus. The sequence continues at coordinate 16,210,488 of NC_037355.1, read as the reverse complement.
CTGCATTAAGACACCTGATGCAAAATGATGCCCTTCAATTCTGTTTTTGGTTTTGTTTCATTTACATCCCTATCTCTGGAGAGGTGAGGATGACCTTTTAAGAAATAGGATAAGATTTGATTGATGTCTGCATGTTGTCTTAATGGAAAGAAAATGTGAAAATTCTCTGAAACCACTCACATGTACCTGGGTCCAGAAAAGGTGATTTCCTTGGGTGTCATCCATTGATGACATTGAACACCCTATGACTCTATGTGGAGAGCTGGTAATGGTTTTAGACTGGAGATTACTCCAGGATGACTGTTTGTCTTGATCCAGTGGGCTTCCCTGGTGGTTCAGCCGGTAAAGAATCCACCTGCAATGTGGGAGATCCGGGTTCGATCCCTGGGTTGGGAAGATGGGAAGGCATGGTGGAAGAACATGGCATGGCAACCCACTCCGGTAGTCTGGAGTATCCCCATGGACGGAGGAGCCTGGTGGGCTGCACTCTAAGGGGTCACAAAGGGTCAGACGCGACTGAGTGACTAAGCACACAGTGGGCCTAAGTTTGGTGATATTGGTGGTTGAGAAATGTTTTAGAAATTCTGTCACTACCAGGGATATTTGAGTTCCTCTTTGGAAAGGAAAATACTCTGTATACTACTCAATTTACAAAATCTCCTGCCATTGAAAAAAATGGGCTTCACCACTATCCTGCTGATTGTGTGAAGGTTGGAAGTGGTGGATAAAAAGCAGAAGGGCAGTCGGGGATTAGAAACTGGGTTTATCATCATAATATTCTGCAGGAATTGAGGTTTGGTTTCTGGAAGTATCTGCTTAAAAAGAAGCTGGAGGCCTTGTGCAGTTATCTACAAATGCTTTGAAAATAATATTCTGAGATGCAAATTGCTATTTGCATGAAATAATTCTCATGTTAAAAACGTCTCTAAGATGCCTTAAGCAGTTACTTTAACTGTTGCTGCTAATGTCTTTTATTATGCAGTTTGGGAGTGGAACTTTGTTAGTAGGACAAAGCATAAATACATTGGTGCTATTCCTCCAGACAACAATCACCTTTAGAATATTGTGGAATTCACACAAAACACAATGACTTTTGGAGCTGCTTTTCCTATTATTTAACCTCCTTGTCTTCTCATATTCCCTCTGTAATTTCCCAACAACTAAAAATTATAGCCATAGTAACAAAATGCCCATCCCAGACATAATTTCTCAAAGGCTGGCATGCTCTTGCTAACAAATTAAGGGCAGAAAAGAGAAGAGATAAGAAAGTTTGGACAGTGTTTATTTTTATTTGAACTTAAATTGGCTTGTAAATGAATATGTATGCTTAATTTCTCTCCAGAGGGTTCAGGTGGTATCCAGAACAGTCAACATGTGTGGGAGAGATCTAAAATACGAATCTATGAAAGAAGGGAGTGACTAGGCCTGATAAATGTTATTTTTTCCCTTCTAAAAAAAAATGCTCAGTTAGACAAATATGTCATGCTATCCTTACAAAGAGGAGGTGGTCAGTCATGCAGTCTGATGCGAGAAGTTGGTCTTGTGGTCTGAATACCTGGCCTGGAATTCCAGGGAATAGCCCTGGAAGCCCATGTTGACCTGAGCTTCTCATGCTACATTTCTAAATATGTTATCTGTAAAACAGGAATCTTTTAAGAGTATTTTTACTAAAGTTAGTTTAGCTTACATACATGAAAATGCTTACCATTATACTTGGCACTTACCAGTAATCAATGAATTGAATCAGATCCTTTCTATGACTGGCCTCATGAGGGTCGATAGTAGAGGGGAAAAAAAAAACACACATGTCAGAACATTCAAAGAAAGTCTTTGCTTTAAAGACTTCAAAGACTTCCTTCAAAGACTTTGCTTTAGAACATGGTATGCATATTCAAGGGATACTTGATGTATAGGTATCTTTGTACATCCATATCCATTTATCCATCTACCTATATATACCAGCTGTCTGCCCTCAGTTATGTCCAACTCTTTGTGATCCTCGAGGCTGTAGCCTGCCAGGCTCCTCTGTCTGTGGCATTCTCCAGGCAAGAATACTGGAGTGGGTTGCCTTTTCCTTTTCCAGGGAATCTCCCCAACCCAGGGGTCAAACCCATGTCACCTGCATTGGCAGGTGGATTCTTTGCCACTGAGCCACTTGGGAAGTTGTATCAGCTATCAGAATGCATGCTAAGTAGCCTCAGTCATGTCTGACTCTTTGCGACCCTATGGACCATAGCCCTCCAGGCTCCTCTGTCCATGGGATTCTCCAGGCAAGAATTTTGGAGTGGGTTGCAATTTCCTTCTCCAATCAGCTATCTACCTATCTGCTTATTTATTAATGTGATAACCTTAATGAAAGCAAATGTTTTATAAGGGTAGATTTTATTTTCGAAGGTGTTATTTGGTACTAGATGAAGGACAACTCCCCTAGGTAATAGTTTTTAGCAAAAACAAAGGCTACCATAATGAGACCATTGTCCTGTGGAATTCATGTCTGAATATAGCTCCAAAAAAGGGTTCTTAAACTACCTAGAGAAAAGCTACCGCAGTGGAGTTAAGCCCATAGCTTTCATGTAAGGAATACATTGAAAGATACCATTGAGTATAAAAGGCTCTATTAGGTATATGTATAACTTTATATAATTTAGATACCAGGTATTACTCCAAAGAACAATCCTTAAACTTTTGTGATGCCAGTCTAAGGACACATGGTTTGATACTTGTAAACTTTGATCCATTAAAGCATTTTATTTCTATAAAGCATTTATTGTTAATAGTTTAAGGGAATAATGTTCCCTGTCTTACAGAAAACAGCTTGTAAAACCACAGTATTGTCATTTTGATGCTTTGTGAAGTGCACAATTATAGGCTCTTCTTCAATCTTTCAGTAACATGTCAAAATGAATCCTATGAGGGAAAGAACTTGATGTCTTGACTCAGGAATCTGTGAAATCTGAGTTCATAATAAAAGAAAAATATATCTTTATTCTTGCTTTGTCACTTCTGGCCTTGTGGCTCTGAGCAAGTTTCTTAAATTCTGTTTCCTCCTGATTTATAGAAAATGAGAATAATACTAATTCTTGCCTCAAATAATTGTTAAAAATCAAAACGAAATAGTTCATACATGTGAGATTCCTTTAAGCTTGGCACGTGAGATGAAACTTATAAGCTATTACTGTGGTTTTAGATAGATCTAGATGTGGTTTGTTTACATTTGGTTTTGTTGTTTTTATTTCTATGTCTCTGGTGCATCGGTGTTTGGATATTTCCTATGCTTTGAGACAAGAGGAATATTCATGCTAAAACATGCATTCTTAAGTGCATAAGGGCAAGATTCTTCAGGATAGCAAATAGTGATGGTGTTTGCTGTTCTATTTATGGCTCTTTTAACTGTCAGTTGCCTAGGAGATCATTGGCAACATCCCAGCAATAACCAGCAGCATTTTATCCTATAAAGAAAAAGCTGCAACGGATCTATAGACAACTATTAAATACCTCTTGGAGAAACACCCACAAGATCTTTTTCTTGAATAGAAGCTAATAGATTTCTTTCTCCGTTGCCTGTTCCATTGTCATCTCTCTCTAACCCACTATAGAGGAATTGGTCATCAACTCATCATAAAGGAAACAGTGACTGTGATTCTGTATCCACTTAACTTACACCTGTTAAAGAACTTATTGATGGGGGGAGGGGACCTTCTATTTCCAAATGGTGTTATTAAAGACCTGAAGGTTATATTTGTCTTTTTCTTTGTCACATAATCAGCTTTAAGTCAAAGCCAATTAGTAGAGATGTAAGGAGATAATTGTGCCTCCATGATTAGAGAGTTTTAACCCTTTTGCTTTTACTTTTGCAGGTAAGTGAACATGGCATTGGACATTGCTCATTCGTTGTATTTGCTGTCTGGCCTTTACGCATGTTGCCATTTTACGGACTAAAACTCAACAAGGCAGTTAAAAAGAAATATGCAGGTACTGTGGAAACAAGTGAAGGGTGTGCTCTAAGAGATGGTAAGTGTTGTCTATTTTAACCTTACCTCATGATACCAAGCTGGGCAACCCTGCCCCCTTTACCCCTCCTCCCAGCAAAACTGGCTTTATTGGTTTAGTAATAAGCATCTCTAGCCTGCATGGCTGAAAACTGAGATTCATTTTCAGGACTGTTGGATATGCTATAATGGAGGACAGTTTTTACCAAAAGTCTGAAATCATTTAGCATTGTTAGCGTTTTAAGTAAAACTGTGTCACAGTGTGATCTATTTCACATTTGGCCAGTTTAGAATGAAATGTGGTGATACTACAATGATGTAATTGTTACAAAATGGTCTTTGTAGCTCAGAGAAATGAAACTGTAGGCTGAATGAGCCTGAAATCCCACCCAAAGTGAAACATTCTAAATTAGTGATAGTTGCCTAAAGTCTAGAGTATTATTAGATCACTTTTTTGAATTCACAATTGTAAATCAAAGAAGTGTAATTGGAGTTTCCTTTTTAAATATTTGAAGACCGTATTTACTATACTGTTCAAATATTACATCTATTTTAAGAAGGGAATTTTAAAGCATTGTAAGCTAAATAGAAATGAATTCCTATTCAATTCACTCTTGAAAGGGTGTACTGTCATTTAAGACTTTTAAATGTATTAAGTAACTTTTTAATATTACAGGACTGTTATAGCTAAAGTTTTAAAATATTTGCACCGTTAATTCTCTTGGAGTGAAAAGTGCAGTGATTTTTGTTTTTTTGCTTTTTGAGACTGGGAGTTTGGTTTACTTGCTAGCCATTTCTGTCTGCTGAAAATGATGATGAAAAAAATCATCATCGGGTTGAAAATTAGATCCAGAAAAGATGTGTTTAAATAGAAAGAGACTTCTTGTTTTTTTTTTTTGCAGTATTGTTGTTTTTGTTCTTTCCATTTATTATTGAAAAACACTTACTGTATAAAAGTGGTTTTTGAAGAATGTGTTAGTGTATTTTCAGGTTGACATACTTAGAAAATACCTGACTTCATTGGCTTCGTTTTATAGCTTTATCTGTAGTAAGTGAATAGAAATATTGTCGTTATCTGTAGAAATTTCTCTTTAGAGAAACTCAATGTTAGGAGTATTCCAAATGCTAACCTACTTCAATTTTTTTTTTTCTAAGAATGTTAGATTTTGTGTATGTGAGGGTGATTCTTTTAATTCTGAATTGTTATGCTACTATGACACATTAATTTTGGGGGATGATTAATAGAAAATAAATTCTTTCAAGCACCAAGTTCTATACACTTGACACTTCCAAACAGCCAATTTTTAATGCTGGATGGATATATAAAAATCTCATTTTCTAATGGTGGTCATTTTCTTCAGTGAAGTGTTATCGTTCACACTTGGGGAGCTATGATTTATAAATAAATGGAAAGTTATTTTCATTAATTTATTTGCAGCCTAACTACTTTGACTGCTAATGGGAAACATCCTTTAAAAAAGGACATAAAAATTGAACTTTCAAAATGAGACCTTGACAGCATTGGGAATGGGTTTCAGAACTGTGAAACCTTTAGTTGATCTAATGGATTCTTAAATCTTGTATGTTGTCTTATTACTGGTATATGCATCAGAAATAAAAATCTCAGTAAACATATGCTTTTGCGCAATAAATCAAATCATATTATCAGTTCCTAATATCACAGATTTCACTGGGGAACTCCTAACCACATGAGTTTTCAATCTGATTAGAAGCAGTCATGTCTGCATTGCTGAATTGTTGAAATCTAGAGCCTTGGATCTTGGGGGAGATGGAAGTTTCTTTAGAACCACCTGAGAAGCTTAACAATCACTTAAAATACTTGGTGAATTTTGCTCTTTTGTTTGGAGTGTATGGTTTACACTGTATCATCTTGTCAAGTCCTAGAGGATGTCGCAGCCATGTCTTTCCATTTGATAGAAGTTGACAAATAACCCAAGTTGTTCATCTTAGATGAGCTTTTTAGAGGCTCTCTGGAACGGAGTGGTTTTTATTTGCAACGTGTGTCATTAGCACAGTCCTTAAATGGTCATGATGGCAACGGAGCTGCCTTTCTTGTAGGAGCTGAATCATCATGGTGGCTTTTATAAAAGCAGGACAGTGCCTTCCGTTATTAAAATAATGCACTGGATGGGGAAGGAAATCGTTGTATTTGTGTATTTTTCTATGTCAGGGAGCATTCTCATCAGTTTCATTCTTTACATTTGAAAACATGAAGTAATCACCCAGTCCCTTTTCTGTTCTGCAGTGCTCTTCTGAAGAAATGGATTTGGGGAGGTTACTGTGAATATGAATAGTTGCTTAATTGCAAGAGGAAACTTGATCCAGGTGGCTGTAGAAGTAGGGTGTTTTTGAGGGCTGGCTGGACGAGTTTGAACTTAGATACTCACCTTTTCAGCGTGGTAGGTTACTTGATTAGTTTAGGATTATTTTTTTTTTCCACTGGAAATGCAGAGTTGTACTTATATAAAATCAAAAGATTTTTTTCTGAGCCCTCTAAATTTTTTAGAGTTTTCTTGTATAGATAACTCAACTTTGCCGACCCCCAGCCCCAGACTGGAAGATTGTGAATCAGTTGGCATGGTGTAATTTTCCCCCTTCTTCAGCTGTAACTCTGGACCCTGCCTCTGACTGACAGATTTTTCATCATATGTAACTGTGCATATTACATATCAAAGAGCTACCAGTAAGTTTAGCAATGTCAGTAAATATAAGGCCCAATATCAGTAAATATAAGGCCAGTCACACAGAGGTTACAAGAAATTTAAGGTGTTTTTTCCTTGTAACTTTCCAAGAGGAATAGCTAATGCTTAAGCTGAGCAATAATTCACCCCCATGAGTTAAATATTAATGACAAATTAATGGAAAATCTTAGTGGACAAAACAATAAGAAATTAACATTGAACAAGCTGTAATATAAATTTTTAGTCTGTAGATAAAATATCAGCTCTTTAAAACATAATTTTATATACCTACCTCTTATTGTCAAAGATCAGGCATTTTATAATTCATGTTGATTTAAAATGTACAGTAGTTGTATTCGTTTAGAATTTAGAGTCTCTTTAAAACTTTACAAATTTAATCATACACAAGAGAAATCATCGAATGAATCCTGTTATCCCAGATTCAACAATTACCAACATTTTGCCATAATTGCTAGTGTATTTAGACAAGAGGATGCTGAGGCATTTTTTTTAAAAATTCAGACATCATGTCACTTACTCAAACATTTTGTGCTTGTCAAATAAGGGGAACATTTTCTTTACAGTAGCATCATGCCTAGAAAATGCATAATTCTCTACGTACTCTCTAGTACCTAATGTGTGTTTGAACTTCCCATGTTGGCTCAAAAGTGACTTATTATAGCTAGTTTGAACCTGGGTCCAAATTAGTTTCTAGTTGTTACATTTGATTATGTAATTCAAGACTTTTAAAGTTTAGAACAATTTTCTATTGTTACCCCTTACCTTCTTTCCTGCAATTATTGACAAAACCTGGTCAGGGGAATGCAAATTGATACAGACACTATGGAGAACAATATGGAGATTCCTTTAAAAACTGGGAACAGAACTATCATATGACCCAACAATCCCACTCCTGGACATAGACCCTGAGAAAACCATAACTGAAAGAGACACATGCACCGCAGTGTTCGTTGCAGCACTATTTGTGATAGCTAGGACTCGGAAGCAATCTAGATGTCTATCAACAGATGAATGGGTAAAGAAGTTTTGGTACATATGTGAATGGAATAATATTCGGCCATAAAAAAGAACATGTTTAGGTCAGTCCTAATGAGGTGGATGAACCTAGAGCCTATTATACAGAGTGAAGTAAGTCAGAGAGAAAAACAAATATTGTATATCAACACATATATATATGGAATTTAGGAAAATAGTACTAATGATGGAGATGGAGAGATAGACAACAGGCTTGTGGACACAGTGGAGGAAGGAGAGGGTGGGATGAATTGATAGAGTAGCGTGGAAACATACATTACCATAAGTAATAAGGGAATTTGCTGTATGTTGCAGGGAGCTCAACAGTGCTCTGTGACATCCTAGAGGGGTGAGATGGGAGGGAGGTTAAAGAGGGAGGGGACGTGTGTATACCTGTGGCTGATTCATGTTAATGTATGGCAGAAACCAACACAATATTTTAAAGCAGTTGTCCTCCAATTAAAAATAAATAAACCTGGTCAAGGTTCATGTAGACTAGTCTACATTCTGAATATTTCTGCTTTTATCTAAGTGGTATCCTTTAATTTGTTCTTCCATCCCCCATACTTAAAGGATTGTCTATGTTCAGTTTTAGTATTTTCAGCAAGAATATTTCATAGATGAGGCTTTGAAAGATGCTCTTAGTATCCCAACCTCATTTCTTAAATAACTAACCTCATTTCATTTTACTCTTCAAATGGACTTTGTTATGGTAATATTCAAAAGTAATTTCTTTACAGAAAGAAATGTGTCCTTGCCTGTTAAGTTTTCTTCGTAATTAAAACCTTTCAGAGTGAGTCTTTGACTTCAGTTAGTTGACGCATGAGATACCAGAAGCAGAGTAGATCCTATAATTTGTTTGGCCATGCATAAAGAAAGCTGCCATCCCATGTCTGTCATAAAGCGCATGACCATCCAGTCTGCACAGCTGCCCTCACACTGCCCTGTTAGCAGTTATCCTCATGCTCTAGAGAGCTCTGAGTGACACAGACCTGCCATTTAGATCTTTGATGTCCACCAAGGTTTTACTTGCATTGCTATAGTAAAAGCTAATATTTTTAGGTTTCAGGATAAACATCTAATGCATGTCATTTAGGAGTAAAATAGATCACAAGAACGCATGACAAATGTTTGGTTTGCTTACAGTCCTTGCTAGATCTGTTTTGTTTCCTGTATTTCAATATTTAATTCAATATTTCATTTACTTCTATTCAGCATGAAATTCTCAAAGTTAGGATCATTCTTTATGTGCTTTATAGAAATACGTATCAAAGTGAAGTATATCACATTACTTTGGTCCCAGTGGGCACCACATGAGGATATTTTGACCTCAGATGGATATCAGATCTGGGGAATATTGTGTGAGTCTCCAGACTCCTGACTCCTGAGGAGCTGCTTAGAAAGACCTAGTCCTGTTGTAGAAGTGGGGGAACTTTAAACATAGAATTTGAGATCTAATGGGAATATTGACTCTGGTTTCTGATAAGCTGAGTTATATTAATACTGCCTGCCCAGGGCCCACAGTATGTGGGAGGAATGGTGGATAAGGAGTAGAGACCCTGAGTTCCAGTCCTCAGTTTCAGGCAACAGAACAGGGTGGGCCAGAGCACAGGCTCCAGATTCATCAGCTGAAATCACTGCTCTTGCACATGAGCTTGACATTCTGAGAAACCTCGGTTTCTTGTTCTGTAAAATGGTGATAATAATAGACCTTGGCCTTACAGAGTTGTTAATGAGGATTCAGTGAGACAATCCACATAAGTGCTTACACAGTTCCAGTCCTTCGGAAATGATCAATAAAAGTCATCACTGCTGTTCTATTATTGATGGTGACTAATGGTTATTTTCTTCATTAAGAAGTTCATAGCAAATCCTGGCAGAGAAATATAAGTTGTACTCTTGGTTTGTATGGTTCTTTAGCTAATAATTATTTCATTAAAAAATTATTCTTTGTATAACAGTCCTTTAATGATGAAAACTAAATTTTAAAAGTTTAAAAACCAGCACATCAACAGAAGCATAAGTCACCTATTTGCTAATGGTTGATTTACTTCAGTAAAGATGGATGTAAATTTTCCAATATATAAAGTCATACATACAAGGCTATATACTTAAGAATGCATATGTAATTGTTTTTTTTTCCTAACAAACCCATCTGATGGACCATTTAATTATAGTTAGAACAGCTAACTAGAGAGCTTTCAAATACTCTACCAAACATTTTCTGTAGATATTTCATTTAATCTTTATTACCATCATGTAGTTTGTGTCATTATTATCCCATCTAACAGATGAGGAAACTGAGGCCCAAAGTCATACTGCTGGAACATGGAAGATCCAGGATATGTCTCAGGTCTGTCTCACTCTGGAGCCCTATGTTATCTTCTCTATGCACTCTGCTTTTTGGAACCTATTGTCATTCAAGGGACTTTTTATTGGCTCATGTTTGCTGATGTGATATAAGTGTGATCCTGAGAGAAGAGTAAATGTTTGCATCTTGTGGTCTGAGAGTCCCCGTTATGCCTGGGACATGACAGTTCTGGTACCTGGTTACTGTCAGCTCATCCTTGCGGTGTCCAACAGCTTTGCCACTTTAGCTAAGACCTTTATGCCTGGTCAAAAGTTCTAGAAAAAGGATTTTCTGTGATTTCAGTTGAATTGATATTCTGCAGTCATTTAAGAGAACATTTAACATGTCTTTTTTTTTTAAGGCTTCTTTTCATTTCTAACCATTCCTTCTTAGATGAAGAAATGTAATCTCCTTTGGCGGCACTTTGGTTTGTCATAGGGAAAGAGTTCCCTGTAATGTAGTTTGCATTTGACTTGGATGCTGATTATACAGAGTGTGCAGCCTGAGGCCTTAATTTTGCCCTCTCCCCTGTCCTCCTGTCTTCTCTGAGCCCCTGTCCTATTTACCTGCTTCCTTCTTGGCTTATCTTAAAGTCAGAAGCTCTTAGAAACCTATAGATTTAGGCTTGCATATCCCCTTATCACTAAAGAATACTTTTGGATGGAACAACCTCTTTGTTTTTTGATGATGTCCTTTTTTTCCTACTTTTTAATGACTCAATGTAATGATTACATAATTGAGACTGTAATGTCCCAGAGGCAAAATATTTATATGGCTTTATTGGCATCTCAAGATAGTTTTTTCAAATAGTAGTATTTGTTTAATAAAGGAATAAAGTTACCACAATCATCTAATTGGTTAGTGGTATGTTGTATATGTCATAGATATCAAGGTGAGAACTTTAGTCCTTCAAGGAAAGGTGTTAGAATCCTCTAGAGTGATACTTTTCAAACTTTGGCACTGTAGGAATCATCTGAGGTACTTGGTATAAAATGCAGCTTCTGAGATCTTGCCAGTAGTGATTCTGATTATGTGACTATGGTGCGGAGCTCAGGAACCTATTTAAAACATTATCCCACTTGCTTCTGTGCTGGTAATCCTCTTACCACACGTTGAGAATTGCTGCTTTAAAGTCCTTTGTCTCAAAACCTTACTTTATTTTCACTGTAATTTCAGAGTGCCTGCCCTTAATGTAGGGATCGGTCCTGAGAATATTAAGTAGTTCAGTAGCTTATGGACTCCACCCACCATTGCTTCTCCTTGCAGTGTGTGTGTGTGTGAGTGTGTACGCACACGTGCACATATGGTATCTTGTACCTTCATGATACCTCTGTTTTAGAATGATTCTCAATTCCTTCCATAAATCAAAACTCTTATTTCTTCATTATATACAGCCAGATATCTTCAATAAATACCAACAGACTATGTATGACTAGGTGGGTGCGTCATCTGTTACCCTTTCCCAAAGTGCCATTACGAAATCCAGATGAATAACTCTTGTGAAAATTTCATCAAGAAGACAGATTTGGGCGATGGACATGAGGACAGAAATGATTGGGGTCAAGGGTCATTCTTTATTGAAACACCTCCAGTTACACCTCCTAGGGAAGCAAGATCAACCTTCTCAGTAATGCCGCATTATTAGTAAGTAAACCAAGCACTGATGATAGCTTTCTCTGGTCAATAACATTGCAGCAATATATATGAATATTGAACCATTTTGTTATATACCCAAAGCATACAATGTCATATGTCAGTTATATTTCAATTAAAAAAAAGGGGACAGATGCAGCAGCAACTTAGCTAGTTGAGTCAAGCTCTTTGTTATTTGATGCGCCATGATTGTTTTATAATGGTTAGCATTAAGTTACTCTAGATGTTTCTGGAAGATACTTTTGTGTGTGTGTGTGTTTTAATTTGGTAGGTATGAAAGTGGAAGGGATTGCAAGAATCCTGGCTTGAGAACAAGACTGTCCTTAGGTTAATCAGTGAAGCAAATCCTGGGGAAATGGTCAGTTCTCATATTTGTTGCGTGTGTTGGAGATTTTTTTTATAATAGTACAGTGAATTAAAATGAGTTTAAAGCATCTCCCTGCACTTGTTCCAGCTCTCCTTTTTGCTATCTTGGAACTAGTCCTTCAGAAAAGGAGTGTTCTGATCCACTCAGAGCTTGGCTCCTCTGCAGGCCAGGCTTGTACACTGCAGAGCTGAGCACAGGAAGGGAAGATGTACCATGTTAGGGGAACAATTTGTTTTAAGTAGCCTTTATGAAGGTGGTGTTTTCCTTCCACATCTCTCACACTTTAATGTGGATGGCAAAGGTCAAACCAAACTGATGTTTGGTGCTTGTTTCAGTCCTTGATTATGATATTCGTGTCTCATGGATTGTTTATAGTTTTCAAAAGAGTTGAGCTTTTTAGTCTTTTTTGACTATTTATAAAAATACATTGTGTATATAACTAGCACTATAAATCATACATTTTGTAAAAAGATTGATAATTAGCAACAGATGCCCAAATACATCTGAATAGGAGCTATCTAAATTTCTTTTTTGCATGACATATTATAAATAAGATACCTGTGGACTTGCAGAAAAGGCTGGTATGGCTTTATATGTGACCTTTGTGAGAGAGACTGTATATTTTTGTCAAGTAACTAGGATGCTAATTAATCTCCATGAACATATCTAGGTTGCTAGACCCTGAGAGGGCAGGGACATGTCTTCATTTGTCTTTTCTCCCCTGAAACATCTCTAAGGACAATATCATAGGGACCTTGACTAAAACAGCAAATAAGGGAACAGTGGTTAAGAGACATAGCACTTTACCATACTATGATTAAGAAGATGATGTGCTGAGATTGTTTTAATCAATCACTTGATTGAACAAGTATATATTCTCTGAAATCAATCATTTTCAGTGGGATAGTGTGAAGAACTTCTTTATCCTTAACATGTCTATGTTGGTCTTTTTACAAATATACTTGTCATTGGCCACATTGAAATGTGGTATTGTAATACCATGTGATAATACCTTGTTCTTTGCATGGCAGCCTACCGAGCAAAATCAAGCAAGTCAGTTAGTGATAATGAAATGAGATAAAATGCTGAGTAAAAGAGTTAATGCATGCCTATTATAAAACTCTCTAAAAATCAGCTGACTTCAAATTTGCAATTTTAATCCAAAAGACTGTCTGAACAGTAATATACCCAGATTCAACATATTTAAAGAAACACACATTACAAAGGAACAGTGCTTCGCAAATGAAAGTTTGTGTTTTCTTAGGAAATTCTCTTGGATCTCAGAAATGTGTGAAGAGCAATTATTCTAGTTCTGTGTGGAAGGTGAAACACTTCTATAGTTAAAGAAAGAAGGGAGGCAAAGGTCTGAGAGTAGAGGTGGAAATGAGAGGCTTAGGGGGAAAAAAACTGGAAGAGAAAGGAGATGAGAGGGAACTTTGGAGTTAGGGGTTGTGGGTGGATTGTCAAGAATCTGAGGATGATAATTGATGTTCCCACAAGGGGAAGGCTCTCCTGCAGATACAACCTTTAAGAATACTTTTCTTTTCCTGAGAGATGCTGGAAGTTCTATTGTCTGAGACAGAGGAGTGAAGTTGTATTGATTTATAGCAACCGTAGTGTCTCTCTTGCTGAATTTTTTATACTTTGTCCTTAATCCCTGGATTATGATTTAGGACACTACTTTTCCAATTTTGTACATGAGAATCACTTAGTCTGTTAAATCTGTGAAGGGGACCTGAGCATCTCATTTAAAGTAGATGGCTACCATGCTAATCAACTGAAACTGTTGAGTAGGTGAATATTATCACACAAAATCCTAAGCAAAGGAACCTTCTCCCTGTTCTCTATAAACTCCTCAGCAGCCATGTAGATGATACCAAAATGAAATAAGAACAAAAGCTTAATAATCATGGATACATTGAGTTCCTTTGTAGGATTTCACTTCATACATTTTTGTGCTCACTTGTGTCATAAACTCAGAAGAGCACAGCCTACACTCGTGGCTTCCTAGGACTTCGGTTTGTATGTCAAATGTGGTTGACTTTTGGAATTGAGGATTTTAAGTGTAACTGAGTAAGTACCGGGCAGCCACAGTCTGAGTATGCCATTGAAAGGATTGATCTCAGATGGATGCAGATTGATTATGAATCACTTGGGTCAGTTTTTTCAAAGCCTGTTTTGTATTCAGAAATAAAAACAAATTATTCCTGCAACAAGTCCTTTCTTGGGGAGAACTTAACATCAGTGGCACTCTGTCTAAATGTTGGTAAAAATTATAGAGAGACAAATGTGTGGCACCAATGGCTGAGAAATAAGACTCAGGCCCTGTTCCTCCATCTGCTTCTAAACTACTTCACAGCCAAGCAGTTCAGCTTTACACACCTTGTGTTTTTCTTCTTTATAAATTAGGATGATCTTTTTTTTTTTTTCAGTCTCAGAAGATTTGTGTAAGGAATACCAAATAAAAGTTCAATGTGCTTCTTATCTGGGAAGGAAGGTTCTCTTTCCTTTAAAGTAATTAAAGTTGAATAAATTGAGCCATAATAAAAAGAAAAGCTATTATTTATATGGAAGGTTTCCTTGAAGTCATTTTGAAGAAAAGTGAGAGAATCAGCTTCCTCAGAGATAGAATGCTACACAGATTTCTAAGTATGAAGAAATAATAATTATAAAGAAATAGCACAATATAATTAATTTTGCATTGCTTATTGTAACAATGGTTTGTTTGAACTTATCTTCAGTTATTTGGTAGCAACCAAACAGCTCAAAACATAGGAAAGGGTTTCATTCATGATTCTGCCATTAAAATATTATATAAAAGGAGTCTGCAGAGAGTACAGTAAGGAGAGTTCCATGTTAAACTTTGGTGGTATCACCTTGGTCCCTCTCCAAATACTAAATCACTCATCAGGAGAAGCAAAAACTCATTTCTGTGTGCATGCGTGAATTCATTCCTTCAATATTGAGTCCCTTGTGTGCCAGTCACCGTGCCCACCCTGGTCATATAAATTTGGAGCAAGCATTTTTGCTCTTCTTGAAATCTCAGGACAGAAGGGCAGTTTCCAAGAAAAGAAAAAGAAAACACGTGCACACCAGGAATCTGTCCTTAATTCAGATTACATCAGCTCCAAGAACACCTATTAAATGCCTTTTGGAATAGCGACTTACAAAGACAAGTTAATTATTAAAGACAAGCCTCTAGAGTCTCTTAAAGAATTCATAACTAACGGTTGCCTCTCTGCTTGAGGCTTGATGTCTTTTAACTATTTGCCCCCACTTCACGTTATAATTGTATAATTACAAATTTATTTTTTTCTTCCCCTCATTCTACACTTTATTCTGAAATTTGCAATAAGATTATAGAAATTTCCTGTCTAATCTAAGTATTAAAAGTTACCTGCAGTGCTTTTTACAATACTTCATAAAAAGGCAGCTGTTATCTCATTGTTTGGTCTTGAATCAAACTGTTGGCCTTTTCCTTTCTGCTGGAGCCCAGTGTACACAATGAAAAATTGAGTACTGCATTGAAATTGAGACTAGCTGTTATGAGTCATGGGCTGTATATTATTTCAGTGAAAACTTAAGCAAGAGGTCAAATGGCCAATACTCTTAGAAGCTTGGTTCTCAAACTATAATGTGTCTTCCAAACATGTAAGTATCATTGTCATGCAGATTCTGATTAAGTAGGTCTCAGTGGAGCCCAGGAATCTGCTTTTCAAAAAACTCTCCAGTGATCTCAATAGTGCTGGTCCATGGAGCACTTTTTCAGTAGTGAGATTCTACAACCCTGGCATAAGTCTTAATTTGAAGAGTCTTAGTATGGTTTTAGGTCCAGATGGTGAAGAATCTGCCTGCAATGTGGAAGACCTAGGTTCAATCCCAGGATTGGGAAGATCCCCTGGAGGAGGGCATGGCAACCCACTCCAGTATTCTTGCCCGGAGAACCCGCATTGACAGAGGAGCCTGGCAGGCTACAGTCCTTGGGGTCACAAAGAATTGGAGTACAGTTTTACAGGATATTGACCACGAAGTGTTGGTATTGCTTTGGGTGCATGTGTGCATAGCTGCTCAGTAGTGTCCAACTCTTTGCCACCCCATGGGATGTAGTCCACCAGACTCCTCTGTCTATGGAATTTTCCAGTCAAGAATACTGGAGTGGGTTGCCATTTCCTACTCCCAGGGATCTTCCCAACCCAGGGATCGAACCCACGTTTTTTGAATATCCTGCATTGGCAGGCAGAGTCTTTACCACTGAGCCACCTGGGGAGCTCATACTTGGGGTGGAACTGTTAAAATTGCCCTGTCTGTACAAGACAATTGCAACTTGCTGTTGATCTGAACATTTTGCTACTTTGTGAATATTGCAGGAGATAGTGCTCTCTTTTACAAAAGAAGGAAGGTTTACAGGTTCCTTCCTGCCTTCTACTATTAATCCGATGCTTTGGAGAAGACATTGTTAGATTTCCCAGTTCCTTTTAAAGGTACAGTTTTCTAGGTGTGTAAATGTCTTTGCTAATCCCTGTAGAATTCATCTTACTCTGTGCTGATGTTTTAGAATGCTAAAGTCAGTTTGCATTAGGTATTGTCTCTATGTATCTTCGATCAGTTCTGTGTTATCAATATATCATTAATAATTTTAATGATTAAGTTTTTAAGTAGTAGTACTTAAAAACTTCAAGTAATGACATAAATGGGTCAAGATTCCTACATTTTAATTAACATATATATTTATTAAATTAATTGAGAAACCATCTTTCATACTAACTAATTAAAAATAAAGTTGATCAATTAATTTTTTAAAGGAAAGTCTAAAATGAAACACTTTACCTTATTGGTACCTTTTCAATCATCCTACAAGTATGTATTTACCAGAGAAGATATGCCAGACATCAGGTTAGTCTTTGGAGAGAGAACATGTATATAATAATTTTTATTATTTTTAATCATATATTTTTAATACAGTGATCAAGAAAATAGAAAGTACCTATGTTGAAGTATATAGAAAATATAACAATATAAATAATTTTTGTATATGCATATGTGTGACTTATGTATCAGGTATCTCTTACACTTTTCATATTGAAATTTTTTCCTCTTTGTTTTAATAAGAGCACTATCTTCCTATTTCCAGTCTAATGATCTTCCATCTCCAGTGTGGATACCTTTTATTAGTGTGTTTTCTGAAACTGACTCAGTCTGGCTCACACATTAAGGACAGTTATTGTCTCACATGACTGAAAATCCAGAAGTGGGACAGACTTCAGATCTGTTTGATACATTAGTTCAGCAATTTCATTGAAGATCAGGTTCTTTCCTAAAGTAAGGACAGTTTTTCCATAAGTCTCCCACCATACTTCTCTTTGACTTTGTCCTAACTACTAGCAGGGCAAATGGAATGCTCACGATGAACATGTTCTGGTCATTTCCAGTAAGGTAGAGTGGATGTTGGGCAATTAAAGTGGCCACTATCCTCATTCTCTGCCAAGTTTAAAATGTTAAATTCCCTAGGATTGTGTTCTAGAATCTCTTCCATTCTCTCTGAATCCTCTCTCTAACTTGATCCACTCTCATGGCTCAACTACCCACTATGTCTGAAGATAGTTCCCAAATCAATATATTCAATCCAAAATCTTTTAGAATTTCATATATATGCATTCAATTTATTCCCAGAAAGCTCAATTTAGAACTGCTAACAAAATTCCAAATTAAAGATAATCCAAATTTGGGTTTTTTATCTTGACCTAAAATTCCCAACTCCTCTACTCCCAACATGGCAAGTCCTTTAAACTAAAACCCCAGGCATCATTTTGAACCTCTCAACAATCAGTAGCCAAATGATGTTGATTCTTCCTTCTTTTTTCTTGATCTGTTGTCCTTCTCCTTCCCATGTTTCTACTGCCTCACGTGGGGCTCTTGCTGGCCATGAGCATTGTCCTTTAACGATCTCTCCATCTCCGCTCATGCTGCTCCACCTTGCAACTTCTTCACATCTCCTAACTCAGCGTCCCAAAGTCATATCTGAATGTGGTATTTCCTGCTTATGGTCAGCAGCTCCCCTTTGTCAAGTGAAATTTCTTACCCTGATATATTGTGATTGTCCATATCCTGGCCTCATCTTGTGACTGCCTTTCCTACTACACTCGTCTTCAAAACTTGCATTTCAGTTGACTTTTCTTATGTTTTTCCCCAAGCGTAAATGGCTATTCCTGATAATGCCTGGGTTTATGCTGTTTTATTTACTCTCATGTCTGGGTTCTGTTGGCATCCTATTTTGAAGACCTTAGTACCCTTATTCCCTTCACGCCCTCAGTAGAATTGAGGAGGAGGATGTGGTGGTGATGGTGGTGATAATTAATATAATACTGTAATTTCAGGCTTACTCTGTGATAAGCACTGTTCTAGGTGCCTTATGCCTATTAAGTCACACAATAGTTACCTATGAAGTAGGCACTATTATATTTCTATCTTGTTGTTGAGGAAACTGAGTCTCAGAGATGCAGCAACCTGCATATGGACTCAGAGGGAATGAGCAATGATGCTGGAATTTCTTTTTTTTTACTATACTTAGATATATACAGTATATTTAAAACTATTTTATATTATAGTTGACTGACAATGTTGTGTTAGTTTCTGCACACTGGGATTTAATCTTAGTCTGGTTCTTGGATCTGTGTTTTGGCATCTTACCTAATGGTGTGTCAATCATTTGATCAGTCTTTCCTTGGGCATTATTGTATGTTAGATATTTTTATTCATGTACTGCAAATATTTCACTGCGTTGTCTTTTCTGTCTTATTTCTCTACCTATACCAGCAGTTCCTTGAAGGCTGGAGTAATTCTTAGTCATGTACGGTGCTAAACTCAGTAGCCACAGAGTGTTGGTGAGGTGAGAAAGGACTGGAAAGAATGTTTGGTGTAGTATTTGTGGATAAAGAAGTGAGTCATATATTTCTCTTAAACCCTTTAAAACTGTTACTCAGCTTTGTATTTGTAGTGCTGAGGTTTTGATTGAATGGTCTGGTATCAAGGAAAGAGTGTTTCCTGAATTTTGCAGAATTTGAAACTTAAGAACAGATGTTTATTCTGGACACATAACCCAGGTTCCCATTGTATATATTTCTTTATCAAATACCCATTGTATATATTTCTTTATCAAACATAGATTAATCTACAAAAAACATATGCAGATGTTCACCATGGCCCTAGTCATCATATTAAAAAAAAACAAAAAACTGGAACCAGACCAAATATCTACCAACATGAATGGATAAGCCTAGTGTAGTATATTCACATAATGGGATGTTGCTCTGTTGTGTCTGGCTCTTTGACACCCCATAGACTGCAGCAAGCCAGGCTTTCCTGTCCTTCACTGTCTCTTGGAGTTTGCTCAAATTCATGTCCACTTAGTCAGTGATGCTATCGAACTATTTTATCCTCTGCTTTCCCCTTCTCCTTTTGTCTTCAGTCTTTCCCAGCATCAGGGTCTTTTCCAATGAGTTGGCTCTTTGCATCAAGTGGTCAACATATTGGAGCTTCAGCTTTAGCATCAGTTCTTCCAATGAATATTCAAAGTTGATTTTCTTTAGAATTGACTGAGAGTCCAAGGGACTCTCAAGAGTCTTCTCCAGCACCACAATTTGAAAGCATCTATTCTTTAGTGCTCAGCCTTCTTTATGGCCCAGCTCTCACATCCTTGTATGGTTACTGGAAAAGCCATAGCTTTGATTATACGGAGCTTTGTCAGAAAAGTGATGACTTTGCTTTTAATATGCTGTCTATGTTTGTCATAGCTTTCCTTCCAAGGAGCAAGTGTTTTTGTTTTGTTTTGTTTTTAATTTCATGGCTGCAGCCAGCATCAGCAGTGGTTTTGTATCCCAAGTAAATCAAATCTGATAGTGCTTCCACTTTTCCTCATGGAGTTTGGGGTTGGATGCCATGATCTTAGTTTTTTGAATGTTGAGTTTTAAGCCAGCTTTTTCACTCTCCTCTTTCATCCTCCTCAAGAGCCTCTTTAGTTCCTCTTCACTTTCTGCCAGTAGAGTGATATCATCTGAATGTCTAAGGTTGTTGATATTTCTCTCTGCAATCTTGATTCCAGCTTGGGATCATCCAGCCTGGCATTTCACATGATAATGGAATACTGCTCACTAATAAAATAAGAAAGAATGAACAATGGATACCATGCAATTACATGGGTGAATATTATCATAAGTACATTATTTTGAACAAAACAAACCAGACACAAGAGTACCTACTCTATAATTCCAGTTATGTGGCACTGTAGAACAAGCAAACTTGATCTTCTATAAATCTAATCACTGGTGGCTTGAGTGAGTGAATTGGAGTTATTAGGAAAGGGACAGGAAGAAACTTTGAGGAGATGCTTTATAATTTGATTTCAGTATTTGCATGGGTTTAGACAATTATTGAAACCTGTTGACCTGAATACTCAAAGTCTGTGCGCTTTCTTTCATGTTAACAATATCTTAGTTTTTAAAAATGGTAGCCATAACTAGCAAGCGAAGGTGTGGGTTGAGAGAAATTTCTTTTAAGATGAGAAATATAGCAACAGGTTCATATGCTAGTAAAAATGATCGAGTTGAAGGAAATATATTGATGAGTAAATAAGAAGGGGAATTAGTGAAGTCATATACTGGAGTAGGAAAGAGGATGAGATCAATTGCACAAGTGACCTTTCTACTACTGAAAGGTCATGGATATGGCAGGGTCAAGGTAAGGGATGTGGTTGAAATGATGAGCGAATGGTTGGTTGTGACATTTCAAGTCTACACAAGCCATTTTTGATTTTCCCCTCACCCAAGGAGAAGCCAGGACAATAGATGACAGTGAGGTAGAGGAGGAGGAGTGAGCGATCTGAGGAAGGGTAGAACAGTGACTGTCGAAATGCATTAGAAGCATAAAGCATGTTAGAACGATTTTGCTGGGCCTGCCCCAGGGTTTCTCATTCAGTAACACTGGGAAAGACCCTGACGGTGTGCCAAGAAACTTGTAGATGATGCTGATCTGGACAAGTTCCTAAGAACCACTGGTGTAGAGCTTGCATTTTTATTACCGAGATAGTCATGCTTTGAACAATAAAATGGTTCACTTGAGATACTAGCATTGTTATAGGCAAGTAGCCCAGGCTGCTGTCTACAGTCTGGCATATTCCTATATGTCCTGACTTGAGTAAGGGGGAGCATTTGACTGCAGTGTGTGCTGGAGGTGAAGTAGGGAGCAGGCACTAGGAGGGACAGTTGGGAGAAAGATGTTGGGGTTACTAAAGTAAATCTTGCTAAGATAACCTTGGGTTATTGTGCTCTGATGAATAGATGTGAACAAGAAAATGTTTTTCCCTGTTCAGTATGCACGAGCTGGGCTTTGGATTATAGGAGGGCTTTGTTTTGTTTCCTACTATAAAGAAGGTTTGCTCTTAGTATTTTAATGGAGGTATGATCACATTTTGTAAAAGGTTGGTACTTATTTTGCTTGCAAGCACACGTTTTCCTTTAGACCTAGTATGTATATTTCATTTACAGGTGGCTCAGACGGTAAAGCGTCTACCTACAATGCGGGAGACCTGGGTTCAATCCCTGGGTCGGAAAGATCCCCTGGAGAAGGAAATGGCAACCAACTCCAGTATTCTTGCCTGGAAAATCCCATGGATGGAGGAGCCTGGTTGGCTACTGTCCATGGGGTCGCAAAGAGTTGGACATGACTGAGTGACTTCACTATCTATCTATCTATCTATATAAGATCTTGGAAATGTGATTGCAAAAAACCCATGAAATTAATATTTAAAGGCCTTTGAATTAAATATAATCTGTTGGAAAGCAGTGGTGAAGTGGGATTTGAATTATAAATACAATATACCCATTCATATACCTGTGGATTTCCAGGAAAAACTAGAAGGAAACATGCTAAATATTTGTTGTGACTTTTCTCTGAGTTGTATGACCGTATGTAATTTTAATCTTTTTTTTTTGATGCTTATAAAATTAGTGTAAGTTATTTTTATAAATCAAAAAAGCAAATTCTGTAATAGTTAATATAACATAATAACTAACAGTGTACAAAGTGAAATGTTTTTAATGAACTGACCTTGAGTCCTGGGTGCTTGGGATATATCCATGATCAAGAAAAATAGCCCTGTTCTTTTGGAATTTACATTCTGGGACATCAGTGATGAAACTCACGGCATCTTAGTGAACCTAGTGATCCTATTGGATATTTCAGTACAGGATAACTGCAAATTTATATTTTGGTTTGAAGTACTGTTATTTAGCTTTATATTTGCTTTTTTTAGATTATAAATTTCTTGATTATGGACTGTGACCATTGTAGAAATTGTCATTTATAATAATAAATGCTACATTTTTGCCTAGAATAAATGAATAAATTTGTGTACTCAATATAAAAACAGAGTATATAGTAAATATTTTATGTTGGAGTTTATTCATGCTGCTGCTGCTGCTAAGTCGCTTCAGTCATGTCCGACTCTGTGCAACCCCATAGACGGCAGCCCACCAGGCTCCTCTGTCTCTGGGATTCTCCAGGCAAGAATACTGGAGTGGGTTGCCCTTCCTTCTCCAATGGAGTTTATTCACAGATATGAGCAAAAGTTCCCCAGAGTCTAATATTGAATGATACTGCCTACATTCAGGTCTTTGATTTAAACATCTTAACAGCTTCCAGCATATGGTGTATTGGTCTAAATCATGAATAAATAAAAGTTTTTATAAGAATTCTTTCTTCCTTAACATTGAGTTTAAAAGTACATTTTCTTTGACAACAGAAAGGTGGATGAACATGCTGCATGCTTCAAGGAGCCTTAAAAACCTAGGCTAAGTGAAAGAAGCCAGGTGCAAAAGGTTAGCATATTATTCCATTTAGATGTAGTATTTAGAATAGGAAATCTGTAGAGACATAAAGTAGGTTCATGGCTATCTAGGGCTGGAAGCAGGAGCAGAGGAGATCCTTGCTTTGAGTATGGGGTTTCTTTTGGGGGTGATGTTCTAAAATTGTGGGCATGTTTATACAACTCTAAATACACTCAAACTATTGAACTGTGTGTTTTAAATGGGCAAACTTTATGGTATATAAGTTACACTTCAATAAAACTGTTACAAAAATTGTTTTTTAAACATTTCTCCTCATCTCAAGAGCCTTCCGTCTGCTGTGTGGTGCGTCCTCATCTTCCCTGGGTGATTGACGCATGACCGCATGCACCCACTGAAGGGCCCCTCCCCACTCACCAGTCCACTTCTCCTCTATGGCAGGTGTAAACTTGCCTGAGCATTTGTACTTTGAAGTGAAAGGGTGCTTGGCCTCAGGGAGTTTCCTAAATGGAATTACTTTTGGGAAACATTTTAATTAGCTGATAGGCACAGAAAATCCAGATGGTATCTATTTCACATAATTAAACACTTGAAAACTTGTTCCTAATTCTCCACCGTCTCCCACATCTCTTCTTTTCCTGTACTTGACTTTTTGGGGGTCCAGTAGAAAAAGCACTCAATACCTACTTTCTATTCCTAGGTATAATTTCTCATCCTATAAGAAAATTTTGATTAGATGTCCAGAGTTTTGAAAGGATAACCCAGGAACCAACAGAATCAGAATTATCTGAGTAACTTATTAAATATGCAGAGCCCAAGTCCAATTTGCAGAGATTTGTGGAGTTTACCAAATAGTGTTTTCTGAGTCAAAATTTTTTTGTCAACTGGAGGTACGAATTTTACCAAGTATTCCTTCCCTGTTGGCTCAGATAGTAAAGAATCTGCCTGCAATGCTAGGAAACCCAGATTGGATCCCTGGGTCAGGAAGATCCCCTGGAGGAGGGCATGGCAACCCACTCCAGTGTTCTTGCCTGGAGAATTCCATGGACAGAGGAGCTTGGCAGGCAATAATCCATGGAATCACAAAGAGTCTGATATGACTGAGTGACTAACACTTTCACTTTCTTACATTCCTTCTGTCTTCCCATGATTTTTATCTGGGCTAAAATGTGAACATTGGTTTACTAAAGATCTGATCTGTCTATGATGCTCAACTATTGTTCAGGTATTTCCTGTTTCATTTGGTTTGATCCTTCTGGGTATTAGGAAACTTTTTTCCTTCGGTCTTTGCTTCATGAAGACTTAGGCCAAAATGCTTATCTGAGAGATTTGTTTACTTTTGAAGACTGCTTCATTGTTTAGTTTAAACATAGTTTTTTCCCCCTCCAAAGAATTAGATCTTTAGGTTTCTTTTCTTCTCCCAACTGTTTTAGAATGAATAATATATTTGCATTATTAAATCTGGAATATAAGCAGCATGGAATTTTAATTTTAAAATTTCATTTGGTTTATAAAACTATCAGCATTAATACAGACTAACATTTACCATGTAACTTCTAGAAGTTAAGTCTATTTTGACAATATCTTAAGATAATTGTTTGTGTTTGCTGCAGAGAGTTGGAGATAGATATCTTTATATTTGTGTGAATAAGATCAATAAAAAAAGGTATTAGTTTGTTTCCATATATATAGATAGATAGATACATACATACATATATATATATATATGCATACATACATACATATATATATAGTTAAAGAACATTTTCTTTTTTAACATCCCATGGCTTGGAGTCTTTTTAAGAAGAAAAACTGTGGGTGGATACCAGAATAGAATAAGAAAAGTCTGAAAATCAAGTTGGCTTGTAAGATTCAGTCATACTGTTAGTACTATTAATCATAAGTTTTAATTGAAGCTTAATATTTAAAACTGATAAGCAACTCTTCTTCACTGTTCTTTTTATTAAAGTGTAATTGAGTATTAACCTTTTTATTGCATGTGTTGGTATCACAGTCAGGGAATTCCTATTCAGAGATACTGTGTCTAGTGGTAAAGCTTCTCCCAGTTTGCACAACTGGAGCATCAGCCTATAAGACACCATATTTTGTATTTTTTTCCCCAAAATTTTCCTTTTCAGTCTCTGAGTAGGCACCTTTCTTAAAGAGGCCCTTTCCTGTTTCATGGGCTTCCTTTGCGGCTCAGCTGGTAAAGAATTCGCCTGCAATGCAGGAGATCTGGGTTCAATCCCTGGGTTGGGAAGATTGCCTGGAGAAGGGAAAGGCTACCCACTCCAGTATTCTGGCCTGGAGAATTCCATGGACGGTAGAGTCCGTGGGGTCACAAAGAGTCAGACACAACTGAGCGACTTTCACTTTCCTGTTTCATTGATTTCCTTTCTTTTTTCTTCATTTTGGCAACTCAATTCTACTTCTTCCTATATTGTCTCTCAATTATACCTTTCACAATCCACTCCCATTTTAGTATCTGAAACCGTTTTAAATGTGCTACTTAAAATTCACAAGTGCTTTAGATAGCATGTGCTCAGTGTGCCAGTTACACTCATATTTTCGATGCCATCCTGTGTTATCATTTCTCCTTCAGTGAACACAATGCTGGACATAGTTCCGAATGCTGGACATAGTTCCGAATGCTGGAGATACACGGTGAATCAGAAACCCACAGGCTCTGTCCCAGTAGCTTATGTAGCTAATTATAAATCAGGACTGCAGATGCACAGATTTACCCACAGGGATTACAGGAACCCTAGGTGGGGACACTGGTAGAGCTGTACTCACAGGTGACTTAGCAACATCTTCCCCATCTGCTGTCTTCATCCCTCTCCCCTAGAGGGCTTGCATCCTCTGTTGGTGTCCCTAAAAGCCCCATAAGTAAGTCTGTCATAGAATGGAGCACAATGCTAACTCTTCCCCCCTGCCCCACCCCCCACCAGGGATAATTCTATCCATGTGCCTGGAATATAACTCCAGGATTCCTTGCCTGTTTGCGTGGCTCCACCCACATCCGATGAGAAGGACTAGAAATAGTTCCCTTTGCTGCTCCATCGTGCAGGCTTGGTGTGACCTGGAGCCTTCCTAAAATTGGAGGTGTCATAATCTGCAGTGAACACTGGGTTCCTGAACAGGTGTAGCCATGGGAGAGACAGATTTTAGCTTCTAAAATGTTAGAACTGAGGGAAACTTGGATGAAATATAATAGAATCCAGTCATAGTACAAATGATGAAACTGAGACTCAAACATTGAATGAATTCCCTGAATTTACATAGTAAGAGTCACAGCCAGTATGATTACTTACGGCTTCTAATTCTTCATTTATTCTGCTTCTTTCTACTATACTGCTTTGAAATTAGTTGTTTATTATTTTTGACTCTCGTGGGTTCTATTACCAGACTGAACTGTATCAGTGATATAGTTAAGTAAATTTCATCTTTACAGATGCAAAAATAGAGATACATATGTAAATGTATATTGGTGTATAGTTTCAAAATAAATTTTTACTTGATTTCAAAGATAAGGGAAAAGTACCATTAGGGTCATCTTATAGTAAATTCATTGTATAACCGTCTAGTAATTTCTCACAAGCTGAACTTAGAATTAGAAATCGGAACATCTCAATTCTGTGGGTGTACGATCATTGGACTTTGCTTTCATGTTTTCATTTGCACCATAGTAATATTGAATCTATATCAGAGGAAAAGAAGTACTTTCAATGAATTAAAGATTCCTGTCTTTCCTTTATGTCTGTTATTTAAGCCTTTTTCTTAATTATCTCTGATAATAAACAGCCTAGACTTCTTTTAAGAAAATAATGTAATGAACCACTGCCTACCTGTAACTCAGTTATCAATTCATTGCCACTCTTGGTTCACTTGTCTCACCCATCACACATGATGTTTATTTATTTGGTAACATGTTGCTGGAATTCTTTAAAGCAAACCCCAAACATCCTTTTATTTCATCCATTAATACTTTTGTATGTATCTCTAATAGAGGAAGACTATAATATATATTAGGTTCTGTTATTCCATATAAAAATAATCCTTTGATACTATCTAATACCCATCCTGAGAAACGCTGGGCTGGAAAAAGCACAAGCTGAAATCAAGATTGCCGGGAGAAATATCAATAACCTCAGATATGCAGATGATACCACCCTTATGGCAGAAAGTGAAGAGGAACTAAAAAGCCTCTTGATGAAAGTGAAAGAGGAGAGTTAAAAAGTTGGCTTAAAGCTCAACATTCAGAAAACTAAGATCATGGCACCTGGTCCCATCACTTCATGGGAAATAGATGGGGAAGCAGTGGAAACAGTGTCAGACTTTATTTTTCTGGGCTCCAGAGTCACTGCAGATGGTGATTGCAGCCATGAAATTAAAAGACGCTTACTCCTTGGAAGGAAAGTTATGACCAATCTAGATAGTATATTGAGAAGCAGAGACATTACTTTGCCAACAAAGGTCCTAGTCCGTTTGCTGCTGCTGCTAAGTCACTTCAGTCGTGTCCGACTCTGTGTGACCCCATAAACGGCAGCCCACCAGGCTCCCCCGTCCCTGGGATTCTCCAGGCAAGAACACGGGAGTGGGTTGCCATTTCCTTCTCCAATGCATGAAAGTGAAAAGTGAAAGTGAAGTCACTCAGTCATGTCTGACTCTTAGCGACCCCATGGACTGTAGCCCACCAGGCTCCTCCATCCATGGGATTCTCCAGGCAAGAGTATTGGAGTGGGGTGCCATTGCCTGCTCTGCCTAGTCCATCTAGGCTATGGTTTTTCCAGTGGTCATGTATGGATGTTAGAGTTGGACTGTGAAGAAAGCTGAGTGCTGAAGAATTGATGCTTTTGAACTGTGGTGTTGGAGAAGACTCTTGAGAGTCTCTTGGACTGCAAGGAGATCCAACCATTCCATCCTGAAGGAGATCAGTCCTGGGTGTTCATTGGAAGGACTGATGCTGAAGCTGAAACTTCAATACTTGGGCCACCTCATGTGAAGAGTTGACTCATTGGAAAAGGCCCTGATGCTGGGAGGGACTGGGGCAGGAGGAGAAGGGAACGACAGAGGATGAGATGGTTGGATGGCATCACCAACTCGATGGACGAGAGTTTGGGTAAACTCCTGGAGTTGGTGATGGACAGGGAGGCCTGGCATGCTGTGATTCATGGGGTTGCAAAGAGTCGGACACAACTGAGTGACTGAACTGAATTGAACTGAATACCCATCCACTCAAATATGCTCAGTTGAAAGAGCAAAGGTTTGAATAGTGAAGCCTCTAGGCTGGCTGCTTGATAAAACTTCATTTCATTGTGTCCTTTGCTTTGTAAGCCTGGCCATCACACACGTCACCTGCAGTGGTTTCTGGTTGTTTTCCGTTCTCCCCACTGACTTGGCAATTTCCTTTTTGCTCTCTGTTTCCTGAATTTGCCCATCTAAGATCTCTGAATGCCTCATACATTTTCAATACCTCTCTACTTACCTCCATTGTTGGTGATAAATTTTAGCAGTACTTCATCATTGCTTATTTAGGGTGTTAGTTTAATAATGAGGAAAGACATCTCTAGAAGCATGCAGGTGGATGAGGAGGTAAAGTACAGGGTCTTTGAATTAGCAAAGTGAATTTGGGCAAGTTTATTGAGTACTTTGAGTCTCTATCTGTAAAATGTAGCCAGTCCTGGACATTATTTTGTCCCACTATCTGTATCTTTCATAAGCATGTCCTAGCCTTTTTTGGCCAAAACCCCAGCATAAATAATTACACATTCTCTCCTTGTCCTCTAAATTCCCAGTCATTGGGATAGACAAGACTGCAGAGTGTGCAGTTGACCTGGGTCCATGGTTAGATTTCCAGAACAGTTGCTAGGAACTCAAAGGAGAGATGAACAGAAAAGCATATTAAACTTGAAGAAATGTTACTTCACTAAAAATAGAAGCATAGCAGGATATATTCAATAGTTTGTATTATTTTCAAATTGCTATGACATTGGTATAAAAATAAAGAAGAAAGAGAAAAGATTTTCTTTTGTATCAATGGAAACATTTCTCTTTTGTATCAGTTTGGGCTTCCCTGGTAGCTCAGACGGTAAAGCATCTGCCCGCGGTGTGGGAGACCTGGGTTCGATCCCTGGGTCAGGAAGATCCCCTGGAGAAGGAAATGGCAACCCACTCCAGTACTCTTGCCTGCAAAAGTCCATGACTGGAGGTGCCTGGTAGGCTACAGTCCATGGGATTGCAAAGAGTCGGACAGGACTGAGCGACTTCACTTGTTCACTGGCGTCAGTTTGCCTGTTGTATCAAAGCTCTGTCGCATTCTCTTTCTCACCACGAAGAGAATCATCTGTGAAGGAGCATGAACATGGAGACAGGAAATGGGCGAGAAGTGGAAAGGGACATAATGTTGTTCGCAGGCCTACACATTAGATTGGTATATATTTGGTGAAGATTATATGGGTATTCCATGGTGTTTATCTGGAAATGTTAGCTATTTCCATTATTTTCAGAATTAACGTTTTGTGATAGATATTATAGGCAGAAAGTGCTTTGCTTACTGGAATTCCTGATTTTTTCCCCCTACTTTTCCCCCAAGAAAAATGACATTTTAGGATGATTGCAAGGCTGGGCCTTGGAGACAAAAAGACCTTGTTTCAAATACCAACTCTGTCACTAACATTTCTCTCAGGGAGAAGAAAATTCATAACTTCACCAAATACCATTTATTCATCTACAAAATAGAAAAATACTTTTTATAAACTGTTATAAGGATTAAGCAAAATAATGGACCTTATAGAGGTTATCACTGACACATACATAATAAGCCCTAGAAGGATGTAGCTATTTCCTTGATATTCAAAATTTAATTGTGTGATTTGTTCACTAATTTGTCTCAGTTCACCATTTTTTCTGTTATATATGTGTTATATTGTTGGCTTTCCCCCCCTGGGATCAGTTTCTTATCTTGGGTAAAATTATAAGTATTTTGTCTTTATTTCTCTTAAAGAAATGAAACATCTTAGATATTGTTAGAGAGCAGTTGTGGTTAATTTGATTCAGCTTCTAAGAATACTTGGAAATCTGATGGAGATTTTGAGATGGCTGTGACTGGATATGAAGGAAAGACTGGGAATACCTTTGGCTCAGATCTTGGATTCTGACAAGAAACAATTCCCTGACCTGAGGAAAGTTGCTGTCTGGACATCCGTGTCTTCTGTTTGAAGGAGGGATTTGAAATTGGTGATGGTGCAGACACTTGGGGTTTCAGTATCCTATGACTATCATTGGGCAGGTAGAGCTTTGCCATTTGAGCCTCAGAGACAGCAAGACAGGAGCAAGGCTTACGGGTGGGAGCTGGGAGTTCAGGAACAACAGGAGATGACAGAAGGCATTACTTTTCAGAATGAAGGGAGCAATATGGGCAGTGGGAGGGAATAAGAGAATTAAAGAACAGAGAAGAAGAACTGTGCCAGGACTTCAGTCTGACTTATTTTTTGAGCAATGCCAGGATTTCATAGCAACATCCACTATTGCTTCTGGTAAATACATTTTTAAAGGACTAACTCTCAGTAAGTGTGTACTATCAACCCCAATTCTCAGGAAACTCTAAATCTTTGCAGCTTACTGGAGATAAAGACGGTATGTTTTGGTGTCGGTGATAGTTTGCAAGCAGAAGTACAATGTGATGGGTTTTGCTCTCAGGTTTAATAGATTCGGATGTGTGATCTGTGTTTGTAGTCAGTCGGGGCCATGAAATTTCACTCAAAAGTCAGGCACCAGAATGTAAGGCATGATTTTGGCTAGCAGCCTTGGTATTAGTCACACTGACAAATACGATGAAATTGCCTTAAAAACGTGTGCATGAGTTGCCTCGTGCCAGTCTTTCTCTAAAATTTCCAAAGATCCTCATCATGCCAACTTGAGATTGGACATAGGCTGGTAGAAAGGTCACAATTTAGCTTTAAAGTACTCCTTGCTGCACTTCGGCAACCAGTGTCCTGTTACATGGGTTTACTAATATCACTTTGAGCAAGCTTTAAAGGAAAATTTCAGTGTTAGATGATTAACCAGGAAGATTGGATGGTTCTTCAGGGAGAGTAGCTCAGTAAGGTCATTAGCTTCTAAAATCTGGTGCTTAGCTTGAAAGTCCAGAAGCATCAGGTGTCAGCACTTTCATTGACCAACTCATTCAAGGAAACTGATCATAAGAAACCAAATCTTTAAGATGTTGATATATAAAGCAACATGATAATTTATAATGAGACATATGAATGGAACCAAAACTATGTCAACTGTTTTTCAATCCAAAGGAAATCTTACCTGGAAAGGCCATTGTTACCACAGTTTGCAAAAACTTTGGTGGAAATATTTGAATGACTTTGGCCAGTATCGTCAAGTTGTATTACCATCTGTAGTTCAGGGAAAGAACTACCAAACATACTGAAGAGCCAAGTGGCTTAACTGGGAAGCTCCCTCTGATCACCTTTCTCTCCCTTATTTCTGTGTCCATCACCTTCTTATATTCCCTCTGTTTCATTTTCATTGTGTTTCCAGTTTCTAACAAAGGGCTAATCATATATGTGCTAAATAAATGCTAGATTGAATGGTATATGTTCACATCTGTTGACTTAAATTTTGTTGAAATTGAGTAATAATCAGGTGGATTATAACCAGTACCTATAGGAGGTTATAGTTTTAAATATGAAGTTCTTTGTTAGTTGGAACAAAACAGTTTCTGCCTATTTTTTGAGTGTTGATGAGTCTAAAGGCTATTGCATTTGTTCCTTCAAATCTACTACCTCTCTCCCTCTTCAGTATGAAAACTATATTGTAGAGCAAGTTTGAAGCTCTATTTTCTTTTTTTCTTCCATTTGGGTCCTTTTTAGAATGTTTTATTCTTTCATTCTGAGAACCTTGTTACCAAATTCATAACAAACATCTAGGTATCCCATTATTTCTCTTAACTTCTGGCCTCACAACTGAAGGCAAAATATTAAGACAACAACAATAAACCATGAAGATGTCAAGTCTTAGTTTTTGTTGTTTAATGAAAACATTTCCTTTTAATTCTTGTCCTGCCTACACATTGGTCATTGACGATACATTTTGAAGTTATCTTGGCTACTATGGAACTAGATTTTTAAAAAGGTAATTGCATGCCATGAGACCAAAGCAGATGTGGAGGCAAGATGGACAGATGTGTAGGTGGCATACAGCCAGTGTTTGAGATGGGCTCTCTGCTTGTGCTTAGTCGCTCAGTTGTGTCTGACTCTTTGCGCCCCCGTGGACTGTGACCCGCCAGGCTCCTGTGTCCATCGAATTCTCCAGGCAAGATACTAGAGTGGGTTGCCTTGCCCTCCTCCAGGAGATCTTCCCAACCCAGGGATTGAACCCAGGTCTCCTGCTTCGCAGGCAGATTCT
The DNA here is from genome assembly GCF_002263795.3 of Bos taurus. Lineage (NCBI taxonomy): Eukaryota > Metazoa > Chordata > Mammalia > Artiodactyla > Bovidae > Bos > Bos taurus. Next base: position 16,178,134 of record NC_037355.1, on the reverse strand, counting down.
TTATCATCTGAGCCACAAGGAAAGCCGAAGAATACTGGAGTGGGTAGCCTATCCCTTCTCCAGTGGATCTTCCTGACCCAGGAATTGAACCGGATCTCCTGTATTGCAGGCAAATTCTTTACCAGCTAAGCTACCAGGGATGCTCTACCTAGTTAAAATGTATCTGTGTGTAATTGGGAGTGATCACTTACTAACATTTTCTTTCTTTGAGAAAAAAGATCATTCTAAGCTTTGTAACTATTAATAGGTTTTGTTTGTAGAGCTGAGAAACATTTCAAAATTAAATTTTTTAGTCACCTTTTTAAAAATAGCCTTTCAGATGTATTTGTTTGGGCTAGGAAAAATAAATAAAATAAAGATAACTTCTCTCTTGAATAGGGAAAATTTGAATTCTGTCAATTCTGAAATCAAAGTAAAACATCTGGAGAGGTGATGTGATCAACAAATCAAAATTTACAGACACAGCTAATACCAGTAAACAAGAAATGCATTTCTTGTCTTTAGTTGGTGACCATCGATACAGGGTGATTATTATTTTCAACTTGTCTTTCTAGAAGATGGCGAGATGGTAGTACTTGTCATGGTTTATCTCATGTATGTTTTTCCAATAAGGATTATGATTGATAGACTTGGTTATCAGTGGGTCCATTTGCCTATATATATATAAAAAAAAGCTGAAGTTTGTATTCAAGGATTTATTTCTATTCTGCATTAGTATATGTGTTTCAGTATTTTCGAATGAGTCAATGCTACTATCAAGTTTTATGAATTTTGAGTTGACTTTCTAATTGGATTTGAATGGTAGCTCCTGAGTGGCATGCATTATTTCGGTAGATAAGACAATGAAGGTTTGGGGTTAACAAAATAATATTTAAATTATATATGTACATATGTGTATATATATGTGTACGTGTTTATCTATACGTGTATAGATATAATTTCTCACCTAGATATAAAATCTTTGTAGAAAAGAATTTAAATGAAGAAAGACATAAAGAAAAAGTTTCCATATTTTCCCTTTTAGAAATATAACCAGCAATCACATAGTGGTGTATATGTGCTAAAAATGTATATAAACATGTGTTTCTTTCGAAATGAACATGGAATATTTTAAAACATACTGTTACTTGCGGAATAATTAGATTTTAGATTCATTTTAGAAAATTCCCTAAAAGCCTACAGAGCCTCTCATTAAGTCATATTCTTTCTTAACCTCGAGAAAAACCCAGGGCTAAGTCCTTTCAAAGCCTGTAATTGCTGGAGGCCAAAGTATGAACTCAGATTCTGAAATCCTCCAGACTTAATGTTTTATTTGCACATCTTTGAAAGTTTTCATATAAAGCTTGGAAATAAGTGTTTCACTTGATTTTACCTGTTGTTCCTGTCTTTGTGACCCTCCTACTTTTCAGAGAGAAGCAGTTATCTTGAGTCCTCTCGCTCTCTCTTTCTTTTTTTTTTTTTTCGGTCCCACTGTGTGGCTTGCAGGAACTTCGTAACTTTGTTCCCCAATTCTGGCCCCCAGCATGAGAGTGCCAAGTCCTAACCACTGGACCATCAGGGGTTTCCAAGTCCTCTCTTTCTCATTGGCTGCCTTTTCTTTGGAGTGACATTAGCAATCTAATGAAATTTCGTCCTTCCTCTGTCACTAGAATGCCTGAAAGATCTCTAACTCTGCTTGTGCATGAGGTCTGGGGGAGCGCTGTCTTCATTAAGTCTGCACCTTGTCCTCCTCTCTGGGTTTGTGTTCAACCCCCTTTCCGGAATTCCCCAGACTTTTGGAAAAACTCCTGAAGGACAGTGAATTGATAGTCATCACAGACTGTAGCAAGCTTGAAATTCCATTGGAAATTTTGAAAATTTTTTTCTTTTACTTTGAAAGTTATGTAAACTTGGGCTTCGATTTGTAAAAAAATTTATTGGAGTATAGTTGATTTACAATGATGTGTTAGTTTCTGCTATGCAGCAAAATGAATCAATTATATACATATGCACTCTTCTTAAGAGTATTTTCCATATAGGTCATTACAGCATATTGAGAATTCCCTATGCTCTACTAGCCTTCTATTCTTCTTTTTTAAGTTCACACTTCTCAACTTTTAAAAAATTTTATTGGGGTAGAGTTGATTTACAAATTGTGCTCATTTCAGGTATACAACAGAGTGATTCAGTTACATATAATACATATTTTCATCCTTTTCCGATTCTTTTCTCATATGGATTATCACTAAATATTGAAAGTTCCTTGTGCTATACAGTAGGTCCTTGTTGGTTATCTGTTGGCCTTTTATTCTATCGTAAGACAGCATTGATTCTGATAGAAAGGTAATGGGGTCAAGTCATCACCCTCCACTCCTTCCTAGGTTGTTAAATAGGTACTCCCGTAAGAGGCTCACGGTTTTCCATAGATTTTTATACTCCAGCCTCCTCACCTCTAGCATGTGTCAGTGAGGCTAAGAAGCCACTGAAATCGTTCCTTCAGTGAAGGATGTCACACAGTGTTCCTACATAAACATGATGGGAAGGTGGTGCTTTTCTTAAAGGGGTCTTCACTCTCACCTTATTATTTTAGTTATGGGATCACATTAGAACATACCATTATTGCTTCAATGTTTTCTGAGTCATGTTAGTAAATGGAAAACCCTGAAGCTGTTATATTTATGTATTTGATATAGAATTAGTATGTGGACAAAGTACGCTTAGGTCTCTGAAAACTTTGAAGCATTGGAAAGAAGATTTGTATCCTGTTATTTTTTTTAATTAAAAAGGCTTTATTTTGAAGTATAGTTGATTTACAATGTGTTAATTTCTGCTAAACAGGAAAGTGGTTCAGTTACATGTATATTCTGCTTCATATTCTTTGCTACTATGGTTACTGAACATAGTTCTGTGAGCTATACAGTACAACCTGTTGTTTATTGTATACATAGTAGTTTTATATCCTGTTTTTTAAAATGAATAAATGTAGGCCTTTAATGTAGTTATTTGTAAAAATGTAGAAAATAGGAACATAAAAAGAAAATCAGTCATTCAGATAAAAATCATTTACTTTCAGGCATTTCCCTTCCAGAATTTTTTTCCATTCAAATATGAGTGTGAATGTTTGTGGATGTGTGTAGACATGTCTGTGAGTATTTATAAACTTGGAATCATATATTACATTCAGGTTTTTAAATTTGATTTTTAAATATCCTGCTTTTTAAATTTGATATTGTGAGCATTTTTTGGTATTGTTAAACATCAAGTTGTGCTGAAACTATTCTCAATTGTGCACTCTATTACTTGTACATTAAAAAAAAAACAAAAGCAAACCAAAAAAAATCCCTGTTAATTAAGTCAAGTACTTATCACCAAAATAGTCACCTCAGCACACTAGAATTCTCCCACATTCTCCTACCAAATACCATAAATTATTTAGCACCACAGAAGTTTATTTTTTTGTATATTTATGAAAAATTTTAGTTTTAAATCTAGGCTGGAGGTCAGATTGTTACTGAAAAATTAATGTGGTGGTGTAAATTATCGGTGGACACTCCTCCTTGTCTTGACTTAGCCTTAGATAACAGCCTAAGGGCATCAATGCCAGTGCTCTATCTTGAGATCAGCACTGCTCCGTAATTGTAAAGGCGATTGCAGTGGTGCTTAGCCATGTGTGTCTGCTTAAAGACAGTTCAATTAGTCTCTGCCTTGGATCCCTAAAGACCTCTCTCTCCAAGTCTGTTATTTGACATCTGTCAGAAGCATGACTTGAAATGCTAAATTAGAAGCCACTTGATCTGATAAGATCTTGTTTCCTTTTCCAAAAGTTTTTCAATAAAGTTTCTCTGAAATTAATCCTGAGAATGCAAGGGCTTTCTATGATAATGAGTCCTTATCAAATATTAATAATATTGTTAATCTGCTCTTAGCTCCTACTTGGAACTTTCTCTCAAAACCTCTATTAGCAGTACAGGATCCAGTATCCAGCGGTGGCACCATTAAATGAAAGCAATAATGCCAGGTATCTGTATGTCATATTTCCATCTCAGCTGACTTAATCTGGGGTTCATGAGTACTTTCTGGCACAAGCGTATTTCAGAAATAGTGTTGGTTTGGTTCCAGACCACCACAATAAAGTAAATATTGCAATAAAGTGAGTCACGTGAATTTTGCTTCCCATTGCGTGTAAAGTTGTGTTTTCACTATAGTATAGCCTGTTAAGGGTGCAATAACACGTCTTAAACAACATCGTACTTTAATTAAAAAATAACCCTACCTCAGTTAAAATGGTGCTGCTAGTCCTGCTTGATGCAAGGTTGCTACGAACTTTCAATTTGTAAGATGTGCAATAAAGTGAAACACAATAAAATGCGGTATGCCCATACAGTATTTCAGAAATATATCCTGCTGTCAGTCCATGGGTAAAGAATGTATGTTATTACATAAAAGGTATGGGAAAATTGATTGTTTTTTATCTTGTTGGTGGGAGTTTTAAATTATTCAAACACTGTTGGAAAGCAATTTAGCAATTTTTTCAGAGCTTAAATTGTCTAAAATCTTTGAACAGTTTAGCTGCTAAGAATTTATCCATTTAGCATCCTCATAAAAAGAAGCTCCCAAGATGAAGTGCAAGGATAGTCATTTCAGCTTTTTTTCTGGTGGTTTAGTCGCTAAGTTGTGTCCAACTCTTGCGATCCCATAGACTGCAGACTCCTTTGTGCATGGGATTTTCCAGGCAAGAATCCTGGAGCGGGTTGCCATTTCTTTCTCCAGGGGATTTTCCCCACCCAGGGATCAAACCTGGGTCTCTTGCACTATAAGGTATTAATGTCATCACATCCATGCAATTGAATACCAGGCAGCTATTAAAACATATAAACATATCTACATGGGAAGGTCTTCGGCATATAATAATAAGTTGATAAAAGCAAAATGATTATACAAAATGGTACCCTTTATTTAGAATGAAAACTAACAAAAACTATTAAACTTTCATAGCACAAATACATGTATACATACACATGTATATATATGTATGTACCTAGGTAATTTTCCCCCACAAAAACTATCAGTTTTGTTTCCTTTAGGGATAGAGACTTGTTAGCCTACATTGGGTAGGCCGAGAAATTCATCTAGGATTTTCTGTGTAACATCTTACAGAAAAATCCAGGTGAACTTTTTGGCCAACCCAGTATTTTGCCTTTTATATATTTTTGTATTTGAAATTCCTAACACTGCATTTATTACTTTTTTTGTTAATGTATTTATCTATATGATATGATTTGGAATCTTTCATGTAATGTTAATGAATGTTTTTAAAAAGCCTAGAGAAATATTCCGTTGATATTTTAAGATGATTTTTAAAAAAATCAGTGGTGTTCAGAAATAATGATGGCCAGAGTAGATGAAATATAATATACCATGGAAAATCAGAGTAGTGGAAATCAGGGAAAGATATGAAAAGGAAGATTTGTTTGGAACATGTGGGAAAGGGTGGCTTTTTAAAAACTTTAGCAACTACATTTTTTTCCCTTTTAAGTTTTATTCTGTCAACCTTGAGGAGCCTGGTAGGCTGCAGTCCATGGGGTCGCTAAGGGTCGGACACGACTGAGCGTCTTCACTTTCCCTTTTCACTTTCATGCATTGGAGAAGGAAATGGCAACCCACTCCAGTGTTCTTGCCTGGAGAATCCCAGGGACAGGAGAGCCTGGTGGGCTGCCGTCTATGGGGTCGCACAGAGTTGGACACGACTGAAGTGACTTAGCAGTAGCAGCTGTCAACCTTATTCTTTTGCAGTTGTGTTTCTACCTTATTCTTTGATTTTCTTTTAATTATTGAACTACATCCACCTGTGTTGTTCCTTCCCCCTGCTCCCCATCCTTGGTCTATATGGCTCTTTTTTTATCTCTTTGGTTTTTCTGTAAGGTTAGTGTTGCAGTAAGGAGCAGGGGTTTGAGTGTTGGGACCAGAAAGACAACAGCATTGATCATGCACTTGCCACTGGCCAGACACACAGCTGATGTCTTTCCTCAGCCTGACCTCTGAACTTCCTTTTCCTTATGTCAGCTGGCTCTGATGTTGTCTAACCTTCTATGACAAGACAGTGACTTGTTGGATTTATTTTTCCGAAATATGATTATGAAGTTGCTTAACCATTATATTTCATTGATATGATGGAAAAGTAAAGTATTGCCTAGTAGAAGAAAATACGGACTTGCAAGGCCATGGTGGTTTATTTATTGTCACGATTATCTAACTTACCAAACACAGCCCCCCTACTGTGTAATCATATAATTGAACAGCTGAGGCCTACACAGTTATCTGAACTGACTAATCCCTATCCAATTAAACAACAACATCGAGCTGTAAAATGCACATTTCCCCTGTGATACTGAGGGCTTCTCAAACCTCAAATGCTTTATATCCTGCTGTTACTGTGATTTCTGAAAACCAAAGAAAATCCAAAGTACTTCATATATCAATACAGAGGATTCTTATAAACATTTCCTTATCTGTATGAGGAACACAGCATTTAACTCTGATTTCAGTCCCTGTTGGCACTTCTGTATTACTAAGTCTACTCTTCTGTATTACTAAGTCTAAAGTTAAGAGCTTGGAAAGAAATTACAGACAAATAAACAGGTTATCATAGACTTTATCTGTAACTATTCAGCCTAGCCTCTAAAGCTCAATGTCTGTGATGCCTGAGTTCCATCTATGTGTCACAATTGATTAGGTGAGAGAATTACTTAGAGTGGCCCAAATTGATTTTTCCAACAAGGTAAACAAAAGGGTGTGACTTACCAATAATATGTTGATAGCCAGATTTTAAATATTAATAAAAGTACGCAATGTAAAAGAAATGTGTTCAGCTCATGTTCCATGTGAGTTCAAAGTGGTCTACTGATGATAACCACCAAGAAATATTGAAAAGACTATTGATCAAGGCAAGGCTGCCTTAGTGTTTCATTTGAGCCTTATCTCTTACTCAATGTATGGCATAGAGTAACAAATAATACTGACCTTTGTTTACTGAATCTTGTGAGGTGTTATGTTAAAGTGCTTTAGTTGTGGCATTTATGTATTCTGACAGTAATATTGGCTTTTCTATCAGCTCCATTTTCAAGGAAAGTAAACCTACCAAGGTTTAACTAGTAGGTGGCAGAGCTGGGATTTGAAACCAGGCTCGAGTACCCTTGTGGATGAACTGATAACCAGAGTATGAGGTTGATTAAGGCACCACTGAGAATAGAAAGGAAGAGAGACAGTTGGATCTCCAAAATGTGATTTTGCAATTTTAGTTGAAATATTGGTTTGTGGAATATTGTATAGTCATACTTAAATATACGTATAGTCAAATTACAGCTGTTTCTTTGTCTTTCAGGAATCTGTACAAAAATCCATTCTGCCTAATTCACAAATGGAAGTTTTCCCACCAGCTATGGGCATTATCTGTTTTAAATATGAAAGGTGTTAGAACACATAAGTGTGTAAAATTTGTTTCTTTCCATTTTATCAATAAGTATAATTATTAAGTTTAACTTTCTATTGCTTACTGATTTCAGTGTTGTGTGTATGTGAATTTAATTTATCTTTCATTGATCTGCAACTAGTGTTTCTTAGTTTTCCTGAACTTTGTATTTTGTAGTCTAAGAATTCTGTGGAATAAAATCTGGGATTTTTTGTTGTTGTTGTTGTTTGCTTTTAAACTGATTTCTTTTCCATTTAATTACCTGTTCTCCTTTGCCATGAGGAAGCAGTATGCATAGTTTACATTGAGTCCCCCACCTCTGTGCCGTGGACCAGTACCTCCTGTCAGATCAGCAGTGACGTTAGATTAGAGATAAAGTGCACAGTAAATGTAATTGACTTGAATCATCCCCAAGCTATCCCCTCGTCTTGCAGAAAAATTGTCTTCTACAAAAGCAGTCCCTGTGACAAAAAGGTCAGGAACAGCAGGTTTACCTGGAATTATTTTTGTTAAAAAAAATAGTTTAATCATTTTTACTCTTAAATTATGAAAAATTTGAATATAAGATGTGTTTGAAATGTTTCTTATAAATGTTTAGGTGAAAAACATTCTCATGAAAGATGAACAATACTAGGCTATGACTAACTATACATTTGTTAATAATTTTGACATTTAAATGTAATAAACATAAATTTGTTTGGCAATTATTTTTGAAATCTTTGAGGAATAGAGCCATACTTCGCCACAGATCTCATGATGGTTCCTACATCGTGTTAAAGACAAATTCAGGATCAGGGTGCTAGATGTTGGTGGAATAATCTTACTATCGAAATGAAACTTCTGCAGTGACCACATAGGGAGAGGAAACTCTAATATATATGACTAAATTGCTTGAATCAAGGCATAAGAAATGGCTAAGTGGTAATATTTGAGTTTGTTTTTTTGCCTATGAAAGTTTGTTGTTTTAATGTCAAATAACAGGGCTGCAATAACACATTAAATTGCCAAAAATTGGTTTTTAGTTGGTTAGTACATTTTGTATCTTGGATAAATTGTGTATATTCCGTGAGCTTCATCAACATATCTATTTAAATAGCTTTGAGATAGAATCTACATTATATTTCACCCGTTTGAAGTTTAATACTCAATGTCTTTTGGTTTATTCGGTGTGGTATAATCATCAGTACCAACTCCAGAACATTTTCATCAGCCCTCTCTGAAAAGAAACCCCATTCCTATTAACAGGTACTCTGTTACCTGTCCCCCCTACAATTGTCCTACACCCTGGTCCCACAGGTAACTATCGGTTTAATTCCTAACTCTATAGATTGGCCCATTCTGGACACTTCACATAAATAGAATCATACTTTATATGGTCCTTTGTGACTGTCTTCTTTCACCTAGCATACTGTTTTTAAATTTCATTGATATTGTAGTGTGTATCAGAACTTCATCCTTTTAGTGGCTGAAATAAACATATCCTAGAGATAGTAACTGATGATTAGATGATTAGAAAGAGTAACTAATGGGTGTTTGGCTTGTTTCCACTTTTTGGAAAAAATATTGCTGTGAACTTTGATGCACAAGTTTTTTGTGGACCTAACCTAGATAGCATATTGAAAAGCAGAGACATTACTTTGCCAACAAAGGTCCATCTAGTCAAGGCTATGGTTTTTCCAGTGGTCATGTATGGATGTGAGAGTTGGACTGTGAAGAAAGCTGAGAGCCGAAAAATTGATGCTTTTGAACTGTGGTGTTGGAGAAGACTCTTGAGAGTCCCTTGGACTGCAAGGAGATCCAACCAGTCCATTCTGAAGGAGATCAGCCCTGGGATTTCTTTGGAAGGAATGATGCTGAAGCTGAAACTCCAGTACTTTAAGTAGGCCACCTCATGCGAAGAGTTGACTCATTGGAAAAGACTCTGATGCTGGGAGGGATTGGGGGCAGGAGGAGAAGGGGACGGCAGAGGATGAGATGGCTGGATGGCATCACTGACTCAATGGACGTGAGTCTTAGTGAACTCCGGGAGTTGGTGATGGATAGGGAGGCCTGGTATGCTGCGATTCATGGGGTTGCAAAGAGCTGGACATGACTGAGTGACTGAACTGAACTGAAGTGACTTTGAAATAAAGATTTCTCCACAGTTTTTGTAGGGTACATGGGAATGTTTATGGCTCAAGTAGGGTCCAGCAATCTGGGGTTTCTTCCTCGTTAGGGGCAAGGGAAATATTCTTCCAAATGCTTCCTGGAATTTGATAACTCACTAGCAAAACTCCCACACAGGTCTCAGTAGTAAATGAAGAACTTCTGAGAATCTAGTTTGCTATAGAAGCAAGGTAAGAAAGTCGAATCCCGCACCCTTTGCTTTGGATAACCTAAAAGATGTAGGGGACGACTCATTGATTTGAAGATAAAGAATGAGCTGCAATAGGTGAAGGAAATGTTCTTATGAGCATTATTTTTTTTAATGTAGGATATATAGTTTGTGTTTTTTAAGTATCACAGATATAGAATTAGTTCTATACATTGCAACCAAATTATAAGTGACATTTGTGTTAAAGTTTTGGTTGTTGAATATCTGTCAGGAGGCAAAACAAGTCAAGTTAGGCTTAACACACTAGGCTTTTGAAGACAAGAAATACTGCAAAAATGTTCCATCTTCATATGCTAAAGGAGAGAGACAAGATACTTTGGCAAACAATAGATTTTCAGTACACAGTGTTCTTTATATAAAGATCACTTTTGGTCAGATAATGTTTAAGGTTTTGTAGTTGGAGAATACTCTTGTAAAGACCATCTATCTCTCTGTCTTCATAAAGCCAGACTTTATGAATCTTAAAAAAATTTTATTGGAGTATAGTTTATTTACAATGTGTGTTAGTTTCAGCTGCACAAAAGGGATTCAATTATGCATACATATATGCATTCTTTTTCAGATTCTTTCCCCATATAGGTTATGACAGAATACTAAGTAGACTTCTCTGTGCTATACAGTAGGTCCTTGTTAGCTATCTATTTTATATATAGCATCGTCTGTGTGTTAATCCCAGATGCCTAATTTGTCCCTCTCCCCCAGTGTTTCCCCTTTGGTAACCATAAGTTTGTTTTCAAAATCTGAGTCTGTCTGTGTTTTGTAAATCTTTGACCAGTTATGGCAGAAATGTTGAAATAATTAGGTTATTTCTTTGTCCCACTGTTATCTGGTTTACCAAAAAATTGTTTGTTACACACAGATTTGTTCATTTGAATCAAATGATTCAAATTTTGTTCACTAGATTTTGTTCAAAAAATGTTGTTTAAAAATGTAAAAACAGAAGAAAAGACTCCCAGTGATTCCATAAGTAGAATGTTTCTTTTCTGAATAGCTAATTCATATTGTGCTCATCTCTTGATTAGCACCATGATATAAGATGCTCTAATGAATAGTAACAAAAGTACCAATTAGCACACTCAACCCTTGGCATTAGCATCTCCTAGTAAACTTGTAGCTTTTCTTCCTTAATGTGTGTGCCTAGTGTCCCCAGGAGGCAGGTGGACTTTAATATATCATGGAGATAAATTCTCCATGTTAAACACCACTCATCTTCTATGTACTGCTGGACTGTGTCAGAGTTTTAGAGGAGTGCATTTCTTGGCAAAGAACAAAGAATCTTGTTCCTTAGCAGAGAATTAAAATGTCTTGTTGATGGAATGAAGCCATTAGTCCCCATGGAGCACTGTATACACGTAGAGCTTCTCTCTTCCAAATAAATACAAAAACTTCCTAGAGGAGGTGGCGTTGAGTTGACTTTATTATATCTCTTCATTAAATTAGGCTTAGGGAAAAAATGAAAAGTATTTGCAAAGAGTATCTACCAACTCTCTCAAATATGGATAATTCTTGGGTATTTGGGTTTTTAAAAAACAGGGTTCTTAAACTGTGACAGCTGAGAATGAAATGAAGCAGTGCTGTCATATCAGACTTTCCTTAGCATTGACACAGTTGCTAACCTGGTTGATGAGGGAATTTTAATGTCTGTTTGATAGGATCACTCTTGATTTTCTTTTGGAAAGGATGGAGAAATGGCTGGAAGAGACAGAATGGTAAATAGTTGAATGATCTTACCTAAAAGATGATAGGTTCATTTAAAAAAACCATGTCACAGGATTCCACCTTAGGCCTTGACCTAGTCATTAGTTTATGTCAGTAGCCATAATAAAATATAGACAAAATGCTTCTGTAATACGCATTCTCTTAAATCTGGGAGAGAAGCAAATATATTGATTGACAAAAGGACTGTAACAAGATCTGCAAAAGTGTATCAAAGAGATAACTCTTCCTGTGTATAAATGTAAGATTTAAGAAAATCTATGGGACAAATCCAGAAGAAGAGAAAAAGTCTTAGCTATTAAACCTGAGGGAAAGAATACAGGGCAGAAGTTCTCAGCTTTGGTTATATCCTAGTGCCACATAGCGGGGGTACCTGGGAAGCTTTTAAACATGTTAGTTACCTAAGCACCACTCTAGCCAATTAAGTCAGAATCTCTAGGGGTGAGGCCCAGGTATTCGTATGCTTAACAGTCTCCCCAGGTGATTTTATTGTGCATCTATGCTAGAAAACTATGAATTCATTTTATTTTGTGGACAAATTATAAACCCAATAAGAAAGTACCCCAATAAGGATGTCACTGTCCACCCCTTTAAAAAAGCTAATTTTAAAAAAATAAAGCCACATTTGGTGGCTTTCGTGGCAAAGAACCCAGCTGACAGCGCAGGAGATGCAAGAGAAGTGGGTTCGATCCCTGGGTCGGGAAGATCTCCTGGAGTAGGAAATGGCAACCCACTGCAGTATTCTTGTCTGGAAGATTCCATGGGCAGAGTAGCCTGGTGGGATACAGTCCTTGGGGCTGCAAAGAGTTGGACACGACTGAGACTGAGTACACATCCAGCATGCAGTTAGACCACATTTAGGGTGTTGTTTGAAACAGGAGACACGTACTCAGGAAGAAGAAAGTGCAAATGCTGAATTGATTTAACGTCTTGCTGAGAACTGTGTAGGAAATTGTAAATGCTTAGATGGCTAATGTAAACTTAAGGAACTAAACATTTTTAAAGAAGAGACTTCAGTATGCATACCTTGATACTCAGGTTTATCAAGGAAAACTTTCTCAGTTATTCTTCTAGGGATGTCACAAAAAATAGGCTGGATTATCTACAAAGAATCAGAATATCACAGAGACTTCCTTGTAAGAAACGGGGCCTCATTAAAACAGATCATTTTGACAGATCTTTGACAGTTTGGGGTTGTACACGTGTATCTACCCTTTTGGAATTTTTTTTTATTGTTTCAAAGACAATATATTTATAATTTCAGGGTTTGAAACTTTAGTGACTTTAGATAAGTCACTAAAGATTTCCTTATGGTAGCAGAATAGAAGGTAAGATAATCAACTGTGATTTTAAAAAAAAATTTTTTTAATTTATGTTGGACTATAGCTGACTTACAATATTGTGTTAGTTTCAGATATACAGCAGGGTGATTCAGTAATATGTATACATATATCTTTTCTTTTTCAAATTCTTTTCCCATTTAGTGTACTATAGAATCTTGAGGAGAATCTCCTTTGCTGTCCAGTAGGTCCTTGCTGGTTACCAGTATGTGTGTGTATTTTAACTCTCGACAGACTAGTCTAGAATATAGAACTCTGGCTTTCCAATCACAGAAAAGCACCAACTGCTACCAGTCCTTGACCAGATCTTCCTGTTCTGTTCAACAAGAATTGTTTAAAATAGTATAGTAAATCTCTTCTTTCTTCAGGTTCCTTCTTGGAGCACAAATTTCACGACCCTAAGCCTGTGCTTCCTCTGTTCTTCCTCTGGTTCCCCAGGGCACCTGAGTGGCTGTGTGTTTCTTTGCCATCTGAACAGTATTCTGAGGACCCTCCCATTTCTCTCCACTTGGAGGTAGGCAGGCAGCTGAGGCTGGCTTGCTGATGGCAGATCAAGGAATAGTGTGAGAAGACACTATTTTCACTTCAGTCTCTTTTGTCTGTCAGAACTGAAATGTGTGAGTTTCTATTTGACTGCGTGATGTTTGACCTGGCCCAGTCTGAGTTTGCAAGGGAGTCATTTCAAACACTTGAGCTGATATTAAGCCATTCAAACAATAGCTGTACTTGCCCTGTTATTACCTGGTCCTTGAGTTACTGATCGCCCTTTCTTGATGACAGTTTTTCTTTGATTTTTTTGATGGCATATTGGAGGCAGGGCATACGCCTCAACTAGGAAGTCTGCCCAAGTATGCCTTATGTACATACAGCTCGCTTTAACCTGATGTAGTGTTGAATCCATCCTGGCTGACAGTCTTTATTTTCCCTCATTTATTGATGGATCTACAGCATCAGCAGAAGAAATTCTCCATAACAGATGTCTGGACATTGCTATTCATTAGCAATCAATCAGTGCACTGAAATGATCATTTTGGTCTGGTTATTTTATGGTGAATCTATTATAGCAACTGTGAAACATTATGTTTATTATTATGTGTTACTTTAATTCTAATTTTAATTATTATTTGGCAGTGTAATAAAGTGGCCTGGGAAGCATGGCATTCATGAGTTTTTGTTAAGGTTTGAGAAAAGAGTTTCTCCCTGAGACTCAGTGTCAGGGAAAGGATGTTGCTCCTTGAGGGAATGGGTCAGAAACCAGGGCCTTCATTTTAATGAAATATTAACAGGCTGTGATAGGGTGTGGTGCTGTGGAGAGGCCATATGATACAGGCCAGTGTGACATTCCAGGGTAGATTGCTTCACAAGTAAAAAATGGGTGTTCAGCATTCTGTGAAAGGTGTTCAGATCAGACCCTTGCCTCCAGCCACTCATCAGTTAGAGGGCACCAACTCTGGGCTTCAGTGTCTTAAACTATAAAGTGAGAGTATTTGATCTGAATAATTCTGAAATCCTTTCTTACTCAAAAACTGGTTATAGTAATATGGTATTATAATTATGATACTGTAACTATAGAGCCATACCCCATTTGTCTTTAGGATCAGGCCATAGAATTGTATCTTCATAAGATTTAGTAGTAATTTTGATGCCCATCCATACTTACAAACTTACAGTTATGCTTACATGGTGTTGTTGACATCTTTATATAGAAACTGTGAGAATAAAAAGAATTCTTAGACCTATGGGCAATAGGACTATGAAATACAGGTTTTTTTGTGGGTAATACGTCCAAGATCAGGAAAACGAAGAAATTTTCTCTTCAAGGTCTTAGAGACTTCAAAAATGTTAGTGAGAATATAAACTCAACATAAATACAGGTACAAAATATGTAACTGAGGAGCATGAAATCTGAACACTGCCCTTCAGAAAGCCCTGGAAACACCAGCCAGTCTAACTTTAACAAATACGACATGTCAGTTTTTTAAGAAATATGCAAAAGACATAAAAAATGAAATGTTCTATTGAAATTGTGTGATTTCTATTGTGTTTTTGAACAATAGGTCCCTACTTCCACCCTAGTAGATACTGATTTTAATTCTGGGAAAATTGAGAGTTTGCATATTGATTGTAGCCCACTAGGACAACTGACAAAATAACCCAGATGTGTGGTGTTTTTTTTTGTGTGTGTGACAATCTTTTAAAGTAATTCTGTGATCATACATCTGCTAGATTGTATGGGTTTGTTTCTTCTAACACACTATTTCTAGTTGTTATCTTTTGGTGCCTTCAAATTGCTTAGGTAGGTACCATGCAAAGTTACATTTTTCTCCCTGAGTTCCTAATGATTCTTGCTCTCTTAAATATTGCTTTTCTGGCTTCTTGAGTTTGCTGAATCATTGCCTGTGCCTCTGGGAGACATGCTGTTACTTCCCTAAGGAGTCACTCCTGACAAAAAGTGATTACCAGTGTGTTCGCAGCTTAGGTGTTTCTGCTGTTCGGCTTCTCTCCGGATAAATCACAGTTGTTGCAGAGCAAGTATGCAGCTAAGCTCAGGACTAGAAGAGTGCGTGGAAAACGTGCTCAAAGGGATTGGTGACAGATTCGACATTGGTTTTATCTTCAGCCGTTGCTCCTGACGCTGCTTTTCGGAGCTGATGTGTTGGTTCCCTCTGTCTTGTGTCTTACTCTTGACTTGAGTTTTGAAGCTGCTGCCACTGGAGCTCTTGTATGTGTCAGAGATGAACACAGGGAATTCAACAACAAGCAATTGGATAACGTTTCTAACAACATGTAGCTTTCTAAAAGCAGTGGATTACTGGAGGTGTCCTCACCTGGACAGTCTGTTGAAGAAATTCAGGGCGACTGATCGGAGATCATGTGGGTTAATTAAGGGCATATTCCAAAAGAGGGTTGCATTTTACTTTCTTGGTGATAAAAGCTGGGAAAGCTTAAGAAAATGGCTTTAAATGCCATCATGCATCATTAATTAGAGCTGACAAAAGAGGCAATCAGTCCGAATGAGAAAAGACAGAGCATAATGCTTCGGCAATGAAAGCGGATGATTAAAATAGGATAGAGGATGTTCCCAAGCGAGTGCAAAAACAACTGAGTCTGCGAGGTCTGGAAGAGTCCATGGTGCCCCACCCGTCTCATCTAGGTGTGTGATTCTGGTTGACATTTCTAGTTAGTACAGGACCTGGTGGCGGTTTCTCAGACCTGCGAGATCCTACGGAGGTTTGAAGTGAGAAATAGGGTGAAAAGAGATATGCTGCTGATTACAAATGGAGACAGCTTTTAGATGAAGGAAGAATGAACCTGTTGGCAAAAGCTTTGACTCTCAGACCAAGAGACCTATTAAATGTCACAAGAACAGAATCTCATGCTATAACACATCTGTCTTTTGGAGAGTGAATAGTTTGTTCCATGTAAACCAATTGTCCCAAGGTAACATTGGATACTTTTCAGTTTAAGTTCTTAGTGATACGTGTGCCATCACTCATTTTGTTGCACTGGATTTTGTGGTACTATTTAGTTTGATTCTTATTTTGTATAAAAAAATCCCACCATAAGTAAAATAAATATATCATCTGCATATTTTTTCACTAGCATTAAGGCTGATCCAGTTCTCTTTAAAGGAGATGCATATCCACAAACTCCTTGTGGTTTTGGGCTATGAATAACAGGTTTCTTACTTTTCCTACATTACTTATAGACCCTAAAACGTGAGCCCAGTTTTCTCGTCTTTGCACAGGCAAAGCTCCCAGGAAATCATCGGAAGCCTTGTGTTGCTCTGGGTCAAGTTAATAACTTTCTTTGCTTCCATTCCCTTAGACTACTCATTGATATGTGGTGGATATTTTTACTGAAGCTTATTTTTTTTCTGTTTCCCTTTCATTTAGTCAAACTAATATTGCCAAGTTCATAAGAAAAAATAATCTTCTGCTTTAATCTCCTCTGCTTCCAAAGAACAGAACCAATGATCTGTCTTTATCTCCTTCATGTTCTTGTTGAATTTTTTCAATATAGCTGTCGTACCATTATAATACGACCCTTGTATGTAATGTCACAATCAGCTTTTTCTCTACGTTGTGAACTTCTGTTTGGGGGGGAAAGGATATCACAGTGGCCCAAGATATACCAGATACAAGGTGACTCTAGGAAATGTTAAATTGTATCTTCCTTTAAGGGGAATTATGGGCCACACTTAGAGAATATAGAACTCCTGGGCTGCTGGCAAATTTCATTTCCTCAAGTGACTTTGATGGCAATATGAGATCATTGGAAGAAGCTAGTTTCAAATAGAAAAATGTGACAGAAGAGAGTACAGTTTCATTTCCCAGCAATTTCCTCCCTTGCTTGTGGGATGCCAATTTCGAGAAGCTGCTTTTTACACAGAATAGCACACCTTACCCTGAATATTTTTATAAGTGAGAAATAAAGCAGCCAACAGTTTTTATTCGTGCTCTGTGCTAGATATTGTTTAAGGTTCTTTCCATCCCTTACCTATTGTAATGCTTACAATTACCTCATGTAAAGATAGCACATTCCTCAATAAATGAGAATTTGTAGAGAGGTTAATTAGCTTCACCAGGACCACTTTAGAAACAGTGCAACAGACCCATGATTGAACCAGTTTCGGATCCAAATCACATCTTTTCTTATATATTTTCTATATATTACGCCACATCCCCCACCCTCTACCTCACCACTGATTCACTCTCAGAATCAACTGTAAACTGACAGTTTACACCAGACTAGAAACAGCGAGGACCCAGAGATTAGCCAGATGTGAAGGGGGAATTTCTTCCTTTAAAAATAATACAGAACCCAAAACCTTTAAGAAGATTCTCTTGAAGGAAACCATGAGGCCCTAATTCTTTCTCTCCAGGTTTTACCTTCCCCATGAGTGGGAAAGGAACCCTCTTGAGTAGTAGAGGGCAGGCAGACAGTAGGTGAATGCATGTCAACATTAGGAACCTGACAACAGCGAGCAGAGACTGAGTTTTGGAGACGGATTCAGGAGTCAGACGTCAATCTCTGAGTTGACTCTCACAAGGCAAGATTTGAGTTTTGGAGGGACTTGGGTAGGGGATCAAAACAAGACCAGCAGCTAAGTCTGAGTTAATGTTGGCTGACAAAGGTTAAAGGTGATGCCAGAACATGCGACAGGGTCATCCTGTTGGTGATCACAGTACCCTAAATGTGGAGAATTAGGGTACATGCTGAGGAGACACACATGTGATTAAAATTACCATGTTCTGTTTCAGCCTCTTGTTACCATATTGTATTAGATTGGCCAAAAGTTCATTAGGATTTTCCCATAACATCTTAAGAACTTTTTGGCCAACCCAATAGCTTGATCCCTGCTTAGTCTGGTTAGGTGAGCAGTGTTGGAAGGCATTCAGAATATGGGAGAAATACTGGAAATCATATCTTCCATTTCTCTGTGCCATCAGGCTAGAAGCTAGGTAGTTTGAAAAAAGATTGGTTAATGTATAGTTTTTTTACTCAGAGTATCAACAGCTCTGTTTTTTTTTTTTTTTTTTAATGCAAAATACAGAAGCTAAAGGCCCATGAATCTTTTTTGCCTAGTGGTAGGAAATTCAGTGATTCACCCAAAGGAAGTGAATCACAGTCTCCTGGGAAGGTGAGCTACTTTTGCTTATCCAAAAGGGGCACAGGTGGCCGGGCTCCTAACTGGATTTCTGGCCAGCTCTCATAGGCATTTTATGTTCCTGGTCAGATGCAGGGAAGAAAAGGGTGCTTCCAGAAGGAACCCCTGCTAGCTATCCTCCACTGATTGGGGATTAATTGAGTCAGACTTTTCTCTGAAGGTGGACCTCCAAATTATGTGATATGCACAACATTTTAAAAAGTTGACATGCTGAGCCATACCGGCTATGAAAGCCCGGTCTGCTCATAAGACAGATTTGCCTTGGCCAAAAAGGACTTGTTTGGATACATTGAGGCGGAAACTGTTTAAAAATCTTGCAGATGTTTGCACCTATATTATCATCATGTCTCCCTAAAGGAGTGACTTTTAAAGGAAGTTTGAGTGGAAAGTGGACTGATACCTTTAAGACCTAGAAAGAATTCATTTTAATATTGAGTTGACTTTGCCTAATGAAGGCAACAGGGGTGTTAGAGTCTGTGACAAGGTTAACCTGTTGATGGAATCACAGTGCCTCAAATGTAGAAAATTAGAAGGATACATAATGAGACAGACATGTAATTAAAATTATACAGTTAATTCTTTTATTGAAGTCAAAATAATTCTTGAGTGTAATGTGAACAAATGATTTCTATGTATAGGCAAAGTAAAGGAAATAAATTTTAAACTGTGTTTATCAAGCAAGAAAGATAATACTTTCAAAGTGACCAGTTATAAACTAATTAAAAACTATAGTGAAATATAAAATGTTGGCATATTGAACCATCCTTAGTGCATTAACTTTTGTGGTCTAGCTGAAAAAATTTTGTATACTTTGAGTAAAGCTTGGAACATAACCTCTGTTTAGTTGGACAGGAGGATAAAAAGTTAAAAACTATTCTTTATTGGTTATTAATAGTTACTAAGAGTTATTCTATAATGATTCTGTATTAATGAGTCATTTTTGAGTACTGCCAACTTAAAAGAAAACAGATATAATTTGAATGCTGAAGTAAGTATTATGTATAATGCTCAGTTTGAAATTTGGGGGCAAATCAAAGGAACCTCATTATTCATACTATCCTTATGCTATGCTATGTTAAGTCACTTCAGTCGTGTCCGACTCTGTGTGACCCCATAGATGGCAGCCACCAGGCTCACCCGTCCCTGGGATTCTCCAGGCAAAAACACTGGAGTGGGTTGCCATTTCCTTCTCCAATGCATGAAAGTGAAAAGTGAAAGTGAAGTCGCTCAGTTGTGTCCGACTCTTAGCGACCCCATGGATTGCAGCCTACCAGGCTCCTCCATCCATGGGATTTTCCAGGCAAGAGTATTGGAGTGGCGTGCCATTGCCTTCTCCGACTATCCTTATAGTGAGTAAATTTAATAGTAAAATGAGATTTTATAAAGCTCTTAATACTTAAAACATCTTTCATCTGTTCTATGCATTAAAGTTTCTTGAGATTTTGAGAATGGTTCAGTTCAGTTCAGTTCAGTCACTCAGTCGTGTCCGACTTTTTACTACCCCATGAATCGCAGCACACCAGGCCTCCCTGTCCATCACCATCTCCCAGAGTTCACTCAAACTCATGTCCATCGAGTCGGTGATGCCATCCAGCCATCTCATCCTCTGTTGTCCCCTTTTCCTCCTGCCCCCAATCCCTCCCAGCATCAGAGTCTTTTCCAATGAGTCAACTCTTCGCATGAGGTGGCCAAAGTACTGGAGTTTCAGCTTTAGCATCATTCCTTCCAAAGAAATCCCAGGGCTGATCTCCTTCAGAATGGACTGGTTGGATCTCCTTGCAGTCCAAGGGACTCTCAAGAGTCTTCTCCAACACCACAGTTCAAAAGCATCAATTCTTCGGCACTCAACCTTCTTCACAGTCCAACTCTCACATCCATACATGACCACAGGAAAAACCATAGCCTTGACTAGACGAACCTTTGTTGGCAAAGTAATGTCTCTGCTTTTGAATATGCTCTCTAGGTTGGTCATAACTTTCCTTCCAAGGAGTAAGCGTCTTCTAATTTCATGGCTGCAGTCACCATCTGCAGTGATTTTGGAGCCCAAAAAGATAAAGTCTGACACTGTTTCCCCATCTATTTCCCATGAAGTGATGGGACCAGATGCCATGATCTTTGTTTTCTGAATGTTGAGCTTTGAGAATGGTTACCCTGCTTTAAAAACATTTTAACAACAACAAAATAGATGTTTGGGCACACCAGACCAAAGAATGGTACTTATTGCTACATATTATGATGTAGAAATGCAGTTTTCAAAATAATTTACAAGTTTTTCAAATTTAAGAATGTGATATTATTTTTCCTACTTGCTCAACTTGCTTGGAGTGATATATTAAAAAAATGAGAACAGTGGTGCTGTATAAGCTTTTACTGTCTTCACATGAGATTCTATTGTGGCTGAATTTTCTTGGTAATAACTCATTCAATTAGTGCTTCAGGCCCAGAAAGCTTATTTTTGAACTCCACCAACTTCAAGTCGGGAGAGAGATGATTTTAGCTTTGGTTTTCAAGTGGAGGCATGTTGAACAGACGAACCTTTTGAGTCTGTAATAAAAACAGCATTGCAGGATGCCCTACTTCAGGCAGAGCCAAGGGTGGCCTATTTTCATCCTCGCGCAGTGAATGGGGCTTCTCTTTGGCAGGGGGCATCCTGTAAACCGACCTCCCTGGCCTTCTTCCCTGTTGTAAAGGAAGTGCTCTTCCTGTCCTTATCAATGATGAGCTTACAGTTTCATGGGGCTCTGAAGCCATGAGACACATGAGAGATTCTAAGAGGCTGGGCTGGCACTCATGGAAATGGAAGGAAAAAGCCAGAGGGCAGTCTGTGGATGGGAAAAGAGAAGGGAAAGTGTTATTCTAGATTCTGCCTTCCTTCCAGTGACTTTCTGTGGGTTGTGCTCCGCCCCCCTCACTTACCAGCTTTTATAAAACAATAGATTGTCATGTCAGAGAAGAATGAGAACGATGTTATGGGAAGATGTGGCCCTTGAGAGCTTTCTCCTCTGAGGCAGCTTGATGATTGAGTCGTTAAAGTTCCAGCGGCTCTTATGATGATGTAGCTGGAACAAAATACAAAGGAAACATCCAGTTCCTTGTGACTGATATATCCACCCTTTCAAAAGAGTGATGGATAAAAATGATTTTTGAAAGACCTTATTTGCATGTAAGAAAACATGCCAGCTGATTCATTGTTAAATGATGAGAAACCTATATACCAGTCATTTTCAGTCTGGATGTAAACTTATTTTTCACTTGTTTTCAGTGTCTGGTTATCTACAGTAAGCAGATTCTCATAAATCAGTACTAATGGAGACATTTAGGATGATTGCTAATATTTAGACAAATAGATTTGAAAAAATGAGGATGTTAGAACTACCTTAAAAGTAATCAGAACCTGGGGAATTGCTATTTAGCTATATTTCCCTTGGCTGTTTCCTGTAGGTCTAGTGTCACAAAAGAGCCACCACCTTCAGTTGGAATAAAGGGGAAAACAAGGAAAAATGTCACGTGGAGTTTAACTTTCTCAAACCTTTATTTAACCATTTTTCTCTTGTATGTATTCTGCTGCTGCTGCTAAGTCTCGTCAGTCGTGTCTGACTCTGTGCGACCCCATAGACGGCAGCCCACCAGGCTCCCCCGTCCCTGGGATTCTCCAGGCAAGAACACTGGAGTGGGTTGCCATTTCCTTCTCCAATGCATAAAAGTGAAAGTGAAGTCGCTCAGTCATGTCCGACTCTTATCGACCCCATGGACTGTAGCCCACTAGGCTCCTCCATCCATGGGATTTTCCAGGCAAGAGTATTGGAGTGGGGTGCCATTGCCTTCTCCGTGTAGGTATTCTAGACCCGTCCAAATCCCAAGGTCATTTACTATTTAGCTTTGAAGTCTCTAAGACATGGAGAATTTGGTAGCCATACGCAGAGAGAGATAAACCTGAGACATATTTTAATTTCCTCTGAAAACAGAACACCATGAGAACAATTTAAATGGTTGGAAAATGTATTTGAATTAAACAGAGAGTTCTTAACTTGAAGGAGTTGGAATGGATCATGGAAGTAGGTCATGGGATTTTATTCTCCAGAGCATCCAGGACAGAGCAGTGAAAGAGGGAGAAAGAATGCCTAGTGATTGTGTACATTCAAACTTCCCAGCCAGTTTGTAGATTGCATGTTATCCTCGAGGCTTTATATGAGAGTAAACCAACTCGGAGGTTACGCAACTTGCCCACAGCTTTTCACAGCTAGGAAATGCTGGAGCCAAGATTCAAATTCAAGTCTTCCTGTTTCTAAAAGCTGTGTTCTTGAGCCGCTCCACGGTGCTGTTTCCTCTAAAGATAATTTCCGTCCATTGCATTTTCTTTGAAAAACAGTCAACAAATTGTGCTTGCAGATTGATTTTTCAGCCCCCTGCTGCTGTGTGAATCAGAAAAGACATCTCACTGACACTGACAGGAGGTCCCTGGGTACCATCGGAAGTGTGTCTAGCTATATGTGAATATATCCTTCTTCAGAAGTTGTTAACACTTTAATTCCTTGAATTTAGCTTGTGTGAAACTTTCCAGTAGTCACAAAACAGTAACCCTTCTTGACAAAGCTGTAAAAGGGGAAATTGTATGAGATGAGACACCCAAATTCTACAGGCAGGGTAGTGTTGGTGGGATAATGTTGAGCATAATTGCCTTTCACATTCTATAGGCAACCTGTATACAACTTAGATCAGAAGTATAGTCTTTGAAAACCTTATTGAAAAAAAAAAAAAACCGTTTCATATAATTGAATGAAGCTTGAATTTCTAGGCAGCTTTATAAAGTTCTGAAGAGTTTAAGATGAGAAGGTTGACTTTGTGGGTAGTGTTTGGCATTCATCAATCTTTATTGATGTTACGCAGACTCATTTCAAGGCCTTGCCCTCCTCTTATGATTTGAAAGACATTGCTGGCAAAGAGAATCCCTAAAGTCCCTCGTCACTTCATTGGGTGTAGAATATCAAGAATACTAATGGAATATAATAGGCGATTTTTCAGTGATCTTTCCTTTTGAAAGATCCAGGAGGGAATACTGCCTAGGACTCTGGCCATGGATTCATTCTTTTGGACTAGCTTTGCGGTTCCTAATTTTCTTTCTGCAAGCTTGAAGTCAGCCTTCTGGTTAGCACCTCTATCAGAACATAAATGTCTGGATTAGAATCTTGTCCACAGTGAAAAGAAACCCTGGGCTCTCCGCTGTTACCTCCAGTGCTCAGCAACAGTCTCTTTGGAAGAACAAGATCAGTGATGCTCTTCACCTGAGCAGCCATTCTGGATCCTGCCAGACCTTCGTCCCAGAGTTATGATGCTGGTTGCTAGGAACAAATCACAGTAGAAGAACTGTTGGTGCCGAGGATGCCTGTAGTGATGGTGATCACACCAAGATTTATAGGGGCACATTCCTGGCAGTGTGGAGGGCAGAGCAGCGATCCCTTGAGGTTTGTCCCTGCCCAAGGATGTGGTTTAAAGTGTTCCTCAGCTGATCAATCCACTCTGCTGGTTTGTACCATGCTGTCTGCCAGGGGATGGATGTCACCTCTCCTACCCCCGGGATGATCAAGGTTTCTATAGGTTTTAAAAATAACATTGTCCACGAGTTTGCAGGAACGTGTTATTCTGGGTTCCTTTTTTCCCCTAGAAGGCAAAGTACTTCCGAGTTTATGGAGCAGGACGTAGAGTGTGCTAGTGAGATTCCTCTCTGGTTTTAGATGTGACCTTGCCACAGGGCTGTCAGTGTCCCAGAAGGCAGTAGAAGCCCTTGGGATACACTTGTCAGATCCTTCAGTGATGGCAGAAATCACTCAGTTCCTTAAGTGACTTTTCTCTCCGGGGCCAGGCCAAAGGTTGGCTCTGCACACACCAGCAAAGTGTGAGTCATGAGAGCAAATGGCCTAGAGACAGCTGCATCTACAGTCTCTCAGGGGCCCCGCCCTACCCTGAGGCCAACTCATTCTGCCCAAGGAACCAGCATCCTGCTGGTCTGAGCACTCATGAAGCCCTTTTGAAATGTTGCTAGTCTAAATTGAAAAGTATCATATACTGGATTTCAAAGATTTAGTGTGAAGAAAATGAATGTCAATTGTTGAAATGGTGAAATAGTACTCTTTTATATATATATATATTGTTAAACAAAATATATCAGCTTTTACCTTTTTATTGTGGCATCTAGAAAATTAAAAAACAAGCAAACAAAAAACATGTGACTCTGTTATGTTCTATAGAAGTATAGACTTCTATTTCCTAGGACCTGGAGCCCCATACTCTAGCTGCTGTATTATATACTGCTGCTGCTGCTGCTAAGTCACTTCAGTCCTGTCTGTGTGACCCCATAGACGGCAGCCCACCAGGCTCCCCCGTCCCTGGGATTCTCCAGGCAAGAACACTGGAGTGGGTTGCCATTTCCTTCTCCAATGCATGAAAGTGAAAAGTGAAAGTGAAGTTGCTCAGTCGTGTCCGACTCTTTGTGACCCCATGGACTGCAGCCTATCAGGCTCCTCCATCCACGAGATTTTCCAGACAAGAATACTGGAGTGGGGTGCCATCACCTTCTCCAGTATTATATACTAGCATTTCTTATATACAAAGAGATCTTTCATGTAGGGCTAAGACATGACAATTCAGAGACTCCTCCACACATCCCTAGCTTCATCTGAAATCTGCCGTTTGACCATCTCACTGACCCTTTGAGACTAGGCATTTGTTGTGGATAAAAGGATAAAGGTCAGTACTTCAATCAGGTTGGCATCTTGAGAAAAGGTCAGGCATCCAGGGAGTCATGGAACAAGGTTGGAGCCATTGGCCAAAATTTTATCTCTGAATAATCTGTGAATATCAGTTACAATAAATCTTGCGTCTGCTCAGTTGGAGGGGAGCCACA
This sequence comes from Bos taurus, assembly GCF_002263795.3. Taxonomy (NCBI): domain Eukaryota; kingdom Metazoa; phylum Chordata; class Mammalia; order Artiodactyla; family Bovidae; genus Bos; species Bos taurus. The sequence goes on along the minus strand of NC_037355.1, from coordinate 16,152,685 downwards.
GCTCAAAAGAAGATATTTCAAAGGAATTAGTAATCAATTCCTCACTTCCTCTAGGGCAGGAAGCTGCTTCCAGTAAACACAGAATTGACCTTGCTAGAATCCCACAGCTCTCCCCAACTAGCAGGTTGAGGTCATCGGGGATGAGGAATCATTTTCAAACAGCTGAGTAGAGAAAATACACAAAGCAGATGAGAAAGGGTTAGTGGTTCTGTCCCCACCAGGTTATCACAGGAAGCAAATAGTAAGGGAAGAAGATGTACGATTTGTATAAATAGGTCAGATCTTTTGGAAAACAGAAAATGGAATACGAATAAATGTCAATAAATGAATCTATCAGCCTCTGCTTTTCTCTTTCTGTGCCAGGGGAGCTCTTACACACTCCAGTCTGAGTCAGAGGAAGGAAAGTTGTGGGAGCCTTACTTTTCCTGCCTTTCTAATGAAGAAATAAATACTGAAAATGTTATGATGACATTTAAGGTTTCTCCAGAGTGCCTTAGTTTCATGTAATTATTTTGGATTTTTTTTCAGTGCTCTAAATTTCTCTGAGTGTCAACCCTTAGAAACATCACAAATCTCCCAGTTTGGCAGACACAAAGGCTAGACATGTATGCCCAGGTTGTGGCGATTAGGGCAGTCTTTGATGAGCATTTGCAGAATGCTGCAGGAGGTGTTTCTTGCCATTTCTTCTCTGGATTTCCCAGCTGCCTGGGACTGAGTCCTGTCTAAACTTCTACATTGGGGATGAAAGGGCTTTGTAAGCAATGTCAGGGGGGATTTCCTCTGGCAAGCTGTGCCTGTCTGCTCCTCCTTCATTTACAAAGCACTATGTTAACTTCAATGGTCCCTGTGTATTTAGGACCATTCCTCTAAATAGAATAAAACCATAGAGCCTTACAGATGATAAAGATTCTTAAAAAGTATCTACTGTCACCCTCTAATTTTTAAAGGAAGTGCCCCAGTGAGGTTAAGTCATTTACACAGGGTCACGTCGTCTGGGTCTTCTTTTCTACTATGGAAGGTCCTCACATTTCGTCACACAACCTCCAAGGGCTCATTTCATCTGCAAGAATAAGCTGAATGGCATGAGCCCAGTTTTATATTGATGTCAGGACTAAGTGACTGTCATTTGGGGACATTAACTACGGAAATCTGTACATGACGCAGGGCACACCTAGTCTCATGATGATTTGGGGATTCCCGGCTCTGTCTGTTTTATAGCGGACTTCATTTATTTTAGTTAATATAGGTTACAAGCGCTGAGATGCTTTTACTGGAATCGCATTGGTCCCTCTCCTTCTTCAACAGGGAAAACAGTGAATTTAGTATCCTTCCAAAAGTGTGTTTCCTTGGAGATAATGATCCTCTTCTGTGTATGTGCTAAGTCGCTCAGTCACGTCCAACTCTTTGTGACCTCATGAACTGTAGCCCACCGGACTCCTCTGCCCATGGAATTCTCCAGCCAGGAGTACTTACTGAGTGGACTGCCGTGCCCTCCTCCGGGGGAGATGCTTCAACTTTTGCCTTTTTCCTGAACCATCACCATTCCCCTCACCAGCCGATACTTCATCTCCAGCCTCCCTTTGTCCTTATTCCCCTCTGGCACACACAGACTGTGACATTTTCACAGTGCTTTAAAGTGAAATGCCTTGTGTTCTTAGGGGCTCTTTTCCTACCTGAGGGGAGCCCTCTGGTCTTCATTAAACACGTCTCCTTTTCCATCAAGCCCATGGGACCGTGCACTGGCTCCTGTGATGTGGCTTCGTGGCATTTGGCAGAGCGAGCGATACTGGGGAAAGTGCCCATTCTCACACCCCACTGATGTTTCCTGTCATGTGTGGAATTTGTTTCCTGTTACTCTTGCCAACCCGGGAAGGGTCTGCTTAAAATATGACACTTCCTGCTTCCGGAGCATGTGTAATATCCAAGGCCCAGAGTCATCTCAGATCAAACAGAATGGCCACATGGCCAAGTCAGTTCATCTGGAGTGGCATTCTACTTCCACATATCTCTGGGGTGCCATATTATCATTTTTTTCAAAGGCATTTTCATTGAGCATGGTAGTTTGGGGTAAGGCTTAATTTATCCTAATAATATAAAATAGACCTTGCTGTATCCTAGTCTCTTTCCCATAGATATAGCCCCAGACTAAGTTGGAAGTTAGAACTGCTTTTGAAACAGCCAGTGGCATTGGTATTTAGAAAAAAAAAAAAAAAAAACTATCAGGATCCATAGCTTGTATATGTGATTTGCCCTTGGCTATATAGAAACACTTAAAAGAACAAGCAAGGAGAGAGACAAAGGGGAATAAAATACTTTATTTTGAACTACATCCTGATTTTCTTTCTAATCCAAATGTCTGAATGTTATTCTGAACCCAAAGAAGTTACCAAAAAGTCTCTAAGCTCTTATTCATCTCTAAACTGAAAACCCATATTAATTCATGCTAATTGTAGGAATTAAGAGATGAAGGGGACAGGGGAGCATGCTGAGACAATCAGATGCTACCCAGAGTTATTACTAATTGATCCTGAGTCAAGCTGCTTGAGCCTTGGAGATGCGGAACACGCCCTGATATGCAATCTTCTCAAACCCTGTTGGCCCTGGATGGGTACATTTTGTTCTAATGGATGAGATATTTGCTTCTTGGGAGCATATTTCTTCACTGCAGGCAAGAAAAATTGCTCTTTAAAATATACCTCTTCATAGCTGAGGAACACAAAACCGCTTTATGGCTTAACATTTTAAAAAGTGACTGGCCATTGTCAAAAGTACCAAGGCATCAAAGCACCCAGGCACGGCGTTGGCAGCAGGCCAGAGATTGCTTCTGCTTTCCTTTCCTCCTTGTTCCTTGAACAAACAGGTTATAATTTGAAAACAATGTAATGGAGACACATGTGATGATAAATGTCGTAGGTTGCATTGGGCGGGTATAAAATACACTAGCTGTTTGGATTTGCCTGCTTTCCTTTGTGATCCATAATCATATGAAAGAGCCTTGGTCCACTCTGAGTGTCTGTATTCCTGTCATTGGTTGACATGTTCATGACAGTCCTGAGAAACAAGGTACATTACTGCATCAGCCTCTTCAACAACTTCCCTGATAAACCCGGATGAGAAGCAAGGTGCACCATTCTAATTGGGAGTTAATCCAGAAATTCTTGTTTGAAGCTGTTATTACGGATATTTAGGACATCTTGTTTGCTGATGATGTGGGAAGCCTGCCTTTGATAGTGAGCTTTGTCAAAACCAGGAATGGTACTTACCTCTGAATTTCAGTTCTCATTTTACAATAAGGTGGAAGGTGGAGGGAACATAAATCAGTGTCATCAGTTCAGTAAGTATTGTGATCCTGCTGCTTCTGCTAAGTCACTTCAGTCGTGTCCAACTCTGTGCGACCCCATAGATGGCAGCCCACCAGGCTCCCCCGTCCCAGGGATTCTCCAGGCAAGAACACTGTGATCCCAGTATGTGCCAATCATCATGTTTTCTCTTTTTTCCTAAACATGGAATTTCAAGTGAATTTTTTCTTGTGACCTGGAACATTGCATTAATTTGTGCTTCAGAATTGCTTCAAAATCGAGTTTATTAAAGAAAACTAGCTCCCAGAACAGTGACTTTTTACTACTTGAATTCTCACTGCTATGTAATTGTGGTATTAGCAGAAGAGATTCATTTTCAAAATAATGAAAATGCAAAAATAATGTGTCATTCAAGATGTAATTTATCAGCACCAAGATTGTGCTGGATTCAACTACAGAACTGGTAAAGAACTGTAACCAAAGCAACATAATAAATTAGAAAGTCCTCCAGACACTACCGCATCATGACGTTTATGGCCTGTTCACACGTGTGTGCTCAGTCACTCGGTCATGTCCAGCTCTTTGCAGCAGGCAGCCCCATGGACTGTAGCCCACAAGGCTCCTCCATCCATGGAATTTTCCAGGCAGGAATACTGGAGTGGGTTGCCATTTCCTACTCCAAGGGATCTTTCCAAACCAGGGATCAAACCTGAGACTCTTGCATCTCCTGCATTGGCAGGTATATTCTTTACCACTAGCGCCGCCTGGGAAGCCCCATTCACAGTTCAGTATTTAAATATATGTTAAGCATGTTAAAGAATGAAAATAAGAATGTTTTTCTTAGTTGTTTAAAAACTTGAAAAGAACAACTGCTCCCTCTAGTGACAAATCATAAATTAGCAACAAAATGAAAACACTGGATGGAAAAAAACCCTATGTTTGAAATCAAACGATTTGTGGCTGAAATCAATAGAGATTAAAATATGGAAAAGTAGGTGAGTGGTAAGCCTTTACTTTGTGTTTTTAAGTGTTAATAGTCACTGCCTGTACAGTCTTTCCATTCCTTTGTTAATAGTCTTTACTTTTATATTAGCTTTTTTTTTTTTTTTGAGAAGCAGTATGTCATGTGAATGGGTTTAAGTATAAAATCGTGGTGGTTGATTTGGAATTCTTTCATAATTTTTAGCTTTAGTAATGTTCAGTTTGGTGGCGCTAGTGGTAAAGAACCCGCCTGCCAGTGCAGGAGACATAAGAGACGCAGGTTTGATCCCTGAGTCCGAAGATCCCCTGCAGGAGGGCATGGCAACCCACTCCAGTATTCTTGCCTGGAGAATTCCATGGACAGAGGAGCCTGGAGGGCTACAGTCCATAGGGTTGCAAAGAGTCGGACACAACTGAAGTGACTTAGTACACATAATCTTCAGTTTTGTTTTTTTTTAGTTGCAGTTAAATATATTAGTTTTGATACTATTTCACTTTGCCAAAATTTCAGTACAGTAAATGGATATAAGGTAGAGGTAGAAACAGTAAAGAAACTGCAAGAAGGAAAACAGTTACCGTGTTATGACTCAGAAATATCATTGACATTTGAGGTAGATCTGTATGTATCTTTTCTCATTTTTTAATGAAAACCTCTGACATTTTCATGTTTAATGGTAATGTGTAAGCAGCATTGGGGTGGTCTCCTGGTTAACTAAAAATGAGTTCAAAGGCTCAGAAAAATATGTAGGTTTGTGTGTGTTCTGATACAGCTATATCTGAGATGGGCAAGGGCCGCCGACCGTGGCTACCATCTTGCTTGACACATACCAGGAGCTCAGAAAATCTTTGCTGAAAGCCTCAGTATTTAGACAAGCTCTTAATGGGAAGAAGGGAAGAATCGGGAGGAGAGCAGGGCTTTGTGAGGATACTAAGCCAAGATCCACAGTGTTCTCTGATTGCCCCCAAGCGTCTGCCCGTGTCACAATCGTGCACTCTCCTTGAAATTTCAAAGGCTTTTTTATTTTTAATCTACTCCTGAAGTCAATGTTCCCAGACGGAATGATGTTTGAATTTGAAGTAAATTAGGCATAAGGGCATGGGGATCCTATAATCAAGATAAGGTTCGGAGTAAAGAAAGAAAGATATGACGGGAGGTTTTGGAAAGTTGTGGTTACTTTCCAAAGGCGTGTGCAGAATCTCTTTTGTTTCACTGTCATCATTGTCTCAGGGATCCAGTAAGGAAAAGATGCGGGATAGAGAAAGCTAAGCATTCCATCTAGGCCATCAGGCGGCGCTCATACATCCTCACCCGTCTTGCCTGTGCGCGCTCACACACACGTTTCATTCTATTCAAGTCTTTTGCTTCCCTCCTCCATGCTTTTCCTTCAGTTGGACACTAGGGGGAAGTGTTGTAAACGGTAGATGAATACGAATGGCTAAGAATGAATAGATCTCTTATGTACTTATAAACCTGTACGTATTTACATTTTCTATTTATTTACTTATGTTGGATATAAACATTTGCTAAGCCTGAGTAAGTTGATTAACCCCTAGGTAGCTTTTCATAGGAATTCTTCTCATGTAGTTACTGTTGTATGTGCGTATAGGATCTGTATACAGCATTTCTGAGAGGAAAATACTAATTTAGGGAGCAGGGATTTCACTGAAGAAACTTCACATATTAGCAAAAGCTTCAAAGGAAAACATACAGCTTCTGATAATGTGAATTAGAGGCCTCACCATGTATTATATGAACTTAGTGCATACTCAGCCCACTAGGCTCCTCTGTCCGCGGAATTTTCCAGGCAAGATTCTCTGAGTGGGTTGCCATTTCCTATATTAACTTAGTATACAGTAATAAAATAATGCTTTTACATAGTGTGTTAGGATTTTAATCCTGGATTGTCAATTCTCAACTCTCAGACTATTTACAGACATTTTTTCATCTCTGTTCTTTCAGGTATGAAATTATGCTTTGATTAATGGTTATACAAATAGAAATGCTCTTTGGAAAGCAAATCCAAATAACACAAGAAGGATGGTGTTAAAAAGAAAGGAGAAATTACCCACAACCCACATCACTCCCATGACCACTTCAGTGCTTTGGTGAATGTCTTTCTACACATTGTCCTGCCTTCTGTTTCGTGTCCTGTCCCTTCCCTGCCACCCTTCTGCCTGTAAGAAGTAACACTTGACTCAGTTTTGCTGCTCAGATATGTCTCCTGAAAGCCACTCCAAGTTCCCACAAGCGCATCAAGCTCAGTGTCCTTTCAATACGAGTTTATGGAAAACCACCTCTTTTTAGTTTTCTCAGACAGTGCCTTGAATGTCAGTTCCAGTTGCTTAGGTGATCTTTTTGACCTACCCACTGTACCTCCTGTATGAATTTATGCTTTTAGATAAAATTTAGGGACTTTTTGCCCCGTAAGCCTCTCCACATTGGGAACTCTCAAACTGCAGAGGAATCACTCAGGAATCAACTTCCTGTTCCCCACTCCTGGAGATCCTGAGCCGATGGGTCTTCTGGTGAGCGTCTCAGAAATGCCTGTGTTCCAGACTGCCAGCACCCCTAGGTGATTTGGAACAGCTAATCTCAAGCCTGGATTTTGAAAAACTCTACACATCACGAAAGACAAGCAGAGGAACATTATTTAAGTTGTTATTCTCTCTTCCTCTCACTCTCACCCTGGTGTGTGTGTGTGTGTGTGTGTGTGTGTGTGTGTGTGTGTTTGGGGGGGGTGGGGTGGGGTTGATGTAAATTGGAGCATCCAAGCTTGTCCATACCCATGGGCAGCTTTGCATGTTCTGTGTGACATGGAAGGTTCCTGGGGACACTCAGCAGGGAAGGGCATATTGAAATGTATTTTGTACACATTGGAAAAACTCAGTGTGTGGAATGTGTTATTTAACTGAATTATTTTTCCTGTGAAGTGGTGGTTGCTACAAATTGTTTAGGTTTTCACACAGATTTTTCAGCTGCTAGAAGGAAGATGTCCAGCCAAGGTGGGTGGGAATTTAGGGGAAAATTAAGGTATGACTGGGAATTGTCAGAGCTGCAAGGACTTCAGAGGTCATTGGAACCAAAGTTCTTGTTTCACGGAGAAGGGAACTAAAGCCCAGAAAGGTGAAATGTCTTGCCTAAGACTGCACAGCAAATTATGGTCAGAATCAGATCTAGAACTTAGTTCTTCATCCTGAGTACCACCTTCTCTGTCTACTGGTTGTTCTTACCCCAGATTGGATGCAACCCTGAGGCTCACATGAATTTAGTATTTAATATCATCCATAGCACCTGGTTGGAGAAGGAAATGGCAACCCACTCTAGTATTCTTGCCTAGAGAATCCTGTGGACAGGGGAGCCTGGTGGGCTGCTGTCCACTGGGTCGCTAAGTCGGACACGACTGAAGCAACTTAACATGCACGCATTGGAGAAGGAAATGGCACCTGTCTCCAGTGTTCTTGCCTGGAGAATCCCAGGGACGGGGGAGCCTGGTGGGCTGCCGCCTATGGGATTGCACAGAGTCAGACATGACTGAAGCGACTTAGCAGCAGCAGCAGCAGCATAGTACCTGGTTCCAGTGTTTTCCAACCCCAAACATAAGTTCTGAAATGAGATCTGTTATAAGTCATTTAAAGAACTCATATGCTAACCTCTCCTATAGGACTCTGTTTAATGTAGCATTTGATAAATAAAAATTCCCCTCTCCTAGCGGTTTGTAGAAGTAGCTACATTTGAGCCAATGCATTGAATTCTATTGACAATGGAATCAGATTGTACTCAGTTGCCAAGGTCTAAGAGTCAAGGCATATCAAAATTACCCTTGAAAAGCTGTTAGTAATGGATCATTTTTCCGTAATTTTACCACGACCACCTTTTTCTCCAGTTTTGAAATAGATCTTTGTTTCTTTGTTTGAATTGGTTGGTTTCTGTGTGAGGATGGTGTTATAAGAAAAATTCTCTTTTTAACATTAGAGTCACATATGGAAAACACCAGGACGCCCATATCCCGGAGCTCCTGAGACTTTCTGAGGGCACCACAGACTCTGCTCATCTGATCTGGGGCTTGGAGAAACATGTGCTCATTCTGTAGAACAGCCAAAGGGATGTTCCACACTTTTAATTGTCTTGCTCACACCCAGCAGCCAAGGACCACCCCAGTGCTCCTGGGGAATTGGAAACAAAATATGATGAGCGGGAAGATCCCACCACTCTGATGCCTTTTCCCTTGTGGAGAGTCACAGACAGTAGAGTTCTTGTTCTCCACCAGCTTCTTCCTTGAGTAATGATTGCTGGCTGCTCAGGGACTCTGTGGAGGTGGTGTACCACACATGGACTCAGTCTCCCTCTCTTAGAATGTACTTTCCCCCCTTAATCTAATGATCAGTCAGACTGACCATTAGGAGATTATTAGTGGCTGAAATAGCTTGCCTTCACGTTTGCCTTCTTCCTCCCACTCCTAGCACTGGAAACTCAGCTTTTTATTGCTTTAACTCAAGAAATAGAGCATCAGAAATTGAAATGTCAGGAACTAGGCAGGTGCTGAAAGGGATACAGTAGCTGAAGGATCCCCAACCTCCTTTAGTGCCTGATGATCTGAGGTAGATCTGATGTAATAACAATAGAAATAAAGTATACAAAACATGTACTATGCTTTAATTATTCTGAAAACATCGCCCACCCCAGGTGGTGACTGGTCCCTGGTGCCAAAGAGGGAAGAAACCGCTGCAATAGAGGAGGAGGAAGTTGGTGGGAATAAGTTTCAATAGGAGCTTCATCTCCCCTCATTTCAATTGTTGTTTAGCCGCTAAGTCATGTCTGACTCTTCACGATGGCATCCCTGACTCGATGGTCATGAGTTTGAGTAAGCTTCGGGAGTTGGTGATGGACAGGGAAGCCTGGTGTGCTTCAGTCCATGGGGTCGCAAAGAGTCGGACACAAATGAGCAACTGCACTGAACTGACTCTTTGCAACCCGATGAACTGCAGCATGCCAGGCTTCTCTGTTCTTCACTGTCTCCCGGAGTTTGCTCAGACTCATAGCAGGAAGGGTTGTGGGGCTATTATTTCAGGAAGTAGACTCCTTGTTTTTTGATGCCTGTCCTCCTGCCTGCCCACTCCAGCCTCACTTCTCAGACTCACATGTGAGCGTGCAATTTCAGGGAACAGCCTGGCTTCTGGAAAGTTATTTTAAAGATAGGTGTGTTCATAAGGCACTTGTTGAGCTAGGAACTTGGAACAGAAAAGCACATGCAGTTATCACATTCGGGGCACAGAGGGAATGTCCCTCAGGGAGGGTCCAGTCTCCTCGCAACTTTAATAGACTATTCAGGGTCTCCATTTGAAAACGTTAGTAAACAGCACTTTTTTGTTGTATAATAAGTTGTTTTACAACTTTTTTGTTGTATAATAATGTCACAATTATGATAGAAGCACAGAATCTGAGAGTTTTTCAGAACTGCAGAGCTAACACTCACAACAATATGAGTCAAAGGAAAGTGACATTCTGGAGGCAAATGTCAATGAAATCTCACTTTAAGAGAGAGGTCATCCCAGATAAGTTACTGAATCCTTTTACGTCTGTTTCTTCATCTGACAGGACAATGAGGATGAAGAGCTCTAACACAGAAGCTGTTAGGAATGTTTCTTCTAGGTCAAGAGGGTAACACATTCATCTCTCTGGTCCAGCATTTCCTTCTGCTTGAGTACTCCCAGGAAGAAGGAACTAATAAATTCCTTGAATAGACATTTGCATTGGGAAGCTTGAGCCTGTTCACGTATTCTTTTGTTCAGTAGTAGCAACCAAACCCCTTCTCAGGACCAGGCATTGAACTTGAAATCTAGCTTTTCTTTATAGTGAATCCAAGTCAATATGCCTATAGCTTCTGTCTTAGGGTGCTCCGTCTGATCTTTGCACCAATGCAAGTTTCCATCATAGCAACCTTTGGCTGAATAAGGACAATCCTTGTGTCTTTTCTGTCTCTTTTATTCAAAGAAGTGTCTTCTCAGTTCTCCAACCCCCTCACTATCCTACCACCAGCAACTGGTTATATTTCAGTCTTTTATTTTCCTTAAAATACAGCACTCAGAAGTCCTGCCTCATCTGCTTGTGGGCTAATCTTGAGTCTTTGAAGATTCTAACTTCCTCTGGTTAGGGCTGATGGGGACCGTCTGCCTGGTATGGTACATCTGAAGACTGCTCTCAACCAGTCTTACATCATAATTGGCGATTTGGGGGGCCTAAAAATACACCTAAACACACTCTGGAGTCAACTGTAGCCCTGTGAAACAGGTTTTGTTATAAGGAGCGGTGTTCCGGGTGACAGGAAGGAACAGCATGTGCTAAGGCAGGAACCTCTGAGCAGAGGGTGCTGATGAGAATGAAGCACTCTGACCCCAGTCTACACCTGACTGAGGATAAGATGGACACTTTTTGATAAAGCCTCCCTCTGCAGTGCCAAACTCAGGTCTATTCTTGTTCTGTTTCTGTTTAAACCTCCCACAGGATTTGTGGATTAAGATCAATCGTATTGATATGACAGCAGAATAGAAGCAGCCAAAGGGAAAAAAATAGATCAGACTTATCAAAATTTAAAGCTTCTGTGCTTCAAGGGCCAGAAGTGAAAGACAGATCCACAGATGGGGAGATATATTTGCAAATTATTTGACAAATAGTCAATAGTATATTTACAAAGATATGCAGTCATCAGTTCAGTTCAGTTCTCCAACACCACAGTTCAAAAGCATCAATTCTTTGGTGCTTAGCTTTCTTCACAGTCCAACTCTCACATCCATACATGACCACTGGAAAATCCATAGCCTTGACTAGATGGACCTTTGTTGGCAAAGTCTCTGCTTTTGAATATGCTATCTAGGTTGGTCATAACTTTCCTTCCAAGGAGTAAGCATCTTTTAATTTCATGGCTGCAGTCACCATCTGCAGTGATTTTGGAGCCCCCCCAAAAAAAGTCTGACACTGTTTCCACTGTTTCCCCATCTATTTCCCATGAAGTGATGGGACCAGATGCCATGATGCAGTCATCACCTCTAATTCCAGGACATTTTTAACACTCTGAAAACAATGCCATGCCTTTTAGTAGCTACCACCCCCTTCCTTCCTTCTTTCCTAAGTCATAGACATGGGACCATACAATCTTTGTCCTTTTGTGTCTTGCTTATTTCACTTAGCATAATGTTTCAAGGTTCATCCATGTTGAAGCATGTATCAGTATCTCTATTCCTTTTAATGGCCGAGTAGTATTCCGTTGCATGAATAGATCACATTCTGCTTACTCGTTCATTGATTGATGGATGGTACAGTTTTTCTACTTCTTGGCTATTATGAATATGCTATGAACACTAGTGTACAAATTTGGAGTGGAAGTATTTTTTTCTTAATTTTATGGAAATATAATTTACTTATAATATTGTGTTAGTTTCTACTGTACAGCAAAGTGACTCAGTGATTCATGTGTTATTTTTCATATTCTTTTCCATTGTGGTTCATCACAGGATATTAAATACACTTTCCTGTGCTATACAGTAGGGCCTTGTTGTTTATTCATTCTGTGTATAACGGTTTGCATCTACTAACCCCAAACCCCCAGTGCTTCCCTCTTCCGTCCCTTTCCCTGCTGGCACTCACAAGTCTCTTCTTTATGTCTACGAATCTACTTCTGTTTCATGGATAGATTTATTCATGCCATATTTTAGATTCCATGTATAAGTGATACCATACAGTATTTGTCTTTTTCTTCTGACTTACTTCATGTAGTATGATGATCTCTAGTTGCATCCATGTTGCTGCAAATGGCATTGTTTTGTTCTTTTTTATGACTGAGTAATATTCTGTTGTATATACGTACCACATCTTCTTTATCCATTTATCTGTCGATGGACGTTTAGGTGCTTCCATGTCTTGGTTATTGTTAATAATGCTGCAATGAACATAGGAGTGCATGTATCTTTTCAAATTATAGTTTTGTCTGGGTGTATGCCCAGGAGTAGGATTGCTGGATCATATGGTAAATCTATTTTTAGTGTTTGGAGGAGCCTCCATACTGTTTTCTATATATGGAAGTATATTTTTCATTTTGGGGGCAGTTATACATAGGAGTGGAATTGCTGGGCCATGTGGTAACTGTTCATTTCTTTAAGAACTGCCAAATTGTGTTCCAGAGCACTGTACCATTTTACATTTCCACCAGCAATGTGCAGTGGTTCCTTTTCCTCCATATCCTGTCAACACTTGTTTTGTAAATCTTTTTAATTATAGCCATCCTAGTCAGGGTGAAATGTGGTATGTGGTTTTGCTTACATTTCCCTCATAGCTAATTATACTGAGCATCTTTATTATGCTTGTCTGCTATGGTATATATTCTTTAGAATATTGTCTAATCAGATCCTTTGCTCACTTAAAAAATTGGGTTATTTATCATTTTTGAGTTGTAAGAATTCTTTACACATTCTAGAATTTTTACCTGAGGAAGATTTTTGAAAAATGCTTCTATGGTGACTAGAACTCATCTAGAGGAAAGATTTTATAAGAAAAGAAAATAGGCTGATAGTAAGAAAAATTAATAGGGAGACAGAACCACACTTGTTTCTCAAGGCATCAAGTATGTATTTGTTGATAGATGGATAATTATTTCTAATGTAAGACATAATTTATATCAAACCAACAGGAAAAGAAAATTTATATACAGACTTTCAAAAACAAACATTCCAATAACCAACACAAGAACAAAATATCAATCCATAATCCTATAATGTCTTATAATACCAGAAAAGTATACATTAGAATCTTGAGCAAAACAAGACCTCTTATGAAAAGTACTTTTTCCTATGCTATTCCTGTCATCACTATTATTATAACCCTTTCAGAGTTCTCAGGAATGAGACTGGATCATAGGAATAGATTCAGTACTCAGGTCCCAAGTATCTTTTCAGTAAGATTTAACTGTTATGGTTCATTTGCCTCATGAACTCCCTTGGTGACTTCCATTGAACATTTTCATAGAACTTTACATATAAAATCTATTCAGAAAAAAAGTGAACATACTTAAAAGGGACCCACATTCACATGAAATAGAAATTATTACATTAATGAAAAATGGAACATCAGTGTATTTTTAGTTATTTGGAGAGGGCTCAGTAAGAAATTCTACAGTATAAAATCATCGTAGACATATAATTTCTGAAATCATTTGACTTGAGCCTCTACAAAAATGGATGTACTGTCAGTTAATAATGAAAAGTCGAGTACTCTGGGGAGGCATTTAGAGAAGTCTTGATTGTCTTCTCTACGTAGTCCACACGGGGGCAGTACAGGAAAACCATGTACTGTTAAAAAGATCTATTCAAGATGAACATTCTGGTACACAGACAGGGCCTGCCAAAGAGTGTTTGGCAACACTTACCTGCAAAAGACAGTTATCTGTATGATGACTCCTAATTCGATGATAAACTGGATTAGATTTTTAAAATAGAACACAAGATGGAAAATTATTCACTTTACAATTTTTTTTTTGCTTTTTTTTTTTGAAAAACTTGTTATTCTTTACACGAGTTCATCATGTACATTATTCAACATGTGATTGGATTTACGTGCCACATTCTAGTAGCCCTATAACACAGTAGTTAGACTAGGTTGCGTCTGCATATTGTAAATGTGGGCTGTGGTAGTCATATATATGAAAATAAACTTGACAACAAGTTGTAAGCTCTTCCATGTACCTACGTGTTGTGTTGAAATCAGGATGGGTATCCATAAATTAAAGTTATAATCTGAAATAGAGAGCACAAAAGCATTTTCTTATATGCCATAGAGATTTTGAGTGTTAACCAAAACCTTATTTTACATAGCTTTGAACATATATTTAAATCACTTACTTGTGATTTTTTTTGAGTTATGAAATAAATATTTTTATGAAACTTTTATGAATTTTTTTAAGTTAATGAACAATACATAGCTGATACTTGCTGTGGATTCTCTAAAACCCATCGATACATGTCAAGTCTAGAAAGTTTTACCAGCTGGAACAATGCATAGCAAGAGATATTCAGAATTATTCTGCAGCCCATGCCAATCCTGGCAGGATGCAACAAAGAAAGCAATATTATCTGAGCTGCCTTTGATGTGTGCTCAGGGTTTGTAAACAGATCAAGAACCTGGATTACTCTGGGTGATGATATCAGTGATATAGTAAGAATGTTTTTCTAGAACAGTATGTAAGCATAATTCAGTAATTATCAAGCCTTTTTCCTGTTTCCTCATCCTATCTCTGCCCTACACCTCCCTCTCTCCACCCTCCTTCACCCCTCCACCCTCACGTTACCCTATGGGATTCATTTCTACTATTTACATTTCCCCTTTTCAGTGTTCTTCCTCATTTGCCTTTTTAAAAAATGTTTATTTTTATGTACAATTTCTAGCCATTTAGGCTGTGATTTTCACCTGAAATGGATCATTTAAAAAAAACATTATGATAGATTTTCAGAGCAGTTTTAGATTCACAGAAAAACTGTAGACATTTTGCACACTCTGTGTGTCCCCAGATGCACACAGTCTTCCAAGTGGGGTAAGTGTTTTTCAAGAGCATTATCGTTTCAGCTGTCATCATCACACTGTCTCAAAGAAAGCTCCATCTCCGTGGCCAATCATTGGCCAAAGCTGGGAAAAGAAGAGGATTTTTGATGCTGTGGCCTGATGCAGGAATAAAAGCCCAAGGGCAAATTTTCAACTTAATCGTGAGGCTGTAATAGTTCATTCTGTACGTGACTTTCTCAGGATGGTGGTGGAGCCACGCTGAGGTAATTTCACTTGACAAGAACTTGCTGTACACTCCTCATTACTGTGAAGTCTTAGAATAATGCTGATCACCACTTTATTCTTGACTTCATGCAGGGCCTCCTCTTAGGCTTCTACCTTAATATATAAAAACTGTAATGTTCAGTCTCATGCTTGTTCAGCTTTTATGAA
Source organism: Bos taurus (assembly GCF_002263795.3). Lineage (NCBI taxonomy): Eukaryota > Metazoa > Chordata > Mammalia > Artiodactyla > Bovidae > Bos > Bos taurus. The sequence goes on along the minus strand of NC_037355.1, from coordinate 16,137,427 downwards.
TGCAACTCAGATGTTTTATAAGTTGTCCATTTTTATTTTGTCATAGTTTTTAAGAAGGAAGATGCCATGTTCCTTTATGTCCAGTCAGTTCCTGGAGTTAAAAAGGAATTAAATGGATGTCTTTGAATGAAGAGTGCAATGAAGATGCTTAATTTTATATGTATTAGCAGATATTCTGTTCTGAGTGCCACCTGCAATAGAGCAGGACCTAAAAAATGTTGGTTAAAGGACATTAGATCCTGTCAAACTAATGCCCTCAGAGCAGACCTTTGGGTTGACTTTCTTTCGTGGCTCAAATGGTAAAGAATCTCCCTGCAATGCGGGAGGACCTGGGTTTGATCCCTGAGTTGAGAAGATTCCCCTGGAGAAAAGAACAGCTACCCACTCCAGTATTCTTGCCTGGAGAATTCCATGGACAGAGGAGTCTGGCAGGCTACAGTCTATCGGGTCGCAGAGTTGGACACGATCAAGCGACTTTGACTTCTGAAAGCTTATCCCAGTAATATATAAAACCCCTCATGCTGCTACTGCTGCTGCTAAGTTGCTTCAGTCGTGTCCGACTCTGTGCGACCCCATAGACGGCAGCCCACCAGGCTCCCCCATCCCTGGGATTCTCCAGGCAAGAACACTGGAGTGGGTTGCCATTTCCTTCTCCAATGCATGAAAGTGAGAAGTGAAAGTGAAGTCGCTCAGGCGTGTCCCACCCTCAGCGACCCCATGGACTGCAGCCTTCTAGGCTCCTCCACCCATGGGATTTTCCAGGCAAGAGTACTGGAGTGGGGTGCCATTGCCTTCTCCGTAGACTGTCTTATTTCTGGGCAGTCAAGACACTTAACTCTCAAGGCCCTCATATAAAGCTAGAGAAAGCTGGTTTGAAGAAAGAAAAATCAGCTTTTATATGTGCATAGCAATTGTTGTGAAGATGAAAGCCCTGAGCCCTGTGTATTAGGTCTACTTGCTGTGACAAGATCCATATTTACTTCGCAAATAGCCATCAGAACACTGTCTATGAACCACCTCTTTACACATTTTTTAGACTTCTTAGAATGTTCTGAATTTTTACGTCCGTCCATGAGTAGGTGGGATGGACTATGATATACGGACAGTTTGTTGTCCAAGTCGCTTAGGAAACAGGCTAACAGGCGAATGGGTAAGAACGGGTCAGAAGGAAGAGACACGCATGAAGTGAAGAAGTCATTGAGAAGCATCTGGTTGAACATGGGACACGTGTGTGTCAGATACTATTCTAGAATTTATATTTTAATGGTAATATTTTAACAACATTTGTTATGTTCTAGGCCCTTTGATAAATCTTATATAAGCCTTGGTGTTTTCAACACTCAAAGCAAACCTGTTAGGCACATTATTTCTTTTCCTGTGTTTATAGATGAGGAAACTGAGGCTCAGAGAGGGTATTTCTTTAGTCTGAGGTCACCCAGCTAGGATGAGGTAGATTTAGAATTCTAAATCCAAATCTTTGTTCCCCAATTTAAAATTTGGCTTATGAAAAATGTTTTTGAAACTCTCTAAAACTGATTCTCCAGGAAATGAGGGAACAAGAGTTCATTTTTTCTCATTTCCCCTGAGTTGGTTGACTATATTCTATTCTATAGAATGGAAAAAAGCATGTGGAAAAAAAGCATGTCTTAGTTTTGGCTATTATGATAAAGTACCAAAGATGGGGTGGCTTATAAACAAAAATGCATTTCTCATACGTGTGGAGGCTGAAAGTCTGATATGAGGGTGCCAGAAGGGTTTTTGCATTTTGGAGAGAGCTCTCTTCCAGGTTTCAGCCTGCTGACTTTTCATTATGTCCTCGCTTAGAAGTAGACCTAGCCAGCTCTCTGACCTCTTCTTACAAGGTTATTAATCCCATTCATGAGGGCTCCACTCTCATATCCTGATTATTTCCCAAAAGCCCACCTCCAGATACTATTACAATGGAGTTTAGGTTTCAATATACAAGTTTCAGGGAGACATAAATATCCATTCTATAACAAAACAATAATAATGTATGTAGGATGTCTCTACCTATGGATTGCTTGGGACAAACTCTGTCCATATCCATTTGTTGTTGCTGTTGTTTTAGTTACTAAGTTGTATCTGACTCTCTTGTGAGCCCATGGACTGCAGCCTGCCATGCTCCTCCATCCATGGAATTTCCCAGTCAAGAAATACTGGAGTGGGTTGCAATTTCCTTCTTTAGAGGATCTTCCTGACCCAGGGATCAAACCCACACATCTTGCCTTGGCAGGCAGATTCTTCACCATTAAGCAACCTGGCAAGATCCATTGCCTTGGTATAATTATTGGGAGCAAACCCTTTTCCTTTCAGTAGTGTCTCAATTTAGACAAGAAATTACAAGGTCATCCTGTAAATAACCTCCTCACTTCTGCCAGAGCAGATCGCTGCTCATCTTTCTGCTTTCCTGTGGACCACCTATCCCACCCTACTTCAGACATCTTTAGAGGAATGACAACTTTTGGCCTTGGACTGTTTTGAGTCTAGACATTATGTTCTGCAGATCAATAAACTCTGGCTGGTGTTCCCTTGTACTCCTGTATCTAAACACCTTGGTCTCCCTTCTTGGTTTTCTTGGCAGTCAGACTTCTGGAAGTGTCAAAACTTTCTGTCCAGACTTCCAAGTCCATAAGCCAATGACCATTCTACCAGATCTGATCAAAATCAAGGGTGCTAGTTAAATGCATTAGTCAGAAAAATTTTAAGTAATGGCTCCTTAATGAACATTGTATTCTTATGGATGAAATAAGATGCTCAAGTAAAATTTCCAAAAATACAACTTCACATGATTGTTGACTTGTCCATAAGCTGTTCTGAAATGACATAGGATAAGCAGATTCTCTTATCCATTGCAGTCCTTTGAGAAAGAGAGTTTGAAGATCAAAGTAAATTTTTTTTAGTTTCACTTCATCCCATATTTTAACTCAAAAGTGATGAAATATTAAATAATGTAAACTATTAATAACATATTTGCTTATGATGCTCTGGGTTTTCAAAAAAATTTGCATCAGTTACCTCAGTTGATCCTCCGACACTCCTGGGATTAAAGTAGGGCAGGAAAAATTTTTATCTGTTCTTATAGAGAAAACACCTGAACTGAGGAGAGGCTAAGTGACTCACTCACAAGTAAAGCCAAGCCCCAAAAGCAGAACTGTCTTCTCTCCGATGAAGGGTCTTCTACCAAACAAAAGAAAGCCTTGACTGTTCATGTCCATTTCATCAGCACATTCATTAAAATGCTTAAAAATCATGCTTGCTTTGTTTATGTTTTTCCTACAAAAATAAACTACTAATCTATAAATAATTTTCTAGAGAAAATGATGTCCTCTCTGTTTGGCGAGTGGGTCCCCTTTTCTAACTGGAGTGGTTATACTTTTCCCCCCTTGTCTTTCCCTCCTGTTCACCATCTTATTCATACATCTTTCACCTTCTTTCTTACTTCCTCTAGCTTTTTAGAGAAGCAGGTAGGCTGCCTGGAAAAAGGAGAAAGACCCTCAGGTTATGTTGTTTGTAGGTGAACCAACAATTGTCAGTTAGCTGGGTCTGGGCTACAGAGATTCAGGATCATAACTTCAAAGCCGTATCACTCCATATCTGAAGACACAGGCCCTGGGGCTTGCAATCTCATTAGAATTTGGCAGTGGAATTACAGCCAGATTTTAATACTGAACCTCTGGGATACCAAATGCATTCACTGGTAATACTATCCATAAAACATGTAGCAGTCTCAAAGAGCTGCACTTATTCCTGGAAATTGGATAGGAATCGAAATGGAACATAGAAGGCAAGTTGAGGCATGTCTTCCTTATACCAAACAGAAAACCTGCTTGTTAGAAGTTTCTCCTTAGTGTATCTTTGGTACAAGTTGGTACATGCAGTTACCATAATGTCATAGCCCACTCTATACCCATGAAAAATAGGTTGGAAACCATCCAGCTTTTTCTTTGAACTTATGAGAGAATAGTATTGATTTACTCAGGGAAACTCAATGTGCCTCAGGTCCAGGCTCTTTTGAAGTCTTGGGTTGTAATTTCAATGCTGGTGATAATTCTTAACAAGTGAAACTACAAAATGTGTTTAGGGACTTACTGGAGTGTAGGTTCTTCTGTCTCTTTGCAGAAAGGATTCGGTGAGAGGCAGAGTAACAGGTAAGGAAAGAGTTTATCCGCATGGGATGCTTGTGAGATTTACAAGTGGGCAGGCAAGGGAGGGCCAGCCTGAGAACTTAGTGGACTAGAGTTTTATAAGCAAAGAATGAATGGGGAGAGGGAGAAAACCACCTTCTTCTTCATTCTTGAGTAGACGTCAAGCTTCTATCATCGGTTCCTCCTCCAAGTTGGGCAGGTAAATTTTGTCTTGCCCCTATGTGGTTAAACTAGGACTGTCATGGTGCAGTGGAAATGAGCAAAAAAGAGGTAACACATACTAAAATATGGTAAATTGTCTCAGGTTTTAGTATAATGTCACCTTTTCCATATATGTTTGTTTAGTGTGTGCAGAGGAGCATGTTCTAGGAATCATTAACTTACCTCACCAGGCAGGTTGTGGGTTTCATTCCACCATGGTTTAGGGGGGCATGTCTCATGATTCTGTTGCATGGTTTCATTGCTAAGCAAGCCTAATTTCTTGATTGATCATTAACTTAGAGGAGTTGCCCATAGTTTTTTCTTTACTTACAATCCCTAATGGGGATCTACTTAATCTATTAATATCTATTTAGTCACCTACTTTGTCCCCTTACTCTGTCCCTATCATAAGTGTTGTATGGTTGTTGCCAGTCAGTCCGTGTTTATTGCTGTGGTGTCATTCTTACAATTCTCACACCCCAGGGACTGTCACCAGACAGTGTTAGAGCAGTCACGTAAAGATGAACTGTGAGGGGCGTGAACACGATGGTGAGCATAGTTTGTCTAGAGGGTGCTTTAGCTAAATGGCTTCTTATAGCTTATCTTGGTACTGAGCCACCAAAGAAGTCACAGAACCCTGAAAAAAATGAGTTGTGTTTACAGAAGCTAACCACATTGAAAGGGGTGTTGAGATGAAGTGGCTGAACATTCTTAGCATTTTCTAGAACTGCGCACTTCATGCTTGGTTGTGTTTTAGATACCCTCATTGCTGGAACTTAATTTTTCCTTATGCTTGTTTAATACAGTGATGGTGCAAACAGGCTTTGGAGGGACTTCATAAACAGCCATGAGTTCACTGCCTAAACTCACGTTCTGAATGGCTAATTCAACTGCATTTTCATGGAGTGAGAAAATGAAGCAGTTGCAAGGAGAGATGGAGCTGGTTACTGTAGCTATGGGCTCTGACCCAGGGAGGACATGGGACTGCTGATTGCCTTCTTTGCTGAGTGCTAGCTGTCTCCATTTTTTTCAAAACAAGCATTCCTGGATGAGTGGAGGCCTGTGATGCTCACTGGGAATCATGTTGTTTAACTGCTGATGCAGAAATGTTCTTCCCAGAAGGAATTTGGGTGGTGCTCACATTTTCTGTGTATGTGCGAAAAGTCTGGGTCCCAATCTGGCTCTACATCTAAGCTACCATTAGCCTGGGGATCTTGGGAAAGTCACTTGGCTCTCCGGGCATGAAGATTGAACGCCATGCTTCTTATTTTTATGAACCTATGAACCCTTTAAAAATCATTAACATTTCATGCCTTTGGTGGTGGTGGTGTTTAAATCACAGAATGCCCACGGTGATTGCAAGCAAAACAGTATCCTATTAAATATGTGGTTTTTGAAAGATGGTTGACAGGCTTGATTCTGCTATGCCATTTCTTTCACTTTCCAAATTTAAACTTGGGAAGTTTCTAAGGGCTCTGAAACCCTGCAATCTATGTCACAAGACCTATTGATGCAAAAGTACCTTTAAAGGGCCACCGTGTGGTTTCTCTTATCTCTGTGGTTTATTAACAAGGAAAGTCAGGAAAGCTCACTTCACTGTTCACTTTATTCTGGGTATGAACCGCCCTGGGCTTTCCCATCGGATGCTCACACTTTGTAGTTGAGAGTCCGAATGTGTCTGTTTCTCTTTCGGTACATTTCAGAAGTTAATTTGTACCAGGAAGAAGTGTGTACTGTCATCTTCTTTTTGATAATGTCTGATTGCTCACTCGATGTAGATGTAATGTTTTACTGACTTGGTTACCTGCACTGGAACGTTGGGTCTAAGCATTGTTCTGAGTCCATGGGTTATTCTCAGGGTGACCGTCATCAAATGTTTCTGTTAGTTCTCATATGGTCACACATACTTTATCACTTATTTTGCCGACCTGATGGCATAGAACATCAGAGCTGGACAGGAGCTCAGTGTGTCAGATTCAACCGTCTAGTTTCCATAGATGAGAAAACTGAGCCTCCAAGTTCACTATCATCAAGCCTCTTTGAGTGTCAGTTATTGTGATTTTGTTCAAATTGGGGGCCTCCCTCTTGATATGGTTATCACATGTCTACAGTTTTTTGTAGGATATGTTGCCATCAGCTATTCTTTACATATTGGCTTCTATGCTTCCTAAATGTGGGACATGGGTGACCTAATTGAGCATGCTGATTTCTGCTTTGCTAAAAGCTTCTAAAGCTATAAATAAATAATTGTGGGAAGATGCTTGATGGACTTTCAGTTGAAATAATAATCTCCTGGATTGATAGTTTCATCCTTAAGAGAGCCAAAAGCACCTCTTACATATTTAGCACACTTATCTTCAACAACCTTGGGGAACTGCTGGGATAGATTGGATCATCCAAGGGATTCAACAAAACTTTAATCAAGACTTTGTTGAATGACCCACTGTGTGTCTTGCCCATAAACTAAATTATTGGGATTTAAAAGGCAAAGTCCTGTCTTTTGACTCATGGTCATAGGAAGATAGACCATTATGAGACAAGAATGTGACCATTTGAAATCTTTGTATAAGTCACTAATGCATGAAAGGTAGAAGATAGTAATGTCACAGCTGGAAGTCAATAAGTGTTAGTCACTCAGTCGTGTCCAACTCTTTGTGAGCCCATGGACTGTAGCCCACAGGCTCCTCTGTCCATGGACTTCTCCAGTCAAGGATACTGGAATGGGTTGCCGTTTCCTCCTCCAGGGAATCTTCCTGACCTAGGGATCGAACCCCCGTCTCCTGCATTGCAGGTAGATTCTTTACCATCTGAACCAGGAGGTAGCAGCTAGATGTGGAGTCACAACAGCTGTGGGAGCAAGTGGGATGGAATATAGACTTCTGCTAAAGCAAGGAAATGGGAGGAGAGAGAATAGGATTGATAGTGAGTCAAAGGTGATACAAAGTTTTCTTGGCCACAGAAAGCGAGCATAGACTGAAGAGGTTAGAGAATGTGGTGGGCTGTAAAGGTTTAACTGCAAATCAACTGAAGAAGAAAATCAGTTTTAAAATTGGTGTACATTTGCACACCAGTTCCAGCTTTTTCAAGGCATTTTTACTTCCATATATAACTTCTCTGGAGAAGGCAATGGCACCCCACTCCAGTACTTTGCCTGGAAAATCCCATGGATGGAGGAGCCTGGTAGGTTGCAGTCCATGGGGTCGCTAAGAGTCGGGCACGACTGAGTGACTTCACTTTCACTTTTCACTTTCATGCATTGGAGAAGGAAATGGCAACCCACTCCAGTGTTCTTACCTGGAGAATCCCATTGACGGGGGAGCCTGGTGGCTGCCGTCTGTGGGGTCACACAGAGTTGGACACAACTGAAGTGACTTAGCATAGCATAGCATATAACTTCTCCAAGGTTTGTTTTCAGTCAAACTAGAGTCCACTATTTTTTTTCCTCTTCACAAACTTGAAAGATAGGGTGATGAATACTCCATCCATTTTAACAGATGGGAAAAGTAAGGCTCAAAGAAGATAAGGGGCTTTCTCAAGGTTACATGATAAATAATAAAGACTAAACAAACCTAATATCTTTGCTTTTCTGGTCATTCACACTTAGTCTACTTTCTCTTCTTTCCCCTTTGTTATCTCCGAGCCTGTTTGAGCTGATGCCCAAGGACTGGTCCTTTATGTCATGTTTGCTAACTCTTCTCAGCCATCCCCTTGCATGCCAGAGGGACCCTCTTAACTGCATCAATCTTTCATGAGCTACTTGCTATGTTTATTCATCGAGGCAACAGCCTGCCTCCAGGAGCAAAAACTTAAATTCAGAGAGCATAACTTTCTTGTTCGGAGGAGGTAATGGCACCCCACTCCAGTACTCTTACTGGAAAATCCCATGGACGGAAGAGCCTGATGGGCTACAGTCCATGGGGTCGCTAAGAGTTGGACACGACTGAGTGACTTCACTTTCACTTTTCACTTTCATGCATTGGAGAAGGAAATGGCAACCCACTCCGGTGTTCTTGCCTGGAGAATCCCAGGGACAGGGGAGCCTTGTGGGCTGCCGTCTATGGGGTCGCACAGAGTTGGACACGACTGAAGCGACTTAGCAGCAGCAGCAGCAACTTTCTTTTTAGGATTGGTTGTTTATTTCAACATGGGCTTTAGTCTAGATGAAAAGCATGTGATGAAAACAGTATTGAATGAGCATGGTTCCCAGAGGTGAAATGAAAAGCAGAACCTTTCCTGTTTGCTAATGGCCATGGCTGCTGTGAGGAATCTATTACCTTTTAAAACCCTAGGACTTGAAAATAGAGGAAACAGAATCGCGACATACTCCAGTGTTACTTCCCAGTGCTAACTTTATAGCGTCATCAGAAGTCTCCAGACTTTTTCTTACCTCTGTTACTGTGCTCTGAACTCAAATCCATCTTTCCAACACTGCCAGAGATAACCTGTCTACAACCTGACTGTCATTTACCTATGAAAACCCTCTTTGGCCTAAGGGAAAAAGCCAGCCTTCTTAGCTGGATATACAAAGACCTGTCACCCAGTCTCCACCCAGCCCCTCAACTTCTCTTCCTGTCACTCACCTGCTTTGTATTGCTTATATTTCCACAAGCTGTCTAAGAAACAATACCTTTTCTTAATATTATTACTGTTTTTGTTCTCTCTGCCTGAATAGTTTTCATCTCTCTCAGTGCCATGTCTGACTATTCCTCATCCTTCAAGATTCAGCTCTTCTGTTCTCAGAGGTCAGCCTGAACCACACCTGTTTCCCATCTCTAGTTGGATTTCTAAGGGCCCTTCTTTGGGAGTTATATGTCCCTGTGTGTGTGCTGTTCTGTAATGGAAATAATACACTGAATATTTGAAATAATGTATTTAAACTTCATTTCTTACCATGTACCATCACTGTGTTAATAATCTGTTTCATCTCTGTAACCACCTCATACTTGGCACATAGGAAGCAATTAGAAAAGACATGCTGAATGGAATCAGGGAACCTATGAGAGGATTATATAACTTTTCATTTGATAAAACTCATTTTCAGAGTGATTGACTTTCCCAAGGTCTGCAACTAGGAAATGGAAGAGCTGACCACTATACCACACTGCACACCAAAATTCTGCTTTAATTTCTATCTGCTCCCCCACATTGTAAGGATAGAATTTATGGTTCCCAAGTACAGGAAAGATGACTTTTGTCCCTATAGCCCAGCATATTAATATAGTAGATGTCCAAAATACTCACTGGGATTGACGTTAATTCTCTTCCTATATCCCTTTTGATTTTTTTTTTTTTTTTTTTTGAGGCTAGGGCCCATTTTTACCTTTGAATATATACTAAAGAGTCCTTATTTAAACTATTTTACAGCCAACAGACATTCAAAAAAGACTTGTTTTATTCTCCTAAAATTAGTTTTCTATATCTTCTTTGGGTGACATTGTCATCTATCTCCCAGTGACCGAATTTAATGAGAATGACCATATAATTGATCACGCTTTTGAGAATGAAAGAGAGTGCTATTAATAATTACCTCAAGAGAACAGATGGGAATGGAATTTTCCTGGGCAAACCAGGATGTGTGGTCACCCTAAGTATAATCAAATCACCAACAGGAGAGACTTAATCCAGTGCTTTTGATCAAGTCCTTAAATCATGCTGCGTTGTCCTCTGAGTTTCTCATATTGTAGGAAAGCTCTGGCAGTCAAGCATACCTTCTCAAAATGTAAAATTCCTAGAAGAAATCAGACATAGCCAAGGAAGTAATATATACTTGCTAGTATTGATATGCTTATTTTCTTTAAAAACCGCCATTGGAGGTAAATTTTATGAAAAGGTGGTGGGAGAGTTGTTAGGAGCTGGTGCTATAGCCCTCTGGTAGTCTATAAGCCTTTCATGGGAATACTGCTGAATTTGGGTTATTGTGTAAAATGCATATTGTCAGTTTTCATGCCTTTACTAGAATGTCTATGTTGTGGCATCCTGACTAACGTCATGAGATGCAGTGGAGATGTGAGATCTACCTGCTCTAAGAGAAAAAATGTTTGGCAACATGAAGCTGCTGGCAAAGAGAAAGTGTTTTTCCTAGAATATGCAAGAATTTTGTTTTGATGGTATGTAAGAGATATGGTCAAGGCAGCTGTCCTCTGACAGTCACTCGGCATGAAGGGTCTCCATATGAAGACTGGGATAACCTCAGATGCTATTATCGACACTGTGAGCCAGTGTATTGCTATTGCTTGGTCACTAAAAGTTCTGGTGATATAATACTAGAGTGTGCTCTGCAAACAAAAAGATCAGAAAGAGTATTGCAGAGTAGGAATTTCATCTCTCTACCCCACCTCATATTAGGATTTTTGTGTTTTTTTTGGACTAAGAGGCAGTTGTGGGCATATTTTTTTCTTTTTTAAAAATTTTACTTATTTTAAAAAGAATTTTTTAAGAGTCTTTATTTAATTTGTTACAGTATTTTTTCTGTTTTGGTTTTCTGGCTGTGAGGCATATGAGCTCTTAGCTCCCTGACTAGGGATAGAACCCACTTGCCATGCATTGGAAGATGAAGTCTTAACCACTGGACCACCAGGGAAATCCCTTTCTTTCTTTTCTTCTTTTAAATCAACTTTGTCAATAATAAAGAAAAGGTCATGTGCAGACCCTTGACCACAAGTTTTTCAGACTCCATTTTGTTTCTCCTCTTATCCTACCAAGGTATTTAGGACATGTACCTTTGGAGAATATCACTAGCTGGATTTTTGTGTGGACTAGTACTCCCTTCTTAGAGGACTTTGAGAATTACTTGGAGGTATTTCAATTGCCACAGTGACTGGAGGGGCACCATTGATGTTAGTGGGTAGAGGTCAGTGTGGTAATTATCCTTCAGCCTTCACTGGACAGAATCGTCCTTCACAGTGAGAATTGCGCTTCCCCCATGTCAACAATGCCCTGTTGTGGAATGCCATGGAAAGCATATATGATTCTGATCATATATTCTGAGAATATATATTCTGTTTCTCCTTACTGTTAAAGGTGAAATAAAGTCTTCTGGTTTTAAAGTCACTGAAAATCACTCCTGGGTGAACTTTTTATTCTGTTAGTCAGTGTAGTTAATGGAGTTTTTTTTTTTTTTTTTTTTTTAACATTTGGCAAAGCTCTCTCTTATTAGCTTGTGCAATATACCTAGTGCCAATTTGCATTTTAAAAACTTCCCTCATTGCAACAGCTGTACAAAAGCCATTACAGATTGGGAGGGGAAAAAAGATTATATTTATGAAGCAAATTAAGGAAGGCAAAAGGAAAATGTTTTGCTCAAGCTCTGTGGCTTAGAAGTGAATAAAATAATCTGTTCCTGAATTCAAATAGAACTGAAATGCAAAAGATAAGATTCTTATAAAAAAGATGTTCTACCTCTTGCCCCTGAGGTTGGATTTTAAGCAGATATTTTTGATTATTTCTACTAACTTGGATAGTGAATAGTGTCTAGATCTCTTGGCAAATCACTCAAATTTTAGAGCAATCTTTCTCAATTAAAATTCTTAAAGTTGATCATAGATAAAAACAGAATAATTTTTCAGGTAGAAGATGGCCAACAGAAAAAAAAGGAAGAGAGAGAGAAAGAGAATGAAAGTTCCTTAAGCCATAGTCAAAAGTAATCAGTGGTGGAATTGTTCGGGGCAGGGGGTACTTTGGTGGAAGTGATTCAGAATTAAAAGGCAAGACAAACTCACCATTTAAAAGACATTAAAAGCAGCAATAAGAATCTGAAAACAGACATCTTCATCACCAAAACCCAACTCGTTCCCAAAACCCTGCTTCATAATGTCCACAATGAACTTCTCCAAGGCCTCCTGTGTTTTTGTACTGCCTAGTTCTAACAATCTACTCGGATCTTTAAACAAAAACCACATTTCAAACTTTTGGCCACCAATGTGCCCCCTAAATTAATTGATTTTGCACATAGACCTGACAGATGCAGCTTTGTTACAATGACCAAGTTTGAATCCACAAATGTGGATTTTAACAATATATTTTAAAAGGTCTCTTGGGATGACTTGTGCCTGCTTAGCACACTCTTTGAGTGCTTGTCTTCTTAGCATAAGCACTAGGTTTTCACTTAACTAACCCGTTAGAGGGCATAAGGGGTGCTGTTGGGAGAAGGGTGAGGTCACAGAATGACGCCTCTGTTGCATCTGCAGGGACTCCCTTGGCATAACAGAACTTCTGTCCATGACGCCTCCTTGGTGCATTTCCCCTTGAGAAGTCAAGATCTAATTCCTCAATTGATAGAGTTGCATTGACATAAATACTTTACCATGTATAAAATAGATAGCTAATGGAAATTCAGCTCCGAGCTCTGTAATAACCTAGAGAGGTGGGCTGGGGGAGTGGGAGGGAGGCTCCATAGGGAGGTGATATGTGTATATTTATAGCGGATTCACATTGTTATACAGCTGAAACTAACACAACATCATAAAGCAATTACACTCCAATTAAAGAAAAAAAAAAAAGACCTGATTTCTCCAATCCCAAAGGCCAGTAGGTGGTGCAAATGTCCCTTCTTGCTTTCCATCTGTATCACTAATTTGCATAGAGTGCTTAGTGGGTTTTTTTAACCATGCCCCCGCTCCCTTTACCAGGCCCATATTATTAAATAAGAGCACCCCGCCCCCATTTTTAAAATTGTGGCAAGCTGTATAAAACATATGCCATTGTAACCTTAAGTGTACAATTCAGTGGCATTCATTATATTCACAACATTGTATAACTGTCCCCACTGTTTATTTCTAAAACCCCTGCATTACTCTGAACATTAACGCTGTACCCATTAAGCAATAATTCCCTGTTCACCTCTCTCTCAAGCTCTGGTCACCTCTAATCTACTTTTTGACTTCATGAATCGACCTATTCTAGATATTTCATGTAAGTGAAATCATACTAGGCTTATCTTTTTGTATTGGCTTATTTCACTGAGCATTATGTTTTCTGGGTTCATCTGTATTGTGGCACAAACCAAAATTTCATTCCTTTTATGGAAGAATAGTATTCCATTGCATGTCTAAACCTTATTTTGCTTATCCATTTACCTGTTGATGGGCACTTGGACATTTCCACCTTTTGGCTATTGTGGATGATGCTCCAAGGAACATTCAACATACAAGCATTGTTTGAGTCTATGCTTTCATATCTTTGGGGCTGTGTTCCTATTGGTAGAATTACTGGGTCATATGGTAACTCTGTGTTTAACTTTTTGAGAAACCACCAAACTATAACCCTTTACTCCCTTTTGGGAGCAGGTTCATCTCCTTCTCTCACCAAGTCTGCAGATGCCCAGGTACATTATTAAAGTTTTCTATAGTTTTATTTATACCTCAGAATCTGTGTCTTGTATGTGAATAACTCATTTAGAGGCAGAAAGGAATGTCAGATGCAGATAACAGTTCATTTTGATCCAGACTAATACATGGCATAGTATTATCCTGAAAACATTTTCCTCCGATATGCTTACTTTACAGAACATCTATTTCCTCTTGTTCTGAGTGTTTACTGTATCCATACAGTAGGCTGACCAGTAACTGTACTCCTAGCTTGTACCATCCACACTTTGAAGAGGAAAGATGGTAGTGATAAGATAAGACTGGGGTCATTACCTCTCTTCTGATGCTTATTGATAAAGCTTCTTTCTCCAGTACTCGTCGTCTTGAGGGCAGATGCTCTCTGTGTTCCAGGTTTTTGGGTCGTACCTCAAACATGGTCTTTTTGCAGCAAAATGCTGGTGAAAAACAGTGGTTTGCATAGCATTTTGTTCTGCCTTTAAATAGTCTCATGTGAACATCTGATAAATCAGGTGATAAAATATGCCTCTGTGGGACTTAGAGAATCAACCCTCTCAGGATGCCTCTCTGAGTCTGCTCGTTAGGTGTGTGAGCAGGGCTGCCCTGGTGCTGGCACTCCCACATCAGGGGCAGCCAGGACACATTCTGCTCAGTGGTGTCAGGGTGGATGGTAGTCAGAGCTCACCCCTAGGTAAACTCACTCACTCACCTTAATTGAGCCAGGTAAAATGCTCAGTTTTGTTGGTGAGGTCACTGACAGATTTACCACAGCTGAGACTGAAACCCTAGTGGAAAAGCGAGACTAATGGCTGTTAGAAGATGCATGCTAACATATATAGAGAAAAGCAAGGCTCAGGGAGGAGAGATGGAACAGAATGACTTTTGCCGAAGAACACTGGGGTCACTGTGTTGCGTTCTGATAATGGTGATTTTCCTGAGGTCTACTTCCTTGTGAAAGAATGGTCTACCTAGAAAGTACTGGTTCTTTCTAGAAGTATGTCTTTAAAAAAAAAAAAAAGTTGCGGGGGGAGTGGGGAGGTTGGCTGAACCAAAAGTCTGAAGTCAGAAAGCAGCCTGTGGTAGGTGAAAGGGGCTGTTTCCCCTGCGCGGTGCAGACCAAGAGGGCATTTGGTGCAGACTCTCTGCTGTCAGTTGTCCCTTGTCTTCCGTTCAGTCAGTTCAGTCGCTCAGTCGTGTCCGACTCTTGCGACCCCATGGATCGCAGCACACCAGGCCTCCCTGTCCATCACCAACTCCCGGAGTCCACCCAAACTCATGTGCATCGAGTCGGTGATGCCGTCCAGCCATCTCATCCTCTGTCGTCCGCTTCTCCTCCTGCCCCCAATCCCTCCCAGCATCAGGGTCTTTTCCAGTGAGTAAACTCTCCGCATGAGGTGGCCAAAGTATTGGAGTTTCAGCCTCAGCATCAGTCCTTCAACACCCAGGACTGATCTCCTTTAGGATGGACTGGTTAGATCTCCTTGCAGTCCAAGGGACTCACAAGAGTCTTCTCCAGCACCACATTGTCTTCAGTGATGTCTTATTTGAAAAGTGAGATGAGCTGAAAGGGGACTGTGCAGCTCAGGGGCATGGGGACTAGCGTGCGTGTAGATTTTCCAACATCTCTGGAGGGCAAGTGTACTCGTATGTGAAAGTTATCCAGGAGACCAGGGAGTAGCCCAGGTCTGCAGACTCACAACCTGCGCTCATTCCCTCCTCCCAGGTCTTGTGGCTTTGGTTTTCTTGACCAATAGACTGGAAGGAGTTGTTAGAGTTAGAGAAGGGGGCCTTTGAAATCATTTCCGAATCCCTCTTCATTTCAGACATGGAGAGAATGGGTTATGTGCCATGCCCAAGTTCACATTTAAAGCTCATGACAGGTAAGCCTGAGCTAAGGTTTCCAAACTCCTGGCCTAGTACTTTTTCTATTAAATTCATCTCTTTTCAGAGGATGTGTTTTAGAGCTTATGGGACATTGATAAATGTTATTAAAACTTTAAACTTAGTTCGAGAACACAAATATTTATATCCAGTAGAAGACTGAATTCACACATTCCCTCATAGAAATAATCAAATTTAGAATTTTAATTAATTGTAAATTAAATTACATAATAAATTAAATAATGAAATAAATTACAATTTAATTTATTGTACTTTGTTCTTCAGATCAAAAACACTTAGGAGAGGATTCTTTGCTCCTGATGGAGATTGTAAATACAACTCTTAACATTTTTACCTTTGAAAGACTTAATAAAAATGTGTATTGAGAGCCTAGGTTTTGATCGGTTTAAAAAAATGGAATGTTACAAAACTCAGGTTACTTCATATTTCTGAAAAGGTCACCATAAATAAAGACCACTAATTTTTTTCAGTCCTCTGAAAATTTCTATCTAGAGTTGCCAGATAAAATACAGGATGCCCAGTTACATCTGAATTTCAGATAAAAAATATTCTCTAGTATAAGCATGACAATGCATTATTTGGGACATACTTATACAAAAAATACTCATTTGCTGTTTATCTGATACTCGAATTTATCTGGGATCCTGTAAGTTATTTGTTAAATTTGGCAACATCATTTATAATTTTTAACAGTATTATTGTACTTTTAGGTTTTAAAATTATAGTTAGATCATCATATAGTTAGATACGGCGATAAGTATAATCAGTGAGTTCAGCCACTCAGTCGTGTCCACCTCTTGGCGACCCCATGGACTGCAGCACTCCAGGCCTCCCTGTCCATCGCCAACTCCAGGAGTCTACTCAAAACTCCGGTCCATTGAGCCAGTGATACTATCCAACCATCTCATCCTCTGTTATCCCCTTCTCCTTCTGCCCTCAATCTTACCCAGCATCAGGGTCTTTTCAAAGGAGTCAGTTCTTTGCAACAGCAGGCCAAAGTATTGGCGTTTCAGGTCAGCATCAGAACTTCCAATGAATATTCAGGACTGATGTCCTTTAGGATGGACTGGTTGGATCTCCTTGCAGTCCAAGGGACTCTCAAGAGTCTTCTCCAAAACCACGGTTTAAAAGCATCAATTCTTTGGCACTCAACTTTCTTTATAGTCCAATTCTCACATCCATACATGACTACTGGAAAAACCATAGCTTTGACTAGACGGACCTTTGTTGGCAAAGTAATGTCTCTGCTTTTTAATATGCTGTCTAGGTTGATCATTGCTTTCCTTCCAAGGAGCAAGCGTCTTTTAATTTCATGGCTGCAGTCACCATCTGCAGTGATTTTGGAGCCCACAAAAATAGTCTGTCACTGTTTACACTGTTTCCTGATCTATTTGCCATGAAGTGATGGGACTGGATGCCATGATCTTTGTTTTCTGAATGTTGAGCTTTAAGCCAATTTTTTCACTCTTCTCTTTCAATTTCATCAAGAAGCTCTTTAGTTCTTCTTCACTTTCTGCTGAAATGGCAACCCACTCCAGTGTTCTTGCCTGGAGAATCCCAGGGAGGGGAGAGCCTGGTGGGCTGCCGTCTATGGAGTTGCACAGAGTCGGACACGACTGAAGCGACTTAGCAACAGCAGCAGCATCTGCATATCTGAGGTTATTGATATTTCTCCTGACAATCTTGATTCCAGCTTGTGCTTCATCCAGCCTAGCATTTCTCATGATGTACTCTGCATTTAAGTTGAATAAGCAGGGTGACAGTATACAGCCTTGACATACTCCTTTTCTTATTTGGAACCAGTCTGTTGTTCCATGTCCAGTTCTAATTGTTGCTTCCTGACCTGCATACACATTTCTCAAGAGGCAGGTCAGGTAATGTGGTATTCCCATCTCTTGAAGAATTTTCCAGTTTATGGTGATCCACACAGTCAAAGGCTTTGGCATAGTCAATAAAGCAGAAGTAGATGTTTTTCTGGAACTTTCTTGCTTTTTCGATGATCCTGTGGATGTTGGCAATTTGATCTCTGGTTCCTCTGCCTTTTCTAGATCCATCTTGAACATCTGGAAGTTCACAGGTCACGTACTGTTGAAGCCTGGTTTGGAGAATTTTGAGCATTACTTTACTAGGGTCTGAGATGAATGCAATTGTGCGGTAGTTTGAGCATTCTTTGGCATTGCCTTTCTTTGGGATTGGAATGAAGACTGACCTTTTCCAGTCCTGTGGCCACTGCTGAGTTTTCCAAATTTGCTGGCATATTGAGTGCAGCACTTTCACAGCATCATCTTTTAGGATTTGCAATAGCTCAACTGGAATTCCATCACCTTCACTAGCTTTGTTCGTAGTGATGCTTCCTAATGCCCACTTGTCTTCACATTCCAGGATGTCTGGTTCTAGGTGAGTGATCATAACATCATGATTATCTGGGTTGTGAAAAAAAAATTTTGTACAGTTCTTCTGTGTGTTCTTGCCACCTCTTCTTAATATCTTCTGCTTCTTATAGGTCCATGCCATTTCTGTCTTTTATTGTGCCCATCTTTGCATGAAATGTTCCCCTGGTGTCTCTGGTTTTCTTGAAGAGATCTCTAGGCTTTCCCATTCTATTGTTTTCCTCTATTTCTTTGCATTGATCACTGAACAAGGCTTTCTTATCTCTCCTTGCTATTCTTTGGAACTCTGCATTCAAATGGGTATATCTTTCCTTTTCTCCTTTGCCTCTCTCTCTTCTCTTCTCTTCTCTTCTCTTCTCTTCTCAGCTATTTGTAAGGCCTCCTCAGAGAACCATTTTGCCTTTTTGCATTTATTTTTCTTGGGGATGGTCTTGATCACTGCCTCCTGTACAAATGTCACGAACCTCTGTCCATAGTTCTTCAGGCCCTCTATCTATCAGATCTAATCCCTTGAATCTATTTGTCACTTCCACTGTATAATTGTAAGGGATTTGATTTAGGTCATACCTGAATGGTCTAGTGATTTTTCCTGCTGTCTTCAACTTAAGTGTGAATTTGGCAGTAAGGAGTTCATGAACTGAGCCACAGTTAGCTCCTGGTCTTGTTTTTGCCGACTATATAGAGCTTCTCCATCTTTGGCTGCAAAGAATACAATCAGTGATTTTGGTGTTGACCATCTGGTGATGTCCATGTGTAGAGTCTTCTCTTGTGTCATTGGAAGAGAGTGTTTGCTATGACCAGTGAGTTCTCTTGCAAATCTCTATTAGCCTTTGACTTACTTCATTCTGTACTCCAAGGCCAAATTTGCCTGTTACTCCAGGTATTTCTTGACTTCCTACTTTTGCATTCCAGTCCCCTATAATGAATAAGACATCTTTTTGGGGTGTTCTACAAGGTCTTGTAGGTCTTCATAGAACCATTCAACTCCAGCTTCTTCAGCATTACTGGTCGGGGCATAGACCTGGATTACTGTGATATTGAATGGTTTTCCTTGGAAACAGAGTGATCGCTGTTTGTTTCCAAGGTGCTAAGTACAAAAATGAATAAAACACATGTTTCCCTTAATAAATTTAGAGCAGACCTGAAGAGATCATGCTAATATTGCATTAAGTGAAGCTATGAGAGCAAAGAAAAATGGTACCTGGCTAGTATCGTGGTTCAGGAAAGACTTCCTCCAGAAATGATATCTGGGCTCAGGTTTAACTAATGTGGGAAGGTTAGCCACGTGATGAGATGTAGAAGGAGTGGTCCTGGCCAAAGCAATGGAAATAGTGAAAGCTAAGAGGCGTGAATCAGCACGGTGTATGGTGTGTTGAGGATCTGGTGCGAGTTAAAGAATGGACAGAGCTCTAAGCGTGGTCAGAATCATGCTTCAGATAGTGTGTTCTTGAGGCTGCATTTCAGGAGGATGGGATTGAGTCTAAGAAGGTCGACTTGAAGGCTGCTGTCAGAGTCCACCTCAGAAATGATGAGTCAGAAGTACGGCTGTGATCACTGAAGGAGAAGGAACAGACCACACTATTACTCCAGAGAGAAAATCAGCAGTTCTTGGTTGTTCTTTAGACACGAGCCTTCCAAATAGCAGATGATAACTGGACAGACGTTTTCAGGACAACATGATTGGAATGTGCAAAGTATCTACAATTTTTACAAACCTTTCCCATTGTAATTAATAAGTGTGTAAGTTTTGAGTGGTTATCTTGATAGTGTACATACATGAATGCCTGTTTACCAGGCAGGTGAAAATGTTCTTGAAGAAAAAGACACTGGTTTCATGTTCTCAGTATTCCTTCTCCCAAAGTTCTCTATAAGGAGTAGGATCTAATTTATTTCTGTTGGGTTTTGTTGTGGCATCATCCACCTGCCATAGTGTCTGTACCCCCCTCCACCCATGCTACCAGATAGTACCAACACACTTTCCATGAAATCCTCTGAAGTTCATATAAATTTTCATTACTCTTTCTGCAGGATAATGACAATTTCATAGGCAGCACATCAACCTTTTACTTATATCTTTTTTTCTGGATCCACTGTTCAGTCACAGCCTCCTCCAAACAAGGCCTGCCAATACATCTGTTTTTGAGTTCAGATATTACAGAAAACAGATACTACTCCAAACATCAACCCTACCCAGGATTCTCACAGTCCCAGAAAGCCAGCCTGTACAATTAAACTAGCTTGATAAACAGATGAGCTTCTATGGGTGTTTTTATTCTAGGTTTCAGATCCTGACCATGCTGATGTCTTTTTCTGTAACCCTTGAGGCACTCAGTTTTCTCTGCTGGCTCAGGGAAGTTGCTTTTTCTCAAACCATCCAAATCACTTTTCCTTATGACACTTTCTAGAACCTTTACATCTAACTTCTCTCTTTGAGGACCTACTTTTCCTCTGAATATGCATATTCTCTATTTTTTTTTTTTTTTAGCTGGTCCCTATTGCCGCTTCTGATTTTGTTTTCTTTTTTTTTTTTTTTAATTTTTTTAAAATTTTACTTTATTTAACTTTACAATATTGTATTGGTTTTGCCACATATCAAAATGAATCTGCCACAGGTATACATGTGTTCCCCATCCTGAACCCTCCTCCCTCCTCCCTCCCCATACCATCCCTCTGGGTCGTCCCAGTGCACCAGCCCCAAGCATCCAGTATCATGCAACGAACCTGGACTGGCGACTTGTTTCATATATGATATTATACATGTTTCAATGCCATTCTCCCAAATCATCCCACCCTCTCCCTCTCCCTCTCCCTCTCCCTCTCCCACAGAGTCCAAAAGACTGTTCTGTACATCAGTGTCTCTTTTGTTGTCTCGTATAGAGGGTTATTGTTACCATCTTTCTAAATTCCATATATATGCGTTAGTATACTGTATTGGTGTTTTTCTTTCTGGCTTACTTCACTCTGTATAATAGGCTCCAGTTTCATCCACCTCATTAGAACTGATTCAAATGTATTCTTTTTAATAGCTGAGTAATACTCCATTGCGTATATGTACCACAGCTTTCGTATCCATTCATCTGCTGATGGACATATGGGTTGCTTCCATGTCCTAGCTATTATAAATAGTGCTGCGATGAACATTGGGGTACACGTGTGTCTTTCAATTCTGGTTTCCTCAGTGTGTATGCCCAGCAGTGGGATTGCTGGATCATAAGGCAGTTCTATTTCCAGTTTTTTAAGGAATCTCCACGCTGTTCTCCATAGTGGCTGTACTAGTTTGCATTCCCACCAACAGTGTAAGAGGGTTCCCTTTTCTCCACACCCTCTCCAGCATTTATTGCTTGTAGACTTTTGGATCGCAGCCATTCTGACTGGTGTGAAATGGTACCTCATAGTGGTTTTGATTTGCATTTCTCTGATAATGAGTGATGTTGAGCATCTTTTCATGTGTTTGTTAGCCATCTGTATGTCTTCTTTGGAGAAATGTGTATTTAGTTCTTTGGCCCATTTTTTGATTGGGTCATTTAGTTTTCTGGAATTGAGCTGTAGGAGTTACTTGTATATTTTTGAGATTGGTTGTTTGTTGCTTCATTTGCTATTATTTTCTCCCATTCTGAAGGCTGTCTTTTCACCTTGCTTATAGTTTCCTTTGTTGTGCAGAAGCTTTTAACTTTAATTAGGTCCCATTTGTTTATTTTTGCTTTTATTTCCAATATCCTGGGAGGTGGGTCATAGAGGATCCTGCTGTGATGTATGTCGGAGAGTGTTTTGCCTATGTTCTCCTCTAGGAGTTTTATAGTTTCTGGTCTTACGTTTAGATCTTTAATCCATTTTGAGTTTATTTTTGTGTATGGTGTTAGAAAGTAGTCCAGTTTCATTCTTTTACAAGTGGTTGACCAGATTTCCCAGCACCACTTGTTAAAGAGATTGTCTTTAATCCATTGTATATTCTTGCCTCCTTTGTCAAAGATAAGGTGTCCATATGTGCGTGGATTTATCTCTGGGTTTTCTGTTTTGTTCCATTGATCTATATTTCTGTCTTTGTGCCAGTACCATACTGTCTTGATGACTGTGGCTTTGTAGTAGAGCCTGAAGTCAGGCAGGTTTATTCCTCCAGTTCCATTCTTCTTTCTCAAGATCGCTTTGGCTATTCGAGGTTTTTTTGTATTTCCGTACAAATTGTGAAATTATTTGTTCTAGCTCTGTGAAGAATACTGTTGGTAGCTTGATAGGGATTGCATTGAATTTATAAATTGCTTTGGATAGTATACTCATTTTCATTATATTGATTCTTCCAATCCATGAACATGGTATATTTCTCCATCTATTAGTGTCCTCTTTGATTTCTTTGACCAGTGTTTTATAGTTTTCTATATATAGGTCTTTAGTTTCTTTAGGTAGATATATTCCTAAGTATTTTATTCTTTTCGTTGCAATGGTGAATGGAATTGTTTCCTTAATTTCTCTATTTTCTCATTATTAGTGTATAGGAATGCAAGGGATTTCTGTGTGTTGATTTTATATCCTGCAACTTTGCTATATTCATTGATTAGTTCTAGTAATTTTCTGGTGGAGTCTTTAGGGTTTTCTATGTAGAGGATCATGTCATCTGCAAACAGTGAGAGTTTTACTTCTTTTCCAATTTGGATTCCTTTTATTTCTTTTTCTGCTCTGATTGCTGTGGCTAAAACTTCCAAAACTATGTTGAATAGTAATGGTGAAAGTGGGCACCCTTGTCTTGTTCCTGACTTTAGAGGAAATGCTTTCAATTTTTCACCATTGAAGATAATGTTTGCTGTGGGTTTGTCATATATAGCTTTTATTATGTTGAGGTATGTTCCTTCTATTCCTGCTTTCTGGAGAGTTTTTATCATAAATGGATGTTGAATTTTGTCAAAGGCTTTCTCTGCATCTATTGAGATAATCATAGGGTTTTTATTTTTCAATTTGTTAATGTGGTGTATTACATTGATTGATTTGCGGATATTGAAGAATCCTTGCATCTCTGGGATACAGCCCACTTGGTCATGGTGTATGATCTTTTCAATGTGTTGTTGGATTCTGATTGCTAGAATTTTGTTAAGGATTTTTGCATCTGTGTTCATCAGTGATATTGGCCTGTAGTCTTCTTTTTTTGTGGCATCTTTGTCAGGTTTTGGTATTAGGGTGATGGTGGCCTCATAGAATGAGTTTGGAAGTTTACCTTCCTCTGCAATTTTCTGGAAGAGTTTGAGCAGGATAGGTGTTAGCTCTTCTTTAAATTTTTGGTAGAATTCAGCTGTGAAGCCGTCTGGGCCGGGGCTTTTGTTTGCTGGAAGATTTTTGATTACAGTTTCAATTTCCATGCTTGTGATGGGTCTGTTAAGATTTTCTATTTCTTCCTGGTCCAGTTTTGGAAAGTTGTACTTTTCTAAGAATTTGTCCATTTCTTCCACATTGTCCATTTTCTTGGCATATAATTGTTGATAGTAGTCTCTTATGATCCTTTGTATTTCTGTGTTGTCTGTTGTGATCTCTCCATTTTCGTTTCTAATTTTGTTGATTTGATTTTTCTCCCTTTGTTTCTTGATGAGTCTGGCTAATGGTTTGTCAATTTTATTTATCCTTTCAAAGAACCAGCTTTTGGTTTTGTTGATTTTTGCTATGGTCTCTTTTGTTTCTTTTGCATTTATTTCTGCTCTAATTTTTAAGATTTCTTTCCTTCTACTAACCCTGGGGTTCTTCATTTCTTCCTTTTCTAGTTGCTTTAGGTGTAGAGTTAGGTTATTTATTTGACTTTTTTCTTGTTTCTTGAGGTGTGCCTGTATTGCTATGAACTTTCCCCTTAGGACTGCTTTTACTGTGTCCCACAGGTTTTGGGTTGTTGTGTTTTCATTTTCATTCGTTTCTATGCAAATTTTGATTTCTTTTTTGATTTCTTCTGTGATTTGTTGGTTATTCAGCAGCGTGTTGTTCAGCCTCCACATGTTGGAATTTTTAATAGTTTTTCTCCTGTAATTGAGATCTAATCTTACTGCATTGTGGTCAGAAAAAATGCTTGGAATGATTTCTATTTTTTTGAATTTACCAAGGCTAGCTTTATGGCCCAGGATGTGATCTATCCTGGAGAAGGTTCCATGTGCGCTTGAGAAAAAGGTGAAATTCATTGTTTTGGGATGAAATGACCTATAGATATCAATTAGGTCTAACTGGTCTATTGTATCGTTTAAAGTTTGTGTTTCCTTGTTAATTTTCTGTTTAGTTGATCTATCCATAGGTGTAAGTGGGGTATTAAAGTCTCCCACTATTATTGTGTTATTGTTAATTTCTCCTTTCATACTTGTTAGCATTTGTCTTACGTACTGTGGTGCTCCCGTGTTGGGTGCATATATATTTATAATTGTTATATCTTCTTCTTGGATTGATCCTTTGATCATTATGTAGTGACCTTCTTTGTCTCTTTTCACAGCCTTTGTTTTAAAGTCTATTTTATCTGATATGAGTATTGCTACTCCTGCTTTCTTTTGGTCCCTATTTGCATGGAAAATCTTTTTCCAGCCCTTCACTTTCAGTCTGTATGTGTCCCCTGTTTTGAGGTGGGTCTCTTGTAGACAACATATGTAGGGGTCTTGTTTTTGTATCCATTCAGCCAGTCTTTGTCTTTTGGTTGGGGCATTCAACCCATTTACATTTAAGGTAATTACTGATAAGTATGTTCCCGTTGCCATTTACTTTATTGTTTTGGGTTCGAGTTTATACACCGTTTTTGTGTTTCCTGTCTAGAGAATATCCTTTAGTATTTGTTGGAGAGCTGGTTTGGTGGTGCAGAATTCTCTCAGCTTTTGCTTGTCTGAAAAGCTTTTGATTTCTCCTTCATACTTGAATGAGATCCTTGCTGGGTACAATAATCTGGGCTGTAGGTTATTTTCTTTCATCATTTTAAGTATGTCTTGCCATTCCCTCCTGGCTTGAAGAGTTTCTATTGAAAGATCAGCTGTTACCCTTATGGGAATTCCCTTGTGTGTTATTTGTTGTTTTTCCCTTGCTGCTTTTAATATTTGTTCTTTGTGTTTGATCTTTGTTAATTTGATTAATATGTGTCTTGGGGTGTTTCGCCTTGGATTTATCCTGTTTGGGACTCTCTGGGTTTCTTGGACTTGAGTGATTATTTCCTTCCCCATTTTAGGGAAGTTTTCCACTAATATCTCCTCAAGTATTTTCTCATGGTCTTTCTTTTTGTCTTCTTCTTCTAGGATCCCTATGATTCGAATGTTGTAGCGTTTAATATTGTCCTGGAGGTCTCTGAGATTGTTCTCATTTCTTTTAATTCGTTTTTATTTTTTCCTCTCTGATTCATTTATTTCTACCATTCTATCTTCTAATTCACTAATCCTATCTTCTGCCTCTGTTATTCTACTATTTGTTGCCTCCACAGTGTTTTTGATCTCATTTATTGCATTATTCATTATATATTGATTCTTTTTTATTTCTTCTAGGTCCTTGTTAAACCTTTTTTGCATCTTCTCAATCCTTGTCTCCAGGCTATTTATCTGTGATTCCATTTTGATTTCAAGATTTTGGATCAATTTCACCATCATTATTCGGAATTCTTTTTCGGGTAGATTCCCTATCTCTTCCTCTTTTGTTTGGTTTGGTGGGCATTTATCCTGTTCCTTTACCTGCTGGGTATTCCTGTGTCTCTTCATCTTGTTTAAATTGCTGAGTTTGGGGTGTCCTTTCTGTATTCTGGCAGTTTGTGGAGTTCTCTTTATTGTGGCTTTTCCTCGCTGTGTGTGGGTTTGTACAGGTGGCTTGTCAAGGTTTCTTGGTTAGGGACACTTGTGTCTGTGTTCTGGTGGATGGAGCTGGATTTCTTCTCTCTAGAGTGCAATGAAGTGTCCAGTAATGAGTTATGAGATGTCTGTGGTTTGGGGGTGACTTTGGGCATCCTGTATCTTGGAGCTCAGGGCTGTGTTCCTGTGTTGCTGGAGAATTTGCTTGGTATGTCTTATCCTGGAACTTGTTGGCCCTTGTGTGGTGCTTGGTTTCAGTGTAGATATGGAGGCATTTGATGAGCTCCTGTCAATTAATGTTCCCTGGAGTCAGGGTTTGGACTTAAGCCTCCTGCTTCCAGTTATCGGTCTTATTTTTGCAGTAGTCTCAAAACTTCTCCTTCTATACAGCACCATTGATAAAACATCTAAGTTAAAGATGAAAAGTTTCTCCACCGTGAGGGTCACCCAGAGAGGTTCACAGCATTACATGGAGAAGAGAAGAGGGAGGAGGGAGTTAGAGGTGACCCGAATGAAATGAGGTGGAATCAATAGAGAAGAGAGCGGGCTAACCAGTAATCACTTCCTTATGTGCACTCCACAACTGGACCGGTCAGAGATGTTCACGGAGTTATACAGAGAAGAGAAAGGGAGGAAGGAGACAGAGGTAGCCAGGAGGATAAAAGGAGGGAATGAAAAGGAGAGAGACAGATCCAGCCAGTAGTCAGTTCCCTAAGTGTTCTCTGCCGTCTGGAACACACAGAAATTCACAGAATTCGGTAGAGTAGAGAAGGGTTCAGGAGGAGACACAGGCGACCTGGTGGAAAAAAAGGAGAGTCCAAAGGGGTAGAGAGCAGTCAAGCCAGTAATCTCACTCCCTAGTAAAAAAATGGGTACTGAAGATTGGGTTCTTAAAGGTACAAAATTGGTAACAAATACCTAAAAGCAAAAATTAAAAATCTAGAGTAGAGTTTGGAATTTCAAAAATACAATGTTAAAGAAAAGAAGAAGGAAAAGAAAGAGAGAAAAAGAAAAAAGTCACAAAAATTATAAAGAAAATATAGGTACAAAATTGATAACAAATACCAAAAAGCAAAAGTTAAAAAATCTAGAGTAGAGTTTGGAATTTCAAAAATATAATGTTAAAGAAAAGAAAAACAAAACAAGGTCACAAAAGTTATAAGAAATATATATATGAAGTTTGCTTTTTTTTTAAAAAAAGGGTCTTTTTTTTTTTTGCAACGTAATAGTAGGTTATAAAAGTGAAAATTAAAGGAGTAATAAAGAACTTAAAAAATTTTTTTAATTAAAAAAAAAAGAATGATTGTAAAAATAGTAAAAATATATATAGGACTTTCTCTGATGTTGTTGTGGGTATTGTGGGTTCAGTTCATTTTCGGCTAGTTCTTTGTTCCGGCTTATATTTCTGAAGATCTATAGGCCCCTTCTTATGTAGTCGGTACTATCCACGGGGTTTTAATCTATTGCCTGTCGCTTCCAAGGCGGTTCCCTCTGTTATAGCTTCTTCTGTTTGCTGGTCTCTTCAGTGTCTGATTTCTGCCCTGATACAAAGAGGGCGGTGGTGGACACCTTTTTTTTTTTTTTTAAGGCTCACTTGTTCAGTCGTGCTGTGGGGAGGGAGGGACGCTGCAAATAAATAAGGCTGGCGTGTGCTCGCAGAGCCTCAGCCACACTGGGCCTGCCCCTGCTCACGGCGCGTGTAGCCTCCCTGCCCACACTGCTCAGGCTCTAGGTTGCTCCGCCGGGAACCATCCACGGCCAGCCCTGGGCTGCTTGCACCTCCCAGGTCTAAGCCGCTCAGGTTCAGGCACTCGGGTAGTCCTCAGAGGCGCAGACTCGGTTGGGCCTGCGTTTTCTATCCTTCCCAGGTCCGAGCAGCTCAGACAAGAAAGACAAGACACATACTTGTCTTTCAATGATGAGGTGTTTGGCAAGTGCGGTTGCTGCGACTTATCACCTCCCCGCCGCTCAGTTATCTGGGTGTACAACCGGTGCACCTTCTCAGGCGGATGTTGACTGTCCAGAACCCCAAGAAGTTTTAGTTAGCAAAGAAGCCTGCTTACGGTTTTGTGGACAATGTCTCTCTGGGGCTGCGATTTCCCCCTTCTGGCTCTGGCTGCCTGTCACTGGAGGGGGACGGTCTGCAGCCCTATCTCTGTACAGCCCTTTGTTCTGTGCGCGGGCCTGGCGGTGTCTTAGGTTAGGGCTGGCTTTTCGCGTGGTAGATATCCCACAGTCTGGTTTGCTAGCCCAAATTATTTCGCTCAGGTATCACTCGGGGTATTCAGGCCAGATCCTTACTCTAAGCGATGCAGCCCGTGCCGCACCTCCCTGCCCAGCCCCCGCTTGCTAATGGCATGTGCAGGCATCTGCGCTGCTTCTCTGCTAGGGGAGTTACCGTAGGGCTCGTAATCTGTGGGTTTTAATTGTTCATTTATTTTTCCTCCCTGTTATGTTGCCTTCTGTGCTTCCAAGGCTCGGCACAGACTCGGCAGTGAGAATGTTTCCTGATGTTTGGAAACTTCTCTCTTTTTAAGACTCCCTTCCCAGGATGGAGCTCCGTCCCTCCCTCTTTTGTCTTTTTTTTTTGTCTTTTATATTTTTTCCTACCTCCTTTCGAAGACAATGGGTTCCTTTTCTGGGTGCCTGATGTCCTCTGCCGGCATTCAGAAGTTGTTTTGTGGAATTTACTTGGCATTTAAATGTTCTTTTGATGAATTTGTGGGGGAGAAAGTGTTCTCCCCGTCCTATTCCTCCGCCATCTTAGCTCCTCCTCCCTGAATATGCATATTCTCTAGAGCAGGGGTCCCCAGTCCCTGGGCTGCAGACTGGTACTGGTCTGCAGCCTATTAGGGTTGGGGCCACACAGCAGGAGGTGAGTAGCAGGCCAGTGAGAGAAGCTTTATCTGCCACCCCCCATTGTTCCGCATCACTCACATTACCACCTGCACCATCCATCCCTTCATATGGTATTTGTCTTTCTCTTCCTGACTTACTTCACTTAGTATGATAATCTCTAGTTTCATACATGATGCTACAAATGACATTTTGTTCTTTTAATGGCTAAGTAACATTCCATTCTGTGTGTATATATGTATAAACACAGTACATCTTCTTTATCCAATCAGCTATTAATAGCGTAGAATTCATGAATCAGAAAGACCTCTATTCCATGTGCCTCTATTGCCAACAAAATCCTTTCTCAGATGCTATTTCCTTTGCAGCTTGGGTGAAATATTAGGGCAGACTTATTTGGGTCTTTCTCTATCATAGGAATACTCACATTTAGAAAATTAACAGGTTCACTTAAATATAGTAATAATTTAAACCTCATAACTTAATTAGAAGTGAAAGCCTTTCTGTCCTTCCAGGTCCAGCCTGAATGGAAACCTGTAGCACAAATGGGAATGTGGCCACTCTGGTGTCAGGGCAGATTGAGGGAGAAGAGGCAGAGACCACCCCTGATGAAGGCTGGCAGTGGTTCCCTCTGGCTATTGAGGAGGAGTGTAAAGATCCTTCTCCTTGACAAGCTGCTTTGCAGATGATCAAAGCTGCCTCTGTTTGGAGTTTTTAGGGGGAAAAAACTCCCTCGGAAAACATTCAACTGCACTTCCCATGACATGGACTGGCCATTCATTTTGCCTTCCTCCTCCTCTGAGATTAGTGGAGGCCTGTGGCTTCTCCCAGCCTCACTCTTGGTATGGATTTTCAGTAGCTTCAGGCTGCTTCCATCCCTATGCCCACAACGAGTCACAAGAAATAACTGGGCTTTGCTGCAGGTGGGGCAGGGGATCATAGGCAGCTGCCAGTGCAGCCTTCTCCGTTCAAAGTCATAGCCTTTTGCTTAGATACTCGCTCGGCCCCTGACACTTCAGACTTCTTAGGAAATTCCCCAACTCTGCTCTCTCAGTCATTGTGGGTGGGTGGGGATTACTCAGAACAGACTGATATCTCCAAAGGATTCTTCTCTAATCTGCAACTGTCTTCTCTCAGCCTTTCTAATGTCTTATGGTCTGGAGATGAGGAATAAACGAAGGTGGCAAAACTGGCTCTCAGACACCCCCTTTGCAAACGCTGCTGATGTGTCTGATACCTCATTTCCACAGGTGGACATAATTGCAATGACTTTTTATGCTCCCAGCTAAAGGAGAGACTGAAGCAGTCTCATTTCACCATTTCTGTTAAACATACACAATTTTGATGCGTCTGATTTCTGCCAGCATTATCACACCATTGACCTGTCTGCAATAGTCCATTGCATGTAAGAGAGAAGGTGTATTAACATAAGCCCTATCCACCCTCCAAAGCCCATTTCTTCAAGGTGTTTTTTTCCCCCCATCATCAGAGGCAATCTTCCTTGTTTGTACCACCTTTTTTCCCGTAATTACTGATGAGACCTTATTTTTTTACTGTAGCTGTTTGTGGATGTGCCTTGTGTTTGTTGAATTGCAGTGAAGATCGATCTCTATTAAATAAATAACCTTGTGCACTTCTGAGAAAAGGATTTGTGGATTCCCGTTAGACTGTGGAGTCTACTCCACATGAGGATGGGAAGTGCATTCAGGGGCTGTAGCACAAAGAGACTACAGTTTAGAGCATCCCTGCCCAGCAGGAGGTATGTGTGGGGACTTGCTCAGAATAGAATCAAGTCTACTTGCAGAATACATCTCTTGTTGGAATGTTTTACATGATGAATATAAATATTGCTAAGTTAAAATGCCCTTTTTCTGTGTTGTGAGAATACTGGAAACCATCTTTTTCAAAATGCAAAGCTTTCAAAAATTTAGGACAAAATAATAGTGCCTATGTAATGTCAATTTTTCCTTTTGTGCTCAATTTTCAGTATTAGTTATAAATTATGAATTATTAACATGAGTATATTTTATTTCATTTATTGAATATTTATTAAATACTCTACATCATTCTGAATAAAACATTTCTCCTTTTTTTGGGAAATAAATTTTTTATTCTCCTGTATTTTTGCAGAACCACATACTTTAATTTGCAGGATCATCTAGATTTCCCCAAAGTTAGTGGGTCGCTAAGAGTCGGATACGACTGAGCGACTTCACTTTCACTTTTTGATTTCATGCATTGGAGAAGGAAATGGCAACCCACTCCAGTGTTCTTATCTGGAGAATCCCAGGGATGGGGGAGCCTGGTGGGCTGCCGTCTATGGGGTAGCACAGAGTTGGACATGACTGAAGTGACTTAGCAGCAGCAGCAGCAGCAGCAGCAGCAGCAGCAGTGTGATATTTGCTAATGAACAATGTTGCTTTGAAATTCAAGTGATGGGTTTTATAGATCTTTATACTGTCTCCAAAGAAAAGGGAAATTACTTAATTACCCTGGAGCTAGATGAGAAGCTTGTCAATATAATAAAGATGTTGTTTATCATCTTTTCAAACCTCGTTCTGTAGAGCTTAAGCTTAGAACTTGGCCTGGAAGCATTACAGATACAAACATAAAGCAACATGGTAACCAGTACTTTCACCTATTGTGAATTCCTTACTTATGTACTAATGGCATAACTTCAGGAGAGGACATAGACCTCTTTTATGAACTAGTATGCCTTCTAGTAAATTGGCTAAAATTAAGTTCTCATTCAAGGTCATAAAGCTTAGTAAGAAAGAAGTGGCTAGATTTGCTACAATCTTCTTTTATGAAAGGGCTCCAACTTGGTGTCATAGAAAGATGATGATCATTTTGTACTTCACAGTTCAGTTTTGTAAATGCATATTTTACTACTTCACAGATGACAGAGAAAGATTACTAATGAGTTGACAATGGCTGATACATTCCTTTATTGATTTGTAAATCTTTCAAATGGTTTATTCAATATCTATTATGTATCAATATCTATTATGTATGCACTTTATTGACTATGCCAAAGCCTTTGACTGCGTGGATCACAACAAACTGTGGAAAATTCTTAAAGAGAAGGGAGTACCAGACCACCTGACCTGCCTCCTAAGAAATCTGTATGCAGGTCAAGAAGCAACAGTTAGAACTGGACGTGGAATAACAGACTGGTTCCAAATAGGAAAAGGAGTACGCCAAGGCTGTATATTGTCACCCTGCTTATTTAACTTATGTGCAGAGTACATCATGAGAAATGCTAGGCTGGATGAAGCACAAGCTGGAATCAAGATTGCCAGGAGAAATATCAATAACAGCAGATATGTAGATGACATCACCCCTTATGGCAGAAAGCAAAGAAGAACTAAAGAGCCTCATGATGAAAGTGAAAGAGGAGAGTAAAAAGTTGGCTTAAAGCTCAACATTCAGAACACTAAGATCATGGCATCCAGTCCCATCACTTCATGGCAAATAGATGGGGAAACAATGGAAACAGTGATAGACTTTATTTTCTTGGGCTCCAAAATCACTGCAGATGGTGACTGCAGCCATGAAATTAAAAGATGCTTGCTCATTGGAAGAAAAGTTATGAGCAATCTAGACGGTATATTAAAAAGCAGAGACATTACTTTGCCAACAAAGTGAAGTCGCTCAGTCATGTCTGACTCTTTGTGACCCCATGGACTCAACTGAGTGACTTCACTTTATTGGCAAAGTAATGTCTCTGCTTTTTAATATGCTGTCTAGGTTGCTCATAACTTTTCTTCCAAGGAGCAAGCATCTTTTAATTTCATGGCTGCAGTCACCATCTGCAGTGATTTTGGAGCCCAAGAAAATAAAGTCTCTCAATGTTTGCAACAAAGATCCATCTAGTTTTTCCAGTAGTCATGTACAGATGTGAGAGTTGGATTATAAAGAAAGCTGAGCACTGAAGAATTGATGCTTTTGAACTGTGGTGTTGGAGAAGACTCTTGAGAGTCCCTTGGACTGCAAGGAGATCTAACCAGTCTATCCTGAAGGAAATCAGTCCTGAGTATTCACTGGAAGGACTGACGCTGAAGCTGAAACTCCAATACTTTGGCCACCTAATACAAAGAACTGACTCCTTGGAAAAGACCCAGGGTCAGGCTGGAGGAGAAGGGTATGACAGAGGATCAGATGGTTAGATGGCATCACTGACTCAATGGACATGAGTTTGAGTAAGCTCTGGGAGTTGGTGATGGACAGGGGAGTGTGACGTGCTTGTCTGTGGGGTTGCAAAGAGTGAGATGAGACTGAGCAACTAAACTGACTGATTATGTTTCAGACATTGTGCTAAGTGGGAATGATAAGGTAGATGAGATGTAGAATCTACCTTCAAGTGACTTGAAAAAGAAAGAAGATAAGCACAGTAAAATAATCAGAAATAGGGAGTCTTGATTATCCTTAAAGAGAGAAAACCAATCAGTTAAATGTTTGTTACATTTTTTCTCTGTAGAGGTACAATAATTAGCCGTGGGGATAATACTATCAGTTTTCAGGGAACTGGTATAGGTCAGTCTTCCCAGTAGCTGAATAATAATTGATAGCATGATTTTTAAACATTTGCGTAGTTTGTCTGCCTGGTGGCCATCAGTGTTTCCCTAGATGCTTCCTAACCAGCAGCCAAAGGGGAATCCCCTTCTCTTGACTCTTCTGTGGTCTTCAGTAGCCTTTTAGAGATTCAAAAAGTAGTTTCTCTTCAAGAAAAATTCTAGGACCATTATAAGTAGATAGTATACAGCTTATATTCATTGCCCTGGTTCAGTCTATTTTTTTTTTTTAATCTCACATTTCCCTTCTCCAGGGGATCTTCCCAACCCAGGGATTGAACCTAGGTCTCCCGCATTGCAGGTGGATTCTTTACCAGTTGAGCCACAAGGAAAGCCCTCTTTCACTACTAGGATAAGAGCTTTACAAATATTAACTCATTTATCTCTATAAAGGCACTAAGAGTATTTTCTTCTACATCTTCACTGTGGCACAGAAAGGTGAAGTCACACATCTGAAACCAGTCTTCTAGTTGGTGGTAGCTCTGGACTTCAAGCCCAGTAATCTGGTTCTGGAATCTAGGGTCATCTCTAGTATGCTATGGTTCCTACCCTCACCCCAGTTTTGCTGAGATATACTTGATATATAGCTTTGTATTGGTTTAAGGTGTAAAATGTGACAATTTGATGTCTGCATATATTGCAAGATTACTGCCATAATAAAGTTCAGTTAACATCCATCACCTCATGTATAGTTGACTCTTGAACCACATGAATGTTAGGGACATTGACCCTCCATGAAGTCAGATTAGCTCATAACTTATAGTCAGCCCTCTGTATCCATGGTTTTGCCTCACAGACTCAACCAACCATGAATTATGTATTACTGTGGTACTTAGTATTGAGGGGGGGGGGGACATATATAAGTGGACCCATGCAAAAATCCATGATGTTCAGAGGTCAACTGTAGTCATTTTTTTTCTTGAGATGGAAAATTTTATGATCTACTTTCTTAACTTTTGCTTCTTAATTGATTTAATGTTCAGATGTCACAAGGTTGCTCAGGTTTGCATACAGGTCCCTCACCCCCAACTGGGGTCCAGTTCCATTTCAGTTTGCCATGCCCACCCCTCCTGAGTAAGAAGCAGACCACCTCTAAACTTGTCACTTCTCCCCAAGATTATTGTCAGAAGTGATTTTTTTTTAAGTTGTTCTTGTCTCATATACGCAAAAGAACCAGGAAGAGAACAGAATATATTTATCTTTAATAGCCCAACTTTCTCTGGCAGAAAGGAGTTTAACCTTTCTCTGTTTAGGTTGCCCTGACCAGAAAGTACAGTTACTATAAACCAGTTGTATATTTTACATTGAAATATATTTACCTTATATATTATATAAACATATATATAAAGCTTAGCACTGAAGAATTGATGCTTTTGAACTGTGGTGTTGGAGAAAACTCTTGAGAGTCCCTTGGACTGCAATGAGATCCAGCCATTGCATCCTAAAGGAAATCAGTCCTGAATATTCATTGGAAAGACTGATACTGAAGCTGAAACTCCAACACTTTGGCCACCTGATGCGAAGAACTGACTCATTTGAAAATACCTTGATGCTGGGAAAGATTGAAGGCAAGAGGAAAAGGGGACGACAGAGGATGAGATGGCTGGATGACATCACCGACTCAATGGACATGAGTTTGAGCAAATTCTGGGAGTTGGCGATGGACAGGGAGGCCTGGCATGCTGCAGTCCACGGGGTCACAAAGAGTCGGACACAACTGAGCGACTGAATTGAACTGACTGATATTTACCTTCTAAACCCTAAATGTAGCATAACTTTTGTCCAAGTGATAAAAGCAAAATAGTCTACATAAGGGAATTCATGGAGGGTGAGAACTGCTTTATCTTGTCTTTTCCAGACTCTCTAAATTGGCATGGCCTAACTGTTAAACAAGCAAAGCCAAATCTAACATGATAAGGTCTGTTTCTGGTCCTTATCATAGTCCAGTGGAGCTTGGTGGCTGTGCAGTTACTTGCGGAACAGCTTGGAACCCCGTCACTCAGGCCCTTGGAATCCAGCAATAGTTGTTTGGTAGCTGGTCAGCAGCCACTGGAAGAGTGGGAGGGGGGCGACTGGGTGGGAAGTTGTAAAGGGCCAGATCTGGAGGTGCCATCTATCATGTCAGTCTTCATCCTCTTCCATTCTCAGCCACATGGCTTCACCCAGCTGCAAGGAGACTGGGAAAGGTAGTCAAGATATGTGCTCAACAAGAAAATGAAAATTGTATGGAGACCCATCTAGGTAGTATCTGCTATACCAACCAAAGTTGGACAAATGCAAATATTATTAGTTTTTCTTTTTTCCTTCCTTCTCCCTCCTTGCCTTCCTTCCAACAAACTTAACAAGAAGCTCCTATTAAGTGCCAAGCCGTCTATGCTCTATGGATTACAACTTGAACAAAAACAGACATTGTCTCTCCCCTGCTAACCATCTGATATAAGGAATTCAGACATTAGTCTAATATGCACAAACAGGAAACTTGGACTTACGTGCCTGGTGCTTTGAAGGGAGGTATTTGATACTATGTACAGGGAGGCCTGGCGTGCTGCGATTCATGGGGTCACAGAGTCGGACACAACTGAGCGACTGAACTGGACTGAACTGAACCTACAAGGAAAGAGGTCGACTTGGTCAGAATGTCAGAGATACAGTACTTGTGCTGATATCTGAAGGAAAGGAGGCATCATCTAGGTGAAAGGGGGAAGGAGGAGGGGTGATGAAGGGATTGTCAGAGACCAGAGCGGCTGAACCAGGAGTGAGGAGCACATGTGTGAGATGCAGCTGTAAGCGAGGTGGGCCAGACCACGTGGCCCGAGACCTGCCTGAGGCAGGTGGCAGAAACTCCTGTCCCATGGCTAACACCATGGTCTGAGCAGAGGAATAGTGGTAGATTTGTGGGAGGCACAGCATGTGTTTACTCCTGTATGTTCCTGAGTATGAGACATCTAAGGGAAGCTGTCAAATGGGCAGCTGAGTTTTGGGGTCGGGAGCTGAGAGGAGGGGTCTGGGCTGGGAGTCATCTAATGTAGGTGATAATTGAAGCAGTGTGTGTGGATGAGATGGTCTAGAGTGGGAGGGGAAGGCTCAGGATGACAGGACTGTGATACTCAATGGGAAAGTAGGCTGCGTCTGCAAAGGGGACAGAGAAGGAGCCAAACTCCTTTACAGATAGAACTTATTAAACTTCAGTTTCAATAACTAACCAATGGAAAGACAATCAGCCAAAGCCTTTATATATTTACTCTTAATCAGAAAAGAAGTCAGTTTTGTTTTGAACAAATAGCATACAAATAGACTGATATTCCTTAGAATGCAATGTATGCAAGGATGTTTGCTATAAATTCATTTCAGAAAGGGACTACTGATACCAGTAGGTGAGGAAGGTTAAGAGAACACTATGATTTTCTTTTGGTCATCCTGGAACTAGAGAAGGTGCCACGTGGGTTGCTGAGAAACCTCATGAACCAAACTTTCAAGCAATGCAAAGTGAGACTGCATGGCTAGGACAGTAAAGGGAGACTTTAAACTTTTTATTTTTTATTGAGGCATGGTTGACATAACATTATCAGTTTCAGGTGTACAACAGCATTTCAGTATTTGTATACAATATGAAGCAATCATCTTAATAAGTCTAATTACCATTTGAAACTTTTTAAAAAGTCAAACTAAGGACTGATGCTGAAACTTAAGTTACAATACTTTGGCCACCTGATGCAAAGAGCTGACTCATTGGAAAAGACCCCCATGCTGGGAAAGATTGAGGGCAGAAGGAGAAGGGGGCGAAAGAGAGTGAGATGGTAGAATGGTACCATTGACTCAATGGACATGAGTTTGAGCAAACTTCAGGAGACTGAGTGAAGGACAGAGAAGCCTGGCATGCTGCAGTCCATGGGGTTGCAAAGAGTTGTTCATGACTGAACAACTGAACAACACAGCAAAAAAGAAGAAATCCGCTGCAACCCTCACTGCAGTAGTAGCTATGTTTATAATTTCAGGAAAAGGGGATTTGAACACAGATGGCAACTTGCAGCACAAATTTTACTGTGCCTGCCTTCCTAGATGTATTGACAGTGCTCTTTGCTTAATGAGGACTGCAGTGTCAGGCAGAAGCTACATAATAATAGCGTTGTTCCACACTTGTTTTCTGAACCCTTTACTGTTGTTAATTAGTTCACATTCCCAGTGTTATTAGCTGATCTCAGAAGTATCTGAGAAGATGGAGTCTTTACCCAGAGGGCTCTGAGTTAGTATAAAAGGCTGGTTAGGGAAAGAAAGCAAAGGAAGAAAGAGAAGAAACCACAGGTCCAGGAAGAATGCATCAGCAGGAGGAGCCTGTAGGGACTGGTGTGTTTTGTACATATCCCCTGGGAGGAAGTATCAGGTGAAATTGCCCAGTCTTTAAGGATTGTAGACTGGTGCATTCTTTCCTTTTCAGTCACTCCTCCAATCATTCTTTCCTGTTAAAATGACAGAGAAAATTTGAGCAGTGTGGCCAGCTGTTAAGTATAATTGGCCAAGTTCAAAGTGGAAGGAGCATTTTGTAGGAGAGGGAGTTCTTGACTTCATCACCTTCCACAGTTTAATTCTAGAGAAGCTGGGAATAAAATGAGAAAACATTCTGTTGGGGGTGTGCTGGAAAGTGAGCTGTTGTAACAGACGGTGGCGGGAGTTGAGGGTAAGAATCACAGAAGTTATTGACCTTCTGCTGCGCATAGAGCAGTGTGAGGGATTCGGGGGACAGTCATAGCAACGGAGCCTCCTGATATCGTCCTTCACTGAGATAATAAAGTGGCAGACACAGGACAAACGTATCAGAAAAAGGCAAAGCAATTACAGAAACCCGTGAAACAAGTGACATTAAGTGCAGATTCGCAATAGTTACTAAAAATTTGCAGAACGTTTGACTGTGCTAGGTAGTGACTCTGCCACTCTCAGCCATGGGACGTTGGCATAGTAACTTAACTACTTTTAGCCTCAGTTTACACAGTTTGTAAGACAGGGATTATAATATCCACCTCACAGAATTTGGGTCGATACATTCGATAGTTTATGTAAATCCCATCACATAGTAGATATTTCCTACGTGTTGATGAATGAATGAACAGAAGAATGAAATGGTTAACATCATGCCTGGCACATAGTAAATGCTCATTTAATGAATCTGTTAGTATTTTGATGGCGTTATTTTGTAAGCCGTTTAAAGAAGGCAGAAGGTGGCTCTTTCGTAACCTGATGTTTGGCTATACTCTTGCAACTTTGCCCCTTCGTATGCTAAATAATAAAGAATGATTGGATAATTTGCATCTGCACAATTCTGTAGAGGAGAATACCTTACAGTTCTCAGTAACATTTTGCTGCCTCAATTCCTTCAATGTATTTGGAGAGAGGCCAAAGATGAGGGAATGTGCAGGCACCACACAGTTAAGGAAAAATTTGATTTTCAGTGGTATTTAGGATGCAAATAATACACAGCTGAGCAACAAGAAGTAAGTGAAAACAAACAGGTTGGAGAAGTGGCCTGAAAGAAACTCAGCCAACTTGTTCCCTCAGATATGGAGTGAGGGGCAGTAAGCGGGACCTCCAGGTGATGTAACTGACCAGAAATCTCCAAGGACTCATGTGCATTTCTGTCTGAAGGTTATCCTAGAAAATGCAGGAAAAACAATGCCTTTCCATTGATAGGGCAACTGGTATAGATTTCCTGAACAAATGGTCTACTATGCTTGATTAATTTGGTCAAGCAACATTAAGCAGCTTGTTTTCTTGTTATAACTTAGGAGGCCATTAGGGGTAGTGGTGAAAATAAATAAGAAAAAGGCAAGGTAATGAAAAGAATTACTTACTATCCACTATGAAGCAGGCACTATTCTAGTTACTTTATAAGCATTTTCTAACGTGTTATAATAATCCCATATAGTAAGTAAAACACAGATCAATCTGCCTTTAAAATCAATCCTGTTATCTGTACCCTCTGTAATGAGAAAATATGAACTATCATCTAGGGACCAGCAGACTATAACTCAAATCTGGGCCAAATCGGGTCTCTGCTTGTTTTTTGTAAAGTTTTACTGGAACACAGCCTTGTCTTATTTCAAAATTGTCCATGGCTGCTTTCATGCTACTAAAGCAAGTTCAGTTGTTGTGACAGTGACTATATGGCCTAAGATATTCCCGATTTGACCCTTTAAAAAAAAGTTTGCCATCTTCTAAACTACTATGATTTAGGTCATACCTGAATGTCCTGGTGGTTTTCCCTACTTTCTTCAATTTCAGCCTGAATTTTGCAATAAGGAACTGATCATGTGAGCCACAGTCAGCTCCAGGTCCTGTTTTTTGACTGTATAGAGCTTCTCCATCTTCAGCTGCAAAGAGTATAATCAATCTGATTTTGGTATTGACCATCTGGTGATGTCCATGTGTAGAGTCTTCTCTTGTGTTGTTGCAAGAGAATGTTTGCTGTGACCAGTGCGGTTTCTTGGCAAAACTCTGTTAGCCTTTGCCCTGCTTCATTTTATACTCCAAGGCTAAACTTGACTGTTACTCCAGGTGTCTCTTGACTTCCTACTTTTGCATTCCAGTCCCCTATAATGAAAAGGACATCTTTTTTGGTGTTAGTTCTAGGAAGTCTTGTAGTTCTTCATAGAATCATTCAACTTCAGCTTCTTCAGCATTAGTGGTTGGGGCATAGACTTGGATTACTGTGATGTTGAAGGTTGGCCTTGGAAATGAACCGAGATCATTCTATTGTTTTGAGATTGTACCCAAGTACTGCATTTCAGACTCTCTTGTTGACTATGAGGGCTACTCCATTTCTTCTAAGGGATTTTGCCCACAGTAGTAGATATAATGGTCATCTGAATTAAATTCCCCCTTTCCTCTCCGTTTTAATTCACTAATGCCCAAAATGTTGATGCTCACTCTTGCCATCTCCTGTTTGACCACTTCCAATTTACCTGGATTCGTGGACCTAACATTCCAGGTCCCTATGCAAAACCGTTCTTTACAGCGTTGGACTTTACTATTACCACCAGATACAACCAGTGGAAACTGGGCGTTGTTTATGCTTTGACTCAGCCTCTTCATTCTTTCTGTAGCTATTTCTCTGCTCTTCCCTAGTAGTATACTGGACCCCTACCAACCTGGGTAGGTCAAGCCTTATTGCAAAATTCAGGCTTGAAGAAAGTAGGGAAAACCACAAGGCCATTCAGTTATGACAAATCAAATCCCTTATGTTTATACAGTGGAGGTAATGAATAGACTCAAGGGACTAGATCTGGTGAACAGAGTACCTGAAGAACTATGAATGGAGGTTCATGGTATTGTACATGAAGTGGTGACCAGAACTATCCCCAAGAACTATCCACCAAGAAAAAGAAATGCAAGAAGGCAAAGTGGTTATCTGAGAAGACCTTACAAATAGATGAAAAAAGAAGAAAAGTGAAAGGCAAGGGAAAAAGGGAAAGATATCCTCAACTCAATGCGGAGTTCCAGAGAATAGCAAGGAGAAATAAGAAAGCCTTCTTAAGTGAACAAGGCAAATAAATAGAGGAAAACAATAGAATGGGAAAGACTAGAGATCGCTTTTAGAAAATTGGAGATATCAAGGGAACATTTCATACAGAGACAGGCACAATAAAGGACAATAGTGGTAAGGACTTAACAGAAGCAGAAGAGATTAAGAAAAGGTGGCAAGAATGCACAGAACTGTATAAAAAAGCTCCTAATGGCCCAGATAACCATGATGGTGTGGTCATTCACCTAGAGCCACACAACCTGGAGTGTGAAGTCAAATGGGCCTTAGGAAGCATCATTACAAATAAAGCTAACAGAGATGATGGAATTCCAGCTGAGCTATTTCAAATCCTAAAAGATGATGCTGTGAAAGTGCTGTACTCATGCCAGCAAATTTGGAAAACTCAGGAGTAGCCACAGGACTGGAAAAGGTCAGTTTTCATTCCAATCCCAAAGAAAGCAATGCCAAAGAATGTTCAGATTACTGTACAATTGCTGTCATTTCACATGCCAGCAAGATTATGCTCAAAATCCTTCAAACTAGGCTTCACCAGTACATCAAGCGAGAACTTCCAGATGTACAAATTGGATTTAGAAAAGGCAGAGGAACCAGAGATCAAAGTGCCAACATATGCTGGATCATAGAAAAAGCAAAGGAATTCCAAAAAACATCTACTTCTGCTTCATTGACTGTGCTAAAGCCATTGTGTGGATCACAACAAACTATGGAATATTCTGAATGAGATGGGAATACCAGGCTACATTACTGCCTCCTGAAAAACCTGCCTGCAGGACAAGAAGCAACCGTTAGAACTGAACCTGGCTCAATGGACTGGTTCAAAATTGGGAAAGGACTATGTCAAGGCTATATATTGTCACCCTGCTTATTCAACGTATATGCAGAGTACATCATGAGAAATACCAGGCTGGATGAATCCCAAGCTGAAATTAAGATTGCCGGGAGAGTTATCAACAACCTCAGATATGCAGATGATACACATATAGATGTGAAAATTGGACTATAAAGAAGGCTGAGCACCAAGAATTGATGCTTTTGAACTGTGGTGCTGGAGAAGACTCTTTGAGAGTCCGTTGGACAACAAGGAGATCAAACCAGTCAATCCTAAAGGAAATCAAGCCTAAATATTCATTGGAAGGACTGATGCTGAAGCTCCAAAACTTTGGCCACTTAATGCGAAGAGCTGACTCATGGGAACAGACCCTGATGCTGGGAAAGATTGAGGGAAAGAGGAAAAATAGGCAAAAGAGGATTAGATGGTTGGCTGAAATCACTCATTCATGGACATGGGTTTAAGCAAACTCTGGGAGTTAGTGAATGACAGGGAAGCCTTGTGGTTGCAGTTCATGGGGTTGTAAAGAGTCAGACACAACTTAGCGGCTGAACAACAACAAACTGCTTTACAATTTGTTTCCCTAACACTTTGAACAGGTCCTTTATGAGACAGCTTCTTCAGTTGTAAAATAGTTAACATCTATTAATGATGTTAATGATGCCAGTCTTATCTATCTTGGAGAAGGCAATGGCACCCCACTCCAGTACTTTGCCTGGAAAATCCCATGGATGGAGGAGCCTGGTAGGTTGCAGTCCACGGAGTTGCTGAGAGTCAGACATGACTGAGCAACTTCACTTTCACTTTTCACTTTCATGCATTGGAGAAGGAAGTGGCAACCCACTCCAGTGTTCTTGCCTGGAGGATCCCAGGGACGGGGGAGCCTGTTGGGCTGCCGTCTATGGGGTCGCACAGAGTCAGACACGACTGAAGTGACTTAGCAGTTATCTATCTTACAGGATTGTGAGAAAGTAACTTTTCATATATGAAAACTGTATGGAAACAAAAGTGGTCTACCATATAGTATCAGTTACTTTTTATCAAACATGCTATTAAGATAATTTTCAAATATATAAAAAAGTTGAAATATTATACAGTGAACACCCATTTACCCACCATCTAGAGTCAACAATTAAAATTTTGCTGTATTTGTTTTATTTCCCAAATATCTATCTACCAGTTTCTCTATCCGTCCATCGATCCATCTTATTTTTTACTTAAGCATTTCAAAGTAAGGTGTTGACATTAGTACAACTAACTGGAGATCAGTGTTTCCTCTTTTTAGGTGAGATGTACATACAATGGAATGAAAAAAAAAAAAACCCTAAATGTGCCATTTGATGAATTTTTACAAGTTAGCCTCGTTGAGATGTAAAATATTTCTACCACCTCATATCTATTCACAGCCACTCCCAGAGACAACTTCTGTTCTGATCTTTTTCACTCAGCATTGTGTTTCTGAGACTCAGTGTGTTGTTGTGTATAACAGTAGTTTGTTGCTCTTGGTTGCTAAGTAATATTAATTTTATGCACACTCCGTAGTTTATTCATTCACCTATTGATGGACATCTGGGCTGTCTCCAGTTTTAAGTTATTGTGAATAAATCTACTTTGAATATTCTTACACAGGTCTTTTGTGGACACCTGGTTTTTGGTCTCTTGTGTAAGCATCTTGAAGTGGATTTGTTAGTTCATAAGGTCAGAAACTGGGAAACCTCTTTTCCCAAGGTGGTTGTATAATTTCACACCCCTTCTAACAGTGTATTAGGGTTCTGGTTGTTGTACACTATTGCTAACATTTGGCGGTATCAGTCTTGTTCATTTTAGCCTTTGCGGTAGATGAGAGTGGTGTCTCATGGTGGATTTAATTTGTCTTTCCACAATGACTAACGATGACGAGCAACTTGTTGTGGGTTGGACCTCTGTAAGTGTCTGGTAAAGATACAGAGTTCTGTAATTCCTTTCAGTGTATACTGTCGAGTGGGGGCGTGCGTTTATGTGCGTGTGTTCTTCTCTCAGTTGTGTCTGATTCTTTTGCAGCCCTGTGCACTGCAACCTGCCGGGCTCCTCTGTCCATGCAATTCTCCAGGCAAGAATCCTGGAGGGGGTTGCCTTTTCCTTCTCCAGGTGTCTTCCTGACCAGGGATCAAATCTGGGTCTCCTTCTCTGCAGGCAGATTCTTTACCATGTGAGCCACCAGGGAAGCCCGAAGTGAAGATAGAAGTTATTATTATCTATATGGGTATGAGGTTGCTTTATTCATTTGTTCAAAAGACATTCTTTTCCCTATGAATTGCTTTGTGCCTTTATTATAAATAAATTCGAGGTATCAGTGCAGGCCTATTTTTTCCAATGATCTGTTTGTCCCAACACCAGTACCACACACTCTTACTCACTGTGGCTTTAGAGTAAGTCTTATATTCAGGTAATATAAATCTTCCAAATCTGTTTTTATTTTTCAACATTACTTTAGATAGTCTAGGTCCTTACATTCTCATACAAATTTTTAAGTGTGTCTGTTTAAAAACATGGTGGAGTTATGGCTCTTGATCTGAAGAAAATAGATATTTTAATAATGTTAGGACTTCCAGTCCATGAATGAGGGATATCTCTACATTTATTTGGATCTTTAGATCTTATTTAGATCTCTCAGCAATGATTTCAGTGTAATTTCAATGTGAAGGTCTTGTATGTCTTAGATTTATTTCTCCATATTTTATGGATTATAGTACTTTCAAAAATGTGTTTCTTTTTTTAAATTTCATTTTCCAATTATTCACAGTCAGTGTATGTGATTTTTTTGTATTGATCTTATATTCTGAAATCAAGCTATATTCACTTATTTCTTTTAGCGGTGGTTTGTAAATTTCTTAGCATTTTTCTATGAAAAGGGTCAGTTTTACTTTATCTCCAATCTTGATGACTTTCTTTTCCTTGCCTTATATTACATTGCTAAGATCTCCTGTATGATACTGAATAGAAGTGGCAAGAGTGGCCTTACTTACCTTGTTCCTACTCTTAGTAGAAAGTTCAATATATCACCATTATGCTATCATAATAGCTTTTGTAGGTCTTTGATAGACTGCTGAAAATCATTCTGAGGAAATTTCCTTCTGTTTCTAACTTGGTGAGGTTTGGTTTAATATCATACGTGATTCAGTTCAGTTCAGCTGCTCAGTCATGTCCGACTCTGCGACCCCATGAACTGCAGCACGCCAGGCCTCCCTGTCCATCACCAACTACCAGATCCTACCCAAACTCATGTCCATTGTGT
Organism: Bos taurus; assembly: GCF_002263795.3. Classification (NCBI taxonomy): domain Eukaryota; kingdom Metazoa; phylum Chordata; class Mammalia; order Artiodactyla; family Bovidae; genus Bos; species Bos taurus. Next base: position 16,092,606 of record NC_037355.1, on the reverse strand, counting down.
CAGTGATGCCATCCAACCATCTCATGCTCTGTCATCCCCTTCTCCTCCTGCCTTCAATCTTACCCAGCATCAGGGTCTTTTCAAATGAGTCAGCTCTTCGCATCAGGTGGGCAAAGTATTGGAGTTTCAGCTTCAGCCTGAGGCTTTCCAATGAAGAGCCAGGACTGATCTCCTTTAGGATGGACTGGTTGGATCTCCTTGCAGTCCAAGGGACTCTCAAGAGTCTTCTCCAACACCACAGTTCAAAAGCATCAGTTCTTCAGTGCTCAGCTTTCTTTGTAGTCCAGCTCTCACATCCATACATGACTACTGGAAAAACCATAGCCTTGACTAGATGGACCTTTGTTGGCAAAGTAATGTCTCTGCTTTTTAATATGCTGTCTAGGTTGGTCATAACTTTTCTTCCAAGGAGTAAGCGTCTTTTAATTTCATGGCTGCAATAACTATCTGCAGTGATTTTGGAGTCCAAAAAAAATAAAGTCAGCCACTGTTTCCCCATCTATTTCCCATGAAGTGATGGGACTGGATGCCATGATCTTAGTTTTCTGAATGTTGAGCTTTAAGCCAAATTTTTCACTCTTCTCTTTCACCTTCATCAAGAGGCTCTTTAGTTCTTCTTCACTTTCTGCCATAAGGGTGGTGTCATCTGCATATCTGAGGTTATTCATATTTCTCCTGGCGAGTGGCAGAGAGGAGCCTGCTAGTGGCAGAGAGGAGATACCCCACATCCAAGTTCTGGAGCAGTGGCCAAGAGGTTATCTCCCACGTGGTTAGAATTTTGTTAAAAGAATTGTCTGTGCCTCTTTAAATTATCATATATAGACTGTTTTCCTTTATTAGATACTGTGTTACATTTTTGTGTCACAAGTATCCTTGATACTTTTTGACTTGTTAAATCAAGTTTGCATTCTTGGAATAAAACCCCACTTTACTGCTAAATTCAATGTTGCTAATATTTTTTAAGGTATTTTTGAGTTGATCTTGATGAAAGAGATCATTCTGTATTTTTTTATTGTTAATTTCTTTGTTAGGTTTTGGTATCAAGGTTATGCTAGCCTTGTAAAGTGAGTTGTCTCTATCGCCATTATTTTCTCAGAATTGGAATAATATTTGATATGTTCTTCCCTAAATGTTTGATGGAATTCACTAGAGAAACCATATAGGTGTGCTGTTTCCCTTTTGGGATGATTTTATGTGATTTCAATTTCTTTAAAAAAAAATAGCCTCAAGATTTTCCTTTTCATGTTGTGTAAGTTTAAAAAAATTTTTTTTAGTGAAGTACAATTGATTCACACTGTGCAATACACATTATTGTGATCCACACAGTCAAAGGCTTTGTCATAGTCAATAAAGCAGAAAGAGATGTTGTTTTGGAACTCTCTTGCTTTTTTGATGATCCAGTGGATGTTGGCAATTTGATCTCTGGTTCCTCTGCCTTTTCTAAAACCAGCTTGAACATCTGGACGTTCATGGTTCATGTACTGCTGAAGCCTGGCTTGGAGAATTTGGAGCATTACTTTACTAGCCTATGAGATGAGTGCAATTGTGTGGTAGTTTGAGCATTCTTTGGCATTCCCTTTCTGTGGGATTGGGCTGAAAACTGACCTTTTCCAGTCCTGTGGCCACTGCTGAGTTTTCCAAATTTGCTGGCATATTGAGTGCAGCTCTTTCACAGCATCATCTTTCAGGATTTGAAATAGCTCTGCTGGAATTCCATCACCTCCACTAGCTTTGTTCGTAGTGATGCTTTCTAAGGCCCACTTGACTTCACATTCCAGGATGTCTGGCTCTAAGTGAGTGATCATACCATCATGATTATCTGGGTTGTGAAGATCTTTTTTGTAGAGTTCTTCTGTGTGTTCTTGCCACCTCTTCTAAATATCTTCTGCTTCTGTTAGGTCCATCCCATTTCTGTCTTTTATTGTGCCCATTTTTGCATGAAAGTTCCCTTGGTATCTCTAATTTTCTTGAAGAGATCTCTAGACTTTCCCATTCTATTGTTTTCCTATATTTCTTTGCATTGATCGCTGAGGAAGGCTTTCTTATCTCTCCTTGCTATTCTTTGGCACTCTGCATTCAGATGCTTATATCTTTCCTTTTCTCCTTTGCTTTTCGGTTCTCTTCTTTTCACAGCTATTTGTAAGGCCTACCCAGACAGCCATTTTTCTTTTTTGCATTTCTTTTCCATGGGGATGGTCTTGATCCCTGTCTTCTGTACAATGTCATGAACCTCCATCCATAGTTCATCAGGCACTCTATCTATCAGATCTAGGCCCTTAAATCTATTTCTCACTTCCACTGTATAATCATAAGGGATTTGATTTAGGTCATACCTGAATGGTCTAGTGGTTTTCCCTACTTTCTTCCATTTAAGTCTGAATTTGGCAATAGGAATTCATAATCTTAGCCACAGTCAGCTCCCGGTCTTGTTTTTGCTGACTGTATAGAGCTTCTCCATCTTTGGCTGAAAAGAATCCAATCAATGATTTTGGTGTTGACCATCTGGTGATGTCCATGTGTAGAGTCTTTTCTTGTGTTGTTGGAAGAGGATGTTTGCTATGACCAGTGTGTTCTCTTGGCAAAACTCTATTAGCCTTTGCCCTGCTTCATTCCGTACTCCAAGGCCAAATTTGCCTGTTACTCCAGGTGTTTCTTGATTTCCTAATTTTGCATTCCAGTCCCCTATAATGAAAAGGACATCTTTTGGGGGTGTTAGTTATAGAGGGTCTTGTAGGCCTTCGTAGAACCATTCAACTTCAGCTTCTTCAGCATTACTCGTTGAGGCACAGACTTGGATTACTGTAATATTGAATGGTTTGCCTTGGAAACGAACAGAGATCATTCTGTCGTTTTTGAGATTGCATCCAAGTACTGCATTTTGGACTCTTTTGTTAACCATGATGACTACTCCATTTCTTCTAAGGGATTCCTGCCCACAGTAGTAGATATAACGGTCATCTGATTTAAATTCACCCAATTCCAGTCCATCTTAGTTTGCTGATTCCTAAAATATCAACATTCACTCTTGCCATCTCCTGTTTGACCAATTCCAATTTGCCTTGATTCATGGACCTGACATTCCAGGTTCCTACACAATATCACTCTTTACAGCATCGGACCTTGCTTCTATCACCAGTCACATCCACAACTGTGTATTGTTTTTGCTTTGGCTCCATCCCTTCATTCTTTCTGGAGTTATTTCTCCGCTGATCTCCAGTAGCACATTGGGCATCTACCGACCTGGGGAGTTCCTCTTTCAGTATCCTATCATTTTGCCTTTTCATACTGTTCATGGGGTTCTCAAGGCAAGAATACTGAAGTGGTTTGCCATTCCCTTCTCCAGTGGACCACATTCTGTCCATGTGATCAGATTGGCTAGTTTTCTTTGATTATGGTTTCAGTGTGTCTGTCCTCTGTTGCCCTCTCGCAACACTTACCGTCTTACTTGGGTTTCTCTTATCTTGGACATGGGGTATCTCTTCACAGCTGCTCCAGCAAAGCACAGGTGCTGCTCCTTACCTTGGACGAGGTCGCCGCTCCTGACCTTGAACGTGGAGTAGCTCCTCTCGGCCCTCCTGTGCCTGTGCAGACGCTGCTCTTTGGACATGGGGTAGCTCCTCTCGGCCAGTCCCCTGACCTCGGACGTGGGGTAGCTCCTCTCGGCTGCTCCTGCGCCATCACAGCCTGGCACTCTTGATTGCTGCCTCTGACCTTGGGCATGGGGTATCTCTTCTCGGCTGTTACCCCTGACCTCAAGTGATGGGAATACCAGACGACCTGACCAGCCTCTTGAGAAACCTATATGCAGGTCAGGAAGCAACAGTTAGAACTGAACATGGAACAACATACTGGTTCCAAATAGGAAAAGGAGTATGTCAAGGCTGTATATTGTCACCCTGTTTATTTAACTTATATGCAGAGTACATCATGAGAAACGCTGGACTGGAAGAAACACAAGCTGGAATCAAGATTGCCGGGAGAAATATCAATAACTTCAGATATGCAGATGACACCACCCTTATGGCAGAAAGTGAAGAGGAACTGAAGAGCCTGTTGATGAAAGTGAAAGAGGAGAGTGAAAAAGTTGGCTTAAATCTCAACAGTCAGAAAACTAAAATCATGGCATCTGGTCCCATCACTTCATGGGAAATAGATGGGGAAACAGTGGAAACACTGGCTGACGTTATTTTGGGGGGCTCCAAAGTCACTGCAGATGGTGATTGCAGCCATGAAATTAAAAGACGCTTACTCCCGGAAGGAAAGTTATGACCAACCTAGACAACCTACTCAAAAGCAGAGACATTACTTTGCCAACAAAGGTCTGTCTAGTCAAGGCTATGGTTTTTCCAGTGGTCATGTATGGATGTGAGTTGGACTGTGAAGAAAACTGAGCACCGAAGAATTGATGCTTTTGAACTGTGGTGTTGGAGAAGACTCTTGAGAGTCCCTTGGACTGCAAGGAGATCCAACCGGTTCATCCTAAAGGAGATCAGTCCTGGGTGTTCATTGGAAGGATTGATACTAAAGCTGAAACTCCAATACTTTGGCCACCTCATGTGAAGAGTTGACTCATTGGAAAAGACCCTGATTCTGGGAGGGATAGGGGGCAGGAGGAAGAGGGGATGACAGAGGATGAGATGGCTGGATGGCATCACTGACTCTATAGACATGAGTTTGGGTAAACTCTGGGAGTTGGTGATGGACAAGGAGGCCTGGCAGGCCACAATTCATGGGGTCACAAAGAGTCGGACATGACTGAGCGACTGAACTGAACTGAATACACATTAGCTAATACATTTCTGCTTTACAGCAGAGTGACTCAGTTATACATACCTGTATCAGATGTATACTTACATATGTATATTCTTATCCTGTGATAAAGCAAAATGGTGATTGAATATAGTCCCTGTACTATACTGTAGGACCTTGTAACTCATCCATTCTACTAGTTTGCACCTGGTAATCCCTTGCTCCCAATCCTTTCTTCCCTCCCCCCCACCTGCCCACCCTTGGCAACCACAAGTCTGTTCTCTGTGTCTGTGGATTTGTTTCTATTTCATAGGTAGGTTTATTTGTGTCATATTTTAGACTCCATATAAAAGTAATATCATATAGTGTTGGTCTTTCTCCTTCTGACTTACTTCACTTAGTATGATGGTCTCTAGCTGCATCCACAGTGCTGCACATGTCACTATTTCATTCCTTTTAATGGCTGCATAGCATTTGATTGTACCACATCTTCTTTATCCACTCATCTATTGGTGGACATTTAGGTGGTTTCCATATCTTGGCTTTTGTAAATATTGGTTGTATTTACATGGGGGCTGGAGGGGGGCATGTATATTTTCAAGTTATAGTTTTGTCAGAATTTATGCCCAGGAGTGGAATTGCTGGATCATATGACAGCTCCAATACTTTGGCCACCTGATGAGAAGAACTGACTCATTTGAAAAGATCCTGATGCTGGGAGATTGAATTGATTGAGTGAGGGAGGAGAAGGGGATGACAGAGGATGAGATGGTTGGATGGCATCACCAACTCGATGGACATGAGTTTGAGTAAGCTCCAGGAGTTGATGATGGACAGGGAAGCCTGGCGTGCTGCAGTGCATGAGGTCGCAGAGAGTCGGACACGGCTGAACAACTGAACTGAACTGATGACAACTCTATTTTCAGTTTTTAATGTTGTGTATGTTTTGATGAGTTGTCTTTTTTTTTTTTGAGAAATTTTTCCATTTCATCTGAATTTTCAACTTATTGGCAAAAAGTCATGTGCAATGTTCACTTTCTTTTTAATGTCTGTAGGCTTTATAGTGATAGTTCCTTTTTAATTCTTGCTGTCGCTACTGCTGCTGCTAAGTCGCTTCAGTCATGTCCAACTCTGTGCGACTCCATAGACAACAGCCCACCAGGCTCCCCCGTCCCTGGGATTCTCCAGGCAAGAACACTGGAGTGGGTTGCCATTTCCTCCTCCAATGCATGAAAGTGAAAAGTGAAAGTGAAGTCACTCAGTCGTGTCCGACTCTGCAGCCCCGTGGACTGCAGCCTACCAGGCTCCTCCGTCCATGGGATTTTCTAAGCAAGAGTACTGGAGTGGGGTGCCATTGCCTTCTCTTTAATTCTTAGTATTTTTAATTTGTATTCTCTGACTTTTACGGCATCAGTTACACTGTGTAACAAACCACCCCAAATTTGATAACTTAGATAATAACCATTTGTTTTGCTTCTGGTAGGCCATCTGGATTAGGATCAGCTAGGCGGTTCTTCGAGTCCATCAGGTTTACACAGGAGTCTTTGCTCAGGGGCCCATCCAGCAGGTGCCCCTGTTTCTGGGTCTTGAGGCTCTGGCTGGGCAGTGAGGGTGGTGGGCCATGTGGTCTCCTCATTGTGCGGGTCAACTCAGGATTATTCACATGACGGGTCGGCAGGGTTCCTGGAGAGAATGAAAATGTGAAAATCCTTTCAACCTCTGCAGGGCTATAGTTGCTTTTTTCCCCATATTCTTTTGACCAAAGTAAGTCATAAGAAGAATTCAGTTAGTTTCCAAGTGGAGAAACAGACCCACTACCAAATCCAAATAACTGTTGCTGTGGGTTAGGGGAGAATTATTACCGTTTTGGCAATCCTTCACATATTAAGTAGTTTTATTATAGAACACCTGTTATGTGCATGCGTGCATGCGTGTCATGAATTTGGCAATTTTGTGTAAATAGTCTTATCAGTATTGTGATATTATAATCTTTGTGCATCTTTCTGGATTTTACAGAACAGTAAGTTCTTTGTTGTCTCATCAAGAGCAAAACTATTCCTCCCATTAATACTTTGGAAGATTTTGATTATTTATGTGTTTTTTTTGTATTATAAGTCAGTATAAGTTTTGGTTGTCTACACAACCCCAAACCAGTAGAGATTCAAGGCATTTTTTGTTCCATAGTCCTTGAGGAATTCAAAATGTGGCCCTGATAAAATTATCACAGATATGTTGACTTTAGGCTTATAAAAACAGTCCAGCTCTTAAATAAATCTCAACTATGGATAAATTATAAGTAAAAACAAAAGTAGTCAATTTACCTAGCATAGGTAATATATTTCCCTAGGTTTCTCATCCTGTCCATCGATAGAGAAATTCTTGGACATAGGAAATAAACTATATTTTTATCAGTCCCTAAGTATACAGTCTACCCATTAAGTCAAATTTGTTATGTCTTGCCAGAAATCTACCTCTAGAAATCTATCCTAAGTTACTTATGGGTATGTGAAATCATATGAGTATGAGTAGTCATTTATAGCATTGTTTCTCTCATGGAAAAATTGAGTTAATCTAAATGTCTAATAGAAGGGGGCTGAATTTTTTTTAAATATGTCATTCTTCATCACGTGGAATACTATACAACCATTTAAAAGTTTTGGAAGAGTATTTAGTGAGCTGCCTGGATGTTCATTATATATAGTTGTATTTTCATCACATATAAATATATATATATATATATTTAGAGGCAGATTTTATTGCTACTTTTATGATTATGCGTGCATGCATGCTCAGTCACTTCAGTCGTGTCCAACTCTTTTCAACCGCATGGAGCATAGCACACCAGGCTTCTCTGTCCATGGGATTCTCCAGGCAAGGATACTGGAGTGGGTTGCCATATCCTCCTCCAGGGGATCTTCCTGACTCAAGGATCAAAACTGCATCTCCTGCATTGCAGGTGGATTTTTTACTGCTGGGCCACTGGGGAAGCCCTTGTATGATTATATTGTGGTACATAATGATATATATAAGTGATATATATATATATATATGATATAATAATATATAAATAAATATATACAAATCTTGGAAGAATATACAGCAAAATTGTGTGGTCATTATTTCTGCATGATGGCAATATGATTTTCTAGTTTTATTGAGATATAGTTGACATAGAGTATTGTATGAATTTTAGGTATACATGATGATTGGATATATGTATATATAGAAAATGATCACCACAATAAGTTTAGTTAATATCACATTACAAATTGCCAACTTTTTTTATTGTGATGAAAACTTTTAAGATCTATTCTCTTAGCAACTTTCAAATATACGATACACTACTATTAACTTTAGTTGCCATGCTGTGTATTATATTTCCAGAACTTATCCTGTAAATGAGAGTTTGTACCTTTTGACCATCTTCGTCCATTTCACGCACCCTCCGCCTACTTCTATGGCAACCATTAATCTGCTTTCTGTATTTCTGAGTGTGATTTTCTTAGATTCCTCATGTAAATGAGATCATAGAGTATTTGTTTTTTCTTGGTCTTACATATTTTACTTAGCATATTGCCCTCACCGTCTACCCATGTTGTCAGAAACAGCAGAATTTCTTTTTTTAATGGCTGAATAATGTTCCATTTGTGTGTGCAGATATGTGTAATTTTTCTTTATCCATTCATCTGTTGATAGACACTTAGGTTATTTCCATGTCTTGATTATTGTAAATAATGCTGCAGTGCAGTGAACAATGGGACACATATCTTTTACAGATGGTGATTTTTTTTTTCCTTCAGCTGTGTATCCAGAAGTAGAAGTGCCGGATCATATGGTAGTTCTATTTTTAGTTTTTAAAGACCGTCCATGCTGTTTTCTAATTTACATTTCCATTAACAGTGCACAAAGATTCGCCTTTCTCCACATTTTTGCCTACACTTGTTATGTAATCCCAGAGGTAGATTATCATTTTGGTCATTCTAACATGTGAGTAGCCATGGTGGCAAAGTGGATTTTATTTTCCTTTTTTTTAATCCATGATTTGAAATTTTTAGAATGAATATGTATGGATGATTGGGGGAAAGTAAATAAAAGTTAGTTTTAAAACAGCCCTACTGATTTACAGTTTCAGGATTATTTGTGTTTTTGTTGCTACTCTCTATATGAGGTTTGAGCCTTATAAAATCTACAGAATTACTTAAAACTCAAGATGATCTGACTATACAAAAGGCTGGTTTTATTGCCACCCTAGTGGAACACAACATCATGAAATGGAGTGGTTCCTTTAGAATTTTTGTTTTGCTCTTAACATTCACAAGAACTCATAAAGACTGGGGAACTTTTTCTCTAAAAACCATCATGTCTTTATTTTAAAACATCACCATTGTGAAACAGGCTTGTAAAATTTGGTTTGGAAGCAGAATCAATGTTCCTATTTATTTCTTAAAGCTCATGTAATCATGGGATCCAGAGTCTTTTTAAAAAAATCTATTGGCTAAACAGTTACTGTTAAAAGTAGACATGGGTATTGCTTCTGTGTTAAACTGCTAGCCATGATTCTGTGCTTTTCTTGCTAGTCTAATTGATGAGCTCCCTGACAGGGACGCGTATGTTGTACACATCTGTAGTACAGTGGTATTTTTATTTAGTAAATCCCTGGTGGAATATAGAGTTTAGCCAAATTCTCCTAGATCTTAACATGGCTACAAAACAAAACCCTGTATTGGAAGTTTTGATGTCTATCTTATTCTCATTGAAAAGAGTGTTGAGACCAGTTGCAATCTAAGAAATGATTAATAAAGACTTCCCTGGTGGTCCAATGGTTAAGACCCGACTCTTTGAGTGCAGCAGGCATGGGCTTCGATCCCTAGTGGGAGGAGCTAAGATCCCACATGCTGCACAGCCAAAAAAAAAAAAAGGTGAAAAGAAATGGTTAATATAATGTGTCATCTGTAATGAAAAAGCACATCTTCAAGGGGGTATTGGAATGTTCTGGGACCCAAATGAAATCTGACTGTGCTGGAAAGGATTTTTTAAATTGGGGCAGAGTGTTGTAAAACCACCACATCTGCAGAATAGTCAACACTTTAAATTGTTTGGTTGATGGATTTTTATTGGGTTTGTTGCCAGAGGGAGCAGAATGTGGCTGGATATGTAGAGTTGAGCATGGTTTCCTGGGGCGGGAGGAAGTCTTGGGGAGAATGGGGCACCATCCAGGTAACACCCAGGTAGCTGCAGTGCTCCATGCCTGCAGTGCCGATGTACAGGCAGCCTTTCCGTGTCAACACCTGCTCATTAGGAACTGGACCAAGACTCCCAAAGAGCTCTCAGATGGCCCGAATTCTGTATCCCTGCCAATCCGAGCTAGAATTTAATAACAACCTTGAGGTGAAACTTGGGCCTTTCCTCACTGCTAATCCCCAAAACCATCTGGCTTTCCCTTTCTCTGACTAACACTTTAGTGTATGTGTTGGGGGAGGGAGGAGGCTGTGGGCAGATGAAGGGGAGCAAACCGATCTGACATTTCTTAAAGGGCAATCCACTCTCCTGCAGAACAGATAGAGTTTCTTGTGGGTCCCAGACCTAAGCTTGTTCTTCCCATAACTTCCGCATTTTCAATCGCCACATCCTCATTGGAAGTTCTCACCATTCATTAATTACTGACAGATCTGGTTCCCTGTCCAGGCATTAACTGTTGACAAACCTCCAGGTTTCATTCTTTTGATAAAATAATGTCAAAAAGAAGCATTTAAGTCCATGAGCATGATTCTGATGTTTTTTTAAAGGTTATGCATTTTCTCTTTAATTTCTGACTCAGTTTAGCACATTTTTAGAAATAGGGAGGATTCTCCATAAATATTTGTTTATTCCTGTGCCCTACAAAGTAATGGAAGTAATTTAGTAGGAAATATTTAGAATGTGATAGTAAATTGCTAATGAAATAGAAAGCACTAGAGTTGCTTCTGTCTTGTCGCCACCCCAGAGAAGGAAAGAGAGCATAGTAAACCAGATGTCTGTCCTATGCGTTGCATAGAGAATAGCATGGGCTGTGGTCCTGCTGGAGGCTCACTCTGGGGCAGATGGCCACTGAATTGAATGGCAGATGGGATCAGCTGTCCTACTGCAAATTCATCTCACTCTCACTCTCCTGAGTGCTTGTTGAGTTTGGGCATCCTGAATACACATGTAGAATTATGCTACTTCAATAAAAGAGGTGCTCAGTAAATATTTGTAAGTGAAGGAATTAATACACACATTTTATTTCTGTGTATGCAGTGCCATGCTAAGTCGCTTCAGTCGTGTCCAACTCTGTGCAACCCTACGGACTGTAGCCCGCCAGGCTCCTCTGTCCATGGGATTCGCCAGGCAAAAATACTGCAGTGGGTTGCCATGCCCTTCTCCAGGGGATCAGCCTCATTTTTTACAGCCTGCAAACTAAGAATAGTCACACAAAGGTGACCCAAGTTCCAATTTCAGTATGCACAAATGAAGTTTTATTGCATCCCAACCGTATTTGTTCATCTACCTGCTATGTCTGGCTGCTTTTGCACTAGGGCAGGGAAGTCCAACAGGTACAGCAGAGGCCCGATGGCCTGCAGAGCCCCAAATACTTGCTGTCTGGTCCTTTATGAAACTATTTGCTGATCTCTACCATGGAAGGTATTAAATACGAAAAAAAAAAAAAACGAGTTGGATGAAATCTGCCTAGATGAAGCTCCACCTCACAGTATTTGCAAAAGTATTTCCCCACTTCACCCTTTCTTTTAGGAGATAATTGGCTGAAAAAGAAAATTGTTCTAAACTTTTATCTTTTTCAAAAGGGCCTCATAAGTTTTTTCCCAAACATAAAACATTATGTCTCAGTACCTACTCTAGTAACTCCTGTGATTGTATCTTGGTATGGTATAATGGAAGAGCAAGTAAAAAGGTGCCAAGTTGTGGACCATATCATAGAAAGTTTAATTCATCTGATTTACAGTTAGCCTTTTGAATCAACATGGAAGAGGAAACGTTCCAAGACTTACCAAGTTTGTAGGACAAGAAGAAAGAGGAGGAGTCCCACATATATTCAGGAACCCTGAGGGCCAGTCTATATTACAGTCTGCCTCAACTTGGTAATACCTTGTGTGTACATGTGCTGTTTTTGTCTTTTGTGGTAATGATGTTGTTTCGTAAACATCAGTTATTGAAAACATACTGGTAAGGAGCACGTACTGTTATTTCCATTCCAGAAGGAAGTAGTTATAAACTCTGCATGTGTCTCCTCCTAGGGCGGTAAATCGGTTCCAGATCCAAGAAAATGTCATTTTTTTTTTCTTTTTTGCCATACAAAATCTCTGCATGATTGATACAGTCCACAATATGATATAGGATTGCTGCTGCTGCTGCTGCTAAGTCGCTTCAGTCGTGTCTGACTCTGTGCGACCCCATAGATGGCAGCCCACCAGGCTCCCCCATCCCTGGGATTCTCCAGGCAAGAACACCGGAGTGGGTTGCCATTTCCTTCTCCAATGCATGAAAGTGAAAAGTGAAAGTGAAGTCACTCAGCCGTGTCCGACTCTTAGCGACCCCATGGTCTGCAGCCTACCAGGCACCTCCGTCCATGGGATTTTCCAGGCAAGAATACTGGGGTGGGATGCCATCGCCTTCTCCAATAGGATTGCTACATGAGTTTTAATGTGAATATTTGACTATTTAGTATGACTTCCTCTATGGCACCTGGCATAGTGTTCAGTTGTTTTATCCTACTCATGGTCACTATAATATGATATCATGAATCAACTAATTAGATACTCCATTCTCTAAAAACTAAGTCTTTGCTTTCTTTTGTACACCACGCTCTCTCTTATATTCATGGTCAGCAAATGATCACTGAGTTGTCCAATAGTTTCCCACATCTACAAATCCTATCTGCTTCTTCACACATTTGCTGTTTAGTTGTCTCTTAAAAAGAAATGTGTTGAAAGTGGACTTTCTTTCTTTGTGTCTTGGTCAAAACACACCAGCAGAGGAAGCCCACATAAGTCAATCATTGCATCCTACCATAACTGTATTTCAGAATTACAGAGTACATAGGTCAGTGGAGAAGAGAGACTTTAGAATTCCTTTCCATCCCTACATTTATGGAACCAGGGGCTCAGGAAGGATGAGGGGCTTCTCTAAAGTCTTACAGTTACTTTTAGCAAAGTTGAGAGAAGAACTACTTTGCCTTTCTTGCGTGTTTGCATTCTCTTCCCTTTGGACCACCCTAAGTATGATTGTTGGAGAAGGCAATGGCACCCCACTCCATTACTCTTGCCTGGAAAATCCCATGGACGGAGGAGCCTGGTGCGCTGCAGTCCATGGGGTCGCTGGGAATCAGACACGACTGAGCGACTTCACTTGCACTTTTCACTTTCATGCATTGGAGAAGGAAATGGTAACTCACTCCAGTGTTCTTGCCTGGAGAATCCCATGGACCGCGGAGCCTGGTGGGCTGCCGTCTATGGGGTTGCACAGAGTCGGACACGACTGAAGCGACTTAGCAGCAGCAGAAGTATGATTCTGATATAAATATTAAATTACAAGGATTCAGTGAAATATCACTGTTTGGTTATAAACAGTGAGACTTGATTCCATTACTTGGTAGAGTAATAGAGTAAAAAAGTCAACCTTTTTGGAATCTTTATTAAACTATAAGTTAATAAAGACTGATGGAAGCTATAGTTATCCAGATAGTTTAGGGGAAAAGTAATACAGAAACATATTTTATCTTCAGTAATATATTTGAATTGAGCCTATTACTTGAGAAACTATTAACATTTATTATCAGCCACTGTGCTCAGCTTCTTGGTTTAGAGGGCTGATGGGGAGGAATTGCTACCCTAATAAGGTCTTCTCTGGTGGCTCAGAGGATAAAGAATCTGCCTGCAAGGTGGGAGATCCAGGTTCAGTCCCTGGGTTGGGAAGATCCCATGGAGAAAGGAATGGCTACCCACCCTAGGATTCTTGCCTGAAGAATTCCATGGACAGAGGAGCCTAGCAGGCTACCATCATGGGGTCACAAGAGTCTGACATGACTGAACGACCAACACTTTCACTTTATTAGCCTGATACAGTGGAAACTCAACTGGCTTCTCACTATCTTGAGAAACTAAAATTAGAAAGAAGCAGAAGGCCCCGTGAACAATTGTTCCTCATCTCGACTCTTTCAATCCAGTTATATTCTTCACTTTTTCCTAACACTGTGACTGAGATTTTCTTCTTCATTGATTTGTTGACTGGCTTACTCCTGCCACCCCATACTCCCAAGAATGGAAGCTTTAGAGAAGGGGACCTCATCCATCTTACTGACCATCCTATCACCAGCATCTATGACAGTCCCTGGCTCTAGGGGGAATTCTGCATTGTCTGCTCAAGCATGAACAGTTGGCCAGGTAGACCAAGAATGTGAGGTGTTGAACTGTGAAATTGTAAATTCTGCGGATAGGAAAGAGTCTTTATCCCTGACCTAGAAAGCCTTGTTCTGCATACTCACCACTTGGTTTTGTATTACAGGTCCACACCCCTGCTTCCACAGCACCTGTATGTGTGTCGTAATTGTCAGTTTCCTTGTCTCTCTTTCTCACTGATGATTTGAGGAATGGGACCAAGTCCCATTCACCTGCACGTCCCAGATGCCAAATGTGGTGACCAGCTGAGTGAATGAGTCCATGAGTATGTGAATGCTGCTTTTAGCACAAGTGCCTAAGAACATCACGTGTTCTTGTCCTTTAACATTTCACGTGGAAAGCATGATGACTGACTGCTAAGTGTCTTCGGATGCGTGTTTGGAGAAATATCTGCCTGCAGGAAAATACCTGCTGGCAAGTTGGGCTCTCTTTTTGTTAAGATAAGCTCTTTATGTAGACTGTCTGTGTCCAATAGAAATGTAGTGGGAACCACATATATAATTTTACATTCCAAATAGACATATTTAAAAATCTCTTTAAAAAGTGAAGTTAATTTTAGTATATTTTATTTAACTGAACATATCCAAATATCCTCAGTTCAGCATGAATCAATACATAAAATTTTTACTGAGGTAATTCACATTGCTTTTTTTTTCATGGGGTCTTGAAATCCCAGGTGTATTTTACATCTCAATGTGGGTGCTAAATTATCATCAGAAATACTTGATCTTTTATCTTATAAAATGAAAAGCGAAAAAGTAAATTCACATTTCCAAATTATTCCAACACTTAAATGTGTTCCAATATCTGAACTGAGGATTTTTTTAAAATATAAATTTCTTAATTAAATAAAATTTAGAAACTCAGTTTTGCAGTCTCACTAGTACTATTTCATTGCCAGTCACTAAATAGGGCTGGTGGCTACTGTTTTGGTCAGCCCAGATTGTAAACGCTTCTTCATTTTCATTTTTTTAAAATTTTATTAAATTAATCTCATGGACAGAGAAGCCTGGCGGGCTGCAGTTGCAGAGTCAGACATGACTGAGCAACTAAACAAGAACAAAATAGTCGATTTACAGTGTCATGTTAATTTCTGCTGTACAGCATACTGACTCAGTCATATGCATACTTTCATATTTATTACATTGTAGTTTACCATATATATAATTCATATCATATATATGGGTTACCACGACCATAGTTCCCTGTGCTGTACAATAGCACCTTGTTTATCCTATAAGCAAGGATAAACTTTATTTATCCTATACATATAATTGTGTAAATTCTTCTTAAATAAACCTTTCCTAAATATCTTTCTTCACTTTCAAACATGTACCACCTTCTACCACCTCAGGTCATTGGATTTGGGGTTCCTTTGTGGATGTCTTTGTGGTCATCTGGTTCCACTTGTTTCTCCTGTAAGGACCAGGGCTGCAGAGAGGAAGCAACTTGTCTGGTGCAATTGTTTGTCCAGGACTCTGGGTGCTGGCTTCTTGCTCACTCTTCCACCAGGCACTGCCAGCTCCCTCCTTTGGATGGGACAGAGTCTGGGGGCTATGCCTGCGGGGGTTCATTCATGCGCATCCAGGGATCCCCTTCTTTTTGCCGGCCAGCATGTGTGTGATGAAGAGACCATGGGGGAGCTGTCCCCGGCAGCCTGCCCCTGTCCCCCATGGGAGGTGGCAGAAGCAGCTGGCAGCTTGGACCAGCTGGCTGGCTCCAGGCTGAGGTCATGCTGGTGAGTTGGACAGACAGCCTGCTCCAGGGACAGAGGGCAAACCAAGTACTAAGACAGATGGAACCGAGGCCAGCGCACGTTTATCCAAAGGTGCCGCCCTCTATGAGAAGTGTGAAAAGGACCACCAATCCCTCAGTATGATTTAGTCACTGCCTTTTTTTTTTCCCATGTGTCTCATCTGAAAATGAAGAATAATCTGCAACTGTGAGTTAAGCATTTCCTAGGGTGCCTTTCTGTCATTTATAACCATTGATGGGTTTCGTGCTTGTTTTCTTTCTTGTGCCCCACATTGTTCAGAACCCGCTCAAGATCTCCTGACATCATCTTTATCTAGGGTGCCAAAATTAATGCAGTGACGATGGATCCATTTTTCTTTCTGAAGGAAAAATATTTTGACTCTCTCTTATGGTGAGGCTGTTCTGCTTCTGAGAAAACTGAAGTGGGTGCAGCATGAAATATTCTCATCCCATCAAAACATGCACTTTCCTTGTTATCGAGAGCCGGGGGCAGGGTTGGGAAGGTGCAGCTTCCTTGGTGGCTGGCAGCGGTGCTCTTTTTCGTTTTTTTCATGCTCCCCTCCCCCATTCTTTATGTACTACCCACCCTCCACTTCTCCACGTCACTATGTCCTATTTTTTTCAAAGTGCACTTTGAAACTGTTGTAACTTCAAGATCACCAAGAGACAGCATCACCTCCACAGAAATCAAATACACTATTTATGTGTCAACTCAGCTGAGCAATGTGGAGACACAGTATAAGTGACAACCGAGAGTAGTCAAGTTGTTAATTGGCTGAAGAATAATCAAAACTTGTCGTGGAATCCTGGCAAGGTGTTTGCCAAACTGAGGAGAAAACAGCTCGGGTAAAATGTCCAGTGTATTGATTTGGTTTTACTTTCATTGGCATATTTTAGTCACAGCGTTTTGATTCCTGGATTAGAATTTATTTGGGAGTATAGCCATTATTCCGGATGCCAAACTGGAAAGTGATTTTTACTTTTTTATGCTAGTTTTACACTCTAATAAAGTGAGGACAAGAAGGACTCAATGAAACATGTCACTTCTGATCAGAAATCAGGAATTATTTTGAATAAGATTAAGAGGAAGATTTAATAGGAGGAATCACTTATTGATATAATTTCTGTAATCAAAGGTAGACACCAGGGAAAGATCAAGACTCCTTGCTGCCGAGTGCCAGATTTCAAATTTCAAACCGTGCTCATCCAACCTGCCTTCAGGAGGGAGGCTGAGGAAGTCTAAAAGTTGGGGCTGTAGACAGTGTCCCTTCCATTCAGCTAGGTAACTTCACTCTCTGATTTATTCTCAATGCCTGTCCTGTAGAGCCTATTCAAAGGAAAGATTTCTGCAGCTAATAAAAGTTTGAAAGATCAGTCTTTAACTTTGTTTCGAAAAGCTGGTGTAGGAATTCTTGTACCTGGAATTTTTATAAAGCCGGAATAGCTTTTTTTTTTTTTCCTTAAGAGAAGTTGTTCCTTAACTTTCTATAGCTTCAGCATTCCTCAGATGGGCCACCCCATCCCATGCAAGTCCTATTCCTTACACCCTCATGGCCAGTGTCAGGGAGCAGGCCTGGAGAAGCTACCCCGTGGACCTCGCATTACTGTTTGAGGTGCTTACTGCATCTCCTTCTTGCTGCAGAGACCCGCCCCTCTGCTTGGAGACCTACTCTTATACCAGCTGCAAAGTTTTACTTGGAAGGTTTGAATGAATTTGATCATCACCCAGAAGAGAACAATCTCGTGAGACTGAAGTGGAAAAGTTTTATAAAACTTCAGGCAAATAAGTTTTTGAAAGTTCTTTTCTTGGTTGTTTCAGCTACGATAAGAGCTTGCTTTCTAGAATTATTGTTAGAACTGTGAATGTAGTTTAGGAGAAACAAATGCTAATATCTGTGCCAATCTTGGGTAAATGCCTTTGCAATAAATAAATAAATAATAAATAAATGCACCAGGGGCTTTATATAAGGGTGTGTGCTGGGTAGGAAGAAAGGAACTAAGACTTTAGTGATATTACCATCAAATCCTAGGACTCACGGAGCTGCCTTTCTTGGCAGTTTTGCTATTAAAGTTCTAGTTTAAAAGTAGCAAACAGAAGCCCATATTTTCTGTAAGAGAATCTAAATGAGCTATGTCTTAGAGTTTAGTTTTGGTGGGACAACCACTAACTGCAAAATCCACTATAAAAAAAAAATCATATTACAGCGGCATATACGTTGTGACTTATTCTCAACTTCTAAACATTTTGGGAAAGCAAAGAATTATTCCAGAGAGAAATGTGTCCAAAAATACCAGGACCTGTTTTCCTAATTTCCATCTTTGCTTTTGCTGATAGAGATCAATGGGACAGTAGCTTTGCCAGCCTTAGATGGCAAAGTTACCTTGGTCAGGTGTGCTTATAAAAACATTTTAAAGTAGCATTAGTATCTATAAAGGAAGAAAAAAAGAGAAGATCCTGGAGCCAGTGGGAAATCAGCCAGTTTTTTAGCTGGCTATCCTCTTCAGCTTGCTGAAAATAAGGATAGGAAATGTTGTGAATATTCCTCAGAAGCCCAGGATGGTTAATATCAGGAGCAAGCATACAAAAGTTTAACTTTTTATATTTTCTGCCCCACCTATTACTATTACAATAAAAACGTCTTCTGATAGAAAAGCGTTTATTTTTATTATGAAGCTCCAAATACAGTGTATTGCTTTTGGATCTGAATTACATTTCATCCCTTGCCTTCCTCCCGGCCCCTGCTTTTTATCAGACGACGGTTTTGTAGGCAGTTGGGAACTTTTCTACAACTCCTCCTTCATGTAGATAGTTTCTGTGGGAAAGCGAGCAGACAAGTGTCAGTGGGCCCTCAGAAATATGGGCCACAGTGATTTTCACATGGTTCACGGTGAAGCCATCTATTGCAATCCACTTGCAGTAGGTCACGGCCATGGTCCTCATTTGCTTTCCAATCTCTGTCGCTGCCCAGGGGAAGATGTAAGGCCCCCTGCTAGGGAAGAATGAAGAAAGTTCTTGATCTCCAATCAGAAATACAGTGAGTAGTTGTTGGCAGGAACTTACACTTGGGGCTCTTAATGAAGCAGGTCAACAGCAGCCCCGGGGACCTCCAACCAAATCCTTGTACAACACCTCTGGACTGCATGCTTTGGCCTCCACACATTTTAACAGTGACTCCTGCGGACTGAATCCTGGCGTGCTGCTGTTCATGGGGTTGCAAAGGGTTGGACACAACTTGGTGACTGAACAACCCCCACCACCAGCTGCAAACTCAAAACGCACTGATTTCCAAAGTCAAGGACTTTGAATATTAGAAGCACACACACTAAGTCTTTTCAGTGAAGCATCATCTTTTTCTCCCCTGCTCATTTACTTGGGGAATTTAAGGTTTCTCACTGGGGCCTGTAATGGTTCAGGTCCAGACTGACGTTTCAGCCATGTTTTGGGCCCCATGTGTTTGAGTATATGAATGATTCCTGACTTATTAGATTTCTTCCAGTGCGTGCATCCTAGCAGAAGATAGCCCAGCAGGCCTTGAGCCCTGCTGCTGCTTCACTTCACCTCATGAATATTCAGAAGCTGCAGTCATTGAGGACTCAGGTAGCAAAAATAGTAAGGTGATTGAAGTGCACATGAACGCCGAGTCCACATTTCCGCGACTTGGAGCCCCTGACTGCAGCGCAGATTTTCTGTGACCCTCGGACCTCAGGAGGGGAGAGTCCTGGGGAACCCCTCTGAATCAGGCATCTGTTCCCTACACCAACATGTTCATGGCCTGCTGTATGATGTGTTGTAATCAGCATGTTGTTTTTAAAAGACAACAGGCCCTTCTGTGAATCCTCCCCCACAAAATGCATTTAGGCTGATAGTCGAGCATAAAGGCCTCACTGTGGAGATGAGCAATGCATGCATTGTTTTCCCCATCATGCAGTCAGGATCTCCACAGCAAAATCGAGTGTCTTTTGTAAAATCTTATTTTATTTTATTTTGTCACCATCAGCAGTTACACTGGAGTAGGAACCGCTCCATTCTCTTACGGGTTAAATTCTGCTCTGTGCAGACCTAGTGGTGATGTATAAATTGCAGCCCTGCCTTTTTTTCAAAGGATTCTAAAATAGGTTTTCAGAATTAGTGCTGGATTTTTGCTCCTGCATGTGTGGTGACTCTTGATTTTTTCCCTTCAGAGAAGCATCCTTTGCAGCATTCCCCCTTCCGAGGAATCACTTAGACACTTCCAGCTGGTGGCAGGGGATACAGCCATAATACAGCTTCCTGTGTCCCAGCTGTCTTTTTCACTACGGTAAATGCATTAGGATGGCTGCACTCTCGTGTAAAGGTTCAGGTACAGGGAGGTGTAGGATGAAGTCTGGAAACCATCGTTGGGGTTTTTAAAGCTTCAGCTTCTCCAGCATCTTGGCATTTTGAATGTCTTCCTGCTTGGAGTCCAAGGTTTCTCTCCAGTGATTGGAATGCTGCTGGAAGCCTGATTAAAGGTGCCTGAGGATATCACCTTCTACCAGGAAGCCCTGCGTGCTTGAGAGGGTCCTTTTCAATGCATTATGGCTCATGCGGCCTCCCAATTAAAGAAAACCCGGGATTTAGAAATCAATGCTGAAGAAGAGACAGAGAAAAAAAGGAAACACCGCAAACGGTCCCGGGATCGGAAGAAAAAGGTAGCTATGTATGCCAGTGCATAGATCTTGCCTGGATCCTTTATGTTTTAATTCCTCTTGGCATCTGTGAGAAGCATTCGGGGCTGTTTTTACATGTGGTGTAGAGTGTAAATTGGGTGTGTAAGTTGGGTGTGTAAATTGGGAACAGATGATAGAAACCCTGTGGTAGACCACGGGTGTAGGGTGGGCAAGGCAGGGCAAGATTTTATCCCGTGTGGGGGGATTGCAGTGCTGATGCGGAAGGCTTGTACTTTACATAGGCGTGGGCATGCTTCCATGACATGCAAAGGTGTTGCAAGGGAGTTCAAAGTAGTTTCTTTCCAGCCCAGTCAAGGTTAAATGCACTGCGGTGAGTTAGAATTGAGGGAGAGAGCAGAGAAGCAGCCTTTGTACTTCTTAACAGTTCTGTCTCATGGAAAAGGAGCTTTTGTGCTAGAACTGTGTCACATGTGTGCATTTCTCAGGCAGATCTGTGACCTTAAAGACGTAACAGTAAAGTCATTTCCTGCTTTGCTTTTTCGGTTCCCTCTTTCCTTCTGACTCTCAGTTCCATAAGGTACTTCCTAGGTAGGTTGTGCAGTGGAAATAAGCTGCTGGAAATAACTTTTCTTTATTCTTTAAACCACTGAAAGCACAGAGGTTTGTCTTTCTCTACTGGCTGAGAGTGATTATCCTGAATGCAGGAATTCCCATGACAAGGCAGGGACTTCAGCACTGAATGCTTTAGATCCGAGCATGAGTATTGATCATCCCCTACTGATACTCTAATGCAGGGGAGCAAATAGGAGGAATATTCTGGGTCACTGGTGTTTAATTACAGCCTCAGAGTGCTTACCTTTTGGGGGCTGTGCCCTTAAATATGAATCCTAGATACCGATTTGGAAAGTGAGGCCCGAAATCACTTTTCTTCCATGACAGTTCATAAAAATTGACTAAAACTCTGTGATCTGAATATGGAAGTCAGGTCATAAAGCATTTTTATGTCTCTTTGTGAGAATTCCCAAGGGAAAGATCATCTTAATTTGCTCTGAGCAGTGATCCACATGCCTTGCAAATGACATGCAGATTTCATCCACCACATGTACCTTCCTTCAGGAGTAATCATGAATATTTTCAGGGCCTTTGCTGTTTTCTTCCAAGTAAAGGTCTAGAGAAACCTCTTTGCCTTTTGTTACTGGCAGACTTTCTGAGACTGAGTTCAGAGAGTTGTGGTGGTTCTGCCACATGACATTAAATATAGGTGTTTCCTGCTTCAGGGTTCTTGCAAAAAAACTTCTTGAACATATTTTCACAGAAGTACAGACTTAAGTTAGGAAATTCTCAGCAGGTGTATTTCAAAGCCTCACACAGCAGAGTTGTTACGAAATTGCCTAGTTTTGCTAGGTTCTGGTCTAATTTTATGAAAGTTAGGTTTGTCTGTGGGTCGCTCACTGTACTTTGACCTCTCTATGCACATCCCCCTCCCCCACCCCCACGACATGATAAACTGGCTTCTAAGAAACACAGGGACAGGAACATACATTTGTATAAAGATATAGTTTCATCATTAATGTCGATATTCTGTGTAAGAGTTACTAGCCGAGCCAGGTTTATGGCCAGCCGTGTCCCGGGGGAGCAGCGACAGGTCTGCTGCCCTTGTGCCCAGTCCCCTGTTTGACTCGAAAGCAAAATAGTGAAGGGGTGAACCAAAGGGAGTTTCTGGGCTCACTGAGCTGAAGCAAATGCTTTGTGGATCAAAATGCTTCGTACAACAGAGTCTGTCCAATGTAAATCTCTTAGCAACCAGAAGGGAACATGGAGAAATATCAATATCGCTATCGTCAACGTGCAGGCAGATTTAAGTGTTTTGTTCTCAGGGCACTCACAGAGGAGATCCAGAAAGGGGCTCATGGATAACAGTCCCATTGCTATTGTGCTTTTTAATTCATAACACAGTATAGTATATATGTTCCCCATCAAAGGTACATGTATCACAGAAGATTTAATATTCATAGCCAGATGACTGCATGGACCACTTCTATGTGCAAAGTTAAGGTTAAATGACTTTGAAGACATGCTCTGTATCCCCTTCCATGACACAGTGTATGTTACACTTATTTCCTACAAAGTGAATTATTTCAACTTTTAGTTTCTTTTTTCCTACCTTTTCCTAAAATCCTAATTAAGGTTTCTGGGCTATTTTACTCCATGTTGTAGGCCCCTGTCAATTGAAAAGCTGCTTTTAAATATTTTGCAGGGAGGACTTTCCTGGCGGTCCAGTGGTTAAGACTACACACTCTTCACTGACACTTTCACTACAAGGGCGTGTAGGTTCTATCTCTAGTCAGGGAACTGGGCTCCCACATGCCGTGCAGTGTGAGCAAAAAAAAAGTTAACACTGCATTTGCATTTTATGAAAAAATGTGTATATACACACACACATATATATAGTGGGTTATTATGGGACTCATTCTCATTCACATGCAGAAATATCCTCTAGGATATTTTAATTACAAAAAGGAATAGTGAGCAGTCTCATAAAATCTCAAAATACAAAAGGAAATCTTAAGAGTATCTAGTTTATAAAACAAGGAATTTGATTCATGGTTCCCCTTCAATTCAGGTTTGAGCAAGCCCAAGATGAACCTTTCTTGATTATATGACACAGAATCATACAGTATGGGATATTACTAAGTATTATACTCAAATCATAATATGCATGTAAAATTAATATAGGATTCACATTTCAGTTTTTTTAAACCCAGTGAACTGCACATTTGGTCTCTTTTGAATATTGATAACCATGAATAACTGATTACCACAGAACCACCTGGGAAGCCCCTAGGAATAAGTAGGAAACTTCTAGGAATTTATGATTAGTTGAATTTTAGTAATGATGATGGCAACCCACTCCAGTGTTCTTGCCTGGAGAGTCCCAGGGACGGGGGAGCCTGGCGGGCTGTCGTCTCTGGGGTCGCACAGAGTCGGACACAACTGAAGTGACTTAGCAGCAGCAGTAATGATGTATTTTATTCTTGGCACAACAACTTTCATATCAAGTAAAAGAAAATCTTCCTGTTTGTTAAAAAAAGAAATTTACCTAGATGAATGAATACTTAATCCTTTTATCATCTGACTTTAAGGAAAAAAAGTTTCAGTGAGTATCTAATGTAAAAGTTTCTTACCCTCATTTCCCATTGCTCTTCCCTGATCTGTTTTTCAGCTTCACTCCCCTTCTGTCCTGAAGGACTTAGGTTGGCAGCAAGTAGGAGGCATGCCAAAGGTAAACAGTGACGGTGGGTGGGTTAGTATTGGATCCATGCCCTTACTAAGCACCTTGCAGGGAGGAATGCTGCATCTCCTGCATTCAGCAGGCTCCCTGGCTCGCAGGTGTTGGTCTGGAGAGGGTCCCAGCCACCTTGAACCTCCAAGAGTTAGAAATCACAAATGCTCTTCAGCCCCATACTATCCTTGTTGCCATTGGCTTCTGGTGCTGTGTTACCCCCATGATTTGCCCTTCCTCCACATTATATTATTAAATTATAAAATACATTTCAGTAGTGAGGAATATTAGGATCAAACCTTAATTTATTCAATACTTTTATGTAGTTTGTATATATTTACTACATCCTGTCAAAAAAAAAAAAAAAGAAACAAGCTTTGAGGTGACCATGGAAATTTATACTTAAAAAAAGGACGCTATGGAATTTCTTTCTCTTTCTCTCTCTATGAATGACCAAGGAATAATCAGTCAATTAATTCTGTGATTATTGATGTCAAACTCATACAGCTATTCCAGTGGCAGAGCAGGAATAAATGAATATTCATTGCTTTATTTTTGCATTCATGCACTCATTCAGCAAATATTTGAACAACTTCTGGCATTAGGCATTATATTCTGTGTTGGAGACAAAGCTAAATGAGGCAGAGTTGGCCACAGTACATTATATTGCACTGTGCTTCCCGGCACAAGGAGGAAGAAGATAAGAGCACCATTAAATACTCTACAAAGAAGGAGCCACAGCAAGAGCCCCCCACCAGTTCAACTCAATCGGGCTCCCAGAAGGTTCTTGGCGTAGCTAAGCCTTGGAGGAGTCAGCGAGATAGACAAACGGAAGGACAGGAATCCCAGGCCAACAGGGGTTCAAGTATGAGAGACATTCAGCTGTGTGAGAAACAAACAGTATTTTGGAGAAAAGGGGACATGAGGATATGGCAGAAAAAATGGCTGTAAAAGTAGTCAGGGGCCAGGTTACGAAGGTCTTTGTACGCTGTCTTACGGAGCTGGACACTAACCCCTGCTCAAAGGAGAGAGGGACCTGAGTGGTTTTAGGGGTGATGGTAAAGAGAGGAGGCTGAAGAGCTTTCTGTGTTGAGAACCATCCTTCAAGCATCAGTGCTGTGGGCATCAGCCGGAAGAGCCATCAGGAAGCACCAGTGGTGATGATGCAGGCATGAGAGATGCTGAGGGTCTGAGCCGCAGCAGAGATGATGCTGATGGAGAAGGGGGTGTTGCATACAAGAGATATTTAGAGGAAGACTCAGTAGAACTTGGCAGTGGACTGTATGTAGGATGTGAGAGGGAGAGATTGGATTCTAGGGTGACTGCCAAGTTTCTGGCTTGAAGCGGAAGATGAAGAATTAAATTTCCTGGATTCATTTCTTTTCTCCCAGGACATTTCTTGACCTCTTATAAAGTGCACCAGATAGGGTTTTAAATTACCTTTTTCAGGTGGAGGCTCGTTTATTTTTCACAACAAACCTATGAGAAAGTATTTCTATTATTTCCGTCTTCCAGATCAGAAAACTGAGGCATGAGCCTTGGGGTTTTGCCTCAGAGTTCCCACACTCGTTGGTGACAGAGCCAAGATTCCAATTTGAGTAGCCTGACTCTCTAGCTTGTTTCCTTAACTACTCCACTATACAAGGTATGTGGTTAATATTTTCACAGCTACACATCAAGGTGGGCTTGATTCAGAGAATCTTCTAAATGATAAGCTATTTTCTAAACATCTGGAACCTTGAATAATAAGCTTTATATCTCTGAGTACCCCACTATTGCGGTTAGTCTGTTTTTCTTACCCTCTGCAATAGATTTTAATGTTTTACCTTAAGAATTTCTATCTTTTTAATTTTGAAAAATGCAGTGAAAAATTGCAAATACCGTAACATCAAATCCTCAAAGACATGTTTCTGTAATAACAGCACAGCAGTGTCTTAGGTGCTTGTGGTATACCAGACAATCTGCAGAGTGATTTCTATGGATTATTTCTTTTTTTTTTTTCCTCACAGCTTTTCTATGAGGCAGGTATTATTTTCATCCCAATTTTTCATAGTTGAAACCGAGGCTTGATGAGACTAAATAACTTGCCTGAGGTCATAAACCTAGTAACTGGAGGGTCTACACTTAAACTTGGGTCATAGGACTTTGGAATCTGTCCATCTGCGTTTATTGTAATAGAACTCGAGCGCTGTCTTTTCAGATCAGTCGCTCAGTCGTGTCTGACTCTTTGCGACCCCATGAACTGCAGCACGCCAGGCCTCCCTGTCCATCACCAACTCCTGGAGTTCACTCAGACTCATGTCCATCGAGTTAGTGATGCCATCCAGCCATCTCATCCTCTGTCGTCCCCTTCTCCTCTTGCCCCCAATCCCTCCCAGCATCAGAGTCTTTTCCAATGAGTCAGCTCTTCGCATGAGGTGGCCAAAGTACTGGAGTTTCAGCTTTAGCATCATTCCTTCCAAAGAAATCCCAGGGCTGATCTCCTTTAGAATGGACTGATTGGATCTCCTTGCAGTTGTTTTAGGCTAAGGCAATTTAAGGATTTGAGAAGAGATTTCAGGGGACCTGATCTCTTGCCATAGAAGTGTGATGCTTCCTGACATTTTACAGAGTCTTCTGTATCTGGTCATCTGGGTACCTGTGACACCCATGATGTAAGATGCCAGGCAGGAGGCTTTTACTGCAGTACCTGTGCTTTGGGGAAGAGGACTGTGTGGGCTCTTAAGAGACAAAGGGAACCTAGTCTGTTTTCTGCTCTGCCGAGTCCATAGTCTCTAGACCTCTAGGGAGCCTAGTTTCGCTCTCAACATACTTGATATCCTGCTCTGAAATTAATTATGTATTTATATGTGTGTCTCACCCAAGAAACTATGAGCTCCTTGAGGGCAGAGGTGGTATCATACTCAGCTACTACCAAACTGGGGCTTTCGGAGTAGGAGGATGGATAAGAGGGTTGGTGAAAAGTGAGAGAGGGCGAAAGGTGGTGGCTGGATGGACAGAAGGGTGGATGAGAGGCCGTATCATGCTTAGAAACATGGACTATAGAGTCAGATTGAGTTCAGGGGCTGGCGCTATCCCTTAGCTGCTGTGTCCTTGGGGATTTATTTAATCTTTAGATGCTTTGGTCTCTTCAACTGCAAAATGAATACAGTAATAGTTGCCACAGAGGTGTAATAATGTCAGTGAATTCATATTGGAACCGTGCTTGACATAATGTTAAGAGCCATAGAGTGGTAGTTGGTGGTGGTCCTATTGAACAGAAGAATGGATTATTTACATCCTGAGCCTTCAAGAGGGATTGTGCCAATAAGTCAGCTCACTAAAGCGGGGCAGGTAATCTCCCTAGGAGCATGTCTGGCTGCTGCCTTGGCTCCACTCTTCTGCATTTGGAAAAGGATGGATGGAAGAAGGCTTAGCTCGCTCGTAGGAAAGGCTGTAAACCTTTGTCCTTTGGTGTGCCAGAGGTTTAGAAATAGGGAGGCAATTCAATAAGACTTGTCAGCTGATTGGTTCTCTGTAATCTGTTATGATTATGGTACTTTTTTTCTCAATAAAGTCATCTGTTTATTTAAGAAAAGACTTAGTAGCTCTTAATCAATTACCTTTTCAACCAGTCCAAGATCATGACAGGGATAAATTATGCATTCATTAATGTCTGAATAGTAGTTTTAAAGTTTTCATTAGTTTTTTTTTAATTGATTTATTTTCTAATTGAAGGATAATTGCTTAACGCATTTTATTGTTTTCTGTCAAACATCAACATGAATCAGCCATAGGTATATAAATGTCCCTTCCCTCTTGAACCTCCCTCCCATCTTCCTCCCCATCCCACCCCTCTAGGTTGATACAGAGCCCCTGTTTGAGTTTCCTGAGCCATACAGCAAATTCCCGTTGGCTATCTGTTTTGCATATGGTGATGTAAGTTTCCAGTTACTCTCTCCATACATTTCACCCTCTCCTGCCCTCTCCCCGTGTCCATAAGTCTGTTCTGTTTCTCCATTGCTGCCCTGCAAATAAATTTATCAGTTCCATCTTTCTAGATTCCATAAAAATGTGTTTAGTATGACATATTTATCTTTCTTGTTCTGACTTGCTTCACTTTGTATAGGCTCTAAGTTCATCCACCTCATTAGAACTAACTCAAATGCATCCCTTTTTATGACTAATATTCTAATATTAGAATATTATTCTAGAATAATACACACACACACATACACACACACACCCCACAACTTCTTTATCCATTCATCTATCGATGGATGTCTAGGTGGCTTCCATGTTCTAGCTCTTGTAAGTAGTGCTGCAGTGAACACTGAGGTACGTGTGTCTTTTTCAATTTTGGTTTCCTTAGGGTATATGCCTAGGAGTGGGCTTGCTGGGTCATATGGTGGTTTTATTCCTAGTTTTTAAAGGCATCTCCATACCATCTTCCATAGCGGCTGTATCAATTTACATTCCCACCAACAGTGCCAGAGGGTTACCTTTTCTCTAACGCTTTTGTTAGCTTGTCATTGGCATAATGCAGCAGTTAAAACTGTTTCTTCATTGCTCCTGAGGCTCTTGATCTTTTCTGTCTTTTAATTTTCCTTTGGCACGATAACCAGTTATTTTGTATGTGTGTTTTATTGAATCTCAATCTGGAAAAGTGCTAACTTGTCATAGGTATGCTTGAGGAGTAAGGATTTGGCAGTGTTTTAAGTTCTTTATAGTTATAAGAATAGTTTACATTAATGGTGTCACATTTTACCTGCTTCTCTGCTCATTTAATAGAAATGTATTGTGCACCTCCATTGTGCCTATATGGAGATTAATAAGATAAAGGGTGGAATTGTAGATTCATCTACTTGCTGTCTTTGTGTTTCTCCTTGTGACTTTGCCCAGGTAGGGGTGAAGGACTGAGTTATAAAATGAGTATTTCTTATTGGGCCTCCAGTATTCTGAGTGACTTTTACATTCCTCGTCTTATTTGATTTTATGTCAACACTATGCCATAATGTTATCTCCATATACAGAGGTATTAGCCTAAGCTTAAGTTTTGTTATGTAACTTGCCTCGGTTACAGAAATAGCTGGGCTTATGACCAAGGTCTCTGGTTGTAAGTCCCTTTCTTGGGCCATCTGAACCTCTCCAGGAGAAATTTTTTTAAGGGAGGTTCTTACTAATAGGCATCTATAGTGAATTCTTATGTCAAGAGAAAAATTGTCACCTTTGAAATGTGAAGAGTTAAATTATTTAGTAATCAAGATTTTGATAAATTCATCATTTGCATTTAACTGCAAAATCTAAATATTGTATAAAGAGTTACTTAAGTTACCGTAATTCCACATTTAAAAAAATTTTAAAGAAGAATTCAGTCACTGAAAAAACTAAATCATTAGTTTACATCTATTGACTGATGTATAGGTCACTTATTGAAAGAGAATGTCTAAATACAATGTTACACTGTCAGTTACGTAATCCAAACTTTCTTATGGAGATTTTCCTATAGATAGGTAACATTCGGAAACTAGCAAGCTGTTATTATTTTACCCAAATTGGTGTTTCTAGTTTGTACAAGTTAAAAGTGGAAGAGTTGAAAGCAAAGCAGTGGAAATCAAGCTTGAATCTTTTACATATAAATCAGATTTTTCCTGGCATTTATCCCATTCACTCAATTATGCTTTCCTGGACTCATAGTGGTGTCATGAACTAGAACAGTCCATCACTATCAAATATAGGAGCTGCCTATAAAATGTGTAGGTTTCAATTTAGCTGTAGTTGGTCCCAGTAAATTATTTCTCAGTCATAGGTGGCCTTCCACTTATTAGGATCATGTCATCAGTTCTGTTTGCATTTAGATGAAACCCATTAGAATGGGTCGAATAGAGACTAATGTTCACATCTGCCAGTTTTGTGGCTTTTCTTTTGGCAGCACAAACGCCAGCTAGCATCATTACTGTATGAGAAGGATGTGTGCACTGCGTGGAAAAGAAATAGGAGGGAGAAGTTGGCCAGAGAGGGTTGGATGGAAGGCAGCCCAAGATTTTCTAGTGACCGGAAGTCAGTGACACAGACACATTTATAATTTACATGCAGATCCCCTAAGACCCTTGTTATGTTAATATGAACAGCATTATTTTATCATAATGAAATAAAATTTTGTAAGAAGTCTATACAGTGGAAGAGGTAAACAGATGGTCAATTTTGTTTAGTAGAGGATTAAAAACATGAATAAAGTAGGCAAGCAGTAAGGAGAAAGGTGTAGGGAAAGGGCTTAGTATTTATTACAATTCATGGTTCTGGAAAGAATAGGCTTTGGGGCTAGGTGTGCATTTATACGGCAGCCGCATTTAGCTGTGTGGCCTTAAACTAAATTTCTTTGGGCTTCAGACTCCACATTGGTCAAATGGGGCTATTAATCCTTTTCTTCATGCGTGCGTGCTCAGTTGTGTCTGACTCTTTCCAACCCCATGACTGTAACCTACCAGGTTCCTCTGTCCGTGGGATTTCCCAGGCAAGAATACTGGAGGGGGTTGCCATTTCCTTCTCCAGGGAATCTTCCCGACCCAGGGATCTAACCCACGTCTCCTACATTGGCAGGCAGATTCTTTTCAACTGAGCCACATGGAAATCCCTTTACTTGAATACATATTGTTAAGAGTAGAAATACTGTAAATGCATTTTGCCAGGTTCCTGGCATAAAGGGAGCCCTTACGAGGGCTTCCAGCTTCCCTTATAGTGTGGGCTCCCAAATGTAATCAAGTGACTGTAGCCAAGAAGGGGGCAGAGGAACTGAGAAAAAAAAAAGGGGGAATGTTCTGAAGAAGGTTTACACCCAGGAAATATTCAAATTCTTTGATGAGTGAAATTTTACTCATAGATTTGCCTCCTCAAACAACCATTTGAGTCCTTCAGTTCAACCCTTTGCAAACTTTGCTGTACTCTCAGGGAATTTACATCTGCCATTCTGAGAAATTCTCTCAAAGATTTTTATGTTAAATGTATTTCTCAATCATTAGCACTGTTAATAATTAGCTTTCTCAGTAGTTAAATGATAGCCTAGGAAGACATTAAAGAAAGCATAAGAACCATATGTACAGATAGAGATATCAAATCATTCTTTCAACAAATGAACTTGATTTTACAGATTAGGATATGAATACTGAAATATTTATAGAGGAAAAGTACTTATTTGAGCTAGTGAAACAATCTTCACTGGAGGGTTTATACACTATAATTACTGAGAAGAAACTAAATGCTACCTGTACAGTATGTCTATAAGAGACATATTCTGTATTTCATCATCCCCTCTAGGGAGCATGGCAGTTAAAGACCTGTTTCTGCAGTTGCCGGATGGTTGGGGACTGAAGGAAGAGTGAATAATCTGGCCAGTATAGAGCTATCACCGTTTGTACCTGGTTTCAGAACTCGTAGTGGCCTGCGGACTGCCTTCCTTTACCAGCACGTTCTCTTTTCCCCACTTTCTTCGACTGCCACTGGGGAGGGCCTCTACCATTTTCAGTCAGATTTTAAATCAGGTACTCCACCCTGGACCTAGTTGGCTCAGTTCAGTATCTGACACTTAGAACTGTTGGTGTGTTTAAACAGTTTCATTCACCCTAAACCAAATAGGAAAAAAAAAAAAAACCAACCTGAAACCTGGCATTTTTATTATAGGCTCTGTGTGATGTTTGTTTAGCTGTGGCGGGTCTTTGTCACAGCCTGTGGGATCTTTAGCTGTGGCATGTGGGATCTAGTTCCCTGACCAGGGCTTGAACCAGCATCGGGAGCTTGGAGTCTTAGCCACTAAACCACCAGGGAAATCCCATGTGATTTTTCACTTTTCAAAGAGGACAGCATAGTGAGATACTCAATAGCAAAGTATGTGGGACATCATTTACCCTTTCTTTCATTTATTGAGCTATAATTCATTGGGGAATTACAGTGGGCTGGGCACTCTATCCAGTGCTGTGAGTATTGAATAAGGTGTTGAATAATAAGGTGTTCAATCCTTATGCGTGGATGGTATTATCCTCATTCTCTGTGTTAAGGGAATTAACACTCTGAAAGTTTCTGCAAGCCCAGGGTCACACAATTAGCAAGCGTACAGCTAGAGTTCAAACCCAGACCAGCTTGATAGCCAGCCCTGTGCTGATTCTCTGATTCCTCACCCCTCATTCCCACCCATTGAGAACACAATTTTCCCAGAATATTGGGCTCCATGAAATCGTTATTTCCTGGACCATGGAAGGTCCTGCTGGGCTTTCTGCCCCTAAAAAATTCCTAATAAGATGTTTCTCATAATTGATCCCCGCCCGCCCCCCCCCCCAAACCAAAAAAAGAAAAGTCCACAATGCGGCATGGAGGGTAGGAAGGTGATAATACTGAATGGCATAAGTCAATTTACTTAACTTCAAGCCACTTTCACTTTACACATTAACTTGAAATACACCCTACCTTAACAAAATCATAATCATATTAATGGTAAAATAAATGTGAATATAATTAATTTCTAAATGTTGGAAGTCTCCAAATTTTTGAAGATAAGTGGTGAAATAATTTTGTGTTGGCTAATTCAGTGGGTTTTTTGTTTTTTATTCCTTGGGTTTTGAAATCAGTGCATTCCTGTGTGTTTGCCCATGTCCTCCATCTCATACTTAGAATTTTTTATGAGAAAACTGTGGAAGAAGTTTATTTTATAATAAACAGCTCACTCAGGGCCTCAAAACAAACAAATTTTCAGAACCTAGGTTAAACATTAAAATATGATTTGTAGTATGGTAAGAAATTAACACCACCATCAAAAGTGTACTTCAGCTGATGACATAGACAGAATATTAGAATTTGAGTCACCATCAGCTTTGCCTGATTCTTATCATCAGCATAGAAGAGATCTTGGGCTTCATGAAGTGATACTCCTTTTTTTCCCTTGGTAATAAGAGCAAGGAGTAAAAATCTTTAATTTGGGAAAGGGAAATGTTAAAAATTCTGAATTAGGGGTCTAAATTCTGAGTGTCCGAAAATTTTATTATATAGAATAGAGGATTTCGGGTTCTACTAGGCAGCCTCAGTGTGAATCAACAGGAAATTCACCAGCAGAAGTTAGAGTCCATTTACAGTAAAATAATTGGTAGATGCCAAAGGCTTTTATCTCAGCTAATATTTACATGAACCCTCTAAATTAGGTTGCTTTATTCTCATTTTGCAGATCAGGAGAATGTGGCTCAGACATTAAATTTATCAGTTGTTGTTATTAGGTAGCTAAAATTCTATTCCTACGCTTTTAAGACCCCATGAACTGTAGCCCTCCAAGCTCCTCTGTCCATGGAATTTTCCAGGCAAGAATACTGGAGTGGGTTGCCGTTCTCCTTCTCCAGGGGATCTTCCTGACCCAGGGATTGAACCTGTGTCTCCTGCATTGGCAGGTGGATTCTTTACCGTTTGAGCCACCAGGCAAGCCCGAATTTATTAGTAACACAGCAAAAATGAGAGACAGAAGTTGAGCCCGTGGTTGTCAGACTCCAAAGCTTTTCCCCATCCGTACTTCACTGTTCTGCTTACAGATTATTCATGGATCATGTAATTTTCTTGCATTTGGGGAAATCTTTTACTTCCATTTTTCATTATTTTATTTTCTAATCAGTTTCTAAATCATGTTTATGCCTCCCCATCACCAATGTTATCATTCATTAATTTTATGTGATAAATGCCAGATAAGAAGTGCTTTTTAAATAACGATGCATGGCTTAAGCCTGTGTTTTTACCTTCAGATATTACATGGGGACTGTAAGTACTATTGCAAAGCACAGCAATTTTGAATCGGGTACAAAAAGATCATAATTGACGTTGGCACCACGGATTTACAATAGTCCAGGGAAACAACAACATTTGTCCGAGCCATAACCTTGAGTACTGCATTTGATTTTCTATTAGTAAATCCTCAAAATGTCCAGTCTCATAAATCCCAGGTGCATTGCTGCTACCTGACTGCTTCAGGGTGAAGGAGAGAGGACATGCTAGAAGGTTTTTGAGGTCACTGTACTCTATACTGCCCACTGCTCCCTCCTCTCTTGTAGAGACCTGCTGTCCCCTAATTCAGTAACATCATGATTATATTTACTTAGCTCTGTCAACACTCAAAATACACTTGCCTGCCCTTAAGTACCAGGAAGATAACCATATTGATGTTTAAAAATGCTGAAAGCAATGAATTTCTTTCCTTTGAAGAACGGCCATTACTAACGATCCCTGCTCTACTATTCCTCTTCAGCAGGCATTGTTCTTTACCATCTAAAAATAAACGGATTCATTATGCATGTTTATTCCATCCACATTTGTTCCAAATGGAATTAATGTATTAGTACTGGTAATTCAGGCATGTGAAGTCTACATGTTCACTTGTCTTCATTAGTGAAGGATTAGTGATCCTGATCATCCTCCTCATTTCCCGTCTGTGATTCGGTTCAAAAGGTTTGGGTTGCACCCCGTCTTAGCAGAAATTGGATCTTTGAAGGGGACCATGAACACGTGGAAAGTCTCTGTTTTCCTGGTGACTGTGTTTGCCCTGCCTGTTGTGAGCCTCAGTAGCGCTTTCCCACAGACATTCGGCGTGGTCAAGACACCCGGGCTTTCTCTTGCTCCAACTGTGTGTGAGTCCAGATTCCCTCTTGTTTCCCCTGAGCGCTCCATGGGAGAGCCTGACTAGGCTTCATTTGATTTTACATAACATGTTTTAGTGGATCTTCTATGGACTAAGATTAAAACAATCATGTAGCCCTCCATTTGGCATCTGATATCACGGTTTTTTGTTTTCTGGTGGATTAGTCGGGATTTTGTTGGCAGTGTCGGGGGGGGGGGGGAGGGGGGGAGGGTGTCCTTAGGTGCATTTGGCATTCTCGGCTTTGACCTGCTTTCCTAGAGCTCCATTTCAGTTTTAGCGGAACCTAAATTATTAATACGGTCTGTGCTGTGTCTGCCCATAATGCTAAATCCTGCTTCTCTTTTTTAAATCAAATGCTGTTGGAAATCTCTGAAATCATAGAGAAAAGGATTTTTGAACTTCTGTGGAAAGCTCAAATGGGTCTAGTCATGAGCTCTGGAGTCACATAGGCTTGGATTTGAGTCTCACCACTGTCTTGAACATCCGTGCTCTCTTCCATAATAACACCTATTGCAGAGCGGGGTTATGAAGACAAGACTAAATTGATCATGAGTTATCTGGCTCAGAGAAGTGATCCAATGAATGTTAATTCCTCCTACTTCCTTAATTCTTTCCTCTTTCCCTGGTCCACTTGGAGGAAAGGAGAATCTTGTTCTATGCTGAGTGTCCTTAAATGAGGGTTGTTAGTTAAAATGGGGGAATGCAAGGTTGGTAAAGTTAATGATAAAGCAGAGGGTAAAAAACAAAGAGCATATGTGAATGCAGAGAAAAATAGGTATTTATATAAAACGTAATTGTAACTGTAACATTTACACCTCTTACATACATTATCTCTACATGTATATGTTTCATGTTGAAGTTGCTCAGTCATGAATGACTCTTTGCAAACCCATGGACTGTATAATCCATGGAATTCTCCAGGCCAGAATACTGGAGTGGGTAACCATTCCCTTTTCCAGGGAATCTTCCCAACCCAGGGATCAAACCCAGGTCTCCTGCATCGCAGGTAGATTCTTTACCAGCCACCAGGAAGCCCATTTGTTTCATGTGTGTGTATGTGTGTGTGTGTGTGTGTATTCCACAGGTACATAGATTCCACAGAGATTATTTAAACCCGGAGCCATATTTTGTTAGTTTCCATTAGGAAGAAATGTGGTTTGTGGTGAGAGCATTGAAGCTGGTCTGGAAGGTGATGTAGGGAGGAGGACACTGGGGTCTTCTGGAGGTGCAGGGCTTTTCCAAGGGCACCCCACCCCCAGTGCAGATATGTTTGTCCTGAGTGGTGGGCTTTCCAGTCCTTTTCCCTGGGGTGGCCTTCATAGGTTTACTTTTGCCTTCCCATTAAAGGTCTCTCTCACCCTGGCAGCTGCTCCTTGGCTCCCAGAGTGAAATCCACTTGGAGGAAACCTGTCGGTGCAAGCTCAGTTCTAGTGACCCTCCTCTAAGTGCCTAAAAGACCATCTCTGATACTCGTTTCCCAGGGTCAATGAATGAAACGTAGGCAAGCCACAGACAAACAGGGTGTCTTGCTGAATATTACCGTATTCAATATAGTCTTCAATCGCAGAAGACTTTTTTGAAGGCCTTTGGTAATATTTAATAACTGTTGTGCCACTTTTCCCTCCTGCTGGGTTACTTGTCGTTTCCTAGGACGTCCTGGCAGTCCTCTTACTTAGTCGTTCTCACCATGTAAATCACTGCTGTCCATCATACACGCAGCCTTCTGCACAGGGTGACCAACATCACCAACATCACCCTGAGAGCATTACTGTGACCTTTTGAAATGTCTTCCCAATATATTTCTATGCGTGTCTACTTTCCTGTCTTCCTCTCCCTTCTCCTTCTTTCTTTCTCTTTGCTCTTTTCCTTCTTCTACCAGAATTAATGAAAATGAGATAATACTGGTATCTCCTATTTTGTGACCTCATTTTTTCCTCACTGAAAAATACAATATGAACATGTGTTCTTATCATACATATGGATCTGTAAGGCTTTCAGTGGATCTGTGTAACATTTTACTTAATGGATGTACCAAATTGTATTCAACTAATCCCTTATTTTTGTATGTTGAGTTCATTTCAATTTTTGTTATTATGAAAAATGACACGAAGGACAGTAGAGCTTCATCTTTTGCTGAAACCACAGTGTTCTTGTTTTCGGCTCTGATTATTTCTGCTGGTTCTTCCGTTCAAGGTCCTCCGTTCTCAAGCCAGAGCCAGCATCTGCAATGTCATTTGCCACAAATCCTCTAGTTGAGCCTAGTTCTAGTCGGAATAACTCTACCTTTCCCCTTCCCCAGAGAATACCCCTCCTTTCCCATCGCAGGTCTTAATGTTGCTCAGCCTATATCTCCTTCCGCCTTTCCCCTTCCAACTTTTAGGGCTCAGCTTCAAGCCTCCCTTCTTCCTGGGACACAGGTTTACCAGCTGGAAGTCATTTCTTTGCTCTTAATGATTACAGTTCTGGGGAAACCTAAGATACTCTCCATGAAATTAGTCTTTTGTATATGAATACCTCTAGGTGGAAAAAGTTACAAGTTTTTTCCTTTGTTAGTGCTTTTTAAAGTTTCTTTTTCCCTTGGGATATCTTCAGAGTGCCTCATATGTGGCTCTCCAGATAAGGGATGAAGTTCCAAGTCTTCATTTTTTTTTCAAATTTTTCTGGCTGCACCTTGGAGCATGCAAGGTCTTAGTTCCCGACCAGGGATTGAACCCACACCCCCTGCATTGGAAGTCTAGAGTCTTAACTGCTGGAGCTCCAGGCAAGTGCCAGAATGTTACAAGTCTTGATTTTGAGTCTTGGCAGGGCCCCTAAGTTTGCAACTTCAGCTGCTTTTTCCTTGCGTTTTATATTGCGGACCCTGGCACCGTGGTATGGAGAGACCTACCCAGCTCCAAAAGTTCTCTCATGCTCTTACTGACTGCAGATTCTTGGCTCCAGATTATTGCTGACTGATAGTGCATCCTTCCCAGGCCGCTTTGGCTCTGTCCTATTGCATGAGTAAATGACAGTGACTACACGACTCTTCATCCAGGGTCTGTGTGCTTCCTCCAGCTTCAACTGAGACTTTTTAGGCCCATGGCTTTCAACTAGCATGAGAAGAGGCTGTGTTACCTTCACCTGGAGGTAGTGTGACCAGCCAGCCTACTTTGTCCAGGGCTGAGGACTTTCAGTGCTAAAATTTGGCCAGCCCTGCTCCTCTACCCAAGGGCATGTTAGAATTGATAGAACATGGCCAGAAGCAGAGCCGGGGACAAATAATAGAGTGAGAGGGAGATCCTCTGAGCCAGCTGTCTCTGAAGTCCTCTCATTCTGCGTCCTTTGAGGGTCTTGCCTTCCATCTGTGATGTCTTCCTAACATCACTCTTTCTCTTCCAGGAATCCAGTTCCCCTTTTTAAATTTCCGGTGTCATCAGTGGTCATTATTTCTTTCTAAATTTTCTGCCTGATGGTTTAAGCACAGTGGACCCTTCTACATCCTATGCCATAGCAAGTAGAAGAAAATACATAAAATTTATCTTGGGGCAACAACTTCTGCTTTCTTTTATAGAGTTGTATCTAGGTCCACATTGCTTATGCTTGGCATTTTTCTCTCTGTTCTTTAACTCTCTGGATTGTTTGTTTGACTCACCTTTTTAAAAAAATTAATTAAAAAAATTAATTTATTATTGAAGGGTAATTGCTTTATAGAATCTTACTGTTTTCTGTCAAACCTCAACATGAATCAACCATATTGTCTTGAGTATTCCCACATCTCGGAGAAGGCAATGGCACCCCACTCCAGTACTCTTGCCTGGAAAATCCCATGGGCGCAGGAGCCTGGTGGGCTGCAGTCCATGGGGTCGCTAAGAGTTGGACACTACTGAGTGAGTTGGCTTTCACTATTCACTTTCATGCATTGGAGAAGGAAATGGCAACCCACTCCAGTGTTCTTGCCTGGAGAATCCCAGGGATGGGGAAGCCTGGTTGGCTGCTGTCTATGCGGTCACACAGAGTCGGACACTACTGAAGCAACTTAGCAGCAGCAGCATTCCCACATCTAACTCGCCAAAGCTCTCTTCCTTGCCCCGATCTGAGCCTATGAATGAATACCTTCATCTTCCACCAGTCTCACCCCTGGAGAGGCCCTGGCCTGGTTGCCACTTTCCACCACGTAATGGGGCATTGAACACAAGCAGACATAAAGACCTTTATGTGCATGCCAGGTCGCTTCAGTTGTGTCTGACTCGTTGTGACCCCATGAACTGTAGCCCACCAGGCTCCTTTGTGTGTGGGATTCTCCACACAGGAATACTAGAGTGGATTGCCATGCCATCCTTCAGGGAATCTTCCCGACCCGGGGATCAAGCTCCTCCCCATCTTTTGCATCTCTTGCATTGGCAGGGGGGTTCTTAACCACTAGCACCACCTGGCAAGCCCATTAAGATCTTTGTGCTAAGTTCCTTCAGTCATGTCCAACTCTTTGCGATCATATGGACTTTAGCCCCGCCAGGCTCCTCTGCCCTTTACTGCCTTGCAATTTAATTCTGATTTAGAGTCTCACTTCCTAGTTAGAATCCACCATTGCTCTTTTTGGGAAATGTTTAGATGGGCCACTATAGATCTCCACAGAATCTACATCTGTCAGAATCCACCTGCAATGTGGGAGACCCGAGACCTGGGTTCGGGAAGATTCCCCCGGAGAAGGGATAGGCTACCCACTCCAGTATTCTTGGGCTTCCCTTGTGGTTCAGCTGGTAAAGAATCCACCTGCAGTGCAGGAGACCTGGGTTCAGTCCCTGGGTTGAGAAAATCCTCTGGAGAAGGGAAACGCTGCCCATTCCAGTATTCTGGACTGGAGAATTCCATGGACTCTATAGTCCATGGTGTTGCAAAGAGTCAGACATGACTCAGTGACTTTCACTTTCATAGATCTACATAACTAAAATGTTACATGTGCAAGAGAATCACATTTTATTCTAATTTACCTGGTTAAGATAACAA
This sequence comes from Bos taurus, assembly GCF_002263795.3. Taxonomy (NCBI): domain Eukaryota; kingdom Metazoa; phylum Chordata; class Mammalia; order Artiodactyla; family Bovidae; genus Bos; species Bos taurus. Next base: position 16,053,116 of record NC_037355.1, on the reverse strand, counting down.
ACATGATTGTTTACAACAGTTTGAAGTACTGGCTTAAAAAATTCATTTATCATTCCTCCATTTTCATACCAATCACTCAAATCATAGATAATGGACTAATAACAACTTTCATAGGCTACAGATTAAAATATATGATTCAATCACATCATTAGAATGAATAGATGATTAATTTTATTCCATTTAAATGAAAGGAGCTACTGTAGCAATCTGAATTTGAGCTTATAGGACTTATGTAAAGGACAAATACATTGGTTTTGAAGGGCAGAGTTGTGTGGAAAATTCCCACAGAGTGTCTAGAGTGGTGGAATGTTATAGGTGAAAGGAACCTTTGAGGTCACTGAGCTGCCCTCTGCAGAGCCTGCTTCTCCTTGACAACAGCTCTATGAATTGCTTGTCAGTCTCGGTGTGTGAATTCCCTTTGACTCCAAGTGTCCTACCTCTAAACATAGCCCATGCCGTTTCTGGAAGTTCTAAATGTTAGAATATACTCTTATTTTGAGACTAAATCTAGTTCCCAGTTATGTCCACCCATATGCCAGCTCTTTATATAGATGAAGAAAGTGATGTGCTGGTACTGCTTCTTCTCTCCAAGATAAACGTTCTTTGTTCCTTTAGCCAGTCCTCTGAAGACAGTTGCAAGACCCCTTAACTCCTGCCTGCAATGCAGAAGACCTGGGTTCGATCCCTGCATTGGAAAGATCCCCTGGAGGAGGAAATAGCAACCCACTCCAGTATTCTTGCCTGGAAAATCCCAAGGACAAAGGAGCCTGATGAGCTATAGTGCATGGGATCACAAAGAGTCAGACACAACTAAGTGACTAACACAACAACTCAAGCATCATGTGCGACCCTGGATTGACAGAATAGTTTGCTTGTGGATTGTCCAGATCGTAATAGGCTGATACAGCATAGCCTCAGCTGTTGCCACTAATTTGAAAAAGGGGCCGTATTCACAGTCATTTTAGGCAGAAGACACTTGAGAGCTTGTTCCATCCCTTTTCAGGGGAACTTTGTTTCTGTTTGCATATAGATTTTATCCTTCCTTTTTAACTTTCAGTTTGGCCTTCTGGTTGGCATTGCAATGCAGCATATACATTTGACTTATTTGTGAGTACATTGGAATATTTATAAACAGACTTTAAAATAGGTTTATAAAGATGCAAAAGCTTTGTCCCTTCTAATACTTTATCGTCTGTGTCTTCCATTGAAATTATTTCCCATTACTTAATCACTTAGAAATTAATTACTAAGTTTGAGGGATAATTAATTACCAACCATAAGTCCGACATCATTCTTTCTCTTTTACTATTTGGCTTCTGCCCTTCCATTTTGTTTTTCTTATCTTCTTTATCATTTTAAAGTATTGACTAGAATTCACTAAAGCAAATGGAAATATTTCAGAATTGGTTGGGTCCCAGAGGGGAACCGATTGTGTAATATGGTAAACTTTATCAAAGGTCAATTTTTCATATATTTCAGAGTAACCAATTTAATAATTAAACAGTTGGCTTCTCAGAGACTAACTTTTATGGACTGACTCTTTAGAAACCAAGGCATGTGGAATTATTCTGACAGAAAAATTAGGCAATATTAAGGGCACAAAAAAGGAACAAAATTCTTAAATAACTTACTATAATCCAGTGAATGTGAAATATACATATTGTTTTGATTCAGAAACATTTCAGTTCAACAAATATGTATATGCCTTGTGAATACAGAGAGAAATAAGACATGTTTCCGGGTCTTTGGAAACTGGTAGTTCCATAAGGGAGATAAATTTAAAAGAATTAAAATAGTCTCATAGATGATCAGTTCAGTTCAGTCGCTCAGTCATGTCTGACTCTTTGTGACCCCATGAATCTCAGCACGCCAGGCCTCCCTGTCCATCACCATCTCCTGGAGTTCACTGAGACTCACGTCCATCGAGTCAGTGATGCCATCCAGCCATCTCATCCTCTGTCATCCCCTTCTCCTCCTGCCCCCAATCCCTCCCAGCATCAGAGTCTTTTCCAATGAGTCAACTCTTCGCATGAGGTGGCCAAAGTACTGGAGTTTCAGCTTTAGCATCAGTCCTTCCAAAGAACATCCAGGGCTGATCTTTAGAATGGACTGGTTGGATCTCCTTGCAGTCCAAGGGACTCTCAAGAGTCTTCTTCAATACCACAGTTCAAAAGCATCAATTCTTTGGCACTCAGCTTTCTTCACAGTTCAACTCTCGCATCCATACATGACCACAGGAAAAACCATAGCCTTGACTAGACGGACCTTTGTTGGCAAAGTAATGTCTCTGCTTTTCAATATGCTATCTAGGTTGGTCATAACTTTTCTTCCAAGAAGTAAGCGTCTTTTAATTTCATGGCTGCAGTCACCATCTGCAGTGATTTTGGAGCCCAAAAAAATAAAGTCTGACACTGTTTCCACTGTTTCCCCATCTATTTCCCATGAAATGATGGGACCAGATGCCATGATCTTCGTTTTCTGAATGTTGAGCTTTAAGCCAACTTTTTCACTCTCCACTTTCACTTTCATCAAGAGGCTTTTTAGTTCCTCTTCACTTTCTGCCATAAGGGTGGTGTCATCTGCATATCTGAGGTTTTGATATTTCTCCCGGCAATCTTGATTCCAGCTTTTGCTTCTTCCAGCCCAGCGTTTCTCATAATGTACTCAGCATATACGGTAAATAAGCAGGGTGACAATATACAGCCCTGACGTACTCCTTTTCCTATTTGGAACCAGTCTGTTGTTTCATGTCCAATTCTAACTGTTGCTTCCTGACCTGCATATAGGTTTCTCAAGATCTAGGTCAGGTGGTCTGGTATTCCCATCTCTTTCTGAATTTTCCACAGTTTATTGAGATCCACACAGATCCTCATAGATGATAGAGAAAATGTATAAAGTGAAATAGAGGTTTGTATGAAGGGGCAGGTCTGCCAGGACATAGGGCAAAGTGGAGTGGCCCTTGAAGCTGCCCACAAAGACTGAGCAGTGTGGGCAAATGGTGTAGAGAACTCTCAGAAGTAGAATGGATCAAACATGATGGCTAAATTGGGGTGGAAGAGAAAGGAAGGAGCCAAGAAGGATGGGTCAGAGATGTCGAGTGTGAGTGTCTGAGAGCTTGGTTACACCTTGTATTCAGAAAGGAGTGCAGGGATTTCCTAGGTTGTTCAGTGGTTAGGACTGTGCACTTCCATGTGGAGAGTCCAGGGTTGGTTGCTCGTCAGGGAACTAAGATCCACAAGCCACATGGGAATACGGTGGGCTTGGCTTACATTTATATGAGAGGTGTCCCCTTCTTTCGCCTGCTTTCCCTTATTTCTGTCAACTCAGTATTTTTGCAAAGTGAAAGGAAATGTTATTTTATGTTTTTTTTTTTTTTTTTTAACTTGAGTTTTTAGTATTAACTCAGAAGTACTGAAGTTCTATACGTGGGCCACCCGAGAGCACAGAAATTCACTCAGCTGATAAATTAAACACCTGGAGAGTATTTACTGAATTATTTTGAGAAGTGTTGAGGCCATTGCTTCTGGACTAGGCTGTCATTCATTGGACATGATGAATTTAGAAATGCCAGAGAAAAGGCTTCCTGACTTTAGATTGCAACAGCCTTCATGGTAAGAACTGTGATGTTGTATTCATGTTTGCCCATATACTCTAAGTATTTGTTAGAGTGACACGCTTTAATAAATTTTTCCATTTTGCAAGCAGTGTTTTTGTAGAGATTTTTAAAAAGAAGTAAGAAAATGGAAGAAAATCACTCACAATAAACTACATGATCAATCTATTTCTTTCACAAAACATCTTTAAATGCTTAATTTTCAGAAGTTCTAAGAAATGAAAAAGAAAATGTCTTGGAAAACAACTTAATAGGGGAACAGTTTTTATTTTTTCCTAACAAATATGTTCATTAACAAAAATGGGCTTGATTACACTTGAAATATGAGTGCTCTGAAAGTTTGCCCGATTCTGGTAACATGCACTAGATTTAACTTTTCTGAAATGTGCTACTTTTATTGAAAGAATAGTTCGGTTTGAAGCTGCATTTGAAAGACTTCTGCAAAATATTCAATGCATTCAGCTGACCTTTTATAAACTACTTCTGGGAAATGTACATAATGTTTTAGTGGAAAATGTTGCTTAAATATTAAAGCGCTAATACCCGTAAGGAATGTCATCAGCCCAAAATTCATGAGATTAATTCTTTCTAGTTCTTGTGTGTTTGCATTTGTGTATCTGTATTTTTAAGTTCATTAGCTTGACAGCTGCATATCAGTATTTGCAGTTACTAGTTCTAGCAGAAATGAGCAGACATCTAATCTTTTAGCTTAGTTGAGAGTCAACATAGACAAAATGAGAGAAAACAGTCCACAGTTTGCTTTTGTAAAGATAAAATAGGGATCTGCCACTCAGTGCAATAGATAGTTATGTTAAACAGGAAGTTCCCTTGGACAGAAAGTTGCCAAATACATGATGGCCCTTGACAATTTAAAGGAGTCTTTTTATATTAGGATAATTGTGTCTTGATGTATCTATCTTTGAGGTTCACTATCCAGTTATTATAAAGTGAGAAGCACACATGGTTTATGAAAAGAGGCCTTCTTAGACTCAGCGTTTTGTGCTCTAGTCTACAGCTGGGACATTTACTTGAGATATGACTGGGAAGTCCCAAGGTCCCTCGTGTAGTTATGGGGAATGTGGCAGGAATGCCTAGCCCAGAATTTTAGCTTGAATTTGAAATTTAATGTAGTGCTTCTAATTGCATTCTCAGTGATATTTACTTTCATCTCATAACAACAAATGTCATGAAATGTCTTAGTAAAATATGGCACCCAAGCTCAGACATGTGGAACCAGGAATCCCTCAGCTTTTATGTGAACCTACAGCAAAAGACATGTTTTTCCTTGCAATTAAATGTCTGGAAAATTTTGAAAGGAACTCTGTACTTTGAATCTTACTGTTTTTATGTTTCCAGGGGAATTTTTTAAATTGAATTATAGTTCACTGGAGTCAAATGCAGTGATGCCAAGTACATATTTATTCAATTCTGGCCAATGCATTACTGTTTAGCCCATTCAGCCCAGTAAGATAAGTGTCGCATCTCACCACCCATGGAAGTTCGCTGTGCCATCTCCCAGTCAGCATCCCTCATCCACTTGAAGTGGTCATTGTTAAGATTTCCAGCGCCATTATTAATCAAAGATCAAAGACAAATGTTTAAAATTATGTTTTCTTTTAAGGAATATTCCCCCCTTAAAGAATCATTGAGAAGTCCATGCACTGACCAAGAATAAGGATATAAAACTTGGCCACATAGAATTTCAATGAATTGTTTCTAAAATCCATGCAAGCATCCTCAGGGGTTAGGTGCTGCTGAAAGAGGACAGGTCCATTTCCATCCTGTCAAAAAGATTTCAAGTCATTTTGTTTCTCATTGCACTTTTTAATTTGGCTCTATTTTAATTTCTACTTCTGATGAAAATTGCCGGCAATGGTTTGTGTGGTGTGTGCTCCCTTGTGTGGGGTGGGATGCATGATCACTTAGTGAAAATTGAGTAAGAATAATCAGTAAATGTCATGGATGAAGCCAAAAAGCTCAGTTAACCTCCCATCACCCTCAGATGTAGAGAAGTAATGTTTGCCTTGATCCTACCAGCCTCTGTGGGGTAAGAGGGGGAGAAGTAAAATATTCTTCACATCTATTTCTTCTCCATGAATGTGTGCCATTTCTTCAAAGGTAAGGCTTTATCATTTGGTTCTCATAGTAACCAGACAAAGAGTACTTCTCTTCTCTCCCTTGGGGGTGGGAGTGAGGGAAGAGGGAGGGAGTGAGTGAGTGTGTGTGTGTGTGTGTGTGTGTGTGTGTGTGTGTGTATGTGTGTGTAGCATTCCACATTGCCCCTAGAGATTTTCTTTTCCCTCCTTTTAGCTTATGTGCTTTTTTTGATAAATAAATTTCAGAGGCAGCGTTAGAATAGACTGAACAATGCAGAGAGAGAAAAGATTCCAGGATGGAGGTCTACTTTTATTTCAATACTGCAACACATGATATAGAATGAAATTGCACTGCCAATGTAATTTATTCTCTTCATTAAAATAGACAAGCATTAGACAAGCCATAAAATTTCCATCTGCATCCCCAGCAAGCTCCCACCATCAGAAACAGCCCCTTCTCTCTAAAACACCCAGGACTAAAACATTTTAATATTAGAGACCAACAGAATTATAGTATTAAATTTGTGGAAGCCATGGATCCTGTCATCTGTTCTTTCGATTACTGCATCTGTTTCAGAGGATGTTACTGAGGACACGGGAGCTGGATCATAAAGACTCTGCAGTGCAGCAGAGGGAAATGAATGGGCTCCCAGCTCGGTGATGCTGCTTCCATCACCTCAGCAGCCTAATCACCTTGAGAAGGAAGACAAAAGGCATTTTTACACAGTGTGCTGACGATTAGTCTAGAAGTGAAGCAACCACGGTTGTTTAAGCACAGTTTTCACCGTTGCCTGAAGGACAAAGGCTTTTAATAATGGGAACTTACCATTCTATGGCATGGAAAGTGAAAACCTCCTTTGTGGGCTAAAGGGGAAATGTGCTATTATTCTTGCAAATTTCAAAGCCAAACACTCGCTTGGCATTTCAGGCCAAGAAAGCAGAGTTCAAAAGGTAATTGTACATTTTCATCTTCTTTTTAGCAAACTGCTCCCCAACTTGGAGAATATTGTTTCAATTTTTTATAAAGGCAGTCTGATGAAAAATTTAAACATACTCTTTTAGGAGCGAGCCTCTGTCAGGTGTCACGCCTAGCTCCACTTTGGTAGGAACAGTTATGTAAGGCGCTCTGTGCCATCTCTCTAAATAATGGACATTTCTCATGAATCCAGGGCTCTCATGCCAGCTCATCTCTCCCTGAAGACTTCATGTTGATGGCCTTTCTGCCTTGGTTATCATATATATAATAGAACATTTTAATATTACTCTGCTGAAATAGCATTGGTAGGGTAGGGGTATCATTATCCCAGAGGGTAAAATACGGTGTAGGTGGTACAACTGTGTAAATTTAGTTAAGAATAAAAAGGATGTCAGTGCAGTTTGCCCACTGGATGAAGTGATAGAGTACCATAGTGCTTTGAGAAGGACTCCCAAGGATTCTGAGCAGAGAAGGTGTGAAAAATCAAAGTTTTGGTTTTTTGGAATCTCAAACATGTATTGACTTGTTATTGACAAAGGAATTTCACCTACATTATCACACTTGATCCTTGTAACTCTGTGGAAAGGATATTCTCATTTTCAAGAAGTTGTAATTACTTGCTCAAGGTCAGTTATCTACCAGGTTACTTGGAATCCTAAGTGCTTTTATCCCTTCCTCCCTCTTTCCTTCCTTCCTCCTTTCAACACTGAAAGTGTAGAATGTTCTCTTCTGAATACAGGTGGCCTTGGCCAGGGCAACTAGCCTCTTAGGTTCCAGTGTTTCTCTCAAGAACAGTTTAGGCCTTGAAACATAGGAGTGATCAGATCAGATCAGTCGCTCAGTCGTGTCCGACTCTTTGCGACCCCATGAATCGCAGCACGCTGGGCCTCCCTGTCCATCACCAACTCCCGGAGTTGACTCAGACTTGAGCCCAAATTTAAGATATAAAGTGTGTGTGTGTGTGTTTATCTCCTGCGTGCATGCATGCTCATTCACTTCAGTTTTGTATGACTCTTTGTGACTCCGTGGACTGTAGCCCTCCAGGCTCCTCTGTCCATGGAATTCTCCAGGCAAGAATACTGGAGTAGCTATTCCCTTCTCCAAGGGATCTTCCCGATCCAGGGATCAAACCCACATCTCCTGCATTTACAGGTGGATTCTTTACCTGCTCAGCCACCTGGGAAGCCCCTGTTTATCTCCTATGTGGGTCCAAAACTTGGGATTCAAGGAAAGTTCCATGCTTGGCGATAAAGCATACCATCACCATCAGATTGTTTTCTATAGCAGTTAAATGAGCTTACATTCTGCCGTGTGTTGACCTCACTACATCCTCTCCAGCATTGAGGGTTAACTTCTTTTCTTTGCCAGCTTCATAGTTGAGCAGTGTTCATGTCAGTATTATTTCAATTTGTAATACCTCATTATTGCTGCTGCTGCTAAGTCACTTCAGTCATGTCCAACTCTGTGCAACCCCACAGACGGCAGCCCACCAGGCTCCGCCGTCCCTGGGATTCTCCAGGCAAGAACACTGGAGTGGGTTGCCATTTCCTTCTCCGATGCATGAAAGTGAAAAGTGAAAGTGAAGTCGCTCAGTCATCCGACTCTTCGCGACCCCATGGACTGCAGCCTACCAGGCTCCTCCGTCCATGGGATTTTCCAGGCGAGGGTACTGGAGTGGGGTGCCATTGGCTTCTCCGACTTCATTATTAGTGCAAGTGAATATAGTTTCATAGGTTTGCCAACCATTTGCTTTTCTAATTTATAGGTTGCTTGCTCACATGACTCACATGGCTCCTGCAGTTGTTCTTTTTTACTTTTTATGTTATTTCCCGTCTTTCCATACAGAAGTATCTAGGAAGGCCAGTTCATGGGGTTCTAAGATTCTGTAGCATACCATAAACATGTAGAGATTGAGTTGGTCCCCACATAAAACACTAACGCTAAAGTCTACTTTTATTTCTTTTACTTTTTAAGGATTTTGTTGTTGTTGTGGACCACTTTTAAAGTCTTGATTGCATCTGTTACAACGCTGTTTCTGTCTGTGTATGTCTTGGTTTTCTGGCCGAGAGTCATGTGGGATCTTAGCTTCCCGACCAGGGACCGAACACCCACCCCCACCCCCTGCATTGGAAAGTGAAGTCTTAACCACTGGACCACCAGGGAGGTCCCTACGGTCTATTTCTAAATGGCCAATTCCCTGATCAAGGAACTAGAAACACAGAAACTCAGAAGGTACGAACTGTTAATACTTCAGGTAGATAAACAAGGCCAATTTAGCACTGCAGTGTAAGCTGCTGTGGATAGCAGTTCCCGGAATTTAAGCCAAGGGAACAAACACATCTAGTTTGTTGTTTCCATCCAGTATTTTTGCATTAGGAAATCGAGACACTATCTCTCAAGTTTGCATTCAGAGTAGAGTTTAGGTAACTAGTCATTTTCTCTCTGGCACAAACAACCGGAAAATTTAATACCTACTCTCTGCCTCTGCCAGAGCAGTAGCTTGAGGTGTGTGACAATTTCAGGCATGTAACCACAAGGAAAGCAGTGAAGAGAGGTCCAACCCTGCCTAGATAGTATTCCAGAGGCCTGGAGGAGATGTGCAAAGTGTTTCCTCTCTTTGCAAGGTCAATAGCACTAAGGTTAAAAGGGAGGCAGAACAGTTGGTTTTTCATTGAGGATTTTCAGGTACAGGGATTGGACACTTTAGTCCTAAAAAAAATTATTATTTTGCCATTGGCAGCAGAGGAACAACTGAGGTTTGATATATCTTTTTATTTGTTTAATTATCGATTATCTATTGGAGTATACTTGCTTCACAATGTTGTGTTAGTTTATGCTGTAGAACAAAGTGAATCAGTTCTGTGTATGCATGTATGCCCTCCCTCTCGGGCCTTCCTCTCAGCCTCCCCTCACACCCCTCCAGGTCATCACAGAGCCCCGAGCTGGGCTCCCTGGCTGTGCAGCAGGTTCCCGCTCGCTGTCTGTTTCACACATGGTGCTGTGTATATGTCACCGCTACTCTCCAGGCTGTCCACTGTCCCCTTCCCCCTCATGTCCACATGTCCTTTCTCTATGTCTGCATCTCTATTCCTGCCCTGAAAATAGGTTCATCTGTTCTGGACCATTTTTCTAGACTCCAGACATATGCGTTAATATATGGTATTTGTTTTTATCTTTCTGACTTTGCTTCACTCTTTATGACAGACTCTATCTATCTACATATCTTGCAAATTCTAAGTACATATGAAGTTGCTCCCATGATTGTTGTGATTTATTAGTGTTATTATCAATTACTATTATCACTGTCACTGCTGGTGACACCATTATAATTGATCCTGGTGATTAGGAGTCAGCACTGCACTCAGATTTCCAGATTCTCTCTGTGTTACTCTTGTCTCCGTTGCTTTGACTAAATGTGTGGACTTGAATTTGTTCATTAACCACACAAAATCTGTTTGCTCATCTAGAAAATGAAGATAATAGTAAGCTCTGTCTTGAGGTGATGGTTGGGAAAATTTTCTGAAATGGTCAGTATAATCATCTCTGATGCTTTCTTATCATCCCATTAAGAACATACTTCAGATTAAATCGTGGTTAAGAACTTCATAGATAAGTTTCTCATTATTAGCCAACAGGAGGTATTTCTTAAACATTAGGCAACCCAGAGAGATATGCTCCCAACAAGTGAGAAATACTTGTAACCTTGTTCAATATCATGTAATTCACTCTTCCCTTCTTGGAGCAGATCGCTCTTTGTTGTTTCAGAGACTTTGAAAAGTGTTCAGTGAAAATGATGATAGATCTCATCTATCAGGCTTTGACTAATAAAATCGAGAATGGAATTGGAGAGTGATCTTCAAAACGTGTTTATCTCACATAACCTACTTCATAAGAATGTGCCCACTGCTGGTTTTCATTTCATTAATGCCATTTTGCAACTTATGTGTATCTTATATTGAATGTTATGTCTGTGACTTGAAAAAAGCTAAGTCCTTTATAAAGAACATGTTGTTCACATAGGCCATTTTCCTCTTCTCTCTTTTCCTTCTATTTCCGCCCCCCCCCCCCCTTTTTTCCAACAAATATTTTAGTGCCTGCTTGTCAGGCTCTGTGCAAGATGCCAGGAAATAGTGGTAAGTCAGTGCCTTACTTTCTGATTTTAGTCTGTTTTCCACACCTAGAAATTTATTACACATCTTCTATTTCACACTTAAATGTTTGATGAGTTTTGGTTATTTTTCAGAGAAAGAGCCACAAAATAGCACTTGTTGGGATATTGTCTTTCATCCCTTGGGAATATCGGAACTGTCTCTCTGTTTAGGTTTTACTGTTTTGTAATTATTTTCATCAAAGTGCATGGTTCCTCCTGTTTATGATGGTATAAATTGCCTATACCAAGTGTGATTGCCATATTTCCCCATTACCTTGGGAAACAGTTTACCAGGACATAGGATTTGTTATGACAACAGTCTGCATATTCATTGTGTTATTTTTCTGACAATTATCTGCATTTTTATCATTAGCTCTATCTTCTTCTGAGATACCTCTTTACATCATATCTAGATCCCTTAAGCAGCCTTGAATAATCTTACATTTTGACTAAGATACATGATGGTCCAACGCCTGTTGTTTGCTTTTCTCTTAAAATTAAAAAACAATCACTTTCTTCCTTTTAACTTCTGTGGGCTGGTAGCACATGGCTGTTAGTTTTTAAAATAAAACTGACCTTGTATTTTCCTTTAAACATTTAATGTTTCTCCCAGAAGAAGACAGAATATAGAGAGGCTATTATGCACATATATTCCTTTTGCTTGGTTATAGTGCCTTTTTCACCCTCCTGTTTTGAAAATCAGAGTATAATTGCTCTACAATGTTGAATTAGTTTCTGCTGTACAACAGAGTGAATCAGCTGTATGTATACACGTATCCTCTCCCTCTCGGAGCTTCTCCTCACCCTGCCATTCCACCCCTCTAGGTCATCAGAGAGCACCGAGCTGAGCTCCCTGTGCTACACCGCAGCTTCCCGCTAGCTGTCAGTTCTATACAAGGGCGTGTATGTACGTCAGTCCTAGCCTCTCAATTCATCTCATGCTCCCCTTCTCGCGCTGTGTCCACAAGTCCCTTCTCTACATCTGCCTCTCTATTCCTGTCCTATTCACAGGTTCATCTGTACCATTTTTCTAGATTCCACATATATGCATTAAAATATGATACTTGTTTCTGTCTGTCTGACTTACTTCACTCTGTATGACAGACTCTAGGTCCAACCACAGCTCTACAGATGACCCAGTTTCACTCCTTTTTGTGGTTGAGTGGTATTCCATTGTATATACATACCACATCTTCTTTATCCATTCATCTATCAATGAACATTTAGGTTGCTTCCATGCCTTGGCTGTTGTAAATAGTGTTTCAATGAACACTGGGATATATGTGTCTTTTTTTTTTTTTTTAAACTTTACATAATTGTATTAGTTTTGCCAAATATCAAAATGAATCCTTGAATTATGGTTTATCTCAGTAGTGGGATTCCTGGGTAATATGGTAGTTCTGGTTTTAGTTTTTTAAGGAACCTCCGTACTGTTGTCCATATCACTTTTTAGAAATTAATTTATTTTATTGAAGTATAAAATGCTTCACATTTGGTTCCTCCTATAACTCATGTTAGGGTTTGTTGTTTTGTTTTTGGTACTTTTGAAGTTGGTTCATCTTAAGGAAACCATAAGTGCTTTAAATTCATTATCAATAGCATCAACATATTTTCTAATAAAAAACATTCTTATATCCTTTTAGTCCTCCAAAGTTTAAAGATATGTTGCCCTGTATTCCTGGTCATACCTCCTGAGCTTGAAAGGACTATGAGTTGTGAGCCTAAGACAGTTGTTGCAATGCATGTTCTGAACCCTGCAGCCTTCTTCCCTATGTTGTGGTATCTTGGCCCTTACTCTCCAATAACGTTCTCACCACCCTCTTGGCTGGAGGAGTGATGTATTGGTTAGGAATACCCTCAGCTATAAATACTGGTAGCTCTGGCTACCAGTGATGTAAATAAAGAGAGGTTTCCTTTTCCCACAGAACAAGTAATCTGAGGGTAGACAACTGCTGGTGAATGTAGTTCAGAGGTTTAATGATACTGGCCTTTGCTCCTTACCTGCCTAGCTCCATGCGTCAAATCTGCATTGAGGGACAAAAGAAGTGAAGGACAGGGCTAGCTACTTCAGTACCTTTATTAAAAAAAGAAAATTCCTTTCCAGAAACCCCTAAGCACATCTGTCTCACTGGCCAAAACCGCCTCTTCCAGAAACCTCTAGGTCCAAGGCAGGCTGAAAAGGGAGCAGCTGTTTCTACTGTGGAGGCAGCAAAACAAGAACAGGAGGACCAGTAAAGTACCAGGCAACAGGTCTACCACCACCCGAGTTAGCCCAACCGATCCATCCTCCCAAGATCAGCTGTAATGCAATGTGCCTTCTGTGGACTCTCCCCTGAATTTCTCAAGGAGAAGGTTTCCCTGTCCCACTGGGTCCTGCGGTTGTCATCAGCTCAACAGAGCATGCTCCCTGAACAAGGGCCGCAGGACCATTCACAGTGCCCAGGGAGGCCTGCCGGAAGAATGAATGAAGCTGTAGGCATGTGGCTCCTCTGGACGTTGCCCGAAGCCAGCTGCTGGAGGTAAATGGAGAATGCTGAATGAGGAAATCTCCCTTCCACCTGCTGTGCCATCCTGGTCCGTGGGCATCCCCTTGACGAAATGCAAAACCACAGCCCTGACCACTGGTGTTCATTAAGATACTGTGGGGAGCTTTTTGCCAAAGCACTCCTGGCTCACATGTGATAGAAATATTCTTGTTTGGAACCATAGACTCCCTGCTTTCCAAAAATGTTTGTACACACTTAAATAGTGATGATCATTTGGTCTCTTGATACAGATTTTAGCTCAGCATGGCAGTCAATACAGTTCTGAAATGATAAAATATACAAAATAATCTATTCATAGGAAATATTCTTGATTGTACCTGAATAAGCATATAGTATATAATATAGTTTATACTTCCTAAAATTTATCTTAAGATAATTAAACTAGTGTGCAAAGATAATGTATGCAGAGTTTGGGGATTTTTATAGCAGTGTTTTATAATAAAATTGGGCAGCATTGCAAGTCATCACTAGGATTTGGGTTAAGTAGATAATGGAACACTATGGAAGGATTAAAAGTGATCATGGAGGTTATCCTAATAGCATAGAAATGTTCCTGGGTATGTCATGTAGGCTATGCAGATCTAAGGCATAATTCCTTCTGAGTTTACAAAGCTGGGATTATGCATTTTCTCCAAAATGGTAGACAATGACTATCTCTGGGATGTGATTTTTTTCGCTTTGTTTTTCCACATTGCTTAATTTTTAAAACAATGTGTGTTTTGCAGTCAGAAAATAGGGTTTTCATAAATAATTTTCACAAAAATATACTTTAATGGAAAAGTAGTATGAGGTACCATACATGAAACCTCTACTGACTAGAATCAAACTAACAATACACTCAAATTAACAGACCTTTTTCTCTTTATGTTTATAAGAGTGGGAAACCAGAACAAAACGATCTATAAATAGGAAACTGTTAAAAGTAATAGTTTTCAGAATATGTCTTGGAATATATTTCCTCCAATATCTTATTCTCTTATGATGAGTAATATCCATTATGTGGCCTCCTGCATGTTCCTTTCCTACTGAATAAAGTAGACAAAACTATATGAAACACAAGTGGACTAATGCATTTATGAAATATTTTCAACATCAAAGGCTAAATAAAAAAGTATTTTCTGAAGTTTTTGATTGAACAGAAATTAAATTCACAATTCTATTCCCTGAACATTCCAATTACTAAAGCATTCACCAGAAGTGGTTTCAAAAATTCCTCTTTGGAATTCCAGTATGTCCAATTACTATTACTAAAGACCACAAATACAAATGAAAACTTCCTAGAGTAGATCACTTCTATTCTATTGTCTTGCTTTTTCTGTGTAGCATAATTAGGCATGGCAAAACTCTGATTAATTCAAATGCAAAATGTGTTAGAGAAGATGAGGGTGTACATCAGCCCTGTGGAATACTGAATAGCTTCTTTAGGCAGTCAAGTATGAAAAGAAGAGCCCAGAAGACAGATTTCAAAAAAGAAAAATGATCTATTGTCTTGATTCTAGAACTCTATCTGATATCATTCATCTTGCTGATATAAGCCTGCATCCAAATATAGTTTTCAGGCTAAAGACTAAAAATTTAAAGTTGTATTACTTAATAAAATAGATCTATCTGGACTTGTATTTTTAATTAGTAATTTAAGCAGGTTTAGTATTTTTTATTTTCATCCATCTTTCTTAGAAAGAATCCTTCCTTGTAAATGTCAACTTACTTTTCTTTTATGAATAGATCATAGGTAGAAACCAAGAAGAAATAATTCTGAGTTTCCATTTTTAGGTAAGTGTTTAGGTAATTGTTTACAGTGTTAGATTCAAAAGTTAAAAGTGATCTGTCATCCAAAATATCTTTTGCCTTCAGTAAATCCAGTTACCTAACTCCTTACCTAACCCCTGTCACTAAAAAGGAAAAGAGAGTATTTTAGATAGTACCCTTCATTTGCTCCTTATGTGGTGAGAAGCATTTCATGTCTACTTTATTAAAACAAAATGAAACAAATACCACACTCCAGGTTTCTTGACTTTTTAACTGAGTGGACTTGTTCAGTTGGCTCCCTGGAATAAAATATGTTTTATTAATAAAAACTAACAAATAAAATTTATGAAATTAAATCTGCACCTAGTTCCTTAAAGTCTTGGTCAAAGCAGGTGAATACAGTAAGCCCAAAGATGTGGTTGGGGCTTCCCTGGTGGCTCAGTTGGTAAAGCATCCTCCTGTAGTGCGGGAGACCTGGCTTCGATCCCGGGGTTAGGAAGATCCCCTGAAGAAGGGCACACGCCTTGCCATGTGCACACACGCACATACACACACACATGCACACACACAGAGACACACACAGTACTAACAGCATTGAGATGTAAACCTGTGGTTAAGAACTATATCAGAACTGTTGCTTGGATTTTGGAGAAAAGGATATATTGTAAGCTTTTTTTCAGAGTCAGTTCATTTTTTTTTTCTATTACAGTTCAGAGGTATGGAGAGAATTAATGGTATCAAACACTAGAAATCTTAGAAATTACTAGTAGTGCTGTGCTTAATCTTTTAAATTTGGTCAAATTAGATTTCTTGGCATTATTGTCAGGAATTTTCAAATTTCAGGTAACAGGATTCAAATCGGCATGTAATTCAGATTAACTTTGTTTGAAAAGGAATCTTCAAAAGGCCAGTTGATAAGAACTTTGACTGAATTACTTTAAGGAAAGCATAAACAACACTAACAAAATAAACTCAGGAATTAAGAATCCATGACTGGGGATATCCCTGGCTGCACAGTGATCAGGACTCCATGCTTCCACTTCAAGGGGCACAGGTTCGATCCTGGTCAGGGAGCTAAGATCCTACATCACACATGGTATGATTAAAAAAAAAAAAAAAGAGTACATCTGCTAGATGTTTCAAACTGACTAATACATGATAGGGTGCTTTAATAAAAAGTCATAGTTCATTTGATTATGATTTGAAGAGATGCTGTTAGATCTTCATCATGTTAAAGCTTGGTATTTATCTGTAGAGAGAAATTATTCTAAGGTCACTGTTCTGACCAGCTCTTTCAGTCAAGGTAATACATAGGCTCCAGATACAGGAGAGTGCCATTGAGGCCACTATATCACCAAGTGTCAACCCAATTGTGAAAGTGAGGATAACAGGTGCTTATAAAAGAGTACATAGTCAGAACAGTTTACCAATGGTATTAATCCTCATTACCATTTGTGGAGACACAGCCAGTAGTCAAACATCAGATATTCCCTGAGCTCTTCCTTGTGGCAGACACCTTTCTAAGTACCAGGGATATAACAGTGACTGAGATAGCGTGAGGCCATCTAAGGATAGAGCTGGGATCTAGTGAAAGAAGCTATTTATCATGTTAATAAACAGACAAACAAGCCAGTAAGACAATTGCAGACCCAAATACACATCAAAAAGAATTAAATTGATATAGCCACTATGGAAGATGGGGTGGAGATTCCTTTAAAAACTAGGAATAAAACCACCATATGACCTAGCAATCCCGCTCCTAGGCATATACCCGTGAGGAAACCAGGGTTGAAAAAGACCCATGTATCCCATTGTTCACTGCAGCATTGTTTATGATAGCTAGAACATGGAAGCAACCTAGATGTCCGACAGATGAATGGATAAAGAAGTTGTGGTACACATACACAATTGAACATTACTCAGTCATAAATGAGGAGAAGGCGATGGCACCCCACGCCAGTACTCTTGCCTGGAGAATCCCATGGATGGAGGAGCCTGGTAGGCTGTGGTCCATGGGATTGTGAAGAGTCTGACACGACTGAGTGACTTCACTTTCACTTCTCACTTTCATGCATTGGAGGAGGAAATGGCAACCCACTCCAGTGTTCTTGCCTGGAGAATCCCAGGGTTGGGGGAGCCTGGTGGGCTGCCATCTATGGGGTCGCACAGAGTCGGACATGACTGAAGCGACTTAGCAGCAGCAGCAGTCATAAATGAATGCATTTGAGTCAGTTCTGGTGAGGTGGATGAACCTGGAACCTATTATACAGAGTGAAGTGAGTCGGAAGAGAAGATAAATATCGTATTCTAATGCATATATACAGAATCTAGAAAAATGGTTCTGAAGAATTTATTTACCAGGCAGCCGTGGAGAAACAGATATAGAGAACATACTTATGGACATGGGAAGAGGGGAAGAGAGGGCGAGATGTATGGAAAGAGTAACATGGAAACTTACATTACCATATGTAAAATAGGTAGCCAATGGGAATTTGCCGTATGGCTCAGGAAACTCAAACAGGCATTCTGTTCAACCCAGAGGGGTAGGATGGGGAGGAAGATGGGAGGGAGGTTCAAAAGGGAGGGGATATATTTATACCTATGGCTGATTCATGTTGAGGTTTGACAGAAAACAACAAAATTCTGTAAAGCAATTATCCTTCAATAAAAAAATAAATTAAAAAAAAAAGGCACATTTAACCTAGGTTGTGACTAGGAGCCATCTATGGGGTCACACAGAGTCGGACACGACTGAAGCGACTTAGCAGCAGCAGTGACTAGGAGAGCTGCTTTATTTAAGATGGTCAGAGGAGGCCACTCAGAGGAAACATCATTTGAGTTCTGATTCGCTTTATTAAAAGGAAAAGTTCCTCTCCAAGAAGAGTTTATTAAGTACAAGGAACAGTAGGTACAAAGGCCCTGGAGATGGGTCATACCTGGATGGCCTAAGCTCCAAAAGATGGCCAAAGTTCCAAGAGTAAAGTGTACAAAAGAACAGTGGCACGGAGTCTGGTTGAAGTGCATCTGGATGTTCCTGCTCTGTAGCCAACTGTAGCTCCTTCAGCAGGACAGCCAGCTCTGCACATGCGGGTGACAGTCAGTGGCCCAAACCTGACATGGGACAGTCATCTGTGAACACGCTGAGTGATTTTAAAAGAATGGAACTGGGTGAGGGGGTGTACAGAACGGAGGGTGACAGAGCACAGAGCTTGGGGGCATCTCGGTATTTAGAAGAGGAGAAACCAAATAAAAGACTGAGAAGTACCACCCAGTGATATAGGAAGAACACCAGATAAGCCTGACTGGTTGCCTAGGGAGGACAGTAATTGATGAAGGAGGATGTGGCCAACCATGCTGGATGCTCTATAGTGTTAAAAAGAAAATCGGTAACTGATTTTGTAAGATGTAGACTACTGGTGATCTCACTGAGGCAGTGAAAGAAATGAAAACATGAAAGGACCTTGTATTGAAGCATTTTATAGTGGAGATGAGAGAAGTGAGGTAGCAAGTGGAGGAGAAGTGGGGCTATGGGAGAGGTTTTGTTTGATGTGCTTTTTAAGCACGGGAAGGATGAGAAAAGCATCTCATTGATGGGAAGGAGACTCTAGACATGAAGAAACTGACATTGCAGAAGAGAGAGCAAACGATGACAGGAGCTAAATTCTTAAGTCAAATGGAGCCGTGGATGATGTGAGGGAACCAGTGCCTGCATGGAAGGGGTGGCCTCAGGAAAAAGTAGAGGCACTTCTGTTGTAGAGTGAAGAGAAGAAAAGTACCTGGAGCAGACTCAGGGAGCTGGTAGGAGTGCCGGTCGGAAGATGATGCCGTACTCATCATATTGTGTCCGTTTTCTCCCCCAAAGTATGAGGCAGCAGGAAGTACAGGGTGAAGGAGGCTTTGCAGAATGAAGAGAGAAGACAGAAGTTAAATGATTTTGTATTTTGGTGGGAAATGATGTGCTAGGGAAGTTTTATAAGACCATCTGGCACTGTGGAGTATCCATTTATAATTTATGGCTACAAATGTAAAATCTTTCCAGTGTGCAAGGTCAGGTGATTTTCTCTGGGATCGTTCAATCGGTCAGCTCCAGGTGCAGCTGGATTTGCCTGAACATGCGGTGGGAGGTTCCAGGAGGGTGTGGTTGAAACACCGAAGGCATAGTATATAAAGGAAGAAGTTGATTAGTCTTGCTAGGATGTAAAATAAAAGCTAATAAGGAAGAAATTAAAGGTAATAATGGGGTATTAGATAGATAAAAAGTGGAAAGGGCAATAGAGTCCTACAGCCAAGAGGCACAGGGTGGTGGCTGAAAGGCTAACTGTGTGTACTTTGGAAGCGATACGGTCATAGGTCATGAGGTATAGTTCGTGGCCATGTGAGTGTATGGCTGAAATGACTGGAGCAGAGGAGGGCAAGGACTTGGAAGGCTTTGGGGAAATCAGCTGTGTGAAGGTTGAAGCTGCTAAAGAAATGTGCATGGATGCAACAAGGAAGATTGATAGGTGGTGATGGTTTGATGTCTCTGAGGAGCTGGGGTTTTGAAGAAGGAGGGAGGAGAAATGGTTTGAAAGTTGCAAGGAGAGCCTTTAGGATATACACTCCCACTCCAGGCCCTGAATTGTGGGAGGTATGGAAGTAAAACAGACATGTCTAAGAAAGCCAGCCCGTCTCTGCTGGAATAGCAGGGCAATGAGAAGATGCAGGGAGTGTCTGAGACACTTGGACTTCTGATAGTGACCAAGGGGATTATGGATAACAGGTGGGGTGGGAATGTACCCAGAAATCTCGCAGAGGAAGAGTATCGTCCAGTAGAGTTCAAAGCACTAGACTGGGGCCAATGCAGCTCATTCATCCTCGAGCCACCAGGCAGAAAGTGGACAGGGACTTCCTCAGGGGATTTCTCTGTTAGGCAGCTTCCTGAGCTGGGGGCACCCAAGAGAGGAACCAGGATGTTCATTTCCCTCAGGCCAGTAAATGCCATGCCTGCATCTACCGTTGATAAACGTGCATCCAGAGGAAGTCTCTGGGTATATCATCTTTCCAGTGGTAGTGAGGGTACCACTGACTCTAAGTGAGACATGCTAGGAGGCATGAGTGCTCAACTCCCAGATAACTTCAGAGGTTTATAAATTATATGTATATGAACTCAGGATGTATTTTGTTGTAAAGTTGTGACACTGGAGGGTATCAGATTCTCAGGGGAGTCTGTGAAGACATTCTACACACACAGTGGATAAACCAGGATTCTAGAGAGGCTCCAGTGCTCACCATCCTTCGTTGTTTTCAGTTGCTAAGTTGTGTCTGACTCTTCACAACCCCATGAACTGCAGCACACTAGGCTTCCCTGTCCTTTACCATCTCCTGGAGTTTGCTCAAATTCATGTTCATTGAGTCTGTGATGTCTTTCAACCATCTCATCCTCTGTCATCCTTTTCTCTTCCAACTTTCAGTCTTTCTCAGCAACAGGGTCTTTTCCAATGGGTCAGGTCTTCGTATCAGGTGGCCAAAATATTGGAATTTCAGTATCATCCTTTCAATGAATATTCAGGGTTGATTTCCTCTAGGGCTGATGGGTTTGATCTCTTTGCTATCCAAAGGACTCTGAAGAGGCTTCTCCAGCACCACAGTTTAGAAGCATCAATTCTTTGGTGCTCAGCCATTTTTATGGTCCAACTCTCCCATCTGTACATGACTACTGGAAAAACCATAATTTTGACTAGATGGACCTTTGTCAGCCAAGTAATGTCTCTGCTTTATTATATGCTGTCTTAAGTTTGTCATAGCTTTTCTTCTAAGAAGCAAGCATCTTTTAATTTCATGGCTGCAGTCACCACCCCCAGTGATTTTGGAGCCCAAGAAAATGAAATCTGTCACTGTTTCCATTTTAGGAAACACTGTTTCCATTTTTCCACCATCCTTTAGACCATTTTATTGGAAAAGTACATTGTACTCGCTGCTGCTTCCCTGGGCTTCCACTAAAGCAGTCAAGTGCATGTTTGATTCTCTCTTGTGATCTTCTTATGTATGCATTGCAGTGACGAGCGTAAGATCTTTGAAGGCAGGGATGTGCCTGAAATCGTCACTGTCTTCACATTACATTGCCTGACAAGTTCTTGAAAGCGTGTCACTTCTGTTCCTCCCTTGCCTTTTCTGCGAGGGCAAGAAGGGCGTCGTGAAAAGACAGGGAGGAGAAACAAAAGGAAGGTGAGGACCCTTACTGGTCGCATTTTCCATCCTTGTCTGAAACATAGAGCTTTGTTTAAAGTGATCGATGGCAAGACGGTATGGACTATGTTTAGGCATATGAAGAAAAGGACCCAGGAGACAGATGTTGGCAAGGATCTTAAAATACAGCTCTCATCTGTGAACCAAGAGAGACTGTGCTATGACTATGGAGGTGAAAAGGTACTTGAAGATTTTTGTGTGAACACACAGAAGATGGAGCCTATAGGGAGTTGTTCATCCAGCTCTTTTTCTTTTTTTCTCAATTAGAGATGTGTTTTCTGAACTATCTTTGGCCTCAAATGCTTCACAGGGAACAAATACAATAAAATAATAGGCAGAGACCCTGCCCTGCCCCTAGGTTCCATTTGACAAAGTCTTCCTCTCTGAGGACGCGAACAGTGATAAACCAAGTACTAGTGAGGTCATGAAAGGCCCCTGAGGAAACAAGGGGTCCCAGACTGTGGCAGAAAAGCCAAACTTGAATTAAACATTTCAGTCATTGATTTTCACCCCTTCCGTGTCTTGGAGTGGAAAGCAGAGGCATTGACTTCTTGACAAAGCTTGTTTTCAGTTAAACTTTTTGGAGAGGGTGATTGTTTTTTGTTTATTTTTAAATAACTTGAAAATCACAGTTCTTAGAAATTCCAAAAAATACAGATTATGAGAAGGACAAGAGAAAACAGAAATAGTCTTAACTCCCAGGATTAACTCTTATTAACCATGTAAGTCAACTATACTTCAATAAAAATTAATTAATAAAAAACAATGTAACGTAGTCTTTTTTTACAAGGTCCCATTTTTTTTAAGTAGCTAAGTTACATTCTATAAACAGCCATGATAAAATAAATTTGAAATGTGTTCCTAGATTAAGCCACAAAATATAAGCTCTTAAGGCTCTATAATTAATTATGAAGATTATTTGATTCAGGGCTATTTCTTTTATTTCTGTTTGTTTATTTTTTTACTTGAGGTATAGTTGATTTGCAATGCTGTGTTAGTTTAGGTATACAGCAAAGTGATTCAATTATACATATATTTATATATTCTTTTTCAAATTCTTTTCTATTATGGGTTATTATACTGAAAATAGTTCCTCTTGGTATACAGGTCTTTATTATTTATCTATTTTATAATAGTAGTACGCTTCTGTTAATCCCAAATTCCCAATTTATCCCTCCTAGAGCTATTTCTTCCACAGAAGTATTTAACATGGAATTCTCTCTTTATAAAACATAAAGCCATCAATACCTAACAATTGATATAAAAGAAATAGTATCTTTAATTTTTAAATCCATTAGCATAAAAGTTTGTACTACCATAAAAGTTTCCACTTTTTTTTACAACCACATTTTAGAGGGGAACTTCCTTAAATAGGATAAAAGCAAAGAATTAACAGTAGCAATTTCTGTCACAGTCCTTTCTTTCAATCAGTATCTAAGCAAAGCCAAGAAAAACTGGGGCAAGGAGCTATTTTTATGTTTTATGTTCTTTATTTCTGGAATTTGCAGGAGAAATGATGTGGAGAGTTAGTTTCCTGACTGCTGTTCTTAACTCTAGTTTATTTGGAAAGTGTTATTTTAAGCTAACATTGGTTCTAGTTATTTTTTCCTTAAGGATTTACCAAACAATGTCAAATTCAATTTTCTATTGAGTTTGAATACAACGCCTGCTCTTTTCTTGTGATAATGAAAGTAGTTCACTCCTGAGAAGAGTTTTTCAAGAAAGTGCAGATGCATGCATCTCTTTCTTAAAGAAACCTATAATTCCAGGAGAATCATTTAGTTATCTGAAAGACTTAAAGTGCTCTCCCTCAAAAAATTCTCAAATCTTCTCTGACTTTTATTCTAACAAATATGCCATCTGTTTTGTGGGGTGGGGTAGAGAATGGCTTAAATCCTAATGCTTTGTTCTCACAGTCATTGAACAATTCACAATTCACAAAGTCCTCAGTGATCAAGTCTAGCGTATTATAGATGGTGGGATGGAACTGAAAACCGGGCTGTTCATTAGATCTCGATAGATGGTATACAGTACTCTGCAGGGGACAGCACAATCCCATGACATCACGGACTGCACGTGGGCACGGAGACACCCCGGCCAAGCACAGGCACTTCGTGCCTGGTCACGGGCTCCACTGATGATAACTGCACGTGGGTCTTCTGGCCCTGCCTGCTGACATCTACTGTTAATAGGCTGGGATCTCCCTGGCAAATCCTAAGGGACCACAAGTAGAAAAGTTCAGCGGGAGAAAGGATAGGTTTCTGAGACGGTGTTTATTTGAGAATCCGTTTTCATTCTGAGATTTACTCTTGTAATCTTCGTATTCTTGGAGGGTTGTTGAATGTTCCGGATCTCCTCTTCTCCCAGGTCAAGCAGGGGCCCATGCAGGGAATGGAATGAAGGATGGAGCCTGTCTTATTCTGCCTGGGCTGCCCAGCCTGGGGACTGTGGACCAAAGGTCTCAGTCACACACAGCATCTTCAAAACAGAAAACTCCCTCCCACAAAAGTAGTCTCGGTGTATGTTAATCAGGCAACAGAGTTAATGACGAAACGAAGATTGTGTGGCCAGAAATCCTGGAGACTGTAAATAATCTCAGAATCTAGAGATATGTTGGGCAAGGATCATCAAGGAAATTTTTACACAGAAGTTTATACTGAAATCAATAGATTTTTAATTAGGTGACATTTGAATCTTGGATTATTACTGTCCATGCTATAATAGTTATGGAGAACTTGTATAGACTAAAGGAACTTAAAGATTTAAGATTATCTTTATTTTTTCTTTCCTTTATTCATATTCTTTTTTTTCTCTCTCTCTCTCTTCATCCCTTTATCCGTCTTTTCCTTCCTCCCTCTACCAAGAGAATCCAGTTTGATTTACTTAAGCCAGATAGAAGCCTCATTCAGCTGCACTCTGTGCGTGTAGACCTACGTCCAGACGGTATCTGCTGTGCCTGGGTCTTAGAAACGTTGGTCTTAGAAACGTTAGTGGAATACAAAAATAAATGGTTCAGACACTTTTATTTTCTCCTTGCTGATCACCCACACTCTCTTCTTTTGGAAAGAGAAGGAAGGAGGGACAGATAAATGTTGAAAGCTTTCAAGGGGCAGTCCAAAGGTGCTAAGCTCATTTCATAGGAACATCACAGGAAGAAGGGTTTCTCTCCTATGATCTCAGGGCCTTCATTGTATCAATTAATGTCTGGCACCATAGTTTTCTGGGATCTACTTACCCAGCTGTTCATCAGCTTGAACTTTTAAGTCATGCAGTTACTGTGAAATGAGACTGTCTGCATTTTTTAGATGTGGACACTTCTGCCAGTTCACAGGCATCTGTGTTTGTGTAGGGGCACGAGTGAAGTCCAAGGCAAGGGCTTGATTATCAGAGCCTGGAGGAATTTGTACTCCTCTGTTTTTTGATTTGCCGCTCACTTTAATTCATAATTCAAATGGGCAGGAGAAATAGGCTACCACTGAGCACCTGTCTTTTAAAGTGGGATTATTTTTCTTTCATTTTAAATGCATTTCTGGGTGTTTGCAGTGCACTCGCAGCTCAGCTTTTTGTTTTATAATCCTTGTTAGAAAGCAATTTTTAAAGTAACAAGGATGCACCTTTTCATTCGGATGCTTGCTAAGCTGTTCAGTGGATCCCTGCAGGCCTGAGCAGCTGTCGCCTGTCCATCTCTGACTGCCCTCACCACCCTCTGTGACTCACCTTGATCTTTCAGGAGCCTGAATTGTAGGTCGCTGCCTCCTTTCTGAAGCTCTGCCTTTGCACCTCACTCCAAGGCAATAAGATTCAAAATAAAAATTAACATCATGACACTGTGTGTAGTTTTACGTATTTTAGTAAGAGAACCTGCACCAGATGAGTGGTCTTTTATTTCCTCTCTTCAAACAGGGAACTTCCCAAATGCTCCTGCCCTTGGATGGAGCAATCTCTGTTAGCACTGAAGTGAATAATTCTATATTTGGCAGTTATATGTAAGAGCGAGTCTCATAAATGCAGCAGATGTACATTCTGGGTGACTGCCATTAGCGTGCATCTGGGGAGTTACTTACTGGTTGTTGGCAGATTTGGGGGTGGGGGATGGTGAAGGAACGGGAACAGAGGAGTTCCCCCCTCATTGTTTTATCTTCTGAGCAACTGTCCCCAAAGAAAAACCTTCTGAGTCTGAATCCCTAACTGAATCTCCTTCTACTGAAATGTCTGTGGTCCTATTAACTGTGGGAAGCTTTTGGATTGGAGGTTTTCCACTGAATTAAGAGAAGTAAGCCTGGCCTCTCTCTCACTGTTTACATTTTAATTGCTTCAAAAAGCAAAGCCTTTGAGGAGGTAAGTTGCTGCCCTGAGTGGCATCGTTTGCTTTTTTGAAAGTCGACTTATGGAACTGTCTGTGTGAAACCAATAAAACAGCTCGTCATTGGAGCTAAGTTATTCTCTGTGGAACACAGCTGAGTCAGTGTCCCGGGGAGCATGGAAGGGCACAGGGGACTTAAAAGTGGGACAGCAGCACCAGCATCTGTATTTTCTCCCAACTGGTGAGTGAAGGGCTGATGGAACCATCAAGATCCCAAGGAACCCAGTTCAGTTTTTCAAGCACATACATCCAGGGAGCTCTTCGTGATCACTGACCTACCATTCTCACTGTAATGTTTCTCCTTTTCCTGTTGCTCCAACTTTCTCTCTTTGATCTCCATAACAGTTCCATTTGTAGCTTTCCACAGCTGCTTTTCCTTTAGAGATTTGAGCTGGGGTTTAAGAGACTCTCTGGATTAGAGTCCTAAAGTCTCTTTCCTGCAGAAGCAGGACTGAGAGGATTGCCTGAGCAACCAAAAGGGCCCCCTTTATCCACTGGGAAACAAATCCATAGTAGCTTCTACAAATTACTTAGTATCTTCCTGTCTCCCCTCATTTGTAACTTGCCAAGAGTTAGAGGATTACAATGTTGCTTTCTCCAGAGAAGGCGATAGCACCCCACTCCAGTACTCTTCCTGGAAAATTCCATGGATGGAGGAGCCTGGTGGGCTGCAGTCCATGGGGTTGCACAGAATCAGACACTACTGAAGCGACTTCACTTTCACTTTTCACTTTCATGCATTGGAGAAGGAAATGGCAACCCACTCCAGTGTTCTTGCCTGGAGAATCCTGGGGATGGGGGAGCCTGGTGGGCTGCCGTCTATGGGGTCGCACAGAGTTGGACACGACTGAAGTGACTTGGCAGCATGTTGCTTGCTCATGGTAGAGAGAGGATCTTTTCATCCTCTTAATTTTTTTTTTTTGCTTCTGTTCCCTTATGCTGCTCCCTCCCTTTTTTATGTCTCCTCCCTCATACCCATTCAGTCTCTTCTGAAAGCCAGAACCTTTAGCTACCATCTAAGCTCCATAATTAATTAGCCTACACTTAATGGATGTTTACTGTGTACCTTACTATGCATATTATAGATATTTGTACACATTGTCTTATCTCCTTACTAGATTGTAAATTCCTTAAAGACAAGATGTTATTTGTCTTTGACACTCACTAGAATAGTGCTTTATACATAGTACATAGTGCATAGTCAATAAATGTGGCCAGCGCTATGGTTTTCAATTGATTTGAACAAAAATGTAAACGATAGATATATTAGTTATTAGGCTGTAGTCCCTGCACATTGCATGCTATTTCATTTGTTTCTAGAAAAATGCTTACTAACTGGTTAGAGTTCTGCTTCCACTCCCCCATTCTCCTGCTGTTTTCTTACCTTACCATGTGTTCCTCTAAGTCGCAGCTTACCTTTGGGAGATGTGACTTCCACAAAGCCAATGCTCATAACCTTTTTCTCTCTCTATGAATATTTGTATCAATTAGAAGGGAGAGCAGGGAGGGTGAGAATCTCTACTCTTACCCTCATTCTAGCTCCTGTTCCAGTGATTTCTACTCTTTTTATATTTTCTCCTGTTTTTCTTTGTATTTAGAAAAGAATAGGATTCATATGGGCTTTTAGCAGATAAGGTGAGTTATTTGTGAATCCAAGGAACCTGAGTCATTTTGAGGCCGTTTATATGTGAAGCACTGATTTATGTCTGAAGAAGGATTAAGATGTTCAAATATTTTGGAGGGTTTTTTGGTGTTTTAAAAATGGGGGTGGATTTTACATTCAGTGAAGATTTCATGGATTAATTTATTGAGGAGTTATCTTCCTTAGCCTCAAACAGTTATCCCCAGCTAATCTTTGTTTACTATTTTCATGAGAACTGAAAGACATTTCCTTCAGTTTTGAAATGCCTGCCAAAGCTATAACACATGAGGTCTTTGTACTTCTTTCTCCAGTAGCCTATGAAATCCAGCATTCAACTGTCTGCAGAGACATCTTACAGAAAAAGATCTTTTTCTGATTTCTCTGGTTGAATTCATGAGATCACAAGTTAAAAGGTTGAAGTTCAAGTAGCAAGTAAAAGGCCAAGTCCTAACACCAAACAATTTGCACCAAAAATCTTCTGCGTTTCTCTATTTAAAGCAACCCCACCAAGCTGTGTTGGTGTTTTCCTTTTTCTGTGTTTCTCTCATGAGCCTGTACTGTCGCCACTTCCTCAATTCCTGGAGCAAGGCGTCCTCAGAAACCAGTGCGTGCCTGGGAGACCGAAACAGCAGTTCAGTTCAGTTCAGTTCAGTCACTCAGTCGTGTCCGACTCTCTGCGACCCCATGAATCGCAGCACGCCAGGCCTCCCTGTCCATCACCAACTCCCGGAGTTCACTCAGACTCATGTCCATCGAGTCGGTGATGCCATCCAGCCATCTCATTCTCTGTCGTCCCCTTCTCCTCCTGCCCCCAATCCCTCCCAGCATCAGAGTCTTTTCCAATGAGTCAACTCTTCGCATGAGGTGGCCAAAGTACTGGAGTTTCAGCTTCAGCATCATTCCTTCCAAAGAACGCCCAGGCCTGATCTCCTTCAGAATGGACAGTAGAGGGCTGTAAATGCGTGTGGGAGATGTGCACGTTGCATCGTCGTTCCTCCTGTCTTTAGATGTTGTAGTCTAGGCTCTCTTAGAAGGTAATGCGTATGTCCTTCTTCACTCACCATACAATTATTGAGAACCGTCACGTGCATGCTTTGCCGTACCAGGCGTTGTGCGACTGTAGTTTTATGAAACAGCTGTAAACTGATTTCTTGCATGGCTTATGAAATCACATTTTCTTTTAGAGGAACCCCTTCTATAAAATAGAAGTATAGTGTCTCATCAATGACAAAACTACTATTGCTGCTGCTGCTGCTGCTACTATGACCACCTACCAAGTCTAGGCTTTTGATTCTGTCATATATCTTTGAATTTTTAGCCCTCTGAAATGGGTTTTTATCTCTGTTTAACAGCTGTGAATCCTGAGGCTCACAGAGGTCTAATTAGTTGTTCTGGGTCCCATGCTTAATGTGTCAGAGCTGAAGTTCAAACATAAGCCAGCTCCAGCCCTAGGCCTGTGTCTTCAGTCACTGCTGCTGCTGCTAAGTCGCCCCAGTCGTGTCCGACTCTGCGACCCCATAGACGGCAGCCCACCAGGCTTCCCCATCCCTGGGATTCTCCAGGCAAGAACACTGGAGTGGGTTGCCATTTCCTTCTCCAACGCATGATAGTGAAAAGTGAAAGTGAAGTCGCTCAGTCGTGTCCGACTCTTTGAGACCCCATGGACTGCAGCCCACCAGGCTCCTCTGTCCATGGGATTTGCCAGGCAAGAGTACTGGAGTGGGGTGCCATCGCCTTCTCCGGTCCTCAGTCACTACCTCCTACTTTTTCTGGAGGTTGTCTAATACCAGATATCCTGAAACAGCCATGAAGTTTCATCTAGCTCTAGGGGTTTCTTTCACACAACAGGTAAGACAGGTGCATGAATAATTAAAACCCAAGGACCCAGGTTTCTCTACCACTTGGACTCAGAATGGGTTAGCTAGGGTGACAGAGACTTAACGCTCAACAAGAGTTTGCTTGGGAAATAGCAGCAAGCAAGATGCAGGAGTTCCCTTTTGCCCTTCAAAGAATTTATCTTGCTCTGTCACTAATGAGGCTAGAAAGAATATGTAGGAAGGAAAGCCATTTCCTGGCTGACACCTCCAGAGCAAGGGCAGCAAGCAGAGCAGAATACGGTGGTGGTGAGGGAACAGAGCTTACAAGTTCAAGATCACACTTGAAATCACAGAGCCTTTTCCACTTAAGCTGTGTTTCACAATGGCCACACAATATTAAGTATTTCAGGTGGTGATTCTCCAAGCTTGTTTCCCAGGCCAGCAAAATCAACATCAGCTGGGAACTGGATGAAAATACAAAATCTCAGGCTCTACCCAACATCCATTGAATCAGAAATTCAAGGGTTGAGTCCCAGCAGTCTGTGTTTTTACAAGGACATTCTGGTACACTGTGAATGTGACAGCCACTGGTATAGGGAATACCTTTCTTCTCATTGCAAATAGGTCTAGGGAAGCAAGCAAAAGCGACTGGTCTATAATATCAACCCACCTATCATGAACCTAACTTTATTCATTTATTCATTCACCATTTTTGTCGAGAACTTCAACAGATTATCAGTATTTTTGAATTGAAGTATAGCCGATTTACAATGTTGTGCCAGTCTTTGCTGTACAGCAAAGTGACTCAGTTATACACATATATATTTTTTTTAATTTAATTTTATTTTTAAACTTTACATAATTGTATTAGTTTTGCCAAATATCAAAATGAATC
Source organism: Bos taurus (assembly GCF_002263795.3). Lineage (NCBI taxonomy): Eukaryota > Metazoa > Chordata > Mammalia > Artiodactyla > Bovidae > Bos > Bos taurus. Next base: position 16,023,044 of record NC_037355.1, on the reverse strand, counting down.
CGCCACAGGTATACATGTGTTCCCCATCCTGAACCCTCCCCCCTCCTCCCTCCCCATACCATCCCTCCGGGTCATCCCACTGCACTAGCCCCAAGCATCCAGTATCGTGCATCGAACCTGGACTGGCAACTCGTTTCTTACATGATATTTTACATGTTTCAATGTCATTCTCCCAAATCTTCCCACCCTCTCCCTCTCCCACAGAGTCCATAAGACTGTTCTATACATCAGTGTCTCTTTTGCTGTCTCGTACACCGGGTTCTTGTTACCATCTTTCTAAATTCCATATATATGCGTTAGTATACTGTATTGATGTTTTTCCTTCTGACTTACTTCACTCTGTATAATAGGCTCCAGTTTCATCCACCTCATTAGAACTGATTCAAATGTATTCTTTTTAATGACTGAGTAATACTCCATTGTGTATATGTACCACAGCTTTCTTATCCATTCATCTGCTGATGGACATCTAGGTTGCTTCCATGTCCTGGCTATTATAAACAGTGCTGCAATGAACATTGGGGGACACGTGTCTCTTTCCCTTCTGGTTTCCTCAGTGTGTATGCCTAGCAGTGGGATTGCTGGATCATAAGGCAGTTCTATTTCCAGTTTTTTAAGGAATCTCCACACTGTTCTCCATAGTGGCTGTACTAGTTTGCATTCCCACCAACAGTGTAAGAGGGTTCCCTTTTCTCCACACCCTCTCCAGCATTTATTATTTGTAGACTTTTGGGTTGCAGCCATTCTGACTGGTGTGAAATGGTACCTCATAGTGGTTTTGATTTGCATTTCTCTGATAATGAGTGATGTTGAGCATCTTTTCATGTGTTTGTTAGCCATCTGTATGTCTTCTTTGGAGAAATGTCTATTTAGTTCATCTGTATGTCTTCTTTGGAGAAATGTCTATTTAGTTCTTTGGCCCATTTTTTGATTGGGTCATTTATTTTTCTGGAGTTGAGCTGTAGGAGTTGCTTGTATATTTTTGAGATTAGTTGTTTGTCAGTTGCTTCATTTGCTATTATTTTCTCCCAGACCTTCCCCCTACCATATATACATTTTTTAAACCTTCTTTTCCATCGTAGTTTGTCACAGGTTATTGAGCAGAGTTCCCTGTGCTATACAGTACAGCCTTGCTGTTGATCCATTCTGTATATAATGGTTTGCATCTGCTAACCCCAAACTCCCACTCCACCCTCTTCCCCACCCTCCTCCCCCTTGGCAACCATATGTCTCTTCTCTGCGCCTGTGAGTCTTTCTGTTTTGTAGATAGGTTTGTTTGTGCCATATTTTAGATTCCACGTGTAAGTGATATCATATGATAGTTGTCTTTCTCTTTCCGACTGACTTCACTTCATACGATAATGTCTAGTTGCATCCATGTTGTGGCAAATGGCGTTATTTTGTTCTTTTTTATGGATGAGCAGTATTCAGTCATTTATAGGTACCGTATCTTCTTTATCCATTCATCTGTCAATGGACATTTAGGTTGTTCCCATGTTTTGGCTATTGTGAACAGTGTTGCTATGAACATGGGGGAGCATGTTTTTTGAATTTTGAATTAATTTTGTCCCGGTATATTCCCAGGAGTGAGCTTGCTGGATCATATGGTAATTCTATTTTTAGCTTTCTGAGGATTCTCCATACTATTTTCCATAGCGGTTGCACCAACTTACATTCCCACCAGCGATGTAGGAGAGTTTGCTTTTCTCCTCGTTCTCTAGCATTTGTTACGTGTAGACTTTTTAATGATGACCATTCTAGTATGACCAATATGAGGTGGTTCCTCATTGTAGTTTTGATTTGCATTTCTCTAGTAATTAGTGATGTTGAGCATCTATCTTTTCATGTGCCTACTGGCCATCTGTATGTCTTCTTTGGAGAAATGTCTATTAAGTCGGCAGATATCAGTTTATTTCATCCTTATAATAATCCTGTGGGATGTTCTTTATTCCCATTGTACAGTTGAGGAAACAGGTTTAGAGGTGACTTGTCCTACAGCACACAGCCATCTTCGATTTGCACCAAGTGTTGGGACAAGTGCTCTGAGAGTTAGGCAAGACACTGCATCCCAAGGACCTCATCATCAAGCAGGGAAATAGATACACAACAAAAATAAAAAAGCCCTACAATCTCTGTATGCTTTCATGATACTCTCAGCATCCAAGAGAGTTAACCAAGTAAAGGTTTCTTTTAAAATATGCATATAGAGAATTCCGTGACAATCCAGTGGTTAGGACTCTGTGCTTTGACTGCTGAGGTTGAGGGTTCAATCACTGGTGAGGTAACGAAGATGCTGCAAGCCATGTGGTGTGGCCCCCCCCAAAAAAAGGAGAAAGAAAGAAATGTCTGTATACCCTCCTCTCAAAAAGAGGCATGATAAAGAGATTAAACATGCAATCTTTTTGTCTATAGTTCATAATCATGGAACGATGTGTGAGTAGTGTTTTTAAATCCTGATGTTTTAAACACCTGTGAGTGTGCACAGTCAGTCATTCAGTAAACACTATGGGTTTACTGCATTAGGTACTGGGTAGAAACTTTGGGAAAAAAACAATAATATTTGGTCTCAAGTCACTTAAAAGACTCTTTGTATGAATCATTAGAAAACAATAAAAGAGAGAATATCAAGACCTAAGTGATATGATGCAATAGTGGTTGAATAAAGGGTGAGATCAGTGATGGTCATTCAACTCAGCAGTGTTTTTCACTGGTGAATAAGTCTATATAATCAGTACATTGAAGTTTGTTGCTCTGGGCCTGGGGCAAAGAGGCATGAGGCAAAGCTTATATTGGGTGGGTGTGTGGAGGGGGCAGTGTGCAGGAGAAAGGGAGAGAGAATGTGCGTTTATTTGTATGTACAAATCCGCATATGTATAATTCCAGTTTGGAGTCACGCACATGTATAATCTCAACAACAGTTACTAATTGTGCATTGAATAGACCTATGCAGATATACTTTCTTCAACGTACAATCATATCTCTTCTTCAACACTGGATGTTTATTATCAGTTCTTGAATCTCTACCAACTTAATAGGCAAAATACTATTTTAGTTTGTCTAATTTTAAAGATTTATACATTTGAGTATTTTTGCATATTTTATCTTTAACAGCTTGTGCCTATTATCTTTCATTAGATCGTTTCCTTATTTGTAAGAATTCTTTATTCTTGCAAAAGAATTATTTTTTCTTTATATGGACGAGAGCCCTTTGTTTTATAAGTTGCATATATTTCTTCCTGTTTGTACTTTTTTTAGCCATAATTGTTTGGTGTGTGCCATAAAGAAGAGTTGCACTTTTATGTACACTAATGTATAAATTTTATTCTCTGACTTTTGAGCTTTGTTTCCTACTCGGAATTCCTTGCTGCAAAACCATTAAAATACCCATGTTTTCAACTAGTTGTTTTATGGTTTTTATTTTCTATACATTTTCTACAGAAATCTAAATTTTATGTAAGGAGTGAGGAAGAGCCCTAACTTCATTCTTTTTCTTCTGATGGCCAGCCAAGTACTCTAGATCCAATCATTACACATAACCTACTGACTTCAAATGCAACCTACTATTGTGTATTAAACTCCAAATTTTATTTGTGTGATTTAACTGTTTTTAAACCAGTTTTCAGACTTCCTGGCATCTTCTCCAGTTTAGTCTATACTCCTAGTTATAAAAGTATTCATATAACTCCTAGTTATATGAATTACTAGTAGTAAAGGACCACACTTGCTTCCTGTGGATACTGCCTCCTGTACACTTTACAGAAAAGTGGAGAGATATAAAGATTAGTAAAGAGTACTTGCATCAAGGATATAAGATAATAATAATAAGGTTTGTGATTTTTAATGATGTATTCTCCAAGAATGTGAGACCTATAAAGTTATGGAGCAGTAACCAGAGAAGAATAGATTCTCAAGAAATTGAATGAATGAATCGGTAATTTGCTATTGTCATATTATCTTCTTTTCACTTTTCAAAAGATTACCATAGTTCATCTAGATACAGAAGCAATAGATCTAAATGGATATGGTTCAGCAGTTCTGAATTTGGTGCAATGTGTCAAAAGCCATGAAACTTTTCAGTCTTTAACCCAGTAAAACTCACTTCTAAGAATCTCTTCAAAGGAAAAAAAATCAAAAAGGAAGCAGAACATTATATGTATAAAAGTCTCATTATAACACCGTTTATATTAGGAAAATCTTGATAGCAAGGAACCAAAATAGAAAATAAGGTAAATTGTTGAAAATAATAATTAAGAGCATAAATCGGGATATAGTATACCAAATCAACAATTCAAAGAAATAGAGGAAAACAATAGAATGAGAAAGCCTAGAGATCTCTTCAAGAAAATTAGAGATACCAAGGGAAGATTTCATGAAAACATTCTCACAATAAAGAACAGAAATGGTATGGACCTAACAGAAGCAGAAGATATTAAGAAGAGGTGGCAACAATACACAGAAGAAATATACAAAAAAGACCTTAATGACCCAGATAATCATGATGGTGTCACCACTTACCTAGAGCCAGACATCCTGGAGTGCCAAGTCAAGTGGCCTTAGGATGCATCAAAATGAACAAAGATGTGGTGGTGATGGAATTCCAGCAGAGCTATTATAAATCCTAAAAGATGATGCCGTTAAAGTGTTGCACTCAATATGCCAGCAAATTTGGAAAAGTCAACAGTGGCCACAGGACTGGAAAAGATCAGTTTTCATTCCAGTCCCAAAGGGGAGCAATGCCAAAGAATGTTCAAACTATCGCACAATTGCACTCATTTCACACACTAGCAAAGTAATGCACAAAATTCTCCAAGTTAGCCTTCAACAGTATATGAACCGAGAATTCTCAGGTGTTCAAGCTGGATTTAGAAAAGGCAGAGGAACCAGAGATCAAATTGCCAACATCTGTTGATTCATCAAAAAAGCAAGAGAATTCCAGAAAAACATCCACTTCTGCTTTATTGACGTTGCTAAAACCTTTGACTGTGAGGATCACAACAAACTGTGGATAATTCTTAAAGACATAGGAATGCCAGACCACCTTACTTGTTTCCTGAAAAACCTGTATGCAGGTCAAGAAAAAACAGTTAGAACCAGACATGAAACGACAGACTGGTTTCAAATTGGGAAAGGAGTACGTCAAGGCTGTATATTGTCACCCTGCTTATTTAACTTGTATACTAAGTACATCATGCAAAATGCCAGGCTGGATGAAGACAAGCTGAAATCAAGATTGCTGGGAGAATAGGCATATGACACCACCTTTGTGGCAGAAAGTGAAGAGGAACTAAAAAGCCTCTTGATGAAGGTGAAAGAGGAGAGTAAAAGAGCTGGCTTAAAACTCAACATTCAAAAAACAAAGATCATTGCATCCGGTCCCATCACTTCATGGCAAATCGACAGGGAAACAATGGAAACAATGACAGCCTTTATTTTCTTGGGCTCCAAAATCACTGCAGATGGTGACTGAAGCCATGAAAATAAAAGATGCTTGCTCCTAGGAAGAAAAGCTATGACCAAACTAGAGAGCATATTAAAAAGCAGAGACACTACTTTGCTGACAAACCATTCTGACAAAACCATTGTCAAAGCTACGGTTTTTTCCGTAGTCATATATGGATGTGAGAGTCAGACTATAAGAAATCTGAGCGCTGAACAATTGACGCTTTGGAACTGTGGTGTTGGAAAAGACTGCTGAGAGTCCCTTGGACTGCAAGGAGATCCAACCAGTCCATCCTAAAGGAAATCAGTCCTGAATATTCACTGGAAGGACTGATGCTGAAGCTGAAACTCCAATACTTTGGCCACCTCATGCGAAGAACTGACTCATTGGAAAAGACCCTGATGCTGGGAAAGATTGAAGACAGGAGGAGAAGGGAACAACAGAAGATGAGATGGTTGGATGGCGTCACTGACTCAATGGACATGAGTTTGAGCAAGCTCTGGGAGTTGGTGATAGACAGGGAAGCCTGGCGTGCTGCATTCCATGGGTCACAAAGAGTCAGACATGACTGAGCGACTGAATTTACTAACTGACTAACCAGAGAAGCCCCTAGTAAAATATTAAACTTGGTCAAATATTGTAGCTATATATTTGTGATCTAAAACTTGAGAAATGTTCTGTGACAACCCAGAAGGGTGGGATGGGGTGGAAGTTTGGAGGGAGGCTCAAGAGGGAGGAGACATATGTATGTGGCTGACCCATGTTGATATAGGGCACAAATCAACTAACTCAATATTGTAATTATCCTTCAAGTGAAAATGAATTAAGGGAAAAAACTGAAGAGAGATTTTAAGTTCTGTATTTTGTACCAACAGCAAATGTAAAAGATATAAACTATTCTGGGGATTGGGTGGGTTAATGACGTTTTTAAGAGGAGCACTCCTTGTAACGTACTGTATCCTCGTGAGTACCATGGGGATGCAGACCACTGTGATCTGTCTCCTGTGTGTCTTTGTAGTACTCGTCAGACTGTACCTGTTGAGCTGTTATCTCTGTTCCTCACATCTTTCATCAAATCTGGATTCTCACAGAGCATCTTTGGCAGCAGAACAAGCTGGCTCAATAGCTATATTTCAGTTTTATTCTTCCGTTTTCTGCTCCCACCAGAGAACCTTTCTGGGTGACGTTTGTCTTGGCTTCCAAGGGAATAATGAAGCTGTGGACGTGATCTCAGACACCTGAAATCAGTTCACAGATTGCTGTCAATGCTCTCTGTGCATTTGTACAAATAGGCACCTGTTGGATTTGGGGTGTAGACAGCAGATAATTTAAGTGGAAAATGCAGTGAAGGACAGGCAGTGTCTGCTCTCATGGCGTTGGTTTATACGTAAGTGGTTATTAGGCTGTGCCTCTACTTCTGCCCGTTCACATGTTTAACCAGGAGCAATCACTCCCAACATACGGGCTCAGGTCCACGGATTATCAGGACAGCGTTTGCCCTAGAACAGTGATTATCAGTGTGGTCCTCAAACAGCAGCAGCAGCATCACCTGGGGGACTTGTTAGAAATGCAGATTCTCAGGCTGCTCATCAGACACACTGAGGCAGGAGCTCTGGGATGGGCTCAGCAGGGTGTTTCAACAAGCCCTCCAGCTGATCATGATGGGACACTCAAGTTAACAGCTGTGACTGTTAAAAGAGCAGAAACTTAATCCCCAAGTACATTCTTACGATCATCTTCTTTTTCACTTACGTCTGTATAATTCATAAAATCTCACAACTTCGGAGGAAGGTACCCCCTAGATCTGCTTCCACTTTGAATCCTCAAGGGAACCGTTTTTCATCATTTCTATTTTTAGATGTATTAGTAATGCTTCCCCTGCTCTAAAATATATTCTTCTTATGTAGCATCCATAAAAAGTATTTATTGCTATCTTCTTTGAGAAATAAAGATTTAGGTTACTTATATGTCCTTCCCTTTTCCTTGCTTCCTCTGAATTTTTTTATCAGTTCAGTTCAGTTGCTCAGTCATGTCTGACTCTTTGTGACCCCATGGACTGCAGCATGCCAGGCCTCCCTGTCCATCACCAACTCCTGGAGCTTGCTCAAACTCATGTCCGTCGAGCTGATGATGCCATCCAACCATCTCATCCTCTGTCGTCCCCTTCTTCTCCTGCCTTCAATCTTTTCCAGCATCAGGGTCTTTACAAACGAGTCAGTTCTTCACGTCTAGTGGCCAAAGTATTGGAGCTTCAGCTTTAGCATTAGACCCTACAATGAAAAGTCGAGACTGATTTCCTTTAGGATTGACTGGTTTGATCTTGCAGTCCAAGGGACTCTCAAGAGTCTTCTCCAACACCACAGTTCAAAAGCATCAATTCTTCAATTTTTTATCATGTACATTTAAAAAAAGTTTTGGTTCTTCCAGAGATGATCTTGATTATTTTCAGTGATGTACTTCATTTCTTGTCTTCACCGTTGTACTTAGTCCTGTGTAAAGTGAAGAAATTGGCGTTCACTGCCCCGCCTCCTCCTTTCTTCTTCCCTCGTTCAGACTATTTTAGTCTGTCAATGTTCTTATTTTACTGTGATAAATTATTTGATAATTAATTTATACATTGCTGCTGAAAATTGGAAATAGTGTCTGCAGTAGAATGATTATGTCAGTATTACTGGCTGCAGAATGAATGCCTTTGACTTCATGCCTCCTCCCCAGGTGTCTGCCCCCTGTGCTAACATGCTGCCTGGGTTTGGTGCCTAGCCTTCCATCCATGGCAATGTGTCCCAAAGAGTTTTCTGTAGTTCTGTAGGTATGAAGCAAAAACATGGCAAAGCAAGTCTGGGAAACACTGGAGTAAACTTAAACCCATTACTATAAGTCTTTTCAGAACCTTTCATTTCTTTTTTTGTTTTGTAAAAGGACTTTGGTTTTATTTTTTTTAACTTTTTTATTTTATATTGACATATAGTTGATTAAAAATGTTGTGATAGTTTCAGTTACACAGCAAAACAACTCATCCATAGATATACATGTATCCACTCAACCCAAACTCCCCTCCCCTCCAGGCTGCCCCATAACATTGAGCACAGTTCCGTGTGCTGTATAGTATGTCCTTGTTGGTTATCTATTTAAAATATAGAAGTGTGTATAGAACACCCTAACTATTCTTCCCCCCCGACCCAGTAACCATAAGTTTGTTCTCTCAGTCTGTAAATCTTTTTCTGTTTCATTTGTACCATTTCTTTTTAGATTCTGCATATAGGAGATATCATACTCTGTTTCTCTTTCTCTGTCTGACTTACTCAGTATAATAGTCTTGGTACCATCCATGTTGCTGCAAATGGCATTATTTCATTCTTTTTAATGACTGAGTAATATTCCATTGTATAAATGTACCCCATCTTCCTTATCAATTCCTCTGTTGATGGACATTTAAGTTGCCTCCATCTCTTGGCTATTGTGAATAATTCTGCAATAAACATTGAGGTGCATGTTTCTCTCCAGACATATACCCAGGAAAGGGATTGCAGGCTAGAGCCTTTCATTTCTAAAGAAAATTATGATTGTTTAAAAGACAGATTCAGTTCAGTCACTCAGTTGTGTCCAACTCTTTGCGACCCTATGAACTGCAGCACACCAGGCCTCCCTGTCCAATAACAACTTCTGGAGCTTACCCAAACTCTTGTCCATCGAGTCGGTAATGCCATCCAACCATCTCATCCTCTGCTGTCCCCTTCTCCTCCTGCCTTCAATCTTTCCCAACATTAGGGTCTTTTCAAATGAGTCAGCTCTTCGTATCAGGTGGCCAATATATTAGAGTTTATTGGTATGTAGCATTTCTCAAGGGGGACCCCTGTCTGATGGGCATCTCTAGGAATTAGTCTGATGTGCAACTCAGTGTGGAAAGTAATGCGCTCTGATATTTGCCAGTCCTCTGATCAGAAGGCCTCTTTTCTGCCTAAATTCTGCATCCTGCCTTTTATATCAGTGCTCAGACTTAGTGAACTATTATTCGCTGAGTTCCTAGCTCTAACTTCTTGGGCCCAAGAAAGCACTTCTCCCCTCAGCTACCATAATAACGTCTAAGAGCCACATGTGTATGATCTATGATGTAGTCAAGTACTGCCAGCACCGTCTGGCATTTGTCCAAATGCTTTTCCACTGATTTTCTTGTACCAGATCACATGACTATGATTTGCATGCTTCCTAAATGCTTCCCAGTGGTGCTAGTGATAAATAACCCACCTGCCAACATAGGGGACATGAGACACAGGTTTGATCCCTGGGTTGGGAATATCCCCTGTAGGCGGGCATGGCAACCCACTCCAGTATTCTTGGCCTGGAAAATGCCATGGACAGAGGAGCCTTGTAGGCTACAGTCCATGGGGTTGCAAAGAGTCGGACATGACTGAGCACACATCCATGTAATGATCTAAATTCTTGGATCCTCTTGTTTTCTTTCAACTTCTCCTAGAGAGAGTGACCTTAACCAACTTCTCTGAAGATAATTTCTTTCTGAAAAGCAGAGCCATTTAGTAATTGATGACTCATTTAATAATGAGAAAACCCCTGAAGTACATTTTCAGTTCTTAAGATTTCAGTATCTGAATTCTTATCTACTTAAATAAAGAGTTCCTTTATTTTGGAAAACTCTGTTTTGGAATATGACCAAGTAGGAGAACATTTCATTTCAGTCTGATTCATGCTTTACTCATGCTTTATTCAAGAATAAATTAGACTATTCTTGAGGACACAGGCCTTGTCATATTGCCTCATATTACAGGATCTAGGCAAGCACAATAAGTGGACACAGAGTAGATTTTAATAAAAATATTTATTAGTCAGTTTTGCCTGAATGAAAGCTACCTTCCTTTGCTCCTACAGATTTAGGGGTTTTGTTTGTGTGCACCCCTTCCTCATGAACATATGATTTGTCAGAAGGAAACAGGTTTATATTTATCTTTCTGGAAAGTATCCCCAACTGAGCCTCCCTTGAGACACTTGGTTTTGTCAACCTGACCACTGTATCCCAGAATCTGACATTTTCAAAAGAAACCCAGGCCTCACTTGGATTAACCCAATCATGGGATACTTAAGACCAATCTAGATATTTTTAACCTAAAATTAGCACTTCCTGTTTCCTTTGACTAAATCGAGTATTTTGCATAACCATTCATTTAAAAGCCAGTCAGTGCCTCCTCTGTTTAAAGCGCCATATTCCATGCACAGAGCAAAACGCAAAGATGACCAAGACATTATCCTAACCCTCAAATGCCCACTCTTTAATCGGGAACATTGGACATACAACTAAGTACATAAAATGCAAACCAGAGGCATGTATGCAGTCATACCGCAAGCAGTGTTTTTGGAGATGGGGAGTCCTCTGAAGACACAAAATAATCACGCATAGGTTATTTTCATGGAATCTCTGATGTTATCCAATCTTATCAACTAATGATGCACCCTAACTAGTAGATGCTGGGAGAAATATAAAGAAACATAAAACCTGGTTTGTGCCCTTGAAACACTTGTTCAGGAGACAAGCTGTGAGTGTAAAAATGTAGGCAGTGACAGAAGAGGTAACCAATGTGAAACAGGAGACATATGAGCTGTCATAAAGCAGATCATGATTTATCACAGATACATAGATTTGCATTTCAAAAACCCTGGTTCCTGGATTCCATTGGTCTTTTATACTTTCTCAAGAAATCAGGATGTCCCAGGTGCTTAATAATAAAAGTGGTAACTGTGCAGAACTGAGCAGCCCGTGTCAAGGTTGGAGAAAAGGAAAGGTCAGAGCTCTTAGGAGCAGAGTTACTGACTAAGGAGGTAGTTAGGTTTTGAGGGGTTTTGAGCAGAAGCAGGAAAGACTAAGAGGCAGACAGAATAGACTAACGATTTAGAGTTTTTGTTCTAAATATTTTTAGGTTTGAGTCCCAGGTCTACTATTTTGCTCATTTTAAAATGTATAGCGTCACTGTGAGGATAAATAATATGGTACAAGAAGTGCACAAAATAGGGTTTTCAGAGACTAACTGCTGTCAGTGCTGGCTGTTTAGTGCTGCTTCCATTTTTTGTTATTCTTCAGTCTCCTTCCCGATCTGTAAAAAAGATAATAACGTCATTCAGAGTGAAGTAAGTCAGAAAGAGAAAAACAACCATCCTGTATTAATGAATATATATGTAGAAAAATAGTACAGATGGACCTATTGGCAAAGCAGGAATAGACACACAGACATAGAGAACAAACGTATGGACACAAGGAGGGTGGGCGTGGAATGCACTGGGAGCTTGGGATTGATATCTGTACACTATTGTGTATAAAATAGACAACTGATGAGAACCCACCGCATATAGCACAGGGAACTCTACGTAAAGCTCTGTGATGACCTGACTGAGAAGGAAATCAAACAAAGAGGGGATATATATGTACATACAGCTGATTCATTTTATTGTTTAGCAGAAAATAATGCAAGATTATAAAGCAACAGTACTCCAATAAAAAATTTTTTTTAAATATAACTCCACATAGACTTTTTTGGTAAGAATTAGAAGAGCTAAGCATGTAGGATGCTTTGTCAGGGCTGCAGCTTACTGTCGTCTGATGTATGCTTTGCACATCTTCAGAGGAAATCAGTCTCCTCATTGTCATCATCGATACGTGTGGTGATGAGTACATTTTCTTTTGGGAGGAGCAGATCTTTACAATATTTGCATGAAGTAATCATATTTGTTAGCACTGAGTTCACAGTCAACTCTAGTACTGATGCTGCTACTACTGTGACCACCTCTAGAACCCTAGTGTTTCCCTTCTGCTTCTGTTCATGTTCCTTGCTTCCAAAAGCCTCAGCTCTGCCCTAGAAGGACAAAGTTGTCTGGACAAGTCAGAAGAGCTACTCTGGTTTTATTAGTTTGTTTAGTATTTGCAAAACTATAGGGTAAATATTGTATTTTGCATTTTGTAACAGAAGAAAATCTCTTTCCTGCTGAAAGGCCCATATGCCCCTTAGTGATAGAAAGATAAAGCTGGAATATAAACCCAAGTCTGTCTGCTTTCCCCCCCATTAACACATGCTGTTAATATCCAGATGAAATGCCCATCCTTGGGAAAATTGACTCAAAGATCATGTGAGAGGATTATGGTCAAATAACTATGTAAATGTGAAATGGTGACGTTTATTATCCAAGTGTGGCTGCCCAGGAATTCCCATTAACACAGGCAGGTAGAGGTCATAAGCTAGAGCCTTTCTTTTCCTGAGAGAGAAGTCGTGGGATGTGAAGAAAGCTCACTGATGTTTTATCTCTTTGCTAATGTTTTCATGTTATTCCACAGCCCAGAAATATTCTTGGCCTCTGAGTAGATTACATTTTCATAGCAATGCGGAGGATTTAACTCCCACAGATGTTAATGGAAGCCATATAGCTATGCAGCACTTTCAAAATGTACCACTTAATGTCTGAGCCTTTTAATCATGCTAGAAGATTTTTTTTTCTGGCAAATAAACACAAATCTATTTTTGTCCTAACAAAGAAAAGAAACAAGCGCACATTCTGTCGCACTCTGCTCTTGGAGTATATTCTGATTCTTTCTTTGGAAATTCACCAAACATCTGTGAAGCTTTCCCCTAGACTTGATGGCTTCCAGACTTAAACACGACTCCCATTTATTTGGAGACAAACAACCAAACAAAATCTTCAGATTTTTCTACGTTAAACCTATGGGGAAATTTTTTTCTAGAAAGTGGTAGAGAATAAGCCTCTTGCATGGATTTATTTAGAAAAGCAATGTAAAGAGCTTAACCAAAGGATAGAGATATTCAGCCTTGTAACTCACCCTAGTAGACAATGAAAATCAGAGAGGCAGTAGACCCCACATGGGCTGAAAACACACCATGGTATTCCCATTGCTTGGCATGTGGTGATGTATTACAGATGTGCCTAGATACCACTGACATTACACAACAGCAAGACAAAAAGATGTTCAGTTTGAGACATGAGTTTGCTTACTGCCTGTTTTTATAGGCAGTTCTCCACAGTGTGGTCCCTGGACTAGCAGCATCAGCAGCATTTGGGAACTTGTCAGAAATGCATGTTCTTAAGCCTTAATCCAAATTTACTGAACCCAGAACCTCTGAGACAGGGTCCCACATATCTGTGTTTTAAACAAACCCTCTGGCTGATTCTGGTGCATGTGGGCATTTGAGAACCACTGGTCTAAATACTGGCTACAGCACTGAATTAACCTGAGTTCTTTTTGAGTGCCTCTTGGGTGCGTGGAGGTTTATTCTCTGTTCTTCATACTGGTCAACCGTACTGGATTGTACTTGGTCAGTCAGTGCTACTTCATGCTCTAGTGAGCCTCAGTGTGTGGAGAAACAGAACCTAAGACTTGAAGAAGTCAGGAGTTGAGAGAGAAGCAGGGACCAGGTACACAGACCTTAGCACACAGTTGAAAGAAGTCAGGCATCACCCTTCTTGCCAATAGTTCATGGCAGCAGTTCGAGCATTTTTGAACTATGGGACTGAGGTTACAGAATGGAGCAAGGTGAAATATCGTTGTTGTTCAGTCACTAAGTCGTGTCCAACCCTTTGTGACCCAATGGACTACAGGCCTCCCCTGCAGTCCATTTTCCATTTTCCAGAGTTCACCCAAACTCATGTCCACTGAATTGGAAAGGTCATGTCATATGGAAAGTCAAATATAAAAGCAGATAGTAGGTTAAATTTAGGCCTACTTTTTTGACAGTCATGTGCAATCTGCTTTTAGCTACCACACCACTCCAGGTATTTCTGCTGTGGCCCTAACCATGATGCATGGAAATTACTAGTTAACTTCCCTAGCTCTCTGAAGGCAGGGAACACCATGCTTGACTCCTTTTTGGTATCCTTTAGTATGTGTCTCATACATATTAGGTGCTCAGTGGATATCTGTTGAATTGAAGCAAGCACTTCTGGTTTGGGGAGAGCTGCTCGCTTGCCAAGTATGATGTCACTGAGCGTGCAAGGGAAACAGACGAAGAGTACAAACGAGGGAAAAGCTTAAGAGATTGTAGGGTCCAAGGGGAAGCATGGAGCTGAATAGGGAGACTATTCCAGTGGGAGTCTGATAAGAGCAAATCTGTGATTGGAAGTGGGAGTCTGCGATTGCAAAGGGGAAGGAGATGGTGGGAAAATGTGATGTTTGGAGAAAAACAGAAACGATTGGATATGAAGAGGGGAGCTCGGATTGTGGTGTGTGACAAGAATAGAGCGTTCAGACAACAAAATGAAGCAAGGTGGGGGCGGCAGAGAAAAGACGGGATGGAAGATATGCAAATACCATGAGCAGTAGGAGAGATCAAAAGCATGGGGGAGGGGGTAGGAATGAGAATTTTATTTGATCAGCTAGACTTAAGGATTTGGAAGTTCATTGTTGCTTTATGGATTTATCATCAAAAGAAAGCCCAACTCACACAATTAAGCTGCCTGTGCCCCCACAAATGCCTGGCCATCTTCCCTGAAAGCCCCCGCTAGATACTTTGGTCCTTGGCAACACAAATTTTTCCTCTGCAACTGGTTTTAGAGGCTTTCTCTGGATGACAAGCCACTGAGCAGCAATCCCTTTCTTCAGTCTTGTTCCTCTGTCCCTGGAAACCAAGAGGGAGGGCCAGGGGACTCCAGAGTCAGCACTTCCCTCAGGAGCCATCACTCATTTACCTGACTGCCTCTGATGAGACTTCAGATGGTTGCCAAAGTGGTCCAAGGAAGGATTCAGGATTGGGTACTTTTCTCACTGGATACATGTCTTGTGCTGTAGGGAGGCTCTCAGCCAATTCCAGGGCTTCAGTAGGTCGTGCACTGTGGGGTCAAAAGTATCAGCTTGGTATCAGTAGATATTAAGCTGCTGCTGCTGCTAAGTCACTTCAGTCGTGTCCAACTCTGTGCGACCCCATAGATGGTAGCCCACTAGGCTCCCCCGTCCCTGGGATTCTCCAGGCAAGAACACTGGAGTGGGTTGCCATTTCCTTCTCCAATGCATGAGAGTGAAAAATGAAAGTGAAGTCGCTCAGTCGTGTCCGACTCTTAGCGAGCCCGTGGACTGTAGCCTACCAGGCTCCTCCATCCATGGGATTTTCCAGGCAAGAGTACTGGAGTGGGGTGCCATTGCCTTCTCCGAGATATTAAGCTACTCATTTACAATTGTCTTCCCAGGTGGGGCTAGTGGTAAAGAACCTGCCTGCCAATGCAGGAGATATAAAAGATATGGGTTTGATGCCTAAGTCAGGAAGATCCCCTGGAGAAGGGAATGGCAACCCATTCCAGTATTCTTGCCTGGAGAATTCCATGGACAGAGGAGCCTGACGGGCTGCAGTCCATGAGGTCACAACGAGTTGGACACAGCTGAAGCAACTTAACGTGCAAGCACAACACATGTTTTCTTTTGTTTTTGATAATTTGCTGTTAGTTTTTTCCTTTAAATGCTTGTCAGTTTTAGAAAATGTGGGTAAGCCAAAAAAAAAAAATTAGGATTCCTCCAGATCCTACCAAATCATAACTAACTGTCATTATCTTGGCATGGTGCTTTATGGTAGGTAGATGTGTTTGCATCCTAGCAACAGTAAGCACATTCCTTCAGGAAGATGCGTGGGTGGGAAAGTATGTTGGTATGCTGGTCCTGTAGTTCATATGTTCCACTGTGAGCTATCGATACGGTAATGTATTGAATCGAGGGGTATAGTATAGGAAAGTGAGAGCCGAGGTTGTCATGTATTCCCTCTCACTCTTGCATTTTAAACTCTTCTCCTTCTCAAATTCTTTCATGTTCCCCTGCAAATATGCTCAGATCTCTTCCAATCTAAATTAAGCCTGAGTTACCACCGAGAAGCAGCTGTGCAACTCTGGTCAAGTGTCTCTACCTCTCTGTGCTTTGTTTGCCTCATCTATAAACTAAGGATAATCACAGGACCTACCACATAGAATTTATGTAAGGATTAAATGACGTAAAAGTCACACATTATTTAGAATACTACTGAAGAAATAATGATCATGATTGTGTGGATGGTGATTCTCCCATACCTGCTGGTTCCATGTCAGGCTAGGTTTTGAATCAAGACTGTTGGATTCATTAAAATTCCGATCACTCCATATTCGCTCAAAATTCTAAGTTCCAAGAACTGCTTCATTGCCTGCTTTTATGTAGCCTTGACTCCTCACCCTTATTTGCTGTTCTGCAGCTATTTGTGAAGGCTGGAATTTAGATGCAACAACTTTCTGTCTTCTCTCTGCTAAAGAGCAGGAATGGATCAGGTCTGACTCTTCTCATTTGCAGGTGACAGAATTTCACATATTAATTACCTGAAAGAGAACAGCATTAATGCTAAGTGCTACAAAAAAAATTTCGCTCCTCTATGCAGGAATCATTTGCTCTAATACATACATATAATATAGATATATGTACTGTGTACATATATCTGTATTATGCATGTATGTTTTGTGTGTGTACATATATATATATATATAAATGCCTTTGAGAAAACATCATTCTTCAAGAAACAAAAGCTTTTTTTTTAAGGTGCCTAGAGATGGAAGTAAAGAAGACAAGCTTGTCTTTAAGACTCTTATTTGTAGCCCTTACTTCCCCCAATTCCCACAACCTCATGCTTGTTCCTGGCTTCCCAGGGACTCCTATGGCCAATTTGGGAAACATCCTGTACCCTGGAATGCACTGCTTTTCTTTCACAGCTGTCAGACAGACAGACAGACACACAGATATACACATGCAACATGAAATGCTTTCCTGAAGTCCCATTTTCTCAAAGTGGCATAAGTTTTCATAAAGGATTAGCCCCCAGGACTTGATCTTTAATAACATTCCAAGTACCTCCTGGAAAGTGACATTAAAAGTGGGAATTTGTTGTGATCTCTCCAGTTTCATTTCTAATTTTAAAAGCATCAATACATTCTCATAACATGCTGATGGAAAAAAAGTAATGTGTTCTTTTTCAAATTGGATAATCCTAAAAAATCATAAAGAAGATAAAACTTTGTTATACCATCAATAAGATATGACATTTGGATATATATTTTTTATTGAGGGTTTATATATGTAAATATTGTGTCAAATATTTTCAATGTGAAAAGGTACATATTAAAGTTATACATATTCATTATCTTTTCTAGAATTGCAATCAACATATAATATTTATATCCTAGCCTTTTATTTTATTGTAGCATATATGTTCTCTGAGGTCCAAGAGTGTTTTTGATATCTTAATAATAGCAATTAGTATTATCTTAATAATAGTAATTGACATTGTTCAATAAATATTGTATTCTTGAAGTTACACTAAGAATTTTACACATTGCATTAATTCCTTATAATGAGAACATAGTATATGAATGTTTAACAACTGTTAACTGCTTGATTAATGTTTGTAAGTATAAGTTGTATTTCAGGGGTTTGACAATTAACTTTTACATAGTAAGTATTAATTTCTGGTAATAATAGTCCAACACACTGAACCATCCTTGCTTCAAACACAAAACCAACAAATGCTGGATTAAATATTTAAAACATAGGGGTTTCACTCTGATTCAGAATAAAAGAGAGAACCTTCAGAAAGTGTCCAAGAGTGAAAAAAAAAAAAAAAAGTGGGAATTTAACCTCTCAGTGTCTGATGAGAGCAATAGACCTCGCCTTCCACCCAAGATCTCATGAACTTCATAGGCACAAACTTTAGGGGGTTTGTGAATTTCCTGACATTGGCTCATAGAATCCAAGTTAATAAATAAAACCCCAAGCTTAGATGACGATTTCTATACCCATAAAATCCTAACAAGGGAAATAGTTTTCAGTACTTTCACATTTAAAAAATCATAATGATTATTTAATGTGGTCAAACAAAACAGCCCTGTTCATTGTGTTTAGCTTTGGTAAAAATCTTTCTTAGGTAACAAAGTACAAGATAATTGGTACCCAATATACCAGGACTGCAAACATTGTGTATGAGCTGTGACTTCTAACAGAAATTTACCTAATTGTTGTCACTTGGGTATTTTTTTAACCTTTTGCAAAAGTTTAGTATTAATCCCCTCTCTTGAAATTCTAGTAAGCACATAGCTAGGAAATGAAACAAAATATAGCTAAAATGTATAATCCACATAATTAGTGGATTATTGATAGAAATAAAAGAATATATAATTAGAAATTAAGTAGTATCCAAGATTCAGAATAACAGAATATATGTATCTTGTTTCATCTTTTATGTAGAAAAGAAAATGAAAATTGCTTTAAATATACTATGGAGATTTGGGGACTGCCAGTGTATATCCACGTGACCCATTTTAGACTTCTTTATCAGAATTAAAAGATTAAGAGCCTATAAAATCTGCAGTTAAATAGGCACCCTTTAAACAGACCTTGCCAAATAAGTCTAAAATCTGCTCAAGTTGTAGCACTGGAACAGCCTGGTTTATTCTTATTTCTCTTTATCCTTTCGGTGGATCCATTCTCTTTGTGCTGTAATCACTTTTCACACCTCAGTGATTTCTCTGATACTGTCTTAAAGCACTGTTCTTCAAAGGTCAGAATAAAACAGCATCCCAGAAACCCCAGAGGGAGCGCACAGCCAACAGCCTCAAAACTCATGGTTGCAGAAGGCAATTATCAAAACAGAACGATGGTTTTATTTAATACAGTTTAGAATTCAGAATAGGGTGCTTTTATTTATATATTTGGTTTTTGCCTCTTCTGAGTGTCTGCCTGTGTTCCTTTTTGTTTTTCCTTTCAGCAGCTCTCGCCAAGCAAATGTGGCAGTACTGACAGTTGCCACTTTGAACAGCCTCGCCATTCCTTCTGTTCCCCCTCCATGTGTCCCTCTAGCTGGGCCAACAATGAGGTGGCTACAAGGAGGTGCAACTGGCAGAAATTAGTAAATATCATTCTAACGTTAAAAAATAATACATGCTTATATGTATTAGAGAGATACTTACAGCAGAGCCCTGGAAACAGCATCTGCTGACACAGCCTTGCAAAAATCATACTTGCATTTGGCGAATTTGTACTTGATTTAAGGACAAGCACTGGGTATCATTTACTCTCCACATTGTATTAAAATATTTTGCATATAATTAAGCTGCATATGTCTTCAGCAGGAAATCTCTAGTCATTCTGGATAAAGCCCCGAGTTACTTCATTATACTTTCCTCAATTTAGGAACAGAACATTAAGGAAACATGCCCATTTGCATGCACTTAAAATGGCAGAGATAGAGTGTCTTAATTAGTTTTAATCCTGAGGAGAATGGTAACTAGATGATGTGCATTTATGCTGAGCTTAGCGCAATAGAAAATGGGCTTAGACTGCAACAAAAGAACTTATGTTACCCCCATGGATCAATTTCTTGATCCTGTGAGTTGTTCAAATGAGTTATTAAGAGACTAGATCTGCATCAATTTTTTAAAAGATTTACTTATTTATTTTTTAAAAGATTTATTTATTTTTGACTGCGCTGGGTCATCATTGCTGCCCGCGGGATTTCTCTTAAGTGCTGTTAGTGGGGCTACTCTTGGTTGAGGTGAGCGGGCTTCTCATTGCAGTAGCTTCTCTTCTTGGGGAGCACAGGCTCTAGGCTTGGACTTTGGCAGCTGCGGCGCAAGGACTCAGAAGTCGTGCTTTGAGGGCTCTGGAGCGCTGGCTCAGTTGCTGTGGCACAGGGGCTTAGTCGTTCCAAGGCTTTCGGGATCTTCCAAGACCAGGGATCAAACTCGTGTCCCCTGCATTGCAGGCTGATTCTTACCCACTGGACCACCAGGGAAGCCCTAGATCTGTAGTTGATTTAAATAATTTTTTTAAAAGGTAGTGACCCTATTGGGAGAGACTAGCCAATTTCTTTCTTTTTTTTTTTAATTTACTATCTTTTAAATAGTTTCTCTGCAGAAATGAGCTGCATTTAATATTCATATCTACAGGCAGTTAGGTCACTTCTGTTTTAATTGATTGCTACTTGTGATAAAATAGTATTTTAATTTAGATTGTGGACTATTATTTTTTTAATTTCCTGGAAGACTAAATTTGGTGTGTTTATTAGCTTATGCTAATCAAGGACTGGTTAATGTGTTTATCAAAAAGAATGACCTGTGTGGGTCCATAGTGGGAGAGAAATGAGTAGAAAACAGATTCTGAGTCACCGGTGAGACCGAATACACGGGCCATCTTTTTATTATAAGGCTGGCTTAACAGCATGGTAGTTTCAGGGTTTCCCTCTACTTTGATGTCATCTTAACTTTTACAAAATATGTAGAAATAATCATTCTCATTTTTGTAAATATTGATTTAATGCCTGTGAAGTATTCCATCACAAAGATATAATCTTCTCATTAACCACTACTCTGTTATTAGGCATCGCTTCCAATTGTTTCTTATTATAAATACCAATATTGAAATGAACATTTACTGGTAAATCCTTGTCTACACGTAATATTATATCTTTTGGAAATAACATTTTTAACTCCATATTTGTCCCAAGATCTAAAATTGACACCCACCTTAAGATTAATTTCAAACCTACATAAGTCTATAGAAAAGATACGTAATGTTAAAAATGTTGTTACTGAAAGTGGGGCCCAGCTGCTTGCTGTCCGAAAGCCAAGACTGGAGGGGCAAGATTGGTGGAAATTCTATTTTATTTCTGGTGCCAGCAATCAGGGGAGAGGGCAGACTCGTGTCCAAAGGCCAACTCCTCACTGACAATCAGTGGGAAAGAGCTTTTAAATAGGGAATTTCAGGGGTGTATGGGGAGAGGGCTACATGCAGAAAGAGCACATCCAGCTCTGACAGTCATGTTGAAATTAGTCTGATTGGCATCATCATGATTGTTTTGAGTATAGTTAATCTTCAGTTCCAGGGTTAGTTTGTTCCCAAATCCTTGAGGCCTGTTCTTGGAATTGTGGCAGCTTATGTCATGGCTACAGTCTGGTCATCATGTAGTTAACTTCTTCCACCTGGTGGGGGTTTCAGTCTCTACAAGACAGCTCACAACATATGGCATAGAATATTATCTATAGCCCTTGAAGAGAAACTAAAGAACCTTGACTTTGTTTAATGACTAAACTATTATTATTTTGTCCTGTTTGGGTGCTTTTCTTTGTTGGATACTTGCTTATTGCTCTGATTAAACTTATTATTTGGCTACAGTGTTTCCATAGACAGAAGACAGACTACTCCATTGCAGCAGTCCTGCTCCATTGCAATGTCAATGAGACTTTTATTTCTTGTTGTATTGGCTTACATGGTTTTATCAGTTGCTCTCTCTCATAAGTATCCCCATCTACATAGACTTCAGTTTCTTATCTTGGAGATATCTACGTTAAATGAATCAAAGCTAAATTTGAATAGACAAAGCAATGTTGAAGATGATTGCACACCTTTTAGAAAGGATTCTTTTTAAAGCAGAGATTCACTAAAAAGAGTTCATTTTATCAGTACCAATCCAAAAGTGTTTAAAAATATAACTGAATTCACTAGATTTTAGGGCAGACACAACTTTCTGAAAATAAACCATTTGGACTCTAAAACAGTGAGGATTTAAAACTCTAAATCCTTGAGGGCTGGTCGTGGAGAACTGGTAGTTTTTAAATCCAATTAACTGATCCAGATGATCAGCCAGGTTGGAGAGCTATAGAACTAAGGGTGTTTGTAGCATTCATCCTGTGATGCCTTTGAGATTTAGAAAGGCATCAAACAAAAAGGAGGAGGCACAGAAGAGCCAGGAGACTCGACGAGTCAAGGCATCACAGCCTGTAAGCTCACTCTCCTTTACTTCTAAGAAATCCCACAGCACTCCGCCGTGTTCTCATCCCTGTTCTTTCGGAGAAGGCAACGGCACCCCACTCCAGTACTCTTGCCTGGAAAATCCCATGGATGGAAGAGCCTGGTAGGCTGCAGTCCATGGGGCAAGGCACTGAGGGCCTCTGGAGCCAGAAGATTGTGTAATTCTTATGGACTGTTTTGCTTCACTATAAGGAGAAAAAAAGATTGGTAGAATGTAGGAGTCAGTAACCCTCCCCAAAAAGTTTTTATATAAGGCAGCATTTACCATCCTACTCTTCTAAATTTATACACTAATATGTATTGTCTCTATCCACTTATAAAGAAAAAACAAAGAGCTGCTATCTTACCAAAGAGAAAATTATTTGCCCTCTCCCTATCTCAAAAGAGAAAAGACAATCTACTGGAGTATTTTTTTTTTTTTTTTACTCAACTTACTATAAAGTACTGACCGTAAGCAGTCCTGGGCACATATTGAAGGATGGATATAGCAGTGAGAGTGATCATGACGTTTTATGCTCCATCAATCCCACAATTAAATCAATTGATCTTGCTCCTCACTTTCTCTGTCCTCATTCCATGAATATTTGTATGAAAGCTCCACTCAGATAAAAATAAATATATCCAGTCCCTGCCATGATGAAGTTTTTTTCAATCAATATTTTTTATTAACATATAGTTGATTTCCAACATTGTGTTAATTTCTCCTGTATAGCAAAGTAATTCAGTTATGTATATAACTGAATTTCTTTTTTAAATATTCTTTCCCATTATAGTTTATCATCACTTCAGTTCAGTTCATTTCAGTCACTCAGTTGTGTCCGACTCTTTGCAACCCCATGAATTGCAGCACGCCAGGCTTCCCTGTCCATCACCAACTCCCGGAGTTCACTCAAACTCATGTCCATCAAGTTGGTGATGCCATCCAGCCATCTCATCCTCTGTCGTCCCCTTCTCCTCCTGCCCCCAATCCCTCCCAGCATCAGAGTCTTTTCCAGTGAGTCAACTCTTCTCATGAGGTGGCCAAAGTAGGATATTGAATATAGTTCCCTGTTCTATATATATAGAGTCAGACCTTGCTATTTATCCATCCTATGTATAAAAGCATATATCTCCTAACCCCAATGAAGCTTACTTTTTAATAAGGGAGAGTAGGTAAGCAAGCCATCTCAGCTTCAGCAGAACAGTCGTGGGGAAGGAGATGGTTCTGTGATCCTCAGAGCTTGGGTGGTACAGGTAGGATACCGCTCCTGAGAGCCCTGACTGTGATTGAAATGAGAAGATGGATGTGATATTAGAGACCAGAGAGGGGAAATGTTTTCTCATGTCCAAACACTTTGGGGAGTGGAAGCAAGGATGAATACCCACATCAGAATAGAGAAAGATCTGGAAACAAAAGTAGGTAGGTGTAGAGTACAGACTCCTGGTGGAAACTTTTCAAGAGAATGATCAGAGCTTTATGCTGGAACTTGAGTGAAATGACAATATGGAAGCTTTTATAATGTAGCAAACGGACACCAGCTATGGCTTTCTTAAGCAAAAGGTATCTTATTGAAAGTTATTGGAGCTCTCTGCTGGGAGGGGATTGGAGGACCTGCCTTAGAAAACAGAGCATCAAGAGAAGTTGATTGTGCACGCTATGTCAGAAGTGGGGAAAGTGAAAATTCACTCTGCAGAGTTCTTCCAAACCATCTTACCCATGTTTATGGTCCGCTGAAGTAGGAAAGAAAGCCATGGAAGCCTGGCAATTAAGTGCTCCATCCAGAAAATGACATGTCATTTCCACCCACAACCCATTGGCCAAAATTAGTCATTTGTCTCCTTCCAACTGCAAAGAGAGGATATCCTCCCACAAGCAGAGAGAGAGAGGAAAGCCAGATGGAGAGGAGCATCCGTTGCCTCTGTGGTGGGCAGGCGGCGAGGCCCAAGAAGCGGGGATGCCGGGAATCCTGTCTTGAGTGGTCTTGTCTGGGTGCCTCTGTTGGGATGGATGAAGACAACCCACACTGCAGACTCTGTCATTGTCTGTTAGAGTCACATGTCAGGGAGGAAATGTCTGAGTGGCCTAACTGGGTTCTGGCTCTTCCCATCTTTCCTGGGTAACTGGGCACATGACGGGGAGTGACAGTGGCTAAAAGTTAAATTCAGAGGGACTCGGGTTGCAGCTGCCCAGGGTATGAACATGAGGTATTTGTTAAACAGCAAAAATATCCACCTTCAACTGAGAGGCACTGGGAGGCTTCTCTTCTCTGCGTTCACTGAATAGTTATGGAGCATCTACTGTATGTTCTTTTAAGAACCATGAATAGAGTAGTGAGCACAGTAGACAAAGTCTTCCCTCTTACTCAGCTGCTGACAGTTTTAATGGTCAGATCATTGTGGCTGATGGATTGGTAGCGTGTGAAGAGAATATTCTAGAATTGTAAGGATAGGAAAAGATGATATGGTCTAGGCAGCCAAAGTAAGAGCTCTCAAAAAAAGAAATGGTTTTGGAAAGCTTAAGAGTCTTTGTGTTCCTCATTCTGGAAGATTCCAAACTGATGTTGACCAGCTGTTGATTTCAAATGTTAAGAATGTTGATATTATATTTATATACATTTATAATAACATATATAATAATATATAATAATAATGTATTGCTATAATATTTATTGTGTGTGAGATGGGGAGACAGAACAACCTTTGCTTCAGTTCCTCACAGCTCAAAAGTTCATTGAATCAGTGAGGGCCCAATAAACTAAAGTTGTCCTTGGGAAGCACAGGCCTGGCACGAGAGAACTTCAGCAGCATTATCACCAGGAAGGAAACCCTTCATCTTGGCAACAGAGGACTCTGTAGGTTACCTTTAGTAGAACCCTACATTGGGGAGCTACCCCACACTTAGGAGGCCTGACCACCACATCTGCTCACTCGTCACCTGTATTTTGTTGTCTGTTCTAGTCCAAATTTGTCCATCCTTTTTCCAAAGACCCTACTCCTGACATAAACACTAGATCTTTCTGTGCTGACCCACTATGGTTCATCGCTCCAGCATTTCTCTCTTCCTGTTACATTTTTACAGTCTTTTTACACGGGAGTACAGTTGTTTTACAATATTGTGTTTCTGCTTATAACAAAGTGAATCAGCTTTATGTATACATATATCCCTTTCCTCTTGGACCTCCATCCCCAACAACGCCCTCATCTAGATCGTCACAGAGCACTGAGTTGAGCTCCCTGTGCTGTACAGATCTTTTTTTATTTATTTATTTATTTTAATTGGAGGCTATACAAATCTATAGACAATAAATGCTGGAGAAGGTATGGAGAAAAGGGAACCCTCTTGCACTATTGGTGGGGATGTAAGTTGATACAACCATTATGGAAAACAGTATGAAGTTTACTTAAAACTAAAAACAGTTACCATGTGACCCAGAAATTCCACTACTAGGCATATACCCTAAGAAAACCATAATTCAAAAAGACTCATGCACCAGGACATGGAAGCAACCTAGATATCCATTGACAGAGGAATGTATAAAGAAGATGTGGGGGTATGTGTGTGTGTGTGTGTGTGTATGTGTGTATGAAGTAAAGTGAAAGTCTCTCAGTTGTGTCTGACTCTTTGTGACCCCATGAACTGTAGCCTGCCAGGCCCCTCTGTCCATGGAATTATCCAGGCCAGAATACTGAAATGGGTAGCCATTCCCTTCTCCAGAGGATCTTCTCAACCCAAGGATCGAACCCAGGTCTCCCACATTGCAGGTATCTGAGCCCCCAGGGAAGCCCAAGAATACTGGAGTGGGTAGCCTATCCCTTCTCCAGTGGATCTTCCCAATCTAGGATCAATTATTATACACACACACACACACACATTTTTTTTTCTTTCTTTTTTTAAATATAAATTTATTTATTTTAATTGGAGGCTAATTACTTTACAATATTGTATTGGTTTTGCCATACATTGACATGAATCCGCCATGGGTGTACATGTGTTCCCCATCCTGAACCCCCACACATACCTACCTCCCCATCCCATCTCTCTGGGTCATCCAGTGCACCAGCCCTGAGCACCCTGTATCATGCATCGAACCTGGCCTGGTGATTCATTTCACATATGATAATATACATGTTTCAATGCCATTCTCCCAAATCATCTCACCCTCGTCCTCTCCCACAGAGTCCAAAAGACTGTTCTATACATATATGTATATACACATGTGTATGTATGTATGTATAATGGGATATTACTCAATCATTAAAAGGAACAAGATTGGGTCTTTCTATTACATTTTTCTCTCTTTTGTGGGCAGTTCCCATTGTCATTCTCATGTGTCATGTCTTCTTTCCTTAAAAAAAACAACAATCTCTCTTTCCTCTGTCTGCCTCTCATTCTCTTGGCTGGTCCTTCCTCATCTCTCCAACTTCTAAATGTTGGCAGACCCCCAATTTCAGCCTTTCAATGACTGTCCTTTTCCATTTTCCCTTCTTCTCTGATCACCTCATCCAGTTTAATGGCTTTAAAAACCCACCAGTATGTTGATAACTCCCAAATTTCTATTTCCACTCATTCGTCTCTCTCACAGTCCAGGCATCCATATCCAACAGCCTACTCACAATCTCCGTTTGCACACTGGGATAGACAGTGTTACTGCCCCATCCACATTCTCTCAGAAACAACAGTTTCCATGAATTTGGGCCAAATTCCCAAATACGAACACCAGACTGTCTGCTAGAGCCCACACACCCGTGTATGGTGCTGGGTTAACACTCTCTAGGAGTGTCCTTTGACCAGTGGCTAGTGGGAGTTGATGGATAGATAAATGTCCCAGTTCCCTCACCCTTTGTGGCCCCTGTGCCCTTGAAGAGAGGTGAGTTCTGATTTATGTTCTGTTTCCCAGAGAGATTGAGCCCCATTTACCCATGGTGCCAAGTGGCTTGGTAAGACACTCTGTATGGAGTCTTTCCTATACCTGTCTCATCCGTCCAGTCCTCTCAAGTGTTTCCTGGGGTTCTGTCCCAAAGAAACTCCTTGTGCTCAGATGCTTGTCTCAGGGCCTGCTTGTGGAGAAACCTGAACTTAAACAGATGGCAAATGAGCATCCCAGCTCTTAACACGAAACTAACCCCACGAAACTAACCCTTCACTCGAAACCTGCCCTTCCAAGGCCTTGCCTGTGTCTGTGAATGAGTAGTTCTTCCAATTACTGGTCAAATAGCTTGACACTTGTTTGTTTCTCATACTTCATACCTGATTAGCAGGCTCCACCTTCAAAATTCAAATACTTGCTTTTCTCTGTAGAATTTCATGCTCCGGCATAGTGTAAATATTCAGCATTTAAAGGTTGTCTCCAGACAATTAAATGTAATTCCATGAGGAAAAAAATGTTCATGTGTTTTGTTTGCTGTTGTATCTTTAGTGGCTGGAGCAGAGTCTGAAATACAATAAACCCTCAAATATTTGCTGAATGTGTTCCATGGATGTGGAAAAAAACTGATTAATGAGGATTAATGCTTTGGGGATAAAAGAGTAAAAAGATACTACTTAGAATGCCTAAAGATGTTAAATGCAGCTTTTCCCCAAACAAACTACTCTGTTTGTTACTGAAATGTTGTACAGTTAGGAAAAAATCCTCTGAGGATTACCCTATTAGGGTCTGTCCACAGTAAGATCATAATGTTATGAAGATGGTGAGATCAAATGACTAATGAATCCTTTTTTATAATGAAGCCTGCTTCCTCCCACCTCTACCCCCACTAGTTTACATGTTCAGCATTTCAGGAATACCTATTCATGTAGGTATTTTGAGAAAAAACTTGCATTTGCTGGGATCACTTTGAATAAGTGAATTACTCCTATGATCAGTACATGAACTGGCATCATGACCCTTCTGATGAACAAAAGGCAGGGTTGCCTAGGGGATAAGGCCCTGGGCTCTGAAGTCGGCCTGCTGATTTCAGCCCCAGCTTTGTGGCTCACTCGTGACGTGCACAGGGGCAAGGTTGTGTGACCTCTTCAGCCTCAGTGTCTGCCCTTGCAAAATGGGACTAATGATAGTGCCTTGTTAGTGACACTGTTGTGAGGATTAAGGGAGCTAATACATGCAGTACTCAGAGCAGAGTGTCTGGTACAGAGTAAGCCCTGAATAAATGTAAAACACCCTTCTCTGGTTGGTTTCTATATTTACCTGTCATATGTCCCAGACAACACTGTAAATTCTAAGACATAAGCTGAGCTTTCTCATAGCATCATTATTCTGTTTATATAATGCTTTCCACAATTTTAAATACTTTGTACATTTCATGTTCAAAATAGCACCTCTGTAATCAGAAGGGTATGTGTAATTTTCTTGATTTTTACCAAAGAGTCACCACGTTTCCCTATAGCAGTATTTTCATCAAGACTGGGGACATAGCGAAGGAGCTTTCTGGAGGATTTTGCCACCCTGCATTTAGCCAGTAGAGATTTGGAATCACGGCCACACGAAGCCGATCGAATGGGGAGAGAGAAGGGGAGGGGTTGTGTCCCTCAGGTGAAGTCCACCCTGTTGAGTGGTGTTTCACAGTTGTGTGAAATAAACAATAATAAACCTTTGCTTTGCATGCTCATGGCCCCCTCCAGCACAGATAATAAAGGCCACCTCGACAGGTTTTGCCACATCCTGCCTATTCCCTTCAGATCTTGGTCACCACTGACACTCAGCAGTGTACACACAGCAGCCTTCAGAGGAGTTGGTACTTTGAATACAAGCCTAGAAAGGGCTGGAGGAGGAGCCTCTGTTCTTTATCCAGACATGTGTTTCTCTGCATAAATATACTCAAAGTGGGCAAAATGTGCAGCAGAGTCAGAATAAAGTTATGCAAGTGGTTCCAGGCCCCTCTGAAGAGACGGTTGTAGGTGGCAGTGGGGCCATTGCCACAAAGGCAGGTATAGAGCCTGGTTCCTTGGTGACTCCAGATAAGAAAGTAGCCAGAACCAGGGAGGAAGTCACTTGAGGCATTTAAGGAAAGAGAGCCTTGCTTAGGAAGATGTAATAGGTGTGAAGAGAAAGCCCTGAAGGCCAAGGGAAAATGATTTCCATTTCCTCCAGAAATTCCTCTGGAACAACAGTTTGAGAAATACCAATCTAGGGTTGTGGTGAAATCTGAAATAAATGAGGAGGAAAATTCAGAAGAGTATTTAGGTTGTGAATAATCATCAGCCAATTGAATGAATAGGCATAGTTGATGGATGAGATATAATTAGAACTCTCAAGCTACTCAATATACTATATGTATATTATATATATTATACATATATATATATATACACACACACACACACAAGCTGTAGTTAGAACTCCAAGCTATTCAATATACTATATATGTATAGATATAAGTGTATACATATCTATTATGTATGTATAAATATATATATATATATTTAGCAAGCTGGAGGCTTACCCAAAATATATCTAAAATACATTAAAATGCATATTAATGTATAGAATAGAAGACATGCTTCATTATAGTAAATTCTACAGTGCCATCCAGTTGTTTTTCCCCAACCTGGCATTTTTGTGTTGTGTGGGTTTCCATTCCAATGATGGGAGGCCATGTTAACATGCAGATGTTAGACATTAAAAGACCTGGTTCTAGTATATTCTAGTCTACCCAGGTTCTGTCCAGCCACCTGATTTGGAGAAAGGTTATTTAACTGAGCGTTGGTTTCCTGGTCTTTTGAAGGCGAATTATAGTGCCTGGACAGAGTACCTGGTGTCTTAGGTATTAGTCATGGTCAAAGGAAATAATACATGTAACACAGCCTTGGGAACCACGTACATCCTTCTGCAAATGCGTAATTTGCAAATGCATAACCGCCTTTGTTTAGTGATTTTTAAAGTCTGGTAATATTTTGGAGGAGGCAGTTATCGTTTGTATTAAGAATACCAGTTCACCGCTTCTCCTCGGTGAATGAGCGAGAGTGGGAGCCTTGATTAACCAAAGCTCTGGGCGGCTGCTTTGCTGATGCGTGAAGTGTTCTTCAGAATGTGGTGCCATTAAATGGCTTTGTACTCTGGATCACACTGGTCTTCAGTGCCACAGGCACTTGGGGTAATTGTCAGTGTTTCTTAGGCTGAGGAACGTTCTCTTCCGTAAATTATCATGGTACTTGGTAATTTTCTGAACCAGATATTTAAGTTCAGATCGCTATTAGCATTAAGAGAGAGTGTTTTGAAAGGGAGTAGGGCAGAAAGGGAGCAACATTTTCTTTTTCCTGGCATTCTGGACTGTGTTTCTCAGTTTTTTGACTTCACCCTCTCCAATGCCCATATGCACAAACACAAAAGGAGAACTTGTATCCTGTTTTCCAGTCTCCTCACCAAAGCCCATGAAGTTGGGACTCCCTAGTCTGGTATATTACCAGAGAGTTTCTCTTTGAGCCCATTTGTATATTGTGGTAAAGCATGTGCAGCAATTCAGAACTGTGTTGGCTCAGGTTTTGAGAGAAAGTTGATCCCATTATCTGTTGTCATTGATTTGAGTGTCTGATCTTAGAAATTTACATTTTATGGTGTGAAGAGTATAGTGCGATGTAAATTGTAAAGAAAGATACTTTAGAAAAATATTTATAAAATTGAATGTGTAGTAGATAATTCTAATAGTAGGATTTAAAAATGAAAAATAGGTTCAAATCTTCCAAGATAAATTATTTGTATAAACTTCATGTGGTAAAGGGTATTTCTTTAAAGCTTTGGTATTGGTTTTAGTACCTCATGACTGTGTCAAAATTCTTTCATGAGTTGATATTTGGAGCCATAATAATAGCTCATTATATAACTGATGATGTTATTTCAGGTAACCTTTCTGACCTTAGTTGACTCGTTTATCAGAAAGGGATGAATAATACCCACTTTATAGAGATGCTGTATTAAGTAAAACTTCATTTAATCAATGAATAGTTTTTTGTGTAGACAAAATGTAAGTTATATAATATGGTAGAAAGTGAAAGATGCTATGGAAAAAAGTAAACAGGCAAAGAAGGATGGGAAATACTGACATGGGAGTAGTTAAAGAAAGTCTGGGCAGGAGCCTGGTGGGCTGCCATCTATGGGGTTGCACAGAGTCAGATACGACTGAAGTGACTTAGCAGCAGCAGCAGCAAAAGTTGGCAAGCACATGTATGTATAAAATGTGCCCCTGTCATGTGCAAATCCATATAATACGTGGAGATGGATGAATGGATAAGCTACCTCTACATATAGATATATATGAGACAGGACTGTGTATGCTGCTAAGTCACTTCAGTCGTGTCTGACTCTGTGCGACCCCATAGACAGCAGCCCACTAGGCTCCGACATCCCTGGGATTCTCCAGGCAAGAATACTGGAGTGGGTTGCCATTTCCTCCTCCAATGCATGAAAGTGAAAAGTGAAAGTGAAAGTGAAATCGCTCAGTTGTGCCCGACTCTTAGCGACCCCATGGACTGCAGCCCACCAGGCTCCTCCGTCCATGGGATTTTCCAGGCAAGAGTACTGGAGTGGGTTGCCACTGCCTTCTTCCATAGGTTTGGGTTTTTTTCATATTTGGTTTCGATTCTGTTTTTATGTAGAATTTTTGTTAAGGTATATTTCACATACAACATTATATTAGTTTCATGTGTACAATATGAGTTGATATTTCTATATATTGCAAAATGAGCCGCATAATTGGTTTCAGTTCAGTTGCTCAGTCGTGTCCAACTCTTTGTGACCCCATGAATAGCAGCACTCCAGGCCTCCCTGTCCATCACCAACTCCTGGAGTCTGCCCAAACCCGTGTCCATTGAGTTGGTGATGCCATCCAACCATCTGATCCTCTGCCGTCCCCTTCTCCTCCTGCCCTCAATCTTTACCACCATCAGGGTATTTTCAAATGAGTCAGCTCTTCGCATGAGGTGGCCAAAGTATTGGAGTTTCAGCTTCAACATCAGTCCTTCCAACCAGGACTGATTTCCTTTAGGATGGACTGGCTGGATCTCCTTGCAGTCCAAAGAACTCTCAAGAGTCTTCTCCAACACCACAGTTCAAAAGCATCAATTCTTCGGTGCTCAGCTTTCTTCACAGTCCAACTCTCACATCCATACATGACAACTGGAAAAACCATAGCTTTGACTAGACAGACTTTTGTTGACAAAGTAATGTCTCTGCTTTTTAATATGGTGTCTAGGTTGGTCATAACTTCCTTCCAAGTAGTAAGCATCTTTTAATTTCATGGCTGCAATCACCATCTGCAGTGACTTTAGAGCCCCCCAAAATAAAGTCAGCCACTGTTTCCACTCTTTGCCTATCTATTTGCCATGAAGTGATGGGACCAGATGCTATGATCTTAGTTTTCTGAATGTTGAGCTTTAAGCCAACTTTTTCACTCTCCTCTTTCACTTTCATCAAGAGGCTCTTTAGTTCTTCTTCACTTTCTTCCATAAGGGTGGTGTCATCTGCATATCTAAGTTTATTGATATTTCTCCTGGCAGTCTTGATTCCAGCTTGTGCTTCCTCCAGCCCAGCATTTCTCATGATGTACTCTGCATATAAGTTAAATAAGCAGGATAATTGGTTTAGTTAACATCCATATATAGTTGCAAAACTTGTTTTCTCTTGAGATGAGAACTTTTCAGATCTACCCTCTTAGCTGCTTTCAAGTGTGCAGTAGAGTATTACTAACTATAGTCGCCATGCTGTACATTACATCCTCAGGACTTATTTATTTTATAACTAGAAGTCTGTGTCTTTTAACTCCTTCACGCATTTTGCCCACCCACACCCCCAGCTTCTGGTAACCACCAGTCTCTTCTTATCTGTGAGCTTGGGATTTGTTTGTTTGTTTTAGATTCCACATAAAAGTGAGATCGTGGTGCTATATTGTTTTTAATAGGGCAATTTTTGAAACATTTCCTTTTCCTTCTCATACACATTAATAAGGTAGTTACAATTAGTGTTTTTGAATGCCTCAGTTCAGTTCAGTCACTCAGTCGTGTCCAGCTCTTTGCGACCCCATGAATTGCAGCACGCCAGGCCTCCCTGTCCATCCTACTGAACATATTAACCTCTTTGTATATGTTACATATATCTGCATACATTAACTCACTTATTCCTTGTAGAAGCCCTATAGTGTTATTAACTTCTATTTAAAAAGAAGAAAACTGAAGCATAAAAGGCAGAGTAATTTGCTCAAGATTAAGAGCAAGGAAGGGGCTGAGCACATTTGCAGCCCAGCTAGTCAGCCCTCGAACTTACACACTGAACCATAACAGTCATGGCCACTTTCTGTGCAGGCATCCAGTTTGCTAAGGAATCACAAGTTCACCTAGGTTTTCTTGGCCTGTTTCTTACCCTGACAGTTAATAGTTTTCATAGGGTCAAGTACCAGGCTGCCTCAGAACCCACCTTGATGGCATCTTGGAAGAATCCACAGGGTGATAAGCATCTCCTCGTGGCTCACCAACCTCTGGGAATTCTCTGGTCTTGCCTAAGTGTTACAGAAACTGGGGCATGGGAACCTTGGTTTCAGCAGTCTCTTGATGCTCAGGGATCCCTGAGTCTCTGGAATTCCTATGTGCTGTGCTGACTTGAGCACATTAGAGAATCAAAATCTTTTCTTTAACATTTCCATCAGAAATGGAATTAGCCCTTGTTCAACATATGGTTTGAAAGCTGGGAAGACTTCATACATTTCTGAAGTACGATATTGGACAATTCTGAATTATCTTTTAGCTCATTGTATCCTTTGGTAGAATCATGTTGGAACACCTAAAATAAATTTTTAACATGCTAGTTAGGGTGAGAATGGTGATAAACGGGGCCAGCTCACTCTTCACTCAGTAAAACCAGCAGGGATTACTGGGATTAGAAGGGGGAGGGGAAACAGCACTGTATTTTTATTTTAGAACCTTCTGAAATCCTGTAGAGGAAGTTGAAGCAAGTGAAACTAAATCTTCAAATTAAATTGTACCAGACATTCTCTCCGCAGTTACAGGTGGATAAATTAGACAACTGCCTAGGCCATTTCCATTTCAAATATCAGTATTTTTACAAATGAATCGCTTCTAGCAGTGATTTTGACAGAGATGACAGTGATTCTGAAAGGTGTTTTTACTTTTTGATCAATACTTGTTTGAATTATTGCAATTTTAGTGGATTCCAACTGGGGCTCAGCGCCAGAATTCTTGGGCTCTTGGATGAGTCCCTGAATTTACTGGGTCAAGCAAGCAATCTGCTTGTATATTTCATTTGCACATTGTAGTGAAATTTTATGGATTTTAAAACACAGTAATAAAATGAACTGATCTACAAAACAGAGTGACAGACATCTATATCTCCATCTACATCTTTTTGACATGGCCCTCAGACCTGGAACACAGGTGTTTTTCTTTCAGATCTGTCCTTCCTCATATATTTCTAATTTTTAAATTATTTGCCAACATAAAAAAAAGAAAAGAGTTGCGCTGAAAAACATGGAGATGTACAGCCTTTCTGGAAATTTCAGAAGACACATCTAACAGGCTGAACCAGGTGGGCCTGCCCCATTCAGGTGCAGCTGGGCCTTCTGTCAGCACACCCTGCACTCTTGCATAAAATGCTGTTCATCCAAGGAAAGTGAGGCTCATGTGTTCAGTCCTGATTGCACTTTTACAATTTCATATTCATAGGGCTGTTCGCAGAAATATACTTATTCCTTTTCCGGTGAGTCATGTATTTCTCGTAAGACATATATTCCCAGGACTGTGTCCTCATTTACATTTCTTGCCTGACCCAGACCTGGCCCTATTTACATAACACAATTGAAAAATTTTTATTTGAACAGTTAATTTGGTTAACTCCTGATGGGGTTGGTGCTCTTCAAATTCTCTCCAATATAACACAGTAATAAAGAGATATTTCACAATTCACTTATAGAATGAGTAACAGTGAATTCTTTTGGTATTATGCTAATTAATAGGCAGATGAATGCACAGTGCTTATTGCAGGGTCTGAAATATATCGTAAATGTTCTATTGATATCACTACATTTAAAATGTAATAGCATTACATTTTTCTATGTTGATCACATTAACTGTGTATCATCTGATGAAAGCTGTATAATTTGATTTTTATTTTTTATTGTAGTTATATATTATATATATAATATATATTTATATTTGCATTGTATATTTATATTTATACTATGTGAAAGTGAAAGTGTTAGTTGCTCAGTTGTGTCCAACTCTTTGTGACTCCATGGACTATAGCCTGTCAGGCTCCTCTGTCAATGGAATTGTCCAGGCAAGAATACTGGAGTGGGTTGCCATTCCCTTCTCCAGGGGATGTTCCCAACCCAGGGATCAAACCTGGGTCTCCTGCATTGCAGGCAGATTCTTTACCATATATACACAGACACACACACACACACACACACACATATATATGCTTTTTTGGATTCTTTTCCATTATGAAAGTGAAAGTTGCTCAGTAGTGTCCGACTTTTTGCAACCCCATGGACTATACAGACCTTGGAATTCTCCAGGCCAGAATACTGGAATGGGTAGCCGTTCTCTTCTGCCGGGGATCTTCCCAACCCAAGGACTGAACCCAGGTCTCCCGCATTGCAGACAGATTCTTTACCAGCTGAGCCACATTTCCGTTATAGGTTATTATAAGATACTGAATATAGTTCTCTATGCTGTACAGTAGGTTGTTGTTGGTTATCTATTTTCATATATAGTAGTGTGTATCTGTCAATCCCCAATTCCAAATGTATCCCTTTTCCTAATTTCCATATGGTAACTGTAAATTTGTTTTCTGTGAGTCTATTTCTGTCTTGTAAATAAGTTCATTTGTATCATTTTTTTAGATTCCATACATAAGTGGTACCGTATGGTATTTGTCTTTGATTTATCTCACTCAGTATAATAATCTCTAGGTCCATCTTTGTTGTTGCAAATGGTATTGTGTCATTATTTTTATGGGTGAATAATATTCCATTATATGTATACCACATCTTCTTTATCCATTCATCTGTCAATGAATATTTAGGTTGATTTTATATCTTGGTTATTGCAAATAGTGCTGCTGTGAGCACTGAGGTACTTAGATCTTTTCAGATTATGGTTTTCTCTGGATAAATGTCCATGATTGGGATTGCTGGATCATATGGTAACTCTATTTTTAGTTTTTTTAAGGGAGCTCTGTATTCTTCTCCATAGCAGCTATATGAATTTACATTCCTACCAACAGTGTAGGAGGGTTCTCTTTTCTCCTCACCCTCTTCAGGATTTATTATTTGTAGACTTTCTGATGATGGCCATTCTGACTGGTGTGAGGTGATACCTCATTGTTTTGATTTACATTTCTCTAATAATTAGTGATGTTGAGCATCATTTCATGTGTTTGATTGCTGTCTGTATGCCTTCTTTGGAGAATGATCTATTTAGATCTTCTGCCCATTTTCTGATTGGGTTGTTTATTTGTTTGACATTGAGTTGTATGAGCTGTTTATATATTTTGGAAGCTTATTCTTTGTCTCATAATATGCAAATATTTTCTCCCATTCTGTAGGTAGTCTTTTTGTTTTGTTTATGGTTTCCTTTGCTGCACAGAAGTTTTTAAGTTTAATTAGCTCCCTTTTGTTTATTTTTGTTTGCAAAGGTATATGCTTACCTCCTTTGTCATAAATTGGCCATTAGTGCACGTATTAATTTGGGGGCTTTCTACCCTGTAATGTTGATCCGTGTGACTGTATTTGTGCTAGTACCACACTGTTTTCAGAATGTAAGTAAATATCAAAACATCTATGGTCAATAATCTTTGGGTAACAAAAGATGAATTAATAAATCTCTGGCCAAAATGTGTCAAAAATATTGATTCTTTCAATTCAAGAACATGGCATATCTTTCCATCTGTTTGTGTCATCTTCAATTTCTTTAATCACCATATTATGTAGTTTTTAGAATATAGGTATTTTTGCTTCCTCAAGTAGCTATATTTCTAGGTATTTTATTCTTCTTGCTGAGATGACAAATGGGATCGTTTTCTTAATTTCTTGTTGATGTTTCATTTTAGTATATAGAAATACTACAGATTTCTGTGTATTGATTTTGTATCCTGCAACTTTACCAGATTCATTGATGAGGTCTACTGATTTTCTGGTGATGTCTTTAGGATTTTCTGTGCATAGTAGCACGTCACCTGCAAACAGTGACGGTTTTACTTCTTCCTTTCCTATTTGAGTTCCTTTTGTCTTTCTTCTTTGATTGCTGTGGCTAAGACATCCAAAACTGTGTTGAATGAAAGTAGTGGACATCCTTGTCTTGTCCCTAATCTTAGAGGAGATTTTCAGCTTTACACCGTTGAGTGTGATGTTAGCCATGGGTTTTTAGCATAAATGCCTTTTACTGTGTTAAGGGACGTCCCTTCTTTGCCTGTTTTCTGGAAAGATTTTTATATTAATAATAAATGGATACTGAATTTTATCAGAAGCTTTTTTCTGTATCTATTGATATGATCATATGGTTTTTATTCTTCATTTTACTAATATAGTGTATCACACTGACAGATTTGCAGATGTTAAAAAATCCTTCCATCCCTGGGATAAATTCCACTTGATTATGGTGTATGATCCTTTTAATATATTGTTGCATTCAGTTGTCTAGCATTTTGTTAAAGAATTTTTGCATCTGTGTTCATCAGTGATATCATTTGATACAAGCTATGTAATTTAAACATTGACTTTTTAACTTGATTCTCTCAAAGTATCCTTCTAATCAGAATATTCACTGAAGTATTCAAGCACTCAAACATTATTTACTGACTATTAGGCACTGTTCTAGATATGAAGAATACTGTATTAACCATTAGACAGTCTCTTGCCCTGGAGAAACTTACACTGAGGCAGGGAGATAGCCAATAAAATTTTATTTATAAATATATGTTCATATAGAGATAAGAGCAGTAAGAAAAGTAAAATAGAGTCAGGAGCTAGAGTAATGAGTGGAGAGGACTGAAGATGCAATTTTAAGCTAAAATGTTTAGCATAGACATCTCTGACAAGGTAACATCTGAGGTGCTGTGATCAAAATGAGTGATTTGCTTCATATAGTGTCATATGCTGAACTATTTATTCTTTGGTTCATTTGAAACCTCTTATAGAACCATTTCTGTAAACGTGAAAATCTCATGATAGCTGAGTTTAATGATCATGATTTGAAACCAGAAGAAGGGATGTTTTATGAAGGTACTGAGCTGCAGGGAGAGAGCTAAGGTCAAAGAAAGACCAACTGAAGATTCAAGAAAATCAAGAGACCGATGGGTAAAGAAGTTCAGGAGGAAAAGAATGGCCCCAGAGGACAGGTGGAGAGGTAAGCATTGGACAGCAGAAGAAAACTTACATATCCCAGCTTACCCTCTCCTGCAGGAAAGATAACTCATGGTAGAGTCAAGTCAGCACTTTTCCCTTCTCTCTGCAAAGGACATTATCCTCCTGAGTCAAGTGAAGCTCATTTTTTCAATGTTGACTCTGTTTTAGGGTATTATATTCATACGGTTGTTAAAAGAAATGTGCTTATTCCCTTTCCCATGACTCATATGTTACTCAAAAGTCACTGGCTTCCTGTAACTTCGGAACCCCAAAATCCTGGTGGATATTTCGCCAGTGTGTGTTGCGTCTAACAAAACCGCAGCTCCTGTCTTCCTCCCAGCACTGCGGTGAGCACCACTTCCAAACTGGGCGTGCTCAGTTCAGGACTCAGGTACGGTGCTAAATGAGAGGTGAAAAGGGGAATGGGACACTTTCCCTGGAGATCAACTGCTACCAAATCTGACGTTCCCAACAGTAGCTCTGCCAT
This sequence comes from Bos taurus, assembly GCF_002263795.3. Lineage (NCBI taxonomy): Eukaryota > Metazoa > Chordata > Mammalia > Artiodactyla > Bovidae > Bos > Bos taurus. The sequence goes on along the minus strand of NC_037355.1, from coordinate 15,983,981 downwards.
GTGTGTTCCCTGCCCTGGGGAAGATCCAGCTGCCTTTAGCTGGGCCTTGTTGATGGCTCTCAACCCCTGAGCTGCATAATCCACTGTCTACCAAGGCCAGGCCAAAGCACTGGAGCAAGCTGCAGAGCCAACCGCAGCTAAAGGTCACAGTTTTGGCTCAACTACGATTAGTCTTTGCCAAATGGATAGAAATGAAGGGCTGGTTTTTTCAAAGCATCTGATTTATTAAGAAGAGACAGATATCTGTCTTTTTTTATGAGAACTGTCTTTAATTTTGAATGTTGACAATAAATTAGAAGATTTTTCAAAATATTAAGGCCTTAATGAGGATTTTAATGAAGGAAAATGTGGAACCCACTAACAAGCAATCCAGTGACTTTGGATAAGTCATTTATGGGGAAAATTGGATCCCATTGGGAGGCTTCTTCTATGTCTAAGATTAAGTGTTTGTCATTTGAAGACCACGACTGAATAGTTGCAACATGACAAGGTCAGGAGATAATGGGGACTGTGCCCACCTTGCCTGTACAGGCTCCCTTTATTGCAGGAACAGAGCATCCAACACTCCTGCCTCTCTGGACCATTAGTAATATAGGGAGTAGATAGATGCTTCCAACATTCAACAGACATGGAGGCCTCGCTTTGTGCCAAGCTCCATGCCAGGCACCATCCTGTATGTAGATAAAGAGATTTATTCTTTCCAACTCTGAAATGCAGGGCACCCAGCCCGATGCTGGGCTCAGAATAAGGGCTCAGTAATTGCTACCATCCATCTTCTGCTTCCCTGAGGCTGTCTCCATGGAGCATACTTTCAGAATTCACTCTGCTCAACCTTTCCCCTCAGCCTAGCATCTGCTTATCTTCCTTTAGCTGTTGTAATTGCCCGCAAGAGACAACTCAAGCCCATCCTTTTTCATTCCTGCCCACAACCTCTGAACTCTGGTTGTTCTCCTTCTTTTACAAGTATTTATTGAGCATCTACTAATACCTGGTCTTGTTCTATCAGTGAACAAGACAGACAGAGCCCTGCTCTCATAAACTAAAATTCTTTGGGGGTTGGGTGGAAAGGAAGGAATAAACCTTGAAATAATGAAAAGTTTATCAAATAGTGCTAGATAGAAAATAATGGTGTCATGGTAGTTCTCTTAAGCCAACTTTCTCTTTAAGATTTACTTATTACTTATTTATGGCTGTGCAGAGTCCTTGTTGCAGTACATGGGCTTTCCCTCATTGCTGTGAGCAGGGACTACTCTCCAGTTGCTGTGTGCAGGCTTCTCATTGCAGGGGCTTCTTCTGTTGCAGAGCCTGGACTCTAGGGTGCACAGGCTCAGTAGCTGCAGCACACAATCTTAGCTGCCCCAAGGCAAGTGGAATCTTAGTTTCTGGACCAGGGATCGAACCCACGTCCCCTGCATTGGCAGGTCGATTCATAACCACTAGCCCACCAGAGAAGTCCCAGGCCACCTTAAAATTAAGTGGCCAGAGAAGACTCATCTGAGGAAATGCTGTTTATTCTTTGGCCTCATTCGTAAGAAGGCACCAGCAGCCCTGGAAGAACTAGGGGAAGGGAGCATTCTAGGCACATGCATGCATGCTAAGTCGCTTCAGTTGTGTCCAACTCTTTGCGACCCTATAGACTATAGCCTGCCAGGCTCCTCTGTCCGTGGAACTGTCCACACAAGAATACTGGAGTGGGTTGCAATGCCCTCCTTCAGGGGACCTTCCTGAGCCAAGGGTCAAACCTGTATCTCTTATGTCTCCTACATTAGCAGGCAGATTCTTTACCACTAGCACCTGTCGGGAAGCCCAGAAAAGAGTACATGCAAAGGCCCTGGGGCAGGAATAACATTAGTGTTTGGAACGTTGTTAAAGAAGCCTGTGTGGCCTTAGCATAAACTCAGGGTGGGGGACAGGGCGTAGAGGTAAGAAGTGATATCAGAGAATTTGTTTAGGTATCAGTCAGTTAGTCAGTCAGTTCAGTCGCTCAGTCGTGTCTGACTCTTTGCAACCCCATGAATCGCAGCACGCCAGGCCTCCCTGTCCACCACCAGCTCCCGGAGTTCACCCAGACTCACGTCCATCGAGTCAATGATGCCATCCAGCCATCTCATCCTCTGTCGTCCCCTTCTCCTCCTGCCTCCAATCCCTCCCAGCATCAGGGTCTTTTCCAATGAGTCAACTCTTCACATGAGGTGGCCAGAGTATTGGAGTTTCAGCTTTAGCATCAAGTACCCAGTTGCTTAGTTAATATTTAGTTAATGGACTAAGTATGAAGAACTTATCCTTCAGTGTGGCAAAGTAGAATTACGTTTCATTGCAGTTAGATTTAGAAATATTCAGTATGGGGTGCATCTCAAAGCCTAGGAGGTTTGAAGGGGGACACCCTTGTCCAGCAGCTGTTTCAGCTGTACCCAAAAGAAGACACATGATCCTCCTTTCTTACTGGTTTATCCATGTGCTGTTTTGACTGCATGTTGCTTTGGAGCCAGTAGCCAACAGACCTCCATCTGGTTTAGAAGATGAAGCAGGGAACTTTCCACGAGTCTCTGTCATTGAACAACCACCACCATAAGATGGCCTTTCCCCACCAAGTCTGGCACTCTGATGAAAGGAGGAGGTCTTTTGCTTTCTCTGATAACTGGCTGCTGCTTCCAAGCCCCTTTCATGCCCTGCTGCCCGAGAGAGATTAAAGATGGTTGGAATGTGGGCTGGAGTCATTAAGTGTTCTCACCCTTTAGAGCACGACACATGACGGACTCCAGTCCTTTCTGCCCAGCAGTGGGCCAACATGTGACTTGCTCCACTCGACCTTTTCAGTTCCAGACTTGAGGAAAAGGACCTTGCACATGGAATGATGTGTGAAGAGATTTAGTACTGAGTTCTCCCCCTTGTTGAATTTCTGGGGAAAATGTGCTTTCAGTAAAAAGGAAATCGCTTTCACAGTTCTATCATTTCTACACATTTTAGACATTGGGAGTTGCTTGTGTTAGAATCTGGGGCTCATTAGGATAGAAGTCAGAATGTGGGTCTATCTCAGGAGGGCATCAGGACTTCTGAGTCCAGACTTGCTTCATAATATGTCACAATGATTTATTAAATTCTTATGGCTCTTGAACTTTGTTGATGAATGCATTTTTACTTCCTCCTATTAAACCACTATTTATTATTTTCCTTAATGTATCCAAATCATACATAGCTTTTTTTCTAAGGAATAATTCTATGGGTTAATAGTGTTTTCTATTTATAAAAGAGAACTGATTTTCTTCGAAGAATTATCCACATTTAACATGTCTCACATAGTATGCGTGTGTGTGTATTTATAGCAAAAGCAATGTCTGGCGAAAGGATCTTAATTTCTTCATTTCTGGATGGGAATTTGTCAGCCATAAGTCAGAATGACAGCTTTGCAATTAGAGTTGAAGAACCATTAGAAAATTCCTGGAAACCTAGGTCACTGTATGTGTGTGTGTGTGTGTGTGTGTGTGCACACACACTTTAACTCAATGCCATAAGATTTTAAACTGAGTGCACTGATTTCAGATGATAAAGCACAATTTTGAAAACTAAGCTGGATTGTGGCTTGGATGATTTTGTGGACCTAAGTCCAATTTCTCTCTTTCTTACCTTTGGTTTTTCTTCCTTTCTATAGTTTAAATCAGCAGTTCCCAACCTTTTTGGCACTAGGGATGGATTTCATGGAAGTCAGTTTTTCCATGGAGGGTGGAGTGGGGGATAGTTCAGGCACTGACGTGAGTGAGGCACTCATAATGGTGAGCCAGTGGGGAGCTGCAGGTAAAGCTTGCTTATGGCTCACTTCCTACTGTGCACACCTGCTCGTGGCCTGGGGGTTGGGGATCCCTGGTTTAAATAAAGAATTTTTAAAGGGTTGGTATATTTCAGCAAATGTTTTTCCTTTATGAACAAGTGTCAAACAGAGAATGTTATTCGAGCATTCTAGATCATCTTCAGAAAACTGTACAGGCATCATATTTTCTGGACACACTCATAGAGTAATGTGTCCATGTTGAGAATGTACAACTATAAGCTGATCATCTTTAAAGGTGTTGTTCTTAGACTAGTTAGAGCCCCAGAGCATATTTTCAAAATCTCAAGCCCTGAACACGCATAACAGCAGAAACATAGTTTCATCTGCGGGATATTTACATTCAGTGGAACCCCTTGGAGCTGAGAGGAGTGATCATTTCATAATGAGTTCTGAATTTTGCATATTCTTATTTATATATTCAAGAGCCTGTTAAATAATTAATAGATATCTTGCCATTCTGTTTCTTCAGGCTACACTGAACACAGCTTTGGTAGTCCAGAAATAGCTGAGCTCTCTTCATGCAATTGGAAAATCCCATGGACGGAGGAGCCTGGTGGGCTGCAGTACAAGGGGTCGCTGAGGGTCGGACACGACTGAGGGACTTCACTTTCACTTTTCACTTTCATGCATTGGAGGAGGAAATGGCAACCCACTCCAGTGTTCTTGCCTGGAGAATCCCAGGGACAGGGGAGCCTGGTGGGCTGCCGTCTATGGGGTCGCACAGAGTCGGATACGACTGAAGTGACTTAGCAGCTTCATGCAATTTAGGCTCATAAAAACCAGTGTTCTTCCTCATTAATGGAGAGTACCTTTTACCTTTTATCAATCTGTTAGAGTTGAAGTGTGAAGGTATTGAGAATGCCCATATATGAAGGGCTGAAGATGACCTAGGCTGTTGTTATTCAGTCCCTCAGTCGTGTCTGACTCTTTGTGAGCCCGTGGACTGCAGCATGCCAGGATTCCCTGTCCTTTACTGTTTCTGGCTTTGCTCAAACTCATGTCCACTGAGTCAATAATGCCACCCAACCATTTCATCCTCAGTTGTCCCCTTCTCCTCCTGCCCTCAATCTTTCCCAGCATCAGGGTCTTTTCCAGTGAGTTGGCTTTTTGCATCAGGTGGCCAAAGTATTGGAGCTTCAGCTTCAGCATCAGTCCTTCCAAAATGCAGTCCTCTGAAGAAGGGAATGGAAACCACTTCAGCATTCTTGCCTTGAGAACCCCATGAACAGTATTAAAAGGCAAAAAGATACGATATAGGTCACCACGTGCCATTTGTTCTCTTGTATCTTTGCTCAGGGACCTCCTTCTTTATCCTACTGGCCTCATTTGCATACAGAGCCATTTGCAAAAGAGAAGAGGAGAGAATCTCTGAGTTCATTTCATTTCTTCTGGAATACAAGATTTTGAGGGAGTGTGGTAGTGGGGACTGGGGAGTAGGGAAATGTGTGGATGGGGGTTGGGAGCTATGAGAGTGAAAGAGCAGTCCCCAGAGGAAAAAGTCTCCCAGACATTCAGTGCAAAAGAAATTTGTCGCTACTTTCTTTGGGGATAAATCAAACCTGAGAGTTCTGATGAAGTGGTGATCCTCACCTTAGAATTGGTTGTTTTAGTAAAAGTAATGCCCAAGGTAGCTGTTGTGTGTTCTTGCCTATGTAGGGCTTCACTGGCTTTTGGATGGTAGGGGCTTAGGACTCTGGGAATGCAGAGGAGGGAGAGGGGGGTGTTTTCTCTGAATACTGGGCTTCTCCTCACCACCCTCTCCCATGGCCCACACAGGAGCCATCCCAAACCCACTCTCCTTCCAAAGTCAGGGGGCTCCGAATGAATCTCTACACTTTACTTGTATCCTTTTTCTTGTCTGTTTCTCTGCTGATAAAGTAGGGTAGAATGTGCCCTGATGAAGATATGGAAAATACTGAATATGGCCAATCCAGATTACTCTGCTCTTTAAAAGCTGTCTTGTAGATTAGATCATTTGCCCTCCTAGAAGCTCAATGAGCTGCTTTTTCCATGTGTTCCTGTGAATAATGCCCGTGTCATGGTCTCAACTGGAAAGAAGGAGGAAAACAAGGAGAAGAGAGAGCACACTTTGTTACTACAAGTTTTCAAGAGTCATATTAGTGACGCCAATCCTGACATCATTTGATTTTCCTTTCAGAACACATTTCATATTTTTGTTGAATATGGAACAGAGACAGTTTCACTGGATCTAGGTTCTAATGCTCAATATTATGCACAGAGAGGGGATAGAAAGTATATTAATGCCTTAAATTATTTCATGAAAAGACAGTGATATTTTCTGTCCCATAGTGCTAATAGGTGAATGCATTCTATGGGGGTTTTGTGAGGTTCCTGCCATTTTTCAGTCTCAAAGATCAGATAGCACTGTAGGTACCCGGGATACTCCACTGCCTTTCAAAAATATGTCATAAGAACACAACTTCCAACCCCCTGGCTGTAGGTTAGGGGTTGGTGAACTTTCTCTGAAAGAGGGCAGAAAGAATGTGTTTTATGTTTGTTTTTTTTTGTTTGTTTGTTTTTGCCATACCACCTCCTATGTGTTCCAATAGAACTGTATTTGTGAACACTGAAATGTGAGTTGCATATTATTTTCACTTGCCACAAAATATTATTATTCTTTTAATTTACATCCACAATTTAAAAATGTAAAAGCCAGTTTGTTAGTTCATGGGCAGCACAAAACCAGGTAGTGGGTCAGTCTGGGCCTCGGGTCATATTTTGGAGACCCCCTGACCTAAATACTGATGACATCTCATGAGAAGCCTACCTTCACAATTAAAAAGCTGGAATGTGGAAGACCCGTTTTTAGGGTGGACAAAATAGGGAAGCGGCATTTTTCCAAGTATTTGTCTTGGACCTGTTGGGTCTTGAGAGAATTTGTGAAGAGAAGAGATTTCAGGAATGATTTCGGCACGGGCACAAAAAACCCTCTTCCTCTTAGGAATGGTTTCTGACACTGGGGGCTAGCCCAAGAATCCATTAACTATGCACATGCTACCAGCCTCTCCTTGGTTCCTTTCTGCCTCCTCCACCCTCCTGAAATGTCCACTGGGCATGTAGGGAAGAGCCCCTCACTGGGAGTCTGGTGACATGAGGAGACAGACAGCACAGAGTACTCCCAGCCCGCAGGCAGGGCCAGAGAAGTGACTGGAGGCCCTCACACACAGGACGAGGTGCTGGAAGCAAAGTGCAGCAAGCAGCATTGTAGCACCCCTGCCCTCCTCTCAGCCCAAACTGTATCTTCTGCTCACAGAGGATGCTCACAGAAAACTTCCCCAGCCAGTCCTAGCTGGATGACTCACGATTCAGAGTGGCTTGACATGAGTGGACACTGGATCCTTGGTTCCCAGTGGGAGACTAGGTTGGTATAAAAGGCTGTAACCTCCAAGATGCTCTGCACTTTAAAGATCCATGCAGAAAAATATCACCAGACTTTCCTTTAAGCCAGGGACTCTTCCTTATACATCCTGATGCAAGTTTCTGTTCCTTCATCCAAGCTCTATATGAAGAATACCTGAAGGATGCTAGCACCATCATTCCTTGTGAGCATCATTCCTCAAGAGCAGTATTGGTGCCCCTTAAAAAAGAACTCACAAGCTGAATCTCATTTTGTACTTTACAGTATCACTCAGTAAAAACCCTACATCTTGGTGCTTATTGAAGGAATCCATTATGAATTCTAGGCACAGCAATAGTATCGATTCATAGTGTACGTCATGGATCCACTTGGCCTTCCATTTCTTCATCTTTCGAATGATGAGGTTTGAGTACGTGAACTCCAAGCTTACATGATGGACTCTATTGTTTATCTTTTGTGAGAGAAATATTTTTGACTATTGGTTCTCCTACAAGTAGCACACAATTGTTTTCTGAAAATGAGATAGAAAGTGTGAACATCATATCCCATTTTGGAGCATTTAGTTTTTTTCCACCAGCCTCCCATTTCAGGCTACAGTAGCCTCCCATGTCAGCCTGTGCTCACCGTTCAGATATGTTCTAGCTCTGCTTCTCCATTTGCAGCTGTGGTATCTGTGAGATGAGCGATGATCATGGGGGAAAGAAAATGTCCTGGCTAGGGGATAGGTTGAAAGAGACAATTATGGGAATTATTACTCTTCTTATTTGGGGTAATTATGGAGTGTTCTTCCCTGAAGTACTCCATGGAAAGGTTGAACCAGTTGGGATTATTTATCCTAGGGAATGAGAAGATCAGAGAGGTGGGGGATAACTCAATAATAGTTTTGAGTATTTGGAAGATGATAATGAACTGTTCTGTCTTCTCACTGAAGACAGGAGATTAAGAAATTGGCAGGAGGTATCTCAGATGTGAGGAAGAATGCCTTGCTACTATGTGTGATTAAACCCTGATGGTGCTTTGATGCTCACATGGAGCCTGCTGTCTTGTTCTCTGATTTCCATTGGGGACACAAGGGATGACTTATAGCATCCAATGAATAGACCCACAGCCCTGCACTCCCAGGCCCCCAGCTTTATGGTAAACCAGGTATGTTAACACAGACATCAAGGGTGATCTTGAAGAGAACAAGAAACACAGCCAGTGTCATTGAAGAAAGTGTGAGGCTCCAGAGGTGAGAGCTGAGCTTGGGGAAGCAGCCCAGAATTTGGTAGAGGAGTTTGTCCTCATTCTCCCAACAGCTGACCTGGGGATGGTGAGGATTTTCTCGGCCAGCCTCACCCCTCCCGGGCATCAGCTGACAGAACCTTTCCCCTTCCCATCCCCCAACCCCCTCATGGCTGCAGCAGGAGAATCTGACCTGCGATGTTCCAGGGGTGACTCTGGTTCCCCTGTGTGTCAGTCCAGAAATAGGCCCGGCAGGGTTTTTCTGGTGTTCACTGCGAAAGATCATTACTAGCATCTATCAGAGGCTCCCCTCCCACAGTGTGACTGTATAAATGACTGAATGCAGAAAGTGCGGAGAAGACCAAGGTGTGCAGCTGGCAGATGACCCCAGGCATTTCAGAGCCGTGCCTGACCTCCCCAGGGGTCACCCCCGTCTTGAGTGTCATTTGCCTTCCTGTGGTGCCACACTCCCTTGGGAATCAGTAACCCTGTAGTCGGAAGCACAGGCTTTATTCTTTGTTGTTATTATTAATTTTTATTAGAGTATAGTTGCTTTACAATGTTCTGTTAGTTTCTGCTCTATAGCAAAGTAAAGCAGCTATATGCATACATATATCCTCTCCTTTTTTAACTTCCTTCCCATTTTGGTCACTGCAGAGCATTGAGTAGAGTCCCCTGTGCTGTACAGCAGGCTGTCATGAGTTATGTATTTTATACATAATATCAATAGTGTATATATATATATATATACACATCAATCCCGATCTCCCAATTCCTCCCACCCTACCTCCCTTTCCCCCTTGATATCCATATATTTGTTCTCTACCTGTGTCTCTACTTGTGCTTTGCCAATAAGATCACATGTATCATTTTTCTAGATTCAACATATACGTGTTAATATACAATACTTGTTTTTCTCTTTCTGGTTTACTTCACTCTGTCTCTAGGCCTAGACTTTAGAACAGAGGCCCAATATCAAATGCCTCTGGATAGTAGCCCCCTAAAGTCAAGGAGTGAAGCAGACCATAGTCAGACCATCAGGATGCTAAAAGCAGAGGCAGGAAGCCATCACTCAGTACCGGAGTCATGGCCCAGCAGAATGGTGGGCCCTGGCTTGCCAGATCCTCACATTATTTTTTTTTTTGAACATGAACTATAGATTTTTATATATTCCTCTATTTTTCAGTGTTTCCAACTGAAAATATATCTAAAGCACATTGAGGACCAAGAAAACATGTACTTGTTGTTGGCTGGCAGTGTATAACTTTCCCTTAAGAATCCTACAGAATTAGATGCAAATTCTGGCTACTTCCTAACTGGTGTCCTTGGCAAGTTACTTAACCTATATGAACACTAGTGTCTTGCTCACAATTGTAAAGAGAAAGTGCTTCACAGTGAAGTGATACCTAAGAAATTAATACAGTGCCTTGCCTGCAGCATCCTTCAGTTCAGTTCAGTCACTCAGTCGTGTCCTACTCTTTGCAACCCCATGTACTGTAGCCTACCAGGCTCCTCTGTCCATGGGATTTTCCAGGCAATAGTACTGGAGTGGATTGCCATTTTTCCTTCTCGAGGGGATCTTTCCAACCCAGGGATTGAACCCAGGTCTCCTGCATTGTAGACAGATGTTTTAACCGTCTGAGCCACCAGGGAAGTCCCAATGGGACTTGTGCAGCATCCTTAATAACTATTAAATGATGATGATGATGACTATGATTATATAATTAAACCACATGAAATTGCTGGTATATACATGGAAGTGACCTACAAAAATGGGAATTTCATGTGGCTATTAATATTATACAGTATTATTATACTATACTAATAATTATATTATTAACATAAAATCCTATGCTATATACATGGTTAATATTTTACCAGTATTATTAATATCAGGCTTACACACCCCCTCCCTAAACACATATTTATAATCCCCCCTTTTTACTCTTTTTCCACAGTACTTTTATGTTGATTGTATTCAATAGCTTCTTTATTATGTTTATGGCTTAGAGTCTGTCTACCCTGTCCCTGCTGGAATATAAGCTTTCTTAAGGGAGGGATTTTTTTTTAATTAGCTCATTGTCTTTCCTTCCTTGCTCACACCACACCAGCACCTAGAGGAGTGGCTGACCAGTAGTAGGCTCTCTGTAAATAGACAGAGAGTGAATAGACATACACATTGGCCTTCTCAAAATTGAATTCAGTTCACCACGAATGCTTTCCTTCAAGTCCGACAGATCTGAGGGACCCATTGATTAGAACTGTTCTAAACAAAACATAAATGCAAGTTCTTAGGATGATGGACTTTTTTAGGGCTTTGACTCTTGAGCCCAAGGATAAGACTAGTAAAAAGTTACCTAAGTACTGTATGCCCCAAATCTGAAAAACTGAATTCAATTATTAAAAAAAATTTAAATCGAAAAACATTGATCAGAGGCATTCAATGAGTATTTTTTTTTTCTGATTGTACTCATGAGCTTCTTACAAGTGCTGTATTTTTTAAAAGGTCATCAATTATATTTGTCCTTGGACAGAAGGATATTAAGTTTGTAAGATAACTCTCCTTGGTAGTACAGTATGCTTTAACGTGTGTGTGTGTGTGTGTGTGTGTGTGTGTGTGTGTATGTATCCATATCTTCAATAGTGAAGCTAATGCAGAAAAGAAATTAGAAGCTGAAAAAGCTCAGTAGTAAAGGGTGGGTCTGACTGGATCCCAGAGGAGGAGAAAATGGTGGTATTGTCTTTAGAAGGAATGTCAGAGTAGCCTGCACACAGAGGAAAGTGCTGATAAGCAGAATGACAAAAGCTGGTTTCATGAGAGAGTCCCAGCAGCCAGGGTACACTCCCAGCTGATTGCCCTGCTATTTTCGGTATCCCCATATCATGACTAAATACACGCAGCTTGACTGGAAGCCACAGATATGGTAAGTCCGAGGGGAATGCTGGGAGGTACAGTGTTGTTTGTGAGGACCAAGGCATCGGCCATCCTTGCCTCCACCCACCCCTTGTTTCAATACTTAGGGACATTCTGACCAGTTTGGGCCTCCTTACTAGGAGTCAGGGGAAACCTTTACATTCCCCAAGGCGGGTATTTTTAGACGCAATGCTGTGTCCAGAGTGTTAACTAATTGAGTGATCAGGTTTCATACTTGGCCACAGAGAATGGCAGTGGAAGGGGGAGACAGCTTCCCAGAACAAGTAAGCATCTACGTTTCGGAATGAAATGCATTTTCCTTACAGAAAGTGCCGTTTTGGGTCTGATTAGTTGTGCCTTTTACAAAATGTTTGTTGGCAGGTAAGAAGGAAGCCTGCTTCCCTGCACCGTGGATCGTCTGAGTTCCACGTGTGGGGGCAGTGGGTGTCCTTTCTTTCTGTTTTCCTGGGATCTGGATTCTAGGTACGTTTCGCCTCAGATGTAACTTGGAATGTGCTCATCTCAGGCCGGTCTTAGGAGGTTGCTTATTCACACACAAAAAGACAGTGGGCAGTTTGGGGTGCAGGAAGGGCCCAGTGGACCCGAGGATGTAAGAAAGTTTGAATTGTCACACTTTTTTCAAGAGAAATCTGAGAGCTGTAAACTCAGCCTTTTTTGCTGTATTAATTGCTATCGAGTATATGGACTTTTACAGTTGAGAAAAAAACAGCATAGGGTTAACATTTGTTTTTGAAACTCATGTAAATAGTGGATGGAGGATGTAGTCTGGAGGTTGAAAGTGTAATGTTATTTTTGTTTTCATAGAATTGCACATAGATACAAATAAGGCATCTCATTTGATTTTAAAGAACTAGCATGGTAAGTCTTTTCCCCTTAAGGGATAACTATGGGAAAGAGGTATTTGGTGTGATGTTCATAAAATTTTGATGTATTTGATTGTGAAGGATTCATAAAGCACTATTTAGATTATGGCAGAGTTCAGGATTTCATGTGATCTCTTATTTCTCCCTGCCTTTTCAGTTATTGTTGGTTTATCTAACTATGAGGACACTATGAATAGAAGGGAGAACTATTTGCTATTAATTCAATATATTAAATCCTGGAACGTAAGATGAGCCATTCATAGGAAATGGTCATAGTAACTAGAAGAAGACATCAGGAAAATACAGGCATGTGCCCTGGGTCCATGCTCTGGTAGACAGACAGCTAATGGTTTTGAGAAAAGAACTGTCATTTCATAGTGCTGCAGAAAGCAATTCAGAGAACTCTCTCACGACTGGGAACCTTATTTTAAATGGATTCAGTTTTAATCTTGGTATTCTTAAAGATAGCTTAATCTTTTAGCAAAGAATATTCTTCCATGATCTTTATGGAATATTACTGTATTCAACAGTAGACATCTATGAGATTTTAATCTGAGTGAGAATTTTCAAACATGTGCCTTAAGAGAAAGGACTTTTTAGATTAAACATTGAGATTCAGAATAAAGATATGAATGTTTTTCATGAATTCCTGGCATCAGTTGTAATTTACTAGTAATATAAGCATATTGGCAGGTGAGTCCCACCTAAAAATCATGTTATGTCACTCTAAAAATAATCACCCATCAAAAATTATGAGCTATATTGAAGGTTGACTTTTAGATATGCATTCTGTTCAATTAGTTGTAGAGCTGAAAATTTTAGATATAATGACATTTGCTGATTACCTAGTGAGACTTGACTTTGAGAAATATTAATTGCTAGGAAGTTTTGAGCCAAGCGCAAATATGACAGATATTAAAGCATATAAAAACTTTGGCCTTTTACAAAGTAATAAATTAATTTAAAAAGGAAAGATCTGAGATCTGAAAGGAAAAAATGAATAAAAGCAGACCATCTTGTTTCTGCCTTGTGTCAGAATATATCAACTGAATGGTGAAAGCATTTGATCTCAGCCCATATGTGCAGCATTTTCTGTTTTGGTGGGCATGCTGTTTGAAAAAGCATGTAGTAAAACGACAGACTGAATTTGAAATTATCCTGCCCTAAGCAGTGACTCTGGAAGGGTACTGACCCGATACAGATCACACAGGAGTCGCGTCACAATAGAGTAGCATGTACTCTTGCTGGACTGGGCTTGGTTGGACAATGAATAAGGATTCTTCATCTCCTGGTTTCAACTCTGGCTTGAAGACTGAACAGTTCGTCTGCATGAGCTGAACTATGGATAAAATCCTTGCAGAGAGGGTATTGTAGATAATTACATTTTCCCAAATGATCATTAAACCTCTTGCTCCTTCTGTTTGGCTTGGGGTTTCTGTAGAGTTCTTTAGAGATTTTTCTACAGGACTGCTTAGTTGTGTTATGGAAGAAACTTCCAGTGATTTTACAGCTTCTTATTGTGAAAGATTTGCAGCACAAACCTTTTAAAAATATAAACATATGTATACCTTTGCCAATGCTAGAAATTCTCATGGGTTGCTAATAATCAAGCCTTTATGGAACTAATTTTACCATTAAGCCTTGATGAAAAATCAAGTCTTAAAGTTGAACTTTTAAATAATGCTCATGCCAAAAAAAAAAAAATCTAGACTCTAATAATATTGAGCAAAGCTCAAATTTAATATAATTTTAATGTACAATTTAGAGGCAGTTAATAATAAGATCTTTCAATAGCTGTGAATTACTTTTAAATCCTATAAAGGTATTTTATGATAATACCAGACAGAAATTCTTGTTATTACTTTCTATCTTCCAACTCAGATGTGTTTGATTTTGTAGATTTGGTTTAATAATCCATTAATAAATACATGTTTATCTGTTAGGAGACTCCCTAATTTTATTGTTAATGATTTTCACTCTAAGAAGTTGGGAGAAAATAGAAAATTTTATATAATCTAGCTTAAAACAGAAATCACAAAACTTATCAGTTTACTGCTGAGACTATCTATGTACAAGATTTTATGAAAAAAAGGAAACTCTTTTGCCAACCCTTTAGTTTCTTGTACTGAAGTGAAAACTTTGTTATATAGTTAGTATGATATTTACTTATCAGCTAAATTTATTTTCTTTTGTGTGACAATATACAGATACTACCTCTTCTCAGTTATAAATCTGTGCAATAACCAAGTTTAATCAATATTAATTTGAACAAAAGAGAATTTAAAATCTGTCATGTCTTTTTTGAATAGTCATTCTCTTTATAATGTTAAGGCCTTTTCAGTTATAAAACAAAATATATTTGCCAACTCTTTTATCTTAATGCAAATATTTATTTGTTATATTTTCTTTTTATTATAGCCCCAGAGTATATTGCAAAAGTTAGTAATCAATCAAAATTAAACAATACCTTTTAATTAGACTGTTGATTTACATATTATTAGATTATATAACAAATTTCAGGCACATATCTACAGTTAACTAATCATTTTTAAGCATTAAAGTCTATAAAGAATCTAATTTTTTAATTTTAGTAGTCTCTTTTTTATTATATGAAATGAAGATCTGCATGTATGTAGATGTTCAAGATAGACAGTTATTTCCAGAGAATACTGAGAAGTTAATGCTGCTTTTCTTGGGAAAAGTGGCAAGTGAATGTTGTTTCCATTTAAAGAGTAGAAAAAGTCAATAATGTTAAATAATGTTTTGTAAAATCTGGGTATGCTTCAATTTTCTTTAGTCTTGAATTCTTGATTATATTATGTTCTAACTCAGCATCATTCTGATATATTACTGATTTGCATGTTTCTCTAATTCAGTGATTATTCTGTTATATTTTTAAAACACTTATATCAATAAGATAAATTATACTTTGAGTAACACTGTAACTTTTTAAACAGACTGTCTTACTCATCTTTGAGACCCAGAGTTTGGCACATGTTAAGTACTCAATACATAGGTTGTTAGAATTTTTTTAAATAATTCTTCATTTCTTTTTTTTTTTTAAATTTTATTTTATTTTTAAACTTTACATAATTGTATTAGTTTTGCCAACGACCCAGAGGGATGGTATGGGGAGGGAGGAGGGAGGAGGGTTCAGGAGGGGGAACACATGTATACCTGTGGCAGATTCATTTTGATAAATAATTCTTCATTTCTGAAGAGTGTAGCTTCTCATCAAAAGAATGTTGAATTAAATTGAAAGTAAACGTGGTATTATTTACAGGGCTGAAAAGGAGCCAGAAATTTTTCATAAATAAGACTTAAAATAATGTTTGGCCTTCTAGCCACCATTTAGTCTTATAATAAACGGCAATTATTTTTCAATATTTGATTATTTTAAACAGGAAAATGTACTAGCTAGCTTTCTGTCTTAGTGAACAAAATGAGACTTATTTCCAGTCCAGAAGTTTCCCAGGATTGGCCTCGAGAGCCGCGTTTATACAAGGACAAGGTTCTATAAAGAATTTTCACACTGTCATTCTGATACGGTGGGACCGCCTGCGGTAGAGTGTGTTGTTTCTCATGTATCATTTCTGGCTCAATCATGACTCTTGCTTCTGTTCTCCTGTTCAGAAGAAGTAGTCCTCTGTACCATGAAGTAAATCTTTGACAACTTGCCTGCAGACCAGCCATTCTCAAAGTGTGGTCTAGGACTCCCTGGGTGTCCCTGTACCCTTCCAGAAGAGTGCCTATGACATCCCTCCTTCTCTAACTACATTATCTGTTTGAGGTCAGATTTCCAAAACAGCACATGGCCAAAGACTGAATGCCAAAGTGGATGTAAGAATCGAGTCTTCTACTGTCAGACATTAAAGAGAATTGCAAAACTATAAACCAGTACTGGTCTTCTCACCTTTTACAGTTTTTTGTTTTTTGGAAAATTTATTTCTTTTTCATAAGGTATATATTTTATGTTACCATGTAATAAGTGTGTTACTGTTATTTTAAATCAATTAGTGTGTGTTTAATACTCAGTTTTATCTCCTAATATGGTCAGTAGTGAAAGCTATAACCCTCTGAACCAAAAGCTCTTTGGGGCCCCTCAGTAATGTTTGAGAGTGGAAAGGAACCCTGAGACAAGTTTGAGAAGCACTGTTGTAGGCAGAATGCGCTGTGGATGTTCTGTGGCCTGGTTTGCATGCTTAATTGCTGAAAGCATTGGTCGAATCAGGTCAGTTTACGAGTTCAGATCCTATGTGAACAGTTACGTTCATTTGACTCTTCTGGTCATAGCTGTAGCCAACCAAACAAAAAACTTAACTTTAAAAAATTTTGAAATGGTGATAATGAATAGCATTAATTAAGGGCTGTCTGTGTGCCAGGCCATTTCTAACTCCTTTGCATGTGTTATCTCCCTTCTTCCCTCATAGCTCAGTAAGTAAAGAATCTGCCTGCAATGCAGGAGACCTGGGTAAGATTACTGGATTGGGAAGATCCCCTGGAGAAGGAAATGGCAACCCACTCCAATATTCTTGTCTGGAGAATCCCATGGAAAGAGGAGCCTGGTGGGCTACAGTCTGTGAGGTTGCAAGAGTCAGACATAACTTAGCAACTAAACTACTACTATTACTACTAAGATTATCAACAAGCCCTACAAGTTCAATTTTACTGCTGTTCTCATTTTATAGACAAGGAAACGGAGCTACAGGATGTTTTAGTATCTTTTCCAGTGTCACGCAGTTTGTAAGCTGTAGAGTCAGATGCTGAACTGAGGCATTTTGACTCCAGAGTCTGAATTCTGCAATCATCAAAATATATTGACTAGCTGATTGTTGTTCAGTTGCTCAGACTGTCAAACTCTTTGCAACCCCATGGACTACAGCACGCCACACTTCCCTGTCCTCCACTATCTCCCAGAGTTTGCTCAAGCTCATGTCCATTGAGTTAGTGATGCTATCCACCCATCTCATCCTCTGTCATCCACTTCTTCTCTTGCCCTCAGTCTTTCTCAGCACCAGGATCTTTTCCAGCGAGCTGGCTCTTTGCATCAGGTGGCCAAAGTATTGGAGCTTCAGCTTCTGCATCAATCCTTCCAATAAATATTCAGGATTAACTTCCTTTAGGATTGACTGATTTGATCTTCTTACTGTCCATGGGACTCTCAAGAGTCTTCTCCAGTATCATAGTTCAAAAGCACTTGCTGATAGGATGGGGTTAGATCTTCTAAATTAGGTTAGATCTTTCCCCAAACCCTTAAAAAACACATATGACGTGCTAACCCTGACTTAGTACCTTTATCTTCTGCATGAAGAGAAGCTCCTTAAACATGAGCCATCCTTCCCAGGATCTGTGTAGTATGTCTTTGCTGATAGATTATAGTATAACAGGATATTTTGCAGTCTCCGACCATGTTGTGACTGCTTATGACTATATGTTTCATTGGGTAACTTAACTTTAGAATAAAGTCTATTTTTAAATGTTTTACTTTATGTAGTGGGAAAAAAAATCCTTCTTTATCTTTACCATGAGTTTTCATTGTACTTTGAAAAAGATCTTTGGCACATCCAGGCACTACCTGCTTTCTCTCTTTGTCCCCACCCTCACTCCCCCCTCCCCCCACCCCTGCTGACTTTTAAAATAATGTTTTAAATTTATTTATTTTTGGCTCTGCTGGGTCTTTGCTACTCTGCAGGCTTTTCTCTAGTTGTGGTGAGCTGGGGTTACTCTCATTGTGGTGGCTTTTCTTGTTGCAGAGCATGATCTCTAGGACACATGGGCTCAATAGTTGGTAGCTCCCGGGCTCTAGAGCACAGGTTCAATAGATGTGGTGCAGGGACTTATTTTCTCCAGGCGTGTGGGATCTTCCCAGATGAGGGATTGAACCCACATCTTCTTCATTGGCCGGCGGATTCTTTACAACTGAGCAACCCTCTGTTCCCTTTTATTGCACTCAGTGTGAAGATTTAATTATTGGGTTAGCACGTTCCTTCAGGTTTTTTTTTAACATCTTAAAGAAACACCCAAAGTTTTTGGTCAACCCAATACAATTGTTGTTCTGGAAAAATGTTGTCACTTGAAGAATATTTAAGAATCCCAAATCTATCTATCTATATTTGACTTCACTAGTGATTTGAGCTTATTTTTACATACATTTTATTCATTCCCATAAGAACTTATTTAGTTATATTTTCACCAAGTGCTCCTAAGATTCCTTTGTTGATCAGAGAACTCAAGTAGAAATGAAAAGTTAAAATGGAAAAGAGCAGTAGCATTTTGGTATATTGGTTTTGAAAAGAATCAGTATAAAATACCCTCCCTGCAAGGATCCCCAAAAAAGGCAGATAGTTTCGTATACCAGCAAGGCTTCAGCTATACCAGCTGGCACACAGCATTTTAGGATGATAAATTCAAGAACCCTTCCTCTCACTAGCTGACATCTCCCTCTGGTATAGTCGGCCTCACCCTTCAATTCCTCTGGGTTTTTAACCCCAAGCCTGTAATTATCTGACCAGGAAGCGAAGTCCAGCATATTGTGGTTACCTTGTTGATCCAGACCATATATAGTACATTTATGTACCAGAAAAAAATAGTTATGTTTGCAAAATCAAGTCTATCCACACTAAAAAACAAACTATTTGTTTCCTGATCTCATAAAACGAAAAGAAAAACGTTGGGAAAATGTTCATTTCCACAGTAAATACTTTCTCTTTTCTCCTTATACCTAGACCAATTTTAGCTTATCACTGTTTTCAGTTGCTATATTTAAAATGTGAATAGTTCCCTGAATTAAATATTTTAGGACGCATGCCAATACCTCCTACATAATAAGGATCCTTAAGCATGAAATCCTGACATCCTCGTTCTGATTCATAACATACCAAATTAATGGAAAAATCCCAAACATTTGACGTATTTTATATCATCCACCTCACGTGATGCCAAAAGTAACTGCTCTGTATTTCTCTTTTTTTTATTTTTATTTTTTTTTATTTTTTTGCTCTGTATTTCTTAAGTGATAAGTAGTGGTATCTTAGTATTACGAGGTGGGGTTTCTAAGGGGTCTCTGCAAACTGTTGTTATCAATGTTGCTCAGCCAGAATATGCAACAACCTGTTATTTGTTTTGTAAACAAAGGTGCTTACAGAGTCCCAAATGTTGACTGCATAATATTTCGACCATTGGGCCTCAGCAGCTTCATTTGATGTCTAAAGACACAAAGTGGTCTGTTGTTTTTAGTCCTCCTCATCTGTGAGACGTGGGGTCACACTGTTGAGATGTGTTATTGTGCCCGACAGCATCCTGTGGGATGGCTGTGTAAGGAGAGAGAGTTGGGAGGCTGGACCAGTTGACCTTGGAGATTCCATTCATCTTAGGAGTCTGACAGGAAAGTCTTCAACCAATTCTTTTTATTAGTGCATACCATAAAATTGGGGATGAATTCCTTCTTGTTCTTGGACTATGAAGTAGTGGGAAGAACATTGAATCCAGGAATCTCAAATGTCTTTTCAGCAATTTTCTAACTAGTTAAGCAAATCATGTCCGTCTTTGCTTCAGTTTCCTCTTTATACAGTAGAAATGATGAGGTGATCTCTACCTACCTCACAAAACAAGGTGTGTGCAAAAAATACCAGCGCCAGAAATGTACCTTACTTTTGTTAACACAAAGCAAAGCTGTTTATTAAGGCTAAGATTTAATCATCTGTATAATAAATCTTTGCTTAACAGCGTAGTAGTTCAGGGCTGTGTGTCTTGAGATTTAGCACATATTGCTGAGGTCGGTCAAGGGCACATACATGAGTGACGCTCGGGCTGTAGCACGATTGTAAATGAAGGCAGCATGAGATACATGTCAACTGATCTTTCCCAGGGTAGGGAAGCCTGCTCCTTTAAGACAGCCTCTTCCCAAAGTGAGCAATGAAGTATGGATTATGCATCAGGTATTTTATAGGCAGCCATCACTCATGGGAGAGCAAAAACAGATTTCTGAAAAGACAAGTTCACGTGGGAAATAATTGAGACAGATGAACTAGATGAAGCATAGCAAGGAGACAGGGATGACTGACAATGAGAAATTTTAAGACTCCAAATGGCTATATTTTTTTTTTTGTTCAGTACTCGCCTTCCACCTAACGAATGGAAAAAGGCATTCAGTCATACGTTTTGGAAAGCCTGCCATCTACAAAATGGACACATTGCAAATTAACAGAAACTGTTCTTGCCTGGAGAATCCCAGGGACAGGGGAGCCTGGTGGGCTGCCGTCTATGGGATCACACAGAACTGGACACGACTGAAGTGACTTAGCAGCAGCAGCAGCAGCTCTTTTATGCAATCTTCCATTGCATTCTTATTGTATGTCAATGGGGAAAATAATTCCCTGAAATAAAGATGATTAAAATTCCCAAAAGACTAAATCTTCCTTGCTGTAATATTCCATCTTTGTGGATGAAGATAGGAAAAAAAAAACAAAAACAGAAAATTCTCCAGGGCTGTTCCATATTCTGAATTGTTGGGCACCAAGAGCGCTGAGAATAGAATTTTTTTTTTCCCCAAAGAATGTGTTACCATTTCTCTAGTGTTTCTTTGTCCCAAGAGATAACCTGAAACATGCCCAAACACAGCAGAGATATCAAACAAGCCTGGTAATGAATGTACCTGCAAAACAGTCTTTGCAGGAATGATTTCTCCATCTGTGGCTATTTTCCTGCTTACTTATTTGGATCTTTATCATTTCAGAATAACCAAAGATAAATATTTTATGAACCTTAAAATAATGTATCACTCTTGTATACTTTCACTCTGATGTAAATCAAGACTAGCTCGCCCTATCTGAAATGCCCTTGGATGGAATGAGGAGTTCGTTTGGTTTGCATTTAAAGCTTCAAACCCATTTTGGGTAAAGAGCTACACATTGTTCCACATCTTGTATAAGGCACTCTGGCTACAATAGAACTTTCATGAACACTTTCCCATTTTTTGCTCATTGGGGAAATAAACTGTTTATTTACCATGAGCTGTAAGGGTATATATACCTTACTGTTGGATATATACCGAGAGCTGTATTCCCATCATACAGTGTCAGGGAGTTTTTATGGGAGGTGGAGACTTCCCTGTCATTTAGTCAAATCATTCTGTTCTATCAATTCCTAACATTATTTCTGGTTTCTACTTAACACATAGTAGAGTTAGGATATAATCTGTGTCTACAGTATACTAAGAGAACTTGCAGCCTCTATTGTGTAAGGAAAAAATTTTTAATGAGAATTTTAAGTCAAAGTGACTTGAAATTCTGCCCCTGGCTAGTACAAATAAAGGCAAACGATTACTATGTTGACCTCATATTATTAAGACATTCAAAACTCTCCCTCCCTGATACAAATGGTTTTATGTCCCTTGGGAGGCAGGTGAAACTGGCCCTTTAAGTCCTACTTTGTATTCCAGAAAATTTCAGACAAACGCAAACAAATCTTGTTCAGCAGCTAAACAGAATTAACCTTACATTGAGAAAGACTGGAAATGCCCACTTGCCCATCACCAGTAACTAATGTGTTTTTTTGTTTGTTTGTTTGTTTCCTCTATGAGAAACATCTTCTCTATATTTATTTTTATTTCTAACCAGTCTCCAGGAGAATTTTTAGGACTCTGAACGATGAGTGAGAAAATAATATCTCACCCAGATAAAGGGGCCTGGATTCTGGATCTTCTTTTCGATATAAGTTACATCATAATAGACTTGAAGAGAGTGGTTTTATTGGCATGGCAATGTAAATCTCAAAAAAAAAAAAAAAAAGCAGAGCAAAACCACTGCCTTTACAAAAACAAAAGCCTGCGAGCCCTGTATTTCTCTTTTTAAACCGATTCTCATTCCCCTCTAAGTCAAGATAAGGCTAGGAATGTTGTTTTGCCTTTCAGTTTCCGAGCGGCTACTATGAGCAGAAGCCCTGGCAGGTTTGAAGTGTACAACAGCAGGGGCCTCCCTGGCAGAAGTCCCAGGGAAAAGATGCTAAGCATGCCTAACATGTGTTAGGGGACAGTGACCTCATTTTCAGGGATGAACTGAGGTTACTTCCAAGCAAAATCCTCACAAACAAAGGCAGCCTTGTAGTGATCGGAAGGAATCTGTGGAGGCAGCCTCTTGTCCTTGGGGTGGTTTTGTTGGTGGTGATTGCAAGTGTAGACAGCCTTTAGGAGCATTTTCCATACTGGTTAAGCCCCCAGCCCCTTGTATTCCTCCTCCTCCCTCTTTATGGGTGAAAAATGCTGGTTTATTTCCAATAACCAGGGAGCAAATAAAAGAGAATGGAGTCTTAATAACCACAGGTCTTCCCTAAATAAAAGGTTTCAAGTTTTTTCAAACATTTGCCATGCAAAAGACACACACACAGATTTTCCCTTTATTTAAGATCTCTATACCCCGCTATAAACACACACCTAAAAGGGATCTGTTAGGTGACATAAATACCTCATGCCCTGTTCGGAGAGGGAAAAAAAGAAAAACTTTCTCCCACAGGTCTGAGGTTTTTATTGACAGGAGGCAGATTGTTGCATGAATGTCACAGTTGTTTTAAGTTGTGCAATCAGTCGTATTCTTTTGAAGTGGTCAAAAATTAGATCACTGTGTAAAATGTCTATAAAATATCAGCACATAATATCTTGCTCTAAAAGTTGATGGAAACTTTGAATACGGGTACTATCTGAATTGGGGCTTCCCTGGTGGCTCAGAGGTTAAAGCGTCTGCCTGGAATGCGGGAGACCCGGGTTCAATCCCTGGGTTAAGAAGATCCCCTGGAGAAGGAAATGGCACCCCACTCCAGTACTCTTGCCTGGAGAATCCCATGGAGGGAGGAGCCTGGTAGGCTGCAGTCCATGGGGTCTCAAAGAGTCGGACACGACTGAGCGACTTCACTTTCACTTTCACTATCTGAATGGTCATGATCTAGGGTGCAAGGAGTGATTCTGCTCTAGTCTAGTGAGAAAAAAAAGATTATCCTTTTCCACTGGCTCCCATCTCATTGATTGTGATTGGACGCACCATGGCACCATGTCTGATCTCAAAGATTTAAGCTTAGAGGAGTGTGACTGTCAAGTCACTTGATTGTTTCCGTTGAAAATTGTTTTAGTCCAGATGAACACACTGGGTTTGGACTTGGAGAAGTTATACAAAGCAACTCCATGTATATTTCAAAACTGTAATTGGCAATGAAGTCACTACTTGAGGAGCAGTGCCATTGAAGATTTGGGGATCTTGATAAGCAGGCCTCCATACTATCTAAGTCTCCTTCCTGATTGAGAATAATTTATAAACCTGTATGACTTTATCCATCAAAAATTGCTGCTCATGCTACCAAGAAAAGCTTCGTATCTTTCATTTCATCCTGTGAAAGTTTGCTTTAAAAGGTGGGGGGCAGGCCAAGAAGAGTGAGAGAAAGAGGAGAGGCAAATATGAAAGCTAAAATTTACAAATTTAGCATTGAGAATTCAATCTTCTCTTGCATGAAATTAAAAGTCCGTCAACAGACCTTCAAAAACACACTTCTCAGCACTCCTTTCTTTTCCATTCTACTTGCTATTTCCCCTTCAAATCTCCATTTATCAATAGTGAAAAGTCACTCAGTCGTGTCCAACTCTTTGTGACCCCATGGACTATACAGTCCAGGGAATTCTCCAGGCCAGAATACTGGAGTGGTAGCCTTTTCCTTCTCCAGGAGACCTTCCCAACCCAGGGACTGAGCCCAGGTCTCCCGCATTGCAGGTGGATTCTTTACCAGCTGAGCCACAAGGGAAGCCCCATTTATCAATAGAACCATGTTTATGTAACAACCTAATTCAGCGGTGCTCACCTAATACATACCTAATTCATGAGTGGGCACCTCTGTTTTTCTATTAGAATCACTTGAGTTGTGTTTATCAAAAGTCCCATCTCAGACCAGTTGAATCTCTGGGTGGGACCTGAGTGGTTTGATTGTTTCCCCTGGAGATTCTTGAAGCATGGTGATTGACAGCCGTTCACCTACAGATCTTTTTGTCTCCATTTTCTCCCACACTTTAATCCATCGTCATTTAAGTTGTGCTAAAATATAGATTTAATGATTCCTTTTCATTCTTCAAAACTCTTCATTGTCTCCTGGTATCTTTAGGGTGAAGTTAAATCAGATTTATCTCCCATTCCAAACCTTCTGTGACACTGTCCTTGAATGTTCTCCCCAAGGGACTTTTCTTTTCAGTAGAGACTGTCTATCAACCATTCTTCCAACCTTTCGTTTCTGAATCTCTGGCCACTTCCTTCTTGTCCCCACTGACCAAGTCCTCTGTTGAACTCTTACCTCCTTCTCTTAGCTCTTTTCCCAGCTCTATCCAGGATGCAGAAATGGCTTTTCTCAATGAGCTTCTATGGACTTTATCATCTGCCACAGGTTCTTGCACTGTGAATTCTCATTCTGTGTGCTGCCTGCAGGTCACTAAAAGCCATAACTGCATCTCAAGGTAGAGGCCAAGTAGTCATTACTCCTTGACTGCTGGATATTGATACCTTTATTGACTATGACTTCTTAAATCCTGGTAAGTGGAATAAACAATGTAACATCCACTCTGAAGATGTGTTTTAATAGTTAGAAAACATTGATGACTTCAAGACCCAGACTTGTAGATTTCATTTCCAACACCACTTTACAGTGAGGTAAAGAATGTGGATTTAAGAGACAGATTGATTTACTTTCTGGACTTGTCTGCATAGATACACTGGTACTGCCATTCACATTTAAATTAGTGCATCCAATATGAGGAGTTTGGAAATTTGGTGATCTTCTTGGGCCGTATTTTCTGACATGTGACCAGAAACCAGGCAGTGTGGTCTGTTGAATCTGGTCACCTAGATAAGAGATTATTACTTATGGAGATTTTTATTGGAAAAAGCTTTATTAGAGGTATCTTAGAATCTTCTCAAGAAGTAGAAGGAATGGTCAATAGAAAGCCTTTTATTTTTTATATTAAAAATCTATTTTGAAGAGGCAAATATCATTTTAAAATATTTTTAATTAAAATGTAGTTGATTTACAATGTTGTGTTACTTTCAGGTATATAGCAAAGTGAATCAGTTATACATTGATCCATTTTTTTTTAGATTCTTTTGCCATATAGGTTGTTACAGAATATTGAGTAGAATTTCCTGTGTGGAATACAGCATGTCCTTATTAGTTATTTGTTTTATATATAGTAGGATGTAAATATTGACATCAACCTCCCAATTTCTCTCTCCTCCCAATTTCACCTTTAGTAACCATAAAGTAAATTTAGTTAACTGTAAGTTTGTTTAGAATGTCTTTTTATATAGAAGAATTTATATTAGTAGTTCTTGGGTTAATTTTTTTAAGTGGTTAGCAGCCAGGAATCCTAAAGTTATTCATATTTATTGAACATTTGATTTTTACCTGAAGGCACATAAATGTACATCCATTTGCCAAATGGGAGTTGTGAAGGTGAGGACTTTTCTCTGAACACAGATCCCCTTCTAGAGTTCATGTTGTCCTCCCATGACCCCTGCTCTTTTTCTGTGAGTCTCAGATTCAGTATCTGTAAAGGAAAGCTAGAAACTAAAGTAATCTGGGAAGTAATCTGACTATAAAATTTTTCCCATTTTTATTTTCGTCACTTCCAGTCATCGTGTCCATATCTGACTCACCAGCAACACTTTTAGGAACATCAGGTCTTTGCAAAGCATTCAATTTCATTTTCATAAAAATACTCTTTCTCTATATACTATTTCCCAGCTTAAATAATACCTAATTAAGTTACATAATTATCACATCCAGAACAACTAGCATAAACATGTTAGAGGAAAAAACACAGTTGACTATTTGTAGGAACAAGTGAATGTGGGAAAGATCTCCCATGTTTGGGCATCGGTCCTGTTGGCCAATAGGAATGGTGATGAGCAAGGGAAGTTGGTTAAAAGAACAATTTCTAGGATATGACGTCACACAGACCTGAATTTGAATTCTCATTCTAATGCAATTTGCCTGTGGCACTTATGCAGCTTCTTGAGTTTCCTTCTTCTCTTTGAAAGCACAAAAATATCAAATGTCAAGGATCATGAAATAAAGTTATCTATGAACAGTACCTAGCCTCATGCCTGTCTGCCTCTCCCATGATTCCAAAAAAATGTTGCTGCTGCTTCTTTCCCTCTTGACTTAGTGAATCTAAGTTCCTTTTTCCACTTTGATATCACTCTGGAACATTTAACTAAGGAAAGTATTAGATACTAGTGTGTTAAGACCAGAGCTCTAAAATCAGGTAGATGTAAGTTCTAATCCTGGCTCTGCCAGTTTCTAGAAGAATGCCCTGTGGAAAAGTTACCTAACTTGACTTTTTTTTTTTTTTTACTTTTCTTTCTTGTTTTATGATTATTTTTTTAATAACCTGATTTTTCTAGTCTGTAAAATGGGTGATAATGACACAGACCTCACAGACCCCTGTGAATATGTGGCAATCAATGAACATACCTTTTATATTATAAGTGCCCAGTAATTATTGCTTATGTTACCATATTATTAGATACAGGACACTTAGATGCCTTGTAATTCATTAGGCACAACAAAATGCCAGCTTGATCTGTGTGTTCTTTTTTTTTAATTCATTTTATTGAAATATAATTGATTTACAATGTTGGTTTCTGGTATACAGCAAAGTGATTCATATATATTACTTTTGATGTTCCTTTCTATTATGGTTTATCACAGGATTCTGAATATAGTTCCCTGTGCTGTATAGTAGGATCTCGTTGTTTATCCATCCTATACATGATAGTTTGCATCCGCTAATCCCAAACCCCCAATCCTTCCCTACTCCCTCCCTGCTCCATTGGTGATACCAGCAGGCATATTGCACATCAGGCTATGTACAAAGTGAGTGAAGAAGCCAAAGTAAACTCAGACCCACTCCTTCATCTTCTCTTGAATTTTGGACAAGCTTCTAATTCTGTCAGTAGACTCTGGTGAAATGAAGAGCGAGCAAGAGACTAAAGGATACGAAACAGGCTCTTTTTTGTTCCCAATTAAGTTGGTGTGGAGAAGGAAATGGCACCCCACTCCAGTATTCTTGCCTGGAAAATCCCATGGACGGAGGAACCTGGTTAGACTACAGTCCATGGGGTTGCAAAGAGTCGGACACGACTGAGTGGCTTCACTCACTCACTCAAGTTGGTGTGAGTGTTTGTTTCTCAAGGAAAATTAGGGTACTGGACTCTCAAGGAATGAATATGTCTTTATTTAGCATTTCCTGACAGTCTATCATGTAGAACTTGGCTCTGAGCAGGACATGGACCTAAAAGAGAGAGCAGAATCCAACTTGAGGAGATAGCTGGCATCTAAGCTGAACAGACCAAGTGCTTTAGGAGTCTGGAGAGAAAAGGAGTCATGTCTGATGTTTATCAGGTAAAATAGCAAAGATGCAGTGACATTTGAGCTGGACCTGGCATATAGTTGGTGTATCTCTTGCTGGGGGATGGAAAGCAAGGGGTGATGGTGAGCATGACTGCCAGGCATGATGTTGTAGGCGAAGTCACAGTACTGGGAAATTACGGGGCCAGTTGAGAAATAATAAGCCTTTGAGGGATGGTAAGCTGTCTAGATTACCTTCAAGATCAGTATTTGTATTTTAATTCAAGCTGCAAGTATTTGGCACAGGTTTTCAAGGACCTTAGAGACTGCCATAGGGATTGATTGGATATTATGGTTTAAAAGCAGAAATATTTTTTACAAATGAAGCACATCATCAAACATTAATATATAAAAGTAACAGATAAAAGTAGACCTGCTTTGGCTGACAATGAAAATAGATATATGGAACTCTGCTTATTACTCAACCTTACTCTTTGTTTTCCTTTTTTAAAAAAATTATTGGAGTATGGTTGATTTACATACAATGTTTGTCAGTTTCAGCTATACAGCAAAGTGATTGTTACATTAATATATGCCCATGTATTCATTCTTTTTCAGAATCTTTTTCAGGTTCTTTACCCATATAGGTTATCATATATGGGTATCATGTAGAGTTCCCTTTGCTATACAGTAGGTCCTTGCTGATTTTCTATGTTATATGTAGCAGTGTGTGTATGTTAATCCTAAGCTCCTAATTTATTCCTCCTATTCTATCCCCTTTAGTAACCATGTTTGTTTTTGAAATCTGTGTCTGTTTCTGTTTTGTAAACAAGTTCATTTGTAAAAGTTAGATTCCACATATGAATGATATACAGTATTTGTCTTTCTCTGTTTGACTTATTACACTTAGAGTGATCATCTTTAGGTCCATCCATGTTGATGCAAATGGTATATCTTCTTTATCTGTTCATCTGTCAACGGACATTTAGGTTGCTTCCATGTCCTGGATATTGTAATAGTGCTGCAACAAACATTGAGGTGCATGTATTTTTTTTTTTTGAAGTATGATTTTTCTCCAGATATATGTCACGGAGTGGGATTCCTGAATGATACGGTCATTCTGGACAAAGTATTCTTGAACCCTAGGGTTCCACAGAACCATGGGTTTTGAGGAAACAGCCTGGACTTACTATAAAGTAGTTATGGTTTGAGTTCTGCTTCTGTTAACCCAGACCCAAAAGAATTCGCAAAGATAAATTTCTGAGGACTGTGAGCTCACAATCAATAATCACAAACTACAGAAAGTGTAAAGTGGTACCAATCACCTTGAAAAACAATTTGTCATTAACTAGTAAAGTTGAAAAAGCACATAAGCAATGACCCAGCATTTATGGTCCTAGATGTGGCTATCTTGGGGCTTCCCAGGTGACGCTAATGGTAAAGAACCCACCTGTCAATGCAGGAGATCCCTGGGTCAGGAAGATTCCCCTGGAGGAGGGCATGGCAACCCACCCCAGTATTCTTGCCTGGAGAATCCCATGAAGTAGGAGCCTAGCAGGCTACAGTCCATAGGGTCACACAGAATTGGACATGACTGAAGCGACTTATCACGTATGCACGCACATACCTTAAGATCTTGCCTGCGTGTACCAGCAGTGGGGTTAAATGAGAATGACCAAACTAGAACAGAGGATGCCTTTGGAGAGCTAGTCAAGGAAGGGCCCCTTGCACATCTGCAAAGCTGCCTGTAATTCTTCAGCTGACTGGGTATGTGGGTATTTCTTTTATGATGCTTCTTTCACTTTGTTTTTCCTTGGCCATGCTGCATAGCATGCAGAATCTTTGTTCCTTGACCAGGGATAGAACCCATGCCCCCCCCAGTGGAAGCATGGAGTCTTAGCCACAGGACCACCAGTAAAGTCCCTGATAAGTACTTTTAAAAAGGAAAATAAAAACTATAAAACTTCTCAGAGGAAAATATTTGATAGGCTTCAAGTGTGAAACTTTCTGGGAGAGAGTTTCAGGGAAATAATGAAGAAAAAAAAAGTAATAAAAAATTCACACCTGTCATCACAAGAAAAAATTATAAGTATGTATGGTGATAGATGTTATCTTACTATGGTGATCATTTCTCAATGTATGTGTCAAGTCATTGTATACCTGAAACTAATACAATGTTACATGTCAAATATTACCTCAATTAAAATAAGAAGGACTGACACCAAAGTTGCATGCCTGAGTGGTTAGGATAATCTTGATATCTTAAAACTGAATTAAGGCAATCAAGGAAGTTTATTATTCACATCTCTGCCATGAGCACCTCGTTGCAGCAACACGTATGTTACACATTCTTGGTAAATGGTTGTGGTGCTGTTGTGGTGCAGAAATTGTGAGACATAGAAATGGAAATGTTCGGGTTAGATGCAGATAGGCACAATCAGTGAGCATTAAGTGTAAAAAGAGGGGTAGAAGTCATGATAGTGACGAAGAGCACAGGAAGAAAGAAACGTGAGATCCGAAAATGGAACAGCCCATTTTTCAGTGATGGGTTGAAACAGCGAGGAGCAAAAAGGCTTGAACAAAGAAACGAGAGAGGCCAAAAGGAAGATGCCGAAGAAAGAGAAGGTGATCGGTACTGTCCAATGGTTCAATATTGAGAGAATTATAATTAATGGAATTGGAAGGTCGTTGGTGATTTTGTACAGAGAGATTTTATTGATTAGCAAGTGGATTAGCAAGAGAAGCCATATTGCCAAGGACTCAAAGATGAATTAGTATTAATCATATGGAAGTAGTCAGACTAACCTAAACCAATCCGTCAAAATGTCTGATGTTCACAGGATAATTATAAAATAGTAATCATTTATTGTTTCCTATGCACTCAGCCTGTTATTTACTGTACATGAACTAATTTCATTCTAATAGTAGATTTTTTATCCCCATTTGACAGCTGAGAAAACTGAGGCACACATGTTTAAAATCTTGCCACAGGTAACACTGCTGGTAACTAGAGTTGTTGGGATACAGACCAATTAACTAGTCTACTGCACTGAGAAACACACACCCCTTGCAAAGAGTGCTAGATACAAAAGTGGAAGAAAAGATGGTTTTGTTTTTGTTTGTGCGGGGTGTTTTTGGAGGGGGAGCAGTTTAGGTTTAAGAAATACCTGAGTATGTTGGTACACAGAAAACAGGACACCAGGAGAAAAAAAGAACCTGAAGCTTACAGGAAGCATCATCTTCCCCTTCACATGGTTCCCAGATAGGTGGGAAGGTGAAATAAAGGGAAAAGAAGAGAGAATTGGTAGATAAGGTAGCAATAGATGTCAGAGGTCGCCCCCTAAGGTTTAGTGGCAGCGAAGGAGAACTCTGTTATTCTTCTCACTGCATCGGCAGTCTGCACGTCTTCTGGTGAGCCACTCTCAGACTGATCTTGAGCCTTAAAATAAACTCAGTGAAGGAACTGGGCTTGCAAGGGCACATAATTGAAAGTACCTACATAGTTCATCTGATGGATTGATGAATGAACAGACTGATAGACGGACAGTTGTTTGATGGAAAATGAATGAAATAATGAACTAATGAGTTACTGCTATACTATTTCATGGAAATATTGTATGGACTAAGTTAATATAAGTACTCATACAATTGGGGTTTCCCTGGAGGCTCAGAGGGTAAAGAATCTGCCTTCAATGCAAGAGACCTGGGTTCAGTCTCTGGGTGGGGAAGATCCCCTGGAGGAGGGCATGGCTACCCACTCCAGTATTCTTGCCTGGAGAATCCCATGGACAGAGGAGTCTGGTGGGCTACAGTCCATGGGGTCACAAAGAGTCGGACACTAACGCACGCGCGCGCATACACACACACACACACACACACACACACCACTTATACAATTAATACATATTATATTCAGTTCAGTTCAGTCACTCAGTCATGTCCGATTCTTTGCGACCCCATGAATCGCATCACGCCAGGCCTCCCTGTCCATCACCAACTCCCGGAGTTGACTCAAACTCACATCCATCGAGTTGGTGATGCCATCCAGCCATCTCATCCAAGTGTGACTAATGATATAATTCAGTTCCAATAATATAATTAAGTTAATCTAAGTGCTTGTAATAGTGTCTAGCACATTGAGTTATGAAGTATTAGTTATTACTGAGATTAGTACTTGGAAAATGTTTTTTTTTAATCACTGCTTTCTGATGAATAATATTCAGTACAGGTGAAAATTCAGAGTAAGTTTAATTTGTCTGTCCTTGAAGTGATTTCCTTGAAAAACATACATGGTTCATATTTATTTCTTATCTAGTAAAATTTTATGTAGACAAGACATCAAATAGTGGCAAAGGATACTTACATTTTCCAAATTCCTCCTTCAGATTTTCATCATCTCAGGGGGGCAGGGGAGGAGAAAATGCTGACTGACTTGCTCATACTCATTTTGTACCAACTAACTCTGTAGACGATGCCCTCCTCGGTATGACTTTCCATGTGACAGCGCTCAGCCTCTCATGGGACCTAATCTCCTTCCAGAGTAATTTGTCTACAGTTGGCTTTAAAGAGACATTGTTTGGATAGAATGTTCTAGATTAAAAAACAGGTCATAGCCTGTGTTAAGAGTAACTCCTAGTTACTTTATGAAATGACAGCTAAGAGATGCAACACATTGTTATTGAGCCTAATATGAAATATTATATGTATTTTAAGAGTAAGGAAATAACCCATATATAGATAATATAGGCAGAATTGGAAAAAGAAAAAAATGAAGACTCCACCCTTCACCCTGCCAATGAAGCAGCACGATTTGGGAATGTATAAGAATGAGATGAAGGCAAGTGAGTCTTAACTGGTACCACATCTGTTTTGTTTCCCACCATACAGCTGGATGTTGGCAGGACTAGAACAAAGTCAATATGCAACTAATACTTGTGGAAGAAAGACACTGCTGCGTAGCTTGCAGGTGGCTGAGACTAGAGGAAGAACTTCTCAGTTCTTGTCTGTGCGCCGTAATAACTGCATTTCCTAAGTTGTCATGTTTCTTGAGGGCAGTCTTTACTTCCCTCTTCTCGCTCTTTCTTCGTATTTTCCTCTTTCTCTTCCTAGACTTTTTCTTTGACGTACCAATAGAAGCTGGTTATTATTATTGGTGTGTTGGACATGTCTGCATATAACAGAGAGCTGGGAGAAGTGAAAAAAAAGAAATAATTTCTTTTTCTCTTCCCTTCTCTTTTTCCTGAAGTTCTCAGGTGATAAATTAGCCACCTCAGAGAATTATTTGATACCAGGGTATATTGGGTAAAATAGAGAATTCTTTATCCTTAGAGCAGATGTTCTTAGACGTGAATCTGTGAGCCAACTTTGTGATCCTGAGCCTGAAATAGTGTTTGTGTTTGCATATGCATTTTTATGCACATGCATGTTTATATTGCATGCATGAAGATTTATGTTTATATTGCATGTATGCAGACTTGTGTATGCAGATTTGATGTCTGTATGAAAATGTGTGTGTGTGCAGATCTGATGTACATAAGCATACTGGATCTATGTATGTATATATGTGTGATTGTTGAAGGAAAGCAACTGATTCATAACTTTTGTTAATCTCAAAAGAATCTGAACACCAAATAGGTAGGCAACCACTGAATTAGAAGATTTTGTTTATACTGTCTGTATTTTGTTTTGCTTTAAATTTTCTAGTGGGAAAATTCTGAGAAAATGTGAGAGAAAAATGGACAGTATAAAGAATCGCCAAACCTTTTTAGATCCAGAATCAATTCAGGGGCTTTCCTTGAATTCTGACATCTTTCTTTTTTAAACTTCTATAACTACTGTTTTTGTGTATTCAAAGTCAGGGTTTGGGGTGCCTACTTAATTCACTGTTGTTATCTCCGGCCACTGAAATAATCCAGGCAGGCTGATGTCATTTGTTCCCAGGACAGCATCAGAGCCCTTCTGGGCAAATTCACTAATAAGTCACTGAGCAGGCACAAAGAAGATGATGTTTTATGGTACAGTGACCCATCCTTGCATAGCTAATTTGTTTCTAACTGAACTTACAAACCAAACAAAACTAACCTTCTCCAAGTACCAAATTGCTTTAAAGACTGAACTTTATGTTTCATTACATTCCTGGAAACTTCAGTTTGTCCTTTGTCTGATTTGAACCAAATCTGTTGTTTTACTTTTACTTAACTCTCTGCCCTGATTAAATTATCTGCATGCTTGACTCAAATCCCAATTTTACTATAGCAATACCTACATGTGTTCCCAGACACTAAACTTATGGCTTAGCTTATGCTCTCTGCTGTTCAGCTTTGTATCATAGCAAATTCTCAACATAAATAGCTCTTGTGTTGTTTTTGTTGTTGTTAATAAAGCCTCCTGTATTATTCCAGGAAATATTTTAATTAAACAGTTTGTGCTTAGTTGCTCAGTCATGTCCGTCTCTTTGCAACCCCGTGGACTGCAGCCCTCCAGGCTCCTTTGACCGTGGGGATTCTCCAGGCAAGAATAATGGAGTGGGTTTCCATGCCCTCCTCAATTAATCAGTTATTTCCACACAGTTTACTTATTTGTTGATTCATCCATTCACAAATCATTTCTAGGCACTTGCTATGTGCCAGGAAACAGAAGGATGAATGTTACACTTATAGTCAGTGCCTTGTGCTAGGTCAAGGCATATGGCAATGCCATATTTTGCATATGGCAATGCAAAATATGAAAGCCTTTTGAAACTCGCAATCTTTAAGCAAATCGATTTACTATTTTTTTAGAGCAGTGGTTCTCAACTGTAGAGGTTTTAGCCTTCACCCTAGGAAACTTGGCTTCATGAAGACAGTTTTGGTTGTCTCAAATAGGAGATTCCCCTGGTGCCTGATTGGTAGATGCTGGGAATGCTGGTGAACATGCACACTGGACAGGATTGTTCCTTACATCAAGAAATTATCTGGATCAGAATGCCAATACTGCTGAGATTAAGAAACCCTAATTTAGAAGAAGCAAAACTCTTTCAGAGAGAGGCATACTAATGTGCATGGAAATGGGGGAGACCCTAGAGGCACTGCTGTTTCATTTAGGTCTTGAGCAAGTCAACTCTTAACTGACCCACACCAAAATCGGAGATTCCTCTGAGTAACAGAATTGTCTTCATCTCAAGTACGTTTCCAGGGTCAAATTAGTGTTCCTTCAGGATTGGCATGTTAGTGACTTTTCATTTGTCTACCCCTTAATACAGCTCTGCCTATTATTAAAGAGCTTATAATTTAGGGAAGACAAAGGACAGGTATACCAAAAACTATGGTGCTGGGTGATAAATACCAAGAAGGCTCAATGAAATGAGTGCCTTGGGAGCACTGAGCAATTAAGCTCTGCCTGGAGGACTGGGAAGCCTTTACAGAAGAGGTGGCAAGTGAATGGGAGTTTGAAGGAGGTAGTGGCCAAATGCCTGAAGGAAGACACTTGGTTCTTTTAAGCCATGTCCCGCATGATTGCATTTATAACCAGTGATGTTTTCGGCAGCCCTTTCAAGATCTCCTTCTGTATTATTTTACATGAAACAAGGTTCCTTTACAAATTGTGCAGACTCAACTTGGCAGTCTTTCTTATCACCTTTTTTTCTATTAAAAAATTTCAGTAGCAGATGATTTCAGCTGTGTAATTGTAGGTATTAGAGTTTAGCAATAGTTTAGAGTTGGAAGCTTCCAATGAATGAATTATAGACTTGGCTTTTGATGTTCAAAAAAGGTGGACATATTTCTTTATTTGTACAGGCTAATGCTTCTAATAAAGTT
Organism: Bos taurus; assembly: GCF_002263795.3. Classification (NCBI taxonomy): domain Eukaryota; kingdom Metazoa; phylum Chordata; class Mammalia; order Artiodactyla; family Bovidae; genus Bos; species Bos taurus. The sequence continues at coordinate 15,948,586 of NC_037355.1, read as the reverse complement.
GTCCATAGGTTGTGGACTTAGCTTTAAAATATATGGAAAGTATGCTTCACAAACTGTAGACATTTATAAATGAATGCTTTTCAAATACAGTCAATATTCCAACACATGGCTATGACCTGCAGGAAAATTGCAGAGAGCATCATTAAACACAAATTCCTGTTAAACTAGTATAACAGCATTAAATGTACTTATGAAGCTATTAATTGAAAAATTGGCCATAGTTATATACAAAAGAATGGGGTAATGTTAAATCTCTTTTTAAAAAATTATATGAGTTTCAGATATAGTATTGTAGTTCAACATCTGTATAATTAAATGTGTGATTAAAGAGAGCAGTGAGGTTTATTGTAATGTAACTACCAGAAAGTTTCAGGATTTTTCTTAACTCTCATGAAATTGTATGTACCTACACATCCTAGGAAATGTTCTCTTTCAGTTTGGAATCACTTATGGCATCACAGAAGGGGTAATTTTATACACTTGAAACTAACTTTTGAAGAATTTGTTCTTTTCCTGGTGACTTCATGAAGACCTTATATTAGTGTTTTCATGTTAGAAATAAAATAGTTCAGTTGAAAAAAATCTCGGTTTTACTTTCTTTTTAAATAGTTTGAACAATCATCTGGTAGTTAGAAACAGGCATATTCGTTTCCTTTTTTTAACCAAATGTTTTTTTCTTTTTTATTCAGTCTGATGCCAACGCGAGTTACTTAAGAGCAGCTCGAGCTGGACACTTGGAAAAGGCCCTTGACTACATAAAAAATGGAGTTGACATCAACATTTGCAATCAGGTTAGTTGTGGTGATTGTTGTTGTTATTTAAGTTTTCAGTTAAAATTTTTAAAATCCAGACTTTAAAGTCTTTAAATCCTCTATTACCAAGTTATTACCAAGACTTTCTCTTTTTGCCAGTGTTTTCTATTAAATGTCACCAACTTGAATGATCAAGTTATTCTTCGCTTTGTTAGAGGAGCATTCAGAAATGTAGATATGTGTCCTTTAACAATTAATTCCTAAAATACAGTACATAATGACATCAGAGCAACCCGCCTAATTGCCACAAGTACTTTTATTCCGAATTCAGGCTCCTGCATTGCACACATGCAAATGGTTGTTGGTAGGGTGCTCTCTTCAGAGTTCTTAGTAGACTGTTTACCACTCTATTTTCAACATGCTGATAAAGCTTTCCCTTCACTTAATCAGAATGGGTTGAACGCTCTCCATCTTGCTTCCAAAGAGGGCCATGTAGAAGTTGTCTCTGAACTGCTACAGAGAGAAGCCAATGTGGATGCGGCTACAAAGGTCAGTGTCACACGTTTCATGCTTTTTGTATCAGTTGCCCAGTTCAATGAGAATTCAGCCCTCTAAAAATCTGGGCATGCTTCTCGTGAAATACTCATCAGCATTGTTCTCCTGGGGAACTTATAGAGGGAATTAATATTTTGTAAAATGTTGAAAGCAGAGAGAAAGATGGGTGAACTGATGGATCTTGTTTCTCATTTCACAGAAAGGAAACACAGCGTTGCATATAGCATCTTTGGCAGGGCAAGCAGAGGTGGTAAAAGTCTTGGTTACAAATGGAGCCAATGTCAACGCCCAGTCCCAGGTAAACCTATATCTCAGATGCCAAGAAATGCTGTGATCATGATTCGCAAATAATGTTCTGGGTCAGGTGCTTGTTTGTTCTTGTGTCTTCTAAGAAAACAATATTTAAGAGCTATATCATCATCAAGGAAAAACCCAGGACAATGGGCAGGGCCAGTGCAGCAAGGGCTGTGAAGAAGGACCCTTTGCCCTTAAAAGCAGCAAAAATTCATTCACCAAGCCACTTAGGTGGCCACTTAGGTCTTGTCCTTTTATTTGTATTTTCCAGTAACTTTTTTTTGAAATGAATGCACAGGCAGACCTTGGAGATATGGGTTCAATTTCTGGCCACCCTAATAAAGCATTGTTGCAATAAAAAAAAAAAGTCTGCAAATAGTAAATGTTGGAGAGCATGTATAGAAAAGGGAACACTCATACATTGTTGATGGGAATGTAAATTTGTGCACCACTACAGAGAACAGTATGGAGGTTCCTTAAAAAACTAGAAGTAGAATGACCATATATATGATCCGTCAAGCCCACTCCTGAGTATATACCCAGAGAACACCATAATTCAAAAAGACACATGTACCCTAGTGTTCATTCCAGCACTGCCAAGACATGAAAGCAACCTAAATGTCCATCCACAGAGGAAGGGATAAATAAGATGTGGTATCCACACATATATACATACAATGGAATACCACTCAGTCAAAAATAATGAAATAATGCCATATGCAGCAACGTGGACAGAACTAGAGATTATCATACTAAGTGAGGTAAGTCAGAGAAAGACAAATACTATATATCACTTATATGTGAAATCTTAAAAAAAATGATACAAATGAACTTACTTACAAAACAGAAACAGACAGACTTTAAAACAAACTTATGAAAACCAACAGAAAATGGTGGGGAGTTGGGGGATAAATCAGGAGTTCCCAGGTGGCTCAGTTGGTAAAGAATCCACCTGCCAATGCAGAACACTCAGGTTCTATCCCTGGGTTGGAAAGATCCCCTGGAGTAGGAAATGGTAATCCATTCCAGTATTCTTGCCTAGAGAATTTCATGGACAGAGGAGCCTGGCGGGCTGCCATCAATGGGGTTGCAAAAAATTGGACATGACTGAGCAACTGAGCATGCAGGAGAAAGCACTACTCTATATAAAATAGATAAACAAGGACCTACTTTATAGCACAGGGAACTCTAGTCAATATTGTATAATAATCTATATAGCAAAAAAATCTGAAAAAATATGACCATATGTATATGCATAGCTGAATCATTTTGCTATACACCTGAAACTAACATGACATTGTAAATTAACTATGCTTCCATGTAAAATATAAATTTAAAAGAGTTAAATTCATTGAATGGGCTTCCCAGGGGGCACTAGTGGTAAAGAAACTGCTCGCCAATGCATGAGACTTAAGAGACTCAGTCAGGTTCTATACCTCGGTCAGGAAAATCTCCTGAAAGAGGGCATGACAACCCACTCCAGTATTCTTGCCTGGAGAATCCCATGGATAGAGGAGACTGGCAGGTTATAGTCCATAGGATTACAAAGAGTCAGACATGACTGAACCAACTTAGCACATACTTATAAATATTCATTGAATAGGTATATTATTCCAGATTATTTAGTTTCATTTATATCCTCATTTGCAATCCTCTGCATGTGAAAGGCAGAGGTTTTTCAAAGTCAGCCATCTGTAGACTGATATGTATGGCTGGTGGTGATAAACACAAATGATTGGAGAATCTCTGTAATGTAGAGACTTATTCTAATTTATGATGTTAGCGAAAGTCCAGTATGGCCAATTCCTGTTTACTAACAGAGGCATCGTTGTTGCTCCCTGAAACAGATTAGGGGGGACAAAAAAAGCAGAAGAAACTTTAAAATCACCACACGTTAAAATTTCCGGATTGTTTGTAATGGATATGCACCCATCATTCATTCAGAAGATTCTCCGACAAGCTCTCAGAGTCCTGCATGAAGCTCTAACAAAAATACTAATAGATTATCATTTGGTGGACTTTGAGTCCAAAAAAATTAAGCTCACTTTATTGGTCTAAAAATACAGGTCTTCATTATCCAAATTATTCATTACGTGAGTCCCCCAGAGGCGTGAGCTTGTGTAGGAGAGCATACATCATCATAACAGATAAATATCCACTAAGGACCTGATTGTTTTTTTTTTTAATTTTATTGAAGGATAGTTGATTTGCCATGTTGTGTTCATTTCTACCATACAACAACGTGACTCAGTTATACATTTATATATATATATTATTTTTCATATTCTTTTCTATTATGGTTTATCACAGGATATTGAATATAGTTCCCTGTGTTATACAGTAGTATCTTATTTATCCATTCTCTGTATAATAATTCTCTGCTAATCCCAAACTCCCAATCCTTCCCCCTCACTTGGCAACCACAAGTCTGTTCTCTGTGTCTGTTTCTGTTTCATAAATAGGTTCATTTGTATCATATTTTAGATTCCACATATAAATGATATCATATGGCATTTGTCTTTCTCTTTCTGACTTAACTTCGTTTAGTATGATACTCTCTAAGGACCTGACCATTTTAAGAACTGACCTCTACTCAAATGTTCCTTCCAGCTGAAGGCTGACATCTATCCTGGTTCATCAATATCTACGCCAGGGTGTTAGGTTGAACAAATTGACTATAGAACAAAGCTGCAAGTTTTCCAAAAGATGTAGGATATCATGAAGTCAGGAAAAATGATGCTAGAGGACTGCTGGACCCACCACCAAGTTGTGAGGTCATGGCTTTCTGGCAGGAGTAGGCCAGAATGTATAAAGAATCAGGATGATTTCCTGACAGATGTTTCCAACTTCAATGATTTGAGAATCAAAATGTTAAATGAAGGAAAAAATTAGTCTGAAAATAAAAAGTGAGGGCTGTTGACCCATCATATGGTTTTGTTGAAAATTAAAATCATACTTTCTCCCCCAGAATCATAGTTGGTTTAGTCTTCATGCATTCTGTGAACTTGTACATGATCCAGTTGTAACCTACGTTTTGTTAAATCATATAAATTCGATTTTACAATTTCTGGTTTTCTCTTTCAAGATGAAGTCTCAGTCTAACTTTTTTCATTATTTACTGTGGCCTTTTGATCTCCACCTTAAGTGCGCTTGATTTCCTCAGCTTTTTCCAGTAGCGATTATCTTTGAATAACAGGAGCCTCTTGTACTTTATGGGTCCACGGAATTGCAATGACTTTCCACCTTGTTACTTCAGCCATATTGATGAGAGCTCTGATGCCATTAAATGTCAGTGTTGCAGAAAAGAAACTGAAAGGTTGCTGCTGAGCCATGAAAGAAGCCAGGATTCTTGGCTCCAGAGGAGAGGAATTCAGTCCAGGGCCAGTGACAAGGCTTGATTGCTTAGAGCTTTTGTGTAATAAAGTTTTATTGAAGTATAAAAGAGATAGAGAAAGCTTCTGACATAGACATCAGAAGGGTGCAGAAAGAGCCCCCCTGTGCTAGCCTTTAGCAGTATGTTATATAACTATAAGCAAACTGTTAATTAGAGAAAGGAAATGTCTGAAATCTCAGAGTGGCACCAGGCCCCTCACCCACAACACGCATTTTGAGATAACATTGACACAAAGTGAGTCATCTCAGGCCGTAAAACGAAATGACGTGAATCTTGAAAAAAGGCAGGTTTCCAAGTAAATATATAGTTTCATTAACATAGATTAGGAGAACAATGTTTGAGTAAAACATACTGGTTTGTTGAGCCCTTATGGGTTCTGAGTCTTAAGTGGAACTGACTTGAAGAAAGAAAGACAGAGTCTAGGCTAAATACTCCAGTGTTCTTGCCTGGAGAATCCCAGGGACGGGGGAGCCTGGTGGGCTGCCGTCTATGGGGTCACACAGAGTCGGACATGACTGAAGTGACTTAGCAGCAGCAGCAGGCTAAATACATAGTTCATTAACATAGCTTAAGAAAAACATTTCCATAAGAAAAATACCTTGGTTAGCCCAAGGTTTGAGAAAAGTTAAGTTCAGGTGGAACAAGGTGTCCTCATGGCAACACAGAATTTTAAGAGAAACGTCCTTTTAATTTTGTATAGAGAAGGGAAAATAGTCTGACACTTGGAGTTTGTTTCCTCCTGCCGCTTAAGAGAGAAAAAATGCCTGACGCTTGCAGCCTGTTTCCTCCATTGGAGACGCCTGGCCTTCCTGCCTGTGACCCTCTCAAAACTGTTCTTCCAGCCACATGGTTTCTTGTGTAATTGGTCTAATCTTTAGTTCCCTGTGGTTGGGCTTTTGTTACATGGTTTATGCCACCTGTTCTGATTCCCATCCAGAGCTCACTTAGAGTAATAATGTAAGAATGTTTTTCCAGAAAGGAGTGATATAAACTTGAATATTGACAAATATGAGAGAAATACAGACCAGATGACCACAAGAGAAGCATTATGCTTTTCAACCAATTATTTTTAAATGCCTCTATGATTTTTTTTTACTCAGGAAACAGCTAGTGTTAAGCTCTGAGGTAATGGGGAATGCTTTAGTCCATTTTCATTTTCTTCTTTTTTCCTCCAAGGGAGAGACAGTTAGCCTCCCCATCTTGTAAACAATGTACACATTCCTGACAAATGATCAGAGGAGGCATAGTTTTAAACCTTCTCTCCAATGTCTGGGGGAATCTGTAGTCGAAATAAAATCCTAACCAGATTTGATTTCAATTTGTACACATTCTCTTCTGATGATGAAGTGCGGAAGAAGAACATGGGCTGTGAAATGTGCTGTTCCTTGCAGCTGTGCTTGGAATACCCAGCCACACACTTGACAGTAAAACCTGCCCCCCTTCCTCTAGACACCTGCCCTCAGAAACCTTCTGAACTGCATCATTCTATGGATGGAGTGAGTAATGAGATCACCACACAGCTGAATGGAGTTTCAAAGATAATTCCTGGCAGCAGCTTTTCAAAAGGAACTTTCATAAAGCACAACAAGCAGTAACACCATGAAGTGCAATGAAATTCCATTTAGATGGCAGAACACCACAGGAATATTAATATTCAAGAATAACAGTATTACTGTCCATGTGAAATTTTATCCTATAGACAATAATTAATTGCCAATGAGGAACAGTATCAGAAGAGCCCCTCTCCTTCCTTAAATATAAAAATTCTCCTGGAAAATAAAAATAGCACTGGACAATATCAAGTTCTGATGAACTGAGACTCTATAAACTAGGAGTTTATAGATATTCTTGTAATAATTCTTGTCATTGCCTTGATCTTAGGTCTTAATAAGTAGTTAACTCTTTCTTATATTACTTAACGTTCCAGGAAATCATTTAGGCCTACCCTAAGAAAGAAATGGGGTTAGATAACTAAATTGTGATTTTAAAGAACTCTAATTTAAGTCCTTAGTACTTTATATACAATACAACAATGATTAACAGTGTTTGCGCTTGAAAAATCCTAAACCGTCATGTCAAATGACATCCCTCATGCTTTTCTCTTTCTCTGTCTTCATTCCATAAGACACCAACCATATTTATAAAAAAGCTGCTGCTGCTGCTAAATCGCTTCAGTCGTGTCCGACTCTGTGTGACCCCATAGACGGCAGCCCCCCAGGCTCCCCCATCCCTGGGATTCTATTTCAAATAGTATTTTAGCTATCAAAGTATCCTAAATGGACAGGTTTTCACAGTGGTTTTAGCAAAGACAAAGCCCTTTAATTAAATCAATGTTTCCTTGGTCTTTCTGTGTTTTTAATGTTTCCTATTGAGGAGGTCAGATCCCAATGAAGCTAGACAATGGATCTGGTCCAAATAGAGCCTTTCTGACCTTAAAACTCATAGCATATCTCTGATGTAAACAGCCTTCAGAAAAATTAGTATCATATACAAATCAGTACAAATTTATTACCAAGCCCTTAATATTTTAATTAAAAACAGGACTTTTTGATATACAAACCTTAGTTAGAGGAAATTAGCATAGATAAGAAAATTTCAAGGATGAAATTTAAGCCTTTATTTTAGTTCATTTTATTTCATTTTTATTTTATTTTAGTGGATCTAGGCAGCGTGCCTCAGTACTATCTATAAAACTATAAGTCTGCAACTTTGCATACTTATGATAATACCACAACACTTATAATAACACTGAAATGCCTTCAGAGCAGAGGGAATTGAAGATATTGGATAAAGTTGGGTATCAAGAAGCATATTCAGTCTTGAGCTGTTCTGCTTTTTGAGATTTCAGTCTATTGTTGCTACAGAAAAGAAAATGTAAATTGGGCCACGCATATGTTCCTTTTTGGTCAGCTCTTTGTTTTGGAAATTTCCTAAGTTAGGAAATTAATATAAAACCAGTGATGTACTTTTTTCTCTTAAGAGAAAAAGAACATCTTTCCTGAAATCTGACCATTTTCCTAATCCAAGTACCATTTCACGGAAAAGCATTACAGCTCTAGGGCGTCCACACTGAATTTGCTCGTACCTTAAGCCTCTTTGCACTAGAGAGTAATGGTAATACCTTTTTTCACTCTTTCCAAAGGATGCTTATAATTATCTCCCTATAACATAACTAAATGGTGTGTATGTGTTCTCACCGCTTCTTAATCCTTTCCTGAAAGGTGATTTTTTATTAATTAGTGTTAATTTCTATCACTTTAATCCAAATAACTTCAGCAATTTGGAATTCCCTGAGGAACCCATAGAACAGGAGGCTAAAGAAGCTTTCAGAAAGATTTGGAAACTAGGTAGTTGGAGTGAGAGAACCTAGTCAGAAGCTAAAGGGTAAGATTGTCCTTTGATATGTTCCCTACAGGTCATCTGAGGGTGGGGAGGGGAGGTTTGGTAGAAGACAAGCCTGAGAGGATTGGAGAGTAGTCGTGGAACAGCATGCAGAGCCATCCTTTACATGTGCTGACCTTGTGGTTGAAGAAGGGCTGGCCAATTTGCATCAAAGTCCAACCAAGACCAGTCCTACCTAAACATCGGTGAAAACATAGTTCCTCTAAAGAAAAAGCAGTACTGCCAAATGAAGATACCAAAATAAACACACACACGCACACTCAAATGCCCACTATAAAATGGAGACTTCCTTGATGGAGGCCCCATCAAAAATCATTTTATCAGTATGGTCAGCAGAAGTAAAATGAGACCATTCAATGCCATATATTGCATAATTCCACTTACATGAAATGTTTACAACAGACAAATCTGTGAAGATGGAAGGCAGATGAGTGGTTGCCAGAGACCATGAGGAGGGGCAAATGAGGTATGATTACTAATGGTTCCTTTCTGAGGTGATGAAACGTTCTGGAATTAGATGGTGAGGATATTTCCCCAAATTTGTGAACAGATGAAACAACACTAAATTTTACACTTTGAGAAAGTGAGTTTATTCATATGTGAATTATATATCCATAAAATTCATAAAGTGAAAAGAGTATGAAAGCATGTGACCATTCAGAAAATGACCAGCTTTCAATCAATAGCTATACAGTGTCAAGCATTCGAAAAAGAAAAGGAAAAGCTACTGTGGAAACAGAGCCCCGTCTCACTATGACTCATGTCTGCAGATTATTTCTGAAATTCCAGCATTTTACCCTCTGCCACGATGAAGAAGGCAACCGGATGATATAAAAGTTGTACTTTTTACGAGTCACTCTGTAGAAACTCCAGGTCTGCAAGAGTAGCATCTCCTAAAGCTCAGTGTCTGGTTTTGGATTCCCTTCACGGGTCAGGAAATGTTTGGTTCTGGTAGGTTTCCTCAAGAAGAGTGCAAGTACCCTGGTCTAGAAACCAGACGTGCCGCAGGTCCAGTGTTTCCTAGGTAATCTTGAAGTACAACAGATCTCTGCCCTGGAGTTGAGACGCCACTGACATATATTATCTACTTGATATTTATGTCTCAGAAAATAATATCCATTTTGGAAGTTTTTCTTAAAAACTTTACTCCTAAAATCTGAATATTTGGTCTGGAAATTTTGGGTGATTTGTAAAGATAGATACTCAGTTCATAGAGTGATAGGGAAAATTCACCTTTTCTTTTTAATATTTTAAATTTTTTTCTCTTTTTTGGTTAAGAGATATTTAAATCAACCAAGAGTTAATCTTTGATTTTGGTCAGATAAGAAAAGGAGAAAAAAGTAATATCATAAAAGGTCTAAACTAGCTTTCAGTGTGCCCCATAGGTCTGGAAAGAGTGACAAAGATGAAGCCCACCTATCCCGCCACCCCACCCCCCGACACGCGCGTGCGCGTGCACACACACACACACACACACACACACACGCACATTGGATTGCAGTTATGCATGTTTCATATTTAATATTGATAAAAACCTTTCATGATAGAACAAAGTAACAGTGAAATTAATGATTTTACTAGGTAAATAATATACAGTGAAGAAGCTTGAATCTTGTGTCATACTCTACTGCCTCTAATTTTGTGTCTCTAATCTTGAGCTTGGCAAGCTAATAACCTAGCTAATTACAATTATGTGCAAAATAAGTAGAATAGAGGAACTCTCTGATGAATAAAGTATATTCACCATGGTAGATTTGTTACGTGGTACCACTTTTATCTGCTTACGAATCTTTTACACTTCCTAATTCTGAGGTAGAAACCAAAAAATTGACGTTAGTAGAGGTTGAATTTTATGTTATTCATATTACTCATCCAGAGATTTGATAAGTAAGGTCATCATATAATAATTGGTATTTATAATAATGAACTTAAACCTTTGGAATCACAAAACTTTGAGTATTACTTTGTAACATTTAATTTAGAATGAATTTCCATTTATTCTTTGAGATTGCATAATATATACAACAAAATTTCCAGACCAGTTAGTTAAATAGAACTAAATTCTGAAAAATTTATTCAAAGAGAATTTATTATAGTTTGAAAAATATCTGTTTTGGTATATATATCTTGCAATAAGTTTTTTAGTCCCTCGGACTGCAAGGAGATCCAACCAGTCCATCCTAAAGGAGATCAGTCCTGGGATTTCTTTGGAAGGAATGATGCTAAAGCTGAAACTCCAGTACTTTGGCCACCTCATGCGAAGAGTTGACTCATTGGAAAAGACTGATGCTGGGAAGGATTGGGGGCAAGAGGGGAAGGGGACGACAGAGGATGAGATGGCTGGATGGCATCACTGACTCGATGGACGTGAGTCTGAGTGAACTCCGGGAGTTGGTGATGGACAGGGAGGCCTGGCATGCTGCGATTCATGGGGTCCCAAAGAGTCGGACACGACTGAGCGACTGATCTGATCTGATTACAGTGTTTTACAGATGTGAAATACATTGTTTCAGAGGACATTTTTACTAAGAAGTTTAAGATATATACATGCATTTATTTCCAAGTTCCTTGGGAGCTGGGCACATTTCAGACAATGATGCACAATATGTCTTTGCAAAAAATACAAGGAAGGAAACTTACAAAAAGTAGACCACCTAATTGAATTCTACTTTAAAACTGAAGTATACCCTTTTCAAATTGGTGTTCTTTCCTTTGCTCCAAGTCACCTCATCTGTGGTAAGTTTGAAGCTGTATGAAATTAATATAAATTTCTTCCAAAGTCAGAACTATTTCAGGTGCTTAATTTTATGTAAAAGTATTACATATTTTGTTTAGGAGAAATAATTATTGCTTGGGATAAAAAACTCATTGGGACAATGACCAAATGTATTTTTCTTCATATCTTCATGGTATCTGGTAAAACTCTTTGCTCATGGTAGACACTCAGTAAGTGGTTAGTTAAATGGATACACATGTTTAACTAAACTGGATGTATTGATATGAATTAGACTATTAGCTATGAACCACACTCAAACTAGAATTATGAAGCATAATTAACAATTATGCTTCATAATTCTGCTTAAACTATCATGCTCAGGTTTTGTAATATATATAAATATATACATTAAAGTATTATAAAAATTATTATGTGTGAGCATTTCCTGAAACATATAGTATCATCAGTACAGTAGAAAGATCTGAAACATATAATATCATCAGTACAGTAGAAAGATCAATTAGCTTTAAAAAGCTACAAACATTTAAATTGGTGTTTTGCAGAATGGTTTCACACCATTGTATATGGCAGCCCAGGAGAACCACCTGGAAGTTGTCAAGTTTCTCCTCGACAATGGTGCAAGCCAGAGCCTGGCCACAGAGGTAAGACACTTTGGTTCTTTTTGTGAGTGAATTCACATGTTTATAGGGATTTTAGAAACCTGAAGTTGTATCACTGAGAATCTGTCCCACTGGTATTTCATTACAGTTGTATATTAATGTGTGGGCTCATAAGTTTTTATGAAATACATTAGAAAAGTCTGTTTTTAGTCTTTCAAGAATCTTCCATGCCTAGTTACCCTTTCTGCTCTTAAATGCCTGGCTTACCCTATAATTGAGCTATTTGTTTACTATTTACATAATTGCTTGAGAGTACTCTTCTCCTTACAGTTTTGCGTCAAAGACAGCCCCTGTTTTGAAATATTTTTTGTGATAGAACATAAGTTTTAAATCTGTTTTTTTTCCAAATTTAAGTTAGCATAATTATAATGATTGGATTTATGCATTTCTAAAGTTAACTAATTAGATTTAACTCTAAACTTAACTTCTAAACAAAACTAGTATACATTTTTGAAGAGTAGATAAAAACAGCCTTTAAAAAAACATTTGCAATCATGAATAGGGGAGTTATTAAAAATAAAGTTATTTAAGTCACTGATACTATTTTAGGTAATGTAGTTTATTTTTGAAACTAATCTGGATGGAAGATTATGATCCCTTGAAGTGTATCACTAGAAATCTATTGCTAATAATAAAGGACTACTGCTTGTGTACTCTTTATTTTTAACAAAAGAAAGAGTTAGAACAGGTGTAGGGTTATCCCTGTCATAAAGCCAAATTCTCTGACTTTCATCCTGAAGTGTTTCCTGAATGGCACAAGAAAGATGTATATCATCGGGATTATATGCACAGGGTTGCCTGTAACCTTGGCCAGCTTTTGAGATCATGCCTTCCAGGAAAACCAGGAGATAAATGAAGAGACAGTTCACACACAAAAATATACAAATGACCACAAATGTATGAAAATACCTCATCCTCCCTTGTAATCAAATAAATTTTAATTTATTGATCAGATAGAGAATGAGATCCAGTCTTCAGCACATGAGATGAAGAAGAAATTCAAGGGGTAGGAAAAATTGCAACTTAACTATTATATTGGTGACATTGACAACCAGTTGCAACACTTTTGTATAACACTTAGCGTTAACTATCCAAATTAGTATTTATACACCTTTTTGCTTAGCAGTTCTACTTCAAATAGTTTATATGACATTATATATTAGAAGATAATGCAAAAAATAGTTATTATTTAAGAAACAGCAACATAATTAGTAGTAACAATTTTTTAAAAACCAGGAAGAACCAAAGGGGAAGCTATTGGATAAATATTGCTTTACTTAGACAGTAAAATGGTACTCTACACTATTAACAATGAGACAAGACTGTATGTACTAATATAGGAAAATGTCCATAGTGTACAGTTTCCAATGGTTTATTCTGAGAATTCAGAGAGAGCCTTTCACTTCCTAGCCTTCAGTTCTCTTGGGGATTTTTATCTTGAGAATGGGTTAAAAAAAATAATAATAATATCCTTAGAGCTTGGTAATAAATAGTGAATGGCTGATGGCAGAGTAACTGGCGTTTGTCTGCATAGAGCAGTGCCTCTCCTCACACTGGGGAGAATGTAACCTGTGTGAGTGCCTCAAATCTGATATGCGGGTCACATCATGCTTTTCAGGGAGGATGGGTATGGGAGCCAGGGTGGTTGTAGAAGAGAAAACCCCTTCCTATTTTTGGATGGAAATACTATGTAATATAAATACCCTGATGACAGCAATTCCGTAGTACTTTTTCGTCTGTGAAGGACGGGTAGTATTCTTTTTATAGGCCATGATGGGCAGATCATTGAGTGTCTCTCTTTTAGAACAAACATAAAACCAGTTTACCATTAAAAGACTATAGAATTACCTTGTCAACTAGTCATCAGTAACTCACTGGTTCTCTGTGTTTTTTTAAGTTTTCAAGCCCCCCAAAAAGGCACTACAACTGACTAAAAAGGAATATATGAGATCCTCAAACAACTAATTCAGTCTTTTAGCAGGAGGATAGATAGATAGATATAGGTAAATATGTAGATAGATGGATAGATATTTGATAGTTTTTTTTTTAGTGCTTTGTATTACTTTACTTTCAAAGGATATTTTAGCTTTAAAATAAATAAATGAATTAGTGTTCCAACAACAAATCGCATCCATGTCTTCATGAGGGATTTGGTGCCATCACCACATAAACAACAGCTATCTGATTATCTCGAGCTATTTGAAGCTTTGACTGAATTTTTATCTCTTTTATTATTAGTACTAGAGAATTAAAAGAACAGCAAGAAATAAGATGTTTCATTCACATAATGTTCTAATTACAATTTTGCTTTCTTACGAGCAATAATATTGGTGTCATTTATACAGAAGTCTGTATTTACAGAATGAACAGTAATGAGCAATGAAAGGATTCCTTAGATGAAAAAAATTTAACAGAATTTTCAACTTATTAGATGATACGATATTGTCAAGTTCCTTCAATACAATTGTTTCCATATGTTTCCTTGTATATATGTATGAGGTCTTTGGCATGGTTGTGTTTTTCAAAACTTTTCCTGTATTACTGTGGACTGTGTATCCTGTCTTTCCATGTATATCTTCCTTCTTTGGCTAATCAAGATTTTGAAGCATGAGGTAAATTTATTTGTTCACTTCTGGCATCTATTATGTGCCAGATACTCCAAAAGGCAGTGTACAAATGGAGCTTCCTTCATATTTCCTTTCGGCTCGTATTTTTCTCTTAAGAATAACTGCATAGAGCAAACTAAACCCTTTAAACTTGGTTTGGAAACAAAATCTGGAGCTGCTAATTTTAGCTATTAACACCTTAGGACTGGTATCTTTGTGTCTTTAATTGGTTTATGCAAGAAGCACATTCTTGTCAGTGCTAATCGTCTTAGCTGCAGTTGATTTTCTGGTGCAAAATAGTTTCCTTTATGTTTAGGCCTTATGGATTGAAACATTCCTATGGGTGGAAATGTAACCACTTCATTTTGCTGCAAAACAAGTGAGCTGTCATTTTTACCCCTTAGATTTTGCTCAGGTTTTAAAAGTGAGGTGCAACATTACCTCTTAATACACAGCTCTTTCCTTTCACCGTTCCATTTTTTAGATGTGTTTTTCTCTTTTGTGAAAGTAATATATTAAGTAAAAGAGGAAGTGTTGTAGCCATGTGTTCCAGTAAACAAACTCACTCAGAAGGACAATGCAGATAGTGGAGTGCGGTTTATTACACCGGTGGGCCCAAGGCAGAGTCTCCTCTTAGCCAAGGACCCTGACCAGTTTTTGTGAAAACCTTATATACCCTAAGGGTATGTGCCCAAACAGACCTCCCCAAATTCCCTGAAACTAGTCTGAACAAAGGAAGAGAAAGATACAAAGTTAACCCATGATTCATATGCCTTAAGCCTAGGTAGTTAACAGTGGACAATTATTAATAGGCCTGTGGTCATACCCCAATAAGCATAATAGAATTTATGATTCTATTTGGTTACACAGATAATTAGGGTATTCTTTTTAGGCAATGGAGAGTCTAGGTATGAGCCCTGGGGTTCTTCCATCCAGGGGGCCTGTTTTCCAGTTGTATGTCGTCTCCATAGATACTGGGCATATAGCTCAAAGTCCAGAGTCCGGCCCAAGATGGAGTCCTGCTTTCAAGATGGAGCCTGTTTCCTCCTTTAGAAGTACAATAAAAAGAGAAAAGAAAAAGCCACAGTTAGTTGTCCCTAGAGATAACATTCTGTTTATCCATCCAGATTTTTTTTGTCCATGTTCAAAATATGTATGTTTCTCTTAGTGGAAATGAGATCATGTATTTTCATGGTTATGCTGATTCCTTTTCCCATAACGTTAAATTACACTTAAACTTTGTACTTTAAGTGTAACCTGTGATATTGTTTTGGTGATGTCTAGGTTGTATCCAACCTTTATTATTAATGGTTGCAGAGAATGTCCTTCTGCTTACATTGATGCTTATCCTCTTCTTCACTTGGGTCTTCCTGGAGAAGTTGAACAGACCAAGTGGAACTGCAGCCAGATCTTGAAGCTTGGAGTGTAGATAGAATTTATGTATGTAGAGCAAGGAGGAGGACATTTCAGAGTGGGGCAAATAGCCTGAGTTTAGATGCCAGGGTAGAGACAGTAAGGAGAATAGAGATTTATACAAGATTTATACGAGAAGGGCCTGGGCAATACTGTCACTTAGGTGCTTGGGGGCCGATGTTTTACAGCCCTTGAATATAAATATACTGATTTGCATTCAGCCAAACAAGTGCTAGGAGCACTTATCTGTTTTCCAGCAAGGAAAACAATGGTGAAAGTGATCTTCTAGGAAAACCAATAAGACATGAGTATGCAAGTAACTATGTTTTTTCTTTTTCCCTTACAAGCACTCTTCCATTAGAGCAGTCCTCGATTTGTACCACAAGGAGTATTATTTGTACTACAAATAATAAATATTATTTACTACAGATAATAAATATCATGATCTGAATAGAATAATAAGTAGCCTACTTGCCAATTGTCTAGCAAAAATGACTTTGAAATGTTCTTTTGAGTGTGCGATAATTAAAGTATTGAAGATTTAAAATTTGGGAGCCAGTCTTAGGATATTCAAGGGCTTCCCAGGTGGCTCATTGGAAAAGAATCCACCTGCCAAGCAGGAGATGCAGGTTCGATCTCTGGGTCAGGACGATCCCCTGGAGAAGGAAACAGCAACTCACTCATTCTTAATGGGGATATCCCATGGACAGAGGAACCTAATGGGCTGTAGTCTGTGGGGATGCAAAGAATCAGACACAACTTTGCAACTAAACAACAATAACAACAACTTAGGATATTCTCCTTTGTGCTTTCTTTTTTATGGTCAGTAATGCTAGATTTTCCAGCTGCAATGAAATCTGTAGCTGTCTTCTCTTTGTCAAGTCCCAGGGTGATAGAATAGGAAGACTAAATGTACAGATATGTGAGTATGTCTGAATTGCTTCTAGTCATGTTTTATATGATCTGTTCTTTTATTGGTCAGAGAAGCCAAGAGTCTTTCATGTATACCTTCCTTAAAACAGCAATGAGTATAGTTCATTAATTCACTTATAGTAATTGAGTACCAAATATACACTAGGTTACAAAGTATAGTGATGAAGCAGACAGGATACACTAGGCAACAAGTACTGGATAAAATAGTTTGAAAATAACGATGGAAATTTACCTTTAAAATTATTTTCTGTTTTGGGGGTGTGTGTGTGTGTATATGTATGTATGTATGTATTTTTTAATATCTTTCCACATATATGTGGGACTACTTGAATATGTCAGCTTTAATAACTGTGAACAAAAATTGACACTCGATCCGCTTCTTATTTGTTAATCAAGAAGAAAATATCCATCGGGGCCAATCTTGACCCATAATCTATTTGCAGGATGGCTTCACACCATTGGCAGTAGCTTTGCAACAAGGTCACGATCAAGTAGTGTCACTTCTGCTAGAAAATGACACAAAAGGAAAAGTGCGTCTTCCAGCTCTTCACATCGCTGCCCGAAAAGATGACACGAAAGCCGCTGCCCTGCTGCTGCAGAATGACAACAATGCGGATGTGGAGTCAAAGGTGAGGCCCTGGGAAACACACTCATCACACGACATCCTCCTCTGTTAGGCACCCAAACGTGAAGAACGCCTGGGCTCCCTTTGGGCATGCTTACGCCAAGCACTTAACTGCGCTGAAAGGAATAAAATCATGCCCCCAAGTCATCCAGTTGAAGGCGCAGCACCCCTACCCTCGGCATCTACAGTTGGGAGGGACCTGTGGGTGCTGCCCTATATGTGCTAATGGGTGGCCACCTCAACAGAAATCAATCGAGAGACACCCAATAATGTCCTTCCTTTGAACATGTATTTTGAATGTATTTAGCACTTCAGTTCCAACATCAAGGTGAAAAATTATAAAATGCTAGCCACAGTGTGTGCCAAATAAATTTTTGGTTGATATCTAAGACGGTAGGCAATACACTGAGCATTGATCAGCTGCAGAAGGCATGCCAGCAGCCAGAGTCCCAGCCAACAACTCCCATTGTCTGGACATGCATTACTTACAAGTGTCTGTGAAGGAAACGTGGCGTTTGGAATAGGCCATCGTGTAGCCCTTCATTCAGTCTAGCTTTCTTTCTGTGCCTATTGTGCTGCCATTGGAGCTTCCATCTGCATTACTTAGCTGTCATGAGCTTTCTGCCATCCACGATCACCGAGAGCAAACTAACCGTTCATTTTTTCCTCCTCTTTGCTTCCAATTGTGTTAACCTAGATGGTGGTGAATAGAACAACAGAGGTATATATATATATATGTATATCCGTGTACATTTGATCTATATCTGCATCATCATTTTCCCATTCCTTAGTGCTGCTGCCTCATTTCTTTCCCTTCTTCTTTGCATTGCCTTCTGTAGGCTAGATACCTGCTTCCTACCCCCACCCTCAAAGTAGCATGTGCCAGAGGAGATAGTAGTTTGATTACCAGGGCTTTCTGCAGCTGAACCTGGTGTTCGAAAGGAGGAAGGATTAGGCATCCTTGAAACTTAAGGGTACTACAATAGAGTCCTGTGACATGAAGCATCTTGACACTTGAGAAACTTCTCAGCTCTACCTACAGCTGCAGACAACCCTGTCATTCTACTCATCTAGGACTGAATCTTCAGATTTCTGCATGACACTCGCCCTCAGTGGTGTCAGCAAAATGAAAGTTACCTCGGAAGGGCACCCTGTGACCCACCCTTGACAAGAGTCAGTCAGACCGCTAGCATGGCTGAGAAGCTTGCTGACGACTTAGAAATGCATCTAGTTCCTGTAAGGTTGAAATCTTTGGGGACTAAGTAAATCGCTGCATGTTTTAGCATTTTTCAAGGAAGTAAAATGATCTTGGTATGAACAATCCAGAAAAATGGGTTATTGAATAGGCATTTGCTAATAAAGAGACCAGCTTGTCGATTTCTTTATGAAACGCATTCACCATGATTCAAGACCAATTGTAATAGCACCTCTTCCCCCCAAATTGCTTTCATCATTAAAATTGGCTTTTACTGTTGGTTAATTTGACTCTATTGAATATATAATACTAGTGAGATTTTGACAGTTTCAGTGGACAGTTCTACCATGAATAATACAACAGGGGTACTCATCAAACTTTCTGTGAGCTATCAAGATATTTCTTGTCGCCCCTATTTTAACTTTTGGACATGTTGGCTTCTGTGTAGTTCTGCTCCCAGATCACAAAAATGGCTCAGTCTCCACCCTTGGTTCCTTCCTGGCTCTTCCTCTCCCTGTGAGTTTGGCATCCCTTTGAAATCCTATGAGCAATTGGCACTAATGGAAAGAAACCTAGTACAGAATGGAATGCGGACCTCAGCATATTTTGCTTCCTCGTTTTGATCTGGGCAGGGTTGTGGTACTAACATGTCAGACAAGAGGCCAACAGGGATCAGTTGAACGTCTGCTGTGTTTTCTTTCCAGAGTGGCTTCACTCCGCTCCACATAGCTGCTCACTATGGAAACATCAACGTAGCCACATTGCTGTTAAACCGAGCAGCTGCCGTGGACTTCACTGCACGGGTAAGAATGCTGCAATTTGACATGCCTTTAAAGCATTTGAAATGATTCTTAACCCTACTCCCCCAACATGAGGAGGAGGCCAAGCCAGATGACCTCCAAGGGTCCTCCCAGTCAGTGGAAGCTGTGTTTTTTCTAGTGCATTTTCTTGCTTGTAGACAGGCACGCCTATTTTCTAGCAGGGAAAGAAAACCAAGATCGGAAGTGGGGATGGGGTGTGTGATAAATAAGTGACATATAGAAGATGTGATTTAAATAATCACATCTGGAAACTACAAGCTGTCCCTCCAAGCTGAAATTTCTGAGTGTGTGTGAAATGGGTCTGATAGCACTAACAGTGCTGTAGAAATCAGGGTCTTGATCTTCCAGATGGGAATGAACTGGATTTGAGGCCCAAATCTCAGAACCCAAACAAGAGAGGCCACCTTTTGCTCTTATCTTCTATCCCCTATAAACTTCCAGAATGTGTAACAAGATTCTGTAACCCAAATAAGTTCATATTCATAGCAAAAGGAATTACAGTATCACAGATACCCCTGGACAGCAACTCAGATAATCCAGAGTAGTAGGGCTCTGAATGTAGAAACCAGTCTTGGGCTGGGCTTGATCGTCAGCAACAGTATCATCAGAAATAGGAACAAAGCAGGAAGCAGAATGTAGAAGTGGTCAGATGTGGGGACTCAGGATTCAGACTCCCTGGGTTCCTGTGTTAGATTTAACTTTTCTTTCTGTGTCCATCAGTTTCCTCATTGATAAGATGAAGTTAACATGGATTGTGAAATTAAACAACAAATCGTAATGATAAGATAACATCGGCACTCCTGCACTGGGTCATTGAGAAATAGGAGAGTGTGGAGAACCCTTAGCACAGTTCTGACGCGTCATCACCAGCAGCAGCAACACTATGATTTTGAACATAGGATTTGAAGTATTATTTTTGCTGAAAACCTCACTTGTTAGGGGAGAAGTGGCAATAGACCAGATCGGGAGAACGGTCATAATACTAGTTCTAGCAGGAGTTGGAGCAGCCGTAAAAGTAATACCATCTTTGAAGCAGATGCCAAACTGAGCACTTTTATTTCATGAATTCTTATGTCAAGAAAAGTGTTTTTGTTCCTGTTTTACAGAAGGGGAAACCGAGACAAGAGGTAGTTGGTCCAGATGATAGAGCTAGCAAATGAGAAAAGGCAGAATTTCAACCCCAAAGCTCTTTACCCTGATGATGTTAGGGGTTCATTTTTCTCATCCTTTTTATAATTCATTAGTCCTATAAAAATTAAAAAGAGCTAACATTGTACTTTTAAACATAAAAGCTGTTTCCTATCCGATTATCTTCAGCCTGCTAAAAGCTTTTATCAGTTTAAATAAGGCAGCTCTTGTCACTCTAGAGCTGTGTGTGTTCTTATTGCATTAATAGCATCCTTGGGTTTCAGCAGACCCAAGGGCTTGTGTGACATTTAGAAGGACAAAGCTAAGCACTTCTTTAAGTCATGTATAAACAGGGCATGCCGATGTGAGAAAACCCCGTGTCTGTAAGATGCATTCTTCTGGTTTCATTTCTCTAACTCACAGAAAACCTCATTAAGTCGCATCTTCTAATTAGGACATTTGGAAAATTCATGTCAGGGTAGTGTTTGAAGTTTGTCTTGGTGCCATTGTTCAGAAATTTCCTGATGCTGCTGAAAATAAGAAGATTGGGACAATGTTTAAACAATTTAGGAGGACAAATTACAGTATTTTCAGCCTCCTTCAAGCAATTCCAAAGCATCCATTTACATTAAAACAATTACTATGGTAATTACAAATGATGCTAATTTATCAATTAAAGATCAGTGGAGACCTCAGACCGTTGTTGTTAACCTTGTCTGAATTACCATATGTGATTTAAGATAGTTGCATCGAGCCTTTGTTTAAAATGTTAAATTTCAGACCTTTTGCTGATTTAAAAAAGTGTTTACTCCCAGCCATTCCTAATTAGTGGGGCCTCGTAGCATTCTGAGCTGAAGGCGGCGGCAGAGTTTGATTGTACTCACTAGGATGCCTGGACTGTTGCTCATACTGGAAAGCCCATGCTCCCCTCTGCAGTGG
This sequence comes from Bos taurus, assembly GCF_002263795.3. Classification (NCBI taxonomy): domain Eukaryota; kingdom Metazoa; phylum Chordata; class Mammalia; order Artiodactyla; family Bovidae; genus Bos; species Bos taurus. The sequence continues at coordinate 15,927,133 of NC_037355.1, read as the reverse complement.
CTGATGGATGGCTTGCTGTAGGAGGTCTGAGCTGGACTGGTCTTCATGAAGAGCTTAATCAGAGGCAACTGCTAGTTGCCTCCACAAACACATTGTGGGTTCCAAATCTCTAGTAATATTATATACTAATCCAGCAACTACCCTTTTGTGTTACAGAGTCCTCTCCCTTCCCACCTTAAGTAGGGTCTTTCTAGGCTCCAAAATCACTGCAGATGGTGACTGCAGCCATGAAATTAAAAGACGCTTACTCCTTGGAAGGAAAGTTATGACCAACCTAGATAGCATATTCAAAAGCAGAGACATTACTTTGCCAACAAAGGTCGATCCAGTTAGGGCTATGGTTTTTCCTGTGGTCATGTATGGATGTGAGAGTTGGACTGTGAAGAAGGCTGAGCACCAAAGAATTGATGCTTTTGAACTGTGGTGTTGGAGAAGACTCTTGAGAGTCCCTTGGACTGCAAGGAGATCCAACCAGTCCATTCTGAAGGAGATCAGCCCTGGGATTTCTTTGGAAGGAATGATGCTAAAGCTGAAACTCCAGTACTTTGGCCACCTCATGCAAAGAGTTGACTCATTGGAAAAGACTGTGATGGTGGGAGGGATTGGGGGCAGGAGAAGAAGGGGACGACAGAGGATGAGATGGCCGGATGGCATCACTGACTCGATGGCTGTGAGTCTGAGTGAACTCCGGGAGTTGGTGATGGACAGGGAGGCCTGGCGTGCTGCGATTCATGGGGTCGCAAAGAGTCGGACACGACTAAGTGACTGATCTGATCTGATCTGATCTGATCCTAGGTCAGAGTTCTCTCAGGGATATAGCAGAAACAGCAGGTAAAAGTAAAATGCCCTGGAACACAGATGAGATCCGATTTTGCCTGGTCAAAGCACTAAAGGATCAGTAAGCCTCAGTTGCCGAGAACTAGCTGCAAATCATAACCATAAATCATGTTCTTCAGGAACCAGGTTGAGATAGAGGTACTGATTAGAAAGTTAGAGGTCAAGTTAAAAAACAACAGCAGCCACCATTGTCTGGGGGAGGCCGTGATGTCTGCTTCCTGGCTGTGACAGATCACTGAAGAAAGTCAGATACAGTCTTGAGGTTCTTCATGGGCTGAGAGCATGACCTCGAGAATGGATGGCTACCTGCTGGCAAAGAGAAGTGGGGATAGCAGTGGGGAACCACCCTTCTGGAATCATTTCCTGCATGCAGTCCATGTACATGTCCAAAGCCGATAGGCAGAACCAAACACAGGTGACTAAAGGTAGAACACACTAGAACGGATTGCTTTCTCTGCTTCTTATAGTGCTGGCTAATTTAGGCAGCAAGAAAGCAGATCCTAGCCAGTGGCGCCTATATACCCCTAGTATCAGTGATGGTAACTGCTTTACATCATAATTACCTGTTACGTTAATACCTTTCCTTAGATTTTTATTATGATGTAAATGTGGACTTTTGTATTGTAATTCTGCCATGTATATATATGTAAGATATCCTGTCTGACATCTTAAATATTTCCTTTTGGATTATCCACGGAGACCTGTTCAGCCTCGTGGATCTGCTGCAGGGAGTAAATAGAGTAAGTGCTGAATACTGCTTTGCAGCGTCGGCACACTTTGCTCTCTGCATTCATGTGCTGAGATGGCCTTGACACCATCTGAATTTATGTGTGACCCTTGCTCTCTTAGCAAATTATCCTGGCTCTCTTGGGAAAGAGAATGTGACTAAGACACACCAGAGCTGCTACTGATTGTCATTCCACTCAGGAGCATTTATGCACTTTAGTAAGTAAAAGCCAAATTATATTATTGGGTGCCTGCAAAATTCCTTTTTAGTGATTGAAGAAGATAGATGAATACTTTGCTGGCTAAGAGTTTTTTTTATCAAATGTAATGGACCACCTAACTTAATCTTCACTCTTGTCATTGACCTTTCTCTTGTAAATTATTATTTACCTTCCCATTTGGGGAAGATAATTGAATAAAATATCCTTCTATTGGTCTTGGTATGTAGTACTTTTTGGTTTTGATCTCTGAAAGGATTAGGGATTTTATGTGTTTGAGTGTTATACCTCATTTGTTTCCAGAAGGATTTCAGGAGGTTTACAAAGTAAGACATGTAAGAATGAAAAAGGAAATGTAAATGTTACCAAGCAGCTGGAAAACACTAGTGAATACAACTGGAGGATAAATGCAATCTCTAAGGACTTTGATACATATAGTATTAATAGAAAGGGAAGCACGGGTTATATAGTTTTCACTTTTTGACAAAGGAAATCTTAATTACCTATAGAGTCACTCTGTGTGTAAAATAACTCAAATACAATTTGTGTACCATGTGAATCCTTCTGTTAAGAATAGTGAGTTTGGGGGACTTCCTTGGTGTCCAGTGGTTAAGACTTTTGTGCTTCTGTTGCAGGGGGCATAGGTTCAGTCCCTAGTCAGGGAACTAAGATCTGCATGCCACACAGTGCAGCTAAAAAAAGAAAAGAAAACTTAGTGAAGAAGGGTGAGTTTTATAGTTGATACTATCTTAGTAACTACATTTCAAAAGGTTCAATTCCTACTGTCCTATACAGCCTCAATCTCCATCTGTGAAGGCGCCCTGTGCAGGGATGCTGAGAGACTGCGGCTCAGCTATTTAGCTGTGTGATGTTCTAATCACATGTGATAGATCTTGGTGTGTGTCACAGTTAACGTGTCCGACTGTACTGCCTTTCTAGATGTTTTGAGCAGTTTTGGCAGAGGCTTGGCCACTTTTGGAACTCAGTTAAGTCATAAGAAAGGCTACTTTAAAGTATCTTAATTGTTGATTAAAGTGAGAGCAGTGGTTTTAGACAGTTGAACTACTAATCCCACTGATGGTAACATACAAGTGTCAGATTTTACATTCCACCCAAATAAGAGGTCGACGTGGGGTCAGCACGATGTCTATGGATAAACATTATCAGGAGATTTCCTTTCTCAGTTAAATTCCACCTGCTGCTGCTGCTGCTAAGTCGCTTCAGTCGTGTCCGACTCTGTGCAACCCCATAGACGGCAGCCCATCAGGCTCCCCTGTCCCTGGGATTCTCCAGGCAAGAACACTGGAGTGGGTTGCCATTTCCTTCTCCAATGCATGAAAGTAAAGAGTGAAAGTGAAGTCACTCAGTCGTGTCCGACTCTTAGCAACCCCATGGACTGCAGCCTACCAGGCTCCTCCATCCATGGGATTTTCCAGGCAAGAGTACTGGAGTGGGGTGCCATTGCCTTCTCCTAAATTCCACCTAGCAAATATTACAGCACTTCTGCTATAAGCTAGACCTGGAGGTTCAGACTCAATTAACTCACTGTCCTGATGCTATTAAATTGTTGAGGCCCCAGAATGCTCAGCCATACAACACAGACTCTCCCCTAATTCTTTAATAAGGTACGTGCATTATCTGAGCAGTCCTACTCAGGCGGAAGTAGAAGTATCATGAAGTAGGCCCCCCACACCCTGAGTTTTGCCTCCCTGCAGGACTTTGAGCTCCACAAGGGCAGATTTATGTGTTACTACACATTTTGGAATTCCTGGTATTCCAAACCCAGCACCTAGCACTGAGAAGGACTATCATATTGGGTGGGCCAAAAAGTTCATTCGAGGTTTTCCGTAACACATTATGGAAAAATCTGAATGAACTTTTTGACCAACGCTGTATTTATTGAATTCAAGAATGAACGAACAAATAATAATCCACGACTCCCGGGCACCCAGTACCTGTTCAAACCTGCTTTCTTCAAGCCCCAGTCCTCTTCCTGATCTGTCAGAATTTCAGACTGAGCTTCAACCTGGTGTCAGGGTCCCACTTCCCAAACTGATATGAGCTTCATTAAGGGAGATGAGAAATCCATAGGATTCTAAATAGAGAGGGATAGGCAAGTGCACCAAACCCAGGTATTGACTGTCAGACACTGAGGGGCAAATTGATTTCAGACTGAGCAGCATAGTTGACCTTGGAAGACAAACCTAGGACAGAGGGTTAGTCACCAAGAGCTGCTGCCAAGCTTTGTTCGGTGAAGGGTATCTGAAGTAGCGCCTCAGTTTATGAGCTATCAAGGCCACCGCTGACAGAGCTAGGAACGGGCATCAGCTACTCAAACATGGAGGAGAAGAGTTGAGCATAGCTCCTTCAGGAAGGTGACTTTTTGTCATGTTTTTATAAGGGTCCAGGGCTTCTGCAGACTTTGCTATGGTTTGTGTGGTGCTGTCACTGCAAATACATAAAAAAAAATATTTTCCCCGCATTCTACAGTCCTATTTTTTAAATAGATGTCATTCCTTAACTTGGGTTGAGCCCAAACACACACACACACACACACATTCATTTTTACTGATACGTGTTTTCAAATATAATACAGTGTTTATCTCCTAATATAGACTCAATAGCATTAAAGATATTTTTTAATGGGTTATATAAACCTCCTTTGGAATGAAAATGAAGATTGGGGAGCACTTAGCAAAGGAATGTGAGTTATGGGAAAGTCACCATGTGGCTAATTCATGAAGCATATTCTTGTTGCCATGGTGATATTAACATCTCAGGAAGAACAAAACCAGTCAGGCAAGGGCAGAGTGGTGGGGGAATAGACCTTTTATAGAGGATTGCTCTAAGCACGCCATGCGCTCTTAGTCCTGCCTTTTCCATTTAATTCCCCAAATGCCACATCAAAGGACGTTTGCCTATGTAATTTTTTAAGGGATATTTTTATCTTAAATCCATTAGTACATTGGAGCTTATTAACATCTTACTGTGTGGTATGGGATCTGTGTTGTTCTTGTTTGAAAAGGTGAAGTTTCTAAGCTGTAGCAGCCTGAGGTGAGGAGAAATGTCCTCAGATAAGGAACCCCGGCTCTCATCCTGGCTGTGTCATCAGTCATTGATCGGGTCCAGGGCAAGTCTCTTCATCATCCAACTGCAGTTTTCTAGTCACCAGATGAGGGAGAGATCAGTCGACCACACGCCCTTCCCTTCTGCTCGACCACCTTGTCTGACAGAATGGAGGCCTTTGGCAATAGAGGGTCGGTGTAGAACAGTGTCAAAGCAAACAGCCCGGCACTCAGACTGCTGGAGTTCCACACTGGTACTGTGTCTTAGTTCATACACTCCTGGGCAAGTTATTTATGCTTCAACTTTATCATCCATAAAATGGGTCCAACCATAGTATCCAATGCACAGCATCCTGTGACTGCACAAAATGATCCATATAAATTGCTCAGCCTGCGGGCCAGCGTCCTAGCCGCATTTGTGGCGGTGGTGATTAATGCTCGCCTCCGCGAGGAGACCCATCATTGTAAGGCACGTTCACCTATCAAGTGTGACACATGTCAAACAAGTGGCATCACGGCTACTCTCTCAAGTACTTCCAGAGCTAGTCAGACATGATGCCTCCTAGAATGCTGGAGTTACATTGTTTGCATCTGTGTTTGTCAGCGTGAGGAAGTCAGCCTTTGCCAAGCTATTAACATGATGTGGTCCGAGACAGTAAGAATACCAATACAAAAAAATCACAGAAATTGGAAAGTACATCTTTCCCTTTGTTTCACTTTTCCTCTTTGAGTATACACCCTGCTCCCTACAGTGCTGCTCTAGAATTGTTGCTCTGAGAACATTTTTAAATGACCCGAATAAATCCTATTTTGAAATTCTGTGAAATAAAGTTCTATTAAGGTAGGAGTTGGCAGAGCCCATTTTATTCATTTGCACTTTAAAAGGGAATTATTCATTAACTGTAGAATTTTCATTTCCTCCAGTGAGTGCAAATAGCAGCCGAGGGCCACTGCACCGCACCCCCCCACCCCTGCTGAACATTCGGACCATTGTTCACACTCCCTGTTGTCAGAAGGTACTCTTGGATGAACTCAGGTGCAACCTTGCCTTCTCCTAGGCATCATAGTTCTTCCATGAGAAAGTCTTGTTCTTCTTCCTCTGGTGGTTTGAAGAATATACAGGAAGTGTGAAGGGACACTTAGAGGGAAGCATTTAGGACTTTGCAGAACCAAAACGTTGCAGAGGTGATTTTGGGAACACATGCACAATCATTTAAAGGCTCTTTCCCAAATCAAAGTAGTAGGTTGCAAGAAAACAAGTTCACGCAGGAGATCAGCTTATCCCTGCATAGTTGAAAAACTTTAAAGCTAAGCTGGGATGGATGTAAAGGGATTAGAGTGAACTCCAAGAATTGGAGACTGAGGCCCATTTGTACGTATGAAATGAGGCTGGAGATGGATGGTGAGTCCGTGCCAGTGGGAGGGGACCCCCTGAAAACCCAGCTGGACTGAAGGAACTGGTCTGGATCCTGAAAGTAGAAGGGAGTAATTGCAGGATTTGGGGTTGGTTTATCTGTTTGTTTTTTAGATAATCAGCATAATACATTTTGTAAGTTTGAGGTATAAAAGGTGTTAGTTTGTATATTACAATCCAACTACTACAGTCATATTAGCTAATAGATCCGACATGTCACATAATCATTTCTTTTGGGGGTGAGAACAATCAAGATCTAGTCTCAGCAACTTTGAAGTTGGTAATACAGTAGTGTTGACTATGATCACTATGCTGTGCATTAGATCTCCACAACTTATTTACCATTTGCAAGTTCATACCTATAAACAATATCTCTCCAACTCACCCACCACCTCCAGGCCGTGGTCCCCAGCATTCTACTCTCTCTTCTTAAAAGTCATTGCAGGACTTTAAAAGGAGAAGTGGAATGATGGCTGGCATGTAACAGCAGAGGGCTGGGATGGCTTAGCCCCTTCATAGACATCCCCATGCCATTAACAGTGTCCCAACCAGAATGCCAGTGGAGCCAATGCTGTTCCTTCAGAGACAGCACTGCTGGATTGATCATCTTTCTGTAGCCAAGAGATGGAGAGATGGGAATGTCCCCAGGTGGGGAAGAAGGGCCTAGCAATTCGGGCTCACTCTGGGACCCCTCTTCAGAGGGCGTCAAGCTTCCCCTATGGTGCATCCCTCAGAGTGGTTGGACTGGGAGACTCTGAGGGTCTTTGAGCTCTTATTACTGAGAATTGAAATATGAGGTGGAAATACTTATCCAAAATTCAGGTCAATTTAGGAAATAGCTTTCATTTATTACTAGGTACTGTAGTAAGTTTCTGATACATTGTTTCATTTATTCCTCACAGTCATCCTCTGAGATGTGGGTATGGGTTTCATTTTACACCAGAGAGAAAGAAGTTAAATAACTTCTGTTTCAATTAAATCATCCAGCTTCAAGGTGGTAGAGCTTGAGCTAAGAACAGCAAACTAAGTCAGTCAAGTAAAATTAGACAGTACAAACAATCAAGTAAAATAAACCGTATTCAAACTATGTAGTTCATAATATTCCAGCATTGGAGGAAGTGTGTACCAGGCTTTGGATTTAATCCAGGGTCATCCCAGGGTAACCAGAACTGACAGTAGCCTTTCCTGGATCCGCTGGCTATTTGTTCTCTGCCTGTGCCAGCTGCAAAATGAATTCAATATATTTTTAAAGACTTTGAAGGTTTTTTTTTTTTCATTTACTACAAACCCCCATCATATATTTAAGGATGTTTTAATTGAAAGATTGTGAAAGTGTTAGTCTCCCAGTCATGTCTGACTCTTTGTGACCTTATGGACTGTAGCTCACCAGGCTCCTCTGTCTGTAGGATTTCTCAGGCAAGAATACTGGAGTGGGTTGCCATTCCCTGCTCCAGGGGATCTTCCCTACCCAGAGATCAAACCCAGATCTCCTGCATTGCAGGCAGATTCTTTACAGTCCAAGCCACCAGGAAAGCCCTAATTGAAAGATTAGCAAACTTAAAAACTGACAAATGATCAGATTCATTTTTAAAGATAATGCATTCACATTTCCACTACATTTTATTTATCGTCTCTATCAGTTCTGCATTGTTGAATTCCTAATGATCATGCTTTGAAATAGACTCTTAATACTTAGAGACTTAATGGCTATATGACAAAAAGGTATCATACATTTCCCTCAGGTGATTCTTCTGATCAACCATATTAAACAACATGGACTGAGGCTGTGCTTATAAATAAAATCTTTATGTAAATTATCTAAAGTTGAGTCACAGAAATCTCATTAATTCTTTTGCTTATAACAACTGCCTTTATATTTATAAGCCTTTAATATAACCTTGAATTCCTATCATATTTACAGCTTACAAAATACTTTCCTGCAGTGCGTCATTTGAGTCCCACAAGAATAGGTATTTTTACAGATGAGAACTGAAGTCCCAAAGAGTTCCTTGTTCCAGATCCTACTGAGCATAAGATGGAAGAATCAAACATTTGAATCAGAGCTTCTAACTCACTTTTTATGCCTCAGTTTGTGACCATCAGCCCCCAGCTGGGTGCCAGATGGAACCTGAGGCTGGAACGTTGGCCTCTGGGTAGCTGTGGTCTTCACGGTCCCCGGAGGAGCTCCATCTCCTTAGAACAAGTACATTGCACATAGATAAGGCCATTTGCAGTAAACTGGCTTTTTTTTTTTTTTCTTATCAATCCATCATTCGTTAGAAATTTCAAAAACATTATTTTCATTTTTTAAGATGTTTGAAACTTCAGCAAGAATCTGATTTATTGGAAGGCCAAATGAGGGCAGGATAGTTGAGGAACTAACAGTGTCATGTTTACTGACATCTCCAAAGCCTGCAGAGTGATTTACTTTCTGGCAGGGAAAGAAAAATATTCAACACAGAAATTACTTTCGTTTCAGGTTCATCAGAAATGACATGAGTGTGGAAAATTTATAAAGTACCTTCATATATTTGTTTTTAAGAAATTTTACTAGTGGAGTAAAAAGATAGACTGTTTTAAAGATGGACTAGTTAGGAAAAAAAGAGACTGTTTTAGTAAAGTTGCAGCACTCATTAGAAAGATTCCTAGAAATCTAATATCATTAACTCATTTTTAGTAATAAAACAACTTTCCTCAATGTATAGAAAACAATTTATTATTTAATAATTGAATTTTTCATCCCCACTTTGGTTGAATTACAATATGTCCCTCTAGTCTTAGATACTTATGGCAGAGAAAGGCTTTCTTTTCTATCAACACAGAGCAGGCTCCTTTTGAATCAGCACTAATAGTGATATAATTAAAGAAATATGAGATCCATGAGTTCTTTAAAATGTCAGAGTTGAACTAGCCACTCTTTTAGAGGCTGAATATTTTTATAGCTTTCATGTGTGTGTGTGTGTATGGTGAAGGGAAGTATATCATCTATATGTAGGGTGCCAAGCAAGGAGAATGGGCTTCTATGGTGGCTCAGTGGTAAAGAATCCATCAGCCAATTCAGGAGACACAAGTTCAATCCCTGGATCAGGAAGATCCTCTGGAGAAGAAAATGGCAACCCACTCCTGTATTCTTGCCTGGGAAATCCCATGAGCAGAGGAGCCTCATGGGCTACAGACCATGGGGTCACGAGTCCAACATGACTTAGCGACTAAACAACAAGCAAGGAGGATGGGCAGCTAATGCTCAGAAGACCTGAACTTCTTGATGGCTTTTGGGCAAAGGGTTTTAAATGCAACATTAAGGGTGAGGGTTGCAAGGTGTGTGATCAACTTGTGGACATTCTTCTGTTTGGTTGTCGGTGAGGTAGCAGAGTGAGATTAGAACCAGAAGACTGATGCTTTATAGCTCTTTCCTCTTGGTTGGAAATTGTCTGCAGGCAGCATTTTGAGTATAGGGACTATGCTACTTGGATTCAGAGCTAGCGTTGGTGTTTGCTCAAGTTGGAAGAGACTTACTGTCTGGATATATTTGTCCTATATGACCTACTGGAAAGAGCCAGCACAGCTTTTGGAATCACAACTCAGCTTCACAACCCACTTCTGGCATTTTCTAGCCATGGGATCTGTAGCTCCTTTCAGCTTCACTAATTGCTGAACTGTGGATATGAGTTAATAGCATCTCTTTCATGGGTTGTCGTGGAGAATAAATGAGGTGATGTATGCCTCATTAGGCCTCCACCAAGTAACAGCCTAATAATTGGTGGAGTTTGTCTTTTGAGGTTTTTTTTTTTGAATTAAACAAACTTCATTCTCAAGTAAAATGAAGAGTTGCTTGGTCTAAGTCAGTGCCTGTGTGCACGCGTGCTCAGTCATATCCAACTCTTTGTGACTCATGGACTGTAGCCACCAGGCTCCTTTGTCCATGGGATTCTCCAAACAAGAATACTGGAATGGGTTGCCATTTCCTTCTCTGGTCTAAGTCAATAGGTATCACTTTTAGCAGAACTCTTTTTTTTTTTTTCTAAAACATTATTATAGGATCAAAAGGCAGTTTTGATTTCAAAACTATTTCAATTCTCAGTGGCCAACAATTTTTCATCATTTATGGAATTGTGGCTTCTTCCCTCAGAGCTCAGTCAATAAAGAATCTGCCTGCAATGCAGGAGACCCAGGTTTGATTCCTGGGTTGGAAAGATCTCTGGAGAAGAAAATGGTAACCTACTCCAGTATTCTTGCTTGGAGACCCATGGTTAGAGGAGCCTGGCAGGCTACAGTCTGTGGGGTTGCAAGGGTCGGACAAGACTTGGTGACTAAACCACTACTATAGAATTATGGAGACCCTGAAATGAATACTAAAAAAAAATTTAGAAAGAATATATTGAACATCCATTAGGATGGCTACTATCAAAAATAGGAAGGGAGGGAGGAGGGAAGAAACAGGGAAAGAGACAAAGGAAGAAGAGAAGGAAAGAAAGTTGTTGGCAAGGACATGGAGAAATTGGAGCCCTTGTGCTCTGTGGAAAAGTGAAATGCTATAGCTGCTAGGGAAAAAAGTTATAGAGATTCCTCAAAAGGTTAGATATAGAGTCATCATATGATATAGCAATTCCACTTCTAAATACCATATATATATGTGTGTATATGTATATGTATATATACACAAAAAACAGACTCTCAAATATTTGTATACCAGGTTCAAAGCAGCATTATTCGCAATAACCAAAATGTAGAAGCAACACAAGTGTCCACTGACAGACAAATGAATAAACCAAATGTTGCATATACATACATACAATGAAATACTGTTCAGCCTTAGAAAGGCAGGACATTCTGACATATGATACAGTGTGGATGAACCTTGAGGACCATATGCTAAGTGAAATGAGCCAGTCACAAAAAGACGAATATTGTATCCTGCCACGTATATGAGATAACCAGAGTAGTCAAATTTAGAGAGATAGGAAGTAGCATAGTTTGACATGGTCTGGGGAAGAAGGGAATAAGGATATGTAATGAGTACAGAGTTTCAGTGTTGCAAGATGAAAAAAGTTCTGTTGGTTACACAACAATATGAATGTACTTAACACTACTTCAGTTCAGTTCAGTAGCTCAACTGTGTCAGCAAAGTAATGTCTCTGCTTTTTAAAATGCTGTCTAGGTTTGTCATAGCTTTTCTTCCAAGGAGCAAGTGTCTTTTAATTTTATGGCTGCAGTCACCACCTGCAGTGATTTTGGGAGCCCGTGAAAATAAAGGTGTCACTGTTTCCATTGTTTCCCCATCTGTTTGACATGAAGTGATCGGACAGGATGCCATGATCTTTGTTTTCTTAATGTTGAGCTTTAAGCCAACTTTTTCACTCTCCACTTTCACTTTCATCAAGAGGCTTTTTAGTTCCTCTTCACTTTCTGCCATAAGGGTGGTGTCATCTGCACATATGAGGTTATTGATATTTCTCCCAGCAATCTGGATTCCAGCTTGTGCTTCATCCTGCCGAGCATTTCACATGATGTACTCTGCATATAAGTTAAATAAGCAAGGTGACAATATACAGCCTTGACTCCTTTCCCAATTTGGAACCAGTCTGTTGTTCTATGTCCGGTTTTCTAACTGTTGTTTCTTGACCTGCAGACAGATTTCTCAGGAGGCGGGTCAGGTGGCCTGGTATTCCCATTTCTTTCAGAATTTTCCACAGTTTATTGTGATCCACACAGTCAAAGGCTTTAGTATAGATAATGAAGCAGGTATTTTTCTGGAATTCAGAATTTTCCACACTTAGTAATTTAACACTACTTAGCTGTACATTTAAAAGTGGTTAAACATAGAAAGTTTATATGTATTTTACTAAAATTAATTTTTTTTCATGTAAAGCATATACTGGAGATGTAAAGACAGTTCCAAAATCCAGTCGGCCCTAACATCCAGTGATACAAAGGTGGAAGATGAGTTTGTGATTGAGAAGAGAGTCCAAGACAAGTTTCCATCCCAGTTACCTGTCCCTCAGGAAACAGGCAGGATTGTATATATGACAGAGGGTGTGGGTGAGAAGAAAGAGGTGTGAAATATTTACTCTAAAGATGCTCTGTATTCCCCCACTACTAAACCATTTGCAGAACTAGAGGGAAACCTGGCGGTGTCTTATCTAAATTGAGGATGAGCCATCATCTGTTAATCCAAGTGAAAGCCTCTGACAGGATTAATGATACACAGTCTCGTATTATCCTTAGAAAAAAATAAATAAATCACTTGAGGTCTTCAGAGCAGAAAAGATCCAAACATTCAGAGCCTATTTCACAACAAACATCCAATATCCAAGCATTTGCTGCCACTTTCTGGGGGAGCCCAGAACTGTCTGGCATCTTCTCTGATGGAGTTTGGTTGGTCTCTCTGGTGAGTGGGGCTAAGGAAATGTCAGTGACATCAATATCTCAGTGTCAGTCTCAGCAAGACCTGTGTGGACTTAATCTTCTTATCCATAAAGCACAGAGAGAGAAGAGTTGATGTGGACTGAGTGAGCAGTTAGGAAATCTAGGGAAGAGAAAAAGATTTGATCCAAAAAGACTATTTCATTTCATTAGAGCTTGATGAAGTAAGAGAAAACTGGATTTTGACTAACACTGGTGGTCATCTCAATAATGATGATTATAGTATAAGGGGCGTTTCGGAGTGTATTTATACTTGTATTAATAATAGGCCACCTAAAGTTGAGTTTTGTTGCTGTTAGAAAACACCTACTTCTATATTAGACTGTGAAGGCCAGGATCTTTTCTTACCTTATATTCCATTGTTTGAAATATTCCTGGATATATCCTTGGAATCTCAAATCATTATCACTGAAAGAATCATTTGTTTGCATGTATTTTATGGATTTTTAAAAATTTTTTTTTAAATTGAAGTATAGTTGATTAACAATGTTGTTAATTTCTTTTGTGCGGCAAAGTGACGTATGTTTTTTCATTTTCTTTTCCATTATGGTTTATCATAGGATATTGAATATAATTCCCAGTTCTATACAGTAGGACCTTGTAAGCCCTAATTCTCATTCTATCTCTCCCCTATCTCGCCTCCATGATGCTTTATGGATTTCTTAAGGCATGAAAAAGTCAGGCATTCTTATAAAAATAAAAAAAGGAGGTATTGATACATATTACAGCATGGATGAAGTTTCAAAACATGCTAAGTAAAAGAAGCCAGACACAAAAGGCCACATATTGTATGATTCCATTTGTATAAAGTGTTTGAAGTCGGAAAATCCATAGAGACAGAAAGTAGATTAGTGGTTGCCAGCAGGTTGAGGGGACAGAAAAAGTGACTGTTTAATGTATGAGGTTTCTTTCAGTGATTGTTAAAAAACGCGATTCAAATGAGTAAATTTGAAGATTTAATTGCCTTTATTCAATGATTCATTAATCAGTCAGCATCCCATCTAACACATAGAAAGTGCTCCCAGGAGCTGTATAGAAGAAAAGACATTGATAGGCAGAACGGGGTGGGAAAAGGACGTTTCTAGCAGAGTGGATTGTTCCAGGCAAGCTCACCTTCCTTTGGGAGAAGGCTGGTGTCCATTGGGCAGATTACCTCCCTAGTGCTGACCAGGTAATTCCAGATTGACTTGTTCAAGGTCACGTTCCTGGGAGACACTGAACTACAATTGGTTAGGTCTTAAGTCTTGGTGGGTCTTAGCACAAGTGTTCTGTTTGGGGCCTGTTTTTTCTTTTTCTAGCAGAAAGATGAAAATGTTCTAAGTTGATATGATGGCTGCACAACTTTGTGAATATACTAAAAAAAAACCACTGAATCGCACACTTTAAAATGGTCAGCTTTATGGTATGTGACTTATATCTCAGTACACCTATTACAAAAATGAAGTATCCAAGAAGACTTGCAGTTGTGAGGGAGGAAGAAATTTTCCTCTGTCCTTCTAGGCTTTTCTGGCTGGACTAAAAATTAAACTGACGTGAGACGGATTAACAGGAGGAAATCAAACAAAAGTTTCATAACGTGTACATGGAAGAGACCAGGAAAACTGAGATACTTGCCCAAATGGATGAAATTCTCACTTTAAATATCATCTTAAGACAAAAGAGGAAGCTGGGAGCAGGGGTTAGGGACTTCAGCAGGGAGAAAGACAATTCACATGGAGATGAAAATTCATATGTTTGGTAAACATGTGAGTGTTTGGTGGACTAGGCAGAGAAAATAGGATACAGAGTGGACTCTGATCTCTAGGCCCTGCTGAGTTTCCCCATACCACAGTTCAGTTCCGTTCAGTCGCTCAGTTGTGTCCAACTGTCTGTAACCCCGTGGACTGCAGCACGCCAGGCCTCTCTGTCCATCACCAACTCTGGAGTTTACTCAAACTCATGTCCATTGAGTCAGTGATGCCATCCAACCATCTCATCCTGTGTTGTCCCCTTCTCCTCCCGCCTTCAATCTTTCTCAGCATCAGGGTCTCTACAAATGAGTCAGTTCTTCGCATCAGATGGCCCAAGTATTGGAGCTTCAGATTCAGTCCTTCCAATGAATATTCAGGACTGATTTCCTTTAGGATGGACTGGTTGGATCTCCTTGCTGTCTAAGGGACTCTCAAGAGTCTTCTCTAACACTACAGTTCAAAAGCATCTGTTCTTCGGTGCTCAGCTTTTTTATAGTCCAACTTTCACATCCATACTTGCGTGACTACTGGAAAAACCATAGCTTTGACTAAACGGACCTTTGTTGGTAAAGTAATGTCTCTGCTTTTTAATATGCTTTCTAGGTTGGTCATAACTTTTCTTCCAAGGAGCAAGCGTCTTTTAATTTCATGGCTGCAGTCACCATCTGCAATGTTTTTGGAGCCCCAAAATATAAAGTCTCTCACTGTTTCCATTGCTTCCCCATCTATTTGCCCTTAAGTGATGGGACCAGATGCCATGATCTTAGTTTTCTGAATGTTGAGCTTTAAGCCAACTTTTTCACTGTCCTTTTTCACTTTGATCAAGAGGCTCTTCAGTTCTTCTTCACTTTCTGCCATAAGGGTGGTGTCATCTGCGGTTATTGATATTTCTCCCAGCAATCTTGATTCCAGCTTGTGCTTCCTCCAGCCCAGCATTTCTCATGATGAAGAGGCTCTTCAGTTCTTCTTCACTTTCTGCCATAAGGGTGGTGTCATCTGAGGTTATTGATATTTCTCCCAGCAATCTTGATTCCAGCTTGTGCTTCCTCCAGCCCAGCATTTCTCATGATGTACTCTGCATATAAGTTAAATAAGCAGAGTGACAATATACAGCCTTGACGTACTCCTTTTCCTTTTTGGAACCAGTCTGTTGTTCCATGTCCAGTTCTAACTG
Source organism: Bos taurus (assembly GCF_002263795.3). Classification (NCBI taxonomy): domain Eukaryota; kingdom Metazoa; phylum Chordata; class Mammalia; order Artiodactyla; family Bovidae; genus Bos; species Bos taurus. Next base: position 15,911,546 of record NC_037355.1, on the reverse strand, counting down.
TTGCTTCCTGACCTGCATACAGACTTCTCAGGAGGCAGGTCAGGTGGTCTGGTATTCCCATCTGTTTAAGAATTTTCCACATTTTGTGGTGATCCACACAGTCAAGTCTTTGGCACAGTCAATAAAGCAGAAGTAGATTTTTTCTGGAATATTCTTTCTTTTTCAATGATTCAGCAGATGTTGGCAATTTGATCTCTGATTCCTCTGCCTTTTCTAAAACAGCTTGAACATCTGGAAGTTCACAGTTCATGGACTATTGAAGCCTGGCTTGGAGAATTTTGAGCATTACTTTGCTAGCATCTGAGATGAGTGCAATTGTGCGGTAGTTTGAGCATTCTTTGGCATTGCCTTTCTTTGGGATTGTAATAAAAACTGACCTTTTCCAGTCCTGTGGCCACTGCTGAGTTTTCAAAATTTTGGCATATTGAGTGCAGCACTTTCACAGCATCATCTTTTAGGATTTGATCTGCAATTCCATCACCTCCACTAGCTTTGTTCATAGTGATGCTTCCTAAGGCCCACTTGACTTTGCATTCCAGGATATCTGGCTCTAGGTGAGCGATCACACTATCATGATTATCTGGGTCATGAAGATCTTTTTTGTATAGTTCTGTGTATTCTTGCCACCTCATCTTGCCACCTTAATATCTTCTGCTTCTGTTAGGTCCGTTCCATTTCTTTCCTTTATTGTGCCCATCTTTGCATGAAATGTTCCCTTGGTGTTCATAATTTTCTTTAAAAGATCTCTAGTCTTTCCCATTCTATTGTTTTCCTCTATTTCTTTGCATTGATCACTGAAGAAGACTTTCTTATCTCTCCTTGCTATTCTTTGGAACTCTGCATTCAAATTGGTATATCTTTCCTTTTCTCCTTTGCCTTTCACTTCTCTTCACAGCTATTTGTAAGTCCTCCTTGGACAACCATTTTGCCTTTTTGCAATTCTTTTTCTTGGGGTTGATCTTGATCCCTGCCTCCTGTACAATGTCAGGAACCTCCGTCCATAGTTCTTCAGGCCCTCTGTCTATCAGATCTAATCCCTTAAATCTATTCATCACTTCCACTGTATAATTGTAAGGGATTTGATTTAGGTCATACCTGAATGGTCTAGTGGTTTTCCCTACTTTATTCAATCTACGTCTGATTTTGGCAATAAGGAGTTCATGGTCTGAGCCATAGTCAGCTCCTGGTCTTGTTTTTGCTGACTGTATAGAGCTTCTCCATCTTTGGCACAAAGAATATAATCAATCTGATTTCAGTGTTGACCAACCGGTGATGTCCATGTGTAGAGTCTTCTCTTGTGGTTTGGTATCCCCATACCACATCTAACCCATATTCTTTTCAAATATCTAGTGATAGCTCTATCAAGGAATAGGCCCTCTATCTAAATTCTTCTTAAAAAAAAAAGTATTGATTATTTGGCTACAGGGTCTAGGTTGCAGCACACAGGATCTTTAGTTGAGGCATATGGGATCTAGAACCAGGACCGCCGGCACTGGGAGCCTGGGGTCTCAGTCACAGCACCACCGGGGAAGTCCCTCTATATAATTTATTTTAGACAGTTAGGGAAGGTCAAAGGTTCTTCCTGGGCCTTGATTGCAGCTTGAAAGAAATCTGCATGCCAAAGAGACACATTTTGGGGTGACAAAATTTGTTCCCTTACAAAATTTTACCAAAAAGTATTTTTGTATCTCAAGGAAATTAAAGGTAACAAATTCAATTCTGTACTTTTTTCCAACATTGTATCAAAATCGATCACGTATCAAACATGCATTGAGTACCTGTTCTGTGCCTGGAGATTAGTAGATGTCATCTTAGAGAGGAAGGAGAAAAATATTTTCCTCTACCCTCCTAGGTTTAGTTTCTGGGGTTCTGCAAATTAAATGGACAAAAGACAGATTAACCAGATGAAGGTTATGTATGTTAATAGAAGCCTTCACAGAAAAGAAGTGAAGGCCCAAAGCGGGCAATTAAACTCTGGAGGCTTATATGACATTTTAACAGTGAGTAATAAAGCATTGGAGAAGGAAATGGCAACCCACTCCAGTGTTCTTGCCTGGAGAATCCCAGGGACGGGGGAGCCTGGTGGGCTGCCGTCTATGGGGTCGCACAGAGTCGGACATGACTGAAGCAACTTAGCAGCAATAAAGTTGTGGGAAAGTGACAAGATTAAGGAAAGGGAGCTTGTGTTCTAGGGGTGGTAAATTGTGGGAAGGTAAATATATGCAGGGTATTGGGTACCTGGAGTGCTACTGAGAAGGAAGAATAGTTTAGTAAGCTCTGTTAGGCAGATTAAACTCAGATTGTCTGTGTTGATTAAGATGCATTGTCTTCTTCCTGGAAATGGAGAGGAGACAACCTTTACAAAGGGAAATGTGTGCCCCGTTTTTAGAGAAGAGCAGAACAGAGAGTTCAATACAATCCGTAAGTCAAAGAGGCCTATTTGGGGGTGGCACGTGCTGTTCTTCAACTGCTTCTCTCAGAAGCTAAAAGACTTTTCAAAAGATAGGCATCTATGGGACAAAAAAGGATGCTGGCAAGCCTTGCTTAAATGTCTTTCTGGTGCTTTCTCTGTGATTCATTTACTCATCATTTTCTTGTTGCTGTTTACACTAGGGAATAAGGATGAAGTACAAGAGAATAGAATGAGAAAACATACAAATCTTAAAATGTGTGTTTTAAATACAAGTCATTAGCACATTGAAGTCTTCATATTCTGAAATTTTGTTTGTTCTTTGAAATTTTTAAACCTAGTAATAACTTAGAGGTGAAATTTAATATAAATGGGAAGAGTTAGAAGAGGGTATCAGATTCCCTCTCAACATTTAATTAATTTATAATTTGTTTTCAGTTTCAACCATATCAAGGAGATAAACTAAACGAATCATCATCTCTAACTATGCAGAAAACTTTGATTGATACCATCCACTTATTCTGTCACTCAGTGGTAACCACCCCTGACATTTTTTAAGAGAAAGAGGAGAGGTTGGAGGAGATCAGTAATCAACTGCCCTTTATATATCTAAATGAAATGAAAAGTCTGCTGTTTATTACAGCACAGCAAATAACATAGTAACATAGCAAATGGAGCTGAATTCACTTTGGGGAGTTGCAGAAACGATCTTGCTTTGGTGACTATTTTGTAAAGGAGCTTGGCTCCTATTCAGCTTGGTTTTGCAGTGAGAATTGAGGCGAGAAGAGATAAGCCAGCAATTCCACCGTTTCCCAGCAGAGGCAGCTGTTTTGTGCAGGTCCCTGTTTCTCAATATGGCACTCACATGTTTCCATTGGGTCCTATCACATATCAAGTTAAATGCTACCTGTGTCTCTATCAGCTACGGCACCCCTGCCTCTCTTTCGCTGCTGAGCTCAGCCACAGGCCTTCTAAAGTTTCACAGATTTAGCCCACACTTCTGTAACACTTTTGCATCCATCCTAAGAACTGCTGGTTTTAGCACCTTCCTGAAATGGCAGCCCACTCCAGTGTTCTTGCCTGGAGAATCCCAGGGATGGCGGAGCCTGGTGGGCTGCCATCTGTGGGGTCGCACAGAGTCGGACACGACTGGAGCGACTGAGCAGCAGCAGCAGAGTCACCCACAGGTTCAGATCTGCGTGTCTTTTCTACCCAAACTATTTCATAATGTCTTGGTGAGATGCAGTCATCTCATGTATTTTTAAATGTCTCTATGATAATGTAATAGGTGACACTTGTGTTTAATAAATGCCAAGCACCATTCTTAAGACTGTGCTTATTAACTAACTTAGTGCTCATGATGATTCTATAGTATAGATATCAATATTATCATTACCTAATTTTGCAGATACAGGAAAATTAAATACACTTTCCTAAGCTTATGCAGCTGGTATGGAGCAGGCCTGGGATATGAATCTATATCTGGCTAATGAATGAGTCTGGCTATAGAATATTAGCTCTCAGCTCCTGAATATCCTGACCACAATACACTCCATCTCTTAGTACACTGTGAGGTACTCCAGAAAAGCGCTGATAGTAAGAATTAGTTGTGTTTGCACCTGCTTAGAAGTTCAGGGGTGGCATGGTCTAGTCTAGCAAGGGAATCATGAACTTAAGAGTCAGATTACTGCAGCTTTGTGACCTTTTGACAAGTTATTTTGATTTGTTTGGGTTTTAGTCTCCTCATCTGTAACATAAAGAAAAAAGTATTAGTACCTCTTTTTAAGGTTTTTGTGGGAGTTAAATGAGATAAGAGATATGAAATACCAGTGAGTTTCCCTTTTCCTTTCCATGTGAATTACCTCATTTGTCCCCTTGGCAGTTCTGTGATAGAGGCACTGGAGGTATTATATCCATTATACAAATGAGAATATAAATCCATAAAGGTGTGGTTTAATGTATTTCATTGCTTTGAGATAATTCTTGACCATGATCTCTTCAGGTATTTCTTCTGCTGTATTTTCTCTCTTCTCCTTATGTGATTCCAGTCAGCCATCTTATATCATCCCACAGCTCTTGTGGGCTCCATTCTTTCTTTCCATTCTTTTTTCCTTTGTGTTTCACTTTGGATCCTTCATAGCAGTGCATCTTTCTTTCAGTTCACTGATTCTCCCCACAGCTGTGTAATTTACTGGTAAGTCCGTCAAAGGAATGCTTCATTTCTTTTTAATTTTATTTTTATTTTATATTGGAGTGTAGTTGATTTATAATATTGTGTTAGTTTCAGGTATACAGCAAAGTGATTCAGATTTACATATATCCATTCTTTCTTAGATTCTTTTCCCATATTGGTTATTACAGAATATTGAGCAGAGTTCCCTGTGCTATGCAGTAGGTTCTTCTTTATTCTCTATTTTATATATAGTAGTGTGTATATGTTAATCCCAAATTCCTAATTCATCCCATCCTCCACCTTTCCCTTTTAATAACTTCAAGTTTTTTTTGAAGTCTGTGAGCCTGTTTTCAGTTTTAAACAAGTTTGTTTGTATCATTTTTTAGATTTCACATATAAATGACAATCATGTGGTATTTGTCTTTCTCTGCCTGACTTACTTCACTTAGTATGATAATCTCTTAGTATGATAATCTTCACTTAGTATGATAACCATCCATGTTGCTAGAAATGGCATTGTTTTATTTTTTATGGCTGAGTAGTATTCCATTGTATATATGTACCACATCTTTTTTTAGATTATTTTATTTTAATTGGAGGTTAATTACAATGTTGTGGTTTTCACCACACATTGACATGCAGCAGCCATAGGTGCACATGTGTCCCCCCATCCTGAACCCCCTCCCACCTCCCTCCCCACCCCATCCCTCTGGGTTGTCCCAGAGCACCAGCTCTGAGTGCCCTGCTTCAGGCATTGAACTTGCCCTGGTCATCTATTTTACATATGGTAATGTACATGTTGCAGTGCTCTTCTCTCGTATCATCCCACCCTCGCCTTCTCCCACATAGTCCAAAAGTCTGTTCCTTACATCTTTGTCTCTTTTGCTGTCTTGCATATAGGGTCATCATTACTGTCTTTCTAAATTCCGTATATATGAGTTTATATACCTTATTGGTATTCCACTGTATATATGGACCACACCTTCTTTATCCATTCATCTGTCGGTGGACCCTCAGGTTGGGAATGCTTCATTTTTGATAGTGTGGTCGTCTTCTTGAGTGTTTCCATTTGACAGAAACTCCTTAACTTCTGATGCATGTTGTTCATCTGTTCTGCTGGATAGAATGTAGACGCTCTGCAGACACTGAGGGAAATATCCATACCTGGAAACGGGCATGCTTCTTCTTCCATCAGGCTGTAGATGTGGACAGACAAACCAGTTGAGTCCAGAGTTGATCCAGATTTCATTTTGTCTGCACCACAGGCTTCACCTCCCACTAGAGGGGACCGCATCGCCTTATGCTGAAGTGGGGCCAGCAAGTCAGAGATTTTCCTTGGTTGGTGTGCTCTGCACTCAGCTCTGCCTGCACACTTGTAGCACAGAATTCAACTCTGACCAAGCTCCTGTGCCACCTCAGGAGTTGACCACAGCTGCTTCTTACACTAGGCTAGGTTCATGTGGGGATGAGGGGTCTTTCATTCTGGGTCTGCTTCACTCTTAGGTCATGTGTCTAGGCCTCAGGCCTGGGGCTGTCTCAGGATCCATGCCTTTTCTACCATGGCAACTAACCTTGGCCTTGTGTATGTGGTTGTGATCTAAAGTGGCCTTAGTATTCAGCAGCATGAAGTAGGATTTCAGTTTCCTGGTCAGAGATTGAAGTCAGGCCGCGGCAGTGAGAGTGCTGAATCCTAGTCCCCAGATCATGATGACCAATAGCCAGTGACAAGCCATTGGCCCGTTGTCTTTGTAGAAATGAATTTCCACAAAGAGAAAGTGGTGAACAACTAAGTGGTGGTGGTTTAGTTGCTAAGTTGTGTCTGACCATTTGTGACCCCATGGACTGTAGCCCACCAGGCCCCTCTGTCCATGGGATTTCCCAGGCAATAATATTAGAGTGGGTTGCCATTTCCTTTTCCAAGGGATCTTCCTAACCCAGGGGTCGAACTCGAGTCACCTGCATTGCAGGCATATTCTTTACCATCTGAGCCACCAGGGAAGCACCTAAATAAGTGTTTATTAGGAGGAAAAAGGAGTACGTGTGAATAGACTCACGGGTGAATTCAGAAAGTGTTACACCTTTTTTGGTAGTTTGGATCACTGTTCTGGGGCATTTCTTCTGGGGTTCCTCTAGCCAGTCTTCTTGCTTTGCCTGGCTCTGAGTCCATATTTGGTTTAAGTCAGGGTCCTCCCTGTGTATGTACCCTGTGTGTACATGCCTCTCTTAGCCAAGGTGGGCTCTAGTGAAGAGGACTGTGGGAAGGTTGACATTGCCTACTATGGGGTGGTAGCCCCTCCCTTTTGGCCCCCAAGGAGCCTTTCTGTGCATGTGTAGTTGGGAAGGTTTCCTTGATCTCAAGAATGAGGAATATGTGGTCTCTTATCTTTTATCCGGACAGGGCTCAGCTTCTCCTCCCTCCTGCTATTATCTTCATCTTGGAGTGTCTGTCCACAGGGGACAGACTCCAGCTGCTCCGTGTGGGGCTCCTCTGTCTCCTGCCTCAGTGGTAGATTTGAAGGTTCCTCATACATACAGGCAGCCTGCATCCCAGAAAGCAGGCATATTGTTCACATTTCCTGAGCCACTAGTGAGGTCTCCTAAACAAGCCTTTTTATCTCTCATATTGTTGGACTCTTGATTTGTTGGGATTGCATAATTTTGTGGTTCCCTTGTGTAATGGAAATGCAACACTGGGCCTGGTGCCTAGTAGGACATAAAAAATCTTTATTGGTTAACTGAGGAACCTAAATAGAAACATCCTGTTGACTGTCCAAAGGTCCCACTCTCATTTTGACTTGTTCCTATTTGACAGAAGAGGTCACTGCCTGACTCAGGAGTACAAAAGTATGCGTTTCTTTTAGAAGCTTCACTGGACAGAGTTGAGAAACATAGTCTTTAAGCAAAGCTATTATGATCTCTGACTGAAAATACACACACTCACACACCCCACCTCTGAGGGTCTAGAAAACTGAATTCTGATTCTGCCTCTCATTAGCTGTCTCTTAATATGCAGATTACCCACCAGATCTATTCCTTAGTTTATTTATCAAATGGGATTAATTATATGTATCTTACTTCAATAGATGGTTGTGAAGGTAAAATGAAATTACATAAGTAATTTAGAACACTTTCTAAGTGCTATAGAAATATAAAGTATTCCTCTAGGAGGGGTCAGAGAGGTGTAGAAAAAAGTGGGAGTTTGAATTTCAAGGCACCCTTTTGACATCTACACATCACCATAAGAGAGAGTCCATGAATATGGAAGAGAGCAAAATTAGCAATAGAGCTCTTCCTCTCACTAAAATTAGCCTACTTGTGATAAAGGTTAATTAAGTCCTTCTCCACCAGGCAAGGACACATTTTTAAAGGGAAATAGCATGTCAGCCCTGACTCGTGCTGGGGAGTGATGAGGTCTTCGTGTCATATCTCACTTTGAGCTCAGTAAGCTCTCCTGTTTCCTATAGACCTAACCTGATGTTCCATTTCCTGTCTCAGGCCTAGAATTCCTCCTCCGTGCTGCTTGATTCATTTATATACTTGTACTCAGACAACAGAGACAAGTTCAATTCAGTTCAGTCGCTCAGTCATGTCCAACTCTTTGTGACCCCATGAATCGCAGCACGCCAGGCCTCCCTGTCCATCACCAACTCCCGGAGTTTACTCAAACTCATGTCCATCAAATCGGTGATACCATCCAGCCATCTCATCTTCTGTTGTCCCCTTCTCCTCCTGCCCCCAATCGCTCCCAGCATCAGGGTCTTTTCCAATGAGTCAACTCTTTGCATGAGGTGGTCAAAGTACTGGAGTTTCAGCTTCAACATCTTTCCTTCCAATGAACACCCAGGACTGACCTCCTTTAGAATGGACTGGTTGGATCTCCTTGCAGTCCAAGGGACTCTCAAGAGTCTTCTCCAACACCACAGTTCAAAAGCATCAATTCTTCGGCGCTCAGCCTTCTTCACAGTCCAACTCTCACATCCATACATGACCACTGGAAAAACCATAGCCTTGACTAGACGGACCTTTGTTGGCAAAGTAACGTCTCTGCTAGAGACAAGTAAGACCATCAAAAAAGTCATCAGGAAGCTTCTTTCTGCCAACTTCATTCATACCCCAAATCATGTGCACCAAAGAGTGCCAAAGTATACACAAGGCACAACCTATATAGTTTTACTTCCTTTGCCTGGATTCAATCCCTGGATTGGAAAGAGCCCATGGAGAAGGGAATGGCTACCCATTCCAGTATTCTTGCCTGGAGAATTCCATGGACAGAGGAGCCAGCAGGCTACAGTCCATGGAGTCACAGTCAGATACAACTGAGTGACTAACACTTGTCACCTGTTACACACCATTGAAACCTTCAACCACAAGCTGATGAGTCTAGAGCACAGGTCAACCAACTACTGCCTACAGGCCAAATCCAGCTTGCCAGCTGTTTTATAAATAAAGTTTTATTGGAACACAGTCACTCCCATTTCTGTGCCTATTGCATGGGGCTGCTTTATCACTCCAAAGGCAACACTGACAAATTGCAGTACAAGTGGTATGACCTGCACAGCCAGAAACATTTGATATCCGGCCCTTTGCAGAAAAAGTGTGTCTACCGCTTGGTCTAGAGCAATATTAGGCCTGTCCACTCCCCGCCAACATTACTAAGCCACATTTGGTTTATTCAGATCTCTTTCTCCTTCTTTGATTTAATGAACTAATTATTATGGAACTGATTTATGCAATAGCACCTAAGAAAAATGAGATAAAGAGTTGTTCAGATGTGAGAATGTATAATGTTATAAAGTATTTAACTAGGAAAGTTCATAGAAAATACAAAAAAAAAAAAGTAATAACACTCCATAAGGATGCAGTCAGCCAACCAAATCTAAAATGTAGAAAACTCTACACAATAAACCACCCAGTTTTTCCAGAAAATACCTGGGCATGGAAAATCAAAAGTGGAGTAGGACACCTGTGGAGATTCAAAGAAACTTAAGGTATATTTCAACCTAATGCAACTTGTGGATCTTCTTTTTGTTTAAACAGTCGATGTTTCTGTATTGATCTGTGTCCACACATCTCGCAAGCCCTCTTCTTCTAATATCCAAAGGTTCTTTTGGATTTTCTTTTTACTTTTTGAAAAAAAATTTGGCCACACAGCTTGCAGAATCTTAGTTCCCCAAACAGGGATCCAACCTGCACCCCCTGCAGTGGAAGCACAGAGTCCTAACCACTGGACTGCCAGGGAAGTCCCAAGATGTGTATCTTCTATTTGAACAACTCTACTGAGATGATTTAAATATAGAAGAGATCTTGGTGTTTTGAAGGGATTATTTGTACTTATGTATAATGATATTGTGATTAGTTGTTCATAAATATCCTTATCTATTCAAGATAATTAAATTATGATATGGTATTTGTGGGTGAAATAATATGATACCTAGGATTTGCTTTCTACTCTCCAACTCCTTCAGTCAGAAAAATATAGTAGAGAATATAAAAGGAATAATATTGGCAAATGTTTGATGATTATTGAGCCAGAGTGTTGAGTACATTAAGCTCACTGTGGCTTTCTCTCAAACTTTGGTCTTTTTGAAAATTTTCACTATGAGATCTTTTTTTCAAAAGCATGAATTGAACCTGAGTCTCCTGCATTGCAGGCAGATTTTTTACCATCTGAGCCTCCAGGGAAGCCCATTAGTTTGAGTCATCTTTTAATTTGGATCCTGGTTTTGCTAGCTGTTTCTAATCTGTAGAATGGACATTGTGATTCAGATTATATGTGATATTGTGAGGATTATGAAAACTCATTGAGACAGTAAAAAGTTTAACACTGCATAATTCATAGGAAATGAATCAATACCTCGTAGCTATTATTTTGTATTTGCTATCACATGACAGGAATGTAAATACTTATGAGCCTAGTTCATTTATCATGTAATTGACTTCTGTGAATTACAGACCTTAAACCCATATTGTTGCCAATCAAGAAGAAGGAGCCAAAAGAGAAAATGTTTTCACTGTGTACACATATTTCCTTGACAGTCTGGAAACAGTCACAGAACCTGTCGATATATGGAGGAAAACTGTGGTACCCAGGGGATCGTGATTGGAATGTCAGATTGTCCTGACAATACATCTGTCCTCAACAGTAGTTTTTTTGTTTGTTTGTTTGTTTTAATCAACATAGTCGTTTTCTGTGAAATTGCTAATAAGCACCTGTGAACACTTTAAGCCCATTGTGCATGGGAAGCCCTGTGACTTTGTAGGACACTGACAGACTTCCCAGTTTGAATTACTCTCCTCTCTCCTTGACAGCTTGCACTCAGATGACCTAGAGCTGGTTCTGAGTAACATGACACCCCTTCCACTGCATCTCAGATGACTAATCCACCATTTAGTCAACCATTCAGTAGCCAGCATGCATCATTCACATTTACAGGAAAACACATGGACTTAAAGGCACAGGATGTTAGAACAAAAACAATAACCATCCCATCAAACAAATGACATAAACTTGGGCCCTACCCCCACTGAGAGTGTCCCTTAAAATTCATCCCTTTGGGGGGGTCTCATTCTGAGTAAAATTACCATCAGACAAAGATGTTGGGAAGCATTCTGTTCACAATGGATATTTTAAAAAAATAAAAAAATAAGAGAAATGTGAGATGTTGGAGAAGGCTGGGAAGAAATGTTTTGCTTGAACTCAAAATAATAACACTGTACTTTCTGTTCCTGTTCTTCCACAGAATGACATCACTCCTCTACATGTTGCATCAAAAAGAGGAAATGCCAACATGGTAAAACTATTGCTTGATCGAGGAGCTAAAATTGATGCCAAAACAAGGGTAAGGGTGCAGCTTAGGTACTTGCTTATGCTTATTTTCAGGAAGCAGGTCTGCTTCTACTAATGCCTTTGTTGCTGGCTCAGCCCTGGCTTTGTTATTTCCTTTGTTGTCGTCTCTTAGAAAATGACTGCTAAGCTGATTCTTCTTATAATGAGATAATGATCCCCATTTATAAAGCTTTAATATACATTTAAATAGTACTGGGATTTAATTATAGAAACTAAGGTTTAGGTCCAGAGTTTTTGTTGAGTTAAATTTTTAAGTATTTAATCACTACTTGATACTGCAGACAGAGCTATTGGGCCAGTTTGATTATAAAACTGACATTTTATTTAAAAACAAATCTGTCTCCCTTTGCACACTGCTGGTGCAGCCACTATGGAAAACAGTATGGAGGTTCCTCCAAAAACTAAAAATAGAACCAGCATATGACCCAGCAGTCTACTTTGGTGTATACACCCCCAAACAATTGAAAGAAGTAATTGAAGCCATGTAATAGTCAAGAGGTGGAAGCAACCCAATATCCATGGATAGAAAATGGTTAAAGAAAATGCGTTATGTACATACAGTGGAATGTTATTCAGCCTTATAAGGAAATCCTGTCAATTCCCCAGTATGAATGAGTCTTGAGAACATTATGCTAAGTGACAGAAACCAGTCACAAAAGTACAAATACTGTATGTCCCACTTACAGAGGTACCAGCAGTAAACACATCAAAACAGAAATAGAATGGCACTTGCTGGAGGCTTAGGGACGGGGAAATGGGGAGTTGTTGAGTGTCAGTATTGTAAGATAAAGTTGTAGAGATGTTATACAACATGAATATAGCTAATACTACTTAACTGTGCATTTAAAAGTGGTTAGGAGAGTCAATTTTATATTGTGGTTTTTTTAACCACAATTTAACAAATTTTTTCAACATAGGTCAGTCTAGGCAGGTGTTTTGCCATGTTAATTGTTTGGTGTGAGGCACTGTTGTGGGGAGGGGAAAGAAGTGAGACTTAGAATCAAGTTGGAATCCCAGAAGGTGAGCTTAGCTGGTTGGCTTAGTTTGACGAGGCGATGTAACCTTCTGCATGCAGTTTCTGTATCTGAAAATAAGATTAATGGCTTCCTTGAAGGCTTGTTGCAGTGCTCAAGCTAATGTTTGTAAACTGTATTGGCATAAAGTAGACCAGAAATAAATCCCAGCCGTTGCTAGTAGATGTACACCTCAGAGATACTGCAGCTTTGGTTCCCGACCACTGCGGTGAAGCAGTATTGCAAAAAGACAAGTCACAGGAATTTTTGGACTTCCTAATGTGTATAAACGTTATGTTTATACCATATTATAGTCTATTGTGTAAAAGCATTATGTCTTTAAGAGTGTATATACTTTAAATTAAAAAGTACTTTATTGCTAAAAAAAAAAAAATCTTAACTAGTATTGGAGCCTTTAGCAAGTTATAATCTTTTTGCAATAGTAACATAAAAATCACTGGCCAGAGATCATCATAACAAATATAATAAGAAGAAAGTTTGAAATGTTGCAAGAAGCACAAAAATGTGACACAGACACAAAGTGAGGAAATGGTTGGAAAAATGGCCTTGCCTGATGAGGGTAGCCGCCAACCTTCAACTTGTAAAAAAAAAAAGAGAGAGAGAAAAGCAGTATCTGCAAAGAGCAATAAAGCAATGCACAGTAAAATGAGGTGTGCCCGTATAATTCAGAGCTCCAGTTAACATTTAACTTCTGACCAGGGATTTTCTTTTTCAACATTTCATTTAAGAGTAAAATGTGCTCTTATAAATATCCTCCTCTCTAAGGGTTTTGGAGAGTTATCCCTGTCTTGTAATTGTATCTCCTGCAATCCTGTGGTTCCTCTTTCCAAGAATCCTGATATTTCTAAAACTGGTCCAGTAACCCTGACTTGGTTCCTGTAGTCCTTGATTCAGTACTTTATCTTTCACTGCATGTATTCACTCAAGCAATTAATGATTATTGAATGCCTACTGTGGGCCAGACTTGGCTAAGTCATGGAGAAAGCCCACAAGCCCCCTCCCCTGCCCTCATGAGGCTGATTGATCATTTGTCTGTTGTATACTCTGACTTGAGGGTAGCCCAGCCCTGGGTATTTGACAGGAGACCAGACTTCTTTGTCTTAGTATTGTTGAACCTGAAAGTTTTATGCCTTGTGTGTAGCATAAAAGAAACAAGCTTTCTGGAGAGGAGAATGAAGGAAGATGAGGATTTACCTGCTACAAGACTGTCTGACTAGGGAAGTAAATTGAAGAGAGGTCTTATTGCATTGACCTGACATTATTTGCTAAGAAGCCATCAGCAGTAGGCTAGACCTGTTGTTTTAAGTGGCAGGGGTGTTCTACTGAGTACAGGAGCGGTTGCAAAAAAGAATAAGTTAGATAATCATCACTTAATGCCTCTTGGTTACCTGCAGAGGTAGAGGGTCATTTGTGAATACAGAAATTTTTGTGAAGAGTAAAGAGGGATACTGGAGCTGAGCAGAAGAGAAAAACTTGTATAGCTATACTTGGCTATCCAGCTGGATTTTAACAAAGTGGGTGGATTAGAAATGCCCATATTTCTCCCTCTCTTGATATAGTCATCAATCACCAGAACAGCAAAATTGCTTATTAGTAATTTTGCATCATTTATCAAACACTTACTTGTTCTATTTGGTACAACAGGAAGAGGACAGGGTACGTAGGAAATTCAGGTCCCATATTAAAGGGGCACGTGGTGTCGTGGGGGAGGCTAGAATGAAACATACAAACGCTTCTGGACAAAAGCATCAGACATGCAGAATACGGGACATAGGCGAATTCAAAATACACTTAGTTTCTATGCCATTTTGCCTCCTTGTTCTGAAAGCCTGTCTTATTTTAAACAAAATGTAGAGTCCTTTTCACCAGTCACTCAGTTTCAACGTGGAGTTGCTTTTCTCCAGTGTTATGTGAGTGCTGTGTGGATGTGAGGAAAACTTAGAGAAACAGAATGGTCATGCCTCTATTGTCATTCTCCTGTTGTTGTCCTGCTTGGGGTGGACGGGTGGTGTCACTTGAGAACAAACTGAATTCCTGGCAGACTCTATGGAAGAAAACATAGTACATACCCCCGATATGTCAACTATTTTGTGTTCTCCTCAAAGCTTCCCTTCTCTCTTGCTGAAATGACTGAGTAGTGACTCAAAGTGTCAGTGAAAAGGAGGGAGCCATAAAATTCAGAAAGCCCTAGGGACAAGCCTGAAAACGGAAAGCAATTTTTTTTATAAATACAAGTTTTAATGATTCAATCCAGTAGCTCTTTAGAAAATAAATATTGTTATCTACCCATCTCCTTCCTGCCAGATACTTCCTACTTGTGTAGCTACCTCGTTGCATCAACAGTCTGACCTGCTACACACTAATGCCCTAGATTTAGAGAGTTCACTCAGCACACTCCAAGGGACCCCCTCGTTGCCTTGCTGTGTTCCGTGCGTGTGTTGCTAATCTGATAAAGGATTTGGTTCAAAAGTAGACTCTTACTGCCCTTTCAATCAGGAAAGTAAACTTGAATTGTAGTCAGAGTGATTTAGGTTGGGATCTGAGCAAGACCTGGCCAGCTGGAAAAGCAGGATGAGAGTGAATTTTTTTTACCCTGGTGCCTGATCTCTAGTCTTAAGTGTGACCAGCAAGTGAAATCATGACCCTAGGAAAGTTCATCCTCCTGAGTCTTAGTTTCCATCTCAGTACAGATGGTAAGTTGTTCCGATGACTTCACAGGCTTTCCCCACTGCTGGGGCACCAGATGTTGTAACTTTAAGAATAATTAGCTACAGTGAAAGTTGGGGTGGTGATATATGTTGGGGTGATGTAACCAAGATGGTGAAGTATGAGACCCCAGCCCCCACCACCCACAAAGATCAACAATTAGACAATGATACACTATCAAAAAGAGCTCAGGGAGAGCTTAGGAGTCCAACTGCAGCAAGGACTTCCCTGGTGGTCCAGTGGCTAAGACTCCACGCTCTCAAATGCAGGGGGCCCAGGTTTGATCCTGGGTTGGGGAACTAGATTTCGCATGCCACAGTGAAGATCAAAGATCCCGCGTACTGCAGCTAAGACCTGACACAGCCAAATAAATAAATACTTTTTGTTTTTTTTAAGAAGAAGAAACTTAAGCAGCACAGTGGAACAAAACACCGGAAAATAACTCACAAAAAGCTAGCCTGCAGCATCTGATCCCCTGCTGCCACTGCTGCTGCTGCTAAGTCACTTCAGTAGTGTCCGACTCTGTGCAACCCCATAGACGGCAGTCTACCAGGCTCCACTGTCCCTGGGATTCTCCAGGCAAGAACACTGGAGTGGGTTGCCATTTCCTTCTCCAATGCATGAAAGTGAAAAGTGAAAGTGAAGTCGCTCAGTCGTGTCCAACCCTCAGCAACCCCATGGACTGCAGTCTACCAGGCTCCTCCGTCCATGGGATTTTCTGATCCCCTGAGCCAGCGCTACTCAGGGCCAAGGGTGAGCCTCCCCAAGTAGGAAGAAGTTTTCCTCACCAAGAAAGAGAGAACAGAGTGAGCAGCCAGCCTCCCCAGCCTTTCAGGAAACTGAGCTAAGGACCCACTTGGGTCTCACCCAACCAGAGGCTGGCAAAGCTGAGATGAATAGAGATGGGGAGGAGCAAGGAAACAGCAGGGGCTGGCAGCGTCAGCCACGTGATGGGGATGACTGAGGCTCCCTGTGACCTGCTCTCAGACCCCAGCACCTTTCCCCCTGAAGTAGCCAAGAGCCAGCACAGCCGACACAGACCCCCTGTAGATGTCACTGGTTTTTGTCCCGCGGATATTCTCGTTCGCGGACACCAGCTGTGTGAGCCCCTCCCTGCTCCTCACCTCCCACTGCCTTGCTGGGGCTCAGGATCCATACCAGCAGCCAGCCCAGACCTCTGTGGCCACACAAGTACACAACAGCAGCCTAGAGCCCTGTGGGTCACCCACTTCTGTGCATGTGCTGGGGGCTGGCTCCTCCAGCTGTGCACTTGCACACTGCCGGCCGGACCCTCATCACAGGCTTCTACTGCTGTACTGTACCTATGGCAAGATCCTTCAGTATGGAACGGCAAGCCAACAACCAAGGCCCTCACAACTGCCTGTGGACCTGAACCTGGCTCTATTTCTAGTCACTGGCCTCCATCACTCAGCATGTGCACGCTCCCAACCAGACCCTCATGACCGACCTCCACTGCCATGCATGCTCCTGGGGAGACCCTGCAACCATAGTACACACCAGGGCCTCCACAGCTCCTGTGGGCCAGGCCTAGCCCTGTCTGCTGTCACTGACCTGCACCACCAGGCTCATTTGCAAGGAACCCCTCCAGCTGGGCACCTGCACGCCTCCAGCTTGATGGCCAATACCAGCCTCCACGGCAATGCACCCATGGTGAGAACTTGCAGCCACAGTAATGAATGCTGACAGCCAAGGGACCCCACAACTGCCAGCGTACCTGCAGTTGGCCCGGACCTGTGGCAGCTGGCCCTTGCCCCTAGCTGTTTGTGTAAGTCTGAAATGAGCATTTGCGACTGCATAAGCACCTGCAACTGGCCCCTGCAACCGAGTCTGTTTCCACCAGCAGCTTCAGCCGCCACCACTGCCTGCCAGGCCCTGAGCCCCTGCACCCGAGAGGCACTGAGGTCTCCAGTAGCCTTTGCAGCCACTGTGGTCAATGCTGTGCCCCCAGCAGCCTGAACAGATGAGACATCAGCCCCCAATCCTGTATCTGAGACCCTGCACCGCGAGTTGCAAGGTTAGAGAATGTTCCCGCATGCTCCCACCATAGAAGAAAGTCCTTCCATACCAAAGTCAAGCCATAAAGTCTGAAAGAGATGACTGCTTCTGTAAATGCACAGCATCTATGCAAGGCTACAAGGATCAGAAGGGATCCAGGGTAACATGATGTCACCAAAGGAACACGGTAAACTTTCACTAACTTTGCTGGACAAAGGATTCCAAACACATGTATACCTCTGGCAGATTCATTTCGATATTTGGCAAAACTAACACAATATTGTAAAGTTTAAAAATAAAATAAAATTAAAAAAAATAAAGATGCACAGAGATCTACAAAAAACACAGGTAAGCAGTTTAACAAAATCAGGGGAAAAAAATACAAACTATTCAAGAAGTTCAATACAGAGATAGAAAACATAAAAAGACAACCAAATAAATTTTGGAGCTAAAAATAACAATGACTGTGATGACCTAGAGGGGTAGGATGGGAGAGGGGACAGAGGCGCTAGAGGGAGGAGATATATATATGTATTTATGACTGATTATGTTGTACAGCAGAAACCAATGCAACATTATAAAGCAATTATCCACCAATTAAAAAAAATTTTTAACACGGTAATTGAACTGAAGAATTCAGTAGACAGCTTCAACAATAGATTGGACCAAGTTGAAGAAATTGATCTATCCAGTTTGAAACTATCCAGTCAGAGGAACAAAAAAAGGAATGTAGAGAACCTACAGGACTTATAGGACACCATTAAGTGAAAAGAATCTACCTATCATGAAAGTCCCAGAAAAAGAGAATCACTGATAACTTAATAACTTAGACTGTTACTCTGTGATATCTTTTAGATGTGGAATCTGAAAACATTGAATTTTGGAAGGGAATGGAACAGAGAATGGAATGCTGGTTGCCAGGGGCTGAGAGGTAGGGGAAATGGGGTGATGTTGGTTAGATAGAACAGACTATCAGTTATAAGATGAATAAGCTCAAGTATATTGAGGCTTCCCTGGTGGCTCAGACGGTAAAGCGTCTGTCTACAATGCGGGAGACCCGGGTTCGATCCCTGTGTCGGGAAGATCCCCTGGAGAAGGAAATGGCAATCCACTCCAGTATTCTTGCCTGGAGAATCCCAGGGACAGAGCCTGGTAGGCTACAGTCCATGGGGTCGCAAAGAGTCAGACACGACTGAACGGCTTCACTTTCACTTTCAGGCTCAAGTATCTAGGCTACAGCATGGTGGCTATAGTTAACAATACTGTATTGTACACACCGAAAGTTGCTATGACAGGAGAGCTTTAACAGTCTCTCCGTAACAGTGACAACATAATTTAAGAGGTAATAGTGGAGGCAAATGTGGCGCGACATGTACAGCTATCAAGGCAAATGCTTCAATCTGATCTATATATAGCATCCTAATTTGTTCCTTTAAAGAAATGCATTGCTAAGAATGACTGCTTATGGTAGCTGCTATTTCCATGTAATTTTTGCTGTCTGCAAAGCTAGCATGTGTATTTGCATCCTTTCTAAAGGAAGAGACTTTGCAGTGGATGGTCTGTTGTCGTGTTTATTTTCCTTCGCATCAGTTCACAGCCAAATCAGGGGCTCAGTATGGACCCTAAATTAGAACCAGTTTAAAACTAATTTAGCAACTTCGGAGTTTAAACCAATTTAAATTAGATTCTAAGTTAGAACCGGTTTAAAACTCTGTGGCACCTTCTGAGCTCTCCATCTCCTTTCACTGACTCTTATGAGGCAACTGTGCTTGTACGTAGTGCTCCAGAGACTATTCAGGAGTTCCAGGTAGAGTCAGTAATAGTAATACTGCGGTTCCCAGACTGCTGCTCTCACCATTCCTCCTCCAGCTTCCAGCCTTTCTAGCAAGGTACCACTGCCCGCCTCTCCATATAATCCCACTACTACAATATTACATCCAAAACTACACCTTGACCCTCGGAAACACACATTCATCTTAGTATCCATAGCACTTAGTACTTCCTGGCACATACTAAATGTTTAATAAGTATTTGCTGAATATATTAGATACACTTCCTAATGTTACATTTGCCAAAATGTCTTACTTGATTTTATACTGGTCCTGTGCTAATAAGGATAGGGGGCTTCCCCTCTGGCTCAGCTGGTAAAGAATCCACCTGCAGTGTGGGAGACTTGGGTTCGATTCCTGGGTCAGGAAGATCCCCTGGAGAAGGGAAAGGCTACCCACTCGAGTATTCTGGCCTGGAGAATTCCATGGACTGTATAGTGCGTGGGGTCGCAACGAGTCGGACACGACTGAGCGACTTTCACTTTGTGTTGATATAATTTTGCTCCCTGAAGTTAATGGCATCCAACTGATTTATAAGAATAAAGAGATATTTGTGTGCAGGTAGATAAAGGGCTTTCAGAATATCTCAAATCTGTCAGTTGTTAAATTCTTACCAGTCTGGAAGGATGTCAGGAGACACTTAGATGTCCTGTATTTTAGCCTGTCCTTTCCCAGAAATGCAGGCTTCCCTGGTGGTTCAGACAGTAAAGAATCTGCCTGCAATACAAGAGGACCTAGGTTCAATCCCTGAGTCAGGAAGATTCCCTGGAGAAGGGAATGGCAGCCTACTCCAGTTTTCTTGCCTGGAGAATTCCATGAACAGAAGAGTCTGGTGGGCTGCAGTCTATGGGGTTGCAAAGAGTCAGGCACAACTGAGCAACTAACACTTTTTTTCTTTCCCAGAAATGCAACTGGTTATATTTATCAGGTTAAATATGAGAGAAAAATAAAATAAATATTGGTATTGAGTATTGAGTTTTGCTCTCCATTATATTTCCAGAAGTGTGATTGCCTTGATTAAGAATAAATTCTTAAACTATTAAATATTTCATAGTCATAAAATAGTGTCTATTGAAGAGATGTTATCTGACTTCTTATCAGAAACTCTGCAGATGAGAAGACAATGGAACATCTTTAAGATGCTGACTGAAAAGTATTTGCTAATCTAGAATTTATATCCAGTAAAGTATATTTCCATAATAAAAGGAGAATAAAGACAGTATCAGATAAGCAAAAGCTGAGATAACTTGTTACCATCAAACCTGTACTAAAAGAAATATTAAAGGAAGTTCTTAATTCTGATGTAAGATAAACGATACTAGAAGGAAATGTGGATCTAAAGTAGAGAAGAGTTAGAAGTAATAATCAGATAAAAACTATTTTTATTTTCTTAAAATTTAAAAAAATTGATTGTTTAAATAAAATATCAATTTGTTATAAGATTTATAATGCATTTAAGTTAAATATATATTTATAGCACAAAATATGATGCTACTAATATAAATGAAATTATAATATTGTAGAATTCTCATACATGAAATTATATAACAATACATAATAACATAAATTCTATTACTATATAATATAATTAATAATATTATTTAGGCTGTGATAATTTAGGATATTTATTTTGATCTCTAGGAACACCACTTTTAAAAACAGGAAAGAAAAGAAAAAGTTTATTTAAAAAGCCAGAGGGAAGAGATTGTCAATGATATATATAGTGAATCAGTCACTGGAAAACTAAATTATACTCAGTTAACCCAAAAGAAGATAAGAAAGAAGAGACAAAAAAAGCTCACACAGAAGAGAGTGGAAAAATACACAACAAATATTATAAGGGTGTGTTCTAGGCTCAGAAAGAAAGCTCCAGTTTTCTGAGCAGAAAGAACAACAAGGAATTCTACTTCATTTTAGTTTGATTTTAAACATATAGAATGTATGTCAGGACAGCAAGGAAGGGCACTAGAAAGATATATTTCTCTCTCCTGTATATAAATGGCAGAAATGAATTCTTGATGTTAAAAGGAGATTGCTTGCTGCAGTGGAAGAGATCCAGTCCCTCTGATGCAGGAACCAAGTTCTAATGTGAGTCTAACTGAGTCTAAGTCCTAACGTGAACCAGCGACTTGCATGTGACCTTAGGTAGGCACATTAATCCTTGGAGCAGCACTTTCTTATCTATAAATGCAAATTCTGATGCCTTTCTCTTGGGTTGTTGTAAAAATTCCGTAATATAACAAATATAAAATGCCTGTGACATAGAGCGGTCTCAAAAAATGTTATTTCACTTCCTCTCAGGCCAAATCTACAATTCTCTAACATGTACAAAACGAGGATACAGTCAGAATCTTTAGAGAAAAATACATGTATGAGAATAGTTTGTTAGAATGTAACCAGTGCCTTTTAATTTCTCTCTGGCTATCATTATAACTCTCCTCTCCTGGGTACTATCTGCTTTTTCTTTCATTGTTTTTAATCTTCAGTTAAATATCATATCCCATTTTATATCCATGACAAAGAAGAAAGTATACATCCAGAGTTTTCTGCTTGATTTCCTTTCCTTCTCTTGGGTGTGTTTTTTGCTTAAAAGGAAGAATAGAAAGGAACCTAGAGGATACTAATCAAAATAAACGTGTCTTTTTCTGAAAGTATTTCCCAAGTCATGAAATTGTCTCATTTCAGTATTATCTTTGAGCAAGTTCAACTTATTAAGGACATTTTCTGGGTTCAGTGTTCCTAAGTGTGATGCTTTAATGTCCCAGTCTGTGCTTTTCAGAAAAGCTAGACCTGAAAGCAAATCTTTTTGACCTTGGAGTGTGCAAGGTTTTGCTCTTTGTCTAACACGAGAGAGCCTTTTGTCTAGCCAGAGAAGTGCTGTTCCCTACCTCCCTAATAAGATCGCTGCCACTGAAATGAAATATGAGATCTAGACTCGCCAGTTTGCATTGCTTCAGAATTCTTCCCAAGGGAATGCTTGTTCATTATGTTAGTACTTTAGAAATCAGGGGAATTGGAAAAAAAATCACTCACCCCATGCAATTTCATTTCCCTCCCGTAATGTTACTATGGCAACTCCACATCCTTGCTCCTTCTCTCCTGTCCAACTGCATATATTGCCTATCTTGAGGCAGCCTCCCTTGAGCCCCAAGAACTGCCTTTGTCAAGCATTTTTCAATTAGAGGTCAAAACTATATCCTGTTGTATATGGTTGAGGGACTGCTTTTTGGCCCAGGACCATTCAAAGTAACACTGTGCATTAATTGCAAAATTCTAGGTATTGGGAGTGGATAAAAATCCTTATATTATATTGGAAACAGCATTGCTCTAATTTTAAGGAAAAGAGTTCCCTGCTATGTAAACCAGTTCACTGCTATGTCACAAAACACAATATCCACAATGGCTCTTATTTTAAAGCTTATAGTGTCCTGAAATAGAAAAAGGAGGGGGGACCTTAACTAGAGCCAATATTCTCATATTTCTCTTACTTTCTAATTCTTTTTTTACTGAAGCATAGAAGATTTACAGTGGGTTAATTTCGGCTGTACGGCAGCGATTCAGATATACAGACATATACTTCTTCATGTTGTTTTCTGTTCTGATTTATCACACGATACTGAATATAGTTCCCTGTGCTATACAGAAGGACCTTGTTGTTTATTCAGTCTGTATCTAATAGTTTGTATCTGCTTACCCCAAACTCCATCCTTCCATTCACCTCCCCTCCCCCTTGGCAACCACAGATCTGTTCTCCACATCTGTGAGTCTGCGTCTATCTAGTAGATAAGTTCCTTTGTATCGTATTTTAGATTCTGCATTTAAGTGATATCATATGGTATTTGTCTTTCTCTTTCTGACTGACTTCACTTGTATGATAATCTCTAGTTCTATCCATGTTGCTGCAAATGGCATTATTTCGTTCTTTTTTATGGTCTTACCTTCTTATTCTTAATGCTAAGAAGACTGAGTCATATTCTTCAGTGTAATTCCAGTTTATAAGTCACTTATCTATTGAGAATTTCATTTTTTATGGAACAATAGGTATTTTAATAGCACTTCTAGGGTATAAAATCAGTCTAGTCTTAAACATAGAAAATAAGAAGGAAAGGAATTTTTAAGCCACTAACTAGAAAGCATCTTTAAAAGACTAGCCTAAAAGCCCATTCATTCACCCACTCATTCTCATTTACTCAGTCATTTTTATTAAGCAACTTTTATGAACATGGTACTGAGTTACCTTCTCTATGAGATTCAAGTATCCCTTTTAAGCCATTAACTTATTCCTCAGAAACAAACTCATTGGGATGATAATGCATGTCCACAAATAACTAAAATACTAAGCAAAATGTCGTACTTTCCCATAAAGAGGTTCAGATAAAATATGAGGGGAATCCTCATGGTCAAATGGTTATGTCTACCCTGAATAAGCCTTCAAAGAAAACCTATATTTTAAAACAATAAGATTTGGATCTTGGTGAAAGTGGAAAGGGAAGTTTGGGGTACATGAAATAGTGCACACAGAACAGAGAAACAAGAACAGGAGAGGCTTTTGCCAGGGACTGCAAAGAGTATAATTGAGGTGGACGGGAAGGGGATGAGGCAAAAGTTAAGTGTAGCAGCGACTGATTGGAAGACCTTGAATGCTGCTGCTGCTGCTGCTAAGTCGCTTCAGTCTTGTCTGACTCTGTGCGACCCGTAGACGGCAGCCCACCAGGCTCCTCCATCCCCGGGATTCTCCAGGCAAGAGTACTGGAGTGGGTTGCCATTGCCTTCTCCACTTTGAATGCTAACCTGAGGAATTTAGACTTCACTGAGGACTGAATCAGTTATTAAAGATTATGAACACAGAGGTATCATCAGAGCAGTGCTTCAAGAATGTGAATGATGTCCCACCTATTTCAAAGCCCAAGAAATTAGTTCAAAATTTAAATGTTTACTTTTTGTCCTCCAAAAATGGTATTAAGTAATGTCAATCCCAGCTCTCTCTCTCTTTTTTTTTTTTAAGCAGAACTGTGAATCACTATGTGGCTTATACTTTTCCGTCTCAATGTGGATCAGCCAGTCGTTTTGATCTTCGTGACTGTATAAACTATGATGCTGATTAAAGATCTCACATTAACTCTAGGCACTAGTTTTCCACTGACCTGTGACTGTCCCAGCAGCCAGGCCAGCACTGTCTGTGCAGTCAGATAGTCGTGACATCTTTATGCCGCTTCCTGCTGAAAGGGATCTCTCCTGCTGGGCTTCTGGCTATTTGAAGAG
This sequence comes from Bos taurus, assembly GCF_002263795.3. NCBI lineage: Eukaryota > Metazoa > Chordata > Mammalia > Artiodactyla > Bovidae > Bos > Bos taurus. Next base: position 15,887,269 of record NC_037355.1, on the reverse strand, counting down.
CATTGCACCTGTGAAAAGTTACAGAGCAAATTTGCAGAAGATCCAAAAGAGTTAGATGTTCGCAATCAATGTTTAAAACACTGCAAGTAAAACTACAGTTGATAGAGCTGTGCTTCAGGTAGCTCTGTTGAGCTAGGAACCAATGAGGCTTTCCTTGGGGAACTTGCAGACTTTATCATTGAAACAAGGTGGTAAAACAAGCAGTGGCTAGCATGGAAAGCCCTTCACAGCTCTGACACGACTGAGAAAAAGTCACCTTTCCTTGCTGAGTCCCCAGATTCTATGAGTTTTTAATACATAAACACCGGAGATCAGAAGTAGCAGCTGCAAAATATAAAGGAAAGCAAGGAGTGTCCGAAAGTTTGAGCAGAGAGGCTTTGTCTTAATAATTCCTGCCAAGACATGTCTTATTTGTCCTGCAGCCAGCACTGACCTCTTGCTGAATTCAGCATGTGACACCTTAGATGAGTCATTTAACTTCTTTGAACCTCAGAGTCTTCATTTACAAAATAAAGATTATACCCTTCTGTATAAGGGTAGCTGTAAGGATACAGTGATCCAATGTCTTGGATTTGCTTCAAAACACTACAAGAAAAAAGAAAAGGTCAGGATAGAGATGAATCAATGGGGATGCCAAGGTAACATTTGTTGATGCTGTCCACCAGGTACTCATTACACTATTCAGTCTACTTTAGTCTGAAATATGTTTGAAGTTTTTCCATGATTAAAACTTTTTTAACAGGATGAAGTCAGCAAGATTATATATGTCTGTATAAGGAACAATGTACTTCAAAAGATTAAGGAATTGAAATAGATTTTCCTCTTAGGTAGCCAAACACTTTATATTCAGTATGTAGGATTTTGCTCGGGGGAAGATCATTTTCAAAGATATAAATGAGTTTTCTTTGAAAATGATAAATGAGTTTTCAAAGATGAATAATTTTGTGTGTGACCGTAGTTTAAAAATGCCTACGTGTATTCTGTCATCCAGAGTGTACTTACGAGAAATGAGAGAATCAAATTTGACCTTTTAGTTCATAAAAGACAGTCACATTCAGAGACTGTGAATTTTGTGTGTGTCAGAAGTTAGATGTGATTATTGTATTATTTCTTCTTCAGTTATTTTCAGATTTTACATTACTGGGGAAACATTTGCCTTCATGGTATATTTTTAATGTCTTCTCAGATTTTATTTTATTCTATTTTGTTAGGAAAATGCTGTTTCTGACTTGAAAGACTATTATTATATTGCTTTAGTTTGCTTTAGAGCAAGTGTTTTAAATTAGCATAAAATGTAGAATATTTAAACATGTTCAAAGAATATACAGTCCAACTCATACCATATTTGTGATTCAAATCTCATATTTTAAGGAATTCTAATTGTTCTGAGATTTGGCTAGTAGTTTAGAAATAGGATTGTACCTTATTGACTACGTATTAGATAATTAGGTTTACTTACAAGATCTGTTCATGTAAGCTAGAAAGTGACTTGAATCAACTTTTGACGTATTTTAAAATATGGCTATCTTTAGGGTAGATATTCAGTGTCAACAGCAGGAATCTTCAAGATGGGAAACAAAACCAAGATGTGCAAAAACTTCTCCACATGATTTGGAGCCATTTAGATTGTTTAAATGAATAAATTTCCACTTCCTCAATCCCTGTTAATTCTCCTTTCTCACCTTTTTTTTTTTTTAATACAGTGGCCCTTCTCCCCTAGTCCTAAAGAAAGGCCCTGACTCTAACTGTAACCCACAAGGCCCCACAGTGCAAAACCTCTGAGGCGAAGGGAAGAGCTCAGATCCCTGGTGTCCTGTTAAGAACTGCATGCTTCTGGTGCTTAGATAATCGAATTCTTCTATTGCTGCTCACAGAAAAGACCTAATGAAGTTGTCATATGATGAATCATTGAAAAAATCTTTGATGAAAGGTTATTAAGTGATTTTTGGCATGTAATTCAGGAATTTAGAGAATTAGTGCTACTGCCAAAACAAAAGTCCAACTATGTATTAATGCAGACAAGATGTCTCAGCACTAACATTTATAAAGACAAAAATTGGGAAAGTGTTGATGCTGAGCCCTGGCTCATTCTATCAATAAATTGTGAAAAAAACATATGTCATTCAGAGAGGAATTTTTAATAAATTGTTACTCTTGCTTAATAATCATAAAATTTATAATGTATTGCTGTTTTGATCCATTGTGTTTGGATAATTATCATTCCAATCAGATTTATTTTTGACACTTAAAGGCTTGTGTTCTCAGAAAATCTTTAAACTTTTTTAAAATTTAGATTTATGTTTTTTTTTGCAACAGGGAAGTATGATATGATAATCAATAAAAAACACTCAAGCATAAAATTATATTACATGAAGATACAATTATATGGGGGAAATGAAATGGAAATAGACATGCAGGAGCAAAAAGGAGCAATGTAAAATTCCTGTTACAAATTCCTATTTGAAAAGTTTGTAGTATTTTTTTAAATGGTGGATTTAAATACAATTATTTATAGTACTTGGATTCCATTGGATAGTCAAAAGAGTAGTGGAACAGTTACATTTTTAACTGTCAGCTTTGCAGGGAATTACACACTTGACCACTGCTTAAACTTGAAAAATTCAATTCTTTAGTTGAAAAAATAGAATTATATTATGAGATACTTGAGTAAATATTTGAAGCTCGCTGGTCCACAGCACTTTGGATGCTATGCTGAATCTTGATGAAATAGACTCATTCATAGAGCTTCCCATCGAATGTATTTGAAAACGTTGCCTTTTTTGATAGGACGGTCTGACGCCGCTGCACTGCGGAGCGAGAAGTGGCCATGAACAGGTGGTGGAGATGCTGCTCGATCGAGCTGCCCCTATTCTCTCCAAAACCAAGGTAATTTCTCCCCAGGTGTTTGAGAAGATCCTTTGGTTATTTTACCCAACCTTCCAATCACATAGAATTTGCTGTAGTTTGAATTTAGCAATTACTGTGCTCTGTGCACCAAATCTTTAGAGACCCTCAAGATCAAGTTTGAGTTCACGAGGCCTTCAGATGGAACACCCTCTACCACAGAGTCATTTGTGGGTGTGTTACTTGTGTTTTTGTTTCAGGAACACTTACTGTTTGATTTTATTCTATGAAATTTCCATAGCTCAGAAATGATTGCTTGTTGGGAAAAGAAAGACTAAGATTTACAGTCTGAAGTCTGGGTGCTGGCACCTTTTCTCCTGACCCTCAGTTTATTTCTTGAGAGTTCACAGACTATTTTTAAAAACACCAAGGTATTATTTAAGTGATAAAGACTGGAAACTGTGGAAAGATTGCACTTTGGGCCTTTGGAACAGTTGACATGTCTGAAAGGAAAACATAATGATTGCCTTAAAAACAAAATAATGTTTTACTAAGTGTCTTCTGAGTTTTTTAAATGGTAAGACCATTTAATAGTATTTGAAAAAGAGAATATTTGTAAATAAATTTGGGGACATACAAACTACCTCAGAGTCAGTACTATTTTTATAAATCAAATTAGTGACTTTTTGAAGCTACATTAAGCTTTATAGAGAGCCGTAATTTCTAAAGATGAACAACAACAAAACATGTATCACTCCTGTTTGCACTCTGATCAGTGTTTACTCAACTTTAGTGAAGATGGACAGCGTCAAGTTTGTCGGAACAATTTTATCACTCATCACAGAGTTTAGATTGGCAAGCGTTGGAGAAATTATCCAACAGAAGTAAGCAGCCACCCTTTTTCATTGCATGTGATGACATCTTGGACTTTTGAGTGCTTCTCATCTAAACCATTCTACTTGTTCCTTTTCCTTCCACATAGTCCATATCTATCTCCTCTTAATCCCACTGCTCTTTGAACTACATCATCTTCCTAAACTGCGGTAATTATTTCCTTACTTGTCCCCCACCTCCCCACCTGCTCCTTTCTAATCCTGTTCCCATTTTGCAGTCAGAGTGGCCATGTAAACATCAACCAAACCATGTCAGCCTCCTGCCTAAAAAGTCTCGAATTAATTCTCATCATTCTCTTTAAAATGCTCATCTTATCAGAACAATATGGGCACAATTAAAAAGCAAATCATTGTCTCGTCTTTCTTTTCCTATTGTTCATCTCATTGTGTATTTGGCTTTTTTTCCTAAGAAATCTCGATTATTTTTGATGTTTTTAATATGCAAGAACATTTTCTTGTCCTCTGAGAGCTTCTTAAAGCATCCAGTTCTTGTTTTACAGATGCAATACAGTCTGTTGCCTTTCAGAAAACATTTAAGATGACTTTTCTTTAAATTCTTTCATCTCTCGTCTGTCCCTAACTCCTCAGGTTTCTTTTTATGTCTTTGTTGGCTCTGGCTGTCTCTTTTGTGGTGGGAGTTTCCTGCCACGGTCTACCTGACCATGTGTGCCAGGCACTCACCTTTGAGTGCAAGCCCCGTGAGCGCCACGGGCAGGGCTCCTTTCAGGTGGATCAGAGAGGTCCCTAATGCCAGGGTTTGTTGCCTTTTCTCTAGGAGGTATGGTTTTTTGAGAGACGAGTTCTCCAGCCTTTCTAGGTGAATATGTTGGAAAGGAACAGGAGCTATCATTCTCCTGGTCTTCGATGTATACCTTAATCATAACAGTGATAACAGTAGTTACATAGTGATTACTACATACCAGGCTCTAAGTACTGTGCATATATTAACCCATTTACTCCTCACAATAACCCTGAGGCATGAGTTTTATTATGCCCTTTTTATAGATGAGGGAACTCAGACCCAGAGCGATAGAGTAACTTTCTTGAGACGTCTCATTTTGTGTCAGAACAAAGAGTTGAACCCAGGTCGTCTAACCCTAGAGACCATACTCTTTCAACAGCTACTGTGTCCTTCCTTCTTTTGAGTGCCTGTTCTGAATCAGAGCCTAACCACTGCCCTCTGCTCAGCCCTGGGCCCAGAGTCCAGAATCTCCAGAGGTTTAATTCCTGGTTTCCTGCAAGGCACAGTGGGGAAGTCATTTGGTTTTGCTGGGTGGAAGGACCTATGGACCTGACTCTTCCATAGGCAGCCAATCCAGCTTTTGGTCCCAAGCCTCACCTTTATCCCCCGAGGTACCACGTTTCCCTGTTGCCGCCTTTTGGACATTTGGGAGTTAAAGCCATTCTCTGCATCGTACGCTGTAGTATACCAGAGCCACACCGTTGAACCTATTATGTGCATCTCTTCCTAATTCCATATTCAGTAACATTATGGTGATAGATTGATATCGGTCATAGAGTAGAGGTCTTTGCACAGTGTAAACTGGCAAATGCTACCTATTTTCACAGAGCTATCGTGAGACATTTGCCAGCGTACCACAGATTATACCCTTCACCAGGCACTTAGGTGTCAGCCTTCTCCTTTCTGCTGGATAAGCTAACACACGTAAAATCTCTTCTCATATTCTAAAGTTGTAGACATCACACATACGTTTTGTTTTCTTTCCCATTGTGTGACTGTGTGGGTGTGCCTGCGCATATGTGTGCGTGCCCCACGGATTCTGTCTTTTAATTCCGTTCATGTTTTTCAGTGGAGCTTGTGAAAGTTTGGATAAACACACACATCACTTCTGCCATGTTTTTCGGAAGTCCCCATGCCCACTGCACTGAGAAGTCCTTACCAGAATCTGACCACCAGACTCATCTCTGGTCCTCAGCATCTCCAGCCAAGCAGGTTCCTTTCACTTCCTATAATACACCAAGACTGTTCTCATTTCCTGTTCCCTCAGACTGAGCTTTCTCAGTCTGTCCCAGATCTCTGTAGTCTTCACCTTTTTCTCAGCTCAGATGTCATCTTCTCAGCGAGACCTTCTTGGTTTCTTTACTCGTTTGCTATCTCTTTCTTCAGTGAAATGAAAACGAGAACTTTGTCTTATATTCAGCATTATTCCCCAAGCACCTCAATCAACACCTGTTACCTAGGAGACCTTCACCAAATATTTATCAAATAAATATTAAGTGGATGAATGCATTCTGAACTTTAAGACCATCTCTCTAAATCTTCAAGACGTCCATCTTTCTTAGCTAAGAAAAACCATCACCCTGGACCCATGTTTTTAGCTTGATGAGATGCTGTATATATGTAATAAGGCCCCTTTCCACAAGGCAGATGGTGTTTTTTTCTGGTGCTTCCCCAGTGACCTATAAGTTACCCATTCAGAGATGGTGGTTTTGTGTTATCATTAGAGAGTTTCCTTCTTTTTGTGACACCGCCACCCATTTCTAATCTTCACTAAGTCGTTTGTTCTCTCAGAGTTTGTTTCTTTGTTTGCTTCATGTTTTCCTCTAAGGCTGTATCAACACACAAAGCAGAGGGATGTTTTGGCAGGAAATAAACAAGTGCATATGCTCGTGGGTGGCGGTGTCTCACATGAGAAGGGCTCCCATTCTTTCTTGCACCTTAGTTTCTACTTTGGTTCAAGATATTGAAGTGGAAATTTTTAGGCAGAAATATCCTGATTGACTGGCCATGTATGGAGGCTTTAAATTTACATAGTTATTTCTGGAGCTCTTTCTGTATATACAAGGCTCTCTCCTGGGCAGTATGGGGAAGTTTTAACCCATGAAACTCTTGCTTTCAAGAAACACAAATAGTTAAAATACATGAGGGGGTGTGTGAGTGACGCCATGAGAGTGGTCAAAGGAAAACTTGCTTTTATACCCCCCGAAACTGTTGTCTTATGTCATTTATAAATAAATTAGGGACATTTAACTTGGCCCAGAGGATTCAGAAATCATCAGTGCTTATTTAGCGTATCATTATTTTCAAAGTTCAGTGATGATGATTTTTTTGGGAAACTAAATTTACTGTCACTTCCCCCCCCGCCCCACGTAGGTTAAAACAGGTTACATTAATTACTAAAGCCTCTCTCGATAACTGGATTCTCTGGGAATTTCCCCAGGCCTCTCCATGTTGCCCCATATTTAAAGGAAACATGCCTGAAGAGACTGATATCTATCTAATACCTTGCTTTTGCCTTCGTTGAGAAACATGTACTGAATGCTAAGTGTCATGCTAAGCCTTTTTAAAGGTTTTATTTACCTTGTACCCTACTATGCCATCTCTCAGCAGTCCAAATGAACGTTTTACTTATCACGTACCATGGCGTGTCTTTGAACCCAGTTAATTTAAACTGAATATTAGTCAGTCAGAGGCTTGCCGTTCCTCGTTGTGAACACATGGTGGCACCAGACTGATGGAAAAGGGAAAAGCTGTCCTTTCGACATTGATGTGACAAGAGAAGTGTTGTATTTATATCTTTCTTAAAAATTGATCAATACTCAATAACAAGTATTAGTAACATAGAAAGAGCAAATAAAAATCAATCTAGTGAATACCAATCTGTCCCTGCCTTACTTTTATCCTTTTCAGTCTTAAATAGTTCAGTTCAGTTCAATTCAGTTCAGTCGCTCAGTCATGTCTGACTCTTTGTGACCCCGTGAATCACAGCACGCCAGGCCTCCCCGTCAATCATCAACTCCCGGAGTTCACTCAGACTCATGTCCATTGAGTCGGTGATGCCATCCAACCATCTCATCCTCTGTTGTCCCCTTCTCCTGCCTTCAATCTTTCCCAGCATCAGGGTCTTTTCAAATGAGTCAGTTCTTCGCATCAGGTGGTCAAAGTATTGGAGTTTCAGCTTCAGCATTAGTCCTTCCAAAGAATATTCAGGACTGATTTCCTTTAGGATGGACTGGTTGGATCTCCTTGCTGTCTGAGGGACTCTCAAGAGTCTTCTCCAACACCATGGTTCAAAAGCATCAGTTCTTCAGTGCTCAGCTTTCTTTATAGTTCAAATCTCACATCCATACATGACTACTAGAAAAACCACAGCTTTGACTAGACAGACCTTTGTTGGCAAATGTCTCTGCTTTTTAACGTGCTATCTAAGTTGGTCATAACTTTCCTTCCAAGGTGTAAGCGTCTTTTAATTTCATGGCTGCAATCACCATCTGCAGTGATTTTGGAGCCCCAAAAAATAAAGTCTGACACTGTTTCCACTGTTTGCCCATCTATTTCCCATGAAGTGATGGGGCCAGATGCTATGATCTTCATTTTCTAAATGTTGAGTTTTAAGCCAACTCTTTCACTCTCCTCTTTCACTTTTATCAAGAGGCTTTTTAGTTCCTCTTCACTTTCTGCCATAAGGGTGGTGTCATCTGCATATCTGAGGTTATTGATATTTCTCCTGGCAATCTTGATTCTAGCTTGTGCTTCCTCCAGCCCAGCATTTCTCATGAGGTACTCTGCATAGAAGTTAAAAAAGCAGAGTGACAATATACAGCCTTAACGTACCCCTTTTCCTATTTGGAACGTCTGTTGCTCCATGTCCAGTTCTAACTGTTGCTTCCTGACCTGCATACAGATTTCTCAGGAGGCAGCTCAGGTGGTCTGGTATTCCCCTCTCTGAGAGTTTTCCGTTTGTTGTGATCCACACAGTCAGAATTCCGTGTCATCGGGGATGCATTTAGTAGTGGCCGGCAGTGCAGTTTACACTGTTTTTATCTTTTCAAGTCATGGAAAATCTCTTTATTACAAAACTTTCAAACGTGTGCAGAAAAAATAGCAAATTAAAGCCCTCAGTGCACATCACTCAGCTTCCTGACTCACAGCATGTGGGCCACGTGCTTGCTCTCCACCTTGTACCCTACTCCCTGGACCTCAGCATCCATGCATTGTTTCAGAGTGAACCCTCTCTCACCCATAAACACTTCAGTGCATCATGTCTAAGAGCTGAGGGCTCTTTATCTTCTGAATAACCACAATACATCCCAACTGATAATCATTTCCTCTATATCATCAAATAGCCAGACTTCAGATTTTCCTGATAGTATTATCATTCTGTCTACATTTCGTTTACAGTTTGATAGCATGAAGAGATTTCTACTGCCCAAATGTCACACCATTTTTAAATTCGAGAAAGACATTATCTTTGAAATTTTACTTTTGATTGATATAAGACATGGGAGGACTCGTTTGGAAAGGAACTGCAGTTCAAAACAGTTGCCGCAAAACCTTTTACAAAAAGATGGTATTTCCATGGGCGAATCTAGGGTTTTCATCTGTTCATATTCGTACTGCATTTTCTGTTGGGCGCATTTGCAAATGAAAGGGAAAATGTCAACTCCACTTTCCTTCTGTGTTCCAGAATGGATTGTCTCCTCTTCACATGGCTACGCAGGGGGATCATTTAAACTGCGTCCAGCTTCTCCTGCAGCATAATGTGCCTGTGGATGACGTCACCAACGACTACCTGACCGCCCTGCACGTGGCTGCCCACTGTGGCCATTACAAAGTCGCCAAGGTTCTCTTGGACAAGAAAGCTAATCCCAACGCCAAAGCCCTGGTGAGTGGCTCAGCTCACAAGTCCAGCCTGTGTTGTCTTGCTGACCACATGCTACCCCTACATGCAAAGGGACTCCGTGAAAATGGGAGGTCTAGTTTAGTAAAGTATATACTTCTTGTCAACTTTCAAGTAGCCTTCTTGTAAATTTATAAACCCTTCTATTTCCAACATAAGCAAGGCTGGTGAGGCTGATTTAAATCATTAGCCTCTTTGTAGTCACATTTGTGATTCTCTTATGTAAATAAACCCAAAGACTGTACAACTACAAAAAAAACTGAGTTGGTCAACTTATCTTCTGGTAGGTAAAGTGATAACTCTGTGAATTAAAAGTTTTTTTCTGAGATCTAAAAATATGAGGCAAAATGATAAAAAATAAACCTTGAACATGAGAAGTCTAGGAACTTGTGAGTGGAAATCTGCTGCTGCTACTAAGTCGCTTCAGTCATGTCCGACTCTGTGCGACCCCACAGACGGCAACCCACCAGGCTCTGCCATCCCTGGGATTCTCCAGGCAAGAACACTGGAGTGGGTTGCCATTTCCTTCTCCAATGCATGGAAATCTGATGTGATGTTAACCATGTAAGGTAATGAAATATCACCTGTCATCTCCTTTTCATTGAGATGCAATCAAAATTTTGGTCTAGTTTTGTAGTCCTAACTCCTAGAATGATTTGCTATTTTAACCTTGAGCTTTACTATATAGTTTGGTTTTCACAATGATATGGTATTTGTTGTCTTTAGAAAAATAAATGTCCCAATTTAGTAAGCTGTTTAAATTTAGTTCAAAATAAACACTCATGTTTAGGAAAAAAATATGTCACCAAATGCTAGGGAAAACCTGTGTTTACTAGCAATTTTGCAGTCAGGGCTGTCATCTGATCAACCATTTTAGGAAGGGGCTCTGCTCCCTTGCAGCTCATCACCTCTGGCAGTCTGTGGGCTCTGAGATTTGGAGTGGCCAGGAAAGAATGGGCAGGAAGGAGCCCTTCAGACCCTGGGCAGCTCCATGGCCTTCGTAATTCTAAAGGCTTTTCCTGGAGCAATATTTTAAGAGCTGCTGACTGGCCCAGGATATCAGACATATCTTTGAATTCTGAGAAGGGAGGAAAAGAAATGAGCAGCCATGACTCATTTTTCCGTACAAGAAAAGAAGCCTTACAACAGGGTGTGGGCTCTGACCCTCTTTTTCCTCTGACTCTAAAGATTTCACAACAAAAGGAGGTTATGGAGGTTGTAGCCTGTCATCCTAGGATGGACTATGGCCTGGTAAGTGGTCTGAAAACCTCCACAGAAGCACCTGAAGCTTTCATGGTGGATCCTGAGGGTCTGCAGTTCCCTGTGGTGACAAAAATATGCCCCATGGTCTCACTTAGCAGGTAGTACAGCTAGGTAGGTATTTTGTAAAAAAGCAAGTTCCTTTATTTGATTAAATATTAAACCAAATGTTCCAACTAATGTTGAGTTGGTTAACTTTTTGTTCCCTTGGACAAATTTTTGGCCCAGATGTTTTTAGTATGTGTTTTTGAGGTGAAGGAGGGACATGTTTGGAAGAGTAAATTCCAGAGTCAAATAATCTAAAAAGATGGATGAGTGACTTCCCTGGTGGTCCAGTGGTTAAGACTTCACCTTCCAAAGTGGGGGATGCAGGTTCGATCCCTGCTCAGGGAGTTAGGATCCCACATCCTTGCAGCCAAAAAACCAAAGCATAAAGCAGAAGTGATATTGTAACAAATTAAAGACTTTAAAAAAAAAAAAAGGTTCACATCAAAAAAATCTTTAAAAAATTTCAAAAGATGCATGACCATTTTGCCTTAACTACTAGGAACCTATGACCAAAATTTGCTTCCTGTTCATGATTATCAGGGCACGCTGGGTTCCTGGGAGCAGGTAGACTACCTGTGCTTCCAGAAAAGAGCCTATATTCAATTCAACCTCCCATTGTTTCTGCTCATTTCCAAATCTTTACAGACATCACTTTTGCAGAGGTATTTTACCGTGCATAGGAAGTGGATCTCAATGGAACGTAATCACATAGTTCTGTGTCTTTTTCCCTTGCAGAATGGCTTTACCCCTCTTCACATTGCCTGCAAGAAGAATCGAATTAAAGTGATGGAACTCCTTCTGAAACACGGTGCATCCATCCAAGCTGTAACCGAGGTGAGGAGAGGAGGATTTCTGGGGTTCCCCATGTATAGCCTCAGTAGCCAGAGTCCCAGTGCCCTTCCCGACGACCAGCTAGCTGTACTGTGCGTGGTTGTCATAGCACTTTCTGAACCCTTCCCGAAGGGGCTGCCAGTTCTTAGGAGAGCAGACAAGAGTGTGGGAGGAGAGTGCAAATACTCAGTACAACGCCATAACCAGAAGCATAACCCAAACACATGCATCGTGCTGGCGGGGTGCCATCACTCCAAGTGTAATTTATGTGCTTTAATGCACTTTAATGCGGTGCTTCTCAAACCCGTGTAGGCGTGGATTTGCCCCACTGTGAGGCATTTGGCTGTTTGGAAAAGTTTCTCCTTGTCACAACTGGATGGTGTTACTGGCATCTAGTGGCTAGAGGCCAGAGTTGCAACTCAATATTTTGCAGTGCACAGCCCAGCCTCCAACAACAAAGGATTATCTGGCTCAGAATGTCACATGTGCCACGGTTGGGAAACCCTGCATGACATAACCTCTGTGTGGTGATGAGGGATTGCTCTCTGGAAAAACTCAGAATTAATGAAATATAGAGTTGCTGAAGTTAGTAAAATGGTAGCTCTAGGTTTCTTTCATATAAACCGAAACAGAACTCAGAGAAGCCATCTATTGGGATCAGGGCTGAGCCTGCAACAAGGAAAATTGAGTCTGGCATGCACCCTCCAGACGTACCCATCCCCCACCCACCTGTAGCACTCTGGTCCTGGATTTTAGCCATTGGCCTTCCCTAGACTGGACTCCCTTTGTTCACCCTGCATGTCTTTGAGGACCAGATCTGGGCCACCTTCTCCAGGAGTCCTCCCCTAACCCTTGATCTGGTCCTGGAGCTCCTCCTAGGGACCATCACCACATCCTAGGTGTATTTCCATCAAAGTGCTTGTCCCGCTGGCTCACTTATGACCCACCCCCTGCCGCCCCCAAACTGCAGACCCCACCAAGGCAGGCCTGACTCTTACTGGTCTTAATGTACCCACAACACAGTAGATTCCACAGTAGATCATCCAATAAAGGTCTGTTGAATGCATCATTAAAGACTCTAGGATTTGAAGCACATGTAGACACTAAGGTCTAATCCAGTCATTGTTGCTTTGCCTCAGTTTCTTATCCACAATTGAATTATCTACCTTGATTTCTAACCTTCACAACTTTAAAATACTAATTGATGGAAAATATTAATACTGATTTGCTCTTTTATGAGTCTTCTGGCTCCCTGGTAGGTACCCAGTTATTCTAATTAGAAAAGAATAAGTTTATTCTCAGTGCATGGCAGCCCTTTTTAAAGATCAAAATGGACTCTGAATTAAAAGGAGATTTCTGACTGGTACCTGAGTAAGCGTCCAGAGATGCCAGCCTGTGGCGATAAGTTCCACTGTCAGCTCTGTTACTCCCTGAGGGCTTGAAAAGGTGGTGCCGAAAATGTCCTAATTAGACTTTGCCTGCCGGAGGGAAAAAGCACCAAATTAAAACCCAATTCTCCTTCCTCTCGTTTTCCTCAGCTCCCACTACTTGAAGTCTGGCAACTAGAATTCATCTGTCTCTGTCTCCCTTTCATTGTATAGAATTCCTTACACATCTTTTTTGACACTACTCAAATTTCAGTTGAAATTAGTTGTCTTCTTCTCTCTCAGCTTTTTCTGGCCATATTACATTTTTTTTTCAAGTTATGATGTTCATGGTGTAAGTGAAATTAAATCCTGAAACATTTAAAATGGAATCATTTTATACAAGAAGAACCAGTGTTTTGAGGTGTGTAAGTAGGACTTTGAAGCACACCAAAAAAATGAAAGTCTAATCTAGTGACCATTGTTATATCTGCCTTAATTATATCCCTTTATAATACTCAGAAAGTTAAAATTTTTAATGATTGAGACCTTTAATGCTGATCTGCTCATTTCTTAGAGGGATGGCTTTGTGTTCCCACCTGCTCTCTCATGTATAATACAATCAGTTATTCTGAGTACATGAGAATCCTTATTAAAGGCCAGAATAGGATCTGAAAAAAAAGTTGACTTTTTGTTACTGTGTATGTAATCACACACATGCACACACACACACAAACATAGCCATATGGATAAGGAAGATTTAATAAAGGGAAAAACCTTCAAGGTATTCCTGTCTAAAGTTTTTTCATAGAGCTATATAAGATGTGTGAAATAAGTCTTGAATGGTTATGACGTAGGCCTTTCATAATCACAGAACCTGCTTTAGGGAAATGATGATCACTGCTACATTTGCCATATAGAATCTAAGACATGGTGGTGATGTCTAGATGTTTTCTGATCTGATCAGTAAATTGGTTGTCTTAATATGAAAGGATGGGTGGATAAAATTGCAGACAGACAGATAAGCAGGCAGACAAATCGTTTTGAAAATAAGCTAACAAGCTGACATTTCCCTTTTCTCCCCCAGTCGGGCCTTACCCCAATCCATGTTGCTGCCTTCATGGGGCATGTAAATATCGTGTCACAATTAATGCATCATGGAGCCTCACCAAACACCACTAACGTGGTAAGTATCCTTTGAACAAAGTTAGGTCCAACGGTGAGTATTTTTGAAACTGGAAAAGATTACTCTCAATCAACTTATTTTCTGTTGTAAGTAAATTAATTACTATTTAACTTGACTATTTAAAAGGACAGAATTTTGAGAATACCTGTGGTTTCCTTTACTTCAAAGGCAAGATCCATTCAGTCACTAACTGGTCACAAATTGCTAAAACTTAGGGGCTGTGTCGGAGAAGGCGATGGCACCCCACTCCAGTACTCTTGCCTGGAAAATCCCGTGGACGGAGGAGCCTGGTGGGCTGCAGTCCATGGGGTCACAAAGAGTCAGACACAACTGAGCGACTTCACTTTCACTTTTCACTTTCATGCATTGGAGGAGGAAATGGCAACCCACTCCAGTGTTCTTGCCTGGAGAATCCCAGGGACAGCGGAGCCTGGTGGGCTGCCGTCTATGGGGTCGCACAGAGTCGGACACGACTGAAGCGACTTAGCAGCAGTAGCAGCAGGGGCTGTGTAGCTTACTACTGAATATTATACTTCAAAAAATAAAGTTTTCTGGAAAGGGAGAGTTTTCTTTTTCAATAGAAGCATTAAGAAGTGTTCCATGCATTGACGGACCTAAAGATTATCATACTAAGCAAAGTAAATCAGGAAGAGAAAGACAAACACCATACGATTTCACTTATATGTGCAATCTAAAATATGATACAAATGAACCTGTCTATGAAGCAGAAACAGACTCACAGACACAGAGAGCAGACTCGCTGCCAAGGGAGCAGGGTTGGGACGGAAGGCTGGTGAGTTTGGCATTAGCAAATAAAAGCTGATTCTATAAAATGGATAAACAAGGTCATACATACAGTTCAGGGAATTATATTCAATATCCTGTGATAAACCATAATGAAAAGAATATGAAAAAGAATATATATATATATGTGTGTATAACGGAGTCATACTTGGCCATACAGCAGAAATTAACGCAACATTGTAAATCGACCATACTCAAGTAAAATTAAAACAGATAAGAAGTATTGCATGCTGAGAAAGTAGTTCCAACACTGTCCTTGTGATTTCAAGTAACTTCGAAGTAATTTCTCTTTCGTGTGCTTGATATTGTGTCACAAACCCATGGGACATAGTAAATGTCAAAGGAGTAGCTTATTACTCTCAATCTGCATGTGGCTCTTGACCTTGTTTCATAGGCTTTTAACTTTAACATCCTAATAATATGGGCACCCCAGACACAAGCATAAGGACGTTAGTTGGATTCATGGGCACTAAAGAAATAAAATAAAACAAACAGCATGCCGGCACAGAAAGGGTGAACCCTAAGACGCTGTGCCTCTACCCCGAGGGCAGACGTCCTGTGAGGCTCTGTGTCTTCCAGCAGCTGGGCTCGGCACATCCACAAGATAGAAATGGACCAGATCTCAGCTGAATGCAATCTTCCCTGGTACTCATGCCAGGGAGAGAGGGTTTTCCTTTACAAAGAGAACACTGGGTAACATGGTCAGCTCCATCCTCACAACCTTTCCAGTAATAACAGCAGCAAGTTCCATGTGAACCGTATCTCTGCATAGCCTTTCATGGAGATGAATATCCTACAAAGCAAAGCAAAATTTGTAAAAGTAATTTAAAGGTGGGCATCACTTCTGTGTGGAAGAGTATATTTGATTTTAACATTTTTAACATTTTGATCCATGTGTGTTTTCTGTGTCGTTTCATTTTAAAAAATGAGATCATCTGAATTAAAGTCTACTTGGTGAAAAGCAGCAGAAGTGGGGGAAGTCCAGTGACAAAGAAAATAAGCCCTTGGGATAATGCTCAAAGAATAGGATAAGGACCTGCTGAGATAAAGCAGGGAATGCAAACCAAGGACACGTCGAGTCTGGCCTTGGGTTTATTTTGTGCTTATGCAGCGCTTTTTGTTTTGTTTTGAACTCTGATTTTTGCCCAACACTCAAGAAATGTACACAGATATCCCAGACTGCTACTATTTTTGAAAAATAGAAAGGTGTGGCATGGTACAACTGGCATCCCAAAGATTTACTGCCGCAGTCTGCCCATGCCAGGTAGGGGTGCCTCCCTCCAAGGGCACTCTCCACCTGCCCTCTTTACTCGTCCACTCTCTTGCTTGGTCCTGTGGCAACTGCCTTTGAACCCAGCGTTGTAGATTATTAAGCTTCCAGTCCTGCTGTGCTCCGTGGACTTCACGCTGAAGTTTTCCATCATGGGCCAGGCTCCTGGGCAATTCTTGTGCATTTCATTTCCCTTCTTCCCTATTTTCAGGAAGGAAGTGCTTGGGACTACTTTTTATTTAAACAAAAACCTCCATCACAAACTTTATGTAAAGAAAATATGCCAGTCTTTAGAGCCGTCTTTAACTCACTTTGGCTCCTGTTCCCCAGAGAGGAGAGACAGCCCTGCACATGGCAGCTCGGTCCGGTCAGGCTGAAGTCGTGCGGTATCTGGTGCAAGACGGAGCTCAGGTAGAAGCTAAAGCTAAGGTATGTGCCGTGTGTGCTTCGTTTGCTACCAAGAGAAGAAATGATTTTAATAAAACCTTTAAACATACGCATGCTCTCTTCCAGGATCACTCTTCTAGAGTAATGACCACCACCAATGACAATAGTCTCTACCTCAGGGATATTGAAAACATCCCTTCGCTGCCCATGTCTACTCAATTATTTAACAAAATGAAATAGAACAAGAGCTTTGCGCCAGAAAGAACTCTGTGTCCTTGGCACATTGCTCATCCCTAACAACTTAAAAACCAAGCCTAGAATTGGCCCAGAGTTGTTTGCACTCTGTGAAGACAGGCTCGTGCACAAAGTTTCTAGCACAGGCATAGTTTGGAAGCACAACTGAGTTCTTTTGGTTGACTTAGATGTCAGCTGTCACAACCACAAAAGGGAAAGGGGAGTTTTAACTTTTTCTCCAGGGCTTCCCTGGTGGCTCAGTGGTAAAGAATCCACTTGCCAATGCAGGAGATTCAGGTTTGATCCTTAGGTCGGGAAGATCCCTTGGAGAGGGAAATGGCAACCCACTCCAGTATTCTTGCCTGGGAAATCCCATGGACACAGGAGCCTGGTGGGCTACAGTCCATGGGGTTGCTAAGAGTTGGACATGACTTAGCAATTAAACGGCAGCAGCAGCAATCTTTTCTCCACGAGTTGTTAAACCCAAAACTCTGAGACTTGGTCAGAGTTGTTCACAAAACAGAGTATAGAAGAATGTCAGGATTGAGTTTGAATGCGTCATTCTCTGCCTGGCATTTACCCACTAGAAGAAACTTGCTGTCACTGTCTGGCTGCGTAGTTGGTCCGATGATCAAATGGCAATTTTGGTCAGGAATCATAGATACATAAATACCTAAGGCATTTAATTTGAGCCCTTCAATATACAAATGTACATTTCTTTGTCATTTATGTATATACTTTGCAGTTTCTAGTTTAGGGTTAAATGAAGAGGAAACTGAAGCATTTGTGAAGCAGTCTGAGCATAGAACATTTCTCGACTTTTAACATTTTCCTCCAGTTTATCCAGTTCTCTTGCATGCATGCAAGCTAAGTTGCTTCAGTCATGTCCAACTCTTTGCAACCCTATGGACTGTAGCCTGCTAGGCTCCTCTGTCCATGGGATTCTCCAGGCAAGAATACTGGAGTGGGTTGCTGTGCCTTCTTCTAGGGGATCTCCCCAACCCAGGGATCCAACCCGTGTCTCTTTCATCTCCTGCATTGGCAGGTGTGTTTCTTTACCACCACTTCCCTGGTGGCTCAGGTGATAAAAGCATCTGCTTTTAATGCAGGAGACACGGGTTCGATCCCTGGGTTGGGAAGATCCCCAGGAGAAGGAAATGGCAACCCACTCCAGTTCTCTTGCTTGCAAATTCCATGGATGGAGGAGTCTCGTAGACTATAGTTCATGGGGTCGCAAAGAGTCAGACACAACTGAGCGACTTCATTTTCACTTTCACTTTCTTTACCACTAGCGCCACCTGGGAAGCCCATTCAGCTTTCCTACCCATATCTAATTTGACCATAATTGGTATTTATCAACTTCTACCAAGGCTCTCCAAGGCTTTTGCCTTAGTATTCTTAGAGGAAAATAAAGCCTTTCTTTTCATACTTATATTTTACCTGTTAAGTGTTATGTTGTTTATAATTTACATATTTTTATATATTTATAAAATATATTTTCATATTTAAAAATATATTTATAAAAATATAAAAATAAGTTATATTTAACTATATAAATATATAGTTAAAGTAATTAATACAAATAGAGTACAAACTGGTATAAACATACTAGTGTAGGAACAAAGACATCTAGGTCTTTGCAAACATGCAGTCCACATGTGGGTACAAAGACAGTGATGTTCTAGGCAGCAGACCTTAACCTCGAGTGTCCAGTGTACTGTGGTGCCAGTTGGTAGATTTTACAGAGGACCTAGAAGCAAAGCTTAGCAAACTTTCTGTAAAGCATCTAATCGTAAATATTTTAGGCTTCTCATTATACACAGTCTGTGTCACGGTCTCTCACCTCTGTTGTTACAGAACAAAAGCAGTGGTAGACAGTACATAATTTAATACATCAGCAGATGGACAGGACTGTGTTTCAATAAAGCTTTATTTATAAACACAAGTGGCAGCTGAATTTGGCCCCTAGATTTTACTGTTCTGACCCCTGATCTAAAGGATGTTGGTTAATCTGCTAAATCACTTAAGTGGAATGGTTAAGAGAGGCTGTATGTTCACTAGTATGTTTGTATCAGTTTGTACTATATTTGTATTAGTTACTTTAACTATATATTTATATAGTTAAAATATAACTATTTTTATAAATATATTTTTAAATATGAAAATATATTTTATAACTATATTTTCTCTACCATTACAAGAAACCTCACATTTTTGAGTGTTGTTACATATGAAGCATGTCATCTAGGAAATGGTTTAACCCACAAACTGATATTGACCATAAGATTTTTAAAGAGACAGTATGCATCAGCCAGACTGCCTGGGTTTGAATCTTTGTCCATCATTTACTAGCCAGGTAACACTGGGCAAGTTAACATTTCTGTGCCCCATTCCCTTCTCTAGTTGCCTGACATACAGAATGGGAACAATGACAGTTGTAATTGATAGAGTAGCTGTGATGATGAGTGAATTAATGCAAGTGGAGTACCTAGTGCAGAACCTGGGGCATGCACACGCTCAGTTGATGCTTAATGGTGGTCATGGCAATAGTAGAGTTAGATGAGAGTTCTTGTTTTAGCAATTATCTCTTTCTGTTTTCAGTGTTTCTCTTCTTCCTTGTGGCATCTCCACTAACTTCTCACGCTTCCTACTGGTTACATAGACCCTCTTGCTTTGACCCTGACCCTCCTTTTACTTACCTTTGCAAAGCAGTGTGCTGTGCGCCAGCCCCAGCTGTCTACTTGCCCTACCTAAAGTATTGGCCTGGACTTGTTCACATTCTAGTAGGGGATTTCTCTCCAGAGAGCATCTCTGAGCAAACTAGGAAAAGATGTACCTCCAATGTGAGGCTAAGGCCCTCAGGGTGCAGGACTTATGAGTACCTTATGTCCTGGGGTGAACTGTAATAGGGGGCCCTCCACTCCAGGCAGATGCAGCTTATGCCAGGATGACAACTCGGCAAGCAGAGGAAAAAATGGTTATCAGCCCTCATCAGACCTCTTAGCTGGGAGCCTTCCTCAACCATCCTGTATTGCCCCCATCTCCCCACTTTTGATAGTGGGAAGGCAGCACCAATGGAATAATTCATTCTATGTGACTACATGATAACTGGTGGAGGTTATCCCTCCCAGGTATTTCAGTTTTCCCAGGATACATTCCCTTATGTCCCCTCTCCCACCAAAAAAGAATCATTAGAGGTGAAAAAAATTGATAAAGTATAGCAGGGATGAGTGAGTGGGGATAATTTCTTAAAAGAAATGCCCTTCACAATTCTCATTCTAATAGGTTACTCAAAGGGTATTTAAGGTGCTTAAATTCACCATCACCACCTTTCTAAAACTTAAAGATAGATGAGGTTCTTTTTAGTATTGTGTCAAAGAGTTGAATGCAGCCTCTCATACCGAGCAGCGAAGTTTTGCTGTATTTTTCATGACCATTGTTTTCTCAGTTCATCAGACCTGCATTCTTACCTTGCCCTTTAGGATGACCAAACCCCTCTCCACATTTCTGCCCGACTGGGGAAAGCGGATATAGTACAGCAGTTGTTGCAGCAAGGAGCATCTCCAAATGCAGCGACAACTTCGGGGTACACCCCGCTGCACCTTGCAGCGCGAGAGGGACACGAAGACGTCGCAGCTTTCCTTTTGGATCATGGCGCATCTTTAGCTATAACAACAAAGGTATGCAAGTCAGTCTTAGAATCCTGCTGTGTCCCCCAGATACCTTCTCTTTACAGTTTCCTGCACAGTAATAGGTAGAAAAGCTGTACAACAGCATATATGCTTGGATCCCGGGATTAACGTGACCAGCAAAGCCCTGGGGTGGGGCGGGTAGCTAGTTGTGTGTATATACCTTACATTTTATTATCTTCTAATGAAACCTTATTGATGTCCACAGTCAGATATTTCTTGCAAATTATTTGATAGATTTAAATGGTGGTTTAAAAACACAGCTGCAGGTTTCTCTTGCTGAGGCCAGGTAGACAAACCACATTATCCAAGCCAGTTGGTTAATGGCTTCTATAATACTTTCAAAGCAGGAGGTAGATTTTTCTTGGTTTGCTGTTATTGCTGCTTTGTTGTTGTTGCTGTCTTTTCTGATTTATGGTTTTTTAAAATCTCAACTCTGATGCCTTGCAGTAATAACCACCCCACACACACACACAGTTGCTTTATAAGTGCAGAATGCAAAATTTAGAGTTTTTCTTTGATCCTATGTAAACCTAGCAATGTGATAGCAAGATGACCTGGCCCATGGCATGTCTCAGAAAGCTAGAAATTGGTGTTATAGTCTCTTATTGGAAGGCAGAGAAGAAGCATTAATGTGTGATCAATGCTGAAGATAATTACAGTATTTACGAAAACTTGGGAAATTATCTGAACAAACTATGACTTCTTCAAAATTCACCCCCTGTGATTCTTTAGACTCTTCAGTAGAGATGAAAGTTCCTGGATCTTACTTAACATGTGAGAGAAAAGAGTAATGAGTGATGACATTTTGAGTGCTCCAGCTCTTCCACCATGCCAGCTGCCCCTGTCTCTGAATGGCTATAGTCCCATGAGGTCAAATATGTTGCTCACCCTCTAGTCCCTGCCTTGTGCTTGGAGCCCTAGTGGTGCATGGTGACTAACTGGCTGATACTCAGATCCTGTAGGAACTGGAAGTAAGGGAGAGGAGCTACTCACCTCTTGGCATCCAACTCACATATTTATTGGGATAGAACCATGTGTTATGATTCAGTTCACCTGCAGTAGCTGAGGTGTAAGAACCTCTGACTCCTACATGCAAGGACTGGGTCATATCTTCAGACATGTATTAATATATACATGCAGAAATACAGAAAAGGGTGAAGAGAGGCTCTCTTCTGGTGATGTGAGATTATGGGAGGTTCAGACTTGCCCTGGATTTTTCCAAACCCTCCAAATCCAAACTGGGCTTGGACCCTGCAACCTATTCTTCCCACAAGGTGAAATCCCCAAATGGCCCTTGAATAAGCCCCAGCTCCATCTTTCCAAATTCATCCGTGTCAGATACCTGAGGAGTGCCAAGATTAGTATCTCGTTGTGGCTGAGCCAGCAGAGAGAGAAAGATTAAATATCCTGCTCATCTTCGTTGAAAAGGAGACTGTCTCACTGTTGTCTACCAGTCTTGATCCTTAAATATAGGCTGCACTGATCTTCACCGTTAGAATAATGCATCCGTTCCAGAAGAGTGATGCCTTTGTATCACTTCTATTGTTACTGTTTTTATGTTTCTCTTATGCTTATGTTATTATTTTTATGGTACTCTTTTCAGAAAGGATTTACTCCCCTTCATGTGGCAGCAAAATATGGGAAGCTTGAAGTAGCCAATCTCCTGCTGCAGAAAAGTGCATCTCCAGATGCTGCTGGGAAGGTATGAGGTCATCGGCCAGCATCTGACAGGCCACTCCCATGATAACCACACTTGCTAATATTCACTGACAGCCACCTAAATGGTTAACTAATCCACATTTAAGCCTCATAGGATGAAGATCACTTCAGAAATAGGAGGTCCAAGTATTGTTGAAACTGGAATGTAAATTACACCTTGTGCTGTATCCAATCTAATCCCGTCTCCTAAGTCTAGGCCTCTGACATTAAGTCATTTGACGCTTGTTGTTGTTTCTGCACGTGTTTTCAGAGCGGGCTAACGCCACTGCATGTAGCTGCACATTATGATAATCAGAAAGTGGCTCTTCTGCTTCTGGACCAAGGAGCCTCACCCCACGCGGCTGCAAAGGTACCTGTCATTCAACAGCATGAGGAGACTGATGAAGTGTCCTCCAGTCTCTCTATGTATATTTACTTCGGCTTCATGTGGAGCACCCCCCTGGTTGAGGCACCACGTAACGATCACGGAAATATAAGCGGCCTTAGGAAATCTGTGCCTTCAGCTATTTACTCAACTCATGTGGTAGATGCTCAATAAATATTTACTTGTCCACTGTTATTTCTTGAAAATCTAGGACATTCTAGAGCCTGGGGAAAATTCAGGAAAAAAAAGTTGAAGTCCTCTTTAGCCAGATTAAAAACATAAATGCAGCTTGAGGGAGTAAGACAGTTCTCATTTGTCAAAATTATAAAATATGTGTTAAATTTTCTGGCCGTAAAACATTGCCTTTGAGTGGTTTATGTGTGTTTAATAAGTTGGGAGGTTTTGCTTATGTGGTGTTATTACTGCTAAGGAGAATCTTTATTCTTTTTTCAATTGATTTTATTGAAATATAGTTGATTTACAATGTTGTGTTAATTTCTGCTGTGCAGCAAAGTGATTCAGTTATATAGATGTATACATTCTTTCTCATATTCTTTTCCATTATAGTTCATCACAGGATATTGAATATAGAACCCTATGCTATGCAGTTAGAGAATCTTTATTCTTAGCATTAGGTCATTTTTTACCAGTAGACAACAGAGATTTCTCATAAAAGAGACACTTAGAGTGAATGGCTTTCTTCTGACTCTGGTATTCTAATTTGAGAGGCAAATCATAAAGAGTTTGTTTAAAGATAGGTTAATATAGTTTGAGGACAGGAGGAGAAGGGGATGACAGAGGATGAGATGGTTGGATGGCATCACCGACTCAATGGACAAGAGTTTGAGTGAACTCCGGGAGTTGTTGATGGACAGGAAGGCCTGGCGTGCTGCGGTTCACGGGGTCGCAAAGAGTCGGACACGACTGAGCGACTGAACTGAACTGAATATAGTTGTTGTTGTTCCGTTGCTCAGTCATGTCCTACTCTTTGCGACCCCATGGGCTGCAGCACGCCAGGCTTCCCTGTCCTTCACCATCTCCCAGAGCTTGCTCAAACTCAGGTCCATTGAGTTGGAGATGCCGTCCAAATGTCTTGTCCTCTGTCGTCCCCTTCTCCTCCTGCCTTCAATCTTTCCCAGCATCAGGGTCTTTTCTAATGAGTCAGTTCTTCGCATTGGATAGCCAAAATACTACAGCTTTGGCTTCAGCATCAGTCCTTCCAATGAATATTCAGGACTCATCTCCTTTAGGATTGACTGGTTTGACCTCCTTGCAGTCCAAGGGACTCTCAAAAGTCTTCTCCAACACCACACAGTTCAAAAGCATCAATTCTTTGGTGCTCAGGCTTCTTTATGGTCCAACTCTCACATCCGTACATGACCATTGGAAAAAACGTAACTTTGACTATATGGCTCTTTGTTGGCAAAGAGGTGTCTCTGCTTTTTAGTATGCTGTCTGTGTTTGTCATAGCTTTTCTTCCAAGGAGCAAAGATCTTTTCATTTCACTGTTGCTGAGCCAGATGGCTATGATCAGAGAACACTAGAATGATATGGACCACAATTTTAAAGCTGTGCCATTCTTTTCCTAAATACTGTTGGTTGAAGGAATGTTTAGCATCCTTCAGGCTTTTTATATTTGTTATACTCTTCTATTTGGGGGCAGCTATAGTGTTCTCCTTTAAACTGAGTGTCTAGATCACATCTCTTGTGCACACAAATCAAAGAACTTGAGCTGTTATAGATTACTTTGGATACTTTCAGAGAGAAAGTATTCACGTGTTTTCTCCATTTCTCCAAATGCAATCTTTGGCATGTATTTCTCTTCAGAACTTCTTTTCCTGTACTTCTCAGTCACCTCTTGCCCCATCCTCTTCAGAATTGTACCCAGTGAACTCTACAATTCAAAATCAAGCCCCCAAACTTCTTTTCATTTGAGTGGCTTTTTCCCATAATTTCTAACTCTGATGTTCTATCATAAAGCCATGAAAAGCAGCATTATTCACAGTAGCCAAAAGGTAGAAGCATCCAAGTCTCCATGGTAGGATAAAATGTATATACATGCAATGGAATGTTATTCAGTGTTAAGAAGGAAGGGACTTCTGACACATGCTGCAACATGAATGAACCTCAGAGATACTGTTGTTGTTTAGCCACTAAGTCATGCCTGACTCTTTGCAACCCCATGGACTGTAGACCACCAGGCTCCTCTGCCCATGGTATTTCCTAGGTAAGAATACCGGAGTGGGTTGCCATTTCCTCCTCTAGGGTATCTTCCTGACCCAGGGATCGAACCCACATCTCCTGCATTGGCAGGCAGATTCTTTACTGGTGGGCCCACAGGGAAGCCTCAGAGATATGCTGAGTGAAATAAGCCAGACACAGCAAAAGACAAACACTATGATTTCATGTAAAAATGGAAAGTAGAATGCTGGTTGCCAGGGGCTGAGTAGAGGGAGGACTGGGAAGTTAGTGTTTAGTGGGTGGACTTTCAGTTTAGAGACGGATAGTGAATGGAGAACAATATGAATGTACTTAATGCCATTGACTACATGCTTGAAAATCGTTACAATGGTAAGTTTTATGTAATGTATATTTTACCACAATTTTTAAAACAAGAAAAATTTACAATGAAATTTGATAGCTATCTATTTCACTTGTTTATTTCCATAAGTTTTTGAACCTGGACCATTTTTCTTTTAAATACTCTCAGGTTTGTGGTAGGCAACCAGTAAATAATTAATAAGTGAGCTATTCATTCCCCACATGAGAGCAATAATCTTGTCACAACTAGTGCTAAGCAGTTTAGAATTGAAAGAAGGCATAAGTAATAACTAAAGCAAAATGAGTCCCATCCATCTTTCCATCCACAAGTAACTCTTAAACAGGTCAATAGTTGATATATTTCATTTCCAGTTGATTTCCAGCTTTGTGTTTGTCCAACAAGACTTCTTGTTTCCCTATCTGCACAATATCTTTAACAAAGAGTAGAAAAGCAGTTCTTTAATTCCTTCTAACAGCCCTTTCGGAGAAGGCAATGCCACCCAACTCCAGTACTCTTGCCTGGAAAATCCCATGGGCAGAGGAGCCTGGTGGGCTGCAGTCCATGGGGTCGCTAAGAGTCAGACACGACTGAGCGATTTCACTTTTACTTTTCACTTTTATGCATTGGAGAAGGAAATGGCAACCCACTCCAGCGTTCTTGCCTGGAAAATCCCAGGGACAGGGGAGCCTGGTGGCTGCTGTCTATGGGGTCACACAGAGTCGGACACGACTGAAGCGACTTAGCAGAAGCAGCAACAGCAACAGCTCTTTAGCCTTAGGCGTATCTTTTATAGCCAGCTGAGCACAGGCTTTCCCAACAGGACATTCATTCTCTTTCCCATAGCTGTGACAGCCTCTGAAATGCCATCTCTTTTGCTTGTCCAACCATCCCTACTTTCTGAGACAGTGATCCTGTTCTGAAGGTTTTTCTAGACTTTGATCCTGAGTAAAAGCCAGTTCTATCAGTTAGGATTTGGTTCGCTTGCTAGAAAAAAAGACCTAGCTACAGTGGTTTAAACTCATGAGGTTCTATTTTTCTTTTGTCATATACAATCTGCTGCTGCTGCTGTTGCTTCAGTCGTGTCCGACTCCGTGCGACCCCATAGACGGCAGCCCACCAGGCTCCTCCATCCCTGGGATTCTCCAGGCAAATCTGGAGGGAGGCAATTATTGATGCTAGTTCAGAGTTTTCAGAGGGTTGAAGATTCTTCAATTTGATTCTTTTTTTTTGGTCTGTCTTCCAGATATTGTCACTCATGCTGCCAGGTCCCCTTTTCAAGCAAAAGGCAGTAAAGACAGATAACAGGGCATTCTCAGCAGCTCCACATTTCTCCTTACATTTCATTGGCTACTTCTTTCTGCAAGGGAAGCTGGGAAATGTAGTTTTCAGCTGGATACACAGCAAAGGTTATTTTATTAAGGAAGGAGGGAGAATGGATATAGGGGAGGTAAATAGCCTCCATTAGGGAGGCTGCAGCATTTCTAAATTTAAGCACTGCTGAGGAGGGAGGGACAAAAACTCAACAGAGCCAGTCATGCAGATGGATATGACCGTGGTGACTTCCATGAAACTTCCACAGTTTACATCCGCATTGCACAGTTGGTTTTCAGAGAATATAATGTGTTCTTTTTGCCCTTTCTTTTGTAGAATTACTGACATATTTTCTTAGTCATACATGTCCTAGAAATACAATGTGACTCTAGGTAATGGAGGACAAAGGGGGTGGCTGAAAAACTAGATTGGTTCCTCTAATCCATTTTATCCAGATCTATATCCTGAGGCAGGACATTGTGCTGGAAAGAGGATTGGCTTGAGTTCAGGTGTAACCTGGACACAGATTGTGGAAGGTCTGGTGAGCTGTAACTTACTATTGGTGAGATTTCTCTTTCATAAAATGTGCAGTATAACTACTGACATGGATCAGAAGAGGCTGTGAAAATTTGGGGGGAATATATAAAGTATAGTGCTAAACTCACTCTAGTACTCATGCCTGGAAAATCCTCATGGACAGAGGAGCGTGGACAGAGTCCATGGGGTCGCAAAGAGTCCGTCATGACTGAAGTGACTGAGCAGCAGCAGCAGCAGCAGCAGTGCTAAATATGTTACTTCACTTATAATTTATATTTACATTTGCTCTTGTTTTTATCTTGAAATGCAAAAGGATACATGGCATGCACTTTGTCCTCTGCATCAAGAAGGAAAAAGTAGTAAGATTATTCCTTAGTTCAACCTCCCACTGTTTTATATCTCTTCTGATAAATGCATTTGTCTCCTTTAGTATGACAAATAAGAATCCTTTGTTTCTAGAAATTAGAAAGAGCTTAAGGAATTTAGAAATTTTTATTATAGATCCCAAGATTAATTACTTGTTTATCATTTGAAATATTTCTTAAGTCTTTCTGAGATGAACTGTCCATTCTAAAATAATACCCTCAATTATTTTTCCCTTGCTTTATACTTTTGTTTGTATCTCTGATAAGGAGCTCAGGATAAACCCCTCAGTAATAATGAATAACTTGTCTAGAATTGGTGTATATTACAGAGACACCAGAGCCTCTGTTTTATTTAAGAGTGTATGATTTTCTTTTTTTTTTTTTTTTTGGTAGAGTTAAAAGTAATCAAGAGGATTGTCACAATCGCCAGTAGAGGTGAAACTGAACTAGAAGGTTATGTCAGTAGCAAAAGCAAAAAGAGATAAGATGCATGGTTGGAAGCTGGACTCTGACTTTATCTGTGCTTACCACTCTAGTTAGCTAGTGTTAGAGTCTTGACTAATCAAGTTTCCTAGCACTGCTTTGTGAATCTTCCCTTTTCTTCAGGGATGGGGAGGGTAGTAAAACAGCTCACCCCTTCCTGTCACTCACTGTAGAGTTGGGCTCAGTCCAGAGCTCTGCGTTCGGCTCTGAAGACGATCTCTTTAGGGTGTGTCTGAGCAGAGGGCCAAATGCTTCTCAGGTCAGCTGGGGTTTCCAGATGGCAACAGATCAAAACTAAAAATAGGGATATAAGATCTTCTACCCTGACCCATCCATCCCACTTGGCAGAGGGTGGTTTCAGAAGAGTCTGGAAGTGGCATTTCCACTTCCCGGTTGATATCAGTTGATAACCAACGGCCTAAATCTTCTGCAGTCGATTATTGAAAGAATGTTTGTCAAGTGAAAAATGCTATCACACTAGAAGAAACCAATGACATAAATATGAGGGTTAATTGTAGTAGACTAGCCGACCCGTGATCCAGCAGCTCCCACTGCCCTCTGAGTTGTTTCTGAACCGTCCGTGTGGCTTGGAAAGATTGTGACGGATCTGTGGGCCAGATTTGGATCATATTCTCAAATAGAAATTCTCTTTGTATTGTATAAGTTCCAATTATTCTTTTTTTCTTTTTCTGTTTTCTTTCTCTAAATCCTCTTTTCTATATCAAAAAAAAAAATTCTAATTTTTCATTGGCATGTTTTATATAATCAGATTCGGGCCTGTGTCAAAATGTAATCTGTTTCACTTCAACGACTGAGAGGCAGGAGCATTCCATAAGGCTGAGGACCGTTCTTTATTAGGACAGAGGACTCTGAGGGCTGTTGAGGTAGCTTATGAACAATTTGGTAAAGGAATTTTGGTTCCTTCCACCTCTGAGCATCAGGGATCAACCAAGCGAAGGAGGCTGCACTGGAGATACAAAGACAAGTTTGGAACAACACTTGCTCTCAACAAATTTGCATTTTAGTAGAAGGAGACAGATGCATGAGGAAGAGTGTCACTAAATATATCCAGGATTTAGACTGGAGTCAGTCAAGTGGGGGGCAGGTATAAGAGGTGAAGGGGAGGTAAAACACTTCATGGGGGTGTGACCCTTGAGCTGAACCTTCAACTGAAAGATGTTGGCCCCTGGGGCATGTTGTGTTGGAGAAAAGAATCCTTTATAGGGTAAAGCAAGACAGAACCAAGAGCCATATGTTGTTTTGGGGACCTAAACATCTGAAGCATGATGGAAACTGGAGTTTCATAAAGGAGGCCATCAGAGGGGCAAATGAGAGTAGACTACAGTATCTTGTCTACTCTAAAAATAGAAAATTTCAACATGTAAGCAACAGACTACTGAAGGGATTTTAAAGGTAGGATGATGGCCCCTGCTACAGGGGCACCATTTGTTTTCAGTTGGGTTTTTCTGTCATTGATACATAAGGCAAATAATTATTGAGCACCTACATGCTGCCCATGCGAGGGATTGCCATCTCCCATTTATAAAACCACTGGTTCTCTGACTCTTGAACTAAACTGTCTGTAGAATGTTTTCCCTATTTAGATATGCGGGCGACACGAGGGAACTACATTAATAACACTTCTTGATTTCTGTGTTGGCTTACTCGATCATGATTTTTTAAACAATCAAAGAAAATCATTAGAAAGGGAAAATTTGAAAATGCAGTGCACACATTTTTATCTCGTGATTGGACATGTGACCAAGTGATTTGTGTTGACAGAATGGTTATACGCCACTGCACATCGCTGCCAAAAAGAACCAGATGGACATAGCGACGACTCTGCTGGAATATGGTGCTGATGCAAATGCAGTTACCCGGCAAGGAATTGCTTCTGTCCATCTTGCAGCTCAGGAAGGACATGTGGACATGGTGTCACTGCTCCTCAGCAGAAATGCTAATGTGAACTTGAGCAATAAGGTAACCTTTTTTTTTTCTCTGCAAAGCATACCATGCAATGAAACCTCACCTCCAGAAAGATCACTAAGAAATCATGAAAAATTCAAGTCAAGTAGAATGTGGAAAGTGTAGTATGCACAAAGATATTTACCAAAATGTTATTTATCATAGAAAAACTTGAAAAAAATGTCTTTAAACAATAAGAGAATGCTGTCAGTAATTGCAAAGTCATATAGGTGAGCATATATGCTATAGCCATAAAAAATGAGGTCCATAAAATTTTTCTAATAATGTGAAGTTTTGTTATAATGTTAAATCAAAGGGCAACATTCTGACCTCACCAGAATACAGTAAATAAGAAGCGATAAGCTGTAAATTACAAGTTGTAAGGTGAAACATTTGAGGGGTACCTACTCCTTGCTTGTCCTAGTTTTAAGTCTTAGGTTACAAAAAGAAATTAGGAGCAGGTCTGCCTTCAGAAAGTTCATTTTAGTAACAGAAATTTAGAGTAGCTCTTTTATTCAGTAGATCGAAAAGTTAGTCTTTGTAGGTAAATTGGCAGTTCCAGGCAACCCTTTAAGTCTCTGTTCCTCAAAGTCTTTAGATTCCCCACCCTTGCATTTGACTCTCCTTGGTTAGTAAAAAGGTTTGTGAAAAGTCCAGCCCACAGTTAGCAGGAATGAGGTTACAGCCTCTCACTGTGTTATCAGAGAATTTGGTTATGTTGACCTGCTTATTAATACCTGAGTCTGAGATTTACCCAGAATTCCAGACTCATGTTCCTAAGTCTTCAGATAGAACAGAAATCTGCAAGAGTTTCCTCAAATACCCGATAATCCAAACTCCCTGACATTTAGCTTCTCCTCTACAGGATGGTGACGTCACAGCTGTGACATTTCTCAGCCATAGCTCAGATATTGGAGGAGAGTTTCAACATAACAGTAGTTTTATGGCAATGAGTTATAAGGAGTTTTAATATTTTACTATATGTGGCCTATACTTTGTAATCGTGGAGGCTTTAAATCTCCTGGGTATGAATCCTAAATCTGACTTCTGCTTGATGTATAACTTGATTGGACAAGTCATGTGACGTCTCCGAGCCTTAGTTCTGTCCTCTAATAAACGTGTCCACAATATTTACTTCCTAGAAATGTCATGAAGGTGAACTGAGATAACATTTAGTACCTTCTTCTAAGTAGAAAAAGAATAATTGTCTTAATTTTAGACTTTTTACAGTTTGGGGGAAAGGTTACACACTAATCTTAATCACCAAGGCGATTTAACAAATTCTATAAATGAAAAGACATACATAAGTAAATGGAAACCTTTTCTCACTTTTCGTATCTTAAAAATACTTCGTGATCATTGCAGAACAAACACAATTTTCTTTTTTTTTTTTCTCTCCTGGTTTACTGATTTTCTTTTCTTATATCTTTCTTTTCAAACCTTTCTTTTGGGATGTGTGTCCTAGCATTAATGGGAATCACAAAGCAATTTCAAATAGTCATTATAATCAGTGTTGGTTTGAGCTGTTGAATTTCTAAGGTTCATCTACTAACGTACAAACCAGATTTATAATAGTCTGTTGTAAAGTTCTACTTGTCTTAGTGAGATGGAGGACCTGGTGTTCTCAGATTGAAGTGCCTTCTGGCTTCCATTAGTATATGTTTTCTTAGAAGCCCAGAATATTATCTTGTTAAGTCTCCCAGAGACAATATAGGCCTGAGCAATTAGTTAACAAGTGAACACTTTCCATAGGTTTGACACCAATGTATAGTGTAACTAACTTTTTTTCCTTTTTAAATTCCGTTAGCCAACTAGTTGTTATATATATATATATAGCATTGAATTCATCTTAAAACCATTTTTATTTTTAAAAATTTAGACTGAGAATCCTTTAGAAAGAATTCCTCAGTGTCTGCTTCGGTAGACTGAACATTAGCAAGGGAATTCTCAGGACCAAAAGGCAGAGCAAACCAAGGAAAGCTGGAAGTGTCCAACCGCCTTCCTGAATAAACCCTGCCTAAGCAATATACCGCCAAGGAAAGTTTCTGGGTTTCCTTCAGCGCATGGTACTTACAGAACTTTTAAGAACCTCACAATTCCTAGAAATGGTCTAATACAAAAGTATTTATAAGTCTTTGCTTCCTTTCTCTTCATTTTCTGTATCAAGTGTAAGTTATGGTGTAAAAGTAGAGAATCAGTAGAATTCTATTACTCAAGAAGAATTCTGACAGGCTTTCCGTCTGTTTTTCTTGAGTTTCCAAGTGTTAGACATCAGTTATTGCCCCTCCACCCCGACCTCCTCATCCTACCTCCCCGTTTCACACTAGCCTTTATTTCCTTGCTAAACAATGAATAATAAGGGACTTCTCTGGCAATCCATTCGTTGAGACTTTGCTTTTCACTGCAGGGGGTCCAGGTTTGATGCCTGGTCAGGGACCTAAGATCCCACGTGCCTCATGAGGGAAAAACTAAAACATAAAACAGAAGCAATAGTGTAACAAATTCAATAAAGACTTTAAAAATGGTGCATGTCAAAAAAAATCTTTAAAAATATGAATATTAAAAGATTTAGCTTCTGTGAAAAGTTACATTGAACTAAACCCTCAATTGTTTTCAACTTATTTCTTTTCTTACTATTCACCAGCAGTTCTCAGATGTTAAGAAAAAAGAACCATGAATCTAAGTTCCTGCTGAAGTGCTACTGTTTAATTGGATTCCATTTTGCTTTTGACATTTTCCCACATGAATTTTGAAGACCACAAGTAGCTGCACTTCTTTACGCAGCTAATAGACTATGAAATGAAGCTATTGCTATCCCAAGTTTATTTTATTTAAAATAAAATGTATTATTTTTAACAAATGCCATTTAAAACATGAGCTGTGGTCAAAACTGTATGAAAGATTAACAGACAACTTCTGAACTCAAATAGGGCTGTTTTAACCATCACATTAAAAAAAAATCGTGAATACAAAAATGATCTTTCTTTATTTAATTTATCCTATTTTATCAAAAGCTGTTTGCTTTTTCCTCTGACTTAATTAGAGGATGGATTAAATGCTATTATATAGATACTTTAATCCTTGGTTATACATTAAAGGTACAGCAGTTGCCTCAACAAGCCTACAGTGGTTTGAGAAAGACAGACCAGAAAAGAGTTTTAATGTGGGATTATGATGATCTCAATAGAAGTGAGCACACAGAGGGTTTGCACATAAATAGTAACAATGAGGCTCTTTTCGAGATGAGGGGAGAGGGAGACGAGCCCGGGAAAGCTAGAGGTGACTCTGTGCCAAAGGTGGAGTAGGTCATCCCCGGGGCAGCATGAACGTACATGGGGAAACAGCAGAGAGTAGAGCACAGGCCAGAATACCTTCCCCAACCATGCTGAAAACCGCTCCGCAAAGTGCTCCAGAAGCTTGAGAAAGTCTCACGCTTAGAAGGGGGGACTGTGACACTTTGACAAAATGTTATAGCTGAAAATATCTGTTGCCTCTAAAGTGGAACATGGAACATTGTTCTATGATTATGTCAGTGTTTGGGTGGTGCCAGTTTTGGCCCCAGGCTTATTTTTCTTGGATTTCAAGTGAAGGCACCACTCCTCCTTTTTCTATTTCCTCTTTATTCAGTTTGGGGGAGCTTCTTCCGAAAGTCTGTAAACAGACTCAGAAAGTCTGGAGTGAGTAACTCTTCTGAGTCCTGTTGTGTGTTTCATAGAATAGCAGCCCTTAAATAAATCGTGTCGTGTGCCCTTCCTGATGCTGCATTTGGCTCTCTCCTTTCCCCTGACAAATGGGACAGGCTGATGGTCTTGCTGCACAGATGCTGGCGGAGGAGAAAGAAGGCCTCCAGGACTTAAAACATTAACCTCTAGGACTTCCCTGGCATTCCAGTTGTTAAGACTCTGAGCTTCCACTGCAGCGGGCACGGGTTTGATCCCTAGTTGGGAAACCAAGATCCCACATGCTACAAGGCACAATCAAATAATTTTTTTTTAATTTATATTTAAAACATGTGCCAGCAGATCTTGTCTGGTGAGGTATTTTAGGAAAAAAAAAAAAAAAGTAACTTCTGTGTTCATTATGGATGAAAGAAAAGAATCTGGAAGCACTTAAACCAGCTTCAGATCAGATCAGTCGCTCAGTCGTGTCCGACTCTTTGCGACCCCGTGAATCGCAGCACGCTAGGCCTCCCTGTCCATCACAAACTCCCAGAGTTCACTCAGACTCACATCCATCGAGTCAGTGATGCCATCCAGCCATCTCATCCTCTGTCGTCCCCTTCTCCTCCTGCCCCCAATCCCTCCCAGCATCAGAGTCTTTTCCAATGAGTCAACTCTTCACATGAGGTGGCCAAAGGACTGGAGTTTCAGCTTCAGCATCATTCCTTCCAAAGAAATCCAGAACTGATCTCCTTCAGAATGGACTGGTTGGATCTCCTTGCAGTCCAAGGGACTCTCAAGAGTCTTCTCCAACACCACAGTTCAAAAGCATCAATTCTTCGGTGCTCAGCCTTCTTCACAGTCCAACTTCTCACATCCATACATGACCACCGGAAAAACCATAGCCTTGACTAGACGGACCTTTGTTGGCAAAGTAATGTCTCTGCTTTTCAATATGCTATCTAGGTTGGTCATAACTTTTCTTCCAAGGAGTAAGTGTCTTTTAATTTCATGGCTGCAGTCACCATCTGCAGTGATTTTGGAGCCCAGAAAAATAAAGTCTGACACTGTTTCCACTGTTTCCCCATCTATTTCCCATGACG
The DNA here is from genome assembly GCF_002263795.3 of Bos taurus. NCBI lineage: Eukaryota > Metazoa > Chordata > Mammalia > Artiodactyla > Bovidae > Bos > Bos taurus. Next base: position 15,852,766 of record NC_037355.1, on the reverse strand, counting down.
TGATGAGACCAGATGCCATGATCTTCGTTTTCTGAATGTTGAGCTTTAAGCCAACTTTTTCACTCTCCACTTTCACCTTCATCAAGAGGCTTTTGAGTTCCTCTTCACTTTCTGCCATAAGGGTGGTGTCATCTGCATATCTGAGGTTATTGATATTTCTCCCGGCAATCTTGATTCCAGTTTGTGTTTCTTCCATTCCAGCATTTCTCATGATGTACTCTGCATAAGCCAGCTTACTTTCTCTTAAATATTATTTATGAAAAAATGCAGCTACAGAAGATTTCTATTCAGAGTACAGTCTTAGTGATTTTTTTCTTGGCCATTGGAATAACCACGTAGCCTGTCCATTCTGTGGTAGAATCCATTTCAAATACCCAGTCTCATAAAATGATCTTGAAATTCTCATGAGATAGACTTCACATTACATATTAAATTCTCATGAAATAGACTTCATATTACATTTCACAGACCATCTTTCCTACCCAGAAGCAACATATAGAAAATGTTTTCCAGCCTTGTATTTTAACATTTAATGGAGAAAATGTTATCATCATGTGTCAGTAACAGTTTATAAACAATTTTTATTTTAATTTTTGCTAAAGCTAGTATCACTAGTAATGCATTAAAACTCTTGCATAATTTGAGTTTTAAAAGTCTCTATTTTTTAAAAAAGCTAACACTGAAGTACATAAGAGGAAAATGATATAATGTCTAGAATTTGCTTTAAAATACTTCCACAAAGAAAAGAACATACAGGAAGTAGGGTTGGATGAAGCAAGCAGAGGAAAAACTTGATAATTGCTGCATCTGTGATCAGTACACAAGGTTCAGCCTAATCCCTCCACTTTTAAGGATGTTTGAAATTTTTCAGTAAGCCTGCAATAACAATGTTGTCACATGCTAATATATAAACTTACTTTATAAAATTTTTTAACATAAAAATTCTAGGTTCACTCTTCTTGAAGTCACAAATTATTTCTCTAATATGCTTCTATGTCATCCATCCCTCATGTAAGATGACCACTTTGGTATTTTGCAGAGTGGCCTGGCCCCACTCCATTTGGCTGCGCAAGAAGACAGAGTGAATGTGGCCGAAGTCCTTGTAAACCAGGGGGCACATGTGGACGCCCAGACAAAGGTACACAAAAAGACTGTTCCCATCCGGAGCGTATCTGTACGAGGGACACCAGAGTCGCTGGTTGTGGTGTCCCATGCTCTTCTACCTTTCATGGCCTGAATATGTGGCTATTATGTTGATGCCTCCTGTGTTAACACAGTTTATTGACCTTTGTTACAGCATATTGACCCTTCAAGGTCAGAGTGTGAAAGCTTATACCTTTCTTAGTTGTTTTTTGTTTTTTTTTTTAACTTTACAATATTGCATTGGTTTTGCCATATATCTAAATGAATCCGCCACAGGTATACATGTGTTCCCCATCCTGAACCCTCCTCTCTCCCCATACCATCCCTCTGGGTCATCCCAGTGCACCAGCCCCAAGCATCCAGTATCGTGCATCGAACCTGGACTGGCGACTCGTTTCATATATGATATTATACATATTTAAATGCCATTCTCCCAAATCAACCCACCCTCTCCCTCTCCCACAGAGTCCAAAAGACTGTTCTATACATCAGTGTCTCTTTTGCTGTCTCGCATACAGGGTTATTGTTACCATCTTTCTAAATTCCATATATATGCGTTAGTATACTGTATTGGTGTTTTTCTTTCTGGTTTTTATGACTGAGCTTAAAAATGCATTTAGAAAAATTTGTCAGTCAGTAATTGATGACCTCTTACTTTGTTCAGGCATAGTCTATGGATGAGGTTACATTAAGTTTTACTCAATTACTACTCACTTGCTAAATTCTTTATGGTGTGTCTGATTGCTAGCAACTCCCCTGTCTCTCTCAGCCAAAATAGTTATCTTTTCAAAAACAAATTTCTCATTCATCTCAGAAAATGCCACAATTCAGACTCATAGAAGATGAGTGGATATTTTGTGTAATCATCAAAGATAGGACTTGATATTAATCCTTCTCTGATCATTTTTTTCAGTGCTTAAGTTTGTTACTCTGCATATCAAACCTGTTTTACCTACTTCTTTCTGAGTGTCACATGTTTGACACAAACATAAATACGTGTTAAATATTGTATTGTGCATATGAACATTTTGGGGTATAATATAGATTGATTCTGAGGTGTGTGAACAGATATTGAAGACATTGATAACATAGAAGGATCACTGGGAATTAGCCAGGTAAACAAGTATTGCAGATGTCAGGATCAGTCTGGATTTATGGGACAAGCACAGGGAGCAGCCCTGAGTAGACTGTGCCCTTTGCACTGTGTTCTTGCTATGGCTGTTACTTCTCCACCCACACCTTTTCTTTCTCCAACAATGGAATTTTATTCCACTCATATACATGCAACATTTGTTAAGATATTATTTCTATCAGAAGTAGAATATTATCTTTGGGATCAACAGGTGCAGTTTTCCTACTCTTATATTTAAATAAATCTCATGTATGAATTAAATTCATACTTACAGCCTTGACTTTAGGGTTTTGATTTAGACTGTGCCTTCTAAAAGATAAAACATTATTACAATACTGCTTCCAGTAATTTTGTTCATACTTACAAAGTATTGCATTTAACAGCAAAGTTGAAAAATCGACAGCTGCATCAGCACAAGAAAATATAGGAACTATACAAGAAAAAATTGCCATCTTCACTTAACAAACATAGTTAAGATTAAGAAAATGGACAGAAATATATGGCTACATACAAATGCAAAGCCTAGTGACTAAGAGACTGTATGTACTAAAATATAAAGTGCAAATTGAACCTGATTATCCAAGAATTGAAATCTTAAGGCAAACCCAGAGCATGTGTATTTAGAACATCTTTGCAAGTTATATTTAGTTCTATTAGAAAGAAGCTGCCCAAAAGAGATATGACCAGGCAAGGTCCTTTATAATTTTTAAATTCTGTGTTAAAATAGTAAAGCAAATGTATTGATCTCTTCTCAAGGTAGTCCTAGATGTGACCTAGGCAGCTCCCCACACTCCAATTTCTGAATGCCTCATGCCCTCGATGGCTTCTTGGTCTCTTTGGTAACCTAACTGCCCAGCTCTCTCTCCACTCTGTTTGCCTTCCAAACTTGTCATTCTAAAAAAACCTCCTTATCTTTAGCCCTGAATGCCTTCCTAGATAACTGATTATTTAACAAAGAAACCAATGAAGGCAACAGCAGTGACTGGATGGTTTCTTGTTACTTTTCATGAAAATATAAGCATTTAAATCTGAAAAAGTCAGACTGAATTTAGCTTATATTCTTTATTTTGCTTGTATACTTTCATCAGAAAAGATATCTTTACTTTAGAAATGTACAACTTCACAGTAAGCAGATTCACCCTGTGTTGTTTTATTTACATACACACATGGCTTCCCAGGTGGCTCAGTGATAAAATATCCTCCTGCCAGTGCAGGAGACTCAGGAGAAAAGTGCTGTGAAGATCCCCTGGAGGAGGAAAGGGCAACCCGGTCCATGGATAATCCCAGGGACAGAGGAGTCTGCCGGGCTACAGTCCATGGGGTCAGAGAGTTGGACACAACTAAGCTGCTGAGTATGCACATATACACACAGACTTAAGCCGTTTTCTTTGATTCCCTATCCCTTTATAAGTTAAAACTTCTAGAAGGCAGTAATAGAGTTCTGTTTCTCAATACTTTTTTGTCCCAACACATCCAACGTAGACACGAACACTCAGTCAGCGGTTAAAGCAGTGATTCTCAAGGGCGGATTGGCAGGAGGAGAGATGGTGCCGTGAACCTTCTGCTGCTGATTTGCGTAAGCGATCCCACGGTTTAAGAGTCTCAGGTCTCTACCAGGGTTTCCCTCTAACCCAGCCCACTCAGGTCAGCCAGTAGTCATTTTTGTACTCAGTGTAATATTTCTGAAGCATGTACCTTTTCCTGCCCTTTACACGTGGTGCACTTCGGAACGCATCTCTTGGGACTTCCCTGGTGGTCCAGTGAAGACCCCGCACTTCCGACTCAGGAGGCACAGGTTCGATCCCTGCTCAGGGAACTAAGATCCTGCATGCCTCAGAGTACAGCGAAAACAAACAAACGAAAACCCGGAAAGCATCTCTCAGCCTCTTGAAAAAAATGCCTTGTTTTTTTTTCTTCTCAGCAAAGATCACAGCACCAAAGAGAAGGGAGGCTGTGGTTGTCCCATAGTTGAGAAGGGCAGGAGTACAGAGAGATGTGTTGTTTGGATTTGTTTCTTAACCTTGTAAATAAGGATCTGATTACATCCCATGAACTTCCAAACTCTTCCTGGTAAAGATGACGTCCCCAACCAGCATACAGTTAGTTAAAATGTGTAGTACTGATTGATTCACTGGCTTAAGTTTTAAAATAATAATAATTAAATTATCAAGAGCTTTTCTCTGTTGTGGGGGAAAGACCGAAACATCCTGGTAACCCCCCGGGCAGCCTTCCCACTGGCCCTCTGACCCACCAAGCCTCCCCTTCACTTTGTATTTGAAGTTCATCAGATCATTTCAGACGAAGTTGTGCTGCTGGCCACAGGGTTTGCATGTTCAGGGTTGTTGAACTAAAATGAAGCCGCTTCTTCTGCTTTTTAAAAGGACAATCTCTGGAAGCATTTTATTTAGACCACCCCAAAACATACGGAAGCAATTGTAGTTCTAAGTGGGTGTGTTCACTGAGGAAGTGCAAGGAAGACCAAAGATGAACTCCGAGAGAACACAGTGTTGAGGGGGTGAGAAAACACTGTGGATTTCCTGCCCCCTCTTTCTCAAATGCACAGGAAGGCCCCTAACCACTGCTTAGTAAGATCTCATGCTCAGGCACCACGGATGAGAAAACCAGCCTGAATATTCCGTCTGCGCCTGTTTGCCCTTCCTACACAAATATAACCTTTCAATATTGCCTCAAGGAGATGACTCCCTTCCGCTTGTAATGATGGGATATATAGGCAACAGAGAAAAAAGGAAGCACAGACTGCTCAGTTATCTGAACTGAGACTGTTTCTTAGTTATTCAAAAAAAAGGAAGAGTTGCCCTTTGCAAAACATATTGCCACTAGTTGAAAGGAATTGCCCAAATCACATTTTTCTGGGCATATTTGTGCAAGGTGCCACTTAATGTGGGAATTTTGTGACCCTCAGTGAATGGAGGAGCCTCAGTTTGGTTTCTCTGGATGCAAACTGAATCTTCCTGGCCATGCACTCATATTTTTAACAAAATAGTGTTTGTGGAACAGAAGCAGATCAGTATATTATAGCAGAGTGAACACGGGAGAGAATCTATCCATTAAGATACTTAGAATGATCCAATATCTTTTAAAAATGTGATCAATACAATAGCAAAATAGTCATTGGAAACTGTTGCATCATAGCTTAGGCATGTTGACTGAAAACTTGAAGTATTCCTTTAAGCATTTAAAAGTTTGAAATATTTTCTGTAATTTTTGGCTTGGAAACAGTCATCTGTTACTCACGCTGGGAGTGTTACTTCAATCACTCAAGCGAATTGTACTGAGAACTGATAGGAGAAGACCTCCCTCTCCAAGTGGCATTCTGACTCTTAATGCAGCATCCCGAGTTCCTCAGTACCCAGAAAGAACCCCGCAGAGCAGGCAGGTGGATTCTGGTCTTCAAAGTGGGATCGTCACACATGAAGCGGCTTTAGGGGTTGTAAGTCAGACCCATCTATTTGTAGTTATGGTGAGCTTATCATCACAGTCTGATTAGCGTGGCTGCACTCACAGTTCAGTTCATGGAACAGAATCTAACCAGAGTCAGCTCTTTAGGGCAGCACCTACTTTGAGAGGTTTCTTTACCTTCCACAGTCAGCTGTGTTCTGGGCACCCCTTTTTCAATTCAAATTTATCCATTTGCTGGAGTGTCTTAGTCAATTTGAGTTGCTATAACAAGAGTACGATAGCTTGGACAAACTTTGATTTCTCAGAGTTCTGGAGGTTGAGAAGTACAAGATCAAGATGCTGGTAGCAGATAGCCATCTTCTTATTGTATCCTTAGATGGCAGAGAGCAAAGAGAAGAGACAAAATCTCTCCTGTCTCTTCTTATAAGGGCACTAATACCATTCATGAAGGCTCCACCCTCATGATCTAATTACCTCCCAAAGGCCCCATTTCTAAATACCATTCCTCTGGGATTAAGATTTTAGCATACAAATTTTGGGGGATACAGACTTTCAGTCTGTAGCACAAAGTCACCATAAAGATGCATTAATGCTATCACATATGAGATGCAGACCCTTAAAAATATGGACCCCTGACCCTTGCCTATTTAGAAATGTTATAAAAGGTCCATGCTCTCCTTTTCAGTGATCTGGTGCTGCCAGTTTCATAGTAAACAGGGATTGGTTAAAGACACTGAAATTGTGTGGTGAAGTCTGTTACAATATGATCACCAAGGAAAAATACCTGGAATGTCCTTTATTTAAAATATCTAGAATATATATATGTATGTGTGCATGTGTGTGTGTGTGTGTATAGATACATACACATGTATACACACCTGATACATTTTTAAAATAACTATTTATTCACTTACTTTGGGCTGTACTGAGTCTTTGTTGTTGTGTGGGCTTTTCTCTAGTTGTGACAAGCAGGGGCCACTCTCTAGCTGCGGTGCATGGGCTTCTCATTGCAGCGGCTTCTCCTATTGCAGAGCGCGTGCTCTAGGGCACACGGGCTTCCGTAGTTGTGGCGCATGGGCTCAGTAGCTGTAGCTCACTGGCTCTAGAGCACAGGCTCGGTAGTTGTGACACTCGGGCTTAGCTGCTCTGTGTCAGGTGGGATCTTCCTGGCTCAGGTATCGAACCCCTGTCTCCTGCATTGGCAGGTGGATTCTTTACCACTGAGCCACCATGGAGGCCCATGTTTTTTAATAGATAGAACTTATAGCCCCTCAGGGGTCAGTGGATATTAATTTGGAGCAATGGAAACAATCCATTGCTTTGTCTAATGAGTGGTTTTCAAGCTGTGGGGCTCTAGCTGTGTAGACAGGAGTCTTAACTAGAGCGTCTCTTCCTAGATCAAATTCATACATCTCAGATCTCCTGAACTCACTCACACTAGCTTCTCCTGCTTCTGTATTTCTGTCCTTCCTAGCTCTGTCATGCATTCTGATCATCATTTACTGCCTTCAGGATCATTTAGCCAGTTCATTATTTGTCTACTTTGTTTTTATGCTTCTAGAGAGTAGAGTATTGAATAAATGCTAGTCCAACTCTGTCCATTGAGCACTCTTCTGACCCTTTACAAGAAGCCACCAGAGACATCTGTCCAAGCTGTCTGTTGCTCCATCTTTTTGTACTATCTTGAAAAGTTGTTATGAGAATAAGATGAGCTAATGCTAGAGAGAGCACTTGGGGACATTTAATAACTATTTACATGTGAGGCGGTATTGTTATTTATACCTTAGACTAGCTCTGAGAATTGTCAAGGACACTTGTTTTTATACAGGGGGAAAAAAAAGCTGCCTCCTTAAGAAAGGTTGAATAACATTTTTGCTTCTATTTAGGGTATCTGTTACTGAAAGTATACTGACGATGTTTCTTTAAAAAAAAAATTATATATATATATAATTACAGATGGGATACACACCGCTACATGTAGGCTGCCACTATGGAAACATCAAGATTGTTAACTTCCTGCTCCAGCATTCTGCAAAAGTAAATGCCAAAACAAAGGTAAACTCCTTTCTCCTTTGTATCTACCAAGTTATTGATCTTGAATCTTGTATGGAAGGGAGTTAAGAGTCTTTTCTTCCATCTTCCTTCTACAGAATGGGTATACACCATTACACCAAGCAGCTCAACAGGGACACACCCATATAATCAATGTGTTGCTTCAAAACAATGCCTCCCCCAATGAACTCACTGTGGTAAGAGCAAAGGGTCAGCTGGGGGAAGGGGGGAGCTGGGCTGGGCTGCTTGTGTCGTCTTACATTTTTCATTGTGCATCAAGGCTGCTTTTTTACTTTCATTAGTAGGCATAAGCACAGCATTCAGTAGAATGAAGGGAAAAGAACCATAACTGTATTGTGGTGAGCTGTCCATAGACAGAGATGTGATTAGTGTTTCCCACTTAAAAAACTACAAACCCACTGCTGCCTAGTAGGAAGTACGTATGTAAGAAGCACGTTTGTTTCCTTGATTACTGAGAACATTACAAAGCCTCTCAGATTCCGTGTATAGCAACGCAGACTCTACTGTATGAGTAGAAACAGGTTGGGTGGCTCTTGTACAAGGTATATCTTTAATGAAACAGCATTTTGTGTGTGACAGTGGGCAAGGACTAGTGAGACACTCGCCCTATGTTTGTACAGATGAAACATGTGCAAACACACAGGCACTGATACCCGTGGGATGACTTGTAATTCCTAGTCCACGTTTCCCTCTTGCCAGAACGGGAACACTGCCCTGGCCATTGCCCGGAGGCTTGGCTACATCTCAGTGGTGGACACCCTGAAGGTGGTGACCGAAGAGACCGTGACCACAACTGTGAGTAATGGATGCCAGACCCTATTACCCCCTTGCCCTACAAGCCAGTTCTTGGACTGTAGATCTTCCCAGGCTGTGAGGAGAAGAACCTTGTTCCTCCACTCAGAGACTAAGTATCATGTTTTCAGATGCTGTTACCTCATTGATGGCAGTCAGCAAAGCAAAACTCTCATTTCTGATATTTAGAAAAATTAAAAACACTAAAAAGACCTTTCAAAAAAGTGACAGCTTTCAAAAAGCTGTAGAGTTTTTAGTTCCATAGAAAGCTCACTGTGTTTCTTTGTTAAATTTGATATAAAAATTATTTAATGAGATGAAGGGAGAAATGTTTTAACAGCCTTTCTTTGGCAGTGTAAGAACTATGAAAACTCTAAGTTGGTTCTTTAAAATATTTTAACTCACAAATGACAATGTATCCATTGTCATCGTTGTTATGGTGAAAATATTTTTGTTATAGACACATTAGCCATAGGATCCAAGTTGACTTTTCCCACCAGGCTGGGTCCTCTTCCATTCACCTGTTGGAGCTTAAGTAGGAAGAACAATAGGGTGTTGCATTAAAACTTAAATCTTCACCGGGAGGCCTTATTGCATCACATATTTTTACAAGCTGCCAGCCTCTAGGATAGGTCATCTCTTTTGAACCTCACCTGATTTCTTTGAACTCTTTCAGGATTTGGTAACTTTGGGATCCAGACCAGGTGTTGCACCATATCAGAGGCTTATTTGAGTTATTCTTAACTCCATGACTCAACATACAGGCCCCAGACTGAATCCATAAAATGTCAGAGTAGGGCTCTGCAACACTTGGAATTATCAGCTGTGCTTCTTTTTCTCAAAGACCACCTTCCACATGAAGGCACAGGTCACATCTTCAGTCTGGATACACAGGGCTGCATACGAAACATGGCTCGAGGGACTCCATAGCTTCCTGCTTGTTGAGTTACTTGGTTTTAAAAACTAAAAGTTCAGCCTGATGATCACAAGAGAGAAATTCTATAATTTTCTAAAGAGAAAACAGCAGCTTTGGTCACCTAAAGCAAGGGTTGTCAACCAGGGCACGTTTCTAACTTCAAGACAGTTTGAAAAATCCCTACCTATTCTTTCATAGAACTCTTACTATTTCATTATCTTAAAATCTCTTCTTAAATTCTCAAGGAAAGAGTTTAAATAATAATGTTTATTAACCTTAATTTTATAGATATGCCATGTAACTCTCCCTAGAGTGGGGAAGGAGAGAAGCACAGGTATTAAACAATGGCCAGATGTCACCACGCTTAAAAGATTTGAAGCCCCTGCAATAAATACATGAAACTTCTATTTCAGTGTTAAAGGACTGAAAATGGTATAATGATTCAAAATATAAATCTTACTTGATTAAATGTCCGTGACTTTCTCATCCATTGCTGTGCTGCGCTAAGTCGCTTCAATCGTGTCTGTCTCTTGTGACCCCATGGACTGTAGCCCGCCAGGCTCCTCCGTCCATGGGATTCTCCAGGCAAGAACACTGGAGTGGGTTGCCATTTCCTCCTCCAGGGCATCTTCCTAACCCAGGGATCAAACCCGCATCTTTTTTTGTGTCTCCTGCATTACAGGCAGGTTCTTTACCACTAGCACCACCCAGAAAGCCCATTAGGAAAGTTCAAAATGTTTCTTTGATGTCGAAAGAGCTTTAGGAGAAGATAAAGTTACAGACCAAGACAGTTCAGTTACAGCCTCAGGAAACGTACTGAGAGAAACGTGTTCCAGGGTTTCAGTTCCTAGTGAAAGAATGTGCACAGTAGTCGTACCATTGCTCACACAACATCGTTAGCTGACTTGGTAGGTGATTTTCTGCCAGAGAGAAAAGAAAGGACTCATGCTAACAGGAGGGTCAGTGCCTGGTGAAGTGAATGAGCCTCCACCAAATGAAGCTTTCACAGTGTCTGTAAGAGTCTACGCAAGTCCCTGAGACGAGTCCAGTGTTACAGTATCAAGGCTTTATTTCAAGCCGAGATTCCGCCTTCTCAGCCTTCCCTTTGCAGTTACATCCAGTTCAGACAGGACTGTAGCAATTCAGGGTGGGGGTCTATGATCCTAAACTAAGCAAACACAGAGCAGCCCCCACCACAGGCGGGTCTTTGTTCAATCAGCTGTGGAAGCCCCAGCAGCCCCTGTCCCCATAAGCAGACATCAGTTTTTCAGCAACCTTAAAAATCAGACTGCATCAGGACTTCCCTGATGGTCCAGTGGTCAAGACTCGGCTCTTCCACTGCCAGGGGAGCACGGGTTCTATCCCTGGTACAGAACTAAGACCTCATATGTGGTGCAGCTTGGCCAAAAAAAAAAAAAAGACTACATCTTTGATAGGAGTGCCATGTTTAATACGGAAATTCTGAGAAAGGTATTTTAGTTAATGACTTTATAGTCATGGCTGAATAGGAAACTGAGTAACTAGAACTGGATATATAAGACATACAAATTAAGCTATTTAAATTGCATTATTTAAAATTTCCATCAGAACACTTCAGTCGCTCAGATGTTGGTTTCTAATAGTATTCTCTGATAAAGGAAACCAGGCCTCCTTGGAGAAGTAACAAAAAAATCTAGAGCTGGGGCAGGAAATATACAAGCTGAGCCTGGAACCTCTTGTGCCATAAAGGATCCCCACCCCCCAGCAACTGCCATATAAATAAGTAAATAAATAAATACACATGTATAAAATGATGAGCTGTATTAATATTAAAGGGATACAGGAATCCATTGAAAGATTCAGTGGCCAGAGCTGGAACAATTTGAGCGAAAGAAATATAAGAGAATTGAGGTACAGGTGCAAAGTGTAAAACACGTATCTATGCATTCTTACTGATACAGATAAATGAATAACTACAGAAGAAAGACAAATGTCTTAGTCAAAAGAATTCCAAATAATTACTGAAAATGCTTCACCATCAAGGAGGTAGAACATGATTCCCCACTGCTGAAGTATATCTGAGAATAGGAACTTCCCTCCAGAGCAAACAGTACAGAGAGTGAGGGAAGCAGAGTAACTCTGTGATGAAGAAAACTGATCAACAGCCTGATGACCAAGTGCATCTCCACTGGTAAACCATGTTGATGGTATATACCCTTCAGGTAATATGATGAAAATGGCATTTTACCATGGTGATACTCCTCCCCAAAAACATGTAACCCCAGTCTAATCAATGAGAAAAACATGAGAAAATCTCAGTTTAGGGACATTCTGCAGAATCCCTGAGCAGTTCACCCTGAAACTGTCAAGGTCATTAAAAACATGGAAAGTCTGAGAAACTGTCACAGCTCTAGGAGCCTAAGGAGATTGACAACTAAAGGGAACATGGTATCCTGGATGAGATGCTAGACCAGTAAAAGGATATTTGGCAAAAACTAAGGAAATCGGAATAAAATATAGACTTAACAATAATAAATCAATACTGACTCATTAATTGCAACAAAAATACCATGCTAATATATGCTAATAATAAGGGAAATGGGGTGAAAACTCTACTATCCTTACAATTTTTGTGTAAATCTAAAACTGTTCTAATACAAAATACTCATTTTTTTAAATGTTCAATTACAGTATTACATGCTGGAAAAAATACCAAGTAATGCTTTATTTCAACATGACTTGTACTACTGGTCTTTCATTTGCTCAGATTAAAAGAGGACTCATTTTAAAACTAAAACATATTAAGTCATTCATATTTTCAAACAAGTAATACTGTCCGTGTCCTTTGGATAGAAACAATCTATCTAGGTAAAAGTTATCAAAGAGCAAGTAAAAATCCAGTAAAGCCTTTGCTCTGTAATATACCATTGTTAAGATTTTGTAGATGTTCAAATTATTCTGCAGATGCATTGTCTCTAAAACATTTTCTGCAAACACATAGTTGTAAAAGTTATGTATTAAAATCGTAATATTTTGTTTTAGAAATTAACACATACACATAGGAGGCAAAACAAAAGAAGTGGCTGGCTTGGCACAAGCAACAAAGACATATTTCTTGCCTTTCATCTGGTTTATCTTCAGCTAGGACTTTTAAATGGGGTGGGGTGGCAGGTTCATCAGACCATGAAAAAGTGTAGCAATAGACTAAGAGAGGCAGCGTCTCTCTCGTTTCCTTTGAGAAAACTTTATTCAGGACCTAAATCTTTTAAGCTGATGTACTTTGCCACTAGAATTCTTTCGCCTTGTATTCATTCTCTGCCATGTGTATGATGAGGACCTCAGTGCTACTAAGGGATATTTTTGATGTTATTTTGTATGCAGGAGCTTCAGGGTATTCGTCAATCCCACACATAAATCCCAGAGTAAACCTATAGATTAGTTTAGGAAGAAATGAATAGTCTCAGTAAAATGTGCTGTTTACTCATACTAAAGTGACTGCTTTTTTTGTTACTAGACTGTCATAGAGAAGCACAAAATGAATGTTCCAGAAACTATGAACGAAGTTCTTGATATGTCTGATGATGAAGGTATGAAAACCTCCTTTGAGTTTATAGTAACAAAGAGTGACTGTGTATTTGTTTCCTGAAGGAAATTCATTGCAAAAATATTTTTAGAAGCATTAATATTGTTTTATTGTAGTATCAACAGTATGCATTTTTCACACTTACATTGTTCACTTAAATCATGCAGTTCGTAAAGCCAACGCCCCTGAAATGCTCAGTGATGGCGAATATATCTCAGATGTTGAAGAAGGTATTTGTGAATTTTTATTGTGATAAAATTTAACTACCAGCTTTATCTTCCACTTCTTATCTTTGAAATATAACCCTTCCCTGAGTTACTAACTTTTCATTTTATCTTGTGACTGTTAATTAATGTATCATTTAAACAACATGTATTTGATATCACTGTCTTCTTTTGGTCTCTTTGAGTGCCCTCCCCTTGAACCCATTTTCCAGCTTGAAAATACAAGTGTCACTACTTATCGGGATTACTTTCTTTCTATTAGTTGCTATTAAGTAGAAAAGTGATATTTTGATTGCTTACATTTTAAAATCTAGAAAAGAAAATTGGTTTATATCTAAAAATTTTTTTCACAAGTAAGTGAAGGTTTATGAGGAAGAGCTTAAATGCCCATTCTAGGATGTCCTCTAAGCTTTGCAGTCAAAGCCACTTTTGATCCTGAACTCATAAGGAAAAGCCAACCTGAAAAAACTTGCTTTCAAAATATAAATTTTCAATCTTGATTTCATGAAAGAGACAAAATATAGATGATTATACCTATTCTTCATGTGCTTAAAAGAACCTTTTAGTTTTCCTGCCTTGCTTAAAAATTAGTGCATTTAAGCAGGTCATGGTATGTAGATACATTAATGAAATTATGTCTTTATTGTTCGTTGAAAAACTGACATGTTTACAGTGAATAAATATAAAGATGGCAGATGTTGGCATTTTACTGAAATGTTTGCTTAGAGTAGAATATACATTTATGTTTCTTTCCTGCATCATTGACTCTCCCAAATAACGTTCTGTCTTTTTGCTTCTCCATTTGTCATCTCTCATGTTTTTTCCTTTTGGATCAGTCTTAGCGCAGCTACTGTTTGCCTCTAGGTTACCTTTATTGGAATTATTGGTTCCTTCTTTGGTTTGTCCAGTTTTCATTGGAAACCTAAGTAGTGGGAAAGCCTACCTGATCCAAAGTCACGTTAGCTTTTTTGGTGACCAGGGGCTTCCTAGTGTGCGTGCCTGCCCTCCTAGGAATGCTAATGTCTTGAGAGTTTAGGGACTTGGTAATTTAGGGACTTGAAAGTACCTGTCTGATTGTTTGTAAATGTTGTTTTGATAAATGTTAAAGGCATCTACTCATCATTTTTCTTTTTCTGTAAACCATCAACTGTATATTTACTTCTGTTAATCCCCCAATGGATAATATTTGTATCATCTTTAGGACTCTATGAATAATATGCCTTACTGTCATATTATATTTCAATGCTTTCTTTTGCAGCATTGTCAGAGTGATTTCTCATGTGCAGAAGCAAAAAGAAAAATGATGGTCTCACAGAGATGCATACACACACAAAATGGGACATAAAAAGTACATTTGCGAACAAAATTGTTATGAAATATAATATGACAATCAAAGACCTAAAAATGTGCTAATTTCCAACAGAATATCCCCAAAGAGCTGCACTGATGAGAGGCCAAGTTTGAATGGACTATATAACAACCTTATACATGTGGAAAACCTTAATTTCCAAAAAAAAAAAAAAAAGAAATTTTGCATCTCTTAAAGATAATTCACTTAGCTGTTTAACTAGAAATGAGAATTATTTCTTCTAGATTTATATCAGCTTGGGAACTTGAACAGGCAAATTTTCATTTTCATTTTATCCATCTTTCAGCCCTTGCATGTGTCCAGGGGCTGCTGGAAGCAAATGGCTCTTGACTTCATAATGCGTAGAATTTAATGTTGAAAGGGGGTTGGTTAAAGGTCATTCGATCTGAGCAACCATCGCCTAGTGCTGGAATTACATCTGTTAGGAGAGCCTTTTCCCAGGTGCCTGCATGTGATTTCCCAGTTCTCAGTCTGCCTATTCCTGTGAACAACTCCAGCTTTAAAAACTCTTCATTTTATGGAGCACTTTGTCACTGATTCAGGCTTTAACTCAGTGACCCAGGCTCTGATCAGTTTGGCACTATTTAGAACAAAAGCTGCCTCATTCCTGTAAAGTCCTTCTGATATTTAAAAACACTTTTCATGTTCCGTGTCCATGTTTTTTCCTTCAGTCATATTATTGGCACTTCCCGCCTCTGTTCTCTTACCATCATGGTCAGTCTCCTATGTACATTTCAGTGTGTCGGTATCCAGCTCCAGCCGAGGTGCCCAGAACTGAACACCATATTCGAGGTGCAGTCTGATCAAAGCAGAGTCTATCAGGGCTCTTGTGTTGTCCATAGAAGATACTAAAAACCTATAATTGAAGATAAAAATACTGTTGAGGTCATAATCTATACTTAATTGAGTCCTATTAATATTACTGTCAGCTAATGTCCCTAAATTTTGCCTTCATGAGGTCCAGTAAACCACATTAGCCCTTTTTCACAAACTTGGATTATTCTCTGCTGCATGCGCTGGCATTTCTATTTTACTCCAAATCCTACAACAAATCATTTTGAAAGTTTAATTCAAAAAGGAGCCCTACAACTGCAATGATAGTATTTACATCTGACTCATTTGTCTGGTAGATTTGCCAGAGCTTTGCCACTGTAGTCTGATTTGGTGCTGCTGGTTTCATTAAGCCTTTCTGAATGGAAACAAATGTTTATTTCCATGAAACCACAGCATATCGTGAATCTCTCTATGTGAGAATTAGTAAGATCTTCAGGTATCCCAGGTGCTAAGAATAGCAACAGCTTTTAAAAGCAAATAAAAATAATAAGCAAAATATGCTGTCAGTTTTTCTCAAGAAGAATGAGTTTGTAACATGGGAAAATATAATTATGATCTAAATTATAAAAATCAAGTGAATATTAAGGGAACAGTGCCAAAAGTAGTCTCTTTTTCTCCCCCTTTCTTTTTAATTTTTGCTTTCTCTTTATCCTCTCTCCTTGGCCCATGATGAGAAATTAGTCTAAGTTAAAAAAAAAAAAGTAATGTTGATTAATTTCTCAAAAAAATTTTTCAGAAAAACAAGGCTAAATGTTATCAGTGAATGGCCTAAGGAAACAATGGAGCCAAGTTACAGAGTAAGAACAAAGGTTGACGTGTCAGCACAGCAGAGATAAAGCAACATGTTTAAGGCAGGTGATAAGCCCACGTGTTATATGGTAAGGGGTAAGTAGACCTACTTGGAGGGCCAGACTGATTCACAGACATCTTAATGCTCTACTTTTTTCTTTCCCAGAAAATACGTTCAGTTCAGTTCAGTCGCTCAGTCTTGTCCAACTCTTTGCGACCGCATGAATCATAGCACGCCAGGCCTCCCTGTCCATCACCAACTCCTGGAGTTCACCCAGACTCATGTCCATCGAGTCAGTGATGCCGTCCAGCCATCTCATCCTCTGTCGTCCCCTTCTCCTCTTGCCCCCAATCTCTCCCAGCATCAGAGTCTTTTCCAATAAGTCAACTCTTCGCATGAGGTGGCCAAAGTAGTGGAGTTTCAGCTTTAGCATCATTCCTTCCAAAGAAATCCCAGGGCTGATCTCCTTCAGAATGGACTGGTTGGATCTCCTTGCAGTCCAAGGGACTCTCAAGAGTCTTCTCCAACACCACAGTTCAAAAGCATCAGTTCTTTGGCGCTCAGCTTTCTTCACAGTCCAACTCTCACATCCATACATGACCACTGCAAAAACCATAGCCTTGACTAGACGAACCTTTGTTGGCAAAGTAATGTCTCTGCTTTAAAATATGCTATCTAGGTTGGTCATAACTTTCCTTCCAAGGAGTAAGCATCTTTTAAATTCATGGCTGCAGTCACCATCTGCAGTAATTTTGGAGCCCAAAAAATATGTTACATGCATATAGAATTAATATACATGCAAAATTAATGTTGATTCTAGTACCACTTAGAGTTTTAAGTTTTGCAATTCAGTTTGTCATTAAAAAGACAGAAGAGAGAGGGAGGGAAGAAGGAGAAGGGAAAGAAGGAAAGGAAAGGAGGGAGAGGAATAAAAGAAGAAAATTGAGATTAAGGTTCAAGTTGTCTTCTAGTTTCAGTCCTGCTTCCAAGAGTCACCATGGGCTTTGATTCAACAGTGATTTTACATTGCAAATTCCTGGAAAATGTATTTTGTCAATTTTTAAGAATGTATAATCATGTTATTTTAGCTTGCAAAATTCTAGTGGGTTGGGTTATAGCAATAAATCTAAAGAACTGCAGATGGGACATAATGAGAACTGGAATGGAGCCATGGAAAGTAAAACCCCAAAAGGCAGCTCTGTGAAATAGGACTCCACTGAACAGGTTTCTGAGACAACTGGGTGAGGCAACTCTTGCTCGGAAGAATTATTTAATCCCCAGTTAGTTCCAACTCAGATAAGACTGCAGAAGCTCTTTCAGGATCAAATGTAGATACTAAAATATTAAAAGAAAATGCTAAGAAATAACTGTCAGATAGGAATACCACAGCCTACCATGTTTTTATGACGTTTCCTATTAAAGGAAATCCCAAAATCTGGAAACCAGATTCCAGATCCCTCAAGGAGCAAAGAAGGGATTCATGAAGCAGAATAAATCTGTCTGACCCAGGAAAAAAGTTTTGTGTACTAAAACTGCTATCAACTGGTCCTTTGGAATTGAAGCAGTAGAAATCTAAAGGCTTGATATCAGGCTTGAGCCTCTCAGAATGTAAACTCATAAAAATCTCTGTGTGTGTGTATATATTATATATATATATATTTTTTTTTTTGGAAGAATGAGATTGTTTCTTTGTGTGATGGGTCAAAATCTTTGGATACATTATTTATAAAAACATTTTTAAAAGTCTAAAAAAATAAAAATAACTGTCAGACAGGTGTAGCTTTGAGATATAATAAAGCACTGATGTTTCATCTGATAATCTGAGAGAGTTGTAATCGGCTCACTTTTGCATCAAAACCAGTGCCTAATGGAAGCAAACCACAAATTTCAAAGAACTAAAACAGCAGATCAGTATCCTATAGCCCAAGCTCTTCATTATACTGATGAGAAATAAAGCCCAAATAAATGTTGTGTGACTTGCCCAACCAGGTTAGTGACAGAGTGGGACAAGAAGACACGTCTGACAGTGTGGCATTAGGTCATCTCTTTCATAACTACAGTAACATGAGCTGTGTTCTTACATTAGAACCCAAAATTGAATTTTTTTTGAGCTTTGAAAAAATGTGTGCTTAGGAAAAGAAACAAATTGAAAATTGTCACAAAGTAATAATCATTCTTTTTTAAAGATCCAATGAAACTACAAGAGATAGTCCTCTGATCATCTTGGCAAAAGACCAAGATTCACATTCACATAAAATAGCTATAAACACAATGTAGAATGGATTTTAAGAACTCCAAGCAAGTAGTTTTAGCAAACATATCCAAGTATTTTTAATCAGGGGAGAAAAAGTAGAATTTCATTTGGCACAATCTGAAACTCAGAAAAGTTGGAGAAATTATTTGGGGAAACACAAAGCCAGATACTGGGGGAGATGCCTTATAGCCCCTCTTCTCACCAAGTGCTTTGGACTATCCTGATCTCCTAGTCATCCTAATAAATAAATAAAACTCTCATGTTTTTAGCTTTACAGACCTGGAAAGAAGCCTTGAAGATTAGTTTGCCTCCAGGGGGTCCAAGAGAGTCCTGGTTGCTATGCAGAGACTGCCCTTCACATGAAATCTTACCATTTTGTAAATACCTGTAAAATCATAACATCTAACTTCTTGCCTGATATTTCTCTGCTTACAACTGACCTTTCAAACAGATAGTACATAATTGCATGCTACTCTGGCATGGCAACCCACTCCAGTATTCTTGCCTAGAAAATCCCATGGACAGAGGAGCCTGGCAGGCTATGGTCAATAGAGTTGCAAAGAGTCAGACACACCTCAAGTGACTTAACAAGCATGCTCAGCAATAAAGTCAAAATGAAATACCAGACGCAGGACCTAATCTTAGTCTCTGTTGTCTCTCTAGAACCTAGTACAGGGCCTGGAACAAAAAAGCTCTTCAGTATGTGTTTGCAGAGCTGCAACCAAACAGAGGAGACTCAAGGAAAGGATAGTTGCATATAAGTTTCTGAGAACAGGCAAGATGAAGAAAATTTGCCTCCTGTGCTCCCTGTTCCAGCCATTATACCCCTTCTCACTGAGATAGCCCTAGGCTACATAGTGAATCAGTAAACATCTTTATAATGACTCTCCTAAGAGGTACCTACAGCTCAAAGGATAGTTCATGAATTTAAAAGAATTTCCAGCTAAAGGAAAAGACTTATGGGCTGAGACAGAAGTCTTGATTCTCAGACAGAGTCCATTCTGTCTTTGGTAGCCTGTCTTTGGAATTGGAATTGTTTAGTGATCTTCATCGGAGAAGGCAATGGCATCCCATTCCAGTACTCTTGCCTGGAAAATCCCATGGACAGAGGAGCCTGGTAGGCTGCAGTCCATGGGGTCGCTGAGGGTCGGACACGACTGAGCGACTTCACTTTGACTTTTCACTTTCATGCATTGGAGAAGGAAATGGTAACCCACTCCTGTGTTCTTGCCTGGAGAATCCCAGGGACGGGGGAGCCTGGTGGGCTCCCATCTCTGGGGTCGCACAGAGTCGGACACGACTGAAGCGACTTAGCAGCAGCAGCAGCGATCTTCATCCACACTGACCACTTACTCTACATGTACTTGACATGTCTATCAGAGTCTCACAGATGTCTCAGCTTGCCCTAAACATACCCTGCAAACAGTGTTTCTTCCCACCCTTCTCCAGGTCAATAAACAACTCCATCACCCAAGCTAAAACCTGTGGTTCTGTGCAATCTCCCTTTCTTACACTTACATCCAGTCCATCAGTGAATCTATCCATTCTGCTTCCAGAATACATCCCGCATCCCTCACTTCCCGCCGCCACCACTCTAATCCACCCGCTGACATGCCGCCCATGGAATATTGCAGAAGCCTCCTTGCAGGTCTCCACTTCTGCACTTTCCCCATAGACTCAGTTTTCTATACAGCATCCTCAGCAATGTTTTAAAATGTAAATTGGATCGTGTTACTCCATTCCCCAGCTTCAAACCCTCCAAAGCTCATTAGTTGTTCAGTCCCTAAGTTGTGTGCAACTCTTTGTGACCCCATGGCTTCCCTGTCCTTCACTGTCTTCTGGAGTTTGTTCACACTCATGTCCATTGAGTCAGTGATGCCATCCAACTATCTCATCCTCTGTCACCCCCTTCTCCTCCTGCCCTCAACCTTTCCCAGCATCAGGGTCTTTTCCAGTGAGTCAGCTCTTCACATCAGGTAGCCAAAGTATTGGAGCTTCAACATCAGTCCTTCCAATGAATATTCAGGGTTGATTTCCTTTAGGATTGACTGGTTTGATCTCTGAAGCTCATAGCTAGGTTTTAAAGATTCATTCATATTGTTGTATATAACTGTAGTTCATTTGTTTTCATTTCTATATATTATTCCATATGCCTGGATCATAATTCAGTTATCCATTCTCCTGTGGATGGAAGCATGGGTTGTCTCCAGTGTGGGGTTGTTGCAAACAAAGCTGCTATAAATCTTATATATGTTTCCTGATACATATACATATATGTATATTTCTGTAGGGTATAAACCTAGGATTTTAGCTGCTAAGTTGTACCTTATGCAAAGATAATAGAATTCTTCACCACCAGGTAGCACTAAACTAGGATTATAAAATTAGAGAGTGAGGCTACAAAAAACCAGGAAAATAATGTAAAGAGAGCTATAATAACAGCAGAAGGAGGCAGGAGGAGGCTGTGATGGGATAAGAATGTGGGCGGTGGCTTCTGAGGTGCTGATGTTCTATGTCTTAACCTCTGTGGTGTTTATTTTATAACAGTCTGTTCAAACGTATGTTGCATGTCGTGTACTCATTTGTCCAGTTGCTGTATTTCAAAATAAAAGTAGCCACGTCTTCTAAATAATACACATACACCCTCAAACTAGTACAAATACAACAGTAAAATAAAAACTTCCCAAGGCTTTACAATGTACTTAGAGTAAAACTCACAGCCTTTCCGTGGTCAGTGAATTCTGTGTAAATATCGCCCCTGGTTCCTCTTTTGCATTCTCTCAATCACACTTTTTGATTTCTTCCTAATACTCCTCTCAATATATTAGTCATCAGTTTCAGAAAAGCAAGCTTTTTCTGGCAAGGGCCAACAGTTAATATTTTCAATTTTTCAGGCCGCATGGTCTGTGTCCTAACTGTTCAACTCTGCCATGGTAGCCCCAATAGCTAACAGAACAAATGAGCAGGGATGTGGCCAATAAAACTTGATTTACAAAAACAGGCAGGGGACTGGATTTTGCCCAGACTGTCATTTGCCAACTTGGGGTTAATTTTATGTTCTTCCAAAGTAGGCTGTTCTCGCCATGGAAGCAGAGCTGTCTGTATCACTATCCGAGCACTTAGGACACATACACAGGAGTCCTCACGCAGGGGGCTGCTGCCACACATTTACCTGCGTCTCTGTCCTTCTCCACCCCACCTCGTCCCCACCTAGGAGTCGATATAAATGAAAGCTCCCAATGACACACACAAGGTACTTACCATTTATTGAGCCCTTTCTATGTTCTAGGCATTAAGCACCATACACTTCATGTACTATGTTGTTTAAGCCTCACAGTGACCCTCTAATTTAGAGCCATTGGTATCCCCATTTTATAGATGTGAAAATAAGTTCCAGCAAGGTTAAAGACCTTGGTCAAGGTCACACAAATCAGTGCAGGGGCTTATAGTGGAATCCCAGATTCTAACCTCTAACATCCAGGTCATTTAGATAAGTGTCCTAAAACAATTGGATTATTGTAGGTTGTAAATAAGATAATGGGCTTATCTGGTGGCTCAGAGGGTAAAAGCATCTGTCTACAATGCAGGAGACCTGGGTTCCATCCCTGGGTCGGGAAGATCCCCTGGAAAAGGAAATGACAACCCACTCCAGTAGTCTTGCCTAGAAAGAGAAGCCTGGTAGGCTACAGTCCATGGGGTCACAAAGAGTCGGATACGACTGAGTGACTTCACTTCACCATAAAGGTTAGCCCAGAGAGCTATTTCAAATCCTAAAAGATGATGCTGTGAATGTGCTGTACTCAATATGCCGGCAAATTTGGAAAACTCAGCAGTGGTCACAGGACAGGAAAAGGTCAGTTTTTATTCCAGTCCCAAAGAAAGACAATGCCAAGGAATGCTCAAACTACCGCACAATTGCACTCATCTCACACGCTAGCAAAGTAATGCTCAAAATTCTCCAAGCCAGGCTTCAACAGTACGTGAACTGTGAACTTCCAGATGTTCAAGATGCATTTAGAAAAGGCAGAGGAACCAGAGATCAAATTGCCAACATCCAATGGATCATCAAAAAAGCAAAAGAGTTCCATAAAAACATCTACTTCTGCTTTATTGACTATACCAAAGCCTTTGACTGTGTGGACCACAACAAACTGTGGAAAATTTTGAAAGAGAGGGGAATACCAGACCACCTGACCTGCCTCCTGAGAAGTCTGTATGCAGGTCAGGAAGCAACAGTTAGAACTGGACATGGAACAACAGACTGGTTCCAAATTGGGAAAGGAGTAAGTCAAGGCTGTATATTGTCACCCTGCTTATTTAACTTATATGCTGAGTACATCATGAGAAATCCTGGGCTGGATGAAGCAGAAACTGGAATCAAGATTGCCAAGAGAAATATCAATAACCTCAGATATGCAGATGACACCACCCTTATGGCAGAGAGCAAAGAAGAGCTAAAGAGCCTCTTGATGAAAGTGAAAGAGGAGAGTGAAAAACTTGGCTTAAAATTCAACAGTCAGAAAACTAAGATCATGGCATCCAGTCCCATCACTTCATGGCAAATAGGTGGAGAAACAGTGGAAACAGTGACAGACTTTATTTTGGGGGGCTCCAAAATCACTGCAGATGGTGACTACAGCCATGAAATTTTTAAAAGATGCTTGCTCCTTAGAAGGAAAGTTATGACCAACCTAGACAGCATATTAAAAAGCAGAGACATTACTTTTCCAACAAGGCCCGTCTAGTCAAAGCTATGGTTTTTCCAGTGGTCATGTATGGATGTGAGATTTGAACTATAAAGAAAGCTGAGCACCAAAGAATTGATGCTTTTGAACTTTGGTATTGGAAAAGACTCTGAGAGTCCCTTGGACTGCAAGGAGATCCAACCAGTCCATCCTAAAGGAAATCAGTCCTGAATATTCTTTGGAAAGACTAATGCTGAAGCTGAAACTCCAGTACTTTGGCCACGTGATGTGAAGAACTAACATTTGAAAAGACCCTGATGCCGGGAACGATTAAAGGCGGGAGAAGGGGAAGACAGAGGATGAAATGGTTGGATGACATCACCGATTCAATGGGCATGAGTTTGAGTAAGCTCTGGGAGTTGTTGATGGACAGGGAGGCCTGGCGTGCTGCAGTCCATGGGGTCACAAAGAGTCGGATGCGACTGAACTGAACTGATAAAGGTTAACCCAGACATCTCCATGAATGTTAGTTACAAGGCACTTTATCTTACTTAATCTTCTCAAAGTAGTTGAGAGCCGTTTTGGAACTATTCTTACTCCTAGTTTACATTTAGTCCTAATTCAAAGCCCTAATCTTAAGTTTTATTAGCCCTCACTTGCATTAAGGAATCCGAGCCTAAAGGGGTTCAAAATACTTGTTCAGGTTCACATAGCCAATGAAACTGTAATTTGAATTTAGGTTTTTTTTTATACTTTCAGTGAGATGCTGTAAGATAATATATGAAAATAACAAGAAAATTCAAAAGAAGGGGAGATGACTGGAGGCCTCAAGAAGGATGAATTTTATGGAACAGACAGAATGTGAACAAGCAGAAGTTTGGGGGTTGAGGAGAAGGGAGGGGACTGGAAAGAAGTGTTCTAAGTTCAGGGTCAAAGCATCAGAGACTGGAAGAGCTCACAGAAGACTTCAGCATGAGGCAGGGGAGCTGGGCACTGACCTGGCTGAGGATCCCAGGACAGGGCACAGGCAGGAATGGAAAACTCTGGGCACACTGATATTTGAGAGGAAGAGGAATGCCAGAGGGAGTGGTGAACAACAGAGGGAGAAAACCAGAAGAGTGAGCTCTAGTGGATGCGTCCATGGAGAAACTTCCCTGGGACGGTCCAGTTAGATGAGCACAGGCAATTTGGGAATCCCTGATGACCACAGCAGCTGCCATGTTCATAATATGGATACAGACCCAGAATAAGTAGTTCTCATATAGTTTTTTTTTCCCCCCTAAAAGCTATGACAGATGCGCAGCCGGAGCAGTCTATGGCATGAATGGGAACAGGGGTCAGTTAAGAGCTGACAGGGAATTAGAATGTTTATTGATTAAGTACAATAGGTGGTCTTTTCATTCACTCAAAACAAGTTGTAATTTTGAATATGATTCCTTCCCACTCCCACTTCTTTTAGTCTCTGCTCATCTACCTGGGAAGTCTGAGCTTCTTCATGGGAAAGTGGGTCCTCATGTGACCACCTCTGCCCCCATCCCCCAAATTGGACTCTTACTACAGAGAGAACCAGAAGTGGAGGGTGACAGGGGAAAGTCAGCACGGAGAATGCTTGGCCAGGGAATGGCAGCGTGGTGGCAGAGGGCCGGGAAGGAGGGGGTTGGATAACAGGAAGATGTTACACATGGCAAGAGGTGGTCCAAGCACCGGGGCCAGAAGCACACTGAGGCTGAGAACTGACCGCAGGCTGTCTTTCCCTTGTATGTATACACCTTTTAGGTAGAGGTCGGAGATAGAACACAGATCAATAACTGGTGTTTGCTGCTCTGCACAGTGAAAAGCGGTTTAGGTGTCAGAGAAGGAGAGACCAGATTCAAGCCCACAAGTAGACATGATGCTTATACTGCTTTATACCTGAGGGTAGTGGTCATCTTCTGGTGCTTTGCACACACAGTTCTTATATACATACATAATGAAGAGCCAAGATCAATGAGGTCTGGATGTGGGGCTGAATCTAAACTTATTGCTAAGAAAGAACGAACAGAAGGGACTTACTGGCATGACACAGCCACCTTGAATTTAGCAATGTAATTTCTCCATAAGTAAGAACCATTTTAGTGTCTGATTTCACAGTATTACTTTGCAGCTAGTCATTGTCTGGTCTTATTTAAAAGTGGCATTAGATGTTAGCTAATAAGATCAGTGTAACCCTGTACTCCTCTCTACCTGCATCCTGTCTCTATTCTTTAGTCTCCATTTGACCCAAGTCATTGTAACATCTCATCATCCTCAGGTGACTGACAGTAATTTCTGGACTAGGCTTAAGGAGTATTGATAAAAATAGGAAAAAATTATAGTGTCTGCCCCAGCATTGTCTTTTTCTAGATCTTCACAGGAAGGACACAGAATTCTTTTTCCTTTCTGGGATGGGTTTGTTTATTAACCCAACCAAGATCACAGGGGATGTTTTTCATTGCTCCATCTGGCAGGCGTCCAACACTGAGTCATGGGTCCTTACTTTGGAAACTGTATCTCATTTGGATTAAGGAATAGTAAACTGCAATAGTTTTTAGAAAGAGGTACATCTAGCCACAAAGAACAGAATAATGTGTAAGAGCAGAGAGTCACACTGACTTTGTACTTAAAAAAAATCAGCCTGAATAGAAAAGTCATTTTTTTGTGCCATGACACGACCTGTTCTTGTCATTGCTTAAGAGATGTGCAAACTTTGCCATTAAGCCCAGTTCCTTTGTGGCCAGGTATGAAGTCAGGATCTTACCAGCACCTGGAGTTAGGGAAAGAAAGAAAAAGGTAGCAGGTGGCCCTCCCGTGAGAGGTACACTCATCCTTTAAAATGACACACGCAGAGAAGGAAATGGCAACCCACTCCAGTATTCTTGCCTGCAGAATCCCAGGGATGGAGGAGCCTGTTGGGTGCCATCTATGGGGTCGCACAGAGTCGGAAATGACTGATGCGACTTAGCAGCAGCAGCATGTTAATGTCTATAGCTGGGTTAAAATCATACTTTTAAAACTACTGTTACAAGAGTAAGACTGCCTCTGTCACTGATGGGGCCTATGACTAGTTAATAAATCAGGAGATGAAACAAAAAATAAAATAAAATAACACACGCTTCTTAAGACCGCCCATGTCACCCTGGCTCATCTAACAGTGTCTGAACTTGCCCCATTGATCTCACGCCTTTTGAGAAGGAAATGCACAGGAATCCTTGCTTAATACAAGCTCTTCCTCCAGACTGCAAAATGAAAGATGAGATGCACACTGATCTGAAATCTAACTTTCCACTTATTTATTATGTGAGTCTCAGAATTAGACTTTTAGAACTAGAGTTTGAAGGGAACAGCTACCTACTCCAGATTTCTGGCCTGGAGAATTCCATGGACTGAAGAGTCCATGGGATCGCAAAGAGTCAGACATGACTGAGTGATTTTCACTTCACTTTGAGTGGATCAGTTCAGTTCAGTTCAATTCATTCGCTCAGTTGTGACTAACTCTTTGCAACCCCATGGACTGCAGCACACCAGGCCTCCCTGTCCATCACCAACTCCTGGAGTTTACTCAAACTCATGTCCATTGAGTCACTGATGCCATCCAACCATCACATCCTCTGTCGTCCCCTTCTCCTCCCACCTTCAGTCTTTCCCAGCATCAGGGTCTTTTCCAATGAGTCAGCTCTTTGCATTAGGAGGCCAAAGTATTGGAGTTTCAGCTTCAACATAGTCTTTCCAATGAATATTCAGGACCGATTTCCTTTAGGATGGACTGCTTATATCCTTGCAGTCCAAGGGACTATCAATAGTCTTCTCCAACACCACAGTTCAAAAGCATCAATTCTTTGGCGCTCAGCTTTCTTTATAGTCCAACTCTCACATCCATACATGACTACTGGAAAAACCATAGCCTTGACTATGGATGGACCTTTCTTGGCAAAGTAACATCTCTGCTTTTTAATATGCTGTCTAGGTTGGTCATAACTTCTCTCCCAAGGAGTAAGCGTCTTTTAATTTCATGGCTGCAGTCACCATGTGCTGTGATTTTGGAGCCCAAGAAAATAAGGTCTGCCACTGTTTCCACTGTTTCTCCACCTGTTTGCCATGAAGTGATGGGGCTGAGTGCCATGATCTATTTTCTGAATGTTGAGCTTTAAGCCAACTTATTCACTCTCCTCTTCCACTGTCATCAAGAGGCTCTTAAGTTCTTCTTCACTTTCTAACATAAGGGTGGTGTCATTTGCATATCTGAGGTTATTGATATTTCTCCCGGCAATATTGATTCCAGCTTGTGCTTCATCCAGCCCAGTGTATCTCATGATGTACTCTGCACATGAGTTAAATAAGCACAGTGATAATATACAACCTTGACTTACTCCTTTTCCTGTTTGGAACCAGTCTGTTGTTCCATGTCCAGTTCTAACTGTTGCTTCTTAACCTGAATACAGATTTCTCAAGAGGCAGGTCAGGTGGTCTGGTATTCCCCTCTCTTTCAGAATCTTCCACAGTTTGTTGTGATCCACACAGTCAAAGGCTTTGACATAGTCAATAAAACAGAAGTAGATGTTTTTCTGGAACTCTCTTGCTTTTTTGATGATGCAATGGATGTTAGTAATTTGATCTCTGATTCCTCTGCCTTTTCTAAATGCAACTTGAACATCTGAAAGTTCACAGTTCCTGTACTGTTGAAGCCTGGCTTGGAGAATTTTGAGCATGACTTTACTAGCATGTGAGATGAGTGCAATTGTGTGGTAATTTGAGCATTCTTTGGCATTGCCTTTCTTAGGGATTGGAGTAAAAACTGACCTTTTCCAGTCCTGTGGCCACTGCTGAGTTTTCCAAATTTGCTGTTATATTGAGTGCAGCACATTCACAGCATCAACTTTTAGGATTTGAAATAGCTCAACTGGAATTCCATCACCTCCACTAGCTTTGTTCATAGTGATGCTTCCTAAGGCCCACTTGACTTCTCATTCCAGGATGTCTGGCTCTAGATGAGTGATCATACCATCGTGATTATCTTGGTCGTGAAGATCTTTTTTGTCCAGCTCTTCTGTGTATTCTTGCCACCTCTTCTTAATATCTTCTGCTTCTGTTAGATCCATACCATTTCTGTCGTTTATCAAGCCCATCTTTGCATATGTTTCCTTGGTATCTCTAATTTTCTTGAAGAGATCTCTAGGCTTTCCCATTCTGTTGTTTTCCTCTATTTCTTTGCGCTGATCACTGAGGAAGGCTTTCTTATCTCTCCTTGCTGTTCTTTGGAAATCTGCATTCAAATGGGTATATCTTTCCTTTTCTCCTTTGCTTTTTGCTTCTCTTCTTCTTTTCAGAACTATTTGTAAGGCCTCCCCAGATAGCCATTTTGCCTTTTCACATTTCTTTTTCTTGGGGATGGTCTTGCTCCCTGTCTCCTCTACAATGTCAAGAACCTCTGTCCATAGTTCTTCAGATACTCTGTCTATCAGATTTAGTCCCTTAAATCTATTTCTCACTTCCACTGTATAATTATTAGGGATTTGATTTAGGTCATACTTGAATGGTCTAGTGGTTTCCCTACTTTCTTCAATTTAAGTCTGAATTTAGCAATAAGGAGTTCATGGTCTGAGCCACAGTCAGCTCCTGGTCTTGTTTTTGCTGACTGTGTAGAGCTTCTCCATCTTTGGCTGCAAAGAATATATCAGTCTGATTTTGGTGTTGACCGTCTGGTGATGTCCATGTGTAGAGTCGTCTCTTGTGTTGTTGGAAGAGGGTGTTTGTTATGACCAGTGTGTTCTTTTGGCGGAACTCTATTAGCCTTTGCCCTGCTTCATTCTGTACTACAAGGCCAAATTTGCCTGTTACTCCTGATTCTTGACTTCCTACTTTTGCATTCCAGTCCCCTATAATGAAAAGAACATCTTTTTTGGGTGTTAGTTCTAGAAGGTCTTGTAGGTATTCATAGAACTGTTCAACTTCAGCTTCTTTAGCATTACTGGTCTAGGCACAGACTAGGATTACTCTGATATTGAATGGTTTGTCTTGGAAACGAACAGAGATTTGTGCCATTTTTGAGATTGCATCCCAGTCTGCATTTCAGAATCTTTTGTTGACTATGATGGCTACTCCATTTCTTCTGAGGGATTCTTGCCCACATTTGTAGATATAATGGTCATCTGAGTTAAATTCATCCATTCCAGTCCATTTTAATTTGCTGATTCCTAAAATGTTGACATTCACTCTTGCCATCTCCTGTTTGACCACTTCCAATTTGCCTTGATTCATGGACCTGACATTCCAGGTTCCTATGCAGTGTTGCTCTTTATAGTATTGGACCTTGCTTCCATCACCAGTCACATCCACAACTGGGTTTTGTTTTTGCTTTGGCTCCATCTCTTCATTCTTTCTGGAGTTATTTCTCCACTGATCTCCAGTAGCATATTGGGCACCTACCAACCTGGGGAGTTCATCTTTCAGTGCCCTATCTTTTTGCCTTTTCATACTGTTCACGGTGTTCTTAAGGCAAGAACACTTAAGTGGTTTGCCATTCCCTTCTTCAGTGGACCACATTTTGTCAGAACTCTCCACCATGACCCATCCACCTTGGGTGGCGCTCCATGGCATGACTCATAGTTTCGTTGAGTTAGGCAAGGCTGTGGTCCATGTGATTAGGTTGGTTAGTTTTCTGTGATTGTGATTTTCAGTCTGTCTTCCCTTTGATGGAGAAGGATAGAGGCTTATGGAAGCGTCTTGGATCAGTGTCCTCATATTATCATATTCTTCTTCCTTCGTACTCCAGCTTCTCTGCTTTTTGAGAATGAAAATATTGAGAGGTTGAGGGAAAACCGTGATCAAACAGAGTCATTTGGATCCTTCATGATGAAAATGTACTGTCTAAACATTAGGGGAGGTGGACATCCTATTATAAGGTTTTGAATGGATGGAAAAGATTTTCTTTTTAAAATTACCTGGGTATTTATGCCCCTTATTTGAATCTTCAAAGCATAAAATGGGCTGTGTCTTACCTGTTTTTATTTGTCTCTGAAGGGGTTAATAATAGTCCCCTGTGGAATTTCTGGAAAGATGAAAAGAAGTAACATATTCATAAAACATTTATAGCAGTGATGAACATAAAATAGGAGCTCGATAAATGGCAGTCCCTCTTTTTTTATTTTTTTTTTTATCAGATGGATACGACTGTCTGTATTCTTCCTGCTATAGGATTAGAATTAGGCCGGGAGCATACTGGAGGAAGAGGGAGAGCTTGGAGCATTTAGGGCTTCAGTTTAAAACAGCAACAACAAAGCAATGGGGGTTGACATTGCATTGTCACCCACTGATGAGTTTATGTTGCTTGTCACTTGGATGACAATTGGTAGTCTATAATCAATTTCAAGGACCCTAAAAATCTAACCCAACCAACCCATTTCCTAAAACTCAGTTGCCTGTGACTTTAGTAAAGCCAGCTGCTGTCAGTCCCCAGCATTCTGTCCCGCTAGGCATATCCTGTGGCCTGGGATAGCCCACTTCCGCTTCCGCCCTTCTCTTCCTGCCTTTACTCACACACCCTCCATTCAGCATCTACCAGATCTACAGTCCAGTGCGCTACCCTCTTCCTCTGTGCTCCTGTGATAGCACAGAGGAAGGCATTTGTAATAGCACAAAGGCATTTGTAATGCCTTTCACACATCTTCTCTCCTGGTGGTGCAGTGGAGAAGTACCTGGGCTTTGCAACCTGACCTTGTGGGTTCTAATCCACATTCCACCACTAATTAAATGTGTGAGTTTTGAATAGTAACTCTGAATCTGTTTTTTCATCTATAAACTGGAAACAATAGTACCTGCTTCATAGGGCTGAGGATTAAGTGAGACATTCAAGCACAGTGTGTAGGACATGCAAAGCAGTCAATCTTTGTAAACCAGCAAGAGGAGTACAGGATTTGTGTCCTTGTTTTTATCTTGGCCTTATCTGCATTACTAGAGACTAAATGCCTCAAAGGCAGTAGTTGGCTTTCCTCCTGACATAGGTAGGCCCTTGCCCAGTGTTCCACTGTCTCACCACTCAGAGTGGGGTGCAGGTCGCCTGGGGGCTTGTTCATGCAGAATCTCAGGGCCTGTGCCAGACCTATGGAATCAGCATCTGCATTTTCACAAGGTTCCATGAAATATGAGAAACACCACACTTGATAAAATGTATCCCTTGAAATTTGAGAAACACCGCACTCATTCCTTGAATTCACTTGCTGAAGCTGATATTTTAATTATGCTAGTAATAGGAAAACAGTCATTGAATGCTCTATGATCAGTACTGCCGTTACATCGCTGGCATTTATTTATTAGGATCCTTTAGATCAGTGGTCCTCAAAGTGTGTTCCCCAGACCAGCAGCATCAGATTCACTTGGGAACTTGTCAGAAATGCAAGTTTTCAGGTAATTCGAAAGCACCCCCCAGGTTAGACCCACCGCTTTAGAACATTGGGAAGCAACCAGAAGTACCATGCTAATAATGAGCATCCCCTTCTTCCTGCCTTGTTGTTTGATTTCTTCTCTTCCATGTCTTTCAAGAAGCAAGCCAGTTAAATGTTATATCGTTTCCTTTCTGTGTTTGCTGGATACTTGCTGGTGCACATACACATCTTAATGTCTACCTGGCAGACTGACATATGTCAAATACCTTTTCCAGTGTACGGAACACACAACCTATATGGCTTATCTGCACTCCCTGTATTGTGTTTTGTTTTGTTAATTTTATTCATTTTTTGAATAGGTGATAGATGTACGTGGTATAAAATTCCCAAGGTACAAGAGTTTACCGTGAAAAGTAAGTCTCCCTGCTTCTTACTCCAGTAATAGAGTTCCTTTCTCCAAGGGCAATCACTGAGCTTTCATCACAGACATTTATTGAGCACCTACTATGTGCCAGGCATTGTTCTTGGGCACTGATATGGAACGAAACAGAGGAAAACCCCTGCCTTCACAGAGCTGACATTTCATTTACCGATTTCTCGTTGTATTTGTTCAGTAGCACAGAATTTGGCAGTAGTTAAAAGCAGGACTCTGGAGTCAAACCAACTGATTTTAAATCCAATATTCCCCATGTTCTAAGTGATCTCAAGCTATTTATTCTACCACTGTGACCTGGGTTTTCTTTATCCTGAAATGGAGATAGCAATTCTATTCTCTACGGTTGTGGTGAGAATTATACTTGTAAAGCACCAAACAGTGCCTAGAACAGAGTAAATGCTCAATAAATACAGGTGTTGATTATAACGATGTGATCTCATTCTACTGTTCTATAATGTAAACTAGAAATGGCTAGAGGATTTATTTTCTAGTAGTATCCATTTCCTCTCTTTGCTATCTGATGATCAAAAAAAATCACCTTTTTTCAGAACAAGCACAATAAATTTGCCCTCTCAATTCTGATCATTAACAGATTGATGATAAGACTGACTTCTATGAAGTAATCAACCTCTTTTTAAAAATCACTAGAGCATAGAGACTGTCTTCCTCTTCTTTTTAATCCAGCTTTAAAAAAAAAATCCCATGTAATTTGGAGGTTTGTCTACTATTATTTCATTTGGAGGTATTTTGTACCATTATTTTCAGCTTTTTAATGTTATAAAGTACATTCCTTGGGGAGAGTCTGCATTTCACATCAGAGGGATTAAACACTTATAAGCAAAGTTTCTGACAATACAATTTGATATAGTTACCGTAAGGAACATTTTTTGTGATTCTAGTCCCCAACCAGATAGGAAAACAACTTTAACCCCTGGAAAAGTAACAAAAGTATTCCTCAATGACAGTCTTAAGAGAATTATACTTGGAAAAGATTAAGATGTAAAGATTAGAAGGAACAAAAAGGGGAAAAAGATTAGAAGGAACAAAAAGGGGGAAAGAGAGAAGAAAAGAACTCCTAGGGCTTGAAAACATTTACATATTAAGCCAAGGACTGTTTCATTTATTTAGCATAAAAAAGTATTAGTGGCATAATGAAAGATTGCAAGGAAGTTGTGTTAAGTTTATTCCCCCATGTACCGATCCTGGACCAATGAGCTGAATTCTGAAAGGGAATGTGACCGACCACAGTCGTGATAACCATTTAATATATTCTTTTTCCCCTTTGTCCCTGATTATATTTTGTATTATTTCCTGGCAGACTGGGTGTATGGGTCTTTGAAAGGTTGACTGTAGTATAGGAAGCCTCTTCTCTTCACCTTGTCATGGAAGAAGGACTAGGAGGAGGGGTACCTGGGGAATGGAACTGAAATGCCTCTGAGGTAGATTTGGGGTGTTTTGTATTCTCCTTTAAACATTTTCCTGCCTCTGATATTTTATTGTCAAAAATGGATTAACACAAGAACATCAGGGCTTGTAATTTTGAAAGGCATAAAGTCCCTTCTGGGATTCCCAGGTGGCTTAGTGGTAAAGAATCCCCCTGCCAGTGCAGGAGATGCCAGAGACATGGGCTGGAAGATCCCTTGGAGGAGGAAGTGGCAACCCCCTCCGGTATTCTTGCCTGGGAGATCCCACGGACAGAGGAACATGGCGGGCTACTGTTCAAGGGGTCTCAAAGAGTCAGACACAACTGAGCGCGCGCGCAAAAAGTCCCTTCTAAACAGGCGAGGCTTCCTTGGGTGGCGCTTGCCCATGTGCTCTTCTCAAACTTTGTCTGTACTAATCACATACCCCACTGCGGAGCTCACTCTGACCAGCGGTGCGTTAGGCAACCTGCGTGTGACCGCTTTGCCTTACTCCTGCAACTTGTCATTTCTCATCCGCCTCTGTTCCCACTACTTATTACCTTAAACTCAGTGGTTTAATTTAGTATCATCATCTCTCATGGTTGTGTGAGTTAACGAGGCTCAGCTGGGTTCTTAAGATCTTTTCAGAAGTTTGCAGTGAGATAGCAGCTGAGGGTAACTTGATGGGATGTTCCATGTGGCAGCATCATTCAAGGGTCTGTCACCTCAACTGGGATGGCCGGGACAGCTGAGAACTGACTGGCATCTCTGTCCATAGGGCTACCTTGACTTTCTTTACACCTTTACAAGAGGTGGCCTCTTGGTACTCAAATTTCTTGCCTTGGGATTGACTCCTCCCCTTTGGAACAAGCGCTCCAAAGAGACTCAGGCAGAAACTGCAAGGTGTCTCTGAACTCAAAGTTCAGAGTCATGTAAAATCGCTTCCTCTGCATTTTACTGTTCAAAAATCAAACCAGCTCAAATGTCAACAAGTGCAGTATACAAGGCATGGATACCAGAAACTTGGTTCACTGCATGGGGTAGAGAGGGCATCTTTAGACACGAGCTACCACACCCTCTTTGCCAGAAAATAGTCAGACTTACCTTCAACACAATGGTTGTGCCATTGCACCAGATGCTTCTAGGAAACATAAGCCCACACAAGTACTTGGTGGTGGTGGCTTAGTCACTAAGTCATGTCCGACTCTTGCGACCCCATGGACTGTAGCCTGCCAGGCTCCTCTTTTCATGAGATTCTCCAGACAAGAATACTGGAGTGGATTGCCATTTCCTTCTCCAGGGGAACTTCCAAACCCAGGAATCAAACCTGGGTCTTCTGCATTGCAAGCAAATTCTTTACTGACTGAGCTATGAGGGAAGCCCTGCACAAGGACTTAGTAAGCTAAAATTTATGGGGTTTGGTAATGTTTATTCTAACTAAATATATCTGATATTGTATGAGTATTGTTTGTTCATAGAATTGCTTTTGTTGGCTTATATGCATTTGTACCTGTTGGTCAGAAGCTGCTACTAATAAAAATACTTTTGGATTAGAGTAGTTAACCAGACACTCAACACAGTTCATCTATTCCTTTCTAACCTTTGGTATAGTCGTGTATTTTACTATACAATAATTATGGAATATTTTGTTTATTAAAATGAGAGTTGTATTAATGTTATTCATCCATTCATTCAATCAACAGGTATTTGTTGAGTACCTGTGATGAACCAGGCTCTGTGTCAGGCAGTGAAAAGCTGGGATACTTGGTGCTATGTTGGGATTTTGCCCTGACTAGTATCAGTCTTAGCATTTTAAATGTTAATTATATGAGTTCATGCGTTCGTATGTTTGGGCACTAAAGATAGCAGATGTTACTGAACAATAGTAACAGTTAGTGCTGACTACACCTTTCTTTGTGCGTTATTTCACTGAATCCCCCCAAGAGGTCTTAGGACAGAGGCAGCGTTGGTATCCAAGGTTCAGTAGAGTTTGAAAGTATGACTCAAGAGTCAACAGTATTCCTACTACACTAAACTGCATTAAAATAACACCTTTATTTCTAAATTCCGTGCCTTTTAAGAAATATTTTCACCATTTGAAAATGGTGACTGCATAACTACTTAATTACGGTTACTTGATATTCATAAGACCACTTTAGTCATTGGCCAAATGTACTGACAGCTCCCATCCCCATCCCAACACTGGGCTTCTGTAGGCTTCATACTGAGCATTTCTGAGGCCTAAGAAGGAGATGTAAAAAAGGATAGAAACTTACTGAAATTTTACTGTATCCCAGTCACCAAGCTTGGCATGCCAAAAGAGTACAAAGCTGCTGTGGCATGTAGATGGGGGAAAAAAGTAAAATCATCAAGCTATTTAATAAAAGCAATCATGAATTCCAAAAATATTGATGGAGCACTTACAATATGGCAAGCCCGGGACAACGTGTGTTCTTACTCTCCCACGGGAGAAACCACGCAGACGTTGTTCCTGCCAACACACTCTGATATGGGAAACCCACATGAGAGACACTCCAGAGGGTGAGTGGAGGATGAGAAGAGTTCTGCTGCTGCTGCTAAGTCGCTTCAGTCGTGTCCAACTCTGTGCGACCCCATAGACGGCAGCCCAGAATCAAAGGCTGGAGAAATTACTCAGGTGAAGAAGGCGGGGTGAAGGTTCCATCAAAGGAAGACACCCTAGGTAGTGGCTCAAAGTCTAAAGACGTCCAGAAATTCTAGGGACTGAAAGAATTCTGTGTAACAGAAGGGCAGGATGAGTGTGGAGGGGTGGCCAGACAGAAGTTGGTCAAGAAGTCACGAAGAAGGAAACTTTTCTTGCAGTCCTTGTTAGGAAGCTTGAATGAGTGACCACCGTTGAATCAGACTTTGCTGAGTAGTTTGGGGGTGGGGGCTGTTTGTTTGTTTCGTTTTCTGGCCGTACCGTGTGGCATGTGAGATCTGAGTTTCCTCACCAGGGATCGAAATTGTGCCCTCTGCCTTGGAAGCACAGAGTCTTAACCACTTGACTGTCAGGGAGGTCCTAGTATGTTGGATTTTAAGTGCATCTGTGGCAAACAGGTTAAAGTTCAGACATTTTCTCCATTTTAACCATGACTTCCTCTTCCATTCTTCAGAGTTGGAAATGATTCTTTTTATTATGTTTATATTACTATTGGGGAGGGAGATATTTTTCAATATGTATCAGGCATTATAAATGGTTTCCCTTCTCATTCTGGGTATTTACAATGTTGATTACAGCCGGGAGGATCGAATTCAAACGCCAGGTGTCATATCGTCTGAATATTAGATGAGTCATTATTTATGCATTGATCCAGGAACAGCAAATCTGTTCCCCACCTCATCAGTTCTACAGATTCATGCTTCTGCATATTTAGGTAACCGTGCAAGAGATAGATGCAAAATATGAAAAGATGCTGCACACCTACTTCCTCCAAGACAATGTCGAAACCTTTTTGCCCTTTCTAGCCTGATTGTTCAGCTGTTCTGAGAGAAAGCAATTGAAATTGCCTCTCCTGAGTGCCCAGATGGCAGATGCAGAAGTCCCACTAG
This sequence comes from Bos taurus, assembly GCF_002263795.3. Classification (NCBI taxonomy): domain Eukaryota; kingdom Metazoa; phylum Chordata; class Mammalia; order Artiodactyla; family Bovidae; genus Bos; species Bos taurus. The sequence goes on along the minus strand of NC_037355.1, from coordinate 15,815,767 downwards.
TTTTTCCCTCCACTGCCAACAGAAACAGGGTGGAGCAGCTGGGAAGGGAGTCCAGGAGGCCTAGAGAGAGGAGAACAGTGGAACAATGCAGTGACAGAGGCTCCTTCTCAGCTGCCTCTAGCCCCTTGCAGCCAAGACCTCCCCAGCCAACCCAAGCTCCCTCCGCCTCTCGCCTTCTCCAGGGACTCCTCAGGGAAGGAGGACCAGTTAGTGACTTTGATCCCATCAGAGAGATGAAAGAGTTGGTGCAGGAGATAAAACAGAGCCTCCACTCCATTTCCCCTGCTTGTCTCACTTCTCCTTTCCTCCCACTCGAGAGAGAAACAGCAGTGATGAGTGCTTTCTCCAGCGCTGCTTGGAGAGCTCTTGCTGCTTCTCTCTGCCCCACAGTTTCCCAACCTCAACCCGAGGGCAGGCCCTCCCTCCCCCTCTCTCTCTCTTTTTTTCCCCTCCTTCCACCTGACAGGGACCATAAATAACCCAGGCTCCTGGTGTTTCCAGCTGAGAACAAAAAGTTATAAAGTTTGCCTGGAGCTCTCTGCCACTCCCTGCCGGGGCCACTTCTTTGTTTTCTTCTCCTGTTTTTCCTCTCTACCTGCTTTGGCCGTTTCTCTCTTCAGGTTGGAGAAGAGTCGCCTCCCCATTAAGTGCAGTGGCTCGCTTGCTGGCTCTCCCTAGATTTCAGGCTGTCTCGGCTACCCGGATTAGGCACCGGGCACTGGTATCAAATTACTGAAAGTCTACTCTGGAGCAGTCCTCATATTTACATACAAATAAGTCTGGGGCTCGCATTTATGTCACCATTCGGTTCTGCTAGAGGCTTGCCAGAGGAGTTGTTAATCCAATCAGAAGGAGTTTTAAAAGGATGTCTTCGGAGTGATCAAAAAGGATCTTGATCTCAATGAAATGTGGCCAGATTTGGGGGGATTTTTTTTTTTTTTTTTCCATCTGAAAAGCTGAAAGTCTGTTAACACTGATGAATAGGAAAAGATGTGTAATTCTTCACTTGCCGGCGAGGAGACGAAGATGCTGAGAGGAACTCGGAGGTGGTGGTGAAGACTGTGGATCCAACCCAGGGATTGGTTTTTTGGGGGCTGATCTGGAGGTAGATTCTAAATCACTGTCTCAGGAATTCCTGGAAACATCAGGAAAACATTTGAGCAGCCCAGCCTGGTGGAAATGGCTTTAACACAGAGTAAGATCTTTCTTTAAGTTGTACTTAGTGTGTGCTGTTTCTGTTTCCTCCACAGTAAGTGTGCGAATAGCCCAGCTGTAAAGTAACTTAAAATAATCTCTTGGTTCTGGGTAGCTGTAGAAAGCTGATCTGTTTAGTTTTTACACTTGCAAAAACGGTAGCTGATGATGTATTTTTAGACTTGATTGGTAGTTTAAAAGCTGAGCTCTTGTGGTTTCCTGAGTTTAAATGAATGGAAATTATAAACGATGCTGAATGAAGGATTGGAAAATAGAGCTGGAGTGGTGAAATCGCTTACCTTTGAGAAAACAGAAAACATAACACGCCTTTGAAATCCTGTTCAGCCAGCCAGGCTTGTATCCAGTAGAACGAGAGTCGAGTCATAAAAAGGAGAAAAGAGTTTGCCTATTTGTGGAAGGAACTTTTCCACAGCCCATGCTACATTTTGTAAAGGATGGGAAATGTCCCAGAGGGCAAAAGGCATCTGGAAAACCTGCCCGGTCACTCCTGGAATGTGTTTTTTTTTTTCCGCGTGAGATCATGTTATGCCTGTGTAGCTAGCAAAAATATTCTATGCACTTACTCTGTATAGATGGTTCGAGAACAATTTGCTTCTTTCCAGCTGTTGAAGCCCCGATTTGATCTCTGTTGAGGGTAGAGCCACTTTCTGAGCAGGGTTCAAGCACCCGGGCAGCTGTCCTGAGCTGTTCATTTGATAGATTTCGAAACAGTTCAATGTGGATGTGTTTCAAGGTTCCCCAGTTGAGCAGTTCTAATTCAAATTAAATCACTTGCCAGTTATTTACATAACCCCAAACTGAAATCCTGGTTGTGAGAAAACCATTTAAAATAAAGTTGGTTCTCTTCCCACATAAAATTTCCAGAACAGGGAAGAAGAGATGCCTCTTATTTTGCAATCCAGGTCCATTCAAACAAACTGCCCTCATCATGGTCGGGCCAGGAAAACTCGAGCTGACACAAGACATGAACCTTTCTAGTCGGCTAGGGCTTGAGGCGGGGACAAGGAGATATGGAAATGTTTAAAAATTGGTACCTAGTGCCAGGAGCTCTTTCTGCTGCTTAAATCCACTCTTGAAATGATGAACTAACCTCTACCTATACTTTCTCTTTCTAAAGGGCAGTTACAAATATTATCCAGGGGATGGGGGGAAATAAACATGAGAAAATGGATGATTAGCTAATGACCGGAGGAGCAGTTTTCTCCCCAGACAGACACATTTTCAGAAAGGAAGCTTCTGATTCGGGCTTGCTTTGTACATCCGCAGGTGAAGATGCAATGACAGGCGACACGGACAAGTATCTTGGGCCACAAGACCTTAAGGAACTGGGCGATGATTCTCTGCCTGCAGAGGGCTACATGGGCTTTAGTCTGGGGGCCCGTTCTGCCAGGTATTTCACTGTTGCTCTTTACTCACAGTTAATTTAAAACAACCATGATGTCATAAACTGAAACCATTTTCATTTTTCACATTATCCCCAAAAGTGCCCTCGGGGTAAGGATGTGAATTTGGTGAAACGTACACATGCTCTGCTATTTTCTTTTGTGGTTTTCAGTCTTTAATTTTATGTGAGTGAACGTGTTAATTGTTTGTTCTGTTTTTCCCTACCTGGCAGTCATGCTTCAAGCATAATGTAGCAAAAGAGTGCACTGACAGAGTGAGGAAAACCAATCTGGGTCACATGTTTTAAAAATAAGTTTTGTTCCATAGTGAAAGAAAAATCCCATTTTCCCATAAGTAAGAAATATTTGTGTTGATTGTTCACTATACTCTTTTCATGACTGAAGGAACAATTTATGATTGTGACTTTTCTTAAAAGAGTGGATTCTTGGGAAAAAATACGTATCGCTTATTGGAATTGTCTAGCAACTGTGTGAGCATCTCTTCGAAAGCTCTGCCGTTTGTTTACAAGGGACATGTTAAAGGTGAAACGGTGACTTGATCAAAAGTCAGAGGCAGGAATGGTGGCAAATTCAGGGCTGAAAACTGAAGCATAAAGCTTTAGTACATGGAAAACCTTGGCTCCAGCCTGACCTGGTTGAAAGGAACAGGACCTTGTCCAGAATTTGGAGACTTCTTTTCCCTGGTTGGATTAACAGCATGTGTGCTGACAGTCAAGTTATTTTTAAGCTAATAATTAAACCTTCTGAGTTAGAGCCCTGGGGACATTTTCCTATAGTTTAAAAGTTTGTTGTAAAAAGTTTCGTTGTCTGATAGTAAATGGCACTTCCCACAAAGTAAACCTGGGAGTTTATTCTCAGTGTCATTGATACGGGTAGTTTAGACTCAGAATTGATTTTTCTTTGAGTCAGTCTTTTTTTTTTTTTTCTTAATAGAATTTGAAACCTCATGTAACTTAATCAACTTTTGACTTTATACATATATTTATAGAAGGCTTTAAAAGCTTATTGCAGCAGGTGTCATTAATGACAAGAGGAAAATGAGTTTCTAGAAACATGTCATATCTCAGTTAATCACAGATAACAACAAGTTACAGCTGAAAATATGCAGAATCTTAAAGGACCTTAAGGAAAACTTCTGTTTAGAGACTTAATAGCTTTAGTAATCCAATAACTAGCTGATTCGCTTCCTCAGATAATACATAGAAGCTACATTTCATGACTCAGTCATTTGCGTGTAGGGGATTGTAGCAGCTGACCTCCAGTGAGAGATGAAACCAGAATATTGTCTCTTATAAACTTTCCACAAGACAGTTGTGAGGCTTTCATACTTCTAGTCTGGATTGCACCATTCCTCTTTGTTGCTATTATATGTAACTCATTTTTTGACATTGGCAACTGATGTTATGCTCAGAGGCAAATTTAAAAATATCTCTAAAGCTGATGTGTTTTTTAAAGTACTGTTAGAGTATTACCCAGTATAATATTCTGAGTGTAACATTTAAAAAGGAATACATTAAATGTGTAACTCATCCAACCATAACATTTTTTTTTCTTTTTTCCTGTCTGATTTTTTTTTTGCTTTCTACTTTTCCTGTTTTTTCTAAAAATACTTAAAAATAGTCCCAAGATCAGGTAAGAAGATATGACGCTTTGATGGTGTTTCTCCACCTTTCCCAGCTCATTTTCTCGTCTTTGTTTTCTCGGCATTGTGCTGTGCTGTGCTATGCTGCCATGTGCTGCTTCTTTTTTTATTTCTCTGCTCAGCTTTAGAAAATCAGTTTTGCAATTTGAGAAAATAAGCAAGTAGCTAAATGTGTAATAAATAATGTTACTTATGCAAAGTTGACTGAATACATGAGGAATTTATTTCCCTTAGCATAAAAGTTGTGTAGTGCATGAAGTAACTGGAGAGATCGCCCTGGGTTTATAGGCAGAGTCTTGACTGGGAGGACTGTTTGTTTGCTGAGTGCTGTTATCTTTGAAGTGTGCTAGGCACATAAACTTCAGAATTCTGAGGCATGTGTTTTTCTAACACTTCCTCTGCTTAACACTTAGGGTATACCGATGGCTAAAAATAATATCGTTGACCTCAGTGAAAAACAGTGTAATGCTTTCCAGACCCTCATGCAAATAATCTATCATTTAAGTAGCTGAAAGCACTTCTATGTGTTAGGATTCACGCTGAAGCTTGATGCCTTTAACGGGCTCTCCATCTGCCTAATGTAAGTTGGTCAGGAGTAGGAATTGTCAAATGAAGACATCTTTAGATGTTTCCACTGATGGCTCCCAATTCTAGGCTCTGTTCTTTCATTCACACTCCTACAGTAGTTGAAAGAAAGATGATTTTTTTTTTTAATCAATACATCTTAGATATGTTTAAGGACTAAACTTAAAATTAATGTGTAAACATTAAAAAAAACTTTTAAGTATTTGTTCACATGTACAGTAAAACCATCTCATGTACCACCAATATTATTATCTACCATGGGAACCATAATTTAGAGAAATTAATATCTGTATTGATCAGTGCAGATTGAGTACATGTCCGTCACTCTGTTGGAAAAGAAAGTTCTGTTGGATAGTGTTGAGTTAGAAAGTAGAAAGACAATTCCTGCTTTTATGAAGCTTTTATTGCATCTGAGAGGAGACATGGGGTTAGAAACAGGAATAACAACAACAAAAGTTTGCAATAAAAACAGGGGGGAACAAAGTGATGGGTCATGATTGGGCACTGGAGGCCCGACTATGTAAGAGGTCAGAGACACGTGGCTTACTAAGTAAGCTCTATGCAAGGATAATGCTCACTTTCTTTTTTTCCTTTTATATCCAATTTCTAATATTGTGTCCTGCCCATAAGAGTCACTTAGTAAGTATCTGCTCAAAACACTTAATAATGACTCTGTAGAATGATGTCTGTCTTAGAGAAAGTAAGGCTCTCATCCTAGGAGCACATACCGAGCCATTTGTGTAGACACTTGGAATAAAGCCTATCATTCAGGGGCCTCTGTATCTTGATATAAAGATATCCGCTTTGGGATAGTCTGTAGTGCATCCAAAATATATCCATATATGCCTTCAGTATTCTGTGCTTGCACAATATTTTGTGCAAGCACAGAATCATTTCTTAGGTATGTCTCCTTTGCTCTTTTCTCTGACAAGCACAGACAAAGCAGGGCTGAGGCCAAAGTCTGACCAGTGTTGCCGGTAAAGATTCAAGCAGCCATGTTTGGATCAGACACTTTACTACTCCCTAGGCGGGGCCGACTTGCCGTGGTCCTTGTCCTCCACACCTTCGGAAAGATGACACCGAAACCAAAGGGGCTGTATGTCTACCACATTAGCTGTGAGCTTCCCCATTGCTGAGGAGCCCATTCCAGAAGGCCGGCTCAGCACTCTCGTATTCTGCAGCTGTCTTCCAAGGATGATTAGACAGAAAGCCTCAGACCGCTTTCAAAACAGGAGCCAATGAGAAGCCACCTCATGACCACCTACCTGGTAGGGAGGCAAGGGGCCTTGAAGCAGCTTCTCACAAGACTCCATGCTCTGTGTTCCTGAAGGATCACCAGGGTTCTGTCAGTGCTTATATGAGCTGCCACCCCAGTCTGCCTGGATATTATGTAGATATATGTAGATACGTGGATATATGTAGAGTTACTAGGATCCCTTACTCTATTGATTTCTTTTTTTTTTTAATCAAAATATAACTGACAAATAAACATTATATTAATTTCAGGTACATAACATAGTGGTTCCACATTTGTATATATTGCAAAACAAGCACCATAACAGGTCTAGTTAACACCCATCACCACACATAGTTACACTTGTTCTTTTTAGGCTAACAGATTTTAAGGTCTCACTTAGCAACTTGCAAATATGTGAAACAGTATTATAAACTATAGTCAGCATGCCGTACAGTAAGTCCTCAGGTCTTACTCATTTTATAACTGGAAGTTTATACCTTTGGACCACCCTCACCCATTTTTCCCATCCCCCAAGCCTTCTTGGTATGAGTTTAGAGGTCAAGGTGGTGAGTGGCACTTTAGGACATCAGGGGTCCTGCACTCTGGGAAGTTCAGAGACTGCATAGAATATTGAGAAGGACTAGGAAGGAGAAGAGCAGAAGAAGCAAAGCTAAAAACAGTTCAGTAAGAAAAGGCAAGATAATCGTGTATGGAATTTGAATTTTTCACAGCCAGAAAGATGGAAAAAAGATCATGTCGGGATAACACTTCTTGTTTCTTCATGTTTTCCATGAGAAGCAATTGCAAACCAGAGCTCTCAGTAGGTTAAACCTGCGTCTAGTTCCCAAATTCTGATTAACAGATGCATTTATAGCAACGTAATTCCATTAAATAGTGTGAGACAGATGAATGCGGACCAGAAAGAGAGGAGACTCTCAAAGAAGATTTTAACAAAGAAAAAATCTCTCCAGCTATCAAATTACCTAGAGTCATCTGGTTCTTCTGAATTGTCGTGTTGGTTCAACTCTCACATAGAAACATCCAAAGTCTTCCTATATTTCATCTTCTCACAGACTGAATACCAGACAGCCTAATTTTAAACAAAACCTGATCATGAGGTTATCTAAGCTTAAGAAATGTCCTCAAGTATAAGGAAGTTCATTTTTGACCATGTCTTTTCAAGAGCAATTTTGGTTGATATTTTGAGCCATCTTGCCTGTTCCGAAAGTTGCATGCATTAATGTTCTTTTACCCATCTCATCATCATCTCCCCCTCTTGAATGGTTAACTGTAACTACAACAGCCTCCGCTCCTTCAGCTCGGATAGGTCTTACACCTTGAACCGAAGCTCCTACGCCCGGGACAGCATGATGATTGAGGAGCTACTGGTGCCATCCAAAGAGCAGGTATGTGTTCTTTCTCAAACTTTCTTTCGTTGTTAAGCTTTCATTTTTTTATGATTGAATCACACTCTTTGTCGCATGACAGAAACTCTATTTCTGCAAGTTTGATTTTGCCTTTGTAAGTCTTCCTATACTGCCAGTTAAAGACAAAGTCAGGGATTTCCCTGGCGGTCCAGTGGTTGAGGCTCCACACTTCCACTGCAGGGGGCACAGGTTCAATCTCTGGTTGGGGAACCAGGATCACACGTGCCACAGTGTGTGGCCAAAAAAAAGAAGAAAAAAAAATCAGTTGTACCATAAATCGAAATATCCCCCTCTTCTGCAGATCAGTCTCTCAGATCCCACAGAGAGGAATTTAAAGAAGTCCTAGGAAAGGCATGTATACCTATCTCATTTCTTAGTCAAGTCTTTCAGTTTTTTAAAAAAGGAGAGTTAATAATAGTGAAAGTGAAGTCGCTCAGTCGTGTCTGACTCTTTGCAACCCCATGGACTGTAGCCTACCAGGCTCTCCTGTCCCTGGAATTTTCCAGGCAATAGTATTGGAGTGGATTGCCATTTCCTTCTCCAGGGGATCTTCCCAACCCAGGGATTGAACCTGGGTCTCCTGCATTGTAGACAGACGCTTTACCGTCTGAGCCAATGATAACTGGGAGCTAAAGTTGCTGACATTATCCACACGAATGCTTGATTCTGCTCTACAGTGTATGGGTGTTGGATTTGCTGAAATTGTTTTTAGCAAGTCATAGATTAGATTGGTCATTTTTTGGCCCATTAGCTCCTAAGCTGCCTGGGATGGGCTTTCTCAAGATGTGCTAGTATTTTGCTTTCTGCTAGAATCTTTGTTTGGTTAATTTGGTATTTATGCAATGTCTTCTTTCCAATAACTGTGGCTCAATAGATACTGGTTTATTGTAGGAAGTCCTAGTAACAGAATCTTGCTGCCTATGGGCTCAGGATGGATCATTAGTCTAGATACACATAATACCTGGTTTTAAATGTGCACTCAGGGGCTGGTAATGGATGAAACTGTTAGGACCATAAAACTAAGTTTGAAGGTGGCCTATAATAGTTAAACAATGACATGGTGAAATTATGCTGGACTTACTGATTCACTACATAATAAAGGTTAATTGGGACAGATGAATAAGTAATAGACATTTATCATCACCAAGTTAGGTAGCCACACATTGGCGGGGGGTGGTCCCACCTGTCTGGAGATGCCGACTTCCAGAAACACAGATGTACATGGCACTTCACAAGGACCACAGTACATATTTTTTAAAGCTTTTTTTTAAAGTTCTTTCTTTCTTTCTTTCTTTTTGGTTGTGCTGGGTCATCGTTGATGTGTGGGCTTCGATCTGGTTGCAGTGAGTGGGGGCTAATCTCTAGTTGCCATGCACAGGCTTCTCGTTACGGTGACTCCTCTTGTTGAGGACCATAGGCTCCAGGATGCGTGGGCTTCAGTAGTTGTGGTTCTTGGCTGCTCACAGCATGCTCCGGGATCTTCCTGGCTCAAGGATCAAACTCGTGTCTCCTGCATTGGCAGGCAGAATCTTTACCACTGAGCCAGCAGGGAAGCCCCCACAGTACATATTTTAACACTTTTATACTCTCTAGAACATTCTTATCAAGCAGGCCTTACAAAGATGACTACAATGGCTATTCAGTGTTCGGTCAAACAAAACACCGTTTGTAGAATGATTATAGGTGCATGCCATAATTTAAGTGGGTGTTAGCACCAAAGAAGGCACTTATCTCAAATAATGAAGCTAAGCTCTTAGGTGTAAAGTGTAGCCTAGGCTGTGGTTTTCTGAAGAACTTTATGCTTGGTTGGCTGTGGTCATTCTCCTAGTTGGGTGATTCTGATCTCTTTATGTTCCCAATTGAAATGAAATATTAGTGGATATATTGATAACACTTCTGAGTATAGAAATAGCTGAAATTCTCTACGCTCTAAGAGAACCCCACAGAACTTACAAAGTTTCAAGTGAAAGGAGAGTCCTTGAACACTTTGCTGTTGTATAACAAATATCCTAGTTCTATCATGGAATAGCAGATCCTCCACTGAACCTAATTACGGTTTATGTTTCTGAATATATACTTGTTTAGGGGCAAGGGCCTGAAATGGAGGCCACCACCACCATCATCACCATGAGTTCACCATCATCACCACCACCACCACCACCACGACCCCATTACTGCCACCATCCCCTCCACCACCCCCATGACCCATCCCCACCACCAAAACCTCCACTCCATGACCCCATCCTCACCACCACCACCTTCACCCCCATGACCTCATCCTCACCACCATCACCTTCACCCCCATGACCTCATCCCCACCATCATCACCTCCACCCCCATGACCCCATTCCCACCATCATCACCTCCACCCCCATGACCCCATTCCCACCATCATCACCTCCACCCCCATGACCCCATTCCCACCACCATCGCCTCCACCACCCCCATGACCCCATCCCCAGCACCATCACCTCCACCCCCATGACCCCATCCCCACCACCATCACCTCCACCACCATGACCCCATCCCCACCACCATCACCTCCACCACCATGACCCCATCCCCACCACCATCACCTCCACCACCATGACCCCATCCCCACCACCATCACCTCCACCACCATGACCCCATCCCCACCACCATCACCTCCACCACCATGACCCCATCCCCACCACCATCACCTCCACCACCATGACCACCCCTTTTACCACCATAGTTATCAGTTTCTGCCTGTAAGCCTTAAGGAGAATGCAAATGTTTGCAATGCTACAAGCCTACAAACAGGCTTCTGAGGGTTCTCACACCACTACCTGCTAACTACTACCAAGATCTACTTAATCAGGCAGAAGGGCGGGGCAGCATTCACTCAGAATGAAGGATTTGTGAAAAAGAGACGAAGGCTAGAGAGAACTTTTGAGGTGAAGCTGGTGTTCTTTTGTAAAGTTTGTTGCTGCTCCAGTTTCAACAACACCTCTGTGGACATCACAAACCCCACTGTAGACCAGTCAGAAGAAAGGGGAGCTTAGGATGCCTTCACATTTTTTACTAATAATTATTAAGTTGCTAACTACAGAAGCAGATAATTGCTTTCTTCAATGGCGACAGAGAACCTGTGGTCTGACAGGCATTTCTCATGGAACTAGCATGTTTAATAAACACATCACGTGACTCCAGGATAAATTTACTGGAGACTTGGAAAAAAGATACGAATGGCATAAAGACATTTTAGGGACAGTTGGTGGCACTTGAAAACATACTGGCTATACTATTAGGAAATTAGTGTTCATTTTCCTAGCAGTGATAATAGTATTGAAGCTATACAGGGGAATATCTCTCTTCTAGGGGTAGGCATGTTGAAATTTTAAATAATAAAGTGATCTTTAAGTCTGCTATTGATTTTCAAATGGTTCAGCCAAAAGTGTATATACATGGAGAGAGAGAAGAAAATCAAATATGACAAAATGCTCACTGTTGAATCTAGGTTGAGTGTCTATAAGTATTACTTATACAGCTTTTTCAACTTTTTTATTTGTATAAAATAAGAATTTGGAGGAAAGGGGAGGACAAATTCTGAAAGAGGTATAGCAACTTATTTAGTCCCTAATGTCTCATTTATCACAGAAGAGAAAAAAAGACTAATTCCTCAAAAGACAGGCTTTATTTCAGAGGAAAGAGTCTAGTTACACTGGGCACGACTCATGAGAAGCATTTACTTCAGAAGTGCATTTAAGTACTTTGTTAGAATTAAGTGACAAAAAATATTAGTTTATGTCTATCATGTCTCAAAATCTGCATGTGTAAAATTTTAAAACGGAGTTTCTCCACGGTGTTGATTTTGTCTGAAAGCACGCAAGAAATCTTAAATATTTATAACTCCTAAAGCAGTGATATATGATTTAGTGTCAGATGTAAAACTGCCCTATCATTGCCCAGTTAAAATTGCTTTGACAAGGAAAGCTGACAAATGAATAAAAATTAACTCACCATGAATTTTTTTTTTTTTTTTGCAATGGTAGAGCTCACCCATACAAGCACAGCTACCTCTTTATTATCCGGCTGTTGATTAATCAGTTTGCACATTAACTACAGTTAAAGTGGAGTTGAGACCCAGGATGGTTAGCACAGGCCTGCCACCCCAGGTTCCTGAAACCTGTGCAGATTTGAGGGCAGGTGTGGAGGCCAGTGCTGAGGAGCAGAGTTGGGAGAATGAAGCCATCCCCATGCCCTGCTGGGTCTTAGTCATGATGAGTCCATAAACCACTTAATCCCCCTATGGATATCAAGAGTGGACTCTTTTGTACTGTAATACTGGGTTATCCAGGAACTCTACATTCCTTTACCTTCCCTTCACTTTGCAATCAAGAGTCACACAAAGTGGTGGCCTAAATGGGAAGGAAATCCAAAAAAGAAGGGATTAGGTAAAGCCATAGCTGATTCATTTTGCTATCAGCAGAAACTAACACAACACTGTAAAGCAACTATGCTCTAATAAAAATTAATTTAAAAAGAACAAGTAAAAGAAATTCAGAAAGATGAAGAAACTGAGGTACAAGCAGCTGAAGCAACTCACCCCAGGGGACACAGCTGATAAATGGCAGAGTCACTAGCCATAGGGCCCCATGTTGCCTTCTCTTTGCCTTCTTTATTTAAAGGAAGTTTTATTGAAGTCTAGTTGATTTACAGTGTTGCTTTAATTTCTTCTGTACAGCAGAGTGACTCGACTATACATATATATTTAACACTACTCCACTCTCAGTCTCCACTGCTCCATGTGGGAAGGGAGTCAGCTAAGACCATTATCCTCTGCCCTCCAGATCTCAGACTTGTTAGTATTCTTAATATGGGTGTGGTGCTATCCTCTGCATTCGTTTTTTTTTTGGCATGGAAGATTATATTTAGACACATGTTCTTTATTATGTTTCTAATTCTAGTAATAAGTTCTTATTGAATGTGCTTTAAAAGGAACTGACAACATTTCCAGTTTATATTCAGCAACAAGTTATGAAAATTATGGAGGAAATGATTATACTAAAAATTAGGGCTTAGAAGTCATCATTAAAGGAATGGAAATAGTTGACCTTTACACAGATATGAAGCAGAAAGTAATAGTGGTCTAAAAATATTGTGAAGGCTACCCAGTTAATTACACTTCCTTTGAATGACCCTAAAAGTTGTCGCGATGTGTACTGTAGGCAGAAACATTCAAATCAGTGTGATTTCTGGTAGTTATTCAAAGATGGAATGAGAGCAGAAAGCACTTAGAATCCCCAGCCCCCTCTCTTTAGATGCAGTGCCAGCATCTGATGCTCCTACGCCTGTACCTTAACTCATGTGTGCTGGGTGCTGTCACTTCAGTCGCATTCGACTCTTTACGATCCTATCGACTGCCAGGCTCCTCTGTCCATGGAATTCTCCAGGCAAGAATACTGCAGTGGGTTGCCATGCCCTCCTGCAGGGTATCTTCCTGATCCAGGGATCAAACCCACGTCTCTTATGTCTCCTGCATTGGCAGACGGGTTCTTTACCACTGGCACCAACTGGTGTCATTTAGAAGGGGCTGAGTTCCTCCCTCTTCTCTCCTCCAAGGATGGGCCTCGATTTTGGCTATTCAGAGGATTCCTTGTCCTAAATTACAAAGACTACATCAGGGTGAAATATAAAATCTCAGCCAGTCTAATGAGAGTTTGTGCAGCCTTCGGGGTTGCTAAATGGAAAGGTGATATAAACCCAAAGAAGGCTAGAGACGGAGCATGAAGGTGAACGATTCCTACCATCTTTTGGGCAGTAGCTAGATCCAGTCATGCCTGATGTTGCACCACCCAGACTTTCCCATTATATAAACCAGTACATTAATCTCAATCTGCCCCCACCCCCTGAGGTTTTAAGCCAGTTTAATTTGGGCTTCTGTCCTCACTAATATTCTGGCTATTCTCAGTTCAGTCACTCAGTCACATCTGACTCTTTCTGACCCCAATGCAGCATGCCAGGCTTCCCTGTCCATCACCAACTCCCAGAGCTTGCTCAAACTCATGTCCATAGAGTTGGTGATGCCATCCAACCATCTCATCCTCTGTCATCCCCTTCTCCTCTTGCCTTCAATCTTTCCCAGCATCGGGGTCTTTTCCAATGAGTCAGTTCTTTGCATCAGGTGACCAAAGTATTGGAGTTTCAGCTTTAGCATCAGTCCTTCCAATGAATATTCAGGACTGATTTCCTTTAGGATGGACTGGTTGGATCTCCTTGCTGTCCAAGGGACTCTCAGGGATCTTCTCCAACACCACAGTGCAAAAGCATCAATTCTTTGGCGCTCAGCTTTCTTTGCAGTCCAATTCTCACATCCATACACGACTACGAGAAAAACTATAGCTTTGACTAGACGGACCTTTGTTGGCAAAGTAGTGTCTCTGCTTTTTAATATGCTGTCTAGGTTAGTCATAGCTTTTCTTTCAAGGAGCAAGCATCTTTTAATTTCATGGCGGCAGTTACCATCTGCAGTGATTTTGGAGCCCAAGAAAATAAAGTCTCTCCCTGTTTCCATTGTTTCCCCATCTATTTGCCATGAAGTGATGAGACTAGATGCCATGATCTTAGTTTTCTGAATGTTGAGTTTTAAGCCAACTTTTTCACTCTCCACTTTCACTTTCATCAAGAGGCTCTTTAGTTCCTCTTCACTTTCTGCCATAAGGGTCGTGTCATCTGCACATCTGAGGTTATTGATATTTCTCCTGGCAATCTTGATTCCAGCTTGTGCTTCCTCCAGCCCAGCATTTCGCATGATGTACTCTGCATAGAAGTTATATAAGCAGGGTGACAATATACAGCATTGTCGTACTCCTTTCCCAATTTGGAATCAGTCTGTTGTTCCATGTCTGGTTCTAACTGTGGCTTCTTGACCTGCATACAGGTTTCTCAGGAGGCAGGTAAAGTGGTCTGGTATTTCCATCCCTTGAAGAATTTTCCAGTTTGTTGTGATCTACACAGTGAAAGGCTTGGCGTAATCATTAAAGCAAAAGTAGATGTTTTTCTGGAATGCTGAATGCTGGCTATTGGTAATGGTCAAATCTGGCCTGAATAACCACCTATCAAGGGCAACGTAGAAAGTCTTCTAGCACTTCAAAGTGCAGTTCAACCTTGAGATTACGTTAGTTTATGCTTTCTTTCCAGGAATAAATCTAATTTTAACTAAATAAAAAGAAAATGAGGGAACTCCTTGGCAGTCCAGTGGTTAGGATTTTGCACTTCCACTTCTGGGGGCTCAGGTTTGATCCCTAGTTAGGGAACTAGTATTCCACAAGCTGCTCAGCAAGGTCAAAACATAGAGAAAGGCATTCTTTGCCAGTTGATCTCTAACAAAACCTTTCATTTCCTTTTGATTCTGTTGACACAGATGCCATGCATCTGTTGTTGTTGTTGTTTAGTTACTAAGTCGTGTCCAACTCTTTGCAACCCTATGGACTGCAGTATACCAGGCTTCCCTGTCCTTCACTATCTCCCAGAGTTTGAGCAAACTCATGTCCATTGAGTTGGTGATGCCATCCAACCATCTCATCCTTTGTTGCCCCCTTCTCCTCCTGCCCTCAATCCTTCCCAGCATCAGGTCTTTTCCAATAGACCTTTTCCAAAGAGTCATTTCTTTGCATCACGTGGCCAAAGTATTAGAGTTTCAGCTTCAGCATCAGTCTTTCCAATGAGTATTCAGGGTTAATTTCCTTTAGGATTGACTGTTTTGATCTCCTTGCTGTCCAAGGGACTCTCAAAAGTCTTCACCAGCATCACAATTCAAAAGCATCAATTTTTCGGCACTCAGCCTTCTTTAGGGTTCAACTCTCACATCTCTATAGGACTACTGGAAAAACCATAGCTTTGACTATAAGGACCTTTGTCAGCAAAGTGATATCTGTGCTTTTTAATATGCTGTCTAGATTTGTCATAGCTTTTCTGCCAAAGTGTCTTTTAATTTCATGGCTACGGTCACAGTCTGCAGTGATTCTGAAGCCCTCCCCAAAATAAAATCTGTCACTGTTTCCACTTTTTCCCCATCTAATTGCCATGAGGTAATGGGACTTGGACTGCAAGGAGATCCAATCAGTCTATTCTAAAGGAGATCGGTCCTGGGTGTTCTTTGGAAGAAATGATGCTAAAGCTGAAACTCCAGTCCTTTGGCCACCTCATGCGAAGAGTTGACTCATTGGAAAGGACTCTGATGCTGGGAGGGATTGGGGGCAGAAGGAGAAGGAGACGACAGAGGATGAGATGGCTGGATGGTTCACTGACTCGATGGACGTGAGTCTGAGTGAACACCTGGAGTTGGTGATGGACAGGGAGGCCTGGCGTGCTGCGATTCATGGGGTTGCAAAGAGTCAGACACGACTGAGCGACTGAACTGAATGGGACCAGATGCCATGATCTTAGTTTTTGAATGCTGAGTTTTAAGCCAGCTTTTTCACTCTCTCTTTCACGTTCATCAAGAGGCTCTTTAGTTCCTCTTGGCTTTCTGCCAGTAGAGTGGGATGATCTGCATATCTGAGGTTGCAGATGTGCATCTACAAAAAGAGAAAAATGGGGCAGATGCAGGGCGCTGTCTGTCTCTAGTTAGGTTGTTCTCATTTTTCAGACTTCCTTCTTCAGACCTGATTTGCCCACAATCTTTGTGTCTAAGGGGGCTCAATAGCAGGGCTTCCAAGGGTGACCGGTTTAGAAGGTGTAACTATACCAATATGCAAACAGTTACACTGGCTTTTGGGTCCCTGTGAACATCATTCTGGAGTCAGTGCTGGAGGCTTCCCAGTAGCCTCCCCATACCTGGAGGCAGTTGTCACACTGTGGACACGCCCTAACTCTTCTCATTTATCTCCCCCACTAGGATTCCAGATCCTTTGAGCTGGACTTGGTCTTCTGTGAGGCTGAGGATGGTCTCATGTATCCTTCTCTATATACTGTGTTGTGTACAACTTGATATATTAGCAAGGAATGTGTGAATTGGAGAGTTCTTTGGGAGAAATTCACATTTATTTATTTGTTTAAGACCTACACCCTTTCCATGATCTCAGTAATAGGGAGAAAAGTGCCCAACCCAAAAGGCTGGTTTTGCTAATAATGTTTCCCACTGTCTTGCCAACCCCATTCTACCCCTGCCTGCCCACTCCGTCTTCCCTCGGCAGATTAACTTTCCTGTTTCTTGCCTTTAAGCTAATTTCTAAAGGGCTCTCACAAATGTACCTGGTGGCAGAAGGTCACCAGCCTGAGATTAAAAATTTGTTAGAGATAGTCCTTGAAAGGTAAGCACTTTCAACTAGCAGCATTTAATGTGCTGCTTTTTCCTCTTCAAAGTGCTTTGCCAGCATTACTCAGGTGGTCCACTCAACACCTCTCACAGATTGGTCAGCAAGATTACAGATTTTTTTTTTTTTTAAGGCAGAGAGTTTGGTGTTGTAACTTAAGGTAGTACAGTTCATTTAGATGTCTTGAGCCGGATGTTGATGTATTAACATTCTCAGCTTCTATGCTGACCTTGACTTCACCTTCTCTTGTTCAAGCGGTTGCTAAATTTTCTTAAAATCAATCTGATTTGGAAATCCTTAGAATGCACCTTCATTTTGGTTTGTATTCTAGTCTCAAATAAGTCTTATGGGTAATAAGATTTCTAGAAAAGAAATACTTTAGAAAAGACCCGGTTTAGTAAGCTCTTAATTTTTATTTTTCTGCTTGAATCAGCTTTTCTTTTATGGAATCCATTTATAAGGTGTACATGATGTTTTGAAATATATCTGCATTGTGAAATGATGTCCATGGTCAAGCTAATTAACACATCCATCACCTGCCATAATTACCATTTTTTGCTGTGTGGTGAGAACACTGGAGATCTACTCTCTTAGCAAATTTCAAGTGTTTGATACGTTTTTATTCATTGCAATCATTGTGCTGTGCTTCAGGTTTCCAGCATTTATTCATCTTATAACTGAAAGTTTGTTCCCTTTGATCAATATCTCCTCTTTTCCTCAACCGGCCCCCACCCCAGCCTTCGGTAACCACCACTCTAGCCTCTGTTACTATGAATTAGACTTGTTTTAAGATGGAATCCATTTCTTTCTTTTTTAAAAAATACACATATCCCCTCTTTTGTGGATTTCCTTTCTCATTTAAGTCACTACGGAGCGTTAAGTAGAGTTCCCTGTGCTGTACACCAGGTTCTCACTAGTTCCCCATTTTATGCACAGTAACATGTAGAATTCTCACTAGTTCCCCATTTTATGCACAGTAACGTGTATAAGTCAGTCCCCGTCTCCCGGTTCATCCCCTTTCCCCCTTGGTGTCCATTCATTTGTTTTCTACATCTGTGTGTCTGTTTCTACTTTGCAAGTCAGATCATCTGCACCGTTTTTCTAGATTCCAAACATATGCATTACTATACAATATTTGTTTTCTCTTTCTGATGTACTTCAGTCCGTGTGACAGTCTCTAGGTCCATGCACATCTCTGTGAATGGCACAATTTTATTCCTTTGTATGGCTAAGCAATATCCCACTGTGCCACAATCTTCCCTATCCATTTCTTTAAAAGGTATTTCCAAGTAGTTGTGGTAGATGTCCAAAAAGACCTACTGTGTACTTCAGTTTTCCATTTCACTCAGTATCTGCCGTAGGTCACAATTACAATAATCAGGGCAGCACCCACCATTCCTTTTATTAAATGCGTCTCCTAATTCCATGTATTCAGCCACCTCATGGACCAAGAATTCTCATTACCGCGTCACAGACAAAGAGCCCGGGGCTGAAAGGAGCGTTTTACGCGCCCATTGTCACATTAGGTGGTGGTTGGTGGTCCGGCTGAGAGTAAAACAGATCTGATGACTGCCTGAGCCCCTCTGCTGCCGCCCCGAGGCCACAGTGCCACTGTCAGAAGCGAAGTACGGCAGCCTGAGTGAAGCACAGTCCCCTGGAGTAGTCGATGTGTAGACCAGAATTTGTCGTGACCAAAATGCCACTTAATGTTTGTTAATCCAGCAGGCTACTCCCTATAGTCGAATCAAAACATACGCCAGCCTAAAAAGCTACACAAGGGGCTGCAATGCTATATAAATTTAAGAAATAGATTCAACTATAAAAGATCTGGGAGTATCAGGATGATTAATGTCTGTGTTTTTGTTTACCTAGCAATTTAGAATTTTCACACCATTTTCACACTCCTTGGGTCATTGCATTCTCACAGTGAGCTGGGACAGTTAACATTATCCACCACTACTCTGATGCAGAAATGGAGGCTCAGTGAGGGTTTCTGACTTGCCATTCATGGGCTATGAAGTGAGGCAGCCCACCTGAAACCCAATCATCTATCCTCTGTCTAGGGAATCTGACACCCACGCGGATCCCTCTGCCCTGGCCCTGTTTGACGTGTGGCTGTAGGCTGAAGTTATCCTGGGGTAACTACTAAAGGCACTAAGTGCTGGGTAATGACTTTTGACAAGCTTGTGCTCTCCCGGGCGCCCAGGCTGCTTACATCATCCAGCGGTTTCTCAACTAGATCACGTTTACAGGTTTTCCGATTAGACGCACTGAGTTTTGCCTGTGACCTGTTGCTGTGAGCTTTACCTGGTGCCGTTCACGTTAGCAGTATCCAGACCACCAGTTCATCGACAGGATGACCTCCTGCCGGGGGCAGCCACGCCAACGGACCTTAACTGGTGTCATCTGACACTGAGGGTGACTGACTGCCTGCACCCTGGAGAATTAGCCGATATTGGAGTTAATTGGATTTCTCTTTCTTTTCCTTGCAAATACTTTCTTTTCTCCTGACTCTTTTCTTCCATGCCTGCATATTTATTTCCGGTCCTGGGCATTTGGGGGCATCCTCATTGGTGAGGCCACTGTGTACTTGCCCTCTTCTTTGCTCTGATGAATACGGCTGGTGAGAAACTATTTTGGGAAAGTATGAAGCTCTTGGAGACAGTGATATCATCATTAGTCAGGCTTTAGACTCTATTGAATAATGTGCATTTTGGTTTTAATAGTATCCTTGACATCACTTCCAAGATGAAAAATGATGTGCTTAATCATAATCATTTTAGACTTGGGGAGTAAAAGGTCTTAAGTCAGTGTGAACTTTTCCTTAACATAGTGTTTTAGGTACTGAGTGTATACTTTGTATTATCAATTTCTTGAAATCCCTCTCTGAACTTCAGTTTCCTCATCTGTAAAACGGTGTGATATTACCTCCTGAGGCTACTCGGTCCTGAGGATTCAAACAACACATGACCGTAAAGGCCTAGGACAGTCCTTAACATTGAGTTGGTAGAGTTGCTCTTAACATAGAAATTTAAATAAGACTAAGGCATTTAGATCGGAGAAGGCAATGGCACCCCACTCCAGTACTCTTGCCTGGAAAATCCCATGGATAGAGGAGCCTGGAAGGCTGCAGTCCATGGGGTCGCTGAGGGTTGGACACGACTGAGCGACTTCACTTTGACTTTTCACTTTCATGCATTGGAGAAGGAAATGGCCACCCACTCCAGTGTTCTTGCCTGGAGAATCCCAGGGACGGGGGAGCCTGGTGGGCTCCCATCTGTGGGGTCGCACAGAGTCGGACACGACTGAAGTGACTTAGCAGAAGGCATTTAGAAAATACATTCTTCTAACCGAATGGGGTCTGTTGATTTAATATAGGCATCCTGTGTCTATAATTGTAAAGGGCCAGTCCTAGCTGGAAATTGTTTTTGCTGTGTTTTCTCCACACATTCTCAGATTTTAACAAATGGGCTCATATAAATAAAAGTCCTTTGAAAAGTAGAAGTGACTTTCAGAAAAGAAAGGAAAAATAGAAGCAACTACACATCTGTACTTTGAAAGTCTTTGAAAAGTAGAAACGACTATACCGTGCCAACACTGGCCTTGGTGCCTGATCTCAGGTGTTCATTTTCATTTAATCTTCATATCAATCAGTCGTCAATTTGAAAATAAGGGAACTCAGACCGAGAAAAGTTAAACATTCTAAGGATCTTAAGGCCAGCAAGTAGTGTTGGGGCATCTCCAAGGGGGCTTTCAATAAGTAAAGAAAAAGAAAAGTCAAAGGCAAAGTATCTCCTTCATTCCTGGTGGAGGCCAGCTTGAGGGTTGTGTCTGACTCAAGTGGGCCTTGGTAACTGCACCCCTGGGCAGACCCCCTACCCAGTGGCCAGCATCAGTGACCCGGGACAGGTAGCCCCTCATGGAGTTCTGCGTAGGGGAACAAAGCAGGTGGCTCTCCTCTGTGACCAAGCTTGGGCCCGCAAGAGTGAAAACTGCATCTGAGCAGAGCCTTCCAGCTGCCTTTCCCAAATCGTCCATGAAGATAAATAAACCACATTTCCAGGGCTACAGTGAATATAAAGGGACAGAGTGAGGCCTTCAGTGACACAACTGAGCAGCCTTTCCAAACTGGAAAGTTTACGAGTGGGAAAAGTGCTCTCTTCACAAATGGCAGAGATGATTTTCAAATCCAAGTCTGTGACTCAGCTCTAAAGCCCGGCTTTTCCATTAAGCCCTGGGAACACCCCTACTTGCTGTGCAAAGTTTGAGAGCCATCTCTAGTTCATCTTTTTTTTTTTTTTTTTTTTAAATAAGCACGGTGTCTTTACTTTTTAATTTTTGGGCTATTCCTCATGGCATGTGGCATCTTAATTCCCCCAACCAGAGATTGAATCTATGCGCCCTGCATTGGAAACGTGGAGAATTAACCATTGGACCACCAGGGAAGTCCCTCTAGCTCACCTTTTTCAACCATCGTTTATGTAGTATCTGATTTATTGTTTTAAATGTCTGCTGTAAGTAACCAGGTGCAAGAGTTTTTCCTGGTACTGTGGTACCATGCACAGTGATGTGTCAGAACATTTTGAAATTCATATCGTTGATTAAAATAAGTAAGCAGTTCAAGCGGCACATTTCCGTTTTAAGTGAACGTAGCCATTCCCTTTTCCAGGAGATCTTCCTGACCCAGGGATCAAACCCAAGTCTCCTGCACTGCAGGCAGATTCTTTACTGTCTGAGCCGCCAGAGAAGCCCAGTCTGTAGAAAGAAGTATTCAGAGACACGTAACTTGGAAATGAAGCTACCACCTCGTATCTATAAAAACCCTAGGTTTAGATGGCATGCCTTGTTTTGTATTTCAGTGGATGCATTGTGAGAAGAGCCTTTTGTTTGTCTGTATTTCACTTATTATAATTGTTAGGCCTACCCATAAACCTCTGCAAAACTCTATGGAAAAAAAAAAACGGGAACAAATGTGAGGACATACAGCCAGTTGTTTTGAACACGTCTTTGTGTTTGTTCATTGTACACTGGTTCATTTGTGTTATGACAGAGTTCCTAGGGGTGGGGAGAGTGAGGGACCTAGGAGGAAGTCTGAGGGGTCCCCGTGTGCTGGCACACTCCTGCCTGCATAAATATTGCATCACGGCAGTGTTACCTTTTTGTGTGATGTAATTGATCATTTCAATAATTAATGTCGCCAGTGCATGTGTCTAAGAGGACCAAGGGTAAATAATTTACTGTAATTACCAAAGAGGAGTGATATTATTTATTTATTAGAGCTCGAAAAAAATGGGTCCTTTGGAAAATAACCTTAAGGCCCCAAATGTAGTTTTAGTTTGCTAAAAAATTTAGTAAGCAACACCACTACTTCACATTAAACATTTTGCCCTGCTCTGGAGGTGAGTTGGGCTTCCCAGTTGGCAGTACTGGTAAAGAACCTGCCTGCCAATGCAGAAGACTTCAGGGACAGGGGTTCAATCCCTGGGTCAGGAAGCTCCCCTGGAAGAGGGCATGGCAACCCACTCTAGTATACTTGCCTGGAGAATCCCATGAACAGAGAAGTCTGGTGGGCTATAGTCCATAGGGTCGCAGAGAGTCAGGACACGATTGAAGCAACTAGGCATGGAGGGCAGTTCTTTGGGGTCTCTAAAAGTCAGTAAAATTGGTAAATGAGGCCAGACTAAAGCCAACATCTAATCTTTGGTTAAACCATAAAGAATGTGGGCACTTTCTGAAGTGATGTATTGCTCTTTGGGGATTAGGAACCTGGTTCTATAAGCTTTTATGAATATCACTGATCACACACCCACCCAGCAGATGTGTCCTCTCTCGCTCAATGCAGAGAAAGCTGCTCCTCATTCATTTCTGCATTCCCCTAAGATCTGGATAGGATAGTGACTGCACATAAGTGCTCTACAAATTATTGTTCAGTTTGATTTAAATTATTGTTCAGTTTGATTTCAGGGCTATTCTTTAATGTTTATAATTCACAGTAATTTAGAAAATTTGTTTTCTTATCAAATATACACACCAATCAAAAGTCATGTCCTGTTATCACACATACTCATCTGGATTAAAAGAAGAACCTCCATATACACCTTCAGCCTCTTCTCTCCAGAGACAGTGACTTGGGGTACCTTTTGATGACTGAGTATTAAGCTCACAGGGTACTCTGCATGGTAGAGGACTTGTCATCTGTGACTTCCACTAAAGAAATGAACCTGGAACATTTCACTGGAAAATTTCAGAGAAGCCTCCATTTTCAGCCTCCAGGCTCCATCCCTAACTGTCTATCTGGGAGACCAGTAAAGGTAGAAGTTTGGGTCTGAACATTTGGTATATAAGCTTTCAATTAATCTCCATTTTCATTATGGAGAAATCTTCTCCATAATCTTCTTCCTCTGGTTGCTATACCTCTAACTTTCTGCCAAGGATGATGGAGGGAAGTTAGTTATTTGGCGATAGATAAATCAGTGAGGGGATTGTGAGGATCACATCACTTTTATAGAGACTTTCAACCAATCCTTGTTTTTCTGCTGATGTGTTCTCTTATGCTCTTTGTGTGTGCGTGTGTGTATGTGTGAGTTAACACTCAACTTCCGTTTTACTGGAGTTTCAATAGAAAGCAGATCTTTACCAGGATGAAAAATGAGATTGATATCGTTTGTGGTCTGTGAAATACTATCTTTCATCAGATTTAGAACATTCTTAGCAATTCTGTCTTCAGACTTAGCCTCTACTTTGTTTTCCTCTTCTTCCAAGAGTCCAGTTACACATATGTTAAAACTTTTCACTGTGTTCTACGCCTCATACCATTTTCTGTATTTTTCATTCTTTTGAACTATCTACCCTTGACATACACATACTACTACATTCAAAACAAATAACCAACAAGGGCCTACTTTTTATAGCACAGAGAACTCTGTTCAATATTCTATAATAATCTAAATGGGAAAAGAATTTGAAAAAGAATATGTATATATATAAAACTGAATCACTGAACTATACCCCTGAAACTAACACAGCATTGTAAATCAACCATAGTCCAATATAACATAAAATTTTTTAAATCTGCCCTTCATTTTGTATGTTTTTCCACTTACACTTCCAGTTTACTAACCTTGTTTTCTGTTGTGTCTACTCAAGAACTCACATTATACTGAGAACCGGACAAAGACCCATTTGATTCTTTCTTACACATATTCCAGTGCTCTGTTGAATTATCCAACTTTATTTTTCTCTATCTTTTCTATTTTCTTAAACATACTAATCATAGTTATTAGGATCACTGTAGTGAAAGTTCTTATAAGCTTCCTTCAAAATACAGGACGACCTTGGGATCTGTTTATAGTATCTGGGTATCTTTTTCTGTTTTTGTTCATGTGCTCTGGCCATCCTTGGCAGTTTTTCATTGCATGCTGGACATGATGTATTAAAAACAAGTTTGTAGACATGACACACCCAGTGATGATATATTCTTTCAAAGAGGAGTCACTATCTCTCTGCTGTGCAAATAGAGGGGTGGTTGAGTCTTCTAATCCAATCAAGATTTTGCTGAAATGAGGCTGGTTTGAAGCCCTGATAAGCCTCAGACAGACTCTGAACTGTCTCTGGCCCTTCAGGGTCCTTATTTGAAATTTTGGTATGATCTTTGAGGCCCCTCCCTTTCTAAGTCTCAAACTCTGAATCTTTTTTCTCATGAAACTGCCCAACAGCTCTACTATGCCTTTCAGAAATTTTCAGGTCGGTTTTTCACCTTCCTGTTCTGCACAGCCCCAGAATTAGCAGATGTTCTGAACAGAAATCTGTAGCGTGCTTGAGGCCACCCAGATCTCCACCAAAACTCTTTTGGCTTTTGTATCCCCTGCAGGCAGCCCCTGTAGGCACAAAGCCCAGATTCCATCTGCACTGGTAATTGACAAATGCCCCCAAGTTAAAAATGGAAACAAAAAGTCAGCTTATCTTTTTGCAGGTCACCTCCTCTCCAAGTACAGGTCCTCCAGTTTTGCACCTCAGTTGTTCTCTGCTGCCTGCAGAGAGAGATGATTTCCATGCTTACCTGCTGCCTGCAGAGATAGATGATTTCCGTACTTACCTGGTGTACAGCGCTAGGCTGCTGTAGGCTTCTCTATCCCACTTGGAAATAGAAGTCATCAAGATTGACCTTTTTTTTTTTTTTTTTGAGATTCAGAAGAGAAATTTACAGTTGTAGGATTAACTTAAGAGATTTTTGAAGTACTTAAAATCGTGGTTAGAATGACTTCTGTGATCTTCCTTGTGCCATGCCAATTACTCAAGTGGTTTCTTAAAAGACTGAAATAATACAGCATATCAATGAACTTTATTTTTTAATTTTTGAAACTGCAGTGTAGACCTATAGAGGAATATACAGTCAGGCCCGTGGATGCAAAGGGCTGATGACACTGGTTATTTTATATAAGGGACTTGAGCATCCCCCTATTTTAGTATCCACAGGCACAGGTGGGTGAGGGGTGTCCTGGAACTGGTCACCTGAGGATAAAAGAGACGACTATAAGAAAATGCTTATTTTGAATATTGAACTATCTGGACTGATGGAGACATACAGGTATATTTTATAGGTGCAGAGAAACCACTGTCTTGGATGAGTTGCTGACATAATACATTGTTTATTTTTCAGCATCTAACATTCACAAGAGAATTTGACTCAGATTCTCTTAGACATTACAGCTGGGCTGCAGATACCTTGGACAATGTCAATCTTGTCTCAAGTCCTGTTCATTCCGGGTAAGTAACCAGAAACTCACTTCTCCTGTTACATTAACATTGCATTTATCATTTGCAGTTATAAATTCATATTGGCAAGTTTCACATGTATTAAATATTGATCTTCTAAAGGACTTCATTAATGAGTATACGTGGCATATATTTGTAAATCATTAGTAAATTCTTTTCTAGACAAGTCTGCATATCTGTTTTTATTGACAAAAGCACAGTGTTAGAAAGGAAATTAACAAAGCGCTGGTGCATAAAAACTGCCTGGCTATTCTGGCCCTACTTTTAGGCCCTTAATTTTGCATTTCAATAAAAAAATTTTAGTATAGTCATTTCTTTTCATTTTACTTTATTCAAATGTTTTTTCTGAGTATATTATTTTTCTGAAATATAATTATAATGAAGTTGTATTAAAGTTTTTTAAATAAATGAATTTTTAAAAGAAAAGAAACAGTAAATGTACCAGTGTGTGTACACCAGAAGAGCTATTGTAAAAACCACATCGAAGAGGCTCCTCTTTGCTGCCCTGTTAGTCAGCAGGCAGCTAAGAGGTGACCTGCTTCAACTGCTAAATTGATAATTGCTGTATTTTTAGATATTGGGTTCTTTGCCTAATAGGTAATTAAAACTTGGGATAATCGATATGTATACAAATGGGAATGAAATAATTTGAAAATTTCAAAGTATTTTCACCTCTGAAATTGATGTTTAGGCCATAAATTAATTGTAATTCAGGACAAGTACAGACTCATTTTGAATTAAATAAATTAACTATGATTAACATATGTGAAATGCCTTTATATATCTTATGAAGTATTTTTTGCTGCTTTGAATCACAATAAAGTGTGATGGCTAACATAGCTAGTGCTTGTCATATATCTGGCATCATGCTAAATCTTTTCACATGTATTATTTAATATTTATTTGAACCTTAAAATGACACCGAGATAAGTTTTATCATTATTCCCATTTTACAGAGGAAAAGTCCTAAGCTCAGAGTAATGCTACAAATTATTTAAAGAATTCTTACACAATTACAGCTTGTAACATCACAGCTGTAAAACACAAGTCACCACAATGTCATTTAAACAGAAATAATTTACATGCAAGTGCTTTATAAACTACATGGTGGTCTTTGAGTCATCAATATTGCATTTCTTTAATTAGAAAAATTCTTAATTATAGTAATATTAATTTTTAAACTGCTTAAAATATTTACATGATTTATAGTAGATGTATATGAGTCTAAAATTGCAAAAGCAAAAAAAACAAAAAAAGTCAGAGTTGAGAAGGAAAATATAAAACACCCAGAATACATTCATTCAGTGGGCAAACATATTGAGTTTTTTGAACCAAGTTTAGTGAATTGCCACCATGTTACCAGAATCTAGAACCAGCACTTTGTACTCTACATAGGAAAGAAAAGTCCAGGGGTTTTATTTAGTAAATTGAGAAGCTGAGGCATCATGGGATAATAAAATCAGAAATGAGCGTTCCTCTGCATTGGACACAGTATAGTATTTGAATATGCAACTTATCTCTCCTTCCCCTTGAATTCATTGAAGACAACAGACTTCTTCAGGGAAGGAAAGTAATAGCAGCTAGTTGGGCTTATTTGAAAAGGAGAATATACACTGGTATACACTTGGAACTAGTTCACTAATGCTAGGTCTATGGAGTAGCTTATACATAGCCATTTGAGGCAAATCTTTTTCCAAATTGTCCCACAAATGCCAAATGCCTTGGTTTTGTTTTCTGATGGTTTTTATTTTTCCTTTGCTTATCATTGACATTTTCTGTTGCTTGCTTCTAATTATCTTAAATTAATTTTCCCATTTGCTTTCTAAATTATTTTGCAGCTATTCTTCTCCACTTCCTCAGTATGATTCAAGGTGATAACTGTGTCTTTTATGTGAATCATCCCTTTTTGTATTTTTAATTTATGTGAATTTTCCCCACAGATTGTGTCAATGTCTGTAAGTGTATCAGCATTTGTCATCCTGCTGTTCCTAAAACTAGAAACATTCATGTGTTAGTTTTAAAATCATTTGTAGAATTCCTGCTTTAGTTTACATTTGAATAAGATACAATGAATATGATTCAGTATTACCTTTTCATTTGTTTTTGTAAGTTATAGTGCATGAAATTTTATTTTGTATCCAACATGTAAGAAGTGAAGTTGCTCAGTCCTGTGAGACTGTTTGCGATCCCATGGACTGTGTAACCTAGCAGGGTCCTCCGTCTATGGAATTTTCCAGGCAAGAGGACTGGAGAGGGTTGCCATTTCCTTCTCCAGGGCATCTTCCCAACCAGGGATGGAACCCAGATCTCCTGCATTGCAGGCAGATGACTTACCCACTGTGCCACCAGGGAGTTTAAAAAACAAATTTCTGTATTTCATGATGTTATTGAATAATAGGACTCAATATTCTGCTTAACATTTACCCCATATTTCCTCAGTCTTTTGGCTCTATAAAGCTGAAAACCTTAGAACAATAAATAATCAGTAATGAGCCCTAGCTATGTGCTGGGTGCCATGCAGAATATAGAGAAAGAGATTCTTCCAATTTGTCATTAAAATCTTCTAAGCCATGGTTTTTCCATTTGGTTCTGATATTCTCTGTAGCTGGGGTATTTTTATATTGACACTGGTAACCTTCTTACACTACCTTCAGTGTATATATGTATATATATTATATACCTATAATATATATTTCATTTATTTATATATGTATAAATAAATGAAATTTATCACTCAGTTGTGTCTGACTCTTTGAGACCCCATAGACTGTAGCCCGCCAGTCTCCTCTGCCACAGGAATTCTCCAGACAAAAATACTGGTGTGGGTTGCCATGCCTTCCTCCATGGGATCTTCCCAACCCAGGGATCAAACTTAGGTCTCCTGCATTGCAGGTGGATTCTTTACCGTCTGAACCACGAGGGAAGCCCATAATATATATTTCATGTATTTATATATGTATATATTTTTCCGTATTTTTTTTCAATGTTAGTAACCAAATCTGACCTAGGCAATTTCTAAGCACACTTAACAAAATAGTTTTGTTTATTGGTTTATTCAATAAACATTTACTGTGTGCTTATTATGTGTGAGAATCATGCTCAGCTCTACAGGTAGAGCAGTGAACAAGACCAACCTGATCGGAATATTATGTGTGTGAGTGAGAACCAGTTGTTTGTTGCCAGGGTGAGCAAGGTCCTCTCAGTGTAAATACTCCAGTGTTTATGTGTACCAATACAACTGCATTTTCAAACCCAGAGTTTATCTTGAGTCATTTCTCATTCATTCTGTTACTGTTAATCCCAACCACAAGTTCCTTTTTAACTACTAAAAGCTGGGAAAGATCAGATTTTTGTCTTGGGCTTCCTTATAGTATTGCCACATTGTCTTCAGTACCGGGTAAAAGTGGCTGTTAAGCTTGTACATGTCTAAGGAAATGAAGGCTCCCAGAGTAGCTGCAAGGGAGCCCTGGATCATTCAGCACTGGAGACAGTTCATCTGGACACTTGTACAAGTGAACAAGGATCTTTGTTTTTAATAGGAGGGAGTTTTGTTTTTTGTTTTGTTCTGTTTTTGAAGGGGTCTGTCTCTTGCCCTCATACTTTGAATATCCCTGTGATTCTAGTCTCTCAAAGTAGATACAATAATATCAAAACATAAAAACCATTCATTAATCCAGAGGAAAATGGCTAAATCCAAAAAGAGCAAAAAGGTATGAAGTTGATGATGACTTCACTGATGACCACAGTTGGTTCTGAAAATCTGCTGGGCTAAAAGGTGATCCCCATGCACCTGCCTCTCTCCATGGGGATGGTGGGCTGATTTACTCTTTCAAGGTCAAGAAGCATCACTCTTTTGGAAGGAGTCTCCAGCTAAGACCTCCAGGCAGGGTCTGAAATCTATTTGCGGGGACGTTAGAACTGTTTTACAGAAGAGTATACAGTAGCAGATTTTGATGGATGGGATTGTCCACCCCCACACCCACATACACACACCAGATACTGTAGATATTCAGACAGTTTTCTAAATATCAACATTTGGTGCTCTTCCATGAATAAGCATATTTTCATATGTGAGAACCAAAATGTAAAAATATGTGTTTCTGTTCGCCTGTCTGACTTGCACTCTTCATATGTTGGGCTCACTGGTTTATGTTTACTAGAGCGCTTTACAACCCGGTGACAAAGGTGGGAGGAGTCACAGAGGTCTTTTTTTCATGAACATATGATAGGAATCAAGATATTACCCAAATAAGTTTGGGATTAGCAGATACAAACTATTATGCATTGGGTGGATAAACAACAAGTTGCTACTGTCTAACACAGGGGACTATATTCAGTAACCTGTGATGAATCATAATGGAAAAGAATATGAAAAATAATATATATATGCGTAACTGAATCACTTTGCTGTACAGCAGACATTAACACATTATAATTCAACTATATGCCATAAAAAGTTTTAAAAGATACTACCCAAATATGACAGTTTACATCTTTACATCTTCATAGCTACAAGCACAAGCAGATAAATAGTTTTTCTTCCCTAGCTTTAATGTAGCAGCCAATGACAGAATTATATAGAGATGTTTTCTAAAAAGTCAGTTCGTCAATTTTTGCATTTCTGTACAGATACTCAAATGTAGGTTATTTTAAACAGTTTTTAAAGCCAAATTGATACTGAAAAAATTAAATCCCTTTCCATCAAAATTGCCCTAGTAAAACTTAGTCACTTTCTGCTTTTATTCGTTTCTGCTTTGTGGAAATAGTAAAAATTAGAGTGTCGGTATGATTAAATATACATTTATTTTCTGAGTTGTTCACGTTTAAGACATACTGTGGAGTTTCATCTTAACTGCTGGGGGAAGAGATTCCATAGTCAGCAAATGGCTAAAACCATGTATAGTTACAATGACCCTTAAATATAATTTAAACCACCCACAGCAACCACCTACAGTGGTTTTGTTTAGGGGACTTTGTTTTTAAATGCAAGACAGTCCTTTAATAGCCAGCTTTTATTCCAGTTTTGAAACATTCACTATTGCTTTAGTTTGAGCATCGACAGAGTGATTGACTTCTGTTCAGAGGCCATTTGCCACCAAAAATAAATTGTCGTGTTTTACACTTTTGCTCAGTTCACAAGTCAAATGCATGTTTGAGGTATTTACTTCCAGTGTATTCTTAAAGAGAGGGAATGCTAGCTACCTTGCCTGTCACTTTAACATTTAACTTCAGAACTGACTGTGGAGATGGTTTGCATCTCTCCCTGACTCGGCCTCTGATCTTCCTCTGCAGGTTTCTGGTTAGCTTTATGGTGGATGCTCGAGGGGGCTCCATGAGGGGAAGCCGTCACCACGGGATGAGGATTATCATTCCTCCACGCAAGTGTACGGCCCCCACCCGCATCACCTGCCGTTTGGTAAAGAGACATAAACTGGCCAACCCACCCCCCATGGTGGAAGGAGAGGGATTAGCCAGTAGACTGGTAGAAATGGGTCCTGCAGGGGCACAATTTTTAGGGTAAGTCATTTTGTCAATTTTCATCTTGGCCCTTATACTGCATCTTTGATTTTCTTTACCCTTGTCAATTAAATTAAATCTATTGAGTTAACTACTAAATCTATTGAGTTGGACCATTTTGATCGATTATAGCATTGGTGTAGAATCAAAGGTCACAAAGCTATGTAATTCTGTGAAAAGCTGGAAGGCTGGCACTCCCTTAACTCAGTTTGCTGGTCAAAGCTTTTACTAACTGAGAAGCATGTTCTCTGCTCAGTGAGTGCACGGAACCCCAGCAGCCCCCGTGGAAGTCAAGGCACCACTCTGACACGTGACATATTGAATAAATGGCTATTTTGGGTACATGTCTGCTTAATGATAATTTTTGGGGGAAACAATCCATTGTGATCTGGTCCTTTAAGAGAAAAAAATGAATTTATTTTCTGAGGTGGCACTTGGGTGCGAACCAGGCAGGCTCTGTCATGACTGACAGTTTGTTCACAGTTTCCCCTTCTTGTTTCTCTTCCTGCTGCATGGATGTTATTCAGTAAACTGCATCTTCCCACCAATCCTCCCCCTGTAAATGAGGGTGAGAGCTTGGTTAGCCGAATCCTGCAGCTTGGGCCTCAAGGAACAAAATTTATTGGGTAGGATCTTTATAGACAAGATACAGAATGTCTACAATTCTTTTCCATTTTCAATTTTTTTCTATCACACCCATGGTCTTATTCTTGTCTTAATTTTATTTTCAGTTTTTAATGCTTTCAGTTGATGTGTGTCACTGAAAGAAAAAAAAAATTCATAGTGGCTTGACTTAATGTAGCACCCGCCGCGACCTCTCTTGTGCTTTTCAAGCATGTGGAATTCACTGCAAGCATTCTGCTTTCATAACTTTGTGCTTTTGTAAAATTTACTTTCATTTGAAATATTTCAACTGATTATGGTCGTTTTTAAGATAGACTGAAGATCTAATTTTAACCCAGTGTAAGAGAAGGTATTTGCAGACTCTGAATCAACATTTGCTATAAATGATATATATGTGTGTGTATATATATATATATATGTGTGTATATATATATATGTATGTGTGTGGAGTTACATTTTTTTAAAGTACTTATGCATACTAAGTAAACTTTATGGACTTTGAGAAGGAAAATCATCAATAAGTAAACTGATTTTGAAAAAAATGTTGGGAATACAAGATATTTAAAGAAAGCCAAATAGGCAGCAGGTAGAATATTTACTAAAGTTATTAAATTGTTTTGTTTTCTTCTGTTTAAGCTGAAGTGTGTTGGTATTCGTCTGTCTGCTTGTCTGTCTGACTGGTGTGTTGGCCTTGGCAGTCTGCATGAAGAAACCTGTTATGAAAACTTATGCTTGGCTTTCACCTTGGTCCCAGACCCTCGTTCATTTCTTCTCTCCAGTATTGTTGAATGTCATACACAAAGCCACATCCCTTAAATATTTACAGGGACAGTATCTGATACATCAACCTGCAAAGATTGTATCTAGTTCTCAAAAAAAAAAAGAAAAAAGTAATGTCTGATCCAGGTGTGGTTAAAAATATGGTAAACATCTTAATAACTCTTGAAATTACTAACACTGTTAGGAATAGCTGATTCTGCTTTTACCCATCAAAAAATAAATGCATTATAAAAAATCTTTCAAACCCTTAAATTTAATTAATGATAAGTATTTTGCCAAAAGTAAAAATTTCATACCTATCATCCTATTTTAAGTGAATGCTTTTGTAATAACTCAAATATTAATACGTTTTATGTCATTTGGTCATTACAACTACTATCACTTTTTATGCTGTTACCTAGTTAAGCCTGTACCTTCTTTGCCCACTTGTACATAATCACATAGGCTAAGAGGTGAGGTTACATACAACCTCTGTAGGAGAATAATGATACTGTCTACTTAAATGTCATAAAATAAAGCTGCACAATCCAACTACATAAACTGTGTGTGATTGTGGTCTGCTTACTTCCATTCATCTTTTTTAGCATTTATCCTACTTTCAAATTTAACAGAACTATTCCTGTGCTTGATTGGCTAGCTTCAATTTGCAGCCATTTTTTTACATTCTTTTGCAAAAGGACACTGTCAAAGATTAACAGATTGTTATATGACAATTTCAAACCAATAGTGCTTTTTCAGAAAGTTTAATTCCTATGCAGTCCTACAAGAGTGAGGAAATTAAGCTGCCCATTTCGTAACTTAAAAACTAAAGAAACTCTCTTGACTATACAGGCCATAAACGTTATGAAAACTGACCGTTGGAGGGAGTGGATTGTTACATTGATTGTATTCTTACTAAGGGGAAAAAAATCAGCAATCTTTCAAAATTATTTGCAAATTTTCTTTAAAGAAATGACTGTGTCCTTTTAAATCATGAGTGTTTTGTATAATATACCTATTGTGTTCTTAAAAACGGACCAACTTTCTTTCTTATGGTCTATTTTAATAACTTTCAATTCCTCGATTTCTAATGTGTGCCGAATATTTTCCCTCTTTTAAATCAAATGCCTAACATATGATAGGCCCCCAAGAATTGTTTGTGAATGAATGAATGATGGCATGTTTTCAGGCTTCTAATATATTATTTAATTAGCAAATGATTCTGCAGCTTTGAAATCATTCCCAACCTTAGTGGCACCTCTGACTTTCAAATGAATATTGTCAGTGAAACAGTTTAAAAAGTATGAAACCATAAACACATTTCCTTTGATACCAAAATAATGTGGCTTTTTTTCCAGCCCTGTCATAGTGGAAATCCCTCACTTTGGTTCTATGAGAGGCAAGGAGAGAGAGCTCATTGTTCTTCGCAGTGAAAATGGTGAAACGTGGAAGGAGCATCAGTTTGACAGTAAAAATGAAGATTTAACTGAATTACTTAATGGCATGGATGAAGGTAATTACAGTGACTACATGTTTCTATAAATGTCTGTAGGCAGGAATCACATGAATGACTAGCACTAAAGGAAACAGTGCTCGAATTTCATACGTTTGTATTTTAAAGTGGGAACCGGGTTCCTCAGCATGTGTTGTTTTCTACGTATAAGGCATGAGGTTCAATTTCATCTAAAAAACTAACCCTATCCCAATACTAATGTACACATTTCTGATAATTCTCTCAGTCTTAAATCAACTATATCAATCTTTCCAAAGCTTAAGAAAGTTTTCTAAGTCAAAAATGTGTAAGGAGGGGGTAAAATAATAATGGAAGGTATGCAAAACATGTAGAGCATTTTTAAGAAAATACATTCACTTTTTAAAAACCTGTTATTGGAGTATATTTGATTTACAATGTTGTGTTAGTTTCAGGTGTACAGCAAAGCGAATCAGTTACACATACACATGTGCTGACTCTTTACAATTCTTTCCCCGTATAGGTTATTACAGAGTATCGAGTAGAGTTCCCTGTGCTATACAGTAGGTTCTTATTAGTTATCTATTTTATATATCAGATCAGATCAGATCAGTCGTGTCCGACTCTTTGCTACCCCATGAATCGCAGCATGCCAGGCCTCCCTGTCCATCACCAACTCCCGGAGTTCACTCAGACTCATGTCCATTGAGTTGGTGATGCCATACAGCCATCTCATCCTCTGTCGTCCCCTTCTCCTCCTGCCCCCAATCCCTCCCAGCATCAGAGTCTTTTCCAATGAGTCAACTCTTCACATGAGGTGGCCAAAGGACTGGAGTTTCAGCTTCAGCATCATTCCTTCCAAAGAAATCCAGAACTGATCTCCTTCAGAATGGACTGGTTGGATCTCCTTGCAGTCCAAGGGACTCTCAAGAGTCTTCTCCAACACCACAGTTCAAAAGCATCAATTCTTCGGCGCTCAGCCTTCTTCACAGTCCAACTCTCACATCCATACATGACCACAGGAAAAACCATAGCCTTGACTAGACGAACCTTTGTTGGCAAAGTAATGTCTCTGCTTTAGAATATGCTATCTAGGTTGGTCATAACTTTCCTTCCAAGGAGTAAGCGTCTTTTAATTTCATGGCTGCAGTCACCATCTGTAGTGATTTTGGAGCCCAGAAAAATAAAGTCTGACACTGTTTCCACTGTTTCCCCATCTATTTCCCATGAAGTGATGGGACCGGATGCCATGATCTTCGTTTTCTGAATGTTGAGCTTTAAGCCAACTTTTTCACTCTCCACTTTCACTTTCATCAAGAGGCTTTTGAGTTCCTCTTCACTTTCTGCCATAAGGGTGGTGTCATCTGCATATCTGAGGTTATTGATATTCCTCCCAGCAATCTTGATTCCAGCTTGTGTTTCTTCCAGCCCAGCATTTCTCATGATGTACTCTGCATATAAGTTAAATAAGCAGGGTGACAATATACGGCCTTGACGAACTCCTTTTCCTATTTGGAACCAGTCTGTTGTTCCATGTCCAGTTCTAACTGTTGCTTCCTGACCTGCATACAGATTTCTCAAGAGGCAGATCAGGTGGTAGTGGTGTATATATGTCCATCCCAGTCTCCCAATTTTTCCTTCCCTTCTTTACTCCCTGGAAACCGTAAGTTTGTTTTCTACATTTGTGACTCTATTTCTGTTTTGCAGATAAATTCATTTGTACCATTTTAGACTATATATGTAAGTGATATAATATGATATTTGTCTTTCTCTCTCTGACCTCACTCAGTATGACAATCTCTAGATCCATTCATGTGACTGGAAACAGCATTATTTCATTCCTTTTATGGCTTAGTAATATTCCATTATATATATATATATGTATATATGTATGACATCTTCTTTATCCATTCCGCTGTCGATGGACATTTGGGTTGCTTCCATGTCTTGGCTATGATAAATAGTGCTGCAGTGAACACTGGAGTACATGTATCTTTTCAAATTATTGTTTTCTCCAGGAGTGGGATTGCTGGATCATATGGTAGTGTTTACTTTTTGTTTGGGGAATTATTATTTCCATCCCTTTTCTTTTATCTCAGTCTTCTCCCAGATTTTTTCTTATAGATTTTTTATTTCTCCTGGATTCTAATCAGTTTTTTAAAAATGAGGTTCAGGCTAATGATTGGAGTCTTTGGTGCTTCCAGTGTCTTTTTCCTTGATCTGGTAAGACAGGCCTAAAGCAAGCATGTCACCTTCTCATATACACCTTCTTCGGGCTGTCTAACCCTTAGAATCATAGTAGTTTTTCTTAGCAGACATTGTGAATAGACTTGTTTTGAGAGTGGGTACTTGGTATAGTGTTTTCTTTTTAAAATGTTGAAAGAGAGAGAGGTAGAGCAAGCTCACCATAAAGAAAGCTAAACTTTATACTAACTTGCTAGTCCCTACACATCCAGCAACTGCTCTACATAGCGTTTTTACTGGAGATCTAATTCACATACTATAAAATTCACTACCTTCACATTTAATTCACTGGCTTTTAGAAAGCATCTAACATAGGCTCTCCTGGTTGTAAAGTGTGCGTGAAGGAGCGACACAGACTCGAGGGTGTCTGAGGGACGACTGTGGACAAGCTCTTGGATCCCATGAGCCTCTGTTGCTTCTGCAAAGTGGAGATTACCTTCCTCACTTCACAGGGCTGCTGTTAAGAAAAAATAATCATTATGTGAATCACTTTTCAAATACAGCCCTTGTTACTTACTCAGCCCTTGATACATGTCAGCTATTGTATCTGGACATAATTGTCACTATTATATTCATTCCATAGAAAAATATTGTCATACCAAAGGTTTTGTATAAGACATGGTGAATCACAGCCAGCCAAGAATTTTAAAATGTCTTTACAGCAAGGTAAAGGGAATCTAATCATTGTTGAGAGTCTAGCATTCACGAGGCACTGATGAATGCATTTATATATTAAAATTTTAAGTGAAAGCAAGGTAGGTAGTTTTAACCCTACTTTATAGATGAGGGAACTGAAGTTCAAGTAAGTTAAGTAACTTATAAAAAGTTACCCCAACTAAGAAGCAGCACCAGGGTTGAAATCTATTCTACCTGTTTGCAAAAACTTTTAACTATTCCACTTATTTTAGGAACGTGTGTCCTGTGGAGAGGAAAATAAACCAAAAAAGAAAAATTCCTACAAACCTCTAGATTTCAACATTGAGAATAGTCACTTTAAATGTTATACATGTAATAAGTATATAGTAAATATTTATATATAATATTGATATTTATATCCTATACCATATACAACTTCAGATAATTTTTGATGGATGGGAACATGCAATGGTGATTAAGATTTCTGATTTTTGTTACCTTAATTGATTTTGCAGCATGAAAGTATAGTCATTCTTTTGTATGGAAATTTACAAGAAAACACAATCAAAGGTTTTAAAAAGAATAAATCCTAAAGGAAAGAGCTGAATTAGCATTTTGAAAAGAGTAAAAAAATATGGATGATTCAGGCAAAAGAAATGGAGAGAATAAGATAAATGGGTTTTCAAAAAAGGATAGTTTTTGATTGTTTGTTTTAAGGAAAATAAAGTATTAAAATATTTTCATGTATCCAGTATTTCTTAAATGCTGTTGTTGATTACCAGTTTTTTAAAGGTAGCATCCTCTACACAAGGATTTTATTTTACTTTTAACCAAGAGCTACCTTGATGATGTAAGCTGCTGAGGGCAGGGTATGTGTCTAAATAATGTTTGAGCCACCAGTACTGGGCACAGTGCTGACTTAGACACCCACCCACTGGGCAGGAGGAGGAACCATCGCATAATATGTAGCTCTAGAGGAAAGTTCACATCAGTCTATTTCTCCTACCCTCAACTTCACTAATGTTAGTCTCCAGGGGAAAAAGTTAAAGGGGAACATTTACCTTGAGGACAGTTCTGAGAAAGTATTTTAGGAAGAATATTGAATATTCTAAGAGAATGTTGTCCAGTGGAATTTTCTATAATGATGGGAATATCCAACAGTAATCACTTGGAGAAGGCAATGGCACCCCATTCCAGTACTCACTAGTAATCACTAGTCACATGTAAATCTTGAGTACCTGAAATGTGACTAGAGCAAGTGAGGAAGGTAATGTTTAATTTTTTTAATTAACTGCAAGCAGCCACCATTGTGGATTCTAAAGTATGTTCTTCATTTTTGAGCACATATTATAGTATATCCTATCAGGCACAAGCGGATTTTTTTTTTTTTTTTTAAATTTTAAAGTTTCTTGATGGAATGGATTTTTAAGATCTCATGCTGACATGTCTTCATTTTGTTTTCAACAAGCTAATTTTCAAATAGGAAGTCTTCCTATCTTTGCTTAGACAACTGACTCCCCAAACACTACCATACTAAGGGCATCTGTGTGATGTTTTAAAGATACAATGATACAGCCCTCTGTCCTGGATTCTACATGCTATCTTGGAAATAGTGGATAGAGTTGCTTTGCTACATTTTTAAAGACCAGATAAACTCTGGTTCCATTTTAGACAATTAAAAGGAAATGTAAGTACTTCCAAGTTTAAAAAAATCAAGCACTGGAGGCCACAACAGGAAAAATGAGGACTATTATTAAATTTAAAAGTAATAATAATGAAGGAACCAAGACACACATTTTATAACTGAAACTTAATTGATCAGATTTCATACCCAGCTCAAGAACCACCTACCACCACTCTTGTTCTATCCCCAGAGAAACTTCGTTTTTACTGGAACCTCCCTGCCTGAAAATCAGGCAAAAATAAACATGAGTCTGTCTCTCAAAATCTAACCCTTCTTTTTCCTTTAAGGTCCAAGAGTTCTTGTGGGAAGAAAAGCCTGAGGTTTCATGTTATTTTCTACTCTCTCCACTCTGTCCCCTGGATAGCTGTTAATTAGCAAGATAAAAATAGTACATAAAATAAGCCAGTGACCGTCCTTAAAGGAAAAAAGAGATAACTCATCCTGCTCCTACTGCTGCTGCTAAGTCGCTTCAGTCGTGTCCAACTCTGTGCGACCCCATAGACAGTAGCCCACCAGGCTCCCCCGTCCCTGGGATTCTCCAGGCAAGAACACTGGAGTGGGTTGCCATTTCCTTCTCCAATGCATGAAAGTGAAAAGTGAAAGTGAAGTCGCTCAGTCATGTCCGACTCTTAGCGACCCCATGGACTGCAGCCCACCAGGCTCCTCTGTCCATGGGATTTTCCAGGCAAGAGTACTGGAGTGGGGTGCCATCGCCTTCTCCAATAACTCATCCTACTATAGCTTTATTTAACCTATTAATTTCTCCAGTTTGTAATCATTAGGCCTTATCTGTCATCTATGGGAAATGAGCCTTGATAATACCTGTCTTATTATAAATGTCTCATTTTAACCCTCTTTTCCATAAATGAATTCTGTTATTTTATAACTAACCTATATTCTACTTTTATAACTAGTCCTAGTGTACCCCCTTCTCTGAAAATCTTAAAACCCAAGTGTTTAGAAAGCATCTTAGCCAGTATTTTGATCAGTGATATATATATATATATATATATGTACTCTTTCTTTTTTACTAAGCAACCCAATTATAAAGATTAGGCTATGGTTCTATAGTATTTTTAAAACTTGCAAAACCTTTCGGTGTGCACAATCAAATTGTAACTCCAGGGAAGTTGGTCAGTCAGTTCAGTCGCTCAGTCGTGTCTGACTCATCGCGACCCCATGGACTGTAGCCCACCAGGCTCCTCTGTCCAAGGAAGGCAAGTCCAAAGAGGAGGGGAACTTGCACAATGGAGTTTGGTCATTAGGGTTATGAACGGCGGATGTCACACAGGCTGGAATTCTCGTCCTGGCTCCACCACTTACTAGCCCTAAGCCTCTCTAACCTCGTAGAGAACTAATGGGGAATGCATGAGCTGAAATATGTAAATTTCATAGCACAATGTCTGACACATGGGAACCACACTCAAAGCTAGCCATACACAGTTTCCATGTACATACAGTTGGGCAGGAGAGCAAGCAGGGGCAGAAATCTTGCCTCTTCAACTTGCCAAGTCATGTGCTCTGACACTGGCCTTGAGGTCAAAGGGTCATTTTTATCTTTTTTTTTTTTCTTCAAAAGTACTGTCTAGTTAGCACGCCATATACTTGGAGGGCTGTGTCCCCTTCAAGTGGATGCCCGTTTCCAAATCACACAAGGACACCACCAGGGCTAGTGGAATCCCATCACCACCACCCATTCAGGGAAGAGTAGGTTGATAGATCTAGACTTCCAAAATTTGGACTCTAAATCTAGTTGTTTTTCTGTAATACTCCCTCACCTCTGTATCTTCTCAAATGAAGGATGCCCTATTCAGTCGCTAAGTCATGTCCAACTCTTTGTGACCCCATGCACTGTAGCCTGCCAGGCTCCTCTGTTTTCTCTGCCTCCCAGAGTTTGCCCAAATTGCTCATGTCCACTGAGTCAGGGATGCTATCTAACCATCTCATCCTCTGCCACCCCCCTTCCCCTTCTGTCTTCAGTCTTTCCCAGCATCAGTGTCTTTTCTAGTAAGTCAGCTCTTCACATTGGGTGGCCAAAGTATTGGAGTATGTTTCAGCATCAGTCCTTCCAATGAATATTCAGGGTTGATTCCTTTAGGATTGACTGGTTGGATCTCCTTGCAGTCCAAGGGACTCTTAAGAGTCTTCTCCAGAACCACAGTTTGAAAGCATCGATTCTTTGGAGCTCAGCCTTGTTTATGGTCCAACTCTCACATCTATACGTGACCACTGGAAAAACCATAGCTTTCACTATATGGACCTTTGTCAGCAAAGTGACATCTCTGCTTCTTAATACACTGTTTACATTTGTCGTAGCTTTCCTTCCAAGGAGCAGGTGTCTTTTAATTTCATGACTACAGTCACCATCTGCAGTGATTTTAAAACCCAAGGGAAAAAAAAAACTTGTCAGTGCTTCCACTTTTTCCCCTTCTATTTGCCATGAAATGATGGGACCAGATGCCATGATCTTAGTTTTTTTTTTAATGTTGAATTTCAAACCAGTTTTTTCACTCTCCTCTTTCACCATCACCAAGAGGCTCTTTAGTTCCTCTTCACTTTCTGCCATTAGAATGGTATCATCTGCATATCTGAGGTTGTCGATATTTCTCTCAGCAGTCTTGATTCCAGCTTGTGATTCATCCAGCCTGGCGTTTTGCACGATATACTCTGAATATAAGTTAAATAAGCTGGGTGACAATATACAGCCTAGTTGTACTCCTTTCCCAACTTTGAAACAGTCAGTTGTTCCATGTCCAGTTCTAACTGTTGCTTCTTGATCCGCACACAGGTTTCTCAGGAGGCAGCTAAGGTGGTCTGGTATTCCCATTTTTATAAGAATTTCCCAAAGTTCGTTGTGATCCACAAATTCAAAGGTTAAGGCTTTAGCATAGTCAGTGAAGCAGAAGTAGATGTTTTTCTGGAATTCCCTTGCTTTCTCTAATCTAACAAATGTTGGCAATTTGATCTCTGGTTCCTCTGCGTATTCTAAACCCAGCTTTTACATCTGAAAGTTCTCAGTTCACA
Source organism: Bos taurus (assembly GCF_002263795.3). NCBI lineage: Eukaryota > Metazoa > Chordata > Mammalia > Artiodactyla > Bovidae > Bos > Bos taurus. The sequence goes on along the minus strand of NC_037355.1, from coordinate 15,774,243 downwards.
TACTGCTGAAGCCTAGCTTGAGGAATTTTGAGCATAACCTTAATGTGAAATGAGTGCCATTGTATGGTAGTTTGAACATTCTTTGGCCTTGCTCTTCTTTGGGATTGGAATGAAAACTGACCTTGTCCAGTCCAGCGGCTAGAGGATGCCTATAAACGTGCTTTGTGTGCAAGAAAAGGTGACAGAAGTGTCATTTGCTGTTTAAGTTTTCCATTATGAATCAAGGTACCCTCTTAATTCTTGTACGATTCCAAAAGACGTGATGTGTATTCAGGAAAGACGGTCACTGCAGAATAAGATGGAAACGAGTTCTTTGTGGCACTAGCAAGCTCAGGAACAAAGGCATCAGTGATTATGCTAGTGAAGCAGGTGTGTTAGCAAAGTTCTACTGAAAGAAGAGGCTAGAATGACACAGAGGACAGTTGGTCTGGGTGTGAAGAACCTGCTGTTACCACTAAGGTATCACGTAGCAGGAGCCACTTTTCTATCTGGCAGCAGACATAAATCTTGCTCTAGCACTTGTTCACTGGTGTTTTCTGGGGAGAGAAAAAGGTACCGCAAAACAAAAGTACTCATTCTGCTCCTGCAAAAGCATCATCTTTCAAGTGCAGCAAATTGAATCCACTTTGAAAGTTTAATTAACACGTTACTTGAATTAAACTAAAAAAGTTCAATTCACCATGTTTAAAATTGTGCTTCCGGTGAGAGGGGATATGGGGAGAGGGCTGGATTAGGAGTTTGGGATTAGCAGATACAAGCTACTATATATATAGAATCGGTAAACAACAAGGTCCTATAGTACAGGGAACTATACTCAATACCCCGTAATAGACTATAATGGAAAAGCATATGAAAAAGAATATATATATCTGTCTGAATCACTGTGATGTACTGCAGAAACTAACACATTAGAAATCAACTAAAGTTCAATAAAATAAATCGAATAAATTCAGACCCCAAAGGGATGGTGTATAGTTTGTGGTTATACTGGACCTGGGAGTAATATTTATTAGTAAAAGAATCCTTCCTCCTTAGAGGTCTTAAGAATTGAAGAGTTTGAGAAATGCTCAGTCCTGGACTGACCAATACAGTAGCCACTAGCTACATGTGGCCAGAGAGTACCTGAAATAGGGCTAATACAAACTGAGATGTGCTGCAAGTATAAATATAAAATATATCAGAGATATGAAGATTTAGTACCCCCCAACATACATCTCATTTATAATTTCTACATTAATTAAATGTTGAGATAGTAACATTTGGGATATACTGAAATAAAGAAAACATACTGTTAAAAATAATTTCGCCTGCTAAGCACTTCAGTTGTGTCCGACTCTGTGCGACCCCAGAGACGGCAGCCCACCAGGCTCCCCCGTCCCTGGGATTCTCCAGGCAAGAACGCTGGAGTGGGTTGCCATTTCCTTCTCCAATGCATGAAAGTGAAAAGTGAAAAGGAAGTCGCTCAGTCGTGCCTGACTCTTAGCGACCCCATGGACTGCAGCCTACCAGGCTCCTCCTATTCCTCTTTAATTTTTTAGTGTGGCTATTAATTTTTTAATTATATATATGGTGTGCATTGTATTTTTTTAGACAGCACTACCATGGACAGTAGTAGATTTTGCTTTATACATAGTAGGTCTTAAATCTATTAGATTTTAAAATCAAAATCATTACTACCTGAGTATCAAAAGCATGCTTTGAAGATATGTGAATTTTGCTATTATTTTAAAATCTCAATCACTGTATTGGAACAAAATGTTGCTGAAGTTCTCCAAACAGTATTACAGCACTAGGAAAATATTTCCTCACTTGTTAACACTGCTTAACGTTCAGATGAGAGCAAATAAAATTTTATGGTAATATATTTTAGATTAAATAATTACATATATTGTTTTCCTATAAATTGAAGTAGGAAAGGAAAATTTATACTAATTATATAGCTTAACAGAAAATAAAATGTTCATAATTTATTGTCTAACTATATCAATCATATTTTAGAAACATGCTTTTCAGTTAAAAATTGCTACTTTGGTTCTTTTCAATTGAACTGATTTTTACTTTATCAACCATGAGACCTAACAGTGATCTTAAATTGTCAAGTTAGATCATAGAATCAATAGAGCACTGATAAGTGGAGTATGTAGCTTTATGTTGCACACAGCACCACCTGTTGGAGAAATCTATTACCAATTTTGAAAAATTCTGGAGGAAAAAGTAAAAACTGAACTTAACCAAGTCAGGACTTTGGTTGGAGTGTAAAGGAAAAAAAAAAAAATAGAAAAAGCATGCTAAGAAACTATTAATTGAACCATAACACAATATTAACTTGCTCTCAGTCCATTGCCGTATAAAAGTTACTTTAAATCAATGGAATGATGCCCACCATGTACATAACTGGACCAGAGCAATTCCATCACCCCTGCTAGTCAGGGAATAAAAACAGGACCAAAGCAGATGAGCAGTACCAATACCAAGTTTTATACACATCTGTGCGATGGACTTGCTAGCAATTCCATGTCTTAATGAACCATTATTGGGTTCAAAAATGACATCAGACATCCTGTCACAGATGTCAGGTGGGGGCCTCAGCGCCCTCCAGGGACACTGAAAGAGTGTGAGAGACTGGGCCATATCCTGCAGTGCCTTCGGTGTCGGTATGAATGAGGCCGACTTGCAGGTCTAGGCCCCTCGGAGCACAGTGCACTTCCATGTTTGCGCCACATGCTGAGTTACTGACTGGTGTTTAGCTTTAAGACATTATATCCGATCCTGATTTTGAAGATAGGATTATATTCATTGTTTCTTGTCTGGATATAGTACCAACGGTTAAAAGAAGGTTTGAGGAAAGTTATGTAAGGGGGCTAATTGCTTAAAAGGCTTTTTATTTACATAAATAGAAAAGTAATCTAATGTGGAAGAATATTTTTCTAGAAAATAACATGGAGAAGCAGGTGCAAAGAATACGAGGCTTCTGCAGTCATAGCAGAAAACCTTAGAATGATTGATTATTCCAGCGTGGCCAAACATACCCTCCCTGACTTCTCTTCCTCCAGGGAGCATTCCCTAAAGCCCAGTCTAAGTTAGATCCACCTGGTAAATAGTCTACGGCACCTGGCCTGTCTTCTTCTGTTAAGCAGCTTTGAACTTTGCTGTCTTCACGGTGGACTGTAAAGCTCATGTGCGCAGAGAATGGCTCTGACTGGTGACAGTCATTATGCCCCATGTACGTAACAGCTCTTAGCAGTGTTGTCTCTTCATCAGAATGTGTTGACCGAATGAAGAAATGAATGACTTTTATCCAGGCATGTGCTGCCACTCTCGGTGATACATTTCCTCAGTAATTTAGTGACCCATATCTAAGAGAGAAAGCAACTTCTAAATGAATGGATGCCACAAATGAGGAGAGGGGGGTCTGGGAAGCAGGAAAAGGGCATGTAATGATTAGAAATTAGTTTTCTAAAAATTAACTTCAAGATATAGGGTCATTAGAAATTATAGGGATTGCTAAACCTGGAGGGAAAACCAAACAGATATGTCATTGTTTCCAGACATTCTGCATCATTAGCCCTCAATTACTTGTGCAAATCTGAATAACAAAGGTCTCTACCTTGGTGTAAAATAATGCTAATTCAGACAGATGAATAGCAGATGCCAGAATTCAGTGAGTTAAATTACTAAAATTATGGGACCTTTCTGTACAATCTTTGCAACTTCCCATGAATCTAATTTTTCCAAGATAAAAATTGAAAAAGTTCCTACTATGTTTTCTTTGAGGAAGAAGGGTCAAGTTTATAATTTGAGGGTTTTTTCCTGTAACCTCACAGAGGGCTTGTTCCAAAAGTTGCATGTTCAGATGGAGCTGAACTTTAGTTCCAAGAAATGAATGTCTATAATTTTCTGAAATATTTCAGTATATTACAAGTGTGCTATTGCTCCCCATATTCTATGGAAAAAAAAATTTTAGTTCCTCAGTCATGTCTGACTCTGTGATCCCATGGACAGTCGCCTGCCTGGGTTCCTCTATCCATGGAATTCTGCAGGCAAGAATACTGGAGTGGGTAGTCATTCCCTTCTCTATGGGATCTTCCTAACCCAGGGATTGAACCTAGGTCTCCTGAATTGCAGGCAGATTCTTTACTGTCTGAGCCACCAAATTTTATAGCCAGAGTTAAATACTATAAGTTTATCTTTTATTTCCCTCATTTCTCCCAATTTATCTGCTACCTAAAGTTCTGTTATTGGGAAATTTTCTCTTAAAAACTGAATGAGATTAAAATGATAGCAGTTCTGATTTATACACTTGTAGAGATGCAAAACAGAAATGGTGTGATTTTTCTTTAAAAGAAATCCAAACTTAGATCTGCCACAGGCAGGCTCTGTGGCTCTCCTCTATCCAAGGTTGTATGACCTTGGAAAGAATATGCAACCTGAGTTAGGTCAACAGAGCTGTGCTGGGGGTTTTGTATCACTTATTTGTCATATCTATTGCAGAGGAAAATTTCTTATCCTGATCTTATAAACAAGTAATGTAGGGCTCAGAGTTCAGGAATCTGTCCAAAGTCCAAGCTCACTGGTTTGAGAACTGGATTTGAACCTAAGATACTTGTCTACAAAAACTTTCCACAGACCCATATGAGCTAGCCTGCCCTTTTGAATTCTGATATTCTAAGACTTCATTTTTTCTCCACCACTCTATTAAATACTCCATTCTTAGAAGAGCAAGCTAAGAGAACATTCACATGACCAGAAATGAAACCCCAGATATAGAAATCATCCTTTGTGAAACCTTTAGCTTGCATTTCTTCTGTAGACTATTCACTCTCAAACCTGCAGATCACAAACAGCCTTTAGAAAACAGATTCCATACAGGAGAGAGAGTCATGGACTCATTTAACCAAGTTATCAAGACATTTATGACATGCATGTAAGAGTGAGGCCAAACTGATCAAGGTGATCGTTTAAATGCTTTAAGAAAAACTTATTTTGTGGGCATGTGATTTCAGTTCTGTTATTTATGGTTCATTGTATTATGACCTTCATAAGCATTCATATTTGCCAAGCATTTTATGATCCTTCTTGCTCTGTTGCAAAATCTCATTTACAAAAAAAAAAAAAAAAATCTCATTTACAGAGAATGCTGTCACACCTTTTACCAAGAAGGAAACTAAATGAATTACAAGGTACTTAAGAAATGTATCATTCATCAGCAAGGCAAGAATGCTGGAGAACATTAGCTTCCATTTCTCATTCCACTGTCATCAGAGCTTTCTGCTTCTGGAGTGAGCCAATAAGAAGTCATGTCATCTTTTGGATCAGGGTGTTTGCATATATATCCACTAAGTGAAAGTCGCTCAGTTGTGTCTGATTCTTTGTGACCCCATGAACTATACAGTCCATGGAATTCTCCAGACCAGAATACTAGAAGCTTCTCCAGGGAAGCTTCCCAACCCAGGTATTGAACCTAGGTTTTCCGCATTGCAGGCGGATTCTTTACCAGCTGAGCTACAGGGAAGCCCAAGAATACTGGAGTGGGTAGCCTATCCCTTCTCCAGGGGATCTTCCCAACCCAGGAATTGAACCGGGGTCTCCTGCATTGCAGGCGGATTCTTTACCAGCTGAGCTATCAGGAAAACCATGATACCCACTACTCATCCATATATCATTATCTATTCACTACTCATTATCTATCCACTACTTATCTGTTTATCAACCACTAACCAGTGGTTCAGTGTTAAAGAATCTGCCTGGCAAGCAGGAGATGCAGGTTCTATTCCTAAGTCAGGAAGAGGCCCTGGATAATGAAATGGCAACCCAGTACCACTCCAGTATTCTTGCCTGGCAAATCCCATGGACAGAGGAGCCTGGTGGGCTACAGTCCACGGGGTTGCAAAGAGTAGGGCACGACTTAGTAACTAAACTGCAGCAGCAGCAAACTATGTGCTAGCAAGCCCACAAACTGTGTTATATTGTGATTGATGTCCATTGTCTGTGTGGTTTCGTCCCTTCTCCCATCTGGGTCTTAGCTCTAAAGCAGACCAGCTAAGTTAATTTGGGCAAGTCACTTAACCTCTCTGAACTTCAGACACTTACTTCACCAAAATGCTAGGTGGGCAAAATAGTAATTGACCTGCCACAAAGTAGACATGCAGTAAGTGTAAATTTTAACCTTCCTCGTGGCCAAACCGATTTCAGAACTCACCTTTCTTTTCCCTTTGATGTCGGTGTATGTAAGAGAGAGAGGGGGGAAAAAAAAACTTTACTAGTAACGGATTTAAAAGAGAGGGATTCCAGAGTCCTTTCATTGTGCAGGCATTAGAATCATCCTGAAAAGTAAGAAGATTTTAATATTTTTTATGCCCTTGTCTCCTTTAATTCTATAGCTATGGAGTGGTTTAGTATTTCCTTTTAAAAATCATTTAAAACTAATAGATATTTATTGTTCCCCCATAAGTACCTCTTCTCATATTGAAATGTCCTTGTTTTTCATGGGATCCTGTTGTCATGTTTTTAATAATTTGGGGTCTGGATACTTAAAGACAGATACAGGGCAAGAGTCTACTAAGACTTTGCTTCTCAACTATGTCAAGTCATAAAGTCACCTGAGTTGAGTAGGGAGGTTTCAGGGTCCATCCCTGGGCTCCCAACTCAGAATCTCCATTACAGAAGCCTAGGAGTCTCTGCTATTAACACATAACACTGTGTTATCTCTGATGTGGCCAGTTTGGGCGCACACTGCTCTGGGAGCTAGGTGACAGAGGAATTGCCAACAGCTTTAAAAGAGATTGAGTACAACACAGAGGGTCCCTGAGCACTGGCAAATCCTAAAAGATGTCAGAAACTGAGCATGAAGCTTCTCCATTTACCACTCTTTGCTGCATCTGACAGGTACACCGCACCTAGTTGGAGTTGCCTAGTGCTTCACGCAAGGTAATGTGGCCTAAGTGTGACAAAGTGACCTCCATTACACAAAGTGGCAGTTCTTCCTAAGCCCACTGCATTTGTTTCCAGGGCAAAACATCTGTTTCTACCTTGTTGTTGTTTTTCAGTCACTAAATCGTGTCCAACTCTTTGCAACCCGTGGACCGCAGCATGCCAGGCTTCCCTGTCCCTCACTATCTCCCTGAGTTTGTCCAAGATCATGTCCATTGAATCGGCGATGCTATGCAACCATCTCATCCTCTGCTGCCCTGTCTTCTGCCTTCAGTCTTTCCCAGCATCAGGGTGTTTTCCAGTGAGTCAACTCTTCGCATCAGGTGGCCGAAGTGTTGGAGCTTCAGTTCCAATGAGTATTCACGGTTGATTTCCTTTAGAATTGACTAGTTTGATTTCCATGCTGTCCAAGCTACTGTAACTCCTCACAAATGTACATGCACACACAAACAACACTCACAAACATGAGCAGCTAAGAAGTACACGTTATCACAAGTGCCCAGAAAGATGTCTTACTCCTTCCAGTGGGTCCAGACTGACTGGAGTAAGCTTAATACTCACAGGATACACACTTGTTACATTTCAGTTTAGGACATCTGTCTTGTTTGAAGGGTGTAATTTCATGGCAGAGTCCATGTAAATTGCTTGCACTATGTGGAATCCTGAGCCATTTCTAAAGGAGGACATAATCATAGCTTTGAGACAGAAGGAAAAAAAGAATCTACTTAGCTGATGGTGATGAGTTGCACAGCAGTTGAAACAAACTATAAGAACTTTCTCAGTTGGAGCAGACATTATGAACTCCTCTGGGAATTCAGACTTTTTAAAATAAGCCAAATCATGGGAAAGGAAATATATCTGCTCTGAATGGAAACTTTTATTCTCTGTCAAGTGCTGAATAGGTGAAAACTTGCCCGGAATATTTTCCTGAACAAACTCTTGGATTCCTTCCTGTTTTTTCTATAGTAGGCTTTTAAAATTATTATTATTATTTACTTTTGTTTTCTTTTTCTTCACTAGAGACTCAGTATTTAGGTTTTGATAGAGCAGAGGGGAAGGAGATGGTTAAAAAAACAAATGTTGGACCAAGATTCCAGTTCCATCTTTGATCTGGGTTGACCCTGTTTCTCTCCTAGTTAACAGTTAACTTGGTAGTGGTTAATCTGTAAAATGAGAATATGTCACTGATCCAATTACCTAACCATCTGTTTTACCTTCCTACACATTTCTGTGTAGAATATGCCATAATCTCAGCCCTGTGTCTAATAGAGGAGGCAGACGCGTTCACAGTGGAGCGATGGTAGGCAGGTACTGTAGGTGTCAGGGGAAACGGAAGGAGGTTTCTGTGAGTAGCAAACAACAAAACAAAAGCAATCCCCTCCCCAAAGTGTAGGGATTGTAGCGATTAAAACCAGCCCAGCATGTAAACCCAAAGGTAATACTCTCTTATTCCCCACCCTCTCTTCACTTCACCTCCAACTCCAGTCCCCAGTGCTAACAGCGTAGAAGGTTTCTTCTGCAAATTTCTCTTATAAAAGTATACCAACATAGATCATGCTTTTCCTCTAAAAAGGATCATACTATGCATGTTGCTCCGCATCTTGTTTCTTTCCTCACTTTACACACATGTCAATCACTACCTGTCTGGCTCCCTCCTTTCCTCGCAGCTCACCTCTAACGCCACCTCCTCAGAGAGGTGTTTCCTGCTCCTGCACCCATTAGACTGTACTCTGCCTGCGGCCGTGACTTTAGTTTGCTCTCTGCTGCACCCTGGTGACTAGACCAGGGCCAGCACACAGTGTGTCCTCAGTAAATCCTTGGGAAATGGATGGATCTGAATCCTCCAGTCACTTGCTGTGGGAGTGAGAGTGTGGATGAACTGATTTATCAAACCAGTGCCCTTACTGATGGGCACACAGGCTCTTTCAAGCTTTAATCGTTCAAGCAATGCTGCTTTGCCTGTGCTTATCAGAGAATGTCTTCCCTGGTGGCTCAGACGGTAAAGCGTCTGCCTACAATGCAGGAGACCTGGCTTCAATCCCTGGGTCGGGACGATCTCCTGGAGAAGGAAATGGCAACCCACGCCAGTATTCTTGCCTGGAATATCCTGAAAATCCCATGGACAGAGGAGCCTGATAGGCTACAGTCCATGAGGTTGCAAAGAGTCGGACACAACTGAGCTACTTCACTTTCATTTCCCCTTTATAAAAGTCAGAAAATGGGATTGCTGGGTCCAGGGATAGATGCATTTTCATTTTGAATAGAAGATGAGCAATTACACTATCAAAAGATTATTGCTATTCACACCCACCAGCAATGACTGAAAACATCTGTTTTCCCCCAATTTTCTCTGAATATTATTGGTTTTTAATCTTACCCGGAGGTGGGTGTAGCAGGAGGTTGAACTGTGTTTGAATTGGTATTTCCATGTAAATTACGAAGATTGAATATTTTAATAGGTTTATTGGCCGTTTTCTGTGAATCGCCTGTTTATAACATTTTGCCCGTTTGTGCTGGTTTCTCTGTCATCTTGTCAACAACTTGTAGCTGCCGTTAGTGTTGAGCATATTAATTCTTCATTTGTTGTGTGGCTGTCACCTTTCCCAGCCTACCTTTTGTCATTCGTTTACTATTTTTGCCATAGAAAGCGTTACATTTTTATACAGTCAAACTGCCTTTTACAAGGAGCTTAGCGCAGTGCTCTGTTGTGACCCAGACGACTGGGATGGGAAGAAGGTCCACGAGGGAGGAGGTATATGTGTAATATAGCTGATTCACTTTGCTGTGCAGCAAAAACTAACAAAGTTAAAAACTAACTAAAGCAAAAACTTCCCAATTAAAAGAATTTTTTTTAGGAAATAAATGTTATTTAAATTTTATAAAACTGCCTTTTAGGCCTCTGAGTGTCCATTTTTTAACTTTATATTTAATTGGAGGATAATTGCTTTATAATATTTTATTGGTTTCTGTCATATATCAATGAATATGATTCAGAAAATGAATCAGCCATAGGTATGAGTGTCCAGTTTTGAATATGAGAGTTTCTCCTATCCAAGGCTAAAAGATACTATCTTGATTTTTTTTTTTTGGTGATATTTTAATTTTTAAGTAATTAAGTCTCTTGTCCAAAGGGAATTTTTATTAATATATGTTAAGATATAGTGATTGAGCTTTAGCTTTGTTCTTCCAAATAGATTTTCAGTTATATCAACATCATCTTTTAAATAAACCATCTTTTCCTGAATTAAAGTTTAAATGTATGACTTTGATTTAAATATACTAAATACATAATAGATATATAAAAGTAGATATATATGGACTTAAGTATATACTATATATGTATATATGTGTGTATGTGTACACATATATGAAGGTAAATCTATTTCTTGATTCTATTTTGTCTCCCTGACCTACTTGTCTATTCTTATATATTTCTTATACATATTTAATGTCTCTTTATATAACTCTTTTATTATGATATTTATAAGTTTGCAAATTTTATAAATTTCCCCTTACAATCTTTTCTAAAATACTTTTCTCCTCTTCTTAGTCTCAAATATTATTCTGTATGTTGTTTAAAATCATTTATTTTCATTAAACCTATCAGAATTCTGCATAAAGTTGGGCTTTTGAAAGAAATCCATTTGGCTTCACTGTCGGAAGTGGACTGGAGTAAGGGGAGGCGAGGACGGGGAGATGGTTAAGGGGTGGTGTCGGTAATGTGGGTTTCCCAGTGGCACCAAGAGATAAAGGATCCACCCGCCAGTGCAGGAGATGCAAGAGTCGCAAGTTCAATCCCTGGGTTGGGAAAATCTCCTGAAATAGAAAACGGCAACCCACTCCAGTATTCTTGCCTGGAAAATTCCGTGGACAGAGGAACCCGGTGGGCTACAGTCCATGGAATCACAAAGAGTCAGAGACCTGGTTGAGACAGGGTCTGAACCAAAGGGATGACAGGAGAGTACACCATTTCCAAAAGAGAACCAACTGGACTTTGATCTTTGGATATGAAGTACAAAGGAAAGTCAGTCAAAGCTAGCAGACTGGAGGACTGGGCAAGGTGTAAAATAAACCGCCCACCAGAGTTAGGACTTCAGGGCAAGAAGTAGGTTTGCAGGTGAACAGAAGGGAAGAAGATGTGTCCACTCGTAGGTACATTGAGCCTGATGGATGAAGGCCATTGATGAGTAGACAGATAGTGGTGATGATACAGATAATTTGGGTAATTTAAAAATATTTTAGGGACGTCCCTGGCATTCCAGTGATTAAGAATCCACCTTCCAGTGAAGGACGTGTGGGTTCAGCCCCTGGTCAGGCAGCTAAGATCCCACATGCTTGCAGCCAAAAGAACAAAACATAAAACAGAAGGACTATTGTAACGAATTCAATAAAGACTTGAAAAATGGTCAACATCAAAACAAATATTTAAAAATATTTTAAAGAGATTTTCAAATAAAGTTCCAGAGTCTTTCACACATAGTGAGGTGCTTACTTTCTTGTGAGGCCCTTCTATTTTATGACTCATTCTTTGGGCAGTTGAGAGCATTATTATAAATAATTACAGAATTAACATATCTCTTCTTGAAGAGCAGAAATTTGTCCATTTGTGGCAAAAGGCCAGTTTTTGAAATGTTTATTCCTCTTTAGTAGAAATATTTTTCTGCATACAAATAGCTTTATAAAATATTTTTGCAAAGTTTAGTATTATTTTAAGCTCACTATAGTTTTCTCTATATCATAAAGCTCTGTTTTGACTACTGAATCTAAATAATAGCTGTCAGAATGACACATCGGTTTGTCTCAAGGTATTGTGTAGGTAGGCTTATTCTCATGGCTTTTTCATTCACTTTTTCTTTTCAGAACTTGACAGCCTGGAGGAGTTAGGGAAAAAGCGCATCTGCAGGATCATCACTAAGGATTTCCCCCAGTATTTTGCAGTGGTTTCACGGATTAAGCAGGAAAGCAATCAGATTGGTCCTGAAGGTGGAATTCTGAGCAGCACCACTGTGCCCCTTGTCCAAGCTTCTTTCCCAGAGGGTGCTTTAACCAAAAGAATTCGAGTAGGCCTCCAGGTAATGTTCACAAAAAGTTTTCTCCTTGGTACACAGAGAGAGCATGTGAGCATGTTCTGCTCTGAAAACTGCTGTCATGACTCATCCTAATGATACATTGCTAACTGAAGCATTGGGCCATTGGGGGAATCATCAATCTATTTTAAATAAAAAGTATAAAGTTAGCTAAGAGGCTTATCAAAATAGGTACATATTTTAGGGGTTTTCTGTTTAGATGTATCACTTGAAACATCTTTTTTTTGTTTGTATGATTAAAAAAAAAGATGAAAGATCTTTTTTTTAAATCATAGGTTATTGTTTCAGTAATGTGGAGCAACAAACAAACCATATTGCATTTGGTTTATGATATGCCACATCACAAAAATCAAAAAAAAAAAAGTAATAGTGAAACTTGCAAGCTTTCAAATTTTAGTTCAAGCAAATCATAAATGCTGGGTTTTATCCAACCAGTTGGAACCTGTTTTGGTTTGGAAAGCTGGCTGAAAATCTTGGCAAGAATGGTCTTTCTTGCGTTTATTCATTTCTGTTAGAACCTAGCCAGAACTTTTTTTTTTCTTACTGAATAAGGAAAATAACCTGAAATAACTTTGTTTTGTTACTTAATATAGTAATTAATAATTTGACTGAGAGTTCAGTAAACATTTGGACCTACCTTATATTTCAGTATATGAAGTTCCCTTCAACTGTCTCCCCATATTGAATATTTTTCCAAATAGCAAAGAAACAAAAAGAAGAAGAAGAAATTAGCCTTGTTAGACTAGAATTGACATCCATTGAAATCTCGTATGCCTTTTTGTTACTTAAGTCTGGAAACATCCATTTTTACATGAGTATAAGTTGCCTTTGTAGTATTTTACTAAATGCCCTGCATAGATATAAAATATAGTAGACTCAGTGTCTGCTGTCCTTCGGATTAGACCGAGAGGTTTCTCTGCTCTGAGATCTGATTCCCTCTCTTTCATGCAAGCCCAGGCCTGTGTTCTGTTGGGGACATACTCGAGCTGTTAGTTTCTGCTACAGTGTTGTATTTGATTCATTCTTCGCTGAAACAGAAAGGAAAAATAAGAGAGATTTTTTTTTTTGCCCCGTAAATTTTTAATAAGTTTTCTTTAAAATAACAAAAGTTCTGGGGGGTTATAGTCTCTTCCATTTCCAAACACCAATAAACATATTAAAATATGCTAAACTTCACTCAGTAAAACTTCTAACATTAAAAAAAGATGGACAATTCCAAGTGTCAGCACATACGCAGAACAACTAGAATGTTCACACCTGCTGGTGAGAATTAGAAATGGTCCTGCAACTAGCATTTTGGAAAATGGTGTGGCTGTTCTGTTGTAATGGTGGTCATATGTGTACCTCAAACAGCAATTGGGCTCTTAGAAGTATAACTACCAGAAATCCATACATATGGACATCACCAGGCATACACAAGAATGCTAACAGCAGAAGTAAGACATTTTTTGGTTGTTGTTTTTGGTCTTTTCCTCCTCAATTAAAAAGTCAACTTTCTGATAAGAGAAAAATGTCCAACTTCATTTAAGTCATTTAAGGTCCTCTCTCTTGTCTCTAGGCCCAGCCTGTTCCAGATGAAATTGTGAAAAAGATCCTTGGAAACAAAGCAACATTCAGCCCAATTGTCACTGTGGAACCAAGAAGAAGGAAATTCCATAAGCCTATCACAATGACCATTCCGGTGCCCCCAGCCTCAGGAGAAGGTGTCTCCAATGGGTACAAAGGAGATACCACCCCCAATCTGCGCCTTCTCTGTAGCATTACAGGTTTGGTTGTTGCTGTTCTTGCTGTTTTTGCCATAGCACTTGCAATGATTCTGTACAAAGACAGAAAGCCTTTAAACATCCCTATCAACATTATAGAGTAGGAAAAAAAAAAAAACATTTTACTTGTCCATCACCTCGTCTCTATTATCCCTGTAATTATTTCTTGAAGATGCTGATAGCATGACCATTAAAATTCAGTGATACCATTTTTCCTGCTTTTAAGTTTAGTGTTAATAATAGAGCTTTTAAAAGGTGATTGAGGGTGTTACTGAATTTACTGGAGCATCTAGTAATCTCTCCGTGACTTAGGTTACTGACCTATAAACGCTCTGTAGGCTATAGGAAATTGGACGGACTCTGGGGAAAACAGAGGCTCCCACAGAGCCCCAAGAGTAGGGAAGAGCCCAGTGAATACATGATTCTTTTTACCTACTCTGTTCACAAGTGTGATCCAAGAGACTAAACATGCAGGGTTTAGGTGATAGGCACCTTTTGTGATAAGCTCCCCAAATCCAGAGCATCATCTGATTAACCTAACGTGATGTTTAACTTAAAGTCCAAGGTTAAGATAGGTTTTCTCATTTGCTTTTTTTTCTAAAGAATAATTTTAATGACTGGTTCCCCTTTTAGCCTGGAAAATTAAATGATTCAGGCAGTATAAAATGGACTTCCTCAACTTTCTGATAGTTCTTGCCATTGTTGTATTTTAAAAAATCATATTGTCTACCTGAAGCAACAAATCTTTGCCCTTGTAGATTGTGGCTTAAAATGAAGTTGTGTGCCCCAAGTTTAAGCCATTCATTAGTATCTAGACAAACAGAAAAGTAATTTTTTATCTAATCTAATACCTTACAAGGAGATCACTATAAGCTGGTAAAAGGAAAGGAGAAAGGAAAACCACCTTTAGTGCATGTCATTAATTGAAAGTGTTCGAGTTTTACAAGTTACTAGCTATACAGAAAGAACAGGATCATGATAAAAATTTTACAAGGAGCATATCTATAATAAAGTCAATATATCTGCTGTTGTTCTCTCAGGGGGCACATCGCCTGCTCAGTGGGAAGACATCACAGGAACTACTCCTTTGACATTTATAAAGGACTGTGTCTCTTTTACAACCAATGTTTCAGCCAGGTATGGAAATAAAGGCTTTTAAAAAGCACTAGGAATTATTTTTTATTACCTTTTGGAAAGTAAAAAAAATGTTGTGCTTAATACCAGTATGATTATTCTTTAAAATGTTGATAGTAAAGTTGGGCCTAACTCCAGAAATTTTAAATTCACTTGGATGTCATCTTATCCAGGCCTCACAGGAAGCTGTAAGATGGTAAACTTGCTTCTTCCAGTAGACATTCTTAGCAATTCATAAAAACTAATAGGATTTCCTTTCTCTCCCATTTTCTACCATTAAATTTTTGTTCCTTCCAAGGTGAAGTAATAAATTCTTAAACAGGGGCAGAAAGGAAGGTTTATTATGGGTATGTACAAGATGGGACGGAGAGTTTTATGGAAAGGAAAATAAGGAAAAATTCCTTAGCATTTTCTTAGCAAAATCATAACAAATAATAAACATAGGGTTTCTTTGTTTGATATACACAGTAAACATCCTTGCTATTTGTTTAAATGAACAAGTAGTGTTTTGGTTTAGTTCCTTTATATACTCTTTTTTTAAATGGTAATTTTTTTTAAGATTTGGCTTTGAAATCTCATTTTTATACTTTTGTTTCTGTCTTGTTTTTGTCTTCCTCAGATTTTGGCTTGCAGACTGCCATCAAGTTTTAGAAACTGTAGGGTTAGCCACACAGCTGTACAGAGAATTAATATGTGTTCCATATATGGCCAAGTTTGTTGTTTTTGCCAAAATGAATGATCCTGTAGAATCCTCTCTGCGATGTTTCTGCATGACAGATGATAAAGTGGATAAAACTTTAGAGCAGCAGGAGAATTTTGAGGAAGTTGCAAGAAGCAAAGACATTGAGGTACCTTGTTTTTCAGCAAGTTCATTCTATTACATTCTCCAGATTCGGAGTTTTCTATTGTGAGGTCATAATATAGCATGTACGATACATTTCAAGTTCGTTGTTAATTTTAGTTTTTGTTTTAAAATTTTGATACAGATTCACTCTTAAATAATTTTAAGTATCTTTGAGACTATTTTAGTTGGTTAAAATGCACCACCAAGGAATCTAGGTCATGATCACAATTTTCCTGTGGCTACCTGAGTTATTATCATAGTCACTGTCTACACACACCACCATGATTTTCCACTTTTCAAACCAGTAATCAGATAAGTATCCAAGAGTCCAAAACAACTTACAGACTCTATGGATAAGTGATTGATGTCAGGCACATTCTCAAATATGTTTAAAATTGGGAGAATAAATCTATAATTCACTTACATGTCCATGTTACAGTTTCCAATCACAGTTACTGTGAACCAATAATTATTTTTGTGGTAAATAGATGTAACTGCCCAATCAGAAGACAAATGTAACATAGAAACATATCAATCTTAATGTTATATTGACTTAAAATCTCAGAACTCTTTCAATTTAAATTAGCATTAAATTATGTATTTCTTTTACTCTAATAGGTTCTTGAAGGAAAACCTATTTATGTTGATTGTTATGGAAACCTGGCCCCACTTACCAAAGGAGGACAGCAACTTGTTTTTAACTTTTATGCTTTCAAAGAAAATAGACTGCCGTTTTCCATCAAGGTAAATCACCTTCAAGACAGATCCTGTGGATTTTTTTTTTTAATACTGTTAAAGATTAAAAAAGATTCTAATGATTTATTCTGTTTAAAATATCCCACCAAACTTCAATTCATAGGAATGAGATCATATTTTTGTCCTAGTTCTGTGTAAGTGTACTTTTGAGCCAGGAAACCTTTAGAATTAGTGAAAAGCATTTCTGCCTTTTAAACAGTTAAGTGATCATTTATATTTAAACAAATGTTTGTAAGCCCAAGCGATCTAGAGCAATAACATGCATCATATCTGGAATGCTCAGTAATCAAATAATGGATGAAATCCAGATTGAGTATTCGTTTCATCTTTATTTCTGGTCAAGCCCAGGACATTCTGAAGAAACCGTTTGCCTCCTCAGAGAACCAAAAGATATAGGGCAATTGTTTTATTATTATTTGCTTCTGTTATTGTTGTTAAAACTGAGGCTTTGAAACAAAAATTATTGGACAGGAAGAAAATGAATACAGCTCAGACTATTGGATTGTCAGGATGAGACAAGCCAATATACCACTCCTGTGTTTAGACTATTGATTGGGCATTCTAAATCTTGCCAAGTTTAAATGTGACTACGTTGGCTGACATGAGATTGTTATCACCTTTTCCCTTTACTTTTCCTGGCTCTCAAAGGGTCCCATAAAACAAACATGCTTAACTCTTACACAGACAGGAATCCTCAGGAAAGTCTCTCTATATAACTGTCAACTATCTTAATTCTTCTAGATAAGAGACACCAGCCAAGAGCCCTGTGGCCGTCTGTCTTTTCTGAAAGAACCAAAGACAACAAAAGGACTGCCTCAAACAGCTGTTTGCAACTTAAACATCACTCTGCCAGCACATAAAAAGGTATCTTTTAATACTGGTTTATTTTAACTTTTTCCCCTGGTCTTGAAGAAGTAGGCCCTTGGTGTGCAATTAAGGAATGCTTTTTAACATGATTAAAGCTCTTGAAACTCAAGTTTTACTAGTCTCTTTGTGTAGATTGACTAAGTCTTGTGACTGTGGTGTCAAATTCTTATGGTTTGTATAATGGAGTCCTCTGTTTATTGCTTCTGCTTCTGCTGGTAGTCCATAGATTTTTTTTTTTTTTTTTTTTGCTTTCAAATAATGTCACACATTAATTTGCCATGGATGTGCAGCTCTTGATATTTTTCGTTGGCTTCTTTTGGTTTACTTTGCTTTCTAAAGCAGCTTGCATTTTGTGCTCCCTATTCAGTCCTTTTCATATCCTGATATTCTTTTCCCTGCTGTCCATTATAATATTCCTTGTCTCTGCAATGCATCTTGGGACCAAAAGGAGACAGAGTCAGATCAAGATGATGAGGTAATATGAACACTTCTGCTTTTACTCTATCAGAGATAGACTAGGAACAGAATCTGTATAAAAGAAGGTGCAGAGGGCTGAAGTGTGGGAAACGTATTATATTTTTGCAGATCTTAGCTTAAATGAGGTAAAGGATACATATTTTTTTCTTAAAGAATAATTTACTCTTCCACATATACAGAAGAGTACTTCAGTACATTTGATAAAATTAAAATCCGGCTAATGACTTAAAAAGAGAAACTGAAGTTTTTTAGTTTAGCATTTTTGAATGTGATAAGACTGGCATGCATAAATATACATTTGTGTGTATTTTCACCTAGGATCTACTGTATAACTTTTAAATCAAAGATGGTGATAATATATGACATTTTATGTGTTTTATATACTATAAAAATATGTGCTCAATGGCTATTGATAAATATTTGATATTCTATTAAAAGACATTTATCTTAGCCATTTTTAAGAGTATAATTATTTAACTAAGTTTCATAAGTTATCTCCTAATATTTCTCCAAGTTATATGATCATTGGATTTTTAAAACTCACAGCTCAGTAATATTAAATAGAATCAGCAGCTTTAAGATTCAGTAACACTACTTCAATAAAGCCATTAACCTGTTTGTAATCTCCTCATCTACATTTTATGCCTATGAACATACAGAAACAATAGCAGTAATCGGAACGATGAACTTTGTGTGCCTTTTCCCTTGAATGTACTCACAAAGAGTGAGTGTACATCGTGATGTATGTGCTTTCAATATGAACAAATTTGGGAGAATTTATTGCTCAGCATCAGAAGTCTCTGTAACGCTCGTCTTTTATTTGTAGTTCCCTGTAGTCTGCTGTGTTGGTGCTCTTATATTTTGCTAAGTGATAGTTCTTTGGTTAAGATATTGGGGTGGCGCTGTAGAATCACAGTGGGGAACTAATATTTCCCTAAGAAAATCTGTTAAGAAGAAAAATAAGGATAAACAAGATATCGACGTGCCATTCTACAAAATGTTTCAATCTGATGAAAATGTCACAAGGAACTGGAACATACTCGTTCTCTTCTTTTTCTTTTCCAGACCGAGAAAACGGATAGACGACAGAGTTTTGCATCGTTAGCTTTACGTAAGCGCTACAGCTACTTGACTGAGCCTGGAATGAGTGAGTTTCCTAACACATTTACTAATCTACGTGGATTTTTATAAGAAGAGACATTTTTTCTATACAAACAGAATTTTGGAGTCATGTGAAAGAAAACTCAATGGCAAAAGAAAACTGCCTACAGGAAAATTTTATCATGAGATCTAAGTAATATTTTGTACATAGTTGGAGATACAAGGTACAAACACCCCCAGATCATAGCTTATTAGCTTTTTTTTTTTTTTTAGAATTAGAAACATCTATCACTTGACTTTGAAAACCCTGATTTCACTTTGGTTGCTAACTATGTTAGGAGATAATAGTATACCAAGATTGGTTTATATCCATGCTAAAAAGAGAAAACATTTTCATACATGTCAGATAGTATAAAAGATGATAAAGTAACTCTGGTCATTATTTCATTTGCCTTAATATAGGTAGGTCATTCTAGCTTAGTCCTGATTCTTTTTTTCCCAGTTGGCAGGAATTAGATTTTCCTACCTTCGTGGGGTTGCATTTGTTTACTGATTTCTAATTCCTCCCACTCTCTCTCCCTCCCACCCTCTGCTCTTTATTAAATATCAACTCTAAGGTTGGGCTTTACTAGACCAGTTAAACCCTTTTCTTCTCACAGTAAATGTTCACTGTTAACTAGCTTGTAAGTATCAAGGCATCGATTCATCCAGTCATATTCATTCATTTTCTCCCTTTGTATTCCCTCCCCTCTCCTTCCCTCCTCCTTATGGTTATCACCTCCGGTGACCACAGCCCTCAAGATAACCCTCTCCACCAACAGGAACTAAGAGTGTGTTTGACTGATGTGGCATGGTGCCACTTTAACCATCAGAGGAGGATTTAGGCAAACATTATTTTTAAATTAGTGAATCATTTCTGGCTGCTTCCCATTACTCACAGTTACTTGAGTTCAAGGAGGACTGGAAATTTACCAGTAAGAACCACAACTGTTTTTTCCCAGCTTTCCTGAATTCTTGCTTCTGTGGGCCAACATAACATATTAAATACGCAGCAGGAAACTACTCTACTACTTCATTCAGGTGGTCTTAGCATAATCTTCTGGAATCTATCCCCTGGAGAGCTCTTACATTCAGACACAAAACAGGGAGTATAAGAGAAAGACAGGGAGTATAAGAGAAAGGAAACCCAACCACACTCATGAATGTTCTTCCAGATCTCTTTCTTCCCCTAGTATAACTGTCTAAATCTTTCCAAAACCGTAAGGGCTGAAATTAACTCTCATTATGCTATAAAGCAGGGAAGGTGTGTGTGTTTAACTAGATGTGTGTATAAATTTCCTGGATAGACGTTTTCCTTCAGATACTACTTTGCCTCAAAGCTAGGGCTTTCGTGGCACGGCTGTCTGGGACTCCCAAGCCACACCCTTAAGCTCTGGACAGGCTGCAGGTACTTGAGGTCAGGTACCTCTGGACAAGCTAGCTCCTGTCTGATTTTTGTGCCCTAAGGTGTTTGGGGAATATATGAGTTGTAAGGTCAGGTGCACGTGCTAACATCAATTGAATTTTTCCCACTTCTGAAACGGTTGCTACTTTTCAGTTAGCTTCATGAAGGTATATGTAGTTTGTCTTCCTTGACTTTTGATAGAAGGCAGAGGGTTCTCTCTTCTCTGTTTTATGAGAGGGAGCATATGGTGGACAGAAGAATGGGAAGGAGTAAGAAAGGACTAAAAGAAAAACTAGGGAAATGTTATGGCCCCTAAATTGGTGTTAGAAGAAGAAGTGAATGCAACTTTTCTCATAGTTCCCTGTCCTTTCCACCTACCCAACCCACCCAACCTCTTAAAAAAAAAAGGTTCTGGTATAATTAAGTGCTTGACATCCAGAATTCCCTTTGTTATAAGTGAAGACTGAAAGTCGCTCAGTTGTGTCCAACTCTTTGGACCCCCTGCCAGGCTCCTCTGACCATGGAATTCTCCAGGCCAGAATACTGGAGTGGGTAGCCATTTCCTTCTCTAGAGGATCTTCCCAACCCAGGGATCAAACCCAGGTCTCCCACATTGCAGGCGGATTCTTTACCATCTGAGCCACCAGGGAAGGCCTTTGTTATAAAGGGTATCACAAAATATGTATCATTAAAGCATAAAATATATAACTAATCAATAAATTGGCTGCTTTGTGCAAAGCATAAAACCATAGATGTGGTTCAGAAGACTTCTCTGCTTAGTGGAGCCAGACTTGAGTGGTAAAACAGAGATGCTCTGCCAGTTTCTGGTAGTTATAAAAATAAGTCCTTCCTTGAGACATTGAACTGAGCCCAAATCACTGAATTGAAGGAATCCTTAAACCATCCATTTGCAGTGTGGTATTCCCAAAAGAATTAAACACTACTGAGAATTATGACTAGGAGGGGTAATGAATGGGTGAGTTTTTCCTTAGTTCTTCCACTTCTCTTTAGAATAATATGTAAGCCTAGAAAAGGATATGTTCTGAATGTTTGAATTTAAATGTACACTAGGAATGAAAATCTTCACCCTTGTGGGAGTAGCTGCTAATCCAAGGACTGGATTGTAGTAATGGCACAAGCACAGCATGAAGAGGAACGTAAAGATGAAGCAGATTCTCATTTCCTCTTCGAGTTTCATTCCTAACTCTGAACCAGTGCTTTCTGGGAGCAAGACTGTACTCAACTTTGACATAGAACTTAACCCTTGGCAGGCGTTCCAAACCTCTGTGACCAGCTGGGTTTGTTTCTTAGAACTGTAGAAATAGAGAGGACTCGGTGTGTGCTTGCCATCCCCCAGCGAGTATGTGGACTTCATCTGTATGTTTCTTGTCCCATTGCCAGAAGATGCTGGTATTAAATTCATCTTTCCTAGTGGTAGGTCTGCCTCATGGCTTCTGCAGTGTTTGGGATGTCCTTGAGTTCCATGAATATTCTGGGAAGGCACCAGAATTGGCCCCTCTGTTATTGATTAAACATACATACAGATATATTCTGTATCCCACTATAGATACTTAAATATGGGGTGTTAAAAATATGACTATGCTTTTTAAATTTCCCCCATGATACCTTTTGAGAATTAAAAGTATAATGGATTATGAAAAATATCTGAGTGCTATGTGCTTTTTGTCCATAATAAAGACAAACCAGACATGGATACATTCTGTTGCAGAGGGATGTTTTCATATGCAGTATTAAATATTTTCATAAAAATCTCAAAAGGTACCAAGACTTAACATCTCATGGAAAAAGTGTACTCTTCTTTCTAAATGCTCTTGTGAAAGTATTTTTAAAGTTTGCACATTGTGCATAATATGGCATAAAAACTGTATTACTTCTTTGGCTCGTTTGCCATGATATATCGCGCATGAGAAAATGTTTTCAGTTGCTTTGCTTGCTTATGGTAACCATGAACCATATTTCTGGTTTTTTTCCCCTTGTGTGTGTGTGTGTGTGTGTGTGTGTGTGTACACATGCATTCTAAAATCATTTCATATTATGTTTCTTTTTTTCTTCACCAAAAGGAATATACTGCATGGAAAAGATCAATGCAAACATTCCTTTTCTTTGTTTTTTTTTTTTCTTTTAAAATTCTGACTCAGAAAATTTCTTGCTCTTATTGGCTTTTTATGGGTGTGAAGCATAACCGAATTGTGCATGGAAGATGCAAATTTAAAATCCAGTGGCTTCACAGTTTGCACATCAGTTGCCTGTCACTTAAAAGTTATTTTGGATTCTGCATGAAATAGGCTTGAGTGGTTTTCTAAAATAACAGTTTTAGACATTTAATGTATAGCTATGCACATTGATATGGCTCTGAGTAGGTGGCATCTGTATCGCTGAGAGGTTCAAGGAGACGGAACATTAGAAATTACTGAAATGAGAGTTATATGGTTGTGCAGAACAAATATGTACCTATACAGGCAAAACAGAAAGGCTACTGATATTTCAAAACCAGCACATAAGAAAGTCAATAGGAAGTAAGCGAACAGTTTTCCATTGTGGTTATTTTTCTCATCATTAATTCTTTCCTCATGTTTTTTATTTTTCATCGTTGGCCTCTTGGTTGCAGTGTGCTTTTTCTGTCTTTCATTTCACATTGCTCTGTGTTTTATTTAGTTTTATTTTTAACCTTGGATTAGTTGCGTCTATAGAATTTTTTTTTCCCTCTTAATTGTTCCTTTTGCCTCTTCCATTCTGAATCATGCAAACAATTGTACTTGCTTTTGTAATATTTCAAAGTTTACTGACCAATTTTTTTCTCTGGTCTCTCTGTTTCTCAACCATTTTTGTTGATTTTTGTGTTTGATTTCATTTTAAAATTTAAGAAACAGTTGAACGGAGTGCAGGAGCAACAAGATCCCTCCCCACCACTTACTCATACAAGCCATTCTTTTCTACAAGACCCTACCAGTCCTGGACCACAGCTCCGATGACAGTGCCCGGGCCGGCCAAGTCAGGCTTCACTTCCTTGTCAAGTTCTTCCTCTAATACGCCATCAGCTTCCCCATTAAAATCAATATGGTCTGTTTCGACTCCTTCGCCAATCAAATCCACATTAGGCGCATCAACTACATCTTCGGTTAAATCCATTAGTGACGTGGCATCTCCGATTAGATCCTTTCGGACAATTTCTTCACCAATAAAAACAGTGGTGTCACAGTCTCCATACAATATCCAGGTTTCCTCTGGCACCCTGGTTAGAGCTCCCACAGTCACAGAGGCCTCACCTTTAAAGGGGCTGGCATCCACTTCTACATTTTCCTCTCGAACCTCCCCAGTGACTACCGCAGGATCTCTTTTGGAGAGGTCGTCAATTACTATGACACCCCCTGCTTCCCCCAAATCAAACATTAATATGTATTCTTCGAGTCTGCCATTTAAGTCAATTATCACATCAGCAGCACCGCTAATATCTTCACCTTTAAAGTCAGTGGTGTCTCCAGCTAAAGCAACAGCTGATGTCATTTCATCAGCTAAAGTTACCATGGCCTCTTCTCTTTCATCACCTGTGAAACAGATGCCCGGACATGCAGAGGTAGCATTAGTCAATGGATCTATTTCCCCTCTGAAATATCCATCATCTTCAACGTTAATTAATGGATGCAAAGCCACTGCCACATTACAGGAAAAAATTGCTACAGCCACAAACTCTGTGAGCTCTGTGGTTACCGCGGCCACTGATGCAGTTGAGAAAGTGTTCCCTTCCACTACAGCAATGCCATTTTCCCCACTCAGGTCTTATGTTTCTCCAGCACCATCAGCTTTTCAGTCTCTAAGAACTCCTTCTGCAAGTGCACTCTATACATCCCTTGGGTCATCAATATCTGCAACTACCTCATCTGTAACTTCATCGATAATAACAGTGCCAGTATACTCTGTAGTCAATGTTTTGCCAGAACCAGCATTAAAGAAACTTCCAGACTCTAATTCACTTACAAAATCAGCAGCAGCCTTGCTGTCGCCCATTAAAACATTGACTACGGAGACACGTCCTCAGCCCCATTTCAATCGAACTTCATCTCCAGTTAAATCATCTTTGTTCCTTGCACCATCTGCCCTTAAGCTATCTACACCATCTTCTCTATCTTCCAGTCAGGAGATATTAAAAGATGTGGCTGAAATGAAGGAGGACCTAATGCGGATGACTGCAATACTCCAAACAGATGTGCCTGAGGAGAAGCCATTCCAACCTGAACTCCCCAAAGAAGGGAGAATCGATGATGAAGAACCTTTCAAAATTGTCGAGAAAGTCAAGGAAGACTTAGTGAAAGTTAGTGAAATCCTTAAAAAGGATGTCTGTGTAGATAAAGGACCACTCAAATCACCAAAGAGTGACAAAGGACACTCTCCTGAAGACGACTGGATAGAATTTAGTTCAGAAGAAATAAGAGAGGCAAGACAACAAGCTGGTGTGAGCCATTCTCCATCTCTGCCAGAGAGAGTGCAAGTCAAGGCAAAGGCCGCCTCTGAGAAGGATTACAACCTGACCAAAGTTATCGATTACCTAACAAATGATATCGGGAGTAGTTCCCTGACAAACTTAAAGTACAAGTTTGAGGATGCCAAGAAGGATGGTGAAGAGAGACAGAAACGAATTTTAAAACCAGCAATTGCCCTGCAGGAACACAAACTCAAAATGCCTCCAGCCTCCATGAGGCCTTCCACCTCTGAGAAAGAGTTATGTAAGATGGCCGATTCCTTTTTTGGAACAGATACTATTTTGGAGTCTCCAGATGATTTTTCTCAACATGACCAAGATAAAAGTCCCTTGTCTGACAGTGGCTTTGAAACAAGAAGTGAAAAAACACCTTCGGCCCCACAAAGCGCTGAAAGCACTGGTCCCAAACCACTCTTCCACGAAGTCCCCATCCCTCCAGTCATTACAGAAACAAGAACTGAAGTGGTTCATGTTATCAGGAGCTATGAGCCCTCAGCTGGAGATGCTCCCCCGTCCCAACCAGAGGAGCCCGTGTCACCCAAACCGTCACCTACTTTTATGGAACTGGAACCAAAGCCCACCACGTCTAGCATTAAAGAAAAAGTCAAAGCGTTTCAGATGAAAGCCGGTAGTGAAGATGATGACCACAATCGCGTTCTGGGCAAAGGCATGCGTGTTAAGGAAGAGACTCACATCACCACAACCACCAGAATGGTTTATCATTCTCCACCAGGCGGTGAAGGTACCTCTGAGAGAATTGAAGAAACCATGTCAGTCCATGACATCATGAAAGCCTTTCAGTCCGGTCGGGACCCTTCCAAAGAACTGGCAGGTCTGTTTGAACATAAATCGGCAGTATCTCCAGACGGTCACAAGTCTGCTGCTGAAACCTCAGCCCAGCACACAGAGAAGGACAACCAAATGAAACCCAAACTGGAGCGTATAATAGAAGTCCACATCGAAAAAGGTAACCAGGCTGAGCCCACTGAAGTCATTATTAGAGAAACCAAAAAGCATCCAGAAAAGGAAATGTATGTATATCAGAAAGACTTATCCCGGGGAGATATTAACCTAAAAGATTTTCTGCCAGAAAAACACGATGCTTTTCCTTGTTCAGAGGAACAGGGTCAGCAAGAAGAAGAAGAACTCACTGCTGAAGAGTCATTGCCTTCTTATCTGGAGTCTTCCAGAGTAAACACTCCTGTGTCCCAAGAAGAAGATAGTCGCCCTAGTTCTGCTCAACTCATATCTGATGACTCTTATAAAACACTGAAGCTTTTGAGTCAACACTCGATAGAATACCATGACGATGAGTTGTCAGAACTAAGAGGGGAGTCTTACAGGTTTGCTGAGAAAATGCTTCTGTCAGAAAAGCTAGATGTGTCTCATTCTGATACTGAGGAATCGGTTACAGACCATGCAGGACCCCCTAGCTCAGAGTCTGATAAGCGGGCCAGAGAAAAAGTAGTCACTGCCCCCCAAAAAGAAATTCTCTCCAAAATCTATAAAGATGTGTCTGAAAATGGTGTAGGTAAAGTGTCTAAAGATGAGCATTTTGATAAAGTGACAGTGTTGCACTATTCTGGCGATGTTAGTAGTCCAAAACATGCCATGTGGATGCGCTTTACTGAGGACAGATTAGATAGAGGTAGAGAGAAGTTGATATACGAAGACAGGGTGGACAGGACCGTGAAGGAAGCGGAAGAGAAACTGACTGAAGTGTCACAGTTTTTTCGTGACAAAACTGAAAAGCTCAATGATGAACTGCAGTCCCCAGAGAAAAAGCAACGCCCTAGAAATGGCAAAGAATACTCATCCCAAAGCTCTACCAGTAGCAGCCCTGAGAAGGCACTGCTGACGGAACTGCTGGCCTCCGGTGATGAGTGGGTCAAGGTGAGGCAACATGGCCGCGAGGGACACGGCATCCCCAGAGCCGATGAGAGGAACGCAGCCCATCTGCCCGGCAGCCCAGAGAGGGCTCCTCCCCAGCAGACCAAGGACAGCAAGTCCACAGAGGAAGCCAAAGGAAGTAGTTCTCAGAGCAAAGAACCAGAAGGGCCCCAATCTGGGTTTCAGCTCAAGCAATCTAAACTCAGTTCCATTAGATTAAAATTTGAACAGGGCGCACAGGCCAAAAGTAAGGACGTTTCTCAAGAAGACAGAAAGCCAGATGGCCAATCCAGAATCCCAGTTAAAAAAATCCAGGAAAGCAAGCTACCTGTCTACCAGGCGTTTGCTCGAGAAAAACAGCAGAAGGCCACAGACCCCTCAGATGAAAGTGTCTCTGTGCAAAAAGATCCTACAGTACTAAAAGCTAAAGATGAGCATGCCGAGAGCAATGAGATGGTTGTAAATGATTTTGGTTCTGATGATGTGAAAAAACAGAGGACTGAAATGTCAAGTAAAGCGATGCCTGACTATTTTTCTGAGCAACAGGCTAAAGACTTGTCTTGTCATGTAACTGCAGACTTAGCAACAAAGGGACCATGGGACAAAAAGGTCTTTAGAACGTGGGAAAGTTCTGGAGCTGCTAATAATAAGTCACAGAAAGAGAAACTTTCACATGTACTTGTTCATGATGTAAGAGAAAATCATGTTGGTCACCCTGAGAGTGAAATTGTTGACCACAGGGATGAGTTTTTGTCTGTGACTGAGAGAGAACACAAATTGTTAACTAATGGCTCTCTCTCAGAAATTAAGGAAATGACTGTAAAATCTCCCTCCAAAAAAGTCTTATATAGGGAATATGTTGTTAAAGATGGGGAGCATCCAGGTGGCTCTCTTGACCAGCCTTCCAGGAGAAGTGAGAGCTCGGCGGTGTCGCACATCCCGGTCAGGGTTGCAGAGGAAAGGAGGACACCAGCTCCAGATATTCCCGATGGTTTTTGTGAGCCGTCGACATTTCCAAAACATGAACTGTCGCCAAAATTATCCCAGTCAAGTATGACTAAAGAGACAGTTGAGACACAGCACTTTAATTCTATAGAAGAGGAAAAAGTAACCTATTCAGAAATCAGCAAAGTTTCAAAACACCAGAGTTATGTAGGCTTATGCCCGCCTCTCGATGAAACAGAGCTCTCCCCGACCAAGTCTCCAGATTCTCTAGAGTTTAGCCCAGGAAAGGAATCGCCCTCTAGTGATGTATTCGACCACAGTCCCATTGATGGATTGGAGAAAGTTGTACCACTAGCCCAGACGGAGGGAGGGAAAGAAATAAAAACTTTACCTGTTTATGTCAGCTTTGTGCAGGTGGGAAAGCAGTATGAGAAGGAGATACAACAAGGAGGTGTAAAAAAAATCATAAGTCAGGAATGTAAGACAGTGCAAGAGGCCAGGGGGACCTTTTACACATGTAGACAGCAGAAGCAGCCTCCCTCTCCTCAAGGCAGCCCAGAAGACGACACTCTAGAGCAAGTTTCCTTTCTAGACAGCTCCGGGAAGAGCCCTTTAACCCCAGAGACTCCCAGTTCAGAGGAAGTGAGTTACGAATTTACTTCTAAGACACCAGACTCGCTTATAGCTTATATACCAGGCAAACCCAGCCCAATTCCCGAGGTTTCGGAGGAATCTGAGGAGGAGGAACAGGCCAAATCGGCCTCCTTAAAGCAGCCTGCAGGGGAGCAGATGGCTGCAGTCGAGCATGAAATGCCTAACGTGAGCAAGGACTCTAACCAGAGACCCAAAACTAACAGAGTTGCCTACATTGAATTTCCCCCTCCTCCACCGCTGGATGCAGACCAGATGGAGTCGGATAAGAAACATCCTTATCTTCCTGAAAGGGACGTTGACATGATTGAAGTCAGTCTGCAAGACGAGCATGACAAGTACCAGCTGGCCGAACCGGTCATCAGGGTGCAGCCACCCTCCCCAGTTCCTCCTGGGGCGGACGTCAGTGACTCCAGTGATGACGAATCCCTTTATCAGCCAGCGCCAGTCAAAAAATACACCTTCAAGTTAAAGGAGGTCGACGATGAACAAAAAGAAGTGACCAAATCCAAAGCCTCTGCTGAAAAGGCTTCCACCCAGAAAGAATTAGAAATGAATGGACCTGGAAAAGATACTGAATTCGGCCTTGGCCTTGATTCACCTCAGAATGAAGCTACCCAGAACGGGAACAATGACCAGTCCATCACGGAGTGTTCCATTGCCACCACAGCAGAGTTCTCTCATGATACGGATGCCACAGAGATCGACTCTCTGGATGGCTATGACCTGCAAGACGAAGATGATGGCTTGACTGAGAGTGATTCTAAGCTCCCCAGTCAGACCCTGGAGCTGAAGAAAGATATCTGGAACACGGAGGGCATTCTGAAGCCAGCCGATCGCTCCTTTAGCCAAAGCAAACTCGAAGTTATCGAGGAGGAGGAGGGAAGGTTGGGACCAGATGAAGATAAGCCACCTCCTAAAAGTTCTCCATCTGAAAAGACTCCTGATAAGACTGATCAGAAGTCAGGGGCCCAGTTTTTCACACTAGAAGGCAGACACCCTGACAGATCAGTGTTTCCTGATACTTACTTCAGTTACAAAGTAGATGAAGAATTTGCCACTCCTTTTAAAACGGTAGCTACCAAAGGTCTAGATTTTGACCCCTGGTCTAATAACCGAGGAGATGATGACGTGTATGACGGTAAATCCCGGGAAGACGAAAATAAGCCATTTGGTCTGGCTGTGGAAGACCGCTCTCCAGCAACCACCCCCGATACAACACCAGCCCGCACGCCAACTGATGAAAGTACCCCAACTAGTGAGCCTAACCCCTTCCCATTTCACGAAGGAAAAATGTTTGAGATGACTCGCAGTGGTGCAATTGACATGAGCAAGAGGGATTTTGTTGAAGAGAGGCTCCAATTTTTCCAGATTGGTGAGCATACTTCTGAAGGGAAGTCAGGGGACCCGGGGGAAGGGGATAAAAGCACGATCACTGCCACCCCACAGCCACAGGCAGGGGACACCACTGTAGAAACCAATCTAGAGGGAAATGTAGAGGCACCTCCAGTGGAACCCAACCCCAGCGTCCCGACCAGCGCAGAGTGTCAGGAAGGCACGTCCGCTAGTGGCTCACAGGAGAAAGCAGGAGCAGCCACTAACTCCTCTAAACTTGACCCCAAGTTGCGCACGCCTATAAAAATGGGAATTTCTGCATCCACCATGACCTTGAAGAAAGAAGGCCCTGGAGAAGTGACAGATAAGACAGAAGCTGTGATGACCAGTGGTCAGGGATTAGAGAATGAACCTGTAACGGTGGTTTCAAATACAGCCAATAGCCACATGGGCGTTAGGCCCCAAGAAAAACATGATTTTCAAAAAGATAACTTTAATAACAACAACAATTTGGATTCTTCCACTATACAGACAGATAACATTACAAGTCATGTAGTTCTGACAGAACATTCTGCACCCACTCGTACCACAGAGAAAGCTAATCCAGTGAAAAGCTCATCAGAAAAAAAGACAGGGCTACTTCAAGGACATTGTGTGAGAGAGAAACAGAAAGTTCTTGGAGAGCAGCAAAAGACAAAGGAACCAATAGGGATTAGGCGAAAATCCAAACTTCCCATAAAGGCCACTTCACCAAAAGATCTCTTCCCACCACCAGATCATATGCCAAACATTCATGTGAGTAAAACGAAGCAGGTTAGTCAGTCTGAGAAAACCAAAGGCCTTACTACTTCTTCATGTGTAGATGTGAAGTCCAGAATTCCAGTGAAAAACACACACAGGGATAACTCAGGTTCAGTTAGAAAACCATGTGCCACACAAAAGCAAGGGCAGCCAGAGAAAGGCAAGGCCAAGCAGCTTCCATCCAAGTTGCCAGTAAAGGTAAGATCCACCTGCATCACCACCACCACCAACACCACCACCACCAGCACCACAGTTAAAGTCAGGAAAAGTCAGCTTAAGGAAGTATGTAAACACTCCATTGAATATTTTAAGGGAATTAGTGGTGAGACCTTAAAGCTTGTGGACCGCCTCTCTGAAGAAGACAAAAAGATGCAGTCCGAGTTGTCCGATGAGGAAGACAGTACCTCAAGAAACACGTCGTTGTCCGAGACTTCCCGGGGTGGCCCGCCTTCGGTTACAACGAGGTCTGCTAGAGATAAGAAAACAGAGGCAGCACCTTTAAAATCAAAGAGTGAAAAGGCCGGCAGTGAGAAAAGGAGCAGTAGAAGGACTGGTGAGAATGAAGGCAGTCAGGTCTCTCGAGCACTCTTTGCTCACATCCTGGAGAACGAGCATAGTTTGTAAACACTTTCCAACCTGTAGACCCTAGTGCATGAGCTGTTGTGATTGCCTGTGGAGTGACTTAACTGTAGTTTCTCATTCCGTCATCGTCATCTGTGTGTGCTGTCTATACACTCTTCTCTCCTTCCTTTTAACCCAGCAACACTAGAGGCAGCTAGGGAAGCATGCTGAAGATATCGGTGTCATTCAAGATGAGCAACTTTTTTTTCAGTGTGCTAGTGCATATGATTCTGTCACAGTAAAAGCACAGATGTTGAAATGCCATCGTGGTGTTTTCACCCCCACGACACTTCTGTAGCTACTGTCGAGTAGCTAGCTCGTCAGCATGTTGAATTTCATTACATCGAGCATCCATGTAGTCTGACATTTGGCCTGATGTAGGTGAAAACCAAGTGAGTCATGTAAAAGAGGAGTGTTCATGTAGGTGACTAGGACACATTTCAGTGTACAGTGTTAGCGTCAGTCTCTCTGTAAAATCTGAGTACTGCTGAAAGCAATTTTCCAGTGTCGTGTCTTTCTTGATGATTGTTTTAATTAAGAAATTGTAAATCGTAGGTCCACAGAGTCCATGTGAACGGACAGATATCAGGATGGCAATAGTAGCCGATCACCTGGGACTCAGTTGGACAGGTAAGTGTGTATACATCCGAATGAAATTTCTTAATTTTTTCTTTTTCACAAAGTTTATTTTTTTTAAAAGGAATAAAAAACATTTTTAATCACTCATAATTCTATCTACCCAGAGTTAATTACAGATAATACCTTGTATACTATGTTTTTTTCAAAGCTTTTC
Source organism: Bos taurus (assembly GCF_002263795.3). Lineage (NCBI taxonomy): Eukaryota > Metazoa > Chordata > Mammalia > Artiodactyla > Bovidae > Bos > Bos taurus. Next base: position 15,742,306 of record NC_037355.1, on the reverse strand, counting down.
TATGCATATGCACTATAGAATAGAAAATTTAAATTTATTTTACCTTAAATTTGAGCACTTTCTTCACAATGCCATTTCTGGTAATATAGGATAACCTTTTTACCTAATGGAAGATTTATTGGGGGGCATAAAGGAAAATATACCTAAAGGCTATGGTTTTTAAATAATACAAAATGTTGAAGCATGGTTTATGCCCTTAGAGTAGCTCTCTTAGGCAATAGTTCAACTAATCCATGCCTAGGTTTCACAAAGTTTTAATTATTCATGAGTCATTGTCACAATTTTTGTGATATACACACATTATTTATAATACACACATTTTATTTACCTGAAACTTTTAAGGAGACTCAGTTTTATGCTCAAAGATGTATTTAAAAGGAAATCTTATGTCACTTTTTTCCCCCAAAAAATGCTTCCTTTTGTTTTTAGTAATTTGATTTGTTTTGGGACCTTCTGGGTCGTCACTTTTGTGCGGGTTTTGCTCCAGCTGTGGCAAGCAGGGGCTGCTCTCTAGCTGTAGGGCACAGGCTGCAGTGGCTTCTCTTGCCGCAGAGCACCAGCTCGAGAGCGCGTGGGCTTCAGCAGTTGCAGCTCCCGGGCTCTGGAGCACACGCTCAGCAGTTGTGGCACACAAGCTGAGCTGCTCCAAGGCACGTGGGATCTTCCTGGATTAGGGATTCAACCTGCATCTCCCCCATTGGCAGGTGAATTCTTGACCACTGAGCCACCAGGGAAGCCCATGATATCACTGTGATAATAGAAAGCAAGGATCATTGTCAATAACTATATAAACAACAAAACCAAGGATGACAGTTAAATTTTGAATTAAATTTTTAAGAAAAAGGATATTCAATTTACAAAACTAGTTGGATTCTGTGAAATGAATGAAACCTTTTATAATTGGCGTGTAGAAAGGGAATATTTGGCTTGATTCCACTTCACTTAAGATGAAGATAAGGCTCTGTGTCAACTGGACAGTACTGCTTTGTATTCTGATATTAACTGGACCCCTCAAATCCTACTTCACATGAATCAGAGAAATTTTAAATTTTATAGATGGTATGTATTTTTTTTAATGCACAGCCAAACAACATAAAAGTTAAACATGCTACTGCTGCTAAGTCACTTCAGTCGTGTCCGACTCTCTGTGACCCCATAGACGGCAGCCCACCAGGCTCCCCCGTCCCTGGGATTCTCCAGGCAAGAACACTGGAGTGGGTTGCCATTTCCTTCTCCAATGCATGAAAGTGAAAAGTGAAAGTGAAGTCGCTCAGTCGTGTCTGACCCTCAGCGACCCCATGGACTGCAGCCTACCAGGCTCCTCTGTCCATGGGATTTTCCAGGCAAGAGTACTGGAGTGGGGTGCCATTGCCTTCTCCCAAAAGTTAAACATAAATAAATGTTAATTACTGTCATATTTAAAGTCATCTTGCATACTATCAGGGACAGACATTCTCAAGGAAGTAATTATCTATGCTGTCAAAAGGGAGGTTATGAAACTAGATTGTGGCACAAAAGGTCACCTACAATTATTTTTTTCCAATGCCCTGAGTCTCGTGCCACCCACCCTCTCCATTAAAAGGACGCCTCTGCTGCCAAGCCCTGCCCTAAGGCACACTGCTACTGACCTAATCTAGTGGAGCTCTGGAAAAAACAGGGGATCTGAGTAATCCTTTGCAGACTATTAAGAATTAATAGCAATTCATCATGTATAAATATGTATGAACATAATATTTATATTTTCCGGGTGGCTCAAACAATAAAGAATCCTCCTGCAATGCAGGAAATGCAGGTTCGATCCCTGTGTTGGGAAGATCCCCTGGAAGAGCGCACGGCAACCCATTCCAGTTTTCTCGCCTGGAGAACCCCAAGGACAGAGAGAGTCTGGTGGCTACAGTCCATGGACTCACAAGAGTTGGACTATAGTCCATGGGGTAACAAAGAGTCAGACATGAAGTGACTAAGCATGCATGCATATTTTAACACTGGACATTATAATCTGAAAATGTCCTGGAGCTAATGTTGGTTTTGTAGTATTACTTGCCCATAACTATTAGCTTATTTTCTTTAAGCAAAACTAGTCCTTAGTTTTTCAGAGTAAACATTTGGAGATGTGACATGAAAATAGAGAAGAAACATAAAGTCATAAATTTTGTAAATTCTCAGTGACAATGTCTTTGCTCTTCACTGAGTCTCTAGACAAAGGATATGGTTTGGTCATGAGGACAATAAGGATTACTGTCCTTAAGACACAAAGAGATAAGGAACTTTAAAAAAGTTAACTTTTCTAATTTGAATTACCATATATACAATGAAGGTTATTAGGAAAATTAGCATTTAGAAGGACAAAATTTAAATCCATCCCTCAGAACTCCTGTTAACAAGGAACAATGTACTTTGATTTTTTTTATAAATAATTTTGAAAATGTTCTATACACAATTAATTTTCTTTTTATTTCTTTCTGATCTTGGTTTAATGGATAAGTAACATCCAGTACACATACTTTACAATGGTGTTTTGCTGTCAGTACTAGTGAATCATGAAATAAATTCAGGTTTTGCTTTTTGTTGGTAAAAGGAAGAGAAAATGTGTATCCCATATATTAAGGCTAAGTTCTGCTCTAATAAGATGTAGTTTCATTTCTAGAAGCACCCTACAGGCTGAAGGCTATAATCAGTTTGCCAGCCACTGCATTAATTAACTCTTCTTTTGTTCAACACACACTCTGTTTTCAGTTTTTGAGTAGGACAAGCCTACAGTGGACATTCATGTATGTAAATAATTGTCTACAACCCTGTGTATTGTCACCGTAGATTTCTAGAAGTTAAATCAGTTGGCCAAAGGATATAGACTTTTTTGAGCCTCTGAATACATTTTGCCAAACTGCTGGAAAGGTTCTTAAGCAGGATAGAATCTCGGCCAATTCCTTTTCCATGGATTTTCCCATTTCTTACTTTTTATAATCACTTAAGGCTAATACACATCTGACAGATTTTTTTAATTATACAAAAAATATACACTGAAAGATAAGTCTCCCTATCATCTTTGACTCCCAAATTTCACTCCCCCAAGGCAGCTATTCATATCATGCGTATCCTTCCAGGGATAACTATCTGCATTTACAAGATTGAGTGTATGGCTGTATACACTTAGTTGGACAGAAAGCTTCTCTCCCTTTTATTTCTTACACAAATGGCTGCATATCATAGACAGTGATCTGGCTTTGAGTCATTTCACCTCCCAAGCGGCACTGATGAAACTTGAAGGCATATAGAATAGAGTATTATGTGAGGAAAAGATCTATTTCATGAATATTGCCTAGAGAAAAACCCTCCTGGCTTCTCTTATGGCATGTTTATGAACTGTAGATCCCTAACTGTCTTATGGGCTTCTCAGGTGGTGCTAAAGAACCCACTTGCCAATGTAGGAGACGGAAGGGAAGCGGGTTCAATCCTTGGGTCAGGAAGATTCCCTGGAGGAGGGTACAGCAACCCACTCCAATATTCTTGCCTGGAGAATCCCATGGACAGAGGAGTCTGGTGGGTCATAGTCCATGGGGTCATAAAGAGTTGCACAGGACTGAAGCGTCTTAGCACACCTATCTTATATGAAGTTTGCTTCAAATTGCAGATAATAATTTGGCTAAATTAAAAGAATCTATCAACATCCTCTTTGAACAGATTAAGAATCTTTATAAAATGATCTCCAAAGGAAATCTGATTATAACCAGGGAATTACCTCAAGAGAGAGAAGTCACAGCCTGTGTATTATCACTACTTTGCTGTGAAATCAAGTATATAAAGATTAATGCCCAAGGCTGTACTTGGGTTTTACTATAGAATTCTTTTCCCCTTTTTTTTTTTTTTTTGGTGACATTTAAGCATTACTTTTATAAAATATATGTGATAAAAGTATAACATGAAATCTTAGTAACTCTTTTTCTTTTCTACAGAACTGGCAAGGGAACTGAATTTTTCAGTGGATGAAATCAATCAAATACGTGTGGAAAATCCAAATTCTTTAATTTCTCAAAGCTTCATGTTATTAAAAAAATGGGTAACCAGAGACGGAAAAAATGCTACAAGTATGCTGAAACTATATTGCTTTAACTTTCAAAACTGCATATGTCTAATATTTCAGATAACCCTATTGTTAAGAAAACCACAGTGATCATAAAATAATCACAAGTCTTTTGAAGTTATACTTCTTTACTTTCATGCTAACCTTCTAAACTTCTGTCTTTAGGGAGCTTTTTATGAAGCAAGCAGTAGGGGATTTTTACATTTTGTCTGTAGTTCTGTGACCATCAAAAATGAAAATATAATTCTAGCTGTTCAGTTATGAGGTGGTGGTGGGAAAGACTGACGTTACTGCTATGGCCAGAAATGGATGTGCAGGAAAATAGAAGGATAGGACCAAATAATTTCATCCAGCCTGCTCTGTGATGGCAGAGAACTCTCCAGTGTTCTGGGGTTTGGGGTGGTTTAGTTTTGCTGAGGTGAGGGAAAGAGAGTGGTGTATATTGTGACAAATACCAACCCACAACAATGTGCAGTTACTGTGAGCTTGCCTGAGTCAGCCTGACCTTAGTAAGGCATTAAAATGGTAAGCATCAAGTACAGAGGTGACCAATTCTGACAGTCTAATGGGAGGAAAGTGTTTAAAGTTTTATAAGTTCCCCTTATAACTAAAAGAATCTAGCTCTCTTGAGGCCCATTTGCTCTGCACCTTACCAAGATGGAATGAATGTTGTTGCCATCACACACAGCTTCATAAAATGCTTATTAAAACCCTAACATCTTTCCCTAGAACTACGAGCTTTCTGAGTCCTCTGAATAGTGAATATTGCATAGCTGGAGTAAGGAGGATCTAAAATGTCAGGAGGGTCAAGAAAGCCATGCCTTCATATGACTATTGTGAGGATGTAAAAGAAAATAATGTAATCGGGTTTTCAACCTTTTTTTTTTTTCATCCTTTTTCAGCTGATGCCTTAACTTCGGTCTTGACAAAAATTAATCGAATAGATATAGTGACTCTGCTAGAAGGACCAATATTTGATTATGGAAATATTTCAGGCACCAGAAGTTTTGCAGATGAGAACAATGTTTTCCATGACCCCGTGGATGGTAATTGAATTTAGTGTTCATATTTACTTAATCATTTGGTAAAATTTGAAAGTGCAGTAGGACAAAGTAGTCATGTAAAACCAACTAAATTGTGATTTGCTTGACTTAATTTCTCATTTTCACAGCTTATTCTCTGCCACAGTCTGCAAACAAACACTCTGTTAGAACAAACTTGATAAATGTCTGTTATATAAAATACAAATAATGAGGTATAAAGGCCTAAGTTAACTGAAAGAGTTGGTATCTCAAGTATATGACCAAATGGAAGAGAATTTAATATCTAGAGAACATGCTGATTTGTCACTTTTTACATTAACCTAAAACACAAGAAGACTCTTCTATTCCTATATGGGTAAAATCAAATTGTGGGTTATTATACAAATTGTTAAGTAAAATGCTTAATTACTGTTTCGAGAACCAATTATTTAAGCATGTGCTTAAAGAGGCTAATATATCACTCAAAAAGCTGTTTTAGTTATTTAGCATTATTTTAACTTCATAGGATGCCATTTTTTGTTTGGCAAAACCTTATCTGTTGTGTATAATAAGGTAGCATAATTCCTAATTCAATGAGCATAGATGTCGCCAATAACATAATAATTCCTCTTTTACATTAGCTTAATTTATATAATAATATTGTCATTTCCTTCACTTTGTAAGTTGAGGCTTTTTTTCCATCAAAGTATTAAGAAAAGTATTATAAATATGTTTTTCAAAATGCTCATCTACCTTCATAAATGGAAATTTATTCCTATAATGAATTTTGAGTAAAAAATGATTATGTGGAGGCAAGAAGAGGAGCTAGAGATATTTTTCTATTATTTCAATTTTTGAAAAATATGGTGATTATTTTCCCATTTTTAAACAGAAAAGTTAGCCAATAATCAGTAACTTACAAATCTGCACATATGACAAAAGATCTCAAAATTCTTAGAAAGTTTCTGCTTACTAAAGTCAGTAAAAAAATTTAAAGTGTACCTTGTTATCCCCATAACATAAACATGAGGGTAATAATGTCAAAAGTGGTTTAAGTTTATAAATACTACAGAACCTGGAGAAAAGCTCTCTTCAAGGCTTTGTCTTATAGATGAGACCATGTATTGGTGCCCAGACTCCCTGCACACAAGATAAAGATAGACCAGTGTTATATCAAAGGTTGAATTATTGCCAAACCACAATTTATAGAAGATTTTAATATCCTTTATTGGGAAATTTAAGAAAAGTATTTCTAATAAACAATATCATCAGAAAACAATGAAAGTATTCAATGGAACTGAAAGTCTCATTTAATTTTAACATTTTAGAATCAGAATATTATTAAATTTATAAGGACTTTCTGTTCCTACATCTTAGTATTTTACATTCCCTATTTTTAAAATTCTTAGGGAAATTTAGGAATGTTTATGAAGTCAACTTTATTTGTGCAGACTATAAACCTCATGTAATCTTAGACAAATTTTCAACAACATTTTGGTTTATGGGTGACCATAACATAAAAAATGTTCAAAACCTATAGCAAGTTGAATTTACAGCCAAAGCTAAATTGATATTTACCTTGGACTAATGGAAAAATTATACTTCAGTTTTGCAGACCAATAAGTCAGAAAATGTGCCTGGTTGCCTTTTTTTCCTGTCTCTCCTCTTTGCTGAACTTTTGTGAAACTTCCTTTCCTCACCATGACCAGACCATTGTTGACTTCTCTCTCTGCTGAAGGAGAAAAATAACTGCCTTAGTACACACAGCAAGGTTTAAAACATGGGAATTGCTCCCTCCTTCCCCTTTGCGTAGGCTGGTTAGTAAACCTCTGTGTTTCACAGGATTGTCATGAACATTCAAAGGCTCTCTGCAAGTGGTTCTCCTCCTGTCTGTTGTGTATCATTTCTTTTCTCTCTTTATTTGATTCGTGGTTCTGAGTGGGTCCCTGCCACCAAGTTCACCAAGACTTCCATACATACACAACCTTTTCATCTCTGTCACATTATGATACCTGAAAAGTTTACATGGAGTCTTTTCTACTTTATCTGCCTTTGAAATCCTTTTCCTAACATCTTTCTAGATTTTTTTTCCACAGTGCTACTGCTCTAAAATCTAGTAGTCATTTCTTTCCAAAGATTAAATTCATTTTTCTTTATTGTAAATTTTATATGAAATAAGTAAGAGTTAAGAATTCAGTAGCATTGCTCTTATGTACAGTTCTTAAGTTATACGTAATTATAAAAATTGGTTTCTTATGGTTTGTTGTATTCAGTCCACCACAATGTGGATTTTGCATGCAAAGAGTATTGATAGAAAGGTATTAATTTGGCCATGGAATAAATGTATCTTACATAATGACAGCTGACTTTATACTGGATTAAATTTGTGAATGTAAGTTACTATATTAAAATGACCAAAATCAATGGAAACAATTTATATCTTAATTAACTAGTATTCTATTTTATTATAGTTTGCCACTAGTCTTTTATTTCATTATATTACAAGTATTTGAACTAAACCAATAAATTTGTCAACATTGTTCTGTAATTCATCATACATTTTCATAACTAATTTAAGTCATTCCATGTGTTTCTGTTTGATGTGCTCTAATTCATTTCAGTCAGTCCAAATGTACTGTCTTCCATAGGTTATCCTTCCCTTCAAGTGGAACTGGAAACTCCCACAGGGTTGCACTACACACCTCCCACCCCTTTCCAGCAAGATGATTATTTTAGTGATCTCTCTAGCATAGAATCTCCCCTTAGAACCCCCAGTAGACTGAGTGATGGGGTAGTGCCTTCCCAGGGAAACATAGAGCATTCAGCAGATGGACCTCCAGTTGTAACTGCAGAAGACACGTCCTTAGAAGACAGCAAACTTGAAGACTCAATGCCTTTAACAGAAATACCTGAAGCAGTGGATGTAGATGAGAGCCAGTTGGAGAATATATGTCTGAGTGAGTATCCTCAATACCTCGGAAGGATGGCTGGGGCCCCAAAAGATGTTAAACCAGCAGAGCCATTGAAGCAGACTAGAAAAGTAGGAGTAAGCTCTGAACAGCAAGAGAAAGGAAAATCTGGTCCTGATGAGGAGATAACGGAAGAAAGACTCAAATCTCTATTTGAGGACATCCAACTTAAAGAAGGAGTCGAGTCTGAGGAGATGACAGAAGAAAAAGTACAGGCTATTCTTAAACGTGTTCAGCAAGAAGAACTGGAAATGTCTTCAATTACAGGTTGGCAGAACGAGACATCAAGTGGAAACCTAGAGTCCCCTGCTCAAGCTCGAAGAATAACCGGTGGGTTACTAGATCGACTGGATGACAGGTATGGCTCTGGGTCAGAAAAAGGAAAGTGAAATGAAGGTTACGTGTTAGTTTATCTATTTATCTATCTATCCATCCATCCATCATCCATCCACGCCAAACAGCTTGTAGGATACTCTGACCAGAGATCAATCCTGGGCCCTTGGCAGGGAAAGCGCACAGTCCTAACCACTGCACTGCCAAGAAATTCCAATAGTCTGTTTTAAATATATGCTTTTTAGCAGTTACTCTTTTTCTAAAATTACCATTTCAATTTTGGGATAATACATGCCTTGAAAGGTTGGTTCATTTGGCTAATCTAGAGAGGGCAAGTTACATTGAACTCAAATATAATTTTTAAAGCTACTGATAATTAGCTGAAGTAAAATATAAAAAGTTTTATACATGCTAAAGATGGATGCACTTTCTTTACTTTAGAAGCCTACTGTTTTCTATTTTATTACCTGTTCTATTATTCTTTTCACATAGCCAGTAATTAATGCTCACTTTTAAAATGTAATAAACAGAATTCTAAGTCTTATAGAAAAATAAGCATTTTTATTATTTCTTTCCTTCAAACATACATATGCTTATTAAACAAAATTTTAAAATATAGATTTAAAAATCAATACAATGTCATTTGCAATAACCATCACTGAAATTTTTGTGAATTTCTTTTACATATTGTTTTTAAATGTCTTGTCATAGAAAATGCAGAGAAGCAAAAAAAAATCATCTGTCCTTATCATACTAAGAAAAACAACATTTTATATATCCTTTCTTTTTCTACATGAATATTTTAGATAATTTGCAACATAGCATATGCTTCCCTGGTGACTCAGCTGATAAATAATCTGCCTGCAATGCAGGAGACCTGGGTTGGGAAGACCCCCTGGAGAAGGGAAAGGCTACCCACTCTAGTATTCTGGCCTGGAGAATTCCATGGGCTGTATAGACCCTGGGGTCGCAAAGAGTAGGACACAACTAAGCGACATTTACTTAATATGTAATTCTTTACCCCCAATAATACTGCGATGATACAAATTTGTTTATAACTAAAGTAATTCCCTAATCATGAAGCCGTCTTTTTTTATAGTGGCCTTCCTGTAGAAAGGTAAGAGCTAGTGTCCTTCAAACACTGGTTCAGACCCCACCATCATTAGGTTCTGCACTTTACGATTTTAATTTCTAAGCTCTAAGAACATCACTGTAATTGGCTTCAAAGATAAGAATACTACTTTCCTCAAACAGGTTTATAGATTGAAAAAGAAAGCCTGTAGCATACCTACCCAGTGACCGATGCAAATAGACTCTCAGTAATAGTTAGCATTATTTTTCTTTCTACACACATCAGATTAAACTATATTTTACTTCAGTGGCAACTAGTGATAAGCCGGGTAAAAAGAACTGATGTTAAGTTTATCTTATAATCATATTTAATATTTTCATATTGCTTGCTCAATAAAAATTCCCAAAGAGGGTATAGACATTTGCAAAGAAGATTTCACAAAACTCCTTTTGAAAAATTGTAACATCAATGAATTCTATGTTCAGCCTACAAAAAAGAGACGATAGAGACAAGATATAGTACTAATTTTGATGTCTGAGTTCAGATATAATCACATAATTTATAGTTGCATAAGAGGAAATTAGATATAGTTAGGAGTTAGATATAGAGTTATCATATAGAGTTACTTATCATATAGAGTCTTTACAGTATGCTGGGAGTGTCTGTCCTTAAACATATGGAATAGGATTGCTATTAATATTTTTGAGAAAGGTGCTTATTCAGAATCTGATTTATAAGAAATACACATACACATGCATAATATACATATTACACAGAAAACACTGCTCCGCTTTTACTGTCTTCAGAATTCTACAGGTAATAATCGAAGAGGCTGAAAACAATATACAAACTAGAAGATAGAAAGTCTATATTGAAACTAGTAAAACTTAGAAACCCAATTTAAAAGAAAGTAATGGAAGAGAAAGATTTTCAAGAATCTAAAGGGAAACAGTTCTCACAGGCAGTAGAAGCACCAGGTGAGCACCCACACCCTGATCACCAAGGAGAGTCAGCAGAGGTCAGGAGTGGACAAAAATGAGAATCCAAGTCAGGTTCTCAGGAGCATTCCATGTCTGGAAAAGCATGACGGTAAAATTCACAATTGGAAACATACACGGAGACTGGAACATAGGGTTCTTGGGGATACCAGAACTCTTATCACGGGAATTCACTTTGTCCTTTGTCATCAGATTTTTCATTGGCGATAATAGAAAAGCATTTTGAGATCCCCAGCTCTTTTAGGTTGGTGGGTCTGGGACTCCGGGTATGTCCATGAACCCAAGGGGCTGTAGAAGTTCAATTAAAACAAAAACAGTGGCAGCACAGCCAGCCAGGTTGCGGATCAGAGTGCAGAGGAAGCCCGGAGCCTGTGTATCATCTCCTCACCCCATACCACGATGCACCCCCGCAGTTTGAAATCCAATAACCGGATTTTTTATACTTTTCTATTATATGTCTTCAAAAATAGTTAAAAACATGGTTGTTGACAATTCAGAGCCTCAGAAGCCCATTTGCAGTCATATGTTACCATTGTAAATTTCCACCTTTTCTCTGTTGCAGCCCTGACCAGTGTAGAGATTCCATTACCTCCTATCTCAAAGGGGAGCCTGGAAAATTTGAAGCCAATGGAAGCCATGCAGAAGTCACTCCAGAAGCAAAGACAAAATCTTACTTTCCAGAATCCCAAAATGATGTAGGGAAACAGAGTGCAAAGGAAACCCTGAAACCAAAAATACAAGGATCTGGTCGTGTTGATGAACCAGCATCATCACTAGCAGCGTATCAGAAGGCTCTAGAAGAAACCAGCAAGTTTGTAATAGAAGAACCTAAACCCTGTGTGCCTGTCAGTATGAAAAAGATGAGTAGGACTTCTCCTGCAGATGGCAAGCCACGGCTTAACCTCCATGAAGAAGAGGGGTCCAATGGGTCTGAGCAGAAGGTACGTCATCTAGTCTTCGACTGCGCTCTCATTTAATCTCAGAGTCCTGACTCTTCAATTTTTTTGATAATCTTGTAGCACTGGGCCCGATATTCTTTACTATTTCCAAATTATAAATATGTGATCAAAAATGGTAACACTAATGATGGGAGTAAAGAAAGTACTGAGTAAAATGTGTGCTGCCATATCTTCGTTCATTAGGAATAAACATCTTTTTAGCCATTTTTCAGAAGGGAAATTACAGGGATGTTAAGTAGTAAGTATCTTAAGATCCAATATTAATTCTGTCTGGGATTTAGATTTCCTGACTTGTCTTCATTCTTGAGGATGGAGGATAATTATCCTCTCCCTCACTGGTTCTTTTACACAATTTAAAGAGTTGCTAGCCTGTGACCCAACTACGAGCTCTGTAAGTTCTGTTGCCTGAAAGGGTTTTTTAAAAATTGAAGGAACACAGTTCTCAAGAATAAATGAGGTGGGTATACTACTGTTGATTGATGACATTTAGAAATGTAGCATTAAAAGTATCATTTTAATAACTTTTATATCTAAGTTGATAATTCTCTTAATATTTGTTTTTAATCATTTAAAAACCTTACCGTCACATAATTATTTGCTTGCTTTTAGTATTTATATGATTTCTTTATATTATTTATTTCTTTATTCTTTGAGGGTAAGCGTTTTTAGACATTAAAAACTTTTAATTGAAATTATGATTCATAGATGGATATAAGAAAATTAATATCAGTTCTGTTTCCTACATTTTTGACTGCTTTTTGCTGTCTCAATTTTTGTGTCTTTTCATGAACTACGCAGTAGACATAGATTGAGAGTTATATGTCTTTGGAATAGTAGTATTTGAAGTTTTCCATAAAACATCAAGTTTACTTAAGATCTTCTACAGTGTTTTGGGTAGAAAAAAAATCTTCTGTAAAATAATGAATCCATAATTAATTTTAAGTTTAGAAAAATTTAGTAAACTCCTAACCACTTAAAAGCTAATTATCAGCTTATTAACTAATCATATCCTTTCCTTTTCCCTTCTGCAGGCTATTTTTTTTTATTACTTTCCTGCTTGTTAGGAAGGAAAGTGAAAGGAAGTAAAATTCTCGGGCTTTTCTTTCATTTCCTTCCTGACAAGTGTTGTTTTCAGTATTGATTTCTGCCTTTTTGTTAACTCTCAGTATATTTAAGCAGTATGACTTTGGATAGAATGTTCCCTTTTAAAATGAGCCCACAAACTATAGTGAGGAGCTATAGATGGGAGGGGCTACATAGTGATGTTTTAATGATGAAAATGTATTCTGCACAAGCCCATTAGAAATTGATAGGAAAGTTCTGAAATCAAATGACAATATAAATGTTAAGTATTTCTATGTATGTACATGTGCCTACATATTGCCCAGTGGGGAACCATTTTCATTTGAAAATGAAAGGCTTAACCCTGGATGGAAATGCAGCTGAATTCATCAGTACTGGAAAATAATCACTGTTAAAAAATGTTTTTGCGATTTCTTATAAGTGAGTTTGTGCCTTTAGTGTTGGTCATTGGTCCTACCCCAGTGCAAAATGTCTTCAGAAGTATAGCAATTCATAATGAAGTTAAAGCTTCCAGAAGATAAGAGTCTGACCTCTCAAGAAATCCGAAGATGTTCAGGATGTCTCTTCTGCGATTAGACCATAGTACAATAGCAACCAACTAGGTCATCGGATGTATGATCTCAGAAAACAGCCCCCTTTTTGTCCCCTGAAAAATCAGGTCAAAAGACCGGGTGCAGCTCTTACACGGATGACTGCCTGCTGTTACAAGGTAAAATTCTGCTACTTTCCACCACTTTCCATGCAGCAACCCATAGCAAGGAGCACTCAGAAAAATTCCGTTTGGTCTCCGAGTTACCCTCTGTGCCACTGCCCAAGAGAATTCTCTAAAAGGAATCCTGATCAAGATTCTACTACCATCTCCTCTCTACCTACCCTTCACCTTAATATTGGCAGAGATTGTACAGAGAAAAATGGAACAAACATTAGCCAAATGGCCACTTATTCTTTATGTGAGGGGCTGGTCTCAGATGATTCTTGATAGGATTATGATATAATTGACATCTAGCTTTATCGTTACTGTTTACATTAACATATGTTCTTCTGCTTTTAAATGTCTCAGTGAAAATCCTTCCCCAGTCTAAGATTCTGCGTATGGATAATTCAGGTTTAACTTTCTCTTCTGCCTCATCTAATCTATTAATCGCTGAATGCTCAGTAATGCTTTTGCAAGATGAATCTGTCTTACCTTTTTCTGCAATTTTTAGCCATTGTAAGCCCGCCCCCCCAACCCTTCACAATATTTAGATCATTCTAAGTGTCCAGAATGCATGGTCCTTTTCTTAAAAATTTTTAAAGTAATAGGCAATGTATCAGTCAGTATCTTTGCAAGGACTAAGTAACTTAAAAACTATTTCCTTTTGACACCATATTATTCAATAGGGTATTTTGTTCAGATGAAATTTCCTACAAAGGTAAGATTGATATTACTGTAACATTTTAGAATATTTGGTAAGTTTACCTTTGGTAAAAATGGCCTACTTTATTATCTATTGTATTTGAATAATATTTCATTAATTTTTGCTAACACTTATGCCTCCTTTAACAGTTTTACATATTTTTCCCTATTTTTACCAATATTAGCTACAATTTCTATCTCTGAGACTATCAGATTTGGCATAACTAGTACACTTAGAAAACAAAATACTAAAATCATTTCCATTAACATTTAGAAAAAAAATTATTCAGTATGTACTCCTGGACCATGACATTTAAGTAAAAACTGAAGATAATTTTCCCTTTGACTTATGACTCTATCACTTAGTAGTTTTTCCTTATTCCTATTCTTATCACCTAAAAATTAATAGTGTATAATTACCACATTCTTATCTGTAGTTATCTGTGAAATGTTTCTGTTTTAATTTCATATAATTTCTTTAAAATAACACCTCAGGCTTTCACCTATTTTACATTCTTTCATTTGAATACAGGAATAAACATCTACTGAGTTCCAGTTATGTATTAGGTGCAAATTATGCTGATATATTTGTATACCTTTTGCAATGTTCAAAATAACATATCATAAAAATCAGAAATACTATGCCTTTTTCTGTAGATCACGTCAAAGATGGCCTTAATTGTAAGGTTATACATTCATGTCAAATGTATAATATTTATTTTTAAACTAGTTTTAAATCTATACTGTTTCCCCAAACTAATAATTAGTAGCATGTATGTAGTTTCTGATGCCAAAGTCTCCATAATTGTTATTTTTAGGAACTCACAATTTTACTATCTTGCTCTTTACCTGCATATGTATATTTATGCATTTATATATGCATTGCATTTATATATACACATAAGTATATATATGCAGGTAAAGGTCAAAGTAATATATATATTTTATATATACTTTATACTAATATTTATACACATATATACATACATATCGGAGAAGGCAACAGCACCCCACTCGAGTACTCTTGCCTGGAAAATCCCATGGACGGAGGAGCCTGGTGGGCTGCAGTCCATGGGGTCGCTAAGAGTCAGACACAACTGAGCGACTTCCCTTTCACTTTCACGCACTGGAGAAGGAAATGGCAACCCACTCCAGTGTTCTTGCCTGGAGAATCCCAGGGGCAGCGGAGCCTGGTGGGCTGCCGTCTAAGGGGTCGCACAGAGTCGGACACGACTGTAGCGACTTAGCAGCAGCAGCCATACATATACAAATTTCATTTAGAATCCTACTCAAAATTTCCTTCCACTTAAATTTTTTTAAGATTTCCACAAATATACATCATGATTTTCCTTAGAGGGAGATCTAGCAAGTAAAAAAGTAATTCTTTCTTGATTTCCTTTCTCAGAATGTCTTTTATTTTTAAATGTGATGGTAAAAATTATACTAAAAATGCATTTATCAGGACTTGAAAGGCAGTGAGAGTGATTCAAGCTCGGAGGAGGAACGGAGAGTCACTACCCGAGTTATTCGCCGACGTTTGATTATAAAGGTATCCCAAAGCTAGATCAGTGTGGGGCAATGCTGTATTACTAGAACCTTCCTTGTGGTTTGGAAAATTCAGCATGCTTGGTAACTAAACAGTGCTGTGTGTGTTGGCATATTTGAAAACTGATAAAAACAACCACTGAAAGGACAAACTCACGTCGTATGGTAGTGAGTATTCTGTCTAGGCCTGTGTTTGACATGTGGCAGTTGTCATTTTATCTGAGAGTTCTTGGCATTTGTATCCTGCTTTCCTTGGAGAAGTGTTCTGTGTGTGAACAAAGATTCTATCTTGGTGAGAGAATAGTTCATATCAAATGCAATGTTCAACTGAAATTCCAGAGGCTGTTATGAAGTATGAGGTAAGATAAAGAAGAAAGAGAAGAACGAAAAGGCTCCCTTCTCAGTCTTCCCAGTTTTTAAGTTAAAATCAGTTCTTCTCAATCAATCAGTGACTAAGAATTCAGTGTTATAGCCTGGCATAGATGTATGTGAGACGATGTAAACCAAGCAAAACTTCCTGAAATAAGGTTTTTAACTTGACTGACATACAAAAAAATCAGGCTGTATTTTTTTAAGTAGGGGAAGCAAGTCTTACTGCAAGTGAAAAATGTAATTCCACCCTGTTCGAGTACAACTGAACACTATGAATAAATCTTGATTTCCCCCACAAAGGCCTTCTGAAGTACTGACCTTGTTCATGGGCGATCCCGCAGACTCCTTCTTGCAGCAAGCTGTTTATCTTCATTACTATGTCTTTAGAGAGATCTTTCTTGATGTTAGAATAATTTGAGTGCAGAGAACTAGGAAGCCATTTTCAATACACGCCTTTGAATATGGTCCAAATAACCTGAGGCTCCTTGGTTGGCAGCTCTGAAGAGAAAGAAAGGAAAGGAAGTATCTATTGAAAACCACTTATCAAACTTATCACCCATTTCCAAAGTGTCTGGAGACCCAAAAGAGAGGCAGGGAAGTCGGCTTACGTATCCCAAACTTCTCAATCCTGCTGCTTATAAATACTTTTCAGGTAGATGAGATGAAAGAAGAGAAGCAAACATGCGAAATCTGCTCTAGTCTAATTTTTCTAATACTCTGGAAACATCGGAGAAGAAAATAAGTCCTTGTCTAAATCCTAAATTATCCACAAATCAACCTCGAGCTCAATAGGTGCCATCACGTCTTTGAAAATTCCACGTAGGCAAGCCAAATTACTTATTGATAGCAGGTCATATGCTGGCAAATATACTAGATATCTATAAAGTCCTCATAATCTCATAAAGATACTTCATAAAGATACCTTCCACACATTTTCTGGGATTAAAGGGAAGAAATATTTAATTTGTTTTTTCAGAACATATTCTGAAATATTCTGCCATTATTCTGCTCAGGCTTTGCTAGTCCCATGATTACTGTCTTTAAGAACTACTATTTTAAAGTAAAACATCTAGACAAAGCAAACCAGACATAATGGCTTTATGCTTAACATATGACATACTCATGTTGTGTCAAATTCACCTCATTCATTTATAACAGCTGCCCAGTAGAGAATTTGACTCCTGTACATATGACAGAAGGAAATAGACATAATCCTGCATAAAAAGTGGGAGAGAATGTAGAGAAGTTTTACTCTGGAGAATACTAAAAACAATAGGAACATCAACCCCCTCCCTAAGTCAATGAGGGTTATTTTGGTCTCCTAAAATTCTAGACATGCACTAGCAAGTCAGCTTTTAAGTAATTTTGTTAGCATGAATTATTTATATATTTAAGTGTAACATATAATTATATATATATATAAACATTTTTATTAAGAGCTTAAGTTTAAAAGACTGAAATACACTATGATGTTATAGGCTTCATAAAACACAGGAGACTGTGTGCTCTCCAAATCTTCACTCCTTGAAGTCAGTGTAATTTTAGGGAGGTTGAGTGGAATCATCAGAAGATGGATTTTATAAATGGGGAGGTCATTGTATAAATAATGGAATCATTTAAACAAGCTTTGAGAAATGTCTTTTATATTTGTCAGAAAACCCAAAAGCTAAAGAATAACTATAATTATAATTGGAAGGTATAATAGGTATAACAAAAAATCTTTGTAAACTATATATATAGAAATCTTTCTGGTTACTTTTTTTCTGATCAGATTTTGGGGGCCCTTGAAAAAGAACACATTTCTTTTGCTTTTTCTCTTTATTCCATACACTCGTACCTTCATAATGTAAAGGAGCTTGAGACTGCAAGTACGACACGGTAAATGTCACATGGGCTCCATCTCTGTTTAAAAAAAAAAACAAAAAAACATAAAATGAGAATGTTAGGACCTAAAGGAGTCATTGAGACTAAAATTATTTCTTCTCCTAGATGATAAAACCAAGCATTAGAGATGAATTGATTTACCCAAAATCACTCAGCTGGATGTTAAACATTCTGGAACCAGAACCCAACCCCTGGCCCTCTAGTGACGCACCTTCTACCTGCCTTTTCCACAATACTGTATTCTCTTCCAGGACAAAATGAAAGGGAGTAACTTTTCCTAGATTCAATTAGGCACTTGGTCACTTAGACTTTTCCAGTAGTACAGAAGGAGACAGCATTAGGCTATTTTTCTTGGAAACCGTTTGATGGGGCTGGAATGCCAGGAATTTGACCTACTTATGGAGGCTGTCCAACTTGGACTGAACCAGTATATTTACACTGTTTGCATAGTAATCCCCTCGGCACTTAGAATCTAGAGCTGATAACTGTTTGAGAGTTGCTCCCCCCTTCCAGAGCTAGCTTTCGCCAGGAAGTACCAATGGAAACAGTAGATTCCGTTACCTCAGGTCTAGGCAAATCTGTCTTTATAGCCATTCAAGTTGTATAATAAAGAGGATGAAAGCATAATTTTATGATTTTTCTCTTTCATTTCATATGTGAATTCATTTTCTAATTTTTAAATATTTTTTGTTTAATATTCTCAAGTCCCTAAGAAATGAATGAACTTAAACTCTCCCATTTGTTTAGGGATTTTTAAATTTTATAAGTATATTCATTTATTCATATATAATATCACGGTGGTTTCAAATTTGGAAGTAGTTTAAGTAAACTGACCAGTCTCTATGAGCTTGTTTATATTATTTGCTCAGCAAATTCTATGATTACACAGGTAAAAACTTTAATTCAAACCATTGTGGACTTTGATAAGATTCAAACAACTGAATTTTTACTATATAGTTCAACTATATTTTTATCTCTACCTTTGAGCAATTTTACTGATTTTCAAAACAAGCATTTAAATGTATGTTTTTCCCCACCAAACAATTCAAAAGTACAAAAAAGCTCAACCTATCCATTCTACTTACCAGAGGTAACTGTTGTTCACAAGCTTCAGATTATTTTATATACCTATAACAGTATGTATGTGTACACAGAATATACATGTACATAGATCCCCAGAATGTGGGTTTCTAGGAATATGAAAATGGGTTATACTATACATATTGCTTAGCAGTTTGCTAAGTTTATATATATATCTTTCTCATCCCATCTTTTGAAAGTTCAAGTTTTAATGTTCTATACATTAAAGCAAATTCATACATTTCATGTTGTTATTCATTTTATTCAAGAAGAGAAAAATAGAAATCCTAAAATGCAGTACTTCCAAAGGGAAGTACAGCTAGTCTTCATAAAGGTGGCTACCATAAATGATACTGTGACACTGTATGTGCTCTAATTTTCCTTTGAAATAGGCAAGGAAAAAGTAGGTGGAGATATTGCCAAAAATAATGCCATTACCGAAAGTAGCATGGAAATTTTATTTACTTAAAAGTACAAATATTTTCAAGAACTTCAGAGAGCCTGTGATGTACCTGACAAATGAAAGATGAAAAAAAATTTTACATGTATTTTGTGACACTTGACTAACTTTCCAGTCTATCTAATTAACTACTATCTAATCCATTCCCCAAATTTAGTGAGTTTTTACGTAATCATGCAACTCGTTTTGACCTTACTAAGGCACTGGTTGACCATATTTAGTGCCCATTTAAGATTAAGATAAGTATCTTTACCTTTAGTTATACATAAATAGTATGAATTTTCAGTAGGAAACAATGCCTGCATACCACAGCAGATCTCATCAACCTATATTGCTTGTTATTTATAAACAGGACTTTGCTTTTTTCTAAGGCTATTAATATAAATCAATATATTTAAGTGTATTTTCTGTGCTTATAAATATACCTACTAGAAATGTCTTTCAGAGTGTCTGAAAATTGGCATCTTTCCCCACTGAAGAGTCAATTTATAACCATCTCTAATAGGTGGCAATTTTAATGGATTTTCCTAGGATCCTGGAATTGTCTTAACACTCAAGGACCTGGACATGTCCAGTAGTTACCTCAAACATAGCTCACTTACTCATGTTTAAACTATAGTGAAATCCTTCATGACCTTTTTTGAGTTTTCTGGTGCCTCTAAGCCTTTACTTGTAAAATAATGTTTTTTCCTAAATGTGTAAAACCAACCATTGTTGTTGTTCAGGTGCTAAGTTGTGCCTGACTCTTTGCAACCCATGGACTGTAGTACTCCAGACTCCTCTGTTAACTCCTGTCCCAGAGTTAGCTCAAATTCATGTCTGTTGAGTCAGTGATGCTATCTAACCATCTCTGCCGCTCCCTTCTTTTGCCTTCAGTCTTTCCCAGCATCAGTCTTTGCCAGGGAGTCGGCTCTTCACATCAGCTGGCCAAAGTATTGAAGCTTCAGCTTCAGCATCAGTCCTTCCAGTGAATATTCAGGTCTGATTTCCTTTAGGATTGACTGGTTTGATCTCCTTGCAGTCCAAGGGACTCTCAAGAGTCTTTCTCGCAATCACATCCCTACATGACTACTGGAAAAATATAGCTTTGACCTCTGTCAGCAAAGTGATTGTCTCTGCTTTTTAATATGCAGTGTAGTTTGATGGGTTTGATCTCTGGGTTGGGAAGATACCCTAGAAAAGGGAATACCTAACCATTCCAGTTTTCTTGCCTGGAGAATTTCATGGACAGAAGAGCCTGGCAGGCTACAGTCCATGGGGTCACAAAAGTCAAACACAACTGAGCAGCTAACACTAGATTTGTCATAGATTTCCTTGCGAGGAGCAAGTGTCTTTTAATTTCATGACCGAAGTCACCATCTGCAGTGATTTGGGAGCCCAAGAAAGTAAAATCTGTCACTGCTTCCACTTTTCCCCCTTATATTTGACATGAAGTAATGATATGATCAGATGCCATGATCTTAGTTTTTTCAATATTGAGTTTAAAGCCAGCTTTTTCACTCTCCTCTTTCACCCTCATCAAGGGTCTCTTTAGTTTCTCTTCGTTTTCTGCCATTAGAGTGGTATCATCTACATACCTGAGGTTGATATTTCTCCCGGCAATGTTGATTCCAGGAGAAAACAGCCAGCCTGTGCTTCATTCAGCCCAGCATTTCACATGATGTACTTTGCATAAAAGTTTAATAAGCAGGGTGACAGTATGCGGCCTTGTCATGCTTTGCTAAGTCACTTCAGTAGTGTCCGACTCTGTGCGACCCCACAGACGGCAGCCCACCAGGCTCCCCTGTCCCTGGGATTCTCCAGGCAAGGACACTGGAGTGGGTTGCCATTTCCTTCTCCAATACATGAAAGTGAAAAGTGAAAGTGAAGTCGCTCAGTCGTATCCGACTCTTAGGGACCCCATGGACTGCAGCCTACCAGGCTTCTCTGTCCATGGGATTTTCTAGGCAAGAGTACTGGAGTGGGGTGCCATTGCCTTTTCCGCAGCCTTGTCATATTCCTTTCCAAATTTTGAACCAGTCCGTTGTTCCATGTCTGGTTCTACCTGTTGCTTCTTGACCTGCATAAAGGTTTCTCAGGAGACAGGTAAGGTGGTGTGGTATTCCCATCTCTTAAAAATTTTCCACAGTTTGTTGTGATCCACACAGTCAAAGGCTGTTGTGTAGCCAGTGAAGCAGAAGTTGATGTTTTTCTGGAACTCCCTTGCTTTCTCCATGATCCAATGAATGTTGACAATTTGATCTCTGGTTTCCCTGCCTCTTTGAAACCCAGCTTGGACAGCTGGAAGTTCTCAGTTCATATACCACTGAAGGATTTTGAGCATAACCTCACTAGCATGTGAAATGAGCTCAATTGTACAGTCATTTGAACATGTTTTGGCATTACCCTTCTTTGGAATTGGAATGAAAACTGACCTTTTCCAGTCCTGTGGCCACTGCTGAGGTTTCAAATTTGTGATATATTGAGTGCAGCATTTTAATAGCATCATCTTTTAGGATTTGAAATAGCTCAGTTGGAACTCCATCACCTCCACTAGCTTTGTTCGTAGTAATGCTTCCTAAGGCCCACTTGACTTCACACTCCAGGATATCTGGCTCTAGGTGAGTGACCACAGCATCATGGTTATCCAGGTCATTAAGACTTTTTTATGTACAGTTCTTCTGTGTATTCTTGCCACCTCTTAATCTCTTCTGCTCCTGTTAGGTCCTTGCCATTTCTGTCCTTTATCATGCCCATCTTTGCATAAAATGTCCCCTTGATCTCTCCAATTTTCTGTAAGAGATTTCTAGTCTTCCCCATCCTATTGTTTGTCTCTATTTTTTGCATTGTTTATTTAAGAACTCTTTCTTATCTCTCCTTCCTATTCTTAGGAACTCTGCATTCAGTTGTGTATATCTTTCCTTTTCTCCCTTGCCTTTTGCTTTTCTTCTTTCCTCAACTATTTGTAAAGTTTCCTCAGACAACCACTTTGCTTTCTTGCATTTCTTTTTCTTTGGGATGGTTTTGGTCACTGCCTCCTATATAACATTACGAACCTCTGTCCATAGTTCTTCAGACACTCTACCAGATCTAATCTCTTGAATCTACTTGTCACCGCTACTGTATAATCATAAGGGATTAGATTTAGGTCTTACCTGAATGGCCTAGTGGTTTTCCCTACTTTCTTCAA
Organism: Bos taurus; assembly: GCF_002263795.3. Taxonomy (NCBI): domain Eukaryota; kingdom Metazoa; phylum Chordata; class Mammalia; order Artiodactyla; family Bovidae; genus Bos; species Bos taurus. The sequence continues at coordinate 15,719,883 of NC_037355.1, read as the reverse complement.
ATTAAGCCTGAATTTTGCAATAAGTAGCTCATGATCTGAGCTATAGTCAGCTCCAGGTCTTGTTTTTACTGACTGTATAGTGCTTCTCTGTCTTTGGCTATAAAGAATATAATTAATCTGATAATGGTGTTGACCATCTGGTAATATTCATACGTATTGTATGAATGTACCCATCTTGGGTCATTGGAAAAGGATATTTGCTTTGACCAGTGTGTTCTGGCCTTTGCCCTGCTTCATTTTGTACCCTAAGGCCAGACATGCCTGTTATTCCAAGTATCTCTTGACCAATGGTGCAAAACATAAATAATACTCCTTAAGAACTTGTTACAGATTTTAGTGCATTCAGGCAGGACACCTCTACACATTTTTCTATTTCCTTCCCTCTCTTAACTGTGCTAAATGAAATTAGTCATAAACAAGGTTCAAGATGAACTAAACAAGCATGAACAACAAGAAACATCTTGTTTTATTTTCATCCCATCTCTGTACTCCAGTGAGGTAAAAAGAGTCAAATATCCCATGCATGACCTATGAGCCCACAATCTATAAGAAAACAAAGTCACTTCGTAAAAAAAAAAGAAAACAGAGTTTTGTTAGCAAAATAAGGTAGATTTCAGTTAGTCTTTGTTATTTTAAACCAGAACTTCCTTTCTACGGGCTGTAATAAAAACAATCATAGAATTTCTCACCATCGGCAGACAGTGGCAAAATTCTCAGAACTACCACCTTTCCCATGACCGTAACATTAAAAGAGTTAGAATCCTGACTCTCCCAGAAACTCAGCTGTCTTCATCAAGATTTGCCATTTTTCCTTTAAAAAAAAAAAGAAAAAAGTACAGGGTACAGTAACTATAGTACATAGTACTATTGCATTGCCCAGGTCACCTCTTCAACAAGAAGTTTTACTACAGGTCAGCAGGTCTCTAAAGTGGGTCTGCACTTAAGGTGTTTGTTCTTGTTCCCCAAAACTCTTAAGTGAGACTGACCTAATGTTGACACCAGTGAAGAAGGTAATGTGTTATAAATACAGTCCTATTTTTGCTCTCTGAGTGGTTTTTCTTATCATATAATCATAAAGCTAATAGGTATTAAGGAACCATCTAAATCTACTGAGCTATTAGCAGGAAAATATGAGGCCACCTTGGCAAGTTAAGGATTGATTCCCTTTTTTTAACTCACCAGAGGAAGAGCCTTGACAATTTCCTCTTCTAAATCAGATAGCAGTCACTACCTGAAAGATGCCATCATAACATTCCTTAAGTAATTAATCAGTCATCACAGAGGGTTCCTTCACTTAAAGATGATATTCTGAAACTATGTACTTCATCAGACATGGTTATTAGCATATACAACTTATGAAAGGCTAAGTGTAGAAAAAAATAAGGTTTTCTCTGTACTCTCAACTTTTCTCACAGTACTAGAAAAAAATGTACATATTACCCTCAGTAAAGGAATTTTTAAATTAAGCAAAGAGTGATTAATATAATACCCCAACTAAGATTCAAATTAGATACAAGGCAATCCACCAAAATGAGAGATTTGGTAGAACTAGTGAAGAAACATTTATTCAAAGTGAAATAATCTAATTAGAGCTCTAATCATTAGCTAAATCTTTTTTCAACAAATAAAACCTTTTTGTCTGTCTATCGATGTATAACTGCATTGTATGATTACATATTTTCAAATTCTTCCTTCTTGGAGTTTGTTGCTAACCATCATTCTTATATGTATTTGAGGTTTAATGCTTTGAATGTTGTTGACTGCTAAATAATTCCATGGAGTCAGTCTTCTCCCCTTGCCCTCGAATAGCAAGTAGAGTTTTATACCTTCTTTTTCTAAAATTCCACAGAGCATGTGTGTGGTGTATGGAGTGGTGTGGAGATCTATGCATCTAGTTTATTGCTAATCTTTATGCCACATCCTTTAGGGAGAGGAAGCAAAAACCATTCCTGGTGAATCTGTCACAGAAGAACAGTTTACTGATGAAGAAGGCAACCTCATCACCAGAAAAGTAATCACCAACGGGATTTCATGCTTCTCTTGGGTTTAGATTTTCTATTTGTTTGCTATAGTGTCAGCTCTTGAAACAGAAGAGAGAAAAAGCTCTCCTTTTCACTATTGCTTCCTATACAGATCACTCGGAAAGTACTAAGACGAATTGTTATCCCACAAGAGAGAAAACATGATGACGTGGTAATGGAGAGGAACTGTCAAAAAGAAAGCAGAGGATAAAGGCTTTGTGAATGCTTTAGAACATGCTTCTAACAGCCTGGCATCTGCAGTGTGGCAGCTTGAAGCATTTGCTGCTTTTGACATCTTGTGTATTTGATCAGGGTCAAAGAAAAAGACTTTCCTTCCTAACATTCTTTAACACCATATACTTTTACTATCTTTAGAGTTTTCACAGAGATCATTTCATTTATGGAGGATGGAATGTGCCAGTTCAAGCATGGGAGAGAAAATTTAAAAACCCTCCACCACAACCAAATCCCTCGGCCATCCCCGACCCTAGCCCTCCCGGCCCAGCACTCTACCGGCAGCCAAGGACCTGGAGAGAGAGCACTTGTTTCCAGCAGATGCACAAGGTTTAATTAAAAGTCAGAGTGATAAAAGCTTGTCATAAGATCCTTACACTGAATCTCTTTCCAGTATATTCTACAGGGGAATACAAATCCCCCTCTCCCCCATCTTAGCCTGAAGAGGATTTTCCTCTCTGGGTTAACAACAGCCCATCTCCCGTGTACCAGTTAAAGAACCAAAGTCATCACCGAGCAGCGTAACTCAGCAAATGAATCTCTAACTCCCGGAGAAAACATCTCTGGTTATTTTTCATTTCTTTCCTTTCTCAGACCTTACCCTTTTCATAAAAATAAAAAAAAAAGAAACTTCAATACCTGTGTTTACATAAGAAAAAACTAAACTGAAAATTTCTGAGGAGTAATTCAGAAAATTGGAAGGACTACTGCATTTTCTGTTTTAAGTAGGTTAAAAGCTGAGCATTTGTGCAAACCACTTTGCTCACAGAGAAGTGTGTCCTTGATGCTCAGTGAAGAGAGGTCTTGTTTTATGGAAAAAGGATGCCTACTTTGTCAGGAGTAAGAGGAAGGGCGTGGTAATTTCACGAATTAGAAAAGGTCTCTCAGCCCGACAGCACTTCCATGGTGTTTAGTTCATGATTAGTGCTTTACTGAGAAATTTCCGTCTCATTACAACAGATTGCTTAACATTCTGCTGACTTTAAAAGGCATAAATTATAACTTACTAATATTTTTTACAACGGGGGTTTGAGTGCCTTGAAAGCTTTAGTGATTTCTTCTAGCTTCACAGGAAATGGACAGGCTGTTTGAATGATCACTAATAGAATGAATGATTGTGAAGTATAGTAACATGGTATTCATTCTGATGGTGCTCTCCAGCTTGCCTTGATGCTGCTGAGCTGTGTGGTTAAGGTAAATAGATGGTATTTTTGGACATGAAGTGACAAAGTGCTTTAAACTGTGTCTCACTTACCCTAATCTAGCCTCAAGGAACCAGAACGGAACCTGCTTTTTAATGAAAACTCTTTCACCACGAATCTTAATGTGTACATTCCTTTCAAAACAGGGAGAAGCTTATAAGATGAAGACGAAGAAAGAAATCCGTCAAGTGGAAAAGAAGAGCCATTCATAACAGTAAACGGTCAACCAACGTGGTAAGTAAGTGTGCTCAAATCAACAACACTAGCACATCTAATTTCACCAAATAAGTGATCCATGCCTCCTGCACCCTTCCTCTCTTTTTCATGGAATTACAGCTTTGAATATCCAGTATGCAGTTGGAGTCCTTTTTATGTTTGTGTATAAAATGTTGTTGTTGTTTAGTTGCTAAGCTGTGTCTGACTCTTGTGACCCCATGAACTAGCCTGCCAGGCTCCTCTGTTCATGGGATTTCCCCAGGCAAGAATACTGGAGTGGGTTGCCGTTTCCTTCTCCCAGGGATCTTCCTGACCCAGGGATCGAACCCGGGCACTGTCTCCTGCATTGGCAGGCAGATTCTTTACCACTGAGCCACCAGGGGAGCCCATACACACACACACTAAAACTATGGCCTCCAGCTCACAGTCCATAGACTTTCTCTTCACAATTTAGTCAGGAATTTAAATGTAAATGATGTTTTCAGAAGCAAGTGTAAATATTGATCATTGAGTCTCCTCAAAGAGTGAAGGCTCAGTGTTTAAGATGCAGTAGCATTATTCATTCTAACAGGAAGGTTATTTGGCAACAAATAGTTCATATAAATGTACTTGGAAAGTTGTATTGATTCAGTTTCCCACCATTTTTGCAGAACAGCATCTGAGACTATAATTTTGGTTGGAATATAGTGGTTGCCAAGTTTAAATGAAGTGACCAAAATCTCTGTGTACTACTTAATATATTTTGTATAAACAAAGCAAATTAAATAGGAGGCTAATGGGACTACTGTGTTTTCTAAGTTAAAATGTTTAGTGAGCTTTGTTTAAAGTTGTCTGAATTTTTCTTCAGAAAGAAGGGTGTTTTCCTTTAATATTGTTTTCTGAACTTTACTTTGTGCTAGTTCTTCCTACAGAACCACAATTAGAAAGCCCCTATGGGGTGAAAAAGCAGATAGAGCTTTGAAAAGCTCTTTGTAAGTCTGTGAGACAAAGCTGGATGAGTTCTTAGGGCTGTTCACCAAGAGTTTTCATAGCCCCCAGAAACAAAGAGCAAAGAGATCCCAGTTTCCACTTCCATTCATCTGCTGTTCCCCAGTTACCAGAATCCTGGTATTTGGAGTGTTGCCATAAGGAACTGAGAAATCAGAGTCTCGTTGCCCCAAATTTTGTATGTGAGGTGACTGTAACTAAGACCCAAAGAAATTCTTAGTCCCTCCACCGCCAGAAAAACTCTTATTATTTGCCTGCTTATTCACTTAAGGATTGATTTCCCTTTCTCTCCATGAGGCTTTCTGCCTAAGGCGCTGGGGAATCACTAGTCAACAACACTAGGGCGGTCCTGGTCCTCACTGACCTTGTGTTTGGAGAGTTCATGGTAGGCAGTCGTTTCAGTATTTCAGGCTTTGAGGAAACTCCTGGGAACTGCAGAGAGCTCTGGAAATAACAACGTTTGCTCTACATCCTCACCCAGTGCTCCAGGCATACCCTTCACTTGATTCTCACAGTCAGTCCTCTTGGACTGGCACCTTTATCATCCCCATTTAACAGGCTCAGAATTGCCCAAGGTCACCTAAGTAAAAAGCGGCAGAAATAGGATGCAAACCCTAACGGGCAGCTCCGGAGCCCACACTCTTAACCCTGGTAACTGGATATCTGACCTTGTCTGAGGTGACAGGGAAGGTTTTCTTTGAGAAAATGATGCTTGAGCTGTTTTAGAGGGTGAATAGGACTCAGTTGGGTAAAGAGGAAGACACTGGATGGTGTTTGGGATAGCCTTCCAGGCATAGGCTACAGCATTTTGCCAAGGCCAGAAGGAGAAAGAAACAAGAAGGGAGAATAGGTCAGTGCAGCTGGTAGAAGGTTTTGGCCTTGTGTCTGGAGAGGTAAGAAAGATTCCGGTCTCATAAGCCTCTTTCCACTAAAAGTTTAGGTTTTGCATCACTTACTCTAGCTGCAAGACACAGAATGAAGGGAGGTGACCATAATAGATGAGCAGATAACCTGTTAAACTACTGAAGATGCTGGCTTGGGCAGTAAGGATTGTAAGAGGTAGTGACAGTAAGGCTGAATCAAGAGATAGTGACATGAATTGCTTTTTGTCAGATGATAAGGGTGAGAGATGAGAAAATTAAGGATGACATCAGTGAGGCAATATCTAGAATGAACCCACCCATTATTCATGTCTTACTGCTGAACCTAGTAAAAGACATATATATATATATATATTTTTTTTTTTTAATTGAGGTGTAGCTGATTTACAATATTAGTTTCAGATGCATAACACAGTGATCCAAAATTTTTATAGATTGTACTCCATTCAAAATTTTTATAGATTATACTCCATTTAAAGTTTTTGTAAAATACTGGCTATATTTCACTGGGCTGTACAATATGTCTTTGTAGCTAATTTACTGTACACACCTTAGTCTGTACCTTTTAATCTCCTACCCTTGTCTCGTCCCTTCTGCCTTCCCTCTCCCCACTGGTCACTAGTGGTTTGTTCTCTATATCTGTGAGTCTATATTTTGCTATATTCTGTTATTACTTATATGTGGACTAAAAAATAAATATGTATTTGTCTTTCTCTGACTTATTCACAAACCATAATATTCTCCAGGTCCATCTATGCTGTTGTAAATGGCAAAATTTCACTTTTTAAATATTCCATTCCATATATATATATACACCACATCTTCCTTATCCACTATTTTGACCCACTTATTTTTGCTATTGTTTCCATTGCCTTAGGAGACATATCCAAAAAAGATATTGCTACAGTTTATGTCAAAAAGTATTCTGTGTTTTCTTCCAGGACTTCTGTGGTTCCCAGTATTACTTTTAGGTCCTTAATCTATTCTAAGTGTTTTAGTTTTCTTTTTATATGTTGTGACAAATGTTCTATTCTTATTCTTTGACATGTGAGTGTCCAATTTTCCCAGCATCACTTATTGATGCTTTTCTCCATTGCATATTCTTGCCTGTTTTGCCATAGATTAATTGACCATAAATGTGTGGGTTTATTTTTGGGCTCTCTAGTCTGTTCCATTGATCTGTGTGTGTGTTTTTGTGCCAGTAGCATACTGTTTTAATTACTATAGCTTTGTAATATAGTCTGAAGTCAAGGAGCATCGTACCTCTAGCTCTGTTCTTCTTTCTCAAGATTTCTTTGGCTAATTAAAAAGAATGCAGTAATGCCATTTGTAGCAACATCAGTTCAGTTCAGTTGCTCAGTCATGTCCAGCTCTTTGCGACCCCATGAATCGCAGCACGCCAGGCCTCCCTATCCATCACCAACTCCTGGAGTTTTTACCTAAACTCATGTCCATCGAGTCAGTGATGCCATCTAACCATCTCATCCTCTGTCATCCTCTTCTCCTCCTGTCCCCAATCCCTCCCAGAATCAGGGTCTTTGCCAATGAGTCAACTCTTCACATGAGGTGGCCAAAGTATTGGAGTTTCAGCCTCAGCATCAGTCCTTCCAATAAACACCCAGGACCGATCTCCTTTAGGATGGACTGGTTGGATCTCCTTGCAGTCCAAGGGACTCTCAAGAGTCTTCTCCAACACCACAATTCAAAAGCATCAATTCTTCAGTGCTCAGCTTTCTTCACAGTCCAACTCTCACATCCATACATGACCACTAGAAAAACCATAGCCTTGACTAGACGGACCTTTGTTGGCAAAGTAATGTCTCTGCTTTTGAATATGCTATCTAGGTTGGTCATAACTTTTCTTCCAAGAAGTAAGCGTCTTTTAATTTCATGGCTGCAGTCACCATCTGCAGTGATTTTGGAGCCCAGAAAAATAAAGTCTGACACTGTTTCCACTGTTTCCCCATCTATTTCCCATGAAGTGATGGGCCTAGATGCCATGATCTTCGTTTCCTGAATGTTGAGCTTTAAGCCAACTTTTTCATTCTCCACTTTCACTTTCATCAAGAGGCTTTTTAGTTCCTCTTCACTTTCTGCCATAAGGGTGGTGTCATCTGCATATCTGAGGTTATTGATATTTCTCCCGGCAATCTTGATTCCAGCTTGTGTTTCTTCCAGTCCAGCGTTTCTCATGATGTACTCTGCATGTAAGTTAAATAAACAGGGTGACAATATACAGCCTTGACGAACTCCTTTTCCTATTTGGAACCAGTCTGTTGTTCCATGTCCAGTTCTAACTGTTGCTTCCTGACCTGCATACAGGTTTCTCAAGAGGCAGGTCAGGTGGTCTGGTATTCCCATCTCTTTCAGAATTTTCCACAGTTTCTTGTGATCCACACAGTCAAAGGCTTTGGCATAGTCAATAAAGCAGAAATAGATGCTTTTCTGGAACTCTCTTGCTTTTTCCATGATCCAGCGGATGTTGGCAATTTGATCTCTGGTTCCTCTGCCTTTTCTAAAACCAGCTTGAGCATCAGGAAGTTCATGATTCACATATTGCTGAAGCCTGGCTTGGAGAATTTTGAGCATTACTTTACTAGCGTGTGAGATGAGTGCAATTGTGCGGTAGTTTGAGCATTCTTTGGCATTACCTTTCTTTGGGATTGGAATGAAAACTGACCTTTTCCAGTCCTGTGGCCACTGTTGAGTTTTCCTTATATATTGTTATACCAAGTGAAGCAAATCAAAGGACTAATATTGTATGACATGTGAAATCTATAAAGAAATTACACAAACGAACTAATTTACAAAACAGACTCACAGACTTAGAGAAATAACTAAAGGTTGCCAGAGGGAAGGATTTGTGGGGGAGATGGAGTTAGGGCGTTTGGGATGGACGTGTACACACTGCTATATTTAAAATGCACAGCCAACAAGGGAACTCTGCTCAATGTTATGTACAGCCTGGATAGGAGGGGAGTTTGGGGGAGAGTGGATACATGTATATGTATGGTTGAGTCCCTTTGCTGTCCACCTGAAACTATCACAACTTTGTTAATCAGTTAAAAAAAAGACTGCTTTGCCTATATGGCAGATTAATAAAACACTAAGTATGAATTTGCCATTTAAATTACTCTGTTTAAGCAATTCTAAGTGATAAATAAAACTAGAAGAGAGTTCAGTTTAGCTGTCAGCTCTAGTATGCCCCTAAAAGTTTAGTAACTTGTTCAATCATAGAGTCAGACTCTGAGTAGGAAAGAACCAAAAAGGTTATCTACACCAGTGAAGCCATTTTTCTAGAGTAACATATACCTAATACCTATGAATAAATGACACCAAAAAAAAAGTGAAAATGTTAAGCTTCCAGGGTCATTTAGAACAAATTAATACAGAAATGACTTGTCAAAACTATACAAGAGACATCAGAATGATAAATAATCCACTCCGTAAAGCAGTGGGCTTGGCTTTGGCTCATTTGCTACACCACTCAAAGGAAAGAGAAACTCAATAGGAGCATTCATATGAATGTGAAAATAGCTTCAACGTAAAGCAAACTAAATGTGTCAGATGGAAAGAACAGTGATTTGACTGCAAGCCTCATTTTACTCTCCAGGGTATTTACCTTTCATAAGTGAACTTAGGAAATGAGTCCAAGAATACTGCCTATAATTCCAGGACACTGAATGTGTGCTCTGGAAAAATCAATTTGCAAATATATTGAGGGTTTTTATGACCCTGCTGGCTGTCTTTTTTATTTTTTTAACAGTAGAACAACTAATAAGCACATGGAATGTGGCCAAATTTCACTGAATATCAGATGGTAACATTAAAATTTTTATTCTGGTTTTATAATCAGTTGAATTTTGAACTATCTGAACCCTACACCTGCCTTTCTTTAATACTGAGTCACAGCCATCCTATTTTTAATGTAAGGGAAAAGCTGATGGCTGAACATAAATATAAAGATGTATACATAATATATAATGATTTATACCTTATAAAATGCTTTTACATTTTTGTCTTACTTGTCAAACAAGCTTCCAGGAAGGTCAGACTGATTTTGATTGCTACCTTTTACAGGTGAGGATGCTAAGGCTCAGAGAGGTCATATGACCTTTCTTCTGTTACACAGCTGTGATTGGAAGAACTAGAACTTAACTCAAGATTGATACTTCACTTAGTGTCCAATGCCACTAAGCTGTCTTTCTAAAATTACTTATGAATAATAATAGCCATATCCCATCAGAGATTACTATATGCCAGGTAAGATCATTACATACATTACCTCATGTAGTTCCCAAAACAATGCTATAAGGTAAATACTATTATCCCTTTTTTAATAAAGGAGGAAACTGAAGTTTGGAAGAATTAAATGACTTACCCAAGGTCTGTAGCTAATGAGCAAAAGAATAAAACTTGAACTTATCCAGAGCCTAGCTCTTAACTGTTACTCATACTAATAGTTAAACAATATTTGATTATTATCAGAAACCTAAAAGCATTTTGAATCAGAGACATATGTAAAGGCAACCTGCAGTAAATTTCTTCATACAGTACACAGTGAAAATACTCAGTGTTTTGGTTTTGGTTTTTAAAATAAAACAAACCTTCCTACCATAATCTCCAAATGTTTACTTTAAAAATGCCATTAGAGAACTGATTAGTGAGGCTGTGGCATGAGAAGGCCCCCAGATATATGTCATAAAAGACTGTGGAACAGCTGCATTTTAAACCTCTTTCAGGGAAATGCTCAAGATCACACAGCCACGTAGAAGCCAGGAGCAGCAACAGCACCCAGGCCTGCTGGGGAAATACTTTATTACCCGAGGTCAAAACGTTGACTCATTTCATTCATGTCTTCAAAAAGTATTTGACCTTCTACCTGGCTTAGAGTGAAAAACCTAGATACACAGAGGTAAATAAAACCTCCATGGCCTCTGCCCTTCTGCATCTCTCAGCCTGCAAAGGGGAAAGAGATGGGACACATGTTGTCTAAGGGCTAAAAATACGAAGTCCAAAATCCAAGGAAGAATAACACAGGAACATATTTAGACTTGGGGGCTGGGGAAAGTCATGCCATTTATGCTAAGGCCTCATAGGTACCACCAGCAATGAAAACGGGAAGGAAAAGAGGACTCCAAGCAAAGGATACAACATCTGCAAGGGCCTTGAGGTAGGAAAAGGCCTAACACATTTCGGGACGTGAAAGATCAGTGCCCCAGAGCCTGGTGAGCTGGTGGTGACTCAGGCAGGCCCATGATGAAATGAGAAATGCTTCATCATAGGCCAGACTATATTTGGATTTGGATTTCATTTAAAAAAAAAAAGACATTGAAGCCTTTGAAAGATTTTAAGCAAGAGCCTGACCTTTTTTTTTTTTGAACACATCAGCTATGTAGAGAAGGACTGGAGGGAAAACAAGAATAAACTGAAGGGGATGAGCTAGGATGTCATTGCTATCGTCCAGCTAAGCCACACGATGACAGGGCTAGGACCTGGGCTGTAGTTTTAGGAAAGTCGACAGTATCTGATGGCTTGGAGGTAGGATGGAGAAGAGTTGAATCAAGAATGACACCAGGTTCCAAGTATAAGCAAGTGGGTGGTGGAAAAAGGAACAGGATGGGTTTTGAAACTATCAAGAACTCAGGCCATTTGTCAGTCCGTAAGTCTGGAGCTCTGAGGAAAGATTGTGACTTGACATATAAAAATGAGTGTTATCACTCAAGAGGTGAGTCCTGAATATCAGAGAAAGGGAACACCAGAGAATAGATGTGATTACCTAGGGAGAAAGTGAACGTGAGCAAAGAAGGGGCTCAGGATTGAGCCGCAAAGAACAACATTTTGAAGAGAACAGAGCTTTAGAAGGTTGCCTCTGACCTCTTCCTTCCTAGAGATCTCCAAGCTGTTCTATCTGTTCTAATCTAAAACTGCCTACATAGTCAGCCTTGGCCCTCCAGCATATTTGTTTGGTTTTACTGTTACATATTTTAATCCTTGCAGTTTAATATCAGTGGATAAAAGAAACTTTCCTGTAATGCAGCTTGGCTGATAAGCTTTTATAAATAAGTGATCACACACATTTAGAGCCCCTTTACTCTTAGCATGTGGCACTCACTGTGTTTGTGATCGAGAGTCCCACATTTAAGGCGTTATCCTAATACAACTCAGCCATAACAAAGAGTGGAATAATGTCATTTGCTGCAACATGGATGGATCTGGAGATCATCACACTAAGGTGAACAGGGAAGACGCATCACCTATATGTGACATCTTAAAAAGGAAATACAATGAACTTATTTCCAGGACAGAAAGAGACTCACAGATGTGGAAAACATGCATATGGTTATAAAAGGGAAAACAGGGCTGAGGGAAGGAGAAATTAGGAGATTGGAATTGATACACTGCTGCTGCTGCTGCTGCTGCTGCTAAGTCGCTTCAGTCGTGTCCAACTCTGTGCGACCCCATAGATAGCAGCCCACCAGGCTCCCCCGAACCTGGGATTCTCCAGGCAAGAACACTGGAGTGGGTTGCCATTTCCTTCTCCAATGCAAGAAAGTGAAAGGGAAGTTGCTCAGTCGTGTCTGACTCTGTGCGACCCCATAGACGGCAGCCCACCAGGCTCCTCCATCCATGGGATTTTCCAGGCAAGAGTACTGGAGTGGGATGCCATTGCCTTCTCCACTGATACACTACTATATATAAAATAATCAACCAGGGCCTACTGTATAACACAGGGAACTATACTCAATATTTTGTAATAACATATACAAGAATCTGAAGAATAGATATGTATGTGTATGTGTACACATATATATATAAAATCACTTTGATGTATACCTGAAATTAACACAACTTTGTAAATCAACTTTCCTTCATATATATAAATTGAAAAAAGACCTTATCCCAAGCATTGCTACTTACTTGAGGACATATAACTACAGTCGAGACCAAGAGGCAAACATGACTGTAAACAACACAAGTCAAAACACAGAACTATAGTAAAAGATATAAACAGATTGCTAGGAGAATTCACTGGAAGATGTAATAAACTCCAATGGAGGAGAGCTTGCAAAGCTTCTCGGAAGTGCATATTTAAAGTGGCTTCTGAAGACAGATTTAAGGATTTAAGACTGGGCAGTGTGATGATACGTGCTAATCTCGCGACTGTGGCCTTTATCCTAGAGACCATAGGGTACCACTGGAAGTGTTGTGGTAGGAGAATAATACAGTCAGATGGGAGTTAGATAACCCTAGTGGTAGGAAAGGGAGTTAGTGGGAGGAGAGTTCCAACACGAGGAACCCAGTTACGAGACACAATGAGGGCCTGAACCCGGGCAGAGAGAACAGAAAGTTGAGGGCAGATGTGAGGAACATTTTAGAAGCCTAACAACCGGATTAACTCTATAGAGGGAGTGAGATTGTGAACTTGTGTGTAATCACTAACAAAAATATAGACCCTAAGAGGAGAAAAATAAAATTTGAGATTGAAATAGGTCAATCTGTAGTGCTTCAGTTTGTCAGTAATGAGGAAGAGAAATGGAGGCTAGTGAGCTTAATGTGGTATAGAAGTGGCCTGAGTGAAGATAAACCACAGGCTCACTAGCTGTGTAAGCCTGACTAACCTATTTAACTTCTCTGCCTTAATTTCTTGGCCTCTATTAGGATAAGAGTAACATATCTCATAGAGTTGTTGCTAGAATTAAATGAGTTACTCTATGTAAATCACTTAAAATAGTGACTGGCAAGCCCATAGTAAGCACTCAGCTATTATTATTAATAGTAGTGTTAAGAGAAGTGGGGTCAGGGATATAAATCAGGAGTTTGGGATTAACACATACACTACTATATATAAAATGCTGGCCACCCACTCCAGTGTCTTGCCTGAAAATCCCCATGGACGGAGGAATGTGGTGGGCTACAGTTCATGTGGTCATAAAGAGCTGGACACAACTGAGCAACTGAGCAACAGTAACAGTATATATTAAACAGGTAAACAACAAGGGCCTACTCTGTAGCACAGGAACTATACTCAGTATCTTGTCATTACTATACTGGAGAAGGGAATGGCAAACCACTTCAGCAGTCTTGCCTTGAGAAGCCCGTGGACATGTATGAAAAGGCAAAAAGATACGACACTGAAAGATGAACACCCCAGGTCAGTAGGTGTCCAATATGCTACTGGAGAAGAGCAGAGAAATAGCTCCAGAAAGAATGAAGAGGCTGGGCCAAAGCAGAAACAACGCCCAGTTGTGGATGTGTCTGGTGGTGAAAATAGACTCTGATGCTGTAAAGAACAACATTGCACAGGCACCTAGAATGTTAGATCCATGAATCAAGGTTAACTGGAAGTGGTCAGACAGGAGATGGCAAGAGTGAACATCAACATTTTAGGAATCAGTGAAATGAAATGGATGGAAATGGGTGAATTTAATTTAGATGACCATTATATCTACTACTGTGGGCAAGAATCCCTTAGAAGAAATGGAGTAGCCCTCACAGTAACAGTAGAGTCCAAAATACACTACCCGGGTGCAGTCTCAAAAAAAACAGAACGATCTTGATTCGTTTCCAAGGAAACCATTCAGTATTACAGTAATCTCAATCTATGCTCCAATCACTAATACTGAAGAAGATGAAGTTGAATGGTTCTATGAAGACCTACAAGATCTTCTATAACTAACACCAAAACAAAAAAAATGGCCTTTTCATCATAGAGGAGTGGAATGCAGAAGTAGGAAGTCAAGAGATACCTGGACTAACAGGCAAATTTGGAGTATAAAATGAAGCAGGGCAAAGGCTAACAGAGTTTTGCCAAGAGAACACACTGGTCATAACAAACACCCTCTTGCAACAACACAAGAAACGACTTTACACATGGACATCACCAGGTGGTCAGTACCAAAATCAGGCTGATTATGTTCTTTGCAGTCAAAGATGGAGAAGTTCTATACAGTCAGCAAAAACAAGACTGGGAGTTGACTGAGGCTCAGATCACCAACTCCTTATTGCAAAATTCAGATTTAAATTGAAGAAAGTAGGGAAAACCACCAGGCCATTCTGGTATGACCTAAATCAAATCCCTTAGGATTATACAGTGGAAGTGACAAATAGATTCAACAGATTGGATCCAATAGAGAACCTGTAGTACAATGAGGTTTATAATATTGTGCAGGAAGTGGTGACCAAAACCATCCCTAAGAATAAGAAATGCAACAAGGAAAAATGGTTGTCTGAGGAGGCCTTACAAATAGCCAAGAAAAGAAGAGAAACAAAAGGCAAAGGCGAAAAGGAAAGATATACCCATCTGAATGCAGAGTTCCAAATTGCAAGGAGAGATACAAAAGCCTTCTTCAGTGAATAGTGCAAAGAAATAGAGGAAAACAATAAAATGGAAAAGACTAGAGATCTCTTCAAGAAAATTAGAGATATCAAGGAAACATTTCATGCAAAGATGGGCACAATAAAGGACAGAGATAGTATGGACCTAAAATAAGCAGAAGATATTAAGAAGAGGTGGCAAGAATGCACAGAAGAACTGTACAAAAAAGGTTTTAATGACCCAGATAACCACAATAGTGTGCTCACTCACTTAGAGCCAAACATCCTGGAGTGTGAAGTTAAGTGAGCCTTAGGAAGCATTACTATGAACAAAAGCTAATGGAGTTGATGGAATTCCAGCTGAGTTATTTCAAATCCTAAAGGTTGATGCTGTGAAAGTGCTGCACTCAATATGTCAACAAATTTGGAAAACTCAGTAGTGGGTGGCCACAGGACTGGAAAAGGTCAGTTTTCATTCCAATCCCAAGGAAGGGCAATGCCAAAGAATGTTCAAACTACCACACGATGGCACTCATTTCACATGCTAGCAAGGTAATGCTCAAGATCCTACAAGCTAGGCTGTAACAGTATGTGAACCAAGAACTTCCAGATGTACAAGCTGGATTTAAAATGGGCAGAGGAACCAAAGATTAAATTGCCAACATTCACTGGATCATAGAGAAAGCAAGAGAGTTCCACAAAAACATCTACTTCTTCTTTATTGACTATGTGAAAGTCTTTGCCTGTGTGAATCACAACAAACTGTGGAAAATTCTTAAAGAGATGGGCATGCAAGACCACCTTAGCTGCCTCCTAAGAAACCTATATGCAGGTCAAGAGGCAACAGAATATTACATGGCACAACAGACCGGTTCCAGATGAGGAAAGGCGTACGTCAAGGCTGTATATTGTCACCCTGCTTATTTAACTTATATGCAGAGCACATCATGCGAAGTGCCAGGCTGGATGAAGCACAAGCTGGAATCAAGACTGTTGGGAGAAATATCAATAACCTCAGATATGCAGATGACACCACCCTTATGGCAGAAAGTGAAGAACTAAAGAGCCTCTTGATGAAAGTGAAAGAGGAGAGTGAAAAAGTTGGCTTAAAAGTCAACATTCAGAAAACTAAGATCACGGCATCTAGTCCCATCACTTCATGGCAAATAGATGGGGAAACAATGGAAACAGTGATAGACTTTATTTTCTTAGGCTCAAAAATAATTGCGGACAGTGATTGTAACCATGAAATTAAAAGACACTTGCTCCTTGGAAGAAAAGCAATGACCAATCTAGATAGCGTATTTAAAAGCAGAGACATCACTTTGATAACAAAGGTCCAGATAGTCAAAGCTATGGTTTTTCCAGTAGTCATATACAGATGTGAGAATTGGTCCATAAAAAAGGCTGAGTTCTGAAGATCAATGCTTTTGAACTGTGGTGCTGGAGAAGACTCTTGACAGTCCCTTGGACTGCAAGGAGATCCAACCAGTCAATCCTAAAGGAAATCAGTTCTGAATATTCATTGGAAGCACTGATGCTGAAGCCCCAATATTTTGGCCACTTGACGCAAGGAACTGATTCGTTGGAAAAGACGCTGATGCTGGGAAAGATTGAGGGCAGGAGGAGAAGGTAGCAACAGAGGATGAGTTGGTTGGATGGCATCATCGACTCGACTGACTTGAGTCTGAGCAAACTCTGGAAGACAGTGAAGGACAGGGAAGCCTGGAGTGCTGCAGTCCATGGAGTCACAAAGATTTGGACACAACTGAGCAACTAAACAACAACAACAACCTCTGTGTGTGTGTGTGTGTGTGTGTGTGTGTGTGTATACATATATATTAAACACTTTGCTCTACACTTGAAACTAACACAACACTGTAAATCAACTATACTTCAATTCTTTAAAAATGACGTAAATTTTTAAAAAAGAAAAGAGGTGAGAAGAGAGCCAGGAACAGCACCTGGAAGATCCTGGGTTTAGGAGGCCAGTGGGCTGAGCAGCGGCAGCCAGCTGTGCTAGAATACAGCAGTGGGAGAGGTCGGAACAGCAGCATCACTCAAATCCTCCCTGTGTCACATTGGTTTGTACTTCAGAACACTTTGTTATTTTGTATCACTTGTTTCTCATGGTATCCCTGGGAAACCAGTAGAATAGGTATTCTCATTCCTCTTTAATACAGACAGCAGAATCGATGAGGTTGTAGTTAATGACAGAAACGGATTTTAACTCCGGCTTCCTGATTCTGCTTCCAGGAAATCAGAACTCTGCTTTGAATTGTTTCACCCCAAATTCAGGACTCTATCCTCCAGAATATTTTCCAGAATTCATCTGGAGTAGATAATGCTTTTATGTAGCATTTCTTTTCATCTTTCTTACCCTTTAAAAAAAAATCCCTAATTGTCTAAAAGCAGGG
Source organism: Bos taurus (assembly GCF_002263795.3). Classification (NCBI taxonomy): domain Eukaryota; kingdom Metazoa; phylum Chordata; class Mammalia; order Artiodactyla; family Bovidae; genus Bos; species Bos taurus. The sequence goes on along the minus strand of NC_037355.1, from coordinate 15,702,607 downwards.
CTCAATAGCCAGGTAGCTTGACTTCCAGTTCTGGCTCTCCCACACACTAAATGCACTGCCAGTATAATAGCCCTGTGGCTCTGCTTCCTTATTTGTAAAATGGAAGAAATAGTACCTCATGGTTATTAGGATTAAACAAGCTAATCCCCCTTAGAGCAGTGCCTGGCACATCATAAACATTTAATAATGACGACAATATTTAGTTAGTTGCCCTACTAAGTTAACTATAAAACGAGCACTGTATTTTTCTTCCACTGCCAACATGTACATCAATACTTTCCCAATAATTTCTTTTTTTAAAACTGGCCCTGTTACCTCAGATATTTTTTAATCAGAAGTCACTAGAAGAGAACAAAAAAAAATTAAGTCTCACTTATTGGTATTAGTTGAAGAACAAATCTACATAAACTGGGAATTATTTTTAAATTACACAATTAGCATTACATAAAGTAATTAGAATTAACGCTTAGGAAAAAATGTTCTTAGCCTCATGACTTCCTTAACAAGAGAGAAAAAGAGAAGGGAATGGAAGAGAGAAGTGGGTTAGGAAGAGAAGAACTAGAACAACAAATTCTCTGTTATCAGTGAGCTATAGGGAAGGCATATCAGAAAAGGCTTCCTTTAAGGCGTAACAGAGCTCAGTCTTTAAATGAATAAGAGTTAGCCTGCAAAGGTGGGTCTCACTAGGGAGAAGATAGCCCAGAGGTTCAAGAAGATGGCATTTGAAACACACTTAGAGGGTAAAGAGGAGTTAGAGATAAACGAAGATGGCAGCAGGGGATTATAGGTGGATACAAAATCATTAGCAAAGAAAAGGAAATTGGAAACCAACTGGGATGATGACTGGCATGTAGTCTAGATTCTCTAGATCTTCCAAGTGTGATCTGTGGACCAGCAGTATCAGCATCATCCAGGAGTCTTATTAGAAATGCAGAAACTCCTGGCTCACCCTGACCTACCCGATCAGAATCCACTTTAGAAGATCCCTGGGTGATAGGTATGCAGTTTAAGTCGTGGGAAGCACTGCTTCAGAACATATTACTGGCTCTTAATCTGGGTGGAACACTGGAATCATCTACGGGTTGTTTGTTTGTTTTTTTTTTAAGTTTTTATGCTGTGCGCCACCCAGCTGATATGGGATATGGCCTGGATACTGGGATTTTTTTTAAATCTCCCCAGATAACTCTAATGTGTATCCAAGTTTGAGAACCAGTGGAGATTGTTAAACAGTGATTTTCAGTGGAGAGTACGGGCAGTAAGCATGAAAAGATTTATTGGGCTGAACTGCAGAGAGCTAAAGGTGTAAGGGGGTGTGTGTGTGTGTGTGTGGGTGTGTGTGTGATGTTGCTGTTAGTTTGTTTTTAGTTAGGTACTAGCGGTTAAGTACCACTCTGCAGAGAGCTCAATTTGTAAGGGGCGTGGGTGTGTGTGTGTGTGTGGATGTGTGATGTTGCTGTTAGTTTGTTTTTAGTTAGGTACTAGCGGTTAAGTACCACTCTGCAGAGAGCTCAATTTGTAAGGGGCGTGGGTGTGTGTGTGTGTGTGGATGTGTGATGTTGCTGTTAGTTTGTTTTTAGCTAGGCACTAGTGGTTAAGTACCACTATTACATGAACCTATAAAGGAAAAGTTGGTTTTAACCAAAGGTGTAAGGGTTATGTGTGTGTGATGTGCTTTTAGTTTGTTTTTAGCTAGGCACTAGATGGCAACCCACTCCAGTGCTCTTGCCTGGAGAATCCCAGGGACGGGGGAGCCTGGTGGGCTACCGTCTATGGGGTCGCACAGAGTCAGACACGACTGAAGTGACTTAGTAGTAGTAGTAGCCCTGGTAAGCTGCACTCCATGGGGTCACTAAGAGTCGAACACGACTGAGCGACTTCACTTTCCCTTTTCACTTTCATGCACTGGAGAAGGAAATGGCAACCCACTCCAGTGTTCTTGCCTGGAAAATCCCAGGGACGGGGGAGCCTGGTGGGCTGCCATCTATGGGGTCGCACAGAGTCGGACACGGCTGAAGCGACTTAGCAGCAGCAGTGGTTAAGTACCACTATTACATGAACCTATAAAGGGAAAGTTGGTTTTAACCAAAGGTGTAAGGGTTGTGTGTGTGTGCGATGTGCTTTTAGTTTGTTTTTAGCTAGGCACTAGGGGTTAAGTACCACTATTACATGAATCTATAAAGGAAAGGTTGATTTTAACCTACATATATATTCCTGACTTGAAAATGTGATGAAGAAAGTACAACATTCATCTGTGAAATATAAACTGCCTTGAAAATTCAATGAATAGTTCTTTTTTGACATTTTAAATTTCTTAACAAATGTATACTGAAATAACTAAATAAAACGATTGGTTTTCTGAGTTGTTTTCCACTACACTGGGGTTTGAAAAGCATGAAAACCCAAAGACAGATTTCTAAATGCAAATGCCTCAAACTCAGGTCCATTATTTAAACCCAGACACAGAAGATGACTCAAATTCTCTTTCCGAAATGTCATCTTGAGGGAGCCTGCTCTTGCACCTTTCCATCAGATGGCGATCTCATCACAGTTTATACAGACTGTCACTATTGTGTAAGAACCCAGAGCCACTCTGCCAAGATGCTTATGCTTTTTGTGTAACAGTGTCCTTGGCGTACGCTTTTGCCCAATGAATAACATTCTTACACCCCATGTGGTTGGGGCCTAGACACCCTGACTGTGTGACCAAGAACAAGATAGCTATAAAAGGGGAAGTAACACTCTACTTTTTAAACAATCATTCACATTATACCTGGATATAAATAGGTTTAAGTAATAGATTTTTTTAAATTATAGAAACGTATCCACTATTTCTAGCAAGATAATGTTTGCTTGCATTGAGGTGATAAGAGAAAGACCTTGCTTCTTACTGCAAGATTAAGTGGGAAGCTGGATTGGTTTTTGGAAGATGAGGCCAAACAGAGCTGAACTGGGTTGTAGTGATGATCACATAGCTATATACATTTATTATTAACCTATATTTACAATAGATAAATTATATGGTATATAAATTCTGTATCAGTTAAGCTGTAAAAAGTTGAGGGGGGCAGTGTTCAATTAGAAGAAAATTGCTGAGAGGTTTCCCTAAGAAAACGAAGTGAGATCACTGGAGTAGCATTATCATAGAGCCATCTAAGAAGCCTGGTGCCTGGAAGATTAGGAATAGACAGTAAAAGCAGAGGTGAGAAAATCCTGATCTTCTTACTCTAATGTGCACGCTCTCTGGGACACGGCCTGCTCAGATGACTCACTTTCCTTCTCTGGAACTACTGCAGAGTCATGGGTGTGGGGCAGGTGTTCAAATCACCCCAGAAGGAACTGACACTTTGATGTTCTTGGCTCCAAGCATTAGTGACCTGGGGCAGGGAGGTCAGTAGGCTTTTAATACAAAAAAGGAAGGCAGAACCATAGTGGGGCAGACAGAGGAAGTACTGCACTAAGATGTTTGCAGAACCCCAGGATATTCCATCTAAAGGCAAAGAGACTTGTCTGGGGTACGTAAACAACCTCAGGGTCACTGAGAGCAATCTTAAACACCAACAGAAGCAGAATTCTAAAGGTTCTCCTGAACCAGCAGAAATCATCTGTGGCATGTGAACGAATAGGGTTGTTCCCAAAATTCGCCTTGCCTGACTCGCCTTTTCTCTAGGGGCTATGTCTTGTTCTCGGGCAGGCACTCAGTGTCACCTTCTCACACCGAGCAGGAGGAACGGACGTTTGCAGGAAGAATTTTGTGTTGTGGAGGAGGCGTTCCTACCAAGAACAATTCTGCATAGGAGTATGAACACCTCTGGCAAAGGAGGTTAATTTATTTTGATGTATTAAGACTGGTTATAAAACACTGATGCAGGTATAATCAGATAGGACAAGATGTTCTCAGTGGAGCCTCCATAAAAAATCTCAAGTAAAATTAATCTATCCTATAATGACTGATGTGAGGCAGGAGAAAAAAAATATATTCTTTGCAATGGCATAAAATAGTCATGAATTTGAATTTGCATATGGAAAAGCAATTTCATAGTAACCAAAGTAATGAGACTGTTCTCCCTTTATGAAAGGTAGCATTTTGTTGGAGAAGAGACTTAGCATAAAACAAACAGGCATGATTCAGGACCTCCATCCTGACTGTATCCCTGGTCCTGTGTGCCCTTAAAAACCCCATACATTTTGGTGGAAATCTCAGAGCACTACTCTCAGCCTCTGTATTTCACAGATAAGACCAAGGTCCAGAGGTCTGCAAATGGCTTTCCCCAGTACCTGATGAGTGATCTGAGCAACAGAGACAGAACCAGAAGAGGGTCTTTCTAACTCAATCCCCGAAACCCCTAATACAGAAAGTAATGTTCTGTGGAGGGTCCAGGGTCACCCAGAGAAGGTCACTGCCTTCTAAAAGCTTTCCAGCACACCTCAGGGCTTTGTCCTCTGACACATCTAGCAAATCACCTCAGTCAAAAGCATGTTAAACCACTCCATTAGGAAGTCGAGGGCCCCCATTCTCTGAGGCTTTTCTGTTGAATGGCAAGGGAGACTTCAGCAACTTCTTTAAAAAGGGGGGGTGGGTAGCAAGGGAAAGAAAGCTAAACTCAACACCTATTGTTTCTCTTTCCACAGGATCATGTGTTTTTACTGCCAGTATTGAGAAATTCATGGAAGTTGTCAGCAGGAAGTAAAAATTTACAGAGAAGGGTGTATGTGTTTGCCGCTTCCACACATTAATGGCATGATTTTTTTTTTTTTAACGCAAAAAGAAAAAGGAAAAAAAACCACCCACATTTTAATTTAGCATGAGCCAATTTACAGAGCATGGAAATTCACTTTCATTCCCAGGATTGGCACGTATGCAATTAGCAATGCAGTGTATATACAAGAAGCCATGCTGTTAACAGTTTATCTCAAGTAATTTGGTGTCATTTATAAAAGGAAGAAATTTCTGCCGCCAGAAGGGACAGAAGGAGAAGGAGATGGAACGATCAAATCACGGAGAAACACTAAAATTACTGAATCCACAACAGCTCGCCTTATTTTTCTTGGACCCAAACTGTCAGGGTATAAACACTATTTGTTTCTTTTTTAAAACATCTATAGTTTTGCTGTAAATAATAACACTGTATAAATTCTAACAGAAAAATAGAATAAATGTTGATAAGGCACTGCCTCTTAGAACACAAACAGAATATTGCAAATGCATTTAACATAATAGGGGTCTCAAGTGACTTCACCCTAGAAGAGGGAGGAGGGTTAATGGGTGGGGGGATCTTCACTGATTCTTGTACATTAGCAATTATAATGTTTGTATATGCAAAACTGCTAGCTTGATTTAAAAAAAAAACAACAACAAATCTTTAAAATCTGCTGCAAATTTAAATAATTCCCCAAATGAGGAATTCTGTAGTTCTGTGAAAAAAAATTTTTCTTCAGAATACTAATATTTTGATGCATGTGTATCACCTTATTTTGATTAAATCTTTTCCAATTTTGCAAACACTACAGTATACTGCAACACAGAAGATTTTATCTGTAAACACAAAGCCCTTCATCTAATATTTGTTGCTCTTGCCAATTTTTCAATGAAATGATCTAAAAATGAAAAAAAAAAAAAAAAACCTATACAGTAGTTGCTTTAGGGGGAGGGGGGTGCTCTTAGTGCTTAAAAGGGTAATGCTTGCCGCTTTAGAGGTGGATGGTGCTCAAAAGAGGCCCCCGTCAGGGGTGTTTTAAATGGACTGAACAGAATTCTTAGCTAGTAGAATGGCAGCACGCTGTAAAATTACTCCTGTTTCGTGTACTGGCTATAAGATGTAGACACCTTTCAGTAAGCCAATCACTTGTAACCATTCTCGCCATGTCATACTAGGTTAATAAGGCTGCTGTGTTTTAAAGGGCATTTTTATTTGGGTTTTGGTGAAATCCTTTAATTTGTTGATTATATTCATATAAAATCAGCATTCATTGACACATAGCTCTAATGACATATGTATGAAAAACCATACACTGGATGACCTACTCGATTATTTAAAGCAAAAATAAATTGTGTTAAACTCTTCACCTATCTGTGCTCTAAAGTGTCCTTGTGTTCTCTGACAAAAGGTAAACTACCTTAACTCCTTGTCACGCGGCCACAGTTGTCCTCTTCACCAGCTTCCCTTGTGCTTCTGCCTCTGATCACTGAAGAGACAGTCCCCAGGGTTCAGTCGTGTCCTGCCAACTCCCAACTTAACACAAGTTCTGTGCATTTCACGGAGAAGCCAAAAATTAGACGCCTGACAAGCAATCTTTGCCCACATCTGGTTTGAGCTGCCCCCGAAATGCGGAGAATTAACAGCTGTTAACAGCTGACGCGTCCAGAAGTTGTAAAAGAGCACCTCCAGGAACCATCCCTACACCATAGGCTTGTAGCCCATAAAGCAATTGTTTTAAAGTTGACATCCACTGTCAGTACTTGTAAGCTGGGCGATTTCACCCAAATTTCTAACTTCTCTGGAAAAGCATGATTTGTAACCACAGGCCTCATTGCAGCAAGCTGCTGCCCCTGCCCTCTCCAGCCAGGCCTGTGGTCTCCAGGAACCACAGTCCCAGCCCTGCTTCTTAGGCCACGAGCCCTGACTGGCCTCATAGGAGCTGGAGTCTGTGATCAGATGATGCATGACAAGCTCAACAAGGGCAGAGACCATGGCTGCTTTAATTCTTATCCTAGTCCAGAGCCTGGCATACAGTAGTGGTGGTAGCAGCAACTAGGGTCATCATTGCTAAAACTGGGACACTCACGATATGCCAGATAAGTATGTTGCCTTTATTAACTCAGTGCTCATAACTACTTTATGAGTAGATACTATCTTTGATAGTAATAGTCCCTGTATAAATATTCAGTGGGTGCTGAGAGCCATTCAGCAGTGTCACAGGCTGCCTGTTATTTAGGATTATTGCCAAAGGGGATGTTGTTCCCAATTGGGTTTCAATATAAATGCAGAACACATGTATCGGGAATCACTGTGCATAAAGATTGAGGCCAGACTGCATTTGCATAGTATCCCAAATAAAAAGGTATTTATTTGGCACACTTACCCCTGCACCAAAATCATCTACCATGAGCAAACCAAGACCCCTGAAACTTGCCCCCAAAGCCTATCTTTGTAAAACCAAAGTATCCTAGCTTCCCATTTAAGTGTTATGAATTTCTGACTCACAGTCCTTGACAGATATTTATCCTAAACTAGAAATCCAATGAAGTGTACTTATCTGCATATTAAATGGCTGTTACATTATGTTTGTATACCTGAAAACTTGACTTTAGAGACATGTGATGGGCTAAACTTCAGGTCAAGCAGAAGTTCGTAAATTTACTCAAAAAAAGAAGTATCCAAAGTAGGATAATCAAGATTTTACTTGCATATATATGTGTCTATGTATATATTTATATATGTATGCATGGATTGAATGCGGGCATACGTCATATACAGTCTTCAGCCTGCTGGCTTATAAAAATGTATTTTAGCTTTTCCTTGATTTATATTGCTGTAAAAGAAAAATGAACTGTGACTGATAGATTCCTGATATTTGCTGTGTTTTTCAATTTTATATTCCTACCAAATCCCTGAGTTTCTTAAATTTAAATGTATATTATTGTATTGCCAAGTTATGGCACACTATACTGTGCAGGGTTATTTCACCATTTCTAAGAGGGATCTACTGAACACGTAAGGAGCCAGCCTTCTATTAAGAAATTCTGCCTTGGCATCCTGATGTTCCATCATATTCATTTTGGTATCATCCTAGGGTCCCATCAAGACATGTTTCTTTCCAGGGCAAATAAACAAACAAACAAACAAAAGGTGTTTGCTTGCCTTTATTATTATCATGAGTATCAGGTCATGTTCGGCTGTACGACAGGGATATGTGAGCAGCCCAGAAATAAAACTCACAGGGAAGATAACTCATCCTGTGAGTCTCTGAAGAAGCCAGTGATCTAAATGCTAACCTCCTATCTGGATGACTCTGGGTATTCTTCATTTGTTAAAGAGGCCCTGGCACATTAAAAGGTATGTGGTTTCCAAGTCACATGGCCTTGCTTCTCTCTCATGAATTAATGATCCAACAGTCCAGAAGTAAATATTTCCAGCGTTGGGATTTGAGTTCTTTCAATAACAGAGACAAAATGTTATCTGGCTAACCATGCATAAATACAAAATAAAAAATAAAACAGTGGACTCTGATGAGCATTCTTAGTAACAGGCCCAATAGCTTTCACTTTTTAAACAATTAAAAGCAGACAGTTCAACACAGAGCAAAAAGAAATTCATCATTATAGCTGCCACACTCGATGACTGATAGTTATGAATAGTAAGGACAACTAGATGAAGAAATTTTATTCTTTATTCCTTGGTGCTTCCTGAGTTAAGGAATAAACATCCTGAGGGGTGCATTTGCAAAGGACATCCTCAGACTCCTTGCCGATTCCCAAGGAGTTCCAAAGCACAGTAGAGATGAATATCCTCAGACGGTTCTAAAGGAGTGAGAGGAACCACTAGGCCACAGGAGGTACCCCAGAAGCAAGAACTATTAGACTTTTTCCCAGGACCACTTTGGAACATCTTGCTGACATCCCAGAAAAACAAGTGATCTCCTTACCTAATTTTTCCTGCCATCCTCAACTGTCACCTTTCTCCCAACATCTAACTCAGGCAAGGGTGTAATTCTGACCGCTGGGAGGGAATGATGACTTGGCAGCTTTTCAAGAGTTCCTCACAGCCTGTGAGGCACACCACGAGGTCCTCACACCACACTGCACACAGTCTGAAGGGAGGGGCTTTGTTTTGTTCTCTGCTGTATCCACAGAACCTAGGATCCTGCCTGACACCTCGTAGAGAGGTGCTCAATAAACATGCCTTGAGTATATAAATGAGCCGATCAACAGATGCCAGAAGGCAAAGAATAGTAAATGGGAAGTGTTACTCTGGGAACAACCTCGTGCCCCACTTTCTTTACAGGCACAAGCAACTGGTGAATCAAAGGAAAGAACTGTTGTTGATCCTAACATGGACTGACTGTGTCACCGTCCCGCAGCAGCCCTGTGCAGTTGCATAATCCCCATGTTAGTCACAAACTCTTAAATAACTGGGTTTTAGCTCATAAGCAAACAGCATATCAGTCACACTGCTGAATCAAGCATCTTTCCCATGGCCCTGGGCTATAGTCCCCATGTTCATCACTGACAGGCCACTGGAAACCACTCGAGAGAGTGGAGAACCCATCATGAGCCATCATCTCTATGAAAAAAGTCAGCCGAGTCTCCTCTGTTTAAAACAAAAATGTTTAGAAGTCTGACTCCCTCAAGATTTCCACCCCCATGTTGTTGAGTATTAGGCTTGTAAAAGACCAGAGGTCCAGAAATGACACTCAAGAAAGTTCTGGACCAAATCTAGCCTACAGCAATGTTTTGTTTGGACCACAAAAAGCTTGGGGGGAAAAAAAAAAGCCAAGATCTTTTAAATATCAGGAGCTAGTAGATGAAAAGTGGAGTTGGTCCTCTTTTTAAAATTCCGAAGAGATGGCAGTGCTGTTTCTGAAATGCCTGCGGACAATAACCCCGCAGAGCAGAAACACCCCTCTGCCTTTGGACAAGCTTGTGTTTTACTGTTCAGCACAGTCCTTCCTTTCCCTGTGGCTTCTCAGACTCAATCTACTTATTCAAGAAGGTGAACTGATGCGATCCTGTTTAAATTCTTCCTTCTCTACAGCAAGCCAAACATCTACCTCATTTTTATCCTGCCTCTTTTGGGGCCAATAAGAAGATGGAATCAAGGAATGAGTGACTGGGAAGAGGAAAATGAATCATGAGGCTCTCCAGATCCATCCATCCATCTCCTTCAACAACATGTATTCGCCACCTGCCACTTTTCAAGTGCTTTCCTGGGGACAGGATACATCAATTTCCTGCCCACTGCCTTTAGAATGAGGAGGACATAAACAGCTTCTCCATGAAATCTAAATCTAGGGCTCTTAAGGACAGGAAACCCTGGAATGACTTGTGGAAACAAAACTGCTACAGCCTGTCCTCAGCACTATGTGCTGGAGAACAAGGCAAGCCATGAAGGAAGCAGAGGAACCACCCATGCTTCTGAGGTAGCTCCCATGCTTCCAAAGAACACCTGCTCTTCACAGTGAGGGGAAACCAAAGCCTAACAGAAGTGTCAATTTCATTAGAAAACTTTAAAACATTTCAAAGGCATTTAAACAACTCCACAAGATAATACAAGCTGTCTTGCTTCCAAAGATTCTAGATTTAGGTGAAGACAGTTGAAACTTACAACGCATGCTCGGTGTTCTTCACCTTCCTTATGTTAAAGTGAAAGTGAAGTGAAGTCGCTCAGTCGTGTCCGACTCTTTGCGACCCCATGGACTGTAGCCTACCAGGCTCCTCCGTCCATGGTAAGTCCCTCCTAATTCTGACCTCCTCACAAAGCCTCCCCTGCTGATGCCAACTCACCCCAGCAGCTCAGGTGAACTAAATGAGCACCCCACGAGCACCCAGCATTCAAGTCTACATCCTTGGTTGTTCCTCTGAACACCCTGCACTTCAAGAACAAGGACTGTGTTTTCCACAGTCCCAAGGGCAGAGCAGGGTGCAGCTGCACAGGCCTCACTTATTGTTCTTTATAGTTGTCTCACCAGACTCCAGTGATGCTGTGAGATGCACCGATGGCTCAGTCTGGGCACACACACACTCCACCCACTGGAGTCAGCGCCCGAGCACAGTGACGAGCAGAGCTGGAGCTGCCTCACAGCCTGGAGGCACAGCTACCACAGTCGGTGGGCCTTGCAAGGTGGGGCTGAAAGCAAGTAAATAAAGAGTATCTAAGGAAAAGCCTGAGAAACCTTAACCTATTCAAGGCCACGTGGGTAGGCTGTGTACTTTTCTTCATCCTCCCTTTCCTCCTACCTCAATGCCAGTGGCGCTCCGCAGCGTCACTGATCCCTGGCCTGGTGCTAGAGTGAAGATGATGTGGGGCAGAACCTCGGTCGACCCACAGTGGGCATGCAGTGTGAGTCAGAAATAAACCTTTTTAGTCAGCCTCTGAGATTCTTCAGCCATTTGTTACTATAACATTATCCACTATTAATATACAAGTCACATAGAAGATGAAGGGGTGACGGGCACTGGGTAAGCCCAGTCCCCTTCTAAGGGTCTTCCTTGTGGGAGTACAAGCTCAGCTCTGCAAGATACTCAAGGTTTTTTTTTTAATGTTGTCAGTTAATTCTATTTTTTACCCAATACTATTATATAGATTGGGCTTCCAAGGTGGCTCAGTGGTAAAGAATCCGCCTGCCAAGCAGAAGACATGGGTTCAATCCCTGGGTCAGGAAGATCCCCTGGAGAAGGGAATGGCAACCCACTCCAGTATTCTTGCCTGGAGAACTCCATGGACAGAGGAGCCTGGCGGGCCACAGTCCATGGGGTCGCAAAACAGTTGGACACAACTGAGCAGCTAAACAACCACAACAGTTACATAGACCAAACAAAACATGCCTGTGGCCCAACGGTCTTCAATCTCAGCCTCTGACTCTTGGCATGTGCAGAATGAACACGTATCTGGATCATGCTCTACGCGTCTACTGAGATGTGATTCTGATCTACACAGTCTGAAGCTGGTGTGCATAAGCAAGTACCTGAATTCCTGAGTCAGCTAATGGATGACTTTTCCAGCCCCACCTCAATAGAGCTGGGTTGTTCTTTAAGGAATATTGCAAATCCTGAAATTCTGATTAACTATCTGAAAGAGTCTCTTGACTTTTTTTTTTTTAACCTACATTTTACTGGATTTTAGCAAAGAATTATTCTCTGCTTGTCCATCTGGGCCAGATGTGGCTCTGCCCACCTCTATAACCACACCCTCCCATCCTGCCCCACTCTCTCACTACACTCCAGACCGGTGACAAAGCAGAGTCCATGAAGTGGTCTTAGTCTGAGGATTTTTTTGTTGCCTGTTGCAATGAGATACCACAGAAAAAAAAAAAAAAACCCGATCCAAATTTTAAATTAACTATGTTAATAAGCATGTTCTTCACTGTAGTTGACTTTTTTTTTTTAGTATAGTAAGTCTTTTCTTGAGAAGGAAATGGTGCACAGGCTTACAATCTGGTGCAAGTTCCTTATCTTGCGGCAGACTGGTGCTCCGCATAGCACAGTTCTAACCATACTGGCTTCCTCTCTGTTCCTCAAACAATGCCAAGTTCCTCCTCATCTCATTCCCATTTGTACTTACCCTCTGCCAGGGGAACTGTCATCTCAATCTCCAAATGCCCCCTCCTCAGGCCTTCCCTGCACACCCTCTCCAAGGCAGCCTGACACCCACCCCGCAGTATTCTCTGTCACATCACTTTTTTTATTCCCTTCACAGCATTTATCACTAGAATCATCCATTTTGTTTATTTGTACACTCATTTACTGTTCTCCTTATTCACTGCTATGCCCAAAGCCTTTAGCGCAAGCCTGGTACTATTGTAGGAACTCCGCATTTGTTGAATAAATGAATGAGGCTTGGAAAGAAGCACAGCCCAGTATGGCTTAGGCCACATATCTGTGAATGCCATGAATGCCAAGGAAAAACAGCAGCATCTTCAGTGACTCATTGTCAAACATCAAAAAGATGTCATTTTTCTGGGAGGGCTGACGGGCTTCCACCCCCAGTGCAGACGTGCTGAGAAGCTCTTTAGAGCTCAACTCCCCCTCCACAGCCTCTTGTCAGAGCTTTGTTACTGTCAGGTTCGTCGTGGTATTTTTCCATCTTGTGCCAAGGCCATGTGATGGGAAGGCTGTTAAAGTCATCTGGCATGTGTCACAGCATCAGAGCTTCAAATGACTCTTTGCATCACTCAAACACAGCCCAGCCCCTGCCAAACTGGTGCTCAAAAATGAGCCATCTTTCTGAAACAAAGATCCTGCTGGTGGAACAGTAACAGAATAGAGAGCCTGCTGCTGCTGCTGCTACTGCTGCTGCTACTGCTGCTGCTGCTGCTGCTAAGTCACTTCAGTCGTGTCCGACTCTGTGCGACCCCATAGACGGCAGCCCACCAGGCTCCTCCGTCCCTGGGATTTTCCAGGCAAGAACACTGGAGTGGGTTGCCACTTCCTTCTCCAATAGAGAGCCTACATGTCTACATTTATAATGGCTGCCACTCTTTCTACCCTGAGGGGGCCAACCTGTAGCTGGAATCTAAATTCTCCTTTAGCTTCACAAGAGTCAAAAATCCAGTGCTACAGGGCTTGGTACAGGCATTACAGAGTAGTAGGAACTGGGGGAAACTGGACAGCAGGCGCCCCAACCAAAACCACTCTGGTTTGCTAGCTCTAACAAAATATTAAAAGGCAAGAATGCAGGCCCAGAAACTGTAAGCTGGGTCTTCTGACATTTCAAGAGACATTGGAAATCTCTATGAGGGGATTAAGGTGGTGTGTGGATGCAGATGAATATGGATATACATCAAATTCATCTCCAATGCAATTTAATTCACACTATGTCCAAGTCACTATCCTAGGCATCTATATCTAGGTGTGTCCTAGATACAGCTATGCAGCAAAAGGAAGAAGGAGTGAGAGCTGGGATACATGGACTCCAGAATCTTATCAGAAAACCAAGACATGCCTATAAATAGAACATAAGACAATATGGCGAGTGTTATATAATAAATAAGTATATATGAATAAAGCACAACACAGCCCTGACACACGATAAATCCTACATGTGTTGGCTACCATTGCTGATTGTATTACTACATTATCATTACAATCATGATCTCAGGATTACTCCTGAGCCAGTGAACTAGGCCTAGATGAGAGTCTTCACATATTTTAGGTACTTAATAAATTGAATGAATGAATGCTTGGTGAAAGAGCAGCATTTGCATTGGGATTTGAAAAATAAGAAAGATTTTAATGTTGTGAAGAAAAGAGGCCAAGCAAAATGAACCAAGAAGCTAGAAGGATCAAGGCACCCAGAAGCGTGAACAAAGTTTGTTCTGGTCAGAACTTGAGCAGAAGGAGCAGGAGGCAAAGATGGAAAGAGCTACTGACTAAGGAGAACCTGGAATGCTACTCAAGACTCCATGTGGGCCACAGTGGGCACTTGAACTCCAGATAAGGCCTCTCTGCAGCCTTCGAGATTGCATCAACAACTCCTTAGCCAAGAGTGAAACTAGTTTTCCAAACTAGTCCCACATTTTAGGTATTGGAAGCAGAGAACAGCGTTCCACGTGCTTACACGCTTTTACGTAGCTTACATCCTGCTGTACTAGTTATGTGACCTTGGGCATTATACTTAACCTTTATATTTTCCTGGTAGCTCAGACGGGAAAGCGTCTGCCTACAATGCAGGAGACCGGGGTTCGGTCCCTGGGTCGGGAAGATCCTCTGGAGAAGGCAATGGCACCCCACTCCAGGACTCTTGCCTGGAAAATCCCATGGATGGAGGAGCCTGGTAGGCTACAGTCCATAGGGTCACAAAGAGTCGGACACGACTGAGCGACTTCACTTTCGCTTTATATTTCTTCATCAGGAAAGGAGGAGTGATGGTTTTATCAACCACAAATGGTAGAAAGGAGATCATCCACATAAAGCACTTCAAAAAAGTCTCTGGTACAAAGTAAAATGCTCCATAAATGTTACCAATGTGTTATGATTGTGGTGATGTTATTATATATGGAGAGGTAAAACAGAGGAAAATGTCTTATGGTTTGTGAGCAGAGGTGCTGATATGAGACCTATGACACCGTCCTTCACGCTCCAGGATGCTACCTGCTGCTTCATGCTCAAATTTGTAATCCAGGCAGCCCCCAGTGCCCACCAACGTCTCAGGGCTCCAGCAGTCCCCCTCGCTCCCACCTTGCTCAGGACCAATAGGCCTCCATTCCCAGCACAGACACCAAAAGAGAGCATCCTGCTAGAAACCCTGTTCAGTCCTCACCACACAGCCCCACCCTTGTCCAAAGTTAGTCACTAACTCCTTCTCTAAGGAAGGAAGGTTCCCACTTGACACAATAGTCTCCAATCTCATTCTTGTTTCTCCAAATCCACTTCCTCTGCTCCAGGAGAAAAGAGAAGTGTTTTTTTTTGTTGTTGTTCACAGAAGCATAAAATGTGTGGGTATCTGGGGTGAAGAGTGAAGGCTGACTCATGGGAAACTTGTACCCAGACACAATGTTTATAAGCTGGGCCCACAATTGTACCAACAAGTTAAAATAAAAAGATTTTTATTAGTAGATGATTTAACTACCTCTGGATCATCCAAAACAGTGCTAAAGTTCACAGCTTACCAAGTCATAAACGAGAATGAACTCCGTGCAAAAACCGAATCAGATATTCAAATGGAGGGCTGCCCCTTCTGTGTACAGGTTGGGCAGGGGTCCAAACCAGGAGGAACGGATGAGGGATGATGCTACACGAAGGATCCAGGATCACAGTCCAGAGGCAGGGCCACAGGCCTGCGTGATCCCATGAGGACCCTGGGAGGCTCCTGAAAGCAATAATCCAGAAGCCAAGCTGAGTTGGCAACCAAGCAGTCGGGACAGAAAGTGAGTTAGGAAACCAGATTCAGAATTGTTGTCTACTGCATTGCCTGTTGCCTGAGCCTATTTCTATTACTCTACCTTCAAATGTGGCATCTATCACTCCAGGGGCAACTTAAAGGCACCCTACGCCTCAGACACAAGTCCCTTGCAACATACGAAGAACCTCAACAACACTGGTTGTTTTTAATGGTATTGCTAATGAATGGTGAATGGTGACTGATTCATCAGAAATCATTCAGAGCCTATTGGCTTTTTGCAAATGTCTGCTCTACTATCTTGACCAAGGAAGGAGGCAGTCTTCATTTCAAGGCATTGTTGCTTTTATTTCTTTGCTGCTGTGTAGCCGGTAGGAACTAGTAAGAGCAAAAGGCTCCAAAGACTTAATTTCTCTAGCTTTCCAGGCACTATAAATTTTCCTTGTTTTTTGTCTGTTTTTTTTTTTTTTTAAGTGTTAAAATGTAAGTACTAGTTAAAGGGAACTTATCCTACTGTCATAAATTCTCCTGCACAGCAAAGGAAGCCATCAAGAGAAAAGGCAGTCTGAGGAACAGGAGAAAATATTTGCAAACCATATACGTGATAAATGCTTAATATCCAAAATGCACAAAAAATCATAATTCAACAGCAAAAAAACCAAACAATCCAACTTTTAAATGGGCTAAAGGTTTATATAGACAGTTTTCCAAAGACAATATATAAATGACTGATGAGTACATGAAAATGTGGTCAACATCACTACTTATCAGGGAAATGCAAGTCAAAACCACAATGAGATATCACCTCAACACCTATCAGAATGGCTAATTAACAAAAAGACGAGAGATAACAAGGGCTGTTGAGGATGTGGAGAAAAGGAAACCTTCATGCACTGTTAGTGGGAATGTAAATCGGTACAGCCACTATGGACAACAGTACAGGGGTTCCTCAGAAAATTAAAAATAGAATTACCACGTGACCCAGCAATTCCACTTCTGGGCAAGTATCTGAAAAACAATGAAAACACTAACTCAAAAAGATATCTGTACCTATGTTCAATGCAGCACTGTTTACAATAGCCAAGATATGGAACTAACCCAAGTGTCCATTGATGGATGAATGGATAAAGAAATTTCACACACTCACAATGGAATATTATTCAACTATAAAAAAGAAAGCAATCCTGCCATTTTGACAACACTGATGGAGCTTGACAGCATTATGCTAAGTGAAATAAGTCAGATGGAGAAAAATAAATACAATATGATTTCAATTATATCTGAAATCTAAAAAATTGGAAAAAACCAAGCTCATAAATACAGAGAATAGAAACCAAGCTCATAAATATAGAGAAGAGACTGGTGGTTGGCAGAGGTCAAGTGGGGGCTGGGGGAACACAGGTGAAATCCGTCAAAAAGTACAAATTTCCAGTTATACAATAAGTCCAGGGGATATAGAATACATGATGGAGACTATAGGAACCTCTGCTGCTGCTGCTAAGTCACTTCAGTCATGTCTGACTCTGTGCAACCCACAGACAGCAACCCACCAGGCTCCCCCGTCCCTGGGACTCTCCAGGCAAGAACACTGGAGTGGGTTGCCACTTCCTTCTCCAATACATGAAAGTGAAAAGTCAAAGTGAAGTGGCTCAGTCGTGTCCGACTCTTAGCAACCTCATGGACTGTAGCCTACCAGGCTTCTCTGTCCATGGGATTTTCCAGGCAAGAGTACTGGAGTGGGGTGCCATTGCCTTCTCTGATAGTAACCACTACTGTATGTATATTTGAAAGTTGCTACAAGAATAGATCTTAAAAAGTTCTTCTGACATTTATGAGCGAGGACTGAGGAGTCCAACCCCCGCCCCCCAGAACCGTGTGGTCCCTGCAGTACCCTGTTCCATCCCTGATGTCAATCCTGGGAGACTCCCAGTAGGTTTGTCGGGATCTGCACTGCCCTCCTCTTTTCTGACTCTTGCGAACTCCAAGGTGACCCGTGATTAAGGAAAGTGGCCCTCAGGGGGAGGGGGCGCCGGTAATATTTTTTTTTATTTAAAAAAAAAAAAAAAGTTCTTCTCACAAGAAAAAAAAAAATTGTACCTATGTATGGTGATGGATGGGCTTCCTAGGTGGCATTAGTGGTAAAGAACCCGCCTGCTAATGCAGCAGACTTAAGAGATGCAGGTTCGATCTCTGAGCCAGGAAGATCCCCTGGAGGAGGACACAGCAACCCACTCCAGTATTCCTGCCTGGAGAATCCCACAGACAGAGGAGCCTGGCAGGCTATAGTCTATAGAGTCAGACACAAATGAAGCAACTTGCCACGCATGCATGGTGATGGATGTCTTCTTGTTGCTGTTGTTGTTTTTGTCTTAGTCGCTAAGTCATGTCCAACTCTTTTTTGTGATCCCATGGACTTAGCCCGCAAGGCTCCTCTATCCGTGGAATTTCCCAGGCAAGAATATTAGAGTAGGTTGCCATCTCCTTCTCCAGGGGATCTTCCCAATCCAGGGATCGAACCCACATCTCCTGCTTAGCAGGCAGATTCTTTACCACTGTACCACCTTGGAACCCGGATGGAGGTCTACTAGACTTTTTTTTTCACTTGACGTATGGTGGTGACCACTTTGCAGTAAATACAAATATTAAGTCACTATGCTGTATACCTGAAACTAATATGATCTTTTTTGTCAATCATATCTCAAAAAAGAAAAAAATTCTCCTGAAGACATCAGGCAAGTAGTGGCAGTATGGAAAGGTGAAACGGGCACAGGCTTCTCAGCGTGACAGACCTGGGTTCACATTCTGACTCTCTGTGACCTTGAGCAAATTATCTTTCCATATGTAGAAGGGATACTAACTCCTCCTGGCGAGGGTGTTTGAGGATTTAAGATCATGTATGTGTAAGTCCTTGTCCAATAACGGTAGCTATTATTATTTTATCACAGCAAAATGTTGATCAGTAATTAAAGTTACCAGGGCACTAATAATCTGGTTGAATGCTGTGCAGACATAGTGAGTGAGTCATTGTAAAGGTTCTTTGTGCTGTGGCAGGAACGAGGCAAACTTGGGTAGGAACAAAAGGGAGCAACCAGATTGTGAGTTAAAAACATTCTTTATCCTAAAACGTGTCTCATTATAACTGCTCTAAAAACTATTTGTACTAAACACGTTTCACGTTGTTTATGGAGAAAATGAATTGTTTCAAAAAAGAGAGAGAGGGAGAGATCTTTCCTGTCTTGACAGAATTGAAAACATCTACCTTTGCTTTGTCCCTGCAAAGAGGGAGGAAAGGAGAGAGAGAAATTTGCTTTTGTCTTAGAAAATCCATAATGAGTAAAATACCTTATAATTAAGTACATTTTCTTGACTTCTAAAATGAGTTCTGCAGGCTGGTATTAAATCAGAAGTATGCTTATTGCCCATACTATAGGAGAAAAAAATGATTTTAAGTACATTTGCATCCCTTTATTTGTCTAAAATCCTAAGTATCCTGTTGTCATGGAAATACATTCCCTGGCGATCAAATACTAGGTGTTTGTATTCTATGTAAAGAGATTTCCAGTATTTTTCACACTTGCCAATCCCATACAGAGAAAGCTGATTATTCAGGATTCAGATATAACAGAAGCATCTGGCATGATTAATCCATTAGCTTGAATTGAAATGGAGCTGAAAGGAGGTATTGATAGATACAGAATGACAAGAAGAAGAATTTTTAAAAGAAAGAATAAAATAGTGAGGAGGAGTTAGGCAAGATACTTCTTGCCTAGTGATGCAAGATACTTGCATCACAAGACTGCATATTCCTCTGTACTTTTCTATGCTGATAAGGAGAGGTTACCAGTCAAGGTTCTTGGTTGAAAACAAAAGAAATCCACCTTGCTAACCTGAGTAAGAAGGAGTTAACTGAAAGAATGTCAAACAGCTCACGGAATTCAGGGAAAGGTTGGAGGTTTGGAAAATAAGCATAAATCAAGGGAAGCTGGGAGGCTGGAACAACAGAAGCCTGGTTAGGGAGACCCTGCAACTTGTCAGGGACACTCAAAGCCACCACTGATGGCAGTGGCATGACTGTCCTTGCTTCTTTGTGACACTCACTCCAGACACAAAGTCCTGGATGGGATGGTCAGATAGGCTGAGCTTAGGAGGTCCTGAAACAGGAGGTAGATGAACCCCGGCCCACCCGCCCCCAGTGTGATCAATTGAAGTTTGTTTCCTGGGGACAGAAACTCCAAAATATCAATAGCAAGACAATTGAGAGAACAAGACAACTGTCTGGAACCTGCACACAAATAAGAGATAAGAGACCACATATTTCTCATTCTCAAAGTCAAGGAGACCTTTCTGACTAGAAAGCTCCTTGGAGGTCAAAATGGAATGATGCTAAGCTACCCATAGGCCTCTTCACTGGAATCTGTCTTGGCTGAGAGATGAGCATGCACACACAGAAGGGTCCTGAGATACAGATACAGACTCAGAAGCGAGCAAGTCAAAATGATTGGCCAGAGAAAACCCGGAAGAAATGCTCCAGATAACTGATTTAAACTACCACAAGGGCACACCTCTGAGTCCCCCCATGTGTCTATCACATGCACTGTACTCTTTATCCTCCTAATAAACTCTTTGTTTCACAACTTTCCATCTTTGTGAGAATTCTTTTCTGCAAAGCCGAGGGGCCAGGGCCTTGTCACTGACCACTGGTCAGTGGCTAGGATTCGGCCTTCTCATTGCCACAACCTGACCTCAATCTCTAGCCAGGAATCAAAATCCTGCTTCAAGCTGCCGCAGGCCAAGGCCACCAGAGATCAGTCCTAGGGTCCAGGAGTCAGAAGGATATGACTTTTCCAATTTCCACAATTGGCGTTTTCCACCTTCTACCAGGCCCAACAAACAGGAGGAGACTGGGATATGGGGCAGTGCCCCTAAAACATAAAGGTTCCCCATAGAAAGTGTTCTTTTTGTGTTTAAGTTCATATACTTCTCCCTCAGAGAACGCTTAGAGACACGAACAACTAAAAAGGCAGAGAGTCAACGGATGTGTGGAGAAGAAAAAGACAAAAAACGTCAAGAATTGAGAAGCTATGGAAGAAGATCAGAAAGACCTTAGGAGGTTGGGGCAGAGAGGTGCTAGAAGGAGAAAGAAAAAAAAAATGGTTTCTATTATTTTTTGTTACTCTTTTCCGTCACATTCTTCCTGTGTTTTTCTATCTCCCTCCTCCTATGCAGTTTCATTCATTCTCAGTAGTGTGGAAAGAGGTACAAAAAGCTTCTCCCAATCCACAGGATTTCTATAACTTGTTCTTCAGTTGTCCTGAATTTGCTGAGATTTATATGTTAAGGACTACTAGCATACAACGTTGAAATCTTGACATGTTACTGGCCAAAGTTTTAAAAGAAACATACTCCAAATCTCTCTAAGAAATGATAAGTGATTCAGTTCAAGTGCTGTAATAAGTTGAGCCTTAGCCTGAGTCATTTACAATGAAAATCCGTTTTCCAGTCTAAGGTTTTGCCTCTAAGAGGTGAGATGACCACAGGAAACCCACCTAACTTGCATCTCAGTGTTCAGTGCTACGGCAATGGCAAGAGACTGTACACGTGAAAACTGAGGTGCTTCCGGACAACCCTATGGATTCGTTCATCCTTTCACCCATCTATTCATCCATTGAAAAATTACTATGTGATAAGCATAGTGAATAAGACACAAAGTTACTACCCTAAAGCTTATATGAAAGAAAAAGCGAAAGTCGCTCAGTCGTGCCTGACTCTTTGAGACCCCATGGACTGTAGCCTGCCAGGCTCCTCTGTCCATGGAATTCTCCAGGCCAGAATACTGGAGTGGGTAGCCTATCCCTTCTCCAGGAGATCTTCCCAACACAGGGATCGAACCCAGGTCTCCCACATTGCAGGTGAATTCTTTATCATCTGAGCTACCAGGGAAGCCCTGAAGCTTATATACTAAAAGTTTATTTAAGGTTTGCAGAGAAACTCAAATACCTTCAGTGGACAGGAAGGACCAGAAACTGTGAATCAGCCAGTTGCATACCATTGCTGTGTGGCGAAGACTGGCTCAGTGCAGGTCCTGCCCAAAGGCATTTTGTCAGTTTCTTTTTTTTAAAGCATGTATGTAAATAAATAAGATAAAGACACTGAATGATATAAAGTATGTACAGATTAATACAGAATTGAAAGTGATTTGTTCTGCCAAGAGTAGGGTGGTAAGAGTGTTACAGAAAGCTTCCAAGAGAACCTGATGCCTGAAGAGGGTTCTGAAAGACCAATCGGAGATTCCCAGGCAGATAAGTTGGAAGACAAGTATCTCAGGCAAAGTTAATATCATGTGCAAAAGCATGCAGAAGTGAAACAATCAGTGCACTATGGGATCCACAAGCTGTGTAGTGATGGAAATTCAGAGAGAATCAAGGAAAAAATGTGCCAAGAGCCAGGCACTAAGGACAGCGAATGGAGGGCCTCTTCTGACCATCTACGGGCAAGTGGGGAACAATGGAGGCGGTTCAAACAGGGACCTGGGAGGATCTGGAAGCAGTCAGGTGGAGAGACTGAAGAAGCATAAAAAACTGCAAGCAAAGAGAGCTAGCAGAAAAAATGGCAGGGACTTCCCTGGTGGTGCAATGGATAAGAATCCACCTGCAAATGCAGGGGACAAGGGTTCAGTCCCTGGTCCGGGAAGATTTCACATGCCATGGAGCAACTAGGCCCCTGCACCACCACTACTGAGCCCGAGCTCTAGAAGTCAGGAGCTACAGCTACTGAAACCCGCATCCCTGGAGCCTGTGCTCCCCAACGAGACAAGCCACTGCAATGTGCACCACCATGAGAGAGCCGCCCCCGCTCGCTACTATAGAAGGTCTGCAGAAAACAAGGAAGATCCAGTGCTAAATACAAACAATTCAAAAAGAAAGGATGGCAGCATCACAGGTGAGCGAGGAGGAGGCCCTAACTGAAGAGGCTGTGGAGATAGAGATGCTCGATTGAAGGGCGGCCCAAGAATCAGAGTTGAGAAGTGTTACTAGTTACCTATTATGCTGCTACTGAAGGATCTCTGAGGATCAGGGACTCAGAAAGAGAACGAGGAGGCCATAGTGTTGTACGAGTCCACAGAGGAGACAATTTTAAATGGAAATGGATGTCAATAGCATAAAATGTTATGAAAAGGTCAAGTGAGTTGGGACAGAAACACATTTGTTAAGGTTTGATATTTGTAAGGCTTTTAGACATTTTGGTAAATGCCCCACTCTGCCTGGTAGATGCAGGAAGGAAGAGGTGAAAAGGCCCATCTGATGGTTCCTGTTTTCTCAACCAAACACTCCTTCTCCCTCCAGTGTCAGCATCTTGATTTTTCTTTGAAAACTAATCTTCCATGTCTCAGAACCTACTTGGCTGGGGATGAACATTCTCTAACCTCTATGAACACATGACCCTAGCTAGTCAATCAGAGGATTCCATTCCCTTGGCTACAACACTGATTCAGAGATTAGCCCATATCACTAATCAGACCATGGAGACACAACGCTTTGTTATTTGTGTGGGTGTGTGTGTGTGGCCTTGTTTTTACATTTTTGGTTTGGTTTGGTGTTTATTTGATTGTTTTAGAGCACTGGGAAACCTTTCTTTGGAACTTCTAGCCAGGCCTGTGCGATATATGCCTAGAGATGCTGGGGACCAGCAGACACAGAAGACCTGCCTGGGAACAAGGCCAACACAGAGGAAAGCAGAGCTGACAACTAGGGAAAGGGGGAGCAGGGGAGGAGAGAGAGAGAAAGAGGCTAGACTCTAATGTCATCGTCTGATCACTGGAAGCCAACTATACTCATATGCTTTTCAGTAAAATGAGCCGCTAGATCGTCTTTATTTTCATTTAAATCGTTTAAGTCAGTTTGCTGTCTCTTCTGACCTAAACAGCCCTGTCTGAAACAGCAGGTGGAGAAATGTTGGAAGCAAACCAGTTCCAATGCAGCCTTTCCTGGAGCCAGCTCAGATCACAGATCTCCAATTCAGCTTCATCCCCCGACCAATGTCTACTCCATCAACTCCCAGGTTAGGGGCCTTATCATTCAGCTCCTGCAGGGATCATGGAGGAGAAGTTGTGAGGAAACCTGCAGCATCTCTGCAGCTTCGTCCTGAGTCTGGACCATACGATTACTGATAGAACCCAGCCCTGAAGATGGAGACATAGTACACTTCCTAGAATTCTTACAGCAAGGACTCCTGACTGCTGCTGTTCAGCAGGAACCGTTCAGCAGAAAAGGCCAGACCATCCTTTTCTGCCAAATAAGCCAAGGCTGGAAATGCAATTACCATAAGAAAGGGAATTCCATACCCCTGCCACTCTGCATTTGAAGCAGGTATCAGGGCTCTTTTATCATAGTTGTACAAGCCATGCAGAGCTCAACTCCAGGGGCAGTAAACACTGTTCAATCTATTCAACCTTCAGAGCCATATGCAAAGATCCTGGCAGATACTCACTAAAGAGCTAATTGACATTGGCATCCTGGACTCTTGAGTACAGAAAGACTTTGCACCTGTGTCAACTACAGAGCAGGCTGAGAATGAAAGATAGTCATTTGCAACAGCTCGAACAGCAAAAGCCCTTAGCATTTCAGTTTTTCAGATATGAACTGAGTTGCCTGTGTGAAACCATCTTGGTCCTGGTGAAACCTGGTCCTCTGAAATGAGTGTAGGGCAGGGTTCACGGTCAAGGTTAATGCAACAGTTCAGCTTGGTCTAAGCCCCTATACTATTCTCCTTCCCAAGGGGACAAAGTTAAGCAAACACCCAATAAAACAGCCATTTCTCAAGAAGGCACCTAGATTTTTGGCGATAGTGTTAATGAGCCAGTTTATGTTAACACAAACAAACAAAACAGGTAGACCTAATTTAAATGTGCAACAGAGTCAGAGTTTGGACTCTTAAGCCCTCCGATTCCATGGTGCTCCTTTCTCTTCAAGATACAGGACACAGTAAAAACAGGTTCACACAGCTTGCTCATATGCAAGTTCAGATAAGAAATACTCAAAATCTTTTCAGGGCCTGATATTGAGTCTACTCTTCAAGGTATGAACACTGTGTCAATGGGGCCTAGACACAGGTTTTTGCTATAATCAACCTCATGTGACAAGTAAAGAGAGATTGTCTCTACCTCCCCAAAGCAGAGGACACTCGGAAGGACCAACTAATCAACCCTAAACCTCAATTAGAATTACACTGTGCTAAGAGTATTATGAGGGTTTCCCCCACCCCACTGAGGAAAACGAAATATCCATCTTTCTTATGTCTTCTGTAAAGCTGCAAAATTTTAAGAAATAATCTCCCTAAATGTACAACCACCACAGGCAATCAATTTACACTCATAGGTAAACAATCTGATTGGAGTGCTTGTTTTAAACCAGTGAGAAATTCTACTTGTAGCTAATGATCTCCTGACCTTACCTGTATTTTTTCTAAATAACAGAAGCTTTCACCTTGGATGATCTAGCCTTTAGAAGTCTGGACTGTGCATCTCCAAGGAGGCACCGTTCCAAAATGACAACTGCATTTGCACTTGGCACCAGCCCTTGTCTTCCTTCTGTCTCACCTACCATGATAGGCTGTCCCAGGACATCAAATATTCTGCTAGTTTACATTTGTGCAAATCAAATCTTTAGTTCCCTTCAGTTTTTCAAAGGCATAGATTATGGCTAGAAGGTCATAACAAGAACAGCTACCATTTATTAAGTAACCAACATGTGCTTTACAGATAACTATACCTAATCCTAGAATAACCCAGTAAGAGAGGTAGTGTGCACTTAATACAGAACTATTTGGCATTACAGCTGAGATTTAAACTCACATCTATTTAAGCCCAAAGCTCAGGATCTTAGGACATGGAATTTTAGTCACTAAGTCAGCTCAACTACAGAAAAAGATAGGCATCCTTAGCTTACAGAACACTGGATGTTAAACAACTTGACATCACAAAAAACACAGTTCCCCTGGTGACTGGTTTGGAGATCCTAATTGTGCCAAAGGAATGGTGACCAACAGATTTACTGAGGCAGGAGAGAGATGGGACTCTCCTGTGGACAGAAACTCCACAAGAGCAGGACGATGGAGGAGGCTAGGCCTTGCCCAGACAAGAGATAAAAGACCACATATTCCTCATTCTCAAAGTTAAGGAGAACTCCCTGACTACACATGCACAGAAAGGCTCCTTGGAGGTTAAGAGAGATAGTTGCATCACTTACTATGAGGTGATGCCCTACCTATAAGCCTCTTCATCAGAATCCACCTTGGCTTAGAGATGCACGTGCACACATGGGAGAACCCTGAGATAAACCAAATACGAACTGACAACCAGGCAAAGCCAGATGACTGGATAAAGGAAACCTGGAAGAAATGCTGTGTAACAGTGACTCAAACTATCCTCAGGGTACAACTCTCTGAGTCCACCCACGTGTCTAACCACACATACTGTACTCTTTTCCCTCCTAATGAACACTTTACTTGTTCTACTACTTTCCCTTTCTGTGGGAATTCTTCTCTGCAAAGCTGAAGGGACAGGGTGGGCCTTGTCACTGACCAATGGTCTAGTGTCTATGATCTGGTGCTCTCACTGCCACGACCTGACCCCAATCTCTGGCCGGGAACCATAGCCCTGCTTCGAGCTGCTGCAGGCCAAGCCCACCCAAGATCATTACAATCATGCACTAAGGGATGAGGTCTCACTGGCTTGCTCACCAAACACTGATAACAGTGTTCTTAGCAAGGACAGAGAGGGAGGTGATGGCCTACAACAGATCAACATAGCAATAGCAAAGAACAGATGCCAATCTCCATGATGGAATCTAGAGTCTTGTATATGACAAAAGGCAGTCATGTATATGATAAAAAAATTAAGTTGAAGAATGAAGCACCTAGATGGAAAAATATTTCCTGCCTGGTAACAAGAAGACAAACTTAGCCAGCCATAACTGCTTGCTAATGACAAAGCATCTTCTAGAAACCATACTGATTCTATAAATGTCAACAAAAGTATGCAGAAGATTGACAGGTAGCAAGGAATCCTTCACAGCTTCAGTTCAAACAAGCTAGCAGCGATACACTAAAACAACCTGAACAGTTACAGTTCTTACAAAACTTTTAATATATTGTTAGAAAATAATCAAGATAATCAGGTGAATAGGATAACTGGCATTAGTTCAAATTTAAGTTGGAGAAAAACTAAACTAATGCAGGAATTTCCTGGATTTTAGTTAAAAAAAAATCTGATAGATTTAAGAAAATGAAACAGCTGTGTCTGACTCTGTGTTAAAATATTAAGAATCCAGAAATAAAGTTATAAATGAAGTCAAATTAAAATTGAATCTTATTTTTAAAAATCTTAGGTGGATGGGGATCAAGATGGTAGATGATGGGGAGCTCACCTTTTCCCATAGAAGCATTAAAAACATATCTGCAAGTGGAACAATTCACACAGAACTCCAGCAGAAGATTTACACTTCCAAAATGGCCAGAAAATCTCCAAGTGGAATTCCCTGGCAATCCAACGGTTAGGACTCGATACTTTCAGTGCCATGGTAGCCCAGGTTCAATCCCCCTTCAGGGAACTAAAAGCCAACAAGCAATGCAGCATGGCCAAAAAAAAAGAGAAAATCTCCACACAACCAGATGGGCCAAGAAGAAGAGAAAGAAAGGAAGTGGAATGGGACCTGCACCCCGGGGAGGGAGTTGTGAAGAAAGGAAGGTTCCCACCCCTGGGAAGTCCCCTCACCAGTAGGGAGATCAGCCTGGACAGAGGGGGCGTTTTGGAGTCTAGGAGGAGAGCAGAGTAACCTGGATTGAAGAAGGCAAAATAAAGAGCAACATGCATAAAAGTTTGGCACCACTGCCCTGCACTCCCCAGCCTGAGATTCTTGTCTGCTATTGTGGGTGAGGGCTGGGTACTCCAGCGCAGGCTTCAGAGGTCAGACCCAGGGAGAGGACCGGGGTTGGCCATGTGGAGGGAGCCTGAAGAGGGGGAACTATGACAACTGAGGGTATATTCAGAAGAACCGAGGGCTTGCCAGAGAGGCAAGGTGCCATCACTGCAGCGGCACACGAGGAAAGAGGTGGGACCAACGTAAGAGCTGCTTTCCCTGTGAGCACTCCACCGGGACACCTCCTACAGGACCCAGAGGTGGGCACAGGCTGCCGCTACAGGACTCGCGAACAGGCACCAAACACTGCCCCAGCTGTCCTCGGAGCACGTGGAGAGAGGCCTCCCCCAGGAGACCTGCAAGCAGGGGCTGGTGCTGCCCATGCTGTCCTGAGAGTGTGCAAGGGCTGCTGTGCCCGCACAGCCCATATCAAGGGGGCAAACAGCCAGCACACACTGAGGAAAGAGAAAGCATCCAAAGCGAAAGCAGGCACTTAGTTCTGGACAAGACGGTGAAGCGGAAGGACTTAAGCACACCTCGTCTCACAAAAACACCAAAATCGCAACTGCTGAACAGCCATTGACAAAAAAGACTAGAACTTACCAAAAAAAAGATATTCTATGCTCAAGTCAAAGAAGTGGCAACAAGATGACAGGATGGACGTTTTTGTCACATCATCAACTCGCATACCCACCCAGTGGGCAACCCACAAACTGGAAAATAATTATATCACAGAGGTTCTCCAATAAAAGTGAAAGTTTTGAGCCCCAATTCAGGCTTCCCAGCCTGAGAATCGGCTTCAGGAGGAGGAACCCCCAAAACATTTTGCTTTGGAGGCCAGTGGACCAGGAATGCAGGAGCTCCACAGGACTGTGAAACAGAAACACTTTTCTTGGAGGGACTATACAAGGTTTCATGTACATGGAATCCCAGCACAAAGCAGTAATTCCCTATGAGCTTGGGCTGGGACTAGCAACAAGTCTTGGAGGGTTTCCTAGGGAGGCGAGGGTCAGCTGTGGCTCACTGTGGAGACAAGAACACTGATAGCAGAGGCCCTAGAGAGTATTGATCTGCAGGAGCACTCCCAGAGTCTGCCATTTTCACACTGAGACCTGGTCCTGCCCAACAACATGTAGACTCCGGTGCTGGAATGCCTCGGGGCAAACAACAAGCAGGAGAGTAGCACAGGGCTACTCTTCAGCAGACAGGCTGCATGAAGTCATAATGAGCTCGCTGCTGCTGCTGCTGCTGCTGCTGCTGCTGCTGCTGCTTCTGCTGCTAAGTCGCTTCAGTCGTGTCCGACTCTGTGTGACCCCACAGACGGCAGCCCACTAAGGCTCCTCAGTCCCTGGGATTCTCCAGGCAAGAACACTGGAGTGGGTTGCCATTTCCTTCTCCAATGCATGAAAGTGAAAAGTGAAAGTGAAGTCGCTCAGTCATGCCCGACTCTTAGCGACTCCATGGACTGGAGCCTACCAGGCTCCTCCGTCCATGGGATTTTCCAGGCAAGAGTACTGGAGTGGCACAGCCATCTCTAAAAACAAACCTTGACGCAGCTTTACCCACCACAGGGACAATACACAGCTCCACCCACCAGTTGACAAGCACAAGTCTCTCCCATCAGGAAGCCTGCACAAGCCCCAGGACCAAACACACCCACTAGGGAGCAGACACGCGGCAGGAGGAGCTACAGCCCTACAGCCAGGAAAAAGGAGACCACAAACACAGAAAGTTAGACAAAATGAGATGGCACAGAAATACATACCAGACAAAGGAACGTAGTTTAAAAAAAAAATCACAACAACCAAATGAAGATAGGCAACCTTCCCTGAAAAAGAATTTAGAGAAATTATAATAAATATGATCCAAGATCTCAGAAAAAGAATAGGGCACAGATAGAAAAGATACAAAAGATGTTTGAAAAAGAGGATTTCAAGATAAAGCAGAGAAGAACAATACAGTAACTGAGATGAAAACACGCTAGGACCTCCCTGTTGGTCCAGCTGGTTCAGAATCCACCTCCTAATGCAGAGGACATGGGTTCAATCCCTGGTCTGGGAATATTCCACATGCTTCAGGGCAACTAAGCCTGTGTGCTGTAACTACTGAGCCCACGCTCTGGGGCAAACAAGCCACAACTACTGAGCCTGTGTGCCCTGGTGCCCACGCTCTGCAGCTAGAGGAGCTCCTGCAATGAGAAGCCTGTGAACTGCAACCAGAGAGCAGCCCTGGCTTGCTGCAACTAGAGAAAGCCCACACACAGCAGCAAAAACCCAGTTCAGCCAAAAATGATAAATAAATAAAATTTTAAAAACACATACACTAGAAGGAATCGATAGGAGAATAAGTGAGGCAGAAGGACGAATAAGGGAGCTGGTAGACAGAATGGTAGAAATGACAACCTTGGAACAGAAGGAAGAAAGAGAAATGAAAAGAAATGAGGACAATCTAAGAGATCACTGGGACAACGTTAGTGCACCAACATTTACATTATAAACATCCCAGAAGGAAGAGAGGGAGAGAAAGGGCCCAAGAAAATATTTAAAGAGATTATAGGTGAAAATTTCCCTAACGTGAGAAAGAAAACATTCACTAAAGTCAAGGAAGCACAGAGTTCCATCCAAGATAAACTCGAGGAGGAATAATTCAAGACACATATTAATCAAGTTGACAAAAATTAAAGACAAAAAATATTAAAAGCAACAAGGGAAAACAGCAAATAACATACAAAAGAATCTTCATGAAGTTATCAGCTGACTTTTCAGCAGAAAATCTGCAGCCAGAAGGCAGTGATACAATACATTCAAACTGATGAAAGGGAAAACCTATAAGGAAGAATACCCAGAAAGTTTCTCATTCAGAATCAACAAAGAAACCAAAAGCTTTATAGACAAGCAAAAGCTCAGAGAATTCAGTATCACCAAAGCATTTTTACAACAAATCCTAAAGGAACTTCTCTAGGTCGAAAAGGCCACAACTAAACTCAAGAAAATTATGAATGGGAAAGCTCACCACTAAAGGTGTGCATAAAGCAAAGATAGAAAATCATCCACAAAGAAACATGATATCAACACCAATGGTCATGAGAAGAGGAAAGGACAAATGCAGAATACTGGAAATGCATTAGAAATGAAGAGAACAACAACTTAAAATTATCTAGTACATATATAGATTGCTATATCAAAACCTCATGGTAAATGCAAACCAAAAATCTACAATAGATACACACACACACACACACACAAACACAGAGAATAAGGAATCAAAACCCAACAATCAAGTTAATCAATAAATCACAAGAGAATAAAAAAAGGGGCAAAAAGGACCTTAAAAAATCCAAAACAATTAACAAAATGGCAATAAGAACACATATGTCAATAATTACTTAAATGCAAACAAATCAAATGCTCCAATCAAAAGACACAGACTGGCTAAGTGGAAACAAAAACAAGACCCATATATATGCTGTCTTCAAGAGGCCCCAGAGAAGGCAATGGCACCCCACTCCAGTACTCTTGCCTGGAAAATTCCATGGACAGAGGAGCCTGGTGGGCTGCAGTCCATGGGGTCGCTAAGAGTCGGACATGACTGAAGCAACTTAGCAGTAGCAGTAGCAAGAGACCCACTTCAGATCTGGGAACATATACAAAAACATAAAGGGAAAAAAGAAGATATTCCCCAGATGGAAATGAAAAGAAAGTTGGAGTGACAGTGCTCATGTCAGACAAGACAGACTTTAAAATAAAGACTGTTATAAGAGTCAAAGAAGGGCACTATATAATGATCAAGGAATCAATCCAAGAGGAAGACAGAACAAGTGTAAATATGCATGCACCCAAAAGAGGAGGACCTCAACATACAAGGGAA
The DNA here is from genome assembly GCF_002263795.3 of Bos taurus. Classification (NCBI taxonomy): domain Eukaryota; kingdom Metazoa; phylum Chordata; class Mammalia; order Artiodactyla; family Bovidae; genus Bos; species Bos taurus. The sequence goes on along the minus strand of NC_037355.1, from coordinate 15,671,271 downwards.
ATATTAACAGGCATACAAGGAGAAATCAACAGTGACACAATAATAATAGGGAATGTTAATAGCCCAATGTCATCAATGGATAGATCATCCAGACAGAAAACAGAAACACAGGCCTTAAATGACACTTAGACTGGAAAGACTTAACTGATATTTATAGAACATTCAATCCAAAAGCAGTAGAATACACTTTTTTATCAAGTGCACAGGGAAGATTCTCTAGGATAAATCAAATCTTGAGCTACAAATGGAGCCTTGGTAAATTTAAGAAAACTAAAATCATATCAAGCATCCTTTCAGACCATAAGGCTAGGAGATGAAAATTACAATTCAATTATGGGAGGGGGGGATGAAAAAACACAAATGTGTAGAAGATAAATAATATCTTACTAGACAACCAATGGATCACTGAAGAAATCAAAGAGGAAATAAAAAAATACCTACAGATAAATGACAACAAAACATGACAATCCAAAACCTATGAGATGTAGCAAAAGCAATTCTAAAAGGGAAGTTTATAGCAATACAATCTTACCTTCGGAAATAAAACAGATCTCAAACAAATAACCTAATCATACACCTAAAGCAACTAATGAAACAAGAACAAATAAAAACCAACATTAGTAGGAGGAAAGAAATCAAAGATCGGAGCAGAAACTAGTGGAAGAGACAAAGAAAACCATAGAAAAGTTCAATAAAACTAAAAACTGGTTCTTTGAAAAGATAGATAAAATTGAGAAACCTTTAACCAGACTCCTCAAAAAAGAAAAGAAGAGGGCTCAAATCAATAAAATTAGAAAGGAAAGAGAGGAGGTTCCAGGTGGACACCACAGAAATCCAACGAATCATAAGAAACTTCTACAAGCAACTATACGCCAATGAAATAGGCAATCTAAAAGAAAAGGACAAATTCTTAGAAAGGTACAGCCATCCAAGACTGAATCAGGAAGAAACATGAAAATATGAACAGACCAGTCACAAGTACTGCAATTGAAACTGTAATTTAAAAATTTCCAATAGGGATTATTACCCTGGTGATCCAGTGGTTAAGAATCCACCTGCCAGTGCAGGGAACACTGGTTAGATCCCTGGTCCAGGGAGATCCCACAGGCCACAGGGCAACTAAGCCCCTTATGCCACAACTACTGAGCCTGCACTCTAGAGCCCATAAGCCACAACTGCTGGCCCTCAAGCCTAGAGCCTGTGTTCTGCAGTAACAGAAGCCACCACAATGAGAGGCCCACATACCACAGTGAATAGTCCTTGCTCGCTGCAACTACAGAAAGCCTGCAGGCAGCAGCAAAGACTCAGCACAGTCAAAAATAAATGAAATAAAGTAAAATTTTAAAAAACAAAATAAAAACTTCCAAAAAAAAAAAAAAAAAAGAAGTCCAGGACCAGAAGGCTTCACAAGCTAATTCTACCAAACATTTAGAGAAGAGTTAACACTTACCCTTTTGAAACTCTTCTAAAAATGGGAGAGGAAGGAACACTCCCAGGCTCAATTCTATATGCCATGATGACCATGATGCCAAAACCAGGCAAAAATACCACACAAAAAAAGAAAACTACAGGCCAGTATCACTGACAGACAAAAAATCCCCCAAAAAATACTAATAAAACAAATCCAAATACATTAAAAGAATCATATGGCATGATCAAGTGGGATTTATCCCAGGGATGCAAGGATTTTTCAATATCTGCACATCAATCATATTAACACACATTCATAAACTGAAAAATAAAAAAAATATATGATCATCTCAATAGATGCAGAAAAAGCTTTTGACACATATTTCAACACATATTTATGATAAAATATCTCCAGGAATCGGGCACAGAGGGAATTTACCCTCTACATAATAAAATCCATATATGACAAACTCAAAGCTAACATTCTCAATGGTAAAAAGCTGAAAGCATTCCTGAGAAGATCAGGAAAAAGACAAGGATGTCCATTGTCACCACTTTTATTCTACAGTTCTGAAGTCCTAGCCGTGGCCATCAGAGAAGAAAAAGAAAAGGAATCCAAACTGGAAAAGAAGAAGTAAAATAGTCAGTGTTTGCAGATAATATTGATACTATACATAGAAAATTCTATAGATGCTACCACAAAACTACTAGGTCTCGTTAATGAATTCAGCAAACCTGTATGCAGGTCAAAAAGCAACAGTTAGAATAGGACATGAAACAATGGAATGGTTCAAAATTGGGAAAGGAGTACATCAAGGCTGTATATTTTCACCCTGCTTATTTAACTTCTATGCAGAGTACATCATAAGAAATGCCCAGCTGGATGAAGCACAAGCTGGAATCAAGATTGCCAGGAGAAATATCAATAGCCTCAGATATGCAGATGACACCACCCTTATGGCAGAAAGTGAAGGGGAACTAAAGAGCTTCTTGATGAAGGTGAAAGAGGAGAGTGAAAAAGCTGGCTTAAAACTCAACATTCAAAAAATGAAGATCAAGAAAAAAAAAAAAAGATCATGGCATCCAGTCCTATCACTTTATGGCAAATAGATGGGGAAAAAATGAAAACAGTGACAGACTTTATTTTCTTGGGCTCCAAAGTCAATGCAGATGGCAACTGCAGCTGTGAAATTAAAAGACGCTTGCTCCTTGGAAGAAAAGCTATGACAAAGCTAGACAATGTATTGAAAAGCAGAGACATCACTTTGCGGACAGAGGCCCACATAGTCAAAGCTATGGTTTTTCCAGTAGTCATGTATGCGTGCGAGAGTTGGACCATAAAGAAGGCTGAGCATTGAAGAATTGATGCTCTTGAACTGTGGTGTTGGAGAAGACTCTTGAGAGTTCCTTGGATTGTAAGATCAAACCAGTCAATCCTATAGGAGATCAACCCTAAACATTCATTGGAAGGACTGATACTGAAGCTGAAGTTCCAATACTTTGGCCGCCTGATGCAAAGAGCCAACTCATTAGAAAAGACCCTGATGCTGGGAAAGATAGAAGGCAGGAGGAGAAGGGGATGGCAGAGGATGAGATGGTTGGATGGCATCATCAACTGGACAGATATGAGTTTGGGCAAGCTCCAGGAGATGGTGAAGGACCGAGAAGCCTGGTGTGCTGCAGTCCATGCAAAGAGCTGGACGTGACTTAGTGACTGAACAACGACAACACAGGAGGCAAAAGACCTGTACTCAGAAAACTATAAGAGGCTGTTGAAGGACATCAAAGATGACAAACGAAGAAATACACTACATTCTTGGTAGAGTATGGGTTGGAAGAGTCAATATTGTCAAAATGACTATATTACCCAAAGCAATCTACAGATTCAATATAATCTCTATCAAATTATCAATAACATTTTTCACAGAATTAGAAAAAAATGATGATTTCTATGGAAACATAAAAGACCCCAAATAGCAAAAGCAATCCTGAGAAAGAAAAAGGGAGCTGGAGGAATCAGGCTCCCTGACTTCACATTATACTACAAAGCTATAATTATCAGAACAGTATGGTACTTACACAAAAACAGAAATCTAGGTCAATGGAACAAGATAGAAAGCCCAGAGATAAACCTGAACCCGTGCATCTATGGCACTTAATCTATAACAAAGGAGGCAAGAATATACAATGGAGAAAAGAGAGTCTCTTCAATAAGTGGCACATGGAAAATTAGACACCTGCATGCAAACAAATGAAATTAAAACATTCTTGAACAGCACGTATAAAAATAAATTCAAAATTCATCATATAAAGCTCTTACAGAAACAGATAGGAAAATCACTCTTTGACAAATATTGCAGCAATATCTTTTTGGATCCATCTCCCAGAGTAATACAAATAAAAACAATAATAAACAAATGAGAACCTGATTAAAATTAAAAGCATCTGCACAACAAAGGAAACCATAAAATCAAAAGGCAATCCACAGAATGAGAGAAAATATTCCCAAACACAGTCATCTACAAATGTACAAACAACACAAGCAGTTCAATATCAGTAAAACAAAGAACTAATTAAAAAATGGGCAGAAGGGTATTTCTTTGTGGTCCAGTGGTTAAGACTGCATGCTTTCACTGGAGAGGGCAGGGGTTTGATCCCTGTTTGAAGAACTAAGATCCCGTATGCTAAAAAAGCATGGCCAAAAAAGTAAAATAAAGAATATAATAAATGTTCTTTAAAAAATTTTTAAATGGACAGAAGATCTAAATAGACATTTCCCCAAAGAAGACATACAAATGGCCAAAATGAACATGAAAAGATGCTCAATATCACCAATGATCAGAAAAATGCAAGTCAAAACTACAGTGATATATCACCTCACACCAGTTAGAATGGCCATCATCAAAAAGTTTACAAACAAGTAACACTACAGAGGGTGTATAGAAAAGGGAACGCCTCCTACACTGCTGGCAGGAATGCAAACTGGTACAGCCACTGTGGTGACCAGTAAGGAGGTTTCTTAAAAAAATAGAACTACCATATGATCTAGCAATCCCATTTCTATGCCTATATCCAGAGGAAATCATAATTCCGAAAGATATATGCACACCAATATTCACCACAGCACTATTTACTGTAGCCAAGACACAGAAGCGCCCTACATGCCCACTGACAGAGGAGTGAACAAAGAAGATGGGGCACACGTATTCAGTGGGCTATTACTAAGCTGTAAAAAGTGAAATAATGCCATTCGTAGCAACAGGGATGGACACAGAGACTATTATCCTAAGTGAGGTAAGTCAGACAGAGAACGACAAATACACGATATCACTCATAGGTGGAATCTAATTTTTAAAAAATGATACAAATGAACTTATTTACAAAACAGAGACAAAACTTGCTTATGGTTTAACAAAGCAGAAATGTAGTGTGGGAAGGAGTACATCAGGAATTTGGAAATAACATACACACACTACTCTATATATAATAGATAACCAACAAGGATCTGGTATGTAGCACTGGGAACTCTATTCAATATTCTGTGATAAATAATATGAGAAAGAATCTGAAAAAGATTGAATATATGTATAACTGAATCATTTAGCTGTATACATGAGACTACTACAACATTGTAAATCAACCACACTGCAATAAAATTTATATAAAAATATAAATAAATACTATTATTAATCATTTTACTGTAATCAAATATAACTGTTCAAATTAAATGGTGATTTTGCTTTTTCCACTGACTTAAAAAATAAAAATACAGTTTTTATTACTATTTTCAACATTTTATCTTGAGAATGCTTCTGAAAATAATTATAATGGCTATGCAGTTTTCATCAAATAAATAAATCATAGCTTACTGAAAAAAAATTTAATAAAATAAAAACTTCAGTTGATTTTACAATCACCCAAAAGACAAGGTCACAGTGAAGTACTGAAATTTCTATTTCAAAATAAAAATAAATTATAATATCATCAAACATATGCTTTTGAAAACCACAGAGAAACCATAATCTAAAAAGCGAGATTCACAGAACTGGAAAGAGTTGAAGAGTTAGGTGGTCAGGGGTTCATAAGCACTCTGAAGTATTTTGTGTGTGTGTTTATGCATAAATGCAGTTGGTGGAAGGAGAGGAAAGGGGGTTTATAACATTAGATTCTCAAAGGAGAATGTGATCCAAACAAGGGTTAAGATTAACTGTAGTGAAGCATGATAAAAATTTTAAACCCTGTCAATTATTGGAAGCTCTGACTACATTTGATTGGATTCCAAAACAAGTACTAGCAAAAATTTAGGTACAGAAGCTCTCAGCTACAACACTCAGCAGAAAGGATCTTTCTGGAGCAATAGAAGAGCTGACTCTGTCTGTGGCTCTTGGTAACATCAGAGAGCCAACAGTCCACAGGTTATTGTTCCTCTCTATCCCCCAACAAAGGACTAAGTCCAAACTGTGTAAGGGATTTGCTTTGTTTTTCTGACTACAGGACCATAGCCGTGCACAGCAGCTGGAGTCAGTCCAAGCAGCATGCTGGAAGGGGATGAGCTGTGTACTTCATTTTTATGGACCAAATGGCTTCTCAATAATTTGTCATCTGTATGATGGAGAAAAGCACCAATAAAATGTGACTGTAAATCTCCACCTTCTTCCAGGATCAAGGAAACAACTAAAGAAAGAGAAAATGGAAATGACAACACAGTTTTGTGAGCTAAAAGCATTTGTTTTTCAAAATCAACTGCTGCCCGCATTTCTTGAACCAAATGTCCTTGAAGATGCCTAATTTGAAAAGCAGAGGAAATCAGATTTGGGGGTGGGAGAGAGAGAGAAGAAATGAACATATCTGGGAAGTGTATTCGGTGAGATCTTCCTGAAGTACAGTCTTTGATATGAGTTTCCTGTGAAATATTTTATCTGCTATATTCTGTTAACATGCAGAACTACATCACTGTAATATCATCCCAAGAAGAGTTCTCACAGATAAAGAAAAGAAATCATGCACATGAGGAGGAATAGGAGGGAGCTCATAATACTAAGGATTACAAGAAATAAAACTCAAATAAAAAACAGTTTTTAAAAAGAAAACTTAGACTTCCTAGGTGGCTCAGTGGTAAAGAATCTGTCTGTGAAATAGGAGACACAGATTCAATTCCTGGGTTGGGAAGATCCTCTGGAGAAGGAAATGGCAACCCACTCTTGTATTCTTTCCTGGAGAATCCCATGGACAGAGGACCCTGGTGGGCTACACTCCTTGGGGTCACCAAAGAGTCAGACATGACTTAGCAACTAAACAGCCGCAGCAAAACCTATCACTGAATGGATTTTACCACAGTCTACTTCTGAGTTTGCTCTCATTTATGGCATTTTGCCCGTAAGAAGATATTTCTATTACTTTTTTCCCCTTTTCAGCAAAACTTTGTGCCACTAGGTTCTCTGAGATGCATCCTCAGCAGTTTTAAAAGGTGAGCACAGCTTTGGCCTCTGAGCAGGCTCCATACTGCTCCCTGCAAATACAGGAACCCATAAGAATACCAGCCTGCAATGGACAACCATTTCTATCTTGCCAACGTCCCAACCAAGGTTAATGCACACAGGAGGCTATTAATATTCATAGAACAGCCACAAAAGCTACTATTTATATAGGGTTTACTGTGGTGCCAGGCACTACTGTAAGCATATTAACTCTCAAAAACCCTACATGCTGCTGCTGCTAAGTCGCTTCAGTCGTGTCCGACTCTGTGCGACCCCATAGATGGCAGCCCACCAGGCTCCCCCATCCCTGGAATTCTCCAGCCAAGAACACTGGAGTGGGTTGCCATTTCCTTCTCCAATGCACAAAAGTGAAAAGTGAAGGTGAAGTCACTGAGTCCAACTCTCAGCGACCCCATGGACTGCAGCCTACCAGGCTCCTCCTTCCATAGGATTTTCCAGGCAAGAGTACTGGAGTGGGGTGCCATTGCCTTCTCCCAAAACCCTATATAGCAGGTACTATTTACTACCCCATTTTACAGATGAAGCAAGTGAGACACAAAAAGTTTTAGTAACCTGACTAAGGCCATGCAGTTAGTAAGCAGTGTAATTATGACTGAATTCTAATAGCAATGCAATGGGGTGCAAAGAATATTCCCTACTTTTTGGACAAGGAATATAAGTCTCAAAGAGGTCAAGTGACTACCCAAATTTACACAACTTTAAACAGCAAAGTTCAGAGTCAAACACAGGCCAGTCAGTGCTATTTCCCCTTCTTTTGCAGGTCAACAACACAGCTTTAGTAGTATTTAAATCCTTTACAAAACTTATTGCTTTGGTTCTTTTTCACGTAGAGAAAATCAAAGACCATTCATTCAGACAGAACAAAGGGAATCTAGAAATAATGCTCTCAGGAAATAAAAATGTTCTCTAGATATATTGCTCTCCCCATACACAGAAGATTAAGAGAGAAGACTAATGTGCTTGACTGCTTCAGGTTTCACTGGAAAGAGTAAACAAGTTTGAAGAGTTGTATACAAACTATCAACAGCTTAGAAAAGCAGTCAAAGTACATATCAATGTCCTGGCAAGAACAAAGGAATTTCACCTTACTTCAGCTAAAGTTAAGGGTGAGACATATTGGCTCTTTATTTCTAATAAATGAACTATTTACTCTGGCAAACACTGGAGTAGAACTTGCTTTCCAAATAACAATGTAATTTGTAAAAAAAAAAAAAAAAAAAGCACTCATGCCTGAATAATAAGGACATTTTGCACTGACTTCAAGTGTCTCTATAATCTTAGAGAGGAAACAACGTTTTTGGCAGAATAGTTTTTAGGCCTAAAGTTAGTTAAACCGGTGCTGAATCAAAGAACTTGCCCTTGGCAGTTTACCGTGAAGCAGTCAGATGCTGCTGTCAGTACCTCTCCAGTTTACCTACCCCCCTGCCTCCAGGTGTCTTCCTAGGACTGACGCACTGTTCCAAGGACGTTCACCATCAAAACTACCCCACAGCTACCGACGCTGCCTCCCTGCAGACACTAGTGTGGTGCTCTTTTTTATTCAACAAAGACTCACTTTTTTTCCTTAAGTAGAGAGAATGCCAAGACATGTTCTTACTTGTCTTAGAGGGGAGAGGGGAGAGGTGTGAACTGGATGAGCGGAAGATATTGCTAAATTATCTCCCCAATAACCATTTGTTCTCTCTGTATCTTAAAGAACCTGCCTGCCAATGTAGGAGACATAAGAGATGTGGGTTTGATCCATGGCTCTGGAAGATCCCCTGGAGGAGAGCATGGCAACCCACTCCAGTATACTTGCCTGGAGAATCCCATGGAGAGAGGAACCTGGCCAGCTATAGTCCATAGAGTCACAAAGAGCTGGACACAAATGAAGCAACTTAGCATGCATGCATACCCAGCTACATGAATTATAGAGCAGAGTGTTCCTTTCACTTCACCATGGTCATATCACTGAGCAAAGTACTGGCGGATAGGATAGATATGAGCAAGAGTGATGTATGCAACTTCTTAAAACATCGTCACTACTTAAAATGAGTCACTTGGCCTCCATTCCATTTTCTCCTTCCATGGGTGCCAGTTTCAAATACGTGGATGAGGGTAAAATGCCAGGGAATGGAGGAACAATAAAATAGCAGGAACTTGGGTCCCTGGGTGTCCTCAGTGAACAACTGCCTACAAATCTGGGACCACAAGTCTATCACTGCATCACTGAGAAAGAAAAACAAATATTAATTCTGATCGAGCACCTGTCATTTTGACTCTATAGTCAAACCAATATTCTAAGCAGTATGGGCAAAAAGAGAAAGTAAAAGGCCTCTTCAGAAGTGACATACTACACAGAGAAAACTTCTCTGCCCATTTTTTTTTTATCTATAAAAATGAATAATAATACCTCTCTTTCAATGTGATAGGATTAAATAATGTATAAGGTTTCAACCAATGAGAGTTTAAAAAAGTAGAATCTTCTCATTTGAAATATTCAATGTGCTTTCCTTCCCATATGAACAAGTGCAAAATATCTTTATCAGAGAATTCCAGGAAGATAGCAGAGTAGGAAGCATCAGAAATGCCTCCCCACCTAGACAACAATTGTGCTGGTAGAATTTGTCTGGTGTAACAATTTTGGAACTCGGGAGCCTATTGAAGGCTTGTAGTTTCTAGGGGAAGGCTTAATCTGCAAATTGTGGTTAATTTTGGTCAATTTCAGCTGATAGCACAGGAGCAGCTACCCATGCCCCATCCCCATGGCAGGGAGCCATGCACATGTTCCCAGAATGGCTGCACACAGCTTTCAGCAGTCAGGGTGGACATAAAGGACCCTGTTCTCCCACTATCAGGGATCTGAGCACTGAACACTGACCTCTGTTTCAGATCACAGAAAAGCGGACAAAGAGGAAGTGAGCATTGCTGTACCTCTCTCCATTGTTGCAAGACTTTCCTCATCAAGAGGAAGGGACTGCCAGAGAATTTAAAGGGATGGCACACTTCCTCCTCTTTTTTTTTTTTTTTTCTCTCTTTTGGGAGGCAGAGATTAAAGACAAGGACAAAAGCACCTCCATATGTGGGGAAAATGAAAAGTGATTGCATGTGCTCAGCAAAAGGTACAAGCTCAGAAAGACCTTAAGAAAACTTAAGTTTACACTATAGACTGATCCTTGGTACAAATACAGTCCACAGAAAACAACAAGAAAAACAATAACAAAAACAGCAAGCTCTGGGGAAGAGGGAGAATCTGATTTCCAAAGTCACCACATTACTAAATTCCAATGTCCAGCTTTCCATCAAAAATAAAAAAATCTCTGTGGGAGAGGGAGAGGGTGGAATGATTTGGGAGAATGGCATTGAAATATGTATAATATCATATATGAGGTGAGTTGCCAGTCCAGGTTCGATGCACGATGCTGGATGCTTGGGGCTGGTGCACTGGGACGACCCAGGGGGATGGTATGGGGAGTGAGGGGGGAGGGGGGTTCAGGATGGGGGAACACGTGTATACCTGTGGTGGATTCATTTTGATATATGGCAAAACCAATACATTATTGTAAAATTAAAAAATAAAATAAAATTTTAAAAAAAATAATAAAAAAAAATCACAAGGCATACAAAAATAAATAAATAAATAAAAGGAAGTATGGCCCAATTAAAGGAAAAATAAAAATCAACAGAAACTTCCCCTGAAAAAGACTTAGCAACTGATCTACTAGACAAAAAATTTTAAAGCACGGTCTTAAGAGCTTCCCTGGTAGCACAGCTAGTAAAGAATCCAGGAGACCTCCCCCTGCATTGCAGGAGACCTGGGTTCAATCCCTCGGTTGGGAAGATCCCCTGGAGGAGGGCATGGCAAACCACTCCATTATTCTTGCCTGGAAAAGCCTCACAGACAGAGGAGCCTGGTGGGCCACAGTCCCCAGGGTCACAAACAGTCAGACACATCTGAACTAAGCAAAGCAACGATGCTTAAACAGCTGAAGGAAGATATGGAGAAACTCAAGAAAATTATGATGTAAATGATTAAAAAGAATAAAATGGAAATATTAACAAAGAGAAAACCTAAGAAGAAATGAAAAATAAATTCTGCAGTTCAAAAGTATAATAACTAAATTTTTTTTTAATAGAGGAATTCAAAGATAGATCTGAACAGGCAGAACAAAGAATCAGTAAACTTAAAGATTTATAATAGTAGAAGTGATCACAGAAATAAAAAGGTTTGAAGAAAAGCAAACAGAGCCCAAGCGACCTTTTGGACACCACCAACAAAACAACATATATATTGTGTGAGAGCCAGAAGACACAGAAAAAAGCAGAAAGAATATTTGGAAAAATAACATCTGAAAGTTTCCCGAATTTGATTAAATGAATGAATATAAACATCCAAGAAGCTTAATTAACTCCAAGTAAGATAAACTCAAAGAGAGTCTCACTGATACACATTATAATCAAATTTTAGAGAAACAGGGAGAATCTTTAAATTAGCAAGAGAAGCAACATATCACATACAAGGGATCCTCTATATGACTGTGAGCAGATCTATTATTACAAACTTTGGAGGCCAGGAAGCTGTGAGCTAACACATTCAAAGTACTTTAAAAAAGATGTCAACCAAGAATCCTGTATCTGGAAAAACTACCCTTTAGAAAGTGAAGGAGGAATTAATACTTTCACAGATAAACAAAAACTGAGGGTGTTTGTTATCACCAGATGTCCCCAATAAGATATGCTCAAGGGATTCCTACAAAGTAAAATGAAGGGGCTACTAGATAGTAACCTGAAACAGTATGAAAAAATAAAGATCTCAAAAAGAGTAAATACACGGGCAACTATAAAACCTAGTATTATCACAACTTTGGCTTGTAATCCACATTTTACTTTCTACATCATTTCTACTGATGCATTTAAAAGAATTACTAGTTTCTTTTCAGGCACACATGTATTAAGATGTAATTTTGTGACATCAACAACTAAATGAGGTCAGGGCACAAGCTATGAAAGAATAGAGGTTTTATATATCATTAGAGTTCAGCTGGTATAAATTCAAATTGGATTGTTGGAACATTAGGAGGTTAAATGGAATCTCAGGGTAACCAGACAGAAATTTACTAGAAAAATGGGAAAGAAATTTCACTACAAATCAACGAACAGTAACCACAAAGAAAATAACTAGAGAAATGGGAAAGGAATTTAACTACAAAACCAAACAAAAATAAAAAAGGATGACAGTAATGAAGGAAATAACGGACAAAAGCTATATAAAAACGAAAGTGACAGAAATCCTTCTTTATAATTACATTAAATGTAAACATTTTAAACTCTCTATGCAAGGACAGATTGGCAGAATGAATAAAAACACATAATTTGACTATATACTGTCTATAACAAATTCATTTTACAGCTAAAGACTCAAATATATTGACAGTGAAAAGATATTCCATGTAAATAGTAGACGGAAGGAGTCGCTACACTAATATCTGACAAAACAGACTTTAAATCAAAAAAGGTTACATGAGACAAAGTAGGACACTATATATTATTAAAAGGTTCAATACAGCAGGAAGACATAACACTTATAAATATTTAACACCTCGCAACAGACCATCAAATTATATGAAGCAAAAACTGACAGAACTAAAGGGGTACACTGTTCTACAATATTAATAGTAGGCTTCAACACTCCAATCTGAGTAATAAATACAATCAAACAGAAGAAAATAGATAACACAAAAACCAACGTGATCTGACAGACAATTAAAGATCCTGCAAGTTGCAACTAAAGAGTCCAAGTAACACAATCAAGACCTTTTGTGGCCAAAGAAATAAATATTTTTTTTAAGTAAAAAAAAAAAAATCTAATTTAAGAAACTAGAAAGAGAGGCTTCCCTGGTGGCTTAGTGGTAAAGAATCCACCTGCCAGTGAAGGAGATAAGGGTTCAATCCCAGGTCCAGGAATATCCCACATGCCACGGAGCAACTAAGGCTGTACGCCACAACCACTGAGCCTGTGCTCTAGAGCCCAGGAGCCACAACTACAGAAACCCACGTGCCCTAGAGCCTGTGCTCTGCAACAAGAGAAGCTACTGATATGAGAAGACTGTGCACTACAACCAGAGAGAAGCCTGACTCCCTGCAACTAAAGAAAAGCCCATGCAGCAATGAAGACCCAGCACAAACAAAAATAAAAGAAAGAAAGAAAGGAAGAAACTAGGAAACGAAGAAGAAACTAAAGCCAAAGGTAGTCAGTTCAGTTCAGTCAGTCATGTCCAACTCTTTGCAACCCCATGGACTACAGCATGCCAGGTTTCTCTGTCCATCATGAACTCCCTCAGCTTGCTCAAACTCATGTCCATCCAGTCAGAGATACCATCCAACCATCTCATCCTCCATCACCTCTCCTCCTGCCTTCAATCTTTCCCAGAATCAGGGTCTTTTCCAATGAGTCACTTCTTCATATCAGGTGGCCAAAGTATTGGAACTTCAGCTTCAGCATCAGTCCTTCCAATGAATATTCAAGACTGATTTATTTTAGAATGGACTTGTTTGAACTCCTTGTAGTCCAAGGGACTCTCAAGCATCTTCTCCAAGACCACAGTTCAAAAGCATCAATTCTTCAGCGCTCAGCTTTCTTTATGGTCCAACTCTCACATCCATAACATGACTACTGGAAAAAACATAGCTTTGACTAGACAGACTTTGTTGGCAAAGTAATGTCTCTGTTTTGCAATATGTTGTCTAGGTTGGTCATAGATTTTCTTTCAAGGAGCGAGTGTCTTTTAATTTCATGGCTGCAGTCGCCACCTGCAGTCATTCTGGAGCCCAAAAATATAAAGTCTGTCACTTTCTCCATTGTTTCCTATCTATTTGCCATGAAGTGATAGGACCAGATGCCATGATCTTCATTTTTTGAATGTTGAGTTTTAAGGCAGCTTTTTCAGTCTCCTCTTTCACTTTCATCAAGAGGCTGTTTAGTTCCTCTTCACTTTCTGCCATAAGTGTTGTGTCATCTGCATATCTAAGGTTCTTGATATTTCTCCCAGCAATCTTGATTCCAGCTTGTGCTTCATCCAGCCTGGCATTTTGCATGATGTACCCTGCATAGATGGAGAAGGAAATGGCAACCCACTCCAGTATTCTTGCCTGGAAAATTCCATGGACAGAGAAGCCTGGCAGGCTATAGTCCGTGGGGTCACAAAGAGTTGGACATGACTGAACATGCACGTGCACACACACACACTCTGCATAGAAGTTAAATAAGCAGGGTGACAATATACAGCCTTGACTTACTCCTTTTCCAATTTGGAACCAGTCCATTGTTCCATGTCCAGTTCTAACTGTTGCTCTTGACCTGCATACGGATTTCTCAGGAGGCAGGTAAGGTGGTCTGGCATTCCCATCTTTTTTAAGAATCTTCCAGTTTGCTGTGATCCACACAATCAAAGACTTTGGCATAGTCAATAAAGCAGAAGTAGATGTTTTTCTGGAACTCTCTTGCTTTCTCTGTGATCCAACAGATGTTGGCAATTTGATCTCTGGTTCCTCTGCCTTTTCCAAATCCAGCTTGAACATCTGGAAGTACTCGGTTCATGTATTGTTGAAGCCTCGCTTGAAGAATTTTGAGCATTACTTTGCTAGCATGTGAGATGACTGCAATTGTGCAATAGTTTGAACATTCTTTGGCATTGCCTTTCTTTGGGATTGGAATGAAAAGGAAATAAAGATTAGAGCAGAGATAAATGAAATACAGAAGGAAATATACAGAAAATCATTGAGAATCAAAAGTATGTTCTTTGAAAAGACCAAAACTGATAAACTTGTAACCAGATGGAATAAGAAAAAGAGAAGACTCAAATGTTTACAATCAGAAACAAAAGTGAGGACATTATCATCAATTCTACAGAAATAAAGAGGATAATATAACAAAGTGCTCTGAACAACTGTATGCCAACAAATTAGAAAACACAGAAGAAATGGACAAATTCCTGGATATACAAACCTATCAGGAATAAATGACAAATAAACAGAAAATCTGAACTGACCTACAACTAGTAAGGTGATTAAATCAGTATTCAAAAATCTCCCAACAACAACAAAATACCCTGAACCTGATTGGCTTCACCGGTGAAACCTAACATTTACAGAAGAACTAACAAACATTTAAAGAACTAATATCAAGCCTTCTCAAACTTTCCAAAATAAAAAAGAAAGAACATTCCCCAACTCATTCTATAAGACCAGCATTACTTTGACACCAAAGCCAGACCAAGACACTATAAAAATGACAACAATAAATATAATATAATATATATATATATATATATATATATACACATACACACTAATAATCCCTTATGAACACTGAGGTAAAAA
The DNA here is from genome assembly GCF_002263795.3 of Bos taurus. Lineage (NCBI taxonomy): Eukaryota > Metazoa > Chordata > Mammalia > Artiodactyla > Bovidae > Bos > Bos taurus. The sequence goes on along the minus strand of NC_037355.1, from coordinate 15,656,005 downwards.
TGCTTAGTAAAATACTGGCAAATAAAATTCAGCAGCATGTTTAAGGGGTTATATACCATGATCAGGACTTCCCTGGTGGCTCAATGGTAAAGAATCTGCCTGCCAATGCAGGAGATGCCAGTTTGATTTCAAAATAGGGAAGATCTCCTGGAGAGGAAATGGCAACTCACTTAGGTATTCTTGCCTGCAAAACACTATGGATAGAGAAGCCTGGGGGTCGACAGTCCATAAGGATTACAACTGAATGACTAAACAACAATATACCATGATCAAGTGAGATGTATTCCTGGAATGCAAAAGTGCTTCAGCAAGCAAAGCTCAATGTAATATACCACATTAACAGAGTAGATGAAAAAACTACATGATTACCTCCAATGATGTAGAAAAAGCATTTGACAAAATTAAAAACACTAAAAACTTATGGAGGATACAAGATGGTGGAGTAAAAAAACTTGAGATCATCTCCTCTCATGAAAATACTAACAACTAACTGATGAACAATCATTGAAAAAAGCGACTGGAAAATACCAAAAAATAAAAAAGATACTCTACATCCAAAGACATAGAAGCCACAACAAGATGATAGGAGAGGCACTCTTGGAATATAATCAAATCCCATGCCCTCTGGGTGAGCAACTCACAAATTAAAAAATAACTGTATCACAGACATTCTCTTACAGGAGATTTCTGAGCGCCCTGTGAGGCTCCCCACCCTGGGTGTCTGGCATGAGAAGGAGGAACCCCCAAAGCATTTGGTTTTGAAGGCCACTGGGGCTTGAGTGCAGGAACTCTGCAGGACTGGGGAAACAAAGACTCCATTCTTGAAGGGTACACACAAGCTTTCATGTGTACTGGAACCAGGGTAAAGGAGTGACCTCATAGGAGGCTGAGCCAGGCCTGTGAATCTCCTGGGGAAGGAGAAGTTATCTGTGGCTCACTGAGGGAGGAGGGACACTAGTGGAAGAGGCCACAGGGAAAAGCCACCAACATGAGCTCTTCTGGAGGTCACCATTTTGGCATCAGAGACCTGGCCCCACCCAAGAGCCTACAAGTTTCAGTGTTGAAATGCCTCAGGCCAAACTGAGGGAACACAGTGGTTGGGAACACAGCCCCACCCATCAGCAGAGAGGCTGCCTAAAATTGTCCTGAGACCACAGCTCTCTAAGCACACTCCTTGATAGGCCCTGCCCACCAGAGAGACAAGATACAGCTTCAGCCACCAGTGAGCAAGCACCAGTCCCTCCCATCAGCAGGCGTGTGCAAGCCCCTGGGCCAACTTTACCCAAAAAGGGGCAGACATCAGAAGCAACAGGAACTACCACCCTGCAGACTATGGAACAGAAACCACAAACACAGAAAGTTAGATAAAATGAAACAGCAGAGAAATATGTTCTAGACAAAGGAACAAGATAAAACCCCAAAGAACAATTAAGTGAAATGGAGACGGGCAATCTGCATGAAAAAGAATTCAGAGTAATGATAGTAAAGATGATCCAAGATCTCAGAAAAAGAACAGAGGCACAGACCAAAAGATTCAAGAAATGTTTAACAAACGGCTAGAAGATGTAAAGAACAAAAGAAAAATACAATAGCTGAGGTGAAAAATACAGTACAAGGAATCAACAGTAGAATAAATGAGACAGAACAAAAAAAGTGAACTGGAAGACAGACTGATGGAGCTCACTGCCATGAACAGAATAAAGAAAAAACAATGTAAAGAAATGAGGACAGTCTAACAGACATCTGGGACAACATACAACGCAACAATATTTGCATTATAAAGACCCAAGAAGGAGAAGAGAGAGAAAGGACAGGAGAAAATATCTGAAGAGATGATAACTGAAAATATCCCGAAATGGGAAAGGAAAGAGTCATCAAAGTCCAGCAAGTGCAGAGTCATACAGGTTAAATCCAAGGAGGAACAGGCCAAGACAAATTTTAATCAGATTGACAAAAATTAAAGACAAAGAGAAATTGTTAAAAGCAACAAGGGAAAAACTGCAAATAATATACAAGGGACTCCCAATAAGGTTATCAGCTGATATCTCAACAGAAACTCTGCAAGCCAGAAGGGAGTGGCACAATATATTTAAAGCAATAAAAGGGAAGAACCTAGAACCAAGAACACTCTACCCAGCAAGACTCTCATTCAGATTTGATGGAGAAATCAAAAACTTTATAAACAAGCAAAAGTTAAGAGAATTCAGCACGATCAAGTCAGCTTTACAACAAATGCTAAAGAAACTTCTCTAGGCAGGAAACACATGAGAAGAAAAAGACTTATAAAAATAAACCCCCCAAAATTAAGAAAATGGTAATAGGATCATACACATTGATAATTACCTTAAATATAAATGTATCAAATGTACCAAGAAAAACACATAGACTAGTGGGGTGGATACAAAAACAAGACCTGTATATATGCTGTCTACAAGAGATCCATCTCAGACCTAGGGACACTTACAGACTGAAAATAAGGAAAGGAATACCCACGCAGGTATTCCACACAAATGGAAATCAAAGGAAAGCTAGAAAACAATGATGGTATCAGACGAAACAGACTTTAAAACAAAGTCTGTTTAAGAGACAAAGAAGGATACTAAAGGGATCAATCTAAGAAGGAGACATAAAAATTATAAATACATATGCACCCGACATAGGAGCACCTCAATATGTAAGGCAAATACTAACAACAATAAAGAGAGAAATCAACAGTACCACAATAATAGTGAGGGGTTTTAATACATCACTTTCATCAATTTGACAGATCATCCAGACAGAAAATTAATAAGGAAACACGGGCCTTAAGTGACACATTAGACTAGATGCACTTAACTGACATTTTTGGAACATTCCATTCAAAAGCAGCAGGCTACAAATTCTTCAAGTGCACACAGAACATTCTCCAGGACTGACTACATGCTGAGTCACAAAACAAGACTTGGTAAATTTACGAAAACTGAAATCATATCAAGCATCTTTTCTGATCACAATGCTATGAAATTAGAAATAAATTACAAAGAAAAAAACTATAAAAAACACAAACATGTGAGGTTAAACAACATGCTACTAAACAACCAATGGATCAAAGAAGAAACCAAAGAGGAAATAAAAAAATACCTGGACAAATGAAAATGAAAGCACAGCAGTCCAAAACCTAGGAGATGCAGCAAAAGCAGTTCTAAGAGGGAAGTTTATAGCAATACAATCTTAACTCAAGAAACAAAACCTTCAACCTAATCTTACATCTAAAACAACTAGAGAAAGTAGAACAAATACAACCTAAAATTAGTAAAAAGATCATAATGACCCGAGCAGAAATAAATGAAATAGAAACAAATAAAACAACTGCAAAGATCAATGAAGCTAAAAGCTGGTTCCCTGAAAAGATAAACAAAACTGATAAACCTTTAGCCAGATTCATCAAAAAAAAAAAAAAAAAAAGGATGGGACTCAAATTAATAAAATTTGAAATGCATTTCTCCTGAGAAATACAAAGATCATAAAAGACTACTCTAAGCAACTATCTGCAAATAAAATCGACAACCTGGAAGAAAAGCACAAATTCTTAGAAATTTACAATCTCCAAAGATTGAACCAAGAAGAAATAGAAAACATGAACAGAACAATCACAAGCACTGAAATGGAAACTGTGATTTAGAAACTACCAATGAAAAGAGGGCCAGGTTTCACAGGTGAATTCTATCAAACATTTAGAGAAGACTTAACACCTATTCTTCTGAAACTGCAAAAATACTGCAGAGGAAGGAAAACTTCCAAACTCACTGTATGAAGCCACCATCACCTTATACCAAAACCAAAGATACCACACAAGAAAGAAAATGACAGGCAAATATCACTGATGAATATAGATGCAAAAATACTCAACAAAATACCAGCACCAAATCCAACAATACATTTAAAAGATCATACACCATGATCAAATGGGATTCATCCTAGGGATGCAAAGATTTCAATATCTGCAAATCAATCAATGTGATATACCACAACAGCAAATTGAAGATTAAAAACCAGATAATCATCTCAATAGATGAAGAAAAAGCTTCTGACAAAATTTAGTACCTATTTATCATAAAAACTCTCCAGAAAGTGGGCAGACAGGAGACATATCTAAACATAATAAAGGCCGTATATGTCTTCACAACCCAGATAATCACGATGGTGTGATCACTGACCTCGAGCCAGACATCTTGGAATGTGAAGTCAAGTGGGCCTTAGAAAGCATCACTATGAACAAAGCTAGTGGAGGTGATGGAATTCCAGGGGAGCTATTCCAAATCCTGAAAGATGATGCTGTGAACGTGCTGCACTCAATATGCCAGCAAATTTGGAAAACTCAGCAGTGGCCACAGGACTGGAAAAGGTCAGTTTTCATCCCAATCCCAAAGAAAGGCAATGCCAAAGAATGCTCAAACTACCGCACAATTGCACTCATCTTACACACTAGTAAAGTAATGCTTAAAATTCTCCAAGCCAGGCTTCAGCAATACATGGACGATGAACTTCCAGATGTTCAAGTTGGTTTTAGAAAAGGCAGAGGAACCAGAGACCAAATTGCCAACATCCACTGGATCATGGAAAAATCAAGAGAGTTCCAAGCCCAGAGATAAATCCACGCACATATGGACACCTTATCTTTGACAAAGGAGGCAAGAATATACAATGGATTAAAGATAATCTCTTTAACAAGTGGTGCTGGGAAATCTGGTCAACCACTTGTAAAAGAATGAAACTGGACCACTTTCTAACACCATACACAAAAATAAACTCAAAATGGATTAAAGATCTAAATGTAAGACCAGAAACTATAAAACTCCTAGAGGAGAACATAGGCAAAACACTCCCCGACATACATCACAGCAGGATCCTCTATGACCCACCTCCCAGAATATTGGAAATAAAAGCAAAAATAAACAAATGGGACCTAATTAACCTTAAAAGCTTCTGCACATCAAAGGAAACTATTAGCAAGGTGAAAAGACAGCCTTCAGAATGGGAGAAAATAATAGCAAATGAAGCAACCGACAAACAACTAATCTCAAAAATATACAAGCAACTCCTACAGCTCAACTCCAGAAAAATAAACGACCCAATCAAAAAATGGGCCAAAGAACTAAATAGACATTTCTCCAAAGAAGACATACAGATGGCTAACAAACACATGAAAAGATGCTCAACATCACTCATTATCAGAGAAATGCAAATCAAAACCACTATGAAGTACCATTTCACACCAGTCAGAATGGCTGCGATCCAAAAGTCTACAAATAATAAATGCTGGAGAGGGTGTGGAGAAAAGGGAACCCTCTTACACTGCTGGTGGGAATGCAAACTAGTACAGCCACTATGGAGAACAGTGTGGAGATTCCTTAAAAAACTGGAAATAGAACTGCCTTATGATCCAGCAACCCCACTGCTGGGCATACACACTGAGGAAACCAGAAGGGAAAGAGACACGTGTCCCCCAATGTTCATCGCAGCACTGTTTATAATAGCCAAGACATGGAAGCAACCTAGATGTCCATCAGCAGATGAATGGATAAGAAAGCTGTGGTACATATACACAATGGAGTATTACTCAGCCATTAAAAAGAATACATTTGAATCAGTTCTAATGAGGTGGATGAAACTGGAGCCTATTATACAGAGTGAAGTAAGCCAGAAGGAAAAACATAAATACAGTATACTAACGCATATATATGGAATTTAGAAAGATGGTAACAATAACCCGGTGTACGAGACAGCAAAAGAGACACTGATGTATAGAACAGTCTTATGGACTCTGTGGGAGAGGGAGAGGGTGGGAAGATTTGGGAGAATGGCAATGAAACATGTAAAATATCATGTAGGAAACGAATTGCCAGTCCAGGTTCGATGCACGATGCTGGATGCTTGGGGCTGGTGCACTGGGACGGCCCAGAGGGATGGTATGGGGAGGGAGGAGGGAGGAGGGTTCGGGATGGGGAACACATGTATACCTGTGGCGGATTCATTTTGATATTTGGCAAAACTAATACAATTATGTAAAGTTTAAAAATAAAATAAAATTAGAAAAAAAAAATCAAGAGAGTTCCAGAAAAGCATCTATTTCTGCTTTATTGACTATGCCAAAGCCTTTGACTGTGGAACACAATAAACTGTGGAAAATTCTGAAAGAGATGGGAATATCAGACCCCTTGACCTGCCTCTTGAGAAATCTGAATGCAGGTCAGGAAGCAATAGTTAGAACTGGACATGGAACAACAAACTGGTTCCAAATAGGAAAAGGAGTACGTCAAGGCTGTATACTGTCACTCTGCTTATTTAACTTATATGCAGAGTACATTATGAGAAATGCTGGGCTGGATGAAGCACAAGGTGGAATCAAGATTGCCAGGAGAAATATCAATCACCTCAGATATGCAGATAACACCACCCTTATGGCAGGAAGTGAGGAAGAACTAAAGAGCCTCTTGATGAAGGTGAAAGAGGAGAGTGAAAAGTTGGCTTAAAGCTCAACATTCAGAAAACAAAGATCATGGCATCTGGTCCCATCACTTCATGGCAAATAGATGGGGAAACAATGGCTGACTTTATTTTTCTGGGCTCCAAAATCACTGCAGATGGTGACTGCAGCCATGAAATTAAAAGACACTTACTCCTTGGAAGGAAAGTTATGACCAACCAAGATAGCATATTCAAAAGCAGAGACATTACTTTGCCAACAAAGGCCTGTCTAGTCAAGGCTATGGTTTTTCCAGTGGTCATGTATGAATGTGAGAGTTGGACTATAAAGAAAGTTGAGGGCTGAAGAATTGATGCTTTTGAACTGTGGTGTTGGAGAAGACTCTTGAGAGTCCTTTGGACTGCAAGGAGACCCAACCAGTCCATTCTAAAGGAGATCAGTCCTGGGTGTTCTTTGGAAGGAATGATGCTAAAGCTGAAACTCCAGTACTTTGGCCACCTCATGAGAAGATTTGACTCATTACAAAAGACTCTGATGCTGGGAAGGACTGGGGGCCAGAGGAGAAGGGGACGACAGAGGATGAGATGGCTGGATGGCATCACCAACTCGATGGACATGAGTCTGAGTGAACTCCAGGAGTTGGTGATGGACAGGGAGGCCTGGCGTGCTATGATTCATGGGGTTGCAAAGAGTTGGACACGACTGAGTGACTGAACTGAACTGAACTGAGCATGGCCCCGCCCATCAGAACAAGACCTCAGTCAGTCTCTCCCATCAGGAAGCTTCCATAAGCCTCTTTTCCTTCTCCATCAGAGGGCAGACAGAATGAAAATCACAATCACAGAAAACTAACCAATCTGATCACATGGACCAAGCTTTGTCTAACTCAATGAAACTATGAGCCATGCCATGTAGGGCCACCCAAGATAGATGAATCATGGAGGAGAGTTCTAACAAAATGTGGTCCACTGGAGAAGGGAATGGCAAACCCCTTCAGTATTCTTGTCTGGAGATCCCCATGAACAGTATGGAAAGGCAAAAAGATAGGACACTGAAAGATGAACTCCCCATGTCGGTAGCTGCCCAATATGCTACTGGAGATCAGTGGAGAAATAACTCCAGAAAGAATGAAGAGACAGAGCCAAAGCAAAAACAACACCCAGTTGTGGATGTGACTGGTCATAGAAGTAAAGTCCAATGCTGTGAAGAGAAATACTGCATCGGAACCTGGAATGTTAGGTCCATGAAACAAGGCAAACTGGAAGTGGTCAAACAGAAGATGGCAATAGCGAACATCAACATTTTAGGAATCAGCGAACTAAAATGGACTGGAATGGGTGAATTTAACTCAGATCAGATCAGTCGCTCAGTCATGTCCGACTTTAACTGTCATGTCTGAATTTAACTCAGATGACCATTATATCTACTACTGTAGGCAAGAATCCCTTAGAAAAAATGGAATAGCCATCATAGTCAACAAAACAGTCCAAAATGCAGTACTTGGATGCAATCTCAAAAACGACAGAATGATCTCTGTTTGCTTCCAAGGCAAACCATTCAATACCACAGTAATCCAAGTCTATGCCCAAACCAGTAATGCTGAAGAAGCTGAAGTTGAACAGTTCTATGAAGACCTACTGCTGCTGCTGCTGCTAAGTCACTTCAATCGTGTCCGACTCTGTGCGACCCCATATACGGCAGCCCACCAGGCTCCCCCGTCCCTGGGATTCTCCAGGCAAGAACACTGGAGTGGGTTGCCATTGCCTTCTCCAATGCAGGAAAGTGAAAAGTTAAAGTGAAGTCGCTCAGTCGGGCCCCAACCTCAGCGACCCCATGGACTGCAGCCTTCCAGGCTCCTCCGTCCATGGGACTTTCCAGGCAAGAGTACTGGAGTGGGGTGCCATTGCCTTCTCCGATGAAGACCTACAAGACCTTCTAAAACTAATACTCAAAAAGATGCCCTTTTCATTATAAGGGACTGGAATGCAAAAGTAGGAAGTCAAGAAACACCTGGAGTAACAGGCAAATTTGGCCTTGGAGTACAGAATGAAGCAGGGCAAAGGCTAATAGAGTTTTGCCAAGAGAACGCACAGGTCATAGCAAACACTGTCTTCCAACAACACAAGAGAAGACTCTACACGTGGACCTCACTGATGGTCAATACCAAAATCAGATTGATTATATTTCTTTTCAGCCAAAGATCTAGAAGCTCTATACAGTCAGCAAAAAGAAGACCGGGACTTGGCTCAGAGCATGAACTCCTTATTGCCAAATTCAGACTTAAGTTGAAGAAAGTAGGGAAAACCACTAGACCATTCAGGTATGACCTAAATCAAACCCCTTACAATTATACAGTGGAAGTGAGAAATAGATACAAGGGATTAGATCTGATAGACAAAGTGCCTGAAGAACTATGATGGGAGGTTCATGACACTGTATAGGAGGCAGGGATCAAGACCATCCCAAGAAAAAGAAATGCAAAAAGGCAAAATGGCTGTCAGAGGAGACCTTACAAGTAGCTGTGAAAGAAGAGAACCAAAAGGCAAAGGAAAGATATACCCATTTGAATCCAGAGTTCCAAAGAATAGCAAGGAGAGATAAGAAAGCCTTCCTCAATGAGAGGAAAACAATAGAATGGGAAAGACTAGAGATCTTTTCAAGAAAATTAGATATACCAAGGGAACATTTCATGCAATGATGAGCTCAGTGAAGGACAGGAATGGTATGGACCTAACAGAAGTAGAAGATATTAAGAAGAGGTGGCAAGAATACACAGAAGAACTGTTCAAAAAATATCTTCATGATGCAGATAATCACGATGGTGTGATCACTCACCTAGAGCCAGTCATCCTGGAATGTGAAGTCAAGTGGGCCTTGAAGCATCACTATGAACAAAGCTAGTGGAGCTGATGGAATTCCAGTGGAGCTATTTCAAATCCTGAAAGATGATGCTGTGAACGTGCTGCACTCAATATGCAAGCAAATTTGAAAAACTCAGCAGTGGCCACAGGACTGGAAAAGGTCAGTTTTCATTCCAGTCCCAAAGAAGGGCAATGCCACAGAATGCTCAAACTACCACACAATTGCACTCACCTTACACGCTAGCAAAGTAATGCTCAAAATTCACCAAGCCAGCCTTCAGCAATGTATGGACGATGAACTTCCAGATGTTCAAGTTGGTTTTAGAAAAGGCAGAGGAACCAGAGATCAAACTGCCAACATCTGCTGGATCATGGAAAAAGCAAGAGAGTTCCAGAAAAACATCTATTTCTGCTTTATTGACTATGCCAAAGCTTTTGACTGTGTGGATCACAACAAACTGTGGGAAATTCTTAGAGATGGGAGAATAGTATGGATGTTTCTTAAGAAACTAAAAATAGAACTACCATATGACCCAGCAATTCTACTCCTTGGCATATATCCGGAGAAAATCATTATTCAAAAAGACACATGAGCCCCAGTGTTCACTACAGCAATATTTACAATAGCCAGATAATGGAAGCAACCTAAATGGCCATCAAGAGATGAATGGATAAAGAATATGTGGTATATGTATGCAATGAAATAGTATGCAGTCATTAAAAAAAAAAAAAACGACAAAATTCGGTCATTTGAAGAGATGTGAATGGACCGAGAGATTGTTATACTGAGTGAAGAAAGTTAGGAAGAGAAAAACAAATATCATATATTAATGCAAACCTGTGGAATCTAAAAAAATAGTGTAGATGATCTAATTTGCAAAACAGAATTAGAGACACAGAGGTAGAGAACAAATGTATAGATACCAAGCCGGGAAAGAAGGGGTGGGTTGAATTGGGAGATTGGGACTGATATACTTGCACTGTTGATAGGGTGCATAAAATAGATAACTAATGAGAGCCTACCATATAGCTCAGGGAACCATACTCAGTCCTCTGTGGTGACCTAAATGGGAAGGAAATCCAAAAGAGAGGGGATGTATGATAACGCATAGCTTATGTATAACTGCATAATAGAAACATATATTGCAAAGCAACTATAATTCAAAAAAGATTTTTTTAAAAACATATTTGAAAAACCTACAACAAGCATGATACTCAATGGGAAAAGAATGAAAGCTTTTCCTCTAATATCAGTAAGACTTGGGTCCTACTTCAGCCACTTCTATTCAACATAGTACTGGACGTTCTGGGCAGAGAAATTAGGCAAAAAATAGAAAGGCATTCAAATTGGAAAATAAGAAGTAAAATGACCTATGTTCACAGATGATATGATCTTACATGTTAAACAAAACCCTAAAGATTTCTCAAAAAAAATTCTAAGAACTAGTAAATGAATTCAGCAGAGTAGCAGAAAATAAAGCCAACATGTAAGTCAGTTGCATTTCTAGACACTAAGAATGAAAGAATCTGAAAATGAAACAACATAATAATCCTACTATCAAAGCATCAAAAAGAACAAAATACTTGGGAACTAACTCCGCCAAACACATTAAAAATTGGAACAATGAAAACTACAAATGTTTCTGAAATAAATTAAACAAGACAAAAATAAAAACACATCACATATCCAGGTACTGGAAGACTTAACATCTTTAAGATGTCAGTAATAGCCAAAGCAGGGACATCCCTGGTGGTACAGTGGGTAAGCATCTGCCTGCCATTGCAGGGGACATGGGTTCAGTCCCTGGTCTGGTATGATTCCAGATGACATGGGCAACTAAAGCCTGTTCAACTTAACCACTGAAACCCGTTTGCCGTACAGCCTGTATCCACAACTACTGAGCCCGTGTGCTGAACTCCTGAAGTCCATGTGCCTAGAACCTGTGCTCTGCTTCATGAGAAGCCACCATAGTGAGAAGCCTGTGCAACACAGGAAGAGTAGTCACCGCTCACCAAAACTAGAGAAAACCAGCATGTAGCAATGAAGACTCAGTACAAGCAAAAAGTAAATGAAGTAACAACCAAAGCAATCTTCCGGTTCAATACACTCCCTAACAAAATCTCAAGTGAAATGGTGGGCTGGATGAATCACAAGCTGGAATCAAGATTGCCAGGAAAACAAACAACTTCAAATATGAAGATGATATACCACTTTAATGGCAGAAAGTGAAGAGGAATTAAAGAGCCTCTTGATGAGGGTGAAAAAGCTGGCTTGAAACTCAACATTAAAAAATTAAGATCATGGCATCTGGTCCCATCACTTCATGGCAAATAAGTGGGGGTAAAAGTGGAAATAGTGACAGATTTTATATTCTTGGGCTTGAAAATCACTACAGATGGTGACTGCACCCATGAAATTAAAAGATAATTGCTTCTTGGAATAAAAGCTATGACAAAACTAGACAGCATTTAAAAAGCAGTGTGTTAGTTGCTCAGTCATGCCCAACTCTTTGTGACCCCAGGCACTATAGCCCACTAGGCTCCTCTGTCCATGGAATTCTCTAGGCAAGAATACTGGAGTGGGTTGTCATTCCCTTCTCTAAGAGATATTCCTGATCCAGGGATTGAACCCGGATCTCTTGCATCGCAGGCAGATTCTTTATCACTATGCCACTTGGGAGAGATACCACTATGCTGACAAACACCTGTTTAGTCAAAGCTATGGCTTTTCCAGTAGTCATGTATGGATGTGAGAAGTTGGACCAAAAGGAAGGCTAAGAGCCAAGAATTGATGCTTTCAAACTGTGGTGCTGGAGAAGACTCTTAAGAGTCCCTTGGACTGCAAGATCAAACCAGTCAATCCTAAAGGACATCAACCCTGAATATTCATTGGAAGGACTGATGCTAAAGCTGAAGCTCCAATACTTTGGCCACCTGAGGTGAAGAATCGACTCATTGGAAAAGACACTGATGCTGGGAAAGATTGAGGGCAGGAGGAGAAGGGGGTGACAGGGAATGAGATGGTTGGATGGCATCACCAATTCAGTGGACATGAGTTTGAGCAAACTCCAAGAGACAGTGAAGGATAAGGAAGCCTGGCATGCTGCAGTCCATAGGGTCGCAAAGAGTTGGATACAACTCAGTGACTGAACTACAAATCAAAATCTCAATTGTATGCTTTTGTTTTTACAAAAATAAAAAAAGCCATCCTAAAATTCATAAGAACTTCAAGGGACTCCTACTGGCCAAAATGATCAAAAACAAACAAACAAACGAGGCTTGAGGACCTCTTCCTCCTGACTGTACAATTTAATACATGGCTAAAGTAATCAAAATAGGGTGGTACTAGAGAAGGCAATGGCAACCCACTCCAGTACTCTTGCCTGGAAACTCCCATGGGCAGAGGAGCCTGGTGGGCTGCAGTCCATGGGGTCGTGAAGAGTTGGACATGACTGAGCAACTTCACTTTCACTTTTCACTTTCCTGCATTGGAGAAGGAAATGGCAACCCACTCCAGTGTTCTTGCCTGGAGAATCCCAAGGACGGGGGAGCCTGGTGGGCTGCCATCTATGGGGTCGCACAGAGTAGGACACGACTGAAGCGACTTAGCAGCAGCAGCAGCAGCAACAGCATAAAGGTAAATACACAGAGCAATGGAATAAAGAGCCCAGAAATAAACCCTTGTGCATATGATTATATGCTTTCTGACAAGGATGCCAAGACAATGGGGAAAGGACAATCTTTGCAACAAATGGTGGGATGAAAAAACTGGATAGCCACAAGCCAAATAATGAAGCTGGTCCCTTAATCTAACACCACATACAAAAATTTACTCAAATGAATCAAAGACTTAAATGTAAGACCAAAGACTATCCAACTCTTAGAATAAAATGCAGAGAAAAAACTTCATGACACTGGACATGGCAATGATTCTTGGACATGATACCAAAGGCATTGGCAGCAAAAGGAAAAATAGATAAGTTTATTTAAAAATTTAAAAATTTATGCATCAAAAAGACATTAAGACAGAATAGAAAGGCAACCCAAAGAACAAGAGAATGTTTACAAATTATATACTTGCTAAAGGATTAATTTCCAGAATATACAGGGAACTCCCAAAACTCAACAACAAAAATGATACCATTTAAAAATAGGCAAAGGCCCTGAAAAGACATTTCTCCAAGAAAGATATAAAAAAGGGCCAATAAGAACATGAAAAGATATTCAACATCACTAATCATTAGGGAAATTCAAATCAAAACAATAATGGGATAATATCTCACACTGTTGATACTTATTGGCTACTATCCAAAAACAGACAAAAACACAAGTGTTGGGGATTCCATGGTTAGGATTCCATGCTGCCACTGCAGGTAGCCCAAGTTTCATCCTGGTTGGGGAACTAACATCAGGCATGCCATATGGCACAGCCAAAAAAAAAAAAAAAAACAAGTGTTGGTAGGATGTGGAGAAACCAGAACGCTTCTGCATTCTTGGTGGAAATATAAAATGGTGCAGCCACTGTGGAAAACTGTGTGAAGATTCCTTTAAAACTAAAAATAGAATTATATGACTCGGTTCCACTTCTGGGTATATGCCCAGAATAAAAAACTGGGGGACAGAGACTTCCCTGGCAGTCCAGTGGTTAAGACCTCGCCTTCCGATAAAAGGGTTGTGGGTTTGATCCTTGTTCGGGGAGCTAAGATCCCAGATGCCTCGTGGCCAAAAAAACAAACAAACAAACAAACAAACATAAAACAGAAGCAATATTGTAACAAATTCAATAAAGATTTTTTTAAAAATGGGGGACCAAAAAACACCTTCATCATCCACCCTCTTCTCTTAATTTCACTGTATTTCTTAAAATTTCCCAGAGTAAGCAGCAGACAATCCACAAGCTGAATTCAGACAGGAGACATTTTAAAAAATTGGTCACCAGTATAAAATTCAGGAATCTTCAGGTATCTTTTTCTGGATCACAATCCCAAATTTGGGTGGGAAGTTTTAAAAGATGAGCTGGGATATCTTTTCATACAAGAGAGGAAAGCAGTTACAAAAGACTACTGAAGGCAGTATCAGATGACTCAGGAGGAACTTGAAGTTCAGAGGATAATGTGCAATGATGTTATCATCAACAAGAAGAACTGCAATGGACTAAAAAATCAAATGGATTCAAATTTGTGTGTCCATACTCATAATAAGACAATTAACTGATATCCATGGAAGATGCTTGGGAACCAGCTTACTATTCTGAAAATGTGTAAGTGAAAGATAAACATTCATCCTGAACAAAGTATACTGTGAAGTAGCAACCAAATAATGGATGAGAATACTCTTTATATAATTATCGTAGCTAATAAGTAAAGCTCTGTTCATTTCCAAGGCAAACCATTCAATATCACAGTAATCCAAGTCTATGCCCCAACCAGTAACGCTGAAGAAGCTGAACGGTTCTATGAAGACCTACAAGACCTTTTAGAACTAACACCCAAAAAAGACGTCCTTTTCATTATAGGGGGCTGGAATGCAAAAGTAGGAAGTCAAGAAACACCTGGAGTAACAGGCAAATTTGGCCTTGGAATACGGAATGAAGCAGGGCAAAGACTGGTAGAGTTTTGCCAAGAAAATGCACTGGTCATAACAAACACCCTCTCCCAACAACACAAGAGAAGACTCTACACGTGGACATCACCAAATGGTCAACACCGAACTCAGATTGATTATATTCTTTGCAGCCAAAGATGGAGAAGTTCTATACAGTCAGCAAAAACAAGACCAGGAGCTGACTGTGGCTCAGACCACGAACTCCTTATTGCCAAATTCAGACTTAAATTGAAGAAAGTAGGGAAAACCACTAGACCATTCAGGTATGACCTAAATCATATCCCTTATGATTATACAGTGGAAGTGAGAAATGGATTTAAGGGCCTAGATCTGATAGATAGAGTGCCGGATGAACTATGGAATGAAGTTCGTGACATTGTACAGGAGACAGGGATCAAGACCATTCCCATAGAAAAGAAATGCAAAAAAGCAAAATGGCTGTCTGGGGAGGCCTTACAAATAGCTGTGAAAAGAAGAGAAGCGAAAAGCAAAGGAGAAAAGGAAAGATACAAACATCTGAATGCAGAGTTCCAAAGAATAGCAAGAAGAGATAAGAAAGCCTTCTTCAGTGATCAATGCAAAGAAATAGAGGAAAACAATAGAATGGGAAAGACTAGAGATCTCTTCAAGAAAATCAGAGATACCAAAGGAACATTTCATGCAAAGATGGGCTTGATAAGGACAGAAATGGGATGGACCGAACAGAAGCAGAAGATATTAAGAAGAGATGGCAAGAATACACAGAAGAACTGTACAAAAAAGATCTTCACGACCCAGATAATCACGATGGTGTGATCACTGACCTAAACCAGACATCCTGGAATGTGAAGTCAAGTGGGCCTTAGAAAGCATCACTACGAACAAAGCTAGTGGAGGTGATGGAATTCCAGTTGAGCTATTCCAAATCCTGAAAGATGATGCTGTGAAAGTGCTACACTCAATATGCCAGCAAATTTGGAAAACTCAGCAGTGGCCACAGGACTGGAAAAGGTCAGTTTTCATTCCAATCACAAAGAAAGGCAATGCCAAAGAATGCTCAAACTACCGCTCAAACTTCCTGATGTTCAAGCTGGTTTTAGAAAAGGCAGAGGAACCAGAGATCAAATTGCCAACATCTGCTGGATCATGGAAAAAGCAAGAGAGTTCCAGAAAAACATCTATTTCTGCTTTATTGACTATGTCAAAGCCTTTGACTGTGTGGATCACAATAAACTGTGGAAAATTCTGAAAGAGATGGGAATACCAGACCACCTGACCTGCCTCTTGAGAAACCTGTATGCAGGTCAGGAAGCAACAGTTAGAACTGGACATGGAACAACAGACTGGTTCCAAATAGGAAAAGGAGTTCATCAAGGCTGTATAATGTCACCCTGCTTATATAACTTTTATGCAGAGTACATCATGAGAAACGCTGGACTGGAAGAAGCACAAGCTGGAATCAAGATTTCCGGGAGAAATATCAATCACCTCAGATATGCAGATGACACCACCCTTATGGCAGAAAGTGAAGAGGAACTCAAAAGCCTCTTGATGAAAGTGAAAGAGGAGAGTGAAAAAGTTGGCTTAAAGCTCAACATTCAGAAAACGAAGATCATGGCATCCAGTCCCATCACTTCATGGGAAGTAGATGGGGAAACAGTGGAAACAGAGTCAGACTTTATTTTTCTGGGCTCCAAAATCACTACAGATGGTGACTGCAGCCATGAAATTAAAAGACGCTTACTCCTTGGAAGGAAAGTTATGACCAACCTAGATAGCATATTCAAAAGCAGAGACATTACTTTGCCAACAAAGGTTCATCTAGTCAAGGCTATGGTTTTTCCTGTGTTCATGTTTGGATGTGAGAGTTGGACTGTGAAGAAGGCTGATCGCCAAAGAATTGATGCTTTTGAACTGTGGTGTTGGAGAAGACTCTTGAGAGTCCCTTGGACTGCAAGGAGATCCAACCAGTCCATTCTGAAGGAGATCAGCCCTGGGATTTCTTTGGAAGGAATGATGCTAAAGCTGAAACTCCAGTACTTTAGCCACCTCATGCGAAGAGGTGACTCATTGGAAAAGACTCTGATGCTGGGAGGGATTGGGGGCAAGAGGAGAAGGCGAGGACAGAGGATGAGATGGCTGGATGGCATCACTGACTCGATGGACGTGAGTCAGTGAATTCCAGGAGTTGGTGATGGACAGGGAGGCCTGGCGTGCTGCAATTCATGGGGTCGCAAAGAGTCGGACACGACTGAGCAACTGACCTGACCTGATCTGATCTGATCTGAATAAGTAAATAGGTTTATAAACACACACACATTCTCCATATATATGCATACATATAATCAATATAATAGAAAAACACCATCCTGGAATCTCCAAAAAAACTAGTTGAACCAGATATTCAATATGAATGGCTGGTAAAATTATAGAGTCATAATCATATTATGCATCTTAAGGCATAAGGAAGAAGGCAATAACACCTATTTTAGTAGGTCTACCCAAAACTTTGAGCTCAAGCTTCTATATCTGACTACTGATTTACAGAAAATAAAGAAGAAAGTTGAAATTATTAAAAGATATTTCAGGAGTATAATCAGCAAAATGCAGACTCTGGATTTATAGGACAAACATTCCAGTTTCTTTAACAAATAAATTTCAAGAAGAAAATGAAAAATAGCCATGGAGAAATATCTCCTAACACTCAACAGCACTGGGATAAAGGACAGACTTTAAGTATCAGAGAAACATATAGTCGAGCTTAGGTTTCCTCACCTGAAAAACAGTAGTTTATCTCATAGGGTTGTTGTGATTATTTAGATAATGAACATAAAACACTAGCTCATTGCCTAACTTATGGTACCTGCACAATAAACATTTTTATTATCTTCATCATTAGAAAATATGCACTGCATGGACAATTAAATGAATGGAATACATCTAATGAAAATACTGACTGTGGAGCATTCTTAGATCATGTTGGTCATGTCATTTACAAAATATTCATTGTGCACTGGAGCTGGTGCAGGAGGCATGAGAAGGAGTAAAATGTGACCGCCACTCTTGCAATTTTGGCTTTTCAAAAAGAAATCATCCCTGCTTACAGTGTGTCAAAGTTCACTAACATTCTGATGGGAAGAACTTCTAGCAAGAATGTCCATCAAATGGTTGATCTTTCATATAGAACCTGACTGAGGGGTGGATAATGCTCATTGTCATGATGATTTACTCTGCATCACTGAATCATTTCAGAATTACTAATGTTTTTACAGACACTGGTACTCTTGCCTGGCTCTTTTCTACTTTTGCTCCTTCCACCTGTTCCTCTTTTCTATCCACAAGGTTTCCTTTCACTCCATATACTTCCTGAGGAGCAAAAGCCTGGGACATATTCATCTGTATGTCTTGGAAGAGAAAGAGGATAAATAAACAAGCCTGCCAGAATGTTAAGAGAACAAATACTTCCTCACTGCAGAAGAGACAACTGACCCACTTAAAGGTGAGATACAGATGACTAATGCAGTACAGACAGTTCCCACCTTATAAACACTCTGCTTACAAATGACCCAGACACACATTACTTCCCTTCCCCAGTCCCAACCCAGCAAGCTGCTATTGCCATGGAAACCTCTAGGGGCAGGAAGGGGGAAGAAACCTGAAGGTTTTAGAAAATCAGAGGGTTCAAAATAAAAGGGAAGAAATTGAGAAAAGAATAGCTTGTCTTCCCAAGCATGAACTCTGTATTATTGCCTGATTTTCTAACTATGGAGGGCCATGATTAGCAGGCAGGAATTCTGAAAAAGACAACCACTTCTGATGGGAGTTTTGGCAATAATAGTCTATTACTTTGAGGCTAACTTTTCACTAATGATACGATTCTTAACACTAGTATTTTAATCAGGGACAGAAAGGTGCTCTGACTTTGCCAGCCATAATGGTAGTCAGCATCCTAAGCACAGCATGCTCACCACTCCTAAGTACAATTCACAGCCACCACATGTACGAAACCCTAGCCACCATTTGCATGTGTAAAACAATAGAAAAAGGAGCCTCTCTTATTCTCATTCTTCCACAAAGATAGATGATATATACCTGGGACAGTCAGTAGCAAAGCCTGGCTGCTGAGGAAGGCCAACAGAAGTAGGAGGGAGGGAGGTCAACATACAAAGAAGCAGCTGATCTGAAAGATGGACAGTGAAATAGAGACAGAGGGAGAGAAAAGGGCATGGGGGAGTCTGGTGAAGTCATTTTAGCTCCTAGAAGTTATTACTTCTTGGTTACATAAGACAGTCTCCTTGTGTGTGATCCACTTTGAATTGTGTTTTTTGTCCCTTATCAACAAGATCCCTGACTAACACAGCTTCAGTCTCAGACCCACTCACTGGTTTCTTTGCTGCTTGTCTTCTCCCGGGTCAATCAGCATGTTGTCCCCTGGTTTCCCTGAGTTTTGACCTCTCTGCCTCAGTGCTTTGTCCCAAGGGCAGCTCCAGGAGTGATGCTGGCCAGTGTCCCTAGATTAATGTCTGTCTCCAGAGTCAGCCTGTGAGGGGTAAATGCTATTCCTGTAGGTGCAGCGCCCCTTACTAGTTGTGTGATCTGAGCCTTATTTTCCTTCCATGTTGTTAGATACATCTTGAACAGTACCAAACGTAATTTCAAATATTTAATAATTTTTGAAAAAAAGTGCAGATAAACTGTAAGAGTAAAAAAAAAAACCTGGGTTCTAAATATATGCATTGGAAGAATAAGTTGAACAATAGAATATTTTGTGTAACCAGTGTGCACTTGTTTCATTCCACATCTTTAGTTAAAGTTTTTGCCAATTTTATTTCAATGTGTAGTCATTTCCTAGAAATCACATGACCTAGAATCTTTTTAAAAAAAAATTTTTTTTGTTTTATTACGAGGAGGGAAAACACTAAAAAACAAATCTTGTTTAATTCCACCTTCCTAAGTATTTCCTTCCAAATTGTATCTAATGTATTCATATTTTTCCATAGGTGAAATCACAGTGATATAACTTTGTCTTTTTGCTTCCTCACTTATATTAATAAAGTCTTTCTACATGCCTGATCTTCATCAATAAGTATATAAGTAATATAACTATATATATATATATATATCTAATTTAATAATTCTAGCTATTCCTTCCCGTAGATATAACTGATATGACATATCTAATTTATATTCTCCATCTGTTGGACATCTTCATTTTTTCCCAAATAGATTATGAATGCTGGAATGAAAAGTGGGATTACTGGGTCAAAACTCTACAAGCAACTCTTGCCATTTTATGTAAAATTACCCAAAGAATTTTCCTGAGTTATCCCACCACCAGCAAGTGTGGGGATATGTGTATGGATGTTTCATTTGTAATAGAGGAGATCCTGTCTTTGGTATTGTATTATTTTTCTTTTCTTATGGAATATGTTACCATTTAATGGACACCATATAAATTAAAATCTGAATTTCAGAAAGACAATAATTAAGACCAAAGAAAGGAAACAAAAATAAAGCTTGCAAGTATGTAAAATTTCTATTTCTGAATCTCTTTTAAATTAACAGTATTAACCTATACTGTTTATTATTTCTTTCCATCTTTTAACCTCATCATTTGTTGAATTGTGAACCATTGCAAACACTGTTGAAATCTGAGACTCACTCATTCTTTTTATTTTTTTAACTATTTTATATTGGATTATAGCCTGATCGGGGCTTCCCTGGTAGCTCAGCTGGTGAAGAATCCGCCTGGAATGGAGGAGACCCTAGTTCGATTCTTGGGTCAGGAAGGTCCCTGAAGAAGGGATAGGCTACCCACTCCAGTATTCTTGTGTTTCCCTGATGGCTCAGCTGGTAAAGAATCTGCTTGTAATGCAGGAGACCTGGGTTCCACCCCTGGGTTGGGAAGATCTCCTGGAGAAGGGCATGGAAACCCACTCCAGTATTCTTGCCTGGAGAATCCCCATGGACAGAGGAGCCTGGCAGGCTGCAGTCCATGGGGTCACAAAGAGTTGGACACAACTGAGCGACTAAGCACAGCACAGTATATAGCTTGGTTAACAAAGTTGTGATCGTTTCAGGTGGACAGCAAAGAGACTTAGTCATACATATACATGTATCCATTCTCCCCCCAAATCTCCTCCCATCCAGGCTGCCACATAACATTGACCAGGGTTCCCTGTGCTATACAGCATGACCTTGGTTATTCATTTTAAATATAACAGTGTACATATCAATCCCAAACTCTCCAACTATCCTCTCCCCCATCCTTCACCACTGGTAAGATAAATACCTTTCCCTCTTTTAGACATCATAACTTATAAAGAAGAAGGTAATTTTGCACATACATACTATCCTTTCAATAAGGACTCTTGTTTCATGGAGTATTAAAATAAGGATGCAAATTTGTCATTTTATGAAACTGTGAATGTGTTAGTTGTTCAGTTGTGCCCAACTCTTTGTGACCCCATGGACTGTAGCCCACCAGGCTCCTCTGTCCATGGAATTCTCCATGGACAAGGCAAGAATACTGTAGTGAGTTTCCATTTCCTTCTCCAGGGGATCTTCCTACCCAGGTATGGAACTCAGGTCTCCTGCACTGCAGGCGGATTCTTTACTGCCTGAGCCACCAGGGAAGCCCACTCTTCCCAAGAAGGAGGTATACTTTACAAAAGACAAAACCGTAAGTAACCAAAAAAAAAAAAAAAAGGTAAAAGTCATAGAAGGGAAAACCTAGAGGTTTCCTTTGAGAGGTTTTACAGAGTCACAAAGAAGAGGGATTAAAATTTATGAACCAATATAATCCAAAAATTTCCCATGTTTTTCTGACACTTTACACATCTACCTTCTCTTTTCCAAATTTGAACCTTGTATCCAAGCTGTAAAGCTCCAGGTTGCTTTACTGAGGAAGCAGTAACAGGCTGAGGTGGGTTATACGGTCCTTGGATGTGGGCTCTGGAACAATCTTTAACGTTGGAATTCTGCCAAGAATGAGGAGCAGCTCTGGGCTAGACTTAGGACAATGAAGAGTGAGATGACAGACACATTAAACAGTTGTGGTCAGACTGCAAAGACTAGAAGTCCTAAAATAGACTGGATGCAAACTTGAGAGACAGTTTTCAACTCTTTGCTCGTTTATCAGAGAAATGTACATAGATGTCATAAAAGTAATAAGGTGCCACATATCTACTGATATAAGGATCATATTCCAAATGCCATCCTCTAAACTTTTGGATTTAAACTATTCACCCACAGGTTTTTGTAAAAAAAAAAAAAAAAAAGCAAAATAAAGATTTAAAAAAACTTTCTAGTTCAAACTAGTCTACACTGCAGGTTATTGAGGGGTAATGTATGCAAAGGACTGAGTGCATTCAACCCATCATTCATTCAACAAGTTTTTATTGAGACCTATTAGAAGTGAGAAATTCAGTAATGAATACGTAAGGTCCTTTCCTTCTGGGCACATACGCTTTCAGAGGTAAAACAAGATGGGGCAGACTAATACCTACAATTAAATGAAACTAATATATATAACAAATGTAATAATAGAAAATTGCATCAAGTCCCTGAAGAAACACACAAGAAACTGAGACAGAGAATGACAAACTTGAAGTGAGGAGACTCTAAACAAGAAACGGCTCTTTGAACTTATGGTTACCACGGGGGAAAGTGGGCAAGGATAAATTGGGACATTGGGACTGACATATACAACTACGATGTATAAAACAGATAACTAATATGGACTTACTGTGTAGCACAGGGAACTCTACTCAATACCCTAATGATCAAATGAAAAGAAATCAAAAAGAATGGATATATGTATGATTGATTCACTTTGCTGTATACCGGAAACTAACACAACATCGTAAATCAACTATACTCCAATAAAAATTAATTTAAAAAAAAAGAAAAGAAATGGCTCTTTGCACTTTGTCGTGTCTATCATTTTAAAGATCTGTGCCAGTCCTTCCCTTCTTCCTCTAGCCTCGACCAAACTACAGCTGCCACAATGTTCTGTTGGGGGTCAGGGCAGGGTGCCCCCAAAAATGCCACAATGGCAGAGTGATTATTTTTAATTAAAGTTACTTAAGAAATAAATGGCCAATGCCAGAGGGACACTCTGACCCTCATTTCTGTCTCCCTGAAAGCAGGAAATAAATCTGTCATGTCGAAGGTACACTCCCTGCATCTGGAGGTAGAAGGACATGCTTATTGCCAGAGAGAGGGATCTCAGGTTAAGAAGCCTGTAGAAACGAACCTTGTTCTTTAACTGACTACCCCAAGCCCAAACTGTTCAGATTCTTTACTAATTGAGCACTCAAAGCCTAAATTTCTTTTATCAATTCTTGATGAATTTCTTTTATCAATTATTGAATTTCATCAATTCCTCACAAATTTATTGTTTAAAAAAGTGAAGTCGCTCAGTCGTGTCCAACTCTTTGCGACCCCATGGACTGTAGCCTACCAGGCTCCTCCGTCCATGGGATTCTCCAGGCAAGAGTAGTGGAGTAGGGTGCCATTGCCTTCTCCAGGGGATCTTCCTGACCCAGGGATCGAACCCAGGTCTCCCACATTCCAGGCAGACGTTTTAACCTCTGAGCTTCCTGCTTCGGCCACTTTCTGAGTTCTATTTCTACAGGGTCTCCATGCACACAAATTAAAATGTGTTTCTTTTTCTCTTGATAATCTGTCTTGTGTCAGTCTTCGAATCCAGGTTACTAGTCCAGCCAGGAGAACTGGAGCAGAGTAGAGGGGGACAGTTCCCCTCCTTACATACACACACACAGTCACACATACTCACTCCTCTTTTCTGATGACCCCAAGAAGAATCCAAGACTTGGCTTAGGATTATGAGTTTAGAAACCCCTGCTTTAAAGAAACTGCATGCCACAGGTATTCCTAGTAGCCCCAAATGAGACTTGGTTATTGGAACTGCAGCTTGACATTTTTTTCCAATCACCAGGTTCATCTCTCATATCCTCGTAACCAAAAAAGCTAAGGCACAACCAGCATTTGAAAGAAAGAATAGCTGACTTTAGACACAATGAAAGAAAAACTTATGGGTGGGAAAGCAGCATCGGCATTCATGTGTGTTGAAGCCAAAATACTTTCTCCAGCACTGCTGTCTATATTGACTTTCCTCCAGGGAAAGTCAGTATCTATGACCGCTATCAACATGGACAGTGCAGAAGTGGCTCTCCTGAGGTTAGAAACAGTCTAACTCTAGTTCTCAATACAGTCTTCACTAACTCAAAAGAAATTAGATAAATCCTATCTTGGAATCTGCACCTCGAGGCAGCTTTCTGCTTCCCTGGTGGCTCAGAAGGTAAAATCATCTGCTTGCAATGCTGGAGACCCAGGTTCAATCCCTGGGTCAGAAAGATCCCCTGGAGAAGGAAACGGCAACCCACTCCAGGACTCTTGCCTGGAAAATTCCATGGATGGAGGAACCTTGTAGGCTATAGTCCATAGGGTCGCAAAGAGTTGGACACAACTGAGTGACTTCACTTTCACTTTTTATCTTGGAATTTGGACCTCGAGGCAGCTTTCTGCAAGTCTCTGAAGAGAGGCGTAGGAGTCCTAGCAGTGGGGAATCACACCAGCAAAACATATCTCACCCGGGATCTCAGGGGGAGGAGGAGGTGGAGCAAGTTCCAACTGTGCTGCCCACGCACTCCCACCCTTGTGCTTAATTAATGTGTGAGGGCAGGCATACATCGATTTCTAGAACGGCCTTCTTGTCTTAAATGAAAACATGGAGCATTTTTAAATGGAGCATGAGTCATGCTCCAGTTCTAGAGTTCTGCTCCAAGGTACAGGCCTTAATTTTTCATTTTGGCAAAACTTCAGATACAATGAAGTCAAGGAAACGAGCTCAAAAATGCCAAAGCACTTTGTTGGATCTTTCTGACCACTGCTTCAAGAAACACATATGAATTCTCCTTAACTAGACTCATTTGAGATCATTTAACCGTAAAGAGAAAGCAAATGAATAAAGTTTTGTTTTTAAATAATACAGTCATCAGGAAAGAATTGAAGTTGATCATATTAACTTCCTGGAGTGCTGGCTAAAAGTAGGATTCACTCCTGAGTTCCTATATGGCCTGATAAATCCACTGAATACAAAATCCATGTCTTAATTCAAACAAATAAATGCGAAAGTGTGATGTTTGAGGCCTTAGCACATAGTTAGGAGAGGTCTTAGTGGCAGCTTCTGCCCTCACACCTAGACAAGTTTTTTAACTCAATCTATGTAAGGTTAGCACTTAGCTGGTTGAGAGTGTTAATTACGCCTCTGCCACTGACATAACCTTCATGGTCATTTGTAGGCTATGTGTAGAATGGACAATCAGAGAGAGATTCTGGGTCAGTTAATAGACAATGGAAAGAGAAGAAATTTAATTTTGTATCTGGGGAATAAAAACACAATTAAGAAGAAATTTTTTAGTGTGTTATTCCCAAGCAAAGCAGCCACCCCAGAGGTGCCTGGCCCACAGTTGCCAGAGCATCTGCAACTTGTGTCTTGGACCACATGGGTGGGTGCTGAAGAGCCCATATGGGAAGATGCTCATTGCCTGTATGGTAAGCAAATGGTAGGTGGACTGTCTTCCAACTGCCTTTTAACTGATACAAACTCCTGAATCCGGTGGGCAATGTAATCCACGAGAAAGGCAGAGGGGCACTGAGGAAGAACTAAGCACTTCCTACATGCTGATAATAATAATGATAATACACTGCTATGAATCAACATCTGAGATTAAATGAATGTATTTGTATTCATAGCTAACTCTAGTTCCTAATTGACTTGTTGCCCTCATATTAAGAGCCATGTCATGCAGAGACTTTTCCTCTCTGTCATTAAAGTTGAGCAATGAGGCTTAGTGGTATAAGCAAAGCCCTCTAGACAAGAAGATGAAGGAGAAAGTCTGCTCCAATCAGAACCTGGAGATCACGGTTAGGCATGGTTGGGGAGGGGAGGGGAAGTAAGCTATGTGACCCATGAACTGACCTTGACAAACAGGGCAGAGGATTATTACACAGCTTTGAATAAAAGGCCAAAATCAGAGTAGTTTTTTACCCACTACCCATGTGGAATCCTGGAATGAGGCATATGTTCAGGGGATCCTGTCAATCTCTGGTGAGGGGCTGGGCAAAGGAGGACAGGCAGTGCTCTTTGCTCCCTACGGTCTGGCCCATGGTGTGCACAGAAATTTCCCCTGCGCCCCAGTGAGGGTCTGGAGAGAGACTGGGAGGATCACAGGACTGGCCAAGGCCTGGAGTTGGAAAAGACCCTCAGTGACAGGTGGCACAGCAGCAGCGGATCCCCTTGTTCACCAAAAGATCAAATGAAACTAGTTTTCCTGTAATGAATGCCATTCAGACCAAACCATCCATCCCATGGCAAAACAAGTTAAGACAGAGAACATGTAAACGTGCCCTATCACCAGGAAACCTCATAAGCTTTTCCCCTACACAGAGAAACCATCTATGAGATAATAGAAATTTTATATATTACCAGTTTCTGGCACAGGGCTCCCCAAACCCTGGTAATCTCCTAAGTGCTAAGAGTATTAGGAGTGTCTTTTCTTCTAATATTTGATCTCTAACCCCACCTCCTTGACACAGGGCTCCTAAATCCCCTGGGAATTTTCTGGGTGACAGCAGTGTTTTTTGTTCTACTGAGGTGACTTTAAGTGGGTCCTTGAATAGAGGCCAGTCACCAGAAAGACCAAGCTATGATTAGAAGCTTGGAATTTTCAGTCCCAATCCCCATTCTCCGGGGCTGGAAATGGAGTTAATGATAGATCACACTTACACAATGAAGCCTCCATAAAAATCTCAAAAGCATGGGATTTGGAGAGCTACCAAGTTGGTGAACCCTAGAAAGTGCTGGGAGAGTGGCAGGCCAGAAGGGTGTACTTCCCACACACCTCGGCCTATGCGTGCTTCTCTCCCATCTGAATGTTCACCTGTAGCCCTCATCATATCCTTTTATAATAAACTGGTAAACACTAACTAAACTCTTTTCCTGGTTCCTGTGAGCCACTCCTGCAAACTAATGAAACCCAAACAGGGAGTCATAGTAACCTCTGATTTATAGTAGATGGATCAGAAATACAGGGGATAACATAGACTTGCGATTGGCTTCGAAAGTAAGGTAGGAGCTGTCTAGTGGGACCGAGCCCTTAACCTGGAGGATGTGATGCTGTCTCCAGGTTGATGATGATAGAATTAAATTGTAGGACACCCAGATGATGCTGCAGAGAATTGCTTGTGTGTGGGGAAATATGTGTGTGGGGGGTGGGGGATGTCCACACACATCTTTTGTCAGAAGTGATGTGAGAGTAAAAGAGAGGAAGACAGGTTTTCTTTACACCATCTTTGGAAAAAATAAGGGCAGGAGCCAAGTGCCCCCATTACCAAGATGGACCTCTAAGTATTTCCTGGGAAGCCTTTTAAAACAAAAAGACAACGTAGTTTCTTCCACCCGCCTAGAGCAGCCCTCTGCTGCCTAGCAAGTGGTTATGAAAGATCTCATATAGGAAGTAAAGAAGCTACACTTTCTTGGACATCTGGTAGAATGTGTAAATTTGCTACCCTGGTATCATAGCTAACATTTATTAAGTTATTAAGTGTTACTACAGGCCTGGTACTACACAAAGTGTTTCACAAACCTTATTTTACTTAATCTTCACTCTGAATAAGTACTATTATTATCCCCTTTTACAGCTGAAGAAATAGAGTCAGAAAAAGATTAAGTAACTTTCTCAAAGTCTGTGGTGGAGTGAGGATTTGAATTCAAGCACTCAGATGGAGAACCCATATTCTTAACCCTTTTTTTTTGGTATGTTCTTAAAAAACCTTCCTTTTATATAACATCTATGTCAAAGAGCTTCCTATGTAGCTCTCCATTTACTTGACTAAGAACAATTCTGAAATTATATTGTTTGATGACAAAAGGAGGCTACCAGGAAATCTGGAGAGAGTGACCTTATGTACATGAATTTTGTGTACATTCTTATACTCAGAGAATTAGCTGGAATGATATTCACTGAAATATTTAAATTGTTGACCCTGGATTATAGGATTTGAAGTGAGTTTTAAATTCTTCTTTATTATTTCCTGATTAATTAAAATTATATAAGATTATGGCTTCACTTTTAAGTAGAAGGCTTCATTTTTAAGTAAAAAAATACTCTTAAGTTTGTATTAATCAAGAGAGAACTGGCTTCACTATAATAACAAATCCTCAACTCTCAGTTGCTTATTAGCACATGCCATTTTCTTTCTTTTTTGCTAAAGATCTGGCAGCTCTACAGGGAAGCTTCCATTTGAATGGTAGCTCAGTAGTCAAGTCTACTTCTATCTTAGAGTTCCACCATTTCAACCCTTACGGAGGGAGGGGATTACAGAAAATAAGGAATTTACACCTGCTGTTACATGTCTCCATCGGCCCAGAACAAGTTCCATGGCCCCACTTAAACTGCAAGAGGTAGGAAGTGCCCCAGAATGAGAGAACTGAACATAACAAATGCAAGTAATCTCTATCATAAGGTGATTTCCATTTTGAAGACCATAAAAACAGAGTATGGCCTCTAGAACCCAGGCTGCCTGGGTTCATATCCCAACTTAGACAGTTAATGACTATATGACTTTGAGCAAGCTATTCAACTTCATTGTGCCTCAGAGTGTTATCCAGTGAGGATAACAGGTTGTTGTTCATATTAGATGAGGTTATACACTGCTAGGCACAAAAATAGTTCGCAAAAATGACCAGGATAACCTATCCCAGGGCACATATGTGCCCACTTGCAATGTGATTTTCCACTCCTCTCATAAAAATGTAGTTTATCTCCCTGCCCTTGGATCTGGGTTGCACCTGTAACTTGCTTTGACCAATAGAATGTGGTGGAAGTGATGTTGGGACTTCTAAGCCTAGAACTTAACCAGCCTTAAAGCTTTTGCTCTCACCTCTTGGAATTCTTCCCTGAAATTCCCATGTGAAGAAGCCCAGTCTAGTCTACTAGAGGATGAAAGATCAACAGAGGAGACACAAGCTGTCCCGGTTGAGGCCCCCTTAGACCCCCCAGCTAACAGCTACCACCAAGTGCCAGACATTTGAGAGGGGACAATCAGGCCATTAGCGTGGACAGATAATTTGTAGTCACATACACAACCATAGGCAAGAAAGGCAGAAAAACCATCAGGATGAACCAAACCCAAACGGCTGACTCAGAGAATGATGAGTATAAATAAAATGTTTGTTACTTTGAACCACTAAGTGTAGCACAACATCTGTCTTAGCTCCATCACACTGCTTAGCACAGCACCTGGAGCACAGTAAGTATTTAATAGCAAGTGGTGTTATCATTATCTTCATCTAATTTAAAGCTCATAATAGTTATATAAGGAAGCTAGAACAGACAATTTCTAATCTCATTGCATAGATGAGGAAATGAAGGATAAGAGATGGCAAATGGTTTGTCCAATATGCAGAGTCCTTAGGAAGTCAATTGAGCATTTAAGACTCGACCCTGTGAACGCTTCTCCAGAACCTGCCTATTCTCCACCAGTAAACCCCTTCATGAACAGGAGCAAGCGACAGTGGAAGATTTTCTCCTACAGTTTTCCGATTACTAACTTCCCACCAGAGTGCACAATCGGCCTCCCAGTGCCCAAGTCTTTCCTGCTGATGATCTAAAGAATCAGAATAAACTTGTCATCCTGATCCTGAGAAAAAGTAATTTTTTTTTTAATGGCAAACAAAATTATTTCCTTGGAGGAGAGTTGGAAAAGATAACCTTCTCTGTGAAATCAGAAATGATTTCAAGGGGGCTTCCTTGGTGGTCCAGTGGTTAAGCGCCCACTTTGCAGTGCAAGGGACACAGATTCGATCCCTGGTCTGGGAAAATTCCACATACCGTGGACACAACTAAGTCCATGCACCACAACTGCTGAGCCCGCGCTCTAAAGCCTGTGTGCCGCAACAAGGAAACCCCCGCAGTGAGAAGCCTGTGCACTGCAATTATAGAGTAGCCCCCACTTGCTCAACTAGAAAAATCCTGTGTAGCAATGAAGACCCACCAAGCCAAATAAATAAATAAATCTTCCAAAAAAAAAAAAAAAAATGAGATTGGTGGGGAATCCATGTGCCTGATTCAGCAGTGATCAAAATTTTCTCAGAATGATTCCCACCACCTTTTAGTGACAGACCCCACTGACCTGTCTGTCAATCACAGATATTTACAAGTCCCTAAACCTAACAGCTCCCCACCAACTCCTGCAGAAAGTTTTTTGGTCATGACTGTATCTCAGTTATTTTTAAAGTTTCTTGCTCTTTCACAGGTAAATGATGAGTTCTATACCATTGAGCTGACAGAGATTTATTTCTTCTGTATGTAAACATTTCTAATCCTTCCACCTCCCCAAAGTCAAACTGCAAACATAACTAACTCATCTCTTTCCTTTCTTCCCTCATGAAAAATTCATCAGCAAGTCATGTTTGTCCTTACCTTCACATTCTACCCGAAGTCCATCTACTTCTCACCATCTCTACTATGACAGCCGCTCATTTCTCACTTGAACCAGAACAATAGGCTTCCAACTGGTCTCCCTGCTTGCACGCTCTATAATAATAGTGTCCAGCAGAACTTTCTGCGGTGCTGAAAAAATTCTGTGTCTACATTGTCCAATATGGTTGCCATTAGCCACATGTAGCTATTTAAATCTGTCTGGTTCAACTGCAGAATTAAATTTTAATTTAAACATGAGTAGCCACTTAGAGTTAGTGGTAACAATACTGGACAGTACAAATAAATAACATTCTGCAGATCACACAATTTACCTGCTTAATATCTTTCACTGCAATTAAAATAAAATATAAAGCCCCTGCCTGGCCCGCAGGGTCTGTCATGGTCTGGCCTCTGCCTACCCTCTCCCCCTAGCTCAATACACTCCAGGCCCAAGTCAAGTTCAGCCAGACTCTCAAATACATCACGTTCACTATCTCTGGCATTTGCGCTCCTTCTTCCATGGATCCTCACATAATCAACTGCTCCTTCTCATTCAAATTCCTGCTCAAATGTTACCTCTTCAGAGAGCCTTCTCTGGCAGCATCCCTGCTGCTGCTGCTGCTAAGTCACTTCAGTCATATCCGACTCTGTGCGACCCCATAGATGGCAGCCCCCCACGCTCCCCGTCCCTGGGATTCTCCAGGCGAGAACACTGGAGTGGGTTGCCATTTCCTTCTCCAATGCATGAAAGTGAAAGTGAAGTCGCTCAGTCGTGTCCGACTCCTAGCAACCCCATGGACTGCAGCCTACCAGGCCCCTCCGTCCATGGGATTTTCCAGGCAAGAGTACTGGAGTGGGTTGCCATTGCATCCCTAGTCTGTCCTAAATCCTATCACATTTAACACATTGTAAGAAACACAACATTTATCATAAACTGAAACAATTTGTTTCCATGTATTTGTTTTTCAGTTTGATTGTGTCCTCTAGAAAAAAAAAAAAAAAGGCCATTTGTTTATCACTCTCCTAGTGTCTTGAATGAATCAGGGACCCATTAGGTGACAGTCCAGTAGTCAGTGTTTCTTAGAAAAGGAGAGAATTACATGTTGTTTTTTCTATGTCTGAACAATTATTGACCACAGGCAACTGTCCTAAAACTGGGCCCTAACCGATGGGCTCAGAATTACTCTGGGAGGTATGAGAGCTGTGGAAATCATTTAGCCTTTCTTTCTCTTTCTCCATAAGATTCTATTTCTTCTCACTGATGACAAAAGAAATGATCTCTAGTGAGAACGAAATGATGGAGCTATTTGAAATTCTCCCACCTCTCTGAACACAGTGAATGTGAATGAACGATCTCAGGAAAAGTCCTCACAAAGCTAGTTGCTCACTGGCCACCTTTTGGGAAGAATTATGGATTGACCACTGCATTAAGGGGTAAGGTCCATAGAAACTAATGAAGCTTTCAAGGTAAGCCCATGCTATTGGAATGAGGAACTGCTGAGACTCAAATCTGCATCTCAGCACTAACTCACCTGCAAGCTCTTTGATTTCCTGAAAGATCTTTCATGAGGATACCCATGCTTACTAAACCTTTCTTGACCTAGTCCAGACTGAGGATGAAACCAAAAAGCCTAGGGATTTAGCATTTTAGTCATACTTTCACATGTCAGTACCTTTAAGGTAGGCTCACCCAGAGTGATCATGAAGTAGTTAAACAGCAAAATCTCTGAATTCTAATCAGTGAAGAATGTCTGAGATAGAATATCATAGGGTCAGGACTTCTGTGTGAAGAGGGGGACATTTCTAGGCAAAGACTCATCATTCATTCATTTCCTTCAATAAACATTTAGGAAGCTCCTGCTGTGTGCCAGTAACTTAGGAGAGGGACGGGGTAACAGAGACAAATACAATGAAGCCTATGGTTTTTGACCTGGGACAATGCCCCATCACTTTTCTGATATCAGATAAGCCCTCCCCCAGAGCCACAGGGCTGGCTGACAACAGGGCACCACGCCCCTGTCCTCAGTCAGAGGAATTTTTATTGGGGACAAATAGAAAAGGCTGCCATTTGTCTCTGGGGACACCTTTCTGGAAACCCAGTACCATCATGGCTAAATTGTCCATCATGTGGAAGAACACTGTCTGCAGTAGGAGGCAAGGAAGCCATTACAGAGACTGAAGTAAAGGGAGGGAGAAGGAGTGGGAGGAGGCTAAGAGGGAGACCACTGGGAACTGTGTGCCACTCGGATCCAGTCACGTCAAATACCAGCACCACCCCTCCCTTTTTAAAAATCCCTATCATGATCTTGAGCCCATAAATCCTGCCCTCCCCAGCATGCACAGTTTTCTTTTCCCTTATACTGATTTCAGCCACCTGCAGCTGAGAGAATTTAGATAAACTCAGAGACTATGAGGAGGTCAATTTAGTAGCCGAGCAACCATATATATAAATAATTGCAGAATTATAATTACATAAATGTAATTGTATATAAATTATGTAGGCAAAAATACAATACACAGTCACCGCACAGAAGAGAGAATGATCAACTCTGCTTGGATGGTTCCCAGTCCATCAGCCAGGGCTTGGTTTATTCCTTTTTAGGGAATTGAGTAAATGCTAAGTCACAGATAAACAGCACACAGTTGCACTCTTACTCAAGACAGGATTTGTGACACCATATTCAAGCCTAGAAGAGCACAAATCTGCCAAGCTGAGGAACTGCAAAAGATGCAAATGGAATAGTATTAGAAAAATACATACCTATGGTTCAACAGACGTGGTCTACTTGGTGTGGCAGATTAGAGACACACACATTCTTTCCTACTCATCCTAGTGAGAGGTGGGGTCTAATTCCCCTCCTCTGGATGGGCCTTCCTGACTTGCCTAATCAATAAAAAGCAGTAGAAGTGATGTTCTAGAGAGCTTAGGTCATAAATGGTTGTTGTTTTATGCCACTAAGTTCTGAGATGATCTGTTAGGTAGCAATAGATAACCAAAACACTTCCCATAGGAGGAGAGTGCATGTTATGTTGGAGATAAAACTAGAAAAACTGGCAGATCCTGGAGGGTTTGGATTTTATCTAACAAATCTTGAGGGATCATGAAACACTTGCCTTCTTGAACAATCATTTCAGACAGGATTATGGAGACTGGATTGGAGGTGAACCAATCCAGAGTGAGGGACACCAGTTACCGATAACTACAGTCATCTAGGCAAGAGGTGAGGAGGACCTGGCCTGAAACACTAACAATGGAATCTGAAAGGAAAGAGTAGAAACAGGACGTTATGCGTAGGCAGAAACCGGGTGCCTACGTATCGATTAGACGAGAAGCTTAAAGGAGGAAGGCAAACATCAAGGTTTGGATGACTGAAGTTGCCATTAACCACGTAAAAAGCTATAGGAGGATGACATGATTAAGAGTTCAGTTTTTGACATAATTAACTTGAGGGAATCTGAATGGAGATACCTACTAGACACTGAGGTCACAAGAGCAATTAAATACTCACTTACACAATGTTTTGTTCAGTGTCTATCTTTCCCAGCTAGATTTCGAGCAGAGATTATTTTCCTTACTGATCACTAAATACTCAGCACCTGACTGCCAGTGTGTCTAGGGTAGAGCCAGCTTTCAAATAATATTTGTTGAACTAATGAATCAATGAAATGAAGTCCAGCAGGGGACTCGAATCACCATGATTCTCAACTTTAAATATTGAACTTATCTGGATACCTTTTAAAGTCACTGATGCTTGGGTTACCCCTCTCCACACCCCAGAGGTTCTGATTAAACTGGTTTTGGCTGCGGCCTTGGATTAGCACTTTTGAGACTACCCAACTGATTTTGATGAACAGTCATACCGGATGCACAGATCTGGGCAGAATCCGCATACCAACAGCTATGACTTTAAAGTTGTTCCTGTCCCAGCAAAAAGCTAAGGTGGACTATAAAACTCTAATATAAAATTACTTCCCACATTTCTGTCCACAAAACACAGAGTAGAGGAGCAAAAAAATCAGAGCTCTTAGCAGGAATCCAGGAGGCAGTAGCAAACATTTTGCCATGTGACGGTTAAAGGAACTAAAACCTCCTTAAATTTCAAAATTACACAGAATTATACAGTAGATAATAGAAACAGCATTAGCCAGACACATAGAAACCACAGAAATATGGTTCTGGGCTTCAAACAATACCATTAAAGAAAATGAAAGAAAATTCACACAGTGGAAGAAACAAAACTCTATCTGGTAAGGGGCTTGTATCCTGAAAACAAACCTTACAACTCAATATTGAGAAGAAAAGTAACCTAATTTTAAAAATAAGCAAATAGTTTCACCTACCTTCTGTATGATAATGACTCCTTTCATCCATATCTCCAGCCCAGATCACTCCTTGGAGCCTTTCAGGACACCTCCAGTAGGATAGTCTGTGAGACAAATAAAAACTTACAGACCCCAAACTGAATTAACTATGGGTCCCCACCAACCTGTCCATCTCATAGTCTTGAGTTATCTTCTGTCCCCTCTCTTCTCTCATCTCCTATATCCATCAATCACTGAGTCTTACTCAATTATGCTCAGAATGACCCACAGTGCCCCCCCTCCATTGGCTTCTATGCAGAAGTTCACCTTTTTTCTCCCTTTTCCCCTAGTCAGCTCCTACTGGCTGACTGTAAAGGTTCAGTCATCATGCTTCGTGAAAGAAAGCCTTCCTTGAGGTCCCCGTGGCTGTCCCAGAAGGCCAAGGAGGAGTCCCTGCGCTGCGTTTCTTGATTCAGTATGTTATGCTTTATAGCATTCTTGGTATCCCTTTTAAAGCTTGGGCTTTTTTTCCAGTTGATTTCCCTCACTGGACTAAAAACTCCCTAAAGACAGAATCTGTTTCATTCATTGTGTGCCTCCATTACACATAGCACCACAAGCCCGGCATACAGTCATTCTTGAACTCAGTTTCAAGGAAGACTGGAAATAAAGTCCATATTAGTTAAATGTGAGCGCTCATATGTAAAAGTCTTCCCAAAGTGTGCTCCAGGAAATGGTACTTCTTTGGAGGTGGGAGGAAATATGCTCAAATGAGTTTGAGAAACAAAAGACACTGTTTTCTT
Organism: Bos taurus; assembly: GCF_002263795.3. NCBI lineage: Eukaryota > Metazoa > Chordata > Mammalia > Artiodactyla > Bovidae > Bos > Bos taurus. Next base: position 15,620,478 of record NC_037355.1, on the reverse strand, counting down.
GCTCTTGAAGATTCACAATGTTTTCTAGCATATCAAATACTATGAGAAATCCTTCAGTACAGAAGTCCTTTTAAATTTTTCATCTGGCTTCCCAAGCATATTGAACACGGGGTCATTTGTTAATATTCTATAGAGCTGTTGATCTGCCACTTCTCTTAGAATGCCAGACCAGGTCGTCACATCCTTCTTTTGGAGAAAATTTTCCCTTCTGCCTAGATCAGAAATGTGTAACATTTTTCTTTCAAGGATCAGAGAATATTTTAGATCTGGCCACATATGTCCGTATCACATATTCTTCTTTGTTCGCTTTTTCCCCCTCCAATTCTTTAAAAATGAAAAAAAAGAAAAAACATTCTTTGCTCAATGGCCTGTGTGCTAGAAGATGATAGTTACCCACAAATGTCCCAGATTCTATCATTTTTTACCACTCTTTTGGCCACAGTTATTTATTTGGTCTTGAGATGGGTACATAATCCCAGTTGTGACAATTAGAATCTTTTCGTGGAAAAATTAGACTATGACTAAGAAACATCTGATTGCTCTTTTAAAATGAAGAGAGGCAACTTAAGAATAATTAGCAATAACTGTGTTCTGCCGTGTGGCATGAAAATAGAAGGCCAGACCTTGATAAGTGATAAGAATGAGGCAACTGAGAAGGAGATATAAACAGAGGATAGAGAATTTCCAGGGTATTTTATAGTACCCAGGGTTTGTGTTCAGTCTTTCCTGTGCTTCACAAGTGGCTTCTGTCATATGCAACCAAGAGATCTAATAAATTCACTTTGAGAAATTAGAAAAAGAAAATAGGGAAAAGATTTCAACAGACATTTCTCCAAAGAAGAACATGCACATAGTCAATAAACATAAAAAAGAAGCTCAACATCATTAGTCATCATGTAAACACAAATCAAAACTGCAATGAGATACCATTTCACAAATGTTAGGATTGCTAAAACAAAATAATAACAACAAAACAACAAGTTGGGCAAAATTGCTGAGAAATTAGAGCCATTATATATTGCTAGCAGCAATATAAAATGATATCAGCCACTTTTGAAAACAGTTTCACAAAACGTTAAACACAGAGTTTCTAAATGACTCAGCAGTTCCATTCCCAGGTATCAACACAAGAGAAATTAATGTTTTATGCAAAAACTAGTACTTAAATTTGTTCATAGCAGCAAATTCATAACAGCCAAAAAGTGAAAACAATCTAACTGTCTACCAGCGAGTCAATGGATAAATAAAATGTAGTATATATCTATAATGAAACAACATTCAGCAATTAAAAAGGAAAAAGCAGATTTTTAGAGCAATGAAAATTCTCTGTATGATTTTATAATGATGGATATATGTCAATATGTTGTTGTTGTTCAGTTGCTAAGTCATGTCCAGCTTTTTGCAACCCCTTGGACTGCAGCATGCCAGGATTCCCTGTCCTCCACTATCTCCCAGAGTTTGCTCAAGTTCATGTTTATTCAGTCGGTAATGCTATCCAACCATCTGTCAGTATACATGTGTCCAAACCCAGAGAATGTACAGCAGCAAAAGTGAACCTATAAAGGATGGATAACTCTGGGTGATTGTGTGTCAATATAGGTCCATCCCTGGTAACATAGTACAATGTACAAAAGTACGATGGTACAACACACCAAATTACCATTCTGGTGAGTAACGCTGATAATACAGGGAGACTATCCATGTATGGGAGCAGGAGATATATGAGAAAACTATCTTCCTCTCAATTATGTTGTGAAACTAAAACTTCTCTAAAAAGTAAAATCTTTAAAAAAATACAGAGTTGATAAATTAGATATTTGGGATTACTAAACTGACAACTTTGGGGCTCCAAAATCACTGCAGATGGTGACTGCAGCCATGAAATTAAAAGATGCTTACTCCTTGGAAGGAAAGTTATGACCAACCTAGACAGCATATTGAAAAGCAGAGACATTACTTTGCCAACAAAGGTCCGTCTAGTCAAGGCTATGGTTTTTCCAGTGGTCATGTATAGATGTGAGAATTGGACTGTGAAGAAGGCAAGAATTGATGCTTTTGAACTGTGGTGTTAGAGAAGACTCTTCAGAGTCCCTCGGACTGCAAGGAGATCCAACCAGTCCATTCTAAAGGAGATCAGTCCTGGGTGTTCTTTGGAAGGAATAATGCTAAAGCTGAAACTCCAGTACTTTGGCCACCTCACGAGAAGAGTTGACTCATTGGAAAAGACTCTAATGCTGGGAGGGATTGGGGGCAGGAGAAGTAGGGGACGACAGAGGATGAGATGGCTGGATGGCATCACCGACTCGATGGACGTGAGTCTGAGTGAACTCCGGGAATTGGTGATGGACAGGGAAGCCTGGTGTGCTGCGATTCATGGGGTCGCAAAGAGTCGGACATGACTGAGCAACTGAACTGAACTGAAAACTAAAATGGACTGGAATGGGCAAATTTAACTGCAACAGATGACCATTATATCTACTACTGTGGGCAAGAATCCCTTAGAAGAAATGGACTAGCCATCACAGTCAAAAAGAGAGTCCAAAATGCAGTACTTGGATGCAATCTCAAAAACAACAAAATGATCTGTTTGTTTCCAAGGCAAACCACTCAATACCACAGTAATCCAAGTCTATGCCCTGACCGTAATGCTGAAGAAGCTGAAACTGAACGGTTCTCTGAAGACATACAAGACCTTCTAGAACTAACACCCCCAAAAGATGTCCTTTTCATTATAGGGGACTGGAATGCAAGAGTAGGAAGTCAAGAAACACCTGGAGTAATAGGCAAATTTGGCCCTGGAGTACAGAATGAAGCAGGGCAAAGCTAATAGAGTTTTGCCAAGAGAACACACTATTTATAGCAAACACCCTCTTCCAACAACACAAGAGAAGACTCTACACATGGACATCACCAGATGGTCAAGACCAGGAGCTGACTGTGGCTCAGATCATGAACTCCTTATTGCCAAATTCAGACTGAAATTGAAGAAGTAGTGAAAACCACTAGATCATTCAGGTATGACCTAAATCAAATGCCTTACAATTATACAGTGGAAATGAGAATTAGATTCAAGGGATTAGATCTGATAGACAGAGTGCCTGAAGAACTATGGACAGAGGTTTGTAAATTGTACAGGAGGCAGGGATCAAGACCATACCCAAGGGAAAGAAATGCAAAAAGGCAAAATGGTTGTCTGAGGAGGCCTTACAAATAGCTGTGAATAGAAGAGAAGTGAAAGGCAAAGGGAAAAACGAAAGACATACCCATTTGAATCCAGATTTCCAAAGAATAGCAAGGAGATATAAGAAAGCCTTCCTCAGTGATCAGTGCAAAGAAATAGAGGAAAACAATAGAATGGGAAAGCCTAGAGATCTCTTCAAGAAAATTAGAGATACCAAGGGAACATTTCATGCAAAGATGGGCTCAATAAAGGACAGAAATGGTATGGACCTAACAGAAGCAGAAGATATTAAGAAGAGGTGGCAAGAATACACAGAAGAACTGGACAAAAAAGATCTTCATGATCCAGATAATCACGATGGTGTGATCACTCACCTAGAGCCAGACATCCTGGAATGTGAAGTCAAGTGGGCCTTAGGAAGCATCACTACGAACAAAGCTAGTGGTGGTGATAGAATTCCAGCTGATCTATTTCAAATCCTGCAAGATGGTGTTGTGAACATGCTGCACTCAATATGCCAGCAAATTCGGAAAACTTGGCAGTGGCTACAGGACTAGAAAAGGTCAGTTTTCATTTCAATTCCAAAGAAAGGCAATGCCAAAGAATGCTCAAACTACTGCACAACTACACATATCTCACACGCTAGTAAAGTAATGCTCAAAATTCTCCAAGCCAGGCTTTAACAATACATGAACTGTGAACTTCCAGATGTTCAAGCTGGATTTAGAAAAGGAGGAGGAACCAGAGATCAAATTTTCAACATATGCTGGATCATCGAAAAAGCAAGAGAGTTCCAGAAAAACATCTACTTCTGCTTTATTGACTATGCCAAAGCCTTTGACTGTGTGGACCACAACAAACTGTGGAAAATTCTTAAAGAGATGGGAATACCAGACCCCCTGACCTGACTCTTGAGAAATCTGTATGCAGATCAGGAAGCAACAGTTAGAACTGGACATGGAACAACAGACTGGTTCCAAATAGGAAAAGGAGTACATCAAGGCTGTATATTGTCACCCTGCTTATATAACTTATATGTAGAGTACATCATGAGAAATGCTGGACTGGATGAAGCACAAGCTGGAATCAAGATTGCAGGGAGAAATATCAATAACCTCAGATATGCAGATGGCACCACCCTTATGGCAGAAAGTGAGGAAGAACTAAAGAGCCTCTTGGTGAAAGTGAAAGAGGAGAGTGAAAAGGTTGGCTTAGAACTCAACATTCAGAAAATTAAGATCATGGCATCTAGTCCCCTCATTTCATGGCAAATAGATGGGGAAACAGTGGAAACAATGACAGACTTTATTTTGGGGGGCTCCAAAATCACTGCATATGGTGACTCAAGCCATGAAATTAAGAGACATTTGTTCCTTGGAAGAAAAGTTATGACCAACCTAGACAGCATATTAAAAAGCAGAGACATTACTTTGCTGACAAATGTCCATCTAGTCAAAGCTATTTTTTTTCCTGTATTCATGTATGGTTGTGAGAGTTGGACTATAAAGAAAGCTGAAGAATTGATGCTTTTGAACTTTGGTGTTGGAGAAGACACTTGAGAGTCCGTTGGACTGCAAAGAGATCCAACCAGTCCATACTAAAGGAAATCAGTCCTGAATATTCATTGCAAGGACTGATGCTAAAGCTGAAACTCCAATACTTTTGCTACCTGATGCAAAGAACTGACTCATCTCAAAAGATCCTGATGCTGGGAAAGATTGAAGGCAGGAGGAGAAGGGGATGACAGAGGATGAGATGGTTGGATGGCATCACCAACTCAATGGACATGAGTTTGAGTAAACTCCAGGAGTTGACGATGGACAGGGAGGACTGGCGTGCTGCAGTCCATGGGATCACAAAACCAGACTAGACTGAGCAACTGAACTGAACTGAAACTGATATTACTGTATATAAAACAAACAATAAGACCAACTGTATAGCATAAGGAAACAAGGAACTATATTCAATATGTTGTAATAGCTTATGGTGCTGGAGAAGATTCTTGAGAGTCCCTTGGACAGCAAGGAGATCAAACCAGTGAATCCTAAATGAAATCAACCCTGAATATTCACTGGAAGGACTGACATTGAAACTGAAGCTCCAATACCTTGGCCACCTGAGGCGAAAAGCTGACTCACTGAAAAAACCATGATGCTGGGAATGATTGAGGGCAAGAGGAGATGGGGGAGACAGAGGATGAGATGGTTAGATAGCATCACTGACTCAATGGACATGAGTTTGAGCAAACTCCGGGAGATAGTAAAGGGAAGCCTGGCATGCAGCACTTCATGGGGTCACAAAGAGTTAGATACAACTTAGCAACTAAACAACAGCAACTTGTAATGGAAAAGAATCTTAGAGCATATACACATGTATATGTGTAACTGAATCACTTTGCTGGGCACCTGAAACTAACACATTTTAAGTTAACTATACTTCAATTTTCTTAATGGTTAAAAAACAAAAAAATAAATGGTTAACAGCAGGTACAAAATAAAGCATTTCTATATATTTCCATCTTTATTAAGTTCAGAAACTGGCTAAACTAATCCATGATATTATTAAGGATATTAGTTTCTTGCAAAGAAGGGCTAAATTTGGAAATGGTGCATCAAGGGGGCTTTTAGGATCCTAGTAATGTTCTATTTCATGTGTCTAGTGATTTCATGGAAGTATTCACTTAAAAACTTTTTGCTGTGTCTAAAATATATGCATTTTTCTGTAGGTTTGTTATACTTTAAAATAAAAATGAATTTTTAAAAGGGAAAAAAAGGAACAAAGTACTGATACGTGCTACAATATAGATGAACCTTAAAAATACTATACTAAGTGAAAGAAGTAATATATAAAACATCACTTATTATTTGATTCCATTTATATGAAATATTTTGAAAAGGCAAATCTTTGGAGGCAGAAAGTAAATAGTGGTTACCTGGGCCCAGTGATAGAAATGAGAGTGATTACAAATAGGCATGAAATTTCTATTTGGAGTGATGGAAATGTTCTAAAATTAGACTATATGATAGTTGCACAACTTTGAGAATATACTTTAAAAATTGTACACTTTAAATAGCAAAGTTTATGGCATATTAATTATAATCTCAATAAAGTTTTGAAAATACAGATGAAATGGACAAATTCCTGAAAAAGGCAACTTTCCAAATCTAATACATGAAATTGTTACTATATGCAGATAGCATGACTATATATAGAAAAACCTAAGGACTCCACACAAAAACTACTAGATCTAATAAATGAACTCAACAAAGTAGCAAGCAGGATACAAGATTAACATTCAAAATTCAATTGTATTTCTTTACACTAATAATGAAATATCAGAAAAGGAATGTAAAAAATACCTTTTAAAATAGCAACTCCCCCCCCAAAAAAATAAAATAAAATTCCCAGGATGGCATATACCTGGAGAAAACTATAATTCAAAAAGATATATGCACTTCTATGCATATAGCAGCCCTATTCACATTAGCCAAGACACGGACACAACCTAGATGTCCACTGACAGATAAATGCATAAAGATGTGGTGCGTATATACAGTGTGATTCCACTGAATCATAATGCGTGGAATCTAAAATATAGCACAAATGAACCTATCTACAAAGCATAAACAGACTCACAGACACACAGAAGAGCCTTGTGGTTGCCAAGGGGGAGTGGGTAGAAGAGGGATGGACTGGGAGTTTGGGATTAGCAGATGTTTACATACAGGATGAATGAACAACAGGTCTTACTGTACAGCACAGGGAACCATATTCAGTAATCCTGTGATAAACAATAATGCAAAAAATATAAAAAGAAAACGTCTACACTATACATAACTGAGTCACTGTTGTACAGCAGAGATTAGTACAACATTGTAAATCAACTATCCTTCAGTAAGATAAATAAAAATTTTTTAAAAAGAAATAGAAAGTCTGAATGAAATTAAAGATCAATGATACACATCCTTAAGCAAAAACCTTCCCACAAAGAAAATTTCAAGACAAGACAGCTTGCAGTAAATTCTTCTGAACACTTAAAGAAAAAATAAAACCAATATTCCAAACAAATAACTCACTCAGAGACTACAGAAGAGGAATATTTTCCAACTCATTTTAGAAGATTAGCATAACCTTGGAGTTTCCTTCTATCACTAGATTAGTGAGCGTTTGTTAAATTTTATATAAGATTTTTTCTACCTCTGTTGAGATGATTATATGGGGTTTTCTCTTTATGTTAAAATGATAATATATTATGACAAAAAGCCTTCCCAGGTGGCTCAATAGGAAAGAATTCACCTGCCGGCACAGGAGGTACAGGAGATAAAGGTTCAGTCTCAGTTGCGCAGATCCCCTAGAGAAGGGAATGGCAACCTGCTCTAGTATTCTTGCCTGGTGCATCCCAAAGACAGAGGAGCCTGGCAGGCTACAATCCATGTGGTCACAAAGAGTCGGACACAACTGAGTACACGCTAAGGCCAAGTGGAATTTATGCCAGGAATGTAATCTTAGAATAAGAATAAAAATCACAAGTTATAAAAGACTATTAAATTAGACTTCACTAAATTTAAAGAATTTCTGTCTAAAAAAGAAATAACAATTGTTGGCAAGGATATAGAGAAAAGGGAACCCTTGTGCATGGTTGGTGGGAATGTAAATCGGTGCAGCCCCTATAGAAAACAGTATGGAGGTTTCTCAAAATTTTTTAAATAACTAGGATATGGATCCACATGATCCAACCTCTCAGTATTTATGCAAAGAAAATGAAAATATTAACTAGAAAAGATATATGCACTCTCATGTTCATTGCAGGGTTATTTACAAAGCCAAGATATGGAAACAATCCAGGGATCCATCAATGGATGAATGGATAGAGAAATTCTTGCCATTTGTGACAACATGAATGAGGGTATTATGCTAAGTGAAATAAGTCAGACAGAGAAAGACAAATATCGTATGATTTCATTTGTATAAGAAACTGAAATTTTAAAAAATAATTAAAAAAAAAAAAATTTAAAACCCACCAAGCTTATATCATTCTGAAGGAGATCAGCCCTAGGATTTCTTTGGAAGGAATGATGCTAAAGCTGAAACTCCAGTACTTTGGCCACCTCATGCAAAGAGTTGACTCATTGGAAAAGACTTTGATGCTGGGAGGGATTGGGGGCAGGAGGAGAAGGGGACGACAGAGGATGAGATGGCTGGATGGCATCACCAACTCGATGGACGTGAGTCTGGGTGAACTCGGGGAGTTGGTGATGGACAGGGAGGCCTGACGTGCTGCGATTCATGGGGTTGCAAAGACATGACTGAGCAACTGAACTGAAGAGAATAAATCTTATAAGTTCTCATCACAAGAAAAAAAAACTGTAACCAAGACTTCCCTGGTGGTTCAGTAGTTGAGAGTCCACAGATCAATGCAGGGGATTGATCCCTGGTCTGGGAAGATTCCACATGTCATAGGATGACTAAGCCCATGAGCTACAAAAACAGAAGCCCATGCATCTAGAGCCCGCACTCTGCAACAAAAGAAGCCACCACAACGAGAAGCCCACACACTGAAACAAAGAGTAGTCTCTGCTCACAACTAGAGAAAGCCCCTTCGGAAACAATGAAGATCCAGTAGAATAAAGCAAAAAGAAAAAACCAAACTGTAACCATGTATGTTAACAGATATTCACCAGACTTATTGTGGTACTCATTTTGCAACACATAAAAATATAACGTTATACACCTGAAACTAACAGAATATTTTATGTCAGTTATACCTCAATTTAAAAAACTAAAAAAAAAAAGAATAAAAAGATACAGAAACAATCCAGGGATCCGTCAATGGATGAACAGATTAAAGAAAATCTTGCCATTTGTGACAACATGGATGGATATACGAAGGGAAAAAACACTAACCCTAATAAAAACCAGTACACCAACATTAATAGCAAACATACACACTTTTTAAAGATCGCTAGAAATAGTTACTGTGTAATAACAAAAGTTTCAACTAATTAGGAAGATATAATTTCAATATTATATGCATAACATTATGAAATATATAAAGCAAGAACTTAACGTATCACAAAAGGATAAATACATCATCAAGTTAAGCAATTTCAACCTGGCAAATACTACCTCATCCAGGGATATACCATGTTGCCATCATATAACCCTGGTATGATGTGATGAGAAGAGCATTTCACCTTTGTGACCTTCCTCATCAAACCTGTAACTCCAATCTATGAGAAAAACATCAGACAAACAGAAATTGAAAGACATCCTACAAAACATCTGATTAGTATTCCTCAAAATTGTCAGTCATCCAAAACATAGAAAGACTAAGAAATTATCACAAAACAGAGCATACCAGGAGACAAGATGACTAAATGCAATCAGGTACTCTGAATGTAATTCTGAAATAGAGTAAAAGACATCAGTGGAAATGATTGAAATTTAAATGATTCTAGAGTTTAGTTAATTGTAATGTATTAATGTTGGTTTGCTAGTTGTGACAAATGCACCATGGTAACATTCAGAAAACGAAGATCATGGCATCCGGTCCCATCACTTCATGGGAAATAGATGGGAAACAGTGGAAACAGTGTCAGACTATTTTTTGGGGCTCCAAAATCACTGCAGATGGTGACTGCAGCCATGAAATTAAAAGACACTTACTCCTTGGAAGGAAAGTTATGACCAACCTAGATAGCATATTCAAAAGCAGAGACATTACTTTGCCAACAAAGGTCCCTCTAGTCAAGGCTGTGGTTTTTCCTGTGGTCATGTATGGATGTGAGAGTTGGACTGTGAAGAAAGCTGAGCGCTGAAGAATTGATGCTTTTGAACTGTGGTGTTGGAGAAGACTCTTGAGAGTCCCTTGGACTGCAAGGAGATCCAACCAGTCCATTCTGAAGGAGATCAGCCCTGGGTGTTCTTTGGAAGGAATGATGCTAAAGCTGAAACTCCAGTACTTTGGCCACCTCATGAGATGAGTTGACTCATTGGAAAAGACTCTGATGCTGGGAGGGATTGGGGGCAGGAGGAGAAGGGGACGACAGAGGATGAGATGGCTTGATGGCATCATTGACTCCATGGACATGAGTCTGGGTGAACTCCGGGAGTTGGTGATGGACAGGGAGGCCTGGCGTGCTGTGATTCATGGGGTCGCAAAGAGTCGGAAATGACTGAGCAACTGAACTGAACTGAACTGAAGTTAAGATGTTAATGCTGGGGGAAACTGGGTGAGAGATATACAGGAAATCTCTGTACTAAATCTACAAGTTTTATGTAAATCTAAAACCATTCTAAATTGCAAGTTTATTTTTTAAAATTTCTGTTCATCAAAAGACAACATTGAAAAAAAAAAAAAAGACCATGAGGGAAGGAAAAGACAAAAACACTGACTGGGAGAAAATATTTGCAATAAATACATCTAATAAAGAACTCAATTCTTTTTTTACAAAAAACCCATATATAATACATACCATATAGTTCAGTTCAGTCGCTCAGTCGTGTTGGATTCTTTACGACCCCATGAACTGCAGCATGCCAGGCCTCCCTGTCCATCACCAACTCCCAGAGTTTACCCAAACTCACGTCCATTGAGTCGGTGATGCCATCCAACTATCTCATCCTCGGTTGTCCCCTTCTCCTCCTGCCTTCAATCTTTCCCAACATCAGGGTCTTTTCAAATGAGTCAGCTCTTCGCAACAGGTGGCCAAAAATTGGAGTTTCAGGTTCAGCATCAGTCCTTCTAATGAACACCCAGGACTGATCTACTTTAGGATGGACTGGTTGGATCTCCTTGCAGTCCAAGGGCCTCTCAAGAGTCTTCTCCAACACCACAGTTCAAAAGCATCAATTCTTCTGTGTTCAGCTTTCTTTATAGTCCAACTCTCACATCCATACATGACTACTGGAAAAACCATAGTCTTGACTAGACGGACCTTTGTTGACAAATTAATGTCTCTGCTTTTTAATATGCTGTCTAGGTTGGTCATAACTTTCCTTCCAAGGAGTAAGTGTCTTTTAATTTCATGGCTGCAATCACCATCTGCAGTGATTTTGGAGCCCCCCAAAATAAAGTCTGTCACTGTTTCCACTGTTTCCCCATCTATTTGTCATGAAGTGATGGGACCAGCCCAGCATTTCTCATGATGTACTCTGCACAACGGCGCAGGAGCAACGGCACAGGAGCAGCTGAGAGGAGCTACCCCATGCCCAAGGTCAGGGGCGGTGGCCGAGAGGAGCTACCCTACGTCCAAGGTATGGAGCGGTGGCTGCGCTTTGCTGGAGTAGCTGTGAAGAGATACCCCATGTCCAAGCTAAGAGAAGCCGAAGTAAGATGGTAGGCGCTGAGAGAGGGTATCAGAGGGCAGACAGACTGGAACCACAATCACAGACAACTAGCCAATCTGATCACACTGACCACAGCTTGTCTAACTCAAAGCCATGCCGTGTGGGGCCACCCAGGACGGATGGGTCATGGTGGAGAGGTCTGACAGAATGAGGTCCATTGGAGAAGGGAATGGCAAACCACTTCAGGATCCTTGCCTTGAGAACCCCATACCATATAGACATAGACACAAATGTATGTGTGTGTGTGTGTGTGTGTGGAGGCGGGGGCGGGGGGTGGGTATATGCATTCTCAATTGCTTCAGTTGTGTCTGACTTTTTGCAATCCCATGGACTGCAGTAGCCAAGCTCCTCTGTCCATGAGATTCTCCAGGCAAGAATACCAGAGTGGGTTGCTATTTCCTCCATATATATACATATATACACACACATACATCCAGTGGTGTGCCACGGGCAGGGCAGTGGGAAAGTATGCCCTGGGTACACACAATAAAATGGTGTACTGTTTGTAGAGAATGCAAAAGCAATAATTAAACTGACTGAAAGTCATTCTATACTGTATTACCATGACTAGAAATTTCAAACAATGTCAACGAACTACTCATCCAAAAAAACAAACAAACAGATTTGTTAATGTCCACAGACCTCAAGTAGCCTAAGATCCTTTCAGAGACTCTATGGGGTAAACAATTGTCCTAATAGTATAAAACATTATTTGCCTTCTCACTGTGTTAACTATGTGCACTGATGATCCAGAAGCAATGGCGAGTAAAACTGCTCACTCCTCAGCACCAGTCAGGGCAATATCACAGCCTGAACTGGAACATTGTATTCTTCACCACTAAACACAATTAACAACGACAACAAAAAACCCAGCCTCACTGAAAAAATAGCCCTAATGAAACAGTGAACATTTTACTAGATCTTGACCCTTGAGCACTCATCTTTTTTCTGTAATGAAATGGAAAACAAAGCATTTCTGCTGTCTCAATGGTGCTTATTTGAATTGTGAGCTGATTTATCCACTTTTAAATGAAAATACCATTTTGACTTGAAAAGACAACTGAAAGACTATAGTTAATCAGACCTGGTGATTCAGCAGGCCATGTTTCTCGAAAATGAATTGAGTCTGGCATTTCAAGGAAAACAACTTAAGTATCTGCTCCTAATATTTGAGCTTTCAAACCAAATCAAACATTGGAAACACTATGAGCTTGAAAGCTTCTGTGAGATTATAAACTCTTCTGATGAGATCAGTGGTGATATTAGCAAATGTGATCTTTTTGCTATTGTAAAACTAAACGCATCAAAACGAAAAACAAACAAAAACTAAATGTGTCAACATTTAGAAAAGCTGCATTAACTCCAGGAAGTAAGCAATATATTCCAAATCACCTGTGCATAATGCTATGAAGTCATACACAAGTAAAAGCATTCATTCAGAAGGTAAGAAAGACCAACAGATTTTAATATAACAGTATGCAAAGTTCAATTATGTGATTTCAGGAGACATGAAATTAATGTGTAAAAAACTACTTCCTTTGTCAAGTTTTGGTGGAGTATTAAAGAAGAGTACTACATTATTTTTATTATTAAATAAAATAAAGAGGCTATTAAAATACCCTCTCCAACTACACATTTGTATAAAGCTAGATTTGTTTCATATACATTAACTAAAATGACGTATTGCAACAGATTGGATGCAGAAGCATCTATGAGACTCCAGATGCATAAATGTAAAATGAGATCATTCTTATATTAAATTTTCCTTTATTTTGGGAAATTATTTTTTATGGATGTTACTATGTATGTTAATATACAGTTAAGATGAAAATTTGCTTTTAAAATAATTATTTACACTTTTTCTCAGTTTTCATTTCTAATAAGGTCCATGTCAATAGATATAATTCACATAAACAAAAGCAGAGGGGGACTTCCCTGGCAGTCCAGTGGTTAAGGAGCCTAGGTTCTATCCCTGGTTGGGGAACCGAGATCCTACATGCTGTTTGGCAAGACAGAAAAAAAAAAAAAAAAAATGGCAAAGAGCTCAAAAATTTATAAGAGTGCAATGAAGTCCTGAGACTAAAAAGTCTGAGCACTGCTCTTCTAGAACAACTGTTATTAATATTGTTGAATTTTAGTAATACGTTTAAGCATTAAATTAGCACATATTTGTTACTCTCTGTAATGAACATTTATTCTATGTGGAAGTTCATTCAAAGAACTTTATTTCTTCAGTTAGCTCACTATACAGAGACTTGTTACCTGCATGTCATTTCAGAGTAAATTCTCAATTCGGAATCATTCAAGCTTACATCATGCAGTTTCTATCTCCACCTCTGTAGTATTACATATTCCTACTTTCGAACAGTGGATTCAAAATAAAATGATAGAACAGTGATCGTAGAGACAAACAGAACTTAAGTACTTTTGTTTAAAATGTAAAACAATGAAATAGTGTAAACTCTTCCATGTAAACTTTTTGTTAAGAATGAGTTTTAGTTCAAGAAATATTTTGCTACATTTCAATAACATCTGTAAAACTGAAATGTATTCTTTCCAAATTGTCCATCGTTTTTAACCTGAAGAACAAATGAAGAAAATAATTATTTTTGTCATAGAGAGGAGGGGGACATTAACAAACAATATCCTCTTAGGGCATCATATACACTTGGTAATCATTGCTCCCGCAACACTGAATGGTAAGATATTGAATATTGTCCCTTCCAAGTTCATTGTCAAAGGCCTTTATTAATGATATCCATAGCACCTATATTCATATGTCCTTTTTTCCTGATTTTTATTCCACTAAAAATTATAACCTTGAGATACATCTATGTTGCTGCAGACACCAGTAGTTCAATTTCTTCAGTTTTCTCAGTCTGGTGTCATTTTTCACAATCTCAATCATGTCAACTCAAGTGAATCCCTCTCAACTCCTTATGCAATTAAGGTGCTCCTTTTCATCTCACACAAACCACTTTGTAGGTTTGCAACTCGACTAGATCACTTATCACATTGAAGTTAGTCTACTCTCTCTTTTAAGTTAGAGAGCTGGGGAACCTCTCTCCTAGCCCAGGGCCTGACACATAATAGGATCTTATTTATACCATTCAGGTTTCTCCATCAAAGCAGAACCAATAGGAATATAGCTATATCTATTCATATCTATGATTACAGCTGTCTATCTGGGCTGTCCTGGTGGCTCAGACTATAAAGAATCTGCGTGCAATGCAGGAGACCTGGGTTCGATCCCTGGGTTGAAAGAAAAGAACATCCCTGGAGAAGAAAACAGCTACCCACACCAGTATTCTTGCCTGGAGAATTCCACCGACAGAGGAGCCTGGCAGGCTCAGTCCATGCAGTGGCAAAGAGTGGGACAGAACTGCATGACTTGCACGTTATAGCTGTCTGTCTACACACACACACACACACACACACACACACACACACACACACACACACCCCCCATACACGTGGAAACACAGCCAAGCTGATGATGAGGTCTGGAAGCCTAAGAAGGACCAAGACAGCTAATAGTGTAGTTCAAGACCAAATGCCAGCAGGCTTAAAACCCAGGAAGAGCCCAGGTTTCAACTCCAAAGGCAGGAAAAAACAGCTATTCAAGTTCGCTCTTATTCAGCCTTTTTGTATTATTTGGGCCTTCTACTCAGAGGATGAGGTCCTCCCACATTAGAGAGTAATCTGCTTTACTCAGCCTACTATTCAACTGTTAAAGTCATGCATAAACATCCTCACAGAAAAACCCAAATAATGTTTAACCAAATATCTGGGCATCCTGTGGCCAAATCAGGCTGACACATAAAATTCACTATCATATTAATTAATGCTTTTCTGTCGGCACTAGTCTTTGCCATCCATTATTTCAGAAGAATAAACACACAAAGATCATATTTATAAAGCAGAGTAAAATAAGGCTAATGAGGGGTGTTCAGGATTCGCATTTCACTTCCTCTAAGAGTTAACTTTTTACCTGAGGAATGAGGGATGGATAAGATTCTGATAAGAGAAGATTGTGTTATTTGGGGGGCACGATATTATAGACAGAAGAAGCAACTTCAACACAAAAGGTTCTTTCTCAGTTTGCATTCAGATCACATTTGTAAAGCAAAGTCTTTGTCTAAAGAAGATTCCTGAGACTGGTACTCAGATAACTAAGCATACAAGGATACCCAACCTGAGAGAAATCCAAAAATTTCTCTAGTGCTAGAATATCCATTGCTGTTATCCTTAAGGATCAGTGTTGGCTCTGAATTAGTTACCATGGGGACCGCCTAAATCTTATGATTTTCTTTAGAGATGTCCAAGGAAACTCAGACAGATACGTACTCAGAAAATATTCTAATACACGGCTTCACACCAAAAGGAAGGACTAGGTCCTTTGCAGAAAACAAAAGCGATGGTGTTGATGCAAAAATGTGAAAGCTTGTTTCACTGAAAGTGCAAATCTTGCTAAGTAACTATAATCACTATTTGTGTTCTATTTCATTTTTCTGATTTCTAAGTAAAACATGTTTATTTTAGAAAATTTGGAAAATACATAAAAACACGAACAAGAAACTTAAAATTATCCGTAGTCATTTTTCTCTTTTTATGGTGAGAAGAGTATAAAGTAAAACATGCAAGCTTTTTCCTCCTTCCCTCCAATCTCACCAACTCCTTCCCCGAGATAACCATCTTTACTGATTTGATCCTTATCGGCCCTGCCAATTTCTCTCCTGCTTATTCGTTCATTTATTGATTCCAGCAAATATTACTGAGTGGGCACCCAGGACCAAGACTCTAAACACCAGATTTAAATGCCAGTGGCACAGCTGTAAGATCTCTGTTCCCAGGGGTTACACCTATAGTGAGAGAACTCACAATAAACCAGTAAACAAATACAAACAGAAAAATATAAGCTAGTAATAAATGTTATATAGAAAATAAGATGGCATTATTATACCTGATATTAAATACTGTGAAGATAAAATCAGCCAAGTGAAGAGTGGGGAGAGCAGGGAAGGGGGCAGGGAGGATGCAATTCCTTAAAGAAATACAAAAAGGCCAGTGTGGCTCCATAACATGGAGGGAGGGAGAGAGTTAGAGATGCTGTTGGAGACGTGAGCCAGGGAAACGTCATGGAGGATGTGACATCATCCTTCCTTTGGGAAGAAGAATGTCAAAAGAATTCGGCCTTTAAGTGCAAGGGGGAAGACGTTGAAGAGCTTTAAGAGGGGGGTGATATGCTCTGATCTGTATGTTCTAAATCTTTACTCTGGCTTCACTGTGGAGAATATAGTAAGAGTAAAGATTCCCAACATGAGGTCATGTGGTACATAGACACTCCCCAAAAGTCCGCAAATACAATCAGGGGGTTCATTACCTTAAATGGGAGAAAATTACCGGGCCTGGCCCCATAAAGACATAAAAACTCTCAATATGGTTCTATTTTTGTCTGTGCTCCAATTACTCTTTTCGAAATATCCTCTCTGGTTTCCAGAGTGCCATAGTGGCAGGATTCCCTGTTTTATAGGCAGGCTCTTCCTTTTTTCTGGTTTTTCCCTTAAGATAGTGTTTAAATCTAAACTCTAGTGGAGGCCCACTAACTTAAAAGGCTTAGATTCAAAGACAAACCTAGTCTTATGTCAAGTAACCAGACTGAGAGTGACTTTGGGGTCAGGGTAAGAAGAATCGCCAGAACTTGAACTCAGCATGTCCACAGTCCACCCCAACTCATCTCAGAGTCTGATTCCCTGTGAACAACTGCAGAAGGGTCGCAGATTTTTTTTTAATACCTTATAATAAGACAGGAAAATGAGACATGAGAAGGACACCTGTAGAGGAAGAAGAAATCAAATGGCTCTTTAAACTGTCTACTTAGAAGTATTTCCCAAACATGGGCACTAATTAAATATACAAATTCCTGTGCTCCACCCTAGACATACTGACTCAGATTATCTATGGGCTGGGCCCCAAAATCACCTCTAGTGATAATAATCAGCCAATTTGGAAAACACTGTATATTTGTGGAGAATAATCTAGAATACCCAAGGAACATGATACCTATCCAAGCCTAGACTGAGAAAACACAACCTTACTCCTTTACCCCTCACACATGGTTTTTGGCTTAAATAATTGTGGGCATTTTCACTGGCATATTATTTAGAAGGGTGACAAGCATATTAATAAATGAAACAATTTACATTCAATAAAACCACTAAGATTACTGACACTGAAAAAGAGAATGACTTAATTTATCTTCCATTGTACCCTTCAAGATGTAAAATTATTTCTTTTCATGCTGCCAGAACAAGTGGACTCCATTTAGTGTGGCCGAGGACCATACAGTTTATTAAATGACACTTGGAACCCCTCATAAAAGTGATTAATATATGTGCACTCAGTTCTGAGTACAGTCATTTTTCAGCCAGTCTATTGTTTCTGTACTCAGAGAACCAACTTTTGTGTGTGAGAGCTTTGTAGGAGAAAGATCTGTTTTTCAAAAGAATCATAGAACATTAGAGAATTAGATTTGGTGATCTCATCCAGCCTCAAGGCTTTAAGCCCTATATATATATATACTGCTAGCTCCAAATTCATATCTCGAGCCCTGACCTCTCTCTGAACCTCAGATTATTATATCCAACTGTTTACATGACATCTACACTTTAATAAACATTTAAAACTTTACAAACTGAAGGTGAACTTTCGATCTTCCCCGCATCCCTCATACTTTTCCATCTCAGCTAAGAACATTTTCTCCAGTTGCACAATCACCTTTGATTCTTCTTTCTCTCTTACTCCACATCCAAATCCAAAGAAATCTTTTCTAATTTCCCTTTATAGTATATAAATAACGCACCACTTCTCAATACGTTTACCATAACTACCCCAAGCCATAATCAGCACTCTACTGACCCTCTTTGCTTCTACAGTTGCCCCCTTCCAACTACTTATAAAACAGCAGCTGAGGGGTTCTTATATAAGTTTTTATTTATTATGGAAGTTTTCAACAAATACAAAAGAAGGGAGAACACGATAATGAAACCCCACACTTACTCATCATCCAGCTTTGACAGCTTTCAGTGCATGGCCATTCTTGCTTCAGCTTTATCACCGCCTATTTTCTGTCTACCACAATGGAACCCTTGTTCAAACCCTCCAATGACTCAAAATAAAATTCAAGGACTTCCCTAGTGGCCCAGTGGTTAAAGTCTGTGCTCCCAATACAGGGGGCCTGGGTTTGCTCCCTGGTCTGGGAACTAGTTTCCACATGCTGCGACTAAGAGTTTGCATGCCCCAACCAGGATCAAAGACAGTGTGAGCTGCAAGCAAGACTCGGCAGAGCCAAAAGAAAAAAAAAAAAAAAAACCTTAAAAATATTAAAAAAAAAAAATTCAGAATCCTCTAGCAGCGCTCAAGTGTTCTCAGTCTCCCTCACCTGTCTACCCTCACCTGTCACATTAGCTCCCAGGTATCTCTCAATCACATCAGGATGTTCCAGTCTTGGAGGCTTTTTATTTGCTTCCTCTGCCCGGAAGGTGCACTCCCTACTGTTAGCTCCCAAAATATTCCCCTGGCAAGTATGTTTCCTGCCTCCCTCAGGTCCTTAGTTTTCTACAGCCCGGTTTCGCTGATTGCCTACACGTGGCAAGAATCAAATAATCAGTCTTTTTGAGTTTTCTACAGATTGGCCACTCAGAGTTGAGTTTGAAAGTCCACACTGTTCTCCCCTCAGCTACTCACCCATCCATAACTATGTAGATGGAATGCCCATCCAGTGACCTCTACCTGATGAGATGCAACTAGCCTTTGTTCTCTAGCTGATCTTCCCTACCCAGGGATTGAACAGAAGTCTCCTGCATTGCAGGCGGATTCTTTACCAACTGAGCTATCAGGGAAGCCCTTGTAAAAAGGAACTCTCATCCTTTCCCTGGGTGACTGATATGCTCCCCATCACACTTAGACCAACTGGTGATCGATATACATACTGATTTAAAGAACCACTACATCCAATCCTTTCTGAAGGTTAAAGCAACTCACTTGTCAGCCACAATAAGAACTCTGAATTTTATTCTTAGTGCTGCACTACAACACGGTAAGAGTTCAAAAAATGCTCTTTATTATTAAAGCTGACTTTAACAAATAAGAATCGGTGGTCAATATACTTCATGACACTGATTGGAAAGTTAAGTTTTATGTCACGCGTATTGTCTGACAACAAAAACACAAAATCAACATTGGACTCTTCAAGGGACTAGAAGCAGGCACATAACCTTCACTAGGCTTGGAGGCTCCCACCACTCCACCCACAACTCCCACCTGCACCTCGGAGATCCAGGTGAGCAGAGTTAGAGGCCTGAGGCCAACTACCGCCCTCTCTACACTGCCTCAGGGGATGAGTCCGGGCTTTGATGTGGGCCCTGTGTGTTTACTTACTCGTACATGCATTCGTTCATGTATTGACTCACCATTGTGACTCAGTACCCAAGGGAAAGCAGTCGCAGGTCAGCTATGAAGCACTTGCGTCTGCAGGAGCAAAGCCATCCTTCCCGGCATCCTCTGGGTGGGCGTGGTGCCTCCTGGGAGAGATCTTCCCACTTGGCACTGCACCTGCGTGGCGCTCTGCCTTGCCTCACTAGTATCCCTGCCCTTGGGCGGAGTCTGGAGGACACCTCCCCTAATCTCGCTCTTGCACGAAGCTGTAATTCCTTTTTTTTTTTTTTTCCTAATTTTATTTTATTTTTAAACTTTACATAATTGTATTAGTTTTGCCAAATATCAAAATGAATCCGCCACAGGTATACATTCCTTACTTATATTGCCCAGGCCTCCTAATTTAGATCCCAAGGCACTGCAGCCAGCCCCATCTTTTCTACAACATACAAGCCCCATTCCTTGATAATGGCCCTTCCATACATCATTTTAGCCTCTCCTTGGACTCCCTGGCTTTCTTAAAGCATTCTTAACATTTTTTTAGAGCTTTGGATGTGGCTAGCCTGGTGGTAAGTGATTTACATCCATTGTCTGATTAAATTTGTAATAGAATTTTAACTAGTAAGTTAGGAAGCACCTACAGTAATTTCACAGGAAGAGTTGATGGTAATCATAGTTCAGGTTTCTGCAATACTGACAGTAGTCTTAGAAAAATGAGAGAAAGGGAGGGAAGGAAGGAAAGAAGGAAGGTCATTAGAGCTAATGTTTTTCATAAAATGTGTATGATGAGAAGATTTCAACAAATTCTATGACAAGTATTAGCATAATGTTATTTTGACAAAATGTTGAAATGTGGTGTGGATTGGGGTACAGAGCAGGGAACGTGTAACTTCTTGAAGAAGTACACCTGAAGAATACTCAAGTAGTAGACGGTGATTGATTAATACTGAATAGTACCTATGGGCTGGTCACCAGACTAAATGCTTTACCTGCTTTTAATCCTCCCTGAGACTCTATAGGTTTATTATAATTCCTTGTCTCTTTTACAAATTAGGAAACTGAGGCATTTATTAATTAAATAACTTCTGCAATCCACAACTAGTAATCAATAGAAATGGAACTTGGACTCTAACGGATTCCTATCAGTGCTCTCAACTGCCAGGCATACTGTCTCAACAGTAACTTGACTGGAGCACTCCGTCCTTATACACTATCAATTTTTACTTATAATTTGGATCAGAAAATACATGGGATGCTGATCAAATTTAAGCCCAATCTATAGAAGGAAGGAGGAGCTAAAATTTTAGAAAGGTCAGCCTAGGATCCAAAATTATATCAATAGGTTTTTTGGGGTGCTAGAACAGATAACAGCTGACATTTGCAACTTATTTATGCAGGATTTCTCACCCTCAAGGCAGTTAACATTTGGGGCTGGATAATCATTTGCTGTGAGGACCTGTCCTGTGCACTGTAAGACATTTAGGAGCATCCTTGGCCAGGAACCCTTGAAGTCAAGTGGACTTTAGGAAGCATCACTACAAACAAAGCTAGTGGAGGCGATGGAATTCCAGTTGAGCTATTTCAAATCCTAAAAGATGATGCTGTGAAAGTGCTGCACTCAATATGCCAGCAAATTTGGAAAACTCGGCAGTGGCCACAGGACTGGAAAAGGTCAGTTTTCATTCCAATCCCAAAGAAAGGCAATGCCAAAGAATGCTCAAACTACCACACGATTGCACTCGTCTTACATGCTAGCAAAGTAATGCTCAAAATTCTCCAAGTTAGGCCTCAACAGTATGTGAACCGTGAACTTCCAGATGTTCAAGCTGGATTTAGAGAAGGCAGAGGAACCAGAGATCAAATGGCCAACATCTGCTGGATCATCGAAAAAGCAAAAGAGTTCCAGAAGAACATCTACTTTTACCTTATTGACTATGCCAAAGCCATTGACTGTGTGGATGCTCACAAAAAACTGTGGAAAATTCTGAAAGATATGGGAATACCAGACCACCTGAGAAATCTGCCTCCTGAGAAATCTGTGTGCAGGTCAAGAAGCAACAGTTAGAACTGAACGTGGAACAATGGACTGGATGCAAATAAGGAAAGGAGTATGTCAAGGCTGTATCTTGTCACCCTGTTTATTTAACTTATATGCAAAGTGCACAATGCATCATGCAAAATGCCAGGCTGGATGAAGCACAAGCTGGAATCAAGTTTGCTGGGAGAAATATCAATAACCTCAGATATGCAGATGACACCACTCTTATGGCAGAAAGCAAAGAGGAACTAAAGAGCTTCTTGATGAAAGTGAAAGAGGAGAGTGAAAAAGTTGGCTTAAAACTCAACATTCAAAAAACTGAGATCATGGCACCCAGTCCCATCACTTCATGGCAAACAGATGGTGAAACAGTGGAAACAGTGACAGACTTTATTTTGGGGGACTCCAAAATCACTGCAGATGGTGACTGCAGCCATAAAATTAAGATGCTTGTTCCTTAGAAGAAAAGCTATGACCAACCTAGACAGTTTATTAAAAACCAGAGGCATTACTTTGCCAACAAATGTCCATCTAGTCAAAGCTATGTTTTTTCCAATAGTCATGTTTGGATGTGAGAGTTGGACCATAAAGAAAGCTGAATGCCAAAGAAGAGACACTTTTGAACTTTGGTATTGGAGAAGACTCTTGGCAGTCCCTTGGACTGCAAGGAGATCCAACCAGTCAATCCTAAAGGAAATCAGTCCTGAATGTTCATTGGAAGGAATGATGCTAAAGCTGAAACTCCAATCCTTTGGCCACCTCATGCGAAGAGTTGACTCATTGGAAAAGATTCTGATGCTGGGAGGGATTGGGGGCAGGAGGAGAAGGGAACGACAGAGGATGAGATGGTTGGATGGCGTCACTGACATGAAGGACATGAATTTGAGTCGTCTCTGGGAGTTGGTGATGGACAGGGAAGGCTGGCATGCTGCAGTCCATTGTATCACAAAGAGTTGGACATGACTACACAACTGAACTGAACTTGGCCTCTATATGCTAGTAATGGCCTCCAGTTGTGACAACCAAAATTGTCTCCAAACACTGCCAGTGTAACTGAGTAGGACCTAATGAGGGCTTCCCAGAATAGACCCCCACCCATGTCCTCTTATTGCTTTTTGTCTGTAGAAAAACTTCAAAGAATAAATTTAATCAGAGAAGTGAGAAAATGCAGAAAAGAAAACAGGCAGGCAAGACAAAATAATAATACTCTAGCCATTAAACAGGAGAAGGCAATGGCACCCCACTCCAGTACTCATGCCTAGAAAATCCCATGGACGGAGGAGCCTGGTAGGCTCCAGTCCATGGGGTCGCTAGAGTTGGACACGACTGAGCGACTTCACTTTCACTTTTCACTTTCATGCATTGGAGAAGGAAATGGCAACCCACTCCAGTGTTCTTGCCTGGAGAATCCCAGGGACGGGAAGCCTGGTGGGCTGCCGTCTATTGGGTCACACAGAGTCGGACACGACTAAAGCAGCGTAGCAGCAGCAGCAGCAGCAGCCATTAAACAAAGTCAAAGATCTTTAGTTCTTCCTCAAGGACTATAGATAATATTCTGAGCTGTCCTCTGAATTGCAGATACTGAAACTCCTACTAGGTGAAAGAAGTTAATGGTATGCCACCCAGAAGCATGTAGATCCCAGACCTGTTGGAACCAGAAGGTTAATGACCCTGACTCCCAATTACCTCACCACCAATCAATCAGAGGAAAGTCCACGAGCTGATCATGCCTTGCTATTTGAACACTGTAAAACTCCTCACTATCATTTCCAGGGGCAGGACACAGTTTTCAGGGGATTAGCCCACTGTGACCCCCTTTGCCTGGCAAAGCAATAAAGCTATTCTTTTCTACTTCACCCCAAAATTCAGTCTTTCAGATTTAATCTGGCACCCTCCAGTGTAGAGAGGTCAAATTTCAGCAACACTGTCACCTGGGAATAAATCACCCCTCATTAAGAACCACTGATTTAGTCTTTTGCCACACACTGTTTTTATTGAATACTTGTAATTCTGGTAAGAGGTAGGTAAAGTTGAAATTGAAACCAAAGCTATCTGATTCTGGGTGCCAAGCTCTCATCAAGATGAGACTAAGAGACAAATGTAAATTCCTGCACTTTGAGCCAAACAACAAAAGTATAAGCCCAAGGTGAGAGAATTAGGAGTTAGCACCGGTGGAAGAAAACGTATTTAGATGAGTAAGGACTAAATAATCCTAGCCAACATTTGTCGAGGCCTTATACCTTTTCAGATGTGCTAGGTACGCAAATGCATTTAATCCTCACAACTAGCTCCACAAGATAGATGTCATAATCCCTATTTTGGATACAATAACAGTGAAGTTTAAGGACATAGCAGAACATAGTGGCAGAGGTAAAATGACAATGCCATGTTTTGAATTCAAGAAGTCCGACTCTAGAGCCAATGCTCCGAGCTGCTGCTGCTGCTGCTAAGTCACTTCAGTCGTGTCCGACTCTGTGCGACCCCATAGACAGCAGCCCACCAGGCTCCCCCGTCCCTGGGATTCTCCAGGCAAGAACACTGGAGTGGGTTGCCATTTCCTTCTCCAATGCATGAAAGTGAAAAGTGAAAATGAAGTCAGTCAGTCATGTCCGACTCTAGCGAGCCCGTGGACTGCAGCCCACCAGGCTCCTCCGTCCATGGGATTTTCTAAGCAAAAGTACTGGAGTGGGGTGCCATTGCCTTCTCCAATGCTCTGAGCTACTAAATAATATTTCTCACACACGCACATAAAGGAACTATCACAATAATGTGGCTGGGAGAAGAATACTAGAGTATATATGTTACCCAACAAAACTAGGTCAACTCACCTGTGCACAGCAAAGCCAATCTACTGACCTCGGGTTGTGATGAATTAAAGTGCTGATAATGCTCCAAAATCCTTAACTCCTGCATAGGTTTGGGTAAAGAGTTTTTCTAGACAAAATCTGGGGTTGGGAGGGGTCGGTCTGCAGGGTATGTGACATTCCTCTGATTGGTCAGTAGGGAAGTTACAGGACAGTGTTTCAGGAATATCAATCATTAGTCTTCTGGTTCCAGCCAGTCTGAAGGCCATGGGTTTATGTACAATCTGAAGTTCCCACCCTCTAGTTGGGGTGAGGGTATGTGTGTGTGTTGGGGAGAGGGTCACCTAGCTCCTGTAAAATAGCTCAGAAATGTATCTGATTGTTATGTATATCTCTTGAGGAGGAACCAGGAAGCTGCTCCATGGCTGCACTATTGTTTCCTTGCCTTTGTTTCTGAATTCCCTCACTCTGATTAGTAATTATTTGCATCTGCCCTTTTGGAATTCAGGGAAGGTCTAGGAGGCTGAAAACTTTTTCCTCTAAACAAGATATGGGGGACACGGAAGTGCTTTTGTGTCCTTGTGTCCCACAAAGTCCTGATCAGTTTCAACCCCCTTTCTTTGATACTCCTCAATCTTGAGGGGAACAGGTGCTGGACCAGAAAGGGAATAACGTTTTGGATGGAGAGATTCATCATTAACTTGGCAAAGGAACTCAGTTTTAGGGGACCTGGTTTCAATCCCTGGGTTGGGAAAATCCCCTGGAGGAGGGCATGACAACCCACTCCAGTATTCATGCCTGGAGAATTCCATGGATACAGGAGCCTGGCGGGCTGCAGTCCATAGGGTTGCAAAGAGTTGGACATGACTAAGCGACTTAGGACGCACAGTTTCATATTTCATATTTTCATCTCCTGATGGTTCAGTTCAGTTCAGTTGCTCAGTCATTTCCGACTCTTTGCGACCCCATGAATCACAGCACGCCAGGCCTCCCTGTCCATCACCAACTCCCAGAGTTCACTCAGACTCATGTCCATTAAGTCAGTGATGCCATCCAGCCATCTCATCCTCTGTCGTCCCCTTCTCCTCCTGCCCCCAATCTCTCCCAGCATCAGAATCTTTTCCAATGAGTCAACTCTTCGCATGAGGTGACCAAAGTATTGGAGTTTCAGCTTTAGCATCATTCCTTCCAAAGAAATCCCAGGGCTGATCTCCTTCAGAATGGACTGGTTGGATCTCCTTGCAGTCCAAGGGACTCTCAAGAGTCTTCTCCAACACCACAGTTCAAAAGCATCAGTTCTTCGGCGCTCAGCTTTCTTCACAGTCCAACTCTCACATCCGTACATGACCACTGGAAAAACCACAGCCTTGACTAGAGGGACCTTTGTTGGCAAAGTAATGTCTCTGCTTTTGAATATGCTATCTAGGTTGGTCATAACCTTCCTTCCAAGGAATAAGCGTCTTTTAATTTCATGGCTGCAGTCACCATCTGCAGTGATTTTGGAGCCCCCAAAAATAAAGTCTGACACTGTTTCCACTGTTTCCCCATCTATTTCCCATGAAGCGATGGTTAAGATGCACATAATATACAACTGTCTGCTGGAATTGCACAAGTCCTTAAGTACTTGAGCTGATTGGAGTCCACATCTCAGGGAATGTCAAAGGAGAGTTCTGTAGACTCCACAGTCTCCAGGCTCCAGTGTGTACAAGTTGTTTGTATTTTGCATTGTTTTCAACTCAGATGGTGAACTGAGTTCCTTTCTTAAGTTGGCAAATCATACAATCTGACCCAAAGCTTTCCAGGATACAGTAAACTTCATTGAGATCTGTTATACAGTAAGCATGGCAGCAGATTCTATAATCACATATTAGATATTTCTGTACTGAAATCCCTTCAGACAGGAAAACAGGATTTCCCGGGGTAAGCATCTTTCCTCTCTTCATCCTGTCCTTTCTAAACTACAAATAATCCTTTATTATGGAGAGCAACCTGCTCTTCCCAAAGTGCAAGGGCTTTTTGTTTCTCAAATAAAAATTTAAAAATCCTTATTGCACTTGAAATTTCTTCTTTGTTCTTCTCCACTGGCTAGACCAGTATTTCTCAACCAAGGCTAATTTTGTCCCTAGGGGACATTTGTAGACAGTTTTGTTTGCCACAACTGCGGGAGGGAGGTGTTGTATTACTGACATCAGGGACTGGTGGGCTGCCGTCTATGGGGTCTCAAAGAGTCGGACACGACTGAAGAGACTTCGCAGCAGCAGCAGCAGCAGCAGTTCATAAAGGCCAGTGATGGTGCTATACTACCAGCAACGCACAGGACAGTCTCCCACAGCAAAGAATTATCTGATCTAAAATGTTAGTAGTTCCAAAACTGAGGAACTCTGGGCCACTGAAGAACAAAAAGATTTTCCAGAAGAAATGCAAAGATGGTAATGAAAGAACTTAAGACTGTACCAAATGAGGGATGGCTAGCGGAACTGTAATGGTTTAACATGGAAAAAGGGACAACATGGGAGAATTTAAAGATAAAATTTATTTTTGAGTAGGTTCCAGTAGCTTCCCTGGTGGCTCAGCTGGTAAAGAATCCGCCTGTAACGTGGGAGACCTGGGTTCTATCCCTGGGTTGGGAAGATCCCCTGGAGAAGGGAACTGCTACTCACTCCAGTATTCTGGTCTGGAGAATTCCATGGGTCGCAAAGAGTTGGACATGACTGAGTGACTTTCACTTCACAGGCTCCAGTAAGTAGTTATTCTGAGGAATGTTGTATGGCTTGAAATTATGAATATATCACAATTTAAAAAAAAAAAAACCTACATAACTGAATCTCCTATATCCATTTGGTACCTTTTCCTGTACTGTTTCATTTCTTCCCAAATTACAGAAATATGAAGAAAACTTTCTTTATACACTTGTTACTGTAAGGAAATACTGTGCTGATTTTGCCAACATTAAATGTTTTATTATTATTTTGCTTTTGGGGGAATAGAGAATTCAAGGCCCTTAAAAATGTTGATTAGTACTATCATGGACAGAAATTTAATGTTTAATTTAATATTTAAATATTAATATTAAATTTTAATATTTAATATTCCTAGTGGTGAGCCATTCCAGAGAACCTTAGAAAAAATTCTTTTAAAAATGACAACCAGAAATTCCCTGGCAGTCCAGTGGTTACAACACGGATCTTTCAATGCCAAGGACCTGGGTTCAATCCCTGTATGAGGAACTAAGATCCCACAAACTGCCTTGGCATGACCAAAAAATAATAATAATATTAACCTTTTGGGCACATAATCTTTCCAGAGTAGGTGTAAGTTGGGTGACTGATCAGGTTCCCCTTGTTTTCAATGTATGTTCTTAGTTCTACTTGAAGGGAAGGTGAAGATGCCCTTTGCCATTCTATCAGTTTTGCTGTTTAACACTTGTATTAAAAATGAGAATTTAATCCAGTGCAATTGATTTCTTAGGAAATGATTTGAGCATGATGCAGATTTGGAATTTGTATGCAATTTTGTCTGTGAAAACACTGGGTGAATATAGAAAACTCCATGCAGCTGAACTTACTCTGAAACTACCGGTTTCCACCTAGGCTGTGCTTCTCATGGACTATTTACAGACAATGATTGAGTGGAGCAGAGAGTAAAGATCTAAAGCACCAGTTTCTAGGAGATGGGGACGCATCTGACATGTCACCTTGGCTCAAAAATTCCACACTAGCTTTGCTGAAAGTTTCTTAAAGTTGCATCAAGGTCTAAGACTTTTCCTGCCTAACCTCCCTTCTCTTCTCCACAGGGCTTAGACCTTCCCCTGCAGTCTGGCACTTCTAGCCTCCTCTGGCTCTCTTCCGCTTTTCCCTCAAGTATTTTCCTCAGTAAATCCTTTGTTCATCTTATTCTGCCTTTACATTTGTTTGTCAGAGTACCAAACCTAACACAAGAATCAAAGGGGAAAGAAGGGTGAAAAAATGGCCACATAATGATGGCAATTGTTGAAGGTAGACAATGGGTCTGTCTGACCATCCACTATACTCTCGAATGAATAGGAAGTCCATTATACTTCCGTTTTGAATCTGTGTTAAAACTTCCATAGTGAAAAATTCAAAATGGAAGGAAAGAAGCAGGGAATAGAGGAAGAGAGGAAGGAAAGAAAAGAGAGACAAACCCGAATGAGATGGTCACTCAGGCTTAAAAGACCTTGCTTTGTGACCACTGATTCATCACATGAGAACAAGAATTTTATTCTTATCATTTTTATTATTTTTTCGGCTGAATGGCATGCAGGATCTTAGCTCCCTGACCAGGGATTGAACCCTCAATCCCTGCAGTGGAAGGATAGAGTCTTAACCACCCGCTTGCCAGGGAATTTCCCCAAATGAGCATTTTAAATGCAAATGAACTATGGGGACTTCCCTGGCGGTCCACTGGTTAAGACTGCTGGCTTCCATTGCAGGGGTCATGGGTTCAATTCCCGATTGGCGAACTAGTATCCCTCAGGCTGAGTGGCATGGCTTAAACAAAAACAAAAAAAAAGAATTGTGAAGTCTTGTATATGTGGCCTTGAACAATACCCTTTAGCAGGCATCCCTCATTTCTCCCTTCTCCAAGTCCTTGGAAGTCACTAATCTACTTTCTTCTCTGTAGAGCTCTCTATTCCAGACACTTTATGGAAATGGAATCATACAATGCGTGCCTTTTATGTCTGGCTTCTTTCATGCATAATGTTTTTAAGGTTCATGCATATTGTCGCCTGTCTTATTCATTGTATGGATATACAACTTTAATACATCCATTTATCAGTTCACAGACATTTGAGTTGTTGTAACTTTGGTGCCATTATGAATATTGCTGCTATGGACATTTGCATCCAAGTTTCTGTGTGAAGATATGTTTTTAGTTCTTTTCAGTGTATATCTAGGAGTGGAATTGCATGGAGATACAACAGCCTGCATCTTTCTTGGACATATATGTCATAATATTTAAAATTCAATAAGTTGATCCTTATTATTCATGGTAATGATGATCTATACTGTCTCCACAAATAATTAGCTGTTGAGGCTCAGAGAAGGCCACCCCAAAATATGCATGCCTCAATGGGATATTGACTATTTTGATTAAAGTTACTTGAGAAACAGCTTCCTAAGTGATCAATGCATAGAGGAAAACAATAGAATGGGAAAGACTAGAGATCTCTTCAAGAAAATTAGAGATACCAAGGGAATATTTCATGCAAAGATGGACACAATAAAGGACAGAAATAGTATGGACTTAACAGAAGCAGAAGATATTAAGAAGAGGTGGCAAGAATACACAGAAGAACTATACAGAAAAGATCTTCATAACCCAGATAACCACTATGGTGTGATCATTCACCTAGAGGCAGACATCCTGGAATGCAAAGTCAATGGACCTTAGGAAGCATCTCTACTAACAAAGCTAGTGGCGATGATTGGATTTCAGCTGAGCTACTTCAAGTCCTAGAGAATGATGCTGTAAAACTGCTGCACTCAATATGACAGAAAATTTGGAAAACTCAGTGGCCACAGGACTAGAAAAGGTATTCCAATCCCAAAGAAGGGCAATGCCAAAGAAGGCTCAAACTACTGCAAAATTGTACTTATCTCACACATTAGCAAAGTAATACTCAAAATTCTCCAAGCCAGGCTTCAACAGTACATGAATCATGAACTTCCAGATGTTCAAGCTGGATTTAGAAAAGACAGAGGAACCAGAGATCAAATTGCCAACATCCATTGGATGATAGAAAAAGCAAGAGAGTTCCAGAACATCTACTTCTGCTTTATTGACTAGCCTTCAATAAAGTCAAAGCCTTTGACTGTGTCAGTTCAGTTCAGTTCAGTTCAGTCGCTCAGTCATGTCCTGTTCTTTGTGACCCCATGAATCGCAGCACGCCAGGCCTCCCTGTCCATCACCATCTCCCGCAGTTCACTCAAACTCACGTCTATCGAGTCGGTGATGCCATCCAGCCACCTCATCGTCTGTCGTCCCCTTCTCCTCCTGCCCCCAATCCCTCCCAGCATCACAGTCTTTTCCAATAAGTCAACTCTTCGCATTAGGTGGCCAAAGTACTGGACTTTCCGCTTTAGCATCCTTCCTTCCAAAGAACACCCAGGACTGATCTCCTTTAGAATGGACTGGTTGGATCTCCTTGCAGTGCATGGGACTCTCAAAAGCCTTCTCCAACACCACAGTTCAAAAGCATCAATTCTTCAGTGCTCAGTGGATCACAACAAACTGTGGAAAATTCTTAAAGACATGGGAATACCAGACCACTTGACCGCCTCCTGAGAAATCTGTATGCAGGTCAGGAAGCAATAGTTAGAATCAACGTAGAACCAGGACTGGTTCCAAATTGGGAAAAGAGTATGTCAAGGCTGTATATTGTCACCCTGCTTATTTAACTTATATGAAGAGTACATCATGCAAAATGCCAGGCTGGGTGAACCACAAGATTGCTGGGAAAAATATCAATAACCTCAGATATGCAGATGACACCACCCTTATGGCAGAAAGCAAAGAAGAACTAAAAAGCCTCTTGATGAAAGTGAAAGAGGAGAGTGAAAAAGTTGGCTTAAAAGTCAACATTCAAAAAACTAAGATCATGGCATCCAGTCCTGTCATTTCATGGCAAATTGATGGAGAAACAATGGAAAGAATGACAGAATTTACTTTCTGGGGCTCCAAAATCACTGCAGATGGTGACTGCAGCCATGAAATTAAAAGATGCTTGCTCCTTGGAAGAAAAGCTATGACCCACCTAGACAGCTTATTAAAAACCAGAGACATTACTTTGCTGACAAAGATCCATCTAGTCAAAGCTATAGTTTTTCCAATAGTCATGTTTGGATGTGAGAGTTGGACCGTAAAGAAAGCTGAGCACTGAAGAATTGTTGCTTTTGAAATTTGGTGTTGGACAAGACTCTTCAGAGTCCCTTGGACTGCAAGGAGATCCAACCAATCAATCCTAAAGGAAATTAGTCCTGTATATTCATTGGAAGGACTGATGTTGAAGCTAAAACTCCAATACTTTGGCCACCTGATGCAAAGAACTGACTCATTTGAAAAGACCCAAATGCTGGGAAAGATTTAAGGCAGGAAGAGAAGGGCACGACAGAGGATGAGATGGTTGGATGGCATCACTGACTCAATGGACATGAGTTTGAGCAAGCTCTGGGAGCTGGAGATGGATAGGGAAGTCTGGCGTGGTGCAGTCCATGGAGTCGCCAAGAGTTGGACATGACTGAGCAACTGAATTGAACTGAAGCCAGCCCATTCCTGGAGTCATCTCCCTCTCCTCTCTGTCTTGCTCCTTGAAGTCAAGTGGGCCTTAGGAAGCATCAGTACAAACAAAGCTAGTGGAGGTGATGGAATTCCAGTTGAGCTATTTCAAATCCTAAAAGATGATGCTGTGAAAGTGCTACACTCCATATGCCAGCAAATTTGGAAAACTCAGCAGTGGCCACAGGACTGGAAAAGGTCAGTTTTCATTCTGATCCCAAAGAAAGGCAATGCCAAAGAATGCTCAAAGTACCACACAACTGCACTCATCTCACATGCTAGTAAAGCAATGCTCAAAATTCTCCAAGCCAGGCTTCAACAGTACGTGAACTGTGAGCTCCCAGATGTTCAAGCTGGTTTTAGAAAAGGCAGAGGAACCAGAGATCAAATTGCCAACATCCGCTGGATCATCAAAAAAGCAAGAGAGTTCCAGAAAAACATCTACTTCTGCTTTATTGACTATGTCAAAGCCTTTGACTGTGTGGATCACAACAAACTGTGGAAAATTCTGAAAGAGATGGGAATCCCAGACCATCTGACCTGCCTCTTGAGAATCTGTATGCAGGTCAGGAAACAACAGTTACAACTGCACATGGAAATAAATAAATAAAGATACTTAAAAAGAGTATATGCCATATAATTAAGTATTTATCCCCCATTTCCGGTAGGAATTGTGTGATCAGGGCAACTAAATCATCTCAGGGCAACCAAATAATCTCAGCTAATGAGAAAAGTCTCGTCTTTACAAAAGAATGACCACTAATACAGATGTAGAAGAAACAACAGAGCTAGACAATAACCATTTTGGAACCCTTAAAGAAAAGACTACTTGAAATGAGGTCATCCATGAGTGTTGAAACCATCAGGTCAAGTGATGATAGAAGATAGGATGACAACATATCTGTTGCCAAATTACCACCCATTAACTATTTGCTGGAAAAAAGAAAAAGGTAAACCATAGCATTGCAATAATGGAACCTGGGTGTCACCACTCTAACTCAGTGATTAATGTTAGCATTCCCTTTTAGTCAACAAACAGACATGATGTGTTTCCTAATGTATTGGAATGTGAAGCACATAGAATTACATATGAAGTGTTCTTGCTTAAAATATTTAACCTGAATATAAACAAGCTATTGACCTGAATCTAAACCAGGTTTAGACCTAAATTCTGGTTTGCAGCATACACAAAAAGTAGAGAAAAATGTTAAAACAGTATCTAAAGAAAAAATTGGGCAAATCTAGAAACGGGATATTCTACAATTATCGTTAATATTTTAATGACATGAAAAAGTGATGGGAGGGCTTTATTAAGATAAAAGAGACTAAAGAGACAAAAAACTAAAACTCAAATGCAAAGCAATGGGTGGTTTTTAAAAATTAAATCTTACTTTTTATAGTTCAGTTCAGTTCAGTCACTCAGTCGTGTCCGACTCTTTGCAACCCCATGAATCCCAGCACGCCAGGCCTCACTGTCCATCACCAACTCCCGGAGTTAACCTAGACTCACGTCCATCGAGTCAGTGGTGCCATCCAGCCATCTCATCCTCTGTCATCCCCTTCTCCTCCTGCCCCCAATCCCTCCCAGCATCAGAGTCTTTTCCAATGAGTCAACTCATCTCATGAGGTGGCCAAAGTACTGGAGTTTCAGCTTTAGCATCATTCCTTCCAAAGAACACCCAGGGCTGATCTCCTCTAGAATGGAGTGGTTGGATCTCCTTGCAGTCCAAGGGACTCTCAAGAGTCTTCTCCAACACCACAGTTCAAAAGCATCGATTCTTCGGTGCTCAGCTTTCTTCACAGTCCAACCTTCACATCCATATATGACCACTGGAAAAACCATAGCCTTGACTAGATGGACCTTTGTTGGCAAAGTAATGTCTCTGCTTTTCAATATGCTATCTAGGTTGGTCATAACTTTCCTTCCAAGGAGTAAGCGTTTTTTAATTTCATGGCTGCAATCACCATCTGCAGTAATTTTGGAGCCCCCAAAAATAAAGTCTGACACTGTTTCCACTGTTTCCCCATCTATTTGCCATGAAGTGATGGGACCAGATGCCATGATCTTCGTTTTCTGAATGTTGAGCTTTAAGCCAACTTTTTCACTCTCCACTTTCATTTTCATCAAGAGGCTTTTGAGTTCCTCTTCACTTTCTGCCATAAGGGTGGTGTCATCTGCATATCTGAGGTTATTGATATTTCTCCCGGCAATCTTGATTCCAGCTTGTGCTTCTTCCAGCCCAGCATTTCTCATGATGTACTAGGCATAGAAGTTAAATAAGCAGGGTGACAGTATACAGCCTTGACATACTCCTTTTCCTATTTGGAACCAGTCTGTTGTTCCATGTCCAGTTCTAATAAGCCAGCAGTAAATGGCATGCTGAAGACAACTGGAAAATTTTTGATATCAATAGAATATTCTATGATATTAAGGGAATTGCAGTTAATTTTATTAGGATAATAATTGTATTGTGGTTATGTAGGAAAATTATTTGGAGTGAAGCATTATGATGTCTCTATTTTATTTTATGATCAACCAATCACTTTCCTCCTTAGAAAGGAAAAAATCAACCGTACTGATTTATTTCCTACAGGATAAAATTCAAACCCCTTCCTGTGGCACAGAAAAATGCTCAAACTCTGATCTCAGTTTACATCCCTAGTCACTTGCTCTCACATAGCTTATGTTCTGAAGTCACTAAATCTCTCAGTTTTTTCTTTGTCTATACCACAAGTCATTTTTTTTTCTATGCAAGCTGCCCTTCTTTACCTTCTCCATGTAACTGTTAAAACTGATGTCCATGTATATGTGTACCTTCACCCATAAATACATGGTCACCAAAACCAATATTAAATATTTTAATGGTGTTACATATTGGCCATTATAAATTTATAAAACACACAAAGCCAGAAGGATTCATATATATCATCGGGAAGAGATTGGAAATCAAACTGTGAGTGGTTGTTAAAGAGGACTTAACTGTAAGGTTTCTACATCTTTTTGATAAAAAGGAATATACTAGAAGAAAAATGACCAAATGGTAAAACTTAGATCAATTCAGGGTGCTTAGGATGAGTACTTGCATGTATCAAATTTTCTGTTTTTTAAAAAAATTGCGTATCTGCAGACTACATTAGTTTGAACTAAATTGAAATTAGTCCAATTTATCAGTTGATAAATTCAGGCAATTTTCTTGATTTCTTTTTAGCCTGAGTTTCCTCATCTTTAATATGGGGATAATAATAGTAGGGTTATTGTGAGGATTAAACAAGTTGATATGTGTGAAGCACCAAAGCATTTAGCCAGTGCCTGACACAGAGTAAGCACCTAATAAACATAAGCTATTATGTGTTGAGATGTGCTCTGTGGCCTAGTTCATGGTCAGTTTTGATTAATTGTGAGCTGGAATAGGATGCTTGTTCTATTTGTTCAACCTGCAGGTGTATACACACTTGGTCAAATTTGTCAATTGTGTTCACATCTTCCATATTCTTTTCCATTTTTCATTTGCTTAATCTTTCAACAGAGAGATGTGCTGTGGTCACACATCACAAATGATTGTGGATTTGTCCATTTATACTTACATTAATAATTCTCTTAATTT
The DNA here is from genome assembly GCF_002263795.3 of Bos taurus. Classification (NCBI taxonomy): domain Eukaryota; kingdom Metazoa; phylum Chordata; class Mammalia; order Artiodactyla; family Bovidae; genus Bos; species Bos taurus. The sequence goes on along the minus strand of NC_037355.1, from coordinate 15,584,769 downwards.
TTAATACATATATTTGAGGCTATGTTAGTAGGTACAAAAACATTGTAATTGTTAAATTTTCCTTGCTATTTGTTTCTTTGGTTATTAGGTGTCTTCTTTCTGTTATAGTTTATAGCACTTATTGCCTTTTTGGTTAAAGGGCTTATTTTAACATGGCTTCTTCAGCTTTTTTTTCAGTCAGTTCAGTCGCTCAGTCTTGTCCAAATCTTTGTGACCCCATGGACTGCAGCACGCCAGGCTTCCCTGTTCCAGCTCCCTCAGCTTCCTCAAACTCATGTCCTTTGAGTTGGTGATGCCATCCAAACATCTTATCCTCTGTCATCCCCTTCTCCTTCTGCCTTCAATCTTTTCTAGCATCAGGGTCTTTTCCACTGAATTGGTTCTCACATCGGGTGGCCAAAGAAAGAAACTGAAGTCACTCAGTTGTGTCTGGTTCTTTGCGATCTCATAGGCTATAGCCTTCCAGGCCCTTCCGTCCATGGGATATTCCAGGCAAGAATACTGGAGTGGGTTGCCATTTCCTTCTTCAGGGCACCTTTCTGACCCAGGGATCAAACTCAGGTCTCTCGCACTGCAGGCAGACTCTTTACCTTCTGAGCCACCAGGGAAACCCCAGGTAGCCAAAGTATTGGAGCTTCAGCTTCAGCATCAGTCCTTCCAATGAATACACAGGACTGATTTCCTTTAGGATTGACTGGTTAGACCTCCTTGCAGTCCAAGGGACTGCCAAGAGTCTTCTCCAACACCACAGTTCAAAAGCATCAATTCTTCAGTGCTCAGCTCTCTTTATAGCCCAACTCTCACATCCATACATGAGTACTGGAAAAACCATAGCTTTTACTAGACAGACCTTTGTTGGCAAAGTAATGTCTTTGCTGTTTAATATGCTATCTAGGTTGGTCATAACTTTTCTTCCAAGGAGCAAGCATCTTTTAATTTCATGGCTGCAGTCACCATCTACAGTGATTTTGGAGCCCAAGAAAATAAAGTCTGTCATTCTTTCCATTGTTTCCCCATCTATTTGCAATGAAGTGATGGGACCAGATGCCATGACCTTGGTTTTTCGAATGTTGAGTTTTAAGCCAACTTTTTCACTCTCCTCTTTCACTTTCATCAAGAGGTTCTTTAGTTCTTCTTCGCTTTCTGCCATAAGGGTGGTGTCATCTGCATATCTGAGGTTATTGATATTTCTCCCAGCAATCTTGATTCCATCTTGTGCTTCATCCAGCCCAGCATTTCTCATGATGTGCTCTGTATATAAGTTAAAAGAGCAGGGTGACAATATACAGCCTTATTGTACTCCGTTTCCAATTTGGAACCAGTCCAGGTACCGTGTCCATTCTAACTATTTCGGTTTGACCTGCACATAGATTTCTCAGGAGGCAGGTTCGGTGGTCTGGTATTCCCATCTCTTCAAGAATTTTCCACAGTTTGTTGTGATCCACACAGTCAAAGGCTTTGGCATAGTCAATAAAGCAGAAGTAGATATTTTTCTGGAAATCACTTGCTTTTTCAATGATCCAATGGAAGTTGGCAATTTGATCTCTGGTTCCTCTGTGTTTTCTAAATCCAGCTTGAACATCTGGAAGTTTATGGTTCACATACTGTTGAAGCCTGGTTTGGAGAATTTTAAGCATTAGTTTGCTGGTGTGTGTTCAGTTCAGTCCAGTTGCTCAGTCGAGTCTGACTGCGACCCCATGGACTGCGGCACACCAGGCCTCCCTGTCCATCACCAACTTTCGGCATTTACTCAAACTCAAGTCCATTGAGTTGGAGATGCCATCCAACAATCTTATCCTCTGTCATCCCCTTCTCCTCCTGCCCTCAATCTTTCCAAGCATCGGGGTCTTTTCAAATGAGTCATTTCTTTGCATCAGGTGGTCAAAGTATTGGAGTTTCAGCTTCAGCATCAGTGCTTCCAATGAATATTCAGGACTGATTTCCTTTAGGATGAACTGGTTGGATCTCCTTGCAATCCAAGGGACTCTCAGGAGTCTTCTTCAACACCACAGTTCAAAAGCATCAATTCTTTGGTGCTCAGTTTTCTTTGTAGTCCAACTCTCACATCCATACCATAGCTTTGACTAGATGGACCTTTTTCAGCAGAGTAATATCTCTGGGTTTTAATAAACTGTCTAGGTTGGTCATAACTTTCCTTCCAAGAAGTAAGCGTCTTTTAATTTCAGGGCTACAGTCACCAACTGCAGTGATTTTGGAGCCCCCCAAAATAAAGCCTGTCACTGTTTCCACTGTTTCCCCATCTATTTGCCATGAAATGATGGGACTAGATGCCATGATCTTAGTTTTCTGAAGGTTGAATTTTAAGCCAAATTTTTCACTCTCCTCTTTCACTTTCAACAAGAGGCTCTTTTAGTCCTGGCATGTGAGATGAGTGCAACTGTGTGGTAGTTTGAACATGCTTTGCCTTGTCTTTCTTTGGGATTGGGATGAAAACTGACTTTAACCCTTCCTGTGGCCACTGCTGAGTTTTCCAAATTCCACCATTTCCAAATGGTGGTCACACTACTGTGGTTATCTGGGTCGTGAAGATCTTTTTTGTATAGTTCTTCTGTGTATTCTTGCCAGCTCTTCTTAATATCTTCTGCTTCTGTTAGGTCCATAACATTTCTGTCCTTTATTGTGCCCATTTTTGCATGAAATGTTCCCTTGGTATCTCTAATTTTCTTGGGAAGATCTCTACTCTTTCCCATTCGTTTTCCTTTATTTCTCTGCGTTGATCACTGAGAAAGGTTTTCTTATCTCTCCTTGCTATTCTTTGGAACTCTGCATTCAGGTGAGTGTATCTTTCCTTTCCTCCTTTGCCTTTCGCTTATGTTATTTTCTCAGCTATTTGTAAGGCCTCCTCAGACAACCATTTTGCCTTTTTGCATTTCTTTTTCTTGGGGATGGATGGTCAGTTTTCTTTTAGTAGGTTTTAACATAATATACATTTTTTCATTCTTTCAGTTTTTTTAAGTCTTTAGTTTTAATGTTTTATAGTTTTATTTTTAAGTGGCTGAGTTTTCCTTTCTTTTTTCCAGTGTGATTATCTCTGTCTTTTTATAGGCAGAATCAATTACAGTTATTATGCATCTCATATTTTTGCACAAATGTCTCTAATTTTTGTGTTTATGTGTGTGATTTCTATTCTGATTTTCTCTGTTCTCTTTTCTCCTTTTAGTTTAAAAAATCTCCTCATGACTTGATCAAGCTTTTACTTTTCTCTTTTATTTCCCTTGACTGATTTGAAATTTTAAAATTCCATTTCTATTCCTTTAGTAGCTTACCTTAAATTTTTAACATGAATTACTCTATTTAACAGAAACACAAGTGAGTCATTATCTCGATTCTCCTATTGAACATAAAGGTTTTATATTGCCTTAACTCTAATTCCTCTCTACTAATTTGTTATTGTTTTACAGGATTTTAGTTCTCCCTTAAATAGTAACTGTTGTTACATTGGTTTTTACTCCCATTATTCATTATCATTATTATTATACATGTATGTAGGCAGTTATTCACTTAAACTTCCCAGTTCCTTTGCTCATGGTTCTTTCTTGTATCTTGATCCTTTCAGTAGAACATCTAGAAATTCTTCACCTGGACTTGTTAGTAGTCTGTTTTTATTTTAGAATGTCTTTAGTTGAGTCTTTTTTTTTTTTTTGGCTGCACCAGCTCTTAGTTGTAGCATGTGGGATCTAGTTCCCTGACCAGGGATCAAGGCCAGACCTCATGTATTGGGAGCATGAAATCTTAACCACTGGACCACCAGGGAAGTCCTGAGTCTTATTCTGCTTTGCCAATTCTCTCTTCAGCTATGTCAACCTGCTAAATATTGATAATTTAATTCAGGGTTTTAAAATTTAATCATTTAAAAACTGAGCAAATGGCAGTTCTGCTGCTGTTGCTGCTAAGTCATGTCAGTCATGTCCGACTCTGTGCGACCCCATAGACAGAAGCCCACCAGGCTCCCCCGTCCCTGGGATTCTCCAGGCAAGAACACTGGAGTGGGTTGCCATTTCCTTCTCCAATGCATGAAAGTGAGAAGTGAAAGTGAAGTCGCTCAGTCGTGTCTGACTGTGTGACCCCATGGACTGCAGCCCCCCAGGCTCCTCTGTCCATGGGATTTTCCAGGCAAGAGTACTGGAGTGGGTTGCCATTGCCTTCTCCGAAGTGGCAGTTCAGGTGTTCCTAATTGAAAGAAGATAATGCTAACAGAGTAAAAACAAAGACCAGATAAACCCTTCCATCTAAGTGTTTGGAACAAGACCAAAAGAAGGACCCTCTGCAGCCACAGAAATAACATAGCCTCCTTGACTAATATGAGTGCTTCTTTGCCAATGATAATTTCAGTCATGCTTTAATACTCCTGCTTTTCAGATTAAAATTATCAAGATACTCAGTCACCAAATTTCCTCCACTTCTTGACAACATCTGATTCAGAACCAATCTCCGCTTTCTTAAACCCTACATATTTCACCTAGTTCAAGCATAAATTCTATAGTTAATCCCTCTCACGACTGCTCTGGTGTACCTTCTCCTTTGCCCCAACAAGCTAGATAAAGTGTGTGTTTTTGACTACAGGTGTGTTCCTGGTTAATGTCTTTTTAAGCTCTAAATGTTCTCGTTCATTATTTTGTGATTCTGATTGTTCTGTCTTCAATTTTGATCATGTCTTTTCTGTCTTATTCCTTCTTTTATGGGGCTAGTTATTTTAAATATACTTAATTTTATCCAATTCAACTCTTTCCGACACTTGTCTTTTTAAATATTTGTTTATTTATTTGGCAATACCAGGTCTTTGGTGTGGTGTGTGGGATCTTTGATCTTCATTATGGCACATGAGATCTTTAGTTGCAGCAGGTGGGATCTAGTTCCCTAACCAGGGGCTAAACCTGGGATAACTGCATTGGAAGTATGGAATCTTAGACTCTAGACCACGAGGGAAGTCCACTATCCAATACTAGTCTTAACTGAAGTTGTAGGGATAGTAATACCATCCTGTAGTTTATTATATGCTAATTTTTGTTCAAGGTGGATTATTTCTCTATGTGTTTTGTAATTTTCACTGTAACCCCATCTTCATTTTGAAACTGCTTCCAGAGTGAGTTTGAGTTTGTTTCTGCCAGCTTGCACTAGGAATATTACCATCTCTATGCCAACTACTTTTTGGCATAAAATAAAAAACAGTTAATTTTTTTGGTAGGATTTTGCACAGAATATAAATACCTTGTAAAAGTGTGTTAGGTAAGATTTGACAAATGTATACATTTGCATAACTATCACCACAGTCCAGATATAGAACCTCTCCATCACCCAGCAAGCTTCCATGCCAGCCCAACTTTGAAGATATTTGGGGGATTTCTGGACCATGTAGTAGTATGAGGTATATATGTGAAGTCCTTGACTCCATGAGGCTTGGGTCTAGATTACAAATTTTCCAAAGAGATTTTCTTTTAAACTCTGAACTCAGTTTAAGGCAAACAGTCTTCCTTGTTATCTTCCTGTTTCCCCACCTCCATCCCTGCAATCCAGCCTTTCAGTGTGGTGTAGCTCTTGGACAGGCTGCCATTTTATAGGTATCTTAGTTACATCTTCCTGCCTTATAAGGCCCAAGGCCTCAAAGTCCTATCCCTGATGGACATTAAACTCAACTATGGTGGTTAGAAAGACTCACAGTGCTACTGCTCCTGTTTCAGCTACTAGGTCACTACTCTGGCTTATAGTACTCTGCTCTTCCCCTTTTTTGATTTATACATTTTATTGAAGTATAACATACATATAGAAAATCATACAGATTATAAATACTTAGCTCAATATCACAAGTGAATATACCTAGGTAACAAGTACCCAGATAAGGAAAAAGGTTACTAGACAGAGGATCCTGGTAGGCTGCAGTCCATGGGGTCGCTAAGAGTTGGACACGACTGAACGACTTCCCTTTCACTTTTCACTTTCACGCATTGGAGAAGGAAATGGCAACCCACTCCAGTGTTCTTGCCTGGAGAATCCCAGGGACGGGGGAGCCTGGTGGGCTTCCGTCTATGAGGTCGCACAGAGTCGGACATGACTGAAGCGACTTAGCAGCAGCAGTAGAAATTTCCTAATATTCTTTCCGACCAGTATCTCCTTCCAAGAAGAATCATTATTCTGACTTCTAACACAGATTAATTTTGCCTACTTTTGAATGTTATATAAATGCAAGCATATAGCATATATTCTTTTGTGTCTGGTTTCCATCGCTTATCATTGTATTCCTGTAGTTCACTCATATTGTTTCATGTACTTGTAGTTTGTTTATTTTCGTTGCTGTATGTTATTTCATTGCATGAATACAACAGGATTTATATTGTAGGTGGACATTTGGTTTGTTTCCAGTTTTCCCCTTTGCTCTTGGAGCCTGGAATTTCCCTTTCTTTCTTTCAAGCTCTGCTGTGTATTTAGTAGGATTTAAAAAGCACTTCCTGCTCAGTAGTCCTGCATGATCTGTGTCAAGACATGTTTTAGGTTTTGTAGATTGCCAAATCTTCAGACATATAAGTCATATATTTCATTTTTTATTGTTGAAATCCTTGATTCTCACCTGATTTACTTAGGCTGATGACTCATTTCTTTAGACTGCTGTTGGAAGAAATAGTCTTGATTCTTGTGACAAATAATGAACAGAAATAGCAGGATACAGATGAGATATGTAATTAATTTTTAGGTTTGATCTCTTGCTTGCGTGGATTACTACATATGCAAGGCTAGATAAATGTTACTAAGTATAAAATATTGAAAAGGCATTTTAAAGAAATGGGTAGTTGAAGGCAAACAAGAGTGAGAAGTGTGGATGAAGCTATTTGGGTGCAGAATCTCTTCGCTAGTTGACACTGGGAATTTGAAATGAGAGGGAACCTCTCTTAATGGCTCAGTGCTATGTTATAAAAATGTTGCCAGAAGAGCCACTCCAAAGTGGGCCTGCTTTTGCCCTCCAAAAATGATTGTTTCACAAGATCAGTGTTTCTCAACTGTGGGCATTTTCCCCCCCTCAGGGAATATTTTGAAATGTCTGGAGATGCTTGGTTGGCACAGTACTTGTATCTAATGGGTAGAAGCTGGGAATGCTGCTAAACATCTTACAATTAATTCACAGGACAGCCCCTCTGCCCATGCCCCCAATGAAGAATTTTCCAATGGACGTAGAGATTATCATACTAAGCGAAGTAAGCCAGACAGAGAATGACAAATAACATATGATATTGCTTATATGGAACCTGAAAAAAAAAAAGATACAATGGGGGGAGGGAGAAATTAGAAGAACAGGATTAACATATGATCAAGGACCTATTGTATAGCACAGGGAACTATATTCAATATTTTGTAATAATGCATAAGGGAAAAGAATCTGAAAAAAGAATACACACACACATATATAGTTATAACACGTCTAATTATAACTAAATCTTTGTGTTATACATCTGAAACTAACATGATATTGTAAATCAACTATACTTCAGTAAAGCAAACAAACCAAAAGAATTTTTCAGCTCAAAGAGTAAATAGTACCAAGGGTGAGAAACTCTGTTCCAGACCTAGGAACTAGTTGTTGTTCAGTCACAAAGTCATATCTGACTCTTTGCAACCCCATGGACTGCAGCATGCCAGGCTTCCCTGTCCTTCACCATCTCCTGGAGTTTGCTCAAATCCATGTCCATTAGGTCGGTAATGCCATCCAACAGTCTCATCCTCTGTTGCTGCCTTCTCCTGCCCTCAAGCTTCCCAGCATCAGGGTCTTCACAACAGGTAGCCAAAGTATTGGAGCTTCAGTTTCAGCAGCAGGCCTCCCAGTGAATATTCAAGGTTGATTTCCTTTAGGATGGACTCATTTGATCTCCTTGCTGTCCAAGGGACTCTCAAGGGTCTTCTCCAGCACCACAGTTCAAAAGCATCAGTTCTTTGGTGCTCAGCCTTCTTTATGGTCCAACTTTCACATCCATACATGACTACTGGAAAAACAATAGCTTTGACTATATGGACATTTATTGGCAAAGTGATCCCTGCTTTTTAATATCCTTTAGGATGGACTCATTTGATCTCCTTGCTGTCTAAGGGACTCTCAAGAGTCTTCTCCAGCACCACAGTTCAAAAGCATCAATTCTTTGGTGCTCAGCCTTCTTTATGGTTCAACTTTCACATCCATACATGACTACTGGAAAAATAATAGCTTTGACTATACGGACATTTATTGGCAAAGTGATCCCTGCTTTTTAATATGCTGTCTAAATGTGTTGTAGCTTTTCTTCCAAGGAGCCAGTGTCTTTTAATTCCATGGCTGCAGTCACCATTCTGCAGTGACTTTGGAGCCCAAGAAAATAAAATCTTTCACTGTTCCCATTTCCCCCCCATCTATTTGCCATGAAGTGATGGGACCAGATGCCATGATCTTCATTTTTTGAATGCTGAGTTTTAAGCCAGCTTTTTCACTCTCCTCTCTCATCTTCATCAAGAGGCTCTTTTGTTCCTTTTTGCTTTCTGCCATTACCATGGTATCATCTGCATATCTGAGGTTGTTGATATTTCTCCCAGAAATCTTGATTCCAGCTTGTGATTCATCCAGTCCACATTTCAAATGAAGTACTCTGCATATAAGTTAAATAAGGAGGGTGACAATATACAGCCTTAAGGACTCCTTTCCCACTTTGGAACCAGTTTGTTGTTCCATGTTGATTCTAACTGTTGCTTCTTGACCTGCGTACAGGTTTCTCAGGAGGCAGGTAAGGTGATCTGGTATTCTCATCTCTTTAAGAATTTACCACAGTTTGTTGTGATCCACACAGTCAAAGGCTTTGGTGTAGACAATGAAGCAGAAGTTGATGTTTTTCTAGAATTCTCTTGCTTTTTCTATGATCTAATGCATGTTGGCAATTTGATCTCTGGTTCCTCTGCCTTTTCTAAATCTGTCTTGAACATCTGGAAGTTCTTGATTCACATACAGTTGAAGCTTAGCTTGAAGGATTTTGAGCATTATCTTGCTAACATGTGAAACAAGTGTAACTGTACAGTACTGTGAACATTCTTTGGCATTGCTTTTCTTTGGGACTGGAATGAAAACTGACCTTTTCCAGTCCTGTGGCCACCTCTGAGTCTTCCAAATTTGCTGGCATATTGAGTGTAACTGTATCATCTTTTAGGATTGGAAATAGCTCAGCTGGAATTCCATCACCTCCACTAGCTTTGCTGGTAGTAATGCTTCCTAAGGTCCACTTGATTTCACACTCCAGGATGTCTGGCTCTAGGTGAGTGACCACACCACTGTAGTTATCTGGGTCATTAAGACACTTTTTGTAGAGTTCTTCTGTTTATTCTTGCCACCTCTTCTTCACCTAAGAAGGCTTTCTTACCTCTCCTTGCTAGTCTTTGGAACTCTACATTCAGGTAGGTGTATCTTTCCCTTTCTCCTTTGCCTTTTGCTTCCCTTCTTTACTCAGCTATTTGTAAGGCCTCCTCAGACAACCATTTCGCCTTTTTGCATTTCTTTTTCTTTAAGATGGTCATTTCTTCTTTTTGGTCACTGCATTCTATACAATGTTACGAACCTCCGTCCATAGTTCTTCAGGTACTCTATCAGATCTAATCCCTTGAATCTATTTGTCACTTCCACTGTATAATTTTAAGGGATTTGATTTAGGTCATACTTGGATGGCCTCATGGTTTTCCCTACTTTCTTCAATTTAAATCTGAATTTTCCAGTAAGGAGTTCATGATCTGAGCCACAGTCAGCTCCCAGTCTTGTTTTTCCTGACTGTTTAGAGCTTCTCCATGTTTGGCTGCAAAGAATATAATCAATCTGATTTCAGTATTGACCATTTGGTGATGTCCATGTTAGAGTTGTCTCTTGTGTTGTTGGAAGAGGGTCTTTGCTATGAACAGTGTGTTCTCTTGGCAAAACTTTGTTAGCCTTTGCCCTACTTCATCTTGTACCCCAAGGCCAAACTTGCCTGTTACTCCAGTTATCTCTACTATCAGTTACCTTTCAAGAAATAATAGCACTACAGTGGCACAGTCTATGATTCTATTCAAATTCAGGCACTCTGTGAAAGCCAGGTCATATGTGGCTCACTCTAATTATTATTATTTTTTGATATGTAAGAGGTAGATTTGAGAGAAACACATTCTACAGTCAGATTGTAAGCTATCTCAGAAGGCAATAGGCCACTCCAGTTCTTTTTAAAACTGTATTGATGGATTCTGGGGACTTCTTTGGTGGTCCAGTGGCTGGGACTTCATGTTTGATCCCTGGTAGGGGAACTAGAACTTAAAGGCCGCCCAGACCTGCTAAGCTAAGCTCAGCTAAACTAAGTCACTTCAGTTGTGTCCAACTCTGTGCGACCCCATAGATGGCAGCCCACCAGGCTTCCCCCGTCCCTGGGATTCTCCAGGCAAGAACACTGGAGTGGGTTGCCATTTCCTTCTCCAACGCATGAAAGTGAAAAGTGAAACTGAAGTCGCTCAGTCGTGTCCGACTCTAGAGACCCCATGGACTGGAGCCTACCAGGCTCCTCCGTCCATGGGATTTTCTAGGCAAAAGTACTGGAGTGTGGTGCCATTGCCTTCTCCGCTGCAGCCAAATAAATTAGAAACAAACAAACAAACAACTGTAATGATAGGTTCCGCAACCACCATCTATTCAGAGCTTGAGTGAAATCACTTGTATCTAATGCTAATGTAATAGGTACAGCAATTTATTGTTAACCATTAAAAGTTAAACAAAAATCACCAGTGATGTGTGTCTATATTTTAACTTTATTATTATTTTTAAAAATTTAAAATTTTATTTATTTATTTAGGCTGGACTGGGTCTTTGCTACAGCATGCAGATTCTTCATTGCAGTGCGCAGACTCAGTTGCATGTGGGGTCTTAGTTCCCTGACTAAGGCTGGAACCCGCAGCCCCTGCACTGGAAGGTAGATTCTTAACTGCTAGACCACCAGGGAAGTCCCTTAACTTTACTATTGAACATTCCAAGGCCACAGAGTAAATCAGCTGAATAAATGGCATTAGACAAAGAGACGTTGTACCTTGCAATTAGACTATATGTATTCTTTTTCTTTGTTGTTATATTTTTGCGGCTTGCTTTTTGGACAAAGGTAAATCTTGTTATTTGTCCAATGGAACTGATGGTCCGTATTTGTTTCTTCTTCCTCCAGGCAACACATACTACCATTTATTCTTTTGATTCATTTCCCCGGGAAAGCTGAGAAGAAATTTTATAATGATATTATTGATTTTGTAACTAGTGTTTTCATTGTAATTCTATTACTGAACCAATGTTGTGATAAATGGTCTGTTTATAAGGGGAACCACTTTTACAAGAAGTAGAAAATTAGACATGCTTCTGCTTTGCAATAACAATAAAAACCACAGTGAAAAAGTATTCTCCAGTTTATTCCCATCTGTATCAGCAGGGAAGCTTTAGAAGATGACTTTCTCCCTGAGGCCTTCTAAACACAGTTACTGCCTGTGAGTATCATGTCAAAATGCAGTGTTCCTCCAAATCCAATTCAAAACCAATCCATTTTAAATTAGAGTAACTGTGGGCCCTTTAAGAAAGTCAAGCACTTTAAACCCCACCCCTCTGCCCACTGGTAGCAGTTAAGTCCTCTCTTTGAATGCAGTTGGTGATAAAGCTAAGAGAAAGGCAACTTGTCTCCTGAGTGTTTCTAAGTAAGCTCTAGAGGTGGAAGCTTTAAGATACTATGGGATAGGGAACAATGGAAACTTGTGAAGAATGGAAGCCAGACTGGCTCTTAAAAGATTCTATCACAGTGCTGGGTGAAGTGGAAAGAATGTTAAGTCTGGGTTTCCCCCTGTGGAGCTGCTCCCTGATAGCTTTACTCCTCCATTTCACCCAGCAAGTGAGTTTTACAGAAGCTGTTTCCAGTTTAACGAGCTGTTTGTCTCCTCTAGCAGATTCCCAAAAGGAAAAGTCAGAGAGAAGATCAAGTTTCAGCGAAAATGATTAAACTGGTCACTTCTAACAGTTATTTACATTGGCTGAACGTTTCTGAAGAGCAAAGTCGACTCTTTTGTTGTTGTTGTTCCTGCTACACCAACAGTGACTAACTCAGAAGTTTAGTATTAAACTAAAAAATAATTAGAAATTTGGGGTTTGATTGCGGTTGGCATTTTGGAGCCGGCTGCCAGAAAGCAGCCATCTTGGTAAAGGATGATGTCATTTGGAATACTTGGAGGTTTCACTTTATTCCTGGGTACCGGTTTTCATTAGCCATTGAATAACTGTAATCATTAGGCTAAATTTAGTTTTAAAGATAATGGAGGAGCTGAAATAAAAATCATTAAAGCCACTTCTTTATCCTTCCTAACACATTATAAACTTTCCCCAAAGTTCAAAGCAATAGAAAAAACTTCACTCCATTTTCCCTCTATATTTTGCTTCCATATGTTTGTTCTTCTGTTGACTAAGCTTGGGTAATAAAACTAGTCTGGTCGGTTTCATTTTCTGATTTTCATACATAAGTGAAAGTTGTTTTGTGTCAACAGTGTAAAGTGTTAAGAATTATCTCACCTGCTGGGCCAATTTCCTGTAAGCCTTTGTTTGGGAGGGGAGAAAGGGAAATGCAAGTTTTGATTTTGAATTACTTATTCTTTAAAACTAGAACCCCGAATTAAACCACACTAGCATAATTAATCTGTGTTTAGTTTTGACCTACTTAAGTCTTCTAGGAGTGGGCAAGATGATGGGAAAGAAAATGATGGTTGTGTTGCATTCCCACTTGCATTCATCACTATTCGTATAGCAGAATGCTCTGCCTGCAGTTGCTTTGGAAAACTGGCACTTCAAAGAGATGTTTTAATCCACAAAAATTGTTTGTCTTTTTTTTCTTTTTGGATTAGATAAATGTTACTGTCTTAATCCTATTGCCCAACAGGTCCTGGCATTGTCTGCAAAATGCAGAGAGAAAAGAAAAAACTTGCACCTCGTTTAGACAATTGAGCGCAGGGTGGTTTATGGGATTATTAGGAGAAGTAAAGAGGGCGGTGTGTCTCTTCTGCAGATCTTTTCTTAACGAGGTTAACCTGTGGCTCCTGTCTCGTCGCCCTCCTCCGCTCCTCGGAGGGGAACTTTCTGTTCCGTGAGCGCTATCCGAAGCTTCTCAGGCAAGCTCACTGAGAGATCAAACTAAAAGGGCTGCGTGTCTGTTTGAAACAGATAGAGGGAGACAGGAGCACACTCGGTCAGCGGAAGATGGGGCCACGGAGTCGGCGGGGGCTGGATCCCCGAGCCGGGCTGACCTTTCCACGTGTCCCCAGCACCTGCGAGGCTAGTGGGGCATTAGGTTTCTTTTTCCCAGGAGCGGGCGCGAGCCCGGAAGAGGCTGGGCGGCCGCGGGCTTAGGTCAGGGGGCTGGGAGGCCCTCCCTCAGAACACGTGCGGTTGGCGAGCGGCTGGTGCGGAGGCTGGCCTGGCTTTCCCGCCCGGGTCCGGCCAGCGCGTCCCCAGCCAGCCGGCGGACGCCAGGAGGGCGGCGGCGGGCGAGTCTCGGAGCTTTCCGCCGGCTTAGCCGAGCGGCCTAGCGAGCGCGCCAGGCCCGGCTGGAGCGAGCCCCAGTGCAATACTGCCCGAGCCCGGGCGGGGTCTCTGTTCTCTGGCAGAGGAGGTCCCTTGGCAGCGGGAAGCTCCCTCTCTTTCTCTCGCCGCCGCTCCGAGTCTGCGCCCTGGTGCCAGGCGCCCAGCTCGGCGCTCCCCTGTGCTCGCCCCGGCGCCCACTCATTCGCAGCCCAGCCCTCGCCGCCGCCGCCTCCCTGCTCCTCCTCCTCCGCGTCTCCTCAGCCCGCCGCGGCCATGGCGGACAGCGCCAGCGAGAGCGACACGGACGGGGCGGGGGGCAACAGCGGTAGCTCGGCCGCCATGCAGTCGTCTTGCTCGTCGACCTCGGGCGGCGGCGGCGGCGGTGGTGGCGGCGGAGGAGGCGGCGGCGGTGGGAAGTCGGGGGGCATTGTCATCTCGCCGTTCCGCCTGGAGGAGCTCACCAACCGCCTGGCCTCGCTGCAGCAGGAGAACAAGGTGCTCAAGATCGAGCTGGAGACCTACAAACTCAAGTGCAAGGCGCTGCAGGAGGAGAACCGCGACCTGCGCAAAGCCAGCGTGACCATCGTGAGTGCCCCCCCGGGGTGCGCCGCGGTGCTGACCTCCGCCCGTCCCTGGGAGATGCTGCCTCCCGACCCGGGGCAGCCCCCGGGCTCTTCAAGGCTTCCGATGACCTGCAGCGAGCACACTCGCTGCTAAGACCCGCCGGCCCCAGAGGGTGGAGGGAGTGGGAGGTGTCCCTTCGGAGCCGCGCGGGTCTGCCCTCCCCGGGGTCCAGGCCCCTCGCGGGGTGCTGGAGGAGGCTGCTGGGACCACCCCCACTCCACCCCCACCCCCCACGTTCCCTTGTCGCCCCTGGGGGAGGAGGCTCCTCCGGGAGGAGCTGGAAGCTGGCGGCGTGGCTGGGGGGGGGGGGGCGGGGTGGGACTTTTTTCAGTCCTAGTTTGCTTGAGGGGTGCGTCCAGAATCGGGGAGTCCTACGCTGAGGGAGAGGCAGGAAGCCGGGGCCTGTTCCGGGGGCCTGGCCGGGGGTGCGGGGGGTGTGCAGCTGGGCTGGGCACTTGGTTGGCATCAGAACGGCGCTAGCTGGATCGCCCGGGGAGGGGGCGGGAGAGAGTGGCCGGGAATCCGGGAAGTGCAGTTTTTCTGGCCAGGATCGAGAGGGAAGGGCGGGTACCGGAGCTGATGCTCCCACCTCCGTTGGAAGTCCTTTCCCTGGGTGGGGGGTGGCGGCGGCCGTGTACTGCTGGGAGAATGCAGCATCTTACACCGGCTTGGACGGAGCGAAGGGTATGAAGCCTGGACCGGCTGAAACCGGGGTGAAGGGAATCGACTGACTCCTTCGCCGAGCAAGAGGGAGTTGTTGTTTTTTGGTGGTTTTTTTTTTTTTTTTTGCGTGTGTTTGCTTCCTTGGCGGTGGAGTGTCTGTCTGGGGGATATTTTGGTTCGGCGTCTAGATACTTGACGGGAGAACGGGCTGTCTGTTCTCTTTCCACCTGGTCCCCGGAGGCTCCCCCAAAGAGGATAAGATTAGGTGTGTAGGTCCTTCTCGTGTAGCAGGCCTTTGGAAAGGCCACTATTAGCTGTGATGAGGCGAAACATAACTGGGAAAAGTACAACGTGTGCTCTCACCTACTATCCCTGCCGGCTAGCCACATCATTGACATGCAGAATCCCCATACTGGCAACCCTGTTGAGATCAAAACAGTTTCCCAGCCAGGAGGAGAGAGGAAAATGTCAAGAAAGCAAGGGGATGAATTGCCATAGTTACTCCACAATAGCTGGTTAGGTTGAACCTTCAGATGGAGAAAAAATCGTGCATTCGGGGATGGATGGAAGATCACAACTCTGCAAAGGAAATGCGGCAAGTTTAGGATGTCCCTGTACCAGAAAAAAGTCTTCAGTGGAGGATGGACTGTGTGTATCCACCAACCACCCCCCCCCCCCCACCCCACCCAACCCCCCGCCCTCTGCTGGCTTGCACTTGGGGACTGGATGGCATTCTGAATTTGCTTAGAAAGCAGGTTTTCACCAAAGTTTCATTGGGATGGGCAGCCTAAATAGAAATCGATTGCTGAAAGACACCCCGCATGCTCCGATCCAGCTCTGGTGAATGGCATTGGAGCAATATTCAGACTGTAAAGTTCTTGAAGTGCCCTTTTGGTAGGATGGGGAGGAATTTGCAGAGGCAGCCACTTCCAAGCCTTTTCTGAAGCTTTCTTGGCTGAGAGAGATGTCTTTGGTGAGTGGAGGTTTGAGAAGAGGGGGAAGTTGGTGGAAGCAGTTTATTTAAGATTGGAGTTAGTAAATGAGAGGGTGAGTCTGGTCTCTTGGAGAATGTGAACCACCGAAAGTTGTAAAACTTGCATAAAATGGAACCTCTGGCTTCTTGCATACTGTTTTTGTTTGGGAAGGAGGATGGCGGGGTGGAGAGACTGTGAAAGGGTTAGCTGTTTGACACTTGACCATATTAAAAGTAGGTCTGTAAATTGCACACAGTCACATTCATTCCTAGTGTGTAAGATCACAGGCCACTGAGCCCTTGGCACGAAGAGTTGTGCGAGGTGGTGGCTTCCTTGGAACTAACTCCCCTCAACTAAAACTGACATCTCACCAAATACGCTTTGTGAAAACTTCTGAGGCCTCACTGAGTCAAATTTTAGAATTGCTTTGGATGACAGCCTATAGGTACCAGAAACCTCTCCATT
Organism: Bos taurus; assembly: GCF_002263795.3. NCBI lineage: Eukaryota > Metazoa > Chordata > Mammalia > Artiodactyla > Bovidae > Bos > Bos taurus. The sequence goes on along the minus strand of NC_037355.1, from coordinate 15,568,470 downwards.
CTTTAATCTCTGATGAATATATTCAGGGAGATAAATAAAAAGTGCTTGTGGTTTATTGAGTTCCCTGATACCTGGCAGGTGTTACTCAGGCAAATGCAGAGTAGAGATTCCTTTGAGGGTTCTGTTGGAGTTGACTGACTTAGGACACAGATTGTGGTGAGTGGGTTTGACCTTCAGGGTTTGTAATTTGGGAGGAAAAATGTGTGTGACTACATGAAGTAAGTCTGTGGATGTAAGGATTCCGTCTAATGTGCAACACTGCCATAGTCTGTGTCAAAGTTAAGCTGCATGAAATTTGCTGCTAGCAATCCAGGAAGTTTGTGAAAAGACTTAAATATTCAGTTAAGTGAAGGCCTTGGTAGATTTCTCACTAATTTTATTTGAAGAGAAGATGGTACCAGAATCTTATATTTGTCTTCATGGCTCTTACTAGTTTCTCTAATTATGATATTAACTTTAATATTTTTGAGCACAGAAGGTGATTGTGGATGTCTTTTCCTTGAACGTATTCAGCAAGGTACCTTGCTGATCAGCTACACCCTGGGAAGAGAGAGGTGTTGCTTTTTTTTGGGTGAGGGGGAGTAGTTTTAGGTTAGCAACGAACTTAAGCAGAAGGTACCAGGATTTCCCAAATACTCCCTGCCCTTCTTCCCCTCCTCCATTATCAACATCCCCCACCTGAATGGTACATTTGTTAAACCGATGAACTAACTTTGAAGCAACATAATCACCTAAAGTCTACCCAGTTCACTCTTGGTGGTGTGCATTCTATGGGTTTGGGCAAGTGTACAATGACTTGTAGCACCATGATAGTGTACAAAGCAGGTCCAGTGCCATAAAAATCCCCCGTGCTCAGCCTTTTCATCCCTCACTAACCCCTGGCCACCACCAGTCTTTTTTCTGTCTTCCATCAGTTCAGTTGCTCAGTCGTAACCGACTCTCTGCAACCCCATGGACTGCAGCATGCCAGGCTTCCCTGTCCATCACCAACTCCTTAAGCTTGCTTAAGCTCATGTCCGCGGAGTCGGTGATGCCATCCAACCATCTCGTCCTCTGTCGTCCCCTTCTCCTCCTGCCTTCAGTCTTTCCCAGCATCAGGGTCTTTTCCAGTGAGTTAGTTCTTCACATCAGATGGCCAAAAGCATAGTTTTGCCTTTTCCAGAAAGTCATATAGTTGGAATCATACAATCTGTAGGCTTTTCAGATGGTTTTCTTTCACTTAGTAAGATACATCTAAGTTTCCTCCCTGCTTTTTCATGGCTTGGTAGCTCATTTCTTTTTTCTGTTTTGGCTACGCTGAGTCTTTGTTGCAGCACGCAGGCTTCTCTAGTTGAGGTTCAGGCTTAGCTGCCCTGCAGCGTGTGGGATCTTGGTTCCCTGACCAAGGATTGAACGCATGTCCTATGCATTGGAAGGCGGATTCTTAACCACTGGACCACCAGGGAAGTCCCTCTTTTCTTTTTAACATCCAGTGATATTTGTTTGGCTGTACCACAGCTTACTTATCCATTTAACTACTGAAGGACTTGACTTGGTGGCTTCCAAGTTTTGGCAGCTATGAGTAAACCTGCAGTAAACTTCTGTGTGCACATTTTGGGGTAGACAGAAGGTTTCTGCTCATTTGGGTAAGTAGGGAGGAGCTAATTGCTGGTAGTATGGTGAAAATATTTTCATTTTGTTAAGAAACTGCCAAACTTAACAAACTTAACATGCCAAAATGTACCATTTTGCATGCCCACCAGCAGTGATGAGAGTTCCTGTTGCTCCACGTCCTTGCTGGTTTTGGGTGTTATCTGTCTTGGATTTTGTCCATCCTAGTAGGTGCGTAGTGATATCTCATTATTGGGCCCTCATTTTTTAAGCCAAGTCCAAAGGCTAATAGAAGTTCTTAACCAGCAGTCATTTCTATCTCTTTTGGTATGTAGGTGCTTCTTCTAGTCAAGCTACCCTTTTAATAAAGGATCGGTTTCATGGTCTGTATTCTCCACATCTGTGGGGAAGAATCAACTGTACAAGGCCCTTCATCCTTGTCTACAAGTGTCCACTGCCACAGCTTTCCCCGGTGTGTTTTATTTGGGTTAGGGGTGGAATGGAATGTTTTGAGTGATTATCCAATTTCTCCCAGTAAATCAGCAGTGGAGCCAGACTGGTGATTATCAATCATAACTACTTCTTTGGAGTGGAGAAAATAAACCAAACCAAACAAAAAATGCTCAGTTACACTGTTGAGTAGCTTTCAGATGTTAGGCTTGATCTTTCTGACTTGTCCTGTGGGTTAAAATGTAATAGGAGATTATCTGAGTCAACATAGAGGAATCCAGGGGTCGCGGTCTCTGGGAAGATGAAATGTAATTGTGGGCAGTAATTGAATGGCTTCTAAGTTCTGGACTAGTTTCTCCAAGTATAAGCAGGGTCTTATTCCTGGGATGCTAGTTCACCAAGGTGTGTTTTCTGGACCAGTTCAGACCTTTGCCATGTGTTTGGTTTGGAAGTAAAGGCCCATGACAAATTACTAGAATTTAAGTGTCTTTCTCTATCTATAAAATTCGTCTTTCATTATAGAAGTTGAGGGAAATAAAGGAATACAAAGATCTTTTGAAGTTATAGAAGAAAAATGTGTTGGTATGGCATTTAGATTAGAAAACTTGGCTATTTTAAATACCAACAGTGTAACAATTTCATTAACCAATAAAAGCCACCATATAGTTAACGTTGTGGATTTCGGATTATTTACTCTGGAAGCCCAATACACTATTTTCCATTTCTTAAGACTTTGTTTTGGCAGATTATGAAGCTGTCAGATCAACATTGCCCTTATAAAAAGGGGTAGTGTGTGACTTTTTTTTCCCCTTGCCTTAATTTTTTTTTCCCCCCTTAGATTCTAGTGAAAGCACCCAACTTTAGGTGCAACTTTGAGAAAAGTATGACCTCACAGTTAGGTCTGATTATACACAAATCCAGTCTTCTTACAGAGGCTATTCTTAGATTTCTTCTGTGTGTTTCATATAATCTCTTTGTATTTGATTTTTTACAAAGCCCTACAAAAGTGTAGAGGAGGTCAAGACAGTCTTTTCTAGGGCTTTTATTTATTTTGCTGAGGATGGGGAATAGTTCAGAGAATCACCAGTATCTGGTTTGTGCTGACTCTTGTTCAAGACCAGAGACACTGGGCTGGAGCCGAAATCTGAAGGGACTGTTGATTGCTCAGACTGTCAATGGCTTCCATTGCCCTCTGGCTCCGTGAACTTTCTGTGGTTTACCAGGCTCTCTGTGATCTGGCCCCTGCCTGCTTCAGAGACACACCCCTCACATTCTCAAAGCTCTCACTCTACTGAACTGCCGGCTCCTGAATCTCAGTAGGTTTCTCTGGCTTCTCTAAGATGTACCTCCTTGCCCTTAAATGTCCTTCCCTACCCTTCAACCTGTAAATCCAAACAGACTGTACTTCCTTCTGACCTCTGTGTGCACTAGTACCGCCTCTTTGCCAGCCACACGCTGGGTTAGTTGCCCATTCATGAGACCGCTTCCTCTCCAGACCCCCAGCATGTAGGTCTCTCCTTTGGGAGCAGAATTTGCCTTGTTCACGTCCATTCTTCAGTGCCTGGCATGCAGTAGACACAAGAGTATGTTGGGCTGACCTCAGAGGCATTAAGTTATGAAGTTTTGTTTTGTTTTCTCTTGGGCGAGGGAGCCAAGACTGTCTCCAATCCTTGTGCTCCTAGAGCTGCTCTCCTAACTGTGTCAGCAACAACAGCAAACACCATCTTCACCATCCTTCTATGGATGAATGGATACACTGTATACTTTGGGGGGCCACCTCAATTAGTGTGTGTCCCAAACCTTTGCCTTCTGATTATGGGTGATATTGTGGGCAACCTTGGAGCTCATACCTAGGCATTTGTGATAACGTTTTCACCTCTAAAAGGGGACACAGTGTCTTTGGGTTCACTTTTCCAAGGGTTGTTTGAACAAGGCTTAGAGGAGAAAGGGCTCTGTTGGAGGGGTTCACATTTGCCACTTCCGTTTTGTTGATGGTGACAGGTCACTCCAGGCATTCCTCACAGCCTTATTTGATGTTGAAATGCCCCATGGTTGCTTCTGGAAAACAGTCTGTGGGCCATCACATCGAGGAGGTATCAGTGCAAATAGCGGGCACCTGAAGCTCCAATTGGGGCGGTACCTGCAAACAGGACGGCGAGATTTGTTGAATCCTGGTGGATTTCCTTGTGTGGTTTGCAGAGTGGATTTTGGGGGGGTTGATAGTGTCACACAATGTATACTTGCATTCTTGTTTTCTTCTTCCTCAAATCCTGCGTTGCAGCATTTACTCCTAGAAATGCTGATCTGAGCCTTTGGATTCATACAGCCAGGTTGAGGAAGGAGTAAGGTCACCTTCTTTGTTCCCTCATGTACTTTGTCCCTCAGTGGTTAGGTGTTGCTTTTTGTTTTCAATCATAGGCAGTTAGTTGCTTTTATTAATAGATGGATTGAATGATCGTCAGAGCTGGCGATCACAGGTTCAGGGTGTTCCTGCTCAGTGGTGGTTGAAATTTTCCTGACAGTGAAACGAATGCTCTGAAAAGTATTTCTAATAGTCAGGATCTTGGAGAGGTATTAACTTGCAGACTCTTCCTACCTCCCCAAGGCTATCAGATTTTCTTACCTTTTATGCTTGTCAAGCCCACAGCTATGGATTTTATCCCAGTGCTCCAACTCATAAATTGCAAATATCACTTTGTGTAGGTGTTCTTTTTTAGGGAGAACTAACAAAGGATTAATAGTTTGATGGTTGTTTAGAATGAATTCACCCCCTTATTATTATTCATCCCTAGATCTGAGGCATGGGGTGCAGATTAGTGCTTAAAATTCATTTTGATACTCACTTGTTTAACGCTGGGAAATTTTCACCTCTTCAGTAAGGCACAGAATGACGAGTCATAAATACAGCCTACAATAGGCAGGATTCAACCTACAAGTACTTGGGAACTGCCTACCGGGTGTCAGATGCTCCAAAATACCCAGAAGGAATGTAAGGGCTTCTCCAGCAGGATTGCACTTGACTGGTGTTCAGCTTGGCCTTGGCTGGTTGCGGCAGGGAATTCAGAGCAGAGAGAACTGGCCTTCCCTCTCCAGCACTTTGCAGCCCAGAGAGTTGTGAGGTGCGGAAATAACCAACATACAAGTGGAAGCCAGAAAGGCGGTCCAGGCTGACAGGTGCCAAGGTTCCAGGGAGGGCTGGCTTACCTTCCACCTTCCAAAATAAAGTTCATCTCTTATGGTGAATACCTTTAAGGGAAACAATGTGTCGTATTCACTCACAGTTTAATTAGCTTAGAGTTTATTTTGTAAGGCAGCGATGGAGAGAACTGTTGCTCAATTTGTCTGTATCCAGGTGGCACCGAAAGGCTTTTTGTTTGTTTTTAATTTTCTTTTAATGTGGTGATGATTGAAAAGAAATGTCAGTGATGTTTTTAATTTCATAATTTACATCTGCCCATAGACAGAAATTATCTGGGTGGTTTTTTCATCTATTCCTATTACACTCCGGGGCCCACCCACTTTCCTTACACAGACATTATTGGATAGACCAAATTTCTTAACTCTTTAATGGTAACTGTGAAAACAAAGCCTTCTTAAGGTTAAAATGGATTAGAGATACTAGTTTATGGGCAGTTGCAAACTCCGGTTTTGTAAAAAAGCAGTGTTGATGGATGGGATAATCTTGCACACGCATCTGCTCCAGATCAGACCAGCCTCCATGGGTGCCAGGTGTGTGTCCCGAGTGAGCGGGTTAACACCCTCCGGGGCATCTCAGGCCACTTGGGATCAGATGAGGCCATTCGGTACTGAGTAGCAGAGCTGGGATATTTAGCCAGACAGATGTAGCTCATAATTCAAAAAAGTTTTCCATAGAAGGAAGGAGGAAAGTGAGAGAAGGAAAACAGCATGGGCTAAGGGTGAGGCTGAGGAAAGTTCTTAGAAATCTACTACCTGCATTAAACCCTTCCCATGTTTATTTCACTAGTGAGCTGAGTCTTGGGCAGTCAAGGATTTTGAGAATGAATTAGAAGGGCTAAAATAGTCCTGAGAGGATGGGGAACACATGTATACCTGTGGTGGATTCATTTTGATATTTGGCAAAACTAATACAATTATGTAAAGTTTAAAAATAAAATAAAATTAGAAAAAAAAAATAGTCCTGAGAGAAAAATTACTTGGTGTTTTAATTATAGAAAGAGCTTCTCAACGTATGAAATTATTTGCATATAAACAATGTTTTTTTTTTCCCAGTTATCTTAATACACTAACTCAAATAATAACTTATTCTATTGAGATTTTTTTGTTTGGGTTTTTTTTTGGTTCTTCACTAGGCAGGCCTTAATTTATCTAAACAAAGACATTTGCTTAGAGTCAAAGCATTGTGCCTCTGCTTCGTTTAGTAACCTCTGATTATAGAAACACAAAAATTTGAGAGAGAAAAAAAATCGGCTAGATGATTTTAAAGTCTTTGTTAACCAGAGTACAATTTTAAGTGTATATGCTATAAAGTAGCAGTTTGGACTTCTTTCGGTCCAGGTGACTACCTGGTGAGGTACCATGTCTTTTGAAAAACGTTATTAACTGTTTCACATCATTTTAAACCTTGAGTGCATGTAGCTTATCATTTTGAAGTACTGAAGATACAATGACGTTTTTTGGTGGTAATATATACACAATATAAGTGTTGCCCCTTGAACCATTTTTCAGTATACAATTCAGTGACGTTAGTTAGATTTACAGTGTTAGGCCACCATCACTACTATGCATTTCCAGAACTTTTTCAACATCCCAAGCAGAAACTGTTTACATTAAACAGTAACTCTTCATTTCCCTCCTACCTCCAGCCCCTGGTAACCTCTATTTCTAGTTACTTGAAAAAAATTTTTTTTTTTTAATTTTTAAAGGAAAAATGGAGTCTGGTGTGCAAAAGCAGCTAGCTGCTTTTTCTTGTCTTAGTGTTGAAGTTGTGAATTAGGACCTAAAGCTTTAATTAAAATGCTGGTTGATATCTTGCTCCAACTTCAAGTGTTATTGCCTCCTGGCTAATCCGTATCTGGTTCTTTTTGGTCATTCAGCAAACATATGGTACCCTAGCTCTAGGCTCCACGCCATAGGTCTGAATCTGCTCTCAGAGGGGGCACCCAGATGTGGAGAACTGGGGAGGGACTAATGCACAGGGAAAGGTTGTCTTCTGGGAAAGAAAAAGGATTTAGCCCTAGCACCTTGTAGATGATGTTTGCCATTAAGAAAAAAAAAATCTAATGTTTAATTTCCTTGATAGCATTGCAGATAAACCATCCTTTAAGAAAGTCTGAAAAAGAAAAAAGATGCTTGAAATTCTTCCTTATCAGCATTGAACTACTTGCAAGTAGTTGCTATGACAACCACCCATGTTTACCCGGTGCTTATTGTGGCGTGGGTACTGTTGGGAGGGGTTTACTTATATCCTGATTTAATCCGCACCTCTGATGTGTAGCCTTACAGATTTGCAAATTTACACCCAGAGACCTTCTACAACTTGCCTGAGGACCTGTGGCTAGAATGGGAACTCTGACCTCAGAGTTTAAGCACAAGGCTACCCATAAACAAAGTTATGAACAGTTGTGTCTTGATCCTGTTGGGGGCGTTTTTCTCTTAGCTGTGTTCCCACACTATCGTGTTCCTTCATTTAGAGTAGTCAGGGCTGCCCCATTCCCGCCGCACATTCCCAGGATGCCAGCCCAGGCCTCAGGGAGTGTTTCCAGGGTTGCAAACTCTCTGCTTTGGAAAAGAAACAACGATAAAGAGGGTGCCTTCAGTGCGTGGGGTGTGCAGACTTTCTGACTGACTGGCCTCCAGTGTTGGGTCTGGGTCTGTTGCACCCCTTACCCTGTCTCGTGTTACTGCAGACTGTGCCACCTCTGCTGATAGCTGTGCCATGGGGGCCCCCCTCCTCCGCTCTCCCGCCTCATCCAAGGCTGGAACCAGTCTCTTTATACTTAAGGTATAACCTCTACTTAAAAATAGTCTGACGAGCACAAGAGGAGTGGATTTTTTTCAGCCACTGTATTGATCACCCGCTGTATGCCAGGCAGTGCGCCACGGATAGCAGCTGCGAGGAGAGCTGGTGGAAGGCCCCTGACTCAGGCCGGGAGAGGGGCGGCCGTCACGGAGGGCTCTCTCTCAGGAGGTGGTGTAGAAATGAGAACCTGAAAGATGAAGTTCATCTAGGCGCAGGCGGGAGTGGTGGAAGGAGGAGGCCTTTCATCAATGTGGGGAAAGAAAGGAAAGTGGGGGGTGGTGAGCAGGGCCTGGCTGCCTCTGTTCTTGGGTCCCTTCTGGGGGCTGATGACAGAAACGGGCAGGGACGGGGACACAGTTGGAACGTTTCTGGATGTTCAAAATCTGCTCTGGCTGCTTAGTGGAGACATTTGTGTTTTCCTTCTAAACTGTGTTGTCATCTATAAGATGATCTGTCTTATCCCATGGTAATAACAGCTCGGTATTTTGGTCTCGCTCTGTGCCTGGCGCGGTTCTAAAACACCTTACGTTCAGGGCCTCACTTGATGCTCACTGCAACCCCTTTGCTTCCTCTGTGTCCTGGATGAAGAAACAAGGTGGAACAGCCTCGGAGTCCTGGTGGTGGTGCCGGGAGCGGCGGGACAGTGATTTGAGCCAGGTAGTCTGTGACGGTAGCTTGACCAGCATATAAAACCTTGCCATTTGAAGCATCATTTGCCTTTTTCCACAGTCTTAGCACAGCCACTGCTCAGTAAAGTTCATGGAATGTATTTGGGGGCTGTCCAGGTTTACTTTGGTTAAACTCGCTAGTGGAGTATAGCATACAGTAAAGCAGGGGCCCCCAGCTTCCCAGCCATGGACTCACAGCAGCAGCGTTAGATTAGAAACACAGTGCTCAGTAAATGTGATGCGCTTGAATCACCCCAGACCAACCCCCCACCCCACCCCACCCCGGCCCTGTGGGAAAATTGTCTTCCACGAAATGAGTCCCTGGTGTCAAAAACGTTGGGGACCACTGCAATGAAGTCTCCAAGCTTTGAATGCACAAACTGATGCAAAAGTGCTCAGTGAATTTACCCGTAAATTCACCAGTGTAAATCACTACCCCACTTAAGATGCATCTAGTATCAGCACCCCAAACACCCCCCCAAGTTCCCTTGTACTCTGTTCCACTCACACCACACCCCCAGAGTGACTTGTTCTTACTTCTAACTCTGTGGATTAATTTTGTGCTTCTTTTTGAACTTTATATTGTAAGTAGCTTTATACAGAATGTATTTTGTATGCGTGCAGATTCTCTGGTTTCACATCCTAGTTCCTACATTGACGAACGTTAAACAGCGTCCGTGTTACCTGTGGCAGTGGTTCTTTGCAGCAGCTGTGCAGTATTCCACTGTGGAATTGCCTTTGGCTTAGCTTTGCCCCTTGCGTAGCCCCGCCTCCTTCCCTAGTGTTGATCACTGGACATTGGGAGGCAGCACGGGCCCTACGGAATGTGGCTTCCAGTTGAGGTTCTAGCTACATTGGTAGTTCGTTATGCTGCCCTCAGAGCCTTTGAGCCTCCATGGACTCACCTGGTAAAACCATAGTCTCTAGGGTTAATACTAGTCTTGCTTCCACCCACTGTCATTACGAGGATCAGATGAAACAGTGCACGTCAAAGTGTTTTGATAATTTGTGAGTTATTCTTGTAGAAAATAATATTAAAGATGATTCGTAAACACCCACCCCACAAATGTACATACATGCTTTCTCTTGTTCTCCAAACTGTGCTTCAGAATCAAAAGTGTTCTTGATAACCCTGTTTATATGTAATATGATGGTGCAAAAAAACGTCTGAATTGCTGAGAGGGGGCGATCTCTCTGGAAACCTCAGGCTGGGGAGCTGTGCAGTCTGACTTCTCAGGGCCTGTGTTTTTCTGGTGCTTGGGGATGCCTGGGAGCTGGGCTGATTTCCTAGGGTTTGATGAGTCAGGATAAAACTGACCTGTGTGGCTGTGCGTAAGTAATGAGAGGCAATCAAGTTTCCTAAAAGACCCATTTTTTCTTTAGGCCGGTTGTCGGGCTCTTTCCATTATTTCATGAAAAAAGACCCAATGTGCACCTTTGCCCAGTTTTCTGCCTTTAGCGCCGTGGGCAGCAGGCAGACAGCCTGCTTCTCTGTTGTGTGACTTTTGACCCTTTTCCGCGGGGGTGTGGGTTCCAGAGGGTGGACTTTGATGGCGAGACATGCGTTCCACTCCTGCTTAGCGGCTGCTCTGAAGCACAGAAAGCACAACAGGACTCTTTGAAGCTGCCCGCCTTTGCAGGCTTGCAGTGCCCCTGTGCTGGAGGGACTGCGTGGCCTGGGAGCCCAGGGCGGGTCTGTGGAGGTCTGCGGTGGGACTGGTTTTCTGTCTGTCACCTCTGGCTGTCTCTGTAGCAGTAGCAGTGGCAGCCTAGGGGTTTTGTGAAGGTTGAAGGAACGTGCTTTTCACCAGGGCACTGTTGGGCTTTTAGTGGCCTGGTATGAAGGCTTTTGTTGTCATGAGAGGGGGCAAGAAGACAGTTGGTGTATTTCAGGAAGTCATAAACAAGTTGAAGTAAGCCTTCTGGGAGCCAGGAGTGCCCTTCCGCCTTTCTCACCTGTCTGCTTCAGCCAAGGCTGCTGGGGTCTCTTGGTTTCTCCCTGCCTTCTTCCTAGACCACTTGGGGGGCCTGCCTGTCAGATTCTTTCAGGTTGAAGGAGATCAGCGTTGATGACTTTGAATCCCTGATTTGTGTGCTTCTTTCTTGGCCCCGTGCCTTGCAGCTCTGGGTACTTGGAACCTGATGGGGATGTGAAGAGGCACCTGGGGTCCACCTGCCAGCCCACACTTAAAAGCCAGTAGGCTGCACTGCTTCTCATAAGTCCGGTGCATTCTGTTCTCAAATTCCCATGGGTTCCACTGCTCCCCCTTCTTTGTTCTTTAGCTTTAAGTTGATGTGTTGCAGATTAGCATCCTCCATAAGGCTGTCTGTGTGAATCATCCCTGTTTTCCTTTTATTCATTAACTCTTTTCTATTTTTCCACACCGGGGTTCTTGGAGACAGCTTGGTATAATGAAGACTCGGAAGCCAGATAGGGTTGCCACATTCAGCAAAAATACAAGATGAGGAGCCATGTTTAAATTTCACGTAAATGATGAGTAGTTTCTTAGGGTATATGTGTTCCCACTGTGGAACATATATGTACTAAATGGAATATATATGTACTAAAAAAATTATTTGTAGTATTTGTCTGAAATGCAAACTTAACTGGGTTCTTGATTTTTTGTTTTGTTTTCTTTTGCCCTGCCTCTTGGCATGGGAGATGTTAGTTTCCCAACCAGGGGTGGAACCTGACCCTCCTGCATTGGAAGTATACAGTGTTAACCACTGGACTGCCAGGGAAGTCCCCGGGCATCTTGTATTTCACCTGGAAATCCTGAAACCCTAAGATTTAGAAAAAAAAAAATCTCAGTTCTGCTCCGGCCTCCCTCTGTGATCACATGGCATCTTATGTGACCCCTAAGCCACTGTATCTTCTCTCAGAAGGGTTCATGGTCTCTCAGAACTCAGGTTTGAGGGATACCTGATGAGGCTCATGGAAGCCCTCAGGACGTGTTCAGTATCTTCCTTTTCTGCCTTTATGCAGTGATGGTGGGTTTGCTTCTTGCCTGTCTTCCTTTTCCTCCTCTCCTCCCCTGTGAAGCCAGCCCACTGTCCTCTCCTTTAGTGTGGCTATTTTGTTTTGGTTTTTTTTTGGCTGTGCCGCCGGCATGCAGGATCCTAGTTCTCTGACCAGGCATGAAACCCATGCCCCCTGCAGTGGAAGCACAGGGTCTGAACCACTGGACTACCTGGTGTAGCTTTTTGGGTCTTCTCAGGGTGTCACCTCCTCTCCTTCCTCAAGCTGCTCTGAATTCGCTTTCACTTTTTCTGCCCTTCCTCTACCAGCTTCCTTTTTTCTTTTTCCCTGGAAGCCGTCTTTGACCGTACGTCTCAAGTAGCTCCCTTTATTTGGCTGCATGTTACCGACCCTCTTGTTCAGTTTCTCCTTTCCTTCTGAGCCTATAGTGACTCAGGGAGAATGGGACCCTTTGGCCTTACTGGGGGGCCAGGCAGCACACACACATCCTTTCAGAGCCTTGGTTTTCGTCTCGGTTTGCTGAGAAGGCTTGTTGAGAATTCAGGGGTTGCAGGCTGGCGGGCTGCCTTTGGCCCACAGGTGAGTAGTTTGGAAAGCCCTTGAAAAGAGAGGTCTTAAGGAAGGAACGGCACGGATGCTCTCGCCTGCCTTGGGCAAACCTCCCTGTCAGCTTCTCAGGCTGATTCATTTTGTGCCCTGATGGCACTTGGGTTTGAGACTGCTGAGCTCTGCTGCAGATAATGACTGATGCAGCCAGCATGCAGTCCTTCACGAGTTGAGCTCTTGAAACAAAGCCACAGGGCACAGTTGGTGCAAATTTACAGATTGGGAGAGCAGAGGTAGAGGGAGGTACCTTGCCAGAGTCATTGGATTGGCAGCCCTTGTTCTGAACCACTGTGCTGTATTTCTGTGACCAGGTGCAGCTGTGAGGGTCTATGAAATTCCTTGCAGGAGTTCAGACTAGAGCACAGTTTGCTTGTCTTTTAGATTCATAATCTCCAGTCCTTGCCTTAGAGTCTGTATTCTTGGGTAGTGAATCCTTAGATTCTGTTTCCTCTCAAGGATCATTCTTCTTTTTCTTCGTATCCTGAAAACCGGCTTCACATCTTAGTGGGTGTTGAGCCACAAGACAAAGCCAAGCCAGTGATCCACAAAAGGAAGGATTTATTTGCAGCAAGTAAGGAGAACACCTGGGATCTTCCCCAAAGCAGCGACTCCCCAGTAGCAAAACTGGGGAGGTTTTAAGCTAAGGGTACATGCATATTCAGGGCTTCCCAGGTGGCTCAGAAGGTAAAGAATCTTATCTGCCTGCCAATGTAGGAGACCCAGGTTCGATCCCTGGGTCAGGAAGATCCCCTGAAGGAGGAAATGGCAACCCACTCTAGTATTCTTGCCTGAAAAATCCTATGGACAGTGCAGCCTGGTGGGCTATGGTCCATGGGGCCTCAAAGAACCAGACACAACTTAGCGACTAAACAACAGCAACATTTATACTTGTGAAGGGGCTGGGGCAGAGGATTCAGTGTAGAATTGGGGCATGGTTTAACAAAAGTCTAAGCTTTAGTTCATTGAAGTTGTGAGGGTCAGAAAAGGTCAACTTCATCATTCCATCTTCCACTGGGTTGAGGCCTTTGTTCTTGCAGAACTCAAAGATCAGTATCAGATTGTAATGAATACCCCTCGAGGAGGAACTGGGATTCTATATGTCGCTGGATTGTTGTCTCTTGACTGCTTTTCCTTTGTTCCTGCTTCCCTCACTTCCCTTAAGATCTTTAATTACTGAGACCTGTTCAAGTAAGGTACTATGTATGGCCAGGCTTAGATCACAGAGTGGCTTAAGCCAAAAATGGCTTCTCATGTCAAGAGAGCCGTGGCTGGTTCTCTTTCTCCAGGAACCCCCTACTCTTATCTGCATACACTGTAAAGATGTTTCCAAGAGTTTTCTCTTCCTGTGCCTGGCATCTTTATAAATGATTAGGTATCCTTGGCATTCATTTAAGTAAGTTTAGTTTGGGGGCACCTACTAAGTGCCAGCTATATGCTTGAGGTGTCCTTTGAGGAGCAAGGCAGGGTATAAGTAGTGAGCGAGTGCCCTGCCCTGGGTGGAGGACATCTAAAGCCAAAGAAGACTTTGTGAAGGAGCTCAGAGGCTGCTAGGAAACTGGTGAGAAAGTGATGACCATAGCATGGTTGAAGAAAGATGGAACCTGTTTAGGGTTCACACAGGAAAGTAGACCCTGTAGAGTAGGAGGGAGAGAATTCAATCTGGGGAGTTGGTTATCCTACTGGTAGAGTTGCTGAGAATAGAACTTACCAGGAGGTGCAGTGAGACAGCCCAGGGGATTGGAGCAGCAGGACACCACTCCTCTGGAGGACAAAGGGTGGAGGTAGTGTTATCAGAGCCCAGGGTAGGGGTCACTCAGAGAGCTGGAAGCACGAGGGCCTTGAGACCAGAATGCTGCCCAAGGTGGGGAGGAGAAGGGAGAAATTCCCCCACCCTCCCTCCTTCCAGCCTCCAGCCTCTTGCCTGTACTTTTCATTGGCTGAATTTGGCTGGAAGCCTGGAAGTCTCTGACTTGAGGGAGCAGGGAGAGGAAGCCTGCAGAGGTTTCCCCCTCTCCTTTGCCGAGCAGGACAAGGGCAGTGCAGGACGCTTGGGCCAGACCAACGAGGACTGGCTCAGCAGAAATGAAAGTGCAGTGATGACGGTCGATCGGGGTGGTTGCTGAACGCTTCACAGATGGCAGGATGTTGGAGCACTCGGAGGTTTTTGTTCCCTCTGGAGGAGGGTGCGAAGGGCATTCCAGGCATTGCATGGACCAAGGCCCGGCAGCCGGAATCGCAGGCTGCACTTGTAGCATCGCAGGCGGCTCCGAGTGGCTGCAGGGGTGCCTGTGGTCTTGTTCCCGTCCCGCTTTCTTCTGCCTCAGAAGCCACTTTCCCAGAGTGCTTTCTTCTGTCCGTGGTGACACAGGGAAAGCCTGGGTGGGCAGCTCTGCACCCCGAATATCCTCAAGACCCACTGCCTCCTTCACAGAACACAAGTGTTCCACAGTGCTCACACCTCGGGCGTTTCACAAGTTCCAGACAGCAGCAATTCAGGGCTGAGGCGAGTTACCTCTGATACCTGGGACCTGTCACACCCCCAGGGCTCTGATGAAGATGCAGATGCTTGGGAGGAAACAGAGCTGTTCGTGTTAGTGACTTTCAGCGACTTGTCTCCAAGCCCTGAATGGCTGGCACTCAGTCATGCTGTTAGAATACGTTTCTCACATCCCCCTGCTGTGAAATTCATTTTTTATGATGATAGAGGATATTGTTGAAACTTTCTTTATTATGAAAAATTTCCAGCAAGCACAAAAGTAGAGTGAACATACAAACCACCCGGCTTCACCGGTGACCATCACAGTCAGTCTTCAAGTGGTTTCACTGGGAAAGTTTCATTCACATCTCTGATAAGGGTTTTATAACCACCACACCATTATCTCACTTATATAAAAAAGTAGTATTTCCGCTAGTACATTTATGTTTGGAAAGTCAACAGCAGAGAATTTTCTGGAATCATATGTGTTATCCTTGCTTCCCCTCTGCTTTGAAGCTTTACCTGTGTGACCCGAGGCTGTTCGCCCTAGATGGAAATGTCTTTCTCCTTAGTGTGCTGCCGGCAGGCTCTGGGACCTTTTACCTGCTGCCCTGTTTTTCTCGGTATAAGCATCTCAGTCATGCTGCCGCTGCCTCTCCTCAGGAAGGTATGTGGACTGGCTTCCCACACAGGGGTGTGAGTCTCAGGTCACCCACCATCCTTGTATATGTAGGGTGAGAATCTTGGCATGCATTTGCAGCTCTGCTGCAGGAAAATCTTAGTCTTCCCCTGGAAGCTTTGAGCTGGGAAGCGTCTGCCGAGCATCCTGGGAGGAATCATGCTGTACATAGCAAGGTGGGCCGGCATCGAGGGCTTCTAAAAAGTCTGGCACAGTGTCGGGTGTGAGGCCACTCAGGATTCGAGAGCACCAGACAGGAAGCCGTGGGCAGCGTGTGCAGGCAGATGGCTTCTGGACAGGTAGAAAATGAGCATCCCGGTGCAGAATCTCCAGCTAGAAATCTGCAGCTCGTGCAGCATCCACAGAGTGGTTCCAACTCAGTTATTTCTCTGGACTCTCACAGCAAAGTCTCCTCAGTGGGAATCTCACCTGAAAAATAAAGGACCTGGGGCTCAGGGGAAACTGAAATTCCTGGCCAGGGAGGAGTGCTGGTAAGTGGAGCAGTGGGATTGCAAGGTAGCCGCCTGACTCCCAGGCAGAGGTGCTTTCCATTTGGTCAGCTCTTCATCAGAAAAGGGGAAAAAAGGGATCTGTTCGTTCAGCACTTAGAAACAAGGGGAACTTAAGGGAGCTTTGACAGTAATTCGTGAAGGAGAGTGAGGTGACCAGTAGCAAGTGTTCTTTTACCAAAAATTACCCAAATACTTGCCAGATCTCTTGCCAGCTAGGACCAGTCCACGTGGGTAATGAAGCCTCAGTGGGGGTTGGGGCAGGATGGCCAGGCCCTTCACTTATGTGAGTCTAGGAAAAGAAAGGGTGGGTGGTCCCAGCTGTTGACATCCAAGGGATGATCCGCATTATTTGACTCTGCTCTTATGTCAGCTCGTGTTTAAAGTGGGCCACTGACTTAGGGGGCTTGGGCCTCTGGTTACTTTCAGAGCCACTGCCCTTTGTGGGAATCGTTTGACCTCTGCAGGCAATAGCCTTTCACCTTTCAGTGTGTGATTCCCAGACTTTGCTCTCCAGATAAGTCACCTGGAGAACTTCACACATCCTGATACCTGGTGTCACATCCTTCAAAGTCTGGGGATCAGAGCCAGGCGTTATTTTTGTTGTTGTTGTTGTTTAAGGTTCCTAGGTAAGTTCAAAGTTGCTTTGGACTCAGCAATAAAATCTAAAAGTATACGTTTGTGAATATATATCAATCTCATCTGAGTCTTGAGGGAAAAAAAAATGTGTGTGTGTGCTCAGTTTTGTCCAACTCTTCTTGGCCCTGTGGACTATGGCCCGCCAGGCTCCTCAGTCCATGGGATTCTCCAGGCAAGAATACTGGAGTGGGTTGCCACTTCCTCCTCCAGGGGATCTTCCTGACCCAGGGATCGAACCTGCATCTCTTGTGTCTCTGGCATTGGCAGGCAGATTCTTTACCACTGCTAGTGCTACCACCTGGGAAGCCCTGAGAAAAACATACTGCCCCTTTAAACAGTTCTTTTGTGTGTTTTTCCCTATTGGTTATTTTTTCTCAGCTTTATTGAAGATGGAGTGGATATAAAACATTGTGTAGGTTGAAGGTGTTGATCTGAGACACTTTAAATTGCAAAATGATTAACTGCTATAGCATCCGTTAACTACCTGCATGGCGTCAGTCATGTAATTACCTAAAATGTTCTTTGATTTTTTCCATTGTGTTTTTTGAATAGCAGAGGCAGCCAATTATATGCTTTCTCCTTTTTTACACAAAAGGTGGTTAACTGAGTCTTTGTTCAGTGCCTCTCGCACTTAATTATATTTTGGAGATTTTTCGTAAGGATCCACTGACTGCTTCCTCATTCTTCTTTACAGTTGCATAGTAATCCATTGTATGACTGGCTCTTACTCTTGGGTACCTCACTTGTTTTCAGTCTTTGGTCTCAGAAACAGTGTACGATAACCTTGAACTTGGATCATTTTCTACATGCCTAAGTATTTCTAAGGGGATATATTGCATTTGTTAATGCTTACCAACCACATATTGTACACTGGCCACTCTCCTAGACCATTTTCTTGTATTGGCTCAGTCCTCACATTAGTCTGTGAGGTAACCAGTATTATTACCTCTATTTTACAGATGAGGAAACTGAGTCTTAGAGTAGGTTGGGTGATTTGCTCAAAGTCACAGCCCAGAGAGTGGCAGAGTCAAAATTCACACTTAGGCAAGTTAATTGCAGAGGAGTTCCTTCACTCTGAGATACTGCCTTTCTGGGTAAATTCCCAGATGTGACATTGTGGGGTCAGATGCACTATGCATGTGTAATTTGAATAGATGTTCCCAAATTGCCTTCAACAGGTCTTATACTAATTTATTTACACTTCCATGTGCAGGGTATGAGAGAGGGTGTGTGTGGCCCGAACCTCATTTTTATCAGACTTGAATTTTTGCCAGTCTGGTAGATCAAAAATGTGATGTTGACATAGTCTCTCTGTATTTCTCTCAAGGAAAAACAGGTCAGTGTCTTTTCATATGTGTGGAAGAATATTTGGACTTCTTTCCTGTAAATGCCTAGTTATAGTCTTTCTCATCTCTCTTTGGGGACGTTGGTCTTCCTCTTAACCCATTTTTCTCAATACTTTGTTTATTACAGAGAATTGCTTCCCCCCTTTATTTTTTTCTAATTTCCAGTTGCAAAAAAATTTCCCACTTGTCATTTATCTTTTGACTTGGCTTTGGTGGGTTTTTTTTTAAGCCACAGTGAAACATGTTTATGCTTTCTTAATGCCATTTTTAATTTACAGGAATTACTGTTATGATATTATGGTAAAACTACTGTATATTTATGCTTTTGGGAAAAAAAAGTAGGACAGATGATTGCGATTTTGTTTCAATAGTAAACAGTACATTTAAAAGGGATTCAGAAGACATCAAAGAAGAACACATGCTAGATACTCTTGAGTTCCATTAAACTTGAATTCATAGCTGAATAATAGAGGTACAGCTACTGGTGTGCCTCATCTTTTTTAAAAAAGTTTTTATTGGAGTGTGGTTGATTTAACAATGTTCTCCACATCTTCCTCTACAGTATCACTTTATATTTCATGTAAGATCTTGTATTAGGAGAAATCGTCTTCTATGAGGGACTGGTCAATTCCTGAATTATGTGCATTTTGGATATTCTTACTGTAGCCATTTCCTCTCTCCAGAACCTTCTTAAATGACTTGCCGTCTAATTGGCATTATTTCTCTCTCCTGCTCAGTTTCAGACTGTTTATCTGGTGGTTTTATTTTACTCTGCTGTATTTTCCATTTCCCCTGCTTTAAAGAGAGGTTAGAAGCTCTGGACCTTAAATTTAATCATCTTCCATATTGACCAATTAGCAAGTCATCTTTGTTCGTCTCACAAATATTTTTGAGGATAGGCCTTGTGCCAGCTACTGTACTGGGTTTTAGGAGACAGTCCTTTGAGTCTTGGAGCTCATATTCTAGGGGGAATAGACATCAGACATCTAACTTTAAGTTATAGAACTAAAACTGTGAGAGATGCTTTAAAAGATACGCCTGTGGTTCTCAGAGGATATGATAGGGGAACTGAACAAGTGTGGGGCAGCCCGGCAGAGTTCCCCAGAGACGGCGTGTGGGCTGCCGTCCTCTGAAAGATGAGTAAAAGTTAGCTACGCAGAGGATTGGTAAAACATGTTCTGGGCCAAGATAACAGGCCATGCAAAAATCCTGAAAGCAACAGCAGCAGGGTGAGTTTGAGGAACTGAAAGATGTGTGATCAGAGCACGATCTGGATGTGGGCTGAGGAAGGATCTGGAAGTAGGTGGGGCCATGTTGATGAGGTTGACAGTCTGCCTCCTACGCTACCGAGTTTTCCTTTGAATAAACCTTGACCACTTAGTGAAATCTGTAAGATGTCCATTTGAAGAGAACAGACCTACTCGTTAGCTTTGTCTTCAAATTTCTGAGTTGGAGAATACCTTCAATGTTGCTTATTGCTAATCTGATGCTCACTTTTACAGATGACAGTCCAGGGAAAGCCGGTGACTGGTAGGAGTCCATGCTGGTAGCCAGTGTCAGAACTTGAACTTTGGTCTCACGGTTTGTAGACGGTGCTCTTTGTACTCTGCACTTCCTCTTCCCTTAGAGAACATGTGTTCTGTCTAAAAATGGAAATGTGTTTTGATGTGTAGTTTTTTCTGATTTTCATGAGAACACTTATGAAGGTATGAAAAGTAAATCCTTTAAGAAGTTCATTGAATGACATTTATTAAAAAAACACCATGCAAAAGGGGAGACTGCCTTCTAGATGGAGAGATCTACTGAGACTATGTACATGCCTCTAATCTTACAGCTTCTGTATATGCTTTATTATCTAGAGCGTCTAATTCAAGTAGCAGTGCGGGCATATGTGTCTTTTCAATCAGGAATAGGTGTCTATTCTAGGGTCTGTGCCAATCTAGAACATTCTTTGGATGAATGAATTTGGCCTGCAAAAATGGCATTTTAATCCATCCTTTTTTAGTTTTTCTTCAGGACATGTTTTTGTCAATCATCTTCATGTTTCAAAGACCATATGTAGCCAAAAGATTTACTGCTAATCAAGCAAACCTCCACTTCACTGAAGGACTAAAGAAGGAATAAAGATGGGAGGACCATCAGTATGTAGCAAATGTGTCCAAAAACGGGTTTTGTCCTTCCTCCCCCTGGTTCACACTTGATTATGTCCCCCTTTGAAATTAAAGGATGGGTAAGCCTGCTCTGTGCTTTTTTTGTACAAGGGAAGGAAAAAGGGGAGATAGTCAAGGGTCTGTTCTTCCTACATCTATAAGAGTCTTAGGTCCTTAGGTGGTGGAGGGCTCTTGCCTGTCCTCAGTGGGATTCCTTGACATCTTATTGATGTGTTGAGTTCTGTAACCTGCCCCTTGAGTGAGTCAAAGCCTCAAGACCTTCCCTTATTGGACCCTGTACATTTATCCTCCTGTAATGCAGGAGTCGCAGGAGACATAGGTTTGATCCCTGGGTTGGGAAGATCCCCTGGAGGAGGAAATGGCAACCCACTCCAGTCTTCTTGCCTGGAGAATCCCATGGACAGAGGAGCCTGGTGGGCTGAGTCCATGGGATTGCAGAGTCAGACACGACTTAGTGACTTAGCACACACATTTTTGTGCTGTATTTACCTCTGAAGTGTCTCGTGTGCATGTTTCAGGTCTTGGCTGCTTACGTGGGGAATGGAAAGGAAGTCTGGAAGAAAAGGTGGATTCAGTGGTGTTAGCAATGAGGTAGGCCAGAGGCTGGCACCAGTGGGGGAGGTTAAGGTGAGTGGGGAGGAACAATTAATTTTAGGGTCTTAGATAGGCAGGGGTCAGACATAGGGAAGTTCCTTCCTGTTGGGATCAGCTGCCTGGGGGAGTGGGTAGAAAAGAGTCAGGTTATTTAGGAAGTGGTCTGGTCAGCAGAGGGCACAAGGAGCCTGGACAGGACTTGCTTATCAAGGTGGGAATGTAGGAAGCTGGTTTTTGTATTTCTGCCCAAGGTTGTCAAATCTCTGCTTAAGTCTATAGATGAAGACAACCAGCAGTGTCCTCCTGGCGTTTTTCCATTTTGTATTCTGTGTTCTTTCTTTTCTCCCTTCCACCATTAAATATTATTATTTTAAATATTATTGACCATTTTGGGTGTGCTGGGTCTTAGTTGCAACTAAGACTATGCTCCCAACGCAGGAGCCCCAGGTTCGATCCCTGGTCAGAAAACTGGATCCCTCATGCCTCAGAGACGATTGAGGATCCCAGTCGTCGCAACTGGGACCTGTCACTTGGGATCCTTGATCTTCACTGCGGCATGCAGGATCTTCAGTTGTGGCATGTGGAATCTAGTGCCCTGACCAGGGATCGAACCTGGGCCCCCTGCTTTGGGAGTGCAGAGTCTTAGCCCCGGGACCACTGGGAAAAGTCCTGCGTCATTAACTCGTACTAACTGCTCATGCTTTGTCCCCAGGGCTGAGCTCTCTACTGCTGTTCGCCTTGTGGAGGTCATCTGAGGCCCCTCTTTCACTGATCGAAAATGCACAGGCTCCATGTTCACACTGAAAAAACATACATGGTTTTATTATTTTTTTAAGAAAGATGGGTTTAAAAAGTTACATAGTTGGTGCTTTTAGAAAGCAAGCCACATCAAAATCAAAGATAGGTCCCCCCTGTTGTGGACCCTAGTCTGTTCTCATAGACGTAAATGCTGACACTGGTTTCTTAGGCAGTTTCTTAAGGTATTTTCTGGATGTTTTATACAGATGCACTTGTGGGCCTCTGTGGTCCCCCTTAAACCATACACAGGAGTGGGAGCGCACTGTACGTGCTGTGCTGTCTCTGGGAACAGAGAGACAACAGAGACAGCTTTTTTTCACTTAGCAGCATGTCTCATGAGTTCATCCCTGTTGGCCATAGAGCTGCCTCATTCTTAGAAAGGGCTCTCTATAAAGGGTTCCAGTCCATGGGGGTTGCAGAGTTGAACACGACTGAATGACCGAGCACACACTCATTCATAAGGGTTCCATGAAATGGGAGCTCTGTATTTCTGCAACTCTTCCTCTTTCGATTGTTTCCAGGCATTTGCTTTTTTACAAACAAAACCACAGTAAACATTCTTTTCTTTGATTTTTTTTTTTTTTTGGCACCTGTAATAATATTTGTTTATTTAGCGACACTGCACTGCTTATGGGGCTTCCTAGGTAGCCCTAGTGGTAAAGAACCTGCCTGCCAGTGCAGGAGATGTAAGAGACATGGGTTCAATCCCTGGGTTGGGACGATCCCCTGGAGGAGGGCGTGGCACCCCACTCCAGTATTCTTGCCTGGAGAATCCCACGGACAGAGGAGCCTGCAGGGCTACAGTCCATGGGGTTGCAAAGAGTCGGACATGACTGAGGCAGCTTTAGCACGCTCAGCTTATGGGATCTTAGTTCCTCTACCAGGGATTGAGCCTGGATCCATATCAGTGAAAGCCCGAGTTTTACCCACTAGACTGCCAAGGAAATTCCCTACAGTAAACATTCTTTTTAAAATATATTTGCATAAATCTTAGCAATAGTTGGTGAGTATTTATGGAATAAATATCTAGGGGTTGGAATTATAGATTCAAGCAGTATGGGTTCTTTTTTTTGAGTAGGTTTTTTTTTTTTTTTTTTTAATGTTTATTTGGCTGTGTTGGGTCTTAGTTTCGGCAAGTGGGATCTTAAGTTGCAGCATGGGGAACCTTCTGTTGTGGCTCACGTGCTCTCTGGTTGTGGCAAGGCCTCAGTAGATGCAGCACACAAGCTGTCTGGTTGTGGCACATGGGCTCCAAAGCGTGTAGGCTCAGTACTTGTGGCATGCAGGCCTAGTTGCTCGGTGACATGTGGAATCTTAGTTCCTCGACCAGGGACTGAACCCGCTTTCCCTGCACATCAAGGCAAATTCTACATCACTGGACCACCAAGGGAGTCTGAAAGAGTATGTGTTCTTTATACATATATATATATGTGATTTCATATATTTATTTTTGGCAGTGCTGGGTCTTGCTGCGCAGACTTTTCTTTCGTTGCAGTGAGCAGAAGCTACCGTAGTTGCAACGTGTGGGCTTCTCATTTTGGTGGTTTGTCCTGTTACGGAGCACAGGCTCAGTAGTTGTGGCGCACAGGCGCAGTGGCTTCACAGTATGTGGGATCTTCCTGGATCAGGGGTCAAACCTGTGGTCTTCTGCGTTGGCAGGCAAATTCTTTACCACGGAAGCACCAGGGAAGCCCGAGTTCGAGCGTGTGTTCTTAAATGCTCTCGTGTATTCTCTTGGGCAGTTTTAAGTCACGTTTTGCTGATTGTCATCTCTCTGCACTTGTCATCCTTTCTTCTTTTCACTCTCTTGTGTGTTTTGGCCTTTTCTTTATCTCTTTCCTTTATTCTTTGTCAAGTTTTGAAGGGATTGGTTTTCCTTCAAAATAACTGCCATGTTACTTACCTACCTCACCCCCAAACTTAGCACTGAAATTCTCAACAGCGTAGAAGTCAGTGAGAGAACAGAGATAAATTGAACACATGACTTTTATGACCAAACTCTCCTTTTACTAAGAACCTGTGAATTGCTAGATACTGAAAGTTCAAAACTGTTTTTGGAATACCACGCAAGACTTGTCACTAGTGTGACCTCCTGCTTCAAGTGACAGAAAGAGGTGATGGTTTTGTAAAATGCTAGGAAACGTTAGGAAGTTTGTTCAGAGTTTGAGGCTCTCTCCAGAAGTTTGAAGGTTTTGAACTCTGACATTGACACATTAAACTTCATCCGGTGTGTAGCGTGTACAGAGTCAGGGTTCAGGCTCATTTTTTAAATTTGTATCGGCGTATAATTGATCTACACGATAGGTTCAGTTTCACAAAACGAGCTGTACTCCCATCTCCATCAGGTCGGTGTCATGATAGGAGTCTTAGCTCTATGTTCTCAAATATATTTTAGGGTGTTTTAAAGTGGATTTCCTCATTAAATACATAATCAATTGAATTCACTCCAAAGTATATAAATTGAACCAGTAAAAGGAACACTCTTAATGTTACGGTTTGGTCAGACAGGACTTATAATTTGAGCAACGTCTCAGTAAAACTTTCTAGTTAGTTAATAATAGTTCCTATCATTAACTTGTGCTTACATGTGTTCAGTTGACAGAAAAGGAACATGCAAAGAGAGGGAGAAGGGAAGCCTGGATTTATAAAAACAGAGCCACGTGAGGTGGTGGCTCCCACGAAAGTGCTCGCACCGCTTCTAGTATCGCTCGTGACAAGTCGAGTCATCAGCTACGTCCGAGTGTGTCTGTTTTTGACCCTTTGTAAGATGTCAGTGCTGTCCGCTCACTTGGCGATCGTAAAGTGGTGCGTTTATCTCCCTTCCCAGTCCCCCAGCTTCGCTATCACATTTACATTCATGGCTAAACTTCAGTCTTTTGCAGAACTGATGTATATTGCAAAGACTCATAGTGTCTGAACTCAAAGCCTAGGATGCTGAGGGCATTGCTGGAACAGAGAAATGGAGAGAGAGCGCCATGCGTAGTGAACCCCGCCAATTACTGACTTGACATGACCCTTTAGAATCCCTGTTACTCACTGTACTCTGGGGGTAACAATATATCCCTTTTTTCCT
This sequence comes from Bos taurus, assembly GCF_002263795.3. NCBI lineage: Eukaryota > Metazoa > Chordata > Mammalia > Artiodactyla > Bovidae > Bos > Bos taurus. The sequence continues at coordinate 15,543,890 of NC_037355.1, read as the reverse complement.
TTTTCCTACTGAGTTACATTTTTTTTTTTTTTAATTAAAATGTAGACAGATCGGGGAATTCCCTGGCTGTCCAGTGGTTAAGACTCTGTGCTTTCACTGCTGTGGGCCCGGGTTCGATCCCTGGTTGGTTCCACAAGCTGCGCGTCCAAACAAAAAATGTAGATCAGGGCAATGGACACCTTTATACTGCTCGCCTGAGCTCAGCGATTTTTAACGTAGGATTCTATCACACGAGCCGCTCCATTCCTCCCTTCCTGTCTCTGTCTGTTTCCTTTTGCCCAGCCATCTGAAAGGAGGTTTCAAATGTCAGGCCACTTCATTCCTAAGGAGTCAGCGTGCATCTCCCAGGAGCAAGGACATGCGAGCGAGAATATTTTTGAGGCTGCTATCCACCCTGTCGCACTGTGTCCCCTTTCTGGGGACTCAAAGATGACACTGTTTTCTTCGGTCTTAATACCAAGTAAAGCTCTTCAGCTTTCAGGCCATACCAACCGCTGGGCTGCTAGGATAGTCAGGACTAGAGTTTCAAAATGCATGCGACCTGTCGATTAGCATCTGTACAACTTTTAACTTTGTTTGACTCTTAAGCCTCTTTCCCCGCCCATGACCATTCATATCTCTTTTCGTTTTAAAAATCTTACATGTTTATGCAGAGAACCCCCATGAACCTGAGAATGAATTGGTGAATAAAAATTAACTTGGGACTTCCCTGGCAGTCCAGTGGTTAGGACTCAGCACTTTCTCTGCTGAAGACCCAGGTTCAATCCCTGGCTGGAAAACTTAAGATCCTGTGAGTTGCGCAGCATGGGCCCCCACCCCTACCCCACCCCTGCAAAGCTTAACTCGGAGTGAATCTGAAATGGCGGTGTGCCCTCAGCCGGTCCCTCCCAGAGGAACCTCATTATCCAGCCTCCTCATGCCGCTTCTGGGTCCTCAGGGCAAAGGGGGTGGAATTTCCCCCACCTAAAGTCCCACTACTTTCTTTTTTTCTTTTGAATATACCGCCTCAATGCTCATCTTAAAGGCATTCTCATCTTAAGTGTCACAGGACGTGTCACACTGCAACGCACCCACACCCACCTCTCAGAGAAATCCCCAGGCCTCATGGTCTATTTGAGAGAGCTCTGGGGCCTGGAGTGAGCATCCTTTGAGGGTTGCATCTGTGAGAAGTGAAGATAATAGGAAGGGTCTTGACTGTATGGTACAGACGGCACTGTGCAGTTTTGAGAATGGGGATGGGTATCGCCAGAATGAGTAGAGATGGTCAGAAGGTACAAGCAGCTGGAGGAGCTTGCTGAGACCTGCTGAGCAGGACAAGAGTCCCAGGTCAGGGGAAGGGGAGATAAAGGGATTGCAGATGGGGTTGGTCAGATTGTGGGGTTGATCTGCTCGGATCATGCCAGAAGTGACCACCCTCCCTGAGTGTAGGGAGGGGACCCTGGGCAGAGACTGGATGGTGGGACATCCAGTTGGAATCCACCGTGTTCTGTTCACCAGGCTGTATGCAAGCGTCATCTCGTGTAGTAGCCCCCACTGGAACCCTGTGAAGTATAAGGAGCTTTCCTCATTTACGGATGGGAAAGTTTACGCTTAGAGAGGCTCAGAAACTGGCCTTAAAACGTGGACCTGTGCTGCCTCCAGAGTCTTAGTTAAGTGGAGGCTGCTCTGTGACATGCTGCTTCATCTTTCCCTTAAAAAAAAAAAACAAAAAACTTCCTTTGAAGTATAACTTAAATAATTTACACATACGCTAAATGTACAGCTTGACGAATTTTCACAAGGTGCTTGTATTGATTGAAGGCACTTGTATAACTGCTTTTGACTGCACTGGGTCTTGGTTGTCACGTGCGGTCTTCGTCTGGTTGTGGCGTACAGGCTGCAGAGCACACTGGCTCAGCTGTTGTGGCTGGGGGGCTTTAGATGCTCCACTTGCTTGTGGGATCTTGATTCCTTGACCAGGGATTGAACCCACCATTTCCAATGAGAGCAGAGTAGAGTCAGTTGAAAGCTGTAATTGGAAAAGCAGCAGCAGTCATTGACTTCAGCCGAGAGAGGGGATGTTAGGTATTTTGTGGGTTTCACGGTGATCTTGTTTCGTCTCATTCTGTCATGGTCTCAGAGTGACCTTGTTTGATGGGGATGTTCTATGAAATTGTTCACGTCCTACGGGAGAACATGATGCCCTGGCTGTGTCACATGGGTTTGTAATGTTGAGCTTTGGCTGTGAGCCTCAGATCACCTCATGGATACTGGGGCCTCTGTTTTGTTTTGTTTTGTTTTTCTCAAGGAAAACTTCTAGGCTTTTGTTTGCCATAAATCTGCACTTTATGGGTGCTCTTAACATAGGATTGACCTTTGGTAGATACTGATGCCTTAAGATGCTGGATAAGAATTCTAAACAGAAAGTATATTTAGAACACTGCCCTTTGGATTCTTGTTTCCAGGCTTCTTAAGTGACTGGGTTGCCCTATGTGGACTGGTTTTTAGGGGTTTTAGGTAATCCACGTGAAGTCACATGAGCCTTTGGCAGTTGCTCTTTCACACCAGACCCTTCTCTCCTTACCTGTTGAGTGAGGGCAGTTATAACAGTGACCCAAATTTCTTAATGGCTCTCTGTGATGTCATGTTCTAGTCTCATGATTGTATGATACCTGCTAATTTATACAGTAAGTAAGTAAAGTCGCTCAGTCGTGTCTGACTTTTTGCGACCCCATGGACTGTAGCCTACCAGGCTCCTCCATCCATGGGATTTTCCAGGCAAGAGTACTGGAGTGGGTTGCCATTTCTTTCTCCAGGGGATCTTCCCGATCCAGGGATTGAACCCAGGTCTCCTGCATTGCAGACAGACGCTTTACGGTCCGAGCCACCAGGGAATTTATACTGTACTTGCCTCCAAAAAGAATTTGAGGTGGCCAAAGTGATATTCCTTCCCTCTGAGCATTCCAGCCACATCTTTCCCCCCCTTTTTTCTTTCCTTTCCCTTATGGCCTGGCCTAAATGAACAGTCATGATTGTGAGACAGCTCTTTGCCTGCAAAGAAAAAAAATTTTTGGAAGTGGGGGTGGTTCTTCATCTAAGAAAACTACATCTAAGGATATCCCATGGAAGTACTGAAAAAATTCATTGTCTTTGCTTTAAAATGTTTTTAAAATTTTTTCATAATTTTTTAGCTTAAAAAATTGAAGTGCAGTTGATGTACAATACCATGTTTCAGGTGTACAGCATAGAGGTTCACAACTTTTAAAGGTTATACCTCCGTTTTTAGCTATTATGAAGTATTGGCTGTGTTCTCTGTGCTGTATAGTGTATCCTTGTAGCTTATTTGTTTTTATACATAGTAGTTTGTGTCTCTTACTCTGCTATCCCTAACTTGGCCTTACCTCTTCCTTCTTCCCACTGGTAGCCACTAGTTCTCCATACGTGTTCTGATTGCTTGTTTGCTTTCCTTTTTTTTAATACTTATTTTTATTTGGCTGTACCGGGTCTTGGTTGCAGCTCGAAGGATTTCTTGGTTGTGGCATGTGGGACCTTAGTTCTCTGAACAGGGATCAAACCCAGGCCCCTTGCATTGGGAGCATGGAGTCTTAGCCATTGGACTGCCAGGGAAGTCCCTGAGGGCTTTTCAAGTCAGGAGTGAGCAGAAGTATCTTACTTGGATGAACCCTGCATTCTGGTGGTTCACGAAGTGTTAGGGGCTTGTATGTCACGTGGGATCCTCTTAGACTCCTGCCCTTTCACAGGGGCAAGGGACGGGGCTTGATGAGCATGTGCTTTTCTAATTTTCTTGTCTAACAGAGCATTTTACTTGCTGATCCCCGGCCCCTCCTTTGCTGCTTCAGTGCTTGTAAATGTAGCCTTATCTGTGAGCTGCAGCTGTGTGTTTCGTGGACCAGCATGGGAAACCAGCTTTGCGAGTGGCGAGTTTTACCTTGCATCATCCAGCATGCCCATATTCAAGAAAAGGGAGGGGAAAAGAGAGGAGGACTTGGAGCAATTGAATAAGAGCCTCAAACCAATGCAAGGAGGTGAAAGAAACAAGAGGGGAGCTAGAAAGTAGATATTTTGGGAGTTGTGTGGTACTTTGTGTGCATGTTTTGATTTACGTTTTAATTTTATTTTTGTCTAAATACATGGCTGTTTATCCCATTGAAATGCCTTGAAATGGCATCTAAATTCATAAATACCCAATTTAGTTGTGTGTACTTTTCTGATATTTCAATCTCTGTATTCCTGTATTAATAATTACTGATTACTATACTTTTATAGTAGGTTTTACTGTGCCCTATAGCAAGTCCTGACATCATTTTCAGTACTGTCATGGCTGTTATGACTTTCCCCCTCCATATCACAGCCCTTAAATCCTGTGAGAGTTTTAGTTTGAGGAGAATTAACATCTTAAAAAATCTCCTGTTTGTCCATTGATGAAGGTTCATATTTCTTTAATCTGCTAGTGAGGTTTTTGAAACTGTTTTCCTTCATTTAGGTTTTGCAGACTCTCCATCATTTTCCTTTTCGGGAAGGTCCCCTGGAGGAGGAAATGGCAACCCACTCCAGCATTCTTGCTTGGGAAATCCCATGGAGAGAGGAGCCTGGAGGGCTACAAAGGGCTACATGGGGTTGCCAAGAGTTGGACACAGCTTGCACACACACACACACACACACACGCAGTTCTTATTTCTTTAACCCTCTAGTGAGGCTTTCAGAAGTGTTTTCCTTCATGTAGATTTTGCAAATTCATCATCTTTTTCTTAGGTACCTTGTTCTTGCCATTATGAAGAACTTGCTATTTTACTTTGTCATAGTCAGGAAGGATTTTTGTGTATGTATGTTTTTAGTGTGTTTTTCAACAATTATTGGTTGGTTCTCTTGGTTTCTAGCTGGATGACATCTGAAAATGACAGACTCCTTTCTAGCAACTTCTAATCTTTTACTGTAGAATCAGTCCATACATTTAACTGAACATGTTGGCTATTTGGGGCTTTCTAGGTGGCGCTAGTGATAAAGAGCCCACCTGCTGATGCAGGAGATGTAAGAGACATGGGTTTGATCCCTGGGTCAGGAAGATCCAGGAGGAGGGCATGGCAACCCACTCGAGTATTCTTGCCTAAAGAATCCCATGGACAGAGAAGCCTGGCAGGCTACGGTCTATAGTGTTGCAAAGAGTTGGACACGAATGAAGTGACTTAGCACGTTCAGCTATTTACACCTAGTAAACAGAAGAGAGTATAGATTTCAACAGTACTGGCTCCTCTTTCTTACTGCATGAACATTTCTAGGCCCTGGGTCGGTCTCTCCTTCCCTTGGTTGGTTACTGATATTTCCTTGTACCTTTCCACAGGTACATGTGTTTTTTTGCTTGTTTGAAACAAACATATCCCATCCATATCATAGTCAAAGGAAAACTGACTTTGTCATTTCCCACTCACAAGCCTACTTTGGAAGCTAACCTAAGTGTAAGAGCCCCCACCCCGCCCCCACTCCGCACCGTATTTCCGGTTTAATTGTGTTAAGATGTTCTGTACAGAGTTGAATAATACTGATGAGGGCCGGTGTCCTTCTCTTGTTCCCACCTTCAGTGCTTCAACTGGGAGTGCTTCTAGTGCTGTATTGATGAATACATTGTCTGACAAGAGCGTTTGGGTAGAAGCCTGGACACAGGATTTTGCTTTGTTTGGTATCTCGTGTGAGCTGAATTTTTGGTGAATGTTTTGCATCTGTTAATATCTTAAAAATCTTAATATAATATAATGAAGTACAGTAATATAACACCTCACGTTGAACTATCCACTTGTTCTTGAGATAAACTTTACTAGGTAAGATTTTTCATTTTAATACATTGCTGTATTCATATTCATTCTGCTAATATTTTAGTCAAGGTTTCCTTACATGTATTATATAGAAATGGCCTTTGGCTTCTTTGTTGTACAGTTTTGGAAGCGGGGTCATTTTGGGTAGCTTTCCTTGATTTTTTTTTTTTTTTTTCCGGTTTGTATAACATGGCAGTTGTCTTTATCGTAAATATTTGGTGGAACTTTATGTAAAAAAAAAAAAAAATCTGGCATGGTATCTTTTCTAGATAGGAGAGACTTTGAGAAACATCAGGCGATTTCATGGTGGGAAAATAGTCCTGGCAAGTAACCTATTCGGGATGCAGGTGGGCCTGTCACACATCAGTAACGATGCTTTTTAAAAAATGACAGGTGTGGCCACACATTCTTGTCTGTATTGAGACAAGAATGTGTGTGTGTTGCTCACACATGGTTGGGGTCATGAAAATGCTCCTCAGGGCTTTTTAGTAACCACTGTTTTTTCAGGATTGCAGAATTTACCTTAGTATTTTGGTCAGAGTAAATAGTACCAGATTTATGTCCACGTATCAATATTCTTTGCGTAATTATCATCAGCCATATTCAGAATACCATTTGGCAGACTTGGGCTGGTCAGAGCTTTCAGCTTGGTTAGTTTTGGCCAGTTCTGTGCCTGTGCAGGTCTCAAAACATCCAAATGAGTACAGGATTTCTTTTCTAACATACTACATGATCTATGTGTTCCTTAAAAATACTGGATTCTGCAAAATCACACACTAAAGGTATCAGGGCTTACGGGGACAATAGTGTTAAGGCAGGCCAGCTGCTATGTCATGTAACCGGAGAACTAACCAGACAGTTTTGGTAACTTGGGAGATGTAACTTGGACTTGTGGAGTAGTTTTCAATAGATCAGCAACTTTCAAGTGAGCTGCCAATGCTAGGAGTGCCCGCTGTGTGCCCAGGACTCAGCCTTTGGAGATAGAAAGATAAAAAAGGTCTTTGTCCTTGAAGTTCACCTGGACAAGAGTCTTTGAACTTCTATGGTCTTCTGACCTCTTAGTCCCTCTGCATGTTCTTCGTCACCCCTTAGAATTTGTCTGTCTCAGGCCTTCCCTGGTTCAGGCGTGAAGGGGCCTGTTACAGTCACCCTCGATGAGCAGACCCCTGCCTATTTTCAGTATTTTCATATTTTCAGTATTTTTTTTCTGGAGGATAAACAACTACTTATTGTAGAAACTGTGAAAAACAGATCCATTGTACAAAGACTGTGTCATCAGTGCCACCCCCCAGAACCCCCTTTACTGCTGTGGGTTATGTGCTTCTATCATTTCTAGTGCCTCCAAGGATTGATGTGGATCTTTTCAGCAAGCAAAATGGGGATCGTGTTGTTCATCCCACCCTGTTCTTCTGCTGTTGAGTGCCTGTGACAGTCATTGCTTGTTCTTAATTATGGTCGTGTAATTATTCCTTTGTTAGAAGAACAATCTGTTTGCAATAACAGATTACACATACAGTGTATGTAGCGGTTTGGTGGTGGTTATTTGCAAAGTTGTGTCCAACTCTTTGCAACCCCATGAATTGTAGCCCACCATGTTTGTGGTTTTGGACAATATAAATGCATTTTCTTACAGTTCCGTAGAAGTACAGCACAGGTCTCCCTGAGCTAAAACCAAGGTGTGGCAGGGCTGCCTTCATTTCTGGAAGTTCAAGAGAATCCATTTCTGCCTGGTCCCACTTGTAGAGGCTGTCTCTGTTCTTTGGCTGGTGGCTCCTCCTCCGTGTTCCAAGCCAGCAATGGCAAGATAAGTCCCTCTCATTTGGCCTCACTTTAACCTCTTCTCTGCCTCTATTTACCATTTTAAAGGACCCTTGTGATTACACTGATCTCACTCAGATAACCTAGGATAACCTCCTTATTTTAAGGTCAGATGATTAGCAACCTGGATTCCATCTCTTCCCTTAATTCCCCTTTGTCATGTAAGTTACATATTCACAGGCTCTGGGATTTAGGATGTCTGTGCCTGTGGGGCGGGGCGGGAGGCATTTCTGCCCTTGCTTGTCTCCTGTGGTTGATGGATTGGTTGTTTGCGTTAGTGTGGATGACAACTCAGTGAACACTTTCATATGTACATCTCTGTGTATCTCTGGTTAATCCTATGGACCACCTTCCTGTAAATGGAATATTTCAAAGTGATCATTTTCATACGCTTGACCAAAAAAAAAAAAAATCAAGGTATTAAAATTCCAGTCTTGATTGGGTAGGAGAACAGGAGGCAAGTTTAGTGCTAAAGAGAAATTTTCAGAGCTGGGAGGAGATCATTTTGTCCCTCTGTTGCATCCCACTTAGAGTGTATGGTTCTGTTTCTCATTATAGCTTTTTTGTATTCCCTGTGGCTTCTGACGCGTGTTAGACACGTTTATTTGGTATCTATTTGCTAAATAAACAAGGAAGTTACACACGTGCACACACACACACACACACACATACCACCATTAAACACCTTTTTTTCACTCCATTCTTTTCTAATATTAAATCTTAGTACATTTACCGTGGTTAATTCTTTAGTGTTTTGGACACTGCCAGCTGTTTTGTGTTTAAATGTAGTACTGTCTCAACATCATGGAAATGGGGGACGTTGGTTCTCATACCAAGCATGTACTTGGATGATTTTAGTTGTTCTGTTTTGCAATTTTTTATTTTTTTTTTGCCACACTGTGAAGAATCCAGAATGTTAGTTCCCCGACCAGGGATCAAACCTGTGCCCCTTGTAGTGGAAGCACTGAGTCCTAACCAGTGGACCGCCAGGCAGTTCCCCTGTTTTGCTCATTTTAAAGGCTAAACGTGTGTCCTGTGTTCTCATTCCCTCCTTCTTTCTTCTTCTTTTTTTAATACAAAAAGTTGATTACAAGAACTCCACAAATTTATTTAAAATACCACTTGTCAGAACGAATGATACCAAGCGTTACTTTGATATGGTCAGAATAAAACGCTTGAAATGACCCTTACAGCCCTTTTTCCTTGGGACCAGATGTCTTTGAGAATTAAGGCTTTTGGGTGGGAGGAATGAACGTGTCTTCATTTCCCAGGGCTGCCATAACAAAGTACCACAAGCTTGGTAGCCTAAAACTGCAGAAATTTGGGACTTCTCTAGTGGTCCAGTGGTTAAGAATCTCCCTTCCAATGCAGAGGACACAGGTTCAAACCCTGGTCAGGGAACTACCATATGTTACAGGGTATAAGCCTGCATGCAGGGAAGACCCAGTGCAGCCAAAATGAAAAAAAACACACACACACACACAAAATGACCGAAGTGTATTCTCTCACTGTTCTGGAGGCTGACAGTCTGAAATCAAAGCATTGGCAGGGCTGTGCTCCCCCGGCAGCCTTGAGGGAGGATCCTTCCTGCCTCTGCCAGCTTCCGGTGGTTCCAGGCGTTCCTGGGCTTGCAGCTGCAGCATTGCAGTCTCTGCCTCCGCAGTCACATGGCATTGTCCCTGTGCGTCTGTTTCCCCTTCTTGTAAGGACACCAGTCATGTTGGATGAGGGCCCATTCTAATGACCTCATCTTAATTTCATTACATCTGCAAACCCTCTATTTCCAAATAAGGCCACACTCAGAGGTACCATGGGGTTAGGCCTTAAGTGTATCTTTTTGTGGTGGGGGCGGGGGGGGGGCACACTTTTCAACCCATAACTGGGTGGGCTGTGGAAAGGTCACGCTGAGCATCTGCCACATACAGCACAACACGTCCATTGGGTTGGAACAGTGGTCCATCATCAAACGCACAAGCAGGCACGCGCAGCCCGCTCGAGGGCTCATAATAAAGCTGCAAGCAGCCTCATGTGCTGCTGGGTCAGGCCTCGCCACCAAATGAACTCAGGTCAAGCTGGTTGGCTTCGTGCCCAATGGGTGCAGCTTTTGGTTTTCAAAATCTCCTGGATTTGGATTGACAACTTAATCAATCCTTGATTCCTAACAGTGGGTTAGTGAGCTTTCTGGGCACTTCTGTCAAGGGAGAGTTACTACACATGGACTAATTTTTTTTTTTTCCCTCCTCCTGTCTGGAAAGTGACTCAACCCGAGGTATCAAGAAGCTGACTTAGTTTGACCACCACATCTTCATGTCCAACCAGAATAGAAACTTTATTCTGAAAATTAATCCCTTGCTCGATGTTAAACCTTCTGTCTCCCTCACAGCAAAGCAGATACTCTCCAGATACCAACAACCCCCAAGTCACAAAGCCAGGCAGGCTTCTGTTGAACCAAAGCATCGTGCCTCTCCCCTCTCCAGAGGGGCTGGCATCCACAGAACGTCAGCACAGAAGCCAAACCCCTAGCTACCTTAGAAGAAGCAAGCAGAGCATGAGTGGGAAGTCAACTGGCTACCACCTCCCCGCCAGCAACAGCAGAGGAAACAGACACAGCTTTGTAGCTGCGAAAGTAGGAAGCAGTTTGCTTACATCCCCACATCGTAACTGCTTACTGAAAGCTGCTAGAAGGAACATCCAGAACAGTATTAGACATTGCTGAAGCATGTTCATTGTAACAGTCCTTAGGGCAGAAGTATTGAAAACATCTGGAATGTCAGGGAGATGCTTATCAGTGAGATGGGACATTCGTGATATCAGAAATCTTCAGAGGAACATTTAGTCACAAAGAAAACTTACAATATAAGTGTGGGGAAGGGATGCAGTATCCCTATGTGGTGAAGTAAAAGTTGCTCAGTCGTGTCCAGCTCTTTGCGACCCCATGGACTATACAGTCCATGGAATTCTCCAGGCCAGAATACTGGAGTGGGTAGCCTTTCCCTTCTCCAGGGGATCTTCCCAACCCAGGAATTGAACCAGAGTCTCCTGCATTGCAGGTGGATTCTTTACCAACTGAGCTATCAGGAAGCCCTATAACATGAACCAGTTTTAATCAAATACATAAGCATAAGGTCTAACAGGGATGGATAACAATGCTTTTTGTAATAGACTGCTTATTTACTTCAGAGTCTTTTCTGCTTCTCTGTAATAGATCTGTTCTTTCTTTTTTCTTTCCCCTCCTCCCAACTAAGTCCCTTGGTCCAGGGGCCTGCTATCTTTGCGGGGAAAATTGTATTCTCTTATATTCAATCACAGCACTATCCTCATTGCAGCCAGGTATCAGCTGAGTTTGGGTGATGTCATAGGAATTACTGTTCCAAGCAGGATGCCTTGTACCCCCAGGGCAGGATGGTGATGGAGAAAGAGAACCTGATGGGGAAGAGAGATATTTGGCTCTGGTTTTTGCTTCCCTACTGGACAGCCCGATTGCATGGCCTCTGTTCCTCCCATGACAACAGGTTTTCCCTAGAGTCCCTCTTGAGTAAGTGACTGATTTTTCTCAGCTGCTGTGTCATAAAGGATTATCTCCCAATTTTACAGAGGGGGAGTGTCGGCTTAGGGGAGAAGGAAGCTTGCTGAGGTTCATTAGACGTTAACAGCAAAGCCAGGACCAGTTCTGAGGTCTTCCAAGGGCTGCTGCAGTGTTTGCCAACTGGACTGCTGGCCAGAACCTCTGGCCCCCCTTCTCAGAGCTGGCCCAGAGTGCTGGGGAAGGGGCTAGGCATCAATAGTTTTGACTACCACCACCTCCCCCGCCCCTTTTTAAAAAAATGATTATTTGGTGATGCTAATGCCATCTTGGGCTTCCCTGGTGACTCAGATGATAAAGAATCCGCCTGCAATGTGGGAGACCTGGGTTCGATTCCTGGGTTGGGAAGATCCCCTGGAGGAGCGCATGGCAACCCGCTCCGGTATTCTTGCCTGAAGAATCCCCATGGACAGAGGAGCCTGGCAGGGTACAGTCCATGGGGTTGCAAAGAGTTGGACACGACTGAGCGACTAAACACAATGCAGTCTTGGTACTGGATTTTGGGAATCCCTAAATTCCCGAAAGGACTGCAAGGCAGTCCCTACCAGGGGTGTGTGTGTGTATATGTACATACACACATACAAATGCAAGATGAGTATTTATTTTTATAGTACTTGAGTGCTTAGTATGTACAAGGCGATGCTCTTAGACTAGTGGATGTTGTATGACAAATTAGTCACCTAACAATTCTGAAGGCACTTTTAACATTTCTGGGGTGCACTTTTATTAATTTTTAAAATATTTACAGTGATTTGGATGTGTGATATTTACATACATTTGTATAATACACTTTTATAATTTATACTTTTTATTAAATGAGTGCATTTTACATATCCTTGTTACATATACCTTTGTTCATGGGATCATAACGCTTATGCTGTAGCTTTCTGTCTTTTTAATTTGGGGGAGATTTTCTTAGACCTGCCTTAGACCTGCCTCTCCTCTCATACTGATGTTTTCATTTCAGAAATTGTGTTAGTTACAGTAGATGCTAAACTGCTGGAAGGGAGACCCCCCTTCCCAACTTCGGTGGCTCCGCGTGTCTTTTGCTCCCACTGAACAGCCCAGGGCTCCATGAGGTTGTTCACTTACCAGTGGGGCACCGTGAGGGTTGGTAAACCTGGCCTCTGGGGTGGGAGCCGGCTCCTGCCTGCCAGGTCTGCTTCCAGCCTGTGGGAAGCAGACGTGAGCCTGGGTGAAACCTCTTCCCTTTTTAAAGATGTGCCTCCAGAGTTACTGCCTGCCACTTCCATTTGCCTCCCGTTGGCCAGAAATGAGTCTCATGGCAGCACCTAGCTGGCGGAGAGGCTGGGAGGTGTAGTCCAGCTGGGGGACACGAGTTCAGCTCTTACGTGGGAGATAACTGGTGGCATGAGGAGGAAGGAGAGAGTCCATCACTTTACCGTCGGGTGCAGCGTGAGCATGGTCAGCGCCGATGATGGGGAACGGGATGGAAGTCCAAGCTGCCAAGCACAGGCTACAATTTGGCAGTGACAGTGTCTGTGAGAGCTGACGTTGGGTCGTGAAAGGCTGGGAAGGGTCTGGAGACACTGGACTGTGAGATCCTCCAAGAGCAGAGATAGTACCTTCCATCATTTGTTCTGTCCTGAGAACCTTTCCTAATGCTTTGACTATGAGGTAGCCAACCGAGGAGGGGAGGGAGAAAAGGCCCGAAGATGAAGAGGAGGTTTTTCCTGCCTGTAAGTGTGTGCACCTGTTGATCCAGCGTCCGAGCGGTTGCCCTCTGCCAGGTGTGGGTCTAGGCTCTGAGCCCACGTTAGGCCCCAGCAGACCCAGCCCTGCCTCATAAGCCCATACTCTAGTGAGGAGTGACAGGGGGGCAAACAAGAGAGGGAAGAGAAAAAGAAATCCCAGTGGATCCTCTGATGAAAAGAAAGCAAGGTTATGGGGCGGCAGATGACTTAGGGCTGCCTCTAAGTTTGGTACAGAGCCAGCCTCTTTGGGAGATGGGAAATGACAGGTGGCCAACCCACCGTGGGTCAGAGGGTCTAGCGTAACTCCCACCACAGGAATCGTGACCATGGCCTGGGTGTGGATAGGTTTGCTGGTGTGGCCCATGTACTGTGAGCTTGGGCAGAAGAGGCAGGCAGAGGCTCCATCACAGGTGGGAGGACTGGTGGATTACGGGAGGAAATCACTATTTCTGAGGATGGTGAGAAGTCTATGGAGAGCTTGAAGTAGGGCAGTGAAGTGATCAGTTTTCTGCCTCTGATACCACTATGGATGCCAGCTGGAGTGTAGATTGTATGAGAACAAGAGTAGAAGAATCAGCAGGGTCAGCAAGGTGGCTGTTGTAAACATGAAGAGAACTGGTGGTGGTGGCTGCCCCTTAGGTAATGAGAAGAAGGGAAAGGGACATTCTGGATCTGTTTCAGTTAGAAATGGGGCTTTCTGATAGATTGCATGGGCACATAGCAGGGAAGAAAAGGAAAACCAAGGTCCACTCAAGAGACGTGTTTGGTTTGTTTGAGGTGCCTTAATGAGCTCCAGAGTCTGGAGGTAGGGGGAGATTTTTCTGGCTAAGTGGTCTCAGGTCCATCTTAGGTTGCACTTAAATTTAGGTCTTTGGGTTATAGCTTATACCATTGCACTGAGATCATTAGGGCACAGTAGGTGTGAGGTGTGCTCTGTTCTATGGCTCCCTGTGGCCTTAGAAAGATGAAAGGGCATTCTTTTTATTTTTATATTAAAATTTTTTAAAATTAATTTTTATTGGCGTATAGGGGAGAAATATCAATCACCTCAGATATGCAGATGACACCACCCTTATGGCAGAAAGTGAAGAGGAACTAAAAAGCCTCTTGATGAAAGTGAAAGTGGAGAGTGAAAATAGTTGGCTTAAAGCTCAACATTCAGAAAACGAAGATCATGGCATCTGGTCCCATCACTTCATGGGAAATAGATGGGGAAACAGTGTCAGACTTTATTTTTTTGGGCTCCAAAATCACTGCAGATGGTGACTGCAGCCATGAGATGAAAAGATGCTTACTCCTTGGAAGAAAAGTTATGACCAACCTAGATATCATATTCAAAAGCAGAAACATTACTTTGCCAACAAAGGTCTGTCTAGTCAAGGCTATGGTTTTTCCTGTGGTCATGTATAGATGTGAGAGTTGGACTGTGAAGAAAGCTGAGTGCTGAAGAATTAATGCTTTTAAACTGTGGTGTTGGAGAAGACTCTTGAGAGTCCCTTGGACTGCAAGGAAATCCAACCAGTCCATTCTGAAGGAGATCAGCCCTGGGATTTCTTTGGAAGGAATGATGCTAAAGCTGAAACTCCAGTACTTTGGCCACCTCATGCGAAGAGTTGACTCATTGGAAAAGACTCTGATGCTGGGAGGGATTGGGGGCAGGAGGAGAAGGGGATGACAGAGGATGAGATGGCTGGATGGCATCACTGACTGGATGGACGTGAGTCTGAGTGAACTCCAGGAGTTGGTGATAGACAGGGAGGCCTGGCGTGCTGCGATTCATGGGGTCTCAAAGAGTTGGACACAACTGAGCAACTGAACTGAACTGACTGTTAGTTTCTACCATATAACAAAATGAATCAGCTGCATGTATACATATAAGCCCTCTTTTTTGGATTTGCTTCCCATTTAGGTCACTACAGAGCAGGGGATTTTTTTAGATATAGGGTTATCAAGAGTCCCTAACACCACCCTCTGGTTTGATGGGAGAACTCATAGTATTCAGAATGTAGTCATACTTGTGGCTAAGATTTATTACAGTTAAAGCAAAATTAGCAGAGGAGAAAAGTACACGGAGTGAAGTCCAGGGGAAACCAGGCATGAGCTTCTGGGAGTTTTCTCCTGGGAGAGCTAATCAGGATGTGCTTAATGCCCCAGCAGCAAGCTGTGACAGCACCTGTGAAATGCTGTCTACCAGGGAAGCTCACCAAGAGACGCAGCACGGATGCTTCTTACTGGGGACTGGGCCTGTAGGCAGCCTCTGCTTAACATACACCAACATTTGAGACTCCTTCAGGAAAGCAGGTGTTCATCACAAACCAATTCTTTTCAGTTTTTTTTAAGTTGACTTATGGCTACACTGAGTCTTCGTTGCTGTGCATGGGCTTTCTCTGGTTTCAGCACGCAGAGGCTGCTCTCTGGTTGCAGCACACAGGTTTCTCACTGTGGTGGCTTCTCCTGTTGTGGGGCACAGGCTCTAGAGCGTGTGGTCTCAGGAGTTGTGATGCACCGGCTTAGTTGTTCCCCTCCATGTGGAATCTTTCTGGACCAGGGATGGCATCTGTGTCCCGTGCATTAGCAGGCAGATTCTTAACCACCGAAACACACCAGGCAAGTCCCACAGACCATTTTGTTTGAAAATTTTTGACACAGTAGAGCCACTTTCATCAACTTGATGGGAACCCACCCCAAATCCAAGTTCTCAGTCACCAGCCCAGAGCTACCTTTGCAAACAGTCTTCCAGAAGATAGAAGTTTGGCCTGCCGCATTAACTCTTTTCTACACAGCATGTGACTTTTCTTATCCTGCAGTTCGTCCTTGTAGACTTGAATCCATGTCCTCGTTGACCAGCTTAAGGCAGACCTGTCCCCCTCGTCTCCTTGACATGTCTTTCTGTAGCCCTGAAAACTACCCCTTTATTCACTGTCTGAAGGAGGAGGGGAGAAGAGCTTCCTGTCAACACCCAGAAGCAATACTTACACGTACACACATGACGCGTGTACCACCAGGATACATGTGGTCTCCTTGTAGCAGCAATGGCAGCAGTAGCAAAAAGTGGCTCTTCTGCAGTTCTTAAAGATCACCTGTCACTCACCTAGCATTTTGTTACCTTGTTCAGGCAAGGAAATTACAGGGTGTCTCCTCCCGAAGGTGAACTGCTTTGTGATGCTCAGGCACTGTGACAGTGCAGGTGATGTTGGTTTTAGTAATTAGTGGGTATAGCTTCTGGAGCTTGGTTGGTTCTACATCTCTTGAACCAGTGAAAGACATTGTTCTTGGATCCATGGAATGACTAGGCGCTTGGGAGCTAGTCCAGGATTGAGGATTGAATTGTAACCCTGATATTTAGTAGTTTGGATCATTGGGCAAGTTGTTTCACCATTCTCAGCTCCTCTCTCCCCTTGTATGATGTAAGGCTGAAATGGTGGAGCCAAGGTGTGGATGAAATGAGAGACTGTATGAAGGAGCCTGCTGCAGTGCCAGAAATATAATCAATGCTTCACCATTGAGTGCTGTTATCATTTATTATTGAAAGAGAGTCCATAGAGTTAAGCATTCATTTATAAATATATATACAAACACATATATATGTATATAATTTAAAATTTGTATCATCATATATGATTACGCTCCTCATTATGCAACAGGTGTATGAGCGCTCATGTACCAGGCCACTTCTTCTGTTACCATAGTGCATAAAATACTTAGCTTTTTCTTCTGTGCATCTCAGTTCAGTTCAGTTCAGTCACTCAGTCATGTTTGACTCCATGAACCGCAGCACGCCAGGCCTTCCTGTCCATCACCAGTTCCCAGAGTCACCCAAACCCATGTCCATGGAGTCAATGATGCCACCCAACCATCTCATCCTCTGTCGTCCCCTTCTCCTCCTGCCCTCAATCTTTCCCAGCATCAGGGTCTTCTCCAATGAGTCAGCTCTTCGTATCAGGTGGCCAAAGTATTGGAGTTTCAGCTTCAACATCAGTCCTCCCATTGAACACCCAGGACTGATCTCCTTTAGGATGGACTGGTTGGATCTCCTTGCAGTCCAAGGGACTCTCAATTGAGAGCCTTCTCCAACACCACAGTTCAAAAGCATCAATTCTTTGGCGCTCAGCTTTCTTTACAGTCCAACTCTCACATCCATACATGACCACTGGAAAAACCTATAACCTTGACTAGACGAACCTTTGTTGTCAAAGTAATGTCTCTGCTTTTGAATATGCTATCTAGGTTGGTCATAACTTTCCTTCCAAGGAGTAAGCGTCTTTTAATTTCATGGCTGCAATCACCATCTGCAATGATTTTGGAGCCCCAAAAAATAAAGTCTGTCACTGTTTCCACTGTTTGCCCATCTATTTGCCATGAAGTGATGGAACCGGTTGCCATGATCTTCGTTTTCTGAATGTTGAGCTTTAAGCCAACTTTTTCACTCTCCACTTTCACTTTCATCAAGAGGCTTTTGAGTTCCTCTTCACTTTCTGCCATAAGGGTGGTGTCATCTGCATATCTGAGGTTATTGATATTTCTCCCGGAAATCTTGATTCCAGCTTATGCTTCGTCCAGCCCAGCGTTTCTCATGATGTAGTCTGCATATAAGTTAAATAAGCAGGGTGACAATATACAGCCTTGACGTACTCCTTTTCCTGTTTGGAACCAGTCTGTTGTTCCATGTCCAGTTCTAACTGTTGCTTCCTGACCTGCATATAGGTTTCTCAAGAGGCAGGTCAGGTGGTCTGGTATTCCCATCTCTTTCAGAATTTTCCACAGTTTCTGTGCATCTCAATCTGATTTTAAATCCCTTGGTTCTTGCAGGCTATTTTATATGGCCAAGATCATTCTGAGGCCAGTTGCTAAATGTATGGGTTAAATTCCTCTGTCTGTTAAATTCTCCAGGCGAGAATACTGGAGTGGGCAGCCATTCCCTTCTGCAGGGGAACTTGCCAACCCAGGGATTGAACTCAGGTCTCATGTATTGTATGCAAACTCTTTACCATCTGACCCGCTCAATCTCATTTTAAATCCCTTGGTTCTTTAGGCTATTTTATAGAGCTAAGAGTATTCCAAAGCCACCTGCTAAATGTTTGGATTAACTATATTACTTTTCTTTAATTGCTGGAAGGATTATCTATCTCTCCAGGGCAGGGGCAATGTCTGTGGTATTCGCTGCCCTGTCCACATAGAGCTTACTGTGTAGGAGATGCTGTGTCATGAGTGTTGGATTGCAATTTAAGAATCTAATGACTGTAGTTTGCTTTTACTTGTCAGCGGTTCTGACAAGGGAGTTTATTATTGGGGGAAGAGAAGCTTCTAGAAGTAGCATTGAGGCTGAGCACTGCTTGTGTCACAACAGTGGGGACACGGTTCGAAACTCAGGGTTCCTGTATTCTATAGGATCTGGGAAATGTTACAGTAGGAAATAAAAAATTTTGAGAGGGAAAAATGAGAAAATAATACCAAAGAAACTTTTTGAAAACTATCTTGAACAGCAGTCTTTTGCCAAAGAAGGGGCAGGGATGTGAGTATGGTGCTATACCCCCAAACCTGAACTTTAAGAGAGAGCCACTTGGAAACCAGATAGGGTGGCCAGATTCGGCCAAAACAAACACAGCATGAGGAGCTGTGTTTATTTTTTTATTTTTGGTCACACCCCTCGGCTTGCAGGATCTTAGTTCCCAGATGAGGGATTGAACCCAGGTCCCTGGAGTGAAAGTGCAGAGTCCTAACCATTGGACAGTCAAGGAGTTCCCTCACGTCTTTCATTGGATTACTGCAGCTGCTAAGTCACTTCAGTCGTGTCCGACTCTGTGTGACCCTATAGACGGCAGCCCACCAGGCTCCTCCATCCCTGGGATTCTCCAGGCAAGAACACTGGAGTGGGTTGCCATTTCCTTCTCCAATGCATGAAAGTGAAAAGTTAAAGTGAAATCGTTCAGTCGTGTCTGACTCTTAGTGACCCCATGGACTGCAGCCTACCAGGGTCCTCCATCCATGGGATTTTCCAGGCAAGAGTACCGGAGTGGGGTGCCATTGCCTTCTCCGTTCATTGGATTAGTTATGGGATATTCTCAGATTGTATAGAAGCCATCATCTTTTTAGATATTCTCACTCTCTTTTTCTCTTTCCTGTTTTTCTTCCTAGTCTTATAATTAGTTGTGCTTGAAATCTTTTCATTTTCCTTCCTGTATCTATTGATATCTTCCATATTTTTGGTCTTTTTGTTTGTACATGTTTTAGGTAAAATTATTGTACGGTTGATGAGAATTTGGAGGTCTGAAGCCATCGCTTATCATGAGAGTAGGGCAGTTAGTGTCTGTGTGTATTGTCAACAGTTTCTGTTAACCGACTTCCAGTGTTTTGTGTCCTTGGCATGTGGTTTTTGTTTCGGAGCTCAATGTAGGGCCCTTCCACCTTTACTTTCTCTGTTTCACTTAACCATTTTTTGCTTTTTTAACATTTTATTTCTTTACTGGTCTGCACTGGGTCTTAGTTACAGCCCACGGGATCTTTAGTTGTGGTTATGTGGGATCTAGTTCCCTGACCAGGGATCAAATCCTGGCCCCCTGCATCAGGAGCATGGAGTCTTAACTGGTGGACCACCAGGGAAGTCCCTGGACATCTTTTTATGACAGTACATACAAACCATTTTTTTTTTTCCTTAATTCTTCCACTGTATATTATTTTTCTGTGCCACAACTGTGTCCATTTCTCCTTTTTTCTTTTTAAAAATTTGATTGAAGTATAGTTGCTTTACAATATTTTGCCAATTTCTGCTGTACACCAAAGTGAATCAGCTATATGTATACATACAGTCCGTCTTTTTTGAATTGCCTTCCCATTTAGGTCCTCACAGAGCACTGAGTTGAGTTCTCTGAGCTGTACATTAGGTTCTCATTAGTTATCTGTTTTATAGTGTGTATCTATGTCAATCCCAATCCGCCAGTTCATCCTACTCCTTCACTCCCCCTTGGTGTCCGTGTGTGTGTGTTCTCCACGTCTGTGTCTTTATTTGTGCTTTTGCAAATAGGTTCATCGCCCCTTTTAGCTAAATGAAGTGAGATTCCCTAAGACTTCACTGTTGTCTCATGAATCATCCTGTACATACGCCCTCTTCAAGCTCTTCTGCTAAATGTCTCTCGAGTGCTTACTCATGCAAGGTATGAGCATGGTAAGCTCTTGATGTGAATTGTGTGAATTTCTCTTCATAACCAACCTGGCGGGAGGTGCCATTATTTTCACTTTCTAGAGGAGAATGTAATGGCCCAGAGAGGTCCCGTGACTCAGCTGGGGTTTCACAGCTGGAGGTGGGCATAGGCACCTTATAAACCAGGCAGCCTGACTCCAGAGTCTGACGGCATGTATGCACTGTCCCCCTCGCCCACCCCAAGCCATGCTGTTCAAAGTTTGGCCTATGGACTTGTTCTGTTTGTCACTGGCCCAAGGGGAGACAAATTCTTAACCCATAATCCACTGTAAACATTTAGTAACTTCCCTAGCAATTTCTCATTGCTCTGTATCCAAGCAAGTGACCAGGGCGCTTATCTTCCTGAACTGGGCATGGACCGGTTTGGGTGTTGTTGAATTCATGGGGCGAAGCATGTCTGTAGAGCTGTTTCTGCTCGTGTCCAGTAGGACACGCATGGAGGGATGTGTTGCCCCCTGCGGACTGGTGGTGAGGGCTGGTCTTTCACTAAGCTGGTTTGAGAGGCCTTGCAGCTTGATGAAACTGGCTAACCATTAAGGTCCTTTTTAACATCAAGATTCTCCGAGTTCTTGTCCTGAAAGTCCCCTTTGTTGTGGTTTCCGCCCTTGCCCTGCAGTCCTGGAACAATGGCCTGAGCACAGTGTCTGGGGCAGCTTAGCACACTTGTGAGGGCTAATAATGACTCCTTTCTGGCCCTTGTGTACTTAGTGATCTGCTGACGATACTGGGAGGAAATAAATAATATAAATGCTTTCATCTATCAGTTATTAATTGCTTTTACTGAGGGCTGGTACACAGTGTGTGGAGGAAGCATGAGATAACCTGGTGCTTCCATGGCCTAAATAGAGGATTATAATTCTCAGGCATGTAATTGACATCACTTCCTTAGTTCTTCTAATAGAAGAACCACAGGTGTGGGCCTTGGGCTTGTCGCATGTCCTCCCTGTCACCCACCACTGCAGTGTGTATTAGTCGCTCAGTCTTATCTGACTCTTTGTGACCCATGGACTGTAGCCTGCCAGGCCCTCTGTCCATGAATTCTCCAGGCAAGAATACTGTAATGGGTTGCCATCCCCTTCTCCAGGGGATCTACTGGCACTTAAAACGTTAGCCCGTGCAGGACCATGGCAGGATAGTAGTTTGTTCTGATAAACCCATGGGTATGACCGATGTCCAGGTTAATCTTGTAAGAGGTGCCAGCCATCTTACAAGTCATGAGCTCCACCGAATGCCAAGCATCTCCCAGAACAATCGATACAGGCAGTGGTGTACCTCATAAACGAGAGCAGAGAGAGAACACAGTGTTACTCAGTTTCCTGGCTTGGTATTGGTTTCTGCCATCCTGACAATTTGGTTTCAGATGCTTTATCAAACTGAGGTGTTAAGATCGTTAAAATTTGAGTTGTAAGTTACTAAGCAACAGAACAATAAATTTAAATAATTAGAATAATGTATGTAAATAGGTTCCTAAATTTAAGGAATTTAAATAATTAAAATAATAAATACCAGCCTGTCTGAATTTTTAAAAATTAGAGCTCCAAGGTGTTTTTTTAAATCAGAGGATAACTGCTTTACAATGTTGTATTGTTTTCTGCAGTACAACAACCTGAATCAGCCATTAAGTGTGTATATGTGTGTATATTCCCCTTCCTTCTTGAGCCTCCCTCCCAACCCCCAAGGTATCTTAGTATTATGATTTTTTGTAATTAAAGCAAACAGCATTCAAATTAAAGGTAATTTTGTAAAACAGTTGCAAAATCTTGGTAGGCACTTGAGCTTTCTCTTCATTATATCCTTTACCTGCGCCTGCTGTCAGATAGTTGGAGAAGGAAATGGCAACCCACTCCAGTGTTCTTGCCTGGAGAATCCCAGGGACGGGGGCGCCTGGTGGGCTGCTGTCCATGGGGTCGCACAGAGTCGGACACGACTGAAGCGACTTAGCAGCAGCAGCAGCTGTCAGATAGATAAATGCCTGTATTTTTTTTTTTTTTTTGCTTTGGAAACCATCCTTTTCTTACTCTTAACAGATTATGAGTTGCATCATCTTACATAATTTTGGTCTTGGTACTTGGAGTTTCTTGCCAGCAGTGAGTGCTCTTGTTGAGAGTTTTCAAATTCTCCTTTCTGTACTAACCCTTGGTCTGCAGAATATCACTGATAGAGAATAGAAGCACTAAACAATCACGGGGGAATCTCCTATCAAATCTGTGCCCTGCTCATAATAGCAGTGGGTCAGAATGATTTCCTTATCAGCACAAAATTGTGCTCATTTGAGTATGGTTGCCTAAATAAATATGTGGTGACTCAGGAGGAAATAATTGTTTTCTAAGAATTTTTTGATGGATGTTTACTTTTCCCAGTTTGTTGTTTACTAGCTAAGTTGTGTCTGACTCTTTGCAACCCCATGGACTGTAGCTTACCGGGCTCCTCTGTCCATGGGATTCTCCAGGCAAGAATACTGGAATGGGTTGCCACTTTTTCCAAAGACCTTGGTAAATTGCTCCTGTGTCTCCCCAACCCGTCCCTTTCTTTGTTTCGTTTTCTTTTCTTTTTTTTAATCAGACTTTTGTAGAATGAGTAAAGAGTGATGGAGACTGAGAATTGCTTTGTACTCGTCGCATCAGCAGAAGTCAAGTGAACCCTGCTGGGTGGGGGGCAAAGTAGCAGACACTGATAAATGAATAAGGTAATGCTAGCATTCACTCAACTTCTGAACATAGCAGTTAGAACCTTATCGAACATGAAAATATAATCACATTTTAAAAATATTAGTATAGTTGCTGCACAATATTATGTAAATTACAAAGTGTACAATATTATGATTAACAATTTTTAAAAGTTTATTTATAGTTATTATGAAGTACTGGCTATATTCTCCATGTTGTACAATATTTCCTTGTAGCTTATTTTATGCCTGATTGTTTGTACCTCTTCCTTCCTTCCTTCTGTAGTCACTCTCCCCACTGGTAACCACTAGTTTGTTCTTTATATCTGTAATCACAGATTTTTTGATTTCCCCCAGATTTTTGCAGTCTTCAACTCTGCAAACATATGCAAAACAAAGAGTTTGTAATTGTTGGCTCATATTTTCTTTTGAGAGTTTAGGGAGTTATAAGCTAACCTTGATTGATTTTTTTTTTTTTTTTTTTAAGTTTTGAGAAGAGAGTTTGATTTTTGAATTTGGATGTGTTTAGGTATGCTGAGATTTTCAAGCATTTCAGATAAAAGGGAAATAGATTGATAAAACTTAGATTTCGTGTCAGCCTGTTTTTATATCTGTCCTGTCCACCTGTCCAACCCCAAGCTCCTTGCAAATAACACTTGGCCTGTTTTGCTCCTAGGCTGTGGTCTACCTAGCTCTTGGCTTCTTTGGGGGAGATAAATTGGAAAAGTGATTGCTTTTACAGCCTAAACAAAAAGGCCTGTTTTGGAATGTGTGTGTGTGCATATGTGCTAAGTCACTTCAGGCATGTTCAGCTCTTTGCGACCCTGTGGACTGCAGCCTGCCAGGCTCTTCTTGCCATGGGATTCTCCAGGCAAGAATACTGGAGGGGGTTGCCATTCCCTACTCCAGGGGATCTTCCTCACCCAGAGATCGAACCTCTCTCTCTCTCTTGCGTCTCCTGCATTGGCAAGCAGTTTCTTTACCACTAATGCCACCTGGGAAGCCTGTTTTGGACTTAAGGGGAAGAAAAAGCCAGGATTTGAGATGAAGATTGAGATTAATGCCTAAAGAGTAGGGGGAGAGCTGCAGGGGAATCTAAATGGATGCTTCTTGCTTGTCTGTGATGCCTGGCACCTACTGCGATGATCATGTTTGCCCATGGTCGTCAGTACACTAGAGCTGAGTCTTTAAACAATTTTCTCTGGAGCCGTATTGGATATAACAGCCTGTCTTTTTCCCTCATTTGTGAGTTAATTCCTAAAAATGCTCTGTGACCAGTTGGAGAAAGGGTGAACTAGTTTTCTGTTTGGGGACCTGAGTCTTATCTCCCAGATAGATGTTTTTTCTCTGTGTGTTTAGATGCTATGGGAAGCAGAGTAACAGTCCCCAGTGCAAAAACTTAGTGAAAGGAGCTCTGTGTCAGGCCTGGTTAATCCCTTGTTAAATTAGACAGACTTTAGCCAGCCTCTATAGAACAGTTCCTCGTGTTGTTGGTGGGTCCTTGGAGGGCTTTTCCTATTTCTATTGCCTAGAAATAAGTGGCTATTCTAAAATGGTGACAAGTTTAGTTGGCTTAAAGCCTGAGTCTCTCACAACCATCACTTACTTTGGAAAGCACTGACAGAACAGACTTAGCTTGCCCCCAATCCTTTTTATTTTTAAACTTTTAGGGCCTGGCCTCTTATTTTCAGCTTCTCACTTCTAGGTCCCTGTGCAAAGGGAGTGGTAGTCTGCTGGGCCGTGGAGCCTGGTTCTCTGTTCCTGGACTGTGGGTAAATTTACCAGTCATCTAAATAGAGAATGCCAGGTAACACACAAGAAGTTGAGTCTGATCTGATAATGAAGTGAGTTTATGGTAAACATCCTTTTGAAATTTAAGTGCAGAATCACCTGCTAAAGGCATTACAGTTCCCCTCTCTACCTTTTCGTCCTGTTCCTTTTAGAATAATCAAGATTCAAATCATATAGAACTTTGTCAGTCAAAACCAGAAAAACAGGTAACTTGAACAGATTGCGGGCTTGGATGTGTGTGTCATATATGCCCGAAAGAAATGCTTTGGATTCCTGCCCAGTGCACTAGTATGAGATCTTAAAGTCTGAGAGTTTTGAAGCCAAGTTGGGGGTCAATTTAAAGGGGAGAAGAAGTGCGCCGGTCCTGGGCTGTGCTCCCTTGACCATTGGGTAAAGAGCATGACCTTGAGAAGCACTGATGAGTTACAGAGCGTGTAAGGGAACCCTGAGAACCTCCGGCCTGCTCCCCGGGTGCGCTTGGCTGGTCATAAAACCTTATTAGCTGAGTGATGTGTTCTTTGTTGCTTACCTCTCCCGGCCTATGCCAGATGGTGTCTTAAAGAACTGGAGAGCCAGACTTCCTCCCCAAGCTTCCATTTTCTATGTAGCTCTTTTTTCAGTCTTAGTACTACATACACGTGACTTTCTTCGATAGATTTGCTTGGCAGGCAGTTCCAGGCACTGGCGTCCTTCCTGCCTATGATGGGGAGCAGGGAGGATGAACTCCTCAGAAACCAGGGCTCTCCAGGTGGGGGTGACAATCCCAGCCAGCCCAGCC
The DNA here is from genome assembly GCF_002263795.3 of Bos taurus. NCBI lineage: Eukaryota > Metazoa > Chordata > Mammalia > Artiodactyla > Bovidae > Bos > Bos taurus. The sequence continues at coordinate 15,518,535 of NC_037355.1, read as the reverse complement.
AGGCGAGTTAGGAGTGGCTGTCGGACCTTTTACAATAAAAGGTGGCGATTGTTTCAGGTAGGTCCCCTTTCTTCTCTTGCCCTCTGGCTGTCTTGTATAAGTGACAGGTGTTGGAGGCTTGGAATTGCTGCAGTTCTTTCCTTCCTGGCCTTGGCAGATGAAATAGGACTGCGTTACTGGGGACTCATGCATCAAAATGTTGCAGCTTAAAAGATATTTTGAAGAGAGTTGAGTCCATTTGGAACAAGCCCCAGTTTTCTATAAAAATTAGTTTCCTGCAAGGATGACTAGGTTTTTCTGTTTATTCTGTTAAAACACAAGTGGAGGGGGGAATCTATGGGAGAATATTTTCATCTCCATTGAATGATGCCTGACTCCCTTTTCTTCTGTTTTTAACATTTAGTAATGCCTGTCCTTGCCCTCACCTCCAAAATATTCCCAGTAGGGAAATAAATAAGTGAAAAATGATGCTCCTCTCATCCATCCTTGTTTTCATCCCCTGGACTCTTTGCAACAGCTACTTTTTAGCTGTTTGCTATATTTCCTTCCAATAAGTATTTAATGAACATGTAAATTCATCTATATCTATCTGTATTGCTTTTCAAATTGCATATCCAAACCCTTTCAGTAACATCTTGAAGAGGTGACACAATTTTACTTTTGGTAAACGGTACTTCTTTGCTTCAGTAAAAGATGTTACCTAGGTGTTTTAACTCTGAACCCTTCAAATGAGAAGACTATGGAGAGTTGTCATGAATTGATACACATACCACAGCATTGGACCCGTCTGCCATAGGAGAAGGAGCTTTCTGTATTCTGGTGATTGATTTGGGATAGCTTCTAAAAACTGCAAACCATCTTTGTTAATTTCTTTGAAATATCTCCTTAATAGGGCTTGCTGGTGGCTTAGACAGTAAACAGTCTGCCTGCAATTCAGGAGACCCAGGTTCGACCCGTGGGTTGGGAAGATCCCCTGGAAAAGGGAATGGCTACCCACTCCAGTATTTTTGCCTGGAGAATCCCATGGACAGAGGAGCCTAGCAAGCAGGTTACAGTCCAAGGGGTCGCAAAGAATCAGACACAACTGAGCGACTGAGACACTATCCATTTAAGATGATAGTACAGAGAGTCCCTTTGGGGTAACAGATTTACTTTTATGGTTGCTACTCAATTCCTCTGTTTTGTCATCTTGGGGTATATTGGTTCAGTTAAAAATAGAGCTCTAATTAAAATGGGCGCCCTCTCTGAAAATAAGAACTATATTTCAATTAGTAAATTCCTATTTGCTTAACGTATTTTTGTTTTGTTTTTTTTTCTTTTTTTGAAAATTTTAACAGCAAGCCCGGGCTGAGCAGGAAGAAGAATTCATAAGTAACACTTTATTCAAGAAAATTCAAGCTTTGCAGAAGGAGAAAGAAACCCTTGCTGTAAATTACGAGAAGGAAGAAGAGTTCCTCACTAATGAGCTCTCCAGAAAATTGATGCAGGTAAATTACCTTTTCTGCCCTCTTATCTTCCCTGCCTGTTTTCTTCTCCAGGGGAAAAAAAATGACTTTGATCTAGCACTTTGCTTGAAACATTTGCTGATGAGGTTGTAGCTAAAATTCTTTAGAGATTAAAATACCTAAGTGAAGATGGCAGCAGTGTAATACTCAAGACTGTGGTTCCCAGCTCATCTGCTTAGGTGAGGTAAGGTATTTTATACTCTGACCATTTTAAGAAATTGCTGATGAGCCTGAGGCCTTAGCACAGGAGTCAATGATGTATGCAGTATTTTGGGATTATGAGAGTTAACGCCAAATGTGAGATTTCTTTCTCCTTTTATGTTGAATCTATAATGAATATATGGACATTTTTGGCAACCAGAAGTAGGTCTTTTATACTAATATATGAAGATACAAAGGGAAATGCCACTTTGAGGAGAGAAAAATATATGTATCTGTGATAGTCAGTTGTATTCAGATGGGTGAGTAATATGTTACTGAACAAATAACAAATGTTGAAACTTAACATCAATCACTAATAGTGTATAGAAGACAACACACAAAACATACAGAAATTTTTATTTTTCTAGTTAGATTTTTCTACCTTCCCCTCCTGTTTGTTTTGTTTTCCTCTCCTTGAAGCTTACTAGTAAATTATAAAAGTAAGATTTGTTTAGGGCAAATACCATGCAGGTTATTTAGTATGAACTTGAGAACAAGTGGGACATTGAGTTTTCACTATTTAACACAACATGTCCAAAATAGTGAATAGGTATAAAATTATCCAAAGAGGACTATTATTGGTATTTTTTTCAGATGGCTGTAAAAGGTAGAAATCTTTCCTTGTATTTTCTATTCACTGGCATTACTAACAATTTCACTCATTAATTTGATCGAAATATGTATTCTAATGAGATTATAGCAAAAGGATATTTGGAGCCTAAATTCTTCTCTTACCTTCTGACATATCAAATGTTGGAAGAAGATTCCAGAAACTTTAGTGTTAAGACCATGCAATGGTCCAGGTACCTTTTACCCCATCTTTTTATTCTTATTTTCCTACCTAATTATTGAATAAAGATACCACTATAATCTTGTGCAAAAATTTATTTATATGGTAGCTGTTGGAATGTGAAGGATAGAGATCCTCGGTCAGTATTATCTAGTGGAGATTTATGGTGGAATTTCTGTGCTGAAATGTTTTCTTTATTCCTGTGCATTCTGATTTAGAGGAAAAATGAGGCAGAAGATTAGTTTGACTTTTGACTCTTATCGTACCTTGGCAGCATTAGACTAATTATTCTGCATGTTGCTTCCAGAACTCTAAGGATATGATTATGGCTTCCTTTTCTGTGTTTTGTGTGTAATCAGATGCCCTAATTTTTAACACTTCGAGAAACATTTTTTTGTTTTCAATTTGCATAGTCATTGGTATTTGGAACCTTTGATTAAAGTACATTATAAAGCAGTCAATATCCTAGCCAGATCATGCTTTCTTTTTCTCTAGAAAGACTCATTTTCATTATGAGTTGTTCTGTAATGTGTAATTTAGCATCTCATTAGCTTCTTTTCATGACCCACCTACTTTCCAAGGATACTGATGTCCCTTGAAGCAAGCTACTGGATAGAGTGAACACCTAAGAGCCATGTGCAACAGAAAGAGGTTAATTATAGTAATATATTTGGCATAAGAAGGTTTGAACTTAAAATTTAATAAATAAAGCTATAACTTGGAGAAATGTAGTTTGTTTGTTTTTTTTTTTCAGATTATTTTTTCAGAATTCTTATATTAAAATAAATAGTTTTACTTGGTCAGGAGAAAAATTTTCATATATTAAAAACTTAAGTTTTTTGAGGGGCATGGATCTTTCTAAAGAGACTGGGTAATACATTAATACAAACTGGACAGTGTGAAAAAATGTTCCCAAAGTAGTTTGTAATGTGGAGCCCTGGTCTTCACATGGCTGGGTCTTATGTTCACCCTCAGTCAAAACAAAGTGTTCAGTATGAGGATGTAAGTCTGTTGTTTGGGGAGTTCTAGGTGATCTGTAGCTTATTAGTAATCCCACTTGCAGAACCTGGGCAAATGGATGGTCAACATGTCTCTGTTGACCATGCAGGGAACCAAGCGGGGAGACATAAATCCCCGCTTGGTTCCTAGGTTTTATTTTCATATATTATATATGCATATATATATAGAGAGAGAGAGAGAGAGAATGTGTGTGTGTGTGTGTGTGTGCGTGCTTAGTCTCTCAGTCATGTCTGACTCTTTGTGACCCTTTGAACTGTAGCCCACCAGGCTCCTCTGTCCATGGGAGTTTTCAGGCAAGAATGCTGGAGCAGGTTGCCATTTCCTCCTCCAGGGGATCTTCCCAACCCAGGGATTGAACCCATGTCTCCTGTGTCTCCTGCATTGCAGGCAGATTCTTTACCCAGAGTCATCAGGGAAGCCCTATATCAGGGAATTCCATATGTGTATATAGTAATAACGGAGAAGGCAATGGCACCCCACTCCAGTACACCTGCCTGGAAAATCCCATGGATGGAGGAGCCTGGTGGGCTGCAGTCCATGGGGTCGCTAGGAGTCGGACACGACTGAGCGACTTCACTTTCTTTTTTCACTTTCATGCATTGGAGAAGGAAATGGCAACCCACTCCCCTGTTCTTGCCTGGAGAATCCCAGGGACGGGGGAGCCTGGTGTGCTGCCGTCTCTGGGGTCACACAGAGTTGGACATGACTGAAGTGACTTAGCATAGCATAGCATAGCATATAGTAATAAAATACAGGAGCCTCTGGTTTGAGTTCTGGGTCGGGAAGATCCGCTCGAGAAGGGATAGGCTATCCACTCCGGTACCCTTGGGCTTCCTTCATAGCTCAGCTGGTAAAGAATCCACCTGTAATGTGGGAGACCTGGGTTTGATCCCTGGGTTAGGAAGATCCCCTGGAGAAGGAAATGGCTCCCCACTCCAGTATTCTAGCCTGGAGAATTCCATAGACTGTACAGTCCATGGGGTCACAAAGAGTGGGACACGTCTGACAACTTTCACAAAAGAATATATAACATAGATGTAAAACTCGCCATTGCAGCCATTTTTTAGTATATAATCCAATGGCATTAAATACACTCACATTGTTGTACGACCATTCCCACCACCCATCCCCAAGAACTTTTTCAAATTGAAACTGAATCCATAAGAAATAACCCCTTATTCCATGTTCCTGGTTCTTTCTAAGACTTTTGAAAAGACACGGATGGCAGATAGTGTGAGGTTGCGGTCTCTGGCAAGTTCCAGAGCTGTGCCTACTGTGACATGAATAGTGATCCTGCACTTTACACCAGGGATCAACTGCACGCCGTTTTGTGGTAAGTCCCTGTACCTTTGGGCAGCTGGAAGGCTCTTGTATAACCGCTGGAAAGACGGGCTGTAGGCCTACTGTACCCATCCCCCAGGCTTTCCTGAAGGATTTCCGCCAGTCCTTTGTTGCAGTCTCACATTTTCTGCCACCCAGTGTGGTAGAACTAATCTCCATCTGGAAGATTTTTGGAGTAATTGGTACCAATATACTTTTCCAACTGTGTAATTACTTTAATATGACTCTCTAGGATGCTTGCTTCTGGATAAGAACTTGTTATGATAGCCTACTAAGAGAAACTGTGCTGCCGGAGACACTGACGGACAGAGGAGTAAATTGACCTGTTCACCAGGGAGGTGTTTAACATTTTTCACCAGAGGCCGCTTAGAGGCTATTTATGGAGCAATTTTGGTTTTGTTGCTTGTGCTATGGCTGTTGTCTTTTAGTGAGTGTGGCTTTTATGTGCATTTCAAAGGAATTCTTTGGTCTTAAGAACAAAATGAGATTATTACTATAAAGGAGATACCTCCTTTTCCATCTGCTGTGATACAGATGGTGTCAAATACCTTTAAAAACTGAATCAAATGTATTTAAGTAGATGAATAGAAATCTCTTTTTCCTGTTAAAAGATCATGTTTGGAAGATAGGTTCAACACCTCCAAATATGTTAATCCTGTCTAAAGCAAACAAAGAAATATGCACAAAACAGCATGCAGTTTTTCTCCTTTATTTTTGTATACATCTGCTAGATAGATATCTTGGTTTTGCAAAGACTCTTGTCTGAAAAATCTGCTTCTTTCTGAGCCTGGACCATGGGATCGATGACTTGACTGGTAAGAACTGTCCTAAAAAGGAGCCTTCTAGTCTAATGCCAAGCCTACACTAGGACTAAATTCAGCTCCTGAATGCCTTGAAGAGATGTTTGTTGCTTAATCATAATTTGTAATTAAAATGTATAAGGAATGTTTTGTGATCAAATTCTTCATCAGAATTTGATTCTTAATATCTATGCTAGGGGAAAAAAAAGTCTAAAAGACTATTCTCTGGAATGCTGGCTATAATTGGGTGCTGAGCTTAGGGATGTTAATTTTCTTGTGCTCCTTTCCTTCTCAGTTTGTAGAAGCAACACGCATTACTTTTGTAATTAAAAAATATCTTACTTCCTAAGAAGAAAAATTTAAAAATACCTATTTTGTCCTTATGTTTTGAAACCTCCAGCTGTATCACTGAGCTTGAGAGCTCACAGTCTTGCAGTTGTTACCAAAGTAGACTGGGGTCTGCTTGCCCGATGTGCAGCAAAGCTGACCCACTGACGGGGCTGTGGTGAAAGAAAGTACAGTGTTTACTGCAGGGCGCCAAACAAGGAGAATGGGCAGCTTGCGCTCAAAAGACATGAGCTCCTCGATGGCTTTTCAGGAAGGGTTTTGAAAGACATTGAGGGGAGAGAGACACAGGGTGCATGTTCAGCTCATGCCCAGTTCCCTGGTGGGTTGATGGTGAGCAAATAGTGATGTTTCAGGAATCTCAGCCATCAGTCTTCTGGTTCCAACCAGTCTGGGATTTATGTGTACTGGTGGTCAGCATGCAGCTAACTTCTTCCACCTAGTGGGGGTTTTAATATCTGCACAACAACTCAAGGACATGGCTCAGGATATTATTTACAGCCCTGAGGAGGAAATAAAATAAAGGTCTTTGTCTTTGTTGTATGACTTAGCTATTTGTCTTGCTTGACTATTTTCTCACTTCTCTAATTAAATCTGCTTTGTAACCAAAGAGCAAATTTAAAGCTTTTCTACAAACGAGAGGCAGGGGCGGGGATAAGATGGAGGTCTATCCCTGGGGTGGTCCTGCAGGGTCTTACTCGGTTTCACTGTCGTAATTGCATCTGTTTATCATGGACCGCATAGACTGCAGTGCAGTGGAGCCCCTTGCAAAGTCAGGAAGATTCTGGACTACCCAGATTGTTCATTTAGAGCTAGCATAAACAAAATGCTCTTATGATTGGCTTAACTGTCTTGTCAGCTGTGATACGATTCATTCCACTGGCCACTCTTTAAAAAAAAAAACACACAAAGCCCCCTGATTCCTCTGGGTAACAGTTAAGCACCAGTCACCAATACCAACTGGAAGACCTATTGTTGCTGAGATGGATAGTGATTTTAGCCCCTGTGGATTTTCTCACTTGCTTTTATGTAAGCCCAAGGCATCAGGTTCACTTCCTGCTCCTGGGAAGCTCTGTTCAATTGTTGCCTACACTTTTCTCCACCAATACTGCTGCCAAAAGTTAATGAATATTTTTTTTTTCTTTATTTAAAAGCCTGGAACAGGACTGAGATAGGAGTACTGAATATTATATATCGCTCTGAATGTTTTCACTCTAATCCAATTTTCAAATTTTAGACCTTAAAATAACAAATAAGTTTGTAGTCTTGTACTGTAGAGTCATATTTGAAATTGGATCTAGTCTTCAGAAAACAATGCCACTGTAGCTATTAATATAATAGAAATGATTGTACTCATTCTCTTACTGAGGAGACACATCTTTCTTATTGATGGCGGAAGGCACTTAAGAACACAAGTTTTCTGGATCTCTTGTTAAGTGGCACGACTTATTGTTACTATTATTGACTTGGTCCCTGAGGTGAGAATGCCTCCGGGAATTACAGCAGTTGCAGTTTCCTAGCATCTGTGGAAAGATGATATATGGAGGGAAGGAAGGAAGTTGTGGGCAAAAACCGCTGCTGAAGCCGCCATTGCCAAGTGATACAGAGCTGAGTCGTTCAGAAAGCTGATCTGTCATAGCATTATTCTTCCATCTGTGTTCACACAGGAATGAAACAGAGTAAGGCTTGCGAGAAGTCCCTGAATCTGCCCATTGACCTAGACAAAGGCTTACTTTCCTGTACCTCTTCTCTCCCCTCCCCTCAACCTGGAGTAGTAGTTTCTCCTTCCATTCCCATCTGAACAGAGGCAGGTTTTCTTCTTTAGTCCCTTCAAGGCTGTGTCTGTGGAGGGCAGGCTTGTCTACAGGCTCGAGGAGTGAGCGTAGATGCCTAATTCCCTTCTCAAGCCTGTACGCCAGAATCTGAGGCTGCCTTCTTTTACTCCAAGTTCTCCAAGTCACTAAGATGGCAGTGCAGTGATCTTGTTTGTTCAGGCAGCAGAATCACATGTCAGGGTGATAAATATGTATGAAACCCTGTTTAGTTCATTTTAAAGGCACCGAGGCGAATGCTGCTGTCGCATCCATTCAGGTGAAGACTTGTTCTCCTGTGGCAGGGAGACCTTGAAATATGTTCTTCATTAAGCTGGCTCGACCAGTGGCCCTCTTGGCTTTTAGTTTTTCAGGGCTATTAATGCTGAGCAGAAAAATTGGCTATCACCTAATAGCTAACAGAACATTTGGGGCGAAGTTGAGTTGTGGGTTTTTTTTTTTTTTGTCGTCCTCGTTGTTGTTTTTCATTCCACATTATCTGACTCTCAGCTGTGTGTGTTCTTTGTTTCTTTTCATGGAACAGGGGGCTTATACATTGTGTTCACGATACATCTGCAGAGGGCTTCTGGGATGTGTTTATTGCATTTTAAATGCCACAACCACCAGAGGCCAAATTATAAGGCAGCATTTTCCTGGTAGCAGCATGCCAGAAATCTCTCAGTCCAACGTAATTTGCATTATGATTAGAAAATACAATAAACTTGAGGCAATTCTTTTAGTCTTCACAAATCACTGAGGGTTTGTTTTTTTTTTTTCCAAAATGTGTGTAGTATGTTACCATTGTGGCTGGAGTTAATGTGCCAGCCTGGATTCCCCAAAGTACAAGAGCAAGGGTCAGGGCTTAGCAGCTTTCCAGGTTGACTTCTTTGACAAAATATGGAGAAATGCAGGTAGAAAGTAAAAGTAGGAGAAGGAAATGAAAAATACTGAGATGAAGCTGGAATGAGAAGTTGCTTTACTCACTAGGGTAGGGGTAAGTAAGCATTGTTATTTCTAGTTGAAAAGGTGAATCTTGGAGATTGAAAGACTTGTCTGCACTGTAGATGGACTTGAACCATTGCTGGAAATGCTGTGCAAATGATTTTAAAGCTTTGCAGTTAGAAATGTTGCAGTGTTCTGCATTTCTTGGGTAATTTTTTTTTTTTTTTCATTTTAAAAAGTTTACAGTCAGCCCAGTTATTAATTACCTTAAAATACAGAGAGATATCCTACTACTAATTATCTTTACTTTCCTTTTTCTTTTTTCCTTTTAATTTATGATAAGGTCTCAGCTTTGAGTACATTCTTTCTTTGGGTTAAATATTCTCTACTCCTCAAAGAAGAAAGGGTTAATTTTTACAAAATGGATTTTTTTTTTTGCAGGTTGAGTCCAGAGCCTCAAGAATTCCTTTATCTTATTCATGGAGCATCTTTTTTTCAAACCTTCCTCCTAACTAGATTTTTTTCAAAGGTGTTAATATTTTAAGCAGCATGCTGCTGCTGCTGCTGCTGCTGCTGCTGAAGTAGCTTCAGTTGTGTCCAACTCTGTGTGACCCTATGGACTGCAGCCTACCAGGCTCATCTGTCCATGGGATTTTCCAGGCAAGAGTACTGCAGCATGATGCTATTAGGAATCAAATCTAGGAAGGTCAGACTTAGCCCCTGAGGTGTTCTAAGTGGGCAGGAAGCCTCATGTACTGGAGCCCTCCACTCAGGTGAGAGCTTGTCCTCAGTTTTGAGGAGGCTGACGAGAAAATAACATCCAAAAAATTCTGGAAGGGCCTACCAATTTTTTTTCCTTGCAAAAGTTAGGTATACTTTTTCCCTTTTTGAAAATCACAATTAGTTAATTCAGGCAAGCTTCACTGAAGATAAGTGGAAGGATTAACAAGATCATGAAGAACTGCTGGGGGGAGATCTGGGGAAGGTGGAAATCGAGAGGAGACCCAGCACCCAAGGCTCCCTTTTTCCTGAGCACATTTGCTAGTTATTTGTAACAGAACAGCTAAGAAGCTGAATTGTGCTTTTGGCAGTTGTGTAGAGCTGGGGTTTCAGAAGTCCGAGCTCAGGGCTGGCTAAAGGTGGGGACAAAGATAAATCACCCCCGCTTTAATCTGGAATCATGAAGAGCTATACCGTCGGAAAAGAGTGAACCTTTTTTTTTTTTTTGCTTCATTTGGATGAATCAGAGAACACAAAACTTTGGTTTTGGATTAAGGCAGACCGTGCTCATCCCAGCCTGAAGGAGGGGGAGTGTACATGATGCTTAGCGTGTGTGGGAAGGCTCTGTGGGAGGCGTCTTTGGAGCTGTCCCAAAGTTCCAGAAATTTGGAGGAAACGGCTTCAGGTACTCTAGGCAGAGGATACAGAATGATCAGGACTGGGCTTGGGGTGCAGTGGCTCTTGTTAGTGGGTGACCAGCAGGACATGGGGTCTGGAAGCCCCTGGACCAGAGTGATCTCCGGACATGTTTGCCCAGGATGATGGGTTTCTTTTTTATTTTTTTGATGTGGACGATGTTTTAAAAGTCTTTGTTACGATATTGCTTCTGGTTTATGCTTTGGTTTTTTGGTCGTGAGGCATGTGGTCTTTAGCTCCCTGACTAGGGACCAAAGCTACACCCCCTGCGTTGGAAGGTGCAGCCTTAACCACTGGACTGCCAGGGCAGTCCCTTCAGGTTTTAAAATGTGGGTTGTTTTTTTTTTCCTCTAGGAAAAGAGTCTTTAGAAAAAGACATAAGGTTGGCCTTTAATCATAGTTGCCAGCACCACTCTCTGTGCTGAGATTCATCATTGTCAGATGCCTGGACCCTGAAGGCATTTGTGTGTGCAAACCTTAGGCTGTCCCTGGGGCTGAGTGTGAAAGTATGGGGAACTTGCATGGGGACTGGATCGAAGGTGGACTTGAACATCGTAGCGATGAGTTTGGGCTTACTCTGCAGGAATGAGGGAGCCATTGTAAGGTTTTGAGCAGGGTGTTGAATGAATAGAAAACCCTACTAGTTTAGTTCAGCGTGATCTACACACTGGACCTGGGGTATCGATTAGGAGCTTTGGCGGTGGCCCAGTGAAGAGGAGTAAAAGACTTGAGCCGGAGCACAGAAAGCGCAGGATGTGTTGGACAGCTGTTCTGGGGGCTGACTTAATGCCACTTGGTAACTGATGAGATGTGAGATATTGACTGAGAATAACAGTGCCAGTAACAGAAGGGGGAAGGAGGTGGGCTTAAGTCTGGGCCCAGGAGGCGTTTAGTGGTGATGCGCTGAATTGAAGGTGGGAAGTTGATTTTCTGCTCAGCAGAGCTGTTCAGATTGGTTTAGAGACTCAATATTGTGAGAGACAGTTCTTTTTTTCAAAACCTGTGTTAACTACTTGGAACAATAAGTCCCCTACACATGAACCTTTAAGCTGCAAACTTTAAAAGATGTGAATGTTTGTTCACTTGTTCATTCACGTGAGTTAGTTCTCATGTCTAGGGTACATTGTCACACACATGCTTCCTCTACAAGTGGTCGTGCTTTTGTGTACTTGCTGTACAGTTCTGTATAGAGTACAGTATCTTTATTTCAAGCCAAAGATGTCTGGAAGCAAGGATAAAAGCAGCACTATATAGCTGATTGTGTTAGGTACCTAGGCTTACTTGGTCAAATTGGACTTAAGAACACGCTCTTGGAACAAAACTCGTTCACATGTAGGGGGCTTACTGTGTTAACTACATGACAATTATTTTTGGCAATCCAGTGATTTAATGTAGTCACTGTTCTATGGTGGCCTTTACTTGGCTTAGTGCAGATGGCTCTAATTCTTGGTAGTTGTCAATAAATGAGGGATGTTGGTTGCAAAACTGCAGGTTGTACAGAGAATGGTTAGCATTGACTGGTGTAAATAGAACTGGGGGCATCTTGCGTTTATCCTCGAGTTGAATCGAAAAAGCTGAGTCCGGGGCTGGTGGCAAGAAGGCGTGCCTCCCTTGGCTCTGGGTGGACTAACAACAGGCCCAGACTTACAAACACACTTCGCCAAGCCTGGGATTTGGCAAACCTGCTGCATGCTGGGTGGGTGGGCTGGCGTAGCAGCCAACCTTCACGTGTGCCTGCAGTGGTGCCTGTACCTGCTGGCGAAGGTTTTGCCCAGAATAAAAGCCATTCAGTGAAGAGTTTTGGAATCTCTGATATAAGAAGCCTGGTTCACTGAAAGTGGCTCCAGAAAACTTTGGAAATTATGAGAAAGACAACAATTATTGGTAATTCAGTGATGCTTAAGGCTAGTCTGTCGTTAGATCAACTTAATGCTGTACTCATGTTTTTTAATGGGCTGGAAATTGGCTTTGGGATTTCATATGTGAGTGGATACAATGAGAAAATGCTCACATTTGAGTGCTTAGAATTTTCCAGGTTTGTAGTTGTGTTTTTGCATATGGCTTTTTCACTTATTTTAATATATTTTTCATGCTGAATCCCAAGGAGCAGATCTTTATTTATATAACCCTAATTCCATTGTAAATGTGCTGCTGTGGATCGTCAGTTATGTAATTTCCATTCTACAAGGTTTTTTTGTTGTTAATGGTGCAATATATTGCACAGTTAAGAGTTCTAAAGCTCTTCCATAATCTGTGAGATTGACTTTGTAAGTATATTTACAGGAAATGCTGATTCTGACAACAAATTTTAATCTACCTAAGCATTTTACTTTAGATATATTAAAGGCAAGCAAGTGAGTTTTTTTTTTTTTCCAAGCACATTAATAGAATTTACTTGCCTGTTTACTTCTCAGTTTGATTTTTGTTCCAGTTTAGGATCTCTGACCTGATTAGTAAGATTAAGAATTGCTTACGACGTTTAGACCTTTGATTAAAAATTTAAAATCATGTCTTAAATTTTATACCCATCTTGAAGATGCTACTCAGAAATGAACCTGGAGTTTAGTTTTTCTGATAGGTCCTGAAAGGTAAAAGTGAAAGTGTTAGTCACTCAGTTGTGTCTGACTCTTTGTGACCCCATGGACCATAGCCCACCAGGCTCCTCTGTCCATGGGATTCTTCAGGCAAGAATACTGGAGTGGGTAGCCACTCCCTTTTCCAGGGAATCTTCCCAACCAAAGGATCCAACCTGGGTCTCCTCCACTGAAGGCAGATTCTTTACCACTGAGCCACCAGGAAATCATCTCTGATATGTCCTGGGTCACCTAAACCAGTCTTCCTTTTATGGTTTTTGTTTATGGTGTCATGGACTACAGCTTTAACACAGGCAGGTGGAGGGAATTCCCTGGCAGTCCAGTAGTTAGGGCTTCATGCTTCCACTGCATGGGGTGTGGGTTCTGTCCTTGGTTGGGGAACTAAAATCCTGTATGCCGTGAGGCGCAGCCAAATAAAAAAACTGAAATAAAATAGATGGATTCAGGGTGTTGGTTCAAGTCCTGTTGGGGCCAAATAGCTTGAATTTACATGGTATCTGTTTGAAACAAATAATTTCTGAAATTTTCTCAGGTTCATTGTCACGAGGAAAACTCTGTGGTTGTTAATTCCTCACTATCTCTTTCTCTGCCCTCTCTTCTTGCCCATCTTAACTCTCTTTTCGTGATTGTTCTGGGGGGTTGTTTTGTATTTCTTGCTGTGTTTCTCTTTTTCTTGGTGGTTTCTTGGTTCCAGGGAAGAACCAGACTTTCTGTGTCTAGTGTTCTGTTTGGAACACTAACTCTGTGCCCTGCCCCTAGATTGCCTGTCATCCGAGAGATGACAGAACAAAACAGGCAGCACTCCAGGTCTGTCTTTGGGGGATGTTGAAAACTGTGAGTGTTTGGCTGAGTTATATCTGAGGATGGCTTGATATTTTCCAAACGCTTCGTATAACCCAGGGACCTCGCTTGAGTTCTGGTAACAACAGCTTCACCATCACATTTTCCTTTGGGTACAGCTCTTGAAAGGAAAAAGCCTTTTAAAATTGAGAGCTTTTATAGATTTCATTACTAGCTGAATCAGTATTCTTAAAGGAAATACCTTATCAGTTACTGACGGTATCAGCCCATCTGTCTGTATATGAGTCTTTTCCTCTAGGACAATGAGAATCTTACCTTTGCTCAGATTAATATTCTGTGACAAATTGCTGCCTGGGTTGGGGGAGAGATTTTTTGACATTAGATTGCATCCTTTATTGTTTTGGGCTTCCCTGGCAGCTCAGATGGTAAAGAATCCACCTGCAATGCAGGAAACTCAGGTTTGATCCCTGGGTTGGGAAGATCCCCTGGAGAAGGAAATGGCTACCCACTCCATCCAGTATTCTTGCCTGGAGAATTCCATGGACAGAGGAGACTGGCAGGCTATGGTCCATGGGGTCGCAAACAGATGGACACAACTGAGCGATTTCTCTTTATTATTTTAATTTACTTAAGAGCACAAGTATAACACTAAAAAAAAGGGAAGAAGGAGGCTCTTTGAAATAAAAGTGGCAGCAGTTGAAAACATATTGGAGAGATTTCCCTGGTAGTCCAGTGGTTAAAAATCCACCCTGCAATGCAGGGGACGCAGGTTTGATCCGTGGTCGGGGAACTAAGATCCCACATGCTGTGGAGCAACTAAGCCCGTGTACCACAACTCCTGAGCCCGTGTACCACAACTCCTGAGCCCGTATACCACAACTCCTGAGCCCGTGTACCACAACTATGGAGCCCGCGCACCACAACTAGAGAATCCTTGTGCAGTGAAAAGTCACGCATGATGCAGCAAAGATCCTGCGTGCCACAACTGAGAATGGTGCAGCCAATATTTAAAAAAAACATATTGGAGGAAAACACATCTAATATTTAAAGAAAACTATGCAAAAAGTTTAAAAGTTTTAAGACAGAAATTCATTTTTCTAAAACCAGTAGATATCATTTAAGCTTAGCATTCATAAACTATTTTAGGGCAAAGATAAGGTCTTAACTATAGATTTCACTCCCTTCTGCCTCTACTGTGCAGGTGGAAGACACACCACACAGGTGATTTTTGTAGAATGCAAGAGTCAGATGAAGATGTACTTGTTCTGCTTTTTTTCCCTCATAACTGATGCCTGTCCCATTGGGAGTCTTTGTGTCTGAAATGCTGAGAACTGTTCTCAGTCTCTGACCATTCCTCTTAGTTCTTTTAATTACTGCTTGATCTTCCAGAACCTGAATTTTAATGAGCTAGCTAAAAATAGACTTGTCACTGTAAGCACCTCTTCACATCTGCTTGCTTTCTGAGTCCCTGCAAGGTTGACCAGCTCTTTTGGAGTTGCATATAAAAAACAGTCGGAGGAAACCCAGCATCTGTTTAGTCAAGGTTTCCCATGTTGAAAGACAATGTCAGATTTTGAACATTTTGTTTTCTTTTTAAACACCAAGTATGGTACTTTTTGGAGAAGGCAATGGCACCCCACTCCAGTACTTTTGCCTGGAAAATCCCATGGACGGAGGAGCCTGGTGGGCTGCAGTCCATGGGGTCGCTAAGAGTCGGACAAGACTGAGCGACTTCACTTTCACTTTTCACTTTCATGCGTTGGGGAAGGAAATGGCAACCCACTCCAGTGTTCTTGCCTGGAGAATCCCAGGGACGGGGGAGCCTGGTGGGCTGCCATCTGTGGGGTCGCACAGAGTCAGACACGACTGAAGCGACTTAGCAGCAGCAGCAGCATGGTACTTTCAGAGCAATGGAAATTGTTTCAAATGAGGAGATGATTAAGTATAACCTTTGGGGTATTTAGGCCCACTGAGCTCTCTCTTTTGTCCAGTGCACCCTCTACGGGTTCACAAAGAGACATAGCTTTCCCTGGGCGCACATCCACGTCTGTATTTAGCCATTTAACCTTCCGAACGCCAGGGCCGCACTAGGCACTTGCGGACGGAAGAGTGTTCAGGCAGCCCCTCAGGTTTGCTCAGGATCTGGTAGGAGGACTCTGGTTTAGAGTTTAGAGCATGGTTTGGGCCCCAGGCTCTGCCACGTTCCAGCTGAATTACCTTGGTCTGGTAACCTGTTTTATTACAGTAGATATGGGGGTTGTCATGCTTGCCTAACACAAGCATGGTATGCAGCACCTGCCTGAAGAAATGGTTTTGGAGGTAGAATTAGGGAGCAGTGGTCATCTTAGACCTCAAAATCAAACTGTGTGCTTCATTGTTTTTAATAGCTTTTGCTTAATTTGCCTATGGTTCTGAAAAATCAGGCCCTGTGGCTCATTCCTATTCCCCTACTATGAATCAACAGCCCCTCCCAACTGAGAACATTGTAAATAAGGCACAGTGATTCATGAGAACCCCAGTTGTGTGTCACTGAATTTCTTTTATTTTCTTTTGAAGTTTGGAGTACATTTTTTTTAAGATTTCTTTTGTAATAGCACCATAACCTTATCTTTTAATTGCATAAATAAGAGGCTTTCCCTCTTGGTTTTCAGAAAAAATGTAGAAGGTGTGAGGTTGGTGTCATTGCAAGAAGTTAATTATTCGTACTGATTTTTGCCAAGTATGCTTACTAGTACACTCGTAAATAGCATTCAGAATACTTGACCAGGTATTTTTGGTGATTGTAACTTCTCTTCCCTCTCTACATACATTGTATGAATGCAAGTAAATGGCGTGAATGCAGGTAAACTGTAATTCATTTAATAAAAACTGACAGTTGCAAATTTTCTATTTTTTAAATAATTTTTATGGCCAAGGTATAAAAATTTTCAAGTCTCCAAGGGTTATATATGGGCTGAAAAGTGCGTTTCCTTCCTTTCCTCATCCCCAGTTCTTCCCTACAGAGATGACCACTTACATGTTCTTCAGAATTTAAATAGGCATTTCATCATGGTTTGATGTTCTGATATACATATATATACATACACGCATATGTATATGTGTATATACACACACACACATACATGTGTACATGCATACAGACAAGTGCCTCTGATTATGCACTATAATTTTTGGTTATAAGTTAGAAGAATCAGGAGCAGGTTGTTAGGTGTACATTTGGATATACGAGCAGAAATGAGTAAGGTAAGTTTTATGATGACCTCCTATACTTGGTTTAACCAGCTTTTAGAACCAGCATTATCATGGCTTTTGAGTGTCTTGATTTCCACATCTGTGTTTTTTTTTTCATTTTCCAGTTGCAGCATGAGAAAGCTGAACTAGAACAGCATCTTGAGCAGGAGCAGGAATTCCAGGTCAACAAACTGATGAAGAAAATTAAAAAACTGGAGAATGATACCATTTCTAAACAGCTTACCTTAGAACAGGTAAAAATGTATGGTTCTCTCTCTGTATCCTTAATTAGGATAGTTCTTTTTTTTTTTTTTTCTCTCATATCGACTGTTCTTTCAAACTTTAAAAGGTCCTGTGGAATATCAGTGAAAAACATTTTTCACCTTTGTCTTCACACAGTGGGGACTTCTATCTGAAGCATGCCTTGACAGTTCTGCAGAGCACATCCTTACTCCCTCGTGCTCTTTTGTTCTTTTCAACCACAACTAATAAGGTTTCGAGAGATATGTTGTGATGTACTGATTTATAGGCCGGAAATGTTAGGTTCCTTTTGCAAAAGAGGGAAGAATATGTTTTGAACCACAGGATCCCTTCTGTGAAAGTTCTTGAGACAGTGAGACTGTGGAGCAAAAAGTTCTCCTTCAAGGGTTCTTCAGAACAATTAGCATTTTTGTCTTTGAATTATTAGCAGCCTTGTATGAACCTTGTCTTTTCCCACCTAGATTTATTGATATAGGTATAGAGTCCTAGACTCGGTCACTCATCCTGGTTCAGCCACTAATTCGTTTTGTGACCTTGCATTAACTTCATCAACTTCGCGGGGGTCCAAGTTTTCCATGTGTAAACAAGAGAAGCACAAGCTCCAGTCAGGAGTGGCGAGCTTAGAAAGGTGTGAAAGGTAGAAAGCAACGGTGCACCGTCCGTCTGTGTGTCGCCCTTGGTAGACATTTGCCTTAGGAGGCCAGGCTGGTCCTTATCTGCCAACCCAGAATCGTGGCCCACCATTATCCGTCCTGCCGGCTGGTGTGCCAGGCAGAGGTTCCTGTTGTCTCCGGCCCAAGTGCCCCTAATGCTAATTTATTTAGCATTTATTAGCATAATTTATTTAGTATTCCCACACTAATTTATTTTCCTGAAGTTGGAAGAGATCAAGCATAATGTACTGCTTGCTACCTGGCTTCCATGTAAAATTCAGTGTATTGACATTTTCTAGCTCTTCATGATTTGGATCCCAATTATCATTTTGATGATTTGGCCAAGGCTTCTGTGCAAAGTTGTCTGATTTATCGCAACTTTAGCATCTTTCATACATGGAGCTTAGTCCATGCTAACTGGTTTTTGAATCACCCTTAGGACCATTCTCATTTCATCACTGTACATGAGACTGAATCTTTGTGGGATTATCAGGTGTAAGAGAAAGTGAGAGTTTATTTTATACTAATTGAACTGACTTTTATGTTTTTGTATTATTCTTCTATCTACCTATATCAAAGGATGCGTTACAGTGATTTCCAAGACTTTGGATAATGCTCTTGAAATTTTTTTTCCATTCCTTCTAGGTTAAAGAACAAAAAAGTTCCATTTCCATGGGCTGGCTATTTTGCAAAAATCCAGAGTAATCTAGTCCTACTATTCCTCTTTGGAATTCAGATGCAGTTTCCAAATTTAGAAGACTCCTCCACCTCTCACAGCTTAAAAACATCTTGTTCCGAAGTTCTCCTGTTTAATTTCCAGGATAGATGGTAGCCAGTTCCATTCACATTAGTTTTGAAAATTCTTGTGTAAGCCCCTGACGTCCCACAAACTTGTTACTGGTAATTGTTAATCAAGATGTAACCAAGTGGCCAAGTGGAATCCTCACCCTGGTTGGCATTGTGAGAACTTTACTTGGTCGGCACCTTCTCTGTGTTGGCTGTCAGTAACGGAAGCAGCTTCTGCCTTTTATTTGCTCATAGGTCCCAGAGGAGACTTTGGAACCCTGACCCCCAAAGTTTAGCTGTGGCCACAAGGTGGAGTAGTGGCCTAGTCCGAAAGAGAAGGGAGAAAGGATGGATGGCTTCCCCGTGTTAAGGCTCATTGGAAACTTCAGTAACTAAATGCTTTGAAAACTAGGCACAAGTTATACCTTCTTCCCAGTTAATGATTTAGTCCATTGTAAGACTCAACACTAAAGAAATGGATTTCCACAATGGAGCGTGTACACTGTAAAGTCCTTAACTGGAAACTTAACTTCAGATGTGGGATGAAGTGAAAAAAAAGTGAAAGTGTTTGTGGGATATCAAGTCTGTGTTTTTTTTTAATTAAAATTTTTTTTATTGGAGTATAGTTGATTTACAGTGTCGTGTTTCAGGTATACAGCACAGTGAATCAGTTACACATACCTCCACTCTTTTTTAGAGTGTTTTCCCATTAGAGGTCATTACATCAAGTCCTTGTTTTAATTAAGATGGAGAAATGTAACATCATCATAAAACATTGCCCCCTTTCTTTTGGGTGTGTCAAGGATGATTAAATGTTGGGGATTTCACTCTATTTTGTTTAGCTACGAGTAATTTTAGTCTGTGTTTGGAGAGAACGTTTCTGTTCTACAGTAGAAACAAGTCTCGTCTGTGTTTCCATGGGTGTGCTCTGACCCTCTCTTGTGGCCATCTTTTGGGATTGTCATCTGTATTATAATATATACTATATATGTCATAGTCTGTATAATATAATATATCCTATATTAAAGTTACTATAAGAAGAGCCAAGACAGGTGTTATATTACTCAATATGAGGATATATATGTGGTCATGCCTTTGCTCTTCTCTCTGACAACCCATTTTTAGAACTAAAAGCTATTTGAAGGCATTTATCCTTTGGGTCTGGTGCCTTAGCTCTGCTTTGTTGAAGAGTTTAAATAAAGTGTGGATTTGGACAGGTTACTGGAGAGCTGTCATTTGTACTTCAGAAGGCAGTGTAGGGTCGGGTGGGTTCAGGGCATGGGTAATGGACTTGGATAGACCCAAGCCCAGCCTTGCTGCAGGAGCAAGGAAGTGTGAGGAGACGGAAATGGGAACGCTACGCAGTGAACAGTGGATAGAGGTTCTGCATGGCGAAGAGGTCCTGAGAACACAGAGAAGATGGCGAAGACGTAAAGTTGAATCCGTCTTCTTTGTTACTGGGCAGGGGAAGAGATGGGGTTTCGACAGTCTGCACACGCGGTGTCTTTGAGGGCATACCCTTGCCTTTAAAGTGCGTGTCTTGCAGAGGCAGCCACGGAGCTGTACTACGACTCCTGCAGGCCTCAGAGTTGGAAGGTGCCCAAGTGGTTCCCTTCAGCCACTAGTCAACGTCAGGTGACTGCAGAAGTTTGAGAAGACCCCAGCTTCCAGGGGCAACACCCACTTCTCCCAGTGTCCATCACCATATATAACTTTATCCTAGAAGCAAGGCTTTAGAATGAATTTCAATCCTCAGCACGAAATTTCTTGTTGCTCTTGCTCTCTTTATGTATCTGTTTGTGGCTGCACTGGGTCTTCTTGCTGCGTAGGCTCTCTCTAGTCGAGGGGAGCAGGGGCTGCTCAGTCGCAGTATGCAGGCTTCTCATCGCAGTGGCTCTTCTCGTTGCAGCATTTGGGTTCAGTCGTTGTGGTGCACAGGATCAGTTGCTCCACGGCATGTAGAATCTTCCCGAACCATGGGTTGAACCTGCGTCCCCTGCATTGGCAAGTGGATTCTTAACTACTGGACTATCAGCAAAGTCCATTATTTTTTTGTTCACTTTTTAAAAAGGTAATAAGGAAACATTTAGCATATTTTAAGTTTCACAAATAAGAAAGGAACAGTGTCGCTTTCTAGCTCCTAGTACAGTGGTTCTGAGTGAAGAATATAAGACTGCCTCTCTGCCTTACTTGTCCAGCGGGTAATACAAGCCAGCTGATGTCACAAGCAGTCCACATACAATTCTGGTGCTGCTTATTTTTAGTGGCTGCAATGACTAATTCTAGTGAGTTGCACAGATCATCTGTTGTCCTCGTGACTTAGCAGCTAATTGAGTGGCTAGTGGCTTGTGTTCAGGTCTGCGTCTTTGATTGGTGGATTTTTTTTTTTTTAAGTTGGAATAAGATATTTCCTCAGTTCATGGGTAATTTGGGCATAGTGGGTTTAGTTAGAATTCCATTCATGCTGGCGGCTGCCCTGGCAGGCTCTGTTGCAGGAGCTCTTCAGAGAACAACCATGTTGCACGAGCCTTCATTTGCATTAAGGAGAGGAAACTTGGGGCCTCCCGGGTAAAGAACCTGCCTGCCAATACAGGAGACGCAGGTTCGACCCCTGGGTGGGGAAGATCCCTTGGAGAAGGGAATGGCAAACCACTCCAGTATTCTTGCCTGGAGAGTCCCAGGAACACAGAAACCTGGTGGGCCATGGCGTCGCAGAGTCCGACACGACTGAAGCTACTTAGCGCACACGCGTGCACAGAGGAAACTTAATGACCCCTGTGCATGTTTGAAGTTTGATTTCACAGACTCATCTCAAATTATGGAAGTCTTAAACTTTCTAAATTATAAGACTAATCCATTGCGCTTTCCAGAAAATGTGGAAAACCTAAACATGGAAGTAGAAACATGAAAAACATCACCTCGACGATAGTCCCCCCCAACAGCTGCTGTTCATATTCATCATCATCTTCCTTACCTTTGTCTTCTTTTTCCTCCAACAATAATGTTGTGAACAATGCACACTGTTGTCTAACACTAGTAATAACACTAATAATAATGTGTCTAACAATAGTAGAGAAAATTAGAAATACCAAGGGATAGTGTTGTTAACAATATATAGTGTTGTCTAACACTAGCAATAACACTAATAAGTGTCATCTAACAATAGTAAAATTAGAGATACCAAGGGAACATTTCATGCAAAGATGGGAACAATAATGGACAGAAATGGTATGGACCTAACAGAAGCAGAAGATATTAAGAAGAGGTGGGAAGAATACACAGAAGAACTGTACAAAAAAGATCTTTATGACCCAGATAACCATGATGCTGTGATCACTCACCTAGAGCCAGACATCCTGGAATGTGAAGTCAAGTGGGCCTTAGGAAGCATCACTATGAACAAAGCTAGTGGAGCTGATGGAATTCCAGCGGAGCTCTTTCAAATCCTGGAAGATGATGCTGTTAAAGTGCTGCTTTCAACATGCCAGCAAATTTGGAAAGCTCAGCAGTGGCCACAGGACTGGAAAAGGTCAGTTTTCATTTCAATTCCAAAGAAAGGCAATGCCAAAGAATGCTCAAACTACCACATAGTTGCACTCATCTCATGCACTAGCACAATAATGCTCAAAATTCTCCAAGTGAGGCTTCAACAGTATGTGAACCATGAACTTCCAGATGTTCAAGCTGGTTTTAGAAAAGGCAGAGGAACCAGAGATCAAATGGTCAACATCCATTGGATCATTAAAACAGCAAGAGTGTTCCAGAAAAACATCTGCTTCTGCTTTATTGACTACACCAAAGGCTTTGACTGTGTGGATCACAGCAAACTGGAAAGTTCTTAAAGAGATGGGAATACCAGACCACCTGATCTGCCTCCTGAGAAATCTGTATGCAGGTCAAGAAGCAACAGTTAGAACTGGACATGGAATAACAGACTGGTTCCAAATTGGGAGAGGAGTACGTCAAAGCTATATATTGTCACCCTGCTTATTTAACTTCTGTGCAGAGTACATCAAGCGAAATGCTGGACTGGATGAAGCACAAGCTGGAATCAAGATTGCCGGGAGAAATATCAATAACCTTGGATATGCAGATGACACCACCCTTATGGCAGAAAGCGAAGAGGAACTGAAGAGCCTCTTGATGAAAGTGAAAGAGGAGAGTGAAAAAGTTGGCTTAAAAGTCAACATTCAAGATCATGGCATCCGGTCCCATCACTTCATGGCAAATAGATGGGAAAACAATGGAAACAGTAAGAGACTTTATTTATGGGGCTCCAAAATCATTGCAGATAGTGGCTGCAGCCATGAAATTAAAAGATGCTTGCTCCTTGGAAGAAAAGCTATGACCAACCTAGACAGCATATTAAAAAGCAGAGACATTACTTTGTTAACAAAGGTCCATCGAGTCAAAGCTATGGTTTTTCCAGTAGCCACATATGGATGTGAGAGTTGAACTATAAAGAAAGCGAAGCTCCAAAGGATTGATGCTTTTGAACTATGGTGTTGGAGAAGATCCTTGAGAGTCCCTTGGACTGCAAGGAGATCAATCCAGTCAATCGTAAAGGAAGTCAGTCCTGAATATTCATTGAAAAGACTGATGCTGAAGCTGAAACTTTGGCCACTTGATGGAAAGAACTGACTGATTGGAAAAGACCTGATGCTGGGAATGATTGAAGGCAGGAGGAGAAGGGGACAACAGAGGATGAGATGGTTGGATGGCATCACCAACTCAATGAACATGAATTTGAGCAAGCTCTGGGAGTTGGTGATGGACATGGAGGCCTGGCATGCTGTAGTCCATGGCATGACAAAGAGTCCGACGTGACTGAGCAACTGAACTGAATAATAGTGCATTATAATTTGCTGCCCTGCTTTTAATTTTGTAAAGTAAAATATTACAACCTGTGTCTTCACATTTTAGACAAGGTACACAGCCAGACATAGTCACAGTAGACCCTGAAGTCAACTTGATGGGGATTTGTAGCAAATCTTTGAAGATGGGGGGGTCACCTGAAGGTCAAGTACAGACATCCTGTGCTGTTTTTGCTTAGTCATTCAGTCATGTCTGAATCTTGTGACCCTATGGACTGTAGCCTGCCAGGCTCTTCTGTCCATGGGATTCTCCAGGTAAGTATACTAGAATAGATTGCCATGCCCTCCTCCAGGGGATCTTCCCCACCCAGGGATTGAACCCAGGTCTCCCACATTGCAGGCGGATTCTTTACTGTCTGAGCCACCAGGAAAGCCCTACCTACTGCTTATCAGGGAGAGGTGGAGAAAAGCCTCAGAGCATACTGGAATATAAGTGAGAGTTTGTGGCTTGGTAGTAAACAAACCAGGGGCAGTGGTAGGTGGTACTCAAGGAGCTTCAGCAGGCTCTCTTTTCAGCTGATGTGTAATTGAGGAGCTGTCAGAGTGTGATGAAGCCAGCTGAGGGGCCTCCCCTCCACACCTGTGAGAGCAGACGTTGAGCTGTGTCAGGGACACAGATTAAGTCCCTCTGCAGGATATGAAATGAAGGAAGTCCTTCCTTAGGCCTTGTTTCAATTAAGTACCAAGACTGTGTTCCATCTTGTCAGGTATTATTTTGAAGCACCCAGATAACATTTGCCTTGTGCATCAGTTTGAATAGATGATGGCAGGGACAAAATTAAAAATGAGTTTTCTTTATAAAGAAAGAGGCACCTCACCATGATCCAAGCATGTATGTCCCTGGTCACGCACTGGTGGAAAAGCCGTTGCCTGTGAACTTGTAGGGCATGGGTGTGCTACGTACTGTAAGGGTAATAGAATCCAGAGATACTGTACTGAGACTTTCTAGTTGCTTGGAATTAGAATGGATGAAGTCAGTTCTTTATAACTTTAAACTTTTTATTTTGATTGGGGTATAGCCCATTAATACTGTTGTGGTACTTGGGAGTCACCCATGTATATACATGTGTCCATTCTCCCCCAAGCCCTCCTCCCATCCAGGATGGCACATGACACTGAGCAGAGTCCCATTGCTGTACAATGGGTCTTTGTTGGTTATCCATCTTCAATATAGCAGTGTGTGCATGACCTTCCCAAAGTCCCTAACTGTTCCTTCCCTCCGGCAACCATAAGTTCATTTCACGAAGTCCATTAAAAAAAAAAAAAAGTACAAGAATTTGGTGGGCAACTTAGAAAAAGTATTCTCCTTAGCTAAACATGTGTGGCAAATGGCTAAATCCTGTATCTATGTGTTACCCACCAATTCCTAATTTATCCCTCCCCCAACCTTCCCTCTTTAGTAATGATGTTTACTCTGTCTGTGAGTCTGTTTTTGTAAATAAGTTGATTTGTATCCTTTTTGAATTCTGCATGATACATGATATTTGTCTCTCAAAGAGGCTTATTTTAGATGATGAGCTGAAGGTAGCCCCTGATGTGACAGTGTATTTGCAGCGTGCACTGTGGTATGTGTTCTTTCCTGAGGATTTCTCCACTGCGTTCTTGATGTAGCAAAAAAACCCTGTATACCCAAGACTTTGAAACCTGCTTGCTTTCCACTGATGGTGATTATTTGGTAAAAGAGTCCCCTAGAATTATGAACCCACTATGCAAATTTGTATAATATTGCACTGATGTCAAAGTGATGGAAACTTAAGCCTGGAAACCATATAAATGACTAATTATATATGTATCTGTTTCATAAAAGACCTTGATTTTTCATTATCACTGAACAAAAGCAAAATTTATTGAGCTGGTAAACTATGAAAGTGTCACTTTTCATATATTAAATATTAATAAGGTATTACTATTGTCCTAAAGTTCTACCCATTTCAAAGAACAAATCTAGTTTTTATACAGATGCACAAGCTGTGGTAAAGAAGGTTAGTAACTCAAGGCTGTCTGGAAGATTCTCAGTCTTCCAGATAAGTAGCTGAGCCTTCAGTATAATTTCTCCTCTTAGAGTGTATGACGGAGAAGGCAATGGCACCCCACTCCAGTACTCTTGCCTGGAAAATCCCATGAATGGAGGAGCCTGGTGGGCTGCAGTCCATGGGATCACTAAGAGTCGGACACGACTGAGCGACTTCACTTTCCCTTTTCACTTTCATGCATTAGAGAAGGAAATGGCAACCCACTCCAGTGTTCTTGCCTGGAGAATCCCAGGGACGGGGGAGCCTAGTGGGCTGCCGTCTATGGGGTCGCATAGAGTCAGACACGACTGAAGCAACTTCACAGCAGCAGCAGCAGCAGCAACAGAGTGTATGAATTCATTCTGTGTTTTATGTATGTGAATTAATATCCTAAATTAGGAAATTGTTAATTTGTAATATTGTCTTCCCATTTTTTGTTATAAGCATAGTAAATGTTCATTAAAAAATTGTGTGGGGCGGACTTCCCTGGGTCCAGTGGTTAAGAATCTACCTGCCAATACAGGGGATTCGGATTCGATCCCTGGGTGGGGGACTAAGGAATGTGCCATAAGGAGCCACGCCTGTGAGCTGCAACTAGGAAGCCCAAAACAGCCAAAACACATAAATATTTTTAAAAATTGTGTGGGAGCAGGAAAAGATGTGATGATAAATTACCACCAATATTATTAATACTTTAACCCAAGGGCTAACCCTATTTATCTTGCTATTCTTTGTGATTTTTTTGTGTCTTTTTATCAGTATATATATTTTTTCTGTTCTTTTTTTTTTTTTTTGGCCACACTACACAGCATGTAGGATCACGGTTCCCTGACCAGGGACCATACCTGGGCCCTCAGCAACACAGTGGAGTCCTAACCACCAGACAGCAAGGGAATTCCCTTCTCTGTGTATTTCTGGTGTACACAGAACAGGCAGTTGTCATGGGCTGCCTTCCAAAATTGGGTTTTTAAGTCAAATGTTTGGAGTTCAAAATATATTTTCACATAGGAATGATGGTAATTTGGTGGTCAGACTAAAACTTTTCAAAGTAGATTGAGATGATCCACTAAAACCTTTCAAAATTCTGTAGTTGAGCACATGGTCATGCTACAATTCTCATCAGGCTTTTTTGCCAAGTATTCCTTCCCTGACCTCTGCGAGCATCCTGGTTCTCTCTAAGTGGGAAAATGCTCTCCTGAGAGAGAAGTGTGGTAATGTTGGAGCTGTCTTTTGGCTGCCCCCTGCTTTTTCTGCTTTTTGGGTGGTGAGTGTCAGTCCACTGAGAAGGACTGTGAATTCAAATGAGCCAGCTCTACTTTTATACACTAAGTTTATCCATTAAAGAAGTTATTTATTTGGGAAGCATAATAACTCTTGGTGCAATGTTAATTAACTTGCAATGGGAGGAAGAGCTACTGAAGACAAGTAAGGAGTTCGGCTGACAGTCCATTGACCTGACTTAATTACAAAGCCACCCTCCAAATGAATATTCTACAAATCGGCTGTATCCACTGGTGCTGCGTGCTCATAGACAGTGTAGTCAGCAGGGGCTTGGGTTTGCCTGAGAATTTGATGTTTGGTAATGGAAGAGTGGGTACCTGTGACATGAACACTGAATTTAAAAGGAGACAGGGAAGACTGTTACAGATGGAGATCAGCATTGCAAAAGCAGTGAATGCAGCACTGAGCTGATGTTTCCATTCCAGCAAGAATTTCTGACTCAGTACCCTGTCAGTTTAACACACACTGTCAGATTTGAGGGTTGTTTGATATCACGGCAATGCAAGCACTGAAAATCTACTTAGGTCTGAAACAGCAGTACTGGTTTGTACTCTTTGGCTATAAATAAATAGGCTGTGGGATTAGATGGACAGGAGATGGAAGGGCAGCGCTGATAAAGAACTTCGGAAGGTTCTGAAGTTCTTCAGGTGGCAACCAGCTATCAGTCTACTGCCCACGTGAACCCAGGCCTCCAGAGGGTGAAACTTGGTTTCTACTAACAGGCTCCCAGGCGGCACTAGTGGTAAGGAACCTGCCTGCCAGTGCAGGAGACATGAGAGGCGTGGGTTCAGTCTCGGTCGGGAAGATCCCCTGCAGGAGGACGCAGCAACCCACTCCGGTATTCTTGCCTGGAGAATCCCGTGGACAGAGGGGCCTGGCAGGCTGCAGTCCATAGGTTCGCAAAGAGTGGGACACAACTGAAGTGACTTAACAGACACACACACACTCTCTCACACATAGCTGTACTAACTGGTACCAAAAAGGAGCTGAGATTCATGTTCAACTTCTGTTTTTCCTGCTTTCTTATCTGCTCCTGCATACTCTTGGACTCACTAAGGTACCCCCTGCTCCACTACTTCTAAGAATTACTGGATAATTTACCCCAAATCCTATTTGCCCCTCCAGATGCTCTGAACTTGCTGGTTAGAGGGGACCCAGCTTCTCTGGTCACCATGGTGACTGATCCCCATTCCTTTCCCTGAATCAGTGGTTCCTCAGCTCTCAAATGAAAGAGTGGATTTAGATGATTTCTTTTGCTGCTTTTGTTTCTAAAAATCTCAATGGAACTAGCACAGACTGAGACAAGTGCCATCTTGAGATTGACAGAGAATGATAGAATGGGTGGCCCTGGAAGGGACCTCAGATGTCATTGAGGCCAGCCTTCTCATTTCATAGATGAGGGCAGGTTGCGTGCGTGCATCCTAAGTCGCTTCAGTCATGTCCAACTCTCTGATCTTATAGACCATAGCCCGCCAGGCTCCTCTCTCCATGGGATTCTCCAGGCAAGAATACGTGGAGTGGGTTGCCATGCTCTCCTCCAGGGGATCTTCCCCACCCAGGGATCAAACCTGCATCTCTTAACGTCTCCTGCATTGGCAAGTGGGTTCTTTACCACTAGCGCCACCTAGGAAGCCTGAGGGCAGGTTCAGTTCAATTCAGTTCAGTCGCTCAGTCGTGTCCGACTCTTTGCGACACCCTCAAAACCACATGCCGAGTCAGTCATATGTGGGTAAAGACAGCTTTGTCTTGATTTTGTTTTTTGGAGTTACAGATTTGCATGGTGCATAATTACTCTAAAAATAAGCCGTTGGGCATTAGTTTCTCTACTAGGCATCTATACTACAAAACGATGCCTTGCTTGAATTTTTTCTCACCTACCAAGTACCCCTTGTCATGTTTTAGTTAAACATGGCAATAGGGTCCTTAAAGGGTAAATGACTTGGCATTTTGTTTCTTTAAATAAACGACTGTGAATTGTATCAGTACTTCAAACCTTGGCCCAAAATGTGGTCAGAGGGTCACAAAGATTCATAGGAGTTCTGTGAGGTGTTCCTGGGTTTTTCCTCCTTGCGGGGAAAAGGAGCTGTTTAATATCTTGAGGAGCTTTTGTGCATTAGCCAGCTCCCAGCTTCACTGCACAGGATGCTTCCAGCTTAGGCTGATTCCTCTCCCTTTGCCCATGCAAAGAAAATACAGTGAAGCTGTATTTTCTGTTGACTGTGTGATCTTGGCTCATTGACTGGTGGAGTAAGGTATGTCTGCTTTGGTTGCTGTAAAAGGCTGCATTTTGTCCATGGAATGGGTCTCACTTTATGTCTACATAGGCTCAGTGAGGATGCCTCTCACCTGCTAAAGAAGTGTGAAGTCTGCTATTAATACCTGGACAGCTGTGTAGCTGTGCAATCAAAAATAATCTGTTAAGTCACTAGTTGAAAAGATAAATTCCAGTTGGTTGAAGAGACAGCATGGGGGCGGTAATATAACATTGCCCCCTTTTTAAAAAATGATTTCTGTTAAAATTACTTAATATCCCAAGCAGATAGACAAGTATACAAAAGTGATAGCACACATTTCCTTCTTCTTGATGCTGTGAACTCTGTTGATCATGGCACTTTCTGTCCCCATCACCAGCCCTCTTTTTCTTCATCTCTCTCTCACTCTCTACTAAAACATATAAATGGTTTCTTTTAATGTCTTCACCACTACTAAAATATATTGGGCTGGCCAATAAGTTCATTTGGGTTTCTCACAAGCTGTAATGGAAAAACCTGAATGAACTTTTTGGCCAACCAAAAAAGTCCCCAGAGAGCAGACCTTTCTGATTCCTCAGTTCAATTCAGTTCAGTCGCTCAGTCGTGTGCGACTCTTTGAGACCCCATGAATCACAGCATACCAGGCCTCCCTGTCCATCACCAACCAGTTTTCTGCTAAGTCACTTCAGTCGTGTCCGACTCTGTGCTGCTCCATAGACGGAAGCCCACCAGATTTCCCCGTCCCTGGAATTCTGCAGGCAAGAACACTGGAGCAGGTTGCCATTTCCTTCTCCAATGCATGAAAGTGAAAAGTGAAAGTGAGGTCGCTCAGTCGTGTCTGACTCTTGGCGACCCCATGGACTGCAGCCCACCAGGCTCCTCCGTCCATTGGATTTTCCAGGCAAGAGTACTGGAGTGGGGTGCCATCGCGTTCTCCGCTACATCCCTATTAACCTGTGTCTGCTGTTGGTCTCAGTGTTTGCATGTTGCTCTGTGTTGGCTCAGACAGTAAAGAATCTGCCTGCAATGCGGGAGACCCGGGTTCGATCCCTGGGTTGGGAAGATCCCCTGGAGAAGGGAATGGCAACACACTCCAATATTCTTGCTTGGAGAGTCCCATGGACAGAGGAGCCTGGAGGACTATAGTCCATGGGGTCGCAAAGAGTCAGGACTGATCGACTTAACACTTTTACTTTCTATGTTAATAGATTAAATTAATTGCTTCCCCAAATTGCTTCTTTTTATGAAGTAGAATGCAGTGTAGGGTTCCCTCTACAACCGTTTGCCTTCCCCTAAATCACATTTTCCTTCTTCCCCACCTCCCCAGAAGTAACCAGTATTGTGAATGTGGTGTTTATCCTTTTCACACATGTTTTTATATCTTAGGACACATTTCTATGTACCCATTAACCACTTGGTAGAATTGTCTTCAGTGCTGGAGTTATTTCTGTAAATGGAAGTATAACCTTTCTGGTTTAATGTTGAAATGCATGCAGGACTAGGGAGACAAATCCGCTTATGTCCTGAGACAACTGGCAAGCAAAGCTCCTCAAACTCTCTTTAAGGAAGACTTTCCATGTGTCTTGAGTAACTGCTGAAGCAACCACTGTGATTGACCTACCAGAGAGCAATTAAGTGTTAACATCAAAGAATGAACGTATCTCAGTTTTCTCAATTAAAGTTTAAGAACTAAATGCACTTAATGTGTCTGTGCCAGAAAATTGACTGTTTCTTTGCAGTTTTCTCCATGGAAAGGGATCCTAGTGTTCCAATCAAAAAATCTAATTAACAAAGTTTAAGTGGCCTACAATTCTCAGTAAAACTTCTTTCTTTTTCTCCAGTTGAGACGGGAGAAGATTGACCTTGAAAATACTTTGGAACAAGAACAAGAAGCACTAGTGAACCGTCTCTGGAAGAGGATGGATAAACTTGAAGCTGAAAAGCGGTGTGTTGAGTCTTGCTGTTCTGTGTAGTGTCTGTAAATGTGTGTGTGTTGGATGTGGGGTCGGGGGACCATGCTGAATGTGACCAAGGAGTAACAACGGGACATTTTAATGCCTTAGTGGACACACGCTGTTTTAATTCGACAAATGGGGAAAATGTTGATAGCCTGTCCTCCTAAAGTAGGGGAAACCACTAGACCATTCAGGTATGACCTAAATAAAATCCCTTACAATTATACAGTTGCTGCTGCTAAGTCGCTTCAGTCGTGTCTGACTCTGTGCAACCCCACAGACAGCAGCCCACCAGGCTCCGCCGTCCCCAGGATTCTCCAAGCAAGAACACTGGAGTGGGTTGCCATTGCCTTCTCCACTGTGTGAAAGTGAAAAGTGAAAGTGAAGTCGCTCAGCCGCGTCCAACTTGTATCGACCCCATGGACTGCAGCCCACCAGGCTCCTCCATCCATGGGATTCTTCAGGCAAGAGCACTGGCGTGGCTTGCCATTGCGTTCTCCGACAATTATACAGTAGAAGTGACAAATAGATTCAGGGGATTAGATCTGACAGACAGAGTGCCTGAAGAACTATAGACGGAGGTTTATGACATTGTACAGGAGGCAGTGATCAAGACCATCCCCAAGAAAAAGGAATGCAAAAGGGCAAAACGGTTGTCTGAGGAGGCCTAAAAATAGCTGAGACAAGAAGAGAAGTGAAAGGCAAAGGAGAAGAGGAAAGATATACACATCTGAATGCAGGTTTCCAAAAAATAGCAAGGAGAGATAAGAAAGCCTTCCTCAGTGATCAGTGCAAAGAATAGAGGAAAACAATAGAATGGGAAAGACTAGAGACCTCTTCAAGAAAATTAGAGATACCAAGGGAACATTTCATGCAAAGATGGGTACAATAAAGAACACAAATGGTATGGACCTAACAGAAGCAGAAGATATTAAGAAGAGGTGGGAAGAATACACAGAAGAACTGTACAAAAAGATCTTCATGACCCAGATAACCATGATGGTGTGATCACTCATTTGAGCCAGACATCCTGGAGTGTGAAGTCAAGTAGGCCTTAGGAAGCATCACTATGAACAAAGCTAGTGGAGGTGATGGAATTCCAGCTGAGCTCTTTCAAATCCTAAAAGATGATACTGTTAAAGTGCTGTACTTATTACGCCAGCAAATTTGGGAAACTCAGCAGTGACCACAGGACTGGAAAATGTGTTTTCATTCCAATCCCAAAGAAAGGCAATGCCAAAGAATCCTCAAACTACCGCACAGTTGCATTCATCTCACACGCTAGCAAAGTAATGCTCAAAATTCTCCAAGTGAGGCTTCAACAGTACGTGAACCATGAATTTCCAGATGTTCAAGCTGGATTTGGAAAAGGCAGAGGAACCAGAGATCAAATTAGAAAGCAAGAGAGTTCCAGAAAAACATCTGCTTTATTGACTATGCCAAAGCCTTTGACTGTGTGGATCACAGCAAACTGTGGAAAATTCTTAAAGAGATGGGAATAGCAGACCACCTGATCTGCCTCCTGAGAAATCTGTATGCAGGTCAACAGGCAGCAGTTAGAACTGGACATGGGACAACAGACTGGTTCCAAATCGGGAAAGGAATATGTCAAGGCTGTATTTTGTCACCCTGCTTATTTAACTTCTGGGCAGAGTCCATCATGCGAAATGCCAGGCTGAAAGAAGCACAAGCTGGAGTCAAGATTGCTGGGAGAAATATCAATAACCTCAGATATGCAGATGACACTACACTTATGGCAGAAAGTGAAGAAGAACTAAAGAGCCTCTTGTTGAAACAGGACAGTGGAAAAGTTGGCTTAAAAGTCAACATTCAAAAAACTAAGATCATGGCATCCAGTCCCATCACTTCATGGCAAATAGATGGGAAAACAATGGAAACAGTGAGAGGCTTTATTTTTGGGGGCTCCAAAATCACTGCAGATGGTGACTGCAGCCATGAAATTAAAAGACACTTACTCCTTGGAATTGGAAGAAAAGCTATGACCAACCTAGACAGCATATTAAAAAGCAGAGACATTACTTTGCCAACAAAGGTCCGTCTAGTCAAAGCTATGGTTTTTCCAGTAGTCATGTATGGATGTGAGAGTTGGACTATAAAGAAAGCTGAGCACCAAAGAATTGATGCTTTTGTGGTGTTGGAGAAGATCCTTAATAGTCCCTTGGACTGCAAGGACATCAAACCAGTCAATCATAAAGGAAGTCAGTCCTGAATATTCATTGAAAGGACTGATGCTGAAGCTGAAACTCCAATACTTTGGCCACCTAATGGGAAGAACTGACTGATTGGAAAAGACCCTGATGCTGGGAAAGATTGAAGGTTGGAGGAGAAGGGGATGACAGGGGATGAGATGGTTGGATGGCATCACTGACTCGATGGACATGAGTTTGAGCAAGCTCTGGGAGTGGTGATGAACAGGGAAGCCTGGCGTGCCGCAGTCCATGGGGTCGCAAAGAGTCCGAGCAGCTAAACTCAACTATCCTTCTGTTGGTCCATCTTTATACTCCCCTCTTACTGTCCTAGTAGAATGTCTTATTGAACTTGCTTCCCCCATTATTTTCTGAAGTGCTTAGGATGTGTGCTGTGTACCATGACTGATCACATATCTCTAGAGTGTACTTCATTAGGAAGGCTGAGATTTTAATAGCGAAATGATCATCTTTGTGTTTTAAGACTTACTAAAGTCTATAAAACTTTGTTTTTTATAGACTTACTTGTACATATTTAAGGTTAGTGTTTTTACTGTTAAATATATGTACATGGATATGAAAAACTCAGCAACACATGTAATCTTGAATCCCTTTGTGCAAGAACTGGGGTGGGAGTGCTTCCCTGGTGGTCCTGTGGTTAAGACTGAGCTCTCAATGCAAGGAGCATGGGTTCAATCCCTGTTTGGGGAACCAAGATCCTACATGTTGTGCCACACAGTCCCCCACAAAAAAAGATGTGGTGGGGCCCTTAGATTTAAGCACTGTGTGCTTTGGGGTGGGTGGAACAGGGCTAATGGCAGGGAAGTTCTGTAGATGGGATGTGTGTTTGGGTGTAGAAAGGAAACTTCTTGAAAATATTCATTCACCTACTTCACCAGGAACTTTAGTTTACTGACCAGAAATATTTGCCATAAATATTTGGTTCGGATGAATAACCATAGATTGAGTTTGTCTCAAGATCTGCAAAACAGATTCAGGTGTGGGTTGTGCGTTAGTTGCTCAGATGTGTCTGACTCTGTGGCCCGTGGACTGTAGCCCGTCAGGCTCCTTTGTTCATCCAGTTCTCTAGCCAAGAATACTGGAGTGAGTTGCCATGGCCTTCTCCAGGGAATCTTCCACAGGCTTTAAAAAAAGTGAAGATCCAAGGTGTACCTATATGGAATTATTGAAGCAGTAGTTGAATCAGTTTTGTTTTGCCTTATTATAGTAGTACTAATTGAATCATGGAAAGTTATTTCATCTAATAGATGGAGAGACCATTACAATATTTAACCACCTAGTTTTCTCAGCAAGGGATAAACTCAAAGGTAAAAACCAAACTAAACCAAAAACTTCCCAGCAGTTTATAAAAAGGAGGCAGAGAGGTCTGCTGCCAGTCAATCTTTCTTTGAAGAAAGCAGTAGAAGGTTTTATATATATATAAATACCAGATTATTGCATGGAACTTTATGAAATTGTCATTTTGTCAAATATTAGAGCTTTATGTACTTCAGACTAAAAATATTTGATAGAGAAGGTGGTACCACCCACTTACTAACCCAGTACATTTTTGGTTTTGTTTTGTCTTTAACTGTTTTTCCTTTTGCTGTGGCCAGAAGCAAAGGGCCTTCCATCCAGTTGGCCTTGCCCTTGTTTTTTCTTTTTGAAAATATTTATTTTTTAATTTGACTGTGCCAAGTCTTAGTTGCAGCAAGCAGGGTCTTTAGTTGTGTGTGGGATCTACTTCCCTGACCAGGGATCGAACCTGGGCCCCCTGCATTGAGAGTACAGAGTGTTAGCCACTGGACCAGGGAAATCTTAGGGTTGGTTTTTCAGGAGGGAAGTTGAGAAGTGTATCTGTCTATTTGACACAACCCTCCAAAAAGATTCATGATCTATAGTTCTTAAGTTTCAACTAAAAGCACTGAGAGGAAATTCCTCCAGGGTCTCCATTCCCTCAAGCCCAACATGTGGACCATTTAGTCAGCAAATCATCCTGACTGCCCAGGGTATGCCCGGCATGATAATGAGAAGCCAGTGTTAGAGATTTTTTATGTAAGGCTTAATTACCAGCGGCCATTTAACAGGAAGAAAGGGAAGGTGGATTCTTCAGCTCTGTCCTTTGACTTGACTGTCAAGTAAGGGCGATTAAAAATACTGGAAGATGGGCAGAGGAGTTAATTTAGTGAATTTTGGTGATTAATATGAGCATGCTATTAAAACAAACCTCCCAGCTAGAATGTGTTGTTTTGTCTTTATTTTTCAATTACTAAGAATTTATTTATGTATTTTATTTTATTTTATTTATGTATTTTAAAAATAGATGATGGTGAGCATCAGATCAGTGTTTTATGTTTTAAAGACAAACTGTTTTTCATTGTTGGATTTTTCTTTTCAATGAAGAATCCTGCAGGAGAAATTGGATCAGCCGGTGTCTGCTCCCCCATCGCCTAGAGACATCTCCATGGAGATCGACTCTCCCGAAAACATGATGCGACACATCAGGTTTTTAAAGAATGAAGTGGAGAGGCTGAAGAAGCAACTGAGAGCTGCCCAGTTACAGCGTACGTAGGCTTGCTGTCACTGGTCATCTGTCCACAGGAGTAATCCACTCACCAAGGAGAGAGTTTTATAAAATACGTGTATTTCCCATTGAATTTGTATAAATTAAATTCATATTGTGTTTCATTGCCAGTACATAATTATATGTCTGTCATCCTGGAATAGTTTATTTTTAAAAAAATTACAGTGGGGCAGGGCAAATAGTTAAGAATACTAGAAAATCACATAATTTCAGGAGGGTCCAGGATCAGAGGCACTATTTCTTTTCTTTTAATTAATTTTAATTGGAATATAGTTGATTAACAGTGTGTGTTAGTTTCTGTTATACAGCAAGCAGAGTGAGTCAGTTGTCCATTTACATACATCCACTCTTTGGGGGATTCTTTTCCCATATTGGTCATTACAGAATATTGAATAGAGAGTGTCCTGTGCTATACAGTAGGTCCCCATTCGTTATCTATTTTACATGAGAGGTAGTACTCCTCCCCAGCTCCCTGGTGTTCATCCCTTAGATGGTGCTAACACGAGCGATGCTGGAGGCCTCAGCGCACTCTGGGAGCATTAATGCAGAGAAGAGTATTTATCTTCTTTACTACCAGAATTGGGCCCCAGCTAACAGTTGTTCATGGTACTTGCCGAATCAATGCTTTTGAAGTATATTCTTTTTATTTTTGGAAAGCAAAGGAACTAATTTCTGGATGCATGATCGGTCACTGTGTATTTGCTTGCATTTCTCCTATTTCAGCTTTTAGACTGTTCAGATGTATTTGAATAGATAATACAGTACAAAATATGCAGGGAAAAAATAAGTCTCTTTCACCCCTGACCCCCAGCCCCCCAATTTTCACAATTAACACATTTTTAATACAGTCCTCAGATGTGTGTGTAGACTTCTTTTATATAAATAGTAGCACAATGAACATACTTTTTTTTTTTTTAAGTTTTCTCTTTTCACTTACTATCTCTTGCAATTTTTCCCCTGCCGATACATACAGAACTGCCTTACTCCCCCTTTTAAAGGCTGTGCAGTATTTGATTGTATGGATATGCTGTAGTTTATTTAACTCATCCCTTATCAACAGACCCCTTTGAGCTGCCATGCACAACCACAGAGAACATCTCTGTACACATATTTCGATACCTGTGTAAGAATACCGTCAGGGTAAACTCCAGGGCATGGATTTGCTGAGTCAGATGAAATGCACATTTAAAATTTCAGCGATTCTTATCTTTATGTTTTCTTCTCTGAAGTGTATTGCAAGCTCTCGTCCAGCGCTGTGTCTGGGAGGGGACATCAAGGTCATCTTGGGAACCTTTAAGAAATAGTGTGTTATGTGTCCTATTGTTAACAAATGAGCACAAACTTAGTCATTTATTTTATTTCCAACAAAAGATCTCACATATTTATTAGTAAGATAGAGTACTAGCTGAGAGACACAACAGGAGAACCAGCCATTCCATCTCTTCTATAAAACACGTGCAGGCTGTTGAGACAGCAGTTGTGTGGTTAAGATGCAAGTGACCTTGACACAGCATAAATGTGTGCCATTCGTGTGTGAGGCTCCTTAGACCCAGCTTCGTTCTTCTCCCATGTCTTCCCTCGGAATTGTACCTGATTTTATTACCACTTTTCATTCAAATCCTTTGGGAAGTGGGATAATTCTGCTTTTGTTTCTCGGCCAGGAGTCGCTTGACCCCGAAAGTCTCATGAGAAGAAAGACATGGCGAGGAACAAATTCAACCACACGTAGGATGGTGAAGAAGAAAAAAGAGACAGACTCACTGATTTAAAACAACACTAATTTATTATGTTTTAGTTTTTGGAGGTCTGGATTCAAAACAGGTCCACTGGGCTAAAATCAAGGTGTCAGCAGGGCTCGTTTCCTTGTAAGAGGCTCGAAAGGAGAAACTGCTTGCTTGCTTCAGCTTCTAAGGCGTCTGCATTCTTTGGCTCATGACTCCTCCTTTGCATGGGTACCGCTCCCACCTCTGCCACCCTTGTCACATCTTTTCACTCTGACCCTCCTGCCTTCCCCTTAAAGACCCTGGGGCTGCATCAGACCCACCCAGATAATCCAGGATGAGTTCCCATTTCAGGGTCCTTAACCTCACCATGACGACAGGTCTCTCTTCCCACATCAGGCAGCATGGCCACAGGCTTCAGAGAGTAGGATGTGGACATCTGTAGGAGGCCACCATCCTGTCTAACCCTATACAGGCTTCTGGGCTTACTCTAGGGGTGGAGCCTTGTCATCTGTATTTTTTTTAAATAAAGGCAATTCTGATCATGTACCCAGTTTGAGAATCGCCATGGATGTGTATTCCGTGAAAACAAGTCAGAGAGGGTTCTCAAGTATTGGTTGTTTTAGGTTTGGGTGTTTTTTGAGTTTTTGCTGTGTTGCACAGGCAAAGGTCTTTTAGCCCCTTTCTGAAATCTTTCAAGTGCTATTTTTCTTTCCTGTGTATACTTGCCTTGTTGTTCCCCAGACAACATTTTTGGAAGAAATTTGGGAAGGGTATCTTATTTCTTCTACTTCCTTCCTACTGCAATGTTTGGTCCCCGGAGAGACTGTGGATATCAGCAGAGGCATCTGTAAATGCTGTTTGGATTTTGTGAGGACAGGGAAAGCTGACCTGAAGCAGCTGCGTGTGGCTCCTAGCTGCTCACAGTTGTTTAGGTTGGGTTTAGAGGATGAGTTCATGAGACTTTCCTCATACCTGCATCTGTCTCCTTGGGTCGTATAATCTAGTCCCCTTTGAAAGCTCCTAGGGCACTAGGGCCTTTTCCCATTAAGTCAGGCTGAGTCTGAGCTTGAACCTCTCTCCAGATGGCTCTCAACTCTGGATGAACGTTAGAAGCCTCAGGGGAGTTTTTGTAGACCAGTGGAGAGGCTTCATCCTTGTGGATTTTAATTTCAGTGGTTTGGATGGGATCTGGGCAGGAGTATTTTCTTACCATAAACTTGAAAGGGAACGCAGAAGGTACAGGCCTTGGGACTTCCCTGGTGGTCCAGTGTTGAGGATGCTGAGGACATGGGCTCAATCCCTCGTCCAGGAATTAAGATCTCACATACCAGCCAAAAAAAAAGCCAGGTACAGGCCACCTTAGGATCATATAGGAACCATCTTTTGGGAGACTAGAAATCACCTTCAGTTAACACTATTTTTGACTGAATTTGTGAGGTGGCTGAAGATGGTAGAGGTATAAGCTGTGACTTCAAAGCTTTAGGGAGCTCAGTGTGGGAGAAAGAGGATGACTCCTGAGAGTAACTGAAGTGTTGCTCAGTCATGTCCAACTCTTTGCAACCCTATGGACTGTAGTCCACCAGGCTCCTCTGTCCGTGGGATTTCCCAGGTGAGAATACTGGAATGGGTTGCCATTTCCTTCTTCAAGGGATCTTCCTGACCCAGGGACTGAACCCAGGTCTCCTACATTGCAGGTAGATTCTTTACCATCTGAGCCACCGGGGAAGCCCTGAGAGTAAATCCAGCCCCGTGAAATCAGGTGTGGCGACCTGCCGGTAGAGGGCAGCCAAGGAATGCCACGGTCTCAGCCATCTGTACCTGGGTCTCTCACACCCAGAGGCTGTGGGCCTGGTGCCTTCTCTGTGCCTCTGGCTTCTGGGTTAATTGCCAAACTGCCAGGCAATCTTTTCAGCTATCGCTCCTGGTGACTGATGTTCTTGTCTATAGCTTATTGTTTAAGGATTCTCCCCTGCTGGTTTCCCCAGATGCTAAAGGATTGCCATTTTTCTTTGAAAGACAGGGTTTCCTCTTAAACAATTATTCTCAAAGCCTCACGAATCCTCAGTTCTCTCCTATTTATAGAAAAGAAAGGCAACTTTCTCTGACAGCTGCCCCTCTAGTTCTAGAAACAATAAATATTCCAAGAGGCTGATAGAGCACTTCCTGTAGAGCAAGTGAAAAATTCTGCATCCCCATATTTGGGATGAAATACCTTTAATCATTTATATTAAAAGTGTACTTTGTAAATATTTTCCCAGCATGCCTTCAATTAAGGAGATTTTTGCATCTGGATTAGACAGCAGGGTTTCTGGTTAGATTGAAAACAGCTGAGAGATTTAGTGTTTAGCGCACATAATAGTGTTTGATAATTTGGGTGTTTTCATTTGAATTTCTAAAATAAGGATTTTCAAAAACTTGGATGTATTCTGTCATGATGGTTTCTTGGAAATCATTGAGTACTTATCAAAAGTCATTATTTGCTAAAAATGCCAGACCTCCATTGAGTTATGTAAAACTGGAACTAATTTGGTAGACTTGGGAGTCAAAATAGGTTCAGTTTATGGGAGAGAAATTGTCAGTGTAGCAGTCACCACCTTGCTTCCTTCTTAAATCTGAACCAGACTGATAATATGGGGTAGTATCCTGTAGGACTATCTGTTAGACGTGGTCATGGCCAATCTAAACTTGTAAGTACTTTTCAGAAAAGAGAAGTAAATGGAGATTGTACTTTTCCCAAGTTCCTTGGCTGAGACAGGGGAAAATGAAGGAGCCAAGAAGATGGGTAGACACTGAGTTTTGTATGAAGTTTCGTTACTTAGTAGCAACACATTCTGTCTGGGGTAAACCAGGAAAGGAGGGAGGTCTGCCTAGGGTAAACCGGGAAAGGGCTAGAGGGTCATGTTTTACCTTTGGTGGCAAGGATGCCACAGAATCCTGCAGAGTCACTCCGGAGGGCAGACAGCTCAGCAGAAGGGGATTCCAAAGCCCCAGGAAGATGTTGGTTGCACATTTCCGATTCCTCCAAGAGATAATCTGGTTGGTTCAGCCTGAGTCTATAGCATCTAGCCCTGGGGCCGATTAGTTCTGACTGTACCACATGTGGAGCAGCTCCTGCGGAAGGGGTACTTGTCATAAGCAAGAGCCATCCCCAGAACCTGGCTGCACGTACGTCTTGATTTGCTGTCTGCCTCCAAAACACTGTGCATCAGTGAGGAGACAGTAACACATACACCAAAAATTAGACTGATGGGAAATGTTGATCTAATGTTGGAAATGTTGATCACATAGTGCTTACTACGTCGGTTTCTGGTTTTATAAAAAGATTTATTAACTGTTAGCAGGTTTTCCATGTGCAACCCCGCCCCCACCGCTTGCACTGGGGGTGTGCTAACAAGTGTGATCTCTGGGTGTGCTCCCATAGATGACGTGCCCCACCGTGTCTGGTGTTGACAGGCAGCAGAATTGGTGCCCTGAGGGGAGCCCATGGGCTGAATTTATTTCCCTATCTAAACCCCTTCCCCTCTCCACTCCAGCAAAGTAGTGAGAGCTCTGGTAACCACTCAGGCCAGACATAGCTCCAGCATGTCTTTCTCGACATAGAGCACTTTAGAAGGCGAGGAAGCGGGATTGATGCTGCCTAACCCTTTAGCACTACTTTTCACATTTTTTTCCCTAAGTGCAGATCATTGGTCAACCTTGGTACTTGGGATAAACTTGAAATCCAGGTGTCTGTGTGTGGGGAGTGAGAACGGCTGTCTTATTCTTGGTCTGTGGCACAGCCTTGTCTTTTTAAGAGTGAACTATGACTGCACGGACCTTGGTTTAATCGAGAACTCTGGCTTTTCAGATTCCGAGAAAATGGCGCAGTATTTGGAGGAGGAACGTCACATGAGAGAGGAGAACCTGAGGCTGCAGAGGAAGCTGCAGAGGGAGATGGAGAGAAGAGAGGCCCTCTGTCGACAGCTCTCTGAGAGCGAGTCCAGCTTAGAGATGGATGATGAAAGGTACGTGTGTGTCCCGCAGACCTCGTGAGAACGACAGCAACAAAAACCAGCCTCCAGCCCCGCTTCACCTCCTGTGAGATGTGGTAGGAGATGGCTGGAACGTTTATTTATTGTCATGATGAATACTGTCACCTCAAAGTGATTGCCGAGAATGGGATAAATGAAGACGATTGACCATCCTCCTTAAACACAGGAAGATCAAGAAAGTGGCCTTTCCCAAATTACTGATAGGAGAGACATGGGGCAGGTCATGCGTAGAGAGGCAGCATCAACGTGTTGTTGAATTCATCTGATCCTATGTCATGTCTCTTTAGAGCATGCGTGATTGTTATTTAGTTGCTAAGTCACGACCGACTCTTTAGCGACCCCATGGACTGTAGCCTGCCAGGATTCTCTGTTCATGGGATTTCCCAGGCAAGGATACTGGAGTGGGTTGCCATTTCCTTCTCCAGGGAACCTTCCTGACCCAGGAATTGAACCCACGTCTCCTTCTTTTGCTACTCTGAGCCACTGGGGAAGCCCTTAGAATATGGGTGGGAGCATCTGAGTTCACAGAAAAAATGAGCAGGCCATGCATGGTTCAGCCTGAGAAAGCAGACGTGTCCAGGGGGTGAAAGAATCTGCCAGAGATGGGCGAAAGTTGTTGAAAGCCAGAGGTTTTGCTTTTACACACTTGGAGACTTTTCAGCCTTTTTGCTGAAAACGAAACAAATACATTTATCTGACCAGGCCTCAATATCAAGACCCCTCGTTGTCCCACTGAGAAATGGGTTGGAATAAGAGAGTCATCCTTTGGTCAGCTAGTCAGATTTTCCTTTCCTTCCCTACCCGCCCTCCTGCTCTGTACTTTGAAGAGAGGTGATGGTTAAGACAACCACCATCCGACAGGATGGGGCAGCCAGTCTACGACCAGGGTCTGCCAATGGCTGTGATGACTCATACTTGCTGTTGACACCAGAGTGTGTTGTTTGAACACATGTGGGCAGTTCTAGCAGATCAGCACTCCATTTCTCTTATTGAACAGACCCAGGGGGCTAACAGGCGTTCTGATTAATTCACTGTGGGCAGTGATAGTATTATCATTTCACAAAAAATGTATGATTTTTTTATAATGAAGATCTACTTTTATCATCTAAAATAGTTTAATAAAAACAGACTTAAATCTGTTTTTAAAACTATCTTCCTTGTTTGAAAAGAATAAAAGTGAGTCTTTTTTTCTCAGAAGTTTATATTCTAAAACTCTCATCCTTAACTCTGAATGTCACTGATCTGTTTCTGACAGTGTCTCATTCTTCCTGAAATTCTTATCCTCTTAAAACCATTTTGACTAAAAACATCAGCTAGAATATTAATTAACTTACTACTTTAGCAATACCTGAAGACATGGAGCAGAGGATGTGTTAATATACACAGCACCCTATGCTTGATTGTTTTTTTAATTGGGATATAGTTGCTTTATACTGTTGTTAGTTTCTACTGTACAGCTAAGTGAATCAGCTGTTTGTATACACTGTTTGTATATCTCCTCTTTTGAATTTTGAATATGACACATTCTGAGGGACAAGTTCTGACTACAGTGACAACACTAAGGCTACTTCAGGCTTCTGGACAAAAATCGTTTTTCCCCAGAATTGGTATTTACTGCAGAAGCTTTGCCTTGCTTTCTTGCTTTCTTTTTTTTGACTTGTCCAGTGTGCATGGTAGCATCAGAAAGAAGGTTTGACTCCCAGCCCCGCTCTCCCACTTTTTCTTTAATGTTGGAGTATAGTTGATTTACAGCATTGCGTTTGTTTCGGGCATACAGCATGGTGATTCAGTTATACAAATCCAGATACCTGGGCTTCCCTGGTGCCTCAGATGTAAAGGATCTGCCTGCAATGCAGGAGACCAGGGTTCAGTCCCTGGATTAGGAAGGTTTCCTTGGAGAAGGGAATGGCTATTCACTCCAGTCCTCTTGCCTGGAGAATTTCATGGACAGCAGAGCCTGGTGGGCTACAGTCCATGGGATTGCAGAGAGTCAGACATGACTGAGCAGCTAACACCTATTCATCTGTC
Organism: Bos taurus; assembly: GCF_002263795.3. Lineage (NCBI taxonomy): Eukaryota > Metazoa > Chordata > Mammalia > Artiodactyla > Bovidae > Bos > Bos taurus. Next base: position 15,475,090 of record NC_037355.1, on the reverse strand, counting down.
TCTTCTTTTCCCTGTAGCTCAATACGGAATATTGAATGTAGTTCCCTGTGCTGTGCCGTAGGTCCTCGTTAGCTTTTTTAGGTTGGATTATCAGGAGTCAAGTACAGCTGCCCAATAAAGACACCTGCTGTCCCTACTGGGGATAATATCACATTTGGGAGAAAGAAAATAGGCACTTGAGACTTGTATATCTTTAAGTCCTTAAAGACCAAGAAGTGGTCTTAGTAGCCTTGCTGGCTGCAGAATTACAAGGCGTCTGATCTAGCAGCACCATGGTGGGCTACACTAAGGAGAGCAGGGAGAACTGGTGGTGAGAGCTCACTAACAGGTGCGTGCCAAACGTGGGAGCCTTGTTTTCTTCGAGTTGACTAAACCGGCATAGAAATAACTGTGTTCAAGTTCCTCATGTGAGCTGATTAAACATCAGGGCTGAGATTGCCTCTAGGGTAGACATGTCTGCACGTGTTCCTTCCTTTGGCTGGAAAGCCTGGGAAGGATCACTTCTTAGAGAGTCTCTCAAGCAGAAATTCGCCTTCGTCAGCTCTTTGTGCTTGTTTACCAAGTGAGGTCTAATATGATTTCTGAATCCAGGAAGAAGTCTGATGCGCACGGTGTGACCTACTGAGATACTCACCCGAGTGTCTTTTATTACATCCCCCATTCAAACATGTGACTGTTCGTTAAGCAAGGCCTGCCTTGTAAACAATTGACATCCACTTCAGGGAACCACGTACCTTTAATTTGATGACATACATCTCAGAGGGCTTGTTTGGGTTGGCTTTTCAAGGAACAATTCACATGTAGCCATTATAGCATTTACATGTAGCCATTGAGCCCCATTGGTAGCTCAGACCATAAAGAATCTGCCTACAATGTGGGAGACCTGGATTTGATCCCTGGGTCGGGAAGGTCCCCCTGGAGAAGGAAATGGCAACTCACTCTAGTATTCTTGCCTGGAGAATCCCATGGACAGAGGGGCCTGGTAGGAGTCACAAAGAGTCCAACATGACTGAGCAGCTAACGTACACACACACAACCCACACTCACATATGGAGTGTTGTAAGTCCATGGAGTCACAAAGAGTCCAACACGACTGAACAACTAACATACACACACACCACACACACTTACAACATGGTTGTGTCTCATTCTTGGGACAGGGGCAGTGAATTCCTACGTAACTGTTCCGTGATGGAGAAAAGCCTGGTCCTGTCTGTGACCCGGCTGTCACCAGGCCTCCATCCTGAGTAAAGACAGCCTGGATTCCCTCGCTCACACCCCTGCAGAGAGTGCTGTGCCAGGCAGTGCAGCAGCGTGGCTCTGGCGCCTGCATTATACACGTGTCCTCGTTGCAGCGGCACTTTCTGAACGCTCATGAGTTCTACCTCATGATGCAAACGTCTGACATTTTCTCGGGGAAGCATTCTGAGGAACTGCTGGGATGCAGGCGGTGCTAACCATGTCATCCTGCCTCTTAGGTATTTTAACGAGATGTCTGCACAAGGATTAAGACCTCGCACTGTGTCCAGCCCGATCCCTTACACACCTTCTCCCAGTTCAAGCCGGCCAATATCACCTGGTGAGTATGTGTTCTCGGCTGCCTCTGCGACTCATTTCTGCTGTATTTATTAGCTACCCCGGAATACGTTCCCTCCCAGCATATAAAAGTCTTGTAAACAGAGAGGGGTCATGTGTTGTCCAGAAACACCAAAAAAAAAAAAATGATCAATACCATCACAACAGAGTCTTTGCTTCAAATTTTTAAGCACAAATATTGTAATGCCAGCTGGTGGTTTTCTTCAGTTTTTCTGGAACCAAAAAATGTAATTTAAGTCTACAAAACCTTTGTGAAAAGACTATCTTTGACTATAATTTTAGGTGCCAATGAATTGACAAGAACCTTGGGTAGATTTTTCTGAGATGCATCAAAGCTTATTATGGGTTCTCTCTTCTTCTTATGGGTTCACCATCTCCGTTTTACCCTCAGAATAATTAATGCAGGTGTTGTATTAAAATTGAGGGAGCAGTGATGTGGAGGTTCCGCAGCTACTGGTCAGATGGCCAGGAAGTGGCGAGGCAGGGCGTGTCTTATTTCCAAGGCCTGTGTCCTTCCGAGCACAGGCTGCCTCCTGCTCTCTGCAGTGATGGTGAGTGGGCCTCGGCCCTGGGACACAGACCGGGCGAGAAGGAACTGGCTTTGCTTCTGTCTCTGGCTTTGCTCCTCAGAAGCCTTCCCCTCAAAGGCAGGCTTGTCTTCATCTGACCCCGAAAAACTCTCTCCCCGGGGTCCCTGGCTCCATACCCGCACAGCATGGGATTCTCGGGCCAGGAGGGCAAATTAATGATCCAGCAGGGAAGAAAGAGGAAGGCAGGGGAGGGAGGGCAGTGAGCGGAGGGAGGAAGGAAAAGGTAGCTGGCCAAGGGCTTGTGTCTTGTGACTGAAGTGTCCAGGCTGCTCTTCTTGTGCTCGCTGGTAAACAGATTTTCAACAGAGTTGGGGGGGAAATGTTGGGGGTGGGGGAAGGGAGCTGGAGGGACAGTTTCACAGCAGAATAAAGTGAGGTGATGGCTCAAAAGGGTAGCAGCAATAAAGGTTTTGTGGTCTGGGACAGTGAAACAGCTTCACATTAGGGTGTCATCTCATTTCATCTGTTGTAATAATGGGACACCAAGCATGGATGCCCTTCAGGTTGACAGAGGGGAAGTGCCGCAGCCGGGCAGGTGGCTGAGGATAGCAGGAGGCAGAAATGGCTTGGTGAGTTTAGGATCCAGCCCAGCACTGTGCTGTTATGACTTTTTGTAAGAGGGGTCACACACTTTTTGGTTTTGTTGGCCTGTCTACTTTTGCCCAAGCCATGTGGCGTGCAGAATCTTAGTTCCTGACTAGAGATCAAACTCATGCTGCCTGCAGTGGAAGTGCAGAGTCTTAACCACTGGCCCACCAAGGACATCTCTAGAAGGGTTATTTTTAAAAGCCCAACACAAAGTGTGGCAGCTTTTGTCCACTTGGGGCCAGCACGTTCTCGGGCATCTGACAGGGTGAAGAGGGGCTGTTTGCAAATCCAAAGGACTTTCTGTTGTGGATCTTCAGCACAATCATCACTTGTTCTTGCCCCAAAGGATGTTCCTGAATCTGTTTCTCCTGCTCTGCAGTGGCCTTGAGATCTCTCCAGAAGCTTCTCTCCTGAGCTGCCTCTCAGGTTTCCCCAAAGAGCATTTGGGTTTCACTACCAGGAGGATAAAGGTCTTCTTTGCTTTCTGATTTATTGATGGGGAAGAAAGTCGTGAGTTAGGAAGAAGCAAGAAAGAGGAAGGCTTTTATAGCTCATACTGATACTGATTCGTATTAAGTATAATTTAGTGTTCTCTTTGTTTTATTTAAACCTAAATGCATGTGATTTCTAATTCATTAAATGTAGTGTTGTGGTCACTGAAGAAACCGGAAACGAAAGTGAGACCTTGGTTGGGAGTATTAACTTCTATGGTAACAAATGCTCTGCAGGAAGATGTATTGCCTGCACAGAATTTTGGCTTTTGCTGTCCCTGTTGCTGTAACATGAGGCTTCCTTGTATAGACAAGCTAGTTGGTTATCCATTAATACTACATCATAGTAAGTAACAACTAGATTTTTTCTTTTTAAATTTCAGCCAGCTTTAGTGAGAACATTTGTACCATCTTTGAAATTCTAGAATATCATCAAAGTAGATTATAAACTCCTTTTGGCAGTGGAATTACTCCTATTCTCTCTAGTCCATTGCATGCATAATATATGAGCAACATCTGAATTTTCAAGTTTTCTTTTCACTTTATTTTTTATTGAAAGAATTTGTGGTTCTCAATATTATGAATATCTAATCACTGCTTCAGTGGAACTGTGCTGTTCGTAGTTTTCATTTCCATTTTAAGTATTTTGGCTCTTCTTCCCTTACCATTTCTGGTTAACATTGGCAGTCTTGTATTTTCATTAACTTGTTGGAATATTTTGAGGGCTATCTCACAACTTGATTGAAAGGAACGTTTCCCAGAACTGACAAAAAGTTCTCGCTTATATGTGGACTTGTACATGTGGATTATACAGAGTATTATTTTTTCCAGCAATTTTTTTGAAGTTGTTCACTATTTTATATAGCCTAAGAAAAAGCCATTCCCACTTAGCATGTTTTCATGTGCCTACAGTAGGCATGGGGGATAATGAAGTTGTTAAAAGGATCTATACTGCACTGGCAACAAGCACAGCTGCTGCCCCTGCCCTGGTTTCTAATTCCTGTCTCCAGGTAAAAGAACTGAGGCTCTTTGGAGAAATGTATGTTTCTGGGGCCTGGGGCAGGGAATATATGAGGTGAATGTGGACATTCCAGTTCTGCCAACATAGTAAGGAGAAGCGCAAAAAACACAAAGATAAGGATAGTTCCAAGAGACACAGGAGCTAGCCGAAAGGGCTCCCAGAGGCCAAAGCTGGAACATTTGAACGATAAGCAGTGTAATGGTAGGTTGTAACCCAAACAGAAAACAAATATCCATCAGTTCACACTGATCTAAATAAATGGCTAAGTGAATAGACAGGGAGAAGAGATAAATCTCTCATTACAGAAGAATGCCAAATAATTGATGCAGATAGTCTGTCCTCATGGAAATGGAACTAGCTCCCTGATCTCTAAATATGGACTGCAGATGAGGACTTGCAGAGAATGTCATGTGAGAAGGAAGGGGAAAGAGTACCTTTATAATGGAGAAACGTCACAGGTACTGCCTCAGCCAGGAGATCAAGGTCAATATCGACAGTGGTCAGTCATGTTGGTAGTATGTACCCTTGATATGAGGGCTTCCCATTTGGCACCAGTGGTAAAGAACCCGCCTGCCAATGCAGGAGACATAAGAGATGCAGGTTCGGTCCTTGGATCAGGAAGATCCCCTGGAGGAGAGCATGGCAACCCACTCCAGTATTCCTGCCTAGAGAATCCCATGGACAAAGGAGCCTGGTGGGCTACAGTCCATAGGGTCACAGAGAATCAGACACAACTGAAGCGACTTAGCACACACACAGCCTTGATATGATGTGATGAGAAGAGCCCTTTACCTCTGCAGTCTTCCTCCCCAAAGCTCATCACCCCACGTGGAAAATGTCAGACAGTAGACGGACACTCTGTCTGTAAAATACCTGATCAGTACACCTGAAAACTGACGAGGTCATAAAAAAACAAGGAAGTTTGAGGAACTATCTCAACCAAGAGGTGCCTAATGAGACATGACAACTATGCGTAGAACATGGATTCCTGAAACAGGAAGAGGACAATAGGGAAAACCTCAGGAAATCCAGATAATGTATGAACCTGAGTTAGTAGTAATGTATCAACATTGGTTTGTTAGTTGTGACAGAAGTACCACAGTGGCATAAAAAGTTAGTAATAGGGAATCTGTTGGAATTCCCCAGCAATCCAGTGGTTAGGACTGCACGCTTTCAGTTCCAAGGTCATGGGTTCACTCCCTGGTTGAGGAACTGCTGCTGCTGCTAAGTCGCTTCAGTCGTGTCCGACTCTGTGTGACCCCATAGACGGCAGCCCACCAGGCTCCCCTGTCCCTGGGATTCTCCAGGCAAGAACACTGGAGTGGGTTGCCATTTCCTTCTCCAGTGCATGAAAGTGAAAGTGAAGTCACTCAGTCGTGCCCGACTCATAGAGACCCCATGGACTGCAGCCCACCAGGCTCCTCCGTCCGTGGGATTTTCCAGGCAAGAGTACTGGAGTGGGGTGCCATTTCCTTCTCCAATGCATGAAAGTGAAAAGCGAAAGTGAAGTTGCTTAGTCGTGTCTGACTCTTAGCGACCCCATGGACTGCAGCCTACCAGGCTCCTCCGTCCATGGGATTTTCCAGGCAAGAGTACTGGAGTGGGTGGGGAGCTAAGATCCTCCAAAGCATGTGGTGTGATCAAATAATGATAATACGGAATCTGAGTGTGTGAAGTGCAGGAGCTCTCCCTATACTTATTTTCACCACTTTTCTGTAAACCAAAAACTATTCTAAAATAAAAACTCTATTTTAAAGCTACTAAAATAGAGAAGATCACCTAGTCATGGAAGGTACAGGGAGAAGAGAAAAGCCCTTCCATCTGATCCAGAAGTGACTGTAATATTTAGAGGTCATGTACAGGAGGAAACCTGGCAAAGGAGATTGGGAAGTTGCTCCCAGGGAAGGGGAAGGAAACCAGTATCCGATATCACTGAGGTGAAGACCAGCCTTTCAGCAAGAAGGGAGGGGTCAGCTCTGTCCTCATTGCCCCAAGGTCAATTGCAATAAAGGCCAATTGCAATAAAGGCCAATTGCAATAAAGAACGGAGAATAGCAATACAGCTGGCAGCGCAGGAACGCTGCCTGCCTTGGCAAGAGCAGCCTTGATGGAGTGATGAGGACAGAGCCAGATCAGGGAGGGCTAAAGGAGAAATCTTATCTCTAGTGCGTCAATGTTCACAGAGACAGTGTTTTCATGAATGACTTGTAGAACTAAAATAATATCCAAAGGAACAGAATCTTCAAACTTCTGCCTTTTGTTTGGTTGTATGGTGGTTGGTTTTTGTTTTTTTTTTTCCTTTCAGTTCAGTTCAGTTCAGTCGCTCAGTCGTGTCCTGTTCTTTGTGACCCCATGAATCGCAGCACGCCAGGCCTCCCTGTCCATCACCAACTCCCGGAGTTCACTCAAACTCATGTGCATCGAGTCAGTGATGCCATCCAGCCATCTCACCCGCTGTCATCCCCTTCTCCTCCTGCCCCCAATCCCTCTCAGCATCAGGGTCTTTTCCAATGAGTCAACTCTTCGCATGAGGTGGCCAAAGTATTGGAGTTTCAGCCTCAGCATCAGTCCTTCCAATGAACACCCAGGACTGATCTCCTTTAGAATGAACTGGTTGGATCTCCTTGCAGTCCAAGGGACTCTCAAGAGTTCTCCAACACCACAGTTCAAAAGCATCAATTCTTTGGCACTCAGCTTTCTTCACAGTCCAACTCTCACATCCATCCCATCTTTTTTCCTTTAGCAGAGGTGCATTAGAGGGAATTTGGGGGCAGTCGGAAGAAGCAGAAATAATCATAAAACCATCCAGAATCCTTATATCCAAAGTGTTAAGATTTTAGTGTTTTCAGGTGTCTTCTCTCCCCATGTCTCCCCTCCCACATGTCTTGCAACTTCCCTTTCGGTAGTTGATTTTCTATTGTTTATGTATACATTGGTATCTTCATTTTGCTTAGTGGTATTTTGTCATGAATTGCTTTTAATGAATCATTTTTTTTTTAATTCACAATCTTGAGCTAGTGGACAATGAAGTATAAATCTTAAAATTTTTACTCTAGGCAATGCATTTCTGTAGTAGAGCAAGAGCAATTTATTCCAACAATAACTTCATAAAGCCACAGTATTCTGTTTAGGAGGCATTTTCTATTTAGATTTTTTGGGGGATTTTTATCCTTTATTATATTCCTGGGCCTGAGGGTCAGATATATGATGATTATAACTTAGGAGAAAAAGAAAATTTTAAGACATGGTCTCTGGCCTCTAATGCTTATGATCAACAACAGGGCCTAAGAAAACATAAGAAATAAAATACTGTTAATGCAAGGCCAAATATAATGAGTTTCATGTATTTTATATCCCCTAAAATGTTAAGTTGTGGTGCATCCATACTCAATGACATATTACCCAGCACTAAAAAGGAATTAACTTGATATATACAATAACTTGGAAGGATCATAGGGGCATTGTGATGAATGAAAAACTAATCTCAAAGGATTGTATACTGTATAATTTCATATCTATTAATATAGCATGCTCAAAGTGAGAAAATTACAGTGATGGAAAACAGATCAGTCCTTGCCAGGGGTTAGGATTAGAGAGAGGGCGTAACAGTTAAAGGGACAACACAAAGAAGTTTGCTTGTGGTTTTGTAATGATTGTGTGTGCTGATTGTGGTGACAATTACTTGGATCAGCACAGGTGATAAAGTTACACCTGTACGTGTACACACACACACACACACACACACACACACAGTGAGTTTGTCTCTTAGTCACTTGTTCTGGTTTTGACAATGTGCTGAGGTTATGTAAGACATCATTGAGGGAAGCTGGATGAAGGGTAGACAGAGATCCTGGAGTATTTTTGCAACTTCTTATGAATCATGAACTATTTCTAAATAAAAATTTATGATAAAATTAGAAGGTATAATTAAAAAAAACTAATTTCAAGAAAAATTCAAAGGAGAAAGAGCCACCAGCTTAGAGAGCTTTTGAGACGAGCCTTGAAGGAGAGGTTGTTGTTGCTCAGTTGCTAAGTTGTGTCCAACTCTTCGTAACCCTGTGGACTGCATGCAGCCCAGGCTTCCCTGTCCTTCACTATGTCCCGGAGTTTGCTCAGACTCATGTCCATTGAGTCGGTGATGCCCTCTAACCATCTTGTCCTCTGTCGTCCCCTTCTTCTGCCTTCAATCTTTTCCAGCATCAGAATTTTGCCAGTGAGTCAGCTCTTTAGAGCAGGTGGCCAAAGTATCGGAGCTTCAGCTTCAGCATCCGTCCTTCCAATGAATATTCAGGGTTGATTCCCTTTAGGATTGACTAGTCTGAACTCCTTGCTGTCCCGGGGATTCTCAAAAGCCTTGCCCAGCACCACAATTTGAGAACATCAATTCGGGAAGTGGTTAAATACCTGTTTCTTTGGGGAGGAACATTGGGATCTATAGAGCTTCTCGTTTTCTTCGTTTAATATCCTGAAGTCGCCAAGTTTTCCGTGGTGGCTTTCTGTTTGCCTTTGTGGCTACAACAAACACGGCGGTTTGGTCTTGTTATTATTGGTGTATCTTTTAACACCTTCCCTTTTCTTGCATCTGGTCTTTACCCCTTCACTCTGTTTTTTCCACTCTACTCTTACTTCGTCTGTCTTCTACTTTTGTAATGTCTCAGTTGTACTCCTCTCAAGCCTGGACTTTTTTTTTTTTAGTGGAGGTAAGAGCACTTCACATGCGATCCACCCTCTTACCACCTTTTTAACTGTTCTGTACAGTACTGTTAAATAGATACAGTGTTGTGCAGCATATCTCTGTAACTTATTCTTCTTATAAAATTGAAACGTTATACCCATCAAATAATAATTCCCCCATTCCCTCTACCCCCACCCCCGGTCACCCACCGTCCTGCTCTCTGCTTCTGTGAGTTTGACCTAGATCCTTTGTGTATCTGTTGTCATGCAGTATCCATCCTTCTGTGACTGGCTTGTATTAGTTAACATAATGTCCTCCAGGTTCATCATGTTCTTTAAAAAAAAACAAAACAGAGTTTTCTTCTTTTTAAAGGCTGAATAATATTCCACTGCATGTTTACATCATGTTTTCCCTATCCATTCGTCTGTTGATGGAACTTCTGGGTCGTGTCTATGTCTTGGCTACTGTGAAGAGTGTTGCTATGAACCTGTGGGTGCAAATTTCTTTTCAAGATCCTGTTTCCAGTTCTTTTGGATAAATACCCTGGAGTGGGATTGCTGGATCATTTATGGTAGTTCTATTTTTAATTTTTGAGGAAGCTCCATAATGCTTTCTGTAGCATTCGCACCCATTTACATTCCCATGAGCAGTGCACAGGGTTCCCTTTTCTCCACATCCTTGCCGACCTTTAGAAATGTTTATTTTTATTTTTTTTAATAGCTATGCTGACAGATGTAAGATCATATCCTGTTGTGGTTTGGATTTGCTTTTCACTGATGATTAATGATGTTGAGCATCTTTTCATGTATCTATTGGCCATCGGTTTGCCTTCTTTGGAAAAGTGTCTGCTGAGGTTCTCTGCCCATTTTTTATCAGGTTATTTATTTGCTTTTGCATTGGATGAGTTCCTTACATATTTTGGATATTATTCCATATTATTCCCTTATCTGATACATGATTTATAAATATTTTCTCCCATTCCATAGGTTACCTTCCTGTCGATTATTTCCTTTGCTGAGCAGAAACTTTTCAGTATGCTGTAGTCCCATCTGGCTATCTTTGCTTTTGTGGCTGTGTGTTTGGTGTCATATGTAAGAAATCATTGCCAAGACCAACGTTATAAAGCTTTCCCCTGTGTTTCCTTATAGGAGTTTTATGGTTTCAGGTTTTATGTGTAAGTCTTTAATTCATTTTGAGTTGATTTTTGTGTGTGGTGTAAGTTAGGGCTCCAGTTTCATTCTTTATGGATGTGAATGTCAAGTTTTCCCAGCACCATTTGTTGAAGAGACCACCCTTTTACCATCACATATTCCTGGCACCTTCATTGAAATCATCTGACCATTTATGCGTGGACTTATATCTGGACTGTCTAGTCTGTTCTAGGGCTTGACTTTTATATCCTTTGTTATCCTTCCATCAGGCCATTTGGTAAGCCCATCACTCCTCTTACCCGTTTGCATTTTTGTGGATGAATAAGAACTTCTACATTTTTTTTTTGGCCTCAAGGCATGTGGGATCTTAGTTCCCTAACCAGGGATCGAACCTGTGCCCCCTGCATTGGCAGCTTGGAGTCTTGACCACTAGACCACCAGGGAAGTTCCAGAACTTCCCTATTTTTAAGCCTCCTAGATGCTTAAGACACCAGAGAGTTGAGTCCAGAGTAGTACTCACAAGTTGTTGTTATATTTCAGGTCTCTCATATGCAAGTCACACAGTTGGTTTCACGCCACCAACTTCACTGACTCGAGCCGGAATGTCTTATTACAATTCTCCAGGTCTTCATGTGCAGCATATGGGAGCATCCCATGGTATCACAGTAAGTATCCACGCAGGAAGCAGCACTTGACGCCTGATGGTGGTAGCGACTGGTATAGCGACGTGGGAGCTGATGTTGATGGCCCTTGGAACTTTACCGTTCTTATTCCTTCAGTTCATCCTAAACTTCTAGATATCTCCCAGCAATCCGATGCCGCATTGTGGTGTTGAAACTGAAATCCTTCTCAGGAGGCAAAAACTTGACCTTCACTTTCTTTGAAAGATTGCCCTTCATGAAATGTACTTTGAACTCTGGCCAATGCCGTGATTGAATTCTATGCTCCTTGCCATAGTGAATTATTGTTGGTTGCCATCACATCTGAAAGTATTTATTGTCTGCATCTTCACAGTTCGCTGACCCTCAATATTCTTCCTGAAATTAGATTCATTTCTAGTTTCATCCAGAATTTTCTTTCCTGAAATTAGAAGGAACCTTATGTGTATCTGGTTCGGACCCTACTCAGCGGAGTGTTTTCTTTAGAGCTGGCTATGTAGTTGAATAAGAGGCTTGTTGGAAATGTCACTAAAAGAGATTTGAGAACAGGGTAGAATGGAGGGTGTTCCCAGTGAGGGAATCTTGAAAAGAAGAACCCTATTCTACAAAAAAAAGAGTGTGTAAGATATTTCTGAAGCTGTTTTGCTGGTTTGATGAGCTTTACATAAAAGCAGGCATTTTTGGTTGAGCCATAGCTTTCAGCTTATTTGAGGGATTGAAGGAACTAGAGGCATACAACAGAGAGAAAAAGTTTAAGGGGAGGATGTGACAGCTGTTTTTTCATTTTCAGACAGTCTCATTGAAGGCCCCAAGTCCAGTCGTTTGATCACATGTCATGGTGATTTTGTGTAGCCTTTTCATAGGTGTCAGTGCACACTCTACCTTGTTGAAGTTTTCATGACGAGTTTGAAAACCACTGGGGAGGGACAAGGACATGGCTGGTGTTTTGTCTCCGTGGGTCCACTTCTGGGCAGCCTTAGCCCCGAGTCAAGCTGGGTTAGGGGTGAGCCTGTATGCCTGGTCTGACCTGCTGTTCCTGTCCTCTCTACAGAGGCCTTCACCGCGGAGAAGCAACAGTCCTGACAAATTCAAACGGCCCACGCCGCCTCCGTCTCCCAACACACAGACCCCCGTCCAGCCGCCGCCGCCTCCACCTCCACCACCCATGCAGCCCGCGGTCCCCTCGGCAGCCACCTCGCAGCCTGCCCCCTCGCAACATTCGGTGCACCCTTCCTCCCAGCCTTAACGCATGTGCTTAGTCCAGACCCCACCTGGGGACTCGTTCATACAGTGGAGCCGTCGACTTGACGCCAAAGGCTTCCTTCCCTGGCATATTCGGATCTGACTTATTTGCACTGAGGTTATCTAGGCTTCACCATTCATTGTGTTGTAAATGTGTGTCGGAAACGCAGCCAGTGTTGTGGGTCTACAACACTAAACAGACGACTTTTTTCCATCGGTGTTCTACTTGAATCTACATGTGCGTCCATTCCCTGGCTGGGACCTCGGCTTTTCGACTCTTTGGTAGTTAAGCAGCAGTGTGCAATTTTTCGCTTGGCCCCCAGAGCTTCATTTTCCTGGCTTTTAGGTTTGTAAAATAAAAAGGGATCTCTTTTTTATATTTTTTTCCATGAATTTGCAGGAAATTACTGAGCTGTTATGACTACCCCCCACCCCCCATTATAATGGTGTTTACCAAGCAAACCAATAATTCAGCACTACAGTTCAGACCTTTGAAAATCTAGCTCTCAGTATAGAACAGAAAGTTAGCTGGATCAGTGCCCAAGATCATGTTTAACAGAGCTTTCTAACAGATACACTTTGTATGGGGTATGTTCAGTATATCTCAACACCCACATCTCTTGTAAAAGAGGTCACCTAAAGTATTGGCTCACATGGCTGTATCTTTTCCATATACGTGGGATGGATAATTATTGTATATCTAGGTGTGATTCTGTCTTTACCCTTGATGTTAACCTACCCACACTAGCCCCCTCTCCTGTGAGTTGCTAACTACCCACCGGTGGTTGCGATGGCTGATAAGAACGTGCCGTGTGATTTCTGCTGCCAAAGGCAGTGTGATTGTAACAAAAACAGCTATTTTCCCTTTCCATTCTTTACTTGTGTTCCCCTAAAATAGACTTCGAACAGATATTTTAAAGGTGCAAAAATACTATTAGAAAAGACTTTGCAATGAACATTATAGGAATACCTTGGTATAATGGCCACAAAATACTTTATCTCTTAGCAGGAAAGAGCTGTAGAGGCAAGTAGCACATTAGCCTTGAGGACTGCTTATTTTGCCCAGTAAAAACAAGTGCAGTGTTCAAAGAAATATATCCTGAATGCGTTATTTTCATTCATTCAGCACAAATAAATTGTTTGGTTTCACTTTAAAGTGGAACACTGAGTCACTCTTTTCTTAACACTTGGAACACCTTTATTTTGGCTTTTCAGCAGTTACTGTTTTGTACTTTGGTAGTAAAGTGATTTTTACCACCTGTGTTTGCATATTTATATATGCTGTGGACGGAAATAACTTACTAGAGAATGTATATTTTATGATGAGAATGTGTATCTGTTGGATATAATCGGAGAACTGAAAATTAATTTATCCATAATTTTTAAGAGTCCATGTTTTGTGACTACCACCTCTCATAGCTAGCTCTTTACTGACCACACTCCTAAGTATAAGGAACCATAACATTGTAGATACTTAATATTGTACAGTAGAGAAACCTCCATTTTTGCCTTCAAATGCATATTTAAGAGTTACAGAATGAGAAAAAGTCTTGTTGGCTAATAGTGTTTGACTAGCATCTTAAGAACTTGAAAGTAAAAGCAACAATAGGATTTTTTTTTTCCAGCTCTTTCAGTTTCCACCCCCAAACTGAGAGCATTGCTCCTCAATTGTTTGAAAGAAATCATAAGTCTATATAAATTTTATTTATAATGTGTAATATACATAATCATAGTACAGTTCTCAAATACGGGGAAGAAGTTTGGCATTTGATTATTGAGGCTTGAGGTTTTTAATTCAATCAGATGGGGTCCTGTCTGACCTGGGTATTTCACCAATGGCTCACTGTCCCTCCTGGTATCTGGCCATTTTGAGGAATTCTGAGAGCAGGCAAACAGGTGTTGCCTGCATGGTACAGTTCTCAGTTTTTCTTAGAGGAGAAATATGATCTATGTTTACAAGAATTTTCTACAAGACTGTAGGTTTCAGTGCTGTTGGATAGAGGGTCTTGCATTCAAACAAGAGAGTCTAAAATGTAATGATCTTCCCTCTGCTTGCTAGCAATTTAGCGATCTCCGGAAAGCACAAAAGTTAACACATTGTCCTATGGTGACTGAAAAAGCACTTGGAGGAGCAAACAGTTCTGATAAATGCCTTCTAGAGACAGTCCTTAACATTCAGATTTCTACAGGAAGGTGACGCCAGTTTCCCTAGACTCGTCATTTCATTGCAAAATGATACACAGCTCCTTCAAATAGCACTTTTTCACTGTAAATCTGTTGCCTCTCCCAGTGGACATTCTGGATTGATAGAACAAACACTACTCTTCTGAACTGATGCCATTCTGGGTCCTGTTGGAGTGTTTTGTATCCCCGTGGGGAGCCTGTCACACTTGGGGAGTACCTGCTAGGGCAGCTCCTTGGCAGTTGTTTAGCCCCCAAGGACCCCAGAGATTTCCACGTCAAGAGCACAGAGGCAAAAGCCCCCTCGCCCACAGGAAGCTGACATACCTGGAGCATGTCTTTGGGGGGCTGAATGCAGTTTCTGCTGTTCCTGTTGCCCACCCGCAACCCTGGACTGACTCCCAGAGGCCTTGGAAGGCAGGTGGGAGGCACAGCAGGTTCAATAGCTTCGTTTTCCTGTCTCACTGACAGAGACCCTTGGCTATCACTGTGCTGCTAATAGAGTAAGTACTTGTCGCCAGATGACCATGCCTTTTATTCAAAACCAAATTACTTTCCCTGACACCTGATGCCTCTCTGGGCTCTGAACTGCTCTCTGTCATTCAGCATGCTGGCTTTCTAGACAGACTTCTAGTGATGTGGCAGATGGTGGAAGTATTTAAGATTTGATCTAACTCACTCCTTTGTTCTTTGAAAGGAGTTTGAAATTTTGAGCTCCTGAGAGCCTGACCACAACCATGGAATGAATGTGTGACCAGAATGTGGCTTTGACACCAAGTGCTGCTGCCGCCCCTTTGTAATTGGCTTCTCACTGATTTGACCAGAAATAATGGATAATGTGAATTTTTGTTAACTGTTCCAATTGTAGAAAGATAGAATATGTTATCGCCCTTTGTTAGGTAGACATGAACTTTTCCTGCACGAAGCCTTGCTTATAGAGGATGCCCTTACAATAAGGCAAGAAAAAGCATAGTAACTTGTGCTTGGAGAGCTCACTATTTTTATCTTATCGATACAGAAGAAATAATTTCTGCATAACTTGATTCTTCTATCTAGTACTTGTATTATAGGTAACCAACACTGATAACTTTGTAGTGATGACTACCAAAGAAATGCATAGTAAAACAACCTTTTATTTCCAAATTACTAAAGAGCCAGCCATTGACGCTGCTACGTGAGTTCCATGCTCAAGAGCCATTGTAAGAGATTAAGGGGTTTTTAGGTTTTGGGGTTTTGTTTTGGTTTTGCTTTTTTTGTTGTTAGGGGTGTTTTTTTTTTTTTTTTTTTAGTTTCTTTCCTTTTTCTTTCTCTCTCTCTTTTTTTCTTTTTTGGATAAAACACACACAGCTGTTAGGATAAAATTTTAGGGAGCATGTTCCAGAGTGCTCAGCAGTTGCGGTTAACTGCCAAGCCCTGGTTGCCTCTTGCTAGGCAATGGAAGGAATCTTCTGTTCATGATAGTGTGGGTGATGTGTGTGTGCAAGCGTGTGTGTGTGCATTCATGCCTTAACTGGGGTTACTGCTCAACTTTAGTTCTTGACCTAGTCTGCACTGTCGTCTAGATTGTATTGTACATCTCGATCTGAACTTCATCCTGGCAAAAACAAAGTTGCAGGCACAACAGTTTGCGAGTGCATTCCTCCAGCAGAGTGTTGGATCAGGTTGACCCTGAGCCTTCTTTGGACTTTATTGGGAACTAGGCATGGAAAGCAAAAGTGGGCCGTCCCGAGGAAAGACATCAGCGAGGAAGAGGAGAGAGCCAAGTGCTAGCATGTCTTCGGCCTCTGCGTATCTGTGCACACTGTATGTCGTTCATAATAGCTTGTCTACAACTTGACTAGGTTGGAGTTCTGCTAATAGTGGCAATCTTGACATTTCTTGGTCAGAATTTAGAGAGATGTAAGACTTCCAATTAATGTCTTATTTACTTCTTTATGTTGATTAGCCTTTGATACATGTGCTGAATCAGAACCTAAATAAAGATAATTTTTTAAAATGAACCTCTTGAGCCTTCTACCCTATCTCTTTCTTTCTGGTCTTTGAGTCAGAAAATGAATATTGTTTCCCTGTGGCTCCTGATAGATATTCGTCTCGGATTCTGAATACTGAAGGCTGCCTTAGAAGGTAAGCTTAAGAAGAGGAAACAAAAGAGACTGGTACTGCTCTGTTTCTTAATCAGGATGCTGGTTATCTGGATGTACTGAGGTTTTGAAACTACATTGAACTGTGAGTTTATGATCTGTGCACTGTACTATATATGTATATGTGTTGCATTTCACTTGAAAACCATAAACCTGGGAGATTATGAAAAGGAAAGAAAAACCGCACTCATTCTCAAAATGTTACCTATAAACAATAGATACATGTATATACACACACGTGCTAAGTAGCTTCAGTTGTGTCTGACTCTTTTCGACCCTATGGACTGTAGCCTACAAAGGTGATCAGTATACTTGAGAGCAAGGATTTGAGTGGGTGTGGCTCTGTAGTGCCTTTCTCTTCCTCAAGAAGATAAAATTTCTGGTCTCAGCAAGAGTGAGGAAGGAACCTCATTGTGGGGCTCCCTGCATTGTAAGTGGAGGGATGGGTGTCCTGAGTCCAAGCAGTCTACTCTGTTAGGGAACCTTTGCAGCACTGTGAGCACACAACCTGGTTATGTAATTTCATTACACACACACACACACACACACAAAATATATGTACTCTGTCGCTTCAGTTGTGCCTGACTTTTTTTTTTGGTAAAAAAAATTTTTTTTTTATTATTATAATTTTTTTTTTTTTTTTTACTTTACAATATTGTATTGGTTTTGCCATACATCCACATGCATCCGCCACAGGTGTACACGTGTTCCCAATCCTGAACCACCCCCCTCCCACCTCCCTCCCCATACAACCCCATGGACTATAGCCCTCCAGGCTCCTCTGTCCATAGTATTTTCCTGGCAAGAATACTGCAGTGAGTTGCCATGCCCAGTCCAGGGATTGAACCCCTGTCTCTTACATCTCCTGCATATAAGGTTGGCAGGCAGGTTCTTTACCACTAGCACCACCTGGGAATCCCATATACATGTACACACACATACATAGTCAGGCTTGGGAAAATACATTTGGTATATATTCTTAAATCCATCTGTAGGGTTTCTGCTTCCTAGTTGTAGGAAGCAGAGCTTTAGGATCAGTTCTAGGTTTAAGTACCAGTTCCTTCACTGGCTCAGATGAGAAAGAATCTGCCTGCAATACAGGAGACCCAAATGCAATCCTGGGTTGGGAATATCCCCTAAAGAAGGAAATGGCTACCCACTCCAGTATTCTTGCCTGGGGAATCCCATTGGCAGAGGAGCCTGGGGGCCTACAGTCCATGGGGTTGCAAAGAGCCGGACACGACTGAGTGACTAAGCAAAAATGATAAGAGTTTTCAGTTTGATTGGTTATTTGATGAGTTGACCAAAATCTTTTCATGGCAGCGAAGTTTTAGTTGTAACTTGAAAATATTGACCAAGAAATTACCCAGGACCTCTGAGTTCAGGACTTGGCTTCATTTGCCAGCTTCAGTTTTCTAATCTGCATGTTGGAGATAGCCATTCTTATTTCAGGTAGAATTTGAAGAAAATGGGATTTCAAGCAGAGTACTTTAACAACACGTAAGTTACAAAGTTTAAGCTATATGTGCACTTCTTTTTTTTCACATGGTGCTTCTAAAATCGAAATGATTTAGAAACTTTTTTGGTGTTTATGTAAAACTATAGGTAAATCTGGGCCCTTGCTTTAATGTATAAGATATTTGAATTAAAAAAAATACTTGGGGAAATACAGTTGTTTTCAGTGACTAATGTATTGATACAATTCAGACCCAAACTTTTAAACATTTTCCTAGAAATAGAGGGAGAAGTCAGTACTTGGTAAATATTTATTGTTCAGTGGCTAAGTCGTGTCCAACTCTTCATGACCCTGTGGACTGCAGCATACCAGGCTTCCCTGTCCTTCACTCTCTCCTGGAATTTGCTCAAACTCATGTCCATTGAATCAGTGATGCCATCCAACCATCTCATCCTCTGCCACCCCCTTCTCCTCCTGCCCTCAGTGTTTCCCAGCATCAGGGTCTTTTCCAATAGGTCAGCTCTTCACATCAGGTGGCCAAAGTATTGGATCATCAGCTTCAGCATCAGTCCTTCCAGTGAATATTCAGGACTGATTTCCTTTTCGATTGACTAATTTGCTGTCCAAGGGACTCTGAAGGTATGGTTTGTGTCAAATGTTTATGTCAACATAGACACTGAGTTTCTGTCCTTTAGAACTTTTCTGTCTTTCATATCTCCTCTAATTCCATATTACATTGAATTCTTTTGAACTAAATGTATTAGCTCTTTTTCTAAAGATCTTATTTTCTGATACCCTACTAATGATTGAGTGTAACTTTTAGAAACTACTAATTATGCTAAGGGATTCCCTGGTAGCTCAGCTGGTAAAGAATCTGCCTGCAATGCATGAGACCCCAGTTCAATTCCTGGGTCCAGAAGATCCACTGGAGAAGGGATAGGCTACCCATTCAGTGTTCTTGGGCTTCCCTAGTGGCTCAGCTGGTAAAGAATCTGGCTACGAAGCGGGAGACCTGGGTTCTATCCCCGGGTTGGGAAGATCCCCTGGAAAAGGAAATGGCTATCCACTCCAGTATTCTGGCCTGGAGAATGCCATGGAGTTGCAAAGAGTCAAACATGACTGATTGACTTTCACTTTCAATTATCCCAAAAACAGGTCTGAGTCATTAATCTGAAGATTTTTCATATTAAAAATCAAGAAAGAAAAAACAAGACTCAGAAGTGAAACAGATGATAGAATTAATAGACAAGGATGTGAAAACAGCCATTATAATCATTCTTCACGTGTTCTGGAAGGCAGACTACATGAGCGTGATGAAGAAAATGGAACATATAAAAAAGATCCCAATTGAACTTCTAGAGGAAAAAAAAGTACCATATCTGAAACAATGTAAAGCAACAAAAACTTGTCTTCACTCTTTTGTGGGGTTGTATTTGTGCTCTTTAAATGTTCCTTTGAAAGGCAACTGCTGAAATTCAAGTCCAGTTAACCTACTTTTCTTCCACCCCTCTCCCCTGAGATGGCTTTGTCTGGGTGCTGGTTAAATGCTTTTGGGAAATTATTAACCTTGGGAACTGCCTGACTACTGCTGTTCATCACTTTAATGCTGGGCACGAAGCCTCAGATTTACCATAGCTAGGTGGAAGAAAAAGTGTCTTGTGATTTCAGTCTGGTCTCAATTCAGTTTTCTGGGTTTTGGCTTCTTCACCTGTAAAATAAGAAGGAGATTGTATTACCAAGTCCAAGCTCATACTTCTTACCAAATGACCGGCCAGTGAATCAAGAGACAAGGTGTTGTGGCAAGGAACAGCACCTTTATCTGGAAAGCCAACAAACTGAGAAGATGGTGGACTCATGTCCCAAACAACCATGTTACCCGAGATAGAAAGGGATGGTTGTGGGGAGAGGGGGTTGGTTGGTTGTTGCGAACTATTTGGTGTCAAGAATCCTTTGTTCTTGCAGCTGTCCATGTAGGTCAGGTCACTCTGTTCCTGTAAACCTCCGACAACACAAATATTCTCTATTCTGCAACTTTTCATCTCTATGTGATGAGAAAAGTGTTATACCTTTAACGGTCAAAGCCTTGAGAATGGGCTTTCCTATATATTTCAGGCTGTAGATGACATTATTTTTACAGGAGATGGAGAACCAGCATGAGTAAGCATAGGCAACAGAGCCCAAGGGTTCGAGCTAAAGGAATAGACTCAATGTGGAGTCAGATTTGTTCTCTGTTACAAATGGGATTGTTGGGATCCAGTGAACATTGTTAAAACTTGGGAGAATGTAAGTCTTCATGTTGTCACTTCTTAACTGTCTCTAGTATTTCATTCATTCTTGTAGTTGTTCGGTCGCTCAGTGGTGTCTGACTCTTTGCAACCCCAGGGACTGTAGCATGCCAGGCGTCCCTGTCCTCTGGTGGTCCAGTGGTTAGGGTTCTGCACTTCCACAGCAGAGGGGCCTGGGTTTCAATCCCTGGTCTGGAAACTAAGATCCTGCATGCCGCATGGTGCAGTCAAAGGGGAAAAAAAAAGTTGAACCATAATTTAATCCATTTAAGGCCTTTTGAAGATAAAACTAGGGTTCAGCTGATAGGGTACTTTCAGTCTTCCACAGAGTCTTATGTTTCCAGCTCCTCACTGATGTTCTAAAGAACATAGGAATGAAATTTGTGCTGTGTGCCGAAGCCTCGGCAGAAGACCCTGTTTCTCAAGACAACAAAACTGTAATCTGTGTTGAAATAGCCTTCCTAGAATGTCCTTTGTCCCTTTTCACACCGTCTCCCAAGACCCAGCAGCAGTCTTCTCTTTAATCAGCAGATCATTTTCATGATCTACCTGGAAGTTTGCTTCTTCCCTAGTCACCTCCTTCCACCGCCACTGGGCAGCTACTAATCTGTTTTGTGTCCCTATGATGGCCACCCCGTGTTTGATGAGGGGTGCTGGAAAGGTGTGTGAGGGATCTCAGTAAAATGAGGTGGGCCAGGGAATGTGATGTATTGCATCCGGTCTGCTACAGGTGGCCTGGGGGCTAAATACCTCTAACCACCTGGTCCCACCACTCAATGGCAAATAGATGGGGGAAAAGTGAAAACAGTGACCAATTTTATTTTCTTGGCTCCAAAATCACTGTGGACAGTGACTGTAGCCACTGATATGGTTGGATGGCATCACTGACTCAAACATAAGTTTGAGGAAATTCCAGGAGATAATGAAGGACAGAACAGAGGAGTCTGGTGTGCTGCAGTTCATGGGGCCACAAAGAGTTAGTTGGACATGACTTAGAGAATGAACAACCAAAATCATTTGATTTGGCCCAAGTATGCATGAAAAACATTTTCCCCCCAAAGTGGAGAGATGTAATGTGTTGTTTTTTTTTTTAATATATATTTATTTATTGGGTTGCCCCAGGTTTTAGTTGTGGCAAGCAGGATCTTTAGTTGCAGCATGTGGGATCTAGTTCCCTGCTGCTGCTGCTACTAAGTTGCTTCAGTTGTGTCCGACTCTATGCAACCCCATAGACAGCAGCCCACCAGGCTCCCCGTCCCTGGGATTCTCCAGGCAAGAACACTGGAGTGGGTTGTCATTTCCTTCTCCAATGCATGAAAGTGGAAAGTGAAAGTGAAGTCACTCACTCAGTCGTGTCTGACTCTTTGAGACCCCATGGACTGCAGCCCACCAGGCTCCTCCATCCGTGGGATTTTCCAGGCAAGAGTACTGGAGTGGGGTGCCATTGCCCTGACCAGACATCAAACCCAGGACCGCTGCATTGGGAGCATGGAGTCTTAGCCACTGGGCCAACAGTAATATGTTTTATTTTCCTTTTTCCTCTTTTTCCCCAGCTTCATTGAAAAATAACTGACCCATCACATGGTGTAAGTTTAATATATATTGCGTAATGATGACCACAATAAGGTTGGTGAACACATCTGTCACCTCACATAGTTATTTGCAGTTTATGAAATTTGGAATACCTTTGAATTTACAATAAGGGAGATTTTTCTTTTTAAAAAAATCCAGATTTCTGATTACTCAAAAAAATAAGAGCTCAGCAGGGCCTCGCCCCTCCGTTGCTCAGTCAGCCAGGCTGAGCAGAAGCTATGCCCAAGGTGCAGAGAACATCTGCCCCTTCAGGTGGGCCCTGCAGGCTTTGAGTTTCTGAACACCTGGCATAGGGTCCTCAAGGAATGAAGGCTAGAGCTTGTGTGTGCATGAGAAAGAAAGGAGGGGGAAGAGTAGAAGAGTGAATGAGAAGTGAAAATTGAAGCCCTGTTTGGAGAGAGGCTTACACCAGAAGCTCCCAGCAGAAGTCCAGCTAATAAGGTGGTTTGTAGACGCACAGTGGGCTTTGGGAAATTAGTCTTTTATTTATGTATGTGTGTAATTTTGGCTGCACTGGATCTTTGTCATGGTGTGCGAGCTCCCTAGTTGCAGTGCAGGGGCTCAGTAGTTGCAGCAGGCAGGCATGTTACCCTGTAATATGTGGCATCTTAGTTCCCTGACCAGGGATCAAATCCATGTTTCCTACGTTGGAAAGTGGATTCTCTACCACTGGGCCAACAAGGAAGTCTCAGGAAATCAGTCTTGCGAGCCTCATGGGGAAGATTGGACAGGATTTGAGAAGATATGAAAGTATTCCTGGATTCTCTTAGCTGTGCTGCCATCTAATTTGCCCCTTGCTCTCTCCAAATACAACAGACAGCATGGTTTCAGCAGGCTGAGGACGAGGATGTGCCCATGGATGGAGAGCTGTAGAGGAGAGGCAGAAAGGGATGTTGAGAAGTGTAGCTGTCTACCTTCTGGGAGAATAAGCCTTGGTTTGTATTGCTTACCAATGGTCACCGTGTAAATTCTCCCCACCGTGGCTGATTTCACGTCAGCAACATGAAGTCACTAAACTTGGAGAGAGAGGTATAATAGTAACACCATTATATGGTATTTCTACTGTACAGATATATTAGGGGTTCAGTTCATTTCAGTTCAGTTCAGTCGCTCAGTCGTGTCCGACTCTTTGCGACCCCATGAATCACAGCACGCCAGGCCTCCCTGTCCATCACCATCTCCCGAGTTCACTCAAACTCACGTCCATTGAGTCGGTGATGCCATCCAGCCATCTCATCCTCTGTGGTCCCCTTTTCCTCCTGCCCCCAATCCCTCCCAACATCAGAGTCTTTTCCAATGAGTCAACTCTTCTCATGAGGTGGCCAAAGTACTGGAATTTCAGCTTTAGCATCATTCCTTCCAAAGAAATCCCAGGGCTGATCTCCTTTAGAATGGACTGGTTGGATCTCCTTGCAGTCCAAGGGACTCCCAAGAGTCTTCTCCAACACCACAGTTCAAAAGCATCCATTCTTTAACTAACCTTAAATACATAATAATAGTAAAATTATGCTGAAGCTGAAGCTCTAATACTTTGGCCACCTGATGCAAAGAGCCGACTCCTTGGAAAAGACCCTGATGCTGGGAAAGGTTGAGGACAGGAGGAGGAGAAGGGGCGACAGAGGATGAGAGGGTTGAATGACATTACCAGGTCAAGGGACATGAGTTTGAGCAAACTCTGGGAGAGAATGGAGGACCCAGAAGCCTGGCATGCTGCAGTCCATGGGGTTACAGAGTTGGACATGACTTAGTGACTGAACAACAACAAATAGTGAAATAGAGTAAAATAATTAGGAAGTGGAATGGTTTAAGTATTTGTTACCTATGTGTTTTTTTTTAACCTATGAGTTTTGTGGTTTGGGGGGCCATAGGGCACCTTAGTTGGAGAAGGAAATGGCAACCCACTCCAGTGTTCTTGCCTGGAGAATCCCTGGGACGGGGGAACCTGGTGGGCTGCCATCTCTGGGGTCACACAGAGTCAGACACGACTGAAGTGACTTAGCAGCAGCAGCAGGGTACCTTAGTTGTCCCACCAGGGATCGAATCCATGCCCTAACTACTGGAAGTGGAAGCATGGAGTCCTAACTACTGGACCACAGGGAAGGCCCTTAACCTATGTTTTTAATACAATCTTTTATCTTAAATAATTGTATTCTAATAGTGTCTGTGTTTAACAACCAGCTCACAAAATTCCTGGCAGTTGAACAGTCAACTCTCTTCAGACTTTTGAGCTAGCTCTATGATACCTCTGGGCCAAAGGTCAAAGCAGGCTCCTGTATCAGAGGCCTCTCGTGTTTACAAGTCCCACTGCAAGGAGTAATGAGACAGGAAGTGATTTATTTGGGGGCGTTCAAACCCCAAGCACAGGTGCAAGCACTGAGCAAGGCTGGATCTGGACTTGGCAGAGGACAAACGGTTGAGGGTGAGATTCCCTTTCGAATCTTAAGGCAGCTGCGGCAGCTGCCCTTGTGGGAAAGATCCCAAGATTAGACCCAGGCACACTGGCCTCAGTCACACTCAGGTGGCCCAGTCTCTGCAGTCAGTTGTCCCCGTGTTCTGCCTTTGCCTTCCCTCCCCACCATCCTAAGTTTCAGCAGAGACAGGAGGTTGGAACTTCATTCTGCAGAAGCAGGGATGTTACCAGAGGGGCTGAGGAGCTCTGTAGGGGGTACGGGTTGTCCCTCGGCTGTACTTGAGACTGGCCTCCCCTTGTCTTGTTCCTCTCTGTCTGGGTCAGACTATAAACTGAGCACCACACGTAAAATTTAAATAACTTGCCCAGGGCTTCCCTTATGGCTCCGTGGTAAAGAATCTTCCTGCCAATGCAGGAGACTTGGGTTCGATCCATGCTCTGCAACAAGAGAAAGCACCGCCATGAGAAGACCAAGCATTGCAACAAAGAGTAGCCCCCACTCACGGCAACTAGAGACAAGCAGTGAAGACTCAGCACAGCCAAAAATAAATAAAATTTTTTGCCCAGAATCACACAGTAAGTGGCAAGACCAGACCGTCTGGCTCCAGAGCATGCAATCTTCACAACTTGATGGAAAAGAAATGTGGCAATTGAGTGGGTGTATCATTCCTAATGACAAGAAATTCCAGAGCAGTGGTCGTTTTAGCAGCTGCTAAAAATCCTTGGGGAGATGTTGGGAATATAGAGCAGAGAAGTGGGGTTGGGGTTGGGAGTGCTGGTTCAGATTGGAGTGAAGGGAAGCCTGTGAACATTGGTACACCATTCATCTCTGTGTTTAGGGCTGGGGTGGGTAGAGGGAACTGGGCTCTCAGAAACAAAGAGGCCTCCTCTCTCCACTTCCAGGAGAGCACCCAAGAGACCAAGGCCGCCTAGATCAAAGCAGAAGTGGATCGAACACCTCCTGGATAGTTGATGTTAAAGGATTGTTGTTAATTTTGTTTTCCTTTAAAAATTTTTTTATTAGAGTACAGTTGCTTTACAGTGTTGTATTAGTTTCTGCTGATCAGCAAAGTGAATCAGCCACATGTATATATACATATATATATATATATATATATATATATATATATATCCTCTCTTTTTTGGATTTTCTTCCTATATTGTTGATTTCTTTTCCAGCTGTGATAATGGTATTATATAGCTATTTCCCCCCCCGCCTTTTTTTTTTAAGTTTTTTATTTTAGCCGATGACTATTTCCCATAGAACCTGGGTCCCAGATCCATGAGAAATATCAGGACCCTAGAATGAAGGTGCTGGAGAGGGCCACAGAAACAGAACTCCATTCAGGAAAGATTCCAGATTCACCAGGAGACCTTTCTCGGGGTTTTGGGTGGGTTAATTACTTGGGGGAGTTTTGCCCTTAAACATTAAGTTCAGAGCCTTACTCAGCAGAGCCATCAGAGATAGGGTTGCCTGAGAGGTCACGAAGTATAACTGCAAAAGGACAGAATTTCAAGCAACAGAAGATGCAGTTTAGAGATAGACTAACTCTTGCCTGACTCATGACTTCATGGAAGTTCCTAAATCTCTCTATAATTTTCTTTTTTTGTTTTCTATTTCTTATTTATATATAAGATGCATTCATCCTATTTCTTATCTGTAAACATTTCTAAAAGATCTGTGTCTTTTAGAAGTTTTATAAATACTTACTGATGCAATGATATGACATTTGGGGTTCTCTTTAAAACAGTTCATGGGGGTTAGGCAGGTTGATGTGTGTATAGAGAAAACAGGATGGGGAGGATACTGAATTAGGTGATGGGCACCTGAGAGTTTGTTACACTATACTCTTGTATGTTTGAGATTTTCTTAGCAAATTTTTCAGAAATACAAGGGAGGGGATCAAGAGATTTTAAGGATAGAAAGGGGGATGGGCAGGCATCTCAGGAAAGACGGTGCTAGAGATACCACCGTAGAAAATTCTAATTTTTGCAGGAAGGCAGGAGTATTCTGTACCCCACCCTCCAATGTGAGAAACCTGGGGGGAAGTTGCTCTGAACTGAGTGTGAGTTTCTGGGTTTGGGACTTGTGGACTCTGGGCAACTGGCTTGGAGTGACTGATAACCTAGTGAAATTCTTCGCACAAGGATGTCCTCTTCTTTTTTCCCATTTTGTTCTTGTATCTGTATTTCCACAGGAAGCAGGGCTGGCTGGTGTGCTGGGGCTTCTGTTTTGCTTGAGAAAAGCCACTGCTTGCAGGTGTCCTGGGGAGTTCTCATTTTTTCGGTCGAGATGTAAGGTTGCTGTCATTACATTTGGGGTTGGCCTTATGGAACTTTGGGACCATAAGAGGGTTGGGATAAATTCATGTAGTTTGGGAGTCCTGAAGAAAGCACATTTGTAATAAGGTTTCTAAAGAGACAATCTGTACCTGAGTATCGAGTGAGACTCCCATTAGAACCCCTGAGCTTATGACTGGATTAGGGGAAGGAAATCACTGGGCTTCATTTTACTTTGGCTTTTCAATCTCTTTGTGGGACTGTGAGTGTCAACTTCTGGTTGCTTTTATTTAATTAATTTATTTTTTGACTGAGCCATGCGGTATGTGGGATCTTAGTTCCCAGACCAGGGATTGAACCTGGGCCCCCTGCATTGGAAGCACATACTCTTAACCCCTGGACTTCCAGGGAAGCCCCTGTAGGTGCTTTTTAAGCTGCTAAACTTTCCCTGTGGTGGGTATTCGTGACTCATTATATAAGCCTTTCAGGTTATATAACATATGACCCCAGGTTGGGTGGCACAGCTGGGCATAAATTCAGGTGAGATGCAGAATAAAGGGTTAGTCCTCTGAGAGTCCAGCTCTGAAGTATCTTAATATCAAGTCTGACCAGCTTCATACCTTGGGAGCAGCTTCTGTCTTGTCCCACTAGCCCCAGGTCAGTACTTAAGAATAATCATTTAAAAAATCTAAATGGCCACTTGGGTGTGGATAGCACATTTCTGATATTCTGAGCTCCTTCTCTGAAGAGATCATCAGATTTAGTGTTGGCTGTTAAATGGGTTAATAAAACTAAATGTAAAGAATTTTAGGGTGGGAAGAAAGCTCTTAAATTCTCTACTCTGCTCCTAGTTTCCCCCAGGGTACATTTTGTTCATGTGATTGGGTGAGAGTTTGGGACAGTGACACTGAGCCATGGAATCAGCAAAAGTTTGGTTAGACTCTACATCCCCAGATTTCTAGCCACCTTCCTCCCTAGTGGCTCAGACAGTAAAAAAAAAAAATCTGCTTGCAATGTGGGAGACCTGGGTTCGATCCCTGGATTGAGAAGATCCCCTGGAGAAGGGAATGGCTACCCACGCCAGTATTCTTGCTTGGAGAATTCCATGGACAGAGGAGCCTGGTGGGCTTCACTCTAGGGGGTTACAAAGAGTCGTATATGACTGAGTGACCATCATTTTTACTTTCCTCTTCTCAGGAACCCTGTCTTCAAATTCCATTCCCTCATCTGAAATATTTGGCTTCAGATCCTTGGTTTCCTTGATCCTAAAGAAAGTACTTTAACATTAGCTCATCTCCAGAGTTGATTTACCAGATGGCAATAGTAATAGCTTAAAAGGGAAAAGGAATGGTTTTATTTGTAAAGCAATTAAAAACCAAGTGCTCTTTAATGTTCATTACTCTCTCTGTGTTAGGAAAACAAGTGCCTTAAATTGTCATTAAGATCCTCAGCTGTTAAACAAGCTTTATTACCATTTAGATGAATTGCACATTATTCATGATATTGGCTTTTTAAAACTGCATTCAGAGTCTCTCCAAAGGTTAGGTGTGAAATGCCCTTCAAACCTGAGCCCCAGGTCATCTATAAGCTCGGATCAGCCTATTTATGTCGCTGACGGAAAGTTCAGTCGGTATTTAAAAAGGGTGCTCACTTTCCCTTTTCACTTTCATGCATTGGAGAAGGAAATGGCAACCCACTCCAGTGTTCTTGCCTGGAGAATCCCAGGGACGGGGGAGCCTGGTGGGCTGCCGTCCATGGGGTCGCACAGAGTCGGACACGACTGAAGCGACTCAGCAGCAGCAGCAGTGGCGGCAGCTGGTGCTCATCTGATTGATCTCTCTGATCAGCTGGTGTGAGGTATGGCTCTTTTCTCTCCTTTTTTCTTTGCATCAAAACATATGCTTTGTGGGAATTCCCTAGCAGTCCAGTGATCAGGACTCCATACTTTCACCACAGAGGGCGTGGGTTCAATCTCTGGTTGGGAACTAAGGTACCACAATTGGCATGGCGTAGCCAAATTTTAAAAAATCTCTCAGTTGTGTCTGACTCTTTGAGACCCCATGGACTATATACAGTTCGTGGAATTCTCTAGGCCAGACTACTCCCTTCTCCAGGGGATCTTCCCAACCCAGGGATCGAACCCAGATCTACCGCATTGCAGGTGAATTCTTTACCAGCTGAGCCACAAGGAAAGCCCACTGTTGTAGCTACCCTTGTATATTTTGGAAGCAAAGGTGAGAGATTAGGCATTCGTACCTGAGTGCCTGATTAGATATTGGATCTGATATTTAGATCCTTGGACAGTTTGCATAATCAACCAGAGGCCATTTTCTCATCTACATAGAGCTGGGTGGAAAAAATATCTTACTGTAGATGAAACTCTTAGGTCAGGAACTTAGAACTTAGGACCAGTTAAACCCTCAGTATGTGAGAACGGGTATTAAACATGTCTGCATTCCATGACTTTACCACTCTAATATTGTCAATCATATTAAATTCTAATGATAGACATCAACTTAACTTCTCATAGCTCCAAGTTTTTCTTTTTTAATGTTTACTTTCTGAAAATGCAATTTAAAGCTCTTTACAATCAGCAAAAATCAAGATCAGGAGCTGACTGTGGCTCAGATCATGAACTCCTTATTGCCAAATTCAGACTTAAATTGAAGAAAATAGGGAAGACCATTAGACCATTTAGGTATGACATAAATCAAATCCCTTACGATTCTACAGTGGAAGTGACAAATAGATTCAAGGGATTAGATCTGATAGAGGGCCTGAAGAACTATGGATGGAGGTTCGTGACATTGTACAGGAGGCAGTGATCAAGACCATCCCCAAGAAAAAGGAATGCAAAAAGGCAAAATGGTTGTCTGAGAAGGCCTTACAAATAGCTGAAAAAAGAAGAGAAGCTAAAGGCAAAGGAGAAAAGGAAAGATATACCCATCAGAATGCAGAGTTCCAAAGAACAACAAAGAGAGATAAGAAAGCCTTCCTCTGAGAAAGCCTTCCTCGGTGATCAAGGCAAAAAAAATAGAGGAAAGCAATAGAATGGGAAAGACTAGAGATCTCTTCAAGAAAATCAGAGATACCAAGGGAACATTTCATGCAAAGATGGGCACAATAAAGGACAGAAATGGTATGGACCTAACAGAAGCAGAAGATATTAAGAAGAGGTGGCAAGAATACACAGAAGAGCTATACAAAAAAGATCTTCGTGACCCAGATAACCACGATGGTGGGATCACTCACCTAGAGCCAGACATCCTGGAAGGTGAAGTCAGTGGGCCTTAGGAAGCATCACTATGAACAAAGCTAGTGGATGTGATGGAATTCCAGCTGAGCTGTTTCATCCTAAATGATGCTGCTGTAAAAGTGCTGCACTCAATAAGCCAGCAAATCCGGAAAACTCAGCAGTGGCCTCAGGACTGGAAAAGGTCAGTTTTCATTCCCAATCCCAAAGATAGGCAATGCCAAAGAATGTTCAAACTACTGCACAATTGCACTCATCTCACACACTAGCAAAGTAATGCTCAAAATTCTTCAAGTGAGGCATCAACAGTACGTGAACTGAGAACTTCCAGATGTTCAAGTTGGATTTAAAAAAGGCAGAGGAACCAGAGATCAAATTGCCAACATCCATCGGATCATCAAGAAAGCAAGAGAGTTCCAGAAAAACATCTACTACTGCTTTATTGACTATGCCAAAGGCTTTGACTGTGTGGATCACAATAAACTGTGGAAAATTCTGAAAGAGATGGGAATACCAGACCACCTGACCTGCCTCCTGAGAAATCTGTATGCAGGTCAAGAAGCAACAGTTTGAACTGGACATGGAACAACAGACTGGTTCCAAATTGGGAAAGGAGTACGCCAAGGCTGTATATTGTCACCCTGCTTATTTAACTTATATGCAGTGTACATCATAAGAAATGCTGGACTGGATGAAGCACAAGCTGGAATCAAGATTGCCGGAAGAAATATCAATAACCTCAGATATGCAGATGACACCACCCTTATGGCAGAAAGCGAAGAACTCAAGATCTTCTTGGTGAAAGTGAGAGAGGAGACTGAAAAAGCTGGCTTAAAACTCAGCATTCAGAAAACTAAGATTATGGCATCTGGTCCCATCACTTCATGGCAAATAGATGGGGAAACAGTGGCTGCCTTTATTTTTCTGGGCTCCAAAATCACTGCAGATGGTGACTGCAGCCATGAAATTAAAAGACACTTGCTCTTTGAAAGAAAAGTTATGACCAACCTAGACAGCATGTTAAAAAGCAGAGACACTACTTTGCCAACAAAGGCCCATCTAGTCAAAGCTATCGGAGAAGGCAATGGCACCCCACTCCAGTACTCTTGCCTGGAAAATCCCATGGATGGAGGAGCCTGGTAGGTTGCAGTCCATGGGGTCGCTAAGAGTCGGACACGACTGAGCGACTTCACTTTGACTTTTCACTTTCATGCATTGGAGAAGGAAATGGCAACCCACTCCAGTGTTCTTGCCTGGAGAATCCCAGGGACGGGGGAGCCTGGTGGGCTGCCGTCTATGGGGTCGCACAGAGTCGGACACGACTAAAGTGACTTAGCTTAGCTTAGCTTAGCTTAGCTTAGCTTAGCTTAGTCAAAGCTATAGTTTTCCAGTAGTCATATATGGATGTGAGAGTTGGACCATAAAGAAAGCTGAGCACCGAAGAACTGATGCTTTTGAACTGTGGTGTTGGAGAAGATTCTTGAGAGTCCCTTGGATGGCAAGGGGATCAAACCAGTCAATCCTAAAGGAAATCAGTCTTGAATATTCATTGAAAGGACTGATATGAAGCTGAAATTGCAATACTTTGGCCACCTGATGTGAAGAACTGAACCAGAAATAAGAAATGGGTGTTAGAGGTATTTAAGTTTATATGACTTGGGTTACGCTAAAATAAATAAAATAAAGGAATTTGTGAAGGGAAGGTGGCTTGAGGTACACTTCTGTTATATATTTATTTTGGTATAGAAAGCCCTGACAATTCAAAAATACCCCTTCTCATCTCCCCCAGTGTTGAATTTTCCTTGTTGGTTCCTAAGGGTTAAGAGCGGTGATATGCAAGGCAGAAATCTTATCCCTGGGAAGGACCCAATTCTCTGACTAGAGTGGGGTGTGTTGGAAAGAGCATAAACTGGGTTTCAGGAGACAGAGTTTTGGGTCTTCTTTGGCCACTTGCTTGCTCTGGCCCTGGATCAGTTCCTCAGCATCTCTTGGCATCAAGCATCTAGCTGTGTGCCTAGCACATAGGAAGCACTTACAAGCTCCTTATCTTTCTATATCTTACCCACTCAAATTGCCTAAACCGCACATCTGATGCCTCCTGGGCTTCTTATAGTCCTTCCCACCCAGTTCCAGCCAGGCAGTAAGTCTGACCAGTTTTACCTGCTAAATGCTGCTGAATCCTGCTTATCCTCCCCACCCCTGCCCCAGGTCAGTTCAGCCCTTATTGTTCACTGGACTCTTGTAGGAAATCATTTCTCTGTGTTGGCCACAGGTCCCGCTCCGATAACCATCTCTCACTCCTGCTAAGAATAGGAGAATTAACCAGATCTTGCCTATAAAAGAATAAAAATAGCAAGCAATCTTTTCATTCTTACTCTGTGCTCTTCTATTGATAAAGGTTTCGTGTATGTTAACTCAATCCTTGCAATATTTTTATGTGAGGATGACTGTTCTGATTTTTAGTCGACAGATTAAAAAACTGAGGTGTAGAGAGGTTGAATAACTTCGTTGGAGTTAAACTGCTAGGAAGTGAGGAAGCAGAATATTAAAATTTTATATGTCTCTTCTCAGTCTGTCTTGTCTCTGGCCACTTCTGCCTTGTTCTTTTTTTTTTTTTTTTGCCACGCTGCGTCTGTGCACAGGTTTTTTCTAGTTGTGGCAAGCAAGGGCTACTCTTTGTTAAGGTGCATGGGCTTCTCATTGCGATAGCCTCTCGTTGCGGAGCACAGGCTCTAGGGCACGTGGGCTTCAGCAGTTGCAGCACGTGGGCTCATCAGTACATGTACATGGGCATAGTTGCTCCAAAGCATGTGGTATTTTCCCGGACCAGGGATTGAACCTGTGTCCCCTGCATTGGCAGGCAGATTCTTAACCACTGGACCACCAGGGAAGTCCCTGCCTTGTCCCTGCTAAGCCTTCAGGTGTGTAAGCCCCATGATGTTCTCATCCCACCCATATCCATTCTACTCCTCCCGTCTTATTGCTTCTGTTAATAGCTCTGCTTGGAATGCTTTTCCTATTAACTCCTTGGCAAGTTCCTACTTATCCTTTTGATACTGAGCAGGGTCCTGTAGGGTTCCTGGGCACAGAGTCTCTCAAAGTTTCTTTGATTATAGGAAATAGCCTTCATTCAGCCTCCATGACCTTCCCTGAGTTCCCATGGGCAGATTCAAGCAGTTGTTAATTAGGGAAGGGAAAGGAGGCGAGACCAGAGAGAAACAGCTAAGAGCAGCCTTGAAACAGCGTTCTGTTTCCCCATCAAGTGATACACACAATATCTTTGAGCTATTTTGCAGATATTGAAACTCCTCCAGGTGGGAGAAGTTAACAATTAACAATGGTATGCTGCCCACAGGGATGTAGACCCCAGACCAGTTGGACCTGAAGATTGGTGATGCAGACTCCTTCTTACCTCACCACCACCCCATCAGAAGAATGTCCATGAGAATCAATCACTCCCTCTTTGAACAATTACTATGAAACTTCTCACAGTCTTTCCCAAGTGGGGACATATGCCTTTGAGGACATGAGCCTGCTGGGTTCCCCTTTGCCTGGCAAAGCAATAAAGCTATCCTTTTCTACTTCGCCCCCAAACACTCTATCTCCGAGATTTTATTCAGCACCAGTATACAGAGAAGCTGAGCTTTTGGCATCACTTTCAGACTTGACCCTGGCATCACCTCCCCCATCATTCAGTCTTCCCACCTGGGTCGCCCTTGTGCTCTGTGCACACCTTCGAATATCTGAGGGGCTGCCTTGTATTAGGAATGAGACAGATGATGGAAACCCAGATTGGGAGGTGGTCTTTGGGATTTCAGAATCATTTAGGGAAAAGAGGCAAAAACCCCGGAGCAGAATAGCATAAGCAATCCTGGAAAGGTGAGCACAGGTCACTCAGAGGTCTCTAGCCTGGGGCTTGGGGAAACTAGAAAGAAATTCACAGTGAAGAACTGGGGCAAGGAAAGGCCATCTAGACAGAAGCAATGGCCATTTGCAAGCTCAGAGCCAAGACAGCTCGTGGTAGGCCTGGGGAAATAATTGAGTGCATTCATCTATTTCCTTGTTTCCCCCAGTTGGCTGAGCTCCTTGAGGATATCAAGTCCCTTCTGCATGACTCACAGAGATCTCAGTGGACCTGCCCCTTGCTGCAAACTTATATGTAACCTGACCCCTCTCCCCACCTCCTTGGAACAGTTCTCTGAGTCCCCTGAGATGCTGTCTCCTGGGCTTGACGTCCTAAAAATTCCCACCAAATAAAATATAACTCTCAACTTCAAGGTTGTAACTACTTTTTAAAAAATATTTATTTATTTATTTTAATTGGAGGCTGATAACTTTACAATATTGTGGTGATTTTTGCCATACATTGACATGAATCAGCCATGGGTGTACATGTGTCCCCCATCCCGAACCCCCCTCTCACCTCCCTCCCCATCCCAACCCTCTGGGTTCTCCCAGTGCACCAGCTTTGAGTGCCCTGTTTCATGCATCAAACTTGGACTGGTGATCTATTTCACATATGATAATATACATGTTTCAAAGCTATTCTCTCAAATCATCTCACCCTTGCCTTCTCCCACAGAGTCCAAAAGTCTGTTCTTTGTATCTGTGTCTCTTTTGCTGTCTTGCATATAGGGTCATCGTTACCATCTTTCTAAATTTCATATATATGCATTAGTATACTGTATTGGTATTTTTCTTTCTGGCTTACTTCACTCTGTATAATAGGCTCCAGTTTCACCTACCTCACTAGAACTGATTCAAATGCATTCTTTTTAATAGCTGAGTAATATTCCATTGTGTATATGTACCACAACTTCCTTATCCATTCATCTGCTGATGGACATCTAGGTTGCTTCTATGTCCTGGCTATTGTAAACAGTGCTGTGATGAACATTGGGGTACACGTGTCTCTTTCAATTCTGGTTTCCTCACTGTGTATGCCCAGCAGTGGGATTGGCTGGGTTGCAAGTGACCACCTTTGCCCCCTTCTGTCAGGTAGGAAATTGTAACTACTTTTCAAGTCGACAATACTTTCCCTTCTCCAGACTGGAAGTGGAAAACCTCTTGCCAATATCCCTGGCCTGCATATAGACTCCTCTGCAGGATTGGTCAGATATCTGAAAGCCTCTTCTAAATGCAAGGTCCCTGTAGAGCCCTGAGAGACTGAACATACATTGGCCAGACTATAAATAAAAATAGAACCCTGGCCCACAGCTTGCTGCAATCTGCCCAGGAAGCCATCCTCCTAACAACAGTAGCCAGTCCAGAAAGCCAAATCTTAATCCCTGTGGCAATTGATCCCAAACAGCCAGGACTTGATTAATAACTGACAGCCTCCCTAATTTTTGTACCTACTTCTGCTATAGGACAGACAGGAGAAAGCCAGAACGCACCCGTAACCAATTACACAGGAAAGCTCCATGTCTCACTGGCCTATCTACTGCTTCTCCACGCTAACAGCCTCCAATCAGGGCTTCCTACCCTTTTTATCCGCCAGAAAACTGTCACACTCTAACCTCTGCTTTTTTTTTTTTAATTATTTGTGCCTGTGTCGCTGCATAGGCTTTCCTCTAGTTTCGGTGAGCAGGGGCTATTCCTCGTTGAGGTGTGTGGGCTTCTCACTGTGGTGGCTTCTCTTGTTGCAGAGCAGGGGCTCTGGGCACATAGTAGTTGCAGCACTGGGTTCAGTAGTCTTAGTGCCCGGGCTCTAGAGCACAGGCTCAGTAGTTGTGGCATACCGGCTTAGTTGCTCCATGGCAGGTGGGATCTTCCTGGACCAGGGATTGCACTCACGTCTCCTGCATTAGCAGGCAGATTCTTTACCACTGAGCCACCGGGGAAGCCCTTCTGCCTGCTTTTGAGTTTCTGTCACGTGCAAGTGATGATGGTCAACTCCCTTGCTAGAGCAAGCTCTAAATCAATAGCCTTTGCTTGTTCTCATATGGGTGGTCTTCATTCACTTCCACGGATCAGAAGTTTCCTGAAGCTCAGGGTATTCCATTGATTTTTTTCACTCTTGGATACAACTTCCCTTTCTTTAAACACAAGATTGTTTTTAACCAACACTTTTCAATAATTTCCCCAAACCTACTCTAAACATTGACCAGAACTGAGCATGTTTGTGCTGTGTGGTGCTAGTGGTAAAGAACCCACCTTCAATGTAGGAGACATAGGAGACTTGAGTTCGACCCCTGGGTCAGGAAGATCCCCTGGAGGAGAACATGGCAACCTACTCCAGTATTCTTACCTGGAGAATCCCGTGGACAGAGGAGCCTGGCAGGCTACTGTCCACAGGGTCACAAAGAGTCCGACAGGACCGAAGCGACTTAGCCTGCAAGCACGTGCTGGAAAGAGCACTGTTTCCTAGGAGATAAGAAATAACACCTGGATTCCCAAATCTGCGCTCGGTGCTGTGAGTCAGCAAGTCTCTTAGACTTCTGCTACCTCCATCTTCTTACCTGTAAAATAGGACTAAGACATGATTGTCTGGTTAAGTATTTGGACCATACCCCATAGTCCTCTGGCCTTCCCTGATAGCTTAGTTGGTAAAGAATCTGCCTGCAATGCAAGAGACACTGGTTCTATTCCTGGGTTGGGAAGATCTGCTGGAGAAGGGATAGGCTACCCACTCCAGTATTCTTGGGCTTCCCTTGTAGCTCAGCTGGTAAAGAATCCACCTGTAATGCTGGAGACCTGGGTTCAATCCCTGGGTTGGGAAGATCCCCTGGAGAAGGAAAAGGCTACCCACACCAGGATTCTGGCCTAGAGAATGCCATGGACTCTATAGTCCATGGAGTTGCAAAAAGTTGGATACGACTGAGTGACTTTCACTTTCACTTTCCATAGTCCTCAATATTTATAACACCGGGTACACCTCTCAGCACTTTCTTACAGTTAAAAAAAAAATTCTAGAGGAAGATATGGAGATATTTTATTTGAAAAGACTATGGCAATGAGGGGAGGGGCACTATTGTAATAGAGTGCTTGGAGCCGGAGATTTGCAAGGGTCTCCGACAGGTTTCAGAGAAGGCGATGGCACCCCACTCCAGTACTCTTGCCTGGAAAATCCCATGGATGGAGGAGCCTGGTAGACTGCAGTCCATGGGGTCACGAAGAGTCAGGCACGACTGAGCAACTTCCCTTTCACTTTTCACTTTCATGCATTGGAGAAGGAAATGGCAACCCACTCCAGTGTTCTTGCCTGGAGAATCCCAGGGACGGGGGAGCCTGGTGGGCTGCCGTCTATAGGGTCGCACAGAGTCGGACACAACTGAAGTGACTTAGCAGCAGCAGCAGCCAACAGGTTTCGTCAGGAAGGGCTGTGCGGTGTTCTGATGCTGGCTCAGGTTGAAAGTGGGTCAAGGTTCAGGCTCTTCAGGGGAGGGAAGAAGCCAGAGTAAAGTTAGGTCAGGCCATGTCAGCAGGCGTTTTGTCCATAATGGTTAGTAGTGTTAGTCGCTCAGTTGTGTCAGATTCTTTATGACCCTGTGGTCTGTAGCCTGCCAGGTTTCTCTGTCCATGGAATTCTCCAGGCAAGAATACTGGAGTGGGTAGCCATTCTCTTCTCCAGGGGATCTTCCCAACCCAGGGACTGGGGTCTCCTGCATTGAAGGCAGATTCTTTACCATTTGAGCCACCAGGTACACCTGATGGTCAATGGGCTCAAACAATTTAGCTAATCATTGATAGACAAATAAGGGGGGCTGGAATTTGTGTCTAGGTAAATGAGGGAGTATCTATGAATCTCATCCAAGTTACATGAAGGGTGTTTTTTTTCTTCCCATTTTATTGAGATATAATTGACATACAGCACTATATTAAATTTAAAGTGTACAGCATAATGATTTGACTTACACATATCATGAGATGGTTGTCCCAATGAGTTTAGTGACCATCCATCATCATATATATATATATATATATATCATATCATATATATATCATATATAATATCATATATTTATATATATATAAAGCAATAGAAAAAAAAGTATTTTTTTGTGATGAGTACTCTTAGAATTTACTCTCTTAACAGCTTTTATACCTAACATACAACAATGTTTTGTTTGTTGTTTGTTTTGGGGCTGAGATACACAGCTAGGAAGAAACTGTAAAAAAAAAAATATATATAAATCATCTATACATCAATTTTTAAAAGTTTGTTACAAAAACAGTGCAATTGATGAGGAAATGTGGTTGTTTCTGGCCATGTAAAACAAAATAAAATCAATTTGAAATGAAAGTGACAAATATTTTTTTAAAATAGAAGATCACATGATTGTAAAGAACTTTAGCTCTTCCCAAAGTGAGAAAACTTTGTTCCTTTAAGTCATCAAGGACGTGGTAAAGTCAGCGTAAGGCACAGAAAAGTATTCCGGTAAGACATAGAATCCTTTGCCTTTTAGGCAGACTGAGAACACTTTTCTAATCTCTTAAGAAGCAGATCAGTAATCCAAGAAAATTTTGTCATTTGGCAACGAGAAAATAGAATTTCAGTTTTTCACCAGTATAATATTTGATACTAGTGATCTTTTAAAGGCAATCTTATAATAAGCCCATTAACCCTTAACAAAGGAGGTTCCCTCATAGCTCAGTTGATAAAGAATCTGCCTGTAATGCAGGAGACCTGGGTTCAATTCCTGGGTTGGGAAGAGTCAGACACGACTTAGTGACTAAACCACCACCAACCCTTGACAAATGTTGACCATGACAAATACAGTTCCCTTTCTGTGAGCCTTCTACAACTTTCTATACCCATGCAGATTTCATCCTCTGCATCCCTGCTCCTCACTCTCAAACAACCAATCATCTTACTTTAGGACAAAGCTACTCTTCTTTCCCTTAACAAAAACACATCCTGAATACCTTGCATACAAATTTATTTTCCTATGCAGTTATTTCTCCCAGAGACTCATTCACAGATAATGATCATAACTTTTAACCCCAGCAACTTCTGTTCCACAGAAATAACTGAAAAGTGGATAATTGTGAATTGTCACACACTGTTTTATAGCAAAGCTTATGAATGTACATCTCACAACTTTTTATGGCCGCATACATCTTTACAGTACAGCTTCTTGATGTGGCAGAAAACACATCCATTAACAGATCAATATATATAAAGTCTTAAAATTATGCTTGGTTGTTAATATTTCAGTATTTTATCTTATTAGAAATAAGGTAGGGTTTCCCTGGTGGCTCAGTGGTAAATAATCTGCCTGCCAATGCAGGAGACACAGGTTTGATCCCTGGTCTGGGATGATCCCAAATGCCACGAAGAGCTAAACCCGTGTGCCACAACTACTGAGCCTGTGCTGTAAAGCCGGGGAGCCTCAGCTGCTGAGCCCACGT
The DNA here is from genome assembly GCF_002263795.3 of Bos taurus. Lineage (NCBI taxonomy): Eukaryota > Metazoa > Chordata > Mammalia > Artiodactyla > Bovidae > Bos > Bos taurus. The sequence continues at coordinate 15,436,124 of NC_037355.1, read as the reverse complement.
GCTGCAACGACTGAAGCCTGTGTACCCTAGAACCTGTGCTATGCGACAGGAGAAGCCACCACAGGGAGAAGTCCCTGCACTGCAACCAGAGAGTAGCTCCCCCTCTGCACAACTAGAGAAAAGCCTGCACAGCAACGGAGACCCAGCATAGCCAAAAATAAATACATTAATTAATTAGATTATTTTTAAAAAATAGTTATTTGAGGTGGTTTACAGGGAAATTTAAAAAAAGAAGAAATGATGTATATAGATCATTTGCATAAATCGGGTCATGCCAAGGACTACAGGCAGTCACCAAGCTCCAGGACCAGATAAGAAAAAATCTTCCCTTAGAACCTGCAAACCATCCCTTAGAACCATCGTCCCTGGTGGCTCAGATGGTAAAGCATCTGCCTACAATGCAGGAGACCTGGGTTCAATCCCTGGGTTAGGAAGATCTCCTGGAGAAGGAAATGGCAACCCACTCCAGTATTCCTGGCTGGAAAATCCCATGGATGGAGGAACCTAGTAGGCTATAGTCCATGGGGTCACAGAGAGTCGGACACGACTGAGCAACTTCACTAGAATCTACAGAAGGAGGATGGCCCTGCTGACACCTCAATTTCAGATTCTAGCCTCCAGAACTCTGAGACAACAAATTTGTTGTTCAAAGCCACACAGTTTATGACATTTTGTTAGGACAGCCCTAGGAAACTCATCCAGTTAGTAACCCATGGGATTAGATAATCACATCAGACATAAAGACCTTAAAGAAGACAGGAAAGATCATCCCCCTCATGTTACTGCTCTAATGCTTCTCACACTGTCCCAATGCAAAGAATCCTCCTTCATTCAATCTTCAGTTGAGGAGCTGAAGGAACTTCCTGGAAAAATCTCAGAAGAGGAACCAAAGAGAAATAGGAGGGGCCTCGCAGAAGAGCCAGAGGAAAGTCACCTTGCCTGGAAGAATCACTGTAACTCAGCATGTCATGTGAGATGGCCGTCCAAAGCCTGAATGAAGATCCCAGATCCCTAGGACACAGAGGCTCAGAGAAGCCAATGTGAAAACCTAGGTGAAGATGGCCTGGTCCACGGAAGGGCTGCCATTCAGTCTGAGACATGGCACCAGCAAACTGTCCGAGACAAATCCAGATTTAGGTAAGGGGGAGTATTTGAAAGGACTATTGTAAGTGTTTGCCAGAGGTTGGAGGAAAGGCAGGCAGTGGACAGTGGCTCTCTAATGCAGAGGAGAGTTTCAGTTTTGCAAGATGAAAAAGTTCTGGAGATCTGTAGCACAATAAAGTGAGCGTACTTAACATGACCAAACCACACACTTAAAAATGTTTAGGGTGCTAATGTTTACGATATATGCCTTTTACCACAACTTAAAAAAATACTCAAAAAAGAGAAAAGACTTATAATATGGGGAAGGGGCCAACTGCAAAATAACACGTTGAACAAGATTGCAAGCATCTCAAAGGTCAGGTGAAAAATGGCTTTTTTAAAAATTTTGTTGTTTGTTGTTCAGTCAGTAAGTTGTGTCCGACCCCGCGACCCCATGGACTGCAGCACATCAGGCTTCTCTGTCCTTCACTGTCTCCCAGAGTTTGCTCAAATTCATCTTCATGCTATCTATCTCTCTCATCCTCTACTGCCCCCTTCTCCTCGTGCCCTCAGTCTTTCCCAGCATCAGAGTCTTTTCCAATGAGTCCGCTCTTCACCTCAGGTGGCCAAAATATTGGAGCTTCAGCTTCAGCATCATCAGTCCTTCCAATGAATATTCAAGGTTGATTTCCTTTAAGATTGACTGGTTTGATCTCCTTGCTGTCCAAGGAACTCTCAAGAGTCTTCTCCAGCACCACAATTCAAAAGCATCAATTCTTCAATGCTCAGCCTTCTTTATGGTTCAACTCTCACATCTGGACATGATTACTGGAAAAGCCATAGCTCTCACTATATAGACCCTTGTCAGCAAAATGATGTCTCTGCTTTTTAATACACTGTCTAGGTTTATCATAGCTTTTCCTCCAAGGAACAAATGTTTTTTAATTTCATGGCTGCAGTCACCATCCATAGTGATTTTGGACCCCAAGAGAATAAAGTCTGTCACTGCTTCCATTTTTTCCCCAAAGGGGAGTAAACAAGACTGGAAGGAGCTGGATGTGGCCTATGGGGTGAACTAGGTGATGGCTGGACCATTGATCAGGGAATGTCCATGTTCATGGTCAGCTTTTGGGCTGGGGGAGGATGATTAAGGAAGGGTTGTTCTGAATTATGCTGATTCAGGTTGAAGGTGGGTCAAATGTCAAGGGCCTGGCTGGAGAGGAGACGCCCCAGTTGAGTTTGAAAAAAAGAATAGTTACCAGGCCTGAACCAGGGTGGCAGCTGGATCCCTACAAATTGGACATTTGATGAGCGTTTGTTCCCTTCAATTCTGTATCTTTATATAATCTAATAACTTTTGTGTGATCCTCAGCTTTCTTTTAACACTTCAGACAGATGCAGAACCAGTGTTTAATGTAAGTTAGATCATGTAAGTTAGAAGACAGGTAGTTCTTGGTCTGAACAATTTGGTGTCAGTGGTTAGGGGAAAGGAGGCATGCTGCTGCCAAGTTGCTCCAGTCGTGTCTGACTCCGTGCGAGCCCATAGACAGCAGCCCACCAGGCTCCCCCGTCCCTGAGACTCTCCAGGCAAGAACACTGGAGTGGGTTGCCATTTCCTTCTCCAATGCATGAAAGTGAAAAGTGAAAGTGAATCGCTTAGTCGTGTCCGACTCCTAGCGACCCCATGGACTGCAGCCTACCAGGCTCCTCTGTCCATGGGATTTTCCAGGCAAGAGTACTGGAGTGGGTTGCCATTGCCTTCTCCGAAGGAGGCATAGACTCATCATAATAAAGGGAAACCTGTAGAATTCAAGTTCAAAGAATAGAAATAATCATGACCTGGCTACTGGTTTACAGCGGGTCTTCCCTTTTGAAAAACTATCAACTATTTCCAAAAAAATCCAAGGGAAGCATAGACTTAGATTTTTTTGGAAATAGTTGATAGTTTTTCAAAAGGGAAGACCCGCTGTAAACCAGTAGCCAGGTCATGACTATTTCTATTCTTTGAACTTGAATTCTACAGGTTTCCCTTTATTATGATGCTGTCACAATGCACCCCTCCCCCAACACACATACATGCACTTTGCCAGGAAAGCTTTTGGGATTATTTGTGGGAGAGAGACTGACACGCTCACAAGAAAACAAACCTTAACATATTGATAATGTGCATTTGAAAATCCATCTGTTTATGTATTTGAAAAAGAGGAAATTCAACATAAACAAAGCAAAAATTTGTAGTTTGAGAAGATATTCAAATATTAATATACATGGAAAAGAATTGCTCAGAAGAACAAAGGAAAGCTTGACGTTGCTTGAGTCATGACATTTTCCAAGAGAGTAAGATAGTAGAGAGTGGTTAGTTGATATTGAACTTTTAGCACCTTTGACATGAGTACTGATTGTGGAGGGGCCCACCCCTACTCATGGGTTATTTGCACTCCTCTGTGGGCCTAAGGGTATTTTTGTCATCATTTATCCCACCTGTGTCTGTCTGTTCCTCCCCACTCGCCTCCTCCCATGACAGCCTGGCTCATGTTTCTCAGCAAAGCGCTAAGCCAGTTATTAATAACAGCCCAGCAAGTCTCCAGAGCCACCTAGGAGCAGATGGTGTTTTTCACAAAAGAAAGAGATCATCTCCTTGACTTTGGACTTCGCTTATCGAACCCCTGAACAGTAAGTTTTTTTTTTTAAGTGGCTTTTAAAATGTTGACAAGAGGAAAGTTTAGCAGAAGTCTTGCTTGGTTCTGGTAGGGGAATACAGGAAGCTCAAAGACTCTGGAAGACTATTTTCTCTCCTTATCTTTCAATGTCTCTCCAGTTTTTATAAGGCTGGTTATATGATCTAATATGAATTAGAATCCTATCCCCTCCATTTCCTTCTGGATTAATAAAGGCAGAAGGAGAAGCAAGGGATTAATATGATCTCAAAGCTTGACCCAGCCTTGTGGTCATGCCAGATATTAATATTTATTAATAATTATTTTATATTAATTATTATTATTAACAGCATTTCTGTCTTTCTGTGTCCCCTCCCCAAAGAGAGGATGTCAGTGATTTCAAAGAGAAGTTTCACATATGGAAAGTGTCTGCAGGGGAATATTGGACTGGACACTTGGGTCTTGTCTGTCATTTCCCCGTGTTTGAGATTTGCTGCAGAGAGAGGGTGTCTGTCATGTTGCTTGAATTTATTGCCTTCTTGAGTGTTTACCAAAGGCTTTGTCCTTGAAGCCTTTTTTTTTTTTTCTTTTGAAATAATGGTTGTTTCTGAGAGTCCTGAAAAGTAGGTCACTGTGTTTTCAGTCTAGAAAAGGAGGACCCTGAAGCTGGGGCCTCGCCCAGCCCTCTCAGAAAAGATGAAAGCTGACACTCCAGTCCCTCCTCAGGATTACAGATGAAGAGAGTTTCTGCTTCGGTTACGTATGTTCAGTCCTCTTGAACACGTGCATCAGGCTGCTAAATAAGAGAGGCATCACGGGAACTGGAAGGAGGCAGATGCTGGCTTGGTACTGAGGCCTGGCTCAACAGGCTGTGCGACCTTAAGCAAGTAGTCACCCTCTCTGAGCCTCAGTTTCCTTGTTTATGAGATGAGAGTTATAACCTCTTTGATAAGGTGGTGGGTTTTACTCACCATGTTTCTAAGTGGCCGAGTATGGAAACATTATTGATGAAGTCCCTCATTTGAATTTTTTCTTGAATTTTCTTAACCTAGAACCTCCAACGTGGTCTTTGATGGGAAAGTTTAAACTGTAGGGACAATAATTGGCTTTCGGTGCTTTTAATAACTTCATCCTTAGGATCATATCAGCCATGGGAATGCTGAGGATGGGGCCATTGGAGGATGCCATATGGTAAGCAGTTCGGGACATTAGGCTATGGCTAAACTACAAGAGATAGTGAAGGATGAGGAAGCCTGGCATGCCGCAGTCCATGGGGTTGCAAAGAGTTGGACATGACTTAATGACTAAACAACTACAAGATCAACGATGCTGGGGAAACTTTCAAAACAATTTCAAAGCACAAGCTATTGTTTTAATAAACTTTTCTGCTCTTCTATAATCAGCATTCTGAAATTTTTCTTTTGGCTCCATGCTTCTGTCATTCTGAAAGATCTGGTTACCCCACTTCCTAGCTCCAATTCTGTGTCTGGATGAGACAGAAAGGAGGGTTGTTTCAGACAATACCTACTTCCCAAAGTGTTACCTTGTATGCTCAGGAGACAGGATGAGATTTTTGTTTTCCACTGCAAGCTTTCATTCTGCAAATGTTTATTTAATTCCCACTATGTGAAGACACAATGCTAGATTAGCAAAGGGTCAGTAAACTCAGAATAAGGTAGGAGAGAGAAGTCATTTCATGAGCAACTGATGTAAGTCAGAATGGCCTTGATCCATGGTACATGAGAACTACAAACAGTGGGCCGGCATCCCACAGGGCCACCATTTCCAAAACTTATTCACTGAGGATGGGTATTATCATCAGACCTTACCTTGGAGAGCTGTGCATTCTTAGAAAACAGCTCATTGCTTTTCAGTGTTCCTCCCTGGGTTTACCTTCTAAGCAACAAGCTTGGGAGGCACAGAAAAACTCACCATGAAGCTGAATCTCAACCTCCCCACCCCAGTTTTTTTGTTTTTTGTTTTTTTTGGAGTACCGGTTTTGTTCCAAAGTGAAAGTGAAAGCTGCTCAGTCGTGTCCAACTCTTTGCAACTCCATGGACTATACAGTTCATAGAATTCTCTAGGCCAGAATACTGGTGTGGGTAGCCTTTTCCTTCTCCAGGGATCTTCCCAACCCAGGGCTCGAACCCAGGTCTCCCTCATTGCAGGCAGATTCTTTACCAGCTGAGCCACAAGGGAAGCCCAAGAATACTGGAGTGGGTAATCTGTCCCTTCTCCAGCAGATCTTCCCAATCCAGGAACAGAACCAATGTCTTCTGCATTGCAGCTGGATTCTTTACCAACTGAGCTATCAGGGAAGCCCCAGCCCTGTGCTAAATGCTAGAAATTTAATTTGGCCTTAGGAGAGGTTACAGTCTTTCATTGAACCTGAAATTCTGTTACTCCAACCTGGCCATCTGCCTTCTCAGCTTAACTTGACTCCAAATAACACTTAGCTGGTTTCAGAAATCAAGTATTAGATTAAAAAGACAAAACTGCTAGCAGTGAATTTAGGCAAAGGAGTGTGTGTTGCAGGCCAAGAAAGTAGTTTAAAAGGTTTTCCTGAATGCTTTTAAGAAGTCAAACAGGTCCAGAGACCTCCCCTCCACTCGCCAAACTTAGGAGGACACTTGTTTCGATATGAGAGCTCTGCAGATAAAACCCCCAAAGCCAACAAATAAGCACCCGGCCTCAGCTCCACTCCTGCTTCATCACACCATGGAAGGTGTCATGTGGCACTGCCCTGTGGGGTTCCGCAAGGAAGCTTTGTAGGGCTGGTCCTCGCCACAACTCTGGACAGTTTGGCCTCGTAAGACTGCGCTACAGCTGTGATTCCTGGCAAGGGTTGGGGAACTTGGCAGGGAGAAGGTTGAAAACATTTTGATTGTTTTGGTTCCAGAATCTTTCTTAATGTTAAGTGCCTGTAACTGAGTAATTTATGTCTTCTTAGGGGCAATGCAATCTCCTATTTGGTTTAGGAACAGGGTCTTGGAAAATTTCAGCTTTCAGGAGTCTCGGTACTGGATGATTAAGAGGAGATGTTTGTTCATAGGTAGAAAAACTGTTCATTTTAGGGCTGGAATATTTACTCAAGATGTGGGAGGCAAGGGACTTCTCTGGTGCTCCAAGGGTTAAGGCTCCTCACTTCCAACGCAGGGAAGGTCCTTCCCTGGTCAGGGAACTGAGATCCCACATGCTGTGTGTTCCTGTGTGCTCACTCAGTCGTGTCTGACTCTTTGCAACCCCTTGGACTGTAGCCCACCAGGCTCCTCTGTCCATGGGATTTCCCAGGCAAGAATACTAGAGTGGGGTGCCATTTCCTACTCCAGGGGATCTTCTTGATCCTGAGTCTCCTGCATCTCCTGCATTGGGAGGCAGATTATTTACCACTGAGCTACCTGGGAAGCCCTGCCACATGCTGTGCACATGGCCAAAACAATTAATTAATTAATCAATGGTCATATATGGCTTGGGAAAGCCCAGATTGGACAGATATTGACATGGAGAGAAAGCTTGAGAACTACAGTCGAAGAGGAGGAGAACAGAGGGATTCCACAGAGGTCTGGGACCCTCTCTGCACTCCTAGGGGTCAGGTGGACCCTCATGGAGCTCTGCCAGGCCAGACAGTGCCCTCTGGCCCACATCTCTGCGCGTCTGTCCCGGCTTCCTGGGGCTTGCCATCTCTTAAGTCCATCGGAGTCCCCCACCTCCCTCCATCATTGTCGGACTGCAGGAAGTGTCCACCTTTTTGACTCTCAAGCTTCATCATATCAACCATTCTTTTATCTGTTGCCAGGCAACATGCTGGGCTCTTAACTCACCTTTTTCTTTTGACCACTGCTGAGATGCTGCAGTGGCTAAGGCTTTGAAGCCAAACTGACCTCCATTCAAATCCCTGGTCATCCCCTGGAGTGTGATCTCAGATAGCTCCCTGAGGTCTCTGGTCATCAGTCTCTCCAACTAAGGAAATAGAAGCATTAGCGCTCACCTCATGTGGCTTTATGAGATTAAAATCAGAATATGTGCAGGCCCTTCTTAACTACAGTTATCAATAAAATCCTTTCAATCCCATGCAAGACTGGTTACGTCTATCCAGATGAGATAGCAGGTGAGGTTAAATGTCTGGTCAATGGCTATCGTGCTAATACCAGCCAGAACCAGGATCTCAAACCAGTTCCATCCGGCTCCACAACCTTCCTGACCCCCAACGCTCAACAGAGCATGTGTTTCTGTCTCCAAGCAAAGTCCACTTTGTCAATTCTGGCAAGTCTTACCTCCCAAGTTTCCAAGTTCTCCTTGTGGCTTATTTTATCCTGGACATTGGCCTTCCCTTGGCCTGAATCAAAGCAGCTGGGAGGTGTTGAAGGTAGAATAGCTTCAAATAGCCAAGTCTGGTGAAATGCAGAATCCAATTTATCATAAATGTATCCAAAACTTGCTGAGGCAATTAATATGGCAGCTCAGAAGAAAAGTAACCATGTGACCTCAGACAAGTTACTGTACTTCTCTGGGCCTCGCTTGTCAAATGAGAAGCTGGAAGAAATCTCTAATTTCTTTGCCAGTGCTAACATTTCTGTCATAGTTGAGATTTTTTCACTACAGTTGTTTTTCCTAGCTAGAGAAAGGTCTCCTTGAAATCATATTTTAATCAAGAAACTAGGTTTAACAATCATGCTCATAATCACTTCAGTGTAAAACCATATGCCATTTATAATTATTCTCATTCAAGCTTTCCCTGTACAATGCTCATATTATTGATGAGTTAATTTCTCAGATATCTGTTAAATTCTCTTCTTCATGTAATTCTTCACATAATTAATTCAGAAAATGCACCTTGAACTCTGTTTTGGAAACTTACAGAATGCACAAAATCCTTGTAACTATTGAATATGCCTGATTTTTTAGTTAACTTCTGAATGACTCAAAATTAAGGAGTTGATGTCTCCTATCCTACCAGGCTGTCATCTGTTTCTAGAATCTTAAGGAGACAAATCACCATTATGCTGGAGAAATAGTAACTATCCCAACAGGACAGTTCCATCGTGAAACCCTGTAGGCTGGTACAAAAGTTTTGTTCTCTTCCAACATTTGACCAGGTCTCATAATTACAGGCCAAAAAAAAAAAAAAAAGAAAAACATCAACAAGGTATGATTCCTATATGATTTCTCAGGTTTCTAAAAGATAAATTTCGTTAAACATAAATTTTGTGGGAGAGAGACATTTTCTGGAGACAAAATTGAAACTACCCAACTTTGGGATTTTATTTTTGAAATTTTGGTGGTAAAAGTAGACTTACTATATGTGTTTTTCTTGTTGTAGTTGTCTTTTGAGCAAAATGAACTTTCAGTCTTCCAAGAAAGCTTCTGCTTGATGTGCAATTATTAAATCAATATTGTTAAAAATGATTAACATCAGATACCATGATGCAGTGGGATTCAGGATGGGTAAGTCCATCCCCACTTTCTAGGAAGACAGCAGCTGCCCATGGGGGCTGCATGCAAATAACCATAATACACTATGGTGAGTTTCAATACATTCCAGATAAGTGGACACTAAATGCTGCCAGAGGACATCAGGAAGGATCACAGAGGAGATATGTTGGGCTTCAAAGGATGAGTAGGTGTGTGACAGTTTTGCATGTTTGGATACCTAAAGAGAAACTGAGAAAACTGATTCATTCAAGGGGTACCATCTAGGAGGTGATATGGTAGCGTATAACTGATAATCATAGTTACCCTTGCCTATTAAGTGTTTACTCCCTAGGCACAAGTATTATCTCATTTAATCCTCACACTGCCCTAAGGAGTGGCTACTGTCCTTATTGGGCTTCCCAGGTGGCACAGTAGTAAAGAATCGCCTCCCAATGTAGGAAACACAAGAAACTCGGGTTCGATCCCTGGTTCAGGAAGATTCCCTTGGAGTAGGAAATGGCAACTCACTCCAGTATTCTTGCCTGGAAAATTCCATGGACAGAGGAGCGTTGTGGGATACAGTCCATGGGGTCACAAAGAGTCAGACACAATTGAGCGTGCACACACACACACACGCACACACACAGTTATTGTCATCCCCATTTTATAGAAGTGCTAACAAACAGAGGCACAGAGAGTTAACATGACTTGCCCAGGGTCTCATGGTAAGTGGCAGATCCGAGTCAAATACCACCAATCTTATTCCTGACCCATCTCTCAACTACCAAGTCCTGGAAGCATTCTTGTTATTTCTCCATCCAGCTAATGTTAATAAGATCAAGAGGAGAAATTCCCTGGTGGGCCAGTGGTTAAGATTTCTTGCTTCCACTGCAGGGGACGTGGGTTCAATCCCTGATTGAGAAACTAAGATACCACAAGCCGCTGGCACAGCTGGAAAAAAAAAAAGATCAAGGGGACAAACTTGTCGGTCATAAGATGATCAGTGGGTCGATAACAAAACGAATAATAGGAGAGAATAAAATTGCAGAGAGTAAAAGCTCATAAAAAACAGATTAAAAAAACCTGAACTTTCAGCTAATCAGGTTGTTAGATAGTAAGCTTGCAGTAGTGGCCTGTGAAAGATCCATTTATAAAGAGAAGATGGTTTTGATGTGAATAAAATTGGCTGTTGTAAAAGTATTCCAGCAAATTCAGGGTTATCAGGCCCAGAGGGGTAACTGCAAGACTATCCATCCCTTTGTTCACCCAGCAGTTCACATATACAGAAGGGAGTCAGGACTAAAGAGAAAGAATGGCTGTTGGTAATTACATGTGGATATTTCCATTTCGGTCCGTTTCATTTGAAAACATTAATAAATCCATGCAGTTGAAACAGAGTGGCATCTGGGGGCTAAAGCTCTAGGTTACTAGCGTCAAGGCTCTAGCTTCGAAACTTGGGCAGTTCTCCATGTCCCAGTAGGGCCTAATCACAACTGGGCACATACTAGACCCATGATAAATGGCTATTATTATACTTTACTTAAACGTAAAAGTGAAACAGGTAGTTGCTCAGTCCTATCCAACTCTTCATGACCCCATGGACTGGAGCCTGCCAGGCTCCTCTGTCCATGGGATTCTCCAGGTAAGAATCCTGGAGTGGCTAGCCGTTTCCTTCTCCAGGGGATCGTCTCAATCCAGGGATTGAACCCAGGTCTCCTGCATTGCAGGCAGATTCCTTACTGTCTGAGCCACTTTAAGTGACTTGTTAAGCAAGAGTGGACAGATTTCAATTGTGTCTCATTTTTCTATTTGTGTCTCTAGGGAACGTCTATGAATGTTATCTTGACCATTAGATATTGATGGAAACAAGTAGGATTAGCAAATTCTTATCAAAACAGAAAATATTTTTGAAATGTGACTCATGTGTTTAAGACTATAATCTTGAATCCAATGAAAAGTGTTTTTCTTCTGATTGAAAAACAGACTTTGCAAAGTATGTTCTCTTCTTTGTCTTGACCGAGACTCCACGCCTAATAAGTGGAAATAGTAGAGGTTGGGAGAGATTGAGAAATGTGTGAAGTCTTAGGACAAGTAATAATTTTATGTAATAGAGGGGGTTTTACTGGTTCATTTGCATGTTTTGATTTTCCTAGGGGACCAAGTTCAGTTCAGTTCAGTCGCTCAGTCATGTCCAACTCTTTGTGACCCCATGAATTGCAACGGTGCACTTTTCTTGGGGTCCCAGGAGTCTCTACAATCTACAGGATTCTAGAGATTTGAAAGGCTAGTGCCTACAAGCTGATGGCAGGGTAAGAAACAGAGAATGCAATGAAATTCAACCCCCAGAGACCAAAAGTGACTACTACTAGACATTTGTCTAACTTTCTTCGTGGGACACCACTGTTCAACCATTCAATAAACAGATTAATTTGGGTTAGATTATTTGGACTCTTGGTGGAGTCAAAAGAGAATATAATAAAGACAGGTTTTGAAAACTAGATAAGAGATTATTCATACTACTTTCAATATAACTTTCTAGAAATTAATTTCTACAAAATAAATTGTTTCTCATTGCCTTTTGGAAATAGGGAAAAGAAAGGTATAGAGAGACATTCAAAACATAGGGGCAATTATTTGCAGGCATCTGAAATTTCAACATGAAATATGTTAGGCCCCAAATAACCTGGATGTCTTATATCAGAAATTGGAGTTAATGTTATTTTAGCTAGGATTTTTAAATGTTGTATTCAAAATAAGATCGTTCCACTCAATACATTCTATTACACATTAAGAAGCATGCTAACTTGTTTAAAATTAATCAACTTATTTTTGAAATGTGTTTATTCAGTGCATGTTTTAGCCAATAAAAAACACTACAAATCATCTTTTTTTCTGAAAATGCTGCTGTGAAATAGCCATTCCTCCAAAAGAATGTTCCTAAGAGAAAAAACACATGGTTACCAAGCTTCTAGCATAGCAAGGACTAATCAGGCAAAATGTAAATCAAGCATCATTTAATCCTCAGTAAAATCTGAGTGTGCTAGTAAACTTGTGGTGGTACAGATTCGAGTGCTTCCACTGATTTAGTTCTAGAAACAGATCTAACATTAAGGAGAAGACCCAAACAGGAACCACCCACATTCCTGTTTTTCATGAGCATTTTGGAATGAAGCAAGAACATGTTCTTTAGCCAAAGAGATTTAATATAAACTCAAGAAAAATGAAATGGGTCAGTGAAACATTTTAATGAAAATGCATAATTTATTGGATTAAGTGTAGGTTACATATTTTCATTCACATCTCTCACTGATACATTTAATTTTCCCGAGTTCATATTTGTTAAAATGATTTGTTTGACAGAGATAGAATCATTACTTTTAAATAGATGGACAAGAAAGAGGACAGGGAGTTAGAAGACTATTTTCTTTAGTGTTCTGAAGTTTCATAAGTGACATCCTTTAAATGAAAATGTGAGAAGTGAAAGGAAACAAAGGGAAAAAAATCACATATAGTCCTTCACCCAAACTTGACAACTATAGCCATTATTGACATTTGTAGAGAATTCTCTGGCTTTTTAAAAGAATATTTCAATTGTGTACATACCTAGAGAAAGGCCTATAAAATTTCTATGTGCAGTTTCAGTTCAGTTCAGTCGCTCAGTCGTGTTCAACTCCTTTCGACCCCATGAATCGCAGCACCCCAGGCCTCCCTGTCCATCACAAACTCCCAGAATTGATTCAGACTCATGTCCATCGAGTCAGTGATGCCATCCAGCCATCTCATCCTCTGTCGTCCCCTTCTCCTCCTGCCCCCAGTCCCTCCCAGCATCAGGGTCTTTTCCAATAGTCAACTCTTTGCATGAGGTGGCCAAAGTATTGGAGTTTCAGCCTCAGCATCAGTCCTTCCAGTGAATACCCAGGACTGGTCTCCTTTAGGATGGAGTGGTTGGATCTCCTTGCAGTCCAAGGGACTTGCAAGAGTCTTCTCCAGCACCATAGTTCAAAAGTTTAGGAAGTAATTAAAAACTAATTATCAACATAACCACCACCAAGGACAGAAAGTGAGAATTATAAAAATAAAAGAGATTTCCCCCGTGGTCCAGTGATGAAGACTCAGACGCAGTGCTTCCGCTGCAGGGAGAACTCAGATCCTTGCATGGAGCGTGGCAGGGCCAAATTTAAAAGAAAGAAAGGAAATACTTCTGGAAGCTCTCCACCCCTTCCATTAACACCACCACCATCCTGATTTTATGGTAGTCAGTCCTTTGCTTCACTTGATCAATTAATCACCTACACCATTGCTACCCATATTACGTACCCCTAAGTCATACAGCTTTAATTGTTTTCCTACTTTACATAAATGTATTTACCATGTGTTTTCTTTTGTATCTTCCTTTTAAAAACTCAATATTATGTTTGTAAAATTCACCACTATTTTTTTCATGTAGCTGTAACTTAATTTTCATTATTGTATAATATTCCATTATATGGATTTATCTATCTACTAATAAGCATTTGGTTTGTTTTTAAGTTGCTGCTGCTGCTTTTGCTAAGTTGCTTCAGTATATTACAAATAAAGTTTGAATGTGTGTCCTGGTGTGAATATCTATTCTTGTATTTCGGGTATATACCCAGGATTGTAATGACTGGTCCTCAGGTATTGGTTTTCATCATACTTAAATATTTCAACATGATTTTCTAAGTAACGTTTCTATTATTTCATAGTTGTAATAATCATCATTTTCTTGGATAAATAATTTTTCAGTTGTGTCTGAATTTTACAGCCTGGTCTTTGCAAATAAATTCACTCCTCCACTTTCTAATTTGTTTGTAAAAGTGACACAAAATCTTAAAACATATAAAATTTATAGCAGATATAAAATCTCATTAAGTATTGCCTCTTATGCAGAAAGAGAAATTTTGTTTGTTGTACCATGGAAGATAATGAAAGATAAATTTAAAAAATAATTTTAGGAACTTTCAAAATTTAAGTTATATTTGACACAAACATTGTGTAAGTTTAAGGTGTACAGTATACTGGTTTGATATGTTTATATTGTAATATGACTGCCATGGTAGCGCTAGCTAACACCTCTTCATGTCACATGATTGTCATTTCTTCTGTGCTGAAAGCAATTAATACCTAGTCTCTTAGCAAGTTTAATGTATATAATACACTTTTACGACTATGCTCACTGTACTGTATATTACCGCTCTGGAACTTATTTGTCTATCAGTGGCACATATGTAACCCTTAAACAACATCTCTTCTCTTCCCCCCACCCCCGAGAGCTATTGTTTTAGATCAGATCAGATCAGTCGCTCAGTCGTGTCCGACTCTTTGTGACCCCATGAATTGCAGCACGCCAGGCCTCCCTGTCCATCACCAACTCCCCGAGTTCACTAAGACTCATGTCCATCGAGTCAGTGATGCCATCCAGACATCTCATCCTCTGTTGTCCCCTTCTCCTCTTGCCCCCAATCCTTCCCAGCATCAGAGTCTTTTTCAATGAGTCAACTCTTCGCATGAGGTGGCCAAAGTACTGGAGTTTCAGCTTTAGCATCATTCCTTCCAAAGAAATCCCAGGGCTGATCTTCAGAATGGACTGGTTGGATCTCCTTGCAGTCCAAGGGACTCTCGAGAGTCTTCTCCAACACCACAGTTCAAAAGCATCAATTCTTTGGCACTCAGCCTTCTTCACAGTCCAATTCTCACATCCATACATGACCACAGGAAAAACCATAGCCTTGACTAGACGAACATTTGTTGGCAAAGTAATGTCTCTGCTTTTGAATATACTATCTAGGTTGGTCATAACTTTCCTTTCAAGGAGTAAGCGTCTTTTAATTTCATGGCTGCAATCACCATCTGCAGTGATTTTGGAGCCCTGAAAAATAAAGTCTGACACTGTTTCCACTGTTTCCCCATCTATTTCCCGTGAAGTGATGGGACCGGATGCCATGATCTTTGTTTTCTGAATGTTGAGCTTTAAGCCAACTTTTTCACTCTCCACTTTGACTTCCATCAAGAGGCTTTTGAGTTCCTCTTCACTGTCTGCCATAAGGGTGGTGTCTTCTGCATATCTGAGGTTATTGATATTTCTCCCAACAATCTTGATTCCAGCTTGTGTTTCTTCCAGCCCAGCATTTCTCATGATGTACTCTGCATATAAGTTAAATAAACAGGGTGACAATATACAGCCTTGATGTACTCCTTTTCCTATTTGGAACCAGTCTGTTGTTCCATGTCCAATTCTAACTGTTGCTTCCTGACCTGCATACAGGTTTCTCAAGAGGCAGGTCAGGTGGTCTGGTAGTCCCATCTCTTTCAGAATTTTCCACAGTTTATTGTGATCCACACAGTCAAAGGCTTTGGCATAGTCAATAAAGCAGAAATAGATGTTTTTCTGGAACTCTCTTGCTTTTTCCATGATCCAGCAGATGTTGGCAATTTGATCTCTGGTTCCTCGGCCTTTTCTAAAACCAGCTTGAACATCACGAAGTTCACGGTTTACATATTGCTGAAGCCTGGCTTGGAGAATTTTGAGCATTACTTTACTAGCATGTGAGATGAGTGCAATTGTGCGGTAGTTTGAGCATTCTTTGACATTGCCTTTCTTTGCGATTGGAATGAAAACTGACCTTTCCCAGTCCTGTGGCCACTGCTGAGTTTTCTAAATTTACTGGCATATTGAGTGCAGCACTTTCACAGCATCATCTTTCAGGATTTGAAAGAGCTCAACAGGAATTCCATCACCTCCACTAGCTTTGTTTGTAGTGATGCTTTCTAAGGCCCACTTGACTTCACCTTCCAGGATGTCTGGCTCTAGGTCAGTGATCACACCATCGTGATTATCTGGGTCTTGAAGGTATTTTTTGTACAGTTCTTCTGTGTATTCTTGCCGTCTCTTCTTAATATCTTCTGCTTCTGTTAGGTCCATACCATTTCTGTCCTTTATCGAGCCCATCTTTGCATGAAATGTTCCTTTGGTTCTCTGATTTTCTTGAAGAGATCTCTAGTCTTTCCCATTCTGTTGTTTTCCTCTATTTCTTTGCATTGATTGCTGAAGAAGGCTTTCTTATCTCTTCTTGCTATTCTTTGGAACTCTGCATTCAGATGCTTATATCTTTCCTTTTCTCCTTTGCTTTTCGCTTCTCTTCTTTTTGCAGCTATTTGTAAGGCCTCCCCAGACAGCCATTTTGCTTTTTTGCATTTCTTTTCCATGGGGATGCTCTTGATCCCTGTCTCCTATATAATGTCACGGACCTCATTCCATAGTTCATCAGGTACTCTATCTATCAGATCTAGGCCCTTAAATCTATTTCTCACTTCCACTGTGTAATCATAAGGGATTTGATTTAGGTCATACCTGAATGGTCTAGTGGTTTTCCCTACTTTCTCCAATTTAAGTCTGAATTTGGCAATAAGGGGTTCATGGTCTGAGCCACAGTCAGCTCCCGGTCTTGTTTTTGCTGACTGTATAGAGCTTCTCCATCTTTGGCTGCAAAGAATATAATCAGTCTGATTTCAGTGTTGACCATCTGGTGATGTCCATGTATAGAGTCTTCTCTTGTGTTGTTGGAAGAGGCTGTTTGTTATGACCAGTGCATTTTCTTGGCAAAACTCTATTAGTCTTTGCCCTGCTTCATTCCATATTCCAAGGCCAAATTTGCCTGTTACTCCAGGTGTTTCTTGACTTCCTACTTTTGCATTCCAGTCCCCTATAATGAAAAGGACATCTTTTTTGGGTGTTAGTTCTAAAAGGTCTTGTAGGTCTTCATAGAACCGTTCAACTTCGGCTTCTTCAGCATTACTGGTTGGGGCATAGACTTGGATTACTGTGATATTGAATGGTTTGCCTTGGAGACGAACAGAGATCATTCTGTCATTTTTGAGATTGCATTCAAGTACTGCATTTCGGACTCTTTTGTTGACCATGATGGCCACTCCATTTCTTCTGAGGGATTCCTGCCCGCAGTAGTAGATATAATGGTCATCTGAGTTAAATTCACCCATTCCAGTCCATTTCAGTTCGCTGATTCCTAGAATGTCGACAATTCACTCTTGCCATCTCTTGTTTGACCACTTCCGGTTTGCCTTGATTCATGGACCTGACATTCCAGGTTCCTATGCAGTATTGCTCTTTACAGCATGGGACCTTGCTTCTATCACCAGTCACATCCACAGCTGGGTATTCTTTTTGCTTTGACTCCATCCCTTCATTCTTTCTGGAGTTATTTCTCCACTGATCTCCAGTAGCATATTGGGCACCTACTGACCTGGGGAGTTCCTCTTTCAGTATCCTATCATTTTGCCTTTTCATACTGTTCATGCGGTTCTCAAGGCAAGAACACTGAAGTGGTTTGCCATTCCCTTCTCCAGTGGACCACCTTCTGTCAGATCTCTCCACCATGACCCGCCCGTCTTGGGTTGCCCCACGGGCATGGCTTAGTTTCATTGAGTTAGACAAGGCTGTGGTCCTAGTGTGATTAAAAGAGTGGTAAATGTTTGCCCTGTCAGGAAAATTCTAGAATTCTGTTTGACTTTTCTGTGAAAGGTGTAGTTTTTGGCTGTAGTTTCTGTAATCCACTAAAATTTACATATGACCTTTTCTCAACTTCTTCGAGAGTTTTTCCACGCAGGCTCCCTGACTGTCCACTTCACAGACTACATCACCGTTCAGTAAAGGCTTTTAATGTGCTTTGACACAGGAACCAAGCTTGCTAAGAGACCACCTGTTCTGAATGCACTTTGTCCCAGGAAGAGCAGCCGGAGAGAAAACCGAGGAGCAGCATTATCTACCATTACCTGGATTAAATCAGGTGAGAAGTGGGTTTCTGTGCACTCTTCAATCCCCATCACTCATCTGGTCTTTCCCTTGCTTCCTATTCTGTTTCTCTCTTACTGTAATTGGATAAAATGGAAGGTACCCCTTGGAGTACAGACTGAAGAAACACAAGCTGGAGGTGGAGGAAATACGAGGCAAGGAATATCACTTTGCAAATTCATGTGTTATTCTTACCCCTTGTTTCCCAAACATGCAACAAGGAATTGTTGAACTTAAGGGAAATTCTAGGTGTTTACTTTGCGAATGTGGGCTTCCCTGGTGGCTCAGCAGTAAAGAATCCACCTGCAATGCAGGAGATGCTGGCTCCATCCCTATTGGGAAGATCCCCTGGAGAAGGAAATGGCAACCCTCTCTAGTATTCTTGCCTGGGAAATTCCATGGACAGAGGATCCTGACAGGCTCTCTGTGGTCACAAACCACCACCACCATCATCACCATTTTGCCAATGATTGCTGCCAAATTTGGGGCAAATCATCCCCTCCTTTAGGGAGGGGTTAGTTATCACAGAGATGAATCAAGAGGGAGAAGGTATCAATCAAAAGAGGGAGAAGGTATTTGTATACATCTCATCTATCTCCCTGGAGAAGGCAATGGTACCCCACTCCAGTACTCTTGCCTGGAAAATCCCATGGATGGAGGAGCCTGGTAGGCTCTAGTCCATGGGGTCGCTGAGGGTCAGACATGACTGAGTGACTTCACTTTCACTTTTCACTTTCATGCATTGGAGAAGGAAATGGCAACCCACTCCAGTGTTCTCGACTGAAGTGACAGCAGCAGCAGCAGCAGCAGCAGCAGCAGCAGCATCTATCTCCCTGTTTCTCTTTCACGTTCTCTCCTAAAACTCTACCTGCCTTTTTGGGCTTGAGCAAAAAATAGCAGAAAATATTTTCCCACCCCAATCTTGCCACTTTTTAAAAGTATTGATGCTCATTTTAAGTTGAGTGTATATAAGGGACTTGGATACAAGGCTTTGAAAATTACTTAACTCATTTGAACTTACATTCCTGGAAAAAGGAGTTGGAAATGGTTCTAAATTCCCTGCCCGACAGGCATTCAGTAAAACATTCCAACAGTGTGCTCAACAGACTACAAATTAATACCTTTTGCAATTCCCTAATACTTTAAAAAATTCCAGATATTTTTAAAAAACTGATTAACACAAAAAGTAAATGTTAGTTGCTCAGCGGTATCCAGCTCTTTGCAACCTCATGGACTGTAGCCTGCCAGGCTCCTCTGTCCATGGGATTCTCCAGGCAAGAATACTGGAGTAGGTAGCCATTCCCTCCTCCAGGGAATTTTCCTGACCCAGGGATCAAATCCAGGTCTCCTGCATTGCAAAGGGATTCTTTACCATCTGAACACAGAAGTGTGGTGGAAATGAAAATATTTAATGTCTTAATAAGTGACCAAAATAACCAGTCCATTCTAAAGGAGATCAGTCCTGGATGTTCTTTGGAAGGAATGATGCTAAAGCTGAAACTCCATTACTTTGGCCACCTTATGCGAAGAGTTGACTCATTGGAAAAGACTCTGATGCTGGGAGGGATTGGGGGCAGGAGGAGAAGGGGATGACAGGATGAGATGGCTGGATGGCATCACCAACTCAATGGACATGAGTTTGAGTGAACTCCGGGAGTTGGTGATGGACAGGGAGGCCTGGCGTGCTGCGATTCATGGGGTCGCAAAGAGTTGGACACAAATGAGCGACTGAACTGAACTGAACTGAACTGAAAATATAAGAAAGAGGATTTTGAGGAAAGATCAAGGAAATGAAATAAACCTTTTGTTGTTTAATTTTTAAAAATTTTATCACCTGCCTTTTTGCATGACTTCAAATTCTTATTTCCTGGTAATACTGGCTATAGGTTAGAAAAGTGGCAATTTCACTGATTCCATAAAAATGGTTATAAGTGACTTTGCAGAAAAGACTTCAAAAATAAACTGATAATTTATAACATTGGGAAGAGAGTGGTAATTCTGATAGTTCTTAAGCTTTTAAAAATTTTTTTGCTTATTTTTTTTAAAGAAAGAAAGACAAGAGAATTCCCTAGTGGTCCTGTGGTTAGGACTCTATGCATTCACTGCTGCAGCCCAGATTTGATCCCCTCTTGGATCCCACAGGCTTCACAGCTCAGCCAAAAAATAGACAGACAAATAGAAAATTCAATGATTATGACTTAAGATGGTCAGAATTAGTGGATAAATTTCGTTAATTCATTAAGGAGAAAAATATTTTAGTTCATTGATTGGTTACTAAAATGTACAAAGTCCTGACTGAAAGACATGTCTTGATCACTGTTTCTTTACTGTGCAAATTATTAGATTGAGTTTAAAAAATCAGGATTACAAATGTGTTTATTTAAGGATATTTTCTCTTTATTTTACTTCTTAGGAAGCAGAAGCATTTTGGATATGACGTGTAAAAATTGGATATTAATTTCTACTACTACCCCCACAAGTCTAGAAGATGAAATTGTGGGAAGACTTCTAAAAATTTTGTTTGTAATCTTTGTTGACTTCCTGTCTATTATATATGTTGTTATAACTTCTTAGAAAACTGATTTCCTTTACTTTACTTGTGAATTTCATATTGAACTCCAGTGAATAAAATTTTATAATTTAATACGTTGAGTGATTTTAATTTGATGACATTTCCAGTTATTCTAGAAGCTAATAAGACATTGCAATAAAAACAACATTGTCTGTTATTTAGAACTTTATGGTTTATAAAACATTCACATAAATTGAAATGGAATTTTTTTTCAAAAATCTATACTACTGTCATAAATTTCTTAATTTATGAATTTAAGAATTCATAAATTTAAGAATTTATGAATTTATGAATTTAAGAATCAAAAAATTCTTAATTTTTACCATGATTGATTTGATATAGTTAATAGATTGACTACAATGTGTACAATTATGAGTGATTTTTTTTTATTACGGATGCATGCCTATGTGAAATTTTATATGGTTCTATTTTTAAATTTTTACTTTGTTTTTAAAATTTATTTTATGAAGTGTAGTTGATTTACAGTGTTGAATTAATTTCTACTGTACAGCAAAATGTTTAAGTTGTACATATATAACATTCTTTTTCATATTCTGTTCCACTATGGATTATCACAGGATATTGAATATAGTTTTCTCTCCTATACAATAGGACCTTGTTGTTTATTATGTGATTCTATTTTTTAACACACCAAACTTAGCATAAGATAATCTCTCCATATGATATGCTAATAGTTTATTCTCATTTTATTATATATACATTTCATCTGTGTGTAGGTAGATTGTTTTTCTTAATCCCCCACAGTTTTATGTTTCTACCAACAAACAAATCTTTAAGTTAGGAATAGAAATGTTTAAAAAGAGATTCTTTTAGGAAAACAGAACTTATAAGAAAGAAGAGAATACAGAATGCAACCTGCGTTGATTTTCTGTTTGGAACTAAATGCTCACAGTATGTCATTTAACATACGACTCCCAGTAATCCTAGGAGGCAAGGGTGTGTTGTCCATTTCACAGATGAGCACGCCGAATACTGGGAGAATTATGCTAGCTGGAGACCATCCCTAGGGAGTGGCAGACCCAGGCCTTGTGCCTTCACAATCCATCATATCATGCTGCCCCCAAAGGTAATAATAATGAAACAAGTGCAATTAAAATACAGTTCAACTTTTTTGACAGTAATGTTTTATTCAAGACCCTATGGGTATATTTTAGTATTGTCCTGATTTATTTTCTTATTCCACATTTAAGAATCTTCTATCAAAAACAGATTAAGTTTACCCTTTTCTCATATCCAACTGAACAATGTGTTCTCTTCCTCTGTTTTTTTGACTCCCTCGTTTCCTGACAGTATTAAACTATAACTGTTGAATTCTGCTCTTTAAGTCTTTGAAAAATGGAGTTCTCTCTGTCCTTTAGACTTTTTAACTTTTTACATTGGACACACACGCTTCACAAAATCCTGATCTCTTCCGTGTGATGACCATCTTCTCAGCTTTGGTCCAGACATTAGTGCAAGGTTTCATAAGAGACCTAACGAAGTGTGAAAGGAAGCTGAGACCTTTGAGACTTCTTACTTCACTGACTCTTACTTAACCTTTGAGTGGAGTTGTATATTTAACCATAAGCCAAATAGAATCACACTATGAGAGCATTTGCTGTAACAGAATCTCTTTTCCAATGCTATATCATTGGACATCCTTTAGGATATAATGTGGATATGATATGTTTTTTCCCATGCGCCTCTATTTGGGATTTGTTGGAGCCTTTTATCAGGTTATTGAGTGGAGAGTCGAGTCACTCCCAGGCCTGGGCAATTGCTTCTTGTCCCCGTGTATTTCTAGGCAATCAACGATATGGTTAGAAGCACTGATGCTGAAGGCACACTGCCTGGGTCCAGACCTTGGCTTTATCTCCTATGGTTTAATAACCCTAAGTCTCTGCTTCCTTACCTATTAAAAAGTGCCTGTGTCATAGGTTTGTCCAGAGGATGGCATGAGATGACAGGTGCAAAGTGCTTAGTTGAATGCCTGGCATATGAAAAAGGCGCCGTCCACGGAGGACTGGGGTTCTCAGCATCCACAGGTGGTGCTGAGTTCCAGCGAGCCTCCATCACCCTGACTGGTCCACACCTTCCCCTTCCCTTGGAATGACCTTAGGTTAACCAGTCCTGGAGGCCCAAGGATGTGATTCTGTTCCCCAGACCCCTTACACTGTTCTGTAGCCAGTATAACCTGGTTGACCCTATGTGGCTTTTATTTGGTTATTTTGGTCCCAATGACAACTGGGTATCATAATGTGACTCCAGACAACAAAGGATACTTGATGAATAGCCTTTTAAAAGACTGATTAAATGGCTGATTCTTCTTTAATTGTTTACTTTATATTGGACTATAGTTGATTCATAGTTTTGTGTTTTGGGTGTTTAGCAAAATGATTCAGTTATACATATACATATGTGTATTCTTTTTCAAATTCTTTTTCCCATTTAGGTTATGACAGAATATTAAGCAGATTTCCCTGTGCTATACAGTAAGTCCTTGTTGGCTATCTATTTTTAAGTTAGTAGTGTATATATGTTAATTCCAAACTCCCAATTTATCACTTCCCTCCAGTAACCATAAATTTGTTTTCTAAGTCTGTGAGTCTGTTTCTGTTTTGTAAATAATTTCATTTGTATAAGAAATCACAGACTTAATTATTATGGCTGTGTAGTTGGAAATAGGTCACTTAAACTTTCAAAAATATTCATTTGGTTTCTTTTTTGGCATGCATGGTGCTGGGTGGCCAGGTCAAAGCAGTGAATAAAACCTAGTTCCTGCTCTCATGGAGCTTGATAGGTTAGTGGTGGAAATTAGTGAATACCCAAATACTACAACTGCCATCAGAGGAGATAGTAGGATGGACACATCTGGGGTGTCATGAAGGGTGTGGGGAAAGATGTTCTGAGGACCTCCAGTAGCAACAAGTCCTGGGAGATTAGGAAACATACAGGATCCTAGTTTTGCCCCTCAATCCCCCAGACCTATTAAATTCAGAATCTGCATTGTAACCAGATCCCCAGAGATTACTAGGCATTTGGGAAATGCTGATGCGGAGGGAAGTTCATGGACTACGTGTTCCTACTGTCTGGCTACTGAACAGTTCTGTGACCTCAGATTACACCGCTTCTCTGGGTCTCCTGCGCTTCCTGTGTCAAAACAGAACGAAGAAAAGATCAAAAGCGGCATTAATATCATTGGCTTTGCATATCACATAGAAACTCCATAGTTATTAAATGAACTGGACTGCTATTTGCAGGAAGACATATAACAGAAAGGAGTTCTAGAAATCTAAGATGTTGTTTAAATATCAAGAAGACAGGAGTAGCTCTGTGAAGTAAGGGACCTGTGACTACCTTCAGTAGGATTGGGAAAAGATTGTTTTCCTAAGTGGCGACAATATCCACCCAATATCCATGGCATATTTGTATGTATGCAGTCTGGGTTAGGTAAACAGATAACTGAGTGACAAGCACTGTACAACTGATGAAACATTAGTGATTAAATATTCACTTGAATGAAATGACTTGCAAGAAAACTAAGCCAGAAAGCCTGAGTTTTATGATGGTTATAAATGGATACTTATAAGCTATAATGAGTTATAATGGACAGAAGAACTGTACAAAAAAGATCTTCATAACCCAGATAATCACGATGGTGTGATCACTGACGTAGAGCCAGACATGCTGGTATGTGAAGTCAAGTGGGCCTTAGAAAGCATCACTACAAACAAAGCTAGTGGAGGTGAAAGATTTCCAGTTGAGCTATTTCAAATCCTGAAAGATGATGCTGTGAAAGTGCTGCACTCAATATGCCAGCAAATTTGGAAAACTCAGCAGTGGCCACAGGACTGGGAAAGGTCAGTTTTCATTCCAATCCCAAAGAAAGGCAATGCCAAAGATTGCTCAAACTACTGCACAATTGCGCTCATCTCACACGCTAGTAAAGTAATGCTCAAAATTCTCCAAGCCAGGCTTCAGCAATATGTGAACCGTGAACTTCCAGATGTTCAAGCTGGTTTTAGAAAAGGCAGAGGAACCAGAGATCAAATTGCCAACATCTGCTGGATCATGGAAAAAGCAAGAGAGTTCCAGAAAAACATCTACTTCTGCTTTATTGACTATGCCAAAGCCTTTGACTGTGTGGATCACAATAAACTGTGGAAAATTCTGAAAGAGATGGGACTACCAGACCACCTGACCTGCCTCTTGAGAAATTTGTATGCAGGTCAGGAAGCAACAGTTAGAACTGGACATGGAACAACAGACTGGGTCCAAATAGGAAAAGGAGTACATCAAGGCTGTATATTGTCACCCTGTTTATTTAACTTATATGCAGAGTACATCAGGAGAAACGCTAGACTGGAAGAAACACAAGCTGGAATCAAGATTGCTGGGAAAAATATCAATAACCTCAGATATGCAGATGATACCACCCTTATGGCAGAAAGTGAAGAGGAACTAAAGAGCCTCCTGATGAAAGTGAAAGTGGAGAGTGAAAAAGTTGGCTTAAAGCTCAACATTCAGAAAACGAAGATCATGGCATCCGGTCCTATCACTTCATGGGAAGTAGATGGGGAAACAGTGGAAACAGTGTCAGACTTTATTTTTTCTGGGCTCCAAAATCACTATAGATGGTGACTGCAGCCATGAAATTAAAAGACGCTTACTCCTTGGAAGGAAAGTTATGACCAACCTAGATAGCATATTCAAAAGCAGAGACATTACTTTGCCAACAAAGGTCCATCTAGTCAAGGCTATGGTTTTGCCTGTGGTCATGTATGGATTTGAGAGTTGGACTGTGAAGAAGGCTGAGCACCAAAGAATTGATGCTTTTGAACTGTGGTGTTGGAGAAGACTCTTGAGAGTCCCTTGGGCTGCAAGGAGATCCAACCAGTCCATTCTAAAGGAGATCAGCCCTGGGATTTCTTTGGAAGGAATGATGCTAAAGCTGAAACTCCAATACTTTGGCCATCTCATGCGAAGAGTTGGCTCACTGGAAAAGACTCTGATGCTGGGAGGGATTGGGGGCAAGAGGAGAAGGGGACAACAGAAGATGAGATGGCTGGATGGCATCACTGACTCGATGGACGTGAGTCTGAGTGAACTCCGGGAGTTGGTGATGGACAGGGAGGCCTGGCGTGCTGCGATTCATAGGGTTGCAAAGAGTCGGGCATGACTGAACGACTGATCTGACCTGATCTCTGGATGAACTGAGTTTTATGATGGTTTTAAATGGATATTTATAAGTTATATCTGAGTTATAATGGATATTTCCTAACTGTGGGGTATGATGTGGATGAACTGCTACTACAAAGACTGAGATCAAATTATATTTTATATTGGAGTAAAGTTAACAATGTTGTGTTAGTTTCCCATATTCAGCAAAGTGATTCAGTTATATGTACACATGTATTAAATATCTATTCTTTTTCAGATTCTATTCCCATTTAGTTTATTACAGAATACTGAGCAGAGTTCTCTGTGCTGTATAGTAGGTCCTTTGAGAGAGAATCGGAAGCATGTGATATGTGTGTGACCACACAGACGTACGCTGCTGTTCTGGGTGGCTTCTGCATGGCTATCGTTTGCTGTGCTTCCTGTGAGCAGTCCTACTAATGGAGCAAGCTGAAGGCATGCTGCCATATAGGCCACTCTGGGGTCAGCCATGAGCCCAGATTTATTTATAAACCCACAGGAAAGGCCCCAGAGCCATCCACCACCTGACCCGGGACCACAGTGAGGGAAGATTAGTGCAGGAGCAGAGGAAGCCCTTGGTGGCCAACTGGGCTTTCAGTCTCAGCCCTTTGCCCTTTCAGCTTGGCGGTGGCTACAGACTGTTCTCTGAAGGGTCAGTGTCCCGGGACTCCTATCTGAGGTGTGATCTCAAGGTACAGAGCCTGACCTTTCAGGTGCTGCTTACGAAGTTGATTATGACTTGCCCTGTGGAGATCATGTACTCAATAAATATTTATCAAGCATTAACTACCTATCTGGTAGCTCTGTGGGCACAGGGAAATATTTCAGTCACTGTTCTTGAAGACAAACCTGGCCTCTGTACGGCAACATTGAGTTCATTTTTGGAGGCAGAGTTTTGAGTGAAGTAAAAAAGAATCCCAAAGAAAGGCAACGCCAAATAATGCTCAAACTACTGCACAATTGTGCTTATCTCACACGCTAGTAAAGTAATGCTCAAAATTCTCCAAGCCAGGCTTCAGCAATATGTGAACCGTGAACTTCCAGATGTTCAAGCTGGTTTTAGAAAAGGCAGAGGAATCAGAGATCAAATTGCCAACATCTGCTGGATCATGGAAAAAGCAAGAGAGTTCCAGAAAAACATCTACTTCTGCTTTATTGACTATGCCAAAGCCTTTGACTGTGTGGATCACTATAAACTGTGGAAAATTCTGAAAGAGATGGGCATACCAGACCACCTGACTTGCCTCTTGAGAAACCTGTATGCAGGTCAGGAAGCAACAGTTAGAACTGGACATGGAACAACAGACTGGTTCCAAATAGGAAAAGGAGTACATCAAGGCTGTATATTGTTACCCTGCTTATTTAACTTATATGCAGGGTACATCATGAGAAATGCTGGGCTGGAGGAAGCACAAGCTGGGATCAAGATTGCCGGGAGAAATATCAATCACCTCAGATATGCAGATGACAGCACCCTTATGGCAGAAAGTGAAGAGGAACTGAAGAGCCTCTTGATGAAAGTGAAAGAGGAGAGTGGAAAAGTTGGCTTAAAGCTCAACATTCAGAAAACGAAGATCATGGCATCCAGTCCCATCACTTCATGGGAAATAGATGGGGAAACAGTGGAAACAGTGTCAGACTTTATTTTTCAGGGGCTCCAAAATCACTGCAGATGGTGATTGCAGCCATGAAATTAAAAGACGCTTACTCCTTGGAAGGAAAGTTATGACCAACCTAGATAGCATATTCAAAAGCAGAGACATCACTTTGTAAACAAAGGTTTGTCTAGTCAAGGCTATGGTTTTTCCAGTGGTCATGGATGGAAGTAAGAGTTGGACTGTGAAAAAAGCTGAGTGCCGAAGAATTGATGCTTTTGAACTGTGGTGGAGGAGACTCTTGAGAATCCTTGGACTGCAAGGAGATCCAACCAGTCCATCCTAAAGGAGATCAGTCCATCCTAAAGGAGATCCTGGGTGTTCACTGGAAGGACTGATGTTGAAGCTGAAACTCCAATACTTTGGCCACCTGATGCGAAGAGCTGACTCATTTGAAAAGACCCTGATGCTGGGAAAGATTGAAGGCAGGAGGAGAAGGGGACGACAGAGGATGAGTGGTTGGATGGCATCACCAATTCGATGGACATGGGTTTGGGTGAACTCTGAGAGCTGGTGATGGACAGGGAGGCCTGCCGTGCTGCGGTTCATGGGGTCGCAAAGAGTCAGAAACGACTGAATGACTGAACTGAACTGAATTGAAAAAGAATAGCTTTATTGCTTTGCCGGGCAAAGGGAGCCACAGCAGGCTAATGCCCTCATAACTGTGTGTCTCAGCCTGGAGAGTGCGGTGAGGAGTTCCATGGTAATGGTTCAAAAAGGTCGTGATAAGCTTGTGGACATTCTTCTGATTGGTTAGCGGTGAGTTAAGTAGGAGGGGCGGCGGTCGGGAGGAGCAACCCCGCGTCCAAGGAGCTGTGGCTGCGCGGGCGCAGGAGGGCCTAGAGGAGCTATCCCACGTTGAAGGTCAGGAAGGGTGGTGGTGAGGAGATACCCCTCGTCCAAGGTAAGGAGCAGCGGCTGCGCTTTGCTGGAGGAGTCGTGAAGAGCTACCCCATGCCCAAGGTAAGAGAAACCCAAGTAAGACGGTTGGTGTTGCAAGAGGGCATCAGAGGGCAGACACACTGAAACCATACTCACAGAAAACTAGTCAATCTAATCACACTAGGACCACAGCCTTGTCTAACTCAATGAAACTAAGCCATGCTCGTGGGGCAACCCAAGACAGGCGGGTCATGGTGGAGAGATCTGACAGAATGTGGTCCACTGGAGAAGGGAATGGCAAACCACTTCAGTATTCTTGCCTTGAGAACCCCATGAACAGTATGAAAAGGCAAAATGATAGGATACTGAAAGAGGAACTCCCCAGGTCAGTAGGTGCCCAATATGCTACTGGAGATCAGTGGAGAAATAACTCCAGAAAGAATGAAGGGATGGAGCCAAAGCAAAAAGAATACCTAGCTGTGGATGTGACTGGTGATAGAAGCAAGGTCCCATGCTGTAAAGAGCAATACTGCATAGGAACCTGGAATGTCAGGTCCATGAATCAAGGCAAACCAGAAGTGGTCAAACAAGAGATGGCAAGAGTGAATGTCGACATTCTAGGAATCAGTGAACTAAAATGGACTGGAATGGGTGAATTTAACTCAGATGACCATTATATCTACTACTGCGGGCAGGAATCCCTCAGAAGAAATGGAGTGGCCATCATGGTCAACAAAAGAGTCCAAAATGCAGTACTTGAATGCAATCTCAAAAACGACAGAATGATCTCTGTTCGTCTTCAAGGCAAACCATTCAATATCACAGTAATCCAAGTCTATGCCCCAACCAGTAACGCTGAAGAAGCCGAAGTTGAACGGTTCTATGAAGACCTACAAGATCTTTTAGAACTAACACCCAAAAAAGATGTCCTTTTCATTATAGGGGACTGGAATGCAAAAGTAGGAAGTCAAGAAACACCTGGAGTAACAGGCAAATTTGGCCTTGGAATACGGAATGAAGCAGGACAAAGACTGATAGAGTTTTGCCAAGAAAATGCACTGGTCATAACAAACACCCTCTTCCAACAACACAAGAGAAGACTCTACACGTGGACATCACCAGATGGTCAACACCGAAATCAGACTGATTATATTCTTTGCAGCCAAAGATAGAGAAGCTCTATACAGTCAGCAAAAACAAGACCGGGAGTTGACTGTGGCTCAGACCATGAACACTTTATTGCCAAATTCAGACTTAAATTGAAGAAAGTAGGGAAAACCACTAGACCATTCAGGTAGAACCTAAATCAAATCCCTTATGATTATACAGTGGAAGTGAGAAATAGATTTAAGGGCCTAGATCTGATAGATAGAGTGCCTGATGAACTATGGAATGAGGTCCGTGACATTGTACAGGAGACTGGGATCAAGAGCATCCCCATGGAAAAGAAATGCAAAAAAGCAAAGTGGCTGTCTGGGGAGGCCTTACAAATAGCTGTGAAAAGAAGAGAAGCAAAAAACAAAGGAGAAAAGGAAAGATATAAGCATCTGAATGCAGAGTTCCAAAGAATAGCAAGAAGAGATAAGAAAGCCTTCTTCAGCAATCAATGCAAAGAAATAGAGGAAAACAACAGAATGGGAAAGACTAGACATCACTTCAAGAAAATTAGAGATACCAAGGGAACATTTCATGCAAAGATGGGCTTGATAAAGGACAGAAATGGTATGGACCTAACCAGAAGCACAAGATATTAAGAAGAGATGGCAAGAATACACAGAAGAACTGTATAAAAAAGATCTTCACAACCCAGATAATCATGATGGTGTGATCACTGACCTAGAGCCAGACATCCTGGAATATGAAGTCAAGTAGGCCTTAGAAAGCATCACTACAAACAAAGCTAGTGGAGGTGATGGAATTCCAGTTGAGCTATTCCAAATCCTGAAAGATGATGCTGTGAAAGTGCTGCACTCAATATGCCAGCAAATTTGGAAAACTCAGCAGTGGCCACAGGACTGGAAAAGGTCAGTTTTCATTCCAATCCCAAAGAAAGGCAATGCCAAGGAATGCTCAATCTACTGCACAATTGTGCTCATCTCACATGCTAGTAAAGTAATGCTCAAAATTCTCCAAGCCAGGCTTCAGCAATATGTGAACTGTGAACTTCCAGATGTTCAAGCTGGTTTTAGAAAAGGCAGAGGAACTAGAGATCAAATTGCCAACATCCGCTGGATCATAGAAAAAGCAAGAGAGTTCCAGAAAAACATCTACTTCTGCTTTATTGACTATGCCAAAGCCTTTGACTGTGTGGATCACTATAAACTGTGGAAAATTCTGAAAGAGATGGGAATACCAGACCACCTGATCTGCCTCTTGAGAAATTTGTATGCAGGTCAGGAAGCAACAGTTAGAACTGGACATGGAACAACAGACTGGTTCAAAACAGGAAAAGGAGTACATCAAGGCTGTATATTGTTACCCTGCTTATTTAACTTATATGCAGAGTACATCATGAGAAATGCTGGACAGGAAGAAGCACAAGCTGGAATCAAGATTGCCGGGAGAAATATCAATCACCTCAGATATGCAGATGACACCACCCTTATGGCAGACAGTTAAGAGGAAATCAAAAGTCTCTTGATGAAAGTGAAAGTGGAGAGTGAAAAAGTTGGCTTAAAGCTCAACATTCAGAAAACGAAGATCATGGCATCTGGTCCCATCACTTCATGGCAAATAGATGGGGAAACAGTGGAAACAGTGTCAGACTTTATTTTTCGGGGCTCCAAAATCACTATAGATGGTGACTGCAGCCATGAAATCAAAAGACGCTTACTCCTTAGAAGGAAAGTTATGACCAACCTAGATAGCATATTCAAAAGCAGAGACATTACTTTGCCAACAAAGGTTTGTCTAGTCAAGGCTATGGTTTTTCCTGTGGTCATGTATGGATGTGAGAGTTGGACTGTGAAGAAGACTGAGCACCGAAGAATTGATGCTTTTGAACTGTGGTGTTGGAGAAGACTCTTGAGAGTCCCTTGGACTGCAAGGAGATCCAACCAGTCCATTCTAAAGGAGATCAGCCCTGGGATTTCTTTGGAAGGAATGATACTAAAGCTGAAACTCCAGTACTTTGGCCACCTCATGGGAAGAGTTGACTCATTGGAAAAGACTCTGATGCTGGGAGGGATTGGGGGCAAGAGGAGAAGGGATGACAGAGGATGAGATGGCTGGATGGCATCACTGACTCGATGGACGTGAGTCTGAGTGAACTCCAGGAGTTGGTGATGGACAGGGAGGCCTGGTGTGCTGCGATTCATGGGGTCGCAAAGAGTTGGACACAATTGAGTGACTGATCTGATCTGATGTTTTCATTTCTCTTGGGTATACATCAATTTGTGAAATTATTGGGTCAGACTGAACTGGACAGAACTGATGGTAACTCTTCCTTTAACCTTTTCAGAAACTGCCAGACTATTTTACAAAGCAGATGCCCCACAACTATAATCTTTGAGAAGGTTGTCTCCTGATCTCTAAAGGAAAGAGAACATTTTTGTCATCCTGATAATCCTCAGGATTTCAAATATTAAACAGGTAGGTTATGAAATAAAGGCTAAAGATGAAAGTATTTACTCTTTTCCTCTTCATTACAGTTTTAAAACCTTCATCGATTTTCTTTAAATCTCTATTTTATGCTGTCTATCTATCAGAACTCATTATTTGGTCTCCTTAAGTACCAATTCCATATCAAAGAATTCATTACATAAGAAATCTATCACATTTCTTTCAAGTACTGTAGGTCAGATAATACAGATCCAAGTTAATGTGAGTTAATTTTTAATTGATGAAGATTAGGTTTATTCAATTAATTTTCCCTGGATACATACTCTAAGCCAGGTATGTTTGAGATGCTGGATATTTTCTGTGCTGTTTTCAATTCTAGGAGGTTCAACTTCATTCAGTTCAGTTCAGTCACTCAGTTGTGTCCAACTCTTTGCGACCCCATGGACTGAAGCACGCTAGGCTTCCCTGTCCATCACCAACTCCCAGAGCTTACTGAAACTCATGTCCATCGAGTCGGTGATGCCATCCAACCATCTCATCCTCTGTCATCCCCTTCTCCTCCTGCCTTCAATCTTTCCCAGCATCAGGGTCTTTTCCAGTGAGTCAGTTCTTCGCATCAGGTGGCCAAAGTATTGGAGTTTCAGCTTTAGCATAAGTCCTTCCAATGAATGTTCAGGACTGATTTCCTTTAGGATCAACTGGTTTGATCTCCTTGCAGTCCAAGGGACTCTCAAGAACCTTCTCCAACACCACAGTTCAAAAGCATTAGTTCTTTGTGCTCAGCCGAAGAATCAGACTTCTTTATATTCCAACTCTCATATCCATACATGAGTACTGGGAAAACCATAGCTTTGACTAGACGGACAGACCTTTGTTGGCAAAGTAATGTCTTTGCTTTTTAGTATGCTGTCTAGGTTGGTCATAGCTTTTCTTCCAAGGAGCAAGTGTCTTTTAATTGCATGGCTGCAGTCAGCCATCTGCAGTGATGAAATCAACTTCATTAGTCATATGGTTATGGTGCAAATGACTCTTAAATGTCATTTTCCATGAACAGTCTTTTTGCCAGTTGAGTTTTTACCCTTTGATATCTATGCTGCAAACTTCTTATAAAATATGCTCTTTGGCCACACTCAGTAAATCAAACATGTTGTAGATTATAATTATCAGCATGATAGGAGTTCCATTCTGTATTTCTTTTTCCACCCACAGCAACATTCATTTTTTGATTTCTTTGTAGCTATACTGTAACCCTGTCCGCTAAAGAACCTGTTGAAAAATAATCTTGACCAGCCAAAGAAAAGTTGAACTAAGAGTCTTGCCAAAAACGGCATCTGAGTCAAACATCTTCAGTTCATTAAGACCATAGTTGACAGAAGATGGACTCAAGTTGTAGAGAGATTCATGTGATGTGGAGTGAGGCTAACACTTGAGGAGCAATTAGGATCTACTTCTTAAAAAGGATCATTTTCAGACTTTGTTGGTCACTGGACTTTATTGATTTCCTGGGTTGGTTATCATACCTGCCTGTCACTACAGGAGCTCTTCTTGAGTGAATTTTAAGAACTCAAATGCGGGTTTTGGTAAGACATCCTTAAAGGATATTATATATGACAACTATCTGTAATCATTGTAAATTTGCCACTAGGTAAAAATTTCCTCTTTTAACTATGTGTAGGGAAGGTAGGATCAGTTTCCCAGTTGAAGTGGGGTCATGAATATAAACATTTATATGACACTTATTATCTGTTAGGAATACTTTATGTGGTTTAATGCACTGATCCTTCTTAACTGTCATACGAGATAGGTATCACTCTCTGCACAGGGAGAAGGAAACCTTGTCCAGGTTACAGAGCTAGTCAGTAGTCTGGCTTCAAGTCATGCGCTCATATCCTCTACACTTTCCACCTCATCATTCAACCTCTTGGGGCCTCTGTTTCTTCATCTGAAAAATTATTAGATTAAATGCTACAGCAAGTATGATAGTCTACCTGCTAATCTTCAAGACCTCTTCCAGTTCTTAGACTCTGATTCAAATTCAGCTGTCTCTAAAGAAGCATTCATGACTGTGTGTAACTAAGAGAAATAATGAAGACACAAAGTATGTTGTTGAAATACCCAGGAGCAGCCTTTTTGGCTCTCCAACAGGGTCAGGAGGAGCAGGTTCAATGGAAGGAAATGCCTGCAATTATTATTGTCCATGATATTGAGAGTTAATTCAGCTTTCACTTGGTGAGCGCCAGGGTCTGTTTGATCAATCCAAGCATTTATACTGTGGGTCATACCACACCAGATTTAGAAACGTAGATTTTTCTTTACATACAGACTGATGGCTTTGGTTGTGGATATCTTGTTTGTTGATATTAGTGTTGGCATGTCTCCATCTGAGCCAGCTGTACATCTGGTATTTTATCGATGCTTGCTTGTTGCTGCCAAAGGATCTGGCCCCTTCCTTCTAAGGTCTCTTTAACCTGATAATCAACCCAGATTCTTCTCAGTTAGGATAAGCCTGCAAAACCCTAGCATATACCTTGCAGGCACCACTACTCATTATGTGTGTGTGCGTGTTAGTCACTCAGCTGTGTCCGTCTCTTTGCAACCCCATGGACTGTAGCCCACCAGGCTCCTCTGTCTATGGGGTTTCCCAGACAAGAATACTGGAGTGGGTTGCCATTCCCTTCTCCAGGGGATCTTCCCAACCCAGGGATCAAACCCAGGTCTCCCACAGTGCAGTCAGATTCTTTACTGTCTGGGCCACCAGTGAAGCCCACTACTCACTATACTGATATTGAATGTTTCCTGCTTTTTGTTTCTGTTGCATATATTCACTCATCTATGATCATATTATCCATACCAGAAGTCAGGAGAGTCAGACCAAAGAACTTTGAACCATACCCAACTGCAAAAGGAATGTTAGAGATGTATTTTAACTTGAGGTTTCTTGAAAAATTTTTAATGTTTTATTGGAACAATGAGATACAGTGTTTGAAATTTGGACTATTCTAGAGGATTATGGTTTTTCCAGTAGTCATGTATGGATGTGAGAGTTGAACTATAAAGAAGGCTGAGTGCCAAAGAATTGGTGCTTTTGAACTGTGGTGTTGGAGAGGACTTTTGAGAATCCCATGGACTGCAAGGAGATTCAACCAGTCCATCCTAAAAGAGATCAGTCCTGGGTGTTCATTGGAAGGACTGATGTTGAAGCTGAAGCTCCAATACTTTGGCCACCTGATGCGAAGAACTGACTCATTTGAAAAGATCCTGGTGCTGGGAAAGATTGAAGGTGGGAAAAGGGGACAACAGAGGATGAGATGGCTGGATGGCATCACTGACTTGATGAACATGAGTCTGGGTAGACTCCAGGAGTTGGTGATGGACAGGGAGGCCTGGCGTGCTGCGGTCCATGGGGTCGCAAGAGTTGGACATGACTAAACGACTGAACTGAACTAAGAGGATCCTGCAGTGTGAGGCATACTTCCTTAATTTTACAGCAATTCTTTACAAGCTCTTATGGGAAACCTAGAAGCCATTCCCAACCTTTCTTTCTACTCATCCCTGTATCCATCAATTATGGCACTTAATTTCATAAGTGCATTAAGAATTTCACTTTGAATTCTTAATCTCTCAAATTGGTCCCCTTATTTTGAAATTTTCTAGGTATTAAATTTTCAAATATGTATTTTTGCCTCAGCTATTAAAGCAGACTCTGACTACTTCTTTCCCAATCTGTCTTTTAACATGGTTTCTAAGAGTGATGGTTTTGAAACAAAGCCAACCATATTATTCCAGTGTTTAGAGTCCTTCAATGGTTCCTCTTTGCTTCCTGGAGAACCCCTTCATAATAGAGACACAGAGTCTAACCGACTGAAGAGGACATTTACTATGTTTAGGCTAGGTGGCATTCCAATTTGCTTTTGGAGTGTCCTCTCAAAGTGCCTCCTCTTCCTCTGAGTGATGGTTATATTGCCCACACCAGGCCAGTCACACTCTTTCTTCTGGGACTTAATCTTAACAAAATCCTGTAAGGCTGGAGAAAACAGACAGAGCTCATTCATTTCCTGCTGAGGCAATGTAGCCCCTGCCCTGTAGATCTCCAAGTACATCAGAGTTCTCCCCAGTTCTCTATTTATGTTGTCCTGCCAAGAGATAGGAGCTGTTGCTGATGATCAAAAGGCCTCTTCCTGTTTACCTCCCACTTCCTATAAGTACTCTGACCTTGAATCACTTGTAATTATCCATTGTATTTCCATAGTCCAGGAGCATTTTACACCATTAAGACTTTGTAAGTGTTCTTCCCTCAGTCCTGGAATGTCCCCTTCCCAACTCAAGCAGTGTTTCCTCCTCTCTGCTCTCTTAACAGAGCCTAAGTACCTCAGCTGAGGTACTTAGCACATTCTAGTGATTGTTCACCTGACGCTCTTCCCTCCTAGATTGCAAGACTCTTTGTTTTCATTTACTGCTGGCACAGCATAAATGATTAAGAGTTATTTGGATGAATGAACAAAGAAGAATTGACTGCATAGTTTGGAGTCCCTGTGTGGAGATTTATCTTCCAAGCAACAAGTGAGGCACATTTCCAGAATTCAAGAAATGGCTTGTAAGTTGCAGTTCACAGAATCAACATAAAATGCATGAAACTCCCCGTAATCTAAATTGCTGACAAGATTAAGGCACATTGATCAAAGTAGCAATGATAAGGTCACAGTCACGTGATAGATGCAGAGCTCAGTTAAGTGCCTGGTGGGCCTGGTCATTCTCCCTTTGCCACTCTCTCCAGCCCAACCCAATGTCACCTTCTTTGCCCTGCTCTGTGCGCCAGAGGCTGACCCTGGGTGGGCAGCATTTTCTGGACTCCCTCAATTCCTGGCTTCTGCCTGGCTTTGGCCAATGATAGATGCCACCAAGAAATCTGAAAGCAAAGAGAGAGGTGGGAGTATTCTCTCCACACGCACCTGGACTCTCTGTCTC
Organism: Bos taurus; assembly: GCF_002263795.3. Taxonomy (NCBI): domain Eukaryota; kingdom Metazoa; phylum Chordata; class Mammalia; order Artiodactyla; family Bovidae; genus Bos; species Bos taurus. Next base: position 15,399,311 of record NC_037355.1, on the reverse strand, counting down.
TGGCAATAAAACAAAATCTCTTCCAAATTCCAGCTCCCGCTGGGTGATCCTTGCTTTGCAGATTCTGCTCTCCCAGGCATTGGTAACACTAGATCTTCCTTTTATTACTTAAAGCCCAGAATCAATAATCACTGCCCACTGTCCAGTCTGGGTGCCTCTTGTTTACTTGTAGGACACACTTGTAGGATTTCATGAGTGAACTTAAATGTGGGAAAGGGTCTTAAACTGTCCTGGAAACATGAGGGAATTTCCTCCTTTTCTTGGTTAATACCTTTATAGAGAGTCAACTGTGTCCCAAGCACCATACTTGACCCTTGGCTAGAGTAAGCTGTGAACTAGCAGAGTAAGGGGCCAAGCATGCATCCTGGACTTATCTACCTGTGTTTACCTGTCTCTGCCTCTGCTTTGGTGCCTCACCTTGGGCAGCTCACTTAACCTCAGGGGGCCTTAGTTCCCCAACTATAAAAGGAGTGAAAAGTAGTAGTTGCCCTATGAGATTCAATGAAATGATTGTAATAATTACTTAGAATAGAGCTTGGCAGAGTAAGGCAACTGAAGAATTTCAATTATCTGCTATAGCAAAAATACTGCCGATACTTCGAGCATGCATTCGTTCCTTTGCTTGTTCGATCCTTTCTTCCTTCAACAAAAGCTCATTAAGTGAAGTTCTGTTCTGCTGCTGCCACTGTGTTCTAGAGAACAGTGATGAACAGGACTCATCTGGTACCTGCTCTCAGGAGGTTATAGTTTTGCTACACAAACAAGACAGTGAGGACATTACAGATGCTGTCAGTCCAACACCTGGAGATACACTGAGGGTTTTGGAAATGGTATGCATAAAGATGTAGGTTCCTTTTGGTTATGGCCTTGAAACCATGCAACACAGGGCAGAAGGATGTAAAGTGGATATATACGTACACATACACACACACAGAAGGCATGCACATTCTATACAATTTTACATTTCTGATTTCCATTTTCATGAAACAGGGTAGTGGTTCAGAGCTTGGATGCCTGGATTTGAACCCCAGCCTACCCATCATTGGGCTTCCCAGGTGGCTCAGTGGTAAAGAATCCACCTGCAATGCAGGAGCTGCAGGAGACGTGGGTTTGATCCCTGGGTGCGAAGATCCCCTGGAGGAGGGGATGGCAACCCACTCCAGTATTCTTGCCTGGAGAATCCCAAGGGCAGAGGAGCCTGGGGGCTACAGTCCATAGGGTCACAAAGAGTCAGACATGACCGAAGTGATTGAGGACTCACACATGTACTGCTGCTGCTGCTGCTGCTGCTAAGTTGCTTCAGTCGTGTCCGACTCTGTGCAACCCCATAGACGGCATTAACTGTGTGATTGGGGGCAAGTTATTTAACTGCTCTCTAGTTCATTTTTATCATTGACAAACTGTGGGTAATCATAAGAGCTCTTCCTTTTTAGGTTTACTGTGAGCCTCAGATGAGTTATTACCATTGAGAAGGCAGTCCTCCATTAGCTCATCCAAGCCTTGATGCATTTTTCTAAAGTAGATTGGGGAGAGCACAGGCTTAGCCATCAGCCAGACCAGGGCTTGAATCGGACTCCATCACTTACCTACTGAGTGACTCAGCAAGTAACTTAACAGTTCTGAATTCCAGTTTCCTCATCTACAAAGTGAAGATAAGGATACAAGACTACAATAGATTACTTTGAGGAGTCAATGAGATAGCATAGTTCTTGACAATTACCAGGCACTTAAAGAACAGTATTCACCTCTCTTTCCTCCTTCCTCTAAGATTAAAAATTGTTTAAGCCAGATAAATTATAAAAGAAAAGGCAAGAAAAAGATGAAACAGTACTCTGGAGGATTGCAAGAAAAAAGTGATAATAGTATGTTCTTCAGGTAATTTTTGACATTTGAAATTGTGTCCTTTTCAGTAAAAGCTCTATAAGCATGAGGGGAAGGATTTATCCACTTCTATCTACTTTTTTCTGATCTTTTATCAGTTAGAGCATCAGTCCTCAACTTTTTTGGCACCAGGGACCAGTTTTGTGGAAAACATTTTGTCTACAGACCCTAGGGTCGGGGGATGGTTTCGGGATCTGGTTTCCCAGATCATCAAGCATTAGATTAGATCCTGCTAGAGGGGGAGTGAGTGAAAGGGAGTTAATAGAATGATCTTTAGATCTCTGAGCTATAAACATGCTAAAGTCTATTTGTGTGTGTGTGTTATTTTTATGTGAAAGTGTAGTGTCTATGTAAGTGCTAAGTTGCTCTGTCGTGTCTGACTCTTTGCAACCCTATAGACTGTAGGCTGTCAGGCTTCTCTGTCCATGGGATTCTCCAAGCAAGGATGCTGAAGTGGGTTGCCATGCCCTCCTCCAGGGGATCTTCCCGACCCACGTATTGAACCCGTGTCCCTTGAATTTCTTACGTCTCCTGCGCTGGCATGCAGGTTTTTTACTGCTAGCACCATCTGGGAAGCCCTATGCGGCTGTGCTGTCATTCATAAACAGGGGACGAACAAGATTTACAAAAGAAACCTGCCCTGATGTACTAACATAAGTCGGGAATGGAAGTCCGGTCAGCCAGGCAGGCGGTGGACCTGCGTCTCAGGGGCTACCCTCATCCTAACCCTTCCCTACCCACTGATACCTGCCTCTGCCGGCATCTGTATTTCTGGCTTCCTTGCTGGGCTGATTTTAGGTTAATTTCTCTATCTTACCCTCCAAAAGCTTAAGGCAACAGATAGTCTAAGAACTGGGGAGCTTAGAATATTACACCAACCACAGACTTCTTAACAAATGCTCCGTAAGGACAACACAAGACAACAGATGTCTTCCTTCAGGGCACCACTTCTGTATCATTTTTCCTTAAATGCTTTCCCTTAGGTCTCTTTCTTCCCTAGGGAGGCTCATTTAAATCCAATTTATTTCACGATCCACCTTTTTCTCTCACTCCATCATGTTGAAAGTACACCAACTTCTAGGCCCAAGAGAAACTCAAAGGGCAGGGGCTGCACAGAGCAACAATGTTGAACTTGTCTGACCCTCACCTCTCAAGCAGATCTTGCATCTTTACTTCACTGGGAGTAAAAACTCTGGGTGGTCAGGAGGTCATTTTGGTCTTTACCGACTGAAAGTTTTAGCAAGTAACATCATCCGCAAAATGGAGCTAACATACTTGACCACTTGAGATTGCTTTGAGGAGCAAAGGCAGTAGCACCGTCTCTGTCTGCCAGACCTGTTCCCCACCCCACCACTCTGACCTGGGGTTGATCAGGAACTCATCCCTGGCTTCTCTGGGTCAAATTCCATTCATAGGTAAAGTGTCGGGTTTGGACTAGATTTTTGAGTTCTCAGTATGTCTAAATGCTCTGCTGAGGTATGACTGAATAATAAACCTTCATCAGTGGCAATTTTCACATTCCAGCCAGGCAATAATCCCTTAAACCAGGTGGCTCCTGCCCCCCACCCCCCACCCCATATCCCCTGGAGCCAGCTTCCATGCTCCCAGTTTGCATTCTGCCCGCTTCATTCACAACATTATGAGTCTGGACCCTCAGCCATTTGAGTTTTTGACTCCTGGGATTCGGTTTTACACTAAAGTTGGAACCATGCTGCATGGAAGAATGAGCTAATTTTTGCTTCTTAGGTGATAGGTGTGGACTGGCTGAGCAGATAGGAGAATGCTGATTACATCCTCTCTTTAAAAGAAATCTGGGAACTTGGTGAAGATGAGAACAGGGACAGAGCAACTTCAGAAGCCAGCTGGTGAACAAAGAAATATTTTTCAAGCAGGGTCTCCTTGTCCCCCAAATATAATTTCATACATTTTGATCGGGCTTCCTTGGTAGCCTAACAACAAAATGCATTGATTGGTTCAACCAACTGTCAAGATGACATTTGCTCTAGTAGTTAGGGGGTATTTGAATCAAAGAAAAAACTTTCTAAAAATACCTTTTATTGAAATATATAGAGAAAAGTACAAAAATTATCAGTGTACAGGTCAACACATTATTACAAAGTGAATGTACTTGAGTGTGGTTGCAAACCAGGTCAAAAATAGAAGAGGATGAGAAGTCCCTATTGGATCCCCTCTCCTCAGAAATAAATTTTTGATGGTGTTGACATCACCACCTCTCCATTTTTCCTTCCAGAAACTTTCTAGGACCACCTTCCTATTATTCTTACTGTTACTCCCCAACTCCCCTCCTTAATCTTTCTTCATCTTTAAAGTGAAAGTTGCTCAGTCATGTCTGATTCATGGTGACCCCATAGACTGTAGCCCACCAGGCTCCCCTGTCCACGGAATTCTCCAGGCAAGAACACCTGTGTGGGTAGCTGTTCCCTTCTCCAAGGGATCTTCCCCACCCAGAAATCAAACCCAGGCCTCCCACATTGCAGGTGGATTCTTTACCATCTGAGCCACCAGGGAAGCCCAAGAATACTAGAGTGGGTAGCCTATCCCTTTTCCAGGGGATCTTCCCGACCCAGCAATCAAACCAGGGTCTCCTGCATTGCAAGCAGATTCTTTACCAGCTGACCTACCAAAGAGGACAAAACAAAGTAATAATTAACCATTAACTAATAACTGGTCATTCTCTTCCCCATTGGGGCTTCCCTTGGTAGCTTGGCTGATAAAGAATCTGCCTGCCATGCATGAGACACAGAAGATGTGGATTTGATCCCTGGGTTGAGAAGATCCCCTGGAGGAGGCCATGGCAACCCACCCCAGTATTCCTGCCTGGAGAATCCCATGGAGAGAAGAACCTCGTGGGCTACAGTCTATGGGGTCACAAAGAGTAGGACAGACTGAAGCAACTTAGCACGCAGGCATGCACTCTTCCCCATGACCTGAATAAAATTCAGTAAACTGCAGGGAAACGAATGGTGTGAGGCAAATAGATGGAATACTATTTTCCTGTCTGTAAGAACATTCACCAACGTGGCCAGGGTCCACAGGTTTTTTTGTTGGAACTTTCATCTCATAGACTCTTTGATGCAGAAAAGATGAAACAGGGAGGCTAAGGAAGCTTATACAGCTTCATTTGGACTTCAGAAACCAACCCTTGGCAAGGTGTAGAGTCTTTGTCTAGGCCAAAACTAGAGCAGATTCAGTGTATAAAGGAAATTTGCATCTCAGTGGTGGATGGTCACAGCCCTCTTTGAGAACCTAGTAGAATGTATGGTGTCCCTTCTCAGAAATACCCATATATACAGGAACACAAAAATTGCACATCGCTTTAGGAGGTTGCCACAGCTGGTAAGCACTAGATACCTACCTATGGACTGGCCCCAGTCTGCTGCGGCGACTGGAAATCAAAGCGCCATGCCTGTTACCTTTTAACTGAAGACAGGAGTGTATCTTCAGTGCAGCGCATCTACCTTATAGACAGAACGTGCTCAGACGCAGCCTCTCTGCTTCAGCACACTTTGTGCACTACAGGGGCGCCCCCCTTTTCCTTGGAACTGTCACAAAGGACAGCACTTGGCATCCTCACTCCTCACTGCCCAGGAGCACCGACTCCTCAAAGTTCTGGTGCCCGTTTCTCTGGGATCGCTGCCAGCTCCGGCTAGGAGGGCGCCCGGCGGCCCAGGAGCCTGGGAGACCCGGGGGGCACTCGCACTCATCTCCACACTCGGGCTCGCTCCAAGTGCGCACGGTCCGGACCCGCCGGCGCGAGCACGCGGTGGGCGGCGGGGGCGCAGCGGCGCCGGGGGACGCGCGAATGTGCGCACCGAGAGGGCGCCTGGCCGGCGGTGCCCAGCTCTCCCGCGGCTTCCGTGGCTCCGGGCCGGGCCGGGGCCGCGGCCCCCACACCGCCCTCCCTCCGCCCGGCCGCACTGGCCGGGCTGGGAGCCGCGAGAGCAAGAGCAGCGCCCCTACCGCCCGCTTTTCCACCTCCATCTCCTCTGCCTCCTCCTCCTTCCCCCAGCCACCCGCTCAGTCACAACCGGTTCAGACTGGCCAGGGTGCCCCGCAAAAGAGAGAGACCGGGGGGAAACCACGAGAAATAACTTCCCAAGGAGAAGGAGGGCGAGAAGGTGGAGCCCACTGGAGGGGCCGGCTCCCTCCCTCCATGTGGCCGCCGCCGCCGCTGCCGCGGGGCTCGGCGCGGGCAGAGGGCGGCGGCTCCCGGGGCAGCCTGTAGCGGGACGAATTGCCCAATACTCCGGCAGGGGCCGGGGCCGGGGCCGAGCCCCCGGATAAATAGCCTCCCGGCAGGCCCGGAGCTGCCGGGGAGAGCGGCGGCCGCGGTTCTCCCCGCACCACCCGCCTGGGCAGTGCGCCCTGTGCTGCGCCCCGGAGACGCCGCTCACTGCGGCCGGTACCCAGGTAAAAAGCTCGAACTCGCGGGGAGGGTCCGGAGGTCGGCGGTCCCCCGTCTGCCTCCCACAGGCTAGGAGAAACTCTTCGGTCTCCGAGCGGCCGGAGGCGGCGGGGGTGACGCTGTCATCTGGGGCCAAGCAGCTCGGAGCCGGTTTCTTGTTTGGAGTGTGTGCCGGGGAGCTGAGAGCGTCTTCGGGGTGTTCGCGCCCACCGCGTGACAACTCCCAACCCTTTGGTAGGGTGCTGCCCTGCAGCGGGCCAGTTTCCCCAGCGCTCTGAGGGCGGTATTGTGCACGGAGTTGGACGGGAGAGAGGGAGAAAGGAGGTCCTGTGCCCTCGGATTGAGTTCGGGTTAGAGATCTGCGCCGGGACTGCTGGTGGCAGAGCAGGGTGGGAGTTGGGGGGGAAGCGACTCAGGTGAGCCCCTGTTTCCCAGGGGGCACGAGGCCTCCAAGTGCCCTGGTTGGGAGCTGGTGCACGCAGATGACCCCGGGAGGGTCTCACTGGGGCGCCCAAGGGTTCCAGGCGCGGCGCCAGCTTCAGCACCGCGGGGTCAGCTCGGGCGAGCGCAGGAGGCACGGGCGCCTCGGCCGCCTGGACACAGAGCCGGAACTTGCGAGGACCTGGTGTTTCACGCTCCATCTGTGGCTCACTCTAGGTAACCACCTCTAGCTTCAGGAGCTCCTAGAGGGTTCGGAGAGAAATAATAAACGCTTAAAAACTTGGTCATCAGAAGTAGATCAATGCTTCTTAGGTTGCCATGTCTAATCCAGCCCAAAGCAATCAATATATCCTGGAGGTAGGGTAGGATTTACACTAAATAGACATACTACTTACACAGTAAGTTATTTAATATCTTGTGTTTTTGGATCAGTGTCTTGGGTCACAGTTAGTTTGGATGTATTTTTTTAAATCTTGAATTATCTGGATAGTAGCTCAGGTTGCAGGGGAGTTCCTCCCAGCAAATCCTGTTAATTTGATATGTCCTAACAGTTTATCAGATTTGAGTTGGTTTCAGCTGTGAGAAATTGTTCTGGCTGGTTCAGGCAGAGGACTGAGGAAGCCCGACAAGATTCTGAAGTGAAAGCACCAATTATTCATTTCTAGGATCACACCTTCTTTTTAAATACCTTGTGGATCATAACAGGGTTATCCATGTCATTGCTAGAAAGAAATGTATTTCTTTTCAGGCCCTAGAAGTGGAAATTACATAATAAAATAGCTTAACCTGCAATTTTGCAATAACTCATACTTGTAGCAGCACTGACTGCCCAAGAACACACTTCTCTGTTTCTTCCCTTTTGTGTGTGGGCAAGAGCGGGTAACAAGGACCCTTTTTCTCTGTGGGATGCCTATAGGGAAAGACAAAAGATACGAAGAGGTAGATCAGGACACTGGGAAGCCTTCTCTAGTTTCTGACTGAGACTCTGAAAAGATGGTGGTGATATGTGCATTGATTGGTGTCTGAATCAGTATCAAGGCAGAGCTTGGTGCTTTGGGTGTGGTTCTGGTCATAAAACTAGAGCAAGAGAATGACAATTAGATGTAGTTAGCTTTTCAAGCTTTATTTTCTCACCTGATATTTTGAGCCTGCAATTTTTTTAGTCTTTCTCTTGAGCGAGTCATTACTTGAACTTACTTCATACAATGCAATTGGGTATAGAAAGCCAGTGGGTAGGTACAAAAGAAACAATGTCTTGCTTGCTTAATTATTGCTTTACAAGAAAGTATCACCTAATGACTTTAATTTTAATTAAAGTTGGCCAGAATGCATATATTTTGAGCTAGCTGGCCTTTTCTTTGGGAGGTTCTTTGTAGACATTCGAGTGTTCCCTGCAGATAATGAGCTTGAAGTGTGACTTAAAACTGAGTTCAAGGAAAGAACACATGACCCCTGCCTTCAAAGCATTTAGTCTGGTGGGAAAGATAGGCCTGTTTATAAATATCTATAATACATGATAGTAAAAATGTAGTCATATGGCAGTGACATCAATAGTGTATGATTGAATGGCAGAGAGGTTCATTCAGGGTTAAGAAATGAGGAAAGTTATGTGGTGGGTGTGGCATCTGAGCTAAGACTTGAAGAAGGAAGAGGATTTCCTTGATGCAAAGGAGGGCTGCTGGAACAAGCATGTTGCATGGAGGTGTGCAAGTCTGGTGTGTTCAAAGGTAGCAGAGCAGTTTGGAATGGCTGGAGTCTGGAATTTTAGATAAGACTGGGAGGTAGAACGGGGCTAAATTATAGAGATGACAAGCCATGGTAAGAAATTAAAGTGTGACTGAACATTATTATTGTATTTATACTAACAGGGTTAACATCCTTCACTGTAGTTTATTCCTTGAAGTTCAATTTTGTGAGCTTCCCCTAATAAGTAAATGAACAAGATCTTAATAGCATTTACTTTCTATAAATGTGAAAAAGTAATGTGTTTTCAAGTAGATTTCAATGCTTTATTCAAATCCAACAATGATTTCCCCTGAATTTGCAATCTTGTGATACAACAACTTTTAGTTTGATTAAAACTTTGGATAGGAAAATACCCCCACTTTCGTGGGTCAATATGCAGAGTAAAGTCACTTTCTGTTCACTGTTTTGATTATTGACAGTAATAATAATTATTATTAATCTTTATTAAACATGACATATTAAGTGAGCTACATACCTTCTTTTATCTAGGGAGACATAATTTTAAACTTATTCTGAGAATTTCTTTTTGGCCTCATTGCACAGCATGTGGGATCTTAGTTCCCTGACCAGGGATCAGTCTGAAGCCCCTGGCATTGGAAGTGCAGTCTTAACCACTGGGCCACCAGGGAAGTCACATTGATCTCTTGATCTTGAGAATTTTAATAAGGTCACTCACCTAAGTCAATGGTGGAACCAGGTATTGAACCCAGGAAGTTTGTCTTGATAGCCCATTCTTTGGGCAGGGGCATAATATATGTTAACTGTTATTCACAGTAATTAGAAATTGGGCCTGCTACCTGTAGGAGAAGTTTTTCTCTGTTTTTCCTTTGCATCCTCATTTCTATCATTTTAATTTTATTTTTTAATTTATATAATTGCCATATAAAATATTATTTTTAGGTGTATAACATGATGATTCTAAATATATATATACTGCAAAATGGTGACACAGTAAGTTTAATTAACATGCACCACCGTAGTTCTAATTTCTTTATGTATCTGATGAGAACTTGAGGATTTCCCTGTAGCTCAAATGGTAAAGAATCTGCCTGCAAAGCAGGAGACCAGGGTTCAGTCCCTGGGTCGGAAAGATCCTCCGGAGAAGGGAACGGCAATCCATTCCAGTATTCTCTCCTGGAGAATCCCATGGACAGAGAAGCCTGGTGGTCTACAATTCGTGGGGTTGAAAAGAGTCGGACACTAACACACACAACAGAATGAGAACTTTTAAAATCTACTCTTTTGGCGACTTTCAAATATATACCACAGTATGTTACAGTCACTATACTGTACATTATCTGATTATTTTTACTTTATAGGTTCAGTGATGACCCATATTTCAGTGTTTTAACACATCTTCAAACTTGTTTCTTAAATTAATCAGTCTATTTTGGGCTGTGCTGGGTCTTCATTGCTGCGTGGGCTTTCTCTAGTTGCAGCAAGCAGGGGCTACTCTCTCGCTGCAGGCTTCTCATTGTCCTGGCTTTTTTTTTTTTTTTACTTATTGCAGAAAAATGGGCAACAGGGGCTTCAGTAGTTTCCGCTTCCCAGGCTCTAGGGTACAGGTTCAATAGTTGTGGCGCATGGGCTTAGTTGCTCCAAAGCATGTGAGATCTTCCAGGATCAGGGATCAAACCTGTGTCTCCTGTATTAGCAGGCAGATTCTTTACCTCTGAGCCACCAAGGAAGCCTCATCTTCAAACTATTATATGATCTTGTGCTTTTATGACCCACTCAAAAGAAACTCTTTTTTTTTTTTTTCTCAATTACAGTCCTTCCTTTTATTGGAGTTCCAAATTTTAAAAACTGAAAGTAAAGCAATCATTAAGTGGTTCAGATAAAAGAAAAGCATCTTTACCTGAGTTACCCATCAGGCCTACTCTGACCTGCTCTAGCTCTTCCCAGAAAACGTTTCTGGGAATCTAAACAAAACGGTTTGCATGTCGACTCCATTAAAAGTCATCTCTACTACAGGGGTCAACTAACTATGAGAACAGTTCTTCTCATACCTATTAAATGTACACTATCGAGTTAGACCTCTTTAGAGGTCTACAAAATGCTCTCCAGAGTAGTTTCTTTGGGGCCCAATAAGGTAGAGATTTCCTGCAAGGATTTTTTTTCCCCCCAGACTTAGGGTTATTTATAGGGTCTTTCACTTATACAAGTTCCCTGGTGTACAAGAACTGATCATTGACAGAAGTTTTTCTCATTCTGAGAATTCATAAGGTCCTTCATCAGATTTTTTTTTTGGCGGGGGTCGGGGGGTGGGGGGGTGGGGTGGTGGCGTGGGTTGCAAACCCAAGAAAGCTCTCCACTTAATGCTTTTGCCACATTCAAGGCAAATACACAAATTTTCACCTGTATGGCTTCTCTGATAGGTAATAAAGTCACAGTTATGTTAAGAGGCTTTTTTCACAACGGTTGGGGTTTCTTTCCGGTGGGGCTTTCTGATGTCCAATGAGGCATGCATACTGTCTGAAGCACTGTTTCACAGGGCATTAAAAAAATATCATCCTCTGGTCTGAATTCTCTTGGAATGAGGAGAGGTGAGCATTGCTAGATAGCTTTCTCACATTCACTGAACTTGTAAGTTTCCCACCTGTATAAATCCTCTTGTGGGTGATCAGACATGAGCTTGGACTGAGGTTTTCCAAAAACTCAGGGCATTTGTAAGGTTTCTCACTGGAGTGATTGATACGGTTCTATAAAGACAGCTCTCTGGTCAAACCATTTCTCAAGTTCCTACAACAGCAGATTTTCTGGTCCCCAGTAAAGTCTGAGCTCTGAGGAAAGTCTGAGTTTGAGTTCTCCATCTTAAATGAGTTCTCTTACATTGTAAATACATCTTTTTTTTTTTTTTAATGGTATAACAACTTCTTGTCTGGTCAAGACATCTGCGAGGCTTCTGATACATCGGGAGGGCTGAGCTCAAGACCTTTCTCAGCCACATTAGAAATATATGGTTTTTCACCGAAGTGGATTGTCTGATGTTGAAGAAGGGCTGAGCTCTGATGAAAGCTTTTATCACAGACACTGTACTTATAATGCAACTCCTCTGTCTGAGTTCTCATTTTCTGTTGGGCAACGAAGTCCATGCCTAGGAGGAAGCCACTGTCACATGCAGACCACTGATGTGGTTTCTCTTCCATGTGAATTCTTTGATGCACAATAAGGTCTGAACTACAGCTGAAGCTCTTCTCATATTCAAGGCATTTAAAAGTGTGAGTGTGAGTTGCCTGGTGCCTGATCAGGTTGGCACTCCGGGTAAAACTTCTCATACATTCCAAGCATTTATACGGCTTCTCACCTGTGTGGACTCTCTGGTGTACAATAAGGTCTGATTTCTGGCCAAAGCATTTCTCACAGGCACCACACTTATAGGGCTTCTCCCCAGTATGTACTCTTTTATGAACAATGAAGGCTGACCGGTGTCGGTAACTTTTCTCACACTTATTACATTTGTAGGGTCTTTCACCAGTGTGAGTTCTCTGGTGGCTAATAAGATCGGATTTCCCACTAAAAGCTTTTTCACACTCCAGACACTTAAACGGTTTCTCACCTGTGTGAGTTCTTCTATGCCTTATGAGGTTTGTACTTCGGCTGAAGCATTTATCACACTCACTACACAGATATGGTTTCTCGCCTGTATGGCTTCGCTGGTGGACAAGCAGATCAGAGCTCTGACCAAAATTCTTGCCACAGATATCACATGTATAGAATTTTTTACCTGCATGCGTTCTCTGGTGTCCTGAAAGGGCTAAGTGGTGCCAAAAGCTCTTCTCACATTTGCTACATTTATAAGGTTTCTCATAACTGTGGATCCTCTGATGTGAAATAAGATCTGAGCTTTGGATAAAGGTTTTCTCACACATATCACATCTATAAGGTTTCTCCCCAGTGTGGGTTCTCTCACACATAATAAGAGCTAAGTTTTCACAAAAGTTTTGCTCACGTTCAAGGCACTCGTATATCTGATCATCTATTTGAGTAATCTCATGCACATGAATAAAAATCTTTTTACCCTTCTGAGGGCATACATGATATATTTTCCTTTTTTGAGTTCTCTGATTATATCTCTCTTCTGAAGTGTACATTTTCTATGGCTCTCTCCTAGGGAGTTTTCCACTGGTCTTCCTGACCCATCATTTTCTTCACAGTCATTTTCTCGATAAGAACTTGAAAGATACATCTGTCTTAGGCCTTTCAGTCATGAGCAGTTCCTCTTTACAAGTTTCCAGCATCACATGCACTCGTTTCTTATGTGGTATTTACAACCCGTAACAAGAAAGACTCAAGACTGTCTTCCTTTTGGCTCCAAAAGGTCTCCAGTCCATAGTTATTAACAATACTCAATTCTTGCCTCTCCTGGGAGGCCGACGAGAGCCAGGAGCATCCTTCTTTGCGCGGCTCGGCGAGGGTAGCTGGGGCCAGGCCATCCAGTGTGCGATTTAAGGGCCAACAAGGCCAGCTAGCTTCCCGAGCCCTTTCAGCCTGGCTGGGAAGCGGCCGGCCTCAAAAGAAACTCTTAAGCTCTTTGAGAAGAGATGGGATATGAGATGAGAAAAACTTTAGTAAATCTCACAGCCTTAAATACAAAGACGCAGTTCAGTTCAGCCTCTCAGTCGTGTCCGACTCTTTGTGACCCCATGAATCGCAGCACGCCAGGGCTCCCTGTCCATCACCAACTCCCTGAGTTCACTCAAATTCATGTTCATCGAGTTGGTGATGCCATCCAGCCATCTAATCCTCTGTCGTCCCCTTCTCCTCCTGCCCTTAATCCCTCCCAGCATCAGAGTCTTTTCCAATGAGTCAACTCTTCGCATGAGGTGGCCAAAGTACTGGAGTTTCAGCTTTAGCATCATTTCTTCCAAAGAAATCCCAGGGCTGTTCTCCTTCAGAATGGACTGGTTGGATCTCCTTGCAGTCCAAGGGACTCTCAAGAGTCTTCTCCAACACCACAGTTCAAAAGCATCAATTCTTCGGTGCTCAGCCTTCTTCACAGTCCAATTCTCACATCCATACATGACCACTGGAAAAACCATAGCCTTGACTGGACGAACCTTTGTTGGCAAAGTAATATCTCTGCTTTTCAATATACTGTCTAGGATGGTCATAACTTTTCTTCCAAGGAGTAAGTGTCTTTTAATTTCATGGCTGCAGTCACCATCTGCAGTGATTTTGGAGCCCAGAAAAATAAAGTCTGACACTGTTTGCACTGTTTCCCCATCTATTTCCCATGAAGTGGTGGGACCGGATGCCATGATCTTCGTTTTCTAAATGTTGAGTTTTAAGCCAACTATTTTACTCTCCTCTTTCACTTTCATCAAGAGGCTTTTTAGTTCCTCTTCACTTTCTGCTATAAGGGTGGTGTCATCTGCATATCTGAGGTTATTGATATTTCTCCCAACAATCTTGAATCCAGCTTGTGCTTCCTCCAGCCCAGCATTTCTCATGATGTACTCTGCATATATAAGTTAAATAAGCAGGGTGACAATATACAGCCTTGATGAACTCCTTTTCCTATTTGGAACCAGTCTGTTGTTCCATGTCCAGTTCTAACTGTTGCTTACTGACCTGCATACAGATTTCTCAAGAGGCAGGTCAGGTGGTCTGGTATTCCCATCTCTTTCAGAATTTTCCACAGTTTATTGTGATCCACACAGTCAAAGGCTTTGGCGTAGTCAATAAAGCAGAAGTAGATATTTTTCTGGAACTCTCTTGCTTTTTTGATGATCCAGCGGATGTTGGCAATTTGATCTCTGATTCCTCTGCCTTTTCTAAAACCAGCTTGAACAGAGGAGGAAATTGAGGAATTATTAAGATTAGGGGCAGTAAGTTCTCTAGGTTCTCCCAGGGCTGACTGGCCTCTTAGAGCAGCAGACCAGGGTGGGAAGTGGGGAGAGCACAGGTGAAACTCCAAGGCAAGTCAGCCTTGGTCCTGTGAAAGGGTGAGGAGGGAGTGGAAGGAGCTGGGGAGAACATGCCCATTCATGAGGCCCGGAGCTACCCAGTTCCAGCCAATTGTTATGTAAGAACAAGAGCCCAGTGTTGCCAGATCTTCAAGAGAATCCAGAAATTCAGATTTTGATGGGAAAACATTGGCAATTCATTCAACATGGCTAAAAATAAAAGAAAATAAGAATTGAGCAGGCCAAACAAAACACCTCTAGAGATCAGATTTGGCTTTTTTGCCACTAATTTGCTAGATGACTTCCAAGCTTTCTTCTGGTTTCAGACTTCCATGATCCTACACTCAGTCCATCTGATCTCTAACCCACTTCTTCTGTACTGACACATATTCCAGTACTCACCGGATCTAAAGCATGATAGCTTTGGAAGATCTCTTTGGTGAGTGCTGGACCATGATAGATTTATAAGGCCTTTAAGATCAAAGAATGCCCTTTTTCGATGGCCATGCTGTTGACATAATTCAGAGGCCCCGGCAGTTAATTGCTTGTGTTAATTATCCCTTTCAGGGACAGTTAGTTTGGTTTAATTCCGGGACCCAGAGCTGTTTCTCTAAATATTTTCCTTCCTGTTCTTTCTTCTCACTCAAACGTAAGAAGATAATGACAGCTGGAAAATAGATCCTGGTTTTCACTTGGACAAGGTGTATTTATAAGCTTAGTTTTTTCTTTTCTTTATTTTTTGCCATGCTACTCAGCTTGCAGGATCTTAGTTCCCTGATTAGGCATGGAACCCAGACCCCTGGTCTTGGAAGCTTGAAGTCCAAACCACTGGATCGCCAGGGAATTCCCAATAGGCTTGTCTTACAGTGCTTAGACAAATCTTCATCATCTTTACCTGAGCAAGAGTCTGCCCTGTAGTCTGTCTCTCTTCTTAATCTGGGGATGTTCTTCAATTGCAACAAGGTGAATAAGTTAAGAGTTTGGCTCTTATGTGTTAATATGGAAGTTTAGGGTTTTTTTTAAAAGCATATTTATATGGATCCCCAAAAATAAAAATGAGAACAAAAGTAGTGGACTTGCATGTGATTCCAATCTCCAGTTCTTTTGAATAACTCATTCCTGGGGGAACAGTACAGTTAAATTCTATAATATAATATTTTTAAAGCAGAGTTTCATGAATGTGATGAGCTAAGATGTATTCTTTGCTTTATGCTAATAAGCTGCTTTACAAACAAGTGGGCCAGCCTCTACCTGAAAAGCTCAGAGCAGATACTGACAACAGGAAGGAAGCATCTGAGTAAAAGAAGCCTGGCGTTTTCAGAGAAATCACAGACCTTACTGTGACTGAGCTGACAGAGAGGACCAGAGGAAGGCTGTCAATGACAGTTGTGAGCCACACTTTGTCCTTGTCCCTGCTCCAGTGGTGAGTTGACCCTCCCTTGCACCTATGGGAGTTTGTCAGCCAATCCTGGATGTTTATCATTTAAAACAAACCTGCAAGAATCAGGTAATTGTCTGATCATTAAAGACATACCATCTGATCTTATACTGGTAACAACTTTAAATTAAAAAAGTCGATTCTATGTTTACCCAAGTATTTGGCTAGCCTTTCAGGTTTAATGATGGAGGCAGGCTCTAAGCCCTTTGGAGGAAGGAACCAGATCCACCTTTTATCCACAACACCTTTCAGATACATTCATTTTCTTCAAAATACATTCATTTTCTTCCAAATACACAAATACCTCCCAAATGTACTCAATTCTTTCTGTTGAATGAAAGCTGTATGGTTAATCATTTTGATATACAGGAGATTTAGGTCAGTAGGCTTTCTATGCATTCATTTATTCATTCATTTCATAAAGACCTGTTGAGCCTTTACTATGTGCCAAGCGCAATTCTTAGTGCTAGGGATGCAGGATAATCTTGTTGGTTACATACCTTAATGAATAATAACATATTGTGATAAATGTTGTAAGAACAAGATTGCCCAAATTATTGTGAAACCTTCGAGAAGGAATGACTAACTGTTGAAGGGTTTGGATGGCATCAAATAAGAGGAGACATTTAGGCTAAGTCAAGAATTGATGCTTTTGAACTGTGGTATTGGAGAAGACTCTTCAAAGTCCCTTGGACTGCAAGGAGATCCAACCAGTCAAAAAAGGATATCAGTCCTGAATATTCATTGGAAGGACTGATGCTGAAACTGAAGCTCCAATACTTTGGCTACCTGATGTGAAGAGCTGACTCCTTGGAAAAGACCGTGATGCTGGGAAAGATTAAAGGCAGGAGGAGAAGGGGATGACAGAGGACGAGATGTT
Source organism: Bos taurus (assembly GCF_002263795.3). NCBI lineage: Eukaryota > Metazoa > Chordata > Mammalia > Artiodactyla > Bovidae > Bos > Bos taurus. The sequence goes on along the minus strand of NC_037355.1, from coordinate 15,382,590 downwards.
TGGATGGCATCACTGACTCAATGGACATGAGTTTGAGCAAACTCTGGGAGATGGTGAAAGACAGGGAAGCCTGATGTGCTGCAGTCCATGGGGTTGCAAAGAGTTGGACACGCCTGAGCAACTGAACAACTTGAAGCAGGAGTTTCAGAAAGGATTACAGCCTCTCCAGCAGCTGGTGGGGAGTGAAGAGTCTAAGGCATGCAGGAGGAGAGGAGCATGGCTTAAGGGATGAATTGTGACAGTGGTTTGGAGAGCCCAGGTTTTGGTAATCCCGCAGAGGTAGTTGGGGCTGAAGTGTTGCAAATCTTTAGGGAAAATAGAAAGAATCAGGTAGCTAGCTGGGTATTGAAAGATCGAAATACCAAATGTCATACGAACAAAATACATATTTGTAAAACCAGTTTTTATTTTTTATTTATAATTTTTTATAATTAAAAAATTTTATTTATATATTTTTGGTTGTGCTAAGTCTTGTTGCTGCACGGGCTTTTCTCTGCAACTATGCAGACAGCAGGGCTACTCTCTAATTGTGGTGTTCGGGCTTCTCACTGTGGTGGCTTCTCTCGTTGCAGAGCGCAAACTGTAGGGCACATGGGCTTCAGTAGCTCCAGCTCCCAGGCTCTAGAGCACAGGCTCGATAGTTATGGCACACAGGATTAGTTGCTCCATGAAATGTGAGATCTTCCCAGATCAGGAATTGAACCTGTGTCTCCTGCGTTGGCAGGTGGCTTCTTTACCCCTGAGCCACCTGGGAAACCCTATTTATAATTTTTGGATCACACTGTTCATTGATGCCTGGCTTGAATCTCCATGAGGGCAGGAATAATCATCTTTGATTTTCTTTTGCACTTAAAAGTTAAACATCACAGTAAGGACATTTTTCTTCTCTGGATGCATAGAAGCCAGGAAACATTGAGTTGAGGAATGATTAGGAAATGAGAAAGTGAAGGGGAGGGAGGTACTCATTCAAGTTTTTCTAAGAAAACCTTTAGAACATGCCACAACAGTAACAGTATTGGTAAACATTTGCTCTGTGCCAAGTATCAATGCCTAGTATTTCATAGAGATTATTTCGTATGTTCCTCATAAAATTCTATGACAAAGGAGTTCTTCCTATCCTATTTTCATTTTATAGATGAAGAAACTGAGGTTTTTTACCTTGCTTAAATTCACATGGCTAATGCTCTGCTATTAATTGTGGTCTAACCTCAACTAGGTACCCAGGTTGAACATGGACCCTTCTGGACTAGGGGCTTTCAGTGTTTTTGACTGTGACTCATAGTGAGATTTATTTTACAGCCTGACCCTGCCAGCAAACACAGGCGCACATGTAAACTGAAGCCAAGTCTCTCAAAGTAGTGCTCAACCCTTAGCAGTGTGCAGGAGGGCTTATATTTGCTACTGTAACCGATGTTATTCTAGTCTGAATTTCAGTTTTTTAAACATTGCTGCTCACAGCGTGCGATTGATTTGACGACCGACGATGTACTACAGAGTTTGGACCACACCCCTCTAGCCCGCTAGCTACTTTATGTTGCTCCCTGAACTATATAGCTTAATATCTTTTTCTATTAACATCAGCAAACATTTATTCAGTGCCTACTGTTTGCAGAGATGTGGAAGGAACATAAAGAACATATGGTATCCCTTAACCCCAAGGAATTTTCAGTGTAGTGAAGGGAAAGACAATTAATGGCTAATGATAAGGCAGACCAGCAAAAAAAAAAAAAAAAAGAAGAAGAAGAAGAGAGGCGCAAGCCATGTAGAATGGCTTGTGGAACATAGGAATAATGATGGATATTGGTGTGTGTGTGTGCTGCAAGAATGTTAAAAGACTTTTATGAAATAAATAGAAATGTCTTTGGTAAAGACTTTTAGGACTTAGGGCCAAAGGAGATCTGAAGACCACAGTATTCTGTGTATTGTTCTCAAAGGTCCTTGAAATGGTCAAGCTATCATTATTATTATGTAGACATTAGTTTGTCCACTATAAGCCCTTGAAGGATGCTAGCATGTCCAGTTATGTTAAAGAGTATCCATTAAAAAAAGTTTAAGATAGCTTCCCAAGGAAAAGAATGCAAACTTACGAACCATTTATGAACCTCCATTAGGTGATCAATCCTAGGGTTAAATGGAGAGAGAGAGCCTTATGTAGAATCTAGCAAAAATTCTGTGGACATTGGAGGTAGAAGGAGGGTTATTAATACTTTTCTAATTTATCTTACGTAGATTAAAAAGATAACATCTGAAAATCCTGGCACTGTGTCTGATACATAGAAAGTGTTCAGTTTAGTTCAGTTCAGTCTCTCAGTCGTGTCCGACTCTTTGTGACCCCGTGAATCGCAGCACGCCAGGCCTCCCTGTCCATCACCATCTCCTGGAGTTCACTCAGACTCACGTCCATCGAGTCGGTGATGCCATCCAGCCATCTCATCCTCTGTCGTCCCCTTCTCCTCCTGCCCCCAATCCCTCCCAGCATCAGAGTCTTTTCCAATGAGTCAACTCTTCACATGAGGTGGCCAAAGTACTGGAGTTGCAGCTTCAGCATCAGTCCTTCCAATGAACACCCAGGACTGATCTCCTTTAGGATGGACTGGTTGGACCTCCTTGCAGTCTAAGGGACTCTCAAGAGTCTTCTCCAACACCACAGTTCAAAAGCATCAATTCTTCAGTGCTCAGCTTTCTTTATAGTCCAACTCTCACATCCATACATGACCACAGGAAAAACCATAGCCTTGACTAGACGAACCTTTGTTGGCAAATTAATGTCTCTGCTTTTGAATATGCTATCTAGGTTGGTCATAACTTTCCTTCCAAGGAGTAAGCATCTTTTAATTTCATGGCTGCAGTCACCATCTGCAGTGATTTTGGAGCCAAGAAAAATAAAAAAAAGTCTGACACTGTTTCCACTGTTTCCCCATCTATTTCCCATGAAGTGATGGGACCAGATGCCATGATCTTCGTTTTCTGAACGTTGAGCTTTAAGCCAACTATTTCACTCTCCTCTTTCACTTTCATCAAGAGACTTTTCAGTTACTCTTCACTTTCTGCCATAAGGGTGGTGTCATCTGCATATCTGAGGTTATTGATATCTCTCCCAGCAATCTTGATTCCAGCTTGTGCTTCCTCCAGCCCAGCGTTTCTCATGATGTAGTCTGCATATAAGTTAAATAAGCAGGGTGAAAATATACAGCCTTGATGTACTCCTTTCCCTATTTGGAACCAGTCTGTTGTTCCATGTCCAGTTCTAACTGTTGCTTCCTGACCTGCATACAGGTTTCTCAAGATGCAGGTCAGGTGGTCTGGTATTCCCATCTCTTTCAGAATTGTCCACAGTTTATTGTGATCCACACAGTCAAAGGCTTTGGCATAGTCAATAAAGCAGAAATAGATGTTAGATCAGTTTAAATAACTAAAATCAGTCAAGTCTTTCAATTTAGGCTTGTCTGGCAAGAGGAGCAATTATGTAAGCTAGTGCAGTGGTCCACTCCTTTCTGTTAGAAGCTTCACATTGAGATCACCTGGAGCCCTTTAGCAATCTGGTCTCAAGCCCAGAGATCCTGTTTTCATGTGTCTAGAGAAGTCTCAGACATTGGTCATTTTTAAGCCCCTAAGGAACAGCCAGGTTTGAAATGAAAATTGTTAGTTGCTCAGTTGTGTCCGACTCTTTGCGACCCCATGGACTGTAGCCCACCAGGCTTCTCTGTTTTTGAGATTCTCCAGTCAAGAATACTGGAGTGGGTAGCTATTCCCTTCTCCAGGGGATCCTCCCGACCTGGGGATCAAACCCTGGTCTCCTGCACTGCAAGCAGATTCTTTACTGTCTGAGCCAACACAGCCAGGTTTGAAATCCCCTGAAAAGTATATGCTTTAATGATTAGAAACATGCTTGTGTGGAGATACAACCTTAAAATTGGGTCCTTTGTTTGCTTTTTTGATGCTCACAGAGTCATCACCTTTTCTTAAGAACTAGTTTAGAAAACAAGATCTTAGGTATCTTTATGGTCACACCTCATGGCTTTCGGGATGTTAGTTCCCTGACTAGGGACTGAACCCTCACCCTTGGCAGGGAAAGTATGGAATCCTCACCACTGAACAACCAGGGTGTCCTCAAGATCTTTGGTACATTTGAAGTCAGAAAGGGGTATCTTTGAACTGGGGAAGAGTAGAAAACTGGGTATGAAGACTGTCAAGGTGAACTTGACTTCCTGCAGTGCTCAGGAGACAAAGGAATTGATTTTGTCCTGTTATCTTTGAGGATACATCTTCACCTCCATTCTACCAACAAGTACCCTGGTAACTGGAGTAGCATGCGGCAAAGAGGTGTGCATAAGTTACATAGCTCCCTGAGTTGATAGGAAAAAGAAGGAAGGAAATGAAAGAAAGGAATGAAAGTAAGCCTCTCTTTGACTTCAGTGGCTCTTTGTTTTGTCTTCTTTGGGCTGTGGGTGATCTGATGGCTCTTTGGGACCTAAGAGCAGACTGTCATTGTCACTGGGGTCTTTCCTCACCGAGACTTCTCTCTTCCCTTTTTTTAAAAAAGTTTATTTTATTGAAGTATTGGTGATATAGAGTGTTGTGTTCCTTTCTGTTGTACAGCAAAGTGCTTCAATTATACATATGTATCTATTTTAATTTTTATTTTTGTATTGGTCCATGGGGTCACAAAGAGTCGTACGTGCTGAGCATGCACACACACACACACACACACACACATATTTATTTTTGGCTGCACTGGATCTTTGTTGCGGTGCTCGAGCTTCTCATTCTTGTGGCTTCTCTTGTTGCAGAGCGTGGGCTCTAGGCACATGGGCTTCAACATTTGGGGCACAAAGGCTCAGTAGTTACAGCTCCCAGGCTCTAGAGCACAGGCTCAATAGTTGTGACACATGGGCTTAGTTGCTCCATGGCACGTGGGATCTTTCTGGATCAGGGATTGAACGCGTGTCTCCTACATTGGCAGGTGGATTCTTTACCACTGAGCCACCAGGGAAGCCCCTGCATGGAGATTCTTGAAGCTGCTTTTTCCAGGTCTTTCCCTGCACTGCTCTGCAGCAGCAGGACGGCATTATGGGTGGTGAAGTGATGCTCTAGAGGCAGTGCACCCAGACTTGGCCATCTGGGACAGTGGGAGAGATGGGAAAAGATTCTTCCCTCTTCTATCTGGCAGTGTGTGTGTTTGCCCTCTCTGGAGCCGTCAGGGTGAAATTGCTCCTTCTCTGGCCAGAAACCAGCCAACAGGTTTTGGGCACTTGCCACATCAAAGGGTGGGATTAATAGTGTTGCCACCGCCAGTGGGGACAGCGCCAGATGTCACAAGTGAAGAGGGAGCTTGCAACCATTCATTCCTTCATTTTCCTTCTTCTACACTCCAGGGGGCTTTAGGAAAATGAAAGTCATGCTGTCCTGAGATGGTCCAATTATTCTGCTCTCTTGTTTGGTAAACTTTTGATTCTTTGGAGAGAGATGCTGACTTTTCTATAACTTTCAAGTCACTTAGGTGCATTAGCACGGTAGGCGTGTTTATTTATTTTTTGCATTGTTTGATATACTTTCTTATACCACGTTCTCCTCTTTTCATTAAAAAAACAGATAAATGGATGTAATCATCTTTTAAATTTTTTATTATAGACAGTGAGCCTCTTCTGCATTTTTTCTGCAAGCATTTATAGAAAATCAAGAAACTAACTTTTGCCATGGTTATCACTGCTGCAAGAATTTTTGCTTTTGTTTCTATTTGAAACCAACGTAGACCTGATGATCAGTAGAGATTTAGGTGTGGGGCTGAGTAAGCTTTGTCTTTGACAGGGTAAATGACAGAGTAGAGTCAAAGGACAGCCAAGTGCTGGATGCTGCATTGGGGTGGTGGGCTCCAGGCAGAGTTTCCACTTGCTCAGTTCACTATCGCCAACTGCTTATCTTCTTCTCTGTCTCCCTTACCTGTGTCTTTCTTCCACTGGGGTGGAAGATGGGACGGTTGGTCAGAAGGTGTTCTGTCCTGTAGGACAGTGATGCTCAGCCTAGCTACACATTAGAGTGGCTGGAAGTGTTAGGCTCCACCCCAGAGCAGGCTGGTGGTGGGACCTGGCATCAGGGATATTTAAAAGCTTCCCAGATAGCTGCAGTCCATGGGGTCGCTGAGAGTCGGATACGACTGAGCGACGTCACTTTCACTTTTCACTTTCATGCATTGGAGAAGGAAATGGCAACCCACTCCAGTGTTCTTGCCTGGAGAATCCCAGGGACGGGGGAGCCTGGTGGGCTGCCGTCTATGGGGTCGCACAGAGTCGGACACGACTGAAGTGACTTAGCAGCAACAGCAGCAGATGATTTTAGTGTAGTCATGGCCGAGAATCACTGTGGTTGGGCAGCAGTTTTCAGGGTGTATCTGTGGATAACCTGTATCAGAATCATTGGGTGATTTTTTTTTTTTTTTTGGCTGCACTGCGAGGCTTGAAGGATCTTGGTTCCCTGTCCAGGAACTGAATCTGGGGCCATGGCATTGAAAGCTCTGAGTCCTAACCACTGGAATGCTGGGAGTTCCCCATAGGGTGACTTTTTAAAAATGCAAATTCTGGAATTCCTAAACTTGAAACCAAATCAAGTTTTAACAGGAGTAAACACGGTTTTGAATCATTCCAAATGCAACCTGCCAGTATCCAGATCTTGGTTTCAAGGTCCTTAGTATTAAGAAATAACTAAAGATTAAGAAATAACTAAAGATCAAAAAGTCTTAGAAGCCCTAGAGTGAGAAATGATTCAGTAACTAGTTGATCTTGAATTCTGGTGTGAGTAACTAGGAACTACTTCTGAGAAAGTGGCTATCAAGTCCCCAGAAATCCTTTATAGGAATAAAATCATAGCTAATACTTAGTAAAATGTTTTATTGTGTGCCAGGCACTGAGATTTGAACTTAAAAATTTTTTTATTGGAATATAGTTGATTTACAATGTTGTGTTAGTTTCGGGTGTTCAGCAAGGTGAATCAGTTATACATACAGCCACTCTTTTTTTAGATACTGTTCCCATATAGGCTATTACAGAGTATTGAGTAGAGTTCCCTGTGCTATACAATAGGTCCTTATTTTTTATCTATTTTATATATAATACTGTCTATATGTCAATCCCAGTCTCCCAATTCATCCCTTCCCCTCTTCTGCCCGTAACCTTAAGTTTATTTTCTACATCTGTAGCTCTATTTCCATTTTGTGGATAAGTTCATTTGTACTCTTTTTTAACATTCCGCATATAAGTCAACTTTGTACTTTAAACTCATTATTTACCATTTTCAGTTCAGTCACTCAGTTGTGTCCAACTCTTTGTGACCCCATGGACTGCAGCATGCCAGGCCTCCCTGTCCATCACCAACTCCCGGAGTTTACCCAAACTCATGTCCATTGAGTCAATGATGCCATCCAACCATCCCATCCTCTGTCGTCCCCTTCTCCTCCCGCCTTCATTCTTTCCCACCATCAGGGTCTTTTCAAATGAGTCAGTTCTTCAAATCAGGTGGCCAAAGTATTGGAGATTCAGCTTCAGCATTTTACAGATGGGGAAAACTGAGGCTCACAGACATTAAGTACTTAGCTCAAAAACATATGGTAAGTAGTGTAGACTGGATCAGAACCAGATATACATGTGATAACAAAGCTCATATATGGCATCATGGATGACATCACCGATTTGAAGGACTTGAGTTTGAGCATGCTCCGGGAGTTGGTGGTGGACAGGGAAGCCTGGCGTGCTGCAGTCCATGGGGTCGAGAAGAGTTGAACTCGACTGAGTGACTGAGCTGAACTGAATAAAGCTCATGACCTTAACCATTCCTCAGTTCCTTCTGCTGTGCAACCAGATACTGGCAAAACCTCTCTTCCTCTCTACCCTGTCTTTATGGTGAAACTAAGAGGAAAAAAAGGAAGCTATCAAACAACTGAAAGTATTAACTTGCTCCTTATCATTTTCTGTACATTCTTCTATACGTACACAAAGCAGCCAGGGATCACTGACGTTTACTTTAGAAGCCCTGAACCTACATTTTATTTTCATTGCTTAGATTCTTCTTTTATGATGTGTAGTCATTCCTGCACTTGAACTGGAGCTTTGTTACTGCTTTATTTGAGGAGCTACAATGCAAACAGAATAAGCAAAGCATAATCTCCTGATTTTATTGCCCTTGTTTAAACCTGTACCTAGGTTAGAAATCTGGGTGTGATCAGGAGTGAACTTGATGCTCTGACTTAGGAAGTGACCGTGTCTGCATTAGTTAAGTTACATGAAAGAATCATGACCTGGAGGGGTCATCACAGAAAAAAGAAATCTGTGTGTGTGTGTTGGGAGGTGTGTAGGAGGGGAGGGAACCTCACGTTTATGAAAGACCTTAAACAGATATTGTTGATTTTATCTCCAAATCAGGTCATAGAGCAGTCATTGGAACCATATGTGTGTTTATAGCATTAATAATTTGTCTTTATAAAGTCAACTTTACTGAGGTATACTTTATATACAATAAAATCCAACAGGTCTAAGCATACAGTATGATGAATTTTGAGAAATATTGCAAATATTGAGAAATAATGCAAACAGTTGGGGTTTGCATTAATTTTTTGACAGCTTTATTAAAACATAATTCACAAACCTTATGATTCACCTATTTAAAGTGTACAAGTTGATGGTTTTCAGTGTATTCACAGACATGTACAACTATCACTGTAATTAATTCTGAAATATTTTCATCAGCCCCCAAAAGAAACCTTATACCTGTCAGCAGTCATTTCTCTTTTTCTCCCAACTCTTTTAGTCCTAGGCAATGACTCACCTACTTTCTGTAGACTTGCCTGTTCTGGAAGGTTCATAGAAATGGGAACCATGTAATATGTAGTCTTTGGTGATTGGCTGCTTTCCCTTAGTTCTTAATATAGTGTTTTTAAGGTTCATACATGTTGTAGCATGTGTAATACTTCATTCCTTGCTGAATAATATCATTGTGTATGGAAATAGACTCACAGAAATGGAGAACTTGTGTTGCCAAGGGTAAGGGTGGGGAAGGGATGGATTGGGAGTTTGGGACTATCTGATGCAAACGATTATACACAGGATGGTAAGCAACAAGGTCCTATTGTATAGCATAGGGAACTATATTCAATACCCTGTAATAACAATAATGGCAAAGAGTATGAAAAAGAATTACACATATACAGAAATGCTTCATTGTAAAACACTTCATTGTACAACAGCAACACTTCATTGTCAACCAACGATACTTCAATAAAATGATTTTTTTTAAATTAAAGAATAAAACAACCTACCTCCTCAGTTAACTTGGAGACCAAAAGCTAAATACAATTTATAGTAAAGAAAAAATTCCATTGTGTAGATATACCACATTTTATTTATTATCAGTTGTTGGATATTCAGGTTGTTTCTACTTTTTTGGCTGATAGCATTGATTTCTTTTAGGATTTTTTTTTATAAGGACCATTTTTAAAGCCTGTTGAATTTGTTACAATATTCTTCTGCTTTATGTTTTGGTTTTTTGGCCGCAAGGCATGTGGACTCTTAGCTCCTGACCAGGAATTGAACTCAGATTGCCTGCAATGGAAGACGAAGTCTGAATCACTAGACCATTAGGGAAGTCCCCTAGCACTGATTTTTAAAGAGTAAACCTTTAATAGATACCTTGATTTTTAAATCCTCATTTAGGCTTTTTTTCCTTCACTAATATGCCAGGAGTATAAAGTAGCTCGGACTTGCCAGGTGGTGCTTGTGTTGAAGAACCTGCCTGCCAGTGCAGGAGACACAAGAGACCTGGGTTCGATCCCTGGATTGGGAAAATCCCCCATGGCAACTCCCATATTCTTGTCTGGAGAATTCATGGATAGAGGAGCCCTGGTGGGCTATAGTCCATAGGGTCACAAAAAGTCAGATACAACTGAAGCGACTGAGCACGCATGCAGGAAGTTCTCCCTTGACTACTGAGACAGTCTGATTAAGGTCGCAACAACTGGATTTACAGTTGTACTAAAATTCTTGTTTGGAGTTAATTCTCTTTTATAGCTATTAATACTGTGGAAAATGCATATAGAATTGTGCTGCTGCTACTGCTAAGTCACTTCAGTCGTGTCCAACTCTGTGCGACCCCATAGACGGCAGCCCACCAGGCTCCCCCATCCCTGGGATTCTCCAGGCAAGAACACTGGAGTGGGTTGCCATTTCCTTCTCCAATGCATGAAAGTGAAAAGTGAAAGTGAAGTCGCTCAGTCGTGAATGACTCTTAGCGACCCCATGGACTGCAGCCTATCAGGCTCTTCCGTCCATGGGATTTTCCAGGCAAGAGTACTGGAGTGGGGTGCCATTGCCCTCTCCATATAGAATTGTAGATATAGAAATATATATACATATGTATATATGTGCATGTGTGGGCTCAGTCTCTGAGTTGTGTTTGACTCTGTGACCCTATGGATTGTAGCCCGCCAGACTCCTCTGTCCATGGGATTCTCCAGGCAAGAATACTAGAGTGAGTTTCCATTTCCTCCTCTAGGGGATTTTTCTACCTAGGGATCAAACACATGTCTCCTTCGTCTTTTGCACTGCAGGCAGATTCTTTACTGCTGAGCCATCAGGGAAGCCCTAATATATATGTGCCTGTATCTGTATAAAATAAGGATAACTCATATGGTTTTACAAGGAGTTTTAAAGTTAATTTACGAAGACAACATGTAGTTTCTTTTTCTTTTAAAAAATAATATTGATATATAACAAATTATTTTACTTTAGAAATCATAAACTGTGCTGTTTATGAAATGTCACTGGTAAGTGTCAAAACTGATCCAACGACTATTACTTTTGAAGGACTAACATTGGTGTTCAGTTGGTTCAGTTCAGTTGCTCAGTCGTGTCCGACTCTTTGCAACCCCATGAATCACAGCACGCCAGGCCTCCCTGTCCATCACCCACTCCCGGAGTTCACTCAGACTCACGTCCATCGAGTCAGTGATGCCATCCAGCCATCTCATCCTCTGGCATCCCCTTCTCCTCCTGCCCCCAATCCCTCCCAGCATCAGTCTTTTCCAGTGAGTCAACTCTTCGCATGAGATGGCCAAAGTACTGGAGTTTCAGCTTTAGCATCACTCCTTCCAAAGAAATCCCAGGGCTGATCTCCTTTAGAATGGACTGGTTGGATCTCCTTGCAGTCCAAAGGACTCTCAAGAAGTCCAATTTCTCCAACACCACAGTTCAAAAGCATCGATTCTTCGGCGCTCAGCTTTCTTCACTGTCCAGCTCTCACATCCATACATGACCACTGGAAAAAGCATAGCCTTGACTAGACGGACCTTTGTTGGCAAAGTAATGTCTCTGCTTTTCAATATGCTATCTAGGTTGGTCATAACTTTTCTTCCAAGGAGTAAATGTCTTTTAATTTCATGGCTGCAGTCACCATCTGCAGTGATTTTGAAGCCCAAACATTGGTGTTAGGGTTATTCTGTTCGAAAATATATAAATCAATACATAGGAAGTTTACGTTTTTGACCCAGAAGAAGCTTACATTATTTTAAAGCTTTATGCTACTCATAAATTATCAAAAATCAGTCATAATAGTTTTGACACTCTTGTAACTGCAGATGTTACACTTCTCACCCCTAAAACACATCATAGAACTAAAGTGCTTGAGAAATAGGAAAGTGAAAGAAGATGTGAAGTGATAGGAGAAGTCAAGAACTAGGTACAGGCATCATTACTTATACATCTTTTTTAAAATTTTTAGATAATAAGACTTTTAAAAATGGAGACAGTGCAGAGATGATGAAGGACAGGGGAGCCTGGCATGCTGCAGTCCATGGGGTTGCAAAGAGTCGGACACGACGGAACAACTGAACTAAAACAAATAGTTGATTTACAATGTTGTATTGGTTTCGGTTGTACAGAAAAGTGATTCAGTTTTATACTGTATATATAATATATATGTATAAAATGTATGTATATACACATATAAATATGTATGGAGCATTCAGAGTCAACAAAAGAGTCTGAAATGCAGTGCTTGGGTACAATCTCAAAAACAACAGAATGATCTGGGTTCCTTTCCAAGGCAAACCATTCATCATCATAGTAATCCAAGTCTATGCCCCAACCAGTAATGCTGAAGAAGCTGAAGTTGAATGTCTCTATGAAGACCTACAGCACTTTCACCAACTAACACCAAAATATAGATGTCCATTTCATCATAGGGGATTAGAATGCAAAAGTAGGAAGTCAAGAGATACCTGGAGTAAAAGGCAAGTTTGGCCTTGGACAAAATGAAGCATGACAAAGGCTAACAGAGTTTTGTCAAGAGAACACACTGGTCATTGCAAACACTCTGTCCCAACAACACAAGAAACAACTCTGCTCATGGACATCACCAGATGGTCAATACCAAAATCAGATTGATTCTATTTTTGCAGCCAAAAATGGAGAAACTCTATACAGTCAGCAAAACATAAGACCCAGAGCTGACTGTAACTCTGACCTTGAGCTCCTTAGCAAAATTCAGGCTTAAATTGAAGAAAGGAGAGAAAGCCACTGGGCCATTCAGGTATATTATACAGTGGAAGTGGCAAATAGATTCAAGGGATTAGATCTTGTAGACAGAGTGCCTGAAGAACTAGTCAGGAGGCAGTGACAAAAACCATCCCAAGGAAAAAGAAATGCAAGAAGGCAAAGTGGTTGTGTGAGGAGGCTTTACAAATAGCTGAGGGAAGAAGAGAAGTGGAAGGCAAGGGGGAAGAACTGAATGCAGAGTTCCAGAGAATAGCAAGGAGGGATTAGAAGGCCTTCTTAAAGGAACAGTGCAAAGAAATAGAGGAAAATAATAGAATGGAAAGACTAGAGATCTCTTCAAGAAAATTGGCAATATCAAGGAAGCATTTCATGTGAGGATGGTCATGATAAAGGACAGAAATGGTCAAGACTTAACAGAAGCTGAAGAGATTAAGAAGTGGCAGAAATACACTAAAGAACTATACAAAAAAGGTCTTAATGACCCAAATAACCATGATGGTGTGGTCATTCACCTACAGCCAGATATCCTGGAGTGTGAATGACGTCAGGTGGGTCTTAGGAAACATTACTACGAACCAAGCTAGGGGAAGTGATGGAATTCCAGCTGAGCTATTTCAAGTCCTTAAAAATGATGTGTTGAAGTGCTGCACTCAATATGCCAGCAAATTTGGAAGACTCAGCAGTGGCCACGGGACTGTAAAAGGTCAGTTTTCATTCCTGTTGCAAAGCAGGGCAATACCAGAGAATGTTCCAGCTATTATTCTTAAGGAGACTGAAATAAAACCAGACCACCTTACCTGTCTCCTGAGAAACCTGTATTCAGGTCAAGAAGCAATGGTTAGAACCCCACATTGAACAACAGACTGGTTCAAAACTGGGAAAGGAGTATACATCAAGGCTGTATATTGTCACCCTGCTTATTTAACTTATATGCAGAGTACATCATGCGAAATGCCAGGCAGAATGAATCCCAAGCTGGAATCAAGATTGCCAGGAGAAATATCAACAACATCAGATATGCAGATGATATCTTTCTGATGTCTAAAAGTGAAAAGGAACTAAAGATCTTCTTGATGAAAGTGAAAAAGGAGATTGAAAAAGCTGGCTTAAAAGTCAGCATTCAAAAAATTAAGATGATGGCATCCAGTCCCATCGCTTCATGGCAAATTGATGGCGAAAAGTGGAAGCAGTGACAGATTTCATTTTCTTGGTTCAAAAATCACTTTGAATGATGACTGCAGCCATGAAATTAAAAGACACTTACTCTTTGAAAGGAAAACTATGACAAAGCTAGATAGCATGTGACAAAGCAGAGTCATCACTTTGCTGACAAAAGTCCATCTAGTCAAAGCTATGGTTTTTCCAGTAGTCTTGTATGGACGGAATGTTGGGCCATAAAGAAGGTTGAGCATGGAGGAATGGATGCTTTAGAACTGTGGTGCTGGAGAAGACTCTTGAGAGTCCCTTGGACAGCAAGGCGATCAAACCAAGCAATCCTAAAGGAAATCAACCCTGAATATTCATTGGAAGGAGTGATACTGAAGCTGAAGCTCCAATAGTTTGCCCAGTTGATGGGAACAGCCAATGCATTGGAAAAGACCCTGTTGTTGGGAAAGATTGAAGGCAAAAGTAGAAAGATGAAATGTTTAGATAGCTTCACTGACTCTGTGGACATGAATTTGAGCAAACTCTGAGAGAGAGTGAAGGACAGGGTATCCTGATGTACTCCAGTCCATAGGGTCACAAAGAGTCGAACATGACTTAGTGACTGAACAACAACAATGAACTTTAGTATGTACAGTATTCTTGCCTGGAGAATTCCAAGGATGGGGAAGCCTGGTGGGCTGCCGTCTATGGGGTCTCACAGAGTTGGACACGACTAAAGCGACTTAGCAGCAGCAGCAGCAGCAGTATATATTTCTTTGTCTGTATTTTAATAAGCATAATTCACAGTAATTCACAAAGAATTATTTGCTTACCTTTCTTTTTTTTATCACAGCACCCAAAGACTGATTTGTTTACCTACGATTTTATTAGAATTCCCAGTTCTCAGAATCCCTTTCTCCCAAACTGTGGTAGCAGGCAATAAATGATGTATGTTTGGGGCAAAGGAACAATGGGGAAAGAACAATATGAACACTAGAACAGCTCTGGCAGAGCAGGTCTGCTCTTGAGTTTATAAAACTTGTTACCTGTATTGGAGTCAGAACTAAAACACAATTTCTAGGAACTTCTAAAAATTTAATTCTTATTGGAGTATGGTTGCTTTACAGTGTTGTGTTAATTTCTGCTTTGCAGCAAAATGAATCAGTTATACTCTAGGAGCTTTTGAATGTGTTTTCTTTTGACAGATAAAGATTCACATGTGATAAAATTCACCCACCTACTGTGTACTGTTGAGTGGATCTTATTCAAGAGTTGTGCATACTATACCAAAATCTAATTTTAAAACATTTAAAAATAATTGTAGGACTATGCTGCTGTTTCAGTGGTTAAGACTCTGAGCCCCCACTGTAGGGGATGTGGGTTTGATCCCCAGTCAGGGAGGTTCCATATGACAAAAGGTTCAGCCAATGAATAAATAAAAATAATTGTAAAACATTTTCATCACTCCAAAGAAACCTTGTCCCTTTACCAGTCATTCTCCATTTCCACTCCTCAAACTTCTCCAAAGTGGCCACTGCCTTTGCATCCCCACCAGCAACATGGGAGGCTGTCTGTGATCTACCTCCTTGCCCATCCTTTAGAGCTGCCCACATGACTGTGGCATTAACGTGACTGAGGAAAGGTCATGAAACCCAGGCTAATTCAGACTTTTGACACTCCTCACGGATGGATGCCTAGATGAAGATAAAATCAACCTGGAATAAACTGTTTTCCCCCAGGATGTAGCCCATGATTGTAGGCCCTCAATTAAAATAAAGTAATAATTCAGCACCACATAATTTGGTAGTGATTGAGATTCAAATAAAAATTTGCTGTCTTTGCCTACTTTTGTTCAAGTAGAAAATGTATCTAGGAATCCTTAGACAGATATTTAATGGTAACATTCAAAAAGGAGTTACTAGAGAAAAATTACTGAGGCAGCTATGACTGAAAATAAGACCAAACAGTTGTAAATCACTCTGTATTTGACAAAAAATAGTGTAGAACATTTGTATACATTTCAGGGACAGGAAGCTTCTGTGTCAACATTAAGTGTTCATAAATGTCAAATACTCAATTCTGACATCCCATCCTATATCTGGGAGAATAGAAATTTTCAGCCAGTGTAGAGTTGAGGAAATAACAAAGACTTGGCATCACTTGAACAGAACTGAATTCCATCTAAGATGTTAGAGCTTAAAAGTTTTCCATGAGTGTAATGTAGACTTTCATCAACAGTCCTTTTCATTTTCTGAAGCAAATGTCTTGCAATTTACATAACTCTCCTTTTCCTTTAACAGAACAAACGATAACTTTAGGAGTACATGCTACCCTTTATACTAATGATAATCTAATTTTGTTGAATGGTGTGATTTTATTATGGTGCATTTTATTTATTGTTCTTCTTTCTTGTCCGAGGGAGGTTGATAATAATATGTGGGATAGATATATTTTTAAAGACCAACATTTTTTACTTTATCAGGCATTTTATTTAAATTTTAAAAAGTCATATAATTTTTAAGGATACTTTCCATTTACAGTTATTACAAAATATTGGTTATATTCCCTGTGGTGTACAGTACATCCCTGAGCTTATCTTACACCCAGTTGTTTGTACCTCCTCCCCCCAACCCCTATATTGCCCTTCCTCCCCACTGCTGCTGCTGCTGCTGCTGCTGCTAAGCTGCTTCAGTCGTGTCCGACTCTGTGCGACCCCATAGACGGCAGCCCACCAGGCTCCCCCGTCCCTGGGATTCTCCAGGCAAGAACACTGGAGTGGGTTGCCATTTCCTTCTCCAATGCATGAAAGTGAAAAGTGAAAGTGAAGTCGCTCAGTCATGTCTGACTCTTAGCGACCCCATGGACTGCAGCCTACCAGGCTCCTCCATCCATGGGATTCTCCAGGCAAGAGTCCTGCCCACTGATAAGCACTATTAAAAGTTCTCTGTAAGTCTGCTTCCTTTTGCTGTATTCACTAGGTGTATTTTTTAGATTCCACATGTAAGTGGTATCATACAGTATTTGTCTTTCTCTGTCTGACTTATTTCACTAAAACATAACACCCTCCAAGTCTGTTCATGTCACTGCAAATGGTAAAATTTGGCAGTTTTTTGTTGCTGGATAGTATCTCATTGCGTACATACTCCACATCTTCTTTCTCCAATTATCTGTTGATGGACTCTTAATTAGATTACTTCCACACCTTGGCAATTGTGAGTCATGCTGCTCTGAACATTGGGATGCATGTATCTTTTCAAATTAGTGTTTTTGTCTTTTTTGGACATATACCCAATAGTAGAAATGCTGGCTCACATGCTAATCTTATTTTTATTTTTTTGAGAAACCTCAATACTGTTTTCCACAGTGACTGCACCAATTTGTGTTCCCACCAACAATGTACAAGGTTTCCTTTCCTCCACATCCTTGTCAACATTGTTATTTGTGTTCTTTTGGATGACAGCTATTCTGACATAAGTGAGGTGATGTTTAATTGTGGTTTTGATTTGCATTTCCCTGATAATTAGCAATATTGAGCACCCCTTCATGTGCCTGTTGGCCATCTGTATTTCCTCTTTGGAAAAATATTTATTTAGTCCTTCTGTCTAGTTTTTAATTGACTTGTTTTGTGTTTTTTTTGATGTTGAATTGTATGAGCTGTTTATATATGTTGAATACTAATCCCTGATCTGTCATATCATTTGTAGATATCTTCTCCCATTCAGTAGGTTGATGACTATCTTTAGTGTTATGTTTGGATTTCTTTTTCTTTTTTGTGTGTATATTTATTACAGATTTTTGGTTTGTGGTTACCATGAAGTTTTTAATATAGAAGTCTGTATTTATATGTGCCAGTTTTGAGTTACTGATCTCTTAGTTTCAAATTCATTGTAAAAACCCTGCATTTTTACTCTCCTCTCCTTATAATTACTGTCTTTGATATCATATTTTACTTTTAATTTTACTAATTAATTTTAATTAAATAAGGAATAAGTGTATTCCTTAACTGTTTCTTGCGAATATAGATGATTTTTACTACTTTGGTCTTTTAACCTCTCTTGGGATTCCCTGGTGGCTCAGATGGTAAAGAGTCTGCCTGTAATGCAGGAGACCTGGATTTGATCCCTGAGTCAGGAAGATCCCCTGGAGAAGGAAATGGCAACCCAGTCCAGTATTCTTGCCTGGAAAATCCCATGGACGGAGGAGCCTGGCCAACTAAAGTCCATGGGTCGCAAAGAGTTGGACTGAGCGACTTCACTTTCACTTTCACTAGATTGTGATGTGTAGATAATTTCCTACCTTTACTGTGTATTTTCCTTCAGTGAGCTTTTTCATTTTGTGATTTTCTTGTTTCTAGTTCAGGCCTTTTCTTTTTCACCTAGAGAAGTTCTATGAACATATGTTGTAAAGCTGGTTTGGTGGTTCTGCACTCTTCTAGCTTTTGCTTGTCTGTAAAATCTTTGATTTCCCTATCAAGTCTTTTCAAATTGTCTTTCAAAATAGCTTCTGATTTTGAGTTTTATAAGATGTCATCAGAGTCTGAAGTTAACACAGGTTAAAAGATTCCAAACTCTCAAAGAGTGTACTAGAATATACAACAATACATGTAGTATATAGAAGCATATTTTCATACAGTTACATGAACAAGAGTCCCAAACTTTGAGTATACTCATGGAACACTAGTCCAAATGTTCTGGTACTTATTGCTCTTGTTTTTTTTTTTAATTTGGCTGCACTAAGTTTTAGTTGTGGCATGCAAGCTATTAGTTACAGCATGTAGGGTCTAGTTCCCTGACCAGGGAGTGAACCCCAGGCTCCCTGCATTGGGAGTGGGGAGTCTTAGCTTCTGGGCCACCAGGTAAGTCTTGATCTTGCTATATTTTTGGGGGAAAAAATCCACCATTTAGATTATATAATGGGTTATTAATGCCAGGATTTATTACAAAAAGTGTGGAAAGAATCCTTTCTTGGGGCTCTAAACTCAAGCTTCTTGGGATACTTTGCTCTTAAATTTCAGTGGAAACTGCTGTCTTTCTAATATTTTCCTCTGTAAGCCTTTGAAGATCCACTCTTTTCGCTTTACACCAGAGCTGCTAAGCTTGTTCCTGATTCCAGACCCGTATTTGTCTTGATCCTCTTGCTGAGCCACCCTTTAGTGAGTTTCTACATTATTTTTTAGAACTGACCTGCTTTCCCACTTCCCTAGTTAAGACTCCACCGTCCAGTGCAGGGAGTGTGGGTTTGATCCCTGGTCCAGAGACTAAATTCCCACATGCCGTGCTTCACCCTATGCTGCTGCGGCTCAGTTGTGTCCAACTCTTTGTGACCCCATGGACTGTAGCCCCCCAGGCTCCTCTGCCCATGAAATTTTCCAGGCAAGAATACTGAAATGGGTTGCCATTTCCTACTCCAGGGGATCTTCCTGGCCCGGGGATCAAACCCACATCTCTTGCACCTCCTGCAGGTTGGGTTGGCAGGTGGGTTCTATACCACTAGCATCACCTGGGAGACCATATCGTTGGGAATGGCCAAAAAAAAAGAAAAAGAACCATTCATGAGGCCTTCCACTCCCACTCCTGCCTTGATTGCCTGCATTTCCCTATGACTCCTAAACATTTACTGCCCACCCAACCTCTGTGGCACTTCCCCATATACTCTTGTGGATGCTTCTTACCTTCCTAATGGGCATATAAGCTCCTAGGTGGCAAGGCCTATGCCTTATATTTCGTCTGAGGTCCCTTGGTATCTATTGCAATATAGTTTAAATTGAAAGTGATCAAAAAATTTCTGGAATGAGGATCCCATTTTTATAACACAGCATTTCTGTAAATATTAGGATAAACAGGCCTAGTGGAAATTTCAGTGACTTAATTTTTGGTTACCTTTTATTGGAATATAGCTGCTTTACAGCAAAGTGAATCCACCATATGTATACATAGATTCCCTCCTTTTTGGGTTTTCTTCATTTAGTTGCTCCCAGAAAGCACTGAGTAGAGTTCCCTGAGCTATACCGTGGGTTCTGATTAGTAATCTATTTTGTACACAGTACAAATACTGTATATACGACAGTCTCAATCTCCCAATTTGCCCCACCTCCCTTTTCCCTCTCTTGGTGTCCATGTGTTTGTTCTGTACATCCGCGTCTCTATTTCTTTTTTTTTTTTTTCCACGTCTCTATTTCTGTTTTGCAAATAAAGTTCATCTATACCATTTTTCTAGGTTCCATATGTATGTATTAATATATAATATTTCAATTAATTTAAGCTGTTTATTCACAAGAAATACAGGGAAGACATTTTATCATATTGGATCATAAGCTATGAAGAAGAATTAGTAAGATGAAATTTTCAGAAAAAAATGGTAATTCCTATCTATATTTCCTTATTTTGTGGTCATAGACTGTACACCTAAGGTTAACCTTTGACCCAAACAGGATTAAGCTGGGTGTGGATAGTTAAAATAATCAACTTGAAATTACTGCACACTCACAGCACGTTTATTCTGTTGCACTTAAAAGAAACAAATGCCAGCTAACTTGAAATAATTTACTAGGTTAGCTCTGAGAATGAAATGGAAGGCTGGAGGAACCAGGCCTGGGTATCCCTTGGGAGCCAAGGTAGTAGGATTAGACAGAGGCTTTCTTTAATGCACTGCCACTAGGATCAATAAATCCCAGATATTTTTCTTTTATTAGAACTTGCACTCAAGTTCAGGATCCTGGGGAAGAGGTCCTACTGGCCTTGCTTGGTTCAGGTTCTACTTTATAGGTCAAGATCAAAGACCTCTTGATTAACAGTCCCACCAACCATCTATCCATGAGGAAAGACCCCCCAAGTACTCCAAAGAAAATTGGTTACCATTACAACAAAGAGGAAAGGCTAGTCTAGTTGTGAAGTCACCTTATGGAATATAGAAAATCAGAAAAAGCAGGTGAGAGACATCTAAAGGATAGCAGATTACAGGAGAAAGATGTTGCCCTGACAGAAAATAAAAAATCACTAAATGGTATTTTTCACCATGTTCTGTTCAGACTACCTGTGTCTCAAATTCTGAGACAATGAACAGTCAGAAGCTCTTAGCCAACTCTTTAAAAAACTTGTCATTCTAGTCCCGGTTGATACATATGGGAGCTTTGTATTTCAAAGATTTGCTCTCCCAAACATTTACTGTGACAAGAATTTCTCTGGCTCCTGTCCTATGTGTTGAAATGTCACTCAAGGCAAGGCAAAGCAAAGCAAGGCATGGCCGCAGGTATTTGGTGTATAAAGGCATTTCTGTCTACTTCAGTTTGAAAACTTGCAAGGGAGATACTCCTTACCTTTTCACTCCCCTTCCCTTTCCCTCCAGAAAACTCTGACTTTTTTTAAGATCATGGTGCTTTGCCTTTGTAAATGTGTACTTTTCCTGGACACCTGTACCTTGAAGATTTAAATGAAGGACAATCTCTTATACATTAAAAAAAATTATTTATTTGTTTATTTATGACTGTGTGGCTCAGAGGGTAGAGCGTCTGCCTGCAATGCAGGAGACCTGGGTTCGATCCCTGGGTCAGGAAGATCCCCTGGAGAAGGAAATAGCAACCCACTCCAGTACTCTTGCCTGGAAAATCTCATGGACAGAGAAGCCTGGTAGGCTACAGTCCATGGGATCGCAAAGAGTCGGACACGACTGAGCGATTGCTTGCTTGCTTGTGCTGGGTCTTTGTGGCTGCGTGGGCTTTTCTCTAGTTGCAGCAAGCGAGGACTACTCTTGAGTTGTTGTGTGCAGGCTTCTCATTGCAGTGGCTTATCTTGTTCTGGAGCAGGGACTCTCAGGTGCTGTGGCTCCCAGGACTCTCGGTAGCTGTGGCTCCCAGGCTCAAGAGCACAGGCTCAGTACTTTTGGCCCACAGGTTTAGTTGCTCCTTGGCATGTGAAATCTTCCAGGATCAGGGATCAAACCTGTGTCTCCAGCATTTGCAGACAGATTATTTACCACTGAGCTGCCAGGGAAGCCCTGCATTTGGTTTTTTATACAACCTTTTGGCTTCATTAGGTATTTGGTTGTTGAAGTCATACATTACCTGGTTTACGGAATTAAGACTATTTTTTCTTTAAAAGGTACTCTAAATAGGAATTGCAGACACCACTATGTTGTCTCTAGAAGGAACAGAATTTATTATTTACTTTTACAATAGAGTAGGTACTGGAGAGAATAGACTTCTCAGGTAGGGGCATATCTGAATACTTCAAAGGATTTTCATATTTGCAAGTGTTCTGTCTGCTAACACAGTCATGTGGTCTGAAAGACTAAATTTTAGACTCTACAGTTTTGTGCACAAATTGTAATATTTCTTGGTTTTCAGTTATGAAATATTGAAAGTTAATTTGTACAAAAAGCTGTGGCAGGTGGTGACGTGATTTTTGCCCAGTACTTTGAATGTCGAAGTGAAGAAATTCACCAAGTCGCAGGTAAATTGATGGGTATAGCTATGGCTCTCTTGAAAAAGTGAAAGTGAAGTCGCTCAGTCGTGTCCAACTCTTTGCGACCCCATGGATTATAGCCTACCAGGCTCCTCTGTCCATAAGATTTTCCAGCCAAGAGTACTGGAGTGGGTTGCAATTTCCTTCTCCAGGGGATCTTCCTGACTCAGGGATCGAACCCAGTTCTCCTGCATTGTAGGCAGAGGCTTTATTGTCTGAGCCACCAGGAAGTCTCTTTTAAGGTAGCCAAATTCCTCACCATATAATTAGGGACATGCATGAATGGAAGAATGATATTCCTACTCTCTTCACCTATTTGTTGATGAAACTACAGCCAAGAGAATGGTTTGGCAAAATCTGTGGATGAAGAAGACTCTTTGAACCTGACTGTGAAACTGGCATGGTGAAGGGAGACAGAAGGTAAAGATGCCTGGGAGGCCCTGTTGAGGGCGGGAAGCTCAGGCCTTGGGCCTCCAAATCCATTACCATATAGACTACTTCAGAATTTATAAAGAATGAATGTTTTAAAATTTTTTTAAAATATAATTTTGATACCAAAACCCAGTCAAAACTAAAAACAAGAGACAAATCTCACTTATGACTTTAACCCTCCCCCAAAGAGACTGACATAATCAAAATAGAGCATGAACCAGGGAAGTTTTAGTCTACTAATTCAAGGATGATTCAATAGTAGAAAATAGAGATTTTATTAAAATTAAAAAGAGAAAAAAATCACAATCATCTCCATATGCACTGGAAATGCATTTGAGAAAAACATAATACACATTCTTTATAATAACACTTGAAAGTAGAAACTTTTGTCCTTAAGTTTGTGGAATATATCTATCTGAGCCTCAGAAGCAATACCATGGCACTTGAAGGCTTTTCCATTAAAGTTAGAAACTGGACAAAGATATATACTCTGATTATTTAACATTATTCTGTATGCCTTGTCTCACACAAAGGCAAAAAAAAGATTAGACATATGAGAATCCAAAGTAAGGAGTTTGTAGATGGCTATATGACTGTATTATATTATCAGTTGTATATACCCAAGAAAATCATCAAAGAATCTAATTCAAACAAGAGATTTTATAGTAAGGTAGTAGAATCCAAAATTAACATACAGATAGTAATAGCTTTTATACATACAAACAGAGGTAAAGAAATAAACCTAATTATAATGTTAGCAAAAAGAATAAACTATATAAAAATAAAAAGAAACATTGAGGAAAACTTTAATAAACACTAGAACACAAAATAGATTGGACAAATGCAAAGATATGAAATGGAAAGTAGACTCAACATCATAAAAGGAATTTTCCCCCTTAAATCAATTTATAATTTAATTCAGTCATAATGAAAGCACTATCAGATGTTAGAATCAAACTGATTCAGAAGTTCATATAAAAAAGTAAACAAACAAGTGAAAATCACTCAGTCGTGTCCAGCTCTTTGCAACCCCATGGGCTAAACAGTCCATGGAATTCTCCAGACTGGAATACTGGAGTGGGTAGCCTTTCTGTTCTCCAGGGGATCTTCCCAACTCAGGGATCAAACCCAGGTCTCCCACATTGCAGGCAGATTCTTTACCAGCTGAGCCACAAGGGAAGCCCAAGAATACTGGAGTGGGTAGCCTATCTCTTCTCCAACAGATCTTCCTGACCCAGGAATCAAACTGGGGTCTCCTGCATTGCAGGTGGATTCTTTACCAACTGAGCTATGAGGGAAGCCCAAACAAACAAGAGCCAAGACAATATTGAAAAGGTGTGCAGTGATAGACAGGAAAGAAAGTATTTGCACTGAAACTTGAAATATATTAAAAATGCTTAAGGAATAATTCTCTGGTGCTCAAGTGGTTAATTCTTTGCACTGTCACTGCTGTGGGTGCGGGTTCAAGTCCTGGTCAGGAAACTAAGATCCCGCAAGCCACATGGATGGGCCCAAAGAAAGAGAAAGACTTAATAGTTAAACAAATTTGATAATGATGGGTGACTAGACAGATCATTGGAACAGAAAGAAAAATCCAGAAACACCCATATATACCCAAGAATTAGATAAGAATTACAACTGACTTTTCACCTATGAGACAACACATATCATTCAGAGAATGCTGAGAAATGCAAGTTAAAGCCAACAAATTGACAAAAATCCTGAAGTTTCACCGCACACCCAAAGTTGCTGGGGCTCAGATAAATTGGTTTAATCCCTTGAAGTCAATTTGCTAATACTAATTACAATTACAAATCTATATTTGTAGTTGGCTCAGCAATTCTTTTCAGATATGTATAAAGATATATGTGAATGTGAGGTTATTTATTACAGCATTGTTTTTGTTTGGGAGCAGTGGTTAAAGAATTTAGAATTACTGGAACACAATGTAGCTGAAAGAAAGGAGTGAGGATGGTTATTACGCATTGATGTGAAAGATCTTCAAGGTATTTTTCAAGTGAGAAAAAGCAAGACACATACCAATATAAATATAACATGCTATTTTTTGTGTGTCTAAAAAAATTAGAGGGAATCTATATTTGAGTTAGCTTAGACCCGGGTTGGATCCCTGGGTTGGGAAGATCCCCTGGAGAAGGAAATGGCAATCCACTCCAGTACTATTGCCTGGAAAATCCCATAGACAGAGGAGCCTGGTAGGCAACAGTCCATGGGTTCGCAAAGAGTCGGACACGACTTAGCGACAGGGCTATAAGGCTATGTATTTATGTTAATTCTGTGTGAGTGTGTGCTAAGTTGCTTCAGTTCTAGAAAGATACAAGAGAAACAAGAAGCGTTGGTTACCTTTGAAGGGTATGGAAATTAGACAGGAACTAGGTAGAGGGAGACTGTATATCGTCTGTCATTTTTTTTTTTCCATTTTGAACCAAATGAATGTTTTGTTGAAAAGAGGATATCTAAGATATTTGCTTGTTTTTGCTTGTTATATTCATAAAGAAACTCTTGAAGGGGACTTCCCTGGTAGTCCAGTGGTTAAGAATCTACCTGCCAATGTGGGGGACACGGATTCCATCCCTGATCTGGGAAGATCCCACATGCCATGGAGCAACTAAGCCCGTGTGCCATAACTACTAAGCCTGTGCTCTAGAGCCGGGGAGCAGGAGCCACAATTACTGCAACCCAAGTCTGGAGCCTGTACTCTGCAGCGAGAGAAGCTCCTGCACTGAGAAGCCTGCGCAAGGAAGACCAAGTGCAAAAAAATAAATGAATATGTTCTTTTGAAAAAAAGGAAACTCTGGAGGGATACTTGAGTTGGTGAACATTGTGCTGTGCTGCCTATCCTCCCTCCAGACCCCCTTTAGGAATGAAAGGTTTCTTGCCCCTGAAACTGAAGGGCTGCTGACAGATGGCTTCAGGTAAAAGCCCCCAGGGGTAATGGTTGCCCCTTTTGAATAGAGTCACCACACCCAAGGTCACGCCCCCTTCCCAGGGGACCTGCAACTGGTGAGTTATCAATATGGGGCTGTGAAGGGCCAGCTCCTCTTGCCCCACTCAGGGCAACTCTGAGAGGTCAGCTGGCTTTGGAAATCTCCTTAGCCCTTAACTCGGTATGGTGGCTTGCCTTCTCTTGCTGCTCTCTGTTCTCTTCCATTGAGAACACTTTTAATAAACCTGCTCTTGCTAAGAGTCTTCTTCATGGGGAACTCAACATGCAACAAGAATCCAAAACAGTCATTTCCTGTGGCTGGCTTGGGGTGGGAACCTGGTGAGTGGGGATAAATTTGGGAAGGAGACTTTCCACTCTATGCCTTTTTAAAAAATTTTGAAGTGTAGTTGATTTACAGTGTCATGTTATACAGCACTGTGATTGAGTTGTACATATATTGTGTGTGTGTGTGTGTATATGTATGTATATATACACCTACATATGTATATACATACACACACATATATATATTCTTTTTAGATTCTTTCCCTTATAGGTTATTACAAAATATTGATTATGGTTCTCCATGCTATACAGTAGGTGCCTGTTGGTTATCTATTTTATATATAGGAGTCGGACACAACTGATCGACTTCACTTTCCCTTTTCACTTTCATGCATTGGAGAAGGAAATGGCAACCCACTCCAGTGTTCTTGCCTGGAGAATCCCAGGGACGGGGGAGCCTGGTGGGCTGCTGTCTATGGGGTCGCACAGAGTCGGACACGACTGAAGCGACTTAGCAGTAGCAGCAGTGCATATGTGTTTATTCCGAACTCCTAATGTATCCTTTTTATAATATAAAAAACATTTTTTGGAAACGTGGATATAGTACTTATTCAAATCAGAAATAAAAATTTTAAAGTTAACTTGATATGTCAGTGATCTCTTATCCTTTTCCTTGTGTATTTTTAGGGAACTTTTTAATATTTTAATTTAAGAGGAGCTATTTTAAATCTAAAATACCATGCCTTACCATACTCTAAATACGCTTTTTCTTTTTTCTTTTTTTCTTTTTTTGCGTAGGACCCAGTGAGAGACGCCTGCTTGACTTCACGTTACAATGGAATTTAAAAAGCCACCCGATGGTGGCTGGGGCTGGGTGATTGTGGTTGTCTCCTTCTTTACTCAGTTTTTGTGTTATGGGTCACCGTTAGCTGTTGGTGTCTTGTACATAGAATGGCTGGACGCCTTTGGTGAAGGAAAAGGAAAAACGGCCTGGATTGGATCCCTTGCAAGTGGAGTTGGCTTGCTTGCGAGTAAGTGGATAACTTTGTGCTTCTCCTCACTCATTAATCGTTTAATTACGTAATTGTTTCCTGGCTCATTAACACTGTACAAGGCATAGGAGGCTACAATTTTTTTTTTTAAGTATAATACCTACTTTTCTGCTTTCACTGAGATTATAAACCTCTCCTTCACTGTTATAGTGTGTCTGACAGTCATGTCTGACTTTTTGCGACTCTATGGACTGTAGCCCACCAGGCTTCTCTGTCCATGGGAATTTCCAGGCCAGAACAGTACAGTGGGTTGCCATTTCCTTCTCCAGGAGATCTTCCTGACCCAGGGACCAAACCCAAGTCTCTCGCATTGCAGACAGATTCTTTAACATCTGAGCTACCAGGGAAGCCCTCACAGTACTAAATCGTGTGAAAATACAGAAATTCCATAAGATATTGAAGAATTCATAACTTTATTCATTTATTTGCTGCTGTGTACTAGGCATTGATGCTGGATATGAAAGGATGAATGGCTAACACATCATTTATTTCTGTCTTAAAGAGGTTCAGTCTAGTAAGACACAAATACTTCCACAAGTAAGAAAGATACAAGGGTGTGAGGACAGTGATCCACGTCTGTCCGATGAATGCTGGTGACCAAAAGGCCAAATGTTTTGCATTAGTCCTGGAAACAGTTCCTCTGTGATTCATAGTTACTCCTCTCTGATTCAGATATACTGTGATCAAATTGCATGTCCTACATTTGTGTCACCTTCTTAAGAAAAATTTGACATGGCAAAGGATAGTCCCATCTCATATTGATGATGCCATTAAGGATTTAAATGCAGTGTTATGTATGTGATGCATTTTGTGTGACCTTTATGTAATGTATCCAGAAGTAATATTCTTGATTAGCACTTATCAAGTATGGTACAATAGTGATTCTTAACATCTTTAGAGAGCGTAGTGGAGGGGCTTTTTTTTTTAAGGGTTATATGCACTTCAATTTCTAGAGTTGCAGTTTGAACTCCGCAGTATATTTAGTGATTGTCAGTCTAACTTACTTGGAACTGGTTAAGAACAGACATGCTAAAACGTAGCCCTGGAGTCTCTTTCTGTGCTTTGAACTTGACATGATGATTCATTGAGCAAATCACAATCTGTTCTTATGGGAAAATAAGGACAACGCATGTGGTGATTTATAAGATCTTTTTGCAGCTCTACAATGATTTCCAAAGAAAATGCAACGGCTATTCCTTCTTTTAAATTTGTTGTCTTTCCTGATCACTAAAGGGGACTTCTTAGAACAAAATAAAACATAAACAGTTGCTTCCAACTGATTCATTACCTTGTTTAATTAAAAACAAGACTTGAAAAACAATGCTGGATCATCTGGCCATGTCAGATAAGATAACTAAGCATAACTAAACAAATGAAAATAACACTCATTATAAGCTTAAGAAAAACAGGAAACATTTGCCAAGATTTGTTTGAAAGAATTTTTAAAAATGTGGGCTGTTTGTAAAGCTGTCAGAGGACAAGTGAATGGTGGTTGATATGTTTGAGAGTATAATTTTTAGAAAATGATCTGGTGAGAAGAGAATTTTTAAATGTTTTCCAATTAGTCATCATTTCTATTAGCAAATTCAAAGTTAAATAGGAACGCAATTACTTGCCTTCCAGCCAGAGTCAAAGGGTAATTGAAATACTACCTCTATTAGCACATACCTGGAGAACAGCTCTTTTTCATGAAGTTTGTCCAGGTAGGACTTGAGGGTTTGAGGGCTCAGGGAAGCTAAGATCATCTTAGGGATGGGTAGGGTGGTCAGAGCTGACGTTGAGATTCTGAACTGTGGCTCTCCACTTTCTGCAGGTTCCCCAGTGAATGATTAGTTTGTCTCAGGGCCACGAGCAGCCCTCTTCACTTATAGGCAGGACCAGATACATAATTTGCAAGCCCATGTGCGAAATGAAAATTCAGGACCTTCTGTTAAAAAAGTTAAGAATTTCCAGATAGCAAGAGCAGGGCAGCAGACCAAGTGCATGGCCTTTTTTAAAGCCAAGTCCTGTCCCGCTGGTTGGGCTGGAGAGAGAGCATCCCACTGAATGTCCAGGGAGTGAAAAAGTACTGAGGGAAATGTTGGGCTGAAGTCAGAGTTAGTCTGAGCCCTGGCTCCACTACCCTGTAGCTGAGGGACCACATGCAATTCACTTATCTTCAGTGTCTACAGCTAGATGAGGAGACACTTAGACCAGCTAATCAAAACTTTTGAAGATAAGCGTAGACTGTGGAGACCAGAGGGTTCCAGAATGAGGAAGCAGTGAGAAGAAAATGCTGACAGGAGACCTAAGACTTACGGGTGTGTGTGTGTGTGTGTGTGTGTGTGCGTATGTGTGCATTTGCACGTGCCTGTGCGCACTTTAGTTAGTGGTCACTGAATATCCACGTTGTTGGCCTCTCTTGGCTCTTTATAGCACAAATTAGAGGACAAATCCTGAGAGCTATGGTAATACAATGTGAGCGAGAGGTGTTGAGCAGTGTTTGAGCCACATTCAGCTTCTACTTTGTCTACCACTTTGTCCTACGCAGAAACAAACAGATCGGTACTACCTTGGAAACAGGAAAAGTACACCTCACGATGTTTATCAGTGATTCTTTTTCTTTTAACTCTATTAACTTACTTACTGTTGGCTGTGCCGAGTCTGCGCTGCTGCACATGAGCTTTCT
This sequence comes from Bos taurus, assembly GCF_002263795.3. Lineage (NCBI taxonomy): Eukaryota > Metazoa > Chordata > Mammalia > Artiodactyla > Bovidae > Bos > Bos taurus. The sequence goes on along the minus strand of NC_037355.1, from coordinate 15,353,068 downwards.
CTAGTTGGTGGAGAGTGGAGACTACTTTCCGACTTCTCATTGCAGTAGCTTCTCTTGCTGCGGAGCTCGGGCTCAGCAGTTGTGGGGCACAGGCTTAGTTGTCCCGTGGAATGTGAGATCTTCCCGGAACAGGGATAGAACCCATGTCCCTTGTCTTGGCAGATGGATTCTGGACCAGTGGACCACCAGGGAAGTCCTATCAGTGATACTAAAATAGGGAGATAATCAGAATCATTGGCAGAAAATTTCAGCATATAAACGCCTAGATTAGACCTTAGGTATTCTAATTCAGTTTATAATGGGGCCCACATACATGATTTTTTTTTCAAGAAGCTTCCAAAGTGATTTTCAAGTTGGAACTACCACTGGCTTAAGCCCTCTCTACTTAGATTTCATTCTGGCACTTTTTTGATGTTTTTCAAATATATGATTGCCGTTGACTTATTTAGAAAGAGAAACACTGTAGGTTTGTGGTTGAATGTGTCACTGTGCTCATTCTGTCTAAATCATGACAAATAAATTGTGTCCAGTGTCTGCAGTCTGGTGTTTGCATCCTTTTTGATAAAAATTAATATAATTTGTACATATATATGTGTGTGTATGCATATATGTATTTATATAAGTACATCTTTGATAGTTGTTCTTCAAATTTAGGAGCATATATGAATTACTTGAGCTTTAAAAAGCCCATTTCTTACTCATCAGTGCTGTGAGGGTGGAGATGGTCCCAAGAATCTTCATTTTTTATCATTAAAAAAATATATATGTATTTATTTATTTATTTGGCTGCTCAGGTATTAGCTGAGGCACACTGGATCTCTGATCTTTGTTGCTACATGTGGGATCTGGTTCCCTGAGCAGGGATCAGGCCTGGGCTCCCTGCGTTGGGAGTGCAGAGTCTTAGCCACTAGACCACTAGGGAAGTCCTAGGAATCTTCATCCTAACTAGCTCCCCAGATGATTCTTCTGCAGCAAGTTATATCATAGCCAAGAAACACGAGTTGTTTTCTTTACCCAGTTTTGTCCAGAGAAGGTCTGGTAGGTGTCATCCTTGACCAATTTTGTGATCCAACCTCTGGAGATGACAGCTGAGCAAGTATATCTACACACAGACTTCACCAGATGGCCAACACCAAAATCAGATTGATTATATTCTTTGCCACCGAAGGTGGAGAAGCTCTATACAGTCAGCAAAAACAAGACCAGGAGCTGACTGTGGCTCAGATCATGAACTCCTTATTGCCAAATTCAGACTTAAATTGAAGAAAGTGGGGGAAACCACTAGACCATCCAGGTATGACCTAAATCAAATTCCTTATGACTACACAGTAGAAGTGAGAAAGAGATTTAAGGGACTAGATCTGGTAGACAGAGTACCTGATGAACTATGGACGGAGGTTCGTGACATTGTACAGGAGACAGGGATCAAGACCATCCCCAAGAAAAAGAAATGCAAAAAAGCAAAATGGCTGTCTAAGGGGGCCATACAAATAGCTGTGAAAAGAAGAGAAGTGAAAAGCAAAGGAGAAAAGGAAAGATATAAGCATCTAAATACAGAGTTCCAAAGAATAGCAAGATAAGACAGCCTTCCTCAGCAATCAGTGCAAAGAAATAGAGGAAAACAGTAGAATGGGAAACACTAGAAATCTCTTCAAGAAAATTAGAGATACCAAGGGAACATTTCATGCAAAGATGGGCTCAATAAAGGACAGAAATGGTATGGACCTAACAGAAGCCAAGGATATTAAGAAGAGGTGGCAAGAATACACGAAACTATACAAAAAAGATCTTTATGACCCAGATAATCATGGTGGTATGATCACTCACCTAGAGCCAGACATCCTGGAATGTGAAGTCCAGTGGGCCTTAGGAAGCATCACTACAAACAAAGCTAGTGGAGGTGATGGAATTCCAGTTGAGCTATTCCAAATCCTGAAAGATGATGCTGTGAAAGTGCTACACTCCATATGCCAGCAAATTTGGAAAACTCAGCAGTGGCCACAGGACTGGAAAAAGTCAGTTTTCATTCCAATCCCAAAGAAAGGCAATGCCAAAGAATGCTCAAACTACAGCACAATTGAACTCATCTCACACGCTAGTAAAGTAATGCTCAAAATTCTCCAAGCCAGGCCTCCGCAATACGTGAACTGTGAACTTCCAGATGTTCAAGCTGGTTTTAGAAAAGGCAGAGGAACCAGAGATCAAATTGCCAACATCCGCTGGATCATGGAAAAAGCAAGAGAATTCCAGAGAAACATCTGTTTCTTCTTTATTGACTATGCCACAGCCTTGCCTGTGTGGATCACAACAAACTGTGGAAAATTCTGAAAGAGATGGGAATACCAGACCACCTGACCTGCCTCTTGAGAAACCTGTATGCAGGTCAGGAAGGAACAGTTAGAACTGCACATGGAACAACAGACTGGTTCCAAATAGGAAAAAGAGTACATCAAGGCTGTATATTGTCACCCTGATTATTTAACTTATATGCAGAGTACGTCATGAGAAACGCTGGGCTTGAAGAAGCACAGCTGGAATCAGGATTGCCAGGAGAAATATCAATAACCTCAGATATGCAAAGGACATCACCCTTATGGCAGAAAGTGAAGAAGAACTAAAGAGCCTCTTGATGAAAGTGAAAGAGGGGAGTGAAAAAGTTGGCTTAAAGCTCAACATTCAGAAAACTAAGATTATGGCATCTGGTCCCATCACTTCATAGCAAATAGATGGGGAAACAGTGGAAACAGTGGCTGACTTTATTTTTCTGGGCTCCAAAATCATTGCAGATGGTGATTGCAGCCATGAAATTAAAGGACGCTTACTCCTTGAAAGGAAAGTTATGACCAACCTAGATAGCATATTCAAAAGCAGAGACATTACTTTGCCAACAAAGGTCTGTCTAGTCAAGGCTATGGTTTTTCCAGAAGTCATGTATGAATGTGAGACTTGGACTATAAAGAAAGCTGAGCGCTGAAGAATTGATGCTTTTTGAACTGTGGTGTTGGATAAGTCTCTTGAGAGTCCCTTGGATTGCACAGAGATCCAACCAGTCCATCCTAAAGGAGACCAGTCCTGGGTGTTCATTGGAAGGACTAATGTTGAAGCTGAAGCTCCAATACTTTGGCCACCTGATGCGAAGAGCTGACTCATTTGAAAAGACCCTGATGCTGGGAAGGATTGAGGGCAGGAGGAGAAGGGGATGACAGAGGATGAGATGGTTGGATGCCATCACTGACTCAATGGACCTGGGTTTGGGTGGACTCTGAGAGTTGGTGATGGACAGGGAGGCCTGGTGTGCTGTGGTTCATGGGGTTGCAGGGAGTTGGACACGACTGAGCGACTGGACTGAACTGAACTGAAGTATAGCAGGAGTACCTTTGCCAAGCAACATACAAATTCTACTTTTTAGAAAATATTTGTTTAACTGTATTTATCTGGCTGCACCAAGTCTTAATTGTAGCACGTGGAATCTTTAGTTGTAGCGTGTGAACTCTTAGCTGTGGCTTGTGGGATCTAGTTCTGTCACCAAGGATCGAACCTTGGCCCCCCTGTATTGGGAGCATGGAGTCTTAGCCACTGAACCACCAGGGAAGACCCACAAATTCTGTTTTTCATCTGTTTGTCCCTTTAGTTTGGAAAGTGCCCCTTGTGTGTCTGGCAGTCACCTTCGCTTACTTGATCCTCATAACAATACACGGTGTGTGTGTGTGTGTGTGTGTGTGTGTGAAAATCACTCAGTCATGTCTGACTCTTTGCAACCCCATGGACTATACAGTCCATGGAATTCTCTAGGCGAGAATACTGGACTGGGTAGCCTTCCCCTTCTCCAGGGGATCTTCCCAACCCAGGGATCGAACCCAGGTACAATACACTGAAGTAGGCGTTATTGTCCTTAGGGTTTAGTGACCTGCCCAAGGTGAAGTACACTATCTAAGGGTTTTTTCTGACCTGTTAAGTCTGTTTCTTCATCTTTAAATGGGAGATCATCAAAGTACCTACTTCATAGGATTGCTTTGTAGAAAAACAGAGATGGTGCTTGGCAGCAGAAGACATCTTCTCTGCTATGAGTCGTTTATAATCTCAGGAAAGAGGGAAAAAGAGTAGTGATCCTGAGATATCACCGCAAATACCAAGAATAGCAAGAACAAGACAGTCTGTATGGGCTGGGCAAGGCAGATGGGCAGAGAGAGGGCAGTCTATGCAGAGGCCATGTATGCAGAGCCCTGGTGTCTGCATTGCACGTGACATGGTCTGGTAGAGTAAATTTGGCTGGAGAAGGAGAGATTGTGTTAGGTATGACACAGATGTGTTAGGTATATAACATTGTGTTAGATGGGGGAGCCTGATGGGCTGCCGTCTTTGGGGTTGCACAGAGTCAGACACGACTGAAGCGACTTAGCAGCAGCAGGTATAGCCAATAGGTGTGACAGTTGGTGTCAACTTGGCTAGGCTACATTCTGTGGTTGTTGAAACACTCATGGAGGTGTGGCTGTGAAGGTGTTTTATAGATGTGCTCTAAGTCCATAGTCAGTTGACTCTAAGTCAGAGAGATTATCCTGAATAAACTAGATGGATCTGATTCAATTTGTTGAAAGACTTTATGAGCATAAGGGAACTTTTCAGAAGAAGAAATTCTGCCTGCGGGCTGTGGCTTCATCCTGTGGGAGAGAGTTCCAACCTGCCCTTACTGATGCCTATCCCGTGGACACCATGCTCGCCTCACCAAGCCCCACAACCACATAAGCCACTTCGTTGCAATAAATCTCCTAACGTACATCTACTTCTGGTTCAGTTTCTCTGGTCAGAATCTGAAGGATACAGAAGGAATGGAAGGTCAGTGAACTAAAGGGCGATCATGGCCTTATGTATACATATTTTGTTGTTGTTGTTGTTGTTGCACTGGATCTTCCTTGCTGCACACAGACTTTCTCTAGTTGCAGAGCTTGGGGGCTACTCTCTAGTTGCCATGCATGGGCTTCTCATTGTAGTGGCTTCTATTGCTGTGGAGCAAAGGCTCTAGGCGTGCAGGCTTCGATAGTTGTGGTTCGTGGGCTCTAGAGCTCAAGGGCTCCAGTAGCTGTGGCACATGGACTTAATTGCTGCTCCATGTGTGGAATGTTCCCGGACCAGGGATCAACCCCATGTCTGCTGCATTAGCAGGCTAATTCTTATCCACTGTACCACTGGGGAGGAAGCCCCTTTATTAATTTTTATTGGAGTATATTTGTATTACAATACTGTGTTAATTTCTGCTCTACATATATACAGTGGAATATTATTCAGTCTTTTATTAAATTGAGAGAAAGCACTCTTTGGTTAGATGTAATTCTTCAAATTCAAGGAGAAGGGTGGGGCCATTTTTCCAACAACAGAGATGCTGATGGAGCAGAGAGATCTTTTGTTCTGCAGTTTTGTACTCCAAATAGATTGAAGAGTCCCTTCCCTCTCATTTTTTGCCTTATGCTATGCTATGCTATGCTATGCTAAGTCGCTTCAGTCGTGTCCCACTCTGTGCGACCCCATAGACGGTAGCCCACCAGGCTCCGTCGTCCCTGGGATTCTCCAGGCAAGAATACTGGAGTGGGTTGCCATTTCCTTTTCCAGTGCATGAAAAGAGAAAAGTGAAAGTGAAGTTGCTCAGTCATGTCCAACTCCTTAGTTCCTTTAAAGGTCTTCAAATTGCTAAGGAGTCAGTACATCTATCCCTGGGTTAATATAATGAGTCAGTATAGCCAACAGATTTGCTGCCTGAGTTGCAAATGTTGGCAGAGCTGAGTTTGAGTGTATCCATACAATTTTACCCCCAAGTACTGTAGACTCCTTTGTGTAGGGCTGAATTTCTGCCTCCTGTTACATTGGCCCGCTCCCAGCGTGCTAGGCGGGTCTACGGTTGATTGGTGCGAATCATGTAGGTTTTACTGACTTGAAAAAAGCAAATGTGTGTAATATGCCAAACCAACCCTCAGGCAAAGGTGATCAGTATACTTGACAGCAAGGATTTGAGTGGGTGTGGCTCCGTAGTGCCTTTCTCTTCCTCAGGAAGATAAACTTAAAATTTCTGGTCTCAGCAAGAATGAGGAAGGAGGAACCTGCATTGTTGGGCTCCCTGCATTGTAAGTGAAGGAATGGGAGTCCTGAACCCAATCAGTCTACTCTGTTAGGGAACCTTTACAGCACTGTGAGCACACAGCCTGGTTATAATTTCATTATACACACACACACACACACACACAAAATGTATGTTCTCAGTTGCTTCAGTCGTGTTCCACTCTTTGTGACCCCATGGACTGTAGCCTGCCAGGCTCCTTTGTCCATGGTATTTTCCTGGCAAGAATACTGGAGTGGATTGCCATGCCCTCCTCCAGGGGATCTTCCCGACCTAGGAATCGAATCCGTATCTCCTACGTTGTAGGCAGATTTTATTGCTGAGCCACCAAGGAAGCCATATATATATATATATATATATGTCAAATTTCAACCTGCTATAATTTCATTCTTTTTTTTAAGATTTTTTTTGATGTGGATCATTTTAAAAGACTTTATTGAATTTGTTTCTGTTGTTTGTTGAAGCAATAATAATATTGCTTCTGTTGTTTATGTTCTGGATTTTTAGCCTGGAGGCCTGGGGATCTTAACTGTCCAACCAGAGATCAAACCTGCACCCCCTACATTGGAAGCACAGAACCTTAACCACTGGACCACCAGGGAAGTCCCTATAATTTATTTCTCACTCTAATATGAATAGAGTGAGATATTTCTACGCCCTGTGGCAGGCCGGGCCATCCTACCACTCTGGGGACTCTCTGAATCTTTTTGGGAGAGAGAAGTTCATGGAAGTTGATTTATTTTTCAAAGGAGATAATTCATTTCCCAAAGCTTTCTTACAAAATTTATAAACTGGAAAACTGCATCATGGGTCTGTTGCCTCCACTCAATATAACCATACTTCACAGCCCAGTTCAAGACTCGGTTCGTTGGCCCATGATGATCTCCCTTTTCTGAAATTCCCAAACACGTGATCTGAACCTTTCTTTTGGGACTTCATCACCCACGGCCTTAGGCTTGGACCTTCGTTTGTTTTGCCTTTTGGCCTTGCTTGGAAACTGTGTGTGTTCTCTGTGTCCTTTCCTCCCATGATACGAGACCAGGTGCCATGAGACTGCACACCAGGGCTGTGTGGTCCAGAACAGTAACTCGCCATATGTACCTGTTGGGTACTTACGATGTGGTTATTTCAAGATGAGATGTGATGAAAGTGTCACAAATATATACTGGATTTCAAAGACTTAGTACAAAATAAAGGAGTGTAGAATATCTCTAATGATATTGAAGTGCTGAAGTGATAATGTTTTCGATACAGTCGGTTAGGTAAACTATATTATTGACATCAATTTTACCTCTTTTTCTTTTGCTCATGGAGCTACTAGAAACTTTAACATTCCACGTGTAGCTTCTTATTTTTCTGTTTTGCAGCAGTGCTTCTCTAACGGATGCTTGGTAAATAGTGGGGGAATGGTAATGGTCAAATATTTACTTTTTTGTGTGCTTCACGCAGCCTTAAATTCATGTTACTATTCATAGCAGATTTTAAAATTTTAATCCGTGTATTCTTCCTCCTTTCTAATCTCAACCACCCGCAAAAATTTAACAGTTTCTTCCCACATCACCCTGAAGGGCTAAAGGAAACAATTTCATTCCTTACTAGTAGTTCATTCTGACTTCCTTAAAACAACGCATCCTTCTCATTTTCTAATTCACCCTTGATCATAACAAAACACTTTTTCCACTGGAGTTTTCATTTTCATTTCCCTCTTGACTGAGAATAATATCAGTCAGTCGGATCTTCAGATGGCTATGAACACATGGTTTTATATTTTTGTTTCATTTTGTATTTAAGAGGTTGTAAGGCTTCCCTTCGGAGAAGGCAATGGCACCCCTCTCCAGTAGTACTCTTGCCTGGAAAATCCCATGGACGGAAGAGCCTGATAGGCTGCAGTCCATGGGGTCGCTAAGAGTCAGACACGACTGAGCGACTTCACTTTCACTTTTCACTTTGATGCATTGGAGAAGGAAATGGCAACCCACTCCAGTGTTCTTGCCTGGAGAATCCCAGGGACGGGGGAGCCTGGTGTGAGGCCGTGTATGGGGTCGCACAGAGTTGGACACGACTGAAGCGACTTAGCAGCAGCAGCAACAGGGCTTCCCTGGTGGCTTAGATGGTAAAGAACTGCCCACAATGCAGGAGACCTGGGTTTGATTCCTGGGTTGGGAAGATCCCCTGGAGGAGGGCATGGCAACCCACTCCAGTATTCTTGCTTGGAGAATTCCATGGACAGAGGAGGCTGGCAGGCTACAGTCCATGGAGTCACAAAGGGTTGGACATGACTGAGTGACTAAGCACAGCTGTATTAAAACTCATCTGTATCCTCCTTTCATTCTTCATTGCTCACTTTGGTTTATAGGGCTACTCCCTAATATGTAAGTTCTTACCTCTTTTGAAAATTTTATTTATTTTTAATTAGAGGATAATCGCTTTACAATATTGTGTTGGTTTCTGCCATACATCAGCATGAATCAACCATAGGCATACATATGTCCCCTTCCTTTTGAACCTTTTCCCCACCTGCCACTCCTCTAGGTAGTCACAGAGCCCTGGTTTTGAGCTCCCTCTGTCATACAGCAAATTCTTACCTTTTTAGAGGGAAAGTGTCAGCATCGTGCCAAAGATGTTGCCAGGCCACTATGCAAAAGAGTGGAATATCTTTTAGGACCCTGCCTACCAGAATCTCATGGACAGAGGAGCCTCGTGGGCTACAGTCCACGGGGTTGCAAAGAGTCAGACACGACTAAACAACGGGGCATGCATACATGCATACCTCTTACCGCCCCACCTGTCACCTGCTATCCTCAAACCATTCTTCTGTGCTGACTGCCAGCCCTACTACTGAGCATTTTCAGTTCATCTAAGCAATCAAGATTAATTACCCAAACAGAAGGTAGTAATAATGGCTCCTAAACCCCAATACATATAAAACTATGAGTTCAAGAAAATTTTTCATGGGGTCTTCCATAGAGGTCCAGTGGTAAGACTCTGAACTTCCAATGCAGGAGGCATGGGTTTGATCCTTGGTAGGGAAACTAAGATCCCATATGCTGCACGGTATGGCCAAAAAAGAAAAACAAAACCAAAAAAAGAAAAAAGAAAACTTTTCACAAAAGACAAAATGAATATGAAGACAGTGATACATTGTATGTGTTTCCCACTATCGTACTGGCTTCCATTTTACTCTGAAAATATATCCTGCTCACTATTTCCTTATTAAAATATTCCTTCTTCTGCTTTAATGATGAGGCAATGAAAACAGATGGTTATTACATTTTAAAAATGTTTTTATTTGTCAAAGTAAAAAAATCGGCAACCCAATGATGGTGCTCCTCCCTCCCTTTTTTCTAAAATTTTACAGATCCCAAGCAGTGGAATTACTGGTTCACATTACAAGTTAACTGACTTTTGTTCCAAAGGTTCCTTCTGCAAAGTAAAACACTTGAGGCCTCATCAGTCTCCCCTGAGAGTAGTCGTTTGATTTGTTTAGTCTCTTGAATAGAAACTAGTCCAGTGCTGAGGAGTAATCTGTGGTTTATCATCTTGGAGAACTTGCCTGTTACTGTAAAGAGCTAAACACATAAATGTGTCAGGTTTTGTGGGTGTGACTTACTGGTCACTTCCAGTGTACTTTGCCCTAATTGTTATTGATGAAACCTGGGGCTGCTGTGGTTTAAAGCTGTGTAAATCAAGTCTAGAAATACCCTGGTTCTGAGGATGAGAATAAAATAATTTGTTCTAAACCTTTAAGCACTAAAATGAGCATAAATGTCATGTTTTCATCTTCCATAAATTCATTAAGCTACTTAAACTGTGAGATAATACAAAAGTATATTGCTGTTTTTTAAACATATTTCTAGAAAACCATTAAGGTGCCAATGGAAACACTTCTCAGTTGGGAAGAATGTTGGGCTGACTTTGGCCTTAGTTCTGTCATTGATTAGCTATGGATTCTTGGTCAAATCACATGATCCTTCTAAGCTCCAGTTTCATCATTTTACCTTTGGGCCCTTTCCAAGGCCTCTTTCAGCTCTAAAATTCTTTGTCTTTAACCTCTGACATCAAGATTTTTTTTCATTTCACTTAGCAGCAGTTGATGGTGTGAAAGTAGAGAATTTTTTTTCTTCTAGTTTTATGCAGGAATAATTGACATAAAGTGCTGTATAAGTTTAAGGTGTATAGCATGATTTAACTTACATTTATCATGAAACGATTACCACAGTAAGTTTAGTGAACATCCATCATTTCATATATGCACAGCATTAAAGAGATAGAAAACATTTTTTTTCCTATCATTATGTTTTAGTTTCGTGAACATCCAACATTTTATATATGGACAGCTTTAAAGAAGTAGAAAAAATTTTTTTCCTTGCAATGAGAACTGTTAAGGAGAGGATTCACTCTCGTAACAACTTTCATATATAAATACAACAGTGTTAATTATATTTATCATGTTGTACATTTCAACCCTAGTGCTCATTTACCTTATAACTGAAAGTTTGGACCTTTTGACCACTGTCCTCCAGTTCTTCTTCCCTCTACCCTCTACCTCTGGTAACCACATACTTGATTTCTTTTCCTATGAGCTTTTTTGTTGGCTTGTTTGTTTTTGAAGTATAACTGACTTACAGCACCATGTTATTTCTAATACACAGCATAGTGATTTGCTATTTCGATGTGTTTTTAAGTGAGCTTCCCTGGTGGCTCAGGTGGTGAAGAATCCACCTGCAATGCAGGAGACCTGGGTTTGATTCCTGGGTTGGGGTGATCCCCTGGAGGAGGGCATGGCAACCCACTCCAGTATTCTTGCCTGGAGAATCCCCATGGACAGAGGAGCCTGGTGGGCTACAATGCATGAGGTCGAAAAGGGTAGGACACAACTGAGCGACTAAGCACAGCACAGCACATGTTTTAAAATGATCACCATAATAAGCGTAATTACACTCTGTTACCATACTAAGACACTCTATAATTATTGACTGTATTCCCCACGCTCTACATTTCATACCTGTGACTCATTTATTTTGTAACTGGGAGTTTGCATCTCTTAATTTCCCTGATCTAGTTTTCTCTCCCTCTACACCACTCCTCTCTGGCAACCACCAGTTTGTTCTCTGTATCCATGACTGCTTCTGTTTAGATATGTTTGTTCATTTTACTTTTTTAGGTTACACATATAAGTGAAATCATAAAGTATTTATCTTTCTCTGTCTGACTTATTTCACTTAGTATAATACTCTCTAGGTCCATCCATATGGTCACAAATAGTAAGATTTCATTCTTTTTGATGGCTGAGTAACATTCCATTGTATATATGTAAATATATATATACACACACACACACACCCCACATCCATTTATCTATCGATGAGCACTTAAGTTGGTTTCATATCTTGGCTATTGTAAATAATGTTGCACTTAACATGGAGATGCATATATCTTTTTGAATTAGTGTTTTTGTTTTCTTTGAATGAAGACCCAGGAATGAAATTGCTGGATGTTATGGTAGTTCTATTTTTAAGTTTTTGAGGAATCTCCATATTGTTTTGCATTGTGGCTACACCAATTTACATTCTCACCAACGGTGCATGAGGGTTCCCTTTTCTACACATTGTAACCAGCACTTATTTGTTATCTTTTTAATAAAGTCAGTCAGGTATGAGGTGAGAATTTCTTTAAAAACAGTTTCAAATTGCTGTTTTCATTTGTTAAAGAATCTCTGCTTGCTTCTTCCTTAAGCTTAAGTTTTTTCAAAGAATCATGTATTAGACAGCATGATAAAATAATTTATCACAAAATTGATAATAATATCACATATTTTATAAAGTAGTGATTTTTGACTGTACATGCTATGAAATTTATTACCCTTCATCCCACTCCCAGCTTCCCAAACTCTGGGTTTCCTTGTAGAATTCACATGCATTAAGGAGAATAAATTTAAAGACCTACTTTGAGGGTGAAACTTGAAACTTTTCAAGTATGCCAGTTACAATCTCTGTTTCAATTCCATGTGACTGATGAATTTGTAAACACTGACTCTCAATGTCAGTACAATTTGGTAAACAGCAGAAAAGGGTCACGACTTTATCCATTTATGAAATTTGACTCTTAAAATCATTTCTATTTTTGAAGTATCTAAGTGTTTCTTTTTTGGGTATACACATAGCTCAATAGCTCAACTTTCAGATAAAAAGTATGGTCTTTCAAATGGCTTTTCCTCCTAAAACACTGGCATATAATATTCTCTTCTGTCATGTAAATATATCAGTTTTCTTCTCTGTACTGGTTCACAGAAGAGGTCCTGAAATGACCAGGGAGGAATGTGGGATGTCTGTAGGCTTTAAAAGCTGGTAATATCTCAGTGATCATAACCTGGTCTTAAATACGTGCTTAACACATTGTTGACTGGGGGATTTTTGCAGAAACTAATCCCTGTGGCCATAATACACTATATGTATGTCTCCAGTTAATAACGTGTTGAATAAGAATGGGCCTGGTATTGGTAAGCATGGGCCTGGGATCGTCAGATCCTGGTTCCACCACTTATAAGACTGTGGATGGATGACACCATCTCTCCATTTGCGTTTTCTTAAGAACTTTTAAGATACGTACAGAAAAGTGAGCATGTCATAAGAATATAGCTCTGTAATTTTTTTTTTTTACAAACCAGACACACTCATGTAATGAGCACATTCACATCCAGAAACAGGACGTTAGAGCACCTAGAAGTTGGGCTGCGTTCCCTTCTGGATACAGCTCCCTAACTCCTACCAAAGATAACTGCTGTCCTGACTCTGACTAGATTAGTTTTGCCTCTTTTTGTACTGAGAAGGACTAAGTACTGGGACTTCCTTGGCAGGTCCAGTGGTTAAGACTTTGCCTTCTAATGTAGCAAGTGCGGATTCGATCCCTCATTGGCGAGCTAAAATGCCACGTGCCTTGTGGCCAAAAAACCCAAAAAATGTAAAACAGAACAATATTGTAACAAATTCAATAAAGACTTAAAAAATTATCCACATCAAAAAAAATCTTAAAAAGTGCTGAAAATAATTGAAATTACCGAACGTGTACTTTTTTCATGTTGGGTCTTCCACTTCGCATTCATTTGTGAGATTACTCCTGCATTGCTGTTGCTGTGTGTAGCTGTAGATCATTCATTCTCATGGCTTTATCATAGTCCGTTGTTTGAATCTCCTCATACTTTCTACTACTGAAGAACATCTGTATTTGTAGGCACTGGCTACTATGACTGCTGCTGCTGCTGCTAAGTCGCTTCAGTCGTGTCCGATCTGTGCGACCCCAGAGACAGCAGCCCACCAGGTTGCCCCGTCCCTGGGATTCTCCAGGCAAGAACACTGGAGTGGGTTGCCATTTCCTTCTCCAATGCATGAAAGTGAAAAGTGAAAGTGAAGTCACTGAGTTGTGTCCAACTCCTAGCGACCCAATGGACTGCAGCCTACCAGGCTTCTCCGTCCATGGGATTTTCCAGGCAAGAGTACTGGAGTGGGGTGCCATTGCCTTCTCCGGCTACTTTGACTAGTTTTGCCATAACCATTTATGTTTATGACTTTTGGGTGTAGGTAGGTGGCGCTAGTGGTAAAGAACTTGCCTGCCAATTCAGGAAACTAGACACAGGGGTTCCATCCATGGGTCGGAAAGATCCCCTGGAGGAAGACATGGCAACCCACTCCAGTATTCTTGCCTGGAGAATTCCACGGACAGAGAATCCTGGTGGGCTACAGTCTATGGGGTCACAGAGTCAGACACAACTAAAGTGGCTTAGCACGCACACTCACATACCTGGAAGTAGAACTTCTGAGTTGTACGGTGCTATGTTTCGCTTCAGAAGATCATGTCAGCACTGTGGGAGCTGTGATTGCTCTACATTCTTGCCAATACTTACTGTTGTTTATATTTAGCCATCCTGATGAGTATGTGTTTTAAAAATTGGGGATAATAGATTGTACCTTGAAAGGTTGTTGTGAATTCAGTTAAGGTGTTTCTCTTTGCTATCCAATATTAGACTCTTTCTTCGAACCATGGCCATGGACAACCCTTCTGGGCTTCAGTTTCCTTGAGTGTAAATGAGACTGTTGAGCTATAAGTAACCCTTCATGTCCTTTTATTTCTAATAATGCTAAGCTCCGTAGTTGTAGATACTTTGAAGATATGGCACTAGTGAGAACAGATTTCACTATCACTTAAATCTTAGTTCCTGAGCAATTGCCCACATCTGCATAGGATTGGTCCAAGTGATGGTCCTCTTGCCTGTCAGTGAACAGTGTACTTCCTCCCCCAAATTCCAGGTTGCATGTGGTATGTAGGACATGGTACTGACAAACTCATGCCTGGGTGAGTAAGGTCGAAGCATTGCCACCGCACCCCACCCCCCAAACCCCTGCCAGAATATTCTCTAGGAGGGGAGTAACCTCACTCCTCACTTCGTCTCTCTATAGGGTTGCTATTGACTGCATTGAGTGAATCATCAAGTTTATTTTTGTCATCAATTATATGACTGGTCTTGTGCTGGATAGGAGCTTTGCATAGAAAAGATGTATGGCCTGTCTAGGAGACCAAAATCCTCAGAAGAGTGTGATGGTTAAGATGGTGGGCTCGAGGGACTTCCCTGGTGGTCCAGTGGTTAAGACTCTGTGCTCCCAGTGAGGGGGCGCAGGCTGGATCCCTGGTCAGGGAACTAAGATCTCACATGCCATATGGCATGCTACAAAAAAAAATAATAATAAAACTGGTGGACTCAAAGAGTCAGACAGTCTGGGTTTTTATTTCTTTATCACTACTCTGTGGCTGCTGCTGTTACCCTCATTGAGAATTTAATAAAGTCTGACTCCAGAACCCCAGTTTCTTAACTATATGACCTTACTCTTCTGCAAGTTTAATTTCCTTATCAAAAAAAAAAAAATGAGGATAACAAAAACACCTAGCTCCCAGGAATGCGGTGAAGTGAGATTGTTTATGTGAAGTAGCAGAGTGTCCAACCCATAGTGAATATGCAGTGGCTTATTGTTATTTTGTTGTTTTATGATGGAAAGAATCATTTTAAAGTTCCCATGGGATGGATAATAGGATTGTGGAGAGAGGTTGCTGTTAAATAAGTGAAGGTTTCGTTTATGATTTTAGGTCCTGTCTGCAGCGTGTGTGTCTCATCTTTTGGAGCGAGAGCCGTGACAATCTTCAGTGGCTTCCTGGTGGCAGGAGGCCTGATGTTGAGCAGTTTTGCCCCCAATATCTACTTTCTGTTTTTTTCCTATGGCATTGTTGTAGGTAAGAAATCTGGTCACTATGACGCTTTTCTAAGCTTTGAGAGTTAAATATCGTTTTAATGAATGACGTTAATGTAAGGAGTGAAAATGCTCAGGAATAATTCACTTTCAACCACCACTTCGCCAAAAATTGTTGCTTTAATGAAATGCCCACCCAGTGAATTACAGTATTTCAAGGGATAAGTGTGTTTTAACAACGCACATTATGTTTTCTTGCAAGGCATGGGAAGGGTTTTTTAAATTTTAGCACTCGTCTCTCTAGCACAACAAAGGAAAAGAGAGAGGAAAGAGTGAAACTTAGGTGTCACTGACACCTGCCACTTCTCACTGATGTGGGAAGTGGTCCCTTTCATATCGGTTGGTTGAACAGGGCTGTGTTGAACTGTTTGTGTTCTAAACATCCTGCTGTTCCGCAGTAGCTGTCACCAGGGCCTCAATCACAAGGTCATAGCAGAAGTAAAAAGTAGATTTTCAAGTACATCAGAATAATGATTGTTTTTGTGGAAGATAAGGCATGAGCAGATAAAACCGAGTGGTTGATGATGATCTTGGTTATAGGAGAGGAAGGGGTACAGGACTCAGGGCCTGAGAACACTGACAGTTTTGGGGGAAATACTTTTGTGATGTATTGTACTTGTTGTATTCTGTGTTAAACATCACCAGACTCATGATTCCTAGGAGCTGTTGGCAGGGAATTTTTTAAAAACACCAGCTTTCCAAGTTTCTTCTGAATATCTGAAAGACTTAATTACTTTTCCTTCTAAATATTAAAAATGTATTTTGTAAATCAAATACACTTTCAAATGTATCGTTTCTGTAAATCCAAATGTTCAGCTATTAGATTTTTTTTAAAAACAATACACCAGTGTTATATAAATTGGAGGGGAATCGTAGTTGAAATATAGTGTAGGCAGAAGTTCTAGTTTTTCATATTAAGTTTGAACAAATAGAAATGTGTATTAGTCACGTAGAAATATTTTATTATTCATTTATTTCTTATTTTTGGCCATGCCACACAGCCAGCACATTCTTAGTCTCCTGACCAGGGATGGAACCTGGGTTCTTACCAGTAAAAGCGCAGAGTCCTAACCACTGGACCACCAGGGAATTCCTTAAATATTATATTTTAGATTGTAAAAATATTATGCCCACTCTTATTATCTAGTAAAATGTAATTGAATATTTGTTTAAGTAATGAAATGGTTAAGAGTTATATTTGAGTTATAATCAGAGGAACATAAGTTATACATCTATAGGAAGATTGACATTTTCCAAATGAAATTCCAGCAAAAGGCTAACCAACCTCAAACATTTGATGTAAAGAATGGGTTATTCCTGATTAACATGTTTTTGCTTTACTGTCAGAAAAGTTACAACACATTTGATTAATCTATGTTGAGAGCCTGTTTTCTAGACAGGAGTTCTATAGTGCCATCTATATGACATTGGTTCAGAAGTGGTGCCAAAATTCTTAGAACACAGCGTATTTGGGTGGAGGAAGATGTGCCTGCCAATGCTGACACAGCTAATTAATAGGAGAGGCTGCAAGGGAATAGACTGGAACAGGGGGAAGATCTCATCACTACATGTGGCAGCAAAGGAAAGAGCACAGCTGGGCCGGACATGACCCACACAGGGACTGTAGTTAAGGATTTTGGTGTATAAGACTTCAGAGACAAATTCCAGCAAGATGGCTGGTTTGAGTCAAACCTGAAAGAACCTAATTTTGTTGACAACCAATATTCTTCTTTTTCACATAGGAATATTTCCCTAATAATAAATGATGGAAATAATAACCTCTAATATCTGAGTTCATACTGTGTGTTCAGCTCTGTGCTTTATATGCTTCCCTGGTGACTCAGTGGTAAAGAATCTGCCTGCCAAGCAGGAGATAGGGTTAGATTCCTGGGTCAGGAAGATGCCCTGGAGAAGGAAATGGCAACCCACTCCAATGGTTTTGCCTGGGAAATCCCATGAACAGAGGAACCTGGCAGGCTCCACGGGGTCACAGAGAGTCAGACATGACTTAGTGACAAACAACAACACCAACAGCTGTACGCTAAGCTCTGTGCTTTATATGATCTCATTCAGTCTTCATATGAACACATTTTACAGACAGGGAAAGTGAAGCTCAATGAAGTGAGATTACTAACTAAAGCTGCAAAGCTGGGAGACTTGGGGTTAAATCCATTCCGTCTGACATCAGGTCCTAACCTCTTCTACATGTTTGTAATTGTTTTTAATGCTTTTAGAACTCTTAAAGTTTATTTTGAATTTAACTCCATACTCAGATTCTACTCAGATCATAATCTAAATGAGTAGGTTACTTGTTAGTTCTTTGAGAACAGGTTATATATGTGATATTTTATATTACCTAATCACTATAGTGTTTATATTACAGTTTAAACCTGTACATGCAAATATGATTATCTCTGGTGTAAAATTTGAAAATATTCATTGAATAGTCATCTTGAATTCTTTTCTAAAATCATGAAAATAAAAATATTGCTATTTGTGCATGGACATTTGATTACTCCTTGTAGGACAAACCCCTTTTAACATAGAAAATTAAATCATTATGTTATTGGTATGATTTGGGCATTTTCTCCAAAATTTTGGACTAAGCATTTAAAATTTCGTGGGGTTTTATGTCTCACATGATTTCAGAGTTAAGGTATAGCCTTTGTGAGTACATATCCAAAGTTGTCACTGACTTAAAAAAAATGATCTAAAGTGGGTGATACCATAGTATTTGTATTACCATAGATAAAAATGAATTTTTAAAAAGAAAAAATGTGAGTGCAGATTGTCCAAGATTTTATGTGCATTTGATTGTTGGAAGCATATCTAAGGGTATATAGAAAGACAGAGACAAAATTAAGTAACCCCTATAATTAAATTTCAAATTTTCTGTGGCAATGGAAAGGGCTTTATCAACCAGTACAACTGATTTTGATTTGGCTAATGGTGTTGTAACCTTTCAGTAGCTAATCCTGTTCCCTCTCCTCCGTGAATCCATGATCTTCTATTCATTAGATAGGATTTGATACTTTTCTTGATTTATTCTGGGATTCCCTGATGGCACAGACAGTAAAGAGTCTGCCTGTAATGCAGGAGACCCGGTTTGATTCCTGAGTCAGGAAGATCCCCTGGAGAAGGAAATGGCAACCAAGTCCAGTATTCTTGCCTGGAAAGTCCCATGGACAGAGGAGCCTGGCCAACTACAGTCCATAGGTCGCAAAGAGTCAGGCACGACTGAGCGACTTCACTTTCACTTTTTGATTTAGCCTGCTGGCTGCTGCTGGTGGTTGACTTGCAGATCTTCCACATGGCTTTCTCCACTATGGTAACTTTTACTCCCCTGGGCAAAGAGCAATGTAGAAAGAAGGTTATGCCAAATATCATGTACATGGGCTTCTCACGTGGCACCAGTGGTAAAGGGCCGCCTGCCAATGCAGGAAACACGAGAGACTCAGTTTCAGTCTCTGGGTCAGGAATCCCCCGGAGTAGGAAATGGGAACCTACTCCAGTATTCTTGCCTGGAAAATTCCAGTGACAGAGAAGCTTGGCGGGCTGCAGTTCATAGGCTTGCAGAGTCGAACATGACTGAGCTCCCTCAAGTGCCCACACTGCTGTTGAACCTATAAGCACCTTAGTGCTCCAATTAAATATTGGGAACTGGGTAAATAACTGTATGATGTGCCCATGGACTCAGTGGACTCACTGTGAGCAAGACCAGGGCCATGATCCCATATATTCCCTGGCTCCCATGAGATCCCACTCTAAGGGGAGGCCATGTAAGTGCCCCAGGCCCCTAGCTAACAGTGCCATTTCCTGTATCCTACCCTGCTCAAAGGCGTCCCACTTTCTCTAGTGTATGATATCTAAATAAGTGATTGTAGTTCTCTTTGGGGAATGATCCAAGATGTTATTATCTATATATTTGTCATAGTGTGTTTTGCAATGTCTTTCCTTCTGGAATCCTGGCCTCTCCTTCATGTAATGGAACCTGGGGCAGAAAACACGTCTATGGGGACTTCTCTGGCACTCCAGGGATTAAGACTCTGCACTTCCATTGCAGAAGGACAGAGTTCAATCCCTGTCCAGGGAACTAAGATCCTACATGCAGCATGGCCAAAACATAAAAACAAAAACAGTCACAAGTCTGATTAAAAAAAGAGCAAAACAAGCTATGTCTGAAGATTGTATATGACTCTGATTTGGCAGCAGATTCTGAATCTCTGTGGCTAGGAGAAAATTATAAGATCAGGGAGAGAGCACTGAGCTTTGGGTCAGGAGATACAGGTTCTGTGAGTTTGTGCAAAGCCCTTGATCTCCAATAGTGACTGTCTCCTCATCTGTGAAGGCAAACTAAGAAACCTGCATCACACAGGTCTTGTAAGGACTAGGAGAAATCAGGCAAAATAAAAATAAGATATATAAGAGTGTTGAGTTGGATTTCAACAGCAAAAAGTCAGTTGAATTTTCATTTCAATAATTATTTTGTAATTTCCATTTTAAATAATTAAAATTTTTTCAAGTTTTAATTTCAATAATTAAAAAGTCACTCACTGTAGTAATAATTGGACCTCTTTGCTGGCAGATTATTAACAGTTCATATCATGATTGACTTCTTTGTGGTTTTATTTTGTCAGTAAGCTCAGAGTATAGGGCTCATAGAATATTCGTGGGATAAAGAAATGGGAATTTAATGAACAATGACACTTTCATCTGTTCCCATTGAAAGCAGAGTATCCAGTTGAAAAGGAAGTGACAGGAAATTATAACACAGTCTAAACTTACAAGTTGAGACTGCGTATTATGAATTCTTTTGAAAAAACAAGAAAGATTCAGTCTGACGATAACATATATTGAGCACCCATTCTGTGCAGTATTCTAAGCATTTTCCTTCATCTGGAATGAACTAGATGGTCTCTTGAGAAAGCAGTATGGCATACACAGGAGCAAGCAGTAACAAGCAGGCTCTGGGGTTGGACCATGCGGGTTAATCTTATCTTACTCACTTGCTAGCTGCATGGACGACAGACAAGTTGCATATTGTTTTCTCATTTTTTGAACGGAATATATCAATAGTATCTACCTTAGAAGGTTTTGTGGATGGATGAGTATTTTGCCAAAAGTTTTCACTTTCGTCTCAGGTTCAAAGGATTTGTTAACAAATAAGCCACTCGTTATATACAAATAAGTAATACAAATATTTATTAGAATTATCTAGCTCACTTTCAATATACTAAGATTAAAAGAAAAGAGAAATAGAGCAGAGGATACATCACCAAATTAAATTTTGACCAACATCCAGAGTTAATCAGCGCTGAGAAGTACCGTGCCACTGCACATCTGGAGTCCTATTGGGAAAGGGTCTCAGGCAGCGCATCCACTCCGTGGGTGAGACTTCAAAGATTGCAGTTTGGGGTTCCTGCTTATAATCCCAGGATGGTAGCAAACTGATATCATCCTTAATCTGTGACCAAATTGCAGCTCTGGTTTTCTGTAAGTGCTATTTGTTTTGTTATGTAAAACTTGGAATGTAGGTAAGCCTGGGGCTTGGTTAGCCAGGCCCCCTCCAGGGGTTCAACAATCGCAGGATTTCTCCCCCATCTTATCTATGGTGCTGCAAGTCCTGCACTCACAGCAGGCAGTCACTCACAGTCACTCTCAGGTAGGACAGTATCCAGGTAGGTTAGAAGCAAGGTCAGAGGCCTGCTCTGCCTTGTCTCTGAAACCTAAACAAGACTATTTTTTAAATTTCCCTAACAATGAGTTTTCCAAATTTGCTGGCATATTGAGTGCAGCACTTTCAGGATTTGAAATAGCTCAACTGGAATTCCATCACCTCCACTAGCTTTGTTCGTAGTGTTGCTTTCTAAGGCCCACTTGACTTCACATTCCAGGATGTCTGGCTCTAGGTCAGTGATCACACCATCGTGATTATCTGGGTTGTGAAGATCTTTTTTATACAGTTCTTCTGTTTATTCTTGACACCTCTTCTTAATATCTTTTGCTTCTGTTAGGTCCATCCCATTTCTGTCCTTTATCGAGCCCATTTTTGCATGAAATGTTCCCTTGGTATCTCTAATTTTCTTGAAGAGATCTCTAGTCTTCCCCATTCTGTTGTTTTCCTCTATTTCCTTGCACTGATTGCTGAGGAAGGCTTTCTTATCTCTCCTTGCTATTCTTTGGAACTCTGCATTCTAATGGGAATATTTTTCCTTTTCTCCTTTGCTTTTCACTTCTCTTCTTTTCATAGCTATTTGTATGGCCTCCTCTGACAGCCATTTTGCTTTTTTGCATTTCTTTTCCATGGGGATGGTCTTGATCCCTGTCTTCTGTACAATGTCACGGACCTCAGTCCATAGTTCATCAGGTATTCTTTCTATCAGATCTAGTCCCTTAAATCTATTTCTCACTTCCACTGTAAAATCATAAGGGATTTGATTTAGGTCATACCTGAATGGTCTAGTGGTTTTCCCTACTTTCTTCAACTGAAGTCTGAATTTGGCAATAAGGAGTTCATGATCTGAGCCACAGTCAGCTCCCGGTCTTGTTTTTGCTGACTGTATAGAGCTTCTCCATCTTTGGCTGCAAAGAATACAATCAATCTGATTTTGGTGTTGACCCTCTGATGATGTCCATGTGTAGAGTCCTCTCTTGTGTTGTTAGAAGAGGGTGTTTTCTATGACCAGTGCATTCTCTTGGCAAAACTCTCTTAGCCTTTGCCCTGCTTCATTCATTTGAGAATGCTCAAACTACTGCACAGTTGCACTCATCTCACATGCTAGTAAAGTAATGCTCAAAATTCTCCAAGCCAGGCTTCAGCAATACATGAACCGTGAACTTCCAGATGTTCAAGCTGGTTTTAGAAAAGGCAGAGGAAGCAGAGATCAAATTGCCAACATCTGCTGGATCATGGAAAAAGCAAGAGAGTTCCAGAGAAACATCTATTTCTGCTTTATTGACTATGCCAAAGCCTTTGACTGTGTGGATCACAATGAACTGTGGAAAATTCTGAAAGAGGTGGGCATACCAGACTACCTGACCTGCCTCTTGAGAAACCTGTATGCAGGTCAGGAAGCAACAGTTAGAACTGCACATGGAACAGCAGACTGGTTCCAAATAGGAAAAGGAGTATGTCAAGGCTGTATATAGTCACCCTGCTTATTTAACTTATGTGCAGAGTACATCATGAGAAATGCTGGACTGGAAGAAGCACAAGCTGGAATCAAGATTGCCGGGAGAAATATCAACAACCTCAGATATGCAGATGACACCACCCTTATGGCAGAAAGTGAAGAGGAACTCAAAAGCCTCTTGATGAAAGTGAAAGAGAAGAGTGAAAAAGTTGGCTCTAAGCTCAACATTCAGAAAACGAAGATCATGGCATCCGGTCCTATCACTTCATGGGAAATAGATGGGGAAACAGTGGAAACAGTGTCAGACTTTATTTTTTGGGGCTCCAAAATCATTGCAGATGGTGATTGCAGCCATGAAATTAAAAAGCGCTTACTCCTTAGAAGGAAAGTTATGACCAACCTAGAGAGCATATTACAAATCAGAGACATTACTTTGCCAAAAAAGGTCCGACTAGTCAAGGCTATGGTTTTTCCTGTCGTCATGTATGGATGTGAGAGTTGGACTGTGAAGAAAGCTGAGCATCGAAGAATTGATGCTTTTGAACTGTGGTGTTGGAGAAGACTCTTGAGAGTCCCTTGGATTGCAAGGAGATCCAACCAGTCCATCCTAAAGGAGACCAGTCCTGGGTGTTCATTGGAAGGACTGATGCTGAGGCTGAAACTCCAATACTGTGGCCACCTCACGTGAAGAGGTGACTTATTAGAAAAGACCCTGATGCTGGGAGGCATTGGGGGCAGGAGGAGAAGGGGACGACAGAGGATGAGATGGCTGGATGGCATCACCGACTCGATGCACATGAGTTTGGGTGAACTCCGGGAGTTGGTGATGGACAGGGAGGCCTGCAGTGCTGCGATTCATGGGGTCGCAAAGAGTCAGACGCAACTGAGTGACTGAACTGAACTGAACTGAACAATGAGTTAATGAAATAAGTATTGGTTAGCATAACCATCCTTATCAGTTTTGTGACCTTGGAAAATTATCTAACCTCTCTGAGCAGTTCCGTTTGTATTTCTTAAGAAATGAGACTAACAAGACTTCTCAGAGTTACTGTGACTATTCATGAAATAAGGTGTGTAGAGAGGCACAAAGGTGTTTAATGCATACTTGTTCTGTTTTCCTTATATTCCTTTCTAAGGAAAGACCTTTCTAAGACCTCTTAGTTTAAGACCACAGCAGTAGATTTTTGCAACTGAAGAAGCTCTATTGAATCAGAAATATTTGTATAACAGATTAAATAATATGAAGAAATTAATGTTATGTAGAAGGAAATGGCAACCCACTCCAGCGTACTTGCCTGGAGAATCCCAGGGATGGAGGAGCCTGGTGGGCTGCCCTCTCTGGGGTCGCACAGAGTCGGACACGACTGAAGCGACTTAGCAGCAATAGCAGCAGCAGCAGCAGTATGTTTATAATGTAAAACATCAAAAATAATACTGATGTGTATTAGTTAGCATAATTCTGTTTTACCATTTAAAAAAAATACCGTTTTGAAAATAGAAGATTCTCTTGTTTGGTGTTTGTAGCTGGAATAAAATGACAGCTTGCTTGGTTTTCAAGTGGCTCTATGTCACACTGCCAACAAACCCAGTAATTCAGGCTCCTGTTTTCTCAATAACTTTCCTAAAATCAGGAAAATCAGGGACTTCCCTGGAGGCACTCTATGCTTCCAGTGCAGGGGATGCAGGTTCCATCCGTGGTCGGGGAGCTAAGATCCCACAGGCAGTGCAGCCAAAAAACATAAAACAGAAGCAATACTGTAAGAAATTCATTACAGACTTTAAAAATGGTCTTCAAAAAAAAAAAAAAAAAATTAGAAAAAAGAAAGTGTAGTGGGAGATGGGGAGGAGTGGGAGCAGGGACCGCAATATTCCATTAATGAATTGCTCAAGCTTCTTCCCAATTAATTTTCTTTGCTTTTCTGAAAAGCACAGCTGAAAAAATCAATTTCTTGCAGTCTCTTTTCTTTATATTATACTGATACTTGGCTACCCGATTACTGTTTTCTTAATAATATCTTCTCGATTTTGGAAAAATTCAATTTTCTCTTCCTTCATTTTCTTGGTCATATCTTCATGGTCCATTGAGCTTGAGGAGGGCATAGCCCACATTCATAGACAATCTCATTCCCCTCTAGGGATGGCAAATTAGGTAAAGGTCATTTTCTGGATATTCACTTTAGCAGTTAGACTTTTATAAGCCTTTTTTGGTTTGTTTTTAATGGTTATGCCATTAAAGATCTCCTTTTGTCTCTCATGGATGTTCAGTTATAATAAGGAACTCTGATTTTCTAATTAGTCTGAGGCTATATAGCTATGTAATTCCATAATACTCAGGTGAAAACTAAAAAAATATATATGTATAATGTCTATTTCAGGATATTTTATTATAGTCCAAGCACAGATATGAAAATATTTTACATTTTTTAAATGTCTCTTAATTTTGCAACTATCCTATGAGATTGTTTTAAAGATAAGGAAACTGAAAGTCACACAGCCAGTTAAGTGTTAGAGTTGAGATTTGAGTCTATACCTGCTTGATCCCAAACCTGTGCTTTTGACCAGCTAATGTTATGTTCAGAGTACTCATGTTAAGCATATAAAGTTTGTGCTTTAATCAAGTCAGTGTCAAAACCACATGCCTGTATAAAACCATGCCAATCAGAAAGCTAGGCAGTTGCTTAAACTTTTAACTTTTTCTCTGCAGATGTTTTAGGCTAGAAGCATAACCAGTAATTATATTTGGATGCTCTAAACTTATCTTTTTTAGCATCTGAAGGTCCATTCTCACAGATTCATTTCTAAAAGTAAGTATTTCTGGAATTCTGTATGCAATTGCCTATCTTAACCTTTGATCAAGATGATAAATCCTACTGGCTCAGCTATTTTAAGAGGTGCTCAGGTGCTTGTTTCAGAACATGGAGAGGGGGCATTCTCCCAAATGACCAAGAGACAAGTCCTTACACATGGTGACCAGCTGTTCTAGTTTGCCCAGGATGAAGGGTTTTCCAGGATATCAGACTTCTAGTGGCCAAGCTGAGAAAGTCTTAGGGGCTACCCCTGACCCTTGTTTCATATGTAGAATCTGGATTCTCTAACTTGACCCTCGTCACTTTTGAAGATTGCTGTATTAAAATGAACTAGTACTAAACCATTTCCTTTTTGTAAAGATAATACTGCAGGGAGAAATTTTCATATGTAAGTACAGGGGCTCGATAGATGTCCGTTAAGTTAGGTATATACAAAGATATGCATATAATGAAAGAATAGTTTAAAATAATTCATAAACAATTTTCAAACTGTGTGCACAATTTCCAATATTTTGTTGCTTGTCCTCCTAAAATAAATGAAAATTCCATTCAGTTATATAGTCTTGTGATATACATATCTCTTATCAGTTTAATTGGTCTGGGTGTTTTTTAGTTGTAGATAAGGACTAAGAAAACTGAAGGGGACTTCCCTGGTGGTGTAGTGGCTAAGACTCAGTGCTCCCAATGCAAGGAGATGAGGTTTGATCCCTGGTCAAAAATCTAGATCCCAAGTGCTGCAACTAAGACCCAGCACAACTAAATAAATAAATACAAAATTTTTTTTTTAATTTAAGAAAAATGAGAAAATGAGGCTGTTTAGTAAGATTTGCTCAGACCATCACACCATAATTCATACAAGTTGTAAATCCTTTTTTCAAACCATATAATTCTAATTCTATATTTCTAATGATTCTATCCTGTTACATGAATTATTGTGAAATAAAATAATCTTTAATATTTTTTAAGCTAAGATGTATTTTCTGGCCTAACTTAAAAAAATCAACACAATTTAGTTGGAAAGCAGACATCAGTTCAGTTCAGTTCAGTCGCTCAGTCGTGTCCGACTCTTTGCGACCCCATGAATCACAGCACGCCAGGCCTCCCTGTCCATCACCAACTTCCAGAGTTCACTCAGACTCACGTCCATCGAGTCAGTGATGCCATCCGGCCACCTCATCCTCTGTGGTCCCCTTCTCCTCCTGCCCCCAATCCCTCCCAGCATCAGAGTCTTTTCCAATGAGTCAACTCTTTGCATGAGGTGGCCAAAGTACTGGAGTTTCAGCTTCAGCATCATTCCCTTCAAAGAAATCCCAGGGCTGATCTCCTTCAGAATGGACTGGTTGGATCTCCTTGCAGTCCAAGGGACTCTCAAGAGTCTTCTCCAACACCACAGTTCAGAAGCATCAATTCTTCAGTGCTCAGCCTTCTTCACAGTCCAACTCTCACATCCACACATGAGATACTTTAAAATATATATATATTCACACACAAGCATGCATGTATGTAGTTTGTGTATGTTTGTTATATGAATAGAGAAAATGAGACAAAGAGAGGAAGAGAAAAATGCAAGAAAGAGTGACAGCCAGAGTAAGAATAGACAGAAATGGTTGAAATTAGCCAATGTAACTTAAAATTGGGAATTCAAATAAGGTTGATGGGAAAAAGAAGAAGAATAACTTTAACACTGTGCCAGGCTCAGACCTGGAACCAGAAGGCTCAAATGATTAAGACACAGCCTGCCCTCAGGTAGTGGCTTGGCTCATTGTCTAGTTGGGGGATGAGACTTGTAAATATGTAACTCGTAACATAGTAAAATTACGTGCAGTAATAAAATGAAAGCAACATTCAGTGCAGGTATAGTATGTCATGGGGTGGGGGCATAGAAGAAGGCTTCGTGCAGGAATTGGTGCTTGAGCTAAGTCTTCAAGGGCAGGTGGGATGTGATCAGGGGGCACAAGTTGGAGGAGTGAGGGTGGTGGGAGGACATTCCAGGAGCTCAAATGCTCAGGGGCATGAGATATAGTGGTCTTTGTTGGGATATTTGTTTAAGGAACACACAGATCGTGAGTGGACTTGCAAATAGGTCAAAGCTTTGTTTGCTTTATAAATAAGATCGTCTATACCAATTTTTTCAGATTCCATATAGATCCAATAATATATGGTATTTGTATTTCCCTTTCTGACTTTAGTCTGTATGACAGTATCGAGGTCTATCCACATTGCTTCAAATGATAGAAATAAAGAGACAGACAAGAATAAGCATAGAAATACCAAGGCGGAAAGAGGGTGTGGGGTGAATTGGGAGACTGGGATTGACATATATACATTACTATGAATAAAATAGATAACAAATGGGAACCTACTTTATAGCACAGGAAACTCTACTCATTGCTTTGTGGTGACCTAAAATGGGAAGGAAATCCAAAAAAAGAGGGGATATATGTATATGTATAGCTGATTCACTTTGCTGTACAGCAGAAACTAACACAGGCTTCCCTGGTGGCTTAAACAATAAAGAATCTGCCTGCAGTGCAGGAGACATTGGTTCAATCCCTGGGTCCAGAAGACCCCCTGGAGATATTCCAATTCTAAAATTTAAAACCTAAAATAAAAATATAAAAAATAAATTTAAAAAAAAGCTTGATTTGTAGCAGATACCTGATGATGAAGGGTCCTAATGCAGGAGAGTGATGTGATGAGAACTGTATGATAATTAGAAGGTAGATTGGTGGACAAAGTACTGGAGGCTGAGACAGCAATGAGGAGGCCATTTGTTCAGAAGAGAAAAGATCTGGAGGAGATGAATTGAGGCAGTGGCTGTCCACAGAGTGGGAGGTTGATAATTTAGGCAGTGGGTGTGATAAAGAACTTGATATCTGGGGGAGGAGATGAAGGAAAAAAGGCCTCTGAGGTTATGGTCTACCCAGAGTTACGTGAAATAAACATAAGGTATGGAAAAGAAATGTAAGAACATGTAAATATGTTTCAGTTCAGTTCAGTTCAGTCACTCAGTTGTGTCCGACTCTTTGCAACCCCATGGACTGCAGCACACCAGGTTTCCCTGTCCATCACCAACTCCTAGAGCTTGCTCACACACATGTCCATTGAGTCAGTGATGCCATCCAACCATGGCATCCTCTTTCATCCCCTTCTCCTCCTGCCTTCAATCTTTCCCAGCATCAGGGTCTTCTCCAAGGAGTCAGTTCTTCACATCAGGTGGCCAAAGTATTGGAGCTTCAGCTTCAGCATCAGTCCTTCCAGTGAATATTCAGGACTGATTTCTTTTACGATTGACTGCATCTCCTTGCAGTGCAAGGGACTCTAAAGAGTCTTCTCCAACACCACAGGTCAAAAGCATCAATTCTTTGGTGCTCAGCTTGCTTTATGGTCCAACTCTCACATCCATCCATGACTACTGGAAAAACCATAGCTTTGACTAGACAGACCTTTGTTGGCAAAGTAATGTCTCTGCTTTGTAATATGCTGTCTAGGTTGGTCATAGCTTTTCTTCCAAGGAGCGAGCATCTTTTAATTTCATGGCTGCAGTCACCGTCTGCAGTGATTTTGGAGCCCCCCAAAATAAAGTCTCTCACTGTTTCCATTGTTTCCCCATCTACTTGCCATTAAGTGATGGGAGTAGATTCCATGATCTTAGTTTTCTGAATGTTGAGTTTTAAGCCTACTTTTCCACTCTCCTCTTTCATTTTGATCAAGAGGCTCTTTAGTTCTTTGCTTTCTGTCATAAGGGTGGTGTAATCTGTATATCTAAAATTATTGATATTTCTCCTGGCAGTCTTGATTCCAGCTTGTGCTTCATCCAGCCTGCCATTTCTCATGATATACTCTGCACAGAAGTTAAATAAGCAGGGTGACAATATACAGCCTTGACATACTCCTTCCCAATTTGGAACCAGTGTGTTGTTTCATGTCTGGTTCTAACTGTGGTTTCTTGACCTGCGGACGGATTTCTCAGGAGGCAGATAAGATGGTCTGGTATTCCCATCTCTTGAAGAACTTTCCACAGTTTTCTGTGATCCACTCAGTCAAAGGCTTTGGCATAGTCAATAAAGCAGAAGTAGGTGTTTTTCTACAACTTTCTTGCTTTTTTGATGATCCAACAGATGTTGGCATTTTGATCTCTGGTTCCTCTGCCTTTTTAAATCCAGCTTGAACATCTAGAAGTTCATGGTTCATGGACTGTTGATACCTTGCTTGGAGAATTTTGGGCATTATTTTGCTAGCGTGCGAGATGAGTGCAATTGAGCAATAGTTTGAACATTCTTTGGCATTGCCTTTCTTTGGGTTTGGAATGAAAACTGATCTTTTCCAGTCCTGTGGCCACCGCTGAATTTTCCGAATTTGCTGGCATATTGAATGCAGGATTTTAATAGCATCATCTTTTAGGATCTGAAATAGCTCAACTGGAATTCCATTACCTCCCCTAGCTTTGTTTGTAGTGATGCTTCCTAAGGCCCACTTGACTTCACCTTCCAGGATGTCTGGCTCTAGGTGAGTGATCACACCATCATGGTTATCTGGGTCATGAAGATCTTTTTTGTACAGTTCTTCTGTGTATTCTTGCCACCTATATTTATGTTTAGTTTCACTATATAAGTAAAATATAGCAATTATATTTTACTAATGATTATGCTTTGAATTGTTAGTAGTATAGATATTTCATTAAAAAAATTATTATGCTATACTGGAGGTCGATGCTCAACATTTTTTCACTGGTCACAGTCTAATCAGAAATGATTTGAGACCAAGAAAGGCTTTATCTTTATGAATTTATTCTTTTCATTAGAGCATAGTTGATTTATAATCTTGTGTTAGTTTCAGATATACAGCAAAGTGAATCAGTTATACATATACATATATCCACTCTTTTTTAGATTCTGTTCCCGTATAGGCTGTTACAGAATACTGAGTAGTATTCCCTGTGCTATACAGGAGATCCTTATAAGTTATCTATTTTATATATAGTAGTGTATATATGTCAATATTGATTTCCCAATTTATCCCTCACTCCCCAAGGAAGGCTTTAAGGCAGCGGTTTATTCTTCAGACTCAGTCTATTCTTCAGACTCTTTACACTCTTTTATTTAGAACCCCAGTTCAGTTCAGTTCAGTCGCCCAGTCATGTCCGACTCTGCGACCCCATGAACCACAGCATGCCAGGTCTCCCTGTCCATCACCAACTGCTGGAGTCCACCCAAACCCAAGGAACCTTTAATTATGTGGATTATACTTATTTAGACTTATTTTGTCTGGGGTGGTTGCCATGCCCTCTTCAAGGGGATCTTTCCTACCCAGGGACTGAACCCGCATCTCCTGTGTCTCCTGCATTGCAAGTGGATTCTTTACCCACTGGGAATTCTTTACCTGGGAAAAGTCACGTTCTTTACCTGAGCCAGGGACTTCCCTGGCTCAGACGGTAAAAGCATCTGCCCACAATGGGGGAGACCCGGGTTCGATCCCTGGGTCGGGAAGATCCCCTGGAGAAGGAAATGGCAACCCACTCCAGTACTCTTGCCTGGAAAATCCCATGGACTGGGAAGCCTGGTAGGCCACAGTCCGTGGGGTCACAAAGAGTCAGACACGACTGAGTGACTTCACTTTCATTTTCAGACTTATTTTGTTTCTGTATTAGCAGTTGAGAAATTTAAAAGTATTTGTTTAGTAATTCATTTAAAGATAATAATAACAAATCCAGTATATTTTAGCATAAATAACATGTGCTATGCTATGTTCAGTTGCTTCAGTCATGTCTTGACTCTTTGTGACCTTATGGACTATAGCTTGCCAGGTTCCCTTGTCCATGGAATTCTCCAGGCAAGGATGCTGGAGTGGTTGCCATGCCCTCTTCCAGGGGATCTTTCCTACCCAGGGACTGAACTCGCATCTCCTGCGTCTCCTGCATTGCAAGTGGATTCTTTACCCACTGGGAATTCTTTACCTGGGAAAAGTCATGTTCTTTACCTGGGAAAGGCATCAATAACATACTTATTACAAAAACCAATTCTATTTTCCAGAACAAAACAAAGTTTAATGAGAAGAATGGCATTGTTTTACATTTTTGCAAATCTCTTTAACATCTGGTTTCATGGAAGGAATCTGGATTATCTGATCTGTTCAGTACTCAAATCTGTTGTAATATGTTTTTTTTTTTAATTGAAGTGTGTGAATAAAATCTCACCCAAAGGTGTAATTGAAAAAGGGAGAGGTATATAATACTCTCCTCACGTCACTGTATATACTTTTCTTTGATCCTATTCAAAAACTTGATATATGATAGTTTTCCAAGGGTTAATTGCAATATGGGAATTGAAACCACATCAGTATACTTTTCATGCTCTGTAATATTAAATCAATTTATTTAAATCTGTAACTTTGACTAGGTCAGCATTCAAGTCTGATTTTGTAACATTGTGAATTTGATATGTGAAAAATATTGGTTCTCTGAGTTAGGCAGGAACTTTTAAATGTTCACACATTTTATTAAACAACAGCTAAAAAATCACTTCTGTTAGTATCACCAATAGGCTTGTCAGGCGAGTGTATGCTCCTTGGTTCTGTCTCGTCACAACAAAGATTTGGAGTGACGGACATTAAAGCCCTCTACGTGTCACAGCTCTCGGGTCTTGGACAGACTGTGTTATAGCTCTCAGGTCTCGAATGGACCGTGTTATAGCTCTTAGACAAATCAGTGTTACAGCTCCATGTTACAGCTCTATTTTATTTAGATAATAGCAGGAAAATCCATCCTTGAGGCGTGAGGGCATGTCAACCCAAAGACACGAAGAGGAGAGGTCCACAGCGCACAGGAGAGAGACCCCCAGCCCTTTGGCTCCTTTTTTTGTATGTTTTTTCTCCCCCCGCCCCGGGCCTGCCCTATGTAAATTGGGCTAGCCAGGAGTGTTGTTTGTTCTACCTGAGGTCCTCACTCCGGTCCTCGGACCTTCCTTTGTTCTATTTTCGCAGGCTTTTCTCTTCCTTGTCTTTTAGCCACCGCCATTCTGGACTCCTGTTTCCTATTCTAAGTACCTAACAGGCTCATCAGAAAATATTTATGTTTTGGGAAATTGTCAAATCATGGTGTTGGATACAAGTTTCCAAAAATTCTAATTTTTACTGGAAAATTCTAATTTTATCATTGGTAACCATTATTGTCAATTATTTTCCTTGCTTGTTTTCAAGAAAATGTCTGCCCAACATATAAGTCTGAGTAACCATAGTTTGTCTGTCAGACATTCTTTCAAATACATGCAGGGTTACGTGGAAAATTTGGCTACTTTAGCTGGCTACTAAAACAGTTGAGTAAGTGCTTTTTCTTGCCTCAATTGTTACAATTCAGATGAAGCATTTAAAAAAATTTTGTTTGTTTTTACTGTGAATGAGTGATGATGAAGCATATAAGATAAGAAGCTGGGTACCAATACCTTGATTTGTACTAAGGCTCTTCCAGTTTTACTCACCATCTCTTTTGTAACAATAACATAAATGTGAACACAGTGGAAAAAAGCCAAAAATATGTTAGTATCATTATGAAAATAGTTCTGACTTCATGCACTCCGAGAAAGACCTTGAGGGCTATCTCCTTAATAATTGATGGTTTAAGGTCATCCTAATCCTGATCTGGGAAAGTGTCCTGTCACCTTCTGTGTTTTGAAAAGTTTAGAGAAAAAGCATTTAAAATTTCTGCTATGTTAAAAAAAAGTGAGGTGATCTTATCTGAAACCCATGACCTTGAAATAATTTTTTAAAATTTCTTTCTTTTTAGTCTAAGGGAAAACATTTAAAAGTTACTGTTTTAACTTTTGTGGCATTGGCAAACAGAAATGTCCCTTTTATGGAGCCCTGACAACCAAATTACCCAAAAGTAAATTCATTCCCTCTCCAAAGCTTTTTGAATTACAATTTTAATTAAGGGTGGCATTTTTTTTGGTTTCACAAAATTGATTGTTCAGGAACAGGTCTTATTTTATTGAAATATATTATATGTGATAATGATAAGTATATAAGTCAATCCAAGTCATGTTTTAGTTTATGAGATATAGTATCTCTTCCCTTAAATCATACAAAAGGGTGCTGTATTTGAAAAATTTAATAATATTTAAAGTGTAATTATTTTAATCTACCTTGTTTCTTTAAGAGTATTTTTTAATACAGTCATGGATGATCATCTAAGTCTTTAGTTGTCTTAAGTGCTAATTTCATAAAATGTTTATGCAGCATATTTGTTAAACTCATGTATTCTTTCTAATCATAGTCCAGGTGGCAATCGAAAGTAATGAAACTGACTTTAATAACCCACCTAATGAGTCATGGTTAAAATTAGTTTTTAGACAGTGGCTTTTATGTTGTTTATAGAGTGACCCTCAAGAACGGATGATATTGCAGAAAGAGGGCACATGTTATAAGTTAGAAGTCAAGAGGAATGCTTTATGGAAACCAAAACTGGGGTTATTAGATCCTTAATAGGGAGAAAAAGATTAAGCTAACAGACAAGAGCCTTAAATGTTGCCCTAGGGTCTAAAGAAAGGGATATTGGGTTGTAAGGTATTTTTTTCCTAACCATAAAAGAATTTCAAATTCACAGAGAAATAAAGAATAGTATAGCAAGCAACCATAATGCTTAAATGTAACTGTTGTTAATATATTATTATATTTTCTTCCTCTTTTTTTCAAAGAGATTTTAAACTAAAGACATGACATTTTATTCCTATATAAAACCATTTACATCTGTAAAAGATTAAAACTTACAAATACACATTTTACAGTGGTGGGATGATCTGAGAGCCCCAGAAGGCCTTTGTTTTGTAGACTGGATGTGTCAAGCTGTGAAGTCTAGCAAAAGAGCTTGGAATGATGAAGGGGATTTTATAAAATTGTTTAGAGGACTTAGAGGAGGAAGAGCTGAGGGTAAACATGTGGAAGAGAGCCAGAGATAGTTAATGGAGAATTTTGGTTAAATTTTGCTATTTGGTGTGTGATTTAACAATTTTCTCTCTCCAGAATGTCTTAAATTACATTTACATTACTCCTTTGTGCTTTAGAAATTGGATTTTTTTGACCCTGACCTTAAGGGTGGGTGGGAGTGAAAACTGAGGCTGGCCAAAATGTATTCATTGGAGCTGCACTGCTAACATCAGAGGGATCTAGGAACACATACTTTGAAGAGTTTTAGCCAATCAGTAACAGAATGTCCTATAGAGTTATTTATTTATTTTACAAATACATTTTTTTATTGGAGTATAATTGCTTTACAATGTTGTGTTAGTTTTTGCTATACAACAGTGTGAATCAGCTATATGTATACATCCCCCCTCACTTAAGATATATATAATTACATGTATATCCCCTCCTCTTAAGCCTCCCTCCCACCCTGCCATCCCACACATCTAGATCATTGCAGAGCGCTGAGCTGAGCTCCTGTGCTATATAACAGTGTCCCGTTAGCTATCTATTGGTAGTGTATATACATCAGTACTAATCTGTCCATTCGTCCCACCTTTCCCACCCCTTGTCCACAGGTCTGTTCTTTACATCTCCATCTCGTTTCCCTCCCTGCACATTGGTTCACCAGTCCCAATTCTCTAGATTCCGTATATATGCGTTAATGTACAATGCTTGTTTCTCTCAGAGTTATTTAATTATCCCTCTTTGTTTCTTGCATTGAAATAATATAGTCTGCCTTCATTTATGCAATGTCTTCTTGTGTGTAGGTCTCGGATGTGGTTTATTATACACTGCAACGGTGACCATCACGTGCCAGTATTTTGACAGCCGTCGTGGCCTTGCCCTTGGCTTGATTTCAACAGGTACATTTTCAACATAAGTACAGCACTGCCGCTGTTCAGCCTTGTAATCAAAGTTAAAAGTTACCGAGCACCCCCCAGCTACCACTCAGGAGCACAACTTTTTTTGTGTGTGTTTTTTTTTTTTTTTTACTCTAATCCTAGAAGGAAATTATTTTCCACTGTAACTATGGGTATAGCTTTCACAACACCCTGCTGCTGCTGCTAAGTCGCTTCGGTCGTGTCCAACTCTGTGTGACCCCATAGATGGAAGCCCACTAGGCTCCCCCGTCCCTGGAATTCTCCAGGCAAGAACACTGGAGTGGGTTGCCATTTCCTTCTCCAATACATGAAAGTGAAAAGTGAAAGGGAAGTCGTTCAGTCGTGTCCGACTCTTAGTGACCCCATGGACTGCAGCCTATCAGGCTCCTCCGTCCATGGGATTTTCCAGGCAAGAGTACTGGAGTGGGTGCCATTGCCTTCTCCATCAAAATACCCTAAAGATACATATATAAAAAAAGCTAGGGCATTAGATGTCCAATATAACATAGGAAAAGAAAACTTACGGGTCCAATAATTTGAGCATCACATCCTGGTGAAAGCCTTGCTAAAAGAAGCAGAGAGCACTTAAGTAAAGCACCTGAACCCTGAGCAAGACAGGAGAAATGAAGGAAAATGGAGATCCTTTAGGCCACTGTCAAGAAGACCAATGCTGACACCTCTCCAACTCCATTTATTGTGGAACTTAGTTTTTCTAAAGTACTGATTTGTGAATACATCCAACTAGTCTATGTGCATATCCAAACGACAGACTGTTTATCCTTATTATTCCTTTAATAATCAAGACCATCACTGGGCTGGGGGCAGAGTGTAAGTATAAAACCTTCTGGACTTCAAGTCTCTGATATTTTTGAGTGGTGTTTTATTTTTCAGATGTATTTTTTTTCCTAAGCCATTTAGAGAACTTATCAAAATTTCTGTGGCCAATATTTTATGGGTTTGTTTAGGAGATAAAGTGTCCAGGCTTACTGAAACTTGTGCGTTTACATTGCTACTTGCTAATTGGTGGCTGCTCCTGAGGGGTCACACTTTCTGATAAGCTGAATTACTTCAGTAGTGTATCTGGCAACAGGATCCAAACTAATGTTTTGTTCCCGAGGCCAGTGCAGCAAAGTGACTCCAGATCAGATTCAATTAAGCTGGATATTTCCCCGAGGTGGTTTTAGAAAGCTTTACCAGGTAAGAAATGTGAATCATGGCCCAGGAGGAGAGAGGACCAGGGTCTGAGGGCATGGTTAAGGTAGAACTGAGAGAAGAAAGAGAAAAAACAAAAAGATGGAGAATCCAGAGCAGTTCAATAGCAGTTTAAAGAACTGACAGCATCTTCCACAAGTGTGGGAAGGACTGTGAGACAGGCATGGCACCTTCAAGGACAATAGGTCTTACCTATACTGTATTTTTTTTTGGCCATGCAGCATGCGGGATCTTCCCTAACTAGGGATCAAACCTGTGCCCCCTAGCATTGGGAGTTTGGACTCTTAACCACTGGACCACCAGGGAAATCCCACCTATACGGTATTTTTGTTTTGTAATGTAGTGGCAAACCCAGACCCTGAAGCCAAATCACCTGGTTTTGAATCCTCTGTCACTCAGTAGCTGCCTGTTGACAACAAGTAACCTAACTGCTCTGTGAAATTAACTGTTAAGCCTCAGTTTTCTGAACTGTAAAATGAGGATAATAATAGTTCCCATCTATTGGACTCCTCCACCCTGTACAGCCTGTATTTGCCCAGCTTCATGACTGAAGAAAGACCCCAGTGACATGTGAGTAGGTATAAGTGAAGCAGGCACTGGTCAAGCAGGGGATGTACAGAGAGCAAGAGAACAGCCACTTTGAGTGACCTGAGCATACACCATCCCACTGGGGTATTAGGAATATTAAAGGAACATATGCATAAGGCACATGGCAAGGGCTGTAAAAGTGTTAGCTGTTTAAAAAAAAAAAAAGTGGTAGCTGTTAAAACTATCACCTAGGTTTCCCTTAACATCCAGATTTATCTGGGATGAAGGTGTTAGAAATCGTATGCTGAGAGAGTTGCTCTTGCTTTCCATTCCGTCTAAAGAGGATAAGGGCCTGGACCTTAGCACACTGAACCAAAATGGACTGACTGTGGACAATCCAGATTTGGCAGAATTAGGGAGTTTTCCGGAGAAGGCAATGGCAACCCACTCCAGTACTCTTGCCTGGAAAATCCCATGGACGGAGGGGCCTGGTAGGCTGCAGTCCATGGGGTCGCTAGGAGTCGGACATGACTGAATGACTTCACTTTCACTTTTCACTTTCATGCATTGGAGAAGGAAATGGCAACCCACTCCAGTGTTCTTGCCTTGAGAATCCCAGGGACGGAGAGCCTGGTGGGCTGCTGTCTATGGGGTCGCACAGAGTCGGATACGACTGAAGCGACTTAGCAGCAGCAGCAGCAGCAGCAGCAGCAGCAGCAGGGAGTTTTCAGTTACAACACATAGGAAGCCAGGTGAGGCAGAAATCAGGGAGTAGTATGAATCCACTGTCTTAGTCTGTTCAGGCTGCTCTAAAGTATCTTAGACTGAGTGGTTTATAAACAACAGAAATGTATGTCTCAGAGTTCTGAGACTGGCAGTCTGAGATCAGGGTGTCAAGGTTAGCTGGGTTGGGCTCTGGTGAGAGCCTTCTCCTTGGTTGCAGACTGTCATCTTCTTCCTTTGTCCTCATATTACAGAAAAGGGAGATCTCTGGGGTTCTCCTTAATAAGTGCATTCATTCCATTCATGGGGGCTCCACCCTTTGACCTAATCACCTCCCAAAGTCCATACCTACTAATTCCATCATGTTGGGGGTTAAGATTTCAACTAACAAATTTTGGAGAGACACAAACATTCAGTCTATAGTATCTACCATCAGTGAAAGAGGTGACAAGAAAAATAAAACTCACAGTAGAAATTTTTAAAAATTGAAAAAGAACCCCAAATCAAAATAACTGAATTAATGTGACTTAGTTTAAATATTGTGACCTAGATGAAAGAAAGAAACATGGGCATAAAATGGGAATAGTCTTACTCCCTAGTGAACAGGGGTTGATAAACTAATGCCCATGGACCCAGTCTGATCTACTAAGTGTTTTTTGGACAGGTCATGCATAAAGAATGGTTTTTACGTTTTTTATTGGTTGAAAAAAGAATATTTCATGGCACATGAAAATTTTATGTAAAATTAAAATTTCAGTGTCTATAAATAAAGCTTTATTGAAACAGTCATACTCATTCCTTCACTATTCTTCTCTGGCTGCTATCGTGTTTCAAGGGCAGAGTTGAGCATTTGTGACAGAGCTTGGATGGCCCACTGTGAGTTAATTATTTCCTCTCTAGCCCTTTTATAGAAAAGTCTATTGACCCCTGGTCTTGAAGAAGAGTTCATCAAGATGTACGCGTGTATCTTACCATTTCAGG
Organism: Bos taurus; assembly: GCF_002263795.3. Lineage (NCBI taxonomy): Eukaryota > Metazoa > Chordata > Mammalia > Artiodactyla > Bovidae > Bos > Bos taurus. The sequence goes on along the minus strand of NC_037355.1, from coordinate 15,314,443 downwards.
TTCCCTGAACATCAAATTCATATTTTGCCTCTTTGTGATCATGTATACTATAGACATTATGGAGAAGGCAATGGCACCCCACTCCAGTACTCTTGCCTGGAAAATCCCATGGATGGAGGAGCCTGGTAGGCTGCAGTCCATGGGGTCACTAAAAGTCGGATACGAACTGAGCGACTTCACTTTCACTTTTCACTTTCATGCACTGGAGAAGGAAATGGCAACCCACTCCAGTGTTCTTGCCTGGAGAATCCCAGGGACGGGGGAACCTGGTGGGCTGCCGCCTCTGGGGTTGCTGAAGCAACTTAGCAGAAGCAGCATACTATAGACATGCATGGAAGCATAATTAGTGCTTTATTTCACTTTTTCCTTTACATTGATGATTCTAAAATTGGGATTTTCTTTTTAAAGATTAAAAATTATAGTTTTACAGTTTACACAGTTCCACAAGAGAGCTCTAATTACTCTTCATTGCCCTGAAAGAATTTCTGCATTTTGTTTTTTGGCTGTGACACATGGCTTGTGAGATCTTAGTTCCCTGACGAAGGATTGAACCCAGGCCCTTGGCAGTGAGAGCATAGAGTCCTAACCACTGGACCACCAGAGTATTCCCTGCCGTATCTTCCTAATCCATGACTACATTCTCATGGGATGTGGGCTGAAAACACTAGTGTCCAAAGTGGAATTTTATTTTGGTGCCCTGTCATACACTTAGCATATCATAGGTTTTTGATAAACCACCTATTGAAGTGATTTGATATGCTTCCCTTAATATTTCATAATGTTGATAGATAAACTTGGTGAGCAATGGGGAATTGTTTACTTTCTCAAGATCAAAATATTTAACTTTCAAAACATCAAGAATATTTTAAAGTAATTATATGATACTTTGTTAGAATTTCTACAAAGAAATGGTGTTCGAGAAAATATGAATTAATAGTAAATGGATGCTAATCCACTATGGAAGTACATGAAATATACTTTTCAGTTCTTTCCATTTGTTTTCTGAAGTGCTTTTAACCTTTGAAGTATGTGCCACTTTTAAAAAGAGAAGGAAGGATTCAACTTGTCTACTTTTATTACTTAATAGTCAGCACAGGGATATTTCCTAAGTAGCCACAAAAAGATACTGTATTAACTGCCATTACACTAATGTGAACTATTGATTAATGTTTGTAAGCAAAGTTTTTTTCTTTCGGGATGAAGGAGTTAATTTTAAATATGTTAGGAAGGGACAACTGTGGTACCGTTTTTTTTAAAATAATTCTAAGAGTCATTTGGTTATTTGTAATTTTTACAATAAGCTTGGCATCCTGTTGGGATTATGATGTAATTTAGTATACACCATTTAAAAAGTATGATTAACCTCTTTAGACTATTTTTTTTTAAATTACAGATCACTTTCTTTCCTATTTTTTTTTTGAGTTGACATTTCTCAATGATATTTAAATGTTAAAATACTCATTAACAACTTGAAATCAGAACCACATAAGAACACTTCAAATTAAATGGGCTGATGTAATTTGCCATTCCAGTGTGGTTCATGTGATCTACTAAAAAAGGGTGTATTTACAGTGTTGCACAAATGTACAAGCAGGCATACTTTGTAATTTTAATATCCTATCGAAGTTCACTTTACTTTCTCATAGTTTATTAATATCAATCATTCATTCTGATGATTAGCAATGGATTTGAGCTTTCCTTGTGTCTCAGATGGTAAAGAATTAGTCTGCAATGCTGGAGACCCAGGTTCGATCCCTGGGTTGGGAAGATCCCCTGGAGAAGGAAATTGCAACCCACTCCAGTATTCTTGCCTCAAGAATGCCATGGACAGAGGAGCCTGGCAGGCTCCATGGGTTTGCAAAGAGTCAGACAAGACTGAGTGACTAACACACTTGAGTTATCAAACCACTATAAATATCCTACAACTAAAATATTAATATATTCTTCATCTCAAAAAATAAAATATGAAAACTTTTCTTTTCCAAAAGGAATACATATAAAGCATGTAAGTACTAAAAATGTGGTTGTATAAGGTATTTGTTAAGAACATAGGTTCCTGGGGTCAGACTGAATGTGAATCCTACTTACGCCACTTGTAGCTTTCTGATTTGTGGCAAATTTCTCAACCTTTCTAGCCCGAGGTCACTTCAAGTGTACACTGGGAATAATAATAGCACATACCCAATAGGAGGGGCTTCCCAGGTGGCGCTAGAGGTAAAGAACCCACCTGACAATGCAGGAGACACAGGAGATGTGGGTTTCATCCCTGGGTGGGAAGATCCCCTGGAGAAGGAAATGACAACCCACTCCAGTATTCTTGTCTGAAAACTTCCATGGACAGATGAGCCTTGTGGGCTACAGTTCATAGTCACAGAGAGTCAGACATGACTGAGCAAGCACAAGCACTCACACGCACCCAATAGGATTATTGTAAGGAAACATTGTTGTGCCATGTAAAGTATTTAACACAGTGTCTGAACTGCAAATGCTAATTTTAAAAATAGATCGATCAGTGTTACTATTGTTGAGGTCATCATGGTCATCATCTTCAGTTTTCTTGTTGTGATTTTAATATGAAGACAGACTCATGAATGCCAGTGTGAAAAAGAAATTGAACTGTAGTACTAATAATGCTTGTTCTGAGAGTCCTGATGATAAGAGGTTAAGATTAAACAGTTCCCATTTCCTTTTTAGGTTCAAGTGTTGGACTTTTTATATATGCTGCTTTGCAGAGACTGTTGATTGAGTTCTACGGACTGGATGGATGCCTGCTGATTGTGGGTGCTTTAGCTTTAAATATATTAGCCTGTGGCAGTCTGATGAGACCCCTCCAGTCCTCTGATTTCCCTTTACCTGAGAAAACAGCTCTGGAAAATGTACCAGATAGGTACTCGATTTACAAAGAAAAAGAAAAGGACCCAGAAGAAAACATAAACATGCTTGAAAAGAGCTACATTGGGGAGGAAACATGCAAGAGCACCTTAGCCAATGGTGACTGGAAATCAGAGAGTCTGCTTCATAAAAACCCAACAACGATGTCACGCACAAAAGAGACTGAAACCTACAAGAAGAAAGTTGCAGAACGAACATATTTTTGCAAACAGCTTGCCAAGAGGAAATGGCAGTTATATAAAAACTATTGTGGAGAAACTGTGGCTCTTTTTAAAAACAAAGTATTTTCAGCACTCTTCATTGCCATCTTTCTCTTTGACATCGGAGGGTTTCCACCTTCGTTACTTATGGAAGACGTGGCAAGAAGTTCAAATGTGAAAGAAGAGGAGTTTATTATGCCTCTTATTTCTATTATTGGCATTATGACAGCAGTTGGTAAACTCATTTTAGGGATACTGGCTGACTTCAAGTGGATTAATACCTTATATCTCTATGTAGCTACCTTAATAATCATGAGCCTGGCCTTGTGTGCAATTCCATTTGCCAAAAGTTATGTTACGTTGGCACTACTTTCTGGGATCCTAGGGTTTCTTACTGGTAATTGGTCCATCTTTCCTTATGTGACCACGAAGACAGTGGGAATTGAAAAATTAGCCCACGCCTATGGGATATTAATGTTCTTTGCTGGACTTGGAAATAGCCTTGGACCACCAATTGTTGGTAAGATATTTATCTTATAGTAAGCCCATTTTTCGGAGAAGGTGATGGCACCCCACTCCAGTACTCTTGCCTGGAAAATCCCATGGGCGGAGGAGCCTGGTAGGCTGCAGTCCATGGGGTCGCTAAGAGTTGGACACGACTGGGCGACTTCACTTTCACTTTTCACTTTCATGCATTGGAGAAGGAAATGATAACCCACTCCAGTGTTCTTGCCTGGAGAATCCCAGGGACAGCGAAGCCTGGTGGGCTGCCGTCTATGGGGTCGCACAGAGTCGGACACGACTGAAGCAACTTAGCAGCAGCAGCAGCAGCAGCAGCAGCAAGCCCATTTTACTGTTCTTCTTTGCAATGTCTCTGAATACAGGAATTGCTTTTGTAATAATAGCACAGATTTATACAAAATAAATCTGCTTGGAATGCCTCTGGATCATGATTTATTCAGAATCACTTTGCTGTAGTTGGAAAAGCCAATACACTTGCTCAGGAATTTGTGTTTATTCTTCATTTGGGAGAAACCCAAAATGCTGCTTAGTCTTGTCCAATTATTTAAGAAATTCTCCTCTAACTCCCATTAGGCCACTTTGGGAGTAGAGCTGGGTATTTATATCCTAATCCAAACTGTATATAAATTTTTTAATTAACTTTTTTATTAGGTTATAGTTGATTTACAATGTTGCGTTAGTTTCTGCTGTACAGCAAAGTGAGTCAGCTATACATATATCTACTTTTTTAGATTCTTTTCCCATGTAAGTCATTACAGAGTATTGAATAGAGTTCCCTGTGCTATTAAGTAGGTTCTTATTAGTTCTCTATTCTATATATATAGTAGTGTGTGTATGTCAGTCCCACGAACTGTATATAAACTGATGAGATTAGAGTATTCCTATACGTACTATGTCTATCAAACTCACTTTTTTCTTACTCTCTTTTCAGGTTGGTTTTATGACTGGACCCAGACGTATGACATTGCATTTTATTTTAGTGGTCTCTGCGTCCTGCTGGGAGGTTTTATTCTGCTGCTGGCAGCCTTGCCTTCCTGGGATACATGCAAAAAGCAACTCCCCAAGCCAGCTCCCACAACCTTTTTATACAAAGTTGCCTCTAATTCCTCTAACGTTTAGAGGAATATTGGAAGGCGCTAAAGACTGTTTTCACACAGCGAAATTTCACTGTGTCTGATCTGAATGATTTTTTTTTTACATATCCTTTATGTACTGTATATGTAGACTCGATCTCCTATATTTTTTCTTTTTTCCCCCCTTTTTCCAAAAAGTTGGACTACTCTGTTTTACTACTATTCATGAGTTCTGGACATTGTGAACATTTTGGCCAGCCTCAGAAGGCTTTCTCTGTGTAAAGAAATATCATTTCTCTGCCGACTCCATTAGTTCCTTTGCAGGGCAGCCAGAGGAGACTCTGGCTATTTTAAACTGATGCAAGCAGCGTGATGAGTTATGTGTGAAGGCCGCCAGGGACTAAAACACTCTCTTCTCTCTGTTAGACTCACTAGTACATAGAAGACTTCGAGCCAGTCAGGAAATGAAAGTGGTTCCTAAAACAGCGTTAAGAATTGCCGTGGCACCAACTGGTCATTTTTTAAAAACATGATTTTTAAATTACCATCCCCCATTTTCATGATTCTGTTTACCTTGATGAAGCACTGCATGTTTGGTGCCCACCAAGGACACGTCCTTCCAATTCCTAAGGTGTTTGCTGAGATCCAGGCAGTCTCCAAACAAAGGGGTCGTCACCATAGCCTTTCTTCCTGGTTGGTCACTGGAACCTCACTCACTTTTGTCAGCAGCCACTCAGTGATGTTTTCCAAGAAGTGCTGACTTTACCTGTTTCCAAATTGGAAATGCATATTTAAAGCATTCCTTCTGGCAAATGGGAAACATCCATTTGCTTCGGGCACAGTGGGGATGAATTGCCAGTCTTTGCATATCTTCTCAGTGAGGCATTTATTTGCAACTATCAGATTTTACTGCTATCCAATTTTAATTCAAGGGCAGAACTAAAAAGTGTGTGGGTGGTGTGTGTGTGCATGCATGTGAGCATTGTGCTCTGTGTCTGTGCACTCTATGGAAAGGGAAAGGGGGAATAAGATATTGATACCCTCACCCACCTTTATTCAATTGTAAGAAAAATATTCTAGGAAGGAAATCAACATTTAATAAATTGACTTTTTTCTAAAGAAATGTTTTTTTAAACTTTGCTATGCATCAGAGTCTTCTATAGATCCTTTTTAAAATGTAGTTGTCTGAGTACCACTGGTAGAGATTTTAATTATGTACATCTAGGCTGTGGGCTAAGCATCTATATTTTTAATAAACTCTTCAAGTGATTCTGAGAGCACAGCCTGAATTGAGAATGACTGCTATAAGACTGGCAATAGAGAAACAGTTTTTTCTCTTAAAAAAATAAAACCAGTAAACCATTGAGGTGAGGGTTTTTTAATAAATAGCCAAGTTTGGGTCTTTAAATAGGAGGCACTCTGCCCATTGTGCCAAAATTGTCTTTTCATTTCTTTTGAAATAGGTAAGGTTATTTTATACGTCTATGTTGCCTTTCTTCGAAGGCGCCTGAAGCACTTTATAAGCTTGAATCCCCACAACACCTCAGTGAGGTCAGTAAATAGTGCTTTTCTAGGCAGGAAACCTGGAGTTGTGGGAACTTCATACCTGAGTGAATCCTACTCAGTAACCCAATCGTGGGGCTCCAAAGCGCCTTGGACTTCTGCTCCATATTCCGACTTCTGGAAAGTTTTCTGTACCTCATTCTTTAGTCACTGTCAGGGTAGTAAGTAAAATAAGCAACATTCAAAAAAAAAAAATTAACTGAAATGTTTTTGTGATAAAAGTTTTTTTTGCCAATATCATGTTCAGGAAATCCTATAACCTTTTTTTATTTTTTAAAATTTTTATGGCATCCCCACATTCATCAACGTTGATACCTGTCCAAATGCGTCATTACCGTGTCTACTAATATCATCCAATGTGTGCATTATCCATTGTCTTAGGAATAAATTTTAAGTTACAATAAAATTTTTTTTGTTTGTTTTTTATCATTGTGGTTGCTTTTTCTCTTCTTAGCCGCCATACCCCCAGCACTGAATTACAGTCACATTTGAATGTAAAAATACAAATTCTCTGATTTCACTTCAGATCCAGAATCTGGTGATTTAGACATTAGCATATTCAAAATCACTTCATGGCTAATAGATGGGGGAAAAGTTGAAACAGTGGCAGACTTTATTTTCGTGAGCTCCAAAATCACTGTGGACAGTGACTGCAGCCATGAGATTAAAAGATGCTTGCTCCTTGGAAGAAAAGCCATGACAAACCTAGACAGTGTATTAAAAAGCAGAGAGGTCACTTTGCCAAAAATGGTCCATATAGTCAAAGCATGAGTTTTCCAGTAGTCATGTACAGATGTGAGAGTTGGACCATAAAGAAGGGTTAGTGCTGAAGAATTGATGCTTTTGAACTGTGGTTCTGGAGAAGACTCTTGAGAGTCCCTGGCACTGCGTGGAGATCAAACTAGTCAATCCTAAAGGACATCAACCCTGAATACTCATTGGAAGGACTGATGCTGAAGCTGAAGCTCCAATACTTTGGCCACTTGATGGGAAGAGCTGACTCACTGGAAAAGATCCTGATGCTGGGAAAGATTGAGGGCAGGAGGAGAAGGGGATACAGAGGATGAGATGGTTGGATGGTATCACTGACTCAGTGGATGTGAGTTTGAGCAAACTCCAGGAGTAGTATAGGACAAGGAAGCCTGGCGTGCTGCAGTCCCTGGGGTCGCAAAGAGTTGGACGTGACTTAGCAACTGAATAACAAAATTATTTTGATCATTAGTTTCCAAAAAAGCTAAAATGTCATTCCTACAGAATCCTTTTGAGGAAAGGGGAATGGACTCCCTTTTGGAATTCTTAATATTGATCTTGCTAATCCTTAATGGAATTCTTGGTATGTTCCAAGCACATTATGTTATTCATCCCTCATAATAGCCCTGTGACATGGGGATTCTGACCTTCTTTGTATGGTATAAAACATAGTTGTCATGGTACAAACGATGTACAGAAGTCATTTTCAAAAGCAAAATGAGAAATATTTCTAGTAAGCCCTTTGATTCCTAACATGGCTAGGATAATAGGGCCTAGCTGGGAAGATTGCTGTAAAGCCAGTCCTGTAGTGAATAGATGAATCATGTTTATGAAGACAATTATTCATGACTTGCCTATTTCCCGAGTATTTAAAAACACCATTTAATAAAATTTTATTGATTAGAATATGATCTTTCTTTTGTGACTCGGAAGATATTTCCTGACATTTCAAGTGCCTAGGGTTGATTTTGGGAAATGTATGAAATAAGAAAGTTTGTTAGGGACCCTCTTCCCTGACTTGAACAGCTCCTCATTCTCCTTTCTGCTTCCTGCCTCTCTCTTTCTCTCTCTCTCTCTCTCTCTCATGAGCCTCCTAGGAGCCAGTTGATGATCTAATTTTCTCTAGGGTGACTAGGTCTTCAGAGGAGAAGTTTCAGCCACCAACTTTTAAAGGCTTCATGAGGAACAAGCCCAAGAATCAGGAGTTCCAGAGGTCATGATCGAGCAGGATGGCAGTTTTCTTGTGCTGGCTGAAAAGTCCTGTGACCTGAGATAGCCTCAACTTCTAGCAATCATCATAGGATTATCTCAACCCAGGATGTTACGGGAAATGAAGAACTTTGTTTTGAATAAAAGAATGGCTCCTTTTTTCTTTGACTTGGACACAGTATTATATTGAACATGTAAAATACACAATTTACATGAACAGTGCTGTACAATTCTTCTTTTGTTAGTAAGAATCTTGGGACCTTTTGTGCTACCATCAATTGTGTCTGAAGAATGTCAGTAAGATGCCTCTTTGAGTAAGGAGTTTAACCACAATCAGTTAAAGATCCGAGATCTATAAATCATACATGGATAATATTTGGGACGATGGTGTACATACTTATTAAGGTTGTGATTCCAGTTCCTGTGGCTGGGTGATTGTGAGCAAATTATTTAACCTCTGAAAGCCCATCCCCCTATATGTATAACTGGCCTATGTTCATAAATATTAGCTATTATTATTTTTGTTATAGTCCTTACTCTTGAGTGTGTGGCTTCTAAGTACTGGGGCAAGTATCGAGTATTCCCGGGCATAGGAGTGGGATAAATGTATTGAAGGGTCTCATTTAGGAGAATAAACCTTCGGTTATCTACAACTTGTACAACTGTCACAGTTCTTGCCCTCCCCCAAGCATGTTCTTCTCAAAATCTTTTATCCTTAGGGATTCATGACTCAGCACATTTTTCTGAAATTGCCATTCAGAAGCTTTGACACAGAACGGAACAAAACACACGCTGTTCTTGCACAAATCACATAGAATCCACTTTGTAAACTGGGAATTTGAACTTTTTTTTTTTTCCCTTAAGAACTCATCACCCAAGCTGCTTGGAAGGCGGGACTGAAACTGGGCAGAAAGCAAAAGGCTCCCGTTTGTTTATTGAGCGCTAATTGGCTTCAGCTCAGAGCCTTTACCTCTCTGCCTGCCCAGTATGCCTTTGAGATTTACCCTTGAGGGAGTGCAATTCCTTGCCAGGTCCTCTGGGATTCTGTTCCTAACAGGTCTCAGTCACATTAGTAGCTTTTTGCTACATACATTCCTTGTTTCATAAAATTATTTACTTTTGTCTCCCTTCAAAAATAAAAAAACGTACTTTTAAAAATGTTGTCAGTTTCCTCTAAGTGATAGTCTAAAACTTTCGGTAAACATCACGTTTTCAAAAACGAATAAAGAACTGTGGTTAAGGTGTTGAATTGCCATAGGTCACCTTAAAACTACATAGCCACAGAGCTATGCCTGTTTTTTCCTTCCTGGGAATCATTCCCAGTGTGATAAGACGAATTATTATTTTGGATCTGGATTCCCAAACATCTACAGTTTTCAGAGGCAGTTTCTAAGACTAGTCCAGATAACTCTAACACCTAAGGGGACCAGGTGGGACTGGTTTGATCAATCTCCAGGGAAGGATGGAACAGGTTCAGCAACTCATTTGCAAATAGCCACTAAGGCTGCTGGGAAGCTGCCATTTTGGAGTCCTGGGAAAGGTTAAGCGAGAATAAGAACCAGGTGGAGGAATCATTTGAAACCAGTGAGAGGGCCATGGTACACACAGAGCCAGGATGAGCTCAGGTCCCTGGACAGAACTATAAGTACAGTATAGGTTTGTTCCCATGAAATGGGAACGTTCACTGTCCAAGACTGAAAAGAACTGTAACTTCCGAGGGGCATTTTAGCAGTCACCAGCTGAGGGGAGTAAGAGGAAAAGAGCTCTGTCTTTGCCTTGTTCTCAAAGCCCTGGGAAGCGGTGTGAACCAAGGAAAGGTAAACAGAAGCAGCAAAGAACCTGAGCAGTCAGCTTTGATGTGACTAGGAAGGGATGTGCCTAAGAAATGTGAGAGAAAGCGTGTATGTTTGTGTGTAGCCACGCAGGCACGCATGCGCACGTGCGTATGTGCTTGCGTGCCTGCGTGTGGTGCATGCGTGCGTGCGTGCGTGAAAGAGAGGTTGAGAGAGACAGGGAGGGATGGGTCTTCGTTACCTCAGCCTACAGCCCACCATGAAATTTCTCAGGAAGATCTTGTTTCAGGACCTGGAGCCTCCCAGTCTTTCCAGAAAGACCTGAAGATTGAAGACCTCTGGGTTGTTTCTAGGCAAGAGGAAGATTCTTTTTAGCTGGGCTTCTTCAGGAAGTTCAAGATATTGATAGATTTTCTCTGTGGGTCATTGACTTTGCCTTAGGAGGAGTTGCCTCACCCCACCTTCAGGGGATCTTCAGGAAGGGCGTGGGCTCTGGGTAACAGCAGAGACAGTGGCTCAGCGCCTAGTGAGCTAGGACTGGTCTGTGAGTAGGCGCATCCTCCCAGGGCATCTGCTGAAACTCTGATGGCAGTGGTAACTCCCCAGGTCCTGGTAAGCTAACCATTGGATATAGGTGGTAATAAGAAAATAGCTTGGCATGGGGGAGGAAGCATGGGATCTGGAGTCCCGCAGAGCAGGCTTTTACTTCCGAGCTCCTCCAGTTACCACCTCTCTAGATGGGTACTCTTTGGTTTGTTAAGCTTTCTGAGCTCAGCTTTTGTTACTGGTGAACTGTACTTTCGGAAGGTTTAGACATAATAGATGCAAAATGTCCAGTGTGTAATTGTTTCTAAAAAAGAAATTATTTTTAATCCCTGCTCCCACTTTTCTCTTAAAGGAAACCTCAGTATCATAAAAATAAGTATAGGGTAAAGTAGTAGATACACAATATACAGTAGATTGAATTCTAAGCGATTGTTCTGCAAAACAGTTTTGTGTGTGATGGTGGGACCATCGTTTTTATAGTAGTAGGGGACAGTGTATTACTACTAGATTTTGCCCTGCTGCTGCTAAGTCGCTTCAGTCGTGTCCGACTCTGTGCGACCCCATAGACGGCAGCCCACCAGGCTCCCCGGTCCCTGGGATTCTCCAGGCAAGAGTACTGGAGTGGGGTGCCATTGCCTTCTCCGAGGTTTTGCCCTAGATGCTAGGAACACAGGAATAATTAAGAAAGCTTCTTGCCCTGAGGAGTTAATGGTTTAATAGGAACAACTAATATACAATTAAGTATAAATGCAGAAGCCACTTTTAAGAACTTGTAAATTTATGTATCCATTCAACAAATTTTTATTTAGCACTCATTGTGTGCTGAGTATGCAGGGCTTCCCAGGTGGCGCTAGTGGTAAAGAACCCGCCTGACAATGCAGGTTAGACGTAAGAGACGATGGATCGATCCCTGAGTTGGGAACATTCCCTGGAGAAAGGACTGGCAGTCCACTCCAGTATTCTTCCCTGGAGAATCCCAACGACAGAGGAACCTGGCGGGCTACAGTCCATAGGGTCGCACAACTGTTGGACACGACCGAAGCAACTTAGTACAGCATAGCGTGCTGAGTATGCAGACGTTGAAATAATGGTGAGGAACAAGACAGACGTAGCCTTGTGTTCACAATTATTTCTTAGAACACAAAGTAGATCCCATGCCAACACAGTATTGTGAAGCAGTTGCCCTTCAATTAAAAATAAATTGTAAGAAAAGTAGATTCCGTGGTATCAATATTCTAACCAGTGCTTGTGCTGTAAGGTCAGTTCTCTCTCTGATATGTGTCTAGGGGAAGAAAAAGGTATCTGTGTTTGTTCTGCTGTGTCACTTCAGTGTCTCTGCAGGACCTTGGCACTCATTGCCTTGGGGGCCAGGATTGGTTGCTAAGGGCCCACAGCTGAGTCGTGCTCTGGGCACTGCCTTCAGCTGAAGGAATTACCTCCCTCCTTAGGGGAAGCTGACTTCCCTGGTGGCTCAGACAGTAAAGCGTCTGCCTACAGTGCAGGAGACCCGGGTTCACTGGGTCAGGAAGATCCCTTGGAGGAGGAAATGACAATCCACTCCAGTACTCTTGCCTGGAAAATCCCGTGGACGGAGGAGCCTGGTAGGCTACAGTCCATGGGGTCGCAAAGAGTCAGACGTGACTGAGTGACTTCATTTTCACTTTAGGGGAAGCTGAACTCCAGTAACCCTGGCCTCAATGACTAATGAATGGCTTCGTTGACTCTATTGGGATAACTCTGAAGTGCTAGCCTCTCTCTAGGGTTTTCTGAAAGAACTGAGTCCTCTGTTGCAATTGCATCACAGCTCAACTTTTTCTACTGCCCAATCCTGTTTTCCCTGTTCTCTGGAAGGTGCTTTTCTACATGCCAGTCAACATCCTGCATACAAACTCCATTGCATAGTCAGCTTTTCACCAGGAAACCTGACTGAAGATACCCGTGATTCCAGTACAGTGAGAGAATGCCCTGCTTACAGGGTCATCAGAGCAGAGGGAGAAGGGAGACATCCTTCTTGGGGGCCTATATGTGCCTAGTATTGTTGCAGATACTTCACAACCAAATCTTGACCTGTTTAAGTTCCTAGGACTTTGGCAAAGATCAAGTATTAGCAGGCAAAGCCTGCTGCTTAACTATCAAGATGCCACAAAGATGCTTTTTGTTTTTCCTAATTTATGTATTTGGCTGCACTGGGTCTTAGTTTTGGCACACGTGATCTTCATTTGCAGCATGTGAGCTCCTAGTTGGGGCACGTGGGGTCTAGTTCCTTGACCAGGGATTGAACCTGGACCCTCTGTGTTGGGAGCACAGAGTCAGCCACTGTACCACCAGGGAAGTCCCGGCACAAACATGCCTTTTAACTTGGTACATTGAGGGCCCATGTTTCTTGTGGCAGATTCAGATTCTTCATTTTTTATTCACCCAACCCACATTAACCGAGCACCTACTATGTGTCAGATACTCTCCCAGAGACCAAGGATGTAACTGTGAGCAAGGTAGACAAGGTTCCCAACCTCTCTGAGCTTGTCAGAGCCCTGGAGCTAGTTGCATCAGAAGCCTCAGGTATTACGGGAAGCTCTAGGTGGGCTGGCTCTTGAGCATTGTCCCATTTTAGTCAATTGAGTCGCTACGATTCCCAAAAGAATGGATATCTGGGCCAAAATGCCAATTTATTAATTTGTATGAGAACTTTCCAGTTCACTTACTAGTCACCCTTTCCCGGTAGGTAAGTCCGGGGGGAAGCCAAGTACTAATCAGAAGGTGTTTGAGGTTCCTGGGATCAGGGCCATGGTGGCTCATTGAGTGACAGGTGTGTTTTTAACAGCATCATGAGAGGACAGCCTGATTCTGCTTTCACCTCTCTAAGCACTGCCTCTGGACAGTGCTTGTTGGGCACAGATGCTATTTGCCTCCATGGCAACAGCACTATGGCTGACCAATCAGTGTTCTCTCCTCTGATGTGTTAATACCTTTAGTCAGGTTACAGCCAAGTGCTGCTGGTCAGAGCCACTGTGCAAATGTCTGCTCAGAGGCATGATGTTTGATTCATATTGCTCAGAGGACAGTCTACTTGGGCAATACACAACTTTTACTGAGGGAGCCACCATCACCAAGGACAGTTGCAGAAACCGAGGAATCAAGGAAATCAAGCCGTGTGCTTCAGGCAGAGGCCCAGCTCCTATCTACTGACAAAGGTGGGGAGGTGAGGGTACATTCAGATGTGATCTGACCCACCCCTCTGACCTCACAGAAGAAAACACCATGGGCCAGAAAGAGACAGGTCCCGAACAGAACTCTCCTTCCTCACTCTTTATACCTAGAAATTCATGACATCACTCCCTTCCCTTGAAAATAAACATGTATTTAATATGTAGCAAGAATGTCATGATTAGTAAGAACCTTTTTTGTTGTCCAATATGGTAGTCACTGGCGAATGTAGCTAGTCAGCTCTTGAGATGTGTGAAATTAAGGCACCAGTTAATAATTTAAAACATTGAGTATATATTTGATGATTATTTGATAATTAGATAATATTTGGCTATATTAGGTTAAATACATTGTTAAACTAATTACATATGTTTCTTTTTATGTTTTTAATGTGGCTGTGAGAAATTTTAAGATTACACATATGGCTCATATTATATATTTACTGGGCAGTACTATTCTAGATGCTATCATCTAAAAGCATATTTCACAATTTTAAAGAAGATGGTAAATAATCTGCCTGCAATGCAGGAGACCTGGGTTTGATCCCTGGGTTGGGAAGATCCTCTGGAGAAGAGAATAGCAACCCCCTCCAGTATTCTTGACTGGAGAATTCCATGGACAGAGGAGCCTAGCAGGCTACAATCCATGGGGTCACAAAGAGTTGGGCACAACTGAGTGACTAACACTTTCACTTTTTTTCATCACATTATATTAGGTTGATATAAATCTTCAGTCTCTCTTAAGATTTTTCTTTAATTTACATATTTTGTTGCTATGAACCTTAAGATTTTTCTTCAATTATTTGGTAAATAAATCAGATTTATTTGGCCTGTAGAGTTTCCCATATTCTTGATCTTGTTGATTGCACCCTCCTTGTTTCATTTAATATATTCTTTTGTAGCTTGATACCTGGAAACTGGGAGTTATATCTAGAGGCTTGGTCACATTGAGATTTGATTTTTCAGGGAAGAAAAATTCATTGGTGGTGTGTACTTCCGTCTAAATATCTGGTTGCCTCAATTTTTTGGTGTTAAGATTGAGCTGTGCATTCAGCATGATTATCCATTGTACATTTCCCCATAATATTTTCTTCATATAATGGTTTTTGTACTTTTTTATGGTCATTGCTTATGCTCATTATTTCACTAGAGGTTGCAAAATGGTGAATATTCTTTGATTCCTTCTTTTGTTAGCTGACATCCCTCTATAAAGAGATGATTTCCCCTTGTCAAATTATCAACTTCCTCAAGGAGCAGCAGATACAAGAAAGGTAAGATACATACTTGATTCTTTGTCTTTATTTATCAGTTGCAGAAAGATAGGTTGGCTTTCTGGAATCCTCCAAATGTCCCCAGTGAGTTCCCCTGCCCTGCCTTGAGGGAAGACTGCATTATGAACTCATAGATTTAAATTTTCAGGGGTAGTAGATTTCCAGCAGTTGCAGAGTTTTCTTTTTTGATGCTCAAATTTTCTTATCAAGTTGCCTCCTGAGTCCCACTGATAAAAATTCAGTAGTCTTTATTAGTTTCTTTACTTTTTGACATGCCACAATATTTTAGGCTGATCTTTCACATTTTCTGCCCCAGATCTGGAATTAGTCATTCCAAGGAGTCCTGTGGGGTGGTTTTCAGACCACAGTCTTGGCAGTAGGAATGTTCATCAGTAGTGGGTTGAAAATTGTTTCTACAAAATAATATATTTATTTTTCAATAGAAAGTGCATCATGAGTTAATAATAGCTCTTATTTAAATTGAGGATCACATATTTTTGCCCGATTTCATTTTTTTGTTGAATTATAGTTAATTTCCAATGTTTAATTTCTGCTGTTCAGCAAAGTGACTCAGTTATATACATATCTACATTCTTTTTTAAATATTCTTTTCCATTATGGTTTAGCATAGGATATTGAATATGGTTTTCTGTACTATACAGGAGGACCTTGTTTATCCATTCTGTGGATAAAAGCTTACCTTTGCTAATCCCAACCTCCCAATGCACCCCTCCCCCAACTCCTTGCCCCTTGCTAACCACAAGTCTGTTCTCTGTGTCCGTGATTCTGTTTCTGCTTCATAACTAGGTTCATTTGTGTTTTAGATTTCACATATAAGTGATATCATATGATGTTTATCTTTCTCACTTCACCTAGTATGATAATCTCTAGTTGTATCCATGTTGCTCAAATGGCATTATTTTATTCATTTTTATGGCTGAGTAGTGAAAATTCTGACTTTCTAATGATAGAATTTATTATATCTTAGCATGTATATATTATTTTAAAAATAATGATAAAACTATCATTGTGAATTACATGATTACTGAAAACACTTTAAGATTGCTTTGTACCTCTTTTTGTCCTTAGGGTAACCTAATCGGGATGTGAAATCAGATTGCTGTGTTTTAGTCCCTTGAGATAATCCCTCTGCGTGTGATTAAGTGACAACTAGTTACTAGGTTTGTGCAGTACTATTAATAATGGGTGTTTCTCCTATTGTGAGTCAAGTTGAACATCTTTTTGTATGTGTAGGAGACATTTGAATTTCTTTGTGAACTCTGTTTTCCTATAGAGTTACTGGCCTTTTTATTCTTTATTTTCTGAAACTTTTTATATTTGAGGGCTGTTTGCACTTTGTACTGTAAGCTGAAAGTGATTTTTCCCCACTTTGTTATTTGTCTCCTTACTTTGTTCATGACACCTTTGCTATGTTGAAGCTTTTAAATGTTTGTGTTTGATTCATTTTTTTATTGGATATTCTCAAATTGATTTTAACTAAGAATTTGTATGTTTTAGATATTAACTATATGCATGTTTTAGATTTTTATTTACTTATTTTTGTAATTATAATATAAAGTTTATGTGTCATGGTCTGAATATTATGAATATTTCTGTTTATGCCTTATGAGTTTTGTGTCATGCTTAGGAAGGCCTTCTCAACTTCGAGATGGTTTTTAAAAATGTATCAATATTTTTGACTATAGACTGTAGAATGTCAAATTAAAGGTTGTGCATATGTGAAGAATATTTATTTTGCACAGCAAAATAAAGATCTGGCACTAGGAAAGTCAGAGCATTAATTTTGTAGCCTAACAATGTCATCAGGGACTCAGTCTTTACATCTTTTTGTTTTGCAATCTTGAGCGCAATAGTTTATCCTCGTAGGCTGAATCTTCTGGCCTCAGAGAGCCACCACTGTTCCAGGTATCACATGCAAACAATTACAGACATAGGGAAAGGAGGTACCTCCTCAGATTTCAGGTTTTGAGAATATGAAAATCATTCTCAAGAAGCCCTGTGGCAAGTCTTAAGTCTAAATTGTGTCCTATGCACATTTCCAGCGTAATCACTGGCATTGGAATTTAAATTGGCAAAATGACTTAATGAAGATTTAACCCTGGGACTTGAGAAGAGCCTAAGGCAAATGATCATGAGCAAGAAAGAAGGAAGGAATCATTTGTGTGGTTTTGCAGATTTACTCTGCAAAACCAGATTTACTTCTAATATATGAATCTTTGATCCACCTAAAATATATGTTGGTATAAATGAGCTAGGATTAAGCTTATTATTTTTTCCTTGAACAACTAGTTAAGTGTCTGACTTGTTAAATAATTTATGTTTTTAATCAGCTATCTTATGACAGTTTCTAAGAGGAAACATTGAGGAAAATGTGCTGACACTATGAGAATTTGGGGTCAAGGATTTTCAGTCCACGATTTCATATAAAACTTCGTGAGACAGCACTTTCAAATCACTTTCTCACATGTACGAAATCCATGGTGTAGGAACCTGATTTAGGATATTCTCTCTCCATCTAAAATCTAGATAGACAATATGGAATACAACTTAAAAATCTGAAATCGTCTGCTAAGGAGTCACATGCTATACTAGCTTCAGAATAATCGAATGCTTAGATGTGTGTGTGTTAAGTTGCTTCAGTCGTGTCTGACTCTTTGCGACCCTATGGACTGTAGCCTGCCAGGCTCCTCTGTCCAAGGGATTCTCTTATTTGTTATAAAACAAACTAAATGGCCACTCTGTGTCTGCCATATGCCGTATTTACACATACGGTGGAAAAAAGAGTAAGAGGGATGAGAGTGGTTTTAAATACAGTTGTTAGGGAAGATTCCACTAGGAGGTGACATTTGAGTAGAGACATTAGGCAGAACAAGCTGTACGGCTATCTAGGGAGAAATCAGCCTGGGTGAAGGAACAAAGTGCTGAGGCCCTTAGGCAGGACTCTTCTCAGGACTGATGGGTGGAATAGGTGAGTTGAAGAGGTAAAGAAAGAAAGTGGAGTCGCTCAGTTGTGTCCGACTCTTTGTGACTCCATGGAGCCTACCAGGCTCCTCCATCCATGGGATTTTCCAGGCAAGAGTACTGGAGTGGGCTGCCATTTCCTTCTCCAGGGGATCTTCCCGACCCAGGGATCGAACCCAGGTCTCCCGCGTTGTAGACAGACACTTTACTGTCTGAGCCACCAGGGAAGTTGAATTGAAGAGGAGATGAGATCAAAGAAGTGAAGGAACTTACAGGCTTTCTTCTAGGGCCTTATAGACTGTTGTAAGGATGTTGGCTTTTCATATTGTCTTCTAGTCTGTGACATGCCTTTTCATCTCTTAGCAGTGTGTTCCAAGAGCCGAAGATTTAATAAAAATCACTTTTTTCTCTTAAAAAAAGGATATTGTCTTCTTCTCTCAATGAGGTTGCAGCAACACTAGTGATGAGGGATAGAGAGGGAGAAAGGAAAGGAAGGGAGGGAGGAAGGTAGGGAAAAAGGAAGGGATAAATCTGAATAATCTTTTCAGAGGATCATCCTGGTTCCTGTGTTGAGAATGGACTGTGGGGAGTCAAGGGCAGGAAGCCAAGAGATGAGGTAGGAAGCTGTTGTAGTGATTCGGTTGAGAAGTGACGTGGAACAGATGAGAGGTGTTGCGAAGGAACCAGATTCTGGTTTTACTCTGAAGTTAGAGCTAAGAAGATCTGTTGATGGATTTGGTATGAGGTATGATAGAGAGGAAGAGAGAGGCAAGGATGATGTAGAGGCTTTTTGCTTCAGTAGCCAAAAGGATGGAGTTACTGTTTGCAGAGGTGTTTTGTAGGCTGTGAAATAAGCATTCTTCTCTGGACGTGTCAGGCTTGAGAAAACTACTCTGCACTCATGTGGAGCTGCTGAGCAGGCAGTTGGATGGAAAGACACAAAGTTTAGGGTCATGTTTGTGCATTTGGAGTAAAGCCATGAGTCATGAGGAGATTTTTAGGGGAATGAGTGTAGATAGAGCAAGGAGTGGGTCTGGATATTCCATGATTTAAAAATTTGGAAGGTAAGATGGAACCAACAAAGGAGGCTGAAAAGGAGCAATTTCTGTAAAACAAGAGGTTTTACAGAAGAGAGAACAATGTCCCCTAAACTAGGATGTGATTTAAGGAGGAGGGAGTGATCAACTGTGTTAAATGATGCTGATGCATTGCTTGCTTGAGTGGCATGGAGATCCTTTGGTACTCTTTTTTAAAAATTTATTTTATTGAGGTATAGTTGACTTGCGACATTGTGTTAGTGTCTGCCACACAGCAGAGCGATTCAGTTATATGCATATATTCTTTTTCACATTTTTCCATTATGGTTTATCATAGGATATTGAATATAGTTCCCTGTGCTGTTTAGTAGGACTTTGTTGTTTACCCATCCTATATATGATAGTTTGCATCTGCCAATCCCAAACTCCCAACCTGCCCTCTCCCCCTCCCTCCACCTTGGCAACCACAAGTCTGTTCTGAATGTCTGTGAGTGTATCTCTGTTTTGTGGATAAGTTCGTTTATGTCATGTTTTAGATTCCACATATAAGCGCTATCATATGGTATTCGTATTTCTCCTTTTGACTTGTTTCGCTTAGTATGATAATCTCTGGGTCCATCTGTGTTGCTACAAATGGCATTATTTCTTCTTTTTTATGACCAAGTAGTATTCCATTGTATGTATGTATCACTTCTCCTTTTCCATTCATGGATGCTTAGGTCGTTTCCATGTCCTGGCTATTATAAGTAGTGCTGCAATGAACATAGGGGTGTATGTATCTTTTCACATTATAATTTTGTCCAGATACATGCCCAGGAGTGGGCTTGCTGGACCATATGGCAGTTCTATTTTTAGTTTTTGAGGAACCTCCATACTGTTTTCCATAGTGGCTGCACCAATTTACATTCCCAGACCCTTTGGTGGTCTTGATAACTCATTTGGAGAAGCAGTCAGAGAATGGGTGATGGGAGATCATGAGTATAAATGACTCTTAAGGAGATTTATTCTTATGTATGGTGAATAATCTTTGTGATCCCATGGACTACAGCCCACCAGGCTTCTCTGTCCCTGGAATTCTCCAGGCAGGAATACTAGAGTGGGTTGCCATTCTCTTCTTCAGGGGATCTTCCCAACCCTGGGTCTTCTGCACTGCAGGCAGATTGTTTCCCAACTGAGCCACCAAGGAAGCCTGAAGTGACTTGGGCCTGGTGTTAATTAGCCCCAAATTACTGTTTTTGTCCCTCTGTGAGCCTTCAAGACAGGGCCAATTAGTTTTGCTTTGTTTTGTGGCCAAAAACAAATTCCTGACTTTGATCATACATGTTAGTCACCTCTGGGGATAACATGAGAGAGCTGTGCACAAACCATTACAAACTCATCCACAGTTCTGGAGAACCAGCTTGAAGTGTCTGTCTGACTAATGAGTGGCTGCTGGCCTTCTCTGCTCTGAAAGTTCTCTCTACAACGTGAAGTAAACTGGGGCAAATCATCCTGCCTGGGCCTGCTGAACGGCAGGTGCCCTGGATGAGGGTAGAAAATAGTAGCCCCCTTTGATTGTACAGCACTGCCTGGTTTATAGACTGCTTTCCTATCCAGTATCTCATTGGATCCTCATAAAAGCCGTGTGATGTCGCCCAGGCAGATGATGCTCTCAGCATCTCACAGAGGAGGAAACCGAGGACTCCACTTCAGTGACTGAGGGTTGCTCTAGAGCACAGAGCTGGGAGTAGCACCTAGGACTTCTGACTGTTTCGTTCAGTCAGATTCCACTGGCCACATCAGCACTATTGTACTTGGGTGGAGTGATCAGAACCTAGATCTGCTTCCCTGTGTCGTGTGCTCCTGGTAAGAGGAAGGGAAAGAAGGGCAGCACGCAGCTTTTACTGTGGTCCTTGAACAGCCTGAGGCTTCCCTGCCCCGCCTTGGTTTCTGACAGTCATCAGCTCTAAGCTCTGCTCTCTTCTCTTGGGCTCTTCTAGGTTAGATTGTCTGTTTTCCGCTGGTTGTGTCTCAGCATTTGATGGGCTTTGACAAGCCTCTCAGATTGTGCTGGATGATTCCACTTCTGTTAAAATCAAACGTAGCTCCTTTTAAAAGCAAGAGATTAAAGCATTAGATAAAATGACAGGAGGCCCTTCATTTTATGTTCCTGAAATTAGATAACTTTTCTTCCATTTTCCAAGAATGTTCCAGAACTAATTTTAGAGAGTGTAATTTACATATCAGTGTCCCCAGTCAAAACAAATGAAATGCAGCTATATATTATGCTTGGATAGGAGGGCATTAAAGGGGGAAGTTTGGAGCTGAGGTGGTGGAATTGATGAAGCTGAATTTTTTCTGCCATGGATCATGCCTCCTTTAAGATGTTGTTATTTAAAAAGGCATCATTGTGAGATTGCTAGTATCGTCAAGCAGCAAACCCATATAGAGTGTGAGAGAATGCGTAGAATGTGGGGCACTGGTCTGATCACTAATTACACAGTATGGTGCATTTACGCATGCCAGGTTTCATTATTCCAGCTGAACTTCCCGTTTTCTGGCTCTAGACACTTGATGGAATTACTAAGTGGATCTGAACTCTGAGAGGAGAGAGAACAGATGGAAATTCCCTCACTCATCACACTCAACACGTGGCCTTGAGGCCACAGTCAGCATCACAGGTCAGTCTACATGAAGGAAAGACAAAAAGATGCTGGGAAAAATGGCTGGCAAATCTGTGCTTGTCTTACTGGGTTCTCCCTGCAGGCCAGTAATAAGGATGTATCCAAAAAAGTCATGTGGGGCAGGTGAGGAAGGAGAAGGGTAAGAGGTAGATAGATGTACTTGGGAGATCTCTGATCCAACCGGCTGCCTTGAAAGTTGTGAACACATGTGGTACTGATATGACCACTCTCATATACTCACGACAACAGATAATGAAGTAAACTATTCATGGAGGCAATATCTATCACAATTAAAAGGTACATACTCTTTGATCCAGTAGTTTCACTACGAGGTATTTTTCCTTTTCTTGTTGGTGTGTACAAAAGCTCATTGCAGAATTGTTTGCAAGAGCAAAGCTGGAATTAGCCTCAGTGTCTAAGAAGTTGGTAATTGCGTTATATTCTGTTGAAGCAGTGAATCACAGTGTGGCCATTTGATAATTATATTCTGAGATGGAATGTGTTCCAAGGCATATTAAATGAAAGTGTGAGTCTGTGTGTGTGAGTAGAGGCAGGGGTTTCATGTATTGTAGGTGTGTTGGCCAGGATCCCATCGGGAAACAAAAATTTCCCCAGCTGGTTGTTGAGACTGTAATGAATGGACTGTGTATAGAGGTATGGGCGGAGGCACTTAGACACCAGCACCAGTGGGAGAAGCCACTGCCTCCTTATAATGGAAACTGAGTCTCTCCACCCAGGTCTCCTTTCTAGGGCTGATGCACCTGTTCCCAGGGGCTGGGAATACCAACTGCTGTTGGCTTGCAGCTCTCTGCTCACTTGGTTGCCTTCAGCCATCACAAGGGACAGCCTCTTTCAGGTTTCTCTCCCGGGGATGGCCATGGCCAATGACTGTCTGATGCAGGCCTACAAAAGCCCAACCCCCTTTTCTCAATTTGGGACATTTCTGAAGGACCACCACAGTTCCAGAGCTCCCTGTAGCATCATTGGAGATCTCATTGAACTGTATTTCATGTTAACTTCTTCTGGCCAGTCCTGCTTTCTTCCTTTCCTTACAGTTATGTCTCCTAAGATGCTCCTCATTAAGCTATGCGCATGTATCTCTCCATGTCAGTCTGTTTCCAGGAAACCTAGATTAAGGTACATCCTTGGAGCTAAAGGGGCTGAATGCTGGAGCCTGGAGTGTGGGTTGCATGTTGGTGTGGAGGTGTGCAGCTACCATCAGGGACAGGGGGCCAGAACAGGGAAAGAAGCGATACGCAAACCTCTCTCTCTTTCCATCCTCCAGCTTCCTTCCTTCTGTGCCAGTCATTAGAGACTCAACTGGAAACCAGCCAGCAAGGGAGACTGGGTAATGAAGTACGCAGGGGCCACCTCTTGGGGGCAGATAGGATGTAAAATGGCTTGAGACTGGGAGTGGCAAATGGAGAATAAGTAGCACAGTTGTGTAGTCGCCAAGTTGTGTCCGATTTTTGCCACCCCATGGACTGTAGCCTACCAGGCTCCTCAGTCCATAGGATATCCCAGGCAAGAATACTGGAGTGGGTTTCCATTTCCTTCTCCAGGGGATCTTCCCAACCCAGGGATTGAACCCATGTCTCCTGCATTGGCAGGTGGATTCTTAAATGCTGAGACACCTGGGAATCCCAAGTAGCACAGTATCTTTCATTTATATAAATGGGAGGAATATGTGGATATATACATATATGCCGGAATATATATATTCATAATATATATGCATATAATTCATGTATATACATAAGACATGCTTCTTATGCATACATTTCTGGAATGATCTAGAATAAGATGTAGTGACTATTTCTGAAGGTTAGGGCTACTGTGCAACTAGGATGTGAAGGAGACTTGTCCTTCATTCTTTTCTGACCATTTGAAAATCTTTTATGTGTGTGCACGTGTATTTAATACTGTATTTGGAAAAAGTTTAAAGTATTGAACTTCTTGTAGGGAATTAAGAGATTGGAGTTGGTTCCTTCTTTTGTGGATGGTTATAATGGTTACTAGGTGCTTTATATTTATTGCATGTGTGAGTTCAAAGAGGAGAGATCTTTGCCCTCCAGGAATTTACAGCCTAGGGTAGTGTAGATGATGACAGTAATACAGTGGTGTTGCCAAAAGGGGGACCCCTTCTAGGGCCTAAGAGTGGGCTCTTGTCTAACAGTGGAAAATGAGTTGTCTGAGGAGACACATACTGACAAAGCAAAAGACTTTATTGGGAAGGGGTGCAGGGTCATATGGTTTGAGAAAGGTCTCTAGAGCAGCCACCTGTTCTTGGGATATTGTGTCCTGAGTTGGATCCTTTCTTTGCTTCTTACTGTGTGAACAATTCCAAAGTCAGCCTCTCTGGGCCTCTGTGCTGTGAAGGTTAGATTGAAGTGGTGTGTGCTGGGGCTGCTAAGTCGCTCCAGTCGTGTCCGACTCTGTGTGACCCCATAGACGGCAGCCCACCAGGCTCCTCCGTCCCTGGGATTCTATGTACCTTGATAAGCTTTCTTTTTCTTCCCTTCTTCTGTACCTTTCACCAGTTGGTGACCATAACTGTCTTTCTCGTTCACAATTGATTGGCAGGTATCACGCTCATCAAACAGCCCCCAGTCAGCCACATGAATTCAAAGAAGAGTCGTCAGGTGTTAACTTGACCCCACACCTGCAAGGTGGTACCCTTCCCCTCCTTCAGCACAGAGTCTCATCCTCTCCACATCACTTGTGTAGAGAGATGCTGCTGAGACTTACCTTTCTGCCAGGCATAGTTTTGTGTAGTCCCTTCTTGGCTAATCCATACTTCCCATGTATGAGGAGTAGCATTTTGTAGTGATTAAGAACATGGACTTTGAATTTCGATACACCTCAGCACTGATCTGCTGCCTGATATTAAGCAAGTTGCTTAACCCCTCTGAGCGTCTGTTTCCTCCTTTGTAAAGTAGGGATAAATGAAAGTACTCATCCCTTTGGAATGATGATTGAGGTAAGGTTTGGAAATACGTTAGCAGGGATCTTGGGACCTCATGAGCACTTGATAAAGGGTAATAACTGTGAGGCTGGCCACAGCTGGGGTCCTATCTGGAAGGCACGATGTTCTTCCTCTCCACAATACTGAAAGCCTCACTGTGCTTGCCAGGTGTGGGGCCTCTGAGTCTCTGAGAGGTGCTTCTGTCTCCCCGAGGGGGCAGAGTAATCCAGTCTTTTCAAGCTGACAAGGGATTCATCACTGGGGAGCAAGGGCAGAATCTCTGTTCTTCTTTCAAAGATCTAGGTTAACATGGCTTCATTTCTAAGACCTTTTGCTGCAAGGATTATTTCAAATTTACAGTCTGAGAAGTGAAAACTTAACTGTCCTGTGTCCTGGAAATTTTGAGTCCAGTGACAGCTTGGAGATATTACCAAACGGGACTTGCGTCCATTGGCTGACATGCAGCAAAGCCAGTCTGCTGACAGCAGGTGTGGGGATGGAAAGTACAGTGTTTATCGCATGTGCCGAGTGAGGGGGTGGGAGATGAGCCTCAGGTCTACTCCACTTGGTCTTGGAGCGAGGAGTTTTTTTTTTAAGGGAGAAGAATATGGAGGCTGGGATTAATCATTGTGACATTTCTGTGACATTTCTTAATCGTGGTTTCAGGAGTCAGGATGTCTCTGGTTTAGGATTCTCTGGCTAGGTGGTCCATCACTCGTGGGCCTGTTAGCTCGTCTTGCCCTGTAGAAGGGACCTGAGTTTGTTAATGATGATGTCTGTAATAGCAACTTCAGTATATTAATGATGTTATCGGCAACCAACAATTTCAGTCATCTAACTCTTGATTAGTGCTCAGCGCAGGATTGAGGATAAGAATGGGAATAAGCTTTTGGATAGAGACATTAATCATAAACTCGGTTTTAGAGGGACTTGGTTTCAGAGAGACAACTATAGGTGAGAAACTGAACAGGGATTTGAAGAATCAGATTGAGACCTTGAAGTACAGACTAAAAGTGACTCTGTCATCTTATTCTATGAGGATTTTCAACACGACAAACTGGTAGATTCTTTCTTCACCTTGCAAACCCTTCAGAGATTTCCCACTCCTCGTTTTTCCCAAGAAGCATAACCCCAAGGGGGAAACTGACCTTGAAATCTCTTAGGGAGAAGTCAGCCTCCTTTCTGGATGTGGAGACTGATCTGAGGACCACCGTGTGGCCTCCTGATGCTGCTCAAGAGTCTTCCCATTTCTTACTTTCACCAACATATATGCAAAGAACATACGTGTGACATACATCTATGCATTTACTCCTGGTACTGAGAACATGGAATAAAAGGCTGGTTAAGACTTGCTCTGCCACCCATGAGCTCACGTTCTACTTAGGTAAATCAGCATATAAACAGAGCGCAAATTGAGAAAAATCACGATGGAGCTAAGTGCAAGCTTTATAGGTGTGGGTGAGATGCAAAATATTTGACAGGCAGAGTCACTGTGAAGTCTGCATTTCTCACCAACAACCAAGGCAGGATGACTAGGTGGAGGCCAGATGGACACGGGGCATTGGTCTGCAGGGGGCTAGCACCACCCCCAGGAGTGTCAACTCTCTTGTGGATCCAGGGTTGATCTGGGATTGCTGGGATGGACACAAGTTAATGAGGGGCTTATCACAAGCTGGCTGGGTGGCAGGCACTGCAAGACTGAGGGACTTGAGCAGCCAAGGCAGTGAGAACTCAAGGAGGAATTGGGGGACAAGGGCAGGGTTACCATTCCACTGATATTTCAGTATTTTACAAACAATATGGTTGTACAAGTGCCTCGCTCCTAGTGTTAATTGCTTGCTGGTATCTGACCCTTTGCAACCTCATGGACTGTACCCTGCCAGTCTCCTCTGTCCATGGAATTCTCCAGGCAACAATACTGGAGTGAGTTGCCATTTCCTTCTCCAGGGGATTTTCCCAACCCAGATATTGAACCCGGGTCTCCTGCATTGCAGGCAGATTCTTTACCATCTGAGCCACTAGGGAAGCTCTTGCTTATAGAGCAGCAATATGCAGTAGAAATACAATGAGAAGCACATATGTAATTCACAGTTTTTTTTAGGAACTAAATGGGAAATTAATTTTAATATTTGATTTCATTCAGTGGATCCAAAATGCTATCATTTCGAAATGTAACTAATACACAGTGTGCTTAATGAGATGGTTTGCATTTTTTTTTTTTTTAAATCTAGTGTATATTTGGAAACTGCAGCCCTTCTCAGTTCAGAAAGTACCCAGTGGGCACACGTGGGTACTGTATGACAGCACAGGTCTAGAAAGACTGTGAGGAAAGCTGTTTTCTTTCTCTCTCTCCGCTTCCTGGATTGTGGGGGAGGTGACCTCCCAGTTGTCTATGATTTTCTGCAGGGTCTTCCCAGGGTTTTTTCCCCATCGTTCAGCTCACCTATATGCGCACACATCCCTTAACAGGTGTAGAATTTATGACAAGAGACTTGGTGGCTTTTTCAGTTCGGAGCTCAATTACATTAATTACCTGCCCCATTGCTTAGTGCTGGCTTCATTAACAAACCAGAGCATGACTTAATTGCTCTTTAAGCTTTGCATTTTCAGATGTCATTTACCTGCAGCCTGAAACTTGGGCACCTGTGGATTTAGAAGTCTAACTGGGAATTTGCTGCATGCTGAGACCTTCCTTGCTAGGCCTCCTGAGCTGGTGTCCTTCTTTTCAGTTCCACCACCTCAGATGAGTTGTTTGCTTTCCTTTTTCCCCACTGCTCCTAGCAGGTGACGCCCAAAGCTTCAGAAGCATTTCCTGTGTTTCAGCGCCACCTTGTGGTTTAGAGGAAAAAGTCCTGAAGTAGGCCGCATCCATCTTGGGATCCTTGAGCATAATTAACAGCCTTGAAGGGCCATCTGGCTTTTGTTGTCTCCTTGAGTCTGAGAGGAAATGAGATTTGTTATTGGATATGGAACATCTCCTACAGGCTAACTGCCTGCTGAGAAATCAGGCAGTGTAGTGGGTCCAATCTGAACTACACAGAGTCACACAGAAACATAAATCCCGGCTGCTACTGTTCTATTATTTAAATTGAATTGTGTCCACATTTCACAGATGACTTGGCTTAGCCAGGGAACTTGGCATCTCCAGCTGCTGTTACTGTAAAATGTTGAGCTCATGTTTTCAGTTGCTCCAAGTCAGGAGTTAGGCCCTGGCCGTTGATGATACACCCTGGAAACTGCATTTACTCGACCTGCAGATGAATTTTACTAAGACTTGTGGGTTTGGCCAGGACTGGTTGAAAATAAATGGCACTAGAAAACAGAAAGATGGGGTAGAAGCCTAGCCTCCATAACCTCACTTATTCCCTATTATCTGGCACCCATACTCCTTTATCCCTGTATCATTTACTTCTGGCAGAAAGGTATGGCCATTTGCAATTTCCTTACTGGTTCAGAGAGAGACAATTGATTGCCTGTGGTCACACCATTAGTCTCTGGCAGATTCTTCCTGAGTAACTTACCACTCTTAATGATTGACTGCTTCATCCCACAGATTTCTGTCAAAAATAAGTCCTCAGATTTTTTTTTTTTTTGCAGAGATATGCTCATACTAAAGAGCAATAAATACAGTCGGTATCCAGAGGCCCCAGTCTCCAAACACCAAAGCCTTAGGGACACATTTAACTGTTGTCACCCATTCAAATCCAAACTCTATTCTTCATTAGCTGTGTAACTTGGGCGGAATGTTTACTGGTGAGATTTCTGTGCCTCAATTTCCTCTTCCCATTAAATGAATTTATGAACATGTAAAGGCCTTTACTTGGACCTGCTAAGAATTCACTGATGTTGATAACTAGGGCTAGGACCGAGATGAGATAAGTGAGGTACAAAATGACTCTGAAAGTGGGTGCCTGATGATGGTGATGAAGCTCATAGTGACATGGTGTTTGCCTTAGTCAGTCTGGGCCACTGTATCTAAGGACCACAGACCGGGTGGTTTATAAACAAGAAAAATTTATTTTTTGTGGTTCTGGAGACTGGAAGTCTGAGATCAGCGTCTGTCTGGTTTGTGGATGTCTTGTTGGATCCTTTTAGGGAGGGAGAGATGGCTCTCCCTCTTTATATGGACATTAATCCCAACATGGAGGTTCCACCCTCACGACCCAGTCACCTCCCGAAGGCCCCACCTCCTCATACCATCACATTGGGGTGATGGTATGAGGGTTTCAGCATATGGATTTGGGGAAGACATGCTCAGAGGAAGGCACAAACATGCTCGGAGGAAGGCACAGTGTGAGGCAGACCGTCAGTACGCTAATCGAGGATCAGACTTGGTGCCATTCACGTCACGCCAAGATATTTCCAGCCTCCTGATGCACCTTGAATCCGTTCAACCCTTCAGACTGAGCCTCTATTGTACAGGGACAGTTAAACAACACTGTAAGACAGCAACAAAGACAGATCCAAATCCAGAAGTGGGGGGGAGGGCATTTCCCAGGATATTTGGGGCCATCTATTTCATGTCAGCTAAGTTAAACGAGACTGAAGGGAAAAAGGAAAAGATGCAGTGAATCATCCTGGATTAGATATTGGTTTGAAAAAGCTGGCTAAAGGAAATTTTGGGGTCAGTTCAGAAAATTTAAATGTTATCTGGATTTTAGCTGATATAATAAAGATTGTTCATTGAAAAAATAGATAATAGTGTATAGTCTCATGTCAGCTAAAACATGCCAACAAATATGTGTAGAAAATGACCCCAAATGACTTGCCCTAAGGTGTAATAGGGGTGATCTCTGCATGGTAAAAATGTGATGTTTTTAAGTTTTTCTTGTTTGCTTTTTATTATTTTCCACTATGCATAGGTCATATTTCTGTAAATAACAAGTTGTTTTTAAAAATTATTAAACAAAATTGTTAAAAGAAGAATTTTTAAAATTCTTTAAGGCAAAACCAGAATTTAAAAAAATTTTTTTAAATAATAAGTCCTTTAAAATAAGAGGATGAAGAAGCCTTGCCTGTTTAATTCTTGATTTTGCTGAAATCTGGCTTGATCTGGAAAAGTAGCTATGAAAACTAGCTCTATTCTTTATTCTCACTGCCCTTTTCCCTTTAGGAGCAATCACTGAAACTGCTGGAAGTGGCCGCCCTAAATATTTTCTGTGACTGTCATGCAGTTGTAATCAATCTAGCTACTTCCACCCAGCAAAGGCATTTTCTCAGTAGGGTTCTTGGGACATATTTTAAAGCTTAAGAACATCCAGGGCAAGGTATGTTGAATGCTTTTGCTTTTAACAGCTGGAAAGAACTGCTTCTCTATATCCCTGCCCGAGAAAAACTGAGATCCTGATTAAGGAAATGATTACTCCAGGACAGACAACTGGTTAGAGGATGGGAACACAGGCTTCCTGACGCCTGAGCCTCTGTTTTCTTCTTCCAGTAATTTGTCATATATTTACTTATCATCTCTTCTTTGTGGGTGTGAGGGGTATGGTGAAGCAGGCGCCCCTCCTGCCCACAGTCCCGACCCGCTCTTAGTGCTTTGTTTCTTGGAGGAATGCCCTCCTCTGGTTCAAAAGATCCTTGTCTTTTGGGTAATGATCTGAAAATCCAAATGTGCTTAGATGAATTTTCACGTGAGAAATAAGAGATTCTTAGTTCAACAGCAAAATTCAATGGCAGGGGCAAGAGTTTTGCCCCTTCCTCCATTTGCTGGGAAAGTCTACAATCTGATGGTTATAGGTGAGAGAATAGAGGAGAATGAGTTCTCTGCAAAATCAGGGCCTCTGTCCGAACCACAGTGTATCTGCCAGAAAATGTTCTCTGTTGCCTTGTCTGATACTCAGATGGTGCTCTTAAGAGATTTAGGGACTCATTCTTCTGTCGACTGGTCATTTTGCAAGTATTTCTTAAATGACTCCTGCAGGCAGAAGCCACAAGTCAGGTGTGGCTGGAATGAGAAAGGTTGGACTCAGCATTTAAATTTGGATCTTTTCTATTTTTCATAGTGAGAGAACCATCCCCAGAGGGATGAAGCTGGTCATGGAAACAGATTGTTCCAAAAAGCAACATCCGTTGTTTCAGCATCAGAGGCAGGACCTGAATTCTCACTCCTATTTTCCTTGGGAAGACTGCATTTTATCGCTTTGTTAAAGTGTATTCCCTTGTTTATTTACAATAAATATCCATAAATTCATACTGATCTGAGTGAAGGATTGAATAAATTACGATATGAGGACAAAGAGGCAAGTCTCTGCAGAAGGATTCCAAATAATCTATAGAGATTGTCGTTGATGTTGTTTAGTGGCTAAGTAGTGTCTGACTGTTTTGTGACCCCATGGACCGTAGCCCTCCAGGATCCTCTGTCCATGGAATTTCCCAGGCAAGAATATTGGAGTGGATAGCCATTTCCTTCTCCAGGGGCTCTTCCTGACCCAGGGATCAAACCCTCATCTCCTGTATTGGCAGGTGGGTTCTTTCCCGTCAGGCACCTGAGAAGCCTGATTTATGGAGATACTCCCCCCTCAATGAGGCGAAGTCTAGCATCCTCCTCTTTAACTGCAGACTCTGCCTGGTAACTTCCTTACAAAGTGAACAGTATGGAAAGGGAGAGGGAAAGAAAAGAGTAATTGTACAGTGGAGAAACCTAACAAATACTACTAATTTATCCAGATGATCAAGTCAACATCAGTATATGTCATGCTAATACTTTGTACCCTTGATACAGTGTAATGAAAATGTTACTTTACTTCTGAGATCCTCCTCAGCCAAACCCCATAACCCTAGTTGAATCATGAGAAAAACTTTATACAAATTCTGATAGTGGGACATCCTACAACATAACCTGACCATTACTCCTAAAAACTGACAAGGTCATCAAAACTAAGGAAATTCTAAAAAATTGTTACAACCTAGAGGAGCCTAAGGAAATACAATGTAATTTGGTATCTTGGATGTGATCCTGGAATAGAAAAAGAGCATTAGATAAAAACCTAAGGAAGTCTGAATATACTATATCCTAAAGGAAATCAACCTTGAATATTCATTCAAAGGATGATGGTAAAGTTGAAGCTCCAATGCTTTGGCCATCTGATGTGAAGAGCCAACTTATTGGAAAAGACCCTGATAGCTGGGAAGGATTGAGAGCAGAGGAGAAGGGGGCAACAGAGGATTAGATGGTTGGGTGGCATCACTGACTCAGTGAACATGAATTTGAACACACTCAGGAAGATAGTGAAGGACAGGGAAGCCTGGAATGCTGTAGTCCATGGGGCCACAAAGAGTTGGAGATGGCTTAGCAATTGAACAACAGCAACAATAATGTCTCGGTATTGGTTTATCAATTATAACAAACGTAACTACCCTAATGTTAAGTGTTTATAGAGGAAGCTGGGTCTGGGGTGGGTGTGTGAGAACTCTCTGTATTATTATTGTTTCAATCTTTTTTTTTGGTAAATTTGAAACTACTAAAAAAAACTTAAAAAAAAATACATTCTCCACCAAGTAGGTTTGGGGAGATCTTGTATTAGACCTTATAGGTGAACAGGTGTTCTGGAATAGACACTAAATACTTTGGTGGCCTCAGAACACTGTGTATGGCAGCACAGTGACTTTTTAATGGTTCTTTCTTTAGAAGATTAGCTTTATGGATGAAATACACATAATCTAAATAGTGCATATGAAAACAATGTGCTTATGTATAATTTATTTTTAAATAGTTTTTTTCTAATTGCAAAGGTAATATATATTTATCTTAGAAAATATGAAAAATATAAAAAAGCTCAAACTGCATTAAAGATATTTGATATCTTCAAGAGCTGCAGCTCTTTCCATGGGTGATTGCCCACTGAAGTAGCTGTTCCATGAGTCTTTTCTCAAAGGTTGGGGCTGATAGGCCCTCCAGCAGAGAAGGCCCGAGGGCCCTCTGTCCTCTTACCTTGCTCTCATTGTCACACCCCCAGATCAGGGGGAAATTGTTCATTAAATTGTCTGCAGTTAATTTCTCTCCAGAGCTGAGAAGGTCAGGAATTAACAACATGATTGGCATTTGCCCTGTCTAGCAAGTAGAGTGTGTGAAAATTATAGTAAATCAGTTATTATCACACATTGTGCTAGAGCCCTGTGCTTATTTGGCTACTTTTTTTTAAAAGGTAGTCTTTCTCATTCAGAGTTCTTGTAGGAAAACCAGAGAGTATATTGAGAGATTCAAATAGGGTTATGGATAGGAAAGGAGTTAAAAAAATTCAATGTGAAGGATGTATTCGTTTCTATTTTCCTATTTTTACTACCTCTCTCAGGGGTCTTGTGAGAAGAATCAGATAGTATATCGTTTAGGCTTTGAGAGTCATGTGGTGTTTGTTATAACTGTTCAGTTTTGTGGCATGAGATCACTCATAGACAATACAAATGAACATGGCAGGTTTCCAGTTAAACTTTATTGATAAAAACAGATGATGGGCTGGATTTGGACAGAGGGTCATAGTTTGCCTGGTCCTGATGGGCACACTTAGGGCCTGATCTATATCCAGCTTTGTGTGCTCTTCTGGACAAATCGGGTTTGGTGGCTGTAACGCATGGGGTGATGCCTGATGTGGTGAATGGGAATGGTATGGACATGGAGATGGGGAATGTCGTTATCACTCAAGTGGGGAAACGAACCCAGAGCCTCAAGACTGCTCTGTAAGAGGATGCCTTTGTGAGGTGGCTGTCAGAAGCACAAGACTCCAACCCTTCCCAAAGCCTGACTTTCCTCTTGGGATCTCTTCCAACTCCCACTGCTGTTGCCATGCTCTCCATCTTCTTTTTAGAATTCCAGCCCACTGTGGACAACTGATCCTTCTGTTTATTTTCTCACAATACCTGCAAGATATAGCTGGGACAGTCTGAAGACTTCTCTAGAGGCTGGGGGGTAATATGGGAGAAACATGTTACAGAGAGCACTTTGAGATCTGCACCCTACAGCATGCCTAATTGGTGCTTAGCCATGGGCATTTCTGCACAGTTCTAACCTGGGGGCTCCAGAAAAAGAAATCCAGGAAATGATTCTTTTATTTCTTCACCCAATTCTTCCTCTGCTTTTATTTGTTTTGAAATTGTCATTTTGCCATAATGGTAAGGGGAGTGGTGGCTGCAGTGATGAGGGAGATTAGGCAAGAATCATCAGATGTGTATATATATACCCAAATCTCCCCAGGTAACACCATCATGTCTGCTTTTCACCCCATGAAGTCCTAGCACTGAGGCCCTCAGGAAGCTGGTGCCAAGGTAGGAAAAATCTGAAACTGGCCTTGACTTGTTATTACTTGGGAGTGGCATAGAAACATGTGTATGTATTTGTTTGCTGATTTATTTTTAGGGATGAATAACCTTTTAATATGACGGTAAGTATTTGCTACTTACTGTTTGACAAAGATATCTGAAGTTCTTTTCTTTTTTTCTTCTGTACCATCTGCTTCAAAATTTTAGACCCATTACAGGCATTATCCAAAAAACAAAAAAAAAGAAATAAGAAAAAAGGAAAAAAAATTCTAGATCTTCAGAGACCCTGTATGGTGACTTACAGGTTTGATTCCCTTTGTGATAGTCATTTTAAATGTTGCCTGTTTATATGGTCATGCAAATCTTTGTCCTGTTTCGAACTTTAGAATTTATTTTAAAGATCATATTATATCAATCATCTCTTGCCTTGTAAGTTTCTAAGCTTTTCTTACCCTAAAATATTTGCTAAAAACTATTTTAATCAAAACCTTCTCTTGAAAGAATAATTTAAAAGGATTTCTACCAGATTCTCTTTTCATTGCCTGTATTGACTGGGGATAGCCTTCCCCTTTTCCAAAGTTCCTTTAAAACCTACCTGTTTTAAAGGTATAAGCAAGAGGTACTGGGAATCGAGGTCCCTATGTTATAAGGTGTCCCCCAAGATTCCAAACATTGTGACTCAGGGTTCAAGAGAGAAGAAATTAGTGTCAGCCAGCCATGGCTCAGAATGTGAACACAGCAACAGTAATTGCAAGATAAAGTCATGGTTTGGCATTTTTAAAGCTCATAACCTTTTTGTCCAGATAAAAACCCAAGATGAAGAAAAACACTGAGGCCATGTCAGCATGTGCTTCCTCCGCTTTATAATTCATGCTGTGCTCTTGTTGAAAGTAGAGTTAAATCAGTGCAACGCATCCAGCAAGCAAATGTTCCTCTAATGATACAGTCAATGGGAATGAATTCAAGTTTTATTTTGACTGAAGAGGGAGGGAGTTCCTGGGAAAAGTCTGCTCTCCTAGGATGTCAACGTTGTGTGTGAGGGATGAAATCTGCTAGGAGATCTGAGAGGCTCTGGCATCGGGACATTTTGCTGTTTAAACAGATGTCTAAAGCTTCGTAAGTATGATTGAGGTCCTCCATCTATTTGTTAAAAAGAAAGGTTGGATCATGGCATATGATTCAGTAGGAGAAATATGAGAAAAGTTTTTCTTGCCTGCTGTAAAGTTAAATAAGATATTTAACTTTAAGGAGTTAGTAAGGAGGGGCATTCTAAATACTGATGTTTTAAAGGAAATTATGTTTGTGTTGCTTATTACTAGAGGTGAAATCTAGCTTAGACTAGAAAGAAGTGAAACCAGACACAGCCTGTAGGGCTCCTAACTGCCGTGTAAGGTCATTTGCACTATTCTCTGTGGACTCTTGAACCGAGAGTTTCATGTGAACATGAAAAACTGTAAGTTCTTGTTGGAGAGCCAAATATGTTTTAATTCACTGCTGGGTCTCATTTATTTACGTAAAAGAAAGAAATGATCAACTTTGGCATCAAAATGTAAATAAGCTTCCCATCCATCATTTTGTGAAGGTAAAACTACATTTTAAGTAACATGAGTAAACATAAAATTTGCTATATGACATAATCCAATTCCACTGTATTAAAAAATTTTAACTTTTTATTTTGAGGTAATTGTAGATACATGTGTACTTGTAGAGAGAATGCCAGAAAAAAAAAAGAGAATTCCAGAAAAACTTTATTGATTATGCCAGAACCTTTGTGTGGATCACAACAAACTGTGGAAAATTCTTCAAGAGATGGGAATACCAGACAACCATACCTGCCTCCTGAGAAATCTGTATGCAGGTCAAGAAGCAATAGTTAGAACTGGACATGGAACAACAGACTGGCTCCAAATTGGGAAAGATATGCAGATGACACCACCCTTATGGTGGAAAGTGAAGAGGAACTAAACAGCGTCTTGATCAAAGTGAAAGAGGAAAGTGAAAAAGCTGGCTTAAAACTCAACATTCAGAAAACTAAGATCATGGCATCTGGTCCCATCACTTCATGGTGAATAGGTGGGGAAACAGTGGAAACAGTGACAGACTTTATTTTCTTGGGCTCCAAAATCACTGCAGATGGTGACTGCAGCCATGAAATAAAAGATGCTTTCTCCTTGGAAGAAAAAGTATGCTCAACCTAGACAGCATATTAAAAAGCAGAGACATTACTTTTGCTGACAAAGGTCCATCTAGTCAAAGCTATGATTTTTCCAGTAGCCATGTATGGATGTGAGAGTTAGACTATAAAGAAAGCTGAGTGCCGAAGAATTGATGCTTTTGAACTGTGGTGTTGGAGAAGACTCTTGAGAGTCCTTTGGACTGCAAGGAGATCAAACCAGTCACTGGTAAAGGAAGTCAGTCCTGAATATTCATTGGAAGGACTGATGCTGAAGCTGAAGCTCCAATACTGTGGCCACCTGATGTGAAGAACTGACTCCTTGAAGACCTTGATGCTGGGAAAGATTGAAGGCAGGAGGAGAAGGGGGCAACAGATGATGAGATGGTTGGTTGGCATCACCGACTTGATGGACATGAGTTTGTTCAAGCTCTGGGAGTTGGTGATGGACAGAGAAGCCTGGCGTGCTGCAGTCCATGGGGTTGCAAAGAGTTGGACACAGCTGAGCAACTGAACTGATGTACTCATAGGAAATATCACAGAGAGGCCATATACCCATCACTCAGCTTCTCCCCATGGTAACATCTTACATAATTTATAGTACAATATCATAACCAGGAAATGAACATTGATATGCACTATTGACCTTATTCAGATTTCAACAGTTTTACATGTACTCGTGTGTGTGTGTGTGTGTGTGTGTATTCAGTTCCATGCGGTTTTATCACATGTGTGTAATGGTGGGACTGCACCACATCCAGCATAGAGAACAGGTCCATCACAAGGAGCCCTTGTGCTACTCTTTTACGACCACAGCCACTCTGCTTCCTGCCCTACTCCATAACTCAGGTTACCACTAATCTGTTCTTTATCTCTAAAATTTTATTATTTCGAGAATACTATATAGATAGACTCCTACAGTATGTAAGTTTTTGAGGTTTTTTTTTCAGTTCTATCATAAGTCTCTTGAGATCCTTTCAGGTTTTTACCTGTATCAGTAGTCATTCCTTTTTATTGCTGAGAATTAAGTCACTAGAAATGGCAGGAACATTTAGAAGTACCTCAACATATCTGGTGGAAAAGGCAATGGCACCCCACTCCAGTACTCTTGCCTGGAAAATCCCATGGATGGAGAAGCCTGGTAGGCTGCAGTCCATAGGGTTGCAAAGAGTCAGACACGACTGAGCGACTTCACTTTCATTATTCCATCATATGGATATACCACCACTTGTTTATTTCTGATTGAAAAGTATTTGGATTGCTTCCACTTTGGTGATATTATGAGTAAAGTTTTTTTTGATATTTGTGTACACATTTTTGTGTGAATATAACTTTTCATTACTCTGAGATAAATGCCTAGTAATAACTGCTGGATAGCATGGTAAGTGCCCAAGGATAACTGCTGGATCAAATGGTAAGCACATGCTACTTTTTGTAAAAAATTACCCTCCTCTTCTCCAGAGAGGCTGTACTATTTTACATTCCTACCAGCAGTGTATGAGTGATCCACATTCTCCACATTCTCGTCAGCATTTGGGGTTATCACTATTTTTTACTTTAGCTATTTTGGGAGGTGTGTAATGGTAGCTCATTGGGGTTTTAATTTGCATTTCCCTAGTGGCTAATGGCGGAGAAGGCAATGGCACTCCACTCCAGTACTCTTGCCTGGAAAATCCCATGGACGGAGGAGCCTGGTAGGCTGTAGTCCATGGGGTCGCAAAGAGTCGGACACGACTGAGCGTGTTCACTCAGTCAAGTGTTCACTTCACTTTCACTTTTCACTTTCATGCATTGGAGAAGGAAATGGCAACCCACTCCGGTGTTCTTGCCTGGAGAATCCCAGGGATGGGGGAGCTTGGTGAGCTGCCGTCTATGGGGTTGCACAGAGTCGGACACAACTGAAGCGACTTAGCAGCAGCAGCAGCAGCAGCAGCAGCAGCAGCAGCAGTGGCTAATGGGGCTGAACATTGTTTCGTGTGCTTATTTGCCATCTGTTTATCCTATTCAGTGAAATGTCTGTTCATGTCTTTTGCCAATTTTCTAGATATTTCTTTCTTTTTTTTTTTTTTTAACTGAGTTTTAAGTGTTCTTCATGTATTCTAGATACAAGTCCTTTGTCAAATATGTGGTTTGCAAATATTTTCTTCCAGCTTATAGCTTATCTTTTCATCTTCTTCATAGGATATTTTACAGAGCAGAAGTTTTTTTTTTTTCTTTTGATGAAGTTTTTTTTTTCAATTTTTTAATCAATTTTTCCTCTTATGGATATGTTTTGATATCACCCTTTATTTTTATCCCCGTCTTTTTTCTTGAGTTACGTGTATTTGCAGCTAAAAGGAAAACTTTGAGTAAGGCATTATTGTGAGTTACCTGTGTTTCCATACTTTCAGCAATTTACACATGTTGGGTAGATTTAGATTATTTGCTTTATAGGAGCTGAGCAGTGCAGGTAATGAGTGGATTCTGGAAAGTACAAACTACATTTATTAAGACATTTTCCTCCTTGTTCTCACAACTGGTATTCTTTCTCAGGCTTTTTAGCAGTCCTGGTTTTGGGGATTGCACTAGTTGGTCTGTGCTCCAAGCTACAAACCTAGGAGATGTACAAAGGCTGTTTTATTTTGTAGTAAGGAGTCTCTGTAGCATAGGGGAAAGTGCACGCATAGAATTACATGCCCAAAGGCAGTCATGCCCAAACTTGAATCTTCCAAGCTGTGTGGTTTCTCCATGCTTTTTCTCACCAGGAAAGTGGGGATAACAATCTTCACTGCATAAAGTTGCTGTGAGAAGAAAAGGAAGTCGTAATGTATGCAAGGCATATTACAGAGGATCTGATATGCAAATGTGCTAAATGAATTACTTGTTATGACATAACCTTTCCTTTCTGCATGCATTCGTGTTCAGATTATTTCCATCTAAAGTGAAAATTTCAAAGTTCCATAGCTGCTACCAGTCGTTTATCGAGGAGAACATGGAGATCTAAAGGAAAAAGCTCCACCTGCATTTGGTCCCTTGAGGAGGAGATGAACAAATGAATTTACACATGAGAGAGGAGTGAATCTACTTTGCTTATTTACAGAAGGGATGTTATCCAGTAACTACCTCTTCCTTTGCAATTGTTTAGCAGAATATACATCCCTAACAAGTGTGTACCCCTCAAAAACAAATCTGAGATACGAATTGAAGTTTATTTGGAGTATGATCAAAGCAAACACTTTGGAGGATTAGGCAAATGAAAGAAGGAAGTGAAAGTGAAGTTGCTCAGTTGTATCAGACTCTTTGCGACCCTGTGGACTGTAGCCTACCAGGCTCCTCTGTCCATGGGATTTTCCAGGCAATAGTACTGGAGTGGATTGCCATTTCCTTCTCCAGGGGATCTTCTCAAACCAGGGATTGAACCCGGGTCTCCCACACTGTAGACAGACACTTCACCGTCCGGAAGGGTCACCCAAAAAGGATGTGTTATCAACAGGATACCACCTGAGGCAGTATGAGTTTAATTCCTCGGAGAAGTCTGTGAGCTGGTGGAGAAGCTGGGACTCAGAGTTATCTCACTGGAGGAAGGAGGGATATAGGTATTTGTCTGCCAGTTCCCCTTGGTATTGGAGGATGGGTGCTCCAGGGTGGGTTGGTTAATTCCCTGGCACGTCCCACATCTCTGCAGAGTAGAAAAAGCCCTCAGGCAGGGTGCTGACAGTTGAGTGAAAGAAATGGCTGATTCATGTCAATGTATGGCAAAACCCACCACAATATTGTAAAGTAATTAGCCTCCAATTCTAATAAATAAATTAAAAAAAAGAAATGATGTCAAGGGGGTGCAGCAAGGCCTTGATGGTTTCTGCTACAGTCAGTTCTTTGCCTCTCAGGTGTCCCATTTTAACTTTATCTCATACTGTTTCTTCAAGTTTGAGGCCGGTCACTAGGAGTCAGTGGACAAGCTATGGTCCCTGCTGTTGCCCTTGGTTTCAAGGACATAACTGCTATTTATCATCTCCTTCCTTCATCGTGCACTCTAGATCTCCCTTAGCCAGCACTTGAGAACATGGAGGTTGCTTAGAGAGTTGGGGAACCCACACCTTCATTTCCTAGAGTCTGGGCCCCTGGTTAGAGTCTTAGTGCTTCAGTAGTTAAAACAGCTTGTTTACACCTCCTGGACAGCATGGACATATCAAGAGGGACTCTGATGAATTCTCTGGGTTCTAGACCTATTCTTTCATGCACCATTATGTAGCAACAACCCCAGCTACTTACAATTATCAGAGACAGTGAGCTCTGATGATGTAGACACTCTTTTCTTGACTTGCTCAGGAAAAGAGAGTTTGGTGGAACCTTTACTGTTTCTTCTGGTAGAAGCCTTCCCATCACCATTGGCCCATCCACATTCTTACTCACAGACCTAAACTAATGTGGGAGTTTTATCTAGGATAAGGATATCATCTTAATTACACATTTGGGAATGGAGACGACAATCCACTGAGAGACAGACTCGAGCCAGTTCTCCATTTGTCACCTAGTTTCCTCTTCGCTGCCTCCTCCCTACTAGGGGGTCATTTGGTGATTCACTCAGACCCAGTACCAAACAGTCTTTGAATGATCTGGTCACTCTCTTCTCCTCGGTGTACAGTTATGTGGGTAAATGGCTATAGGTCCTTTTGGGATAGGATTAGGGGAACTCTTCTTGTGTGCTTGCTCTGGTTTTGCAGGTCAAATGCCTTTAGTGGCTTCAATTGGTTGGCTCTGGATCTGAGAGCTGATTGGTCTAAAAATGAGGCCAGAGTTGGAGTGTCTGTTCATCAGCTCGTGTTAGTCATTGGTTGAAGACTGTCCTGGGGGAGCATCAATACCCTGGTATTCCTGGTTGGCCCAGCAGGAGCAGAGAAGGTTCCTGTGGTCAGAGAAAGCCCTCAGGCAAAGAGCTGTGGTGTTGGTGGTGGCAATCTGAGCAGACAGGCAACGAAATGGTTAGCAAGCAGGATCCACCAGGTATGGGGCACCAACCACATTGTTGACAAACTTATTCCTGCCAGTTTGGAATAATTTGCACATAGTATTACCCACTAGTATCAGAGAATTCAGTGGATTAATCTTTCAGCTAACTTTAGGATTTATCTTTCCCTACAATCCCAGTTTGTAAATACTTGTGGCTTAGAATTATTTTTTCCCCTCTAAATTAAAAAAAAAAAAAAAAAACGAGCTCACTAATAAAAATCATTATAAAAGCCAAGTAAATTAGAAAACAACAACAACAAAAAAGAGACAAAAGTAAATCAAATATATGTCAGTAAAGTTCAAAAAAATACATAAAGCAACACATAAGATCATTGAGAAAATACTGTAACGCAGGCATGGAGTAAGAGGCATAAGTGCACTGGAGATAATTTATTATTATGATGCACAAGTTAAAGGAAGGAAATAGGCAGAGACCTTGAGTATCTCTGCCGATTCCCTGGTGTCTGGCCTCATGTCCTCCAGCATTAGAACATCTCCAGGAGAGAGAGAAGACGTGGAATATCATTCTCACTTTATCGAAAGGGAAGATGAATAATAAAAAGTTAATATGTTTGAAGTTACATCGTGAATTTTAGGAACACAACTGTGCCTCTTGATTCCCAGTTTAGTATCCTGAACTGTTCTTTATGTCACTGCAATTTCGATCTCAAATTACATCGGTAAGCTCATACGCCACAGTCTGTTTTCTCTGGGGGAATGGAGAATGACAGCCTGTCTGTCATCCATCTTTGCTTTAGAATGAAATGTGACTTTTATGTAACTGCAGTAATATATGTACACTATAAAAATGCCTTGCAGTCTGAAAATGCTGCAAATAAATTGGGAAATGAAGACAAATGTGCCACTGAAAGGTTATAATTTTCAACTCTCTTAGCATGAGTCAGACTCCATGTGCCAGTGTTCTCTTGAAATGGGGCTGACAGTTCTTCAGTGTTAACCAGAAACATGATAGAATTAATCTCATACATCATAAGTGTCTCGTACCCACCACCACAAATGACACATTGGAACTTGGGACATTTTGTTGGAAAAGTGAACCCAAAAGCCATGTAGCCTGATAGCAATGTCTTTCTGTTAATTTTGTTCATACACAATTTGTTCTTACTGAAATTTTCCTTTCAGGAGTATTTTACATCAAATGGCCCTGGGATGTACTTTCAAGTATATTCCCATGTAGGATGCTGGGGGAGACTTGTGTACTGGGAGTGTCAGACCTTTATTCTCAATATTTAAAGTAGTTTTAGCAAAAGCTGCCGTGTATTTATATATATGTATACATATATAAATGTGTGTGTGTGTATAAAAATTAAGTTCTCAAGTGCTTCATCTACTGTGTACTTACAAATGAGGACTTGGGGCTGAATGCTTATAATCATTCAATGCCCAGAGAGTTTCAACTGCTCAACAGCAATGGTTTTATGGATCTTTGCTCCAAATCCTTGCTTTCTGTGCAGACATGGAGTGAACTTCCACTTCCCTTCCTCTCTACCCACCCTGAAGGAATGGGTTTGATTTCATCTGTCACCTCCTGGCCAGCCACATAGCCATGGCAGCACTAGTAGACTGCATTAAGCCTTCTACTTCTCTTTGGGTATTTAAGCCACTTAACCCTTGTGGCTCAGACAGTAAAGAATCAACCTGCAATACAGGAGACCCAGGTTCAATCCCTGGGATTGAAGGAAGGAAATGGTAACCCACTCCAGTATTCTTGCCTGGAAAATTCTGTGGACAGAGGAGCCTGGCGGGCTGCAGTCCGTGT
The DNA here is from genome assembly GCF_002263795.3 of Bos taurus. NCBI lineage: Eukaryota > Metazoa > Chordata > Mammalia > Artiodactyla > Bovidae > Bos > Bos taurus. Next base: position 15,271,577 of record NC_037355.1, on the reverse strand, counting down.
GGTCTCAAAGAGTCAGACACGACTGAGCAACTTAACGCAAACACTGGAGCTCGTAGAATCCACTCCTTTATTTTGTGAGAAAGGGGATGATAATTATACTTTTTCTTCTCTGATTCCTCAGAGGTTACCAACAGCAGTTCTCTGGGATCCCTGAACTGTTCTTTGTCTGCTTGAAACTCATTTAGAACACCTAGGTCCTCATCTACAACCACCTGATCCATCTGTGATTTCAGTTTCCTCTTAACAATGTTAGTTTCACCTTTCCCAGTGTGACAACAGTGCTTTTAGGTGGAGTAGATGGAGTAAAGCAGAAGCTGAATGAATGCATTTCTTTTTGTGGTTTGCTAGTATTAAATCTTTGCCCCTAGAGCAGATTTAAAACAACTTATTTAATAACCTAAAACAAAGTGAGCAACAGAAAATTGAAAAATAAAAAGTTATTACCAACATTTTCTCCCCTCCATACCCCCACACCACAATTTGAAAAGAATCATCATTAGCTAATCAAAATATTCATTTCACTTTGGCTCTTACCTGTTCTTATTTATTCGTTACAGTTCTTAGTAAACCATTCCCCAATTATACATTTTTTAGTTTTCCCATTCTACTGAAGAATATTATGCCATCTTTCTTTTTAAATATTTTCAAAGCCTGCCACTGACCCTATTTTTTCATCCATTTATTTTGAATAATGATTAGTAATTGAAGCTGCTGAATGATTAGGACTTTATTATTCCAAGCGTGTGCTTTGGAATCTAAAAGACTATCTTCTCTGTTTTAAATGCTTGCATAACCTTTAGCAGACAGAGCAACATCTTTGAACTTTGGTTTCCTCCCGTATAAATAAGCTGTGAGGATTCAGTGAAATAACATGTGTGAAAGTCCTGCTCCATGTGCCTTACACAGGATAGAAAATCTGTGAAGTATCATCTTTCCTCAACTTTGAATAAACTGTGATGAGATTGAAGCAATCAATTTTTATTATTTTTTATGGGAATATAGTTGATTTGAAAGTGAAAGTGTTCATTGCTCAGTCGTGTCCCACTCTTTGCGAGCACATACACCAGGGAAGCCCAAAGCCAACCATTTCCCCAGCAAGCAGGGTTTGAACCTGCATGGGGAGACTTCACTGGATTTCAAGCCTAATGCTTTAACCAGTGAACCATTGCTGCCGCCAAGGGGCTTCCCTGGTGGCTCAGATGGTAAAGAATCCACAGTGCAGGGTAACTGGGTTCAATCCCTGGGTCAGGAAGATCCCCTGGAGAAAGGAATGGCTACCCAGTCGGATAGCGGAGCCTGGTGGGCTTCAGTCCATGGGGTGGCAAAGAGTTAGACATGACTGAGCAACTAAGCATGCACACATAGATAGTTGATTTACACTGTTGTGTTAGTTTCAGGTGTATGGCAAAGTGGTTTACTTATGCATATATTGGTTTTGTTTTTTCCCATAAGATATTTCAGAGTATTGAGTAGAGTTCCCTGTGCTATACAGTAGGTCCCTGTTGATAATCTATTTTATATGTAGTGGTGTATATATGTTAATCCTTCCCCTTTGATAGCCATAGTTTGTTTTCTAAGTCTGTGAGTCTGTTTCTGTTTTGTAAATAAGTTCATGTGTACCATTTTTTAAAATTCCACATATAAGTGATATTATATGGTATCCATCTTTCTCTGCTGACTCACTTTGGTTTGTGTGATAATTTCTAGGTCCATCCGTGTTGCTGCAAATGGTATTATTTCATTCTTTTCCATGGCTGAGCAGTATTGCATTGTTTATCTGTTTGTGTATGCTGCATCTTCTTTATCCATTCCTCTGTCAGTGGACATTAAGGTTGCGTCCATGTCTTGGCTGTTGTAAATAGTGCTGCAATGAACACTGGGATGCGTGTATCTTTTTGAATTGTGTTTTTTTCAGATACGTGCTCAGGAGTGGGATTGCTGGATCATATGGTAGTTCTATTTTTAGTTTTTTAAGAAACCTCCGTATTGTTTCCCACCGTGGCTGCACCAGTTTACTTTTGCAACCAAAAGTGTGGGAGGGCTCCCTTTTTTCCACACCCTCTCCAGAGTTTATTGTTTGTAGACTTTTTGATGATGACCATTCTGACTGCTGTGAGGTGTTACCTCATTGTAGTTTTGATTCGCATTTCTCTAATAATTAGCAATACTGAGCATTTTTTTCACATGAAGCAATCAATTTTGATCATTATGGAGAATTAATTGTTTTTATAGATCTTTATCTGTAAAATAAAGGCAAGAAAAGTAAGGCAGCTTCATGGATCATTATTCTGAATATTTTGAATTCTGAAAAAGTGTCAGGACTTCAAGCTCTCAAGATGTATTACCCAATTTTTTCCTAACAAGACTCATTTTTCCAAGTTTATAATTTATAATGACTGATATCAACACTGAATAATTTGTCAGAGAGCCTTTTAATCAGTCTGTACTCTTTCTCATAACCAGTTCATACATCAAAGACTCGGATAGTTAAGGAAATAGTTTTAATTGCCAGATCTACCAAACTAACATACTTCACCCTGGGAAATTTTCTCAAAGGATGTAGAATGGAGATTGGTTCTGATCTCCTGTTATTGTTATAAATCAGACTTGTGGGAAAATTCCTTCTTTTGTCTATTATGTTATTTTCATTACGGAACAAGAAGTATCCTAACACAAATATCTTGTGAATTTAACACAAAATGAGACTTCTTTTGAGTAGAGAATGAGTGAAAAAAGTAAACTTAAAATTGATACTTTAGCTCTTTAAAAAAATTGCCGATTAAAAATCCAGTTCATATCAGGTCAAGTAAAAAGACATTTATTTTTCAATGAGTACCGGGGTACTCATGGGAAAAGCAAGCCAAGTGGATGGTAGAAGTGCCATTAAGCCTTAGGAAGTAGCAGCTGGAAACAAGGACCGAAACACAGTCAAGACTCAACTGCTGTCTTCAATCCCTGATTCTCTGAGTCTCATCCTTTTCTCTTGCAATGACTCACTTTCTCCACATGGCATAAACCATGAGCTGGTAACTCCTGAATTTATATCTTATGGCTCCATCCAGCAAAGAAAGAATAACACTGCTCTCATCACCTTGACGGAGAAGGCAGTAGCACCTCACTCCAGTACTCTTGCCTGGAAAATCCCATGGGTGGAGGAGCCTGGTGGGCTGTAGTTCACAGGGTCGAGAAGAGTCAGACACGACTGAGCAACTTCACTTTCACTTTTCACTTTGATGCATTGGAGAAGGAAATGGCAACCCACTCCAGTGTTCTTGCCTGGAGAATCCCAAGGACAGGGGAGCCTGGTGGGCTGCCGTCTATGGGGTCGCACAGAGTCGGACATGACTGAAGCGACTTAGCAGCAGCAGCATCACCTTGAAGACCTATAGTCCTAGGGAACGTGGTCATTGGTGCAGCTTGGGTCAGTGCCTTCAGGACTAATCGACTGTAGAGAGGGAGTGGGATCTGGTGAACACAGGGCAGGTACTATAAAAATCATTTAGGTACAGTGAGAGGCAGGTTGGTGGTTACTGGGTAGAAAAAAGCAATAGGTATCTTTATGACTTGGCCCTGCTCTTTTTCCACGACTATCTTTTGTAGCCTTCTTATGCTTTCAGCACTGTGAATACTGCCCTCGTGTCTTTCATTCATGGGCTTTTGCTCATAATGATCTTTCTGCTTGAAGTACTATTTTTCTTCCCTTCTCCTAGTGACTCCTACTTCCCCTTTTATTTGCCACTTAAATACACTGACCACAGAAAGCTTTCTGTGACCCTCAAGTTCAGGTTTCAGCCTAACCTGTGCTGCTGCTGCTAAGTCGCGTCAGTTGTATCTGACTCTGTGCGACCCCATAGAGCCTGTGCAGCCCAACAGGCTCCTCTGTTCCTGGGATTCTCCAGGCAAGAACACTGGAGTGGGTTGCCATTTCCTTCTCCAATGCATGAAAGTAAAAAGTGAAAGTGAAGTTGCTTAGTCGTGTCCGACTCTTCGCAACCCCACGAACTACAGCCTACCAGGTTCCTCCATCCATGGGATTCTCCAGGCAAGAGTACTGGAGTGGGGTGCCATTGCCTTCTCCGTAATCTGTGCTAGGGGATGCAATTATAGCCCGAATTTCTCACAGCAATTCAAATATCATACTGTATGGTCTTTGGTCTTCAATGCTAAATAGGCTATAAAATCATAAGGGTGGAGAACCTATTTATCATGTTTATAGCTATGTCTTTAGCCTTTGGCCCAACATCTGGCAAGAATAATTGTTCCATAAACAATTGTTAGGTAAACGAAGGCATAAACAAAGGAATAGGGAATGAGTACAATTTGAGAGTTGTGCTAGCCTGGAGAAAGGGGCAGTCATGGTAAACTGCATAGAGAGTTCGAGGGTTTCTTGGATAATCCTTTTACCCAGTTTAGAATACGGTATGTCTGGCACTGGGCCCAAGACTTAACACATACTATTTTATTTAATCTCTATGGGTTGGTTTTAGAATTCTTATTTTACATTTGAGGGAGCTTAAATAATGTGCCAGTGGTTCCACTCAGAGAACACACAGTAGCTGGGTTTAAAGCTCAGTATCTGACTCCGATTCCTGTGTTCTTAACCATTACTCTGCCTTGATTCCTTTGCTGGCAGTTCCAGGTGAGAGAATGGATTCCTAGGTCTTCTAGCCCTTGAAGTCTGTATGTCACCCCTTTTTTAAGAAGGAAGTAAGTTTTCCCAATACCATTAATATATTGACCTGTAGGTTCTTTGGCAGTTGAATAGATTGTTAAATTCTTATTCTTCCTGGTCATGATTGAGACTGTGAAAAACACAAATTAGCAGTCATAGTTTAACCATGAGAGGGAGCAAGAGAAGTTATTAACTGGTCATTTGCTGAAGCTTCCTGAGTTTCAATAGGTATAAATTATGTAGAATAAAAAATCTGCTAAATTTGATAATTATTTTCATTCTCTGATTCTATTATGGGCAGAAGTAAAACTTTCCAGAATCTCATAAATTACCAGTATGGAATGATTCTTAATTTAGAAGCAATGCCATAATTATCTAGGTTTTGAAATTTTCTCTACTTTCAGAGTACATGTTTACATATAACAATCTTGTTTTATGTAAAGTGACTCAGGTGACTCCTAAGTATCTGAAATTCTTCCAGTTCTATTCTTGGTTCAATCTGATGGAAAATTTGTCTTGAGTAGCTTTCCTAGGAGGAAAGTTTCTTCTATTTCCCTCTATTCTGTCCATATGACGGAATTCAAAACACAGGTGGGACAAGTGAAAATGTAGCCCATTATTCAGATGCCTTTTCTTTTGGGTGCTGGGTAAATTCAGCTCTAGAATAAAACAGACTGATGAGCCTGTCATTCAGAGTGACATGCCATTATATAACTATGAAGGATAAAGATGGGCATGTGAATCGACTTCCCTCTGTGCATTAATATTTTTAACTGTGATCATTTCCTGATCTTGTAATTATAAACCACTGAGTTGGATGTTTGAGTATAATTTACTAGAAGTATAATTCTTGCTGAAACCACAACAAGCACAACAGCCTCTTTTATTTATCAGAGTATGCATTCGTGTCAGCGATCAAGCATATGAAGTCACATTTATATATATCTTTGTTTTTGTCCCATCTCAGCTATAAGTTCATAAACTTCAAGAGAAAAAGATTCATCCCATCCATTTCTTTTATATTCTGTTTCACAGCATTCCCCCTGGTGGTGCCTTAGCTCCCAAAGGACACTTGATAACAGTGAGTAACCAACACTTCTCTCTTTGGGGTGTAGCTGTCTTTGGAGAAGTAATGTGGGAGTCCCAGTGTCACATTCTAAGTGTGACACTAATCCGGAAACTTCCATATGACTTGACAGTAATTTCCTTTATTTCTCTCTCTTTTTTTTTTTCTTCAGCTGCCACCACCAGTTCATTAGCAAGTCTGGTTAGCTCTGCGTTTAACGTAGATCCAGAATCTTCACACTTCTTTCCTTCTCTACTGTTATTAACCCAGACCAAGTCATCTTCTTAGGCTTATGTATTAGCTTTTTCCCTCCCCGCCCTAATGCCCAGAGGCTTACAGGATCTTAGTTTCCTGACCAGAGATTGAACGTGGGCCCTCCGCAGTGAATGCGTGGAGTCCTAACCAATGGACAACCAGGGAATTCCCTATGTTAGCCTTTTTTTTTTTTTTAGTTTATTATGGTTGTGCTGGGTCTTCGTTTCTGCATAGTTTTCCTCTAGTTGCGGCAAGTGGGAGCTAGTCTCTAGTTGTGCGTGGGCTTCTCGTTGTGGTGGCTTCTCCTGTTACGGAGCATGGGCTCTAGGGCACGCACGACTTCCATAGTTGCGGCTCCCGGGCTCAAGAGCACAGGCTCAGTAGCTGTGGTGCACGAGCTTAGCTCTTCACAGCATGTGGAGTCTTCCCAGATCAGGGATTGAAACTGTCTCCTGCATTGGCAAGCAGATTCTTTACCACTGAGCTGGAGGAAATCCCTGTACTAGCCTTTTTGTCTGCTTTCCATGCCGGTTCTATTGCTTCCCTCCACCCCTCAGCGCACCCTACCCAAACACTTTCATTTTTTGCACAGCGGAAAGAGAATGTAAATCAGATTCTCACTGTGCATCAGATGTTTCAGGTTCATTGCATCCTGGAGCCTTTTCACCTATTCTTTCTGCCTGGACAGTTTGGGAAATTCTCCCCTTCTATGGCTGGCTCATACTGTCATTTACATCGAGCTCAAAAGTAATTTCTGGGAGAGATTCTGAAATCTTCTTTTTTCTCTTGTAACTCTTCTCTCATCTTTGCCTACTCAAAAATATGTGTGTCATTCACTTAGTCCTATGTCAAGCAGAGAATAGTGAATTTCAGAGGAACTTACCTTTCAGTACTTTAGAACTGAAAACAACTTAAAAATTTTTTTCTAGTTGTAAGATTAATCCATGCTTATTAAGGAAATTTGAAAATGGAAAGTAAATGAAAATAATTAAATTACCCAAAACTCTGCCTTCTAGTTGTTGTTCAATCACTAAATTGTGTCTGACTCTTTGCGACCCATGGACTGCAGCACCCCAGGCCTCCCTGTCCATCACCAACTCCCAGAGCTGGCTCAAACTCATGCCCATCAAGTCAGTGATGCCATGCAACCATCTCATCCTCTGTCGTCCCCTTTTCCTGCCTTCCATCTTTCCCAGCATCAGGGTCTTTTCTAATGAGTTGGTTCTTCCCATCAGGTAGCCAAAGGCTATTGGCGCTTCAGCATCAGTCCTTCCAATGAATATTCAGGAGTGATCTCCTTTAGGATGGACTGGTTGGATCTCCTTGCAGTCCAAGGGACTCTCAAGAGTCTTCTCCAACACCAGAGTTCGAAAGCATCAATTCTTTGGTGCTCAGCCTTCTCTATGGTCCTACTCTCACATCCATACATGACTACTGGAAAAATAATAGCTTTGACTATACGGGCCTTTGTTGGCAAAGTAATGTCTCTAATTTATAATATGCTGTCTATGTTGGTCATAGCTTTTCTTCCAAAGAGCAAGCATCTTTTAATTTCATGGCTGCAGTCAGCATCTGCAGTGATTTTGGAGCCCAAGAAAATAAAGTCTGTCACTGTTTCCCCTTTTTCCCATCTATTTGTCATGAAGTGATGGGACTGGATGCCATGATCTTAGTTTTTTGAATGTTGACTTTTAAGCTAGCTTTTATACTCTCCTCTTTCACCCTCATCAAGAGTCTTTTTAGTTCCTCTTTGCTTTATGCCTTTAGGGTGGTGTCATCTGCATAACTGAAGTTGTTGATGTTTCTCCCTGCAATCTTGATTCCAGTTTGTGATTCATTCAGCCCAGCATTTCCCATGATGCACTCTGCATATAAGTTAAACCAGCAGGTTGACAATGTACACCCTTATGTACTTCTTTCCCAATTCTGAACCAATCCGTTGTTCCATGTCCATTTCTAATCATTGCTTCTTGAACTGCATGCCGGTTTCTTAGCAGACAGGCAGGGTGGTCTGATATTCCCATCTCTTTAAGATTTTTTCACAGTTTGTTGTGATCCACATAGTCAGAGGCCTTAGCATAGTCAGTGAAGCAGAAATAGATATTTTTCTGGAATTCTCTTTTTCTATGATCCAATGGATATTGGCAATGATCTCTGGTTCCTCTTCCTTTTCTCAACCCTGCTTGTGCATCTGGAAGTCCTCGGTTTACATACTACTGAAGCCTAGCTTGAAGGATTTTGAGCATTACTTTGCTAGCATGTGCAGTGAGCACAATTGTACAGTAGTTTGAGCATTCTTCGGCATTGCCTTTCTTTGGGATTGGAATGAAAACTGACCTTTTCCAGTCCTGTGGCCACTGCTGAGTTTTCCAAATGTGCTGACATATTGAGTGCAGCACTTTAACAACATCATCTTTTAAGATTTAAAATAGTTCAGCTGAAATTCCATCACCTCCACTAGCTTTGTTCATAGTAATGCTTCCTTAGGCCCTCTTGACTTCAGGCTCTAGGATGTCTGGCTATAGGTGAGTGACCACACCATGGTCCTGGTTATCCAGGTCATTAAGACTTTTTTGTATAATTTTTCTGTGTATTCTTGCCACCTTGTCTTAATCTTCTCTGCTTCTGTTAGGTCCTTGCTGTTTCTGCCCTTTATTGTGCCCATCTTTGCACAGGTTTCTCAGGAGACAGATAAGGTAGCCTGGTATTCCCATCTCTTTAAGACTTATCCACAGTTTGTTGTGATCCACACAATCAAAGGCTTTAGCATAGTCAGTGAAGCAGAAGTAGATGTTTTTCTGAAATTGTCTTGCTTTTTTATGATCGAGCAGTTGGCAATTTGATCTCTGGTTCCCCCGCCTTTTCTAAATCCATCTATAGTCTATACGTAGAGCATATGCTCTTTGCACAGAGCAGGTAGTGATATAGTATTTCATCCATCCATCACGTGCTCAGTCGTCTGACTCTTAGCAACCCTATGGCCTATAGCCTGTCAGGCTCCTTTGTCCATGAGATTCTCTAGGCAAGAATACTGGAATGGGTTGCCATTTCTTCCTCAAAGGGATCATCCCGACCCAGGGATTGAACCCATGTCTCCTGTGTCTCCTACATTGCAGGCAGATTCTTTACCACTTGAGCCATTGAGGAAGCCCAATACAGTATTGTTGATTACTAAATATTAAGTCCATGTTCTCTCCTTCTTCTTTCTTGATATTTTCTCAGTCATGTTAACTCTGAAGAATGAAAAGAGTTAAATGGTGATAAATATATCATTCCCTTGATTGCTCAAATAGCTGTTTTAAAAATACATAAATATGTTTTGAAATTTCATCTGAATGTTGCATATGTAATCAGTGCGTAGCATGTGTTTTATTGTAATGACAAGCGGCATCTGTTAAAAATGATTCTCCATAATGCCATTCCAGCTTGCCTAAATCTTAATATATTCAGCATATTTCTGTTCAGATAGTGCTGTGCTTCACTATGGAAGCGCTGACCTGGTTACTCACTCCTACCCCAAAAGCAGCCTTGGTTTCTTGTTCCTCAGCTCTCCCTGTCTGTTCTACTGCTGAGGAGCTGTGTTCTCAAGCCTACCTTCCCTCTCCCCATTCCCAGTCCAAATCTTGGCTCTCCAAGAGGCCTCAGGTGAGTAGCCAGACCTGAGCCAGACCTCAGGTTGAGTAGCCAGGCAGAGGGTCAAAGCCAGCTACAGGGGAGAGAGTCACAAAGACCATTCCAAGTCTGTGTGTGTGCATAGTTACTCAATCATGATGGACTCTTTGCGACCCCATGGACTTAGCCTGCCAGGCTCCTCTGCCCACGGAATTTTCCAGGTAAGAATACTGGAGTGGGTTGCTATTTCCTCCTTCAGGGGTTCTTCTTGACCCAGGGATTGAACTCAAATCTCTTGCGTCTCCTGCCTAGCGATTCCTAATTTCTGAGAGTGGGGTTTAGGAATCTGAATTTAACCAGGAGCTCCACGGGATTCTGATGCAAATTAATGTTTGAGAGCCATCAATTCATTTGCCAAGATGGGTATACAGGATGGCTCAGGCTGGCCAAGCACTGCGGTGTGAGAATTACGTTAGGTGAGCTTCACAGTGGTTACACAGACTTCTTGGGCTGGCTGAATGAGTTTTTGTTTTTGCAGCCCCTTCAGTTTTGTGCCCCCCTAGTCCTGGCCCGGCTTGGAATCTGTACTTCCAGAGAAGGCATGATCAAACACTGCAAAGAGCATGGAACCGGTGGCGCTGCTTAGCTGTATTACCTTGCTGCTTCTGCTAAGTCGCTTCAGTCGTGTCCGATTCTGTGCGACCCCATGGACTGCAGCCTACCAGGCTCCTCCGTCCATGGGATTTTCCAGGCAAGAGTACTGGAGTGGGTTGCCATTACCTTAGGCAACTTATTTATATACTCTGTACACCAGTTTTTCCCTTGGGAAAACAGGAGTAATAATCACACCAACTTTACAGAATTTGCTGTGAGGAATAAGTGGAATAATCCATGTGAAGAGCTTAGTACGGTGCCCATTAGAGAGCAGGGTACAGGCCCTGTTGGCTGTCACACTGCTTGTCCTATGGGCCAGTTTTGTTTTCCTCTATGGGAAAGCTCGGCCTGACTTTCACAGGAGAAATTCACATGTTTCCAGAATGCAACCCATTCATAACTTGAGGGTGTCCAACCTAAATGGTTTTGGCTTTGTCACTGTTTGGAGGAGTTAATCAGAGGCCATATTATTCTCATGCAAATTAAAAGAATAAAGCCCCAGGCAGCAAACGAATCCCAGCTGCCTCTGGTTGCTTTTATATCACCCAGCATCTTTCTTTAGAGAAGCCCTAAAAACTCAACTGATATTGTCAGCTTAGTAAACAACCTCATAAAGCCTCTTTGACGAAGATGTATTATTAAAATCGGAGAAGGCGATGGCACCCTACTCCAGTACTCTTGCCTGGAAAATCCCATGGATGGAGGAGCCTAGTAGGCTGCAGTCCATGGGGTCACTAAGAGTCATTCACGACTGAGCGACTTCACTTTCACTTTTCACTTTCATGCATTGGAGAAGGAAATGGCAACCCACTCCAGTGTTCTTGCCTGGAGAATCCCAGGGATGGGGGAGCCTGGTGGGCTGCCATCTATGGGGTGGCACAGAGTCGGACGCAACTGAAGCGACTTAGCAGCAGCAGCATTATTAAAATTGAGATTGTTTAAAACAAAGCCTCTTTCCAAATAGGATAAAATGTAAAAACTCCAAGAAATATACTAAAAAAGGAAAGCCAGATCAAAGAAAATTTGAGCATATAGGATCAGTGAGAGAAAAACTGTTTCAGTCTAGTTTTTCTGTTACTTTATTGTTAATGAGTAGAAACATCAGTAAGAAATTACAGATAATTTCAGAGGCACACTGAAGATAATTTTAGAGGCAGAGGGAATTGTGGGTTTATTTCTTTTTGTTGGCATCTGAACGGCCCACTATTTTGTGTTCCCATAGGCCAGTCCTGCAGTCTGTATCTGCCTTACTTAACGAGAGACCATTTCCCCAAACTCTCCCTGGCTCATTCTGCACAAGCTCTCTGGTGATCATCCCAAACACCCCCAGTATAGATCCCACTCCCACTTCAGAATCTTACCTTAGGGGCATCCTCTCTGAATTCTGACCTGCACCAGGAATGTGCAGCCTCCTCTTTCTGACTTTCCTTCTCTGTCCCAGCCTGTCTCCTGTAGCACCTGTTATCTGGGGTGATTTCTAATATCCGTTGCTACTTTTCTCTCTTGAAGCCCCTTCAGAAGAGGAAGAGGGCCTCAGGTTTTTTTGTATTCCCAGCAACCAGTGTCCTAGATGCTCAATAAACATTTGTTGATGGTGATGATAATGATGTTGACTAAAAATTGGACTGATTGTCTGGACTCTTCTTGTGATTAAATTCTGAATTAATTTCAGGTTTATTACAGCAGTGAATGAAACCGAAATTGCTCCCTACTTGGGACAGCAGGGCTGTGATGAGGTAGAGTAACCCCCAAACAAGTTCTAAGTTAGTTTCCCTTTTCCCTGATGCTAGTTTGCACCAGGATTTTGAGAAAATGTATGGATAGGACCTGGAACCTGCCACAAGAAGGTTTTTTGCTATTTACTACCATGTGCTGCCAGCTGATGGTTAAACACTAGATAATTTTAAAGTCCTCCCAAGAATTCCAGATTCCTTTCTTTGTCTCACTTGCAGCAGGACACTAGTCTTAATTTTCTACTTTCCCCTCATTGCCTCCTGATTCACAAGGATAAATTTAAGAGGGGAGCTGGCAGGGACTGATTGGTACAAGTCAAAGGCATGTTAAAAGTTAATGTATTTCCCTAGCCAGGTTGGGGACTAATGTAGCAATAAATTTAATGAAGATGACACAGATGGTTTACATAATGAGAAGCCAGCTAATGTGGAACTAAAGAACCTTTTGTTTTTCTAGGGAGGAAGGACAGGAGCTAAGCAGTGTTCGACATTTGTTTACAAAGCATCCACAGTAGCACAGGAATCCAAGAGATGGGGAAGGGTGCCTTTGTCGTCAAGCTGTCCCAAATTCAGTCTCTTCCTCTTACAGTCTCACTGCTGTTTCTGGGTTTGGGGCCAGTGTGCCATGTTCCAGCTGACATTCCTGGGCACCTATGGAAGTTGGTGCTTCAGGTTCCTGGTTCCTGGTATGTCAGGGTGTTTTAATCTCAGAGTTTTTAATCCGAGAGTTTTTAATCTCAGTCTTCTTACTTACCGACTCTGATAAGCTGTTCACCCGCTAGGTCTCACTTTTACTCCTTTGGGACTGAGTACCCCATTGGAGTTGTCAGGATGAAATAAAGTCATAGTATAACGAGGAAGGGTTCCTGTGCCCACAGCACGGAAAGCCAAACTCTGACAGCAGGTATTTGCAGCAAAGTAAGGGTTTATTTGCCGGAGGAGGTGATGGCACCCCACTCCAGTACTCTTGCCTGGAAAATCCCATGGATGGAGGAGCCTGGTGGGCTGTAGTTCACGGGGTCGAGAAGAGTCAGACACGACTGAGCAACTTCACTTTCACTTTTCACTTTCATGCATTGGAGAAGGAAATGGCAACCCACTCTAGTGTTCTCGACTGAAGCGACTTAGCAGCAGCAGCAGTAGCAGCAAGGGTTTATTTGCAGGCGCCAAGCAAGGGTGTGGGAGACAAGTCTTGGATCCGCTCCAACTTGGTCTTTGAGTGAGAGGTTTTTAAAAGAGGAAGAACAGAGAAGCTGGGGCTGATCATCATCTTGTGATATTTTTGTGATGTTTCTTAATTGTAATTTGGGGAGTCAGAATGTCTCTGGTTTAGGATTATCAAGCCATGTGGTCTGTGGCTTAGGGGTCTGTTTAACTCATCTTGCCCTCGAAAGACAATCTGTTTGTATGTTAATAATGTTATCTGTAAAAGCAATTTTAGTACTTTCATAATGTTATCAACAACAGCAGTTTTGGTCATCTGACTGTGACTGATGAGGGTTCATTTAGCACGGATTTGGGGACAAGAAAGGGAATAAAGTTTCGGATAGAGACGTTAATAAGAAACTCAGTAAGGGAACTTCATTTTAAAGGGCTTAATTTCAATAGCTAGAGAATGTGTAAGAGTGCCCGATTCATGGTATATTCCCAATAAATGGTAGCTCTTTTTACTGTTACTATTGAAGAATTTTAATCAACTCCACTCCTTCTGAATTGATGAAGATTCTGCATTTTCTCCTTCCTTTTTTTTATTTTCCGTTTCTCCCTGTTTCACTTCATCTCTTCTTTAAGTCTTAATAATTCTTCTAGGCTTCCTAGAGAAATAGGATATGTTACAGGGTTGGGTTTTATTTATTTTTTTGTTATTGTTGAATGTAATAATAAATAAATAATGATAATGTTGCAGGGTATAATAGGATGGACTAAAATTTCACTTCAAGAGACTTAGGGCAGGTGTTACACAGATCTTCCGACCATGAGAAGAAAGGGGGTGGACCCTTTCTGGACCTTGCAGTGCCGCCCGTAAAATAAAAGGCTGAGCTAGGTAATGCGTGAAGAGAGAAGAGCGTCACCCAGAACTAGAGGGATAAGTCACAACCCACTGCAGTTGCCCAACAACAATGCCGTGTGGGAGGAATTCAGGATGAAAAGCAGGATGAGGCAGTCTGTGCTTTGAATGTATGGGCCTCTAGATAGTTAGGTGAATATTTAGGGAAGAATTTCAATGACCTTTGATTCTTGCGTCTTCCTGTACATAAGAAGAGCACTAAAATCATTAGCTTGGGATATTTGTTCTTTGTGACTAGCACTAATCTTTTACCAAGATGTAGTCTTGACTACATGTATTTAGTACCAAAAAAAGTCATCCATATATTGGCCCTTCCCCTACCTCTTCAGAGCAGTTCCTCAACATTAACTGAGTGGCTGTTTCTCAGCCTATAGTGCTTAGGAAGACCCTGAACAAAACAAATACACAACTCTTGTGTTGTGTGTTTTTCTTTAAGTTAACACTTTTAACAGGGCTTCAAATGTGTTGCTATTTCCCCCTCAGTAGGAATGGGTCAGATGTAGTGATAAATTGCACTGAGTCAGCTCTGACTCTTTTCATAAGAAACTACTTTAGGAGCATCCAGGGATCTAAAGTGGAGAAGGCAATGGCACCCCACTCCAGTACCCTTGCCTGGAAAATTCCTGGTAGGCTGCAGTCCATGGGGTCTCGAAGAGTCAGACAGGACTGAGCGACTTCACTTTCACTTTTCACTTTCATTGGAGAAGGAAATGGCAACCCACTCCAGTGTTCTTGCCTGGAGAATCCCAGGGACGGGGGAGCCTGGTGGGCTGCCGTCTATGGGGTCGCAGAGTCGGACACGACTGAAGCCGCTTAGCAGCAGCAGCAGGGATCTAAAGAGGCTTGGAAAGGACAGGCCCTTTCCTGCAGAGGCTCAGCTTGACCTGCAGGGGAAAAGGTGTAATCAGTTACCAGCAGTGAGCCGGTTGTAGTGAAGCCCTCTGGGCACCAGGGGGCAGTCAGCTCCTCAGAGGGCTGCTGAGTCAGGGTCTGAAGAGCCTGTGCCTCTTAGGGGTGGACAAATGGATGCCCTGAGGCAGGAAAGGAGCTGAAAGCAAGAACTAGGGCTTCTTTGGAGCTGACTGCGGGGAGGTCATGGAACACTGCTGGTTAATGTGTCCTTTGAGGAAACTGCGGGGTCAAGCTTGAAGCTGACTAAGAGCTGAAGCCACAGGCTGTGTGACCAGGTAGCTGCATCCAGAGCCCCTGCCCCTGCGACAGACCACTGCTAACCCGTACCTCCGCAGGAGACTCAAACATAAGTCTGGCTCAGTCTCTGCAGGGTCTCTGGGTTCTGGTGCGTACAAGGTTTTGTTTGAGCCGCCTGAGCATGTCTGGCTGGTATGGGGTTTGATTGTAAATGCGATTTCGCCCCTCCTACCATCTTGCTGGGGCTTCTCCTTTGCCCTTGGATATAGGGTATCTTATTTTGGTGGGATCCAACATTTTCCTGTCGATGGTTGTTCAGGAGCGAGTTGTAGTTTTGGAGTTCTTGCAGGAGGAGATGAACGTACATCCTTCTACTCTGTCATCTTGTCAGAGTCAGTAACTGGACATGGAACAACAGACTGGTTCCAGATTGGGAAAGGTGTATGTCAAGGCCGTATATTGTCACCCTGCTTATTTAACTTATATGCAGAGTACATCATGCAAAATGCCGGGCTGGATAAAGCGCAAGCTGGAATCAAGATTGCTGGGAAAAATATCAATAACCTCAGATATGCAGATAACACCACCCTTATGGAAGAAAGTGAAGAGGAACTAAAGAGCCTCTTGATGAAAGTGCAAGAGGAGAGTGAAAAGTCTGGCTTAAAACTCAGCATTCAAAAAACGAAGATCATGGTATCCTGTCCCATCACTCCATGGCAAATATATGGAGAAACAATGGAAACAGTGACAGGCTTTCTTTTTGGGGGCTCCAAAATCACTGCAGATGGTGATTGCAGCCATGAAATTAAAAGACGCTTGTTCCTTGGAAGAAAAGCTGTGACCAACCTAGATAGCATATTAAAAAGCAGAGACATTTCTTTGCTGACAAAGGTCCGTCTAGTCAAAGCTATGGTTTTTCCAGTAGTCATGTATGGATGTGAGACTTGGACCATAAAGAAAGCTGACTGCCAAAGAATTGATGCTATTGAACTATGGTGTTGGAGAAGATTCTTGAGAGTCCCTTGTACTGCAAGGAGATCAAACCAGTTAATCCTAAAGGAAATCAGTCCTGAATATTCATTGGAAGGACTGATGCTGAAGCTGAAGCTCCAGTACTTTGGCCAGTACTTTGATGTGAAGAACTGACTCCTTGGAGAAGACCCTGATGCTGGGAAAGATTGAAGGCAGGAGGAAAAGGGGATGACTGAGGATGAGATGGCATCACCGACTTGATGGACATGAGTTTGAGCAAGCTCCGGGAGTTGGTGATGGACAGGGAGGCCCGGCGTGCTGTAGTCCATGGGATCGAAAAGAGCTGGAAACAGCTAAGTGATTGAACTGAATTGAAGAGCTGAAACATCCCTGAGGTGAGAAGCAGCATAGTGAGAAGAAAAGGGATTATCTTAATGAAACAGGGAAGGTCTGTCCTGCCTTGGCTTCTTAACTAAACCAATGGGAAGCTGTTTTATTGTTTTGGCCTTGGCTTCTTGATTTGTGAGTTGGGAACACCAGCCTTTCAGAGCTGTCGAGTGTGGGAGGCAACCCGTACCTAGCGATGTGCTCACGAAGTGAAAGTAATTATGGATAACTCCTTCATTTTTCCAGGTAAGAAAATCAATACTAAAGGAAGCTATCAGTTTGTGAGCTACATCAGTGTGTTTCCAACTGGAAAATGCACAGAAATTGCCTGGAGAGCTGGTTAAAACTGAAGAATCTGGCTTACAAGGCCTGGGTGGGGCCTAAGATTGCAACTCTTAACATGCTTCCAGGTCAGGCCCACACTGCCTATCCTCGGGCCAAATTCTGGATGGCAACAACCTGCAGAACACAACCTGCCAGAGTTGTGGTAAGCTTTAAGTGTCACGTGGATAAAAGCCCTTAGCAAATAGTCTTCTTAGGTAGGCCTCCAGTGAATTTGTTTGAGGAGCTGTGTGCCTTTAAGTTTGAGCAGAGCTGGGAGGAAGGTGCTGCAAAGGAGAAGGAAATTGGTGGAGACCCTCCCAGGCAGGGTCCCCAGGTGGTTTCTACTTTGAGTTCTCTGGGGGGAGAGTTATTTAATGGGTCTGTCTATAGCAGCTCCAGTTGGTAGGATATAAGCCAGGTTGGGCAGTCAGTGCTATTGGAGAAGGTTTCCTGAAGATGGTGCCTGAGAGGCGAAGGGAGAGGAAGGCCTGCCAAAAGAAAGGATGGCCCTCTCTTTTGGACCTCCACATCAGCAAGTTTACGACCCAGCAAAGTGCGGACTGTTCTCTGTAGGCCCGGCAAGCACAAATTTTCGAGTTTTATGAGGACATTCCAGCACTTACAGTGATTTTAAAAATTTAATGTGTGTGCTTTGCTCAGTGAACAGTGTTCTTTCAGAAATGGAACTAGATACCAGCCCAAGCTTCTCAGACATGTGCTTAACTGGCACCTGTTTAGGCCCTTCTTGCGGCGGGCTGCTGCTGACTGCTTAGGGCAGACACTCATTTGCTGTCTGGCCTTTACTCATTTCATACCGCCTTCACCCTCCACAGATGTGTCCGAGCACTAGGAGGCTCCTTTCAAGGGTCAGCTTATGGAATAATGTCCCGTCATCTTTTATCCCAGTGTCTTAATGGAATTCTCAATGTGCTGTTCTGGCTTTCTGTTAAGAGTCACAGCAGGATTAAGGAAAGAGTCTGAATGTGCTTCACCTAATAAGATCAGGTATCAAGGACACTGGACATAAATAGGAGAGACTCGTTGCTTTTCAAGGCAATTGATGAGCTTTTAGGCAAAGGCACTGATTATACAAAAATAAATTAATCCCTGACCCAAACATAAGGCAAAGTTATAGTGAGTGAAACCCAGGTTCTGTGTTTGGTGCTCCTATTTTCAGTAAAACCAACCTTAAGAATTGAATTATTTTACATTTTCCCCAATATCCTAGCTCCATGTTTCTCAGAGTGGCCTGAAGAACCCCCTACGTCAGAATCACCTGTGTAGTATTTATAAACAATGGATATTACCTGGCACCAACCCCAAGCCATCTGAAGTTGTGGCAGTAGAGTCCTCAAGAGACCTGTGTTTTCAACCCCTAAGGTTTGAGAACCACTGACATATTCTTTTTAAAAAAATTTTTATTGGAGTACAGTTGATTTACAGGAACCACTGACTTCTTTAAAGGCATTAGCTGGGTTGGTTAAGAGGAGACTATGAATGGACTTTTAGCTGTAGTTTATCTCTTTATCTAGATAAAATTTTATTTGCAGAAAATGTTTCCATGACTAAAAGAAGAATTAGAAAAATCTCTGGTTGTAGTGTATAGAGAATGGGTTTTCTTAGGTTCAGATCCTGACTGCCAATTTTTTGCCATCTTAGGCTGCTGCTGCTAAGTCAGTCGTGTCCGACTGTGTGACCCTATAGATGGCAGCCCACCAGGCTCCCCCATCCCTGGGCTTCTCCAGGCAAGAACACTGGAGTGGGTTTCCATTTCCTTTTCCAATGCATGACCCCATGGACTGAAGCCTACCAGGCTCCTCCGTCCATGGGATTTTCCAGGCAAGAGTACTGGAGTGGGTTGCCATTGCCTTCTCCGCATCTTAGGTTGCCAAAGGCCAGCCAACCTATTTTGGTCAATAAAGTTTTATTGAAACACAGCCTTGCCCATTTATTAACTGTTGTCTATGGCTATTTTCAGCTATAATGGCTGAGTTGAGTAGTTATGACAGAGATTATAAGGCCTGCCAAATCTAAAATGTTTGCTCACTGGCTCTTTAAGAAAAAGTTTAGCAACCCTTGGCTTAGGTGAATTAAAGCTCCTCTCTCTCAGCCCCAGTTTTTCTCATCAATAATATGAGATTAATAGCACCTATCTTGTATGATGTTGAAATAATTAAATGATATAATTAGTGTAAAATTTCTAGTCTGGCTTCTAATAATAATATTGGCTAAAATTTATTGATGGCTATGTGGTAGGCACAAATTTAAACACTTTACATGGCTCTTCTCATTTATTCTTTATTATAATTCTGTGAAGTCTAATTATTATTTCCATTTTTCTGAGAAAAGTGGAGTCCAGGAGACTGAGTTGTCTGTCCAAGGTGACACAGACTACAGTTGGCTGAGTCAGGATTTGATCCCAGAGCCTGTGTTCTTCGTCACTGTGCTGAATTTCTTCCAGTAAAGTTAGTTTCCTACCTTTCCCTCCCCGTCCTGAGGTTGGTCCTGCTTGTACCTCTCCTTGCACATCTTAATCCCAAGAGGATTCTGAAATGGGAAAAAGACTGCAGAGTTTACTCCACAAAACTCATCGTTTTAAAGTTGAGGAAACTAAGGCCTCGTCCAAAGCCCCGTAGTCAGATATGTGCAAAGCCAAGACTGGTGCCCAGGGGAGCCCTTGCTCACCAGTCAGCTGACAGCATTGAACCATGGACTAGCTCTCCTCTGTGTTGGAAAGCATGGATTGTTCTCTGGAGAGCTGAGTAAGAAGTAAACACTTAAGTGCTTACTGTCCTCAAGGTTCATAACACTCGCAAATACATATCTGTATGTAAGTATTGGATGGCCTTAACTTTAAATGCCTGTTAAACCCAGGCCACCTGCTAAGGTGGCCATATTGTGTTTCTCACATCTCTGTTTCTCCCCACTCTATTAAAACATTGAGATATTTCTGTATCCATTGGAAGTCATGACTTTCCTGAGTCTGCCTGGTGCCCTTCAACTGACCTATCTTTACCCTCTCTCCACTCAGCTTTCCGGAATCTAGCAATTAAAGAGTTAAGCCCAGACAGACCATTGGGTTTAGAGGACCTTGCTCTAGGCCTCTTGGGCTGTGCAGTGCAGGTGTGGAGCTCATGGCTAAATTCAGTCCTTTGACTGTTCCCCGAACCTGGCGTTGGCTTCTTTGGTTCAATAGGATGAGCTGAGTCAATAATATACTCTCTCTCCAGAATTTGTACCTAGAAGACAGGACAGTGGGACCTTTAAGTGGGAGTTGGAACAGCAGGAGGATTGTGAAGACGGTTGTGTCCAGGCTGGGCTCCAGGCAAGGCTGGGATGTGAGGGAGCTGAGGAGGGTGGAGGGAAACCCAGAGAGAGACCGACAGCATGAGACAGAGCAGATGGCCAGGAGAGGGACAGAGGGAGCCGTCGGTCCCAAGACCCACTTCGGTTGTTGAATATGTTCTAGGTCCTAAGACTCCCTACATGTGCCCAAACCAAACCCCTTTTGCCTGAACAAATCTGTTCTTGAAATACAAGAGCCAGACAGATAAGAGTTTCAAGCCAATAGTCATTCATTCCATTGAAATTAAACCACAGCAAGAGACCCATTTAAATCCTAAGAGCTATCGAGAGCAGCACCACGCCGCGGAGAGCATCTGCATGACTGGCCCAGCCTCTGAGAAGATAAAGCCTCACTGTGATGAGGTTAGATGAGGTTAGCAGCTGAAACCTAGCGGCCTGAAGAATGCTCTCCTCTCTCAAATTGGCCTTGATTCAGGGCTGCTGCCCGTGAGCGTGAATGATCACTTTTAATAACCAAATGGACATTGAAATGGTAATGAGAATATTATGGTTTTCCAAATGAAAAGCCTCAATCTAATACATTTTCCTTTGAGAACACTAATTTGAAAATAAAATCATAGTTAATTTAAGCTGAGTTAATTACAAGGAACCATGGAAAGTAACCAGCAAACGCCATGTTTACCATTGCTTCCATATACCGGTGCTCAAGTACCTATAGAGTCTATAATTTCTGACTTCCTGGGAAACTGAGGATGGCTGGCGAGAGTTCTGTCATAACTGAATGTTTTCGGATGATTATAAAATGTATTGGAAGAACCACAGACTGATGGGGAATGAGAAGATTTTAAGTAGGAATATGGATCATAGGCAAGACGAGTCCAAAGGCTAGGCCAGAAACGGAGTAGCAAGGTGGTGTGTCAGCAGGAGAGAGAAAAAAAATCCTTTAACGTGATACTCAAAGCCCAGTATTCTTTTTCACATGCTCTGAGCATCAGTCTCATGAACAGTCCTGGGGTTCATTTGTCTGTCTCTGCTTGTTCATTCCTTCTGCTGAGAAGGCTGAAGTCTCTGATGGAAATTCTTTTGAGTCCTTCAAACCTATACCCTCATACTTTCCTAATTCCTGTTCTGCCTCTAAATTTTTATTACACTGTGTATGGCCTCCTGTCCCCATGATATTTAAAATATATTACCTTGTTTTCCAACATTTGATGTACGTTTCTGCTTTTACTATATGCTCCCTTGAACTTTTGCACATTTTTTTTTTTTTTGACTTGTATGCCAGGAATATCTATGTCCTCCCTTCTCCACCATTTCTGATGAACTCTTGCTTATCTTCAAGGAACTGTTCAAAAGACACTTTTCTGGGGGATCCTTCCTGGACTTCTCAAAGTAAGGTGCCCACATATCTTCTTGTTTTCTTTTGGTTGATACTTGTATAATTATCTAGTAAATGTCTATCTCCCACTGTAGACCGGCCAGGGCGATGTGAAGCATACAGATTCCCAGTCCTGGGAGATTCTGGTTCCGTAGGTCTGGGGTAGGTTGTGGGGGCCTGGGAATTTCTGCATTAACAAGGATGCAGGTGATTCTTATCATCAAGAAAACTTGGCCGGTGCAGGTCCCCAGAGACTCATAGTCTGGAGCAAGGCCTTGGCAGAATGTGAGAAGAGATAATATTTTCCAAGTCCAGTTTCTATTTTAGGTTCATGTTTTGTAGGAAGCCTTGCCCTGTTTTTTCCCATAATGTGTTGCTTTTAGAATCCAGACTGATGAGCATATCTGGCTGCTGGATGAGAAAGAGACTCAGAGCAGCGACCTTTTCTCATTAAGGGCCTGGATCATGCCTGTTTTACCCGATATTCCTTCCTGTCCCTGCACATATGCTGGTAGGTATCCTTTGCATTTGTAGAGTCCTTATGGCTGATATCTTCCCCATTTCCCTCCAGATCGTGCACTCAGGGAGCCCTGAGTAAGAAATTTGGGCTTTTGGTCAAAAGAACTTGGAGAGAGTTTATTGACGATAGAGTATTTCCCAAGAAATGGGCACTAAGCAATAGGCTGGGCTGAATCTGATGTGGAGAGACAGCTTTCGGAGTGATTTTAAAAGCTTATGTAATCACTTTCCAATATCCTACCATTTCCACCTCCCTCTTAACACAGAAGGGTCAGTGAACACATTTGAGTGATCAATGAAGGATAGAGCAGACAAGACTTGAAATCTTCAATATTTGCCTGAACAGCTGAGTCTACCTTCCCCTTTAGAGTACTTATATTTTCTGCCCTTCTGCTTCTACTCATGAACACTGAACCCAGAAGGGAGTTTCAGATTTTTGAGTAGCCAGTTGCAGTACTTTTCTTTGAGCTATCTATCTTATCCAGTTTTGGTTACATCGTGCAGCAAGTGAGATTCTAGTTTCCCGACCAGGAAACTCATGCCCCTGCATCGGAAGCTTAGACTCTTAACAACTGGACCTTAGGGAAGTCCCCTTTGAGATATTTTGATTAAAAAATTTATTTCCATTTTGAGCACATTATTGAGATTTCTCAGAATTTGTTTTTCAGAAAAAATTCAAATTACAACCTAAACTTCGGATTAGTGACCTTAACCATATACTCTGATAGTTGGAAATTTATGTGTGTGATGATTTTATAAGACGTTTATCAGAAGGCAAATGTTCTCGCATGAATCACCACTATCTTTTATATCAAAACCTATTACAGATGAAGAACTCAATGTACTTGTTTCTCCCAAGCATCTTTAAAGCAGAGCAGGTTTGTCTTGAACATGGCGTTTCTTTTCTATCAGAGCTTGTGGCTCTCATCTCTGCTGGGACGTTAAGTGTCATTTAGGTTTCCTTCCACTTGGGGTCAGTATTGTGCTCCTGATAGTCACTGTGTTCTTGTTTTTGTTAACTTAAAAATGTTAATTTGGGCATTTCAGTGGAAATATCCACATAGTAACAAAATTGGAAGATGCCAGGGTACTGGAGCCCTGGCTGCTGCCATCCCTTTGATGGCCAGCTGCAAACTCACATTGTAACAAACACAGTGACCAATTCATTATAACTCCTTTGTCTCGATATCTTATTTTAATATTAATACCTTCTGAACCTTTTGAATGCTTTAGAGACTCCACCAGCAGTGACAGCTTATCATCACACAGTAGTGACAAAGGCTCAGCAACACGGGGCTGAGAAGACAGTATTTTACCTCCAGCTGTTTCTCCTTGTTGCTCTTAGCAAAATCCTCTGGATTTTTCCTAAAAAGAGAGCTATTACAGTTACTCATTTGAGGTAGAAATTAGACATTAAAAAACTGGTTCTCATCCTTAGCTGCACATTACGATCACCTGGAGAGAAGAAGTGAAATGCTGATGCCTTAATGTAGGACAGAGATGGAAATCTCTCAGAGGAGAAAGGAGCTTGGGAATCAGTATTTTTAAAAAGCTCTCCACATAACTTCAGTGTGGAACCAGATTGAGAACCACTGACCCAAAGGAAAATTTGGAGTGTTGGCTGCTAAGTTGCTTCAGTTGTGTCCGACTCTGTGTGACCCCATATACGGCAGCCCGCCAGGCTCCCCTGCCCCTGGGATTCTCCAGGCAAGAACACTGGAGTGGGTTGCCATTTCCTTCTCCAGTGCATGAAAGTGAAAAGTGAAAGTGAAGTCGCTCAGTCGTGAATGACTCTTAGCGACCCCATGGACTGCAGCCTACTAGGCTCCTCCATCCATGGGATTTTCCAGGCAAGAGTACTGGAGTGGGGTTCCATTGCCTTCAGCTACTAGTAAATATGGAAAAATTGCAGTTTTAGTACTCTTGCCTGGAAAGTCCCATGGACAGAGGAGCCTGGTAGGCTGCAGTCCATGGGGTTGTTGAGGGTCAGACACGACTGAGCGACTTCACTTTCACTTTTCACTTTCATGCATTGGAGAAGGAAATGGCAACCTACTCCAGTGTTCTTGCCTGGAGAATCCGAGGGGCAGGGGAGCCTGGCGGGCTGCCGTCTATAGGGTCACACAGAGTCGGACACAACTGAGTGACTTAGCAGCAGCAGTAGGTTAAAATTAAGCCCGAAATCAGAAAATCTGGTTTCTAGTTCCTTCTCTGAAAGGTAGAGAGAAGAGGGTGGACTGTTGAGGGACCCCAGGATTCAAGGAATGACATGACAATGAGTTCTCTGGGTTGTCTTTTTCCCTCTTATGTATCCCAGACTTCTTTCTAGAAAAGCCCCAAAGCTAGGAACTTCACTGAGTACAAATAAAATCCCAGGAAAAGTTTGCTCTCTCTCTTGTCAAAAGACTGGGAAGTGTGCAGCCTGACAAGAACTTTTGACAATGGATGCCCTCCTCTAGGGACACAGCAGGGAAGAAACCATGTCACGCCCTTACATTGTGGAAAATATCGAGAATTCTGGGAGAGGACCTAGACTTCCGCCCGCTGGGCTGGACTAATGGGTGTACACTCTTGCCCCTCATTCCCCAATGCTGAAGTGGTGTTTGTGGAAGCCAGGTGGGGAGCCTGTATTCCTACCCCGTCCTGTAGTGATGAGGCAGCATCCTCTATACCCTCCACCCCCTGCATTGTTCAGTGGAGGCCATCCATGGAACTTGAATTTCCACCTACAGCTGGTGGTATTGAATGAGGGAGTCTGGACTTTTACCTCCTTCCAGTGGTAAAGAGGAGGAGAGTTAGTGCCTTCCTGCCACCATCAGCCCAGTTTCAGTGTAGGTCAGCTAAAGCAAAACATTTAAGTAAGGTCTAGAGTCTTAAAGACTTATATAATACTCAGAATGTCCAAAATACGGTTTTTAAAAAAATCACTCTTTGTGCCGAGAACCAAGAGAATCTTAATGTGAATGAGAGAAGAAAATCAATAGGTGTCAAGATGGAGGTGACACACATGGGGATTTTTGATGAGTATTTTAAAGCAGATCTCTTAAAAGTGGTTCAGTTAGCATCTATGAACATGCCTGAAACAGAGGGAAGCAAGCTGTTCAGATGACTTCTGTGCACCCTGCTGTTTGAAGATCACCAGTTCAGAAAGTTTAGGCTTCTTTGAAGACATGAGGCAGGCAGCTGGCCAACCAGGTCTTTGTTTCTTAAACTCTAAACATTTATTTCTGCCAGAGTCTAAGCCTGCTTAGTCCTAAATGTTTCTTGAATGCTTCTGACTTATTTCTTGTTAGTATCATGTAAACCTAAGTAGGCTGAATATCAGCAAATAGAATATCCAACCTCATTGATCTTTATGGCTAAAGATTTAAGGAACCAAGAACTACTATCCCTTTGTAGGCCCAGAATCCAGGGATACTGTCTCTGACTACTCCTACCTAACTTAAACTGCATCGCTTATTAAGGGTGGGACCACTGTTTCATTTCTCTTTCATATTGGCTGCAGCTCCCATACCCTATCTGTGCTCTGCTTACTGCTTCACTCCAGGGTCAATTTAGGGGAGTTTGGTGGGTGATTTGGTGGTAGCTGTTCCAGTGGCATTTGGTAAAAAATAGAGGAAGAAGGAGAGGGGTTTGGGTCCCCTCTTTCCCCTTCTACTTCTGCCATCTTTAGCAGGAGCCCTAACAGCAGTCCTCAGCAGCTTCCATGCTTCACTTTTGTTGAAGTCTTCCACCCACCCCAGAGCTCCATCAGCTGCTCTTTGCAAAAGTCCAAAACCCTTACAATAAAAATGCCCATGAAAGCTTGCGGCTGGGTTTTCTTTTGAAATGTAGGTCCGTGTTATTAACCCAATCAAGCATAGGTCCCATTCATAAAACACCTTTCATCTGGTGTCCTCCTCCTTTAGGATTTGGTAAGAAAAGGAAGAGAGGAGTGAGTTCCATTTTAGTTTCCCACCTTTGATGGTAATAAAATTGAGGAAAAACCTGAAAGGACTCCATGCTTGGGCAGAAAGGAACAAGCCTGTCCTCTCTCTTTCCAGTTAGGACCAGAGCCACTGTTCTGTTGTCTTTTCAGAAATCCATAGTCCCTGTGACTAAAAAGTTTCCTTCCTACCATTCTAAGGGAACATGGTAGGTCATTGAGAAGCACTGATGTTTGCTGATGTACCTGGACAAGTTGTTACCTGGATACCTCATGTTCTCAATCTTCTGAATTTCCTGCCATCAGATTATGGGGTGAGGACATCGGTTCCTGTCAAATGTTTCTCAAACAGAAGTAGAATTGTTCTTAGTCTTGTCAAGCCCCATGGTGATTCCTAAGGCTCTGTTGTACAAAATTTTCTGGATAATCAGCTCTTCTCTAAACAACTGGCTACTCTTCCAGAGAGGAAGCTGGGGGTCAGTTTTGTCCCATCCTGATAGTGTTCCTCTATCAGACTCTACTCGATAAGTACAGCTAGTTGATTGCTGATCTTGCTTATTCTTATAGTTGCTGTTTTTGGCAAAAGCCTAAATCTGCTTTTGAATCTGCTAACAGGAGCAGGCAGGATTTAGGAACGAAAAGAGGAAGCAGTGTGGTTGAGGCTCATGGGTCTGTTTTTTCCCCCAAGTCTCTCTGCATATGGATATTTGCATATGCAGGGATGAATGACTAAGGTGAGTCTTCCTCTTTTGTGACACAGGGCTTTGCTGAGCCTGTGGCAGCCATAGCTTTGGATTCCCAATTCAGTGTCTTTCCTTTACACCATCAGGTGGATCTTCAGAAAAGCAACAGATTGGAGGAAATTTGTGGTGGGGTTTTAAAATGTCATAAGCTGTAGCCTCAAAGAGGAGAGAGTAATGAACTAGGGACTGTCATGATCCAGACTTAATGGGAGATGAGATTATCACTGAGAGCATGAGGACAGTGTTGGTTAATGTGATCACACAGGGGATGAGGGCTCAGATAATGAGCCACGTGAATTAAACATAAATGTCACACAGTGATATATTGTTTCAGGAAAAAAATCGAAGACCTCTTTAGTAGAGAGTTTTGAGGAATGTTCTAGACAGGCAAGCGTGGTTATTGAGGATATGTCTTACTCTGTTGGATGTAACAGGAATCCCCAGAAAGGGAGGCTGAAATCTCTAGAGTCCCCTATCTTCCCATCCCGTCCCCAGTAACCAGTGGGAAAGTGCGGCCACCGCACCGCACCTGTCCATTTCACCCTCGCCCAGGAAATTGTTTCTGGTCATGAAATGTGGTATCAGCCAACAAATGGATTAGGGTTTACCCTGAGTAATTTTCCAAGTGAGCATTATCTAGAAGTTGAGTTGTCTGCCTTGGCAAATACAACTTATAATTAAAAAGACAGTGTACTCAGGTTGAGTTTATTGGCTAATATGAAAAGATGTGTTAAACCATACACTTGCATCCAGGGCTATAAAACATGTAAGAAGTAAGATCCAGGAGCTGGGAACAAACAGATGAGTCCCATTGTCTGTTCCTTTGCTCTCCATCAAAACTGTGTTTTATGCTTGTAAATTAATCGCTCTCATGGACATCCACCTCTGCACAAAAAACCCATCATTTTAATGCAGTTTTTTTTGTTATACTTCACCTTTGTGAAATCTGGTCTCTTTTCCTTTGAGAGGATAGAGAACAGATGACAGATGATCATTCCCCTCTGACTAAATAATGCTCTGTATACAACATTCTTAACAGAATAATGCTGAGATTCTGCTTCAGAATAAATAATCCCTCTCTCTTCTTTGTCCTTATTTAACTGTCTCTGTTCCATTATTTAATTTAAGATTGAGAAATCAGACTGAACATAGAAATAAAATAAGAGAAATGAATCAAAAGAAAAATAACGTGTGAGTGTTTGTTTCCAGGTACAGTGTTAGGAGCACCCTAACTTAATTCTAAATACCATATGAGACTTGCCTAATTTCTACACATAGTCTGAGTTACTGGTATATTCTGAATTGATCTTTAAAAAATAGCTTTATTGCAGCATAATTGACATTATAATGAATGACATAGTTAAATATGTAAAATTTGATCAGTGTGAACAAATGTTACACCTGTGAAACTAGCACAGCCTCAAGATGATAAACATAAGCATTATCTCCCAAAGTTTCCTTTTGCCCCTTGGTAACTCCTTTCTTCTTCTCCTACCTGCTTCCCCCACCTACCACTGATCTATTTTCTGTCCCTATAGATCGTTATATTTCTCAGTTTATTTAAGGTGCTTTTAATTTATTTTGGTGATATTTTGTAGTGTTTAGGATAACATCCGGAACATCCTTTCTCAGATTTATTCTTGAGTATTGCACATTTTTTATACTATTGTAAATTTCTATGTAAATTTTTTATTTTAGTTTATTTCTAGTGTATAGAAATATAGTTGATATTTCTACATTGCCTTGAATCTTGAAATCTTTCTAAATTCCCACACTGGTGCCACTACATTTTTTGTAGGTTCCACCAACTTTTTCTACATGGACAACATATGTCAGTGAATCAAGGAAATGACATTTCTTCATTTTCAATTTGGCTGTCTTGTATGCTTTTTCTTGCCTCATTGTGTTAGTAGGGATCTCCAGTACAGTGTTGAATAGAAGCAAGGAGAATGAACACTTTTGCCTTGTTTTGGATTTTTTTGGTAAAGCATTCACTCTTTCACTGTTAAGTGTGATGTTAGTTGTAGGGATTTCAAAAATGCTCCCCTTTTCAGGCTGAAGAAGCTCTTTTTTATCTCTAGTTTGTTGAATGTTTTAATGAAGAATGGATATTGGGTTTTGTCAAAGGTTTTTGGGCTTATGTTGAAGTCATCATATGGTTTTTCATCTTTTTAGACTTTGCATTGTGATTTTCATCGATTTTTAAAAACTTACATTGACACCCAATAATTATGTTATATAATTCTTTTAATATATTTCTGAGTTTAGTTTGCTAACCTTTAAAATAACCTCAGATATGTAGATGATACCATTCTTATGGCAGAAAGCAAAGAGGAACTAAAGAGCCCCTTGATGAAGATAAAAGAACTGGCTTAAAACTCAACATTAAAAAAACTAAGATCAGAGCATCTGGTCCCATCGCTTCATGAAAAATAGATGGCGAAACAATGGAAACAGTGACAGACTTTATTTTCTTGAGCTCCAAAGTCACTGAAGATGGTGACTGCAGCCATAAAAGTAAAAGATGCTTACTTCTTGGAAGAAAAGCTATGACCAACCTAGACAGCATGTTACAAAGCAGAGACATTACTTTGCCGACAAAGATCGTCTAGTTAAAGCTGTGGTTTTTCCAGTAGTCACGTATGGATGTGAGGTTTGGGCCATAAAGAAGGGTGAATGCCAAAGAATTGATGCTTTTGAACTGTGGTGTTGGAGAAGACTCTTCAGAGTCCCTTGGACTGCAAGGGGATCAAACCAGGCAATTCTAAAGGAAATCAGTCCTGAATATTCATTGGAAGGACTGATGCTGAAGCTGAAGCTCCAGTACTTTGCACACCTGGTCCCAAGAGCCGACTCATTAGAAAAGACCCTGATGCTGGGAAAGATTGAAGGCAGGAGGAGAAGGGGATGACAGAAGAGGAGATGGTTGGATGGCATCACTGATGCAATGGACAGGAGTTTGATCAAGCTCTGGGAGTTGGTGATGGACAGGGAAGCCTGACGTGCTGCAGTCCATGGGGTCGCAAAGAGTCAGACCCGACTGAGTCTGACTGAATAACAACTTTTAAAAAGAATTTTTGCAATCTGTTCATGAAAGATACTGGTCTGTAGTTTTCTTTCTTGTAATGTCTTTGGTTTGGTATCAGAGTGTCCTTATAGAATGAGTTGAGAAGTGTTCCCTCCTCTGTGATTTTTCTGGAAGAGTTTGTGTAAAATTGGTATTATCTCTTCCTTTGGGGGAATTTACCAGTGAAGTTCTCTGGGCCTATAGTTTTCTTATTAGAATGTTTTATAACTGCAAATTCAATGTATTTAATGGATATAGGACACTTAAGGTAATCTAATTTTTTCTACATTATTTTTTCTAGTTTTATTAAAATATAATTGACATACATCACTGCATAATCTAATTCTTCTTGGGTCACCTTTGGTAACTTGCCATCAGTTTTATCTAAGTTGTTTTATAGACATAAAGCTATTCATATTATTTCCTTATCATTCCTTTAATATCTATAGAATCTGAAGTGATACCACCTTTCTTCTTTCTGATATTGGTAATTTGTGTCTTTTCTACTTTTTTCCTGATCACTTTGGCTAGACATTTGTCAGTTTTATCAGTCTTCTCAGATACCAATATTTTGGTTTAATTAAATTTCTTTATTGTGATTGTTTTGTATTTCATTCATTTCTGTTTTCATCTTTATTTCTTCTGAGTTTTATTTGCTCTTCTGTTTTTTAAAGGTGGAAGCTGAAGTTTTTTATTTGAAAACATCTTTTCTAATACAGGCATTTAATACTGCAAGTTTCCTAAGTACGGATTTATTTGCATCTCACAAATTTTGACATGTTGATTTCATTTTAATTCTGCTTATAATAGCTCATAATTTCTTTTTATTTCTTCTTTGTCTCATGGGTTGTTTTGAATCATGTTTTTTTTAGGATACAAGTATTTATAGTTTTAAGTAATTTGCTCCTGATATGCCGTGTTGCAGTTTCCTTCATGTTTTATTTGCTTGGACTTCATTGAGCTTCTTGAATCTTTGGGTTTATAGTTTTTGTCAAATTTGGGGAAATTTCAGCCCAATATTTCTTTAAATATTATTTTTCTGTTCTCTTTCCTCCTTTGGGACTTCAATGACACATGTATTATGTGGCTTTGAACTCTCCCACAGTTCATAGATCCTCTGTTTATCTTTTAGTGATTTATTTGGTTATGTGCTTTATTTTGGATAGTTTATATTGCTGTCTTTATTTTTTCTTTTTTCCCCCACAATGTCTAGTTTTTAGTTCTATCCAGTGTATTTTTCATCTCAGATATTGTAGTTTTTACCACTAGAAGTTCAGTTTAGATTTTGTATGTCTTTATCTGTTCAGTGTTTCCTTTAGCTTCTTAAATATATGCATGTAGTTCTAATCACAGTTTTAATGTCCCTATCTGCTTATTTTATCATTGGTCGCTTGTGGGTTCGTTTTTTTTTTGATGGAGTTTTCTCCTGATTCTGTGTCATATTTTCTTTCTTCTTTGCAAGTCTGACATTTTTTTAAATTGGATTCACATATTGTGAATTTTACAGATGCTAGAATTTAGTTAAGTTAGTTGAAAACAGTTCAGTCCTTTTAGGTATTGCTCTTTGAGACATTTGACTGGAACCAGAGCAGCATTTATTCTGGGTTAATTTTTTCATGACTGAAGTAACCTATACTTTTTTAGTGCATTGCCCAATGCACCTGTGGATTTTGAAGCTTTTCTACTCTGGCGGCTGTGAACAGTCACCATTCCTGGTCCTATTTGAATGCAAGAGATTATTCCCTCTTATCCATTTGGATAGTTTTTTCCTCTGGCTTCAGATAATTTTCCACATTTCATGCACTGGTCACTACTCAATGAATACTTAAGGGCAACCCTCTTCAAGTATTCAGAATTCTCTCTTTGTGTATCTTTCTACTGTTTTTCATGGGACTTAACAAACTGTAGCTCTGTGGTCTTCTCAGACTCAATTCAGTTTTCCCATCCCATAAATAATGCTAGGCTCTGCTTGAGTCTCTCTTCCCTGCTCTGTGAACTGGAAACTCTCCCCGGATTATTATTACTGGGATTGTTGGGATCACTGTCTTTTGTTGCCTAGTGTTAAATGTCTTGAGAACCATTGTTTCTTGTCTTTTGTACCTTTTTTGTTGTCTCGTGTGGAAGATTGAATGCTAACTTTGTTGTACCATAAATCTGCAAAATGCTAATCCTTTTCAAAAGTTACAGCATATGTGTCTTAGTGCTTATGGGCTGCTATAACAAAGTACCATAGACTAGGTTGTTTATGAACAACAGAAATTTATTTCTCACAGTTCTGGTGGCTGGGAGGTCCAAGATCAAGGCACTGGCAGATTCAGTGTCTGATGAGAACCCTCTTCCTGGTTCATGGATGGCACATTTTATCTGTAACTTCACATGGCAGGAGGGGAGAAGGATCTCTCTGGAGCTTCTCTGTATGGACACTAATCCCATTCATGAAGACTCCATCCTTATGACCTAATCACTTCTCAAAGATTCCACTTCCATATACTGGGGGTTAGGATTTCAACATATGCATTTTCATAGCAGTATGCAATTAAAATGAATGCTGAATATACTTCCCTCTTTATTCATCATTAGTATGTAAATTGTTCACATACAGAGTAGGGGCCCCTTTATCATGATGCAAAACAGCAAAACAGAATAAACAAATGGAATCAAGACATATGCTGCTCAATGAGGTGAAGCCAAATTCCACATTCACCAAGTCTGATTCTTAGTTCTAGACTTTCACACAAACTGGGATAAGATCACCTACCGGCCTGGTGGGTTTGCTTTTTGAATTTTTCAGACAGTCTAAATACATATCAGTGACCTGAAGGTAGGTAGGGAGTTGAGAAATGAAAAAGAGGTTCCTCTCTAATATATTATTTCCTAGTGTGTGTTCCATGAACCTAGTGTTTCACATGATGTTAATAAGTATTCAGGAAAAATACCAACACAAGTTAAATGTTATATTCACATAAGACAGGGGAATTTAGAAATAATTTTGTCCTCATTGAAGATTCAGTGCACTTGAACTTTGAGAATTTCCACAGTTAACTTTATGTCAGATAACCACAGTTCATTCTACTCAATATTTATTGAACACCTTTCATGTGTCAGCTCATGTACTAAGCAGTAGATATATAAATATCTAATTAAAACTCATCTCTGAATCATGAGTTTGCAGTGCATGGGAAATGATATTAAATAAGTAATCATCGCTCAGTAATCCAGAAAGACTTGTTAGTTTATTCATGCACAGATATTTGAGAACCTACCATGTACCAGCACTGTTCTAGGATCTGGGAGATGCAGGGAAGTGTCTGTCCTAAGCAGCTCATGATTTGATGGTTGAGACAATTTAGAAAATGATTGCAAACCTCAGTGACCAGAAGAGGAAACTGAAACCTATAGAGGCTATGTAGAGGCTAGCTCGGAGAAAGAAGATGGGTACCATGGGTGTATACATGCTTATGTGGAAAGACTTGCATAGGCCTGTCCTGAAGGTGGGAAGGAGGATGTTTGTCCACCAGAGGATAACCAGCCGGGCTAGAGTAAAAAGCAAATAACAAGGGGCAAAAACTGGAGAAAGCGATGGGCTAGGTCATGTTTAACTTGCAGGGCAGATGAAGGATTTTGGTCTCTACCTTAAAAGTGGAAGGTCAAAAGAGAACATCAGGAGCAGATTTGCTTTTTAAAATGGTCACCCTGTAGTTGTGCTGTGGTTACATGAGATAATGTCTCTGTCTTAGGAAACACACTCTGAAGAGTTTAGTTAATGGGCCATGATATA
Source organism: Bos taurus (assembly GCF_002263795.3). Lineage (NCBI taxonomy): Eukaryota > Metazoa > Chordata > Mammalia > Artiodactyla > Bovidae > Bos > Bos taurus. The sequence goes on along the minus strand of NC_037355.1, from coordinate 15,237,969 downwards.
TGCAGTTTACTTTTTTTTTTTTTCTCGCATTTTCACAATGAATTTTATTTATTTATTTATTTATTTTTAAAATTTTATTTTATTTTTAAACTTTACATAATTGTATTAGTTTTGCCAAATATCAAAATGAATCTGCCACAGGCATACATGTGTTCCCCATCCTGAACCCTCCTCCCTCCTCCCTCCCCATACCATCCCTCTGGGTCGTCCCAGTGCACCAGCCCCAAGCATCCAGTATCGCGCATCGAACCTGGATTGGCAACTCGTTTCTTACATGATATTCTACATGTTTCAATGTCACTCTCCCAAATCTTCCCACCCTCTCCCTTTCCCACAGAGTCCATAAGACTGTTCTATACATCAATGATTTTGAAAAAATGCACACATGTATGTGCCTGTAGGAGAGAGAGAATGGGTGTGAGTGAAGGGACAACATGCAAGCAATTGGTGCAGCTGATGAAGGATATATACAAGGTTTTTGTACTGTTCTTACAACTTTGAGTTTGATCCTCTGTCAAAAAAATTATACAAAAAAATTGCTCTGATTGTGGCACAGAATAGACTGCCAGGGTTGAAGGTGTGTCAGTGGAAAGAGAAATTAGGAGGCTCTTTCAGTCAGTAACAGGCAAGAGGAGCCCATGGTCTAGGGTGGTGGTGGCTGTGCTGGGGAGGTCACTGGAATGACAAGTGCTGGATGTGAGGAGGAGGGTGGGGTGGGTCTATGAAGTTGAACAAGTTAGTTTGGCCACAAGGAAAAGGACCAGGAGGCAAAGAGGTGGGTAAGTCAGTTAGACACAGGTCATTGAAGAAAGAACCGTAGCATTGTTCACACCACACATTTTGGAAGGTCTTAGTGTGAGTCCTTCTTTCTGTGAGAAGAAGTAATGCTTACGAACATCTCAGTAGCAGCCTTGGTTTTTCACATTGCTCTCTCAGCCCTCCTTCTCCCTCCTCATTAACAGAACCCATTGTAGTGGCTGGAGGAAATGGTGGGCATTCTCTAGAGTGTTCTGAGAACTCTGACCATGGAGAACTAGCTCCTTGCAATGATCACTCCTCAGTGGCTTGATATTTCTGGGGTGATCAATATTCAACAACCATTGTGAAGTATAGTCAAGGCTGTATATTGTCATCTGCTTATTTAACTTATATGCAGAGTACATCAGGTGAAATGCCAGGTTGGACGGAACACAAGCTGGAATCAAGATTGTCAGGAAAAATATCAATAACCTCAGATATGGAGATGATACCATTCTTATGGCAAAAAGCAAAGATGAACTAAAGAGCCTCTTGATGAAGGTAGAAGAGGAGAGTGAAAAAGCTGACTTAAAACTAAACATTCAAAAAACAAAGATCATGGCATCTGGTTCCATCACTTCATGGCAAATAGATGGGGAAACACTGGAAACAGTGACACTATTTTCTTGGGCTCCAAAATCACTGCGGATGGTTAGGCATACAGAATCACAGTTTTGTTTTTTTTTTAATGTTTGCAGTGGTGGTTTAGTTGCTAAGTCGTGTCCGACTCTTGCGACCCCATGGACTGTAGCCTGCCAGGCTCCTCTGTCTGTGGGATTCTCCAGGCTAGAATACTGGAGCAGGTTGCCATTTCCTTCTCCAGGGAATCTTCCCAAGCCAGAAATCAAATCTGGGTCTCCTACTTTGCAGGCAGATTCTTTACTGACTGAGCTATAAGGGAAGTGTGCAGAGCCCCTTCAATAAATCATATCCTCCCACTTTCATCCTTCTTTCTATTAAAGTTAAGGAAAGGGAATTCTCTGGTGGTCCTGTGGTTAAGGCTCAGAGCTTCTACTACTGTGGGCCTGGGTTTGATCCTTGGCCAGGGAACTAATATCCCACAAGTTGCACAGCATAGCCAAAAAAATAAATAAATAAATTTAAGGAAAATGAACTTATACGCAGAGTACATCATGTGAACTGCTGAGCTGGATGAAGCATAAGCTGGAATCAAGATTGCTGGGAGAAATATCAATAATCTCAGATATGCAGATGAAACCACCCTAATGACAGAAAGCTAAGAGTGACTTAAATAGCGTCTAGATCAAAGTGAAAGAGGAGAGTGAAAAAGCTGGCTTCATACTCAGCATTCCAAAACTAAGGTCATGGCATTTGGTCCCATCACTTCATGGCAAATAGATGGGGAAAAAGTGGAAACAATGACAGACTTTATTTTCTTGGACTCCAGAATCACTGTGGACGGTCACTGCAGCTGTGAAATTTTTTCAGGCAAGACGGAATTTCTACCCTGTGTGGTCCCTGACCTGTTTTCTGTGATACACGGAGACAGTGCCGGATTTCCCGGTAGCTCATATAAGGCCACTCCAGCCATGATTGGCTGTGGGTTTATCTTTCAGCAATTCCATGCCCTGCTGCCCAGCTCTGCTTTGAGTTTATTCAGTGTGTATTTCCTCCCCCCTTTATTAGGACCGATCACTACAATCAGCTGTCAGTGCCATAGGACAGATGGAGCTGACGGCAGTGAGCATCTACAGTCTTTAGCACAGAGACTAAGCCTGTTACATGCTTGTTGAGGCCACCCCAGACTTCTTGTAGGCATCAGGATCAAAGGCACCGGCTTCCTGCAGCTCCAGATCACTGGTTACCCCTCCATCATAGTCCTCTATGTCTTCAGGCTTGATGCCTTCCTCCTCCTCTGCCCCTTCTTCCTCTTCCTCTTAATTTGGGCCAGAGTCCTCTTCATTGCTCTAACATTCCTGGCTGTTTATGTTCTGGGACAAGTTAGGGACCAGCTAAATTTCAGATCAGGAATGTAGTTTCTTCTTCCCACCCCTCCAAATTTTGCCAGTTTCTCGAGTGTGTTAATCATTCTGTCCTATGCAGTCCTTGCGTATCTTTCAGGGAGATGTTCACTTTGTTACTCTGTGTCATACAATTTCGAACTGGAGCCTTAACCCCTTGACTTTTGAGCCCACACAGGCCAGACCCGGGCCTCAGGTTGGGGCACAGTAGCAGAGGCATCAGGCTGACGTTGATACAGGCCAGTGCTGCCTCTCTACAGTGCTCTTTGAAGGAGGAACACAAGACATTAGAGCTGATGAGTCCTATGCCATCCTCCTCTCCAACAGATTGAAGACAGTAGGAGAACAGAGCCCATCTCCTGCCTTGCTCTTTGTTCTCTCATAGTTTCTTTTCTAATAATCTTCTTTAGAAAGTCCTTAGTAAACATTTATTGCAGTGAATAATGATGATTTGTATGTCCTTTATGATCCTAAAATCTTTTCTGAATCTATCATGTAGAATTTTACAGCTGGAAGGAAATTCAGAGACTTTAAAAATTCCCCATGATTTGGAAAATGACAAAATTGAAACCCAGAGCAGTTAAGTATCTTGTCCCAGATCACACAGCTAGTTGGTTACCAAATCTGACCCTGGGAGCCTGGTATCCAGGCTCTTGGTTTGGTGCTCCTTAGGAAGACTGAGCATTAATTGAGACTTCTCTCAAGTGCCAGCTTCCAAAGAAATAGAGCACACTGAGGCATACCCACCACAAATTAACCAAATGAAGGCAGTTAGCCAATATTTGCAGGCTTTACAAACAGTTATTGTACAACTTTGCAAATTCACTGTTTCAAGAGATTTGAAAATATTCTTGAATAACACTAAGGACTTGAACATTTTGCAGTTTTATCCATCATGAGTGTTTTGATGCTGCTATAGCTCAGAGGTTGAAAGATTATTCTGAGTTTGGAAGGTTATTCTTTTGAGAAGTAGAAAAGATTGGAACAATGAGAAATGTTAAATAGTTAACAGTATGAATCACACAGAGTCATCTGGAAAGTATCCTGAAATACTCAGAAAACTTTTTAGGGCCCTGATTGCTGGAAAACCTGTGATTGCAGAGGGTGTCTCTTTGTATGTTGTGCGAGGGAGATAGAGAAGCAGGAAAATGGAAGCAGCCGTGGGAGAGTGTCACCATCCTGTGAGTAATGAAGGAGGAAAAAAAAAAAAGAAAAGTAGAGAAAAAAGCCAAGAACTCTCAATGTATCAGCAGAGACTGAGTGGGAGATTGAAATCAGAAAATCAGAAAGTTCACAGTCGTTATCTCCTCTTCTTGGCAGCTAAAAATAAGATATGACAGAAGCAGCTCTGCTTAGAGCTAGAGAAGTGAAAACCCTGTGAAAGAAATGACTGATTTTGTTCACTACCCTTTATCTCAATGTAAACATAAGTCAATCCTTGAAGATAACCCTGGATGGTGTCCCTAATTGTGAAGATCAGGGTGGGAACATGGCATCACAGAAGCTCTGTTAGTTTTGATAAGTCTCTGAAGCATCATGCATCTACTTGTGAAATACCAATGCACTCATGTAGATAAGACACTCATGTTTACTTCAGCAAGCCTTATTTCTAAAATGTTGGTCTTGGGGATCTTGATAAAATTTTGTCAATGGCTAAATGAGACGGTGATATGGAGCTGGGTTTTGACAAGAGTTGTGAAGTGCAATGGGGAGGGTTTCAGCCTGGGAAACAAACGGACTTGAATTCTGCTGATGAGTCCTCTTCTTATGGTGGTGTGTCCTGGAGGACAAGTCTTGTGACATGCCTATCATGTCCATTTTCTTTTTGGATCATGGCATTGGGTGGAAGAGATGACCTCAGGTTTCATCTGGTTCTAAGATTTTATGGCGCTTTCTTCTGTGCCTTTTCTGTGGACTGTGGTAACATCTGGTTCACAAATTAAAACCGGGCATCCACTGTCCGGGGTCTTTGGTTGGTTGGCAATTCAACTGGTCTTGAAATTCCCTTAACTCTACTAAGCTACCCCTCCATCGATAGGTTGCTATTTTGTGTATTCGTTATTTTGAAACATAGGAAAAGGTCTAGTCATATAAGCAGATCCCTTTTAATGAATTGGCCTTTCCCTGGTGGCTCAGAGGGTAAAGCTTCTGCCTGCACTGCAGGAGACCTGGGTCCAATCCCTGGGTCAGGAAGATCCCCTGCAGAAGGAAATCGCAACCCACTCCAGTACTCTTGCCTGGAAAATCTCATGGACAGAGAAGCTTGGTAGACTACAGTCCATGGGATCGCAAAGAGTTGGACATGACTGAGAGACTTCACTTTTAGCCAATTAGTGTATTACCTCCCTAAATGGGGTAAAAATTATTTGTCTAGCATATGATATGTTGATTCTGGAAACTTAAGGCAATAGTACAGGGGCGTATGTGTGTGTCTGCATGTAAGTATGTGTTGCCTATAAGGGAGAAGAATATTACACAAATCTGGGCAGTCAAATCAAGTGTTACTACAGTACTTAAGCAAGTGTGAAGGTTTTAGTTTTTGTAAATTTGTGACTCTTTGGTTATGGAAACCTATTCAAATTAGCTCCTGTAAAGTAGGTTTAAGAATTTATGTTTAGGAGTGTTCTTCACCACTTCTGGTTTGCCTCTGCCCGATTTGAATCAAATTTTGCTCAGATAAACTCTTAAAACTCTTAATATGCCTCAGTTTATCTTTTAGCAGTTATGGTGTCAGAAAAAGGAATTAAAGGAGACCCAGTTGGTCCCTAGGAGCAATAAGCAACAGGTGTGGGTACCTGCTTGATTCTTGTTCACTGTCTCTGGAGGCCATGGGTAAGACCCTCTTGGATCTTGGATAGTAGGTCCACAGCTTTTGCAATATGAGCTTTCAGACTATTTGAGCATTTCCTTTCTGGGCTGATCCTGGAAACTAGCTAAAGGCAAACTGGGTCTGGATTTGGATTGGTTCCAGTTTAAAAACTGGACTGGGTGCAAGGTCAAACTGTGTCTGACTTGAACTGGGGTCAGTGTGAGGCCTCAGATGAATCAAATTTTGGTATAAGGCTGAACAAATAGGTTAACTGTACCAAAGATTGTCTTGAATTACAGCAGCCACAATGGAGGACTTGTTTGGTGGGAGTTCTATTTATTACAAATTCATTTTCACTACCAACGATAAGTTTGTTAAGTCTGTTTCTTCCTGATTTAGTCTTGGCAAGTTGTATGTTTCTAGAAAATTTCCCACATCTTCTAGGTTGTCCAGTTTGTTGGCATATAACTGTTCTTAGTATTCTTTTGTGATTTTTTTGTGTGTGTCTCTGTGGTGTCCGTTGTTATTTCTCTTCCTTCAATTGTTATTTTTTAGTTCTCTCTCTTTTCCTCTTGATGAGCCTGGCTAAAGGTTTATTAATTTTTTTGGCTTCCCTGGTGGCCCAGACAGTAAAGTGTCTGTCTGCCTGCAATGAGGGAGAACTGGGTTTGGTCCCTGGGTCGGGAAGATCCTCTGGAGAAGGCAATGGCAACCCACCCCAGTACTCTTGCCTGGAGAATCCCACGGATGGTGGAACCTGGTAGGCTTTGGGCCAAGGGGTTGCAAAGAGTCAGACGTGACAGAGTGATTTCATTTTGAAAAGAAGCTCCTGGTTTCATTGTTTTTTCTATTTTTTTAATCTCTATTTCACTTATTTCCTTTTTATTTATTTATTTTTTAATTTTTTAAAATTAATTTTAATTTTTTTATGATATTATACATGTCTTAATGCCATTCTCCCAAATCATCCCCCCCCCCACCCCCACAGAGTCCAAAAGACTGTTCTATACATCTGTGTCTCTTTTGCTGTCTCGCATACAGGGTTATCGTTACCATCATCTCACTTATTTCCATGTTAACCTTTATGTTTCCTTCCTTCTGCTGATTTTGGCCTTTGTTCTTTTTTTCTAATTCTTTTAGCTGATAGGTTAGGCTGTTTGATTTTTCTTGTTTCTTGAGGAAGGCCTATATCATGATGAACTTCTCTCTTAAAACTGCTTTTGCTGTATCCCATAGATTTTAGAAAATTGTGTGTTCATATTCATGTGTCTCAAGATATATTTCTAATTTCCTCTTTGATTTCTTCATTGACTCTTGTTTTTTTAGTACTCTGTTCTTTAGCCTACCCTGGTGGCTCAGATGGTAAAGTGTCGACCTACAATGCAGGAGACCCGGGTTCAATCCCTGGGGAGGAAAGATCTCCTGGAGAAGGAAATGGCAACCCATTCCAGTATTCTTGCCTGGAAAATCCTATGGATGGTGGAACCTGGTAGGCTACAGTCCATGGGGTCACAAAGAGTCAGACACGACTGAGCAACTTCACTTTTCTTTAGTCTCCAAGTGTTTGTGTTTTTCCTGTTCTTTCTGTGATTGATTTCTAGTTTTATACTGTTGTGTCTTGAAAAAAAAATGCTTGCTATAATTTCTGTCTTTCTACATTTGTTGAAACTTGTGACCTAGCATGTGATCTATTCTGGAGAACATTGCTTGTGCACTTGAAAAGAATATCTATTCTGCTGTTTAGGATGGAATGTTCTCTCTCTCTCTGTTTCTCAGTCTCTCTGTCTCTCTCTCTCTCTATATATATATATATTAATTTCAGCTGGTATGATGTATCATTTAAGGCCACTGTTGCCTTATTGTCTGTCTGGATGATCTGTCCACTGATGTAAGGGAGGTGTTAAAGTTCCCCACTGTTACTGTATTATCGTCAGTTTCTCCCATTGTATCTGTTACTGTTTGCTTTATATATTTAGGTGCTCCTGTATTCGGTGCATATGTGTTAACAAGTGTGATGTACTATTCTTGTACTGATCCCTTTTAGTATAAGGCCCTTTTTTGTCTTATATACTTTATAAAACAAAATTATATACTTTGTTTAGTATAGTGTATATAGTATAAAGTTATAGACTTTGTTTTAAAGTCTATTTTGTCTGACATAGAATTGCTACCCCTGCCTTCTTATCTCCTTTTCATTAGGTTTTTTTTTTTTTGGTTATTTTGTTTGTTTGTTTTAATTGTTCTTTCATTGTTCAGAGGGTAAAGCATCTGCCTGCAATGCAGGAGACCTGGGTTCAATCCCTGGGTTGGGAAGATCCCCTGGAGAAGGACATGGCAACCCACTCCAGTATTCTTGCCTGGAGAAACCCATGGACGGAGGAGCCTGGTAGGCTACAGTCCACGGGGTCGCAAAGAGTTGGACACAACTGAGCAACTTCACTTTCAGTTTCATTTGAAACAAATGCATCTGTCTTCTCACTTTGATTGACTTTACCTGTCTCTATGAAATAAGGTGAAACAGTTGCCTATCCCAGTCTTGAAGGGGTGTCCTGTGTGGGAACATCCCTAAATTGTTTGTGCCCAATGGCTTTGTTAAGGAAGATGATCTGAGGTGAACAAGCACCCTGTCTTCCCCCAGGATGTGCTGGCAGCTGTCGCCTTGGGGAAGGTAGGCTAGGGATGGAGGGGTTAGAGTCAGAGCCAGGTTCTCCTGTGCTCAGTTGCTGACACCAGTGTGTTGGGGGTGGAGTGGGAGTCTCAGGGTCCTAGAACGGAGCACTTAGGTTTGGTCTGAGTGGTTCCCATCCCCTCTTAGAAGGAATGTGCACTCCCCACCCCAGTGTCGGCATTTTTGCCCCACTGTGGAGCAGCACTGGAGCTGGGGGGTCCAGAGTAGGGGTTCAGTGTGGTCCTTATTGTGTGCTGGGTTAGTCCTGGCACACTATTCAGAGATCCAGACCACCTCCAACTTGATGCCTGTACAGATGCCAGTAATGATCACCCTCTCCCTGTTCAGTGGTCATGCCAGGTCCGAGCCAGCTCCAGTCCCCCAACTACACACTATCCTTGGCAGTGGTACCCTTTATCCTAGTGAGCTGTGCCAGTACTAGAGGGCCAAAGTGGGTACTTGGTTTGGCTGGTGTGCATGCTCGGGTGATCTGAGTCCCAGGCTGTTTCAGTCTGCTTCCTCCACCTTGCACCTAGGATTAAGCAAGCATTTGTGCACTCGTCACAAATAGAGTCTAGGTTTCTAGCAATCTTCTTGTTAGTCCCACTGATTTGCGAAACAGCTAAGGTGACTTGTCTTCCTGGTTTTGAACCACAAGGCTGGGAGCCTGATATGTGGTTTTAACTGCTCATTTCCTGTGGAAGACCTCTAAACCCATGTAATCCACCTTCTCTTATATGTCCCCTGCTAGGGGCACAGCTCTTAACCTGATTGCTTCTCTTCCCTTCCTACCTTGACACCATGCTTATCTTTCTTTACAGCCTTGGTTGTACAGGAGTCATTCAGCCAGTCTGCAGTTTGTTTACATTGAAATTTGCTCTGCATGTAGATGCATATTTTTAATAGTACAATGTATTTGATAAATGGATGTTACAAAAGTCATCCCGTAAAGGACACTCATATGTGTTGAACACGATCCTGGGAAGAGGATGATGAGAAACGTTGCTGTTGCTGACATCATTTGCTCTTTGGCCTCTGAGGTTCAACCTGCTCAGCCTTGCACATTGGTTAATTTGCCCACTCTTTGCTTCCAAACATGAGAGATTAATTTCAGTCCTAAAGTCTCATGTGGCCATAGGGCTCTGTGTCTAAAGAGATAGAAGAGGAGCCTTTTGAGAAGTCACCTGTAGCCATGGAGATTACAGAGCCATCTTGAGATTGACTTGCTTTTTCAAGACAAAATTGGAAATTCAAATATTGTGTTGCTGTCACTGTGTCTCCGTGCCGCCACCCACCCTACCTCCTTCCTTGCCCTCTCTTTCCACATGTAGATTTATTTTTAATGCATTCTTGGGGGGTAGATGAGCTCAGCACCCTCCTGCTCTACCATTTTGATCTCTTCTCTAGCTCTCTAGTTTTCCGGATTTAATGAAATCATTTTTTTTTTTTTTTAAGAGTTGTCCAATTTTTAATTTAATTAAGTAATTAATTTATGGATGTCACGGGTCTCCATGGCTGTGTGGGCTTTTCTTTAGTTGCAGTGAGTGGGGCTACTCTTTAGTTGCAGCGCACGAGCTTCTCATGGGGCTGTCTTCTTTTGTTGTGGAGCACACACTCTAGGGCACTCGAATTTCAGTAGCTGTAGCACATGGGCTCGGTAGTTGCAGCTCCTGAGCTCTGGAGCAGAGCTCAATAGTTGTGGTGTATGGATTTAGTTGCTCCATGGCATGTGAGATCTTCCTGGATCAGGGATCAAACCCAGGTCTCCTGCATGGGCAGGTGGAGGCAAGACAATGGCGATAGCACTGAGCCACCAGGCAAGCCCTGAAGTCATTTTCTTTTCTCTTAAGCTGTATATGACTTCCAGTAATTTTGTAAAGTATATTTCTATAAATGAAACCAAAACATCTACCTTTTCTCCCTATTTGATCACTCTAGAATTCAGAAGCTTATTGAGTATTCTTATTTTTATGGCAATATAGTTATTTGCATAAGTTCAGTAAGAATCTGTGCTACTTGTAACAGGAGACAATTGGAATCATTGGGTGTATCACTAAGGCTTTTTGACTGGAATGTCATATTTGAGAATATGCACAAAGTCGGATATGACCAGATAGTTTTGAGGAACTAATGTTGATTTTATGAAGTCAATAAAAGTGCCTTAGAAAAACTGGCCTTGTACCTTGCTTAGAGGGTTCCTGGCAGCCTTACCCCATAAGTAAGGAAAGTCACTTCCTGGTAAGCCCACGAACATCAGAATATTTTGAGTACCATGAAAAGAGAGGAATTTGCCCAGATCTGTAGTATTTCAGATGGAGTCTGATGGTGAATTCTTGCCTTGGCTTCTTAGCCTGAGAAGGCTTTTTAAAAAAGTCCAATCTATGATTCCTTCTGAAAAGTCCTAGAAAAGCAGATTTTAAAATGTTTATATGGTCAATCACTATTGTTGCTACATTTAAGTGATTAATCAGGTCAAATTTAATGAGACTAGGCTTATTTTGCAAACAGATTAGTCTTACTGTGATTATTTTTGATAGATTTGAGGATGACTGTAGAGGAAAGAATGTTTAAATAAAATGTTATAACATAAACTTGTGTTTATCAGATTCTAGCTTTGTTCATTGTCTTTAACGTTTTATTGTATATCTGTAAACTGAACTAAATCCTGAATTCTAGTTTTCTCATATGTCTGGTTACAACTCTGCAAACTTACATTTCCATTATTCTTCCACCCTTGTTTTATGGAATCACTAAGAATAAAGACTGCCCCAGAATCATTTTGGAAGTGACCTTACCAGATCCTCCTCACTACCCGCCAAATGGCAGAGATTTGAGCCTTGTGTCCACATTCCCCAATTAAAGGGGGTCCTCCAGACTTGGAAGTGCATACCGATCGGAGATCTAAATTTAAGTTACTAGGACAGTTCCTCTTCAGAAGCAGACAGCGTCCTGTGGTAGACAGTTCTTCCAAGATCAAAGTCTTCATCTCCAGTGTGAAATATTTCTTCCTTTTTCCTTTTTTGCTAACTTGTTTTTTTTCTTTCTTTTAATACACAAGAAGACAATGTACCTTAACTCTGGCAGCTATTGCTGGTAAGGCCATAGCTGCACAACAGAAGTCCTTATGTTTTCTTTTTAAGGTGATTTTAGAGGATAGAATTGTCTTATTATTTACTGACTGAACAAGAAATAGTATGTGCTGTGGAATATAACCTGATGGATCAACACCTCTGATATTGTAGCAAATACAAAAAAAGATAACAAACAAACCACTTGGCTAGAGGAGGTTGATGCCCCTTTGGGTACATTCTTTGATTTATTTGATAACCAACTGATGTGGTTCATGGGGTCCCTGGCTGAGGCGTGCACTTCAGTCTCTTGGTGTTATCCTCCTAACAGTTTTCATCATAGTCTCCATGGTGCACTGTGTTCTGCCAGAGGTCTTAAATGCCTGTTCATAACCATTAGCAGTAAATCAGATGGTCTCACTGTGCTTAGCGAAACCAAAACAAGATGAACAATGAGATAAATAGCAAAAACAGTTTTTCCACAGATTTATCATAACCTATGAGTTTCGCAGTGAGGAAAGAGCAACTTAACTCTGTTAGTGACTTATAGTGATGCTAATAGCACATTTGGGGCCAGTCTCTCACATAGGAGTGGATGATCCAAAGTGGGGAATTGTTAAATTAATTAAATAAGAAGGCCATTAGACCGAGGTGGCTCTAATTGCCTTGGCAGCCTACATAAACAAACCAAAATCTCAGCCTCTAATCACCTCAAGGTTTTGAAATCAAAACACCAAGAACAGCCAAATCACAAACAGCCAGCCAGGCTTTAAGCTATAATTTAAGCTACAATTAATAATTGCCTTACTTTGATTCTGCCTTTCCTCTATGAAAGTTTCTCTCCAAGTTCCTATTCGTGGGACCTCCTAATCACTTAGGAGGTATTGCCCAATTTGAGTCAGTTTTTTTGCTTAAACTCTTAAGAAGGTAATTTACTTTGAGTGATTAGGGGTTATTAATCAATAAATTGAATAAACAACTTTATTAATATAACAAAGAACCAAAATAGCAGTGGAGAAGACCTAGAGGACTATTTAGGAAGTAAGATAAACAGGACTGGTGAGTCACGTTTCCTGCAAGCTTTGGAGAGATCTCCTGGGTCTTCTACTCCAGTGTTTTGCTCTCAGTGGAACTCAGTTACCCTCCTCACATCTCTTTTCTATTCTGATACCAACTGACTTCTCCTTCCTCATACTTCCTGCTTCTTGACCAGTTCAGTCCATCTGGACCTTTTTGCTACAGTTCCCTCTACTCACACACTATTTTTTTTTTTTTTAATTATATGTCTTGGTTCAAATTTCTGGGAAAGTTAGTCTGATTTATCTAGTTTCTTTTTGTGAGCAGGGCATACAGGTCTTTGCCCAGACCTTGGAGTGGTGGTCCTTTGCATCAGCTGAATGAGAATGTGAAAGTCAGTAGGGTTACATGAAAAGACATGGCCACCTGTTTAGTAGAGACTGTGGGTGGGAAAGTGTCCCTTAGAAGGACATAGAGGGAGGGCAAGCACACTGGCTGTTACATCTGCCTAATCACCTGGGGTAAGTTTCATGATAAATCAAAATTTCCAATGACAACCTCATTTCATCCACATTAAAACATTGTGAGGTATGCTTGGCTGGGATTATCTCCATTTTGTGAATGAGAAGACAGAAGTTCAGAGAGAATGGTTTGTAGAGATGAGTACAGCATCTTATTTGTACACGTTAGTCTCAAAATATTAGAGATGGACAATAAGATTCTGGTCCAGCCATCTGTCCCTTCATTTCAGTTCAGTTGCTCAGTCGTATCCGACTCTTTGTGACCCCATGAACCGCACCATGCCAGGCCTCCTTATCCATCACCAACTCCCGGAGTCCACCCAAACTCATGTCCATTGAGTTGGTGATGCCATCCAACCATCTCATCCTCTGTCGTCCCCTTCTCCTCCTGCCCTCAATCTTTCCCAGCATCAGGGTCTTTTCAAAAGAGTCAGCTTTTCGCATCAGGTGGCCAAAACATTGGAGTTTCAGCATCAACATCAGTCCTTCCAATGAATACCCAGGACTGATCTCCTTTAGAATGGACTGGTTGAATCTCCATGTAGTCCAAGGGACTCTCAAGAGTCTTCTCCAACACTACAGCTCAAAAGCATCAATTCTTTCGTGCTCAGCTTTCTTTATAGTCCCACTTTCTTTATAGTCTCACATCCATACATGACTACTGGAAAAACCATAGCCTTGACTAGATGGACCTTTGTTGGCAAAGTAATGTCTCTGCTTTTTAGTATGCTGTCCCATCACTTGGACCAAATACCGTCTTTACATGTATGCAGAGACCCAGAGAAATCACCATGAATTGTCCACTCTGGAATCTATTAAATTTATTTGAAACAAAATGAGTTTCAGATTTCGTTTAATGTAAACCTTGGGAGAGTAGCAGGAGTTCACTGTTTTAACAATGTTGGCTGAATTATAATCCTGTTCTGTTTCTCCTTATACCATTTTATCTTCCCTTTACAAAGAAATCACTTGAGATTACAGAATGAAAATTTGAGACTATGCAGTAGAATTTTCCTGAATTTTTCAAGAATTTTTAGCTGCTCAGTGTTCCTAATCCTCAATTTAACAAGGCTTGGTTCTTCCCCACCAAGTTTCTATAGCAATCTCAAATATTCTGTGCTATTGATGCTACTGAGAAATCCTGTTTCTGTAGACAGCAGGCGCTTTTCAAGGTCAATGACTAGACAGTGGAGAGAGAGCCCTGAGAAGGAATCCAGTCAAATGAGCCTGGAATTTTCACTTCAGCCACCGTTTAGATAGTTCTTTCTTTCTGCAACTCATCCTCCTTAATTAAATCACAGTCTCTAGGTTCTCACAATACCACAGAAAATGGAACCAAAACACCGTTTTAAAAGCATGGGGAAGATTTCTATTTGGAAGATTTCCTTTTGAGACTTGGATTCGGAACAGCCATGATGTCTTTTTAATTTTTTTGTTAGTTTTTGGCTGCACTCAGTGGTATATGGGACCTCAGCTTCCTGACCACGGATTGAGCCCACACCCCATATAGTTGAAGTGCAGAGTCTTAACCTCTGGGCCTCCAGGGAAGTTCCCTATTTTTTATTAATATCTTGTGTGGATCTTATGTCAATTTCTCTGGTTGCCACTGTCTTTCAGGTTTGTTTTAACACAGACTACATGGGATACACACAGGAGCATGTGGCTGCCAATGAATATGGGGCTTCTGGCCTGTCAGATAAAACAGGTAAATAACAAATTCTGTAAAGTGTGTTCTTTTTTTTTTTTAAATAGCAAAGCTGAAGTTGCTTGCTAAATGTGAGTGAAATTAAGAACTTAGGTGGAGTGTGCTGAAATAAGATTCATTTGGTTTTACAAAACACATGAGATCATCTGCAGTCATCTAGGGATCGTAGAGCTCAACAGTTGGAAACTACTTGGTTGGGTGTGTCCCTAAGTTTTGCATGTGAAAAGTGAAAAAGAGTGGAATGTAGACTGCAGTACAAGCTGTAGTCAGGGATTTCGGATTCTAACCATGGTTCTGCTGGTAACCGGTTCCCTCACCTAAATGAGGGAACTGACTTAATTTCTCAAGGTAAGTGTTTTTTGGTGATAAAAATCAAGGGTTTTGCCATATATCAACATGAATCCGCCAATTGTAAAGTTAAAAAATAAAATTAATTAAAAAAAACAAGGGTTTTGACTAGGTGATCACTTAAGGTCTTCTTCAATTCAGTGGTTTATGACATTTGTCACAGGAAAACCATCTTCACATTTTCTTCCTTCAGCCTGATTGAAATTTCTGAGATCATAAGTAAAACCTAATTAGCTGGCATTGAGAAGATTATTCACAGTATACCCTAATC
Source organism: Bos taurus (assembly GCF_002263795.3). NCBI lineage: Eukaryota > Metazoa > Chordata > Mammalia > Artiodactyla > Bovidae > Bos > Bos taurus. Next base: position 15,222,782 of record NC_037355.1, on the reverse strand, counting down.
ATCCCGGACATCTTATTCTGTTGTTTTAATCTCTGCTGTTTTTCCCCCTGAGGAATTTGAGACTTACTCGATGCACTTCATAGACTGAGAAGTGGTACATTTTTAAAAAATTGAAATCACCTTTAAGCATTTTGCAAAAATGTATTTAATTCAAGGAAGTGAAAAACTAATCTTATTTATACTTTTTGTATCAATATAATAATTTAAATGCAGCACAGATTGCTTATTGTGACTCACAAGACAAGGTAGACAAGAACTATATTTATGTACTTATCTTGCCTTTAAATTAACTGCCCTCCCCCCACTTTTTGCCTGAGCCTTTGGTTGCTATAGAAACTGACATGGCCTCCAACTGAGATTCCCAGGAGACTTAATTGCAGTCCCAATTTCATAAATTCTCTATTAACCTTTGCCTACAAAATAGATATGTATACAGTGTAAAATAAGTTGGATGAATAGTTTAAAGTGATGCGTATATTTTTAGGTTTTGTGTGCCCAGTGTTCTCTTTCAGTCCGTTAAACATATTTATAATCCGTGTGTTAGTGTTACTGTCTCTTCCTTTTTAGAAAATGCTGGGTTTAATATATACATATCTAAGAGATCAGAATATTTCTCAGGAAAGGTTCAGAATGGAAACTGAAGGTGTCTATATAGGTTTGGATATATTTAGATATGCTATCTGTGTGTCTCTACAACGTGTGTTTGTCTGTGTTGGGCACTGTACTTAGTATTTAATGTGTCATCTCATTTAGCTCTCTTGTCAGCTTTATGTAGCAAGTTTGGGGATGTCCACTATTTCACAGCTGAGGGACCTGAGAGGGAGTTACAACTCCCATGGCTAATAAGTGTCAGAGCTGGAATGAGAACCCAAACTATAGACCCCGTGCGTGAGTGCTCAGTCACTTCAGTTGTGTCCGACTCTCTGTGATGCTATGGACTGTAGCCTGCCAGGCTCCCCTGTCTATGGGGATTCTCCAGGCAAGAATACTGGAATGGGTTGCTATTTCCTCCTCCAGGGGGTCTTCTCAGGGATCGAACCCACATCTCTTATGTCTCCTGCACTGGCAGGTAGGATATTTACCACCAGTGCCATCTGGGAATCCCTGTTGGAGCCCAGCACTCTTAAATGTTCCATATGTATCCGTTTGTATGTTTCTAGAAGCTGCTTGGGGATTGTGTGCAGGGCTCCAGAGAAAGTCTCCTTTTCCAAGTGAATCACTCATTCCTAGAGGCAGGGCAGAGGGGTAAACAAGGCATAGTCCTTGGTCTCAGGGAGAGCCTGGAGGCAGGGTTGGGTTTGGTGAGAGGAGAAAACAGACATGAAAGTATAATTACAAATTGCTAAGACTTAGAAGACAGATGTCAGTAGCTTAAAACCTTAGCCTTACCACTCAGTCATGTTCAGAGACACACTAGCTTGAATGTGAAATGACTGAAAAACAATTTAATCTCTATGGAAGTTTCTCTAAGAATGCCAAAGGCAGTCCTGTTTGTACAGCCTAACAACAGCCTATTTCCTCCCCTTCCCCTATATCTCACACCTGAATTAGCTGTCATGGCATCAGGGTACCATTTTTGCATGTGGACAACTAATGATTCAGCACCATTTGTTGAAAGTTCTACCCTCTTTCACTGTAAGTTTCCCCAGACTGTCTCACAAACTTGGTGTGTGCTGTCTGTCTAGTTGCTCTCCAGTCCCCTCTCAGACTCATCTCTCTATTAACATCGATTGGCTTAACCTCTCCGATGACTTTCACTTTCCTTATGCTGCCATCACTCAAGTTTTGTATAGTGGCTTGCTTGGGAACTGGCTAAAGGCTGGGGTTTTTCCTTAAAGAAGAGATGGGTTAGGGGAGAAGACAGCAGACACAACTCAGTATCTTAAAATCTGTGCCACAGAGGAATAAACTTTATGCAGTGGGAGACAGAGAAGGGCAGACAGACAGGAGTGAGAGGGAGGGATTCACAGAAGCTGATCTTTCGAAGGATGATTGGGTATTTTCCAGGTAGCAAGGGGAGAGAGATGAGAGGTCAACATATGTCAGAGTTCATTGGCATACACAGGTATAGTGTGTTTGAAGAATGTATAAATGATTCTTTTTGAGAAAAGTTGCAAATATTTAGAAGTAAGGGAAAAATATAAATGAGTTATTTTGAAAAAGACAGTTGAACTAAAGAGAGTGAGAGAGAATTTAGTCCAGCCTTCTTCATTTTACTGTCTAGGAGATGGAAACCTAACAATGCATTATTTTTATAATTATTGAAAAGTTATCTATTTTTCAAATGCTTTTTTAATTGAGGCATAATTAATGTACAGTTTTATATGTTTCATAACACAGTGATTCACATTTTTAAAGGTTATATCCCATTTATAGTTGTTATAGGATATTGGCTATATTCCCTGTGTTGTACTGTATATGTATCCTTGTAGCTTATTTATTCTATACATAGTAGTTTATACCTCTTAATCCCTTACTGTCTTGCCCCTTCCCCCTTCTTCTCCCTATTGGTGACCACTAGTTTGTTCTCTGTATCTGGGAGGCTGTTTCTTTTTTATTATATATGCAGTAGTTTGTTGTATATTTTAGATTTCACATATAAATGCTTATCATATAGTAATTTTTTTCCCTCTGCCTTTTTTCAGTTAGCCTAATACCCTCCAAGTCCATGCATGTTTTTGCAAATAGCAAAATTTCATTCTATTTTATGGCTGAGTGACATGTACAGTGGGCTGCCCGTGTGGTGCTAGTGGTAAAGAACCCTCCTGCTAACGCAGGAGCCTTAGGAGATGCAGGTTCAATCTCTGGGCCAGGAAAATCCCGTGGAGGAGGGCATGGCAACCCATTCCAGTATTCTTGCCTGGAGAATCCCATGGACAGAGGAGCCTGCAGACTACAGTCCATGGGGTCTCAAAGAGTCGAACATGACCTGGTGACTGAACAACATCAACAACCCAGGAGTATAATTGTTGAGCCATATGGTCGTTCTATTTTTAGTTTTTTGAAGAACCTCCATACTGTTTTCTATAGTGCCGGCATCAATTTACATCCTCACTATTAATGTAGAAGGGTTCGTTTTTCTCCACATCCTCACCAGCATTTGTTATTTGTGTTCTTTTTGATGGTAGCCATTCTGACAGGTTTGAGGTGATTTCTCACTGTGGTTTTGAATTGCATTTCTCTGATGATTAATGATGCTGGATGTCATCATGAACTTATTGGCCATCTGTATGTCTTCTTTTGAAAAATGTCTGTTCAGGTCTTCTGCCTCTTTTAAAATCAGGTGTATGTTTCTGATGTTGAGTTATATGAGCTGTTATATATTTTACATATTAGCCCCTTGCCAATCATATTATTTAGAAATATTTTCTTCCATTCTGTGGGTTGTCTTTTCATTTTGTTTATGGTTTCCTTTGCTGTGCAGGTGGTTTTAATTTTAATTAGATCCCATTTCTTCATTTTTGTTTTTATTTTCATTACTCTAGGAGGTAGATTTCAAAAGATATTGCTGTGATTTATCTCAAAGAATATTCTTCCTCTGTTTTCCTCTAGGAGTTTTATAGTATCTGGCCTTGCATTTAGATATTTAATCTATTTTATTTTTGTGAATGGTATTAGAGAATGTCCTAATTTCATTCTTTTTCATGTAGCTGTCCAGTTTTCCCACCACCACTTCCTGAAGAGACTGTCTTTTCTCCATTGTATATTCTTGCTTCTTTTGTTGTAGATTAATTGATCACAGTCACATGGGTTTACTTATGGGCTTTATATCCTGTTCCATTGATCTGTATTTCTATTCTTGTACCAGTACCATATTGTTTACATGGCTGTAGCTTTGTAGTATAGTCTGAAGCCAGGGTCTTCAGATTATATAGTATAGTCCTCCAGCTCAATTTTTCTTTCTCAGGATTGCTTTGACTATTTGGGGTCATTTGTGTTTCCATACAAATTAAAAAATTTTTTTGCTGTAGGTATGTGAAAAATGCCACTGGTAATTTGATAGGGATGACATTGAATCTGTAGGTTGCCTTGGGTAGTATAGTCATTTTGACAATGTTGATTCTAATCCAAGAACATGGTATATCTTTCAGTCTGTTTGTGTCATCTTCGATTTCTTTCATCAGTGTCTTATAGTTTTCAAAGTACAAATGTTTTTCCTCCTTCAGTTCAGTTCAGTTCAGTTGCTCAGTCATGTCCGACTCTTTGTGACCCCATGAATTGCAGCATGCCAGGCCTCCCTATTCATCACCAGCTCCTGGAGTTCACCCAAACTCATGTTCATCGAGTCGGTGATGCCATCCAGCCGTCTCATCCTCTGTTGTTCCCTTCTCCTCCTGCCCCCAATCCCTCCCAGCATCAGAGTCTTTTCCAGTGAGTCAACTCTTTGCATGAGGTGACCAAAGTATTTGAGTTTCAGCTTTAGCGTTAGTCCTCCCAAAGAACACCCAGGAATGATCTCCTTGAGAATGGACTGGTTGGATCTCCTTGCAGTCCAAGGGACTCTCAAGAGTCTTCTCCAACACCACAGTTCAAAAGCATCAATTCTTTGGCGCTCAGCCTTCTTCACAGTCCAACTTTCACATCCATACATGACCACTGGAAAAACCATAGCCTTGACTAGATGGACCTTTGTTGGCAAAGTAATGTCTCTGCTTTTGAATATGCTATCTAGGTTGGTCATAACTTTCCTTCCAAGGAGTAAGCGTCTTTTAATTTCATGACTGCAATCACCATCTGCAGTGATTTTGGAGCCCCCCAAAATAAAGTCTGATACTGTTTCCACTGTTTCCCCATCTATTTCCCATGAAGTGATGGGACCAGATGCCATGATCTTCGTTTTCTGAATGTTGAGCTTTAAGCCAGCTTTTCACTCTTCTCTTTCACTTTCATCAAGAAGCTTTGTAGTTCCTTTTTACTTTCTGCCATAAGGGTGGTGTCATCTGCATATCCGAGGTTATTGATATTTCTCCCGACAATCTTGATTCCAGCTTGTGCTTCTTCCAGCCCAGCATTTCTCATGATGTACTCTGCATAGAAGTTAAATAAGCAGGGTGACAATATACAGCCTTGACGTGCTCCTTTTCCTATTTGGAACCAGTCTGTTGTTCCATGTCCAGTTCTAACTGTTGCTTCCTTGATCTGCATATAGGTTTCTCAAGAGGCTGGTCAGAGGTAGGCTTATTCCTTGGTATTTTATTCTTTCTTTCTTTATTTTTTTGCCACTCCATATGGCATACAAGATCTTAGTTCCTCTGTGGGGAAGTCCAGAATCTTAACCCCTGAACAACCAGGGAAGTCCATCTAGATATTTTATTCTTTTTGATGATGGTGATGGTAAGTGGGATTGTTTCCTTGATTTCTGTTTCTGATCTTTTGTTGTTAGTGTATAGGAATACAAGAAATTTCTGTGTATTAATTTTTTATCCTGAAATTTTACTGAATTCTTTGATGACCTCTAGTAGTTTTCTGGTAACATCTTTAGGATTTTCTATGTAAAGTATTATGTTATTTGTAAACAGTGATGGTTTGACTTCTCTTCTAATTTGGATTCCTTTTATTATTATTATTTTTTTTTGTCTTCTTTGACTGTCATGGCTTTGACTTACAAAACTGTGCTGAATAAAAGTAGTGAGAATGGGCATCCTTGTTTCATTTCTGATCTTAAAGGAAATACTTTGTTTTTCAGTATTGATGATGATGTTATCTGTGGGTTTGTCATATATGGCTTTTATTATGCTGAGGTAAATTCCCTCTATGTCCATTTTCTAAAGAGTTTTTAATCATAAGTTGGCATGGAATTTTGCAAAAGCTTTTTCTGCGTCTTCTGAGATGATCTTACGGTTTTTGTTCTTCACTTTGTTAATGTGTATCACACTGATTGATTTGCAGATACTGAAGAATCCTTACATCTCTGGGATAAATTACACTTGATTATAGTGTTTCGTTATCCTTTTACTGTATTATTGGGTTCAGTTTGCTAGTATTCTGTTGAGGATTTCTGCATCAGTGTTCATCAATGATATTGGCCTGTAATTTTCTTTTCTTGTCATATCTTTGTTTGGTTTTGGTATCAGGGTGATGGTGGCCTCGTAGAATGAGTCTGGATGTGTTCCTTCTTCTACAATTTTTTGGAAGGGTTTTAGAAGGACAGAGGTTAACCCTTCTGTAAATGTTTAATAGAATTTGCCTATGAAGCCATCTGGTCCTGGACTTTTGTTTGTTGGAAGTTTTAAAATCACAGTTTGTATTAGAGTACTTGTTATTGGACTGTTCATTTTCTTTTTCTTCCTGGTTCAGTCTTAGAAGGTTGTTACTTTTCTTAGGAATTTGTCCATTTCTTCTAGGCTGTCCAATTTATTGGCATGTAATTGCTTGTAGTTGTCTCTCATGATCTTTTGTGTTATTGTGGTATCTGTTGTAACTTCCATTTCTGATTTTATTGACTTGAGCCCTTTCCTTTGTTTTCTTGATAGGTCTGACTAAAGATATTTTTTTCTTTTTATTTTTTTATTGAAGGATAATTGCTTTACAGAATTTTATTGTTTTCTGTCAAACCTCAACATGAATCAGCCATAGGTATACATATATCCCCACCCTTTTGAACCTCCCTCCCATATCCCTCCCCGTCCCACCCTTCTAAGTTGATACAGAGCCCCTGTTTGAGTTTCCTGAGCCATACAGCAAATTCCCATTGGCTATCTATTTTACATATGGTAATGTAAGTTTCCAGTTACTCTGTCCATACATCTCACCCTCTCCTCCCCTCTCCCTGTGTCCATAAATCTGTTCTCTATGTCTCTTTCTCCATTGCTGCCCTGTAAATAAATTCTTCAGTACCATTTTTCTAGATTCCATATATGTTCATTAGAATATATTTATCTTTCTCTTTCTGACTCACTTCACTCTGTATAATAGGTTCTAGGTTCATCCACCTCATCAGAATTGACTCAAATGTGTTCCTTTTTACAGCTGAGTAATATTCCATTGTATATATGTACTACAACTTCCTTTTCCATTCATCTGTTGAAGGACATCTAGGTTGCTTCCGTGTTCTAACTATTGTAAATAGTGCTTCAATGAACAGTAGGATACTTGTGTTTGTTCCTTCGTTTGTATAGTATTTCTCTGCCTTTTCATTTTTTTTTAAACTTATTGTGTTTGAAGTCTCCTTTTCCCAGGCTTCAAGGTTGAATTCTTTCTTCCTTTTGGTTCCTGCCCTCCTAAGGTTGGTCCAGCAATTTGTGTAAGCTTTGTATGGGGTGAGATTTGTGCTGAGTTTTTGTTGTTTGTTTTTCCTCTGATGGTCAAGGCTGAGTGAGGTGGTAATCCTGTCTGCTGATAATTTGGTTTGTATTTTTTTATTATTATTATTTTTAATTAATGCTTTTATTCATTGAAATCTATTATTTCTCTAATGTATTTGTTTTCTTTTTTCTTTTTTTACTTTACAATATTGTAGGAAGCTGTGGTACATATACACAGTGGAGTATTACTCAGCCATTAAAAAGAATACATTTGAATCAGTTCTAATGAGGTGGATGAAACTGGAGCCTATTATACAGAGTGAAGTAAGCCAGAAAGAAAAGCACCAATACAGTATACTAACGCATATATATGAAATTTAGAAAGATGGTAATGACAACCCTGTATATGAGACAGCAAAAGAGACACAGATGTATAGAACAGTCTTTTGGACTCTGTGGGAGGGGGGTGGGGATTATTTGGGAATGGCATTGAAACATGTATGATATCATATAAGAAACAAATCGCCAGTCCAGGTTCGATGCAGGATACAGGAAGCTTGGGGCTGGTGCACTGGGATGTGTTTTTTTTTTGTTTGTTGTTTAGATGAGGCATCCTGCACAGGGTGCTATTGGTGGTTGGTTGATGCTGGGTCTTGTATTCAAGTGGTTTCCTTTGTGTGAATTCTCACTATTTGATACTCCCTAGGAATGAAGCACAATCTGGAATCAAGATTGTCAGGAGAAATATCAATAACCTCAGATATGCAGGTGCTGCTGCTGCTAAGTCGCTTCAGTCGTGTCGGACTCTGTGCGACCCCATAGACGGCAGCCTACCAGGCTCTTCCATTCCTGGGATTCTCCAGGCAGGAACACTGGAGTGGGTTGCCATGTCCTCCTCCAATGCATGAAAGTGAAAAGTGAAAGTGAAATCGCTCAGTCATATCTGACTCTTCACGACCCCATGGACTGCAGCCTACCAGGCTCCTCTGTCCATGGGATCTTCCATGCAAGGGTACTGGAGTGGGTTGCCATTGCCTTCTCCAGATACGCAGATGACATCACCCTTATGGCAAAAAGCGAAGAACTAAAAGAGCCTCTTGAGGAAAGTGAAAGAGGAGAGTGAAAAAGTTGGTTTCTGAGTTCAGCATTCAGAAAACTAACATCATGGCATCTGGTCCCATTGCTTCATGGTAAATAGATGGGAAAACAGTGAGAGACTTTTTCTTTTGGAGCTCCAAAATCACTGCAGATGGTGACTGCAGCCATGAAATTAAAAGATGCTTGCTTCTTGGAAGAAAAGCTACGACCAACCTAGCTGCTGCTGCTACTGCTGCTAAGTCGCTTCAGTCGTGTCTGACTCTGTGTGACCCCATGGACGGCAGCCCAGCAGGCTTCCCCATCCCTGGGATTCCCAAGTCAAGAACACTGGAGTAGGTTGCCATTTCCTTCTCCAGTGCATGAAAGTGAAGAGTGAAAGTGAAGTTGCTCAGTCGTGTCCGACTCTTAGTGACCCCATGGGCTGCAGCCCACCAGGCTTCTCCGCCCATGGGATTTTCCAGGCAAGAGTACTGGAGTGGGGTGCCATTGCCTTCTACAGCATATTAAAAAGCAGAGACATTACTTTGCCAACAAAGGTCCATCTAGTCAGAGCTATGGTTTTTCCAGTAGTCATGTATGGATGTGAGAGTTGGACTATAAAGAAAGCTGAGTGCCAAAGAATTGATGCCTTTGAACTGTGATGTTGGAGAAGACTCTTAAGAATCCCTTGGACTACAAGGAGATCCAACCAGACCATCCTAAGGGAAATCAGTCCTGAATATTCATTGGAAGGACTGATGCTGAAGCTGAGCCTCCAATACTTTGCCCACCTGATGTGAAGAACCAACTCATTTGAAAAGACCCTGATGCTGGGAAAGATTGAAGGCAGCAGGAGAAGGGGATGACAGAGGATGAGATGGTTGGATAGCATCACCGACTCAAGGGACATGAGTTTGAGTAAACTCCGGGAGTTGGTAACAGACAGGGAGGCCTGGTGTGCTGCAGTGCATGGGGCACAAAGAGTTTGACATGACTGAGCGACTGAACTGAACTGAGGGTTAGTTCTCTGGTAGTCTAAGGTCTTAGAGTCAGTGTTCCCACTCCAAATGCTCAGGTCTTGACCTCTGGCCAGGAATGAAGATTCCACAAGTGGCTTATTATGGCATTAAGTGAGATTAAGACAAACATCCAAAAACAGGAAACCAAAGATGAACCCCAGACAAATGGCAGTTACAAAATCAGGCAAGTAATAATTAAAATAATGGAACATACACATATACATATATACCCATGAGCAAAGACAAAACAGTCCAACAAAAATAAAGTACAATAGATTGACCTGGAGAACAAAGGAAATCAAAAATTATATTTACCAGTTAATAGCAAGACTAACTAAAGCATGAAGTGGAAAGCAAATCTAAAGCAAGGTGCCAAGTGGGTAATAAAGCAATGAAAACAAAACTAACAAATATGTTGAGAGGAAAGGAAAGAAAGAATAGATATGCAAAGGTAAATAGAGGTAGATGAAGAAGATTTATAATACATTAAAGATTAACTAGAAGGGGAAAAGAACAGTAGGAAAGGCAAACAGAAAAATGTAGAGAAAATATAATAGGTTTAAAAAAATTAAAAGTTAAAATTATAAAAAAGAGAAAAGCAAAAAAAATGGAAGAAGAAAGAAAATAGGGAAAAAAAACCCTGCACAGAACTGCAAAAACCCAACATAGATGCAGAAGTTTATAACAATAAAAATTGTGACAATATACACACACACATATACACCCATAAGCAAAATCAGAACACTCCAACAAAAGTACAGTAGATTGACACCGTGAATAAAAAGGAAACCAAAAATTATGTCTACAGAACAAAACTAACTAAAGCACAAACTAGAAAACAAAACTAACGCACAGTGCCAATTGGGGAATAAAGCAAGGAAAAGAAAACTAACAAATATGTTTGAGAGGAAAGAAAAGAAAGAAACAATAGCTATGCAAAGTTAAATAGAGGTAGATAAAGAAGATTTATATACGTTAAATATTAACTGCAAGGGGAAAAGAATAGTAGGAAAAGCAAACAAAAGAATAAATGTAGAAAAAAGAATAATATGTTTAAAAAATTAAAATTAAAAAAAGAGAAAAGAAAAAAGGAAAACTCCTCAGAACTGCAAAAGCCCAACGTAGAGGCAGGAGTTTGTAACACCAATAAAAAAATGTGAATGAGAAAACAAAAGAGAGAAAGAAAGCTCAAAAGCTTAATTAGATTTCGTAGTGCCAATAAAATCAACAACTACAACAGAGGGGGAGAAAAAAGAAAAAAATCCAAAAGAATCTATGCTGCTACTGCTAAGTCACTTCAGTCGTGTCCGACTCTGTGCGACCTCAGAGATGGCAGCCCACCAGCCTCCCCCGTCCCTGGGATTCTCCAGGCAAGAACACTGGAGTGGGTTGCCATTTCCTTCTCCAATGCATGAAAGTGAAAAGTGAAAGTCAAGTAGAACCAGTCAAAACATAGAATAATAAATGTTTTTCTTGAGTCACTGCTGTCAGAGTCCTTCCCTTGCTGAGAGTCACAATCTACCTCACCTCCCTAGGATGCCCTCCAATGCTGTGCTGATCTCTGGACCTGCTGTGGGGGCAGCTCAGATTCTAATCTGGTCCTACTTCTGTGTGTTCTTGTCTCCAGTGTCCACAGCTATCAGAACTAGTGAGTTTTCTTTTGTGGGAGCTCTCAATGACCTTTTATATATTCCATAGACACAGAGTCTGCCTAGTTGATCATGTGGATTTAATCTGCAGCTTGTACAGCTGGCGGGGAGGTTTTGGGTCTTCTTCCTTAGCCACACTGCCCCTGGGTTTCAATTGTAGCTTTATTTCCACCTCTGCATGTGGGCCATCCACTGGGGTTTGCTCCTGAGGCTGCCCTGGAGGACTTGGGTTTGCCCCTGTGAGGTGTGGAGGTGGCGCAGCTGCTTGGGTTGCAGGGGTTCTGGCAGCACCAGGTACTCAGGGGAATTGGTGTCTAGGGCAGCCAGAAATATAGTGCTCTAGAAGGGTTTGGCAACCAGTATTGGCTAATACACTCCAGTATTCTTGCCTGGAGAATCCCCCCGGCCTCCCTTACAGAGAAGCCTGGCAGGCCACAGTCTACAGGGTTGCAAAGAGTTGGACACAACCAAAGCGACCCTGTGTGCATAGATGCAAGACTTTTTTTGCTTGTGGCAGCTCTGCCCCAGTGAGAGTTGAGCATGAAGGTGGCCCAGCTGCTTGGCTTGTGGGGACCTTGGCGGTGCTGGTGTGCAGGGACACGCACTGCTTTCGCTGCAGGAGTTATGGCCCTATCAGAGTCTTTTTTTCGAGCCTCTTGTAGTTGGTGATCAGAAGGCCTCTTTGGCCAGTCTTTCTCAGTAGCTCCGCCCATTCAGGCACATAGAGGGCCCCCCCGACTGGGGTCTTACTCTGTAGTTCAGTGTGTCGGGCGTTTGATGGGCCAGCCTCTCTGTTGTTCAGCTGATAATGCTGGCGTGTGGGGGGAGAGAGGCTATGGTGATGGCTCCATCCCCTACATGTGACTTGGCAGTATCGCCTTGCTTCCATGGCTGCCCAGCTTTCCTCCACAGGCATTTCCCACCACAGTCTCCTCTCTCACATCCCCTCTGTCAGTCTCTCCGCAGTTAACAGCAGCCCTCACCCTGGGATTGCTCCACAATCCCTAAACTCTAGCTCCTAGCTGCTGCACCTTCCAGGAGATCTATCCCTGGAAATATCTATCCCTGGTTCTCTGAAAAGATAAATAAAATTGATAAACCTTTAGTCAGAAGAACAAGATGGCAGAGTAGGTGGATGGGGTATTTATCCCTATCTGGGGTATTTATGGCTGCAGCAAGGACTGTCTGATTCTCATTCCATTTAGGCTGCCACAGATCAGCTGTTTCACACTCAGCCTTAAATGTTTCTCCTCTGACTCAGACAATTGCCCCAATGTGGGATCAGATCTTTGCTTCAGTTCCCCCATCTGCTGAGGGCAGATCTAGTCCTACTCTCACTCCTGTTCTTCTCCCTAGTTCTTTCATTCTCCTGAGTTTTGCATGGGTCTATGTATTCTTTTCCTCTGCAGACAGGTACTCTCAGCTGGTGTTCTGCATGCACTTCTGTGTCTGAAGGTGTATTCCTGATGTAGCCGTGGAGAGAAACGTACTTCCTGTTCACCTACTCCTCTGCCGTCTTGTTCTCCTGACTAAAGGTTTATCAATTTTGTTTATCTTTTCAGAGAACCAGCTTTTAATTTCCTTGGCTTCTTTTTGTTGTTGTTGTTTTCTTGATTTCTACTTCATTTATTCCTGCTCTCATCTTTATGATTTGTTCCCTTCTACTCACTTTGTTTTTTTTTTCCCCCTCACTTTGGGTTTTGTTTGTTCTTCTGAATCTAGTTGCTTTATGTAAAAAGCAATACTTTTAGTGGGGTGATGGAAACCTGCTTTAGAACTGTAGTAAGTTCAGAAAAAATCAAGGTGACTTTTAGTTTTATCTGGTTTACATTCAGAATGAGAACACCTTATTTGAATCCTTTGGGAAAAAATGTATGTTTCTACAACCAAGTGTTTTGCAGAACTAAACAGAAGGCTGCCATTAGAAAATAGTCATTATTTTTTGAGCCACTGAAATCTTAACATATCAGCACCTTTGAGGTGTAGGACCATTGGAAAGTTTTTCAGATTCTTCATTTAAAAAATGATTGAGCATGAGAGGAAACCAGATGGGCTTCATATAGTCTACCCTTTGGATGTCATAGATACTAAAAATTAAACATTACTATCAAACTTCAGAGACATTACTTTGCTGACAAAGGTCCATCTATTCAAAACTATGGTTTTTCCAGTAGTCATGTATGAATGTGAAAGACCATAAAGAAAGCTGAGTGCCAAAGAATTGATGCTTATGAACTGTGATGTTGGAGAATACTCTTGAGAGTCTCTTGCACTGCAAGGAGATCTGACCAGTCCATCCTAAAGGAAATCAGTCCTGAATATTCATTGAAAGGACTGATACTGAAGCTGAAACTCCAATACTTTGGCCACTTGCTGTGAAGAACTGAGTCACTGGAAAGCACGCTGATGCTAGGAAAGATTGAAGGTAGGAGGAGAAGGGGATGACAGAGAATGAGATGTTTGGATGGCATCACTGTCTCAATGGACATGAGCTTGGGCAAACTCTGGGAGTTGTTGATGAACAGGGAGGCCTGGTGTACTGCAGTCCATGGGATTGCAAAGAGTTGGACATGACTGAGTAACTGAACTGATCTATTTGTGATTCTGATGCTTGAAGAACTCCACTTCTATGAAATATGAGGCCTTGAGAGCAAAGTTATGTAAAAACAGAGATAGTACAAAGGAAATTAGCATAGATGTGGTCCCTGTTAATACCACATGTGTAAACTCATGTGTAAACAAAAATTTGAACTTGATTTTTTTTTCCCTTCTCAACTGAAGAAATAAGAAATGAATGATTCAGTGGGGAAATGATTGTGCGTTTCAGCAGTCTGCCTCCCATGAGAAATTTGTAAGGTCTAACAGAATGTCATAGCATTGTTGTAGCTGAGAAAAAAATATTAAAGAAATATGTTACTATTGTTGTTTTTTAGTTGCTAAGTTGTGTCCAGCTCTTTATGAACCTGTGGACTTCAGCACATCAGACTTCCCTATCCTTCACTATCTGCTGGGGTTTCCAAAACTCATGTCCATTGACTCTGATGCCATCCAACCACCTCATCCTCTGTCGTCCCTTTCTCTTCCTGCTCTCAATCTTTCCTGGCATCAGGATCTTTTCTGATCAGAATCTGCTGTTCTCATCAGGTGGCCAAACTGTTGAAACTTCAGCATCAGTCCATCCAATGAATACTCACTGTTGATTTCCTTTAGGATTGACTGGTTTGACCTCCTTGCTGTCCAAGAGACTCCCAAGAGTCTTCTCAACCACTTCAGTTGGAAAGCATCAGTTCTTCAGCACTCACCCTTCTTTATGGTCCAAGTCTCACATCCATACATGACTACTGGAAAAACCACAGCTTTGACTATGCAGACCTTTGTCGGCTAAGTAATGTCTCTGCTTTTTAGTGTGTTGTCTAGGTTGGTCATGGCTTTCCTTCCAAGAAGCAAGCGTCTTTTAATTCCATGGCTGTTGTCACTGTCCACAGTGATTTTGGAATCCAAGAAAATAAAATCTGTCACTGCTTCCACTTTTTCCCTATCTATATGCCATGAAGGGATAGGACTAGATGCCGTGATCTTAGTTTTTTGAATGTTGAGTTTTAAGTCAGCTTTTTCACTCTCCTCTTTCATCTTCATCAAGAGGCATTTTAGTTCCTCTTCCCTTTATGCAATTAGGGTGGTGTCATCTGCATATCGGGGGTTATTGATATTTCTCCCTGAAATCTTGATTATTCATTCGGCCCAGCATTTCCCATAATGTACTCTGCACTTAAGTTAAATAAAAGGCGACAATATATACCCTTGATGTACTTCTGTTCCAATTTTGAACCAGTTTGTTGTTTCCTGTCCGGTTCTAACTGTTGCTTCTTGACCTGCATACAGGTATCTCAGCAGACAGGCAAGGTAGTCTGGTATTCCCATCTCTTTCAGAATTTTCCATTGTTTGTTGTGATCCACACAGTCAAAAGCTCTAGAGTAGTCAGTGAAACAGAAGTAGATTTTTTTTTTTGAATTCCTTTGCTTTTTTTTATGATTCAGTGGATACTGGCAAATGCTCTCTGGTTCCTCTACCTTTTCTAAATCCAACTTGAACATCTGGAAGTTCTCGGTTTACATACTGCTGAAGCCTCAGTTGAAGAATTTTGAGCATTACCTTGGCTAGCATGTGAAATGAGCACAGTTGTACAGTAGTTTGAACATTCTTTGGCATTGCTTTTCTTTGGGATTGGAATGAAAACTGACCTTTTCCAGTCCTGTGGCCACTGCTGAGTTTTTCAAATGTACTGGCATATTGAGTGCAGTGCTTTCACAGCATCATCTTTTAGGATTTGAAATAGCTCAGTTGGAATTCCATCACCTCCACTGGCTTTCTTCATTGTAATGCTTCCTAAGGCCCACTTGACTTTGCACTCCAGGATGTCTGGTTCTAGGTGAGTGATCACACCATGGTCCTGGTTATCCAGGCCATTAAGATCTTTTTTGTATGGTTCTGTGTATTCTTGCTACCTCTTCTTAATATCTTCTTCTTCTGTTAGGTCCCTGCTATTTCAGTCCTTTATTGTGCCCATCTTTGCATGAAATGTTCCCTTGGTATCCAGTTTTCTTGAAGAGATCTCTAGTTTTTCCATTCTGTTGTTTTCCTCTATTTCTTTGCATTGCTCACTTTAGAAGGCTTTCTTATCTCTCTTTGCTGTTTTCTAGAACTCTGCATTCAGGTGGGTATCTTTCCCTTTCTTCTTGCTTTTCACTTTTCTTCTTTTCTCAGCTATTTGTAAGGCCTCCTCAGACAACCGCTTTTCCTTCTTGCATTTTTTCCCCTTTGGGTTGGTTTTGGTTTCAGCCTCCTGTATAATGTTACAGACCTCCATCCATAGTTCTTCAGGCACTCTGTCTACCAGATCTAATCCCTTGAATTTATTCATCACCTCTTCACTGTACAGATTGTAAGGGATTTGATTTAGGTCATAAGTGAATGGCTTGGTAGTTTTCCCTACTCTCTTCAATTTAAGCCTGAATTTTACAATTAGGAGCTGATTATCTGAGCCACAGTCAGCTCCAGGTCTTGTTTTTGCTGACTGTATAGAGCTTTTGCATATTCAGTGCAAAGAATGTAATCAGTCTGATTTTGTTATTGACCATTTGTTGATGTTCATACCTGCTGTCATGCATGCTAAATTGCTTCAGTCATGTTCGACTCTTTGTGACCCTATGAACTGTAGCCTGCCAGGCTCCTCTGTCCATGGGATTCTCTATGCAAGAATGCTAGAGTGGGTTGCTATGCCCTTCTCCAGGGGATCTTCCTGACCCAGGGATCGAACTCCTGTCTCTTACATGTCATGCTTTGGCGGGCATGTTCTTTACCACTGGAGCCATCTGGGAAGCACTGGTGATCCATTTTAGAGTCATTTCTTGTGTTGTTGGAAAAAGGTGTTTGCTATGACCAATGTGTTCTCTTGACAGAACTCTGTTAGCTTTTGCCCTGCTTCATTTTGTACTCCAAGGCCCTGCCTATTACTCCAGATATCTCTTGACTTCCTACGTTTGCATTCCACTCCCCTATGATGAAAATGTCTTTTTTTGGTGTTAGTTCTAGAAGGTCTTGTAGGTCTTCATAGAAGTGGTCAACTTCAACTTCTTTGGATTACTGTGACATTGAATGGTTTGCCTTGGAAAATGAACCGAGATCATTCTGTTGTTTTTTTGTTGCACCAAGTACTGCATTTCAGACTCTTTTGTTGACAGAAGATTTCTGATTAGTTACAGGAAAATGCTAATTTCTGTGGAAGCACATTAATCTTTTGACTTTAAAGCTTCTGAAGTGGTGCACCGAAGCCTACAGAAATTGAGGCTAAGTATCTATGTTTTATCCTGCAGTTAGAACTTTTCTTCTTACCTCTCTTCAAAGTGCTGATTAAATTCATCATCATTATCAGTTTCTGCTTAATCAAATATTTATTGACCATTGAGTCTGTGTGAGGGATGCAGAACAATATTTTATAAGACACAATCTTTTAAATAAATGGTTTTATAATATAACTGAGGAGATGATTATACTTGGTTGGATAGTTTTCCTCCCATCCCCACCCCAAATGTCCTGAAACCTCTGAACGTGACTTTATTTGGAAATAGAGTTGTTACAAGTGTTTCATAAGAAGTCATATTGAAGTAGGCTGGGCACTTAATCCAAAATCACTGGTGTTATTATACAGCAAAGAGACATAGAGACATAGGGAGGGGTGCCATGTGAAGAAGGCAGATACCAGAGTGATGAGTCCATAAGCCAAAGAATCTGAGGTTTTGCTGATCACAACTGGTACTCTGAGAAAGGTACCAGATCCTGCTCTAGTGCCTTCAGAGAGAGCATGGCCCTCAGGACACCTGGATCTTAGACTTCAAGCTTCACCCCTGTGAGAGCAAATATTTTCTCTGTTTTGAGCCACTAAGTTTGCAGCACTTTTGTGATAGCAGCCTTAAAAAACAAATACAATAGACATAAAAAATAAAGCTCCTATTATTAAGCATGGGCTCTACTCCAGGTTCCCTGTGTTCTAGCTGTTTTCTGCTCTATGGTATTATCAGCATCACCCTTGGAGGAGAAAACTGAAAGTTAAGAGATGCTTAACAATTTTTTCAGTATCACTCAGCAAGTAGTTCTAATCCTTGTCACCTAACCATGAAAAGAAGCCCATGTGGGCAGGCAGGAGGCAAAATGACAAGCAGGCAGGGGTAGACCTTAAAGCTGGCAGTAGCCCAGGTGTCCATGAAGAGTGATGTGGAGAAACTAACTGAAGTCTGTCTGTAGGCCTGGCCATTTCAGCAACACAAAGGATCGGACTGTGACAGCAGGCAGCTGCATGGACACATCTCTAGTGCCTTCTGCTGAGTGAAAGAGGCCACACACAAACGAGTACGTATATGATTTCATCTATACAAAGTTCCAGACTAGGAAAAACTAGTCAGTAGTGGAAGAAGGTAAAAGCAGTGGTTTCCAACTCTGTAGTAGATGCTCTGTTGGGAATTTGACAGCGAGGTCCCTGACAAAAGGAGGGTGTGTGCCTAGTCTTAGGTGGTCTCCTAACCTGGATGAGCCTGATCAGGGTGAGACCCTTTAATCTTGCCTCAGGTGGTTTCCTTGCTGCTTCTCCTTTGATTAGCAACTGTTCTACACTTTGGAACTCAGAGAAGGTCATGGAGGCTGGAGTCTGGCCTACAAGGAATGGGGGACAAAAGGCCTCCATGCTTAGGAGCCTTACAGGGCCCTGCTTGGCATTAATCTGAACATAAAGCACAATTCACATGGTAGAGTCTGCATGAGCCATTGACCTAGTGAACTCATGCTGAAAGCTTGGAGCTAACACAGGGACTTCAGCCTCCACTCCCCTCAGGACTCGATTGGGACTGAAATCTCAATAACAAGGCTGACCCTTGGTGAGGCACCATGGATCCTGCAGGGGAGTGAGAGGTGGGCAGCCAGGGACCCTGTAGGGGATGGCTCTGAGTTACACTGATGGGTTCAGTTCAGTCGCTCAGGTATATCCAACTCCTTGCGACCCCACGGACTGCAGCATGCCAGGCTTCCCTGTCCATCACCAACTCCTGGAGCTTGCTCAAACTTGTGTCTATCGAGTTGGTGATGCCATCCAACCATCTCATCCTCTGTCGTCCCCCTCTTCTCCCCTCTTCAGTCTTTCCCAGCATCAGGGTCTTTTCAAATGAGTCAGCCCTTTGCATCAGGTGGCCAAAGTATTGGAGCTTCAGCTTTAGCATCAGTCCTTCCAATGAATATTCAGGACTGATTTCCTTTAGGATGGACTGGTTGGATCTCCTTGCAGTCCAAGGGACTCTCAAGAGCCTTCTCCAACACCACAGTTCAAAAGCATCAGTTCTTTGGCGCTCAGCGTTCTTTATGGTCTGACTCTCACATTCATACATGACTACTGGAAAAGCCATAGCTTTGACTGGACGGACCTTTGTTGGCAAAGTAACGTCTTTGCTTTTTAATCTGCTGTCTAGATTGGTCATAGCTTTTCTTCCAAGGAGCAAGAGTCTTTTAATTTCATGGCTGTAGTCACCATTTACAGTGATTTTGGAGCCCCAGAAAATAAAGTCTGTCATTGTTTCCATGGTTTCCCCATCTATTTGCCATGAAGTGATGGGACCGGATGCCGTGATCTTCGTCTTTTGAATGTTGAGATTTAAGCCAGCTTTTTCAGTTTCCTCTTTCACTTTCACCAAGAGGCTCTTTAGTTCCCCTTCACTTTCTGCCATAAGGGTGGTGTTATCTACATATCTGAGGTTATTAGTATTTCTCTGGGCAGTCTTCATTCCAGCTTGTGATTCATCTAGCCTGGCATTTCGCCTGATGTACTCTGCATTTTTAAGTTAAAAAAGCAGGGTGACAATATACAGCCTTGGCATACTCCTTTCCCAATTTGGATCTATTGTTCCATGTCCAGTTCTAACTGTTGCTTCTTGACCTGCATACAGGTTTCTCTGGAGACAGGTAAGGTGGTCTGTTATTCCCATCTCTTTCATAATTTTTCACAGTTTGTTGTGATCTACACAGTCAAAAGCTTTGGCGTAGAGCTCTATACTGTTTCTGTTCTTTAATTCTGCCCATCTTTGCATGGGAATGTTCCCTTGGTATCCAGTTTTCTTGAAGAGATCTCTAGTCTTTCCCATTCTATTGCTTTCTTCTGTTTCTTCGCATTGATCAGTTAGGAAGGCTTTCTTATATCTCCTTGCTGTTCTTTGAAACTCTGCATTCAGATTGGTATATCTTTCCTTTTCTCCTTTGCCTTTTGCCTTCTTTCCTCAGCTATTTGTAAGGCCTCCTCAGACAACTATTTTCCCTTTTTGCATTCCTTTTTCTTGGGGATGATTTTGATCACGGCCTCCTGTACAATGTTGCAAACCTCCGTCCATAGTTCTTCAGGCACTCTATCAGATCTAATCCCTTGAATCTATAGTGTATAATCGTTAGGGATTTGATTTAGGTCATACCTGAATGGCCTAGTTGTTTTTCCTACTTTCTTCAATTTAAGTCTGAATTTGCCAATAAGGAGTTCATGATCTGAGCCACAGTCAGCTCCTGTTACCACACAGTTGAGGTTTCTTTGTCTGCCTGCTTGATGTGTTTGAGCAAAGACTTCGCGAGTGAAGCATCACGGAAAGGGTAACCCAGTGTAGGTCTGTTACTCCTTTCACCACAGAATGCCAGGGAAGCTGGACCTTTCCTATGCCAGGAATCAGCACCTCAAGTTGTGTGGGCCACACTGTATCCCACCAGGGAAGGCGTTCCATCTTGAAGGCCTGAGCCTCTTAGTCTGCTTGCAGGTTTCCAGACATCGAATCTGGGCAGACAGTACCTCCAACAGAGCTGCTGTGTTGGCTTGTTTAGAGGTGCATCTGCCAGGATAGGGGGAGAGGAAATTCTCTTTCAAGTTTGGGCCTTACACGCTTTTGTAGCTACAGAGCCTTGTCTAATGAAGAACTAAGGTTTTTCCTTTCAGCTGGTTTTCAAAAAGAGCAGCAATCTTTCTGTTTCTGCCAGCACCAAAGCCTCGTCAGTAGTTCTGTGTTTTGCCTGCCTCCGAGAAGTATAGAATATGGCTTGAGATAAAAAACAAATGTCAAGATTGTTGAGCATGGTGAGGAGGTTTGTCTCAGGAGTAATTTTCTATCCTGCTCTGTGGTGTCCTTGGGGAAACTTCCGGATGCCCAGCTTCATAATGTCAGTCTTCCCAGCAATGGCCTGAGCTCCCCAGCTGCTCTCATTCTACTGTCTGAGATTGTAACAGAAAATTTACATTTTAAAATTGGATACTTGCTGATTTAAAGAACAGAGAAGCCTGGCGGGCTACAGTCCATGTGGCCACAAGGAGACAGGCGCAGCTGAGTGATTAACACTTCTTATTGGAGTCCGAGTTTAGGTGAGGGTCAGAGAGGGGAATATTTTATTGGGAGAGTTTCCACTAGACCAATACTCACATCTCAGAGCCACAACTTATTTTGCTAATCATTAAGATGACCTTGACTTTGATTTCTGAAGCTACTGCATTCATACTTTCCAGTGGGGTCAGTATTTGTATTGAAAAAAACTCATTCTCTGCAGTAAAACCTCTTCCCAACTTCCTTTTACTGACTTAATGGCTTTTTCTAGAGTGGATGATAGATGAAGCCAGAGAATGCAGTTTGTCTATAAAGGACATATTGATTCAATCAGATTTGCCAGAACACAACTGCAGGGTAAAATCTAAAAAGTGACTCGAGAAATCAAGCTGCTGCCAAGGCAGTTTCTCAGCCAGGAATTTTTTTGGCTGCTTCTTGTTTTAAATTCCTTCATTTTGCATTTCGGGAAATGACTCTCAAATGAAAGCCAAAATCCTAAGTGCAGAAAGATAAATCACGTGTTGTTGGCTATGAATTCTGATTACTTCCCTTGAAGGAGTAGCCAAGAGCTTGTTTCTCACATAAAAATACTTTTCACCTGTTAATGAGAAACAGAATTAATTGGGTTCTACAGAGGCCAATTTTAACTGAGTTAAAAGACGAATACTTTAGAGTAAGAAAGGACCTTAGAGACACTGAATTTAATCACTTCTTATAGGACCAGAGAGGGTGAAAGCCTTGCTCAAGAACGCAGAGCCACAGGGGGAATGCAGTACATAGGGAAGACTGCGTTTCCTCCAGTGGTCACTCAGGTGGGTCCGTTCTCTGACCTTTCTGACTATTACCAGCAAGGCTCCCTGCCATTATTAACATAAGAATCTCTCAGGGATGAGGTTTTATTCTTTAGAACGAAGAGCTGAAAATAGAGAAATCATGTCACATGTATAGCACCAGCACCCAAAGGACCTCTTTGTTTAAATAAAATGTGAAAGCCAGTGTGCTGTTTGAATGAATTCACCCAATGGCCTAGCTGGCCTTGTTTTTGAAGAGAGATTTCTGTGATCTTTGCATGGTGTGGAAGTCTGAATCACCAGTCACAGAGCACTGAACCCAGAGAAAGGCCTGTCAGAATGAAACATGAAAATAATGTTGAGATCGTATCAAGGAGGCTGAACGGTAAACATTAGCAGGGCTTGCTGCAACAGGATAGCATGTGTGGGGATGGAACAGCGTGTTCCTCAGTTGGCATGGCCCAGGGCATGGGAGGGACCAACCCCCAAAGCCCGTTAGAAAGCTCAGCCTCTCCAAACACTGAACTGAGCCACAGTGCTTCCTGCCCCTCTCATTTGGGAATTGTATGTGGTCAGGATACAAATGATGGCCAACCTTCTGGCCATGAATGATTAGCATAATTCAGCTAATGGATTAATTTTAGATTGCTGCAAGTGATCAGATTCACGTTTTCATTTGCATTTTTACTAAAGAGACCAGTTTGCTCCAAACACTTTTCTATTAATATTCATATTGCAATATAGAATAGGGATGTTTTGATTATTTTACTTTGAGGCTTATATTGAAAGAAGTCTAACATCATTGCTCTTCCCATCTATTATTCAGTGAGTGTTTTGCAGCTGGACAGAAAGACAGATCTATCCGTTCAGACAGATCTGTTTTCTGTCTGACTGTTGCTAACAGAGAAAGCAGAAACTTTCTCTGTCGATTGATGAGTTCCAGCTGTGCAACTTTGGAAATTATATTTCCACTGAAAAAATGTTTAATGACTTTTTTCTAATGTTCTTCCATTAAAAAAAAAGTTTGTTGTCATGGGATACCACTTTTCAATTTTTCAGAAAGATTTAAAATTGATGATAAGTTATGGCTTCCCTGGTGGTTCAGACAGTAAAGAATCCGCCTGCAATGCAGGAGACCTGGGTTCAATCCCTGGGTTGGGAAGATCCCCTGGAGAAGGGAATGGCTACCTACTCCAGTTTTGTCTGGAGAATCACATGGACAAAGGAGCCCGGCAGGCTACAGTTCATGAGGTTGCAAAGAGTTAGACATGACTGAGTGACTAACACTACTTTCTTGCAACCACAACTGAGTTGTATTGAAAGGAGGTTCAGATCCTTAGATAATTGCCAGGCTTCATGCCAAAGCTTTCATGGTGGCTCTAGGTACCTAACCTCTAAACCTAACACTGATATCTAATGCGCTGAAAGCACAAACAGCTCCTTTTTCTTTCCCCCCCATTCCTATTTCTCATTTTAAATACAGCTTTATTGAGATATAATTCATATAGCATACAGTTTACTCATTTAAAGTATACAGTTCAGTGTTACTTTAGTATTATAATTGTGTAACCATCAGTTCAGTTCAGTTGCTCAGTCATGTCTGACTCTTCATGACCCCATGGACTGCAGTACCCCAGGCTTCCCTGTCCATCACCAACTCCCAGAGATTACTCAAACTTATGTCTGTTGAGTCAGTGATACCATCCAACCATCTCATCCTCTGTCATCCCCTTCTCCTCCCCTCTTCAATCTTTCCCAGTATCAGGGTCTTTTCAAATGAGTCAGCTCTTCGCATAAGGTGGCCAAAGTATTGGAGCTTCAGCTTCAGCTTCAGTCCTTCCAGTGAATATTCAGGACTGGTTTCCTTTATGATTGACTGGTTGGATCTCCTTGCTGTCCAAGGGACTCTCAAGAGTCTTCTCCAACACCACAGTTCAAAAGCATCAATTCTTCGGCACTCAGTTTTCTTTATAGTCCAAGTCGCACACCCATACATGACTACTGGAAAAACCAAAGCTTTGACTAGATGGAACTTGGTTGGCAAAGTTGTCTCTGCCGTTTCATATGCTGTCTAGGTTGGTCATAGCTTTTCTACCAAGGAGCAAGCGTCTTTTAATTTCATGGCTGCAGTCACCATCTGCAGTGATTTTGGAGCCCCCCAAAATAAAGTCTGTCACTGTTTCCATTGTTTACCCATCTACTTGCCATAAAGTGACGGGACCAGATGCCATGATCTTAGTTTTCTGAATGTTGAGTTTTAAGCCAACTTTTTCACTCTCCTCTTTCACTTTCATAAAGAAGCTCTTTAGTTCTTCTTTGCTTTCTGCCATTAGTTTGCTGTCATCTGCATATCTGAGGTTATTGATATTTCTCCTGGCAATCTTGATTCCAGCTGTCCTTCATCCAGTCTGGCATTTCTCATGATGTACTCTGCATATAAGTTGAATAAGCAGGGTGACAATATACAACCTTGATGGATTTGTTTCCCAATTTGGAACCAGTCTGTTCCATGTACAGTTCTAACTGTTGCTTCTTGACCTGCA
This sequence comes from Bos taurus, assembly GCF_002263795.3. NCBI lineage: Eukaryota > Metazoa > Chordata > Mammalia > Artiodactyla > Bovidae > Bos > Bos taurus. The sequence continues at coordinate 15,198,568 of NC_037355.1, read as the reverse complement.
CACAGATTTCTCAGGAGGCAGGTCAGGTGGTCTGGTATTCCCATCTCTCTCAGAATTTTTTACAGTTGGTCATGATCCATGCAAACTGTGGATGGGCTTTAAATTATTTGAGTTTGAGTTGTTTCCGTTTTTTAGTTATTTCCGTTTTTGGCTCTTATAATCAGTGCTGCTATAAACACTAATGGTCAAGCCTGTGTGGATGGTTTTTCATCTCTCTTGTAAACACTTCTAGGACTGGAATTGCACCATCATATGTTAGCTGTGTTTAACCTTTTGAGAAATTGCAAAGTGACCACACCATTTTATGTTCCTACCAGTGGTGTGTGTTCTGATTTTTCCACATCCTCTCCAACACTTGTTATTATCAGTCTTTTAAAAAAATTATAGCCACCCTACTGGGTGTGTAGTGGCGAAGCCTCCTCTGAACTATTTTGAAAGTATTTTGGTGATGGATTCAGCCCAGATGGATTCTGTGTGAGAATGGAAAGCAGATTGCACCAGCCCTCCATGTTTCTTCAGGAGGATGGTGACTTTGTTTACTGCTCTGCCTCCAGAGTCTAGAACAAGGCTTAGCACTAGTAGGCATGGAGACATTTGTACAATGAATGCCTAAATGAGTTCACAAAGAGCCTACGGTGTGCTAGTATTGGTGTAGATACAGAGGTATACAAGACATGGCCCTGCTCCCAAGGAGCTTCACTTTTTGAAGGAAATAGAAGGAAAGTATTCCTGAAAGGGAGTTGCTGATGGAGAAGGGTACATGTTAGAGGAAAGCATACTCATTTCTAAGCAACTAAAGTATAGATGACAAAAACGTGAATTCCTTTGGTCTTAGGCTAATTTATAAAGTCTGGCCTCCAGGAAATGGTAGGGGAAAAAATATCAGTCACTCAAACTGCAATGAGGAAGGTAGCCTTCCACATAATACCAGAAGCCTCCCCAGACGGTACCACATTGCAAGCAATCACTCACATATATTCTGTCTCTCTTTCTCTATGTGTGACTGTGGAATCAGAATATAATATAATTCTTCTCTTTAAGTTCAGGGGTTTGGTGATTTGCACATTTTGGTCATTTGCCTTCTATCTTCCTGTCTCCCCCCATTCCTCTTTTATCTGTTTATCTTTTGTCTTTGCCACTTCTCCAACAACAATCTTACCTCACCTGCTCTAAGGTCTATTTTACAGAACTTTTGCAGATTTAATGCATAATAACCAGTCTAAGTGAATGTGCCATCATTTCCTTAATTCTCTTGCTACTCAGGTTTATTTCCATTTTTGTTATAAATAATGCTTCAAGGGAACCCATTCATGACTTTTCTTTCCAAATTTGCATAATTTTAAAAAGGTAACAGCCCGAATGAGTTCCTGATCTTTAGGCTTCCCCCTCATGGTGATTCAGGAACCCAGGCCCTTCCATCTGTGTTGCCCATCCCCTCAGGCCTCTGGGACTGCTTCCAGCTGACAGAAGGGGCAAGAGCATGGAAGATACTTGCTTCCTAACCACATGGCCAAGTAGTGGTACCCAGCCTCTCTGTTTCTGTTCCTCTGATGACAGTTTGCCATATGGCATAACTGGGTGTGGGAAGTCCTGGCAACGTAGTTTCTGGCTGGGCAGACACTTTCCAGAAACAGCTATATATTCTCCTTGGAGGACCATACATTTTGGGTGGACAATTAGTCTTCTCTGCCATTATACATTTTTATAGTTATGATCACTGTTCATTTTGATGACTTGGTACATTTTGCCCAACAGTCTCCACCCGCCATCCCCACTGAAATGTTTTCATTTATTTCTGGTTATTAAGGGAGACATACATTTGGTCTTAGTCAATTCCAGTAATCTATCCATGAGACTTTATTATATGTAGAACCCATGTGTCTACTACTACAATTTCTTCTTCTACTTGTCGCTTTTTGTCTTAGTGCTCATATTACTTTGGTTAATTATTTTGACTCATGTTACAATATGGAGAAATTGGTGGAGAGTTTATCCATGGTGGCATGTGAAATAACAGAGGAGAGGAGATTGGCTCAGTCTCTTTCAAAAAGTTTAAAATGGAGCCAATAACCAAGGCAATTGGCTTTCCTCCAAGGAGACTGCATGACTGCAGAAATATCCCAGCTTAACTATAGGGTCATATTTGGAAAAAAAAAACAAAAAACAAAAAAAACCCTTAGTATTATCTGGAAATATTTTCATTTTCATCTTTCCTGAACCAGTTATTTTATATATATCTGCTGTTGCTTTCAAAAATGATTATAATTATTTTTGGCATCATTCTTTTTAAATGAGCTTTTTTTGAAGCCTCTTTTTCAGAGTCTCTTAAGACTTAAGCTTTGGTTTAGAATACTGGCCCCCACTTATTCCACCCAACCCCACCTCTCTCCCCCAAAATCTGAAAATATAATAAAAATGTTTTAAATATTAGTATTACTGTTATAATGCTGTTAAATGATGGAATTTTTGCTCAGCCAACATGACTCTAAATTGATCCAGTCTTTTTTTCCTTTGGGGAATTAATGAGGTATAATAAAACCTAATAAAGAAGAAAAAATTTTGATGTCAGCTATAGATATTTAATTGAAATATCTCCTAAAGTTCACAGTTCCTTCCTAAGGGAGGAAAACTGATGAGGTGGAATAAGGAAATTATGCAGGATTCATTCATTCATTCAGTTCATTTATTCAACAACTTTTGAATTTCCTATATGTTCTATTTGGAGACTATTTAGATGTGTGTAGGGGTCTAGATGTCTCTAGATGCATCTGAGAATAAAACAGAAAGATTCCTGACTTTGAGAAGGCCACATTTTAGCAGGATGAGGTAACAGAATTAATAATAAACCACATAGTAAATTGAGTTGTGATGGGTCTTACTCAGCTTCATGAAGAGGATGCTATTTATAATTTGTGGTTATATTTTAAATGTATCCTCTCAGAATAAAAATTAGCATGGGGCTGAAAGTTTAAATAAGGGAGTCAGGTTAGGCCTCATTAGGTAGTTTTGTTCCCCCAAAGGAGGGAACCAGCTAGGCTTCTATCTAAGGGAGGAGGTTTCCAAGCAGAAGGAACCGGCAAAGGCCCTGAGGCTGAGGTGTACCTATAAATTTAAATGTAGGAGGAAGTTCAGTGTGGTTGGATTGGAGTTAGGGTAGATGGGGAGATCAGGGGTGAAGAAAAGAAATGAGGGATGTTAGACAAACAATGTAAAGTCTTGTGGATCATTGCTCATTATAAGGACTTTGACTTCATTCTAAGAGAAATGGAAACCCATAGGGTTTCAGACGGGGTGGGGGGGGAATGTGTGATTTGATCTGAATTACATTTTTGCAGAATTATTTGCAATATCATGGGGAGAACGGACAGTAAGGAGACAAGGGCAGAAACACAAAGGCCGGTTGATGTACTGCAATATTTGGGCCAAGGAGATGACAGTGAAGGTGATGACAAATGGTTGCCTTCTGGATATATTTTGAAGCTAGAACCTACAGGATTTTCTGATAGAAGAGTCTTACAGGAAAGAAAGAGTTGAAGATTCTTATTGCTATTGCTATCGCTAAGTCGCTTCAGTCGTGTCCGACTCTGCGACCCCATAGACGGCAGCCCACCAGGCTTCCCCGTCCCTGGGATTCTCCGGGCAAGAACACTGGAGTGGGTTGCCATTTCCTTCTCCAATGCATGAAAGTGAAAACTGAAAGTGAAGTCACTCAGTCGTGTCCGACCCTCAGCGACCCCATGGACTGCAGCCTACCAGGCTCCTCTGTCCATGGGATTTTCCAGGCAAGAGTACTGATAGTACTGCCAAAATATTTATTGACCCTACCTATGAGGTTTGTCCCTCTGGGAGAATTATCCTGGCATCCCAAAGGCTTGGACATGGGACTTTCTCTGGCCAGTGAATTAGATATGGAAAGTAATGTGCCTTTCCTGGCAGAATCTTTAAATGTCCCTGTGCTGGACCTATTCTTGTCTTTACCAGGAAAAAATCCGCTGTCCTGGGTGGGGGGCTCTTTTAACCTGGACCCTGGAGCAAAGGATATGAAACAAAGCCAGAGTCCCACCCTCTGCTGATATATAACTTGAGCAAGTAGTAAAAGTGAAGTCGCTCAGTCGTGTCTGACTCTCTGCGACCCCATGGACTGTAGTCTACCAGGCTCTGAGGAGCCTCTCAGTCCATGGAATTTTCCAGGCAAGAGTACTGGAGTGGGTTGCCATTTCCTTCTAAATTTCCAAGTGGTAAACATAGCTTCAAATCATGCTGAGATTTTTTGTTGTTGTTGTAATTATAGTAATATAATTCAGTGAAAGCTCATGGATACAGATACCTGAGCAACAGAAAGAATAGAATTTTCATTGACTGGGGTGGAAAGATTATAGGAAGAACAGGAAAGGCAGATTAGAAGTTTAGTTTTGGACACGTCAAGTTTGAGGTGTCTGTCCTAACACTCAGGTATGGCTATTGAGTAAGCAATTAAATTTAAGAATATAAAGTTCAGGATAGAGGTAAAAATTGGGGGAGGCAGTCATCAGCATAGAGTTTGTAGGATTTTTTAAAATTTCACTGAAGTGTAGTATACTTACAATATTGTATTAAATTCTGCTATACAGCAAAGTGAATCAGTATATACATAGCTCAGTTTATATGTATATGTTCTTTTCCATTATGGTTTACCATAGCATATTGAATATAGTTCTCTGTGCTGTACAGTGGGCCTTGTTGTTTATCCATCTTACCTATAATAGTTTGCATCTTCTAATCCCAAACTCTCAGTCTTTCCCTTCCTCACCCCCACCCACCTTGGCAACTGCAAATCTGTCGTCTGTCTGAGAATCCGTTTCATTTTTGTTGATAAGTTCGTTTGTGTCACAGTTTAGAATTTACATATAAATGATGTCACATGGTATTTGTCTTTCTGTCTGACTTCATTTAGATGATAAGCTCCAAGTCCTTCCATGTTGCTGCAGATGGCATTATTTCACTTTTTTAAATGGCTGAGTAGTACTCCATTGTGTATATGCACCATCTTCTTTATCTGTTCATCTGTTAATGGGCATTTAGATTGCTTCCATGTCTTGGCTATTGTAGATACAGCTGCTATGAACATAGGGCCCTATCTTGTATGTATCTTTTCAGCTTATAATTTTGCCTGGGTGTATGCCCAGGAGTGGGATTGCTGGATCATATGGCAAGAGTTGATAGTTTTTATGGTCATAGGATTGGTTGAGGTCATGAATGGAGTAATTATATAGAGAAGGAGAGGATGCCACAAGAGGTCACGACCCACCTCATCATGAATGTTTGCTCTTAGTAAGGGAGGCTCGTGACAGTGAGCTTGAGAAAAAATATGAACACAGAAATTGGCTACAGCAAAGATAACTAATTCTTTTGGGCTTTTTTCTATGGGAAAACCAAGAAATGGGCAGTTTCTGGGTCAGAAGTTGGATCAAGTGAGGGTTTTCTAATAGAATAAAAGCATAACATGGATGTTCTTCATGAATATTTGAGCACAACCCTTTCATTCCCCATGGGCTGTTACTCCATTTTAAAGAGTGAAAAGAAACCAGCATTTATTATGCATTTAAAATATGCTGTACATGGTACTAAGCACATTCACATAGTCCTTTCTCCTCACAACTACCAATGCATTGTGAAGTAACTGTGATTGCTTTTCAGGGTCTCACAATTACTATATAGGGGAGCTGAGATTCAGTCCTTCATCTTGCTTTTGACTCAAAGCCTGTGCTCTGTTCTCCAGGGTAATTGCCTTCCAAAAAAGTTTAAATGTTCTCTGGGAGCAAGTTTCATGAATGTTTCCTGTATTGCTTCTCAACTAGCAAGGTATAAGATAAAATTGCTGATAGCCATTGAATTTTTGTTTCCCACACCATTGTCCAGTGTTTACCACTGAACAATGCTCTGCTACTATTGACTCAAATTAAAAGTTGTTACCCAGCCTAAGTGTGGCTTTAAAAACTCACCTGTGGTGCCTTTCAGAAAGCCCCAAAGCCAGCAAATCAGGTGAAAATATCAGTCTCCTTTGTTCAGGGCCAGGCAACCAATTACCAAACTAGCAAGTTGCTTTGAGGTTTGCTGGAAATTTCATAATTCATAATGATAATTAAATACACGTGATGGAAAGTTTCAAAGTGGTGTCCTGGTACAGAAGCTACTTCTTGTGTTGGTTTGTTTCATTCCTGCCACCCACGATAAACATATGGTTCAAGTAGCCATGGCTGGGTTCTTGTAATGTTAGCTTCTGTGATAGAAATCTTTAAAAAAAAGAGTCTCTTAATGAGTTGTGTACTTGGAGGCCTAAAAACTCATCATACATTTTTATTTTTAAAAGATAGAGCAAACCCCAGTTTTTGTTGAAATATAAAGAAATGTATAAGGATATAAACTCATACGTTTTTGAAGATTATAGTAACTCCTGCTACTTTAATGTAAACAGTGGTTTCTGATGGCGCATGACAGATAGTGCATGGAAAGGAGTCCAGGGTTTGTTACAGTGGGGTGCCTCACTGCGGAGCCTGAATTTGCAATGGGGACATAGTGTAAAGGCTGGTGAGTTATCAGAAGATGTGGACATTTGCTTAAGATTCTTCACATCCTGAAATTATGTGGTATACCTAGCTCGCATGAAGGGAACAAAACGAACCTTCCATTTGCAGTAGACTGTGATGGCTAACTGGACCTGTGCATCAGGCCTCTCAATCTCTGTTCTGGGAAAGGTTCTGGCCACAGAGATGGTCAATGTGACCCAAGCCAGGACAGTCAGAGGGCTTCCTTGAGATTACACTGATTTTTGATGACTGGAAGAACCTTCTTCTTTCTGGTGGGGTTTCCAAACTCTCAGTGGCCGTGTTTCTGCCACCTTCCTAGGGAAATCCTGTCTGCAGTAAGAGGTAATGAGATTGATGAACACATAAAAACAAGTGAAGATGAGGTGAGATAAGAAAGAAGTATTGACTTTAGTCCCCAGTTGTAATTACAGAAGCCAGGCTTCTGAAATGTGTCCTTAAATTCTGTAATGATTAACTTTTCAAAAATTGCTCTACTGTTCACTAATTTTCATACTTCAACTATGATCCAGGGAAAGTAACAAGTGCTCAAATTACTACTATAAAGAAATCTGGTTTAGTTTGGCAACTTAACTTATGCTACTGTAACAAAATAGCATAGACGAAGTGGCTTTAAGCAATAGAATTTTATTTCTCACTGCTTTGGAGGCTGGGGAGTCCCAGGTCAAGATGCCAGTAGGTTTGGTGTCTGGTGAGGACTCTCTCCTTGGGTTGCAGATGGGCACCCTCTTGCTATGTCCTCATGTGGTTCAGTTCAGTTCAGTCGCTCAGTTGTGTCCGACTCTTTGCAACCCCATGAATCGCAGCGCGCCAGGCCTCCCTGTCCATCACCAACTCCTGGAGTTCACTCAAACTCACGTCCATCGAGTCGGTGATGCCAGCCAGCCATCTCATCCTCTGTCGTCCCCTTTTCCTCCTGCCCTCAATCCCTCCCAGCATCAGAGTCTTTTCCAATGAGTCAACTCTTCGCATGAGGTGGCCAAAGTACTGGAGTTTCAGCTTCAGCATCATTCCCTCCAAAGAACACCCAGGACCGATCTCCTTTAGAATGGACTGGTTGGATCTCCTTGCAGTCCAAGGGACTCTCAAGAGTCTTCTCCAACACCACAGTTCAAAAGCATCAATTCTTCAGCATTCAGCCTTCTTCACAGTCCAACTCTCACATCCATACATGACCACAGGAAAAACCATAGCCTTGACTAGATGGACCTTTGTTGGCAAAGTCATGTCTCTGCTTTTGAACATGCTGTATAGGTTGGTCATAACTTTCCTTCCAAGGAGTAAGCGTCTTTTAATTTCATGGCTGCAGTCACCATCTGCAGTGATTTTGGAGCCCCCAAAAAGAAAGTCTGACACTGTTTCCACTGTTTCCCCATCTATTTCCCATGAAGTGATGGGACCTCATGTGGTGGAAAGAGACAAAGACCTGCTCTCTCTTCCTCTTGTTATAAATATACAAATCCCATGACGAGGGGGCCATCCTCATGACCTTATGTAAACCTAATCACCTCCAAATACTATCACATTGGGCGTTAGGGCTTCCACATTTGAACTTTGGGAAGACACAAATATTCTTAACACTTGGGAAGAGACTAGTAAAATAAAGGAAGGCAGGCAGAAAGGAAGGAATAAACAAAAAGAAGAAGGAAGTGTAAAGATGAAAGTTTCTATTGCCGTCAGAAATTTTCCCTCCCAATTCGTCGGTCAATAAATTCTCTCTTTTGTTTCACCTATTTTAAATTGGGTTTTGGTCCCTTGCAACTAATTAATTTACCATTCCTTTGAAGGTGTTACATAGATTATTCCAATGTGTGGAATTATATAATTAAGGAATTAGGGATACATTTCTGATGGAAATTTCTCCAACTCTTGTATTTAAATAGAGATTCTCTCTCAAATGCCATAAATGCCAACTATGATCTCCATTCTTCCTTGGATAAACATGAGGAAGACATCATATTGTAAACTACCAGAAAAGAGCTGATGAAAATTCAAAGTGAAATAAAAGGAAGTAATTACAACTTAATCACTAATTGAAAACAGGGACCAATGACGGTTCTAGGAGATGCTGATTAAAAATGAAAGTGATGTAAATGTAGGAAGTTATAAACTTTTAGGGAAAATCCTTCATTTTCTCACAAGTAAAGTTAATTTTATGTTCCATTTCGGTACAGCCAGACTCTTTCTGCTATATTTCTCTCATTAATTTTTTTTCATATTAATGTACTACTCTGTTTCACAAAGAGGATGTTATTAATAATTCGTGGCTGCATTATAAATGTATCATCTCAAAGTTTGGGATTTGATTAATGTTCCTTCCCAGGGTTAAGATCCTGCCTGCTGGTTTCTTGCTTAGACAAAAAGAAAGTGAGCTAAGAGCATGGTGAATGAAGCAATGTAATGTTAAAAATGACTGCATCTTTCTGGTTTTAATTTGAGTTAAATAAGAGAAGGAAAATTGGAACTGTGAGAATATTTAGAAAAACGTAAGCAATAGATAAAATTCCAAGCAAAATTAAATGTGTAATCTAAGTTGATGGATGCAATTACAGAAAAAATTGAAAGATTGTTCCTAGTTCAGAGCATGGCATTTTCCCGAGCCCGTAAAAAAAGACAGAATGTCGTACTTGTTTATCATTTCTCTCCTTATTGAGATGATGTTAGCTGTCCTTTGGTTGCAAATAAGTTCCAATGGGCCCCCACCCCACTTAAGGAAGGATGAATCAGACAACTAATGGTGTTTCAGAGGTGGAGAAAATTCAGGCCAGAGGCCAAAATGCAGCTTGACAGAGCTTCTTTTCCTTCTCAAATGTTACTGAGTCTCAGATTATAGATTGCATGTTCTAGCATCCTTTTAAGGCTAGGATGATGTGGTGAGAAAGGTCTTGTTTTTTCACCTCACTGGGATGTGAATTCTAGCTTTCCCCTCTCGCTAGTTAGGTGAATTTTGCAAATTCCTTAACCTCTCTGAACCTCTGTTACCTTTTTATAAAAACAAGGATGACATTTTCCCCATCCCACCCTCAAGCTCGAAAGATGTAAACAGCTGTGAGCTGCTATATGATGCTAAATGTGCAAGATGACTTCTTTATTTTATAAGTCAAATCAGGCTCTGAGCTCCACTTCCTAAGGTGTGTCTACAAGTCCAGTATTAAGACAGTGAGGGTAGAGGCCATGTGTTATCAGTCTGTTATCATCTTTACTGGAGTTTATGTGAGTAACTGGCTCTAATCATACTAAGACAACTGCTTTGTGCCAGGGTGGTCAGAGGGACCCTCACTAATGCTCCCCTGGGATTCTTGCAGCTCCCATTCCAGAGCCTATGTCCCTCTGTAGGACTTGCAGCCCTCCCATTCCTGTCCCCCAAATTCTCGGGGGAAACCACATTGACTGGTTAGGCTCCGTTTAGCCCTTTAATATCAGAGCTTCCTTCCTATCTACTCAGGCTAATCAAAGATCTTTTAAAAATAGAAAAGACCTGATCATTCTTCTCAGGAGCTAAGAGATCTGCAGTCTCCAGCCCCTCCCTCCAGTTCATGATTCCAAATGAGAGGACAAAGTAGTTAACTTTTGAAGCAGGTCATTCAGTCATTCCTTAACGTTAAGGAAAATTGCCCTGCTGTGAGAGCTACAAATTTTTCCATGCTTTTCCAGCTAACGTCCAGTGAGAATTAGTGTCATTTAAATCATAGTTTTGTTTAGGAAGGCATTTTTCAGTTAGAGGACAGGAGGAAGAAAGGGATAGAGAGAGGGAAAGATAGAGAAAAAGAAGAACAAAAAAGGAAAGAAAAACAAGATAGAAGAAAAGGGTGAAATTTCTATTCCCCTTAGAAATGTTTTATAACGTAAGAAAAATTAGATTTTAAAAGTAAAGGAAACTTCATGCATTGCTGGTGGGAATGTAAACTGGTATAATAGCAGTGGAAAACAGTTTGAAAAAGTTAAACATCGTCACCATATAATGCAGTATTTCCACTTCTAGGTATATTGCCAGAAGACACAGAAACATATGTCCATATGTACACAAATGTTCTTGGCAATATTATTCATAATAGGTGAAAAGTGAAGCAACCAAATGTCCATCAGCTGATGAATGGACAAAGGAAAAATGTGGCATGACCATACAATGGAATATTATTCATCCATAAAAAAGCATGAATTACAGATACATGCTGCAGCATCGAAGAACCTTGAAAACACTGTGTTGTGTGATGGAGGCATACACAAAAAGCCATGTATTATATGATTCCACTTATATGAAATGTCCAGAATAGGCAAATCTGTAGAGACAGAAAGTAGGCCATTAGTTGTGAAGGGTTGAGGGGATGGAGGGAAAGAGGAGTGACTTTTAGTGGATATGAGGTTTATTTTTAAATGCACTATAATTAAAGTGTAAAATGTACTAGAATTAAAGATGGGTGATGGTTACACAACCTTGTGAGTATACTAAAAACAATTGAATCAGTTTAAAATGGTGAATTTTATAGTGTGTGGATTATAGTTTAATAAAAACTATAGCATAGTTTAGAATAGAATATATAGAATAGAATAGCATATATTTTTGAGTTCCCACTAAATTAACAAAAACTGCATTTAGAAGGGACCTCAGCTAATAACAGTTATCCATTGCTAAACTTCATGTTCTCTTCCATAGATGAGAAATGGAGGTGTCTCTGAGAGGATAAGTGGCTTGTCTGAGATTTCTCCGTTGGAAGCTGACTCTAGACCTGAGATTAATGAACTATTCTTGGGAACACAGGCCTTGTGAATTCTACTCTGTTGCCATGTCTTTGAGCTCAGTAGGATCTTACTCAACATACCAAGAAGAAACAGTTAGACAGCTGCTTTTACACCCCTTTCCGACCTCTTGGATGGAGGCCACCTGCCTTTCAGCATCCTCCCCTGCACACCCCTAAGCCCAGTTGCCTGCCAGAATTTCAGCCTTTAGGAAGTGACTTGCAGGAGAATTCTACAAGTTAAGAATTCTCCTACAAGGTTGTATTGTTATTTGGAAAGTGAAGTGATGAGCAGACTAATTGTCATGACGGATTTGGAAATTGGCATCAAGGTTTTGTTGAAGAGAATGTGGAGTCAACATAATGCTTGTCAAAATTGCCTTTCTCTAATAACAAGCAATATGTGCTTCTGGGTTTCTGAGAACACTGCAAATTATTTCCTTCTTTTTGAGGTACAAGTTAAAATGTTCATCTTGGTTTGCTGCATGTTATTAAAAAGTGTGTTATCTGGGTGATGAGTCTGTAAGTAATGAAGGATCATTTGAACCATAAGAAAAGCCACAGAAATGGAGACAAACTGGTATCAGTGGGACACTAATGAGGTAGAAATAAGTATATCTGAGGTCAGGAAAGCCAAAGGCATACTTTTCCAGTAGCTTTCCTGTGCTCTCCGGTACCTGGTCATGGTACTGAACTTTGCATTTCTATAATAACTATCAGCTTTCAAGATTCTTGAGACTTCCTCAAGGAGAGGAAGGGGTGAATAGAAAGGAGAAGGGAGGGTCAAGCAAAACATCCATGATGATGGCTTAGAAAAAGGAAATATAAAATATATTCTTTTTGTACCCTAAAACAGAGTAAAGCAACAGAATAGAGTAAAGCATGGGTCTTAAATCATTCATTCATTCATTGAACACTTGAACTATGAATTAGATTCCTTTCTAGGCATTGGAGATGCAATTAATAAAGCAGAACAAGACCCTGCCCTCAAGATCTCATTGTCTACAACTACATATTTAGAATTGATTTGTTTTTAGAATTGTCCTAAAATTAGACCTGTATTTGTCTTCAATTAAGTGGATTTTTTTTTTAATGAGAATTTAGCTTTTCTCAAAATCTGTACAGAGACAGAAGTACTTATCAAATGCTCTGGGAAAACCAAGAAGGGAAAAATTGCCTAGATAGATGGAACAAATAGAACATTCTGCACAGAGACACAGAGGACTGGTATGTCTGTGAGAAATGCTAAGCAGGTCCTTTTGGCTGATAAACAGTGGGTGGAAAGGTAAGAGTTGTAAACTGTATATTAAACAAACAGACTCTCTGTTAGTGGAAAGGACAGAAACGATGACTTTAGCCTGCTGTAGGAGGAAAATTTTCTGTTGAAAAGCACATCTCAAGACATTACTAAAATTTACTTTCAAATTCACATTTATTCACCCGCTTTTGGTTTTTGGTGGCTGCAAGCTGGCTGTGAAACAGCTTTTGGCAGGAGTAAATGAGTTAGGATTGTAGAAATCCTTCACTATAATAAAGCAAAGGAATTGCTTATGGCAACAAAGAGATTATATATATGTGTGTTTGTGTGTATGTGTGTGTATGTATGTTTATATGTATATATATATTTTCTGACATAATATAACATGCAGCTTTTATATTTTAGTTTTACTTAAAAAGCCTGCCATGGAGCTCAGGATAAAGTACTAATTACAAATACAGCTCAACATGGAGGATATCCTCAGGGTTCCTAACAGTTTGTTGAACATCAGTTGGTCATTGGAGAATCTAGCCCTGGTATTCTGCCACACCTCGTCCTAAGTGTCAGAGAGGCTATTGTTCTGGGTTTGTCTGAATTACTTCCTTGCTTTTCTTCTGCTCTTGCTATCCCCCTCGCTCCATACAGGGGACGTTTGAGACATTGGTCTTCTGAGTCCTAATCACACACTGTCTTACTTAGTCTCCTTCTCGACTTATTTCTGTTTTTTTCAAGTATGAATCTCAGTCCACAAATCCAGCTTTGAATGGAATTTTTAATTAGCATGGTATTAAGTCTGAGCCTGTAAACCTGCAAGCAAGGACAAGTTAACTTCAGTTCCCACTGGGGAGCTCCCTTCAAGGAATTGCCGTCTGACCCATCCCAGGGAACTCCCATGGCCATTCCATGCTGCCAGCCCCAGGGCACTGCCAGGGTGTGGTCCCAGGTCTCTCCAGACCCAGAGTCTCTCTCCATGTTGTCTTCATCCCTAGAAACAGGGAGAATTGCCTTCCTCTCTCTTGAGATTCCTGCTTGCTTCTCTCCTCAGGAGTATACAGCACACCTGATAAGTGAGTTTAGGCTTTTGAAAACAACAGTCAGAAAAAGAGAAGATCCTGAAGGCCATAAACCTCCTCTGAGCAAAGGGCACAGAGAGCCTGCTTGTCTGTGCTGACTCCTTTTCTCCTAAGTTGATCCCTCAAGGAAGCTGTGACAACAAATAGGGAGGAGACAGCATGGAGCCATGAATGCTTCCTCCATTTCCTAAAGATGGAAGCAACCCTCTTGTCCATCAGCTGAGCGATGGTTAAACAAAATATAGGCCCCCCATATTCAGCGGTTTATTCATCCAAGAGCAGGAATGGAATACTAGACGCACTACAACATGGAGGAACCTTGAAAACACGTGGAGTGAAAGAAAGAAGCCAGAAACAAAGATCTTATATTGTATGATACATTTAAATGAAATGTCCGAAATAGGCAAATCTATGCAGACAGAAAGTAGATCAGTGATCACCCAGGGCTGAGGGGATGGAAGATGACTGTTGAAAGGTATGGGCTTTCTCTGTGGGGCAATGAAAATGTTCTACAATGGGCTGTAGTGATGATTTCACAACTTAAAAAAAAACTTTGTTATTATTGGCTTTGCTGGGTCTTTGTTGCTGCATGCAGACGTTGTCTAGTTGCAGTGAGGAGGGGCTGCTCTCTAGCTGTGGTGTGCGGACTTCTCATGCGGTGGCTTCTCTTGTTACGGAACTAGGGCTTGTAGGCTTCGGTAGGTGCGGCTCTCAGGCTCTGGAGTGTGGGCTCAGTAGTTGTGGCACACGGGCCCAGCTGTCCTGCGGCAGGTGGAAACCTCCCAAACCAGGGATCAAACCCACGTCCCCTGAATTGGCAGGTGGACTCCCAATCACTGGACCACCAGGGAAGGCACACAAATTTTGAATATACTTTAAAAAAAAATCATTGAATTGTACATTTAAATAGGTGGATTGTATGGTATGTGAATTCTATCTCAATAAAGCTGTTACCAAAAAAAAGGCATTGGGTTGTAATTGGCCTACTCCTACAGTCCATGGGGTCACAAAAGAGTAGAATACAACTTAGTAACTAAACAACAACTACAACAGCAACAATTCTGTACACTTGGGTTTCCATGGTGGCTTAGTGGTAAACAATCTGCCTGCTGTGCAGGAGATGCAGGTTCAATGATCCTTGGGTTGGGAAGATTCCCTGGAGAAGGAAGTGGCAACCCATTCCAGTATTCTTGTCTGGGAAATCCCATGGACTGAGGAGTCTGGTGGGCTACAATCTCCATGGGGTCTCAAAGTCAGACAGGACTTAGCTACTAAACAACAACTCTGTGCACTATAATCAAAGAAGTGAATGTTATCTTTTGGTCATGTGTTTTATTAATATTAATGTTTCATTGTCATGAATTCCTGATAACTGGCTGCTCTTCCAATAAATCCCCTTTTGAGGATGCAAAACAGTTTTTTTTCCAAGTATCTCTCATAACAAAGTGAGAGATTTCTCCCCAGGCTCTTGAAAGAAGGGAGGGAGCAACCTTTCCAAGTTATACTCATGGAGCTTACTCTGAACACCGAAGAGCCAACTTTAATTTGCCCAAGTTTCGTGACTTTGATGATATGTAGGTCATCTATCTATGAATCTTGCACTTGGAAGACATCCTAGAAACAATCCAGCCCAGTGGTTTTCAAATTTGTTTAGTAGAATCTAGAGCTGCAGAGCGGGGACCTCAGGAGCAACCATAGGAGGAAACTCTTGGCGGGGGCGGGGGGGGGCGGGGATGGTGTCAGCTGTGTGTTCTAAACTGGGCTGAATGAGCTCTGTCTCAGCTTCAATCAGGGCAGCCCTGATTTCATCTGATGTAATCACTGGGCTTCAGCAAGATTTTGTTTGAAGAATTTAGCAGCTAACATGTTTAAGGCTCCTCTGATTTCTAGTTCTATGGAAAATGGAGACAAGATCCTGGGAAAAGACTCAGAGTCTCTATATCCATCTGGTGACAGAGCAGGATCTGGAATCATAGATTCCTGAGGATGAGCATGGTGGTTGGGATCACTGAATCAAGCATGTGAAGCTTGACTTCTCACGACTCCACCACTCCTGTCTAGTGAAGGCAGGAGAGCATGATGGACAAGCCTGTGGACTCCATAGCCAAGTGGCCTGTGCTTGAACCCTGATCCACCACATCCTAGCTGTGTGATCTTGAGCAGGAAATTCATCCCTGCCCAGCCTTGGCTGCTCGTGTGTAAAACCGGGCTAATGGCTGTATCTACATCAGAAGATTAAGTGAGGTGATGTCAAGTGTCTGGCACATAATTGGGGCCAAGTAAATAGTAGCCACAATTATGACGTGTCAGTACAGAGTATCCACATGCTTTGCTCTCCACAATTTCAGTGGCTAAGAGGCACACCCTGTGAAGTTTCTGTCTCCATCTGCCTTGACTGAAAAATCAGAGTTGTTTCACATGGCCATTCTCTGCACCCTCATATGACCTACCTGTAAGATTTTTCATTTGTTTCCATTCAATTTCACCTATCTATTGGGGTCATTTAACTCAGACTGATGGGCTGTTTTCCAATCCTAAGTGTGAGAAGACTGTAGCCAGGTCTGTCTGACAGCTTGGTCCCAATAGGAGTCTGTGCTTGGTCTCAGAGTTTCTGCCGGCTTGTGCATAAGAATGCTATATGGTGGATGGTACTCTGTAACTCTTCTTTTTGGGGAGCACGCTTGAAATCGTTCAGTCGTGTCTGATTCTTTGTGACCCTGTGGACGGTAGCCTACCAGGCTCCTCCCTCGACGGGATTCTCCAGGCAAGAGTACTGGAGTGGGTTGCCATTTCCTTCTCCAGGGGATCTTCCCAACTCAGGGATTGAACCCGGGTCTCCTGCATTCCAGGCAGAAGCTTTAACCTCTGAGCCACCAGGGAAACCTCACTCTGTAACTCTTCTTTTTGGGGAGCCATGCTTCAAATTGTGGCTTGCTGCTGACCCTTAAAATTTTTTTTTATTCCTGCTTTGTTCCTCTCACCTGAGGCCCAATTTCAATTACTTTGTCTTTCTGCTTTATTTTCCAAATATGTCTGATACGTCCCCCTACTCCCTCCTCCCTGAATCCCCTACATGTAGTCATCTCTGTGTAGACCCCTTCTGAGCATGACTCCCTTTAAACGTAACACTTGTAAATTTCTCCAGTAAGGTGTAAGCAACCCTGCCTGACACTGCCTGCCTGACCCTAACAGCCAGATTCTGTACACTTAACTCTAAATATGTTTTCTTTATATTCAGGACCCAAAATAAAGCCATTGAACTACTATTTCTCAGCTTTGGGGACTCTGCTAATATTTTAAAATGTCTTGATTTACAAATAACGTATATCCCTTTGTGAAAATAGAAGATCATCCATTCCCACAAGACAAATGTATGCCAGAGTTGTAATGCAAATTCCGTAGACTCACACACCCACAGTTCAATTGAATTTTTAAATAAAAGTGCAGATAAATCAGTCTTCACCCATTATGATAACGATTTTAGTTAGTTCCCTGTGCCATTGAAAGTGTCTTCATTAATGACTCAGTACATTGCTTTTCTAAAGGGCACCAATCGATGTCCTCAGCATCCCAATTAGTGACTTTTTTAGCTTTAGAGAACATTAGATTTGGAGCAATCATAAAGGGCAGGTCATCCACATACCTTATTTTGCACATGGGAAATGCTAGTCCCTGAGAGGATAAAACTGAGCCAAGATCACACAGCATTAAGCAGCAGGGCCGAGAGCAAGTCTTTGGTATCTTGATCAAGTCCCAGCAGATCCCATATCTACATTCTAACCACCTAGGAAGCTACTTAAAAATAGCAACAAGAAGAAGCAAACAGATGCCCTGGTGAGCTTGACACGTTCTGAAGTAGAGGAGGTCTGGAGTAGGGTTGGAAAATCTGTGTTTTAGAATACCTCCCACACGGGTGACGATACACTCTGAGGTTTAGGCATGACCATTCAGGAATGCTCTCTGAGCAGAATTCAAAACAAGTGTTGACCTCAAACTTAAGAAAAAACTGGATTATATAAAACTTCCCCAGCACAGTTTTCCTAAGGGGAAAGAGGCATAGCATAGGTCACTTGACCCACATTCAGTCCAATTCCCCAAATTGAATGACCAGGAAAAATGCTTCAGTAGTATGAAGTCCATGAGGTCGCTAAGAGTCGGACACGACTGAGCGACTTCACTTTGACTTTTCACTTTCATGCACTGGAGAAGGAAATGGCAACCCACTCCAGTGTTCTTGCCTGGAGAATCCCAAGGACTGGGGAGCCTGGTGGGCTGCTGTCTATGGGGTCGCAGAGTCGGACACGACTGAAGTGACTTAGCAGCAGCAGCAGTACGAAAGCAATATATATGTATATGAAGAAGCAGACTACAAGAACTTCTGCTGGACAGATCCAATAACTCAGCAGAGATATCTGCAGGGTAGGCTTGTAAAGACGTTCATTTTGTGAGCTAGAAGCATTGCATACACTGTGGGGCCAGTAACCACAGTCAAGGCCTTAGCAGCTTGCCCTGCTTCTCATAATGTGAGTTGTAGTTGCTGGTTTACCTCCCCTCACCCCTTCCTTCACTTTTTCTTTCTCTTGTCAATTCTTTCTGGTGAGAGGAGCACCAAAGCAGAATGAGTGCTCTGTTTACCTCCTAATCTTAGGCCTTGGTGACCTGTTCGGAGTACATTTACTCAGAATGCAGCTTGAAAATGAAAGTGAAAAGTGATAGTTGCTCAGTCATGTCTGACTCTTTGCGACCCCCTGCACTGTTCCATCCAAGGAATTCTCCAGGCTGGAATACTGGAGTGGGTAGCCTTTCCCTTCTCCAGGGGATCCTCCCAACCCAGGAATCAAACTGGGGTCTCCTGCATTGCAGGCGGATTCTTTACCAACTGAGCTATCAGAGAAGCCCTGAATGCAGCTTAGAAGCTATAAATCATGTTATGAATGCTGGGTAGTGTGATGTCTCACCATTATCCATTTAATTTCTGACCAGGGTCAAGTATTGTTGATTGCTACCACTGCAAATTGTCACCATGAATTTTGCAGAGCATAGTATCTCAAAATGTAGAAATTGGAAGGTGTTTGTTGAAATGGATGATTCTTAAGACATCAAAAGGATAATCTATATCATGTCAGCATCTTCGTCAGAATCATTTAAAAGAGAAATGGAAGAGCATGTGAAGGGGATTTGGAGTTGTCTTATTTCTTTTGGGCTGCTAAAACAAATTACTATAGACTGAATGACTTATAAACAAACATTTATTTTTCATAATTCTGGAGTTTGGGAAGTCCAGGTTCAAGGTGCTGCCAGATTTGGTGTCTAGAGAGAGCATTCTTCCTTGTCCATAAATGACTGTGTTTTTCTGTGTCCTCATGTGGTGGGGCTACAGTCCATGGGGTCACAAGAGAGACACAATCTAGCGACTAAACAACAATAACAACATGTGACAGAAGGGGTAAAGGGAACTCTCTGGAGCCTCTTTGATAAGGGGCTACCATTGATGAGGGCCCTATCCTCATGACCTGCTCACTTTCCAAAGGTCCCACCTCCTAATATCACTGCATTCAAGATTAGGCTTCCACATAAATTTATGGGAGACACATTCAGTCTATAGTAGGAGTACTCAGTGTTATTTTTCTAAGTATTCACTAGATTACACCCAAAATAATGAATTGGTGGGAAAGCTTCAATTCATTTACATTCTTGTCTCTTAAATGTAGTTGCCATTAACATGTGATTGATTGTCCTTTTAACAGAAAGGGGAATATATATCATGGTAAATTCTTGCACATGTTCTTCACAAGACATTTTTTAAAAAAGGTTGAAAAGCTTTATTTTTTGTCCCTTTATTATTAATGATGAAAATAACTTTGAAAAATTTAATCACTCCCTGATTTTACAATTCAAGAAAGGAATCTGAGCCCCTGAGAAGTTACATGTCTCACTCAAAGTATATTAATTTCTGACTGACTGATTCATAATTTAGCATGTGTTTCCTCCTACTGATGACTTCTCCTGCCCTTAATCTTTCCCATATAAAAGCTGCATATTATGTCAGAAAAAATGCATACGCATAGGAACACACACACACACACATATAATCTGCTTGTGACCATAAGTGATTCCTGTGCTCTGTGATGGTGATGTATTTCTATAATCCCAGCTAATTTACTTCTGCCAAAGCCTATTTCACAGCTAGCTTGCAGCCACCAAGGAAACAACTTGAAGTTTTGAAATTTTGTCAGATGTTTGTTTACAAGATAGTATTTTTTGACAGAACCTGCAAGTTATTTATTTTTCTATCTTTACTTTTAAAGTAATATGTTAAACATTCTTTATTTCGCAACTGGGCCAGCTAGAGTTTAGAATGAACAGATGTTTAACAGTCATTAATATTACAGTATAGTCTCTAATCAGCTTTGAAGGTGAGACTGTTGACTTCACTGTTTTCTCTTGATGACAGTTATTAAAGTGACCGATTATGAATAATTAATATTGGTGTAGACTGAGCACTCACTGTTGGTAGAGACTTAGAATATAAAGTTCACAGTGGCCACCTTCGGTTCCCTATGAAGAAAATTACACATGCGCCACGTGAAACTCAAGGTCCCTTGAGCTTTGATATCCATTTACACACAAAGGAATGGTGGTCGTGAGAGAGGAAGCCTGATCATCCAAAAGAACCCAAAGGATCAGTTTCTATCCTTTTCAAGTAAGCCACTGCTCAGGCAAGAGTGTTGGCATTTGGGACCACATGTAATCTAATCATAAGGTTTGCAGAAGTCAAATTCCATACTGTGCAGTGTTGGCTGGGTATGAAATCATGTGCAGTCTGGTTATCAGGTCATGCTATCATAGGTTTTTAGTTACTTTTTCTTCCTTAGTTTTGTCTCATACAGTAACGAGTATTTATTGGATGCGTAGGGCCTCTTGGGGAAAATAATTTATATTTTCTTCCTGTAACTGGCTTTACAGTCTCATTATCTCTTTTCAAAGACTTCTTTATTTATTTTTTTTTGCTCTTCAGCTTTTGTGAAGTTTAGTTGATGAAATTGTAAAATATTTAAAGAGTAAAACAAGATGATGTGATATACCCGTACATTGTGAAAAGATTCCCACCATCAAGTTAGTTAACATGTTAATCATAGTTACTTAGTCATTTGTTTTGGTGAGAATATTTATATTCTACTCTCTTAGCAAATTTCGATTATACAATAGCGTGTTATCAGCTGTAGTCACCATGTTGCATATTAGATCCTTAGACTCTAGTCATCTTATAACTGAACATCCGTACCCTTTTACTGTCTTCTCCTTATTTTCTCCTCCTCCTCCTCCCAGTCCCTGGCAACCACTTTTCTACTCTGTTTCTACGAGCTGACTTTTCTCTTTCTTTTAGGATTCACTTATTAGTGATGTCATGTAGTATTTGTCTTCCTTAGTTTGGCTTATTTCATGGCCTCCAAGTTCATCCATGTTATTGCAAATGGCAGAATTTTCTGGATTTTTGCTGGATCATATGGTAGTTTTATTTTTTAATTTCTTGAGGGACCTCCATACTGTTTTCCACAGTGGCTACATGAATCTACATTCCCAGCAACAGCGCACAATGGTACCCTTTTTTCCACATCCTCGCCAACACTTACTACTTTAGTCTTCTTGAGCATAGCCATTCTAACAGGTCTGAAGTGAAATCTTATGGTGGGTTTGAGTTGCATTTCCCTGACAGTTATTGATGTTCAGCACCTTTTCAGGTACATGTTGGCACTTTGTATGTTTGGGAAAAAATGTCTATTCAGATTCTGGGTTATTATTATTTTTTGCCTCTGAATTGTATAAGTTCCTTATATATCTTGGATATTAGTGCCTATTGGGTATATGATTAGTAGATATTTTCTCCCTTTCCATAGGTTGCCTTTTTATTTTGTTGATGGGTTCCTCTGATAAACAGAAGCTTCTTAGTTTAATATAGTCCAATTTGTTTATTTTTTGGTTATTGCTTTTCCTTTTGGTGTCAAACAAAAAGTCATTGTCAAGACCATTGTGAAGGAGCTTACTCTCTATGTTTTCTTCTAGAAGTTTTATGGTTTCAGGCCTATGTTCAAATCTTTAATCCGTTTCATGTGTGGTCCAGATTTATTCTTTTTCATATGGATATCCAGTTTTATCAGCACTATTTATTGAAGAGACAGTCATCTACCCATTGTATATCCATGGCTCCTTTGTCAAAAATCAACTGACCATATGTGGATGGGTTTATTTCTCACTTCTCTGTTGTGTTCCATCGATCTATGTGTGTATTTTTATTCCAATGCCATATTACTTTGGTTAGTATAGCTTTGTAATGTAGTTTAAAAACAGGAACTATGATGCCCCATCTTTGTTCTTCTTTCAGAGTCAAGATTGCTTTGGCTATTTGTGGTTGTTTGTGGTTTAATACAAATTTTAGAATTTTTTTTCTATTTCTGTGAAAAATGCCATTGGAAATTTGATACAGATTGTATTGAATCTGTAAATTGCATTGAGTAGAATGGCAATTTTAACAATATTAATTTTTCCACGTAAGCATGGAGTATCTTTCATTTATTTGTTTCTTCAGTTTCTTTCATCAGTGTCTTACATTTTTCAGTGTACAGATCTTTTTACTCATGGTTAAATTTATTGAGTACTTAATTCTTTTCAATGCTGTTGTAAATGGGATAGCTTTCTTAATTTTTCTTTTTTATATAGTTCCTTGTTAATGTATAGAAATGCAACTAATTTTTGTGTATTTGTATTTTATCTTATAACTTTATTGAATGCATACATTAGTTCTAATAGTTTACTGATGGAAGCTTTAAAATTTTGGCACATAGAATTTAAGTCATGGTTAAGACATGGTTATCCTGCTGCCAGCCCCACTGGAGCACTCTCATGGCTGTCAGAAGCACTGCAAGATTTGACATCTGGCATCCAGAGGCACTGCCAGCTGGGGGAAACCATGTGCCATGAGGGTCCTTGCCCCACTGCCAAGGGAAAGTGACCCTCACACGTTTTTAATGTATGCATGTACCAAAACATGCGTGTTTTATAAGTTAATAATAAACTCACAAGTACAGTGTGGTGATAGAACCCAGGCATTTGGTTATGCTTTAACTTTATACAATCTTGGGCAATTTAGGAAGGGCAGCGTGCTTTCACAGTTTCTAATGGAAAAGAAATTTGGTGATAGATAATAAGAATAAAAAAGACATATACATGAGTTGCTTTATCAGAGAGAAGTTTTGAGCTTTAGCACAGATTTTTATACGTAAAAATACTGCCACTCATTTTTATAGTCTCTCCTATAATTTAAAATGTAAGACTTGTCCAATTTAAGACTTGGACATTCTACTTCCCTTTCATACTCAGACACCAAGAGGCACCTACAAAAATGCTCACCGCAACATTGTTAATTGTAGTTACAAATGTCAAGCAGTAGAAATGTCCATTAGTAGAAGGATGATTATATAAACTATGGCATAGCCATTACAGTATAAAAAAAATGAGATAGATCTGTATATATTGACACAAAACATCTTCAAGGTAAACTCGAGTGAAAATAGCCAACTATAAAATCACACAAAACTATACAACAGTATGATAATTTTCTTTTAAAAACTATGCCACATGTGTTCAGTTCAGTTCAGTTCAGTCGCTCAGTTATGTCCAACTCTTTGCGACCCCATGAACTGCAGCACACCAGGCCTCCGTGTCCATCACCAACTCCCGGAGTCCACCCAAACCCATGTCCATTGAGTCGGTGATGCCATCCAATCATCTCATCCTCTGTTGTCCCCTTCTCCTCCTGCCCTCAATCTTTCCCAGCATCAGGGTCTTTTCAAATGAGTCAGCTCTTTGCATCAGGTGGCCAAAGTTTTGGAGTTTCAGCTTTAGCATCAGTCCTACCAATGAACACCCAGCACTGATCTCCTTTAGAACGGACTGGTTGGATCTCCATGCAGTCCAAGGGACTCTCAAGAGTCTTTTCCAACACCACAGTTCAAAAGCATCATTTCTTCAGCACTCAGCTTTCTTTATAGTCCAACTCTCACATCCATACATGACCACTGGAAAAACCATAGCCTTGACTAGATGAACCTTTGTTGACAAAATAATATCTCTGCTTTTTAATATGCTGTCTAGGTTGGTCAGAACTTTCCTTCCAAGGAGTAAGTATCTTTTAATTTCATGGCTGCAATCACCATCTGCAGTGATTTTGGAGACCAGAAAAATAAAGTCAGCCACTATTTCCACTGTTTCCCCATCTGTTTGCCATGAAGTGATGGGACTGGATGCCATGATCTTCATTTTCTGAATGTTGAGCTTTAAGCCAACTTTTTCACTCTCCTCTTTCACTTTCATCAAGAGGCTCTTTAGTTCCTGTTCACTTTCTGCCATAAGGGTGGTGTCATCTGCATATCTGAGCTTATTGATATTTCTCCCAGCAGTCTTGATTCCAGTTTGTGCTTCCTCTAGCCCAGGGTTTCTCATGATGTACTCTGCATGTAAGTTAAATAAGCGGGGTGACAATATACAGCCTCGACGTACTCCTTATATACATATAAATGTATATAAACCCATAGTAGAAGGGTTAGAATGATAGATGTCAATTGATAAAGTGGATATCTCCAGTAATTGTGGCTTATAGTCAGAACTTTAGTTTTTTCATTTTTAAAACATGTTTATTTTTAAATGGATAATTGCTTTGCAATATTGTATTATTTTCTGCCATACATGAACATAAATTAGTCATAAATATACATATGTCTCCTGCCTCCCACCCCATCCCACGCCTCTGGGTTGTCACGGAGCACCATGTTTGAGCTCCCTGCATGATACAGCAAATATCCATTGACTATCTGTTTTGCATATGGTAATGTATATGTTTCAGTGTTACTGTCTCAATGCATCCCTCCCTCTCCTTCCCCAACCGTGTCCACAAGTCTGTTCTCTGTGTCTGTGTCTCCACTGCTGCTCTGCAAATAGGCTCATCAGTACCATCGTTTCAGATTCCATATATACGTTTTAATATATGATATTTGTTTTTCTTTTTCTGACTTCCGGCTCTAGGTTCATTCACCTCCTTAGAATTGAATCAAATGTGTTCCTTTTTATGGCCGAGTAATATTCTTTTGTATATAAGTACCACAACTTCTTTATCCATTCAGCTGGTGGTGGACATCTAGGTTGCTTCCATGTCTTGGCTATCATAAATAGCGCTGCAGTGAACATTGGGGTACATGGGTCTTTTTCAATTACAGTTTCCTCAGGATATATGCTCAGTAATGGGATTGTTGGGTCATATGTCACAATGTTTTAACTTTACAAAACTTGTGGCAGGCAGAGTTCTGAGGTGGTTCCTGACCTGCCTCCTAGTGTACACATCTTGCATAATCCCTGGGGTTGTAAATTTGATGGATTTTATTTCCATGATTAGTGTATGTTTCCTGGTACAGTTAATTAAGAAAAGGAGATTGTTCCAAGTGGTTCTGACCTAGTCACAAGAGGCTTTTAAATCTAGATCTAGAGGTCAGAGGGGAGAAAAGCCAAAGATTCAAAGCAAGAGGAATTCTTCCATGCTGGAGAACTTCTGAATTGTTGAAGAAGGCCACATGTCAAGGAATGCAGGCAGCCTTTGGGATCTTAGCCTCTAGCTGACAGTCAGCAAGGAAATGAGCACCTCACTCTTACAACTTCAAAGAACTGAATTCTGCCTCAAGCAGAATTACTTACTAAGCAGTAATTACAGAAGTAAGTAATTACAGAATTACTTACTAAGCAGTAAGCTTAGTAAGCTCCCTGTCTCACACCTTGACTTTAGCCTTATGATACTCTGAGCATTGGCACATACATCATTTATCACTGTGACATTTCCATTTCTCATCAATTCTCAGACACCAGGAGAACCTAGAACCTAGCCATGCCATGCCAAGACTTTTGAGTGCAGAAACTGAGGTAATAAATGGATATTGTTTTTACGCTACTACATTGCTGCTGCCGCTGCTAAGTCGCTTCAGTCATGTCCGACTCTGTGCGACCCCATAGACGGAAGCCCACCAGGCTCCCCCGTCCCTGGGATTCTCCAGGCAAGAACACTGGAGTGGGTTGCCATTTCCTTCTCCAATGCGTGAAAGTGAAAAGCGAAAGGGAAGCCGCTCAGTCGTGTCCGACTCTTAGCGACCCCATGGACTGCAGCCTACCCGGCTCCACTGTTCATGGGATTTTCCAGGCAAGAGTACTGGAGTGGGGTGCCATCGCCTTCTCGGACTACATTGCTAGTAATCTACAATGCAGCAGTAGAAAACAAACACAAAGTTATTTTACTATTAATTGCTTAATTACACATAATTTGTTATAATAATAAAGTTTAGTTATCCTTAATAACTTTCTTAGTAGGTTATGAGTATTAATTGCACTTATAAAATAAACCTTGGGAGCTGTGTGTTATTTGTCCAAGAAAACAGTAGAGGAATTGTGTGTATGGATCAGTTTTAGGTTGTCAGGAAACCCTCTTAGCCCACCATGATTAGTGGACCTACCCTTGGAGAATTGGCACCTTAGAAGTCATCTGGTTCAACCCCCAGGGGCTGGTTCTAATTTGTAAGTGGGCAGAGCATCCTCAGTGATGATAAGGAACTTGCCACTCCACAAAGAACTCCATTCCATTTCAGACAGTTCTAATTGCTGTTAAGTTTTCTCCTGAAATCTTCTTGTCAGCTCCAGCTTGGCCCTTGTGATCACTAGAGCTCTCATATAAGTGATGGTCCGAATAGTCTAAGGCCTCACTCATGTCCCTGTGAACATTTTCATAGGGTCTCCTTATTGTTCTTCAGTGTAAAGAACAAAGCAAAACACCCCAAATACTGCTTCTTCAGAGCTCTCACTCTTATTGGAGAAGTAGCCTTGATTTCCAAGTTGAATATGAATTTCTCAAGTCGTGCCTCAGTGGAGAGCCACATTTCCCAAGCATTTGAGGAAGCTGAACATCAAGGTCATATGTGGCTGAAAGATTTATGAATCACTGATGTACATTCTGTGCTATCGGAGTGGGGAAAGTAGGGTTCGTCCAAAATAAGTAAGAACAAGACATTTCCACTCTATTTGGCAAATGTTTTATAATTGACTGCTTTCACACGTGATTTTGTGGCCATAGTCATAACCTGGAACAGAAGCAAAGTATTTCAGAAAGGAAAGAAACTGGAAGCTTTCAGAATCCAGTTATCTTGCCGATATTTTAGTTCTTTTTAAAACAACCCCAGATTTGCTCGAATACTTCTGGTGACAAGGAACTCACTACCTGATGATGCATCCAGATGTATTCATTTTTTCTTACAATTACAAGCATTTTTATATTGATTTGAAATCTATGTTCTTTTTTAACTTTTTAAAATTTTTCATTTCAGTTCTGTCTTTGGAGTCTAAACATAGATCTATTCAATCCATCTTCCTTTCAGGTACTTAAAGGAAACTGTCACAACCCCTTAGTCTCCTGTTCTTTAGCTGAACATCTTCAATTCTTTTACATTGAAAGGAGCCTAAAGTTATAGGACATTTTATTGTGTCTCTGTGTGTGTGTGTGCAGCCCTTTTCACATTGTCTCTTAACTGAAGTTACAATCAGCAAAGAACCCTGGTCATTTGCATCCGAGCTGATAAGACGAATTGGCTGAATCTTCTTGGCCTGGTTCGCTGCAGGGAACCAGGGAGAAGTGCAGGGTGCAGTGATAATCATTATCAACCAGTGCAGAGACATTTAAATGACAGTCATTTCATTTTCTTCCCAGTTTCTGTGTGGACCTCAAGGTCTACCTCACTTTGCCTCCAGAACATCAAGTTCTAGTTTCTAGAACTTTGAGAAGTTTTAGCCCATGGTACAAAATGTACTTTAGATAGCATATCTAAATGTAAATTTCTGCACTTATATTTAATAATATTATTTAAAAGTAAATATCTACACATATGTTTAGATGTAAATTTCTACACATATGTATTTAATCACAAATGATAGGACATTATACACATTGTTCTACAATTTGCTTCTTTTTTCTTTTAACTCTATATTCTAGAGATCTCATGGTATCAGAGCATACGAAGCTATTTTGTTCTTTTCAATGTATGCATAATATTCCATTGCATAGATGTACTTTAATCATTTAATGGATTCCTTTTGATGGACAGCTAGGCTATTTCCTTTATTAAAAAAAATTTACAATTATAAATAGCACTGCGAAATTCTTCTGTTTACATTAATTTTCACACAGAAACAAGATATGTCTAGAGCAGTAGTTCTCAGACTTTAGCATGTACAGAGTTATCTAGAGGGCTTGTCCGAACATGGATGATTGGGCTCCACCCCCTGATTTTCTAATTCAGGAAGTCTGAGGTAAGATCCAAGACACTATTTTTAAACAAGCGCTCAGGTGGTGCTGGTGCAGCTGGTCTGAGGAGCCACAATTTGGGAATCACTGTTCTAGGAGCTCCAGAAGTGGCACTGTCCACTGAAGTCTCTGTGTTAATCCTCTTCACCTCTGTCTCTCAGTGCAAATGTGAAGTATGTGAGCCAGGTAGCTCTTGGTAAAGGAGAACTCTGAATGAAACTGCCTCTTCCCTGTCCTGTGGTGGGAAAGGAGGTCAGGGCAGAATAACCAGCAGCACAAGTCTTGGGCCCTCATGCCAAGTCTAGGGGCTTTATTATACTCCAGGACTTTTGTTCTGCCATATGAGATGTCAGCTAGGGCACCATTGTGTGCAGGCTCTTGAAAGTTGTCATTTGCTCTTTAGTGTTCTTTCTGTCTGCCTGTGTGGCACAGGAAAGCACCACTGGGCACTTACATTTATTCTGGACTCTGGGGCTCTCTGCACAGCAACGGAGTCAGACCCTGTAAATATTTTTATGAGGTAGATCTATATCAGGAGAGAAAGGACAGTTTCATTGCTTATGAAGACAGGGTGTCCATGCATGTGCTCTCCTTCATTTTCCATGACCCCATAGGCCCCCATCCCATGATGCATTTCTTCTTCCCCTTTTCTCTGACCTGGGGGGGCGGGTCTTGGGTGTGGGGAAGGAATTTGTTGAATATCTGCTGTGTGCTGGGCACTCAGTAACGGAAGAGGATAGCTGTGTGTTCTTGCTTCCATCTGAGAGATGCCGAGCCTGAGGCCAAGATCTGAGAGGTAATAAGTGGGCGAGCCAGGATTTGAGACCAGGTCTAGTTGGTTTTAGAGCCTGTGTGGTGTGCTGTCTGTTCTTTTCCACCTCCTCTCCTGTAGCAGTGGTAAAGCCCAAAGGGAGTGCTTTGGGCGAAATGTAGTGTGTGTGGTTGTTGAGTTTGCAGTGTGTTGTACTCAGCGCAACTGAGGTGAGTTCCTTGGTGTCTGTTCTCCTTGTCTCCAATGTGACTCTTAAGTCAGGACTGTGTCACTGAGGCTTGTCGTAGTGACTAGAATGCTGGAAAGAAGAGAATTTTCAGATCACGCACCGTCTGTCTGTTTCAGTGCTCATGCTTCAGTTTGCTAAAGAAAGGGAACCAAAGGGGATGAAAAGGGCAGAGGAATAGTAGACCCAGGCACACAGAGAGCTTGCTCTTGGCTCAGACTCAGTCCTATCTTTTATTAGTCCCAAGACCTTGGGCCTTGGTAGCTGCATAGCACGTCTTTTCTGTAAAATGGCTACCAAACAAAAAGGCACCTGTCCCCTAATGCAGGGTTTCCCAGTTTGCCTGATATGACTATTAGACATTCAGATTCCTAGGTCCTTCCCCTAGAAAATCATGGTCAGAAGAGGGAAGGTTGGGCCCAGGAATGAGACTGGCCAGGATCAATCATGGACACTGCCTCATTGAGTCAGGAGCACCCTGTCTACCTCAGAGTTATATAATCTGATGAAAGAGTAGGTGTTATCAATTGTGCCTAACTCAGAAACAGAAATAGTCATTGTTGAAGGCCCTCAACACCTTCCTAGCTCCAACTCCTAGGCAGATTAAAATTTTCCCAAGGCTAAGTATTTTCCTGAACTTATTGCTGCAGAACCCAAACATCTTTGGGGAATAACCACACACAGGCCTTTAGACCAGCAATAGTGCTTATCCAGCTGGCACACAATAGGGAGTTTGAGGCACATATGTCACCGTGGAGAAGACGGGAGCCTGGAACTAGGGTGGAGACCCTGAACAGAACAAAGTGCTGACAAGTGCTTAGGATGAACTTTTATTCCATGACCGTATCAAGGATTGGCCCCATAATTTTAAGTTTAAAAAAGAGAAATGGAAAATTCCCTATGGTTGTAGGAAATTATACTAATAAAAATGATTTCTAACATTGATTAAGTGCTTAGTCATTGCTGAAATTGATTTCCACAAGCTGGAGGGAATTTGTAACAGTCAAAACAAATTCCTTATTTCTCATTTTCATTGATGATGCCTCCAAAGGCAAATGGTTTTCTGTTCCGATAGAAAGAACTGATCTTGATCTTGCCTGTCCTAAAGCAGTCTGGTCTCTGATTTTCCTGCATATGATTTATGTTTTCTCTGGTTTGGTGTTTCTCTGGTTTGTTGGCAAAGGCTTCAGGAAGAGATTTCTCCAGGGCATGACCGGCATATCATCTGCTCATTCTCAGAAAACAAAGCACAAAACAATAACAGAAAGACCTAAATGTGGTCATTGCATTGTGTAACTGATGCAAAGTGAATAGCACTTGACAGCAGATAATGGTCTAAGAGAGAGAATGACTATGTTAGGAAATAACTTTTCGACCTATGGTTCTTGCTGCCACCTCAGGAATGGAAGTGGGAAGGAATCACAAGAATTCTAGCACCCTTGATTTGTCCTGTGTCTGTCTCACATTTGCACTATTATTTTATGGGCTGCCTGGAGGTGGGAGGTGGCTCCATTTGGATGCAGATGACAGCATCAGACAGAGTAACTATTTGAAAACCTGTGATTGAGTATTAAGTCTAAGAAATTTATTTTAAAATAAAATACAAATAATGAATAAATTATAAAGAAAGTGGAAGAGGATTTTATTTTATTGTTTTATTGAAGAGTAGTTGATTTACAATATTGTATTAGTTTCTGATTGATGACATAGTGATTCAGTTTTATATTATTTTTCATATTTTTTTCCAATAGAGTTTATTGTAAGATATTGACATTGTAAGATATTGAATATAGTTATTCAATATCTTACAATATTCCCTGTGCAATAAAATATTCCCTGTGCAAAAAAATTCCTTGTTGTTTATTTTACATATAGTAGTTTGTATCTGCTATTCTCAAACTCCTGATTTATTTTTCCCTCACAACTTTTCCCCTTTGGTAACCACAAATTTGTTTTCTGTGTCTGAGTCTTATTTCTATTTTGTAAATAAGTTCACTTATATAATTTTTTAGATTCCACATAGAAGTGAATATCACATGATATTTGCCTTTCTCTGACTTACTTAACTTAGTATAATAATCTGTCAGTTCAGTTCAGTTGCTCAGTCATGTCCGACTCTTTGCGACCCCACGGATTGCAGCATGCCAGGCCTCCCTGTCCATCATCAACTCCCGGAGTTCACTCAGACTCACGTCCATCAAGTCAGTGATGCCATCCAGCCATCTCATCCTCTGTTGTCCCCTTCTTCTCCTGCCTCCAATCCCTCCCAGCATCAGAGTCTTTTCCAATGAGTCAACTCTTCACATGAGGTGGCCAAAGTACTAGAGTTTCAGCTTTAGCATCATTCCTTCCAAAGAAATCCCAGGGCTGATCTCCTTCAGAATGGACTGGTTGGATCTCCTTGCAGTCCAAGGGACTCTCAAGAGTCTTCTCCAACAACACAGTTCAAAAGCATCAATTCTTCGGCGCTCAGCTTTCTTCACAGTCCAACTCTCACATCCATACATGACCACAGGAAAAACCGTAGCCTTGACTAGATCGACCTTTGTTGGCAAAGTAATGTCTCTGCTTTTGAATATGCTATCTAGGTTGGTCATAACTTTCCTTCCAAGGAGTAAGCGTCTTTTAATTTCATGGCTGCAATCACCATCTGCAGTGATTTTGGAGCCCAGGAAAATAAAGTCTGACACTATTTCTACTGTTTCCCCATCTATTTCCCATGAAGTGATGGGACCAGATGCCATGATCTTCATTTTCTGAATGTTGAGCTTTAAGCCAACTTTTTCACTCTTCACTTTCACTTTCATCAAGAGGCTTTTGAGTTCCTCTTCACTGTCTGCCATAAGGGTGGTGTCATCTGCATATCTGAGGTTATTGATATTTCTCCCGGCAATCTTGATTCCAGTTTGTGCTTCTTCCAGCCCAGCGTTTCTCATGATGTACTCTGCATATAAGTTAAATAAGCAGGGTGACAATATACAGCCTTGACGTACTCCTTTTCCTATTTGGAACCAGTCTGTTCCATGTCCAGTTCTAACAGTTGCTTCCTGACCTGCATATAGGTTTCTCAAGAGGCAGGTCAGGTGGTCTGGTATTGCCATCTCTTGAAGAATTTTCCACAGTTTATTGTGACCCACACAGTCAAAGGCTTTGGCATAGTCAATAAAGCAGAAATAGATGTTTTTCTGGAACCCTCTTGCTTTTTCCATGATCCAGCGGATGTTGTCAATTTGATCTCTGGTTCCTCCGCCTTTTGTAAAACCAGCTTAAACATCTGGAAGTTCTCGGTTCACATATTGCTGGAGCCTGGCTTGGAGAATTTTGAGCATTACTTTACTAGCGTGTGAGATGAGTGCAATTGTGCAGTAGTTTGAGCATTCTTTGGCATTGCCTTCCTTTGGGATTGGAATGAAAACTGACCTTTTCCAGTCCTGTGGCCACTGCTGAGTTTTCCAAATTTGCTGGCATATTGAGTGAAGCACTTTCACAGCATCATCTTTCAGGATTTGAAATAGCTCAACTGGAATTCCGTCACCTCCACTAGCTTTGTTCGTAGTGTTGCTTTCTGAGGCCCACTTGACTTCACATTCCAGGATGTCTGGCTCTAGGTGAGTGATCACACCATTGTGATTATCTGGGTCGTGAAGATCTTTTTTGTACAGTTCTTCTGTGTATTCTTGCCATCTCTTGTTAATATCTTCTGCTTCTGTTAAGTCCATACCATTTCTGTCCTTTATCAAGCCCATCTTTGCATGAAATGTTCCCTTGGTATCTCTAATTTTCTTGAAGAGATCTCTAGTCTTTCCCATTCTGTTGTTTTCCTCTATTTCTTTGCATTGACCGCTGAGGAAGGCTTTCTTATCTCTTCTTGCTATTCTTTGGAACTCTGCATTCAGATGCTTATATCTTTCCTTTTCTTTTTGCTTTTCGCTTCTCTTCTTTTCACAGCATTTTCACAGCCTCCTCAGGCAGCCATTTTGCTTTTTTGCATTTCTTTTCCATGGGGATGGTCTTGATCCCTGTCTCCTGTACAATGTCACGAACCTCAGTCCATAGTTCATCAGGTACTCTATCTATCAGATCTAGTCCTTTAAATCTATTTCTCACTTTCACTGTATAATCATAAGGGATTTGATTTAGGTCATACCTGAATGGTATAGTGGTTTTCCCTACTTTCTTCCATTTCAGTCTGAATTTGGCAATAAGGAGTTCATGATCTGAGTGACAGTCAGCTCCTGGTCTTGTTTTTGTTGACTGTATAGAGCTTCTCCATCTTTGGCTGCAAAGAATATAATCAATCTGATTTTGGTGTTGACCATCTGTAGGTCTATCCATATTGTTACAAATGGCATTTTCATTCTTTTTTATGGCTGAGTAATATTCCATTGTATATATGCACCACATGTTTATCCGTTCCTCTGTTGATCCTTCCATGTCTTGGCTGTTGTAAATAGTGCTGCTGTGAGCTTTGGGATGGATGTATCTTTTCCAGTTAGAGTTTTTTCTAGATATATGCCCAGGAGTGAGATTTCTGGATCATATAATGATTCTATTTTTAGTGTTTTAAGGACCCTCCTTACTGTTCTTACTATAGTTGGCTGCACCAATTTACATTCTCATCAACAGCATAGGAGAGTTCCCTTTTCTCTACACCCTCTTCAGCATTTATTATTTGTAGAGTTTTTAATGATGGCCATTCTGGTCTGGGTGAGGTGATCCTTCATTGTAGTTTTCACTTGCATTTCTATGATAATTAGCGATGTTGAGCATCTTTTCATGTGCCTGTTGGCCATCCATATGTTTTCTTTAGAGAAATGTCTGTTTAGTTTTTCTGTCCATTGTTTGACTAGATTGTTTGTATTTTGTTATTTAGTTTACGAACTGTTTATATATTTGGAAATTAATCCCTGGCAGGTCACATGATTTGCAAATATTTTCTCCCATTCTGTAGGTTTCTTTTCATTTTGTTTATGGTTTCCTTTTCTGTGCAGAAGCTTGTAATTTTGATTAGGTCCTATTTGTTTATTTTTACTATTACTTCTGTTGCCTTGGGATACTGATCTAGGAAAACATTGGTATGATTTATGTCAGATGATTTTTTGCCTATATTCTCCTCTAGGGGTTTTATGGTGTCCTGTCTTATATTTAAGTTGTTAAGCCAGTTTGAGTTTCTTTTTCTGTATGGTGTGAAAGTGTGTTCTAACTTCATTGATTTACATACAGCTGTATAGCTTTCCCAACAGCATTTGTTGAATAGACTGGCTTTTCTCCATTGTTTATTCTTGTCTCCTTTGCCTAAGATTGACCCTAGGTATGTGGGTTTATTTCTGAGCTCTCTGTACTGTTTCACTGATCCCCGTGTCTCTTTCTGTGCCAATACTTTGCTGTTCTGATGACTGTAGCTTTGTGCTAAAGTGTGGGAGGGTTATGTCCCCAACACTGTTCTTTTCCCTCAGGATTGCTTTGCCAATTCTGTCTTTTGCGGTTCCATTTAAATTATAGGATCATTTGTTCTAGATATGTGAAAAACGTCATTTTGGTATTGTTGCAGTATTTATAACAGCCAGGACACGGAAGCAACCTAGAAGTCTGTCGAAAGATGAATGGATAAAAATGTTGTAGTGCATATATATAATGAAATATTACTCATCCATAAAAAGGAATGAATTTGAGTGAATTTTAGTGAGGTGGATGAACACAAAGCCTGCTATACAGAGTGAAGTCAGTCAGAAAGAGAAAAACAAATATCGTGTATTAATGCATATATTTGAAATCTAGAAAAATGATACTGATGAACCTATATGCAGAGCAGGAATAGAGATGCAGACATAGACAACAGACTAGTGGATGCACAGGGGAAGAAGAGAGTGCGATGCATTGAGAGAGTAGCATTGAAACATATACATTACATATGTAAAATAGATAGCTGAAGGGAAGTTGCTGTATAACACAGGGAGCCCAGCCCTGTACTCTGTGACAACCTAGAGGATTGGATGGGGAGTGGGAGGGAGGCTCAAGAGGGAGGGAAATGTGTATACTTATGGCTGATTCATGTTTTATGGCAGAAACCAACACAATATTGTAAAGCAATTAGCCTCCAATTAAAAATAAATTTTTTTAAATGTCATGGGTAATTTGATAGGGGTTGCATTAAATCAGTAGATTGTTTTGGCTAGTATGGCCATTTTAGCAATGTTGATTCTTCCAATCCAACAGCACAGGATATCTTTCCATTTCCTTGAATCAGCTTCAGTTTCCTTTATCAGTGTTTTATAGTTCTCAACATGTAAATTTTTCACACCCTAGGTGAGGTTTATTCCTAAGTATTTTATTCTTTTTGATCCAATTTTAAAAGGGATTTTTTAAACCTTTCCTTTTCTGATATTTGTTGGTGTAAAGAAAGTCGACAGATTTCTGTATTTTAATCTTATATCTTGTTACCATGCTGAATTCATTTATCACTTCTAGCAGTTTTTGTGTGGAGTCTTCAGGGTTCTCTGTATACAGTATCATGTCATCTGTATATAATGACAATTTTACCTCTTCTCTTCCAGTTTGGATACCTTTTATTTCCTTCCCTTGTTTGATTGCTGTGGCTACAACTTCCAATATTATATTGAATAGAAAAAGTGAGAGTGGGCATCCTTACCTTGTTTCTTGTTTTACAAGGAAGGCTTTCAGGTTTTCACTGCTGAGTATTATGTTGATTATGGGTTTGTCATAAATAGCTCTTATTATGTTGAGATATATTCCCTCTGAACCAACTTTGGTAAGAGTTTTTGTCATGAATGGATGTTGAATTTTATCAAACGCTTTTTTTTTTTTGCGTCTGTTGAGATGATCATGTGGCTTTTGTTAATGTGGTATATATAGCACCTTGATTGATTTGCATATGTTGAACCATCCTTGTGACCTTGGGATGATTCTAACTTGATTGTGGTGTATTTTTTTTTAATGTGTTGTATTCGTTTTGCTAGTATTTTGTTGAGAATGTTTTCATCTGTATTCTTCAAAGATATTGGCTTGTAATTTTTGGTAGCATCTTTTTTAGTTTTGGTATCAGGGTGATGGTGACTTCATGGAAAAAATTTGGAGGAATTCCCTCCTCTTCAATCTTTTGGAAGAGTTTGAGAAGAATCAGTATAAGTTCTTCTTTGTATGTTTGGTAGAATTCCCCAGTGAAGCCATCTGGTATTGGACTTTTGTTTGTAGTGAGTTATTAAAATTACAGTTTCTATTTTACTTCTAGTGATTGGTTTGTTCAAATTATCTATTTCTTCTTGATTCAGTTTTGGTGGACTGTGTTTCTAAAAACTTGTCCATTTCTTCTAGGTTATCCAGTTGGTTGGCATATAATTGTTCACAGTATTCTCAGGATTTTTTGTATTTCTGAAGTATCAGTTATTTCTTCTCCTTTATTTCCTATTTTGTCTATTTGGGTTCTCTCTCTTTTCCTTTTGGCGAGCCTGGCCAGATGTTTGTCAATTTTGTTTACCCTTTCCAGATCTTTGGAGAAGGAAATGGCAACCCACTCCAGTATTCTTGCCTGGAGAATCCCATGGACAAAGGAGCCTGGTGGGCTACAGTCCATGGGGTCGCAAAGAGTTGGACACGACTGAGTGACTAACCACATTCCAGATCTTGGTTTTATTAATTTTTTTATATTTAAAAAATCTCTATTTCCTCCTTCTGATGAATTTGTGTTTATTTATTCTTTATCTAATTCTTTTAGGTGGCAGGTTAAGTTGTCTATTTGAGATTTCCTTGTTTTGAGGGGAAGGCTTGTATTACTGTGAACTTCCTTTATAGAACTGCTTTTGCTGCATCCCCTAGAATTTGTATCTTTGTTGTTTTTTTTTTTTTTTGTCATTTGTTTCAGTGTATTTTTTAATTTCCTCTGATTTCTTTGTTGACCCCCCTTTTTTTGTAGCATGCTGTTCAGACTCCATGTAATCTTTTTTTCCCTTATTTCTCTTTCCATGGTTGATTTCCAGTTTCATGTTGTCATTATGAAAGAGGCTTGAAATAATTTCTAGCCTCTTAAATTTTTTGAGGCTTGTTTTCTGTCCAAGTCTGTGGTCTGTCTTAGAGAATGTTGCATGTGCACTTGTAAGAAATGTGCATTCTGGGGTTTTTTTTTTTTTGATGTAATGTCCTGAAAATATCAGTTAAAGTCCGTTTTATTGTGTCATAGGATTTCTGTTGCTTTATTGATTTTCTGTCTGAAAGATCTATCCTTTGATGTGGTTGAGGTGTTAAAGTCTTCTACTATTACTGTATTCCTGTCAGTTTCTCCCTTCTTGTCTGTTAGTAGTTGTTTTATGTATTTGAATGTGCCTTTTGGGTGGACATATGTTAATAAGTATACTCTTCTCTTCTTTAATTGGTCCTTTTATCTTTATATAATGTCCTTCTTTATCCATCTCTATGGCCTTTGTTTCAAAGTCTATTTTGTCTGATATGAATATTGCTACCCCTGCTTTCCTGTCATTTCCATTTGCCTGAAATATTTTTTTTCCATCCTCATAGGCAGCATATTGTAAACTTTTGTTTTATTATCCAGTCTGCCACTCTGTGTCTTTTGATTGGAGCATTTAGGCCATTGACATTTAAGGTAATTATTATAGCTATGTGTGAATATCTATTGCCATTGTAGGCCTCGTTTTCCAGTTGATTTTGTAATTCTTCTTCATTCCTTTTGTTTTTCCTTCTGTGGTTTGATGATTTTTTTTTTTTTTGCTTGAATTCTCTTCTTTTTGTTTTTTGTAAAAATATTATATGTTTTTGATTTGTATTTACCCTGTTTTTCAGGTATGCTAACCTATTACTGTATCTGCTTGCTTTAGGCTGATAGTCTTGTAGACTCAAATACATTCTTTAAAAAAATTCTACATTTTCTTATCCCCCTCATCCATGTTTTATGATTTTGGTGTCTCTTTACATCTTCTTGTTTATCCTTTAGCTGTTCATTGTGGTTATCATTACTTTCACAATAATTAAAAAAAATTCTGTATACTGACTTATTCAAGTGATTTACTTTCCCACTGCCATTTTCTCTTTCCTGCAGATTCTTCCTTCTTTTCTATTTAGAGAAGACTGTTTAGAAAAATAGGTTTAGTATTATTATTATTATTATGAACATTTCTATATGGCACTATAAAGCCTTGGAAACATTATATTCCAATTAAAAGAAATCTTAGTGATCTACTAGAGAAAGTTGAATGGGCCCAGAAAAATGATGGAGAAGCCAAGAAGATTGCAAAAGAAGGACAGCTGTCTGCTAGGGATCTGCTACAGCCACGCTGGCTTTACTGCTACTGCTACAGAGTACTACAGGTCAGTTCAGAGGAACCATCCTGCTTGATTGATTGTCCCCAGACCAAATACATGGCCTGAGTGCTTGCTTCCTGTAGAGGTTCAGGAGTCAGCCTGTGGAACTCTGGCTACACTGAGACACCAACCTATAGAAAGATAGCGCTAAGTCACTTTGTGGCCACCATATTTTTTTTATCTCCATTCAGTTTTAAGAAAAACAATGCTTAGAGACCGTACAAATATATAATAAAAGCTCTGAACCTCAGAGAACATCTTTCCTTATATGAAAAATTAGAGAGTTGGACGAGAGATCATTAACATCGCCTTCTGCTCAAAATATCCACCTCTTTGTTCTCCTTACTAATTAGGATCCATGCTTTTGCTGTCAGTACAAAATGGAAAGCAGATATTTAATTTGTTGTATAAAACAAGCATGAAAAATGCAGTTGACCCTTGAACAACATGGGTTTGAACTGTGCAGGTCCATTTATATGTGAATTTTTTTTTTTTTTTAGTAGTAAATATTACAGTACGGAGGCTTCCCTAGTAGCTCAGTGGTAAAGAATCCACCTGCCAATGCAGGAGATGCCATAGATGTAGGTTTGATCCTTGGGTCGGGAAGATCCCTTGGAGAAGGAAATGGCAACCCGCTCCAGTATTCTTGCCTGTAGAATCCCATGGACAGAGGAGCCTGGTGGGCTACAGTCCATGGGGTCGCAAAGATTTGGACACGACTGAGCACCCACATGCCCATGTGGGAGGAAGACAGCTCCATGTCCCTTTATTCCATCATCTTGGTCTCCCTCGAAGCTTTTTTAATCATAAAATTCACAGTGAAATATGTCTTCTATTATAAGTTTTCTCTAAGTGGGCTTTTCTGGTACTCTAAGTCTCAAGGAATGTGGATCTCCAAACACTATTTAAAAACAATGTAACACAAAAGAGTGTCACATCAGTGGGACGGCTCTCACATGATACTGCTTCAAGTTTTGGCTCCATATGGTTCAGTGGACAGAAATCTTTTTATCAGACCAGGACTTGTCTCACCTTCTAGAAAGAGTGCTAGTGTAGAATAAACTTCTCCTTTGATTATCAGAAATTGCTTCCTGTATCTTGAAAGTTGAAGCATAAGATAATTCTTTAAAGCAGAGGATCTACTAGAATCTGAATTCCACAAACAGGCTTAGACAGAAGAATTTCTCATATAGAACGCTTTTCTCCTTTGATTTTTTTTTTTTTAACTAGAGAAATACCATCCAATTGAAGGGAAAGGTGCAGAAGACTTCCAGTATTAAAAGTTTTTTTTTTTTTTTCCTGATGTTAGATCTATTATGTTCTTGTTTAGAGTCTGCAATTTGTATGAAAAGAGAAAGATTTATGCATGAAATAATCAGAGCAAGGCAACGAGTGACTAAGAATGGACATTAATGGTGCAAAGAGTTTACTTACTTTTCATTCATTCCCCACATTGCTTCAGAAAGAGAATGATACAGGCTGAGTTTAGCCAGTCTTCTGAACATGGGGGTGTAATTTGAAGCTGGAGTGGTTAAGGAAGGCTTTTGGGAGGAGGTGGAAGGTGAGGTGAGTCCTGTTGGTTGAGGAGAATTTCCATGGAGATGTGTATGAAGAAAGAGAAGGGTGATCTCGGGAAAGGCAGCAGTGTAGACACAGGTAAAGTGGTAAAATGACTCTGTGGATGTAAAAAGGAATCATATGGTAGGACTGCACTCAATATGCCAGCAAATTTGGAAAACTCAGCAGTGGCCACAGGACTGGAAAAGGTCCGTTTTCATTCCAATCCCAAGGAAAGGCAATGTCAAAGAATGCTCAATCTGCCGCACAATTGCACTCATCTCACACGCTAGTAAAGTAATACTCAAAATTCTCCAAGCCAGGCTTCAACAGTATATGAACCATGAACTTCCAAATGTTCAAGCTGGTTTTAGAAAAGGCAGAGGAACCAGAGATCAAATTGCTGACATCCGCTATGATCATCAAAATAGCAAGAGAGCTCCAGAAAAGCATCTATTTCCTACTTTATTGACTACACCAAAGTCTTTGACTGTATGGATCACAATAACCTGTGGAAAATTCTTCAAGAGATGGGAATACCAGACCACCTGGCCTGCCTCTTGAGAAATCTGTATGCAGGTCAGGAAGCAACAGTTAGAACTGGACATGGAACAACAGACTGGTTCCAAATAGGAAAAGGAGTTCGTCAAGGCTGTATATTGTCACCCTGTTTATTTAACTTATATGCAGAGTACATCATGAGAAATGCTGGACTGGATGAAGCACAAACTGGAATCAAGATCACCAGGAGAAATATCAATAACCTCAGATATGCAGATAACACCACCCTTATGGCAGAAAGTGAAGAGGAACTCAAAAGCCTCTTGATGAAAGTGAAAGAGGAGAGTGAAAAAGTTGGCTTAAAGCTCAACATTTAGAAAACTAAGATCATGGCATCTGGTCCCATCACTTCATGGCAAATAGGGAAACAGTGGCAGACTTTATTTTTGGGGACTCCAAAATCACAGCAGATGGTGACTGCAGCCATGAAATTAAAAGACACTTACTCCTTGGGAGGAAAGTTATGACCAACCTAGAGAGCATATTAAAAAGCAGAGACGTTACTTTCGCCAACAAAGGTCTGAAGAGTCAAGGCTATCATTTTTCCAGTAGTCATGTATGGATGTGAGAGTTGGACCATAAAGAAAGCTGAGTGCCAAAGAATTGATGCTTTTGAACTGTGGTGTTGGAGAAGACTCTAGAGAGTCCCTTGGACTGCAAGGAGATCAAACCAGGCAATCCTAAAGGAAATCAGTCCTGAATATTCATTGGAAAGACTGATGCTGAAACTGAAACTCCAATACTTTGACCACCTGATGTGAAGAACTAATTCATTTGAAAAGACCCTGATGCTGAGAAAGATTAAAGGTGGGAGGTGAAGGTGACGACAGAGGATGGGATGGTTGGATGGCATCACCAAGTCATTGGATATGAGTTTGAGTAAACCCTGGGATTTGGTGATGGACAGGGAAGCCTAGCATGCTGCAGTCCATGGGCTCACAAATAGTCGGACATGACTGAGCAACTGACTGACCTGAACTGAGCTGGTGGTAGGACTAGAGCAGATATCCAGTTGTAGGGAGTAAAGGGATATTCCTGTGTTTAGGAAGAATGGAGATGTATTATGAAACTCTGTCAGTGTCTTATCACTTTAGTGTTTGTCCCTAAAGTCATAGGCCATGTGAAACCACTAAAGTTTTCCTAACAAAGAGTAACAGAAAATGGATTCTATCCCCTGATTTGGTAACACATCACTGTATGTTATTTGTCCTGCATAGAAACAAATCTTCACCGTATATTCTCTTCCTGCCTTACAGGAAGACAGTTTAATGCTTTCTGTGATTTTAGGTTTGAACACACACTCTTCCAGTCGAGTCCTCCCTGTCTCTGTATCCCTTCCCTTCTCTGTCTTCTCCCTCTTTCTCTCATCTTGGCCCTTCTAGTATGTCCCCACCTTTCCCTCCTGCCTTAATTCCTATTCTTCAGAGCCCATGGTCATATTGCTCCAGCAAGGCCTGTCAGCTTCTCCAGCTGACATTGCATTTCATGTTTGTGTCACAGTGGGACTCTCTGT
Organism: Bos taurus; assembly: GCF_002263795.3. Taxonomy (NCBI): domain Eukaryota; kingdom Metazoa; phylum Chordata; class Mammalia; order Artiodactyla; family Bovidae; genus Bos; species Bos taurus. The sequence continues at coordinate 15,156,572 of NC_037355.1, read as the reverse complement.
AGCTTTCTTTATCTCTACAAATAGAGTGTGTAGTGACTTTGCAAATACATTCTACATTTAAGAAATGAAAGCTATAAAAGCATCAATAAGGTAATGGGGAGGGCTGGCCTCAGGACTCCTGAGGGTATTCTGAACCAACCCTATTCTTGCTACCTTCTGAAGAAACAAATTTCAACTGCTGCTCTGCTTATCTTTATCTCATAAAGCTTAGGATATAAATTCGTAAGCTTCCAGATTTTTTTCTTCCAGGTTTAGTACTATAAATTGTTGTCTGTAAAAAATCCAGGAATGAAGATATGAGTTTGCCAGGGTCGTTTGACTCTGAAAGCATTAGCTTGGTAAAGATGAACTAGGTAAACTCCAGGCTCTTTTATTCAGCTCTTAAGACTCAGGATGGCGCTGGGAAGGTGTCACAGACTGAGTTAGTGTTCCAACAGCAGAGGAATGGATGGCAGTGATCCTTTGGGGTTGGCAGAAATAGCAGCAATAATGAGGAGACCTTTATGTAAATATGTATATCATTTTTTTGAATGTAAGCTTTTCATAATGCTTGAAAACTCATGATCTTTCTTGAAACAATCATTGGTGGTAATGATCTTATGGTTAAAAAAAAATGGCAAGTTCTTATATACTTAGGTCTTATCCAACAAGACTTCATTTGTCTAGTAACTTTGAAATAGAAACATAAATTTATTTTCCTGATGACTGAAACTGTCTGAATTGTATTATAACCGTGTATGATGAAAAGACTTTGAAACCCATTCTAATGCCGTGACTTTTAAATGAAATCCATTAGTTAGATTGTATATATGTGTGTGTGTATATTTGTATAGATGTGTATATATGAAAGTTATGGGAAACCCATGTTGTCTCAAACAGTGATAGGAATTTTATTGGTTTTTACAACTGAAAACTATAAAGTATGGGTGTGTCAGACAGGTATTCATCCATGGCTCAGTGATACGGAGTGCCCGGTGCTCTTCTGTATTCCCTGCGGTGTTGGATTGAGGCCAGCTTGCTTCACGAACATGGGATAGCTGCCCGTAAGTTATGGGGATGCATGCTGCCTTGTTTGCTCCAATAGGAGAAAGAAAGTAGCTTTCCACACCTGTCTAACAAACTGCTGGGCTACAGTCTGAGCAGCGTATAGGACAGGTCTGCCCATCCAAAGGTCATCCTTGCCTGGGGTGGGGATTGGGTGAGTGAGTTGGAGGAGGGGAGAAGACCAGGCCCTGAATTAGGTCTTGAGTACACACCAGTCCCCTCCAGCCACTATGGTAAGCAAGAGTAGCATCAGTTTTCATTTTAGAGTCAGTTTTCTGATTGGTACAATGCATAGGTACGTTTATGCTAATAGTTAGGCTGTCATGGTAATCAGAGCATCTCAATATTTATCATCAGCTAACAAGATACCTTTAAAAAAATCTGCTGGAATAGAGAGAACTCTGCTCATTAAGCTAGTATTTTAACCTGTATCCCTCCATAAAATAGAGCCTGGGTCCAGGTCTTATGTGGAGGTTATTTATTTAGCAAAGTGAACCCAAAGTAGAAGAGTTAGAGTCTGTGAAGAAGGTAATTGAGAAGCTGGGGAGGTTTTTTGGCCACTGCTGTGGGCAAATGGACCTCAGTCCTGCTCAGAGCCCTCTGAGGATCCAGGTAGCATGCATGTCCCTCTAGACAGGAAAGAGGACAGTGTTTATTCAGGGACTTCTGTTGGTCCAGGGTGTCTTTATCCCAGATGCGCACTTGCGTCAGAATGACTGAGGAGATTCCAGCGGATGCCAAGAAGCCACATATATAGCGGAGCAAGGTGCTATCAGGTCACATCCATGCACAGCTGGTTAGCTGGTTGCCACAGCAAAAGCTAGAATAAAAGGAGTGAGTAACACGGCATGTGAGGTGTCTGAGATAGTGAATGTGGTCTGATTGCTTGGTTTTCTGTTTACAAGTGTAGATCTGCTTCTGAGAGCCCTCCTAGCATAGAGAAATAGAATCCAGCTTTCTCTTCCTGCTCAGTGAAGGGGATCATCCATAATGAGATTTTCTCTGAATATGGAAAACTTTGATGTAGTTTTTTAGTGTCCCATCTGCTTCCTCCTTCTGCCACCCCAGGCAAGAGTTCAGCTTTTGAATTTTGCTTAAGGGCATTGATGCTCCAGGATACACCATGATATGAAAAGGTCTAGCTCTGTGATGGAGGGATGATGCATTGCCTCCGAGAGAGCATGGGGGATGAATCACTGCTGCTGAAGACAAATGTCACATCCTAACTGGGATTTCACCAAATATTAGAACTGACATCCAGAAACCATAGGTCATACATCTCACAGTTCCCCTGTCGTCTTTCTACTTCCCCTGAAGTAGATGAATGACAAATTATGTGGTTGAAATTATTTGGTAAGAAAAAGGAAGGGGTAGAAAAAGAAATGCCTTGAGCTGGTACTGTTTATATAACTGATTATATTTTGGAATTTGGAGTATACAGTAATATATAATAAGGTTATTTTAAACTTCTTATTTATTTACCTATGTTGAAAGGTATGGGTTCCAGATCCTCATCAGCCCTCGCATTGGGCTGGGAACAGACCCAAGGACTCTGGGAGAAGCAGTACATGAGTTTCATGAATGGTAACCCAATGATCCCCCAAATACAGGGCTCCCTGGAAAAGCAGAACTGGAGAAAGTGGCTGAGGTCAAAATGAGGGCATCCTATTAACATCTCCTCATTCCTATACCTTTTGACTTAACTGTTGGGGAGATTGGAGCAAAAATAGACCTTGAATTCACTCACCTAAAAGTGGTGGATCATAGCCCTCACATATAGCGCTGCTAACAGATTCAGAAGCTGCAGGGAACTGCCTTCAGCCTGGTGTCTAGAGGTCAGGCCACACCTAGGTGGGCCTTCTGCTTGGAGCAAGAGAGGAGGGCCATTGACCTTGTGGCTGATCTGTGAGGTGACAACATAGAATAGGCAGAAGGTCCCTGTTACCTCTTCCACCTGCTTACTCTGGTAAAAACAACAGAAGCAGCGGCAAAATCAACAGATAAAAAGAAAACGAGGTCCCTGGAAAATACCTCCATAGATACCCATCAGAAGGGGTGAACTAGCAGAGATGGAAAGAATTTGTTAGATGTTAATTTTTTTCAGTCTTCTTTGCCTGGGGATTCTCCCATATATAAGAACAAGTCTCAGGATCTCCAGCAGAGTGGCAGAAATGGTTAACATCCCTCAAAGATGCATATTCTGCCTCTGTGATATGAATCAGTGGCTGGAAACTGCTGCCCAGATAGGAACTACATTTCCCAGCCTGCCCTCACCCTCCTCCCTTTCCCACCCCTGAACGGCCTGCGACCATGTGACTAGTTCCCACTAATGGAATATGAGCAGAAGCGCTAAGCCGCTTATAGGCTTACCAGGTGATAAAGCCTGTCTTCTTCCCATCTACCACCTATAGATGAAAGGTTTAAGAACCCTAAGGAAAGTGTAGCCACAAGATTAGAGGAGCTGGATTCCTGAAGTGCTTCCTGCCCTAAATTAAATGAGAGAGAGAGAGACTCTCTCTCATGAGTTAAATGAGAGAGAACAAATTTCCCATTATGTGAGGCCACTCAGATTTTGTAGTTTGCTTTCTCCAGCATAGAGCATTATTGTAATGACCAGAGCCATCCAGGTTTGTTCCCAGAAGTAGTAAGTGCTTGATGTTTTTGAATAAATGAATGAATGCACTTACTTCCTTTTGGAAGTTTGTTTAATAAATCTACATATAAAGAAACAAAATGGTTAAAGAGTAAAATTACAGATGTTGCAGAGAAAGATTTTGTTGTAAAAGCAACATAGGAATTAAGCATAGAGTAAATTATTTATGAGTATTAAGAAACACTATTTCCAAATAGCACCCAGTCAGAAGTTGTCATTTATCTGACAATAAACATAGAACTCAATTACCTTTCTTTCATCCCACAGAGGAAAAAGCATTCAAGTCAACTGCAGCGGTCATTTTGCAGTAATGGAAAGGAATTGCATTTTTAGCGTGTGTGTAGGTACAAGGGAGAAAATACATTCTAATGAGGCAAAAACAGCCAGAGTTGTAGACAGGCACTCACTTCCACTGTAAAAGACAGGTTGAGAATTCTCTGCTGTCGGTTCCATTAGTGAGAAATAAAAACCAGCCTCGTACTGATCGGGCAGGCCGCTGCACAAGATGGTCACCTTCGCACCCCACCACAACCCAAGTTTCCCATGTAGCCTGTGCTGCCATAGGCTGCTGGGCTTGTGTGGTGGCTCAGCAGTGAAGAAGCTGCCTGCAGTGCAAGAAACCCAGGTTCAATCCCTGCGTCAGGAAGATCCCTGGAGGAGGGCATGGCAACCCATTCCAGTATTCTTGCCTGGAAAATCCTTGGAGAGAGGAGGTTGGTGGGCTGCAGTCCCTAGGCTCACAAAGAGTTGGACATGACTGAAGTGAGTAAACACATATGTACCATAGGCTGCAGGACCTTTGCATACATCCTTCCCACTACCCAAACAATTGGTCTGTAAAGAACATTCTAGTCTCACCTGTAAAGTCTCATGTATTTCCTCTCAGTCTTGGAGGCTCAGTTAAAATATCACTTGTTCTTCTTCTGTTCTGTCTTTGCCTCTTTTTCTTCTGTGTGCCCACAGCACAGTCTCATCCTACAGTTAGAGATCTGATTGTACTGTTGTAATTTTCTGTTGAAAATTGGTTTCCCCCTACCACACACAGATCTGTGAAGTTGCATGCTGAATTCAATTGATCATTATATTCTGAGACATGCCACAGTGTTAAATTCATAAGAGTTAAATTATCGTTCCAAGTGAATGCATGCATGCTAAGTCACGTCAGTCATGTCCCACTGTTTACAACCCTATGGACTGAGCCTCCTCCTCCATCCATAGGATTCTCCAGGAAAGAATACTGGAGTGGGGTGCTGTCCCCTCCTCTATGGGATCTTCCTGACCCAGGGATCAAACCCACGTCTCTAACATCTCCTGCATTGGGAGGTGGCTCTTTACCACCTGTGCCACTGAAATGATGAATTAATAATTAGGAGTTTGGAGGACATAATCTAAGAATATCTCAGTTCATCTTAATGTACAGTAGAATTTGTTTCCTTAAGCTAAAAGTGAATTATTTTGAGGAGTTCTGATAAAGACTTTATATTGTTGGTTTGTTTCTGTAAAACCATGCAGTGTTTCTTCAATTTGGAGACTTTCCCTTCTTATAGCTCCTAACTCTTGAGTTTCTGAAAATAATTTCAGCACATTCATCTTTAAGATTGTTCTCAATATGTTAGTATTTGCTTTTAAAATGAGACAGGGTACTCAAGGCTGATGCACTGGGATGACCCAGAGGGATGGGATGGGGAGGGAGGTGGGAAGGGGATTCACGAAGGGGAACACATGTAAAGCCATGGCTGATTCATGTGAATGTATGGCAAAACCCACTACAATATTGTGGGAAAAAAAAGTAAATACCCATCAGTTCAGTTCAGTTGTGTCTGAGTCTTTGTGATCCCATGAATTGCAGTACGCCAGGCCTCCCTGTCCATCACCAACTCCCAGAGTTCACCCAAACTCATGTGCATTGAGTTGGTGATGCCATCTAGCCATCCCATCCTCTGTGTCCCCTTCTTCTATTGCCCCCAGTCCCTCCCCGCATCAGGGTCTTTTCCAATGAGTCAAATATTCACATGAGATGGCCAAAGTATGGGAGTTTTAGCCTCAGTATCAGTCCTTCTAATGAATGAACACTCAAGACTGATCTCTTTTAGGATGGACTGGTTGGATCTCCTTGCAGTCCAAGGGACTCTCAAGAGTCTTCTCCAACACCACAGTTCAAAAGCATCAATTCTTCAGTACTCAACTTTCTTCACAGTCCAACTCTCACATCCATACAAGCCCACTGGAAAGACCATAGCCTTGACTAGACGGACCTTTGTTGGCAAAGTAATGTCTCTGCTTTTGAATATGCTATCTAGGTTGGTCATAGCTTTCCTTCCAAGGAGTAAGCGTCTTTTAATTTCATGGCTGCAGTCACCATCTGCAGTGATTTTGGAGCCCCCCCAAAATAAAGTCTGACACTGTTTCCCCATCTATTTCCCATGAAATGATGGGACCAGATGCCATGATCTTCGTTTTCTGAATGTTGAGCTTTAAGCCAACTTTTTCACTCTCCACTTTCACTTTCATCAAGAGGCTTTTGAGTTCCTCTTCACTTTCTGCCATAAGGGTGGTGTCATCTGCATATCTAAGGTTATTGATATTTCTCCCAGCAATCCTGATTCCAGCTTGTGCTTCTTCCAGTCCAGCGTTTCTCATGATGTACTCTGCATATAAGTTAAATAAGCAGGGTGACAATATACAGCCTTGACGTACTCCTTTCCCTATTTGGAACCAGTCTGTTGTTCCATGTCCAGTTCTAACTGTTGCTTCCTGACCTGCATATAGGTTTCTCAAGAAGTAGGTCAGGTGGTTTGGTATTCCCATCTCTTTCAGAATTTTCCACAGTTTATTATAATCCACACAGTCAAAGGCTTTGGCATAGTCAATAAAGCAGAAATATATGTTTTTCTGGGATTCTCTTGCTTTTTCAATGATCCATTGGATGTTGACAATTTGGTCTCTGATTCCTCTGCCTTTTCTAAAACCAGCTTGAACATCTGGAAGTTCACGGTAGAGCACAATAAACCTATTATGTAGTAAATAAAAAAATATATATTTTTAGTTTTTCGATTTGTAGAATAATGGAGAAGATAGTAGTACAGTGTGTTGCCTTTTACCCTCAGTTTCCCATATTTTTAATATTATACGTGTCATACTTTTGTTACAACTAATGAAACAATGTTGTCATTTAGTCCCTAAGTCATGTCTGAGTCTGCAATCCCATGGACTGTAGCCCACCAGGCTTCTCTGTCCATGGGATTCTCCAAGTAAGAATACTGGAGTGGGTTGCCATTTCCTTCTTCAGGGGATCTTCCCAACCCAGGGATCGAACCCATGTCTCCTTCATTGGCAGACAGATTTTTTACCACTGAGCCACAAGGGAAGCCCAGTGAACCAATACTGATATGTTGTTATTAACAAAGAAAGACCATAGTTTATTCATATTTCTTTAGTTTTTAACCTAATTTTCTTTTCTGTTATAGAATCCTATCTAGGATACCACTTTCCATAGTTTTCATGTCTCTTTAGGTTCCTCTTAGCTATCAAAGTTTCTCTGCATTTCCTTGGTTGTTTTATTGTCTTGATGGTTCTAAGAAATGTTGGTCAGATGTTTTGAAGGAAGCCCCTCAGTTGTAACTTATCTGATGTTTGTCTCACAAATAGACTTGTAAAATGAGTTTCAGGGAGAAAGACCACAGAGATAAAGTGCCAAATCATTTAGTGCCTTCTTTCACTCATCCCTACACATTTTAGATATATCTGTGTCTTTCTATGGCTTGATAGCTCATTTCCTTTTTTCCATCTGTTCCGTTCCATTCAGTCGCTCAGTCACGTCCGACTCTTTGACACCCCATGGACTGCAGCACGCCAGGCCTCCCTGTCCATCACCAATTCCTGGAGCCTACCCAAACTCATGTCCATTCAGTCGGTGATGCCTCTAACCATCTCATCCGCTGTCGTCTCCTTCCGCGTTCAGTCTTTCCCAGCATCAGAGTCTTTCCCAATGAGTCAGTTCTTCACATCAGGTAGCCAAAGTGTTGGAGTTTCAGCTTCAACATCAGCCCTTCCAATGAACACTCAGGTCTGATTTCCTTTAGGATGGACTGGTTGGATCTCCTTGCAGTCCACGGGACTCTCAAGAGTCTTCTCCAACACCACAGTTCAAAAGCATCAATTCTTCGGCCCTAAGCTTTCTTTATAGTCCAACTCTCACATCCACACATCACTACGGGAAAAACCATAGCCTTGAGAAAACAGACCTTTGTTGGCTAAGGGTCCACCTGTTTTGTTCTACCTGTTAACAAATATTTATTGCATTTACTGTGTCATCCATACTGTGGTAAAATATCCATAACATCAAATATGTAATTTTCTTTGAATCTGTGTATCATTTTGGAAAACTTGATGCGTTAACAATACTGAATTTCTAATCCATGAACATAGAATATCTCTCCATTAAGTTGGTCTTCTTTGATTTCTTTGTCTGTTAATCTTTTCTTTGCTCTGAAGTCTGCTTTGTCTGAAATTAATATAACTCTTTTATCTTTCTTTCAATTTATTATTAACATTAGTGTTAGCCTGATTAGTTTATGTTTTTCCACCCCTTAACTTTTAAACTATTTTTAAAGTGGATTTCTTATAGACAACATTGTAGTTGGGTCTAGTTTGTATCATCTTTGATAATCTCTGACTATTAATTATAGTGTTAGAGCATTCAGATTGAAAGTGATTATTGATATAGAGTAATATGTAGCATATTGGAACTTCGTTTGCTGCACTTTTTTTTTCCATTCCAATTTCTCTTGCCTTCCATGAGAAATAGGACATTTATCATAGCTCCATTTTTTCTTTTCTTAGTGTATCAGTTATGCTTCTTTTAAAAAAATTTTAGTAGTTGCCCTAGAGATTACAATACATATTTATAGTTAATCTGCATCTACTTTTAAATAACATTAAAAGGTAGAGCAGGTACTTTATAACACAGTATTCCCAGTTCTTCCCTCCTGTCCCAAATACAATTATCATTTATTTTGCTTATTGATGTTATAATGACATAATATATTGTTGTTATTATTATTTTGAACAAACATCTATTTTTTTTCAATTAGTAATATGAAAGATAAAAAGATTCTATTTCATATAAATTTATGCCTTCTATGGTGCTTTAATTTTAAATGTAGATCTGAGTTTCTGAACTATATCATTTTGTTTATCTCTGAAGAACTTATGATAAATTCTGTCAGCATTTTTTATTATAATGTTAGACTTTATTTTCAGCTTTACTGACATATAATCAAGAAACAAAATGAAGATATTTGCAGTGTACAATGTTATAATTTGATATTCATATACACTGTGAAAGAATTTCCCCATTAAGTTAATTAACACATCCATCACCTCACATATTTATCCCTCCCCACTTTCTGAAGAAAATTTAATTTATACTCTCTTATCAAACTTACTTATACAATACAGTGTTACAAACTACAGCCACCATGTTATGCATTGTATCTTAATATCTTACTCATATTATAATTAAAAGTTTGTACCTTTATCAACATCTTCCCATTCTCCCACTTTCCAATCCAATTGTAGTCTCATTCTGTCAGTTTGACTTCTTAAGATCCCACATGTAAGTGATATCATATACTATTTGTCTTTTTTTTTTCCTTCTAGTTTTATTGGGATGTAATTGACATACAGCACTGTATGAGTTTGGCCTTCCCTGGTGGCTTGGCAGGGAATTAGCAACTAAACACGATTTAGCAACTAAACAACTGTGTAAGTTAAGGTGTATGTGTGAGTCACTCAGTTGTGTCTCACTCTTTGCCGTCCCATGGACTGTAGCCCAGCAGGCTCCTCTGTCCATGGAACTCTCCAGGCAAGAACACTGGAGTGGGTAGCCATGCCCTTCTCCAGGGGATCTTCCTCATTCAGGGTTCAAACTTGGTTCTCCTGCATTGCAGGCAGATTCTTTACCATCTGAGCCACAAGTTGTATAGTATAATTATTTGACTTAAACATATTACTACATGATACCACATTAAGTTGTAGGAATACCCACCATCTCAGATAAATATAACATTAAAGAAATATAATGGTTTTTTGTTGTGATGAGAATACTCTCTAAACAACTTTAATATATAATATATAGCAGTGTTAATTATATTTATCATGTTGTATATTACATTACATCCATAGTACTTATTTTATAACTGTAAGTTTTTACCTTTTGACTCCCATCATCCAGTTCCCGCCCCCAGGAGTTCCTGTCTCTTGTAACCATAAATCTGATCTTTTTTTTCCTGTGAACTTGTTTTTTTGTTTGTTTTTGAGGTAGTATTAACCTACAATATTGTGTTTGTTCCTGGTATACAGCATAATGATTTGATATTTCTACATATCACAAAATGATCACCATGCGAAGTCTAGGTACCGTCTAGACTATGTGATACAAAGATATCACATCATTATTGACTCTATTCCCCACACTGTACATTTCATATGTGGGATTCATTTATTTTGTAACTGAAAGTTTGTATTTCTTAATCTGCCTCACCCATTTCTCTCTTCCCTTTAACCTCTTGCCCTGTGTCAACCACTTGTATTTTCTCTATGACTCTCTTTTTAATTCTGTCCAATAATTGTTTTCTTTTTAAAATTCTACATATGAGTGAAATCGTGCATCATTTATCTTGTCTCACTTGTCTCACTTAGCTAAAGCCTTCTAGATCCATCCATGTTGCCACAAATGACAAGAGACTTATGCTGAGAATATTCTTGTGTGTGTGTGTGTGTGTATCTCACATCTTCTTTATCCATTGACCTGTTGATGGGCACTTACGTTTGTTTCATATCTTGACTATTGTCAACAATGCTATGATGAACATAATGGGGCATGTATCTTTTTGAATTAGTATTTTCATGTTCTTCAGATAAATACCCAGGGGTGAAATTGTTAGAATGTGGTAGTTCTGTTTTTAATTTTTTTGAACAACCTCTGTACTGTTTTCCATAGTGACTGTACCAATTTATATTCTAACTGATGTTGCATGACAGTTCCCTTTTATCCACATCCTCACCAATGTTTGTTATTTGTTGTCTTTTTCATAATAACCATTCTGACAAGTGTGATGTGGTATTTCATTGTGGTTTTGATCTGCGTTTCTCTGATAATGAGTGACACTGGGCATCATTTCATGTGCCTGTTGGCTATAAGTCTGTTAATATTTGCTTTATGTATTTACACACCTACCGTAGGACCCCTGGTTGTGGCATGTGAGATCTTTACTTGTGGCACGTGGAACCTAGTTCCCTGACCAAGGATTGATTCTGGGCCTCCTACATTGGGAGCAAAGCATCTTAGCCACTGGACCACCTAAGAAGTCCCTTTCCTTCACTTTTGAAGGCTAATTTTGCTGGATATGTAATTATAGATAGTTTTGGGTTTTTTTCCTTTCATCATTTAAAGTATTTCACTCCACTATCTTATTGCTTGCAAGGTTTTATTCTCCCCTGACTTATTTCAAGATTTTCTCTTTTTCCCTGGAGTTTGAATATGATATTCTTAAGGTATTTATTCTATTGATGTTCTCTGAATTTCTGGATCTGTACGTTGCTATCTTTGGTTAAATTTTGAATCTTCTTGACCATAATTACTTCATGGTTTTTTTTTTTTTTCCTGCTCATTGTTGCTGCTTTTTCTGGCTTTCCAGTTGTGCTATGTTACACATTTTGGGGTTGCCCCACAGATCTTGGCTATTCTTATTCTTTTTTTTTTTTTTTTCCTACATTTCATTTTGGAAGAAGAGTCCATCAAAGGCATTCTTCATTTCTGATACACTTTTTTTTCTTCTAACATTTACTTTGACTCTTTCTTACAGTTTTCATCTCTGCTTACATTCTTTATCTGCCCTTGTATACTGTCTGCTTTTTCTTTTTTTTTAATTAATTTATTTAATTGGAGGCTAATTATTTTACAATATCGTAGTGTTTTTTGCCATACATTCACATGAATCAGCCATGAGTGTACATGTGTTCCCCATCCTGAACCCTCCTCCCACCTCCCTCCCCATCTCATTCCTCAGGGTCTTCCCAGTGCACCAGCCCTGTCCCATGCATTGAACCTGGACTGGCAATCTGTTTCCCATATGATAATATACATGTTTCAATGCTATTCTCTCAAATCATCCCACCCTCACCTTCTCCCACAGAGTCCAAAAGTCTGTTCTTTGCATCTGTGTCTCTTTTGCTGTCTTGCATATAGGGTCATCGTTACCATCTTTCTAAATTTCATATATATATATGTTAATATACTGTATTGGTGTTTTTCTTTCTGACTTACTTCACTCTGTATAATAGGCTCTGGTTTCATCCACCTCATTAGAATTGATTCAAATACATTCTTTTTAATAGCTGAGTAATATTCCATTGTGTATATGTACCACAGCTTTCTTATCCATTCGTCTGCCGATGGACATCTAGGTTGCTTCCATGTCCTGGCTATTGTAAACAGTGCTGCGATGAACATTGGGGTACATGTGTCTCTTTCAATTCTGGTTTCCTCCATTTGTATGCCCAGCAGTGGGATTGCTGGATCGTATGGCAGTTCTATTTCCAGTTTTTAAAGGACTCTCCACACTGTTCTCCATAGTGGCTGTACTAGTTTGCATTCCCACCAACAGTGTAAGAGGGTTCCCTTTTCTCCACACCCTCTCCAGCATTTATTGTTTGTAGACTTTTGGATCGCAGCCATTCTGACTGGCTTGAGATGGTACCTCATTGTGATTTTGATTTGCATTTCTCTGACAATGAGTGATGTTGAGCATCTTTTCATTGTTTGTTAGCCCTCTGTGTGTCTTCTTTGGAGAAATGTCTGTTTAGTTCTTTGGCCCATTTTTTGATTGGGTCATTTATTTTTCTGGAATTGAGCTGCAGGAGCTGCTTGTACTGTCTGCTTTTTCCATTAGACTCCTCAACATGTTAATCAAATCTATTTTAAATTCCTAGTCTGTTAATTCCAAATTGTGTGTCATATCTGAGTCTGATGCTTGCCTTACATCTTCAGACTTACTTTTAGCATTCCTTGTGATTTTCTGTTGTTGTTATCAAAAGCCAGATGTAACTTAAAGTAAGAAATAAGATCTATAGATCTTCAGTGTGAGGTGTTATGTTAATCTGGCTTTGAGTTAGTCTTAATGTTTGTTTGTAAGTGTAGATGACATGGACCTCAACTTTCCCTCGTGTTCTTGACTTTGCCTTCACCGTTGCCTTTTGGTTTCCCTGAGGACTCCTTTCTAAAGAGTCTGAACCTTGCAGTCCTTTGAGTTGTAATCTGTTATCCTGAAGCTGTGTTGATGTTGTGTTTAGGAGTGTGTTAGGAGTAGTATTCTGTAATCTTAAGATTAAATCCCAGTTTTTAGTGAGACTGTATTACTGGGATGTGAGTTTCACAAGAATTTAACTTTTTTTTCACTCTCTCTGCTCTCTTTTGTTGGCACAAGAGGCTTGTAAGGATGGGGGCTGGGTAATTGCTTTTCTGCTTGTGTAAGATAAGGCCATGCTAAAGTCTTTTTCAGTGGAGAATAAACCTTTGTTATGGAGAACACAATGAACATATTTAAAAATGATTATTTCTCCCCTACACTTGCCAAATATATGAGGTGATTTTTCTTGGCTCAGCATTGTGAGAACCTGGTGAAGTTCCTGGAGGTAAAATCTATGAAAGTGTAAAGGTTTTCCTAAAACTTCAGCCCCCAGGAACTTCTCATTTTCCATGCTAGTCTGCACTTAGCCTCCAGCAATTTATCAAAATAACCATTGCAGTGTTCCTACGAATTTATGGCTCCAATGGCTTTTTCTCTGGATAAGCTGATGTTGGCTGTATTTCTTTGTATTCTTCTGTCTCTCTAGATTTCTCTGGATAAGCTGGTGTTGGCTGTATTTCTTTGTATTCTGTCTCTCTGGATTTCATAGTGGCCGTCTGCTTGTGATTTTAATTCTCTGATGGTCCAAGAAAACACATTGATTTTAAGTTTATTCAATTTTTTCTTATTCTAAGAATGGAAGTGCCAACTTCTAAGCTCTTTATATGTCAGAGCGAAAACCAGAAATCTCTTAATATTTACTTTTTAGATTTTAAAAACTTCTTCAAGCAAGAGACTTTCCTAAGTGATCCTCTATGAATCTAAGGTACAATTATTGTTAAAATTTTGTAAATTTGATAGACTGTCATCTTGAAAAAGGAGGAATGGTATTGCTGTTTGAATGATGAAAGAGGGTATCTCTTTTCTGCTGTCTGTGTGGGCTTGATAAAGATGTGCCCTCAGTATAGATTACATTTGGGTCTTCTGAATCTGAAGTGAATTAATTGGAAAGATGTGATGTTTTGTCTTAATTAGATGATAAGTGTCACTGCATGAGTCATTTATCCCCCTCTGGAAGCTTGCAGGGAGGAACCATTAAAAACCTTCCACCTTTGACAAAATGTGGAGCAAATAAAGTGGCATGTCCCCTGAGCCTTTCCCAACCTGCAGGCATCAAAAAAAAGAGAGAAGTGAAAATGGAAAATAATAGTATATCTGAACTGTTAGAAAATTCTCTCAAGCTTACTGGCTGGAAAATTACAAGTGTGCACATACAAAGGTCTTTAACAGAAAGCAGGATCTCCCTAATTTATTTCAAATGTGTTTGCAGCCCTGTCTGAGAAATAAGACATGCCAATCTGATAAGAGGAGTAGAATTTCAGCTAGGCTGTAGGACAACCACGAAATTCCACATGGAGAAAGACCTGCAGGGGAGCATGGTACCAGTTTCTTCTGTTAGATTTTTTTTTTTTTTGTCAGAAGCAGCCAGAGGGCAGCACAACAGTTTGGTTTTAAATGCCAAAAATCTCTCTAAATGGACCCTTATGCCAAAGAAATGAACTACAGATGGTGTTTCTTATTCAGGGTTCACAGACACCTCCCACAAACACCAGACAAAGATATAGTCAGGCATTCAAATGAGAATAAGAATAAACATCTAAAATCTAGAGAAGCTATCTGAAAAAAAAAAATGGCAATAAAACTTTGATCAGCCAATCATAGCAAGTAGTGCAAGACAGAATGTATGGAAGGTAAGCAGATTTATTAAGTGGCATCCTACTAAAAAAACCTTTAATCCTAAATAAAGTGGAAATCCTTTTAGACAAGTTAAAAAACAAACTATTTTTGTACAGATATAATTTTTAAAGCTCATTGCTGCAAATGTCTTTTAGAAACTGTTTTAAAGTCAGTTCACGTTTAGTCAATGGCCTACACTGTCTGCTAGTCTATTTTAAGAATTAATCCCTGAAAAATTAAAGTCTAGGACAGTGACCCTGAACTCATAAAAATAGACTTAATTCCACTCACCATATTTATACTTTTAGGAATGACTCATACATTTAGGAAATTCTATTTTTTCAAAAGTTGTTTCTGCCTAATCCTTAGGTAATCAGAAAATCTGATTAGCATGAACATTTTATTATTGTTAAGTATTTTAGTTAATGTTTTCCTTTTATCTTTTGTCCTTTAGCCTGGACCACAGTTGTGTAGAAGTCTGTCATATTCAAGGGTATTTCAGAACATAGCATTCGGCCTATGAAAAAAGTAGGTCAACATCAAGATAAATTCTCTTTAGTTTATAGCAACATAACGAGTTTAAACCAAGCTAACAATCCTATTGCATCATTCTATAATCATGAGCTATTGTAGAGGAAGAGACTTGATCTATAAATACACAGGTAATTTTTTTCTGAACCCTAAATCAGGGTATATGGTAATACCTTTGGGGAGAATGATCAATTATTTAAAATGTTGGTCTCTGCTAGAAAATTCAGGATCAAGAGTCATTGTATCCACCATTATTCTTTTCCACTGACTTGGAAAATTTCAGAGATTGTGAAGAAATTGTCAAATCCATTCATTCATTCATTTAAAGTTCAGCCTTTCCAGATGCCCTGTTCAAATACAGCAGAAAGTCTTTAGGTTTGTGTTGCTTGATTTCTGCTTGAGACGTGCTAAGCACTTTTCTTAAATGGAAAATGGGCCTGTTCTCACATGTCACTCTTGTGGAGAAGCGTGTTTTCCTATTCTGGTAGATGCAGCACTTATGTCTGGGTTTCAGGCCTTGTCCCAAATGAAGTTTTTGACCAGTCTAGAATCTTTAATTAACAAAAGCAAAAAGCTTTTTTGCCTCTGATTTATGTTAAGGTCAACTGGTGGAAATAAGTTCTCTAGGCCAATTTATTGGAGAAGGAAATGGCAACCCACTCCAGTGTTCTTGCCTGGAGAATTCCAGGGACGGAGGAGCCTGGTAGGTTGCCGTCTATGGGGTCACACAGAGTTGGACACGACTAAAGTGACTTAGTAGCAGCAGCAGCAGCAGCAGGCCGATTTATGAGTGCCCTAGAATATCCATAGTTATTCATTTTGAAACACGGAACAAATAAGATAACAGAGAGACAAGTGTCCAAGACTTGGTATTTTGATTTTTTTTTAAATTTTCTTTTTTTTTTAATTTTATTTTTAAACTTTACAATATTGTATTAGTTTTGCCAAATATCGAAATGAATCCGCCACAGGTATACATGTGTTCCCCATCCTGAACCCTCCTCCCTCCTCCCTCCCCATACCATCCCCCCAGGTCGTCCCAGTGCACCAGCCCCAAGCATCCAGTATCGTGCATCGAACCTGGACTAGCAATTCGTTTCATACATGATATTATACATGTTTCAATGCCATTCTCCCAAATCTTCCCACCCTCTCCCTCTCCCACAGAGTCCATAAGACTGTTCTATACATCAGTGTCTCTTTTGCTGTCTCGTACACAGGGTTATTGTTACCATCTTTCTAAATTCCATATATATGCGTTAGTATACTGTATTGGTGTTTTTCTTTCTGGCTTACTTCATTCTGTATAATAGGCTCCAGTTTCATCCACCTCATTAGAACTGATTCAAATGCATTCTTTTTAATG
Source organism: Bos taurus (assembly GCF_002263795.3). Taxonomy (NCBI): domain Eukaryota; kingdom Metazoa; phylum Chordata; class Mammalia; order Artiodactyla; family Bovidae; genus Bos; species Bos taurus. The sequence continues at coordinate 15,139,891 of NC_037355.1, read as the reverse complement.
GCTGAGTAATACTCCATTGTGTATATGTACCATAGCTTTCTTATCCGTTCATCTGCTGACGGACATCTAGGTTGCTTCCATGTCCTGGCTATTATAAACAGTGCTGCAATGAACATTGGGGTACACGTGTCTCTTTCCCTTCTGGTTTCCTCAGTGTGTATGCCCAGCAGTGGGATTGCTGGATCATAAGGCAGTTCTATTTCCAGTTTTTTAAGGAATCTCCACACTGTTCTCCATAGTGGCTGTACTAGTTTGCATTTCCACCAACAGTGTAAGAGGGTTCCCTTTTCTCCACACCCTCTCCAGCATTTATTACTTGTAGACTTTTGGATCGCAGCCATTCTGACTGGCGTGAAATGGTACCTCACAGTGGTTTTGATTTGCATTTCTCTGATAATGAGTGATGTTGAGCATCTTTTCATGTGTTTGTTAGCCCTCTGTATGTCTTCTTTGGAGAAATGTCTATTTAGTTCTTTGGCCCATTTTTTGATTGGGTCATTTATTTTTCTGGAGTTGAGGTGCAGGAGTTGCTTGTATATTTTTGAGATTAGTTGTTTGTCAGTTGCTTCATTTGCTATTATTTCCTCCCATTCTGAAGGCTGCCTTTTCACCTTGCTAATAGTTTCCTTTGTTGTGCAGAAGCTTTTAAGGTTAATTAGGTCCCATTTGTTTATTTTTGCTTTTATTTCCAGTATTCTTGGAGGTGGGTCATAGAGGATCCTGCTGTGATGTATGTCAGAGAGTGTTTTGCCTATGTTCTCCTCTAGGAGTTTTATAGTTTCTGGTCTTACGTTTAGATCTTTAATCCATTTTGAGTTTATTTTTGTGTATGGTGTTAGACAGTGTTCTAATTTCATTCTTTTACAAGTGGTTGACCAGATTTCCCAGCACCACTTGTTAAAGAGATTGTCTTTAATCCATTGTATATTCTTGCCTCCTTTGTCAAAGATAAGGTGTCCATATGTGCGTGGATTTATCTCTGGGCTTTCTTTTGTTCTATTGATCTATATTTCTGTCTTTGTGCCAGTACCATACTGTCTTGATAACTGTGGCTTTGTAGTAGAGCCTGAAGTCAGGTAGGTTGATTCCTCCAGTTCCATTCTTCTTTCTCAAGATAGCTTTGGCTATTCGAGGTTTTTTGTATTTCCATACAAATTGTGAAATTATTTGTTCTAGCTCTGTGAAGAATACCGTTGGTAGCTTGATAGGGATTGCATTGAATCTATAAATTGCTTTGGGTAGTATACTCATTTTCACTATATTGATTCTTCCAATCCATGAACATGGTATATTTCTCCATCTATTAGTGTCCTCTTTGATTTCTTTCACCAGTGTTTTATAGTTTTCTATATATAGGTCTTTAGTTTCTTTAGGCAGATATATTCCTAAGTATTTTATTCTTTTCCGTTGCAATGGTGAATGGAATTGTTTCCTTAATTTCTCTTCCTGTTTTCTCATTATTAGTGTATAGGAATGCAAGGGATTTCTGTGTGTTGATTTTATATCCTGTAACTTTACTATAATCATTGATTAGTTCTAGTAATTTTTTGGTGGAGTCTTTAGGGTTTTCTATGTAGAGGATCATGTCATCTGCAAATAGTGACAGTTTAACTTCTTTTCCAATTTGGATTCCTTTTATTTCTTTTTCTGCTCTAATTGCTGTGGCCAGAACTTCCAAAACTATGTTGAATAGTAATGGTGAAAGTGGGCACCCTTGTCTTGTTCCTGACTTTAGAGGAAATGCTTTCAATTTTTCACCATTGAGAATAATGTTTGCTGTGGGTTTGTCATATATAGCTTTTATTATGTTGAGGTATGTTCCTTCTGTTCCTGCTTTCTGGAGAGTTTTTATCATAAATGGATGTTGAATTTTGTCAAAGGCTTTCTCTGCATCTATTGAGATAATCATATGGTTTTTATTTTTCAATTTGTTAATGTGGTGTATTACATTGATTGATTTGCGGATATTGAAGAATCCTTGCATCCCTGGGATAAAGCCCACTTGGTCATGGTGTATGATCTTTTTAATGTGTTGTTGGATTCTGATTGCTTGAATTTTGTTAAGGATTTTTGCATCTATGTTCATCAGTGATATTGGCCTGTAGTTTTCTTTTTTTGTGGGATCTTTGTCAAGTTTTGGTATTAGGGTGATGGTGGCCTCATAGAATGAGTTTGCAAGTTGACCTTCCTCTGCAATTTTCTGGAAGAGTTTGAGTAGGATAGGTGTCAGCTCTTCTCTAAATTTTTGGTAGAATTCAGCTGTGAAGCCGTCTGGACCTGGGCTTTTGTTTGCTGGAAGATTTTTGATTACAGTTTCAATTTCCGTGCTTGTGATGGGTCTGTTAAGGTTTTCTATTTCTTCCTGGTCGAGTTTTGGAAAGTTGTACTTTTCTAAGAATTTGTCCATTTCTTCCACGTTGTCCATTTTATTGGCATATAATTGTTGATAGTAGTCTCTTATGATCCTCTGTATTTCTGTGTTGTCTGTTGTGATCTCTCCATTTTCATTTCTAATTTTATTATTTGATTTTTCTCCCTTTGTTTCTTGATGAGTCTGGCTAATGGTTTGTCAATTTTATTTATCCTTTCAAAGAACCAGCTTTTGGCTTTGTTGATTTTTGCTATGGTCTCTTTTGTTTCTTTTACATTTATTTCTGCCCTAATTTTTAAGATTTCTTTCCTTCTACTAACCCTGGGGTTCTTCATTTCTTCCTTTTCTAGTTGCTTTAGGTGTAGAGTTAGGTTATTTATTTGACTTTTTTCTTGTTTCTTGAGGTATGCCTGTATTGCTATGAACTTTCCCCTTAGGACTGCTTTTACAGTGTCCCACAGGTTTTGGGTTGTTATGTTTTCATTTTCATTCGTTTCTATGCAAATTTTGATTTCTTTTTTGATTTCTTCTGTGATTTGTTGGTTATTCAGCAGCGTGTTGTTCAGCCTCCATATGTTGAAATTTTTAATAGTTTTTCTCCTGTAATTGAGATCTAATCTTACTGCATTGTGGTCAGAAAAGATGATTGGAATGATTTCTATTTTTTTGAATTTACCAAGGCTAGATTTATGGCCCAGGATGTGATCTATCCTGTAGAAGGTTCTATGTGCGCTTGAGAAAAAGGTGAAATTCATTGTTTTGGGACGAAATGTCCTATAGATATCAATTAGGTCTAACTGGTCTATTGTATTGTTTAAAGTTTGTGTTTCCTTGTTAATTTTCTGTTTAGTTGATCTATCCATAGGTGTGAGTGGGGTATTAAAGTCTCCCACTATTATTGTGTTATTGTTAATTTCTCCTTTCATACTTGTTAGCATTTGTCTTACATACTGCGGTGCTCCCGTGTTGGGTGCATATATATTTATAACTGTTATATCTTCTTCTTGGATTGATCCTTTGATCATTATGTAGTGACCATCTTTGTCTCTTTTCACAGCCTTTGTTTTAAAGTCTATTTTATCTGATATGAGTATTGCTACTATTTGTTAGATTTTTGTTTTCCCTCAAGGAAAAGGCAGCACATCTCGCAGTCTTTTAAAACATGAATGTGAAGACAAGAGTATGCTTAATTTGGTGATATATAAAATGCTACTTAGGAGTTTTTATGCTTTTGCATTTTAAGGTGATTATTGCTGTATTAATAATGTTACCATTATCATGTCTGGCTTCATTCTTTTCATATATTTAATTCTTTTACTCAGTAAGCATTTCTTTAAACAAAGCACTGACAGCATGACTGCTCTCCTTTTCCTCTGCCCATCCACATTCCCCTTTCAGGTACACCTTAATAACCACTTTGGCATTCATTATCATCTATTAAAAAGCAAATGTTTACTGTTAAACTGTGAGGGAATATAAATACAGACCTTTCCATGCCTTGAGTCAGTCCTGAGCACAATCCTGGGGTTTAGAAAAAGTGTGTGTGTATATATCAGTTCACCTTGTTTTCAGCATCTCCAGCTATACCCTCTCCTGGTACCGAATTTCTTCTTCCTTTCTCTGCTGAATGGCTGCATCCAAGACTCAGAGGGCTTGACTAATTTCTCTAAGATGTGAGCTAATGGTGGTTTAGTTGTTGTTACTCAAAGGTGATTTCCTGTTCCTGGGGAACATTTGAGGGGCAGAAAATCTTTGAAATTGGAGGCAATACATTTCTAACATCAGTATTTCAGGATACTTGAGTTCTTGGTGGAGATAAATTTCTTTTTGCCCAGTGGGTAGCTTGACATATGCCACCTCACACCAAGCAATCCATCATCCATTCTGCCTGTAATGAAAGCTCACCTGACCTTCTCTGTTATAGAATTTGACAGCTGAATTTTGTTCTGACTATGGCAGGCACAGCTTCTGGATGCAGTGTGTTCAGCTGAGGTGAACGAGGAAGGGAAGAGTTAACTAAAATTACACTTAAGAGTTCAAGTGTTGATTCTCTTGGGAGCAGATTCTTTTGGGCTTGGATTCCACACCAGCTCCAAGCTTGACATCTGGAAGTTACAGATTTTATAGTGCTTTCTGGGCAGAGGCTGTGTTTTAAGAATCTAAGTATCCTTCAGTACAGTTTTCAGATAGGCGCTAAATAATTCTTTAATGATTGAGCATATAAAGGCAATTAGTGGTTGCTCTTTTCATCAAAGAGAATATATATGTCCTCTATTTTGTGTCTTTGTGAATCTAAATATCAAGTACCAATAAACTAGAAATGGTTCCTTTCAACTTATCAAAAATAACGATGATCAGTATGTAAGTAGTCAAAATAGAATATACCAATGGAGTTAAAAAGCAATACATTTAAAAAACAATTTGAATTTTTAATCTTTTGATAAAACATTAAAATAAAAGCAAAAACCTAGACATTAATAGTTTGGATGTAATATGAACTATTATCTTTCTAGAAGTTTGGATATAATATGAACTTTTATCTTTCTAATGAGAACTGTTTTACATATTTTTATTTCTGATTATGGAAATAACACATTCATTGGAGGAAAAATTAAGAATCCAGAGAATTTTTTAAAAATTTACCATCCAGAACTAGCCACCATAGTATTCTGCTATATAGCCTTCCCTTTTTATTTCAATGAATAGTGACATATATTTCCTTTTTCAATTTTTATATGGATGGAATCATGTTAAAACATACTTTTGTAACCAGCCTTCTTATCCTACATATACTTGACTTTGCATGTTGATTGATAGCAGTCTAAATTGCCCCAAGGAAGTTCCATGATACAAATTTACAGAGACATATGGGCATTTCTGCTGTTAACATATTTTTACTATTACTAAGATAACATTTGTTGAAATGTCTTGCTCTTAACCTGCTTTGAGAATGTACTTTCAAGGCCTCTGAAGTGAGATGTTGGGTGAATTTTACAAATCACCGAGCAGAGCAGAAACCATATATGCTGGGCCTGGGTTGCTACAAATTCTGGTTGTTCAGAAGTATTTGCATTATCAGGCCCCTGCCTTCATCAGAAAGGATTATGCTACCTCTCACAAATGAGGTAGTGCATTTTGAGAAACTGAAATTGGTTTTTTGGGCAACTTGAAGAAGTGTGTATCTTTCTTCTTATCCCCTCCTTCATATCCTGCTTACCGTGAAGGATTTGGAAGTCCTTTCACATTTATCTACATAGCTTTTACTTTCCTACAGAAACATTCCACTTTTCAGAAATACCAAATAAATATTTGTTGAAATCTGTGTCACGATGAATTTTCTGCTTGCTAATAATAATATTATCTTATGTGCAGTAGGAGTGGGACATTTCAAATTTAGGAACAAGAATTTTTCTGCAGGAGAACTTGCCATGTGGGTTCAGCTTGTGGGTTGTTCAATTATCTTTTTTTGGAAATAAAATCCATTTGCTGATTTAATTCCAACTTGGATTACTCTGATTTTGCTGCTGAAGCTGAAGGAAAAACTAGTTTCTCTAAATATTTTCATAAATACTTCATTGGTTGCATTTTGACATCCCAGAATTCTAGCTTCTGGAGCAGAAGGAATTTACAGAGTGCATAGATCCTTAACTTGGGGTAATGGATGAACTTAAGGAGTCCATAACCTCCCAGAAATAATAATTTACAAATGTGTGTGTATCCACTTTTCTTACAGACAATGTCCAAAGCTTTCATTAGATTCCAAAAGGAATCCATGGTGGGGATTTTTTTATTTTGAAAAAAAAAAAAAAAAGTTAAAAAACACTCAAAGCCCTCATTAAAAAGGGGAAAAAAAAAAAAGAAACTTTCCCTAAGGTCAGAGAGCTAGTTGATGGCAGAGCACAAGTTATAACCCCTCTCCTAAATTCTTTTAAGCAAGTGGAGCCCAGGGTTTTGTGCAGTGATGTGATTGATAGTATGCATATAGGTAAAAACATAACTTTATTATAAATTTTATAGATATAAAGGATGTATATCACGTCATGTACAAATAGTATAATGGTATAATATACTTTCATATAAATTCCATACACCTGTGACTTCAGTGTGACTTGCTATTTCTTGCAAAATCTATCAGTTTTCAAAAATTCTGTTGCCAACAGTAATGTCACAGAATCATTGATGACTATCCAGTCAAGAAGTCACTCACCTCACTGACAATCAAGTGTAGTTCTGATATAAACGTTGAATATACAAAAGTGAAGTACCACTTTTGACAATGAGGTGCATGACTCTTTGGTTGAAACTGACAGTAATTTTAAAATACTGTGATACTGAAAATCTAATTTTTTTTTTTTTTTGCCGACAAAGTTCTGGCTAGTCAGTTAGTCATGTATGGATGTCAGAGTTGGACTATAAGGAAAGCCGAATGCCTAAGAATTGATGCTTTTGAACTGTGGTGTTGGAGAAGGTTCTTGAGAGTCCCTTGGACTGCAAGGAGATCCAACCAGTCAATCTTAAAGGAAATCAGTCTTGAATATTCATTGGATGGACTGATGTTGAAGCTGAAACTCCAATACTTTGGCCTTCTGATGCGAAGAACTGACTCATTGGAAAAGACCCTGATGCTGGGAAAGATTGAAGGCAGGAGGAGAAGAGGACAAGAGAGGATGAGATGTTTGGATGGCATCACTGACTCAATGGACATGAGTCTGAGGAAGATCTGGGAGTTGGTATTGGATGGGGAAGCCTGGCGTGCTGCAGTCCATGGGGTTGCAAAGAGTTAGACACAACTGAGCAACTGAACTGAATTGAACTGAGAATCTGATATCCACACTTTTCAGTTCAGTCTGAATTATTAACTGAATTATTTTCTTCATCACTTTTTTAGTCTAGACCGTCAACAAAACTCTACATCAAACCCTAGTTTGTATCCTTTATTGTTTTCCATAGTATAAGTATTCTCATCATGGCAGATTTCAAACTACCAATGAAACCTAGCTGGCTGATGAGTTGGGAAGAGATGCCTGACAGCACCCTATTGTGTAGTGTCTTCACTATTCAGAACCAATAGACATAAATAACATGGTAGCAGACATAATAGTAAAATGTAATGAAAGATTCAGAAGAGATAATCTTTTGGTATCTGTCACCCTTGTTTTTTGATGTAGCATGTTTCTGTAAGTTTGTATAATTTAATTTTTAAAAATGACTGAGTTTACAATCACCTTCCAAAATTCCTGAAATTTTAACAGTTGGCTTTCATGATGTAGTTCGAGTTAAGTCCAGCCCACCCCTGGTTCTGTCTCTGTGTGGTTTTCAAGGCCCTGGGTTGCAGTGAGAAAGGAGCAGTGGTGAGCTAACTGAATCCCACTACTTCAGAGCACGAGGGAATTGAAACAATATGTGTGGCAAAGACAGGCTCCAAAGTCAAGAACTTTTTCCAAAAAGAGTTCTGCAACACACCACCAGATCGTAGGGATATTTTGGTAGTGGTGATGGTATATTGGAGTTTCTTTTTTGGAAAATTTATTTACTTTTCTTTAAGATCTATTTTGGTAATTCTGATAATGTTTCCTTGAGTGCTGCTAAAAAGATGTACAGATATTGATATCAGAGTAACCCTGATTATTGATGTTGTTCGTATTCTTTTCCCACTACTAACATTATTTGTATATTTTGAAACAATGCTCTCTGGTTCATAAGGGTTCATGATAGCTATATAGTTTTGAAAATGATTTATTTTATCAAAAACAACAACAAAAAATAAAGTCAAGGAGACTCTGAGTAAAGTGCCCCATTCCAAGAGGTTATTAAAGAGAATGAGATATATCTGTGAGCACCAAAGGGGAAAGCTGTCCATGATTTATTAGGAAGTAGAAGTTTGCTTATTGTTTTTAAGTGTCCATGACTGTGTGTGTCTGTGTACAGTGTGTGTGTGTATGTAGTGATCAGTATATAGATATACCCTGAACTGTGTGTAACTGTGTCTAACTGGAGAATTGGTTAGCTATTCTTGACATTACAGTTGTTTTTCAGTGAATACTTGTATGTAAAGAAATGGAAAAGACAAAAATAAAGCACCCAGGGAAAAAAATGAAAGCCTAAGCTAAAATATAAACAAAGCAACAGACAAAAACTTGAGTCTGTAACTAAGGAATATCCATAGGGAGTAAGGAAATGAGAAGATTCTAAAAGGCAGCAGGAGACAAATCCCCAAGAACTTTCATTTGTAGTGAAACGTGGAGATCCAGATCACTTCTATCAAGAAGCTGGCAGCCTTCATGCTGGGAAGACTTGCTAACAGTAAAATTTCCTGTTGCTCTATCCAGCTGCCCTGCCTTCTTGGTTCTTTTAACCATTTGAACAAAAAACATCAGCATCAACAGCATTTTAGAAACAAGAAGAATGTTACTTTCAAAGAGGTGCAAGGGAGTTGGACATCAGAAAGATTTTCGTACCAAATAAAAATATAATATTCATTGAAGGGAGAAAATGAAAGATGTTAGTGACTGCTAATTAATAGTGGACTGCATATGTTGATAAAACTAGAAATTTCTCACAATTATCACCACAAGGGCCTGGGCCTATCTTCAGATGTTAGTGTTATAAACACCAGGCATAAAATTGTTTCCTTTAACAGGAAATGCTCAATGTTTTATTTATTTTAGCGAGCAGAACTTAACAAACTGACCTGTCGTTTTCGGTTTATCTCAGTGCAGAGTGTTCTTTCTTCCATTCTGAAGATGGTCATAATGTACGTACTTACTTTTAATGACAGAGGGCAATGTGTCCATTTTGCTTCCACGCTCCTAAACAAAGTAATTCAGAAAGATGGATTGTGAAGGAACAGAAAAATTATCTGGCAACTGAAAACCAAAGCACAGTACACATCACATTATTAATATTAGAAAAAGTTTAATTCTAACCTATGCGGATAATGAAGCTGATGATCAATCAAACTGGAAGAATAAGTTTCCCATAAGATATTCTTCTGATGGAAACCAAATAGGCAGAGAAAGAATGAGATTTTGTTAATAATCAATTAATTATTATTTTGAATCAAGCTGTTGATACTTTCATGAAGTTCAAATTCAGTAGTAGAGGGATATATGAGAGTTGCCCAGCCTATGCACTATTAAGAATAAGTGTGTGTTACTGTATATAAAATAGATAAAATCAAGGTCCTCCTGTATAGCACAGGAAATTATATTCACTATCCTGTAATAAACCATGTGGAAAAGAAGATGCAAAAGAATGTATATATATTAACCCATGTATGGAGAAGGCAATGGCACCCAACTCCAGTACTCTTGCCTGGAAAATCCCATGGACGGAGGAGCCCGGTGGGCTGTAGTCCATGGGGTCACTAAGAGTCAGACACGACTGAGCGACTTCACTTTCACTTTTCACTTTTATGCATTGGAGAAGGAAATGGCAACCCACTCCAGTGTTCTTGCCTGGAGAATCCCAGGGACGGGGGAGCCTGGTGGGCTGCCGTCTCTGGGGTCGCACAGAGTCAGACAGGACTGAAGTGACTTAGCAGCAGCAGCAGCAACCCATATATATATATATAAAACTAACACAACTAACACAGCATTGTAACTAACACAACTAGCACAAGATACTTCAATTAAAAAAATTTGTTAGAATACTTGCTAAACTAAACTATTTCTTTAAAGCTGTCCTAAACGTCACTCAATGTTTATCCTTCTGCTTTTTCCATTTTATAAATTGTATCAAAGATGCAGAAGAAATGACCAGCAGTTTATAATTAAGAAGACTTAACCAAGCATCAAGGATTGAGGCAGAGGCTGGGTCAGTACTGAGTTAATCTCAGCTGTGCTCATCTCTGGGTATGCCTGGAATCATGATGCAGATCCTTGGCTAAACATTAAGTGCAGCGTCCTGTATTCTATTTTCTTTGTTCTACTATTGAGACTTGTCAGTGTCCTGGTTTTTGGCTATGTGACCAGAGACATACAGAAGACTCCTCTTTGAGTAAGTGGTTCTTCTGAGACCAACTATCTTGCAAGTATCTTAAGTGGTTCTGGAAAGTGAAAGTGAAGCCGCTCAGTCGTGTCCGACTCTTTGCGATCCCATGGACTGTAGCCCACCAGGCTCTTCTGTCCATGGGATTCTCCAGGCAAGAATACTGGAGTGGATTTCCATTTCCTTCTCCAGAATCTTCCCTACCTAGGGATCAAACCCAGGTCTCCTGCATTGCAGGCAGACGCTTTAACCTCTGAGCCACCAGGGAAGTTGGACCTGAAGACAAAACCTATCCTGTGAAACTGAGAAAGGACACTAGAGTCTGTGCCTGAAACTTGTTACTCTCTGATGTTTGCCTGGGCTTTATTTCTACTGCTGTACTATAATCTCTTAACTTCATTGAAACCTTTCCTGAGTACAACTTGAGAAATCCATGCATTCTTTCAGTTATTTGACCCTATATAATTACTGCAGCAATGCTAGTTTTTCTTCCATACATCTTAACAAAGCGACTCAGCAAGATTGAAAATTAGGCGAAGATATATTGGGCAACTACAATAACAAAGGAATGCACACATCACATGACTAACATCAGGCAGCCCTCCATTTATGGGTGAAAGTATTTAATGGCACAAAGAAGATGAGTTTATAATGACAAATTGTACAATTCACAATGGTAAGTAACTGAATCTTTTGGAGCAAATTACATCATTATGGGAACATTAACACAAATCTTCCAGATATTCAAGCTGGATTTAGAAAAGGCAGAGGACCAGAGATCAAATTGCCAACATCTGTTGGATCATTGAAAAAGCAAGACAGTTCCAGAAAAATGTCTACTTCTGCTTTATTGACTATGCCAAAGCCTTTGTGTAGATCACAACAAACTGGAAAATTCTTAAAGAGATGGGAATACAAGACCACCTGACTTGCCTCCTGAGAAATCTGTATGCAGGTCAAGAAGCAACAGGTTGAACTGGACATGGAACAACAGACTGGTTACAAATCGGGAAAGGAGTACACCAAGGCTGTATATTGTCACCCTGCTTGTTTAACTTATATGCAGAGTACATCATGCGAAATGCCAGGCTAGATGAAGGACAAGCTAGAATCAAGGTTGCCAGGAGAAATATCAATAACCTCAGATATGCAGATGACCTTACAGCAGAAAGTGAAGAACTAGAGCCTTTTTTATGAAAGTGAAAGAGGAGAGTGAAAAAGTTGGCTTAAAACTCTACATTCAGAAAACTAAGATCATAGCATCCAGTCACATCACATCATGGCAAATAGATAGGGAAGCAATGGAAATAGTGAGAGACTTTATTTTCTGGGGCTCCAAAATTCACTGCAGATGGTAATTGCAGCCATGAAATTAAAAGGCATTTGCTCCTTGGAAGAAAAGCTATGACCAACCCAAACAGCATATTAAAAAGCAGAGACATTACTTTGCCAACAAAAGTCCTTTTCTTTTTAAAAACAGTTTTGAATTTTATATTGAAGTGTAGTTGATTCAGGGCTTCTCAGGTGGCACTAGTAATAAAGAACCTGCTTGCCAATGCAGGAGTTGTAAGAGATGCGAGTTTGATCCCTGGGTCAGGAAGATCCCTTGGAGGTGGGCGTGGCAGCCCACTCCAGTATTCTTTCCTGGAGTATCCCATGGACAGAGGAGCCTAACAGGCTACAGTCCATAGGGCAGCAAAGAGTCGGACACGACTGAAGCGACTTAGCATGCATGTATGCATGGTTGGTTCATAATGTGTTAGTTTCAGGTGAACAGCCAAGTGGTTTAGTTACCTAATTCCTTTTCAGATTGTTTTCTCATATAGTTACTACAGAGTAGTGAGTATAGTTCCCTGTGCTATATGGTAGGTCCTTGTTGATTATCTGTTTTTACACATAGTAGTGTGTGTATGCCAATCCCAACCTTGCAATTCATCCCTCTCCCCTACTTTTCCCCCTTGGCAACCACACACCCACCCTCTATGTCTGTGAGTCTATTTCTGTTTTGCAAAGAAGTTCACCCTTATCATTTAAAAAATTATATTCCGTATGGAAGTGATGTCTTTTTCTGACTGACTTCACTCATTATGATAATCTCTAGGTCCATCTATGTTGCTGAAATGGCATCATTTTATTTTTTTAAATTGCCGATTAATATGTACCACATCTTTATCTGTTCATCTGTCGATGGATATATAGGTTGCTTCCACGTCTTCGCTATTGTAAGTAATTCTTATGTGAACATTGGGGTGCATGTATCTTTTCAGATCATGATTTTCTGTGGATACATGCTCAGGAATGGGATTGCTGGATCAAATGGATTTATTTTTAGTTTTTTAAGGAAACTCCCTACAGTCTCCATAGTGCCTGTTCCAAGTTATATCCCCATCAACATTGTAGCAGGGGATTTATTGTTTGTGGACTTTTTGATGATGACCATTCTGACAGGTGTAAAGTGTAGTAGTATGGTAGTTTTGATTGCAATTCTCTAATAATGAGCAATGTTGAGCTTCTTCTCTTCTCATGTGCTTTTTGGCCATCTATCTGTCTGTCTTATTTGGAAAAATGTGTATTTAGATCTTCCCATTTTTTGATTGGGTTATTTTTTTTTATATTGAGCTACTTGAGCTCAATATAAAATGTGGAAAATTCTGAAAGAGATGGGAATCCCAGACCACCTGACCTGCCTCTTGAGAAATTTGTATGCAGGTCAGGCAGCAACAGTTAGAACTGGACATGGAACAACAGACTGGTCCAAATAGGAAAAGGAGTACGTCAAGGCTGTATATTGTCACCCTGCTTATTTAATTTATATGCAGAGTACATCATGAGAAATGCTGGGCTGGAAGAAGCACAAGCTGGAATCAAGATTGCCGGGAGAAATATCAATAACCTCAAATATGCAGATGACACCACCCTTATGGCAGACAGTGAAGAGGAACTCAAAAGCCTCTTGATGAAAGTGAAAGTGGAGAGTGAAAAAGTTGGCTTAAAGCTCAACATTCAGAAAACGAAGATCATGGCATCTGGTCCCATCACTTCATGGGAAATAGATGGGGAAACACTGGAAACAGTGTCAGACTTTATTTTGAGGGGCTCCAAAATCACTGCAGATGGTGACTTCAGCCATGAAATTAAAAGACGCTTACTCCTTGGAAGAAAAGTTATGTCCAACCTAGATAGCATATTGAAAAGCAGAGACATGACTTTGCCAACAAAGGTTCGTCTAGTCAAGGCTATGGTTTTTCCTGTGGTCATGTATGGATGTGAGCGTTGGACTGTGAAGAAGGCTGAGCGCCGAAGAATTGATGCTTTTGAACTGTGGTGTTGGAGAAGACTCTCGAGAGTCCCTTGGACTGCAAGGAGATCCAACCAGTCCATTCTGAAGGAGATCAGCCCTGGGATTTCTTTGGAGGGAATGATGCTGAAGCTGAAACTCCAGTACTTTGGCCACCTCATGCAAAGAGTTGACTCATTGGAAAAGACTCTGATGCTGGGAGGGATTGGGGGCAGGAGAAGGGGATGGCAGAGGATGAGATGGCTGGATGGCATCACTGACTCGATGGACATGAGTCTGAGTGAACTCAGGGAGTTGGTGATGGACAGGGAGGCCTAATGTGCTGCGATTCATGGGATCGCAAAGAGTCGGACACGACTGAGCGACTGAACTGACTGACTGACTTTAGCTATTTGTTTATTTTGGAGATTAATCCTTTGTTGATCAATTTGTTTGCAAATATTTTCTCCCATTCTGTGGGTTGCCATTTGGTTTTGTTGTTCATGGTTTCCTTTGCTGTTAAAAGCTTTTATATTAGGTCTCATTTGTTTATTTTTGTTTTTATTTTCATTACTCTAGGAAGTCGGTCAAAAAAGATACTGTTGTAATTTATGTCGAAGAGCATTCTGCCTATGTTTTTCTCTAAGGGTTTTATAGTATCTGATCTTAAATTTAATCCATTTTGAGTTTATTTTTGTGTATGGTGTTAGATAATGTTCTAATTTAATTGTTTTATGTGTAGATGACCAGTTTTCCAAGCACCACTTATTGAAGAGACTTTTACTCCATTGTATATTCTTGCCTCTTTTGCCAAAGATAAATTAACCAGAGGTTCATTTGTTTATTCCTGAGCTTTCTGTCCTGTGCCATTGAACTTGGTGTCTGTTTTTGTGCCAGTTCCATACTATTTTGATTACTGTAGCTTTGTAGTAACCATAAGTTCAATAATATTTTAATCAAGATATTTAAGTCCATAGAGCATAGTAACTGGGTTCCCTTCATGTGACCTAGATAACAGAAACAGATAAAAAATCTATTAGAAGTATGTAGCAATTTGACTTTTGGAGTTGGACTCCAAAAGGCATGCTGCTGCTGCTGCTGCTAAGTCGCTTCAGTGTCCGACTCTGTGCGACCCCATGACAGCAGCCCACCAGGCTCACGCGTCCCTGGGATTCTCCAGGCAAGAACACTGGAGTGGGTTGCCATTTCCTTCTCCAATGCATGAAAGTGAAAAGTGAAAGTGAAGTCGCTCAGTCGTGTCCGACTCCTAGCAACCCCATGGACTGCAGCCCACCAGGCTCCTTCGTCCATGGGATTTTCCAGGCAAGAGTACTGGAGTCGGGTGCCATTGCCTTCTCCGCCAAAAGGCATAATTTAGTACTTAAATAACGTTCTAATGTATTTGTACCTGTTTTATTGAACAAGATTATTTGAATGAAAATATTCTGCTGTGAACATGATATACCACCTTTAAGTGCTTCATTGGTTTAAATAGCATTTAAAAGACTAATGATGAGCATCCTCTTCTACTTAGCCCTAATACTTTGAATTCCATCTATAAATCACTACCAAATGATTTTTATTTTATTTGGAGCCTACATATGTGAATTAAAATGCCATTACTCCATTTTGCTACATATAACCTTGTTGACTTGTTTTTCTTTGGAGATCTGTTAAACAAAGTCTTGGGGAAATTTTAATTTGAGGTAAAACTTGTATTTCCATTCACAAAAAATTAATTTCACACTGGCTGTGTCCTAAAGGAACTAGAAACAGTGTAAGATAATTATCATTATTAAGGAAAAGAAGTCTTAGATTTTCAGTGACTTAATTTTTTATACCAAAAAAGGTAAGAAATCAGGGGAACTGATCCTGGGTAGTAGTTAGAAATATTCTTCCAAATTAGGATATTCAGTTCAGTTCAGTCACTCAGTCATGTCCGACTCTTTGCGACCCCATGAATCGCAGCACGCCAGGCCTCCCTCTCCATCACCAACTCCTGGAGTTCACTCAGACTCACATCCATCGAGTCAGTGATGCCATCCAGCCATCTCATCCTCTGTCGTCCTCTTCTCCTCCTGCCCCCAACCCCTCCCAGTATCAGAGTCTTTTCCAATGAGTCAACTCTTCACATAAGGTGGCCAAAGTACTGGAGTTTCAGCTTTAGCATCATTCCCTCCAAAGAAATCCCAGGGCTGATCTCCTTCAGAATGGACTGGTTGGATCTCCTTGCAGTCCAAGGGACTCTCAAGAGTCTTCTCCAACACCACAGTTCAAAAGCATCAATTCTTCGGTGCTCAGCCTTCTTCACAGTCCAACTCTCACATCCATACATGACCACAGGAAAAACCATAGCCTTGACTAGACGAACCTTTGTTGGCAAAGTCATGTCTCTGCTTTTCAATATGCTATCTAGGTTGGTCATAACTTTTCTTCCAAGGAGTAAGTGTCTTTTAATTTCATGGCTGCAGTCACCATCTGCAGTGATTTTGGAGCCCCGAAAAATAAAGTCTGACACTGTTTCCAGTGTTTCCCCGTCTATTTCCCATGAAGTGATGGGACCAGATGCCATGATCTTCGTTTTCTGAATATTGAGCTTTAAGCCAACTTTTTTCACTCTCAGAGTCCCATAAATTAAAATATTTATCAGGAAATTTCATTATACTATCCTGGAGAATTAGTCAAAGCTATGGTTTTTCCAGTAGTCATGTATGGATGTGAGAGTTGGACCATAAAGAAAGCTGAGTGCTGAAGAACTGTTGCTTTTGAACTGTGGTGTTGGAGAAGGTTCTTGAGAGTCCCTTGGACTGCAAGATCCAACAAGTGCAT
Organism: Bos taurus; assembly: GCF_002263795.3. Lineage (NCBI taxonomy): Eukaryota > Metazoa > Chordata > Mammalia > Artiodactyla > Bovidae > Bos > Bos taurus. The sequence goes on along the minus strand of NC_037355.1, from coordinate 15,123,425 downwards.
CCTAAAGGAAATCAGTCCTGAATATTCATCGGAACGACTGATGCTGAAACTGAAATTCCAATACTTTGGCCACCTGATGTGAAGAACTGACTCATGGGAAAAGACCTGATGCTGGGAAAGATTGAAGGTGGGAGGAGAAGGGGACGACAGAGCATGAGATGGTTGGATGGCATCACCCACTTGATGGGCCTGAGTTTGAGCAAGCTCTGGGAAATGGTGAAGGAAAGGGAAGCCAGGAGTGCTGCAGTCCATGGGGTTGCAGAGAGTTGGACACGACTGAGCAACTGAACTGAATCGAACTGATCCTGGAGAAGGAAATGGCAACCCACTCTAATATTCTTGCCTGGATAATCCCATGGACAGAGGAGCCTGGCAGACTACAGTCCATGGAGATGCAAGAGTCAGACACCACTTAGTGACTAAACCACCACCACTACATTATACTATAACATAAATAGCATTTGCTTTGAGTATTGTAGAACTTCAAAGAGGTAATTGTCTATAATAGATTGGATAGTTTTTGAACAAAACACTGTGCCTAGACAGAGCATTGTAATATATCCTGGAAGTGAGGGAGCTGGAAACAGATAGTAGGAGGAAGAAAGATAAAAGATTTAAGAAAGCTTCTAGTACACCTAAGGAGATTTGGCAGTTAGAATAATGAAGGCCTTCTATTCTGTGCCAATGAGTGATAAAGAGAGTTAATGAGGTCACATTTTACATGAACTTAGCCTTGAACAACACATAACACTCAAGTTTTGGCCTCTCAATATTTTTTGGCTTCCAAATCTTTAAAAAATATGCCCAAATATCACAGTTGGCTCTCTGGGTAGACTCTAAATTGTGTTTCATGTTTTGACTGTAGCAAATTGCTGGTACCCGTTTAGTTGTAAATTTTGTCAGAGTTGCTTACTATTGTCTATATACATGTTATTTTGATGATGACTGTACTGTACTATTATTTTAACACTCATTATTATAATTTAAAATGTTTTCTTTCTGTAACAAACCATTTAAGTATTCATTATATGGTTATGCTGGTATAAAAGCTAATGCTGATGCTTTTTAAAAATGCCCCAAACCAAAATCTTTGGAACAAAAAAATGAAGGTGATGAATAAAATACAGGAAAGAAGCTAAAGCAATCCCCAGCCTCCAAGACTTTCTTCTAAAGATTAGAGATGGATGATGGTTTAAAAAAAAAAAAAAAAGGCAGAATTAAAGAAAATCTACAGTACTTTGGCCACCTCATGCAAAGAGTTGACTCATTGGAAAAGACTCTGATGCTGGGAGGGATTGGGGGCAGGAGGAGAAGGGGACGGCAGAGGATGAGATGGCTGGATGGCATCACTGACTCGATGGACGTGAGTCTGAGTGAACTCGGGGAGTTGGTGATGGACAGGGAGGCCTGGCATGCTGCAATTCATGGGGCCACAAAGAGTCGGACAGGACTGAGTGACTGAACTGAACAGGGGTTATAGATTTATACATTAAAAGTACGCATCTCTTCTATGAGAATATTTGTATGACAATGTATCAGTTTGAATTATGTGAGGTCCTCAGATATATACTCCTCACATCAAACATTATTGCTAGTACCCTAAAGCTTCATAGGAAAGATGACATATCTAGAAAAGGTAAATTTATATAGACAGAAAGTAGATTAGTTGTTCTTGAAACTGGGGATACAACTGGGATTAACTGTAAAGGAGCATGAAGGATCTTATTGGAATGATGAAATGTCTAAAATGAGTCTGATAGAGTTAAAAATCAAGGTGTTAGTAGGGCTGTTTTCCTTCTGCAGGCTCCAGGAGCAAGTCTGTTCCTTACTTGTTCCAGCTTGTAGAGGCCGTACCGCTCTAACCTCTACTTCCATTGTCCCATCAACAATACTCCCATCCCTACTAACTCTTTCTGCCTCTATCTTGTAAAGATCCTTGTGATTACATTTAGGGCCCACTCAGTTCATCCAAGGGTAATCTCCCAAATCAGGATCCTTATTTTAATGACCTCTGCAAAGACCCTTTTGCCTTATGTGCTTACACATTCACAGGTTTTGTGGGTGAGAAGTGGGCACCTTTGGGGGTTGTGATTCAGCTGACAGCAGGTGGGTAGAGAGAAGGCGGCAAGGACTTGGGTTCATTCAGCTTTGCTTTTTCCATGCTTAGCACTGCACTCAGTGCCTGGTGAATATGCATTTGCCAAGTTGAGGGAGGACATGAGGAAAAGTGCAAAGGTGGGAATAAGAAATATGTGTCCTGGGAACTCTGACTAGATTGTTAGATGTGGACTGAAGGATTCTAGAATTAAAGGTGGATAAAAATGGAGTAGAAAGACAGGTTGGAGCCACATTGCTGAGTGTCCTAAATATGAGGTCATACTTTTAGACTTAAACTAGTGAGGAATTATTAAAGACTTTTGATTATGGGAAATAAATGATTATGGGCATTTTGATAAAAGGTTAATCTGGTGAAAACCAACCAAATGTGAGAGGAAATGCTGGAGGCAGATACACATTTAGAGGTGACTTCAGGTAATCCAGCCGTGAAATGATGAGATTATGGCTTTAGTTGGAGTGGTCCTAAGAATGACAAGGCAGAACAGAAATAATATAAATAAAGAATTGCCAGCACTTAATAGCTGAGTCACTATAAGGGATATAACTGTTAAGATGAATTGTATTTGTGCTACAAGGAATATAAATTCCAATATAGTTAAATAAAAGTTGTTTATTTTCTTTTATCACATAGAGACTAAAGGTAGGTGGCTGTGAATTCACATTAGCAATTTTTCCTATGATCTTCTAGCAAAATCCAGATGGGAGTATTGGGGCTACTGGGAGTTAGAACAACTTTTTTTGAAACAAAGAAGTGGGAAATGTGAATACCAGATAAACAGTGTTTCCCCTGCAAAGCAGAATGGATTGGAAGAATGTTATTCTTAGGAACTTTCAAGGCTTTCTCAACACGAAGTGATATTTGACTGTGTGCTCACCATCCTTTGAATGACCTTGAGAGAAGGCAGACTATAAAGTCAGGACTCATATAAACCTCACAGCCTTGGACCACTTCAGATCCTTTGTTGTCTATTGATTGTATCTGCCATTGGAGTTGGAAGGTGTGAGGAATAGGAAATGTATTTTTTAATGGATGTTTAGTGCCTATTAATTTTTGGCAATGATCATATCTCATTTTTCTCTAATATCTTAAAAAAAAAAAGAAGAGAGCTTTGAGGTCATCTTTGGTGGTCACAAATGGGCAGGAAGCAGAGTAAAAAGCCTTTCCATACAAATGTTTTTCCTTTATAATTGTACATAGTTGTTCTGAAAATCTTCTTAAGTTCTGACTACATTGCAGATATGATAAACTCATAAATTTCACAGATAAGAAGAGATTGAATACTGGCAGTTTTTAAAAAAAATAAGATATAAACTACTAATCCTTAAAATAACCAAGTTATTGACAGTTTGAAAAAATAGACTAAATTACATTGAAGGTATTCTAGGATTATACATATGATAATACAAAACATTAATTACACTCTTTACTATAACTTAGAGAGGAATCTTCCCAGAGCAGAAACTTTGGCTGTTTATAGGGCTTTTATATAGGGCTTTAACCCCGGCCTGAATTTCCTAATCAGTCCCTTTCATTGCTGAAAGTTTTTATAATTTCATAGTGGAAGAAGACATGAAAATCTCAGCCACTACCATGCTTTTATAAAAAACTTTAAAAACAGTTGTTTATCAGTATGATAAAGAAAATACCCACAGGCATATGGGAACTCCGCCCTGGTCAATTCTGAAATATTCTCTCCCACACGTGAAGAGTCCGTCTTCCTTTCAGAGAGGAACAGTTTCTTGTATTTTGATCACCAGTTAGAGCTCATTTTCCAAAGGGCTATGTCTTGCAGACTCTCAACTCTTTCTCCTGCTCTGTGCAGGTGGTAGGTAGGTGAGTTGAGAGGTTTTACTCTCCTGATGTGAACTTCTCTTTCCAGGTCATGTGGGCTCAGGCCCTGTCCTGCTAATTGACTCTCTCTACACATGCATCTGAGAAGGAGTTGAGGATTTAGATTCAGGAGGCAGAAGACCTAAGCCTTCTGCTCCAATTCCATTCTTTACCAGGGGTCATCAGATGCTGGCTTGAAAGGACTATTTTTTTTTTTTAAGTACAATTGATTTACAATGTTGTGTTAATTACTGCTGTCCAAGAAAATAATTCAGATATATGTGTGTGTGCGGGGGCTGTGCTTTGTGCTTAGGCATCCAGTCATGTCTGTCTCTTGTGACCCCATAGCCTGTAGCCCACCAGGCTCCTCTGTCCATGCATTCTCCAGGCAAGAATATTGGAGTGGGTTGCCATTTCCTTCTCCAGGGGATCTTTCAGACCCAGGAATCAAACCCAGGTTATCCTGCATTGCGGGCAGACTCTTTACCAACTGAGCTATGAGGGAAGTCGTGTATATATGTATATATATATAGGACCTCTATCTCTCTATAGACTCTCTCTCTCTGTGTATACACACACACACATTCTTCTTTTATATTCTTTTCCATTTTGGTTTATAGTAGGAAATTGAATATGGTTCCCTGTGCTTGTAGTAGGACCTTGTTGTTTATCCATTCTATGTATAATGGCTAATATCTACTAATCCCAACATCCAGCTCCATCCCTCACGCAGCCCTCTTCTCCCTTGGTAACCACCAGTCTGTTCTCTGTGTCAGTGGTTCTACTTGTTTCATATGTTCAAGTGTGTTGCATTTCAGATTTCACATAAAAGTGGTTTCATATGTTCTTTGTCTTTCTCTTACTGATTTATTTTACTTAGTATGATAATCACTAGTTGCATCCCTGTTGCTGCAAATGGCATTATTTAATTTTTTTGACTTTTACTTTTAAAACATTTATTTATTTTTAATTGAAGGATAACTACTTTACAGTATTGCATTGATTTCTACCAAACATCAGTATGAATCAGCCATAGGTTTACCCATGTCCCCTATTTCTTTCTTTTTTATGGCTAAGTAGTATTCTATTGTGGAGAAGGCAGTGGCACCCCACTCCAGTCCTCTTGCCTGGAAAACCCCATGGACGGAGGAGCCTGGAAGGCTGTAGTCCATGGGGTCGCTGAGGGTTGGACTCGACTGAGCAACTTCACTTTCACTTTTCACTTTTCACTTTCATGCATTGGAGAAGGAAATGGCAACCCACTCCAGTGTTCTTGCCTGGAGAATCCCAGGGACGGGGGAGCCTGGTGGGCTGCCATCTCTGGGGTCGCACAGAGTCGGACATGACTGAAGCGACTTAGCAGCAGCAGTATTCTATTGTGTGTATGTACCACATCTTCTTTATCCATTTACCTGTCAGTAGACATTTAGGTGAGCACCGTATCTTGGCTGTTGTGAGTAGTGCTGCTATGAACATAGGCATCATGTATCTTTTTGAATTATGGTTTTGTCTGGAACATATGCCTAGGGATGGGATTGCTGGATCATATGGTAATTCTATTTTTAGTTTCCTGAGGAAACTTCATACTGTTTGACACAGTGGATGCATCAACTTACATTCTCACTAGCAATACAGGAGGGTTTCCTTTTCTACACCCTCTCTTCAGGATTTGTCACTTGTAGACTTTCTGATGATGGCCATTCTGACTAGTGTGAGGTGGTAGGTACCTCATTGTGATTTTCATTTGTGATTTGAGCATCCTTTAGTGTGCTTATTGGCCATGTGTATTTCTTCTTTGGAGAAATATCTGTTTAGGTCTTCTGCCCACTTTTTAATTGGGTTATTTGTTTTTTTTGTTGTTGTTGTTGAATTGTATGAGCTCTTTGTATATTTTGGAAATTAATCCCTTGTCGGTCTCATCATTTGCAAATATTTTCTCCCATTCTGTAGGGTTACTCTTTTTGTTGTTTATGGTTTCCTTTACTGTGCAAAAGCTTGTAAGTTTGATTTGGGTCCCATTTGTTTATTTTTGTTTCTATTGCCTTAGGAGATTGACCTAAGAATAAACATTGGTACAGTATGCCAGAATATTTTGTCTATGTTCTCTTCTAGGAGTTTTATGGTGTCATGACTTATGTTTAAGTCTTTAAGCCATTTTAAGTTTATTTTTATGTATGGGAAGAGGCTGTCTTCTAACTTCATCGATTTACATGCAGCTGTTCAACTTTACCAACACCACTTATTGAAGAGACATTTCCCATTGTATGTTCTTGCTTCCTTTGTCAAAGATTTACCACGAGTGTATGGGTTTATTTATGGGCTCTCTGTTCTCTTCTGTTGATTCTTACCCCACTGTTTTGATTATGGTAACTTTGTAGTATTATCTGAAGTCTGAGAGCACCATGCCTCCTTTTTTTTTCCTCTCAGGATTGCTTTGGCAATTCTGGGTCTTTTATGGTTCCATATAAATTTTTTTTTTATTATTTGCCCTAGTTCTGTGTGAAGGGTAATTTTTAAATTTAATTTCACTCTTGTCCCCTCAGTAGGAAGGAACCTGGTAGGGATAAGAAAGAGGTGGTGGTCAGCAAATCGTTGTTTCATACCTGGCTCTACCGTCACTGAATATGTTCACATTTAATTGTCCCCCATGTAAATTGATTTTACCAGTGTGGTGAGCCATGTGGCTATATTAGGTAAAGATAATGTTGCATATACCCCATCCTCTGGCCAGCAGTTTCACTCTAGATATTGTGCTGGAGAAGCTTTCACGTTTAAGATAAGAAGGTACATACAAAAAGTTTGTTGTAGCTTTGTGATAGGAAAAAATAAAATAAAAAGAAAATTACCTAAATGTTTATCATTGGGAGAAGAGATAAATTGTGACATGTTGATAGAACACAGTTTTATTAAGCAGTAAAAAGTGAACCAGCTAGAATTCCTTATAGAACTACTATCTCATTTATAGAAATACTATGTATGCATAGAAATGCATACATAATAGGAACAATGATACATATTTCAGTGAAAGCATACACAGTGAAATGAAAATTGGGTTAAATTTACATTGAATCATTTTTTGAAAATTGAATAGCTTTTCAAAAATTGAGTAAATTAAATTGAAGATGAGAGACACTAAATTCAGGAGAATGATTAATTCTGGGTAGAGATACCAAGAAACAGAATTGTAGAAAGGTACAAAAAGGTGTTAATTATAATATTTTAATTCTTAAGCTATGTGTAGGATACACATATGCTCATTATATTGTTTTATATACACTTCCAAATGCTTGAAATATTTTATTTCTAAGAATTTTCTAAACCCCAACAAATGCCAATAATATCACACATTGGACATTTACAAAATGATATTTTTTAGATTAAAATTTGAAGAATAACTGATTTGTCTTGAGAAACTCCTGTGTTTTCTTTTCACTAACAACTTAAATCAGTCACTCTTAATACTTCATCTCCTTTGCCTGTCTGGAAGCTCAGAAACAAATTTGAGCATCAACTTTAATAACCAAGTAGTATCTATACACTTTCTTCCTGAACTTGATTTTCTATCTCAAAATGAATTTTTTCTTGTTTTTTCTATTTTATAAGCCTCTTCTCATTCTTTGAGGAAGAAAAAGAGTTTTAAAAATATAAAAATATTTTTCATTCTAGTTCTCTTTCTGTTCACACAAATTAACAGTGTTCACACACGGCAGGACCATGCATCTGCTTTCCCTCTGTGTCTAGCATAGCATCTGGCATGCAATGAACATTTCATTGTTCACTGATTAAATGAGTTTAATCAATCCACAATTTCATCCTTAAACAAATCTTGATTTTTCACATTTCAGAGGTGTCCAATTTGTTTTGTTATAAATTTAGGTTTGGTAAAAATCTTGATGAATAGGGTTTCGGGTTATTTCCTAAGATGGTTTTTCCAGAAGTAAAATTGCATGGGTCAAAAGAGATGATCGCATAATGGCTATTAAAATGTTTTTCCAAATGGCTCTCCAGAAAAGCTTTTACCAGTTTCTACAGCAACGAGCAATGTCTGAGGGTAACATTTCCCCATAACACTGTCTGTGTTCATGCAAAATTTTGTTTTGTTGTGTTTTGAAATGTAATAGGTGTAAATTTATACCTTGATGTAGAGTTAATAATTTTTTAAATGTTAGTGTACCTAGAGTTTTTATGGTGAATTTTATGTGCTCTTGTGAAAAATCACTTGACTTTTCCAGATCTCATCATAGATCTTCATCATTTCGTATAAACCAACAGAGAAAAATCACCCATGAAAACTCTTGAGGCTTCTTAATTTCCCCAAATTTCCCTTATGACTTATGGATAATGAACCTCTTTGGGGTTTAATTGCTTATCTGTAAACTCTATAAATTGGAGGTAGGAACATGTATCTTGGATGCCTATTGCATTACAAATCATGTATTAAAATACTACCACATGGCAGGGGTCCAGTAAATAATAACTATTACTGTTGTTTTTAATTTTAACCTATAAAATTAGGTTCATGATCTGGATGAACATTGGTTGGGTTCATTTCCTGGTCTGCATGTGTAGGAAACAAATATATACTAACGATGGATTCTTTTCATAAACTATCTTGAGCTATCTTAAGCAAAAAGTGGAATTTGCCAATAGAAGGGTAGAAAAATGAGGAAAAAGGAAAGGGCAGGGATCCAGTAAGACCTCCAAGTAGAGAAGCCCTGAGTCCTGATGTTGCCAGAATGTTCTTTTATCAGCTCCCATATCTGGTTTTCCTTGCACCTGAGTGTCATTCTCTTTCTCCACAAGTGGACTTTCCCCACACAACTGTTGAAAGTCCCTATGTTTTACACCTTATAATTTCAGTTTTTGAGGAAGGATTGTCTGATAGTCCCTCAGGTTCTGAGTCCAAATAGGGAAGGGACTTTTTGACCTAACTTGGCTTAGGTGCCTGTATCTCCAAGTTCTCCTCAGTCCTGGCTGAGGTAAGAGTGTGGTTGGTTCACTTGAGAATATAACAGCTTCCATAGAAATTGTCAAGAAAAAAAGAGATATTTTCAGAAGGAATAAGGGATGAACAAAACTTTCAGTGTTGACCATAAATTTGAGTGGTCGCAAACCTCTTGACTGGGAGGAGCTGATCTTTTGGAGATGGACATTCTTACCAGACCTGGGATAAAAACATGGTTAGAATAAAATAATAGGCTCTGAGTGGCAGGAGGGTGAGACAGTACTGAATAAGAAGAGAGAGAGAGAAAGTGTGTGTGTGTGTGTGTATGTGTGTGTGTGAGAGAGTGCTTTGAAAGTCTTGCAAAATATCCTACCTTAAGGTGCCCAAGGAATAATTGTTGAACGAGGAGAAACATTTAATAAACAGCTAACCACAATACTTGGCTCATAATATGTGCTCAATAAACAGGAGTTGAACTGAGTAACTACAAGCGTGGGTTATACTCTGGTGTAATTCTAAAATTGAGTGTGAAATAGTAGTCTGATGGTGACTGGAGGACGTAATCAAAGAAATGGGCATCACAGGAAACAGCAGAATTTGTGCCAATAGCAAGTTGACAATCAGAAGCAACTCCACTTAAGAGCACTGGACCTCAGTGAGGTAGTGTATCGGGAGTGGCAGTGGGTTCTGGTGCAATACAGGCTAAACTTCCTAATACATCTCATTATGTTGTCTCCAGGGCCTTGAGGGTCCTGGGTCCTATAACGAGTTAAAACTAACCAACAGTGGTTCTGCAGGGAACTATTTTCTATCATCAGTGTTAGATGATGATGATAACAGAGAAATATCAATAACTCCAAAAGAAAACATATATTTGAGCATTTGCTTCATTCAGTGAAGACTTTTCTCAGTCTAGGCTCATGGACTGTAATCTAGACTATGGAGTGCAGCACCTCAGCGATTGTTCTGGTTCTTTTGGCCCTTCTGCTTCCTTAACATATCTATCCCTGGACAACCCCAAACATACCCCTTTTCTGCTCGTATGTACAGGTGCTCCTGGAGATGATCACAAAGTGAAATTGGGGTCACCCAAAGTTAAGAGTTTTCAATGCCAACTGGGCTCGTTGATCTATTTCACAGCTGTCTTGTCTTGGTCTCTCTCCCCTTCATCTGCCACTAGTGCTGTTCTCAAGTTCAGCCTTTCTCCTCACGCATTATATCCTTAGTTCACCTCCTCAGCCTTGACACGTATCCTAGAAATCTAGTTTCTCAGAGAAAGCTGAAGCCATCTGCTGTAAGACATCTAGATATCCTGCCTTTCCCACCTTAAACTTACCTCTCCCTGTGTCCATGGTTGTCAGCACTAGGTGCACAGTAGGACTAACTGGAGAATTTTAAGACTGTGTCTTGCCTTTGGATTCTGATTTAATTGGTCTGGGATGGGAATTGGTATTTTTAGAAAGCTTCCCACATGATTCCATGTTCAGCCAGGGCTGAGATCCACTGACCTATATCCATTCTTCTCTCATGTTCCCAAATCTCTGAACTACATGTCCCAGTCCCTTAAAATTTATTGTTTCTCCCTTTTTTGGTGAATGAGGAATTCTTGGCAGGAGTGTTAGACCTCTGGGCCTGCACCTAAGTCTTGTCCTAGGAGCAGTTCAGGTGACTTACTCTTCCCAAGAAACTTGAATAATAAGTGCAAATTGCGCCTGGGGATGGCAGTGGGGTACATGAGTAGTGTTTTAGAGACTCTAGATCTCTCACAGAGTCAGGAACACAGGCTCAGAGTCCATCAAATCAATTTACTTCCTGCTCTGCCACCCACCAACTGTGTGACTTTGGCAAGTTCTTAAACCACTAGACCTATGTTTCTCCTTATGTAAAATGCACTTCCTCCTGTGGTGCTCTGAGCATAATTAATATAAAGTTCTTTACCCAGAGCTCATAGGACATGATCAATAACTGGTGATCATGGACAGATTTGTTAAAGCTAAGCATCTCTTTTTGGATTTCTTCACTAAGCACTCTGAGTGATTTCCTCTGCTTCTATAGTTTCCCAAGAATATATCTCCACTCTGTATGTAAATCTTGACTTCAACCTATCTCTGCCTTGGTAATCCAATTTAGATTTCTGATCTCTCATGTAGGACATGTGTTAATCAACAACTCACTTATTCACTAATTCATTCAAAAATGTCTCTTGATAGCCTACTAGATGCCAGACCCTGTTCTAAGTACTGGGGATATAGATATGAATAAGACAAAGTCCCTGTCTTCAGGTATATATATTTTACCATTTCTTTTCCATCTTTACAGTCACTGAATTAGTTAAGCCCATGGTACCAGTTTCCTGGCCCGCCTAGACTCCTCACTAGCCTCCCTGCCTCTCATGCTTTCTTCTAATATATTCTTCACAGAGGAGTGGGGTCATAATTTTAAACTTGAGCTCTTTACAATCCAACATCCTGCTTAAAATGTTTTAAAAAATTCCCAATAACTTGCTGGATTAACTTCTTAAAAATACCCAAATGCCTTTCCTATCTGCTTCTTTAGCCTCATTTCTTCCCATATTTCCGCAAATCTGACTCAGCAGCAGCAACACTAAACTTCTGTGGTTCCATAAATAAGGTATGCTTATTTGTGTGTCTGCATAGACTTCTAACTATTGCTTTAACCTGCATACAGGTTTCTCAGGAGGCAGCTAAAGTGGTCTGGTATTCCTATCTCTTTCAGAATTTTCCACAATTGGTTGTGATCCACGCAGTCAAAGGCTTTAGCATAGTCAATGAAGCAGAAGTAGATGTTTTTCTGGAATTCCCTTGCTTTTTCTATGATTCAATGAATGTTAGCAATTTGATCTCTGTTTTCTCTGCCTTTTCTAAATCCAGCCTGTACATCTGGAAGTTCTTGGTTCACGTTCTGTTGAAGCCTAGCTTGGATGATTTTGAGCATTACTTTACTAACATAAAATGAGTACAATTGTGTGGTAGTTTGAACATTCTTTGGCTTTGCCTTTCTTTGGGATTGGAATGAAAACTGACCTTTTCCAGTCCTGTGGCTACTGCTGAGTTTTCCAAATTTGCTGGCATATTGAGTGCAGCACTTTCACAGCATCATCTTTTAGGATTTGAAATAGCTCAGCTGGAATTCCATCACCTCCACTGGCTTTGTTTGTAGAGATGCTTACTAAGGCCTGCTTAACTTCACACTCCACAATGTCTGGCTCTAGTGAGTGATCACACCATCGTGGTTATCTGGATCATGAAGATCTTTTTTGTACAGTTCTTCTGTGTATTCTTGCTACCTCTTAATATCTTCTGCTTCTGTTAAGTCCATTCCGTTTCTGTTCTTTTTTTGTGCCTATTAATGCATGAAATATTCCCTTGGTATCTCTAATTTTCTTGAAGAGATCTCTAGTCTTTCCCATTCTATTGTTTTCATCTGTTTCTCTGCATTGTTCACTTTGTAAGGCTTTCTTATCTCTCCTTGCTATTCTTTGGAACTTTGCATTCAGATGGGGATATCTTGCTTTTTCTCCTTTTCTTTTTGCTTCTTTTCTTTTCTCAGCTATTTGTAAGGTCTCCTTAGACAACCATTTTGCCTTTTTGCATTTCTTTTTCTTGGGGATGGTTTTTATAACTGCCTCCTATACAGTGTTACCAACCTCCATCCATAGTTCTTCAGGCACTGTATCAGATTTAATCCCTTGAATCGGTTTGTCACTTCCATTGTATAATCATAAGGGATTTGATTCAGGTTATACCTGAATGGCCTGGTGATTTTCCCTACTTTCTTCAATTTAAGAAGAAATTTAAGTTAAATTCAATTTAAGTCTGAATTTGGCAGTAAGGGGTTCATGATCTGAGCCACATTCAGCTCCTGGTTTTGTTTTTGCTGACTGTGTAGAGCTTCTCCATCTTTGACAGCAAAGAATATACTCAATCTGATTTTGGTATTGACCATCTGGTGATGTCCATGTGTAGAGTTGTCTCTTGTGTTGTTGGAAGAGAGTGTTTGCTATGACCAGTGCGTTCTCTTGGCAAAACTCTGTCATCCTTTGCCCTGCTTCATTTTGTACTCCAAGGCCAAACTTGCCTGTTACTCTAGGTATCTCTTGACTTCCTACTTTTGCATTCCAGTCCCCTATGATGAAAAGGTCATCTTTTTTTTTTTGGTGTTAGTTCTAGAAGTTCTTGTAGATCTTCATAGAACCATTCAACTTCACCTTCTTCAGCATTAGTGGTTGGGGCATGGACTTTATTGAATAGTTTGCCTTGGAAACAAACCAAAGATCATGCTGTCATTTTTGAGATTATACCCAAGAACTGCATTTCAGCCTCTCTTGTTGACTATGAGGGCTACTCCATTTCTTCTAAGGGATCTTGCCCACATTGGTTAAATGTTATTTCTGGTGTGTCTGTGAGAGTGTTTCCAGAAGAGATTAACATCGGAATTGGTAGACTGAGTAAAGCAGATGGCCCTCCTCAATGTGAGTGAGCACCATCTAATATTTTGAGTGTCTGAACACAACCAAAAGGTAGAGGAAAGGAGAATTCTCTCTGCTTGAAAGTTCGAACTGAGACATTGGTCTCCTCCTAGTGTTGAACCGGGACGTGTCCCATCAGCGCTCCCTGTTCTCATGTCTTTGGGCTCAGGTCAGAACTACCCCACTAGTTTCCTGCATTTCCATCTTGCAGATGGCACATCAGAGGGCTTTGCAGCCTCCATGATCCTGTGAGTGAGTTCTTTATATACTGTATCTTTTTATTATTAGATATAACATATATAGTAAACACATTATATAACTATATAAATATATATATTTGAAAATCCTATTGGTTCTGCTTCCCTGGAGAATCCTAATATGGAGTCATAAGCAGCCAACTATTGGCAAGTGCCACCCAAATATAGGAACCTCAAATAAAAAATGAGATTGCTTCTGAAATGGAGAGGTCTCTGAAGAACTTGTATATAGGCTCCAAGAAAGAGAATCCCTTTAAGTATTCAGCAAGCTCAGAGAGAGTTACTTAAACTGTCTGCACAGCTAGAGGAAACCAATACTGGGTATATCTTTGCATTTTAGCTAGGATATTGCCTGCCCTTTTCTTCTTTTAGTTTGGGTTCCCACAGAAGTAGACCCTTAGATACGGATGTAAGTGTATTTAGTTTATTTGGGAGGTGAATTCAAGAAGCACAGGCAGAGGGGTGGGTAGTGAGATAAGGAAAGGAAGGAAGCCAGTAACACTTCAGAGATTGAGCAGGTTACTGCTGTGGGTTTGAAGGTCAATCCTCGTGCTCTGGGTATGGTGAAGAATGTATTTCAGATTCCAACCAAAGGATCTGGCTCTCCATCACATCTTGTCAGGCATGTCATGAGGGCTGCTCCTCGAAGCTTGAATTCCTTAAAAGTTCTGGCCTGTTCTGGATGCATAAGGAGTGGGCTCCAGTGGCCAAAGCAAGTCCTCAGCTTAGTGTTGGCACTTGGAGATGGAAGCCACGGGTGCCCTGCACTGAGTGCGATGGCAGAGAAATGACAGCGGTTGCCTCCACTCTTCTGCCGCCAACCACCTGAGTCCTGGAGGTCAGAAGCAGGCTTGTAGGTGGGGAGAGTGGAGGAGCAACACCCTACTGGGAGATAGAATCCCACTGCATGAAGGCTTCCCATAGGTGGTAGCCCCAAGCTGAAGGAGAGGAGAAGCTCTATATTTGAGTGAAATTTTTAGTTTTTACTTTTTCCGGAACTGAGTGTTTCAGATGCCCCAAAATGAGCACTCCTGGGACTAAAAGTGTAGACATCAGGAATGTCATGGGACCTCTCCTAGATTTCATTGAATAAATGGAGAACTGCTCCAAGAAAAGGGCTTAGAAGGCAATGGCACCCCACTCCAGTACTCTTGCCTGGAAAATCCCATGGATGGAGGACCCTGGTGGGCTGCAGTCCATGGGGTCGTGAAGAGTCGGACATGACTGAGCGACTTCACTTTCACGCATTGGAGAAGGAAACGGCAACCTACTCCAGTGTTCTTGCCTGGAGAACCCCAGGGACGGGGGAGCCTGGTGGGCTGCCGTCTATGGGGTCACACAGAGTCGGACACGACTGCAGCACCCTTTATACGTAGTGTAAAACTCATTAGTTTTCTCATTGCATGAGTTCCACTCACGTGCTGCTGCCGCTGCTAAGTTGCTTCAGTCGTATCCAACTCTGTGCGACCCCATAGACAGCAGCCCACCAGGCTCCTCTGTCCCCGGGATTCTCCAGGCAAGAATACTGGAGTGGGTTGCCATTTCCTTCTCCAATGCATGCATGCACGCTAAGTCGCTTCAGTTGTATTCGATTCTGTGCGACCCTATGGACAGCAACCCACCAGGCTCCTCCGTCGACAGGATTCTCCAGGCAGGAATACTGGAGTGGGTTGCCATTTCCTTCTCCACTCATGTGCTGTTCAGCTGAAAAATTTAAAGACAGGGAAGCTTGGTGTGTTGCATCCATGGGGTTGCAAAGAGTTGAACATGACTGAGTAACTAAACAAAATCAGGTTTACTGTCTGTAGAATAGCAAGTACTCATACTAATAAAAAGTATTTATTGAGACATTTCCCTGTGACCAACTCTGCACTAAGAACTAAGATATTGTACAGGATAGGTCTCGGTCCATAAGCAGTGTTCACTATAGTGTCATTGGGAATCCTGGTTATTGGCAGAATTTCTCATTTTAATTGAGCAATTATGTCATCTCAAGGATTGTTTTTTCCATCTATTACTTATATATTGTGTGTTTTTTTATATCTATTAGTAATCTTGAAATAGGCCTTTACTTCCTGTCATTCACTTAAATATTTACTATTACACTTACTGACTGTTGATTTCTTAAACTGAGTGGGAAGGAGGCTTCAGGTGAAGTAAAATCACAAATCTGTACATAAGATTGTTAAGGGTGATATATTATTTCACTAATTTGAGTTTATGGGTCACCTATATGATTATATAGGATTCCCAAAGCAGCTGAGATATTTGTTAGCTCCGGAAGTATCATGAGGTCAGCACAAGCAAAGGTGATAGAACATTTAAAATACATTTTCCTTAAAATTAATATCAATACATTAATTAAAAATGAAGTTATTGAAGTTAACATAAAAAGTGCAAAACGGGGAAAATGCTATTCTTCTAACTTATTAGACCAATTGACATGAAAGTATTTGGTGGAAGCAGTCTCAATCATGCCTGTGGGGAGGTCCTTGAGAAAAAGTTTGTTAGACAGAGTATCTCTTTTTCTTGGCCGGCTTCAGAGTGGTCTGATGTTTTCCTTGACGGACTTGAGACTACCTGGTTATCTATGGCGGGTGAGGGCAAGGACTAGCGGGGGGGATCAAAGCCCCCGTTGACCTGGACTTGTCAGCCATGCTGGGGAGGTCAGATGCTTGGGGTGGGGGAGGAGGATCCGTGACATAGTGAAAGGGCAGGGATTTGTCATGAGGAAATCAGGATTTGAATCACATCTTTGTCCCTTGCTGTGATTTTAGGCTATTCACTTATCTCTTAGTCTCCCTTTCTACACCTGCAGAATAGAGATGCTAATTAAACTGGAAGTAAGGTCTTAGGTTCTGGCTCATGGGCTCCACGTGCCTGTCAGATTGGAGTGATAATCAGTCAATGGATTTTTTTTAACCTGAAGGGAAAGACATTAGGTCCCGAAGTTGAGAAATGAACTAAACATCTTGATGATCTTTGATTAGTATTTGTTAGCCACCTAGTCATTGTTAAGGCAATATAACATATTTTTACTACACTGAACACTTTTAACTTTGCTACAAGGTGGATGGCATTGTTTTCCCTATTTTCTGTGTAAGGAAACCAAAATTGAGGCAAAATGTCTTGCTTAATGTTGCAAAGCCAATAGGGAACAGAGTCCAAGTTAGATAAGAATCCAGTTCTGTCAGAAACGAACACAACATTGTAAAGCAGTTATCCTTCAACTAAAAATAAATAAAAGAATTCAGTTCTCTTTGTCCTAAATCCTGTGTTCTTATGATTATAAGAAAACTTGCTCAAGAAAAGAACTGGGCATGTCCGAAAGCAGTCAAGGTGCTACAAAATGAGAAGAAAAGTAAGACAGGTCACTAGAGAGGTAAAGAATGCAGAAGATTGGGAATTCCCATGGGGGACAGAGAGGACAAGCAGAACCATCTAAGACATCAGTCATAGTTAATAGGAGAAAATAAGGGGCAAGCCAGAAATTGTCTGTCATCCAATGAAGTAAGTCAGCAAAAAGCTGGAAAGCCCTTACGTTGTGATTTTATGCCTGAACAGATATGAAAGTCGATATTGGGGAGGACACTCGCACCCTGACTAAATGAAAATAGCCTACTTGACATTAATTGTTATAATTAAAATCACTGTGTCAGAGGAAATATCAGTCATTTTTTTGAATAGGGGTTTCTGTAAAAAACAGTTGAATTAACTTTTTTTTTTTTTTTTACTTTTAAAATAAATGCTTGGTATTATATAGACAGAATTATATAGGTTTTATAGAAATAATTTCCTGACTTTTCTACTCCACCTCCTCAAAAAGTAATATTTAAATGTCACTCTCTTAACCACAAAAACCAGGCCAACCACATTCTGATTTTGTCATGGTTACCATCAGAGTCCAATGCAGTTTGGTCCTGCATCACATCCACAGAGGAAATAAGTCCAGAGATGTTTCGGAATTTATCCAGAAACAAGACTTGAACTAATGTTCCCACAGTAGGTTCTTGTTATCAACTAGTCTTTTATTCCTCCAAGCCAAGCAAATAAATGCTTAAGGATATTAGATAATAGTAAGGATTTGGATTATTCTGTGAAAATCTTTTTAATATAAATAATAAATGCAGCTGAAGACAACCTTATTATAAATGTGCTTCATGTAGGGGATAGTGATTCATAGCTCATTTGTGTCATGACTCATAGCTCTTGGAAAAGAACAAGATTCCAAGAAAATAAAGATTTTTATTCAGATCTGGTCAGTTACTTAACCACTTTCATCTCCATCTTTTTGAAAAACAGCAACAACAAAAATACTGCAGCCAGGTAGAGTGCTTATAAAAACAACAATATATAAATCTTCATTACGTGAATCACATGATAATAGAATTTCTCTGCTGTATTAATAAAATATGAGAAATTTGATAATAGCTATTTCTGGAAAGAATAGCTATCGATGAGAGGCTTTAAAAAGTAAGAATTAGGAGTGCATTATAACAGATCATGATTATTCATTATAAGCTTTTCCATTGCTATGACTCAATCTTAATCCAGGTGTCATTCAGAACCTACAGTGGGTTTTGAAGATTAGCTTGTCATAACACAAATTGAAGAGGGTATCAGAATTCATTCAGACTGAAAGCATACTAGATGATGGGATGAGTAATAAAATGTGCAGAAGAGAATTCTCTTGAGATAATAATCCTCCCCCAGCAGCTTCAAGGGAAAGATAAACTGCTCATTGCAAAAAATACATCTTCTCTTGGTTTTCCAGCTAGGAGATTATTTGAATGATACCTGTTACTTGAGACTAATGCAGACTCTCTCCTTATCCTTTTCATATTTCTTGTTCCTTTGTCTTCCAACTATTATAATCCAGGATGAAGATGAAAATAGATAACTTATATAAATCAAGTCAGTTGCAAGTAATAATAAAGTCAACAAAAGCTCAGCTCAGAATAGATTATAGAGTGACTGATTTATTGGCTTATGTAACTGGAAAGTTCAAGGGAAATCAGGAATGGTTTGGATTAGGGACTCAAAGGATACTAGTGTATTTATGTGTCTGTGGGGTTCTGTCACTCAGGTCTACGGTTCTCCATATTGGTATTGTTCTGAGGCAGACTCTTCTCTAGAAGTGAGGTTTACTGAACCCAGTTTCCAATCTACCAGTTTATCAAGCTTAGGGAAAATGGGGAAAAATTCCATTAGATCTTTTCCAGTAAATCCAGAGAAGCACTTAGACTTCCATTGCACCAAATTGTGTTGAATGCCCAGACCTGTGTTGAATGCCCAGCTTCAATGAATCAAACACTAAAGCTAAGGTAATAGATTGTGTTAATGTTCAGACTCGGGGGGAATCTTGTGACTGCCATGCTTGGTGAGGAGTGGGGCAAAGAGGTGAGGTCAGCCTTATGTGATCCACATGGACTGAAAATGGGGAGGAGAGCCGTGTTTTCTGTTACTGGAAAAAGAGATGGGCAAGCAAAAGCAATCGATACTTACTGTATAATGTACCCGTTTACATTCTTTGAAACCAAAAGGGTTTTCTGGGGCTCAGAGCAAACTCTTTTTTTTCTTTGATGTTGTTTCTGATGGGCAAAATGGATCCTGGAAGTCATCTGGCTTCTCCTCTCAACATCCTCTGCTCTGCCTCCATCTTAATCAAGTCTTGGGCCCAAATTCCCTCTTATTAGCCTGCCCCTTACTGGTTTCAACACATTCCATTTAGTCTACTAAAGAACCATTTTCTCTAAATTGCCTGAGGTGTATCACTATTCAACTTGAGAGGAAAGAAGCTTAGCAGAGAGTGAAGAGGAAAAATAATTTTTCTTCCCAGTATATTATAGGAATTCATGTTGATTACATTTCCTTTTCTCAAGAAAGTCTAATTCCTCCATCAATCTGGAGTTATTAACACAAATACAAGGGACTGTAGTGGGTAAAGGATTAGATACAGGATGGTAGCTGGTTTGCCTTTGTATACAGTCCTGATGTGCCAGACTTACCTTTGTCTAATAGATATTGAAGCATTTTTCTTAGGTTTTAAAAAAACTAAATCCTTTCAAGAAATAGAGCTCAAAATCAAATGAGACAATTGGAGAAGCTGAATTAATAAAAGCTCTGATTATGATTGTACTTTTTACTCCTAAGGAATTTATGGGGAACTGAAATTCTCTAGTCTGGAAATGGAACACAGCTCAATGAATATTGACATTTATTTAACATCTAGTTCATGTTTTCTCTGCAAACCAGAATTCAGCTCACTATTCAGCTAAATGTCTGCTTTGTTACATCCCTGCTGTTTTAAATGTTTGGCAATTGAATTGAATTCAAAACGAAGGTGCTAAAGCATTTTGCTCATCTGGAAACTGAATATAAAACCATAGACATGACAGTTTTAAATTTCTTTTGGCTGCAGCTCTCAAGATTGTCATGTCTTATGTATACAGACGCCAAGCACCTTCTTCCAAAGTAAAAGATGAACTGGGCAGGTGGCCAGTGGATTGGACTGGAAGATTTTTCCTGAGTGGGGCTGAGATGAGGCCCCAATCACTGGCATAACACTGGAACTTGATTTGAGTGATGACTTACAAAGAGACAGCCTTAAACAACTGACTCACCGTGTGAGTCACCCTTGCTGAGCCATGCACTTTCATTATCCTCAGAAAACTATCAAGAAATTGTCTCATTACTTGCCTAATGCAAATGGAAATGTCTAGCATATTGATTCCACTCCCAGTTTATGCTCTGGATAGGGACCAGTTTACAGCTGGGGAGTGAGCCAGGATCCTGCTGGGGGAAAATTGTGAAGCAGGCAGAACTTGTCTTCCTGCAGTTCTTCTCCTGCCCCCTCTAGTGCAGTTACCTTACCTCTCAGAACCCAAGCTTTTCGCTCTCCTCCCCTCTTCCCTCTCTCTGTGTGTCTCTCCTTTCCTCTCTCCCCCTCTTTCCCTCACACGTACCCCACGCATGCACGCACATGTGTGTGCACACACACATACATGGGCATTCCTCATCACTTACTAGGTTCTCGTGGTGTTCCTCTGTGACTCTCACAGGATGACACCTTCTGCCCTTAAACTTTCCTGAGTTTCTCAGTCCCTCCCTGCACCACACCAGTCCTCTACATTCCTCTCCCTTGGGCCTTGCTAAGGGTTGAGGTTAATCTGATAAATGTGGATTGTGTATTAGACAAGACAGTTGACAGGAGATATTTACATAAAATCTGCTGCTAAGTCACTTCAGTCGTATCCGACTCTGTGCAACCCCATAGACGGCAGTCCACCAGGCTCCCCCGTCCCTGGGATTCTCCAGGCAAGAACACTGGAGTGGGTTGCCATTTCCTTCTCCAATGCATGAAAGTGAAAAGTAAAAGTGAAGTCGCTCAGTTGTGTCTGACTCTTCGAGACCCCATGGACTTCAGCCTACCAGGCTCCTCCGTCCATGGGATTTTCCAGGCAAGAGTATTGAAGTATGTTGCCACTGCCTTCTCCTACATAATATCAGAGAAACCTAATTTATGGAAGACTCAAAGCTTTCCTTCCAGCCAATATATGCATACTTGGCACCCAGATAACTACTATTTTGGAAAGGCATCACGGTTTGGTAACTCCTGGAGTATGGACCAGGAGTTAGACAGATTGTGTTCTCCATCTGGGTAATCTTGAATAAGTCCTTTAACTTTTTTAGATTAGGTATTCTTACCTCTAAAAAAGGAAGAACCAATACTTTCTTTTCTCACTGTGGTGGCCATCTGCTGGTTATGCCTGCTTGGCAGATATTTCCCCTCCTTCCTGATTTTCCTTTGTAGAAACACCTCTCCCCAAACTCAGTCCTTGTGCTTTGTTTGATGGTATCCTGGACGCCACTCAATGCAGCAATTAAATCAGAGTTAGTCTTGAGGCTTTTGCTGAACTACTAGAAAAGAAGTGAGCTCTTTCCACTGGTAACTTCAAGTGCCCAGTGGCCATCTTTGCCACCACTTTCAGGGAGACCTCCAGGCCTGACACACCAGGTTGGCAACACCGCAGAAGGATGTGATCAACTTCTTTCACTTGGGATCTGCCCATTAATCACAGGAAAGATCACTGGCTGACTCTGATCTTTCAAGAGCCCATCCTTGAATCGGGCCATGCTTGCTGGCAGATCTGTTCCTAAGCTACAGGATCCAGTACATCCTCCTATTTGCTTAAACTGTATTTGAGTTGGGCTTTTGTCACTTAGGACAAGAGAGTTCCAACAAATCCAACTTGAAAACAGTAAAATGAATTCCGTGAACAACTGGCTCTTATTCTATAGCAGGGTTTGGCAAACTTTTTCTGTCAGGGGCCAGATAGGAAATATTCCAGGATTTGTGGCTACTGAGCCGTCACAGCTCTCCAACTCTACCACTGTAGTAACAGAGTGTGCCTGTGTGCTCAATCGCTCAGTCATGTCTGACTCTTTGCGACCCCATGGACTGTAGCCTGCCAGGCTCCTCTATCCATGGGATTACCCATGCAAGAATACTGAAGTGAGTCACCATTTCCTCCTCCAGGGGATCTTCCTGACCCAGGGATCGAACCCAGGTCTCCTGCGTCTCCAGCATTGCTGATGGATTCTTTACCACTGCACCATCTGGAAGCCCTAGTAAGAGAACAGTCGTAGGCAATACAGAGATTACTGAGTGTGGCTGTATCACACTCATGTTTTAAAAACCTTTTTATTTTTAAAAAGAGTATTAGAGTATAGCCAATTAACAATGTTGCAATAATTTCAAGAGAACAACTAAGAGACTCAGCCAGACATATACATGTTTCCATTCTCCCCCAAACTCCCCTTCCGTCCATGGTGCCACATAACGTGGAGCAGAATTCTATATGCTATCCAGTAGGTCCTTGTTGGTTATCCATTTTAAATATAGCGACACATTCGTTTTTATATGGATCATATTTTATCTATAAATACTATTTATGGACACTGAAATTTGAATTTCATATTGTTTTCAAGCACCTTGAAATGTTACTCTTTTTATTTTTTTCAGCAATTTATAAATATGAAAATCACTCTTAGTAGAGACATGCGGTGGTTCTCTCACCTTTGCTCTGCAGGAATAGTTGACTGCAGGATGCCCAGCAGTTGCCTTTCTGGAAATTAAAAAAAGTGATTCAGTTGACAGAGAACACTTACAGCCCTCTGTATAGTCACTGAATCAATAATTTTCAGTGATTCTAGGGGTTTTGTTTTTAGCTATCCTTAGAGCTAATTTCTGCCCGGTTAATAGAATTGGTCACAGAGTGAATTTGATATGAATGTTAAATGGCCCAACTATTAGGTTTTCTAACATTTGTCAAATTGTATTTTTCTCTAAGGGACCTTTTAACTTACAAAATAGACTTGGACATTGAATTGAAGAGATCCCTAAGTTAAGTAATTGATCAATGTAGTCAATAAAAAATAAAGACTCACCTAATAGAGAATACACTGAAGAGTACTTATCCATAGAGAGGATTGTCTGCAACTGATTTATGTTCATGATACGAATATAAAGATGGTGGCTAAGAGAGGAAGGTAAAATGTGGTAGAAGAAATTCCACATACTGAAATAGCAGGTGTACCAATGTACAGTGTTCATTACTATTGTTGTTAACACTCTCCTAGTATATGGATGCCTGTGTGCTAGAGGCTCTTTATTATTATTCCATATTATTTTATATATCTGTAACAGAAATCATGTGAACATCATTTTAAGTTAGTAAATTATGTGATGCCAGTTGAAAGTTGTTCAAAGACAGGAAGAAACAAAAATATTACACTTTGGGGGTAACATTCAAGCATGTGAATGTAAGTAACCCAGCACCTCAGTGGTTCTCTTGTCAGAGTGCTCAGAGTACAGTGGTTATTTTTTAACATGGTGAATTATTTACCTAAAACAGTTATTGCCTATGAATTACAAAATCACTGAATGAGTGTTAGTGAAAGACATTCCAAATACTGGAAATGACTTACAAGTAGTCTTCAAGAAGTAACCCTGAAGGTCCTGCTTTCATATAGAAGAGTTCCTTAGATGAAATACACCTTTAAAATGACTGTGTGAGAAGAGCGAGGTAAAGATACCTGAATGTCCAATTACCCTGACACCAAAGTGAAAAACAATTCCACTTAAAAGTAAAAATCTGTGTCTTCCATAGCACTTAAATTTTATTGAGATACTTGTATTCATGTATACCAAATCCAACCTGATTCCCATATAAAGCTGAGTGGGACAGTCAGTTCAGTCGCCCAGTAGTGTCAGACTCTTTGTGACCCCATGGACTGCATCACGGCAGGCTTCCCTGTCCATCACCAACTCCCAGAACTTGCTCAAATTTATGTCCATTGAGTTGGTGATGCCATCCAACCATCTCATCCTCTGTTGTCCCGTTCTCCTCCTGCCTTCAATCTTACGCAGCCTCAGGGTCTTTTCCAATGAATCAGTTCTTTGCATCACCATGGCCAAAGTATTGGAGCTTCAGCTTCAACATCAGTCCTTCCAGTGAATATTCAGGACTGATTTCCTTTAGGATTGACTGGTTTGATCTCCTTGCAGTCCAACAATGCGACCCTCCATTTCCTTTTGCTGCAGAGAGGAACTGATTTGGGAGAAAATGGGTGGTTTTCTGTTTGGTTTTGATTTTTACTCTGTTTTCAGATGCTTGAACCTACAAGCCTTAATTGCTGTTGGGGCAAAGAGATTTAGAGAGGTAGACATCAGTAAAATCAGCATCAGGCTGTACTGTCTCCACGTGAAGATGGCTCCAAATAAAAGAGATTCTTCTTACACGTACATTAAAAAAGGCATGTTCTTTCAAGTAGGATGAAAACAGCGATAAAATAATTTTCAGTACCGATATCTTTCCACTTCATTTTCTATTATTTCTAGACTTCAGTGCTTATTCAAGAAAAGAAATTTGTCCAAAGTTGCCTCTCTCTCTTTTCTATTTATTTCTACCCTATTCTGTTCTAAAATCACTGCTCTGACCTTATTACTTCCCCCATTGAAAACTCTGAAGCGGTCCCAATGGCAAAGAGCAAATGAAGTCTAAACTCTTAGCATAATATTCAAGGTGGCTACTTTTGAATATTCAAGGATTCAGATCTCCACCAGAGATTTAAACTTGCCTTCCCAACGTGTATTTATTTCTACCAGTGCCCTTCAGACATTGTTAGATGATCAGGAAATTTCACAATTTCTGGTTCATGCTCTTTCTTCCCTCCTCCCACCAAACCTTTTAGCAAATGGATTCTTCTCATACCATCTGCTGAAATTCTCTCTATTCTTCAAATATAGTCACTTTTTCTAAGACACTTTCCAATATCCCCAGGTGGGGTTTGGATATTATTGTGTTCCCACAGCACTGTTTTATAATGCTCATTCTAGTCTATTGTGAATTATATTAATGCACATGTTTTTTATACATCATATTTCCTACTAGAGAACAAAGAATTTTCAGAGAATAATGAGATTTCTTTTCAGTCGTTGAATCCCTAGGATTTTGCTCTGAAACACATGTGCTGTGCTTAATTGCTCTTGTCTGACTCTGCAACCCCATGGTTTGTACCCATGGGGATTCTGTCCATGGGGATTCTCCAGGCAAGAATACTGGAGTGGGTTGCCATGCCCTCCTCCACTGTAACACATAGGCAGTTCATAATATGTTAGCTGTATTAGAAAACAAAATAATACTTCTCTCTTTACTTCTCCTTTTTATTTTCTTCACTTCTTTTTTTCTTTCTTTCTTTTTTTTTTTTTGGCTCTTTTATCCCCCTCTGTAATAATGTAGACTTTCTTCTTTGTCATTTTCCATTTTCTTCTTTTTCTTTCCATTTCTCTTCATTCATTTTTCTATGCCTTCACTTCTTTTGCTACCCCTTATTTTCATTTTTACTATTGTGGATTTAACATATATTCCCCACCATTTATTTACCTGTCCTTTTATGTTTTTTATTGTAAAGTGAACATATTCTCAAGTAATTTTTGGCAGTGCATAATTATTTAATAACTCACTCACTGGGCTTCCCTGGTAGCTCAGTTGGTAAAGAATCTGCTTGTAATGCAGGAGACTCTGATTCAATTCCTGGGTTGGGAAGATCCACTAGAGAAGGGATAGGCTACTACCCATTCCAGTGTTCTTGGGCTTCCCTGGTGGCTCAGCTGGTAAAGAATCCACCTGCAATGTGGGAGACCTGGGCTCAATCCCTGGGTTGGGAAGATCCCCTGGAGAAGGGAAAGGCTATCCACTCCAGTATTCTGGCCTGGAGAATTCCATGGACTGTGTAGTCCATGGGGTCGCAAAGAGTTGGACATGACTGAGTGACTTTCACTTTCATTTGTTTTACTTCATTTTATTAAATAAATATTTGTTGTTTAATCACTAGCACCAATCCCTGCTCTAAGCACTGGAGGTGCAAATTGGTTAAGATGAACAGAGTCACTTTTCTCTTGGAGATTATGTTACTGTGGGAGGAGACAGAAAAAATTAAATCTCGCCAAGAAACAAAAAATATTCTGTAATGCTGAGTGTTAGGTATAGACTTTGAAAATAGACACAGAATAGCAAATTGTTCATCCCAGCACTGATAGTTATGAGTGTTAGGTAGTTAGAATAGGAAAAAGGAGTCCAGAATGGTGGTAGCTAAAAGACAAAGAAGGTAAAAGCCCGCAAAAATTGAACAAAGAAAGGTCCGAGGACCGGAGTGAGAACCTCAGGTAAAACAAACAGCCCTCCTGGCTAACCCAATTTACACAGGGCAGGCTCAAGGGGAGAAGAGAAATTGTATAAAAAGAGGAGCCAAAATTGGACCGAAAGCTTCTCTTCTCTTCGTGTCTTCTAGGTTGGCCCACCTTCACACTTCGAGGATTTATTTTCCTTTGCTTTCTAAATAAAACTGAGCTGTAGGAGCTGTAACAGTGTTCCATCCAAGGAAATTACTTGGGGCTGTAACACTGGTCCATCCATCGCTTCAAATTTTTGTTGTGTTGAGACAGAACTGAGGAAATTACAAACTCCCCTGACATCTATGGTGCCGTAACTCAGATTTAACCTGGCTGAAACAACCTCAGTTTGGCCCCCGCGTGGTGGAGGTCAAACCCAGCAGAAGCCCAACTCGGTGAAAGCTCCTGTGGTGGAAGCAGAATGCAAAGAAAACCCAATACAGGGGAAGTGACAAGAAGTCCTACGTGCTGGGAACTGTGACAGCAAAAAGCAAACTCAGCAGATAGCTCACGTGGTTCAGTCTCAGATTCCAGAAGACCTCTGGTTAAGGTAGAGGTCCTCACTCCTATGGCTGGAAGGACATATGGCTAACGAAATCTTAATTCCTTTACAATCTCTCCTTTCTTGTTTTCTTGAACCCCCTCGAACAGGTAAGCAGCAGTGAGTGCAACTGAGGGACTCTGGCAGGGGCTACTCCTCAGTGTGTCCCAAAGGCTCCACTATCTGCTGAGCCCCAGTAGCTATTGCCCAAGCATGTAGGGGTTCTTCTGTCCTTAATCTTTGTGCCAAGGATCAGGCCAATGAAAACTGTGAGCACAGGTCAGGTATTTAGCAGATTTCCCGGCAGATTATGCAGGGACTTCTTCAGCACGTTTTTCCCATTGCTTTTTCCTCCCACCCTTCAGCTCCTCTCTCCCAGGATTTGAGCCCAGCCAAAACCCATGGTGCCTGGCTTCAGGACCTAATGAAGCTCAGGCTCTAATGTCTCATTGCAAAAATTCAGTGAGAGACACAGCGATAGTTAAGAGGTGGGTGTGTTTGGATTCAGAGAGAAGCACACTCCACAGGGTGTGGGCCATCACAGAGGAGTGCAGTGGCCATGGAATGTGGTGTGGTTAGTTTTTGTAAGCTGGGTGATTTCATATGAGTGAGAAGATCATTCCAACAATTAGGGAGACACCCACTCCTAGGTCTTTTGACAGTGCCTTGGAACTGTCCTGCTTCCTCTGGGTGTGTCATTTAGCTTGCAGATGGAGGATCAAAGTTTTGTGGAATTCTGTCATCTTGGACCCATCTGATTTTAATCTGTTTATGTTATGCCCTTGGGTTATGCCATTCTTTCAAAAGTTGTACCCTGTCCCCTTCCCTCCTGTTTCATGCTCTTTTCCTGAGCCCATAATGTTGCCTCCACAGCCTTCTGGAGGGATAACCAGAAAATAGCTGGCCCTTGTGAGAGAAATACTGTATAATATCCAATCCCTATAGATATTCAGGCCTTCATCTTCCACGTTTCCTACAGCATGTGCAACAACAGCATCTCTCAGTGAACCCACTAGGGTGGCGACAGACACGCAGTGCCTGCCAGAAGTCCATCTGTTGGTGGCATCCCTTCAAGGGCAGTTTGGCTTCCAGGGATAATGTTTGCCACTTTGGGAGTTAGCTCTGCAGGCTGTTGGGCCCAAATCCTTGCCAGCCTTCTCCTAAAGTTACAAACATACCCCTAGATCAAATCTCCACTCGACTTTTATGGAACATCTGGTCTATTGCCTCTTATCAATTTGTTCTTAAGTTGCTTACTAACGCCTACAACCAGGACTCTGCACCCTCGTAGGCAACATTGCTCCACCCCACTTATTATTATTATTAAAATACTCCTAACGCCCTTAACAGGACCAGATAACCCACTCTTTTGTCATTACTTCAGTTATTACCTAAAGTGGGTCTATGACAGTGAAATGTTTACCATTGGAGGCACTCTAACCTGCTCTTATGGAGGACTAGGGGAGAAAATCAGTGGCTTACATTCCCTCAGAGCAATAAGAGGATACGTCTTATGGCTGTTTCTCCAGGTTCCCATTCTCAGAGCACAGGCTTGGATTGCTTTACATCATGATGTCTATTCCCATCCGTGGTGAACAAACTGGCAATGAGTTAAGATTACAACCCAGCACTGGTCATGCAGAAGACCTTGGGGACACCCAGCTCCAGTCTGCGGGTCCCGTGAGGTTGACCTGCCTCGACCTGCCTAGGAATCTGGTCCTTGAAAGGTTGTCACGCCTCAACCTGCCTGGGGATCTGCCAGTCCAGGGGTTCCAGGAGGTCAACGTGCCTTGACCTGCCCATGGACCCAATTCTCTGGAGGCCGACCTGCCTGGGGATTCGATCTCCAAGAGGCTGTCATGCCTCAGCCTGCCTGGGGATTTGCACCCTGACCCAGGGACGCCTCAGGTTCCAATAGTACTGGCTAGGATAAGCTTCAGAAAGACTCACCCCTAAGGAAGCCCACCCATGGAAATAGAAGGACGCCTAGCTGTGGGACTATACCTGGTCTCAGCGATAACTCAGGAGTCCAATGAGAACCACATTGCCTTTCTGAAAAGGCTAAAAGTGGCCCTCCAAAAGTTTACCAATCTGGACTTAGACTCTTACAAGGGACAGGTGATTTTAAAGGACAAATTCCTGTCCCAATGTGCATCAGATATCAGGATAAAGTTACAACAGCTACAGCAACAGAACCCTGCTGCTTCTTTAGATGAGATGATCCAGACAGCCACCAATACCTTTTATAACAGAGAACAGGAGTGGGAAGCCAAGGCTCAGGAAAGGGAGAAAAGGAAGGAGACAAGACATGCCCACATGCTGGCCTCCCTCCAGGAAGTCCCCATGGCAAAACCCGAGTCCTTGAAGGACACTGCCTAATCTGTAAACAGGCAGGACATTGGGCCAAAGTGTCCAAACCATGACAAGTCTCCTAAAACAGCTTGCTACAAATGCCATCAATTGGGACATTAGGTGGCACTCTGCCCTCAGGACCCAAGAGCCTCAAGATCAAGTGCCAAGCCTCCCTTCACAATGGTTCAACAGGACTGAAGTGGCCCACTCCAGCCAGCCCCCCCTGTCACAGATAACCATCAGGGGGCTGGAGCCAAGGGTCAACTGGATGTGGCAGGTAGGTCCGAGAATTTCTTGGTTGACACAGGGGCTACCTACTCTGTCCTGACCTCCTACTCTGGAGCCTTCTCCTCCCAAACCTGTATCATTTTGGATGCTATAGGAAAAACAATTGCTAAAAGATTCACCCAAGCACTTCTTTGTTGCTGGGATGGACAAATATTTTTCCACCAGTTTCTGGTGGTCCCTCAGTGTCCTACTCCCTTATTGGGAAGAGATATATACTCACTAAACTGGGGACCATGCTTGTGATGGGAAGCTTTTCAGCCCCTAGCGCCCTACAGCTTCTGGTTACTACTGAGGACACCCTCTTACACCCTCTCCAATAGAGAGGGACCAAAAACAATGGGAGGACAAAATTAACCCCAGGTATGGGACCAGGGGACTCCTGGACGAGCCCACCAAGCTGAACTGGTCATCACTGTCCTCTGAGATCCCACTCAGTTTCCAAACTGGAAACAGTATCCCCTCAGAAGAGAAGCTCGGGAAGGACTACAGCCTCTAATAAATTCCTTGCCTGTGGGCTGTTGGTCCCCACCAGTTTGCTGTGTAACACCCCGATCCTCCCTGTACAGAAAAAGGATGGGACCTGGCGAATGGTTCAAGATCTCTGGATCATAACATCATCCCACAGTACCCAATCCCTATGTAATCTTGGGAGAAATCTTGCCCAGTGCCTAGTGGTGTACAGTCTTAAATTTCAAAGATGCATTCTTTTGCATACCACTGGCTAAAGAATCCCTTTTTGCCTTCGAGTGGGAGGCTCCAGGAGAAAAATACCAACAGATGACTTGGACAGTATTACCTGAGGAGTTTAGAGATAGCCCCCACCTGTTTGGGCAGGCTCTTAGCCAGGATCTCCTAGATCTGGACCTGGGACCTAATGGGAAAATGTTACAATATGTAGATGACCTACTGATCTGCTCTCTAGATGAGAAAAATGCCCAACAACGTGCACTTCAGGTTCTAAACTTTTTGGCAGAGAGGGGATATAAAGTCTCCTGTGCTAAGGCACCGATGGTGACAAAGGTCACTTACCTGGAAGTTCAGATTACCCACAGATCCAGAGGGCTGCCCTCTGATTGAGTACAAGGAATCCTCCAGTTGCCCTCCCCATGACTCGAAAACAATTTGAGCTTTCCTGGGGCTAACTGGGTACTGTAGAATCTGGATATCCAATTATGGTCTAATTGCCCAGCCCTTATATGAAAGCTTGAAGGGATGGGATGATTCAATCCCAATGACGTGGGGAACACCTCAAAAGAAGGCAGAGGCTACACTAAAACAAGCCTTAACTCAAGCACCCACCTTGAGGTTGCCAGACCCAGAAAAAGCATTACAACTTTATGTCTACAAAAAAGAAGGACTAGCCTTGGGAATATTAACTTAAAGGTTGGGACCTGAGCCCCAGCCTGTAACTTACTTATCCAAGAGGCTTGACCCAACCGCCTGAGGCTAGCATCTCTGCCTTCAAAATCTTGCAGCTATTGCAATCCTGATAGAAGATGCTTTAAAACTCTCTCTGGGGGGCAAACTAACTATTTTTACCAGCCACTAAGTGAAATAACTCCTAAATGGGAGAGCCATTTATGGATGTCTAATCAAAGAACCCTCAGATATCAAGTCATGTTGATGGAAAATCCAGGCCTGACTATATCCCCTTGTGAGGTTCTTAACTCAGCCACCCTCCTGCCTGCCCCTGAGGGATCTCTCACCTTTCACTCTTGCCTATAAACCTTGGACCACTGGCAAACCCTCAAGAGGGATTGTCAGAAGATCCTCTGACCAATCCTGAGGAAATCTGGTACACTGATGGAAATAACTTTGTCTTGGATGAAAAAAGAAGAGCCGGATATGCAGTAGTCTCCGAATTTTGAGACCATAGAGGCTAAATCTTTGCCATCAGTACTTCAGTCCAATTGGCTGAGTTCATAGCCCTGACTCGAGCTTTAGAGCTGGGAAAAGGAAAACGAGTAGCCATTTACACTGACTCCAAGTCTGCCTTTCTGGTGCTACATGCACATGCTGCTATTTGGAAAGAAAGAGCCCACTTGACCACCTGAGGGTCCCCACTCAAATATGGTGATCAAATCCTTAGGCTCTTGGAGGCAGTTCATCTGTCCACTGAGGTTGCAGTCTCCCTCTGTAAAGGACACCAAAAAGGGCATATGGAAGTGGCACGAGGAAACCAAGCAGCCGATCAGGCAACTAAGAGAGCAGCATTGAACAATGACCTAATGGGGTTGCCACCTTGGTTCCACAGACTAATTTGCCAAAAACTCCTTCATATACTGAAGATGAGACTCTTAAGGCTAAGAGTGAGGGTTTCAAGAAGATCATATGGGGTGGTTCCAAAAGGAGAGACTCCTTTTTCTGCCTGGGAACCTCCAATGGAAGTTGGTTAACTCCTTTCATGCCACTACTCATTTAGGGGAAAAGACCCTACAAAGATGACTAGAAAGGTCATTCAGAGGAACAGGCCTCCAAATGACTATAAGGCAAGTGGTCTCCTCTTGTCCCACTTGCCAATTAAACAACCCCAAAGGAGCTCGAAGACGCCAGCTGGCCCAGCCCATCCAACGACATGGGACCTACCCAGCAGAGGACTGGCAGATGGACTTCATCCAGATGCCAGTTTCTCAAGGGTATAAATACCTATTAGTCATGATAGATACATTCACAGGATGGATTGAAGGCTTTCCCACCCAGACTGAGAAGACTGAGGAGGTGGTAAAAAAACTGCTCCATGAAATCATTCCAAGATTTGGTCTGCCCAGGTCATTACAAAGGGACAGTGGAACATCATTTACTTCTAAGGTCACCCAAGGGGCCGCTAAAGCATTGGGCATTACTTACTATCTCCATTGTGCCTGGAGGCCTCAGTCTTCAGGAAAAGTAGAAAGAGCCAACCAATTCTTAAAATCACCGATAATAAAGATAACCCAGGAGACCTCCCTGGGATGGAAGGAGGCTTTACCTATAGCTCTTCTCTGCACCTGTATTGCTTCTAAGGAACAGGTTGGTCTTAGCCCTTATGAGATGCTATATGGGAGGCCTTTTGTTTATATCAGTGACCTCTTCCTAAATCCATAGGCTCAGACCCTCCAGTCTTATACCATGGCCATTGGGCAATTCCAACAGGATATACACTTGTGGGGTATCAACCAGGACCCAAAAGATTCTAAAGAGCCACCACTATATGCTCCAGGGACTCAAGTCCTGATTAAATTCTGGAAAGAGGGGTCCCCAAAGGCTCAACTGCAGCCCACATGGAAGGGCCCCTACCCTGTAATACTTTCTGCCCCCACAGCAGTCAAGGCACCAGGACACGACTCTTGGATTCACTACTCATGAGTCAAGCTGTGGAAGAAAACAGAAGAGGACACTCAATACACCTGTGAGACCCTGGGAGATCTCAGATACCTATTCAGGACTACAAATGAGTGCCATTCTAGTGAACACCCTCCAAATTAAGTTTCTGGGGATAAGATTTCTCAGTATAGCTCTAAAGAGCCAAAGCTTGGCAGGGGTTGTACTCTAAAACAGACAAGAGATAGATCTCCTGATCCCTGAACAAGGAGGGACTTGAGCCATCTTGAATGAGATGTGTTGTTTCTGGGTAAATACCTCCAACTAAGTTAAAGAAAGTCTCACAGTCCTTAAGAAAAGCATTCAGACCCTACAGGATCTCAAAGAATGAGCTGGAGAGTTCTTGGGGTGGCTACAGTCTGTCTTTGGGGGATCCTTCTCCTGGTGAGGGGGAATTTGGAGTTGGCGAATGCCCCTACTAATCCCTGTTACCACCATAATGATGCTGCTTATGATTGCTCCATGTACTATCAATTGTCAAACCTGTTTTGTCTCTGCCCAGGGCAACAAGCTACAATATGCAGTACTAGTTCAACAAGGATATATAAAACTACAGCTGACCATGGAAAATAACACTCACCCTTAGATGGACACTGCTGTAAGGACTCTGAGGCTTGAGACTAGCAAGAGGGGGAGGCCCAATGCCCCTTGCTGTCCTAGTTCAGCAGGATGTAGCCAGAAAGACCTCGACACCCCTATTCCCAAAGAACTGGGCCTCCCATCTCTTGAGGGGGGCATGTCAGGTAGTAAGAATAGGAAAAAGGAGTCCAGAATGGTGGTGGCTAAAAGGAAGGGAAAAGCCTGTGAAAATAGAACAAAGGAAGGTCCGAGGACCGGAGTGAGAACCTCAGGTAAAACAAAGAGCCCTTCTGGCTAACCCAGTTTATGTAGGGTAGGCTCGGGGGAGAAGAAAAAACATATAAGAACATATAAGAAAAAACATAAAAAGAGGAGCCAAAATTAGGCCAGGAACTTCTCTTCTCTTCGTGTCTTTTGGGTTGGCCCACCTTCACACCTTGAGGATTTATTTTCCTTTGCTTTCTAAATAAAACTGAGCTGTAACACTGGTCTGACGAAGGAAATTACACGGGGCTGTAACACTAGTCCATCCATTGCTTCACATTTTTGTTGTGTTGAGACAGAACCGAGGAAATTACAAACTCCCCTGACATAAGTGTCAGACTTATCCTTCAGCCACAAACAAATGTGAAAGTCAAAAAGTAATGGTCAGCAGCTCTTTTCAGGCATTCAACAGTAGATGTACACGACTCCTATCATTAAAAAGAAAGAAACACATGAGCTGAACAACACATTTAACCTGGCTTTCTGATCATGAGCACTTTCTAAACCATAGCACAATGAAATAGAAAACAGAGAAAAATAGTGTCCACAGTAACAGTTTAGAGATTTGTGGTGGATGGAATTTGTGAAGCAGGTTAGTAGAGAGAACATAGCAATTTAAAGATGAAACTTCAGAAATCTTTACCAAAGTTGTTTTCAGCCACTGACTCTGCAGGTCTAAGACTCCATGCAACTCAGAAGTGAATTTCTTATGGGCTGTGAGATGAATAGAGATTTTAGAGGTTGAATAGTATTCAGAATCATTAAAGGTCCATTGAGGCAGAGTAATGGGACCTTGTTCTGAACGAATACACTGGGTTTGGGGAATTCAATTCAGATGCCAAGAAAACCACATATTAGGGCTTTCATCTATTCTTGCCATGGATCAGGAGTTTCCTTTAGACATGTTCTAATGAGGCCTAAAGCAAAGCCCCAAGAGGATCAAATGGAGCCATTATCAGCCAGAAAGAAACTCAACACACTTCAAGAAACAAAAAAATAGGGATTTTTTTAATGTTATGGTAAATCTGAAGTTGTACACCTAAAACTAACACAATATTGTAAATCACCTACAGTAAAAGAAAATTGTCATAAAAAAATAACAAAATTTACTATCTTAAGCATTTTTCAGTGTGTAGTTATATGGGCTTACTATATTCACATTCTTGTGCAACAAATCTCTAGAAATTTTTTCATTCTACAAAACTGAAAACTCTGTGCCAATTGAAATTTCCCATTTCCCTCTCCTTTCAATCCCTGGCAACCATTATTTATCTCTCTATGAGATTGATTATTTCCCTGATAGCTCAGTTGGTAAAGAATCTGCCTGCAATGTGGGAGACCTGGGTTCGATCCCTGAGTTGAGAAGATGCCCTGGAGAAGGGAAAGGCTACTCAAGCCAGTATTCTGTCCTGGAGAATTCCATGGACTCCGTGGGATCACAAAGAGTCAAACACAACTGAGCAACTTTCACTTCACTTTCACACTTTCACAGTGAGAGCAGAATCTAATAATATGTCTTTTTGTGACTGCCTTATTCAATTGGCATAATGTCCTCAAGATTCATCAATGTTGTCTAATATGATAATATTTCTTTCTTTTGAGCTGAATAGTATTCCAATGTAGGTAAAACCACATTTTCCTTTTAAAATATTTTTTACTGAATGATTTTTCAAATTCTATAGTGCTGTACAATTTTCAAAACGTTCATATGCATGATGTCATATAATACCATAATAACACCCTTCCCCCATTATTCCTGTCTTGCCTTACCTCTCCCCACTGGTAACCACTGTAGTTTCTTCTCTGTATCTGTGAGTTATCTTCTTTTATATTGTATTCACTGTTTTATTTTATAGATTCCACATATAAATGATATCATTCATATCATTCAATATTTGTCTTTTTTGTCTTAGTTCACTTAGCATAATGCCCTCCAAGCTCATCCATGTTGCTACAGTTGGCAAAATTTCATTCTTTTTTTTAAATACCTGAGTAGTATTCTATTATATATATGTACCACACCTTTGTTCACTCATTTTTTGATGGACATTTAGGTTGCTTCCATACCTTGGCAATTATAAATAATGTTGTTATGAACATTGAGGTGCATGTATCTATCTTTTCAAATTAGTGTTTATATATATATTTATTCTTGGCGTATATGGTATATGGTAGTTCTATTTTCAGTTTTTTGAGAAACCTCCATACTGTTTTCCACAGTGGCTGCACCAACTTACGTTTCTACCAATAGTGGAAATCCTCTCCAGCATTCGTTATTTGTAGACTTGTTGTATGTTACTTATAGACACTCCACATTCTCTCCAGCATTTGTCATTTAAGGACTTTCAAATGTTGGTCATTCTGACTGGTGTGAGGTGGAACCTCACTGTACATTTGATGTGCATTTCTCTAATCATTAGTGATGTTAAGCATCTTTTGATGTGCCTGTTGGCCATCGGGATGTCTTCTTTAGAGAAGTGTCTGTTTAGGTCCTCTCATTTTTGATTCAGCTGTTTGTTTTTTTCTTGTTGAGTTGTATGAGCTGTTTGTATATTTTGGAAGTTAAAGCCTTGTTAGTTGCATCATTTGCAAATTATCTCATTTGGTAGGCTGTCTTTTCATTTCTTTTTTATGGATTCCTTTGTTTTGCAAAAGCTTGTAAGATTGATCCAGTTCAGTTCAGTTGCTCAGTCATGTCTGATTCTTTGCAACCCCATGGAATGCAGCATGAAAGGCCTCCCTGTCTATCACCAACTCCCAGAGTTTACTCAAACTCATCCATTGAGTTGGTGATGCCATCGAACCATCTCATCCTCTGTCATCCCCTTCTCCTCCTACCTTCAGTCTTTCCCAGCATCAGAGTCTTTTCAAACGAGTCAGATCTTTGCATCAAGTGGCCAAAGTATTGCAGTTTCAGCTTCGGCATCAGTCCTTCTAGTGAACAGCCAGGACTGATTTCCTTTAGGATGGACTGGTTTGATCTCCTTGCAGTCCAGGGGACTCTCAAGAGTCTTCTCCAACACCACAGTTCAAAAGGATCAATTCTTCAGTGCTCAGCTTTCTTTATAGTCCAAATCTCACATCCATACATGACTAGTGGAAAAACCATAGCCTTGACTAGATGGACCTTTGTTGGCAAAGTAATGTCTCTGCTTTTTAATATGCTGTCTATGTTGGGCATAACTTTCTTTCCAAGGAGTAAGCATCTTTTAATTTCTTCCAAAAACACAAGAGACAACTCTACACATGGATATCACCAGGTCCTGACACCGAAGTTAGATTGATTATATTCTTTGCAGCCAAAGATGGAAAATCTCTATAAGTCAGCAAAAACAAGACCGGGAGCTGACTATGGCTCAGATCATGAACTCCTTGTTGCCAAATTCAGACTGAAGTTGAAGAAAGTGAAGAAAACCACTAGACCATTCAGGTATGACCTAAATCAAATCCCTTATGACTATACAGTGGAAGTGAGAAATAGATTTAAGGGACTAGACCTGATAGAGTGCCTGATGAACTATGGACGGAGGTTCGTGACATTGTACAGGAGACAGGAATCAAGATCATCGCTAAGAAAAAGAAATTCAAAAAAGCAAAATGGCTGTCTGAGGAGGCCTTACAAATAGCTGTGAAAATTAGGGAAGCAAAAAGCAAAGGAGAAAAGGAAAGATATACCCATTTGAATGCAGAGTTCCAAAGAATAGCAAGGAGACATAAGAAAGCCTTCCTCAGTGATCATTGCAAAGAAATAGAGGAAAACAACAGAATGGGAAAGACTAGAGATCTCTTCAAGAAAATTAGAGATACCAAGGGAACATTTTATGCAAAGATGGGCTCAATAAAGGACAGAAATGGTAGGGACCTAACAGAAGCAAAAGATATTAAGAAGAGGTGGCAAGAACACAGAACTGTACAAAAAAGATCATCACGACCCAGATAATCACAATGGTATGATCACTCACCT
Organism: Bos taurus; assembly: GCF_002263795.3. Taxonomy (NCBI): domain Eukaryota; kingdom Metazoa; phylum Chordata; class Mammalia; order Artiodactyla; family Bovidae; genus Bos; species Bos taurus. The sequence continues at coordinate 15,085,701 of NC_037355.1, read as the reverse complement.
AGAGCCAGACATCCTGGAATGTGAAGTCAAGTGGGCCTTAGGAAACATCACTACGAACAAAGCTAGTTGAGGTGACAGGATTCCAGTTGAGTTATTTCAAATCCTGAAAGACGATGCTGTGAAAGTACTGCACTCAATATGCCAGCAAATTTGGAAAACTCAGCAGTGGCCACAGGACTGGAAAAGGTCAGTTTTCATTCCAATCCCAAAGAAGGCAATGCCAAAGAATGCTCAAACTACCACACAATTGTACTCATCTCACACGCTAGTAAAGTAATGCTTAAAATTCTCCAAGCCAGGTTTCAGCAATATGTGCACCATGAAATTCCAGATGTTCAAGCTGGTCTTAGAAAAGGCAGAGGAACCAGAGATCAAACTGCCAACATCCAGTGGATCATCAGAAAAGCAAGAGAGTTCCAGAAAAACATCTTTTCTGCTTTACTGACTATGCCAAAGCCTTTGACTGCATAGATCACAATAAACTGTGGAAAATTCTGAAAGAGATGGGAATACCAGACCACCTGACCTACCTCTTGAGAAATCTGCAGGTCATGGAAGGTATGCAGGTCAGGAAGCAACAGTTAGAACTGCACATGGAACAACAGACTGGTTCCAAATAGGAAAAGGAGTATGTCAACGCTGTATATTGTCACCCTGCTTATTTAACTTATATGCAGAGTACATCATGAGAAACGCTGGGCTGGAGGAAGCACAAACTGGAATCAAGATTGGCAGAAGAAATATTAATAACCTCAAATATGCAGATGATACCATCCTTATGGCAGAAAGTGAGGAAGAACTAAAGAGCCTCTTGATGAACGTGAAAGAGGAGAGTGAAAAAGTTGGCTTAAAGCTTAACATTCAGAAACCTGAGATCATGGCATCCGGTCCCATCACTTCATGGGAAATAGATGGGGAAACAGTGGAAACAGTGGCTGGTTTTATTTTTCTGGGCTCCAAAATCACTGCAGATGGTGATTGCAGCCATGAAATTAAAAGACACTTACTCCTTGGAAGGAAAGTTATGACCAACCTAGATAGCATAATGAAAAGCAGAAACATTGCTTTGCCAACAAAGGTCCATCTAGTCAAGGCTATGGTTTTTCCAGTAGTCATGTATGGATGTGAGAGTTGGACTGTAAAGAAAGCTGAGCCCAGAAGAATTGATGCTTTAGAACTATGGTGTTGGAGAAGACTCTTGAGAGTCCCTTGGACTGCAAGGAGATCCAACCAGTCCATCCTAAAGGAGATCAGTCCTGGGTGTTCATTGGAAAGGCTGATGTTGAAGCTGAAACTGCAGTACTTTGGCACCTGATGTGAAGAGCTGACTCATTTGAAAAGACCCAGATCCTGGGAAAGATTGAGGGCAGGAGGAGAAGGAGATGACAGAGGATGAAATGGTTGGATGGCATCACCAACTCAATGTACATGGGTTTGGGTGGACTCTGGGAGTTGGTGATGGACAGGGAGGCCTGGCATGCTGTGGTTAATGGGATCGCAAAGAGTCAGACATGACTGAGCGACTGAACTGACCTGAACTAGGTTGGTCATAAGTTTCCTTCCAAGGAGTAAGCGTCTTTTAATTTCATGGCTGCAATCACCATCTGCAGTGATTTTGGAGCCCCCCAAAATAAAGTCTGACACTGTTACCCCATCTATTTGCCATGAAGTGATGGGACCAGATGCCATGATCTTAGTTTCCTGAATGTTGATCTTTAAGCCAACTTTTTCACTCTCCTCTTTCACTTTCGTCAAGAGGCTCTTTAGTTCTTCTTCACTTTCTACCATAAGCGTGGTGTCATCTGCATATCTGAGGTTATTGATGTTTCTCCTGGCAATCTTGATTCTAGCCTGTGCTTCCTCCAGCCCAGCATTTCACATGATGTACTCTGCACATAAGTTAAATCAGCTGGGTTACAATATAGAGCCTTGATGTACTCCTTTTCCTATTTGGAACCAGTCTGTTGTTCCATGTCCAGTTCTAACTGTTGCTTCCTGACTGGCATACAGGTTTCTCAAGAGGCAGGTCAGGTGGTCTGGTATTCCCATCTCTTTCAGAATTTTCCATTTTGTAGTGATTCACATAGTCAAAGGCTTTGGCATAGTCAATAAAGCAGAGGTAGATGTTTTTCTGGAACTCTCTTGCTTTTACAATGATCTAGCGGATGTTGGCAGTTTGATCTCTGTTTCTCTGCCTGTTCTAAGACCATCTTGAACATCTGGAAGTTCTTGGTTCACGTATTGTTGAAGCCTGGCTTGGAGAATTTTGAGCATTACTTTACTAGCGAGTGAGATGAGTGCAATTAGGCGGTAGTTTGAACATTCTTTGGCATTGCCTTTCTGTGGGATTTGAATGAAAACTGACCTTTTACAGTCTTGTGGCCACTGCTGAGTTTTCCATATTTGCTGGCATATTGAGTGCAGTACTTTTACAGCATCATCTTTTAGCATTTGAAATAACTCAACTGGAATTCCATCACCTCTACTGGCTTTGTTCGTAGTGATGCTTTCTAAGGCCCACTTGACTTCACATGCCAGGTTGTCTCTCTCTAGGTGAATGATCACACCATTATGTTTATCTGAATCGTAAGGATCTTTTTCATAGAGTTTTCTGTGTATTCTTGCCACCTCTTCTTAATATCTTTTGCTTCTGTTAGTTCCATACCATTTCTGTCCTTTATTGAGCCTATCTTTGCATGAAATGTTCCCTAGTGTCGCTGATTTTCTTGAAGAGATCTCTAGTCTTTCCCATTCTATTGTTTTCCTGAATTTCTTTGCACTGATCACTGAGGAAGGCTTTCTTATCTCTCTTTGCTATTCTTTGGAACTCTGGATTCAAATGGGTATATCTTTCCTTTTCTCCTTTGCTTTTTGCTTCCCTTATTTTCACAGCTATTTGTAAGGCCTCCTCAGACAGCCATTTTGCTTTTTTGCATTTCTTTTTCTTGGGGATGGCCTTGATCTCTGCCTCCTTTCAATGTCATGAACCTCCGTCCATAGTTCATCAGACACTCTGTCTATGAGATCTAGTCCCTTAAATGTATTTCTCACTTCCAATGTATAATCGTAAGGGATGTGATTTAGGTCATGCCTCAATGGTCTAGTGGTTTTCCCCACTTTCTTCAATTTAAGTCTGAATTTGACAATAAGGAGCTCATGATCTGTGCCACAGTCAGCTCCTGGTCTTGTTTTTGCTGACTGTGTAGAGCTTCTCCATCTTTGGCTGCAAAGAATATAATCAAGCTGATTTCGGTGTTGATCATCTGGTGATGTCCATGTGTAATGTCTTCTCTTGTGTTGTTGGAAGAGGGTGTAAGATTGATTAGGTTTCATTTGTTTATTTTTGTTTTTATTTCTATTACCTTGAGAGACTGACCTAAGAAAACATTAGTACAATTTATATCAGAGGATGTTTTGCCTATTGTCTCTGCTAGAAGTTTTATGGTGTTATGTCTTTAAGTTGTTTAAGCTTATTTTGGAGGGTGTGTTTTAACTTCATTGATTTACATGTGGCCCTCCAGCTTTCCCAACAACATTTGCTGAAGGGACTTTTTTCCCCCATTGTGTGTTCTTGCCCCATTTGTCAAATATTAATTGACTGTAGGTGTGTTGGTTTATTTATGGGCTCTCTATTCTCTGCCATTGATTCATGTCTCTTTTTCTGTCAGTATCATGCTGTTTTGATTATTGTAGCTTTGTAGTATTGTCTGAAGGCACTAGCCTTCTGCTTTGTACCTTCTCTTCAGGATTATTTTGGCAATTCTGGGTCTTTAATGGTTTCATATAAATATTAGGATTATTCTAGCTCTCTGAAAAATGTCAAGGGTTGTCTGATAGGGATCACAGTAACTTTGTAGATGGCTTTGGGTAGTAAGAAGGTATTGTGGCTCAGACGGTAAAGCGTCTACCAGCAATGCGGGAGACCTGGGTTCAATCCCTGGGTCAGAAAGATCCCCTGGAGAAGGAAATGGCAACCCACTCCAGTAATCTTGCCTGGAAAATCCCATGGATGGAGGATCCTGGTAGGCTACAGTCCATGGGGTCGCGAAGAGTTGGACACGACTGAGCGACTTCACTTCATACTTCTTGGGTACTATGGCCATTTTAACTATGTTAATTCTTCCAATCCTAGGGCATGGGTTGTGTTTCTATTTCTTTGAATCATCTTCAGTTTCCTTAACTAATGTTTTATGGTTCTCAGCATATAAATCTATCACCTCCTTGTTCAGGTTTTTTCCTTAGTATTTTATTTTTAGGGGTGTGATCTTAAAAGTTATTTTTCTTACATTCCCTTTCTGATCTTCTATTGTTAGTAAAGAAAGATGAAACTAATTTATTTATGTTAAAGATGTATCCTATTACCTTGCTGATTTTTTGTTTCAATTCTAGTAGTTTTGTGTGGCACATTTTTCTATATACAGTATCACATAATCTGCATATAATGATAATTTTACCTTTTCCCTTCAAATCTGTATACATTTGATTTCTTGTCTGATTGATGTGACTAGGGCTTCCAATACCATGTTGAATAGAAGAGGTGAGAGTAGGCATTCTTGTCTTGTTCCAGATCTTAGCAGAAAGGCTTTCAAGTTTTTACCATTGTGTATTATATTGGCTTTGTCATAAATAGTTTTTTTTATATTGAGATATGTCCGTTGTATACACCCACTTTGGTAACAGTTTTTATCATGAATGGATGTTGAATTTAGTCAAGTGCTATCCCTGCATCTATTGAGATGATCACATGGTTTTGGTTTTTTTCTTTTATGTGGTGTATCACATTGATTTATTTCCTTATGTTGAACCACCCTTGAATTTAGGATTAATCTTACTTAGTTGTGGTTATATGATCTTTTCTATGTGTTGTTGAATTCAGTCTGCTAATAGTTTGTTGAGAACTTTTGCATTTCTATTCATCAAAGATATTGGCCTGTAATTATCCTTTTTGGTGGTGTACTTGTCTGGTTTTGATATCAGGGTAATGGTGGCATCATAGAATGTCTTTGGGAGCATTCCCTCTTTCTTCAGTCTTCTGGAAGTTCTTTGTGTGTTTGGTAGAATTCACCCATGAAGCTATGTGGGCCTGGATTTATAGGGAGTTTTTTTTGTTTGTTTGTTTTTCTTATTATAGATTCTCTTTCACTTCTAGTGATCAGTCTGTTCAAGTTATTTATTTCCCCTTGATTCACTGTTGGTGATATATATAAATGGAAACCCACTCTAGTATTCTTGCCTGGGAAATCCCATGGACAGAGGAGCCTGGTGGGGTAAAGTCCATAGGGTCACAAAAAAATCAGATACAACTTAGCCACTAAAGAACAATGATGGATGTTTATAGAAATTTGTCCATCTTTTTTAGGTTGTTGAATTTGTTGGTGTATAATTGTTCATAGTATTCTGTTATGATTTTTTGTATTTCTGTGGTATTATTTCTGATTTCTCCTGTTTCTCCTTATTTTGTTCATTTGGGACTTCCCTCTTGTCTTCTTGGTGAGCTTGTTTATCAATTTTGTTTACCATTTAAAATAACCAGCTCTTGATTTTATTGATTTTTTTCTTTTGTTTTTTAATCTCCATGTTATTTATTTAATCTCTGATCTTTAATATTTCCTTCCCTTTGCTGAATTTAGGTTTTGTTTGTTCTACTTTCTATAAGTTTTTAGCTGGTAGGTTAGGATATTTATTTGAGATTTTTCTTGTTTCTTAAAGAAGGCCTGTGTATCACTATGTATTATATGTATCACTATGAACTTCCCACTAAGAAATGCTTTTGCTGTATCCCATAGATTTTGTGTAGTTTTGTTTCATTGTCATTTGCCTCAAGGTATTTTTAAATTTCTTCTTTGATTTCATCATTGACCCTATGGGTTTTTAGTAGCATGTTATTTAGTCTCCATGTAATTGTTTTTTTTTTTTTCCCCTTTCTTTTTCTGTGGTTGATTTTTCCTTTCATATAGTTGTGTTCAGAAAAGATGCTTGAAATATTTTCTGTCCTCTTTAATTTGTTGAGGCTTATTTTGTGCCTAGAAATTAAAAGATGCTTGCTTCTTGGAAGAAAAGCTATAACAAACATAGACAGCATGTTAAAAAACAGAAACATTGCTTTCCAACAATGGTCCAAAAAGTCAAAGCTATGGTTTTTCCAGTAGTCATGTATGGATCTGAGAGTAAGACCATAAAGAAAGAGGAACTCTGAAAAATTTACCCTTTGAACTATGGTGTTGGAAAAGTCCCTTGAGAGTCCCTTGGACAGCAAAGAGGTCAAACCAGTCAATCCTAAAGGAAATAAATCCTGCATATTCATTGGAAGGACTAATGCTGAAGCTGAAACTCCAATACTTTGGCCACCTGATGGGAAGAACTGACTCCTTAGAAAAGACCCATATGCTGGGAAAGATTGAAGGCAGGGGGAGAAGGGGACAACAGAGGATGAGATGGTTGGATGGTATCACCGACTCAATGGACATGAGTTTGAGCAAACTCTGGGAGTTGTTGATGGACAGGGAAGCCTGGTTTGCTGCAGTCCATGGGGTCACAAATAGTTGGACATGACTGAGCAACTGAACTGAATATTGTGCCTTAGTATTTAGTTGGTCCTAGATAAAATATCTTTGTGCACTTGACAAGAATGTGTATCCTGCTCTTTAGAATGTAATGTCTGAGTGTGTATCCTGTGCTTTTTTGGATGTAATGTCCAGAAAATATCAGTGAAGTCTAACTGTTCTATTGTTATCATTTAGGATTTCTGTTGCTGAATTTCTGTCTCAATCTGCCCATTGATGTAAGTGGGTTCTTAAAATCTCCTGCCATTATTATATTCCCATAAGTTTCTCCCATTATGTCTATTTGTTTTATGTATTTGGGTGCTCCTATATTGGGTACATTGGCTTTCCTGGTAGCTCAGCTGATGAAGAATCTACCTGCAATGTGGGAGACCTGGGTTTGATCCCTGTGTTGGGAAGATCCCCTGGAGAAGGGAACAGCTACCCACTCCAGTAGAGAAGACCACTAGACCATTCAGGTATGAATTAATCATGCCTTCCAAATATGTAGTGGAAGTGGCAAATAGATTCAAGGGATTGTATCTGATAGAGTGCCTTAAGAACTACGGACAGAGGTAACGTTGTACAGGAGGCTGTGATCAAAACCATCCTCAAGAAAAAGAAATGCAAAAAGGCAAAATGGTTGTCTGAGGAGGCCTTACAAATTGCTGAGAAAAGAAGAGATTTTAAAGGCAAATGAGAAAAGGAAAGATATACCCATTTGAATACAGAGTTCCAAAGAAGAGCAAGGAGAGATAAGAAAGCCTTCCTAAGAGATCAATGCAAAGAAATAGAGGAAAACAATAGAATGGGAAAGACTAGAGATCTCTTCAAGAAAATCAGCAATACCAAGGGAACATTTCATGCAAAGATGGGCACAATAAAGGACAGAAATGGTGTGGACCTAACAGAAGCAAAAGATATTAAGAAGTGGTGGCAAGAAGACACAGAAGGACTGTACAAAAAAGGTCTAAATGACCCAGATAACCACGATGGTGTGATCACTCACCTAGAGCCAGATATCCTGGAATGTGAAGTCAGGTGGGCCTTAGGAAGCATTGCTACAAACAAAGCTAGTGGAGGTGATGGAATGCCAGTTGAGCTATTTCAAAACCTAAAAGATGATGCTGTAAAAGTCCTGCACTCAATATGCCAGCAAATTTGGAAAACTCAGCCGTGGCCACGGGACTGGAAAAAGTCAGTTTTCATTCCAATCCCAAAGAAAGGCAATGCCAAAGAATGTTCAAACTACTCCACAATCGCACTCATCTCACATGCTAGCAGAGTAATGCTCAAAATTCTCCAAGCTAGGCTTCAGTAGTTTATTAACCAAGAACTTGCAGATGTTCAATCTGGATTTAAAAAAGGTAGAGAACCAGAGATCAAATTGCTAACATCCATTGGATCATAGAAAAATCAAGAGAGTTCCAGAAAAACATCTGCTTCATTGACTACACCAAAATCTTTGACTGTGTGGGTCACAACAAACTGTGGAAAATTCTTAAAGAGATGGGAATGCCAGTCCCCCTGACCTGCCTCCTGAGAAACCTGTATGCAGGTCAAGAAGCAATATGTAGAACAGACATGGAATAATGGAGTCATTCCAAATTGGGAAAGGAGTATGCCAAGGCTGTGTATTATCACCGGGCTTATTTAACTTATATACAGAGTACATCATGTGAACTGCCAGGCTGGATGAAACACAAACTGGAATCAGGATTGCTGGGAGAAACGTCAATAACCTCAGATATGCAGATGAACACCACCTTATGACAGAAAGAGAAGAGGAACTGAAGAGCCTCTTGATGAAAGTGAAAGAGGAGAGTGAAAAAGTTGGCTTAAAGCTCAACATTCAAAAAATTAAGATCATGGTATCCAGTCCCATCACTTCATGGCAAATAGATGGGGAAACAATGGAATCAAAAATAAAAACAATTTTATTTTTGAGGGCTCCAAAATTACTGCAGATGGTGACTTCAGCCATGAAATTAAAAGATGCTTGCTCCTTGGAAGAAAAGCTATGACAAACCTTTATAGCATATTAAAAAGCAGAGACATTACTTTGCCAAGAAAGGTCTGCCTGGTCAAAGCTATGGTTTTTCCAGTAGTCATGTATGGATGTGAGAGTTGGACTATAAAGAAAGCTGAGCACCAAAGAATTGATGCTTTTGAACTGTGGTGTTGGAGAAAACTCTAGAGTCCCTTGGACTGCCAGAAGATCAAAGCAATCAGCCCTAAAGGAAATCAGTCCTGCATATTCATTGAAAGGACTGATGCTGAAGCTGAAACTCTAATACTTTGGCCACCTGATGCAAATAACTGAGTCCTTGGAAAAGACCGTGATGCTGGGAAATATTGAAGGCAAAGGAGAAGGGGACGACAGAGGATGAGATGGGTGGATAGCATCACCAACTCGATGGACATGAGTTTGAGCATGCTGTGGAAGTTGGTGATGGACAGGGAAGCATGGCGTGCTGTAGTCCATGCTGTCACAGAGAGTTGGACATGACTGAACTGAACTGATATTGTGCACATACGTGTGAATGAGAGTAATATCTTTTCCTATATTGATCCTTTTTATCATTATATAGTATCTTTTACCTTTAACCTTTGTTTTAAAGTGCATTTTGTTTGATATGAATATTGTGACCCATGCTTCCTTTTCAGTTTCATTTACATAAAAAAATTTTCCCACCTGCTTACTTTCAGTCTATGTATGTCCTTTGTCCTGAAAGGGATCTCTTGTAGGCAGCATATTGTAGGCTTTCAGTTTTTAACCCAGTCTGCCACTCTATCTCTTTTGGGACTGGGACATTTAGTCCATTCACATTTAAGGTAATTATTGATAGATATGTATTTATTGCCATTTATAACTGTCACCTTGTTTTCCTATTGATTTTATATTTCTTCTTTTTCCCTTTTGTGTTTTGATGATTTTCTTTTGTATTATGCTAGAGTTGTCTTCTTTTTTTTTTTTTTTTGTGAATCTATTGTATGTTTTTGATTAGTGGTTGCCTTGTTTTTCAATTATATAACCCGTTCCTATATCTACTTACTTTAGAATGGTAGCCATAGAGCATCAAACACATTCTCAAAAAAAAAAAAGAAAAATTTACATTTTCCTACTTTCCTCCCCCACATTTTATGATTTTGATGTCCTTTTCCATATCTTCATGTTCATCGTTTTGCTGTTCATTGTGATTATCATCACTTTTGCAGAAGTTTTTTTTATTTTTTAAAGTCTGTGTATTAGCCTTATTGAAGTGATTCACTTACCAGTTATACAAATCACCTAAATATTAAACCTGAGATAATAACAGGTGCAGAGGAAGACATTCAAGCAAATATTTCTTAGCTATTATCGGAACACTAGTACATAAAGAATTGATAAATTGGGCTTTATCAAAATTATAAAATTCTGATCTTTGCTATTCCTTGAAATACTCTAATAAGCTAATGAACTAGCAAGCCATAAGTTGAATATAATATATTTGAATATGGACTTTATCTGTAATTTCTTTAAATGGACAAATGGTTTACACATATACTTCACTTTTGAAGATATAAAGGCAACATATAAACACATGAAGGAATATTAACATAATTAGGCGTTGTTGTTGTTCAGTTGCTAAGCTGTGTCCAACTCTTTATGACCCCATGGACTACAGCACACCAGTCCTTCACTGTCTCTTGCAGTTTGTTCAGATTAATGTCCATGAGTCAGTGATGCCATTCCCACTGTCTCATCCTCTGTTGCCTCCTTTTCCTCCTGCCCTCAGTCTTGTCCAGCATCAGGGTCTTTTCCAGGGAGTCAGCTCTTTGCATCAGGTGGTCAAAGTATTGGAGCTTCAACTTCAGCAACAGTCATTCCAATGAATATTGGTTTTCATTGTTGAAAATAATGAAACATTCAGGGTCGATTTCCTTTAGGATTGACTGGTTTGATCTCTTTGCTGTCCAAAGGACTCTCAAGTCTTCTCCAACACCACAATTCGAAAGCATCAATTCTTCGGCATTCAGCCTTCTTTATGGACCAACTCTCACATCTTGCATGACTACTGGAAAAACCGTAACTTTGACTATATTCATCTTTGTTGGCAAAATGATGTCCCTCCTTTTTAATAGATTCTTTAGGTTTATCTAGGGCTTCCCTTGTGGCTCAGCTGGTAAAGAATCCACCTGCAGTGCAGAAGACCTGGGTTTGATCACTGGGTTGGGAAGATCCCTTAGAGAAGGGAAATGCTACCCACTCCAGTATTCTGGCCTGGAGAATTCCATGGACTTTATAGTCCATGGTGTTACAAAGAGTCGGACACAACTGAGTGACTTTCACTTCACTCTAGGTTTATCATAGCTTTAATTCTAAGGAACAAGCTTCTCTTAATTTCATGGTTGCAGTCTGTCTGCAGTGATTTTGCAGCCCAAGAAAATAAAATCTATCACTGCTTCCCCTTTTGCCCGTTCTATTTGCCATGAAGTGATGGGATCAGATGCCATTATCACAGTGGTATAACATTAGAAATCTACAGCAAAGGGAAATTCCGAAAAATCACAGATATGTACAAATCAAATAATACAGTCTTGAATGGATCAGAGACAAAAATCACAAAAGAAACTAAAAAATACTTTGTTCAGTTCAGTTCAGTCGCTCAGTCATGTCCGACTCTTTGCGACCCCATGAACTGCAGCACGCCAGGCCTCCCTGTCCATCACCAACTCCTGGAGTTCACCCAAACCCATGTCCATCGAATCGGTGATGCCATCTAACCATCTCATCCCCTGTCGTCCCCTTCTCCTCCTGCCCTCAATCTTTTCCAGCGTCAGGGTCTTTTCCAATGAGTCAGCTCTTCTCATCAGGTGGCCAAAGTATTGCAGTTTCAGCTTCAACATCAGCCCTTCCAATGAACACCCAGGACTGATCTCCTTTAGAATGGATTAGTTGGATCTCCTTGCAGTCCAAGGGACTCTCAAGAGTCTTCTCCAACGTCTCAGTTAAAAAGCATCAATTCTGCACTCAGCCTTCTTCACAGTCCAACTCTCACATCCATACATGACCACAGGAAAAACCACAGCCTTGACTAGACGAACCTTTGTTGGCAAAGTAATGTCTCTACTTTTAAATATGCTGTCTAGGTTGGTCAAAACTTTCCTTCCAAGGAGTAAGTGTCTTTTAATTTCATGGCTGCAGTCACCATCTGCAGTGATTTTGGAGCCCAGAAAAATAAAATCAGCCACTGTTTCCACTGTTTCCCCATCTATTTGCCATGACGTGATGAGACCGGATGCCATGACCTTAGTTTTCTGAATGTTGAGCTTTAAGACAACTTTTTCACTCTCCTCTTTCACTTTCACCAAGAGGCTCTTTAGTTCTTCACTTTCTGCCATAAGGGTGGCGTCATCTGCATATCTGAAGTTATTGATATTTCTCCCAGCAATCTTGATTCCAGCCTGTGCTTTCTCCAGCCCAGGGTTTCTCATGATGTACTCTGCATATAAGTTAAATAAGCAGGGTGACAATATACAGCCTTGACGTACTCCTTTTCCTATTTGGAACCAGTCTATTGTTCCATGTCCAGTTCTAACTGTTGCTTCCTGACCTGCATACAGGTTTCTCAAGAGGCAGGTCAGGTGGTCTGGTATTCCCATCTCTTTCAGAATTTTCCAGTTTGTTGTGATCCACATAGTCAAAGTCTTTGACATAGTCAGTAAAGCAGAAGTAAATGTTTTTTTGATGATCCAGCAGATGTTGGCAATTTAATCTCTGGTTCTTCTGCCTTTTCTAAAACCAACTTGAACATCTGGAAGTTCATGGTTCACGTATTGCTGAAGCCTGGCTTGGAGAATTTTAAGCATTACTTTACTAGCGTGTGAGATGAGTGCAATTGTGCAGCAGTTTGAGCATTCTTTGGCATTGCCTTCTTTGGGATTGGAATGAAAACTGACCTTTTCCAGTCCCGTGGCCACTGCTGAGTTTTCCAAATTTGCTGGCATATTGAGTGAAGCACTTTCACAGCATCATCTTTCAGGATTTTAAATAGCTCAAATGGCATTCCATTACCTCCACTAGCTTTGTTTGTAGTGAAGCTTCCTAAGGCCCACTCGACTTCACATTCCAGGATGTCTGGCTCTAGGTGAGTGATCATACCATTGTGATTATCTGGGTCGTGAAGATCTTTTTTGTATAGTTCTTCTGTGTATTCTTGCCACCTCTTCTTAATATCTTCTACTTCTGTTAGGTCCCTACGATTTCTGTCCTTTATTGAGCCCATCTTTGCATGAAATGTTCCCTTGGTATCTCTAATTTTCTTGAGGAGATCTCCAGTCTTTCCCATTCTGTTGTTTTCCTCTATTTCTTTACACTGATCGCTGAGGAAGGCTTTCTTATGTCTCCTTGCTATTCTTTGGAACTCTGCATTCAAATGGGTATATCTTTCCTTTTCTCCTTTGCTTTTTACTTCCCTTCTCTTCACCGCTATTTGTAAGACCTCCTCAGACAGCCATTTTGCTCTTTTGCATTTCTTATTCTTGGGAATGGTCTTGATCCCTGTCTCCTGTACAATGTCACGAACCTCCATCCATAGTTCATCAGGCACTCTGTCTATCAGGTCTAGTCCCTTAAATCTATTTCTCACTTCCACTGTATAATCATAAGGTATTTGATTTAGTTCATACCTCAATGGTCTAGTAGTTTTCTCCACTCTCTTCACTTTCAGTCTGAATTTGCCAATAAGGAGTTTATGATCTGAGCCACAGTCAGCTCCCACTCCTGTTTTTGCTGACTGTATAGAGCTTCTCAGTCTTTGGCTGCAAAGAATATGATTGTTCTGATTTCAGTGTTGACTATCTGGTGATGTACCTGTGTAGAGTCTTCTCTTGTGTTGTTGGAAGGGGGTGTTTGCTATGACCAGTGTGTTCTCTTGGCAGAACTCTATTAGCCTTTGCCCTGCTTCATTCTGTACTCCATGGCCAAATTTGCCTGTTACCCCAGATGTTCCTTGACTTCCTACTTTTGCATTCCAGTCCCCTATAATGAAGAGGACGTCTTTTTTGGGTGTTAGTTCTAGAAGGTCTTGTAGGTCTTCATAGAACTGTTCAACTTCAGCTTCTTCAGCGTTACTGGTCAGGGCTTAACTTGGATTACCGTGTTATTGAATGGTTTGCCTTGGAAATGAACAGAGATCATTCTGTTGTTTTTTTGAGATTGCATCCAAGTAATGCATTTTTTTTTTCTAATTTTATTTTATTTTTAAACTTTACATAATTGTATTAGTTTTGCCAAATATCAAGTAATGCATTTTGGACTCTTGTTGACTGTGATAGCTACTCCATTTCTTCTAAGGGATTCCTGCCCACAGTAGTAGTTATAATGGTCATCTGAGTTAAATTCACCCATTCCAGTCCATCTTAGTTCACTGATTCCTAGAATGTCAATGTTCACTCTTGTCATCTTCTGTTTGATCTCCTCTAATTTGCTTTGATTCATGGACCTAACTTTCCAGGTTCCATCACCAGTCCCATTCACACCTAGGTGTTGCTTTTTCTTTGGCTTCATTCCTTCATTCTTTCTGGAGTTATTTATCCACTGATCTCTTGTAGTATATTGGGCACCTACCAACCTGGGGAGTTCATCTTTCAGTGTTGTATCTTTTTGCCTTTTTGTACTGTTCATGGGGTTCTCAAGGCAAGAATACTGAAGTGGTTTGCCATTCCCTTCTCCAGTGGACCACATTCTGTCAGACCTTTCCACCATGACCTGGCTGTTTTGGGTGGCCCCACATGGCATGGCTGAGTTTCATTGAGTTAGACAAGGCTGTTGTCCATGTGATCAGATTGGCTGGTTGTCTGTGATTGTAGTTTCCATCTGTCTGCCCTCTGATGCCCTCTCTCAGTTCCTACTGTCTTACTTGGGTTTCTCTTACGTTAGACGTGGGTTTTCTCTTCACGGCTGCTCCAGCAAAGCACAGCTGCTGCTCCTCCTATCTCAAAAAAATACTTTGAGGTGAGTGAAAATAAAAACAGTGTGCTAAAATTATAGGATACAGCTAAAACTGTTATTAGAGAGAAATTTATTGTTGTCGATACCTATATGTAAAAAGAAGAAGGATCTTAAATTGATAATTTAATGTTACATCTAAAAATAACTAGACAAAGAAGGAGAAATATTTTTTGGCATCCCTTATATGTGGAATCAAAAAAGAAATGATACAGATGAACTTACAAAACAGAAACAGACTCACAGACTTCAAGAACCAACTTATGGTTGAGGGATGAGAGGGGCTGGGATGAAGGGAAGGGAAGTCAGGGAATTTGAGATCGACATATGCGCACACTGCTATTTAAAGTGGATAATCAACAAGGACCTGCGGAACTCTGCTCAATATTATGTGGCAGCCTGGATGGGAGGGGAGTTTGGGGGAGAATGGATAAATGTGTATGTATAGCTGGGTCCCTGGAGAAGGCGATGGCATCCCACTCCAGTGCTCTTGCCGGAAGAGCCTGGTAGGCTGCAGTCCATGGGTTCGCAAGGAGTCGGACACGACTGAGCGACTTCACTTTCACTTTCCACTTTCATGCATTGGAGAAGGAAATGGCAACCCACTCCAGTGTTCTTGCCTGGAAAATCCCACGGACAGGGGAGCCTGGTGGGCTGCCGTCTATGGGGTCGCCCAGAATCGGACACGACTGAAGCGACTTAGCAGCTGTCCCTTTGCTGTTCACCTGAAACTATCAAAACATTGCTAATTGGCTATACCCCAACACAAAATAAAAAGTTAAAAAATAAAAGGAACCAGAAAAGAGACAACTAAAACCAAAGCAATCAAAAAGAAAAAAAATAAGGTTAGTGGATAATCTTTAATAAATAATAAATAAAATTGAGGATAGAAAAATAGGTGAAATCAAAAGTTTATTCTTTGAAAAGGTCAATAGAATTGATAAATCTTTATTTAGTTAGATCCATTATGAAAAAAAAGAGATAAGATTCAAATTACTAAAATCAGAAATGGCAAGAAGGGCACATTATTTCTGATCTTACAGAAATAAATCCAGTGATTTGAGAACTGAAGCTTCTATAAGTGCACTTCTGCCTTGAGCCAGTCAGACTTCGGAGAGACCTACACTATCCTTTGAGGCAGATGTATTGACTAAGGTATTACAGGTCAGTAGAGGTTGAGAAGAGTGACTCACAGGCCAGACTGAACTGGCAGGTGTTTTTCAGCTGTCTCACTTAGTAGTTTTTTAAAAAATTTAAATAAGTTAATTATATGCAAAAAATCAGGAGATTTCACGTTTAAAATTTTATGACCTATAGAAAAATCTGAAGATTTACCTGTCTACATTTCAGCCTAACAACTGTTAGATATAGCTGAGAAGGACCCTGATCTTCAGAGGAGCCATGTATTTCTATTTCTTCATAGCCCTGTTGTCTTATGCCTCATCATTGCTTTCATTTACTCCATCTTCTAGCCTTCCTAAGAATATTTTCATCTCTGTTAACAGACCTAGATCCATGACTGATTCAGCCCAATATTCAGTGTATGACAGAAGCGGATTTTCTTAATATTAGTCATTTTATTTCCTCTTGTAGATGTATGAACAGAGATACAAGAACATAAAAAGCTTTACTTCAGTTCACACAGCCAGCCAGTGGCAGATCTGGAACTTGAACCTTAGGCATGTCTGTCAATTCTTTTACACTGCATCCTGCCAATTTTAAGTCTTCCAAATCTTTCTGACAACTATTTCAATATTACCTGTACTGGTTCTTTCAGCTATGAATTCTGTGTTTGTTAACCTCTGTATATAAATGCCTTCTCATGAATTGTCTGAGCTTTGCCTCTTTGCAAGCCTGATGTGAAGAAGTTTGGTTTAAAAAAATTCATATTCACCCCTTCTCCATGACCTCTTTTAAAATATGCTTTGGTCATTTCTTCTCCAGCCTTTGTCTTTTTTTTTTCTTTTTATGATTTAAAGGAGAAAAGTGTTTATTTTTTTTCCATATTTCCACCCTGAGTTGAGCAGTTTAGGTTCATGGGGTAGTTCAGCTCCATGACACCCTTCAAGTCCTCCGATTTCCCTGTCTTCTTCACTAAGGACCACCTGGAGCCGAGGAACTGCAGCTCAGGAACTAGAGGCCAGCCTGCTCCCTGTCTTAGTGTAGAGAGGTTCACTAGGATGCAGCCACACCCGTGTATGTATATGTTACCTATGGCTGCTTTGAGGCTGCAAGCACAGAGATGAGAATTTCAGTGACTTCATGGCTGCAGAGTATGCAGTATTTACTATCTGACTCTTTAGAGACAATGTCTAGCCTTTGTCTTTTAAAGAGCCTTAACTTCTTTGTGGGGCTTGCCTAGAGTCTAGAGGTCAGTTGGCTGTAGGTTTCTGTTTGATGCTTTAGGAAGACTCAAGGAATATGTAAGATTGCTCTCCACTCTACCTGCAAAGCCCACCCCATTTGAAAGGAAGCTTCTTATGAGGGGAAAAAGGCTCAGCCCAAGAGCTGTTAAGAATTTCCACATCGCTGTCCATTAGGTCCACTCTCATGCTCTACCATTTCTTTCCAATGACTTTTCTAAACTTCAACTTTTCATTTTCATACCTTTACACAAAATTGTCCTTAATCCTTTTATAGCAATGTTTTCCTGTTTATTTTTTACTTTTGCTTTTTTGTCTCCTAATTCCTGCTCTTAATCCCTAATCGTCTATATTTATATGGGTTTTGTCTAAAATTTTATCTCATGAATTTTTGTCCTTTATCTCTTTTGCTTTTAGAGTTGTAGCCCTTAATCTCATTGACCTCTAGCCTTTTATATTGTATTTTACATGTCATTTATTTTCTTTTATGATTTTGACTGTTAATCTTTTGCCTTCATTAGACTTTTTAGTCTCCCATTTTAATCCTTACTTTATTTTTCCTCCCTTCTCAATGTTTTAATGTTACTGCCTTTCTAACCTCCCATTCTTCCTTAATTATTAAAAGTTTATCATATATGTTTCCTTAATTAATTTTTTAAATCATGGCTGACAGAGAGTGTGATCACAGCAGGAACAACCACAGAGTTCAGTACTAGAATCCAGGGGAAGGGGAAGCTTTCTTTTCTGCCCATGTTGCCTTCATGGGTCTCCTCTTTTTTAAGAATTTTTATTGGAGTATATAGTTGATTTGATTGGAGTGTAGTTGTGTTAGTTTCAGGTGTACAGAAAAGTGAATCATATATATCCACTTTTTTTTAGATTCTTTCCCCACATAGATCATCAGAGAATATTGAATAGAGTTCCCTGTGCTATATGGTAGGTCCTTATTAGTTATCTGTTTCATATGTAGCAGTGTGCATATGTCAAGTCCAATACCACAATTTATCCCCCACCTTACCCCCTGATGATGATGTTTGTTCTCTACATCTGTAACTCTGTTTCTGTTTTGTAGATAAGTTCATTTGTACTCTCTTTTTAGATTCCATATATAAGTGATATCATATCACTTTGTCTGTCTTATATTACTCAGTATGACAATCTCCAGGTCCATCCAGCTGCAAATAACATTATTTTATTCTTTTCTATGGCTGAGTAATATTCTACTGTATATTTGTACCACATTTTCTTTATCCATTCCTCTGTTGATGATCATTTAGGTTGCCTCCATGGTCTGGTTATTGTAAATAGTATTGAGTGACTTCACTTTCACTTTTCACTTTTATGCATTGGAGAAGGAAATGGCAACCCACTCCAGTGTTCTTGCCTGGAGAATCCCAGGGTCAGGGGAGCCTGGTGGGCTGCTGTCTGTGGGGTTGCACAGAGTCGGACACGACTGAAGCAACTTAGCAGCAGCAGCAGCTGCTCTGAATATTGGGATGCATATATCTTTTGGGATTATGGTTTTCTTTGAATATATGCCCAGGAATTGGATTGCTGAATCACATGGTAGCTCTAGTTTTTGTTTTATAAGGAACATTCATACTGTTTTCCAAGGGCCTCCCTGGTAGCTCAGCTGGTGAAGAATCCACCTGAAATGCAGGAGACTCTGGTTCAATCCCTGGTTTGGGAAGATCCCCTGAAAAGGGATAGGCTACCCACTCCAGTATTCTTGGGCTTCCCTGGTGGCTCAGATGGTAAAGAATCTGCCTGCAATGCAGGAGACCTGGGTTCCATCCCTGGGTTGGAAAGATTCCCCAGAGGAGGGCATGGCCACCCACTCCAGTATTCTTGCCTGGAGAATCCCCATGGACAGAGGAGCCTAGCGGGCTACAGTCCATGGGGCCACAAAGAGTTGGACACGACTGAACGACTACTCACAGCAGAGCACAACATACTGTTTCCATAGTGGCTGCATCAGTTTACATTCCCACCAACAGTGTAGGAGGGTTCTCTTTTGTCCACACCCTCTCCAGAATGTATTGCTGTACATTTTTTTGATGATGGCCATTCTGACTGGTGTAAGGTAATACCTCATTGTAATTTTGATCTACATTTCCCTAATAATTAATAATATCATTTGCTTGTATTTCTCCCAAACTTTTCATCTTTTTCTTGTGATTTCATAAGAGTGTTGAACATTTATTTATTATAATTTCCTATAGCAGAGGTATTTTTCTCTGGGGACCTGAATTTGAGGTTAACAGTGGTCGTACAGGGTTCACCTAGAATCAAAAGAAACAAAAAGATTGATTCCATGTGGAAAATTCTTTTATTGATATTTATTTCAATTACTTCATCTTTAAAGTGTAATCTGTCATTTTTGAAAATGTGAACAAAGTTCACAAAGTTTAAAGTTTAATATTATCTTCTGAATGCAATATTATAAGAGAAGTAAATAATTCTAGTTTACCTTTTCCTTTCTTGCTTTCATACTCTTTGCTAATCTGTAAAAATGAGGATTATAATGCTAATTCTATAAACTTACAATGAGAATTAAGTGAGAAAAATACATGTTCCTATGTACAACATAATGCATAAACTATAGTAGCTTCTCAGTGAAATTTTCCCTTTCTTTTTCTTCCTAGTCAATTAAAAATCATATCAAATTAATTGCATATATTAAGCAGAGGAATTAATTTGGAAACCAGAACTTCATCGCTTATAGAAATAGCCAAAGCAGATTCTTATTATCAAATACAATTCAGTTTAGTTCATTTCAGTTGCTCAGTCATGTCCAATTCTTTGCGACCCCATGGACTGCAGCCTGGCTTCCCTGTCCATCATCAACTCCTGGAGCTTACTCAAACTCATGCCCATTGAGTCGGTGATGCCATCCAACCATCTCATCCTCTGTCGTCCCCTTCTCTTCCTGCCTTCAATCTTTCCCAGTGTATGGGTCTTTTCAAATGAGTCAGTTCTTCACATCAGGTAGCCAAAGTATTGCAGCTTCAGCATCAGTCCTTCCAATAAATATTCAGGACTGATTTCCTTTAGGATGAACTGGTTGGATCTCCTTCCTGTGCAACGGATTCTCGAGTCTTCTCCAACACCACAATTCAAAAGCATCAATTCTTCGGCACTCAGCTTTCTTTATAGTCCAACTCTCACATCCATACATGACTACAGGAAAAACCATAGCTTTGACTATACAGACTTTTGTGGGCAAAGTAATGTCTCTGCTTTTTAATATGGTGTCTAGGTTGGTCGTATCTTTTCTTCCAAGCAGCAAGTGTCTTTTAATTCCATGGCTGCAGTCACCATCTGCAGTGATTTTGGAGCCCCCTAAAATAAAGTCTGTCACTCTTTCCATTGTTTCCCCATCTATTTGCCATGAACTGATGGGGCAAGATGCCATGATCTTAGTTTTCTGAATGCTGAGTTTTAAAGCAACATTTTCACTTTCCTCTTTCACTTTCTTCAAGAGGCTCTTAAGTTCTTCTTCACCTTCTGCCATAAGGGTGGCATCATCTGCATTTCTGAGGTTATTGATATTACTCCTGGAAATCTTGATTCCAGTTTGTGTTTCATCCAGTCCAGCGTTTCTCATGATGTACTCTGCATATAAGTTAAATAAGCCGGGTGACAGTATACAGCCTTGGCATACTCCTTTCCCGATTTGGAACCAGTGTATTGTTTCATGTCCAGTTCTAACTGTTGCTTCTTGACCTGCCTACAGATTTCTTGGGAGGCAGGTCAGATGGTCTGGTATGCCCATCTCTTTCAGAATTTTCCACAGTTTGTTGTGATCCATATAGTCAAAGGCTTTGGCATAGTCAATAAAGCAGAAATAGATGATTTTCTGGAACTCTCTTGCTTTTTTGATGATTCAGAAGATGTTGGCAATTTGATCTTTGGGTCCTCTGCCTTTTCTAAATCCAGCTTGAACATCTGGAAGTTCACAGTTCATGTACTATTGAAGCCTAGCTTGGAGAATTTTGAGCTTTACTTTGCTAGTGTGTGAGATGAGTGCAACTGTGGGGTAGTTTGAGCATTCTTTGGCATTACCTTTCTTTAGAATTGGAATGAAAACTGACCTTTTCCAGTTCTGTGGCCACTGTTGAGGTTTCCAAATTTGCTGGCATATTGAGTGCGGCACTTTCACAGCATCATCTTTTAGGATTTGAAATACAATTAGCCTGTGGAATTTGTACAAATATAATTAGTCTATGGAAATAAAAGACCTAAAAAACACACAGCAATTGATTTTGTTAGTAGGTATTTTTTCACTTTGAAATGTGTTCTTTTAATGATGATTGGTGTCCTTATTTTGGATTATACCAGGCCAGAACAGTATTTTTCTCCATCCAAGTAAACTTAAGAACCAAAGATCCAGTGTAGGAACTTTTTTTTTTTCTTTTAAGATGCACCACTTTGTTTCCTTTTTTTTGTAAATTTTATTTTATTTTTAAACTTTACATAATTGTATTAGTTTTGCCAAATATCAAAATGAATCCGCCACAGGTATACATGTGTTCCCCATCCTGAACCCTCCTCCCTCCTCCCTCCCCATACCATCCCTCTGGGTCGTCCCCATTGGATATGCTTTTGGACCTCTAATATTGGGCTTCCCTGGTGGCTCAGATAGTAAAGCATCTGCCTGCAATGTGAGAGACCTGGGTTCGATCCCTGGGTTGGGAAGATCCCCTGGAGAAGAAAATGGCAACCCACTCCAGTATCCTTGCCTGGAAAATTCCATGGACTGAGGAGACTGGTAGACTACAGTCCATGGGGTTGCAAAGAGTTGGACATGACTGAGCAACTTGGACTTCTAAATAAAAAACCTGTCAGAACATATACCTAAAAACTGATGATGATGGTGTATATGGTAAAAATTCCAGAGAATGTCTATCCCAGAGCCCACAGTGGAAAACTTCCAGGGCATGACCCTGTGTGGAGAACATCCATACAAGTTGTAATGTAAGTGATGCCTCCTGGGCTCATGTGACTTTTAGCAACCTGCATAGCTAATTTTGATGTCAGCACCATTTACTGTGTCAAATTACCCTCTCTACTTGCCATCTTGCCGTGCCAAGTCACTTCAGTCATGTCCGACTCTATGTGACCCTGTGGACTGTAGCCTTCTAGGCTCCTTTTTCCATGGGATTCTCCAGGCAAGAATACTGGAGTGGGTTGCCATTTCCTTCTTCAGGGGTTCTTCCTAACACAGGGATTGAACCCGAGTCTCCCGCATTGCAGGCAGATTCTTTACCATCTGAGCCACCAGGGAAGCTCTTGCCGTCTTAGTATGGTTTATTTTTCCCAAAATAAACACAACATTTTTAATGTGTAGCCTCACTGTCCCAGAGTCCATTACTCATTCTCAGCTCAGGAGCTGAGAGAAGTCAGGTGGCCCAAGGCTTTGACACTGTTCTGACCTATTGCTATTCAAAGCCTGTTTAAAACTCTGATCCTGATGTCTCAATGGAAAGTCTGTTCCTTCTCCTTTTATCAGTGATTTATTTGAGCTTAAATAGGTCCATCTTTGTTATGTCACAGCAAACGTGAGTCATGCAAGTGCCTGTTTTAAAATAAATGGCGGCCAGTTTAGAGTGACCTAAAAAGACTTCCAAATTCTTTCCGTCAAATTTAAATGTTATGACAGTTTTCTTATCACTTTGAAGAACCACTTTAATAAATGAAAGTAGGAAGAACTGAATTTAGATAGCATCACTGGCCACAGAGCCAGGTTCTGGATGTGTGAGGCTAAGATCTTGATGACTATTTGGCAGGAAGGGTTCATTTTCTCTGTTTTCACAAATCAAACTTGGAACTCCAAACTGTGAGGATCAGAACCTGCTTGCCAATCAGTTCTTTGTTGCACAGTTAACCAAACAAACAAGCAGACAAGCAGAAAATCTTGCAACTGAGTAAAACTCCTTTGGGAGGTGTCTTGCCAATGAAATCACTTTTACCCGTATGATGGCAAAGTCTCATTTGACTGTACCCAGAATATGATCTACTCCAGTGTTTCTCAAACTATGCCCAGACACATAGACAGTCTATATAGTTTTGTGCGAGAATTTAAATAATACTTTGTATTTATTTCAACAAAAACAATTTAAAAATTAAATAAAACTCTCAACAGGAGCACATTCTGGATTTTCTGGATGACATCCTGTTGACCAGGGATAGCCAGAGAAGCTCAGGGCCCATGCTAGGGATTGTATTAATGTCCTTGTGGCAGCATGCTAACTGGGAAATTTACACTGAGGTATCAAGAGGTGGTAGAATCAGATTTTTTAAAGAAGGGAGTATGGAGACCAACCACCAAGAAGCAAATTTTCAAAGAAAATATTTAAAAATTGGCTGTGACTTTTGGGCTTTTCATCCAGGTTGGAGATAGCAAAAATGGAGGTTTGGTGAGAAAATTTTGAGAATTTATTTGGAGAAAGCTGTGCTGTGAATCTCTCTCTCTTTGTCTCATACACACATACACAAACACACGTGCAAGATGGAGGTGCTTTCATCGTCACAAACATTGTAAAGGATTGAAGAGGAGAGATTGTAATAGCTTATATTGTTAAATATTAAAATATGAGCGCAGAGTGGATTAGTTCATGTCTCATAGGTAAGAGTCAACACTAGGAGTTCACTATATCTTTTCTTTATAATGAATACATGTATTACTCAGCTGTAAAATAATTATATAATATATATATATTTTTTTTAAAGGATAGCTTTAATTCTTCAGAAATAAAAGCTTATTACACAGTTACCCTAAAATATATGTTTCCCTCTTGATTGCAAGTTTTGGCTTTTGAGGGATGGGATTCTAATTAATGAACAAATAAGAACTCTTTTACTCATCATCATGTGGAAGCAGGTTCAGTGCTTTTACTCACTTTCCCCTAGTCTTTGGTTAAATTTACAAATATCAGTTATGGGCTTAGTTGATTAGCTTAAAATAAGTCTTTTGTTTCTGATACATGTACTGACTTCAAGTGTCAGGGTTGATTGTTATATTATTTTGATTAATCACACCACACTTTTCATCTCAGTAGTTTTCTGTTCATGGTACACCCTCCCTTTTTTTTAACTTTCTTGGCCATGCCCTGTGCTCTGTGGGATCTTAATTCCTCAACCAAGTATACAACCTGTGGCCCCTGCAGTGAAAGTTCACAGTCTTAACCACTGGACTGCCAGGGAATTCCCTATTCATGGTTCCTTTTTAATTCAAAGCTTTATGTCCTGAAATGACTTTTGCCTGGGACAGAGATATACCTCTTCCATAGAGTGTAGACAAACATTCTTTGATGTGCAGATGTCATAATTTTATTATCATGAGCCAGCATGCTCCTAATACATAATCAAGTTGGCTCTGTAATTACTGCTGAGAAAAAAAAAGGGGGGATTGAGATGAAATATTTTAATACCCAAGATTTTGTTTGGGGAGGGTGAGATTTACCCTGACATTTAACTTAACTCTTTTTAAATTTAACAACATTTCTATATGACAAGTTTTAACTCTTCAGTTATGTTGTGTTATCTTTTGCAATGAGTTTGTTTTTAGAGGCAATATATCAGAGTACACAATTTTTAATCTGTAGTGTGGAATTTAGGGGCTTAACTACCTTTGCTTGTCTGTACTAAAGAAGAACCAATATAATCTTTTCCCCCCACTTTATATTGAAATATAGTTGATTTCCAGTATTATATTAGTATTAGGTATACAGCATAGTGTCGGAGAAGGCAATGGCAACCCACTCCAGTACTCTTGCCTGGAAAATCCCATGGACAGAGGAGCCTGGTGGGCTGCAGTCCATGGGGTTGCGAAGAGTCAGATACGACTGAGTGACTTCACTTTCACTTTTCACTTTCATGCATTGGAGAAAGAAATGGCAACCCACTCCAGTGTTCTTGCCTGGAGAATCCCAGGGACAGTGGAGCCTGGTGGGCTGCTGTCTGTGGGGTCGCACAGAGTCAGACACGACTGAAGTGACTTAGTAGTAGTAGTAGTATACAGCATAGTGATTCAGTATTTTTGCAGATTGTACTCCATTATAGATTATTACAAGATAATGGCTCTAATTCCCTGTGCTATGAAGTATATCCTACTTTACACATAGTAGTTTGTATCTATTAATATCATATCCCTAACTCGTCCCTTCCCCCTTCCCTCTCTGCTTTGGTAACCACAAGTTTGCTTCCTCTATCTATTGCTTTGTTTGTCAAGCACCATTTCTCTATTCTAGATGTTGTTTATTCGCTAAGTTGTGTCCAACTGTTCCCCATGGACTATAGCTCGCCAGGCTCCCCTGTCCATGGGATTTCCCTGGCAAGAACACTGGAGTGGGTTGCCGTTTCTTTCTCCAGGGCAGCTTCCTGACCCAGGGATTGAATTTGCATCTCCTGCATTGGAGGTGAATTGTTTACCACTGAGCCATCTGGGAAGCCATTCTGAAAGCAGCAACCTTTTTTCATTAGAAGTTATGGGCCTACCCTGTTGTAAACTAAATGTTGTGTCTCCACCCTCCTCCCATTTATATGTTGAAGCCCTACCCACTGAGTGTGGATGTTTGGGGCGATGAAGCCACCAAGGAAGTGATTAATATTAAATGAGGTCACAGGGTGGGACCTTTAGTATCCAGTAGTTGCCACTAGTGATCCAGATATAGGCAAAAGTTGCTGGTCTGAAAGAATGAAGCTAATATTTCCTTAAGAGCAGACATGAGAGAGGGAGAACATACTAATTGCAGTTAAGGCCTTGATTCTGGTTTTTTGTGAGGCCCAACTGCACCTGTTTCTGGCTGGTAATTTCATTGTGTGCATGCTTAGTCACTCAGTCATGTCTGAATCTTTGCTACCCCATGGACTGTAGCCCGCCAGGCTCCTCTGTCCATGGGATTTTCCAAGTGAGAATACTGGAATGAGTTGCCATTTCCTCCTCGAGGGGATCTTCCTGACCCTGTAATCGAATCCGTGTCTCCTGTACTGCAGGTGATTCTTTACCTGTTGAGCCATTGGGGAAGTCTGGTAATTTCATGGTGAGCCTGTTAATTCCATTTAGCCTAAGCTAGTTTAAACTTGATCTATGTCATATTCACCTTTAAATTCTGTCAAATACAGGGAGCATGGCTTCCAAGCTTAATGTAATTCAGTAAACATTTGGTGGAACAGACATGTTATATATTGATGGACATGCAGCCCATTCATCCCCCATGAAACTTTCATAAATTTGTGCCCTAGCACGGTCTCAGTCTCCTGCACTGATGCATGGTGTCAGGAGCAACTCTCTAACACTCTTATAATTATCTTAAAAGTTTTAGGGAAATTGTGCATGACTTACTGTCCTCTATGATGAACAAGATAAATATATTTCTAGTTGGAGGCACTTAGACTGTTTTTGAGGATAATATCATGCTTTGTGCAGGCGCATAGGGTTGGGTTTGAATCCC
The DNA here is from genome assembly GCF_002263795.3 of Bos taurus. NCBI lineage: Eukaryota > Metazoa > Chordata > Mammalia > Artiodactyla > Bovidae > Bos > Bos taurus. Next base: position 15,059,348 of record NC_037355.1, on the reverse strand, counting down.
TAGAATTCAGATGAGGTTCTGTGACTTAGAAAAGTTGTGAGTTCTTCATGGATAGGCTTGGAGGGCATAATGCTGAGTGAATAAGTCTGACAGAAAAGGACAAATACTGTATGATATCACTTACGTGTGGAGTCTTTAAAAATACACAAAACTAGTGAATAGAAGAAAAAAGAAACAGACTCACAGATATACAGAACTAGTGTTTACTGAGGGGAGAGGGAAGGTGGGAGGGGCAAGGTAGGGGTACGAGATTAAGATGTGCATGCGTGCATGCGAAATCGCTCAGTTGTGTCCAGCTCTATGCAACCCATGGACTGTAGCCCACCAGGCTCCTCTGTCCATGGAATTCTCCAGGCAAGAATACTGGAGTGGGTTGCTGCACTCTCCTCCAAGGGATCTTCCCAACCCAGATAGCGAACCTGCGTCTCTTATGTCTCCTGTATTGGCAGGTGGATTCTTGACCACTACTGCCACGTGGGAAGCCATGTATAACATAAGCTACAAGGATATATTGTACAATGTGGGAAACACAGCCAATATTTTATAGCTATAAATGGAGTATTGCCTTTAAAAATTGTGAATCACTATACTGTACACCTGTAACATGTAATACTATACCTCAGCTATACTTCAGTAAGAACAAAAGCTGTGAGTTCTTGCAAAACAAGTAAGTACGTTTGGGAAGTAATGATACATAATGCATACTGATGTATGTTACATTGTGGTTGTAAGCCAGTATATATGCACAGCACTTTGTAAATTAGGAACCATAAATCATAAATGAGATTAATTAATTCCAATCTTATTTCATGGATTTCAAGGTACCCTGTTCAGCTCTTTTGTTATTTTTTTCCAACACTATAGCTCTGAATATTGCTCCTTGTGGAAAACTGCACCTTGACAGAGGCTGTAGGTTGTGGGAAAAAAGTCAAGAATGAATATTGGCAAGATGGGTTGGCAATTCCGTTGGCCTAGGCTGGTGGAGATCTTTTATATGCCATCTAGTTCCAGGTCTGGGGCTCTGGGTCCTTTCTGCAGATAAAAACCAAGGTCAGCCAAGGGTTTGTGTGTTCACAGCAGAATTATTTAATTTGGCTCACCCAAGGGTTTATTTGGTTTTCAGCATGTTGTCTGCTTCCATTTTAAATGTATTTTGTTTAAAACTTTGAATTTCTCCCTTTAGGGGTGTGTGTGTGTGTGACAGAGAGAGAGAAGAAAGATTTAAATTTTTTCCTTCTGGTAAACGTTCATCAAAAATTACAGGATATGGAGAAAATATTCATAAAAATAGAATTTATTCCATAACTTTACTGTGTAGAAACACACACTGCTAGCTATATATTTCTTTTCTGTGCATAATGTATTTATATAGTTGAGCTTATGCATATATGCAATTTTGCATCCTGGCTTTTTAAAGATAATTTTATTTATGTCTGTGCTGAGTCCTTGTTGCTGCGCAGGCTTTTCTCTAGGTGTGGCAAGCAGGGGCTACTCTCTAGCTGTGGTGCATGGGCTTCTCATTGCAATAGCTTCTCGTGTTGTGGAGCACAGGCTCAGTGGTTGTGGCACGTGGACTTACTTGTTCTGCAGCATGTGGGATCTTCCTGGATCAGGGATTGAGCCCATGTCTCCTACATTGGCAGGTGAATTCTTTACCACTGAGCCATCAAGGAAGCTCCTGATTTTTTGAAATAGCATCATATCTTAATAATTTCTCAAATTCATTAAAATTCTTAGTAAATATAACTCATGTCTGTGTAATAACTCATAATCTAGGCATGGCTTTTATCTTTCATCATTGCCCCGTTTTTAGATATTTAGATGAATTCCAAATTTTTACTCAGATAAATGATCCTGTGATTATTTTTTTTCATTAAAGTCAGTACTGTTTAAAAAGAATTTTCCATTTATCTGTGGCATTTCCTTTGCCATATTTGAAGACTTCTGCTTAAAGACAGGTTGGTTCTGAACATTATGTGTAAGTCCATTTGTTTTTGCATCTAAAAAACCCAGCAAGAACTAGTGCCATCTGTTGGCAGTAGGGACCTTGCTTTGGCTGGTGGTTGTATTTATTTCTGTCTAGGTCTCTAGGCTGAACGTTCATAAGCTGATGAATTTATGTTCTAAATTCTTATATATTTAATTTGCTTCTAAGCTATTCATATCGGGCACCTACCGACCTGGGGAGTTCCTCTTTCAGTATCCTATCATTTTGGCTTTTCATACTGTTCATAGGGTTCTCAAGGCAAGAATACTGAAGTGGTTTGCCATTCCCTTCTCCAGTGGACCACATTCTGTCAGACCTCTCCACCATGACCCGCCTGTCTTGGGTGGCCCCACATGGCATGGCTTACTTTCATTGAGTTAGACAAGGCTGTGGTCTATGTGATTAGATTGACTAGTTTTCTGAGTATGGTTTGTGTGTCTGCCCTCTGATGCCTCTCGCAACACCTACCGTCTTACTTGGGTTTCTCTTACCTTGGACGTGGGGTACCTCTTCACAGCTACTCCAGCAAAGCGCAGCCACTGCTCCTTACCTTGTACAAAGGATATCTCCTCCTCCTGACCTTGAACGTGGAGTAGCTCCTCTCGGCCCTCCCGCGCCCGTGCAGCCACAGGTCCTTGGACACAGGGTTGCCAATCATGATTCTCAAGCCTACCGAATGGTATCTTCCCCGGGTCAAACCTCTTCTCCCTACAGGGTGTGTCACAGAGGCAATCTCAAAGGCACCAAAGTGGGAGAAAACTCTCTTCAGTAATATTATATTCTTCACTAATTTTTCGAATAGCCTTGGTTTTCCTGAGTCCAGCTCAAGTTCTTTTTGTCCCCTTCTTGATGTAACTCACTTCATCTAAAGAAGGAGTTGCTGTTTGGAGATAAAACTTGGTCTTCTCATTAAATTACCACTCTGCTGTTAAGAGGCAGGTCGCGGGCCTTTCGACAGCTGGTCCTCTGGATCATTGAAAAAGCAAGAGGTCTCCAGAAAAACATCTAATTCTGCTTTATTGACTATGCCAAAACCTTTGACTGTGTGGATCACAATAAACTGTGGAAAATTCTGAGAGAGATGGCAATACCAGACCACCTGACCTGCCTCTTGAGAAACCTATATGCAGGTCAGGAAGCAACTGTTAGAACTGGACATGGAACAACAGACTGGTTCCAAATAGGAAAAGGAGTATGTCAAGGCTATATATTGCCACCCTGCTTATTTAACTTCTATGCAGAGTACATCATGAGAAACACTGGGCTGGAAGACGCACAAACTGGAATCAAGATTGCCAGGAGAAATATCAATAACCTCAGATATGCAGATGACACCACCCTTATGGCAGAAAGTGAAGAGGAACTCAAAAGCCTCTTGATGAAAGTGAAAGAGGAGAGTGAAAAAGTTGGCTTAAAGGTCAACATTCAGAAAATGAAGATCATGGCATCTGGTCCCATCACTTCATGGGAAATAGATGGGGAAACAGTGGAAACAGTGTCAGACTTTCTTTTTTTTGGCTCCAAAATCACTGCAGATGGTGACTTCAGCCATGAAATTAAAAGATGCTTACTCCTTGGAAGGAAAGTTATGACCAACCTAGATAGCATATTGAAAAGCAGAGACATTACTTTGCCAACAAAGGTCCATCTAGTCAAGGCTATGGTTTTTCCAGTGGTCATATATGGATTCAAGAGTTGGACTGTGAAGAAAGCTGAGCGCCAAAGAGTTGATGCTTTTGAACTGTGATGTTGGAGAAGACTCTTGAGAGTCCCTTGGACTGCAAGGAGATCCAACCAATCCATTCTAAAGGAGATGAGCCCTGAGTGTTCTTTGGAAGGAATGATGCTAAAGCTGAAACTCCAGTACTTTGGCCACCTCATGCGAAGAGTTGACTCATTGGAAAAGACTCTGATGCTGGGAGGGATTAGGGGCAGGAGGAGAAGGGAACGGCAGAGGATGAGATGGCTCGATGGCATCACTGACTCAATGGGCGTGAGTTTGAGTGAACTCCAGGAGTTGGTGATGGACAGGGAGGCCTGGTATGCTGTGATTCATGGGGTAGCAAAGAGTCAGACATGACTGAGCGACTGAACTGAACTGAACTGAAGCTATTCATTAGTGCTATCCATTTATCCAATTTTATACCTTATTTTTATTTGAAAAGCATGTTCTGACTATATACACACACAAAACACATGTATTGCAAAAAGGCGAAAAACATTGGAAATTCTGAAGAATAAAGTTAAAGTAGGAATGATCAGTGGAGAAGGCCATGGCATCCCACTCCAGTACTCTTGCCTGGAAAATCCCATGGACAGAGGAGCCTGGAAGGCTGCAGTCCATGGGGTCGCTGAGGGTCGGACACGACTGAGCGACTTCACTTTCACTTTTCACTTTCATGCATTGGAGAAGGAAATGGCAACCCACTCCAGTGTTCTTGCCTGGAGAATCCCAGGGACAGGAGAGCCTGGTGAGCTGCCGCCTATGGGGTCGCACAGAGTTGGGCACGACTGAAGTGACTTAGCAGCAGTAGCAGTAGCAGGACTGATCAGTGAGTGTACTGCATTTAACCTTTTCATACAGGATCATCTCAGCGGGTGTTTGTTGTTTGTACTTCCCTCCCCGTATAATCAAACTTGTACTTGGTTGTTGTTGATCAGTTGCTCAGTCGAATCTGATTCTTTGCAACTGCATGGACCGCAGCGCCAGGCTTCCCTGTCCTTCACCATCTCCCAGAGCTTGCTCAAACTTATGTCCATTGAGTCCATGATGCCATCCAACCATCTCACCCTCTTTCATCACCTTCTCCTCCTGCCTTCCGTCTTCTCCAGCATCAGGATCTTTTCTAATGAGTCGGTTCTTTGCATCAGGTGGCCAAAGTAGTAGAGCTTCAGCTTCAGCATCAATTCTTCCAATGAATATTCAGGATTTATTTCCTTTAGGATTGATTGCTTGGATCTCCTTTCAGTCCAAGGGACTCTCAAGAATCTTCTCCAACACCATAGTACAAAAGCATCAGTTCTTTGGCGCTCAGCCTTCTTTATGGTCCAACTCTCAAATCCATACATGACTACTGGAAAAACCATAGCTTTGACTAAATGGACCCTGTGGGCAAGGTAATGTCTCTGCTTTTTAATATGCTGTCTAGGTTGGTCATAGCTTTTCTTCCAAGGAGCAAGTATCTTTTAATTTCATGGCTTCAGTCACCATCTGCAGCGATTTTGGAGCCAAAGAAAATAATGTGTGTCACTGTTTCCATTGTTTCCCCATCTACTTGCCATGAAGTGATGGGTCCAGATGTCATGATCTTAATTTTCTGAATGTTGAGTTTTAAGCCAGCCTTATCACTCTCCTCTTTCACTTTCATAAAAAAGAGGCTCTTTAGTTCCTCTTTGCTTTCTGCTGTAAGCGTGGTGTCATCTGTACTTTATATACCTTGTATTCATGGAGGTCATCCTGTAGTGATTAGTCCTGGTGGTGTCCATTTCACATCTGGGTGTGTAAATGACTCCAGTTTTCTGTGGACCATCTTTTTGCACTGTAGCCTATCACTTTGCCAATCATATAATCAGGTAACAGTGATAGTGAAATAGATGCATAAAGTATATTTTGTGGCCCGTGAAGAACACAGGTGTAAGGTTAAACTCCACATTGCATCTACTAACTCTGAGACCTGGGGCAAAGTTTAACCTCTCAGAGCCTTTGTTTCTAGACCTATGAAACAGGATTAGCATGTGGATCAAATGGAATAATGGATATGAAAAGCAAAATGTGACCTTTTCAGTCCTGTAGTCTTGTTGGCAAAAAAGTGAAAGATTTTTTAAAGTAGGAAAATGGTGGGAGGAGCATGTGAAAACAATACCAGAACACTCTTGGCTACAAAAGCCTTAAATCCAATACTTTGTTCCACTGAGGGAAAGGTTTAAGTATTGCAGTACTTGGCTCATCTTTTAGTTCTTTCCCACTTTTAACACGTTTAGAATATTGTGGAAATTTTATCTTTGTAAGTGACAACAATAAATTTGTATAGTATGTGTTGAAAAGTGTTGGTTGCTCAATCGCGTCTGTCTCCGCAACCCCATGGACTGTAGCCCGCCAGGGTACTCTGTCTATGGAAATCTCCAGGCAATAATACTGGAGTGGGTTGACATTCCCTTCTCTAGGGGATCTTCCTGACCCAGGGATCAAATCCAGGTCTCTCCCACTGCAGGCAGAATCTTTTACTCTCTGAGCCACCAGGGAACTGATTTGATCATTTACTCATGAAATAAAGTAGTATGAGTATCTTATTGTGTGTCAGTTACTGTGCAAAACTCTAGGGATAAAATATAAGTAAGGCATAGAAACTAATCTTCAGGAGTATACAGTCTGGTGTAGGAAACATAAGCGCAATCTTATGTTCATAGTACAGACAACTTCCTGGGGAAATGAAGGTAAGGAAGTAGTCAGTTCTGAGTGGTAGTGGTGTGGAGAGGGGCTTGGATGATCACAAAAGGGGATGCTGGAATAAGTCTTTGACACGCAAAGGATGAAGAATGAGCCTTCTTGACCAGGAGGACAATGTACACAAAGGCCAGAGAAGCCACGCTTGGAGAAAAAGAGGGAAGAATGGTCAAGGCTAGGACAGAGCACATAAAAGGGAAATTTGTAGGAAACAAGAGAATCAAGTCTGGGATTTGTGGGGCTGTGTTTTTGTCTGCCCAGCAGCTCAGTGAACTCTCCCATTCTTAGTTCAAGTCGTTTAAATACAGTTGACCCCGTCTCCTGCCTCAAGTGACAGTAATGTGAGTTTGAGTATGAAGAATGGGAACAATTACTTATTTAATAAAGATATCTTGTTGGATTCAAAAATGCTTGCAACAATGTAAGACTTATGGAGAAAATTAATAAATGGAACTGCTGGTCTTGATAAAGTTTCAGAAATACTAACCTGCATGATAAGAAACATGCCTCCAACTCTAATACTCAATCCAGTATCATCTGAATCAGGTCATGGGTACAGTTCTAGCAGCAACTTCAAGATATTTTACTGGTAGGAGAGAGCATAAAGTCATATTGACTAGGTAGCTAGCACATTTGCTCTCGTGTGAGTCTTCAGCAATAATAGGCCATCCTATGGAAACCACGCTCACAAATTTTGACCATTTATTTTGTCAACTGTTTGCCGGGGACCAGCCCCGGCTGATCGAGGGTATTCGAAGCAGGGACGGCGTCGGCGACCTATTTATTTAAATATTTTATCAAAGATATAAAGAGTAATAGGATGAGGATAGCTCAGTGACGAAATTCAGTGGAGAAAAGAGGCTGAGTAGCTTGGTTTATGCAGGAGACCAATAAAACTTCAAGACAACAAGTTTGCACCACTTACGTAGGCCGCAGGCATCCTTCCGTTTTCCTGAAGGAGAGGAGACACTGAGGCCTCCCCGGTCGGATCTTAGAAGCCCAGGCATAATTAGCAAGCATGGCGGGTTCCGCGCTCCAGATGGAGACTCAGCCAGAATTTGAGAGAGAGAGCGACATGGGGAGACCAAGTTTCAGTGAACAAGGCCCGCACTTTATTTTCCAAAGTAGTTTTTATACCTTAAGTTGTGCATAGAGGATAATGGGGCAAGGGGTGGAGTTCTGGTCCTAATCGAAGCCAGGCTTTCAAACTTATCATATGCAAAAGTTCAGGTGAATTACATCATCTTCTGGCCAGGAGGCCTGTTAACATTTTAAGAAACTTATCTTTCTCTAAAGGTGATTATTCCAAAGTCAGGCACCAGCCTCCAAAAAAGCATTGGACAAAGCTGCATTCCTATAGGGCAAAGGTGAGGTGGGCTCAATCAAGAAAAGAATTAACTCAAGGGTCCAAGGTTACAAACATTGAGGCTACTACTTACATTTCTATACACCCATTATATCAATCAATACACTGCCAAGGACACAGTAGGTAAGGAGTATGGAGACTTAGCAGCAAACATTGGCCCAATAAGTGAAAAACCCTTCACCAATACAATTTCTAATCAATTTTTTAACTACTCAAAGGAATGTGTGTTTAGACAGATTAGAACATCTCCTGCCTCTCACAGTTGGGAGGCTCTGAACAATCACATGTGGCCGAAAAACCTATTCAGGCAGGCTAGAGGATTTCCAAAGGAGTTTGTAGGTTGAAACACTGTCACACCCAGGAATTATTAACTGGAGCTGTAAGCTAACTCTTTTTTCAGAGAGAGGTAGTGGGGGACAGGCCCCCGTAAAGTCAGAGGTATAGGTGAAAGCACAAAGCATAAAGTAGGCAGACTCTGGTTTTGGGGGTAGATGCTCGAGAATTTCCAGGGAGACTCCTGAGGCTTGATCCCGGCTTTGCGTATGCCAAGCCTCCTTCCTCATGACCTTTGCCATGGGCGGAGCTCGCTCCCCGCAACTGTTTAAATAAGTTCGTCTAGACTCATTGTTTTTCCTGGAGTATCTGTGTCCTGGAGTCAACGCATATTTCTTTAGGCTTTACTTGTGTGGTGAGCTGGTGAATATGTTATTGGCAGTGTAATAAGGAAGGGAAGAATATATTTTCAGCCAGTGTTTTTGGATCCCCTTAGACTGCTTTTGGCTATTTCTGTAAACCCTGAATCTAACAACTGTGAAATAGAGACATTGCTAAAGTGTGGGAGATCATTAGGGTTTTGATGCCATCTTAGAAGCAAACAAGACTGAGGACTACCTGATTGCTACACACTAACTTTGTCTTCTATGTTCAAAAGCAAAGCCAGCCTCCTTCCTCATAAGACAGAACAATGGTAAGAAGCAGCAGCTCCAGGTGTTAGTGGAAGAAAGGGTTTTGAGGCACAAAGGGCAGGCTGGAAGGGATCCCCCAATGAGTTAGAATTAGGAGGAGGAAGCATCTGGCCTGGAATGGTTACTTTTCCATTAATGTGAAAATATTGATGTTACCATTATCTTTACTCTTAGCTTGGTTATTAGTCTTAAGGTTTCTCAGCTATTCGCTGCTGAAGAAAATAAACCGAGTTGTTCTTTTTGTGTGGAATTGAACAAAGGACTTAGTTCAGAGGAACTGTTCCTAATGCCATCAATTTGAAGTCCAGATGAAAGTTTTTCCAGGCATCGCACCCAGGCAGCTACATGGCAATAAAAGTGTTTTATCTGAAAGATGTGTGAAGCTAGAAAAAAATATATAGATACAAAGCATACTTTGTTAGAATTTCCGGTGGGGGGAAGAGATTCTCTGTTTCTGAGTCACACCATTTTGCTGATTTCTTTTAAAAAAGAAAAAATGGGACATTCTAGCTTGATACAACTGGAGAGGAAATCAGCTTGATCCAGCTGTCTGAGGCATCAGAAATGATTGCAGCTGGCTAATCTCTAATTATAGAATCTCTATTATTGGTGATGTAAGTGGCTGAATCTGTGGTTTGACTTCTGTGATCCCTGGCTTTGTGAAAAGCTGGGATTTTGAGGTAATGTTTTTTCCCTCTGTATGATAAACTAAACAAATTTAAATTAATTCTTGGGGCAAATATCATTAAGGAGCTGAAGATGATATTTTTGTTCCTTTGGCTGACTAGATTATGCCCTAACTGTGACTTTGGATGAAACTATTAAATCCTATTTCCATGGGATTCAGTCCAGAGCACTCAACTCTGACGTCCTAAGGTATTTGGAGAGGCCAAGGTCAACATCAGCAATTCTGAGTTTCAGAGAAAGTTTATTTCTCTAATGGTTTGTGTTTAGAGAAGATTTCAGCAGAATTACTGCATCTTGACTTTACCCTGAACCCTTCATTGATCATCTGCCTTCTTGCTCTCATTCTTTCCACCAGTTCTGTTTTTACAGACTGATTTAGAGAGAAGCAAATGGTGAGGCAAATCATCAGTGTCAATGTATTCATCTACTCAGGCTGCTATTAAAAAAGCATAGCCTGGGGACTTAAAACAACAGACATTTATTTCCCACAGTGCTGGAGGCTGAGAAGTCCAAGGTCAATGTCCTGGCTGATTCCTGTTCCTGGTGGGAGCCCTCTTCCTGGCTTGCGGTTGATGGTCTCGCTGTGTTCTTGCATGATGGTTAGGGAGAGGTGAGTTCTCTGATCTCGTCTTATAAGGGCAGCACGAATCCCACCATGAGGCTTCCGCTCTTGTGGCCTCAGCCGAACCTAGTGACTTCCAAAGGCCCCAACTCCAAATACCATTACATTGGGGGTTAGAGCTTCAATATATGAACTTCAGGGGGCACAAATATTCAGTCCATAACAGGAAAACCTTGATTAGTTAGAAATTATCAAACTAACTCTCAATGTGTCACTGTAAGAGAAAGAGACAAATCACAAATTAACTTGGCTAAAAGGTATCTTGAATAGCCTGAAGATGCTCATCCACCCAGCTTCAGGTATCGTTTTGTGTTTGGTATCAAGCCATCATGATCAGTGGGAACATTGCTCAAAACACTGAAAAAATCCCAAGATTCAACAGTCAATATGAAGTATGTTTTCTAAACACATTCATAAACCCAGACTTAAACCACAAAAGTTTTCAATTTGTGTTTGGAGTGTAAAGATTTTAATTAAAAGCAAACCAGGAATTTTATATTCACAGTATCTTTTGTTCCTTGAATATGTTAGTCAGATATTATCTGGCTAGTATAAAAATATACAATACAACTTCAATTTTAAATTTTTCAAATAGTCAATTGTTGGACAAACTTAACTATTTACCAATCTGTTACCAAGCAATCACCAATCCCAACTCAGAAAATGTGTCTTTTCCTCTATGCATTAGCAAGCAAAGACTAAGGCAAGGGTTGAAGTACTGAAACTTTATTTGAGAGATATAACTCTGTAGTGGTAAGGCTGAGGAAGAAGGCAAGTGAGCCGAAGAAATATGTAATCCTGCATGACATGATGTATTTCCACACTGACTCCCATGTCCCAGTGAGCCACAAAGAGAAACAGCAGGTCATTCAGGAGGCATGCTCACTTATCCCAGAGGACCTCCAGGAGGGCCGTGAGGAGGCTGTGCACCTCAAGGTGGTCTGTAAAAGTGGTTAAGGAAGGCAGATGATCCGTCTGACACCCGCCTGTCCCCAGTTCCCATGGGTCAAGTTTCACTCTGCAGGGACTTAACTCCCCAGATTCTGGTTGTGCCATCAGTCCCCTGGGCAGCGTAGGAAGCTGGTGTATGGCCTTCATGTCCTCAAAGGCAGGGGTAACTTGGCCTGAGGGCCATGGGACCATGGAGGCCTGAGAATTTAACTTTGCATCTCTTGTCTCGGGGAATTTAGTGAAGCAGTGGTGTGGTCCGGAGACAGCCATTGCCTTAGGAGAGTTAGGGGCCCATCAGCCCATTGGAGTTGACATACAAGGTTTAGCCTGATACAAAACCCTACTGTCCAGTTTGAAACTTTTAACAGGGGAAATTTAGAAAAAAGTAAAAATATAAAAGGAAAAGCATGAAAATGATTATTACTTAGGAAAATAGACCTATCCAGAAACAGGATTCTGAATCCTGAAATCCTGAAATTTAAAATCCTGATTTGAGTCAGGATTTTCCATTGAAACAGAACCAATAGGAGATATCCATATCTATCTACTTATCTGTCTATCTACCTATATACATACATATATGTACAGAGTTCATTATAAAGAACTGGATTATATAGTCTGGGAGGGTGGTAAGTCAAAAATCTGCAGGTGTACCACTGGTCCAGGAGACCTATAGAAAGCTGTTTTAGTTTGAAGGTTGTCAGGCAGAAAGAGCCAGAGTCACAGATGAAATCTGAATGCCATCAGCTAGAAAATTCTCTTTACTTTGAGGGAGGTCTGTCTTTTAGTTCTATTCAGACTTTCAACTGATTAGATGAAGTTCACATGCATTCCTGAGGGCAACCTGCTTACTGTACTAGTAAAATGTTAATCTAATTGAATGTTAAAGTTGACTGATTTGGATGTTCAGATCAGATCAGATCAGATCAGTTGCTCAGTCGTGTCCAACTCTTTGCGACCCCATGAATCGCAGCACGCCAGGCCTCCCTGTCCATCACCAACTCCTGGAGTTCACTCAGAGTCATGTCCATTGAGTCAGTGATGCCATCGAGCCATCTCATCCTCTGTCGTCTCCTTATCCTCCTGCTCCCAATCCCTCCCAGCATCAGAGTCTTTTCCAATGAGTCAACTCTTTGCATGAGGTGGCCAAAGTACTGGAGTTTCAGCTTTAGCATCATTCCTTCCAAAGAAATCCCAGGGCTGATCTCCTTCAGAATGGACTGATTGGATCTCCTTGCAGTCCAAGGGACTCTCAAGAGTCTTCTCCAACACCACAGTTCAAAAGCATCAACTCTTTGACACTCAGCCTTCTTCACAGTCCAACTCTCACACCCATACATGACTACTGGAAAAACCATAGCCTTGACTAGACGAATCTTTGTTGGCAAAGTAATGTCTCTGCTTTTGAATATGCTATCTAGGTTGGTCATAACTTTCCTTCCAAGGAGTAAGTGCCTTTTAATTTCATGGTTGCAGTCACCATCTGTAGTGATTTTGGAGCCCAGAAAAATAAAGTCTGACACTGTTTCCACTGTTTCCCCATCTATTTCCCATGAAGTGATGGGACTGGATGCCATGATCTTCGTTTTCTGAATGGTGAGCTTTAAGCCAACTTTTTCACTTTCACTTTCACTTTCATCAAGAGGCTTTCTAGTTCCTCTTCACTTTCTGCCATAAGGGTGGTGTCATCTGCATATCTGAGGTTATTGATATTTCTCCCGGCAATCTTGATTCCAGCTTGTGTTTCTTCCAGTCCAGCGTTTCTCATGATGTAGTCTGCATATAAGTTAAATAAACAGGGTGACGATATACAGCCTTGACGTACTCCTTTTCCTGTTTGGAACCAGTCTGTTGTTCCATGTCCAGTTCTAACTGTTGCTTCCTGACCTGCATACAGATTTCTCAAGAGGCAGATCAGGTGGTCTGGAATTCCCATCTCTTTCAGAATTTTCCAGTTTATTGTGATCCACACAGTCAAAGGCTTTGATTTAGATGTTACTCTCATCTAAAAACATCCTCCAGAAACCTTCAGAATAACGTTGACAAATATCTGGGCATCCTGTGACCCCATCAGGTGGACCAATATAATTAACCATGAAAGGGGTCTATCTGTCTTACTAGAAAATTCTTTTGGAAACAGTAGGAAGACAGTAAAGCTAAGAAGTTGAGAATTCAAGCCCAGGATCTGCTGGTTATTAACTATTTGACCCTTGTTGTTCAGCTGTCAAGTCGTGTCCAGCTCTGTGCGACCCCAGGCCTGCAGCACACTGGTGTCCTCTGTCCTTCACTATCTTCCAGAATTTGCTCAAATTATGTCTATTGAGTCCATGATGCTGTCTAACCATCTCATTGTCTGCCACCCGCTTCTCCTCTTGCCTTCAGTCTTTCCCAGCATCAGTGTCTTTTCCAGTGAATTGGCTCTTTGCATCAGGTATGTATATATATTTTAAATATGTATTTGACTGCACTGGGTCTTAGTTGTGACATGTGGGATCTTTAGTGGCAGCATATGGACTCTTAGTTGTGCCATGTGGGATCTAGTTCCCTGACCAGGGATCAAACCCAGGCCCCCTGCATTGGGAGCACTGAATCTTAGTCAATGGACCACCAGAGAAATCCCCGCAAATTATATATTTTATTTAAATTTTTGCTGTCTTAAATAGTACTTGACATTTTAAATGTCGGATTTTCTGTGAATAGCCATTTAGGGCAAAAAAGTGGCTGCTACAACAATGAAAGTGAAGACTTGAGAGAAGAAATTGGGGAACTGGATTTGAAGAGGACGACTGTTGGAACATTGAATGGGATGCAGTTTTTCTTACCCTGTTCCATCTTTTGTGGCTGCGCTGCAAAACTGTGGCATTTAGCTTACCAATTCTCTTTGTGGTTCTTTGTGATAACTTTCCTAGCACCCTTCTCTTCTTTCCCCAGTTGTTTCCTGTTTCCTTTGTGTGGGAGTAGATGTGTTAGCACACAGAATCTAGCACTAAATATACTGCCAGCTATAAAAGGGAATGCATCTTCTTAGATAATGATCATCAGGTTGAGTATATGTAACAGTTATAATTAGATTACACCATAGGTTGTGTGCATGCATGAGTAATAATAAGCATTATTATTAGTACCCCAAGTTGGTTTTAGCTGTTCTAGTGTGTATGGGAGATTGGCAAGTTCTGTGACTTTGCATATAAAATAGTAAACTTGAGAAAAAGCAAATATTTGGTCATTTGGGTGAAAAAATTTCTTTTGATTGTTAAAAATCCAAATATACTATCTCAAGACAGTTTATTCTTTGACCAATTTGCCATCCCCCTGTGGGGGATACCTTTGATGTCCAAACCACATTCTCTAGGTACTTCCCTTCCCGTTGATCAATGATACTGGAGAGAGACTTTTCTCTCCTTGGCTAGTTAGTATCTAATTGTAACTGAAGTGAAAGTGTGTGTGGCAGTCATATTTCACAGTGGAAACAGAATAGAGAAAGCCAAATTGGGGCAGGAAGGGGCAGGGAGAAAGTAGAGAGAAGCAGGGGAGAAGAGAAGGAGAAAACAGAGAATTAGCCATGAGGAGAATGAGAAGAACACAAAGCAAGTGTTAATTCCTGTTCTTGTACCTGTAACTTGTATCTAAAGACTGCTAACGGGGATTTTATTGGTTAAATCCAATCCATAGAAGCATTTTGTTTGATCTACATAGTTTTTTAAAAATAAATATTTCTAATCGAGAGGCTTTTTATATATAAAAAAATCATTAGTTGAGTTCAGTCGCTCAGTTGTGTCCTACTCTGCAACCCCATGGACTGCAGCTCACCAGGCTTCCCTGTCCGTAACTGATTATCAGAGCTAGCTCAAACTCATGTCCATCTAGTCGGTGATGCCATCCAACCATCTTGCCCTCTGTCATCCCCTTCTCCTGCCTTCAGTTTTTCCCAGCATCAGGATCTTTTCCAGTGAGTCAGTTCTTCCCTTCAGGTGGCCAAAGCACTGGAGCTCCAGCTTCAACATCAGTCCTTCCAGTGAATATTCAGGACTGATTTCCTTTAGGATTGACTTGGTTTGATTTCCTTGCTGTCCAAGGGACTTTTAAGAGTCTTCTCCAACACCACAGTTCAAAAACATCAGTCCTTCAGCATTCAGCTTTCTTTATGGCCCGACTCTCACATCCATACATCACTACTGGAAAAACCATAGCTTTGACTAGATGGCAAAGTAGTATCTCTACTTTTTAATATGCTGTCTAGGTTGGTCATAGCTTTGCTTTAAAGAAGCAAGCATCTTTTAATTTAATGGCTGCAGTCACCATCTGCAGCGATTTTGGAGCCCCCCCAAAATAAAGTCTGTCACTGTTTCCATTTTTCACCATCTATTTGCCATGAAGTGATGGGAGATGCTATGATCTTAGTTTTTTGAATGTTGAGTTTAAGCCAGCCTTTTCACTCTACTCTTTCACTTTCATCAAGAAGTGTTTTAGTTCCTCTTTGCTTTCCTCCATATGGGTAATGTCATATGCATATCTGAGGTTATTGATATTCCTCCCTGCAATCTTGATTCCAGCTTGTGCTTCATCCAGCCCGGCATTTTGCATGATGTACACTACGTATAAGCTAATTAAGCCGGGTGACAATATGCAGCCTTGACATATTCCTTTCCCAATTTGGAACCAGTCTGTTGTTCCATGTCCAGTTCTAACTGTTGCTTCTTGACCTGCATACAGGTTTCTCAGGAGGTAGGTAAGGTAGTCTGTTATTCCCATCTCTTTAAGAATTTTCGACAGTTTGTTTCGATCCACACAGTTAAGTCAAAAGCTTTGGCATAGTCAATGAAGCAGAAGTAGATGTTTTTCTGGAATTTTGTTGCCTTTTCTATGACCCAGCAGATGTTGGCAATTTGATCTCGGGTTCCTCTGCCTTTTCTAAATTCAGCTTGAACATCTGAAAGTTCTTGGTTCAGGTACTGTTGAAGCCTAGCTTGGAGGATTTTGAGCATTACTTTGCAAGTGTATGAGATGAGTGCAATTGTGCAGTAATTTGAGCATTCTTTGGCATTGCCTTTCTTTGGGACTGGAATGAAAACTGACCTTTTCCAGTCCTGTGGCTACTACTGACTTTTCAAAATTTGCTGGTATATTGAGTGCAGTACTTTTACAGCATCATCTTTTAGGATTTGAAATAGCTCAGCTGGAATTCCATCATTCCACTAGCTTTGTTTGTAGTGATGCTTCCTAAGGCCTACTTGGCTTCACATTCTAGGATGTCTGATCTAGGTGAGTGATCACACTATCGTGGTTATCTGGGTCATGAAGATCTTTTTGTATAGTTCTGTGTATTCTTGCCACCTCTTCTTAATATCTTCTGCTTCTGTCAAGTCCATATCATTTCTGTCCTTCATTGTGTCCATCTTTGCATGAAATATTCCCTTGGTATCTCTGCTTTTCTTGAAGAGATCTCTCATCTTTCCCATTCTAATGTTTTCCTCTATTTCTTTGCATTGTTCACTTTGGAAGGCTTTCTCATCTCTCCTTGCTATTCTTTTGAACTCTACATTCAGATGGATATATCTTTCCTTTTCTCCTTTGCCTTTCACTTTTTTTCGTTTCTCAACTATTTGTAAGGCCTCCTCAGACAACCATTTTGCCTTTTTGCCTCTATTAGATCTAATCCCTTGAATCTGTTTGTCACTTCCACTGGGTAATCTGATTTAGGTCATACCCGAAGTGAAGATGGAGAAGCTCTATACGGTCAGGTAAAACAAAGACCAGCAGCTGACTGTGGCTCAGATCATGAACTCCTTATTGCAAAATTCAAACTTAAATTGAAAAAAGTAGGGAAAACCACTAGACCATTCAGGTATGACCTAAAAAAAAAATCCATATTCATAACTATTTAAAAAAGCACAGGTTCTGGCAGTCTTTGCCCCATATTCCCTCATGGAACGATGCAACAGCGGGCTGCAGGTGGGCTGTAGGGGCCTCATACACAGAACATAAAGTCTGTCCTGTTCACCATGATCGACATCACCAACGTGACTCCTTCCCACCTGCTTCCCTGGCTTAGGATGGCTGCTTGGCCTCTCTGGGCTTTTGAGTTAAGAGTCTTGCAGGAGTCTCTTCTATAGTCTGATCACCTTAAAACATCTTTCTTTCTAATCTGGTCGGCACTTCATAGTGGCCAATGACTAACTGTGATTGATTCATAAAGATATTGCTGGAAACAGAGCTGCTTTGAACATCTGAGGGGCCTGGAGCAAGAATACAGATATTTAAAAGTAATGAAGCAAGTTTAGCAGGCTCTTAAGTAAAATCCATACTGTCCTCCTACTGTGGCAAATATACCTTTGTGATAATAAATCATGACTATCTTTTAAACTATAGGTTTAATAGAATTAAATCTGTCACCTGCCAAAGATGACTGATTTTTTTTAGATTTTTGTGTATCTATGGATGTTCTTTGAGTAAGCTAATGATAATTTGAGGAGTGATAAAATATAGATCTACATAATTTATGAATTGCTTTATATTTATCCCATAAATTTTTAAATTTTATTTCAGCAAAACAAATACTTATGCAAAATTTTCAAATAATTTATGGTCTATTCTCGACCATGCCAACTTCATGAGCTATTTTGGTCCTATACATTTTTTTAGTTCTATACAGTTTTTGGGCTTTCTTGGTTGCTCAGCTGGTGAAGAATCTTCCTGCAATGCAGGAGACCCCGGTTTGATTCCTGAGTTGGAAAAATCCGCTGGAGAAGGGATAGGCTGCCCACCCCAGTTTTCTTGGGCTTCCCTGCTGGCTCAGCTGGTAAAGAATCTGCCTGCAGTGTGGGAGACCTGGGTTCAATCCCTGGGTTGGGAAGATCTCCTGGAGAAGGAAACAGCTACTTACTCCAGTATTCTGACCTGGAGGTATAGTCCATGGAGTCGCAAAGATTCAGACATGACTGAGTGACTTTTATTAACTATTTCAGGGAAACTTTATTTTCCTTAAGCAATAACAAGTGAAATTGTCAAAAAACTGTTTCAAGCAGTATTTTGACTTAGAAATAATCATGAACTTTAAATATCATACACAAACCATGAATTTACATATCATGTTTAAACATTGGAATGGGATTACATGTGATAAAATATGATCACAGAAAATATTATAAAATAATTTCATTACATAAATCTGTTATACTTATTCCTTAATTTTTACCCTATTTTAAAGCAATTTTAGATCTATATCATGAATTGCTGTCATGCTTCATGCACCTATGTCTTTAGATATAATGAGGTGTATGTGTGTCTGGTATGTGTATTCATTTGAACCATTCAGGTTAATCTACCCAAAAAGGGAAAATTTTATATGGTTCAGCCTGATACATATTTAAGTCATTTGAATTGTTTCACTCTGTAAAGTGTTTCTCAGCTGCCAACAGTTCACTAATTTTTGTCTCTAGAACTATGAGTAGGAAAGAAGAGAGGTGGAATGGGTGCTCAGCACTCCTGGGAAATACTTCATTATGCAGAAGTCTAGTGTATTCTGAGAGGAGGGATTGACAGGTTAGCTAATTTGTCTTTTCTCTTACTCAAGCTTTCCTGTCATTCAAATCCTCCCAGTTCTCTGGAGCAGCCTCTGTGGAAAAACCTGCAAACTACTGGGGCGTTAGGACACAGTCACTTTTCTTTTCAGGAATATAAGGCAAGAGATATGGAGCAATGTTGCCCTGAGGCCGAAGCAGCGTTAGAGACAGGCATGAATGTTTAACTGCTGGTCACACTTCCTTAGTGCCGAGGTCAGGTCCCAAGGGACCCAGGAGTCACAGTATGGGTACTAACAGTTCTGTAAAGCACAGGCCCAGAACAGAGCCCCTTCTTGCCCAAACCTGAGGGTGATGCTGGCTATTCATACTCCTGAAGCATGGCTGTAATCAAAACAGGATCTTGTTCACCAATGCACAGAATACAGCCAAACATGACGGCTCGGGCTCCGGATGACTGGTTCCAACACAACCTGCAGGCCTTCCCTCCTCCCCTTGGCCTTTACTAGTCTCCTCAAGGGCAGAAACTGCAGCTAAAACAATAGCTTAGAGATACAGGCCACATGTGCTTTGTTTCTTCCCATCCTTAAGATCTTGCAAGATTGTTTATAGTAGAATTTGAAATTTAGAAGCATTAACAGATTAGATGTTGAGTAATTTCTTTGCCACTCCCACCCAGATTTGTCTCTGAAGTCAAGTGGTGATTTTTTCACCAAGGTAGGCTTTTCTCAAAAACCCAGCAGTGCTTCTCCCTTCTGTGCAGCCCCTCTTGGCCCCACACTTATTTTAGGTTTTAGTATTTTAATTTTATTGGAGTATAGTTGATTTACAATGTGTTAGTTTCTGGTATATAGCAAAGTGATTGAATTACACAGATATCATTCTTTTTCAGATTTTTTTCTCATATAGATTATCACAGAATATTGGGTAGAGTTCCCTGTGCTACACAGTAGGTCCTTGTTGGTTATGTATCTTATGATAGGATAGTAGTGTGTATATGTCCATCCCAAATTCCTGATTTATCCCCTCCTCACCACATTTCCCACATGGTAACCATAAGTTTGTTTCCGATGTCTGTAAGTCTATTTCTGTTTTGTAAATAAGTTCATTCCTATCTTTTCTTTAATTAGACCCCATATAAGCGTTATCACATGGTATTTCTCTTTCTCTATGTGACTTCACTTACTGTGATAATAATCTCTAGGTTCCTCTATGTTTCTGCAAATGACATTATTTTGTTATTTGCCCCGCATTTAAAATATGCTCAATTAATGTTTGTAGCTTGAATGCACTCATATTTTTACCAGAAACCCAAGCGAATAAATATTCAAAGTTATGATATATTTTCCTTACTTTCTTTACACAGTATTTTCCTTTAGAAGAATGGTTTAATTTAATAAAAAGGAGCTGACCTCATCCACACACTCCCCACAAAGCCCACATTGAAATTTTACTTGCTGGTTCTCATTGCTCCTGTTAGCATGACTTAGACTGGCTGTTGGCCAAATAAGGCAATGATTTCTGTTTAGAGCTCTCTGAGATTTGGAATAGTCCATGACAGTTTTTATTCCTGAGTGTGGTAGTGAATTCCTAGCATGAGAGTTATTTCCTTGGCTTTCCTAATAAAGCTATGAACAGAATAATTGAAAGAAATTTTACATTGCATGTATATGAGGGTTTTGGTTGTTAGCGATCACAGACTGTTTATATGAGCTGGATACCATTTAGTAACTTAAAAAAAAGCAATAATTAAAAATACTAAAGCACATAAAAATAAAAGTGAGTGGCCAGCAGATGACAGTGGGAACTCAAAAGACACACACCCACAGAACTTACTGTAGACATTAACATGACTTTACTATTCTGCTGGGGTTTCCCAGGTGGCTCAGTGGTAAAGAATCCACTTGCCAGTGCAGGAGATACAAGAGTCACAGGTTTGATACATGGGTTGGAAAGATCCCTTGAAGGAGGAAATGGCAACCCACTCTAGTATCCTAGGCTGGAAAAATTCCATGGACAGAGGAGCCTGGCAGACTGGAGTCCATGGGGTTTTAAAGAGCCAGATGTGACTGAGCACGCCCACATGCACTGTTTGGCTGCTTAGCCAGAATAACTCTTTTATTCCACTGCTTTCATCAATTTGATTTCACTCTTCCATGGTACTGTTGCCCAGGAAGATAAAAAAAAAAACTAATAAATTTATTGGTTGTTATAGGAACGTCTCATAAAGCCCATTTAAGTGAACATTAAGCTATTTAACTTTTTAACAGACAGCAACAAGCCAGTGTTTATGCCCCAGGACTTTTTTTGAACTCTGCCTCAAAATCCTTACCTTACTGTATCCACAGATTGTAAATGATTACATCATGATCCTTATTTAATCCTAATCATACCCTCCTCCCACTGAATGATCCCCCTTAAACTGGACTCCACAATCTACTAAATATCCCAAGTTTGCCATCCTTCCTTTAAAGAGAGTAGTAAGACTCTGGGAAGGTGCTAGCTATTCTCCCTTATCAGGTAAGAATAAACTCAGCTTTGTCTTGTCAAAAGGTCATTTTGATGATATTTTGTGGGCAGCCAGCATTTGGTAAAAGAAGAATGGCTGAATGCTGATAATTGGTAAAGCCAAATATGTAACAAAAACATATGGTGTTTCTTCTACTGATCTCTCTACTTTTGCGTATGTTGGAAAAGTTAAAAAAGAAATTTAAATCCTTGAGTTAAAACCTAGCTGGGCTGGAGGCCAACCAAGGAAAGGAGCTGCTGAATGAGTGATGAGAACTCAAGACAGTGTGATACGTAGGGTGGAAAATGGAGCCCTGGTGCCAGCCCTCTGTGGCCACATGATATAGTCTCCCTCAGTTTCAGGAGTGTGACTGTGAAACTCCCTCCCCCATTCTTGACAACACAGAGCACAGCGGAGCATCTCTGTCCACTTCTGAATGTACAAGTCAAACACCAGACCATCGCACTGCTCTCGTGAGCATGCTCTATGTGCTGGTGCTCTCTCCAGAGCCTGGAAAATGTGAGGTGAAACCTCTTCCACTGCATTACTTCTTTTTTTTTTTTTTAATTTTTAAAAAGTATATTGGAGTATAGTTAAGTGTTGTGATAATTTCTGAAGTGAAGTGAAGTCACTCAGCTGTGTCCGACTCTTTGCGACCCCATGGACTATAGCCTACCACGTTCCGCTTCCCATGGGGATTCTCTAGGCAAGAATACTGGAGTGGGTTGCCATTTCCTTCTCCAGGGGATCTTCCCAACCCAGGGAAAGAACCCCAGTCTCCCGCATTGCAGGTAGACGCTTTACCCTCTGAGCCACCAGAGAAGCCCTGTGATAATTTCTACTCTATAGCAAAATGACTCAGTTTTACACACACACACACACACACACACACACACACACACACACACACGGCTTCCCAGGTAACTCCAAGGTAAAGAATCCACTTGTCAAGCAAGAGATGTGGGTTCAATTCCTGTGTTGGAAAGATCCCCTGGAGAAGCAGATGGCAACTCACTCCAGTATTCTTTCCTGGAAAATCCCATGGACAGGAGCCTGGCAGACTAGAGTCCATGGGGTCGCAAAGAGTTGGACATGACTTAGTGACTAAACAACACCAATAACAGCAAAATACATTACACATACACACACACACACACGGTCTTTCTCATATTCATTTCCATTATGGCTTATTATAGAAAATAGTTCCTTGTGCTATACACAGGTAGGTTTCTTCTTACGATGGTAAGAAGAAGGTGCATACACGGGTAAGGGGATTGTTAGTGTGTGAAACAGCATAGAAGGCAGACAGGTAGGAGAATTTCAGGGCCTGATTGGAAATCCAGATATCCCCATTGCCTCTTCATATCCATACATACTTTGCCTGCCATTTCTTTCCTCACTTCCTCTCATACTTCTCATGACCCCCACTTTTCTCCTTTTGAGGCTTCTCCATGACCTCAGTTCAGTTCAGTTCAGTTCAGTCGCTCAGTCGTGTCCAACTCTGCGACCCCATGAATTGCAGCACACCAGGCCTCCCTGTCCATCACCATCTCCTGGAGTTCGCTCAAACTCACGTCCATCCAGTCGGTGATGCCATCCAGCCATTTCATCCTCTGTCATCCCCTTTTCCTCCTGCTCCCAATCCCTCCCAGCATCAGAGTCTTTTCCAATGAGTCAACTCTTCACATGAGGTGGCCAAAGTACTGGAGTTTCAGCTTTAGCATCATTCCTTCCAAAGAAATCCCAGGGCTGATCTCCTTTAGGATGGACTGGTTGGATCTCCTTGCAGTCCAAGGGACTCTCAAGAGTCTTCTCCAACATCACAGTTCAAAAGCATCAACTCTTTGGTGCTCAACTTCCTTCACAGTCCAACTCTCACATCCATACATGACCACTGGAAAAACCATAGATGGACTAGATGGACCTTTGTTGGAAAAGTAATGTCTCTGTTTTTCAATATGCTATCTAGGTTGGTCATAACTTTTCTTCCAAGGAGTAAGTGTCTTTTAATTTCATGGCTGCAATCACCATCTGCAGTGATTTTGGAGCCCCCCAAAATAAAGTCTGACACTGTTTCCACTGTTTCCCCATCTATTTCCCATGAAGTGATGGGACCAGATGCCATGATCTTTGTTTTCTGAATGTTGAGCTTTAAGTGAACTTTTTCACTCTCCTCTTTCACTTTCATCAAGAGGCTTTTTAGTTCCTCTTCACTTTCTGCCATAAGGGTGGTGTCATCTGCATATCTGAGGTTATTGATATTTCTCCCGGCAATCTTGATTCCAGCTTGTGTTTCTTCCATGCTAGTAAAGTAATGCTTAAAATTCTCCAAGCCAGGCTTCAGCAATACACGAACCATGGACTTCCAGATGTTCAAGCTGGTTTTAGAAAAGGCAGAGGAACCAGAGATCAAATTGCTAACATACACTGGATCATCAAAAAAGCAAGAGAGTTCCAGAAAAACATCAATTTCTGCTTTATTGACTAGGCCAAAGCCTTTGACTGTGTGGATCACAATAAACTGTGGAAAATTCTGAAAGAGATGGGAATACCAGACCACCTGACTTGCCTCTTGAGAAACCTATATGCAGGTCAGGAAGTAACAGTTAGAACTGGACATGGAACAACAGACTGGTTCCAAATAGGAAAAGGAGTATATCAAGGTTGTATATTGTCACCCTGCTTATTTAACTCGTATGCAGAGTACATCATGAGAAACGCTGGGCTGGAAGAAGCACAAGCTGGAATCAACCTCAGTAGCCTCCAAATGCTTTCCTTCCCCCACATCCACTCGCAGACTTCTGGTCATTATGATGGGACCTTTCCGTCGTCCCTTCCCCCTCCCCCTCTCTCTTTCTCCCTCTCCCCCTTTCCTTCTTTCTTTCCTTTCTTCCTCACCCTAACCCTTCCTCCCTTCCTCTGTCCCTCACTCTGTTAGTTCCTCTCCCTCCCTCACTGCCTCCTCCCCCTTTCCCTTTTCTTTCTTTTTTTCCCCTCCCTTCCAAAAACAAGGCATGCAACTATTTTTAAAAAACTTTTTATTTTGTATTGGAGTATAGCTGATTAGCAATGTTGTTAGTTTCAGGTGAACAGGGAGCGGGACTCAGCCACGCGTATGCATATTTCCATTCTCCCCAAACTCCCCTCCCATCCAGGCTGCACATAACATTGAGCAGCATTCACTGTGCTATACAGTAGGTCCTAGTTGGTGATCCATTTCAAATATAGCAATGTGTTCATGTCCATCCCAACTCCCTAACTATTCCTTTCTCCCATCCTTCCCCCTGGGCAACCATTACTTCGTTTTCTAAGTCTGTGAGTTTCTTCCTGTTTTGTTAGTAAGTTCATTTGTATCATTTCTTTTTATATTCTACATATAAGAGATGTCATGTGATACTTACATTTCCCAAGAACCGCGAAATTCTAAATC
This sequence comes from Bos taurus, assembly GCF_002263795.3. Classification (NCBI taxonomy): domain Eukaryota; kingdom Metazoa; phylum Chordata; class Mammalia; order Artiodactyla; family Bovidae; genus Bos; species Bos taurus. The sequence continues at coordinate 15,034,867 of NC_037355.1, read as the reverse complement.
TGCCCAAGTCATTAAGGACTGTCAAATCTAGCTGCTTCCTAATTGAGGACAATGAGCTTCAGGAAAGTTTAGCCACTCACCCCACACACATGATTGAGTGTGTTTGTGGTAGAAAGGAGGCATCTTTCAAGCCCCAGAACTCTCCACCTGTTCTTTTTCTTAATTTATGCTGTTTTCTAGGCTTTTCCGCTTGCAGCATTTTAGTTATTAACAGTATCTCTAATGAGTGATAAAGATTTAAAAATTTTTATTTCTTTGTAAGTTGATTCTAGATACTCTATTTTTGCTCACTAGATTGCCCATTTCTGATCAGTGTTGTGGCAGGAATTCATGTCCTCTTGGTTCTAGGATTTGATATTTACTGTTGTAGCTGAGAGGCGCAGTGTCACACATGAATTTTTAATGATTTTGTGAGGACCATTAAGAAGTTAGTTGGTTTCTGTGCAAAGTTCAGCCCAGCAACAACAGACCCAGTGCAGCCGAATCCTGCACTGTGGGATTGATACCAAACATAGAAACAGAGCAGCTCTGACTGCTCCAGGGCCCAAGGGAATGCATTCTCTCTGGATGTATGTAAACCACCTGCAAGTGACAGGCAGCTCACAAGGTCCGCGGAAGGTGGAGCTAAGTCATTGTCTCAAGGAGGTGATAAGGGCAAATTTTATTTTATAACAGTATATACTTAGTAATTAGAAATAGTTGTGGAATGAGACATTGTGCTTTTGAAACTATAAATATCTGCTGATTTCAGTGTCAGCAAACAGTTTTCTGGCCCAATCTTAGCAATGGATGACTTTTGAGTTATTTTTTCCAGTGTGATTGGTAGTTGGTACATTTTACTAAGTTTCGTTTGCCCGTATTTGTGAGCTCTGTCGGGAGAGGGCTGGGAGAAGGAAAGAGAAAGGCAGAAAAGACAAGGGAGGACATGACTAGAAGATTTTTCTTTGTCACTACTGAGCAAAATAAAATTCAAAATTGCTTCATAATTGGATTTTACCCAGGTTTTATCTAGCTAGCTAATACTGGCTTCATTAACAACATGCTCTAAGCTGAAAGTTCTTAATCTTTTTTTTTTTTCCTCTAAGCCATGCAGGATGGGTGATGGCTGGGCTGTGGAATTTTCCCATCGTGTGCCAGGGTTATGAGCAATTCTCAGTGGAAGAGCTACAGCAACTCCACCCCTTAAACCTCCCCTGAAGAATGCAGTTGGGAATGCATGGGAGACAGAGTGATGCCATTATAGAAAAAAGCTTGGATCTGCTCTAATTTATTATCTAGAAATTCAGCTATTCGTGAATGTCAATATTTGAGAAATGACTTGTAAGTTGCAACATGCCAGGAGTTCAGATAACACTGGTGAGGACTATTGCTTGTAGTAGCTAAATTAGGTAGCCAGACTTTTGTTCCTTGAGAATACCAGGAATCTTGCCTCTCTTCTTAACAGCAATATCGTGTGTGTGTATATATGATATATCCCAAAAGTATAGATTACTTGAAATGAGAAGTGTAACTATCTGCTGTCAAGATTTTAAGGATAAGGAAGTCAACAATCAGTGTAAATGTCTCTGGCAGATTAAAGATAGATACAAATTCTTTGATGCTCCTCCCCTAAGGAGGTGGGTTCATTATCCTGCCTTCGAATCTGAGCTGACTCATACCTGCTTTGAGCGACAGAGTATGGCAGAAGAGATGTTATACCAGTTCAGGGCAAGGCTTTCAGTGGACAGGAAGCTTCTACCTTGGTCTCTTGGAGGTTAGCCATCATTAAGAAGATAGATTACCCTGAGACCACAATACTGAGAGAAGTTCAAGCCACGTGGCGAGGCCCTGAAGGAAGAGACGCTGTGGGGAGACGTTGGCCAGGAACATTGAGTTGTTGTCTCTCTATAAAGAAGACAGTTTGGGTGATGGTCCTCCCATCCCACCCGCCCCAGCTGACACCACATGGATCAGAACTGCCCAGCTGAATTCTTTTGGAATTCCTGACCCTCAAAATCATGAGCGAAAAAAAAAATGGTTTTTTAAAGCCATTAAAACAATAGATAACCAGAATCACCTAGGTTGAGAATTTTAAAGAGGCACAGCATGTCATGTGGTAAGCAAAGGCATTTATATAAGGAGATTACCAGTGAAAATGTGAGCAGATTTACATAGGCCAAAGCTCAGACAGCATGTACAAAGAAGGAGGATGCTATTGAGAGTTAAAAACGAATAGTTAAATGGAACTGTGGGAGGAGAAAGAAAAACTTAGAAATTTCTCTTGGAAGGTGTAGGAGGAATTATGGGGAGAAAAATACCCTTTCTCTTTCACAGAACAAAGGAAGTTTTGCTGAGTGGGCCCCACGTATCTGAGATGTGTCCTGTTACGGGAACCCATGAAAGTGTGCAGTTGTCCTTTAGTGGGATGACTCATTAAATTGCTATCTGTGTTTAACTAGAGTTTTAGCTATACCACTTGGCTGGAAGGAAGATGGTGCTGAAGAGGGGGGAATTGCCATTCCCACCTTGAATCAATTTATGACTTCCAGCTGTGGCCTAGTAACCATGGCCCTCACTTTTCTGTCACCCTAGTAGCACCCCAAATATTGGGCCTAAGCCCTTTTTCTCATTTCTTCTCTGCCTACCTACTACCTATTCAGTTCAGTTCAGTCACTCAGTCGTGTCCGACTCTTTGCGACCCCATGAACCGCAGCACACCAGGCCTCCCTGTCCATCACCAACTCCCGTGGTCCACCCAAACCCATGTCCATCGAGTTGGTGATGCCATCCAGCCATCTCATCCTCTGTCATCCCCTTCTCCTCCTGCCCTCAATCTTTCCCAGCATCAGGGTCTTTTCCAATGAGTCAGCTGTTTGCATCAGGTGGCCAAAGTATTGGAATTTCAGCTTCAACATCAGTCTTTCCAATGAACACCCAGGACTGATCTCCTTTAGAATGGACTGGTTGGATCTCCTTGCAGTCCAAGGGACTCTCAAGTCTTCTCCAACACCACAGGTCAAAAGCATCAATTCTTTGGTACTCAGCTTTCTTTATAGTCCAACTCTCACATTCATACGTGACCACTGGAAAAACCACAGCCTTGACTAGACGGACCTTTGTTGGCAAAGTAATGTCTCTGCTTTTTAATATGCTGTCTAGGTTGGTCACAACTTTCCTTCCAAGGAGTAAGCATCTTTTAATTTCATGGCTGCAGTCACCATCTGCAGTGATTTCTCAGTGATTGGAGAAAAATAAAAGTCAGCCACTGTTTCTGCTATTTCCCCATCTATTTGCCTTAAACTGATGGGACCGGATGCCATGATCTTCGTTTCCTGAATGTTGGGCTTTAGGCCAACTTTTTCACTCTCCTCTTTCACTTTCATCAAGAGGCTCTTTAGTTCTTCACTTTCTGCCATAAGAGTGGCATCATCTGCATATCTGAGGTTGTTGATATTTTTCCCGGAAATCTTGATTCCAGCTTGTGCTTCCTCCAGCCCAGTGTTTCTCATGAGGTACTCTGCATATAAGTTAAATAAGCAGGGTGACAATGTACAGCCTTGACGTACTCCTTTTCCTATTTGGAACCAGTCTGTTGTCCCATGTCCAGTTCTAACTGTTGCTTCCTGACCTGCATACAGGTTTCTCAAAGGAACATAATTTCAAACAGTCTAAGTTTTACTATATTAAATAATTATTTAATACATCCCTCCTGATTTATATAAAGGAAAAACTTATAAGTTGAATAAAAGTATATTTATTGTAGTCAGAGCTATGGCTTTTCTAGTAGTCATGTACAGATGTGAGAATTGGACCATAAGGAAGGCTGGGTGCTGAAGAATTGATGTTTTCTAATTGTGATATTGGAGAAGACTCGTGAGAGTCCCTTGGACTGCAAGGAGATCAAGCCAGTCAATCCTAAAGGAAATTAACCCTGCACCACATTGGAAGGATTGTTGCTGAAGCTGAAGCTCTAATACTTTGGCCACCTGATGCAAAGAGTCGACTCGTTGGAAAAGACCCTGATTCTAGGAAAGATTGAAGGCAAAAGAGAAGGGGGCAGCCGAGGTGGAGATGGTTAGACAGCATCACCGACTCAATGGACATGAATTTGAGCAATCTCTGGGAAATAGTGAAGGCCAGGGAAGCATGGTGTGCTGCAGACCGTGGGGATACAGAGGGTTGGACATGACTTAGCAGCTGAACAACAACAACAATATTTATTGTTGTTTTTGGAAGGACTCCATCTACAACAAACTGATTCTATGACACTGGAAGAGATAGTCAACATAATTTTTGCTAAAAATACATATTCTCAAAAGATCTGAAAGGTTGAATTTGATTGTATACAGTATCACCTCAGACACATAGAATTTCATAGGAATGTATGCAAAGCTGTAAAGAGTGTAATGTTAAAAAGAAGGAGGTGCAAAGTCCATTTCACTCTTCACTGAACAAACCATGCCTGGAGTCATAACATGTTCAGGGTAGCAGGTGCACTTTTTGAAGACATTTACACAATTTATCCAGTGCTACAACAACTCAGAAAGATGCTGAAGGGATTCTAAATCACGTCATAAGAGAAGGTACTGAAGAAAAGGGGAAAATTTGGCCAGGAGACCAGAAGACCAAGGAAAATTGAAGCTAAGGTGCTAATAACAAAATGTGTCTTTTTCCCAGGAAAATGTTTGTTTGAATAAGGTTTTCTAAATCAATAGTTCTACTACCATGACCCCATCTTGTCCCCTAGGAAACACTAATGATTGATCAATTCTCCGGTGCTCTTTCTGGCTGGACTGGGACCACACCTCAGAAACAATGTTCTGGGAAGCTAGTACCATCAGCCATGTTGGCCTAAAAGCATGACATCTGTTTGTTATCCCTGCAAAGGGAAGGAAGGAATGTCTAAAACAGGAAAGCCTCATTAGCTGCAGGTAATTTGTCTTGGAAAAAGCCCACTGAAGGTGAGTCACTTAAAACAGGAGCTAACATTTCAAAGTGAATAGAAAAAATGAGGGATGAATAGAGCTTTATCTTGAAAAAGAAAGTAGAACTGAATAATCACTCTTTCATTCTATTTCTCAAATATTTACTGAGTACCTACCCTGGTAGACACCAATTTCAGCCCTGGGGATACAGTAGTGAATAAGACTAAAAAATCTTTTTTTTCAAAGAGCCCCCATTCCAGTAGAAGAGGCAATTATAACACAAATAAATATTAAATGTCAAGTAGTGACAGTTCCTATGAAGAAAAGACAGAATAAAGTGATGGGAGCTGCTAATTTCGGAAGTTTGGTCAGGGATGTTTTCCCCAAGGAAGCATATTTGAGCAGATCTGGGGGTGGTTTTCCCAGCAAAGGGAATAGCAAGTGCAAAGTGCCAAGGGAGGGATCAAGTTCACCTGTTATAATAAGCGCAGGGAGACCACTATGATTGAAGCTAAGTCTCGAGTTGTCTCAGGGCCAGGGTGCATATGGCCTGGTAGGTCATGTGAAGTGAAGTGAAGTCGCTCAGTCGTGTCTGACTCTTTGCAACCCCATGGACTGTAGCCTACCAAGCTCCTCTGTCCGTGGGATTTTCCAGGCAATAGCACTGGAGTGGAATGCCATTTCCTTCTCCATGGTAGGTCATGGGTAAACAGTAAATATATTATAAAAATGTTCTTAGTTTATATTAGGAATATAATTTATAATAGTGAGCTAATTCTTAGAAATAGTCAAGAATAAATTATGCCCATTGGAGGGTAGATACATATATGTATGTGTATGTGTGTGTGTGTGTATAATTTTTCTGCAAAAATTTTAATAGCTCATCTAATGTTCACTTCACTTCACATTTGACATGTACTGCATAATTATAAAAAGGTAACGTTTACAAAATTAATCAAGGGCTTCATAAATTTTTCCAAGAAACACTCTTAATCCTTTGATGTTTAACTTATTCCCTTTAATATTTACATGTTACCATCCTTGTCAAATTTTTATTCATTAGTCGTTATTGCTAAAACCTCATTTATCATTGGAGAAGGAAATGGCACCCCACTCCAGTACTTGTGCCTGGAAAATCCATGGACAGAGGAGCCTGGTAAGCTATAGTCCCTGGGGTCGCAAAGAGTCGGATGTGACTGAGCAACTTCACTTTCACTTTTCACTTTCATGCATTGGAGAAGGAAATGGCAACCCACTCCAGTGCTCTTGCCTGGAGAATCCCAGGGACGGGGGAGCCTGGTGGGCTGCCGTCTATGGAGTCGCACAGAGTCGGACATGAATGAAGCGACTTAGCAGCAGCAGCAGCAGCAGCATTTATCATCGGTTTTGAATGTGATTCAAGCCAGTCTCCATCAATCATCCTTTACTGAGTTCATGAAATCCTGAATCTTCTGCCAAGATTAAAAATTTGATAAGCTATCAGTTTACATTATATGTGTATTTTGTTGTCAGATGGATCAGAAAGATATTCTCAGACAAAGTTGGACTAGCATTAATTGGGGGAGGGGATGTTTAAATAAGCTGGCTGCCATCAGTTTATATTTGGTATCTCCACTTTGCTTCCCTGGGCATCTTTGAATCTTCAGGAGGATACCACTCAGGTTGTGAGGCCTGGTTAGTAACGTCAGGCATTGGAACTGGTGAGAGAAGGGACAAAAGGACAGAGGATCAGGGAGAGATTCTCTGTTCTTTATGGAAGATTATCTTTTCAGGCAAGAGTCCTCTTTTTCCACAGGGAAGTCTGATCACCCCCCAGGGTCCTGGCAGGAAGCTGCAGGTCGCTGTGTGCAGGCCGGAGAGCAGGCCTCTGTTGACTTCCTGGCATTGTGAAGATCCTGGCTCCTTGCCGTGAGGTCTTGCAGAAAGTGATTTCTCAGAATTGAATGTTCCTCTAGGGATGTGTGAGTATTTTACTTCAAAGACCTATAAAGTGAGCACAAAGCCGTTCTGGATGGAGTTCATTTCATTTTTAAGAGCAACCCATCTACATTTAGTAAAGTTTTCATTTTTATTGTTCTTAAAAAATACTTTGTAAACACTGTGTCATTATAAGAAACAGAAAATATCATCTTCTAAACCTACTACCCAAGCACAGCAGTTTGTTCATTCTGTCCCATACTCCTGAAATGATTAACGTTATGTTAATATAGTCTTATTATTATAATAATAATAATTATAACGAGAACATTTGTTGACCTTTTTGTGTCATTTTCAGCTATGTCATTTTATCTCCATTAAAAGCCATGAGGTAAGTCGTTATTACCTCCGGTTCTACAGTTGAGAAAACTGAGGCATGGAGTGGTTGTCCGAGTGCAAACTTCTAGTAACTGGTGGGTCTTGAATCCTGGCAACTCTAGAAATTTCTTTCTTGACCACTATTTATTGCTTTGTCTTTTGTATATAGCCAAGTCAATATAATAGAATTAACTTATTTTCAATTATAATAAAGACTGTTGTTATTTAGTCTGAAGTTCAGATGTTGATTCTAAGAGCACTGATAGAAAAAGTAAAGCATTGAAACTTCTGTCATGTCAATAAACAAATTCAAATCCAGCGTCTTCATTTTCCCTTTATTCTACTTATATTGTACAAAATAGGGTGGTACATGCAGTGCACACTATATGTCATATATGTGTACATACTACATAACTACTCTAAAGCATGACAGGGACTATGTCTAGCTTGTCCATAGCTATGAAATAGTGACGATCATATAGCATCATTTGTTGACTCATTCATTTGTTCAGTTAATAATAATACTGGTTAATATATTTTGCATTTTTTCCCTGACATCCTTAGGAAATTCTTCCTCAGAATTCTTAGCTCAACATGATGTTAATAGGTAATGTATTTAACAAAAAACAGGTTAGTCTTCATTAAGGCTGAGAAATGTTGGTTGAGAAACAACAAAATGCTTTCCTGCCCAATATGCACTGTGAAGTTATACATCCTTTTCAAAAACTTATTTTTGATCGTATAACTGTGTTTTTTTTCTTTCCTTAGACCATCTGGGAGACTAGAATTCCACTGAGGACATTTTGAGAAACACTCATCTAGAACTCCAGGACTCTAGGCTTTCTGCTTCTCTGTTTAAACTCACCTTGAACTACTATATTTTTAGTCAGTTAGTGTCTCCAAAATAACCTGTGTAGTGTGAATAGTCATCAATATTTTCTTACTTCAAGTTGAATAATACAAAATATCAAAACAAAGCCTCAGATACTATAAACATAACCTTTAAACCTGATTTAAAATGCAGATAAATAATGTGAGAAGAATTGGTTAAAAATAAAAATGGATGATTTTTTTACATGCTTCCAAAAACAAGTATAGGAGATGGCGATGGCACCCCACTCCAGTACTTTTACCTGGAAAATCCCATGGACAGAGGAGCCTGGTAGGCTGCAGTCCATGGGGTCATGAAGAGTCGGACATGACTGAGCGACTTCACTTTCACTTTTCACTTTCATGCATTGGAGAAGGAAATGGCAACCCACTCCAGTGTTCTTGCCTGGAGAATCCCAGGGACAGGGGAGCCTGGTGGGCTGCCATCTATGGGGTCGCACAGAGTCGGACACGACTGAAGCAATTTAGCAGCAGCAGCAAAAACAAGTATTTTTTTTTCTTCGACTTTTTTTAAACCATAATCGACTATATCATCAAATTCTTTCATTGAGTGAGAGTACTACCTAAAATCTAGTTTTAGTTCATACTATTCATGGAACTGCTGAAAATTCTTATTTCTTTTCCATAGACATTATTGAATACTTACATGTGTTTTATACAGTTGATATTTCATGTTGGTTTCAAAGAGCCCACATTATTTCATATACTTGGTCAAGTTCTTTTCAAAGTTGAAGGCAGTATATTTTTCCATTCCAGTGGATCACTAAGGATGCTTAAAGGAGAAAAATAGGATCTTTCTCTGTATTAGAACATTTGGAGTCAGCCCCATAGACAATTAATAAGATTTCTGAAAACTGGCAGCCTTTGAACTTTTAGAGCCAATAATCCTGAATATAAACTTACCTGTATCAGTCTCAATAAGACAGAAAGAATAAGCTTTGTTTTCTGATGGCTAAATAATGCATACATATATATAGTGAAGAGGCCATGGCTGACACTCCTGAACGTAACTCATAAGAGGCTTAGGAATGTATACATACTGTATATTAAATCATTCAAGTGATAAATATTTCTAAACTTATTTTAGTTCATAAATTTCAGATCTAAGACCTCATTTTAATGTGCTTCCGTTTATTGTTCTTTGCAGATACTAATGGTGGTGGGTTTTTTTTTTTTTTTTTTAAACAATTTGAAGGTTTCTGGCAACCCTGTGTCAAGCCTTTTGTTGAGGATTCCTGTGTCTTGTGTCTATGTTCATCAGTGATATTGGCCTGTAATCTTCTCTTTTTTTGTGAAATCTTTGGTTTTGGTATCAGGGTGATGGTGGCCTTGTAAAATGAGCTTTGGAGTATTCCTTCCTCTGCAATTCATTGAAGGCATTTCAGAAGGATAGGTGTTACCTTTTCTCAAATGTTTGATACAATTTGCCTGTGAAGGCAATTGGTCCTGGACTTTTGTTTGTTGGAAGTTTTTCAATCACAGTTTCAATTTCAGTACTTGTGATTGATCGGTTGACATTTTCTATTTCTCCCTGGTTCCATCTTAGAAGGTTGTTTCCCTCGCTCAGAATCTGTGCATTTCTTCTAGGCTGTCCATGTTATTGGTGTATGATTGCTTGTAGTGGTCTCTTGCTAAGTCACTTCAGTCGTGTCCAACTCTGTGCGACCCCATAGACGGCAGCCCACCAGGCTCCCCCGTCCCTGGGATTCTCCAGGCAAGAACACTGGAGTGGGTTGCCATTTCCTTCTCCAATGCATGAAAGTGAAAAGTGAAAGTGAAGTCGCTCAGTCGTGTCCGACCCTCAGTGACCCCATGGACTGCAGCCTACCAGGCTCCTCTGTCCATGGGATTTTCCAGGCAAGAGTACTGGAGTGGGGTGCCATTGCCTTCTCTGTAGTGGTCTCTTACGATCCTTTATATTTCTGTGGTGTCAGTTGTAATTTCTTTTTCATTTCTAAATGTATTGGTCCTCTTCCTTTTTTTCTTGATGGGTCTGGCTAAAAGCTTATCAGTTTTTTATATCTTCTAAAAAGAACAAGCTTTTATTTTCTTTGATCTCTGCTATTGTTTTCTTTGTCTCTAGTTCATTTATTTCTGCTCTGATCTTTATGATTCAGGTAAGTCTTTGGCACTATTTTTCAAATAGCATTGGCTCATCTTATGTCTCTGTGTCATATTTTGATAATTCTCATAATATATCAAACTTTTTCATCATTATTATATTTGTTATGGTGATCTGTGATTAGTGCTCTTGGATGTTACTATTATAATTGTTTTGGGGATATCACAAACCATGTCCATATAAGATGATGACCTTAAATGATAAATGGTCTCTGTGTTCTGGCTGCTCCACCAATTGACCATTCCCTGTCTCTCTTGCCTTAGGCCTCCCTATTCCCTGAGGCACAAAGATACTGAAATCAGTCCAATTAACAACTCTATAGTTGTCTCTAAGTATTCAAGTGAGAGGAAGAATTGCACATCTCTTCCTAAGCATCTAAAACTAGAAATGATTAAACTTAGAAGAGGAAGGCATGTGAAAGCTAGGGCTCTTGTGCCACACGTTCAAGTTGTAAATACAAAGAAAATGTTCTTGAAGGAAATTGAAACACAGCATCCATTCTGCAGCCCATGAATCAAGGAGTAATTTAAACTTTCAAGTCTTACTGTCTAAGAAATACATTTTGTAAGGCTGTAACTGCCCTAGGTTGTAATTCCTCTAACATCTCTGGGCAGAGTAAATTGAAAACCTTCTGGAAAGAATTCACCATTCTAGATACCATTAAGAACATTTGTGGTTCATGAAAAGAGGTCAAAATATCAACATTAATAGCTGTTTAGAAGAAGTTGGTTTTGACCCTCATGGATGACTTTGAGGGGTGAAAGACTTCTGGGGAGGAAGTAACTGAAGATGTCATGGAAATAGCAAGAGAAATAGAATTAGAAGTGGAGCTTGAAGATGTGACTGAATTGCTGCAGTTTCATGAAACAGTGTCAACGAATGAGTTGCTTCTTGTGGATAATACAGTGATTTCTTGAGATAAAATCTACTCCTGGCAAAGATTTGCTGTGAGGATTATTGAAAAGACAGCAAAAGATTTAGAACACTATACAAACTTGGTTGATAAGGCAATGACAGGATTTGAAAGAACTGAAGTTCTACCGTGAAGAGAATGGTATCAAACAGCGTTTCGTGCTCCAGAGAAATCACTCATGAATGGAAGCGTAAACTGACAGACTGATGTGACTTCATTGTCTTATTTTAAGAAATGACCACAGTCACTCCAGCCTTCAGATAACTACCACCCTGACCAGTAAGCAGTCATCAGTACTGAGGCAAGAACCTCCCTCCACCAGCCAAAAAGATTACAGGTTGCTAAAAGTTCAGATGAGGTTAGTATTTTTTAGCAATAAAATATTTTTATATTAAGATATATACTTTTTTTTCAGACATAATGCTATTGTTTACTTAATGGACTAATAGTGTAGTGCAAACACAACTTTTATATATACTGGGAAACCAAAAAATTCCTGTGATGAGCTTTGTTGCAACATTTGCTTTATTGTGATGGTCTGGAACAAAACCTGAAGTATTTCCAAGGAATAACCTGTATTAGGCTTTTATTCAGTTACTTTTCAAAATATTTTGGGGATAAGAAAAATCCTCGCAAAGGACATTAATGAAACCTGTTGTTCTTTGAAAACTCAATTTCGATTGTTCAGAGTACATCTTTGAAAGTTAAAGATACGGCTTTCATACAAAGATAGGCACATCAGATCAGATCATATCAGTCGCTCAGTCGTGTCTGACTCTTTGCAACCCCATGAATCGCAGCACGCCAGGCCTCCCTGTCCATCACCAACTCCCGGAGTTCACTGAGATTCACGTCCATCGAGTCAGCGATGCCATCCAGCCATCTCATCCTTTGTTGCCCCCTTCTCCTCCTGCCCCCAATCCCTCCCAGCATCAGGGTCTTTTCCGATGAGTCAACTCTTTGCATGAGGTGGCCAAAGTACTGGAGTTTCAGCTTTAGCATCATTCCTTCCAAAGAAATCCCAGGGCTGATCTCCTTCAGAATGGACTGGTTGGATCTCCTTGCAGTCCCAGGGACTCTCAAGAGTCTTCTCCAACACCACAGTTCAAAAGCATCAATTCTTCGGCACTCAGCCTTCTTCACAGTCCAACTCTCACATCCATACATGACCACAGGAAAAACCATAGCCTTGACTAGACGAACCTTTGTTGGCAAAGTAATGTCTCTGCTTTTGAATATGCTATCTAGGTTGGTCATAACTTTCCTTCCAAGGAGTAAGCGTCTTTTAATTTCATGGCTGCAGTCACCATCTGTAGTAATTTTGGAGCCCAGAAAAATAAAGTCTGACACTGTTTCCACTGTTTCCCCATCTATTTCCCATGAAGTGGTGAGACCGGATGCCATGATCTTTGTTTTCTGAATGTTGAGCTTTAAGCCAACTTTTTCACTCTCCACTTTCACTTTCATCAAGAGGCTTTCTAGTTCCTCTTCACTTTCTGCCATAAGGGTGGTATCATCTGAATATCTGAGGTTATTGATATTTCTCCTGGCAATCTTGATTCCAGCTTGTGTTTCTTCTAGTCCAGCGTTTCTCATGATGTACTCTGCGTATAAGTTAAATAAACAGGGTGACAATATACAGCCTTGACGAACTCCTTTTCCTATTTGGAACCAGTCTGTTGTTCCATGTCCAGTTCTAACTGTTGCTTCCTGACCTGCATACAGGTTTCTCAAGAGGCAGGTCAGGTGGTCTAGTATTCCCATCTCTTTCAGAATTTCCCACAGTTTATTGTGATCCACACAGTCAAAGGCTTTGGCATAGTCAATAAAGCAGAAATTGATGTTTTTCTGGAACTCTCTTGCTTTTTCTATGATCCAGCGGATGTTGGCAATTTGATCTCTGGTTCCTCTGCCTTTTCTAAAACCAGCTTGAACATCAGGAAGTTCACGGTTCACGTATTGCTGAAACCTGGCTTGGAGAATTTTGAGCATTACTTTACTAGCATGTGAGATGAGTGCAATTGTGCAGTAGTTTGAGCATTCTTTGGCATTGCCTTCCTTTGGGATTGGAATGAAAACTGACCTTTTCCAGTCCTGTGGCCACTGCTGAGTTTTCCAAATTTGCTGGCATATTGAGTGAAGCACTTTCACAGCATCATCTTTCAGGATTTGGAATAGCTCAACTGGAATTCCATCACCTCCACTAGCTTTGTTCGTAGTGATGCTTTCTAAGGCCCACTTGACTTCACATTCCAGGATGTCTGGCTCTAGGTGAGTGATCACACCATCGTGATTATCTGGGTCGTGAAGATCTTTTTTGTACAGTTCTTCTGTGTATTCTTGCCATCTCTTCTTAATATCTTCTGCTTCTGTTAGGTCCATACCATTTCTGTCCTTTATCAAGCTCATCTTTGCATGAAATGTTCCTTTGGTATCTCTGATTTTCTTGAAGAGATCCATACCAGAGATCTATTAACTTATTAATGAGCATATCTATAAGATGATGGAGAAGGAAATGGCAACCCACTCCAGTATTCTTGCCTGGAGAATCCCCATGGACCGAGGAGCCTGGCAGGCTGCAGTCCATGGGGTCACAAAGAGCCGGACACGACTGAGCGACTAAACACACACAGACACATAAGATGATGATGCTCGTGGTTCCAAGAGTGTTTTGAGGATCTGAATATGTACAGGCATTTAGAAAGAATGTTATTAATGTTATACGACTGTTAGGTTTATATAGGTTTAGGTTAGGTTGCGTATAGGTTTATATGCAACATAAATGCATAATGCAATAAAACCATAAATGCTGAGGTTTTCTTCTGGACAGATCGGACAAAATGTGCAGTGCCAGCACATAGCTCTGTAGTGTTAGAATCTAACCAAGAGTGACTAGCAAGTCAAACACAGCTCATTTTTGTAGAGAATCAAGCAGTCCTTGGGTGGACCTGTGAAGCACTGTCTTGGTGTGACACTGAAAGATTTTGCTCTTTCCCCTTATTACCAAGGTTTGAATAATTTTTCTAATAATCTGAAAATTAAATTTTGATTTTTTGTTGTTGTTTAACCCATCGTCTTATATAATTTAGACTAAAAACCACCATCTCAGTGGCTTCAGAGAGTGAAGAGATTAAAAGAAGGGGATGAGGATCCTCTCAATTCAAAATAAGCATCTTTCCCAGGTGACTGTTCACTCCATATCAAGGTCAACCAGGCAGGAGAAATTAACAATGAAAAGAGAACAGGACAGACATCTCCTGGGGAATGAGGCAAGTGGGAGGCTGACAGCCTTCCCTTCCCCCAGTAGGGGTGCCTTTATTTAAAGTGGGTAGCACAGGTGGATTCGATCCTTCATCTTTTGTAAAGCTGGTTGGGAGTGAAGCTTGGGCCAGCTGCTCTGAGCAGAGCAAACCCCACCCCGCGCACGTTCCCCCCAGTCACCAGCTAATGCCTGGAATAAATTCTCCCCTCTCCTTGCTTTGGTTCATTCAGAGCTTTGAGGTCCTGGGCTGGGCGCTTCCTCGTGGGGTCTGAAATAACGGGAGTGCAGACTGACTGGTGTAATGCTACGAGCCCTCTTTCAGGGCTCTTTTTCTTCCTGGGCAATAAACATAGACACCAAAAACAGCAGTTACGATCCCCTCCCCCTCTGGTTCCCTTCCAGCTTTTTCTGAACGATCTGTGCATCTCTGCAAGCCTCCATCCCTAGAGGGGGTAGCTCTTGTAAAACTGGTAGGAGACGTCTGGAAGAAAGCAAGTCCCCCGGGGATTTCAGCACCTGGGTAGAAACAGTCGGGCTTTCCAGGGGGTGGCCGGCACGGGAGGCCTGGATTAAAGGCGGCGCTGGGCTGGCGAGATTGAGGTCCCCGAGTACCGCTCCAGGTGCTCCTCGCGGGGGTCCCGGGTGCGGCTGGCTGCCGCGCCCCGCCCAGCTCTGTCCCCGCAGCCTCGCGGGCTGCCGGGCTTTGTGGTTCGCCCGTGCGGCTGGGCCCCTGCTGGGGGTGTCGTTACGAGCATGTGCAGACAGCAGCCCAAGGTAGAGAGAGCGTGCCGGGCGAGCCCTGAGACTTGCCTTGCAATGCCATGTTTGTGTGTGTGCTCTAACTCCCGGAGAGCAACCAGGGAGACGGCTCCCCGGCCGGACTTGGCTGATGTTTTCTTGTTTCTGTTTCAGCCTTCAGGATAATTCCTTCAGCAGCACCGCTGTAACAGAGTAAGTGATTCTTGTCAATACAATAAGATTTGCATGCCTTTCTCAGGAAGCAACTAACGTGAAGGTATCCTCCCCCGTCCCCAGCTGCTCTGGGTACTAGATGCATTGTCTCCTGTAATCTGGGGCCGTGAAGACTGGGAGACGTGGGGGCTGATGGGGCCCAGAAATCTTTACAGGTTGAAACCAGCCTTTTAGCAACTATGGGAGAGCTATGAAAGCAAACTGATGGCTTACGGGAGCACAGTGCTCCCAGATTTGTGTTCTTGGAGTTCAGATTTTTGAAAAATAAATCTCGTTGACATGTCAGCAAGGAAGCTTTGTTGTGTTTTGCCAACACTGGTGTCTGTTTTCATGAGCACGCTGTGTACATTTACAGCAAGTAGGAGATGGATGTGAAATGACTCGAGTTGAATTCCAGCATGTGATAAATAGGCTAAACTTAGCCTCACCCTCTCCTTTGTACAGACTTTTAAGACAGTAAACTTTTCTTGCATGCCCTTTGTCAATTTTGTCTTCTGCCCTCAGAGATCTGGCTATCGTAGGACTGTGTTATCTACTCCTATGGCTAAAGCTTTTGATTGGGACAACTAATACCATTCAAACGTGGAATGAAGGAGTGTAAATATTTCACTCAAGACCAGCATGCATGGTATTTTTTATTAGATATTTAGAGTTTATGCTTTTAATTCTTGCCATCCTTTCCTTAGTTTTTTTCTAATAGTGTATTATATGTATATGTTAAAAATTAATAGGTAGTGTATTATGCTAATACTATATGTAACTGATATGTAATTTACATGTATACATATATGTATGAAATATCTGTGCTTTATTTAGCATTCTTTCTCTAGGCTAACTCACGGTGTTTACTTCTGGGACTTTATGATAGAAGGTACTCTAAATAGTTTTTCAGGAAAAAGAGGTGTGTATGGTTATATGCTCAACTACATTAAAAAATGCTGCAAGTTTGATACAGAAGTCCCAGTAGCTTGGGAACTATTTGCTAAAGTTCCCTAACAGGCAAATAAATGATGTGAGGTTCAAGTCACTGTATCAATGACTTGATAGTGGAGGACTACAGGGCTTCCCAGGCCCTCTTGATTTTTACATTCTTTTGTTTCTCAGGATGCTACTGTCTTAGAGTTGAACTTTGGGCTGTCTTAAGTGGAGTTACTTAAAAAAAGAAAAAGATCCAGGGTTGATTTTAGAAGATCCAGTATAAAACACTCATTGAAACCTTCATCCTGTTAATGAACTTGCTTGGTAACAGTGCTATAACTTTGCTTTTCTAAAAGCCTTAGAGTGGGGAGAGGTGCAGGCCAGAGATGAGGCTGTGACTCGCAGGTTTGGGTACACGGGTATTGCTTTCTTCCTTTCACTATGCATACGGCACCACATGCTTCCTGGGCCTGACTCTCAGGACCTGGTGTGGCTGAATCCCCAAAGTCAGCCACAGGCATAGCAGCTTCAAAATGGAGTTCCTTAGTTTTAGATTTCACATGGACATTGTTTTAAAAATGGTTTCAGTTAAATGCTGGGGAAAGTCTGGTACCTTGTCTTTGGACAGTCCCCAAGGAGTTCTGATTGCATAAGACCTTGTTGTTGTTTTCAGAGAAGTGACAGAGATTTATTTTAAAAGGCACTGAGTGACAATTGGGATGCCATCTGGCTAGTCTAAAAATCTGAGGGGCATATTTGAAGCATACCAAGCCTTCATAGGTGTAACAGTCCAGTCTAGGGCCATTTATAACTAGTCATTGTCTAATATAGTATTTTCTCCTCCCCTCAGTTTTCCTTGGTTCTTTAGGCATGACCCCAAAGCCAGCAGGACCAGAATGTGCTATACTGAGACAGAGAAGTAGCAGGTGACTCATTAATGTTCTGGTCTTGGCGTACAGCACTTGCCTGTATTCTGTGTTTTGGATAAAAGAAAACATCGCCTTTCTCCTATCTCCACCCTACTTCTACTTACTCCTACCCACCCACACATACTTATCTTTTCTACCGCCTGAAATTCTACCTAGAGATTTTTTTTTTTGGATGAAGAACTCTGGTGGTGACCCTTATTAAAATGGAAATTTAAAAAGTCTGTGTCCCTGGGAGGTAGATTCAAATTGTCATTAATATTTTAATATAAATTATGTTATCAGGTAGTCTAACCTAACAGGGTTCTGCTTGGCCAGCTGGGGGTCTTTTAAGGGTCAAAGGGAGTGAAATTGGGAGGGACTCAAGGACACATTTTATTCTCTTCTTAATTTTTCCCATGCCTTGCCTGTCCCTGTCTGTGCAAATGTGGCCCAATTCAGTTTCTTTTTCCTACCCAGATTCTTCCAAGATCAGAATGGCCTTGGCCTTGTGTTCTCTATCTGTGTACCCTCTCATATGTTATTTTTCCGTGGTCATTTCCTCTGTTGCCCTGGCTAACTCGTTACTTGAAATGAAGCATACCCAGCAATGAATTCTGCGGCAAATTAGTTATCATCCAAAGCAGTAATTCTCAAAACGAAGGACTGTCAGTATCATTTGGGGAAGGGGTTAGGAGCTTGTGAAAAATCCAGAGTTCCCAGGCTTTATTCTCAAGTGGAAACCTAGAGATGGGTGATCGTGTTGGAGTCAGCCAAATGCTGGTCTGGGTTTTGTAAACCTTTAGGTCAGCATTGAACATTTCAGAAGCATACTAGTTATGTGGGGGGAAAGCAATCTAGTTTGAAAACTCACATTCCTTGGCCCTACCCTCAGAGAGTCGATTTAGTTGGGCTAGCAGTGAGGATGAAGCTGGAACTTGCTATATTTTTCCATTTTTTAAAATTAATTTGTTTCAAAAATTGAAGTATAGTTGATTTACACTATTGTGTTAATTTCCGTGTACAGCGAAGTGACTTGGTTACACAAGCATATACATTCTTTTTTATATTCTTTTCTATTATGTTGATCCCAGGAAATTGAATATAGCGCAGCTTGCCATCTTACTCAGACACTCCAGGTGGTGCCAACGCAAATGGTTCTGGGGGCACACTTTGAGAAATCCCACAGGATTGCAGGCTGTACCTCTGCGACTGTGCCTTCAAGGAACACGGTACTGCAGGGAATGACAGTCCCCTTTTGAGTACAGCAACATTTTATCTCATCACCAGTCTGAGACCTCTGTACTTATTTACCCCAAATCAAAAAAGAGACTTATGGGTATTTCTTTCTCCACCATTATTCTAAAAAACAAGTCTTTCTCCCGCTCTGGGAACATAGACTGAAGAGACTATTCGGTGGGCTTAGTGTGGAGCAGAAGCACCGTAGGCGTCACTGCTTGATGCTTTGGAGTCCTGGGAAATCCCTTAGCCACTGGGTGAAGGTAATGCTTACCTCACACCATTGTCAGGCTTAATTGAGATCATATGAAAGAGAAGATGATGCAAAGTACCTTTTAACTTTTTCTTGTTTGTGGTTGATAGAGGAAGCAAAAGTCCAAGTAGAGAGATAACTAACTACCTCGAGCACTTCACAGGAAAATGATGGCAAGGACAAATTATTCATGTATTATCTGGGCAACCACAAATTAAAAACTCTTGGACTTAGAATCTAGTTGATGAGAACCTCAAAGGAAATCATTTGATAGAGGTTTCTTTACATTTTTACTGTGAACAGCACTAAGAAAAACATTTTATATTGCAGTCCAGCACACACATACATACATGATTTATTTGAACAAGTTTTGTTGAAATAACACTTCAGTTCAGTTCAGTTCAGCCACTCAGTCATGTCCGACTCTTTGCAACCCCATGAATCGCAGCACACCAGGCCTCCCTGTCCATCACCAACTCCCGGAGTTCACGCAGACTCACATCCATCGAGTCAGTGATGCCATCCAGCCATCTCATCCTCTGTCGTCCCCTTCTCCTCCTGCCCCCAATCCCTCCCAGCATCAGAGTCTTTTCCAATGAGTCAACTCTTCGCATGAGGTGGCCAAAGTATACTGGAGTTTCAGCTTTAGCATCATTCCTTCCAAAGAAATCCCAGGGCTGATCTCCTTCAGAATAACACTTAGCCCTCACTATACTGACATTTTTTTTTTTTTTTTCTATTCTGTTTCTCTACCAATAATAAAAACAAAATACTGATAGCTGCTGTCTAATTTCAGGACCCTGTAATTATTAATCCCGTATAATAGGTCACAATTTATAGTTTGAAAAATATTGTACTAGAAGATGGTCAGTTTAATATTTACGAAGATCATTAAAGAGATTGGTCTTTAAATTCTTTGATCAGAATAATGTGTAGGAAGAGAATCTCATGCCCAGGACCAGTTGGACACTTGATCTGAGTTGATTTTTTTTTCCCCCAGAGTCAGGATATCTGGGTATGGGTTCCCACTGTGAAATCTAGTTTTATAATCCAGCCAGTATTGTGCATTTGCAGGGGGCTCTGGGGCAAGGACTCAGTAGAACAATCAGAAAGAAGATGTTAATTAAATAGAACTTGATGACCTTCGCAGAAGCAATGGAAAACCCAATTGAACTTAAAGAATTTGTGTATGTGTGGTCTGGAAGCCATAGAAAGATCTGTCTCATTACCATATCTGCAAGCTAGAAATTGTGTTTTCTTGGGCGATGGCTGGAGTTGTTCCGTAGTCCTTAAAATCTAATTAGCTAATTAGGTCTAGCCTCCTACTTCAGAAAGCATCTGCAACTTTGTATGTTCTGCTGCTGTTTCCATTTTTAACTAATTGTGCTTTGAGAAGAAAGATTAATAGGGGGATGAAAAAAAAAGTTCTTGCCAAATTCTTAAACAATAGGTATTGTTGAGCTCGAAGGTTGAACCTCTGTTTGAACCCTAGTTCTTTGGAAGCAACAATTCTAGATTTTTCTTCTTCATTAATTTTTCTACTTAGCTAGGTTGCTTTTATTGGGAAACATTTTAATTCACATTACAAAGTTCAGATGATCTATTAAAGCAGATGCATCAAATAGTGGAGAACAAGACAGCATTTAGGAATTATTGTTTTCCATGAGATGGAAAGAGTGGGTTATTGAGACTTCAAAAATTAAAAAAAAAGGAAAAGTAAGGAGATTGATCCGAGGTTGCCAGAGTGGTTCATTTGCATGCTCTGGGTACATCCGTGTCCCTCAGTGCTTGGTCTCTTTTTTATTTATATGTTTGCCTAGTTGTCCACTTTGGGGGGAAAGCTAATCAGATATCATGAACAGGCTCAGAGGTTAATAGGGAAATGCTCTATAGGCCATACATTTTATCATTCATACTCAATTGTCAGACAGACATTGTACACGTGCTTTAAGCAGTACACTTAAAGTCAGCAGTGCTAAACATCATGAGCAGCTACATTTGCTGACAACTTATTGGAGAATTTATGATTAGAAATAAAGCAGTTACTTTCCATTAGAAGTCTCTGTTACTAAAATCAGTCAAATATTCTAGAAGAACTTTTTCTTTTTTGACAGAAAACCCAACTTTGCATCAGTTTACTGTCAGTAACAAAATTCATTTACCTAGTTAAAGTGAGTCTAATCTTAATCCTGACAGCATACACCTTTTGTTTTTCAAAATTCCTTTTTCACAAACTTTTTGTCACTTTCTAGATCCAGACAAATTTGTGCTTTATTTCTTCATTACAGAAATAAACAACCATAGGAAAAAATTATTATCACCATTTTTCCTCAACAAAAATATCTCCATTCTTTATACATTCTCTTTGTTGACAGCATATATCCTACTTGCTTTACATATCAAAATGTTTCACTTATCATTTTTACATATGAGGACTTACCAAGAGTCCTCAACAGCAGTTACAATTTTTAACCCTTGAAAGTTTTAACAAAACCAAGAAACAAGTGGTTGAAATGTTACATCAGCATTTTCTGATTGCAAACTTAAGAACATTCTTCATAACTTCAAAAAAAACATACATTTTTTAATAGCATATTTTTCTTCAGTAGTACAACACATATGTTTAATAAACCCAAACATCTTTAGTTTTCCTCTTGGTCTTACAAGAATACAAAAGTAGGTAATCAGTTTATGGAGCATAGCCAGAATAGCCAAATTATACATTCAGTTTTAAAGCCTTTTTCCCCCTTTGTATAGTTAACCCAAGGCTGAAGATCCAGGCAAAGTGGACTGTGTTTGTGTTTCAAGGACATGATAAATGTCACTCAGACTTTTTCTCAGGCGTGTTTTTGTTTTCTCAGGATCTGAAAAAAAGTGTTTTATCAAGTTAGTTTTCCTTAACTGCATATGCAAAAAGAACCAGTTTTGTGAATTTCAGGGCTTTCATCTTAATCAATCTTCTTCAGATTCTGAAGAATACTGTAGCCATATATTGTCCAAAAAAATCATCTTTCTTTTTTAGTCATAAATTCACAACTAAAATTTTTCTTAATGAATTGAACCTGAATTTCCCATTTTGTATAAGGCAACGAGAATACCAATCAACACAAGTGGAATATACACTCACACACCAAACAACAGATCCATCATAAACTTCTCTGAAGGTGACCAGTACAGAGTCCCGAACAAACACTTTGTGGAGTCCCAAAACAAATGGTCCTCAATGGTAGTCAGATGTCAGAACCAATTGGCAAAATGCCCAGATGACACTCGGTGCTCACAAACGGTCCTCAACAGCAGACATATGTCAGAACCAACTGGCAAAATGCCCAAATAGCACCTCATGTCCCAAACAGTTCTCAACATCAGGCACACATCAGAACCAACTGGCAAGAATGTCCAAATAGTACTAGTGCTCACAGACAGTCCTCGCAGCAGTCAGAACCACGTGGCAAGCACTCACGAATGGGAATGTTGCCTGTGTGCACACTGGTGGACTTACCTGGTTTTGGAGCTCCTCAGCTCATCCCAAATGCAAGTTTCCATTCCGCCAAGAAAGGCGTAAGTGGGCAGCCAGTGCCAGTCAGGGGAGAAACAGGGAGGATCCTTAAAACAAATGGTTTCAGTTTTGGTTGTTTTAGGTACAGTTAATCTTCAGTTTGGAGAAGGTGATGGCACCCCACTCCAGTACTCTTGCCTGGAACATCCCGGGGACAGAGGAGCCTGGTAGGCTGCAGTCCATGGGGTCGCAAAGAGTTGGACACGACTGAAGCAACTTAGCAGCAGCAGCAGCAATCTTCAGTTCCGGGGTGCTCTTGTTCCCATTTCTTTGTGGTCAGTTCTCAGAATTGTGGCAGCTGAAGTCCTGGGTACAGTCTGGTCATCATGTAGTTAACTCCTCCACCTGGGGTCTTGATCTATAAGACAGATCACAGGATATGGCTCAGAATATTACGTACAGCCCTTGAGAGAGAACTAAAGGTCCTTGCCTATGCTTAATGACTACCTTATTATTATTTAGTCTCCTTAGACTGTTTTCCTTTGTTTCAGCATTTCTCACTTCTCTGATTAAACTTATTCTTTGATTAAGGTTTTTTACAGGCACAAGGCAGGCAGAAGACATGGTGTGGGGAGGGGGAAAGGACCACATACCGTTTCATGATGACGTAGGTGTGGGATTGTGAGGTGAGCGGGAGGGAGGCTTGGGGGGGGGGTATATGTATGCACACAGCTGATTCACTTAGTCGTGCAGCAGAAACTAACACAACATTATAAAGCAATTATACTAAAAAAAGAAAAGGTAGTGCTGCTCAAAGTGTGGGTTCACAAACTGTAACTAGTCTGAGATAAGAACAGTACAGAAATAGGGAGTATGCTTTTAATAACCTTTATAAGAATTTGACATTCCTGTGACATTTTTACCAAATTATTTCTCCATGGTGGATTGGAAATAGAAAACCAACTGGTCAGTCCTGAATCCCAAAAAGTTTGAGAAGCACAGCTCCAGTGCCTAAGGCAGTATTTGGAAGCAGTCAGTGCTCAGAAATGCTTGCCCACTTATTTCAGGCCCTTCCTGGTGGCTCAGACAGTAAAGAATCCACCTGCAAAGCAGGACACTTGGGATTGATCCCTGAGTCAGGAAGATTCCCTGGAGAAGGTAATGGCCACCCACTCCAGAATTCTTGCCTGGAGGAAGGCGCCTGGCAGGCTACAGTCCCTGGGGTCACAAAGAGTCGAACATGATTGAGCGACTAGGCACACACACTTATTTCAGGGAACAGACTTGCCGAAGGATCCAGGTTAGTGATTTGATTCAAATATTTATGAAGTATCTACTCTGGGGTAGCATTGTGGGCACTGTGGCAGGATATCTAGAAAAAGACACGATGGTTGTTTCTTTTCATGGAATTAACAACTGATTAAAAAGATCTCAGAGGTACAAAGAAACTACATAACAACACTAGGTAAGAACTAGATGGTGACTAAAACCTCTGAATGAAAAGTAAGCATTTATGTACTAAGGTTAAAGTGGGAACATGGCATGTGGATGAACTTGGCAAGGAAAGTTCACAGAGCTTGTAAGGCTTGAGCAGTGAAGGCTGAGTAGGAGTTGAAGATAGAAAAAGCATTCCAGGTTGGAGCAGGGTGGGGTGAGGTTGGGTGGGATGGGGTGGGGAAGGCTGAGAACAGGAACAAAGGCTCCCTCATACACTGGGGTGAGACTGCGGTCCTCCTCAAGATGCCCTTAGGCAGTGTAGAGCTCGGGAGATTTTTCAGTATGGAAAAGCCAAGAATTTTTCATAAGGTTATTTCATAAGTTTTGTGAAAAGGAAGGAGGTCAGGAAAGTCTGGAGGCCAGTGGAGCAAGCCAGATGGCAGCTGGTATGGTTTGGGACTGCCGGAGGCAGAAGAAATGCCAGGAGGCATGTAGCTGCGTCCCTTTTGAGCCAACAACAGCCTACCAGTCTTGCTGTCAGATGTTCCCTCAAGGGCTGTGAACACTTAGGTTGGTTGCTAAGGTCTTGTTAGTTGAGGTGATACAAAGCACTGGATGAAAAAGGAGTGTTACCTCTGGTTCTAAGCATTTAAGCTCACGTGATATGACAACATTGGTATCATTACCTGGTAGACATCTGAGGAATTGACACTGGTTTGGGTGAGAGTGGTAAAGATTGTTCCTTTCTTTAGTTTCCTGTGCTAATCTTCAAATAATTCTAGAATATTGCTTCTCTGCTTCAGCAGACCCTTGGATCTGATGTGGTTTTATTTTCTCTCTTCAGGTGTGACGAAGACGCAGTCTCTCTGCATGAAGATCAGACTGATTGCTCCAGTCTCAGGTAGGACCCACCATTGCCTGGTTCTTAATTATGAAGGACAGAAGCCATCTGGTCTGGTGTCTTAACTCTCTTTGAATTCTAATGATTTGTTCTCATGTCCTATTTCTTCTAATAGATTATCAGCTCTTGAAGGAAGTTTTGTTCGCTTTTGGATACCCCCTTAGCACTCAGGACAGTATCTTTTCTATGGAGAATGCTCAGTAAATGCCTATTGAATTAAACATTGATTAGTGCATTTAAATGTTCCCATCATAGACTTTAAGGAAGAGGTTCTAGAATTATTCACCGAACATGGCAGTCTTGGTCATCAGGGAGTTCATCGTATGATGGCTAAATCTTAACGTTAACCATTTCTCTTCCAAGTTTGCTGTGTTCAAGCACTTTCACATACATTTTATTATTTAATCTTAACAGCCAAAAGGAAGCTGTTGTTTCCTTCCTCATCCCAGGTGGAAAAACCGAGACTCAGAGGGATTATAGCTCATCCAGAATTAACACAGCTGTGATGAGGCAGATTTTGGACTCTGGTATATGTGACACAAAAGTCCACTTGTTGGATAAGAAATAGTTGTTGAAGGCCTTTGTTTCATACTTTTTTGTGCGCATCAGAAACCAGTGGAGACAGATATGGGATGTAGAAATACAAATCAGTCTCTGCTCCCAGGGGTTCAGTGCACTGGAGGAGATAGACAAGAATGTAGATGATGATGCAACAGTGCATTAAGTGCTATTTTTCTACAGGGAAACAGAAGACTCGCTTAGAAGGACCAAATAGCCCGGTGAGGTTTCTGGGATGGATTCCTGAAGAAAATTACATGTGGCACGTGACTCCTTTTTTTTTTTTTGGTGGAATATAAGGCCCAAAACTATGATGCTACCAAGCAGAGGGAACAAATTACTGGCTAGCCAACAGAGAGCAGAGAGAATTCAAGCTGAAGCAAGCAGTTCAGGATGGCAGGAACCCTGAGAGCTGAGGAGGCCAGGAGTGGTAAGAAATAAAGTCCCAGAGATAAACAAAGACCTGATTACAAAAGTTTTAAGTACCCTGCAAAGGAGTTTGGAATTTATCCTGGAGGCATTGGAAAAACTAAAAATAGCCTTCAGTTTTTTCTGCGCAAACAGCTACTCACCTAAGGCCCCGTGTGAGAGTAACAATAGCCCCCATTTATTGGATTGTGGTCTGGAGCCAACTTTCTTTGGTAGGCATTTCACAGAGACTGTACTCCTGTACTCCTGTACTGGAGATGCATAGTGTCTTATGGATGAGGGGCACAGAGGTGAGGTGGTGTGGCTCAGGATGCATTTCTAACGAGTGGGAGGATCTTTTGGACTCTTGTTCTTTTTAGAACACCATGTTCATTCTCAGTTATGGCTGATTGCAATAAGAAGTGACATAAATTACATTACCTGTACTCTGTTTTGGGGATTCTGAGGAACCAGTAATAGGTTAGAAGTGTATTCATAAAGATGACTTTTGTATTTATGTTTTACATTTGTATAATAAGAGAAGGTGCTTCCCCCTGCCCCCCACATTCCTTGTTCTTCAAGTCAAGAACGACCTTTACATCTTTTGGGTGCCTTGAAAATATGACATAAAAACAAAATTCAGGTTTTATTTTTAGGAAGCAGTCTATCAAAACAGTCATTTTAAATTTGAAAAGTCACTTTTTTCTTATTCTTGAGTGTTCTAGAATTCTCCTTGAATGAGGAACATTTCAGTTCAGCTCAGTTGTGTCCAACTCTTTGCAACCCCATGGATTGCAGCATGCCAGGCTTCCCTGTGCATCACTAACTCCTGGAGCTTGCTCAAACTCATGTCCATCCAGTTGGTGATGCCATCCAACCATCTCATCCTCTGTCATCCCCTTCTCCTCCTGCCTTCAATCTTTCCCAGCATCAGGGTCTTTTCCAATGAGTCGGTTCTTTGCATCAGGTGGCCAAAGTATTGGAATTTCAGCTTCAGCATCAGTCCTTCTAATGAATATTCAGGGCTGATTTCCTTTAGAATGGACTGGTTGGATCTCCTTGCAGTCCAAGGGACTCTCAAGAGTCTTCTCCAACACCACAGTTCAAAAGCATCAATTCTTCTGTGCTCAGCTTTCTTTTTAGTCCAACTCTCACATCCATACATGACTATGGAAAAACCATAGCTTTGACTAGACAGACCTTTGTTGGCAAAGTAATGTCTCTGCTTTTTAATATGCTGTCTAGGTTGGTTATAGGTTTTCTTCCAGGGAGCAAGCTTCTTTTAATTTCAAGGTTGCAGTCACCATCTGCAGTGATTTTGGAGTCCCCCAAAATAAAGTCTGCCACTGTTACCACTGTTTCCCCATCTATTTGCCATGAAGTGATGGGACTGGATGCCATGATCTTAGTTTTCTGAATGTTGAGTTTTAAGCCAACTTTTTCATTCTCCTCTTTCACTTTCCTTAAGAGGCTCTTTAGTTCTTCACTTTCTGCCATAAGGGTGGTGTTATCTGCATATCTGAGGTTATTGATATTTCTCCTGGTGATCTTGATTCCAGTTTGTGCTTCATCCAGCCCAGCATTTCTCATGATGTACTCTGCATATAAGTTAAATAAGCAGCCTAACAATATACAGCCTTGATGTGCTCCTTTCCCAATTTGGAACTAGTTTGTTGTTCCATATACAATTCTAACAGTTGCTTCTTGACCTGCATGCATTATTTCTCAGGAGGCAGGTCAGGTGGTCTGGTATTCCCATCTCTTTAAGAAACATTTAGGTTATGGTAAAAGCTGCTCTTCCTTCTTTTGTTGCTTACCCAAGAACATAGAGTATGTAGATGTGTAGTATTTGTCTCTAGGGAGAGACAGGTATTTCAAATGAACTAGAGACATTTATTTCAAATTCATAGTTTGATACTGGTTTCCAAACCTATTATTGACTTATAATTTTTTTTTAATTGTAAATGATCTCAAGGGAAAATAGTAACCAGTGTTACTGGCAGGAGTTGCAAAGAGTTGGACACAATTGAACTGACCTAACATGAAGAATTATTTCACCTGTTGGATTTTCCTTTACCTTTTCCTTTACCTTTCCTTTACTAAGTTTGTCCTGAAGCTTAAGTTTAACTCTTTCACATAATTTTATTTCCACATCTTGCCCAACTGCATGCACCCTGGCCATGTTCCAGACCTCCCACCCCCATGTTTTCTTTGCTCTTCTCCCAGGGACTAGCTGGACAGCTCATCCTGCTGGTAGCATTTTATTTAGTTTAATATTTTATTTGTAAAAAGACATCCTGAGCAGAGGGCATAGAAATCTTTCATTTGCTGGTCTTTTCTCTTGGCTTTTCTCTTGGCTCAGCATATTCTTGAGCCATGAGGAAACACTTCCATGAGGTGAGGAAACACTCATGGAAGTGTTTCCTAGCTGACCTTGCCAAAATCTCTTTTTATGGCTATTTCTGGTCAGTGAACAAGAGGGGAAAACACCCCCAGGGGGAAGTGGCCAGTCCTACAGAATCACATGACCCATAACAAATGGCTGCCAGTGGGTTCAGGACAATGAACCCAAATAAAGCAGGAGTTCCCAAAACCTCTGGGCCACAGATTGGGTTCCTGGCCTGTTAGGAACCCAGGCCACACAGCAGGAGGTGAGTGAGCAAGCGTGAAGCTTCGTCTGCTGCTCAGTTCCCTAGCTCTCCATTGCTCACAGCACTGCATGAGCCATCCCCCTACCTTGTCCATGGAAAAATGGTTTTCCACAAAACTGGTTCCTGGTGCCGAAAAGATTGGGGACTGCCGATGTAAGGGGAATGCTCCATTTGGCTGTGGTAGTTGCTGAATTCTAAAATACATCTAGATTTAAGAGGGACAAATGACTTAATAGTGTTATTACATCACTGTGTTTGAGGAAATTGAAACGGCGGGATGATGTTGTATTGAATTTGATTGATGGCTGAACATGAAGAGTGCTCTCCTAGTACTGAGTATGTGCAGGTAATGCCAGCCCAGTCAGTCTTCTCCAGCCATTCCACACCAACAGAACCAAGACACTGGGGTCTTTGGCTTTGCATCGAAAGTGTTGTTTAAATAGGTGGCTTGGTTGGGTGAAATTTGGCCCTTGTCTTATATTCTATTGAGGTTGTATGTATCTTATTAAAATAGATTCTAGTTAAACTTTTTTATAATTTATCTTTAATGAACGAATTAATCAGGCAGCATCGGGCTTTAGTTGTGGCGTGTGGGATCTTCCACTGTAGACACAGGCTCTCCAGTTGTGGTGTGTGGGCCCCAACTGCCTGGCCTCAGTGGTTGCAGCTCAGAGCTTGGTTGCTCTGCCACATATGGGGTCCTAGTTCTCTGACGAGAAATCAGACCTGTGTCCCCTGCCCTGCAAGGCGGACTCTCAACCACTGGACCACCAGGGAAGCCCCTCTAGTTAAACTTTTAAATGCCTCTGAAAGTTGTAAGGAGATGACTGAAGACTTGCCAGTGAGGAGCAACCATCAACACCCTGAGCCAAGGACTCATGCGTGAGAGACTGAGGGCCCACTCCAGGTCTGAGTGAATTAGCCCTTCAGTTTGGCACCTTATTTAATCACAGAGGTTTAGAGTCTTAATCTATAAAGTTGGGGTGATCATAGCTAACCGGGATATCTCACATTATTATTGTGAAAGAAAAATATGACATATGTGAAACCATATTGAAGTGAAAAAGGGAAGCAAATACAATACTAGCAAAGACTGGAAGGGAGTGTGGCGTGTTCTAGAAAGTGACGTTCAGCCCCTCTGAAACAGTCTACACTAGAAAGTTTGCTGAGTACCATGTAAATGAACAGCAGTGGGTATCGCCAGCCTCTTTCCCAGGGCGTTTTATTAGACTCTTCCGTGCTTTCTAACTGAGTCTTTCCTATTCTAGAGATGAAGACAATAAAGAGAATTACCCCGACGCCAGGCCTCCGCTAGAGGAGCCCGCGCCGCCGCCCATTGAGCCGCAGCATGTAGAGCAGCCCCCACGGCTGGACGTGCTGCGCCCCACCATGGGCAACTTCAAGTCGCGGAAACCCAAGTCCATCTTCAAGGTGGAGAACGGGAGGAGCCACGGAGAAAGTCAGGTAGCAGCCTCCACCTTCTCGGGCACCTTTGCCTGGCCGGGTGTGTCTCTGGCGAGAGCACGATTGTAGTGAAGGTCTGAGCGCGTTCTTTTGTAGGCAGTGATTAGCTTGACTTGTCATTGGGCACCGGCGACCTGGGCCACAGGCATGCTCCCCTTCCGTGGGTATTAATAGCGCTCTGTGCTGGGCAGTCTGCTCATTAAGCGCCCTTTCAAACTGCTGCTCTTAAATACTGGACTTTGATTGAGAGGAGCTGCTGCTGTCTTTGCCAGGGAGAGTGGAGGAGGATCTCCAGTGATCTTCACTTACCCAGGACAGGAAACAATGGTCCCAAACTTGGAGACTCTTCTCAGTAGATCAAAAGTCCCAGGGTTATCTAGAGCCATTCTTCTTAGGCTGCAGTTTAGTGGCTTTGGAAAAACACTGAAGCAATGTTTGTGGCTGTTTTAATATGTGTGGAGAATCTGGTTCTTTGAGGTCAGCAAATATTTACATTTATGAATGAAGCATCTGTCCAACTTGATTCAAGTAATTCGTTTTATCTACATACACATATTTGTTTATTTAGTTCATTTTTCTAGTTGTAAAGGGAGGTAGCAAAAAAATATGATTTTTAAAACTCTTAAAACCCCTCAAATAACTTATTCTCTCTTATAAAAAGAGATGAATATAACCCATTTTAATCTTACTGGGAGGTTAGTGGGCCCAGCCTTAAGATTGTACTTGTAATGCACCTAACGCAGTTTTGGAGACATAAGTGCTTCATTAATGTGACCTTTGTTTTTTTTTAACACTAAGCTATTGACATTGAATATGATGTGGGAGGCTCTCAATGTAATACGTTAAGTATACAATAACTTGAAGTCCAGTCCTACCTAGCAAATAGGCTCCAGGTGATCTCTGTTAGAACAACTTTGGCGGGGCACTTCATTTGATCTTGTACTTTTCTTATTGGCCTTGTGATTTTTATCTCTTTTCTTTTTTGGCATTGTGACCTCTTATTTAGTCAGTTTTGCGGTGAGATGAAATGCCCTCTGCATTCATGAAACTGTGGTGATTTTCTGAATTTGAGTTGAGTTGTAGGGCAAGGTTAAGCGTGAGATACCATTGGAGTTACGGTGAACTTGAGACCCTGCCCACTGCTGGGCACACACACCACTTGTTTGTTTAGGCGTGTGGTGCCGCGGAGGACACAGGCGCTCAAAGGGCTGCCGGCAGAGTCTGGTTCTGGGTAACCTCCGACCTTGAATCTCCTACTAAGGATCACCTTCAACACTGTGGGCTTTGAGTACCCAGCCATCTCTCCTTGAATGCCCTCTTTCTTGTCATCCTATAGTCTGGCCTGGTAGAAATTACCCAATTGTCGTTTGTAATAAGGTGCTAACGGCACGTCATTCCAAGTTTGTTGCTCACCCACAGGAAGACTCTAGGAGAAAGAGAGACTTGTGTAGTCTTCTCTGATAATACAGCGTTGGAATCCTGGACTGCAGGTAGAATTTCCAATTCATTCCTAAGATCTCTGTGTACACAATGAGATTTTTTTCCCCCCTAATAACGAAGAAAACTTCAGTAATATAATTTTAGGTCTTCCATATTTTAGAGAAACGTGAAACAGATTTCATTCTTCACATTTACTTTGGAGAGATACATTTAACATTGAGTACAGATCAAGAACTGAGCATCAATAAATGATATTATTAATAAAATCAGCTAACACCTATTTAAGCATTTTCTATGTTCCAGGCATGTACCATTTTTATGACAACCTCATGAAATGGTTATGATTATCTTTTTTTACAAATGGAAAAACAAAAGTTTAGAGGGATTACATAACCTCTTGAGTCAGATTTGGAAGAACTTGAGTGGAAACTCTTTTTCATAAAAGCACAATGTTTCTAACAAGAGATACCCAGAACTTCCAAGTATGAGTCTAGCAATTTACTTACCCCCTTTTTATATAAAACCTGTTATTTCACTCTGAATTTTTTTCCCTTTGGTGATATATTATACTCCTAAGCAATAATTAGTTATTGAGGAAGGATTACTTTGGAGAGATTTTTGTCAGTGTGTTTTTCCTCTCTGCCTGAAAGCTTTGTGATGTTGGTCACATAAGCTAGACAAACATTGTTTGAATGTTATGTCCACTAGGACTTAGGCTCCTTGAGGTCAGTGAGTCAGTCTTGGCTATCTTTGGATCTTTGGCACTCAGTCACTCAGTATTATTCTTTGAATGGCTCACAGCTGTTTGCACACACACACACACACACACACACACGTGGGGCTTCCCAGGTGGCGCTAATGGGAAAGAACCCACCGGCCAATGCAAGAGACATAAGAGATGGGAGTCAATCCCTGGGTTGGAAAGATCCCCTGGAGGAGAGCACAGCAACCCACTCCAGTATTCTTGCCTGGAGGATCCCATGGACAGAGGAGCCTGACAGGCTACAGTCCGTAGGGCTGCAAACAGACAGACATGACTAAAGCAACTTAGCATGCACACACACACACACACACACACATTTCATGTATATGATTACATAAATAATTTTTTGTAAAATGGTATATATATATTTGTTCTATAAAATAGCATATCTTTATTCAGTTATAAAAAGTCATGTTTCAAAAGAGGATATAATCATGTCTCTTACACAGATATGAAATAGAGATGTGTCAAAAATTTTATTTAAATCATGAATTAATGAGGAAATCAATAAGATATTTACAACCACTTAAAAACAAAGTGCAAAGTATTGCACATTTATAGTCTGACAAGGATTGCTGAGATAAATTTATTGATGTACACAGAATTGGCAAAACTTGCAATATCTATAGGGTGATAATCAACTGCTTTTCTGTGATCACAATTACAGTTTCTATAGAGAGAAATTATTTGCATTGTCATTGGTTTCCACAAGCTAATTTTTGTCTTTGTAACCTTGTAAAATAGCCTAGATGTAGGCAAAAAAAAAAAAAAAAAGCAGAGATTATCCAGATGGATGAGCTGGCCAGAATATCTGCTATATTTCGAAGTCTTTATAATTTTTCCTTATATTCTCTCTCTCCCTCCCTCTCTCCTTCTTCCTTGTGATCATGATAATATCAAAGAAAGACTAACCTTGACCATAAGATAGGCCTAGTGCATTAGCTATGGCTTTATTATTCACTGATGTGTAGCACAAGTGGTAATTCCCACATAGGTTTTCTAGTTGGTAAAGAATCCACCTGCAATGCAGGAGACCCTGGTTCCATTCCTGGCTCGGGAAGATCCCCTGGAGAAGGAGTAGGCTGTCCACTCCAGTGCTCTTGGGTTTCCCTTGTGGCTCAGCTGGTAAAGAATCTGCCTGCAATGCAGGAGACCTGAGTTCGATTCCTGGGTTGGAAAGATCCCCTGGAGAAGGAAAAGGCTACCCACTCCAGTATTCTGGCCTGGAGAATTCCATGGACATGGGGTTGCAAAGAGTCAGACACAACTGAGCAGACACAACTGAGCGACTTGCACTTTCGCTTTCACTCTCACTTCGGTTTTCTTACATACTTTGCAAAATCTAGAGACATAGTTTTGAATAATTACAAAATTAACTTCTCTTTGAAGGTTTTTATAAGGAATCTCAGATTGGACTTTTAATGCCTCTATTATTTGCATTCCTAAGGCAAGGAAATCAAGTTCAACAAATTCTTTCCACTTTATTTCATTTGCAGTACTTATGCATTTGTGTAAGTTCTTCTTTTATTGAAGCTCCCAAAGTAACTAGGTTCCTGGCCTGCCAGGAGGTGATGGTCCTTCACCATCTATAAGGCTGGATCCTGTAAACTAGATAGCAGGGCAGTTATCCTAAGAGCCCTTTGTAGGTATTGACTCCATAATAAAGCCACTTCAGTTCCTACCTGATCCAAGGAGCATCATTCTCAATATGACATTCTAGGCAAGATGTTATTTAGGTAGTAGATTTCTCAGATTATATTCTGGTAAAAAGGAAGACATTATTATTGAATATATAAGATAACCCTTTTGCCATTGAATGTTAAGGACATTTGGTATGAGTTTCTGAACTATGGGAGTCAGTAAGACTCAAATATCATTTTAAAATATTTCAGCTTATATAAAAAATGGTTTTTAAATGTAGGTTTTATTATTGTTCAGGTGTAAGGAAGCCTACAGAACAGATCAAGACTGCC
Organism: Bos taurus; assembly: GCF_002263795.3. NCBI lineage: Eukaryota > Metazoa > Chordata > Mammalia > Artiodactyla > Bovidae > Bos > Bos taurus. The sequence goes on along the minus strand of NC_037355.1, from coordinate 15,001,099 downwards.
ATTTGGAAAAGTTCCTATTCATTGTTCTTAAGGAGACAGGCATGTCGTGTCATGCCAAGCCATGTAGGAAAACACCAAAGTTGGTCCAAAGGAAGATGGTGCAAGGGGACAGCATGGGCAGGAGACTTTATTATTGTTTTTATTGGGAAAACAAGGCAAGGCAGAGTAAGCAATCTTGAAATTGGCTGATTTTAATAATTTCAGTGGACTCTGAGGTATAGGAATTCTTTCTAGTGGTCTGGTACCAGGCCCTGGGATACTTAGGACAGAGGAATATTCCTTCTTGGAACACATAAAGCAGATTGAAGAGGTAGTTGAGAGTCTGAACTCTGGATTGTCAGTTTGAATATGAAAGGCATGCTCCAGGGCAAGTCACTTGTTTTGCTTGCTCTACCTAAGAATTGGTAAGCCCTGGGAGAGACAGTCTTTCCTCAGTCACTGTGGCCTGAAATGCCAGAGCATCAGGAATACTGAAAATAATAAAAAACAGTTCATACAGTTCAGTTCAGTCACACAGTCGTGTCCGACTCTTTGCGACCCCATGGACTGCAGCACGCCAGGCCTTCCTGTCTGTCACCAACTCCCAGAGCTTCCTCAAACTCATGTCCATCGAGTCGGTAATGCCATCCAGCCATCTCTACTTCTGTTGTCCCATTATCCTCCTGCCTTCAATCTTTCCCAGCATCAGAGTCTTTTCCAAAGAGTCAGTTCCTCCCATCAAGTGGCCAAAGTATTGGAGATTCAGCTTCAGCATCAGTCTTTCCAATGAATATTCAGGACTGATTTCCTTTAGGATTGACTGGTTGGAATTCCTTGCAGTCCAAGGGACTTGCAAGAATCTTCTCCAACACCACAGTTCAAAACATCAATTCTTTGGCACTAGGCTTTCTTTATGGTCCAACTCTCACATCCATACATGAGGACTGGAAAAACTGTAGCTTTGACTATATAGACTTTTGTTGGCAAACTAATGTCTCTGCTTTTTAATATGCTGTTTAGGTTGGTCATAGCTTTGCTTCCAAGGAGCAAACTTCTTTTAATTTCATGACTGCAGTCACCATCTGCAGTGATTTTGGAGCCCCCCAATGTAAAAAAAATATAAAGTCTCTCATTGTTTTCATTGTTTCTCCATCAATTTTCCATGAAGTAATTGGACCAGATGCCATGATCTTAGTTTTCTTAATATTGAGTTTTAAGCCAACTTTTTGACTCTCCTCTTTCACTTTCCTCAAGAGGCTCTTTAGTTCTTCTCTTTATGCCGTTAAGTGTGGTGTCATCTGCATGTCTGAGGTTATTGATATTTTTCCCAGCAATATTAATTCCAGCTTGTGCTTCATCCAGTCCAGCATTTCTCATCAACAGAAAATTGAATTAAAGATTTACTGAGCATGGCCCCGCCCATCAGAATAAGACCCAGTGTCCCCCACAGTCAGTCTCACCCATCAGGAAGCTTCCATAAGCTTCTTATCCTTATCTGTCAGAGGGCAGACACAATGAAAACCACAATCACAGAAAACTAATCAAACTGATCACATGGAGTACAGCCTTGTCTCACTCAATGAAACTATGAGCCATGCTGAGTAGGGTCACCCAAGATCAACTGTGGAGAGTTCTGACAAAACGTGGTCCACTGGAGAAGGGAATGGCAAACCACTTCAGTATTCTTGCCTTGAGAACCCCATGAACAGTATGAAAAGGCAAAAGGATAGAACACTGAAAGATGAACTCCCCAGGTTGGTAGGTGCCCAATATGCTACTGGAGAAGAGTAGAGAATTAACTCCAGAAAGAATGAGGAGATGGAGCCAAAGTAAAAAAGCACCCAGTTGTGGATGTGACTGGTGATGGAAGTAAAGTCTGATGCTGTACAAAACAATATTGCATAGGAACCTGGAATGCTATGTCCATGAATCAAGGTAAACCGGAAGTGGTCAAACAGGCGATGGCAAGAGTGAACATCAATATTTTAGGAATCAGTGAGCTAAAATAGACTGGAATGGATGAATTTAATTCAGATGACCATTGTATTTACTACTGTGGGCAAGAATCCCTTAGAAGAGATGGAGTAACCATCATAGTCAACAAAAGAGTCTGAAATGCAGTACTTGGATGAAATCTCAAAAATGACAGAATGGGCTCTGTTTGGCTCCAAGGCAAACCATTCAATATCACAGTAATGCAAATCCATTCCCCAACCAGTAATGCTGAAAAAGCTGAAGTTGAATGGTTCTGTGAAGACCTACAAGACCTTTTAGAACTAACACCCCCAAGAGACATCCTTTTCATCATAGGGGACTGGAATGCAAAAGTAGGAAATCAAGAAATACCTGGAGTAACAGGTAAGTTTGGCCTTGGAGTACCAAATGAAGCAAGGCAAAGGTTAACAGAGTTTTGCCAGGAGAACACACTGGTCATAGCAAACACTCTCTTCCAGCAGCACAAGAGACTGCTCTACACATGGACATGACCAGATGGTCAATACTGAAATCAGATTGATTATGTTCTTTGCAGCCAAAGATGGAGAAGCTCTATACAGTCAGCAAAACAAGACCAGGAGCTGACTCTGGCTAGGATCATGAAATCCTTATTGCCAAATTCAGACTTAAATTGAAGAAAGTAGGGAAAACCACTAGACCATTCAGGTATGACCTAAATCAAATCCATTAAGATTATACAGTGGAAGTGGCAAATAGATTCAAGGGATTAGATCGGATAGACAGAGTGCCTGAAGAACTATGGACGGAGGTTAGTGACATTGTTCAGGAGGCAGTGATCAGGACCATCTGCAAGGAAAAGAAATCCAAAATTGCAGAATGGTTGTCTGAGGAGGCCTTACAAATAGCTGAGAAAAGAAAAGTGAAGGGCAAAGGAGAAAAGGAAAGAATATACCCATCGGAATGCACAGTTCCAAAGAATAGCAAGGAGAGATAAGAAAGCCTTCCTCAGTGATCAATGCAAAGAAAAAGAGGAAAACAATAAAATGGGAAAGACTAGAGATATGTTCAAGAAGATTAAAGATACCAAGGGAACATTTCATGCAAAGATAGGCACAATAAAGTTCATACAAGAATCTTCTAAATTGTATCAGAAAAAAAGTAGTTGAAGCATAAAGAGAAGGGATTTTCTTATAGATCTAGAAGATAGACCATTTAAACAACAATATTTCAGGGGACTTCCCTAGCAGACCAGTGGTTAAGACTCCGTGTTTCCAATGCAGGTATCACAGGTATGATCTCTGATTGGGGAACTAAGATCCCACATCCCTACAAGTGTGGCCAAATAAATAGCCTATTCCCAAACTCCTTAAAACAATGACAACAACAATAACAACAGTAAAGCAATATTGTAAAATTTCACTTTTCAGTCCATTTAGTATGGACTCTAATTAATTCTTGTTCCACTTGATCCTGGGTTAGCAGTAGCATAAAATTGTCTGCTTCTGGACTAAAATTCTATAAGTCTTGACTCAGCCCACTGGTGTCATTAAACGCCTATATCCAAGAGTCTGTTCTTTGAAATGTCAATTATTTAAAATATCTGGGCTTTTACCATGGGACTCTTGAGAGTATTCTTTGCTGAAGACACAAACCCTGGCCTGAACCTGATAATAGAACTTGCAGGCAAGTATCTGAGGAAAACAAACATCTGTAAATGATAGAAACTGAAAGTGATTTTGATTAATTTACTGCTAGTAATTTTCAAATGTGAAAAGTCTGATTACAGTTCATAATAAATGTGATGCATAATGTGACATGGAAAGCAAGGTAATAAAATCATTCCCCTCAAGTTAGAATGTTTCAAAAGATAATAAATAAAGCTATTAAAAAAAAAGAAGTCAGAGTTTACTTCTGGTTTTACAAAAATGGAGGAATAGAATACTTACAGTGAAAAAACCTTGAAATATAGCATAATAATCCTATTAGAAGATGTCAAGAATATCAAGTAAAAGAATTCACTAAGTCTGGTGTGGATCTTAGACATCTGCATTATTATTAAACTCCACAGACAAGTCTGTTGTACATCCCTGATTGAAAACCACTGATCATGATGTTGCTGAATTAAAGAAATATGGCTGTGGTCAAGTCTATGTTTTAAATAATAGTCATAATTATCACTGATAATATTAAGAGTATTGCTATCTAATGTCATCAGGTGAAGCTCCACAGAGTTGGAGCAAATATACAAGAGTTTGATAGAGCTGTGCATTTCATAAGAGTTTTGATCAAAGGGTAAATGACCCATCACCTGCATTTAGAATCCACTGTGGTAGAGAGAGTAGTTCTGTTCGTAAAGCTGGCATTTATTTGGGGAATTTGAGCTTATGCTACAAATCCTGCTTGATGCTTGTTGACATCAAAGCACAGTTCTAACTGGTCTGTTATGAGAGCATAATTCCGCAAAAGTACCTGTGAAGAACTGGGGATACAACTTTCATGACTTAGAAGCAACCCTCTTTGAAGCTGGAGGTTTAGCTATTGCCACGATGGGTTCTCTTGTCATAATGTTTGTATACAGGACCCCAAAGTGGATCTTAAGTCTGATTCTAATTATGTTGGGAATGAGGATATGGGCAGAGGAGAAAAGGTCAGATAACCATTGAAAATTTTGCTCATTGTTACATTTCTGATCAACCTCAAAGTCAGAATCAGAAATTCCACTCATAGAGGGTCAGATTCAGTCTTACTTAGAGAACTTTCCTTTAATTTCTGGAGTATCAGAATCTGACATTTTGTGTGTATGTCTGAATGTGACTCCAGTTTGGCATTCACTATGAATGATTTAAAAGAGAAGGGCTTTTAGGTATATTTGCTGACCCAGCAAAAGTCCAGGAACCAGGAAGGCAATTCAAGAATGTCCTCAAATAAATTAAGATATTTAGTATCTCAGCATAATAAAAGTCATTTATGACAAAGCCACAGCCAACAGAATACTAAATGGTAAAAAAAAAAGCTGAAAGCTTTCCCACTAAATTATGGAACAAGACAAAGATGTCTACTCTCACCACATCTATTCAATATAGTTGTGGAAGTAATAGTCACAGCAATCAGACAAGAAAAAGAAATAAAATTATCCAGGTTGGAAGGGAAGAGGTAAAATTATCATTATATGCAAATGACATGATATTCTGTATATGCATGTATGTTCAGTCACTAAGTCAGGTCTGACTCTTTGCAGCCCCATGGACTGTAGTCCACCAGGCTCCTCTGTCCCTGGGGATTCCCAGGCAAGAATACTAGAGTGGGTTGCCATTTCCTTCTCTAGGGGATCTTCCCAACCCAGGGTTTGAACCCATGTCTTCTGCATTGGCAGGCAGGTTCTTTACCACTGAGTCATCAGGGAAGCCCAGTATTCTGTATAGAATACCCTGAAATTGCCACACAAATACTATTAGAACTGATAAATGAACTCAGCAAGACAGCAGGATACAAGATTCATATAACCAAATCTGTTGCATTTCTTTACACTAACAATGAAATATGTGAAAGTAAAAAAAAAAATCATTTAAAATCACATTAAAAATACCTCGGAATAAATCTAACCAAAGAGGTAAAACACTTAGACACTGAAAGCTATAAAACATTCATACAGAAAATCAAAGATGGAAATGGGAAGATGGAAAGATATCCCATGCTCTTGAACTAGAAAAATTAATATTGTTAAAATGGACTTACTCCCCAAAGCAATTGACAAATTTAAAGTGATTCATATCAAATTGAGTGACATTTTTCACAGAATGAGAACAAATAATCCTAAAGATTTTATGGAACCATAGAAGACCCAGAATTGCCAAAGCAATCTTGAGGAAAAAGAACAAATCTAGAGTCATAACTCTTCCAGACTTAAGACAGTACTGCAAAGCTACAGTAACTGAGTGAAGTGAAAGTTGCTCAGTCATGTCCAACTCTTTGCGACCTCATGGGACTATACAGTCCATGGAATTCTCCAGGCCAGAATACCGGAGTGGATAGCTGTTCCCTTCTCCAGGGGATCTTCCCAATCCAGGGATCGAACTCAGGTCTCCTACATTGCAGGTGGATTCTTTACCAGCTGAGCCACTAGGGAAGCCCAAGTGTACTGGAGTGGGTAGCCTGTCCCTTCTCCAGCAGATCTTCCCTACCCAGGAATCAAACCGAGGTCTCCTGCATTTCAGGCAGATTCTTTACCAGCTGAGCTACCAGGGAATCTCCCAGCACTAATCAAAATGGGGCAGTATTGGCACAAAATCAGACATATGGATGAGAATAGAGAGCCCATAAATAAACCCACTCACCTATGGTTAATTGATCTTTGACAAAGGAGGCAAGAATATACAATGGAGAAAAGACTGGCAAGTGGTGTTGGGAAAGCTAGACAGCTGCCTGTGAATCAGTGAAGTTGGAACACTCCCTCACACCATAAACAGAAATAAACTCAAACTGACTTAAAGGCTTAAATATAAGACATGACACCATTAAACTCCTAGAAGGGAACATAGGCAAAATAGGTGTTGATGTAAATTGTAGCAATATTTTCTTAGATCAGTCTCCCAAGACAATAGAAATAAAAGGAAAAATAAATGGGACCTAATCAAACTTAAAAGCTTTTGCACAAAAAGGAAACCATAAACAACACAGAGAAACAACCTATAGACTGGGAGAAAATACTGGAAACGATGCGACCAATGAAGGATTAATTTTGAAAATATATAAACTACTCATGCAACTCAGTATCAAAAAACAACTCAATCAAAAACTGGGCAGAAGACCTAAATAGACATTTCTCCAGAGAAGTCATACAGATAGACAATAGACACATGAAAAGATGCTCAACATTGCTCGTTATTAGAGAATGCTTGTCTTTCTTAGATAGAGGGCTTTGTGAAAGAACGGCTTGCAGAAAGACCATTTGATGACATGTCTCATGAAGGGTCAAGTTTTACTGATGCTAATATTAAAGTTATTGATATGGTGAACTTGAAGTTAAAACAGAACTTAAGAGTCTGTGCTAAGCAGAAACTCTTCATCAGAGTAGAATCAAGTTAACAGTTTGCTATCCTGTGGGATGTCATATTAAATAGCAATCACCCTTTCTAGGAAGGAGAACTAATTGAAGGCAATACAGTTTATATGTTGTAATATTTTGTGGAAAACTACACAGAAAGTAATAAGTGGGTGAAGGTGGTCAAAGTCAAAAGATACAAATTTCTAGATATAAGTCCTGGGAATGTCATGTACAGCAAGGTGACTAGTTAATAGACTGTGTTGTAGATTTGAAAGTTGCTAAGAGCACAGCTCTTAAAAATTCTCATCATAAGAGAAAAAAATTGGTAGCTATGTGTGGTGATGAATGTTAACTAGACTTATTTTGCTTATCATTTTGTAAAATACACATATCTCAATTCATTTTTATAATGTTATATCAGTTATATTTCAGTAAAAAGTATGTGTGCCTCATCTCATGATTAACAATGAACTCTGGAGGTTTCTTTCATCTCTTTCCTTTAGGATATTTAGGTAATTCTTTATCTTGGTAAACTTTGAAATTGACTATGAGACGACCGCTGTCCCCACCAGCACACATACTTTCTACTTTTTGTGTGATCAGCCGTCAGGCTTTCCTGTTTTTAGTACAATTTGTATCATTTTCTACAACTATTTTTCTCATATTAATTTTCCATATTCACACTTTCCTGATTACCCAGGAAAAAAATGTAGAAACCTACTGTTTAATTAAAAATCCTTATTTGTTGACATTCCTCTACTTATTAAATTAACATATCCTAATTAGGAGTTTAGAATTAACAGATGCACACTATATATAAAATAGAAAATCAGCAAAGACATACTTTATAGCATAGGGAGCTCTACTCAGTATTCTGTAATAACCTAAATGGAAAAAGAATCTGTGAAAGAACAGATATACAGTAGTTAGGACTCAGTGTTTTCACTCCCATGGCCTGGGTTCAGTCCCTGGTTGGGGAACTAAGATCCCTCAAACCACATGAAACCATGCAGCATGGTGGAAAAGAAAAATAGGCAACCAAAAACAAGTAAATGCATTTTATCATTATTCCAAAAAAATAAAATGAGCTTATCCTGAGAGCTAAAATAGATTTTATATGTTGTAATACGTTGTGAGAATTTAAAATCAATTCTGTATTGCCGTAGTACTAATCACTAGTAGCCTGATTTGGGGATGTTAGATTTGACTAACAGAACCAACTTCTTGTATTGGATCTCATAAGGGTGCAAAGGGCATTTAGAGTTAGCGTCGGTAGGTCAGGTGTAACCATCTTCACTTCCTTTCCAGCTGGCTCCAGACTATGCACAATCCTTCTGTCCTCCCTCTCTGATGGCTATCTTAGCAGAAGACAAAAAGTAGGAGGCTATAGTTTTCTGCAGTGAGCTGTGTGCTGTGATCATGCTGCTAATCCACTTCCTTGGGGAAACAAGCTGTTGGGTCTGGTATACATCAGTATTAGGTTTCTTCCACTTATCTCTAGGTGATGTGTTATTAGGCTGGAAAAGGATCCAGATCTGATGTGAAAACTACATTTTTATCTTTCTGTAGAAATGAACCCCCCCTCCAAAAAAAAAAAGATTTTAAGGCAGAAAAACTTAATTTTGAAGTATTTATTACATTTCTGTTTTGGGAGAGTATAGCCCTTATTCTTTCTGTGTTAGACTCTGAATTCACAGAAAGACAATAGTTAATTCTGAGTCATTTTTTTTTTTAACCCGAAAAAGAAGGAAAGTTCCATTTCCAATTATAAATCTACTTTATGTATGTTGTTCTTAATATATTAATGAACTGCTGAGCTACTGCAAATGATAAAAGCAAGAAAACCTGTACAGCTGATTGACTTTGAAATTGAGAGCCCTGGAAAGCTAAAGTGAATTTTGGTAGAATTTCACTTATTTTTCAGTAAAAGGAAGACTTTTAAGTTCTGAGTATGCCTTTGAAGGCTTGCTTTTTGCACTGTCAAAGGCATGAATTCACTATGATTCTAACAATTGGTCTTAGTTAGATAATTGTTTTGACACGTTAGTTTGTGATGCATTATTTCTCTTGACTGGTTTTGCAGCTCCAGTGTAAAGGTTGTACTTCAGTTCCTGTTGAGGTATGGATTTGGGGGGAGACTTGTCACTGGCCTGGATGAAATATGGTCCTCTGGATTTCTTTTTCCAGGTTCCCCATCACTCCTCCAAGAGTGAAAAGGTTGAGATTCATGGGGGATACAGTGTAGAGAAATTCAGGGTCCTTGAAAGTGAGGCCATTTGAGTCAGTGTTTGGATTTACTTGTTTCTCATGGTGTATCTCATTCGATACTCCTCTTGAAATAGCAACCACCCTGTTATTAGTAATTAAGCTGATAAAGATATTTTTAGGAAGGAATCCGAATGTCTGTAATATAAACTTTATTCCTTTTTTCCAAATAAGATATATTCAGCTTAATACTAACATGAAGGAATCTTAAAATTAAGTAATGTGCCTTGTTTGCTTGGATACTGAATCTCAGAAGTTAAAAAAATTGTCACTAAGAGGGAGTCTGTGTTCATATAACTGGTTTGAGACAATGGGGCATTTGAAATGTTAGCACTGTAGTGCCCAAAGCCACATTATCTGATTGATATTCCACCTATGATGGAAGTTACAGAACTTAAATGGGCTTCCCTGATAGCTCAGTTGGTAAAGAATCCGCCTGCCATACAGGAGACCTGGGTTCGATTCCTGGGTCAGGAAGATCCCCTAGAGAAGGGATAGGCTACCCACTCCAGTATTCTTGGGCTTCCCTTGTGGCTCAGCTGGTAAAGAATCCACTTGCAATGCGAGAGACCTGGATTCAATCCCTGGGTTGGGAAGATCCCCTGGAGAAGGGAAAGGCTACCCTCTCCAGTATTCTGGCTTGGAAAATTCCATGGATGGTATAGTCCATTATCTAATTGACATTCCACCTATGATGGAAGTTACAGAAGAATTTCCCTTAAAAAAACATGAACAAGATGTTATTGATGATATTGATTCTTCTGAATATAGCAATGGGAGATGGTAAGGACTGGTCTCTACTTACATGCTGCCTATACTGTTTAGCAGATATACAGGTGGCTGCTATATAGGATGGTTCTTAAGTTTGTTTATCTTCTTCTGCATCCTTTGCATAGATAAATAAATTCTGGTTTAAAGAATCTTTAATTTTCCTATGTTGTTCCAAAGATGGTCTCTGACATTATACATGTAGCCCTATATTTTCAGCCCATAGTCAAGGTCTATCAACATATAGAAAGGGGAGTAAAGCATCCATGGGACACTCTCCATGGGGTTCTAAGACTTGCTCTCTCTACTATGGAGAATTTTCCTTTACTAACTAGCAGAGCTAAATAATTGAATGGCAGTAGAGTGAGGTGGTAGAAAGTATGGTCTGTAGTTCCTAATGGATATGGGTTCAAATGCCTTCTCAGTCATTTACTTTCTGTGTGACTTTAAAAATCTACTTACTAGGTCATTTGTTTATTTTTCCATCAATAAAGCAGAGATAATAATTTGTAGTTATCATAAGAGTTTGTTGAGAATTAAAAGTGATTAAGATTTAACCTTAACTGTTCAGCAAGTTTTAGGGCTCTAAAGAGAATGTTTCTTAGACTCATTTGGCTGGATATATACTAAAACTTCAATAATTGCACATCTTCTGAGTTATACTAGGCTGGGCTCTGCTGCAATAACAATCTCAAACCTTAGTAGTTTAAACCAACAGAAATACATCTCTTATACATGTTTTATATCCATCATTAGTTACCAGGAAGTGTGTTCATGGAGGTCGATTAAGGACTTTAAACAGTGACAATCTTGAATGTGCTGGTTTTGAATTAGAGAGAGAAGAGAGCTCTAGAGGATTTTGAACCAATGATTAGGAGATTTAGGCCTGAAGCCACACACAGTATTTCTGTTCTCTACTAATTGGCCAGAGCTGGTCATATATCCCCTATACCCACACTTTACAGCATAGGACGAGGCAGTCTAATCTGACAGTGTGTCCCCAGGGGAAGAATGAAATCCTGGCCAGCAGCACTAATGACTTCCATGTCTCTTTTCCAAGTAGCATATAACCTACAGCAAAAAGAAGTTAATTGGTCTTTTTCTCTTCCAGTTCTTCAAAATGCTGGTGTATTAATATTCTTCACGTCAAGGACTAGAAGAAGGAAGAGAGTGTTAATTAGGCTAATTCCCCAAAAGAGATACTTGGCATTATATTATTGCTGGAGTTTTATGTAAGCATCCCTTCCTTTAAATATGTATGTATGTATTTATTTGGCTGTGCTGAGTCTTCTTTGTTGCTGCTCAGGCTTTCTCTAGTTGTGGTCAGCAGGGGCTACTCTTGGTTGTGGAGCATGGGCTTCTCATTGCGATGGCCTCTCTTGTCACTGAGCTCAGGCTCGAGGTGCGTGGGTTTCAGTGGTTGCAGCGTGCAGGCTCGTAGCTGCAGCACAGGGGCCCACCTGCTCTGCGGCGCAAGGAATCCTCCTAGACCAGGGATTGAACCCGCATCCCCCTGCATTGGCGGGCAGACTCCCATCCACTGCATTACCAGGGAAGTCCCACATACCTTCCTTTAAACACCTGCTTCATTATTATCTGGAAAAAAGAAATAGGCTTAATTATTGTTTTTTCCTCTATTTGCCAAATGAAATTTCAGAGATCATCAGATATATTTTATCTAGGAATAATTGTGGTTTTAGTTTTGCCAGAAGATTGTAGTGACTTTGGGTGATACTAGCTAAACCTATGGTACTGTGATGAAGAGGCATTTAAAAATATAATCCCAAAATAATCCTTCATATAGAAAATGGATTTGACAATTGGAATATTTTCAGCTGCGGGCGCTGGGTTTCTGCATGCACACAGATATGCAAATTCACATCCTCTCGTACTTGGTGATATTTATCCAAGAGCAGGGTGTTCTTTAGGCAAAGAAAACAGCTTAGTGAGGACTTAGCCTGTTTTGGAGCTTGGAAGGGAAGCTGTTTGGGAAGTCTGGAGAGCAGAAACATAATGAACTGACATTTCAGGGAACTAGGAATTGCCAACCTAAACTTTATCAAACATGGTTAAATATCACTTTGGGACTGAGACATAACATATCAACCTCATGCCTGCAATTTTAGGTTCCATATTTTGCAAGAGATGTAGTTGCCAGATAAAATATGAGATATTTGGTTAAATTTGAATTTCCGATAACACAGTGAATAATTTTGTAGTATAAGTATGTCCCATGTAGATAATGCTTTGAACAGGAACAGGAATTTGTGCAAGCAGTTATCTACATGGGGTATACTTATACAACAGTATTATTCATTGTGTATCTGAAATTCAAATTTAACTGGACATTAAGTGTTTTTATTTACTAACACAGTGACTGTATTAAGAATGAATGGCGTGAATGTTTAACCTCGCTCACCTCTTCCAAGGTAGAAGTAGCTAGCTGCTATATGTAGCCTGAGAGTATCAGGATTAATTTTTTGTTTTTAGTTTGATCCTTCTAGGACAGTTAAAACAAGCCAAGGAAGGGAACTCAGCAGCTTGTCTACATTTTGAGGCTTATTGCTGTATTTATTTTACATCTCCAGCAATTTTCAAGCAATTTGAAGCATTCTGAAAAAAAAGCAGTCCCCATTCTTGGGATGATACAGTCTTAAAAACCGGATGGAAATGCAAAAGACTTTGAAAAATCTGCCCTGGAAGCCTGCAGATTATCTGCAGGACCCTCCTTGCCATGAGCAGTGACTGTCATCAAGTCAATAGGAAGGCTGACTTTGAGCCTGTTTCCAAATTAAAATTATAAAAAGCAGCATGACTGATGTCAGTTGCAGACAGAACAGTAGCACTGTGTTTTGAGCATTAATCCTACTGGAGATAAGCAACCAGACAGAGGACTGCCGCCTTGAATATTGCTGCTCTAGACTGAGGCTAGTGCCATATGTAAGAATGGCTTTCCTGTCTAAGCATTTCTTCATTATGTAATTGACTGACTCTAGCAGAAGTAACTAGTGATCTTTGAGCTGTGATGGCACTTGGCCTTCCCACCCAACCAAACCCTGCTTGGTTTTGTTATAAATCTTTTTTTTAATAGCTGAGCCCTCTGCAACATTTACTGTTTGATAAGTTGTAAGCCACAGTTAAGGGATTTCTTGCAGGAATGTAGATGTTCAACTCTGCTTCTTTTGTTCCTAAACATGGTGAACTACGGTATGATGATTGCTTGTCTCGGTCATGTTACCATGAGCCAGGGAAATTTCCAGTAGAAAAGGACATCCTAGGGTTAGATTTTCACTTTTCAGCTGAAACTAACATTAAATGACCAGAGGGATACTATCAAGGTTTAAAAAGCTCTCTTAATCAGCCTGCTAGTGTGGTGGGGGTTAGTGGTTGGCTTTCAGTGTGTTTTAATCCAGAAAGCACTAACGGTACTGAAGGTATGACCTACCAGATTTAAAATCCACCAGGGGAAAAATCAGTGAGTGTTGTTCTCATAGAAAGGCACACTCCCTTCCCCTTCCCCCACTCGTTTCTTTGTCTTTTCTCTACTGCCTTCTCAGGTGTATTGAAACTGACATTTGATTTAGCCTGGTCCAGATACCACTCCCTTTGAAAGACAAGAGGACTGAACAAAAGACTGCATTAGTTTGCCTCTAAATAAAAAACAGGCAGATACTCATGATTTAAGGCTCCTTTTAAAATGTTGTTTGTTTTTTTAGCTGGCTACTTACAGACTTTAACAACTGTAATCTTTTCTATCTGATGTCTTCTGGTGTCACCCAGAAGTTCTGAACGAGGGTTGCTGCAGTGATACCAGCAAAAAAGGACACCTGGGAGCAACACCCTGGGCTTTAGGATGAGCTTTCAGCTCATCCACTGTCTACTTCTAAAAATGCATGGAATAGACGACTTCACTTTCACTTTTCCCTTTCATGCATTGGAGAAGGAAATGGCAACCCACTCCAGTGTTCTTGCCTGGAGAATCCCAGGGACGGGGGAGCCTGGTGGGCTGCCGTCTATGGGGTCGCACAGAGTCGGACACAACTGAAGCGACTTAGCTAGCTAGCTGTCTAGCTAAGCAACTGTGTGTAGTGAACACTGGAGTGTACATTCAGAAACTTCCAGCTACCCCACTGGTTTGTGTGATGAGCCACTTTGTCCCCTCGCCCCACCCATGGAAGAGTCCATCTGCCCCTTGGCCGGTGTCAGGTTTGGCTCTAACAGGATCTGGGGCCCATTCTGTCCTCTGTCAAGGAAAAGGATAGTCCATGTGCATAACACAGCAACAGATGTGTCTTGCTGCAACTGCCACTCTGAAGTGTTACTCTGAGTGTCTTCCTTGCTCCTGTCTCTGAACCCCACGCGGGCCCCACTACAGTGACTGGTTCTCAGTCATAACACCCTCTACCTGCATCTCTGCCCTGCCGGTCTGCTCGGCGCCCCACATCCACCTGGACTGTCTCTGACCAGTTCCCCAGGAGCACAGAGAAGCCAGCCTAACACAATCTAACTTCAGCAAGTCTCTTGTGTCCCCTTCCTAGGGCGGCTGTAAAAATTAACCTAATTTGGTGGCTTTAAACAGCACTTATTCTCTCACGGTGGTGGGGGCCAGAAGTCCAAAATCCAGGTGTCAGCAGGGCCTTGCTCTCTCCAAAGGCTCTCGGGGAGAATCCTTCCTTGCTTTTCTAGGCCAGGAGGCTCCTGGAGTGCTCTGGTTTGTGGCAGCATCACTCCAATCTCTTGCCTCCGTCTTGCCATGGCCTCTTCCCTCTGTCTCTCTGTGCCCCCTCCCTTCTTAGAAGGACAGCATTCAATGGTTTTAGGGTTCCCTCCTATAACCATGATAATTTCATCTGAATTCTTACCTTAATTACATTCTGCAATAACCATATTTTCAAGTAAGGATACATTCAAAGTTCCACATGGACATGAATTTTGGGGAGATACTATGCACCCCATTACACTCCTCGAGTTATAAGAGAGGAAACAGAGGCCGCTGTGGCATATGAGTCCAGCATCACTGATGAAACACCATGTTACTGAGCATATTTTGGCAAATCAAGCAAACCTGATGGATGGTGTTGCTCACGAAGTAATTATTATCGAAACCAACAGTCTGGGAAGTGAAAGAAAAGGCTAGGTTAGTCTGCATAGATAAGGCATCTTTGAAATAAAATGTAGGTCCCGAAATTGCTAAGGCAAAACCAAGATGACTTTAAAATCATCCATTTAGAAATAGAGAGAGAATAATTTGTATGTGTGTTAAAAACAAAAATAATCTGTATGTTCTTCAGTATTATTTGCAATGGAAAAACCTCTTTCCAAAGAATACAACTTTTAAAAGACTCTGAGATAAACTGCTGTTCATAATTAGCTCACAAGTAAGAAGAGGAAGCCAAAAAGTACCCTAGCCAACAATAAAATGTGATCAGTTATAGCACTGCAATCAGACACTGTAATAAATTCTAGAAGTGTCATTGAAGAAAGTTTAATCAAATAATGAAATTTTTTCAATGGCAGGAAAATAATGCTCAAGTACAGTTGCAGCTACTGTATTTTCTGATTTAAAAAAAAAAAAAGTCTTTTAAAAATAGCATCTGAGAAGACTGTCACTGTTTTTCACTTAGAATTTTATCTCCACTGCCAGAGATGAGGTCCCTGTTTCTTTTACTAGGGTGAGCACTCTGCTGCCCTCTCATCCTGATACCTACTTCAAGCCCATCACAGTATCTGCTGGGACCCTCACTTGCTTCTAAACCCTGGAGACTCAAGACTATGAGAGCGATGGTAGAGCTCACTGGATTCCTGTCTTCCTTCGGCCCAGGGAAGGCTCTAACATCCAAACCCTGGTTCTTCCAGGCTCTCTATCACACTGGGAACCAATCACTGCGGTCCCATCCTCTTTTATAGCATAAGGTGGAAGTGAGACAGTCAGAGAGCTGTACTAATTATGAAAATATTACTTCTGTGGTAATGACCATGCACAGCCTTGTCTTTTTAAATCTATTGAGAAATAAGTAAGCTTAATTGTGTACATCAAAGTGTACAGTGTGATGGTTTAGATTACGTACACATTGTGGAATGATTGCCAAGGTCAAGAGAATTAATACATCTATCACCTCACATAGTTAGAACTCTGTGTGTGTGTGTGTGTGTGAGATGGGAATGCTTTTTCTTAAGATCTGCTTAGCTTTCAAATATACAATGCTGTATTTTAAAAAAATTTTTATTAAAGTACCCAAAATACTTTATATATATATAATTTTTCATGTTCTTTTCCATTACAGTTTAGCACAGGATGTTGAATATAGTTCCCTTGCTATACGGTTGGACATTTTTGTTTGTCCATCCTGTATGTAATAGTTTACTTCTGCTAATCCCAAACTCCCAATCCTTCCTTCCCTTCCCCACACCTGGCAACCAAAAATCTATTTTCCTTGTCTGTGAGTCTGTTTGTGTTTCATAGATATGTTTGTGTCATACTTTAGATTCTACATGTAAGTGGTGTCATATGGAATTTGTCTTTCTCTTTCTGACTTATCTCACTTCATGTGATAATTTCTGAGTCCATCCATGTTCCTGCAAATGGCATTATTTCATTCTTTTTGATGACTGAGTAATACTCCATCGGGTCTGTGGTTGTGTATGTATATATACATATATACACACATACATACATATGTATATCTCACATCTTTATTCATTCATCTGTTGAAAGACACTTCGGTTGTTTTCATGTCTTGGCTATTGCAGATGGTGCTGCTAGGAACATAGGGGTTCATGTATCTTTTCGACTTGTAATTTTGTTTGGATATATGCCCAGGAATGGGATTATTGGATCATATGGTAGCTAGCTCTATTTTTAGTTTCTTGAGGAATCCTCATACTGTCTTCCATAGTGGCTATACCAATTTATATTCCTACCAACAGTGCAGTAGGGTTCCCATTTCTCCACACTGTCTCCAGCATTTATTATTTGTGGACTTTTTAATGATGGCCATTATAACTGGTACAACCCTGTGTTATTAAACTAGAATCACCATGGGCACAGCCTGATTGTAAGTGCTTTATCATAATAATAAATTTATATATAATATTTATATGATATTTAGAATACAATAAGTAATATGTTTATATAATAATTCTTTTATTTCTTGTAACAACCTGTGAGGTGCTGGTACTCTTATTCCTTTTTACATAAGAGGAAACTGAGGCACAGAGAAGCTAAGTAACTTGCTCAAGGTTCCAGAAATGGTATGATTGACTGAATGGTATTACTGATGATTATATTAAAATTTATTTATATTTTTTATTGATTGAAGAGTGGATTAACCACATTTGGGCCCATCAATATGCATAGCAAATAGGTTGCTGCAGATTTTTAATGGGTTGAGGGCCTTGGAGGATAAGACCTGATTGGGCTCAAGAAAAGGAGAGATCCAACATTCTTCTTACTTGTTGGAATAAGAAGACTATATAATTTTTAATAAAAGAATCAATTGCAGAGGGATTTCCTGGCCCTTACTGAGGAGTGATGGGAAAGAAATAGAGATATTTTAGTGGCATATTTTCGTCATTAATGAGAGGGCCCTTTGTCGGGTGAGTGCTCTGGTTTGGATGCTGGTTGGTATGTTTCCTATGACTTAATTTTTTCAGGCGGTGCGGGAATGCTTTCCTTAGGCCATCCTGTGTCACTGGGGCCATCTTGTTTGCATGCAAGCACACGAGCAGAGTGGCAAGACAATCAGCTGTCACTTTCCTGCAAGTAGATGTTGCTGTCTGATTTTGGGTTCCTGGAACCTTGCCACCTTGGGGAAGCTGAGGCACGTTGATGACCCCTCTTTTAGGCTTAATAGTCACATCAGAGGTGGAAAATTGGCTCTAAAATAATTAGAAACCAGGTAGAATATATAATCTTCAAGCTTTAATTTTTAAAATTAAAAATATACAGTAGAGGCTCCAAGTCCTAACCACTGGACCACCAGGGAATTCCCAAGCCAGGCTTTCTTAACATCACAGATGTTGCTGACACTTTGTACTGGGTGCTGGCTTATCGTCCACCATGGCCGTGGGTAGATGGCAAGAGGCAGAGCTTTTGACCTTCAGATCAGGCTGTGAACAGAATGATGCATGACCCTCTCTTTCTTCCTTAGTGATGGGCATTAAGGTGCCTCTGCGGGGAAGGCCCTGGACCAGAGTAATTGTGGACTGCTTTGCTTGAGGCAAATGCATTGTTACTAGGGAGAGGTTGACAGGAGCCAGTGGGATCTCTATAGTGCCCTGGGTGAGAGAACAACCTCTTTCTGTTTGTACTTGGGTCCCAGTTCAGTTCAGTCGTTCAGTTGTGTCCGACTCTTTGTGACCCCATGAATCGCAGCACGCCAGGCCTCCCTGTCCATCACCAACTCCTAGAGTTCACTCAGACTCACATCCATCGAGTCAGTGATGCCATCCAGCCATCTCATCCTCTGTCATCCCCTTCTCCTCCTGCCCTCAATCCCTCCCAGTATCAGAGTCTTTTCCAATGAGTCAACTCTTGGCATGAGGTGGCCAAAGTACTGGAGTTTCAGCTTTAGCATCATTCCTTCCAAAGAAATCCCAGGGCCGATCTCCTTCAGAATGGACTGGTTGGATCTCCTTGCAGTCCAAGGGACTCTCAAGAGTCTTCTCCAACATCACAGTTCAAAAGCCTCAATTCTTCGGTGCTCAGCCTTCTTCACAGTCCAACTCTCACATCCATACATGACCACAGGAAAAACCATAGCCTTGACTAGACGGACCTTTGTTGGCAAAGTTATGTCTATGCTTTTGAATATGCTATCTAGGTTGGTCATAACTTTCCTTCCAAGGAGTAAGCGTCTTTTAATTTCATGGCTGCAGTCACCATCTGCAGTGATTTCGGAGCCCTCCAAAATAAAGCCGGACACTGTTTCCACTGTTTTCCCATGTATTTCCCATGAAGTGACTTGGGTCCCAGTAAGCCCCTTAAGTTTGCCCATAAGTGAAGTGGTATCCTCTGCTGATAAGGTTGTTCAAGGATTAAGTGAGATAATCCCGTAAAATACTTACTGGGATGCCTGGTACATAGTAAAATCTCAATAAATACTGGAATGTCAGCTCTGGGTATGGTTCTTATATCCTAATACATTGTTGTAATGGAATAAAAAGTTCCTATCCTTTTTGGAAGACTGACTGTGACCATGGTTACTGGTAACCATCAGAACCTGTTTTTAGATTTGTTTAAACTGATCGATAACAATAGTCATTCATGCTTTGGGAAGCTAACTGATCAGTGACAGCAGCCCCCGCACCCCACTAACACACCTAGTTATAAAGCCAGTCAGCAGTGGCTCTATTCAAATGAGCTGGTCAACTCTTCTCTCTACAGCTTTGCTTTTGCACCTAGAGATCAACTAATGCCTTCACATTCCAGCCGCTGGAAGTTTCCCAACCCTTAAACTTAAAGGATCTCCACACCCTGCACAAGACCAGCTCTCCCTGCGCTGCTCAGGGGAAGAGTCTGCTAAGAGTGCAGTTCTCCCATGCTTGGCAGGTTGTCAATTCGGCTTTTTGTTCAGATACTGAGTGGAGATCTCCACCTTCAACAGGGGAGCAGTGTGTACACAGGATCACAAAGATGGGGTTGCATGCAGTCTGAGTTGAGGGAACACGCTGTGAGTGGAGACCTGAGTGATGCTGAGCTGTTGCCCCGTTTGTCACCCCTGGCCGTGGATGTGTGAAGGGTGGGGTGTTGGAAATGAAGAGAGGCACAGTTTGTAGCGGCTGGATTGTAAGGGCCCCAGATTCTGGCCTAAGGAGTTCTCCCGTTCTGGTGCTTTACAAATATATTTCTATCTTTCTGAGTCCTTCAGAAGAGACTGATATTTTTTCCCATAAGAGGGCGTTTCTTTGAAATCTCCCTGCAGGGGATATTTGTCATTCTATCTTGGCTGCCCAGCATCTGAACTGTGTTCTTGGGCTTGGAGAATTTCTCCCTGGAGAGAAAAAAAGCAGGATTTTTTTCCCACCCTCAGAGCTGAAAATGCCAGTATTTGCTTTTCCAGCCTCCCTTTCAGCTAGGACATGGGCAAAGCATGCGGTGGAGGCCGATGTAACAGGAGGTGAGAACTGGGCTGTGCGTGGTGGTGCCCATTGCTGGGATGTGGGTAAGTGTTGCATGCCGTATAATCCATTGCTCTTCATCAGTCCAGAAATTCCCAACATTTAGTGGTGCTGAGATCTGGGCGATCCTGACAATCAGTGTTGTGACACAGTTCAATAAGCTGTTTTTTTTTTTTTTTTAAAGTATTTACTTATCTTTGGCTGAGCTGGGTCTTCACTGAGGCATGTAGACTTTCTCTAGGTGCGGCGACCAGGGGCTACACTCCACCTCCAGTCCCAAGGCATCTCCTTGCGGTGGCGTCTTTTGTTGCGGAGCACAGGCTCTAGGCACGCGAGCTTCAGTGGTTACAGATAGGCTCAGTGGTTGTGCCACACAGGCTTAGTTGCTCTGCTGCATGTGGGATCTTCCCAGACTAGGGATTAAACCCATGTCCTCTGCATTGGCAAGTGGATTCTTAACCATTGGACCACCAGGGAAGTCCCTCAATAAGCTGCTTTATCTACTTTTTTCCTTAAAAAAATAAAGTAGTAATGTAATGGTCTTAAGGTCAGCAGCACTGGGGATGCTCAGTGGTGGCAGATGTTGTCCATGTTGAACCAGTTTTGAACACAGTTTTGGCTTTGTAGCCCCACATCTGGTTCTCCAGTCCTTTGGGTTATTTGGCGAGCTTCCCAAGAAATTAATTCTTTGATTAAATCAAATTAAAGAATCCTGACTGGTAAATGCATGTCATCTTAAAAAGTCTTCAGTGGCTTTTATGGAAGCAGGACATCACTTAAATTTGATGTCCCAAGAAGCTACACCATGTTAATAGCTCATTATTCAACAAGTATTTATTGATAACCTCTGTGTGATATTATGGAGAATGAGCTCATAAAGGAGCTTTTATTCCAACATATATCTGTGGGTTTGCATCCCCCTGGCAAAGCACCTAATACCTGCCTTTCCTATCCTGGGGAATTTGATCCAGGTGAAGAAGCACAGTGCAGGCAGTGGAGAGCTGATAGATGCTTTAACCTAAGGAAGTGATGTGACCTGGTTTGTAGAATTGCTTCTTAGGCAGTTTTTTAGTTATCATCATCATTCAGTTGGTAGAACCCTGGCTCCCTTCAGGGTTTCCTGTATCTTGAAGTTCTATGGAAACAAATGTGGAGCTATGACTTTTAGGTTTGTTGAGGCCAGATGCTCCAAATGCTTTTGAGTTCATATGTTCTGGGTTTAAGCTCTTTCTTCATTCCAGATAATTGCTGGGCTTTCAAATTAAAAACTTCCTCAGCATGAGTTGTACCACAATAAATATTTGGGTCTAACAGATCCTTTGACTTTTCCCAGGTCCACATAAAAACTTTTTCATGAGATACTTGAACTATTCAGGTCAGTGCACATGTGTCATCTGATCTCACTGAGCAGAAGGAAACATTCTTTCTAAATGGACCCCTCCTCTGAAGCAAAAACTTTACATGTTCTACTGTGGCTGCTAAAAGACTTAGAAATAACAGTCCTAGTTTATCCGTCTAAGTGCATTGAGAAATTAGACATAGAGACTGCTAGTGGGGCCTTTGATAAGCCAAGCCTTGGTTGTAGAGAGTTGGTCTTGGTTTGTACTAATGTTGTAGGTGGAGATTTCTAAGCAGGAGCTAATACTTTGCTCCTTTGTGGGCGCCCCTAAAGTCTGGTATCTGGAGTATTACCCAGCAAAGCTACTGTCCAAGACTTGGCTTCTTTTGTCCATAAGTGGACCAGAAGGCATAATGCAAGTGGATGTTAGATATTCACAACATACCACTGTTTTGGATGTGTCTGTTCTCTTTAGCTGTCTTAAAATAATTTTCTTATGGAGATTTATTTTCTTACTGCTGTTATTTTAAATTTGAGTTTAGTGTAGTATATAGTATTTCATTTTCACTTTAGTTTATTTTAATTCCAGCCTTTGATAAGCCAAGCCTTGGTTGTAGAGAGTTGGTCTTGGTTTGTACTAATGTTGTAGGTGGAGATTTCTAAGCAGGAGCTAATACTTTGCTCCTTTATGGGCGCCCCTAAAGTCTGGTATCTGGAGTATTACCCAGCAAAGCTACTGTCCAAGACTTGGCTTCTTTTGTCCATAAGTGGACCAGAAGGCATAATGCAAGTGGATGTTAGATATTCACAACATACCACTGTTTTGGATGTGTCTGTTCTCTTTAGCTGTCTTAAAATAATTTTCTTATGGAGATTTATTTTCTTACTGCTGTTATTTTAAATTTGAGTTTAGTGTAGTATATAGTATTTCATTTTCACTTTAGTTTATTTTAATTCCAGCTATAAAATGCTTTTTAAAATAAATTTCTGTGAAATTAAAATCCATCCAGGCATTTCTGGTTTCTGAGGTAGCATTATTTTTTTTTCCTTCCACGGCCTTCTACAACCTCCCTCAAAAGAAAAAAAGAAGTCTATAAGTGAACCACATGTTTTAAATATGGGCGAGATCTGATGCTTCCACAAAGTCTTTAAAAGGAGAATATTGGAATGACATAATGGTCCTTCCTGTTAACTCTTCCACATATTGTGAGAACAATTAGACTTTCCTAAAAGTCCTCCATGACTATTTCAACAGGACGAAAGACACCTATTTCCTTATTAATACAAGACTGTGCTTAGTGCCCCATGCTGAAAGCTGTGAAACACTTTTGCCCAATGCTGTTTTGTTCAGTAGTTGGATAGCAGTTCAGTGTTCTATAGGAAGATCTAAAGTTTTCATTTGTTCAGAATTTGTAAGAAAAGTTCTGGGTTGAATTTGACATGACCATCAGTTATGAAAAACTGTTATAGACATAATAATGATGCAGATAGAATTATAATGGTTATAATATTACAACATTATTATAAACATTATAATAATAATGTGTGAAACTCTTTCCAAGTACTTAGATGCCCTTATTTAAAGAAAAATACTTGATAAGACATGCTAATGGATGGGAAAACAGTTTGAGAAGTTTACATACTGAAAATGCAAGCTGCTGTTAGTGTTTGACAGTTTTCTTATTTATTCAGTAAAACAGCCGTTCAAGGCCCTTCCCTAGGCCAAACTCTCTTAGCCTCATTCCAGTTACAGAGATGAATGAGCATGCAAGCAATGAGACACTGGCATTTCAGTACAAATATTTAGTTTTTCTATGTTGCAGAAATGTGTGTGTGTGTGTGTGTGTATGTTTAGAGTTCCCAAATTTGCAAAAGAGTGATCCTCAGAATCTGGTGCTTGGTGGACATGTTATGACTGAGTAAGTGAATCAATAAATATTTTGTATGGTGCTGGAACACTTTGAGAGACTGAAAAAAATGCGAGACACAGACATCCGCCATTGGGGTGCTTGCTTACATTTTAACTTGAGGAGCATAAGCTAAGCACAGAGATTCTGCATATATTGTGAAACAAGACCATACAGCATTAAACTTACAGAGAAGAGTCCAGAAGGAGAGAGACAGGGCTGTTGATGTGGCCTAAAGTCATCAGAGGACACAGGATTGAAGGGGGACCACTCAGGATCCTTGGGATATGGCATGGATTGCATATGTGTATACCTCCCAAATGTGTACGTTGAAGCCCTAGTCTCTAACGTGATAAAAATCGGAGTTGGAGCTTTTGGGAGATGGATTAGTGCCCTTGTAAAAGGTCCGTCTAGTCAAGGCTATGGTTTTTCCAGTGGCCATGTATGGATGTGAGAGTTGGACTGTGAAGAAAGCTGAGCGCCGAAGAATTGATGCTTTTGATCTGTGGTTTTGGAGAAGACTCTTGAGAGTCCCTTGGACTGCAAGGAGATCCAACCAGTCCATCCTAAAAGAGACCAGTCCTGGGTGTTCATTGGAAGGACTGATGCTGAGGCTGAAACTCCAATACTTTGGCCACCTTATGCGAAGAGTTGACTCATTGGAAAAGACCCTGATGCTGGGAGGGATTGGGGGCAGGAGGAGAAGGGGACGACAGAGGATGAGATGGCTGGATGGCATCACCGATTCGATGCACATGAGTTTGGGTGAACTCCAGGAGTTGGTGATAGACAGGGAGGCCTGGCGTGCTGTGATTCATGGGGTCTCAAAGAGTTGGACACGACTGAGTGACTGAATGGAACTGAACTGAAGAAGAGATGAGAGGGTTTGCTTCCCCTCTCTCTGCCATTAAAGGACACAGCAAGAAGGCTTCCATCTGTAAACCAGGAAGGGGGCCCTCACTAGGAACCCAACTGGCTGGCCTCTTGGACTTTCCAGCCTCCAGAACAGTGAGAAATAAATCTCTGTTGTTCAAGCTACTCAGTCTATGGTATTTGTGTTACATCAGCCTGAACGGACTAAGACAGGATATAAATAAGATGGGAATAAGGCAAACATGCCGGGAATGAAGTACTGCATTGAGAGGACAAAAGATATGAGTTGGTATCCCTCAGGGCACAGAGGGATCTTCTCAGAAGATGCCCTGTGTCTTGTGGTACCCTTAGGCTTATTGGTTGGATCATCTGTTGTTACAATACAAAGTCGGAAATGGGGAGAAATCTGTATTGACTTTGCAAAAGCTAGAACGTTCTTCTTCTCTTTTTTCCTTCCTCCTCCTCCTCTCTCTCTCTCTCTTTCTCTCTCTCTCTTTTTTTTTTTCCACTGTTGTTGTTTTTCTGAGTGAAAATGTGCTTTGTGTTTCACTATGGTCCATGGCTAGAACTACCCATGGCGCTATAGAGTACGTACTATTTGAGTAAGTAGCTATCAAGGAATGAGTTTATTAATAATAAGAATAGGAAGGCCTCCTTTGCCACCATTGAATATGAAACTTTTTCTGAGTTTGAGGATCCCTAACTTTTCTTTGTTCTTGACATTAGTGGGGAAGCTTGAGGAGCTGGGGTCATTTTTGTGATCATAATTTTGGATTTTTCTCATGACTGCTCTGGGAATAGAAGAATAATTTGATTCTTGCTAAACTAAATAAAATAAACAAGGGAGCTTGTGAAATGAAGCACTGGGGGATATTTGGAAGCAAAGAATAACAGACATAGTTACATAATTTCAGAAAATAACATGGTAGAGTTTCCATATCAACAGGCTGTTCACTTTGTCTGTTAAAAGGGGAATAAAAGGTTTTTTCCTGGGAAGGAAATTTTCTATAGTAAGAAAGAGGCATCTAAAGGAGTTTAAAACTTAACTCAAAGGGAGATGATTTAAAATATGCATCAATATTTAATTTATATTAAAATCACAGCAATTAGAACTGATTCTTAAAATGATAGTCATCTTTTAAAGTCAGAATGAGGCACTGCTGCTGCTGCTAAGTCACTTTAGTCGTGTCCGACTAGCTTCTGGCATAGGCTAGAGAGGCAGTGGGGCAGTGAAGAGAGCGTAGACTTGAGGAAGGCACCATCATGCCTTTCTTTCGTATCTCTGCATTGTGAGTATGACCAGGTTCTAGCAAGAAGGCTTATGCTTGTGTCACCATATGTATAGGTGCTGACTCACTACTCCTGTTGCCCCGTTCAGGCATGATTTTGATACCTTGCTGATGGAAATTGTATGTCTTTATTAAAATTTAACATACCTAGACTGTAAGAAACAGTGGCATCTATTTTAAAGAACATTATAACATTTTCAGACAAAAGTCATATGATTAAGTGCACTTTTACTAATATTGATTGGTTTTTTTTATTGCCTTACCCTGATTTTCCTCACAGGGTTAAAATCATGGACCATTACAGAAAAATAAGGCAAAAGCGGATTTAGATGATAAGCCTCCTTCTCTCTGCATTTTCTTCCCATTTCTCTTACTTGATCTTCTTGGCAGTTTCCTTCCCATCTGCCTGTCTCTTAAAAATCTGTAAAATGAAATATTCTTATTTTAAATTATTGAAACAATACATACTCATAAAACAATTAAAAAATACAGTATAAATTAACATGTCCCATATTAAACAAATAAATATATGCACACATATTTGATCTTCTCCTCCACCTTTTCTATGGGCTCTTACGGTTTTTTGTTTCTTTGTTTTGGCAACACCTGTGGAATCTTAGTTCCCTGTCCATCAGTCAGTTCAGTTCAGTCGCTCAGTCATGTCCAAATCTGCGACCCCATGGGCTGCAGCACGCCAGGCTTCCCTGTGCATCACCAACTCCTGGAGGTTGCTCAGACTCATGTCCATCGAGTCAGCAGTGCCATCCAACCATCTCATCCTCTAATGTCCCCTCTTCCTCCTGCCTTCAATCTTTTCCAGCATCAGGGTCTTTTCCATTCAGTTAGTTCTTCACATGAGGTGGCCAAAGTACTGGAGTTTCAGCTTCAGCATCAGTCCTTCCAATGAATATTCAGGACTGATTTCCTTTAGGATCTCCTTTTGGATCTCCTTGCAGTCCAAGGGACTCTCAAGAGTCTTCTCCAATACCACAGTTCAAAAGCATTAATTCTTCAGTGCTCAGCTTTCTTTATAGTCCAACTCTCACATCCATACATGACTAC
The DNA here is from genome assembly GCF_002263795.3 of Bos taurus. Taxonomy (NCBI): domain Eukaryota; kingdom Metazoa; phylum Chordata; class Mammalia; order Artiodactyla; family Bovidae; genus Bos; species Bos taurus. Next base: position 14,974,498 of record NC_037355.1, on the reverse strand, counting down.
TGGAAAAACCATAGCTTTGACTAGATGGACCCTTTGTTAGTAAAATAATATCTCTGTTTTTTAAATATGCTGCCTAGGTTGGTCATAAACTTTTCTTCCAAGGAGCAAGCGTCTTTTAATTTCATGGCTGCAGTCACCATCTGCAGTGATGTTGGAGCCCAAGAAAATAAAGTCTCTCACTGCTTCCATTGTTTCCCCATCTATTTGCCATGAAGTGTTGGGACCAGATGCCATGATCTTAGTTGTCTGAATGTTGAATTTTAAGCCAACTTTTTCACTTTCCTCTTTCACTTTCATCAAGAGGCTCTTTATTTCCTCTTTGCTTTCTGCCATACGGGTGGTATCATTGGCATATCTGAGGTTATTGATATTTCTCCTGGCCATCTTGATTCCAACTTGTGCTTCATACAGTCTGGCATTTCTCATGATGTACTCTGCACATAAGTTAAATAAGCAGGGTGACAATATACAGCCTTAAATTACTCTTTTCCTGATTTGGAACCAGTCTGTTGTTCCATGTACAGTTCTAACTGTTGCTTCTTGACCTGCATGCATTATTTCTCAGGAGACAGGTCAGGTGGTCTGGTACTCCCATCTCTTTAAGAATGTTCCACAATTTATTGTTATCCACACAGTCAAAGGCTTTGGCGTAGTCAATAAAGCAGAAGTAGATGTTTTTCTGGAGCTCTGTTGATTTTTTGATGATCCAGCGAATGTTGGCAATTTGATCTCTGGTTCCTCTGCCTTTTCTAAATCCAGCTTGAACATCTGGAAGTTCTCAGTTCACGTACTGTTGAAGCCTGGCTTGGAGAATTTTGAGCATTACTTTGCTAGCATGTGAAATGAATGCAATTGTGCAGTGATTTAAACATTCTTTGGCTTTGCCTTTCTTTGGAATGGAATGAAAACTGACCTTTTCCAGTCCTGTGGCCACTGCTTGTGTTTTCCAAATTTGCTGGCATATTGAGTGCAGCACTTTAACAGCATCATCTTGTAGGAGTTGAACTAGCTAAACTGGGATTCCATCACCTCCACTAGCTTTGTTCCTAATGATGCTGCCTAAGGCCCGCTGGACTTCACATTCCAGGATGTCTGGCTGTAGGTGAGTGATCACACCATCGTGGTTATCTGAGTCATGAAGATCTTTTTTGTATAGTTCTTCTGTGTATTCCTGCCAACTCTTCTTAATATCTTCTGCTTCTGTTAGTTCCATACCATTTCTGTTCTTTATTGTGTCCATCTTTGTATGAAATGTTCCCTTGGAATCTCTGATGTTCTTGAAGAGATCTCTAGTCTTTCCCATTCTATTGTTTTCCTCTATTTCTTTGCATACATTATAGGCTTTCTTTTTTTTTTTAATTTTATTTTATTTTTAAACTTTACATAATTGTATTAGTTTTGCCAAATATCAAAATGAATCCACCACAGGTATACATGTGTTCCCCATCCTGAACCCTCCTCCCTCCTCCCTCCCCATACCATTCTTATCTCTTGTTGCTATTCTTTGTAACTCCACATTCAAATGGGTATATCTTTCCTTTTCTCCTTTGCCTTTAGCGTCTCTTCTTTTCTCAGCTATTTGTAAGCCTCCTCAGACAACCATTTTGCATTTTTGCATTTCTTTTTCATAGGGATGGTCTTGATCACTGCCTCCTGTACAATGACACAAACCTCCGTCCACAGTTCTTCAGGTACTCTGTCTATATGATCTAATCCTTTGAATCGGTTTGTCACTTCCACTGTATAATTATAAGGGATTTGATTTAGGTCATACCTGAATGGTCTAGTGGTTTTCCCTACTTTCTTCAATTTCAGTCTGAATTTGGCAATAAGGAGTTCATGATCTGAGCCACAGTCAGCTCCCAGTCTTGTTTTTGCTGACTGTATAGAGGTTCTCCATCTTTGGCTGCAAGGAATATAATCAATCTGATTTTGGTGTTGACCATCTGGTGATGTCCATGTGTAGAGTCTTCTCTTGTGTTGATGGAATAGGGCGTTTGCTATGACCAGTGCGGTCTCCTGGCAAAACTATGTTAGCCTTTGTCCTGCTTCATTTTGTACTCCAAGGCCAAATTTGCCTCTTGTTCCAGGTATCTCTTGACTTCCTACCTTTGCATTCCAGTCCCCTATAATGAAAAGGGCATCTTTTTTGGGTGTTAGTTTTAGAAGGTCTTGTAGGTCTTCATAGAACTGTTCAACTTCAGTTTCTTCAGCATTACTGGTTGGGGCATAGACTTGCATTGCTATGATATTGAATGGTTTGCCTTGGAAATGAACAGAGATCATTCTGTCGTTTTTGAGATTGCATCCAAGTACTGCATTTTGGACTCTTTTGTTGACTCTGACGGCTACTCCATTTCTTCTAAGGGATTCTTGCCCACAGTAGTAGATATAATGGTCATCTGAGTTAAATTCACCCATTCCAGTCCATTTTAGTTCACTGATTCCTAAAATGTCGGCGTTCTCTCTTGCCATCTCCTGTTTGACCACTTCCAATTTGCCTTGATTCATGGACCTAACATTCCAGGTTCCTATGCAATATTGCTCTTTACAGCATCCGACCTTGCTTCCATTACCAGTCAGATCCACAACTGGGTGTTGTTTTCGCTTTAGCTCTGTCTCTCTATTCTTTCTGGAGTTATTTCTCCACTGATCTCCAGTAGCATATTGGGCACCTACCGACCTGGGGAGTTCATCTTTCAGTTAGCTACCTTTTTTCCTTTTCTTACTGTTCATGGGGTTCTCAAGGCAAGAATACTGAAGTGGTTTGCCATTCCCTTCTCCAGTGGACCATGTGTTGTCAGTTTGGTGATCATGTGATCAGAGATTAAACCTGTGCCCCCAGCAGTGAAAGTGCAGAGTCCTAACCATGAGACCACTTACGGCAGTCCCTCCCATGGGCTCTTATTGTATACACTGTTTAGCAGCCTAATTTTTAATTTAATGATATATCATCAGTCCCATAAATGCTGGTGTTTCTCAAGGTTCTCTTCCAGGTTTTTTCTTCTCTCCCTTCACATATTGAATGGAATTATACCACTTGTAGTTTTAGTCACCTTCATGCTTATTTCCAAATATATATTCCTGGCCCTGATGTGCCTCTAGGACCCCAGCCCATATAGTTATCATTGCCACCTTGATGCTACCCGGGCACAACACCCAACTCTTCCATAACATTCTTTCTCTCCCTGCCTCCATCTCAGGGAGCAGCAGTATTAGTCATCCCATTTTTCCAAGCTAGAGATTTGACATCATTTTCAGTCCCTTCTCTTTCTCATTCACCTACATCCTGTCAGTCACCTGTTTAATATCTTTTAAACCAGTCAGCCTTTCTTCATTCTGACTGCCACCTCTGTAATGCCAAGTGACAATCATGTCTTACCTGGGGTACCTTGATGATCCAGCTGTCCTCCTTTCTTTCACTGTCTCTCCTTACCTTCTAATCCACTTGCCTGACAGGCCCCAGATGGTTTTTCTCCAGTGCAAATCTAAACAGGTCTTACAATTTTCAGTGACTTACCATTGACTTCAGAATAAAGTCCAAACTCTTGTAGGGCTCATATGATCTGGCCTCTTCCTGTGCCCTGCTCACCTTGTTGGTCACCTCCCCACTTATATTTGACTCCAACCATAACATAGCCAATGGCCCTGAGTTCCTTGAACATGCCAGTCCCTCACTGACACCTGTTTGCCTTGGTACATTCTGTCTCCCCATCTCTGCTTCATTCTTAGACCACTTCAGTGATGCTTCTCCCATGAACTGGGTCTGGTGTCCTTTCTGTGTGTTCCCAGAGCATCTCACACATAGCTTTATCCTAGTGGAGAAGGAAATGGCAACCCACTCCAGTACTCTTGCCTGGAAAATCCCATGGACGGAGGGGCCTGGTAGGCTGCAGTCCATGGGGTTGCTAGGAGTCGGACACGACTGAGCGACTTCACTTTCACTTTTCACTTTCATGCATTGGAGAAGGAAATGGCAACCCACTCTAGTGTTCTTGCCTGGAGAATCCCAGGGACAGGGAGCCTGGTGGGCTGCCATCTATGGGGTCGCACAGAGTCGGACAGGACTGAAGCGACTTAGCAGCAGCAGCAGCAGTGTAGAACTGCTCATACTATCACACTGTACTGCAATAGCCTGTGTGTGGCCACCAACACCACCGTTGCCACCACCAGACTATGAGCTCCCTGAGGGCAAGAATTAGGGAGGACACAGAATGTGGTGCCTAATAGAAGCCACATATTGGAATGGAAAGTGAATGTATAGGTGACCCTTGGTTAACATGGGTTGGAACTGTGGGAGGCCACTTATATGCAGATTTAAAAAAATTATGGTACCTGTATTTTCATTTTACAGATCTTTAAATGAACTAAGTGTGGGGAAAAGTTTGTGTTGACTAGAGATCACAACATGTGGAATCAAAAGAAGAAGGGTTCAAGTCCTGTTTCTATCCAGGTGGTTTCAGCTTCTTGCTTGTGAGTGAGTCACTTATCTATTCCTTGGTTTTTGAGGCAGAGATGAGAATATGCAGATTTTTGACTGGGAATGTATACTCAGGCACCCCTAACTCCTGCATTGTTCAAGGATCAGCTGGAGTCAGAAACCCAGGAAGTCCGTAATGCTGAAGAAGTGGCCTGTTCCTGAATCCCAGGGGTTTTAATGGTCAGGTCAGAGGGTTCAAATGCCTTGAGGGGTCAGGCTGGTTCAGAGGTCATGTAAGCAGTTTTTAGGGCCTAGGTGCAGTGGTTTGAGATCCTGTGCTGCTAGGGACCAAAGCAGAGTGATGAGGTCCAGAGTGTGCCCTCTGCTTTTCTCTGAGCTTCTTCCTGTTTGAGGTCTTCTGTAGACTCAGTGACATGTTGCAGTTGGTTTGAGTGAGTTGGGAGCTTGTACAAGGCCTCACTCCTCAATGGGACAGGAGCAGCCATGAAGCTCTCTGGAGTGAGACACTTGGATTTGGGGCCTGCAGGACACCCTGCCTCTCTAGCAGCTGGTTAATCCAGCCACTTTTAAGCTCATTAAAGGAGGACCTTCTGGTCTTTGTGAATCTCTCTCACTTTGGAGTCCTGTGTTCTTTATCCACATGCTTCAGAGGAGCAAAAATGAACACCACTGAGGACCCAAATGTCTGGTGACTCTATCTGATACTCTTGTTTGCTCTCTAGACCTTACACCTGTTGAATGTAACTGTGTTCATGCTGATTTGCATGGAATATGTCTTGGGTCTACAGTGATAGTTACTTTGTCTAATGGGACCCGAAGATTGGAGGTGTTCCAGACGCCCAGCCTCTTCACAAATCTAAACCTTTCAGCCTACATTTACAGCAAACAGTTGTCAAGGAAACAGCACAAACCAATCACAGGCCTCTAACTCAGCTTTACCTTTATCTTACCCGTGAAAATATGACCCACCAATCTTATAAGGAATTCCTGTCCTCCTAACCCATCATGCTCTCCCTCCTCGTTGCCATTTCAAACGCTCTGTAAAACTCTTGAAGTGAAGTCGCTCAGTCATGTCTGACTCTTTGCGACCCCATGGACTGTAGCCTACCAGGCTCCTCTGTCCATGGGATTTTCCAGGCAAGAGTACTGGAGTGGATTGCCATTTCCTTCTCCAGGGGATCTTCCCAACCGAGGGATCAAACCCGGGTCTCCTGAATTGTAGACAGATGCTTTACCATCTGAGCCATAAGGGAAGTCCTAAAACTCTTGCTTGCCCAGAATCCTTTGGAAAGAGTGTTCCACTGTTCATGAGGCCCTTTACTCTCCCAATTCAGAGGCTGTATTCCCTTGGATAAAAGACATCACACTTGTTACTGAGTTATTTTAGTTTTGTCATTGAATAATGGCGACAAGATGGGACCTGAAGACAGATGCTGAAGATTGCAGGAACAGTTCCTAGATGCAGATGAAGGTTCCACCAGAGCCCTCTTGGTTTGCTGGCTCTTGGGCCACTCTGCTTCCAGTAGAACTCTGCTTCTTTTGCATTCTGAGCTCTTTGAGTTCATTTGACCTAATTCTTGTAGGCAGAAAATTGAATTGTGAGAGACTCTAGGTTTTCAGGGTGAGGCTTAAGGTTTCAGGAACAGTGTGCACAGGCAGCTAGAAGCAGGTAAATCTGCTTGAATTAGAGAGGATTATTTCAAGGGAAAATAAAAGATACTCCTCAATCTAAATGAAGCAAGATGGCAGCCATTAGGGGACTCACAAAACTACCAGGTAAGCATTCATAGCATAAACCACAGGTGAACTTGGGGGAATAGGAGAAGACATTCAGAGATTTTTGATCAACAGCACATCAAAATCTAACTAGGCACAAGTCAGACTACTAAAAACCATCAAGGCATCTTGCACTATAAATAAATCTTTTTTCAGTTGAGGTAAATTTGGTACATAACACACTAGTCTCAGAGTATAACATAATAGATTTTGGCATATACTACAAAAGTGATTGTTACAGTAAGTCTGGTTTTCCACCCATCACCATACAACTTCACCATTTTTGCCCACCTCCAGCCCCTTTCCCCTCTGATAACCATTGATCTGTTCTTTGTGTCTATGAGTTTTGTTTGTTCATTCATTTTTAGATTCCACATATAAAGTAAAATCATACAGTATTCGATGATTTTATGCAGCAGACCCTGGTTCGATTCCTAGGTCGAAAAGATCTTCTGGAGAAGGGATAGGCTACCCATTCCGGTATTATTGGGCTTCCCTTGTGGCTCAGCTGGTAAAGAATCCGCCTGCAATGCGGGAAACCTGGGTTCAATCCCTGGGTTGGGAAGATCTCTTGGAGAAGGGAAAGGCTACCCACTCCAGTATTCTGGTCTGGAGAATTCCATGGACTGTATAGTCCATGGAATTGCAGAGTCGGACACGACTGAGCAACTTTCACACACACAGTTGTTTTTAACTTGGATTGTTGGAGTTTTTGTTGTTGTTGTTTTTGAGTTATATGAGTTCTTTTTATTTTGGATATTCAGTTCAGTTCAGTCGCTCAGTCATGTCCGACTCTTTGCGACCCCATGAATCGCAGCACGCCAGGCCTCCCTGTCCATCACCAACTCCTGGAGTTCACTCAGACTCATGTCCATCGAGTCAGTGATGCCATCCAGCCATCTCATCCTCTGTCGTCCCCTTCTCCTCCTGCCCCCAATCCCTCCCAGCATCAGAGTCTTTTCCGATGAGTCAACTCTTCACATGAGGTGGCCAGAGTGTTGGAGTTTCAGCTTCAGCATCAGTTCTTCCAAAGGACATCCAGGACTGATCTCCTTTTGAATGGACTGGTTGGATCTCCTTGCAGTCCAAGGGACTCTCAAGAGTCTTCTCCAACACCATAGTTCAAAAGCATCAATTCTTTGGCGCTCAGCTTTCTTCACAGTCCAACTCTCACATCCATACATGACCACTGGAAAAACCATAGCCTTGACTAGACAGACCTTTGTTGGCAACTGGAAGTTAATAGCTCTTAAATCCCCTTCACTTGTATTGCACAGTCCCCCGCCCATCAGTTTATTCTCTGCATCCATATATATGTTTCTGTTTTGTTTTGCTTGTTTGTTTGTTTTGTTTTCTAGATTCCATATATTAGTGAAATCACATGGTGTTTGTCTTTCTGACTTATTTCTTATGTCTTTCTCTTTCTGACTTAGCATAATGCCCTCTTGGTTCACCCAAGTTGTTGCAGATGGCAAGATTTCATTCTTTTCTTATGACTGAGTAATATATTCAATATGCCTGTATGTGTTTATACAATTCTCTTTTTTCCTTCCCTTCTTCTGTTGATGGACACAGATTGTTTTTATATCTTGGCTGTTTGCTGCAGTGATCATAAGGGTGCGTGTATGTGTGTGTGCAGGCTAAGTAACTTCAGTCATGTCTGACTCTTTGCCACCCTGTGTACTCTATGGCCCGCCAGGCTCCTCTGTCCACGGGATTCTTCAGGCAAGAATACTGGAGTGGGTTGCCATGCCCTCCTCCAGTGGATCTTCCTGACCCAGGGATCAAGCCCACATTTCTTATATCTCCTGCATTGTCAGGCGGGTTGTTTTCCACTAGTACTGCCTGGAAAGCCCATAAGGGTGCATATATCTTTTCAATTAGTATTTTTGTTTTCTATGGATAAATACCCAGATGTGAAATCACTGGGTCATATGGTAGTTCTGTTTTTAATTTTTTGAGAAAACTCCATGCTGTTTTCCATAGTGACTGTCCCAGTTTGCATTCGCACCAACAGTGCATGAGGGTTTCCTTTTTTCAGTATCCTCACCAATAATTATATGTTGGCTATTATCAGAAAGACATTCTGATAGGTGTGAGATGACATCTCCTTGTGGTTTTGATTTTCATTTCCCTGATGATTAGTGATGTTGAGCTCTTTTCATGTGTCCGTTGACCATCTGTATGCCTTTCTTGATGAAAAGTATCTACTCGGGCCCTCTTCCCATTTCTTAATCAGATTTCTGTTTGTTATGAGTTGTGTGGATTCTTTGTATATTTTGGATATTAGCCTTTTATCAGATACATGATTTGCAATTATCTTTTCCTGTTCAGTAGGCTGCCTTTTGGTTTTATTGATCGCTGTCTTTGCCGTACAAAAGCTTTTTAGTTTTGACATAGTCCCATTTATTTATCTTGCTTTTGCTTGTAAAATCCATAGGAGTCCTGCAATGTGTGGCCTGAAACCCTTTTTGGCCTCTGTGAGTTCAAAGGATGAGATAAAACACTCTTTTTGGGAAAAACAAAAACCTACTGTTTCTTAAAAGGGTTAAATTTTAATAAAATTGAAATTTCTGTTTTAAATTGTTTAGAAATTAGAAGGGCCTTATAATTAGGTCTCCAAATAGGGTGGTTTCTAAATACAGTGTTTAAAATAATATTATTAGTATAGAAACCTGAAACGTGCATCCCAACACAAAAAATAGTTTGCTTTCACTGAGCTCATTTGGGCTAAGTCTCCAAGTATTTCCTTAACACTAGTTGCAGAATATTGAGCATGGGAGGAATTTTTATAAAAGGATTATAATTATCATCATGAGTAGCTCCCATTCCATGGTATGCCTCCAGTTGGCAAGCAGTAAAATAGCATCTTGTTCAATACCCTCATGAGCTTGGAATGTTATCTCCATTGTACAGACAAGGGAAACAAGGTCCAGATAATGGATGTAATTTGTCTAAGGACACATACGTCACATACATGCAAGCAGAGCTATCTCACTTGAAAACCATTGTTTGGGGAAACTTGAGCAGTATTCAAGTAGCTGTAGAAGTTTTTGCAGGCAGCCACTATGTCTAAGGAAATATCAGACATGAATGGCAACCTTGCATGTGGTGTGTCTTCTTGCCTGACGCTGGGCGCTTAGAAAACTGAAACTAAAGGATCTTGGTGTTTCTAATTCATTTCTTTTTCTCAGCTCTGCTCCTACTTCCCATTTTACCCCTCTTATAGGAAAGCATTCCTATGGTTTTGCTTTAGAAGTTTGTGATGACTACTTGGCAAATAGCCCTGCCAAACTATTCTCGTATTTTAGAAAAATGCTTTCTGAGATGCCTCACAAACTGGCACTTACACTGACTTCAACCTGTACCCGTAAGAGAGGAAATTGGTCTGTGCTGTCACCACAATATACTGCACAGTCAGAGCCTGATTCACTGTATCACATGAATATTTTGACTGGATGACAGTAGCCGTCTGCATTTTCTAAATTTCTGATTTTGGTTTGTGTATTTCATTTTTCATGTAAAAAAGGGCTATTTTATCCTAAGGAAAGTTTGTCAGAGGTTTGGCATGGCTCAAACACTATAGTGTTTCAATTGCTGAACGCATGTAAGTCTTTCATTTTGGGTATGTGTGGCTTTGTACTGAATACAGATTCATTCTAACTTGGGAATGTTTATGATACTCTCTAGACTTGACTTCTGTTAGTTTTCCTAAATTAATTAGTAGAGTTCATCATAGGATGATGCAGCCAATCTAGTGATTTCTTTGGGTGAAGTATAGACAGGTGTGTGTGTGTGTGTGTGTGTGTGTGTGTGTGTTAGAGAGAGAGAGAGAGAGAGAGAGAGAGAGAGGGAGAGAGTGGGGAGGAGAGGGATACTAAGCATACCTAGGATTTGGAATTTATAAAAATTATCTGTCCCTTAGTTTTCAGAGTCACTTAAATTTCTTTATTATTATAAGAATAATGCATCATTATTTTAATGAATGTAGATGAGCACCCTAAAGAAAAAAAATGACATCTTAATGTTAGTCATTGTTAAGATTTTGGTTTACTTGGTCTCAATTTTATATGTGTGTGTATTTGTGTGTGTGTGTGTGTATACATTTATACATATATTTGATTTGGCAAAATTGAGCCTATGCTATAAATATTCTGGAGATTATATTTTCAAATCTATTTATTCATTAAATACTCTTCTATAATTTTTTCTTTCTTATATATTATAAAATTAATCTATTTTTAAAAATTTATTTATTTTAATTGGAGGCTAATTACTTTACAATATTGTATTGGTTTTGCCATACATCAACATGAATCCGCCACAGGTATACACATGCTCCCCATCCTGAACCCCCCTCCCACCTCCCTCCCCATTCCATCCCTCTGGGTCATCCCAGAGCACCAGCCCCAAGCATCCTGTATCCTGCATCGAACCTGAACTGGTGATTCGTTTCTTATATTATACATGTTTCAATGCCATTCTCCCAAATCATCCTACCCTTGCCCTCTCCCACAGAGTCCATAGACTGTTCTATACATCTGTGTCTTTTTTGCTGTCTCGCATACAGGGTTATCGTTACCATCTTTCTAAATTCCATATATATGCGTTAGTATACTGTATTGGTGTTTTTCTTTCTGGCTTACTTCACTCTGTATAATAGGCTCTAGTTTCATCCACCTCATTAGAACTGATTCAAATGCATTCTTTTTAATAGCTGAGTAATACTCCATTGTGTATATGTACCATAGCTTTCTTATCCATTCATCTGCTGATGGACATCTAGGTTGCTTCCATGTCCTGGCTATTGTAAACAGTGCTGCGATGAACATTGGGGTACATGTGTCTCTTTCGATTCTGGTTTCCTTGGTGTGTATGCCCAGTGGTGGGATTGCTGGGTCATAAGGCAGTTCTATTTCCAGTTTTTTAAGGAATCTCCACACTGTTCTCCATAGTGGCTGTACTAGTTTGCATTCCCACCAACAGTGTAAGAGAGTTCCCTTTTCTCCACACCCTTTCCAGCATTTATTGCTTGTAGACTTTTGGATCACAGCCATTCTGACTGGCATGAAATGGTACCTCATTGTGGTTTTGATTTGTATTTCTCTGATAATGAGTGATGTTGAGCATCTTTTCATGTGTTTGTTAGCCATCTGTATGTCTTCTTTGGAGAAATGTCTATTTAGTTCTTTGGCCCATTTTTTGATTGGGTCGTTTATTTTTCTGGAATTGAGCTGCAGGAGTTGCTTGTATATTTTTGAGATTAGTTGTTTGTCAGTTGCTTCATTTGCTATTATTTTCTCCCATTCTGAAGGCTGTCTTTTCACCTTGCTTTTAGTTTCTTTTGTTGCGCAGAAGCTTTTAATTTTAATTAGGTCCCATTTGTTTATTTTTGCTTTTATTTCCAATATTCTGGGAGGTGGGTCATAGAGGATCCTGCTGTGATGTATGTCAGAGAGTGTTTTGCCTATGTTCTCCTCTTGGAGTTTTATAGTTTCTGGTCTTACGTTGAGATCTTTAATCCATTTTGAGTTTATTTTTGTGTATGGTGTTAGAAAGTGTTCTAGTTTCATTCTTTTACAAGTGGTTGACCAGTTTTCCCAGCACCACTTGTTAAAGAGATTGTCTTTAATTCATTGTATATTCTTGCCTCCTTTGTCAAAGATAAGGTGTCCATAGGTGCATGGGTTTATCTCTGGGCTTTCTGTTTTGTTCCATTGATCTATATTTCTGTCTTTGTGCAGAAATAAATTAAATACTCTTTATAATACTCTTCAATACTTATTAGATACTGGTCTATAGTTTTTTCATAATTTTATTTATTTTTGGCTGTGCTGGCTCTTTGTTGCTGCGTGGCCCTTTCTCTGTTTACGGTGATTGCCGACTACTCTCTAGTGGTGCGCAGGCTTCTCACTGTGGTGGCTTCTGTTATTGCAGAGCATGGGCTTCATTGCAGCACACGGGCTCCCTAGTTGCGGCTCCTGGGCTCTAGACACAGGCTCAGTTGTGGCGCATGGGCTTAGTTGCTCTGTGGCATGTGGAATCCTACCAGATCAGGGATCAAACTCATGTCACCTACATTGGCAGGTGGCTCCTTTACCACTGAGCCACAGGGAAGCTCTATAATATTTTTAATGTTTGTAAAATTTAGGTTTTTATTATTACTTTTTCCTTATTCTGTATCTGGAATTTTTTTGGTTGCACTACATGTAGAATCTTAGTTCCCTGACCAAGGGTTGAACCTGCACCCCCTGCCTTGGAAGTGCAGAGTCTTAACCCCTGGAACATCAGGGAAACCTCTTTATTTTGTAATCTGGCAGCAACTGCCAGATAGAAAGAGCCTTCTTAAGTTTTGTTTTTTTTTTTTTTTACTGTTGATCATACACTTTTTTTTTTTTTTTTTTTAATTCTTCCAATTTTATTTTATTTTTAAACTTTACATAATTGTATTAGTTTTGCCAAATATCAAAATGAATCCACCACAGGTATACATGTGTTCCCCATCCCGAACCCTCCTCCCTCCTCCCTCCCCATACCTCATCAGCCCTCTTGCCCACAGTCATCAGTGTGTGTATTTTCTATGGCTTGCTGCCCTGCTCTGTGACCCAGCCCCCACTGGAGAACCCTGTGGAACTGTTGGCTGCTGCCGGTTCATCTCCCTTTCCTGTTTCTCTTGCAGGAGACAGAGCATGTGGTATCCAGCCAGTCGGAGTGTCGAGGGAAACCGGGAACACCGGCTCAGGAGAGTGCACACAACCCCACCTCCAGGTGCCAGGAAACTGTGCGAGTTCAACCAAGGTGGGCCCTTTGTTGTCAGAAGTTGTAATGGGCCTGGGGTTCCTTTCCCAGACATGGGAGCACCTGTGCTTGCTACCCCCACGCAAGAGGCAAGGCTTTCTCTCTTTCATTGGCATCACTATGAAGTCAGAGAAACTCTGTAATGGGGCCTAGAAGGAGAATCATTGAGTCTAAGAGAAATATAAATAACCTACTTTCTCTCGCTTCAGTCAGAACATAATCAGCCTTAAGGCTCAGAGAAGAGTACAGACCTTCTTGCCCTGAGAAAGAGAAATGCTGGTATCATTTTGTCCTCTTTCTTTCCATGCTAGAGATGATTAGTGTTTCTTCTGTGATCATGGTAATTAGTAATAATAGTGTAGGCATCAAGCCAATTGCTTCTCATATATTCTGTCATTTAGCTCTCGTCCCTTCCCTGATGCGACTTAGCAGCAGCAGCAGCCTTCCCCAGAAAGTGGATACTCTTAGCCTCATTTTATGGAGAAGGACCCTGAGGCTGAGACATTAAGGCACTTGCCTGATATTGTACAAGTGAAAAAGGCTGAACCAGAATTTGAACCTACGAATGTCTGATTGCAGCATAGCAGGTGTGGCTTCTTTGCTGATCCAAGAGATGTCTCTAAGCCCTGAAGTGGCCCTGGGCTGGCCTCTCTGGTCTCCTAGACCTGCAGGAGACAACTCCTGCGTCCAGGGCAAGAACATGGGTGGAGGCTGACTGCAGCAAGGCTGACATGGCATTCAGATGGGAGCCTGGCCTTGCAGCTGTCTATGGAAAGTCTCTTCTGGAAGTAAACAGAAGAAAGAATTCAGCCACCAGTCGTGCCAGCTGTCTTTGTAGGATCTTGTGTGCAGTGTAATCATAGCTCTCGGGAGAAAGGGAGGGCTGGGCTTCTGGCATGACCTTTCAAAATTTTTTCTGAGGCAGCAGAGTCTAAATGAATCAACAACAGGCAAGATTGGCTGTACTATGAAATTGTGCTTTTTTTAAAATTAATTTTTATTAGACTGTAGTTGATTTACAATGTTGTGTTATTTTCTGCTCTACAGCAAAGGGAATTAGTATACCTATTTCCATTCTTTTTAGATTCTTTTCTCACGTAGGTCATTACAGAGAATTGTGAAAAGGTCTCTGTGCTCTACAGTAGGTCCTTATTAGTTATCTATTTTATATATAGTAAAATTGTGTTTTTAAATATTCAGCATACTAAATTTAGAATCATAACACCTCAGATGGTTGATAGAGATCCTAAAATTAAGGTGATCTATTATCTGGTTGGATTCTTGGATATCTTTTCTCACCTTCTTTGCTGGTTGCCATCTCTTGTCTGTTTATTCTTATCTGACCTTGGATTGGGTGAGACTCAGTCCCGTTGTTTCTCTGCTGATCAGAATACTCACCCTCCTACTGGAAACCTTATTATAGCAAAGCTGTTTTACAGCCAGTTTAGACAGTGACCCTGTCTTATCCCACTAGACCAGTGACTGCCTCTCTCAGGAATAATAAGGCCAACTCTATTCCTATGCATATTTCAAAATTGTAAAAAAAGACACAGCAAAACACACAACAGACAAAATGAAAACAACAAACAAAATACACACTCATATTTGTGTGGCATGCATGGTGCCCTTTGGGATGAATATTCCACAGAGGCCGATGGGGAAAATGAGGTTAGTAATTCACCTTCTCAAAGATGCCAGATGTTTGGTAAAATTAAGACCACTTTCTATCCCATCTACACTGGAAAGGGTAAGTGGTATTATTGCTGCTATCAGAGGGCAAGTCAAATATAATAGGATTCTATGGTGGGGATTATTCACTTATAATTAGTAAGAACTAAGAGTGTTGAATTAGAGCAGTCCTCATGAGGAAACATACAGGCTAGCCCCTCTTATACTTGGGAATGGGAAGTTACAGTTCATTTGGATTCTCAGATCTATGGCACTTTTCTTCAGAAAATAAGAGATGCACATATACACATAAGTTTGTGTAACGTTTTAGGAGGTTCCTAGACCTCTTCTGCATGTCAGAAAAAGGAGCCAGAATCTTTGGTCACTGGGCAGCCTTCCTTGTTGAGTCAAGATAGTCTCCCCAACAGAGTGACCACTTCTTGCAGAAACAGATCTGGTCTGTCTTCCTCTACACATCAGCAAATCTCCATGGGACCCCAAATATTTTGTTGTTCTTTTATTCTTTTTCCTTCCTAACGTCCAAGTTCCACTTTGCTTTCTCATCTAGCAGCATTCCAGAATTGTCTATGCATCAGTGTTGACAATCACAGGATCTGGTGTCAAGTTGCAGATCAGGAGCTGTGAAGCCAGTTATGTCTGGCGTATTAGGTTTAGTATTTAGATTGGTATGGTAACTTTAAACTACAGAGTTATTTGTCACAACCATGGTGACGTCACCCAGGATCATTCTGCTGCTGATGCTGCTAAGTCGCGTCAGTCGTGTCCGACTCTGTGCAACCCCATAGACGGCAGCCCACCAGGCTCTGCCATCCCTGGGATTCTCCAGGCAAGAATACTGGAGTGGGTTGCCATTTCCTTCTCCAATACATGAAAGTGAAAAGTGAAAGTGAAGTCACTCAGTCATGTCTGACTCTTAGCGACCCCATGGACTGCAGCCTACCAGGCTCCTCTGTCCATGGGATTTTCCAGGCAAGAGTATTGGAGTGGGCTGCCACTGCCTTCTCCAAGGATCATTCTAATGGGACTTAAAAAAACATCTCAAAATATTACAGGGATTGTGAAATTTGATGAACTGATGAAATGAGATCTGAGGCTAAAAACAACTTTAAGTCAGGTAGCTCACTTTCCTGATAACCTTCCTCTTCTGTTTTAAGCCAGCATATGGCCCGGTCCAGGCATATCATGCTCAGTAAGATCTTGATAGAGACATGATAGTGTAACAAGATACTTCAGGGCTCATTCTGGCTCAAAGTGAGAGAATAAGCCAGGCTAAATCTCAGCAGGTGTAAAATGCCATCTTCTTGGGGATGGAGGTTGGGGAGGAGCATGTTCTTAGCATAACAAACACTTTGAGAAAGAGAAGAAAGATCAGTCTGCAGCAAGGAGTTGTCAGGGGTTCACATGTGATTTAAGTGAGGCTCATAAGGGTAGTTAGTGTCCAGAGAATGAATCCATCCTTGTAGAGGTGCAATTTTGAAGCTGACTGTGTCATGGGCTAGTATTGATCTTCTCACATGTGCCAAAGAGAAATAGTTTTACCTTCAGCTCTGAGATCATGTTCTTCAGCTCTTTCTAGTGCAAGGAGTCTTTATCTATGTCTATGGATGAGCATCAAGGAGGTCTGTGAATGTTTTTGCCAAATTGTGATTGCCTTTATGTATATTGGTTTTCTGTTGCTACTGTAACGAATGACCACAAACCTGTGGCTTACAACAACACAAATTTATAATGTTATGGTTCTGTAAGGACAGATGGCCAACATGGATCCCACTGGGATAAAACAAACATTGTCAGCAGGCTTACATTCCTTTCTGGAGATGCTAGGGGAGAACTGATCCATTTCCTTGCCTCTTCCCATTTCCAGAGGCTGCCCACATTGCTTGGCAAGTGGCTTCTTCTTCCATTTTCATAGCAAGAAACTTTGCATCTCTCTGAGCATTCTTCCATGTTTTCCTCTAACTGTGATTGAGTTCAAGCTCCTAGTCCTCATCTCACGACAGGCCAGTAAATCAAGAGATGAGTTGTTAGGGCAAGAAATAGCGATTTTGTTCAGAAAGCCAGTGGGCTGAGAAGATGGTGGACTTGTATCCCAAAGAACCATCTTACCCAACTAAGATTCTGGCTTCTTGTCTGAAAGGAAGGCAAGCCTGCTCACACGTTTATTTTATCCCAGTGGGACCCATGGTGGCCATCTGTCCTTACAGAAGCATAAGATTATAAATTTGTGTTGCTGTAAGTCACAGGTTTGTGCCTAGGAGGCATGGTGGTATGGTTGGTTGTTGCAAACCATTTGGTGCCGGGATTGTTTGTTCTTGCAGCTGTCTATGTAGGTCTAATTACAATGTTCCTATAAACCTACAACAGGACAAAGGTTATTCTCTTTTTTCTCTGTGTGTGAATGGAAAAGTGTTAAACCTTTAAAGGTCAGAGCCTTGAGAATGGGCTACCATGTTATATTTCAGGCTGTGGGAAACATTCTTTTACAAAAAGGTGCAGAGCAAGCATGACTGAACACAGATGACAGAGCACAAAGTTCAGAGCTAAAAGAATAGATCCGGTGTGAGGACAGGTCATTCTCTGTTACAGCTTTGGGCAGGAGAGAGGTTCTGATTTTAAGGATTCATGTGATTAGATTGGATCCACTGAGATAACTCACTGTAATCACTCCATGTCAAGTTCCTTAACTTAAGGACTCCTACAGAATCCCTTTTGCCATGTAAGGTAACAAGGGGAGGAAAACAAGGAACAAACATACAGATATCTTGGTGGGCAGCTTTATTCTTACTCCTTAGGTTTATTTTTCCAGGGGAAATCCCTAAAGCATTTATGAGAATCTCATATGCTACCCATGACCGCCCAAAAGGTTTAGACTCACCGTCTTAATCTCTTCCTGCCTCCAAGTTTGCTTGTTCTTCTGAATGCCCTCAACAGAGCCAACTTCAGATATTGACTTAGCCCATTCTATCCTCTTTCTTTGCATCCTTCCTCCTATTCAGCATCTCCCCCCATCTTTCTATTTTATTCCTTAGTGGTATAGTGTCCCACATCTGAGATCTCAAATTTGGTGTCCTGCAAATGTATCTAATGTGGAGATATAATTGGCTTCTAGACTGTTTTAAAACATTTGTGTTGTTCAGTTGCTAAATCCGGTTCAATTCTTTGTGACCCCATGGACTGCAGCATGCCAGGCTTTCCTGTCTTTCACTATCTCCTGGAGTTTGCTCAAACTCACATCCATTGAGCTGGTGATGCCATCCAACCATCTCATCTTCTGTTGCCCTCTTCTCCTCCTGCTTTCAATCTTTCTCAGCATGAGGGTCTTTTCCAGTGAGTCAGCTCTTCGCATCAGTGGCCAAAGTATTGGATCTTCAGCTTCAGCATCAGTCCTTCCAAAGAATATCCAGGGTTGATTTCCTTTAGGATGGACTGGTTTGATCTCCTTGCTCTCCAAGGGACTGTCAAGTCTTCTCCAGCACCACAGTTCAAAAGCATCAATTCAGGATTCAATGTTTAAATATCAGAGGTTTTATGGATTTTTGCATTCTTTTGTAATATGTAAAAATGGGATAACCCAGGGTGTACATTCTTGCAAGGCAATAATTAGTTGGAACTGAGGAGCAGCTCTTCGTTTTCCCACAATTCCCACTCAGATCTCTATGTATGCTCTTTGCCTAGCTCTTATAGGCTGTTTGATTTAAATGCCTACTTCAATCCTTTTCTTCCCAGCAACTGCTCATCCTTAGGAGCTAAGCCCTAATAAGGTGATGGCTGATAGATACCTTAATGCTTCCTTCTGAAAGATGATGTGTTTACATTTTCATTTGGATTTTCAGTACATCTGAGTGGTGGGGCTGCATATTGCCCTACTCTGGCATGTTCCTTAGTATCTGGAGCTTTTTAAAACTCATAGTTACAGAACTGCATTCAGTTAGAGCAAGAATGAAGCTTTAGTAATCACTTAATACAACCCTCTCATTTCCTAGTTTGACACCCAGCAAGGCTGTAATTTGCTTAAGCCCTGGCTTCCCTTGCAATAGAACCAAGACACATCAGTCTGTTTAGAGCAGTTAGTTGATGAATATGCATCAGTTTGATTGATTTTTATAGCTAAAGCCAGTGCCAATTCTGTAAATGCTCAGATATGACAAAGGGGAATTTATGGTTGTAGGAGAATACTAATGAAGTTGTGGATTTCTTACCCAGCTAAGTAAATTTACTTTTGAGAGTGATAAACTCACTTGTGTTTAAAATATTGTATTAAAATTTATGACAGCATTAAGCCTTTTAATGTCGTTAAAGACCTTGCCTGTATAAACAGGAGCTATTCTATAGCAATGTGTTACTACCAATTAAGTTGGTGGTTACATTTGCGAACTGGAGTTCATTAGACTCTTCATCTGGAAGTCCCCAGTTAGAGGGGCTTGAAGATTGGGGTATTAGCAAGGATAATGGCCTTTGATGGCTTTGACTATTTTTGTAACATTTCAGATAAAAGAAAAAGCTTTGTTGCTTTATGGAAGGAGGAAGTTTTGTTGGCAGCAACTTCCTTGGGGGATAAATCCTTTCATCTTTTGTTTTTGAGATAGACAACTTGTGTGTGTTTTAATAGCTACTTGTTTCTTGTTCAAATGTTTTTTTGTAGAAGTAGGCAGAGTCTAAATGGGCTCTGCTAAAAGGAGAAAGAATGAGTAAGGGAATGAGCACCCAGAGTTTTTTAATAGTAAAGAACATAAAATGTGCCTTTTTAGACTGTACTAGAGCAGAGATCTGTGTATTATCAGCGTGCTCTTCTTGATAGTGTGTTTTTAGGATTTCTTTTTCATTTTTTAAAGGGATACGATAGAGATTACAAAAAAAATTAACTTGTCTTGGCAGAATTTTGAGAGTCTGGGACATAGTTGGGTAATCGTGGATTCTAAAAATAGCTTTCTTTGCTTATACTGCATAGAATGGCAGTCATGTACTGAGGGTTCTCCTCAGTCCCCATCCTGCCTCCACCCCATGGGTGCAGAAGAACGCTGGTGGAATGGAAATTAAGAAATTCAGCGTCTTAAATACCATATGGTGTCACTTATATATGGAATCTAAAATATGACACCAAGGAAGTTATCTGTGAAACAGAAACATACTCACCTAGAATACAGACTTGTGGTTGCCAAGGGGAAGTAAAAGAGGATGGATTGGGAGTTTGGGGTTGTTGTTGTTCATTCATTAAGTCATGTCCAAGACTTTGCAACCTCATGGACTGTAGCACTCCAGGCTCCTCTGTCCTTCACTATCTCCCAGAATTTACTCAGGTTTATGTCCACTGAGCCAGAGAAGTTATCTAACCATCTCATCTTCTGTCGCCCCCTTTTGCCTTCAGTCTTGCCCAGCATCAGAATCTTTTCCAATGAGTCAGCTCTTTGCATCAGAAGGACCAATTACTGGAGCTTCAGCTTCAGCATCAGTTCTTCCCATGAATATTCAGGGTTGATTTCCTTTAGGATTGATTGACTTGACCTCCTTGCAGTCCAAGGGACTCTCAAGAGTCTTCTCCGACACCACAATTTGAAAGCATCAATTCTTGGCTCTCAGCCTTCTTTATGATCAGACTCTCACATCCCTCCATACGTGACTACTAGAAAAACCATAGCTTTGACTATATGGACCTTTTTTGGCAAAGTGATGTCTCTGCTTTTTAATATGCTGTCATAGCTTTCCTTCCACAGTTTGGGGTTAACAGATGTAAACTATTATACCCCAGATTTCCGCAGTAGCTCAGTGGGTAAAGAATCCACGTGCAATTCAGAAGACGCAGGTTCAATCCCTGGGCCAGGGAGATCCCCTGGAGGAGGAAACGGCAGCCCACTCCAGTATTTTTGCCTAGAAAATTCCATGGACAGAGGAGTCGCAAAGAGACTAGACTGAGCACATGGCATGCATACACGAACACTTTTATATAGGATAGATAAGCAACAAGGTCCGACTGTATAGCATAGCAAACTATAGTCAACATCTTATGATATGATGGAAAAGAATGCGAAAGGAACGTATATATATGTATAACTTAATCACTTTGCTGTACAGAAGAAATTAACACAACATTGTAAGTCGCCTCTACTTCAAGAACATAAACTTAAAAGAAATATAGGTTCTTATGTCTTGTCTATCAGGTGAACACCCTCTCCCCTAATTCAAGTTCAGTCAGGTGATTTCTGAACCCCGTCTGACTCAAGCCTGAAAATTCTCAACACCCCGGATGTTTAAAGGATTAGACATGTAAAAACTTTAGCTTAATAATACAAGCTCTTGCAGCCGCAGATAAAAATAATTTATCCTCCCTGCTGTAGAGCACACACAAAAGAATCCCACACCAAATCCTTAGTGTTGATCAAAAAAGAGCCCACACTTGATTATTCTGGAAACCCTCTTTTCCTTCTTTGTTTTTTTTTTTTTTTAAAGTATTCTGCCCTTGATCACTTGATAAAATGTTAGCACGTTGGCTGAACAACGATTAGGATAAAGATAAAAGGGAAACTCATTTTTCATTAAAAATAATAAAGTAAGTGGCACATGGTTTTATTGGAAAATACAGTAAATTCCAAGGAAATAAAATTTTCTTATAATTGTATACCACCCAGATATAACCTCTGTTACTACTGTAGTATGTTTTTAATGTTCTTGCCTTTGTTTTAATTTGGGCATGAAAAAGAATGATGTGTGTGTGAAAGGGCCTTCCCAATGCAGTAGAGTTTGAGTCTGTTAGAGAAGTAATATTTATTTAAAGCAGACCCCACAGAATAAACTAGACTGGAAAGTATTCTGACTATCCAATCTTTATACAGAAACTAATAGAGTAGTGGGTTAATTATCACAAGGCTGATGAGTTCACTTACGGCTAAGTTGAACAAATTTGATTTTCTATAATGAATAATGTACAATTTTCTATAAGAAACTTATTTTACAGACTTTAGTCTCTTTATGGCCCTATGTTTGAAATAATATTTCTAGGAGATGGAGCAAAAAACTTTGTCCTTAATGTTTCAACATCTTGGAAGACTTCTTGCCCTAACTTGGAATTGATTTAAGAGATAAATTTCAGTGATCATTATAGGAGACAGTGTGCGTTTAAACTTAAATCTAATTTAGAACATTGATTAGCTGTTTAAGTATTCAGTGTTCCTGAGGCCATGGGAATGAAGCTGTTCTTCTTACTCTTCATCTTCCCAATGAGGCAATGGCTACTCCAGTGCTTCTGTTTGTATTATCAACAGGATTATTCCTTTTCAGGACTTATGCTAAATATCACACACACACATCATATATAATGACACATAGGGCTCTCACCAACACCCTCTATTTTTCTCTTTTCCTTTATCAATACTAGACAAAAACATTTTTGATAGAGTTTATATATATATATATATATATATATATGAAATTTCTTCATATATATGAAATCTTAGAGACCCATTTTTGTGTAACTTGTTTGTCCCACTTAATTCTGTATTTTTCTATATCATGAAATATTCTAAAATATTAGCTAGTCTATGGGTAGCTATTCTATGGATATACCATAGCTGGAAATAGCTATTCTATGGATATACCATCATTGATTTAACTAATTCCAAATTATTTGATATTTTGGTAACTTCTAGGATTTTTATCTGTAGACATTTCTGTAGTAAAAATCATTGAAAAATATTTTTATGTACATCCATTATAGTTTCCTTGGTTTATGCTGCTGCTGCTGCTAAGTCTCTTTAGTCGTGTCCGACTCTGTGCGACCCCATAGACAGCAGCCCACCCGGCTCCTCCATCCTGGAATTAAGGCAAGAACACTGGAGTGGGTTGCCATTTCCTTCTCCAGTGCATGCATGCTGAGTCACTTCAGCCATGTCCGACTCTGTGCGACCCTATGGACAGCAGCCCACCAGGCTTCTCCATCCACAGGATTCTCTAGGCAAGAACACTGGAGGGGGTTGCCATTTCCTTCTCCTTCCTTGGCTTATATTTAAGGGTAAAAGTTCTCTAGGTTTAGGATTTGAAACGGTTAACCAAACCAAAATTAGAATGTAAAATTTTCAATTATATGATCATGGAAGAAGATAGGAATATAATAGATAATTGATACCCCTGAGAGAACTAGGTAGAAAGTCACATGGCTGGAGTTCTTGATATGTTTGAATGATAGAATAGTGGTCCTGAGTGAAACACTTGAGACAGTTTAGTCCAATCCCCTCTCCACACTTGTGTGTTCTAGATACTTCTATCTCATCCACTATTGTTTTAAATCCATCTTTTGTCTGTGCTGCGTCTCTGCTCCCGTGCACTTTCTCTAGATGCGGTGAGTGGGAGCTGCTCTCTCGTTGTGGTGCCTGGGCTTCTAGCTGTGGTGGCTTCTCTCGTTGCAGAGCATGGGCTCCAGGGTGTGCAGGCTTCAATAGTTGCAGCACAGGGGTTTCGGTGTCCTGCAGCATGTGGAGTCTTCTCAGACCAGGGATCGAACGGGTGTCCCTTGCGTTGCAAGGTGGATTCTTAACCACTAGAGCACCAGGGAAGCCCCTCTCATCATTTTCTAGTTAAGACTGCAAAGGGCAAGTGCCCCTGGCCCTCACATTCCCAGAAGACGTTTGGAAGTCCTGCGCGGGTGGAAAAGGTCTTTGTTGTGTGGAGCTGCCCGATGCACGTCAGGCTCCAGCTCACAGAATTCAGTGGGCAGCCCAGCCACTGTGCGCATCACAAATAGCCCTCAGTTTCCTAAATGTTCCCCAGAGGGCCTACCACTGCCTGCTTAAGAGATGCCGATCTTCATGATTAGTACTTAAAACCATGTTTTACTGGAGCCTTTACTTACGTGGGCACATGTTCATAATATAGTTGTATGTGGGGAAAAAACAATTACATGACAGCAATGTCCGTCTGAAAGTTGAGGCAGAAAACTGAAGAGAATAGGCAGGTGCTTGAGGTGGGTCATGAGAGTGAGCAGAGCTGTCTGTGGAATGGAAGCATCTGCTAAGACCACTCTGCCCCTTGGGCTGAGCACTGCCTGCCCGAGAGTGGGTATCTGATCATCCTGTCCTGAGTGAGTGGAAATGTGAGATGGTGGAGGCCGGGAGCTTTGTGTCCCACTCATCAGACCAGGGGGTCCTCTCATCATGATGAATAATCATGCATTATTGGGACCTCTGCGCGTGCTGGCGCTCCTATCCCAGACTCAGCCTCCTTACCTCTCCCAGCCCAACACTGTGAGCCTGTCTCACTGCTCGATTATTCTCCAGGCATCAGTGTGTTTTCTGGCTATTTCTGGGCTCTATTCCAGGCCACTCAGCTGAGGCGCCTGTCCCGCCTTGTGTTTGGAGTTTCTCAGAGCATCTCCAGGGACTTAGCCCTTCCTTCCTCTGGACTGTGTGCCCTGGGAGGCCCATCCAGAAACACTGGGTCACTCCTGTACCCCCCGAAGTCCCTCACCTGCATCCTTCAGCCACTGGTCTCTTCCCAGGTGGATGACCTGAACCTTCAGGGCAATGTTTCCCAGTTGGTGTTGCCGTGGAGTGCTTGTTAATTTCATATTCCCAGTGCATGCCTTGGGAAATCCTGACTCAGTGAGTTTGGGGCCAGGAATCTCTGTTTTTATTAACAGTGATTGATTCTAGTCTTCAGAGAAGTACAAGATGGGAGATAGGCTTAGGTCCCAGTTCCCAGATGGCTTGTTCCTGGGGATCATTCCCGACACCCATGTCGTCTCTGTGGGAGTTCATCGGCCTGGACATGAAGATACATGGGGTGGGGGGGGGTCAGTTTACAAATAGCTCTCAACTTATAGTTCTGTTTTTCATCAGCCATCCCTTTGAACATCATTTTGAACTCTGTCCTTTGGTTTCTTTCTCTTTGGAGTTGGCTGTGCAATATTTGATCTCAGTCCTTCAGCATAGAAATTTGGTAAAAACCAGTAAGAGAATGTCTTTAATACAGCCTACACCCCACGGGGAAAGCAACTTCTTACTTGCTGGTATTGAAAGTTGTTATTGTTTCTAATAATATTACTGGAATTTCTTGGCATCTTGTCCGTGTCTGTATATGGAGTGATTGTTTGTATATAATGAATATTGTGCTCAGAGGGGTGTCCTCTTGGGATACACCTTTTGTTTTCAGAGGAGTTTCAGGAAACAACAGCCATCCAGCCCTCAGACAGTCATCCGGGTATACATTAGTGTATCCTGTGTTGTTTTCTGATACAGAGGCTCATCCAAGGCAGTGGAATATCTTGAGTTTTTAAGATGTGACCCGGGTGGGCACCGTTTAGTTTTCGGGTTCTAATTCTTTATGGAGGACTCTGAAAAGTGTGCTTGATGCTCTGCTTTCACTTTCTGCCCAGATTTTCTAAACGTGTGTTAGAAAGTCACTTGCTTATCTGTAGCAGGTCTCCTCAGCAAAAAATGTGTCTGCTCGTGGGGATAAGAGTCAGCCCCTCCTCCTACAGGTGGAGGAGGGAGGGTGAGTTTTATCCTAACCATTTCACACACTGGGAAATATACCGTAATTGGCAGCAACTCATAGCCCTGGAACTAATCCTTTATTGGCAAACCAGTGAGTGCCTGCTGCTGCTGCTGCTGCTGCTGCTAAGTCATTTCAGTCGTGTCCGACTCTGTGCAACCCCATAGACGGCAGTCCACCAGGCTCCCCCGTCCCTGGGATTCTCCAGGCAAGAATACTGGAGTGAGTTGCCATTTCCTTCTCCAATGCATGAAAGTGAAAAGTGAAAGTGAAGTCACTCAGTCGAGTCCGACTCTTAGCGACCCCATGGACTGCAGCCTACCAGGCTCCTCTGTCCATGGGATTTTCCAGGCAAGTGTACTGGAGTGGGGTGCCATTGCCTTCTCCGTGGTGAGTGCCTACTATGTACCAAATGCTAAGATTATCTCTAAACATAAAACATTAAACAAGCCTCGTATAATCCCTGTCCCTTGGAACTTACCATCCTGAGAAAGAGACAATTAAATAATTAGACAGATACACAGTTAGGAACTGAGATGTGCTACATGACAGATGTGAAAAATCAGAATAGAGTGAGACCCGTGAAAGGGAGACCTGATCGGTGCCTGGGATCTCGAGTTTGCATGAATTACTAGGAGAGGAAGAGGAGAGGGAAGAGTGTCATGGACACAGCGGCAGCGCATATGATGGCCTGAGGTGGAGAGGAGCAGGGAGGAGGAGATGGGCACGTGTCAAGTTTGAAGAAGTGTACAGATGTCGCTCCTTCAGGATGTCGCAGGGTGTCTGAAATATTTTGATCTGTAAGTGTGCAGAAAGTTAGCAACAAGGTTGCCATGTGGGCAGTGGTTTGGAGAAGGTGGAGGAGAAGTAGTAAGACCAGGAAGGTAGCTCAGAAGACAGATGATGGTGACTTGGCCTGAGGTAGTGGCCGGGGGAGGAGAGAGGTCTGATGTAAACGTGATTTGGGGTAAGAAACTGAAGGACTTGGGAATGGCTTGGCCTTTGAACTTGAGGGAGAGGAGAGGGTCAGATGACTCTCAGATGTCTTCCACCAGCGATTTGGATAGATGAGGAAGCTTTTTACTGAGATACGGAACATTTTTGTCTGCTAATTTAATTACAGAAAGTTGATATAAATCTAACATACTCTGCTAAAATACTGCTTCTTCACAAATTATCACATTTCGGGTTTGACATTATCCATCAGCCAAGAAAAACATCTTAATGCTTCGTTCACTTAGCTGTTTTGAATTTCAGTCTGCCTCCCAGGAGATGGTCACTGCAGGATGACCCTGCAGGCTGGCTCAGCACAGGCTTTAGGGTCCTAGGAGTGAGGGAACATCAACAGATTGTAGAAAAGTTGCACTTCCATGGGCTAGCCACAGTTTTGTAGTCACACGGGCCAGGAAAATGCCCTTTTAATGTCAGCACGCAGCTGTTTTATGTTCCTTCGTTAAGTGTTGTTTTGAATTGTATCATGGCAGCGGTCATCGCGTTGGCGGTGGTGGTGGTGATAGTGGTGATGGGGCTACTGGGGTTGGGGGCAATGGGGATTGGGGGCATCAGTGCTGAGAACCATAATCAGACTCTGAAGAGTCCAGGCTGCAGTTTCCCACTACCTGGGCCTGGACTAGAGGGCAGGGCTGTGTTGGAGTTGGCAGGATTGTACATGCTTCAAGCACTACCTTTAAAGGTCTTAAGAAAAAGGGAATTTGAGATACCTAGCTTCTGTTCCGGTTCTTCTCTTTTTATTGTTAAATATCTCTAGTGAGAAGCTTCCATTTCTGTTTCCTCATCTGCCGTGACCTTTATCTCTTCTGATCCACTGGCCTTTTTATTTATCCACTTTCATTTTCATTATCTCTGGCAGCGTGAGCTTGGGCAGTCCTCCTGCACACCCTGTGCTCCCTGCCTTGCTTTCTTTTTCTCAGTAATATTTAGCATCTGGTGCGTCACAGATAACTGGTTTACTTCTTTAGGTTCTCTCTGCTTCTGTGAGAATGTAAGTTGCATTGACGTAGAAACTTGTTTATTCACTTCTTTATTCCCAACACCTGCAGTAGTAATACTTGACATAATTTGGTGTTTAATAATGTTTTTTTAATGAATGGAAAAATTATTTAATTGCCGTATCTATGTCCTGTTGGGTCACATAGCTCTAATAATGCTAAACTCTTGTGGTTACTGTGAGGATTAGATGAAATAATATAAGTACAGTGCCTGGCATTTCCCTGAAATTGTTAGGCTTTTCGCTTCTTTTGTAGTTTGTTGCAGTATAGCTGATTTAGTGTTGTGTTTAATGTCTGCCGTATAGCGTTGTTGTTCAGTGGCACAGCCATGTCCAAATCTTTGCAAACCCATGGATACCAGGTTTCCCTGTCCTTCACCTGCTCCTGTAGTTTGCTCAAACTTATGTCCATTGAGTCAGTGATGCTATCCAACCATCTCATCCTCTGTCATTCCCTTCTCCTCCTGCCCTCAATCTTTCCCAGCATTAGGGTCTTTTCCAATGAGTCAGTTCTTTGCATCAGGTGGCCAAAGTATTACAGTTTCAGCTTCAGCATCAGTCCTTCCAATGAATATTCAGGGTTGATTTTCTTTAAGATCAACTAGTTTGATCTCCTTGCAGTCCAAGGGACTCTCAAGAATCTTCTCCAACAGTTCAAAAGCATCAATTCTTCAGTGCTCAGCCTTCCTTATGGCCCAACTCTCACATCTCTACATGACTACTGGAAAAACCATAGCTTTGACTATAAGGACCTTTGTCAGCAAAGTGATGTCTCTGCTTTTTAATAGGCTGTCTAGTTTGTCATACTATTTCTTCCAAGGAACAAGCATCTTTTAATTTTGTGGCTGCAGTCACCATTTGCAGTGATTTTGGAGCCCAAGGAAATAAAGTCTGACACTGTGTCCATTGTTTCCCCATCTATTTGCCATGAAGTGATGGGACCGGATGCCATGATCTTAGTTTTCTGAATATTGAGTTTTAAGCCAACTTTTTCACTCTCCTCTTTCACTTTCATCAAGAGGCTCTTTATTTCCTCTTCGCTTTCTACCATAAAGGTGGTGTCATCTGCATATCTGAAGTTATTGATATTTCTCCTGGCAATCTTGATTCCATCTTGTGCTTCATCCAGTCCAGCATTTCATATAATGTACCCTGCATATAAGTTAAATAAGCCAGGTAACAATATACGGCCTTGATGTACTCCTTTCCCAATTTTGAACCAGTCCATTATTCCATGTCTGGTTCTAATTGTTGCTTCTTGACCCGCATACAGATTTCTCGGGAGGTAGGTCAGGTGGTCTGGTATTCCCATCTGTTTAAGAATTTTCCATACTTTCGTGTGATCCACACAGTGAAAGGATTTAGCTTAGTCAATGAAGCAGAAATAGATGTTGTTCTGGAATTCTCTTGCTTTTTCTATGACTCTGTGGATGTTGGCAATTTGATCTCTGGTTCCTCTGCTTTTCTAAATCGAGCTTGTACATCTGGAAGTTCTCGGTTCACATACTGTTTAAGCTGGCTTGGAGAATTTTGAGCATTACTTCGCTAGTGTGTGAGATCTGTATAATTGTACAATAGTTTGAACATTCTTTAGCATTACCCTTCTTTGGGATTGGAAGGAAAACTGACCTTTTCCAGTCCTGTGGCCACTGCTGAGTTTTCCAAATTTGCTGACATATTGAGTGGAATGCTTTCACAGCATCATCTTTTAACATTTGAAATAGCTCAACTGGAATTCCATCACCTCCACTAGCTTTGTTCATAGTAATGCTTCCTAAGGCCCACTTGACTTCACATTCCAGGATGTCTGATCTAGGTGAGTGATCACACCATTGTGGTTATCCAAGTCGTTAAGGTCTTTTTTGTATAGTTCTGTGTATTCTTGCCACCTCTTCTTAATATCTTCTGCTTCTGTTAGGTCCATACCATTTATATCCTTTATTGTGCTCATCTTTGCATGAAATGCTCCCTTGATATCTCTAATATTCTTGAAGAGATCTCTAGTCTTTCCCGTTCTATTGTTTTCTTCTATTTTTTGCATTGTTCACTTAAGAAGGCTTTCTTTTCTCCTTGGTATTCTTTGGAACTCTGCATTCAGATGGATATATCTTTCCTTTTCTCCTTTGTCTTTTGCTTCTCTTCTTTTCTCAGCTATTTGTAAGGCCTCCTCAGACAACCATTTTGCCTTTTTGCATTTCCTTTTCTTGGGGATGGTTTTGATCATTGTTTCCTGTTCAGTGTTCCGAACCTCCTTCCATAGTTCTTTAGGTCCTCTATCAGATCTAATCCCTTGAATCTATTTCTCACTTCTACTGTATAATCATAAGGGATTTGATTTAGGTCATACCTGAATGGTCTAGTGGTTTTCCCTACTTTCTTCAATTTAAGTCTGAATTTGGCAATAAAGAGTTCATGGTCTGAGCCACAGTCAGCTCCTGGTCTTGTTTTTGCTGACTGTATAGACCTTCTTCATCTTTGGCTTCGAAGAATATAATCAGTCTGAATGGTATTGACCATCTGGTAGAGTCATCTCTTGTGTTGTTGCAAGAGGGAGTTTGCTATGACCAGTATGGACTATGCCGTACAGCATAGTGAGTCGGATACACGTATAGAAACATTGTTTTTTATATTCTTTTCCCTTGTGGTTTATCACAGGTTATTGAATACAGTTCCCCATGTTAAACAGTAGAACCTTGTTGTTTATCCATCCTATATTTATTAGTTTGCATCCGCTGCTGCTGCTGCTGCTAAGTCGCTTCAGTTGTGTCCAACTCTGTGCGATCCCATAGACGGAAGCCCACCAGGCTCCCCCGTCCCTGGGATTCTCCAGGCAAGAACACTGGAGTGGGTTGCCATTGCTTTCTCCAATGCATGAAAGTGAAAAGTGAAAGGGAAGTCGCTCAGTCGTGTCCGACTCTTAGCGACCCCATGGACTGCAGCCCACCAGGCTCCTCCGTCCATGGGATTTTCCAGGCAAGAGTACTGGAGTGGGGTGCCATTGCCTTCTCTGAGTTTGCATCTACTAATCCCAAATTTCCAATCCCTCTCTCCCCACCCCCACCCCTGACAACTACAAGTCTTTTCTCTATGATGTTTTTCCTGTTTTGTAGATGTGTTCATTTCTCTCATATTTTAAATTCCACATAAAGAGTTATCATATTGTATTTGTCTTTTTGACTTACTTTACCAACCTGTAGGTCCATCCAGATTGCTGCAAATGACATTATTTCATTCTTTTTAATTCCTCTTTTAAGAGTGTAATATTCCTGTAAGACTCTTCTTGATACTCTTTTTTCTTGTATCCTCTTTTTTATTCACTGTTTAAATTGCTGTCTTCATTGGCATCTTATGTCCTTAGTGATGCGTCTGTATTTTCCTCATGGTTCTTCCTTCTGTGCCCTAGCTGCCAGATAGCTGCCGTGGCCCTGAATAAGTATGACTCAGCGCTTATCTCTTTCAGCTTATTTACTCACGAAGCTTCAATTATTATTTAATTATTTAATTATGCCATTTCATTATTATCATTTATAATTCTGTTGTGTTTTTACATTTGATCCAAGAGTTCATGTGTTACGTTTACTACACCTACCGGTTGCTATGAACGTTTTTCCTGAACTGTCCTTCACATCCTGAATTATCCTGTGGCATACCTGATATCAGCTTCACTTGACAGATGAGGAAACTGAGAGTGAGAGAGGTTAATCTCTTGCCCATGAGTACCCACACCAGGTTTAAGTGGTAGATCTGGAAGTCATTCTCGGGTCTGGATCCTTCTGTTTCTTTCTCACTTCATCCATCCAAAAGGCATGTAGTGAGTGTGTGCCATGTGCCAGGCGGCGTGCTGGGCTCTGGCCACCCTGTGAGAAACTGATGCTGTCTGGGACCGCCGTGCATCACTGCTACCCCTGCCCTCGCTCTCCAGAACACGCTGTCAAGTGCCCTGTGCTGGGTGAGCCCTGCTCAGGCACTCTCACTTCCCTATTTCATCCTTGCTTCAAGCTTCAACTATCTAAGTAAAAATTCACGAATTGCCTTTCTTCATGCAAGCTACCCGCTCTCCCCTCCAAAGTGACCTATTTTTCTATCTCATTACCCCATCTCTTTCATTCAGCACTTTCAGTATACATCCAAGACCTCTTGGTGTTCTCCTTGAAAATGTTTCTTTCATCTGTCTCTCCCTCCCCATCTCCTCTCCACCATTCTAATATCAGCTCCCATGTCCTCATTTCTTGATTTATGAAAGCCTCAAGGCTGGGTTCTAATTAGTTTTATTCTCTGCTTCAGAATTCACTAGACTCTAAGTTTCCTAAAGGCCTAGAGGGTTGCTCATTGATTCTTATTTCCAGAACACTGTCCAAGTCACACCAGGAGACATTCAGATGACGACTAAAGCATCTTTGATTTTAGATCACAGTTCTCAAACTTGATCTGGGGTTTGTCTGGACATGACAGGTAGCTTTCTTGGAAGGTTATGAGAATGTGTTACATGTAGCTGTTGTCTGCATCTCAATAATATATACTATATATTTTAAACCAACTCTTATTTCTGCTTTCTTCCATTAATGTTTGCTCCCATGTAATTTTTTCCCCATCTGCTGGCATCAGAGCAGAAATTCATGGTTGAGAACTGATAAATACTCCTTCCATCAGAGAACACAGCTCTTTTATTTATTTCTGGCGCTGCCGTAACTCCATAGAAACACAGTTTGAGAATCACTTTAGTTTACAGAGAGGTTATGAGCTATTCAGAATTTTGGTATTCTTGGATAGGCCAACTTCATGCCTGTCCCCAAGAGGGTGTCTCCCATTTTGCAGGAAAGACCTACTGTGTATTTTCTGAAGCCTTGGAGTCACTGTTTGTGTCTCAGGCAACTGACGAGCAGAGGATTGGTGTGCCAGCATTTTCTTCCTCACTTTCTTGTCTTACCTGGTCCATCTCTCCATGGACTCATGGTTGGGACCCTTAATCCTGTCTCATACCCAGGAGGGATATTTATGCAGACATGGTCAACATCAGTGTGACCATCAAATTCTGTTTTACCATCTCCTCCTTTTTCTCATTAGAAGTAAATTATTTGCACAGTTAGCAATACTCATGGAGTGAAAGAAATTTTCATTTTTAAGAATATTTTGAAGACACTAGACTTATGCGTCATTGCTTTTAGAAATCATTCATCTAGATGACCATTCAGAGGACATATATGCTTTCTTCAGAACTCAAACCAAAGCAGAATAGTAATTGTAAATAATTCTGTCCCCAAATAAATCTTTTTGTAAATGACTTAACACTGACTACAGCTTTTATTCCTTAAGATAGTGGGTCTTTTAATAAGGATAATAACTATAATTTAATATATGTATTATATAACAGCATGAAAACTGCTGCAGAAAATCCTTAATGTTATGTAATAGAGGCCATTGGACCATAGCACCTGATGAATCATGTTTTGGAGCTAAGCATCTGCCAGAAGTGGAGTTTTGTTGTTTGTTGCTTGTTTTTAAACTTAAAAATATTTATTTGGAGTAGATTTGCCTTAAAGTCTTTTTTCTTCAATTGGAACCTGAAGTGCAAAGCCTGGCTTTACTGTGTTAGAGAGCAATTGCTATAGCATATTTTGTTGGGTAAGTGATAGAGGGAATTTCCAAAAGCTGTCTTCAGTGAACAAATGGCATCTTTCTGTAACAACTGTACCAGATCACATTTGATCATAAAAACACTGCATCTGCACTGGGTTTGGAGGATTCAGCAGTGTATAAAATGGACAGTCACTGATTTCTTAGAGCCTACATTTTAATGTGGAAATGCAAATAAGCAGCATAGCTTTAGGTAGTGAGAAGTGCTATGAAGAAAATCTAAAAGCAGTGTGTTAAAGACTGAAGGGGAGGAATAGTTTGTTTAGAGAGATCAGGAGGGACTCATTGGGAGGCGACACCGGAGCTGAGCTGATGGTCCATGCTAGGCAGAGTCAGCTTTGTGAAAATCTAGGGGGAAAGCAAGTGTGAAGATTTGAACAGGGAACCAGCTCTGTGTGTTCAAGAAACAAAAGGCCAGAGAGGCTGGAGGTTAGGGGACAAGGTGAGCATGGCAGGAGGTTCTTGTTACAGACCACTATAAGCAGTCTGGAGTTTGTTCTTCAGGCAGTGGGACACCACTGAGCGTTTTTAACAGGAATGTGGCCAAATCTGCAGCAAATGTGCATTGTTGAAAGGTTTCTTTTAAATGGCAATGCTTTTTCTTTGTATTTTACAGAATAGAACAGAGGGCTGCCATTTGGCCAAAGGATGAAACTCAGCAGGACTTCCATGAGGTAGGTGCACTCATTGTGGTTTTGATGAATGTGAATTAGCCAATCATGAAATGTATTATTCTTTTTCCTAGTACTAGAAATTTATCCTGGTTAAAACTTTAAATATTCTTGCTCTTAAGTAAACTTATTTTTCTTGCAGTGCTTTGGGTACTGTTTCCCCTTGCTCTGGAGCAAATATATTTAAAATATTATTTGCAAGACTAATCACTCTGTCTTGGACCAAAACCAAGTCCAGCCATCATTTCATTACATTTCTTTCAACTTTGCTTCAGGATTGTACTACAGCTGTGAGAGTTAACATTTATAAAATTTTCTCTTAATTTTATTTTATCTTCCCCTCCTGCTTTTTCTAATCCCTTTGTCAGTCTCAAATATGATCTTGCTTACTATTTTTCCTCAGAGCATGATACAGCTTGGTGTTGCAAAATGGGCTTCTAATAAACTTTGAGACACTGAGGCCATATTTTCCAATTCAAGTGCTTTCCCACTGAACTGGACATCACAATGTTAATGTTTGTTCTAGATTTTCTTTGAAATATGTAATTTAATGCTCCCATTGGAAATCACTATAATATAATTAGGGTCCCTTTTTTATGAATGCCTTTGCTTTAGTCATTGATTTGGAATACTCTAATTTCTCTTGTCCCATTGTATAATTAAGGAAAAGTGGGTGTTATATCTGATTAGGATCATGTCAAAAAAGAATGTAGAGACTTGATGTTCATAAGCCAAGAACAGAAATGATGGGCTTTAGGCAAATTGTTTGTCATTTGGTGCCATCTCTCATCTGTCTCCAAAAAAAAGATAATTAATTGAACTTAGGTGATTATATTTTTCTTTAAACTGTTGAACCTGGCATAAATGAATAACTAAAGGTAAACTGTGTTCCTGATTAAACCCAGTTAAATAAATTACTGAAGTTGTGGACAGTGTCCTAAGGATAACACAGATCCCTGCTTGTTATTCTTTTGTGCATAGTTACAGGCTTCAGATACCACAATCTCACTTGCGGTAAGAAGAGTGAAAAAAAAGTTTGAGAGAGCAGAGGCAAGAGCTTGAATTAATGAACACAGCTGTTTGCCCCACTGGGAACTAAGCAAAATGCTCATTGTAAAGAAGCACCTATTTGTCTTGACATAAGCGAATAGAAAGATTAAGTGATTCTAAGAGTCAACTTGTGATAGGTTTCAAGTTTATGGGAGAAACTCTGATTTGTGAGCTGGAGCCCCATGAGATTGCTAAGATTACTTGAGCAGTTCTCAGATCACAATTGCCCAAAGCTCTGTATGAAAATCTGCTTTTCTATACTCCTTCACTATATTGTATTTGCACATTACATGAAATGTGCCAGTTCACTGCCCTGAGATTACGCGGGTACAAGAATGCTGAATGAAGACAGACTTCTGAAAGAGCAGTCAGCGCCATATTGTAAATGTGGGCTCTTGCATGAGAAAACTGGTTCTGCTGATCCAGACTTTATAACAATGTGTGCTCAAGTGGAATTGTTCCAGTAAGGGAGTAAATCATATGTGCAGATCACGTTGTAATTATGATTTAGGGGCTGAAGGAAACCCGAGGAACACACACTGAGGAAACTTGAACAGAAGCAGCTCATGGTCCAAAGCCATGCCAGGAGAACTGACTCATTCAAACCTGTCGGGGTCCAGCCCCGGTTGGATCCAGGGATTCCCTCGGGAGGACGGCGTTGGCGATTAAAGGATAGCAAAGCAGAGATTAGAGGCTCATTATAACTGGTTTACGCAGAAAATCAATAAAACCTGTGACATCAGATTTGCTCTGACCACAGAGGCTACAGGCACCCTCTCGAATTGCTGAAGGTGCCCCACCTTAGGCACCTTCTCGAGTGGGTCTTAGAAGCCCAGGCAAGTAAGTGGTCCCAGAGGACCTCCGCGCTCCAATTAAATGTCCTGAAGGAAGAACAGAAAAGAAAAGGAGAGAAAAAGAAACAAGAAAGAATGACACGGGGAGACCAAGCTTTGAGCAAGGCCCATACCTTTATTTTCAAAGGGAGCTTATATACCTTAAGTTGTGCATAGAGGATAATAGGGGGTGTAAAATCATGCAAATTCAGCAGTCTTTGATCCTTATTGAGACCAGGCTTTTCTTTTCTGCAAACTTATCGTATACAAATGGTTTAGGTGATTTACATCTTCTGGCCAGAAGGCCTGTTAACATTTTATGACTCTGATAAAGGTTTGTCAACCATAAGACTTATTTTCTCTAAGAGTAATTATTTTAAAGTTTGGCGCCATCCTCCGAAGGTGTTAGATAAAGTTGCATTCCTATAGGGCAAAGGTTCAGTGGGCTTACAACAACGGAAAGAATTTATTACCTTAAGGGTCTAAAGTTGTTAACACCAAGGCCACTACTTATTTTTTCTATATACCAACTATATTAATTAATACACTTCCAAGGATACAATACAGGGATGTGGAAACTTGGCAGCAAGCATTGGTCTCAACAATGAAATCTTGTACTAGTTCTATTCTAACAATTTCTAACTCCCCGAGAGGCTCTATACTATTTGAATATCTTAAGCTTCCCGTGCCTCTCGCGGTTGGGAGACTGTAAACAATCGTATGCGTAGCTGTAGGAGTCCAGGTAAACCTGTCAGGCAAGTTAGAGAGCCGTCTGAGAGATTTGGATTTAAACACTCCTATTATGCCCAGGAGGCTTATTAACTAGAGCTTTAAGTTGATTTCCTAAAGAGAAAGGTGGTCGGGGATAGCCCCCCGTTAATGTCAGAGGAGTTGGTGAAAGTCGTAAAATAGTAAAACAGACAGATTCTGGTTTTGGGGTAGACGCTCAGGCAGATCCAGGGGGGCCCCTCGAGCCCTGACTCGTCTTTGCATGTCAGGCCTCTCCACATGACCTTTGTCATGGGTGGGAACTCCCATGCTGGCTCCCGGCACAAACTCATTGTTGGAGACATCCTATAGAATGGGACTGTGTTAAACTTGATCTTCCCTAGCTTTTCCTAATCTTAGAGACTGCCAAACTCTCTTATGGAAGAACCCCATAATAATATTTCTTTCAGCAACATAGTCTTATGGAATACAGGTGGGAGATACTACTTTAGTATTTTTAATGCAAATAGAAAATACATATAGAAAAGTGTACATATTGTCCGTGTACAGCTGGATGAATACTCACAAAGTGTGTAACCAGCGTCAAGTAACAGAACATTGTTACAGGCACCCTTATTTAATTCTTTCCAATCACTCTTCCCCTAGAACGGTAACTGTTCTTTGGACTTAAGTAGATTTGTTTTGTCTTTTGTTTATTTGTTTTTCGAACTGCATATACATGGACTGTATGTACTCTTTTGTGTCTGGTTTCATTTACTCAGTAGTATGTGTGAGATTCATATATTTTGGGTATGTAGTTTAACTTTGATTCTCCTTGCTGTAACCCATTGTATGGTTGTTTTTAGTTTTTGACTCATGATCAGTTGCAACTAGTTGTAATTTTTTAAAAGAACTATCTTTCAGTCTCTTTGTACATTTGCTATTGTATCGGAGTATTCCTTCCATCTCTGAGTGGAAGTGTAAGGAAGAGTGTTTTGTTGTGTTAACCGTCTTCATTGTTCTTTGCGCCTATTGTTTACATACTACCCCCTCCAAAACAGAGCCTTCTAGTTCTTTAAAAGAACTCACTAGTTGCGTATCTGCTCTCCCATTCTAACTTGTAAGTCTAAAGAAACAACAAAAAAGTTTCTTTTCTTAAGTCTTTCTCGAATTTGTTACAATACTGATTCTGTTTTATGTTTTGGTTTTTTGGCCACAAGGCATGTGGGATCTTAGTTCCCCAACCAGGGATCGAACCTGTACCCCGTTACATTGAAAGGCAAAGTCTTAACCACTGGACAACCAGGGAAATCCCCCCAAAATGAGTTTCTTGAGCTTTGTAAGAAGCATAGTCCACAAATATTTTCCAGATGTTTTTGTGGACCCTAATGTTGTAATTGTTGGTTATAACAATTTTAAGGTGTTACTGTATTTTCTACAAAGTTCACATCTGGTAATTCATAACTACTTCTTAAGCTTCTTAATTCCACTTGCTCAGATGAGGCTCTGCTGTATTTGATTCCAGAGCTAGTAGTTGACCTGAGCTCTCCTCTGTATAGTAAGGTAATACATGATGTCAAATAGCTACCTATGAGCATCCATCTGTGTGTGTATTCCTGATAGCTTCCCAGTGAACTGAAAAACTCACTTCTCATTTTTACTGGGATGAGTATACATTTAACTCCTGCCAGCCTCACTTTTCTTCTGGTAGTCTCAGGCTCCCAGTTTTTGACCATGGGTCTCTCAATAGGGTTTGCCTCTCCACTCCATGAGCTTTGCTGTCTCTGGGACTATACTATAGGAGCCGGTTTCTGGAAAACTGATTGTGTCCATTCTGGCACCGACCTGAGCTTTCTGACTCTGCCTCCGTATGACATCTGGAGATTTTATTTGTTGGGGTCCCCTGGATCCTAGTTGGAAATTATCTGCCGCTATAATACATAAGAAGGTTTTATTTGTTGTGGTGTCCTGTATCTTGATTGGAAAATATTCTCGACTTGAGATCTGTCAAAGTCTAATTCAGCATAATCCTTGGTTTTGTTTACCCTTGTCTATATAATCATTAAGCAGTCAATAGTTCAAAAAGTTGCTTGAAGGATAAAATGAGAAAAAATACTGTTTTCCCTCTCCATGTCCTAGTAGTTCCCATTACTGGCTTTAGTTTCAATTAAGAAAAAATAACAATATGTGAGGAACACGAATGGATCTCCCCTTCCCTGAGAAAACTTACCCTATTTGGTCCTCATATTACTTTTCTAGCTCCCAAACTGCATACCATGAATCATCACATCAGCTTCTTTTCATTCTTCGTTTGTGAAATTGAGGCAGGTTTTGAATTGGGTTAACTCTAGGAGTGCTTTCAGTTTTAACACTCACTGTTTCTGCTTCTTACCCCGGCTAGTGCTTATAGGATTTAGTCATAGGTTCCCATGAGGGATAGAATGAGGTGAATTGTGCCCCTTTTTGAGTGCATATGCACATGTCTATGTGTGGGGCTCCATGTGAAGGGTTTGATTGTCTTTTTATTACCATCCATAGATTAGCATATAGATACATTCTGGCATCAAGCCTTGTTAGAACTCTAGATGGTACTTACTATTTTGTTTTAGATGTGGTTCTCCCTCAAAACTGTTTTAATTTTGAGGAAATGGTCTAGCAAGAGGTTTCTTTAGGCCCTTGATACTCCTCAGTTGGCTGAATGGTATTTTTTTCTGTAGGACTAGGCAGCTGTATTTTTCTATTGAAATACAAACCCAGTCTACAGGGTTGGGCCTTTAGATCAGAATTGACTGAGTTTTTTTCCTTCTAGTTTCCTTGTGACTGAAAGTCAATTCAAGCTGGCTTTCATAAACAACAGGATTTTATTGATTCACACACCTGGAACTTTACGATCAGGATAGATTCCACTCTTGGCTAGATCCAGGGATTAAAGGCTTGTCAAGTAGACAGCATCTTTCCATTTCAACTCTACTTTCCTATATCGACTTTGTCTTTAGATTGACCCCTCTCTGGGGATATGTTATTCTTACAGCTAGAAATCCTAGTGTATATTAGTTTTCTATTACTGTGTAAAAAATTGCCAGAAGCTTAGCAGCTTTTCTCTTTTATTAGCTCACAGTTGTGCAGATAATAAACTTGGATAGACTCCATTAGACTCTGCTCAAGGTCTCACAAAACTGAAATCATGGCATTGGCAATGATAGATTCTTATCTGGAGGTTCTGCAGATGAGTCCATATTCATGCTCATTCAGGCCATTGCCTGAATTTACTTCCTTGAAGTTGTAGGACTGTAGACCCCATTTCCTTGCTAGTCAGCATCTGGGAGTAGCTCTCAGCTTCTAAAGGCTGCCTGCATTCTTTCTCACCTTGGCCTCTACATCTTTGAGCCAGCAGCACCAAATCCTTCTGTGCTCCAAATCTCTGATGTTATAGTCTACCAGCTAAAAAAAAAACCCTCTACTTTTAAAAGGCTCACCCTGATTGGATCAGGCCCA
This sequence comes from Bos taurus, assembly GCF_002263795.3. Taxonomy (NCBI): domain Eukaryota; kingdom Metazoa; phylum Chordata; class Mammalia; order Artiodactyla; family Bovidae; genus Bos; species Bos taurus. Next base: position 14,934,916 of record NC_037355.1, on the reverse strand, counting down.
CTGAAGCAATCTCTGTATCCTTGGTCACCTGAGTTAGCACTTTAATTATATCTGCAAAATCTCTTCAACATAGCACCTAAATTAGTGTTTAATTGCATAACCAGTATACAGGAATCTTGGGGACCATCTTTAAAATTCTGCTTATAAGAAATGAAAATAGAGTCCTTTGTATTCTGTAAAGTCTCATACTTGAGTCTCATTTATCTGACTTGGGACCTGTAGCCCATTCTTGAACCAATCACTGTGACCTTGGGGTTTGAAATAAGCTGATTGGCTAGAGAGGGACACATTTTCCCATTTTGGATCAGAAGATGGGTAAATGGATGCTGGGATGCGTAATATTGGTCTCTGGAAGCCTAATATCCAAAGTTATCTGCCTGTATGACACCACTGCGGGGTGCCATTTAGCTTTTCTCTGGTATGGCTTCATGGGTGAGATGAAGTGACCTTGCTTCGCTACTAGCATTTCTTTCTCAGCAGGAATGGTGCCCTGTGATTCATTTAATTTTAGCCACTTTTCTTGTCAGTGTCAACAAGGACATCCTGCAGTCAACATGGTCATGGTGTGAACCCTGGGTTTCTTTCCCAGTGGGATGAACTGCCCAGCAAAGAAACTCTGAACTGTTGCATGCCTGGTTTACCTTGCCCCCTCATTCAGAGGCAACTCTCCAGCCTAATTTCTGGTTTCCAGGGCAACCAGGTTTGTAGTCATGACCCTCAGGGGAATCCTTAGTGTGGCATTGGCAGAAAAGGTAGAAGCCATGCTAGCTGCTGCTCTGTCCGGGGATTAAGTTGGAGAGATTTCAGGGGTGTTGGGCTGAGCAGAGAAGTTCTAGCAGGACTCTCTGTAACTGGCCCACCTGGGTTTGCCTTTCGCCTACCAGCCTCACCATTGCCCACACTCCACGTGGCTTTGTCCTGCCGGCCTTTGCTCCTTCCTTTGGCATGGCATCTCTGTCCTCTGCCTCCTGTCTCACTTTTACATTTACTCATCTGCATGCTGCCAGTTTCTTTTCTCTCACCCACAGTCCTGGAAAGGACTGTGTCTGCTTCATGCCTCCCAGGGGTCAGCCTGTGTGGCACTTTCTTTGCTTTGTAGCTAAAGGAGGAATATAAGGACAAATGTAGTAAGTGTTCTGTAAAGCTAACGTTGATGGACACCTCTTTCATTAGAGATTGTTCTTAAAAATTTCATCTTGTGATGGAATGATGGGGAGGTTTGTTTATCCCTATCTCTATCTCTCTATCTGTCTATTGGTCTACCCATCTATCCATCTATCTATATCCATCTGTCTATACAACTATCTATTTTCCCATTTCCATTTGGCAAAATATAAAGTTGACAAGTTTTATGAAATAGTCATTCCCCAGTAGCCCCTGACAGATTAAAGAAAAATATTTCTGCTCATCTTAAGACCAAAATTTTGCCTGAAAGCTTTAACTTTGGGGATATTTTTTCAACAGTTTTTATTGAGAAGCAAATGTGTACCCCGCTGTGGGTCTGGAACTGCTATGGGGTGTGGGGGCTGCAACAGAAAGTGAACTTTGTCATCCCTGCTTTCCATGGATTTAGAAGGACACACTTCAACTTAGTATCCTAGACTCTGGTCTTCCTAGCATTGGTATCTTTTCCCTTTTTAGGATATTTTTGGCTTTCCTAGGGCTATAAAACTCAGATTTTAAGGCAGGTAAAAGCTTAATTTTCTTGTTTTCTAACAAAATACTAGTATTTGAGGAAATGGCTAATATTTTCCAGTGTCTTTAAAGACGTGGGTTGGTAACTTATTTCTTATGGCAAGTGATTTTATAATTTACAGTGGGATGGTTATTGATTTCTAATATTCATTGAGTTTTAGTAATTTCTAAGTGGTTAAAGTAGTCTTAGAAAAGAATTAAGTGCCCGTGGGCCAAAATGATTGGATAATTTTCCTACAGACAGAGAAGGAACAAATGGTAGATTTGGGGTTAAAAGCCCCAGTGGTCCCTGTACTGTGCACGCATCCTACTGAATTTAGTTTTTAAGCCAGGTATTTTTCAGAGCTTAAAAAAGACTGGAACTTAAGTAGCCACAGAGAAGTAACCATATGGGCTACAACAGGGACTAGATTTGTGGACTTCAGCCCAAGGGATATATAATTGATGTTCTGGGAAAAAAAAAAAAAAAGGCTTGTTAGGGTAGCTGTCTATCTTAATGCCTGTGCCTTTGTGCTAGAAATTACAAAGAGAAACTACTAAAGTCCATTCTATGAGTTGTTCATGTCTTGTTCTCTAGAAAAGCTCAGAATTTTGAATTAAAATGTAAGTTCGTAAAACTGTATTGGTCTCTCCTAAATATCTTGTTTTTATTGTTTACTTAATAAAGTGAACATAATGAGGATATCACAAAGAGGTGAAATTAAGTACAGGACTCCCTCTTCCTCAGCTGAAATCAGATCATCTGGCTGGAAAAAAATTTGGTTTGGGTTATTGTGTGTGGTGGCAAGATTGTCCTTGTTTTACAAAGATGTGCTTCTATCATCAGAATAGGACCTGGATCCTCTTCTCAGCAGAGGATTGCTTGGAGTGAATGGCTTCTTCTCCTATGCTGAATCTCCATTGCGTAGCGTAGGACAGTGAGGGAACAAAAATATTGTTCCTGGGACAGTTAGAGCTAAACAGGCAACCAAGGCAGCATTTAGAGTGGGTCAGGTCCCAAGTGAATAGGGCAGTGTTTCTCAGAGTCTGGACCTTGGACCTCCTGCATCTCAGCGCCCCTGCTCCAGACCACAGAATCTGAGTCTGTTGCTGCCTGGGAGACCACATCTTTAACAAACTCCCCAGTGATTCGTGAGCATTTTAAAATTTCTGAACCAAGGCAGCAAGGAGGCTTGAAATGGAATACTCAGAAGGGCTTCCCAAGAACTATGTAAAGGGTCCAGGCAAACAAAAGACAGTCTACAGTGGCAGTTTCTCTAATGGTTGGCTCCTGTTTTGCTCATTGTGAGGGCTTCAGCAGTGAACAATGGCGGCATGCTTCCAGCCCTTCTGGAGCTGGGAAGAGCCAGTAAACAGTAGAGAAATAAATGAAATTCCATATTATAGTGAGTGTTGGGAGGGAAAAAAGCAAGGTGCTAAAAGAGAAATTGGAGGCCCCTGTTTGGATAAAGGTAATCAGAACTGGTTTAAAATTTAATGGGAATTTGACTGTGAAGGAATTACAGCTGAAGTAGCCCTGGGGAAGTAGGGGCAGGGAGCAAATAGAAAGGAAGGGTGGCATATGTGTATATATGTGTGTATGTGTGTGTGAGTGTGTGTGTGTGAGTGTGTGGTGAGGGAGCATACACAGAAAACCTGGAAGCTCAGGGAACAAGAGTACTCAATAGAATGGAAATGTTCAGGGGCCCCGCTGTGACCTCAGTTTTGTGCAGATTTCCAGTTTGATCTTGCAATAGACAATCTATGTCGAGTTCTTGGATAGATAAAGGGATGGGCGAGGGTCACTAAACCTCTTCATGGAAGTTAAAAGGAAGCTATCCTTTTTCTGCAACTGGTGAGTTGTAGACAAAGGGATCCTAAAATAGTATTTCACCATCCAGCCTGTGTGGGTGTTCCCCATTCCCACCCAACTAAAGTGAGACCCGGTAATTGTAGAGGAAAGAAAATGAGTAGAGTATTTTCTAAAACAAGTCGCATATTTTCCATTGTGTCAAAGAGAAAAAGTAGCTTGTAGAAAACCACACCTAGGCTTCACGCTCGTCTCTCTGGTTTCTCTGGTGACCAAATGGGAGCACTGGGAAGCAGAAGTAGTCATCATTCTTTAGCGGCTCCATCAGCCTTTGTTCAGGTTTCCTGGAGATCCTAGTGACCCTTTCAGCAAGACTTTGGGTGGAAACCTGGAAGAGCCCTGGCAGGCTAGCCTTGAGGGATGGGCTGGGGACAGCCTGAAAGAGAAGCCCCAGAGCACGAGAAGGACCAGATGCAGGTTGCACTGACGGGGTTGACTGCCTGTCATTCTCCTCTAGGGCTAAAGCCTGTTCCTGCATAAAAGGTCACCGAGTCAGGCTGAATTGGAGAAACAGTGGCTTACTCACTCTGTCCCCAGGCCTGGCCTGTGGTTTCTCCCCCTCATCGCCATAACTGTGACAGTAATAACTGGCATCATTGTTTTATTTGTCCGTTTGTGTATTAGCCATCTCTCCCTAGTGTATCTAGCTAGTGTATCTAGCCATCACTAGACTGGGGCCCCGTGAGGAAGGGGCTGACATCAGTCTCAGGCTCTGGAGCCCAGCGCATCTCTTTGTACACTGAGAGCTGCCAGAGCCTGGGAGCTGCACGTGTGCTGGTGCAGCTGTGGGTGGTGTGACCCTCGCGTACGCAGTGGGAGCTTCTCAGAGGCAGCTCTGTGGGGCTCAGCCCTGATGGGCACATGTCTCCTTTCTCCCCCTGGAGAGACACGTATGTGACAGTGGCACAGATTGCTCCCGGGGAAAGCCTCTCCTGTCTGGATTAGAGAATCCATGCAGGGTGTCCAAGTGCCCACACTCTTCCTGTGCTGAGAAACAGGAACGGTAGCAGGCAGTCCTCAGGTCAGGGGTCAGTGTGGGGTAGGGACGGGGCATAGCTGATGACCGTTGGCATGCAGTTTCTTCCAGTCTGCCCCCTGGTCCTCAATTCTGGAAGTTCACGTTTTCCCTTCTCCTTGGATGTCTCCTTGTCCCACGAGACCTTCATCTTCTCTCTCCTGTTTCATTGGGCACTCTCTTCTTCCCTGCCCCATTAAACTTCCTCCTGTCTGGTGTCTGAGAGAGGAACAAACCAGCTGTGCAAATAGATCTCCTTTGATGCTTGGCATCTCTGTTGGGCCTCAGTACTAGTGAGGGAGACGGAGGGCAGGGAGGATGGCTGGGAACCACCCATGACTACTTCTAGCTGTAACTGGGTCTCAGCATTACACACTCTCTGGGCGACTGGAGAGGCCTCTGAATGTGACCTGAAAAACCCCTCTGCAGTGAGATTCTTCACTCTCTGTGTTGTGTGAACACTTGGTTTAGTTCCACAAACACCATCCAAGCGCACATGCTGCCAGCTTCCGTGCATCAGCCTCAGTGCATGAGCAAGATTGTTTTCTGTCCTGGAAAGTTGGAAGGGAACTTACAAGTCACCTGGGCTCAGGTACTTCCTGGGCAGAGTCACAGAGTGAGGCCTGGACGGTGGAGCGATGCGTCAGGACGCAGAGCTTCGGCTGGGGTCTGGCCCCCGACACCCAGCGCTCTGTCCAGCGGCCTCTGGGGTTTGGAGACTCACGTAGTAGCCACAGTGTCCAGGCCTTGAGTGTTTGCCGTGTGCTGTGCCTTCCTCATCTCATTCTTGAAGCAGGCGCCTTTGTTACTGTCATCACTCCCTCTTGTTATGCATGAGGAAATTAAGGCTTAGACTAGCTAAGGCTCTTGTCCAAAGTCAGCCGCACAGAATGCAGCAGACGGAGCCCCTGGATCTGTGCGAAGGCCATGTCCTCACCTGCTTTGTAGAATCTATAAGAGCACATAGAGTTGACAAAAGGCGGCTGGTCCAAATCATCCTGCTAAACGTAGAGAAGGACTGGTTTTGTTTTTTAAAACCATGGTAAAATAAACAATGTAAAATGTCACAATTTAGCCATTTTAAAGAATGCAATTTAGTGGCATTAAGCACATGGGTGTTTTGGGGCTGCCATCACCACCATCTGTCTCCAGAACTTGATTTATCTTCCTAATCTTCAACTCCATACCCATTAAACACAAACCTCCTTTTCTTCCCCACCAGCCCCACGGCAACCACCATTCCGCTTTCCGTCTCTCTGGATTTTACTGCCTAGAGTGTGTGTCCTTTTTGACTGGCTTATTTCACTCAGTATAATGTCCTCAAGGTTCATTCATGTTGTAGAGTGTGTCAAAACTTTCTTCCTCTTTAAGGCTGAATAATATTTCATTATATGTATTGTATATATCACATTTCATTTATCAGTTCATCTGCTAATGAGCACCTTGGGTTGTTTCCACCTTGTATTAATCTGCTAAAACTCTATTAGGGCTACAATTAAAAAAAGAGATGCCACAGACTCAGTGGCCAAAACATTTGTCACAGTTCTGGAGGTGGGAAGTCCAAGGTGAATGTGTCAGCAAAACTGGTTTCCCTGAAGCCTCCTCCATGGCTTGCAGACAGCTGCCTTCTCTCTGTGTCCTCACATGGCCTTTTGTCTGTGACTGTGCATCCCTGGGTCTCTCTCTCTCTCTATTGTCAGCCTCACCCTTATGACCTTATTTTACCTTCAGTTCAGTCAGTTCAGTCGCTCAGTCGTGTCCGACTCTTCGCGACCCCATGAATCGCAGCACGCCAGGCCTCCCTGTCCATCACCAACTCCTGGAGTTCACTCAGACTCACGTCCATCGAGTCAGTTATGCCATCCAGCCATCTCATCCTCTGTCGTCCCCTTCTCCTCCTGCCCCCAATCCCTCCCAGCATCAGAGTCTTTGCCAATGAGTCAACTCTTTGCATGAGGTGGCCAAAGTACTGGAGTTTCAGCTTCAGCATCATTCCTTCCAAAGAAATCCCAGGGCTGATCTCCTTCAGAATGGACTGGTTGGATCTCCTTGCAGTCCAAGGGACTCTCAAGAGTCTTCTCCAACACCACAGTTCAAAAGCATCAATTCTTCGGCGCTCAGCCTTCTTCACAGTCCAACTCTCACATCCATACATGACCACAGGAAAAACCATAGCCTTGACTAGACGAACCTTTGTTGGCAAAGTCATGTCTCTGCTTTTGAATATGCTATCTGGGTTGGTCATAACTTTCCTTCCAAGGAGTAAGCGTCTTTTAATTTCATGGCTGCAGTCACCATCTGCAGTGATTTTGGAGCCCAAAAGTTTTACCTTAATTGCCTCTTAAAGGCCTCATCTCCAAATGTAGTTACATTGGAGGTTAGGGCTTCACTATATGAATTTGAGGGAGACAGTTCAGTCCATGATACATTTCTTGGTTATTGGGAATAGTGTTGCTGTGAACGTGGATGTACACATATCTGTTGAGTCACTGCTGGCAATATTTTGGGGGTGTACCCAGCAGTGGGCTGCTGGCTCACACAGGAGTTCTGCTTGTAGAATTACCCGTGTTTAGGGATGCCTGTTTGTGGAGCCACCATTCTGTTTGCTGTTGCAGCTGCGCCATCTCACAGCTTGGGGGTAGTAGTAGTAGCTCAGTACGAGTAGTGTTAGTCGCTCAGTCGTGTCTGACTCTTTGAGACCCCATGGACTGTGGCCCGCCAGGCTCCTCTGTCCATGGGATTTTCCAGGCAAGAATACTGGAGTGGATTGCCATTCCCTTCTCCAGAGGATCTTCCTGACCCAGGGATCAAACCTGGGTCTCCTGCATTGCAGGCAGATTCTTCACCATCTGAGCTACAGGGGAAGTAAGATTTCTTAATTTTCAGAGTAGTTTTGCTCCTTATAAGAGGCCACTCCAGTTTTTAAGGTCCTTCATTAGAAAGCTAGCCTGGAATCATGCATTTTTGCATTCCAAATGCTTGGTTAATAAAACTTTCCAGAAACCTGTTACCCTTGCTCCTTCTCTACTTCCTATCAATAACCTTGGGCCCTTACTTCCACACGTAACTGCTGGGAAAACATCCCAGGGAGGAAGAAGAAGCTGTAAAAAAATGGGCTGGCATCAGACAGATGCTTCATCTGAGCTGTGGGCCCCTGGCAGTCAGCCCCTAAGCATGGGGGAAGTTTGTACCAGGTCTTACTGCATCTCTGAGCTGAGCAGAGAAGAGGTCCTGAGCCTGTTTGAAAGAGGTTCTGCCACTTTCAAACTGGCCAAAAGACTAGGGATTTAAGACATTCCTCAATGAGAAGCTTTTGAAAAAGCATTTATTTCTTTGGCTGGGTCTTAGTTGCTGCATAAGGGATCTTCCATCTTCTTTGTGGCAGGTTGAGATCTTTAGCTGTGGCATGTGGGATCTAGCTCCCAGACCAGGTATTGAACCTGGGCCCCCTGCATTGGGAATGAGGAGTCTTAGCCACAGGACCACCAGGGAAGTCCCTCAGGGAGCAGCTTTTTAAAACACAGCGGTGGGTTCATATTTACTCACATCAACAGAAGGATGAGAGAATGTGTGCAGAAAGGGGCTGGGTGTGAGGAGGTGTGGGGGTTGGCATTTATGTGGGGTAAGGAATCAGGCTGTCTGGGGATGAGGGGTGAGAACAGGATGTGTGAGTGGGAGCTGAGGATGAGGGTGTATGTAGGGGTGTATATAAAGTAGGGTGTTGGTGTGGGGGGATGGGGATAAAGGGACTGCGGGGGAGGGATGAGCGTGTGTATGGGTGGAGGTGGGATATTTAGTTGTAAACTACGTGTGGAGTAGAGTGTGAAGGTGGAGACTTGGGCATGAGGGTGTGGAGGAGGTGGGTGAAGGTGTGTATAGGGTAGGGAGCCGGAGTATGTGTATAATAGAGTGCAAGGGTATACATAGGACCGGGGTGTGTGTCTGGAGTAGGAAGTGGCATTATGAGGGTGTGTGGGGACTAAGTTATATGGAGGAGGTCGGAGCATGTGTGTGTGTGTGTGTGTGTGTGTGCGTGTATGTGTTGGGTCATAATGAGAGGGGGAACCCGTGGCTCTACTCCAGGTAGCGCCCTCTGCCACCCACCGACCTCTGCTGGGAACCTGGTGGGCGGAAGACCCTGGTGGGTGGAGGAGCTCTGAGGCCGTTGCAGGGAAGAGGGCCCAGTCAGGGACTCAGCGTGACTCACTTTCACCTGCTGGGGGACCGGGTTTGCCCAGCATCTGCATCATGGCAGGATACGTGCGTCAGTCTGTATGACTTTGCTCTTATTAGGAAACACAGGAGGATTTTAAAATGAGAAGTGAAGCTGGGGATGGGGGAGGTTGGCCGGGAGTTACAAACGATGAATCGCTTCACCCTCAGCAGTGGGGTCAGACTAAGGGACCAGGGTCATCATCTCCATCCATCCCTGCCCTCTGTTCTGACAGCAGGCGGCCGTAGCCATTCCATGGGAGAAAAGTAACTTGAGAAGTCACATGTGCACTCGCACACATAGACCCTGCCCCCCAGACACAGGCACACAGCCCACATGCAGATGCAGAAGAGGGAGCCCCGAAGCACCTCCCAGCTGCCAGGCAGCCTCTGCAGCAGTAACTGTTTGTGCACTGCGGGCTGCTGCGGGCTTTGCAGGGAAGGGATGCTGGCTTTTATGAATGGTAGCCGGGGAGGGGCTAATGTCATCCGCTCCTGATGTCAGCACCGTGAATGAAACACTTGGAAAGCGTAAAGGCTCAGGCGCCCGGGAAGCAGATACCTTCTCAGATTGGCCCTCTGGGTGCAGCGTCTCTTGCTGACGAAATCACCAGTCCCATGTGTCACAGATAATCAATATACATTAGATTTATATAAAACAGAAACTGAGACTGCCTGTGGAGTAACGCGCCTCTGCTTCTGGCACAGCCAGTTCTGCCCGAGACCCCTTTCTGGCCGGGTGCTGGGGAAGGAAGCTGCAGACCCAGCATTGCGTTAGCATCTAACTGAGCCAGCCCGATGTTCTGCTTCTGCTGGCAGAATTCCTTGCTGAAGCTCCAAGCCGTGGAAACTGATCTGTGCTCTGCCTTTTTGACACACCAGGAAGAAGCTACGCAGGTGCACGGAGTCAAGGACCCAGCCCCAGTGTCCACCCAGAGTGTAGCTGCCGAAGGGGCAGGGGCCGCAGGTAAGAGGCTGGGCTCGGGGTCCTCATCTGCGCTCTCAGGGTAGTTTCACCCCTTGCTGCTTCCCCTGAACCTGGCTCCTGTGGGAAGCAGTGCCTGGTACACTGGGGAAATGACAGGGAGCAGGGGGAGTTAAGACGTGCTGGAATCTAGATCTTTCTTTCTAGCTGGGGACCAGAGTCCCCAGAGATGGTGTCAGGTGAAAAGGCACCCATCGTAAGTCTTCATTTTCCTATTTGGAGTCCTGTGATACACACGTGGTTTGTTTATATCAGTGGTAGATAATCTGGGCTGTGTTGAGACTCTCAATATTTTTGAGGGGCTAGGGGAGTTTTAACATTGCTTGTTAGGTGATCCATCAACCCTGGGAAGGTGGAGGTGAATGATGTGGCTTCTTCTAATCCTATAGTGTCTTGTTGTGTCTCTCTTTTTTTTTTTTTTTTAGTATTAATTTTTGTTTTGAAAAGTCTCAAACTTGATTCTCATTTGTCCGTTAGTTTCTCTGGTTTTAATCTCGCAGGTAGTAGGTTGGCTAGCAAGCAGAAGGTGAACAGATGCTCCCAGGAAGACTTCAGTGGGAAAGAAATAGTAAATTTACATGAGTAGAAATGACAGCACAGCATATCTTTTATAACACCAGTGGGTCAGAGGTTTGCAGACTGGTTTCTGCTTGGATGGTAGAAATAGGTTTAGGTGAGCTTGCTTCATGAGATGTCCTTTATCTCTAGGAATGGAAGGAAAAGATTTACAAAGGTAATGTATTTCAGTACCATTAGCAATAGTGCATCAAAGACCTTACTTTTAAATCGACCCACGTGGTCTAAGTTGGCAAAACAGTCATCTTCAGTGTTTAAATATGTATTAGTGGCTAATAATAGTAGTAGTAGTAGCCACTATTATTGTTGAAGACTTTCTATGCCCAAGCACTGTTGTAAACTTCATAGTTATTGATTTAAACCCTTAAACCTGTGAAATAATACTGTTCATAGTAAGGACACTGAGGCCTAGTGTGACCCTACTTGTAAGTGATAAATTATTTCCCTGTGTATGTAGGTGGCCAATTGGTTGTCTTGTTATGTGGTGAGCTCCTCAGCTCTGTTAGCCATTGTGTTTGGATGAGATGCAAGTAAAATTGGTCAAGAGCCAATGCTGAGCCAATTAGGGATTTGAGTCAAATGATTAGACAATGCCCTTCTTCTTCCACCAACCTCCTATTCCACTCTCTGTAAACAAGCAACATAGAAACACAGAAAGAAGTCCCAAGCCAAATACCAGTTAATTTTTGAATTATCTGATGTTCACAAGTATCTGATAAGGACCGTTCAATATAATATTTGTTGCATGTTGGATATGTGTATGTGTGTGTGTGTGTGTATATAATATATATATTTTATCATGACTTGTGTGTGTAAATGTATCTTATTTTTCCCAAAGGTTGGTAGTAGTTTTATATTTTCTCACTCTTGATGGAGAGGATTTTGAATCAACTTATTAATACATTCTTTATTAAATAAAGATATGTACCCTGATTGGCTCAGTCAGTAAAGAATCTATCTGCAATGCAGGAGACCAGGGTTCCATCCCTAGGTCGGGAAGCTCCCCTGGAGTAAGAAATGGCAACCCACCCCAGTATTCTTGCCTGGAAAATCCCATGGACAGAGGATTATAGTGGCGGGCTATAGTCCATGGGGTCCCAAGAGCCAGAAAGGACTTAATGACTAAACCACAACCCCTGCATTTATGTGGAGATCACCCATATAAAGGAGCCATCAACATATTCCGTCTTAGGTGTCAAATAACAGGAACGGGCAGAAGCTTCCTTACAGAGGAGCCTTGTGGGCTGGACGTTGGATTTTCTAAAATGTAGGTGAATCTGAGATATTCCAGTCCTTCCAAGAGAGTGTATGAAACAGAAAAGTTCCACTCTGTGTGTTGGCGTGTGTGTGTGTGTGTGTGTGTGTGTGTTTACTTGTGGGTGCATATACACACACTGGGCAGGGACAGCTCCTGCAAGTTTGCAAAGATAAAATCCATCTTGCCATCTTGATGTTTCTGGCCTTTGCAGAGCTTATGAATAAGGAGTCTCGTTTAGCTAAATCGACTGCATGGGAATCGATGCAGGGAAGGTGAAGTCCCAGCCACTGTATTGGACTGTGGCACATGCTTCTCTCTAATTTTATTTTTTTAAAAATCCCTTTGATACCATCTAGAAATCGCTTACTAGGTGTTTTCAGGGAAGTAAGGAGTCTCTTGATGTGGTAAGAATGTTGCCAAAGTGATGAGCATTTGAAAGAGGCTTTCACAGTTCAATTTATGGGGTGGTTTGGTCTCACTGGCTTCCAAGACACACTCTTATAGGAAGGCTATACATATTCTAGTCCACGTGTCACTCAGAAGGGAGGAATTGATGTTCATGTTAGATCAGCAGTTCTTCACTCTGGGCCTATGACTGGGTTTCTGGAGTGATCTCTGAACTCCTGGAAACTGTAGCGTGCATGCCTAAAGCCCCAATGATAGTGTTATAGCATCGATGAGCACATTTGCCATAGGTCTATCAAAGATTATGGAAACTTAAATAATATTTTTCTCTTAAAGTCTAGAATCTAGCCCTGAGCCTTAGATGTCTGCAAATATTGGATTAGTAATACTTGATGTTAATATTTGGTATAACAAGGACAAAATCCAGCAAGTGATTTTTATAGAAATATCTGGATGTAATAGGCAACTAATTAACCTTGCAAATCAAACATTCACAAATATAAATCGTTGTGATTTATATTGGTTTCAGTCTTGAAATTTGATTTAAGGCATGACTTAGGTTGTTTATTTATTTTAAACATCAAAGTTAAATTTATATACTTTCTTGGCCGCACCACGTGGCTTGTGGGATTTTATTTCCCCGACCAGGGGTTGCTTGGGCCCTCAGCAGTGAGAGCGTGGAGTCCTAATCCATGGGCCTCCAGACAATTCCCTAAAGTTGTTTAACATTTACAGAGGGCTATCTGAAATGATAGTCTGAACAAAATTTTGTATTCTTTATGTCTTTGACCTTAAATCAAAATATTGAGTTTTAACTCAAATTTACAGAATACAAAGATTCATCTCATCCAGCAAAATATCTGAGATGCTCCCTGTTCTAGAAATACAATTACAAACTGCACTTGCAGCAAGAGCAGATTTTATGACACCCTGAAGGGGCACTGTGTTCTGGAGAGTATTAGTGAACCTTCCCGCACATCACAGTTACCAGGAAAGCTTTTATACCTGGGGTTTCTCAGTCTTCATCACTAGACACTAGGGTTCGAAGTCCTAGAGTCTTTATATTTCATTAACGTTTTCAAGTCCTGGAAGCCACTATTTAAGTGGGCAGTATCTTAAATTATGAGAGCGAAAAGGTCAGGTTCTCTTAGGTTCTCTTTGACTTAGTTTCATCAACAGGAAGAAGCTTACAGACCACATGGATTTGCAGGGTCTGTGAGCAGTTGGCTCAGTGTGTTTACTTCAGGAGGAGAAAGGTGCTCAAGCTGGAGCTCGAGATGGGCAGGATGGGGACAGATCTGAGGGAGGTAACGCTGTTTAGAAAAAAGTGACAGAGTGGTTGCCAGCTTCAGGGCAGCGCCAGGGCTGTGCAGAGGGTCACCGACTGCCCCAGTTTTAGCACTAAAAGTCCCACGTACTGGGGGACCCTCAGTTCCGGGCAATCCAGGACAGTTGGTCACCCTGCCTGTGCGCTGCAAACTGCATAATGTGAGATGGAAAGCCACATGGTACTAAGGCCCAAAATCCCTCTAACTGAATCAACAGCCTCTTAACAGTTGAAGCAGACATTTCCACTGGACATTAAAAAGCTCCTGTTCTGGTGGTATTGATTGGGAAATGGAATGAGGATTGTCTTTTCAGCTTCTCATCATTTTCAACATGTGTAGAAGGACCGTTTGGCATTGTTCCACATGACTACGTATAGTAATGCCTGTTCTGTTTGAGCACAGGTGATGGAGTTTTTAGTATAAGCTATCACTGGAGACTTATTACTAGAAGTAATAGTTGCAGGGACATCCCTGGTGGTCTAGTGGTTAAGCTTCCATGCTTTCACTGCAAGAGACACAGGTTTGATCCCTGCTTGAGGAACTAAGATCTTGCATGCTTGGCCAAAAAGAAATTCCAAAGCAATACATAATTAACTATTTTATTCTAAAATCTTGATTTTCAAGTTGAAATTTTCATTTGGCTAAGAACCTTGTTGCTAATGTTGATTGTTAGACAATGCTCATGTCGTATATCTAGGTGCTGCTTCTGCTGCTGGGTGCTCAGTCGTATCCAACTCTTTGTGACCCCATAGACTGTGGCCTGCCAGGCTCCTTTGTCCATAGAATTTTCCAGGCAAGAATACTGGAGTTGGTTGACATTTCTTACTCCAGGGGGGTCTTCCCAGCACAAAGACTGAACCTGCATCTCTGGTGTCTCCTGCATTGGCAGGCAGATTCTTGACCACTGCGCCACCTGGGAAACCCATATCCGGGTACAGTCTGTAATTATTCCCAAAAGAATCCTGCATGGTCTGCAGGTTTCTTCCTAATGTTGGAGTTGAAATGGGGCAGAGTCAAAGAGAACCTGACCTTCTCTGTCATATTTCAAGACACTGTCTATTTGATTAGACATTCTCACTTGGCAGGGCTTATTAAATGTACAGTTGTCTGGGCTGTCCACCATAAGATACAAAATAAAGTGTAGAGATGAGGCCTGAAAATCTCCATGTTTGCCAAGCTCCTGTTGATGATTCTGATGTTCAGGGAGAGTCGGGAACACTTTGTGGAACTCAGTATTCCTGCAAGGGTGCCATGGAAGTTGTTATTGCTGCAGGTGAAGTTTATAATTGGATTTCAGGAACAGGGAGCACCTCAGGTCTGCCACGAGGTGGGTCTGATTATCCACATAATGTTCCATCCTATCTGGCAGCAGCCCCCAGAAATAGTCTTTGAAAGTTCAGTATGAGGGAGTCTTCAAGACCTCAACCTCAGAAGTGCCCAGAACTCCTAATATCTTTCAGAAACTTCATACACTGAGTTTGTGTTTGTGTGTTATTTCTAAATCCTTCTTGAACCTTTTCATGTTTTTTAGTGTGTAGCACTGATGTGCTTTAACTAGAAAGTGGCAATCACTGTAGAGAGTCGTTCTTCATCTTCTTATTCTAAGCTGGGTCCTTTAAAACAGTGGTTTTCACCCCCCTCCCACACTCTGACCCCTGCCTTTGGGACATTCAGCAACATCTGGGGATATTGTTTTGGTGTCATAGCTGGAGTGTGGGTGCCACTGGCATCTAGTGGGTAGAGTCCAGAGGTCCTGCTGAACATCTTCAATGTATAAGACAAGCCACGACCCCAGCACTGCCCCAGCAAATTGTCATCTGGTCCAAAATGTCAAGAGTGCCAGAGTTTAGAAGCTCTGCTTTGAAGGTCTTTAAATGAATAATATCAACCTCAGCTAACAATGACCTCTTCTTTTGCACCAGGCATTGTTGCATGAATTTTCTTACTTTATCGCCACAACCACCTAGGGAGGCATTATTATCCCCAGATGAAAGATGAGGAAATAAACTTGGAGACTGAATATAACTCGTAGACGGTCCCACAGCAGTGAGTGGTAGCGGGTGCTGGGAGGAAAGGGGAGGAGTGGGGAAATTTCCCCAATCAGACTCCATGGTCTGAGTGTTTCACATGATGCCATGCTACCTAAATATAAAGTCCACATAGTTCTAATATTCTTAAATTTGAAGTTGAGCCCAAAGGCAGCCTAGGTACACACTGTATAACGAATATGCTTTAAAGTCATTTTTAAAGTACATCCCTGACTGTTTTGCTAGAATAAAAGCATCTAGATTTGTAGTTGATTAACCACTGCAGCCCCTCTGTTCCTATGGTCATTTCAGCGCCTCTGGTCTTAACCATCTCTGGACCCCTTGCCTTTCTCAAGTGTATTTACCTGACCCACATAGTGTTTTCCAGATTAAATGAAATAGTAGAATTTTATTTGTGCATATGGGCACAGGTACTATACTTTTGCCAAATGATACTATCGGGGGAAATTAGGCAAAGTGTACAAGGGATATGTCTACAATTTCTCACAACTACCCATGAAACTATGATGACCTAAATAAAAAAAGAATTAATACCTAAAAATATAGGCAGTGGGAGAGTTTCATCAACTATTCAAAAAATAATTATGGTTGTTGGATTGCTTTCCATACTCTTCCTAGAAATGTACATTGTTTTCTTGACCTTTTTGTCATATCTTATAGTCTGTAAAAGCTCCAAAAATCCCATTTTCTACCAAACTAACAGTTTACTGCTGATCATCTGTTAAGCGTAAACAGGTTAGCTTTGCCCACTGGCCCACACTGAGGGTCATCTACCACTGTGGACCTTCCTCCTGGTTTGTGAGCTTCTTCTGTGGTTCCTTTGCATTTTACTCTTTGAAAAATACTAACATCATCTGCAAACTCAGACTCACGACTCTATTTTTTCTTCTATGTTGGTTTTGAGATATGAAAAAGATTAATTCAGGATCCATCAGCAAGGATTAGTACTGACATGCCTCTCATAAAGATACTAGTTCAACTCTGTTCTTTGGGGCCTATTAGTAAGTGAATTTTTTATCCATTACAAAACATTTAGCCCAATCATCATTTGGTTTTGTTTTTAAATAACTTTTGATATGAACACCATGCCATAGACTTCTTGAAAGCCCAAATGGATTATATTCATTGGCTCTGTCTTGCTCAGAAACATAGCTCTTCGTAGAACTTGATATGCTTGTTGGGTAATCTTGGACAGGTTATTTGACCTCTGTGCCTCAGCTTCCTTTTCTTTGAAAAGGGAAAAAGGATACTATCTACCTCTTAGGATTGTTATGAGGATGACATAGCATAATACATATCAGGTTTTTAGCATATCACCCGTGGTAAATGCTCAATAAATGTCAGTGATCATTATTTAAAAAGCTGGCCATTCAGAGCTTATATCGCCTTCCCTCCAGTTGGTAATGCTTGCATTTGTCTTTAAATGTCTGCTTTATTATAATTGCTGATGACTTGCAAGGTGTGAAAATGACATTTAGCACTGTTTATTCCCTGGGTCCTCTCTCGAGTCCTGCATTTGATTGACATTGTACTAGTTCCCTTAAGCAAAAGGTATTTATGACAGCATTGGTACTGCTAAGTCACTTCAGTCATGTCCGATTCTGTGTGACCCCATAGACGGCAGCCCACCAGGCTCCCCCCTCCCTGGGATTCTCCAGGCAAGAACACTAGAGTGGGTTGCCATTTCCTTCTCCCATGACAGCATTAATCTGTCATAAATACCTTTTGCTTAAGGGAATCAAGAGCTGATGGTTGAATAATTACCTCTTATTAAAGTTGAAACTACATTCATTACCATAAAATCTATCCTGTGCTACACCTATGACATAACTTGGCTAGAAAAGATCTTTACTGTTAATGAATTTTCTCTGATGCTTTTATCACCATCTTCATAGTCTCTGAAACAGGGAGCTTCACAATAATCCTTGTTTTTCAAATAAAGCATTTTTAAAAATGATCTCAAAACTCATAGATGACAATATAATTATCTGATAGCCATTTCTATAACTGCCTTATAAATAAAAATCCCACAGCCTGAACCATCAGGTAATTATTTTTTTAAATATTAAGTTCAATTTTAAAGTCAGGCCAAGAACTGTGGTGATTGTATGTTTTTGTCCCATTTATCCTCACTATACTGTTCACAGAGAATCTGAGTTTTGAAGAGGCTTATCTGGCCAAGGACATAATAACTCTGAACAAGTGGCATCTCAGACCAAGCTTAGGACTCTGACTGCAGAGCCTAGACTTTTAATCAGTGCGCTTATACATGTGTTAGGTTTTTAAGTAATAGATTTTATTTTTAAGAGGTTTTAGGTTTATAGAAAATTGAGCATACGGTACAGAGAGTTGTCATATGCCCCTTTCCCCCTGCACATCATTTCTCATATGTTATAGTCATTTTAAAAGCCTCCTTCCTGCTTGTTCATTCTTTCATGCTTCTGAAGAATAGTCTGGAAGAGATCAGACAGTTTGCCTAGATGGTCAGTGTCTGACAGTGCTCTGAACAACCCCCAAACCCAAGGTGGACAACCTCTTCTGTCTGTTCCAGTTCCCTAGAATCATACTTTTCTGTGTCTCTGTGGAGGAACTGCAGGTACAACTTTTTTGACTTAATTTTTCATAACTGACATTGAATGAGCCAGTGAAGATACAGTCTGCTTTGAAGGTTGGGATTTCTTCCTGTAGTCTTCCTGTTTGCCTTGTATATAATTTCCTTTTGCTTTTCAAAGCACATCGGCTCATTAATTAAAATCTTCTTTTGAAAATGGGTCTTGCTGCCTTAACTGCAGATTTTTATCTGCTGTCGCATTGAGGTGTTCAGTTGTGCAGGAATCAGCTATAAGATGCGGACAGTTGTCTAGGCTGAGAAATGATCAGCATTCCAGCACCCAGCTTTCTCCATGTACCAGGAGGATGCTTCTGAATCTTGGATACTCACAGGTGTTATTTGCTCTTTCTCCTCCCCGCTCCCCTGCCCCCACAGCTTAGCTGAGCACTTGGCTCCACTTCTGTGACACATGGAAGGGAAAAGATGTTTTCAGAGATTAGACCCTGTTCATCAGCCATTTCCCTTGATTATTTCTCAGTGGTTCTTTGACAGTATGCATATAGGTGACGAAGTTAAATCTTGAATAATCAGAAGAAAGTGAAAACATTCATTGAGTCCCTTGGTTAGACTTGTCTAGAAGGTCATTTCTTCTTTTCTCCCCAAACTGTATATTTGGTTTGGTGCTGTATAGAAGCTGCTTCCAAAAATATGAATGATCCCTGCCTCAGGTGCTCTCCAGAACGACGCAAAGTATGGACTTCTTCTGTTTCTCAACATGACAGAGATCCGGCCGTCTGACCTTGTCCTCAGTGTGGGCCCTGCTGCTGTAGCCCGCAGCACAGTTCTGAGTTCGGCAGAAGTCACTAACATCCAAAGACCTCAGGCTGCCTCAGGCTAGACGTTTACTTCCACTGCAGAGTAAACTCAGCCCTTGTCGCCCTGCCTGCCTGCCTTCTCACCCGCCCCGGCAGCATGGTGTCTGTGTGTGCTGAGTCGTGTCCGAGTCTTTGCAACCCTGTGGCTGGACTATAGCCCACAGGCTCCTCTGTCCATGGGATTTCCCAGACAAGAATACTACAGTGGTTGTCATTTCCTTTTCCAGAGATAGTGTCTTCGGTTTTCTTCTTTTTCTTCCTCCACAGCTTTCTGGCTGCTCCTTTTTCTCAGGTACTACCTTACGGCTTTGTCTTCCTGTGTCTCCATTTAGTCTAGTTGGGGTACTTTCCTTTGCTAAGCCAGTTACCATGTGCAATGAAAGCATATTTAAGATATTTATTGAAATTCATCTAGACATTTAAATTTGTTGAATATTACTCTAATACCAAAAATTTGGGTGAGTTCAAAGTGTTTATACCTCCCAAAATGATACCGTAAACAACACATTAGCAGAATGACAGTGTGCTCTTCCTTTGCTTGGGCCTTTGTTGGTACTACCTTTTTTAAACTGGAGGTCATGTAGTCCTCATTTTTTACCATTTAAACAGTGAAAATACTTGAAAAGAACTATAAAAGTGTCTTATCAGGGTGCAGGTAAGTTATAGGATTTCTAAAGTAATTGGTGACAGTACCCTGAAGATTTATGTACTTCAGCGTTAAGTGTACTTGGCAAAAAGTGTTGCATATGTTAGATATAATAGCAGTCACTCAAGAAAACAATATTCCAGAATTGTCTTTCTATAATTCTCTAGGGAACAGGAGTGATAGTATTAAATTTATCTTAAGAACTACTAAAAAACCTAAAATGTGGGTTACTATTTACTGATGGAAAATTTTTTTAATTAATTTTTAATTGGAGTATATTTGCTTTCATCTCCTGGCTATTATAAACAGTGCTGCAATGAACATTGGGGTGTATTCTTCTTTTCAGTTTTAACTGATGGAAATTTAACTAGGAAGTTGCAACCAAAAATGCAGAGGCAAGGAATAAATTTAGATCTGAGCTGAGGCTTCTTGATCAATGTAATTTTCTGGTTTTCAGGAAGGATTTTGGAATTTCTCATTGCTCAGCTGATGGAGTGCCCAAATCTACTGGTGGTTCATTGGAATTAAAGTCAGTAATTGGCTCCTTCAAAATAAAAATGATGCTCACTACCCCGCCCCCTACTCCAGAAGCGCAGTGTAAATGGTGAAGTGCATACTGAGGTCAGACCCAGTTAGAATATGTCTCCTGAGCGCCTCCCTGTGTGTGTATAGGGCCTGCTGGCCACCTCCCCCTGGATGATCGAAAGTGCCTCCTAACTCAGCGCATCCAGAACCAAACTCATTTCCCCTCTGGCTCACCTCTTCAGTTTCCTAACTAGGTCAAAGATACCGTTGTAAATACCACCACCAACTGTCATGTATGAGTTCTATGTCATTGATGAGTTATTATGCCCCCTTCCCTGGGCACTATACAAAGCACTTGAGGGTCCTTATGTTTTTAAAAATCCTTCTAACATTTGTGAGGTAGACACTGATGTCATTTTCACTTGAAAAAGATGGGGAAGCTGAGATTGAGAAGGATTGAATAATGTATCCCAAGTCACACATCTGCCAAAGAATCGACTTGATCTAGGTGTTTCTGAAACTGTAGCCAATGTTTTTAGCCTTGATGGTGAACTGCCCCTTGGGGTCTGCAGGGTGCTTGCCTTGGAGCCCAGCCTTGCTTTCACCATGATAAATTCCTCACCCCTGTAAGCTCCCTGATGTTTCCAGTGACTGTCTACAGAAGCTGGCACATAAAATCCTGCTGGGAGTGCCAACCTTGTGCCATTTGGTAGCTTATCAGCTTCATTCATCCAGAATGTATCTTCATCTGTCCTTACTTTTACCCAACCATCCTCACCTTAGAAATACTGCTTCCCTCTCAGTGGTCTCTGAGCAGATAAGCTCATCTGTTTCCCTAGTCTTAGTTCTTGGGATGACTTCAAGCTCTCAGTGTATTTAGCCATTTAAATTCAACACATTCTGTAACTGAATCCATTATGTATCCATCAGAAGTTTTGAGTTTGTTTCTTGGTTGTGTTTTGGTGGCCCTTTTTGTGATGAGGCTGGCCAAGAACTCTGATGCTTGAGCCTCACTAGAATCGTGTACATGTTTCTGGCTTATTTAGTTTTTAACACCATTGAAAGCTGATGTTTGGCATTTTGCAATGTATCTCAGTGTTACATATGGGCCCACGAGGATGGGCAAACCCAGAAGCACAAATTAACGAATCCACAAGTCTAGGTCTAATTTGTGACTCAGATCTCAGCAGTCCGTCTCAAGTGGGTACAGACAGGGATTTATTTAAATCTTAAATCACTTTATTTATTTACTTTATAATTAAAATTTTTATTGAAGTATAGTTGATTTACATTTGAATCACTTAAGAATTCACATTGGAGAAATATATTTTTAAAATCTGATTCATGTAACAGCTGTAAATAGCATCTGTTCCTGCCTGGGGTTGCAGCCACCTCAGAAATGGGCTCTGGTCTTCACACCTGATGATAATGACTTGTCTCCATTGTGGCCCCTCCTGCTCAGAGAGCAGGCTGCCAGGAATTCTCCCTGGCCTGCAGGGTCAGAGACGTGGAGTCTTCTGCCTCAGGCATTGGTCAGAGTCCCTGACCCCGACTGGAGTCATACCACCTTCCCTCCTGAATGTAAAATGAAGATCACAGTACTGCCAGCCTCGTGTGGTTATTTTGAAGATTAAATCCTTGCAGAAACTCTAACTGGAAGTTTGAGGACATAGTGAGTCACTGCATAACTATTAGATATGATTATTATTCTTATTTACACATAAGAAGTGGCAGGAGGTACAATATGTCGAGGATGTGCTGGCTCTCATTTCCCACATTAACCCTGTAAGGACGCTTTGTGGAACTGGTGCTCAGTAAGAGAGGATCATATTCAAATTCCTTATTTTGCTAATTGTTAAAAAATGATGGTTCTCAGGGTTAACCACATTTAGCAGTTTCTTTGCCTCATGTCCATGTTTTGCCAAATATGCTATTCAAAGGATGCATGGGTGAACAGTGTTTTAATAGGAATTTATTTTAATGTGTATTAGTTGAAGAAATGTAACTAGCACGTCAAATTCATGATTTCTTGGCCCTCATTGCCTAAGATGAAGCTGATATTTTTAAAAATTTATAGATTGTAATTAAGATTATATATAATATATAATCATATATAATGAGGGAAAGGGATAAATTAGGAATTTAGGAGTATATATATATAGTATTTTATATACAGTATTATGTACATAATACTGTATATAAAATAGATAAACATCAAGGACCTACTGTATAACACAGGGAACTGTACTCAATATTTCGTAATAAACTGTATGGGAAAGAATCTGAAAAAGAATAATTGAATCACTGCTATACACCTGAAACTAACATAACCTTTTTTTTTTTTTTAATATAACATAAAGAGAAGACAGCAAAAGGGCCTCAAATAAACATGAAACAAACCTAAAGTTAATCAGCTTATTAAAAATTTTTCCTTGAATAATTCTGGTGCAAAATGAAAAAACAACTGTTAATATAGCATACATTTAGAAAAGAATGATTCAAACTAATTATAGGAGACCATGAAATCTTATCAGAAGCAAACAGCTGTTGAAAAGAAAGTAGGTACCAAATGAACTAATTGTTAACCCTAATAGTTAACAATTAACTAATTGTTAATTCCTTTTCAGGGAATTTTAAACATGCTCTTAGTGATGGTTTTCCTTTTTGCTTTCTCCTTTGTTTACATTTAATTCTTTTTGTAGCTTGGGTTAACAACTAACATAACCTTTTAAATCAACTATATTTCAGTAAAAAAGAAATTAAGATTATATGTATAACATAAACATATATACACACATAAATATATACATATATATTAAAAATAGGTTTATGTGGATATGGCAAGCATTTTGTGGGGGGTACAGTTTTTTTTCTTTTCATCCTCACTTAGTCTTGAGAGGTGCCCACTGTTATTCTCCCCATTTTACAGATGAAGAAACTGAGGTTTTTAAATGTTCACTTTTTTCTGAAGTGCCTCTTAACAGGTGGAGGACCTGGGATTCAAACTCACAATCTTTCTTCTCTCTTGCTCTGTTTGTGGGGGTTGTTTCTTACTTCCCTTCTCAGGTATCCTTTTTTTCCCCAAATTTTTATATTAACTTTTATTGTTTTTTTTTCTTCCTATACAATTAAGATGTATTCATTACAGAAATTTTAGAACACGCAAGGAAAAAAATTATTGAGCTAATGCACATAATGTTGAGATTATGTGCATTTTAAGTGTCAGTGATACACTATTGTTAAGTATAGGTGTGATGTCGTACAACGGATCTCCTTTGACTTTTCTATCACAGCCCTGTCAGATGATCTAAACAAGGATGTGGAGAGAAATCAGTGAACACACTGGAGCTCCACCAGAAAGTATGAGCGCCCCACACTCTTGGTTTCCAGACCCTCCCTCTGAACCATACTGCATCACAGTGTGGACCTTGGCGAGCTGCCCCTTCCTTTGGAAAGCATGTTCCCGGGGTCCCATCAGAAGCCACTCAATTTTAATATTGCCGTAAGCTTCTCCCTGTTGGGGAGCCGTGTCTGCAAGTGGAGGCCTGGGCTGTGTTCCCAGGATGGCGGCAATGCTGGTTGGCACTAAGGCGACCCTGGGTTCTTCTGAGCAAGGAGCTCAATACCCTGTCTCCAATAGGCTTGTGCGCACAGGTTCAATTAAGATGCTTCTCAACTTAGATGCTTAGACAGAGAGCTCAGGTGCTACCCGATCACCAGTTTCTGACTGTCGCTTTTCAGCTGGTCACATTGGGATCTTTCGGGCCCACCACCTCCTTCAGTGGTGATCTGCGGGGAAGAGAGGTTGTGATGTTAATGGCACAAAAAATGCCACAAAAAACAGATGCCGCTTATATGGAGATTTACAGTTACAATTGCAGCACAGTTCAAAGCAAGCCATTCACAGTGGCCTGTGGTTCTCCGAAGTCACGTCTTAGGTCTCAGTGAGTTTCAGAGGCTGAGCTCTTTGTTCACCCCCACGTTAGTCATATGCCTAGGACCTCAAGTGCCCCCATTCATTGTAAAGCACCACCAAGAGGCTCCTGGCCTCTTAGTTTTTACCCTGGCCCCACAGCTGAGCTAAAGGCAGAGATCCTTTCCATTTCAGCAAAAGATGTGCTGGTCCCAGGTACTTGATAAAGATCTTTCTCTTCCTCATCGTTAATACCAAATGATACTACCCAGAAATAGGTAACATGAATACAATGAATTTCTTCTTAGTCTAACGGTTTAAGAAGAGGGTTTGGTGAGGTACTCAGACACTCTTTGGTGGATGTCGAAGGTCATTGTAGTATATGCTGTCATCCATGTTACTCCTAGGGGCTCCCTCCAAATGGCAGTGTTTTCTGGCTAAATTATTCTTAGCAAGGGTGTTGCCTGTGGTGAGTTGTGTTAGTCACACTGCCTGTGGGCCTGGCTTTGGCATTCATCCGACTCCAACTTCTCCCCAGCCCTCACCCCATCCATTTCTGACCAGCCTCAGGCACTGACAAGTGCTGTTGGCAAGCCTCAGAGGCCCCACAGGAGGCATTGTCCACCCGCCCAGCCTACAGCCAAACAGAGGAGAAGCTGCCTGAAACATACAAGGACCTAATCCAACCTTTGTTGCACAAAGCAAATTGCATTTCAAGCTCTAGAGAACATGAGCCATTCATTCTAAAGCTGGCTAAGATTCATCCAGTACTAAATTGTGATAAACGTTTGTTTTGGAAAAGTGAATTGTCAGTGTTTTCAGATTCACTTATTCACCCAGAAAGGCTGTGTTTTTCCTCTTTCTTTAGGAAAGTCAGAATAGGAGAATGCCTCGGGTTGTTCTAACCTGTTTGCTGGGCAAAATCGAGAAGGCTCTGGCATGTTTTTGAGTAGCTCTGTATAGCACCTTAGGATGGAAGACTTAACTCAGCCCCCCGTTCCCCATCCCCCATCCCCCTCCCCTCACCTGGGTAGCATGGGGGTGCCCTCCCTCTCTGGACTGACCCTGGTCGGGGAGATAAAGAGCTTATTTAAAAGGGGAATGATCACAAAATTCAGGCAGAGAGATTGCCTCACCCAGGAGAGGGTTTAGAGCAGGTTTTGTTTTTGGTTTTTGTCCCAAATAAAATGGTATGTCAAATTTTAGAGAAGGACCAGAATCACTTCTAATCTCACCATGCTTTGTGGTTGCTACGTAGCTTCTCTGATCATTTAGTGTGTTTATTTGTACACAGAAATGGGTACCATCTTGAGCTGAAATGTGTGGTTTTCTCATTAGCATATTCTGAGCATCATTTCATGTACATAAGCAGAGTTCTCCATCATGTTTAAGGAGTGCTGAGTAATTTTCTGTCTGGGGACTCTGCACCCCTCTATTCTTGTTTTGTTTTCTCTTTTCTCTTCCTCCCCTCCGGCTCCTCTGCCTTCCTTCGCTGGCAGTTGTTATAACTGTTCTCCCTCATCTTTTGCTCCAGTTCCATGTAATTGTTTTCTCTTTTTCACTCTAACATTTTATAATATACTCTCTGACATATGCAAATAATATGAAATAAAGAGAGGATTTTTGTAGTTTTGGGCTATGCTGATGCTGTAATTTGGACTGAAATAATCTGTGTTTCCATTTTTGGTGTGTGTTGGCCTTGTAATATTTTCTGTCCAGGTTCTGTGAGAACAAGCATGACAGTATTTTGAAAGGCCTTCATATCCCCAAAAGGAAGAGATGACAAAAAGGCGAGACATTACAGTGAATGTTGATGATCTTTGTTTAGGAACATGACAGTCTCAAGCCCTCTGTGGCTTCTGAGATGCGATGATTTATCTTATTTCCTCAGACCCTGCGCCTGTGCACAAAGATGGGCAGAATGAGGCAGACAGCACACCAGAAGACATGCAGTCTGTTGAGACTAGCAGGCTGCTCTATCACATCACCGACGGCGACAACCCACTGCTGTCACCACGATGCTCCATCTTCAGCCAAAGCCAGAGATTCAACTTGGACCCCGAATCAGCCCCTTCTCCACCCAGCACTCAGCAGTTTATGATGTAAAAAAATCTTGTTCTTATCTTCACTTCATACAGTTTTTAAATACTCCATTTATAAACTACAGTAAAGTGTGTGTCCAAAATAGAGCAAGCATGCCTACCAAAAGCAGCTGCGGGCCCTGAACCATACATGGCAAAAAATCAGTGTGCTTTCGAGTTAAGAATGCCGTTTGAAGCTTTCTTGTGTCAGAAGGAAATGGTCTCAAGACACAAGCTGCCCTATGGCTCACAGGTTTGAATGTTTTTTATGAAATGACCAGAATCCTAAGAAATGTGCATATGTAAATACCAGAAATGCCATTCTTGGTGAGCTCACTAAAGTATTATTTCTGTGTCCAGGAGTGGCCTCAGTGGATGGATTGTGGCAATGCTTGGCAAGTCGTTCATCTCAATTTCTTCTTAGATTCTTGAAAAGTGGTAGCTTATAATAGCTCCCCCTCAAAGAATAAAGTGAAACTATGTGTGTTTTTTTTAAGTTCCATTAGTAGTTTTGATGCATAGTTAAAATGAGTCTTCCCTTGACTAAATGTATGTGCTGGGATTCCTACATTCTCTTTAATACCTCCTGCTGTCACTCATGAATTTATCCAGACCTTGTTCCATGGACTGTCTACTGATGAACTTGAGGGAGTTAGTGAATTATTACTATTTTAAAGTATGTTAGGTGAGAAAATAAACATATTTTCTAGAGAGGGAATCCATTTCTTTTATGATTCATAAAGGCTCTATTATATCAAGAAAACTACTCATCTGAATCCTTTTTGAAAATATTGTTAGTCTGGGCTCAATCCCTGATGACTCAGATGTAAAGAATCCCTGCCAACGCAGGAGATGTAAGTTTGATCCCTGAATCAGGAAGATCCCCTGGAAAAGGAAACGGCAATCCACTCCAGTATTCTTGCCTGGAAAATCCCATGGACAGAGGAGCCTGAATGGGGTACAGTCCTTGGGGCTGCAAAGGACTGAGCACAAGCATGCATGCATGCCATTTATTGAGGATAACGCTGTCTCATTAGTCTGAAGTTGGCGTCCTCCAAGATTTATGAAATGCATTTCCTAGACTAATACTCTGACCTTTGTAGACAAAAGTCCTTGATAACATTTGCCTATAACAGAGTTCTGTGAATCAGGGGTCTCCAATACCCAGCAGATGCTACCATAGAAGCCTCATCAAATGAGGAACTGGCCTCTGAACTCTGATAATCCAGAAAGCTGGGTTTGTAGACAAGCAGCAGTGTTTACTGGAAGACCATTGTTTTGTTCTTTTAATTTGTTTTTTAATAGGAAGAATATTGCTTTACAATATTGTATTAATTTCTGCTGTTTAACAAGGTGAACCAGCCATAATTGTTTTAAGTTATATCTTTTAAAAAACATTTTCTTGGAGTATAGTTGATTTACAAAGTTGTGTTAGTTTCAGATGTACAGTAAAGTGAGTCAGTTATACATACACGTGTATCCACTCTTTTTAGATTCTTTTCCCATATAGGCCATTATACAGTATTAAGTAGGATTCCCTATGCTGTACAGCAGGACCGTATTAGTTATTTGTTTTATACGCGATAGTGTTCTTAATGACTCTCTCCCTCCCTGGATCGTTCCAGGCTCCGCAGTTCTTCCCGGTGCAGCTGTGGTGATGGCAAGGAGCCCCAGACCATTACCCAGCTCACCAAGCACATCCAGAGCCTCAAGCGGAAAATTAGGAAATTTGAAGAAAAATTTGAACAAGAAAAGAAGTACCGGGTAAGGCCCCTGTGATTTGAAATGAGTGGACTGTGTCAGAGGTGTATGGGCTTTTCTGTCCTTCCTTTTTGAGTACATCTCTGTGCCTGGGGACAGCTCGGTTCCCCTCGGCCAGCCCAGGACTCATCATAAGTGGAGTCCCTTCTGGGTCTGTCAACTGATCTCTGCTAAGATGATTTCTAGCAACAAATTGAAACTCTTATTTACAAACTGATTTAATTATTGATTTCTCTTTTTTGTTTTTTTTCTTGAGGAACCTTACTATCAATCCCAGGACTTAAATTTGGAAAGATTTTGAATTATGGTTTTATTTGTTCTTTAACTTTTTCTCATTTGCGTTTGGGCTAAGAAAGCAGATCCAACATGGAGTCATTTGCATTTTGATAAGAACCTATTAGGGCTTCCCTGGTAGCTCAACTGGTAAAGAATCTGCCTGCAATGCAGGAGACTCTGGTTTGATTTCTGGGTCAGGAAGATCCCCTGGAGAAGGGATGAGCTACCCACTCCAGTATTCTTAGGCATACCTGGTGGCTCAGATGGTAAAGAACGCTCCTGCCATGCGGGAGACCTGGGTTCAATCTCTGTGTTGGGAAAATCCTCTGGAGAAGGGCATGGCAACCCATTCCAGTATTCTTGCCTGGAGAATCCCATGGATAGAGGAACCTGGTGGGCTACAGTTCATAGGGTCATAAAGAGCTGGACATGCTGAGTGACTAACCACAGCACAACCCAAGAACCTATTAAGGGCACAAAGGATGGAATCTCTAATTGTGGAACAGAATGAGGGAGAGTTTTCTTTGACAATAAAGTACTTTCTGGTTGATGGATGAGCACCTATCAAGTGATGTCTATTCAGGCCACTCTTAAGGACAAACCCTGATCTCATCCTTTCTCTTAGAGAGACACCAGCCAAACAACAGAATAGGAAAGACTAGAGATCTCTTCAAGAAAATTAGAGATACTAAGGGAACATTTCATGCAAAGATGGGCTTGATATAGGACAGAAATGGTATGGACCTAACAGAAGCAGAAGATATTAAGAAGAGGTGGCAAGAATACACAGAAGAACTGTACAAAAAAGATCTTCCTGACCTAGATAATCATGATGGTGTGATCACTCACCTAGAGCCAGACATCCTAGAATGTGAAGTCAAGTGGGCCTTAGAAAGCATCACTATGAGCAAAGCTAGTGGAGGTGATGGAATTCCAGTTGAGCTCTTTCAAATCCTGAAAGATGATGCTGTGAAAGTGCTGCACTCAATATGCCAGCAAATTTGGAAAGCTCAGCAGTGGCCACAGGACTGGAAAAGGTCAGTTTTCATTCCAATCCCAAAGAAGGGTAATGCCAAATAATGCTCAAACTACCACACAATTGCACTCATCTTACACGTTAGTGAAGTAATGCTCAAAATTCTCCAAGCAAGGCTTCAGCAATACGTGAACCGTGAACTTCCGGATGTTCAAGCTGGTTTTAGAAAAGGCAGAGGAACCAGAGATCAAATTACCAACATCCACTGGATCATCGAAAAAGCAAGAGAGTTCCAGAAAAACATCTATTTCTGCTTAACTGACTATGCCAAAGCCTTTGACTGTGTGGATCACAATAAACTGTGGAAAATTCTGAAAGAGATGGGAATACCAGACCACCTGACCTGCCTCTTGAGAAACCTATATGCAGGTCAGGAAGCAACAGTTAGAACTGGACATGGAACAACAGACTGGTTCCAAATAGGAAAGGGAGTACATCAAGTCTGTATATTGTCACCCTGCTTATTTAACTTATATGCAGAGTACATCATGAGAAACGCTGGGCTGGAAGAAGCACAAGCTGGAATCAAGATTGCCGGGAGAAATATCAATAACTTCAGATATGCAGATGACAGCACCCTTATGGCAGAAAGTGAAGAGGAACTAAAAAGCCTCTTGATGAAAGTGGAAGAGGAGAGTGAAAAAGTTGGCTTAAAGCTCAACATTCAGAAAATGAAGATCATGGCATCTGGTCCCATCACTTCATGGGAAATAGATGGGGAAACAGTGGAAACATGTCAGACTTTCTTTTTTTGGGCTCCAAAATCACTGCAGATGGTGACTGCAGCCATGAAATTAAAAGATGCTTACTCCTTGGAAGAAAAGTTATGACCAACCTAGATAGCATATTTAGAAGCAGAGACATTACTTTGCCAACAAAGGTCCGTCTAGTCAAGGCTATGGTTTTTCCAGTGGTCATGTATGGATGTGAGAGTTGGACTGTGAAGAAGGCTGAGTGCTGAAGAATTGATGCTTTTGAACTGTGATGTTGGAGAAGACTCTTGAGAGTCCCTTGGACTACAAGGAGATCCAACCAGTCCATTTTGAAGCCCTGGGATCAGCCCTGGGATTTCTTTGGAAGGAATGATGCTAAAGCTGAAATTCCAATACTTTGGCCACCTCATGCAAAGAGTTGACTCATTGGCAAAGACTCTGATGCTGGGAGGGATTGGGGGCAGGAGGAGAAGGGGACAACAGAGGATGAGATGGCTGGATGGCATCACCGACTCGATGGACGTGAGTCTGAGTGAACTCCGGGAGTTGGTGATGGACAGGGAGGCCTGGCGTGCTGCGATTCATGGGGTCGCAAAGAGTTGGACACGACTGAGCGACTGAACTGAACTGAACTGACAGTGTTGCAACTATGAACTTTTCTTACATAAGAAGCGATAGAGCTAAGTGTCCTGATATCCCAATGCTGTTTTATTTATTGTCTGTAGTGGTGATCATGGCCTAGAGAAAAATTGTATCCATGTAGAATTGCACAAAGATATTGGGTTTTTGGCAAAGGGCCCAGAACAGCTTATTAGAATAAAAGAGAAGAGGGGATAAGGTCTCATACATCTTAAAATATTTAAAGGCTCACTGGGCAGTTGGTCCAGAGGCAATCTGCTGGTTCCTGAGGTGTGGGTAAGTTCTCGGGAGGGAGCTAAGAATAATATTTCTTTGTCCTATTCTTCCTGTCCTGTGTTTCCCACAGTGGCTGCAAATTGACTAAAAGAGGGGTTGTAAGGAGTAAATTTTAGCTTTGCAAAATGGATGGAAAAGAAAAATCAGATTATCTTTCAAGACAACTTCAGTCAGGGTGCTGAAGACTCTTCTCTTCCTTGAGGTCAGGCAGCCACAGCTGCTGATGGTCTTTCATGTAGTAAGAGGGTGCTGTGCACATTGTAAGTACAGGCTTTATTTCACAGATAAGGAACAGGAGGCCCAGAAAGGACTTACAGCCTTTTTAAGGTAGTTATGTTCTAGCACCTCAGGCTTGGGGTGGTTAAAGATGAGTCGCTTTTACAATGTAAGAGTGGAATAAAATTCTTAAAGTGTCCGCATTTTGAAAACTTCAGATACCCTGAGAGGAGCTGATTTTCCTTGTCTGCTGCTGGAGTGTTGCTGGATCTGCAATGCCCTCGT
The DNA here is from genome assembly GCF_002263795.3 of Bos taurus. Classification (NCBI taxonomy): domain Eukaryota; kingdom Metazoa; phylum Chordata; class Mammalia; order Artiodactyla; family Bovidae; genus Bos; species Bos taurus. The sequence goes on along the minus strand of NC_037355.1, from coordinate 14,903,752 downwards.
ACTAGAAACTGTAGCAAAGCAGCTAGGGCCTCCATCCCCAGGGGCCTGTTATAGTTCTTACCTGGCAGTTCTTGAATCAGACTGATCTGGATTTGAATCCAAGCACAGCCACTTATGAACTCTGCGACCTGGGTCTTGTTACTTTATGTTCCTGAGTCTCATTCTATCCATCTGAACAGTGGAGTTAATAGTGACTTCTTAGGTTTGTATTAAATGAGGGAGTCCATATGTATTGCTTCTTACAGTTTTAGCACCAGGGAAGTAAGTGGTCCTAGATATTACTAACTTTTTCGTCTGTTTGAGTGATACTTGAACAGGCTATCCCATGGCAACCTCTGCCTTGTTGAAGAATAAAGGAAAATTATAGACCTTAATTTTCCACTAGATTTTTCTGCCTGCAGCTACAGACTCTAGATTGTGGAGAGTCTGTATATATAACAGGTCACCCGGCAGTTGGCTATTTTAGAAAAGAATTTCGCCTGGCACCTCCTGCCTTTGTCTGGAGAAACTTTAGGGCCAAAGCAGACACTTGCCTACACATTTAAACATGCAGATTGATGGATTTGGGGGCAGTGAAAGAAGTCTTCATGGTCACGACTTCTCTGTGTGTGAAAGTCTTTGATGTAATCAGACCTTCAGTGTCTCAGGAAACAGGGCTTCCCCGCACCCTTCCTGTCTGGATGCCAGGCTGTGGTTAGAGGTTTGACATGTCACTGGACTTGAATTGGTTGCTGTCTGTATGGCTTTCCTTCCTGGCAGCCTGACTGTGGAATTAATAGCACCTGCTGCTAATTTTTGAATCCAAGTTCCTGCTGACCCTCCATGCTAGTCTGATGCCCTGATACAATGTACATCCTTCCTGTGGTGTTGAATACAACTATTTCACTTCCTGTCCAGAGCTGTGTTTATTTCCTATACTTTTACAGTTTTACATTTAACTATTGTTAGACTCATGGACCTAGAAAAAACCTGTTTCAGCCAGATGTCCACTTTCAATAGAATTAGAGAATGTTAGAATTAGAAAGGATTTGTTAGTTTTCTCTTGTTTGACCACTGAAGAAACTGAGGCTCAGAGAAGGGAAGTAACTTCTCTGGGTTCACACAGCAAAGAATTAATCACAACTAAGACAGTAACATGGGTCCTTTCGTTCCTGATCTGTAAATCTTTGTAAGATGTCTTTTGAATTGTCTTTGCATGTGTGTGTGCTAAGTCACTTCAGTCACGTCCAACTCTTTGTGATGCTCTGAACTGTAGCCTGCTAGGCTTCTCTGTCCATGGCATTCTCCAGGCAAGAATATTGGAGTGAATTACCATGCCCTTCTCCAAAGGATCTTCCCGACCCGGGGACTGAACCCAACCTCTTAGCTCTCCTGCATAAATAGGCGGGTTCTTTACCACTAGCACGTTCGGCAAATCACAAGTCTGGTCCAGCCACACCCTCAGTTATGTGACTCAGGAGCCCCATTTAAATCGCATTGAACAACATCTGCACTAAGGTTGTGGTATATGGCCCTTGGGGCCTATTAAACTGAAATATTTCAGCCCAGAAGTTAGAAGGCTTGAAGATCCACAGCTTGTGTGTGAAAACTTTCCATGTGGTAGGAGAGCTGCCATCCTTCTCAGCTTGATTTAACCTTTTTTGAAAGCTCTTCCAGGAGTAGGGGAATACAAAATTCATTTCAGAAAATGATTTTAGGCTTTCAGATATTTTGTCAGAAAATTTGGCCTTAAATTTCTACTAAGTCCTGTTTGCAGTACTGTAGGTTTACTTCTTTGGTGGTCCTTGGCTTAGGGTCCTAGATTTTTGTTTTTAACAGTATTTCAAAAAGAGTGCATTAACTGTGTGGAGCATATCCAGTGAAAAAGGTGTGTTCCAGAGAACAGGATGTGTTTTCAGATCCATGTGGAGATTTCTGTGAGGATTTTGAGAAACCAAGTGTAAAATATTGACTGTTCACATAACCAGACTGTTAGGCACAGCCAGAGTACTCCACATTGTATCAGGGGGTCGTTCTAGCAGACCGTGGGTAGGACCAGGAGCAGCTGTTGGAGGTGTGTCCCTGTGTCGCTGTCTGTGGTCCTGAAACCAGGGCTTCCCTCCTGGAAACCAGAGTCTCCCTTCTGGGCTCCTGTAGGGAAAAAAAATCACTGGACTTCCATGAAGGCGGGGGGAGGGGAATCTTCCTCAGTGTTATTTTGCATCTTGATTTTAAACTTTATGGATTTTGCATCTCTATAGAAGTGACAGAACCATGTTTTGTGTTTCACAATTAAAACATCTAATCCCGTGTACATTTGATGATCCTCTTACACGAGTACTGTTTCTTTCTTCAGACTTGAGAGGAACACGGTCTTCTCCCCATGTCTCTCTGTCTCACCAACAACTTGCTGATGTTAGATGGATTTAATAGATTCTTAATCACAGCAGAGCCGCCAGTCTTGTCACTAACATTGCACACATTTCTGGCTATTATGACAGTGTTTATGATGTCTTCTTGAGCATGCCTATATAGCTCTTTGTATTAATATATCCCCAGTTCAAAGTAACCACTCATTTTCTTGAGCCTGTGTTTATGTTACCAGAGTGGGTATATTTGCTGTTCTTCTCTCCTGGTTTCTCTTTTCTATAGAAAATTCACTTTTATACTCTGAAAAGAAATCCAGAACTCAAGATAAATGATTTGTATGAATAGAGTCATATTCTTCTAAAATTAAAGCTATATTCTTATTGCCACATCCAAGTGTGATTAGTTACTAGTGAGGACATACTATCCTAGTATGGTATCCCAGTAAAGATAGCAATAATACTATTTTAAATTCTAGCTAACACACTGATAGTGTTTAGCATGTGCCTGGGACTTTTTTCATGCATATTCATCATGTTTCAGACTCATCATGTTTCATGCATATTCACTGATTTATCCCTAATAGAAACCTTATGAAAAAGATGCTATTAAATCCTCATTTGATAGATGAAATTGGGGCATGGGGAGGCTAAATAATTTGCCCAAGTCCACACTCATATGGTTAATCTTTACTTTAATGCTACTCCATCTGGATAGTAAGTCTATAAACAGTGAGGAGTTGAAATCTGAGGATGAGGATTCTTCCATAAATACTGACTTCTCAGACTTACAAAGTTTTAGAGATCCTGGGGTCTCCTTTCTTCAGCTTGGAGCTTGTGACTGGTAGGAGCTAAAGCTTCCAGTTTGTAGTATTCCCTAGACAGGTGTGGTCATAAACCATGAACAGAGGCAAGGCAATGGCACCCCACTCCAGTACTCTTGCCTGGAAAATCCCATGGATGGAGGAGCCTGGAAGGCTGCAGTCCTTGGGGTCGCTGAGGGCCGGACACAACTGAGTGACTTCACTTTCACTTTTCACTTTCATGCATTGGAGGAGGAAATGGCGACCCACTTCAGTTGTTCTTGCCTGGAGAATCCCAGGGACAGGAGAGCTTGGTGGGCTGCCGTCTATGGGGTGGCACAGAGTCAAACACGACTGAAGTGACTTAGCAGCAGCAGCAGCAGCAGCCCTCTAAGTTGATATAAAGAATGACCTGGCCGTGGGGTGTCAGGTGTGGGTAGCCCACAAGGTGCTTGAGAGGTAGACTTTATGGGGCACTGGCATGGTGAGGACTATGTAAAAATGCTGGGTGACCAGGCATGTTTAGAAACAAGGTTCATGGCAAGGATGAAAGAGTGGAGGAAGTCAGGAATGTTTGCTCTGCTTCTCAGATGCAACTTCATCTGCTGGAGATAGCTTGCCTGAAGTTCCCTCCCAGCTTTATATATGTTCCTGAACTATCTTTGTGTGCTTCAGCTGCTTAACATTTGTTTTTTTGTTTTTTTTTTTTCCTTTTCTCTCTTTTTTTTCCCTCCCTCCCTCCCTTTCCCTCCTTCTACCCCCATTTCCCCCTCCCTCGCAGCCTTCCCATGGTGACAAGACCTCTAATCCTGAAGTCCTGAAATGGATGAATGATTTGGCTAAAGGTCGTAAACAGCTCAAAGGTAAATGCTAGCAAGGGAGTCTCCTTTTTAAGGAAGGAAGCAGTTAAAATTGTGATAACGTGCTCCAAGCAGTTTTGGATTCTCTTCTGCCTGGGCCCTCTTTAACCTTGTCTCCTGCCGAGCTTGGAGGCCCTGTCTTAAAGAGTCCTGGGTCCCCTTCATTGTTTGATCCCATTGAATACATCTGCCTATAAAGGGACTGAGGAAATCCAGCCTCCCAGGGGGAATGATTCACTTCAGTGCCAGGAACATTTCAACGTGGAGTGTTCACCTCCTTGGGTTGTTGGGTTTTTGGATGTTAGAAAGAGGCCTGAGCAGTCGTTGATTCCACAAACCCAAACTGCACAGAGGAGGATATTTATGTCCAGAGAGAGGGGACGGTGACATGTCTGGAAGGTGGTGAGTTCAGAGTAAAACTAGGTTCTCTTGCCTCCTAATCCAGTCTCCTCCTTTCTTTGTCTCTCTGGAGATGGTGGTCTGAGTGTTAATTAACTCTCAAATCCATTTTAAGGGATTATAGTTATTTACCAATAAAAATTTATTTTCTTCCTCTTCCTACATTTTTATCTCAATACCTAGAGACATAGGAGCTTTCCCAGATTTCTAGAAGGATGGTGATAAAGAACTGGAAAGGAATATTAAATTAATTCAGTGGTATTAAACTGTAGTGATGTAGCAGGTTTATAAAATATGCAGTGTTTAAACACCACGCCAGAGCCTAACTAAAAAACAAACATCAAACAAAGACAATGTGCTATGTAATTGAGAAATCAATATAAATGATGCCTCATTCAAAAGACCAGTCCCCTAGCATATTCTGAAATGGAATTTCCTAATAAGTCCCAGGTGGCCCTTTTATTTTTAATTATGTAGGTTTATATAAAGCCACATTGCAATAATGGTGATTTCTGGATTTTAAATACTGGCATTAAGACAAAAGTGTGAGATCTGTCAGGTTGGGACTGGCACTCTGTCTCCTGTTCCCTGCCCCTCCTATATATCCTCAGATGACTGCCTGTGTAATGTCTTCCAGTAGACCTTGCATTTCCACAGGGGGCTCTTCATGACTGCACAACTTTCAAAACCCGAGGAAAGGAATCTTTGAGCGTAGTATTTCAGGTGCTGTGGCAGATAACAGGTGAAAACTTTGGGGCCAAGTACCTCTGGTCTTCTTCCTCTGAAATCTAAACCATTCATGATCCTTCTACTTCTATGAGATCCTTGCCTCAAGAGCCCTCTATTTTCACATCTGATGGGGAGTGTGTGCTGCTAGCCTTGGTTATTAAGGCTGCCCTTGCCCTGTGGAAAGCCATGGTCAGCACTGTTCATTTCCACTCGGCATCAGGGGAGAAATTCCTGAAAGGCTCTCTGGTCTTATTAGACCAATGAGTCTGCGTGCTCATGGTAACTCATCACATTTCTCTTAGAACTAAAGCTGAAGCTGTCGGAAGAGCAAGGGAGTGCTCCCAAAGGCCCACCTAGGATCCCGCCCTGTGAGCAACCCACAGTCCCAAGAGAGAATGGGAAGCCGGAGGCCGTGGGCCCTGAGCCGAGCTCCTCGGGAGAGGAGACTCCAGATGCTGTGCTGAGCTGCCTGAAGGAGAAAAGAGAGCAGCTTCCTTCCCAGGAGGATCCTAAGGTACCTCACCAGCCTTCACAGGGCCCCAGCACTCCACATGGTGCCAGTAAGACCATGGTTTTGACCAGTTTGTACACATAAACATCTTTGTGAGACTGGCTCTGAAATTTCAGTCAGATGAGTTCCTAGTGGGCTGTTAGCTATGACCTACAGTATTGCCACATGGTTCTGGGTGTTGCCATTCTGAAGGTTATAGTGTTGCATGTTGATGACAGAAAAATGGGAAAGACGCTAGCGTATATCATATCTTGTTCTCCCTTACGTTCCCCTGATAAGTTAGCAAATGAACCCAATACTAGGATTATAGCCTCATTTTACTGTGTGTGTATGTGTGTGTGTGTGTGCGTGCACACCCCCATGGACTTAGCCCACCAGGCTCCTCTGTCCCTGGGATTTTCCTGGCAAGAATACTGGAGTGAGTGACCATTTCTTCCTCCATGGGATCTTCCCAACCTGGGGATTGAACTCAAGTCTCCTGAGTCTCTTTCATTGGCAAGTGAATTCTTTACCACTGAGCCACCTGGGAAGCCCAGGGTCTTTATAGATGTAGTCAAGTTAGGGTTACTTGAATGAGCCATACTCTGGTTTGAATGTTGTCCTTATGAATTTGGGCACAGAGAGTAAATGCCATGTGACTATGGTTTAATATTTCATATCATAAGGATAGAGAGGTAGGGTTTCTTGAGGAGTGCTAGGTAACATACCTGAAGACTTCAGCTTAGACATCTTAGTTTTGAAATCTTGGTGAGATACCCAGATACAGTTGTCAGTTACACATTTGGATATATGAGCTCAAAGAAAAGATGTATTATATTTTACAAAAAAAGATGATGAAACCAATTAGTACTTACCTGGTTAGTCCCTCCTCTCCTGCATATCTATGCTCACATTTTACTAATGCCAAGGAACCTTCCTAGTAGTCCTTTCTGTCTGAACTCTGAGTAGCAGGGTTCTTTCATTTCTTGAATAATCTATAGCTACCATAACATAGGGCTTCCCTGGTGGCTCAGTGGTAAAGAATCTGCCTGCCAATATAGGAGACATGGGTTCAATCCTTGGTCAGAAAGATCCCCTGAAGGAGGAAATGGCAACCCACTCCAATATTCTTGCCTGGGAAATCCCATGGACAGAGGCTACAGTCCATGGGGTCACAAAAGAGTCAGACATGACTTAACAACTAAGTAATACCCTAACATAGCTCTTAACTATTCTGTATGCCATTTTCTGTCTCTCACGGTACTTGACAACTTCTTGAGTAAAGCTTAGGCTGTTTATTACTTACGATCCTTAGTGTCTGTACATAGTAGGTATTGAGTAAGTGTTTGCAAGGTGAATGGATTTATGAATGAACAGACTAGCATATTAGACTTTGAAATGAAGTCCTCTTGAGGAGAATGCTGGCTTTACTTGTTCTGTTGTATTTACATTATCTAGTCTAGATCTTAAGATGGCAACATATGCCAAATCCCAAAAGGCTTACTGTTTCCCCTTCTTGGTGCATATGATATACAAGTAGAAATGGGCCCTTGGATACCTCTGTCATTAAGAAATATCATTCAACTTAAAAATAACCAGTGTGTCGTGATGAGTGATCTTCACTCAGCCAGTGTATCCCCTCCTCCCACCCACAAAGGTTCTAGACTTTGTCACGGTCCTTGGGTAAGTAGATAACTCTGTGTGTGTGTGTGTGTGTGTGTGTGTGTGTGTGTGTGTGTAGACACATGACATGCTCACATTTTCAGGCACATCTGTGGTTTTCCATTCTTTAGTGCTTCTGATGGTCTTTCCTATATTTTATAGTTACTTTGACCACATCTATAAAAGCAACATATAACACTTAGAGCAGGACTCTGTCCTTGAATAAGCCACTTTCTAGTTATGTATGCTTCACAAGTGAACTAATTCTCTGATATTCAACTTCCTCATCAATAAAAATACAGATAATACCTATTAATATAGTTGTTTTGACAATAAAGGGCGATGCCTGGTAACTGGTGGGCAGTCATTCATTTGCAAAAAGATCTGAGTGCCTATCAGTGTTATGAACTGTGGTATGTGCTGGATAAAAAGATTAACAAGATAGTAAAGTGATGTGGGTTACTGCCTTCATGGTGCTCATGTTTTTCTGGAGTTGGGATATAAGAAATAACTCAATAGATAAAACCATTAAAGATTTTGATAAGTACTGTGCAAAGAAACATGATATGATAGAAAATAATAAGAATGGTTTCTGTATTATATAGTGTGGTGAGGAAGTCCTGTGACATTTAATGCAAAAGAATCAGCAGGCCAAGAGAGCAGCAAAGAGCATTCCAGATAGATGGAACTGCAAGTACGGTGGCCTTTGAAGGAAGAGCTCGTCGGTGGTTGGAATTCTCAGGTCTGAGTGCTAGTGCACCGGGCGGCATGATATGAAGTCAGAAAAGACAGGTCAGGGCCCATAACACAGGAGCTCCCAGGCCACTGAAAGTATCAGGAAACTGTTGAATGGTTCCAAGTGTGAAAGTGGCATGGTGTAATTTACACATAAAAGATCTTCCTGATTGATCTATGCAGAATAAATCATAGGAAAATGAGCGGAAACGGGAAGGTGAAATGGGCGGCTTGGACTAGATGTTCACTGTGGAGATGGAAAGAAGCAGATGCATTCAAACTCTATTTAGGTTGTAGAATCAAAGGATGTGCTGAATCACTGGGTGGTAGGGAGTGAAGGAAAGGAGATGGGTCCATTACTGATGGGGAAAAACTAGAGGGGCGCACACTGAGGGTAGGAGAGGAAGCTTAGCAGGTCTGTTTCAGACATACTTGTTTTAAGATATTTCATGAGTAGGGTGACCCACCATCCCAGCTTTCCCTAGACTTTCCTAACTTTAGCACCGAGAATTCCATGGCCCACCAAAAGCCTCAGTCCTTGGAAAACTGGGATGGTCCGTCACCCTGCTGAGGCATTTAAGTCAAATAAAAACATGTAAGTGAAAGTCTGAAGGTCAGAAAAACTCTGAGTTCTCTAGAAGTCATCCTTGTTTAAATGGCTGTTTATTTCTATTATTTTATTTTACTGATTGGAAGATAATTACTTTCCAATACTGTGAAGGTTTTTTGCCATACATTGCCATGAATCAGCCATCTGTTGAACTGTTTAGTGTCAGAAAGTGAAAAGTGAAAGCTGCTTAGTTGTGTTTGACTCTTTGTGACCCCATGGACTGTAGCCCGTCAGGCTCCTCTGTCCATGGAATTCTCCAGAATATTGGAGTGGGTAGCCATCTTTTTCTCCGGGGGATCTTTCCAGCCCAGGGATTGAACCTGGGTCTCCTGCGTTGCATTCTTAACCATCTGAGCCACCAGGGAAACTCCTAGTGTCAGAAGTCCCTTCAGAGAAGCCTCGTATCGCTGTAGTAGGCTAAAGTTAGATTCTTTAAACAGATATCACCTGCTGTGGAATGTGTGTGTCTCAGGACCTAAAGCTGCAGGATTGTTCTGGGAGAACTTCACACAGCCAACCTGACGTGGCCGGGCAGCTATGGATGGTTCCTAAGGGGGGAGTCTAGAAGCCACAGAAGACGCAAAGGGAGGACTGAAAATTTCTAAGATAGTGTTATTCTTGGCTCCTTAGGGAACTGATTAGCATTTGAGGTGATCTCATTAGGTCCCATTTCTTTAAACTCAAAATGATGGATGATTTTCATTTAGGGTCTTTGCTTTACTGCTTAAAATGCATTAAATATTAAAGCTTTCAAGATGAGTTCTTTCTTTTCTAGAGATGCCTTTTTTATGACTCTTCCTGAAATTTTTGCCATTGGTGTTTAGTCAGAGCTCATCCTAAAACTGACAAATGCAGGGGACCCTACAGCATGGCCTTGTCAGTTCAGATCCTGCCACTGAGTGATTTTCTCCCTCTATCATCTGTGGGTGATTTTTGGAGATAGTCACTTCCGGGTCACAGGGTGTGCATTGAGCCCTGAAAATGAGTGAATCACCCCTCAGTTCTGATTATGATGCCTGTTTATGTCTTCCTCTGAAATGCTGAATTGGAACTCGCACCTCTCCCCTTTTTATTGTCCCTTCCAAGAACTGTAGGTGGGGTCAGGCGCACAGCACAGATTTACATGTGGGTGAGTAATGACCATTACTACTGCTGCCCCTTCATCAACTGTAGTGTCTCTGAAGAGAAAAGCAGATTTTTAAAAAACATAATAATTATAAAGATGAAATAAATTTAATCATGGATTAGTGAGTTGTGCATTGGAGGAAGGGTAAAAGGCACCAAAAGGAATATCCTATCAAGTTCTTTTGTCTATTTATCCTTTCAAAAAATTTTAATTTTCTGAATAGGTGATACTTTCTCACATAGTTGAAAGAACAGAAAAAGCTACACATTAAAAAGACTCCTCCCCGTCTGCCAGCTCCAGCTCTGAGGTCTCCCACCCCTGAGCAGGTGCAGCTGTTGTTAGTAATGTTTTTTGTGTCCTTTTGGAGTTTCTATATAAGGCATATACAAGAAAGGATCAATATACATTCTTAACTTGCCCCTTAAAAAAAGGTAGCAGTCTACATAATTATGAATCCTTTTTTTCATTTTGCATATTCATATTGACATAGTTTCTCATTATTTATTAAACTTATGCTTTAATAGCACCATGGTTTCCTCTTTTAGTAATTTACAACCTTGATGGTAACCGCAAATCAAGTAGTTTGATGACTTAAATAACATTTAGTTGCCTGACTCTGTGCCAGGGATATTTACATAAGATAATTAAAAATAATCCTCATTTTGCATGTTAAGAATCTAAAGTTCAGAGAGTCCATAATTTTCCAAATTAAATATAGTGTGTAATTTTTGAAGCCAGTTATCTGAACTTGCGGCCTCTCTTTTCAAGGCCAACATTGATCTGCATATGCTTGGAAACCTGAGCTGACCTGGCCATCCTCTCCAGCAGCTGTTTTGCATGGTGATGTTCACTAGTGACCTCCTGTGTTGTTGGACTGACTGGTTAGTTGAAACAGATTTGTTCCACACAGACTGTCTCCCTCAGTGAGGGCTTGGGGAGACAGACTCAGGGAAAGTTTGACAGAACTTGAGTCCTTAAGGCTAAAGAATAATGGATTCCCATCACTCTCTGTCCAGAGAGGGGAATGTCAGTTCTGCCTCCCTCTGCAAGAGAGAGCTTGTTTATATGGTGACGATTTGAGTGATTTTTATGTTTCTGTGGTTTCCTGTGAAAGAACACAGGGACCAGTACCATGGGGAGAAAGGAAACAGGGATGGTGGTAAAAGCACTTAGGCTGCAGCAGTTTTTTCTCTAACGACTGTCTGACCAGGGCCCAGAAAGAATGGACACTGGGGCTGACCACTCAGCAGCAGCTCTGCTTGGAAAACCAGCTTGCTCGGGGCAGCCATTCCAGACCTTGGTGATTGGAATAACCTCCTGGATGGGGTGGGGTGGGGCAGTTTTTACGATGGAGATGTCAAGTTGTCAACAAAGCTTGTCAAATTTCCTTCTATGCATGGTCCCCTCTTGCTTATCCTTCTTGAAGTCTTTTTTCTGATGCCATAAAAATGGAGGAGCAGGAAGGAAGGGTCATTTAGCTTCAAGGTTTATATCCTTAAATTTATCTTTAAGATCGGACTACCCATTCATGCTCTGGATCTCTCTCTGGCTCTTGCAGGTTATTCAACACGGTCCTTGTTTTCTCCATTTAAATAAAAAAACATAAGTTATATACTACTACTATGTCATAGCCAGCCACTAATATGCAGAGTTGGGGAGCAGGATGCATTTCAGAAAGAGCCATTGGACTCAGAGGAGAAAATGGTCTGAATCTCAGTAGAAAGTGGCCGAGGAATGAAGAATAGCTGAGTCCAATGTGTCTCTGCCCCTTGATTGGAGGTACCTGTCCTGCAGAGCCTACCTCGACTCCTTTTCCTCCGTGAAGATCCACTTTGCAGGCCTCGTGATAGCTACTCTCCACAGGCCCCTGAGTGGAAGACAGCTCCTGGCATGTCTCACCACTAAGCCTTCTTGTTCAGGCAGCCTGCTGTCCTGTCCAAATGTATTCGAGGATAAGCACTGAAGGCATTACAGTTTGGCAGTGTCCTGTACTTATGGCCATTGAACCCTCACATCTGTCTTTGGGGATTACTTTAATAGTGACCCTAAGAGTAAATCAGAATCATTCGAGTGAAAGATGAACTCCATACGTTATATGCCTGCTCTGACTTTTATCTAGCATCTGTGGGAGGAGCCTTTCTGTAATAGCATTCATCATTCTAACTTACGTTTTGGTCACTCTTTTCTTTTTCTCGTTTAAGACTAAATTTAGCTTTTGTAGAATCCAGACAATATAAAATATTTTTATTGTAAAAATAAGGAAAATCACAAAAATCAAACTGCAATAGAGAGATGCCAATAATAGTTAAATGCACCCCTTTCAAAGGGCTTTCTATGGAATGTAAGTCCCAATAAGGTACTGAATAAAAGATCATTTCAGTGTTTTATGAATTGAGAAATTTTTTTCTTTGTCACCTGTTAAAATCCCATGTAATATGTGGATTTTTCATGTGTAAAAATGTATCATGACTAAGAAAACCTTTAAGGAATGATTGGGCTAGAAAATGAAAGGTTCTTGGGGTTACTTAACCAATAAATGAACTGAACATAGACAGGTGGTCTTTCTTTCTACTGAAAATAAAAGAGCCTTGGGTCAGATAGCCTGTGGAATTTCTATGAAGATTGCTAAAAATCAGACTACTTTTACTATATATAAAAACCTGGGTTATTAGATGGGGGGTAGGAAAGCATACACATGTGGACCATGAGAATTTGAAGAAATACATGATGTAATTTATCTGGGCAGACAAGACTACAACACAGACAACAGGTGAGGCCCGGGCAGCAAGATACAGAAATGCTTCACTTCCTTTTCTCTGTGAAGAAAGATCAGCAGAGGCCAGAATGGTTCTCAGCTGGAATGGAGAATAGCTAGAAGGCTGAAACCGTACACGTTTGAGCCATTTTCTCTTCCTCCAGGGTTCTCATGGGGGCTCTGGAGGGCAGAGTCAGGACCCTGGGGTGGTTGTGCCGTGTGCTATTTGTACCGTTTCCTTCCCACCACCTGCTGAGTGAGATCCACGGGGCCAGAGGGAAACAGAGTCTGTGTGTGGTGAATATATAGAAACGTCATGTGGGACACACATCAGGAAGGAAAACCAGAGCAAGCAGAGGAGTTTGGTCATTTTGGATGGAGAGGTAGGTAGGTGGGTGGGCAGTTAGGCAGATGGTTAATAGGGAAGTAGGAAACCATTTAGAATTGTGTGTACCTGTGGCATGGGAAAAGTAGTGTTTAGGGATGAGTCAAAGGGCAGAATGGATTGGTGGGCCAAGAGGTTATACACTTTTTTTGGTTGGAAGGAACTTTTTAAACTCCCAACATCCTTGTTGTATAGGTAGGAAATTGAGAATCCAGAGAGGTTTACTGTTTTATCCAAAATATTTAGTTTATGTCAGATTTAGCCAGTAAGATAGCATATAATCCAAGAATGTAGTGACAAAGACCTGGACAGGGTTGGTGTCTGTGGGTAGAATCTTGAAAGTCCAGATAAAATACATGTTCCAGAAGAAAAATTGATAGCCTCAGTCATCCATTAGTTTCTTTAAGAATGAAGAAATAAAGAATTATTAATTCTTTAATTAAATAATTAAAGGCACCTTACCATTTAAACACTGAGGATTCCTCTAGTAAGCTCTAAAAACATCTTTCTCAACTTGGACCTCTCCTTTAAGAAACTTTTCCTAGAAGAAAATTGGCATGTGCTTCATACAGTATCTTATCAATGACCTACCTTTTGAAGATTACTATTGCATTTAAGTACATTCCCTTACTTTTAGGCTTCAAAACTTTTTTTTTTTTTTTGGTCCTGTTAAAAACATTGATGTGTTTTCATTCTTGTTTGAGAAAGGAACAATAATGTCATGTTTTCCAGGTAACGAAGCAAGACAAGAACCTCATAAAGCCTCTTTATGACCGATACAGAATTATCAAGCAAATCTTGTCCACACCTTCCCTTATTCCAACAATTGTAAGTTGGGAAGCTTGCCTTCACTACTAACCTGTCCTTGTGCTTTGTACTGATATTTAGTTAGGGAGGCGGCACCAGGAGAGGGTAAGCAAGCCTTCTTGGCTGGATATCCTGCCCACACGGCCAGTTGTATCACAGCGTAGAACCGAGGTCTCCCTCAGCTCCCACACTGTACTTAACAGTGGCTCTTAATTAAAACTACTGTTAAACAGGACTATATAGCGAGTCTATTTTTGAAGCCAGTTTTAGCATTTTGTTTCATTGTTTTGGCATTACCTAATCTACAACAGCACAGCTAGACAAAACAGAACCCGTTCTAGTCTGGGTGTTGTTAATTTTTCTCCTTTAATATGAAAATTGATTTGTGTGTTCTTTCATAATAATGCTGCATTTGTTTTTGGTACCATTTGACCATCACTGTATAAGATAGAAGCAGATTTATTTCAATAGAAAATATGAATACTGAAATCAGGTTAGACTACTTTTAATTAAGAATGATTTATGGGAATACAGAACTAGAAAAGCACCACAAATCCTACACCACCAATATTAGAACAGTCACTTGCTCAAGATGTCAGTATTAAAAGAAAAGGAATATTAACAGATACAAATTTAAGTATACTCCAGTACATTTATACTTCCACAACTCTAAACACAGAGACATAGTGATTCATACTCTTTGAGATTTTCCCGTTAAGGAAGCGTAATTTAAAACAGGGAATGGTTCTCAGATTTCCTTGCAAGAAAATCTTCTGGTTGTGACAAGCATTATCAAAGCAGGTTACAGAGAATCTCCATTTTGTTTTTGGCCTTCATGAAGTGGTTCCCTGAATTTGTCCATTTTCTGAGTATTCTCTGTATCCGAGCCCAGACCAGGGCCTGATTTGGGCGACAGGAGGACACAGAGGCCTGTGGTCCATCTCTGCTCACCCATGCTAACTCTTATGAGGCTGGGGCCCATAAGTCTGGGGGAGGGAAGATTACTAGGCAGTGCAGCCCAGACTGGAACACATCCCCGTTGTCTGTGCCTTCTTTGGCCGGCAGAGGAAGCTGAGCTTGGTAAGCATTTTAGCCCAGCATGGGTGCTTCATTTGCTTATTAGCTTCTGCTAACTTTCTTTTGATGCAACGGAGCTAGCATTCCTCTTGGTTCTCAGTAGGCACAGGGGTCACCTACTGTTTTCATGGTGTCTATTTATGGTTCCCTTTTCCTGTTTCTGCTTCCCTAAGAGGCACTTAGCACTTTGTGACTCTACTGAACTCTTCTTATGATAAGCAGGAGGAAGAAGACTCTGATGAAGACTGTCCACAGGGAAGTCAGCAGCCTTCTTTGCCAAACCCAGCATCTCACCCTCCTGCTGGCGATCACCTCGCACACTCTGATGAGACTGAGCCCGTGAAGCTCCTGCTCCCCGATGAAAAGAAGGAAGTCAAACCACCAACCCTCTCCATGTCCAATTTACACGAGGCTACCATGTGAGTGTGAGTCCTAAGCTTGGAGTCATGTTGGAACTACTTCTGGTCTGGGGGACCTTATATGTACACACCATATACAACTCAGAAGAGCTATTACACTCTCTAAAAAATGCCGTTTACCAGAAAACACAATCTGGTTATCCTCCTAACAGGGAAACTGAGGAGACAAAGCCATGAGGAAGCAAGGCTCCTAATAAGCTTGTAAAGTGAAGAAAGTGTTAGTCGCTCAGTCATATCTGACTCTTTGCAACCCCATGGACTGTAGCCTGCCAGTCTCCTCTGTCCACGGAGTTCTCAAGGCAAGAATGCTGGAGTTGGTTGCCATGCCCTCCTCCAGGGGATCTTCCTGACCCAGGGGTTGAACCCAGGCCTCCTGCACTGCAGGCAGATTCTCTATCTAGTCTGAGCCACCTGGGAAGCCCAGTATGGTCCTAAAGATGTCATAAGTGCTGATGTTCAGTTTTCTACTCCTACATCTCATTTCAGCAGGATCTGGTACCAGTCTAATGCCTGGCAGTGTTGGCCTTTGATGATGCTAGAACAAAAGGAATTGGGATTCTGTGTTGGGCCAAAAGTTGTCAGGACCTTTATTCTCATCTATTCTATTTAGATAAAATGGTTTTGCCAGACTGGGATTTAAGTAAATGAGCTGACCTTTTTCTTCTAATGGGTCCTCAGTCAGGAGCCATTTGGATTTTCATTAGTGTCATTATTAATATTATTCAGTAGCTGGCCTTCCTCTGATCATTTGGCCTTCTTTCATTTGTATATTATAGGCCAGATTATGAGTTTTTTTAAACACATTTAACAGTGTGGTGAGTATATATGCCCCAAGAAAGGGATGGAATCCCCACAAATACCTGAGACAAGACCAAGGACTAAGTTGTAAGCTGAGATTTTTAGTGTGCTTGTTATCAGCTGGCACCGCAGTTTCAACTGAGAGAAGAGTGACCTGTTTGGAAGCAGAACATCAATCTTCCCTCTTCCTCCATTTTTCCCTCTTTCCCTCCCTCCCTGACTTCTTCTCTCCTTCTTCCCTCCTTTTCTCCTCTTTCTTGGTTGGCTGGCAGGCTGTTCTAAAGCAAGTGTACTTTTTTTGAGGGGGGTGGGTGGGAGGGAGTGTGTGGGGCTCTTTGGAAAGCAATGGAATCATTTTCTTTATAGAAAATGCCCATATATGATTTCAGGGAGTTCACAGAGTTTCTGAAACCAGACACAAGCTCCCCAGGTAAAGCCTCCTGCTCTCAAGTCAGTAATTGACTTTTCTCTCTTAGAATGAAGTAAGTAGAATCTGCAATGTAATTATAGCTTTCTTTGGGGCTTTGTTTCATTCCCAAGGGTTTTGATATTCCCCCTACAGTGGAGATTCAGAGTAGACTTCTTTTTAAAATCTCTCCCTCTAGCCTCTCTTCAGTCTGTCACCAGAAAACTGATGAGTGTGCCTCCAAAATGCTTTCTCCCTCATGCACTCATGTGGCCTTTACTGTCCCCACTTTTTATAATGGACTCAGTCTGCTTGCCTCCCATCTGTCCTTTCCATCTTCTGATGATGTTATTTTCATCCTCTGTGATGCCCCCTGCCATGTGTTCCCCTCTGGTCAGGCTCTACATGTGTCATCCTTATTCAAAAGGCACTCTTTTAAGTAGAACACTTCTGTATCATAATAGCTTCTTGCTAAATAGCTAACTCTGCTCATCTCTCTCAGTTATGCCAGAGCTCCATAATGGCAAATATATATTCTACCTGATACAGGCCTGTACTTCTTGACCATCTCCGAGAAACTAGGGCTGATAAGAAGAGACTTCGGAAAGCCTTGAGAGAATTTGAGGAACAGTTTTTTAAACAAACAGGAAGGTAAGTGTGGGCAGAGATATTTTTTAAGCTAATAACTCCTAGAGAACTAAGAGTTAGGAGTAAGCTCGGATTTTTTTTTTGTTTATTTTTTGTTTTTTTGCAGTAACAGTGACTTTATACAAGACATAATTTCCAGTGACTTACAACTAGCGTTTGTCTAATGCAACATTTGGGTAGTATCATTATTGGGTATGTTTTATAGGAGGCTGTAGCTATCAAGTATAAGACATGAATCTTTAAAAAAATAAAAGATGAACTCCCTAAATTCCCTAACTTTGCATAATAAATCCCATTATAACTATTGAATCAAACCTTAAATAAATCTATTTGATCTTTCAGCCCATGTTAGTTCTTTGTTCTAAGTTGACTGTTATATAAGTCCAAGTGACCTATCTTTCTGCTGATGGTAACTATCTAATGAGAAATGTTATGTGGTTGTTAAATTCAGAATATAAAACGATTTGTTTTCTTTTTTTCCTTTACAAAATTCCTATACAACTTTTACATTTTTTAACCTATCCAAACACAGGCAATTTAAAGAGTTTGAGAACCTTCTGGTGTGTTATTAGTCCTGCCAAATGGGTCTGCAGTGGTATTTGGCACGCCTCTGACATCCAGGGAAGTTAGTTATGTTCTATGTGTAGTATGTTAAATGCACCAGTGAGTAGGAAACCCACTTCAGATATGCTTACTATTTGGTTGAGGTTATCTGCCCTCTTGTGGTAATACACTTAAACTAAATGCAGAAGCGGTGCCATATTACAAGCAAAATCAAATAGTTGAATGGCTACGAAATACAGATCTTGCTTTTCTAAAACATTTCATTGGGAAGGGTTACCTGTCCATAGGTAAAATAACCATGCAAATAGATTATTAAAAAATGTAATGTTCTATAAATGTTCTTGGTAATAGTCATTATGCAAGAAGCATAATTATCTAGATATGACCTTAACAATTATGAGCCAGGACCTGTGCTAAATGCTTATGTATGTTTTATATAATAAGAAAAGTGGTTAAGGAAATACTTAGTACAATGCATTCTTGTTTATTAGCTAAAGGGGAGTGTGCTGGACCAGAGATAATTGCATCGCGAACTATTAGTGTTTCCCTATAAATTAGACTATTTCTTCACTTAGGTATGTTTACACAAATTAAGGTAGTATTTAGATACCCAGTTATGATAAGTTTGGCCCAGAATACAGAATGGAGTCAAAGGAATTATGTTAGTCTGAGAGGAACTCTGGCTATAGATTTGTATACTGTTCTGAGTTCTGAACTAGAGATTTCAGGGAAGACTCTGTATAGATTCCCAAAGAATATAGTTATCTACTGGTGTTGTAACACTATATATACTGCCCTGAAATTTCTAGTTCAGAACTCAGAACAGTACACAAATCTATGTGTACTGTTAGCTGTTCTTTTATTGGTAAGAAATATAACTTTATATACTGGTAAAATAGAAGGGGTATATGTTGTTTGCTTTTTACCCATTTTCAGCTATAGTTATATTAGAGAATATCTGTGTTTATATTCAGTAGCAATGGTGGTGACTTCATCTGGGTTTTCCAGTCCTTGTATTTCAAAGTCATGAGTGGAAATATTTTAAAAGCAATTGGCCATCTTTATTAACTAAGGAGATCCTGAACTAACTCTTGTCCTTTAGAAAATATATCCTGGCAATGTAATTTTCTGGGAAGGCAGATGATTTTAACTCCAGATGTTACCCAATTATTCTTCAAAGTAAATGTTAAGAACATCTGGCAGGAGGCATATGTATAAAAATGTGCATGATCCTTAGCCTAGTCTTAGTAGAATTAGTGTGCAAAGAACCACTACAATTTAGACTCAGATTCCTTAAAGGAACTTCTCTGTGTCTCTTCTATACATTAACAGACATAGTACTATAATTACAATAAAGTTTAGAAATAATTCATGTTTGTAAGGTAGCTACTGAGCTTTTCCCTCCTATTACCATAGATTTATAAGTTATTTCTGTTAATGTAATTTTCGTAGTATTTTTAGGTTGATATTTTAAACAACTATCACTATAAGGGCTGAATATTCTGCACAGGCTTGGATGTTAGGAGAAAGACTGGGTAAAAAAATATCTTGAGGGTTCTGGTTTTTATTTCCCACAGACCTTTCCACTTCCCCAGTGTTATATGTCTATGCACTGGACAATGTATTTGCAAAACACTTATAATAATTAACTTCTCAGGGCACTATTACATTGAAACCTAGTAACACATGGAAGAGGGAATGAATGAAGAGGAAAAGAGACTTGATGCAAAAATCTAGCGGAAATTGCTACCCTGTCCTTTTCTCACAAGAGTTAAAAAAGGCTTTTTAATGACTTGGTTCATTAATGAACTAATGGATTTTATATATATATATATATATATATATATATATATTTTTTTTTTTTTTTTGCAGAAGTCCACAAAAGGAAGATCGGATACCAATGGCAGATGAGTACTATGAATACAAGCATATAAAAGCCAAACTGAGACTATTAGAGGTCCTCATCAGCAAGCAAGATGTGGCCAAAACTATTTGAGGTTCAGGAAATGTTTGTGATCACTTTCACCTGCAATAAGGCAAGTTTATTTTCCTCTGCCGTTCTTGCTAAGTAGTATGACAACTGAAAACTGAAGCACTTTAGTGGGAGTTTTAGCTGTTGTTAAGAATGGATGGCAAGTGTAATTATACATGAATAGAAGGGATTAAAATGGGGGAAAATACAGTAAGTAACATATAATTGGAAGATAAACTTCAGCCTTCTCCATGTCAAGGAGAAAATGCAGAGTCAGTATAATTACTTCAGAAAACATCTATTTTATCAAACCTAAGGTAATATAAAGCGTCCACCTGTTAAATGGACCACTGGTTAGAGAAAGTCTACTTAATGTCCAAAGACTGCTTATACTGACATATGGAAAGAGCATGATTTTTAAAAATCAATAAGAACAAAAGAAACTCATTTTACATAGAAAGGGATACAGTTAGTAAGAATGTAATTTATCTGAAACTCTAATAGATTTTTAAGTGATAAAAAATCTACGACCTTGTCCCATAAGTCTGCTAGGCTTTCAGCACCCTAAAATATACTAGAATGTGTCACTGCTAATTTTTTATTTCTATATAAAAATAGCACATTATTTTATCTGTTCCTTAAAATTTTACATTTCTGATTACCAAAGTTCATTCTGATAGCATGTACTTTGTGAATTATCTTTGTTTATAACTGACAGATGTTTATATTAAAATAAAATATTGTATTAAAATTGGAAAATAGGTATTTTGGATAGATGTGTCTGTAGCATATAATCTAATGTGATCATAGTTATATAGCTAATCTTTTTCTTTACTATAAGATTATATAAACTATTTTTCCATTGGGAATATGTGTTTTTCTTAATGTTCCAAGGTCTATACTTTGTAAAGTCAAAAAATTTTCCCATGAACTATAGTTGTTCCTCATTCTGTATAAAATGAAAGGTTTAGAAAATGTTTGCTGTAACAGCTTGGAAAAGAAGCCTGAGTACTTTATTTGTGTCATTAACTTCAGTGTATATTGTTTTGTTATTTTGTATTAAACCACGTTTATTATTTTGCTTTTGTAAAAATAAGTAAAAGGTCCACATTTTCTCTCTCATACCAGCCACGTTTGTAGTTCTCTTTTCTGTAATGTTTAAGCACAATGGTGAACAAATTCACATTTTCATATAGTTTGGATGGGATTAATATTGACTCTTTCTGAAGCAGATGGTTTCAGAGGCTTATTGTTGTCTCTATATTTACCTATATTTACCTGATATTTTATAACCTTTATGAATCAGAATAATGTCCTTCACAAATTTGTTTAATTAAAGTTATGTACTTGTAACAGGACAGATACACAACTATTTGAGGTTTACAAACTACATCTTTGATAAGAGAAATGGTTTCGTGACATGTATACAATTGCTATTAAGATGTAACTCTATATATTCTATAAGATTGTAAATATTTTATACAACAATACAAATAAAATATTTTTCTATTATATTTATTATGTTGAAACACAGTAGTTGTTTCCTGTTAGCTAATATAAATAACATAAATAACACTGTCAAACAACAAGTTGGAAGTGCTGACAATTCTAGGCTTCAAGGTTTAACTCATGCTGCAATTACACTTTTTCATGCGGTTTGGAGTTATCCCAATATTTGTTCAGTAGATTAAAATGAGAGCATATTTAAACACCATTTATAAGCCATTATTTTGTATTTTACTAAAGCAGTTTATATAATAGTTTGGTTATGTTTGGCATAAAGGAAAAATAAAACCATTGCAGCATCTAGGCAAGAGGGTGTCAGAAACAACTTAGGACAGCTCATCTCTCACAGTCGGGGGAAGGGTAGGGAACAGGGAACACTACAACAGCTCGGAAATCTGAGAAGTGGTGGCTCGCTCTTGGTGACAGTGGCATGTGCATGCTTCAGTGGAAAACATCTGGGTGACGAAAATGGACAACAGAGGATCAGGGCTCCTACGGGAAGAAAGGGGGACTGAGAATAAGAAAAGTGGGCATTAACGTCCAACACTAATATTACAGGTTTTGCAGCTGGGATCTTTCTTTGCATTTGCAGTAGATAAACTCATGAGCTGATGACCAGTGATTTCTGCCACGGTGCCTAGAGAAAGACCCACGGGGTCAGTGTAAATGACTTCTAAAATGACATCCTGGGCATGGTGGTAAACCAGCATCCCATCTTCTTCTCTGCAGGTCAGAAATTTATTATCCTGGGAATTTAGTTGAGGAAGGCGCTGCTTACAAAATTCATCTCCTGGTGATCCCACAGGAGCAATGACCAGAATCACATAATGATAAGCAGTGTACATACAGTAGAAGTCCCCAAAGTATAAGTTAGTATTGGGGTTAAAAAGTTTTTCTGCTGCAATCTCAAACCTGTATCTTCCGTAAGGCGAATCCTGGGGTGGCTTCCCAGTATTGAATTCAGTGCTGCAGCTAAAGAAGATGCCTTCTAATTTTCCACTGATAGGAGAGCCATGGCTGCCACTGTTATCCTTGACAGAGGGCTGCATAGCATTCCCATGATGTTCTCTGCAAGAGAAAATAAATGGTCACTGCTTGGTACGGTGGTGGTAGAGCTACTCATGTACAGAGTTGAATGGTGACAGACTACGAGTCAACTGTCTACTGTTAAAGAGCCTGGGTGCTCATCCATCCTACAATCAGATCAAGGAGAAAGCATCTTTTGACATTACTTACAAAAAGCTAAATTCCAGCTGTGACCCTAAGGTAAGAATGCTCTGCTACAAACCTTGGAGGTCTTTTAACATGATAAATTTCCTGGCCAGGAAAACAAAAGTGGAATGAGAAATGTTATGGCTGAAATCACATCCACTATAAGCCTACTGGGTTTTAGAAGTGATTTGGGGAAGAGAAAACTGGACTGACAACGCTGGTTAAACATGCTGAATGTTTCTTCAAAGTCTGCCAGAATTTAGGTCTAAAGTGAGTGTTGTCCATGTACATCAGTACAAAAGCATCTTGTTTTATTTTTTTTGCTTCAGTTTTTTAACCCAGGCCCAGTGCGTCTACCTGCAATGCAGGAGACCTGGGTTCAATTCCTGGGTCGGGAAGGTCCCCTGGAGAAGGAAATGGCAATCTACTCCAGGATTCTTGTCTGGGAAATCCCATGGATGGAGGAGCCTGATAGGCTACAGTCCATGGAGTTGCAGAGTCGGACAGGACTTCACTTTCACTTTCACTTTCCAGTTGACTACTCAGGTCATCTTGCTTGCATTTTGTTTAGAATAGAGCTGGTATCTCCCTTTACCACACTCAGCTCTTTTCTCTACACTTCTCACCTCCCACTGGGCTGGACCTTCGTCATGCAGTTCTTCCTGCTCCTTGGTCCCTTCCATTCAATTATACCAACGAGAGAGACAATAAGAGACATGGAAAGATAGCCCATGGTCTTAGACTACAAGAATTAATATTATGAAAATGTCCATACTACCCAAAGCGGTCTACATTTAATTGGATCCCTATCAAATTAATATGACCCCTATCAAATTACCCATGAAATTTTTCACAGAACTAGAACAAGTAATCCTAAAATTTATATGGAGCCATAAAAGATTCAGAATTGCTGTGGCAATCCTAAGGAAAAAGAACTAACCTAGAGGCATAACCCTCCCACACTTCAGACAATACTGCAAAGCTACAGTAAGCAAAATATCATGATAACAGCACAAAAAATAGACATGTAGATCTATGGAACAGAACAGAGTCCAGGAAAAAACCCCATACACCTACAGTCAATTAATCTTTGACGGAGGAGGCAAGAATATATAATGGAAAAAAGAGTTTCTTCGGCAAGTGGTGTTGGGAGAGCTGGACAACTACATGTAAAAGAATGAAGTTAGAAGATTCCCTCACACCATACACAAAAATAAAGGTAAAATGGCTTAAAAACAAATATAAGAGAACACCATAAAACTCTTAGAACATTGCAAAGAATTCTCTGACATAAATTGTACCAGTGCTTTCTTATGTCAGTTTCCCAAGGCGATAGAAATAAAAGCAAAAAATAAATAAATGGGACTTAATCATAGTTAAAAGCTTTTGCACAGGAAACCAAAAACAAAATGAAAAAGACAGCCCACAGCCTGGGAGAAAATAATTTGCAAACGATGTGATTGCCAAGGGGTTAATTTACAAAATAAACAGTGCATTTAACTCAGTAACAAAAAACAAACAATTCAATTAAAAAATGGCCTGAAGACCTAAACAGACATTTCTCCAAAGAGGCATGACCAATAGGCACATAAAAAGATCCTTAACATTGCTAGTTATCAGAGAAACGCAAATCAAAACTACCAAGAGGTACCACTCTCACACTGCTGAGAACGGCCATCAGTAAAATGTCTACAAATAATAAATTCTGGAGATGATGTGGAGAAAGGGGACCCTCCCACACTGTTGGTGTAGCTGTAAATTGGTGCAGCCACTGTGGAAAACAGTAGGGAAGTTCCTTGAAAATCTAAAAAGAGAGTTACCATACGATCCAGCAATTCCATTCCTAGGCATATCTCTGGAAAAGATGAAAATTCAAAAAGATACACGCTCCCCAGTGTTTACAGTAGCACTATTCACAATAGTCCAGAGATAGAAGCAACCTAAATGTACATTGACAGATAAATACTACTCAGTCTTAAAACAGAAAGAATGCCATTTGCAGCAACATCAATGGACCTAGAGATTGCCATACTAAGTGAAGAAAGTCTGAAAGAGAAAGACGGTATTACTGCTTCCTGTGTGGCCTTCACTGGCGCTGCAGGGGTTAGCACCTTATTATCATCCCTTGGCTATGATGAAGAGTCCTGGTTTCCACTGGGCCCCTTCTGACACCAGCCCAGTGGGAAGGCTGACAGGCAACTCGTTGCCACTGGTGTGGGTTGTAAACACCAGCTCCCCATTAGCATTCTCTGATGCTACCGCAACAAGGGGTAGAGGAGGAGGGGAAGGTGGTTCCTAACAGTTGGAAGATGCAAGACTAGGTTTCCTACCTGGCTGTGGCTGGTGGTGTGGAGAAAAATACTTTTTCTGTGGTGTTTAGCTGGAGTAAAGGCAGTTATTGTCTACAAAGTCTGCCTTCAAGGCTGCCCCTTTCCGATTCACTTGGGTAAACACAGAAGACTTTTGGGGCAGGTATTTTTTTCGTCTGTGCCCACTGATGTGAGCTGATGACTAGCATCTAGTCCAGAACGAGAGCTAAACAGAAAATCCATCACTGTGTTGTCCTTCGGGTCCCAAGGTCCCTAACTCGTTGACCTTCTTTCCACCTTTCAGACTCTTACGTTTGCTTTATATAGGTAACACTCCTGGTTTTTAATTGTATGTAGTAGGAGGAAAGGGAGAAATAGGTCTACTCTATCTTGTCCTGAATCAGAAATTCTTACCTCATTACATTCTCAAGAACAAAACCCAATTATTAATATGACATGTATTCTGCATAAATCTACAAGTGCAATTATATGAGGTAGTAACAGCAGAAAACAGATAAACAGGAACTTAGGCTAGGAGAAATGTCTTACTATCGGTGACAGACATCAACTCAGAATATGCAATCTACCACCGAACACTGATGGAAATCCTACACGTGTCTACCCATATCAGGGGATCCCTGGAGGGAAACCTTTAAGATACAGAAAGGTATTTTAAGGACAAGTAAGCCGCCTAGGGAACTTCAAGGAGGAAGAGCAAAAGTGGTATTTTGATCTGGGGTAACATAAAGCAGTACTCATATAGGAATTCACTCCTAGAGGGAGAGATCAAAACGAGTTCATTCCATGTGGACTGATGCAGAATTTATCTAGGGATTTTTCATAATTCATACTGATTTGGAAAGTGTGTCAGGTAAGTGAAAGGTTCCTTTCTAGTCAAGCACTGTGAATAACAAGATGACATTTTAAATGAATTCTGATACAGTGTGCCCTGATTAGAATGCATTACATAAAAAGAAAATCAAGATCCATTGATGCTAATGTGGTTTCAGTTAACACAACTTTTTAAAAATCAGTGTTGAAAGACTGTACTCATGCCTTGGCAAATATATTTTATGTATACATACTGAAGTATATGTATATAAACTGTATCAAATTTAACTTTCATGGATTTTACAACTATCATGGAAAATCCAACAAAGGTAAATTTCCCTGTTAGTAAATACACCTTTTATACTAGTATATTGGAATCAATCATACAATATATACAACAATTTTCTTTCCATTTTCCATACTTTCTGTCTTTATCTTTTTTCTTCTTGGAAGAACTTTTGAAAACAGATGGAGCAAATTCTAGAGTTATCTAAGGACCTGAAAACAGGCCAAAGGACAGAGAAAAGTCAGAGAAACAGTGACCTCCAGTGGCCACCTAAGATTGACGCTGGCAGCCTTCCAGGGCTAAGCCTAGTACCAAAGGTCTATTTACTTATTCCATTGCTGTATTTATTTGGAAAGAAAATAGCAACAGTGGATCTTTTTTATTTCTAATTTTATGCTTAACAAATATAAAGAAATGCCTTTCTTGTTAAGTCATATGTGGTTATTCCCATACAACAACTGACAAGTATAATACTTTGTATTCTCTCTCAGTTTATATTCTATAAATTATGTGAACAGCATTTTCCATAAATTATATAGACTCAAGAGTAAATAATTTACCAGAAAGAGAATTATAGAGTAAACTCTGTATTTATAGGCTATTCAAACATAAGGCAGGAATTGTTTTCATGATCAAAATATATGATATTGCAAAGCACTTATTTTGAAGAACATGCATGCCTAAATTCACCTCTGTCTCTTTATTTCCCTTTGCATTTTCCATAGCTTGGAGCTTATTTAGATTTGGAACCATCATCTTGATTTAAGAAAAACTAGAGAGTTATGAAACAAAACAACAAACCTTCCTAAATTTTTTTCATATACAATCCCATCAGGAGTTTAAAAAGTGAGAGCAAGGCTTTTAAAATGACAGATTATAGGGATTACTGTGTAGAAGTTTTAGAACCTGTACAGCACTGTCAAAGGCTTCTTAAAAACACACATCTACCCATTTACTCTCTTGAAATTCTCTTCTACAAATATGAAAGGGCTGTAAGTATTAAAACTACTTGTGACATGGAATTCTTTTTAATTCTGGGAAACTGTTTTCAGGGACAAACACAGGATAACTTAAAAATAATACTGAACACTAGAATTCAAAAGTAAATAAGATTTCCCTCGTGAATAATTAACACAGTATAATAGCTGGGAGATTTCTACGTTGGCAGAAGCCTGACAATCCCGCCTAATTCACCGTATCTCATGAGACAGTCACCCTTTTATTCTCTCATTTTCAGGAGAAATTTCATTAGTTGGTATGAGACAGAAGGTACTGAGTTACTGGGAATCAGAGGAGTCCGTGACATGCTCATCAGCCTTAACCTTGGCGGCTTAAGGTCTTCCACCCAAACAGATAGGAGTTGGTATTACAAGTGATCACAGAAAGGAATCTAAGTGAAGTGGAAAAAAAAAAAAAAAATCCCATGATCTGATTTTTTTCTTTTACTTAATTATTCTAGGA
The DNA here is from genome assembly GCF_002263795.3 of Bos taurus. Taxonomy (NCBI): domain Eukaryota; kingdom Metazoa; phylum Chordata; class Mammalia; order Artiodactyla; family Bovidae; genus Bos; species Bos taurus. The sequence goes on along the minus strand of NC_037355.1, from coordinate 14,876,557 downwards.
AATAAAAGTCAGTATAATTAAATATTTTGAGAAGAAAACTAAAATTCCTATTTAACAGAAGCAGACTCAAGGGAAACCTGAGCCTAGAATTTGGAATGGCACTTAGTAAAGCAAATCATTATGTATCTTTTTCGATTCTTACCGAATGTAGTCAAAATATTCTTTGTGCTGGTTACGATAAAAAACAGAAAATTTGAGCATCCGTCCTGCAATCACTTCGGCCTTCTCCAACAGTTGTGTTAGATGAACTTTTGAATAGTCTGAAAATAACAAAAAAGTTTGTTATTAAAAATACACTATCAAAAGTATTGACTGCATGCTTAATAATTTGTAGATTATTCAAATACTCTTTTGCGAAACTCATGTCAGTAAATAAGAAACTGCACTTAAAAAGAAAACATTCACTGTCTTTGTGGCACATTTTTTCTACAAAAATATTTCTGTTTATGGTTGTTTTTAAGAATACACTTGCATTTTTTTCACTCGCTGAAATTAAAGATCCTGAAACCAAAGTGTTATACACTTGCATTTTTTTCACTCGCTGAAATTAAAGATCCTGAAACCAAAGTGTTAAATAAGGAACACGGATTCGAGTAATGTCAATCAGCACCACACTAGCCTTTCTTCCATCAGCTGCTGAATCAAATAAAAGATTGTAACCTGAAAGCAATAGCAAATATAATTTAAAGGAGTAATAATAATAATGGTCATCTAATTGTAACCTGAAAGCAATAGCAAATATAATTTAAAGGAGTAATAATAATAATAACAATGGTCATCTAATTTACTCCCTAAATCTATGAGGCTGGGAAGACAGATTAAATATAACCATTTTATTGATGCAGAGATTGAAGCCTGCCACAGTTTAATGATTTGCCAAATGTCCATAAAGCTAGTAACTTAGAGACTACGTCTCTGGCTACTAGTTGGTAGTTTTGAGTACACAAGAGCTCGTGAAAATATAAAGCATCTCTCACAGTAAGCTGATCTCTTTACCAGCTTTTTGTTTTGAAAATTGAGGATTGTTGCCAAACTCCTGTTCTAGAATCTAAGCAAAAATTTTGGTCTATAAAGATTTCAAGACTTTCCAAATGAAAGCAATCTAGTTGAACTACTCATGGCAGCATAGTGTACTCACTGTGTCACTGGCTCAATGAACATTTATTTAGATTAGGACACGTGATATACAAGACACTGTGCAAAATTAAATGAATGATCAATTGAAAAGATAAAAAAATTCCTCTTCCTCTCAAAGAATTCAGTCTAAGGGAAGAGGTAATATATAGACAGCTGTGACTTATTATGGGGTTTTATCTGTGTCTCCGATTAAACTAGATTGGTCAGTGGCATTGTATTATTTCCAGTACTTTGCACAGTGCATAGCATACAATATATGCTCAGTAAATTTTGAGTGAATTAGATGTCTAGGTTAAAAGACAATATATAAGATAGCTTTCTAAGATTTACAGAGTAAAGGTGATTGATAAAGCTTAGGTGAAACAGGCTCTGAATTATTTTAATAAACTGAAACAACAAGCTTTGAAAAAAATTCTTAGATTTTACTCATGGAAACAAAATGATTTATAGAAAAATATTGTGGCACATTTAAAATAAGCTGGCATTTTCCTTATTATTTACCCCTAAAACTTCCTTAGAATATTTAGGGGATATACTTGAATAAAAGAGCAACAGATCAATCACTCTAAAGGAAAGAAAGAAAACTAAAGGTCTTTCTTTATATACATAGAAATAAAACATGTACTCATGTAGTCATATAGATTATAGAATGGAGTATCTAGACAGGTATTTCTGAACTGAAAATGCCAAAGGTCTTCCTTAAGCTAAGGAAGAAATATTATCTCATTTTTCCTTAGTGTCAAGTGGGGTTTTAGGAGGTACATTATAGCTTCTTAAAAAATGACTACTACGATGCTGTTTGGTACAATTCTATGGAAAATAGCATGTATTAAAACAATGTCAAAAGCTACTGTGTCTTTTACTGTGTCTACATCCCTGGTAGGATGGAATCAGGGCAAGTGGAAAGATGTGTAAAAAGAGTAAGCGTGAGGTGGATTCCAAGGAGGAATTTTAATTCAGGAGAAAAGTTGAGGGGATACAGTAATTCTAATGTGACACATAAAATGCAGGTAAAATGAGAATTCTTTACACACTATTAATACAATGTTGAAATCTTTAGCAATTTAATTACTGACTACTGGACTATGATGTATATCATATCTATTCTAAAATATATTTTCCCCACATTTCAGCATCTCTGACATGAGTCTAGTATATGTAATAAGAAAACACTGTTTCACAGTTTAATTGGCAGTTTAATTTTTTCTTATCAATACATAAAGTGGTGGATCTTACAACTACGACATCTTAGGAAGAAATATAGCACCAGAGGGATACTATTTTGTTCGCTCTCATACACTGAGATCCTTAGCAGCTTCCTCACAGAACAAAAAAGGTTGAAGATAAAATCACAATAATTAAGCATTAAAACTTCATCCATTCTACATATCCACATGGGAAATTTTATACTGAGTTTGAAATTAAGAAAAAAAAAAAAGATATTGAGATAAAGCAGTAGCTAAGCACATCCTGAGTCTGAAGTAAATCTACTGTGAGGCTATGGGGAAAAAATAGCTGATTTATCTGAAGGATGCCTCAGCTGGGGAAGTTGCTAAGCAACCTGCAATAGGTGAGGCAAGTGTCTAAGACTTTCTACAAGCTCCTTTGTGTGGAAACAAACATTTAGCCTCTTTCTACAGTTTTATAGAGGAAACAATCACCTAGACAAAGAGGAAACAAAGCCCTATTCTAAGAGACAGAAAGAATGGATGACAGATGTATTCAGGTAGCTATGTCTTTGTGTCCCTTCACCATCTATTTAAGTGCTCAATAAATATTTGTTTCTTGACTGAATGAATAAACAGGTATATAAATATACGATATGAATGGTTATGGTAACCTTTTCAACCCATTGGGCTATTAAGATACAATTCAAGATCAAGAGGGACGGGCTTTCTACATTAGACACCCCAATGCCAAATGGCTATGAGGTACTTTCATGAAGCAGAGACACACAAACTCACACGACATGAGTTTAGAGAGAGATGATCAGCATTCAAGTGAAAAGTCCAATAACATTTCTGTTAAGTAAAGTCATTGTGATCTGCCTTCATTTCCTTAAATTAGAGAATGATGTTTCTGGTTTCCTTCTTTCAAGAGTGTGAAAATAAATGAAAAAAAGGAAGAAAAAAGATCTTTCTCCCTCTCAAAATGAATCTCAAAATATGCTGAATATATTTTCATACTGCATCAATTTTTATTTTTAAAGCCTTTACTTTGAAAAATCAAACTGTGCATGTAGCACAGAAATAATTTAATGCCATTACCCAGCTTTTGCTGAGAACCTCCACTCTCTCTATCAGTTTGTTCTATCACACAGTGCTACTGGCAATGTAAAAATGACCAATGCAATAAATATCACTTAATAATTACAAAAATATACTTTCTATAATTAGCTTTCCAGGAACTATTAAATAAGCACCCCCCCCCATATTTGTACCCAGTTCTCTTACCTGCTGTGCAGAATTCTATAATTTCACTCCATTCAGACACAACATAATCACCATCAACTTGTTTTGAGGCAGTCTGCACTGCTACTGTATACTCAGTTCTTGGGCTCAAAAACCAGTGTCCACGGACAGTCATCGGCAAGGGAACAGCTTTTGCCACCAGTTTTGTTGGAACATCCTAAGAAAGGAAAGGAGGAAGAGAGGTACGGGTGGGTGGAAGAAGATGAATTAATGTAGCAGTATAACTTGAGTCAACTGTAAACAGTGTGGAAGAACTTATTAAATTCCTAGCTAAAATGTTTAAAGATATTTAGCAATTACTATCTTCAAATCTCTTATTCTTCAGATGTAAAAAAAAAAAAAAAAGGCCCGATTTGATCAAGAAACATGCAAAGATTACACAGCTAGCTAATGGCATAAGTGTACATGGATTCATCTTCTTGACTTCTAGTATAATGTTCTTCTTTGTACATTCCTTAATATGCTCCTTAAAATGCAATATTCTAATATTTTAAAATATTATATTTATTTAATATATTGCTGCTGTTCAGTCAGAGAAGCCCATTATTAAATATTTTATATGTGAAGGGACAGAATATTTTTAAATAAATGATTGCTTCACATGCAAATGTGGTAACATTTGTTTTACTTGTATTCAAGTGTGGAGCCTATATCACAGAAAGTCTAGGTATTTTAAAACGATGATTAATAAGGTAACTAAACCTGGTTCATATTCACTGTATTTCCAAAGATATGGTATTCTAAGTATGGGATGAAGAAAGGGGGTCAAATCTTGACCCCTCACCATTTAATGCTAAACATTTCAAAGCTAATTCAAAGAAGCCAAGTGTCACCAAAGAGAATATCCAACACTAGAAAGATTAAAATTGGAACATAGGAAATTACTGTTTTATCAATCTTGTCCTATCACATTTATCTGTATGTATAAGTCTCACTCACCATTAGTATGTATACTTTTACTATACACATATAGTAAAATGCATAAATCTTAGACAAGAATTCTTCCAAAAGATTTATCAAGTTAAAATCTAGTTATAAAATATTAAAGTAAGATCAGTTTTCATATCAGTGAAAACACTGAAAACATAAGAAAGAATTTTTAAGTCAGAGAACTATTTATCCTCTCTAGAGCTACTTTTGGAGAGAGATATGTATCGGTTAAGATAGTGATAAGCAGACAGCTAAGAGCATAAATATTAGAGAATTGTTACAAGTCTAAAACACCTAAAGGCTATTTGTACTCTCAAACAATAAAATTGATTACATAAAGCAATTTTCAGCCCGTAAGTATTTTGACAAATATTCTAAAGTCTATAAGCTGCCACTGATATTCTCCTTTTGGCAGTTATTTATAGGGAAAAATGTGTGCTTCAGTGGAAAACTATGAACCATCTATAGCACACTCTGCTGGTTGTCTTCTTCCGATTTTGCGGAATATATTCTACAACTCTGTAATTTGTAGACATGCGAAACCAATTCCGTCATTCTTGTCTAAACACATGCCAGTGAATTTTGTCCCCTGGAAGTACTCCCTGTCCTCCTGCCCTTGTTCTTCACCAACACCACACGGGTTTTGCCTCCACTGTACATTTATTTCAATATCCTGGTCCTTAAAATGTCTTTTCTGGACCATCCTTTGAAGTGGCTCTATTAAAAACTTCATCAGTTACCTCATTAGTGTTAAATAAAATCTTTAACACGTTCATTTTTATGTCTGTATGAGAGTTAAGATTTCACCTTTTCTGGGAGAAAAAAGTGTATTTTAACCCATATATGTGTCATTTTCTTATAAAATTTCTTGGAAGGATACAGCTTTTAAATGACATAACTTTCATTTTTAATGTCAAGTATAAGTAATCAGTGCAACATTATTCCTTCTTTCAAAATGGCATCATAATTAGAAAGTTTTAAGATACAAATGAACATAAGGCTGTGTTAGCATTTTACCTTGTGTTTAAATTTATTGGAGTTCTTGTTCTCTTTCTTATTGAGGTCAATGAAATAGTGTGTAATGCGGTCCTTTGACTTTGAATCCATTTCCCATGAGATCTTGAATGAGTCGCAGGTGATGTTGCTTATTTTGATGTTGCGTGGCACAGGAAGTTCCTCCATCTCTGCTATGCCACTGTCCTGTGATTTGTTCCCTGCGAGAAAACAATGCACAGATAGTTTCTGACTAGTGAACTCTTCCTAGTTTGCAAGGCCATTAGCTACCTGTTTGTGAACTCATCTAATTACTAAATTTTAGATTTCATTTTGTTCACGAAGTAATTTGAGTGTTAATGATAGTAAGACTGTCATTACGTGATCACATTACCAACAAAAAGCAGAAATGAATTAGTCCTTACCACCTCTATGTTTTCAGTCTTCTCTCCCAGTTTCTGCTTTTACAGAAATGAAAGCAAGAACGCTGTCGATCCACCTCTCTAACCTATGAAAGTTTAGCCTTACATGGTAGATTCTGTCTGAAAAGGGACCATTTTTCTTACATGACCAATTGACTCTGCTCTAAAGTAATCCTAGGTGTTTTTAAGCTAAATGAAATCAGAAACGTTGATAATGATATGAAAGAGTCCAGTCAAATAAAGGGAAATTTCTTTTAAAAAATCTGTGAGGTGTCAGTGACAGACTATAAAAATTGTTCCTTTTGGAAATTTATATATAGAAATAGCACATAATGTTTATGTTATATTTACAAATAATATAAAAGACCATTTTTAAAACAGTTACTGTAAAGGGATTACTCTAGGAATCTTTTTGCCTGTCATAGCCATGCTGATTGATATTATTAAAATCTTGAAGAACTCATCTGACATCTGGTTACTTTACAGACTATGTCCTACATTTTCAATTCGAGAAAATTCTATCACTTTGGCCAATATTATAGAGCAGAGTATGACAGATGACAGGACAAAAAGAGAAAATATAGAGTTGACAAGTTTGTTTCATATGTAACAAAGACATATTGAATGAAATTTTATTCCACTTCTTCCTGTGTTCCTTTTCCCCCAAGACAAAGTAAAATTCAATGCCCCAGAAAAAATATATAATTGTTATTCATATGATAAAAGTCATAGGTCATAGATCAGCTATCTAACTTTTCTTTAACATAATAAAATAGCAAACCTTGATCAACAAAAACTGAAAGGAACAACAGTGAATGTCCCTTTGTAACAACACCTTCCACTTTCAGATTAGTTTGTATTCTTTACCCCCACAAGGTCTTCCCAGCTGGCTCACTGGTAAAGAATCCATATCCCTTGGAGTAGGAAATGGCACTCCTATATTCTTTCCTGGGAAATGGCATGGACAGAGGAGCCTGGCAGGCTATAGTCCATGGGCTCAGAAAGAGTCGAACATGACAGAGCATGCACACACAGCACCTCCCCCCCTCACACCTTCTCAATCACTGTTGTAAGACTTTTGATAATTTGCAGTCTTATTATTCATCCATTTGTTTCACCACAAGCTGTGTTGTGGCCAGAGCAACCTGATGACAAAGACTAATTTCAAAGTAACTAAAGTTCTTTGTCATTCTTGAACAATACTTTGAAAAATCCTTTCTTCTCTCATGTACTCCCTCACACCCTAGTTTACCCAGATTCCCATTTGATGAGACTCCCAGAAAAATTATTCCTTCACTTTTTTTTGCACCCCCCCCCCCCCGCCACACATGGCCTCATAGCATCCCAAATTGCTTCTTGCAGATGACACCACCCTTATGGCAGAAAGTGAAGAGGAACTAAAAAGCCTCTTGATGAAAGTGAAAGAGGAGAGTGAAAAAGTTGGCTTAAAGCTCAACATTCCGAAAACGAAGATCATGAAATCTGGTTCCATCGCTTCATGGCAAATAGATGTGGAAACAGTGTCAGACTTTATTTTTTGGGGCTCCACAATCACTGCAGATGGTGATTGCAGCCATGAAATTAAAAGACGCTTACTCCTTGGAAGGAAAGTTATGACCAACCTATATAGCATATTCAAAAGCAGAGACATTACTTTGCCAACAAAGGTCCATCTAGTCAAGGCTATGGTTTTTCCAGTGGTCATGTATGGATGTGAGAGTTGGACTGTGAAGAAAACTGAGTGCCAAAGAACTGATGCTTTTGAACTGTGGTGCTGGAGAAGACTCTTGAGAGTCCCTTGGACTGCAAGGAGATCCAACCAGTCCATTCTAAAGGAGATCAGTGCTGGGTGTTCTTTGGAAGGAATGATGCTAAACTCCAGTACTTTGGCCACCTCATGTGAAGAGTTGACTCATTGGAAAAGACTGATGCTGGGAGGGATTGGGGGCAGGAGGAAAAGGGGATGACAGAGGATGAGATGGCTGGATGGCATCACCGACTCGATGGACGTGAGTTTGAGTGAATTCCAGGAGTTGGTGATGGACAGGGAGGCCTGGTGTGCTGCAATTCATGGGGTCGCAAAGAGTTAGACACAACTGAGAGACTGAACTGAACTGAACTGAAAAGCCTTTCAGAAGTCAAGTGAAGGAAGAAACAAAGTGGAATCTCTTTAATGGCCTTGGGAAAGGGAAAGGCAATAAATATGCAAATGGTAATTTTTGTTCTAGTTAATAAAAGCTGACATTTTCTGATTGCAGTTATCTTCAAAACATAAGCAACATTAAATGAAAACCTTTCTGAACTAACAGCAGACATTTCTGCACAAATCACATGCATTATAAGAAGGAACCAAGATGGCTGAGGAGTAGGACTTGGAGCTTATTTCCTTCCACAGATACATCAAAAACACTTTGACAAATGGAATGATTTGCACAGAACGTCTACTGAACACTGACAAAAGACCTCAGCTTTCAAAAAGGGCAAGAAAAGCTCAATGTAACCAAGTAGGACAAAAGAAAAATGAAACAAAAAATGAGAGAGAAAGGCACTGGATGGGACCTGTGCCCCGGGGAGGGAGCTGTGAAGGAGGAAAGGTTCCCGTACCCTGGGAAGTCTTCTCACCAGCAGGGTGAAGGGGGGGAATCAGCTGGGACAGAGGGGGAACACCAGTGTGCGGAAGGCAAGAGAGAGTGACCTGCACAGACAGTTGGCACTGCCACCCTGTGCCCCCCAGCCTGGGGTGCTCGTCCACTGGTATGGGCAGCAGCTGGGTGCTGAAGCTCAAGCTTCAGGTCAGACCCAGGGAGAGGACTGGGGCTGCCTGTAGGCAAACAGCCTGACTCTTCAGTTGTGAACTGTGACAACTGAGGGTGCACTCGGAAGAAGCTGAGTTCACCAGAGAGGCAAGGCACCATTACTAGGGGAGTCCAGGAAGAGCGGTGAGACCGCCATAGGAGCTTCTTTACATGTGTGCATGCTCTCAGGCAACAGGATGCTACCTCTATGAGTTCTGGGGTTGGGCAAGAGCTGTTGCCACTATTGTGGGCTCTAGAAGTGGGCAGGGGCTGCTGCAGAAACTAGGGAACATGGCCACAGAAGCCAGTTGCTGCCGCTGCGGTCAAGGGAAGCATGCATGAGCAGGGAGCAGGCACCAAGCCCTGCCTCTGCTGTCCTAGGAGGGCATGGGCTTTGCCACCACTGGGAGATCCAGAAGTAGGTGCCGATCACTGCTCCTGCTGTCCTGGGGCGCACACGCCACACTGCTGTTGGGAGACCCGTGGGTGGGCGCTGATCACTGCCACCATACCAGGAGAGCACGCAAGGGGTGCTGCACTCACACACCCCATATCAAGGGGATAATGAGCAACGTACATTGAGGAAGGAGGCAGAAAGCATTTCAAATAAAAGCAGCCCCTCAAGTTTGGACAAAATGGTGAAGTAAAAAGACTTGAGCTCACTTCCTCTTATAAAAACACCAAAATCACAACTGAACAACTATTGACAAAAAAGACTGGAACCTACCAAAAAAAGTTTTATACCCAAAGATGAAGAAGCTGTGAGATGGCAGGGGGGGTAATTTCACAATATAATCAAATCCTATACCAGCTGGTTGGGAGACCCACAGACTGGAAAATAATGGTATCACAGAGGGTCTCCCACAGGAGTGCTAGTCCTGAGCCCCACTTCAGGCTCCAGAACCTGAGGGTCTGGCAGTGCAAGGAGGCGCCTCCAGCATCTGGCTTTGAAAACCAGCAGGGTTGGAGTGTAGGAACTCCCCAAGACTGGTGGAGACAAAGACTCCACGCCTAGATGGTGCACAGATGATTTCCTGTCCCCTGGGACCCAGAACAAAGCAGTGACTCCACAGGAGCTTGGGCTAGACCTACCTGAGGGTCATGGAGAGTCTCCTGGGGAGGCAGGAGTTGGCTGTGGCACAGTGGTGGGACAAGGAGACTGAAGGCAGAGCGCCCCCCCCCCACCACAATGAAACTGAAACTGTGATTTATAATCTGACAAACAAAAGTCTAAGATCAGATGGCTTCACAGGTGAATTCTATCAAGCCTTTAGAGAAGAGTTAACACCTCTCTCTCTGAAACACCTCCAAAAGTTGCAGAGGAAGACACATTCCCAAACTCATTCTATGAAGCTACCATCAACCTGGTACCAAATCCAGGCAAAGATACCACACACAACAAAAAGAAAATTATAGGTCAATATCACTGATGAATATAGATGCACAAATTTGCAACAAAATACCAGCAAATAGAATCCAATGATACATTAAAAGGTTCATATACCATGATAAAGTGGGACTTTTCCCAGGGATGCAAGGATTTGTCAGTATCTGCAAATCAACTGTCTGATACACTACACTAACATACTAAAGAATAAAGATCACATGATCATCTCAACAGATGATCAGAAAAAGCTTCTGACAAAATTCAACACCCAATCATGATAAACTCTACAGAAAGTGGGCACAGAAGGAACATACCTCAACAAAATAAAAGCCATATTTGACAAACCTCTAGCTAACATCATACTCAGTGGTGAAAAGCTGAAAACAGTTCCTCTAAGATAAAAAACAAGACAAAGATGTTCACTCTACCAAGTTTATTCAACATAGTTTTGGAAGTCCTAGCCATGGCAATCAGAGAAGAAAAATAAAAGGAATCCAAATGGGAAAAGAAGAAGTAAAACTGTCACTGCTAAGATGCTACCAGAAAACTACTAGAGCTCATCAATGATTTCAGTAAAGTTGCAGGATACAAAATTAACACATAGAAATCTGTTGCATGTCTATACACTAACAATGAAAGATCAGAAAGATAGATTTAAGAAACAATCCCATTTACCATCACATCAAAAAGAATAAAATAGGGCTTCCCTGGTGTCCCAGATAAAGAACCTGCCTGTCTGTGCAGTTGACACGGGTTCAATCCCTGGTCTGGGAAGAACCAACCCACTGCAGAGCAACTAAGCCCACGCACCACAGCTATGAAGCCCAGTGCTCTAGAGTCCGGGAACCACAACTACTGAGGCCTCACGCTGCGACTACTGAAGACTGTGTGCCCTAGAGCCCATGCTCTGCAACAGGAGAAGCCACCACAGTGAGAAGCCCTGAATACACCTCACCTAGAGAGTAGCCCCTGCTCTCCACAACTAGAGAAAAGCCTATGCAGCAATGAAGAACCAGCAGAGCCAAAAGTAAATAAATACAATTATTTTTTAAAAAAAGAATAAAATGTCCAGGAATAAACCAACCTAAGGAGGCAAAAAACCTGTACTCTGAAAACTGCAAGATGCTGATGAAAGAAATCAAAGATGACACAGATGGAAAAATATAACATGTCCATAGATTGGAAGAATCAATACTGTCAAAATGACTACACTACCCAAGGCAATCTACAGACTCATTGCAATCCCTATCAAATTACCGATGGCATTTTTCACAGAACTAGAACAAAATAATTTTTAAATTTGTATGCAGGCAAAAAAGACCCCAAATAACCAAGGCAATCCTAAGGGTGGGGTGGGGGGAAACAAAAATGGAGCTGAAGGAATCAGGCTCCCTAAATTCAGACTATACTACAAAGCCACCATTTTCAAACATAAGGTACTGACACAAAACAGAAACAGTACCTCAATGGAAGATGATAAAAAGCCCAGAAATAAACCCACACACCTGTGGTCACCTAATAAGTGACAAAGGAGGAGATACACAATGAAGAAAAGACACTCTTTGGAGGAGATGCTTCTGGGAAAACTGGAGAGCTACATGAAAAAGAATGAAATGAGAAAATTCTTTAACACCATATACAAAAGCTCAAACTGGATTAAAAGCCTAAATATAAAACCTGATACTATTAAACTCCTTTAGAGGAAAACATAAGAACAACACTCTTTCATATAAATAATGGGTTTTTTAAATCCATCTCCTAGAGTCATGGAAATAAAAACAAAAAATAAATGGGATCTAATTAAACTCAAAAACTTTGTACAGCAAAAGAAACCATAAATAAAATGAAAAGACAACCCACAGAATGGAAGAAAATATCTGCAAATGATGTGACTGATGAGGGATCAATCTCCAAACTATACAAACAGCTCATGCTACTCAATATCAAACAACTCAACTGAAAAAGGGTACAAGACTTAAATAGACATTTCACCAAGGAAGACATACAGATTGCCAAAAAACACATGAAAAGATGCTCAACATCACTAATTATTAGATAAACGGAAAAAAAAAGCACAATAAGTTACCACCTCATGCTAGTCAGAATGTCCTAAGTCGCTTCAGTTGTGTCCAATTCTTTGTGACGCCATGGACTGTAGCCTGCCAGGATCTTCTGTCCAAGGGGTTCTCCAAGCAAAATACTGGAGTGTATTGCCATGCCCTTCTCCAGGGGATCTTCCCATCATCAAAGGCCATCATCAAAAACTCTATACACAATAAATTCTGGAGAGGGTGTTGAGAAAAGGGAATCCTCCTACACTATTGGTAGGAATGTAAATTGGTACAACCACTATGGAGAACAGTTATATGTATTTTCCTTAAAAAATTAAAAATACAGCTACCATATAATCCAACAATCCTAATCCTGGGGGTATCTCCAAAGAAAACCATACTTCAAAAATATACATGTGCCACAATGTTCATTGCAGCACTATATACAACAACCAAGACATAGCAAGTGATATAAATGTATATCCACAGATGAATGTATAAAGATGTGGTGTACATACACAATGGAATATTACCTAGCCATAAAAAATAATGAAATTATGCCATTTGCAGCAACATGGATGGACCCAGAGATTATCATACTAAGGTAAGTGAGTCATACAGAGAAAGACAAATATCATATGACATCACTTATATTTGGAACCTAATTTTAAAAAATGATAGAAAAAAACTTATTTTATTTTTTTTACAAAACACTAGGCCATTCAGATATTACCTAAAGGGGAAGTGACAAATGGATTATACAGTGCAAGTGACAAATAGATTTAAGGGATTAGATCCGACAGAGTACCTGAAGAACTATGGATGGAAGTTCGGAACACTGTACAGGAGGAGGTGACCAAACCATCCCCAAGAAAAACAAATGCAACAAGGCAAAATGGTTGTCTGAGGCGGCCTTACAAATAGCTGAGAAAAGAGAAGCAGAAGGCAAAGGAGCAAAGGAAAGATATACCCATCTGAATGCAGAGTTCCAAAGAATAGCAAGGAGAGATAACAGTCTTTTTAAATGAATAGTGCAAAGAAACAGAGGAAAACAATAGAATGGGAATCACTAGAGATCTCTTCAAGAAAATGAGAGATACCAAGGGAACATTTCATGCAAAGATGGGCACACAAAAGGGCAGAAACGATCTGGACCTAACAGAAGCAGAAGATATTAAGAAGAGGTGGCAAGAAAACATAGAACTGTACAAAAAAGGTCTTAATGATCCAGAGAACCATAATGGTGTCATCATTCACCTAGAGCCAGACATCCTGGAGACTGAAGTCAAGTGGACCTTAGGAAGCATAACTACCAACAAAGCTAGTAGAGGTGATGGAATTCCAGCTGAGCTATTTCAAATTCTAAAAGATGATGCTATGAATATGCTGCACTCAATACGCCAGCAAATTTGGAAAACTCAGCAGTGGCCACAGGACTAGAAAAGGTCAATTTTCATTCCAATCCCAAAGAAGGGCAATGCTGAAGGGAGTATGACAAGGCTGTATATTGTCACCCTGCTTATTTAACTTCTGTGCAGAGTACATCATGTGAAATGCCAGGCTGGATGAAGCTCAAGCTAAAATCAAGATTCCTGGGAGAAATATGAATAACCTCAGATATGCAGATGACACTACTCTAATGGCAGAAAGCGAAGAGGAACTAAAGAACCTCTTGATTAAAGTGAAAGAGGAGAGTGAGTGAAAAAGCTGGCTTAAAACTCAACATTCAAAAAACGAAGATCATGGCATCATCCAGTCCCATCACTTGATGACAAATAGATCCGAAAACAATGAAAACAGCGAGAGACTTTCTTTCCTGGGGCTTCAAAATCACTGTAGATGGTGACGACAGTCATGAAATTAAGAGACACTTGCTTCTTGGAAGAAAAACTATGGCAGACCTAGACAGCATATTAAAAACCAGAGACATTCACTTTGCTAACAAAGGTCCCTATAGTGCAAGCTGTGGTTTTTCCAGTAGTCATGTATGGATGTGAGAGCTGGACAATAAAGGCTGAGCGCCAAAGAAGTGATGATTTTGAACTGCAGTGCTGGAGGAGACTCTTGAGAGTCCCTTGGACTGCAAGATCAAACCAATTCAATCCTAAAGGAAATCAAACCTGAATATTCATCTGAAGGCCTGATGCTAAAGCTCCAATACTTGGTTACTCATTGGAAAAGACCTGATGCTGGGAAAGATTGAGGGCAGGAGAAGGGGGAGACAGAAGATGAGATGGTTGGTAGCATCATCGACTCAATGGACATGAGTCTGAGCAAACACAGGGAGATAATGAAGGAGAGGGAAGCCTGGGGTGCTGCAGCTCATGGGTTTGCAAAGTCGGCCATGACTGAGTGACAACAAAACAAAAAGACTCACAGATGTAGAATACTAACTTACGGTTACTAAAGGTGTTTGGGAGGGATAAATAAGGAGGCTTCAAATAACATTTCACACTACTATTTATAAAATAATCAACAGGGACCTCCTATAAAGCACAGGAAACTTTACTCCATAGTTTATAATAACCTGTATGGGAAAAGACTCTGAAAAAGGATATATGTATAACTGAATCACTTTTTTCTACACCTGAAACTAACGTTGTAAATCAACCATATTACAATTTGAAATAAAAATTTAAAAACAAATCATATGCATTATAACTCTCCACATAATTTCATTTTTTTTATTTTTTAACTTTAAAATATTGTATTGGTTTTGCCATGTATCAACATGAATCCACCACAGGCATACATGTGTTCCCCATCCTGAACCCTCCTCCCTCCTCCCTCCCCGTACCATCCCTCTGGGTCGTCCCAGTGCACCAGCCCCAAGCACCCAGTATCGTGCATTGAACCTGGACTGGTGACTTGTTTCATGTATGATATTATACATGTTTCAGTGCCATTCTCCCAAATCATCCCACCCTCTCCCTCTCCCACAGAGTCCAAAAGACTGTTCTACACATCAGTGTCTCTTTTGCTGTCTCGTATACAGGGTTATTGTTACCATCTTTCTAAATTCCATATATATGCGTTAGGATACTGTATTGGTGTTTTTCTTTCTGGCTTAATAATTTCAAAACAACTCAGTGACAGAATTGTTTTTTAAGAAAAAATAAAGCTATTTTGAATTTGATCCAATTTATTGAAAATACGCCTTCAATATATTGCCAGTATCTAAAGTACTATATTTTGCCATGTAAACTTCCAGTATTTTTATCTTTTTAACTGAAAGTTACAGTTTCTAGAATATAATCTTAATACTTTGCTTTATACAGGTTCTCTTCTACTTGTTGAAACTTGATTAAAATTTTGTTACCTTTATTAAAAGGTGGAAACTTGCTCAAATCATATTTTTCCATTCAGAACAATATAAAGCTTAAATCTATAGGATGTGTTATATCAGGAACACTTATTTTCAGGTTCCTTATCATAATCTGAATTCTTAATAAAACCACCAGATTAGCCTCTATGCAGCTTTCTTACTCGGAAAGAAAAATAATTTAAATAATTCTTACCAGTTTACATGTAACTTGCTTTCTACGCATGCTGTATGAATTCATTTTTAACTGAGATTTTGAGATAAGTGACAGAAAACAATGATTCTGTCTTTAAAATTGGTGAAAACAATAGGGAGCCACATGATGTTAATATTCAATAACCAGCCAATACTATCTCAGATCTGTACAATCAAGTGTACTTTCAAATGCAGCTTCCCCTTCACCATATTGGTAATTCAAGCTACATTTTTTTCTACTTTACATGCCAAATAATTCTAATAACTGTGGCTATACTGCTCACTGGTCATACTGAGCGAAGAACAAATAAGTGGGGCTTTCTATACATCCAAAATGTGAAAACTGCTTTTTTCAGAACAAGTATTTCAAAATTACTTTCCTAACAACAGCAATTACTAAAATACAAACTGAAAACCTAGCCAAATTATACTGATATATTTTATATGTAAGGTTCTTTCACTGAACTTAAGCTGACTACCAAAAAATGATATTTTAAAAAACAGATTTATTGAAATAAAATTCACATACCATACAGCCATTTGTTTAAAGTGTACAACTCAATGTCTTTTAGTAGATTCAGAGTTCTATATCCATCCCACAATCAGAACTTGTTTTTTACGTCAGAAGAAACCCCACACACCTTAGCTGTCACTCTCCAATCCCAACCTCTTCATGTTCCCTCTTCCTTCAATCACTAATCAATTTCCTGTCTTTGCATTTGCCTATCCTGGGTATTTCATTTAAATGGTATCATTTAATATGTGGTCCTTTGTGCCTGGCTTCTTTCACTTAGCATACAATTTTCAAGTCTCACTCATGTTGTATAAAGACTTTATTTCTTTTTATTCCTGAATATTTCATTGTATGGATATACCAGCTTTTCTTTATCTACTTGTCAGCTAATGGATATTTGGCTTGTTTCTACTTTTTTGACTATTTGTTGCTATGAACATTCATGTACAGGTTTTTGTGTGAATATGTGTTTTCTCTTTTCTACAGTATATACCTGTAAGTTGAACTCTTGATTCATATGGTAACCTTATGCTTAAATTGCTAAGGAACTGCCAAACTGTTTTTCAAAGTGGCTACACTATTTTATATTCCCACTAGCAGTGTATATGGATTCTAATTTCTCCACATCCTCATCCACACTTCTTATCATCTATCTTGTACTTTTGGTATCATTGTACATTTGGTATCATTAGGCCATTGCCTAATTCAGGTCACAAAGATTTACACCTAAATTTTCTTCCTAAATTTTGACACTTACATTTAAGTTTTAGATCCATTCTTAATTTTTATATATGGTTATGAAGTAGGGGTCCAGGTTCATTCTTTCCCATGTAGATACACAGTTGTCCCAGCACCATTTATTATTTTTTCCTCATTTAGATATACAGTTGTTCTTCCACCATTTATTATTTTTCCACCCTTGTCTAAAATTAATTGGCTAAGCTATACTGCTACCTTTCGAGTCCAGGTTGCCATCAGTTCTCACCTAGATGATTACAACAGGAAAGCTCAGCTGGCTTATACCCATGACTCTCCTAAATTCAGTCTCATTAGAGCTGTTGCTGCTGCTGCTGCTGCTAAGTCGCTTCAGTCGTGTCCGACTCTGTGCGACCCCATAGACGGCAACCCACCAGGCTCCTCCATCCCTGGGATTCTCCAGGCAAGAATATTAGAGTGGGTTGCCATTTCCTTCTCCAATGCATGAAAGTGAGAAGTGAAAGTGAAGTCGCTCAGTCGTGTCCGACTCTTAGCGACCCCATGGACTGCAGCCTGCCAGGCTCCTCCATCCATGGGATTTTCCAGGCAAGAGTACTGGAGTGGGGTGCCATCGCCTTCTCCGCTCACTAGAGCAAGCTGCTTAAAACTATCTAAAAGATTCTCTATGCATTTAAAATAAAATCAACACTCCTTACCTTAGCCTATTAATTCTAATTTGAACTGTTTATTATCAGTTGGGGCTCAATCAGATAAGAGATGCATTGTAAGTGATATAGAATAAGATTTACCATAGAGGTTTCACACTGAGCAATTAAGAGGTAGCAAGAATACACAGAAGAATTGTAAAAAAAAAAAAAGAAGAAAAAGTTTTAATGATCTGGATAACCATGATGGTGTGGTCACTCACCTAGAGCCAGACATCTTGGAATGTGAACTCAAGTGGGCCTTAGGAAGCATTACTACTGACAAAGCTAGTGGAGGTGATGGAATTCAAGCTGAGTTATTTCAAATTCTAAAAGATGATTCTGTCAAAGTGTTGCACTCAATATGCAAGCAAATTTGGAAAACTCAGCAGTGGCCACAGGACTGGAAAAGGTCAGTTTTCATCCCAATCCTAAACAAGAGCAAAGCCAAAGAATGTTCAAACTATTGTACAACTTCACTTATTTCACATGCTAGCAAGATTATGCTCAAAATCCTTCAAGCTAGGTTTCAGCAGTACATGAACCGAGAACTTCCAGATGTATAAGCTCAATTTAGAAAAAGGCAGAGGAACCAGAGATCAAATTGCAAACACTGGATCATAGAAAAACCAAGAGAATTCCAAAAACCTTCTACATCTGCTTCATTGACTATACTAAAAACTTTGACTATATGGATCATAAAAAACTCTGGAAAATTCTTAAAGAGATGGGAATACCAGACCATCTTACCTGTCTCCTGAGAAGCCTGTATGTAAGTAGAGAAGCAACAGTTAGAACAGGATATGGAACAATGGCCTGGTTCAAACTTTGGAAAGAAGTATGACAAGGCTGCATATTGTCACCCTGCTTATTTAACTTCTATGCAGAGTATATCATGGGAAATGCCATGCTGGATGAAGCAAACGTTGGAATCAAGGCTTCTGGTAGAAATATCAACCACCTCAGATATGCAGGTGATACCACTTTAATGGCAGCAAGTGAAAAACTAAAGAGCCTCTTGATGAAGGTGAAAGAGCAGAGTGAAAAAGCTGGTTTAAAACTCATCATTCTATACCTCATTAACAAATTGAAAGATAAAAACCATATGATTATCATAATAGATGCAGAGAAAGCCTTTGACAAAATTCAACATCCATTTATGATTAAAAACTCTCCAGAAAGCAGGAATAGAAGGAACACACATCAACATAATAAAAGCAATATATGATAAGTCCACAGCAAACATTATCCTCAATGGTGAAACATTAAAAGCATTTTCCCTAAAGTCAGGAACAAGACAAGGGTGCCCACTCTCACCACTATTATTCAACATAGTTTTGGAAGTCCTAGCCACAGCAGTCAGAGAAGAAAAAGAAATAAAAGGGATCCAGATTGAAAAGAAGTAAAACTCTCTCTGTTTGCAGATGACATAATCCTCTACTTAGAAAACCCTACAGACTCCACCAGAAAATTACTAGAGCTAGTCAATGAATATAGTAAAGTTGCAGGATATAAAATTAACACACAGAAATCCCTTGAATTCCTATACACTAACAATAATAAAACAGAAAGAAATTAAGGAAAAATTCCATTCACCATTGCAATGAAAAGAATAAAATACTTAGGAATTAAATCTACCTAAAGAAACAAAAGACCTATATATAGATAACTATAAAACGCTGATGAAAGAAATCAAAGATGATACAAATAGATGGAGAAATATACCATGTTTCTGGATCGGAAGAATCAATATAGTGAAAATGAGTATACTACCCAAAGCAAGCTATAGAATCAATGCAATCCCTATCAAGCTACCAATGGTATTTTTCAGAGAACTAGAACAAATAATTTCACAACTTGTATGGAAATACAAAAAACCTCAAATAGCCAAAGCAATCTTGAGAAAGAAAAATGGAACTTGGAGGAATCAACCTGCCTGACTTCAGGCTCTACTACAAAGCCACAGTCAAGACAGTATGGTACTGGCACAAAGACAGAAACATAGATCAATGGAACAAAATAGAAATCCCAGAGATAAATCCATGCACCTATGGACACCTTATTTTTGACAAAGAAGGCAAGAATATACAATGGAGAAAAGACAATCTCTTTAACAAGTGGTGCTGGGAAAACTGGTCAATCAATTGTAAAAGAATGAAACAAGAACACTTTCTAACACCATATACAAAAATAAACTCAAAATGGATTAAAGATCTAAAGGTATGACCAGAAACTATAAAACTCCTAGAGGAAAACATAGGCAAAACACTCTCTGACATAAATCACAGCAGGATACTCTATGAACCGCCTCCCAGAGTAATGGAAATAAAAGCAAAAATAAACAAATGGGACCTAATTAAAATTAAAAGCTTTTGCACAATGAAGGAAACTATAAGAAGGTGAAAAGACAGCCTTCAGAATGGGAGAAAATAATAGCAAACAAAGCAACTGACAAAGAATTAATCTCAAAAATATACAAGCAGCTCCTGCAGCTCAATCCCAGAAAAATAAATGATCCAATCAAAAAATGGGCCAAAGAACTAAACAGGCATTTCTCCAAAGAAGACATACACATGGCTAACAAACATATGAAAAGATGCTCAACATCACTCATTATCAGAGAAAGGCAAATCAAAACCACAGTGAGGTACCATCTCACACCAGTCAGAATGGCTGCTATCCAAAAGTCTACAAACAATAAATGCTGGAGAGAGTGCAGAGAAAAGGGAACCCTCTTACACTGTTGGTGGGAATGCAAACTAGTACAGCCACTATGGAGAACAGTGTGGAGATTCCTTAAAAAACTGGAAATAGAACTGCCATATGACCCAGCAATCCCACTGCTGGGCATACACACGGAGGAAACCAGAATTGAAAGAGACACATGTAGCCCAATGTTCATTGCAGCACTGTTTATAATAGCCAGGACATGGAAGCAACCTAGATGTCCATTGGCAAACAAATGGATAAGAAAGCTGTGGGACATACACACAATGGAATATTACTCAGTCATTAAAAATAATGCATTTGAATCAGCTCTAATGAGGTGGATGAAACTGGAGCCTATTAAACACAGTGAAGTAAGTCAGAAAGAAAAACACCAATACAGTATACTAACACATATATATGGAATTTAGATTGTAATGATGGCCCTATATGCAAGACAGCAAAAGAGATGTAAAGAAGTCTTTTCAACTCTGTGGGAGAAGGCAAGGGTGGGATGATTTGAGAGGGTAGTGTTGAAACATGTATATCATCATATGTGAAGTGGATCACCAGTCCAGGTTCTATGCATGAGACAGTGTGCTCAGGGTTGGTGCACTGGGATGACCCTGGGGGAGGATGGGGAGGGAAGTAGGAGGGGTGTTCTGGATGGGGAACACATGTGCACCTGTGGCTGATTCATGTTGATGTATGGCAAAAACCACTACAATATTGTAAAGTAATTAGCCTCCAATTAAAATAAATAATTAAAAAAAAAAAAACATCATTCAAAAAACAAAGATCATAGCATCATTCAGTCTGATCACTTCATGGCAAATAGATGGGGAAAAAGTGGAAATAGTGACAGATTTCACTTTCTTGGGCTCCAAAACCACTGGAGACAGTGACTGCAGCCACAAAATTAAAAGATGCTTGCTCCTTGGAAGAAAAGCTATAACAAACCTAGACAGCGTATTTAAAAGCAGAGATAATATTTTGCTGACAAAAGCCTGTGTAGTCAAAGCTATGATTTTTCCAGTAGTCATGTACAGATGTGAGAGATGGATCATAAAGAAGTCTACGTGTGCTGCTGCTTCAGTCGTGTCTGACTCTTTGTGACCCCATGGACTGTAGCCCTCTAGGATCCCCTGTCCATGGGGATTCTCCAGGCAAGAATACTGGAGTGGGTTGCTATGCCCTCCTCCTAGGGATCTTCCCAACCCAGGGATTGAACATGGGTCCCTTATGTCTCCTGCATTGGCAGGCAGGTTCTTTACCACTAGCACCACCTGGGAAGCCCCAAAGAATGCTGAGTGCCAAAGAATTAAGGCTTCCAAACGGTAGAATTAATGCTTTCAAATGCTGGAGAAGACTCCTCAAAGTCCTTTGAACAGCAAGGAGGTCAAATCAGTCAATCCTAAAGGAAATCAACCCTAAATATTCATTGGAAGGACTGGTGCTAAAGCTGAAGCTCCAATACTCTGGCCACTTGATGTGAAGAGCCGACTCATTGGAAAAGACCCTGATGCTGGGAAAGATTGAAGGCAAAAGGAAAAGGGAGTGGCAGAGGATTAGATGGTTAGATAGCATTGCTGACTCAATGGACATGAGTTTGAGCAAACTCCAGGATATAACGTAGGGCAGGGAAATCCCCGTGTGCTGCAGTCCATGGGGCTGCAAACAGTTGAACACAACTTAGCAACTGTACCAAATGTGATAACTAGCAAAAGAATCTACGTGAAGATGTTGTTCCTGTACCTGATGCTGGGCATGAAAGGAAGGAGGAATGTGAAGTGGGGAGGGCAAAAATAACCTACAAGAATTGGCTGCAAACCCTGAGAATGAACGAGAACTTGTATCTGTCTCAATTTCAATGATGTGGGTGAACTGCAGAAGAAGCTGACACTCTTCATCATGGCTTTTCACACATACTTGGCCTACGATTAGGAGGAACTACAGGAGAATCAGCAGCAGCTAGAGTACCTGCAGCTACTGTCCCATGACACCACCCTGAGCCAGCAGTTTGGAGACAATGTGTGTGATCTGCAGGAGAACATGATCCTACACATGGACCTTATAAATACATATGTGGCTGCTGCTTTACTTACGCCTTCCAAATCTCATGCAGATGTCTCCCCTATGCAGAATTGTTTAGGAAAGCCAATGCCCTAAGCCCCAGCTCAGGAAGCTTAACACAGTATAGACCTACCACTAGCCACATCTTGTGAATCAGGCCCAAGCAACCACTTTTAACCATACTTAAATTATAAATAATGATAGTAGAAAAATGATCCTTCTGCCTAATCCTTCTAGCTGAGTCACTCTCTCTGTTTGATACCTTGTAATTTAAACACTGAAATGTAAGAAATGGTTTACTGTTAAATGTGCAGTAATGAGTTCTCTGAGGAATTAAAAAAACCATGATACATTAAAAAATCAATTGGCTATTAAATGATTTAATTCTAGATTCTCAATTCTGTTCTATTCATCTGTATCTTTATCCTTATTCCATTACCACACTACTTTGATTATCGTAGTAGCACTGTAGTGTGT
The DNA here is from genome assembly GCF_002263795.3 of Bos taurus. Classification (NCBI taxonomy): domain Eukaryota; kingdom Metazoa; phylum Chordata; class Mammalia; order Artiodactyla; family Bovidae; genus Bos; species Bos taurus. The sequence goes on along the minus strand of NC_037355.1, from coordinate 14,853,684 downwards.
TTTCAAATTGAGAAGTATGAGTTCTTTAATTTTGTCCTTTTTAAAGATTATTTTGGCTATCCTGGGTCCCCTGACTTACTACATGAATTTTAGGATCAGCTTCCCTGATAACTCAGACATTAAAGAATCTGCCTGCAATGAAGGAGACTAGGGTTCAATTCCTGGGTTGGGAAGATCCCCTGGAGAAGGGGAGAACCTACTCCAGCATTTTCGCCTGGAGAATCCCCATGGACAGAGGAGCCTGGCAGGCTATAGTCCATGGGTCAAAGAGTCAGACACGACTGCGTGACTAACACTTTCACTTTTGTCTGTTTTTGCAAAGAAGTCAGGTGAAACTTAGATATTGAGATGAACCTATAAATCAATTTGAGTGATACTGTCAATCTTAATGACACTGTCTTCTCATTCATAAAGATGAAATATCTTGCCATTTATTTAGGTCTTCTTTAGTTTATTTCAACAGGATCAGTTCTTAAATGCCTTAAAAGCAAGAGTGTTTAATGAGGAAATAAATTTACATTATCAAAAAGATCACTGTAAATTCATTCCTTATTAAAAGTCTATTATGGATGTTTAACAAACATATACTAAGTTTAGAAAAAAATATAATAAATCCCCATGTACATATCACCCAGCTTCAACAATTACTAACATTTTGCCAGTTTTTTTTCACCTGTTTACCATTTAGTTATTCACCTTCTAATTTTTTTATAGTATTTTAAAATATAATTTCAGACTTATAGGACTTCCCTGGTGGTCCAGTACATAGATAAGAATCCACCTGCCAATGCAGGGGATATGGGTTCAATCCCTGGTCCAGGAAGATTTCATGTACATGAGCAACTAAGCCTATGCACCATAACTATGGAGCCCATGCACAGCTAGAGTAGCACCAGCTCGCCTCAACGAGGGAAAGCCCACGCACAGCCAAAAAGACCCAGCACAGCCAAAATAAATTTTAAAAATTCAGGCTTACAAAAAGTTACAAGAATAGTGCTAAATGCTCCCATTATTTTCCTAAGATTCTCCAATTATCTCCTCTTAAACCTTCCATTTTCCTCTTTTCTCATTCCATGCGTTTTCCTGGACCTTTCCCTCTCTTTCTACTTGCTTCAGGAATGGACTTTGGATCAGTTCAGTTCAGTTGCTCAGTCGCGTCCGACTCTTTGCGACCCCATGAATCGCAGCACGCCAGGCCTCCCTGTCCATCACCAACTCCCAAAGTTCACACAAACCTATGTCCATTGAGTCGGTGATGCCATCCAACCATCTCATCCTCTGTTGCCCCGTTCTCCTCCTGCCCTCAGTCTTTCCCAGCATCAGGGTCTTTTCAAATAAGTCAGCTCTTTGCATTAGGTGGCCAAAGTATTGGATTTTCAGCTACAAAACCAGTCCTTCCAATGAACACCCAGGACTGATCTTGTTTAGGATGGACTGGTTGGATGTCCTTGCAGTCCAAGGGACTCTCAAGAGTCTTCTCCAACACCACAGTTCAAAAGCATCAATTCTTTGGCGCTCAGCTTTCTTTACAGTCCAACTCTTGCATCCATACATGACCACTGGAAAAACCATAGCCTTGACTAGACGGACTTTGGATAGGAGTTTGTAAAATAGTGGCATTGATTTTTCTTAAATTTATAGGTAATTTGAAGGCTATACATTCTCACTTTAAAGTTATCCTGAAGGTGTGGGATTTAGGCCATTGTATTTTATTTTTGCTGTTCAGTTCAGTCACTCAGTGGTGTCTTATTCTTTGCGACCCCATGGACTATAGCACATCAAGCTTCCCTGTCCATCAACAAGTCCCAGAGCTTGCTAAAACTCATGTCCATAAAGTCAGTGATGCCATCCAACCATCTTATCCTCTGCAGTCCCCTTTGCCTCCCACCTTCAATCTTTCCCAGCATCAGGGTCTTTTCTAAGGAGTCAGTTCTTCCCTTCAGGTGGCCAAAGTATTGAAACTTCAGCTACAGCATTAGTCCTTTCAATGAACATCAGGACTGATTTCCTTTAGGATGGACTGCTTTGATCTCCTTGCAGTCCAAGGGACTCTAAAGAGTCTTCTCCAACACCACAGTTCAAAAGCATCAGTTCTTCGGTGCTCAGCTTTCTTTATAGTCCTATTCTCACATCCATACATGACTATATGAAAAACCATAGCTTTGACTAGATGGACCTTTGTTGGTAATGTAATGTTTCTGCTTTTTAATATGCTGTCTATATTGGTCATCATTTTCCTTCCAAGGAGCAAGCATCTTTTACTTCATGGCTGCAATCATCATCTACAGTGATTTTGGAGCTCCCAAAAATAAAGTTTTCCACGTTTCTCTATTTGCCATGAAGTGATGGGACCAGATGCCATGATCTTAGTTTTATGAATCTTGAGTTTTAAGCCAACTTTTTCACTCACTTTCACTTTCCTCAGGAAGCTCTTTAGTTCTTCTTCGCTTTTTGCCATAAGGGTGGTGTCATCTGCATATATGAGGTTATTGACATTTCACTGGCAATCTTGATTCCAGCTTGTACTTAATCCAGTCCAGTGTTTTTCATGATGTACTCGGCATGCAAGTTAAATAAGCAGGGTGACAATATAAATAAGCATTGACATACTCCTTCCCCTTGAAGCCAGTCTGTTGTTCCATGTCCAGTTCTAACTGTTGCTTCCTGACCTGCATACAAATTTCTCAAGAGGCAGGTCAGGTGGTCTGGTATTGGTATCTCTTTCAGAACTTTCCAGTTTGTTGTGATCCACACAGTAAAAGCCTTTAGTGTAGTCAATAAAAGAGAAGTAGATGTTTTTCTGGAACTGTCTTGCTTTTTCGATGATCTGATGGATGTTGGCAATTTGATCTCTGGTTCCTCTGCCTTTTCTAAAACCAGCTTGAATATCTGGAAGTACACGGTTCACATATTGTTGAAGCCTGGCTTGGAGAATTTTGTGCATTTGTGTGGTAGTTTGACCATTCTTTGCATTGTCATTCTTTGGGATTAGAATGAAAACTGTCCTTTTTCAGTCCTGTGGCCACTGCTTCAGTTCAGTTCAGTCGCTCAGTCATGTCCAACTCTTTGCAACCCGATGAATTGCAGCATGCCAGGCCTCCCTGTCCATCACCAACCCCCGGAGTTCACTCAAACTCACATCCATCAACTCAGTGATGCCATCCAGCCATCTCATCCTCTGTCGTCCCCTTATCCTCCTGCCCCCAATCCCTCCCAGCATCAGAGTCTTTTCCAATGAGTCAACTCGTTGCATGAGGTGGCCAAAGTACTGGAATTTCAGCTTTAGCATCATTCCTTCCAAAGAACACCCAGGACTGATCTCCTTTAGAATGGACTGGTTGGATCCCCTTGCAGACCAAGGGACTCTCAAGAGTCTTCTCCAACACCACAGTTCAAAAGCATCAATTCTTTGGCACTCAGTTTTCTTCACAGTCCAACTCTCACATCCATACATGACTACTGGAAAAACCATAGCCTTGACTAGACGGACCTTTGTTGGCAAAGTAATGTCTCTGCTTTTGAATATGCTATATAGGTTGGTCATAACTTTCCTTCCAAGGAGTAAGCCTCTTTTAATTTCATGGCTGCAATCACCATCTGCAGTGATTTTGGAGCTCCAAAAAATAAAGTCTGACACTGTTTCCCCACCTATTTGCCATGAAGTGATGGGACCAGATGCCATGATCTTCGTATTCTCAATGTTGAGCTTTAAGCCAACTTTTTCACTCTCCTCTTTCACTTTCATCAAGAGGCTTTTTAGTTCCTCTTTACTTTCTGCCATAAGGGTGGTGTCATCTACATATCTGAGGTTATTGATATTTCTCCCAGCGATCTTGATTCCAGCTTGTGTTTCTTCCAGTCCAGCGTTTCTCATGATGTACTCTGCATATAAGTTAAATAAGCAGGGTGACAATATACAGCCTTGACGTACTCCTTTTCCTATTTGGAACCAGTCTGTTGTGGCCACTGCTTAGTTTTCCAAATTTCCTGGCACATTGAGTGCAGCACTTTCACAGCATCATCTTTTAGGATTTGAAATCGGTCAACTGGAATTCCATCACCTCCACTAGCTTTGTTCATCGTGATGCTTCTTAAGGCCCATTTGACTTCACATTCCAGTTGTCTGGCTCTAGGTGAGGGATCATACCATCATGATCGTCCGTGTCATGAAGATCTTTTTTTTTTTTTTTAATAGTTCTTCTGTGTATTCTTGCCACCTCTTAATATATTTTGCTTCTGTTAGGTCCATACCTTTTCTGTCCTTTCTTGTGCCCATCTTGCATGAAATGTTCCCTTGGTATCTCTAATTTTCTTGAAGAGATCTCTAGTCTTTCCCATTCTATTGTTTTCCTCTATTTCTTTGCACTGATCACTGAGGAAGGCTTTCTTATCTCTCCTTGCTATTCTTTGGAACTCTGCATTTAGATGCTTATATCTTTCCTTTTCTCCTTTGCCTTTCACTTCTCTTCTTTGCACAGCTATTTGTAAGGTCTCCTCAGACAGCCATTTTGCATTTTTTGCATTTCTTTTTCTTGGGGATGGTCTTAATCACTGCCTCCTGTACAATGTCACGTACCTCTGCCCACAGTTCTTCAGGGATTCTATCAGATCTAATCTCTTGAATCTATCTCACTTCCACTGTATAATCATAAGGGATTTGGTTTAGGTCATTCCTGAATGTTCTAGTGGTTTTCTCCACTTTCTTCAATTTAAGTCTGAATTTGGCAATAAGGAGTTCATGATCTGAGCCACAGTCAGCTCCTGGTCTTGATTTTGCTGACTGTATAGAGCTTCTCCTGCTTTGGCTGCAAAGAATATAATCAATCTGATTTTGGTATTGACCATCTGGTGTGTCCATATGTAGAGTGTTCTCTTGTGTTGTTGAAAGAGGGTGTTTGCTGTGACCAGTGTGTTCTCCTGGCAAAACTCTATTAGCCTTTGCCCTATTCATTCTGTACTCAAAGGTCAAATTTGCCTGTTACTCTAGGTGTTTCTTGATTTCCTACTTTTGCATTCCAGTCCCCTATAATGAAAAGGACATATTTTTGGGGTGTTAGTTCTAGAAGGTCTTATAGGTCTTCATAGAACCTTTCAACTTCAGCTTCTTCAGCACTACTGGTTGGAGCATAGACTTCAATTACCGTGATACTGAATGGTTTGCCTTGGCAACAGAGATCATTCTGTCATTTTTGTGATTGCATCCAAGTACTGCATTTCAGACTCTTCTGTTGACTATGAAAGCTATTCCATTTCTTGTTCACAGTAGTAGATATAATGATCATCTGAATTAAATTCACCCATTCCAGTCTATTTTAGTTTGCTGATTGCTAAAATGTCAACGTTCACTCTTGACATCTCGTTTGACCACTTCCAATTTGCCTTGATTCATAGACCTTACATTCCAGGTTCCTTTGCTATATTGCTCTTTAGAGCGTAGAACTTTGCTTCTAACACCAGTCACATCCACAACTGGGTGTTGTTTTGCTTTGGCTCTGTCTCTTTATTCTTTCTGGTGTTACTTCTCCACTGATCTCCAGTAGCATATTGGGCACCTACTGACCTGGGGAGTTCATCTTTCAGTGTTCTATCCTGTAGCCTTTTCATACAGTTCATGGGTTTCTCAAGGCAAGAATACTGAAGTGGTTTGCCATTCCCTTCTCCAGTGGACCACATTTTGTCAGAACTCTTCACCAGGAACAGTCTGTCTTGGTTAGCCCTACATGGCATGGCTCATAGTTTCATTGAGTTAGACAACGCTGTGGGGCCACCATAGTTTGCTGCTGCTGCTGCTGCTGCTGCTGCTGCTGCTAAGTTGCTGCTGCTGCTAAGTTGCTTCAGTTGTGCCCAACTCGGTGCAACCCCATAGACTGCAGCCCACCAGGCTCCCCGGTCCCTGAGATTCTCTAGGCAAGAACACTGGAGTGGGTTGCCATTTCCTTCTCCAATGTGTGAAGGTGAAAGTGATTCGGCCCCAGGTAAATAACAGGGAGGGAACAGCTCTACCTGTCAACAGAAACTTGGATTAAAGATTTATTGAGCATGGCCCCGCCCATCATAACAAGATGTAGTTTCCCCCTCAATTAGTCTCTTCCATCAGGAAGCTTCCATAAGAGTTTTATCCTTCTCCATCAGAGGGCAGACAGACTGAAAACCCCAATCACTTTCCTTAAAAATGACTATCAGGAGCAATTTCCTCATTATCATACCTTTTTTTTTCTTTCTTAAAATTTTAGTGATTTAAAAAATCAGCTACCATAGTACAAAAAGGACAATTGACTTCATAATTAAAAGTGTATGTGTATGTAAGTGTTTAAATATATATGTCAATAACTTTCATTATAAAATCAGAAATACAGTCTGCTGGGCTAAAAACATTTTTCACAAAATAACTTTAAAATGTTGCAATATTTTTAAAGTCATGAAAGAAAAATTAATTAAAACAGTAATAAAACTTAAAATAGTAACCACAACAAAACCTGAAATTGTTCTCTGCTTTATTCGCAATGAACTCCCAAAATAAAAGTATTCTCAGTCATAACACTGAATATTGTTGGCACTTCTAGGACAAACACAAAAAAGAAAATAAAAATCACTTGCAATCACTATATTATTAACATACTATATAGCACAGGGGTCCCCAACTTCTGGGATTTGATGCCTGATGATCTGAGATGGTGTTAGTTGCTCAGTGGTGTCCAACTCTGCGACCCCATGGACTGTAGCCCACCAGGCTCCTCTGTCCATGGAGTTCTCCAGGCAAGAATACTGGAATTGACTGGAATTGCTTGCTATGCCCTTCTCCAGGGGATCTTCCCAACCCAGGAATTGAACCTGGCTCTCCTCCTTTGTAGGGTGGTTTTTTAGCAACTGAGTGATGTAAGAATGGAAATAAAGTTCACAATAAATGTATTGTGCTTGAGTCATCCAGAAACCTCCCCCACAGGAAAACTGTCTTCCATGAAACCGTTCCCCAGTGCCAAAAAGATTGAGGACGACTGTTACAGCATATTGCTTTATAACTTGGTTTTCTCTTACTATGTTATGACTGATTTCCTATGACTGCTGCTGCTGCTAAGTCACGTCAGTCGTGTCTGACTCTGTGCGACCCCATAGACGTCAGCCCACCAGGCTCCCCTATCCATGGAATTCTCCAGGCAAGAACACTGAAGTGGGTTGCCATTTCCTTCTCCAGTGAATGAAAGTGAAAAGTGAAGTCGCTCAGTCGCTCAGTCGTGTCCAACTCTTCACAGCCCCATGGACTATAGCCTACCAGGCTGCTCTGTCCATGGGATTTCCCAGGCAAGAGTACTGGAGTGGGTTGTCATTGCCTTCTCCATTTCCTATGACTACATATATTCTAGTCGTGGTGTATTCTATTCTATCAATCAGTCATCCTAATATTGGACATGTACATTGATGTTTTCAGTGTTTTCCTGTAATAACCTCAGTTAATAATCTATGTAATTTTTTTTGCATATCTATGATTATTTATCTTTGGATAAACCCCAAGAACTGAAAATATTGAATCACATTTGTTTTCATCAATTTATATTCCCAACTATAGTTTTAGAGTGTCTTTTTTTGGCAGTTTTATCAATTCAGTATATTACTACCTAAAATGTCCATGTGTTTGGATGGGCAAAAGTTGAAATCTTTATCCTAAAAAGGCAAAAACCTAAATGTAAAACATAAAAACCATAGAAGTGCCCATTGTTTCAGCTTATTTATCCTTTTTGCTTTCTAGATCTTAATGCCACATTGTGTGTGTATATGTGTGTCTGTGTGTATGTATGTGTTATAATGTGCATACCATCACTGGGCACCAACAACCTTTTTAATAAAAAAAGATCATTTTCATCTTAATAAGTGTCATACGTTAATTATACTTTGAAATAATTTATATCCTGCTCTATATCCTTCAATTTTCCTGTGCATAAATCTTTGTTCATTCGTACATTTTTCATTGTAAATCTTTTTGGGTAAATTTGTTATAGATCGATCTGTTTCTGACCTTCATATTTATACTAGCTTCTATTTTCATTTCTGGCTTTTCTTTTACATTCTCAGCAAAAAATTCTAAGTGTTTCCTCCATATCTCTTATTTATTTTCTTCAGTATGTATTTCATTCTTTGCTGCGATGGAATTTTAGAATTGATATAGCATTATTCATTTTTTTATATTCTTTTTCTGTTCACAATTAGGTCTCCTTATAAATCAGTTTATCTTTCATTTTTTGTCTTATATAAGTTTCATTAAATCCAATCTTGAATTTTACCAAGAATTCAAAGCAGAATCTATAAAATTTACATAGTTTTCCTATAGAAAAAAATGCACGCTAGGCTTTAGCATTATGCGAACTAAGAACTTCCAGATGTCCAAGGTGGGTTTAGAAAAGGAAGAGAAACTAGAGATCAAATTGCCAACATTTGTTGGATTATAGAGAATGCAAGGGAATTTCAGGAAAACGTCTATTTCTGTTTCATGGACTACACTAAAGCCTTTGACTGTGTGGATGATGACCAACTGTGGAAAGCTCTTAGAAAGATGGGACTACCAGACAATCTTACCTGTCTCCTGAGAAATCTGTACGCAGGTCAAGAAGCAACAGTTAGTACCCTGTATGGAACAACTGATTAGTTCACGATGGAGAGAGGAGTACGACAGGGCTCTCTGCTGTCAGACTGTTTAACCTATACACTGAGCACATCATGAGAAATGCCCAGGTGGGTGAGTTACAAGCCGGAATCAAGATAGCAGGAGAAACATCAACAACCTCAGGTATGTGGATGATACCACTCTAATGGCAGAAAGAGAAGAGGAATTAAAGAGCCTCTTGATGAAAGTGAAGGAGGAGAGTAAAAGAGCTGACTTAAACTAAATATTAAAAAAACTAAGATCATGGCATCCGGCCCCATTACTGCATGACAAGTAGAAAAGAGTGGAAGTAGTGACAGATTTCCTCTTTTGGGGCTCCAAAATCACTGCGGACGGTGACTGCAGGCCTTGAAATCAGAAAATGATTGCCTCTTGGCAGGAAAAGTGATGACAAACCTAGACACCTAGACAATGTGTTGAAAAGCAGAGAACATTACTCTGCCAACAAAGGACCATATAGTCAAGGCTATGGTCTTCCCAGTGGTCAGGTATGGTTGTGAGAGCTGGACTATAAAGAAGGCAGAGCACCAAAGAATTGATGCTTTCAAACTTTGGTGCTGGAAAAGACTCCTGAAAGTTCCTTGGACAGCAAGGAGATCAAACCAGTCAATCTTAAGGGAGATCAACCCTGAATATTCACTGGAAGGACTGATGCTGAAGCTCCAGTCATCTGTGTGTATCAGATGACTCACTGAAAAGTCCTTGATGCTGGGAAAGATCAAGGGCAGAAGGAGAAGAAGGCATCAGAGGATGAGATGGTTGGATGGCATCACTGATGCAATGAACACGAACCTGGGCAAACTCCAGGAGATAGTGAAAGACAGGGAGGTCTGGTGTGCTGCAGTCCATGGGGGTCACAAAGAGTTGGACACAACTGGGTGACTGAATAACAATTATTACAGATTGGCTAAGATTGCTTATACTAGTTTGATAGACAAGGGTTTGAATTCCACCTAGGCCACAAGGAACTGCCTGATCTCATATTAATATTTTAACATGCTAAGCCTCCACTGAGGGCAGGAGAAGGGGGCAACAGAGGATGAGATGGTTAGATAGCTTCACCGACTCAATGATCATGAGTTTGGGTAAACTTCAGGAGTTGGTGATGGACGGGGAGCCCTGACGTGATGCAGTGCATGGGGTCGCAAAGCTCAGACATGACTTAACAACTAAACAAAAAATGACAACAAAAAAGTCTCCATTTTCTCACAGGGTCAATGATTATTAAATGAGGCAATGAAGACATACAAAACATTTAATACAGCATCTAGCATGTAGTAGACAATACACGTTCGCTAATTTAACATTACTCTGATAGACAAAAGCAATACTAATTGACTCGATCCTTTAGTCTAATTAATGCATAACTTTTCTAATTCACTCCAGAATGTCAGTGCCTCCAAGTCTTGAATGATTTTTTTTTTTTTTGAAATCCTATAAATAGACTGACATTCGTTAGGGTCCAGATATACCCAAGTATTTTTGAGTAAATCAATATATGCTGAAAGAGGCTATATGTTCCCAATCTTGATGTGACATTTGAATATAATCTCTAAATTACACCATGCTTCCCACTCGAATATATTCTTAAAAAAAAAAATCACTGCAGGTCACATCTAATTTTTTGTTTTTAAAGTATTATTTAATCTTAATGCTTGCTACCCTGTTTGCTATAGTCTTTCTTTCCACAAGCCTCTAGTTTTTATTTTTGCCCAATATATCACTTTTTATTACTCTTTTCTCTGTACCCAATTCTTAAGCATCTCTTTTTGAACTACTTCTCTTAGATTTATGCTTATAGCACATCCTACTGATCTGTATATTTTTCATGGCTATTTCACATCCAAATCATTAATAAGGATTTCTGAAAGCATATTTCCCAAGAACCATAGTATTCAAATGGCATTTCATCCCAATTTTGGATCATAAATCTCTATTCTGTAACTATCGTTCCTGGGGTTGCTTTAAATCCATGTAACAGTACTTCTTTATTAAGGGAATTTCAGTTCATTTTTCAAGAAACTTTTATGGGATACTATTTTATTCTTCACCCAATGATGAAAATTTATTTACTAAACTAGCTGCAAGGCTACTGAAACCTCCCAATACCAACTTTTTCACAGCTTCTCATTACTCTAGAGGTTAGGAGTTACAAATGGAGGATATAAAAATTCAACTCACAATATTAGGAAAATAGTTCTACAGGGAACACAGGCACCTGAATACTAATGCAAATTTTCCTCTGTTAAGGCAATCTCTGGCTTCCCTGGTGGCTCAGTCTATAAAGAATCTGCCTGCAATGCAGGAGACCTGGGTTCAATCCCTGGATCAGGAAGATCCTCTGGAGAAGGAAATGGAAACCCACTCAAGTATTCTTTCCTGGGAAATTCCATGGACAGAGGAGCCTGGCAGGCTACAGTCCATGGGGTTGTGAGAGTTAGACATGACTTAGTGACTAAACTACCACCACTACCAAGGCAATCTATGTGGTCAAAGCAGGGGAATATGACTACTCTGGAACCTCAGACTCTGAAGTTCAAGTCACTAATATTCAAAAGAATCTGAATATAGTTCAGATATATTCAGATATAGTTCAATTACAATGCTCATGGACTTTATAGAATTTTGATCTTCTGTGTGAAACCAAGAAAATCGGTTAATCTCTGGGGTGCTGACCCTTCACATACAACAGTGGATATAGCAGTTCAGAGAAGAAACACAATATGTAGCTTTCACTGACATAAGAATCAGCACAAGATTAATGCTTCACACCATTTGTAGGCTTGCCTCTTTAGCATGCTGGAAGCTGAAGTTGAACGGTTCTATGAAGACCTACAAGATCTTTTAGAACTAACACCCAAAAAAGATGTCCTTTTCATTATAGGGGACTGGAATGCAAAAGTAGGAAGTCAAGAAAAACCTGAAGTAACAGGCAAATTTGGCCTTGGAGTACAGAATGAAGCAGGGCAAAGGCTAATAGAATTTTGCCAAGAGAACACACTGGTCATAGCAAACACCCTCTTCCAACAACACAAGAGAAGACTCTACATATGGACATCACCAGATGGTCAACACCCAAATCAGCTTGATTATATTCTTTGCAACCAAAGATGGAGAAGCTCTATACAGTCAGCAAAAATAAGACTGGGAGCTGACTGTGGCTCAGATCATTAAGTCCTTATTGCCATATTCAGACTGAAATGAAGAAAGTAGGGAAAACCACTAGACCATTCAGGTATAACCTAAATCAAATCCCTTATGATTATACAGTGAAAGTGAGAAATAGATTTAAGGGACTAGATCTGATAGACAGAGTGCCTGATGAACTATGGACTGAGGTTCGGGACACTGTACAGGAAACAGGTTTCAAGACCATCCCCATGGAAATGAAATGCAAAAAAGCAAAATGGCTGTCTGAGGAGGCCTTACAAATAGCTGTGAAAAGAAGAGAAGTGAAAAGCAAAGGAGAAAAGGAAAATATAAGCATCTGAATGCAGAGTTTCAAAGAATAGCAAGGAGAGATAAGAAAGCCTTCCTCAGCGATCAGTGTAAAGAAATAGAGGAAAACAACAGAATGGGAAAGACTAGAGAGCTCTTCAAGAAAATTAGAGATACCAAGGCAACATTTCATGCAAAGATGGGCTTGATAAAGGACAGAAATGGTATGGACCTAACAGAAGCAGAAGATATTAAGTAGAGGTGGCAAGAATACACAGAAGAACTGTATAAAAAAGATCTTCATGACCTAGATAATCATGATGGTGTGATCACTCACCTAGAGCCAGACATCCTGGAATGTGAAGTCAAGTGGGCCTTAGAAAGCATCACTATGAACAAAGCTAGTGGAGGTGATAGTATTCCAGTTGAGCTATTTCAAATCCTGAAAGATGATGCTGTGAAAGTGCTGCACTCAATATGCCAGCAAATGTGGAAAACTCAGCAGTGGCCACAGGACTGGAAAAGGTCAGTTTTCATTCCAATCCCAAAGAAAGGCAATGTCAAAGAATGCTCAAACTACCACACAATTGCACTCATCTCACATGCTAGTAAAATAATGCTCATAATTCTCCAAGCAAGGCTTTAGCAATATGTGAACCATGAACTTCTAGATGTTCTAGCTGGTTTTAGAAAAGGCAGAGGAACCACAGATCAAATTGCCAACATCTGCTGGATCATCGAGAAAGCAAGAGAGTTCCAGAAAAACATCTATTTCTGCTTTATTGACTATGCCAAAGCCTTTGACTGTGTGGATCACAATAAATTGTGGAAAATTCTGAAAGAGATGGGAATACCAGACCACCTGATCTGCCTCTTGAGAAACCTGTATGCAGGTCAGGAAGCAAGAGTTAGAACTGGACATGGAACAACAGACTGGTTCCAAATAGGAAAAGGAGTGGGTCAAAGCTCTATATTGTCACCCTGCTTATTTAACTTGTGTTCAGAGTACATCATGAGAAACGCTGGGCTGGAGGAAGCACAAGCTGGAATCAAGACTGCTGGGAGAAATACCAATAACCTCAGATATGCAGATGACACCGCCCTTATGACAGAAAGTGAGGAGGAACTAAAGAGCCTCTTGATGAAAGTGAAAGAGGAGAGTGAAAAAGTTGGCTTACAACTCAACATTCAGAAAACAAAGATCATGGCATCTGGTCCCATCACTTCATGGCAAATAGATGGGGAAACAGTGTCAGACTTTATTTTTTGGGGCTCCAAAATCACTGCAGATGGTGATTGCAGCCATGAAATTAAAAGACGCTTACTCCTTGGAAGAAAAGTTATGACCAACTTAGATAGCATATTAAAAAGCAGAGACATTACTTTGCCAACAAAGGTCCATCTAGTCAAGGCTACGGTTTTTCCAGTGGTCACATATGGATGTGAGAGTTGGACTCTGAAGAAATTGAGTGCCTAAGAATTGATACTTTTGAACTGTGATGTTGGAGAAGACTCTTGAGAGTCCCTTGGACTGCAAGGAGATCCAACTAGTCCATCCTAAAGAAGATACTTAGTCCTCGGTGTTCATTCAAAGGACTGATGCTGAAGATGAAACTCCAATACTTCGGCCACCTCATGCGAAGAGTTGACTCATTGGAAAAAACCCTGATGCTGGGAGGGATTGAGAGCAGGAGGAGAAAGGGACAACAGAGGATGAGATGGCTGGATGGCATCACCGACTCGATGGACATGAGTTTGGGTAAACTCCGGGACTTGGTGATGGACAGGGAGGCCTGGCATGCTGTGGTTCATGGGGTCGCAAAGGGTCGGATACAACCGAGCGACTGAACTGAACTGAGCTGACAGTCATACTTGGCTATCACACTTTTTCTCAAGTGTAATTGTCTTAAGCTTCTCTTATGCATAATCAAATTAATATATTCCTACATCTAGGGACTCAACTTTTTTCTGATTATATTCCCTTGCCATAGGGAAACTGTGACACCATGATGGAGCAGAGCACTGTTGTTGTTGTTAGTTGCTAACTCATGTCAGACTCTTTTGTGACTCCATGGACTGTAGCCCTCCAGGCTCCTCTGTCCATGGGATTTCCCAGGCAAGAATACTGGGATGAGTGGCCATTTCCTTGTCCAGAGATACCAAGGGAACATTTCATGCAAAGATGAACACAATAAAGGACAGGAAAGTCAACAACCTAACAGAAGCAGAAGAGATTAAGAAGAGGCGGCAAGAAGACACAGAACTGTACAGAAAAGGACTACAATGGTGTGATAGCCAGACATGCTGGGAGTCTGAAATCAAGTAATCCTTAGGAAGCATTACTACAAACAAAGCTAGCAGAGGTGATGGAATTCCAGCTGTGCTATTTCAAATCCTAAAAGATGATTCTGTTGAAGTGCTGCATTCAGTATGTTAGCATATTTGGAAAACTCAGTAGTCGCCACAGGACTGAAAAAGTCAGTTTTCATTCCAATCCCAAATAAGGGCAATGCCAAAGAATGTTCAAACTACTGCACAGTTGTCCTCATTTCACATGCTAGCAAGGTAATCCTTAAAATCCTTCAACCTAGGTTTCAGTAGTATCTGAATTGAGAACTTCCAGATGTACAAGCTGGATTTAGAAAAGGCAGAGGAATCAGAGGTCAAATTGTTAACATCCGCTCGATCCTAGAAAAAGCAAGAGAATTCCAGAAAAACACCTACTTCTTCATTGACTAAACTTTTGGCTCTGTGGATCACAACAAACTGGAACATTCTTAAAGAGATGGGAATACCAGACCCCCTTATCTACCTCCTGAGAAATCTGTATGCAGGTCAAGAAGCAACAGTTAGAACTGGACATGGAACAATAGACTGGTTCCATATTGGGAAAGGAGTACATCAAGGCTGTATATTGTCATCTTGCTTATTTAACTTCTATGCAGAATACATCATGCAAAATGCCAGACTGTATGAAGCACAAGCTGGAATCAAGACTGCAGGGAGAAATATCAATAACCTCAGATATGCAGATGACACCACCCTTATGGCAGAAAGTGAAGAGGAACTAAAGAGCCTCTTGATGAAAGTGAAAGAGGAGAGTGAAACATCTGGCTTAAAACGCCACATTCAAAAGATCATGACATCCGGTCCCATCACTTCATGGCAAATGGATGGGGAAACAATGGAAACCATAAAGCCTAAGACTTTATTTTCTTAGGCTCCAAAATCACTACAGATTGTGACAGCAGCCATTAAAGTAAAAGATGCTTGCTCACAGGTGGAAGGAAAGCTATGACAAACTTAGAAATCATATTAAAAAACAAAGATATCACTTTGCTGATGTGGTCCATACAGTCAAAGATATGGTTTTTCCAGAAGTCATGTTGGATGTGAGAGTTGGACCATAATGAAGGCTGACCACCAAAGAATTGATGCTTTCCAACTATGGTGCTGGTGAAGACTCTTGAGAGTCCCTTGGACTGCAAGGGGATCAAATCAGTCAGTTCTAAAGGAAATCAATCCTGAATATTCATTGAAGGACTGATGTGGGAACTCTAGTACTTTGGCCAGTTGATGCAAAAAGCCAACTTATTGGAAAAAACCCTGATGCTGGGAAAGATTGAAGGGAGCAGGAGAAGGGGGTAACCGAAGATGAGAAGGTTGATGGCATCATTGATTCAACGGACATGAATCTGAGCAAATTCCAGGATATAGAGAAGGACAGGAAAGTCTGGCATGCTACAGTCCACAGGGTCATGAGTCAGGCACAACTGAGCAACTGAACAAGAACAACAAGCAAGGAGACCCAGGGGCAGATGAAAGTGGGAATACTCAAGAAGTGTTATCAGTTTATTTTGTTAGTTATTAGCAGTTCAGCATAAAATGGTGTGAAAAGTAGCAGAATCTATTAATATAGGCCTGAACTGCTTTTGCTGCTCCTTTTCTCCAAGAGTATACAACAAACACAACTTGTTTCCGTAATCCTATTCTCTGTTTTTTCAATGTACCTGACCCTTTGTTATTTTTATATGAATTCATTAAGACCTGTGTTTTGTGCTACCTATCTTGTAGTATACTAGAAACTCTGAAGAAGATACACATTTTAAATGAAATTACTGTATGAAATAATCCTTTCTCAGGGAAAAAGTTACTATCCATTGTGGATGTCAATTAAGAGTTCTTTCCTCCTTCTGTTTCTCTAATAATGACCTTAGTCCCCCCAGTGTATTTAATAATCTTGAAAAGTTATCTATCTATAACCAAATTCAAAGGTCAAAAGCAACAGTGAGAACCAGACATGGAACAATAGACGGGTTCAAAATTGGCAAAGGAATACGTCAAGGCTGTATATTGTCACCCTGCTTATTTAACTCATATGCAAAGTACATCATGTGGAATGCCAGGCTGGATGAAGCACAAGCTGGAATCAAGATTGCTGGGAGAAATATCAGTAACCTCAGATATGCAAATGGCACCACCCTTATGGCAGAAAGGAAAGAAGAACTAAAGAGCCTTTTGATGAAAGTGAAAGAGAAGAGTGAAAAAACTGGCTTAAAACTCAACATTCAAAAAACGAAGATCATGACATCCGATCCCATCACTTCATGGCAAATAGATGGGGAAACAATGGAAGCACTGAGAGACTTTATTTTCTTGGGCTCCAAAATCACTGCAGATGGTAACTGCAGCCATGAAATTAAAAAATGCTTGCTCCTTGGAAGAAAAGCTGTGTACAACAAACGTAGACAGCAGAGACATTACTTTGCCAACAAAGGTCCATCTAGTCAAAGCTATGGTTTTTCTAGTAGTCATGTATGGATATATGAGTTGGACCATAAACAAAGTTGAGTACCAAAGAATTGATGCTTTTGAAGTCTGGTATTGGAGAAGACTCTTGAGAGTCCCTTGGACTGCAAGGAGATCAAAACAGTCAATCTTGAAGAAAATCAGTCCTGAATATTCACTGGAAGGACTGACGTTGAAGCTCCAATACTTTGGCTACCTGATTGAAGAACAGACTCATTGGAAAAGACCCTGATGCTGGGAAAGATTGAAGGCAGGAGGAGAAGGGGATGGCAGAGAATGAGATGATTTGATGGCATCACTGACTCGATGGACATGAGTTTGAGCAAGCTCCAGGCATTGGTGATGGCCAGGGAAACCTGGCATGCTGCAGTCCATGGGGTCACAAAGAGTCGGACATGACTGAGCGACTGGACTGAACTGATAACCAAATTCATTAACTGACATTTATGGAGGTACTTCCATGTAGTAAGATAATGACCTGACCATCATTTTTCAAGTCTAAATCTTCCAGGAAAATAGTGGTTACAGTTCATATCAAACTTAAAAAAATTAATAAATTTATATGTAAATGGATCCAATTAGCATTTATGTTGTGACTTCTAATAGCAGTTATGGATAGAATACTTTAGGGTATTAAAATAAGCCTGCTTCATGAAATTACGTAGAGAGTCTAGTCAATGAGTGAAATTATAATTAATTTATTCCCACCTAGGTAACTAAAAGCACTATTAATGTAGGAAACTTATAGATACATCATTTTTACATATCACAATGCAGAACATAAATATTTTTTAAATGCCTACATATGCAAGGCATTAAGCTATTATTTATGCATAACTATTTATTTGGCTTTCTATAATTTTTAAATAGTAATTTCTTATTTCTTTATGAACACACGCAGGAAACAGTCCCAATATAACAGGGATATTAAAAAGTCTCTAAAATACTTAGAATGTATTTTTTCTGCATGTGGTCATTACCAGCTAATTTCAAGAAAATTTACATAGTATGATAATTTCACAGCTTCCCCAATACAAAAAATACTGCATAGAAAATGTATACTTCCACATTTTAATGAGATGCTTTATTATGAGGTTAATGAAGCTTAATATTCAAGGTTCCTCATTTGCATGGTCCTCTTCCATGGCCCAATACACAAATTTTTATTTATAATTATTCTTTTTTCTAAATAGTCTTCCAAATTATATAAGGTTGAGATGACACAATATTTAGATTCACTCTTGCAGAGTAGGTTTAAATGTTTCTTGATGAATCACGCTAATTTTAAGTTATTCTATTTTAAAATAAAAATACACCTGTATACAACATTATATGAGGCATTTAACATACCTTTATATAAGGCATATAACATGATTATTTAATATACATATACATAGTAAAATGATAATTACAGTCAAGCTAATTAACATTTCAGTTACCCTTTTTTTAAAATGATGAAAATACCTGAAATATATTCTCTTATCAAATCTTCAGTATTTGATAAAGTATTGTTAACTATAGTCATCATGCTATATATCAGACCTCTAGACTTACGAGTGGAACTTTTCACCTTCTGACCAGTATCTCTCCATTTCCCCTACCCTTTCTGCTCCTATAAACCACCATTCTTTCTACTCACTGCTTGTATGAACTCAACTTTTTGTGATTCCACATTTAAGTGAGATCATATACAAATCTTTCTTGACTCACAATGGGATTACATCCCAATAAACCCACTGTAAACTGAAAAGACATTTAATATGCCTAACCTATCAAACATCATACCTTAGCATAGCCTGCCTTAAATATACACTTAGAACATGTAGATTAGCCTACAGGTGGGCAAAATCATCTAACAGAAGGCCGATCTGATAATAATATGTTGTATATCTCATATAACTTATTGAATACTACACTGAAAGTGAAAAACAGAATGGCTGTAAGTGTATTGGTTGTTTACCCTGTGTGCAGGGTAATATTTCTTTTTTTTTCTTTTTTTAAAAATTTTATTTTAGTGTGCATATTTTTAACTGAGTACTGTGGCTCACTGCTACTTCCCAATATCTCAAGAGTGTATAGCACTCATATCGCTAGCTCAGGAAACAAGTAAAATTTAAACTTTGAAGTACAACTTTTACTGAATGCATATTGTTTTTGCACCATCATAATGTTACAAAAAATTCTTAAGTTGAACCATTGAAAGTTGGGGACCATCTGTAGTGATATTCTATATTTGTCTGGCTTATTTCATTAAGCATAGTGTCCTTCAAGTTCACAATGTTGCTGCAAATTATGGGATCTTCTTCTTTAATGCTGAGTAATATTTCATTGTTTATATGTATATCACAATTATTTTAACCATTTATTCTTTGATATACACTTAGGTTGTTTCCATAACATGGCTATTGTGAGTAACACTGCAATTAATAGGGCAACGTGGCTACCTCTTTGAGGTACTTAATTCATTTTGAATTAATTTCCTCTGAGTATATACCCAAAGGAAGAATTACTAGATCATACAGTAGCAAGAACAATCAGACTAGAAAAAACAATAAACATCTAAATCAGAAAGGAAGAAGTAAAATTATCCCTGTTTATATATGCAAAATTCTATTTGTAGAAAACCCTAAAGTCTCAACAACAAAAAAAGGTTCAAACTAATAAACAAATTTAGTAAAGTTGTATAGGATACAAAAATCAGACGCATTTCTTTACACCAATAATGAACTATCTGAAAAGAAAATCAACAAAGTAATATTCATAATACCATCAAGAGGAATACAATACTTAGAATAATCTTAACCAAGGAAGTAAAATAACTGTACACTGAAGACTACAAAACATTGATTAAAGAACTGAAGAAGACACAAATTAATGAAAAGATATATCATGTTCAGAATTAAAAGAACTAATACTGCTAATGGAGAAGGCAATGGCACCCCACTCCAGTACTCTTGCCTGGAAAATCCCATGGACGGAGGAGCCTGGTGGGCTTTTGTCTATGGGGTCGCACAGAGTCGGACATGACTGAGCGACTTCACTTTCACTTTTCACTTTCATGCATTGGAGAAGGAAATGGCAACCCACTCCAGTGTTCTTGCCTGGAGAATCCCAGGGATGGGGGAGCCTGGTGGGCTACCTTCTATGGGGTCGCACAGAGTCAGACACAACTGAAGCGACTTAGCAGCAATACTGCTAAAATGTACATACTACCCAAAACAATATACAGATTCAACATAATCTTTATCAAATTTTAATGGCAGTTTTCACAAAAATAGAAAAAAACAATCTTAAAATTCATATGGGACAACAAAAGACCCCAAATAGGCAAAACAATCCTGAAGGGAAAAAATCAGAAACACTTGCTGATTTCAAGTTATATCACAAAGCTATAGTAATCAAAGCAGTATGGTACTGGCATCAAGAGACACATAGACTAACAGAACAGAACAGGACAGCCCAGAAATAAACCCAAGTATATACAGTCAACTAATTTTCCACAAGGGCATGAAGAATACATAATGAGGAAAGGGTAGTCTCTTCAACAAATGGTGCTGAGAAAATGGGAATATCCACATGCAAAAGAATGAAATTGGACCCTTAAACCATACACAAATATAAACTCAAAATGGATTAAACACTTGCACATAAGACCTTGAAGCCATTAAACTCTTAGAATAAAACACAGGGGAAAAAAAGCTCCTTGACACTGGCTTTACCAATTATTTTTGAATATGATACCAAAAGCTCAGCTAATAAAAGCAAAAATAAGCCGAACTATATTCATTGAAAAAGCTTCTGCACAGCAAAGAAAGCACTCAACAAAAACAAAAGGCAACCTATATATAGGGAGAAAATATTTGCAAACCATGCATATCATAATGGGTTAACATCCAAAACACATAAGGAACTCATACTTAACAGCAAAATTAACAAACAAATCTTCCCCCAAAACATAGAACCCAAGTAATTTTGTTAAAAATGGGCAAAGGGCCTGAATAGACATTTTTCCAAAGGAGATATACATCTATCCAATTGGCAGACGAAAAGGTGCTCAATTATTACTAGTCATCAGGGAAATACAAATCAAAACCATAATAAGATAGTATCTCATACCTGTTGGATAGCTATTATTAAAAAGAAAAAAAAAGTGCTGGTGAGGAAATAGAGAAAAAGGAAATCTTCTACACTGTTGGTGGGAATGTAAATTGGTACAGCCATTATGAAAAACAGTTACGAAGTTTCCTTAAACGTGTAACCTATTCTTTAGAGGTGATCTCAAGCCACATCTCTGAAAGTCCATCCTGATAACTCTGGAATCTACAGAAACCTTCTCTCAGAACCTTTGAGAAATTTCAGAGTACTATGTATGCCACAGATTCTTCTAGGCTACCCTATTTCTATATTATATGGGCTTTGAATTCAGGCAAGACTGACATCTTTGTCACTTCAGTTCAGTTCAAACGCTTAGTCATGTCCAACTATTTGTGACCCCATGAACCGCAGCACACTAGGCCTCCCTGTCCATCACCAACTACCAGAGTCCACCCAAACCCACGTACATTGAGTCGGTGATGCCATCAAACCATCTTATCCTCTGTCGTCCCCTTCTCCTCCTGCCTTCAATCTTTCCCAGCATCAGGGTCTTTTCCAATGAGTCTGTTCTTCAATCAGGTAGCCAAAGTATTGGAGTTTCACCTCAACATCAGTCCTTCCAATGAACACCCAGGACTGATTCCTTTAGGATGGAACAGTTGGATCTCCTTGCAGTCCAAGGGACTCTTTAGAGTCTACTCCAACACCACAGTTCAAAAGCATCAATTCTTATGCATTCAGCTTTCTTTATATTCCAACTTTCTTTATATTTCCAACTCTCACATCCATACATGACCACAGGAAAAACCATAGCTTGACTAGATGGACCTTTGTTGACAAAGTAATGTCTCTGCTTTTTAATATGCTATCTAGGTTGGTCATAACTTTCCATCCAAGGAGTAAGCATCTTTTAATTTCATGGCTGCAATCACCATCTGCAGTGATTTTGGAGCCCCCCAAAATAAAGTCAGCCACTGTTTCCACTGTTTCCCCATCTATTTGCCATGAAGTGATGGCACCAGATGCCATGATCTTGGTTCTCTGAATGCTCAGCTTTAAGCCAACTTTTTCACTCTCTTCTTTCACTTTCATCAAAAGGCTCTTTAGTTCTTTACTTTCTGCCATAAGGGTGGTGTCATGTGCATATCTGAGGTTACTGATATTTTTCCCAGCAATCTTGATTCCAGCTTGCGCTCCCTCCAGTCCAGTGTTTCTCACGATGTACTCTGCATATAAGTTAAATAAGCAGGGTGACAATATACAGCCTTTTCCTATTTGGAACCAGTCTGTTGTTCCATGTCCAGTTCTAACTGTTGCTTCCTGACCTGCATACAGACTTCTCAAGAGGCAGGTCAGGTGGTCTGGTATTCCCATCTCTTGAAGAATTTTCCACAGTTTATTGTCATCCACACAAAGGCTTCGGCATAGTCAATAAAGCAGAAATAGATGTTTTTCTGGAACTCTCTTGCTTTTCAATGATCTGATGGATGTTAGCAATTTGATCTCTGGTTCCTCTGCCTTTTCTAAAACCAGCTTGAACATCTGGAAGTTCACAGTTCATGTATTGCTGAAGCCCTGCTTGGAGAATTTTAAGCATTACTTTACTAGCATGTGAGATGAGTGCAATTGTGCAGTAGTTTGAGCATTCTTTGGCATTGCCTTTCTTTGGGATTGAAATGAAAACTAACCTTTTCCAGTCCTGTGGGCACTGCTGAGTTTTCCACATTTGCTGGCATATTGAGTGCAGCACTTTCAAAGCATCATCTTTCAGGATTTGAAATAGCTCAACTGGAATTCCATCACCTCCACTAGCTTTGTTAGTAGTGATGCTTCCTAAGCCCCACTTGACTTCGCATTTCAGCATGTCTGTCTAGGAGAGTGATCACACCATGTGATTATCTGTGTAGTGAAGATTTGTATAGTTCTTTTGTGTATTCTTGCCACCTCTTCTTAATATCTTCTGCTTCTGTTAGGTCCCTACCATTTCTGTCCTTTATTGAGGCCATCTTCTCATAAAATGTTCCCTTGGTATCTCTGATTTTCTTGAAGAGATCTCTAGTCTTTCCCATTCTATTGTTTTCCTCTATTTCTTTGCATTGATCGCTGAGGAAGGCTTTCTTATCTCTCCTTGCTATTCTTTGGAACTCTGCATTCAAATGGGTATATCTTTCCTTCTCTCCTTTGCTTTTCACTTCCCTTATTTTCACAGCTATTTGTAAGACTTCCTCAGACAGCCATTTTGCTTTTTTGAATTTCTTTTCCATGGAGATGGTCTTGATTCCTGTCTCCTTTACAATGTCACGAACCCCGTCCATAGTTCATCAGGCACTCTATCAGATTTAGTCCCTTAAATCTATTTCTCACTTCCACTGTATAGTCATAAGGGATTTGATTTAGGTCATAACTGAATGCTCTAGTGGTTTTCTTCACTTTCTTCAATTTCAGTCTGAATTTGGCAATAAGGAGTTCATGATCTGAGCCACAGTCAGCTCCCAGTCTTGTTTTTGCTGACTGTATATTAAAATATTTGTACTCAACTGATTCACCTTGAAAATAGGGAGAATCAAGAGAGGAATTTATGAGGAAACGAATGAAATTTAAGCTTTAAAATTCCTTCATTTGTACTTGCTTTTGGTACTTGATTTTACACCCATAATTTTATATTTTTTTCTCAAATAAGGTGTCTAAATTGTATAAACTTCAGTCAGCATGATATCAGATTCATCCCTGTCTAGAGTAAAATGATATATAAATATTCAGGCCCAAAATGTTCAAAAACAAGCATAGCTAGTTAGGCAAAAATCCTTAGCTCAAGGACTTGGGGACTCATGGCATTGGAATGTTTCAGATTTCAATGAAACATGTTAAAGTGAGAAAATATTCTTTATACAGTCAACTGGAAAGTAACATTGAAGATAAAATATTTGATCTTGATCTAAGGTCATAAAGTATTATGGCACTGTACCAGAAACTCTGTTTCTTCTGGTAAACATCTTTAAAAAGAACTATTTCTCAAATAAAGGTAAAAACGATGGAATGCTATTACATCTATTTAGTATGAAATAATATACATTCAACTTTCTTCATATTTTTGGTTATAAATTATCGCAAATTAAAATTATCCAATTTTTATTTTTAATAAGGGATGATTTATAAGATGTAATTTTTCTATGTACCATGTTTTAAGATATTTTCTTCACATCTGCCTCTTCACTGAAAAACAAATCAAATTTATGCAATAATATTTGTGTAAAATATATTACCAATATAAGAGCATCACAGATATCAGTATGTATCAGTTCAGTCGCTCAGTCGTGTCTGACTCTTTGTGACCCCATGAATCGCAGCACGCCAGGCCTCCCTGTCCATCACCAACTCCTGGAGTTCACTCAGACTCACGTCCATCGAGTCAGTGATACCATCCAGCCATCTCATCCTCTGTTGTCCCCTTCTCCTCCTGCCCCCAATCCCTCCCAGCATCAGAGTCTTTTCCAATGAGTCAACTCGTTGCATGAGGTGGCCAAAGTACTGGAGTTTCAGCTTTAGCATCATTCCTTCCAAAGAAATCCCAGGGCTGATCTCCTTCAGAATGGACTGGTTGGATCTCCTTGCAGTCCAAGGGACTCTCAAGAGTCTTCTCCAACACCACAGTTCAAAAGCATCAATTCTTCAGCGCTCAGCTTTCTTCACAGTCCAACTCTCACGTCCATACATGACCACTGGAAAAACCATAGCCTTGACTAGACGGACCTTTGTTGGCAAAGTTATGTCTCTGCTTTTGAATATGCTATCTAGGTTGGTCATAACTTTCCTTCCAAGGAGTAAGCGTCTTTTCATTTCATGGCTGCAGTCACCGTCTGCAGTGATTTTGGAGCCCCCAAAAATAAAGTCTGACACTGTTTCCACTGTTTCCCCATCTATTTCCCATGAAGTGATGGGATGGTATGCCATGATCTTAGTTTCCTGAATGTTGAGTTTTAAGCCAACTTTTTCACTCTCCTCTTTCACCTTCATCAAGAGGCTTTTTAGTTAATATGTATAGAAATAGTTAAAACATTTCAAGAGCAAATACTTTTTTGAACTAAGAATACTACAATTGTATTTTATAGAAATGAGGAGGAAATTTTACAAAGAAAATTCATGAGGAAAAAATATATACATTATTTTCTGCACTAGAAATTAAAAAAAAATTAAAATGAAAAAATACACATAATAGTAATTGACAAAGTACTTATTCATTTTCCATGATTTTAGTTTTCACCAGAAAGTATGCCTGTAAATAATAAAGAAGCTACTGCATCATAAAGTGTTTTCTTTTAAAACTAAGATTCTATTTGTATTCAGAACATTGCTATAAACTTGATCTGCACAATGAAATTTATCTTACTAAATAAAAAAAGTCATTTCCCCCATCCCTTCATATTCCCTTAATACTTGACGATTAAAATGTGTTTCAGTTGCAAAATACTGGAAGTAATGTGTTTTTATAAAAGGTATACTAGTATACTATTACTTGTCTTCTCAAGATTATGAAAAGGCAGTTTTTCCATATTTCTTTATGTATAAATTATATTTTATTTATATGTACTCATATAAATTTTGAGGATGAGAACCTCATTTCAAGAATAGCAAAATAAAATAAATATTATAAACTGTTTCTTTTTGATAGAAGGCTAATTTGTATGTTCATAAGACATTGGTTGAATGCCTAAGGCAAGAGGATTAAAATATGAATCAGTGACAGGCCAGAAGGGAGTAGCGGGATATGTTTCAAGTGATGAAAGGGAAAAATCTATAATCAAGAATACCCAGCTAAGCTCTCATTCAGATTTGATGGAGAAATCAGAAGCATTAGAGACAAGCAAAAACTAAGAGAATTTAGCACCACCAAACCAGCTTTACAACAAATGCTAAAGGAACTTGTCTAGGTGGGAAAGAAAAGGCCATAACTAAAAACGAGGAAATTATGAATGTGAAAGGTCACAGGTTAAGGCAAACATACAGTAAAGGTAGAAAATCATCTACACAAAAATACGATATCAAAACCAGTGGTCGTGAGTAGAGTACAAATGCAGAATATTGGAAATGCGTCTGCAATTAAGAGACTTAAAACAATATTGTTTACATATAGACTGCTATATCAAAACATGGTAATTGCAGATAAGAATCTACAATAGACTAAAAAAAAGCAATCCAAACACAACACTAAAGATAGTCATCAAATCAGAAGAGAATAAAAGAGGAAGGGAAGGAAAAGACCTACAAAAACAATCCCAAAACAATCCACAAAATGGCAATAAGAACATACATATCAATAATTACTTTAAATATAAATTAATTAAATGCCCCAATCAAAACATAGACTGGATGAATGAATACAAAAACAGGACCTATAAACAAGCTGTTTACAAGAGACCCACTTCAGATCTAGGGACACTTATGGACTGAAAGTGAGGGAATGGAAAAAGGTATTCCATGCAAATGGAAATCAAAAGAAAACTGGAGTAGCAAAACTCAGATAAGACAAAATAAAGTAAAATACTTACAAGAGACAAAGGACACTCCATAATGATCAAGGGATAAATCCAATAAGAAAATACAACTGTAAATATATATGTGCACTCAACATAGGAGCACCTTAATATATAAGGCAAATGCCAACAGCCCTAAAAGGAGGAATTGACAGTAACACAATAATAGTGGGGAATTTAAAACCCCACTTACAACAACAGACAGATCACCCAGACAGAAAATCAAAAAGGAAACACAAGCCTTAAATGACATATTAAACCAAATGAATTTAAGTGGTATTTATAGAGCATTCCATCTGAAAGCAGCAGAATATACATCTTCCTCAAGTGCACACTGAGCATTCTACAGCATAGTTCACATGCTGGGTCATAAAGCAAGTTTTGATAAATTTAAGAAAACAGAAATCACATTAAGCATCTTTTCTGACCACAACACTATGAGATTAGAAATTGATGATAAGAAAAAAAAACTAGAAAACAAATGCATGAAGGTTAAACAATTTACTACTAAAAAATCAATGGATCAATGAAGAAATCAAAGAGGAAATAAAAAAATACCTAGAGATAAGTGACAACAAAAATATGACAATCCAAACCCAATGCGATGCAGCAAAAGCAGCTCTAAGAGACAAGTTTATAGCAATACAATCTTATCTCAGGAAACAAGAAAAAAAAAAAACAGAAAATAACTTAATCTTAAAGCTAAAAAAACTAGAGAAAAAGGAATGAAGAAAACTAGCAGAAGGAAAGAAATCATAAAGATCAAGACAGAAATAAATAAAATAGAGACAAAGAAGACAACAGAAAAGATCAATGAAACTGAAAGCTGGTTCTTTGAAAAGATTGATAAGATAAACAAAATTAAGAAATCTTTAGCCAGACTCATAAAGAAAAAAAGAGAGAGCGCTCAAATGAATAAAATTAGAAATGAAAAAGAAGTTACAATGGACATGACAGAAATACAAATGATCATAAGAGACTACTACAAGCAACCATATGCCAACAAAATGGACAACCTAGGAGAAAAGGACAAATACTGAGAAAGGTACAACCTTCCAAAACTGAACCATGAAGAAATGGAAACTATGAACAGGCCAATTACAAATACTGAAATGGAAACTATGATTTAAAAACTCCCAACAAAGAAAAGTCCAAGACCAGATGGCCTCACAGGCAAATTCTATCAAATATTTAGAGAAGAATTTATACTTATCCTTTTGAAACTCTTGCAAAAAACTGCAGAGGAAGGAGTACTCCCAAATTCATTCTATGAGGCACTGTCACCCTGATATGAAAACCAAAGAAAGATACCACAAAAAACCCCACAAAATTATAGGTCAGTATCCTAGGTGGCGTTAGTGGTAAAGAACCCACCTGCCAACGCAGGATATGTAAGAGATGTGG
The DNA here is from genome assembly GCF_002263795.3 of Bos taurus. Classification (NCBI taxonomy): domain Eukaryota; kingdom Metazoa; phylum Chordata; class Mammalia; order Artiodactyla; family Bovidae; genus Bos; species Bos taurus. The sequence goes on along the minus strand of NC_037355.1, from coordinate 14,825,751 downwards.
GTTCCATCCCTGAGTTAGGAAGATCCCCTGAAGAAGGAAATGGCAACCCACTACAGTATTCTTACCTGGAAAACACCATGGACAGAGGGGCCTGGCGGGCTACACTCCACAGGGTCACAGAGAGTCAGATACAACTGAAGCACATTAGCACACATCACTAATGAATACAGATGCAAAAATCCTCAACAAAATACTAGCAAGTCAAATCCAACAATATATTATAAGGATCATACACCATGATCAAGTGGGATTTATCTAAAGAATGCAAGGATTTTCTAATATTCACAAATCAATCAGTGTGATATACCACAGAAACAAACAGAAGAATAAAAATAATATGATCATCTCAACAGATGCAGGGAAAGCTTTGATGAAATCCCAAACCCATTTACTTATTTAATTTTTTGGCCAAGTCACAAAGCATGTGGGATCTTGGTTCCCTGACCATGGATTGAACTTGCATCCCCTGCATTGGGAGCATGGAGTCTTAACCGCTGGACTACCAGGGAGTTCTTCCAATACTCATTTATGATAAAACCTGTCCAGAAAGTTGGCATAGAAGAAAATGATGTCAACATAATAAAAGCCATATATGACAAACGCACAGCTACTATCATACTCAATGGTGAAAACTGAAAGCACTTCCTGTAAGATCAGAAATGAGACAAGATTGTCCACTCTTGCCACTTTTATTCAAAACAGTTTAGGAAGTCCTAGCACAGAAATCACAGAAGAAAAAAAAATGCAAGGAATTCAAACAGGAAAAGAAAACATACAACTGTCACTGTTTGAAGATGACATGATATTATACACAGAAAATTCTAAAGATGCCACCACAAAACTACTAGAGCTCATCGATGAATTTGGTAAAGTTGCAGGATACAAAATTAATATTCAGAAATCTCTTGCAATATAAAATAAAATTTAAAAAGATGAACCAATGAAATACTAGAGTTCATTCTTTCAAGGAGCTTACATTATAATCTGATAGACACATATATATGCATATACATGTATATAAATGTTTGTTTATAACTATATATGTCAAATTTTTAAAGCTCTTATATACCTTTTCAGATTTAATTGCTTCACTTCCTAACCAAGCTTCTCTGAAACTGGACAAAATGTACTACCTCCATTTCTTCACCTTCTACTCACTTTTAAACCCAGTCAAATCTAGTCCTCTTGGACAAATCCTCACATCATGTCACCCATAAACTACATGGTAGGAAATCTAAAGGATACTTTTCAGTTCTCCCCTGACTTTACCTCTTAACAGCATTTAACACAGTTGACCATTTGCTGTGTCTTAAAACACGCTCTTAGCTTTTCTCCTTTTTCACTACTCCTTCATATTCCCCAGACATTTGTGCCTAACCAGAAGTTAGTGTTTCTCAGGGGTCCACCCTACTGTGCAACAGAACTTTCTGCAATGATGGAAATGTTTATATATATATATATAAACTGATATATATATATATATAAACTGATATATATATATATATATATATATATATCAGTTCAGTTCAGTCGCTCAGTCGTGTCCGACTCTTTGCGACCCCATGAATCGCAGCACGCCAGGCCTCCCTGTCCATCACCAACTCCTGGAGTTCACTCAGACTCACGTCCATCGAGTCAGTGATGCCATCCAGCCATCTCATCCTCTGTCGTCCCCTTCTCCTCCTGCCCCCAATCCCTCCTAGCATCAGAGTCTTTTCCAATGAGTCAACTCTTTGCATGAGGTGGCCAAAGTATTAGAGTTTCAGCTTTAGCATCATTCCTTCCAAAGAAATCCCAGGGCTGATCTCCTTCAGAATGGACTGTTTGGATCTCCTTGCAGTCTAAGGGACTCTCAAGAGTCTTCTCCAACACCACAGTTCAAAAGCATCAATTCTTCGGCGCTCAGCCTTCTTCACAGTCCAACTCTCACATCCATACATGACCACAGGAAAAACCATAGCCTTGACTAGACGGACCTATATATAAATATATAATATTATTATGGCTGCTACTAACCACATATGGGCTTCCCTGGTGACTCAGCAGTAAAGAATCCACCTGTCAATGCAGGAGATGCATTTTTGATCCCTGGGGGTCAGGAAGACCCCCTGGGGAAGGAAATGGCAACCCATTCCAGTATTCTTGCTTGGGAAATCCCATGGACAGAGGAGCCTGGTGGGCCATGTCCATGGGGTTGCAAAACAGACACCAGTTGGTGATTAAACAACATCAATCAACCACATATGGCTGTTGAGCATTTGGAATGTGGCCAGTATTGGTGAAGACATACACTAAGGTTTTTGTTTTTTTTTTCATCTTGATCCCCTACTTAATTTTTTTAATTTAAATTAATTTATTTTAATTAGAGGCTAATTACTTTACAATATTGTATTGGTTTTGCCATACATCAACATGAATCCGCCACGGGTGTACACGTGTCCCCAATCCTGAACCCCCCTCCCACCTCCCTCCCCATACCATCCCTCTGGGTCATCCCAGTGCACCAGCCCCAAGCTTCCTAAGTTTGATTCAGTCTTAATTAATTTATGTCTGAAGAGCCATTTGACCCTAATGGCTACGATATTGGACAACACAGCTTTAAAGAACGCCTCCTTTTCTTTCTTCTCCTTATAACTGATCTATCTTTTTGCTTATAGTTTCCAAATTTATATCTCAAGATCTAAAACATATTTAAACCTCCATATTTAGTAAATGGCATCAAAATTTGCCCAAGTGCTCCATATAAAAATTTTACACTTCAACAACAAATATAGGTTAACTCATCTTTTTTTTTTTTTTTCAATTCTTTTAAAAATCCAAGTTCCTTTCCCCCTGAAGGCTGCTTCTCCTATCTTCACCTCCAGTTATTTAAAAACTACTTCTCCTCATCCTTCAGGGCTCTTATCTAAAGTAAGTTTGTCCCTTTAGTACTGATACTCTCCATAAGATTCTTTTTTCATAGCACTGTCATAATTTATATTGTCAATTTTTATCTTTAATCTGTTTTTCCAACTTGGTCATAAGATCTATGAATTCAGGGATCATGTCCATCTTGTTACCATTATTTTCACAGTGTTAAATATTTATTGATACATGATTGCTTAAGTAATCAATTCATTCCTCAAATTCAGAAACAGAACATTATTTTTATCTACAATATCACTTTATTAATTTGCAACGGCTATTTTAATTATTATTTGATTCCCAAAGGTTCATACTAAATTATCCAAATTTTTTCTTGTGCTAATCAGGTGGTAACCTATTAGCAGGTAATGTTTACTTTTGTAGATCCAATAAAGAAGTTAATAAGTATACTACAATGTCACTTACTTAAATCACATTATATGGATTAATCCTGCTAAACTCAACCTCAAGTAATACGCGCTTTCAGGCAGACAACAACGAGCAAGAATTTATCTCTCCAAATAAGTTTATCATGCTGATAAGAAAGAATGCACAAATTCAAAAAAGGATAGAGGTGCACTATAAAAAGTATACTGTCTACAATGTCACCCAGCCACTCAATTCCACCTACCCCTCCCCAATAATAATGGTTATTAACAGTGTTTCTGTGTATCCTTGCAGAATATTCTATGCACATATCCTTGTTATCTGCCTTTTCCAGATCTGGAATGAACCATTTCTTCAAGGATCCCTAGTTGTTTTTCATGTAAAATCACATTTTAGGAGCATAATCTGGGCACTAAGGACTTTCATTCCCATTAATCTTTTTTTTCTAGGATTTTTTCATTTGACATAGCTAGGAAATAATTGTTTTATTTTTATATTTTTATTTATTTACTAATTTATTTGGCTGCACTGGGTCTTAGTTGCGCTAAGCAGGATCTTTAACTGCAGCATGTGGTATCTAGTTCCCTGACCGGGGATTGAACATGGGCCTCATGCTTTAGGAGTTCAGAGTCTCAGCCACTGGACCACCAGGGAAGTCTCAACTGTTTTATTCTTAAAGATAAAAGTTGTGAGTTTCACTAATACTTCTAATTCAAACTTAGTACTGTAGAGATTTAATTTAATCCCTTCATTTTATATTCATATTTCCTTTTTCCCATGCCAGGTTCTCAAGAGGGCCATGATAAAATTAGAATATTACTTATTTACTCATTTAAAAAAGAAACAACAATCCAACATAAGTCTGAGAATAACAATACAGAAATTACTGCCAGCAATATTTCTGTAAACTGTCATTAAAATATCTCTTTTTTTAACATGGTTTTTCTGTTGGGTATATGTCATTCAATTGAGTTCAGTGGCTCACTCATATCCAACATTTTGTGACCCCACAGACTGAAGCAGCCAGGCTTCCCTGTCCATCACCAACTCCTGGAGCTTGCTCAAACTCATGACCATCAAGTTGGTAATCCCATCCAACCATCACATCCTCTGTCATCCCCTTCTCCTCCCGCCTTCAATCTTTCCCAGCATCAGGGTCTCTTCCAATGAGTCAGTTCTTCCCATCTGGTGGCAAAAATATTGGAGTTTCAGCTTCAGCATCAGTCCTTCCAATGAATATTAAGGACTCCTTTCCTTTAGGATTGACTGGTTTGACCTCCTTGCAGTCCATGGGACTATCAAGCGTCTTCTCCAACACCACAGTTCAAAATTATTAATTCTTCAGCGCTCACCTTTCTTTATAGTCCAACTCTCACATCCATACATGACTACTGGAAAAACCAAAGCTTTAATTAGACAGACTTTTGTTGGCAAAGTAATGTCCCTGCTTTTTAATATGCTGTCTAGGTTGGTCATAACTTTTCTTCCAAGGAGCAAGCATGTTTTAATTTCATGGCTGCAGTAGCCATCTGGAGTGATTTTGGAGTCCCTCCAAAATAAAGTATCTCAATGTTTCCATTGTTTCTACTTCTATTTGCCATGAAGTGATGGGACTGGATGCCATGATCTTTGTTTTCTGAATGTGAGTTTTAAGTCAACTTTTCCACTCTCTTCTTGCACTTTCATCAAGAGGCTCTTTAGTTCTGCTTCGTTTCCTGCCATAAGGGTGGGTCATCTGATATTTGAGGAAACTGATATTCTTCCCGGATATATTGATTCCAGCTTGTGCTTCATCCAGTTCAGCATTTAATATGATGTACTTTGCATGTAAGTTAAATAAGCAGGGGGACAATATATAGCCTTGATGTACTTCTTTCCTGATTTGGAACCAGTCTGTTGTTCCATGTCCAGTTCTAACTGCTGTTTCTTGACCTCATACAGATTTCTCAGGAGGCAGGTAGTTCAGTCTGACTCTTTGCGACTCCATGAATTGCAGCACGCCAGGCCTCTCTGTCTATCACCAACTCCTGGAGTCCACCCAAACCCATGTCCATTGAGTCGGTGATGCCATCCAACCATCTCGTCCTCTGTCATCCCCTTCTCCTCCTGCCCTCAATCTTTCCCAGCATTAAGGTCTTTTCAAATGAGTCAGCTCTTCGCATCAGGTGGCCAAAGTATTAGAGTTTAGTCCTTCCAATGAACACCCAGGACTGATCTCCTTTAGGATAGACTGGTTGGATCTCCTTGCAGTCCAAGGCACTCTCAAGAGTCTTCTCCAACTCCATAGTTCAAAAGCATCAATTCTTCGGTGCTCAGCTTTCTTTAAAATCCAACTCTCACATCCATACATGACCACTGGAAAAACTTTGACTAGACAGACCTTTGTTAACAAAGTGATGTCTCTGCTTTTTAATATGCTGTCTTGGTTGTTCATAACTTTCCTTCCAAGGAGTAAGCGTCTTTTAATTTCCATCTCTTGAAGAATTTTCCACAGTTTGTTGTGATCCGCACCGTCAAAGGCTTTGTTGTAGGCAATAAAGCAGAAGTAGATGTTTTTCTCGAACTCTCTTGCTTTTTCGATGGCTTGGAGAATTTTGAGCATTACTTTGTTAGCATGTGAGATGAGTGCAATCATGTGGTAGTTTGAACATTCTTTGGCATTGCCTTTCTTTAGGATTGGAATGAAAACTGAACTTTTCCAGTTCTGTGGCCATGGCTGAGTTTTCCAAATTTGCTTGCATATTGAGTACAGCACTTTCACAGCATCATCTTTTAGGATTTGAAACAGCGCAACTGAAATTCCATTGCCTCCACTAGCTTTGTTCATAGTGATGCTTCCTAAAGTCCCCTTGATTTCACATTCCAGGATGTCTGGCTCTAGGTGAATGATCACACCATCATGGTTATCTGGATTATTAAGCTCTTTTTTGTATAGTTCTTCTGTGTATTCTTGCCACCTCTTAACATCTTCTGTTAGGTCCATACCATTTCTGTCCATTCTTGTGTCCATCTTTGCATGCAATGTTCCCTTAGTATCTCTAATTTTCTTGAAGAGATCTCTAGTCTTTCCCATTCTATTGTTTTCCTCTAATTCTTTGCACTGATCACTGAGGAAGGCTTTCTTATCTCTCCTTGCTGTTCTTTGGAACGCTGGATTCATATGGGTATATCTTTCCTTTTCTCCTCTGCCTTTAGCTTCTCTTCTTTTCTCAGCTATTTGTAAGGCCTCCTCAGATAACCATTTTGCATTTTTGCATTTCTTTTTCTTGGGGATGGTCTTGATCACTGCCTCCCATACAATGTCACAAACCTCTGTCCATAGATCTTCAGGCACTCTATCAGTCTAATCCCTTGAATCTAGTTGTCAGTTCCATTGATTTAGGTCATACCTGAATGTTCTAGGGCTTCCCTGGTGGCTCGGAGGTTAAAGCGTCTGCCTGCAATGTGGGAAACCTGGGTTCGATCCCTGGGTTGGGCAGATCCCCTGGAGAAGGAAATGGCAACCCACTCCAGTATTCTTGCCTGGAGAATCCCATGGGCAGAGGAGCCTGGTAGGCTACAGTCCACGGGGTTGCAAAGAGTTGGACACAACTGAGCGACTTCACTTTCTTTCTTTCTGAATGTTCTAGTGGTCCTTACTTTCTTCAATTTAAGTCTGAATTTGGTAATAAGGAGTTCATGATCTGAGCCACAGTCAGAGCTTGGTCTTTTTATTTTTACTGACTGTATAGAACTTCTCCATCTTTGGAGTCAAAGAATATAATCCATCTGATTTTGGTACTGACCACCTGGTGATGTTTATGTGTAGAGTCTTCTCTTGTGTTGTTGGTAGTGGGTGTTTGCTATGACCAGTGCGTTCTCTTGGCAAAACTCTGTTATTCTTTACCCTGCTTCATTTTGTACTCCAAGGCCAAATTTGCCTGTTACTCCAGGTGTTTCTTGAATTCCTACTTTTGCATTTAAGTCCCCTATAATGAAGAGGACATCTTTTTTGGGTGTTAGTTCCAGAAGGTCTTATAGGTCTTCACAGGACCTATGTCACTAGGGAGGTGCATTCTAACTTCTGTGTTTTCAGGTCACTTGGAGTACTTCCTGTCTATGTGATTATGCCACCAATTCCATATGTTTCTGAGATTTAATTTGATTTATTTTAAATTTTAGGGCTGTTTTTAAAATTTTTACTGTAGTAAGAGTTATTTTTATTATGGTTTCTTGCTTTTGTGTCATCCCTGAGCATCTTCTACATTTCAAGAGTATATATTTTAAAATATTCCTTCATTTTTCTTTCTTACACTTCTGTGCTTTTATTCTCCAAACATTTATAACTTTGATCTGTGTGGAATTATGGTAAAGTAGGAATCTATTTTATTTCGTTCAAATGGCTACCTAGTTTATTTTATTTAATAGTCCATCTTTTCCTCATAAATTAGAAATATCACCATTGGTAAGGGTGCAGATTCATAGCAGGAATTCCTAGTGGCAGGAGAGTTAGTGACAACGGCTGAGAGTGTCTGCTGGCAATGGCACTACTGGTAGTAGTGCCTCAAGTAGACCGTTGCTGTAGTAGAATCTCACCTATGTTGCATCCTTTGTTTTCTGTCCAACCTGGATTCTCTGGGTTTAACACAGATTAAGAGTCACTTGAATTTTTTCTAATATATTCTGTCCTGTTTTTAATCAAAGTAGTTTGAGCTGTTTGCAGCCAAGAAGCCCAACTTATACAATATGATTTTTTCCCCACAATTCAGTGGTGGACATTCCCAAAACTGCAGCCTCTGGGTCTCTGCTCTACATTCTGTAGCTGAAACTCATGCCCACAATTATAATTACCAGAACTTTTACTTACTATCTTTAGTAATTGACTCCTAATATTTATCACTTACCATGAGCTCATCTTAACTCATTATATGTACACACACACACACACCCATTTATTTATTATTTATTTAATAGGGTAAATATACGTATAGTTGGTTTTCCTAATATTTAAAACTTTTAAGTATTATTTTAAAATAATATTCCGAAGCTTTAAAAGACAGCATGGGGTGTTAAAGGCATAGGAAACAAGCAGAATGATATGGCTAGAAATAACACAGGAGAAATGGCAGGAAATAAGGCTGGTTTAGGTGACAAAGGTAAAATCACAGAGTTTTTTATGTTAGAGAGTTACTATTTAAGAATATGTTACAGGGGATCTTCCCAACCCAGGGATCAAACCCAGGTCTCCTGCATTGCAGGCAGATTCTTCACCATCTGAACCACCAGCAAAGCTCATGAATACTGGAGTGGATAGCATACCCGTTCTCCAGGGGATCTTTCCAATCCAGGAATCCAACCAAGATCTCCTGCATTGCAGGAGGATTCTTTACCAGCTGAGCTACCAGGGAATATAATACCAGGGAATTTAAGAATATGGACAGGGACTTTCTCCAGTGGCCCATTGGTTAATAATCTACAAGCCAATGCAGGCAACACAGGTTTGATTTGAGAACTAAGATCCCACATGCCAAGGGGCAACTAAGCTGGTGCACCACAACTCTGGGCCCACGCTCTGGAGCCTGCAAGTCACAACTACTGAAGCCCACATGTCCTAAAGCCCATGATCCACAACAAAAGAAACAACTGCAATAAGAAGCCTGCACACTGCAACTAGAGAGTAGTCGGCCTGCTTGCCACAACTAGAGAAGGCCCGTCTGCAGCAATGAAGAGCCTGGGTACCACAAGGAAGACCCAGCACAGCCAAAAATTAACACTAAAAAAAAAAAAAAATTAAAGAATATCCACAATAAGTAACCAGTGAATAATTTCAAGTAGTAAGTGAAATGATTAGATTTCTGTTAGAAAAATCACTCTGGTAGCACTGAAGCACACAAGACATGAGATATTTTTCCCTTCTTTTTTTTTTTTTTAAATTTTACAAAGCCCTTTTATCCAAATAGATTTAGGGCCTTACTACACATTTTAAATAGTATTCCACAAATTACTAACCAAAAGCTATAATTTAGAACCATCTACACAGCATGGGTTCCAATTAATTTATGAAATTAACTGTATGAGCTCACAGATAATATGAACACAAGATTGTTTAACAAGTGTCACTTTGTTTAATTTAAATTTATTTATTTTAATTGGAGGCTAATTACTTTACAATATTGTATTGGTTTTGCCATACATCGACATGAATCCGCCACGGGTGTACACGTGCTCCTCATCCTGAACCCCCCCCCCACTTTAATAAAGTTTATCAGAAACTTGGTTTATTGGCATGAACTCTATAAACATTCTATAAACACTAAACATTCTATACACAAATTACAAAGACTTTCAATGGAATTTTACCTTGATGTAGATTTCTAGAACAATGAAACAATTTAGGCCTCTTCTGTTCCCTTTCCAGTTACTGGAAAGCAATTCTAATATATGCAGCCAACTGATGAATTTATCATAGCCTAAGGTCTCTTTAGTAATCACTAGTCTGCCAAAGTTGAGATACGTACTGCAGTTTATGTTAGTGTGACTCTGAATCTGTGAATTACAATATGTACATAGTGGCATAAATTGTAAAATAAAATCATATTAATAAAACAGTTTAAAAAAACATATCTGAAGTATACCTAGTATTAAAGCATACCTATATATTGGTTAAGATAAAACTGATACAAATCCTGACTCTGCTATTTACTAGCTATATAACATTAGAAAGATAATTTTAATAGTGCTTGATTTTCACATCTAAAAACCAGAAGTTTGAATTAAATACTTTTTAAGGAATTCTCTAAGATCTAAAATTCTATTTCCTTCTGGTTATAAATTTAATTCTAATTGAGCACTCAAAGCACCAAAATGGTTTAAAAGCAGGGAAATACAGGGAACAGGGAAATACACATTCATACACCTCTAAATTACCTAAGTAATTTAGCAAAAGTTATTTTGAATAATTATCTGATAACAATTGTTTAAATTATCCTCTTAACTATTCATGTGAAGATGCTACTCCCATTCCTTAAATTCTTACCCAGATATCCACGTGATAAAATTAATATGATGTAACTGTCTACATTGGCCCTTCAAGATCTGGCATATTTTCCTCTCTGGCCTAAATTCTATTAAATCCCATTCTCGGTTGTCACTATTAAGCCTCTGTTGGAATTATTTCTCCTACCTGGCCTAGTCCTGCCTCTCTTCTCTATCCCTCTCCCATCCACCATTTCCAGGAATTTTGCCTTCCAAATTTCTATTCATCCTTCAAGTTACTTTATTCTGACACCCTCCCACAACAAGTCACTAGAAGACCTTCCTACGTATTTTTCTGTTAGATGAATAAAAAATAAATAAATGACAAGCCATTAATCTTCAAATAAGGTTTCAAATACATATTTAAGTAAAAAAAAAAAAAATCAAGGCCCAGATTTACCCCCAATACTTTCAATTTACAATTTTCATAAATCATTAAGTTTTTTGGTTTAATTTCAATTTTCATTATTAGAAGGCTGAAACTGGAATAGGAAAGGCTTTACAACATTTTGATTCCTCAAAATCATCATATCATAGCCAGATTAATATAAAGGAGAGCTGGCAACTACCAAAATGAGAAGGCAAGTACCATGTAGATCCATTTCTTTTTCCTGTGCCCACTCTTTCCCAGTGTTTCATCCCATAAGAGGGTACAAATTCAAATCAAGCTTTAAGTACAACCCTGAGTACTTAGCAACAAAAAGAACATAAATGCAACTGTATTTGATGTAAGATAAAAAGTAATGAATATAAATAAGGTGCAAGAGGAGCACAAAATAATTCTGAAATAGAATAAACGATAATTAAAAGAAAGGATAACTGTGATTTAAGATTGAATTTAAAGGAAAGCAATCTCTAGAATTACTGGGAGATTCAACATGTACAATCCTACAGGAGGAGGAAGTAAAACCTTAAGCAAAAGGCAATGAATTATTGCACAACCAGAACAGAAGATGACATCAGTAAACGTGGGACAAAAATGAAAGGAGGGAATGCTGGCCCTGGCGGCATGGTGCAATGACTTGTCCATGGTAAAGCAGTTCACTTTGAACTTGGTGATGTTTTGGAAGGAAACATACAGAATGTAGGGGGATAAACAGTACAGGTGATGAGTCAGAGAGGTGAACTTGGTGAACAATGTGGTGACAGATGCCAAAGTCAAATAACCCTAAAAGAGGGAAGGTTGAAATAGCCTTCACGAAACTCTTCACTAGTTTGCAGTTGAAATAAAGTTTCTTAACAGGGAAGACAAATACTGAAAACCTATTGTCAAAAAAAGATTATTTTTAGAGGAAGAATAAGATATGATTGGAAGAGAGACTAGCGATGTTAGATCATCAAGGAGGCTCTCAAAATTATTCACTTTTAAAGTCACAGAAGATAAAATCAGATTAGACCAATGAAGAGAAATAATTCAATGGATACTATCTTAAGGTTTGATATAAAGAATGTCTCTAAAGGTCAATGCCTTGGGAGTCGGGGAGGACAATGACAACATCTTCTAGAAGAGTGAACTATTAATGGGAGTAGTGAACGGCAAGATGTTTCTAAATTTGTTGTGGAATTTTAGTTCCCTGATGAGCACCTAAACTGTGATTTCATACACATAACTAAAGTTATCTTTTTTTTTAATTAAGGGAATTCATCATTCTGCATCATCTTTAAAAATTTAAAGTACCTGTTCAAGATAGTAGTGTAGAAGGATCTTAGGCTTACCTTCCTCTATAAACAGACACAATTTGCAGGTAATATGGAATAACTTTCTCTGGAAAAGAACCTAAAAACTGAGTGACTCCTGTGCATCAGATGAAGAGAGAAGTCTCTCATCAAAATTCGTGGGAGAGTGTGGTACACAATTTTGCCCTGAACTCCATTCCCATTGCAGTAACCAACAACCAGGAATGAGCTTAGAGCCCAGAGTTTCTCCCAGAGCAATAACGAGGTTGAAACCTACATTGAGCCCCCCAACTTTTAAGTCCTGCACCTGAGAGATCAGCCTCTAAAGCATCTAGCTTTGAAAATCAACAGAGCTTGCATCTATAAGACCCATAGGGCTATCATGACTTGAAAAATGGCTCTGACAGGTCTCATGTGTTCATATTCACCCACCCCAGGGCTCAGGGCAGTGGCAGCCAATAGAGAAGCACCCAGCCTTTATGTGAATGACACTCATTTGCTAATCATAAAGCTCTGGCATGAGGGGCAGTCATCTAACTTGGCACACATACAGGGGGCTGCTGGCTGAGGGACACCATCTTCACAATCTGCCTCAGCTCTGCTCTAGCTAGTGTGTAACATCTGTTTTTTTTAAAGCTATGTTTTTTCCTCTTTTTATTTCCTGTGGGCACCATCTATATGCTCTCTTCTTGTCTCCTTCCAGGCAGTAGGTGCTATCTTTGTGCTCTCTATAGCTAGCAGGTGCCATCTTTCTTTTACCCTCTTTTCTGGTGGGTACTATCTATTCACTGTCCCTCTGCATCATTCTAGTCAGTGGCTATCATCTTCATAGTTTCCCCCTGTTGTTCTCCAGAGTACCAGTATCTGCCAGGGGAAAGCTTTTATACAATTCTGGTATCCCTGTTTCTATGTCTGGTGCCCCAGTTTTTGCAGCTGCCACTCAGTGGATGCTCCCTGATCATCTGGCTCTGGTGGCCAAGGAGGTTTGTGTTTTTTGTGTCCCATGGGATTGTTCCAGTGAGAGAGAGAGAGAGTTCTTGGCAGGTCAATACTCCCAGGGCACTGTGCAGACAGTTAGCTAAACCACACTCCAGTCTTTCTGTGAAAGAGACTTATTTGTCCTAGAGCTTTTGCCTAAGGGGCAGGCTTCAGGATTGTCACACAACAGGGACCTAGAGAGGTTTTCACAGGGAACAAAGGCCAATGGATGCCATCTTTGCAGTCTCCCTCTACCTTTCTATACCTCACCAACATATTCTGGAAAGGAGGTTATACACTCACATGGAGCCATGATTTTTGTGACTGCCATTGAGAAGACACCTCCAGATCACATAGCTCTAGGAGTCAGTGGGGCTTATATTAGTGGTCCCACAGTACTCTATATATCTGCATACTCTAATAGCTGCTTTTTGAGGATCTGGCTTCCAAAATCAGCCTGACTTTTAAGTGCTGACTGAAATCCTCCCCTTTGGGACACTGACAAGTCTTGGCACTTCTTCAATTACTGGGAGCCATTAAAAATAAAATAGGCTACTTGAATAATCACAAAGACTTGAGAAACCACCAAAAGCTAGGGCAGAGTTCATCTCCTGCATGAGACTACTCCTGTAAGGCTGGAAGAGGTGCCTGTTTTATCTAGTGCTGAAAAACCAACACAGACGATTAAGCAAATTGAAGAAACAGAGAAATACACTCCAAATAAGTAAACTAGATAAAACATAAAAAATCTTTAATGAGATAAAGATAAGTAATTTACCTGACAAAAGTTCAAAGTAATAGTCACAAAAATGCTAACTGACCTTGGGGAAAGAATAAATGTAGTGAGAACTTCAACAAAGAGAGAAAATATAAGAAAGCATCAAACAGAAGTCACAGAGGTGAAGCATTCAATGGCTGAACTGAAAAATACACTAGAGGGGTTCAAAAGCAGACTGGATAAAGCAAAGATAGGATCAACCAACTCAAGGACAGGGCAGTGGAACTCACCCAAACAGTGCAGGGAAAAAAAAAAAAAGTGAAGTGAACTTAAAAGAATTATGGAGTAACATTAAGTGAACCAACATTTGCATGACAGAGGTCCAAAAAGAAGAGACAGAGAAAGAGGCAAAAAACTTTTTTGAAGAAAAATGGCTAAAAATTTGCCTGATTTGGGAAAGGAAACAGAATTCCAGATACAAGAAGACCAGAGAGTTCCAAAAGAGAGGTTCCCAAATAAATAATGAATAAAAATAAAATAAGATCTATAATAAACCAATAAAATCAAAATATCAAAAGTTAAAGAAGAGGACAGCTTTTGAAAATCAGTAAGAGAAAGACAACTTGTTACACACAAGGGAACTCTCCCACAGACTATTAGCAGATTTTTCAGCAGAAACTTTGTAGACCAGAAAAGAGTAGCATGATTTACTTCAAGCTCTGAAGTAAAAAAAATTCCATCAAGAATACTCTATTCAGCAAATGTTGTTGTACTCAGTTTGCTAATATTTTGTTGAGAATTTTTGCATCTATATTCAAAGATATTGGTCTGTAACTAACTTTTTGGTGGTATCTTTGTCTGGTTTTAGTATTGGGGTGATGATGGCTCCATAGAATGAATTTTGGAGTGTGTTTCTTTGTCTTCAATAGTTTGGAAAAGTTTGAGAAGACTCAGTATAAGTTCTTCTTTGTATGTTTGGTAGAATTCCCCAGTGAAACCATAACATCCAAGAATTGCTAAAGGAATCTTGAGGGAAAAGAACAAAGCTGGAGGTATAACCCACCCACATTTTTAGACAATAGTACAAAGCTACAGTAAGGAAAACAGCATGGTATTGGCACAAAAACAGATGTATCCATCAGTGCAACAGAAAAGAGCCAAGAAATAAACCAATACAACTGCAGTCAATTAATCTTCAACCAAGGAGGCAAGAATATTCATTGAAGAAAAGATAATATGTTTAGCAAGTGGTGTTGGGAAAGCTGGTGAGCCGCATGTAAATCAATGAAGTTAGAACATACTCTCACACCACACACAAAAAATAGATTCAAAATGGCTTAAAGACTTAAATTATAATACAGGACTCCCTAAAACTCCTAGAAGAGAACATAGTCAAAACAATCTCTGACATAAATTATACCAATGTCTTCATAGACCAGTCTATCAAGGCAAAATAAATAGAAGCAAAAATAAACAAATGGGACTTATTCAAATTTATCAGCTTTTGCACAGTAAAGAAAACCATAAACAAAATGAAAATACAACCTATGCACTGGGAGAAAACATCTGCAAATGAAGCAACTGACAAGGGCTTAATTTTCAAAATATACAAACACCTCATACAACTTAGTAAAAAAAAAAAAACAAAAAACCCAAACAAGCCAATCAAAAAATGGGCAGATGCATAAGTAGACATTTCTTCAAACAAGACATACAGATGGCCACATAAAAAGATGCTCAACACTGCTAATTATTAGAAAATGCCAATCAAAACTACAATGAGATATCACCTCACATCAGTCAGAATGGTCATCATGATAAAGTCCACACACAGTAAATGCTAGAGAGGTTGTAGAGAAAAAGGAACCCTCCCAAACTGTTGGTGGGAATGCAGTAGTGCAACCACTATGAAGAACAGTACAGAACTTCCTTAAAAAACTTAAAATAGAGTTGTCATATGATCCAGCAGGGCTTCCCCCGTGGCTCAGTGGTAAAGAATACACCTGCAATACAGGAGACACAGATTCATCCCCTGGATCAGGAAGATCCCCTGGAGGAGGGCAGGGAATCCCAATTCAGTATTCTTATCTGGAGAATCCCATGGACAGAGGAGCCTGGTGGGCTATAGTCCATAGGGTCGCACAGAATTAGACACAACCGAAGTGACTGAGCATGCATGCATGATCCAGCAATCACACTCCTGGACATATATCTGGACAAACTCTAATCTGAAAAGACACATGCAGCCCTATGTTCATAACAACACTACTTAGAATAGCAAAGACATGAAAACAACCTAAATGTCCACTGAAAGATGACTGGATACAAAAAATGGGGTATGTAATACACTGTGGAATATTACTCAGCCATAAAAAATGAAATAATGCCATTAGCAGCAACATGGATGGACCTAGAAATTATAATACTAGGTGAAGTAAGTCAGAAAGAGAAAGATAAATATCATAGGATATCACTTATATGTGGAATCTAAAATATGACACAAATAAACTTACCTATGAACAGAAACAGACTCACACATATAGAGAACAAACCTGTGAGTGCCCAGAGGGAGGGTGGGTGAGAAGGATGGCTGGGCATTGGGGATTAGGAGATAGAGAATATTATATAATGGATAAACAACAAGGTCCTACTGTATAGCACAGGAAATTATATGGTCAATATCCTATAATAAACTATAATATTAAAGAATAGGAAAAAGAATATATATAAAAACCTGAAACACTTTGCTGCACACCAGAAACTAACATTGTAAATCAACTATACTTCAATAAAATAAAATAAAACAGACAATTGTCTTACAAAACTGTAAGACAATACAAATAAAGGAAAGAATCTACAATCATAGACTGAAATAATTTTATTAAAATGTTCATACTACCCAAAGCAGTCTGCAGATTCAATGCAATCCAATACTTTGGCCACCTGATGTGAAGAGGTGACTCATTGGAAAAGACCCTGATGCTGGGAAAGATTGAGGGCAAGAGGAAAAGGGGCAACAGAGGATGAGATGGTTGGATGACATCACTGACTCAATGGACATGAGTTTGAGCAAGCTCTGGGAGATAGTGAAGGACAAGAAAGCCTGGTGTGCTGCAGTTCATGGGGTCACAGAAGAGTCGAACACAACTTTGTGACTGAACAGGAACAAGGAAAATACCAATGGCATTTTTCAAAGAAATAGAAAAACGGTCCTAATACTTACACAGAAACACGAAAGAATTTGAGTAATTAAAACAATCTTGAGAAAAAAACAACAAAGCTGGAGGCATAATGCTCCCTGATTTCAAATTATATTATAAAACTATAGAGTTCAAAACAGTAGGATATTGAGCATAAAAAGAAACAGATCAATGTAACAGAATAGAGAGCCCAAAAATAAATCCATGCATATACTACCAATTGTTTTAGGGCAATGGTCAAGAATATGCAATCAGAAAAGGATAGTCTCCTCAATAAATGGTGGTGGCAAACTGCATAGCCTGGATTGCTATCTTACATCATACACAAAATTAACTCAGAATGGACTAAAGACTTGAATGTTTAAGACCTGAAACCCTAACACTTTAGAAGCAAACATAAGCTGTATGCTCTTTGACAGCTGTCTTGGCAATTATTTTTTGATTTGGTAAAGGAGGTAAAAATAAATAGAACTACACCAAACTAAAAAGCTTTTGGTAATTCCTTGGTGGTACAGTGGTTAGGACTCCATGCTTTCAATTGCCAAGGGCCCAGATTTGATCTCTGGTCAAAGAACTAAGATCCTATAAGCCACACAGCACAGTCCAAAAAACAAACCCCCAAAAAACTTCACAGCAAAGAAAACCATAAACAAAATGAAAAAAAACACACAAATAAAACCTGCAAATCATATATCTGATAAGGTATCTGATAAAATGCTGGAACCAAGATTGCTGGGAGAAATATCAACAACCTCTGATAGGCAGATATCACTACCCTAATGGCAGAAAGTGAAGAGTTTCTTGATGAAGGTGAAAGAGGAGAGGGAAAAAGCTGGCTTAAAACTCAATATTCAAGAAACCAAGATCATGACATCCAGTCCCATCACTTCATGGCAAATAGATGGGGGAAAAAAATGGAAACAGTGACAGACTTCATTTTCTTGAGCTCCAAAATCACTGTGGACGTGACTGCAGCCATTAAATTAAAAGACATTTGTTCCTTGGAACAAAAGTTGTGACAAATCTAGACAACATTTTAAAAAGCAAAATATCACTTTGCTGGCAAAAGTATGTATAGTCAAAGCTATGGGTTATCCAGTAGCCATGTATGGATGTGAGAGTTGGACCATCAAGAAGGCTGCTGCTGCTGCTAAGTCGCTTCAGTCGTGTCTGACTCTGTGTGACCCCATAGACGGCAGCCCACCAGGCTCCCCCGTCCCTGGGGTTCTCCAGGCAAGAACACTGGAGTGGGTTACCATTTCCTTCTCCAATGCATGAAAGTGAAAAGTGAAAGTGAAGCAGCACTGAAGAATTGATGCCTTCTAACTGCAGTGCTAGCAAAGACTCTTGAGAGTCCCTTGGACAGCATGAAGATCAAGCCACTCAATCCTAAAGGAAATCAACCCTGAATACTCATTGGAAGGACTGATGCTGAAGCTCCAATACTTGGGCCACCTGATGAGAACAGCCAACTCACTGGAAAAGCCCCTGCTGTGGGGAAAGATTGAGGGCAGGAGGAGAAGGGGGTGACAGAGAAAGAGATGGCTGGATGGCATCACCAACTCAACGGACAGAAGTTTGAGCAAACTCTGGGAAGTGAAGGACGGGGAAGCCTGGCATGCTGCAGTCCACAGGGTAACAGAGTCAGACATGACTTAACAACTGAAGAACAACAATCTGATCAAATATAAAGAACTCACAAAATTCAATAAGCAATACAAAAAAAGGGGCAGAGTGTCTAAACAGGCATTTTTCCAAAGAAAACATACAAATAAAAACATGTACATGAAAAAATGTTCAGCACCTCCAAAAATTAGAAATGCAAATCAAAACCACAGTGAGATTTATTGCCTCACACTTGTCAGAATGACTATAAAAAAGATAAGAAATAACAAGGGTTGATGAGCATATGGAGAAAAGGGAGCCCTTCTGCACTAGGAATGTAAACTGGTGTAGCCACTATGGAAAAGAGTATTACTATTCCTCAAAATTTAAAATAGAAGTACCATATAATCTGGTAATTTCATTTCTGAGAATTTATCTGAAGGAAGAAAAACCACTAATTCCGTCCTTAGCCTGGCAGGCTCTCTGTCCATGGAATTTTCCAGGCAAGAATACTGGGGTGGGTTGCCATTTCCTTCTCCAGGGGATCCTCCTGACCCAGGGATCAAACCCAGGTCTTCTGCATTGTAGGCAGGTTCTTTACCATCTGAGCCACCAGCAAAGCCCCAGAAAGATATAAGCATCACCATGTTCACTACAGCATTATTTATGATATCCAAGACATGGAAACAACATAAATGCCCATCAGTGGATGAGTGGATAAAGAAAATATGGTGTGTATACACACACAAATAATATTCACCAATAAAGAATGAAATCTTGCCATCTGCCTCAGCATAGATGGATTGTGAGGATATTATGCTTAGTGAAGTAGATCTGCCAGAGAACAACAAATGCTGTATCTTACTTTTATGTGGAATCTAAAAAGAAAAAAAGGAAACAAACAAATGGCCTGAAGTTAACAATATTCTATTGCATATTTGACAGTAGCCAGATCTTGAAAATTCTCATCAAGAAAGTTCTTACCAACCAAGTATGGTGATGGATGTTAACTGGACTTATTTTGTGATCATTTTGCAATATATACAAATGCCAAATCATTACACTGCATACCTGAAACTAATATAATGTTATGTCAATTTTATACCTCTATAAAATATATTTACGGGATGTTTTTAATGATAAAGTATTTAATTCTGCGATGTAATCATAATATCCACCTTTGAACACTGGGTGGATTTATACAGATAAACCTTGTTGTATAAAGCAAGATACGTAAAAACAGAATATAATAAAAATTCATTCTTATGAATTGATTTTGATCTTGTATCCCTATAAGAACTGCTGAGTGTGTACTCATAAGTGCTATTATTTCTTCATAAATTATATACACATGCTGTTGTACTAATATACAGTCATCCCTTGGTACCCGAAGGGGATTCGTTCCAGGACCTACTGCAGATACCAAAATCCACAGATGCTGAGATCCCTCTGTATCTGAGGTTTCACACCTGGGAATTCAACCAACTAAGGATGGTACAGAACTGTAGTATTTACTGGAAAAAATCTGTGTATAAGTGGACCTGTGCATTTCAAGCCTGAGTTGTTTAGGGGTCAACTGTATCCCATGGATGGAGGAGCCTGGTAGGCTGCAGTCCATGGGGTCGCTAGGAGTCGGACACGACTGAGTGACTTCACTTTCACTTTTCACTTTCATGCATTGGAGAAGGAAATGGCAACCCACTCCAGTGTTCTTGCCTGGAGAATCCCAGGGACGGGGGAGTCTGGTGGGCTGCTGTCTATGGGGTTGCACAGAGTCAGACACGACTGAAGCGACTTAGCAGCAGCAGCAGCAGTACTACAAATATTACAGATTATGGACAAAATAGAAATTTAAAATAACAAAACACATATTTTAAAATTATTACTAAAATAATAATATGAGTATGTGTTCTTAATATTTTGATAATTTTGGTCTAACATTTTGTGATATAGCAATTCAAATGATAATCTATAAACTTGATTTAATTATATACCTGGTTTTAAGGGCTGTCACATTTGCAAAATATATCACATGGAGAAAGTGCATCAAAATGGAGAAAGTGCATCGGTAGGTATCTAATTGAATATTATATTTTAATTTTTCAATTCCATACACCAATCATGCGTAACAGTACAGTTGATAGTTTTATATACCAACTATCAGTCTATATAGAAAAGATTAATCAAACATTTCTTCTATTAGATATTACTATTAGAATAGAACTTCTATTACTTTATTCCATGGCCCCATTAATTATCTTAAATGACCTCTGAGGTTCCTACACAAAACACTCATAGCATTTACACAACAGTTTTGAAAGTCTTTACAATGTAGAAACAAAGCACTTAACTTCCCCATAAAACGTAGCAGAGTATAACAGAAAAACAAAAGTAAGCCATTTGCAGACCCTTAGTGATAATACAGGACAATTAGAGTCATTTTAAAAGCAACTAAAGTAAATTCTGACCCATGGTAAATTATGATACTTTATACTGTTGGTATAATAATATTAGTCTATAAAAATTTTGCAAAACTACTTTTCAATTTAGCAAAAGCTATTCTGGGTAGAACTCCTTTCTGCTTTCTCACATCATCATACTTATCGTTCTTAGGTGTCATTTTTTACTTAAAAACAATGTTTTTGACATTTCACAAAAGTTCCGTGTGCTCAGAGAAAAAAATTTAACACATGTTGATAGAAATGCTGGCAAAAGAGCTTTGTAAACTCATAAGTAAATGATACAAATGCAGCACTCTAGAGTGTTTTTAAAACTTAATTGTCAGCCCAGTAACAATTAGACTATCTTGATATGGTTTATATATATGTATATATACATAAATGAAGCTAAAAATGTTAAATCTCTGTATTTTCAAAGTCTATTATTTATAACACTTTGCCTCAAAAAATTTCAGAAATCATTTAAGAAAGCACAGTTTAACATAATTTAGCTACATTTCACTGCCATTTGCCTTTCTGTCAAATTTTTCAGAAGGAAACTATTAAGAACACTAGAGAAATGACAGAGAGCACTGTGGTGGCTGATTAGTGTTTTTTCAGCTATCTGCAAAGAACACAAATCAAATATAAAAAAGACTATGTCTTATTCAGAGCAGTATTCAATACATACAAAGTAAATATTAAATTTAATAGAAGTCTAAAAAATGTTGGAAATATATGTTCAGTATGAAAGTTTTAGGAATAGCTTCAGTATAAAGATTTTAGCTTTCGTAGGTTCAAGTGTCATTATTTGCCTGCTGAGTTCCAACAGTTTATTTTATACATTGTAGACTGTTACCATGAAGGAAAAATCAGTCCACTGTATTTCCACAGTAAGCACAGTTCAGTTCACTCAGTTGTGTCCAACTCAGCTGGGTCAGACCCCAGGGACTGCAGCATGCCAGGCCTCCCTGTCCATCACCAACTCCCAGAGCCTACTCAAACTCATGTCCATTGAGTCGGTGATGCCATCCAACCATCTCATCCTCTGTTGTCCCCTTCTCCTCCTGCCCTCAATCTTTCCCAGCATCAGGGTCTCTTCCACTGAGTCAGTTCTTCACATCAGGTGGCCAGAGTATTGGAGTTGCAGCTTCAGCACCAGAACTTCCAGGGAATATTCAGGACTGATTTCCTTTAGGATGGATTGGCTGGATTTCCTTGTGGTGCAAGGGACTCTCAAGAGTCTTCTCCAATACTACAGTTCAAAAGTATCAATTCTTTGGCACTCAGCTTTCTTTACAGTCCAACTCTCACATCCATACATGACTACAGGAAAAACCATAGCTTTGACTATACAGACCTTTGTTGGCAATGTATTATCTCTGCTTCTTAATATACTGTCTACGTTGGTCATAACTTTTCTTCCAAGGAGCAAACGTCTTTTACTTTCATGGCTGTAGTCACCATCTGCAGTGATTTTGGAGACCAAAAAAAAAAAAAAAGTCTGTCACTGTTTCCACTGTTTCCCCATCTATTTGCCATGAGTGATGGGACTAGATGACATGATCTTAGTTTTGTGAATGTTGAGTTTTAAGCCAACTTTTTCACTTTCCTCTTTCCCTTTCATCAAGGGGCTCTTCGCTTTCTGCCATAAGTATGATGTCATCTGCTTATCTGAGGTTATTGATATTTCTCCCGGTAATCTAGATTTTAGCTTGTGATTCATCCAGCCCAGCATTTCTCATGATGTACTCTGCATATAAGTTAAATAAGTAGGGTGTCAATATACAGCCTTGACATACTTGACGTACTCCTTTCCTGATTCAGAATCATTCTGTTGTTCCATGTCCAGTTCTAACCACTGCTTCTTGACCTGCATACAGTTTTCTCAAGAGGCAGGTCAGGTGGTCTAGTACTCCCATCTCTTTCAGAATTTTCCAGTCTGTTGTGATCCACACAGTGAAAGGCTTTGGCATAGTTAATAAAGCAGAAGTAGCTCTGTTTCTGGAACTCTCTTGCTTTTTCAATGATCCAACAGATGTTGGCAATTTCTCTGGTTCCTGTGCCTTTTCTAAATCCAGGTTGAACATTTGGAAGTTCACAGTTCACATACTGTTGAAGCCTAGCTTGGAGAATTTTGAGAATCACTTTGCTAGCATGTGAGATAAGTGCAATTGTGTGGTAGTTTGAGCATTCTTTGGCATTGCTTTTCTTTGGGACTGGAAGGAAAACTAATATTTTGCAGTCCTTTCGCAGTCAGCCACTGCTGAGTTTTCCAAATTTGCTAGCATATTGAGTTAAGCACTTTCACAGCATCATCTTTTAGGATTTGAACTAGCTCAACTGGAATTCCATCACCTCCACTAGCTTTGTTCATAGTGAAGCTTCCTAATGTCCACTTAACTTTGTATTCCAGGATCTCTGGCTCTAGGTGAGTGATCACACCATCATGGTTATCTGGGTTATTAAGCTCTGTTTTGTATAGTTCTTCTGTGTATTCTTGCCACCTCTTCTTAATATCTTCTGCTTCTGTTAGGTCCATGCCATTTCTGTCTTTTACTGTGCCCATCTTTGCATGAAATGTTCCCTTGGTATCTCTAATTTTCTTAAAGAGATCTCTAGTCTTTCCCATTCTATTGTTTTCCTCTATCTCTTTGCACTGATCACTGAGGAAGGCTTTCTTATCTCGCCTTGTTATTCTTTAGAAGTCTGCATTCAAAAGGGTGTATCTTTCCTTTTCTCCTTTGCCTTTCACTTCTCTTCTTTGCATAGCTATTTGTAAGGCCTCCTCAGACAACCATTTTGCCTTTATGTATTTCTTTTTCTTGAGGATGGTCTTGAATAATGCCTCCTGTACAATGTCACAAATCTGTCTATAGTTCTTCAGGCACTTTGTCTATCAGATCTAATTCCTTGAATCTATTTCTCACTTCCGCATAATCATAAGGGATTTGATTTAGGTCATACCTGAATGGTCTAGTCGTTTTCCTACTTTTTTCAATTTAAGTCTGAATTTGGCAATAAGGAGTTCATGACCTGAGCCACAGTCAGGTCCTGGTCTTGTTTTTGCTGACTGTATAGAGCTTCTCCATCTTTGGTTGCAAAGAATATAATAAATCTGGTTTTTGAATTGATCATCTGGTGATGTCCACATGTATAGTCTTCTCTTGTGTTGTGGAAGAGGGTGTTTGCTATGACCAGTGTGTTCTCTTGGCAAAACTCTATTAGCCTTTGCCCTGCTTCATTCTGTACTCCAAGGCCAAATTTGCCTGTTACTCCAGGTGTTTCTTGACTTCCTACTTTTGCATTCCAGTCCCCTATAATGAAAAGGACATCTTTTTTGGGTGTTAGTTCTAAAAGATCTTGTAGGTCTTCATAGAACTGTTCAACTTCAGCTTCTTTAGCATTATTTGTCTGGGCATAGACTTGGATTACTGCACTACTGAATGGTTTGCCTTGGAAACAAACAGAGATCATTCTGTCATTTTTGTGATTGCATCCAAGTACTGCATTTTGGACTCTTTTGTTGACTATGATGGATATTCTATTTCTTCTAAGGGATTCTTGCCCACAGTAGTAGATATAATGGCCATCTGAGTTAAATTCACCCATTCCAGTCTATTTTAGTTCTCTGATTGCTAAAATGTTGATGTTCACTCTTGCTAACTCCTGTTTGACCAATTCCAATTTGCCTTGATTGTGACTGTGAGGTGACACTCCACGTCCAAGGGCACAGAAGCCCCAGCAAGACATGAGGCACTGGAGCGGTAGCTGCGTGGTGCTGGAGCAACTTTGAGGAGGTACCCCACCTCCAAGGGCCAAGGGGAAGCCCCAGCAAGACGATAGGAGGGGCAAAATCACGTTAACAATCAAACTCCATACCCGCCAGAGACCTTCAGAGGGCTCAAACATACCTTGTGTGCACCAGGACCCAGACGCCATAGAGACTGAGACAGAACTGTGTTTGAGAGTCTTCTGAGGAGGTACGGGTCAGCAGTGGACTGATGCAGGGGCAGGGGCTCTGGGTGCAGTAGACCTGGGTATGGCATAAGCCCTCTTGGAGGAGGTCGCCATTAACTCCAACATAGAGCTGCCAGAACTTACACAGGACTGGGGAAACAGACTCTTGGAGGGTGCAAACAGAACCTTGTGCCCACCAGGACCCAGGAGAAAGGAGCAGTGACCCCACAGGAAACTGACCCACATTTGCCCATGAGTGTCCAGGGGTCTCTGGCAGAGGCATGGGTCAGTGGTGGCCTGCTGCAGGGCTGGGAGCACTGAGTGTAGCAATGTGTGCATGGGACCTTTCAAAGTAGATTATCTTCATTACCTCCACCATAGTTTGGCCTCAGGTCAAATAACAAGGAACAGAACAGAAACAACAACAGAAAACTGGATTAAAGATTTACTGAGCATGGCCCATCAACAGAAAACTGGATTAAAGATTTACTGAGCATGGCCCTGCCCATCAGAACAAGGTTTCCCCCTCAGTCAGTCTCTCCCATCAGGAAACTTCCATAAGCTTCTTATCCTTCTCCATCAGAAGGCAGACAGACTGAAAACCACAATCACAGAAATCTAACCAATCTGATGAAACTATGAGCCATGCTGTGTAGGGCCACCCAAGATGGACAGGTCATGGCAGAGAGTTCTGACAAAATGTGGTCCACTGGAGAAGGGAATGGCAAGCCACTTCAGTATTCTTGCTTTGAGAACCCCATGAACAGTATGAAAAGGCAAAAAGATTGGACACTGAAAGATGAACTCCCCAGGTTGGTATGTGCCCAATATGCTACTGGAGATCAGTGGAGAAATAACTCCAGAAAGAATGAGGAGATGAAGCCAAAGCAAAAACACATGGCTGTGGATGTGACTGGTGATGAAAGTAAAGTCTGGTGCTGTAAAGAGCAGTATTGCATAGGAACCTGGAATGTTAGGTCCATGAATCAAGGCAAATAGGAAGTGGTCAAACAGGAGATGGCAAGAGTGAACATTAACATTTTACGAATCAGTGAACTAAAATGGACTGGAATGGGTGAATTTAACTCAAAAGTAAGCACAGAAAATCATATACTTAACTCTCTTTCCAGGTGATATAAGGGAAAGAAATCTATCAAGTATAGAGCTTAGGTCAATTGTTTTCTTTTATGTTAACTGCCCCAAATAACAACTCCCCAAATTATATAAAATTTATATATATAAAATATATAAAATTCAATGCTCATTTTAGACACCACAAAAAATTATGCCAACATTAGAATTTACTTGCTCTAATAAGCAGTTCAACAACTCAGTATGATTCTAAAGGACTGACTAGAAGATGAAGTAAAAAACATTTGATAGGGGCTTCCCAAGTAGCACAGTGGTAAAGAATTTGTCTGCCAATGCAGGAGACATGACCTCGATCCCTGGGTTGGGAAGATCTCCTGGAGTGGGAAATGGCAACTCACTCTAGCATTTTGTCTGGAAAACTCCATGGACAGAGGGGCCTGGAAGGCTACAGTCCATAGGGTCACAAAGAGTCAGACACGACTGAGAGACCGAGCACAGTACACAGGAAAGGAGAAAGAGAAGCAGTAGAAAAACAGCTTGAAAATGACTATCAAATTCCATCTTTATCCTCAGACACACTCCAATAAGGCAGAGATATTTCTAAGAGCTTCCTGGATATTTCCACAGAGGTATTCCATAAATATCTGAAACCTAAGTTGTTCGGAAGACTTTAATAGCTTGCTAATATTCTGATACCAAGACTTCTGCACACTCACTCCAACAATTACTACTTTATTTACTGGCATCAAAATGTACCCAATCTAGTAAATTTAGCCATCAACAACAATTCCTTTTCATATCTCACACTTTCAGTTCAATCACAAAATCAACAGACTTTACTTCAAAAATGTTCAATTCCACTCTAAATTTTCATCTTCCTTTTCTAAATAATACTTTTATCTATAATTGCCCCATAAGTGGTGAGATTCCTGAGCTCAGTACTCCAGTTCATTCCTCAAATGGTTGTATGTATTAAAACCAAACATGTAAATAACTTTTCCTTACCTAAGGACTTCTTTGGTTATGCTGCCTACAGCAGTGGTTCTCCAAGTGTGGTATCTGACTCAACAACATCAGCATCACCTGGAAACTTGTTAGAAATGCAAATTCTTGGGCTCCACCCCAGAACTATTAAATCAGAAACTCAGGGGTGGAGGGAGCAGCCTGCTTCACCAAGTCCTCCTGGTAACAAATGCTGAGATCCAATGATTTAAATTGTTTCTGATATATGGTTTTATATTTTTTAGTAAAGGTGATTAAGAGGTTCAGCAAACACTATCATTTAAGTTTCTTCTGAATAATTTTGAACTATTTTAAAAACTGAGTTAAAAAAGCATATATTAAATTGTGCTGAATTATGAGATTTGGGGTAAACATCAAAATAAAACTTGGCCTGCTACTTCAGTACACAAAATGGCATAATGTATAAAAAGGTTGTGGCTCTGATCATATTTCATGTTTGTTTTCTATTCAACAAGTATACCCTCAAGTAAAATTTTGCAAACATTATGGGTTTGCAAGCAGTGTTCAATTAGTTGCAGGCATGGCTCAGGTGCATCTATTTGTCCCTTCAGCTCATGAGAACAAGTTAAATAGAAGGGCTTATGAATTTTGTGTATTTCTTTACACATGTGATAGAGTTACTCTAAGTTTGGGTTATAGTTCTACTTTTTCCAGTATAGGTTATAAAAAATAATTACCTATAAAACTAGAAGTGGGTCCCTCGTTAAAAGCAGGAATCTTACATAGGTGTTAACATGGATATATTGAGACCGATTTCACTCAAGACATCTCAAAGCCTTCCTATTAATTAGTAACAGTTGCTCTTTCAGCTAACATTTGGGAGCTCTCAAAGCTAAAACACTGTACCAAAGTTCAATGACAGTCATCTGTCAGTAGAATTTACATTGCAGTGGCAAATTTTAAAAAGGTTTGCAAATAAAGCTATCCTCCACTTTCCCAAGACTTCGCTTTATGTCACTTCACTTTTACAAAATATCTACACTAGTACCTGTTTTTCCAGCCACAAAAAATCCAAAGAGAATTTTCCCTCTACAAGAGGAGGCAAAAAATCAAAAACAGCCTTCAGTGTTTGTTTGGCAGGGAGCCACTACTGAGGCAGTGTGCACCCCAAGCAGGAAGAGCTGCACCTCCAAGTTCCTTTCCTGAGAACTACACTCCACATAACAGCATCAAGTCCCAGAGCTCTGAACTGTGTCTGTGAGCATCTATGCTTTATCTGGGTTTATTTTGTGCATACATTAGCAATATGTGTCCCAAGTTAACTGCTTCTTCATTTTATACCGTTTTGGCTTACAAAAGCTTTCAGAAGAAAGCTCTGCTTTTGCATACCAAGGGGAAACCTGTAATGATACAGTCTTTAACAAGTTCCACAATTTTGAAGGAAAAAAAAAGTGTATATGAAATTATTATAAATCTAGGAATTAAAATGTGCTCAGAATAAAGTCACCATATTACCTATGAACAACAGCATACATGATTGGACAAAAGTCTTATTAAATCCTATGTAACAGTATGACAAATATGTTAAATTAGTAAACTGTTATAAAAAACTCAAATAAATAGTGGTACATGTCTAAAAATGCAGAAAATACAAAATTATTCATCACATATGCTTGATTAATTCAAATGTTGAAATTATGTAAAATCTTTCCAATTTAACTGCATTAGAATTTGAATGTGGCAGATCTCTGCATTTATTTTTGTAGAAGTTTCTCAAATAGGTCAATTCAAGGATGCTAAACCAACATACAAACAACAAGAAAATTTTAATGTTTAAATCAGTTTTTAACACATCATCAACTAAACTGTAAGAATTGTTGAGACAACTCTATTAAAGGAAGTAGATAAAAATTTTAAAATCTCATTAGTGGTAGCTCCTATAAAAGCTTTTGCCAGCGTTCATTAAGTACTAACTGTTCACTAGTAAGGATTGGATACTAACTTATTTCAAAACAGTTTTGCCTAATCACACATAGATTATCATTTAAATTGATGGGTTTTTCTTTTTTTTCCTGGGTTAACTGTATTGTTACAGATAGAAAATTTCAAAATTCGTTTTCTTCATACCAAACTTAAATAGATGTCCTGAAGCAAAATATAAATACTTCAAAAGAAACAAGAAATACTTTAGTCATTAAAAAGTTTTTATACAAATATCTTTCAAATATAAATAATAGGCACACTAATATGATTATATAGCATTGTAACAAGTTGAAAAACCTCAATCTGACAAAAGTCACAAATGTTACCAAGCTTATAGATACATATAAAGTATCAATAATGAAACTGATCCTTACAGTTGAGTCCTCATTCAAGTAATTAAGCTCTTCTGAAATTTTTAAGAGATCAGCAAAAAAATGTGAGCATTTAAAAAATGTTATCAATGAATATTTCAGAATATTACAAGATACATTATTTTCACACTGAACAATGACAAAATGAACTGACAGATGAGTCAATTCTATTACCTCCCTCCAAAAGGACTTACACTTTGAGTTGAGGGGAAAAAAAAAAAAAACTTACTATTTCTCTAAAGTCTGAATCAATTTATTTAAAGAGTATTCTGAGAAGAGAAAATGAATTAAGAACATTATCATTTGCCACTACTTATCTGTATGAACCAGAATTTCCTAGACACAATGCAATAAAAATAAAATTCAGAAATAAAGTGGATATTCAGGCTGATATAAAGTAACAACTTTCAAGTAAACTGCTAATTTTAATTTCTAACTATATCCATTGATCAATTGACTTTATTTGAAATACTAGGTATGTTTTTAATTTCAGGATAAGTGTATACTAATAAAATGCTACTTTTACTTATTAAGAATTCTCTAAAATGTGGTGGTTTTGCTTTAAAAGGTTCTCTACAAATTACAAAGTTTGGAGTCTACTAGTATGATTTCAAACTAGATAAATACAAACTATAGATCATGGCATAATCTATTAACAGCTCTCCCTAACTAGCTTTTAGTTTATTTTCTCATAAGGAATATCTCTTTTTTAGCAATACTAAGTGCTATGTATTCCTAGGACATATATGGTTTTATGCCTTTATATATGCACTTATCTTGCCAGAAATGCCCTTATTCTGCTTCTTCAAATTTTTAAATTTTAATACCCACAAAATATGTTGCTTCCTTCTGTGAAGTCATCTGAGAGACTCAAGACAGAATTAACCACTTTTTCTTCTGTACTATTATATACTTATCACGTATTTATCTATTTAAATGTATCATCTCCCTAACTGCCAGTAAATTCTTTAAATGCAGGAGCCAAATTACACATTCTTGGATCCTTTTTCCAATTCTTAACAGAGATCCTAAACTTGTAATACATGTATAAACAGTAACAATACAAGGCAAGTAAAAAAACAAAAGGAAACAAAGTGAGAATATTAACTGGTTAAGTTCAGTACCTAAAAATTAAGCTTTCAATAGGATAGAATGTCACCGTCCTCTAGCTATTGTGCTCAAAGTGTGGTTTGCAAACTATTTATCAATTTGTGATGAGATAAATATAAAAATTAGGATTAAGCATTTGGAAACTTGTATATGAATTTGACAGTAAATTTTATGTCTGTTGAATCTTTTTGGATCTTTTAAATTTCATTTTTCTAATAATTCATTTTTATTCTATTTTTATAATGTATCAGACAGTCTTAGGTTAAACACTGAAAAAAAATACAGACAGACTGAGAAGTAGTATGTGAGATTATGGAAACAGAAAGACGAGTAAGACCTTGAGTCATTTTCAATAAGAATTTGGTTTAGAAGGAAGAATATGATGCACACATAAATGTTTGTAATATGTATCAATATAAATGTATTTCTCAAAGTTCATATCATCATGTTTGATTCTTTAAAACATTTATTAATGAGATTGTGATGCAGAACTAGTATTTCTTTCTAAAGTTATTTATATGATGCCTAGATTTCAAATTAAAACTAGGGCTTGTTTCCTATTATTGCCTGGTAAGGTTTTTAAGCTTTCCACAGAACTCTGCCTGACCAGCATAATCTAAAGCCCTGGTAATCTATAACAGCAAAATATTATGGTTTTTTTTTTCCAGAAACTCTTTCAATATTTTTATTCCAATCAAGAGATATTAATTTATTTTCTTAGCCCTCTACATTAAGAGTTGGCAAGCCTTTTGTGTAAAGGACTAGATAATAAGTATTTTAAGGTTTGTGGAGTATGTGGTCTGTTGCCACAGCTACACAACTCTGATGTTTTAGCAAGAAGGCCGCCACAGACAATATATAAACAAATAAGCATGGCTTTATTCCAATAAAATTTTATTTAAAAAACTGGCAGCAGGTTTTCAGATTTGGCCCAAGGATTGTAACTTGCTGATCCCTGTTCTACATCACAGATATAACTCGAAAATGCAATCACGAGGAACATATCACATACTTGATGCTCAAAAATAGTCTGTCATTTTTCTTTGCATTTATCATCAGCTTTAAAACTGTTAAAGACTAGGAGATTTACCAACATTCAGGCTTAGAGAAGGTAAGGCAGTATTTTTCCAGAAAAATCATGGTAAGCATATTGAAAAATATTTTGTGCCTTGTCTTTACTGGCATACATTGAGGGAAATTATAAGCTTTTCTTACTATTATTAGATAACAACACTCGCATAGGCTATAGAAAACAAAAAGATCTATTTACAGTAGTTTCCACAAACACTTCAAGTAACAGGACGTATGCAAAAATCCCACAACCCTTTACAATGAACCACAAACTTGGTCCAAGTAGTCAAAACATCATAAACAAACTAACCACAATTTGGAGTGTGATGCTTTTTGTTCAACTCACATCTAATGAGGGACTTCAAAACGTAGAGTACTTGTCGGCATTAACAAGCTTGAATTGCACATTTCATCTTTGAGGTTCAACTTGGCCTTCCCTAGCATTTGATCATTCCTTACCTTCAAGGGGAGAGACACAAAGCTCTTCGGAGGTCACTCTAAAACCTAAGTCAAATTCTAATCTTCCTTGTTCAGCCAAGTTCTAGTCTCCCCAGTGGAATACATAGCTCTGTGACCAATTCTCTTCTTCATTCTAGAACCCTTTTCCCAGAACATAGGTGGAATTGGTAAAGGCTTAATATATGCTTCCAAAGAAGTCTCTCACATTAGACTTCAAATACCTTAATGTACATGTTCTTTTCACTTTGTACTACATCCCTGCGAAAAGTCTCCTAAGACTCCAAAACTATCTTTGTGCAGATGACTCAAAAAAATCTATTTCATAATCCTCTGTATCAAGTAGTTTACTAACGATTCTCAAAATATTATCATTGGATGATAAATAGCCTTAAAGAGCAGGAATAGTGAGAATGAAGGAAAAGGAGTGTCTAAGAAGAATGTAAATGGATTTTCTTGTGAGCGTCCACACTGAAACAATAATGAGAAAACAGTACATAAAAACTATTCTGAGAATGATTTCTCAGAGGGAAGCAGCCCTGGAAAAGTATTTGGGATGCATTTAGATGTCCACTGAGGCCTAAAATTTAAGATGTAAAATACTGTCATCAGATGTCAAAATACCCTTTCCTTTTTATTTTTTTAATTTTATTCTTGTTAATGATTCTTCAGATTTCCTAAATCTAAAATCCTACAGTTACCACTGGTCACTTTTCATTTGGCTTGAAAATTCAATCAATCACAAATTTTGGGTAATTATTTTTAGATTTCTTTTATACCACTGCCACTCACTCTCCTCCCATACTGAGAACAAGCTGAGGCTGTCTATTTTTCCTGTCAAGACTCTTCAACTCTTTCATCACATTTCTGCTAGAAGTCCTCCCCAAATACTAATTTTACTTCTTGTATGTGTTAATAGGACAGTTAACTGTCTAATATTAACAAAATATTTTAAACTCTTAAAATGAGCCAAATGCTTTATAGTAGTAAAGACAGAATTTAAATTTATGAACAATAAAATGATTACAGAGAAAGTTAAAAGAAATGGAAAATAAACCAAAGAAAGAGGCAAATATATAAGGAAAACAAATTATACATTTACTAAGGACAGAGAAGAAAAACAAAAAACTAGAAGGATCATGCTTACTGCTATAACTGATGTACCTGCTATTATTATTATTATCCTGAAATCCAAGATAAAATATAAACGTCATCATGAAACTATTACCTAAAGTTATATGAAAAAATAAAGCTTAGGCCTAAAGAGAAGGAAATACCAGCAAGATTTTTTTTAAAGGTGACTTGAAAGTTTTCTAGATAGTATTCTACACAGTGAATTTCTAATTGGCTTAATTACCTAGGCAAGAATGTTTCAACTTATGACATATCAGTCATTCTACCACTGGAGGGAGCCTGGTCACATATGCTTTGATGAGACTTTTACTCTAGTAACTTCCTGGTCTTCTCTGGGAATGAATTAGAACCCCTACCAAAAATATAAATTTGTTTAACATAATCTGATGGTTTTCAAGCTGTTTGCTTGTTTCTTTTAGTTTAGTTTTGTTTTCACACTAATAAAAATTCATAGCATCTCCATAGTAAATATCTGGGTCAAATAATTGAACCCAGAGGTCACATGTGCTAGTACAGATCTATACTTTAAAAAAAATAAAAGAAAGAAAGAAAACATTTGTTGAATCAAGAACACAGACGTTCTCTGATGCAAATACCTACTCAAAGCAGGTATCAAGGTCACAATGTACATGAAAAACAGCAAACAGCAGGTTTCAAACAGAAGCTGAAAATAGATTTTAGGATTAAGGTTGAGAAGGATATAACTGATGTCATAGAAAAACATAAGCAAAGATTAGAGTACTATAACTGTGATTTTACTGTTCATTTAAAATTCAGAATTTAGCTTCCATTGACTACTTATGAAACTGAAGTGACATAAGATTTACTACATAAAACACAACTGAAATTTTTAAAAAACATCTAAACCAAATATTGGCCAAATAATGAAGAATTATAAAGCAGTAGTTCAACTCAAGGAGGTATATGGAGAATAATATTCCATTTAAAATAACTACTATTCTCTATTTTGTGTCAAGAACTGTTTTATAATACTTAAATTATCTCAGCAACCCTACAGGACTGACATTTTATACCCATATTACATGAGAAAGCTTGAGGCTAAGAAGTGATTAAGTAATTTTCCTAAGATCATATATGTATCAAGAGTCAACATTTCATGAGAGGTCTGAATGTAAAATGGTATTACCACCATGCTACACGCATGTCAGTGAGACTCAGTAATGCCTACCTTAAATTCTTATACTATGAAAGGTAATAGTTAAGAGTATTCATCCTAGACATCTGCTTTAAAACATACCATTAAGAATGATCTAATACAGCACTGTGTTACTAAACACTCCTGTATTACCTTTTGTTTTCAAACTTAAAATTTGTTTAACTCACACGCCAATAAAGAAGACAGTCTCAGCTGATTTATAAATAAGGTAAATAAGGTAAAGTCCAAATTGAAAGGAATTTATCTTTCAAAATATGTGGAGTGAGCTTGGATGCATATAAAGCAACATAAAGATGAATCTTTCCTCCACAGCAAGGAAAGAAAGCTTCCATATGTACGATGAAAAAAAAAAAAAAAAGATGAAGAGAAGCAGTGTAGAATTCTATGTGTGGGGTCAGAGCTGTTCTGAAATGCCACAGGTCAGTGAGGGTCTAAAGTATCTATGAGAAGAAACAAATTGAAAATAAGTTTCCATATTACTAATGCTTCCAGATAAATTATTTTGATTTTTTTTGAAAACTCACCATTGAAGTGTATCATATACGTCACTTGAAGCCACTTCAACATACAAAAGAAGAACAGAAACAGTCTTTTTCTTATAACAGAGAAATATGTTGTAAGAAAACAGCACATCTTCAGAGGTTTTCTAATAGAAGTCTGTCCAGAATCCTCATTTTGAACTATAAGTGAAATCTAGGCAGGGCCTTGTATTAGCAACCAGAGCACACATACCTAGGATAAAACTACACATGAGATAATGTGTGTATGAAAACCCTCTTGCTTAATTAAAATATCCAATTATATGACCACTTGGACTCTATTACAAATTCTTCAGAAACTATTAAGCATTTTGAGGGATGATGGGAAAAAGAAGCATTGTAAATTGTTACTAATAATGTAAACAGATAAGAAAAAAGGCAAATGACAAGGGAAAAAAAAACATAAAAGAGGAGCGCCAAGGAAGCATAAGACAATAAGACATAGTTATGTTTGCCAGCAGCTATAGCTCTCAGTTGACGTAAAATGCAAAACATTATAAAAACATCTGTAAGTGGAGTAGGTAAAAGGAAATGTTTATTAAACAATCACATGGTATCTTCTCTTACTCTACTTCATTCCACTTCTAAGGAATTAATATTGCACTAATTTTTCCCATCATCAGATTCATATTAAAGTAGGAAAAGTACAGAGCAAACAAGACATATTTATTTCCACAATCATACAACTATGAAAATATAACTCATTATGTACTTAAATGCAAAACAGATCTGCCACAGATTTTTGTGTTATATATTTCCAGAAGTAAAACAATGAGATTGGAGAGGGGGTGAAAGGAAGGAAATGAAGGAAGCAAATTCATCTGGCTGAAAATTTCTCAGTATAAAAGTATGACTAGATCTGGTTGAAAAACTTAATGTAACATTTTAAAATTGTTCTGTGAAAGTAACTATATCATCTCCTTTAAATTATTCCTATGATGTCAACTTAACATTTTTGGAATTGACATATAGAGTTTCACAAAATGTAAAGTTAGGCATTTAACAAAATCTTTACATGAACTATCTTCACATTTTACACATCTTTTAATAAAGAGAGCCCTTTGTATTTGAAGACATAAGCTATTTTATAAAATGAAACTCTATTTAATGTGTTGAATCTATTAGAAGTCTGCAAATAAGTAGTAATTTTCAAACTGCCTAGTGCCAGTACATCCCCAATTAAATGTTACATAATTCATTCATTTTTGCAGGATTAGTAATATGAATCATAGAAACTAAAAAACATTACCAAAATAAAATAACTTATACTCTAGGAGAAGAGACATGGTAAATGCAGGACATTAATTTTTGTACATTATTAACTCTGTAAAGATCATTAAAAAAAAACTTTATTTTTCTTAGTATCTTTGAAACATCTGGTAAGTGCAATTTTAAGAACTAACTACTGACTTTTGAGGAGCAACCATGAATTGCCTATTTCCAATAACTACAGTGACGAGCTTTTGATAAATCATTGAAGCAGATGAAAATAAAATCTACCTTTATTATTGCTTTCTGTAAAAAGCAGCATAGGAAAATAAAAATATTTACAATGGTAACATTACAAAATCATTTCACAAAAGTATAAACAAACCCATAGGACTTTCTATGTGGTATGTTAAAAGTAATCTGTACAGTCCAATAGTGCAACTTCCTATATGGAATACCAAAACAATGAATTGTTAATGTCAAAAATATGTGCACTTATTACTATGGTGACCAAAACAGTCTAGGGATGAAGAAAATAAAAGCACCTTTTGCAAGAATATTTATTATCTATACTACACCTTTTTCAAAATTATTTAAAGTGCCTTTGGCTTCAAAGAGCAATTAATCCAAGAGCGATTGTCCTAAATTTATTAATAAACGGAAATTTCGCGTTCAGTTGACCTAAACTGTACTATACAGCAACGCCTAATCAAGTTATTACCATTTAAATGACTGGAAACAAGACCTCTGCTCTCTACTTGGATTATATACTGATCAATTTTATGACCTTATTGTAAGTTTATTAGTATATCTACATAACCGTCACTAAAAACCATTTTTAAATCATCTCTATACACAGTTAAACACTAATTTCATTTACAGTCAAAACTGTTCAGGGTCATCTTGACAACACATAAATTATTTTTCCTTTGTCACTTGTATAATTTTTTTACAATTATTACATCAGTCAGTCCTAATCAGATGACTTCTTTACAAATGGAGTTTTATTTCACATTACTGAAATAGCACTGACTCTCCAACTACTCCAACTAATAACACAGAAGCGCTGTAACTACCCACACTGCACATTGTACTAGTCTACCTCTAACGCTCAGACCTGTTTAATCAATTTCCTTTTTAAGGAGACTGTCAACTTTAACAATAGAATAAGCGATATAATATCAAGACACAACGGTGAGTACTCGCCACATACTCTGAATCACGGCAGATATACGAGGCCACTTCCATTACACATTTTTGACAGTTTCTGAATCACAGTTTCAAACCACGAACCTTGTGGCTGTCCTTGGTGCTGAAACTCACTCTTCTGCCCCTTCACTGGAAAAAAAAAACTGTCACTTCAAATTCCATTTTGAAAGGATTAAATGACTTCAAAATGTAGGAAGTCTGAAGATGTGAGGTTCAAAAAGGAACTAGTAAGTTTCCGCGTAGAGACCGCTAACGAGTGTGTGCTGGGGGCAGGGGGCAACGCTGGAAACATCCCGAGGGCTTTCGCCGGGAGACCCAGGAAAGCGGGACTGCGGCAAAGATCGGAAACACCTGGTCTGGAGCAGGAGACGCCGGCGGGAACGGCGCCCTCGCGGGGCAACCCCTCGGCGGGAGCCAGGCGGACGAGGACGGTGAGGGGCTCCGCAGCCGGGGACCACGGCGACTTCCCCAGCCAACCCGCGAGCCCCAGGGTCCTTTTGTTTCTGGGTCTGAGGGGAGAGTGGGTGCGCGAAGGGGAGCCCCCACCAGCGTTCAACTGCACAAGGGGGACAACAAAAGACCCTACCGCCCGGGCGAGCAGGGTCGGCGGGAGCCCCAGTGGCCGCGGCGTCTGGCAGCGGGCTTTACCCCCACCCCGGCCAATCCTCACCGTCCCGGCCGCTCTTACCATCTCGGTCGCACAGCTGAATGGCCTCCAGGCTGAGGTTTTTGATCACCTCCTCACAGGGGCTGGTGGGGCTGTTGAGGGCATGATCCAGGCGCGGCACCTCCATTTTTCCAACCCCCTTCTCACGTCCGCCTGCTTCGTATCCAGGCTCTCTCCGAGGACCGTGTGGGAGAGAAGGGCGGGAAAGGAAAGGGGAGTGGCGGATGAGAGGGAGGTGGCCTGGGACGCGGCGCTGAGGGGCCGATGCTGAGCCGCCGGGCTGGAGAGCCGCTGCCGAGGCGACGGCAGTGGCTGGAGCTCCGCGGAGCGTGCGGCTCTGAGAGACCGAGACAGACCCGGCGCGAGGGCAGGAGGCGGCGCGCGCCCGGCGGGGAGGAGACGCGGCGCGCGTGGAACGTGAGGGAGAAGGCACGGGGCGCGCACGCGCGCGAGAGGACGCTCCCACCTGCTGGCGCGCCGCGCTCGCCTCTGTCCCTTCCCCGCCCCCACCACACGCCCGGTCCTCCCGCACGCACGCGCCCCCGGCTGCCCTCGCGTCTTGGCGCCCGCAACCCCGCGCGTGAGTCGTCGGTCGGTGGAGCGCACGGGAACGGCAGGCGTCAAGGGGGGTCGGGGAGCGCTGGCTTTCTCCCTTCTCTCCTAGTGAGGGCGGTTCGGCGTTCTTTTCCTTCCTCACGGTGTCAGTCGGAACCAGGTTAGCACTGCGGCGTCTGCACGAGGAGGTGAGAGTGAGCAGTTTTGTTTATCAACGATTGGAGAAATGAGGGTCCAGACCCTTTTATATCGGGCGTTGGAACTACCTTCGCCGCATCAAGGCCCCCGGCTATTCGCCTCCCCAAACCTACATGTTCCGCCTGCCATTCCTCAGAAACAGCTACGTCTGTCCGAGAAATGAGCATATCAACTGAGGAATGGCGCGGTTTAGGGACAGGATTTTGGTCATCCTAAAGGAGGGACAAACAGGGGAATTGAGACCTGCCAGAAAAGTAAGGGAATGAAGAGATGCTTGCCAGCCTGCTGGAAAGGCAGCAAGCGTGCTTCGGGGACACCAGCCCCTGATTGCTCAGGCTTTGCAGAATAGCGTCATTCATTCATCCATTTATTCACCCACCGAATAACTAGTAAGTGCTAACTCTGTGCCAGGCTTTGTTCTGGGCGCCAGTGAAGGGTGAAAAGACAGTACCTGCCCTCAAGGATATGGAAGAAGCCTTTTCCTCGTGGAAAATGGCCTTACTTAAGCCACGCTAAACTTGTCTGCTTATGTTTTTAACGTCACTTAAGATTTAGCAATAACTCAGTGAAGGTGCAAATAATTTTAAAAGAAAATAGGTGTAGGTCACTGCTGATTGATCTCTGTTGCCATTTGCTTCTTTGGAATAGTTTTTGGTTTTACTACTATCTCGGTATCAAAAATAGTGCCCACTCCTCTTTTGAGTATGTATTCTTAAAAGAAATTAAAGTCTCTTCATGTTCTTTCCAATTTCAAACCTAAATGTTAGTAACAGTTTACACAAAGATTCCTGTATGTTATCCGTTCTAGTCACATCCATTTAGCCATGACATGACTAAATCTAGTTAATTGAAGCCTCATAAAACAGATGAACCAGCTTAAGGTAAAATAAGCTGGTGAGAAAATTTGGCACAACTGCAAGTTGTTAAAAATTTGTGGAAGATAATTGGGTATCATAAAGTGAAATGTCCTCATTATGAACCTAGATATTAATGAAGATGGATCTCCTTCATGTAGTTTGAGAGCTTTTGCGTCAAGGTAGGGGGGTCCTCAAGGAGAGAATAAATTACTACTTGTCAAGAAATATGACAAGATGGTGCTTATTGGTGAATTTCCTGTGTTCCAAGGTCTGGCTCTGGAGGACTAGAAATTGATATTGTCAGCCCAACCACAGGGTAGTGTCAAATTTCATAGTAGCGTTAAGTTCACAAATCTTAAAAGGAACTGTGTAAGCTAGATTACGAATTTATTGGTTTACAGATGAGAAATATAACTCATGCTGCTGCAAAGTCACTTCAGTTGTGTCCGACTCTGGGCGACCTCATAGACAGCAGCCCACCAGGCACCCCCATCCCTGGGATTCTCCAGGCAAGAACACTGGAATGGGTTGCCATTTCCTTCTCCAGTGCATGAAAGTGAAAAGTGAAAGTGAAGTCATTCAGTTGTGTCTGACCTTCAGCGACCCCAAGGACTGCAGCCCACCAGTCTCCTCCATCCACGGGATTTTCCAGGCAAGAGTACTGGAGTGGGGTGCCATTGCCTTCTCCGAATATAATTCATACATATAATTACAAGTATTCTCAGGTGGTGCTAGTGGTAAACAATCCACCTGCCAAGGCAGGAGAAGCAAGACAGGCAATTCTATCTCTGGGTCAGGAAGATCCTCTGGAGTAGGAAATGGCAACCCACTCCATTATTCTTTCCTGGAAAATCCCATGGACAGAGAAGCCTGGCAGCCTGCAGTCCATGGGATCACAAAGAGCTGGGCACGACTGAGCAGGCACACACACATATACACACATGACTCTTATATTTAGGAATCATATGTCCAAGGATACATAAGTACATAGTACATAAGATGTTGTAAGCTATGAGTTCAAATCTTAACAGGAAAGATATACATTTAAAAAGTAAAATGATGAGTATTATGAAAGAGCAAGTATGGGAGCTTGTGGAAGCACACACAGGGCCCACTGTAGCCTGATTAGTTAGGAAAGCCTCTAAAAGGATTTTATTTTAAGGGAATGGAAAATGGTCAAAAGACTTTGATAAGGAAATTACCATGAACAGATTGTCGGACAGAATATTTGTATAATGGGAAAGGGGGTAATGTTTTGAGAAGTATTAATGGTGACTTTCTGGGCATAAGACCGTTCTATCCAAAGGACCTTCTGCTGAGGATTTAGATTATTACATAAGAAAATGAAACTTCTCTATTTTTCTTCTCATACCTAAATTTCAGTGTGAGTAATTCCAGTCCCCATATACTTAAAACATCATTTAATTGTTAACTTGAGGTGCCCACTATTACGGTCAAAATCCTACCAGTAATTCAAGCTCTGACTCAAGTGGTACATATAGATTATTGCCACTGCCAGAAATCCCTGTTTTATTTACACAGGGCTTTGTTTATAATTTACAGACAAAATCACACTATGATTTCTAAGTTATTATTAAACATGAAGAATCAGGCTCAAATTTGAAAATGATCTTTAATATATCCCATTTCAGTCCCTTCTCCACTGTTCAAGCCCTTGGCAAGAAGTTGTTTACCTTTTAAGAAATGGTAAATTAAAATACTAATGAAATAACCTTAACTCTTACTCTATCTGAGCCCAAACATGCCTACTGTGAGGTCAATACAGAGGTCTTAATTTTCTTCTCTGTTGGTCATACACAATAATGATAATCCCTCTTCCTTCTGCCCATATATATTCAGTTCTTTAGATAAATGCTCCTAGTTCTTTCAAACATTTTTGATACTGTATTGTTTTGAGTCCCTCTGTCGCTCTGAACACACTTCTCTGGATAACTCTAACTTTTGTAAGAGTTCATAGGTGAGCATACTAGGTGTGGAAATATCATATATTTAATTCAGTTCAGTCGTTTAGTTGTGTCCAACTCTGCGACCCTGTGAACCTCAGCATGCCAGACCTCGCTGTCCATCACCAACTCCTGGAGTCTACCCAAACCCATGTCCATTGAGTCGGTGATGCCATCCAACCATCTCATCCTTTCGTCCCCTTCTCCTCCCACCTTTGATCTTTCCCAGCATCAGGGTCTTTTCAAATTACTCAGCTCTTCACATCAGTTGGCCAAAGTATTGGCATTTCAGCTTCAACATCAGTCCTTCCAATGAACACCCAGGACTGATCTCCTTTAGGATGGAATGATGGTTGGATCTCCTTGCAGTCCAAGGGGCTCTCAAGAATCTTCTCCAACACCACAGTTCAAAAGCATCAATTCTTCAGCGCTCAGCTTTCTTTATAGTCCAACTCTCACATCCATAAATGACCACTGGAAAAACCATAGCCTTGACTAGCCGGACCTTTGTTGGCAAAGTAATGTCTCTGCTTTTTAATATGCTGTCTAGGTTAGTCATAACTTTCCTTCCAAGGAGTAAGTGTCTTTTAATTTCATGGCTGTAGTCACCATCTGCAGTGATTTTGGAGCCCAGAAAAATAAAGTCAGCCACTGTTTCCACTGTTTCCCCATCTATTTGCCATGAAGTGATGGGACCAGATGCCATGATCTTCGTTTTCTGAATGTTGAGCTTTAAGCCAACTTTTTCACTCTTGTCTTTCACTTTCATCAAGAAGCTCTTTAGTTCTTCTTCACTTTCTGCCATAAGGGTGGTATCATCTGCATATCTGAGGTTATTGATATTTCTCCAGGCAATCTTGATTCCAGCTTGTGCAATTGTACTACAAATATATGTAAAGAAATACCCAGTAGTCTATTACAGTCTTTGCTTTATATGCCAGACGTCTTTAATGCAGCCCAGGAACACATTAATTTCTGACAGTTTTATCACTTTCCTTATACATCCTGAGCTTACAATAACATAAAACGTATTCTTCCTGAACATTTCTTATTTGCCCCTTGAAGTTGTAAGTTTTGAGTACATATTATATGTGTGCATTGAGAAGATACTTCAGTACAATTTGATGAGTTACTTGATTGAAATTCATTTAGTACTTTTAATGTGTTTAATTGTAATGTTGCAGCTAGCCTAGAATTTTGTCATACCTAAAGAAAAAGTAGGTTACAATGTCCTTTAGGTAAGTTTGTCGATGCCAAGGTCATGTAAGACCCAACCCACAGCTATAGGCACCACCCAGCTTTTGAAATTACTAGGCAGAGGGCAAAGAGAGAACCAATACCATAGGTTGGAGCAAACTTTGAAAAATGCATAGCAAATACAGAGTGTTTTTTCTTTATCTCACAACATTACCATAACTTTTTCTAAGCTTTGATTATAAATGGTGGAGTGAAAGAAAACTCATGATTGATAGAGACAAGCTTGAAAGCAACTCAGATATTCTAAATTCTTTATTTTTATTCAAGTTGAGTAGAGTCTGAGCGGGTGAAGATCAAATGAAATAATGTATATGACACTATATGAGCTGTGAGGCATTTCAGAGAGTTAGGATATTATTATGGGACACCAACAATGCCATTAAGAAATATCTGGTCAATTTTATAGTACACATTTCTGGAAATATTTTCAAAGCTATTTCAAAACATGAAGCACATCCATATTTAGAATGTCTTTATGATTTAGTGTGTTGGGAAAATTT
Source organism: Bos taurus (assembly GCF_002263795.3). Taxonomy (NCBI): domain Eukaryota; kingdom Metazoa; phylum Chordata; class Mammalia; order Artiodactyla; family Bovidae; genus Bos; species Bos taurus. Next base: position 14,782,558 of record NC_037355.1, on the reverse strand, counting down.
ATTAAAATTTTTTAAATTTTAATTAAAGAGTTAAAATTAAAAATTAATTTTTAAACTTAAAAATTAATTTTAAACTTAAAAATTATTCCTGGTTTTATTTGCTTTCAGTTTTATCCAGTGATAGATTTTTGCCAAACCCATAAACAAATGATCAGCTTTAAATCTCTGCCCAATATTTGATTTCTACAGTCTTAATTCTGTACCATCAAACACTGATGGGAGAAGATAGAGAACTATAATGACCTAACCCATTATAAATTCATGCTGTCAGCATTCAGCTTGCTTAATATTTCCGTGGCTATTGCAGACCACTTCTCTTTGAAACCCCTAGCTCTTCTCTCACTTTCAAGAGATGGTCTCTCCTTCTCCCTCTCTTGTTCCTGGGGGAAAAAAAAGGCAGAATGAAGTTTCTCATTTGTTCTTATCTTTAGCTCAGTGGGTCCTTGGTAAAACTTGCTACTTTTCCTTCACCTCTGCTTTCCATTCAGTGCCTGTGTGTTGTGGAATATAGTTAGATTCCTATCAATAGTTTTACCCACTCCAGCTATTTTGGTCTTTTTCTTTCCTCTAATTCCACTCCACTCCTCCCCCCTCCACTTTTTTTTGGTCTATAAACATTATCAAATCTCTTTGATTTTAAGAATTATGTTCCTTGAACCATCCAGTTACTATCCATTTTCTTAATTTCTAAGGTATATCAAGAGCCCATTATAAATTGTAAAGTGCCATAAAAGTGTTAACTTGTTGCATGTTTCCTTTTAATTCTTGTACAGTTTATCACCTGTCCTCACCACTATGAGTCTTACTTTTCAAAATCATCTTTGGATTTTGTAAGATTTCTCATCACCGAATATAAAGACCTTTTATTATTTGTATCCTCTTTGATATTTCAGCAATTTATCTCCGCTGAACTTCTATAGCACTGGACTCTATTGGCTATCTTCCTGCATATATGCTTAATGTTTATCTACTCTAGCTTCTAAGCTACCCTCTTGAGTGTAGGTGTTTGGTAAAGTTCACCCTCTGATATTATGTTCCTCTCTGTTGAAAGCCATTTCTTCCAAGAATGCATGCTTTCCCATAAATTTTAATGTTTCCTTAATGTTTAAATTCTCATCTTTAACTTCAAATCTCTATCTCAAGTTCCCAACTATAAACAAAAACTGTTTCCCTATTTCCAGTTAATGAACATTGTTATTTACATTTCCTTAACCATTTCTAATTGATCAGTTCATCCCCAAAACAGATTCCCTTTTCTGATTTCTCCCTTTATTGTCACTGGCAGCCGTATCCTTTTAGTCACTATTACCCAGTTTTCTGATTTTTAAAAATTTTCCTCTTTAAATGAAACTATCCTCAAAATAATTACAATTTTTCAGTAGTTCTTGGATATGTGATTTTGTTTCTGGAATATTCCAGAATATAAGTATTGCTACTATATTAAGTTCTTGTCATTTTGACCAGATTATTGAAATTACCATGTGTATAGTCTTCCTATCTCCCTTTTTCAATCAGACTGATACTAAGATCAACACACTAAAGCACTTTGTTGATCAGAACTTGCTCAATAAATTACAGTGGCTACCTGTTTTTTGTTCTAGATTTAATGGTGAGTTACTGAAGTTTTTAAGGCAGGTATATGACATTTACAAAGCAGTGTTTTATAATGTTAATCTTCCATGTTTCATAGGATGAGTGGAATGGAGGAAGACAGAATTTTAGGAGATTATTATAGTCCAGGCAAAAATATAACATATTACAGACCAAGATAGTAAAATTGGGAATGTAAAGGAAGCAATGGATTTGACAGAGTGCTTGTATGCTATTGTTTTCTGAGATTATTTTTTTAAATTATAGAATGGAGAGGTTCTTCAATATTTTGCTTAAAACATTAAATTGTTTGCTCATATGAATGATGGCTATATATTATAACTGTTAATTTTACAGTACAGCATCATATGACACATGAAGCAAATGTATTGAACATACTTCTTCCGTCTTTAAACCCAATAGTTATTTGCCAGTGATACACAAGTAGATTAATCTTAAAAACTAAAGCAACATCTAGCCCTTATTCTATATTTGTAAATAACGAAAGCTCAATTAAAAATGACTCTCAGAGAAACATGTCTTAGAATCCCCTCTGCTGTCACTAGTTAAAATATAAAAGGATTTGGTGTTGAAGGGAAGAAATCTTGGGAGGAATAGATGAGAAAAAACTTTTCTGTACCTTGAACCACTTTGATGGAATGCCTTTCTCTTCTGTGTTCTGTCCTGTTCTGTTTAGTATGTATTACAGCAGAATAATTTCAGAATGCATTCAGCTCCACAGCTTTCCCTAAGTGTCATGTCAGGGAATATTGAAAATAGATTCTGTATCGTGAGTAGAGACCTATAGGTATATAGTCACAACCAGTTTGCCACAGTTGTAGGTTGTGTTTGCCTTCACAGATGTATCTTTCTAGTTTTGAGTTTTTTGCTGTTCACTTACGTATTTACATTATTGACAAACAGGATCTCCAGTCTGTTCCCCTCAAACACAGCTCAAAAATCCTTCCCTGAAATCCTGATTTAGTTAGTGTTCCCTTAAATATAACCACAGAAATTTCCTGATGACTCTTTTTCTAGGATTTTTATCTCAGCAGAATTAGAGCTGTGACTTTTATAATGATTAACATTTTGTTTCCCGAAATTCTTCCTAAGCTAAAGGAAAATGCCCATAGGATCTCTAAAAATCCTCTCATTTTTCTAAACACCCAGTTCTCTCTCGAATTGTATTGTAACATCGATGATGTTATGTAGCTCAAATTTACAGTCGTTAGAAGCTCTGACTCAACAACCACTTCTGGCCTTGAGAATTGCTCTGTAATATTTGAATAAACAAAACCACTAGAAAACCACTGCACTCAAATGGATTTTAACATTGCTGACTACATAGGCCTAGAGGCTAGGCCTGTTCCAAGATCCATAATGAAAAAAAACTTCAGGGTGGACAGAGGTGTTTTTTTTTTTTTTTTTAATTTTAATAATGCTTTATTTAACTCATTATCCAAAATATCATCATTTCAATGTGTGCTTAATAGAAAAATTATTAACAAGTTTCTTCACTTGCTTTTCTTTTTACCTGCGTGTGAGTGCTTTGTCGCTCAGTCATGTCCAATTCTTTGTGACCCTTTGGACTATAGCCCTCCAAGCTCCTCTGTCACGGGATTTTTCAGGCAAACCCGAGTGGGTTGCCATTTCCTTCTCCAGGGGATCTTCCAGACTCAAGGGTCCTGTTTATAATAGCCAGGACATGGAAGCAACCTAGATGTCCATCAGCAGATGAATGGATAAGAAAGCTGTGGTACATATACACAATGAAGTATTACTCAGCCATTAAAAAGAATACATTTGAATCAGTTCTAATGAGGTGGATGAAACTGGAGCCTATTATACAGAGTGAAGTAAGCCAGAAAGAAAAACACCAATACAGTATACTAACACATATATATGGAATTTAGAAAGATGGTAACAATTACCCTGTGTATGAGACAGCAAAAGAGACACTGATGTATAGAACAGTCTTATGGACTCTGTGGGAGAGGGAGAGGGTGGGAAGATTTGGGAGAATGGCATTGAAACATGTATACTATCATGTATGAAACCAGTTGCCAGTCCAGGTTCAATGCACGATACTGGACAGAGGTTTGATAAAAAAATGATTCAGTCAGTAACATCCAATGAATGATGAATCAGTGCTCTACGAATGTACATATGTATGCATGAGGTTAGTGCATGTTATTGAACAGCCATTAGGGTTTCTTTGATGATACAAAGACTCTGCCATGTCAACATTTCCCCTTAACCTCATGTTATTGCTGTTATCCTGTAATGCAGATTAATGGAGTTGCTTCTGGCTAACTAATTTTAGCAAGAGGAGATGGCATCATAAAATTTAGCACAACAGCTATTCACAGGAGAGGCTTCGACTAGAAAGCAGCAGTAGTGAGGGCCACGGAGCCAGATAACTCTCACCTTCTGGTCTTCTTATTAAAGCCCCATCATTCGGACACATAAATGAGACTGTGTATTTCTTGTCCCAATGTGTGTTCATATTCATTGTCTGATATTCATAAATTGTTAAATCCTTAAAGATTGGAAAATTTGTTCTAACACTTGCATGTTTGAAACTTCTCCACAATAGCTAGCCCAAATTGTATGTGATATGTCTGCCAACTTGAAAACTTTCCCCTGAAAGTAGCATGTTGTATCCAGAGGGAACTCCAGAGTAAACACTGTATGAAATAAAAAACTTCCTCCACTGTCGATGTTTCCCCACTTATCTTGGAGACACAGAGAATAGCTAATTCTTCTTCACAAGATAGCCATATTTGTATAATTCAAAACACTGTTATATGTTCTGATTCGTCTTTTCCCTAGTCCAAGTCTTAGATATTGCAGCTTGACTCAGTGGATATCGAGTCCTTAGTTTACTCTGAATTTGCTCTAAAATTATGTATTTCCCTCTGAAAATACAGTGTTCAGAACAAACGCAATATAATGGGAATGATCTGATTATAGTAGAGCAACTTATCTGAACTGTTTGATTACAAGGAAGTACTTTTATATAAATTTTCAGTTCGTTTACATTAAAAATGTTATTTGATTATTATTTGGCAGTGTATGGCTATTCATATTTTAAAGTCCTTCACAGTAACTTTCATTTATTATTCCTCAGAGCGACCTTCTTGAACTTTTTTTTTTAAGCTGAAAGAAGTGCCCACAATTCTCATTTTTACAAATCACAGATGATATTAAAGCTAATTATGCATAACATATCAAAAATGGAATAACTACTGCAGTGCAGTTATAGTTTCTGTAGTCTCTTGATTATTCTCTGGTCCTTAAGATCTTTGAACCATAGTATATCATGAAACTTGATAATAAGATTTTGTTTATGATAAGTGTCATATAACCACAGAGTATCTGTGAATTCACACATTTTGTGGCACAGATCATGGGCTAATCTTACATGGTGTGGAAGCTGTTGACAGTCCATGAAATTCAATAAAAAAGCCTTATTTCAGATAGTCATAGGGCAAACCTGACAGCCTTGTCAGGATTTAGTTGATGCTGTTATAATGATGAGTGAGATCATTTGGTTTCTCATGTGATACTTATTTTATTACAACATAGTTTGATACCGCATTGACTTTTCTCCACAAAAATGTTGCTCAGCTAATCTAGTGGTTTAACTGTTTAAGGTGTCTCAGAACTGAGGGATAAAGGATCCTTAATCAAACATAGCCAGTGGAGAGACTGAGTGTACAGAGGTACTGCATAGACAATACGCCTATTGAAAAGGTCCTAATACTCCTAGGAACCAGACTGATACAAAGTTAAGTACTGAGCCATTACCTTGTGAAACTGAACTTTTAAGAGACTAGGCACATTTTCATTCTTGTCACAAGCTACATTTTGTTGCCCTGGTTTTTGTTCCATATTATCTCACTATTTTACATCCATGCATCAGTCACTCTTTCTCTCTCTCGTTCTTTCTTTCTTTTTGTATCATAGGAGCTAAATGTCCATGTGGGATGGGAGGATGAACAAAAGATGAAACAAAACAGATATGATACTTAATAGGACCATTATAGGACATTAGTCAGGTGTTGAACAAAACTCTTGAGAGTCCCTTGGACTGCAAAGAGATCAAACCACTCAATCCTAAAGGAAATCAGGCTTGAATATTCATTGGAAAGACTGATGCTGAAGCTGAAGCTCCAGTACTTTGGCCACCTGATGTAAAGAACTGACTCACTGGAAAAGACCCTAATGCTGGGAAAGATTGAAGGCAGGAGGAGAAGGGGATAACAGAGGATGAGCTGGTTGGATGGCATCATCGACTTGATGGACATGAGTTTGAACAAACTCTGGGAGCTAGTGATGGACAGGGAGGCCTGGTGTGCTGCAGTCATGGGGTTGCAAAGAGTCGGACATGACTGAGCAACTGAACTGAGTCAGCTCCTCTGTTTTCTCTCTCTTAAGGTTGTCTTTATTTTTTATTAATGATATTTTTAATTGTTTTTTGGCCACACTTCCCAGTGTGTGAAATTTTTATTGCTCAACCAGGGATTGAGCACATGCCCCTTGCAATGGAAACATGTAGTCTTCACTGCTGGATTACCAGGGAAGTCCCTTAAGGATGTCTTTATGCTAGGCTATGCTAAGTCACTTCAGTCGTGTCCGACTCTGTGTGACCCCATAGATGGCAGCCCACCAGGCTCCCCCATCCCTGGGATTCTCCAGGCAAGAACACTGGAGTGGGTTTTATAGGTGACCACAAATAACTGTTTACTTCAGGAAATATATTAATATGTATTTTGTCAAAATAATTTGGTGTCACATGAACAAATCAAGCATCTAATTTGTTTTATAGTTTTAAAATACTTTTTTGAATATCTTTTCAAAACTGTGCCAGATTTTCTTAAGTCAACTCGTAATCACTTGGTCTCATGTCTTCATAAGAGGATGGTAATCTATAGTAGTAGATGGTACAAATTATATTTTTCTCATCTCAGTCACCTTCTTATGGATGAGCAGAAAAATCCCTATGGGTCAAAACCTATGATTGATTTTTTTTCTTTTGCCATGTCAGATGTAAACTTAATTTGGATGTACTAAGTTTCTATTTCAAGACTCTTGTTTTTTCTTTCTCATCCTAAGTCTTCAGTTCCTTTATCAAGATAATGGCCTGTAAATGATTTAAAAGGCTAAACTCATAGACGTGTTTATATAGCTGAGTTATAAGATAATTTAGCATTCAGGCTTCATCCTTGACCCCTTGACTAGATCTGTTTCCTCTCTATCCTTCAATTCCCCAGACTATGAAGAAGACAGATAACACTAAATCAGTTAATCACCTTTTTTTTTTTCTTTTCCTTTTTGTTTTGAGTGGTAGTATCCTGTGAATGGGCTTCCCAAGAGACTCAGTGGTAAAGAATCCATCTGCCCGTGCAGGATACACAGGTTCGTATCCCTGGGTCGGGAAGATCCCCTGGAGAAGGGCATGCCAACCCATCCAGTATTCTTGCCTGGAGAATTCCATGGACAGAGGAGCCTGGTGGGCTTCTGTCCATGGGGGTCTCAGAAGAGTGAGACATGACTTAGTGACTAAATAACAGAAACCTGTGGATACTGAATAGGAGAATATTTGCCAAATCATTGACTTACAGACTAGCATCAACAAATGTAAACTCCATTGGTTTGATTAATGCAATTTAACAAAGATTTTTAGTACTTCCTATATATAGGGCAGTTTGTATCTATTTAAAATGTATAACCTTTAAATGTGTGCATGTGTCATTTTAAAATTCCAGAATAGTAGAATAATACATTATTATTATACCTTCCCACTAACATGTATTTTATTAAAAGAAATTAGAGATAGGTGCTGATGACCATTGGAGAAGGCAATGGCACCCCACTCCAGTACTCTTGCCTGGAAAATCCCATGGACAGAGGAGCCTGGTAGGCTGCAGTCCATAGGGTCGCTAAGAGTTGGACACGACTGAGCGACTTCACTTTGACTTTTCACTTTCATGCATTGGAGAAGGAAATGGCAACCCACTCCAGTGTTCTTGCCTGGAGAATCCCAGGGATGGGGGACCTGGTGGGCTGCCACCTACGGGGTCGCACAGAGTCGGACACGACTGAAGCGACTTAGCAGCAGCAGCAGCAGCAGCAGCTGATGACCATGGCTTTCCAGGTGGTGCAATGATAAAGAATCTTCCGGTCAATGCAGGAGATGTAGGTTGATCCCTGGGTTGGAAAGATCCCCTGAAGTAGGAAATGGCAACCCACTCCAGTATTCTTGCCTAAAAAATTCCTTGGGCAGAGTAGCCTGACAGGCTACAGCCCATCAAGTTGCAAAGAGCTGAATGCGACTGAGCACACGCACATGGTAATGCCCTTAGGGAGACAAATAGGAAAGAGATGAAGGGTGGTTTCTTTGATTTCTGTAGGTAATGTGTTTTGGTGCTGGAAAATAGGATGTGCTCAATAAATAGTTGACTATAGCAGATAGTATTTTAATTGTTTTTCTAAGTGGGTGGTGATTATTTGGAGTTATATTTCACTTAGTTTTTAGGCTAATAAAATTAATTAGTATTATATGAATGTGTGTCAGCTAATTATAAGAAAGTTGATCAGAGGTGTCCTTATAACCATGGAGGCGAAAATCCTTAACATTTTTGTATAAATTCAGTTCAGTTGCTCAGTCGTGTCCGACTTTTTGCAACCTCATGAATCGCAGCACGCCAGGCCTCCGTGTCCATCACCAACTCCCAGAGTTCACTCAAACTCATGTCCATTCAGTTGGTGATGCCATCCAGCCATCTCATCTGTCGTCCCCTTTTCCTCCTGCCCCAATCCCTCCCAGCATCAGAGTCTTTTCCAATGAGTCAACTCTTCACATGAGGTGGCCAAAGCACTGGAGTTTCAGCTTTAGCATCAGTCCTTCCAATGTACCCCCAAGACCCATATCCTTTAGAATGGAGTGGTTGGGTCTCCTTGCAGTCCAAGGGACTCTCAACAGTCTCCTCAAACACCACAGTTCAAAAGCATGAATTCTTTGGCGCTCAGCTTTCTTCACAGTCCAACTCTCACATCCATACATGACCATTGGAAAAACCATAGCCTTGATTAGATGGACCTTTGTTGGCAAAGTAATATCTCTGCTTTTTAATATGTTGTCTAGGTTGGTCATAACTTTCCTTCCAAGGAGTGTCTTTTACATGGCTGCAGTCACCATCTGCAGTGATTTTGGAGCCCCAAAAAATAAAGTCTGACACTGTTTCCACTGTTTCCCCATCTATTTGCCATGAAGTGATGGGACCAGATGCCATGATCTTCGTTTTCTGAATGTTGAGCTTTAAGCCAACTTTTTCATTCTCCTCTTTCACTTTCATCAAGAGGCTGTTTAGTTCCTCTTCACTTTCTGCCATAATGCTGGTGTCATCTGCATATCTGAGGTTATTGATATTTCTCCCAGCAATCTTGACTCCAGCTTGTGCTTCTTCCAGCCCAGCATTTCTCATGATGTACTCTGCATATAAGTTAAATAAGCAGGGTGACAATATACAGCCTTGACGTACTCCTTTTCCTATTTGGAACCAGTCTGTTGTTCCATGTCCAGTTCTAACTGTTGCTTCCTGACCTGCATACAGATTTCTCAAGAGGCAGGTCGGGTGGTCTGGTATTCCCATCTCTTTCAGAATTTTCCACAGTTTGTGGTGATCCACACAGTCAGAGGCTTTGGCATAGTCAATAAAGCAGAAATAGATCTTTTTCTGGAACTCTTCTTGCTGTTTCGATGATCCAGTGGATGTTGACAATTTGATCTCTGGTTGCTCTGCCTTTTCTAAAACCATCTTGCACATCTGGAAGTTCATGGTTCACGTATTGCTGAAGCTTTGCTTGGAGAATTTTGAGCATTACTTTACTAACGTGTGAGATGAGTGCAATTGTGTGGTAGTTTGAGCATTCTTTGGCATTGCCTTTCTTTGGGATTGGAATGAAAACTGACCTTTTCTAGTCCTGTGGCCACTGCTGAGTTTTCCAAATTTGCTGGCATATTGAGTGCAGCACTTTGACAGCATCATCTTTCAGGATTTGAAATAGCTCAACCAGAATTCCATCACCTCCACTAGCTTTGTTCGTAGTGATACTTTCTTAGGCCCACTTGACTTCACCTTCCAGGATATCTGGCTCTAGGTGAGTGATCACACCATTGTGATTATCTTGGTCGTGAAGACCTTTTTTGTATAGTTCTTCTGTGTGTTCTTGCCACCTCTTAATATCTTCTGCTTCTGTTAGGTCCATACCATTTCTGTCCTTTATTGAGCCCATCTTTGCATGAAATATTCCCTTGGTATCTTTAATTTTCTTGAAGAGCTCTCTAGTCTTTCCCATTCTGTTGTTTTCCTCTATTTCCTGGCACTGATTTCGGAGGAAGGCTTATCTCTCCTTGCTATTCTTTGGAACTCTGCATTCAGATGCTTATATCTTTTCTCCTTTGCTTTTTGCTTCTCTTCTTTTCACAACTGTTTCTAAGGCCTCTTGAGACAGCCATTTAGCTTTTTTCCATGGGGATGGTCTTGATCCCTGTCTCTTGTACAGTGTCACTAACCTCCATCCATAGTTCATCAGGCACTCTGTATATCAGATCTAGTCCCTTAAATGTATTATGTACATACAATTAATAAAGTTGATTTATTATTTTTAAGTTCCATTTTGGTAATATTTAAAATACATACTCTGTAATAGCCCTTTTAAGTCATTATAAAGTGTTGTACATTGTATTTGTTTTCTATTTATAGTTTACTGAGGAATAATTTCGGAGAAGGCAATGGCACCCTACTCCAGTACTCTTGCCTAGAAAATCCCATGGATGGAGGAGCCTGGTAGGCTGCAGTCCATGGGGTCACTAAGAGTAGGACATGACTGAGCGACTTCATTTTCACTTTTCGCTTTCATGCATTGAAGAAGGAAATGGCAACCCACTCCAGTGTTCTTCCCTGGAGAATCCCAGGGACAGGGGACCTGGTGGACTGCCGTGTGGGGTCACACAGAATCGGACACGACTGAAGCGACTTAGAAGCAGCAGCAGCATATATAGGACACTAAGAACTAGGACACAGAGTATAAGACTTAATCTGAAGTTGAACTTACTGATAAGATGATAACAGTCTTCTGCCATTGAAGAGACCTCAAATTCAGACAAATAATTTGCTAATAATTTGCTAATAATACCATAATTTCATAACATGGTACATGCTCTAACCACTTTTTGGTCAGAAAGAAAGACCAAATATTCTGGTAGCCTAGAATATATTAAAAATATGATGGAGGGAAGAAGAAAAAATTAAAATATGATACTTCCTTATAATTCACTCTCTTATTTTCCATGCTGTTGGTTTGTTTTATAGTGGTGCCAGTTGAGCTGTACTTGTATTCTGTGTGTCAAGCATGGCCCTGTTTTAGGGGAGAAGGACATATGGAGAAGGAGAGGAGATACAGAAAAACCTTAAACATTTTATTAAGATACTTGTAAGTATTGATGTTTCACTTTTTTACACAAGAAAAGTAGAGCCTAGAATAAGGCAAAATGTGGCAAATGCTGCAGGAGAGGAAGAAATTGTGTGCTGTGCAAGCGCAAAAAAGAGAGAAATTAATTTCAGCTAGGGGAAATCTATGTGAATAAAATGCTTGTCCTGAGTGCTGTTAAGTACAATAAACTAAAGTGCCATCAGCTTGCTTCCCTAGGCTCTGTATTTTACTCAGAGTGCTGCTGAGTCAACCGTTTTAATCTGTATAGAGAAATCCACGGAAGCATTCATCTTTTCCCCAGAATACTTTTTTTTCCTTCTTTTCTATAGATAAGAAAAAATTGTTTGATTAAACAACCTCATGTCAACATACATGATAGGTTCTTTCAGGTTGGGCCGTTGTAGTGAGTAGGGAGGATGAGTGCTCTATGTGCAGAAGCCATTTAACAATGATGAATAATGAGATCAGTTGTGTAGACAACCTTAACCTCATTGGATATAATGGAAGTACTTGTGTATAGTATAAAATATCTCCATACTATTATAAAGGCTTATATTAACTTTTTATTTTCTTGTTGAATCTGTAAGGATCCCATTACATTGTAAGATTGGCCTGGCAATGAAAATCTGGGCTTAATATTGACTGAGCTCTGGTTGATTTTGAGTGATAACCTATGATACCATAAGTTTGAATTTTTAAAGTTATCAAATATTATTTTCTTACACTGTAGTCTATGGCTATTATATTAAAATTGTCTCAGGCTGTTTAATGTCCTATAAATATAAATATGATTTATATTTCTCTTAAAATGTAAGTATAAATATACTGTTATTTATATAAATATATATCTACATATTTATATTATATATATCACATTAGAATATATGTTAATTAAAACCATAGCAGTTTCCATGTTTATAGCCTTAATTATTCTCTTCTCTGTCCGTGTATTCAAATAAAGCCTAGAAAAACAAATAGGGCCTGTTTCATAGATGCTAGCTGATAGTGCCACAGCATGTAACTTCCAAACATATTTAATAAATAGCATCACTAGTATATGGCTTCCCTGATGGCTCAGTTGGTAAAGAATCTGCCTGAAATGCAGGAGACCCAGGTTCTATCCATGGATCAGGAAGATCCCCTGGAGAAGGAAATGGCAACCCACTCCAGTATTCTTGCCTGGGAAATCCCATGAACAGAGGAACCTCTATTCATGGGTTCCTTGCAACCCCAGGGCTACAGTCCATGGGGTTGCAAGAGTTGGACATGACTTAGCAACAAAACCACCACAATCACTAATCTATGTTTTGCTCTTCCTACAAGCAGTGTATAATAAAATAATTTCAGAGGACATAAATTTTCAATTGCCAATTTTTATCTCAGTGGAATTTTCATTGTGATATGCATGTCTTTGTCTTACATGTGAGATTTCTGACTATCCTATATAATTAAACTTCATGCTTACAAAATATAAAACTTATCTTTTTTATCTCAGCTTAAAAAGCAGAGATATTACTTTGCCAACAAAGGTCCATCTAGTCAAAGCTATGTTTTTTCCAGTAGTCATGTATGGGTGTGAGAGTTGGGCTTTGAAGAACGCTGAGTGCCGAAGAATTGATGCTTTTGAACAGTGATGTTGGAGAAGACTCTTGAGAGTCCCTTGGACTGTAAGGAGATCCAACCAGTCCGTCCTAGAGGAAATCAATCCTGAATATTCATTGGAAGGACTGATACTGAAGCTGAAACTCAAATACTTTGGCCACCTGATGTGAAGAACTGACTCATTGGAAAAGACGCTGATGCTGGAAAAGATTGAAGGCAGAAGGAGAAAGGGACAACAGAGGATGAGATGCTTGGATGGCATCACCGAATCAATGGACATGAGTTTGAATAAAGTCTGGGAGTTGGCGATGGACAAGGAGGCCTGGTGTGCTGCAGTCCATGGGGTTGCAAAGAGTCAGACACGACTGAGTGACTGAACTGAGTACATTATAATATTGTAAAGTCTTCTTTTGTAGTAATTCTTATTCCATTACCAGAACCATTCACTCTTCTCTTTTTCCATTATGTCTTCTTGGATTTTCCAATCATATACCACCAAGAGATAACAGTTCACACTTTGTCTTTGCCCTTAGTGTGAAATTACAGTTATTAAAAGATAAAAATACATGTAACTATTTCTAATACATCTAAGATTTTTTCCTAGTTAAAAGATGTCTCAAATAAGAATATTAAGCACACATAGACCTATTTTGTATCCTATGATTTTGGAGATATAAGATTTTAAGGGGACCCAGATATCATATGTTTTCATAAAGTCTTTATTATTTATGTACATTTCTGTATATGTTGTTAATAAACATAACCACCAAAACTAAGGTGGAAGGTCTTTGTCTTTACCATAAGTCTGAGCTGCTGATGCCCTCCTCAGACTCTTGTCTACACACTGTTAAACTGTTACTAATGTAACACACAGATCCTTGAGAAATAAATATGTTTTAAAATCACAACAAATATAATTAAACTTTCTGAGTTAACTAATTACTTTTTATTTTGATTTTTATTTTGTATTGCGGTATAGTTGATTTACAGTGTATTAGTATCAGATGTATAGCAAAGTGATTCAGTTATACATATATCCATTCTTTTTCAGATTCTTTTCTCTTACAGAGTATTGAGTAGAATCCCCTGTGTTATATAATACATCCTTGTTGTTTATTTGTTTTATATATAGTAGTGTGTATGTGTTAATCCTAAACTTCTAATTTATCCCTCCTCTCCAGTTTTTCCCTTTGGTAAACCTAAGTTGTTGTTGTTGTTTTGAAGCCTGTTTCTGTTTTGTAAGTAAGTTAATTTGTATCATATTTTTAGATTCCACATATGCATGATAGTTATGTGATATTTGACTTTCTCTGACTTACTTCAGTTAGAATGATCATCTCTCTAGGTTCATCCATGTAGCAAATGGTATTATTTCATTCTTTTATGGCTGAGCAATACTCTGTTGTATCAACATGTATGTCCCACATCTACTTTATCCATTCCTCTGTAGATGGGCATTTAGGTTGCTTCTATGTCTTGGTTATTGTAAATAGTGCTGCAGTGAATGTTGGGGTGCATGTATCCTTTCGGATTATGGTTTTCTCTGGATATTTGCCCAGAAGCGGGATTGCTGGACCATATGATAGCTCTATTTTTAGTTTTTTTACGGAACCTCCATACTGTTCTGCATAGTGACTGTACCAATTTACATTCCCACTAGTGTATGAGAGTTCCCTTTTCTCTACACCCTTTCTAGTATTTGTTGTTTGTCGACTTTTTGATGATGGCTGTTCTGACTGGTGTGAGGTGATATCACATTATAGCTTTTGATTTGCATTTCTCTAATAATTAGTGGTGTTCAGCATCTTTTCTGGAGAAGGCAATGGAACCCCACTCCAGTACTCTTGCCTGGAAAATCCCATGGAAGGAGGAGCCTGGAAGGCTGGAGTCCATGGGGTCGCTAAGAGTTGGACACGACTGAACGACTTCCCTTTCACTTTTCACTTTCATGCATTGGAGAAGGAAGTGGCAACCCACTCCAGTGTTCTTGCCTAGAGAATCCCAGGGACGGGGGAGCCTGGTGGGCTGCCGTCTATGGGGTCGCACAGAGTCGGACATGAATGAAGTGTCTTAGCAGCAGCAGCAGCAGCAGCATCTTTTTATGTGTTTTTTGGCCCTCTGTATGTCTTCTCTGGAGACTTGTCTATTTAGAACTTCTGGCCCATATTTTGATTGCTTTTTTGATGTTAAGATGCTTGTATATTTTGGAGATTAATCCCTTTTCAGCTGCTTCATTTGCAAATATTTTCTCCCTTTCTGTGGCTTGTGCTTATGGTTTGTTCATGGTTTCCTTTACTGTGAAAAAGCTTTTAATTAGGTCCCATTTGTTTATTTTTATTTTCATTACTCTAGGAGGTGGATCCAAAAAGTTATTACTGTGATATGTGTCAAAGAGTGTTTTACCTGTGTTTTTCTCTAAAAGTTTTTTTGTATCTGGCCTTACAGTTAAGTCTTGAATACATTTTGAGGTTATTTTATATGTGGTGTTAGAGAATGTTCTAGTTTGAGTTGTTTTTTAAAGCTGACTTAAATGGTTTCAGTATCATATAATAATGGCAGGCAACATTTTCTGAGAATTTATAGCCACTGTTCTAAATACTTTATACGTATTAATTATTTTAATACTCATAACAACCCTTGAAGTGGATACTGTTTTTGTCCACATTTTGTAGATGAGGAAAATGGACACAGAGGTTAAATACTTGCTCAAGGTACCAGAGCTTGAATCTGAACTGAGATAGTTTGGCTTCATGCATAATCTTTATATTTGCACACATTTACAGGTAGAGAAAGGGAAAGAAAGGGAGAAAGAATATGTGTATATGCTCAGATTCAGTGTTTTCAGTTCTTAATTAAGAAGAAATACTGGATACAATTTCATAACTTACTACCATAATTGAAATTTTCATAGAGAAAGCAGACTCACTTCACACTTTCCTTACCCACTGAGGAAAGTAAAACACCAAATACATAGTCATTTTCAACCTGTTTTAGCATTACTTAATGTTTCATATTGTGGTCTGTTGGCAACTTCTCTCCCTTCCTTCTTTCTCTTTTTTTGGTGATGGCAGTGATGGTGCACTAGAGACGTGGGAGTGGCTAAAAGTTAGAAAAATTGCATCTCCTGCATCCCCAGCTTCATCAGTCATAATTTGTGAAACATATTTACTTGTTTTTAAAATAGAATGAATTTTTATTTTGTTTATAAAGGAGACACCTATGTGCAAATTCTTCAAGTGATAGAGGAAACTCCACATGTGATCTGTGATTCTAAGACAGTCTAAATTACCTCTTCAATTGTCTTCAGACAAAATTAATAGATTCTGGAACCTGATATTGCCCTTGGGATTATCTACAACAGACTTGCTGAAAATACAGAATGAATTAGAATTAAAATACTCTTTAAAATAGCAAATTGGAATCTTTAGGCTCATAAGTAATTTCTTTGATGATGTTTACTTAATTACTATCCTTGCTGTACCTGTTCAAGAAATGATGAGCCATCTATCTTTAGAAATATTCATTTTAAGCTATTTGCATACATAGAAGGTAACTAAGGAAAAGAAAACAGAACAGCAACCTGATCATAATCCTATATAATTTTTGATGCAAAATAGAAATGTAACTTGATCACATAATCACTTGAAATTTTCTATGTATAGAAGCATTAGATTTAAACTTTTGAGATGCATACAGCAGTGTGCTGCTAAATTGGCTATACAAAGCTTTGATTTGTCATTTGTAGCATTTGACTAGTTTTGTGATACAAATACTCTTATATGGATTGATTTCGAGCTGCTAATGGTTTAGCAACTGCCTTGCAAAATTTATGAAAATTTAGTACTCAGCTCTCACATACAACTAAATGCATAATTATAGGACTTGATTACTTCGTCCCAATAATAACAACTGCAGTAGCCTGACTATGTTATGGCTCCATGCTTCACCTCTCTTATAGCCACATCCTTTGCCACGTGGTCTTGTAACATGCTTCCACCAATATTCTAGGACTAGCCAAGTGACTTGCTTTGGCTGATGGGATGTTATCAGTCATAATATAAGTGGAAGCTTGAAAAAGACCATATTTCCACTCTTTCTCTTGAACGTCTGCTGTTACTATTAGAACATATTCAATCTAGCAAAGCCAAATTTTCCTACCTTGAAACTAATACCATCCTAAATCAATTGACATCTAGCCAATCCCAAGACTTATGAGTGAGCCCAGCCAAAATCAGAAATCTGTTTACCTGACCTGTTGAGTACAGATGCATGAACAAGTCCCGCCCAAGTATGTGGAACAATAGGGACATGGTAGATAAATACATTAAAAAAAGGTTATCACTGAGATTTTGTGTTTATTGTATAGCATTGCTTTATTAATAGATAACTGTTACAGTGATGCTATGATTTGGCAAGCTTTAATTAGAAAGAAAAGAATTTATACAGGAGATGATATGGTTGTGAAAAGAGATTAGTGAAACCTAGGCCTACGACTTGTAAGTGAATGACCCTGATAAATTTATTCATCCTATTTATATCTAAGTTTTCTCATTTAAAAATTATAGATAACTAGCCTTGCAGGGTTATTGTGAAAATTAAATATATATCAGTGACAAGCTGGTTTTAGAAAAGGCATAGGAACCAGAGATCAAATTGCCAACATCTGTTGGATCATCGAAAAAGCAAGAGAGTTCCAGAAAAACATCGATTTCTGCTTTATTGACTATGCCAAAGCCTTTGACTGGGTGGATCACAATAAACTGTGGAAAATTCTGAAAGAGATGGGAATACCAGACCACCTGAACTTCCTCTTGAGAAACCTATATGCAGGTCAAGAAGCAACAGTTAGAACTGGATATGGAACAACAGACTGGTTCCAAATAGGAAAAGGAGTACGTCAAGGCTGTATGTTGTCACCCTGCTTATTTAACTTATATGCAAAATACATCATGAGAAACACTGGGCTGGAAGAAGCACAAGCTGGAATCAAGATTGCCAGGAGAAATATCAATAACCTCAGATATGCAGATGACACCACCCTTATGGCAGAAAGTGAAGAGGAACTAAAAAGCCTCTTGATGAAAGTGAAAGTGGAGAGTGAAAAAGTTGGCTTACAACTCAACATTCAGAAAACGAAGATCATGGCATCTGGTCCCATCACTTCATGGGAAATAGATGGGGAAACAGTGGAAACAGTGGCTGACTTTATTTTTCTGGGCTCCAAAATCACTGCAGATGGTGACTGCAGCCATGAAATTAAAAGAGGCTTACTCCTTGGAAGGAAAGTTATGACCAACCTAGATATTAAAAAGCAGAGACATTACTTTGCCAACAAAGGTCCGTCTAGTCAAGGCTGTGGTTTTTCCAGTAGTCATGTATGGGTGTGAGAGTTGGACCGTGAAGAAGGCTGAGCGCTGAAGAATTGATGGTTTTGAACTGTGGTGTTGGAGAAGACTCTTGACAGTCCCTTGGACTACAAGGAGATCCAACTAGTCCATTCTAGAGGAGATCAGCCCTGGGTGTTCTTTAGAAGGAATGATGCTAAACCTGAAACTCCAGTACTTTGGCCACCTCATGTGAAGAGTTGACTCATTGGAAAAGACTCTGATGCCGGGAGGGATTGGGGGCAGGAGGAGAAGGGGACGACAGAGGATGAGATGGCTGGATGGCATCACCAACTCGAGGGACGTGAGTTTGAGTGAACTCCAGGAGTTGGTGATGGACAGGGAGGCCTGGCATGCTGCAATTCATGGGGTCGCAAAGAGTCGGACACGACTGAGTGACTGAACTGAACTGAAGAGCACAGATCTGGAATCTGACTGCCTGGGGTTGATTCCCAGCCCCTCTATTTTAATACTTGAAAGCATTTATAATTATGTAGTTTTCACTTAGATCACATACTGTAAGAGCTATCTAAACTAGAATTTAACAAAATAAGGTACCTGGCATACTGTAGATATTCGTTAAATGTAAGAGTCATGTAATACAGTTATTTGTTTACAAACAAAAATGGAGATTGATATTCTGGTAAAATTAGTAATATTTAGTTATATTTAAGGGTTAGCAGAGATTATCTGGAAGTGGAGCAGAGTGGCCAAGCAAGGTTAGAGCAGTTTTTGTAGGAGTCCTTTTTATCTCCAGAAAACTCCAAATCATTACTCTTTCGGTTTCCAAGGAGAAAATTTCAACTTGGGATCCATAAGTGTAAATTTAGGGGATGTATTTAAATTACTAGCAGAGATACAATGTTTTTGCTTTTCTGTCTAGCATAATTATTCAGGCTAGCTTCCTGATAAGGATGAAATTGAGGAATGCCTGTTGACACTGGTTTACATGTTAGGACCAAGACTTCTTAGATAAGATGGGAAAAAGTCAGAAAGAAAAAAAATTCAAGGAGATAAAAAGTGATCAAAATCAGTGCCAAGAGGTTAGCATGGAGTAGAGCCTGCCACAGAATAGAAAGAGGGGTAGAAATGCAATATAGTTAATTGGGAATTTGTACATACTGAAGATGACTCAACATTCCTTGCATCAGAGACCAAGAAAAGGAGGGCCATGGGCAATAACAGCTGTTTGGAATAAAGTTATAACTTCTTGGAGGAAGAGAAAAATATGGTAGTATGCAGCTCCTTAATGGAAAGTGGAATGAGATAGGCATATCTAGGTCTGAAGTTGAATTGTCATTTGGAATGTGTGCTCCCTTCCTGGAGTAAGCACCTAAGATGCATGAGCCAGCTTGCCAAGATACGTGAAACCTACCAACTGCTCTCTGTGGAGACAGATTTTCATAGGAGGATTGAGGAAGCCAGAAGAAACTGGAACATAGACTTAGTGACTTGGAGATTTGGGAACGGAATCTGAAAGACTAAAGGGAGCACAGATGGATTTAGATCTCAAGTTGGAGGTTGTGACTTTGGCACAAGAAACAGAATGTGAAAGTTAAATACTGCTTATGCAGATGCTGTTAGAAAATAGGGTTTTATTTTCCTTATGATGATATACTATATGATGGATTCTTGATTAGGTGTAGGATGGTAGGCAGTGAAAGACTAGAAAGAGCCTGCATGATTTTAATGTGGTTAGGGAAGATCAAATTTGAGGAAGAAAATATATGAAAAAAACTATAAATCTAACACTTTGGTAAATATCAAGCATACTCCATATCTAGTAGTTCTTACTGGAAAATAATAAAGGTGAGAGTTGGGAACAAGGCTAGTTAAGATGTCCCATGTTTCCAGATTTAATAGGTGCTCAATAACTATAGTTATTAATGTAAATGTATATAAAGGGCTTCAAAAAACTTTTAAAATAATGCCTATTTTTAAAGGCCTATCCAAAAGTGAATCTAAACATTAAACTCAGGGAAGAAAGCAGTCTCATAAATGTCAAGATTTGGTGAGACTGAGTTTATGACTAGAACATTGAGATTGTTAGGAGAGCCATCTACCATGGGCCATGAAGATTGGTATACTTTCTGCCTTGGTATGGCAAGAATGCAAGACCCTGACTGCATTTTGCTTGGGCCATTGCTCAGTTTTGTGTTTGCGGTGAACAACCTTGAGGGATGAGGTGATGTATTTTCTTCATACAGAGAACAAGTTTACTACTATAAAAGTAGTAAATTCCCCAAGCTCAGTGTTCCTTTCTTGAAATGTAGCCCGCTGTTTATGAAGACATCCATTAGGCCCACTTATATTATTCCTGTGGGATTTGGAAGGGCATGGTGAGCCAAAGCAAACCAATGGGAAGTTATGGTTACTGTTTTGTCATGAGTAATAAAGTCCTTTGTCTCTGATCCGTGATCCAGGAATCTTATGTCTTCTGCTGGTACTTGTGAAACAGTATCAGATAAACTTATTAGCCTGTTAGCAGGGAAAAAATCTTGGGGATTTTGTACCTTTTTGAGAGTAATAGTAATAGAATATGTCATCTTCATAAGAAGCAGTTCTGATAGTAGGATGGAACAGTGATATCAAAAAGAAGTTACTGAGCATATATTCCTGAGTAATTTGCTCAATCTAGTCCTGAAAACTATCAATGGAGTGAGGTTCTTTCAAATGTTAGTAGTACCCTTTTGCTGTATGATATTTTCCTGAAATTCTGTCTTCGGTGATTTATATTTTTCAGTGGAGTCTTGCTAAATTATATTCAGCTCTGCCTATTCTATTTGGGTAAAATTGAATTTTAACATCTGGTTCTTCATTTTATAATCTTTAGTCAAACTCTTTAAAAAAAAAAAAAAAAAAGGCTTCCCTTGTGGCTCAGCTGGTAAAGAATCCGCCTGCAATGTGGAAGACCTGAGTTTGATCCCTGGGTTGGGGAGATCCCCTGGAGAAAGGAAAGGCTATCCACTCCAGTATTCTGGCCTAGAGAATTCCATGGACTATACAGTCCATGGGGTCGCAAAGAGTCAGACACGACTGAGCGACTTTCACTTGACAATACTTAAAAAGAACTACAGTGACTTTTGTCACTTATTTGTAATAAAATTTAAATCATAGTAATAAACTATAGAATGATGCTCACATTATAATAAATTAAAAAGCCTACAAACTTGTGTATACCATTAACTTCCAAATGACAAATATGTGTCTGCTTATTGATATCGTGTAACTTGGAATGATACATATCAAAATGTCATAGTGATGGGACTCAGTATGGGTTTAATACTTTGCATTTTTCAAACTTCTATAATAAAGGTGTTACTTTATAATCATGGAATTTCTTTAAATTATTAAATCATTATAATCCATCCTTGAAACATTTCTAGTTAATGTATATGACATATGGCATGTTAAAGTAAAAAAGAAACTTCTAGGAGCTAAAACTCAAAATATATAAGGAACTCATACAACTCAACGACAAAAAAAAAAAAGGTTTAAAAAATGGGCAAAGGATCTGAATAAGCATTTTTCCAAAGAAGATATAATACAGATGGCCAACAGATGCCTTAAAAGATGTTCAACATCACCCTTAGGGAAATACAAACCAGAGCTACAGTGAGGTATCACCTCATACCTGTTAGAATAGTTAATATTGAAAAGACAAATAGTAAATGTTGAAGAGGATGTGAAGAAAAAACTCTTAGGCACCGTTTTTTGATACTGTAAATTGATGCAGCCAGTATGGGAAACAATATGGTGATTCCTCAAAAAATTAAGAATAGAACTACCATCAGTTCAGTTCAGTCGCTCAGCCATGTCTGACTCTTTGCAACCCCATGGACTGCAGCACACCAGGCTTCCCTGTCCTTTACTATCTCCCAGATTTTTCTCAAACTCATGCTCATTGAATTGGTGATGCCATCCAACCATCTAATCCTCTGTCGTCCCCTTCTCCTCCCGCCCTTCAATCTTTCCCACCGTCATGGTCATTTCCAGTGAGTCGGTTCTTTGCATCAGGTGGCCAAAGTATTGGAGCTTCAGCATCAGTCCTTCCAAGGAATATTCAGGATTGATTTCCTTTAGGAAAATCAAGGATCTCCTTGCAGTTCAGGGGACTCTAAGAGTCTTCTCCAACACCACTGTTCAAAAGCATCAGTTCTTTGATGCTCAGCTTTCTTTATAGTCCCACTCTCACATCCATACATGACTATCCATACAGAACTACCATATGGCCCAGCTATTTCACTTCTGGGTATTTATCTGAAGAACATTAAAATAGTAATTTGAAAAGATATATTAATCCCTGTGTTAATCACAGCATGTTTTGGGTTGGCCAAAACATTCATTTGGATTTTTCTGTAACATCTTATGGAAAAACCCAAATATTTTGGCTAATTCCATATCTCCACATTTATTATTATATACATCTTGTCTCTCTGTTTTCTTGTATTGTAAATTATTGCTAATTTACTTTGGAAGAGGTAGGATGTAAATAAATAATTGAAAAGTTTATGTTTTTTTGTTTTTTTTTTTGCAAATCTGTGTATTTTTAAATGAAAGCCCAGAACAGAATCATGTATAGACAATAAAATTGCAAACAGAAATTTCTCATTGTGAGAAATTAAGTGTAGGGTTAAGCAATGCTATAAGTTGAATGATGTCTACCCTAAGAATTCATATGTTGAAGTCATAACCCCCAGTACCTCAAAATGTAATGTTATTTAAAAATAGGGTTTTTGTAGATGTGATCAAGTTAAGGTTATTTGAATGAGCTCCACTCTGTTACGAATGTTGTCCTTATAAATTTGGACACAGAGATAGACATGCACACAGTAAATATCGTGTGAATGGTTTATAATGTGTGGCTATGACTCATTGAGATAGGGATGATTACGTAGAAATAATATCAGGATAATCAGAAGAAATTAAGTGTCACAGCCACCATGGGAAGATTATTTCAAGAAATAGGTTGTGAACAAGAGCATCAAATTATGGGGTATTAAAAAGAGGCAGTGATAAATAGGGAAAAAGGTACATTCAGTCTTTGGAAGTAGAAAGTACCAAGTTTAAATGTTATATTCACCACCTACTAACTCTGAAAGCTGTGACAGTCATGTTACCTCACTAAAACTCATATTTTTTCACTTATAGGGAAAGTGAAAGTTACTCAGTCATGTCCGACTCTTTGCCACCCCCATGGACTATACAGTCCATGAAATTCTCTAGGCCAGAATACGTGAGTGAATAGCCTTCCCCTTCTCCAGGGGATCTTCTCAACCCAGGGATCAAACCCAGGTCTTCCGCATTGCAGGCAGATTCTTTACCAGCTGAGCCACAAGGGAAGCCCAAGAATACCGGAGTGGGTAGCCTATCCCTTCTCCAGGGATCTTCCTGACCCAGGAATCGAACCGGGGTCTCCTGCAATGCAGGCAGATTCTTTACCAACTGAGCTATCAGGGAAGCCCGATATATAAAGAAGAGGTAATAAGAGTTTTTCTTAAGTTTTGTTGTAAATTATGAGCAACCAGACACCAGTGGGCTTCCCTGGTGGCTCAGATGGTAAAGAATCTACCTGCAATGTGGGAGACCTGGGTTCAGTCTCTGGGTCGGGAAGATCCCCTGGAGAAGGGAGTGACAACCTACTCCAATATTCTTGCCTAGAGAATTCCATGGACAGAGGAGCCTAGTGGGCTATAGTCCATGGGGGACACAAAGAGCGAGACACAAATGAGTGATTAACACTTTAACTTTTCACTTCCATGCACAAATACGCTTGTGATACACACATACCCATACAAATATACATGAAAGGCTTAGCAGAAATAGGTGCTTAACAGTGGCTTTTATCACTGCTATATGACAATAAATGAAGAAAAACGATCAGAAGTAAAAATTAGTAAAAGGATAGATTTTCTATTCTTAACAATAGGCAGTCTCTAAACGAATGCTTATTATGTGCCAGGTACTGTTTTCAGAACTTGCATATATTTACTTATTTAATTCTGTTCATAGTCTTTTGTAGTAGATACTATGTTAATTCACATTTGACAGATGGAAAAAGCAGATACAAAGCAAGTTATTTGTTCAGCTTCACACAGATAATGAGTATAAGAAACAGGATTTGAAGCCAAGTTATCTAACTCTGGTGTCCATGGTTTTCAATATTATGCCGCACTTTATCTCTTTTAGAATCAGTGGTGTGCTATCAGCCAGTTATTTAGTCTGTGATCGGTTCAGTTCAGTCGCTCAGTCGTGTCTGACTCTTTGCGACCCCATGAATCACAGCACGCCAGGCCTCCCTGTCCATCACCAACTCCCAGAATTCATTCAGACTCACATCCATGGAGTCAGTGATGCCATCCAGCCATCTCATCCTCTGTCATCCCCTTCTCCTCCTGTCCCCAATCCCACCCAGCATCAGAGTCTTTTCCAATGAGTCAACTCTTCGCATGAGGTGGCCAAAGTACTGGAGTTTCAGCCTTAGCATCAGTCCTTCCAAAGAAACCCCAGGGCTGATCTCCTACAGAATGGACTGGTTGGATCTCCTTGCAGTCCAAGGGACTCTCAAGAGTGTTCTCCAACACCACAGTTCAAAAGCATCAATTCTTCGGTGCTCAGCTTTCTTCACAGTCCAACTCTCACATCCATACATGACCGCTGGAAAAACCATAGCCTTGACTAGACAGACCTTTGTTGGCAAAGTAATGTCTCTGCTTTTCTTTCTTTTCTTTTCTTTTTTTTTTGTGTGTGTGCTTCTGTAGTTTTAAATTATTTTTTTTTAATTTTATTTTATTTTTTAACTTTACAATATTGTACTGGTTTTGCCATATATCTGCTTTTCAATATGCTATCTAGGTTGGTCATAACTTTCCTTCCAAGAAGTAAGTGTCTTTTAATTTCATGGCTGCAGTCACCATGACTGTGACTGCAGCCACACTCTGTGGTAGCAAGTCTATATTCCTTTTCTAGTGATTATAGCAAATCTATATATCACAGCTAGTCTGTGATAGCAAATCTATATTCCTTTTCTAGTGATTATAGAATTTCTAAACACTGAGTTGTTTCAGTTAAGGCAATTTTGGAAAATAGTTTCCTACCAAACAGCACCTTCTGTATTAAATATTCTTGGCTGGGAGAACATTCTTAATAAATACTTTGCCTTCTCAGGGATTGATTTAATACAGAATTTGGTTTTGGATTATAGAGTAAGAAAACTAGAAGGCGTGTCCTGTGCATTGCTAAGTCACGTCCAATGCTTTGCAACCCCATGAAATGCAACCTTCCAGGTTCCTTCTGCCCATGGGATTTCCCAGACAAGAATACTGGAGTGGCTTACCATTTCCTTCTCCAGGGTATTGTCCTAACCTAGGGATCAACCTGTGTCTCCTGCATTGGCAGATGGGTTATTTACCACTAAGCCCCCAGGGAAACCTGAAGATGTGTTCTACCAATAATTAAATACTTGATAACAGGCTCATGAAATATGGTGAATTTTTATTTTTGACATTATGGCCTGCTAAGTCATCTATACATTTTTTGTTAGCAATAGAGTGTTTTCAGTTCATAACAGCTCACAAGAACTAATTAGTAAATTTTTAGGAATTTTGCAAGCTGGTTGCTAAAAACAGCCATTATTAAAAATTCAATTATATAAATATACAAATAAAGTATGCACAGTGGTTATAAATACTCAAAACACATCATTGCAATGCATTTTACTATTATTTGTGGTTTTTAGTTTATTGACATCTATTTCATCTGTCAGGAGGGAGCACCATGAAACAGTATGGTGTGACATGTCTCTTCTAAACTCTGTGTTCAGTAATGTCAGGTTGGTACTTTGAAACTGACCATAGTGGGAGCATTTATTTCACAGAAATCAGGTAACTTGTGCTACAAATCAGGAATCTACCTACTTTTCCCCAGCTAGTTGTTAAAACATTTATCAGCACACCAGTGCAAAGCTAACCAACTGTCACTCTGAGCCACTGCTAATCCTGCACCCTAGCACCATCACTCAAACTATCATTTGTAGGATTTCACAAATATATTTAAAACATGATTCGCCAGTAGTTGGTGTTTTTATTTTAGTTTAGTTTAGTTTATTATTATTATTATTTTACTTTATAATATTGTATTGGTTTTGCCATACATCAACATGCATCCGCCACAGGTGTACACGTGTTCCCCATCGTGAACCCCTCTCCCACCTCCCTCCCCATACCATCCCTCTGGGTCATCCCAGTGCACCAGCCCCAAGCTTCCTGTATCCTGCATCGAACCTGGACTGGCGATTCGTTTCTTATATGATATTATACATGTTTTAATGCCATTCTCCCAAATCATCCCCCCCACCCCCTCTTGAGAGTAACATTACTTAATGAGGATTTCTGTGTCAGCTCAGGGATCCCAGATAATCATTAAATTGCCCATGTTACATTCTTTCGAATCCAGGGAGATATAGTGTATTCTCTTGTTTTGAGAAACTAATCTTCAAAATTTTGACTTCCTAAAACTTTTGCCTGGAAAATCCTATGGACAGAGGACCCTGGCGAGCTACAGTCCATGAAATGACAAGAGAGTCAGACATGACTTAGCGACTAAACAACAACAGCAAAACTACTGCCATTGCTAGTCTTTGATCTTTCTTTTCCTTGTATTAATAAATAAAAAACCGTTTTTGATCATTGTGCTCATTTCTTCTCAACTCAACTATTTTCTGACCAATTCCCACCTCATCCTGTGTCAAAGAGGGCATGATGATAAAGAGATAGAAGTGGCGAAAAGTCTCTTTGAAAATCAGAGTGAAGCTAAATTTAGAAAGAGGGAAACTATAAGGCAAAAGGAAGGAGATGCAGTGTTGCCTAATGGTTGAGGGTATAGGCTCTGAAACCAGACTGATGGGATCCAAATTCCAGCTCTGCCAGTTACTACTGTGAGACTTTGAGCAAGTTATTTAACCTCTCTGCTTTAGTTTCTACCTCTGTAAAATGGATAATAATTGAATCCATTTCATATCGCTGTTATGCAATAATGAATGTAAAATGTACAAGAAGTAACATGGTACCTGATAGATATTATGTAAGTATTTGTAGCTATTCCCTCTTTGTATCAAAAGAGAGGGATTTTCTCCTCAAAGCAACAGAAAAGTGGCTGTCTCATTTCTTACACTTTCTCAGTCAAGACTTTTCTTTTATTTAATAGTATCTAAAGTCACTTATATATTCATTCTACACAAAAATGTAAACTTTGGGGCAAGTGTGTCCTAAACTGTTATTTGCCACTTTTTAAATATGCACATATTGTGCAAGCTTTTGGCAGTTGAAAAATGAACAAACATAATGGAACTGGCAAATTTATTCAGTCTATTTGAATGTGCCGCATACAAATCAATTGTGCAGTGACCTATTTGAATCATTAAGAGAGCCTGCTAGATAATGTCCTATGCAAGCAGGTGGGTCTTTGGCCATATGTAGATAAAGCCCCCTTGGGATGACCTACTTGGGATCAAAACCCCAAAGGGCACATTGCTCAGAGGTGTATAGTGCTTATATATTTTTAAATGCCATTAAAGAACTATGAGTCTTTATTTAATAGATACTGCATAATTAAATATACAGGATCCCAGTGGAGTTGTCCCTATTTTTTTTTTTACATTTCTCTATTATCTCATGACTCAGAGGTAATTATGGGTGAGAATAATTTGATTTGAGGTTTCAGATGTAACCAAGGTTTAAAAACATAAAGTACTGTGTAAAGCAAAGGACAGTTTAGTTGTGCTTTATGAAATACTAATGAAAATTGCAATGTATTGTTTACTTTTGCTCTAGGCTGTTAAGAAACCCATTGGCTGCAACTATATCCTGTTTTTATTCTCTTATTTAGAAAATATGGTTATTAGTGTATCTTGAGTATATCTAGCTTCCTAAGTAACATAGAGAAATTTCGGCCATTTGCTCATGAAGTTGTACCAAACATGAATCTCATACATTGATGTTCTGATCATATAACTATCAGCTAAGTTTAGATACAGGAACAGTAGGTCAACTCATTATCATTATTTATAATGATAATATAGGATTTTTAAATTGTGACCCCCTCCTCCCCTCAGCTTTTTGTACTAAGGATCAAAAATACCTTACATGATGAAAACCATATGTTTTCATTACTGAAAAAACAGTAATGAGTTCGTTTGGGGCTGAATTTATCAGTACACTCATCGACTTACATGGATGACTTAGTAAAGGGTTAGTTGTGTTATTTATATATAGTCTTTCCCATCAGCATCAGTATTTAGCAGATAATAAGAATTAAAGAAGTTATTTAACTTGTCTCATCTGTCAGGTTTTCTAATTCCTTCTCTTTATGTTTGCACTGGGTCTTCATTGCAGGGCATGGTCTCTTTGTTGCCAAGTGTGGGCTTTCTCTAGTGGCAGAAAGCGGAGGCTACTCTTGGTTGTAGTGTGCTGGCTTCTCATTTCATTGGCTTTCTAGTTGTAGAGCACAGATGCACGGGCTCAGAAGTTGTGAGGTGGCATGTGGGATCCTAATTCCCGGACCAGGGACAAACCATGTGCCGGATTCTTAACCACTTGGCCACTAGGGAAGTCTCTCTGATTATTTCTTCATTTCTCATCAAGTAGGTATTTGAATAGAAGGAGAAAAAAAAATTTAATATGAATAAGGTATAGCAGTATGGCAAAGACTCTTAATAGCTGTCAGTTTAATGTCATTGTTAGAATTTTTCCTAAAGTGATTCACAAGCTTTCTTGTGCTGCCTCTGCTGCTAAGTCGTTTCAGTCGTCTCCGACTCTGTGTGACCCCGTGGATGGCAGCCCACCAGGCTCCTCTGTCCTGGGATTCTCTAGGCAAGAATACTGGAGTGGGTTGCCATTTCCTTCTTCAATGCATGCATGCATGCTAAGTTGCTTCAGTCGTGTCCGACTCTGTGCGACCCCATAGACGGCAGCCCATCAGGCTCCTGTGTCCACAGGATTCTCTAGGCAAGAACACTGGAGTGGGTTGCCATTTCCTTCTCCGTCTTTCTTGTGAGTCAAAGCTAAATATTTATTTCAGAAACTCAATCTGGGATATATGTGTGTGTGTGAATATAAGTATTGAGAGTAGTATCTTACAGTAGCCTCATGATCTGGCCACTGTCCTGTGTAAGATTGAATATTAACATATGATATCAGGGATTGTTGATTCTCTAGGAATAGACACTATAGAAGAACATACTTTAGAGATAGGTACAATCCTACCTTTGCCCCTTATTACTGTCTTTGTCTTCCTTTTTTTCGGAGAAGGCATTGGCACCCCACTCCAGTACTCTTGCCTGGAAAATCCCATGGACAGAGGAGCCTGGTAGGCTGCAGTCCATGGGGTCGCTAGGAGTCGGACACGACTGAGCCACTTCACTTTCACTTTTCCCTTTCATGCATTGGAGGAGGAAATGGCAACCCACTCCAGTGTTCTTGCCAGGAGAATCCCAGAGACAGGGAAGCCTGGTGGGCTGCCGTCTATGGGGTCGCACAGAGTTGGACACGACTGAAGGGACTTAGCAGCAGCAGCTTCCTTTTTTTGCACCTTCTTTCCTGCTTCTCTTCTGCAGACTTAATTCTGTGCATATTTTTGTTGTTCAGGATTAATAAACATGTAAAAAGGTTTGTGAAATGTGTGCCCTCCTGCAATTTCAGCCTAATTTTTCTGAAGAGATGTCACATGTGCATGAGAGAGTTTCTGATGCCTTAGTTTGTGTCTTGCAGTCTTGTGCTGTGCTGAGTCACTTCAGTCCTGTCTGACTCTTTGTGGCCTCATGGACTGTAACCTACCAGGCTCCTCTGTCCTTGGGATTCTCCAGGCGAGAATGCTGGAGTGGGTTACCATTTCCTCCTCCAGGGGATCTTCCCAACCCAAGGATCGAACCCGCGTCTTTTATGTCTCCTGCGTTGGCAGGCAAGTTCTTTACTACTGGCACCACCTGGGAAGCCCCAGTTTGTGTCTTGCTGACATTGAAGCATGGTGTTAGTACTTCAGTTATTAATATCATCACATAATAGTGGCAACAGTTACCACATTGTTGTATCTTTAAAGACAAATAATAAAATAACAAACAGTACCAAATGCAAACAATTAAAGTCACAAAAGTAGACTGTTGCTTCTCATTCTTCTCACTCCCAAGGAGGAAAAATATCCATCATCGTACTGTGACTAGGGAATAGCAATTGAAATAACTGCTGTGTTTACCTATGGATAAAAATATCAAGAGGGAAATTAGAAAATTTATGCGTTAAAAGATTGGGAAGCAACTGTCTTATTTTTCTGACAGTAATTCATCTATGTACATTTGGGAAACTGATACTAGACTATGGCTCAAATGATATTCAGTGGAGAAATGATAGTCTTTTTAACAAATGATGCTGAAACATTATACCTCCCCCAAAGAAAGGAACCTCAATCTATACCTTGCTCTATGTAACAAAATTAAGTCAAAATGGATCATAAATTTAAATGTAAAACCTAAAACTATAAAAATTGTAGAAGAAAACTTTAGAGACAGTCTTTGTGATCTCATGTTAGGCAGACATTTCCTCAATATGACACCAAGAGCACAATTCATAAAAATTGAGCTTCATCAAAAAGAAAAGCTTTAGATCTTCAAAAGGTACTTTTAGGCAAATGAAAAGGAAAGCCACAGACTGGGAGAAATAATTAAACTTCATATGCCTGATAAAAAACTTGTATCCAAAATATATTAATTACTTTATAAAATTCAATAGTGAGAAAACTGACAACTCAGTAAAGATGTAAGTAAGTATTCAGATGCTAAGCATTTAGATGCTCAATTAATATTCAAAAAGATGTTCAATGTCATGAACTCTTAGGGAAACACAAATTCAAACCACAATGAATTACCACTGCACACTTGTGAGAATGGCTGAAATTAAGAGACTGATTGTACTAAGTGTCGGAGAAGGCAATGGAACCCCACTCCAGTACTCTTGCCTGGAAAATCCCAGGGACGGGGGAGCCTGGTGGGCTGCCATCTACGGGGTCGCACAGAGCTGGACACGACTGAAGTGACTTAGCAGCAGTACTAAGTGTTGGATATGCTGGAACTCTGATACACTGCTAATGAGAATGTAAAATGGTGCAACCACTTTGAAAAATGGACAATTTATTAAACAATTAACCATTCATGTACTGTATGAATCATCCATTCTTACTCATCTTTTATGTAAGATGAACAAAAGGATTTGACTTTATAAAGACTTGTGGAGAGTGTTCACAACGGTGCTATTTATAACAGCCCAACCAAAAATAACCCAAATACTCATGAACTATTCATGAATCATGAAATATTCATGATTGATAAAGAAACTGATATGTTACAGCATGAGTGAATCTCAGAATAAGTATTCTAGGTGAGAGAAAGTAGACAAAAACATACCTACTGAAAGAAAATTTAGAGGGACATAGAGCAAATCAGTGATGGCCAAAGGATGAGTTGGCAGAGGTAGAGTGGGGAGTGGAGTGGAAGAGAGGGAGTTCAAAAGAGCATGAGAAAACCATTAGGAATGAATTTTTTAATGAATTTTAAAAATTATGTTGATGGTTTCCTGGGGAATACAAGTAGTACATGTATTGTATACTGACTGTACCTCAAAACTCTTCTAAGTTATGCATTTTGATCTTACCTAGTGCCATTTTTTTACAACACAAATTTTATTTGTAGGAGATAAACAGTGATTCTTTAATAGACCCCAGCTATAGGACGTTACAGATTTGTTTACATCTGTAGTTACAGAAACGATAGTGATGAATAAGGTCTCTGAAAAGTTTATTGCTATAGAATAGTTGTTATTTTAGAAAATTTTATGTTGTTTCCCATTAGCAAATAAGGAAATGTCAACTAGAGAGCAGTTTGGTAAAACAATGATTTTGTCAGAATTATGAAAGATATTTTGGCTTATTACCAGCTCTGCAATTCACAATGTTAAGTGGAATAAATGAAAATATAATCTAAAATGTTGCTAAGCTTAAATTTGCATTCCAATTCTTAACAAATTTATGAGCATAATATAGACCCTTGGACACCTGGGAAGATTTATGAATAAACTTAACTTGGCAAACATAATTATAATTTGAAACAAATGGGGCTGGGTCATGACCACCTGATTTAGATTCAATGACTGAAGACAGGAACCCATTATGATGATATTAATAGGAACTCAACCTAGAGAAATTAATTTCATTTCTCCTAAGGATAACAGGCGTAGAAGATGCTATTACTAGAAGAGATTTAAGTCTCAGTGGAAAAAGCTGAATGTGGGTATTTACATTTAACTAATGAAACTCTGGGCAGAGGGCAAGTTGCTGGAGTCTTATCTGTAGTTACTTTTAAAGACACTTTCTTCTAATCTTTCCCCTTGAGTGGTGTTCCAGGTTTTTTATTATAGTATGTGAAAAGAAGGGAAAAAAAACAAATTGCTGGAAAAAGAGCATTTACAACTTTCCCACAATAATTTGTCAGAGCAACTCAGTGTACAGCTCAGTACTATGATAGTTCTAAACCTCTCTTGAGTTGGTGATAATAAATTATATATAGCCTGTAGAATAAGAATTCAGTGCAGTTACTAAACTCTTTTCGCTAAATCTTATTATCACTTACTCTTAAACTAAAAATTATGCAATAAAAAATTATGACCAGCATTTGTTAGGTACATAGACCATGCAATGCATCCAGTATTATGGATTTCATTATATTTAAATTTAATCTTTATAAGATGAGGCAGGTCTGTGTTGTTTGCTTTCTTTTTACAGAGAATGAACCTGGGCACAGAAACTAAATAGTAATTTGTTTTGAGTTATTCTGCTACTAGGTTAGAATCATGATTTGAATCCAGATCTCTGACTTTCAGCTACATGTTTTTCTTATTACATAATTCTTCTTTTCTTATACCTATATCAGTAAGTACCCTTTGATTGTGTGGGTCAATCTGTAAGAGATATATAAATGAATATTCATACAAGGTATTTTTGAACTATGGGTAGAAAGCTAAAATCCTGTCAAAAACCTAAGAGATAGGTGTGAACCACTGGCAAAAGACCTAAGGAAGAATGGATGATATAACTGAAACTTCATTATACTTTCCTTTGCTCTTTTGTGGGGGCAACTTCTTTGGACATCTACTAAGTAGGAGAAAATGGGAACAGCTACCTAAGATATTTTTTCTGAATTATTGCATAAGGTGGTAGAGAAGTTTTTAGTACTAGGTCTCTGAAGTGACAGCGTTAATATCTCAGTCATGTCTGACTCTTCACAGCCCCATAGACTGTAGCCCACTTCTGTCCATGGAATTCTTCAGGCAGGAGTATTGGAGTGTGTAGCCATTCCCTTCTCCATGGGATCTTCCTAACTCAGAGATTGAACCCAGGTCTCCTGCATTGCAGGCAGATTCTTTACCACCTGAGTCATAACATGATAAACAGTGGAGTCACTACTATTGTCTTCAAAAAGAAAAAAAAAAAAACTGTACCTTTTAAAGACCCAGAAGAAATGAAAACATATATCCACCCAAAAGTGTATACATAAAGTTCATAGTAGTACTATTCATAATAGCAAAAAGTAGAAACAAGCAAGATATCCATCATTCACCAAGATATCTATAATAAATGGATAAATAAGATACATATAGAATACACATATAATAGTCATATGAGAGAATAAATTTAAAGGAAAATATTTGAGAAAGCACTTAGTAAATATATGTTGAACTGGAAATGTTTTACGTAATTCTTTTTTATTGAAATATAGTTGATATGCAACATTACAGTTCTTTCACATGTACGGCCTAGTGACTTGACATTTAAATGCACTATAATGTCACCACAAGTCTAGTAACCATCTGTTCCCATGCAAAATTGTTGTTCAGTTGCTTAGTCATGTCCGAGTCTTTATGACCACATGGACTGGAGGACCCAGGCTTCCCTGTCCTTTACCATCTCCCGGAGTTTGCTCAAACTCATGTGTATTGAGTTGGTGATGCCCTCAAACCATCTCATCCTCTGTCGTCGCCTTCTCCTCCTACCTTCAAACTTTGCCAGCATCAGGATCTTTTCCAGTAAGTTGGCTCTTTGCATCGGGTAGCCAAATATTGGAGCTTCAGCTTCAACATTAGTCCTTCCAATGAGTATTTGGGGTTGATTTCCTTTAGGATTGACTGGTTTGGTCTCCTTGCTGTCCAAGGGACTCTCAAGAGTTTTCTTCAGCACCACGTTTTGAAGGCATCAGTTCATTGGTGCTCGGCCTTTTTTATTGTCCAACTCTCACATTCATACATGACTACTGGAAAAACCATAACTTTGACTAGACAGACGTTTGTGGGCAAAGTAATGTCTCTGCTTTTTAATACACTGTCATTATTTGTCATTGCTTTTCTTCCAAGGAGTAAGCCTCTTTTAATTTCATGGCTGCAGTCACTATCTGCAGTGATTTAGGAGCCCAAGAAAGTAAAGTCTGTCACTGTTACCATTGTTTCCCCATCTATTTGCCATGAAGTGATGGGACCAGAACCATGATTTTCCTTTTTAGAATGCTGATTTTTTTTTCAGCTGTTGAACTTTAAACCAGCTTTTTCACTCTCCCTTTTCACCTTCATCAAGAGGGTCTTTAATTCCTCTTCACTTTCTGCCATAAGGGTGGTGTCATCTGCATATCTGAGGTTATTGATATTTCTCCCAGCAATCTTGATTCCAGCTTGTGCTTCATCTAGCCTGGCATTTTGTATGATATACACTGCATATAAGTTAAATAAGAAGGGTGACAATATATAGTCTTGACCTACTCCTTTCCCAATTTGGAACCTGTTGGTTGTTCCATGTCTGCTTCTAACTGTTGCTTCTTGACCTGCACACAGGCTTCTCAGGAGGCAGGTCCAGGTGGTCTGGTATTTCCATTTCTTTAAGAATTTCCCACAGTTTTTTTTTTTTTTTTAATTTTATTTTATTTTTAAACTTTACATAATTGTATTAGTTTTGCCAAATATCAAAATGAATCTGCCACAGGTATACATGTGTTCCCCATCCTGAACCCTCCTCCCTCCTCCCTCCCCATACCATCCCTCTGGGTCGTCCCCAAGCATCCAGTATTGTGTATCGAACCTGGACTGGCAACTCGTTTCTTACATGATATTTTACATGTTTCAATGTCATTCTCCCAAATCTTCCCACCCTCTCCCTCTCCCATAGAGTCCATAAGACTGTTCCATACATCAGTGTCTCTTTTGCTGTCTCGTACACCAGGTTATTGTTACCATCTTTCTAAATTCCATATATATGCGTTAGTATACTGTATTTATGTTTTTCCTTCTGGCTTACTTCACTCTGTATAATAGGCTCCAGTTTCATCCACCTCATTAGAACTGATTCAAATGTATTCTTTTTAATGGCTGAGTAATACTCCATTGTGTATATGTACCATAGCTTTCTTATCCATTCATCTGCTGATGGACATCTAGGTTGCTTCCATGTCCTGGCTATTATAAACAGTGCTGCGATGAACATTGGGGTACACGTGTCTCTTTCCCTTCTTGTTGTGATCTACACAGTCAAAGGCTTTAGCGTAGTCCGTGAAGCAGAAGTAGATTTTTTTTTTTTTCTGGGATTCTCTTGCTTTTTTCTATGATCCAACAGATGTTGACAATTTGATCTCTGGTTCCTCTGCTTTTTCTAAATCCAACTTGTACATCTGGAAGTTCTTGTTTCACATACTTGAGCATTACTTTGCTAGCATGTGAAAAGAGTACAATTGTATGGTAGTTTGAACATTCTTTGGCATTGTCCTTCTTTGGGATTGGAATGAAAACTGACCTTTTCCAGTCCTGTGGCCACTGCTGGGTTTTTCAAATTTGCTGGCATATTGAGTACAGCACTTTAACAGCATCATCTTTTAGAATTTGAAATAGCTCAGCTGTAATTCTATATAAAATTGCTACATTATTATTAAGCATATTTCTTGTGCTATGTATTACCTCTCTGTGACATTTGTCTTGTAATTGTAAATTTGTATCTCTCTTCCCTTTCACTAATTTCCCTATTCCACACTCAATTCTTTCTGCTGCTCTTGTGCTTTGTGCAGTCGTGTCCCAACTCTTTGCAACCCAATGGAGTATAGCCTGCCACGCTCCTGTCTCCATGGAATTTTCCAGGCAAGAATATTGGAGTGGGTTGACATTTCCTACTCCATCTCCCTGCTGGCAACCACCTATCTGTTCTCTGTATCTGAGTCTGTTTTCACTTTGTTTCTTCATTTTGTCTTTCTAGATTCCACATATAACAGGTCATATGCTATTTGTGTTTGTCTGACTTATTTCACTTAGCATCGTACCCTCTAGATCCATTCATGTTGTTCCAAATGGCAAGATTTCATTCTTTTTTATGGCTGAATACACACACACACATATATATCCCATTTACATATCCATTTCTTTATTAATGAACACTTAGCTTGCTATTGTAAATAATACTGTAACAAACATAGAGGTGCATATATCTTTTCTTTTTTTAATATAAATTTATTTATTTTAATTGGAGGCTAATTACAATATTGTATTCGTTTTGCCATACATTGACATGAATTATCTTTTCTAATTAGTGTTTTTTTTTTTTTTCTTCAGGGAAATACAGAGGAGTAAAATTTCTGGGTCATATGATAGTTCTGTTTTTCATTTGTTGAGGAATCTCTGTATTGTTTTCTAGGATTGCTGCACTAACTTACAGTGCCACCAACCGTACGGGAATATTCCCTTTTTCCCACATCCTTGCCAACTCTTGTTATGTGTTGTCTTTTTATTGACAGCTATTCAGTCAGGTGGGAGGTGATAGCTCATTGTATTGCACAGTTTAAATGTGCTTTTTCCTGGTGATTAGTGATGTTGGTCATTTTTTCATATATCTGTAGGCCACATGTATGTACATCTTTTTGGAAAAATGTTTGTTCAAGGTCTCCTGCCCATTTTTAACCCAATTACTTGGTTTTATTTTGATACTGAATTGTATGAGAACTTTATATCTTTTCGATTTTAACTCCCTAACAAATGTATCATTTGCAAACATCTCCCATTTAATAGGCTGCCTTTTTGTTTCCTTGATGATTTCCTTTGCTGTGCAAAAGCTTTTTCAGTTCAGTTCAGTCGCTCAGCCATGTCCGACTCTTTGAGACCCCACGAATCGCAGCACGCCAGGCCTCCCTGTCCATCACCAACTCCCAGAGTTCATTCAGACTCACATCCATCGAGTCAGTGATGCCATCCAGCCATCTCATCCTCTGTCGTCCCCTTCTCCTCCTGCCCCCAATCCCTCCTAGCATCAGAGTCTTTTCCAATGAGTCAGTTCTTCACATGTTTGATGTAATTCAGTTTGTTTATTTTTGTTTCTCTTGTTTGGGGAGACATATTCAAAAAAATATTACTAAGACCTATGCCAAAGAGCATACTGCCTATGTTTTCTTCCCATAATTTTTGGGCTTCAGATCTTACATTTTAGTATTTAATGATTTTGATCTTATTTTTATATATAGTGTGAAAAGTGATTGAGTTTCATTATTTTTCATGAAGCAATCTAATTTTCCCAACATCACTTTTTGAAGACATCATCTTTTCCCTGTTGTATAATCTTGCCTCCTTTGTCATAGACTACTTGACCATGTAATCGTGTTTATTTCTGGGCTTTCTATTCTCTCCTATCTATGTATAGGAGATCTATGTATATATCATTTTGTGTTAGTACCATATTGTTTTGATTACTGTAGTTTTGTAGCATAGTCTGAAATCAGGGGTCAGTCATGTAACCTCAAGCTTTATCCTTCTTTCCCAAGATTGCTTTGTCTATTTTGTCTTTTGAGGTTCCATACAAATTTTAGGATTATTTGTTTTAATTCTTTGAAGAATGTCATCGGTACTTTGATAGGTATTGCATTTAATCTGTCAATTACCCCAGGTAGTATAGGCACTTTAACAATGTTAATTCTTCCAGTCTATGAACACAGTATGTCTTTCTATTTGTTTGTATCATCTCCAGTTTCTCTCATAAGTATCTTAGAATTTAGGTCCTTCACTTCCTTGGTTAGATTTATTTTTTGCAGATGAATATCTGTTACATTTTTATTTTAGCAAATTTATGTCAATATACTTCAACACTAGATGTCAATATGTTAAATTCACAGCCCAGTGTTTACTAAAAGATACTTTCGTGATTTTTTCCTCTTAGTTAGCTTTATTACTAGGATTTTATTCTTTTTCATGTAATTGTAAAAGGGATTCTTTTCTTAATTTCTCTTTCTGATAGTGTTATTAGTGCATAGAAATGCCACAGATATATGTATATTAATTTTGTGTTCTTCAAATTTACTGAATCCATATATTCTGATAGTTTTTTGATAGACTTCTCAATGTTTTCTATATATAATATCATGTCATCTGCAAATAGTGACAGTTTTACTTGTTCCATTCTACTTTAGATGTCTCATTTATTTTCCTTGTCTGATTGCTGTGGCTAGGACTTCCAAGAGTTTGTTGAATAAAAATGTGAGAGTATGCATCATTTCCCTGTTTCTAATCTTAGTGGAAATGTTTTCAGTTTGTCTCTGTTGAGTATGATACATACTGTGAATTTGTCATATATGGGCTGTATTATGTTGCAGTATGATCCTTGTATACCCACTTTGTTGAGAGCATTTGTCATTAATGGATGATAAATTTTGTTAAAATATTTTTTACATCCAGTGAGGTGATTATTTTTATCTTTCATTTTGTTAATGTAGTATATCACGTAGATTCATTATTATTGAACCATCCTTGCATCCCTGGGATAAATCCCCCTTGAACATAATATATGATCCTTTTAATATATTTTTAAATTTGGTTTGCTAATATGATATTGAGGATTTTTATGTTGATACTCATTAGTGATATTGGGGTCATCAGTGATACTGATCTGTAATTGTGTGTGTGTGTGTGGTGTCTTTATCTGGTGTTTGAATCAGGGCTGGCCTCGTAGAGTGAGTTTGGAAATATTCCTTGAAACGTTTTTGGAGTAGTTTGAAAAGGGTAAGTTTTTACACTTCTGTAAATGCTTGGTCAGGTTTACCTGTGAAACTGTTTCTGGAACTTTTAAAAATATATATTTATTTATTTATCTGTGTTGGGTCTTAGTTGTGGCATGCGGGATCTAGTTCCTTGACCAGGGATTGACCTCAACCTCCTGCATCAGGAGTGTGGTGTCTTAGCCACTAATCCACTTGGGAAATCCCTATTTCTGGAATTTTGTCTGTTGGGAATTTTTCGATTACTGATTGAATTTCATTACTAGTGGTTTATCTGTTCAGATTTTCTATTTCTTCCTTATTCAGTCTTAGGATCCTGATGTACATTTTTAGGAATGATAGTATCCATTTCTACTAGGATATATGGTTTGTTGGCATTTAATTGTTTGTAGTGGGCTTCTCAGGTGGCTCAGTGACGAAAAATCCACCTACAATGCAGGAGATGCAGGAAATATGGGTTCGATCCCTGGACTGGGAAAATCCCCTGGAGAAGGAAATGGCCACTTATCCCAGTATTCTTGCCTGGAAAATCCCATGGACAGAGGAGCATGGTGGGCTACAGCCCATGGGGTTGCAAAGACTTGGACATGGCTGAGTATGCATGGAATTGTGTATAGTAGTCTCTTATGATCTTTCATGTTTCTATGGTGTTAGTTGTCACTTCTCTTTTATTTTTGACTTTTCATTTGGGACTTCTCTTTTTCATGATGAGTCTGACTAAAGGTTGATCAATTTTGTTTATCTTTTCAAAGAATCACTCGTGTGTGTGTGTGTGTGTGTGTGTGTGTGTGTGTGTGTCTTTTATTTCTACTTGGGTATATATTAGTTCCTTTCTTCTACTGAATTTGGGTTTTGTTTGTCCTTCTTTTTCTGTTTCCGCCAGGTGTGAGGTTGGATTATTATCTGAGTTTTCTGTTTATTTCTTGAAATGGACCTGTATCAATATACACTTTCCACTTAGACCTACTTTTGCTGTGTCTCATAAATTTTAAAATGTTGTGTTTATATTTTCATTTGTTCAGTTTTCAATTTCATTTTTTTTTATTTCCTCAGTGACCTATTGGTTGTTTAGTAGCATATTGTTTAGGCTATATGTCTGGGTTTTTTATTCAGTTTTTTCTTGTATTTAATTTCTGGCCTCATACCATTTTGGTCAGAGAAGATACTTGGTATGATTTCAATCTTCTAAATTTTACTGAGAGTTGTTTATGGCCTAGCATATAATATATCCTGGAGAATGTTCCATGTGAACTTAAAAGAATGTGTATTCTGCTATTTTTCAATGGAGTGTTTTGGTATATATCTATAAAATCAATTTAGTCAATGTGTCAATTAAAAAATATATCTTATTGTTGTTTATTTATTTGGCCATGTCAGGTCTTACTTGTGGCATGCAGGATCTTAGTTGCGTCACGCAGGATCTTCACTGCAGTGCACAGACTCTCTGGTTGTGGCACATGGGCTCCAGAGTGTATGGGCTCAGTAGTTGTGGTGCAGGGGTTTAGTTGCTCAGCGACATGTGGGATCTTAGTTCCCAAACTAGGAATCGAATGCATGTCCTCTGCATTCCTAGGCAGATTCTGAACCATTTGACCTCCAGGGAAATTCTTAGTCTAATGTGTCATTTAAGGGCCAATATTTCTTTATTGATTTTCTGTCTGGATGATCTTTCCAGAGGTAAGTTGAGTAAAGTTCTTTACTGTTCTTCTGTTCATTTCAGTTTTCCTTTATAAATTTAGGTAATATTTCCTTTATAAATTTAGGTACCTTAGGTTGAGTACCTAAGTCTTGTATATAAGTCTTATATCTTCTTGTTGCATTGATACCTTTATTATTACTTATTGCCACTTTTGTCTCTTGTTACAGTCTTTTCTATAAAATCTATTGTCTGATGTAAGCATCGCTGTCCCAGCTTTCTTTTCATTTGCTTGGAGTATATTTTCGCATACCCACTCTTTCGGTTCATGTGTGTCCTTAGATCTGATATAAGTCTCTTGTAGGCAGTATATACATGGGTCTTACTTTTTTTAAAATCCATTCAGCCACTTATGTTTTTTGATTGGAGCATTTAACCCATTTTCATTTTTTTTTTTTAATTTTATTTTATTTTTAAACTTTACATAATTGTATTAGTTTTGCCAAATATCAAAATGAATCCACCACAGGTATACATGCGTTCCCCATCCTGAACCCTCCTCCCTCCTCCCTCCCCATACCATCCCTCTGGGTCGTCCCAGTGCACTAGCCCCAAGCATCCAGTATCGTGCATCAAACCTGGACTGGCATCTCATTTCATACATGATATTTTACATGTTTCAATGCCATTCTCCAAAATCTTCCGACCCTCTCCCTCTCCCATAGAGTCCATAAGACTGTTCTATACATCAGTGTCTCTTTTGCTGTCTCGTACACAGGGTTATTGTTACCATCTTTCTAAATTCCATATATATGCGTTATTATACTGTATTGGTGTTTTTCCTTCTGGCTTACTTCACTCTGTATAATAGGCTCCAGTTTCATCCACCTCATTAGAACTGATTCAAATGTATTCTTTTTAATGGCTAATACTCCATTGTGTATATGTACCACACCTTTCTTATCCATTCATCTGCTGACAGACATCTAGGTTGCTTCCATGTCCTGGCTATTATAAACAGTGCTGCGATGAACATTGGGGTACACGTGTCTCTTTCCCTTCTGGTTTCCTCAGTGTGTATGCCCAGCAGTGGGATTGCTGGATCATAAGGCAGTTCTATTTTCAGTTTTTTAAGGAATCTCCACACTGCTCTCCATAGTGGCTGTACTAGTTTGCATTCCCACCAACAGTGTAAGAGGGTTCCCTTTTCTCCACACCCTCTCCAGCATTTATTATTTGTAGACTTTAGGATCGCAGCCATTCTGACTGGTGTGAAATGGTACCTCATAGTGGTTTTGATTTGCATTTCTCTGATAATGAGTGATGTTGAGCATCTTTTCATGTGTTTGTTAGCCATCTGTATGTCTTCTTTGGAGAAATGTCTATTTAGTTCTTTGGCCCATTTTTTTATTGGGTCATTTATTTTTCTGGAGTTGAGCTGGAGGAGTTGCTTATATATTTTTGAGATTAGTTGTTTGTCAGTTGCTTCATTTGCTATTATTTTCTCCCATTCTGAAGCCTGTCTTTTCACCTTGCTAATAGTTTCCTTTGATGTGCAGAAGCTTTTAAGGTTAATTAGGTCCCATTTGTTTATTTTTGCTTTTATTTCCAATATTCTGGGTGGTGGGTCATAGAGGATCCTGCTGTGATGTATGTCAGCGAGTGTTTTGCCTATGTTCTCCTCTAGGAGTTTTATAGTTTCTGGTCTTACATTTAGATCTTTAATCCATTTTGAGTTTATTTTTGTGTATGGTGTTAGAAAGTGTTCTAGTTTCATTCTTTTACAAGTGGTTGACCAGTTTTCCCAGCACCACTTGTTAAAGAGATTGTCTTTAATCCATTGTATATTCTTGCCTCCTTTGTCAAAGATAAGGTGTCCATATGTGCATGGATTTATCTCTGGGCTTTATTTATTTTAATTGGAGGCTAATTACTTTACAATATTGTAGTGGTTTTTGCCATACATTGACATGAATCAGCCATGGGTATACACGTGTTTCCCATCCTGAACCCCCCTCCCCATCCCATCCCTCAGGGTCATCCCAGTGCACCAGCCGTGAGCACCCTGTCTCATCATTAATAGGTATGCCCTTTTTGCCATTTTGTTAATTTTTTTCTGGATTATTTTGTAGTTTATTCCTTTATTATTTTGCTGTTTTGTTAGTTTTTTCCTGGTTATTTTTGTATTCTTTTCTCTCTTGTTGATCTTCTCTTGCTCTCTTCCTTATGATTTGATGAGTATCTTTATTGCTAAGTTTGGATTATTTTCCTTTATTTTTTGTGTATCTATTATAGATTATTAGATTTTGGTTACCATGAGGTTCATATATAACAACTTTGTACCTATCCTAAGTTAATTATTTCTTAAGCTGGAACACATTCTAAC
Source organism: Bos taurus (assembly GCF_002263795.3). Lineage (NCBI taxonomy): Eukaryota > Metazoa > Chordata > Mammalia > Artiodactyla > Bovidae > Bos > Bos taurus. The sequence continues at coordinate 14,739,356 of NC_037355.1, read as the reverse complement.
AGCTGTATTTTTGCCATGCCCCCATATTTTGTTTTTGATGTCATATTTTACATTTTTTGATTTTGTATATGCTTTACTTATTGTAGATAAGATTATTTTATTACCTTTGTTTTTAACTTTCCTGCTAGCTTTATAAATAGTTGATCCACTACCTATACTATATATTTACTTTTACCAGTGAGATTTTTCTTGTTATAATTTTCTTATTTCTCATATTGATCTTTACTTTTCCACTTAGATAAGTCCCTTTAACATTTTCTTGAAGGCTGATTTATTGGTGATGGACTCTGTTAGTATTTGCTTAGCTGTAAAGCCATTTATCTCTTCCTCAATTCTGAATGATAACCTTCCTGGATAAAGCATTCTTGTTTGTAGGTTTCTTATGCTTGCAGCACCATGACTATATCATGTCACTTCCTTCTGGCATGAAAAATTCCTACTGAAAAGTTAGCTGATAGTCTTTTTTCTTCATTTATTTTATAATTGAAGGATAATTGCTTTACAGAATTGTGTTGTTTTCTGTCAAACCTCAACATGAATCAGCCATAGGTATACATATATCCCCTCCCTTTTGAACTTCCCTCTCATCTCCCTCCCCATCCCACCCCTCTAGGTTGATACAGAACCCTTTTTTGAGTTTCCTGAGGTATATAGCAAATTCCCATTGGCTATCTGTTTTACATATGGTAATGTAAGTTTCCATGTTACTCTCTCCATTCATCTCACCCTCTCCTACCCTCTCCCCGTGCCCATAAGTCTGTTCTCTGTGTCTGTTTCTCCATTGCTGCCCTGCAAATAAATTCCTCAGTACCATTTTTCTAGATTCTGCATATATGTGTTAGTATCAAGGCGATGGCAACCCACTCCAGTACTCTTGCCTGGAAAATCCCATGGACGGAGGAGCCTGGTAGGCTGCAGTCCATGGGGTCGCAAAGAGTTGGACACGACTGAGTGACTTCACTTTCACTTTTCACTTTCATGCATTGGAGAAGGAAATGGCAACCCACTCCAGTGTTCTTGCCTGGAGAATCCCAGGGACGGGGGAGCCTAGTCGGCTGCCGTCTATGGGGTCACACAGAGTTGGACACGACTGAAGTGACTTAGCAGCAGCAGCAGCATACTATATTTATTCTTCTCTTTCTGACTTACTTCACTCTGTATGATAGGCTTTAGGTTCATCCACCTCATTAGAACTGACTCATGTGAGATCCTTTTCATGGCTGGGTAATATTCCATTGTGTATATGTACCACAACTTCTTTATCCATTCATCTGTCAATGGTCATCTAGGTTGCTGCCATGTTATAGCTATTGTAAATAGTGCTGCAATGAACAATAGGATACATTTGTCTTTACTAGCTAATAATAGTCTTATAGAAGTTCCTTTTTGAGTAAATAGTTGCTTTTCTCTCATTGCTTGTAAGATTATCTCTTGTCTTTAATTGTTAACATTTTAATTAAACTTTTCTCATTATTTTTTTTTTTTCTTTTTTCTGTTCAGCTTGAATGATTTCCACTACCCTGTGTTCTGGATCACTGTTTCATTCTTTCATATCATCTAATCTTCTGTTAATTTCCTCTAGTGTGTTTTTTATTCAGTTGTCACATTCTACAGCTCTGGTTCATTCTTTTTTATATTTTCAAATTCTTTATTAAAGTTCTCACTGTGGTTATCCATTCTTCTCACAAGATCAGTGATCATTTTTATGAATATTACTTTGAATTATTTGTCAGGGAGGTTGCTTATCTCTATTTCTTTTGGCTCTTTTTCTAAGGTTTGGTCTTATCCCTTCATTGAAACATATTCCTCTGTCTCTTCATTTTGCCTAAATTTCTGTGTTTGTTTGTATGTGTTTGGTAGGTATATCACATCGCCAATCTTGGAGAATTGACTTTATGTATGATATCTTCTGTGGACCCCAAATCACACTCCTGTTTTGCTGACCTGAGTTAAAAGCTCTCAGTGTGTTCCCTATGTAAGCTATAAGCTGTGTGTGCACTTTTGTTGTGATGGTGCCAACTTCCATGAGTATGCTAGGAGGTGGCAGTTTTGTGAGGCTCTCGCTTGTCTACTGGCTGTAGATGTACCGAAGGTTGGGGCTGGCTCCTTGTGCATCTGGCCATGCAGTCTGGTGGTATGTGATTCTGTAGGCCTCAGGGAGTGGGGCAGGCCTGCAGTGCTAAAAGGCAAGAGGGGGGAAATGTCACTTGCCAGCATTCTGTTAGCATGGTAGATTGAGATGCCCAAAATGGCTAGACCATCACTGTCTCTCAGTCCCTGGGAAGAGTCCCAGCTGCCACTTACATCTCTAGGAGGCTCTTCATGGTCAGCACTTGGGTTTGACCTAAGCACCTTTCAAATAACTGCCTCTGCTCTGAGAGTCAGAACATGTGAGATTTTGTGTGCGCCCTTTAAGAACAGAGTCTCTTGTAACCTTTGGGTGCTCCCAAACAAGCTATGATGGTTTTCAAACCTGACTTACTGGGTGCAGGACCTCCGAGCTATGGAACCTGATGTAGGGCTTGGACCCCTCTATGGAAGGACCTCCGTGGTTGTGATAGCCCTCCTGTTTCTAGCTTAGAAGTGTGAGTCCTGACTTGACCGCATCTCTGCCCCTCCTCCATGTCTGCTGTGCTTTTTGTTTATATCTTACTTGTGGAAAATCCTTCCTGCTAGTCTTCAGGTCATTTTCACAGTTACTCTGTAAGTAGTTGTTTTGGTGTGCCTGTAGGGGAATGTGAGTTCAATCTTCATACTCTTCCATCTTTTCTCCTCCATAATGAAATATTATTCATCAATAAAAAGAAATGAAGTACTTAGAAAGATGGCAACAATGACCTTATATGTGAGACAGCAAAAGAGACACAGATGTAAAGAACAGACCTTTGGACTCTGTGGGAGAAGGTGAGGGTGGGATGATTTGAGAGAATAGCATTGAAACATGTATATTACCATAGGTGAAACAGATCGCCAGTCCAGGTTCAGTGCATGAGACAGGGTGCTCAGGGCTGGTGTGCTGGGGTGACCCTGAGGGATGGGATGGGGAGGGAGGTGGAGAGGGGTGGTTCAGGATGGGGACACTTGTACACCCGTGGCTGATTCATGTCAATGTATGGCAAAACCACTACAATATTGTAAAGTAATTAGCCTCCAATTAAAATTTTAAAAAATGAGGTACTGATAAATGCTACAACATACATGGACCTTGAGGACATTGGAAGTGAAAGAAGCCAGTCATAAATGATATTCCACTATCCATTCATATGAAAGGTCCAGAATAGGCAGATCTATAGAGATAGATAGTAAACTGGTGATTAATTAGGGTTTAAGGGCATGGAGGTGGCAGAGAATGGCAAGTGACTGCTAATGAGTATAAGCTTTCTTTTTGGGTGAGTGGAAATGATCTAAATTTTGATTATGGTTATGGATTAACTCTGAGTACACTAAGCAATGTTTTATTGTATACTTTAAATGAATGAGAAGATCTCCTGGAGGAAGTGAAAGTTACTCAGTCATGCCCAACTCTTTGCGACCCCATGGACTATACAGTCCATGGAATTCTCTAAGCCAGAATACTAAAGTGGGTAGCCTTTCTCTTCTCCAAGGGATCTTCTCAACCCAGGGATTGAACCCAGGTCTCCCACATTGCGGGCAGATTCTTTACCAGCTGAGCCGTAAGGGAAGCCCAAGAGTACTGGAGAGGGTAGCCTATCCCTTCTCCAGGGGATCTTCCCAACCCAGGAATCGAACCAGGGTCTCCTGCATTGCAGGCAGATTCTTTACCAACTGAGATATGAGGGAAGGAAATGGCAACTCACGCCAGTATTCTTGCCTGGAGAATTCCATGGACAGAGAAGCCTTGCAGGCTACAGTCCATGAGGTCGCAAGAGTCGGACATGACTTAGTGACTAAACCATTTGTTATATGAGTTATAATTTAAAATTTTTTTGAAAAGATAATTGTATAAACAAAATATGTAGTTATCCTAGATCAAAGTAATCTGAAAAGCAAAGAAATCTCTTTAAAAAAGTCAGTAATAAAACGAAGTAAATAAGACCAACTCTATGTCAAGTTAGTTACACATAGAAGAAATTTTTCAAATATCTACAAAACTTAGTAAGTTGAATGTACATTCCTTGGAGATATATTCTCAAGAAAAAAGATAAAAATAAAATTAAAAGATACTTAATAATAATATTGGTATTGCTGTTTTATGATTAATTTGTATATGTATAACTTCTCATAAATTCATTAAATTCATTACTTATTCTCTTTACCAAGTAATACTTATGTTCATATCTTTAGGAATTATTATTTCAGAATAAGTGAAAAGACATACAAATACTGATATTAAGTGAGTTAATGAAAAATCCTAAATCTTGAATTGTTAATACCACTATAAATTTATGATGTGTTTTTCTTTTTTAAAAATATTTAGTTCCTTGCTCTATCCATAGAAAAGTTAGTGGAAGCAATATCAGCACAGTAGAAATAAATCACTGAGCCCAGAGGAAGTTCTCTAAATACCTATTCTTATTAAATCTAGGAGAACCTTTTAGGAGAAATGACTCCTACCACATCCTGGCAAGAAATGTTTATGATTACTTTGGGACATATTATGCTGGAAAGCATGAAAATTGATCAAAGACCACTGTGGTTGTGTCCAGAGGATACCATTTTGAAAGGGCTGCTACAGCCCAAAGATGGGCATTTGTGCATCAAAAGAATAATGACTCCAATGGTTGAAGCAAGTATATTAAAATGCATGAGTTCAAAACAAAGCAAAACTCATTTTTTACCTTCAAAGGTTGCTAGGTCACCAAATCATTATTCTAAAAACTAGAAAATAAAAGGGAAAAAATATCAAGCATTTTATTTTCTCTTGCTTTATAAAGTGTTTAATCAAGTTTCTGATTGAAGAATTTCAGCTAATAAATGCAGAATCATAGGAAGTAATCAGTTTGCAACAACCTAATGAAATAAAGCATTTTGGATGCTAAAGTAACTATAAGAAAGATTCATGGGGGAACTTCATACTTGGGAGATTACACTAATCACATCTGAACCCATTGATAAATTTTAAATAACATAAAGAGAAACAACTGGAGATTATGTATCTCCTGAACTTATTTGATCAAAAGTATACAACACCAGTTATGATGTATTCATGCCAAGAAAATTTAATTTAATTAGGTATCAATGACCATTTTATAGGAAATACAGTGTACAGAGGAACATGCTGAACAACATCCCAAGAAAGCAAAACGTAAAGGTCAGAATGTGGGGAATTCTATAAGATAAATGAGGTAGTTTTGATATCAAATAAATGGCAAGTAATAAAGAGGATTAAATTTTTTTCTGTTACTGGTTAGAATATGGACATATCAACCAAATACAATTTGTAGATTCTAGTTACATTCTGATTAAGAAAGCTAGTGGAAGTTAGAGTAGTCTGAATATGAACTGCTTCTTAAAATGTTGCTTCCTTTCTCACAGTAACTGTATGGGTGTAAAGAAGTTAATGATCTGCCAGGGATGTTTTATATATAGCATTATTGATAGGTTAACATGTTAGTCTAGGCAGCTTCTAAGATTCCTTTATTTTTGATGATACTGATCCCAAATTTATTTGAAGAAAGCTACCCACTAGGAAATGTGCACAAGTGGACATGGGTTTGGGTGGACTCTGGGAGTTGGTGATGGACAGGGAGGCCTGGCATGCTGTGGCTCATGGAGTCGCAAAGAGTCAGACGCGACTGAGCGACTGAACTGAACTGAACTAATGGTAGATTTTGTTTCTACAGATGGTTAACAACTATATCTCATTCCACATGCTGTTTCTAGTCACCCATTAAGAAGCAAAGCCTCTTTCTCTGCTGCTCAATTCCAAGCTGGTCTTGTGGAATGCTTTGGTAAACAGACTGTGTGGAAAGCAGGATGTGTAACTTCCAACTCTGGATCTTAAGAGAGTGTCTGCTTCATGCATCTTAGAGCCCTGAACTATCATGTGAGAAGATTCAGCTACCTGACTGGGGAGATGAGAGAGAGAGAAGGAGACAGAGATACTTATCCATCCCCTAAGCATTCCAGTCATCCCAGCTGAGTAGTCAGATGTGTCAGTGAAGCCTTCTTGGAGAGTCAAGCCTCAGCTTTTTCTGCATTACAATTAAACATCACTTAAAACTGATTCATTAGCTGAATGCAGCCAAGGGAATGAACCCAGGTGATATTGCATGGTAAGGACAAAACAGTAAGGACCTAACAGAAGCAGAAGAGATTAAGAAGAGGTGACAAGAATACACAGAACTATACAAAAAGGTCTTAATGACCCAGATAAAAATGATGGTGTGATCATTCATCTAGAGCCAGACATCCTAAAGTGTGAAGTCGAGTGTACCTTAGGTAGCATTACTACAAATAAAGCTAATGGAGGTGATAAAATTCCAGTAGAGCTATTTCAAATCCTAAAAGGTGATGCCATTAAAGCACTGGACTCAATATGCTTGCAAATTTGGAAAACTCAGCAGTGGCCACAGGACTGGAAAAGGTCAGTTTTTGTTCCAATCCTAAAGAAGGGCAATGCCAAAGAATGCTCAAACAACCATAAAGTTGCGCTCATTTCACATTCAAGTAAGGTAATGCTCAAAATCCTTCAAGCTAGGTTTCAACAGTACATGAACCAAAAGCTTACAGATGTACAAGCTGGATTTACAAAAAGCAGAGAAACAACAGATCAAATTGTGAACATCCATTGGATCATAGAAAGAACAAGAGAATTCCAAAAAATATATCTACTTCTGCTTCATTGACTATGCTAAAGCCTTGGATCACAGCTATGGAAAATTCTTAAAGAGATAGGAATATGGGACCACCTTACCTGCCTCTTGAGAAACCTGTATGTAGGTCAAGAAGCAAAGTTATAACCAGATGTGGGACAATGAATTGATTCAAAATTGGGAAAGGAGTAGGTCAAGGCTGTATATTGTCACCCTGCTTATTTAGCTTACATGCAGAATGCATCATGTGAAATTCCAGGCTGGATGAATCACAAGCTGAAATCACGATTGCCAGGAAGAATATCAACAACCTCAGATATGCAGATAACACCAATCTAGTGGCAGAAAGCAAAGAGGAACTAAAGAGCCTGTTGATGAAGGTAAAAAAGGAGAGTGAAAAAGCTGGCTTAAAATACAGCATTCAAAAACTGAAGATCATGCCATCCGTCCCCATCGAGAAAAAAATGGAATCCATGACAGATTTTATTTTCTTGGGCTCCAAAATCACTGCAGACAAGTAATTGCAGCTGTGAAATCAAAAGACACTTGCTCCTTGGAAGAAAAGATATGACAAACATAGACAACATATTAAAAAGCAGAGACATCACTTTTCCAACAAAGATCTGTTAAGTCAAAGCTATGGTTTTTCCAGTAGTCATGTATGTATGTAAGAGTTTAACCACAGAGAAGGCTGAGTACCGAAGAATGATGTTTTCCAACTGTGGTGCTGGACAATACTCTTGAGAGTCCCTTGGGCAGCAAGGAGGTCAAACCAGTCAATTCTAAAAGAAATCAACCCTGAATATTGACTGGAAGGACTGATGCTGAAGCTGAGCTCCAATGCTTGGCCACCTGATGCGAAGAGCCAACTCATTGGAAACGACCCTGATGCAAGGAAATACTGCAGGCAAGAGGAGAAGGATGTGACAGAGGGTGGAATGTTTGGATGGCATCACTGACTCAATGAACATGAGTTTGAGCAAACTCCAGGAGATGGTTAGGGACAGGGAAGCCTGGCATGCTGCAGTTCAGGGAGTCAGACATGACTTCATGACTGAATAACAGTAAGACCACATCTTGGGTTACAAATTAAGCCTCAGTAAATTTAAGAAAATTGAAATTGTATCAAACATCTTCTCAACCACAACACTATGAGACTAGGTATCAATTACGAGAAAAAAAAACTATAAGAAACACAAACACAGGGAGATTAAACAACACATTTCTAAATAACCAACAGGCTACTGAAGAATTCAAAAGGTAAAAAAATTTCTAGAAACAAATAGCAGTGAAAACATGACAACTCAAAACCTATGGGATGCTGAAAAAGCAGTTCTAAGAAGGAAGTTTATAATGATACAATCATACCTCAAGAAACAAGAAAAAAATCGAATAGACAACCTAACTTTACACCTAAAACAACTGGAAAAATAAGAACAAACACCCCCCCTCCAAGAGGGATGGTATGGGGAGGGAGGACGGAGGAGGATTCAGGATGGGGAACACATGTATACCTGTGGCAGATTAATTTCGATATATGGCAAAACCAATACAATATTATAAAGTTAAAAAATAAAATAAAATTACAAAAAAAACCCACAAAAACCAAATTAGTAGAAGTAAAGAAATCCTAAAGATCTGAGCAGAAACAAATGAAAAAGAAATGGAAAAAAAATAGTAAATACTAATAAAACTAAAAGCTGATTCTTTGAGAAGATAAACAAAATTGACAAACCTTTAGCCAGACTCATCAAGAAAAAAAGAAGAATCAAATCAACAAAATTAGAAATGAAAAAGAGATCACAACAGACAATGTAGAAATACAAAGGATTATGAGACTGTTATGAACAACTATATGGCAATAAAATGGATAACCTGGATGGATTATTTCTAAGAAATGGACAGATTCTTAGAAAAGTTCAATCTTCCAAGATTGAACCAGGAAGAAATAGAAATTATGCACTGAAATTGAAGCTGTGACCAAAAATCTCGGTAAAAACAAAAGCCCAGGACCAGATGGCTTCGCAGGAGAATTCTATCAAACATTTACAGAAGAGATAATGCCTATCCTTCTAAAACTCTTTCAAAAAATTGCAGAGGAAGGAACACTTCCAAACTTATTCTACGAGGCCACCATCACCCTGATACCAAAGCCAGACAAAGACAACACAAAAAAAGAAAACCACAGGCACTGATGAGCATAGATGCAAAAATCCTCAACAAAAGTTTAGCAAACAGAATTCAGCAACACATCAAAAAGCTCATACACCATGATCAAATTGGGTTTATTCCAGGAATGCAGAGATTCTTCAATATACTCAAATCAATCATTGTGATACGCTACATTAACAAACTGAAAAAAAGACCATATGATCATCACAGTAAATGCAGAAAAAGCCTTTGACAAAACTCAGCACCCATTTATGACTAAACTCTTCAAAGAATGAGCATAGAAGGAACCTACCTCAACATAATAAAGGCCATATATGATAAGCCTAACAGCAAACATTATTCTCAATGGTGAAAAACTGAAAGAATTCCCCCTAAGATCAGGAACAAGACAAGGGTGTCTACTGTCACTAATATTATTCAGCTTAGTTCTGAAGTCCTAGCTACAGCAATCAGAGAAGAAAAATAAATAAAAGGAATTCAGATCAGAAAAGAAAAAGTAAAGCTCTCACTGTTTGTAGATGACGTGATACTGTACAGAGAAAACCCTAAAGATAGTATCAGAAAATTACTAGAGCTAATCAGGGAATTTAGCAAAGTTGCAGGATACAAAATCAGTACACAGAAATCACTTGCATTTCTATATACTAACTGAAAAATCAGAGAATTTAAAGAATCAATCCCATTCACCATTGCAACAAAAAGAATTCAATATCTAGGAATAAACTTACCTAAGGAGACAAAAGAACTGTACACAGGAAAGTATAAGACACTAATGAAAGAAATCAAAGACAACATAAGCAGATGTAGAGATAGTCCATGTTCTTGGGTAGGAAGAATCAATTTTGTGAAAGTGACTATACTACCAAATGCAGTCTACAGATTCAATGTGATCTTTATGAAATTATCAATGGCATTTTTCACTGAACTAGAACAAAAAACTTAACAATTCATATGGAAACACAAAAGACCCCTAATAGCCAAAGCAGTCCTAGGAAAGAAGAATGGAGCTGGAGGAATCAACCTTCCTGACTTCAGATTATATACTACAAAGCTACAGTCATCAAGACAGTATGGTACTGGCACAAAAACAGAAATATAGACCAATGGAACAAGATAGAAAGCCCAGAAATAAACCTATGCACCTATGGGTACCTTATTTTTGACAGAGGAGGCAAAAATATCCAGTGGGGCAAAGACAGCCTCTTCAATAAATGGTGCTGGGAAAACTGGACAGCTACATGTAAAAGGATGAAATTAGAACACTTCCTAACACCATACACTAAAGTAAATTCAAAATGGATTAAAGACCTAAATGTAAGACCAGAAACTATAAAACTCTTACAGGAAAACATAGGCAGAACACTCGACATGAATCAAAGCAAGATCCTCTATGACCCACCTCCTAGAGTAATGGAAATAAAAGTAAACAAGTGGGACCTGATTAAAATTAAAAGCTTTTGCACAACAAAGGAAATTATAACTAAGGTGAAAAGACAGTCCTCAGAATTAGAGAAAATAATAGCCAATGAAACAACTGACAAAGGATTAATTTCCAAAATATACAAGCAGCTCATACAACTCAATGCCAGAAAAACAATCCAATGAAAAAGTGAGGAAAATACTTAAACAGACATTTCTCCAAAGAAGACATAAAATGGCTAGCGAACACATGAAAAGATGCTCAACATTGCTTTTTGTTAGAGAAATGCAAATCAAAAGCACAATGAGATATCACCTCACACCAGTCAGAATGGCCATCATGAAAAATTTACAAACAATAAATGCTGGGAGAGGATGTGGAGAAAAGGAAATGCTATTGCACTGTTGGTGGGAATGTAAATTGATTCAGCCACTATGGAAGACAGTATGGAGATTCCTTAAAAAGCTAGGAATAAAGCCACCATATGACCCAGCAATCCCACTCCTAGGTATATACCCTGAGGAAACCAAAATGGAAAAAGACACATGTATCCCATTGTTCACTGCAGCACTATTTACAAGAGCTAGAAGATGGAAGCAACCTAGATGTCCATCGACAGATGAACAGATAATGAAGTTGTGGTACATATACATGTTGAAATATTACTCAGCCATAAAAAGGGACACATTTGAGTCAGTTCTGATGAGGTGGATGAACCTAGAACCTATTATACAGAGTGAAGTGAGTCAGAAAGAGAAAGATAGGTATTGTATTCTAATGCATATATACAGAATCTAGAAAAATGAAGAATTTATTTACAGGACAGCAGTGGTGAAACAGACATAGAGAATAGACTTATGGACATAGGGAAAGGGGAGGAAAGGGTGAGATGTATGGAAGAGTAACATGGAAACTTACATTACCGTATGTAAAATAGATAGCTAACAGGAATTTGCTGTATGACACAGAAAACTCAAATAGGGGCTCTGTATCAACCTACAGGGGTGGGATGGGGAGGGAAGTTCAAAAGAGAGAGGATATATGTATACCTATGGCTGATTCGTGTTGAGGTTTGAAAGAAAGCAACACAATTCTGTGAAGCAATTATCCTTTAGTAAAAAAAAAAAAAAGAACACATCTTGGATCACAAAAGTAAAGTACATGATTTGCAAAGCAATTTGCTCTTTTAAATAACATTAATATATGTTATCTAAGTTAATCTTTTTAACATTTACTAATGTTGTTTTATTATCCACATTATGTAGATGAGGAAATAAGAGACAGAGATGAAAGAATAGAACAGATGTTTTTTTTTTCAATAAAAATATTTACTGAATGCACACTTTGTGCAATCACTATGCTAAGTGCTGGAAATATAATTGTTAGCAAAACAAACATGGTATCTACACTTATAACTTAAAATCTAGTAGAGAAAAAAGTATTATTCAGATAATCACAAAAGAGGACATATGTATACCTATGGCTGATTCATGTTGATGTATGGCAGAAACCAATACAATATTATAAAGCAGTTATGGTTCAATTAAAAATAAATAAAATTTAAAAAGTAAGTATAAAATTGCAACCAGTTTCAGAAACATGGTACTTACAAAATGTGGGATAAAAAATTTGATCCAGTCTCATAATTCTTATTTCAGGTTTTTAAGACAAACAGACTGCTGTTACCTTGCTTGAATCTGTCTTGTGAATATATTTCACCCAAGTGTGGTTGTACATTAAGTAATCAATAAACATTTTCAAACTGCTCTTAATTTATTTTAATTAAGCATTCTGAGGAAGAAATGAAAACTTTGCTTTATTTTTGTGCCTAGCACTGTTTGCCTCTCTGTACTTTGTAGTCTTTAGTCAACAACAGTTATCGTTTACTTAGGGAGGTGGAGGTGGCAGGAGCCCATTTTTGTCATGAGAATTTAACCACCACTCACTTGCTCTGCTCTGAAAGTACCACTCATAACATGTTAGCTAGGAGATGATTAAAGTCTATACCTCTAATCCCTAGGATTCCTACCATCCTTTTTTTTTTTTTTTTTTTAAGACTTCTAGCTGTAAATGTCTACTTTATGCCACACCAGATAGAAGATATTGTGATCAGGTAAGAGTTGTATTCGCAACTTCTGCTCTAGAAGAAAAGCATACAGTATAACCACTGAATATCTAGTAGTACTTCTACCCTGAGGACATAAAACCCAAATGAACAGCATCTTCTCAAATAACCCTAAATAGTTTCAGTTTGTTAATTCATTAATTATTCTATGAGTTTATGACCAAGGTTGATAAGAATAAACAGGAAACTAAAATACAGAGAATTGAGTTGATGTACTCTAGGTTCCCTAAATTGAACAGGGACAGGTTGTGAAGCACCTTTTTCTCAATAGAGACACTGTTACAAGCGCTTCTGAATGAAATGGCCACAATTGTCTTTTCCGAGAAATGTACATTTTTATCATAAGTTCTAATTTATCTGATAGTTTTCTTTTCCACATTTAATTTGGGAATCTTCATACTTAGATATCCTTTGCTTTGAATATTGCCTAAAACTCGGAGTTTAGATATTTTATAATACTTTTATATTATTTTGATGAATAATTCCAAGCGACAATATTTGGACATACATTTCAACTCTGCTGTCTTTCACTCCATCCTGTGGTAGCTTGTCTTCTTGTATCCTTTTGATTCCCCCCAAGGAAATTCTTAGATATCTTACAGATACAGATTTCTTTTTAAATTCTGTTGTGGTCAGAAAGCATATTTTGTGTGATTTATTTTCTTTATTGAACATACTGTGTATACTTGAAAAATGATGTATATTCTGCAGTTATTGAGGGTATCATTTAAGCCTGTGTAATTCATACCATTTATTTATTGAATTTTGCCTAGATCTATCAAATGCTGAAGGAAGGATCTTGATAGCTCTTACTGTGATAATGAAATTGTCTGTGTCTCCCTTTCATTTTGTCAATTTTTGCTTCATATATAGTTGACCTTTGACCAACACAGGTTGGAACAGTGTGGGTCCACTTACATTGGAATTTTTTTTCAGTAACTACATAGTACAGTACCACATCATCTGTGGTTGGCTGAATCCACAAATGCAGATTTGGGCACTGAGTGCCAACTCTAAAGCTGTAATAGACTTTGAACTGCTCTGGGTCAGAGCCCTCAACCCCTGCATTGTTCAAGGGACCACTGTATTTTGAAACTCTATTATTAGGTATACACATATTTATGTTTGTTATTTCTTATGAGTTTTAGCATTTTGAAATGTTCATTTTATCTCTGGTTGTGTCCTGTCTTAAAGCTGATTTCATCAAATATTGGGTTCTTCCAGCTTTCTTATGCTTACTATTTGCATAGTAAATCTTTCTCATCCATTTGCTTTCAGCCTATTTGTATCTATATTTTAGAGTTCATTCTTGTAGCAAGCTTATATTTGGGCCTTTTTTCATTAATCATTTATGATTTTATTTAATTTTTAATTACAGCATTTAGTTCATTGACATTTATTGTAATCATTGATATGGTTGAATTTGGATTGCATATTTTATTATTTAATTTTTGCTTTTCCTGTTTGTTACATTTGTTTCTCCTTTGCTGCCTTCTTTTAGATTACTTGAAATTTTTTAGAATTGCATTTTAATACATACTTCACGACCCAGATAATCACGATGGTGTGATCACTGACCTAGAGCCAGACATCCTGGAATGTGAAGTCAAGTGGGCCTTAGAAAGCATCACTACGAACAAAGCTAGTGGAGGTGATAGAATTCCAGTTGAGCTATTCCAAATCCTGAAAGATGATGCTGTGAAAGTGCTGCACTCAATATGCCAGCAAATTTGGAAAACTCAGCAGTGGCCACAGGACTAGAAAAGGTCAGTTTTCATTCCAATCCCAAAGAAAGGCAATGCCAAAGAATGCTCAAACTACTGCACAATTGCACTCATCTCACACGCTAGTAAAGTAATGCTCAAAATTCTCCAAGCCAGGCTTCAGCAATATATGAACTGTGAACTTCCAGATGTTCAAGCTGGTTTTAGAAAAGGCAGAGGAACCAGAGATCAAATGGCCAACATCCGCTGGATCATGGAAAAAGCAAGAGAGTTCCAGAAAAACATCTATTTCTGCTTTATTGAAATATGCCAAAGCCAAAGCCTTTGACTGTGTGGATCACAATAAACTGTGGAAAATTCTTTAAGAGATGGGAATACCAGACCACCCGACCTGCCTCTTGAGAAATCTGTATGCAGGTCAGGAAGCAACAGTTAGAACTGGACATGGAACAACAGACTGGTTCTAAATAGGAAAAGGAGGGGGTCAAAGCTGTATATTGTCACCCTGCTTATTTAACTTGTGTGCAGATTACGTCATGAGAAACGTTGGGCTGGAGGAAGCACAAGCTGGAATCAAGACTGCTGGGAGAAATATCAATAACCTCAGATATGCAGATGACACCACCCTTATGACAGAAAGTGAGGAGGAACTAAAGAGCCTCTTGATGAAAGTGAAAGTAGAGTGTGAAAAAGTTGGCTTAAAGCTCAACATTCAGAAAATGAAGATCATGGCATCTGGTCCCATCACTTCATGGGAAATAGATGGGGAAACAGTGGAAACAGTGTCAGACTTTATTTTTGGGGGCTCCCAAATCACTGCAGATGGTGATTGCAGCCATGAAATTAAAAGATGCTTACTCCTTGGAAGGAAAGTTATGACCAACCTAGACAGCATATTCAAAAGCAGAGACATTACTTTGCCAAGAAAGGTCCATCTAGTCAAGGCTATGGTTTTTTCCTGTGGTCATGTATGGATGTGAGATTTGGACTGTGAAAAAAGCTGAGTGCCAAAGAATTGATGCTTTTGAACTGTGTGATTGGAGAAGACTCTTGAGAGTCCCCTGGACTGCAAGGAGATCCAACCAGTTCATCCTAAAGGAAATCAGTCCTGAATGTTCATTGGAAGGACTGATGTTGAAGCTGAAACTCCAATACTCTGGCCACCTCATGTGAAGAGCTGATTCATTTGAAAAGACCCTGTTGTTGGAAAAGATTGAAAGTGAGAGGAGAAGGGGACGATGGAGGGTGAGATGGTTGGATGCATCACTGACTCAATAGATGTGAGTTTGAGTAAACTCTGGGAGTTGCTGATGGACAGGGAGGCCTGGTATGCTACAGTCCATGGGGTCGCAAGGAGTTGGACATGACTAAGGGACTAAACTGAACTGAACTGAATGTGTGTATATGTCAATCCCAATCTTCCAGTTTATTCCTACTCAAAATTATCCCCTGGTAACCATAAGTTTGTTTTCTGCATCTGTGACTGTACTTCTGTTTTGGAAATTAGTTCATTTATACCCTTTTTTTAGATTCCACAAATAAGCAATATCATATTTGTCCTTCTGTATCTGACTGACCTCACTCAGTACGACAGTCTCTAGGTCCATTAATGTTGCTGCAGATGGCATCAATTTGTATTATTCCATTGTATACATATACCACATCTTTATCCATTCTCCTTCTTTTGATGGACATTTGGGTTGCTTTCACGTCCTGGCTATCGTAAATAGTGCTGCAATGAATATTGTGGTACGTGTATCTTTTTGAATTGTGGTTTTCTCCAGAGATATGCCTAGGAGTGGGGTCACAACATCATATGGTAGCTCTACTTTTCATTTTTTCAGGAGTCTCCATTACTGTTTTTCCATAATGTCTGTACCAGTTTACATTCCCACGAACAGTGTAGGAAGGTGCCCTTTTCTCCCCACCCTCTCCAGCGTTGTTTGTGGATTTTTTGATAATGGCCATTCTGACTCTGGGAAGGTGATACCTCATTGTAGTTTCTGTCCTGCAAAATCCCACGGACAGAGGAGCCTGGGAGGGTGCAGTTCTTGGGGTCACAAAGAGTCAGACATAACTGAATGACTAAGCACACAGTCTAGTTTGGGTTTGCATTTCTTTAGCAATTAGTGATTTTGAGCATCTTTTCATGTGCTTTTTTGGCTAGGGCTCAGGGGGTAAAGCATCCGCCTGCAATGCGGGAGACCCTGGTTCGATCCCTGGGTTGGGAAGATCACCTGGAGAAGGAAATGGCAACCCACTCTGGTACTCTTGCCTGGAGAATCCCATGGATGGAGAAGCCTGTAGGGTAGAGTCTATGGTAGGCTACAGTCTTTGGGGTCGCAGAGAGTCAGACACAACTGAGTGACTTCACTTTCACTTTCTCTCTCATGTCGTCTTTGGAGAAATGTCTTTATCATTTTCCTGCTCATTTTTTGATTGGGTGGTTTGTTTTTTTGGTAATGAGCTGCATGAACTGTTCCTGTATTTTGTAGATTAATCCCTTTGTTGCTTCATTTGCAAATGTTTTCTCCCTTTATGAGGGTTGTCTTTTCATTTTGTTAATAGTTTCCTTTGCAGTGCAAAAGCTTCTAAGTTTCAGAGGTCTGATTTGTTTGTTTTGGTTTTTATTTTCATTTTTAGGTGGATCCAAAAAGATATTACTGCCATTTATGTCAAAAAATGTTCTGCCTATGTTTCCTCTAAGAATTTTATAGTGTCTGGCATTACATGTCTATCTTTAACCCATTTTGAGTTTATTTTTGTGTATGGTGTTAGGGAGTGTTCTAATTTTACTCTTATATGTAGGTGTCCAGTTTCCCCAGCATTGCACATTGAAGAAACTGTCTTTTCCCCATTGTATATTCTTACCTCCTTTGTCATAGATTAGGTGGCCATAGATGCATGGGTTTATCTTTAAAATTTCTATTCTGTTCCATTGATCTATATTTCTGTTTTTGTACCAGTACCATGTAGTAATGGTAGCTTTGTCTGACGTCAGGGAGCCTGATTCCTCCAGCTCTGTTTTTCTTTCTTGGGATTGCTTTGGCTACTCAGCATCTTTTGTATTTACATGCAAATTGTACAGTTTTCTCTAATTCTGTGAAAAGTGCCCCCAAAATCGTAATTTGATAGGGATTGCATTGAATCTGTGGGGCTTCCCAGGTGATGCAGTGGTAAAGAATTCGTCTGCCAGTGCAGGAGATGCATGGGTTAGGAAGATCCCCTGGATAAGGAGAATCTTCCCTGGTGGCTCAGATGGTAAAGAATCTGTCTGCAATGCAGGAGATCCAGGTTTGATCCCTGGGTCTGGTAGACCCCCTGAAAAAGAAAATGACAAGCCACTCCAGTGTTCTTGCCTGGGAAATCCCATGGACAGAGGAGCCTGGAGGGCTACAGTTCATAGAGTCGCAAAGAGTCAGACACAACTGAGCGACTACCACCAAATAAGGAAATAGCAATACACTCCAGTATTCTTACTTGGAAAATACCACAGACAGAGGAGCCTACAGTCTATGGGGCTGCAGTCCATGGGGTCACAAATAGTTGTACACAACTGAGAGACTGACCATGTATGCATGCATTGAATTTGTAGATTGCTTGGGTAGTATAGTCATTTTCACAATACTGATTCTTCCAATCCAAGAATATCCTGGCCTTCTTTAATTTTTATTTTATAGTATAGTTGATTTACAATGTTATGCTAGTTTTGGGTGTACAACAAAGTGATTTAGTTACATATATGTTCATATATCTACTCTTTTTCAGATTCTTTTCCCATGTAGGCTATTATAGAAGACTGAGTAGCATTCCTGTGCTACTCAACAAGTACTTCCTTGTTGATTATCTATTTTACGTATATTAGTATGTATATGTTGAAAACTCCTAATTTTTAATGAAGGTGCTTTTCATACATTTTCTTTCATGTGTAAGAATTATTTGATATAAATTTCTCTCAACTGTGTTTCAGAAATGTAAAATGTGTGTGTTTGTTTGCTTTTTGTATATAAAAACCAAGTAATTCTTCTTAATGTTAAGGGTTCTTTGGGCCAGAAATATATATTTAGCAATATTCACTGACCCCAAGACTCCCATGGAGCCATTCCTCTGACTTCAGTTGCAAAAGTAACATAAGAAAGAATGTAAGGGATTCCCTGGTAGCTCAGATGGTAAAGAATCCATCTGCAGTATGGGAGACCCCAGTTTGGTCCTTGGGTCAAGAAGAGCTTCAGGGGAAGGGAATGGCTACCCATTCCAATATTCTTGAACTTTCCTACTGGCTGAGACTGTAAAGAATCTGCCTGCAATGTGGGAGACCTGGTTTCGATTGGCTACCCAGTCCAGTAAACTTGCCTGGAGAATTCCATGGACAGTGGATCCTGGCAGGCTACAGTCCATGGGGTTGCAAAGAATGTAATTGTCTTGTCTGAAAGACTTGGAAATAAACCCAGCTAGAAAGTGTGGATTTGATATGTGGAGATATTTGAACAGAATGTGACCTTCCTCAATAAATTTTAACATGTGATTAATTGAGGATATATGAAAGTTCCCAATTACATAGCCTCATTGGTGAGCCCTATGTTGAATCTGGGCCATCCCTTGCTATCAACCATATGCCACACCCTGGTCTAGGTTCAGAGAGCTTTCAGTATTCTCAGCTTATTAAATTTAAGTCTAGAATTCAGTCCTTTACTTCCAAATCCAACTCTATTTTGATCACATAATTTCAGATATCATCGTGCCTCCCCCATCAGTGCTCTTAATTACTAAGCTTTATGTTTTCTCAAAGTCCCTATATATTCTAATAATAAAGAAAAATATCATTTATGAACTGCCTTTCTAAACTTTTTTCCTGCTGCAGATAGCTCTAACAGCAGAAACACTATACAGCCATTATACTAGTACACAGCATGTTCACCTCCAAGTGGTCTAACATGCGAAGACTGTGTGATCTTTCAATCACATTAAGATAGTACTATGTTATGGAATCTCCTGTAGTGAATTATTCTTATTTGTGAAATTGCTGCATTTCATCAGAGCAATTGCCTACCATCATTTGATAGCTGCCACCACAACCAAGACTTAATCTTTACCATCCATCACTGTACATTAGCCTAATAGCACAGAGCAGTCAGTTACCATGTATACAAGCCAAGAAGCTGCACACAGAAAATAAATCCATAAATCCTTCCTTATTTATATTTACCTTTTACCACATCTTTAAATCAGTGCATACCTGTAAGTAAACTCCAGTGTCAAGGCATCTTTTACCTCCTAATATATGGAAGGGATAGAAATTAGAAAGACTGAAAAATTAATAAGTTGGGTAAATGAGTACAAATATTATTAACTGGTAGAAACTTCAGCTTTGCAAAAATGTCTTTGGATTCATAGTTGCTTTGTAGAGAAGTATCTTATGCTGACTCTGATATGATTAACCTAAACTCAAAGCCCAGTCCTGGCATATGGTAAATATTCAGTAAATGGTCATGAAATACATAATATGTTTTTCTGAAGAATAATTTTTTCATTTTCCATTTGAAAATGGTATTTATGTGGACCTAAGAGTATCTTGCAACCCTGTGGACTGTCACCTGCCAGGCTCCACTGTCTGGGATTCTCCAGGCAAGAACACTGGCGTGAGCAGCCATTCCCTCCTCCAGGGGATCTTCCCAACCCAGGGGTTAAGCCTGGGTTTCCTGCATTGCAGGTGGGTTCTTTACCACCGAGCCACCTGGGAAGAAGCCCATAGCTCTTTTTACTGCTACTGCTAAGTCACTTCAGTCATGTCCGACTCTGTGCAACCCCATAGACGGCAGCCCACCAGGCTCCCCCGTCCCTAGGATTCTCCAGGCAATAACACTGGAATGGGTTGCCATTTCCTTCTCCAATGCATGAAAGTGAAAAGTGAAAATGAAGTCGCTCAGTCGTGTCCGACTTCTAGCGACCCCATGGACTGCAGCCTACCAGGCTCCCCCATCCATGGGATTTGCCAGGCAAGAGTACTGGAATGGGGTGCCATTGCCTTCTCCCATAGCTCCTCTTAAGGTGCTTTTAAATGTGCTTCCAAACCTACTTTCAGAAATTCATCAACATGCTATTTTAATTCAAATATAAATTCAGAAAGTTATAATTTCTCAGATTTTTAAATGTTCTCTTGAAGAATATTATTCTTCTCCTAGCACCTTCTTTGCATCCACTAGGTTTTTTCTAGCCCTGATTCAATCCACTGCATTTTTTTTTTTTTTTTTTGTAGACCTACATTACTTCCTATCATGTGTGATATGTGAGTTTCCAAGGACATACTATTCGTTCTGACAATCAGGAATGTATGCCTAAGGCACTGACATCTCTAAAAATGTTGCTGTAGTTGACACTGCTTTTAGAAGATGTGTGTCCAAGAACTAACTTTTTAACCTATAGTTTTATATTATTTTCAACTAATGTTGTGCATTCTTCAGCACCTCCACCAACTCCCTGTTCTTTTGTGAGATGTTAAGAACTGAATATGTCTGTCCCCCTCAGATTCATATGTTGAAAGCTTCCATTGTGGCTATATTTGGAGATGAGCCTTTAAGGAAGCTCAGTAATTTAATTAGCTCAGTAATTTAATTAAGGTTATATGAAGTTATATGGGGAGGGCCCAGATCTGATAGTATTAGTGTCCTTATGAGAAGAGATATCAGAGAGCTAGCCCCCTACCCCAGTCACAAAGAAGAGGCAGTTTGAACTCATAGTGAGATGATGGTTAGTTATAAACCAAGAGAAGAGGCCTTAAAATGAACCTTTTTTTCCTACCTTGATCCTGGATTTCTCAGCCTCCAGAACTGTGGGAAATAAATTTCTGTGTAGTCTGTGGTAGTTTGTTGTGGCAGCCAGAGTGGCCATAACAAAATTCTATAGATACAGAATAGTAGTCTGAGATTTTTATTCATTATATTAAAATAGTAATATCTTTTCCTTGGTTGAATTAGTGGAGGGAGAAATTACTGTGTGTAGACACATGTGAAATCTTATTACAGCTCCTTTGATGGCTTCTTGATTGACTGCATACTGTTGGAACCCCTGAAAACAGCTGAATAATTTTTTTATTTTGTATTAAATTATGGCTGACTTTTTTTTTTTTTCCCTCTGTGGTTCCAACTACTTGGCAGAGTTGATGTTATTAACTAGTTGAGAGATACAGTTGCCTTTTCCTGGTATTCAGAGGCAACTGAATGTCTGTGTTTTTTTTATTTGTTATTTTTGTTCCCCTGCTAAATCGATGATGCATGGTTGCCTTTTCATTGTTTCACTGAGGCTTATTTCATTGCCTCACACTTTTGTTCATTAGACAAACACAGAGCAGATGATAAATAGTCATTGGGAAAATAACATGTTAGACAAAAAATGTAACAATGTGTTTCACAGAAAATTGCATGTCATAGGTGCATTGTGTCTAGTGTAGAACAATTATTTAAAGATCCTTGTGTGTAGGGAAAAAGCATCTTTTTTAAAAAGCCATGGGGGAAACACCATTTTAGTCTGTTTTACAGGTGTTCAACTGGGCAGAAGAATGATTGAGCAGGCATATGGCCTTAGTCCTGACACTTTTTTTCATACAATTCCATTCCGAGAGACCCTATGTGTACTTCTCTGCTAGCACTTAGCCATCAAAATTAACTCTTTTCTTGTCTGTGTTCTCTCCCAAATGGAATCTCCTTGAAGTCAGATATTTCATTTTAGTCAGCCTTGTTTTCCCATCATTCAGCTCAGCACATGGCTTATACAAGGCTCTCAATAAACATTTGTTGGATTGGATTGCATAGATATATTCAATGGAATCTGTTTTTAGTAAGCCAGACAATATAATTGCTTAAACGTTGGAAAAGCAGTATTTTCTTCCCCTACTGCTCACACACCAAGGCATCCATTTAATAACATGTATTAGATATTTTCCCATCTAATTAAACTGAGTGTGTATAGACAGGATCTCAGGACAAACTGTAATTCTGAAGCAAGTTTGAACAGCATGGAAATGCTTAATTGCTGGATCTCTTTAGTTTTTGCTAAGGGTTTGAGAGGAATCTTTTTGCTTCAGGAAATAGAAACGCTAACTCAAAAAATATAAAAGGCTGAATTATGGTCATCCAAGCATTTTGCTTTCATCATGAATGAAAAGAAGCCGGGTCATAGGGTCCAAGGTAAATATAAAGTAGGACTGTGATAATATGGGAAATGAAATGAGAGAGATTTACTGAGGAACCACACTTTCTTTCAAAGTGTGATAGATTAGCTCCTAGTTTTCTGAAATCACATTTGATGATTTGATAACTTTTTCAAGATCTATCTTAGTTCCTCCATTTAGGATTCTTAAAAAAAATTTTTAACTTTAAAGTGTTGCAGAAACAGTTCTCAGTTTCCCCCAGTCTCAACATCTTGTTTACAATGATATTTATGAAAATTAGTAAATTAAACTTGGTACAGTACTATTCACTGAACCACAGACTTTATTAAGATTTTCCTAGGTTTTTCATAGACGAACTATTTTTGTTCTATGATTCAACCTGGAATCTTCCACTTACTTCATTTAGCAATTCGTGGTTCTTCAGATTTCACTTTTAAGTCTTAATATTTATATTCTGCAGAGCCCTTATATCAGGTCAATTATGTGTTTGGAGATTTCCTGATTTTATTTCTCTGAATTTCTTGTGTTTATCATTTATCCACCATAATCAGAGGTTTGTAAATCCCTCACCAATTCACAGTCCCTTTCTGTCCCCCTTTCTCTCTGTCCTTCCTCTTATGTACAAAGACCCCATGCCTCTGATCAGGCGAGCAATGTATATAAAGTAGATCAGCTAAAATGTACAGTTTTCACTTTTCTTGGCACAATTCAGACCCTTATAGAAAACACACAAGCAGAGGCTGTCAAATCAAGCTGACAGTCTTATTGATGTTGTATTTAATTTATTATCACATAAACAGAGTGAAGGTTTAATACTTTCTTAGAATTTAGGACTCAATGATAACTGTTTTTCCCAGTATTTACCATTTGAGAATATCATGATTCATTTCTGAAAATAATGATTTCTTTTATCTAAAACATCAGTATAATGAGGGTAAAAGATTTTCTTACAGTTTCTTTATTCAAGAATATTGGAGCCCATGAATAAGATTTATCATGTTCATATCCATAAATGAATAAAGTTTTATGTGTAATGTTTTGTTTATAAGTGTGGGTTTTTTCCTAAATAGGAGGGTCCACAACTCTCATCAGATTCTTAAAAGCATCTCATGGCTACAAAAAGCTGAAGAACCATTTCTCTGGAGTTGGAAGTATAGGAGAATCTATATCATCAGATGTGAATTCCAAATTTTAATGCAAAAAATGTGTGTAGCTATAAAATAACTCCAAATGCCTCAAGTTCACAAAATGTAGAATCTTTCTTCTCCACATAATAATTTAGGAACTTAAAGTTCATTGTGATCTATCTTTGTATTAATAATGATTGTATTTTTTGATCCCTGTGTTCTTTTATGGTAAATTCTTTCTTTTCCCCTTTATTTTCAGAGTCCTTTTAAAGCCTGGTTATTATTCCTCCTGCCTTTGCTTTCTCTATTTCAGAAGCCATTCTTTCATCCATCATTCCTACCCCATTACTTTTCCTTGACAAGACTACTTGCTGGGCATTTGCCCACAACCTCCTCTCTGATTTCTACTTCTCTGCCTGCTCACAGAAAGTGCTCTGGCTAACAGAGTGTGTAACCATAGGAACTGTTAGTGCCAATAGCATACAAAAAGCACAGTTCTGGAGAAAACACTAGCCTGACCCTTTCATGGGATTTTCTTAACAGAAAGCAGCCCGCATCCCAGGGTAAAGTTAGAAATTTATAGCTTGGAACTAAAATATAAAGAAAACAGACTCTTGAGCCTTTTTATTTGAGAAGGCATACTTTCCCTAGTCTTTGGAAGGCAAAGAGTGGGAGGTTAAGGGGATAAAGGATGGGATCTTGGCACACAGCCATCCATATTCAGGCAAAATTCTCCTATTCCAGTTCCCATGAAATAGGATAACTCCCCTACCCACCCCAACCATTATCAAAAACCGTGTGGTATATAAGCAGCTTCATTTAGTTGTGTATTACCTTTAACGGCTATATAGCATTAATTTCAAATATGATTTTCAAACATAAAATGTAAAATATGACCCAATAATGTACGATATATTATGATTATCATTAGCATAGTTGTGTTAATTGAGCAGCACTCCTATGTGAGGTACTCTGTTACATGCTTTGTGTATTATACATTATCTCTAAATCTAACAATAGTCCTAAGAATGAAACACTATTTTAATTTCAGCTTTTCCATGAGAAAGCTGAGGCTTAATTGGCCCAGGGTTGCTCTGCAGGCAAGTAGCAGAGCTGGCCCTGCTTGTGGTTGGATCCCAAGGTCACAAACCCAAAGCTGAGGTACCTTTTAATGGCCAGTTGAAAATGAGCTGCTGTTGCTAGGAATGGAGACCAATAAGGGTGGCAAGGCCCAGAAGAACGGGTAGCAGAAATAGTTGGAGACATATTCCAGACACTTACCGAAGGATTATATTAACATGTTGGTGTCCCATTTGTTTAGTTAGGTTTTCTTTTCCTTGAGCTCTATAATTTGATTTCTTTTGAGTGCCTTATATATAATAGGTGTTTAATAAGACTTTAAAGATGGGAAGGGCCAAGGGGGAGGAGAAGGGACAAATGGACTGAAAATGAAGTGAAGAGAGAACTAGAGATAGCCCCGAGGAAGGAAAAAGATAATGGGGAGTATGTATGTGGTGAAAGAGTAGAGAAAAGAAGCTAGCAAAAGAAGAGAGACAAAAAGGGAGGCAGGAAGATGGAGTAAGGCCCAGATCATTCGAACTTCCTAACTCAAACTTCACTCAGAGTCTGAGCTTCAGGGAATTGTCATCATAGAATTCAGTCCTTTGATATATTAGCTAGAGAACCTCTGACTGCAGCTTTTCAATGGTAATTTCATTCTTTAAATCCTAGAATCCAGGATTTGATGGATTTGATTTATGCTTCAAATCCTAGAGCATCTCTACGTCCCCTAGGACTAACTGAGCCTTGGAGAAGATACCCAGGAGTTTACAAGATATACATAGGTAGCAGTAGCCCGAAGGGAAAGGTGTTTTAAGTGTCATACGTGAGCTGAAGAGGGGAAATGACCTTTGGTTTGGGTGGAGAGGGATAATAAAAGAGACTATCCGTGCAGAAATAATTCATTACCTGCCAGTAGGGTAGGTAAAATTACAAGATTAGCAGTGAAGTTGGGGAGAAGATACTTTTAAGAAGCAGAAACATCATTAGCAATAGTGCAGAAGGCGGGAAACTTGTGGAATTACTCATTTTGCTTAAATATAACATACTTGTTTGCTTGGTACTGCCCACTAGTAAGCTCTCCCTTACTCCCACCTTTCTAAAAGACTGTCAGCCTTTTTAATATCCTTTACTGCTTATTTTCCTCTGCCCATCCCCTTGATTTTGGTGTTTGATATTGTGCAACAACTAGCTGGTTAAAGCAAACTCCTCTGAGTCCTTCTTTCTTACTTAACTCCTTTCCCTTTTTTCAAGTCTTGCTTTCATTGAATCGTACACTCTAAAAATGTAGTAGCTTTTTAGAAGCTTCTGCTTGAGTTGTTCTTTCTGGAGAACTGAGGCTAAGACATAAATATTCTCCTCCCTGCCCATCTGTTTCTCAGCCTCACTTATTAACCTCATCTCTCAACCTCATCCACTCTGGTTTCAGTTACCATCTATGTACAAGACATTCTCAATCTGCATCTTTAACTCAAATCCCTCTATTTTTAAATAGCCAGATAAAACTGCTTAAACGTCTTATGAGTATTTATGCATCGGGTTCTGACAGGTACTTCAGACTTCTGTGAAGTCAAATTAGCCAACTTCCTCCACAGTTGCCTAAACTTACATACCTGAGAGTCAGTCTTAGCAAGTCCCTCTCCCTTACCCTTTGATTCTGTTTATCGCCAAAGCTTGCCATTTCTCCCTCCTGAAATCATCCTTGATTCATCAATTTCTCTCCAGTCCTACTGGCCAAGTTCAGGCAAACATGTCTTTTCTAGATTTCTACAACATCCCCTTAGTGATCTCTGGACCATATATCTTAACCCCTCTCAAATCCCTACACTGTATATTAGCCAGACTAATCTTTCCAAAATTATAAATTTTATCTTGTTATAGCCCTGCTGGAAATCCTTCAGTAGCTTTAAAATGAAGTTCAAACTCCTGAGTGTGACTCCCAAGGCTCCCAGGACCCCTGCGCTGTCTTCCTCTTAAACTCTTGATTATACTCCCTCAGCTTTTACCTCAGCTGTGTTGAGTGTCTTTCTGCTCCTTAAAAAAGCAAGGCTATCTCATTTATAGTTGATCCTTTGGAGATGCAGATTCCTTTCCTTCAATTGTTCTTCCATTTGCCTCTGATTTTACTCATTCTTTGCATCTCAATATGAATGACACCTCTTCATTTCACGTGCTTGAGTTTGAGGTTCAGGATCTGAAACAGTTTTAAGTGGTTTTGATCTCTAAATTGGGGATTACAATTTAGATGGTTTAGACGAGAGAGTTGGAAGAGTTATCAAATTTTATTATGAAGATGAATGGGATGATGGTGGCAGAGGGAAAATCTGAGCCACCTGCCTCAAAGGCATTTGAGGAAGGTGAGAGAATGTCTTGGAGATTAGTTCATAGAAAAGTGAAGATTCGGCCTTGATGTAGGACTGCCATTGCAGGTTACCACAGAAGAAGTTATTTCTGAGCCAGCAAAGCAGTGACTATTCCAGTAATGAGATAAAGTCTAGCTTTGACCTTTGAGCTTAATTGACCCACCTTCGACACAGCCTCAGCTATGTCCAGAGAGAGCTCTTAGTAGCTTCAGTTCAATTCCTGTTTAGTTCCACTGGCACAGAACAACAAAACTCTGAAGGTAGACAGAAACTATTGTCACTGGATATACTTGAGTATATCAGGCTTCCCTGGCTGCTCAGCTGGTAAAGAATCCACCTGCAAGGCAGGAGACATGGATCCATGGGTTGAGAAGATTCCTTGGAGAAGGGAATGGCCACCCACTCCAGTATTCTTGCCTAGAGATTCCCATGGACAGAGGAGCCTGGTGGGCTGTAGTCCACAGGGTCACAAAGAGTTGGAGACAACCAAGTGACTAAGCACACGTGCGCATGTACTCAAGTACACATCGAAAAAAATGAGGACTGATTAGAGGCCAAATTGATGGGATGGTATATTTGTATTGATGACTCAATTCTGTGATGCTAACCCAATTTAGACCTCCAATCTAATTAGCCTATGTAAATAGTCTTTTATTTGTTTTTATGCCTCAGGTTCAACATTTGTAGGCTAAATAAATTCCACTTAGAACACTTAACACCAAAAAAAAAAAAAAAAATACCCTCAACAAAGAAACCTAGAAACCTTCCATATCGCTAAAAATTAGATCAACCTCCTCTAAAAATTCTGCCTGCTAGCACACACCAAATGGTAATTGTGAACTGTGCCAGTAACGTGTGACAAGTGGGATTTAATGTTCAACTCCTGAGTATTTTGGAATCCCTGACAAAACAAAATCCTGATATCAGGTTCACTTTTAAATAATATTTTGGCTGTTTAATTAAAAATCTTTTTTTTTCACTTCTTAGTTATTTAACATATGTGGATGGAACACAACAGGATACTGACTCTACTCTGATGGAACTTACAAGATACTAGGAAGATAGGTATTAAATCATTTCATTAGTTAGAATGTCACTCAGTGATACAAGGAGAAACGTCCTTAAGTTCTTTTGACCTGTGGATTCCAGACTAAAGTAACCCAGCTTTGCAACATCATAAATTATGCTAAACTAAAGTTTAGCTAACACATTTTAGATAAACTTTTTTTTTAGTTTCTATGTGTAAATTCCATTGGCAGAAAGAATTGACTCATTTATGTTTTAGTTAAAAACTTTTTTTTCTAGGTTCCATGAGTGAGTTCTGTTGCCTAGAAGAGTTGACTCACCTATGAGTGATGTGTGATGATGTCCAGAGAGCCATTTCTCTGCTCTTTAGCTCAGGTTCCTGACAGTGGATGATCTGCAAAACACAATATGTTAGAA
This sequence comes from Bos taurus, assembly GCF_002263795.3. Classification (NCBI taxonomy): domain Eukaryota; kingdom Metazoa; phylum Chordata; class Mammalia; order Artiodactyla; family Bovidae; genus Bos; species Bos taurus. The sequence continues at coordinate 14,710,980 of NC_037355.1, read as the reverse complement.
AAGTGATTTAGCGATTTATTCCTCAGCTGAAACCTGAGAGGCATTTCATCCTTACTTAATAGGCAGCATACCTCTGAACGGTATTTTTGAAGTCCTGTCGTGAGTTAGCAACAGAATTAGAACCTATCTGTGCTTAAAGTGCCAAGCTTTTGTCATAAATTCTCTCAGGCCATCCTTCCTCTTAAAGAATATTATCTCTTATTTCCAGAATGAATAGATCAAAATAATTGACTCCAAAGTACCTTCCTGATGCAGTGAACCAGAGAAATGACCCTATAATTGAAGCAAATGGAAAACAGAAGCTTTCTTACTGTACTAATCATTCACTCAACAGTAGGGCCCTCAATTTAGGATTGGACTTAAGTAACTTTCAGTAAATAATCCACAGTGTATATTGGCACAGAAGTGGTCAAAGAAAGCTGAGAAAGATGTGAAATAAGTTAGGAAGAAACTAACTGAAAACTTACTACAATCTGAAGGAAAAGAAAAGTGACTTAAGTGAGACCCGAATGTGGCTTGTGGAGTTTAGCTAACAGTGCTGCCAAAGCTCAAAGTAGAGAAACGTGTCCTTGGTGCTGACAACAAATTGAGATGAAATCAACAGTGGAGGGAGGCAAAATTAGAAGAGCTCTGTGGGGGCCTTCAGAGGCAACAAAGAAAAATATTCCCTTCCCTTGGGAAGCCTGTCTGGCTGAGAGAATGGAAGTGTCCCTGGCTTGAAGCCTGAGGCTGAGGTTTGGGGAGAGTTGGAGCCAGGATGAGATACAAAACAAGACCAGAGATCAGGAGGCCTGGACTTGGGATTGCATCCATTCTCAGGCAGAAGCAAGTAGGGAGAGACGTTCACAATTCCAAAGCACCGAGGGGAAACTAGAGAAGGCCAAGAGAACAGAGGCTCTTAGTACTTGTTGGGGCAGGGAGGATAACTGATAGGAGGCAAGGTCTCCTGGCAGGATTTTAAGTCTATGGCTGTAAATTGACTTCAAGTTTCTGGCATTTATACAAACCATGAAAAGTCTTTCTCAATTTTATGGAACCCTTTGGTGGGACTGATGTCCAGTAATTCAGTTTCCCTCTATTTATCTGTATGTAATACATTGTTTCCTGTAGTGAAGGCACCATTGGATTTTCAGACAGCACAGAAAAATCACACTTTTCAACTGCAAATGTAATACCTTTTTTTTTTTTTTTTTTAACAACTGTCAAAAATCCATTATTGGAAAATCAATTCTATACCCAATTTCCAACAACAGATTAGAGATACCTGGCGAGTGACTTTCAAGACACTGTGGAGTGTGTTTTCTTATTTTGGGCATTCTTCCAGAATCTTTATTGAATATCCCTTTTTTTTTTTTTTCTCCTATCCAAAACCATCTAGTTGAGAGTCACACTGCCAACACTGAACTGAAAGATGAATTCCCCAGATCAGTAGGTGCCCAATATGCTACTGGAGATCAGTGGAGAAATAACTCCAGAAAGAATGAAGAGATGGAGCCAAAGCAAAAACAGCACACAGTTGTGGATGTGACTGATGGTGGAAGTAAAGTCTGATGCTATAAAGAGCAATATTGCATAGGCACCTGGAATGTTAGGTCCATGAATCAAGGCAAATTGGAAGTGGTCAAACAGAAGATGGCAAGAGTGAACATTAACATTTTAGCAATCAGCGAACTAAAATGGACTGGAATGAGTGAGTTTAACTCAGATGACCATCATATCTATTACTTTGGGCAAGAATCCCTTAGAAGAAATGGAATAGCTATCATAGTCAACAGAAGTGTCTGAAATGAAGTACTTGGATGCAATCTCAAAAACAACAGAATGATCTCTGTTCATTTCCAAGGCAAACCATTCAATATCACAGTAATCCAAGTCTGTGCCCCAACCAGTAATGCTGAAGAAGCTGAAGTTGAACGGTTCTATGAAGACCTACAAGACCCTCTAGAACTAAGACCCAAAAAAGATGTCCTTTTCATTATAGAGGACTGGAATGCAAAAATAGGAAGTCAAGAGATCCCTGGAGTAACAGACAAATTTGGCCTTTGAGTACAGAATGAAGCAGGGCAAAGGCTAATAGAGTTCTGCCAAGAGAATGCACTGGTCACCCTGCTTATTTAACTTACATGCAGAATACATCATGAGAAACGCTGGGCTGGATGAAGCACAAGCTGGAATCAAAATTTTTGGGAGAAATATCAATAACCTCAGATATGCAGATGACACCACCCTTATGGCAGAAAGTGAAGAACTAAAGAGCCTCTTCATGAAAGTGAAAGAGGAGAGTGAAAAAGTTGGCTTAAAACTCAACATTCAGAAAACGAAGATCATGGCATCTGGTCCCATCACTTCATGGCAGATAGATGGGGAAACAATGGAAACAGTGACAGACTTTATTTTTTGGGGCTCCAAAATCACTGCAGATGGTGACTGCAGCCGTTAAATTGAAAGATGCTTGCTCCTTGGAAGAACAATTATGACCAACCTAGACAGCATTTTTAAAAGCAGAGACATTACTTTGTCAACAAAGGTCCATCTAGTCAAGGCTATAGTTTTTCCAGTAGTCATGTATAGATGTGAGAGTTGGACTATAAAGAAAGCTGAGTGCTGAAGGATTGATGCTTTTAAACTGTGGTGTTGGAGAAGACTCTTGAGAGTCCCTTGGATAGCCAAGAGATCCAACCAGTCCATCCTAAAGGAAATCGGTCCTGAATGTTCTTTGGAAGGACTGATGTTGAAGCTGAAACTCCAATACTTTGACCACCTGATAAGAAGAGCTGACTTGTTTGAAAGGACCCTGATGCTGGGAAAGATTGAAGGTGGGAGGAGAAGGGGATGACAGAGGGTAAGATGGTTGGATGGCATCACCAACTCAATGGACATGAGTTTGAGTAGGCTCTGGGAGTTGGTGATGGACAGGGAGGCCTGGCGTGCTGCAGTCCATGGGGTCGCAAAGAGTTGGACTGAGCGACTGAACTGAACTTACCTCTTGGAAAGAAATATTTTTTGTCTTTTTAGTGTGAAACTGAATACCCTTTTCAAGGTATTAAAGATCATGATTAAAAGATCATGATTTACATTTTCTTAATGATTACGATGTTCAGTGTCTCTTTGTGTGCTTATTTACTATCCATACTGTATACTTCTAGGATAGAATTTTTTAAGTTTTTAAAAAAATAATAACATACCCTAATCTTGGCACTCTCAAATTCTGGTAAAGAATGTGTAGCTGTGGGGACACTCATACAACTGCTTGTGGCACTGCCCTTCTGTAAAATAGTTCAGTAGTTTTTTTGTGAATTTAAATGTACCCTTACCATATTACCCAGCAATCTCACTCATGGGTATTTACCATAGAGAAATGAATTCTTACATTCATAAAAACTTGTATAAAAATATTTAGGCAGCACTATTTATGATCATCCCAACCTAGAAACAACCCACACTTTCTTCAATAGGTAGGTGTCTAATCAAAGTATTTCACCTAATACAATGGAATATTAGTCAGCATTAAGCAGAAGCAAACAACTGACATATGTAACAACATGGATAAACTTCACATGGATTATGCTAGGTGAACAAATCTGACCTCAAAAAATTACATACTGTATGATTGCTTTTTATGATGTTCTGGCAAAGGCAAGGCTTTGTGACAAAAAACAAATCAATGGCTGCTGGGGATACAAGGTCAGGGAAAGGTATGATTATCAGAGGCAGCACAAGGGAATTTGGAGAACAATCAAACTGTCTGTTCGTATTGTGAACATTGCTATAGGGTCAAGGCATGTGTTAAAGGGCTTCCCTGATGGGTCAGGTGGTAAAGAATCTTCCTGCAATGCAGGAGACACAGGTTCAATCCCTGGATCAGGAAGATACCCTGGAGAAGGGAGTGGCTACTCACTCCAGTGTTAAAACTCATAGAACTGTATATACCTCAAAAATAGGTGAGTTTTAATGAATGTAAATTATAGATAAATAATATTGATGAAGTTTGTCTTTACCAAGTAAGTAGAAGTGGTCCCCACACAGATTAGTTCCTTAATTGTAGGTATTTGCACATTATCTAGACTTAACAGTCTGACTTGTAATGCTGATTTAAGGCCTTCTAGAGGTAGAAACCAGATTCTGGTCTTCTGTTGTCATATTTTTCATGGACAGAGAACTTGAAAATTCTGAAAAATCTTATATTCACAATGAGTATTTCTTATTAGAGAAATTATAAGAATTCAACAAGTTTGCCATTTATTTTATCATGGTAGAATAATTATTTGTTCCCTTTTAAAATTTTTATTTTATATTGGAGTATAGTTGATTACAATGTTGGTTAGTTTCAGATGTACAGCAAAGTGATTTAGGTATGTGTATATAAATATCTATCCTTTTTCAGATTCTTTTCTCATAGAGGCTCTTACTGAGTATTGAGTAGAGTTCCCTGTGCTATATAGTAGGTTGCTGTTGATTATTTTATAAATAATAGTGTGTATATGTTCATCACAAGCCTCCTAACTTATCCTTCCCCTTTTGGTAACTATAAGTTTGTTATCTAAGTATGTTTCTGTTTTGCAATTAAGTTCATTTGTATTGTTAGATTTCACATATAAATGACAGCACATGATATGTATCACACAGGTTGATTTGTGGATGTTGCAAAATCTTTCCATCCCTGGGGTAAATCCCACTTGTATGAACCTTTAATATATTATTGAATTTGATTTGTTTGTATTTTGTTGAGGATTTGGGGGTCTATGTTCATCAGTGATACAGCCTGTAATTTTCTTTTTTTGTGGTATCTTTGCTTGGGTTTGGTATCAAGGTGATGGTGGCCTCGTACAATAAGTTTGGAAGTTTTCCTCCTCTGCAGTTTTTTTGGAAGAGTTTCAGAAGGATAGGTGTTAACTTTTCTCTAAATGTTTGCTGGAATTTTCCTGTAAAGCTATCTGGTTTTGGACTTTCATTTGTTGAGAGTTTCCTAATCCCAGTTTCAATTTCAGTACTTGTGATTAGTCTGTTTATATTTTCTATTTCTTCCTGGTTCTGTCTTGGAAAATTGTACCTTTCAGAGAATATACCCGTTTCTTCTAGATTGTCCATTTTATTGGTGTATAGTTGCTTATAGAAGTCTCTTATGACCCTTTGTTTTCATGTTGTAACTTCTCCTCTTTCATTTCTAATTTTATTGATTCGAACACTCTCTTTTTTTCCTTGGGGCTTCCCTGGTGGTTCAGATGATAAAGATGTCACCTACAGTGCAGGAGACCCAAGTCTGCCTAAAAGTTTATCAATTTTGTTTATCTTTCCAAAAAACAGATTTTAGTTCTTTTATCTTTTCTTTGCATCTATTTCATTTATTTCGGCTCTAATCTGTATTATTTCTTTCTTTCTACTAACTTTGAGTTTTGTTTGTGCTTTCTCTAATTGCCTTAGTTGTAACTTTAGGTTATTTATTTGGAATTTTTCTTGTTTTCTGAGTTAAGATTGTAGTGCTATAAACTTCCCTCTTAGAACAGTTTTTGCTGCATCCCATAGGTTTAGGACCATTGTGTTTTCATTGTCGTTTGTCTCTAGATATTTTTTATTTTCTCAATGACTTCTTCAGTGATCCATTGGTTTAGTGATGTATTATTTAGCTTCCATGTGTTTGTGATTTTGTGCAGTTTTTTTCTTGTAGTTGATTTCTAATGTCACTGTGGAAAAGATCATTGGAAAAGATGCTTACTAATATTTCAATTTTCTGATATTAACTGAGGCTTACTTTCATGAAATTAAAAGACGCTTACTCCTTGGAAGGAAAGTTGTGACCAACCTAGATAGCATATTGAAAAGCAGAGATATTACTTTGCCAACAAAGGTCCATCTAGTCAAGGCTATGGTTTTTCCAGTAGTCATGTATGGATGTGATAGTTGGACTGTGAAGAAAGCTGAGCACCGAAGAATTGATGCTTTTGAACCATGGTGTTGGAGGAGACTCATGAGAGTCCCTTGGACTGCAATGAGATCCAACCAGTCCATCCTTTGGAAGGACTGATGCTGAAGCTGAAACTCCAGTACTTTGGCCACCTCATGCGAAGAGTTCACTCATTGGAAAATACCCTGATGCTGGGAGGGATTGGGGGCAGGAGAAGAAGGGGATGACAGAGGATGAGATGGCTGCATGGCATCACTGACTCGATGGACATGAGTTTGAGTGAACTCCAGGAGTTGGTGATGAAGAGAGAGGCCTGGTGTGCTGTGATTCATGGGGTCACAAAGAGTTGGACACGACTGAGTGACTGAAATGAACTGAACTGAGGCTTGCTTTATGGTCCAGCATGTGATCTATCCTTGAGAATGTTCATTAGCAATTGGAAAGAATGTGTATTCTGCTTTTGGATGCAGTGCTCTATAAATATTAAGTACATCTGGTCTATTTTCTGTCTGGATAATCTGTCCATTGATGTGAGCCGGGTGTTAAAGTCCTCCACTAGTATTGTGTTATCGATTTCTCCTTTTATGGCTATCAGCATTTGTGGTGCTCCTGTGGTGGGTGCATATATATTTATAATTGTTATGCCTTCTTCCTGGATTGATCCCTTGGTTATTATGGAGTATCCTTCTTTGTCTCTTATAACAATATTTTAAAATCTATTGTGTGTGATGTGATTATTGCTACTCCAGGTTTCTTTTGACTTGCATTTGCATGGAATACCTTTTTCCTCCTCCTTACTTTCAGTCTACACGTGTGCTCTGAAGTGGGTCTCTTGTAGACAGTGTGTATATGTCTTGTTTTTGTGTCAATTCAGCCAGTGTATGTCTTTTGGTTGGAGCATGTAATCCATTTACATTCAAGATAATTACTGATCTGTATGTTCTTGTTGCCATTTTGTTAAATTTTTTGGATTTATTTTCATAGGTCTTTTTTCTTCCCCCTTCCTTTTGTTCTCTTCTCCTGTGATTTTATGACTCTCTTTAGTATTGTGTTTGGATTCATTTTTCATTTTTGCATGTATATCTTACAGGTTTTTGAGTTGCAGTTAATATGTTTTCATTTGGCAGTGTGTGTGTGTGTATATACACACACTCACATACAAACACAAAATTGATCTGGTCTCTTAATTTAAAATTCATGCACAATATCCAGAATTTGTACTTTGCTCACTGGTTTTGATATCACATTTGTGGATGATTTCCTACTTTTACTGCCAATGAGATTTCCCATTTGTTATTTCTTGTTCCTAGTTGTGGCCTTTTCTTTTCCTCCTAGATAAGTTATTTGTTGTAAAGATGGTTTGGTGGTGGTGAATTGTCCTCTGTCATCCCCTTCTCCTCCTGCCTTCAATCTTTCAAGCATCAGGATCTTTTATAATGAGTCAGCTCTTTGCATCACATGGCCAAAGTATTGGAGCTTCAGCTTCAGCATCAGTCCTTCCAATGAATATTCAGGATTGATTTCCTTCGGGATGACTAGTCTGATCTCCTTGCAGTCCAACGGACTCCCAAGAGTCTTATCCATTACCACAGTTCAAAAACAACAATTCTTTGGCCCTCAGCCTTCTTTATGGTCCAACTCTCACATCCATAATGACTATAGAAAAAACCATAGCTTTAACTAGATGGACATTTGCCGTTAAAGTAATGTCTCTGCTTTTTAATATGCTATCTAGGTTTGTCATAGCTTTTCTTTCAAGGAGCAAGTGTCTTTTAATTTCATAGCTGCATTAGCCATATTCAGTGATTTTGTCAGTGAATAGGAAAACTCAACATCATAAATATCACCTCACTGTGAATAATTTATGCATTCTAAATTTCAGTCATACCTGAACAGGTGTTTTAATTTTGTGAAATTTTATGAGATAATTGTAATATTCATTTCAATAGTAAAGAGCCAATTTGAGTTGAAGTGACTGTGAATAAGAAAGAAATAGGGAATATGATGTGGCACACTGATCCCTCTGTAGGAATGAAGGGATTTATGCCCCAAATGACAGGTGCTGCCAACAGACTCTCCTTAGTTGTCAGCTGCCTTTGGATATTGCCCCAGTTGAGAAGAGTTTTCCAGCCCAAGGCCACGCCCCTTGTCCAGGGTGCTTTACTGATCAATGCTAGGGTATAAAGGCCACACCTTTGTCCCACCTCAGGACAATTCTGAGGTTCGCTGAGACCTTCAGTAGGAATGGATCATAGCTCAACTTCTCCTTCTGCCCAGTTCAACTTCCTTCCTTTCCCTTCCACGTGTTCTAACTCCAAGAGGAATCTGTGTCAAAGCTCTTGCATGGTTATATCTAGCTCAGGGGTTTCCTTGCTCCTGGAATCTAACCTGTGACTGAGGACTTCTTCAGATATCAAACCCTGTTTATTATAAAGCTATAGTCCTTAATATAGCATGGTACTGGCTTCAGAATAAATGAATAGATATATGAAACAGGAAAAGAATACTTGGTATATGTGAGGGGTGACATTATATTTGGGAAAAAATGCACTGTTTACCAATAGTTGCTCTGACAGTTGTCTAACAGGTGGGGAAAAATAGGCCTTTTGCCAAAAAATTTGCACAATGAATAAGTACATAAATGTAAAGAACAAAAAAGTAAAATTGTTAATAAAATGTGACAAGACAGGAAAGAAGTTCTTAAATAATATGCAAAGGTTGAAACTGTAAAGAAGAAATTGATAAATTTGATTATATGTATATTTAAATTTTTCATTATATGTGTCAAACTTGGAGATGTATAATCCAAAGAATTGAACTTAGAATATATAAAGAATTTCCACAAATTAGTAAGAGATACAAGCAACAAACAGTAAACTAGCAAAGGTGCAAACTGCAGATTTGCAGAGGAAGAACTGCAAATGGCCAAAAAGCTTAAGAAAAGATGGCCAAACTCACTAGTAATTAACGAAATACAAATCGGGAGATGCTATTTCTCATCCTTGAGAACTAGCAAAAATAAAGCGTAAATATAACAAATGTGGGGGGAGATGTGAGAAAATAGCAACATCTTCTTTGAAGAGGCATTTGGTAATATCTTTCAAATTTTATTTCACATGTACATTTTTGAGAAACTCATGGAAATGTGCATATACTGACTTAAGTGATGATGAGTTCTCTCTAATTTGTAATAGCAAATATTTGGAAGCAATCTGTGTGTCCATACATAAGGGATGGGTGAACACTTGTATATACATATCATGAAATATTTATCATGTAGCAGTTAAATTGAGTTAAGCATGTTTACCTGTTTCAACAAAAATCTTGAAAATGTATTATGGAATAAAAATTGTGTACAGTAAAAAATACTTAAATTTAAACTTGTTAAATATTGTTGACAATTTATGAAGAAACATACAAGTGGTAAATATTTTTAACTGTGTTACAGAAGGAAAGCATAACAGCTTCAGGAAAATCGCTGTCTTTGAGGAGAGCAGAGAATGAGATGGGAAAAGTCTTCAACTGTAAGTAACATTTCATTTTTTTAAAGTGTATATATTATTTGACTGCATTGGGTCTTAGGTAGAATGCAGGATCTTTGTCGCATCACGCAGGATCTTCCGTTAGGGTGCACAGACACGAGTTGTGGTGTCTGGGCTCAGTGCTGCGGTGCCCAGGCTCCAGGGCAGTGGACTTGAGCAGTTGTGGCGGCAGGCTCTCTGGTTGTGGTGTGTGCTCAAAGTGCACTGGCACATGGTTGCAGGCTCTCTGGTTGTGGTGTGTGCTGGAAGTGCACTGGCACATGGTTGCAATGTGTGGGCTTGATTCGTCCACGGTGTGTAGGATCTTTGTTTCCTGACCAGGGATAGAACCTGCGTTTTTTGCATTGCAGGGCAGACTCTTAACCACTGGACCACAAAGTAAGTGCCAACATTTCACTGTTAATGGAAGAAAAAAAATCTTAAGTGAAAGGAATCTGAAAATGACAAAATGATATTAATTTTGGATTGTGGATATTCTGTGCATTTTTCTGCATGCCTGAAGTATTTTATTACATAGAGTTTTAAAAATTTGTAAAACAAGTGATGTGTAGTTAGAGGCCAGAAGTGAGCAAGTCTTGACTGGATTTTGTAATCATTTTAAAAACATCCTTTGAGTTTTGGAAATACTTTGAGGAAATTTTTTTTGTTTTAATGTAAAATTCATAAAATGTGAAATTTACCTTTGTAATAATTTTAAAGTATGTTCTTATGACTTTTAGTATATTCATAATGTTGGGCAATCATCACTAATATCTAATTTCATGCTTTCTGTCACCTTTTGAGGAATCTTGCAAGGAACCAGAAGTCGTGATTAGCAGTAGCAGCTTGAAATAAATGACCAAAATATTAATATTAAGTGATTTTATATGGATTCATAGACAGAGACTTGTGAGCGTTCAACTTACATGTTATAAATTCCTATATAACTAGAAACTTAGGGTCTTAATACCTCCTTTCCAGGAAAGAATAGCTGTTAGCAACTTTCAGAGTTACTCAATAATGCCTTTTCCTGGGTAGTAACTTCATCCTAAACTCTGTGTGATTTTATCCTTCTTGTGGCACTACCCAAAACAAAAACATGACTTCTGTCTAAGCCGTCAATGGGTATCCTCTCTTGCCTTCCCAAACTGTGTTGGAAGACTTAGGAGCTGCTATAGACTGCATGTTGTGTTCCCCATCAAGGTTCATGTTTTGAAATCCTGATCCACAGTGTAATAGTATTTGGAGGTGGAGCCTTGAGGAAGCGATTAGGTCATGAAGACAATGCCCTTGTGAATGAGATTAATGCCCCCTATAAAAGAGGTTCTGGAGAGTTCCCAGGTCCCTTCTGCCATGTTGGGACACAGAAGACAGCTGTCTATAAAACAGAAAGTGGGCTCTTACCAAATACTTAATCGGTTATCACCTAGATATTGAACTTCCTGCCTCCTGAACTGTGGTAAATGTTTTTTATTGCTTATAAGCCACCCAGACTGTGGACAGTCCACTGTTATCACCCAGTGGACTAGGACAGAGCCCCCTCTTCTGATATGTGCAGTGCAGTGTGTGTGTTTATTTCCATGATAACAACTACGCTTAGTTTTGTAATTACTTACAACAGTCAGCCTATCACCTCAAGAGGCCCTTGAATCCTGTGATCATATTGTTTTACCTTTGAATCCTCAAAACTTAGCATCATTTCTGCAACTTAGTAGATGTTCAAGTAAATGTCATTTGAATGAATGGCTTCAGTGCATGACTCATTTCAAGTCTGTGCAAGTCCAACAACAGACATTAGTCAGACTTCCCATTTTTGATCAGCTATTGAAAGTGGGACAGTTGATCTATGATTCAGCATATCTCCAGTAAGCAAGCCCAAGAGAATAATGTTAAAAACCCTGCCCTCCTGCAAGAGTCAGCTTGATCAAGAACCTTGTTTTAGTGGTTGATTTCCACAGTTAAGCTGTCTCTCACAATCTTACGTTGGATGTCCCTTCACATAATTTGTTGATTTTTAGCAAAACTGAAGAAAGAATAAGAATTCTTTAGAATTTTATATGTTGTCCCATAATGCATTCTTAATACTGAGGAACATACAAATCCAGGCTAAGATTCTTCTATTTGGCTCTGGAAAGACTGAAAGCAGATTGCTGTAGTGATCAAAAGTTTGGCTTGCAATCAGATGGATTGTGCTTCCTATCTGTACTCTGTCACTTTCTATCTAGAAAGTCACCAGGCAAATTACTTTACTTCTCTAAGACTCAATTTTCTTATCTGCAAAGTGGATATAATAATAAAAATGAATAATAAAAAATGAACTTCATATATTTTCTGTGAATGTTAAATGAAGTAATACATATGAGAAGCATTAAGCATATAGCCTAGTATATAGTAAGTGTTCCCTTAATATCAGTGATTGTTATCTGGAACTTTGAGTGATAGATAATTTTTGGTCATGGAAAGAGTCTCTGAGGAACCTCTAGGGTTGTGTACAATGCAGAAAAGTGCAAAGTGAATAAGTTCAAGGAATTCAGGATTCAAAATTCAGTTTTACCTGAAAGACCTTGGACAATTCACTTAATCCTCATATGTCTTCAGTATTGTTAAAAAATATTATCTTCGCCTTTTTCACATCTCTCTTGCTATGTATTTTCTGTTTTTTTCCCCTCTTTATACAGACTTCCTTGAGAAAAGGAATCTGTTGATACTTTTTGACACCTTAGTCAAGAATTGCTTCTCTCCACAGGAATTTACTTTTCACTGTAATCATTCAGTAAGTTCTGATAAGCTATGTATCTACTAAAGGAATGTTACTTATTAAGAATTGATGATGGAAGAGGAGTTTTGAAATGGGTAGAGACTTCCAGTGACTCTGAAATACTTATATGTGTATTTTCTTCTGCTTCTGTATAAAGCTGGAAAAGAAAAAAAAGAAAAACAGGCAAACAATCTCATGCTACCCTTTGATTTTGGGTTGCTTGACAAACAATTTTCGTTTCTAAAGCACTTGAAAGTCTTTTTTGGTAACATTTTCAGTCTGGCAACGAGCAGAGCAAGATGAACATCTCTTAATCTTTCTTTCCAAGACAGCTCTGTCATCCTGTTTCTACATATCTGCTTTGTCATTGTATATTCACAGAAAATATTTGGCCCTCTAGGACTCTGGAGACATTCTAGAATGAACATGCTCAGAGTTAGGGCTGAATCTGAGCCCCACAGCTCAGCTGATTGGAAGCCTCTGTTCCCATATCTATAACAGTAAGACAGTGGACTAGGTCCTGAATTGCAAATAGAATTTATTTTGAATTCCTACTTTGAGTATTCGGTACTGAGCTGAGACAGCGAAGATAAAACCTGATGCATTGGGAGAGTGTTTTGTGATAAATTAACCATAAGCATGGGATGGAGGAATGAAAGCCCTTATGCCAAATCTTGCTATCCCTAGACCACAAAATCACTGAGGCCTTTCTAGTTCTAGCATCACATCAGACTGTTACTGATTCTCTGCTGCTGCTAAGTCACTTCAGTCCGACTCTGTGCGACCCCATAGACGGCAGTCCACCAGGCTCCCCCGTCCCTGGGATTCTCCAGGCAAGAACACTGGAGTGGGTTGCCATTTCCTTCTCCAATGCATGAAAGTGAAAAGTGAAAGTGAAGTCGCTCAGTTGTGTCTGACTCTTAGTGACCCCATGGACTGCAGCCTACCAGGCTCCTCCTTCCATGGGATTTTCCAGGCAAGAGTACTGGAGTGGGGTGCCATTGCCTTCTCGAGACTGATTCTCTACTTGCTCTTAATAAGATGTGAAGTGTCTGCCCTCCAAACAGTTCAGTCACCTGCTTAATTGACTAGAATGCCATTTACATGCACTGCATGTGTTATTACCCATTCCTTTTCTAAAGACGTTGAGGTACAATAAATACTTTTGTAAAGCTAAAAGAAAGAATTCAGAAAAAGGGAATGGAAAATGAGAATAAATATATGAAAAATAGGAAGTATAAGAACAAGTATGAAATTCAAGGTTTAATTTTAACCTTCCTAACTTTATTCTCTAGTACTCTATTCTCTCTTTCTATTTAATGCCATAGATGGTGGCACAGAAGAAAGAATCACATTGGTCTGGTGGTAATATGGGAAACTCTGGACATTTTTCAGATTTTTTCATGAAAATGTCTGGTAGAATCCTGAAATTTTTTTGAGGATTCAGCATGATGTGAGAAATGCTTTTGCAGTCTTACTGAGTCAGACTTAAGCAATCAAAATGATTGCTCTATTTAAAATTCATCAACAGTAATGAGCTCTTGCGTCATTTTGTAAAGATGAGACTTGAGTCTCATGTGAAGCCTTTTAAAACCTCATTGCTGTCTACAGTGCCCTTGGCTGCAGTTACCCAAGGCATAGTAAATACATCAGCATGGCCAAGTTGGGGCAGGGGAAAGAGTCACATGTTTTAAGACTACAGTTTATGACTAGGATGATATTTTCCCTCTTTTGTTTTGCATTGAGGATGTATAAAAATAATGATATTGGCATGATTATAAATGATATATTTCTTGAAGCTACTCTTGAGCCTTTCTGCAAGATGGATTTTCAAAGTCTTTCATATATTATTTATATATTTAAACAAAAATGTAATTAGGGTTATTTCTTTTGCCAAAATGCTATAGAATTTTTTCCTAAGTGATTTCTGTGCTCTTACCCTCTCTTCCACTTAGTATTGTCAGGTTACTCTTTTTTAAAAGAAAAAAAAAATATTGAGAAGGCTTCTGGTTCTGGCAAAGTAGTAATAAGAATTAAATTTCTCCTCTTGCCTGAAACAAAAAAAAAATCAAAGTAAATTAAGAAATGATTTTTAAGATGTATATTAGGCAATGAAAGACAGTGATCTCAGAGAGATGGCCAACAAATGAGGGAACCCTAGGATTGCCAAAATTTGTTGCTTGAGAGTTTCCAGACCATTGCACACTGAGGAAAAACACAGGCAGAGGCTGCAAAACTGAAGTTGAGCTAGAACTGAGAATCTGGAGAGACCAAGACACTTTGAGTTTGCAGGCAGGATGCTGGAGAGGAGAGGTCTGCCAAAAGAGAGTTCTCTCTAGATTGACAGAGGGTCCTCCTCAAGTATTCAGTAACATAATGATCAGGGCATGTATGTGCAGAAACTGTTTGAGTACAAAGAAAGAAATACTCAAAAAGATCAGAGACAACATCACTCAGATCCCATATGGGGCCAGAACTAGCGGGATAAACTAGGGAATAGGACTAGATCCAACCCCTACTGGAAAGGAAAAACTCATCATTCGTGAACTATTTGGATAGAATGCTGAGAATAGTCTTGCTTCAGTAGTGGAGAATAATTAGATCTAGACAAAACACTGCTCAAGTCTTGCCTGATAAATCTTGTAAGCAGTGACAGAAGGGATAAAACTATTGCCAAATTACTTAACTGTGTCCCGGAACAAAACCCAAGAGTAGTTATAGGAATACAAAAATATCCAACACCCAACAAAGTAGAACACAGTATCCTGCATTCTATCAAAAAATGCCAGACATGCAAAGAAACAGGAAAACCTAGAATAAGGAGGAAAACTAATCAGCTAAAACTGACCCAGGACTGCTTGGGGCTAGTGCACTGGGACGACCCAGGGGGATGGTATGGGGAGGGAAGAAGGAGGAGGCTTCAGGATGGGGAACACATGTATGCCTGTGGCGGATTCATTTTGATGTTTGGCAAAACTAATACAATTATGTAAAGTTTAAAAATAAAATAAAATTTTAAAAATTAAATTAAATGACAAGGGCATTGGAAAATCATTATACTATATTTCATATGTTCAGAAAGCTAGAGTAAAAACTGAACATGCTAAATAAATAGAGAGGTAAAAGTATAGAAAAAAAGCCATGTCGAACTTTTAGAGACAAAAAACATAAAAATAAATCCTAGAAATAAAACCTAGATGAAAAAAGCATTAATAGGATTATAGCAGATTAAACATCAGAGAAGTTTTGTAAACTTGAATACACACAATAAACCCTATCCAAAATCAAACATAGAGAAAAAAAGACTAGCTAAAAAATTACAAAGAACATAAGAATCAGTAAACTATGGTACAACTTCAAGTGAGTTAATGTATGCATAATTGGAGTTTCCAGGAAAGAGGGAACTAGAAAAAGATAAATGGTGAACAAAAAGTTTTCAAATTTATGAAAACTATAAACCTTCACAAAACTTAAAATCCCAAGAATTAAGAAATGGAAAGAATACTACCCCAATGTACATCATAACCAAATTGCCCAAAACTGGTGATAGTGAGAAAATTTTATAAGCAGCTGGAGAAAAGTGTTACATTGTATACAGAGGAACGCAGATAATGATGACAGCAGCTTTCTTGTTTAAAAAAAAAAAAAAGCAATGCCAGTGGAAACACAGCAAAGCAACATTTAAAAATTTCTGAAAGAGTGAAAAACTATCTTGAATTCCATACCCAGTGAAAATATCTTTCCAAAAGAATGTTACATAAAGCCTTTTTCCAACATCCAAAAACTGAAATAACTCATTGGCAGTAATTTATACTACAGGAATGTTTTAAGAAGCTCTTGAGGCCAAAGAAAAATGATACCAGTTGGAAATTGGGATCTATACAAAGACCATAAAGATTTTTTTTATTGTTTAAATATATTTAAAAGATAATTGAGTACATAATTAAAAACAGTAACACAAAGATGTAGAGTTTATAAGATATGTAGAAGTAAAATGTATGACTGTAATAGCACAAAGACTAATAGGGAAGAAGTGGAAGTAAACTGTTATGAGGTCCTTATAATATCATTTGGAATGATACATTATCACCTGCAGATAAACGGAGGTACATTACACATGTATACTCTAAATCCTAAAGCATCCCTTAAATAACAGAACAAAGAATAAGAATTGTTAGCAAATAAGCCCACATGCAAATTAACAAAAGAAATAAAATGGACTCATAGAAAATACCCTGGTTATCCAAAAGAAGGCAGAAAAAGAGGGAAAAGGAAATGGAGAACATGTAGGACAAAGAGAAGTTAAATACGAGGTTGATTTAAATCTAACCATATTAATAATGTGAACCATGTATAAATAATCTAAATACCTCGGTTAAAAGACAGAGATTGTCCCAAGTATATAATGCATATAAAGAATGTTGTTTATTACTTGTAATGTAAAGACACAAACAAGTTGAAAGTATGGAAAAAGGAATGCCATACTAACAGTGTCATTTCATAATGATAAGTGTATCACCCATTGCTGGTAGAAATGTTAAATGTTAAATGGCAGAAGTCTCTTTGGAAAACAGCTTGGAGGTTCTTTACAACGTTAAGCATAGACCTGCCATATGACCCAGGCCTTTCACTCCTTGGTATTTATACTCAAGAGAAATTAAAGTATCTGTCTATAGAAAGACTTTATACAGATGTTCATAACAGCTGTATTTGTAACAGCCCCAAACTGTCAGCCCAATGTTCATCCGTAGGTGAATGGAAAAACTAAATATATTATATCCATAAATGAAATAGTATTTAGTAATAAAAGGAATGGATTCTTGATGCAAGCAACAGTGTGAAAGAATCCCAAAATAATTGCTCAGCTTACACACCAGATAAAAAAAGAAGGAGCAAACTACTATGTAATACTATTACATAAAATCCTAGGAAATGCAAACTAACATGTAGTGACAGAAAGCAGGTCACTGAGTGCCACATGGGTGAGCAGGAGGCGGGTAATGTGGGCAGGGGTGAGAGAGATGACAAAGGGGCAGAAGGGGTCTTTTGAGAGTGGTGTATTATGTTCAGTAACTTTAGTGTAATGATGGAACATAGGTTATATTTAACATGTGGACACATGTCATATGTCAAAACTTATAAAATTGAACCCTTTAAATATGTGCAGTTTATTGTACATCAGTAAAAACTCTTTGTACATCAATAAATGTACAAAGCTGGAATCAATTGGATTCCAAGCTGGAATCAAGATAGCAGGGAGAAATATCAATAACTTTAGATAGGCAGATGACACTACCCTTATGGCAGAAGGCAAACAAAAACTAAAGAACCTCTTTATGAAAGTGAAAGAGGAAAGTGAAAAAGTTGGGTTAAAACTCAACATCCAGAAAACTAAAATCATGGCATCTGGTCCCATCACTTCATGGCAAATAGATGGGGAAACAGTGACAGACTTTATTTTCCTGGGCTCCAAAATCACTGCAGATGGTGACTGCAGCCATGAAATTAAAAGACGCTTGCTCCTTGGAAGAAAAGCTATAAACAACCTAGACAGCATATTAAAAAGCAGAGACATTGCTTTGCCAACAAAGGTCCGTCTAGTCAAAGCTATGGCTTTCCCAGTAGTCATGTATGGATGTGAGAGGTGGACTCTAAAGAAAGCTGAGCACTGAAGAATTGATGCTTTTGAACTGTGGTGTTGGAGAAGACTCTTGAGGGTCCCTTGGACAGCAAGGAGATCCAACCAGTCCATCCTAAAGGAAATCAGTCCTGAATATTCATTAGGACTGATGCTGAAGCTGAAATTTCAATACTTTGGCCACCTGATGCAAAGAACTGACTCACTGAAAGACCCTGATGCTGGGGAAAATTGAAGGCAGGAGAAGGGGATGACAGAGGATGAGATGGCTGGATGGCATCACCAACTCAGTGAACATGAGTTTGAGCAAGCTCTGGGAGTTGGTGATGGACAGGGAAGGCTGGTGTGCTGCAGTCCATGGGATCACAAAGAGTCGGACACGACTAAGCGACTGAACTAAACTGAAGGTGTTCAAAAACAACTGGAATGCAATAATATGCACAGAAGATTTCACCTCATAGTGAGCAGGATAAAAATATTGTATCGCTTTCTCCTATCCACTTTACACCTTAAACCTTAGCATTTTATTTTATCAGCAGAACAGTTAACTTGATAACTGTCTGTGAAACAGAAAAGTGCTGACTAGAACCTTGATTGGACTCACGTTAGCTAAATATGTATGTGCATGCCAAGTCTCCTCAGTCATGTCCAACTCTTTGCGACCCCATGGACTGTAGCCCACCAGGCTCCTCTGTCCATGGGATTCTCCAAGCAAGATACTGGAATGAGTTGTCATGCCCTCCTCCAGGGGGATCTACAGGCAGGTTCTTTGCCACTAGTACCACCCCAGAAGCCCCACTGAGTACCTTTTCCCCAAATAATCACTACCATGTTGACTTTAAGTATCTTCCAGTACAATTATAATTTTTTTGTCAGTTTCAAAAAGCTTAAAACCTTATTCAGAATTTCCTTATCCACTAAAGAAAATATTCAGACTAATTTCCTAATCCACTAAAGAAAATATTCAGACTCTTTGTGGCACAAGTATAAATGCAGACACAGGCTCACAGAGCTTGAAAGAGCCTCAGAAATAATCTGAATTGCTTTTTATAAAAGAAAGAGATTGAGGATCAGAACAAGTGAATGACCACTTTTGAAGTCACTCAACTAATTGAGATTGCAACCTATGTGTCCTTATTCCCTAAGTAGGAGTGCAGTATTTCACAAATCAGAGTGCTTTAGGATAGAAGCCATTTAATAAATACGTGTTAAAATCAGAATGAATATTGCAGATTGAACTGGTGACCTGATAGTCTCCGATTTTAAGATACGCTGAATTATTAGAAAAGGAAAACCAAACTCTGGTGCCATCTTTCCATTAACACACATTAACACATTAATACACTTTCCACATTAACGCACTTGCCTTTTTGGAAAAGGACTCAGTAGGAAGAGATTACACTGCCCTTACCCTTTTTGGTCATTTCTGCTCTGTTATATTTAAGGCATAACCCTTTTATTTGGGTTTATAGAAAACATGGGCCAGGTCAAAGTCTCCCATTATTTTCACCCCCTTTCCTATGTTTTCTTAACTTTGCATTGCACTTGATTTTTGTCTATATATTTTAATTAAATTTCTGGTAAAAACCTTTCCAGGGATCCTGGAAACATTCATTCAGTCTTCTCAAGTTCTAAGTTATTTAAGGCATAAGTTATGCATAAGCACGAGAGAGAGAGAAAATAAAAAAAAGACTAGCACACAGCCACTGACCCGTCAGAAGGGGTGGAGAGAAAGATCTTTGCGTGAATGTTAAAACTAGTATCAATAGAGAAGACACCACAATAGACTGGTGCAACATATCTTACCATGAATGCACACACAGAAAATTTCTCATTTCTTTTTCTTCCTACTTCTCTATTGTTTTGTATGACTATACCATTAACTTAGTATTAAAAAGAAAATGCTAATTCTTTGTGGCCCAATTTAAGTCTAGAATATAATCTACTCATATTTTCTGTATGTAGTTTCCAAAAATCCTGACTGCATCCATAGAGATTGAGAAATAGTAGATGACAAAAGAAGGCTGATCTTCAAGGAAGTTTAATTGAAGGATAACACCATGTAGTCTGCAAAATAATCGGAGCACAGTTTACTGTTATGATACAGCAGTTCTCAAATTGTGGAGTATGTAAGAGTCACTGGGTATTCCCTGACTTTTCTCCCAGAAATTCTGATTTAGTAGGTCGGGAGTGGAGCCCCACAATTTCCACTTTTTAACAAGTTTTACAAGTAATTTTGTTGCAAGTGGATTTATGTTGATAAAAATTGTTCAGCCTCTTTCCTTTTCTGGTTTCTACCTAAACTTTGGTTAAAATTACAGTTACACAACTCACTAGCTGGAAGGCCTTAGAAAAGTAACATGACCTTTCAGTGTCTTGACTTTGAGAATAATTCAGGGTTTTGCAAGGATTAATAATATATGTGAAGTGCCTGGTACATGGTAGACATTTAAATAATGTTAAATTCTTTCCCCAAATAAATATCATGTTCCTTCTTAATCTGACCCTAAACTGGAATGTACTTCTCCTTTAATTCCTAACCTGGTTGTAAACAACTCCACTGTTTCAGATCATGAAGAAAATCACATACCTCAATTCAAATGACTGGTTGCCAGTCCCAGAAACATTTTTGCTATGTTTGAATGACTCAGGCATGACAGAACATTAATGCATGCATATAGTTATCCACATCACAAAAGCCAACTAAATCAGTTGATTTAGATATTTAAACTTACTCAAGTGAAAAACACTCAAACATACCACCCACCAAACTTACCACCATGTGTTGGGTCCTACTTTGCAAACTGAGAAAAATTGCTTTAAGGATGAATAAGAAGGTACAGGTCCGTCTAGTCAAGGCTATGGTTTTTCCTGTACATCCTGTCATGTATGGATGTGAGAGTTGGACTGTGAAGAAGGCTGAGTGCCGAAGAATTGATGCTTTTGAACTGTGGTGTTGGAGAAGACTCTTGAGAGTCCCTTGGACTGCAAGGAGATCCAACCAGTCCCTTCTGAAGGAAATCAGCCCTGGGATTTCTTTGGAAGGACTGATGCTAAAGCTGAAACTCCAGTACTTTGGCCACCTTATGCAAAGAGTTGACTCATTGGAAAAGACTCTGATGCTGGGAGGGATTGGAGGCAGGAGGAGAAGGGGACAGCAGGGGATGAGATGGCTGGATGGCATCACTGACTCGATGGACGTGAGTCTGAGTGAACTCCGGGAGTTGGTGATGGACAGGGAGGCCTGGAGTGCTGTGATTCATGGGGTCACAGAGTCAGACATGACTGAGCGACTGAACTGAACTGAACTGAACTGAAGAAGGTACAGAGAAGGTCTGCTCACAAGGAAATGTTCAAGATAAACCCTTGACCTTTTTTTTCAAAATGTGTTCTAGTTCTCAGCCTCTTGTATTCATATTCATCCAAAGATCTTAGATACAGCAAGGTGCTTTGACATGTCTAAGAGTTAAACACAAGCCCAGTGCACACCCAGAAGCCCAGAGGAATATTTTTCAAAATGAGAATTATGTTTGGGCCAATAGCCAGTAAGGGCAAGGAAGAACTCAGCAGCTCAAAGGAACATGCAGAACTCAACACTCTGAGGCTGATGAAATGTTCTCTCCTTACTCATCAGGGCTGGATCGGTGCCAGCTGATGTTATCAACAAAATTTGACCCCATCCTTTCCAGATCCTCAGTCTTAAGGATCTTTTGCCATCCTACAGATTCCACCAAAGTCATCCTAGGCCGTATGCTTAAAAAGTCAATCCCCTCCTCCAGCACTGCCCCAC
Source organism: Bos taurus (assembly GCF_002263795.3). Classification (NCBI taxonomy): domain Eukaryota; kingdom Metazoa; phylum Chordata; class Mammalia; order Artiodactyla; family Bovidae; genus Bos; species Bos taurus. Next base: position 14,689,371 of record NC_037355.1, on the reverse strand, counting down.
AAAACTGGAGGAAAGTGTGTTAGGTTTGTACTTATGCTCAAAGGGCTAGAAATGCAAACTTGTGTTTTAAATATTTAGTTTTTAAATAAAAAATCATACAGATGCAAAGTTCTAAAAGTCAAACAATGCTAGTAGCTTATACTAAAACAAAACAGATAAAAAAAATTAGCTGCCCCCCCGCCCCCGACCAGCAACATTTACCCTGTTCTCCAAAGGCAACTCCCTTCAAGTATGTTACCTGTTTCATCTGGTATTTATGTCTATTTTTTAAAGAATTAACTTAAAAAACTGGAAATAGAACTGCCATATGACCCAGCAATCCCACTGCTGGGCATACACACTGAGGAAACTGGAATTGAAAGAGACATGTGTACCCCAGTGTTCATCGCAGCACTGTTTACAATAGCCAGGACATGGAAGCAACCTAGATGTCCATCAGCAGACAAATGGATAACAAAGCTGTGGTACATATACACAATGGAGTATTACTCAGTTATTAAAAAGAATGCATTTGAATCAGTTCTAGTGAGGTGAATGAAACTGGAGCCTATTATACAGAGTAAAGTAAGTCAGAAAGAAAAAAACATCAATACAGTATATTAACACATATATATGGAATTTAGAAAGTTGACCCTATATGCAAGACAACAAATGAGACACAGATGTAAAGAACAGACTTTTGGACTCTGTGGGAGAAGGTAAGGGTGAGATGATTTGAGAGAATAGCATTGAAACATGTACATTACCATATGTGAAATAGATTGCCAGTCCAGGTTTGATGCATGAGACAGGGTGATCAGGGCCGGTGCACTGAGATGACCCTGAGGGATGGGATGGGGAGGGAGGTGGAAGGGGGGTTCAGGATGGGGAATACCTGTACACTTGTGGCTGATTCATGTCAATGTATGGCAAAAACCACTACAATATTGTAAAGTAATTAATAAATTTTTTAAAAAAGTTAATCAAAAGAAAACAAAAGGTTAACTTTAGGTTAGTGTAATTATATAAATATAATTCATTACTGTGCCAAGTCATGATATTATTTTCTTTCCCTGAACATAATTTTTGTTTTTCCTAGAGTTATTTATTGCATCTTTTAAAAGAATTTACTTGATTTTCTCTGTGTTTACACTTAATGTCTTTCTACATCCTCTGGCAGCCAGCATTTCAGTAGAATTGCTCACAAACACAACCTGTCAGATAATTTATTTCCACTTTTTCTAGACTTTCCTCCTAAAGTCAATTTAGGCCTCCTATTTCAATTTGAACAGGTTTCCTGGAAGAGAAACTTCACAGCTCTTATTCTTTGTCATTTCCTTGGCTTAAATCCTGTAACCAGGATACATGGCTATTTTTTTTTTTTTTTTTTTTGCTTTTGCTTGAGGAGAAAATGGTAACTCATTTTTTAAATTAAAAATTATCAAATTATTGCAAATTATTATTTTTTCTTTTATTATTATTATTATTATTATTTTTTACTTTACAATATTGTATTGGTTTTGCCATACATCAGCATGCATTATGTGGAATCTAAACAATACAACAAACTAGTGAATATAACAATATTTTTAAGGAGGTGAATGTAAAGTAACTTTCAAAAATTTTATAAAAATAATTTGCATCCAACACGTGTACACCTGTGCTGCTGCTGCTGCTGCTGCTAAGTCGCTTGAGTCGTGTCCGACTCTGTGCGACCCCATAGATGGAAGCCCACTAGGCTCCCCCGTCCCTGGGATTCTCTAGGCAGGAGTACTGGAGTGGGGTGCCATTGCCGTCTCCGGTACACCTGTGGTGGATGCAAATTATTTTTTTTTATAAAATTTTTGAAAATTACTTTACATTCACCTTTTTAAAAATATTGTTATATTCACTAGTTTGTTGTATTGCTTAGATTCCACATATAAGTCGTATCATACAGTATTTTTCTTTCTCTGACTTATTTCACTTAGCACAGTGCCCTCCGAGTCTATCCATGTTGCTGCAGATGGAAGAATTTTGCTCTTTTTAATGGCTGGATAGCATTCCATTTTGTGTGATATAAAGAAGATTATACCACAACTTCTTTATCCATTCATCTGTTGATGAAAACTTAGGTTGTTTCCATATTTTGGCAATTGTAACATTGGGGTTCATGAATGTTTTCAAATTAGTGCTTTGAGTTTTTTTTGTGTGTGTATACACACACACACACACACACATACTCAGGAGTGGAACTGCTTTGTCCTATGGTTGTTCTATTTTCAGTTTTTTGAGAAGCCTCTATACTGTTTTCCATCATGGCTACTCAATTTTTTTTTGTTGTTTTACTTTTTTCTTTTGGTGAAGACTAACTCATTTTTAATAGCCTGATTTTAAGATCAACTCTAAAGGATCCCCGATTAAAAAAAAAATTGCTCCATTTATATTTTAATGATACCTCCAAATAGAAAACTAACCTGATTTACACATTACTCTTAATTGTGGTAACTGTTATGTTCTCCCCCCAAAAATCAAGATCAAAACTATCTGGTAGAGCAACCTAAGATTGTGATAAGTTTTCCAGAATAGAGAGCCAAAACCTGGGATGTTATCCATGGAGAAGTCTTCAAAATTTGTATTTTCCCCTCATATTCTACAATTTTTCTTATAGCATATTGTCATCTGATTCTGGCAATGCACTATAATTGAATGCCATGTACAAGCAACAGGAAAAATCAATTCACTGACCATGATAAAAGAGAAATGAGCTACAGACTCACTAGGGAAGTTTATAAAGCTTCTCTGTAGGGTTGAGTTATTGGTTTTTATTCTGAAGCAGCAGCACTGAAGCACAAAAAATGCCAGTAATTGGGGTCAGTGTTCAGTCAGACCCCCCCACCAAAGGATCTTCAGCCAACTCTGTTAGAATAAAACTTCAACTTCAAATAAGCGTGTGATGCCTCTAACTTTTCCATTAGGAAAAGTTAATGAGTTTCTTTTGACAAGAGTGTTACAGAGGTGTGATTCTCAGAAATGAAAGTCTAGATACCTCAGACTCCATGTGTGTAAAAAAAGATACTCTTGAAAGGAGACAAAATATACATTAATTTCAATGCTTTTTTTTTTTTTTCTCTGTATAAAACCCTTAGGTTCAGTACCAAAGAAACTGTGTTGAAATGAATAGAAATAAAATGACTGTTTCCTACCAAGAGAAGCACAGTAGTCAAGGACTAATTTCAATTCACCTTGCAGAGAAGGAGGCTGTAGGCTACTAAAAGGGAAATCAGGCCATTAGAGCTTTGCACTGCTGCTTACGAGGAAGTGTGTTCTTCCTGTGTGACCTAGGAAGAGACCAAAAAGGCGGAAGGAACACTGAATTTTCTGAGAACATTGGTACGTGGCCTGAATACGAGTTCCTCAGAGGTTACATGTTTGTTCCCTCAGGTCTAATAGGTACCTACCTATATACCACACTTCCTTAAAGCTATCACTTACTTTTAGCTCTTCCAAGTGTCAGTTTCCTAAACAGAAAATAACAGTAGTGTTGCATTCAGGAGCTGTTTTGAGAATTGAAATTTTATAGACATAACAAGTTATATTTACAAAGGTTTGGTGGTGTCTTAAAAATTTAGGCCACAAACATGAGTATTTCAACAGTCCCCTACACTCCTGAAAATATATCCCAAAGTTGATGTGAAAACGTCAAGGTTGATATTTGTTGACTTCATATCCCTCTAAATCTTCAGTGACCTCCTTCCTCTGCCATGAAACCTTTGGCCATTCCAACTTCCACTCATTTCTCATTTCTAAATTTCTGCAGAATTTAGTTCCTACCTACATATACACTTCCCAGGCAGTGTTAGTGGTAAAGAACCCACCTACCAGTCCAGGAGATATGAGAGACATCCCTGGGTCGGGAAGATCCCCTGGAGGAGGGCATGGCAACCCACTCCAATATTCTTGCCTGGAGAATTCCATTGACAGAGGAGCCTGTTATGGACTGTAACAGTCCATAAGGTCGCAGAGAATCAGACAGAACTGAAGCGACTTAGAACTCACATGCACACATATACTCACCACTTAGAGCCTTTGGCTACTTTTTTTTTTTTTTCCTAATGAAAGTTTTCACCTACAAGTAACTGAAAGCTCCTTGAGTACAGAGACAAGTTTTGGTTGTTTTCTGTTTCCTTGATTGTACCTAGAATAATGCCCTTGCTCTGAAGGTTTGTTCACTGCCTGTTGATTCTTATTCAGAGGACCATCTCCTTTTAGTTAGTGATTGTTGAAAATCTATCCACACATTCCATTCATTTGAGGACCCTATGTTAAATACCAGAGTCCAACCGCATCTATAAAGATTCTACTTTAATTGGTCTTAGATAAAATCTGGGCATTTGTATTTTCTAGATGTTCCTCAGGTAATTCTAGTCTGCCACTGCTGCAAGCCCTCTTTTAAAAGTAGTTCATCTGTAAAGTTGGGTAGAGAAAGAAACATGGTGAATGGTGAGAGAAGAGCAATCTAGGTTTTTTTCATGTTCACCTGGAAAAAGAGGCTCCCCTCAACTGCTAATTCTGGTGGCTTAGATGGTGAAGAATCTGTCTACAGTGCAGAAGAAAGGGTTCGATCCCTGGGTCAGGCAGATCTCCTGAAGAAGGGAAAGGCAACCCACTCCAGTATTCTCACCTGGAGAATTCCATGGACAGAAGAGTCTGGTAGGCTACAAGTTCACAGGGTTGCAAAGAGTCAGACATGACTGAGTGACTAACACTTTCACTTTCGATGGCTGATTATTTGACAATCTTAAAAGTTCTCTGACACCCCACTGACCTCTCAAGACACTCATATCTATCTCAACTTTTCTCAGAGGTCTCGGGTAGTAAATTTAACAAAGTTAAACAGGTTTCTTTGCCATAGGCCTTCTCAGAATCTTCAGTAATCCAATGTTTAGTGAAGCTCCAAGAGGGATGTTGTATGCAGTCATCTGAAGTTACTTTATACAGAGCTTATGGGGACTCTCTCATTTCTCATTTAGGAAATGCTGCTTGTATGTATGTAAGTATAGCATGGACTAGATGGGTGGAAAATGTTGAAGTAGGGATGGGTGGAATAATTTTGTTCCAGAAGTTAAGAATATTGATAATAAATCTTCTAAAATCCAGAGACCATTTTAATCTCTGCAAGATTTTGAAAGGGGCCTCAAATTGGAATTAATGGCTGCTCACATAAATGGCATTAATACCACACAGTGATATGTTCTGTTTTGCCAACTGACTCTTCACTACTTAGAGATATTTAATTATGTTTTCCAGTTTCCAAAAAAAGAGGCTTGTTGCAGTATTTCTAAATGTAAAAGGCAAAGTATAACTGTAGGAGGAATTAATTATATTCATGATTTGAGTTAGAATTAAGGATAAAGATTACTAATCTTTTGAGGATAGCCTGTGTTCTTAATCCACTGAAAAATAACTCATAGTAAATGTATACTAGATGAGAATTTAGAGGAAGAACTTCAGGAAAACTTATTGAAGAGAGGATCAGATCAGATCAGATCAGTTGCTCAGTCATGTCCGACTCTTTGGGACCCCATGAATCTCAGCACGCCAGGCCTCCCTGTCCATCACCAACTCCCAGAGTTCACTCAGACTCATGTCCATCGAGTCAGTGATGCCATCCAGCCATCTCACTCTCTGTCGTCCCCTTCTCCTCCTGCCCCCAATCCCTCCCAGCATCAGAGTCTGTTCCAATGAGTCAACTCTTCGCATGAGGTGGCCAAAGTACTGGAGTTTCAGCTTTAGCATCAGTCCTTCCAAAGAAATCCCAGGGCTGATTTCCTTCAGAAGGGACTGGTTGGATCTCCTTGCAGTCCAAGGGACTCTCAAGAGTCTTCTCCAACACCACAGTTCAAAAGCATCAATTCTTCGGCACTCAGCTTTCTTCACAGTCCAACTCTCACATCCATACATGACCACAGGAAAAACCATAGCCTTGACTAGACGAACCTTTGTTGGCAAAGTAATGTCTCTGCTTTTGAATATGCTATCTAGGTTGGTCATAACTTTCCTTCCAAGGAGTAAGCGTCTTTTAATTTCATGGCTGCAATCACCATCTGCAGCGATTTTGGAGCTCAGAAAAATAAAGTCTGATACTGTTTCCACTGTTTCCCCATCTATTTCCCATCAAGTGGTGGGACCGGATGCCATGATCTTTGTTTTCTGAATGCTGAGCTTTAAGCCAACTTTTTTAGTCTCCACTTTCACTTTCATCAAGAGGCTTTTGAGTTCCTCTTCACTTTCTGCCATAAGGGTGGTGTCATCTGCATATCTGAGGTTATTGATATTTCTCCCGGCAATCTTGATTCCAGCTTGTGTTTCTTCCAGTCTAGCATTTCTCAGGATGTACTCTGCATATAAGTTAAATAAACAGGGTGACAATATACAGCCTTGATGAACTCCTTTTCCTATTTGGAACCAGTCTGTTGTTCCATGTCCAGTTCTAATCATTGCTTCCTGACCTGCATACAAATTGCTCAAGAGGCAGATCAGGTGGTCTGGTATCCCCATCTCTTTCAGAATTTTCCACAGTTTATTGTGATCCACACAGTCAAAGGCTTTGGGATAGTCAATAAAGCAGAAATACTGTTTTTCTGGAACTCTCTTGCTTTTTCCATGATCCAGCGGATGTTGGCCATTTGATCTCTGCTTCCTCTGCCTTTTCTAAAACCAGCTTGAACATCAGGAAGTTCACAGTTCACATATTGCTGAAGCCTGGCTTGGAGAATTTTGAGCATTACTTTACTAGCGTGTGAGATGAGTGCAATTGTGCGGTAGTTTGAGCATTCTTTGGCATTGCCTTTCTTTGGGATTGGAATGAAAACTGACCTTTTCTAGTCCTGTGGCCACTGCTGAGTTTTCCAAATTTGCTCACATATTGAATGCAGCACTTTCACAGCATCATCTTTCAGGATTTGAAATAGCTCAACCAGAATTCCATCACCTCCACTAGCTTTGTTTGTAGTGATGCTTTCTAAGGCCCACTTGATTTCACATTCCAGGATATCTGGCTGTAGGTCAGTGATCACACCACCATGATTATCTGGGTCATGAAGATCTATTTTGTACAGTTCTTCTGTGTATTCTTGCCATCTCTTCTTAATATCTTCTGCTTCTGTTAGGTCCATACCATATCTGTCCTTTATCAAGCTCGTCTTTGCATGAAATGTTCCTTTGGTATCTCTGATTTTCTTGAAGAGATCCCTAGTCTTTCCCATTCTGTTGTTTTCCTCTATTTCTTTGCATTGATCGCTGAAGAAGGCTTTCTTATCTCTTCTTGCTATTCTTTGGAACTCTGCATTCAGATGTTTATATCTTTCCTTTTCTCCTTTGCTTTTTGCTTCTCTTCTTTTCACAGCTATTTGTAAGGCCTCCGCAGACAGCCATTTTGCTTTTTTGCATTTCTTTTCTATGGGAATGGTCTTGATCCCTGTCTCCTGTACAATGTCATGAACCTCATTCCATAGTTCATCAGGCACTCTATCTATCAGATCTAGGCCCTTAAATCTATTTCTCACTTCCACTGTATAATCGTAAGGGATTTGATTTAGGTCATACCTGAATGGTCTAGTGGTTTTCCCTACTTTCTTCAATTTAAGTCTGAATTTGGCAATAAGGAGTTCGTGGTCTGAGCCACAGTCAGCTCCTGGTCTTGTTTTTGCTGACTGTATAGAGCTTCTCCATCTTTGGCTGCAAAAAGTATAATCAATCTGATTTTGGTGTTGACCATCTGGTGATGTCCATGTATAGAGTCTTCTCTTGTGTTGTTGGAAGAGGGTGTTTGAGGAGAGGAAGTTCATGTAATTGACTATTGTGGGTGTCTTCCTGCACAAACATAATTGCAAAGATTATTCACTGATTAACCTTTCCATACTAAATATGCCTAACTGGAATTTGAAAGTCATTAGCCTGTTTCATTTACATGGTTTTGGGAAACATTTTGACCAATTTAGGTAGTTGTGTCATAAGCCTCAAAGTAGGAACTTTAAAGGGTTTTTTTGTTTTCTTTAAAAAAGAAATCACATTCATTTCCTGGATATTGATAGAATGAGCCTTTTACTTTATTGCTGTTACAAAGTAGCCAGTTCATAACCTGACTCTGCTAATTCCTTAAAAGATATTCTTTATTGTTGTTGAGTATGTTGATATAAAATTAATTAATGGTCAGTCTAAGAGGAAATACTTCAGTCTGCACTAGCCAACTTGTGGATTATAACCTGGGAGACAGTCTTTCAGAAAGCTCTAAAGACTGTTCTGAAGAGGTAAGGGAGGAATTAGGCGTGTATGTAATTTTGGTAATATGGCCATGCAATCAAGGCCGTATCTTGGCAGAATGTTACTGCTATTCATGAGGAACAGATATCTTAGTGGTTTAAGTGCTTTCCTAAGTATAGGAAGATGCAAGAAACTGGGCTCATAAAATTTTCTCCTGAAAATATTTAACTATCTGAGAACTAGTACCAATTTTCCTAGAGCACAAAGTAACTCATCCTGATCTTCAAGCGGAATTCCTGTCAGGGTGTGTTGTAGGTCAGCAACTGCAGTGGCTAATGACTTGATTCTTATAGAACTGGATGGTGGGCCACAGTATTTTACAATCCCTTCCTTTTTGTTTTCATTTTGTTCAAGGTTTGGGAGGCATTTTGTGACCAGTTTGTTCCATGGTGCTCAGAATGCTTATTCCCAGGTCAAGCAAAGGTTTCACTGATAGGCCACTCAGTGTCTTATTACTGGACTAGGCCCTGTTGATAGTAGTCCAAAGCTCTGGATCACCTGTTCTACTAGTCTGTTATGTCCCAGGATATGGTTCTCTCATTGTTTCTTCCCATATCTATGCTATGCTAAGTCACTTCAGTCGTGTCCGACTCTGTGTGACCCCATAGATGGCAGCCCACCAGGCTTCCCCGTCCCTGGGATTCTCCAGGCAAGAGTACTGGAGTGGGGTGCCATTGCCTTCCCATATCTAGAGTTACAATATTGATCTTATAGAATTATGTATTTGCACAATCATTTCAAGTCACCTGGTCATAGTTATTTTTATTAGAGACTCAGTCACATATTTGGTAGTGGAAGAAGTAACAATCTTATATAGACAAAATACAAGTAACATAGCTAGTGACATTAATGAAGTCATAAGTTAGTATTTAAACTAAGAACTTCCATTATGGTGCCCAGAATATCCCCAAGTCATCTGACCCAATTTGTTCCATACCAGTTGCTATCTTTAAGGGAAATGATATGTTGGCATTGTATGTAAAGTTCACCAAAGATATCTGCATGTACAAGGCCAGTGGTAGGTCATTGCAACACCTTGTAGGATTGATAAAGGTATATTATCTTCTAAGGAGTTACATGGTTGGCTCCAGAAGGAGAAAAATAGATATTTATGGTTGAACAGCTATTTCTGCTGTTGGAAAGGTGTGGTTAATGCATAATACAGATGCACAATGCGCACTAAAGGCACTAAATGGTAGAGAGGAGGCCCAAACAGCAGAGAAAAAAATACGTTTAAATGTCTCTTGCCTTACACATAACAAGATGTTCAACATCATTATTAGAGAAATGCAAATCAAAACTACAATGAAATACTACCTCATATTGGTCAGAATGGCCATCATTAAAACGTCTACAAATAACAAGTGCTGGAGAGGTTTTGGAGGCGTGGGAACCCTCCTATACTGTTGTTAGTAAAGCAGTACATTGGTGCAACCATTGTGGAAAACAGTATGGAGGTTCCTCAAAAAACTAAAAATAGAGTTGTCATATGATCCTGAAATCCCAGTCCTGGGCGTATATCCAGACATAGATAGGCCAGCAGATTATCATACTAAGTGAAGTAAGTCAGAGGAAGATAAATACCACATATCACTTATATGTGGAATCTGAAATATGACACAAGTGGACTTATTTACAAAACAGAAACAGACTCACAGAAAAGATTAGAGGTTTCTAGGTGGGGGGAGGTTTGTTGGAAGTTTGGGATTAACAGATGCATACTATTGATATTATATATGGAATGGGTAAACAGCAACGTCTTACTATATAGCATAGTATTCAATATCTTGTGATAAACCATAATGGAAAAGAATATCAATAAGAATTGTACATATATATATGTATAACTGAATTACTTTGCTATACAGCAGAAATTAACAAGAAATAAATACATCTATTTATTATAAATAAACTATATTACAGTATTTACTTTTTAATTTCTTTTGCCTTAAAATAACAATTTTATTTTATCAGGTGCATCTAAGTTTTAGAACAGAAGTAACATATCACATAATCCCACAACAGTTTGAAAGTGAAAGTCACTCAGTTGAGTCCGACTCTTTGCAACTCCATGGAATCCATGGAATTCTCCAGGCCAGAATACTGAAGTAGGGAGCCTTGCCCTTCTCCAGGGCATTGTCCCAACCCAGGGATAGAAACTGGGTCCCCTGAATTGATGAGCATCACTTCAGTCCCTAGTTCTGAGTGAGAATCCTTAGCAGGATATACTCATACTTGCCCTTCATGAAGTGAAAGTCACTCAGTCATCTGACTCTTTTTGACCCCATGGACTGAATAGTCCATGGAATTCTCCAGGCCAGAATACTGGAGTGGGTAGCCCTTCCCTTCTCCAGGGGATCTTCCCAACCCAGGGATTAAACCCAGGTCTCCCACATTGCAGGCGGATTCTTTACCAGCTGAGCCACAACAGAAGCCCAAGTATACTGGAGTGGGTAGCATATCCCTTCTCCAGCAGATCTTCCTGACCCAGGAACTGAACTGGGGTCTCCTGCATTGCAGGTGGATTCTTTACCAACTGAGCCATCAGGGAAGCCCTGATAGCAACAGTTTAGTGAGGCAGTTTTGCCTAATGTTACACAGCTGGTAACAGCTAAACTAGGATTAGAATCTCTGACTGACTGTCTCTAGAGCCTAAATTCATGTTAAGGGATAATTTTATAACAGATATACAGTGACCATGTCTTAAAAAAAACTGTTAAGATGTTATAACCAGTTCAAAAAAGTATCTGAAGAATAGACTTTATTATAGATCAGGAATGTTGAGATGAATTTGCAAATGGATACACAACTGAGTATTTCCATAGTAGAAGAGGGAAGTCTTTGAATTTACACTGGACAGAATTTATTTGCATATACACACACAAGAACTCTTTTGTACTGCTTTCAGTTATCTACGATTTACAGCATTATAAAATAGTTCAAAGGCAGTGAAAGCTCACAGTCCCCATAGACTAGAATAATCTGGGATGTGTGCTTTAAACAATGAATGTATACTGGCAAGGAGCTCTGTTTGTGAAGAGGATAAATTTTATTACAGCAAGGTTGTACGCATCTTAAAAACAGAGATGTTATCTTTATAGTATCTATTTTATAGTTGTCATAGCAGGGCTTAATAAACACATGTTGATATTCACTTGTTTAATTGTTGGTCTTTAGATTTTTTTTGTTTTAAGAAATGAATAGTATTTATATTGTAAAAGATATATTTACATCACACAATTCTTGACTTCCAAACCAGGATCTCAAACTTATTGGCATTTTTCAGAGTCCTTCTTAAAGTCAAGGCATTAATCAGTATTCTCATCGAGTCATGAGCTGTGACAATACAGCTAGCTGTGCTTATCAAAAACAACATTATCAAAATCTGTCTGAGGGTTTATCCCTATCTAACAGATACAAAGGTTTCAATAAATTCATATTCTTTTCCCTTTGAGGTAATATAGAATTCTTTTCCCTTTCTTATAAATCCTTTGAGTGGTAGTTGTCTAGAATTGGTATCAATATTAAGTTTAGCATAACTCTATTCTTAGCCATTAAATCATCTCTTCCCTTTCCCATCCAAAAAATAAAAAGACCAGGAAAGAATTGGAAAACCATGGATATACTTACCGATAATCCCCAAGATTTATTCCTGAGTTTTAAGATTTTGATTGCAGTATGTATGTATGTTTGTGTTTGTTCCATAAAACCTTATTGACAAGAACAAGTGGTAGGGTTAGATTTGACTTTTGGGATATAATTTGATGACTCTTGGTTTAGAGTATGAGCACTGGAGTCAGACTGCTAGATTTGAATTCAAGTTCTGTCCCTTACTAGTTTTGCCATCCTGGGTGAATTACTAAACATCTTTGATATTTGTTACCTTTGTGGTAGGGATAGCAGTGCCTATCTGGGGTTGTCATAAGGACCCTTGCACAGTGGTCAGAACAATGTCTGGTATCTAGTAAGCTCTCAGTGAAGCTTATTTCTTAGTGTTCTATATTCAACATGACCCTTTTAAAGGACTGTCACATCATTTACCTGATTTTAATTTTCACTGAGCAGTAAGCTAAGGTCAGCAAGGATGATGATAAACCCCAGGGTTAGTTCAAGTTGATTGCTTTTTTCATCTTATTTCATTTTTGTCAACAAATAAAAAATTTTCTACCAAAACAACATACCATCTTTGCAATCACTTCAGTCCAGTCACACAGTTGTGTCCAACTCTGCAACGTCATGGACTGCACCATGCCAGGCTTCCCTATTCATCACCAACTCCCAGAACTTGCTCAAACTCATGTCCATTGAGTTGGTGATGCCATCCAACCATCTCATCTTCTGTCATCCCCTTCTCCTCCTGCCTTCAATCTTCCCCAGCGTCAGGGTCTTTTCCAATGAGGCAGTTCTTCGCATCAGGTGGCCAAAGTATTGAAGCTTCAACATCAGTCTTTGCAATGAATATTCAGGACTGATTTCCTTTAGGATGGACTGGTTTGATCTCTTTGCTGTCCAAGGGACTCTGAAGAGTCTTCTCCAACACTGCAGTTCAAAAGCATCAATTATTTGGAGCTCAGCTTTCTTTGCAATAATACTTTAAAATATTTTTTAAACTTATTTATTTTAAATGAAACAAAGATGAATGTTTTTAATGGTAAAAGATACAATTCACAAAGAATATAGACATCATAAACCATTAGACACCTCAACAACAAAGAAACAAAAATACAGAAAGCAAAAACCAGGAGATATATAAGGGAAAAGAAAAAATATAATAGATATATTAACATTTCTCTGAGAATATTTTATCAAGTGCATAAAAAATAAGACTAGGAGCATTTTGAATGATGTCATTAATAATTTAAATATAGTAGGTTTATGTTTAATTAATTTATATTAATCATATCCTACACAAATGTATTTAAAATTTTGTATCTCATATGTTTTTATTAGATGTCTATAGGACATTTAGAAAAACTGCTAAGACGATAAACATTACTAAATTTCAAAATGTAGAATTCTTTTGTGTGTGTGTGATTCAGTTATACATATACACATATATTATTTTTGAAATTATTTTCCATTTACATTATTACAAAATATTGACTATAGTTCCGTGTGCTATACAGTGAACTTTTGATGCTTGTTGCCTTTTTTTTTTTTTAATTAGAAATCTAGTATTCTGTTCATACTAAGTCAAACAAGCAGAATCATAAAGTTTTTAGTTAGGCAAAAATTCATAACTTTTCTAAAATATTTATGTTATATATATTACTTGAATATATGTATACAAAAACTTTTCTACTATGCTTGATAAAGTCTTGAGAAAGTTCATCACTAAAAAAGAAGAGATGGAAAACATAAACTAAATGAAATGGGAGCACTGAATATGAAATAGAAAAATGAAACAAACTAGATAAAAGTAAAAGATCCTCTTTATTTTCTTGGACTCCAAAATCACTGGAGATGGTGACTGCAACCATGAAATTAAACGATGCTTGCTCCTTTTAAGAAAAGCTATGACAAACCTAGACAACATTTTAAAAAGCAGAGACATTACTCTACCAACAAAGGTCTGTCAGAAACCTGACATGGGGTTTCAAAACCTTTACAATAGTCAGAGAACTTCTTTAATATTATTATTCTTCAGTTTGTGGGTCACCCACCCAGTGGGCATGGGATTTGATTTTATCATGATCGTGACCCTCCTACCCTCTCCCTGAGGCTTCTTTGTGTTTAGATGTGGGGTACCTGTTTTTGGTAGGTTTAAGCGTCTCATGTCAATGGTTGTTCAACAGCTAGTTGTGACTTTGGTGCTCTTGCAGGAGGAGATGAGCACACATCCTTCTACTCTGCCATCTTGAACTTCTAAAATATTTTTAAAGAAATTTAAAAAATGCAAAATTAAAGTTTGGTGATGGGGAGGAAAACTAATGAAGATGTGTTTTCCAGCTACTAAATCAGACTAATTCTCTTGAAAGAGTGGTTTTGGCAAAACAAAACAAAACAAAAACGTGATGCTTTTAGGTTTTTCAGTGCACATAAACTAATTTTTTGTTTGCTTGTTTTTTGTCTATCTTCTTCCGACTTCCCAAAGGAGCAAGATTTGTGCTGAGAATATGATATAAATGGAGATATGGAATCTTTTCACCCCTCCTACTGTGAGCTGCCTAATGAACAGTTGATCATTTTTCATAAACACACTACGTGTCCCAAATTTCCAAATATTTGGCCATGAAATGAAGATGGTTACAAATACCTTTATATGAGCAAACTCTGTGTAGAGTCACCGAGTTTCCTAACTAGGGCAAAAATCAGCTAACTGCACACTGCTATTATTTAATCCAAGATTCCTCTAATAGAAGCTGGTTCCCCGCAGCCACAGCTGGCTAATTACATGTTCTATGTAGATTATTTTTCTCTCATTTGAGCTGTTTTGGAATCCTCAGCCCAATATGGAATCAATAATAACTCTTTGGTTTTCTATATCCATGCCTGAATATTTAAACTTCTGACACCTGAGGAAAATAGAAAATATAAAGGCAAACTGTACTTGCATGACTGAAGGTTTCTGTGGCTCATGGAGATTGACCTAGGGATCAAACCCAGGTCTCCTGCATTGCAGGCAAATTCTTTACCATCTTAGCCACCAGGGAAGCCCCAATACAGAGATACTGGATTCCACAATTAGAGACTCAAAATCTCCTGCCTCCCATCTTAGGTCCAAGCAAGTAGTCAAAAATGACAAAAAAATTTAATTATCATATATTCATAAAAGTTGTTAAAAACAGCAATAACAACAAATATGGTTTAAATTCTACAGTACTGTGATAATAATAAAAGAATTATATTCTGCAGTGATTTATGCTTTTTGAAACATTTTCTGATCTCCAAAGTAAAAGTAAAACTCAGGGAGGTACCAGAGGACATATTCTTTTCTTTTGATAAAAGAAAAACATAGTGTGAGAGGTTAGTGACAGAGGCCAGAGAGAAACCAGAATTTCTGACTCCAAATCTAAATTTATTTCTATTAAAGCTAATTCCCCTCAGCCATGCTGTTGCCAGCATATCTATATAATATACTGTCTAATTAAATCCAGATGGCTTGTGAATTTCCTTCAGTTCCATCTGGGTTAATGTAGAAAATGGAGAAGCAGTTCCTTTTCTTGGGTATTTTAAGGGGGAGTGGTTAAGTTTTGATTACCAAAGAAATTTAGAATCATCTCTTTCTTTACTATAAAAAGTCAGTATCCATACATAAGTACATTAGTGCTCCTAGCAAACCAACAGCTGCCCAAATCAAACTATTAAAAAAATAGATACATAAAACTCCAGAGTACAAATAAGCTTACTAAACTCCCACTGGGGCCTCCTTCATGGCTCAGGTGCTAAAGAATCCGCCTGTAATGCAGAAGACCTAGGTTTGATCCCTGGGTTGGGAAGATCCCATAGAGAAGGGCATGGCTACCCATTCCAGTATTCTTGCCTGGAGAATTCCCATGGACAAGACATTCTAAGCAATTTAATAAGCTGGAGGGCAAACTATAGAACTCAGGAAACAAATGTCATCAAGGATATCCA
Organism: Bos taurus; assembly: GCF_002263795.3. Lineage (NCBI taxonomy): Eukaryota > Metazoa > Chordata > Mammalia > Artiodactyla > Bovidae > Bos > Bos taurus. The sequence goes on along the minus strand of NC_037355.1, from coordinate 14,673,510 downwards.
AGAAGCTTCCAGGATTCACTGAGTATTAGAACATGGGCGTCTGGTACTCTGGTTCAAAATAAACCTGCCTGAGTATAAACCCCAGTTCTGGTAGTAGCCAGGTTAATTGCTATCACACTCTAAGCCTCAGGGCTTTAATTTTCCTAAGTACTATAAGTGAGGATAGGAACATAACCTTCAAAGGACTGTGGTAGGTTCAAATGAGGTAAAGCTTATATTCTCAGAAATGCATAAAGCATTAATGCTTAGTATTCAGGAGATATTAATTTGAGCAATGCCTTAAACTAGATGGCACGTATGAAATGTCCTTATTTTTACAATCAGGGAAAACAAAATTTGAAGCTTAGAATTTTGTGTAGATCAAAGGCATTCTGTCCACTGAAGAGGAATTTGGGTATGTTTTAACCCATAAATACCAGATGAATATCCTCTATGTGTTAGGAAATAAGAAGTAAACCCTCACTGAGCACCCTCTCAATGTACCATAAAAGCTTGAAAAGTTCCTAGCTCTAATGTATAGTATATAGTATAAGAGATACTACCAGACTTTATAGAGTTTATTGCCAAATGAGTAGTATTTAGCAGTATGTCTCAAAAGTAGGATCAATAAACCTCTGTATGGCCCATGGCTGTATTATTATGGAAGGTCCTTGTGTAATTTTTAAACATTTTTATGAAAATCTTTTTAAATTGATTAATATCATATTCTGGAGTATGATTGAGTACTAACACTACATTTCAGTGCCAAAGTTTGTGTTTGTAATTGTGATTGTATAATAGCATGGAGACCAAGTTGTATCACTTTTTTGTGCTTACTAATCAGGAGTTAACAAAGAAATGAAGTGTTCAAACCAATTAAAATGCAAATAAATTGTAGAAAGCTGTATAAATAACTGAAATAGAAAAGAGTGGAAGAAGAATGGAAATTATCACATGGAACAAGATAACAGGCATGCTCATCTCAAAACAATGTAGGATGATAATTGTTGTCTGACATTCGTGATAAAGCAAAAAGAACCCATCACATTAAAATGATACTGTTGTTGGTTTTATTATTGTTTATTTGCTTTGTAAATACAGTTTGATCCCATTGTTATGTAAGGGCCATAAGCTGAAAGTGTGTGTGTGTATGTAGACACACACACACACACACTATGGCCTTTCTAAATTCACTTTGTGGTTCTCATAGGGGTTTTTTGTGGATTAACTAGGAATTTCTACAACGATAAGCATGTCTTATTCAAATAGTTTTATTTCTCCTATCCTAATTTGAATGCCTTTTTTCCCCCTCATACTGCATTGACTAGGTGCCACAGTGCAATGTTGAAGTTTCCATTTTGATGGAAACTGACTTGTATTCTTGGTATGAGTTTGTCTTTTTTTGCACATAGTCCTCAGTCAGCACCACTATCTGCAGTCTTACCGACTGATCCACTGACCACAAGACGTTACACAGACTGAGGAACCTATTTTAAAGTAAAGGAAGTACAGCAATGAACATATTACAATGGGATCTACTAGTCCCATCACACTGTACCACCTTGGACCTGCTGGCCTGTAAGAGTAACAGAACTGCCTGTTATAGTGCCAACTTAGAAATGATACCCAGTGAAGATAGGATTCCATTTCTAAGAACAGTGTATGGCCTAAATCAGGGACTGTTACATAGTTCTGTTCCTTCAATTAGCAAAATACATAGGTCCAGGAGCCTAGAAATAGAAACAAAAATGATCCTGATTACCTCTCTCCCATCACTCCTAGTAACCCAGTCATAGAGTTTTACTTACCATTCCTACAATTCTGGATTCTGCAGATTATACAGGGAATAAGAAGAGTTCCACTGAACTCCTTCCAAGGCTACTTCTGTCAAGGGATCAGTTGGCAAAAACGAATTACCATTCTGGCAGGAATATCGACACTAATCAGGGGAGATAGAGCTGTTATTTGGAGAAGAAAATGGCAACCCTCTGCAGTATTCTTGCCTGGGAAATCCCATGGACAGAGGAGCCTGGCAGGCTGCAGTTCATGGGTCGCAAAGAGTCAGACACGACTGAGCGACTAACACACACACAGAGCTGTTATTACACTTAGAAGAAACACACACACACAAAACAAGAAAACCTTAAATGTGATATCAATTTGAGTTCAGATATATTTTTAATCATAATTTTCACCCATTGAATATTTCCATTAGGGTCTAAGGGTCACTCTGCATATCTAGACCTGTTAAGAACACAGCTGCAAGACACCAAGCATTTACCTGCATCTTGGGGAGTTGGGAAGGGGGAAGAGTAGCAAAAAGGTTACCAAACTAGCAATACGAATGATTGGAGACGTCCAAGTTTATGTAAAATTTTAAATTCTTCAGTAATTTATTAAGCAATATAATGATAAATGAATGGAGAAAAACATAGATCAATAGGACACCTGGTTGTATTCAGCACTAGCAAGTCCTCACTTTGTTATTCTTGTTTGTCTTACTCTAACTGCCTTGGCTGCCAAGGCCTGTTTTCCTAGAGGGTATTAGGCTATTGCCTAGCCTCTCCTGTATCTATTTTCTTTGTTGGTCTCTCCAACTTCATGAGGCAATTTCTTGTCTGTTTATCTTCTTCATGTTTTAACCCTGGCACCTAGCACAGTGCCTGACATATAGAAGTTTGCTGTATTTATAAAATGAATGAGTGGCTTACTAATTGTAAAGCCATACAGTGGAATGCTATTCTATTTAAAATTATGCTCTAGGTAGATAACTAAATTTTATATATTTTTAATTTAAAAACAATCAAGTTACTAAGCAGTAAGTACAATATAATCTTATTTTGAGGTTTCACCAGAAAGATTAATATATAAATAATATTTCTGGCTGTTTCTGAAACATGTAAGAAGACTGAATAAGTACCATACAATAGTTTTACCTGTATTTCTGCTTTTATCTGCGATGGACATGTATTACTTTTTCTTTTAACAGTGCTAAATTTGTTTTTAATAATGATGATGACTTGTGTATTGAGGCATATTCTTACAGACTTTTGACACATGGAAAAACAGAGAACATCATTTTGTTCATGATTGAAAGTACAATAATAGAGTCTTGTTTCTGGGGCTATGGTTCTCAATTTGAGGCAGTTTTGCCTTCTCAAGGGTGATTTGGCAGTGTCTAGAGACATTTTTATTGTCAGAATTTGGGCAAAGTATGGGACATGGAACAACAGACTGGTTCCAAATAGGAAAAGGAGTACGTCAAGGCTGTATATTATCACCCTGCTTATTTAACTTATATACAGAGTACATCATGAGAAACGCTGGGCTGGAAGAAGCACAAGCTGGAATCAAGATTGCCAGGAAAAATATCAATAACCTCAGATATGCAGATGACACCACCCTTATGGCAGAAAGTGAAGAGGAACTAAAAAGCCTCTTGATGAAAGTGAAAGACGAGAGTGAAAAAGTTGGCTTAAAGCTCAACATTCAGAAAACGAAGATCATGGCATCTGGTCCCATCACTTCATGGGAAATAGATGGGGAAACAGTGGAAACAGTGTCAGACTTTCTTTTTGGGGGCTCCCAAATCACTGCAGATGGTGATTGCAGCCATGAAATTAAAAGATGCTTACTCCTTGGAAGGAAATTTATGACCAACCTAGATAGCATATTCAAAAGCAGAGACATTACTTTGCCAACAAAGGTCCATCTAGTCAAGGCTATGGTTTTTCCAGTGGTCATTTATGGATGTGAGAGTTGGACTTTGAAGAAAGCTGAGTGCTGAAGAATTGATGCTTTTGAACTGTGGTGTTGGAGAAGACTCTAGAGAGTCCCTTGGACTGCAAGGAGATCCAACCAGTCCATCCTAAAGGAGATCAGTCCTGGGTGTTCATTGGAAGGACTGATGCTGAAGCTGAAACTCCAATACTTTGGCCACCTCATGTGAAGAGTTGACTCATTGGAAAAGACCCTGATGCTGGGAGGGATTGGGGGCAGGAGAAGAAGGGGATGACAGAGGATGCGATGGCTGGATGGGATTACTGACTTGATGGACATGAGTTTGAGTGAACTCTGAGAGTTGGTGATGGACAGGGAGGCCTGGTGTGCTGTGGTTCATGGGGTCGCAAAGAGTTGGACACGACTGAGCGACTGAACTGAACTGATGGGGCAGTTGTTGTTGTTCAGTAGCTAAGTCAGGTCCAGGTATTTGTGACCCCCTGGACTAGAGCACACCAGGCACCTCTGTCCTCCACTATCTCCCAGAGTTTGCTCAAATTCTTTTCCATTGGGTCAGTGATGCTATCTAACCATCTTATCCTCTGCCACCCCTTTCTCCCTTTGTCTTCAGTCTTTCTAGAGAGTCTACTTTTCACACCAAGTGGCTAAAGTATTGGAGTTTCAGCCAGAGCATTACTCCTTCCAGTGAATGAATATTCAGAGTTGATTTCCTTTAGGACTGACTGATTTAATCTCCTTGCAATACAATAGACTCTCAAGAGTCTTATCCAGAACCACAATTCAGAAGCATCAATTCTTCTGTGCTCAGCCTTTTTTATGGTCCAACTTTCATATCTGTACATGACTACTGGACAAAACATAGCTGACTAGACAGGCTTTTGTTGACAAAGTGATGCCTCTGCTTTTTAATATGTTGTCTGGATTTGTCATAGCTTGTTTTCCAAGAAGCAAGCATTCTTGATTTTGTGGCTTCAGTCACTGTCCACAGTGATTTTGGAGCCCAAGAAAATAAAATTTGTCACTGCTTCCACTTCTGTTTGCCATGAAGTGATAGGACAGAATGCCATAATCTTAATTTTTTATTTTTGTTTTTTTTAAGAAATTTTATATATTTTATTCTCAGGACACACACTAATACATGTAAAACTATAGAAACTAAGCATTAGTCTAAATAGCAAGATGGAATTTAAGAATGCTTCAACAGTCTATTTTGGAGAAAAAGCTAAATGTTATAAAACTGTATATCATAATCTATGATATATAAACACAGCAGAGAGAAATATATGCTTTCAGTGTTTCCCTATTTTTTTTTGACACTTAACAGTTTATTTTTTTTTAACTTTACAATATTGTATTGGTTTTGCCATGTATCAACATGAATCCACCACAGGCATACATGTGTTCCCCATCCTGAACCCTCCTCCCTCCTCCCTCCCCATACCATCCCTCTGGGTCGTCCCAGTGCACCAGCTCCAAGCATCCAGTATCATGCATCGAACCTGGACTGGCGACTCCTTTCATATATGATATTGTACATGTTTCAGTGCCATTCTCCCAAATCATCCCACCCTCTACCTCTCCCACAGAGTCCAAAAGACTGTTCTATACATCAGTGTCTCTTTTGCTCTCTCATATACAGGGTTATTGTTACCATCTTTCTAAATTCCATATATATGCATTAGTATACTGTATTGGTGTTTTTCTTTCTGGCTTACTTCACTCTGTATAATAGGCTCCAGTTTCATCCACCTCATTAGAACTGATTCAAATGTATTCTTTTTAATGGCTGAGTAATACTCCATTGTGTATATGTACCACAGCTTTCTTATCCATTCATCTGCTGATGGACATCTAGGTTGCTTCCATGTCCTGGCTATTATAAACAGTGCTGCGATGAACATTGGGGTACACGTGTCTCTTTCCCTTCTGGTTTCCTCAGTGTGTATGCCCAGCAGTGGGATTGCTGGATCATGAGGCAGTTCTATTTCCAGTTTTTTAAGGAATCTCCACACTGTTCTCCATAGTGGCTGTACTAGTTTGCATTCCCACCAACAGTGGGAATTCTCCACACCCTCTCCAGCATTTATTGCTTGTAGACTTTAGGATCGCAGCCATTCTGACTGGCATGAAATGGTACCTCATAGTGGTTTTGATTTGCATTTCTCTGATAATGAGTGATGTTGAGCATCTTTTCATGTGTTTGTTAGCCATCTATATGTCTTCTTTGGAGAAATGTCTATTTAGTTCTTTGGCCCATTTTTTTATTGGGTCATTTATTTTTCTGGAATTGAGCTGTAGGAGTTGCTTGTGTATTTTTGAGATTAGTTGTTGGTCAGTTGCTTCATTTGCAATTATTTTCTCCCATTCTGAAGGCTGTCTTTTCACCTTGCTAATAGTTTCCTTTGTTGTGCAGAAGCTTTTAAGTTTAATTAGGTCCCATTTGTTTATTTTTGCTTTTATTTCCAATATTCTGGGTCATAGAGGGTCATAGAGGATCCTGCTGTGATGTATGTCAGAGAGTGTTTTGCCTATGTTCTCCTCTAGGAATTTTATAGTTTCTGGTCTTATGTTTAGATCTTTAATCCATTTTGAGTTTATTTTTGTGTATGATGTTAGAAACTGTTCTTGTTTCAGTCTTTTACAAGTGGTTGACCAGTTTTCCCAGCATTACTTGTTAAAGAGATTGTCTTTAATCCATTGTATATTCTTGCCTCCTTTGTCAAAGATAAGGTGTCCATATGTGCGTGGATTTATCTCTGGGCTTTCTATTTTGTTCCATTGATCTATATTTCTGTCTTTGTGCCAGTACCACAGTGTCTTGATGACTGTGGCTTTGTAGTAGAGCCTGAAGTCAGGCAGGTTGATTCCTCCAGTTCCATACTTCTTTCTCAAGATCGCTTTGGCTATTCGAGGTTTTTTGTATTTCCATACAAATTGTGAAATTATTGGTTCTAGCTCTGTGAAGAATACCGTTGGTAGCTTGATAGGGATTGCATTGAATCTATAAATTGCTTTGGGTAGTGTACTCATTTTCACTGTATTGATTCTTCTAATCCTTGAACATGGTATATTTCTCCATCTATTAGTGTCCTCTTTGATTTCTTTCACTAGTGTTTTATAGTTTTCTATATATAGGTCTTTAGTTTCTTTAGGTAGATATATTCCTAAGTATTTTATTCTTTTCGTTGCAATGGTGAATGGAATTGTTTTCTTAATTTCTCTTTTTGTTTTTTCATTATTAGTGTATAGGAATGCAAGGGATTTCTGTGTGTTGATTTTATATCCTGAAACTTTGCTATATTCATTGATTAGTTCTAGTAATTTTCTGGTGGAGTCTTTAGGGTTTTCTATGTAGAGGGTCATGTCATCTGCAAACAGTGAGAGTTTTGCTTCTTCTTTTCCAATTTGGATTCCTTTTATTTCTTTTTCTGCTCTGATTGCTGTGGCCAAAACTTCCAAAACTATGTTGAATAGTAATGGTGAAAGTGGGCACCCTTGTCTTGTTCCCTACTTTAGGGGAAATGCTTTCAATTTTTCACCATTGAGGATAATGTTTGCTGTGGGTTTGTCATATATAGCTTTTATTATGTTGAGGTATGTTCCTTCTATTCCTGCTTTCTGGAGAGTTTTTATCATAAATGGATGTTGAATTTTGTCAAAGGCTTTCTATGCATCTATTGAGATAATCATGTGGTTTTTATTTTTCAATTTGTTAATGTGTTGTATTACATTGATTGATTTGCGGATGTTGAAGAATCCTTGCATCCCTGGGATAAAGCCCACTTGGTCATGGTGTATGATCTTTTCAATGTGTTGTTAGATTCTGATTGCTAGAATTTTGTTAAGAGTTTTTGCATCTATGTTCATCAGTGATATTGGCCTGTAGTCTTCTTTTTTTGTGGCATCTTTGTCAGGTTTTGGTATTAGGGTGATGCTGGCCTCATAGAAGGCCTTCCTCTGCAATTTTCTGGAAGAGTTTGAGTAGGATAGGTGTTAGCTCTTCTTTAAATTTTTGGTAGAATTCAGCTGTGAAGCCATCTGGACCTGGGCTTTTGTTTGCTGGAAGATTTTTGATTACAGTTTCAATTTCTGTGCTTGTGATGGGTCTGTTAAGATTTTCTATTTCTTCCTGGTCCAATTTTGGGAAGTTGTACTTTTCTAAGAATTTGTCCATTTCTTCCACATTGTCCATTTTCTTGGCATATAATTGCTGATAGTAGTCTCTTATGATCCTTTGTTTTTCTGTGTTGTCTGTTGTGATCTCTCCATTTTCATTTCTAATTTTATTGATTTGATTTTTCTCCCTTTGTTTCTTGATGAGTCTGGCTAATAGTTTGTCAATTTTATTTATCCTTTCAAAGAACCAGCTTTTGGCTTTGTTGATTTTTGCTATGATCTCTTTTGTTTCTTTTGCATTTATTTCTGCCCTAATTTTTAAGATTTCTTTCCTTCTACTAACCCTGGGGTTCTTCATTTCTTCCTTTTCTAGTTGCTTTAGGTGTAGGGTTAGGTTATTTATTTGACTTTTTTCTTGTTTCTTGAGGTATGCCTGTATTGCTATGAACTTTCCCCTTAGGACTGCTTTTACAGTGTCCCACAGGTTTTGGGTTGTTGTGTTTTCATTTTCATTTGTTTCTATGCAAATTTTGATTTCTTTTTTGATTTCTTCTGTGATTTGTTGGTTATTCAGCAGCGTGTTGTTCAGCCTCCATATGTTGGAATTTTTAATAGTTTTTCTCCTGTAATTGGGATCTAATCTTACTGCATTGTGGTCAGAAAAGATGCTTGGAATGATTTCAGTTTTTTTTAATTTACCAAGGCTAGATTTATGGCCCAGGATGTGATCTATCCTGGAGAAGGTTCCATGTGCACCTGAGAAAAAGGTGAAACTCATTGTTCTGGGGTGAAATGCCCTATAGACGGAGAAGGCAATTGCAGCCCACTCCAGTACTCTTGCCTGGAAAATCCCATGAACCGAGGAGCCTGGTAGGCTGCAGTCCATTGGGTCGCTAGGAGTCGGAGACGACTGAGCAACTTCACTTTCAATTTTCACTTTCAAGCATTGGAGAAGGAAATGGCAACCCACTCCACTGTTCTTGCCTGGAGAATCCCACGGACAGCGGAGCCTGGTGGGCTGCTGTCTATGGAGCTGCACAGAGTTGGACACGACTGAAGCAACTTAGCAGCCCTATAGATATTAATTAGTTCTAACTGGTCTATTGTATCATTCAAAGTTTGTGTTTCCTTGTTAATTTTCTGTTTAGTTGATCTATCCATAGGTGTGAGTGGGGTATTAAAGTCTCCCACTATTATTGTGTTATTGTTAATTTCCCCTTTCATACTTGTCAGCATTTGTCTTACATATTGTGGTGCTCCTATGTTGGGTGCATATGTATTTATAATTGTTATATCTTCTTCTTGGATTGATCCTTTGATCATTATGTAGTGACCTTCTTTGTCTCTTTTCACAGACTTTGTTTTAAAGTCTATTTTATCTGATATGAGTATTGCTACTCCTGCTTTCTTTTGGTCTCTATTTGCATGGAAAATATTTTTCCAGCCCTTCACTTTCAGCCTGTATGTGTCCCCTGTTTTGAGGTGGGTCTCTTGTAGACAGCATATATAGGGGTCTTGTTTTTGTATCCACTCAGCCAGTCTTTGTCTTTTGGTTGGGGCATTCAACCCATTTACGTTTAAGGTAATTATTGATAAGTATGATCCCGTTGCCATTTACTTTATTGTTTTGGGTTCAAGTTTATATACCCTTTTTGTGTTTCCTGTCTAGAGAATATCCTTTAGTATTTGTTGGAGAGCTGGTTTGGTGGTGATGAATTCTCTCAGCTTTTGCTTGTCTGTAAAGCTTTTGATTTCTCCTTCATATTTGAATGAGATCCTTGCTGGGTACAGTAATCTGGGCTGTAGGTTATTTTCTTTCATCACTTTAAGTATGTCTTGCCATTCCCTCCTGGCTTGAAGAGTTTCTATTGAAAGATCAGCTGTTATCCTTATGGGAATTCCCTTGTGTGATATTTGTTGTTTTTCCCTTGCTACTTTTAATATTTGTTCTTTGTGTTTGATCTTTGTTAATTTGATTAATATGTGTCTTGGGGTGTTTCACCTTGGGTTTATCCTGTTTGGGACTCTCTGGGTTTCTTGGACTTGGGTGATTATTTCCTTCCCCATTTTAGGGAAGATTTCAACTATTATCTCCTCAAGTATTTTCTCATGGTCTTTCTTCTTGTCTTCCTCTTCTGGGACTCCTATGATTCGAATGTTGTAGCGTTTAATATTGTCCTGGAGGTCTCTGAGATTGTCCTCATTTCTTTTAATTCGTTTTTCTTTTTTCATCTCTGATTCATTTATTTCTACCATTCTATCTTCTAATTCACTAATCCTATCTTCTTCCTCTGTTATTCTACTATTGGTGCCTCCAAAGTGTTTTTGATCTCATTTATTGCATTATTCATTATATATATTGACTCTTTTTTATTTCTTCTAAGTCCTTGTTAAACCTTTCTTGCATCTTCTCAATCCTTTTCTCCAGGCTATTTATCTGTGATTGCATTTTGATTTCAAGATTTTGGATCATTTTCACTATCATTATTTGTAATTCTTTATCAGGTAGATTCCCTATCTCTTCTTCTTTTGTTTGGTTTGGTGGGCATTTATCCTCTTCCTTTACCTGCTGGGTATTCCTCTGTGTCTTCATCTTGTTTATATTGCTGAGTTTGGGGTGTCTTTTCTGTATTCTTGCAATTTGTGGAGTTCTTTTTATTGTGGAGTTTCCTCGCCGTGTGTGGGTTTGTACGGGTGGCTTGTCAAGGTTTCTTGGTTAGGGAAGCTTGTGTCGGTGTTCTGGTCAGTGGAGCTGAATTTCTTCTCTCCCAAGTGCAATGAAGTGTCCAGTAATGAGTTATGAGATGTCTATGATTTTGTAGTAACTTTGGGCAGCCTGTATATTGGAGCTCAGGGCTGTGTTCCTGTGTTGCTGGAGAATTTGCGTGGTATGTCTTGCTATGGAACTTGTTGGCCCTTGTGTGGTGCTTGGTTTCAGTGTAGGTATGGAGGCATTTGGTGAGCTCCTGTCAATTAATGTTCCCTGGAGTCAGGAGTTCCCTGGAGTCAGGGTTTGGACTTAAGCCTCCTGCTTCCGGTTTTCAGTCTTATTTTTACAGTAGTCTCAAAACTTCTCTTTCTATACAGCACCATTGATAAAACATCTAGGTTAAAGATGAAAAGTTTCTCCACAGTGAGGGACACCCAGAGAGGTTCACAGAGTTACATGGAGAAGAGAAGAGGGAGGAGGGAGTTAGAGGTGACCTGAATGAGATAAGGTGGAATCAATAGAGGAGAAAGCAGGCTAACCAGTAATCACTTCCTTATGTGCACTCCACAACTGGACCGCTCAGAGATGTTCACGGAGTTATATGGAGAAGAGAAGAGGGAGGAAGGAGACAGAGGATGCCAGGAGGATAAAAGGGGGGAATGAAAAGGAGAGAGACAGATCCAGCCAGTAATCAGTTCCCTAAGTGTTCTCCACTGTCTGGAACACACACAAATTCACTGAGTTGGGTAGAGCAGAGAGGGGTTAGGGAGGAGACACAGGCGACCTGGTGGAGAAAAAGGAGTGTCCAAAGGGGGAGAGAGCAGTCAAGCCAGTAATCACGCTCCCAAGTAAAAATGGGTACTGAAGATTGGGTTCTTAAAGGTACAAAATTGAAAACAAATACCAAAAAGCAAAAATTAAAAATCTAGAGTACAGTTTGGAATTTCAAAAATACAATGTTAAAGAAAAGAAGAAGAAAAAGAAAGAGAGAAAAGGGGAAAAAAAGTCACAAAAATTATAAAAAAAAAATATATAGGCACAAAATTGATAACAAAATTGATAACAAATACTGAAAAGCAAAAATTAAAAATCTAGAGTAGAGTTTGGAATTTCAGAAATACAATGTTAAAGAAAAGAAGAAGAAAAATAAAGAGAAAAAAAGTCACAAAAATTATTTTTTAAAAAATAGGTACAAAATTGATAATACCAAAAGGCAAAAATTAAAAATCTAGAGTAGAGTTTGGAGTTTCAAAAATAAAATGTTAAAGAAAAGAAGAAAGAAAAAAGTAAACAAAGTCACAAAAATTATAAAAAATATATATATGAAGTTAGCTTTTAAAAAAATAGGGTCTTTTTTTTTTTTGCAAAGTAATAGTAGGTTATAAAAGTGCAAATTAAAAGAGTAATAGAGGACTTAAAATTTTTTTAAAAATTAAAAAAAGGAAGAAAGAATTATTGTAAAAATAGTAAAAATATATCTAGGACTTTCTCTGGTGGTGTTGTGGGTATTGTGGGGTCAGTTCATTTTCGGCTAGTTCCTTGGTCTGGCTTATATTTCTCAAGATCTATAGGCCCCTTCCTATGAAGTCGGTACTAACAACAGGGTTTTAATCTATTACATCTGTTGCTTCCAAGGTGGTTCCCTCTGTTTTAGCTTCTTCTGTTTGCTGGACTCTTCAGTGTCTGATTTCCGCCCTGACACAAAAGGGGCGGTGGTGGACACTTTTTTTTTTTTTTTTTTTAGGCTCACTTGTTCAGCTGTGCTGTGGGGAGCGAGGGACACTGCAAACAAATAACACTGGCATGTGCTCGCAGTGCCTTAGCCACACTGGGCCTGCCCCCGCTTACGGCGCGTGTGCCCTCCCTGCCCACACTGCTCAGGCTCTAGGTTGCTCCACCGGGAACCATCTGAGGCCAGCCCTGGGCTGCATGCACCTCCCAGGTCTAAGCCACTCAGGTTCAGGCACTCGGGTAGTCCTCAGAGGCGCAGACTCAGTTGGGCCTGCATTTTGTGCCCTTCCCAGGTCCGAGCAGCTCAGATGATGAGGTGGTCGCTGCGACTTATTGCCTCCCGGCAGCTCGGATTTCTGGGTGTACAACCGGCGCACATTCTCAGGCAGATGTTGACCATCCAGAACCCCAAGAAGTCTTAGTTAGCAAAGAAGCCTGCTTACAGTTTTGTAGATAATGTCTCTCTGGGGCTGTGATTGCCCCCTTCCAGCTCTGGCTGCCTGTCACCGGAGGGGGATGATCTGCAGCCGGCTATCTCTGTTCAGTCCTTTGTTCTGTGCGCGGGCCTGGCGGTGTCTTAGGTTAGGGCTGGCTTTTCGCGTGGTAGTTATTCCACAGTCTGGTTTGCTAGCCCAAATTATTTCACTCAGATAGCACTCGGGGTTTTCAGGCCAGATCCTTACTCTAAGCGATGCAGCCCGCACCGCGCCTCCCTGTCCAGCCCCTGCTTGCTAGTGGCGGGTGCAGGCGTCTGCACTGCTTCTCCGCTGGGGGAGTTACCATTGGGCTCGTAATCTGTGGATTTAATTGTTTATTTATTTTTCCTCCCTGTTATGTTGCCCTCTGTGCTTCCAAGGCTCGGCACAGACTCGGCAGTGAGAGTATTTCCTGGTATTTGGAAACTTCTCTCTTTTTAAGACTCCCTTCCTGGGATGGAGCTCTGTCCCTCTCTCTTTTGTCTCTTTTTTTGTCTTTTATATTTTTTCCTACCTCCTTTCAAAGACAATGGGCTGCTTTTCTGGGTGCCTGATGTCCTCTGCCGGCATTCAGAAGTTGTTTTGTGGAATTTACTCAGCGTTTAAATGTTCTTTTGATGAATTTGTGGGGGAGAAAGTGGTCTCCCCGTCCTATTCCTCTGCCGTCTTCCCCATTTCTAACCTGAGTCTTTTAAATGTTGAGTTTTAAGCCATCTTTTTCATTCTCCTCTTTCATCATCATCAAGAAGCTCTTTGGTTCCTCTTCACTTTCTGCCATTAGAGTGGTATATCTGCATATCTGAGGTTGTTGATGTTTCACCCAGCAGTCTTGATTCCAGCTTGTGATTCATCCTGCCCAGCATTTAGCATGATGTACTTTGCATGTGAGGTAAATACTCAGGGTGACAGTATACAGCCTTGACGTACTCTTTTCCCAATTTGGAACCAGTCCGTAGTTCCATGTCCAGTTCTAACTCGTGCCTTTGTCCAGCATCCAGGTTTCTGAGGAGACAGGTAAGGTGATCTGGTAATCCTCTCTTTAGGAATTTTCCGAAATTTGTTGTGATCCTCACAGTCAAAGGCTTTAGAGTAGTTAATGAAGCAGAAAGTAGACATTTTTCTGGAATTCCCTTGCTTTCTCTATGATCCAAAGATATTGGCAGTTAGTTCCCTGTGTTTCTCTGCATTATATAAATCCAGCTTGTACATCTGGACATTCCTTTTTCTTTTTTTCACTCATTTTTTAAAATTTATTTTGTTGCTGAAGGATCATTGTTTTACAGAATTTTATTGTTTTCTGTCAAACCTCAACATGAATCAGTCATAGGTATACATATATCCCCACCCTTTTGAACATCCCTCCCATCTCCCTCCCAATACCACCGCTCTAGGTAGATACAAGTCCCTGTTTGAGTTTCCTGCGCCATACAGCAAATTCCCCCATGGCTATCTGTTTTACATATGGTAATGTAAGTTTCCATGTTACTCTTCCATACATCTCACCCTCTCCTCCCCTCTCCCCATGTCCATAAGTCTATTCTCTAGGTCTGTTTCTCCACTGTCACCCTGTAAATAATTTCTTCAGTACCATTTATCTAGATTCCGTATATGTGCATTAAAATATGATATTTATCTTTCTCTTTCTGATGCACTTCACTCTGTGTAATAGATTTTAGGTTCATCCATCTCATCAAAACTGACTCAAATGCATTCCTTTTTATGGCTGAGTAATATGCACCCATGAAATTAAAAGACGCTTGCTCCTTGGAAGAAAAGTTATGACGAACCTAGACAGCATATTAAAAAGCAGAGACATTACTTTGCCAACAAAGGTCCATCTACTCAAAGCTGTGGTTTATCCAGTAGTCATGTACGTATGTGAGAGTTGGACTATAAAGAAAGCTGAGCACTGAAGAATTGATGCTTTTGAATTGTGGTGTTGGAGAAGCCTCTTCAGATTCCCTTGGACAGCAAGGAGATCCAACCAGTCCATCCTAAAAGAAATCAGTCCTAAATATTCATTGGAAGGACGGATGCTGAAGAACTGACTCTGGCCACCTGGTGCGAAGAACTGACTCATTGGAAAAGACCCTGTTGCTGGGAAAGATTGAAGGTGGGAGAAGGGGACGACAGAGGCTGAGATGATTGGGTGGCATCACCGACTCAACGGACATGAGTTTGAGCAATCTCCAGAAGTTGGTGATGTGCAGGGAAGCCCGTGTCCTGTAGTCCATGGGGTCGCAAAGAGTAGGACACGACTGAATGACTGAACTGAACTGAACTGAATATTCCATTGTGTATGTGTACCACAACTTCTTTATGTGTTCATCTGTCGATGGGCATCTAGGTTGCTTCCATCTTCTAGCTCTTGTAAATAGTGCTGCAGTGAACAGTGGGATACAGTGTGTCTTTTTCCATTTTGGTTTCCTCAGGGTATATACCTAGGAGTAGGATTGCTGGGTCATATGGTGATTTTATTCCTAGCTTTTTAAAGAGTCTCCATACCCTCTTCCATAGTGGCTGTATCAATTTACATCCCCATCAACAGTGCAAGAGCATTCCCTTTTCTCCATGCCCTCTCCAGTATTTATTGTTTGTAGACATTTTGATGATAGCCATTCTGATCAATGTGAGGTAATATCTCATTGTGCTTTTGATTTGCATTTCTCTAATAATGAGCGATGTTGAGTATCTTCTCATGTCCTTTTTAGCCATCTGTATGTCTTCTTTGAAGAAATGTCTGTTTAGGTCTTTTTCCCACTTTTGGATTGGGTTGTTCTTCTTCTGGCATTGAGTTGTATGAGCTGCTTGTATATTTTGGAAATTAATCCTTTGTCAGTTGTTTCATTGGCTACTATTTTCTCCCATTCTGAGGGCTGTCTTTTCACCTTGCTTATAGTTTCCTTTGCTGTGAAAAGCTTTTAAGTTTAATCAGGTCCCACTTGTTTACTTTTGTTTTTATTTCCATTACTCTAGGAGGTGGGTCTTAGAGGATCTTGCTTTATGTCATTGAGTGTTCTGCCTATGTTTCCCTCTAAGGGTTTTATAGTTTCTGGTCTTACATTTAGGTTTTAATCCATTTTGAGTTTCCCTTTGTGTATGGTGTTAGGAAGTGTTCTAATTTCATTCTTTTACATGTAGCTGTCCAGTTTCCCCAGCCCCATTTATTGAAGAGGCTGTCTTTGCCCCATTGTGTATTCTTGCCTCCTCTGTCAAAAATAAGGTACCCATAGGTGCATGGGTTTATTTCTGCTCTTTCTATCTTGTTCCATTGGTCCATATTTCTGTTTTTGTGCCAGTACCATGCTGTCTTGATAACTGTAGCTTTGTAGCATAATCTGAAGTCAGGAAGGTTGATTCCTTCAGATCCATTCTTTTTTCTCAAGACTGCTTTGGCTATGGGGGGTCTTTTGTGTTTCCATATGAATTGTGAATTTTTTTCTTCTAGTTCTGTGAAAACTACCATTGGTAATTTGATAGGGATCACATTGAATCTATAGACTGCATTTGGTAGCATAGTCATTTTCATAATATTGATTCTTCCTACCAGGGAACATGGAATATCTCTCCATCTGTTTACATCATCTTTGATTTCTTTCATCAATGTCTCATAATTTTCTGTGTACAGTTCTTTTGTCTCCTTCGGTAAGTTTATTCCTAGATATTGAATTCTTTTTGTTGCAATGGTGAATGGGATTGATTCCTTAATTTCTCTTTCTGATTTTTCATTGTTGGTATATAGAAATCCAAGTGATTTCTGTGTATTGATTCTGTATCCTGCAACTTTTCTAAATTCACTGATTAGCTCTAATAATTTTCTGATCCTATCTTTAGGGTTTTCTATGTACAGTATCATGTCATCTGCAAACAGTGAGAGCTTTACTTCTTTTCTGATCGGCATTCCTTTTATTTATTTTTCTTCTCTGATTGCTGTAGCTAGGACTTCCAGAACTCGGCTGAATAACATGGAGGACAGTGGACACCCTTGTCTTGTTCCTGATCTTAGGGGGAATGCTTTCAGTTTTTCACCATTGAGAATAATGTTTGCTGTTAGGCTTA
Organism: Bos taurus; assembly: GCF_002263795.3. NCBI lineage: Eukaryota > Metazoa > Chordata > Mammalia > Artiodactyla > Bovidae > Bos > Bos taurus. The sequence goes on along the minus strand of NC_037355.1, from coordinate 14,656,698 downwards.
TCATATATGGCCTTTACTATGTTGAGGTAGCAACAGCAACAGCAGCATGTTCAGGTAGATTCCTTCTATGCCGATTTTTTGAAGAGTGTTAATCATAAATGGGTGCTGAATTTTGTCAAAGGCTTTTTCTGCATTTATTGAGATTCAGTCAGTGAGTCAATTCAGTTACTCAGTCGTGTCCAAATCTTTGCGATGCCATGAACTGCAGCATGCCAGGCCTCCTTGTCCATCACCAACTCCCAGAGTCCACCCAAACCCATATCCATTGAGTCGGTGATGCCATCCAACCATCTCATCCTCTGTCGTCCCCTTCTCCTTCTGCCCTCAATCTTTCCCAGCATCAGGGTCTTTTCCAATGAGTCAGGTCTTCACATCAGGTGGCCAAAGTATTGGAGTTTCAGCTTCAACATCAGTCCTTCCAGTGAACACCCAGGACTGATCTCCTTTAGGATGGACTAGTTCAGTCTCCTTGCAGTCAGTCCAAGGGACCCTCAAGAGTCTTCTCCAACACCACAATTCAAAAGCATCAATTCTTCAGTGCTCAGCTTTCTTCAAAGTCCAACTCTCACATCCATAAATGACCACTGGAAAAACCATAGCCTTGACTAGATGGACCTTTGTTGGCAAAGTAATGTCTCTGCTTTTTAATATGCTGTCTAGGTTGGTCATAAATTTCCTTCCAAGGAGTAAGCGTCTTTTAATTTCATAGCTGCAACCACCATCTTCAGTGATTTTGGAGCCCAGAAAAATAAAGTCAGCCACTATTTCCACTGTTTCCCCATCTATTTTCCATGAAGTGATGGGACTGGATGCCATGATCTTAGTTTTCTGAATGTTGAGCTTTAAGCCAACTTTTTCACTCTCGTCTTTCACTTTCATCAAGAGGCTCTTTAGTTCTTCACTTTCTGCCATAAGGGTGGTGTCATCTACATATCTGAGGTTATTGATATTTCTCCCAGCAATATTGATTCCAGCTTGTGCTTCATCCAGCCCAGTGTTTCTCATGATGTAGTCTGCATATAAGTTAAATAAGTAGAGTGACAATATACAGCCTTGACATACTCCTATTCCTATTTGAAACCAGTCTGTTGTTCCATGTCCAGTTCTAACTGTTGTTTCCTGACCTGCATATAGATTTCTCAAGAGGCAGGTCAGGTGGTCTGATATTCCCATCTCTTTCGGAATTTTCCACAGTTTATTGTGATCCACACAGTCAAAGGCTTTGGCATAGTCAATAACATGGAAATAGATTTTTTTCTGAAACTCTCTTGCTTTTTCGAAAATCCAGTGATGTTGGCAATTTGATCTCTGGTTCCTCTGCCTTTTCTAAAACCAGCTTGAACAGCTGGAAGTTCAGGGTTCACGTATTGCTGAAACCTGGCTTGGAGAATTTTAAGCATCACTTTATGATTGAGATTATCGTATGGTTTATATCTTTCAATTTGCTAACATGATGTTTCACATTGATTGATTTGCGTATATTGAAGAACCTTTGCATTCCTGGAGTAAACCCTACTTGATCATGGTGTGTGAGCTTTTTGATGTGTTGCTGAATTCTGTTTGCTAAACTTTTGTTGAGGATTTTTGCAACTATGTTCATCAGTGATATTGGCCTGTGGTTTTCTTTTTTTGTGTTGTCTTTGTCTGGCTTTGGTATCAGGGTGATGGTGGCCTCGTAGAATGAGTTTGGAAGTGTTCCTTCCTCTGTAAATTTTTGAAAGACTTTTAGAAGGATAGGCATTATCTCTTCTGTAAATGTTTGATAGAATTCTCCTGCGAAGCCATCTGGTCCTGGGCTTTTGTTTCTTGCAAGATTTTTGATCACAGCTTCAATTTCAGTGCAAAATTTCGATTTCTTCCTGGTTCAGTCTTGGAAGATTGAACTTTTCTAAGAATCTGTCCATTTCTTCCAGGTTATCTATATTATTGCCATATAGCTGTTCATAATAGTCTCTTGTAATCCTTTGTATTTCTACCTTGTCTGTTGTAACCTCTCCTTTTTCATTTCTAATTTTGTTGATTTGATTCTTCTCTCTTATTTCTTGATGAGTCTGGCTAAAGGTTTTTTGATTTTGTTTATCTTCTCAAAGAACCACCTTTTAGTTTTATTAATCTTTAACATTGTTTCTTTTGTTTCTTTTTCATTTATTTCTGCTCGGATCTTTATGATTTCTTTCCTTCTACTAACTTTGGGGTTTTGTTGTTGTTGTTGTTGTTCTTTTCCCAGTTGTTTCAGGTGTAAAGTTAGGTTGTCTATTCAATGTTTTTCTTGTTTCTTGAGGTAGGATTGTGTTGCTGTCAACTTGCCTCTTAGGACTGCTTTTGCTGCATCCCATAGGCTTTGAGTTGTTGTGTTTTCATTTTCATTTTTTTCTAGAAATTTTTTGATTTCCTTTCTGATTTCTTCCATAACCTGTTGGTTATTTAGAAATGTGTCATTCAATTGCCATGTGTTTGTGTTTTTTACAGGTTTTTTTTCCTTGTAATTGTTATCTAGTCTCATAGTGTTGTGGTCAGAGAAGATGCTTGATACGGTTTCAATTTTCTTCAATTTACTGAGGTTTGACTTGTGACCCAAGATGTAGTCTATCCTGGAGGATGTTCCATGTGCACTTGAGAAGAAGGTGTATTCTTCTGCTTTTGGATGGAATGTCCTGAAGATATCAATGAGATCCATCTCATCTAATGTATCATTTAAGACTTGTGTTTCCTTATTAATTTTCTGTTTTGATGATCTGTCCATTGGTGTGAGTGGGGTGTTAAAGTGTCCTATTATTGTGTTACTGTCAATTTCTCCTTTTAAGTCTGTTAGTGCTTGTCCTATGTATTGAGGTGCTCCTATGTTGGGTGCATAGATATTTACAATTGTTATATCTTCCTCTTGGATTGAACCCTTGATCATTATGTAGTGTCCTTCCTTATCTCTTGTAATCTTCTTTATTTTAAGGTCTATTTTGTCTCATACAAGGATTGCTACTCTAGCTTTCTTTTGCTTCCCATTTGCATGGAATATATTTTTCCATCCTCTCACTTTCAGTCTATATGTGTCTTGAGGTCTGAAGTGTGTTTCTTGTAGACAACATATATATGGGTCTTATTTTTGTATCCATTCATCCAGTCTGTGTCTTTTGGTTGGAGCATTAACCCACTTACATTTGAAGTAATTATTAATATATATGCTCCTATTGCCATTTTCTTTATTGTTTGGGGTTGACTTAGTAGATCTTTTTTCTTCTCTTGTATTTCTTGGCTATATAAGTCCCTTTAACATTTGTTGTAAAGCTGTTTTGGTGGTACTGAATTCTCTTAACTTTTACTTGTCTGAAAAGCTTTTTATTTCTCCACCAATTTTGAGTGAGATCCTTGCTGGGTACAGTAATCTTGGTTGTATATTTTCCCCTTTCAGTACTTTAAATATATCCTGCCATTCCCTCCTGGCCTGCAGTGTTTCTGCTGAAAGATCAGCTGTTGAGCATATGGGATTTCCCATGTATGTTACTTGTTGCTTCTCCTTTGCTGCTTTTAATATTCTTTCTTTGGGTTTAGTCTTTGTTAGTTTGATTAATGTGTGTCTTAGCAAGTTTCTCCTTGGGTTTATCCTGTATGGGACCCTTTGTGCCTCTTGGACTTGATTGACTATTTGCTTTTCCATGTTGGGGAATTTTCAACTATAATCTCTTCAAAAATTTTCTCTTACCCTTTCTTTTTCTCTTCTTCTGGGACCCCTATAATTCGAATGTTGATGTGTTTGATACTGTCCCATAGGTCTCTTAAGACTATCCTCAGTTTTTTTGGTTTTTTTTTCATTCTTTTTCCTTTATTCTGCTCTTTAGAAGTTATTCCACCATTTTATCTTCCAGCTCACTGATCCAGCTCAAACATCAGTATTTTTAATTTCAGTAATTGTGTTGTTTGTCTCTGCATGTTTATTCTTTAATTCTTCTAGGTCTTTGTTATTTTCTCTTGCATTTTCTCCATTTTTTTTCTCAAGGTTTTTGATCATCTTTACTATCATTATTCTGAATTCTTTTTCAGGTAGTTTGCCTATTTCCTCTTCCTTTATTTGGACTTCTGTGTTTCTAGTTTATTCCTTCATTTGGGTAGTAGTTCTCTGCCTTTTCATTTTGTTTTTTTAACTTATTGTGTTTGAGGTCTCCTTTTCCCAGGCTTCAAGGTTGAATTCTTTCTTCCTTTTGGTTTCTGCCCTCCTAAGGCTGGTTCTGCATGCACTTCCGTGTCTGAAGGTGTATTCCTGATGTATCTGTTAAAAGAGATATATTCTATGTCCACCTACTCCTCTGCCATCTTATTCCCTATCCTTGGACGTTCTTGATTCACATATTACTGAAGCCTAGTTTTGAAGGAATTTGAGCATTACCTTGCTAGCCTGTAAAATGATTGTCGTTGTATGGTAGTTTGAACATTTTTGTCATTGTCCCTCCTTTAGATTGGAATGAAAATTGTCTTTTCCCAATCCTGTGACCATTGCTGAGTTTTCCAAATGTGCTGACATATTGAGTTCAGCAGTTTACAGTGTCTTCTTTTAGGATTTGAAGCAACTCAGCTAGAAATCCCATCACATTCATTAGCTTTGCTCATAGTAATGCTTCCTAAGGCCCACTTGACTTCACACTCCAGGATGTCTGGCCCTAGGTTGTGATCACTCTATTATGGTTATATGGGTCATTAAGACATTTTCTGTATAGTTTTTCTGTGTATTCCTTCCACCTCTTCTTAAGCTCTTCTGCTTCTGTTATGTCCTTACCATTTCTTTGAGGTCCTTTTTTGTGCCCATCGTTGCATGAAATGTTTACTTGATATCTCCAATTTTCTTGAAGCAATCTCTAGTCTTTCCCACTCTATTTTTTCCCTCTATTTCTTTGCATTATTCATTCAAGAAGGCCTTCTTATCTCTCCTTGCTATTCTCTGGAACTCTGCATTCAGTTGAGTATATCTTTCCCTTTCTCCCTTGCTTTGCACTTCTCTTCTTTCCTCAGCTATTTGTTAGGCCTCTTCAGTCAACCACTTTGCCTTCTTGCATTTCTTTTTCTTTGTAATGGTTTTGATCACCACCTGCTATGTAGTGTTAGGAACCTCCATCCATAGTTCTTTACACACTCTGTCTACCAGATATAATCCCTTGAATTTATTCATCACCTCCACTATATAATTATAAGAAATACATTTAGGTCACACCTGAAAGGCCTACTGGTTTTCCCTATTTTTTTCAATTTAAGCCTGATTTTGCAGTAAGGAGCTCATGATCTGAGTTTCAGTCAGCTCCCAGTCTTGTTTTCACTGACTCTATAGAGCTTCTCCATGTTTGGCTGCAAAGAATATATAAGTCTGGTTTTGATATTGATCTTCAGGTGATCTCCATGTGTATAATCATCTTTTGTGTTGTTGGAAGAGGGTGTTTGCTGTAACCAGGGTGTTCTCTTGAAAAAACTGTTAGCCTTTACCCTGCTTCATTTTGTACTCCAAGGTCAAACTTGCCTGTACAACATGTATCTTTTTCTTCTTACTTTTGCATTCCAATCCTCTGTGATAAAAAGCATCATTTTTGGTGTTCTCTTGAAGGTCTTCATGGAACTGTTCAACTTCAGTTTCTTCAGCATCAGTGGTTGGGTCATAGATTTGGATTACTGTAATGTTGAATGGTTTGCCCTGGAAAGAAACCAAGATCTCTCTGTCGTTTTTGAGATTGCACCCAAGTACTGCATTTCTGACTCTTTTGTTGACTGTGAGGACTACTCCACTTCTTCTAAGTGATTCTTGCCCACAGTAGTAGATATAATGGCCGTCTAAATTAAATTCACCCATTCCCATTCATTTAGTTCCCTGATTCCTAAGATGTTAATGTTCACTCTTCCCATATTGTGCTTGACCACATCCAATATATCTTGATTCATGGACCTAACCTTCCAGGTTCCTATGCAGTATTGTTCTTTATAGCGTTGGTCTTGTTTTCACTACCAGACACATCCACAACTAAGCATCGTTTCAGCTTTGGCCCAGCTGATTCATTCTTTCTGAAGCTAATAGTAATTGCCTTCTGCACTTGCACAGTAGCATATTGGACACCTTTCAACCTGGGGGGCTCCAGTTCTGGTGTCATATATTTTTGCCTTTTCATACTTTTCATGAGGTTCTCACAGCAAGAATATTGGAGTGGTTTGCTGTTTCCTCATCCAGAGCACCATGTTTTGTCAGAACTCTTCACTATGACCAATCCATCAGCCCTGCATGGCATGGCTCATACTCTCATTGAGTTATGCAAGCCCCTTCGCCATGACAAGGCTGTGATCCCTGAAGGGGAGGGGGCATTTACCCCTGACATTTATTGTGGAGAGGTCAGGGATGTTGCCGAACATCTTACAATGCATAGGACAACTAACTCCCTACAACAGAAAATTGTCTGGTCCAAAATGACATTTGGAGTGTCAGATTTGAGAAACTTCACTCTAAATTAATTAGCATCTTGATACTGGAAGCCTCTTTGAGGGCAGAATGACTTTAGCATCAGGTTAGTGAAGGAAATGTTTTTAGTGGCCAACCATGTAACTTACAGATAAGTCATACATTTTTTCAAAATGGAGTTCAGTTCAGTTCAGTTCAGTTGCTCTTGGTGTCCGACGCTTTGCGACCCCATGAATTGCGGCATGCCAGGCCTCCCTGTCCATCACCAACTCCCGGAGTTCACTCAGACTCACATCCATCGAGTCAGTGATGCAATCCAGCCATCTCATCCTCTGTCATCCGCTTCTCCTCCTGTCCCCAATCCTTCCCAGCATCAGAGTCTTTTCCAATGAGTCAACTCTTCACATGAGGTGGCCAAAGTACTGGAGTTTCAGCTTTAGCATCATTTCTTCCAAAGAAATCCCAGGGCTGATCTCCTTCAGAATGGACTGGTTGGATCTCCTTGCAGTCCAAGGGACTCTCAAGAGTCTACTCCAACACCACAGTTAAAAAGCATCAATTCTTCTGTGCTCAGCTTTCTTCACAGTCCAACTCTCACATCCATACATGACCACTGGAAAAACCATAGCCTTGTCTAGACGGACATTTGTTGGCAAAGTAATGTCTCTGCTTTTGAATATGCTATCTAGGTTGGTCATAACTTTTCTTCCAAGGAGTAAGCATCTTTTAATTTCATGGCTGCAGTCAACATCTGCAGTGATTTTGGAGCCCAAAAATAAAGTCTGACCTTGTTTCCACTGTTTCCCCATTTATTTGCCATGAAGTGATGGGACCAGATGCCATGATCTTCGTTTTCTGAATGTTGAGCTTTAAGCCAACTTTTTCACTCTCCACTTTCACCTTCATCAAGAGGCTTTTTAGTTCCTCTTCACTTTCTGCCACAAGGGTGGTGTCATCTGCATATCTGAGGTTATTGATATTTCTCCCGACAATCTTGATTCCAGCTTGTGCTTCTTCCAGCCCAGCAGCAGCTGCAACTGGTGCGCGTAGCACCGGCGGCTGTGACCGGTGTGCATAGCGCGGCCGAGAGGAGCTACCCCATGTCCAAGGTCAGGGGCAGAAGCCAGGAGGACCCCATGCCCAAGGAGCGGCGGCCAAGAGGAGTTACCCCATGTCCGAGGTCAGGGGCAGCAGCCGAGAGTGCCAGGCTGCGACGGCACAGGAACGGCAGAGAGGAGCTACCCCACGTCCGAGGTCAGGGGCAGCAGCCGAGAGGAGTTACCCCATGTCTCAGGTCAGGGGCGGTGCTGGGAGGAGCAACCCCACGTCCAAGGAGCGGTGGCTGCGCGGGCGCAGGAGGGCCGAGAGGAGCTATTCCACGTTCAAGGTCAGGAGGGGCGGCAGTGAGGAGATACCCCTCGTCCGAGGTAAGAGAAACCCAAGTAATATGGTAGGTGTTGCAAGAGGGCATCAGAGGGCAGATGCACTGAAACCATAATCACAGAAAACTAGGCAATCTAATCACACTAGGACCACAGCCTTGTCTAACTCAGTGAAACTAAGCCATGTTGTGTGGGGCCACCCAAGACGGGTGGGTCATGGTAGAGAAGTCTGACAGAATATGGAGAAGGGACAGTCCACTGGAGAAGGGAATGGCAAACCACTTCAGTATTCTTGCCTTGAGAATCCCATGAACAGTATGAAAAGTCAAAAGGATAGCATACTGAAAGAGGAACTCCCCAGGTCAGTAGGTACCCAATATGCTACTGGAGATCAGTGGAGAAATAACTCCAGAAAGAATGAAGGGATGGAGCCAAAGCAAAAAGAATACTCAGCTGTGGATGTGACTGGTGATAGAAGCAAGGTCCAGTGCTGTAAAGAGCAAGTATTGCCTAGGAACCTGGAATGTCAGGTCCATGAATCAAGGCAAATTGGAAGTGGTCAAACAGGAGATGGCAAGAGTGAACATCGACATTCTAGGAATCAGCGAACTAAAATGAACTGGAATGGGTGAATTTAACTCGGATGATCATTATATCTACTACTGCGGGCAGGAATCCCTTAGAAGAAATGGAGTAGCCATCATGGTCAACAAAACAGTCCGAAATGCAGTGCTTGGATGCAATCTCAAAAACGACAGAATGATCTCTGTTTGTTTCCAGGGCAAACCATTCAATATCACAGTAATCCAAGTCTATGCCCCAACCAGCAACGCTGAAGAAGCTGAAGGTGAACGGTTCTATGAAGACCTATAAGACCTTTTAGAACTAACACCCCCCAAAAAAAGATGGAGTTCAGATAAATATATATTTTAAATATATTCTATTTTATGCTGTCTTGTATACATGTTTCACTATAGAGAAGAGAGAAGGAGTATAAAAGAAACAGCTAAATAAAACAACATTATATTAGATATCTTCATTTAGTAGATTCACGATAAGGCTAAATTGATGAGATGATAGTGATCCCTTCAGAGCCTACATAATACTCACCTACCAAAGACTCAGTTTTATTCAGATTTCTAAAAGCAAGGCCTGGCAGTCAGGATACAGAACACTTTGCAAGGCAGATTTCTCAATGTCACTATCTAAAGATGTTTAAAATAGAGACTAGGTGGGGGTTTGGAGATTCTCTCTGAATTCAAGTGCTTTTAATGTATTTATAAATCATATTTATTAAAGGGAAAGTACAAGATATGATCCAGATGAGTCATAAGAACATGTTTTCACATTCTGTTGCAATTTAACTGGATTAATTGATATCTGTAAAAGGCTATTTAGGGAAAAACAACATCATAGAATCTTCCCAAAAGATTAACTACTTTCCCTTCTCACACACTAATAATTCCTCTCAACTAGATTAATGCAAAGGAGTCCTGACTGGCCTACCTACCTCTACTTTACATTGTAAAATTGCTCATGAATGCAGGTTAGCCTCTGTGTTAGTTTCCTCACTTGAAAAATTAGAATAATATTCTTTCCGTAGTATAATGGCAAGAATTAAATCAGGTGGGTTATATAAAGTACACACCTAAACATACACATCGAAACAATATATGTATGTTGAACACATAGTGGATGCACAATAATAAGAATTTAAAGCAAAATAAAAATGTCCATGCTCGTGGACTGATGCCTTTTACCAGCCTGCTCAACTGGTCACTGGTATTTATAATTATATAACAACATATGTATATACAACCATGTCTGAAACTCTGATGGTCTGTCAAACTCAGAGTTCAGTAAGTTTTTAGCTCACAGCATGAAAATTACTTGCTCCAACCTCTTTCTCCCTCTTCCTTTTTCAAGTGAGTAATATATCTTGGACTAGTGCAAACCCTCATCTTGAGTAGACATATCTTTTTTCAAGTTGTTTGTTCCTTGGGCAGCAAGGGTAACTAAATGAATAAGAAAATAACTATTCTTCCCATCACTTCCAGAGACAATGAAATGATACTGACGGTTCAGAGTCTTAGAAAACGGTCTGTTCATCAGATAGTTTTTAAATTTTTTAAAATTTAAAACTACTGTTTATTGAGATTTAGCTTTTTACACTTACCTGTCATGCAAAATAACCTTGATTTATACTATTTAGTGAATGAGGAAATTGAGGTTTAGAAAGATTGTGATTTGTAGGCAGACTGCTTCACAGCAGCAGTGTATTAGAAAGAAACTAGATAAATTAAATCTATTCAACCTGCTACAGGTAATTGAGAGTCAAGAGTAAGCTGAAGTTTTTCTCTAAACCTGGGTTCTTTGTGTTTTTCAAAAACTCAAAATAGTTGACTGACTTATGAGCTCTCTTTCATCATATAGATTTTTTTTTTTTTTGCTTCACTTTTTAAAAGGTACTGTTTCTGCCTAGATCTTCTTTCGTCAATGCTACTGTTTCTCTCCTCAATGATAATGCAGTTTTGTGTTATCCGAGGGAAGGAAAACATCGCCTGAAAGAATATGGACCTGTAGCCTAAGTCTAGATTCTGTGTCTGTTAGCTCAAATTCACATTCCCTGACCCAATCATAAGTCTGTCTCTTTATTTTCTCAGTGGGAAACCATATTCCTTGAAGTTACTTGCAATAAAAATGCACTTCATTGCTCAGATGAGCTACATGCTGCTAAGGAATAATCAATATCATAGTTAACATGAACCCGTAATAAAATATCTAACCAAACAGAGTGTGTAAATATTCTGAAAAGAAATTACTGCTTCCTCACTTTCCCCTCTAATCAAGAGAATCATTCCCCTCATCTTGCTTACCTTGGCAGCTAGTCAAGATAATCTTTCATTTCTGTTCACTCTCTTTGTTATTTCTGTAGCATATTTCAATAGTCATGGTACTGTGCTCAGCTTTGTAATTAGATGAAGTGTTAAAAATAACTTTTACTTGAGTCCAATTTTTTCTGCATAAAAATAACTCTTTGTCTTCTGATGTAATGAATTATAGAAAGCTTTAGGTAGAACTGTGTCTAAAATTGAAGTCTGATTAGGGCCAGATGCTTCTAAGTGGTATCAGGACAGTCTTTTACATTGCATTCTTTCATTGCCAACTCAGATGTTGTACCATAATTATTCTAATGGATTCAGCATATTTGGAGATTTCTAACTGATGATCAGGAGGACACTGTTGTCGTCTTATGAGCTGAGTCATATCCAGTAGTTACTCTGGGTCCCTGATAGCTTATTTATACAGTCAAGGATTGAGGATCAAATCACAAAGCTCCTTCCAGGGCTGCTGTTTACAATTCTACTTACTTCAGTTTCCACATCCAGATATCTAACAAAACTAGTCATGATGGAATTTCCAACTTTGGTCCTGGGATTTTTAAAATGCCACATTTTCTAAAATTATGTCAGGAGGAAAAGTAAAACTCCCTTCATGCAGCTTACTGGAGGCATTGCACTGTACTGGAATTAATACCTGAATTCATACTGTGAAGCACTTTAACTTACTCCAGCAATAACAACAGTGATGAACAGTTTACATCTTCCTAGCCCTGTAATTTACAAATTAAGTTTGAGATGGCAAACTGAAATCCCTATAAGCCTGGTCAAGTGACCCAAATTAATGAAGCTAGATAGGGATTGATGTAAATGAGACATGGCATGTGTGAGATGCATTGGAACATCTGATGCAGTTCATCGATACACAAAATTTTTTTTCCCCAAGATTCAAAGCTGTGGAATGTGAATGAGCAGTGAACCTCTCAATGGCTGGAAAGTCATCTATAAAAGTCCTGGGAAGAGAGGAGTGACCCCCAAGAGTCACATCCCCTTTATTGCCTACAACCCCCCTCTGTGTGCCAGGGACACTAGGGCTGCTGGGCCAGCCTTCATTACAAAAGTGCAAAAGAACTGGAACATTTCCTTGCTGAATTACAAAGGCCCTTTGCCTCTTTTTGTTGGCTTAGAAGCTTCAATCAGCCTCAGAGTTTCAAAGATTCGACGAGTGGAGTTCCAACTGGGCTAGAGTTGAGTAGGGCCCTGGGTACTGAGTAGGGAAGCAAGTGACTCAGCCCACTCAGTAGCCTTGAACTGGTGAGATCTCCTTACAAAGGTTGAAATGCAATGTTGTATGACTTGAGCCATCACAGGAATAGCAGAGAACAAGCTGATGAAATACCACTTTGCCCTTCACTTTCAAACAACTGTTTATTACCCAGGAAATTTTGAAAGAATATAAACAACTGTTCTTAAGGACTTATCAAACCCATTCTCTAATGTCACACATTCAGAGCAGGCAGCTTCCTTTGAAAGTTAGAAAAGAGCCAGGCCATCCTAGCTGGTAGTTAGAGACTCAGTGATGGACAGATACATAAAAGCTGAGTTAAGTGAAAAGGAAAGAGAAAAGAAACATTAGAAAGGGGCATGGCAGCTCAGCAGAAAAGTCACAGAGGAAGGACTAGGGAGAACAAGCTCCATTGTGTGTTAGCCCAGCTCTCAGCCAAGTCAGGGGAAGACAGAAGAAGACCAGCATACAGAGAACCCACTTATTGTCAGTTTTTGTTACACTCCATTATGGTTAAGAGACCAGATGAGCTTTTTTCCCCTATGATGCTAAGAAGAGGACAGTTACTTATAAAGGACAGTTTCAAAGAGGAGGCTTAGTGCCATATATAATTCACTAACATCCCCTGGAATGGTCTCATTACTCAGTCTCCACTCACATAAATTAAATGATTAGGTTGTTCTGTTTATTTTGCTAATCAGTTCCACAAATGTCTATCATATACTATATACGAAGCCACTTTACATAGCACTAGTAATGTAAAGATAAATGAAATGTTAACCTTGTACTCAAGTAGACCACAATCTAGTGGATGGGATGCAACAACACAGTAATGGTAGTATGGGAAATTAGAAATGGCTCAGCCTTCAGACTCTGACAGAACTGGATTTGAATCTTTGCCTGATTCCTCCTTTCGTTCCTCTGTACTTTCTTTCCGCCATTAAACCAATATTTTCTAGGAGCCTTAATATGCAGACCTGTGCTAATAAGTACATACACATATAATGCTGGTAATACAGAACACCCCTGCACTCACGAAGAACTAATCACAAAATAAAAACAGTGAGAGAGGCCAATATTGTGATAGGCTTTTGAGAAAAGAGTTTTACTGAGAGATCAACCAGGAAGAAGATAGGAGGTAAAGCAAAGATCTACTAAATCAACCCCAAACAATAAAGAAAATGGCAATAGGAGCATATATATTAATAATTACTTTAAATGTAAGTGGGTTAATGCTCCAACCAAAAGACACAGACTGGATGAATGGATACAAAAATAAGACCCATATATATGTTGTCTACAAGAAACACACTTCAGACCTCAAGACACATATAGACTGAAAGTGAGAGGATGGAAAAATATATTCCATGCAAATGGGAAGCAAAAGAAAGCTAGAGTAGCAATTCTTGTATCAGACAAAATAGACCTTAAAGAAGATTACAAGAGATAAGGAAGGACACTACATAATGATCAAGGGTTCAATCCAAGAGGAAGATATAACAATTGTAAATATCTATGCACCCAACATAGGAGCACCTCAATACATAGGACAAGCACTAACAGACTTAAAAGGAGAAATTGACAGTAACACAATAATAGTAGGAGACTTTAACACCCCACTCACACCAATGGACAGATCATCAAGACAGAATATTAATAAGGAAACACAAGTCTTAAATGATACATTAGATGAGATGGATCTCATTGATATCTTCAGGACATTCCATCCAAAAGCAGAATACACCTTCTTCTCAAGTGCACATGGAACATCCTCCAGGATAGACCACGTCTTGGGTCACAAGTCAAACCTCAGTAAATTGAAGAAAATTGAAATCATATCAAGCATCTTCTCTGACCACAACACTATGAGACTAGATATCAATTACAAGAAAAAAAATCCTGTAAAAAACACAAACACATGGCAATTAAACAACACATTTCTAAATAACCAACAGGTTATGGAAGAAATCATAAGGGAAATCAAAAAATTTCTAGAAACAAATGAAACTGAAAACATGACAACTCAAAGCCAATGGGGTGCAGCAAAAGCAGTCCTAAGGGGGAAGTTGACAGTAACACAATCCTACCTCAAGAAACAAGAAAAACATTGAATAGACAACCTAACTTTACACCTGAAACAACTGGGAAAAGAACAACAACAACAACAACAAAACCCCAAAGTTAGTAGAAGGAAAGAAATCATAAAGATCCGAGCAGAAATAAATGAAAAAAAAAAAAAAAAGAAAGAAAGAAACAATGTTAAAGATTAATAAAACTAAAAGGTGGTTCTTTGAGAAGATAAACAAAATCAAAAAACCTTTAGCCAGACTCATCAAGAAATAAGAGAGAAGAATCAAATCAACAAAATTAGAAATGAAAAAGGAGAGGTTACAACAGACAAGGTAGAAATACAAAGGATTACAAGAGACTATTATGAACAGCTATATGGCAATAATATAGATAACCTGGAAGAAATGGACAGATTCTTAGAAAAGTTCAATCTTCCAAGACTGAACCAGGAAGAAATCGAAATTTTGCACTGAAATTGAAGCTGTGATCAAAAATCTTGCAAGAAACAAAAGCCCAGGACCAGATGGCTTCGCAGGAGAATTCTATCAAACATTTACAGAAGAGATAATGCCTATCCTTCTAAAAGTCTTTCAAAAATTTACAGAGGAAGGAACACTTCCAAACTCATTCTACGAGGCCACCATCACCCTGATACCAAAGCCAGACAAAGACAACACAAAAAAAGAAAACCACAGGCCAATATCACTGATGAACATAGTTGCAAAAATCCTCAACAAAAGTTTAGCAAACAGAATTCAGCAACACATCAAAAAGCTCACACACCATGATCAAGTAGGGTTTACTCCAGGAATGCAAAGGTTCTTCAATATACGCAAATCAATCAATGTGAAACATAATGTTAGCAAATTGAAACATATAAACCATATGATAATCTCAATAATCAAGTAATGCTTAAAATTCTCCAAGCCCAGGTTTGAGCAATACATGAACCCTGAACTTCCAGCTGTTCAAGCTGGTTTTAGAAAAGGCAGAGGAACCAGAGATCAAATTGCCAAAATCACTGGATTTTCGAAAAAGCAAGAGAGTTTCAGAAAAAAATCTATTTCCACATTATTGACTATGCCAAAGCCTTTGACTGTGTGGATCACAATAAACTGTGGAAAATTCCGAAAGAGATAGGAATACCAGACCACCTGACCTGCCTCTTGAGAAATCTGTATGCAGGTCAGGAAATAATAGTTAGAACTGGACATGAAACAACAGACTGGTTCCAAATAGGAAAAGGAGTACATCAAGGCTGTATATTGTTACCCTGCTTATTTAACTTATATGCACACTACATCATGAAAAACGCTGGGCTGGAGGAAGCACAAGCTGGAATCAATATTGCTGGGAGAAATATCAATAACCTCAGATATGCAGATGATACCACCCTTACGGCAGAAAGTGAAGAAGAACTAACGAGCCTCTTGATAAAAGTGAAAGAGGAGAGTGAAAAATTTGGCTTAAAACTCAACATTCAGAAAACTAACATATTGGCATCTGGTCCCATCACTTCATGGAAAATAGATGGGGATTGGTTGACTTTATTTTTCTCGACTGCAACATCACTGCAGATGGTGATTGCAGCCATGAAATTAAAAGACGGTTACTCCTTGGAAGGAAAGTTATGACCAACCTAGACAGCATATTAAAAAGCAGAGACATTACTTTCCCAACAAAGGTCCGTCTAGTCAGGCTATGGTTTTTACAGTGGTCATGTATGGATGTGGGAGTTGGATTTTAAGAAAGAAAGCTGAGCACTGAAGAATTGATGCTTTTGAACTGTGGTGTTGGAGAAGACTCTTGAGAGTCCCTTGGACTGCAAGGAGATCCAACCAGTCCATCCTAAAGGAGATCAGTCCTGGGTGTTCATTGGAAGGACTGATGTTGAAGCTGAAACTCCAATACTTTAGCCAGCTGATGTAAAGACCTGACTCACTGGAAAAGACCCTGAAGCTGGGAAAGATTGAGGGCAGAAGGCGAAGGGGATGACAGAGGATGAGATGGTCGGATGGCATCACCGACTCAATGGACATGGGTTTGGGTGGACTCTGGGAGTTGGTGATGGACAAGAAGGCCTGGCATGCTGCGGTTCATGGCATTGCAGAGTTGGACACAACTGAGCGACTGAACTGACTCACTGACTGAATCTCAATAGATGCAGAAAAAGCCTTTGATAAAATTCAGCACTCTTCAAAAAATTGGCATAGAAGGAACCTACCTCAACATGCTGCTGTTGCTGTTGCTACCTCAACATAGTAAAGGCCATATATGGTAAGCCTAACAGCAAACATTATTCTCAATGGTGAAAAACTGAAAGCATTCCCCCTAAGATCAGGAACAAGACAAGGGTGTCCACTGTCATCACTGTTATTTAGCCTAGTTCTGGAAGTCCTAGCTACAGCAATCAGAGAAGAAAAATAAATAAAAGGAATGCCGATCAGAAAAGAAGAAGTAAAGCTCTCACTGTTTGCAGATGACGTGATACTGTACATAGAAAACCCTAAAGATAGGATCAGAAAATTATTAGAGCTAATCAGTAAATTTAGAAAAGTTGCTGGATACAGAATCAATACACAGAAATCACTTGGATTTCTATATACCAACAATGAAAAATCAGAAAGAGAAATTAAGGAATCAATCCCATTCACCATTGCAACAAAAAGAATTCAATATCTAGGAATAAACTTACCGAAGGAGACAAAAGAACTGTACACAGAAAATTATGAGATGCTGATGAAAGAAATTAAAGATGATGTAAACAGATGGAGAGATATTCCATGTTCCCTGGTAGGAAGAATCAATATTATGAAAATGACTATGCTACCAAATGCAGTCTATAGATTCAATGTGATCCCTATCAAATTACCAATGGTAGTTTTCACAGAACTAGAAGAAAAAATTTCACAATTCATATGGAAACACAAAAGACCCCCCATAGCCAAAGCAGTCTTGAGAAAAAAGAATGGATCTGGAGGAATCAACCTTCCTGACTTCAGATTATGCTACAAAGCTACAGTTATCAAGACAGCATGGTACTGGCACAAAAACAGAAATATGGACCAATGGAACAAGATAGAAAGAGCAGAAATAAACCCATGCACCTATGGGTACCTTATTTTTGACAGAGGAGGCAAGAATACACAATGGGGCAAAGACAGCCTCTTCAATAAATGGGGCTGGGGAAACTGGACAGCTACATGTAAAAGAATGAAATTAGAACACTTCCTAACACCATACACAAAGGGAAACTCAAAATGGATTAAAACCTAAATGTAAGACCAGAAACTATAAAACCCTTAGAGGGAAACATAGGCAGAACACTCAATGACATAAAGCAAGATCCTCTAAGACCCACCTCCTAGAGTAATGGAAATAAAAACAAAAGTAAATAAGTGGGACCTGATTAAACTTAAAAGCTTTTTCACAGCAAAGGAAACTATAAGCAAGGTGAAAAGACAGCCCTCAGAATGGGAGAAAATAGTAGCCAATGAAACAACTGACAAAGGATTAATTTCCAAAATATACAAGCAGCTCATACAACTCAATGCCAGAAGAAGAAACAACGCAATCCAAAAGTGGGAAAAAGACCTAAACAGACATTTCTCCAAAGAAGACATACAGATGGCTAAAAAGGACATGAAAAGATACTCAACATCGCTCATTATTAGAGAAATGCAAATCAAAAGCACAATGAGCTATCACCTCACACTGATCAGAATGGCTATCATCTAAATGTCTACAAACAATAAATGCTGGAGAGGGCATGGAGAAAAGGGAATGCTCTTGCACTGTTGGTGGGGATGTAAATTGATACAGCCACTATGGAAGAGGGTATGGAGATTCCTTAAAAAGCAAGAATAAAACCACCATATGACCCAGCAATCCCACTCATAGGCATATACCCTGAGGAAACCAAAATGGAAAAAGACACACTGTATCCCATTGTTCACTGCAGCACTATTTACAAGAGCTAGAAGATGGAAGCAACCTAGATGTCCATCGACACATCGACACATAAAGAAGTTGTGGTACACATACACAATGGAATATTCAGTTCAGTTCAGTTCAGTCATTCAGTCGTGTCCTACTCTTTGCGACCCCATGGACTACAGGACACGGGCTTCCCTGCACATCACCAACTTCTGGAGATTGCTCAAACTCATGTCCGTTGAGTCGGTGATGCCACCCAATCATCTCAGCCTCTGTCGTCCCCTTCTCCTCCCACCCTCAATCTTTTCCAGCAACAGGGTCTTTTCCAATGAGTCAGTTCTTCGCACCAGGTGGCCAGAGTCAGTTCTTCAGTATCCGTCCTTCCAATGAATATTCAGGACTGATTTCTTCTAGGATGGACTGGTTGAATCTCCTTGCTGTTCAAGGGACTCTGAAGAAGCTTCTCCAACACCACAGTTCAAAAACATCAATTCTTCAGTGCTCAGCTTTCTTTATAGTCCAACTCTCACATCCGTACATGACTACTGGATAAACCACAGCTTTGAGTAGATGGACCTTTGTTGGCAAAGTAATGTCTCTGCTTTTTAATATGCTGTCTAGGTTCGTCATAACTTTTCTTCCAAGGAGCAAGTGTCCTTTAATTTCATGGCTGCATATTACTCAGCCATAAAAAGGAACACATTTGAGTCAGTTCTGATGAGATGGATGAACCTAGAATCTATTACACAGAGTGAAGTGCGTCAGAAAGAGAAAGATAAATATCATATTCTAACGCACATACATGGAATCTAGATAAATGGTACTGAAGAGATTATTTACAGGGCAACAGTGGAGAAACAGTCCTAGAGAATAGACTATGGAGATGAGGAGAAGGGAGGAGAGGGTAAGATGTATGGGAAGAGTAACATGGAAACTTATATTATTACCATATGTAAAATAGATAGCCAAGGGGAATTTGCTGTATGGCACAGGAAACTCAAACAGGGGCTTGTATCTACCTGGACGGGTGGGATTGGAAAGGAGATGGGAGGGATGTTCAAAAGGGTGGGGATATATGTATACCTATGGCTGAGTCATGTTGAGGTCTGACAGAAAACAATAAAATTTTGTAAAACAAGTGTCCTTCAGCAACAAAATAAATTTTAAAAAAATTAAGAAGTTAAAGGAGAACAATACATGTAGGACTTGCTTTAGATGATGGCGCCTCTGAACTGATACGCTGCTGGCTTCTTGTCAAATTAGTAAAAGATGCATTTGATTGAGTAGGTAGGGGTTTTCCCTCAAAATAAAATCTCTCCAGAGTAGATTCACTGGGACCTCACCAAGGCCAAACATTCATGGAACATGGGTATCATAAGAGGTAATCTTTAGAGTCCCTTCTAGCTCTGACATTATTTTTTTTTAATTGGAGGCTAGTTACTCTACAATATTTATTGGTTTTGCCATACATTGACATGAATCTGCCATGGGTGTATATGTGTTCCCCATCCTGAAGCCCCCTCCCACCTCCCTCCCCATCCCATCCTTCTGGGTCATCCCAGTGCACCAGCCCCAATCACCCTGTATCATGCATCACTGGTTTGGGAGAATGGCATTGAAACATGTATATTATCATATGTGAAACGAATTACCAGTCCAGGTTCGATGCATGATAGCTCTGACATTCTAAGGTCTTACATTCCTGAAACTAAACAGAGCCAGGAAACCAGGTAAGAGGGCTGAGCAGGAACCAGGAAAAACTTGAATGAGAGCTGGCCATAGCACTTGAAATTCAGGAATAAGATCAGCAGAAAGGAGAGTCTATCGGGACAGTGATTTGGGGGCTTTTTTCTAACTTAAACATTGGTTTTGGTGGTTAAGTTGTTGAATGGATCTTCACAGCACTTGAAACACTGTGGCTGAACTCTAAAATACGTAGAAGTCCTGAAACTTTGGAGTACAAAAGAATCCTAGCAGGAAGTTGTTTAAAATACAGATTCTCTACCCAGAATTTCTGATTCCATATCTAAGGGCAGTAACTAGGAATATCTGTTTTTCACAAGAACTTCTAGGTGATTGTGTCTCAGAAGTCTCAAAGTTGAGATTACATGTCCCAAACAACTGCTACTACAATGAGGAACTTCAAAGGAGTCAGGCGTTTTAGGCCTTTTCTGTTCTGTAAGGTGTCAGGTGGCAAATGGACATATCTTTGGAAGCATATTAGTGCTATGGCTTGCCTTACTTCGCTGCCAACATTTGCCGAGTAGTTATGAGAAAAAGGTGGACGGTGCAAAGGCTTTCCAGCTGGATCTTGGTGTTGGCACACATCTGGATAAAAATTAGAAGAGCCAAATCAGTCCAAGAGGCATCTCTCTGCATCTCCCTGTGGACACCACACCTGGACTCAGGGCTCTTTATTCCCATTTGAGTGGAAAGTTTGGTGTCATCGAGGCAGTGTTTTTCTCACTTTAGACAGTTTACAAAACTACTCTACTGGTAAGGTTGACCTGTACCCAGAGCTTCCCTGGGGGGATGGAAAATTGGACCCATTCCCACATACTGCAGACTTGGGCTACCTAGAGCTACAGATGTCGAGAAGGCCCCTACACCTGACTACATGGTATGCAGCTAACCTTTCTCCTTCCACATGTATCAGAATATGTTTGAAATTTTTTTTGCCTTTCATGGATTTCCCTAGACCCTTACAGCCCAGCTTCACGTGGAAACAGATGCTAACAGTGGGGATCAGGACATTCCTAAGGAACCATTAGATCCACAAAATAGTCGAGGATAACATCTAGAACCTCATATCCTACCCCAGAAGTTCCAAGTACACTACAGTTTCTTATTGATAAAATTCCTTTTTCACTTCAATTACATAATACGAACCAACTGCTATGGTGGAACATTAAGTAAATGAATCCACATACACGAGGAAATGATGCCTTATAAACTGTGGATTCTGAAAATACAACTGAAATATCCTTTGTGTTGCACCTGTATCTCTGAAAGAGAAAATGCTTAAGTGAAGTTCTAGCTTTCATCAGAGATTGCCAACTTTCCTTTTCACTGTGACTGACTCCACAGTTAATTGGGGCCTCTGATGACTAATGGGGAGGACCATCCCATCGAATTGTGGGATCTCTGGGTTTTGAAAACATAAGAATCTGGCTGCAATCTGCCGGGGACCAGCCCCAGCTGATCCAGGGTACTCGAAGGAGAGACGGCGTCGGCTAGGGTCAGGATACGATAGTTTCAATTAGATATTAATTAGAGATATAAAGAGTAATAGAATAAGGATAGCTCAGTAGGAAAATTCAGTGGAGAAAAGAGGCTGAGTAGCTTGGTTTACGCGGGAGACCAATAAAACTTCAAGACAAGAAGTTTGCACCACTTACGTAGGCCGCAGGCGTCCTTCCGTTCTCCCGAAGGAGAGGAGACACTGAGGCCTCCCCGGTCGGATCTTAGAAGCCCAGGCATAATTAGTAAGCATGGTGGGTTCCGCGCTCCAGATGGAGACTCAGCCAGAGGGAGAGAGAGACATGGGGAGACCAGTATTTCGAGAAACTGATCCCAATTCTTTATTTTCCAGAGTCTGTTTTTATACACTAAGATGTTATACAAAAGTCACGTGGGGACAGCAGTCCTGACTTTTATTAAAGTCAGGTGCTTCACACAAATGTATACAGAGGTCTTAGGGGTGTTACATCATCTTCTGGCCAGGGGGGCCTGCTGACAATTTACGACCCTCTCCTTGTGACAGCGGTCAGTCAATCAGGACACTTATTTCTCCAGGGCTGATTATTCTCAAAATAGACGCCACCCAAGTAAAGTTACATTCCTACAGGGTGAGGGTGTAGTGGGTTTTAGTTAAGGAAAGAATTTACTTAGCCTAAGGTCTAACGTGATTAATATCAAAGGTTAATTCTATATATTCATTAATGTGTGTAAGGGCAGGGGATATGGAGACTTAGCAACAAACATTGGCTCAACAAATGAAAAACCCTTCACCAACACAATTTCTAATTAGCCCATTATACTTATACTAATAGTTTTGTAACTTTTCTAAGGAACCTGTTTTTAGAAGGTTTAAAGCATCTCGTGCCTCTCACAGTTGGGAGGCTGTGAGCAATCACATGTGGCCGGACGAGCCTGTCAGGCAGGCTAGAGAACCTTCAGAGGAGTTTGTAGGTTAAAACACTCTTATCACGCCCAGGAATTATTATAAACTGGAGCTCTAGGTTAACTCCTTCTCCGAAAGAGGTGGTGGGGGACAGCCCCCTGTAAAGTCAGAGATGTAGGAAAGAGCACAAAGTAGTAAAGTAGGCAGGCTCTGGTTATGGGGGTAGATGCTCGAGGAGTTCCAGGGGGACTCCTGAGGCTCGATCCCGCCTTTGCGTATGTCGAGCCTCCTTCCTCATGACCTTTGTCACGGGCGGAGTACCTCACTCTGGCCCCCAACAGCAATCCAAACACAAGTAGATGGAAATTAGCCAAAAAGAGTACCTCAAATGAGGACAAATCTTGGCATGTTATTTTTTTATTTTGCTGAGTACACTGCTCACAATTCATATTGATCTTTGTGGCATATATGCCAAGTGGATTGGGTGGCCAGTACCCAGGACCACTCCAGAGGCAAGGCATATATAATCTTCAAGTTCTTA
The DNA here is from genome assembly GCF_002263795.3 of Bos taurus. NCBI lineage: Eukaryota > Metazoa > Chordata > Mammalia > Artiodactyla > Bovidae > Bos > Bos taurus. The sequence goes on along the minus strand of NC_037355.1, from coordinate 14,634,100 downwards.
TATTGTCCTGATCATTATGGGGCAGACAGGAAAACAATCTGGAAGATGTGGGAAGCTCCTACATTTGAATCTCTTTCATCCACAGCTCAGGAAGTAAGATTACATAGATTATTATGATCCAGAGAGCAGCAGAGCCAGGAGCAGCTCCATATCCTGTATCTACCATGGCAGCCCATGTCTGGCCATGGCCAAAGTAACACTTTTATAAGCCTTTGGCCTCTGTAATGAGAGATACGATCATATTTTCCACACAGCCTTGAAGAAGGTTCAGATGTTGAGCAGCAAAAACTGATAAGTATCCACTAAGTGACTGGGAACACAAGAGCAAAGGAAAAGTGGGCAAAAGAAGGGAAAAGGAGATCCTATGATGCCTGATTCGGCCTAGGTTAAAATTTTGTGTAAGGAAAGCTTTGAGTTTATTCATTCATCCATTTAATAGATATTTATTGTGTACTGTGAACCAAGTACTATATCCAACATTGAGAATATTTCAGTTTTAAATAAGCCTCCTTTGTGGAGCATTGTGGGTGTCATAATCTAGCATGTTAATTGCTGTTAGTGGGAGTCCATAGGATGGGCAGCTAATAGAGATTTGAGAGGTCCGATCAAGAAGGTCTTGCAAGAGGAAACAACTTTGGGTGAGTCACTTTTGGGGGCCTCTATTTCCTCATCTTTAAAATGGAAATAATAATACTACCTTATAAAATTGAGGTGAAGATTAAATGAGATACTGTATGTGAAGTTTTGGGCATGGTTGCTGGGCATAGTAAATTCTGCCAAGATGTAGCTAATATTAACATTATTTTTGTTAAACTGTTATTTATTAAGCTATTATTACTAATATACTATTACTATTGTTTTATTACTTTTAACTATTTGGGACTTGAAGGATGAGTAGGTAAGAACCACGGGAAGGGTGGAGATCATGTCAGACAGAGAAACAGTATGTATGAGGGACTATAGGCTGTGACAGCGGAGCTTGGGATAACTGGACGCTTAATACATATGTGAAATATATGTAGCATATTGTACACATCTATACTATATATAGTATATACATATACATACATATATATACACATATGTATACACACACATATATATGGTAAATGACAAGAGATGAAATGGAGACATAAACCACATCTGATCATGAAAAGATTAATAAGCCAAATCTGAAGAGTTTGGGTTTTACCCAAGAGCCACTGAAGGATATTACATAATGGAGTAATATGATCACATACAAACACTCCTACTATTCACTCCACACACCCACCCACCCCCCATGCACATACTCATACCTGTAATTTACCAGTAATCACATCATAATACACCTTGGGCTTACATATTCAAGACTTTTATTTTAATGTTGAGGAAGTTGAATCCGAAGGAATAGTAACATAACTTAATACAAGATAATATAACTGGTTACTACATACCTTTTGACTCCACATACTTTTTTTCTGTCACACACCACCACTTTCCTTAACACTTGTTTCACTGTTATTGCTCTGCTATTGGCCAAGCTGGAAAACTTTCAGGTTGAGATTATCCCAAGTTATTTTTCCTCTAAAAATCTGTAGGTACCTATAGAAAATTCTGACACTGATGAATTGCCTCTAAAATCTAGGCTCAAGTTTCACAAAGTGCATGACAGAGGTCCTTGGTAATCCAGTGTCTTAAGTTTTTAAGGGCTCAGAATTAGCTCCACAAGGGTGTGGATCAGGTGCAGAATTTCACTGCATGACCACTTTCCAACCACCACCTCAAAGTGAATTTAAAGACCAGAGGGGAAATTGTCCCAAAGGAGTACCCTGCAGATTTCAGAAGAAAAAAGTCTTGCTGGGGAATGAGTTTGCCTTCGTATTGATCCGGAGCAGTTTAGGGCTTGGTTGTATATAATTGTTTTTTGCTAGTCCTTGCTACTCTTAGATTCCTTCTTCAGTCACTGACCAACACATTGTAAATTTGATCCATCTTGTTCCCACAAACCTGCTCTTCCCTCACAAACTATTCAAGGGCTATCATCATGATTTTCCATGTACTAAAAACAATTTTGAGTATACCACCAAAATGTGTACTAGACATCTCCTTATAGAAATGCCTTTATTGAACCACAATTTAATATTGTATTTTTTTTAAATGTGGATTCATGTGAGAAACGGCCAGCAAAAATCATCCTGTTAAGAATTGCTATTAAAGATAGGTTGTATGATTTGGGTTCATGACATTCCTATAATTAATTCTACAAAACTCAGTGTCAGAAAGTAAGTTAATCTCTTCTGGCATTTTTTCCTTTTATTAGAATGAGAGTTATATCTAGCTTTGTTTACCCTCCCCAAACCTGCCCCAACCCCTGACTCTTTTCTAGTTTCTTAGTTTGGCTGTCATAAACTTGGAGTTAACTCAATACTTGTTAATGGTCAGTACTGCTCAGATTTGGTTTAATTGTCTACTTAATCTTATTCCCACTAACTTCCCAAATGACCTGAGTAAAAAGGGGGTCATCTGTGTAGTGATCATCTAGCTGAGGCTGGGAGTCAGTCAGAGCCCCTAAAGTGGCAGTTGCTTTCAGGACGACCATCTGGAGTGCCACTACTTTTATTCTCTCACTGAAGTCCTTGGAGAATTGGGTTGATGTCCTTTTCTTATTTATTTTAAACTCTGTGTAAGAGTATATATTCATTTTTATTTCCAAAATTACTTTTAGAAGAAGGAAGATTATAAATTATAAATAAATGGTTATGAATTATAAATATATTTCAGCAATCATAAGTTATCTCCCTGAGACATGCATTCAACCTACCACCAAAATGAAGTGGCCATGGAGAAGCACCAAGAAGCACTAAGCTATTGGTGCCCTTACCTCGTGAACACATCATCTGTACCTTGGGTGGCACTCAGACCCAATGACCCATGAAGAGAGAGCCATGAAATTGTACATCTTAACTTTTTTCCCTCTGGAAGGATAAAACTGTGGCTTTATCTTCTCCTCAAAGTAAATGAATGCAGATAGTTGCACAGTTTTCAGAATTGCTTCTAAGATGAAGAGGAGTATAATGAGAAAAATACCTAGAATGTTCTTAAGCCCAGCCAGTTTTCTTTAGGATGTTTTTGGTGAGAAATTATTTCTTATTTAAAGACTGAATGACTGTGGGAAATTGAAATGAAACTGAAGATAACTTAACTTCCCCACAGTTGGGTGACCTCTTGTCACTGTTCCTTGTTGCTATCCCAGTACCATGACACTGAGCCCTGAGAACTGTGGATGCTTAGGCATCTGACGTGCACACATGCAGGGGAGTTATAGGAGGGAGAGACCAGAGAAGCAGTTGGATATGGTGGCAACTGAGACAGGAGAGCACTGTAGTTTGATAGGGAAAGGAAAGAACATTCCAGATGAGGGAGATTGAGGGAAGAATAGTCAGAAAAGAAAGTGGGAGAAATATGAGGAGGGTGGGGTAGAGTGAGCATACAAAATTTGAGTATCTAGTGTTTGTAGTGTTTCACTTTTCACTTTCATGAATTGGAGGAGGAAATGGCAACCCACTCGTGTTCTTCCCTGGAGAATCCCAGGGACGGGGGAGCCTGGTGGGCTGCCGTCTATGGGGTCGCACAGAGTCAGACAGGACTGAAGTGACTTAGCAGCAGCAGCAGCAGCAGTGTTTGGAAATAGAGAATGTGTTTGGAAATGGAGAATGCATGAGACATAGAATTCAAAGCAATGAAAAGTAAAATCACACATGTAGGCCTAGATTGTCAAAGGCTGTAAAATCCAGTACTGTTTCTAGAGGGGCTTACTGGGTATACAGTACAGAGTAAAGGCCGTAAAGATAATAGCAAGGAATGAAACAAAAAGCTGTTCTGAAAGTTCAGCAAGAGAGGAGGTGAGGGTGTGTTAGATCAGGATGATGACCATAAAAATTGAGAGAAAAGGCATATTTTTTAGAAGATATATTTTTAAGTGGAGGAAAGAACCAGCATTTGTTGAGTATCTCTCATGCACCTGACTCTTTTGCATATATTATCTTAGGTACTCTTCATGACAACCCTGAATCTTGCCAGGTAGGCAAGATTACCCCAAGTCTACAGATAAAGCAGAAGATGCAACACTTAGAAATTCATTCAGTTACTATGAACAGCCAAGATACGAATTCACTGCTATCTAATTCCAAAAACTATGATCTTCCCATTTCAACTTTAGCTCTCCTGAGAGACAAAAAGAAAAGAAAAGATTAAATTTGCTCTCAAAGATGATATCTTCCTCAAAATTAAAAAAAAAATGATTTCTAACTGTATAGATGGATTTTATTACTTCTCCATTAGCCTAATACCCCAAGCACAAGCTTCTTTGTTTTGTTAAATCTTCACAAATAATTGTTTCTTTTTATAAAAATGGTATCTAAACAGCCTGCTTTGACCACTTCATGAGTCTCATTTCTGAGACCGCCATGTGTGCAAATAAATTATTTTTTCTCCTGTTAAAGAAAGGAAAGATAATTTCTAGAGATCAGTTATAAGAAATGAAAATGTTGTCACAGTTGGAGACAAAATAGTTATGAAAAATCAAAGAAAGATATAAAAAAAACCTGTGTACTGATCAATGGATAAAGAAAATGTTCTATATATAAAATACACACATATACATATACATATACACACACACACGCATATGCATATAAAACTCATCCATAAAAAAGAATGAAACCTTGCCATTTGTGAAAACATGGATGGATCTTGAGGGCATTATGGTAAATGAAACATTGGACAGAGAAAGACAAATACCATATGATCTCACTTATGTGTGGAATTTAAAAACAAACAATAAAAACTCACAAGCTCATAAATATAGAGAACAGATTCTAGTTATAAAATAAATGTTATGTACAGCATAGTTAATAATACTGTATTGCATATTTGAAAATTGCTGAGAGATTTTAAAAGCTCTCATCACAAAAAAAGTGTATTCTGTAACTATGTATGGTGATGGATGTTACCTAGATATATTGTAATCATTTCACAATGTAGAAAATATCAAATTATTAGAAAATACTGAAAGAGGGAGGGGATATATGTATACATATAGCTGATTCACATTATTATATAGCAGAAACTAACACAACATTGTAAAGCAATTAGCCTCCAATTTAAAAAGTGAAAAAATAAATAAAAGATAAACAATAAACAACACTTACTCTGTAGCACAGGGGTTTATATTCAGTGTCTTATAGTAACATATAATGGAAAAGAATATGAATTTTGAAAGGCTATATGTGAACTTATTACATGTTAGTAGAAAGGAATGGTTTTTAATAATAATAAAAAGACTGAATTGCTTTGCTGTACACCAGAATCTACACAACATTGTGTCAGTAAACCAACTATATTTCATTTTAAAAAAATCAGTTTTCCCAGCACCACTTATTGAAGAGACTGTCTTCTCTCCAGGGTATATATTCTTGCCTCTTTTGTTGTAGACTAATTGGTCATAGGCACATGGGTTTATTTCTGTGTTTTCTATCCTATTCTGTTGATCTACATTTCTGGGTTTTTTTGGCCAGTGCCAGACTGTTTTGATGACTGTAGCTTTGTGGTATAGTCTGAAGCCAGGGAGCCTGATTCCTCCAGCTCTGTTTTCTTTCTCCAGATTGCTTAGGCTGATTGGGGTCTTCTGTAATTTCATGTAGATTTAATTTTTGTTTTTGTTGTTCTAGTTCTGTGAACAATGCCATTGGTTATTTGATAAGGATGGCTTTGAACCTGAGGATTGCCTTGGCTGGTATAGTCATTTTGACAGTATTTATTTTTCCAGTCCAAGAACATGGTATATCATTCCATCTGTGCCATCTTTGATTTCTTTCATCAGCATCTAATAGTTTCCAAAATACAGATGTTTTGCCTCCTTAGGTAGGTTTATTCCTAGATATGCTTTTTGATTTGATGGTAAATGAGACTGTTTTCTTAATTTCTCTTTCTGATGTTTCATTACTAATGTATCAAAATGCAACAGATCTCTGTATATTTGGAGAAGGCGATGGCACCCCACTCCAGTACTCTTGCCTGGAAAATCCCATGGACGGAGGAGCCTGGTGGGCTGCAGTCCATAGGGTCACAAACAGTCGGACACGACTGAGCGACTTCACTTTGACTTTTCACTTTCATGCATTGGAGAAGGAAATGTCAACCCACTCCAGTGTTCTTGCCTGGAGAATCCCAGGGACAGGGGAGCCTGGTGGACTGCCATCTATGGGGTCGCACAGAGTCGGACATGACTGAAGTGACTTAGCAAGTAGTTTTATGATAACACCTTTAGGATTTTCTGTGTATACTGTCATCTGTAAACAGTGACAGTTGTACGCCTGAAACCAATATAATGTTACATGTCAGTTGTACTTCAATATAAAATTTTAAATTAAAAAAAAAATGAAGAAGGAAATAATAGTAACCCTAACTTTTTGTTGAACTTTTTTTGAACTGTGGTGTTGGAGAAGACTTTTGAGAGTCCCTTGAACTGCAAGAAGATCTAACCAGTTCATCCTAACGGAGATCAGTCCTGAGTGTTCATTGGAAAGACTGATGTTGAAGCTGAAACTCCAATATTTTGGCCACCTGATGTGAAGAGCTGATTCATTTGAAAAGACCCTGATGCTGGGAAAGATTGAAGGCAGGAGAAGAAGGGGATGACAGAGGATGAGATGGTTGGATGGTATCACCAACTTGATGGACATGAGTTTGAGCAAGCTCCGGGAGTTGGTGATGGACAGGGAAGCCTGGCATGCTGCAGTCCATGGTGTTGCAAAGAGTCAGACATGACTGAACTTTTGTTGATCTTTGCTTTGTTCTTGGTGCCGTTCTAGGCACTTTATCTTTATTATCAAACATAATACTCAGAAAATGCTTATAAACTAAATTCGAGTATTATGCTCATTTAAGTTAGGAGTCTGAGGTGTGTTTGAAAAAAATGAAGGAACTTGCCTAGTGCCTTAAACTGGGATCTCCCAAGAGCAGAATCTGAAATTTAAGGGCTTGCCTGCTTAGCAAGATTATTTTGGAAAGTGACCCTACATAACAGGAATGGAAGATTGAGAAAAGTAAGAGAAAGAGAAGCAGGGAAAGCCAGTCCAAGCTATGTAACCGATGTGGTCGCTGAGTGGGCAACAGGGCCTTAATTAGCATGGGAGGAGGAGCTGAGGAGAATGCACGTCTTTGTTCTCAAAGGACAGAAGAAGGGACTATTTAATAACTGTCTCCCATCTTCCTTTTGGTCGAAGGTAAATTCAAAAGTGTTTAACTCCTCTGCACTTTGAGATTTGCACATGCCCTAGAAAGTTGAACTGGTCTAACAGTTGTCCCATGGGGATCAATGACTGAGCAGAAAGCAAGAGATAAGAGTGCAGCTGAAGCAAATTGTAGTCGAGATAATTATCACAGAATTGCAGGAGTTACAGTGCAGGCCAAGTGAATATGAGGTGGGGCACAGACGTGTAGGAAACACACAAGTTGCAGAGGCAGAATGAGGATTTGGATCTAGGTTGTCTGACTCCAAATCCCGTGCTCTTACAGAAGTAGCTCTCAAATGTCAACAAGTATTGGACTCACCTAGAGGGTTTGTTGAAAGTATTCTCTACAGAGCTCCACTCCTAGAAATTTCCATCCTGTAGGTGCAGAGGTGGGACCAGAAAATTTACATTTTTCTCAGTTCTCACGTGATGGTGCCAGCACTGCTCCAGGGACCACACTTTGAGAAGTGCAGTCTTATTCATACACTGTGGTATCTTGCCAGGCATCTCTCAGATAAACAAAGGAGAAATGCATCCCTTGGGAGGAAGCTCTGCCGAATTCACTGTCTTTCAGGTTCTTGAGAAACAGCGTGGGAGCCTCTCAAAAGGAAAAACTTCTCTTCTACATGAAAACAAGATTTAGATCATAAGCACTTGTACAAAACATAATAAACCTGGTTCAAGAGGCTGTAGATGATCAAAGAAGTGGCATGATGGACTGTCACACTTCAGGCAAGAGTCCTAAAGAAATAATTATGAAACTTGGAAAGTCATGAAAAGCTAAGATATTTAGAGTATGATGAACCTTCACATCAAAATAAGAGTGCATGAGAGAGAAAACAGGGCAACTGCTAAAGCTAAAACCTTATATCTGAGGTGCTTCATAGCAAGCTCTCAATTTTTCATACATTTAATGAACACCTGTTAAAAATAAGACTGTAAGTAAGTGGAAAAGTAAATGAGTTCTTGCTTTCAAGGAGTCTGTAGTGAGGATGAGAAAAAAGAATGCAAGTAATTAAAAACCTACCTGGTTAAACCTATAGAGAGAGGAACAAAAATCTATAAAAGCACTAAAAAGAAAGTAGTAAACTTTGCCTCAGAGAGCTAAAAAGGTGTTCATAAGGATGTAGTTATTAAACTGGGTGTGAAAGAGAAATATTTAAGATTTGACATACAAGGAAGGGAGGATAGAACATTTGGGGCTGAGGAGCAGCATGCACTGAGGAATCAAGAAGGATCTGGAATGTGTCGGGCGTCATGTCAAGCTCAGCTTCATTGGAGAGTATCAAGATGTATGTTGGAACCAGAGTGTGAAGTCTTCATGTGCCAACTGAAAGGTTGAACTTAATCTAGTAAGCAGCAAAGAAAGAGTAGAGGTGTTAAAATGAAATTTGGCACAAGCAGATGTGGTTTTTTTAAGATTTAATTTTCTAGAAAGATTTTAAGATGAAGTATAGAAAAAGTTGACTGGAAAAATGAAGCATGGAAGATGAAATATAGAAATGAAGATTCTGAAACAAAGCAATGGCAACAGGGGTACTCTATTCTTAGAGAAGAGGTCAGATTTGAGTCTTAGAAAGATCAGAAGCCAGAGTCCAAATGGATTCAGGAAATGGGAGGGAGAGAAGTAGAATTTCAGAAGTTAGTTATTAGCTTGAAGATCCTTCACAAATGTGTGAGTCTTTAATCTGGCTGTCAGGGTAATGCTCCATGGTTTTCCCGTAATACTTAAGGTGTTTTGTTATTAAGCACCTAGTCATATGTAACTCAAGGAAGTTAAGGCAAGACTCTTTATAAAGTTCTCTAAAATACTAAATATAGGTGGGAAAATGTTTCAAGGTCAAATAAGTTCTCAAGGTCTTCTTAGATGTGTATTCGGACACTGTTTCCTATGTTACCCAGCCCTAGAATCCCTTTTTCACACATCATGTCTCAAGACCAGTGTTCCATTAAGCACAGTCTGGGAAATGCTGGTTTAATAGGTTCAGGAACTCTTCCTTTTCACAGTGAAATAACTTTTGTCCATGCTCAGTCCCTCAATTGTGTCCCCTTTTGCAACCCCATGGACTGTAGCCCACCAGCCTCCTCTGTCCATGAAATTTTTCAGGCAAGAATACTAGAGGGGGTTGCCATTTTTTCATCCAAGGGATCTTCCTGACCCAAGGATCAAACCTGAATCTCCAGTGTCTCCTGCATTGGCAAGTGGATTCTTTACCACTGTGCCACCTGGGGATCCTGAGATAACTCTTGGCAGACAGACAAATGGAAGGAGACCCCTTCCTCGAAAAACCACTGTGGTAGAGCGCACAGGTCATTGGCTTCAGAGATAGTCAAATCTGGGACCATATTCTGATTCTGCCCTTAGTCTATAAATTGGAGCAAGTTAAGTAAATTCTGGGTCTCGGGATGCTTGTTTATGAAGAACACATAATGATGTGCACCTTGCAGGGTTGTTAGGGAGTTAGGAGAAACATAAAGTATCTAGTACTTAAGCAACAAATTATAACTGCTAATTTTACATTAGGGAGGCTCAGAATTTTAGCTTATACTATTTTAGCTTATACTTAGCCACTGCTCATGTTTTAATTTTTGAGTGGGTTGGGAATGTCCTTATTACCCTTCACCTTCTGATGCTTCACCTTTTGTTTTTTTTTAATTCTTTACTTCATTGTTTGTGTATTATTTCTGCTTACCACCTATTGGTGTCTACTGTTAGTTGATTTGGCCTAGTTTGCTGAATCGCATGGCCAATTCATTGAAAAAATGATATGGATCACATGATGTGGATCTAGACTTGGTGCTTTTTGGGTGAAATGTCTTAGTTAGGAGAGTTTGCTTTTCGCAAAAAGTCAAAGCAGAGTGAGAGATCTGGGGAGGTGATCCATGAGCTATTTCTGTACATTTCCATGGCTCCAGATCCAATTTCTGTTTTGCTAATAAGAAGGATGACTCATAAGACTAAATCATAAGCATGTCAGAAAAACTATTATGACCTATTCAGGTTGCGGTTGAAAATGATTAACACACTGTTGTGAGAATACTTCCTCTATCAGGAGGGTGGATGCTAGTTTAACTGGAACACATAACTTGATATAGCTGTATTCTGTTCTTGATGATAAGGTTTTAAGCCAGTTAATTTTTTTTAATGGTGCATGAAATTTTCTCTGCTAGAAAATTGTCAGCTTCTACTCAAATTCTCTCTCAAGGCAAAGCAGTTCAGAAACCTCACTGTAACAAGATTACCATTGGTCCTCACAATGAATAAAGTTCAGGCATGTGTTCTTTTACTCTGCTGCTCAAAAATTTTCCATGACTCCCTGTTTACTGAATAACCACAAACTTCTTGATGTGCAATTTGAAGCTCTCCACAGACACCATGAGGCAGAGGGAAACTAAATTATGTGTCTTTAGCCAGTGCTTCTCAAACTTTAATACACATACACATGACCTGGGGATCTTGATAAAGTGTGGTTCTGATTCAGTAGGCCTGGGCTGATACTGTTCAGAGCAGGGCAAAAGCAAAATCTTAGGTGATTAGAATTAAGGAAGCAAAGAAGAGCCTTAAGCATTAAATCCCTGGGAGTAGAGGAAGGGGTAGGTAGGAAAAAAAAAAAAAAAAGCCAGTGAAGGGCTCCAGTGGAAAATACGAGTAAGATATGAACAAGTCCAGAGAGATTCCCAAGAGATTTCCCCTCCACATGTGACATTCTTTCAGACAGAACCATGGGACTCAGTATTTGACTTGCTAAGTATGGTTTACATTTCTCTTTGTCCAGGTACTTCATACCAAGTTTGGAACTAATAGCCTGAAACCACTTGAGGCTTTTTGATCAATATTAGAGTGGTGTTCTAGGATGGGGAATATATGCCTTGACTCTCATAATTTAGAAAAGATCTCCATCTTCCTGACGTAGCAGACCTTAGGGCAGTCTTCATCTTTCTGTGGTTTGAGAATGTTAATTGTGTTATCTATTAGATTGGTCATCAGTTGCAAAGTCTAGTGCAGGTCACCTGAGAGTGTTCATGTACATCAGACTTGTTCTAAGATTCCAGAATCATAAGTTTTGGGTTTTTTTTTTTCTTTTTGAATTTCAGCCCTCAAAATATACCAGCAAAAAATGGGGGAGAGGTTAGGCTGGGTCTACTTCAATGGACATCTGTTGCCAAGGACAGTGGACTTGCACTTCCCAGGCCACCCCCAGCCCATGTCTGTTCTGCTCAGCCTGGGATGAGACAGAAGACAGTGGAACTGGTGGGGGAGCTGGAATGTGGGCCAAGGGAGCAGTGCTTTGGGATCATAGTTGGACTGAGGGGTGGGGCGAGCTGCCCAGGTCCAGTTACCTTTGCTCAGTCACAGAGCCTCAAAGTGTGGCCAGGGTTGAAAGAACTGCACAGATGTGGGTGAGGCAGACTAGATGGGACAGCTGCAGCTAGACAAGGAGGGGCTAGGGATCAGCTGTCCCCCTCTCACTGACCATCTACCGAGCTCATCCGCAGCCTATCAAGCCAGCCTGGGAGGATCCTGTGTTGCTGCCATTTGTAGGCCAACCAGGCTAATTTATTAAACATGACTATACATGGGATACCTGGTTAAGGGCTCTATAGAAATTATCTCATATGAGTTATATTAAATAAGCACGGTTTCATGCACCTCATTAGAACTGATTCAAATGTATTCTTTTTAATGGCTGAGTAATACTCCATTGTGTATATGTGCCACACCTTTCTTATCCATTCATCTGCTGATGGACATCTAGGTTGCTTCCATGTCCTGGCTATTATAAACAGTGCTGCGATGAACATTGGGGTACACGTGTCTCTTTCAATTCTGGTTTCCTCGGTGTGTATGCTCAGCAGTGGGATTGCTGGGTCGTATGGCAGTTCTATTTCCAGTTTTTTAAGGAATCTTCACACTGTTCTCCATAGTGGCTGTACTAGTTTGCATTCCCACCAACAGTGTAAGAGGGTTCCCTTTTCTCCACATCCTCTCCAGCACTTATTGCTTATAGACTTTTGGATCGCAGCCGTTTTGACTGGCGTGAAATGGTACCTCATTGTGGTTTGGATTTGCATTTCTCTGATAATGAGTGATGTTGAGCATCTTTTCATGTGTTTGTTAGCCATCTGTATTTCTTCTTTGGAGAAATGTCTATTTAGTTCTTTGGCCAGGAAGCTTGGGGCTGGTGCACTGGGATGACCCAGAGGGATGGTATGGGGAGGGAGGGGGGTTCAGGATGGGGAACACGTGTACACCTGTGGCGGATGCATGTTGATGTATGGCAAATCCAATACAATATTGTAAAGTAAAAAAAATAATAATAATTTAAAAAAAAGAAAAGAAAAAAAAGAATGATAAGTAAACCTGAGAAATAAATTTTTTACTTCAAAAAAATAAATAAATAAGCATGAAATAAGTATCTGTTAATTAAACTGAATATTTAATAAAATAATAGACTTTCTCCAGGATTTTAATTTAGCTTGTCCTTTGCATATATGGTACAAAGTTATGGTTTTTCTTTGTTATTGGATATTGTTTAGCTTCTCTTCATAATTTTGAGAGTAATAATTACAGAAATAATTACTGAAGAAGGTTCTTTGTCTATAACTGGAGCTGATTTTGAGCATTAACGATACATTTGAATTGTTCTTATTTGGTGTGGGGAAAACATACTGTTCTAAAAAGTTTGAGTCCTTGGCACCATTCTTCCTTTTGGGATTTCACTTAGCTCCTGAATTGAGTCATTTTTATTCTAATCAGACTGTTGCTTGGAGCTCTGACAGTACCATAGGAAGTCCTAGTATGGATCCCACTTCGGCCTTTACATAGCTGATACTCCATTTTGAAATTCAACCCACGTGGTCTGTTTCCCTTCACTGATTTCTGTGACAGTGAAACATTAACAGGTACTAAGTTGTTACTTGTTTACTTGCCTTTTTGAGAGGAATCCAAAGGTTAATAAAATGGAATGCTTTCTCAACAAAGCTTGGGTGTAATATTTAACTTCCAGTTTGTGGGATCACATCCACAAAGAAAGCTTTCCCCACTGTGTGGAATTATTTAAACTATTATTATTTAAATTACGGACGCTCTTCATCCTGGCCTCTGCTGCAGAGGTTCTAATCATGGCTGTATGTACAATAACCTTGGCAGATTTTTGAAAGTATTTTTGTATTTGAAAGATACTTTGAAAGATTTTTTCAGTTCTCACCACAGCTGTAGTGAATGTGAGTCTGTAAGGTGAGACCAGAGCATCTGTATTTTAAAACCACCAGCAGGCCTCAACCACCAGCTTCCCGAGTAAGTCTTGTGCCCAGTCAGGTTTGGAAACCACAGCCCATAAGAGTGAAATGGTCCCAGCTGATGAAAAAGTGAAGAGAGCCATGCCTTTACTTAGCTATATGTTTCAGAAAGTCAGAAGTATGCTCTGGGGAATGTAAAACTCTCCTGTCAAACTTATTTAAAAGGCTGGTTCTAGGACCCTAAAAAGTGAACTTACTGAATATAAGTTTCAGTGTCTCAGAAATATCTTTTCTATGAGGGTCCCCTAGAGATTTCCATGAATGCCAGAATTTTAGAACCTCTCTGTATATATGAATGAATGCGCAATCAACTGCCCAGATGGATACTCTATTTAGAGTTCTCTGATCATATTTCATTCTATCCCTGCTCTGCAGGAAACATCAGAATCATTCTAAGGAACTGTTCTCAAATTTTTCTGAATAATGAATGAGTCCTCTTTAGTGAAATCTATGAATCCTCTCCCTAGAAAATTTCACACAGGCACATATGCACATTTACATTTTACTTTTCAAGAGGTTCACAGACTGGAGTCCTGTTCGTTTAACACCAGATTCAGAGCTGTTGTTCTGGAAAAGATAACTGAGTTAGTCAACTTCAGTAAACATTTTCTGTTTAGGGGTCACAGGACACAGCAAGGTTAAGGGCATGCCGAGAAGTCTGGCTCAGAGAGTGAGGGTGGGCTGAGGACAGGGAGGAGGAAGCTTATCCCTAAGTTAGGGCCCTGGTGAACACAGAGTCTAGTCTGAATGGAGGCTATCTTTGAAGACCCCTGGACCCAGGGGTGTGCAGAAACTCTTCTTATCTCTGGCCTAGGGGGATTATGATAGGTAATAGATGCGAAGAACTGACTCATTGGAAAAGACCCTGATGCTGGGAAAGATTGAAGGCAGGAGGAGAAGGGGACGACAGAAGATGAGATGGTTGGATGGCATCACCGACTCAACAGACCTGAGTTTGAGCAGGCTCCGGGAGATGGTGATGGACAGGGAAGCCCAGCATGCTGCAGTCCATAGGGTCAAAAAGAGTCAGACATGACTGAGTGACTGAACTGAACTGAATAGAAGTTACTCCAAGGCAGTAAATATTTTTTAGCACCTACGGTATGCTAGGTACTGCCAAGAGCTGGAAGTACAAAGATAGATCAGACACATGCTCTGTTTTCAAGTAGCTCACAGCTAGTGACATATTCCATATTGCTGTGTTTTTACACCCAACTGGCCCTCTCATAAATTTCACTATCATAGTTGTGAAATATCCAAAGATACTAACTACAGTTTCAGAGGTTTTTTCTGACTACTATCCTGTTTGTCTTTCAGCCCAGTGCTCAGTGTATTCTTCTATTGGTCCTCAGCTCCCTGGGTCCGTCTCAAGTTCTCCATATCTGTATCTACACATTTGGATTTGATGACCCATTTGGATTTATTACTCCAGTGTACTAACTTCATATTTCCCCTGGACATTTGGCTCTAAATGCTCCCATTGGTGCCCCTGGATTTCTGACCTTCAGCAACAGTCCTGGCTTTCAGTGCATTCAGTAGGAGTGCATTTTCCAACCTAGAGAGAAAGACACCTTCAGTTTATTCATTCAACAGTATTGAGTGTGACAGGTACTATTCTTGACACTGGGAATACATCAATGAGATAAACAGTCAAAAATCCCTGGGCACATAGAGTTTTTATTTCAGTAGGAGGAAACCCAATAAATACATAATACTTATATACACAAACATGTAACAAATACATGTGGTAAACACAGTCCATTCCCATTATTTGAGAATTTTATATTTGCAAATCTGCCTACTTTCTAAAATTTATTTGTAACTCCCAAAGCAATATTCACAGCATTTCATGGTCATTTGTAAACATGCCAGAGAAGTGAAAAACTCCAGTCACCTGACAGACAAGCATATTCCTAGGTGAGGTCACACGAGGCAACACTCTACTTTCTTGTTTCCACTTTCATACTTTCTTATACTAACAGTGTAGTTTTCTCAGTTTATTTAGCACCACATTTTCCTCATTTTCGTGTTCTTAGTAATTTCACTATTTAAAATGGCCCCACAAACATAATGTTAAGGTTCTGTCTAGTGTTTCCTGCCGCAGGAAGGTTGTGATATCCCTTACAGAGAAAATACATGTGTTAGATAAGCTTTGTTTCAGCATAAGTTGTAAGTTCAATGTTAATGAACCTACAATATAAAAAGTAAAGTGACCATAAACAGAAGTGCGCATAAAACAAGGCTATGCATTGATTGATGGTTGAAGAAAACATTATGACTGAAACTCACAGTAAAAGCAAGGATTCATTCTTTGCTAATTTATTATACACAGTGACATAACTACCATAAATAACAAGAATCGACTGTCTATATTAGAACAGATATTAGTTTATGTTGTGGATAAAAATAAGGTTACAGGCTGTATAGGAAGTATCCAGGGTGGGGTGTGCTTTCCATTTACAGTTATATGTTCAGGTAACATTTGAGCAATGATGTAAAAGACATGAGGGAAGACACTCTCAGAACATCTGAGAGAAAGAGCACAGTAAGCAGAGAGAAAGGCAAGCACACAGGCCATAGGCGGAAGCATGGCTGGGGGTGGGGAATGGAGGGAGGCCGGTGGAGGGAAGGGGAAAGGGGGAAAGTGGTAGAAACTGAAGTCAAAAATGTAATGAGGAGCAGAAAATCCTGCAAAGGCTGGTGTTTTCTCTGAATGGGAAGCCAGCAGAGAGTTTTGAATGAGGTGAGTAGTATGATCTGACTTGTGTTTTTAACAGGGTCCTCTGTGTTGAGCATACAGTGGACAAAAGCAGGAGTGGAACCGGGTACCCGTTTAGGAGGCGCACACAGTAATCCAGTGGGGAAGCTAATAGTGACTTTGTCCAGGGTGGCAACTGTGGGGGTACTGAGGACTCACTGAATTCAGGCTATATTTTGAAGACAGAGCCAACAGGATTTGGTGTGGATAAAATGTATAATACATAAATGATAGAGAAGAAGCAAGAATAGTGCCAGGGATTTTGGCCAAAGAAACTGGAATAATAGAGTTGCTGTTGCTGTTTGATGAGATGGGCAAGCTTATGGGAGGAGCGGGTTTAGGGGTAGGATAGTCTGGACTTATGTATTGTACCCATTAGATTTGAGATGTCTAAGAGACACTCAAGAAAAAATGTGGAATAAGTCATTAGATATATTAGTCTGGGTTTCAGAGGAAAGACCCAGACTGAAGAGTCATCATCTCATTGGTGGTTTTAAAACCATAATTCTGGATAGTAAAGGGTGATATATATTCAATCCTGGTGATATAGGCTGGACATAAATATGCTTATCTGGCCTGAAAGATAAAAAAGGGAAGGGGTTCTCGTTTCAACTCTGGAAACTCCAGCCTGATGGAAGATGGGAGGAAAATGAGTTAATAAAACTGAGAAGGTACAATAGGTGAGGTAGAAGGCAAAATAGGAAAGTAATGTTGTTCTGGAATTTCAGCGAAGAAGATGTTTCAGTGAGGAGGGAGTGATCAGTTGTGTCAAATTCTGCAGATGGGTCAAGAAATATGAAAAGAAAAGTGAGCTTTGGGTTCAGCACAAGAACATCATCAGTGGCCTTGACAAAGCTGTTTAGGGATGAAAGCCTGATGGTAGTGTGTTCAAGAGAGAACAGTAGGAGATCAATCTGAGTCAGTAATCATGGACAAGCCATTTGAGGACTGTGGCTGTAAAGAGAAGCAGACAAATGGGGTAGTGGATAGAGAGGATATGAAGGTCAATAAAGATGTTTTTATTAATGATGGGAGAAATGAAAGCATGCTGTTTAATTAAAGAAGGCAAACTTCCATGCCTCTCTTGCATTTCTGTGTGTTTTGTGAACAGAGATACTGTTGCTTCTCTTCTGGACTTTCTTTTCAAGGGTGCTTGTATAATGAACATCTTTTGAAGACAAAAAGGGTGTCTCCCTCCAGAACAAAGTGCAGGCATGTTTACTGTCCGATATAATAAATAAGTCAAGTTCCCTAAACTCAGGGTTCCTTTCCAGTAATGCAATTCATTGTGTGTGCAGAGGTCACCTGGCTTTTCTTGCTTCATCCTGTGGAGACTGGGACTCAGGGAACCAGCACAATAAAATGCTGAGCCTCCGGCTACTGCTGTTGCTGTCAGTAATAAAGTCCCTTGTCTCTGACCCAGGAGTGCTGTAGCTTTAATCAGCAGCCATGAAACTGTGGCACGCTTGTTTGTAATTTGCAAGTTGAGTAAAATCTAAGAACTTCCATAGTTCTTGACAGTTGTATATTGGTAAGGACAAATTAGTAGAGAATAAAAAGCCAATGATAGAGGAGCGAGAAGGGAAAATTTCTTAAATAATACTTTGTAAGAGGCATCAAGTCTAGTGTACAAGCAGAGGCTCAGATGTTTTTTTCATAGTAATAGAAGAGGAAAGGCAGAATAAATGGGAACTGAGAGAGGTAGGTGAATTGGTGTGGTTACGGGAGGGTATGGACATTTGCTGGCTGTTACTTTTCTTTTCCTCAATGAAATCAAAAGCATCTTCATTAGCTGAGAATGAAGTTGGAGAGGAGGTGTTGGAGGCTGAAGATAAAGAAAAAGGTACAGAATACCCATCCATGTGTGTGGAGAGAGAACAGACAAGAGAAAAATAGTTGAATTGATAAGCATCACTACAGTCCCTAGTTCTGAGTGAGAAGCCTTAGCAGGATATATTCGTACTTGCCCTTCACGAAAGTGACAGTCGCTCAGTCATGCCTGACTCTTTTCGACCCCATGGGCTGTATAGTCCATGGAATTCTCCAGGCCAGAATACTGGAGTGGGTAGCCCTTCCCTTCTCCAGGGGATCTTTCCAACCCAGGGATTGAACCCAGGTCTCCCACATTGCAAGCGGATTCTTTACCAGCTGAGCCACAAGGGAAGCCCAAGTATACTGGAGTGGGTAGACTGTCCCTTCTCCAGCAGATCTTCCTGACCCAGGAATCAAACTGGGGTCTCCTGCATTGCAGGTGGATTCTTTACCAACTGAGCTATGAGGGAAGCCCTGCCCTTCGTAAGTCAGTCATAATAAATACATGCTGATAACTCTTGCCCTCTGGGCATCAGAAACCACTATGATCAGCAAATCCCCTGGCTCATCCCAGGAAGATCCAGTACACAGTCAAGTACACTGCATTCAGTTCACCAATTAGGCCCTGGAACTTTTGCTTGAATGTTCTGGGGTTCACGTCTCTGTGCAAATAAATCTTTATTAACAAGTGGCTGTCCGGTTTACATTGTGAAATTTTAATTGTGTCACTAGAGAATGTCTGCTCAATTCGTGTTTTTTATTGGCGATGTCCTGTTTTCTTGCTTACTAGACATTTACTTTACTTCCAGATAATTACTGTGGCTTAGATTTTAATGTCTTAATTAACTATCCTTATTAACTTTATGGCAAGAGCTGCAGCATAACAATAATTTCTTACAAAGACATGCTTGATGATAAAATATATATATATATTATACTTCTTTGACCTGCAGAGAGAGGAAGACAGGGAAGCAGGCAGCATTCAATTAAGTTTGGTCCCACTGAACTAATTTTTTTTAAAGCCCAAGCACACGGACCCATTCAGTGTCATGGCGAGACAACCTCACCACAGCAGCTGTCTTGGCTGGGCAGCTACTTCTCAATCAAAATATTCAAGCTCCAGACACTTTTTAAAATTAGCAGAGCATGCCAAGAAGAAACATAAAGATGCCTGTTTTTCTTAAACAGTCTTTATTCAGTTAGGACTCTGATATTTTTATTTGTTGTGATAATTTAATTAGCCAACTAACAGAGACTTCTTGGTACCTCCTCTGTGTCCATGTTGTTTTATATATTAGTCAAAATAGACTTGGCTCTGCTGTGGTCATAAATACCCCCACCCAATCTCAGTGGTTAATATAGTTAATTTCAATATGTAGAACCCTATGTAGCTTGAGTCAAGCTCCTTCATCTTGTATTTAACTTAGTCTGTGGGCCCCTAAGGTTGGCATGGCATTGACCCTAAATACCAGGGAAGCTGGAGAATTTGGGGGAGCACATGAATGATTGGGGAGCCTCAGTGGTCTTTGCTGAATTTTTCCAGGTGCTGAGAAAGAGCATGAGGAAAACAAAGACCAAGTCTTGCCCCTGAGAAGATTTTAACTGTCAGGATGTTGACAGGGAAAGCAGCTGATATTCTCCAAGTATTCTTTCATATCAGATCATTTGCTAGAAATTTTAAAATACTTGAGTTCATTTTTATATTAATGGATTTGTCATTGACCCACTAATTATTGAGCAACTACCAAGGACTGAAATGTCCATAGGATTTCAGAGATGTCTCAGACTCCATACCACCATTCAGTGAGGAAAGAAGGAGGTAAGCAAAAATGCCCAGCCAGTATAATATAATGCAGTAAGTACTGCAATGGGGATACGTTAGTTTCCTAGGGCTGTTATAACAAAGCTGGGTGGCTTTAAAAAACAAATATATTCTCTCACAGTTCTAGAGGCCAGAAGTCTGAGATTAGGATGTCGTCAGAGCTATGTTCCCTCTGATGTTCTGGTAGAATCCTTCCTTCCTTCTTCCTAGGTTCCAATGGTGGCCATCAGTCCTTGGCATTCCTTGACCTGCAGATGAATCCCTCCAATCCCTGCCCCTGTCATCACATAACATTCTCCCTGTGTGTCCGTGTCTTCATATGGAATATTTCTCTTCTTATAAAGACACTGACCATGGGTTGTGTTAGAATAGGGCGCATCCTAATAATCTTCCCTGGCTCAGATGGTAAAGAATCTGCCTGCAGTGCAAGAGATGCAGGTTCCATCCCTGGGTTGGGAAGATCCCCTGGAGAAGGAAATAGCAACCCACTCCAGTATTCTGGCCTGGAGAATTCCATGGACAGAGGAGCCTGGCGGGCTGTAGTCCATGGGTTTGCAAAGAGTTGGACATGACTGAGCAACTAACACTTTCACTTTTTTCTAATGATCTCCTATTTGATTCTATCTATGATGACACTATTTCCTGATAAGGTTATGTTACACGCACTAAAGGTTAACACTTTGTATCTTTTTGGTGGGGAGAGGATATAATTCAGTCTGCCACAAGGGGTAAGCCCAGAATGTTAGAAAAATACAAAGGAGTGACACCTGGGTCAGAGAAATTTCCTAGAAAAGTTTAAGTCCTCTAAAACCAGCAGTAGGCAGTCATGCAAAAATATGAAAGAAAATTATTTTAGGCAGAAGAAACAGCATGATCCCAGGTCCAGCAGCAGTCAAGAGTCTGATAAACTGTACAAGCTGGTCTGGCTGGAGATGAAATTCAAAATGGGAAAGAAGAAATAGATGGGGCTGGAGGGTTGGAAAGAAGCCTGGTCAAGAAAGAGCTTTGAACAAATTGGAATCTTATCCTGAGAGCCAAAAGGTTTAAGCAGAGAATTGATAGTATGATGGACAGCGACTGTAAGAGAATTTAAGAACGATCTTCCTGGTTGTAAAATGGAGCAAAATTGAAAGAGGAAAGGGTGGAGTTATGAAGTTATTAAGATAATTTAGGTAAGAAGGGGTTGGAAGCCCTAAGAATGGTAGCAGGGATGGTGGTGAGAGAAGTGGGTGGGTTTTGGTGATGTTGAGGAAGGAATATTATTCTTTATAATTGTCACTATGTGAGGGAACGATGAGGATAAAAGACAACCCCGGTTTTGGCTAGATGTGGCATGTAATTCAGTGAGACAGGGGATAGAGGAAGAGGAGCAGAGGATGGAGAGCAGGGGAGTTGCTGGGCAGGGGGTGCCTATAAGATGTATCACAGGGAACCCAGGCACTTAGATAGTGATGTCGGTTTCAATCCCTTTGCTCTTGCAACCACATCCTATTACCTCCTAAAGCCACACTAGCAAAATTCTAACTAATGGACAACATAAATACCAGTATGTCATTCAGTACCAAGTATAACAGGAGTTCACTGAAGAGAGAGCTCTAAGATCCAGGAAGAGAGAACAGTCTTAATGAAGGAGACATACTCTCACACTTGGTCTTTGAATAACAGAACTTAGAAAATCAAAGAGAGGTTGGGAAGGCATACCAGCTGGAACATAGCAGGAGAAAAGTTGAAGAGGGAGAAGGGGCCTGACTTCCTGGGATGATAGTTCAATTTGAGAAAAAGTAAGAGGGAAGATTGGATGGGGCAGGTGAAGACAGGTGAGGAGGCCTCAGCATCCAAATAGCAAGCTCTGTGTATTTGCATCTCTCCCAAATGTCACTGCCTGTCTCTCTGAAGAGCACTTCCTGCTCTCCCTAGGAATAAGGAGAACTGTCATACCACAATACTTAATGAATGAATGAATGATTCAATGACTGCTTTAGCCTGGGATCATCAAATCATTTAAGTTTCCTTTTGGTTCTTGAGACAGCATCTTTATTTATAATTTTTATTTTACTGACTTTTTCCAGTGAAGAGATGAGGCTACTTGTTAAGGAAAGAAAGGGTTATTTTACCTTTTTAGTATTGGGAACTTATTTTAATCTCAGAGGAGGTACTATAGACAGAACCTTAGGCCAGAAAAGTCTCGACAGTTTACTTTTTAGCCACTAATGAGCTGTATGACCTTGGTCACTAAGCCTCTCTAGGCTCTGGTTTCTTTATTTGTAAAATAAAACACTAGACCAGGCCATCTCTAAGGCCTTTTCAAGCTCTATTATTTTATGATTCCTTCTTACATTTTATGAGCCATGCTTGATTTATAAGTCTCCCCAAAACACTCAGCTCCAGCTATGCAAGGTCATTATAAACATGTTGAATGTTGACTATTTTCACAATATCAAAATAACCTGATTCTTTTTTAAAAAAAAAGAAAAAAAAAACGATTCTTTATATTCACTTAACCAAATATTCAAGTATTTTTACAGCTGGTCTGTTCTATTCATTTCCTGAATGTTTAGGGGCCAATTCTGTTCAAATTTCATCTAAGTCCTACCCCATCAGACTGGTCCAGAGTGGGTTCCTAGTTCAGTTATCTTTCATAGTACCTGAAGAGGGCTGTTTAACCAGGTACTTGAGAGCAGGGACTCTTCAACTGTCATGTGCAGAAGAATCAACCTGGGTGAACTTGTGAAAATGCAGATTCCTGATCCTCAGTGTCTGATTCTGAAGGCTGGAGATGGCACACAAGTCTCTGCATTTTAACAAGCTCAGGAGGAGTTCTTTGGCAATTATAAAAGCAGAGGTGAGGAGGAGGGTATGTTGAGAAACATTGTCAACACCCAGCTGAATCATGTATCAGTTTTAAACCAGTAGAACTTAATAGTAGGTATGTATGTGCACAGTTATTGGGACTGCAGGTGGCTAGTACTACGATGTGGCTCTGAAATCAGCAAATCACTCTGAGAACAGGTTGGGAAAGCACAGAGCTCTGAGTGGCTACCAGTGTCTGCCACGTTCTGGCTCTATTGTGCTGCTCTGCTTGCTTCACTTGTCGGCTTCTTATCTGGGATCATCAACTTGCCCTGATGCTGCTGCACCAACTGAGAAAAGGTCCGCCTCTCTCTGGAGCATCCAGAACTTCTGGTCCAGGCTCTGTGTCTCAGATGAGAAGCCCATCAATTTCCCAGCTGCTTGCTCTCTGCCCCCATCACAGTGGCTCTGCTGTCACCTTAGCCTGTATAGGGATGCAGCTGAGCTCAGGGATGGGAGGACTCAGGTGAGCAACTCTGAGATGACTCTCTTTTGAGACTAGGGCTGCTGAGCAGGGAGAGATTTTAATCAAGATTCCCAGTGTTATATGAGAACATTCTCTTTGGAGCGGAGAACAGTCTGGAAAAACATTTTACCATTTCAAACAGGCTCAGCTGGATATTTGCCTTTTGACTTTCAATTTATAATAAGTGGGCCTCTGTTTATAGAAGTTTTACAATTTACAATAATAAATTTACAAACAGTGAAATTCTGTTTACATGAACACATTTGGAACTGAATTGACCAGTCTGTTTGCTAGTATATAGTTGCATAACCACAGTACAAACTGGAGTCATAAATCAGTGTGTCCTCCCCTGTATTCTCCATCCTACTTGAAGTGAAAGTGAAAGTCGCTCAGTCATGTCCAACTCTTTGGGACCCCATGGACTGTATAGTCCCTGGAATTCTCCAGGCCAGAATACTGGAGTGGGTAGCCTCTCCCTTCTCCAGGGGATCTTCCCAACCCAGGGATTGAACCCAGGTCTCCTGCACTGCAGGCGGATTCTTTACCAGCTGAACCACAAGGGAAGCCTAAGAATACTGGAGTGGGTAGCCTGTCCCTTCTCCAGCAGATCTTCCCGACCCAGGAATCTGAACTGGAGTCTCCTGCATTGCAGGGAGATTCTTTACCAACTGAGCTATGAGGGAAGCCCTTAGAACAGCCTAAATCAGGTGTCCTTAACCTTTACTCAGCACACTCCTAGGAGGGGTCAGGTGTACTTCTAAAATTCAGTTTACTAGTTTCCACTTCATATATTCTGATTGACTGGGTTTGGGTTGTGGTTCAAGAAGCTGAAACTTTAAACAAATACTCCCCACTGATGGTGATGCTGATGATCACACTTGGTGAAATATTACCCAGGGCTCTCACCCTTCAGGTTTGCAAGTTCTGTGGACATGCCACATACTTCCGTGTCTTAAGGTCTTTATTCAGTTTGCCTCTGTTAAAATGCTCTTTCCATTCTGGTTTAGCCAGGAAAATTTCAATTCACCTTTTGAAGCCCTGCAAAGATGTCATTTCTCCTGTAGGTTTCTCTGAAACTCTCATCTTCTCTACTACCATTCTCTGCTGCCTCACCTGTACTCCTGTTGGCACTTTATAAATATCTTAGCACAGTGTTCTACTGATAGTTCTTCACATGCCTACCTTTATAATGTGTGAGCTTCTGGAATGCAGGGCCCAGTCATCTTTGTTTCCTCAGTGCCCAGCATTGCATCGGATATGTGTTAGGTACTGTAAAACACGTTGATTCTAGTAAACTGATACAGACACAGCCACAGGTGTATGATACACCTGCACAAACTGAAAAACTAGTCAGTTTTTTTTTTTCTTCCAGGTATCATAAAGTTAGACCTTTTGAGATTTCTTAGCAACAAAATGGGACAACAGGAAATGAAATCTTAAAAGTAATCAGGAGGTCCTATCGTTGTGTAGATTATTTTCTCCTCTTTTGCATTATCAAAATGAGTTCTAAAATCAATATTTTCTCTATTGTGTATGTTGCCTTATGAGGGAGCAATTGCTTCTGGGGATGCACAATAAAGAAAACCTGAGGCAGAGGAGGGGGATTTTAGTGACACGACCTGAGAACTGATTTCCTCACCAAGACAGCTTCTTTTTATCTCCAGCAAGGAGGCCATTTTCTGCCTTGTCTTTGTCTGTTGCGAGCTTTCTTGGAAGCAGCGGCTCCATGGGAACAAGCATTGCTGTCACATGTCAGGCATTTAGGCATCTATTAAAGGGAGATGAAAAGAATATTAGATATGGCAGGGCAGAGTAGAAGTAATGGACAAGAGTGCAGAGGACAGGATTTTGATCGGGAATAGATAACTTACTAGTGGGAGTAATATATGGCTGGAGGGGGTTGCAGTGGCCTCCATTATCAGTTCTCTTAAGATTCAATTATCAAAGGACCTGCTGCTGTCCCTCCTTTACTCCAGTCAGCTGCAAAGATCTCAGTGCGAGGAGCGCCAAGCAGAGAGCTTTCCAACCTGAGAGTGACACAGAATTTGAAAAATTTCAGGTTAATTCTGTAGTCTTCTTCCCTCCTGTATCCCCTTAAGAGTCTGAAACTCAGCTTGATTTTTAGCCCAGAATATCTGAATCTCTCCTCCAGCAAGTATTTTTATAAGATATTTACATCTATTACATCCCTCTTCACAACGATGTTTACAGCAGCCAGTCACGGTAAGAAGTCTGCTCTGTAGATGAAGAATCAAAGGTACAGTAATTTTCCCAAGATCTCTCAATGATGACAGAACTAGACTGAGTGAAATCTCCCCTCTTCTAGCCATGTTTAGAAGGCAGGCTTGAAATGTGCAGAGGTGGAGGCCTATTATTTTCTCTTCCCAGAGGGAAAGCATGAAAGAATAATAAGAGTAAGAAACTAAATATCTGCTCAGTCATTTCAAAGATTATGGCCCAATACTCACTAGGCTGTTGATGGCAGATCTGTGAACTCTGAAGTCAGGAAAAGGGGCTTTAATCAGAAAGTAATGACAAACCCAGTCTGGGAAGAATCAATAGATTATTACGTGAGTCATTGAGCTTTGTCATGAGCACCAGACTTTCACAGCAAGCACCTCATTGCCACCATACAGCATTATAAACAGGGCTTCTTGTTCTCCAGATCATAGGAATTAAAGCTATTACCATGTTAGGCAGAAGTTGTTTTTAAAAGAATTTGTTTATCACCTGTCTCCAGCTATTGCATGCAAAGAACAAAGGCTGGCATTCTCTTCCACAACTCTGAGTGTGGACTGTCTGGCACCAATTAACATTTCTCCAAACTTCTGGTTCAGTTCAGTTCAGTCGCTCGGTTGTGTCTGACTCTTTGCAACCCCATGAATCGTGGCACGCCAGGCATCCCTGTCCATTACAAACTCCCGGAGTTCACCCAGACTCATGTGCATCGAGTCGGTGATGCCATCCAGCCATCTCATCCTCTGTCGTCCCCTTCTCCTCCTGCCCCCAATCCCTCCCAACATCAGGGTCTTTTCCAATGAGTCAACTCTTCACATGAGGTGGCCAAAATATTGGAGTTTCAGCCTCAGCATCAGTCCTTCAAATGAACACCCAGGACTGGTCTCCTTTAGGATGGACAGGTTGGATCTACTTGCAGCCCAAGGGACTTGCAAGAGTCTTCTCCAGCACCACAGTTCAAAAGCATCAATTCTTTGGCTCTCAGCTTTCTTCACAGTCCAACTCTCACATCCATACATGACCACTGGAAAAACCATAGCCTTGACTAGATGGACCTTTGTTGGCAAAGTAATGTCTCTGCTTTTGAATATGCTGTCTAGGTTGGTCATAACTTTCCTTCCAAGGAGTAAGCATCTTTTAATTTCATGGCTGCAGTCACCATCTACAGTGATTTTGGAGCCCAAAAAATAAAGTCTGATACTGTTTCCACTGTTTCCCCATCTATTTTCCAAGAAGTGATGGGACCAGATGCCATGATCTTCGTTTTCTGAATGTTGAGCTTTAAGCCAACTTTTTCACTCTCCTCTTTCACTTTGATCAAGAGGCTTTTGAGTTCCTCTTCACTTTCTGCCATAAGGGTGGTGTCATCTGCATATCTGAGGTTACTGATATTTCTCCTGGCAATCTTGATTCCAGCTTGTGCTTCTTCCAGCCCAGAGTTTCTCATGATGTATTCTGTTTATAAGTTAAATAAGCAGGGTGACAATATACAGCCTTGACATACTCCTTTTCCTATTTGAAACCAGTCTGTTGTTCTATGTCCAGTTCTAACTGTTGCTTCCTGACCTTCATACAGATTTCTCAAGAGGCAGGTGAGGTGTCTGGTATTCCCATCTCTTTCAGAATTTTCCACAGTTTATTATGATCCACACAGTCAAAGGCTTTGGCATAGTCAATAAAGCAGAAATCGATGTTTTTCTGGAACTCTCTTGCTTTTTCGATGATCCAGTGGATGTTGGCAATTTGATCTCTGATTCTTCTGCCTTTTCTAAAAGCAGCTTGAACATCTGGAAGTTCACGGTTCAGGTATTGCTGAAGCCTGGCTTGGAGAATTTTGAGCATTACTTTATTGCGTGTGAGATGAGTGCAATTGTGTGATAGTTTGAGCCTTCTTTGGCATTGCCTTTCTTTGGGATTGGAATGAAAACTGACCTTTTCCAGTCCTGTGGCCACTGCTGAGTTTTCCAAATTTGCTGGTATACTGAGTGTAGCACTTTCACTTCTGGTAGGAACTGGTATTAGACTACTAACCTCTGAGCCATTTGGGGATTACATGGTGGTAGGTGGAAAATGATACTTTGTTAAAAAAAAAAAAAATCAGTAACCATTTATAAAGCCTAAACTGCATCAGATAGTAGTATTTCTTTTGATGGAACTGTATGGGTATATACGAGTACCAGACTAATGATAATCTATTTAGACTTTAGCAAAGCCCTTGACACTGTTTTGGGATGAAGATGACATACATAGGTGGATAATGTGGTCGAAAGTGACGTATTAACTAACTAACTGATTTCTAAAAAGACCTAGGTTACCATCAGTGCTGCTGCCTATTACGTTTCTCCTTTAAAAAAATAACTTTGTTAGGCATAATTTACATATCAGATAATTCACTACATCAAGTGTACAAATACAGTGGTTTCTTAGTACATTTCTCAAGTTGAGCAACAATCACCATAAATCAATTTTAGAGCATCCCTATCACCCCAGTAAATTGCTCACACCATTTTATGGATTAATTCCCCTCCACCATTCCCCATCCCCATCCCACCCCAGGCAATTACTAAACCTACTTCCTATCTCTATAGATTTGCCTTTTCTGGACATTTCATATAAATGGGATCGTGCAATATGTGGTCTCTTGTGTCTGTGAAGTCTCTCACCAGCATAATGTCTTTGAAGTGCCTTAACATTATGGGATATATCATCAATCTGTTTCTTATTATGTCTCAATAGTATTCCATTGTGAGGCTTCCCAGGTGGCTCAGTGATAAAGCATTTGCCTCCCAATGCAGAAGATGTAGGAGACTCTGGTTCAATCTGTAGGTCAGGAAGATCCCCTGGAGAAGGAGATGGCAACCCACTCCTGTATTCTTGCTCGGGAAACCCCACGGCAGAGGACCCTGCCGGGCTGCAGTCCATGCGGTCACAAAGAGTCAGACACAACAGCATATATGCACGTGAGGATGTATATATTATATAACTACAACTATACATATAGCCAAAAAGTTCATTCAGATTTTTCCACAAGATGTTATCAGAAGAACAATATATGCAGATGACACCACCCTTATGGCAGAAAGTGAAGAGGAACTAAAAAGCCTCTTGATGAAGGTGAAAGTGGAGAGTGAAAAAGTTGGCTTAAAGCTCAACATTCAGAAAATGAAGATCATGGCATCTGGTCCCATCACTTCATGGGAAATAGATGGGGAAACAGTGGAAACAGTGTCAGACTTTATTTTTTTTGGTTCCAAAATCACTGCAGATGTTGACTGCAGCCATGAAATTAAAAGATGCTTACTCCTTGGAAGGAAAGTTATGACCAACCTAGCATATTCATAGCAGAGACATTACTTTGCCAACAAAGGTTCGTTCATCTAGTCAAGGCTATGGTTTATCCAGTGGTCATGTATGGATGTGAGAGTTGGACTGTGAAGAAGGCTGAGCACTGAAGAATTGATGCTTTTGAACTGTGGTGTTGGAGAAGACTCTTGCAAGTCCCTTGGACTGCAAGGAGATCCAACCAGTCCATTCTGAAGGAGATCATCCCTGGGATTTCTTTGGAAAGAATGATGCTAAAGCTGAAACTCCAGTACTTTGGCCACCTCATGCGAAGAGCTGACTCATTGGAAAAGACTCTGATGCTGGGAGGGATTGGGGGCAGGAGGAGAAGGGGATGACAGAGGATGAGATGGCTGGATGGCATCACTGACTTGATGGACGTGAGTCTGAGTGAACTCCGGGAGTTGGTGATGGACAGGGAGGCCTGGCGTGCTGCGATTCATGGGGTCGCAAAGAGTCGGACACGACTGAGCGACTGATCTGATCTGATCTGACTCATCAATTGATGGATCTGCATGTTGTTTCCAATTTGGAGCTCTTTATGAATAATGTTAAAAAACTACCATGTAAGTCTTTGTGCAGATTTATGTTTTCATTTCTCTTGAGTATATAACTAGGAGTGAAATTGCTTTTCTTGAGTTTCTCATCATCTCCTTTACCATGGAATTCCTTTAACATGATGGGTCACTCTGTGTGCCATCTGACTCCTCCTTTTGAAAGTCAAAGTGAAAAAGAAGGGTGGATCAGGTAGCCAAGAGATATTTGGGGGCTGAATTCCCCTAAGGTGCTAGAAATAAATTTTCCCTGAGGGAAAGAACAGCCAGAAACATATAAAACATTTTATCATAAAATTGAATACGAAAGCAGTTATGTCGTATTATGGCAACATTTGTTGTTCCTCATGTTGTCTCATTTGTTTTTGTAGTCCACACTGGGATCACTCATTTACCTTTAACAAAAGTTCCCAACATTAAGGCATAAATGCAAACTCCTTAGCTTGCTTTTAAAGGTCCTAAGATGTAATTTCAGTACCCCACTCAGTCAGGACCTAGTCAGAAAACAGTCCTTGCCAGGTAGTTCAAAAGAGGAAAATTTATATAGAAAATTTTACACAGATGTTGAAAGAACTAAAAGGCCATATTAGCACACACATATAGATAGAAGCTGCCACATCCCTAGGGCTGGAGGGACAGTGGAAAGAAAGGTGGTATTAGAGTCAAGGGGTACCTGTGCATTCTTGTCCCCAGCAGGCGGCACTGGAATGATGGTACTTGGATTAGGAGCCACCACTTATAGCTTTATTTTTCCCCAGAATTGAAAATCATTGTCAACATGAGGGAATTAATTCTTAGATTTTGGGGCAAAGCAGAAGGAACAATAGGGTTTTCTTTGTGAAAATGAATGTTTATTTACGATAGCAAGTACCTCAATAAAATGTGGTATCTTGATGCTTTGTCATTAAATGATAACATTGGTTAATTTAATAATTTCCATAGATTTGCTTTCTCTGCCTTGAAACAACAGACTATTCTACTAGCTGAAAAGTCAAATTAGGAGACATTCATATCATTCCTTTCAGTTCCTTTGTGTCTTCACTTTCATGCAACTGGACAGATTAATTTTACGCATTGTTACCATGTTTCCCTACCCAGATATCAGAACAGCAGTCTAACAGAAACTAGTGTGCTCACAATGGAGACAATGGGAAAGAATGTTGAAAATCAGAACTGCCCTGGAAAATGCAAAACGTATGCTTTCCTGTATCTGGAATTCTGTGATTTTCTTATCCTCAGTTATATCTCTCAGCTGTTCCAAGCTGCCTCCCCTGCCACCCCACCCCACCCGCAGCACACCAGCAGTTAGGTGTAGCTTAATTAATTTAAATACAATATTGGGGATTGCTCTGCAACTACTACCATCCAATTTACTAACATGGTTCCAATACAAATTGCTTTGATGATGTAAGCTTTGGAATTATAGAATTTTCTGTAAATTATTTTCTAAAGTACTTATAAATCTGGTCAGATTTAAAGGATTTTCCTTCTTCCATTCCCTTACCTCCCATTAGTTTATCCACCTGCACACTCTATAAGTATCCAGAAAGTGTGTTAGGCCCTAAGTACAAAGATAAATAGAGCTCAGTATATCCCATGAGCTAGAGGAAGAGAGACAGTAAAACACATAAATGATTATGAGTCCTAAGAACTACAGTAATATGAACAATATTAGTCATGGTGACCCACAGGATGAAGAAACTGCCTGAGGAAGGATAATACTGCAGGAATGTCTCTACAAGGAAGTGACATCAGAATGGAATCTTCAAAGTTCAATAGGAGTTTGCTAAACAGATGAGACAGTGCAGAGGGAAACATAATGGCTAGACCAGAAGCTGAAATTCGTTCAGAACAACAGAGAGGACAGCATGAAACTGCAAAGATAGACCCAGAGGAGAACCAAGCATGCTTGTGAGGAACATTCTGTAGAGTAAGGAGCCACTGAAGCATCTTCTGTAGCAGAATTGCAGAGGACGTCTGGTGATTGCAGCCGTGAAATTAACAGACGCTTACTCCTTGGAAGGAAAGTTATGACCAACCTAGATAGCATATTCAAAAGCAAAGACATTACTTTGCCAACAAAGGTCCATCTAGTCAAGGCTATGGTTTTTCCTGTGGTCATGTATGGATGTGAGAGTTGGACTGTGAAGAAGGCTAAGCACCGAAGAATTGATGCTTTTGAACTGTGGTGTTGGAGAAGACTCTTGAGGGTCCCTTGGACTGCAAGGAGATCCAACCAGTCCATTCTGAAGGAGATCATCCCTGGGATTTCTTTGGAAGGAATGATGCTAAAGCTGAAACTCCAATACTTTGGCCACCTCATGCAAAGAGTTGACTCATTGGAAAAGACTCTGATGCTGGGAGGGATTGGGGGCAGGAGGAGAAGGGGATGACAGAGGATGAGATGGCTGGATGGCATCACTGACTCGATGGACGTGAGTCTGAGTGAACTCCGGGAGTTGGTGATGGACAGGGAGGCCTGGCGTGCTGCGATTCATGGGGTCGCGAAGAGTGGGACACGACTGAGCGACTGAACTGAACTGAACTCTGGTGTTCATCCAGCACTACCCCACTCCTGGGAACTACTTTCACAAGTCCTCGGAATGAGAGCACCCATCATCTCCCAAGAGTTCATGACCCCGCCTCCTTGGCCCGAGTGATTGGTCTAGAGGTGAACTGACCGCAATACACCAATCACAAGATCTCGGCTCCCCTGCCTGACTGATCGGCCAGGGTTTAGGTGCATTGTAACACAGGCGGGCTCAGAGGAGGTTTCTTTTCTTGTTCCTGAGAAAGCTTGGAACACAGGGTTGTACTGCCAGAGGATATTCTCCTACCTGGTACAGAAAGTCATTTCTAACTAAAATAGTGAATATTCAGTTTTGGGCACACACAGAGAAGCAAAAACATGAGCCTCTGAGAGAAGGAGAATTGTGACAGCTTTTAATAACCTTCTAAACTGGGAGGCCTCCAAAGCTACCTTGTTTCCCCCTTCCTAAAACTTAGTTCTTTGGGGATTTTTTTTACTGTGTCATCCACCACCCAAACCCTTTCCAAGTCTTATAATTGCTTGAGCTACTTTGAATTCATTTTGGCAGGGGCACCCAGATTCACTGACCAGTCTTATGGTTCTGATTCACCCTCCACCTGAAATGCCTACAGCTCCTCACCCTGCATGGAAAGAGGGGCATTACCTAAAGCCCCATATGTCTTAATAAATCCATTTTCAAAAGTTTCATGACAAAAGAATACTTAGCAAAAAATGTCATTCTTGGAAAGAGAATCCTGACAACAAACAGCAACAGCTATTGTAAGGATTCTTAAGGATCATGTCCTTAAGCTACTAAACCAATTACACAAGAAGCAAATAAGAGTACAATTGTAATTCTAAAACAACAAGTACAATTGTAATTCTAAAACAACAACAGGGACAAAGGGTTAAAAAATTAAAATTAAACTTAAAATACATTTTGATAGAGGGAAAAAATATTCTTGTTTTCTCAAGAAACACCGATCAATACAGAGATAAGTATTCAGAATATATATTAAGATGTCAAGTCAAAGTACATTCTTTGCCTATGCTAAAGACCAATTGCTTGGAAAAGTGCTCTGGAACTAAACTTGGCTTCTGTTCCTTTAAGAAAGAAATAGATGGTCTCTGTCAACGTTAGGGGTCAGGTTGGAAAGGCCTTTGCAAGCAAAGTGCTGAGTTATCCAACTGAGCTGACCGGAGCCTGGCTGTCTCGAGCCCTAGGCAGATAACACACCAGAGCATTGGCCTCAGATTCTCAAGGGCAAACCCCAAAGAGACCACATTCCTGTAACCTGGCCTGAGTGTTCCCACAGCACAGAAACGAGACTGTCTCTGACTTGCCAAAATCCATCTGAAAAGGCACACCCCACTGGCGGCAGCCTCTTCTCTCAAGAATTCTGGGAGAATATCCAGACAGAAGCACTTTATGTGGGGCAAAGAGCCATTGCTTTAGCATCCTGTTTCCTCTCCTGGCAGACAGACATTTTTCTTTTTGTCTGTTGTAGAAACTAGAACTGGATCATGTGCCTAGGATACCTAAAAGATAGAAATCAGTGACTGAGGTAAAAACTGCAAAGAAAGTTATTGGAGGGGCAGAGAAAGAGGAAGGAAGGTGAAGGTGACTTTATCTGAGATAGGCAGATCCCATGAGTCGAGCTAATGCCTTCAAGGGGCTTCTATGGGGAGGCTGAGATAGATCCAGCTACTCAAGGGATTTCCACTGGCACAGGAAAGCAGGCCATGTAAAATATTGGCACTACCTGCATGTATAGTGTGAGTCTCCTGTCTTTACCTGAGGATGAAATGGTTATCTTTTTGCTGGCAAGGGAGCACTGAACTACAGTTGAAATGAAAGCCAGTTCTTGCTGGTTGGCTGTTTGAAAGCCCTTCCTCCTCAGGCTTGGAGCATTCTGGGATCTCTCAGAGATGCCCCAGATCTGACCACTATTAATCCAGCTACAAAGCTTTTATTTATTAAAAATAGTTTTGTTATTATTTTTCTAGTTTTACTTACTCCTTGGAGGAAAAAAAATCAAGGAGCTATAGAAAAGTAGAGTGTCAAAAGTAAAAATAACTCAAAGCCTATAAACCAAGTAAACATTTTGACAAATAATCCTTCCATTCCTTTCTCCTTCCTGCCTTTCTCACATATTTGTTGAACACCTACTGTGTGACAGGCATTAGAGAGAATAGTGTCTCTGTCCTCATGCCTTAGAGTCTAATGTTCCTTGAAGATCTCCACCTCTCTGTGTGTAAACACACACATAGAGTTATACATATATATGTGTGTGTGTATGTGTTAGTTGCTCAGTCGTGTCTGACTCTTTGCCACCCCATGGACCGTAGTCCATCAGGCTCCTCTGTCCATGGAATCTTCCAGTCAAGAATACTGAAGTGGGTTGCCATTTCCTTCTCCAGTACATCTTGCCTACCTAGGGATTGAACCCAGGTCTCCTGCATTACAGGCAGATTCTTTACTGTCTAATCACCAAGGGAGCCCATATGTAATTTTAATAATTATACACAAATTGCTTTAAAATCAGCCTGTAATCTACTTATTTCTCCATTGAATAATAAGCCTTAAACATTCCATCAATATAGATCACCACCTCCGTGGCTCCAAAATGAGATTGCTTAGTAAATGAACGTTTTACATTTTGGTACAAAGTGCCACACTCTTCTCTATAAAAGTGAAAGTGTCAGTCACTCAGTTGTCTCCGACTCTGCAACACCACGGATTTTAGACCACCAGGCTCCTCTGTCAATGGGATTCTCCAGACAAGAATACTGGAGTGGGTTAAAATTCCCTTCTAAACATCATAAAAAAGAAAGTATGAAAGAAAAGATGGATAAATTTGATTACATGGTAAAAAAAAGCAAAACATGAATGCAAAAAAAATCAGGATAAATATGATTGACGGACAATGGTAAACTGAGAGTCGGGCACTAAGTTTTCTCAACGTGGTTGTTGCTTTCTATAATTGATCAGGATTCTCTATTAAGGCTGTACCAATTATAGCAGGCAACAGCTATGTTGAGAAAGCTTAGTGCCCCACTCTGTTTAACATTATCTTTCAATCATATTTATACTGATTTTTTTTTCATTCCTGTTTTGCCTTTTCCCCCATGTAATCAAATTTATCCATCTTTTCTTTCATAGTTTCTTTTTTATGATGTTTAGAAAGGCTTTCCCTATGATCAAATTATCCTAAAAGGTAATTTCTTTTAACATTCTTCTCTTTTTTATGTTTAAACCTTTGATCCATCTGGAATTAAGTATGCTTTACATAAGGCTACAGATTTACTCTTTCCTAAATATACTTAAGAATTATTTCAAAGGGCTTTTTTTATGTATAGGCTGCAAGCTTCATGGTGTAATTTTGTTTTTCTTCCATATGCACACTAATGCTAGAAATGCCATCATTAGAGACTATTTTTTTCAGCCGCCATTAAAATATAAACATCCTATGAAGGAGAAATACCTCAAGGTGTAGCAACCATTTCTTTGATTTAGTGTAAACGGAAACTTTTCTAAGAACAGAACAGAACATATGAGATGGATTTTGTAGTGAGAAAGTGGAAGATATAGCATTTCTCGAGGAAAAGAGACTAAGAAGAAAAATTGGCATTGTTAGAGTGTGGAGCTAGTAGCAGAATATGAGAAGTAATGAAGCCAAATGGGATGACAAAAAAGCCAGACACTGGGTCTTACATGCTGTTTCCAGAGGCTTAGGCTTTTTTGAAGGCTTCCCAGGTGGTGCTTCTTCCAGTTAGGTAAAGAACCTAACTGCCATTGTAAGGGGGAAGTAAGAGACGTGAGTTCAGTCCCTCAGTTGGGAAGATCCCCTGGAGGAGGGCATGGCAACCCACTCCAGTATTTTTGCCTGGAGAATCCCATAGACAGAGGAGCCTGGCAGGCTACAGTCCATGGGGTCGGAAAGAGTCAGACACAACTGAAGTGACTTTGCATGCACGGAGACTATGTTTTAGAGGAGGTGGGGAGTCGTGGAAATGGTTAAACATGGTGGAAATATAACTGATTCTGGTTTGAAGTAGATTATTCAGATGGCTTTATGGATAATTTAGTTGGGAACTAAGAGAAGGGAAACCACTTACGAAGCCATAGAGGTAAACAAATTGAGAAGGAATTGAGCTCTGAATTAAGATTTTGAAAATTAATTGATAGCAGTGAGCTGAAGGACTTGAGAAATATTTATGTGGTAAAATTAGCATGTGAGGAGAGGGAAGGAGAGAGGCATGGATGAGACCCAGATTTCTAGTTTGTGGTTGGGATGGTGGCACCAGTCTATGAAACAGAACTTGAAAAATGATTAGTGATTAGTCTTCAGGAAAATGAAGATTAAATGCACACCCACCAGAATGGCCAAAATGAAGAAAAATATGATAAACCATACTGACTGTTGATGAGGATGGGAAAATTGGAACTTTTATATGCTGTTTGTAGTAGTACAAATCAGCATAATCCTTTGGAAATGTGTTTGGAAAAATCCAAGGTTAGATCAAACTTAAAACCTTGAGCCAGAAATCCCACTTCTAGATATACACTTAACAGAAATGTATAATATGTTCACCAAAAATCACATACCTCAATTTTATAGCTTCACTAATGATAATAGTCCTAAACCTGAAACAATAAAAATGTCCAGCAGTAGTAGAATGTGAAAATAAATTGTAGTTTATTAATATAATAGAGTCCAAGTCCCTTGGACAGCAAGGAAATCAAACCAGTAAATCTTAAGGGAAATCAACCCTGAATACTCATTGGAAGGACTGATGCTAAAGCTGAAGTTCCAGTATTTTGGTCATCTGATGCAAGCAGATGACTCATTGGAAAAGTCCCTGATGCTGGGAAAGATTGAGGGAAGAAGGAGAAGAGGGTGGCAGAGGATGAGATGGCTGGATGGCATGACCTATGCAATGGACATGAACTTGGGCAAACTTCGGAAGATGGTGAGGGACAGGGAGGCCTGGTGTGCCACAGTCCATGGGGTCGCAAAGAGTCAGACATGACTGGGCGACTGAACAACAACAGCAACATAAAGAGTTTCATGTAACTATGAGAATAAACATGCTACAGCTACATACAACAACATGGATGAGTCTCATAAACATACTGTTTAGTTAAAGACGCAAAGCACAAAAGGAATGTACTCTTTGATTTTATTTATGTAATGTTGAAAAACAAGCAAATCAATCTATGGTCTAAGAGGTCAGGATAGTGATACTTTTAAAATGGGGAAGATAGTGATTAAAAGGGGTTGAGGCGGGGGCTACTGGCTGCTGGTTATCTATTGGCCATTTTAAAAAATTTATTTATCTTATATTTTGGCTGTGATGAGCCTTTATTGCTCCATGAAGGCCTTCTCTAGTTGCAGCAAGTGACGGCTACGCTTTGTTACAGTGCATGGGATTCTCACTACGAGCAAAGCTAGTGGAGGTGATGGAATTCCAGTTGAGCTATTTCAAATCCTGAAAGATGATGCTGTGAAAGTGCTGCACTCAATATGCCAGCAAATGTGGAAAACTCAGCAGTGGCCACAGGACTGGAAAAGGTCAGTTTTCATTCCAATCCCAAAGAAAGGCAATGCCAAAGAATGCTCAAACTACTGCACAATTGCACTCATCTCACACGCTAGTAAAGTAATGCTCAAAATTCTCCAAGCCAGGATTCAGCAATATGTGAACCGTGAACTTCCAGATGTTCAAGCTGGTTTTAGAAAAGGCAGAGGAACCAGAAATCAAGTTGCCAACATCCGCTGGATCATCGAAAAAGCAAGAGAGTTCCAGAAAAACATCGATTTCTGCTTTATTGACTATGCCAAAGCCTTTGACTGTGTGGATCACATTAAACTGTGGAAAATTCTGAAAGAGATGGGAATACAAGACCACCTGACCTGCCTCTTGTATGCAGGTCAGGAAGCAACAGTTAGAACTGGACATGGAACAACAGACTGGTTCCAAATAGGAAAAGAAGTACGTCAAGGCTGTATATTGTCACCCTGCTTATTTAACTTATAATGCAGAGTACATCATGATAAATGCTGGACTGGAAGAAGCCCAAGCTGGAATCAAGATTGCTGGGAGAAATATCAATAACCTCACATATGCAGATGACACCACCCTTATGGCAGAAAGTGAAGAGGAACTAAAAAGCCTCTTGATGAAAGTGGAAGTGGAGAATGAAAAAGTTGGCTTAAAGCTCAACATTCAGAAAACAAAGATCATGGCATCCGGTCCCATCACTTCATGGGAAATAGATGGGGAAACGGTGGAAACAGTGTCAGACTTTAATTTTGGGGGCTCCAAAATCACTGCAGATGGTGATTGCAGCCATGAAATTAAAAGACGCTTACTCCTTGGAAGGAAAGTTATGACCAACCTAGATAGTATATTCAAAAGCAGAGACATTACTTTGCCAACAAAGGTTCATTCATCTAGTCAAGGCTATGGTTTTTTCCTCTGGTCATGTATGGATGTGAGAGTTGGACTGTGAAGAAGGCTGAGCGCCGAAGAATTGATGCTTTTGAACTGTGGTGTTGGAGAAGACTCTTGAGAGTCCCTTGGAATGCAAGGAGATCCAACCAGTCCATTCTGAAGGAGATCAGCCCTGGGATTTCTTTGGAGGGAATGATGCTGAAGCTGAAACTCCAGTACTTTGGCCACCTCATGGGAAGAGTTGACTCATTGGAAGGACTCTGAGGCTGGGAGGGATTGGGGGCAGGAGGAGAAGGGGATGACAGAGGATGAGAT
Source organism: Bos taurus (assembly GCF_002263795.3). Classification (NCBI taxonomy): domain Eukaryota; kingdom Metazoa; phylum Chordata; class Mammalia; order Artiodactyla; family Bovidae; genus Bos; species Bos taurus. Next base: position 14,595,377 of record NC_037355.1, on the reverse strand, counting down.
GGCTGGATGGCATCACTGACTTGATGGACGTGAGTCTGAGTGAACTCCGGGAGTTGGTGTCGGACAGGGAGGCCTGGCGTGCTGCGATTCATGGGATCGCGAAGAGTGGGACACGACTGAGCGACTGAACTGAACTGAACTGATGGGATTCTCATTGTGATGGCTTCTGTTTTTACAGAGCACAGGCTGTAGGCTCCCAGACTTCAGTAGTTGCAGGGCGTAGACTCAGTCATGGTGCACAGGCCTAACTACTCTGCAGCATGCAGGATCCTCCTGCACCAGGGAGAGATCCAGTGTCCCCTGTACTGCAAGGCAGACTGTCAACCATTGGACCCCCAGGGAAGCCCTGGCCTATGTTTAAATTTTTATGTATTTTTGGGTGCACTGGGTCTTTGTTGTTGTGCACAGACTTTCTCTAGTTGTGGCACACAAGCTTAGTTACCCTGCGGCAGGAGAAAACTTCCAGACCAGGGACTGAACCCATGTCCCCTGCATTGGCAGGCTGATTCTTAACCACTGAACCACCAGGGAAGTTCGTACTGGCCTATTTTCTGTTGTGGGTGCTGCTTACATGGGTGTGTTCACTTTCTGGAAATTCATTGCTCTGTGATCCAGGCTTATGACTTGTACTCTTTTGGGGATATATTTCAATAAAAAGTTTAATAGATTCTTTTCAGAACTAAAATAGTACTGTCCATGTGTGTGAATGATTAGTTTTGTCTGGGTTATGTTGAATACTGAAGTAGACAATCAGACACATAATGGATTACTGGGTAGGTGTGTTTGAATCTCTAGGCAGGAAAAACAAACAGCAGGTAAGAGTTTGTAGCAACCCTGTGGGAAGAGTGTGAATGAGCTGGGCAGTAGGCCTTGAATACCTCTGGAGAATATTAGCATTTAAAGTGTAGGCACAAGAAGAACTCACACAGAGGATAGAAAAGAAAAGAGTGCCTGTAGAATCATGAGCAGAAATTGTACTGCTCGTAGCCAAGGTGATAAAATTCTCCAGAAAAGACTGATCAGTGTCATCAAATGAAGGTGTGAGACTCTAAGACTAGGAGTGAGGATGTCCGTTGGAGTTAGTCCCAGCAGGTCATAGCATACCTCAGCTTCGTTGATTTCTGTGGAACAGTAGGTTTAGTAGGGATAGCAGTGGTGGAGACCAGCTGGTTTGTCTCCAACATGACCTGTGATGATATTTAAAATTCAGGTTTCTGAGATCCACCCTCCAAGATTTTGGTCCTATATAGATTTTGCTTGGGGCTCTGATGATTCTAAGTCAGTAGTATCTGGACCACACCTTGAGAAATTCTGGGTTAGAAAGAAGAATGTGTCTTCTATGAAAGCTAAAGCTTCCTCAAAACTGGACATCCTAGATGTCCATCAGCAGATGAATGGATAAGAAAGCTGTGGTACATGTACACAATGGAGTATTACCCAGCCATTAAAAAGAATCCATTTGAATCAGTTCTAATGAGGTGGATGAAACTGGAGCCTATTATACAGAGTGAAGTAAGCCAGAAAGAAAAACACCAATACAGTATACTAACGCATATATATGGAATTTAGAAAGATGGTAACAATAACCCTGTATATGAGACAGCAAAAGAGACACTGATGTATAGAACAGTCTTTTGAACTCTGTGGGAGAGGGAGAGGGTGGGATGATTTGGGAGAATGGCATTGAAACATGTATAATATCATATATGAAACGAATCACCAGTCCAGGTTCGATGCAGGATACAAGATGCTTGGGGCTGGTGCACTGGGATGACCCAGAGGGATGGTATGGGGAGGGAGGAGGGAGGGGAGTTCAGGATTGGGAATACGTGCACACCCGTGGTGGATTCATGTTGATGTATGGCAAAACTGACTTCCCTGGTGGCTCAGACGGTAAAGCGTCTGTCTATGATGCGGGAGACCCGGGTTCGATCCCTGGGTTGGGAAGATCCCTTGGAGAAGGAAATGGCAATCCACTCCAGTACTATTGCCTGGAAAATCCCATGGATAGAGGAGCCTGGTAGGCTACAGTCCATGGGGTCACAAAGAGTCGGACACGACTGAGCAACTTCACATTCACGTTATGGCAAAACTAGTAAAATATTGTAAAGTAATTAACCTCCAATTAAAATAAATAAATTTAAATTAAAAAAAAAACTGGACAAGTCAACTGATCTCTCTGAATTTTGGCTTACTCATTTTATTAGTATGAGGGTACCAATACCTAATAGGATTGTATTTATGAGAATAAGATGAATTAATGTTTACTTTATAATACATAAATATATCATCATTATGTTGTATACCATAAACTAATATAATGTTATATGTCAATTATATCTCAGTAAAACTGGAAAAAATGAGTTAATGTAGGTTAAGTGCCTATTATTGTGTTTTTCCCTCCCTCCGCTATTATAAGCCCATGACATTCTGTTTCCTGAAGGGAAATGTAAAAATGAAAACGGCAGTGTATATACACTGCCAGAAAACAGTGTTTAATGGGAATCTGGCCTGAAGATGGTTCTTGATTTCGAACAATTTATAGCTGTTAATGCCAGTAATTCTTGAACTAATATTTACTGTATCCTATAACAGTGTCTGATGAAAGAGCTCTGAGATAACCCAGAATAAAGTGCTTTTACTACTAGAGAAAAGAAAACCTGATTAGAATAAAGAAATAATCGAATCAGGAATTGATAAACTAGATAGATTATCAGTAAGACCTTGCAGGCATAAAATGGGCCATCAGTTATTGCTTGACAAGTCTTGAAGGACTAAAGGAAGCCCTAGGCACTGAGAAAGGTAATATGATGCCTTAAGGTGGATATGTCCATTAGATAACCAGGGAATTTAGCTTCCTTGATAAGAAAGATAGTACAAAAACTACAGTGAACCAAATACTGGTGTATAACATAATCCCTTGCGAAACCATAAGCAATAATCGTAACTACCAGAACTTACTATGTGCCACGAATGGTGTTAGGTACTTTTGCATAAATTTTACAGTTGAGAAAATTGAGGCTCATAAAGTGAATTGCTCAAGGTCATGCTTGACTCTGTTTAATCTATTGCCTCTGCAAGGCCTTTAATAAAGCTTTAGGATCTGTTCTATTTGCACACTAAGGAGATGTGGTATAGAGTAGGTTCTGAACTTACCTAAGTACAGTTCTTAACTCAATGTGTCAAGCAAATAGTATAAAAAAAATCACTTCTGTGGCATAGGATGCCTTGGTGTTCACCAAACCTGTTTCCTCTTCATTCTGGGACTTCAACTACATTCCCAAAACTTGTTTCCGGAGGTGTGGTCATACAGCTAAATTCTGGCCAAGAAAAGATGGCCGAACCTGATGTGTACCATCTCCATGCCCAGCCTCAGAACAAGAAGGTGAAATGAAATTAGGTCTCTTAGTCACTGCACAGAGGAGAGTCAACCTACAGGTTAGGAGTGACTATTTTAGTTTTGACCAGAGTAAAACAAAACAACCTCTGTTTTGTTAAATCACTGAAGTTTGTGAGTTTATCTGTTAATGGCCATTAGAATGACCTTGGAAGCCTTTTTCGCTGGTATCACATTAAGTAGTCCCAAGACTGATATCAGCAACTATTAATTAAGATGCCATCTGGCTTACTAACAGTTTTAAAGACAGAAATAAAATTTACTGTAAATTGTCTGAAAAAAATCCTTAAAAAATAAAATGGAAATTCAGTTGTTACACAGAGTACAATTAAGAGCAAACACACATAGATATAAGATGAGAAAGTGACTACTTCATTGCTGCAAAAAAAAAAAATCTCATGATCAAAATGGAACATAAATTTGATATGAATAAACAATGATGTTGCTTGTTTAGATGTATTTATTGGTAAATAGACAAACAGACTAACACCTAAGGTATGGGAAGAAGAAAGTCACATTGGTAAAGGAATTGGCAGGGGTGGGGCTGAAGGCTTTTTTAAATTTGAAACTCCACAGTTCTCACCCAAATCTCAAAAGTAGTCATAAGTATCACCAAAAAAGCAACCTGAAATGAGATATGATAACATGAAGTTTTTAGTATAATCAACCATCCTTGGCCTTTAACTGCATGTGAAGAATTGATTGTGGGTAATGTGACCTTGTGTCCTAGTTTGCCCAGAACAGTCCCAGTTTATGACTGCTGTCTAGGCCTAATTATTAATAATGCCCCCTTTTTTGCTTCAGAGTGCCCCAGTTTGAATGATAAATTATAGGATCACCCTTGTTTGGGGCCAAACTTCAGGAGCTCAGTACAGGCTTTCCTCCTTGCTCCAACAACCAATACTCAAGTAGAGCTCTCCATGTTAGTAGAGATATTAATGCAAATTAGGTTGATAAAGCAGAAAACCTTTTCCTTCTCTTTGAAATTCATGCTATTGCTTTAGACTCTGAATGACCTTATTAAACAGCTGCTTCTTACGTGTTCTGTTTTTTCATGTTTCTGTGCTATGTGCTCAGTCGTGTCTGACTCTTTGCAGTATCATGGACTGTAGCCTGCCAGGCTCCTCTGTCCATGGAATCCCACAGGCAAGAATACTGGAGTGGATTGCCATTTCCTACTCCAGGGGATTTTCCTGACCCAGGGATAGAACTCGAATTTCTTACATCTCCTGCGTTGGCAGGTGGATTCTTTACCGCTAGCACCATCTGAGAAGCTTCTTCCATAATATTTAATTATTACCAGAATAAAAAGCAACAAATCAGTCCTTTTAAAATGGCAATCATCGTTTTAGGTAGTTGTTCCTCAAATTTTACCTAGATTATTCTAAATAACCCCATACCATAGACACTGAGTTGTATTAGCAGGTACTTTGCAGTGTTATATTAGAGGGCACATAAAGATGTAATTCTGAGTGATGGTTGATACCTTACAGTGCTTTGCTAAGATGACTTGGGGAGAGAGTGCTAAGGAAAAGTATTACAACTTCTTTGAAATATTTCCTATGCTAAAGTTATTGTAGTCAAATCTATGGCTCTAATTCTCAATTTGGGCTTCCCATAGTCCTAAAGAACTCAAAGTGTCATAAAGATGATGTACCTTTTTAGAGATTCAATTTTGCTTTATTGTTGTAATTTTAACTTTTTTTATGTTTGAATAAATGTGACTGTGGTATTAAATGGAAAGCAAGACATTCATGAACTTTTAAGAAAAAAGGTGAATTCCCAAAGAATCTCTCCCATTTCTGATAGATTGTGTGGTGATTCTCTCCTTGTCTTCTGAATACTAGAGTGGGAAAAGTTGGAGAAGCACTGCTCTAAGGTAGAGCGCTGCTCTAATTTTGGTTTCTTTTCATCCAATCATCTGTTTGTTACCGTGGTCCCAAACTCAGTGGGCTGGAATGTAGCCTGGGGTTTAAGAAAACACGCATTGAACAGACCTAATCACTGTCTTGTCTGTGCATTTACTAGCTCTGAAACTTTGCATACATGTGAAATACGGATAGTAATAGTCAATTCATACAAGTATTTTGACTGTAAAGCAAGTGTGGTATAGTAAGCACTCCACAGGGTTTATTATTATTGTGTCTCAAGAGGTCTCTTGGCCCCATTCATGGGAACTCCCTATGATCACCTACTCTATATAATTTTTTTCTAGTAAACATAAAAGGAGATGTGGAGAAACTGAAAGTGATCTTGAAATAAAGCAACAACAACAGCATTTTTAAGAGCTGGGAAGCTATCAAGAAAGATAAAAGGAGCCAGGGTGTTTTTAGCTTGGAGAGGAAGAAGCCAAAAAATGACAATAGCATTCAAGTGTAAGAATTATTGTGAGGGGGAGGCTGACAGGTTGTTTTCCATTTCTACAGGGGTTAGCCACATAAATATTGCAGAAAAATAACTTGATTTGACACAAATAAGAATGTCTTGTCGAGGAGAGTGACAACACTAGAATAGCATGTTAGAGAGGGTATAGTTATAGCAACCTGAGTGCATCTAAAAATATCCTAATTTAGGGGAAAGTCTAGTTATGGCTGCCCTGGCTGACCTTTTAAATCTGAGTCCCAAAGATCAGTTTTCAGTCAGTTCAGGGACACAGTCTTTGGCAGATTTTTGGTCAGACTCTATAACGTATAAGGCAGAGAGATACATACTCTTTTGGAGACATATAAAAATTTTGTGTGTTGCGTGTATGTGTTCAGTCATATCCGACTCTTTGTGACCCCTTGGACTGTAGCCCACCAGGCTCCTCTGTGCATGGGATTTTCCAGGCAAGAATATTGGACTGCGTGGCCATTTCTTACTCCAAGGGATCTTCCTGATCCAGGGATCGAACCCATGTCTCTTGTGTCTCCTTCATTGACAGGCTGCTTCTTTACCAATGCACCACCTGGGAAACACTATAAAAATGAATGTGATGTGTAATTGGCATAACAGTTTAAAATTTATAATGATGGTAATGATAATGTTAACAACAATAGTTAACATTTTTAAAGTACTTACTGTGAGAAAGACTCTGTTCTAAGTATGCTATATGTCTTAATCTTTTGCTGGTCAATAATTAGTTGATGCATTTAATTCTAGGAACTGTTTGAATCAAGGTACACCCTGAACCTTCTATGTGAAATCTACCCAAGAATGAATACATGTTGAACAACCCCCCATCTAATCAATTGTACCCATCCTACCATGCCCAGCTTAAAAAATTGCTCCTTCTGTATGAGGGCTGCCTGACTTTTCCTAGTCATTTATTTTTCTTTAAACTCATAGTTTTTATCCTCAGTATGACTATTTATATGAGATTTCATCAGACTATTTCCTTGAGGTATTTGTGCTGTTGATGTGTGTGGCTATTCAATCCTTATCTCTTTAATTCTTCTTGAACATATGTGATGTCTTCTAAGCCCAATTGTAAAAATCTTCAGAGAAACCAATTGTAGTAGTCATATGTTGGTTTTTGGCTATTCAGTATCCATTTTTCTACTTTAGAAATAGTAGCTTGTTTTTCTTTTGGGAAATTATCTTTCTTCTGTTGTATGTAGTCTTGATAGAATGGGCTATCAGAGATTTCTGCAATTCCTTTCCCTACCGATAAGTAAGTGAGTTGGAATTCTTTCCCAGGGCTTTGAAACTTGAACAGAGTATCACAAACATAGGGGAAAACAATTGGTTTGTTCTAGTGGCAGTGTCCTGGGAAAGCTATCTTCTACTAACTTGCCCCCTAGATCTTCCAGATCCTATTCTAGTCAAGCCTGCTATCCTAGCTTTTGTTTTTAACAAGCTGATAGCCTTGCAACATGTTAGTCAAATTTTCTGTTGCTGGCAACACACACATGCTAACTATTACAGGGGCAAGTCCTCTACTTGTTTGTGTGGCCCACTGCACAAATCACAGTGCTTGTCACAGAGTAAGTGTTCATCTGTGACATTTTTGAAGAATTTATGTGGATAAACAAGCACTGATGAAAAGACATAAGATCCAAGAAAGCATTTTGTAAATGGATAAGAGGTATAAAAATTCTACTGGAGAGCCCAGGAGTGCTATATTTATGATAAAATTATTTACTAGCGAATTTACATAATCCCAACATCCACCCAAGCTACCTTTGCTTTACTAATTAAGGGAAAAGTGGCACACACTGCAAAGTCCCACAGAGAAGCTCCAACACACTCATTGTCCATTCTTACTTCTACAACTCCCTGCACTTCCTGACCCAGAAGGCCCCCCTTTCAGTAATGCTAAAAAAAAAAAAAAAAAAGGTGATCTGAACCAAGATGAATGACATTTACTGCATCACCCAGAATTTCATCCATTTTTAAATTTTCAGATGGATTTAAGAGTTGTACAAGTGTGTACTACTCAGAGCTGGAAAGAAATGAGGACAGAGCTCAGAGAAGTCAGGTAAGGACATGAGCCTAATGTAGAGAGCAATACCCACATAAGTTGTATTGGTGCTTGCAGTATGGCGAGTTGGATCAGATGACTCTAAAGCCTTCTCCAATTTGGACATTCTTTGCTTCTACTTCTTTCAGTTTTTCATAGCTGTAACTCTGAGAAGCAGCCCCAGCCCCTTTAAGAGGCATTGGTAAGTGTAGGAAGATGTAAGAATGTTGAACATGATGTTTCAGTGGTTTGTTTAAAAAAAAAACAAAAAAACTCTACCCATCTACAAATAGAATTTTCATTCAGGAAGCATTTGTTACTAGCCTATTGTTCACAAATAAGTGTGCTAAGGTGCTAGAAGGAAGGGCAAGAAGAAATGCAAAGAAAAATAGTCATACTTGCTGCCTTTCAAGAGCTTATAATTCACTGAAAATTATGTGGTGTCCCTGTGCACTTTTTGTACCAAGACCCCTCTTTGTAAACAGTATCCTTCACAGACTGACTAGTGACAAAGAACTCTTCTTGCCTTCAAGGAGCTTTTAGTTCTTTATTCGGTCACTGATTCATTCAACAGTCTACACTGCACTAGACTCTGTGCTAGGTGCTATGGACACCATCATGAGAAAGATTTACAAGGTCTCTCCTTCAGGAAGCTCAAGGGAAACAGGATAACCTAAGTCTCTATTTAGTTTCTATCATGCTAGTTCTGAATCTTCTCCAAATCTTTTCCTCCTGTAGTCATAGTGCCATTTTGGAAAATCACATCTGACCAGGTCATATGTCCCCTGTTTCAAACTGTCCAGTGGCTTCCTTTGATGTGTTAAAGTGTTAGTCACTCAGTCGTGTTCAACTCTGTCACCCCATGGACTGTAGCTCGCCAGGCTCCTCTGTCCAAGGAATTTCCCAGGCAAGAATACTGGAGTGGGTTGCCATTCCCTTCTCGAGGGGATCTTCCTGACCCAGGGATCAAACCCAGGTCTCCAGCATTACTTGCAAATTCTTTGCCATCTGAGCTACCAGGGAAGCTCCCCAGGTGTGTAGTTCAGAGTAATGCAAATAAGGTCCCTGCATCATCTGGCTCTTGGCCATTTTCATTTGAAAGGCCTTTAAGTGGCACGATGGCAACTGCTTACAATCTAATTCAGCCTGGGCAGATTACAGTTGTTGGAATGTAGGCTGAAGTGCTATCACCAAACTTACCATAAATACTCATAAGTATTTAGTGATCATCTTTACCCAAGAAATCCAGCAGGAATGTGGTAAAGATCTAGAACTGAAACCCATGGAAAAGTAGATCAAAGGCAGTGCAATAATCTAGCACAAATGATTCGCCTTTTATTGCTCCAAGGTAAGCACTCTCGCCTCAGTGAAATAGATATATAGGTGGAAGAAATGAGAAATGAGAAAACATGTTATCCTGAAAGGATAATAGTGGCAACAATTTTTATCACCTTCTTAGACCTTTGAAGCACTCTCAGAACAGTTACTTGAGATGTTCTTGGATCCTCTTAGGCTGCTTTTAAAGACCGTGGGCAGAATTTGACTCTTTATCTAAGAGATGATCTAAACCATAAATGTGCCTCAAAGGGTCTGTGATCTCTGCTGCCATCCATACAACATTCATCAAATTCCCTAAGTAATTCAGTAAAGGTTAAGAACCATAATAAACAAGCCAAGGCTATGGACATAATTCCAATCTGAATTCAGTTCTCTTTGTTAATAAGGAGGGAAAACCAGATTATCCAGTTAATATATGAGCAAGTGGTCCCTGAAATTTTTGAGTGTCTGAAGCTCAGTTTTCTTAGCTATGATTGGGACTGTTAGTACTTATTTCACGGGGCTGTTGTAAGGATTAAATGAAATGATGTATGTAAAGCACTAGGCACAGTGCTTGAAACTTGATGGGCACTCAAATGGCTGTTCACACTGTTACTGTTTCTCTGATTCTCACACGTTAGGGCCTGCAACACTGTGAATGTTTTCACCGGGACCCTCCTATGTGCTATTTCTATGCTCCTTTTGTCCTTCATGATAAGCAGTCTTTTAGGTCTTCAGAGTCTGTTTAAAAATATAGAATATTCAACCCAGAAAGAATTTGGAGGAAGCTCTTTAATAAGGACAAATATGCTAAGGCCTGAAGTCTTATCCAAGGTCACATGGCTAATTAGTGGGCAAAACTAGATCTTGACTGTCTCCTGACTCTAGTCCTGTGGCTCTACTGTTATTATCTGCTGCATTATTATTATCTGAAATTGTGAGGGACACCCTAAATCAATACATTAGTATTTATTTACTGAGCATCTACTTAAGTGAACCTAGAACTGCTAAAAAAAATTTTGGAAAGTATTAAATAAGTATGAGACATGTTCTTTACAATTGAATTATTTTAATTTATTCCTTGAGTGAATCAAATTGCTTCTCTCACTGCATACATCTTTCCTCATTAATTTTATACTAATTTTGAGTTCTCTTTTTTATGTTTCTATCTTCAACTATGAGAGTATGGAAAAGCAGTTATATACATGAATTCTTGCTAAGCTGTTTATAGCTGGTTATTGCTATGCAGAAAACTCTATTATTAGAGTCAGGCACACATTCACACATCATCCAATTAGATCTCCCAATAATCCTATTTTATAGTTGAAATATAAAAGGCATGGAGACATGAAGTAACTTGCCCAAGTCCCTCTCAGATGCCAAAGCCCATGTTTATACCACACATTCCTTTGAACTGTTTAACTTCAATTTTAATCCCCAGAAGCAAAATAAATAAAAAAGGACAATACAGAAGTATGATGCATATAAATTGCTTAATTAGTAGAAATTTATTCCACAAACATTAGTTATTTCCCAAGCTACATCTTAAGAGGGTAAAATGAGTATTACAGCAATAGCCACATGTGGCATTTCCTTCATTCTGCCCACACCCCCACCATGGCAGCTCCTGCCTCAAGGTCTTGCCAAAGGCCCTCACCTATTTATTTCTTCTTTTTCTGTTTCATTTTCTGAATGATCAAGTGTACTGCTCAGGCCACTGTGTCCTTGACTTCTTTAGGTTCTAGAAGTTTTCTCAAGGGGGGAAAGTTTAGTTCACTCTGACCTGTAATATTAAGCTGGTTACAAAGCCATGCGGCCTTGTGTTCTTGATGTCCTACAAATGTGTAAATGAAGGTCATTTATCTTTTAATGTTAGTTTAAGCATGAGACCCAGAGTCAGGACCATAGGTCGTTTGAGTAGCTGACGCATTCAATATCCCCCTCCTTATGGAGCCTGGCCTGTAGCCTCCAGTCTCGAACCTGGAAGAGTTCTTGCCCAGGAGCCTCCTCAGTTCTTCATGCTAATAGACAGTGGTGGGCCAGTCCCAGAGACCATCAGATATTCTCATTCCCAAGTGTGAAGAACATACAGGATCTCAAACCATTAATTGTCACATTTTCCTATGTGATCCAAAAGAGAGCATGACACCATCTCCACCAGCAAAAAGTCCACTTTTCTTCTCTGCTAAACCGGGCTCCCAGATCTCTCCTGGGTTTATCCATTCATTAAACTCTTCCTCTATCTGGACATCTGAAACAAAGATTCTGAACAGTGTGACTAAGAATTCAGTCTCTCCACACCAAAACATTTTTTTTTTAACTATGATTAATTAATCTTTACTATGTGTCAGATACTAATGGTGCTTTCTTTGCATGTATCATTTCAAACCTCTAAAGAGCATAATAATGAAGATTTGAAAAGGAATGTTTAGAAAGGGTAAATAATTTCCCTCAGGTCATTCAGGTCTTAGGTAATAGAACTGGCAATAAGACCAAGTCAGACCACATGTGACCACAAAACTTTCCTGCCTAGTATGTTACATTGCGTTCCTTTAACTGCCTTAGTTTAATACTAATTTCTGAAATGAAAAATAGATAAAAGAACAACACGAGTAAGAGGAATACAAATGCATAATTAGCATGAGTAAAGTGTGCATTATCATTTTTATGTCAAGCCCATTTCTGTGAATGTTCCATTATGAGAGCATTTTAGTTGATAAAAATTCAAAGATGCACATTTGCTAGTTGAAGCAAGAAAATGTCAATAATCCCACTTTATTTTATTAATTTAGATATGGTTCAGGCAAGTACAGCTGGTACTGCTATTCTTTGAGCTGGAAGGAATGAGGGGGGAAGTGGGAATATTTCCATTAACAGATAGACTCAGATTAGACTAGAGAAGACTCCACTATTCCAAATCTCTAGTCCTCCCTCATCCTGCTCTGCCCCTAACAAATCATCCACTGCAAACTGTGCCAGAGAGATGAATGCGAGAATGGAATTAATCAAAATAAGATGAGGGCCCAGCAGTCTATCACAGGTGGCAGTTTGATTAATGAAAGCCAGAAAGCAGCAAGTACAATTTGGGAAATCAATGAGACCCAGCCGAAAGCAAAAACAACAGGAAAGCTCTAGCTCTCCATAGAAAAAAATAAAAATAAAAAAACCCTTTGTATTTGTTTAGATCTTTTGACCTAAGGATGTCAAGGCATTTCACAAGCAATTTCTTTTTTTCTTGTCTCTGTTACAGAGAAACCCATACAGACATTAATGCAACTTTTCCTCTGAGCTAAAAGAAGAAACAGAAGAGAGAAAAACAGAGTCAGGGTTCTCACAGCTTTCCTTGTAATTAATGCCTCCATGAATGGGCAATCAAATCTTTATGTAGTCACTTTAAGATTTAAGTAGGTATCTTTGGGGAAAGTGAAAGTTGCTCAGTTGTGTCCGACTCTTTTTGACCCAATGGACTATACAGTCCATGGAATTCTCTAGGCCAGAATACTGGAGTGGGTGGCCTTTCCTTTCTCCAGGGGATCTTCCCAACCCAGGGATCTCAGTTGGTAAAGAATCTGCCTGCAATGCAGGAAACCCCTGTTGGCCTCCTGGGTCAGGAAGTGGGTAGGCTACCCACTCTAGTATTCTAGGCTTCCCTTGAGGCTCAGCTGGTAAAGAATCTTTGGGGGCATCTGCCAAATTCAGAACATTTCTTCTCTAAGTTAAACTACCCCCTTTATTCACAGAAATGGCTCATGGCTGCCATGTTTGTTCTGTGTATCTTCCTTTATCCCCACCATGGCCATGATTGATTATCTCATGGGTAGACACCTGATCCAACTGGGGCCAGTCAGATCCTTTTTCTAACGGCTTGAAATTGATATTACTCAATATGTAAATTATTCAGTATGTAAACCAGGCACTTTGAGGTGGGCAGCAGCAGAGAGTCTGCAGAGAGATAAATGAAGCAGTTGTTTAAAGAACTGAGCAGATATACCCCCTTGGTTCATGACAGTTGTCCAGTTTCTGATTCTAGCCCCCTGTGAGGCCCAGCCACATGGTCTGCCTATGGATTTAAGTGAAACACTCCTGAATTCTGTAATTAAATTCTCCTCTTCCACTTAAGTGAGCTCAAGTGTATTTCCGCTTCTTGCAACTGACAGTATCATAAGAAGTACTTTACTGATGGGTGTGTTGTGTCCACATTCTCATAGAAATGTCTGCCTTGCAATCTCTTAGTTATTCTTCTATGTCTCCATCTATTTCTCAACCTCCATTAACTGTGCTGCTTTTTCTGCTACCCCTTAAGTATAGGTATTCCCTAATGATTTGTGCTCAACCCATCTCTGACCTTTTCAGAGAATCTCACCTCCTCCACAGTTTCAGTTAATACCTATGAGCACCTAAATCCCAGATTTTTATCTCTAGCACGTATCTTGACTGATACTGCCAAGCCACTCTGAAAAGCCTCACAGGCTGCTTAAATTAAAAAAAAAAAAAATCTGAAATCATTGTCCTGTTTCTCATCTCAAAAAAATCTGCTCTTTTCTCCCATATTTTCTATTAGAAAATGGCATTACTCTCTTACCAATCACCCAGGCTAGATGGCACAGAGTTATTTTTAATGGCCCTCTCTCTTACCCCTCGTCATCGTTCAGTCTTCATCTCTCAGTTGGATAATTTATTATAGTTTCCTAAGAACTTTTCCTTCTATAATCTCATATAGTCATCTCTAACCATTGTCAGTCCATCCTCTATACTCTGCCAGAGTGTACAGCACTTTCATTTCTGTTTCATTAATTTATATGTCTGTACTTAAGCCTACTACCCTGGCACTGATTCCTGTGGCTTTCCAGTAAGTTTTGAAATTGGAACATGTGAGGATCTTTTCTAAAATGTAGATTCTTAGACTTCCCTGGTGGTCCAGTTGTTAAGACTCTGAGCTCCCCAATGCAAGGAGTGCAGGTTCAATCCCTGATAAGGGAACTAAGATCCTGCATGCCACTAGGCACAGCCCACACCACCCCAACCCCTGCCAAAAAACAGTTTAAAAAAATGAAGATTCCTCAATTCCACCTTCAGAGATTCTGATTCAATCAGTCTGATGGAGGCTATGAATGTGATTTTTCACAAGTTCCCTCAAAGTGTCTATTACAGAGTTCCAAGGATGCTTTAGAGTTATGGTTAAGACTGTGGGTTTTGGAGCCTGACTGAATTCTGGGTGTGCTCTTACTTGCTGGGTGGCACTGGGAAGGATGTATGCTTCTGCTTTGGTAAAATAAGGATGATACGGCAAGTACTTTTCATATGAATTAAACTCTCTAATTCATGTAGACTTGAAGAGTGCCTGGGACTCCATAAATGTTATGTAATTATTTTTACTAATAGAGAGCAGACCATGAGGAAATGCAGAAAGATCAAAGAAAATATGTGCCAATCTGATGACATCAAAAAACTTTCCAGTGATTGGCAGAACCTAAAAAACTGTTCTTGAGTAGCAAGGAAACTGAATGCTGACTGAGTAGGTGATCTGTTTTGTGTGGTAAATATATATGGCCTAAAAGTTGCTGTTTTAGCAATTTTTAAGGGTATAATTCAGTGGCGTGAATTACATTTGCAGTGTTGTGCAACCGTCATCTCTATTTTCTCAGAGGGCTAAAGAAGCTGCAGCAATTAAAAAATAATTCCCCATTCCACTCTCCTCCCAGGCCCTGTTGTATTGTTGTTCAGTTGCTAAGTCATGTCCAACTCTTTGCAACCCCATGGACTGCAGCGTGCTAGGCTTCCTTGTCCTTCACTATCTCCCAGACTTTTCTCAAACTCAGGTTCATTGAATCAGAAATGCCATCCAACCATCTCATCCTCTGTCATCCCCTCCTCCTCTTGCCCTCAATCTTTCCCAGCATCAGGGTCTTTTCCAATGAGTCATTTCTTTGCATCAGGTGGCCAAAGTATTGAAGTTTCAGCTTCAGTCCTTCCAATGAATATTCAGGGTTGATTTCCCTTGGGATTGACTGGTTTGATCTCCTTGCTGTCCAAGGGGCTCTCAAGAATCTTCTCCAGCCCCACAGTTCGAAAACATCTGTCCTTTATGGTCCATCTCTCACATCCATGCATGATTACTGGAAATACCATAGCTTTGACTATACAAACCTTTGTCGGCAAAGTGATGTCTCTGCTTTTTAATATGCTGTCTAGATTTGTCATAGCTTCTTTTCAGAGGAGCAATCATCTTTTAATTTCATGGCTGCAGTCACTGTCCACAGTGATTTTGGAACCCAAGAAAATAGTGTCACTTTATTTTCCAATTTTTCCCTATCTATTTGCCATGAAGTGATGAGACCAGATGCCATGATCTTAGTTTCTTGAATGTAGAGTTTTAAGCCAGCTTTTTCACTGTCTTATTTCACCTTCATTAAGAGGCTCTTTAATTCTTCTTCACTTTTTGCCATAAGGGTGGTGTCATCTGCATATCTGAGGTTATTGATATTTCCCCTGGCAATCTTGATTCCACTTGTGATTCATCTAGCCTGACATTTCACATGATATACTCTTCATATAAGTTAAATAAGCAGGGTATAATAATCTACTTGCTGTCTCTATGATTTTGACTATTCCAGATATTTCACCTAAGTGGAACCATGAAATGTGTTTTCTTTTGTATCTGGCTTATTTCACTTAAAGCAAAATTTTTGAGGTTTATCCATGTAGAATATATTAGAACTTCTTTCCTTTTTATGGCTGAAAAGCATTCCATTGTGTATGTGTATATATATATATATATATATATATATATATATGTATGTATGTATATGGACTTCCCTGATGGCTCAGATGGGAAAGCATCTGCTTACAATGCGGGAGACCCAGGTTCAATCCCTGGGTCAGGAAGATCTCTTGGAAAAGGAAATGGCAACTCACTCCAATATTCTTGCCTAGAAAATCCCATGGATGGAGGAATCTGGTAGGCTACAGTCCATGGTGTCACAGAGTTGGATACGACTGAGCGACTTCACTTTCACTTTCATATATATATAAAATATATACATGCCACGTATTGTTTATGCATCCGTCTGTTGATGGACTTTGGGATTGTTTTTACATGTTAGCTATTATGAATAATGCTGTGATGAACACTAACGTACAAGTATCTCTATTAGTCTCTATTTTTAGTTCTTTGAGGTATATATCTAAGTGTAGAATTTGAGTAACTGATCTTTTAATAGAAATAAAATGCTGCTTCGGAGTAAAGAAAGCCTGTGGCTCTCTCTCACACACCCTGTCTGTATGACATGAGGCTGATACTGTCAGTCCTCCCTTGACCCCCATGTCGGCAGCTCATTGTAACTGCTGTCTGGACCCTAGAGCTGTGAGTGCCTCCGCAGGAGGGCAGGCTGGGAGATGGGGAATTCAGACTATTGCCAGGTGACAGATATCAGTGACAGACTTGAGGGAACTCAGGAGTCTTCCCTGTAAATCTTCTTTGCCTCCTTTCCTCTGATCCCTCTTGCTTTCGACAGGATGCTCTCTTCAGCCCAAGAGACCATGAGGTTATGTAAGGACTTGGAAAGAAGCGAAGAGAGACTGTAACTGTGTACATCTCTTGTCCCTGCCAGCTGCCAAGGCTATCGTTACAGCAGTGGGAGCCACTGAGGGAAAAGTGAAGGGATCATTGGGATGGGGCCGGCAGGGCAAGGCAGCTGCAGCTTGCTGAGGCGTTTACAAGGAAGGCGGAAGTTCCTGATCCAGATGTCCTCCCCACCCACCTCAGTACAGTACTGAAGGCCCGCCTCAGAGACTGTCCCATTGCCTCTGGGTTTACCTCCGTCCCACACCTGGAACTGCACCTCCTGGTGCTGCTCTCATCTCCCTGACTCATAGTGACCTTTCCTCTTAGTTTGGTAAAGATGAATGCAGTTGATAGTGGTACAATTTACTATATCCTGGGATAGACAGATTGTTACTCTAAGCAATACAAAGAGAAATGTAAGTTGTGTACATAAAAAGCATAATATATGTGGTTGTTCATGATTGGAAATAATTCATATTACATTTTTTGGTAGAACAAAATATGTTAAAGTGGTAGAACTAAGCAAAAAATTAACTCATCAGTAATAAGAATATATCTTTCCCAGCCTATGTGGGGTACATAAGCTTGTTAAGGGAGAAGGAATTATATAGAGGACTTGAATAGTTGTGGTAGGTGTGGAGGGAGTTTGGGCTCTGTTAAGAGTTGATAGAGAATATTTGGGGCTGTGAATAGAAGGATACCTGAAGTGACATACTTGAGAGCTTCTGGGCATCATGCCACCCTATTGTTTGTCCACCAACTTAAGGAACAGTGTAAGTTGAGTGGTATCTGTAATTTCCTATCCTGAGTGTCAAAACCATCATTGGATGGCAGAAACCCTGACGTGTAGATAAAAAACTGATGGCTCTTGTAGATGGCATGGCTTGCTGGCCTTCTTGGTAGCTCATTTACTTCAATGCTTCTCTTGCACCTTGCTTGTATCAGAGAAGCTTACCTAGAGAGGGTAAGTCAACAGAGACAAGGAGGGGAAATAAAAACCAAGCAAATAAAAATTTTTTAATGTCCTAAGAAATCATGATTTTATAGAGTACAGAATTTTATTGCCAAGATTATCAAATACTGCCAATGACATTTGACTGCTGCTGCTAAGTCACTTCAGTCGTGTCCAACTCTGTGCGACCCCATAGATGGCAGCCCACCAGGTTCCCCCGTCCCTGGGATTCTCCAGGCAAGAACACTGGAGTGGGTTGCCATTTCCTTCTCCAATGCATGAAAGTGAGAAGTGAAAGTGAAGTCGCTCAGTCGTGTCCGACTCTCAGCAACCCGATGGACTGCGGCCTTCTGGGCTCCTCCGTCCATGGGATTTTCCAGGCAAGAGTACTGGAGTGGGGTGCCACCGCCTTCTCTGACATTTGGCTAGCATACATTAGAAAATCCCTCTTAATGTGCTCAACCCAACATTACTGGAACACTATCTAGACTAGCATATCTACTTGTTAGGTGAGATGAAGAGCATCTTAGACACCTTCAGACCTGGGGGACTCATCTTTTGGTGTCTTATCTTTTTGGCCTTTTATGCAGTTCATGAAGTTCTCACAGAAAGTATACTGTGGGGGTTTGCCATTCCCTCCTCTAGTGGATCATGTTTTGCCAGAACTGTCTGCTATGACCCATCCACTTTGGGTGGCCCTGCACAGCATGGCTCATAGCTTCATTGAGTTACATAAGCCACTTCGCAGCGACAAGGCAGTGATTCATGAAGGGGCTGGGAAGCTTAGGGAACTAAATATGATCTATATTGAATTGCATTTTCCCCCTGATTCTGAGTAACCAAGTGTCCTATTCTTGCTCATAACATTTATTAAAAGTTTTTCTTCATGTGATTCTGTGAGGCCTTTTATATGACCTTTCAGATTTCATTTACCATTCAGAAGCACAGTGTAGTGAAATTGAAAAAAACCAGAGTCTAGATTCAAGCCAGTCTGGCCCTGTGTCCAAGATCTATTCCATATCAGCTAACTTGACCTCTGGGCCTCAGTTTTCTCATATGTGAAGTGAGATAGTAATAATTCCTAAGTTGTTTTTTTTAATGCTAAATAGGATAATGAGTATTAGGTTAGTATCAGGTTCCCTATCTCCTTGTTGCTGCCTCCAAGAAAGCTCATCGTCCTCATGCAGTGTGAAGGTGATGAAGTTTCTTGTGGTCTCCTATGATGAGGGTCCTCTTACATCTTGCAGAGTTCACATCCACGTTGAATTTCTTACATCAGAACTTCATACTATTGTTGGGAGGCCTTTGAAAGTTATGTTTTTTGAGGCATATTTAATCATATGAGGAAATGAACAGAACGTATTAGTGAATCAAGGAGATAAACTATACAGTATAAATATAGTTCTCAGAAAATGACATGTCTATACATTTATGTATGTGATGCTTGTTGGTGTCATATTTGCCTTCACCTGGATATTACGTGGTATCTGTGAAGCAAGATACCAACCTTTTTTTTTCCCCTGCTTGTGGTATTTGTAGGTTGAGAAACACAACTGACTCTGTGGGGGCAGGAGGGGAATACAGTGGGACAGAGGAGTTAGCTAGGTGCTAAATAGAGAAGAAGAGTTTTTAAAGCAAAATGCTTTGTGCTCTCTGAGGCCGTTTCTACCCTTTTAATTTCATATGCTTGAAATTATTAGTAAAACGGAAATTTCTCATTGTGTGTGGAATGCTACATATAAGATGAGTGTGAGGAGGCTGCTGACAGGCTCCACCTATGTAGAGAGGATGGTCACACACATGCATTGGAAAAAGATTAGGAAAAAACACAGAAATGTCAACAGTGATCATCTCTGTGTAGTGATACCTTCTATGGAATTGCACTCCCCAAGTTTTAAATGCCTCTTGGAGTTAGATTATTTGACAAGCAGAGGTAATGGACCCATCGTGATACCAAGAAAAACCAAACCTGTCAGAGGTCAGAGTTCCCATCCCTCCACTTCCCAGGCACTTTGTGCTTTTGGTGGCTCCTCAGTAGAATTGTGTCTAATTTTGAATTTAAAGTTTTTCAACACCCAGTGTTTCTGATCATACAGCAACATACCACATGAAAAGGAGGTCACTTTTCAGAGAGACTCACCCAAAATCACATGTAATTAGTGGAAGCCTGGAAGCTTGACTTCGTGTTACCTCTAGGCCTCTCCTTCCCTTGTTGCTTTTGATATCAGTATGCGTGAGCCTTAGGAAAAAACATTGTGTGTGTGTGTGTGTGTGTGTGTGAACTGTGCTTGTGTGTTTGTATGTGTATAGAAAGAGGTAAAAGAAGTTATATATTTATGAGTACCAACATGCATACATATATATGTATATTTTTTCCTTAAGGATGCTACTGTCTGTACTTCCATGTGCCAGAAATGTCTCAAAACCTCTAAATCTCTATCAGGTTTACCCTGTGAGGGAGCTGGAGCTTAGGAAGCCAGTAAGGAAGATGAGATCAAGAAACAATTCTTAGGACTTAGTCTCTCAAATAAAGACCTCATACATCATGCAAACCCTTCAGGGTCCAGGCTTGGAAAGAGTGGCTTTCCTCTTCAGGGATTGCCAGCAATTAGTCTCTGTTTGGTTTAGTTACTCCATCAGACACAGCCCTGAGGGGTCTCCAGCAGACATTCAGCTTCTTTTTTAGCCATGGATTTAGCCTCGTTCTCTGTAGGGTCAGCCAGTCCCTCACACAAGAATTCTCCAAGTACAAAAGAAGACTGACTGGGTTGGAGAGGCTCAACTGCTTAGTTCAGCTCTCTTTCACTCCTAGGCCAGTACTAAATCCAGTGCTCATCCCTCCTCATTTTGCTTCACTGGCTTCAAACTTCTGCTGAGTTTGCATTATGATTGTGTCACAGGACAATCCTCCAAGAGAAGGTTAAAGTCCTAGAAGGAAAACTAAGAAGGGTAACCCATCTGCCCTTATCAGCAAAGGACAGATGTGAGTTTAACACTGAAAAGTCCTTAATTAAAGATCATCTAGATAGGGACTTGCAAAACTGTCTTGTGGTGCTCAGGGACTCCTTGGATGCTCGCTAGAGATGTGTGAGTTGCCTTACCTTGCAAAAAGACTTAGGCTTTTGGCACTTCTGTGAAATTACAAATCTTTAATAAATTACATATTTGTACAAGGGCTCTTGTTCTGTTTACAACCTCATTCTCCTCTTTGATCCCCAAGTTATGCCTTTGTCTTTCTTTCACTGTATTACCAACACTGAAGCTGCGTGTCACAGCACAAGGAGCATAGACTTGAAGCCAAGAAAACCAGACTCCATTCTCCAGGCTGCCATTCATTAGCCTGTGCTACTAATTCCATACTTCCATTTCCCTGTCTGTAAAATGGTGTGTGTGTTTGGGGGAAGGGTATGTGAAGGATTCAGTAAGGTCACTGTTTGGGACAGTGACTGGTGTATTTTGAGAAATGGCTGCTATGATAATTACTGGTGGCCCAAGTGCCTGAGCCGGATTGCTGTACTTTGTCACCTGGAGGTGGAAAATTAATGCCTAATTTGACACTCAGAAAAGGAATGACATGAAAAGGAGAAAAATATTGCAACATCCACCCCTATTCTTATTTTTAGTACTTCATTAACATTGTTATTATTATTTTTGGAGTCTCCCAACCATTTCTGCAGAATTTTCTTTTTAATTCATGGATCATGGGACTCAAACTGGTATAATTCTTGCTTCATTATAATTTGCCATATGTGGGCATGTTGTCTATATTTAGCCTATGAATATAAAAACTTTACCATGTTGCCAAAGTGCCACATTTAAAAAAAAAATTGAATCTAGTCAAAAGTGTTTGGTTTGCAGAGGAATTAACAGGCTCAGAAATTTTTAAATACTTGCCAAAATAGATTGTACACCAGAATTTGGATTTTCTCATTCCTTAACATCTACGTAATGGAAAATTTACATAAGAGCCAAAGAGCCTCAATTTTAGTAAGATACCTAAGAAACACATTTAATTGTGATGTGAGTTTGCAACAGATGTAAATTTAAATAGAAATGAAGCTGTCCTTCACCCGGATGGTATCAGCACAGTCCCACATTATCCTTTAAAGGTTGCCAGGAGAAGCAGCAGCCTGAAGAATTAGGATCCAATGCCCCTTTCATAAGTCCAGGCCAGGTTTTTCTTTTCAAATTCTGGATTTAAAGGAAAAGAAAGAAAGGGAAAGGAAAATGGGGTGGGGGAAAACCCTTTATCATTATCTGGCTGATTTCCTCAGTCTTTTCCTAAGAATACCCGTTAGTTAGTCACTCTTCATGATACTGCATTTATTTCTCATATGATGAAAGGTTGGGAAGATCCTACATATTGTAAAGATGATGTCTAAATAGCCACTCCATTGAAAATCTTTTTTTAAAAAAGGGCTTTCATTTTTATTGTAGTGA
This sequence comes from Bos taurus, assembly GCF_002263795.3. Taxonomy (NCBI): domain Eukaryota; kingdom Metazoa; phylum Chordata; class Mammalia; order Artiodactyla; family Bovidae; genus Bos; species Bos taurus. The sequence goes on along the minus strand of NC_037355.1, from coordinate 14,573,266 downwards.
TTGATTTGAGTGAGGGTTTAAAAAATTTATTCTCATCATTGTTATTGTTGGTTGTTTGCTTGCAAGTAATGAACTTATTTTTCTAAAGAATCATCTTGACCAGGTAGCTGTCGAAATGTTTTAGGAATCCAAAAGAAGCTTAGGAAGGATGTGTTCTAAAAATAGCTTCCTACACACTAGAAGATTGATTAACACACAGACGTGTACACACGCACATCCTCTCTCCCTCCCTCCCTCTCTCCCTGTCTTTCTTTCCCTCCCACCCTCCCTCCATGTCTCTCTCTCTGGCTAATCCAGCAACTTGCTGTCATCAATAAATTATAAACGTGCCTCGTAGGACTTGCCTGCTGCATACTCCCGCTGCCATTCTCTTATTGTGGCTCATTGTGGAGATCCCAAGCTCAGCTGCGGCTTGGGATCTCCCAGGCTGGTCAAAGGTCGAATCATGCCATGCTTCCTGGCTTGCCTATTTCTAAGTATGAGTTACAATTTGTGACTTGGATTCGGCCTTGTTTCTGAGTCCGTTTCCTCTTTGCAACCATTTCCGGGACCCAGGCCGTTATTTTGGTCCCCTGTGCCACAGGCATCTATAAAGTGTAGCAGCTTTCCAGGGTGGAGACTCACTCCTATTCCTGTCAAAGTCTCGTAAGAACTACACCCTGGGATTTTATTTCAGTCCTCCTTTATATCTATCCTGGACCTGTTGCCTGGATCACTACAAATCACCTACTCCTGGACTAACTGTTGATAATTCTGCCCTGCAATTTCTTGAGCATCAATCATGTACCAGACACCAAACTGGTGGTTACCTTATTACAAGCAGTATACAGTCATGTGGTTGACAGTACTGACTCTGCAGGGGAGGTTCAAATTGAAGCTCCATGAATGATACCTATTTGAGAACAAGACACTTAATACTTTAGTGCCTTAGTTTCCTTATCTATAAGCTTAAGTGGGGTGTATTATTATCCTCAAAATCATAACTAGCTCACATATTCACAATCACATAAACAGAATTTTAATACTATATTCTTTTAGAACCAGTTCTGGGGGTACAGTAAATAAAATGAAGTCGCTCAGTCGTGTCCAACTCTTTGTAATCCTATGAACTGTAGTCTACCAGGCTCCTCCATCCATAGAATTTTCCAGGCAAGAGTACTAGAGTGTGCCGTTTCCTTCTCCAGGGGATCTTCCTAACCCAGGGATCGACCCCAGGTCTCCCTCATTGCAGGCAGACACTTTGCCATCTGAGCCACCTGGGAAGCCCTCAGTAGGTGCTTAACAAATAGTTGCAGAATCAATAGATAATCCATTGTTATATAGCAGACTTTGTTTGCTTGTTGATTTATTGTAATAAAAAAAAATCCCCACGACAGTTAGTCTCAATAAAGGAGGAGAATAGAAAATCAAAAGCAGATGATCATATCTCAAAAAAAATTTTAGTTTCAGAATATCTTTTGCTTTCCACAGAGTCTCAGTTATAAAAGAATGACTACTAGGGTCATACCCTTAATATACAACCTCCACATTGTATCTGATTTAAATTTAAATTTAGAATAGATTAAATTAAATTTAGAATAGATTGGCTTTTAAAGATATTTACAAGCCATGACCCACTCCTACTTTCTCGATCTCCTGTGTTGGTTGTAGGAAGGCAGGGGATGGATAAAGGAAAGAGGGAACAAGGATGAGTCAGGGATTATTGGCTAAAAGGTCAGGCAGAGCTTCACAGTATGGTTTTGAGGGACATGCTGGATATTGACCTGCCCAGCTTCTATTCTCCATTCACCTGGTATTAGTACTTCTACTTTCTATTTGGGAACTCTCCTTCCCTTAATTCCCCACGAATTGGGAGAGGCCATCTCCCCTTCCAGCTGCAGTGAAAGTCTAGGATCCAGATCCCAGGTCAGTTGGCACATTCTGTTTCTCTAGGCTCAGTGATTAATTCAAGCTTAGAGCCATGTGACTCAAGTCAAGCCAGGTAGATACTGGTGCAGGATTTGGGGGTAACTATTGGAAAGAGAGATTCTTTTCTCACTGGGATGTCTTAGAAGTTAGGACTAATTTAAATCTTTTGACAACCATTTTGTCAAGGCAAAAGGAAAGCCTGACTAAAAATGGAGCTAATGGAGGATAAAGCAGAGCCTACCAATGAAGAATGCAGTATTCCTAAGCAAATTATTCAGGCTTCTGAATCCAGCTTTTCTGAAGGATGTGCCACCTTGAACTTGGAAGTTAAATGAGCCAGTAAATAAATTTCTGCTTTTGCTTAAAGAAGTTTGAGTTGTGTTTCTGTCACTTGAAAACTAAAACTTCTGTGCTAATACAAGGAGTCATCACAGCCTTAAGATGCATGAACTTAAAATTGAGGTCTTTAGAAATTATTAGACACAAAGGAATTGGCTTGCATTAACCAAATTTAATGCAAATTGCCAACCTCCATTGGTTCATAGAAAAAAACAACAATTCCAGAAACATCTACTTTCTGTTTCATTGACTATGCTAAAGCCTTTGACCGTGTGGATCACAGCAAAGTGTGGGAAATTCTTGAAGAGATGGGAATACCAGATGACTTGACCTGCCTCCTGAGAAATCTATAAACAGGTCAAGAAGCAACAGTTAGAACTGGACATGGAACAATGGATAGGTTCCAAATTGGGAAAGGAATATATCAGGCTGTATATTGCCACCATGCATATTTAACTTATATGCAGAGTATATCATTCAAAATGCTGGACTAGATGAAGCACAAGCTAGAATCAAGATTGCCAGGAGAAATATCAATAACCTCAGATATGCAGATGACACCACCCTTATGGCAGAAAGCAAAGAGAAACTAAAGAGCCACTTGATGAAAGTGAAAGAGGAGAGTGAAAAACCTGGCTTAAAACTCAACATTCATAAAATGAAGATCATGGCATCCAGTCCTATCACTTCATGTTAAATAGATGGGGAAACAATGGAAACAGTGACAGACTTAATTTGGGGGGCTCCAAAATCACTGCAGATGGTGTCTGCAGCCATTAAATTAAAAGACACTTGCTCCTTGGAAGAAAAGCTATGACCAACCTAGATAGCATGTTAAAAAGCAGAGACATTACTTTGCCAACAAAGGTCCGTCTAGTCAAAGCTATGGTTTTTCCAATTGTTATGTGTGTATGTGAGAGTTGGACCATAAAGAAAGCTGAGCGCTGAAGAATTGATGCTTTTGAACTATGGTGTTGGAAAAGATTCTTGAGAGTCCCTTTGATTGCAAAATCAAACCAGTTGATCATAAAGGAAATGAGTCCTGAATATTCATTGAAAGGACTGATGCTGAAGCTGAAACTCCAATACTTTGGCCACCTGATGTGAAGAACTGACTCATTGGAAAAGACCCTGATGCTGGGCAAGATTGAAGGCAGGAAGATAAGGGGATGACAGAGGATGAAATGGTTGGATGACATCACTGACTTGATGGACATGAGTTTGAGCAAGTTCTGAGAGTTGGTGATGGACAGGGAAGCCTGGCATGTTGCAAAGAGTAAGACACAACTGAGCCACTGAACAGAGCTGAGCTAAAACAAGTTTAAAGGAGACTGATGAGTAATGCGGCATATAAATTATATGAACCTTTGCAAGTGTCTAAATATTCATAGCTTCTACTTGGTGCACTTATTTCCTAGAATTAGGTTACCTGAAAAGTCTAAATCAGCAAACAAAAGCTTGCCTCAAGATTAGATGAAGTCATTCAGTCCTGCCTGACTCCTTGGAACCCCATGGACTAGAGCCTGCCAGGAATTCTCCAGGCAAGACTACTGGAGTGGGTTGCCACTCCCTTCTCCAAAGAATCTTCCTGACCCAAGGATCAAACGCAGGTCTCTCACATTTCAGGCAGATTCTTTACCAACTGAGCCACCAGGGAAGTCCTCAATATTAGGGATTAGAACAAAGAAAGGTGGCTCAGTTCAGTTCAGTCGTTCAGTCGTGTCCAACCCTTTGCGACCCCGTGGACTCTTTGCCAGGCCTCCCTGTCCATCACCAACTCCCAGAGTTTACTCAAACTCATGTCCATTGAGTCAGTGATACCATCCAATAATCTCATCCTCTGTCATCCCCTTCTCCTCCCATCTTCAATCTTTGCCAGCATCAGGGTCTTTTCCAGTGAGTCAGTTCTTCACATTAGGTGGGCAAAGTATTAGAGTTTCAGCTTCAGTATCAGTCCTTCCAATGAATATTCAGGACAGATTTCCTTTAGGATTGACTTGGTTTGATCTCCTTGTAGACCAGTGGACTCTCAAGAGTCTTCTGCAACACCACAGTTCAAAAGCATCAATTCTTCGGCACTCAGCTTTCCTTGTAGTTCAACTCTCACATCCATACATGACCACTGGAAAAACCATAGCCTTGACTAGACAGACCTTTGTTGGCAAAGTAATGTCTCTGCTTTTGAATATGCTATCTAGGTTGGTCATAGCTTTTCTTCCAAGAAGCAAGCGTCTTTTAATTTCATGGTTGCAGTCACCATCTGCAGTGATTTTTGGAGCCTAAAAAAATTTAGTCTCTTACTGTTTCCATTGTTTTCCCATCTATTTGTCATGAAGTCATGGGACTAGATGCCATGATCTTTGTTATTTGAATGTTGAGTTTTGACTCTTACCTTTCTCTAAACATTCAATTAGTTTCCATTTTCTAAATTGCAGTCATATTCTCTTTCTGCCTTCACAAATCTATGTTCTGATCACCTTGGTAGATATTACTGTTTTCATACTTTCCAGACACATATTTGCCAGAAGTTTTTTGGTTTGCACTCATAAGTGTCCAATTTCACCCACCAATGGTGATTTTTAGTAGTTTAGCTCACAGAATGGAAGGACACTTCACTATCATCCCAAATATTGCCCAAAGGGGAAAGCTAATTAGGATTTGAGTGATTGTTGTACATTTGATTGCCAACTTTCCAAATACCTGAGCCTCATTTTTAAAGACTGAGGTAAGACTCATAATGAAATGTATATATCCTAAGCATATAATTCAGTGCATTTTGACAAATGTGTACATGCACATAACCAACACTCAAATCACAATATAGAACATTTTCATAACTCCAGGAAGTTTACAGGGGCTCACTTTAATAATCTGAAGTTTCACAATGTCCAAGCAATATTAGTTGTATTCTCAGTATTAATTGATAGAAAAAATACATTTTGAGAGAAAATTATTTGTAATTCAGTCTTGTTTTTATATAATTTTTTTTCAAGAATCATAATTGTTTGGAAATATTTTAATAATAAAAGGACTATTTGCACATATTTGAGATATTAAATTTTTGGTGTTTTTGACTATACGTTTGTGTCCTCTCAAATTCATATGTTGAAATTCCAAACCCCTCTGTGTATGGTATTAGGAGGTGGGGCCTTTGAGCGGTGTAATTAGTGATGTAATGGGATTAATATCCTTATAGAAAGAAACCCTGGAGAGCTCTGTCTACTCTCCAGCAGACTGCAGCCTTGAGGAGCACTCTCACCAGTACTCGTTACACTGGTTTCCTCATCTCCTGCCTGCAGAACAATAAGAAATAAACTTCTGCATAAGACACTCAGTCTGTGGTACTTTGTTAGAGCAGCTTGAACTAACTAAGACATTTAGTGACCAAGTATTTCCTAGTGTCCATGAGGGTTTGAATTCCTTCAGAAATAACCTTCCTACAACCTCCCCAGGGGTCTGCATCTTACAGATTGACAGCTTCTGCTTTGGCTGTTCCAAAATGTGTATGATCAGGAGCATTTGGTTGGAAGTTGAAAGGCATATGGAAAAATACAAAAAGGTTCCCAGTATCATCATGACCACCAGCATTTCCCAGCGGAATAAAAATCTATTTCTGCTACTTGTTAACTATTAATATGTAAATATTGGCAAGAAATGAACCCTTTTAAAATCTTAGTTATTTTCTTCTGTTGAACTGAAGTGATGACTTACCTTATAGAGTTTTTATTAGGATCAGAAACAATGTGTGAAAATCTTGAAAACTAATTTTCATTCTTTTATTGCTACTCATTAATAAATACGGTATTTGAAAGGATAGATTTTGTTGAAGTATTCCACACATAGTTCTTTTACCTGGCAAGTCACATGCTGACTTATATGGGTAGAGTCCCTTAGCACAGTGCAAAAAGATTCCTTCTCTTTGAGAAAGGTTAATGGAGCTCAATCCCAATCAAAAAAATCTCAGCTTGATCACATAAGACTTTCAGAATCTCAGGAAATGTTATAATTGGACTCTGTTCCATGGATATGAATCTGAAATTAACAAATTAGGGGGAAAAGACCAAAACATATAAGAGATTTACTCAAGTCAACACAAACTACTGTAGTAGTATCAGGGTTCAAATTCCATTCTCCCAACGTCAGTGCTTTTCAATACTACTTGTTAATAAATAAACTATTTGAGGGCATATGTTTCACATTTATCACTGTATCACCAAACACACCAAAACCTCTAGGACCCTCTTTGACATGTGGAATCGTATTTCTAGTTAAAATATATGTGTGTAAAATTGTCTTTCTGACAGTTTCCACTCTTCTGATAGTTTTGTGTCAGAAGTATTTTAATTGCTCAAGAGACTAAAACATTTGTTCTCCACTACATCTCTGTAATTCACTTGCAGGATGGAGTTTTTCCAGGGTTGATTCAGTACCTAAGAATCTTAACTGTGCATCCCAACTTTGTAAACTCTGCCATCACCATTCCTACCTGTGAATGAGGCTTTTAGAATCACAGCTGTGCTCTACTTCTGATGTCCGGGGCTTTAGTAATCACTTTACTCACAATGGAGTCCACAGGGGAAATATTAAACTGAATGATTTCAGAGGAATCAGAGCTGATAGCAATTGGAGCAACATGCCTAGTTAAGTTGCAAACCATACCTTCAGTGGTACCCTGGGGAGCAAGAAATTTGGCTTTCTTATCTTCCAATCCACAGAGGTAGAAATGAGCAGGGGTGTAAACAGAAGCCAACTTTATATTTTCTAATATTTGATTCATTTCTGAAGGTCCCAAGTCTTGAAGAGCAGGCAGTGGAGTTGATAATTAATCTGCGATGGCAATGAACAGTACTTCCAAGTTGGCTCTGTTGTCATGGGATGCTCTGTTGTACTTGTGAAGTCCTGATGGCTCCTAGGTGAGGCAAATGTACTTTACATTAACATGGAAAGCTGAACAGTATCGCTAGTAGCTTGGAAGAGATTATGTTGGACAAACTCTACCACCTAAAGTACATTCAATAGCTGCAATCTCAATGTCACTAACAGTCATTCTGCTTGGAACTGCTTAAGCTGATGAATGATAGAACTTACCAGAGCTTTTCATACAGTGTATTTTCACCCGTGCTTTCAAGATGGCTTCAAATTGCGTGTCCATTGATGCCTACAAATTGCAGATTTAATTAAGCCCTAGGTAAGAGATTAAATTCTAACTCACATACCTTCTACACAAATTCTAGCTAATAAAAATATCTTACATTTGTTGAGCACCTATTTGCCAGACAATAAAAAAAAATGTATCTTGTGTATCTCATTATTCATGAGAACTCTGCACAGTTGGTTTGATCAGTAGCATAAAGTTGAGGAAACTGAGTCTCAGAGGAGGCTAAGTAAAATTGCACCCAGTTACTAAGCTGGCATATGGTAGGCCAAGGATAGAACCCAGATGTGCCCAGTCCTAAACCCCAACTTCTTTCAACCATGGGAAGTAGCATTTGGGCATGGGTTTTATATAATTCACTCAGCTTTCAAAGGCTGCCTCAAGTCCCAGAGTTTTCATGGAGCCTTCTTGGAATGTTCCCTGGAAAAAAAAAGAAAAACCACAGTCCTGGTCAGAGTCAGATAGACCTGGTTTGAGTACCCCAGCTCTGACATTTGTTGACCATTTGGCCTTGGATGATTCATTCATCCTCTCTAAACCTTAGTCTACAATGGGGGTAATAATACTACAGCATGAGACTTTTCAGAGAATAGAGAGATGCCTGAGAAGCATGTTTGTAATGTCTGATACATGATAGTGGCTAATGTGTTTTGAGGACTTTGTGGTGAGAGCTTTCCACTCATTATTTCACTTAGTTCTCACAACCAACCTGTGGTTGAGCTTTCCACTTATTATTTCACTTGGTAAGAGCTTTCTACTCATTATTTCACTTAGTTCTCACAATCACCCTATGATGTGTGGTTACTAACACCATCTGCATTTTGTAGATGAAGCAGTGAAGCTTCATCATTGGACACTGGGCCAGTATCACACCACCAGTAAGTGGCCGAGCAGTGGGCAGTCTGACTCCAGAGCCCATGCTTCTCACTGCTGTGGGGGAGTTCTTCAGACCACAAGAGAGACACAAGATCAATTTAGTTGGTCATGAGCAGCATTTTTTAATGAAATATAAGAGAAAGCATAAAATAGATTAGAATAGAAATATCAGTATGCCCCTCACAGTAAAGGTAAATATTCTGTGAAAATTTTGTTTTGTTGTGTGTTTTTTTGTGTGTGTTGTGTGTTGTGTGTACTGGGTGTTCCTATAGAATATATATTTTACTTAAGATTATGAAAATTTTTATGTACACTACATTATACTCTCTCTAAATAACACGTACTTAGAAATGATCATTCTCTTTCCAAATAATTGGTCACATAGTTTTATAATAATTTATTATAATTTATTATTGTTAAATTACAGTATTTATGTTAAATTATGTTAGATAATGTTATTGTCACTGTTGTTTTTAGTTTCACTGGTCACATATAGTTGGATAACTCCATATTGATTCATGCTAATATTCAATAACATTGACTTTAACTTGAGCTATTTCATTAATTTGTTCACTTATTTAACAACTATTTATTAAGTTCTTACTATATTTCAAGTATTATACTAGGGACAGAGGATTCAATGGTGAACAAAAGACACAGTTCTGCCCTTAAAGAGTTTACAACCCAGTGGGGAGACCAGACATCAAACACAATAACAAGCAGTAAGTTCTCCATCAGCATATGTGAGTGGTTCTGTAGTATGTTATAACCTGGCTTTTAGGGTAAAAGTAAAAAGATAACTACAGTCAAGTGTAAAAAGCAAAACAAAGAACACAGTTGAATTAGTTCAGGAGTAACCTAGAAAGCTTATGAAAGTGAAAGTCACTCTTGTGTCTAACTCTTTGCAACCCCATGTACATACAGTCCATGAAATTCTCCAGGCCATAATACTGGAATGGGTAGCTGTTCCTTCTCCAGGGGATCTTCCCAACCCAGGGATCAAACCCAGGTTTCCCACATTGCACAATTCTTTACCAGCTGAGCCATCAGGGGAGCGCAAGAATACTGGAGTGAGTAGCGTATCCCTTCTCCAGGGGATCTTACCAACCCAGGAATCAAACCAAGGTTTCCTGCATTGCAGGAAGATTCTTTACCAGCTGAGCTACAAAGGAAACCCAAAGTATAAGCTTCTGGCCCATATGGGGATCAAACCCACTTCAGTTCAGTTCAGTCACTCAGTCGTCTCCGACTCTTTGAGACCCCATAAATCGTAGCACGCCAGGCCTCCCTGTCCATCCACAATTCCCAGAGTTCACCCAAACTCATGTCCATTGAGTTGGTGATGCCATCCAGCTATCTTATACTCTGTTGACCCCTTCTCCTCCTGCCCCCAATCCCTCCCAGCATCAGAGTCTTTTCCAATGAGTCAACTCTTCGCATCAGGTGGCCAAAGTATTGGAGTTTCAGCTTTAGCATCAGTCCTTCCAAAGAACACCCAGGACTGATCTCCTCTAGAATGGACTGGTTGGATCTCCTTGCAGTCCAAGGGACTCTCAAGAGTCTTCTCCAACACCACAGTTCAAAAGCATCAATTCTTCAGTGCTCAACTTTCTTCACAGTCCAACTCTCACATCCATACATGACTACTGGAAAAACCAATAGCCTTGACTAGATGGACCTTTGTTGGCAAAGTAATGTCTCTGCTTTTGAATATGCTATCTAGGTTGGTCATAACTTTCCTTCCAAGGAGTAAGCGTCGTTTAATTTCATGGCTGCAGTCACCATCTGCAGTGATTTGGGAGCCCCAAAAAATAAAGTCTGACACTGTTTCCACTGTTTCCCCACCTATTTGCCATGAAGTGATGGGACCAGATGCCATGATCTTCGTTTTCTGAATGTTGAGCTTTAAGCCAACTTTTTACACTCCTCTTTCACTTTCATCAAGAGGCTTTTTAGTTCCTCTTACCTTAGTGTTATTAGCACCACACTCTAACTAACTGATCTAACCGGCCCAGCTTCTAGGAAGGAGGGAAAAACAAACAAACAAAAAGACTTTAATCTCAAACTTTGTTTACTCCTACACAAAGATCACTGAAAAACAGTTATCTTTCTTGGTTGATATATTAAGCAGGGTAAGGAAGCACCAAAATAAACCCCAAAATAAAAAAGCCCTGTCCAATTAAGCTAAGGAAGACAGTTTAATCTTTATCAATGGGTTGCAGTATTACTATCTCTTTTCCCCTTATATACAGATATAAACACTTGCTTTTTTCCTAGGATAGAATAATGTATAATGAGGGTTTTTCAAGTGCTAGTGAGATTGAAGTATTTTCCTACATAATGTACCACAAACAGATTTAGAAATGTTGGTTTTAGATGCTATGATGCATATTCAGATTTTCCACGCAACGGATTATAAAGTAGCTTGAATAAATTGAAGAGCCAGTGAACTAAAATACCTCCTGTATGTTTCATAAATTGAAATATTGATAAAGTAGAAAATTAGAATAAGGGAAATTTAGGGATTCTCATGTCCCTTATTAGAGTCTTATTTCTATGGGTCTGATTTCAGACAAAGAGAGTTATAATGGAAAGGAACACAGCAGGGTAAACAAGAATGAAAATAAGTAAGAGAAAAAAAGAATTAAAGCAAAATTGAAGATTCAGCATCAAAATACCTCATCTCCATAAAACAATTCTTATTGTAGTCCTCTCAGGAGAATCTCCAGCTGAGTTACTGGGCTGCTCTATCAAAAATTGGCAAACCTTCATACACTGCAGTGCATCACTCACTGTTTATTGCCAGTTGGTTGGAGAGCTTCAGTTACATTTAAAATTTTCTAGTTTGAGGTGACTTTTCCATGCCATCTGAGAGCCGAATTTTTCAGGAGATCTGTAGGGTCTCTGCTTCTCACTACTTTTGGGGACCTTTTCAGGGCTGTGACTGCCTGGACCCTAAGAGTCAGCTGGTGAGCTGGCGGAGAAGTGGTTTCTGCTCCACACTGAGAGGGTCTGTAATGAGTCAGGCCAGAGCAGTCCTGACATGGCAGGGTGTAGTTTTCTTGGAGCTAGAATGTGGAAAGCGACAATGCAAAGATAATAGTCAATTCCATCAGAGGCTGAAGGACCGACCCTGCAGGTTTCTTTATGGTGCCAGTGACATTAACTCAAACATGTAAGAAACACAGTAAACTTGATTGGCTCACATAACCCAGGAATCAAAATCGGAATACCTGGATCAGATGGTCACATGTTATTTTTTGGATTCTTTCTCCACTTGCTTGTCAGTTGTCCCCTATATTGCTTTATTCTTGGGTAGGCTGCCCTCACTGATGGCAAAAAAATGACCATAAGCAGCACAAAAATGACTTCTAACCAGCTTCAAAATTTCATCCAGAGGAGTTCACCTATCTATTAATAATTTTAGCAGCAGTTTTGAGACTAAGTCTGTGCCATGTGCCAGCAGTGGATATGGAAAATTCCCTAAAGGAAAGCAGATTCTGTTACCAGAAGCAGGAGAGATTAAATTGGGGCTGTAAAGAAACAACAAAACCACTTACCTGCTATACCGTTGGATGCTCCTTTTGATCATCCATAGAAGCATAAATTCCACAGAGATAGCTTTTATTCTTCCTTTTGTACATTGACTCATAATCCATGCTTTTTCCTCAGGAAAATGTCAAAGACATTATGATATACTAGGGTATCTGAGTGCTGTGCCATTTTGAAGCTTAGACAGAACACTAGCAGAATTGACAAGTTGTTCCTGTGAGTTTGCTGACATAGGGTACTTTAACACCCATGCTAAATCAAGCTGCAGGCTTCCGTAGCTCCAAGGTAAAGCAAGGATGTGTCAGCCAATTTCCTGACAGGAATTGATAGCTTTGGGTGGGAACCTCCTGCTCTTTTTCTTGTGGAAATGCCTTCAAATTTCTGACCTCTTTCATGTTTCTTCCCATTTTTCTGATCTCATGGGAACCATCATTATTTAAAATTAGTGATTCCTGATGTTTAAAAGTTTGAAACTCCTTTCAAATGTAAGAGTTTATAAATGTCTTGTGATGGTAATTGAATCTCTTGTGTATATTGGTATATTGACTAAAAATACATAATAACAAATAAATTTAGTAAAATTAATATTTTAAAACAATTTGTATCATATTGATTACAGCCATGAAAATGAATTGTATATGCATGTGTGAGATGTTTATTCAACCTACATAGGGATGTGCAGATTTCTTACAATAATTCCATAAACTCTTTCTGTAATAGTCAGGAAATTGAGGGCAGATGACTTAGAATGATTTTTTTTATCACTCTTGTGTTCATCTTAACTCTAAAGGCCCAGGCCTCCAAATGGAAGATCATAGTCCCACACTCAGCCTCCTGTGTCCCTCTGTTTCCATAGCTTAAACTCTAATTTCAGTTGGTTAAGGACTGACTAACTTCCAAGGAAATTTATATTGACCATAACTGCCAAGATAGTAAATTAATACCATTTCTGAACAATGAAAATGAAATTGACTAACGTGTACTCCATGTTGAAGGCATCTGCCCAGAAAAGAAAAATAGGATCTGTTGATTTAAGACCTATCTTTCAAAGAATAATGATGAATCTCATCAGAGATATAGCATTTCACTTTCAATTGGGATCAAAGCTACTATAGAAACATTTATAACAAAAGGTAATTTTGATCAAAAGATAAAAATTTAATGTAAGGACCATTTTGGAGGCTGTATATTCCCAGGTGGTGCAGTGGTAAACGGAGAAGGCAATGGCACCCCACTCCAGTACTCTTGCCTGGAAGATCCCATGGATGGAGGAGCCTGGTAGGCTGCAGTCCATGGGGTCGCTGAGGGTGGACACAACTGAGCGACTTCACTTTCACTTTTCACTTTCATGCATTGGAGAAGGAAATGGCAACCCACTCCAGTGTTCTTGCCTGGAGAATCCCAGGGACGGGGGAGCCTCATGGGCTGCTGTCTCTGGGGTCACACAGAGTCGGACACAACTGAAGCGACTTAGCAGCAGCAGCAGCAACAGTGGTAAAGGATCCACTTGTCAATGCAGGAGTCAGGGGTTTGATCCCTGAGTCAGGAATATGCCCTGGAATGGGAAATGGCAACTCATCCAGTACCAGTATTCTTGCCTGTAAAATTCCATGAACAGAGGAGCCTGGTGGGCTACAGTTCATGGGGTTGCAAAGAGTCTCTCTCTCTCTCTCTCTGTCTTTCTCACTCACACACACACACACACACACACACACACAACACCAGAGCCTACAACTGCATTTGGAGATCTTTACCTATGCTCTGTGTACTATTCATCATTGTCTCGCTCTGATGAACTCCTAATCTTCCTCCTAAATCCTTTCTCCAACCTCACAGAGGAGGCTCAGTGGAGATGAGTGAACTAACACACTCAAGATCATGACCCTGGGCCACAGAATTTCCTCTGAACTTTCAGGAGGAAAATAGTATATATGTATGTATGAAAAAAAATAAACATATAATGCACAAATAAACCCTAAAATGTAAATTTTGAATTGCCTCCCCACATCACAAGTATTTATATTTGGGAAGTTCTAGTACTAATTTGTTGGAGAAGGCAATGGCACCCCACTCCAGTACTCTTGCCTGGAAGATCCCATGGATGGAGGAGCCTGGTAGGCTGCAGTCCATGGTATCGCTAAGAGTCTTAACACGACTGAGCGACTTCACTTTCACTTTTCACTTTCCTGCATTGGAGAAGTAAATGGCAACCCACTCCAGTGTTCTTGCCTGGAGAGTCCCAGGGACAGGGGAGCCTGGTAGGCTGCAGTCCATGGGGTTGCTAAGAGTCAGACACGACTGAGCGACTTCACTTTCAGTTTTCACTTTCATGCATTGGAGAAGGACATGGCAACCCACTCCAGTGTTCTTGCCTGGAGAATCCCAGGGACGGGGGAGCCTGGTGGGCTGCCGTCTATGGGGTAGCACACGACTGAAGCGACTTAGCAGCAGCAGCAGTTCTAATTTGTAGACAGCTGTCAAATGTTTGGTAACTAGTATGCTAATACAGATTTGGGTCCAAAATGTTACATTCAGCTAAAAACTTGTGTAAAAAGGAAAAAAAAATTAAAGGAGGGAGTTGAACTGTGGTACTTAGGTGCACACCAGTGTCACTGTGTTCGAGTGACTGCTTCATTCTTAATATAACCTCAGCCATTGGGGGTGCTGGTCCCTGAACTTGTGCTGATGAATACAGGGGCTCTGGAAAGAGACTAAGACCAAGAAATTCATGTTCTGCTATTAACTAGCTATGTTACTCTGGGCAGGTCACTCTCTTGCCCTTAAACTATGGTTTCTTTATGTTTTCAGGGTTGTTAGAAATTTGTAAAACAGTATTAGAGTTATTATGACATAATTATTAAAAATAGTGAAATAAGTAGAACATGTTAACTACCAATAAATGTTGGCTCAATTTTGAGCATTACATTGCTAGCATGTGAAATGAGTACAGTTGTTCAGTAGTTTGAGCATTCTTTGGCATTGCCTTTCTTTGGGATTAGAATAAAAACTGACCTTTTCCAGTCCAGTGGCCGCTGCTGAGTTTTCCAAATGTACTGGCATATTGAATGCAGCACTTTCACAGCATCATCTTTTAGGATTTGAAATAGGTCAGCTGGAATTTCATCACCTCCACTATCTTTGTTCGTAGTGATGCTTCCTAAAGCCCACTTGACTTCACATTCCAGGATGTCTGGCTCTAGGTGAGTGAGTGATCACACCATCGTGGTTATCTGGGTCGTGAAGATCTTTTTTGTACAGTTCTTCTGTGTATTCTTGCCACCTCTTCTTAATATCTTCTGCTTCTGTTGGGTCGATACCATTTCTGTCCTTTATTGTGCCCATATTTGCATGAAATAGTATTATAAATTGTGTTAGGGACAAGTATCTTAGAAGGTATCTTGGAGTCTGAGACACTGAGAAGAAAGCAAAGGCAGTTTTGAAAGATGTTTTACTGTGGATTATAAATCGAATCTCCTTTGTTGATCGTTAAGAGATGAAAGTAATGATTAGCTCTCTGTTGTAGTATAATACTGTGGTTCTGGGAACATACTTTTTAGTGAAGCATCATGTGGACCTCAGGCCACGTGGTGTCCCAGTTTGTACTTGGTTCACATTATCACATTTCCTGAATTATCAAGTGGACTTCTCTAACTGTGCTAGGATAGGTTTACCCTGACTTGATTGCTCTCCCCACAGCTTCTATATGTGTTAGGGGAACCTTAAACTTAAAAAAGTATTTTTTCTTCCACCTTAACCACCAACCTTTTTTCCACCAGCAACTACCCATAGAATAACATTGGCCCATCAAAGGAGCAAACAATAGCCAATGGTCCAGTTGTGGACACCCAGTCTTTATGGCCACTACCCAAGATTCCCAAACCTAGCTTTAGCCAGGTTGGAGAAAGTGACTAAAGAAAGCAGAATAATACAATTATTCTTTGATGATTCCTTATGTGACAGTGAAGTGCTCAAGTAATCACTGGCATCATAGCTTTGAGTTAACTTCCAAAAGATACAGTGAATATTTCTCTTTGGAAACACACATCAGAACTCTTTTAGGATCTGTTCCAGATAATTACACTATTTTGCTCACAACAAAATATCACCTGTTAGAGAGCTTTCAGGTATTACTTTAAATTCACATAGTGACCAGTTTGTTACCAGGATTATAGGAGAATGAGATCAGTATCATATATGTCAAATACACAATTGAATATTCAACACAACTCAAATGTTTAAAACATTTAAATCATTCCTGTTCTGATTTATTCTTCAAATATTAATAACAGTCTCAAGACTGGTGGTTATTACATCAGCCTCTAAATCACTTTTGTGTAATCAATTAACCTCATCAGTTTCAAACAGTTCCTACCAATACACATTTTTAACATCACCAATACAATTTGTTTTCAATTACCAGCTTCACTAATGGCACGGCCTCCTGAAATTAATGCTTACCAAAGTACTAGAAAGTTTCCTGTTTTGTCTGAGGGCTGTATACATTTTCTACACAGCAGCGAAATGATTTGATGCTATTACATTTTAAGGCTTGAGATTTTTAATTCTCTCATCTAAAAATGTGCAAGTCAAGCAACCCAACCCACCCTGTCCCACTCAGGGAATTTCAGCTACCCACTCTATTTTCCAAACAAATGAGAATGTCTATACAGGTTCCTAACACCAAGGACTTTGTGGTGTTTGTTGTAAATAAGTCAGTGGATAATCATAAAACACTTCTTGGCAGTAACTAAATCAAGAAGATCAGTGATGGCTGGTCTAAGCCAGTTCTAAATTTTATGGCAATTTTTTAATGAGCCAAAGGAAGAGAGTTTGTCAGCATTTTGTCTTTCGGGGTCAAATGAAAGAAAGCAGGAGAGAGACAGAGAAATGAATCTAAAGTACCTGGTGTTTGGGAGAAGAGGGGAAAGAGTGAGCAAAAGAGGAAAAGAAAATAAAGCTAAGCAGAAGCCAAGTGTCTAGTTTATACAGCTTTTAGCTTAAGGGCAGAACATTTTAGTTTGATTTTGTCCTTTAAGGAAGCCTGCAGAGAGACTTTGGTGCCAGTGTGACCTTGGCAAACATAAAGAAGACTCACAGCTTTGGAATTTGGGTGAAATATAAGGGGAAAAAAGAGGAAGAGAGATGAGAAATAGATTGGGTAGAAATAGCAAATAGCAGAAGAGCAGCCATGCCTAAAAGATAATAACCAGAGCTGGGTCATGATTATCATGACCCCGTATTTCTTTGACCAATTCTCGCCACTGTGGGATCTCCTCTGGAAACTGGCTTGAAAATATCCTTGATAATGGAAGTCCTTGCCACCTTGATGGAGAAAGTTAGCATTTCCGTCAGGGACTATGAAAATGTATTCTGCTTCAATAAAAACGTGAACAAGCCAAAATAGAATCGAGGTTCACTGTTCCAAATTAAATTAGACGTTTCATTAGTCCAGTTAGATGTCATTGGCTAAATGTAAGCCCATTATGGTGATTTTTGAAGGGAAAAAAAAGTGAGGAGGGGAACAAATGCCCTGAGAATCTACCCTTTCTTTGTAGCTGCATAGACCAAGCTGGGACTTCCCAGGTGGCACTAGTGGTAAAGAACCTGCCTGTTCAATCCCTGGGTCTGAAAGATCCCCTGGAGGAAGATGTAGCAACCCACCAGTATTCTTGCCTGGAGAACCCCGTGGACAAAGGAGCCTAGCAGGTTACAGTCCATAGGGTCTCAAACAGTTGGCCATGACTGAAGCAACTTAGCATGCACACATGCAAACAAAACCAGGTCCCTTGACAAAGAGATACAGGTAGCACAGGTGACATGTGCCTTTGGTGAGTTAACAAGTAACCCTTAAAGCAAAAAGAACCTGTGTCAATGAAGAAAGCAACCAGTGTCTACACAGCAAGAACTCTGCCTGGATTCAAGCATAAATGTTCAGTTAGCTTAACCTTTGATGCAAAACTGAGTTCTGTTCCTCATGACATTGCCACTGGTTTTTACATAAGTTCTTACGGTTGTTTCTCATCTCTGACTATTGCCCTTAGTGATCCCTTTATCATCTAAGATCTTGCCTGTCACTTTCATTGTCTTTAAAAAAAAAAAGATCACAAAAACCTTGTCTTTTCTAAAAGAATTTTTTTTTTAAGTCAAGAACTCATCTCTGATACCTAAGGGGGCCTTTCAAATTTCCCCTGATAAGACAGTGAGAAATAACTTAGACAACTTAAAAAAGTCCAGTTCCATTTTCTTTTTAATTATAAAATAAAATAATGGAGATGGGTTTCCTACAGAAACAAAGATTCCAATAACACTTAATTCTGAAGTGTCTTGCATAAGTCAAAAAGAAGAGTATTCAGACTAGTGACAAAGTTGGTTAAGGATAAGGTAATGCACATACTAAGCTATAAAATTTTCCAGAGTGCTAAAGGAAAGAGAAGAGTTCAGAGCTGTTGGAAAATTACTGATGTC
Source organism: Bos taurus (assembly GCF_002263795.3). NCBI lineage: Eukaryota > Metazoa > Chordata > Mammalia > Artiodactyla > Bovidae > Bos > Bos taurus. Next base: position 14,554,971 of record NC_037355.1, on the reverse strand, counting down.
ATAAATAAGGCAAAGCTTAGAAGGAATTAAAAAAAACTTAAAATCTATTATTTAACACCTAAGAATTTTTGCTTACAAAAAATAGAAAAGAAAGCAAAGACAAAAAAAGAAATAGCTAAATAGACAATTCAAGTAATTTATTATAATGAACAGCAATCAAATTCCATAAAGAAAATATCATAAAGATATAACTGGACAGAGCAAATACTCAATGTAAGAATTCAAATTTCAGACTTTCCTTGCTTCGACTCCCATGCTTCAACACATCCTATGAAGAATTATAAATTACTCCCTCTGAATCAGACCGCAGGCCAGCCATGCTGTTTCTGGTTCTGATTTTCTTTCTGTCAATCGGTCAAAAAATGAAGAAAATAAATCACTAGAGTAAGAACTAGAGGCCTTAGGTTCTTGCCTTATATCTTGAACTAGCTAATATTAGCAAATAAGTTTTGGCAGAAATTAAACAGACTTTTGAAGGGGCATCCGTCAACCAAAGCTTAACTCCAGGCCGGCTTCGGAGCTGGCATGCAGCCCACATGTTGCAGAAGGGCCCCGCACCTTAAGCAGGGGCCAGCCCTTGGTTTATTGCTTTGCTGCCACAGTTTTGAAATTCTTAGTGTTTAACAAGGGACATCACATTTTCATTTTGCCCTGGGCCCCTCAAATTGTGCAGTCAGTTCTGCCTTAACATTGCCTAGCCTCTGCATATCTTATAAAATCAGGATTGGAAGATTTCTAGCATCATTTGAGCTCCACTGTGTGATGACACAGATGCTTCAGGATCGTCTAGCACTGTGAGAGCACACCACCACAGTAGCTCTGAAGACGTTTCTCCAGACTTCCACTCCCAGCACATATTCTCATCCTCTAAATCGACAACTAGTCTCAAGGTATAGAAACCTCAGGATTAAGCAAAGAGTATTATCCTGCTCCTTCTTTCTCACTCAGTGACTGACCTCTCATTATGGGTGCTGCTGACTAGTTAGAAATTGCCATAAACAAACCACCCCAAAGCTGAGGGGCTTAGAACAATATCCATTATTATTGTTCACAAATCCAGAGCTGGCTGGCTGCTTCTGCTGATCTTGGTCGGGCCTTGCTGGGTGTTTCTCTGGTTACTGAGAGGGATACAGAGAGGGGAAGAAGTGGAGCCACTTTTGCAGTAAATCTGCCCCTCTCCCATGAACCAGAAGTTCTACTTGTTGTAAAAACTCTAACCCAACAACATATCAATGTGTGACCCTAAGCAAATCACTCAAGGCCTCCCTCTACTGTCTCACGTGCATAAACAAGGGCACCTGGCTGGATCATCTCTGAAGCCCCTTCTGCTCTGACATCTCCATAGCCTACAAATCTCTCTGTTCCCATTTTAGCCATGGTTCCCACACTTGTCTTCATCCTCTGGCACCAGACAAGACACTGGTCTCTGTAATGCCGTGCGTGTGTGTGTGTGTGTGTGTGTGTGTGTGTGTGTGAGTCAGTTGTATCTGACTCTTTGCAACCTTGTGGACTGTAGTGTGTGTGTGTGTGTGTGTGTGAGAGAGAGAGAGAGAGAGAGTGCATTACTCAGTCGTATCTGACTCTTTGCAACCCTATGGCCTGTAGCCTGCCAGGCTCCTCTGTACAGGGCATTTAATCACAGATGGATCAAAGTGATCCATTTTTAATCTACTTTGATCATTACAGCCTTGTCAGGCCCTGAAAACATAATGCCAAAAACAAAAGTTCAGAATTCTCAGGGGAAAAGCTTAAGTTCTTGGCCATGCCAGAAATCCTCTTGCTACACGGGGGAGGGCAGTGAATGGTGAATCCTCCAGGTCCAGTGTCCAAAGCTCTGGCTGCTTTGTCTCCGCAGAGCAGAATCCTTTCTCATTTGAATGCTGTCTGTGCTGCCCACCAGACTGCATCAAGCCCTTGTGGCCCAAGCAAAAGGCCCTGGCACAGCACTCTGCAGGCCTCCGAGCCAGGCAGCGTTCTCTCAAATAAATGAGAGGGACGGCGTGTTCTCTCTAGAGGCTGCAGGTCCTGTCAGCTTTATGCTTGCCGACTCACATGGCTTTTAAAAGACGAAACCATAAAATGTCACTCCAGAATGAACTCTGGACAGTCAGATCTTTGCCTAGGCTGGACACTGTTAATTTATCAAACTGACCAAACAATAGCTTGATTTTTTTCTTGTTGGAATCCCCTCTGCTCTTTGTAACTCACAATGCAGCTGTTTGTCTCAATAAGCTCTCTGATAGGACTCTGTAGGAATCAAGATCTTTTTTTATTTTTCTGAGGAAAAAAAAAGTTAAAGCACAAGAACAGTTCCTGCAAATACGGGGCCAGCAAATGTACCACAGAGATGGGCCAGCATGCTGGATGCGGCTTGTTGGGCACATGCCATTGCTGCTTTTTCAGCTGGTTTGGGGAATAGGAGCTAAATTTGGTTTGTGTCATTGTTTTAAACAGCAGACTGTTTCTTATGCTGCCAGATATGCCTCTTGTTTGTGCATTCATTTGTGTTCCACTGTCTCCAAAATAAACCTGTCTCTTCAGATCAGGTAGTCTTCCACTAAGCTAAAAAAATAAAACGAGGGGTGATGATAGAGGGCCCGCTAGTCTGTCTTTCACACGATGACATGCCTGTTTCCTCTTCAGTGGTTTTTGTCATTTTGCTGAAAGGGCCCATGTTGGCATTAGGTTAGAGCAACACAGTGGGTTCTTTTATTGGCCCTCAAGGTGGCTCTTGAAGGTCACTGCTGTTTGGTCATTGACCTTGCATACCCTTCAGTCAGTGTGCTGCTTGCCCCTGTGAAGTCTAATGCTTTGTTCCTCCAATAATTAAATAAGAAAATAGAATTTTTCAAAGCTCCTGAATCAGGGCCTATTAGGGTGGAGGGCAAGGAAGGGCAGGGACAGGGTGGCAGCTTGTCCTAGCCTTACATTTACAAAAATCCTCATATGTTCACTTTTTGCCTATAAATCTGGTTCTATACATAACCACAGAGATATAGAATTGAAAGTAGGCTTTAATCTTATGCCCCATTCTGCTTCTAATGTATTTTAATGTTTATAAAACTATAATTATCTGTAAAATAGCATATACTCATGGTCTGCTTGTTATGGTAAGGATTTTAATTATTCAAGGGAATATTTAAAATACATTGTAAACTTTGTCATCTTATTTTGATTTTTAAATAAATCAGAAAATTCAAATATTGGAAGTGGTTGCAGCTTCTCTTAACCTCTGAGAGGCCCCACTCTGGGCGTTACATCCTCTTTCAAAGAAAATCATTGGAAGAGCAGAGCCTCACATGTTTGGGTGGGGTGGGGAGGAGGCACCAAATCAAATAAGATAAACTAGGGCCAAAGTCCTAGAGAGAAGTCACCATGGTCCTCTGCATGTGACAGAGCCAGTTGGAAGACACACACTTAGACAGGGGCCTCTGATCTTTGTATTCCCTTCCTCACCTCACCTTAGCTTTCGGGATGTTATTGTGTCAACATCTTTGCTTATTAGCACACAAGGCCCCCCGGACCTGGCCTCTGACCACTGTTCAGTTCTTTTTCCCTCTGCACTTCTGCCCAGAGCCTGTGCTCTGACCAAGTCTAAAACTGAAAACTACCATAAGGATGCTGTTGAACACTTCCAGGTCTTCACACATCCTGTTTCTCCGGCCCAGATGGAATTGCCCCATCCCTTTACTCTCCACAGCAACCTTTTATCAAGGAAGCTCTTATCCATCCCTCATAAGTCAGCCTGCATTCTATACCTGTCGGTTCAGAAAGAAGCTTGAGAATAGTTCTGTTAATCATGAAGTTATAATCTTGGCTTTACCTGTCCTCTTCTTGAGGGATGGGCTGTATTTTAGTCATTATTCTATGTCTGGTTTATAGCACAATGCGTAGTGCGTGGCAGATTCAGTAATGAACAAATGCATAAATAAACAAAGTGGACAAACGCATAAATAAACAAAGAAGCCTGTTAGAAATGCAGAATCTTGGGTCCCGCCCCAGACCTGCCAAATTAGAATCTGTATTCTAACAAATCCTAGGGAGATTTGATTGCACCTTAAAATTTGAGTAACACTAACGCACCTTACCCTGATTTCTCACTTCCATAAAACTCTGAAGCGTTGACTGTCTAAGGTTCTGGGTTTTGTAATCACGAATGTACCTGCTCTGCACTGGGCTGATACATGCGCATGTGTGTTTGTGTATGCTCACACACTTCCATTCTTGCCTCTTCAGCCAGGAAACCATAAGGGGACTCTTGGCATTCTCTCACTGTTCCTCTCCACACCCAACACATGGAGGCTATGCCCAAAGTAGGTGCTAGGTACAGATTTGTGCAAAAAGCCAAGGGCCACTGAAAAAAATAGTTTTTGTAGAACTGTGTCATGCATGTCTCTACAGTGGAACAGACAATGTCAAACCAAGTTTGAGACTATTGGGAAGGAGACCAAGGTAAATTACCTTGTCTCTAGAAAGCATCAAGTAAACTATAAATTCTTAGTAAACACTGCTGATAGCTCTTGCCTACTTGGTCTGAAGCTTCCACCGCTGTCCTTGAAACGACATCTGGCAATCCATTAGCATCACATTTCCTGATTCACATTCTCTATTTAGCTTCCCTGAATCTTGTCATGCCTGGAGATTTACTGCTGTTCAACAATCCATATTCTTCCTTGGGACCCTCAGGAAATGCTTGTCTGCCTCATTTTATTCCACATTCCTTGAGTTCATACTTTGCAATTTAATAGCCTCGAGAGTTAATGCTAAATTAGGTTGTGGCCACAATCCCCAGTGTGATGGGATTTGGGCGTGGTGCCATTGGGAGGAAATGAGGTTTGGATGAGGCATGCAGGTGGAGTCCCATGATGTGGTTAGCGCCCTAATCAGAGAATGAAGAGACCTGAGCTCCCCCCATCCCTCAACATGTGAGTTTACCGGGAAGATGGTTCCCTCCTCAACTCAACCATGCTGGCTTCTTGATCTCAGGCATCTAGCTTCCAGAACTATGAGAAATAAATTTCCCTTTTTTAAACTACCCAGTCTATGGTATTCTGTTACAACAGCCTGGATGAATTAAGACAGAGCTGAATGGGAGAGGAACAGTATGAGGGAAACAATTTAAGTGTTTTTTGGCTTATGATTTTTTTTAGACAGGACACACATAAACACACAAAAGAGTTAATGCTGAATAACAGTAACTGTTTATTTATTATTCTCTAGGTAGACCACAACATCGGAGAAGGCAATGGCAAGCCACTCCAGTACTCTTGCCTGGAAAATCCCATGGATGGAGGAACCTGGTAGCCTGCAGTCCATGGGTTCGCTAGGAGTCGGACACAACTGCGCGACTTCACTTTCACTTTTCACTTTCATGCATTGGAGAAGGAAATGGCAACCCACTCCAGTGTTTTGCCTGGAGAATCCCAGGGATGGCAGAGCCTGGTGGGCTGCCGTCTATGGGGTCGCACAGAGTCGGACACGACTGAAGCGACTTAGCAGCAGACCACAACATGTACACATACCAACTAATGAGGGACAGGAGAAGCAAGCTAAATTAAACGGGCAGTAATTTTTTTTAACCTCTGTGGAAAAATATTCCACAGGAAGATAAGATCTGATACTAAAGCAATGAGGAGAGGAATTGCTAGAGGAAAGTGATAGAAGTGGGAGAGGAACACTAGCTTTTATTGAAATTATACTGGTGTGAAGTACTGTACTTGGCAATTTATGTACTTTATCTCATTTAACCTCATCAATTTAATGAGATTAGAACCCTAACCATGAACTGATAATGAAGAAAACAAGGCTCCTAGGTATTCTCAGGAGAAGGCAATGGCACCCCACTCCAATACTCTTGCTTGGAAAATCCCATGGACGAAGGAACCTGGTAGCCTGCAGTCCATGGGGTTGCTAGGAGTTGGACACGACTGCGAGACTTCACTTTCACGTTTCACTTTCATGCATTGGAGAAGGAAATGGCAACCCACTCCAGTGTTTTGCCTGGAGAATCCCAGGGACGGGGGAGCCTGGTGGGCTGCCGTCTATGGGGTTGCACAGAGTCGGACACCTCTGAAGCAACTTAGCGGCAGCAGCAGGTATTCTCAGATTCACACAGTCATGGAGCTGGATTTTGAATGACTTTTTTCCTTTTAAAAAATTTTAATTATGGTTAAAAAATGTAACATTAAATTTTAACCATTTGAAGCTAACAGTTTTGAAGTAAATAATCCAGTAGTAGTGAGTATATTCACCTAGTTGTGCAACAGGGCTCTACAACTTTTTTTTATCTTGTGAAAGTGCAGCTCTGTACCCACTGAGCAACTTCTACTCATCCTTCCCCCAGTTTCTTTCTGTCAGCTAATCAAACGCAGTATTTTGCTCATCTTTTTCTCTTTACCTTTTTTCCATTTTCTCCATCTTCTCGTGGTACCATATGCTTTTTGCTGCTTTGGTCTGTCTCAGCAATGAGGAAAGTGACCTGAAGATTCTAAGGTCCCAGGATGTTACCTTGCATATGGGATTTCGGAAGCAGGCAACAAAGAAAATCAAGAGAAAATTACTTGGTTCTTGTAATTCTGGAATTTTACCTGCACATTTTGCCTGTGTTAAGGGAAACTCTCTGAATTGACCATTATTTCATTGAGAAATCAGTCAAGCCTGTTCAGAATTCTCAATTTGCCATGTAGTCACACACCTGCAGCCAGGGTTCCAGCATTGCAGCCTTAGTTCTCTGATCCGGAATCGAACCTGTACCCCCTTCAGTGGAAGTGCAATCTTGACAACAAGTCCCTGATGTTACTTTTATTGTCTTACTATTTCCATTTCTTACAGTATAGCCTGGACTAGGACTTAGATCCTCTGATATTCTCCAGGAATGGTCCTATGTTCTATCAGGAAATCACAAATTATAGCCCATGTGCCAAATCTGGCCCATCGTGTTTTATAAATTAAGTTTTACTGAAACACATACATGTTCATTTGTTGATATGTATGGCCTGTGCCTGATTTTGTGCTATTAATACAATGGCAGAATTGAGGAACTGTGTAATGGAAATCATGTGGCCCACAAAACTCTAAATATTTACTCTCTGGTCCTTCACAGAAAGACTCCTGACATGTAAAGGATAAAGAATGCTCTAGAAAAAGATCAACGTGGGAGGAGAAATAAATTCTAAGACAGAGATTTGACATTATGTGAACTTAGAAATTGCCTAGACTTAGAAATGAAAAGTTAGGATTCAAGTTTTATCTCTGCTCTTCTTAGCTGGATAACATTCAACAAATCATTGCAACCTGCACTTTAAGTTCTTTATTTGTAAAACAAGAACACCTACACTGCATGTTGGTAGTGAGGATTAAACAACTTATATTCAAGTCCTGTATGAATATTCAAGTCCTGTGAGCATCCATTTATTCATTCACTCATGTGACAGACACCAAACTAGACACAGTGAAAAAAGCACGTTCTCTGGCCTTATACTAATTATCTTCTGGCTGAGAAGACCGGCTGCTTGATGTAAGGTGTGTTTCCTAATTAACAAATCTCTTTGTACTAACATTTTAAAATATTCAGTTTAAATTTTAAAATCATACAGTATAGAATAAATGTTTATATTTTATAATTTTGCCTTTGGCTCAGCCTGTGTCGGAGATATGAAGTTGTACATCTTTCAGTATATAGCTGGTTCTTTGCTTTTATTAAACAATGGCTCAGTTGAGACCCTCAAAAGAAACACATTCACAGAGTTAGACAAGTTGTCTGGTGAATGTGACACATGCAGAGATGCCCACAGGATGATTTAAGCCTTTGTGCACTTAGAGAACAAAGTTCAGCTGAGCAAAATGGTGCTCTGCAGCAAAAACCCACAGACCACGTACAGATGCACATCCATCTGGCTCAGGCTCATAAAACTCAACTATGAAAAGAAAATACATGTCATTAGATATTTTCCTATGGATGTTTTTAGTTTTTTCATTTAGATAGCATTACCTATTTGACAATTACAAAGAATAAGCAGGCAAAATATAACTGATTCAAAATGTTTACCTCTAAATCACATTTCAGATGAATGACCCAAAACTCATTTGTCCTAACACTAGGCCAATGTCCCATGATGTTTTTTATGGGCCAATTTGGAGTAAATATGTATTAAGAACATATCACTCCTCACTAATTTTATTAAGAGGTTTCTTCTCCTTGAGTTTTCCCTGCACTGTGAAAAAGCTGATAATGTGTTAAAGATTTATAATCTAGCATAAGATCTACCAGTTTCCCTAGTTAAAGGGTATCACTTTCTTCAAAAGAAGAAAAGGCTCTCAGACACTGGTCAGTCTACAGGCATGTCTCCCAGTTCAGTCATCTGACCATGGTTTTTACACCCTGTGCACAAAAGGGACATTTAGTATGAAAGCAGTAAATGAAAACTAGAGGCTGTGGTCAAATTGTCAGCCATTGTGTTCATATTAATATCCACTGCAGCTGCCTGAGGTTCAAATTAGCATATTTGAAACAAGTTAAACACTTCCAGCCCTATTTAGAGCCGTTTCAAAGAGAACAACAAAAGTTTACGTTGAAAATTTTTGCTAAATGGCCTTTAAAGTAAAAATACCGCCAGAAATTTAAAAGTACACTTTTTTTTGAGATGCTACTATGTAATTACCTGATAAATCCTCATTTCTGATTAATTAAATATTCCAGAAGCTGGACTCATAGGCAGATTAGTTAATGCCTGTATGCTAACATGAATTCATATAAAGTCTTTCAATTTTAAGATACATAAGAACTTCCCTTAAGACAGGCACACTTCTCACTTATCAGATACCCCAAATAGAGCAGTACTGTTCCTAGCTGCTCACCCTGGCATTGGAAGAGAATAACCATGTCTAACAGAGACAGCAATTCAGGTTGAAGCCAGTTGAGTGTGCCTCTCTGAATTGAGGAAGAAGACTGGCATCCCTTTATAGGAACTGTTCCAAATGCTCAGTAACTGCAGGGGGAAAAAAAAAGTCCATCTTGGAATTTGAGAAAACCTGCAACTTGATACAGATGAGCTGGCAATGATTCAATCAGTCATCATGTCCACTGCCCCAGAGGAGCCTGAGAGTGCGGTCTTAAAGCTATACCACTTAGATTCTTCACATGGCCTCTCGAGACTTATATAGGGAAATCATGCTGTGCTAAGCTCCTGAAGTGAGCTTCCCAAATTGAACAGTGATAAGACACAGACCAATACATGGGAGCAAATGATTGTGTTTACCAAATAAGGAGAGACAGCTGAATGTATTATTCAAATAGCAAGTCCATCTGCCCTCTATTTCAATCTAACCCTTTAATTTTCTAGTTAATTAAGTAAGATGGATGTGCCATTCCATTATTCCTGTTACATTTGCATTATTGGGAATCACCAGATCTACTGGGAAGTCAAAAGTCCTGGGTTCTAATCTTGGGTCTACCCTCATTACCCTGTCCATCTCATTGGAAAATTAGAAGAATAAGTGGATTTTATTCTATAAATATAAAATTATATATTTTTATAAAAGTCTTTTGAAAAATGTAAAGTAATGATCTATTTATTAGGTAAACGGTTATTACCTCCATACTATGCTCCAGGCACAGCCTCACGTGTCACCCCATCCTCAGAACAATGCTATGATATAAATATTATATATTTATATAATATTTATAAAGAAAGCAAGTTTCAAAAACATTATGTCACTTGCCTCAGATTGTTATCGCCATGACATGAAAAGCTGAGGTTTAACTTCAGGCCTTTCCGGTCCAAGTCTATATCCACTTGCTTCTGTGTCAAGTCGCTTCTGAATTTGTACTAACGTATTAAAGATCGCCAAGACTTGAATGTTTTCTGTTAAGTTAGCTGGTGACTTCAGTGCTCTAACTCAGGAACTGTCTTGTGTAAAAGAAGTTTCTATCCATTTCCTTGAAACATGGATGGGTAAAACTGGGCAGTAGATCAAGTGTGAGGGCAGTGCCGCTCCTCACGGCCCTCCGCGAGATTTCCAACAGGGGGCAGAAGAGCGATGAGGACGGTGGTGCCGAATGGCTTGGAGAGCGACCATATAGTCTGCAGCATTTCCTGGTAGCTTTTCATCTCGAAACTGGGACGCCTTGCCTTTCTGCAAGAAGTGTAGTCTGTGAGAATTTTGTGGAGCCCTAGTGGAAAAAATTGGGGGATGACTTTTTCTTTCAGTTCAGTTCGGTCTCCCAGTCGTGTCCGACTCTTCAACCCCATGGACCACAGCACCTCAGGCCTCCCTGTCCATCACCAACTCCCGGAGTTCACTCAAACTCATGTCCATCGAGTCGGTGATGCCATCCAACCATCTCATCCTCTGTCGTCCCCTTCTCCTCTCACCTTGAAGACATTTTCTTAGGACCTCTTACATCTCAGTATGTAGGAAACCCCCAGTTATTAATAAGTCATGCCAACAGTTGCAGTCTAAAACTTTTGAGTTTAATCATTCCATGTGAGTCATATAGGCATAACTGAGGGTATTTAGTTGTGTATTTTCCCTGTTCCCATACAGCACCATAACCTTCCTTTTGATTTTTATACCTGTGGGCTCCTCATTTCCCTTTCTCCATATTAGCTCTACTTCTCTCCTCTATATATCTTTATATCTGTCATCTTGATCCTAGGTCCTGGCAACCTGAACCTAAAAGGCTGTCTTCACTAACATCTTGAAATTAGAGTTGTCCACTTAAAATGTGTCATGCCTACAAATCCCAGTGGGAATAAAAGCTCTTTGAGTAAGAACTCAGTCTGCTCCTAGTCAGACCAAATAGCAAAGATGTTTCTTTGTTTTGAGTTCTTAACAATGGACTTAAAAGCAGTTGGGTTGGAACTGGATTTTAGGAAATTTTCTGACAACAATTCTTTTAACAGAAAAATGACAGATTAAAATGTTCCCAAGAAATTTCAAAGGGCCACTTAACCTCTTCTCTGGAATTCTGTGCTTTCTCAAATTGGCATTCAGGTACTGGGGATAGAAAAAAAAGTGATGGCTGTATAGCTCTGTAAAGCTAAATAACTTCTTGTGGTCAAATAAGTATTCCAATGTGTGGGCAGGAAAAACAGCTCTAAAATGAGCTGTCTTCATGTGTACTTCGATTGCACTCTTTTTTTTTTTTTCCCTGCACACTGGCCATTTGCTCCCAGGGCATCTGTCTTATCAGTGTAACTTAATGCGTATCAGTCTGGTGATGGAGAAAGTGATGAGGTGTCACCATCCCTTGTTTCTCAGCTAGTCTTTCACAAAGTGGAAGTACAAACTCTAGAAAGAATAATTTGTAGGTCTGGAAGTGAAGAGGTAGGAAAAATGGATCTCAAAAGTGTGGCCACTGCTGATCTCGTGGGTAAAATTGCTTTAAGCAAAATGGAAGACAGCTTAGCACAAGGTATCTGCGGAGCGTTGAATTGCGTTCCCAAAAGAGATATGTTGAAGTGATAACCCTGGGACCTGTGAATGTGACCTTATCTGGGAAGAGGGCCTTTGTTGATGCAATAAAATCAAAGTGAAGTCATAGTGGGTTAGAATGGGCCCTAAATCTAATGACTGGTGTGCCTGACTCACCTAGGTTTGCCACTGAAAAATGGATGTAGTTAGGTTTCAGTTTTCACGTGAGGCTCCACAATCTCATGGGGTTGTTCAGGCAAAATGCAGGCAGCCTATGTAAGTTCCTCTGCTTAGTCCAAGCCTACTTGATAATCGAATCCTCTGTTCCATCGGCCTTCACCAATTACCACGTGATCCCTATCTGCTCTCTTATTGAATTTTTACTTTAAATGGGTCTCCTAATGGATCTGAGGTTTCCCAAACTTGAAATATGTATAAAAATCAGAAGTTTATAAACTTCTGAAGAAGTTTAGGTTCTGTGCTCAGAGATTCTGGAGTGAATTTGGAGTGACTCAATGTTTCCCTTTCACTCCCTTTTTCTTTTGAATTTCTTTGTCCAGTTTTTCTTTTCAGTGATTCCTTCCCTTTTCTGTTTGCCTCTTTCTCTTAAGCCTGGTAAGAGACCCAAATGAGTCTGGGGAATAACAGAAGTGAAAGTCACAAACATTAAACATTTCCACAACAAGCATTACTGACCATAGAAGAAATATATAAGAGCACAGTCCCAAGATTTTCAGACCTTATAGAACCACCTGGGAAACACCCAGTTCAGAATTGACCTGGGGAACATTTAACAAATGAATATCAGTGCCTGGCCTCACCCTAGACCACTTAAATCAGAACCTCTGGTAGGGAAGTCTTTGCTGTTGTTGCTCAGTCACTGAGTTATGTCTAACCCTTGCGACTCCATGGTCTGCAGCCTACCAGGCCTCTCTGTCCCTCACTATCACCCAGAGTTTGCCCAAGTTCATGTCTGTTGAGTCGGTGATGCTATCCAACCATCTTATCCTCTGCCATAGCCTTTTGCATTTGCCTTCAATCTAAAAGATTGAAGGGGAACCTAGGCACTGGTTAGTTTTGATTAGCAACCCAAGTGATTCCCCTGGTAAGGAGGAAGCAGGGTTGAGACTGAGACCCATTGGGGTGATCGGGGGATATGTTTGCATAGATATCAGTCCACAGTGTCCTCCTGTTCTTCACAGGAATGCTCCCAGCTTGGAGATGGTGGACAGCTGCTGAGGGGTGAGGAATCAACCAAGGCTGAGATGCTCTCTGCAAAGGCCTCTCAGACATTTACCCATTGCCCATCCTCCCATCCACATCAGCACCTGAAAATATCTTAGGCCAACAGGAAGGCAAGCACTGTGCTTCCAGCAAGCCATGGCTCCTATACCTGACTTCTGGAGTCCTGGTCCTGACATTTTGCTCTGACATATTGAGGCCATGTCTCTTGATCTGTCTGTGTTGCCAGTTATACAACCTCTTATACAACTGGACCTAGGGATTTTCCATTTATGTCTCCTTAAGGGTTTTCCAGGAATATTCCTGACTACAATATACATCTTTTCCATTCTCTCCTTTTCATTCACAGGGATGTCCAGTAAAGGGCAGGCACAGTTTATGCACTCTGCCTGTCTAAAATTTAATGAATTATACTTCTAATGAGTTATTCTTTATTATAATGAATTTAACTGAAGAGAGATGTTACCACTCATAGTGCCTCCCATCTTCCTGATAACTTTTTGAGATTTTGCCAAAAAGAGACAAGACCTTGAAGTTGTGCAGTGGTCAAGGAGAGCTAATACTTAAAACTCATTACTTTTAAATTTACTTTTAAATTTTATTATTTTAAAATTTAAATTTTTAAATTTAAATTATTTTAAATTTTATTAAATTATTTATTATTTTAAATTTTATTATTATTAAATTATTGTTATTTAATTATATGCATCCACCAAGTTTAATTAACCAGCACCATAGTGACAGAAAGAATTGATGCTTCTGAACTGTGGTCCTGGGAAAACTCTTGAGAGTCCCTTGGACAGCAAGGAAATCAAACCAGTCAATCCTAAAGGAAATCAACCCTGAATACTCATTGCAAGGACTGATTCTGAAACTGAAGTTCCAATATTTTGGCCACCTGATGCGAACAACCAACTCATTGGAAAGGACCCTGATGCTGGGAAAGATTGAAGGCAGGAGGAGAAGGGGACGACAGAGGATGAGATGGTTGGATGGCATCATCAGCCCAATGGACTTGAGTTTCGGCATACTCCGGGAGGTGGTGAAGGACAGGGAAGACGGGCATGCTGCAGTCCATGGGGTCGCCAAGAGTCAGACACAACTGAGCAACTGAACAACAGATACTGACAGACACTTAGGTTGTTTCAGTCTCTTTTATAAACTATCATGGAGTGAATACGTTTCTACATACTCTGTATGTATGTGCTAGTATACCTGTAGGACATGTTTTTAGAAGTGGAATTTCTAAGATAAAAGGAACATGCATTTGTAGTTTTGAAAGATATTGCAGATTCCTGTTCGCAGGATTGTCCCGGTCGCTGTCCCACCACTGATATCTGATATGGATGACTCTCCATAGCTTCACTCGTGCAGTGCACTAACAGACAATACCATTGCCATTCTGATGGGGGAAAAGGAAATATCACTGCAGTTTTGACTTGCCTTTCTTTCACGATCAGTGAGATTGGACATCTTTCTAAATATTTAACAACTGTTTTCCTAATGAACTGTTTTTTCATCTTTTCCAGTTTTTCTGTTGAATTTTTAGTGTATTCTCACATTGACTTAATAAATTAGGAAAATGTATCTGGGATATGATACAAATACTTTTTTTAGATGGTCGTTTAGCACTATTGTGCTCTTTGTTTCTTGTGGATTAAGATTTATTTCTATATATATATTGATAGTTTTTATGATTTCTGGATTTTTGTTTCATACCTAACAAAGCCTACTCCTCTCTGCAAGTATATATATTTACTTTTATATATATATATATATAAATACTTGATATTATATATCTACCATATATACTAATACATATTATATATAATAATTTATATGGAGACTATATTTTATAAATTTTATATGTATTGTGTGTGTGTGTATATATATACGCACACTTTTTCCTTCTAGTACTGTTATTTTTTTATTGAAGTATTATTGATTTACATGTTGTTACTTTCTGCTGTACAGCGAAGTGATTCAGTTATACATACATATGTGTTCTTTTTTAAACATTCTTTTCCATTATGGTTTATTATAAGATACTTAATATAGTTCTCTGTGCTATACAGTAGGACCTTGTTGTTTATTCATTCTATATAAAGTAGCTTGCTTCTGCCATCCCCAGCCTGCCACCTCATCCCTCTCCCAATCATCTCGCCCTGGCATCCACAAGTCTGTTTTCTATGTCCATGATTCTGTTTCTGTTTCATAGAGAGGCTCATTTGTGTCCTGTTTTAGAGTCTACATATAAGTGATATTATATGGTATTTGTCTTTGTCTGACTTACTTCACTTAGTATGATAGTCTCTAGTTGCATCCATGTTGCTACAAATGACATTATTTCATTCTTTTTTATAACTGAGTAGTATTCCGTTGTGTGTGTATGTATGTGTGTATATACATGCTGCTGCTGCTAAGTCGCGTCAGTCGTGTCCGACTCTGTGCGACCCCATAGATGACAGCCCACCAGGCTCCCCCGCCCCTGGGATTCTCCAGGCAAGAACACTGGAGTGGGTTGCCATTTCCTTCTCCAATGCATGAAAGTGAAAAGGGAAAGTGAAGTTGCTCAGTTATGTCTGACTCTTTGTGACCCCATGGACTGTAGCCCACCAGGCTCCTCCATCCATGGGATTTTCCAGGCAAGAGTACTGGAGTGGGGTGCCATTGCCTTCTCTGGTGTATATACATACATACATATATATGTGTGTGTGTGTATATACCATGTCTTCTTTATCCATTCATCTGTCAATGAATAAGTTAGGTTGTTTCCATGTCTTAGCTATTGTGAATAGTGCTGCTAAGAATAGGGATGCAGGTATCTTTTTAGATTAGAGTTTTGTCTGGATATATGCCCATATACCCAGTGGGATTTCTGGATCAAATGGTAATTCTGTTTTTAGTTTTCTGAGGAACCTCCATGCAGTTTTCCACAGTAGCTGCACCAAATTACATTCCCATCAGTAGTATGTGAGGTTTCCCTCTTCTCCATATCTCTCCAGAATTTGTTATTTGTAGAGTTTTAGTGATGACCATCCTGACTGGTGTGAGGTGGTACCTCATTGTAGTTTTGATTTGCATTTTCCTAATAGTGATGTTGAGCATTCTTCTAGTATTCCTGATTTCTTTTTGTACTTTTGAATGTTTACTGAGAAATCTCTTCCCACTGATAAGCAATGCCACATTTATCATATACTAAACATATATTGGGGGTCTATTTCCAGACTATATATTAGCCCATTAATTATTCTATTTTAATTACTGTCTTTATAATTTACATCTTATAGAACTGGGCCTAACTCATTACTCTTCTATTTCATAATTTATCCTGGTGACTATTGCTTTCGGGTTTTTACAGATGAACTTAGCATCGGCTTATCTATCTTAAATCCTGAGAGTATTTTGATCATGAATTACATTAAATGTATATGTTAAGTTAAAGGAAATTGATAGATTTATGATGAATCTGTGCAAAAACAAGGTATATATTTTCATTCATTCAAGTCATATTTTGTATCCTTCTTTAACATTTAAAAATGTTCTCCATGTAAATCTCACACATTTCTTATTTACACCTAGTTTTTAGCTCTTTAATGGATTTGGGTTCTTTTCCTTTTTTGATATTTTGAAAGAGATCTTTTCTTCGCTTATAAAATTTAACTTGCTGAGATTTGTATACTTGAACCTTATTGATTTTTGTATATTAAGTTTTACCCAGTATTCTGATTTTCCAGAAAGAACAATAGCCCCAAGGTCCAGCAATTTTAAAAGTCTCCAGGGAAAAGATACAGACAGATGTGACATGTTTGCCAACTAAAGATCATCAGATTTCTCCTTTCTGCCTTTCTTAAAAGATATTATTTCAGGATCAAGGCAAGGAAATTTAGAATGGTGACCATATTTGCCAAACTGAAAATATAAATAGATTCCAAATGGATTTACATAAAGTCATAGATGATAGCTCACTAATCCAAGTGATGCAGCATGCTTGGCCTTGCATTTCCCTGGGGGATATAGCCTCCCTGTCCACTCACCTCCTAACACTCCTCAGCATCCCTATATGACCTCCCATACTAGCCATGCCAGCAAAGTTGAACTTCTATGCCTCTGCTTATGTTACCTTGCCTAGAAGGCATCCTGCTGTGTCTTGTCAATTCCAAATCTTATCCTCTCTTTAAAGAATTCATGTGCCCTGATCATCTATAATCTTCTCTCTGATATTAGTGGTAACATTGTCTCTAAATAATTACCAGATTTGGGAATTGGATATCCCAGTATTATATACCACTTACTGATTCTGTCATCCTAGATAAATTCGTTAACCTCTCGAAGCCTTGATTTTCTCCGATATACACTGAGAGTAATACTATGTAATGTACTTATCAGCCTTGGTCGTTATCAGGGTTAGTGCATTTTAAAATATTATATAAACTCTAAAGCGATATCCAAATATCAGATATAAGGAATCACCTCCAGGCTAAAAAGTCAGTCTACAAAGAGAAAGAAACAGCGCTCTTTCCTCTTGCTTTAAGAGGGATTAAGAAAGGGTACAGAAGAATAGGAGCTGTTCTCCTTTTCAGATTCAACTGATTGAGTCAGTTGGGCAGTGCGCTGCGCATTCTGGAATAGCTGGAATAGCAGATAGGCTTTATCACAAGTACCACTACTAACTGTCCATGAGTGGCTGCACAAACACTGTATTCAGGAGTCCTAGGACCCATCAGGGTGGAGAGGACAGATGCCTGTGGTTCCTTAGTAATGACTACATGAGCCGGAAGATCAATGGCAGAATAAATGACACACATCTGCTTTTCTTCCCTCAGCTTTGCAATCCCAGCATGGAAGAACAGGAGCTGACTCCTATCACTGTCACCCTGTGATGTTTCTTCAGTGTCTTTCTTGCCATTAGCCTGATTGTGTCTTAAATCTGATTTGAGTTCCACTTGTTTCTTCAGGGTCTAACCAGAAAATTCAGGCTGCCTCTTAGGAAGCCCATCTCAAGAGCACACTTCAGTCACGTCAACAGTTATCTATGTTCTTACACCCTGTGGGACACTCCATGCTGGGGGCATGGGAAAACCAATAGCATTTATTGAATACTTTCTATGTGCCAAGCACTGTTTCAAGACACTTCCTGATCTTTTTTATTTCATTTTTTAAAATTTTATTTTATTTTTAAACTTTACAGTATTGTATTAGTTTTGCCAAATATCGAAATGAATCCACCACAGGTATACCTGTGTTCCCCATCCTGAACCCTCCTCCCTCCTCCCTCCCCATACCCTCCCTCTGGGTCGTCCCAGTGCACCAGCCCCAAGCATCAATAAACTCTGTCCATTCTATAGATGAGGAAAATGAAATTATTGAGATCAAACATGTTGTCCTTGAACCTGAAAAATTCTTTTCCCTAAAGTATAATGTCTCACCCTCAAAGGTCCTCAAGGGTCCTCTGAGTGTGTGCTGTCTCAAAAGACATTTATTGACTGTTGGGTCAGCTGACATACAATTCTTCTACTTGCTAATAACAGGGCTGAAACTCTTCAGATCTTCCATTTATGAGACTTATTTTAATTTTTCTGTTGTCTTCATACAGGAGAGAGACACTGTCAACCAGAACAAACCTTAAGACGTTTGCAAGATTACTTGATGATCTATATTTATACTGCAGGAGCTGCTAACTGTTATTTTATTTATGGCACTCTGGATCTCAATCTCCTCAGTTTCATTACTCCCAATTAAGCTTATGTGTGCTCACAAAGCATCATTACATGATTTAATGACAGTATTTTGAATTAATTATATGCAGACATTTTATAATGTATTCTAGGTGCCTCACTAAAATTGGAGCTGCTTTTTATAGATGCACAAATGAGGGTGGCTATGTTACTCAAGTTCTACTTCCAAGAATTATCCCCTACCTAAGGTAAAATGACATACCCCTACATGCATGCTTTTAGAATTCCATGATTTAATACATAGCTATTTACTCTCACTAAACATATAACTGGAAAAAGAAGCCTCTCCAACCTGGATATATTAAAACATATTCAAACATTTATTCATTACCTTCCCCTTACTGATTATTGGTGATGAATTGAGGTGAAAGGTAGATCATCACGCCACAATGGCCACAACTACATTTGAGGCATGGAGATTATTAAGGTTCTCAGAAAAAAACAGAGGGATTTGTATTTTAGCTGGAGTTAATTCTATGGAGAATCAAGTGAGAAAAATACTTAGCTCTCCCTGAGGCAAATGAGGTTACCATGACCTCTTCCAAGACATTAAGTGGTTCGTGGAAGTATAATTTTATGTAACATTTTATAATATTTCACTCCCAGAGTGCTTTTCTCTCTTAAGACTGTGAAAGCATGATTCCCTGTTCCTTCTGGGCTCTCCCCTCCAGCCCTATTTTGGGGGCTGATCTATACCCAAGTCTTCATTGCTCTTACACTGCCACCTCTACCCTCGGTCCAACTCCACCATCCACCCACAGCCTCCCCATCTCCTCTGCCTAGCTTCTTCATCCTTCTTCCCAAGTCTCCCCACCTCCATTCCTGGAACTAATCTACTGAGACCTGACTTTTCTGCTTCTTAATCCTACCATCAGAAATTGCCTGTCCTATATCATATTCTTTCAGGGTTCCCCTCTCTAGCAGAACATGTGATCAACAAGTTAATGCTTGGTACAGATGACAGAGGGCTTCGCTGGTGGCTCAGCTGGTAAAGAATCCGCCTGCAATGTGGGAGACCCAGGTTTGATCCCTGGGTGGGGAAGATCCCCTGGAGAAGGGAAAAGCTACACACTCCAGTATTCTGGCCTGGACAATTCCATGGACGGTATAAACCATGAGGTCTCAAAGAGTTCGACTCGACTGAGCAATTTTCACTTTCACAGATGACTGAGGATAGGTCAATGTGTTATACTTCAACAAATAATTCTAAATAAAAACTACATTGTGTGAAACACAATACATGTGACAGAGGAAAGCAAAGATGAAGTCATCTTGTCCTTCTCTCTTGTTTAGTCTAAATAACAAAAATGACATCATGCAATGTGGTCATCCACTCAGTCTTGATTTCAAATGAACTTTACTCTCCAAAATTAAATGTACTTTGAGCAATGGTCTAACACCAGTGGGGTTATTTGAAAGAATATGCCACCAATTCTGAAGGTAAATTTCAAAAGAGATAGATGCTTTAGTTGAAAGAGCACAGACTTTGACAAATCTAGACAGATATGAGCTCACATCTAAGCTTGCTAAATGGCTAAAATTAGGTAACTCTGCAAATATTTCCAAGGCTCAGACTTCCCAGCTTCACAATGGGGATAAACTCACCTATCTTGTAGATTTAATAGACAAAATTAAATGGTAGGTATAATATTTTAAGCAAAGTGAGTGAAGTGAAGTTGCTCAGTCATGGCCAACTCTTTGCAACCCCATGGACTATAACCTACGAGTCTCCTCCATCCATGGGATTTTCCAGACAAGAATACTGGAGTGGGTTGCCATTTCCTTCTCCAGGAGATGTTCCCGACCCAGGCATTGAACCAGGGTCTCCCACATTATAGGCAGATGCTTTACCGTCTGAGCCACTAGGGAAAAGGTAGCATCTTAAATAAGTGAAAACTTTCCCAAGGGTCAACCTTCTTTTTTACAATTACTTCCTGGTACATTCATTTATGCAACAGAAAGATGATATTCTTTATAGTTATGCCTACTGCAAGTGACCAAAGACCTGTATATTGGCAACCCGCCACTTAATTGCACATTCAAAAATCATTGACTCCTCTGAAAACTCCCCACAGAGTAAAACAGCTGTTCTTCTGTGAAATTCTTTCAGCCCACAAACCTTGGCATTGGAAGGTAGCAACAGGATGTCATCTTATAGCAATAGATTGCCTCCATTCTGGTTCTTCCCTGGGTGAATCTAGAAATGGGCCATTTTCTGCTTTCAAGAAGGATCCATACTCTTTTTTAAAAATGGCTCAAGTCCTGCTGCGATCTATGCTTGTGCTGAGTGAAGATTTTTTGGCTTAGGGCTTTTGGATATATTCTCAGTGACCATATGAGAGCTAATGGCTTGTAAAGGCTTTATAAGGGCTGGAGGGTTCTGCTGCTTTCCAGGGCATTCAGGGCAGAATTTTGCTGTGCCCTGGTACTATTGGGAGAAGAACCTATCCGGAACTAGCAGCATCTGTTGAAATTCCATTTTCAGTCCCTTACTATTGGGAGGCAAGTTGCTATAAATTCAAAAGGCTCAGTGTCCACATTCAGTTCAATTCAGTTCAGTCTCTCAGTCATGTCCAACTCTTTGTGACCCCATGAATTGCAGCATGCCAGGCCTCCCAGTCCATCACCAACTCCCGGAGTTCACTCAAACTTCACATCCATCGAGTCAGTGATGCCATCCAGCCATCTCATCCTCTGTCGTCCCCTTCTCCTCCTGCCCCCAATCCCTCCCATCATCAGAGTCTTTTCCAATGAGTCAACTCTTCACATGAGGTGGCCAAAGTACTGGAGTTTCAGCTTTAGCATCATTCCTTGCAAAGAAATCCCAGGGCTGATCTCCTTTAGAATCAACTGGTTGGATCTCCTTGCAGTCCAAAGGACTCTCAAGAGTCTTCTCCAACACCACAGTTCAAAAGCATCAATTCTTCAGCGCTCAGCTTTCTTCACAGTCCAACTCTCCTGGAGAGTAATAATCAAAACATAGGCTATTATGAAGAATGAAAGAGTGATTAAGTAATTGGAGAACAAAATCAACCTTGTTAAAGCAGTGAGTACAGCAAATTCAATTGGCTTCCTTCTTTCATCTAGCCCTAATCTCAGATTCAAGATCAATCTTAACTCATAGCCAAGTAAATTTCCATCTATTGATATAATTCTAGAGATAACAGGAAATTCCCCCCCAAACAAATATTCCAACAAAACATAACTGATTTGCTGATTTCTTTCCAACAGAGCCTTACCTGACTTGCTTCCTGTTTCACATAAAGCTCTCTGCATATGTCTCCTCTTCAGAGAGATCTGCCCTGACCATCCTGTCTAAAATAGTCCCTCTCTGTATGACTTTATCTCCTTTGCTTCGTTTTCCTCATGGGATTTACTAGTACCTGAACTTAGATTATACATGCATTTGTTTAGTCTCTGCCTTCCCCCACTAGTATGTGGGCTTAGTAATGGCATCGAGTTTGTCCATCTGGTTCATAGCTGTTCTCCCATCTATTGATATAATTCTAGAACAGGGTATGGAAATGTTTGACAGGTACTCAGTAAGCATTTGTTGAATAAATAAATAACATATTATTCTACAACTAGTCTTAATTTCCTTTCCTTATAGCTGTATTTATAGCAAGAACCATCATTTATTAGGCATTTATTTGATCCCTTGACACTTTATATGGATAATATAATTTAATATTTTGAACATCCTCTATGAGAAAGGAATAATTATGATCTCCTAATATGGGTAAGAAAATGAAAGTTTAAAGAGGTTAAGTGTCTTGCCCAAAGGCAGAAGTACAGATGGGATTCATTCTCCATTATTGGACTATAGAATCATCTGCATTTTCAATTCCTCCCATCCCTTCCCGCGTCTGCACTTAAATTCTGCTGTATTTTAAACTGCCTTCCTATTGCATGTCAAAATTAAAGTACCTCTAGGGATGAGAAACATTAAATGTGAGTCATTCACCCTCTTTGGTTCACTAACATGCTATCAGATGCAGCTGGGGAGAAGGAGATAGAGGTTGGAAATCTGAGCACCTGAGATGGGAAATCTTAGAATACTAGCATATAAGACTATTGAGATGTTGAGATATTTTTCCAAAGGTTACTCCACTTTATAATCATTCCACATCCAGA
The DNA here is from genome assembly GCF_002263795.3 of Bos taurus. Lineage (NCBI taxonomy): Eukaryota > Metazoa > Chordata > Mammalia > Artiodactyla > Bovidae > Bos > Bos taurus. The sequence continues at coordinate 14,532,442 of NC_037355.1, read as the reverse complement.
GTGTTCTTCCTCTTCAACCCAGGGCTGTTTTCCCCTTTGAAATTTAGCATCTCCAAGACAGCAGGGCTCTGGGGGATTGCTGGTTTAACAATACTTCCCTTGGGTGTAAAAGAAGCCAATCAGACACAAGATGAGAAATTGCCAGAAGTTGTTTTGTTTCAACTCCAGTGTCATTCCACTCTGTATTATTGAGAGTCCAGGAAAAGGTACTGGCTAATTTGATTTGACTCTCACCTGGGCAATCCCAGCACTCGGTATCCTCCATAGGACAGATCACAGCCAGCCTGTCACTGTTATCACAGCCGATAGGACATAGCTGCTGAGCAAAAGGGAAGAATAAGAATAACAAGGTACCAGGTTGGCTGTACACGTAGGTGGGAAGGAAGACTGTTTCCATGTTGTCATTTGAGAGGTATCACAGGCTACTTGTAGTCTTTTAGTTTGAGATCCTCCATTAGTGTCGTTTCAATTCCAGGAAGAGATGTCTCCAGAAGTCTCCGTTGCTTGAGAAGGCAGGAAGGGCACATTAAGCTTGGGTTAGCTAGCTGTTACCATAGCAACTAGAAGCAAAGCCCTGGGGGAGATGAAACTTAGGGCAGGTAAGTTTTGATGAGGAGGAAAAGGGACAGAGTGAGAAGTTAGATGAGGTGGCACCATAATTGGTAGCCCTGGGCAGCCATGTAACAGTCATCTATAAAACAAAAGTTTCCTACCCATTTTAGTCAGGTATAATCTTAAATTTCTGCATCACAAGGTTAGCCATGGTTCACCTTGAAATGGTTAGCTCTCACTCTAATGATACGTGAGTTGTTTTTTTTTTTTGGATGTGCTGGGTCTTCGTTGCTGTGCAGGCTCTTCTCTCATTGTGGCGAGTTGGGGCTACTCTCTAGTTGGAGTTCAGGCTTCTCATTGCGGTGGTTTCTCTTGTTGTGGAGCACTGGTGTGTGGGCTTCAGCAGTCACGGGTCTCAGGCTCTAGAGCACGGGTTCAATAGTTGTGGTGCTTGGGCTTAGTGGCTCCGTAGCATATGGATCTTTCCGGATGAGATCGAAGCTGTGTCTCTTGCATTGGCAGGCGAATTCCTTACCACTGAGACACCAGGGAATTCCCAATACATAAGCCCTCCTCATCTTCTAGTCCATTTCCAGTTCAGTTCAGTGGCTCAGTCATGTCCAACTCTTTGTGACCCCTTGGACTGCAGCACGCCAGTCTTCCCTTCCGTTTCCAAGACAAATACAATTTCATTTTCTCAAGCAGCAACAAAACCAAAAATTAGATTCTACCTCTCGCATTGTACATGAGAGCCAAAGACAATTGGCCAGATACCAGGATCTTTCTTATTATATTTCCAGATTCACCTGGGACAATAGATTGTAGGAGGAAATAGATTGTAGTTCACTTTTTTAATTGAATATTATAAAAGTCATTATCTTTCAAAAGAAGGTTTCCAATGAAAAATATATCTTATAACATCTTAGAGTAAGGAAGGATGTTAACTCCTCTTTTCAAATTCCATCTGCTTCTCTCACAGAGAAGAGTGCTGAGAGTCAGAGGTTAATTGTGTCCTCTAACCACCTAATCGCTGTCATTTCTAATTATTGCTAGAGAAGAAAACCAGGAATTCCCAGTGCCCTCCATTTATGTGCACTGAAAATCCAGTTTGCATATCAGCAGGAAATGTCAGCATCAGGACCAAGAATGTTCAATTTGTTGTAATAAAAGTAATAAGAGCTGACATCTGTTGAGTACTTACAATGTGCCAGGCATGGGGCTAAATGCTTTAAAACATGTATCTCACTTAACCTCTGTCCTCTAGGGATGTTTAACCCATTTTATAGATGGGAACATCATAGCTGGGAGAAGCTGGGTAACTCGTTTATAGTCAAACAACTAGGAAGGGATGGACTCAAGGTCCGACTCCAGCCATTGCTTCTGACCATAACACTAAACCATGGGTCCTGGCTGTTTCTATGTCTCACTTTTCTGTAAGAAAACTAGGGATCAGTAATCAACTATATTCATGAGTTTAATGCCTCCCTTCCACAGCTAAATCCATGGCCAAGGAAAGTCATCCAGCTCTAGCCAAGCAACCATATTCCCTAAGTATCTACTTAAAACAAAACAAAAAAAACAAACAAAAAAAGACAGCTTTTTTTCTGACTATACATGTAAATCATATTCAACATGCAAAATTTAAAAACAAAGACAAAGGTAAAGGAAAAAACTTATATCTCCTATAGTAATACCAAGAATCACATGCATTTCTTCCATTTAAAGACCACTATATTTCTTGTAAAAATCAACAGTAATCTCTGGCTTTTTCTTCAGATGTCATTTTCCTTAAGGAAATTCACATAGCGAATGATCACCATCAAAAATTATGTACTTTTTAGTTCATTTATTTATTCAACTGAGATCTACTGCTTGAGTGCCTACTCTGTGCCAAGTGCTTTGCTAGTTGCTGGAACTCACTGATGGTTGAAGACAGGCCCTGGTCCTGGGCTCATGGAAACTACAGATTAATTCTCTCAATGGGTTTTACCTTAGCCAGCTTGGAAAGATACAAATGCTCTTAGTCCAGGCGCCAAACTGAAGTAATTCTTTTCCTCAGTGTGATAGATGGAGGAGTGATACAAAGATATGTCACAACAAAAAGCTACTTAAAATTGTGGGTCTTATGATCCGTGTCATGGCAAACATAGGTCACAGACTGGGATTTTAAGAATGTCCCACCTTAAAGATTGTTCTTGTCCCTGACAGATATTCCTTTGGTGCTATGCTGGCAGCCTTCCATGAAGAGGGGGTCTTTATGCTTGGAATTCCTTTAACACGGACAAGATCGGCCATTAGACAAACACTGCTGAGGTTGACTGAAATGTGTGATTAAAACTCATTCTAAACAATACAAGATGGGGCCTTGTTTTCTAAGAACAGGTATTTCTGGGAGTAATGCTAATAGAAGTCTAAAGGCTGTGGGAATAGAGGAGACAATTCATAAGTCAGCCAGACTTTCCTAATTTCCTATTTCAGCTGTAACGAATTGCCACAAGTTTAGTGGTTTAAAGCAACACACATTTATTCTCTTCTAGTTCCAGAGATCAAAAGTCTAAAATGGGTCTGCAGGACTGTGTTACTTCTGGAGATGCTAGGGAAGAACCAGTTCTTATCTTTTCCAGCTCCTAGAAGCCCCATGTTCTTTGCCTCACAGGTCACTCTGACCTCTGTTTTCACTCTCATATCTCCTTCATTGACTGTGGTCTTCCTGTCTCCCTCTTATTATGAACTTTGTGATTACAGTGGTTCCATTCAGATAATCCAGGATAATTTTACGATCTCAAGAAACTTAATCATACTTGCAGAGTCTCTTTTTACCATGTCTAGGACCAGGGGTTAGGACCTGGATGTCTTGGGGAGGGGTCATTATTTGGCCTCCCACAGATTATAATGACTAACTTGAGTATCTCCCATTTTTGTCAAGCTGGGAGTGTCTGCAGTAAAGATTTGAGTCCATCTCACATACTTTTCTCTCTCTTCTCTCCATAGCCCCTCTCCTGTCCTTTCACTCAGCTCTGTCTGGATTCATATACTGAGTCCTCCTTTCTGGGCTTTTCCTTCCTCCCAACAGCAAGACGTTGGTATCAGAGTTCTGTTCCAGTACTCTTCCTTATTTATTTCACCATAATCATTATTGGTGCTTGAGAAGCCCAAGGATACATTGTGTAATTGAATTTGTGCTCAAAACTGCCTACAGTAGACTCTTGAAAGGAGACTTAGTCACTGAACATTTATTTTAGCCATATAATTGCAAATTTCTGGTCGCTTACTTTTGGGAAGATGAGCGAAATATAGAGGTCTGTTTAATTTTTAGAGGCTGAACCTACCAACAGAAGTGTGTTCTCTCTGGCGTAAGGTCTGCAGGCATTTTGGTAATGGAGGCAAGCTAATGGAGCCACATTTCAGTGCCATGTGAATCATACACTGGCCAATTCCTTAGGACCTAAAGGACCTAGAAAAAGATGCCATTACTGACTTCCCTTTTAGATGGAAAGCTCCTTAGGAGAAGAATCTAAAAAAAGATAATTACGTGGAGATTATTATGTTAATGTCAGTGGTGGTCATGCCCCTACAGAAGGAAAAACATCCCAAAGCAGAGATGACAAGCAGGAAGCTCATGTACTGCCCTTGTTCCACACCCACGACAGACATCACTAATCAATCAAGCACAGTTCCTCCACAGAGCCTGGCCCTAAAACCATTCCCAACTGAATGTTCCAGCCAGCCACAGCTATTCACGTGGGATTGGCAAATCAGTGGAGCTCTATCTGACATCCCTGCATTAGAGATCCAACGCCCTCTTGTTTCCAGACCTTAAGGAAAATTCCTCCTACGGCAATCCATCAATAAAACACTCTGGTGCCTAGAACACCACTTGAACTCAATTTTTGGAGCTGGCAAAACCCTGAGAGAGACTCATTTACAAGGGAGGCAGATACATCCTCTTCCTGTTTCCCTATTACCTGTTTGGAGACTCTCTCAGGGAGGATCCTGTCTCAGTGTCTCCAGCCCCTCCTCTGGGGATATTGGAAAATGGAGCTTTGGTACTGAACTTCTGTGCTTTGAATTCCTGCATTAAATATGCAGCCCTGCCCCCAATTTCTGCTCTTTTCTTCCTTAATCATGTGCCTCTGTCCTCAAACCGGAATCCCGCTAGGTCCCCAGGAGTACCCTCCCCAAGGACTACCAGGCAGTACTGTCAAACTCTTCAAAGGCAAGGAGGGGAGATAACCACAAACTTATCCATCCCTGTCTTTTTTCACCTTGTGGTTTCCACTCACAATAAGCAGCCTTAGAGGTTATCAAATACCGCCCGGGGTTTTGACAGCCATTCATCCATTAAAGCCTCTGATTGCCTGGCATAATTGCGACTGTACTCCTGTCCCTGTTCCATGAACATGGCCCCTCAACTGTTCTCAGGCACTGGCTGGCTTTTACCCCAGAGCTTGCTAGGAAAGAGGAAAACCCAGCTTATTCAAACAGCTCAGTGACAGGTGAGCCAGCTACATCAGACATGGGAAGGGAGGAAGACCAGCACTGCTACCGTGTGCTTGCTTTGAATCAAGAGAAAATTATTTATGCAGCTGACTCCCCCAAATTCTAGCTTAAGATCACAGGGAGGTTTTTGCTTTGGACCAGAGTCATCAAGAGTCTGCATAATCTTGGAAGAGCTCGAATCAAAAGAGCAGATCTCTTCAGTCTCCCAATTTCAGCGTCTTTCTCAGACTCAGTCAATAATCCAGCTGCAGGCTCTGCAGCAAAGCACAGTCATCCAGCTTTGAGTCTGAATTGCTACCTTCAGAGGGGGCTTTTCAGCGTGGAGATAAGCCGCCTGATTGCCTTCCTTGCCGGGTTCCCTCCTGGGAACGCGCACCTGAGTGAGGGCTCTGCAGCAGCCTGCCTGGGTCACACTGCGGTACCTGGGAGCTGAACTGTCCAGAGGGATGCACCAGGCTGGGACTCTGAGCACACTGCCGCTTCTGCCCCACTCCCCTACCCCCCACCCCCCAATAGACAAGGACCAAGACTGAGAAAGCAGCCTAAAGCCGCCCCTGCTGCATGAGGGAGGCTGTGAACCTCTGTTGGAGAAGGCGGTTAAGGGAGTGCTGAGAGGGCGCGCTGAGAAGGACCTTCCCCCAGCACCATCTGTGACTCTGCAGAGGTCAGTGGCAGATCCCTTGGGTGGAGTTCTGAGGCCCAGGCTCTGCCCCTGACATGGTTATCATGTCAGTTATGCCTCAGGACCTCTTAGTTCTCAGGTGCTAGATCTTTAATTACTTATCATTTTTGTCTTGAGAACATTTTTTAAAAATAGAAAAGTAAAAAAGAAATATAATTATGTACACACTTTCTAGCCAAGAGAGAAAGTTGGTAACATTTTTAATGTTTATTTCAAGACCTGTTTTTCAAATAGAAATGAAGTGGGGCAGGACATAAGATGGACACCCCTTCTGTCCTTTTATCCTCCCTACTTAGCACTTTCTCCACCCTCGGAGAAAACACCTGGAAGAAATTAAGACACTCTCTTCTCATCCACTTGCAGACATTTCCTTTACCTATACAAAAAAAGAGAGAGAATATATAATATTGGGGGTGCAAGACAAATTTTAGAATTTGTCTCTTTCTGCACATCTATTCTGCAACTTGCATTTTTCCACTCTGTACTGGGATGTGTTGTTCTATGTAGAGAACTCATGTTCACCTGTATGGCAATGGGTCAGATGATTTCTAAGCCCCTACCTGGCCTTAACACTAAGCCAGTAGTTCTCAGGTTGCACATTAAAGTCCCCTGGGGCATTTTAAAATGCAGATTTCCAGGCCCTGGTCTTAGAGATTCTGAATTTGTTGGTCTAGGCATTTGCCTCGGAGAAGGCAATGGCACCCCACTCCAGTACTCTTGCCTGGAAAATCCCATGGACAGAGGAGCCTTGTAGGCTGCAGCCCATGGGGTCTCTAAGAGTCGGACACGACTAAGCAACTTCATTTTCACTTTTTACTTTCAGGCATTGGAGAAGGAAATGGCAACCCACTCCAGTGTTCTTGCCTGGAGAATCCCAGGGGTGGGGAAGCCTGGTGGGCTGCCGTCTATGGGGTCGCACAGAGTCGGACACGACTGAAACGACTTAACAGCAGCAGCAGACATTTGCCTTGGGATTCTGTGATTCCAGGGAGGAGAATTATGGCTGGCTGCTGTGCCTCTCCTGGTAGATTAGAAGCAATTTTACATCTTCCAACAGAATTATACCAACGAAAATGAATTTGCTAGGGATACTCCCTGAAACCTGCTGGTAGCCGTGTCTGAGGGATGGCAAAAGTCTCTCTCTCTCTATCTTACTGCTAAAAAATGATGTTTATGATCCCTAGCAATGGACACACCCCCGTCTCTGTTCCCTGGCAGAAATGGAGATGTTCCTGTTGAAAGAACCATCAGGGAGATGACCCCATCAGATAAGGGAGAAAACCTCAGAGAGTAAAATGTGAGAGGAATAGGCATCATGCTCTTTTCATCATGTTGCAGCATAAGAGGGAAGAAACTACTGCACGAAGGGCAGATAATCTATCGACAACTACCCCCCCCCCAACTTTTATTATTGCTAGACTCAGCCTCCTCACAGGAAGGCACTTGTTACTATGCCATCTGTAGCTTTGCTAGAGAGAGAAATCATAGAAATCTGGGCCCTGCCCTGTAAGGGTCAGTCTTGGAACAGAGTTCAGGCATCAAGGTGACCTTGATGGTTCTTTCTCTTGTCCTCATTCCTTATGCCACAGATAAAACTACCTGGAAAGAATGACACAGTAAAGTGCATTTTAACTGTCTATCCTTATGTAATACATTCAACTAATATTTATTGAGTGCTAACTAGGGGCAACCACTGAGCTGCTAGGTCATGGGGATCCCAAGGGCCCAACGATGCACTTTTCTCTCCATGGCATGTAGGCCAGTAAACAGACAACCAAATAGTATGTATAAAGTGTGCTACAGCAGAGGGACGCACAGATGATCTGAAACAACAAAAGAGGCTGGAAAGAGAGAAATCAACTTAATCTTGGGGTCTCAGAAATATTTCCTAGAGGAGCAATTCTCAAAGATAAGTGTGCATAGGAGCACCTGGAAGGCTTCTGGCCCTCCAACCCCAACTGCTAGCCCTCACCCCAGAGTTTCTGCTTCAGTCAGTCTAGGACAGAAACCGAGAATTTGCATTTCTAATACTCTTTCAAGCAATACTGATCCTGTTGGTCTGGAGACCACATTTTGAAAACCACAGTCCTACAGGAACCAAAGTCTCAACCTATGCTACTCAAAGGATGGTCTGCAGACCAGCAGTTTCACAACATGGGCTTCACTTGGAAACCTGTTAAGAAATGTGGAAATTCAGGTCCCACCTGAGATATACTGAGTCAGAGTCTCCCTCAAGACCCTGGGTGAGGGACTTCCTTGGTGGCTCAGTGGTAAAGAATCTGCCTGCCAATGCAAGAGACACGGGTTCCATCCCTGGACTGGGAGGATTCAACATATCACAGAGCAACTAAGCCCCTGGTGGTGGTTTAGTCACTAAGTCATGTCTGACTCTTGTGAGCCCATGAACTTTAGCCTGCCAGGCTCCTCTGTCCATGCCCTACAACTATTGAACCTGTGCTCTGGAGTCTAGGAACGGCGAATACTGAAGCCCATACAGCCTAAAGCCTGTGCTCTGCAACAACAGAAGCCACCGCAATGAGAAGCCCGAGCACTGCAACTAGAAAGTAGACGCCACTCGCCAAAATTCGAGAAAAGCCCGCACAGCAGTGAAGACCCAGCAGAGCCAAAAGAGAAAAAAGAAAACTTAAAAACCATAAAACAGAAGCAATATCGTAACAAATTCAATAAAGACTTTAAAAATGGTCCTTATCAGGGGAAAATAAAGACTCCAGGTGATACCTGTGCACATTAAAGTATGGAAACCACTGGTTCTCCAACTTGACCACACACTGGAATCACCTGGGCAGTTTAAAACACTAGTGGTGCCTGGCTTCCACCCCTGGCAAGTCTGGTTTAATTGGTATAGGGCACAAAAAGCTCCCCCAGGTGATTCTAATACACAGCAAATTTTGAGAATCACTGGCCATTTACCTCAGGTAAATTCAGCCTGAGTAGGAGTTTGCCCCACAAAGAAGGACAGGAAGCACGTTGCAGAAAGCAAAATATGCAAAGGCTCAGTGGAAGAAAGAGCAAAGTGGGTTGAGTGAATGAAAAGGGGTTTGGTGAGCTCAGAGTGCAGTGTTAGAAGCAGAGGAGAAGTGATGAGTTTTGAGCCATCTGGGAGATGGTGAGGGATGGGGAGGCCTGGCATGTTGCAGTCCATGGAGTCACAAAGAGTCGGACATGACTTAGTGACTGAGCAGCAACAACAGTGAATTTTGAGGCTAGAGGTTTCTTGTTGTTCAATTGCTAAGTCATGTCTGACTCTTTAGGACCCCATGGACTATGGCACACCAAGCCTCCCTGTCTCTCACTATCTCCTGGAGTTTGTCCAAGTTCATGTCCATTGAATTGGTGATGCTATCCAACCACCTCATCCTCTGCCACCCCTTCTCCTTTTGCCTTCAGTCTTTCCCAGTATCAGGGTCTTTTCCAATGAGTTGGCTCTTCACACCAGGTGGCCAAAGTATTGGAGCTTCAGCTTCAGGATCAGTTCTTCCAATGAATATTCAGTGTTGATTTCCTTTAGGGCTGACTGGTTTGATCTCCATGCTGTCCAAGGAACTCTCAAGAGTCTTCTCCAGCACCACAATTCGAAAGCATCAGTTCTTCAGTGCTCAGCCTTCTTTATGGTCCAACTCTCACGTCCGTAAATGACTATTTGACTAGATGGACCTCTGTTGGCAAAGTTGTGTCTCTGCTTTTTCATATGCTGTCTAGGTTTGTCATAGCTTTCCTTCCAAGAAGCAAGTGTCTTCTAATTTCATGGCTGCAGTCACCATCTGCAGTGATTTTGAAGCCCAAGAAAGTAAAATCTGTCACTGCTTACACTTTCTCCCTTTCTATTTGCCATGAAGTGATGGGACCGGATGCCATGATCTTAGTGTTTCTAATGTTGGGTTTTAATCCAGCTTTTTCACTCTCCTCTTTCCCCCTCATCAAGAGGCTCTTTAATTCCTCTTTGCTTTCTACCATTAGAGTAGTATCATCTGCACATCCAAGGTTGTTGATATTTCTCCTGGCAATCTTGATTCCAGTTTGTAACTCATCCAGCCTGGTATTTTGCATGATGTACTCTGCACAAAAGGTAAATAAACAGAGTAACAATATCCAACTCCTTTCCCAGTTTTGAACCAGTCAGTTGTTCCATGTAAGCTTCTGTTGCTTCTTGACCCACATATAGGTTTCTCAGGAGACAGGTAAGATGGTCTTGTATTCCCATCGCCTTAAGAATTTTCCATAGTTTGTTATAATCCACACAGTCAAACCCTTTAGTGCAGTCAGTGAAGCAGAAGTAGATGTTTCCCTGGAATTCCCTTGTTTTTCCTATGATCCAAGGAATGTTGGCAATTTGATCTCTGGTTCCTCTGTCTTTTCGAAATCTAGCTTGTACATCTGGAAGTTCTTGATTCAAGTACTGCTGAAGCCTAGCTTGAAGGGTTATGAGCATAATTTTACCAGCATGGGAAGTGAGGACAGTTGTCTAGTACTTTGATCATTTTGTAACACCTTTAGCCCTTCTTTGGAACTGGGGTGAAACTGAGTTAGGGTGAATGGAAAGGGGTTTGGTGAGCTCAGAGTAGAGTGTTAGAAATAAAGGAGAAGTGATGAGTTTTGAGGCTAGAGGTTTACAGAGGCCAATGGTTAAAAAAAAAAAAAAAAACAGAACCTGTTCAAGTACTTTGGGTTTGAGGGCTGGACACACTCATATTTGCATTTTTAAAGTGATCAGTCTGTTGGCTGTATTGGAACAACATGCCTGGTGTTGGATCGGGATTTCTTTGACTATATAGTGAAACATGTATTATTGCTCTTACTGAAAATTATCCCTTTCAGAAAATTCTCCTCTTTAAATTAAAAGGGGGCCAAAGGATGGGAATGGGGGACAAGAAAAATTGGACTAAAGGGTAGCAGAATGTATTACCCCAAAATACACTAGTTTGGCATGAGAACTATTTTAAAATGAAGCAATTAAGAAGAAGCAGATACAGGGACTTCCCTGGCAGTCCAGTGGTTAAGACCTCGCCTTCCAACCCAGGGAGTGAGGGTTCAGTCCCTGGTAGGGGAGCTAAGATCTCACATGCCTTGCAGCCAAAACATAGAAAAACAGAAGCAATATTGTAACAGGTTCAATAAGGACTTTAAAAGTGGTTCACATAAAAAAAAAAAAAAAATTGGACAAAAAAGAAACAGATACAAGAAAAGCTCCCTGCCCTCCCCCATTTGCCTAAAAACAGGATATAAATTTGTACAAGTGCCGCCCCCCTACTTACATCCAGGAAAGACAGAAGTTAATCAATACAGACAACTCAAGACCATTATCAGCCGAGAGATAGCACCGTAGGAATCCACATAACAGACCTTACTAGAACTAGCACTTATCTCCCATTAAGTTCCCCATATGTTTGCTTCTCAAAATCTGCCACGAGTTACTCCTTTCTGAGTATTCCATGAGTATGTGTGATGCATGTGTTTGTTTTCCTCTTGTTAATCTGTCTTTTGTCAGTCTTATCTACAGGATTCCAGCCAGAAAAGCTAAAATGGGTAGAAGAAAAAGATTTCTTTTCCCTCCCCTAGAGTCCCAGCCAGTGTATAATAGTACTTAGGCACTTTGGCTTAAATCATTTTGTTTAACCAACATCTACTGAGCACTGTGTACCAAGCCCCATACTGGTGCTGTGGGGCATAACCCAGATCCCCACTGCTCTCTCTTGCAGAGCTGCAAGGTGGGGAACTCAGACAAGCAAGTGATTTTTCCAAAGAGCATTAGTTTGAGTCTGGTTGACAATTTGACAGTGCTGTTAAATGGGAGGATTCTGTGCCATCCAACTCCACTTAAGCCCTCAGCTAAATCATCCAATGGCACCATTCATCCTGCAGCTGCAGGATTCCTGAGGTCATGCCAGTGGACGCCAGGAATGCAAACGAGGGCTCAGTCTTAGCTTCTGACACCCTGTGAGCTTTGAGGAAGAACAAGCAGGCATTTGTTAGGGAAAGGCCCACAAAGACACCACAGGAGAGGGGATTGAATGCCCCAGGGATTCCAGGCCAAATGCAAAAAGCTGCTGTAATCTCTGCCACCACAGCTAGTGTGACCTCACTTGCTCACTGGCTTTGGAGGCAGCTGATGGCCCCAGCAGCCGAAGCAAGCTCCCTCAACAGAGTGAGGATGGCAGGTCTTCAAGAAAGGAGTCAGTACTTTGTAATCCACAAGGTGAGGACTATTAGGTCAAGCCAGGTTAAGGAAACAAAGGGAAGGGGAGGATAAAAGCATCTTTTGCTGGGGTCCCCATGCCAGTCCTCTTCACAGATATCCAAGAGGTAAACAGTGAAGAAAGAATGGAAGTGGCAGGGTAGAATTCCTTTAAAAAGTCTGTAGAGAGAAGCAAAAATTCAAACTCTTTAAAGATCATTCTTTGTAGAACTCAGTTCCCCCAGGAATTCAGATAGTTCATTTGCTCCTAAAATTTGATTCTGCTACCATTATTAGTGATACAGTTGCTTATGTAACTCAGAGATCATGTTCAGGTATCACTTAATCAACTGTGCATTACACTCTGGGTATTAGCACTTTTATATATTGTAGTGTGACCTAGACCATGCATATGAAACAGGATTACTCAGCCTCAGCACTACTGATATTTTGGACTATATGATTTTTTGATGTAGGAGACTGTCCTGTGCATCATAGTATGTTCAGTGCCATCCTGGTCTCTACCCATTAGATGCCGATGGCATCCCCTGGTCATGTTGCTGAAAATATCTCCAGGCATTGCCACATGTCTCCTAAATGTAAAATGGCACCACCACCACCCCCAGTTGAGAAACACTGGCATAAAGGAAAGGTAGGAGAAGGTTTTGATAGAAGATTTTCTAAGAAAACACAAGAGGGATCAGTAGCCTTTGTTATTTAGAGTTGGAAGTTTCCATATAGGACAGAAGCCTCAACTGACTGTAGCCTTGAGTAGGATTTTAATAGAGGACCTTTGTAATACTAAGATAGCAAGCCATGTATCCAGTCAGTCAGTTCAGTCTCATCAACCCAAGGGTTTTTCAGTTACATTCAGTAGTCATCACCTGTGCTTTTAATGTGCTTGGTATTGTCTAGGTCCTCAAGCAGCCCACACACTGTTAGAATGATGTGATTAAACAGTAATGCCCCAAGTGACAGCCTCTGGGAGAGATTTAATAGTGTTCCGTGGAAAGTATCACGAAGCTGCAGAACAGAAGTTAGTTTCAGCTGAGTTCTGAAATGGAAATGACTTTTTTCATATCCAAAATGTACAAAAGACTTCTTTCATTATCATAGGGCACAAAGGATGGCTGATCCAGTGAAGAAAATGTAACTACCAGAGTGAACTCAGAAGAACTCAGAAGCTGAGAGAGAGAGACAGAGATAGAGAGAAAGAGACTCTCGGGCAATAAGCAGTCATCTTAATTAGGAAAGAACCAAACAGGCCGCATTTTACAAAGCAGAAAACAAAATCTCTACAGAAGCAGATGAAGCCTTGGTCTTTTGAACAACTTGAAAAATTACATAAGCAAAATGTAAGAACATTCTCAGTAGAATGTAGATTTTAGGATATAAGGATTTTTAACATCAAGGATTTTTTTCCCTCATATATTCACATTTTTGTGTAGGTCTGTATCCCAGTGCCTGGAACAATGCCTGGTGCTGGTAGATACTCAATAAATATTTATTTAAATGAATTCTGCGATCATGAATAAGCTATCTGAAAAAAGAAACAGAAATTCCAGTACTGTATAGACTCTGTGAGATCCACAGAGAAGACCTAGACTGAACTAGCATTAAGATTATTCCCTCTAAATGCTCAAAGACCAGTATGGATATTTCCAGATGACATAGGAGATAGTTTTTAAAAGCAAGATTGTCCTCAGTTAGAGGACACTAAAGAGAAAGAACAACCAAATGTAATGTGTGATCTTGATTTGATCCTGGAATGAAAACAAAAAAAGTCATAAAAGACGTTTGGGGGACAGTTGGAACAATTTCAAGTTAGGCTATGTAATAGACAATATTGTATCAATATGTCCATAAAACTGTACAAGAATGTTCATAATAGCCTAAAAAGTCAAAATAGTCCAGGTGAGATAGATCATAAACTGAGCTATATAGATAATTTAATACTAATCAACAATAAAAAGGAATGAATGATTGATACACCATTCAACATGAATGAAACTCAGAAATACTGAGAGCAAAAAAGCTAAACTAAAATATGTATATTGTATGACTCCATGTATATGAAGTTCTGGAAGAAGCAAAATGAATTGATGGCAATAGAAATCATATCAGTATTTGCTTCTAGGGGTGAAGAAGATTGGGAAAGGGCATGAGGGAATTTTCTAGGTTGAGGAAAGTACCTTTTATCTTGTTGGAGGTGCTTGATAGGGACATTTGTCAAAACCAGCTGAACTGTACACACATCCTTATATTTCTCTATATGTAAATTGTATCATAAAAAATAGTCTTAAATATATCAATGTTAAATAACATAAATACAGCAATGATATCATGGATAGGAGAAATACCCTAAAGTATTTGTGTGTAAAGCATTATCATGGTGTCTGCAACTTATTTTCAGTCATTCTGAGGAAGAGGGGGAAATATAAAAGGGAAGTATCAAGAAAACATGGCAAAGTTTGACAGTTTGTAAATTTGGGTGAAGGATAGACAGTAATTCATTTTACTCTTTATAAACTTTTTTTTGTAGGTCTGAAAATTCTATAAATGAAATTTTGGGGTAAAAATAAGTAATAATAACTTTAAAAATTCCCTTAGCCATCATTTCCTCAATAAGAGGAATGAGAAACTAAAATCAACTCCCACTGCACATTCCCTCTCATTTGTTGTATATAGGAAGGTTCAGTCCCTCTGCATGTTCTTATTATGGAATGTTGTTTAGATATTCAGCTCATCATTTTGTCAGGGCAAAAAAATTTTAAAATCACAGTCTCAGAAGAACCCTGGTCAAAGGTAGTAGGAGGTTTGGGATGCTTGCTAGCAATTTTCCTGGCCACTACCTGAAGTTAACCAGATCCCCTCTAACATTTGCTGAACACACATTTACCTAAACTTTTAATATTTTCCAAATCCTTTCCTTTCCCAAGAAGTGTCTATTTCCCAAGGGGTTCTGCACAGACCGAGTTCAGATAATCTGCAGAATGATCAGCACTTGATCTGATTTGTAGTTCAAGATTTTCCAGGATAAACTGGGTCTGGAAGGAGGTGAATATGATTAGGTGGAGGAGCTCCCCTAAGTGTCACAGGTGAGAAAAGGCAGGTGCAGGACCTGTGCTTGAATGGCATCCCATGGAGGGGAAAGGGAGAGGAGATTTAATTCACTTGTGTGAATTATACTGTCTCTCAGGATGTCAGATGGGTGAGAAAACAAAGATGTGAATTTATAGGGTGAATGTGTGAAAAGAAACGGATATGCCAGATTCAAGAGAGATTTACTACAAAAAATTTGTTTCAGAGGAAATGTGTTCCAAGAACACAGGCACCAAATTTTGGTACTCTTGGCTTGAAAGGCGATGAAAAAGAACGCTTTTCTATTGCACAGTACACAAGACAGGTGAAAAAGTGGAGATAGCAGATGAAGTTTCTGTCAAGGAATTAGCAAAATAGTCAAGGAGGCTGCAGGAAAGTTTTTAGGCATCAAACATTTTCTGGAAAAGTACAGTAAAAGCACCCCAGATAGCTTCCTGGTAATGAGGAAAAGTTGATTCTTTCCTGAACCACCTCTGCTTCTGGGTTGGTAGCAGCAGTGGGAAGAGGCAATCTTTGTGATGTATTAGGGGTAGTGTAGTGTTGTGTGCCTCCATAGAGATGGTGGTTCTCTTAGAAAACCTAGAAGTACAGCTGGTTCTTTGTGGAAGTTGAGCAGGGAGTTACCAGGGTGTGGATCTTAAGAATACTGAGTTCTCCATACTTGGCTTAGTTTCCTACCGTGGGATAACTCATAAGAGATACTAATAATGCACTGAATCTCCAAGGTTTATCAAAGCGCTTTTCATCTATCTCTCTACATTGGGACCCCACCACTCTGTAAGGCATGGAAAATGGGGATTTTAATCTGTGTTTCATAGTGTATGCTCGTTCACTCAGTCATGTCCGACTCTTTGTGACCCCATGCACTGTAGCCCGCCAGGCTCCTCTGTCCATGGAATTTTCCAGGCAAGAATACTGGAGTGGGTTGCCATTTTCTTCTCTAGTGGATCTGCCCAACCCAGGGTTTAAACCTGAATCTCTTGAGTCTCCTGCATTGACAGGCAGATTCTTTACCACTGCCCCACATGGGTCAGGGTGTTTCATAGACAAGAACGTTAAAACTCAAAAACATTGAGTCTTTGATGTTGTTGTTGTTCAGTTGCTAAGTTGTGTCTGGCTCTTTACGATCCCATGGACTATAGCACTCCAGGCCTCCCTGTCCCTCACTGTCTCCCAGAGTTTGCCCAAGTTCATTTCCATTGAATCAGTGATTCCATTCAACCATCTCACCCTCTGTGACCCTCTTCTCCTTTTGCCTTCAATCTTTCCCAGCATCAGGGTCTTTTCCAACGAGTTAGCTCTTTGCATCAGGTAGCCAAAATATTAGCGCTTCAGCTTCAGCATCAGTCCTTCCAATGAATATTCAGGGTTGATTTCCTTTAAGATTGACTGGTTTGGTCTCGTCATAGTCCAGACTCTCAAGAGAGTCTTCTCCATACCACTTTGCCTTCTTGTGTTTCTTTTTCTTTGGGATGGTTTTGGTCAGTGCCTCTTGTACAGTGTTACAAACTTCTGTCTATAGTTCTTCAGGCACTCAGTTTACTGTATCTAATCCCTTGAATCTGTTCTTCACCTCCATTGTATAATCATAAGGGATTCGATTTAGGTCATACCTAAATGGCCTAGTGGTTTTCCCTACTTTCTTTAGTTTAAGCTTGAATTTTGCTATAAGAAGCTGATGATCTGAGCCACAATCAGCTCCAGGTCTTCTTTTTTCTGACTGTATAGAGCTTCTCCATCTTCAGCTACAAGGAATATAATCAGTCTGATTTCAGTATTGACCATCTGGTGATGTCCATGCGTATGGTCATCTTTTGTGTTGTTGGAAGAGGGGTTTGCTATGACCAGTGTGTTCTCTTGGTAAAACTCTGTTAGCCTTTGCCCTGCTTCATTTTGTACTCTAAGGCTTAACCTGCCTATAACTCCAGATATCTCTTGACTTCCTACTTTTGCATTCCAGTCCCCTATGATGAAAAGGACATATTATTTTGGAGTTAGTTCTAGAAGGTCTTGTAGGTCTTCATAGAACTGGTTAACTTCAGCTTCTTTGGCTTTCATGCTTGGGGCCTACACTTGGATTACCTATGATATTGAATGGTTTACCTTGGAAGTGAACTGAGATTATTCTGTTGTTTTTGAGATTACAACCAAGTACTGCATTTTGAACACTTTTGTTGATATTATGAGGGCTACTCCATTTCTTCTATGGGATTCTTGCCCACAGTAGTAGATATAATGGTCATCTGAATTAAATTCTCCCGTTTTCATCCATTTTAGGTCACTGATTCCTAAGATGTTGATGTTCGCTCTTACCATCTCCTGCTTGACCATATCCAATTTACCTTGATTCATGTACCTAACATTCCAAGTTCCTATGCAATACTGTTCTTTATAGCATTGGATTTTACTTTCAATACTAGACACATCTAAAACTGAGCATCATTTCCACTTTCATCCATCTGCTTCATCCTTTCTGGGGCTATCAGTAATTATCCTCCACTCTTGCCCAGTAGCAAATTGGACACTTTCCGACCTGGGGGCTCATCTTTCAATGTCATATATTTTAGCCTTTTCATACTGTTCATGGGGTTCTCGTGGTAAGAATGCTGGAGTGGTTTGCCATTCCCACCTCTAGTGGACCACGTTTTGTCAGAACTCTCCGCTATGACCCGTCCGTCTTAGGTCGCCCTTCATGGCATGGCTTATAGCTTCACTGAGTTACACAAGCCCTTTCACCACAAGGCAATGATCCATAAAGGGAACATTGAGTCTTACTCAAGGTCATATAGCTGAGACTCAAATTCTGTCCTCCAATTTCTTTTTTTCTGATATGTTGCTGGACATAGGTAGGGCTCTAGGAATACTCTTTAGGCCTCTTTAACATGATGACCTGAATACATTAAACATCCTACATACCTGGAGGCTTGCTGGGCAAAACACATCTGGCCTTGAAAGATAAAGTTGCAAAGATGTATGTTTCATGGGGAAGCAACTATTTGTTTTGGCCAGTAGAAGGGAAAAGATCAAATGACATAGGTGGGGAATTCCAGCAGGCACATGGAGTCTAGGATTGTGCGAGAATGAATCAGATGGGCAAAGAGAACTTGGTCCTAGGGACTTTCCTGGCAGTCTAGTGGTTAAGACTCTGAGCTTCCACTGCAGAGGTCACAGGTTCCATCCCTGGTTGGGGAATTAAGATCCCACGTGTCATGCTGCTGGGGTGGGGGCGGGGGGGAACAAAACAAAACACTGATCCTAGGCCAGACACTAATTTAAAAAAGGACAAAATTACTGTATCCAGTAGATCACATGAAAGGCTTGGTGTCCCATACATCATTTAGCCAAGGGTAATCGGAGGATTGCATTCTACTGTTTTTTTCTGAAAGTATTCATTTCAGCAAGCTAAGGAAATCCTGGGTGTGCGATTTAACTGTTGTTTCTTTATTCTCCTTGCTTCTCCTGCTTGCTTTTATATGCAGAATGAAGGAAATTGGACATCAGTGATGTCGGGAGCTGCGTTAGGCATTATTGACAAGATGGAGGCACGGCCCCAACCCCCTCTCCTCATCCCGCAGGCATGGTCACAGGATGAAGGAGTTAGGTCTTGTGATTCTGACTTGTTCTTTCCTTTCTTCGGTTGAGTTGGCTGGAAAGAATGTTAAGGTGCTTATTGTTCTTGAGAGAAGCATGAGAAAGCACAAAGCCTTCTGCAGTTGTGCCCAGAAAATAATCTATAAAGTAACCATTGACATTTGTTCAAGAATCTTTACAAAGAATGTTCCAGGATGAGCATGTAGGCTGCAGCTTGAGGCCATGGGAAGGATTATTATCTGAGACCTGTTTGTGAGGGGAATGTTTATGGCAAAGGAAGTTTGCTGAGCTTAGGGTTTAGAAATAATTAAGAATAGCTAGAAGCCTTTTTAGGAGATAGTGAGCTTAGGATACTAGGGGCAAGCAGGATTTAGAAAGATAAGAAATAAACTGAAGGATGTGGTATGCAGCCCAGACATAAGCATGAGTTACAATGTAACTCTGGTTGAAGGGCAACAATGATTTATGGAGACAGTAAATCTGGGTGAGGGGTAGCTGAAAATGTAAAACCTCTGACCTAATGCTTTTGTCAAAGTATAAAAGAAGACCTGATGCTTGAAATAAACATGCAGTCCTGCACCTTGAGTCAGAGGCTGCATCATTCTCTGCCGACACCGCTCATCTCTTCAGGCTGATTCCCTGGCTGCTGGAGCTGGACTCTGGTACAGTGATAATTAAGAAAAGCAAACTTAAGCCACAGCTCTTCTGTGCAACAACGCTTGTGTGAACTTCAACCTCTCTGGATTTGGTTCAGTTATCTGGAAAGGGAGACTTCATAAAGTAAGTCCCTCCTAGCCCTTATGTTCTTTCAGCCTTGGTGGAGCAAAATACAGAAAGTAGCTTTCCTTGATCCTCTGTGTGTCCAGCCTTTCAGAGTGGTCTAGTTAATACACATCCTTATATTTTGTCCAGCCAGGGACACATGGACATACTCAGAGAAAACTGCACTGTCTTGACAATCATAGTTCTGTTGGGAGATTTCTCAGATCTTCTTTTCTAATTTTTAAGAGTTACCCAGTGCTGCTAAAATCAGATTGATTATGTTCTTTGCAGCCAAAGATAGAGAAGCTCTATACAATCAGCAAAAATAAGACCAGGAGCTGACTGTGGCTCAGATCACGAACTCCTTATTGCAAAATTCAGACTTAAATGAAGAAAGTAGAGAAAACCACTAGACCATTCAGGTATGACCTAAATCAAATCCCTTATGATTATACAGTGGAAGTGAAATAGATTCAAGGAATTAGTTCTGATAGACAGAGTGCCTGAAGAACTATGGATGGAGTACAGGAGGCAATGATCAAGACCATCCCCAAGAAAAAGAAATGCAAAAAGTCAAAATAGTTGTGAGAGGAGGCTTTGCAAATAGCTGAGAAAAGAAGACAAGGGAAAAGCAAAGGAGAAAAGGAAAGATATACCCATTTGAATGCAGAGTTCCAAATAATAGTGAAGGCTCAGACAGTAAAGCGTCTGCCTGCAATGCAGGAGACCCAGGTTTGATCCCTGGGTCAGGAAGATCCCCTGGAGAAGGAAATGGCAACCCACTCCAGTATTCTTGCCTGGAAAATCCCACGGATGGAGCCTGGTAGGCTACAGTCCATGGGGTCACAAAGAGTCAGACACGACTGAGTGACTTCACTTCACTTCTTCACTTCAGAGATAAGAAAGCCTTCCTCAGTTATCAATGCAAGAGCTAGAGGAAAACAACAGAATGGAAAAGACTAGAGATCTCTTCAAGAAAATTAGAGATACCAAGGGAACATTTCATGAAAAGATGGGCTCAATAAAGGACAAAAATGGTATGGACCTAACAGAAGCAGAAGATTTTAAGAAGAGGTGGCAAGAATACACAGAAGAACTATACACAACAGATCTTCACAACCCAGATAATCACAATGGTATGATCACTCACCTAGAGCCAGACATCCTGGAATGTGAAGTCAAGTGGGCTTTAGAAAGCATCACTATGAACAAAGCTAGTGGAGGTGATGGAATTCCAGTTGAGCTATTTCAGATCCTGAAAGATGATGTTGTGAAAGTGCTGCACTCAATATGCCAGCAAATTTGGAAAACTCAGCAGTGGCCACAGGACTGCAGAAGGTCAGTTTTCATTCCAATCCCAAAGAAAGGCAATGCAAAAGAATGCTCAAACTACCACACAATTGTACTCATCTCACACGCTAGTAAAGTAATGCTTAAAATTCTCCAAGCCAGGCTTCAGCAATACGTGAACCGTGAACTTCCAGATGTTCAAGCTGCTTTTAGATAAAGCAGAGGAACCAGAGATCAAATTGCCAATGACCACTGGATCATTGCAAAAGCAAGAGAGTTCCAGAAAAACATCTATTTCTGCTTTATTGACTATGCCAAAGCCTTTGACTGTGTGGACCACAATAAACTGTGGAAAATTCTGAAAGAGATGGGCATACCAGACCACCTGACCTGCCACTTAAGAAACCTATATGCAGGTCAGGAAGCCACAGTTAGAACTGAACATGGAACAACAGACTGGTTCCAAATAGGAAAAGGAGTACGTCAAGGCTGTATATTGTCACCCTACTTATTTAACTTATATGCAGAGTACATCATGAGAAACACTGGGCTGGATGAAGCACAAGCTGGAATCAAGATTGCGGGGAGAAATATCAATAACCTAAGGAAATGGCAACCCACTCCAGTATTTTTGCCTGGAAAACCCCATGGACTGAGGAGCCTGGTAGGCTACAGTCCATGGGGTCGCAAAGACTCAGACACAACTAAGCAACTTCACTTTCACTTTCACTTTCCACCCTTATGGCAGAAAGTGAAGAAGAACTAAAGAGCCTCTTGATGAAAGTGAAAGAAGGAGAGTGAAAAAGTTGCTCAACATTCAGAAAACTAAGATCATGGCATCTAGTCCCATCACTTCATGGCAAATAGATGGGGAAACAGTGGCAGACTTTATTTTTGGGGGCTCCAAAATCACTGCAGATGGTGACTGCAGCCATGAAATTAAAAGACGTTTACTCCTTGGAAGGAAAGTTGTGGTCAACCTAGACAGCATATTAGAAAGCAGAGACATTTCTTTGTCAACAAAGGTCCATCTAGTCAAGGCTATGGTTCTTCCAGTGGTCATGTATGGATGTGCGAGTTGGACTATAAAGAAAGCTGAGCGCTGAAGAATTAATGCTTTTGAACTGTGGTGTTGGAGTAGACGCTGGAGAGTCCCTTGGACTGCAAAGAGATCCAACCAGTCCATCCTTAAGGAGATTAGTCCTGGGTGTTCATTGGAAGGACTGATGTTGAAGCTGAAACTCGAATACTCTGGCCACCTGATGTGAAGAGCTGACTCATTTGAAAAGACCCTGATGTTGGGAAAGATTGAGGGCAGGAGGAGAAGGGGACAACAGAGGATGAGATGGTTGGATGGCATCACCAACTCGCTGGTCATGAGTTTGGGTGGATTCCGGAAGTTGGTGATGGACAACGAGGCCTAGCGTGCTGCAATTCATGGGGTCACAAAGAGTTGGAAACAAGTGAGCAACTGAACTGAACTGAAAGCCTTTGACTGCATGGATCACAACAAACTTGAAAATTCTTCAAGAGACAGGAATACCAGACTACCTTACCTGCCTCATGAGAAATCTGTATGCAGGTCAAGAAGCAACAGGTAGAACTGGACATGGAACAGCAGACTGTTTCCAAATTGGGAAAGGAGTATGTCAAGGCTGTGTAATGTTACCCTGATTATTTAACTTTTATGTGGAGTACCTCACGTGAAATGCCAAGCTGGATGAAACTCAAGCTGGAGTCAAGTTGCCAGGAGAAATAGCAATAACCTCAGATATGCAGATGATACCACCCTTATGATAGAAAACGAAGAAATAAAAAGCCTCTTGATGAAAGTGAAAGAAGAGAGTGAAAAAGTGGCTTAAAACTCAACATTCAGAAAACTAAGATCATGGCATCCAGTCCCAACATTTCATCACAAATAGATGAGGAAACAATGGAAACAGTGAGAGAGTTTATTTTTAGAGCTCCAAAATCACTGCAGATGATGACTGCAGCCATGAAATTAAAAGACTCTTGCTCCTTGGAAGAAAAGCTATGACCAACCTAGACAGCATATTCAAAAGTAGAGATGTTAGTTTGACAACAAAGGTCTGTCTAGTCACAGCTAAGGTTTTTCCAGTTGTCATGTATGGATGTTAGAGTTGGACCATAAAGAAAGCTGAGTGCCAATGAATTGATGCTTTTCAAGTGTGGTGTTGGAGTAGACTCTTGAGAGTCTTGGAGTGCAAGGAGATCCAGCCAGTCAATCCTAAAGAAATCAGTCCTGGATATTCATTGGAAGGACAGATGCTGAAGCTCCAATACTTTGGCCACCTGATGTGAAGAGCTGACTTCTTGGAAAAGACCCTGATGCTAGGAAAGATTGAAGGTAGGAGGAGAAGGGGACGACAGAGGATGAGATGGTTGCATGGCATCACCGATTTGGTGGATGTGGATTTGAGTAAGCTCCAGGAGTTGGTGATGAACAGGGAAGCCTGCATGCTGCAATCCGTAGGGTTGCAGAGCTGGACGTGACTGAGTGAACTGAACTGACCCAGTGCTGCTTGTGGCCCTTCCCCTGAGCATTCCAGTTAACAATAATGTCTGTGGAGTTCATTATTCTTCAGATATTCAGGGAAGCCCTTTAGGCTCCTTTCTGGAATCTTACCTTGGTCTTAAATACCATGACCTGGCATCAGTAACATGGGATATATTGAAGAGTTTCTTTCTTTTTTTTTTTTTAACTCAGTGCTCAGTCTCGTCCAACTCTTTGAGACCTCATGGACTGACTATAGCCTGTCAGGCTCCTCTGTCAATGGAATTTTTCAAGCAAGAATACTGGTGTGGGTTGCCACTGCCTACTTCAGGGGATTTTCCCCACCCAGGGATCAAACTCCCGTCTCTTGTGTTTCCTGCATTGGCAGGCAGATTCTTTACCAACTGCGCCGCCTAGTTTGCTAACAGTTCACTTTTTATGTAAATAAGAGTAGACACAATTGTATTTTGGGAGAGTTAAGAAGAAACTGGTGTTTTATTAATACGCTGAGAATTATACATAACTTTAGATAACCCATAATTGTATGTAATGAATGGAAAGGTCATCCCTCATGTCTTCTCCAGTGGAAAAACAGTCTCTCAACTGATGGTACTGTCCATGATTGTCTCTAGAGGTGATTTCAGGTCAGGAGGAAGAGTCATATGGAGAGAGGAGGGCACTTTGATCCACCAGTGGAGTTACACTGACCCTAAGCACTATGATTCTGTTAAAAATGAGTTCTGTTTGAAGCACTGTGGCCAAGATACTGATAGGTCTCTATTTTTATCATCTCTAACGTATTTTTCTGCCTAGGAGTGGGGGGCATGCTTGAGTTGATAAAATTAGTAGCCTATGAATTTTATGTGTGTATATACAAAAATGTAATAATACGATTACATCTGGAACATAAACACTTATGAATACTAATAAAACTGTCTAAGACTTTGGGCTCGAATCCCCAAATGATCCTCATTATATTTATAGTAACCTTCAGTGAGACATATGGTTAGATCAAGCAAGGAAATGGACAAAAATAAATGATTGGCCACTGTATTCTGCCAAACTGCAGCCAGGCTCTGAAAATAAAGAGTTCTTGATTTTTTTTGGTGCATATTCTCAGAATGTCACTAAGAGCTAAATGAAAAATTTCCAGTGGCCCAAAGCATCTCTGATTTCTCACACACAGAATTACATTATGTAAATATGCTTAGCTCCACATAAAGGCAGTGGAGAAAGATTCATTGACTTTGGATTTTGCACGCTTTCAAGCAAATGTTGAGGTACACAATACTCACTATTCTGGGCATTTAAACAGAACTGGAGGAGGAGTGGTGAATGGACTAGACATTTAAGTTCACGGATATAACTTTGTCTACCTTCAACTTTGTGGCCATTTCAAGATTCATAGCAGATTTACAGACCTAAGCTGGCTTTTAAAACTAAGTGATCGCCTGTCTGCAGCGTGTAATTCTTTAAAATCTAATACCTGTCTTGGTTTTATGGCCAGAGAATCCATAATGACATGTTGTTTATTCCCTCAACTGCATAGAAACACTTCAGGAGCTAATTCACAGTGTCATTTGCTAAGCAGCTATGTTATTGAAGAACTGAGATTTACAGAGAAAAAACAATTGCTTAATGGATACAGGGTCCTGATGAGTGAGGGGATGGTAGGCAAATGAGGGGCGACACAGGCCTCTTCAGCCAAGTTCTGTGGCCCCACAGTGCGGCAAATCCTTGCATGACAAGTGGCAATCCCAGGGTCTGGCCCAGAGGTAGCTATGACTAGTGTTAAGAATAGAGCCAAGGGAACAGTCATGACAGAGGTGGTTGTGTCACTTTGACAGGCTAACATGCCATCTTGAGTGCTGGCCAGCTAGGGATAGATTGATTAATCCCAGAAATGCAATGAATATTCTTTTCATATATAAGCCAGTTTTGATTCTCCGATCTCCATGTTCCTCTACTTTTCAGTCAAAATGAACCTGTTCTCTCTCTTACTATTATTGGTCCAAGCTTCTCTACCCACCAAGATTCCAGCTAGCTAGTCTGATAAAAGCACCCTTGCTGATGCAATCATGGAAAGTCAAGAATTCTGTGAAACCAGTTTTCTCCTTTTCATGGCCTAGATGATCTCATGAGACCTAGTTTCCTCCTCTTCTTCTTACCTTCTGCCTGGGTCTATGCCACAAGCATTCTGGTTTCTTTTGCTCCTATAATGCTCCTTACCTTCTCTTGCCTATGAATCTTGGCATACGCTGTTTTGCCACCTGGACCAGTTCCTTCCCCAACTAACGTTTTTGTTTGTTAAATCAAGCTTTGTTGTTGTGGTTCAGTCACTCAGTCATGTCCGACTCTTTGCAACCCCACGGACTGCAGCGTGCCCGCCTTCCCTGTCCTTCACCATTTCCCAGGGCTTGTTCAAACTCATGTCCACTGAGTCTGTGATGCCATCCAACCATCTCGTCTTCTTGTCGTCCCCTTCTCCTCCTGCCTTCAATCTTTCCCAGCATCAGGGTCTTTTCTAATGAGTCAGCTCTTTGCATCAGGTGGCAAATCAAGCTTTGCTTATTCTCAAATACCCAGTACTTCACCAAGGAAGTTATTCTCAACACTATTTACCTCTCACCACCCACATTACGTGTTCTACCTGTAGACTTCTTGGCGGATTTTCACTCCAATGTCAATGACTTGTTCAGTGGTCTCTCTGGAGGATGAGCTTCCTGAGTGCTGACTTTATATCCTTTTTGTTTATTTCTGTGTCCTCAGCACTTATCTAAGATCTGGAACATAATGGACTTGACAGAGAGTTGTTGAATTAATAAATGAGAATAAGAGAAAAAAATGGATAATTTGCTCCAGGGGGTATTTGTTGTTGTCTAGTCACTAAGTCATGTCCAGCTTTTTTGCAATCCCTTGGACTGTGGCCTGCCAGGCTCCTCTGTCCATACATTGCCTTTCAAAATATAGTTTGAAAGGATGTCCATTGTCTTAAGAGTGGAGTACCCATCGGGTTTAATGGTAACCAAGAGTGTTTGCCTAAAGGTCCATTAAGATGATGGTTAAGAACAACCTTTTCTTACTTTCTTTCTTTCTTAGTTATTTTACTGTACCTACATGGGTAAGCTTCATCACCATTGGGATTACCGGTATCGCATCACAGTATCAGTTTCAGATGATAATGCGACTCTGCCATCTACTGGTGATATGTAGTATTACTGTGAAACCTATGACAAGATAGTTTGATTTTGTCCAGAATCTTCTGAATTTGAAAACTAGGAGAGGCTTAGATTCCAAGCCATTTCATTTTACCAAAGGGGAAGCCATTTCCCATGAAGAGTCTGTGATCACCCAGGGCCATCCAGCTTAGTCAGTGAAAGGGCTTGACCTCTAATGTAGGCTTCCTGACAGAATCAGGCTCTTTTTTGTTCTGGGTGCTGACAGCAGCACATCTGGTCAACAATGCTGACTTTTTCAAAAAGAAATAAAACAATTAAAATTTTTTGCAAGTTACATGCCAGGAATCTCTTACCCCATTATAGAAAGTTTCTCAAATTCCAAAAAGCAGAAAATGTGATGTTCTGCTTTCTGTCCATAGATATCCTGGATCTCAGGTCAGTTGTATGGGATCATGTGGAAAGACTCAACTCACAGAACTTGAAATTTCACACCAATAAGGGAGGCAAAGATACAGAGCAGGATGTGTGTTGCGTGCTGTTGGATCGCCTGTCATCAGCAATACTTGGGGGGATTAGAAACACACCAGAAGTTTTTGTTCTGAGAAGCCGTGATCTTTAATGGAAAAACTGACAAACCATAACTGAAAATTCTAGAAACTGCCACCCTAATCAGAATAGACAGAATTGGTATAGAACCTTCCAGAAAGCCCCATCTGTGAGCCTGGCAGAATTGGCTACAGAAGCCTTCGGTTTTCCAACAAATTTTTTAGATACCCCATGGGACTGTATCTGACCATAGTCATCTT
The DNA here is from genome assembly GCF_002263795.3 of Bos taurus. Taxonomy (NCBI): domain Eukaryota; kingdom Metazoa; phylum Chordata; class Mammalia; order Artiodactyla; family Bovidae; genus Bos; species Bos taurus. Next base: position 14,505,270 of record NC_037355.1, on the reverse strand, counting down.
TTTATTAAAGTGTGGTTTGCATGAAAACACTTCCCTCTGTAGCTCAGACGGTAAAGCGTCTGCCTGCAATGCAGGAGACCTAGGTTCGATCCCTGGGTCGGGAACATCCTCTGAAGAAGGAAATGGCAACCCACTCCAGTGCTGTTGCTTGAAAAATCCCATGGATGGAGTAGCCTATTAGGCTATCGTCCATGGGGCCACAAAGAGTTAGACATGACTGAGCGACTTCTCTATCTATTGCATGAAAACATGCCTCTCAACATCCCTAGGATCAGTGCAGAGCAAAAACAAACCAAACATCTCAGTACCTGCCAGGAAGAGTTTTGTCTTTCCCAAAAGATTCTCAGAACCAAGCAATTCAGGGACTAGGCTTTTAAAACAAATGGAAAAAAAAAAAGTTGTGGCTGTCTGGAAGTTCTCACTGGGTACTTTGGAAAAATTTCTACGTAGCTCTTTGGCTCTGAATGTATTTTTTAAAGTCTTCTCTACTTAAGATAGTACTACCAGCTCATTTGGGCTGATCATTTCATTTCATAAACTGGAAAAGTAACTCCTTTACTTCATATTCCTGGGACAAACCTGGTGAGGAAAATAAGACAAGATCCTGAAGGATTAAGAATCAGTTGAGATACCATTTTAGTCCCTTCAATGATGGGACAAGGGAAATGTCAATATTCACTCCATTAATCCTTTCTTATGATCATCTTCCCTCCAACATCAACCATTGGTGGAGGGAGTAATGCTCTCACCATTACACCATCCCTGGATGTGATCTAGAATGTTCTTAGTTTGAATATGCACCCTTTCCATCTCCACACAGTGCCCATGGCTGAGGGCACCATCCTAACGTCAGAATTCTAGAGCACTGCATTGAGGTACTGGAGACTTACTCCTGAGAGAAGGAAAGAATGAGAACATTCACCCAGATTTCAGTCTGAGAGTTATATGAGGACCAGGAGGTCCAGATGAGCACCCAAGGCCAGGTGAAGGTTCTTGTGACTTGAGCGTTAATTACCGCTGCTGACATTTCCCTCTGAGGGATGAACTCAGAATTCTGCAATCCCTGGACCTAAATTATGCTTGCATGTCCCCAGTAGCCCAGAGACCATGCTCAATGCAAGTGACAGGTCTCCACTTTGAAGACCCACAAAGGATGGAACTCAGCCCCCTCCTCTCTCTCGGATCCACGTTAAGGAGATGCAGGCAGCTAGAGCCCCTGGTTCTCCCTTTCTAACCCTCCCACCATTCCACACCTGCCAACGTATCTCCTTCTATTTCTACCTTCTCCCACTGTCAGCTACGTTTACTCCAAATTCATCCTCATCTCTTCCCTGACTCACACTGTTATTTCAGAGTCATCATTCATGGTCAGACAGTCCAAAATAGCTTTGCAGACTTGCCTTGAAGCACGAGGCTCAAAAAAAAATATATTAACTGGTCTTAATCCCCTTTCCTGGCCCTATAAATAGGATTTGATGGTAGTGTGATTTTCATGCTGAAAATGAACACTGCACTTTTGAGAATTTTTATGTTTACCTCCAAATTTTGCCTAACTTAATTTAAGCTTATTTTAAATGACTTCAAAAGAAATTCTTGAGTTCATTCACATATAAGAACCTGATAAAGCTGTTTTCAAAAAAAGAAATAGCTTATACTAGTATTCAAAAGTGTGGGCTCTGACCTCAGACTGCTAATGTTCACATTTGACACCTTGAGCTTAGAGACCTGTGCAAGTGACTTAACCCCTCTAAAACCCAGCTGCTTCTTTTATAAAATACAGATAATAGTAGTACTTGACATCCCAGCTGGTAGGATTAAATGAGATAATGCACAAAATGTATTTAACATGATATCATGTGCATTGTAAATTGTATTTTTTTTAGTGTATAAAACCTTTATTTTATATGGCAGGCATTTCCACGCTCACTATCACATTTAATTCTGATAAATCCATAATGTAGTCTCCCTCAGTGTCTGCAATAATTAGTACCAAGACCTCCATGGATACTAGAATCCTTGGATGTTCAAATCCCTTATAGAGGGTGGTGAGGTACCATGGGCCAGCTCTAAAAATTCACATATTTCACATCCCAGTGTTCAACCGCCCAGAATCAATCCATGGTTGGTTGGCCCTGCAGATAGAAAGGGTTGGCTGTATTCTGTCCCCATTTTGTAGAATGCTGGTTCTCTCCTGGAGATACAGCTTTCTATACAGCTTTCTCAAGGAGAATTGGCTCAACTTCATATTCTTGAGCTGGAGGGGCCTCCTTGCTCCTCACTGACGTTTCCACACCACTGTTCTTGCACTCTTTTGTAAAAATGCCTGTACCATTAAGACTCTTGCTTTTGGTTCTACCATCCTCTCTATTCCTCTCTGTTACTGCTGCTGCTAAGTCGCTTCAGTCGTGTCTGACTCTGTGCAACCCCATAGACGGCAGCCCACCAGGCTCCCCCGTCCTGGGATTCCCCAGGCAAGAACACTGTATCTACCAAATCTTTGTCTCTGTACTCAGATTCTAATGTCAGCATCTCATGTCACTTTACTTATGCTAACACTCAGCATCCTGGCTGCTGGGTTCCTTGAGCTCTTCATCTCCAGTCACCTTCACTTCACTCACAGTTTTAGTCGTGTGTTTTTATTGTCACTCTCTGGACTTTGTTATCACCCAAAACAGTTCTACCTTAAAAATCAACAGCTCGCACTCCTCACAGGTGTTATCCTTCTAGGTGGCTCGTTCAGTTTTCTCTGTTGAACCAGCCCCTTGAATCCACTGGACCACCCTCACAATTTCTCACTCAGCAGTGTCTTCCTTTCTTTACTCCCTTCCCTATCCTACTTAAATTCCATGTTCTGTTACTTTGAGCACTCTCTTGTTAATTTCCTCAATTCTCTTGCCCTACTATCCTTTTGACACTTGGCCTTTCTCAGTGAATTCAACTACTGACCAAGTTTGCTGAGCATCATTGCAGAAAAAAACAGCAGGGCAGAGTGGTGTTATTATGTGTTCATGATCAGGATCTTCAACAGGTCATAATAAAGATGGCAAATCTCTCCCCCGCAGAAGGTTTTCAATTGCTGAGGGGAAAGGCACTACAAAAATGCTTGATATAGCCATCTTTAAGGGAAGCTAACTCCTTGCCTGAGCTGACAGAAAGCTGTGATGTAGATGGGCTGGGCCATCTACATTTTCTTTCAAAGGGAAAAAAAATAGAGCAAGGAGGAGGAAAATTAGGTAAGCATCTGGAGGAGGGATTCAGAGAAGGCCCAAGTAACACCGTGACCAAGCAATTAAGTCAGCCTCCACCATGCAGCTATTTGTGTCTGCCCTTTCTTAGTCTTGGCCCTGGGGGAATTGAGGAGGCGTGCAGAGTGAGGAATATTATTAAAGAAAGAGAACTAGAAGTGAAGAGAAATTGTGGGGAGTGTGAGTCGTACAAGGAAGATAAAAAGAACAGACAAAAAAAGGAAACATGAGCCCACAAAGCTAATCTCTGTCTGTAAAAAAGAGTTGATATGGGGGCATAGAAAGAGACTACATGTCAATGTCTGGTCCTTGAATGTTATTTTTTCCAATAAAGATAGTAAAGTCTCTTAAAATATAGGACTAAACAACAACAAAAAATAACTACACAAAACAACAAGAAACATATGAAAAATTATTTTGCTTTAAACAAAGGAAAAATTGAAATTCTGAGATTAAATTTGAAACTTAATTGATGTAGAGTCTAAAGCTTAAAAGTGTAGACAGAAGTAGTATTGGGGTCAAATCCTAAATTTTGAGCTAAGTAGCTGTATGATATTGGTCAAGTAGCACTTAACCTATTCTAGTATCGGTTTCCTAGTTTATAAAATTACAGAGATTGACTCAATCCACTGTTCTCAAACTGTGATTCTACGAAGAGCACTTATTCTCATGAGAGGTGTTCCTGAGGAAGATTGACTGAGCATGGGACCAGTGTGGAAAGATCAGAAGTCTGAGAAATACTGGATTGTCTTAAAATTTCTTCTCTATAATAGAGAATAAGATAATTTAAAGAATTGGTCTGGAACAAGTTTCACCTTTATAAATGTATATGATGAAGGCAGTTAAAGAGAACAGATGTGGAATCTGTCATATCTTTTTATGTGCAATTAACTGAAAATCAAGTATAAGAAAAGGATGGTAGAAACTAAGGCTTGGCAGAATCTGGAGGAAGTCAAAGTCTCTTTTATCTTGGTCTGTGTCTTCAAATAAACAGTGAAAAGGGGACAAATTGGTTTTTAATTACTGTTGCATAGGGGTTAAGTTGCCTGGGGCCAGGGGCGCCATTGAGGGTAATGAAAAGCAATCAGTCCTCTATCACCCTCTCTATCAAAGAGCCACAGAGACAGAGCCCCACTTTAGCCTCCAGTTAGCACAGCACTGGCCACGGAGTCAATCCAAACTGGAAAAGAGAAACGAGAACCTCGTTCCAGCACATAGCAGCCACACACGGTCTTCCAAAGATGTGGTTACTTTCCCACCTCATCAGAGTCACCCCTGTCTGTGGTCAGCAGAATAATGATCCACTCTCCCTCATGTACCCGATGATCCCACACCCTAACCCCCAGAACCTATTATTTGGCATGGAAAAGGGATTTTTCATATATAATTAAGGCTACAGACCTTGAAATAAGTATATTATCCTGTATTATCGAGGTTGTTTGTTGTTTTACTCACCAACTCTTTTAACTCTTGGAATCTGCTGGGCTCCCCTGTCCATGAGATTTTCCAGGCAAGCATACTGGAGTGGGCTGCCATTTCCTTCTCCAGGGGAATCTTCCCAAACCAGGGATCAAATCTGTGTTTCCTGCACTGACGGGCAGATTCTTGACCACTGAGCTGCCAAGAAAGCCCAACATTCCCTGTTGTTCAGTTTCTAAGTCATGTCCAACTTTTTGCAACCCCATGGACTGCAGCACGCCAGTCTTCCCTGTCCTTCACTATCCCCTGGAGTTTGTTCAACCTCACGTCAGTTGAGTCAGTGATGGCATCCAATCATCTCAACTTCTTCTCCCTCTTCTCCTCCTGCCCTCAGTCTTTCCCAGCATCAGGGACTTTTACAGTGAGTCAGCTCTTCACATCAGTTGGCTGAAGTATTAGAGCTTCAGCTTTAGCATCAGTCCTTCCAATCAATATTCAGGGTTGATTTCCTTTAGGATTGACTGATTTGATTTTTTTCTTGCAGTCCAGAGGGCTCTCTCTGGCACCACAGTTTGAAAGTATCAATTATTCAGTGCTCAGCCTTCGTTATGGCCCAGCTCTCACATCTGTGCATGACTACTGGAAAAAACGTAGCTTTGACTATACAGACATTTGTTGGCAAAGTAATATCTCTGCTTTTTAATACACTGTCTAGATTTGTCATAGCTTTTCTTCCAAGGAGCAAGTATCTTTTAATTTCTTGGCTACAGTCACTGTTTGTGATACTTTTGGAGCCCAGAAAATAAAATCTGTCACAGTTTCAACTTCCCCCCCCCATCTATTTGCCATGAAGTTATGGGACTGGATGCCTTGATCTTAAGTTTTTTGAATGTTGAGTTTTAAGCCAGCTTTTTCACTCTTCTCTTTCACCTTTATCAAGAGGCTCTTTTGTTCTTCTTCACTTTCTGCCATTAAAGTGGTATCATCTTCATTTCTGGGGTTGTTGATATTTCTCCCAACAATCTTGATTACAGCTTGTGATTCATCCCCCTGGCATTTCACATGATGTATTCCGCATATAAATTAAATAAACAGAGTGACAATATACAGCCTTGACATACTCCTTTCCCAATTTTGAACCAGTCCTTTGTTCCATGTCCAGTTCTAACTGTTTTTATTGTCCTTCATATAGGTTTCTCGGGAGACAGGTAGGATGGTCTGGTGTTCCCATCCTTTAAGAATTTTCCATAGTTTGTTATAATCCACACAGTCAAAGGCTTTCATGTAGTCAATGAACAGAAATAGATGTATTTCTGGAATTCCCTTGCTTTTCTCTGATCCAGAGCACGGGTATACCTGTGGCGGATTCATTTTGATGTTTGGCAAAACTAATACAATATTGTAAAGTTTAAAAATAAAATAAAATTTTAAAAAAATTCAAAAAAAAAAAAAGAAATCTGATCTCTGGAACCTCTGCCTTTTCTAAATCTAGCTTGTATATCTTGAAGTTCTTGGTTCACATATTGCTGAAGCCTAACTTGAAGAATTTTTAGCATAATCTTGCTAGCATGTGAAATGAGCAAGATGGTATGGTAGTTTGAACATTCTTTGGCATTGCCTTTCTTTGGGATTGGAATGAAAGTTAAACTTTTCCAGTCCTGTGGCCACTGCTGTTTTCCAAATTTGCTGGCCTATTGAGTGCAGCACTTTCACAGCATTATCTTCTAGGATTTTAAACAACTCAAGTGGAATTTCATCACCTTCACTAGCTTTGTTCATAGTAATGCTTCCAAAGGCCCACTTGACTTCACACTCCAGGATGTCAGGCTTTAGGTGAGCAACCACACCATTGTTATCATCTGGGTCATTAAGGCCTTTTTTGTACAGTTCTTCTGTGTTCTCTTGCCACCTCTTCTTAATATCTTCTGCTTCTGTTAGGTCCTTGCTGTTTCTGATACTGCATTTTATTATGTTGATTTGTTTTGTTTTACATTTTTGAAACACTTCCTCAATATAGTTCTATTTGGCTTTGAACTGTGTTAAAAGACAAAACACTGCCCTCCATGCCTGGAGGCATCTGATCATTCATAGAAAGAGTACAGTCCTATAAGCAATTGTTTTTCTAGAGTTTACATTTAAGATCAAAGTTGAAAAAGAACTAAACTGAGCCATTTTTCTTCACAGAGTAATATCTTCACTCTCACAATTTTGAAAGCTGCTGAGGTTCTTCTTTTCAGCTCAGAATTTCTTCTACATTCAATAAGTCCCATGCCCCCATGGGTACTGTCATACTCACCAGACCATTTGACCGACACCCTCTAGTATTTTAATGATTCCCTTGACTCTTGATGTAACTAACCTGATTGTGTACTTGGGGCAACTCTCTGGTCTTCTACCCATTCTCTGAACATTCTTCATATTTGTGACAGATTCCTGGCTGCACAGCCACCCACCACATTGGAAATCTGTCTCCAAAATCATCTCCTTCATATTTGTTGGTCAGCATTTGGCTTGATGAAGCTCTGTCATGCATCATGAATGAGAAGGTAAAGCCAAACCTCTTTTTAACATAGGCAATAGGCATCAAAAGTCATTTAAGAAACTGGCAGAAAGAGAAGGAGCAGCATGGCTAACAATAAGACAATTCAAGCAAAAGAAACTGCTACCTTTCTGGGCTTAAGAGTCAAGAAAGATAAAAGAGATTAAAACAAGGAGACAGAAAATGAAAGAGAAAAAATAATTTGTATAAATGTTCCCATGGAACTTTTTGGCCATTAAGATGTGTTTTAGTACAGTTTCTTCCTAAGAACCATTTTCTGTTAGGTATTTGTCTAATATGTGGTGCATCACGAAGGCTCATCAGTTTCCATTACCCAATCAGTACAGGGCTGGGATGGGCATAGGAATCTGCCTATGCCTGAGGCTAATTCAGTCCTTGTTCCCTGGAATTTCCTAGTAGCTTATGACGTTTAATAGATGTTCCAAAATAAAGGATTCCATGATCAGAAATAAGTTAAGAAAAGAAAATACTGAGTTAATCAAAGAAAAATTAAGCAGGTTTCTTTGCTGCAAGACTTATCTGAAACTTTACTGCTCTGCTATGTTCTGTGACTCAAAGAGGAAAGTTTATATTGCCAGCTCATTTAGCCAGAAGTCTTTATATCAAAGGAACATCTATTAACATCTTGATGTTCAGTTTGGAAAACACTGTCCTAAATAGTCACACAAAGCACATCTTTCCTGAAATATAGTAGGCTCTCAATAAGTACTTGATCAGTGAATGAAAGCCCAAGTTTCCAAAATGACCAACCAGAATCTTTTACCTCAGCATTTCTTTATTAGAAAATGCAAATGGGCTTGGTGAATCTACTTTTCTCAGGTTAAACAAAATGTTCCCAGGCAGTTAAACTGACTACTTTGGTCCAGAGCTTAGTGCCAACTAGTCAGGAGGAGGCCAGCCATTTCCTAATGTCCATTACACACACTATTCTCAACACTTTCAGTTGGCTTGTTGAATTCATCTTTGAGAGCAAGTGAAAATGATGTCAAACAGAAGGCATTTAAGGAGATGCTAGTAAGAACCCAGCAGCATCTAACTGCAAAATCTTGATACATGACGAGTGAAATGTCATCCAAAACAACCCCAGACAAAAACACAGCAAAAGTCTGGCTGAGGCCAATTAATCAAGGGTAAAATCATAGAGAGCATTCAAGGTCTTTGGCACTACTTCCAGGCTTACTTCTGGGACTTTCAAACTATTTGTTTGAAACTAACCCCTTTGAAAGAATGTTGAACCTATTTCCAATTTTCTGAACACAAGAGATTCTTTAAGGCTTTTCAGGCTCAAATAACAAAAAGTGATTAAGCACCAAGCTTGATATTTTAACATCGCATCAACTATTAATACTTTGATTAGTTGTTTTAGTTTCCTATCGATATAGCCTAAGTGACATGAATAGCCATTATTTTTCACCCTCTCAGTATTTTCTCCAGGGTTTTTTAACTTCATTTCTTTATGAAAACAAAGTGTTTATGCTCTTTTCTTTCCTGGGTGGTCATGATGAAAAATATCACCCATTTGAGGACTCCCCTGTCTTCTGAAGGCTTTATTGTTCTCCTTTGTGACTTTGCTCCACACAAATGGAAGGTTATATTGGCAATATAATAGCTTAATTATATGCTACCTTGGTTTGTCCTCTATTGGTTATTGGTCTGGTCTCCCTAGCATATCCAATTGTCTGATGTGACTTCAGGATAAAGTACAAATGGGCTACTCTAGTTTGGGGGCTCTGTTGTTGTCATAACAATGATTCACCCAGTAACAGTTCATTTTCAGCCCTGACCCTTACGAATTGTGCCTTGATTCTTGATATGAAAAAATCAAGAGTCAGTTGGAAGAACAAAACTGGAAGCCAGGTTGCGAAAACTGGAACGTAGAGGACTGGAGATAACTGGGACTCTGGATCAATACCTGAGTGCAGTTGTCATTGCTGAGGCAGCAGGATGACATGTCTGGGGTAATGGCAGATACTAGCTGTCTTTCCTCTCCCTACCCCTTAATATCCTCTACCCTCACCCCATACTCTTCCCTACACCCCTGCCTTCAGCCAAGGTAATTTAAATGCTTTCTTCAAACTGGCAAAGAGAAAAGCAATGACCTTAACTTACAGGAGTTACTAGCGAGTCAAAGTGAAAGAAATAAGACAGAGGGTGACTCACTAATTACCTTTCTTAGCACTTCCTCCCTACTTGTTCTGTTTATCACCGAGACTGTTGACCTAAAGTCTCCAGTGTTTGGATTTGTCAATTTCTTCTTCTAATTTTTGGTTTTCTTTATATAAAGTATATTTCCCATCTTGTGATAAAATATCTTGCACCTATGCCCATTCCACCAAACTGGTTCCCCTCACTGTAACTCAACATGCTCAGGATGAGCTCAGAGATGAGCTCTTGTTTTCACTTTTGGAACGCCATCTCTTCCTTTTCTCTGTCTGGTGGGTTTTGCTGCCTTACATTAGAGACCCAGCTCAACTGTCCCTTCTCTGCAAAGCTTTCCAAATTCCTCCAGAACAAATGAACTGCATGCGGTCAGAACACTCTCCATGTACTCTGCAGTGTGTACTGTCCCAGCATTTAACAGAGTACTGGGCATTAGTAGGAGAGGTTGGGTAACAGTCATGCTAATTTTCTTCAGTATTTGGTAGAATTTGCCTGTAAACCCATCTGGAATTTCCTTTTTTAGTTATAGAAGTATCTAGATTTTCTATTTCTTTTTTATCAGACTGTATGTATGTTTTTATCAGAATATTTGTAAATTGTGAAATTTATCAAGACAAAGCTGCCATAGTAATAGTCTGTTATTATTTTTGAAGGTAGGTCTGTATTTGTGTTCCCCATTTTTGTTTCCAGTATTGATAATTTCTGTTTTCTCTTGATCAGTTGGGATTTTAGAAGTATACTGTTTAATTTCCTGAATTTGGGGACTTATTTTTTGCTATTTTTCTGTTGTTGATTTCAGTTTATTTCCACTCTTGTCAGAGTACTAGTATTAAGTTTTCATCCTCTTGAAATTCGTTAAGACTTTCTTTATGACTGAATGCAGTCTGCATTGGGAAATCCCATGTGTGCTTAAAATGAATAGTTTATTTTAGTTTTGTGGTATACTACTCTATATAGGTCAATTAATTCAAGTCTGTTAAATGTTGTTCAGATTGTCTGTATCCTTATTAGTTGTTCCTTCTTTCTCTCTCTCTCTCTTTTTTTGGTCTGCTTGTTCTGTTTATCACTGAGACTTTTGAGTTAAAATCATCATTAATTTTGGATTTGTCAGTTTCTTCTTTATATTTTCTATTCATCGCATCTATTTCTGCTGTTTAAAAAAGCAACAGAAAGGCAACTTTATTGCCTTTTGTGAATCAAATATCTTTATAATTTTTTCTGTTTTCTTCTGTAACAGTGGTTTTAGTGGTTATACTAGACATTTCAAGGTACATTCTTAATTTTTGACAGTCTTCCTAACAGTTCTTTTACTGCTTCCCAAACAGTGCAACCTTATATCACTTCAGCTCTCTTTATCATTCCCCATTGCTGCCCATGCTGCTGTTCTCATGATTATAGCAGTCTATATAATAATAAAAGATGTTATAATTATTTTCAATCATCAACATTTTTCTAGATTTCTCTACCCTCTCCTCACTCACAGTGATCTTTATTTCTTCTTGAAGTATTTTACTTCTGTATGAAGTCATATGTTTCTTTTTCTGCATGAAATAAAGCTTTGCTTTTAGTAGTTCTTTTAGTTTATATCTTCTGAAGACAAATTCTCTCATTTTTGTTTGTCTAACTCTGTATTTATGAATATATCTTCACTAGGGTATATACAATTTAAATTGGTTGTTATTTTCTTCCAGCTCCTCAAAGATATCAATCATTTTATTGAATTCTGACAGTCAACATTTCTGTGGAAAAGTCAACTATCAATCTTGTTGTTTTGAAGGAGAATGTATATTTTTTTATTACTCTAAAGATATTTCTCTTTGTATTTTGTTTTTATCAGTTTGAATATATTGTGTCTAGATGTGATTCCTTGGTTAATCCTGCTTGGGGTTTATAGCACTTCTTGAATTACAGGAGATTTCTGGCCAGTATTTTTTCAAATCAATTGTTTTTGTTTTCTTCTCTCTCTTCTCCTGGAGCTCCAGTTGTATGCAGTAGTCATCTTAACCATCTACTGCATATTTCTTACATTCATCCTGTATTTTCAATTCTTTTCTTATCTGTGTAATATGTTCTTAGATCTGTATATTTTCTACTAGTCTGTATTTTAGTTTAAAGGTTTATTTTTATTCCATGTTTGAATTCATAATATCTTGTACTATAGTTTTAATTTTTAGAATTTCTACTCGACTTTATTCCTTTGTATAGATACCAGTTTTCTGGCAAAGCTATCTTTTAAAAAATCTTGATCATATTAATCATAGGTATTTTAAATTTTCTATAATTTAACTCCAACATCTGGACCTGTTTCTATTATTTACTTTTTATTTTGTTTTTTACCCTGTTCCTATTTCTTGGTATTCCTGGTAATTTTTAATTGAATATCAAACATTTTGCTTGAACAACTTGTAAGATCTCTGGTTGAAGTAGTCCTTCTCCTTGGAGGATTTAATTTTGTCTGAGGCAAGTGAAGATGTGAAGGTCGACTTTAGTCAAGGCTGACTTAAAGCTTTGTTGGAGCTCGTTTGTGGCTTAATAAAGATAGCCTCAATTCTTTGACACTCTTCTCACTGAGTTGATGGGCTTAGATCTCCTTCCCTTACAACTGGGTGATTTCCAGGACTGCTCTGACCAACATATATGGCAGAAGTGATGCTGTGCCGTTTTAGGGCCCCGGTCTTAAAATACTTGTAGCTCTGCTTCCTGTCTCGCAAAATGCCCACTCTGGTAGAAGCCAGTCACTACGTGTGAAGTCCAGCTACACTGAGACTTTCAAGTTTGAGGAAGCCCAAACTAGTCACGTGGAGAGGATTCCAATAGAGATAAATGCTTGGCCACTCCCTACCTGTTCCAGACCTCCCAGCCAGACTCTAGACACGTGAGTCAAGAAGCTTTCAAATGAGTCCAGCTTCAGACACTATCTGGCTGCACATGAAGGAGGTGAGACAAGAACCACACAACTGAATCTGTCAACCTCTAGAACTGTGAGAAGATAACAGGTTATTATTTTAAGTCTCTAAGTTCTGAGAAGTTGCAAAACAGTATTAGGCAATGAGAACACTGTCTGCTCCAGGATTGCCTTTAATGCTTTTGTTTAATCCTGACCTTAGGCAAGTTGCTCCCCAGTATCTTCAAATTGCTTTACACAGCTTTTTAAATTGTTCTGGCAGGAGAGTTAGTTTATACAAATTATTCTGTAATGCCACAAACAGAGGTTCTAATGATCATGCAACCTTCCTGACCCACTGTTTAAAGCCAGTCAATGCTCAAATACTCTTAGATGCTTTCTTTAAATCTCTTATGGGCTGAACTTCTGATTCTGCCTGCTAGCTTCTACACCCCTCCAACATATTCAAAAACTTACAGACACAGGGACTCACAGCTGGATGCTTGTTTGGGTGAACTTCCAACCATAATGGGGTTGAAAAGAGAGACTTGCTTATCATATTTTACTTCTTTTGCTGGTGGATCCCATGATGCTTTCTGCTTTGCAAATCACCACACCACACTGGTAAACTAGTCTGAATCCAAATAGTGTATCTTTCATCCATTTTGTACAGTAGGAAACAAGAGTTTCAGGAATTATTCAGCAAAGTTTATTAGCATCACTGTCACTACCACCACCATCTTTACTGTCATCTGCTCATATGAAAATGTGTGGAGGCTGCAAATAGCTTTATCTAGAAGTGGCTCAGAAGGAAGTTCCCATTTGACCTCATCTAACCAGGAACGAGCTGGGCTCGCTCTGGCAATGGAAACAGAATATTGCAGCTTATTATTAATATGATTTTTTTGATTCTCGTATTTTCAATTTTGGCAAACATAAACGTTCCCACCCTGTGACTTGTAGAAAGCAAAAGCCCAAAAGACAAGGCTTCAAACTATGCCCAAATCCACAAGTGGTTAAAAGAAAAAAAAAAAAGGAATTTGAAACTCGTTTGCTTACCAGAAAAAATATAAAAGAAAGAAATCCATGGTGTTCTATTTAAGAGAATCTCAGTTGACACATAGGACTTGATAAGACTTGATTTGCCTTTGGTTTCCAATTTTAAAAGTTGCTGCCTACCACAATAATTTGTTGTTGTTGTTTAATCGCTAAGTGCTGTCTGACTCTTGCGACCCATGGACTGTAGCCCACCATGCTCCTCTGTCCACAGGATATTCTGTCCATAGGCAAGAATACTGGAGTGGGTTGCCATTTCCCCTTCCAGGGAATCTTCCCAACCCAGGGATCAAACCCATTGCAGGCGGATTCTTTACCATTGAGCCACTTTTGGGAAGCCCACAATAATAAATGTCTATTAAGTTATACTTTATTCTTTAAAGGTATACAATTTTCAATAGTATGTTTACCAAGTATTCAATTATCATAATTATTTTTAAAACTCATCGTGCAGCCTGTTCATAAAAAAGGAGGGTTTGGGAATATTACAGAGTTATTTAAGTTGCTATGTTGTTCATCGTTGAGTGATAAGGAAAGTTTTGGGTTGGCTGGAAGTTTTGTTTGGGTTTTCTGCACTATCCTATGGGAAAACCCAAACGAACTTTTTGACCAACCCAGTACTAAGCAGAGCAATGAGGAAAGAAGAGAAAAGGGTGACAGAAAAGTTGGCAGGTTTAGAAGTAAGTGCATGTTCACATTTTAAAGACATCTCAGAGCTTTCTAGATTCCTTGCATATTAATTTCTCACTTTTAACCAACCGTGTTTTTTCTTTAGTTGATCAAAATATGTTTGTCCTGGATTCTGTAAATTTCTTCCCTGTTTCCATGTCTACCTTTGTCCCAAGGCCATGTCTTTCTGATGCACCCTGTATTTGATCTTTTTCTGACTTGAGAGGCTAGAGATGATAAATATTTTTATTTTCTATTCTACTCATTTTACACCCTGACCAGTTGTTGTGTTGTTATTAAGTTCATCTTCTTTTTCTGTACCTTATCATTTCCATTAGGCAGCAACTAACTGATACTTTCCACATTGTTCATAGAGTACAATCTGCACAATCTTTTTAGATAAATCTGCAAGGTCATTAGGAACACATTCTACTCTGCAAGTTTGCTAGTCATTTCATTACTCTATAGCACGAGTTGCTATTTTTCCAGCCTCCCCTAAAAATTTCCTCATTTTTCCAACCAGAGTTTGCAGTTGTTTGTCTCTTTTCTAGTCCCCACTCACCACTCAGACACAAAGCCAATGCCACATACTTGAAGATGTTGTTATGGGCATCAATTTCTGTATTCATTGCTAATTGCTGTGCAATATATCATCCTCAAACTTTGCAGTTTAAAACAATAACTGTTTTTGTTTTTTTTTTTTTCTCATGATTCCAAGTTGACTAAGCAGACCTGATTTGTTGATCTGGGCCAGACTTGATAGTTCTTTTGTGGGCTAAGTCTTTATGCATCTGTGATCAACTGGTTGGTTAGCCAAGGGCTCTATTTCTGGGGTTGGCTCAGCTTTCCTCCATGTGCTTCTTACCCCTCTAACAGGGCATCCTAGCCTGTTCTCATGGAAAAAGCAGGTTCCAAGACACTAGGAGTCAGTTACAAGATCTCTAGGGGTCCAGAATGGAATTGTCACATCATCAGACAAACTGGCTAAAGAAAGTCACACAGCCAGCCCATGCTTAAAGGTCAGGGGAAACAGATCCCACCTCCTGGATAGAGCTGCAAAGGCACACGACAGAGTGCATGCATACAGAGAGAGAGGAGGGCAATAGGGGGCATATTTTACAATCAGTCTACCAAGAGCTATGTCAGAAGTCAGCACAGGGTGAGCAGAGAGCAGTAAACCAAGAGCACTGCTTGCAAGGAAGGCTTCAAAACAAAATAGTATCCAAGCTAAGTTTTCTAAGATGAACAGAAGTCAGTCAAATGAGTAAAGAGGAGAAAGCATTCCTAGTGCAGAAACTAGCATGTACAAAAACATTAAGCTAAAAAGAATTACATTAGTTTCTTGGACCTTGGATAACAGAGTATTTTCTTGATTTGGAATGCCTCTTCTCACCTGATCTTCAGGCTTATGTGCTCCCTTGCTTAAAGAAATTGCAAACCTTTCTCCAGGAAACTTTTCTTATTCATTCCTGGTCTATCAGTGTAGCCTGATGTGGGCTTAGTACTGGCATCAGAACGGCTGGGTTTGAATCCCGTTTCTTCTACCTACCATCTCAATAACCTTTCTGTACTTAGTTTCCCCACCTGTAAAATGGTGATAACAACTTATAGGGATATTGTAAACGTTAATTAAAAATTAATTAAAATAATACATATAAATGCTTACAGCAACACCAGACACTTGGTAAGCTCTGTGTAACTATTACTGGTTTTTAATGTTGTTGTTATTAATATTGTTAATATTATGGCAAAGTGCCAGTTAGCAGTTCTGAATAAAACTTGTTCTGTACGTTTCTTTGTATGTGCTCCTTTCCCCCTTCCTAGACAAACAAGGCCCCAGACTGGACAGAGGTGATAGGAGTTAGGACTGACAGTAAATGCAGAGTCTGGGCCAAAGGCAGATCTAGGGGCCAACCTGTGAGATGAATCAGGACTGGGATCAAAGTGTTACTATCAAGAGGCCTGCTTGTGATGCATTAAAACAGGAATTGCCTCTGAGGCAGAGCAGGTGGGTTTGGGAGGAAAGATAGCAGGCAAGGGCTGAAGAGATCCCCTCCATAGGGGATCTCAAGGACTGTTTATAGGATGAAGCTTAACTCATTTCAGCTGCTTTATCAATTAATAAAATTCCTCTGAAGAGGAGGAATAGAGACTAGAGACTGAGTATGACCGATTACTTAATCAGTCATTCCAGCACATGGGGCTTCCCCGGTGGCTCAGATGGTAAAACATCTGCCTGCAATACGGGAGACCCAGGTTCGATCCCTGGGTCGGGAAGATCCCCTGGAGAAGGAAATGGCAACCCACTCCAGTACTCTTGTCTGGAAAATTCCATGGACGGAGGAGCCTGGTAGGCTATAGTCCATGGAGTCGCAGAGTTGGACATGACTGAGCGACTTCACTTTCACTTTCCAGCATAATTAGACCTCCATAGAAATGACTAAATGACAGGGTCTGTAGAGCTTCCCGGTTGATGAACACATTCCAGTGTCAGGAAGGTAGCCTTTACCTCCAGCTCCATGGAGATCAAGGCTCCTGCACTTAGGACCCTTTTGGTCTTTGCCCTGTGTAACTCATCATCTCACTGTTTCTTTTTTTTTTCTTTATAATAAACTGTAATAGTACAGCAGCCCCCCTCCTTGTCCATAGGGTATAACGTCTAAGATGGATCTTCCCAACCCAGGGATCGAACCCAGGTCTCCCTCATGGCGGGCTTATTCTTTACCGTCTGAGCCACTGAGGAAGCCCAAGAATACTTGAATGGGTAGCCTGTGCCTTCTCCAGGAGATCTTCCTGACCCAGGAATCGAACCAGGGTTTTCTGCATTGTACGCAGATTCTTTACCATCTGAGCTACCACAGAAGCCCCCCCCTCCCCCGCTTTTTCTTCCTGTATTATAAACCGTAATAGTAAGTACAGTAGTCCCCCGCCTTGTCCACAGGGTGTAATGTCTAAGACTCATACACAATGTGGATTTACTGGACTAAGGGACAATTCTTCATACTACTCAGAACAGCATGCATTTTTTTTTTTTTTTTTTGCTTACAATTTAAACTTCTGAATTGTTTATTTCTGGAATTTTCCATTTAATATTTTTGGACTGAGGGTTGAACACAGGTAGGTAACTAAAACCACAGGAAGTGAAACTGTGGATAAGGGAGGACTACTGTATAGAATTTTCCTAAGTTCTGTGACTCATTCCAGCCAAACTAGACAGAAGTACAGGTGACTTGGGCACCCCGTTGCAACTGGCATCTGAAGTGGGGGGGAGACCGAACCCTTAACCTGTGGGGTCTGATGCTAAATCCAGCAGTTTTTATCAGTTTAATTGAAATGTTGGACACTCAGTTTGTGTCAGAGGAATGGGAAATAAGAGAGATTCATTCATTCATTCATCATGATGTTCAGCACTTTATTCAGACTTTCTGTATGGGAGTCTGAGTCCTCCTCCCCTTGCCCAAATTAGCCTTTGCTGTGGCCAGCCAAAATATATAGTAGTGTTAGCTACCAAACTTTTATGTGGTAAAAAATTGGTTTTGTCACTTCTGTCCCCAAAGTATTTCTGTGTCAAATCCTACTCCACAGGCTTTCATTTTTCTCACCGTTGCTCCTTTTCCCTGCCTATTGACGATGTCGATGAGACTGAAAATCCTCAATACCTAGCTCAGAGGCTTCACAGTGAATTTCTACAACTTTGCTGACTTGGAACCATTGCCTATCTGCCCTGCATTTTCTCCCCACCTCTTTGCAAAAAAGGCTAAACCTACTGCTATTATACACCTACTTCAAATGTGAAAGCAACTCTGGAAATAATTAACACCAAATATAACCTAAAGATATTCCCCAGATAACCAGTCCTTAAGGCCTCAAATCCTATTCAACATTTTATATTTTCTCCAGAGGTAAGTTAGTTACTATAAACAGGGTGAGCCAGAATCCACCATCTGACATTTAATTTACTTGTTGGAAATATGAGATCGTCCAGATATTTTAGGCCTTATATGATGAATCAAGATTGTTAGAGTATTATAGATAAACTTAATGTCCAGTTATAAAAGAATGATTAATTAAATATAGTGCATAAATAAAGGAAGCATTATGCATACATTAAATTTATGTTTGTGAAACATTTTAATAGCACTGGGAAATGCTTATAATCTAAGAGAGGGTAAAAGAAAAGGCAGTTTATAGAGGAATGTATAAATATGTCAGAAAACTTATACATGTGACACAGAACACTGGCTAGAATCACATGCATCAAAATGTTAACAATATTATTTTTCTTTTATCATTTTGTGTTTTTTCCAAATTTTTCTGTGTTAGCATCTACTTACCTCCTCATGTAAGTTATTTTTCTTCTGTAGGAACCACCAGGCAAATTACAAATGCCAAGAAGTTCGCTTCAACACTTCATAAATTTGCTCTTTAAATTGCTCCCTATCAGAATAATAGCAAGCAGTCTATTCTTTTCATAATGAGTTATTTCATTTTTCTCTAAGATGGGCACAGTCTTAAATTTATCTTAATCAATTTCTTCAAATTAAGCTGCAGCAAGACCTACTTTCCTCTGGCTTGTTACAAGTGTTATCTCTAATGAAAAATACAGTTTAACGAATGCAAAGTATGGGATGCCTGAGCAGTGGTGAGTATGTGACTCGCTTGAGTTCCCAAAATTCACAATAAGATTTTCTAGAATCACACTTCTGTGCCCTCCATTAGAAGTCAACCAGTAGGCTTATGCATGACAATGAGCCTCACTCGCCTTCTTAGAAAAGGCACCAGACAGCTTTTCAACACATTTAATTTTTCTACTATTATCTGAGACCATAATGCCATTCCCAGTTGTTTTCAGCAAAAGCTAAATGGCAAATGAAGTCAAAAAAGAAAATGTTTGATGGAGTAAGTATTTGGGGGTTGGATATAATGGCAGTGTATCCCAGATGCCTGACTAAAGAAAGCCTAAAATCTGAGGAAAAGCAAAAGACAATATAGTGATGATACCAAACTGACTTCACATTTTCCCTTGCTGGTTTCATAGTAATTTCAATATACCTGTGAAAAAGTAAAAAAAAAAAAAAAAATTTTTTTTTTTTTACATCAGCCTTCTAAACAGAATATTTTCACGTTCAGTCAGGGCCCGAAGATGAAAAAAAAAAAGTCTTCCTTTTTGATTCTGAATATAACTCAGTAGTCTAAAGAAAATGCAATAGGGAAAAGGGTGAAAAATGACACAGCTCCACTGCACAGCCACACACTGAGGCTTCTACCCAGTGCTTCAACAGAGAGATCCACATGGCCACCCAGGGGTCCATCACCACTTCCTAGCTACAGAATGCAATTACATTAGGTGCTTCAAGCTTCGAAGAACCTGGCGTTTACCAAATGAATTGCATTTGTGGCCAGAATATGAATGACTATTATCATGCATGGCCCATAAGAACTCTCCAGTGAGTCATTTCACAAAAGTTGTCATTTACAAAAAAAGAAAAAAATAGTCAATGAAAGACTCATTTTCAAAGCTAGATTTTCTCCTGTTATATTTTAGCAAGCTCTCTTTTGCCTCACATTGTCTGGATCAGTGAAGTTCAACGTCTATGCTAGTTTTCAGTTACAGGACATGCCTCACCACAAAATCCTCATAGATGATCTTCTTTCCAGGATATTTAAAAGTCTTCTATGGTCCTGGTTGCATTAGAATCATGGAAAGGTACTCATTTAAAATATAGGCTTGGGGGACTCATCCCAGTATTAATTACATACAATCTCTGGGAGGGGGAGATCAAGAGTCTGCAATTTTTTTTAAGTATTTATTTATTTGTCTGCACCGGGTCTTAGTTGCAACCCATGGGATCTTTAGTTGCAGCATATGAACTCTTAGGAAAAGGAGTACATCAAGGCTGTATATTGTCACCCTGTTTATTTAACTTATATGCAGAGTACATCATGAGAAATGCTGGACTGGAAGAAACACAAGCTGGAATCAAGATTGCCGGGAGAAATATCAATAACCTCAGATATGCAGATGACACCACCCTTGTGGCAGAAAGTGAAGAGGAACTAAAAAGCCTCTTGATGAAGGTGAAAGTGGAGAGTGAAAACGTTGGCTTAAAGCTCAACATTCAGAAAATGAAGATCATGGCATCCGGTCCCATCACTTCATGGGAAATAGATGGGGAAACAGTGGAAACAGTGGCAGACTTTATTTTTGGGGGCTCCAAATCACTACAGATGGTGACTGCAGCCATGAAATTAAAAGACGCTTACTCCTTGGAAGGAAAGTTATGACCAACCTAGATAGCATATTCAAAAGCAGAGACATGGCTTTGCCAACAAACGTTCGTCTAGTCAAGGCTATGGTTTTTCCTGTGGTCATGTATGGATGTGAGAGTTGGACTGTGAAGAAGGCTGAGCACCGAAGAATTGATGCTTTTGAAGTGTGGTGTTGGAGAAGACTCTTGAGAGTCCCTTGGACTGCAAGGAGATCCAACCAGTCCATTCTGAAGGAGATCAGCCCTGGGATTTCTTTGGAAGGAATGATGCTAAAGCTGAAACTCGAGTACTTTGGCCACCTCATGTGAAGAGTTGACTCATTGGAAAAGACTCTGATGCTGGGAGGGATTGGGGGCAGGAGGAGAAGGGGACGACAGAGGATGAGATGGCTGGATGGCATCACTGACTCGATGGACATGAGTCTGAGTGAACTCCGGGAGTTGGTGATGGATAGGGAAGCCTGGCGTGCTGCGATTCATGGGGTCGCAAAGGGTCGGACACGACTGAGCGACTGATCTGATCTGATCTGATATGAACTCTTAGCTGTGGCATGTGAGATCTAGTTCCTTTATCTAGATCAAACCCAGGTTACCTGCATTGGGAGCGTGGAGTCTTAGCTACTGGACCACCAGGAAAGTTCCAAGAATCTACACTTTTTATAACTTTTCCCTAGGTGATCTTTCTGCCTACTAAAATCTGAATATCATCACTCTAGTAGGAAATTTTCCTTAGAAGAAGAATTCACTTACCACAGCTTATCCACTGTTAGTGGATTTGTCTGAAGGTCTATCCTGAATGAAAAGAGGCATGCCCAAGTTGCTCCTGGAGAGATGCTCAAAGGTGTATTAGCGTCATCAATGAAGAATTTATTAAGGACAAGTTGAAATGCATTTTCATTTAATTATCTTTTAAAGCAAATATGTTTTACATTCCATATTTTAGCTTTCAAGAGGTATGCATGCTTAATAAGCCAAATACAAATTTATGGATGCCAGGAAAAAATAAACAGAAGTCACAGAAGGACCAGAAGTGAAATATCAGTCCAGCTGGCTATGGGCTGCCAATACACACACCAGAAAGCCACTACAAAATTCAGAGGAATCTGAGTGAGCCTGGGATTTTAATTTATATTTCCTAGCCAACTCTAATCGAAGACAGAGAGGGGAGATTCTCAGGTAAGTGGAGAGAGGATGCCACTGAAGAGAGGTTTCCAAACTTGGTTGTGTTTGAATCATCTAGAGAAGGCAATGGCACCCCACTCCAGTACTCCTGCCTGGAAATCCCATGGACGGAGGAGGCTGGTGGGCTGCAGTCCATGAGGTCGCTGAGGGTCAGACACGACTGAGCGACTTCACTTTCACTTTTCACTTTCATGCATTGGACAAGGAAATGGCAACCCACTCCAGTGTTCTTGCCTGGAGAATCCTAGGGATGGGGGAGCCTGGTGGGCTGCCCTCTATGGAGTCGCACAGAGTCAGACACAACTAAAGTGACTTAGCAGCAGCAGAGAACTAAAAATCAGTTGTTGGTTGTCTTGTTATTAAGTTTTGTGAATTGTTTATATTTTATAGATACAAGCCTTTGTCATAAATGTGATTTGCAAATATTTTCTTCAAATCTCGAGCTTATCTTTTTTATGCATTTAATAGTGTCTTTGACAGACCAGAAGTTTTCAAATAGGGTAATATCCAACTTATAATTTTTTTCTTTTACGGACTATGTTTTGGGTACAGTATCTATAAATCCTTTACCTCATCTGAGATCACAAATATTTTCTCCTAAGTTTTCTTCTAGAAGTTTTATAGCTTTATGTTTTATATTTATGTCTATAAAACATTTTGAGTTAGCTTTTGTATAAGATATGAGATATGGCTTCGAGTTGTTTTTTTGTTGTTGTTTTTGCCTGTGTATGTACAATTGTATGTAATGTGTCTCTTTTAACTTTAAATATTTTCTTATCTTTGGTTTTCAACTGTTTAATTTTGATATGCCTAATTGTATGCTTTTGTTTGCTTGGTTAATATTTATCCTGCTTAGCAGTCTCTGAACTTGAATCCGTGGTTTGGTTTAATTTTTGTACATTGTCAACAGTTATTTCCTCAAATATTTCTTCTATCCATTTTTCTCTTTTCTCCTTCTGGCATTCCAATAGTGAATATAGATAATTTGATATTGTTCCACAATTCTTGGATGCCTGGGATTTTTTCCCCTGCACTCACTACTCTCTTATTTCAGTTTGGGTAATTTCTATTGACATATCTTATTTTTTATTTTTTATTTTTTTTTAATTTTATTTTTAAACTTTACAATATTGTATTAGTTTTGCCAAATATCGAAATGAATCCGCCACAGGTATACCCGCGTTACTGATTTCTTTCCTTGGCTGTATCCAGTCTTCTGATTGGTCCATATAAAGCATTCCTGATCTTTGCTTTTATGTTTTTAATCTCTGTCATTTCCATTTTGATTCCTCCTTATAGTTTTAATGTCTCGGTTGAAATTACCCAAATTATCTAACCCATTGTCCAACTTTTCCATTGAGTCTTTTCTGTATTAATCACAGTTAGTCTAAATTCTCCATTAGATAATTCCAACATGTCTATAATAACCACATCTGGTTCTATTGACTCTTCTGCTCCTGACACGGGGAGAGAGAGAGGGGGAGAGAGAGAGAGAGAGTGTGTGTGTGTGTGTGTGTGTGTGTTGTGTTAGGCCAGTAGAGACTAGGGTAGGTAGGTTTTGAGCTTGGAAATGGACACAGCCTTCATTCTGTTAGGTCTTTAGTATTGATATTAGAGGTTTGTATTAATCAAAGAGTCAGCTTGAGTTTGAGGTTTGTGGTTGCTTTTTTACTCTAAGTCCATAAAGCTTTCTCTAAAAGATGCTTACTCCTTGGAAGGAAAGTTATGACCAACCTAGATAGCATATTGAAAACCAGAGACATTACTTTGCCAACAAAGGTCTGACTAGTCAAGGCTATGGTTTTTCCAGTGGTCATGTATGGATGTGAGAGTTGGACTGTGAAGAAAGCTGAGCACCAAAGAATTGATGCTTTTGAACTGTGGTGTTGGAGAAGACTCTTGAAAGTCCCTTGGACTGCAAGGAGATCCAACCAGTCCATTCTGAAGGAGATCGGTCCTGGGTATTGTTTGGAAGGAATGATGCTAAAGCTGAATCTCTAGTACTTTGGCCACCTGATGCGAAGAGTTGACTCATTGAAAAGACTCTGATGCTGGGAGGGATTGGGGGCAGGAAGAGAAGGGGACAACAGAGGATGAGATGGCTGGATGGCATCACTGACTTGATGGACATGAGTTTGAGTGAACTCCAGGAGTTGGTGATGGACAGGGAGGCCTGTGTGTGCAAAGAGTCAGACATGACTGAACGACTGAACTGAACTGAACTGAGTGATAACTTGTGTTTAGATTAAGGGCTGGTTGCCAAGGTGGTGTTTCTTATTATCTTGCTCTACTCTCAGCTTTAGGTCTTCCTTTTATACTCTATATGTAGCAGGTATGAATGTAACATGTCTCCTAGGAGTAGCCCACTGCTTCTTTTACTCAGTGGTTTTTAGCATTGTAAAGCCAATGGGGTAGGGGTGGTATGCTCTGATATTCTGATTAAGCCTTAGTCTTACACAGGTACTGTTTCCCTGAGTTTGGGGAATGTCGTCTTTAAAATCCTCTTGCCTCTCCTCCAACTGTAGTTCTGCACTCTGCATATATTCAGGTTCCTCCCTCTGGGATAGAAGGTATTTTTCCTGATTTCTTCGTCAAGCTACAAAGAGTTTTACCATTACTCTAGGGACAGCCACTTTTGTTTCCCTCCACCCCTAGTCTATAGTAAGGCTTTGTTCCATAGAGGAGATGGGGAAATAGAGAAGGATCTTGGCAGAGTTTTGTGCCCCTTCCACAAGCTGCTCTTCTCCTTCCCCTGACCTTCATCATGAAGGAATCTTTCTCAGAATTCTTCTTAGCCTTCCTTGTGAGTAGTTGTAATTTGCAGAGAAAAAAACTTGCAGAAACATCTCCCATATCTGTGGCCCTCAGGGTCTTCCCACTCTCCCTGTAGCCTACACTCACTTTTGCCAATGTATCAACTATTCTAGCTGAATTCTTCTTACCGGTGTCTGGCTGCCTCTACCCAGATAAGCAAGCTCTCATGTCCCATCTCTGTCCATATTTCAGGTTTAGTGTTTCACCCTGAAACTTTAGCACTCTCTTGGGTTCAAGGAAAGTCATGAACTTGAAAATTGCCCATCTTTTTCAGGTCTTATTGTCAGTGTGGGAGGTGCACTCTTTGTAATCTCAAGATGCCCAAGTTCATTCTTTCACTTTTGACTTTTCTGTGATATTATTTAAAATTAAAATGTTTCACTCATAAGAAGCATATACATGGGTTCGGGTTGTAATCCAATTAATTTTCATTATTAACACAAAGCATTAATCCATTTACATTTAATTACTGACACAACTGATTTTATAGCTGTCATTTT
The DNA here is from genome assembly GCF_002263795.3 of Bos taurus. Taxonomy (NCBI): domain Eukaryota; kingdom Metazoa; phylum Chordata; class Mammalia; order Artiodactyla; family Bovidae; genus Bos; species Bos taurus. The sequence continues at coordinate 14,480,512 of NC_037355.1, read as the reverse complement.
TTGTTTCTGTTTCTCACATATTTTATATTTCTTCTTTTCTTCTTTCTGTCCTTTTGGATCGATCCCTTTTTATTACTCAAGTTTTCCTCTTCTAAATAGTAAATATGTACTAAAACATTATTTTTTATTCCTTTAATGACTACTTTAGAGATTTTAGCATGTATTTTTTTGTGGCTAACTCAAATAATTTTTACTTCCCAAATTCTACTTTAGAATATTTTCTCTCCTTAGATCTCCCATTATCAAAAGTTTTATTATTGTTCTCATGCATTTAGTTCTAACAGTATTTTAAACTCTATAAACATTATACTTATTTTATATTATTCAATATTTCTATTTCTTGGATATTTACTCTTTTTTGGCACTCTTCATTTTCTCCTACGTTTCCATGTTTTTGTCTTTATTTTCCTTCTGCTGGAAAATACCCTTTTCTGACTTTTTTTAAAATATATAGTCATACTAAAAATGATTACCCTCAGTATTTGTCTAAAAAGGTCTTTGCTGCTAAGTCACTTCAGTCGTGTCTGACTCTGTGCTATCCCATAGATGGAAGCCAACCACTTTACTTCAGTTTCATTTTTGCAGGATATTTTTACTCTGCATGGAATTCCAAATTGACACTTAATTTTCTTTCAGCACTTTAAAGTCAATTTTATATATTCTTCTGAATTCCATTGTTTCTGTTCAGAAATTAGCTATTCAGCTTCTCAGTCCTTCAACTTAATTTGTCTTTTAAGTTCTAACACTTTTAAATTTTTTTCTTTACTTTTGTTTTTCAGTATTATAACTGAGATATGTGTAGGGTTTTTGTTTTTCTTTTTTTAATTTTGCTTGACAGCTGCTAAACTTCCTACATCTGTGAGTTGATTTTTATCCATTTAAAAAAATTCTTGTATAAAACATATTGAATATTGCTACTGTTCCACTCTTTTTCTTTACTCTGGTGCTCCAATTACATGTACATTAGACATTTTGAGTATGTCTCACCTTGATGTTACATCTGAGCTTTCCCCCATTTTTTTCTCTCTTTAATCTGTTTGGATATTTTCTACTGACCTGTTTTATTCACTGATCCTGGATTCTTCATTTTCCAATCTGCTGTTAAATCCATCCATTCAGTTCTTAACTTTAGTTATTATATCTTATAATTCTAGAATATCCATTAGATTATTTTTAAAGTTACAGTGTCCTGGTGAAGTTCTTCATCCTTTCACCTCTCTCATCTATCTATCTTCTTGAATATATTAATTGAGCTCATTTATATTCTCATCTGCTAAATCTAGTATCTGATCTTCTGTTGTCTGGAGTTTTCCCCCAATTATCTGTTGCATGATATTACTTCCTCATGTGTCTCATACTTTTTCTTATATGCTACAAAGTGGTGTGTATGCAAGAACCAGAAGTCCCCAGATGATGTTATGTCATCTTATATAACAAAGTTGTTTCCTTTGTTAGATAGGATAAGGGACTGCTCACCTGAATCCATTTAGGAATTTGGATGGATCCTCTATGGACTTTAGTGTTGCTAGAGTTCAGTCTACCACTCACTTGCCAATATTTCTAGGATATGGTCCTCTAGGGTTTTTACTTTAAAGCCTGCTGAGTCTTTGTCTTCTTGGCTCTATAAAACTCCAATAGTTCTACTCTTCGGAGTTTTTCAGTTTAGCTTATTAGCTTCCTGACATCTTCAAATACACTGGATATTTGAAGGGGAGACAACAATGTGTTTGAGGCCTCTCTGCTAACTGCTGCTGCTGCTGCTGCTAAGTCACTTCAGTCGTGTCCGACTCTGTGCGACCCCATAGACAGCAACCCACCAGACTCCCCCATCCCTGGGATTCTCCAGGCAAGAACACTGGAGTGGGTTGCCATTTCCTTCTCCAATGCATGAAAGTGAAAAGTGAAAGTGAAGTCGCTCAGTCGTGTCCAACTCTTAGCGACCCCATGGACTGCAGCCCACCAGGCTCCTCCATCCATGGGATTTTCCAGGCAGGAGTACTGGAGTGGGGTGCCAGTGCCTTCTCCGCTCTACTCACTAGTCCTACATAAATGCTGAAGTCTGAGCTAGTCTCCCCCAACAGCAGCCTTTTGTCATGACGAAACCTTGTCCTCTACCTGTGTGCTCCCTCCCACTCCCTCCAGAGATGTCCTCAGGTAAAAAGAAGATATACATCCTCAACGTCAGTTCACTATTTCCTCTAGGGATTTCACCTCTTGCCTATTTTAACTTCAAGATTGCACAGTTGATCTTTGTTTCTTAAGCACTGCAAGAAATTTCACTCTACCTGTCAGATTTTTTCCCCTTATCTCTTAACCCCCCATGCAACTTCAGATCAAAGCCAATGACTTTTGCAGAAAACAGACCAAGTAGGTGGAGCCTCTAAAATCTCCAATTTTAAAAGATGTATTGATTTCTCTATTCCCCAGTATTTGCCTTATACATGAGTCAAGCTCCACTTACCAGCCTATACCTAAAATTGACAAGGCCCCTGGGAAAAACTGGTAGCTAATTGCCCGCTCACCTCTAAATGATCCTCCTTGCCCTCTCACCTCTAAATGATCCTCCCTGCTCTAGAATTTTAGTCTGAATAGTTCCTTAGATTTTTCACATCTGTCTGATTTTTTTAAAGTATGTGTTTGTCTGGCAGCATCGGGTCTCAGTTGCAGCATGAGGGTCCTTTGGTGCTACATGTGGGTTTCTCTCTAGTTGTAGCATTCAGTAGTTGTGACACCAAGACTTGGTTGTCCCAAGGTATGTGTGGTCTTAATTCCCTGACCAGGGATCAAACCCACATCCCCTGCACTGGAAAGTGGGTTCTTAACCACTGGACCATAGGGAAATCTCTCTGATTTTTTAAGTATTATTTTTATTATCCATCTGGCTTTTTCTAGCTGTTGTCTGCATGCGTGATGCTAAGTCACTTCAGTCTTGTCCAACTCTTTGTGACCCCATGGACTATAGCCTGCCAGGCTCCTGTGTCCTTGGATTCTCCAGGCAAGAATACTAGAGTGGTTGTCATGCCCTCCTTCAGGGGATCTTCCTGACCCAGGGGTGGAACCCTCATCTCTTAAATCTCCTGCATTGGCAGGTGGGTTCTTTACCAGTCGCACCTCCTGGGAAGCCCAGGTGTTGACTACAGGAGCATAACTTACCGCTTCCTGACATAACCTATCATGAACTACTTAGTACTCCCTATTTGGAGATGAATGACACCCCACTTACTCTGTGGAACAGAATCATAATTGATCCTTTAGAAATGTTCCGGTCAATGAGAATCTCCACAAGATTCCACCTTTATCTAGATATTTACTTTCTTTACCTTTCAACACCATATGTATATGGGCAAACTGCTTAAGTATGTTTGCCCAATATTCAACTGAATATAATTTTTATGTGAGCATACTAACCAATGAATATGAAAGCATCCGGTAACCACTTGAAAATCACAAGGGTTAATTTAGAAATGACGATACTGCTACTGATGGGTGAAGATAGGCAGTGACCATTTAGGAGAACTTGTTTCTGAACATTTTTTTTTTTTTTTTTTTTTGCTCAGTGCTTCTGTTGGGTTGTTTGTCTTATTATTTAATTATAAAAATTATTTATTCTTAATAAGTCCTTTATCTGCTCTATGTTTTGAAAATACCTTTCAGATATGTGGCTTGTCTTTTCATTGCCCTAATGTTATCTCCTGAAAAGCCAAAGTTTAGAATTTTGATATGGTACAATTTACCAGTTTTTTAATTGATCACACTTTTAATGTGTATCTATGAAATGTTTGCCTAACCCAAGGTTACAGAGTTTTTCTTCTGTGTTTTCTGTAGAGGTTTTATGGTTTGAGCTTTTATGTTTATCTGTGATTCATTTTCAGTTAATTTTTGTGTTTGGTACAAATTATGAGTCAAAATTTTTGTAAATATTATATGGATAACCAATATTCCTGCACTACTTGTTGAAAAGACTCTTCTTTTTCCAATGCATTGCCTTGGCTCCTTTGTTGAATATCATGTTGATTTGCTTCTGGACTCTATTCTCTTCTGTTGATCTATATTTCAATCTTTATGCCAATACCACATTGTATAAATGCTTAATATTTTTGAAATGAAGGTTAAAATGTCTGTAAATTAATATTAATGTATTTCAAATACTTTGAAATCAATAGTTTTTTGAGTTACAAAATTGAAGGCTTGAAGATTTAAATGACTCAAGTATTGATAACATTTTCTAAATCACTAAACTTAAAACTCTAATATTAAACTCTTAAGCAAATGCTAACATAGAAAAGAGTCTTTTAAGATTAAAAAAAAATAGAGCTCTGTGATTGTACAGAACTTCAGAGAACTCTGGAGAAGAAAAGAAAATCATTGAAATTTTGGAAAAGGGGAAATTTGTGGAAGACTTACCGAAGTTGCCCGTATTAGTTGCAGGAGACCATTAGATCTTTAAAGTATCAATATCTGATTCACAACCCCAAAGATATGGATTATTTTGGAATAGAGCTAGATTTGGGAACCATGTAATAGTCAAATGAATAATCCAGACACAAGTAAATCAAACATGTTTAATCATTGTGGAAGGAGCATAAGAAAATAAATATGCCATACAGAAATGAGGACTGCAGTGTAAGATATCTGGGGACGAGCTAAATATCAAAGAAATACACTATTTTAATAATTATTGAGATCTATAGAATAGCACACATTTACACAAGTACAACTGTTTTATGTTAAAAGATCCGACTTCTACCTACAAGACTAGAAGGAGTCATTATTAATAGCTTCCAATTTTTAAATCTCATTTTGAGTCCAGAAGCAGATCCTGACACAATAATTCAGTGCAAGTATTTTTATTACAAAACAGCAGGACAAGTAGAGAAATGATAAAGGAAAGAGAAAGTAGCCCATAAAGGATGTGTGGTCTAGCCATCTACCACTGCGATTAGCTAGAGCTTGATCTTGTGGAGAAACACTGGGAAGCCTCAAGAGTTATCCTGAGCAGCTAGGAAATTGAGGCATTTATGCATCAACACCCTGGAGTCACAATTTGAGGGCTTCTGGGGTGAGAATGGTATTTCTCAGGCATTTCTGTCCTTCCAAGTCTTCAGAAATAGTCCTCAGGTAAAGAGCAGCATACAGTGGCAGTTGGAAGTCCACCAGAGTTCATACAGTTGGTAAAGTCTGAAGGGAAAGGATAAGGCGCAGACAGATTCTGCTGCAGTGGACTAAAGGACTTTGAGATTCCATTTAATACATTATTTATAACCTTTACAGAGACTGCAGGGAGGTTTTTTCTATCTTAACTTTAAAGAGAAACCAAGACATCTGATAATTATTGTGTACCTTTTATGTACCAGACACTGCTTGGGACTTCTGGGATAGAGTGATCAGAACCGACTGGAAATACGCCCATGTGAAGTTTATAGTGTAGTTGGGGAGACTGGCAACCGTGTAAATGTATACAGCTACAGACAGAGACAAGAGCTAGCAGAAAAATAAAGTAAGGTAATCAAGAATGACATGGGGTACTTTTTTTAGATAAATAATTTAGGGAAGCCTGGTTATTGGGAGGATATTGAGAAGAGAACAAAATGTAATGAGGGAGCCAGCCAAGTAAAAGTTACAGGCAGAGGAAATAGCAAGTCCACAGCCCCAAGGTGGATCTGGGCTTGGTATGCATAAAGAACAAGGAAGCCAGTGTGGCCAGAGCAGAGGGAGAGTGGGTACTAATCAGGAGTAAGGTGAGAGAGGTCAGTCCTTGTGGGTCATAGAAAGGACTTAATATTTAACTTTAATCAAAAGTGTAAAGAACCTGTCTGCCAATGCAGGAGAAGTAAGAGACACAGGTTTGATCCCTGGGTGAGGACAGTCCCCTAAAGGAGGGCATGGCAACTCACTCCACTATTCTTGCCTGGAGAATCCCATGGACAGACAAGCCTGGCAAGCCTCAGTCCATAGGGTCATACAGAGTTGGACTCAAATGAAGCAGCTTAGCACGCATGATCGTGACAGTTAAGAGCAGAAGGAGGAAAACAAATTAGGAGTCAGTTGTGCTAATTCAGGAACAGTGATGGTGTTAAATGACTCTCCCAAGAAGACAGAATTATTAAGTGTTTAATCGTCAGCTCAGACAGAAGTCTGACTTCCTTCCAAGCGGATGATCTCTGCACTGTTGTGCTCCCTCTCCTTTACAGCATGACATTCATTTCTCTAGAATTCTTTATGAATGTGTGCAATTGGTGATCTCTCTCTGCCAAATTAAAACAAGGGTAAAACCCTCAAATTGGCAATTTAAAAAAATTATTCCTTTGGCTGCTCAGGGTCTTAGTTGTAGCACTCAGAATCTTCATTATGGCATGTGAGATCTTTAGTACAGCAGGCAAACTCTTAATTGTGGCATGTAGGGTCTGGTGCCCTGACCAGAGAATGAACCCAGGCCCCCCCTCATTGTGAGCCCAGAGTCTTAGCCACTGAACCACCAGGGAAGTCCATCAGATTGAAAGATATTTCAAAATTCCATTGATAGCCCAGATTTAATAAACTGTGGCTGCTTATTTTTTTTTCAAATCCTGGGAAATAAAATTTTAAACTTGCAGCACTAATATTTCACGAATACCTTTGGCTGCCAGCTCCACCTACAAACATTATCTTTTGAGACTCACTGAAATCTCAGATTGCTGCTTTTCTGTGTGCTGTGAGTTGAAAAGAACCCAGAGTCATTTGTTTCCTCCACAAGCCTCAGGTATTTTGTGAGTCCACATTTAAGTCAGGGATGCTTTCTTTCCCTCATGAGAAACTTTTACATCTCAAAGGTCAATAGAAAGCCTTGGAATGTGCAGCCTTTTTTTAATCTTGCTAACAGTAGGAAAAGAGTAGAAAGAAAGAACCTCACAGTAAGAGGACATAAAGAATAAAAGGAATGACAACATAATTTCTTTCATGTTTTTTCAGTCAAAGAAAGAAAACAAGAATAGCCCTGGCACAGTAATAATTACCTGGTTAGCATTCTGGCAACTTGCTGGGTTTGTTATGCTACCAGAATATTGATGGGCCTGACTGTAGGGTAGTTTGGTCCAGTTAATGACAGGATCATGACTCCTCTTCACAAACTCCAACATTGGCTTCTGCAGACTTCCTGAGTCAGTCCTCACCAACGCTGGCCCTCCTGAAGCTCCATTCAGGTATTGGAAATAGGGAGGTGACCGTTTCTCCTTCTGTGACTTTCTTCTCTCAGAGACACAGACATCACCTTTCTTAAAAAGGTTATTTACTTATCTTTGGCTGTGCTGGGTCTTCGTTGCTGTGGGTGGGGTTTCTGTACTTGCGGCAAGTAAGGGCTACTCTTCTTTGCCATGTGGGGTTTCCCATTGCAGTGGCTTTTGTTGCTGCGCATAGGCTGCAGAGCCCGCAGACTCAGTAGTTGTGGCACATGGGCTTAGTTGCCCTATGGCATGCAGAATCTTCCCAGACCAAGGATCAAACTTGGCTCTCCTGCATTGGCAAATGGATTCTTTTTTTAAAATGAATTTATTTTTAATTGGAGGAGAATTGCTTTACAATGTTGTGTTGGTTTCTGCCATACATGACCATGAATCAACTGTAAGTATATATATATGGAAGGCTGATTCTTAACCACTGGACCACCAGGGAAGTTCACAAACATCATCTTTTGTGGCCTACATCAGTAATAAATCCCTCTGCCATGATCAAAACACTTGAGCCTGGGGTGGGGGAGGGAGGATCGGGTGCTGGATAATAATTCACAAGGTAAATACATGGTTTGTCTTTCAGAATCGGGGGTACACATTTTAGTGTACTAGGGTCACTAGAGTCAGAGAACCTGGGTTGGAATCCCAGCTCCTCTACTTACTAGCTATATGGGCAAATGGCTCAGCCTGCAGTGCCTCAGTTTACTGGTCTGAAAAATAGGAGGAAGAATAAAAATAATATTTACCTTGGAATTTTAGTTAGTTAATGCAGAAAACCATTTCTGAATAACTCTCCCCATTGGTAATGCACATGTGCACATAACCTGATTCACTCCCTTCCTCTATTTAGTCCATGTCCCCGGAATTCTACTGGCCACATGGCCCAGGGTTATACTGATGAAATAACTGTCACCTAATTAAGAAATAGTCATTCACACTGTCCTGGGAGTCTCAACAAGGATTTCAGGACCCAGAATCATTGCTCCCAGATGGAATCAATCATAGCCAGAACAAGGGTAGATTACAATCATCCCAGGGAACTGCTAGCCAACTCACAATAACCTTTCAATCATGCTTCTCTGGCATGGAAGCCAATTATTTGGCTTTATTATAAGTAAATTATTTATTTATTACAATTATTTGGTCCCCACTGATTTCATTATAGAAAAATCCTGGAATATAAATTAAGCACTTAGAACACAAAGTAGTACTACATCTATAAGTGTTAGTTACTGTCATCGCTGTTCATCCTTTGGGAAGAAAAGAGACAGTGCTGAGGCTAATGCTCACAACTTCCATGTATCCATCTCACTGCAACAAGAGAAAAGATGTCAAAGAAACTTCTTTTTATAACATTAAGACTTAAAAAAGAGATTCTAAATCTGTAAGATGAGAGAGCAAGAGATGACCATGTAAATTTTCACATTTTAACTGGTCGTGTGGTACGAAGAAGGGAGAAGTAATTTGAATTTGGAAGAGAATTTGTAGAGTTCCTATCTTAACCAAAACATACATTTGCAAAAAGATGAATTTTTAAAATGATAGTCCTTGTATCTTATTCGCCTCTTCTGGGCTCAGCAAGATAACTAACTATCTCCAAGGCTATCAGTAGAGCTGTCCTTTTTTTTTTTTTTTTTTTAAGCTACATATTTTTGTCACATTTTTGTGGCCAAGCTTTTTAGCATTAAGTATTTAAGAAGTTAGCAGGATGATGGTGGAATGTGAGCATGAGCAGGAAGCGTTGCAAAGGGAGTGCCTGCCAATTTCCCAAGCACTCTGTGTTCCTGAGTGAAGACAGCATATATGAATGTCTTCACATGTAAATGAGAGTGCTTTGACCTGCCATGGAGCTATGGTGTGTTAAATGTCTTGCTGTTTGGTACTCAAAAGAAGTCACTCACTGCCACTCTCAGATCTATAAATCAAAACTTAGAAAATGAAATATCACTGGCACAAATAGACCAGAGTCCCCCTTATACTTAAAGTAAGTTGTAATCCCAGCCAGTTCAGGCAAAAAGTGGGATCAAAGGTTCCTAAATACAAAGAGAAGATGGATTGCCAGGAGTGTAGGAAGCTCTTAATGCACTCAGTGAGGCCCCAGTGGCATGAACTGTGTGGCTTCATCATACAGATAAAGGGGTCTTTGTCAGTTGGAACTCAGGTCTCTTACTTTGTACTGGTTTAAGGTAAATAATTAGTATATTCTGGCATTTGTTGGATGATTGGCCTTTTAAATGGAAAGCATGTTTTTCATTTTTTAATGCTCATTACCATAAACCAATATCAAGTAATTTTTCATCCTGACTTTTCCTGTCATTCATGGTAGCAGCCTTTTCATTATATATGTATCACCAGCCACATACACATTTGCTTATGCATTTAAATATTTTTTAAGCATGAACTTCTTTTATATATTCACATCCAATCCTGTAGCCTCGGGTATGCATTCCAAATCTCAAAAAAATAGCAGCTCAGCTTGATAATTCAGGTATTTATGAAAACAGAAAACTAGCTCATTAGTGGGCAGAAGAAAAGTCAGCAAAAAAAAGCAAAGAGTTTTGCTTTCCAGTGAGGGCTTTAACATGTAGCTGAAAGTACTAAATTTATGAAAAGTTTAAATATGTATTTCTGAAGAGGTGAGAATTCAGCTCAAAAAGCAGACTTTAGATTTTGGTTTTATATATTAAAAAAAAATATATATATATATATATATATACACACACACATAATATATAGTTTAACTATATATAATCTTAGTTTTATATATAAATCAGAACTTTAAAATTAAAATATTTTCTAAAAAGTTTTCAAAGAAGAAAACTATTTTCAATTTTAGTTTATAATAAAACATAGTTATTAATACATACAATATAGAGGAAGATACTATTAACAGTCCTCCACCATGGTACCTTTGGTATATGTGCCTGGAAAATGCCAGAAAGATACAGAGTTTAAGAACATGAGTTTTATAGGCAGGACCTGAGTTTAAATTTTAATTCTGCCACTTACTTAAGTTACTTTCTTCTTTGTTCCTCAGTCTCCTTTGTTCCTTCTTTGTTCCTCAATCTTCTTTGTTCCTCAATCTCCTCATTAATGACATGAATAAAATGAATAATGCACCAACTGCACAGCATTGTTACAAAGACTAAATTCAACAAATCTGGGGAAATTCCTGGAGTAAAACAAGTACTCAGTAAATATCACTTATTTTTAGAAAAGGCAGAGTAATGAAAACTTCTCCTACTTTCAGTTAACTTAATAGCCTCCAAGAATGGATTCGGTTATTTATTTCAGTTCAAAGAAAATCAGTTTTAGACACAATTCATACTTGTTGCTCTAAGTTGCTTTTTAGTTAGACTTAACCCAAAGCATACATGAAAAGATGCTCTAAATTCCATATATATGTGTTAATATACAGTATTTGAAGCAGGGCACCCAAAGCCAGTGCTCTGGGACAACCCAGAGGGATAGAGTGGGGAGGGAGGTGGGAAGAGGATTCAGGGCGGGGGGAACACATGTATACCTGTGGCCAATTCATGTTGATATATGGCAAAATCCATCACAATATTGTAAAGTAATTATCCTCCAATTAAAATAATTAATTTTTAAAATAAATTAAAAAAGAAGAGAGCCTCAAACTTATCAATATTTGAGCAAATTGAAATAGCAAAATTCCCTCTTTACCTCTCAGGTTAGCAAAGGTAAAAGGGATTCTAAAATTCACTGTTGGTATACACTGGGAGGAAAAGAATCCTCTTCTACTGCTGCTGCTGCTAAGTCGTTTCAGTCGGGTCCGACTCTGCGCGACCCCATAGACAGCAGCCCACCAAGCTCCGCCATCCCTGAGATTCTCCAGGCAAGAACACTGGAGTGGGTTGCCATTTCCTTCTAGGGGTCTAAATTGGCATGAACTTTCTCGAAGGCAGTTGGGCAGTATACATCAAAATCTGTAAATTGTATATTCTCTTGACCCAGAAATTCAACACAGAGAAATTAATCCTAAGAAAATGTTAGACAATGAGGCAAAGATGGATAAACAGGATGGTCACTGTGGTGTTATTTATAACAGCTTCAAATTAGAAGCTACTTGAAAGGGGGTACAAGTTAATGATATTGGATCAGGTCCATAAAGTAGAATTCAGTGGAATCATTCACAAAAATGATAGATTTTATATAGAAAAGATGAATCAAGAGAAAAATAGCATTATCACAGCATGGTTCAAGTTTTTGTAATATGCACACATGTTTGTGCATAGGAAATGTCAGAAAGGCCATACCCCAGAGCATTTCCAGTTATTACATCTGAAAGATAGAATGATAGGTGATTTACTTTATGCTTGTCTGTGAACTATGGGCATTTTACAAGGAAAGTATACTACTTCTGTAATCATAGAAACATCTGTGAAACTGGTTAATAAAAACGTAATCAAGTGAAGCGCCTAAATCTACAGAAAAACATCATAGTTTTAAACTACTGGACAACGAGGCATTCAAAAATGCAGCTTTATATGTACTTTAGTTTTTTTATTCCCCTAACCAAGTGATCTTCAGTATGGGCAGAACAGCTTGATAGAATTTCAGTCAAGGAGGCTCTGTGGACCTGTACCTGGAATAGAAGCATTGCTTTTTGTTTTGTCTCCCCATACTGCCCATATCCTCAGGGCAGTTTTTAGAGTTAACGCTCCTTCAATCTAGCTGCTAGGTGTAATTTGGAATTCATTGAATTGTTGACATGGTTGGCCTGGGCCAGTGTGATTCAAGGTTAAGAGGACTAAAAGTCAAAATGAAAAAGAAGTTCTGTGGTACATAAGAAAGGCAATCATTGAAGGGCTATTCCAGAACAGTGGAGTTAATGAAAAGCTATCTGTCTTCTGTCAGTAACACCCAAATTCTAAAGATCTATATATTTAACCAGTCCTAATAATGGTTAAAGTTGAGATGGAAGTTTCACAAAAGGAGATTGACAGTCAAAAATCAGTGGACCAGATTTTATACTTGGTAAAGAAGGGTTAAGAGTAGGCAAGTTTTTAAATAAAAGATGATTTTAGTTTTGGTGGGCTTCCCTTGTGGCTCAGCTGGTAAAGAATCCACCTGAAGTGAGGGAGACCTGGGTTCGATCCTGGGTTGGAAAGATCCCCTGGAGAAGGGAGAGGCTACCCACTCCAGTATTCTAGCCTGGAGAATTCCATGGACTGTATAGTCCATGGGGTTGCAAAGAGTCAGACACAACTGAGAGACTTTAGTTTGGGTAGCCAGAAAAGTATTAAACTTCTGAAGATTGGTTAATATAAGATACTAATTTTTTTTAAGTTATCTGAAGGCATCAGAATCTAAAAGCACATTAAGAATTTTCTGTTAGACTATTATAAAAAATGCCACGTATAAATTGTCATATATTGCTGTATATTATTTATAAACATTGTGTATTTAAATTATGCTGAACAAGGAGGTCTTTTTCAGAAAATATTCCAAATAGAAATGTATCTCAGCCACTGATATTTGATAAGGCCAAGTTAGAATGTACCAAGATGAATTGTTCAACAGCATCATCCCTGTGGTGGTGTCTATGTGGTGGGGGCAGGGGAAGCAAATGAGAGAGAGTTGAAGACAGAAACATTTAGTAAGAAGAGGAGAAGATAAAGACAGGAAAGATAAATTAACTGAGAAGTTAAGAACTTTGAGTTCTTCTCCCATCTCTGTGGATGAATCTCCAGATCTTAGTCTCCCATTTATCATTATAAATAAAAGATGTGAACTGTAAATGTCTAGAAGTCTTCATCATTCCAGTCTTTCCTTATTCTCTACTTCTGTAGGCTACCTTTTTATTTGAGATGACAAACTGAAAAATGCAAAATTTCAGTCAGAGTTTGCATAGATAGGCAATTCATAAAGATACATTTCTCTTCATCAGACCACTGGGATCCCCACACTAACATAAGTACAATCCAAAAACTAAGAGACTTAGGTAAACAAATGAAATGTAAGTGACCAAGCAGTTGGGAAGAGCTCAGTTACCCACCCATTAAAAAAAAAAAAAATACACCTATTCCAGAGCAATACCATGAAGAAGATTTACAAGTTTATAGCTCAGATCACAGAGACCACCAGTTTTAGATGGTCAATAACTTTAAATGGTTGAAATTAGAAAATATGCCAATTTGTGACTCCTAGTGGCATTTTTTTAAGTCATGTTCTGTCTTTTCTCAGTTTAATCATTATTCAAACAGTAAAAGTCTATATTTTAATTTGTTTAAGATATACTTGAACACAGAACTGTACACTTTGGTGCCTGTCAGTTACTCTTCATGCCTGGAATAATTTGAAAAGAAATTTGTTATACCCTAAAAAGATAGAAACTTCCACCAGATGTCTCTGAACCAAATTCCATGAGTATTGCCTAAGCAAAAACTAGTCACTAAAAGATAAATCTGCTAATGCAGCCGTTATATATTATAAGCACACAAGCACACATGAGGCAAAATAGGGGACTGACAGATTCCATGTCTCATGATTTTCCTTTATCTCTTTTTCCCTCTCTCCCTCCCTGTCCCCGTCCCTCTTCCTTCCATCTCTTTTTTTCTCTCTCTCTTTCTTTCCTTCCTTCCTTTACTTTTTTCCTTTAAGCAAAATGTGCTGTCAAGTTTCAGGACTTTTTTTTTTTTTTTTTTTTTACCTTGCCATGTGGCTTGCTGGGTTCCCCAACCAGGAACTGAACCTGGCCCAGGGAGTGAAAGTACTGAGTCCTAATCACTGGACTGCCAGGGGAATTCCCTCAGGACATATCTAAAGTAATATTTTTGTTCATAAATTATACATTCTATAGAAATGCAAGCCTGGGGAATTGATATAATAGGGTGCATATTTTTAACATATGGTGGATCAGTTTGGTTGATGAAATAATTTCTAAATATTGTTTTAGACATTGACCATCCTAAATTTCAGTAGCCTTTTAGCACTTTATCCCAGAAGAGTTTAGTGAAAATGTGCAGAAAGAAAGAATAATAACTAGATCAAAAAGAGCTCACTGCAAGTGCAGAGTGATGAGCATTATAAGTAGGAATATAGCCAGCCAGTGAGAAAGATCTGGTGAACCAGGTCAAAGATAGATGCTAAGTGCCATTTTCATCACATCTTTATAAATGAGTGGCAAGATACATAAGAAATAGAGAAAATACATTAATTTTATCCTCAACTAATATAGGCCATGTGTGGGTGTGAGAGTTGGACTGTGAGAGTGTGAAGAGTGTGAAGAAAGCTGAGCGCCAAAGAATTGATGCTTTTGAACTGTGGTATTGGGGAAGACTCTTGAGAGTCCCTTGAACTGCAAGGAGATCCAACCAGTCCATTCCAAAGGAGACCAGTCCTGGGTGTTCTTTGGAAGGAATGATGCTAAAGCTGAAGCTCCAATACTTCAGCCACTTCATGCGAAGAGTTGACTCATTGGAAAAGACTCTAATGCTGGGAGGGATTGGGGGCAGGAGGAGAAAGGGACAACAGAGGATGAGATGGCTGGATGGCTTCACCGACTCGATGGACGTGAGTTTGAGTGAACTCCGGAAGTTGGTGATGGACAGGGAAGCCTGGCGTGCTGCGATTCATGGGGTGGCAAAGAGTCGGACACGACTGAGCGACTGAACTGAACTGAACTGATTATAGGACTGCTGCTGCTACTGCTGCTAAGTCGCTTCAGTCGTGTCCGACTCTGTGCGACCCCATAGACAGAAGCCCACCAGGCTCCCCTGTCCCTGGGATTCTCCAGGCAAGAACACGAGTGGGTTGCCATTTCCTTCTCCAATGCATGAAAGTGAAAAGTGAAAGTGAAGTCACTCAGTCATGTCTGACTCTTAGTGACCCCATGGACTGCAGCCTACCAGGCTCCTCCGTCCATGGGATTTTCCAGGCAAGAGTACTGGAGTGGGGTGCCATTGCCTTCTCTGGAATATAGGACTAAGCATCATCATAAAAACCACACACATAAAGGGAAAAAAATACAGAGAAATCTTAAAATGCACTGAACCATTTATCTTAATGAGTAGAGGTGCCTTAGAAATATTGGGTAGAGACAGGGGTAAATGTTTGAGCTAGAAACAGTACATGACCACCTCCAATACTTAAAAATTGTATTAATAAGTAACTTCCTCATTTCTTACCATAGTAAGTCATCCACTGCTCTTCAACCTACACTCTATCAGAAATTCTGGTGGAATCTGTTTCCTCTCTGTGCATAAGTTCATCAAACTCAACATTGCTTCTAGGCTTTCAGTCTAGTTGACCATCTGTTCCCCACCTCTTCTGCACCATCACTCCCTATTCACCCATTCCTAGTGTCTTCTCTTGTCGTTTTAACACAAGCCTAATCCCACTTCCTCTTGGAAGCCTTCATGGCCGTTTCAAGCTGCATTGATTTTCAAAGTCTCTGACCTGTTGTTTAGGACTTCCCTGGTGGTCCAGTAACTTAATTTTTTATTGAATTGAACTGACTCTATCGTGGTAAGCATGTGAATCGATTGTTGTCAAGGTAATTTTAATATTAAATATAAGTATTTTAACCCATGTCATCTATATACCTGAGATTTTTGGCATATTAATGAGTAATTTTCACAATTATCTGATCAATAAACCTTTATTAAGCCCCTTCTACATTCCAGACACCGTGTTATTTGACAGAGATACAGAGTTAATATGGCTCAGTCTCATAACTTGATAATGACAATCCTGGACATTGTATGAATAACATTTATAGCTTATGAAACAGTTTGACATTTTATGTAACATAATACCTACAGTAACTCTTTATTACTGAGATTGAATGGAAGCTAGGAATGTTCTAATCATGCTCAGAAATGACTCTCTTAGCAATTTTATTGCTATCAAGGGCCCCAGTTGTACACAACGTCTCTTACCATCAGCCTTAGCCACTGGAAGAAGATAACTGGGCATTTCATCAGTGCTGTTCCCCTTTTACTAGTGCATTCCTTACGCATGGGTGCTCAGTTGCTAAGTCCTGTCCGACTCTCTTGCAACACCATGGACTGTAGCCCGCCAGCCTCTTCTGTCCATGGTATTTTCCAGGCAAGAATACTGGAGTGTGTTGCCATTTCCTCCTCCAGGGGATCTTCCTGATTCAGGGATCAAACCCATGTCTCTTGCATCTCCTGCCTTGGCAAACAGGTTCTTTACCACTGAGACCTGGGAAGCCTGCATTCCTTGTAAAGTTGACAAATGGAGTATCTGCCGGGCCCTCTACAGAACATAGTGGGCTGTTGCATTTTCCTGAATTACATGATTGTTGTTTTTGTTGTTCATTTGCCCAGTTGTGTCTGACTCTTTGCAACCCCATGGACTGCAGCACGCCAGGCCTCCCTGTCCCTCACCATCTCCCTGAGTTTGCCCAAGTTCATTTCCATTGTATCGGTGATACCCTCCAGCCATCTCATCCTCTGATGTCCTCTTCTCCTTCTGCCCTCAGTCTTTCCCAGCATCAGGGACCTTTCCAATGAGTTGGGTGTTCACATCTGGTGATCAGAATACTAGCGCTTCAGCACCAGTCCTTCCAATGAGTATTCGGGGTTGATTTCCTTTAAGATTGACTGGTTTGATCTTCACACTGTCCAGGGGACTTTCAGGAGTCTTCTCCAGCACCACAGTTCAAAGGCATCAATTCTTTCACGCTCTGCCTTCTCTGTGGTCCAGCTCTCACAACTGTACGTGATCACTGGGAAGACCATAGCCCCGACTATATATGGACATTTGTCGGTAGACTAATGTCTCTGCTTTTCAACGTACTGTCTAGGTTCGTCATAGCTTTCCTGCCAGGAGGCAATCGTCTTCTGATTTCATGGCTGCAGTCACCATCTGCAGTGATTTTAGAGCCCAAGAGGAAATCTGTCCTCTTCTTGATAGATGATACATCTACTCAAACAGGTACAATACACTTAGCTCTTTGATATCTTTTCTATTTTTTGCCATGGTGGGTGTAGCATTTTTTGCTTGATGTTGTCTTCCTCCAAACTTCTAACAGCCACCCTCAAAGACAGCATCAACATCATCTCCTTGGGGACTTTCCAGAGTGCTAATTCCTGGATTACTCAAAAGTGCTCCTATATAAACTCTCCCTTATCTGCCTTTATGTTGTTCCCTGCTTGATCCAGCATCCTCAGGATTGAGTTTCATACATTCTCTCTCAGTTCTTGCTGCACACATTGACCTGTGTCTCCTCACAGAATAGCCCTTTTCTCTCTCATCAGTCCATGCACTTCCATAGCTGGACTGAATGGTGGTTTAGTGCGAGTTATTCACCCGGGGGCCAAGGGTGAAAATGAAAACAAGGCAGGGGACTCCAGCCAGTGGAGAGAACTGAGCTTTAGCAGAGCAGTTTGGTCCACTTTTTCAGGCCCAAAGGAGAATCTGGGGATTCAAGATGTTTTAGACTATTAACCCAGATTTCCCTGTGTCGTGTGTCAAGGTCTCACTTCTCCAAATATAACCCTGCCATTGGTGCAGAAAATGTGCCAAATTGGAGAACTCAGTTTCTTCTATAGTTCTTCTACTTTTGCAATTAAGATTTGGGACCTGATCTGACTCAGCTTTCCAGAGAGAAGAGTCTCTTTATATGTTGCCAACAAGAACCTCTGACTTCCATACTCACTTTTTAATTTGGTAATTAAACATCCTCAATTTTCATTATCTATAGCCTCTAGCTATATAGTCATCCAATTCCATAGTCATTATAACTACTCTTTTTCTCTTGCACAGGTTATCTAATACTGTGTTTAAAAAGAACACCCCCAAAATTATTGGTATAAAATTGCAATTTTAGTATATTTACAGATTCTGCAGGGCGGAAATTTGGACATGGAAGGAATTGCTTTTCTCAGATTCATATCTGGGATATATACTGGGAAGGCTTAGGTAGCTTCAAAGTAGTGAAAAGAAAGTGTTAGTCACTCAGTCGTATCCACTCTTTTGTGACCCCATGAACTGTAGCCCTCTAGGCTCCTTTGTCAGTGGAAGTCTCCAAGCAAGAATACTGGAGTGGGTGGGTAGCCATTTCCTTCTCCATGGGGTCTTCCAGACCCAGGGATTGAACCCACATCTCCTGCATTGCAGGCAGATTCTTTACCATCTGAGCCACCAAGGGAAGCCATGGGGTGCCATTGCCTTCTCCATTAGATAGCTTAAGGTCACTCAAAGGGCTGAGAACTAAATTTATGTGGAGTAGTTCCTAATTGGGGGTAATTTTGTCCCCACGGAATACAGCAGTGTCAGAAACGTTTTTGTTTGTCACAACTGCAGGAAAGGAAGTACTACTAGTAGTAGCAGACGAAGGTCAGAGGCACTGCTAACCATCCTCCAGTGTCAGCACTGTCCTCCCAATGAAGAATTGCATGGCCTCAAGTGTGAATAGTACTGAGCTCGAGAAATCCTAACCTAGAAGTTTCTGCCTCCATATATTGGGTACCTGGGCTAGGATAGCTCAAAAGCTGAGTTCTGGGACCTCCCCACATGACAGGCTCCCTTGTAGCATGGCAGCCTCAAGGTCAGCTGAATTTTTACATGGTGGCACAGAGTTTTAAGAATAAACAAGGCTATCACTGAACCCTACACTTTAGATGATTAAAAATAAATATCTGTCATTTGGGAAAAAAAGAGAGTAAATACGTCTAGAAAAAGCTGTCTGACCTTTTATGATGTGTGTGTATGTGTGCTCAGTTGTGTCCAACTCTTTGCAGCTCCGTGGACTTCAGCCTGCCAGGATCCTCCAAGCAAGAAAACTGGAGTGGGTAGCCATTTCCTTCTCAAGGGCATCTTTCTGACCCAGGGAGTGAACCCACGTCTTCTGAGTCTCCTTCACTGGCAAGGGGATTCTTTACCACTGAGCCACCTGGGAAGCACCCAACCTTTTATAATATAATCTCATAAATCACATAGGATCACTTCAGCCTTGATCTTATTGATGAAAGCAGTCAAAAGTACATTCAAATTCAGGGATAGAGGACATAGTTCCTACTTATTGATGGGGGGGAGGGAGTATAAGAACTTTTCCAGCCCTGTTCTAAGGACACCATAACCCATATCTCTTATACATCTGAGCTATGCCTCTTAGTGCATTTTATTCTACCAGTATCACATCCCAATCCTGTACTAATTAATTATTAACAGTTGTATTCTGTAGCATGTCAGGCACTACTCATCTACCCACCACGTGATGGAGTTCTCTCTGCTGCTCAACCAGGGAGTTATTCAGCTCTAAAATCTCTTAGGGTAGCTTCTGGTTCCAGTTTTCACAGATCAGGTCCCCAGAAAATAAATGCTGAAATTCTGAGGGTTGCATGTGGGAATTTGAGGGATGCTTGTAGGAGCAACACCTTTGAGGGTATAGGGTAAGAATTGGTCAGAGGGAGAAGTTGAAATGTGAGATAGTTGCAATGCCCTCCTGGATCCTACAGGATGCTCTGAAGATGGGATGATCCTTTAGAGCTTTTTGTAACAGACATAAAAGTTTCAGGCTTTCATAACCCTGCTTCAGCCAGTTGCTGAATGTAAGCTGCTCCCTTGGAGGGGGCATAAGCTTGGGAAAAGCAGTATCAGTAAACAGGGCAGTTCCTTGAATGGGGCATAGTCTTGCGTTTTCAGCAGGTAATATATTCTTGTCAGCTAGAGGACTAAATTCCTCAAGGGGAATCTGGTTGTCGCATTTGCTACAGGTCTTATTATTATTATTATTATTATTATTTTTACCAAAGTAACCTTCTATAATCCACATTTAATTTACTAGGGAAGAAAATTGTCATTTATCCTTAGTGCATGCTCTGTAATCGCCATTTGGTTTATTTTCAAGTTCAGTGTGTTTGAGACGTTCCACTTAAAGTATTATGTAATGACTCATCTCTGTAGGAACACAACAGATACAGGCAAGAGCTTATAGCCTGATGCAAATAATTCTAGTTGCATACCACATGATTCCAATTTTAAGCAATCCACTCAGGGGAAAAGTATCCTTGTTTTCCTGTTCTCTGAAAAATAGTTGACCCTCCACCCACAAGATATTTCATTCTTCACCTCAGAAAGAGAGTTCAAATTTGTTCAGTTCACTGGAGCTCAGCTCAGAAAAATAACTACATGGGCTGTTGGTTATATTCCTTTCAATACAGAAAGGAACAAAATTGATGACAAAATTTCCAAACTATCTGTGTTTGTTAAATAACCTTTGTTACCTTAAGGTGAAATAAATTACTTTAAGGTAAAATAAAACCTGTGGCTTATTTATTTTTCTTTAGGATTCATTTAGGAAGACTTACTAAATGCTTCCTCTCCATAGAAAATGCAACCCTATGGACAGGTTTTTGGAACTGCTATGGATTTTTATATTCAAAAATACCAGTATTAGTAGTAAACACACCATTAAAACTGAAGTAAGAGATGGTAAAGGGAAATAAAAACAAAGGAAACTTCGCCTCAATAGCAGGGCCAAGAACTAGAGTGAGGCAAATGAAGAGTCTGGAGTACAAATTTTACTGAGAAATTCACTCTTAAGCATTGATTCTGCCCTTGCATGACCCTGAAAATGAGTACCTCCTAAAATTTCACACCCAGGCCTCTCTTGCCTTGTCCTAATCCCATCTCTGTTCAGTAGGACATCTGAACAGTAATCAGGTAGGAAGTAGGTGGAATGGGCTGGTGTCTACATGGAATGTATATTTGACAGTTCATACCGAGTACCTGTCTTCTGATCCATTTTTTTGGTGGTTCTTAAAACAAAAGTCACCCCACTTTGTATCAAGGGTTCCAGCTAACTTGATCATACCCAGTTTGACCAGGAGTTAACATCTGAGCTAGAGACAGTTATCTGTGGTCTGCACCCTTTGATGTGATCTATTGCGAGACTTCTGCCCAGCAGGGGCATTTATACCAGATGGTAACTGTTCAAATCAATCTGATCATATTTTGGAAATTTTGAATGGAATTTACAGTGAGAGTAAGCAGAAACTGAAGTAGTACCAAGTAGGAAATCTCAGAAAGAGAAGGTCACCAGTACAAGTAGAGAGAGTCAAGGAAGGTAGCTGGCAGCAGAACAGGAAGAAGCAGCTTGTGGAGAGAGAGATTGAATGGTTAACTCTTGAGTATCAAGCACTGTTTGAGTTGTGTTTAGACCACCACTGGCTTCAGACTCCTGTGACTACTCTTATATCTTAAATTGGGGTGATGACACCCTTGCTTTCACTGAAACCTGACTGCTCAGTACTGAAACGTTTCTCATCTTTCTTGCCTTTTTCCTTCTAATAAAACATATTAATAGAAATACATTGTGCATTTTCCTGTACATTTCAGGATTGTAGTTCCAGAGGCTCTGAATAAACGTGTTTTGTCCTAAAATATCTTCCACAGCTTCTGACCATGGTTTCTAAAATTGAAGAATAGGTGATTCATGTTTGGGTCCTGAATGTATTTCTAGATTGACAAATTCCCTGTTAAAACACAAGTACACCTGAAAGGGGCATATTTGAACTGCTGCCAAACAACCTCTTATTTTGTTTTATTTGCTAGTGCAACTCATGAGAATGAGATGGAGAAAATCCTCCTAATGGGAGGATTAACCGATCGAGGTCAGCTCTATCCTGTAAACCTTGGCCTCAGCAAACTCCAGGGCTGGGTCCATCTGCAGGTCATATTTTCACCTAGCTTGCATGATTTGGCTTAAGAGACATTTTGCTCTTCTAAGAGCTGACAACTTAGCTTACAAAATAAGGCGTTAGAGTCACTGTTGACCAAACCAGAACTGAGTTGCCATTCTTGTGTCCTCACATATGCAAAGGGGACAGGAGTCAGTCAGAAAGACCTGAGTTCAAATCTTGATTCTGCTCTTTATGCACTAGGTAACCTTTAAATGGGTGGAGGAGCCTGGTAGGGTGCAGTCCATGGGGTTGCAAAGAGTCAGACATGACTGAGCGACTTCACTTTCACTTTTCACTTTCATGCATTGGAGAGGGAACTGGCAACCCACTCCAGTGTTCTTGCCTGGAGAATCCCAGGGACGGGGGAGCCTGGTGGGCTCCCGTCTATGGGGTCACACAGAGTTGGACGCAACTGAAGCGACTTAGCAGCAGCAGCAGCAACAACCTTTAAATGATAAGATACCTGAGGTGCATCCTCATTTGTCAAATGATAATAAGATTTTGTGGGGTTATTTTGAGGATTATAAATAACATAGGTGCCGGGGACCTGCCCCGGCTGATCCAGGGTATTCGAAGCGGGGACGGCGTCGGCGACCTATTTATTTAAATATTTTATCAAAGATATAAAGAGTAATAGGATGAGGATAGCTCAGTAGGAAAATTCAGTGGAGAAAAGAGGCTGAGTAGCTTGGTTTACGCGGGAGACCAATAAAACTTCAAGACAAGAAGTTTGCACCACTTACGTAGGCCGCAGGCGTCCTTCCGTTCTCCCGAAGGAGAGGAGACACTGAGGCCTCCCCGGTCGGATCTTAGAAGCCCAGGCATAATTAGTAAGCATGGTGGGTTCCGCGCTCCAGATGGAGACTCAACCAGAGTGAGAGAGAGAGCGACATGGGGAGACCAGTATTTCGAGAAACTGATCCCAATTCTTTATTTTCCAGAGTCTGTTTTTATACACTGAGATGTTATACAAAAGTCACGTGGGGACAGCAGTCCTGACTTTTATTAAAGTCAGGTGCTTCACACAAATGTATACAGAGGTCTTAGGGGTGTTACATCATCTTCTGGCCAGGGGGGCCTGCTGACAATTTACGACCCTCTCCTTGTGACAGCGGTCAGTCAATCAGGACACTTATTTCTCCAGGGCTGATTATTCTCAAAACAGACGCCACCCAAGTAAAGTTACATTCCTACAGGGTGAGGGTGTAGTGGGTTTTAGCTAAGGAAAGAATTTACTTAGCCTAAGGTCTAACGTGATTAATATCAAAGGTTAATACTTATTTCTTCTATATATTCATTAATGTGTGTAAGGGCAGGGGATGTGGAGACTTAGCAACAAACATTGGCTCAACAAATGAAAAACCCTTCACCAATACAATTTCTAATCAGCCCGTTATACTTATACTAATAGTTTTCTAACTTCTCTAAAGAACCCGTTTTTAGAGGGTTTAAAGCATCTTGTGCCTCTCACGGTTGGGAGGCTGTGAGCAATCACATGTGGCCGGACGAGCCTGTCAGGCAGGCTAGAGAACCTTCAGAGGAGTTTGTAGGTTAAAACACTCTTATCACGCCCAGGAATTATTATAAACTGGAGCTCTAAATTAACTCCTTCTCCAAAAGAGGTGGTGGGGGACAGCCCCCCGTAAAGTCAGAGGTGTAGGTGAGCACAAAGTAGTAAAGTAGGCAGGCTCTGGTTATGGGGGTAGATGCTCGAGGAGTTCCAGGGGGACTCCTGAGGCTCGATCCCGCCTTTGCGTATGTCGAGCCTCCTTCCTCATGACCTTTGTCACGGGCGGAGTACCTCACTCTGGCCCCCAACATCTCCCCCTTTTTTATTTCTTAAAACAACCAGATGCAGCTCAGTCGCGAGCTTCCGAATGCTCTGCCGAAGAATCCTGACAATACAAGGAAGAGTGATTATGAGAAGTAGAATTAGAGACTAGGGATATTAGACAGAATATTTTTTCCAGAAATAAAGTTAGAGAAGGTGTGAAAAAAGTCATTAGCTGCTCCAGTGGCGGTAAAATCCAGTCGAGAGTGTTCCAAGGTCTGTATTTGATTATGAAGTTTCCCTAAGTCCAGGCCAATATCAGAACTGTTCCAAACACCTGAGATATGATTTTTAATCTTTTCCCATTCATAATCTGTCTCGTTTACCTTCAAAGATGTCACGCATATCCACCTGTAATCAGCGTGGCACGTCAAAACCATCTTCACCTTTAAAGCCTGTAACTCAATCCCAATATGCATAATTGCTTCTTCTAAGGCGTCTACTCTCATCTCTAATTTCCTATCTATAGCTTCCTGTGTTGCTAGAGTTAAAGAAACAATTTTAGACATGGTATCAACATATTGGGCAGTATGCACTTGTTGAGTCAATGATATTGCTGCCGCAGTAACAGAAGTAATTGTTGCTATCAAAGCTGATATTCCTAGGATAAGCAAGACCACAAACCATCGCGATCGCATTAAATCCTGCAGTTGTTGTAACACAGTAAGACCATAGCTATCATATAGGCACCATAAGATAGGATGGGCATTGTTAACACCACAAAGGAGCAAACATTACATTGAGGGTTTAAATAAGATGAAAGCATACATTGTTCACAAGTCACTACGTTAGGTCCACCTGAATAATTCATGCCTACATTAAGTTTGTTGGAGTCATTAGTAAAAAGGAAAACATAAGGCAAGGGTGGATAAGCTAAAACAGAATAAGTAGAATTATTTTCTGGTTGGAGTTCACGCTGCAGCTGCCCTGTCAGTCTCGCCGGGATCTCGATGTTTATCTTGTCTCCCCTGCCGGCGGGCTCCTCTTTTGTGATCGAAGCAATGGGGGCTGGGGGTCTGCAACATGGAGAATCAACCTGTCCCGGATCTAAATTGGAGAATTTGCATCCTGTGGAAAAATACAAGCACATCCTCGACCGCTAGTTAATAATGGGTCAGGACCCTTTCACTGTCCTGAGAGGAGGTCCTTCCATTTGACTAACGGTTTTGCATTTAATTGCTCCAGGCACCAATGACGAAGCATTGCAGTAGTTCCAGCCTAAACGGCATTTAAAATATTTATTACAAAAAGAGCAAGTTGCAAGATTTGATGGGGAGAGCTATACTTAAACTCCCCTTCTTTTAATTTTTGAATTTGAAGCTTTAATGTTTGATGTGCTCTTTCCACAATGGCTTGTCCCCGGGGATTATAAGGGATGCCTGTATTGTGTTTAATTTGAAACTGTAAACAAAATTCCTGAAAAGACTTAGAAATGTAAGCAGGAGCATTGTCAGTTTTCAGAGCTTTTGGTAGGCCCAAATATGAAAAACAAGTAAAGAGATGTTGTATAACACCTTTAACTGCCTCTCCGGTACGAGAAGTTGCAATAATAACATGAGAAAAGGTATCTACAGTTACATGAACAAAGGAAAGTTTTCCAAATGAAGAGACATGAGTTACATCCGTCTGCCAGAGTACGTTAGGTTTGAGACCATGAGGATTAACTCCCGTAGGTAGACTATATTATAAACAGTGGGGCAGTGTAAGCAAGAGCGCACAATCTCCCTAGCAGTTTCTCTGGGAATTTGGAATTGATATCTTAAGGCAGTAGCATATTGATGATGAAGTGAGTGAGAGGCTCTGGCCTCCTCAATCACAGTAGCCACTGCATTTCTGGTTAACAAGTCAGCCAAGTCATTAAAGGCATTTAAAGGGCCAGGCAATCCGGAATGAGCCCGAATGTGTCCAATGAAAAATATTTTATTTCTTTTCCAAATTTGTTGCTGTAATTTAGTTAACAAATGAAATATGGTAGTTTTATTTTTAGACAAAAACCACAGTTTCAATGTGTGGAAACAACCTGACAATATACTGAGAATCAGAATAAAGGTTAAATTCTTCATCTGCAAACATAGCAAAAGCCTCTATGCTGTTTGAAGTTTCCCATGTTTCTAAAACCTTTTGGTGATTTTTAGTAACTATGGAGGCTTTACCGTCTGCTGACCCATCAGTAAAAACTATTTGAGCATTTGGAATAGGAGATTGTCAAACATTAGAAGAGCACCAAGTTGTTCCTCATTATATGGAATTACAATTTCTGATGGCTCTTTAACCAAATAATTCAATGCTCCACTTTTTTCCTTTTAATATCAACGTAGCTATCAATCCTGGATAAGAAGCCACTACATTTTTAGTTTGAGCGGGAAGATGGACCCACTCTAGGGGGCCGTTTTGCTATAAAACCAATTTTTTGTCTGGCTACCACAATTACACCTATGGGGGTTTTATGGTAAAAGAATTGTCAAGCAGTTGTCAATTTAATTTTTAAAATTTTTAAAATTTACATTTTAACAGCATAAATTTTGGGATATGTTAATTTAGGTCTAATGTTTAGTTTAAGTCTCTATATAAATTTAAATAATAAATGCATAATCTCCTTATCTCATTTTGGTATACAGATATATCTAAATGCAAAATGTATTTATATATGTATTTATACATGGCAACAAGTATAAACTTATTGACATAATCAATATACTTGAATTAATCTTTATAATTAATATGTTAATTAATATATATTACAGCAATACAACACGTACACAGCTAATACCAGCCAACACAAACCAATGTACTGCAATAATACATGTCACACACATACAATTATACAGTATATAGAACATATATCATCACAGCACATCAAACCATACCAATTAATATCAGCCACACACATTATACTACTGCAATATATATTTGATTATACAGTATATATATAATATGCATATATACTATACATATTAATTATATACAAATTAATTAAGTATAGATCTATAAATAGAATTAGGTATACCTCTATTATATTTTATTTATACCCATACCTAATTAGGCAAACTGCAATTAGGCAAATATATTTATATTATGTATTTATAATAATATATATAGTATTATTAATTGTACCGCCTGTTGATAACTAAGAAATTGAGAAAACCTTTCTCTGAGTATCTCCTATTTGAGACAGCATGTCCCTCCCCCATAGGGTAAAGGGGAGCGTAGGAACTACGTAGGGTTGGAAAGTTCCACAGGTATCTTCAAACTGCCAATCTAACATTTTTGAACTTTTAACTACTGTGGGGGCTTGAGGGCAAATGAAACAAAATTTGACCCCTGAAATCTATCAGGGCAACTTGCCAATCATCACTATTTTGTAAAAGACTTGCAGTTGATCCTTATTGAGTGAAATTATTATTTTTGCTACTTATTTTCTAAAAAGTTCCACACTTCCTTTTTTCCTCCTTTTATAATTAATTGTGCCACCAAGCTGGGATAAGATAAAACTACTTTTCTTGGGGTCACTGGTAGATGGAACCAATGGGCCTTTTTGTCACAAGCATCCTGTAGGTGTATGTTTTATGGCAAGAATAATTTAATCTCATCTTTTGGTAATATTAATCCTAATTAACTGACCATTTAAAGTCTCATCTACTTTAACAAAAGCTAACTCTGTCTCATTAGTCAACTTTCTCTTAGAACTGGAATTAGGATCAATTTTTAAGCAATCAAATAAAGGCTTTAAATCTGCAGTAGTCAGTTTTAAATGAGGGCATATCCAATTAATGTCCCCTAATAATTTTTGGAAACCATTTAAAGTTAGTAAACAATCTCTCCGCAGCTTCAAAGGGGCATTATCAGTTTTTAAAACTTTTGGCACACCTAAATATGAGAAGCAAGTAAAGAGGTGTTGCACAACATGTTTATAAGCTTCTCCAGTTAGTTTTGTAAACCAAATCTGGTCTATAGCTTTTTAGATGACAAGTAACCATCTAATCTTTGCTTGGATACTTCCAACAACAGGAAACTCACTACTCTTCAAGGTTTTAAACTCTCCCTCACCTTTTTTTTTTTTTTTTTACAGCATTCTCACCCCGCATATCACTTTCTCTAATCCCACCAACTCATTTTTAGTATTATACGTGGGCCAGGAACTAGGCCAGTCTTTCCCAGCAATGTTAAGAGATGTCTGTTCCTGTGTCTAATAGCCCTGACATTTTATTTTCTTGAATTAAAAGATCTTTTAAAGGCCTTGGAGCTGTAATTCCCTGCACCCAAAAAGCTAGATCACTAAATCTAAATGCTCTGTGGCTCCTAGCCTGAGAAGTCAAGGTTTTTTCCTGTCTGATAGCTGTGTTACTCTTTGACCTTTATTAATTTGCACAGTTTTAGTAGGCGGTGAGAACAAAACTTTAATTTCTCAATACAATCAGAATCTACTACACCATGCACCACCGAAATTTTCTTTTTCTTTTTATTCATTTCTTTTTTCTTTTTCTTTCTTTCTTTTTTTTTTTTTTTTTTTTTTAAGAAAGCGAGCTACGCCCTAGCACAAGTCCTACAATGCCCTCAGGTAGGGGGCCAGCCACTCCCGTTGGAATTGGAGTAACCTCGTCAAGGGTTAATATTGTTGCTAAATCCCCTTACCATTCGGCTTTTCTCTTAGCCTGGGTGAGACCCCCCTGAGGGGGTTTTCTCCAAGGAGCAGGCTCTGCATATTGTGCATGCAGTCTGTTTTAAAAGCTCCACTGTTTAAAAAACTTTTTATCTTTTTCAGGCTTAGGCAACACTTTGAGAGGCTTTGGGGGCAAAGTGGGGAACTCTTGGGCCCTGGAAGGCGCAAACGGAGGCGGCAGCTATCGCCCCAAATCAGAAAGTGGTGGATAAGATTTTTTTAAGTTTGTGCAGAGGGGGAGGTAGCTCGCCAGGGCGTCTGGCCACAGTGTCCTGTAAGTCCTCTCCTCTCCTCTGCTGATTTTTTCTTACTTCTTCTCTTTAAATCTTTCTCAAGTTTTCTTTCCCTCACTCTATCTTTTTTCCTTCCTCTTCTCTTCTCTTTTACTTTCTATCATTTCCTTCTTGTTTCCCTCTTTCATTCTCCCTTCTTCCTTCTCACTGTCTTCTCTTTCTTTCATTTCTTTCCTTTACCATCTTTCTCTCTAACTTTTTCTTTCCTCCTCCCTCTCTTTCTCTCTGTATTTCTTTTTCTAACTTCCTTTTTTCCTTTTTCTATCTTGCTGCATTCCCTGATTTCTTCCTCCTCCGTTCCTCTCTCCTTTTCACTCTTTAGTTCTTTTTCTATCTTTAGATCTTTCTCTATATTCTTTCCTTTTTTCTTTTTCACTTTTTCCTTTTTTCTTTTTATTTTTCTCTCTCTCTTTTTTTTTTTTTTTTTTTGCTTGGGTGAAACCCCCCTGAGGGGGTTTTTCTGCAAGGAGTAGGCTCTGTATATTGTGTATTTTTTAAAAGCTCCTTTCTTTAAAAATAAAACTTTTTAATCTTTTTCAACCTTAGGCAATGCTCTGGGAGGCTTTGGATGTAAACTGGGGAATTTTTAGGCCCTGGGAGGTGCAAGCGGAGGTGGAGTAGTCGCCTTAAATCAGAAATTGTTGGATAAATTTTTAAAGGTTTGTGTAGAGGGAGAGGGGGCTCGCCAGGGCGCCCGGCCGCAGCGTCCTGTAAGCCCTCTCACTCCTCGGGAGGTAGAGCACAGTGTCCCTCCTCTTCCTTGTCAATGGCAGAAAATATGATCTGCGCAGAAGGTGGAGACCCACTACCATCCACCGCTATAGCCTCTCCCATAGGTCATCCCACAGCCTCATGATGAGGGTCCAGAACATTTTTAATCATATTTATAGGATAAGTGTTCAGTTGTTTTTTCACCTTCACCCAAATATCTAAATTAACAGTAGCCTCTTTAACAGTTTCAGATTACTTGTATAAAGAGTTGCCATTCTTAGTTTCAGTGTTATCCATGTCAGAAAGTTAAATATAATAGAAGATAAAGCTTTTAGCTTTCAAAAGATCAGGCTTTTCTTTGGCCTTTTAACTTCAGAAACCATTTTTTCTCTCTAACTCTAACTCTTTAACACTTTCAACACTTCCCACTCCTACTCGCCCTGTCTATCCTACAGGGGGGTCCGCGGCACCCTGAGTGGGGTCCTATCCGTCCCTAAAATTCAACACTGGGGAAAGGGTTGGGGACCTACCTTCGAATCGTCCCTGTATCGGGCGCCACCTGCCGGGGACCTGCCCCGGCTGATCCAGGGTATTCGAAGCGGGGACGGCGTCGGCGACCTATTTATTTAAATATTTTATCAAAGATATAAAGAGTAATAGGATGAGGATAGCTCAGTAGGAAAATTCAGTGGAGAAAAGAGGCTGAGTAGCTTGGTTTACGCGGGAGACCAATAAAACTTCAAGACAAGAAGTTTGCACCACTTACGTAGGCCGCAGGCGTCCTTCCGTTCTCCCGAAGGAGAGGAGACACTGAGGCCTCCCCGGTCGGATCTTAGAAGCCCAGGCATAATTAGTAAGCATGGTGGGTTCCGCGCTCCAGATGGAGACTCAACCAGAGTGAGAGAGAGAGCGACATGGGGAGACCAGTATTTCGAGAAACTGATCCCAATTCTTTATTTTCCAGAGTCTGTTTTTATACACTGAGATGTTATACAAAAGTCACGTGGGGACAGCAGTCCTGACTTTTATTAAAGTCAGGTGCTTCACACAAATGTATACAGAGGTCTTAGGGGTGTTACATCATCTTCTGGCCAGGGGGGCCTGCTGACAATTTACGACCCTCTCCTTGTGACAGCGGTCAGTCAATCAGGACACTTATTTCTCCAGGGCTGATTATTCTCAAAACAGACGCCACCCAAGTAAAGTTACATTCCTACAGGGTGAGGGTGTAGTGGGTTTTAGCTAAGGAAAGAATTTACTTAGCCTAAGGTCTAACGTGATTAATATCAAAGGTTAATACTTATTTCTTCTATATATTCATTAATGTGTGTAAGGGCAGGGGATGTGGAGACTTAGCAACAAACATTGGCTCAACAAATGAAAAACCCTTCACCAATACAATTTCTAATCAGCCCGTTATACTTATACTAATAGTTTTCTAACTTCTCTAAAGAACCCGTTTTTAGAGGGTTTAAAGCATCTTGTGCCTCTCACGGTTGGGAGGCTGTGAGCAATCACATGTGGCCGGACGAGCCTGTCAGGCAGGCTAGAGAACCTTCAGAGGAGTTTGTAGGTTAAAACACTCTTATCACGCCCAGGAATTATTATAAACTGGAGCTCTAAATTAACTCCTTCTCCAAAAGAGGTGGTGGGGGACAGCCCCCCGTAAAGTCAGAGGTGTAGGTGAGCACAAAGTAGTAAAGTAGGCAGGCTCTGGTTATGGGGGTAGATGCTCGAGGAGTTCCAGGGGGACTCCTGAGGCTCGATCCCGCCTTTGCGTATGTCGAGCCTCCTTCCTCATGACCTTTGTCACGGGCGGAGTACCTCACTCTGGCCCCCAACACATAGGCAAAGCATTTAGTATCACTGCAGTAGGAACCCGATTTTTAAAATGTACCTGATCATAGCTGTTATATATGAATATTGTCAATACTCTAATGAATAGTGAAACTTCTGCTTTAAGTTGAAAATTCTATGCCAAACACTGAAGACCAAATTAATCTTTGTTTTTTGACTGTTTATTTCTCATTATAAGCAAATTGTCTTTCTTCTGTCAGTTCCACACATGCTAGGCTCTCTTTAGCGTTTCTGCCCCTACATCCTGTATCACACAGGGTTCTATAGTTTACAAAGGAATTTCCATGTCTTATCTAATTTGATCCATTGAAACATGTTTTATAATCCTTACTTTGCAGATGAGGAAACTGAAGGCCAGAAAGTATAAATAACTTGCTAAGCTTGCATAGTATTGAGCTGTACTCTGAAGCAGAGCCTCATAATTACCCAGCCACAAAAGTGAAAAAAGAACACAGAGACAGTGATAACAACATTCTTGGTTTATTGGATAGGGAATCTTACAAGTCAGAAGCAAAAGATCATGGAGCAATAATACTCCATCACCTCTGACAGAGCTGAGCGGGCAAGACACAACAGCAGTCTTTGCTACTTGAGGGAAGGGGAGGCTGCCATTTATAGGAGAACTTATTGGCTAATCAGTTACCAAGTAAATCAGCATCTGGGGCAGGCAGCAAGATTGTTACTCATTAACAGGATTGGATGGTCATGTGAGTGGAATGTAGGTGAAACCCAGACTGGTCAAGCAGGGATGTACAGAGAGCAAGAGAACCACCATCTTCAGTGACCTGATCATACACATAGTGAATAAGCAATAGGGTGAGGCCTAAATTTCTTTTGTTTTTCTTTTTTTTTAATTTTTATTTTATACTGGAGTATAGTTGATTAACAATGTTGAGTTAGTTTCAGATATACACCAAAGTGATTCAGTTATACATATACATGTATCTGTTGCAGCCATGAAATTAAAAGACACATGCTCTCTGAAAGAAAAGTTATGACAAACCTAGACAGTGTATTAAAAAGTAGAAACATTAACTTTGCCTGCAAAGGTCCATATAGTCAAAGCTATGGTTTGCCCAGTAGCCATATATGAATGTGTGAGTTGGACTATAAAGAAGTCTGAGTGCCAAAGAATTGATGTTTTTGAACTGTGGTGTTGGAGAAGACTCTTGAGAGTCCCTTGGACTGCAAGGAGATCAAACCAGTCAATCCTAAAGGAAATCAACCCTGAATATTCATTTGAAGCACTGATGCTGAAGCTCTAGTACTTTGGCCACCTGATGTGAAGAACCAACTCATTGGAAAAGACCCTGATCCTGGCAAAGATTGAAGGCAGGAGGAGAAGGGGATGACAGAGGACAAGATGGTTGGATCACATCACCAACTTAATAGACATGAATTTGAGCAAACTCTGGGAGATGGTGAAGGACAGGGAGATCTGGTGTGCTGCACTCCATGGGGTTGCAAAGAGTCGGACACAACTGAACAGTCTTTTTCAAATCTTTTCTCATTTAAGTTATTGAGCAAAGTCCCCTGTGCTATACAGTAGATTCTTGTTCGTTGTCTGTTTTAAATATAGCAGTGTATACATGTTAATCCAAAATTCCCAATATATCCTCGCTCACTCTTTCCCCCTGATAACTGTAAGTTCGTTCTCTGTGAGTATGTTTCTGTTTTGTAAATAAGTTCATTTGTATTGCTTTTTTTAGATTCCACTTATCAGCGGTATCATATTTGTCTTTCTGCCTGACTTACTTTGCTTAGTTTGATAATTTCCAGGTTCACCCATGTTGCTGCAGATGGCATTATTTCATTCTATCTCATGACTGAGTAGCATTCCCACATCTTCATCCGTTAATCTGTTGGTTGACATTTAGGTTGTGTCCATGTCCTGGCTGTTGTAAATAGCGCTGCAATGAATATTGGAGTGCATGTATCTTTTCAAATGACAGTTTTCTCTGGATATATGCCCAGGAGTAGGATTGCTGGATCATTTGTTAGCTCTATTTTTAGTTTTTAAGAAACCTCCATACTGTTCTCCGTAATGGTTGTTCCAATTTATATTCCCACCAACAGTGTAGGAGGGTTCCCTTGTCTTCACACCCTCTCCAGCATTTATTTTTTGTAGATATTTTATGATGGCTATTCTAACCAGTGTGAGGTAGTTGTATGAAAATCATTGTACTTTTGATTTGCATTTTGCTAATAATTAGCCATGTTGAACATCTTTCCATGTGCCTTTTGGCCATCTGTATGTCTCTTTAGAGAAACATTTGTGTAGTTCTTCTGCCCATTTTTTAATTGGGTTGTCTGTTTTTTTGATATTGAGCTGCATGAGCTGTTTGTAAATTTTGGAGATTAATCCATTCTCAGGTGCATCATTTGCAAATATTTTCTCCCATTCTATGGGTTTTTTCATTTTATTTATTATTTCACACCTTCTGATTGGAAAGCCCATAAGGTTTCCACAGTGGTTCTCAGCCCTCACTGTTCATTTGAGTTTTCTGGGCACCATAAACAACTATCCATGTCAAGGCTCCATCCCAGACCAATTAAATCAGAAGGGAACTGGCTTGAGACTTGGGAATATTTAAAACTCCCCAAGACATTCTTAGGCTGAACTAGACCAGTTCCAGTGAGAATCCTGTCTCTACTGTAAAACTTAGACCATCTTAATCTCTCTAATGAATCTTTTATTGTGTTCATTAAAAATTATACATATTTAGCACTTTATTTTAGAAGCCATATAATGTAAATTCTGGAAGGAACTTCATATCCTTAATTAGTCTGGTTCTAAAACTTGGATCTGAGGACTGGACAGCAGAAAAATAAGGGCAATATAACAGATGTAAGGGGCTTCCCAGGTGGTTCAGTGGTAAAGAATCCACCTGCCAATGCAAGAGACACAGGATACATCCGTTGGATCCCTGGGTCAGGAAGATCCTGCAGAGGGGGAAATGGCAAACCATTCCAGTATTCTTGCTGGGAAAATCTCATGGACTGAGGAGCCTGGTGGACTGCAGTCCATGGGGTGGCAAAGAGTTCTGACCTGACTAAGCACGCACCCCAGCAGATGCAAGCCGATTATCTGCTGGAAGAACTGATTGTTATTCTTTTTTTTTTCACTGTTACTCCAATTTTATTTATTTATTTTTTAATTTTATTTTATTTTTAAACTTTACAAAGTTGTATTAGTTTTGCCAAATATCGAAATGAATCCACCACAGGTATACATGTGTTCCCCATCCTGAACCCTCCTTCCTCCTCCCTTCCCATACAATTTGTTTGTGTTAAATGCCCATTCTTTTCTAAAATAATAGTGACCTTTGTTTTGCTAATATCCTCATTTAAAAGCATAAAAATTTGACAACCCTTTAACGCATACCAAGTTATTTTTGGAAATTTTACTGACTTATAAAATCCAACAAGTTCTGGAAGCCACTGATCTTTGCCAACCCCGTCATTTTGCAGATAAGGAAACAGGCCCGGAGAGAAGTTCTAGTACCCAAGTTCTATTCTATGTGTTGCCTCAATGATTTTAAACTTATTTTTAAAAAGAAGAATTTAATTATACCTTTCAATCCATGTGTGGTTGTGATTAATGCAGAGAAAGGAAATATAATTGGAAAAGAAAAAGTGAAAGGGTAAAAAAAAAAAAAAGCTGTAACTCAAAGACTCTGGAATTGTGACATAACAGATTTGCAAATAAGTCAAAGAGAAATTCTAGAACTGTAAAATATTATATCCCAAATTAAGAATTCAATGACAATGGTAGTAGAAAATTAGTCACAGCTGAAGAAATAATCAGACAACTGGGAGATAGACCAGAAAAATAACCAAATAATACAAGTTAGACTAAAGGATTGGAGAAGGGCATGGCAACCCACTCCTGTATTCTTGCCTGGAGAATGTCATGGACAGAGGATCCTAGTGGGCTACAATCCACAGGGTCACAAAGAGTCAGACATGACTAAAATGACTTAGCATGCCCACACACACACTAAAGGATATAAAATACAGAAGAGAGTGAAAGACAGGGCACAGAGTGAGAAGGTCCCGGAAAGAAATAAGATAATGGAGCTGAGGCAAAATTTGCAGAGAATTTTCAACAATTTTTTCCACAACTATGGAAAGAATAAAGCCATAGCTTCAAGAAGTCAAACAGATTTATAAAAGAGAAAAGAACACATCTAAACCCAATTCACTGAAAATGAAAAAAGAAAGAAACCGTAATAGTGGTTTTAAAAAGAAGACTATCTTCAAAGTCATAACAATTAGATTAGCATTGACTTCTCAATAGCAATCATTAAAGCCAGAACACAAATGGATAGATATATTAAACATGCTGAAAGAAAATAATAGCCCACTTAGAGTTTAGCATCCAGAAAAAAAAAAAAATTCCAAAAACAAAGACAAGAGGAAAACATCTTCAGACAAAGGGAAATTGCAAAAAAAAGTCTCTCAGAGTTCTTAACCTTTTGTGTGTCATGGCCCCTTTGGCATTCTGGTGAGACCTATGACCACTTTCTCAGAAGGTCTTTAAATATATAAAATAAAATATGTAAAATCACAAAGGAAACCAATTTTAGACAAATACAAAATATATTTAAAAAGTGATATAGTGATATGTTTATAAATATGCTGACTGCTGCTGCTGCTGCTAAGTTGCTTCAGTCGTGTCCGACTCTTGTGTGACCCCATAGATAGCAGCCCACCAGGCTCCTCTGTCCCTGGGATTCTCCAGGCAGGAACACTGGAGTGGGTTGCCATTTCCTTCTCCAATGCATGAAAAGTGAGAAGTGAAAGTGAAGTCGCTCAGTCGTGCCCGACTCTTTGCGACCCCATGGACTGACTAACAAGACCTAAAAATAGATCTGAATAAGAAGATCTAAATAACAAGTATGTATGGTAATTTCTGAGTTGATTACAGTAATTTCTAAGAAGGATAAGTTTCTAAAAGTTTATCTCCTTGAGTTTAGTCAGAAAGCTAACTGTGCTAAGTTCTCTCAGAAAGCAAGGAAGTGGAACAAAGCAATCAGTGGGAAAGCTGACACCTCCTCAAGGCACATCCAAGAAGCAAGAGCCATAGTACACAGTGGATGGTCCAGATCTTTAATACAGGGAATAAGAAACATCGATCATTGCTTACTGCATAAACAGAAAGTGTAGGTTACACAAGTATGTCTGTACCATCTCTATTTTTGAAAATATCCTAACAAGTGTCTTCTTTTTTTAATTGAATATAGTTTATTTACAATGTTTTATAAACTACTGTTGTAAAGTGTTTCAGTTATGCACTTTTATACATTCTCTTTTTATATTCTTTTTCATTATAGTTTATCATAGGATATTGAATATAGTTCTCATGCTGTGAAGTAGTTCAGTTCAGTCGCTCAGTCGTGTCCGACTCCTTGCGACCCCATGGACTGCAGCACACCAGGCTTCCCTGTCCATCACCAATTCCCGGAGTTCACTCAGACTCACGTCCATCGAGTCAGTGATGCCATCCACCCATCTCATCCTCTGTCGTCCCCTTCTCCTCCTGCCCCGAATCCCTCCCAGCATCAGAGTCTTTTCCAATGAGTCAACTCTTCACATGAGGTGGCCAAAGTATTGGAGTTTCAGCTTCAACATCAGTCCTTCCAATGAACATTCAGGACTGATCTCCTTTAGGATGGACTGGTTGGATCTCCTTGCAGTCCAAGGGACTCTCAAGAGTCTTCTCCAACACCACTGTTCAAAAGCATCACTTCTTCAGTGCTCAGCTTTCTTTATAGTCCAACTCTCACATCTATACATGACTGGAAAAACCATAGCCTTAACTAGATGGACCGTTGTTGACAAAGTAATATCTGCTTTTAAATATGCTGTCTACTGAAAATTGATCATAACTTTCCTTCCAAGGAGTAAGCGTCTTTTTATTTCATGGCTGCAGTCACCATCTGCAGTGATTTTGCAGCCCAGAAAAATAAAGTCTGCACTGCTATGAAGTAGGACCTTGTTGTTTATCTTCTCTCTATATAAAAGCTTACATCTAACCCCAGCCTCCCACTCCATTCTTCCGCTAACCCATCCCCCTTGGCAACCACCAGTCTGCTCTCTCTGTCTGTGAGTCTGTTTCTGTTTCATAGATAGCTTCACTGTGTATGTTTTAGATTCCAGGTATAAGTGATACCATATGATATCTGCTCTTTCTGACTTGTTTCACTCCGAATGATAATCTCTGGTTGCATCCATGTTGCTGCAGTGACATTATTCCATTATTTTCATGACTGAGTAGCATTCCATTATATATATGTACCACATCTTCTGTATCCATTCACCCCAATGGACAGTTAGGTTGTTTCCATGTCTTGGCTATGTGACTTTGTGAATAGTGTTGCTATGAACATAGGGACACATGAATCTTTTTAGATAAGAAGTTTGTGTGGATATTTGCCCAGGAGTGGGATTATTGAATCATACAATAATTCTCTTTTTAGCTTTCTGAGGAACCTCCATACTGTTTTCCACAGTGGCTGCACCAACGCACATCCCTACCAACAATGCAGGAGAATTCCTTTTCTCTGAAACTTCTCCAACATTTTTTATTTGTAGAGAACTGTCATGTTTCAACATTTTCCTTTGAAAGTATATGTATAATAAAGCTTTAAATAAATACTCTGCTTCCTTCCATCTCATTAAAAAAAATAAGATTCTGCCTTTAATTTCCAGATGTTTTTGTTTGCTCAGAGTAGGATTGAGTCTTCTCAAAGCAGTTAGTGTCTACACATAACAGTTTCATTTTTAAGTTGTCATGAATGCTATTTCTGAGAAAACAGGTTATTGGTATCCTTGTTCAGATTGTATGGGGGAAAGATACATTGTATCAATACAAAGAGATACAAGTTATTTCAAGTATTCCCTTAAACAGAGCATCCCAAATGTACTTGATAATTGCCTGTCTATGGCCTTCATGGCTATGATTTTTCCAGTGGTCATGTATAGATGTGAGAGTTGGACTGTGAAGAAAGTTAGCACCAAAGAATTGATGCTTTTGAACTTTGGTGTTCAGAAGACTCTTGAGAGTCCCTTGGACTGCAAGGAGATCCAACCAGTCCATTCTGAAGGAGATCAGCCCTGGCATTTCTTTGGAAGGAATGATGCTAAAGCTGAAACTCCAGTACTTTGGCCACTTCATGCGAAGAGCTGACTCATTGGAAAAGACTCTGATGCTGGGAGAGATTGGGGGCAAGAGGAGAAGGGGACGACAGAGGATGAGATGGGTGGATGGCATCACTGACTCGATGGACGTGAGTCTGAGTGAACTCCGGGAGTTGGTGATGGACAGGGAGGCCTGGCGTGCTGCAATTCATGGGGTTGCACAGAGTCAGACATGACTGAAGTGACTTAGCAGCAGCAGCAGCATGGCCTTCATTTAGTCCTGAGGTACTTCTTGCTATTGGCATTACATTAGTAGGAATAATAGGTGTTTTGGTGAATACTTGAAGATGTTAAATAATTTGAAAAGCTTTTAAGTGTTGAGTTTATTATTTTGCCAAGTATTAAAAGTGATCTGCTTATGCTCATAGCTGAAGCTTCTGCCCTTGCTCAGATGACACGACCAATGCGATCATTACTTGTGGATGCATGTTACAAATCTGGCATTCTCCCCAATAGTCATTAACTAGCTCATCATCTTCTTCCCCCGTGAAACCAGATGCAACAACATAATTGACTTCCCAATTTTTCTGGCCCAGATCTACACTGTGTATCATTTCCCCCCATGAAAGCTCTATTCACGTGGCAGAAAAATCAACATTAGAAGCAGAAATAAGATTCTTTATTTCTTTCATTTCTTCAATCCAATCCTTAAAACACTTTAAGATTCCCATAAAGCCAATACTAAAATGTCCAAATGAGAACTTCCAACGTATCTTTGTGCCAAGAAGCAGAGTAAAAATCACACTGGTTCTAAATGTTTCAGGAATGAGCCCCAGATATCATACTGTCACTCATTGTGACTTCTGATAGCTCTAAATTATGAGGTTGTGCCACAACCCTCAAAGTAAGGGCAGGCTTCTTCCTGGACTTCATCAACCCAGTGAGGCCCACCAGGAAAGGAAGAGCGAGTTAATTTCCCACTTACATTTCTGGTGGCTCAGATGGTAGAGAATCCACCTGCAATGTAGAAGACCAGGTTTCGATACCTGGGTCGAGAAGATCCCCTGGAGAAGGGAATGGCAACCCACTCCAACATTCTCACCTGGAGAATCCCATAGACAGAGGAACCTGATGGATCCATGGGGTCGCAAAGAGTAGGACACAACTGAGTGACTAACATATACACAGGCTTCCAAAGAAATTTGGAGTTGTTTCAGATCAAGCTACCAAATCCCTAAAAATGGGAGTAATAACCTCATTTCCTAAACATTACCCATATTACTTTTGAGATTTGGATTTATTATGAAGGTTTGAGCAATCAGAACCATGTTTGTAGATTCTATTAATGATTTATTTTCCATTTCAACTTTATCTTGGAGTAACAAATAGCTAATATCTGGGGATATATACCCACAGAGGTTTACAAAGAAATCACTAATAAAATGCCCAGATGCATTTCAGATTGTCCTCTTCCCTTTTGTGAGAAGCAGGTTTTTTAAATGATTTTGTTCACCCTCCCACCTGGTTCTCCCTAGGATGCCCTTCTGTTCAGCATTGCAAGGGCATTAGACAGGGCCAGGGTGGCAGTGATGCAAGTTATCTACATTGAGGCTGACCAAAGTTAGTGGGAGATATAAAAAGTTCTGCCACATTGCGCTTCCTCAACTGGCAGCCCTCATGTCGCCCTTGTTATGCACCGTGAGTTCCCTGTATCCTGGCCTCATCCTGTCTCTGCCTGCCCATAGCCTCCCCCCAAGGTAGTCTCGCTAGGTCACCTGTTGGTCCACTGCTCATTAACCGCTTATTTCATTTGCATGTGTTATCAGTTGCCCGTAACCAAGGCAACCAGGGATGGCACTTGTGCAATCAGACAAGCGTTCCTCCCATCTGGTCCGGCCACAGTAGTGTTCTTCCTCGCCTCACTCTTGTGGCAGCAAGAAATACATGAGCAGCAAAATCATGTATTTCCTTGTCATCAGTTTCTCCACAAGGACTCAGGAACTATACAATTTTCTCTAGGTTTATCAGTTAACTTATATCTTATAAAGAAACTTGATATGTTTTCTCTTCTAGTAGATTGTACTTCCAACCAGTCGGTGCACTCAACATACTTCAAGATCAGAAGAAAAAAATGTACAAACACACAGATTCACAGACAAGCATACACCTGTTCTTGGATCACCATTAATGAATGTGTCTGCTATGTGGAAGGGAAAAATCTTCAGTGGGATGTTTATTTATTTGGACATTTTCCCTTATAGGAAGGACAGA
Organism: Bos taurus; assembly: GCF_002263795.3. Classification (NCBI taxonomy): domain Eukaryota; kingdom Metazoa; phylum Chordata; class Mammalia; order Artiodactyla; family Bovidae; genus Bos; species Bos taurus. The sequence goes on along the minus strand of NC_037355.1, from coordinate 14,439,866 downwards.
CCTTCTGGGGTATAACCCATGAAAACTCTTACTTTCCATGAACATCCTCTCCTCTTCAGCTACACTCAGACTCTTTTGGAAATTTCATCCATTCTCCCATCTTTAAATACTATATATAATGAGGATTCTTATATCTGTATATGCAATCTGGAACACTCCCCTGAATTTTAGATTCATAAATTCACCTGCCTACTTGACATCTTTATCTTGACAGCTGTTAGGAATCCCAGTGTGAATATTTTTAAAGAAACTGAACTCCTGATCATTTCCTTATCCAAGATTTGTTCTACCTCAGCCATTCCCTTTTCTGTTAGAGGCAACTCCTTTTTTTCCAGTTTATTATGCCAAAATCTTGGATTCACCCTTTATCACTTTCTCTCTTCATCGCACATTAAATTGGTTATCAAATCCCATGGGCTGTCCTCTCAAAATATATCCAGGATCCAAGCAATTCTTAATCTCTTTAGCTACTACTAACTTGGTCCAGGGCTTCCCTGATGGTTCAGTGGTAAAGAATCTGCCTGCCAATGCAGGAGACGTTGATTCCATCCTGGGTCAGGAAGATCCCCCAGAGAAGGAAACGGCAATCCACTACAGTACTCTTGCCTTGGAAATCCATCAGACAGAGGAGCCTGGCGGGCTATAGTCCGTGTGGTGGTCAGGAAGCATTTAACAGGAGGCTTCCTGTGTGCTGTTTTGGATCTGTCAGGAATCCTCTGTTCCATATTAATTCAGGAATTAAGAGGAGAGGCAAGCCTCTCCCGGGGCTGAGGAATCCAGCATTTCCTTCGTTAGTTTTTCAATATGGTGAGAAGTACCCTCTTCCTTCTTATGAACCATATGGTAAAAGTGATTGTTTACAACTCTCTCTCTCTCTTTAATATGGATCACCTATGTTTTGTAAGTCTGGAATTTTAATCTTTATCTTTGCTGAGAATAACTACAGTATATATGCCCACACCATGTTGATTAAAACACCTTTGCTCCATCAGAGCTTTGGTCTCCGTGTCTTGCTTTCTCTCTCTCTCTCCCTCTCTTTCTCTTAGGCTGATTTTCTGGAGCACAGAGACCCATCGTGCTCATTCTCCTGCCCAGGCTTCTGAGACCCTCTGGTGAAGGCGCACTGTGCCTTCACCCCCTAAAGAGGGCACCAGGTGCCTTCATGAGTGATGCAAGCACAGGGCTTTATTTGTTTTCTGCTTAAACCAAGGAATATCAGCCTCTTTCTCTCTCTCTTTTACTTTATCATCAACTCTGGAACACCAGGTTCCGGTCCAAAAAGGACCTCAACATGTGGTCACAGAAGAGTTTACTCAGACTAAACAACAACTTGGTCCAAGTCACCATTATCCCTTTCCTAGATTATTTCAACTGGCTCCCACCCTTGTATCTTTCCATCTTTGTTGGTCATAGTATATTCTCACCATATGTACTAGTATGGGTGAGCTTTTGAAGCTGCAGGTTAAACCTGTTAATATCCTCCAAGGACTTTCATTCTCACTCAGAGTGAAAACCAAAGCCCCTTCACAGCTTATGAAGGTCTAGTTGATTTCTCACTTCATTTTTTCTACCCTCTTGTTCTTGTTCAATCTATGCCAGCCATGCCATGCTCCTTTTGAAGGATTTGAACTTGCGTTTCCTCTTCTGGAAAGTTTCCTCACCAAATATTTATCCATATGTCTGGCTTTCTTATCTTCTTTAGGTCTATACTAGATAAAGGAGAAAGGAGAAGAAACGAATGTAAAAAAGGGGAAGTGAGCAAAACATTGTATAGTTCAGTTCAGTTCAGTCACTTATTCATGTCCTACTCTTTGCACTCCATTGGCTGCAGCATGCCAGGGCTCCCTGTCCATCACCAACCCCCAGAGTTTACCCAAACTCATGTCCATTGAATCGGTAATGCCATCCAACCATCTTGTCTCTGTCGTCCCCTTTTCCTCCTGCCTTCAATCTTTCCCAGCATTAGGGTCTTTTCGAATGAGTCAGCTCTTAGCATCAGGTAGCCAAAGTATTGGAGTTTCAGCTTCAACATCAGTCCTTCCAATGAACACTCAGGACTGATCTCCTTTAGCATGGACTGGTTGGATCTCCTTGCAATCCAAGGGACTCTCAAGAGTCTTCTCCAACACCACAGTTCAAAAGCATCAATTCTTCGGCACTCAGCTTTCTTTATAGTCCAACTCTCACATCCATACATGACCACTGGAAAAACCATAGCCTTGACTAGATGGATTTTGTTGGCAAAGTAATGTCTCTGGTTTTTAATATGCTGTCTAGGTTGGTCATAACCTTCTTTCCAAGGAGTAAGCATCTTTTAATATCATGGCTGCAGTCACCATCTGCAGTGATTTTGGAGCCCAAAAATATAAAGTCTGACACTGTTTCCACTGTTTCACTATCTATTTGTCATTAAGTGATGGGACTGGGTGCCATGATCTTAGTTTTCTGAATGTTGAACTTTGAACCAACTTTTCACTCTCCTCTTTCACTTTCATCAAGAGGCTCTTAAGTTCTTTACATTCTGCCATAAGGGTGGTGTCATCTGCATATCTGAGGTGATTGATATTTCTCCTGGCAATCTTGATTCCAACTGTGCTTCATCCAGCCCGGCATTTCTCATGATGTACTCTGCATATAAGTTAAATAAGCAGGGTAACAATATACAGCCTTGACGTACTCCTTTCCCAATTTGGAACCAGTCTGTGTTCCATGTCTAGTTCCATGTCCTGGTCAGAGCTTCCTGACCTGCATACAGATTTCTCTAAGGGAGGTCAGGTGGTCTGGTATTCCCATCACCTTCAGAATGTTCCACAGTTTATTGTGATCCACACAGTCAAAGGCTTTGGCATAGTCAATAAAGCAGAAGTAGATGTTTTTCCGGAACTCTCTTGCTTTTTTGATGATCCAGCAGATGTTGGCGATTTGATCTCTGGTTCCTCTGCCTTGTCTAAAACCAGCTTGAACATCTGGAAGTTCGCAGTTCACATATTGCTGAAGCCTGGCTTGGAGAATTTTGAGCATTACTTTACTAGCGTGTGAGATGAGTGCAGTTGTGCAATAGTTTGAACATTTTTGGCATGCCTTTCTTTGGGATTGGAATGAAAACTGCCCTTTTCCAGTCCTGTGGTCACTGCTGAGTTTTCCAAATTTGCTGGCATAGTGAGTGCAGCATTTTCACAGCATCATCTTTTAGGATTTGAAATAGCTCAACGGGAATTCCATCACCTCCACTAGCTTTGTTCATAGTGATGCTTCCTAAGGCCCACTTTACTTAGCCTTCCAGGATGTCTGGCTCTAGGTGAGTGATCACACCATCGTGATTATCTGGGTCGTGAAGATCAATTTTTTTGTACAGTTCTTCTGTGTATTCTTGCCACCTCTTCTTAATATCTTCTGCTTCTGTTAGGTCCATACCATTTCTGTCCTTTATCAAGCCCATCTTTTCATGAAATGTTCCCTTGATATCTCTAATTTTCTTGAAGAGTTCTCTAGTCTTTCCCATTCTGTTGTTTTCCTCTGTTTCTTTGCACTGATCGCTGAGGAAGGCTTTCTTATCTCTCCTTGCTATTCTTTGGAACTCTGCATTCAGATGCTTATATCTTTCCTTTTCTCCTTTGCTTTTGGCTTCTCTTCTTTTCTTACCTATTTGTAAGGCCTCCTCAGACAGCCATTTTGCTCTTTGCATTTCTTTTTCTTGGGGATGGTCTTGCTCCCTGTCTCCTGTACAATGTCATGAACCTCCATCCATAGCTCATCAGGCACTCTATCTAAAGGATCTAGGCCCTTAAATCTATTTCTCACTTCCACTGTATAATCATAAGGGATTTGATTTAGGTCATACCTGTATGGTCTAGTAGTTTTCCATATTTTCTTCAATTTAAATCTGAATTTGACAATAAGGAATTCATGATCTGAGCCACAGTCAGCTCCTGGTCTTGTTTTTGATGACTGTATAGAGCTTTTCCATCTTTGGCTGCAAAGAATATAATCAGTCTGATTTCGGTGTTGGCCATCTGGTGATGTCCATGTATAGAGTCTTCTCTTGTGTTGTTGGAAGAGGGTGTTTGCTATAACCAGTGCACTCTCTTGGCAAAACTCTATTAGCCTTTGCCCTGCTTCATTCTGTATTCCAGGGCCAAATTTGCCTGATACTCCAGCTGTTTCTTGACTTCCTACTTTTCCATTCCAGTCCCCTATAATGAAAAGGACATCTCTTGGATGTTCGTTCTAGAAGGTCTTGTAAGTTTGTAGAACCATTCAACTTCAGCTTCTTTGGCATTACTGGTCAGGGCATAGACTAGGATTACCATGATATTGAATGGTTTACCTTGGAAATGAACAAAGATCATTCTTTCATTTTTGAGATTGGATCCAAGTACTGTATTTCAGACTCTTTTGTTGACTATAAAGGCTACTCCATTTCTTCTAAGGGATTACTGCCCACAGTAGTAGATATAATGGTCATCTGAGTTAAATTAACCCATTCCAGTCCATTTTAGTTCACTGATTCCTAAAATGCCAATGTTCACTCTTGCCATCTCCTGTTTGGCCACTTCCAGTTTGCCCTGATTCATGGACCTAACATTCCAGGTTCCTATGCAATATTTCTCTTTCCAGCATCAGACCTTGCTTCTATCACCAATCATATCCACAACTGAGTGTTGTTTTTGCTTTGGCTCAGTCTCTTCATTCTTTCTGGAGTTATTTCTCCACTGATCTCCAGTAGCATATTGGGCACCTACCGACCTGGGGAGTTCATCTTTCAGTGTCCTATCTTTTTGCCTTTTCATACTGTTCATGGGGTTCTCAAGGCAAGAATACTGAAGGGGTTTGCCATTCCCTTCTCTAGTGGACCACATTTTTTCAGAACTCTCCACCATGAACCATCCGTCTTGGGTAGCCCTACATTGGCATGGCTTAGTTTCACGGAGTTAGACAAGGCTGTAGTTCACGTGATTAGATCGGTTAGTTTTCTGTGATTATGGTTTTAGTCTTTCTGCCCTCTGATGCCCTCTCTCAGTGCCTACTGTCTTACTTGAGTTTCTCTTACCTTGGACATGGGGTATCTCTTCACGGCTGCTACAGCAAAGCGCAGCTGCTGCTCTTTACCTTGGACGTGGGGTATCTCCTCACCACCACCGCTACAGACCTTGGATGCCAGGTATCTCCTCTAGGCTACTTGCGGCTCCAGCGCTGCATAGCCGCTACTCGCTGCTCCAGCACTGCGCAGCCTCCGCTCACCGCCCCCGCACCGCGCAAAACATTGTATAAATGTTTATTTAATTCAGTAAAGTCAGGCAACTATATCATTTTGTCAGAGATATACCATTGCTGTGAGATATATCATTGTCTAGGAGAATCCCAGGGACGGGGGAGCCTGGTGGGCTGCCATCTATGGGGTCGCACAGAGTCGGACACGACTGAAGCGACTTAGCAGCAGCAGCAGGTGATAGATAAAAATCCAGATAAACAAAAGGCATCTAGGAATAAAAATGAAAGTAGAATGAAATCTAAGAGAGTGAATAAAAAATAAAATGCAAAGATTTTACCTCTAAGTCCCCGAGAGGTCCTTTTGGCACAACCTCAGGAGTTCCCTTGTTATCCTGATATTAAATTAGAGAACTCCATGTAGGTAGCTATTTCCATTGTTTCTATTATGTTCATTCTGGGTCAACCTTTTACTGGATTGGAACGATGACAATCAAACAGAAAAAGATAAACCGGAAAGTAGTGATTCAAAAGGTTAGGCTAAGAATTGAAATGTTCAAAAAGACGTAGGAGGATTTAAAATATTTTTTCAAAGAACCATTTAACAGGGAAGAACACCCTTTTCTAAATGTAAAAGTAGTGGCAGTAGAAATACTTGCTAGTTCACAGAATTGCGTTGGCTTGTAAGAAAGTTATTCCAGAATGAAATCCAAGTGCTTATCCTCTTCCTACTCATATGTCCTAACACAGAATATTTTGGAAATGTAGCAGGCCAGAAGAATACCACTTTTATCCAAATATTTATCTTAGTAGACTATCCTTAACCGAAATTATTCAAATGTTCCTTAAAATTGCTTGAAACTGGACAGCCTCTCAGGGTCTTATTTGATTGTATCTGTTATTTTTGTAAGCAAAGTGCCAATGGAGGATGAAAATTTACCTCATCAAAACGAGAAATGCCAATTTGAGTGCAGATTTTTTATTCTGTAGCAAAATTTCTGTAATAGAATTTGTCTTTGGGAATAGCCATTTGGGCAGGGTCTTTTATTTGCACAGATATAACACAAGGACTCACCCATTTCTCTTAGAGAACACTGTTTCTGACCCACAGTTAGTAATATGAAGTAGATATATGATTGTACCTTTACAGATTAAGACTTTTGGGGGGTTATTTTATTTTATTTTATTTTATTGTTTTATCTAGACATCCCTATCTACAGAAGAGTATTGTATTGCTCTTATGAGGGGTGTGTGTATGTGTTTAAGAAAGAAATTAGAAGCTGAGACTGGTTGATGGCAGGAGAGATGAAGAAGCAAGTCTGACATATCTTCACCTCAGGCTGGTAGTTGGATCATTAAACAGAATGGATGGGCTTTGCCAGCAGCCTCTCCCTCCTAATCTTCTAACCCCTTACCCCCAAAGTGACATACCTCCAACTGTAACAACTCCTGTCAAATATTTCACTCATTCTGTCCCATGACTTGGGAGCCAGACCAAATCCTATTAAGGGGCTTCCCTGTTGGCTCAGATGGTATAGGATCTGCCTGTAATGCAGGAGAGGCAGGTTCCCTGGATTGGGAAGATCCCCTGGAGAAGGGAATGGCTACCCATTCCAGTATACTTGCCTGGAGAATTCCATGGATAGAGAGCTGGACCAAATCCTATAAACAAAAAGGTAGGGCATTCCCCAAAAGAAAATCTGTCTTCTCTGTCAAATCACTGAAGAGAGAAAATAGGGAAGGTTTTAGCCTGGAGGAAGAAATGGACTATGAGCTGATGAGCCTGAATTGGAAACTTCTGATAAAGGGCATTTTTCTGAGAGGGGGTAGGCTTAGTTTTGAAACCTAGTGGCTGGACAATGTCAAGTAAAGAAAACTTGTGTAAGGGCATTTCCAACAGGTCTAGAAAGAATGATATCTATATCCAGGTCTAAGCTTTTTTCCCTTCATTGTAGTTCTCTTCTCAGGTAACAACCAGCATATTTAATTATTCCTTGGAAATTCCCAGGAAATACTTTGAAAGTGTAGGGTCCATTCTTCCATTAAAAAATAAATGGATTTCTCAGTGTTCACCAGATGGGAAATAAGAATATGGGATTGGGAAAAGAATTCCTTCTGAAGGCTGGAGAGCCCGTGGAATTCTGAGGCATGCTTAATTATATAAAGGGAGCCAAATTTAGAGTCCTAAAGTCCTTCAGCCTACATATATTAGAAGAGGGGCAGTGCCCAGGAATAAGTCTTATCTTTGACACAGAATACCACCCCAGGGCCATGGTCACTGGACAGATTCAGTCACTAGCCTCAGTGATCAAATGCAAAGTCTGAAGTCACTTTGTGCCAGCTTTAGAGAACTAGTTTAAGTGTGTAACCCAAATTCTATAAGTCATAACAACATTGTTAAAAGATTAATAAAACAGTATTTCTCTGGTTCTGCCCTCACTGGTATTTTTGGGTTGCCAGCCTATCCTACTTTTGCCTCTGCAAACTTCCTTACAGAACATCACGTACTCCTTAGCCTAAACTAAGTTCTGCCGTCTGAGTTCTGTCCTCCCTCTGCTCCCATACAAGTTATTGCTGTCAGCGTCTCTTCTTGTGTGGCGGCGGCCCCAAGGTTCAACTCCCAGGCTTCTGTCTCCAGTCCACACGTAAGCTGGACTCTTGCATGTGTCAAAGGCCTCCTGAAGGCAGGAAGTTTCCCTTCATCCCCACTTGCACACACTCTGCTACACGGCATTGCCTTCTGCTCTCCCAGTCTTACTGAGATTTTATTAGAGTTGTTTTCTTTTTCCTTTAAACTGCCTCTGTATTGAAATAGTCTCTTTCCAGAAACAATCCATGACTGCTAAGAGCTGATCCAGAGGACATGCTAAGAGGCAGACACTACACTGGACTTAGAGTTACCTCTGCCCTCTGACTTCACCCTATTTTTCTTGGCTTGAATCTGTAAACACAACTCTCTCTTCCAGTTGGATGAGCCTTTCCTATTTGGCTTCCCTGGAGATTAGCCTGATAGGCCCAGACTTGAAGCAAAGTGAGCTTCTGATGGTGCTGGGAGTGAGAGATGTTGGGCTGGGAGCAAGTACATAAAACAGCCACAACCCTTTGATTATATGTCTCACTGTCTAATTGTTTGTTGTATTGCATATTTCATGTAACTTCTTCTAGACCCTTTTTGATGGTTATCTTAAAAATCATTAAAAGATAATGATTTAGGGGAAAGTTTTTCAAAAATGCAATCACTGTCCTTCTCCCTCCCAAGTTACCTCCTTCTGACTCAAAATCATTTGTATTTTTAGGCAAACCAAGCTGGAAACCCTGCCATAGGAAATATGAAAGCTTTTTCCTGATTCAACTTCTTTCTTTCATTGGACTATTCACTGAAGGAAGGTGGTAGATGGCATATATATATATATATATATATATATATATATATATACACATACATACATACATACATACATACACACACACACCTTTTAACCCCCTGAATTTAGTCTTCTGAAAGAGTTAAACCCTCAGGTTATATGGCAGATTTTTCAGACCTTGAAGCCAGTGGACATCAAATAAGCTAAGAAAGCATGAGAAGCAAAAAGGCCTGAGGAACGTGGATAGACTTTTAATATTTTACTGGCCACTGAAAAGAAATTGTGCACTGCACTATTTAGAAATTCAGCCACTATTACATTTTGTAAATGGATATGCCTACATTTATAGATGTACATCACTGACCTGATGGACGTGAGTCCAAGTGAACTCCGGGAGTTGGTGATGGACAGGGAGGCCTGGCGTGCTGCGATTCATGGGGTCGCAAAGAGTTGCACACGACTGAGCAACTGAACTGAACTGAACTGATAGATGTACAAATAATTTATGCTAAGTTATGCTTGTTTTATTGCCAGGGATACTCACTAGGTCCTGGGAAATCCAGAAAACAGACTGTAATAGTAATTTCAAAAGCTTTTGCTAGACCTTGGAACAGAATTATCTGATGGTGGTAGCTCTTGTAGGATTTTGCCAATGAGACCAGAAATTCCCAGAAGCAAAGGGCTTCATTCCCTGTTAATTTCCTGCAAAGCTACATGGTTTTGGTTCTAATTAGAAAAGTAACTCATGATCAGAGTAAAACACTTTAAAAACACATAAAAGCATGAATAAAACAAAAATAGCTTATAATTCTAAAATCTGCTGATAAGTACTCTTAGTATTTCGGTGTATTCAATTCTATTATTTCCAATACTCTTTTATTGATTGATACACCTTTTTTTTTTTTTCTCACATTTTAACATCTTTGAAACAGTTGCATCTTATAATTGATGATTTGTTAAAATAATTATTGGAAGTGTTTTTCTCTTTCTTATAGATATTGAAATGATGATTCATCTTAAAATCAATAATCACAAATTAGGTAATCATTTCAGACATGAAATACTGAATATATATGCACACATTTGTGAAGGTCTAGTTATATTTAGGAGAATTTATCATGGCTTTCTCCTATTACTATTTTGTATTCAAAGGAAAACACACTAGTAATCAAAACTAAACTAATCAAAATTTTCATTCCATTCTCTCAAAGGATATCGATATGAAACCCCAGTTTACTTCTTAAAATTCTTCTTTCCCAACTCCACGTTTCCAAATCTTTTTTTCAACCCTTCCCTATTCTCCCTTTTTCCCCAGTCTTCTTCACTTCTCCTTTCTTTAACCTCCATTATTTTTCCTTATTATTATTACTTTTTATTATTTTTTCTTATTATGATTAACTTCCATGATTTTTCCTTTTAATTATTACTCTTAAGAGTGAAACTGGCCATATCTGATGCAGTTTTCTGCATTACAAACACCCAGAAACTCAGCACTCGAAGAGGATTTTCATCAGAGGCTAATAAGTGAGAGAGTGAGAGAGATGGGATGGGCAAATATCAAAATTTCTGTAGCAAATGAGGGGAAAAGGGAACCATGATAATTATTATTATTTCTGACAAAACAAATACACAGATGCAGAGACATACATAATAATAGTCTTCTAGGTATCAAAAATATTTAATGTTTTGATGGAGCTTTTTGATTCAAAGTAGTAAAAACAATACAAAACAAAAGAAACAGAAACGCTAGTTTGTACATAAGGGGTTACATTTCCTATAATTCTTGCTCTTACACTTGGCTTGTCATCAGAAAATATAATTTAATAGCCATGTACTTTTTTCTTAATATGGAATTTTTCTTTTATATTAAAAAAATACTTGAAAGTATGTTATAACCTTGCTTTTGGCTCATCTGACCACCTGTACAGAACCTACCCACTGTTTCCTTGTGACCTTTGATAGATCCCACTCTATAGACACAGGTCTTGGAGGAGTTAACTTTCATCAGACCTGGCTTGTACCTCTTATCTTTTACTGAATATTTTCTCAGAGTATTCTCTGTTGACACATAATGAGAGAAGTTTAAAGTGCCCACAAAGGCTAATACAGACTTCCATTCACTTCTATTCCATGCCTAATATCAGTGCCTTCCAAGGGGTAGGTCTTGGTGAACACAAGAGTACCTTGGAGGAGAAAGAGGGCATAGAGAGGGAAAATCAGGAGAAAGTAAACAGTCAAACCTGGTACTTGATCCTCTGTAGTCTAGTCACCCCTCCACCTAGATTACAGAGAGTTCACTATAAAATGTGGCTGGTTATACCAGGACCCTATTCTTTAAAAACTGAAGGACCTTATAAACTGTTTATACACAAGCCTGAATTTCACATTCGTCAGAAAGCAGAGGAATCTTCCCCCACATCTGCTCCTCAAATTATAGTAATCATAGAGCAAAGTCTCCAGACACATTTCTCCCCATTCACATTATTTACCTCTCTTCTTCAGATATTTTATTTACAAAAGAAACAAGGGTGAGAATGAGAGAGAGGCTTAATTTAGATAAATATCAGACAAAGCAGAGCTGAGACTTAATCCAAGCAAAAAGGGAATTTGCTGTATGGCTCAGGAAACTCAAACAGGGGCTCTGTATCAACCTAGAGGGGTGGGATGGGGAGGTAGCTGGGAGGGAGCTTCAAAAAGGAGGGGATATATGTATACCTATGGCTGATTCATGTTGAGGTTTGACAGAAAAGAGCAAAATTCTGTAAAGCAATTATCCTTCAATAAAAAAATAAATTAGTTAAGAGAAAAAAATAAGGGAGTCAGCAGAGTGTAGCATAATTGCTTGTACACAACAGCACATTCACAAATGATACTTTAAACATTCTTTAATGTCAAGCAACATTCTCCCCAGGTCTCTTTATACTGCTGAGCACCAAGAGGTTGACATCAAGCCCCAGGTGACACCACCTCTAGGGCTAAAAACAGAAAGACAAGACAAAGGAGAAAGAAAACACAAGTCAGGGTTTGTGCTAGATACAGTTCACTAGCAAAGCCAACAGTATTCTATAATTTGGGCTGAGAAACAGCTTTTCTTATAATATTATTGTAAGTATCTGTAATAGCTACCGAAATTTAATGGGATTTCATTATACATGGAGTTGCGTATAAGAAAAGAAAATAGAGCATTGTCCATTCAAAGAGACAGTGTAAATCTTCCCTTTCTCACTGATGTCTGGGAAAGCACTCAAATAAGAACTGTGAAGAACTGGCAGGAAGATTCATTGAGAAAAGCACATTTGTCAATTGCTGGCTGATGTGGATAAGCAGAGTGAAACGAACCTTGGATGAGTTAAGACAGAGTCTTCTCATTAAGGCTCAACTGACCTACAGATTTCAGTCAGTTCCCCATGAGAGAAAAGGACAAAGACTCAGTCAGAGTTCCTTGCAAGATGCAACAGACCCAAGCATAGTGTTAGGTATACTGTAAAAGGCCTGAATAAAACAATGAAATAATAAAACAAAGTTAAATAAAAAAGAAGGAAATAAAACTGTCCATAATCTCCACCCCACCGTTATAAACACTACAAACTTTGAACGATGGATCCATACATTTACCCATCTACAACTTAACTGTGGTGTTTTGAGCCCTATTTTTGTAGTAAGCCTCTCATTTATGACTGGCCACCTCACTTGGAGACTTGCCTCTCTCTCTGCTGGTCACCCCAAGGATGTGCCTTTTTTAATGTCTCCGCCCTTAAGGCCATTGTCTTTACATTCCCATCCCTTCCTCAGCTGCTCTTATTCATTTGTTCCACAAATATTTATTGAGTGCACATCGCTGGTGTAAGTCAGACACTCTTCCCTCCGAAGAGCCGGACCACTACCCCATGTTACTGAACTTAACAACTGAAGCTGAAGACACAGTAGGTTCCTGCAGAAGAGCTGCCTGCTCCCCGTCACCCAGACTTTGCCTGCGCACCGGCGAAAGATGCTCATACAAATGTTGCTACCTTCTTCCAGTCTGATCAGATCTCTTGTTTTTCAGTTGCCCAGTCGTGTCCAATTCTCTGCGACTACATAGACTGCAGCACGCAAGGCTCCCTGTCCCTCACCATCTCCCAAAGTTTGCCCAAGTTCATGTCCATTGTATCGGTGATGCCATCTAGCCATCTCATCCTCTGATGCCCTCTTTTCTTTTTGCCCTCAATCTTTCCCAGCATCAGGGGCTTTTCCAATGAATTGGCTGTTTGCATCAGGTTACCAAAATACTGGAGCTTTAACTTCAACATCAGTCCTTCCTGTGAGTATTCAGGGTTGTTTTCCCTCAAGATTGACTGGTTTGATCTCCATGCTGTCTAAGGGACTTTCAGGAGTCTTCTCCAGCAACACAGTTCGAAAGCATCAATTCTTTGGTGCTCTGCTTTCTTTACAGCGCAGCTCTTACAACTGTAAATGACCACAGGGAGGACTGTAGCCTTGACCATACAGACCTTTGCCGGGAGAGTAACATCTCTGCTTTTCAACACACTGTCTAGGTTTGTCATAGCTTTCCTACCAAGAAACAATCTTCTTCCGATTTCATGGCTGCAGTCACCATCTGCAGTGATTTTAGAGACCAAGAAGAGGAAATCTGTCACTACTTCCACCTTTTCCCCTTCTAATTTGCTATAAAATAATTGGGCCAGAAGCCATCATCTTAGTTTTTTTTTAATACTTAATTTTAAGCCAGCTCTTTCACTCTCCTCCTTCACCCTCATCAAGAGGTTCTTCAATTCCTCTGCATTTTCTGCCGTTAGAGTGGTGTCATCTGCATATCTGAGGTTGTTGATGTTTCTCCCACCTATCTTGATTCAGACTTGTAACTCATCCAGCCCAGCATGTCTCACGATGTTCTCAGTGTGTAGGTTAAACAAGCAGGGTGGCAGCAGACAGCCCTGTTGTACTTCTTTCTCAATCTGGGACCAATCAGTTGTTCCATACAGGGTTCTAACTCTTCTTTCTTGACTCACCTACAGGTTTCTGAGTAGAGAGGTAAGATGTCTCCGTGTCATGATGAAGGGGCCTGCATAACTCAGTGAAGCAATAAGCCATGCTGTGTAGGGCCCCCCAAGACAGACAGGTCATGTTTCTGACAAAATGTGATCCACTGGAGGAGGGAATGGCAAACCCTCCCAGTATACTTGCCATGAGAACCTCATGAACTGTATAAAAACAAAAAGATCTGATCTCTAGCATCCCTGTAACCAAACTCCATCCTGAACTGCTCCATCAGGTTCACCTTGCCCCTCAGATTCCCTGTGTACATTTTAACAGCTACACCTGGAATGGGGTCACACCGGAGTGTGTTGAAATACCCTGGTTGAATAGTGTCACGTAGCAGCCTCAGCATGTACAATTATGAAGTGAAACCTTAGACCAGAATCTCTCAGAGAGATTTCAGAAAAGGTGTCTTATTGCACACCAACTCAGAAAACACCAAGGGCGTTTAATGCTATTTTAGCTTTTTAATTTGGTGAGGTACAGCTAGGGTGAAAAGAGATCAAGAAAAAGAAGACTAATGAGTCAGGAGTGTCTACTTTTTCGAGAGTCTGGTATCAGCGGGGACTTTATATACCTGGAAGGTATGCATGTTTCATTTGCCTAATTTTGATTTAGAAAAAAAAAAAAGATCTTGTGTGGGCAGCAAGACTGACCTCAGGAGTCTAAACATGGGAGAGAACATAGAATGGTAGTGAGAGAGCATCAGAGATCAAGGTCAGCGGTCTGACGTTAGTCAAGTGATGGAACTTGACTAAGCCTTGAGGTCCTCAGTTATAAAGCAAGGAGATAATAATAATATTAATAATAGTCACAGCGAGTGCTAAGTACCAGACTTTAACACACAGTTGGTATTCAAACAATGTTAGGTGATATTAATATTAATGTTAATTAGTGGAAATAACAGCCTAAAGCCAAGGCTAGATAAATAATCCCTTATCTGAAATGCTTTGTGCCTCTTAGAGTAGGATTAGAAAACTTCACATCCCTTTCAATTCTGTGGCTCTCTGATTCCCTATGACATCCTTAGTGTAGGAGCAGTCACATAACCAAATTAGTGATGCTTCATGGAGCCTTGAGTGTTAGTTCTAAAAGATCTTATATGTCTTCATAGAACTGTTCAACTTCAGCTTCTTCAGCATTGCTGGTTTGGGCATAGACTTGGATTACTGTGATATTGAATGGTTTGCCTTGGAGACGAACAGAGATCATTCTGTCGTTTTTGACATTGCATCCAAGTACTGCATTTCAGACTCTTTTGTTGACCATGATGGCTACTCCATTTCTTCTGAGGGATTCCTGCACACAGTAGTAGATATAGTGGTCATCTGAGTTAAATTCACCCATTCTAGTCCATTTCAGCTCGCTGATTCCTAGACTGTTGACATTCACTCGTGCCATCTCCTGTTTGACCACTTCCAATTTGCCTGATTCATGGACCTGACATTCCAGGTTCCTATGCAGTGTTGCTCTTTACAGCATCGGACCTTGCTTCTATCACCAGTCACATCCACAACTGGGTATTGTTTTTGCTTTGGCTCCATCCCTTCATTCTTTCTGGAGTTATTTCTCCACTGATCTCCAGTAGCATATTGGGCACCTACCGACCTGGGGAGTTCCTCTTTCAGTATCCTATCATTTTGCCTTTTCATACTGTTCATGTGGTTCTCAAGGCAAGAATACTGAAGTGGTTTGCCATTCCCTTCTCCAGTGGACCCCATTCTGTCAGACCTCTCCACCTTGACCCACCCGTCTTGGGTTGCCCCACGGGCATGGCTTAGTTTCATTGAGTTAGACAAGGCTGTGGTCCGTGTGATTCGATTGACTAGTTTTCTGTGATTATGGTTTGTGTGTCTGCCCTCTGATGCCTCTCACAACACCTACCATCTTACTTGGGTTTCTCTTACCTTGGACATGCGGTATCTCTTCACAGCTGCTCCAGCAAAGCGCAGCCACTGCTCCTTACCTTGGACGAGGGGTATCTCCTCACAGCTGACCCTCCTGACCTTGAATGTGGAGTAGCTCCCCTCGGCCCTCCTGCACCCTCACAGCCACCTCTCCTTGGATGGAAAAGATGTCCTTTTCATTATATGTCCAAAAAAGATGCCCTTTTCATTATAGGGGACTGAAATGGAAAAGTAGGAAGTCAAGAAACACCTGGCAAATTAAGCCTTGTAATACAGAATGAAGCAGGGCAAAGGCTAATAGAGTTTTGCCAAGAGAACACACTGGTCATAGCAAACACCCTCTTCCAACAACACAAGAGAAGACTCTACATATGGACATCACCAGATGGTCAACACCCAAATCAGATTGATTATATTCTTTACAGCCAAAGACGGAGAAGCTCTATACAGTCAGCAAAAACAAGACCAGGAGCTGACTGTGGCTCAGATCATGATCTCCCTATTGCCAAATTCAGGCTTAAATTGAAGAAAGTGGGGAAAACCACTAGACCATTCAGGTATGACTTAATTCAGATCCCTTATGACTATAAAGTGGAAGTGAGAAATAGACTGAAGGGACTAAATCTGATAGCGTGCCTGATGAACTATGGACGGAGGTTTGTAACACTGTACAGGAGACAGGAATCAAGACCATCCCCAAGAAAAAGAAATGCAAAAAAGCGAAATGGCTGTCTGAGGAGGCCTTACAAATAGCTGTGAAAAGAAGAGAAGGGAAAAGCAAAGGAGAAAAGGAAAGATATAAGCATCTGAATGCAGAGTTCCAAAGAATAGCAAGAAGAGATAAGAAAGCCTTCCTCAGCAATCAATGCAAAGAAATAGAGGAAAACAACAGAATGGGAAAGACTAGAGATTTCTTCAAGAAAATTAGAGATACCAAGGGAACATTTCATGCAAAGATGGGCTCAATAAAGGACAGAAATGGTATGGACCTAACAGAAGCAGAAGATATTAAGAAGAGGTGGCAAGAATACACAGAAGAACCTTACAAAAAAGATCTTCATGACCAAGATAATCACGATGGTGTGATCACTCACCTAGAGCCAGATATCCTGGTATGTAAAGTCAAGTGGGCCTTAGAAAGCATCACTACGAACAAAGCTAGTGGAGGTGATGGAATTCTGGTTGAGCTATTTCAAATCCTGGAAGATGATGCTGTGAAAGTGCTGCACTCAATATGCCAGCAAAAGATGAAAACTCAGCAGGGACCACAGGACTGGAAAAGGTCAGTTTTCATTCCGATCCCAAAGAAAGGCAATGCCAAAGAATGCTCAAACTACCGCACAATTGCACTCATGTCACACGCTAGTAGAGTAATGCTCAAAATTCTCCAAGCCAGGCTTCAGCAATATGTGAACCATGAACTTCCAGATGTTCAAGCTGCTTTTAGAAAAGGCAGAGGAACCAGAGATCAAATTGCCAACATCCTCTGGATCATCAAAAAAGCAAGAGAGTTCCAGAAAAACATCTACTTCTGCTTTATTGACTATGCCAAAGCCTTTGACTGTGTGGATCACAATAAACTGTGGAAAATTCTGAAAGAGATGGGAATACCAGACCACCTGACCTGCCTCTTGAGAAACCTATATGCGGGTCAGGAAGCAACAGTTAGAACTGGACATGGAACAAGAGACTGGTTCCAAATAGGAAAAGGAGTACGTCAAGGCTGTATATTGTCACCCTACTCATTTAACTTATATGCAGAGTAAATCATGAAAAACGCTGGACTGGAAGAAACACAAGCTGGAATCAAGATTGCCAGGAGAAATATCAGTAACCTCAGATATGCAGATGACACCACTCTTACGGCAGAAACTGAAGAACTAAAGAGCCTCTTGATGAAAGTGAAAGAGGGGAGTGAAAAAGTTGGCTTAAAGCTCAACATTAAGAAAACGAAGATCATGGCATCTGGTCCCATCACTTCATGGCAAATAGATGGGGAAACAGTGGAAACAGTGTCAGACTTTATTTTTTTGGGCTCCAAAATCACTGCATATTGTGATTGCAGCCATGAAATTAAAAGACGCTTAGTCCTTGGAAGGAAAGTTATGACCAACCTAGATAGCATATTCAAAAGCAGAGACATTACTTTTCCAACAAAGGTCCGTCTGGTCAAGGCTGTGGTTTTTCCAGTGGTCATGTATGGATTTGAGAGTTGGACTATAAATAAAGCTGAGCACTGAAGAATTGATGCTTTTGAACTGTGGTGTTGGAGAAGACTCTAGAGTCCCTTGGACTGCAAGGAGATCCAACCAGTCCATTCTACAGGAGATCAGTCCTGGGTGTTCTTCGGAAGGACTGATGGTAAAGCTGAAACTCCAATACTTTAGCTACCTCATGCGAAGAGTTGACTCATTGGAAAAGACTCTGGTGCTGGGAGGGATTGTGGACAGGAGGAGAAGGGGACGACAGAGGATGAGATGGCTGGATGGCAACTTGACGGACGTGAGTTTGGATAACACTGGGAGTTGATGATGGACAGGGAGGCCTGGCATGCTGGGATTCATGGGGTGGCAAAGAGTCGGACACGACTGAGCGACTGAACTGAACTGAACGATGGAGCCTTGGTGAGTCAGGCAGTGAACTAGATCCTTTACACATTATTTTTCATTCAAGCGCAAACTCTGTGACATATAATGATTGTCTTCATTTTGCAGATGAGAAAACTAAAGTTCAGGAGAGTAAATAAAATGCTAGAGGCTATACTCCTTCTAAGTAGGCAGAGGTTTAATCTTAACCTGAGTCTTTCAAACCTCAAAGCCTGTGCTTTTTCCAATATGCTGCACTTCTGTATGGAAATAGGAAATGAGTCATTCATCCTCAGATGGTTTTCCAGGGGAGGAGTGTCTTTCCTCTCAATGGTCTGCTCTCATTTTTCGAGTTCCTTTAGTGACCAGTAGTAATACAAAATTAGCACCCATCTTTAAATCGATTGACTGGGGTGGGCTGCCAGCTATGGCTGAGGATCACATCTGGCTGGACACTCATCTAATGCACTAGCAGTCTCAGGGAATCCTATAACAGATACTCTGATGGCGAAAAAAGTCAATAACCATTTTAGTACAGTGGGTTTGACAGGGACCAATAGCTTTTTTTAAAAAACTCCTGTAAAACTGCGGGAATAAAGATCTTCACTGTTTTCACCTTTGAATAGGAAAAAGTGACAGTTGAACTCATATTTAATGCTAACTCCACTATCTATGTAGCCACTACTTCCTGGGCCTTGGAAGCTGTAGGGAGATGGTGAAGATCCCAGGGTAACAATAACAATGGAAAATATGTTGACCAAGACTTGACCAACTATAGTTGCTAAGTACTAGATCATCCTCCCTTCCTTTAGCGTGATCCCAAATGTCTCAATGCACCCCCTTGAGAGCCTGTTACCTTTGGGTACTGTCAACACCATGTATCTGCAGTCTGCCTGCCAGCCTGACTGGTAAGCCACGAGTTCTGCCAGTAATGGTCACAGCCGTGGCTCCTACTGCCATACAACTGCAACTCTCTGAGGCTAGGCCTCCCAGACTGGGGTTTACATGCCTTTATATTGGTCTCTCCAAAGTGCCATTGCCTGTTTTCTTTTAACCCACTCTTGAGGCAAATGGATCAGTTTACTTACCACTGAGTTGGATTTCACTTGAGTAGAATAGCCCAGATCACAACCAAAACTGAACTGCCAAGCTGACCGTAAGAGAGTATCCCCAGAGAGAACTCTGATGCAGAGTAGATGTCTGATGCAGTCAGAGTATTCCTTCTGGAGCATGATTCTTGATGCATGTCTGTCTGTCCTCTGGTGAGATGACTGGAGTTCTGAGGAGCCAAGAACTGATCACTCATTTCTCATGGAAGAATGATGAAAACTCATTGTACATCTTTATATAAATCTAATTGCTCCTTACTAGTAAAATGATGGACTAAGGTATTAAAAATCTGATGTAGAAACTACTCAGTGGTTAACATTTCCTTTGGAACAGAATCATCAGCAAAATAAGAAAAAGGTAATTTTCCTCATACTCCTTGCAAAAATGGTGTTTGTATTTCCTGTCTGAGGATTCTTGGATTCAAACAGTGGCCAACATACTTTTTGAGAATTTGTATAGACTTATGCTGACCTGACACCAGTCCCATCCTGGGCTTCATTTGGTTAGGAAAGGGGTCCCAGACTCAAATGCATTCTGAGGCTCTGTGAGTAATATAGATGAATGCATTGTTTAAGACATAATGAGGAGGGGAGGTATCTGTGGTAACCTGGAGTCAGCAGTTAGATATGTCCTTTTTAAAAGAAATCTGCAGCTGCCATCCAGCTTTAGCCAATTACTGCCATCTAAAAATACAGGTCCAGCATTATCAGATCATCAAATTAAAATAAAAATATGTAAATAAAGATGATAGAGGAAATATTTTAATTTTTAAATGTTGATAAGTAATATACTTAAGTATTTCATAAACCAGCAATTCCTGGACCAAATAAAATACATCTGGGAGGCAGACATGGCTTATATAGTTTGGGACCCAGTGCTAGTCAGTGTTTCCCAAGGTATGGTCCAAGGAACACCTGCATCAATGCCATTTTTTTTAATGAAGTTTTAAAGGCCTACCCCAAACTGCTGAATCAGAATCTCCAGAATTAAGATGTAGCCATCATCATTTTAAGTAAGCATTCTTGGTAATAAGTAAATAAATTAAAGATAGGGGAGATTGGCCCAACATTGAGGTACTGGATTTTCCGAGATTAGAAGATCTGAGAGATGGACATGTTCCCATATCACAAATAACACAAAGACCCTACCTCTGTGTTAGCTGCTCCTCATCATCATCATTTGATCATTTGACCACATAATAGATATTTACAGATATTTATCGAGCTCCTATTATGTGCCAGATTCTGTTCTAGGCACTGGGGATGCAGCACTGAATGAAAGACATTAAGACCTCTGCTCTCACGCAGCCTAATTCTAGTGGGGAGAGACAAGAAGGTAATCAGTAAAATCTAGGAAGTGAGATTTTAATAAGTGCTATGGAGAAAAATTAAGGAGGAGGATAGGAATCCTGTGTGGAGATGGTATTGGAAGATGGAATTTGCCATTTTAGACAGGATTTTCAGAGAAGGCCTCATTGCCTTGAGCTGAGACCTTTAGGAGAGAAGGGGAGATCCACATGGAAATCTGGGGGAAGGCATTCCAGTCAGAGGGAATAGCAAGTGGAATGGCCCTCAGGCCTTTGTGATGAGTGAGATCCAGGAACAACATGGAGGCCAGATTGGCCAAGAACACTGAGCAAGCAGGTAGTGGGAGATGAATCAAGAGGGAAGGGGCTACACTGTATAGGGCCTTGTGGGCCAGGTAAGGACTTCAGCCCTTTCTCTCTCACAGAGATGCCGGAGGGTTGTGAGCAGAGTGACAGGATCGCTCTGGTTTCTGAGAAGGGCGAGGAAAGACTGTTTGAGAAGGTATAATAATCCAGGTGGTTTGGACCACAGGGATAGTGGTGGAGATGGTGTAAAGTGCTGAATTCTGGATGTGTTTTGAATGCAGAGCTAACAGCCCTTGCCAGTGAATCAGATGGATGATGTGAGACAAAGACGAATCCAGAATGACATCAAGGTTTGGGACCCAAACAATTGTAAGAATGGAGTTGATATTTGTTGGAATAGGACAGATTGCAAGAAGAGAAGGGTTTGGAGGGGAGAGTCTCTGAAGCTCAGTTTAGGAGATACTAACCTAGAAATGCCTGTTGGATATCTAAGGGTATTTCAAGTAGGCAGTTAGGGGTTCAGGTAAGCCTGTATCAGTCAGAATTCTCCAGATAAACAGAGCCAACTATGTGTGTGTGTGTGTGTTGGGAGAGAAATGTATCTTAAGGAATTGGCTCACACGATTGTGAGGGGCTTGATGAGTCCAAAATCTGATGGGTAGGCCAGCAGTCTGCAGACTCAAGGAATCTGCTGGCAGAATTCCTTTTTGTTCAGGGAAGGTCAGTCTTTGTTTTCTTAAGACCTTCAGCTGATTGATGAGTCCCACCCACATTGTAAAGGGAAATCTGCTTTACTCAGATTCACCAATTTAAATGTTGATCTTGTCCAAAATATACCTTCACAAAAATCATCCAATATAATGTTTGACTAAATGTCTGGGCATTATGGCCCAGCCAGGCTGACACATAAAATTAACCATCACATCATCATCACCATAATTATAGTTAAAATTTATTGGGTCTGATGCAGATGCTTTATGTTATTTAACATTTAACTCTTCCCCAGTACACCACAAGGCAGTTTTACTATTCCCATTTTATAGGTGACAAAACTGAGGCTATCAGAGATTAAGCAATTTGTCCATGGTCATATGGCTAGGATCCAATTCCATATCCAGTTTCAGGGACTGTGATCTTCTCCACTACACCACCCTTGCCTCCCAAACCACAAGCTTCTTATTTCCCCAACATTCTATTCTGAGTATTTATGTCTTGTTACATTCTGTTCCTTGTGCCTGGAAAACACTCCCTCCATCAACTGAATAAGTTTTACCCCTTCATCAAAATTCAAGTTAAGGGTCACCTTCTCTAGGAAGCCTACCTTGGTTCCTCTCATACCTGGATTTTAGAAGCTCTTCCTATATGCTCTCAAAAGGAATTATCCAACTAAAATTGTGGATTTGCTGACCTTTCTTCTACTTTAGACTGTAACTTCTTAATAAATAAGGGGAACACACCTTTATTCATCAATGTATTAATATCTGCAGATCCTCGGAACCTAACCTGGTCCATGAAAAGTGCTGCATAAATGTTTGTTTCATGAGTGAATGATCATTGTGGAGAGGAAAGGAAGACAGCAGGGGACCAACGAAGGCTTAAGAGACTTAAAGGGAAGCAGGAGAGGACAGAATTATAAGACATGGGAAGAGAGGTCTGGTGAATGATGCTAAGTGATGCAGAGATACTGCTAAGACTGAAAACTAAAAGAGGCTATTGGATTCATTGGGGAAAACTCAAAGAATGCCATGGAATGTAAGTGGCTTAGTGGTCTGGAAAAAAGTTTGTTATGTAGAAATTTTAATGGTATTAGCTGTACCAGCTGAGTCAGCATCTCAAAGAACTTGCAGTCTGATCTGGGACTTACAGAAAGTAGACTCTGAATAGGTATGTGTTAGGTAGCTGAGGGTGGGAGCTAGGGGCTGGGGGAGCTGGGATAAAATGGCAAGCAAAGAAGGATTACATCTTTAAAGTAAGTAGGGAGGATGTTGATGACATTGGAGAGTAACTGGGTAGCCCAGGTGTGGAAGGAAACAGTATAACCTGAAACAGGACATCGCACACCTGCCTTCCGTTCCCTGGCAGGGTTCTTCGCCTCCCTGACAGCTCACTGCCCATTAGCAAATAGGCAAAAGCAGCTCTCAACTCTCTAACATTCAAATCTCTGTGGTGTATAATTTACGTGTCAATTCCCCTGATGAAAAGTGCAGTAAGAACAAGTTTAGACATATTTCAAAGGATGAAAATATAAAATCTTGTAACAACTCAGTTTGTTTCTGTGATATCCTAGCCAATTCAGTGTGACCTAGACACTAAGAAATTTTTTCTCTGCTTACCTTGGAGCCTTAGAATGAATATGTAGTGGGTAAAAAATGATAGTTTCTCATTGAGAAATAAAATCAATGGCACATTACCAATTGAGGCTGGCTAACCACCTCACATTCCTAAATTTCCAATAGAAATGAAACATCATTTGGTTTTATAATTCTAAAGAAATATGCTGCCTTAAATATATGCTCTAGCTGTAAGCTAAACCACTGCATTTCTTTAATATTTCTCCGATACAAGCTATTTGAGCCAACTGCTTTTCATAAGAACAGTGAGATTGGAGGCCTTTGAGCCTTCTACCAAATTACAGGGCAGAGATCAATCAGTTCACTGTGCTAAGTGGGCTCATTTTGCAGCACTAGCAGAATTATAGCTCTTTGGGGACCTGGTATTTCCATAGTAACTGCACAAGGTCCCAGCAATACACAGATCATAGCAAATACAGAAGTAGGATTTGTTTACTTCTTACACAGAGGCAGCAGAGAATATTTTGTTTGGATGTTTTATCTTCAACACATAATGTCTTCCGCGCTTCAGATGTTAATGCAAAGCTAGAGTTCAATATGCAAAATAGAGTCTAAATAATCTGCCGGATGTTGTGGGTTTAGCAACCAGAGTCCAGCTGACCTTTGAGAAGAGGGCTGGTTTCCTTTGTTTTCAACTCTCTCAGCCTCTATTGGTCACTTAGGAAAAGAGAGCTTTAATACAGAGCTTCCTTTCTGGGTCAGTTCAGTTCAGTCACTCAATCGTGTCCAACTCTTTGTGACCTCATGGACTGCAGCATGCCAGGCCTCCTTGTCCATCACCAACTCCCAGAGCTTGCTCAAACTCATATCCATCGAGTCGGTGATGCCATCCAACTGTCTCATCCTCTGTCATCCCCTTCTCCTCCTTTCTGGGTCAGTGGGCTACAAAGGCTCACAGAGAAACTCTTCCCATCTGTGGTTGACCTCATCAGAATGATCTTGTCTGCCAGAGCACTTGTGTTTTCTGGGCTATCTCTCCAGCTTGTGATGAAATACATTTGGTGCCTTTTGCTAAATTTACAGATGGATACCTCTGGGCAAAATTGTTTTCCTCAGGCTTGATGAGAAAATTTAAATGCAATTTATATTTCATATTCAATTATGACATGACAAATATTTAAAAGTCTTTTCTAATACACTCGTGACTTACAAAATACATTATTTACAGTGACCCCCTTTTCCCTGCACCCCTCTAAAACCTAAAAATGATAGAAAACAATGCAACTGCTTCTCATTATTCCCACTGTGTCTTCAGCTCAGGGTTTTAGAGCCCAGAGCCCTGTTCTGTGGAAATTCAAAATCATTAGATTTTTGGCTTCTACTCTAGTTCCCACACCTGTGCTTCCAGCACCCAGAGAGTAAAATGCTGTCCAAGTAGCCTCAGCAATAGCAGGAAACACAGGTGGCTCTTCTGACATGCAGTTACCAGAGGGTATGCAGAATTTAGTCACCAAGGGCTGAAAGTTTAAAAATATCCATTTACCTGTGGCCACTTCTGCCAAATAAATCAGGTTCCAGTTTAACCACATCTTAACTTGAATATTGAAGAGAGGGAAAGATGTGGATGTGAATTAGTAGGAAGCCTTGAGTTCAGACTCTTCACTCCTCACTCATTGAGTTGATATTGATTTTTTATAACATTAAATATTGCTATACTGAATTTACATTGAATTTTTATATTGCTGAGCCTTCCTTCACACCTTTAAAATCCCTTTCCGGCTAGGGTGTTGGAAGGATTGAATGACATAATGTATTGGAGGGCACCTGGAATGTGCCTCCCACATCAGATGCTTAATAAACAACTAGGACCGTCTGAACCTCTGAAGTAGATTGGGTGTCTACACTCACTTATTAAGAAAGAAGGCAACATCCTTCTCATAGTTCCATGGCAACATCCAATCAAGGCTTTTATAGAATCTCAGAGATGAAAGACAGTTCAGATGGGTTCTAGTTCTTCCTGGTGGTTGATTTGTCTCTGTATTGTCTCTGTCAAGAACTACTCATTCCAGCTCCTCAGCTATGAATATTTCCACATACAGAAGAATTGCCATTTCATCAGCCAGCCATTTAACTGTGAAAAATGGGGGGGAAAGAGGGGGGGAATAACTGTTTTTAGGATCAACTGTGTATCCAGCACTAGATTGATATTATACTTAGTCAAATGACTACTCTGTAAGGTAGATATCCCAATTTTAGGAAACTGAGGCTCAGAGGATAAATAATTTCACAAGCTCCATCAGCTTTATTTAAAAGAGCAGTGATCTCCAAAAGTGATATACTCTAAAATGTCAGAGAGTGGTCAAGTTTAGTAGAACTGTTCTTACCATTTGCACAATTCCAACATGTCTGTGTTCTTAGTGGAGATGGATAAAGACATATGTTTCATCTTATAACTCACACCTACTCTCCAAGTTTAACACTTGCCTGTCCTTGCATATGATTAAGTCAGAATTCCAGACACCCACTGCCAGAAAGCAGTGAGATGTGCTTTCTACGGACTCTGAAATGAGAGCAAAAATTCATGTCATTCTCAAAGATTCTGTTGCTAATTGAAAGATAACTACAAGTTAGGAAAGCAGAGATTATGTTCTTTCTTGTTTGCCTGAATATTCCCAGTGCCTCATACAGTGCCTGAGACATGGTGGTTAGTCAGCAAATAATGATGGATTAGTAAAACTTAGTGTTGAAGCTCCATTGTGATTTAATATAACCTTTCCTTAACTATAAGCAAGGTGAAAAGACAGCCTTCAGAATGGGAGAAAATAAATACAAATGAAGCAACTGACAAAGAATTAATCTCAAAAATGTACAAGCAGCTCCCACAACTCAATTCCAGAAAAATAAATGACCCAATCAAAAAATGGGCCAAAGAACTAAACAGACATTTCTCCAAAGAAGACATACAGATGGCTAACAAACACATGAAAAGATGCTCAACATCACTCATTATCAGAGAAAGGCAAATCAAAACCACCATTTCATGCCAGTCAGAATGGCTGTGATCCAAAAGTCTACAAGCAATAAATGCTAGAGAGGGTGTGGAGAAAAAGGAACACTCTTACACTGTTGGTGGGAATACAAACTAGTACAGCCACTATGTAGAACAGTGTGGAGATTCCTTAAAAAACTGGAAATAGAACTGCCATATGACCCAGCAATCCCACTGCTGGGCATACACACTGAGGAAACCAGAATTGAAAGAGACACGTTTACCCCAATGTTCATCATAGCACTGTTTACAATAGCCAGGACATGGAAGCAACCTAGATGTCCATTGGCAGACAAATAGATAAGAAAGCTGTGGTACATATCCACAATGGACTATTACTGGCCATTAAAAGAATGCATTTGAATCAGTTCTAATGAGGTGGATGAAACTGGAGCCTATTATACCAAGTGAAGTAAGTCAGAAAGAAAAATACCACTATAGTATATTAATGCATATATATGGAATTTAGAAGATGGTAATGATGACCCTATATATGAGACAGCAAAAGAGACACAGATGTAAAGAACAGACTTTTCAACTCTGTGGGAGAAGGCAAGGGTGGGATGATTTGAGAGAATAGCACTGAAACATGTATATTATCATATCATATCACATGTGATATCAATATCATATGATATTATCATATGTGAAACAGATCACCAGTCCAGGTTCGATGCATGGGAAAGGGTGCTCAGGGCCAGTGCACTGGGATGACCCAGAAGGATTGGATGGGGAGGGAGGTGGGAGGAGGGTTCAGGATGGGGGACACATGTACACCCACGGCTGATTCATGTGAATGTATGGCAAAAACCACTACAATATTGTAAAGTAATTGGCCTCCAATTAAAATAAATTAATTTTTAAAAATTTAAATATATATATATAAAACCTTTCCTTGAGTTTTTAAGCAAGCCAAATTGCCTTCAAAAGGGAGGGGTGGGGATAAGAATCAAGGAATCAAGTTTTTAGTTTAATTTTTAAAAGAAATTACCTTCTTTCAGTTTGTCTCCAAGGAAGCCACTGACTCTTGCCCGTCGGACTCATATTTTTATTCCGATTTCGTCCGTGTTTCCATACACTTGACAGAATCATTTAGCCATCAGTCTTCCATTTAACTCAGTTACCTGACCTATAAAGAACCACTTATTATTTTAAAAATTTCTAAGAGGATAAATTTATGTTCTGTGTTCTTATTACAAAATAACAAAAGAAGACAGAAGGATGTTTTGGAGCTTATTGGTAGATTTATGGCATAGATGTGCTGATGGCTTCATGGATGTATACTTAGCTTCAAACTTGTCAAATTGTATACATTAATCGTATACAGCTTTTTGTATGTCTAAAAAACATGCCAATAAGTGGGAAAAGGACACCACATAGCTTGTTAGATCTTATTTCTGATCATGAAAGATTTTTCCATTATGGTCAGGATCTGGGAATGCAAATTCTACAACGCTTAGATCGCGGCTGGTAAATTAACCTGTTGTGAATCCTTTCATCCTGGGATTACATTTTCCATCCCTCCAACTTCCCACATTTGCCCTGTGTGCTCAAAGTGCTCAGAAATTTGGAGAGTGGGCATCCTATGAGAGCTTCTATTTGTGGTGAATCTACCTTGCCTCAATCCTCTTTTTTCTCAGCTCAAAACACAAAAGGCTCCAGGGGGAATGACAAGTCCCGGATATCTTTTTCCTTGTTTAACTTTTATAAAATATTTTCCTTGGCGAGGTCCTGGACTGATTCTTCTCAAAGCATTTTTCCTTGCTCCTTGTCCTTTCCAGACCTCCTCTGAGGCCAGGAGCAGTTTCCCTGATGAAAGGCTGACCCTTCGTTCTCCTTTGGAACCATCCGGTTCTTCCTGCTTCACAGCTCACCGCTCATTCCTAATCATTCTCTCTCCTCCTCCTTGCCTCTCACCGATATATTTTCATTTTGTTTTTCCCCCAGAAATCATAAGCCAGGATATCATCTGCCAAGATAGGTTTGGCCTTTGGAATAAAGTTTTCCAGTGTCCTACCACATTTCCCAGGGGATGGCAAGAATTCTTAAGCTCTAAGAAAGTGTATTTTTCACTGATATGTTAAAAGGAAAGGTTGTGCTCTCTGAAAATACCTCTGTACCTCAGGAAGTGCAATTAAATCCTCAAAAAAAAAAAAAAAAGTACCTTTTCTTCATCTTAAGAGCATTTCTTCATTCCCTCTAAAACAGTACATAATTTCAAAGATTGGTTGAAGTAGTACAAGCGGCACATTATTATGCATTTCTAACATGCCAGTCTGTACATATTTTCAAGTTTCTTAAGTGCACACTACCATTTTATCTCACTAGTAATGTGTTTGTGAGTCAAGGTCAGAAAATTCTTTTTCTAATTTCTTGCAGTGACGACTGAAAAAGACATTAAACCATTTTAGTCAATAAATGTGCATTAAATGCTCTCTCTGTGCTGTGACGTGGAAACATTAACCACTGAACATGCAGAGCCTGCACTTTCATTGTTTCTCTGGAACCTGCTTAAATTGATGAAATGGATATCTCCTTACTGTCAATACTATTTCCTACTACAAGCCAGTGCTGATTTGATCCTGAGTTCTCCTGTGGTCTCCTAAATATGCCTGAGGAGCCTAAATAAGAAAAATTAAATGTCCACAGCCCTCAGTGTTCTCCACTACTGATACAGATCACTGGCCTGTGTAGTAAGTAGTTCAAAGACCTGATATTCACTTCCTGAAGCCTCCTCCTCTTTCCACTTCAACTGAAAGAGAAATATTTGGTCAAAATCAGAGAATCCAATTTGATCACATGATCTAGTGACACAGCTTTCAAACGGTTTGAAACAAGGATTCTCAAATTTAGTTGCTATTAGTTTCACATGGCGGAGAAGGCAATGGCACCCCACTCCAGTACTCTTGCCTGGAAAATCCCATGGATGGAGGAGCCTGGAAGGCTGCGGTCCATGGGGTCACTGAGGGACAGACACGACTGAGCAACTTCACTTTCACTTTCCACTTTCATGCATTGGAGAAGGAAATGGCAACCCACTCCAGTGTTCTTGCCTGGAGAATCCCAGGGACGGGGGAGCCTGGTGGGCTGCCGTCTATGGGGTCGCACAGAGTCGGACACGACTGAAGCGACTTAGCAGCAGCAGTAGCAGCAGTCTTGCATGGGGTACTTGCTTTTCCCACATTATCAAAACTTTATTAAGATAATCATTGTTCACATTATTCTTCTCGGCATGGACATTTTGAGGTCAATACTTTGTTTTGTTGTCATTTTTGTTGTTTAAATAAAATTTTATTTTGGAATAATTTTAGATTTCCAGAAAAGTGGAGTTTTCCTATACCCCTGACCTACTTCTCAGTTTCCCCTCCTATTATCATCTTACTCTATTGTGGTACATTTGTCAAAATTAGGAAATGAACATTTGTAAAGTACTATAAACTATAATCTGGACTTTACTCAGATTTCACTGATTTTTACTTTTTCTCTCCCAGGCTCCAATCCACTGCATTTAGACATTACTTCTAATCTCTTCTGGTCTAGCTTTCTGTCTTTACTTGCTTTCCTTGAAAGCCTTGAGGAGTCCTAGTAGGTCATCTCATGCCAGTTCTTGTTCTAGTAGAACATCCTTCAGTTTGGGTATGTCTGAGACTGGAATTGTAGGTTTGTGGAAAGGTACCCCTGAGGTGAAAAGCCCTTTTCATCACACCAGAGGATCCATGATAGCACTTAACACCTTTGGGAGTGTTAACCATCACCACTTAGTGTTTTCCAGGTTCCTCCATATAAATAGTTACAATTTTTCCCTTTCCCTACTTTATTCTTTGGAAACAAGTCACAAAGTCTAGCCCATTCTCAAGCAGGTGAGGGAAGAATTAAGGTCTGCCTCCTAGAAGGGGTAATATCTACACAAATTACTTCCTGCTACTCTGTAAGAAAGATTTGTCTGTTTTTCCTCCCTTATTAATTCAGTTGTTTAATTATATCAGTATGGACTTATATGTATTCATTTCACACTTTGGGTTATAATCCAACACTATGTTATTTATCTTGTTTCTCAAATATTTCCAGCTTTGGCCATTGGGAGTCCTTTCAGGTTGGTTCCTGTGTCCCTGTGACATGACCCCATCCTTTTATTTTTTGAACACTGCCTTACTTTCTGGTACAAGAGTACAAGATGCTCTATGTGTATTTTGTATTTTCCTTCCCATTTCTTTAAAGTGACCTAGTTGCTTTTATCGGGGGAATGATAATGATAAACCAAGATCTGAGAATTGGGAATGCTCACTGCTTTCAGCAAACAGAGCAAAGAAATATGCATCTGTATATTAGTCTACTTATAAACATATTTTTGAGGCTTCCGTGATGGCTCGGCGGTAAAGAACCCAACTGCCAATGCAAGAGATGTAAGAGACGTGGGTTCGATCTCCAGGCCGGGAAGAGCCCCTGGAGGAGGGCATGGCAACCCATTCCAGTATTCTTGCCTAGAGAATCCCATGGACAGAGGAGCCTGGTGGGCTACAGTCCAAAGGGGCACACTTAGTCTACATATAAAACACATATTTGTAATTCTGTAGTGTTCACCTGTCTCTCTCTGTGTGTAGCTAAACATGAGTTCACACTGATGTCTCTGACTCCAGCCCACAAGATTCACTCTAGCCTTGCCTTCCTGCTTATCTGTAACTTTCCTCTCTGACTGAGAAAATTGACAGCTGCCACCCACCAAACATTTACTTATTTTTTGATTACAGTATACAGAAAAAAAGCAGTTTCAAAATTTTTAATCCACACCACACCTGAGGAAATTTTTTTTCTGTCTTTTTATTTATTTATTTACTCTTTTAATTTTATTTTATTTTTAAACTTTACAATATTGTGTTAGTTTGCCAAATATCAAAATGAATCCGCCACAGGTATACCTGTGTTCCCCATCCTGAACCCTCCTCCCTCCTCCCTCCTCATACCCTCCCTCTGGGTCGTCCCAGTGCACCAGCCCCAAGCATCCAGTATCATGCATCGAACCTGGACTGACGACTCGTTTCATAAAGCACCTCATATCCAAGGCACATGAGACCAATTAACTCAACTCTTGCGACACAACCCAGACCTTAGCTTAAATTTTCCCAGGTGACTTCTATGTGTAGCCACAGTGAGAATCATAGGATAAAAACGTTTAGAATACATGAATGGGTTCTTTCTTGCCTTTCTCTGCCTGCTGTTTGCCTCCATATGACTGAAACTGGAAGGGCTGGGAGCTGCTTCAAAATGCAGGAGGTACAGACAGCTTGCTTTCCCAGGGTAAGCTTTACCTCCCCACATAGGTTCAGCTGCAAGGGATTAATTTTCCCTTCCGCTTTGACTCCAAGGCTTCAAATACTCTGGTGATGGCAAATTGGCTTTCAGGTGAACTTTCACATCAGCATGTATGCTCTGACTCTGGCTTAGGCAGGGAAAACCGGAGCAAATCTCCTCACAGCCTGCTTAACTAATGCTCAGATTACTTAAGGAAGAAAGTGTCTACCAAATGTGTCACAGCACAGATAACTAGTGTCACCATGAGAAGTGATTTGTAGAGTAAGACCACAGCTAGGACTAAAGTGTTCAGTTGCTCCATCGTGTCTGACTCTTTGTGACCCAGTGGACTACAGCATGCCAGGCTTCCCTGTCCCTCTCCCAGAGTGTGTTCAAATTCATGTCCATCTAGTCAGTGATGCTATCCAGCCATCTCATCCTCCGTTGTCCCCTTCTCCTCCTGCCTTCAGTCTTTCCCAGTCTTTTCTCATGAGTCAGCCCTTTACATCAGGTCACTTCCCCTTTGTTTGCATATTTCATACTTGTGGACCCATGAAGAAGAGCCACTCACTAGTCAAGAAAACGTTTCTGGATAACCTAGTCTAAATGAATATAATGTCTTATTTAAAAAATAAACATAGGCAGGTGGGAACAAATCATTTATATAATACAAATTATTTTTTAATTTAAACTAGATTTAGTTTTTAATTAACACCTAAACATAGTTTAAACAATTCAAACCATGCAGAGGAGTCTAAAATTTAAAATCCTCCTCTTTGTCCCACCTTCAAATCCATCTCTCCCTGAAGTCATTGCTTTAGGTATTTCCTGGTTTTTAGATTTTTCTAGTGTTGACTATTACAAATTTAAATAATATATTCATACTTCTCTGGCTTGAACTGTCAATATTATGGAGTTTTTATAGTCCTGTTAAAAAACTTTATGTTTCTCTCTGAATCTGATTGGAAGCTACTGTGTTCCCCAGCATACCACATGCATAATTTTTTTTGTCTTCAAACAAACTTTTTTAATTTCAAGATAATTACAGATTCACCTGCAGTTGTAAGAAACAATACAGAGACGCCTCTACACCTTTCACCCACTTTCCCCCAAAGGTAGCATCCTGGGTGACTGGACTGTTATGTCATTACCGCAACATTGACATTGATCAAAAGACCCAGTGATGCAGATTCACCAGTTTTATGTGCCCACCTGCCTAATGAGGGTATTACGATTTATGAATTTAGTCACAGGTGTAGGTTCCCAAATCCACCAGCACAGTGAGATACAGGACAGCCCCATTATGCACTGTTGTTCAGTCACTCGGGTGTGTCCGACTCTTTGCAACCCCTTGGAATGCAGCACTCCAGGCTTCCCTGTCCTTCTTTATCTCCTGGAGCATTCTCAAACTCATGTCCTTTGAGTCGGTGATGCCATCCAAACATGCATAATTTTTTCAAGACATTCTCCTCTCTACCTTGCACAGAAATGTGAGGGCTGTGAGATGACATTCTTAATAGTTCAGAAACCTTTTTGCCTAGCTGAGAGGATCTACGAGGTGTCGACTGAAAAAAAAAAAAAATTGCACAGCCTAGAAGTTGAGAGTTAAATTTTATTTGGCAGACAAAGTTGAAGACTTAAGTCCAGGACACAGCATCTCAGCTAACTCAGAGGATGCTCTGAAGAGGCAAGGGCGGGAGCCAGGATATATAGGAATTTTTGCAACAAAGACCAGATAGTTGGAACATCAAAAGATTATTGTTAGTTAAAGAAAACCAGATATCTCAAGTTAAAAAATAATTAATGAGTTCATTGACTTTCTACTACAAAAGATGAGAAATTGAACACATTTATACATCCAACCACTTCCATCTCTCTAGCCTTACTTTTATTAGTTATATATATTTTTCACAGTTTTTCTTTTATAGTCATAACTGTTTTGTTTTATAGTCATAACTGTCTTTTGTGCTTTTGTTGTCTCTGAGGTTAGTTTCTCTTTTTGCTCATCTTAGTTAAAAACTATTATGCTCTTAGTTTTTTCTGAATGTCATATGATCTTCAGTTTTGGGTTTTTTTTTTAATGATTGACAAGTTAGGTTGATTACTAGAGGTGCCTGGATTGGTTTTCTGTAAAATTAGGGTATTTATGAGGAAAAGAAAGGCTAATTTAAGAACAAAAAATTCACTAGGAAGATTCAGAGTGATATTTGAATTGAAGACAGGGAGCTGCATCTGAAGGAGAGGTACCAGGCAGCCACACTGTAGAGTTCGGGTGCTATAGACTGAATGTTTGTGTCCCCCACAAAATTCAGATGTTGAAACCTAATCTCTACTATGTCGGTATTTGGAGGTGGGGCCTTTGGAAAGTTGATTAATGTCCTCATAAAAGACCCCAGAGAGCTCTTTCTCCTCTTCCAGCATTAAGTTGGAGGCATGCCTTCAAGCAGACACTGAATCTCCTGGTGCCTTGATTTTGGACTTTCCAGCCTTCAGAACCACAAGAAATAAATTTTTATTGTTTGAGCCACCTGGTCTAATATACTCATTGTAGCAGTCCTAAAAGATTAACACAGTGGGTCTGCAAATAATTACCCAGTGCTTTGCTGAGTTTTAGCTGTAAGGGTGCTCCCTGAAGAAGGGGTATTTGTGCCTCTTTGGGGGAGAAATTGTGTGACATCCCCTGATCTTTTTTTCATTTTCTTTTCTTTCATTAACCTGGTTCCATCTACTTTATAATTTCCAAAGATTTCCTCAAATTTTTCTGGTTTACTGCTAATTGTCTTTTTTTATTCTAGAACTCTTATTATCACTTGCATTTTCAATTCACTCTCTTGTTTCAGTAGAAATTTGGGATGTTTGAGGTAGATGTAGGTGCTCATTCCGGAATTTTGACAAGGGTTCAAAAATATTATCTTAATATCATTTTCCATTTTATAAAAGTGCCCTGCTTTCCATAATTTCTAATAAAAATAACAGGGTATTTATTGGCCAGATGACTAAATTTGGACATCTTTATATTAAGATTGTTCTTGGAACACATGTTAATAATACTACATTGAGAAATATTTTTTTCATTATTAATACTAACTGGAATAAATTGCTTTTACTTTCTCTTACTTTTAATACATTTTTTTTAACCAAAGACTGCCAAAACTGAGTATCTCCTTTCTTTCAAAATTCTCTCAATTGGCATTTTTCAAACACCTGCTGTATAACAATTTGTTCATGTTGCCCCTAAGAAAAATTTAAGTTCTTTAAATGAATTTTAAATTCAAGGAATACTGATTTATATATAGTTTAATTCAGCATAATTTTACATGCTTTATAGTATTTTTATGTTTGGAAAAATGTGAATATATTAAGAATGATAAATAAAACTATGACATAAGAAAATACTGGAACACATCAATGAACTTTTAATAGGAAAAGTCATAACAAGTCATTAAACTATAAATTTCAAAGAATACATTCAATTTTTCAAATTCTATATGGCAAAAAACATCAACAGAATGAAAAAAATAAGCCACAGACTAGAAGAAGGCATTTGTAGTATATATTAGACATAGGGTTGTATCCAGAATATGTAAAGAATTTTGACCAGTTGAGAAAATAATATAGAAGAAAAGCAGTGTAATAGAAAAATGGGAAAATAACATACATTTGAAAAGGGAGAGATATTGGAATGATAAATATTTGAAAACATGTTCACCTTCACTGTAAATCAGATAAATGTTACTTAAAACACACACAAAAAATCCATTTTTACCCATAAAATTGGCAAAAATGGAAAAGTTTGGCAATATCAAATATTTGATGAGAATGAAAACAAAATTAGTTGTTTTAGTTAAGTTAATAGTTAAGTTAAATTGATAAACTCACTTTGAAAAATAATTTGGTTCAAAAATGGATAATTCATATACACTAAAATCCAGCAATTTCACTTCTAGTTGTATACCTTTGAAAGTGTGTCTCAAGCTTTGGTCAGTATCACCTGAGTTATTGTTAAAATCTCCAGGTCGCAGGCTCCATCTCAACTCTACTGTCTCACAATGGTGAATGGAGGCCTCCTAGATACCTTCTGTTCATCCCTCCAAACCCACTCTCCACCTTGCCCACCCTATTTTCTGCTCCAGAAGGCTGGACTTGGTGATAATACAACCGGACACCATTGCCCTGGCTTTAGGATTGGCTTAGCCAAATGGGAAGCACTGACAGGAACTCAGATGTGAGGTTCAGATATTTAATTCCTTCCTGGAAGGTCTCCATAGATGAGCTCTCCTGCAGTTCCTCTTCCCTTCAGATCTCGGTAGCCAGAGCACAGTTGCTACTGATTCCAGATAACTGTACTATTCCTTGCTTGACCAAACCAGGGATCAACAAACCACCAGGCTGTTTCTGCACACAGCCCTTGAGTTCACAATATTATTTTACACTTTTTAAGGATTGTAAGAGAGAAGACAAGGAAGACTATGCAGCAGATTGCACATGACCCACAAAACTTTAAATTTTACTGTTTGGCCCTTTACAGAAAAAATTTTCCCTCTCATGACCTATCCTTTACCTTTACTTTTGAAGATAATCTCCTTGTAATTTAACCTATTGCAGCTGGGTGTTTTTGTTTGTTTTGACTTGTTTTAGTTTTCCAAGTTTCCTGCTTGGCCCTTGACTGTTATGGAGGAACCTGGAAAGCTATACTTTTAATAAGTGACCTCAGGTGATTTTACCTCCAAGGAATTTTATCTTTCAGTAGTTTGTATTAATGTGCCTAAGGAAATATTTTGCCAGTTTTTATAGTAATAAAAAAGCAACTATCCATCAAAAGTGAATTTTAAAAAATGAGATACAATTAGATGAAGGGTACCAATGAATAATATAATGAATAGGTCTCAAATACATGAAAAAGGATAATCAAGTTATACAAACATGTAAAGAAAAAGCAATGCATATAAATTTTAAATTGTTGTTTTAAACAAACAATAAATATATTGTTTGCAGATTAATGTGTACATTGGTTATTAGTACTTCTAGGAGATGGAGGATATAGGTTTACATGGAAAAAAGGACCCGTAGTGGTGATCAAAGTCCGCCTTGCAGCTGATAGTCTTTGTATGGCTCAGGTTCTGCCAAGCAGAAGCGCTGTGTGCAATTGCAGCAGGGGAGTAAGCTTTGTGAAATGGTCCTTCTGCTTTGGGAAATGCATGGTGGTGAAAGCATGGGAGTCTTCTGAGGCACTGTAGCAAAATTTTAGCTTTAGAACTCTATCATCATAGGTACTGAGTAATAGATGGCAACACAACAGTGATGCTTCTGCTACAAGAGCCTCGTGAAGTAGCTGATCAGGTCTTCTCGCTGCATTGATCCTGGCTCTGTAGCATCCAAGCCTAGTTTTTCACCCTGTGTGAGATTCTATGAGCTACCTTATTGCCCTTTTAAAAACCCCTTTCAATTTAAACTAGTAGTTTGGGTTCTGAGATGACAGTGAACACACAGAGACTTTAGTTTTAATCTGTATTGTTTAATTTCTTTAAAAGCAAACATGATAAAATATTGTTATCTGTGTGTTATGAAATAAAGTTTTGTTTAATTATGCTTTGTAATTTTAAATTTTCTGTAATCTTCTTTCTCAAAAAAATCTAATCTCTACATGGAACGTATATTAGCTCTCTACTATTACTCAGGGCTGTGTGCTGTGCTTAGTCGCTCAGTCGTGTCTGACTCTTTGCGATCCCATGGACTGTAACCCTCCAGGCTCCTCTGTCCATGGGGATTCTCCAGGCAAGGATGCTGGAGTGGGTTGCCATACCCTCCTCCAGGGGAATCTTCCCAAACCAGGGATCAAACCCAGGTCTCCTGCATTGCAGGCGGATTCATGACTGAGCCATCAGTAAGCCCCTAATATTACTCTACTAAAGATTAATCAACCATTCATAACAGCAAGCTATTTGTCAACCCAACACAAAAAGCAACTATTACAGTCCTGTATTTAATAAGTATCCTAAATAATATCTACTCTTATCTGTCTTCTTATCTTTTTCTATAGCATTTCTAATTAATAATTTCCCCAAATTAAATCACTCCAAGGATTTTCCTTTTTTATTGAGCTATAATTTAAATATTATATTAGTTTCGGGTATACAATACAAGAATGAAATATTGGTAAATATTGCAAAATGATCACCACAATAACTTAACATTCCTTATCATGCATAGTTATAAATCTCTCTTATGATTAGAACTTTTAAGATCTAATCTCTTAGCAACTTTCAAATATTCAATTCAGGATTATTAACTGCAGTCACTATAATGTACATTATATTTCTGTTGTTCATTCCCCCAGTTTTGTCCAACTCTTTGCCACCCCATGGACTGCAGCATGCCAGGCCTCCCTGTCATCACCAACTCCCAAAGTTTGCCCAGATTCATGTCCGTTGCATCGGTGATGCCATCCAGCCATCTCATCTTCTGATGCCCTCTTCTCCTTCTGCCCTCAATGTTTCCCAGCAATCAGGGACTTTTCCTGATGTTCGCTGTTCGCATCAGAGACCAGAATACTGGAGCTTCCCCTTTAGCAGGTGGCGCTAGTGGTAAAGAACCCATCTGCCAGTGCAGGAGACGTAAGAGACACAGGTTTGATCCCTGGGTCAGGAAGATCCCCTGGAGGAGGGCATGACAAGCCATTCCTGTATTCTTGCCTGGAGAATCCCATAGACAGAGGAGCCTGGCGGGCTGCAGTCCATAGGTCACAAAGAGTCGGACACGACTGCACATACACACTGCACTTCTAGGACTTACTTATTTTAAAACTGGAAGTTTATACCTTTCGACCTTAACCCATTTTGCCCACCTCTGGCAACACCAGTCTCTTCTATCCATTAGTTCTGGGGTTGGGGGAGTTGTGTGTTTTCAGGGGTTGGAGTTTTTTTATATTCCATGTATAAGTGAGATCTTGTAGTACTTGTCTTTTTCTGTCTAATTTATTTCACTTAGTATAAATTGTGAAATATTCAGGGTCTGTTCAGGGTTCATTCATATTACGGCAAATGGCAAGATTTCACCATTTTTTGTGGCTGAAGAGTATTACTCTGTGCACATGTGAATGTGTTTATCACATTTTATTTATCAGTTCATATGTTGAGTTAGGTTATTTTCATATCTTGGATACTGTATATAACGTTTTGGTGAGCAAGGGCTGTATATAACTTTTCTAGTTAACATTTTTGTTTTCATTTAGTAAATACCCAGATGTGGAATTGCTGGGTCATAGAGTAATTCTATTTTTAATTTTCTAACAAACTTCCATGGTGACTTCACTGATTAACATTTCCTCTAAGAGTGTGGAAGGACTCCCTTTCTCCATGTCCTTTCCAAAAATTTTCATTTCTTGTCTTTTTGATAATACCCATTCTAATAGCTGTGACATTATAGATATCACCATTGTGGTTTTAATTTGCATTTCTCTAACGATTAGTGATGTTGAACTTTTTATTGTGTGCGTGTTGGCCTTCTGTATGTCTTCCTTGGAAAACTGTCTTTTCAGATTCTCTGCCCAGATTTCAATTGAATTTGAGTGTTTATATTGAGTTTTATGAGTTCTTTATCTATTTTGGATATTAATCTTTATCAAATATATCGTTTGCAAATATTTTCTCCCATTTGGTAGGTTGCCTTTTCATTT
Organism: Bos taurus; assembly: GCF_002263795.3. Classification (NCBI taxonomy): domain Eukaryota; kingdom Metazoa; phylum Chordata; class Mammalia; order Artiodactyla; family Bovidae; genus Bos; species Bos taurus. The sequence continues at coordinate 14,400,738 of NC_037355.1, read as the reverse complement.
TGTCAATTCTTTTTTTCTATATGAAAGCTTTTTAGTTTAAAATGGTTCCCCTCCTTTTTTTTTTTTTTTTTCTTTTATTGCTTTTGCTTTTTGGCATCAGATTGAAAAATCATCACCAAAACTTAAAACAAGAAACTTACTACCTATTTTTTTCTTATAGAGTGTTATGGTTTCAGGTCTCACATTCAAGTCTTTAATCAATTTTAAGTTAATTTTTGTGTATGGTGTTAGATAGCAGCCCAGTTTCATTCTTTTGTGTTCAGTTTTCCCAACACTGTTTATTGAATAGACTGTACTTTCTCCATTATGTATTCTTGATTCCTCTGTCATGAATTAATTAACCTTACATGTTTGGCTTTTCTCTGGGTTCTCTAATCTTTTCCATTTTTCTGCGTATCTGTTTTAATGCCAATATCATACTGTTTTGATCACAATAGCTTTGTAAAATAATTTGAGATCAAGAAAAATGATGCCTTCAGTTTTCTTCTTCTTTCTCAAGATGACTCTGGCTATTAAGTGTCTTTCGTGGTTCCATTCAAATTTTAGGATTGTTTTTCCTATTTCTAGGAATCTTGACAGTGATTGCACTGAATCTGTAGGTTACTTTGAGTAGTAAGGACATTTTAATAATATCAATGCTTCCAATCCATGAACCTGCAAAACCCTCCCATATATTTGTATCTTCTTCAATTTCCTTCATCAGTGCCATCTAGTTTTCAGTGAACAGGTCTTTCAACTCCTTGGTTAAATTTATTCTTAGTTATTTTATCCTTTTTGACTCAATTGTAAATGGGTTTTCTGATAGTTTGCTATTAGCATACAGAAACAAAGCAGATTTTTGGTATTGATTTTGTATATTGTACCTTTATTGAATTTGTTTATTAGTTTCAATGGTTTTTTGGTTGAAGTCTTTAGGATTTTCTGTGTATGATATCATGTCATTTGCAGATAGTGATGGTTTTACTTTTTCCTTTCCAATTTTGATGACTTTTTTTTCTTGTGTAATTGTTTTGTCTCTGATTTCCAAAACTATGTGATAGAGGGCATCATAATGATGTTCATTTTAAAGATGTATGCACGTTTGTCTTTTGCTTGCTTTCACTCATTCAGATATTATCATTTCCACCAGATTCATTCATGGAAAACAGAATTTCAACAATGCTTTTCATCTTGCACCAATAATTTTACTGTAAGAATGTGATGATCAGTTCTGAATGGGGTTGCAATCTATACATTCATGATATATTTAACAAGTGATGACAAATGTCAAGACATGATTTGTTGTTGTTTTTTTCATTAAATTCTTGGATCTTGTGACTTTGTCAGATTACTTAGTTTTGCCAATTTTAAAGACCATTCTCACCTTTAAAACTGGGGCCTAACTTGCGTAGATGACTGAAAGCAAATATGCTTTTGATTTTTGACATGATAGTTTGAGGAGCCTTTACTAATTGGAGATACTTACTTAATTGGAAGCTTTGTGTGTATGTATATATATATATATATATATATATATATATATATAATGGTATTCATATGAGATTTCAGGGCAAGAGATAGAAATTTGAAATTTACTTGTACATAAACGTATTTGAGACCATGGGCATAAATTATATCCCTTAAGGATATAGTATAGAGTAAAGTGAGGAAAGGAACAATGACCAGACTTCAGAAATCCAGTATTAAATGGCCTGATATATGAGCCTGCATTGAAGGCTGAAAATGAAGGACCAGAAAGAAAGGGGAGAACTGGCAGAGTATTATAAGCTGAAGAAAGAATTTTTTAAAATAATCTATTTTTTATCATAGGATAATTGCTTTACAGAATTGTGCTGTTTTCTGTCAAACCTCAACATGAATCAGCCATAGGTATACATATATTCCCTCCCTTTTGAACCTCCCTCCCATCTCCCTCCTCATCCCACCCCTCTAAGTTGATACAGAGCCCCTGTTTGAGTTTTCTGAGCCATAGAGCAAATTCCCATTGGCTATCTATTTTACATATGGTAATATAAGTTTCCATGTTACTCTTTCCATTCATCTCACAGTCTCTTCCCCTTTCCCCATGTCCATAAGTCTGTTCTCTACGTCTGTTTCTCCATTGTTGCCCTATAAATAAATTCTTCAGTACCATTTAGAATACAATATTTATCTGTCCCTTTCTGACTTACCTCACTCTGTATAATAGGTTCTTTGTTCATCCACCTCATTAGAACCGACTCAAATGCATTCCTTTTTATGGCTGAGTAATATTCCACTGTGTATATGTACCACAGTTTCTTGATCCATTCATCTGTCGATGGACATCTAGGTTGCTTCCATATTCTAGCTATTGTAAATAGTGCTGCAGTGAACAATGGGATACATGTGTCTTTTTCCATTTTGGTTTCCTCAGGGTATATGCCTAGGAGTGGGATTGCTGGGTCATATGATGGTTTTATTCCTAGTTTTTTAAGGAATCTCCATACCATCTTCCATAGCGGCTGTATCAATTTACATTCCCACCAACAGTGCCAGGGTGTTCCCTATCTCCACACCCTTTCCAGCATTTACTGTTTGTAGACGTTTTGATGATGGCCATTCTGACCAGTGTGAGGCGATATCTCATTGTGCTTTTGATTTGCATTTCTCATCCACCTGATGCAAAGAGCTGACTCATTTGAAAAGACCCTGATGTTGGGAAAGATTGAAGGCAGGAGGAGAAGGGGATGACAGAGGATGAGATGGTTAGATGGCATCACCAATTCAATGGACATGAGTTTGGGTAAGCTCCGGGAGTTGGTGATGGACAGGGAGGCCTGGCGTGCTGTGGTTCATGGGGTCGCAAAGAGTCAGACACGACTGAGAGACTGAACTGAATAATGAGTGATGTTGAGCATCTTTTCATGTATGTTTCTTAGCCATCTGTATGTCTTCTTTGGAAAATGTCTGTTTAGGTCTTTTTCCCACTTTTGGATTGGGTTGTTTTTTTGTTGGTATTGAGTTGTATGAGCTGCTTGTATATTTTGGAAATTAATCCTTTGTCACTTGTTTCATTGGCTGTTATTTTCTCCCATTCTGAGGGTTGTCTTTTCACCTTGCTTATAGTTTCCTTTGCTGTTCCAAAGCTTTCAAGTTTAATCAGGTCCCACTTGTTTACTTTTTTTTTTTTTTTTCTGTTACTCTAGGAGGTGGGTCATAGAGGATCTTGCTTTGATTTATGTCATCGAGTGTTCTGCCTTTGTTTTCCTCTAAGAGTTTTACAGTTTCTGGTCTTATATTTAGCTCTTTAATCCGTTTTGAGTTTATCTTTGTGTATGGTTTTAGGAAGTGTTCTAATTTATTCTTTTACATGTAGCTGTCCAATTTTCCCATTTATTGAAGAGGTTGTCTTTACCCCATTGTATATTCTTGCCTCCTTTGTCAAAAATAAGGTACCCATAGGTGCATGGGTTTATTTCTGGGCTTTCTATCTTGTTTCATGGCTCTATAATTCTGTTTTTGTGTCAGTACCATACCATTCTATTCTTGTGCCAGTTTTGATGACTGTAGCTTTATAGTATAATCTGAAGTCAAGAAGGTTGATTCTTCCAATTTCATTCTTTCTCAAGACTGCTTTGGCTATGGGGGGCGTCTTTTGTCTTTCCATATGTATTGTGAAATTTTTTGTTTCTAGTTCTGTGAAAAAATACCATTGGTAATTGATAGGGATTGCATTGAATCTGTAGACTGCATTTGTTAGTATAGTCATTTTCACAATATTGATTCTTCCTACTCAGGAATATGGAATATCTCTCCACCTGTTTATGTCATCTTTGCTTTCTTTCATTAATGTCTTATAGTTTTCTGTGTACAGTTCTTTTGTCTCCTTAGGTAAGTTTATTCCTAGATATTGAATTTGTTTTGTTGCAATTTGCTGATTCCTTAATTTCTCTTTCTGATTTTTCATTGTTGGTGTATAGAAATGCAAGTGATTTCTGCTTACTGATTTTGCATTCTGTAACTTTGCTAAATTCACTGATTAGCCCTAGTAATTTTCTGATATTATCTTTAGGGTTTTCTATGTACAGTATCATGTCATCTGCAAACAGTGAGAGTTTTATTTCTTATTTTCCGATCTGGATTCCTTTTACATCTTTTTCTTCTCTAATTGCTGTAGCTAGGACTTCCAGAACTATGTTGAATAATAGTGGTGAAATTGGACACCCTTGTCCTTTTGATGATCTTAGGGGGAATGCTTTCAGTTTTTCACCATTGAGAATAATGTTTGCTGTAAGCTTATCATATATGGGCCTTACTAGGTTGAGGTAGGTTCCTTCTATGCCTATTTTTTGAAGAGTGTTAATCATAAATGGGTGCTGAAATTCGTCAAAGGCTTTTTGTCAAAGGCATCTATTGATATTATCATATGATTTGTGTCTTTCAATTTGTTAATATGGTGTATCACATTTATTGACTTGCATATATTGAAGAATCCTTGCATCCCTGGAATAAATCGAACTTGGTCATGATATATGAGCTTTTTGATGTCTTGCTGAATTCTGTTTGCTAAACTTTTGTTGAAGATTTTTATATCTATGTTCATATGTGATATTAGCCTATAGTTTTCTGTTTTTGTGTTGTCTTTGCCTGGTTTTGGTATCAGAGTGATGTTGGCCTCGTAGAATGAATTTGGAAGTGTTCCTCTGCAATTTTTTGAAAGAGTTTTTAGAAGGATTAGCGTTAGCTCTTCTCTAAATGTTTGATAGAATTCTCCAGTGAAACAGTCTGGTCCTGGGCTTTTGTTTTTTGCAAGATTTTTTACCACAGCTTCAATTTCAGTGCTTGTGATTGGGTTGTTCATGATTTATATTTCTTCCTGGTTCAGTCTTGGAAGATTGAACTTAGTTCTAAGAATCTGTCCATTTCTTCCAGGTTATCTAGTTTATTGTCATATAGTTGTTCATAATAGTCTCTTAAAATCCTTTGTATTTCTGCATTGACTGTTGTAACCTCTCTTTTTTCATTTCTAATTTTGTTGATTTGATTCTTCTCTCTCTTTTTCTTGGTAAGTTGGCTAAAGGTTTGTCAATTTTGTTTGTCTCCTCAAAGAACCAGCTTTTAGTTTTATTAATCTTTACTATTGTTTCTTTCTTTTCCACTTATTTCTGCTTGGATCTCTATGATTTCTTTCCTTCTACTAGTTTTGGGGTTTTTTTGTTGTTCTTCTTCTTCTTTTTCCAGTTGTTTTAAGTGTAAAGTTAGGTTTCCTATTCGATGTTTTTCTTGTTTCTTGATGTAGGATTGTATTGCTATAAACTCATAGCTCAGTTGGTAAAGAATCTGCCTGCAATACAGGAGACCCAGATTTGATCCCTGGGTCGGGAAGATTCCCTAGAGAAGGAAATGGCAACCCACTCCAGTATTCTTTCCTGGAGAATCCTATGGACAGAGAAGTCTGGCAGGCTACAGTCCATGGGGTCGCAAGAGTCAGACATGACTTAGTGACAAACCAAAACAACCAAACTTCCTTCTTGGAAACTGCTTTTGCTGCATTCCATGGGTTTTGAGTTGTCATGTTTTCACTGTCATTTGTTTTGAGAAATTTTTTTGATTTCCCTTTTGATTTCTTCAGTAACTTATTGGTTATTTAGAAGCGTGTTGTTTAATCTCCATGAATTTTTGTTTCTTACAGTTTTTTTCTTGTAATTGATATCTAGTCTCATAGCACTGTGGTTGGAGAAGGTGCTTGATATGATTTCAGTTTTCTTAAATTTACTGAGGTTTGATTTGTGATCCAAGATGTGGTCTATCCTGGAGAATGTTCCATATGCACTTGAGAAGGTGTATTCTTCTGCATTTGGATGGGATGTCCTGAAGATATCAATGAGATCCATCTCATCTAACGTATCATTTAAGACTTGGGTTTCCTTATTAATTTTCTGTTTTGATGATCTGTCCATTGGTGTGAGTGGGGGTATTAAAGTCTCCTACTATCATTGTGTTACTGTCAGTTTCTCCTTTTATATCTGTTAATGTTTGTCCTATATATTGAGGTGCTCCCATGTTGGGTGCATAGATATTTACAATTGTTACGTCTTCCTCTTGGACTGATCCCTTGATCATTATGCAGTGTCTTTCCTTATCTCTTGTCATCTTCTTTATTTTAAGGTCTATTTTTTCCTGATATGAGGATTGCTACTCCAGTCTTCTTTTGCTTCCCATTTGTATGGAATATATTTTTCCATCCTCTCACTTTCAGTCTGTATTTGTCTTGAGGTCTGAAGTGGGTTTCTTGTAGACAGCATATGTATGGGTCTTGTTTTTGTATCCATTCAGCCAGTCTGTGTCTTTTGGTTGGAGCATTTAATCCACTTACATTTAAAGTAATTATTGATATATATGTTTCTATTGCCATTTTCTTAATTGTTTGGGTTGATTTGGTAGATCTTTTTTCTTCTCTTGTATTTCTTTAACTATATAAGTCCCTTTAAACATTTGTTGTAAAGCTGGTTTGGTGGTATTGAATTCTCTTAACTTTTACTTGTCTGAAAAGCTTTTGATTTCTCCATAAATTTTGAATGAGATCCTTGCTGGGTACAGTAATCTTGGTTGTAGATTTTTCCCCTTTAGTACTTTAAATATATTCTGCCATTCCCTTCTGGCCTGCAGAGTTTCTACTGAAAGATCGCTGTAAAGTGTATGGGGTTTCCCTTGTATGTTACTTGTTGCTTCTCCATTGCTGCTTTTAATACTCTTTCTTTGTGTTTAGTCTTTGTTAGTTTGATTAGTATGTGTCTTGGCATGTTTCTCCTTGGATTTATCCTTTATGGGACTCTTTGTGCCTCTTGGACTTGATTGACTATTTGCTTTTCCATGTTGGGGAAATTTTTGACTATAATCTTTTCAAAAATTTTTATATCCTTTCTTTTTCTCTTCTTCTTCTGGGACCCCTATAATTCGAATGTTGTTGCTCTTGATATTGTCCCAGAGGTCTCTGAGACTATCCTCAGTTCTTTTCATTCTTTTTACTTTATTCTGCTCTTCAGAAGTTATTTCCACCATTTTATCTTCCAGCTCACTGATCCATTCTTCTGCCTTGGATATTCTTCTATTGATCTATTCTAGAGTATTTTTAATTTCACTAATGGTGTTGTATCTGTGTGTTTATTCTTTAATTCTTCTAGGTCTTTGTTAAATGATTCTTGCATTTTCTCCATTTTGTTTTCAAAGTTTTTGATCAACTTTACTATCATTATTCTGAATTCTTTTTCAGGTAGTTTGCCTATTTCCTCTTCATTTATTTCAACTTCTGTGTTTCTAATTTTTTCCTTCATTTGTGTAGTATTTCTCTGCCTTTTCATTATTTTTTTTTTAATTTATTGTGTTTGAGATCTGCTTTTCCCAGGCTTCAAGGAAAATTGAATTTGTTCCTTGGAGAAGGTTGAATTCTTTCTTCTTTTTGGTTTCTGCCCTCCTTAGTTTGGTCCAGTGGTTTGTGTAAGCTTTGTATAGGGTGAGATTTGTGCTGAGTTTTTGTGTGTTTTTCCTCTGATGGGCAAGGCTGAGTGAGGTGGTAATCCTGTCTGCTGATGACTGGGTTTGTATTTTTGTTTTGTTTGTTGTTTACATGAGGCGTCCTACACAGGGTGCTACTGGTGGTTGGGTGATGCTGGGTCTTGTATTCATGTAGTTTCATTTGTGTGAGTTCTCACTGTTTGATCCTCCCTAGGGTTAGTTTTCTGGTAGTCTAGGGTCTTGGAGTCAGTACTCCCACTCCAAAGGCTCAGGGCTTGAATCTGGTCAGGAAGATTCTACAAGTGGTGTGTTAAGGCATTAAGTGAGATTAAAACAAATATCCAAAAATGAGAAACCAAAAATGAACCCCAAATAGGAATTACAAAATCAGGCAAATAATACTTAAAATCATGGAATATACACCCATGAGGAAAGTAAAAATAGTCCCAAAAAATAAAATACAGTAGATTAACCCAGCAAACAAAGGAAATAAAAAATTATATTTACCATTTAAGAACAAAACTAACTAAAGCACAAACTGGAAAATTAAACTAAAGCAAGATGCCAAGTAGGGAATAAAGCAATGAAAACTAACAAATATATTGAGAGGAAAGGAAAGAAAGAAAAAAAATAGATATGCAAAGTTAAATAGAGGTAGATGAAGAAGATTTATATATATTAAAGATTAACTGCAAGTGGAAAAGAACAGTAGAAAAGGCAAAGAAATAAATAAAAAATATAATAGGTTTTAAAAAATTAAAATTATAAAGAGACAAGATGGTGACACTGTAGTTGGACATGGAATACATCTCTCTCCATGGATACATCACAAATACACCTTCAGACACAGAAGTGCATGCAGAAAACACCAGCTGAGAGCAGACAGGAGTACCTAACCAGTGGAAAAGAATAGAACCATGCAAAACTCAGTAGGACGAAGGAACTAGGGGGGAAAACAGGAGTGAGAGTAGGACTAGATCTGCCCTCAGCAGATGGGGGAACTGAAACAGGGGTCTGATCCCCATATCAGGGCAATTATCTGAGTCAGAGGAGAACCATCTAAGGCTGAGAGTGAAACAGCTGGTCTGTGACAGCCTAAATGGAATGAGAACTAGACAGTCCTTGCTGCAGCCATAAATATGCCTGACAAAAACTCTGGTCCCCTGGAAGGTGCAGTGGCTGGGAGCTGGAGTTTAGGGATTGTGGAGCAATCCCAGGGCAAGGGCTGCAGCTGACTGTGAAGAGACAGATCAAGGGGACGTGAGGGAGGAGTTCGTGGTGCGAAATGCCAGGGGAAGAAAGCCAGGCAGCCATGGAAGCAAGGTGATACTGTTGAGTCACACGTAGTGGGTGGAGCCTCACCATGGCCTCTCTCTCCCCACACTGCCAGCATTGGCAGCTGAACAATAAATAGGCTGACCCATCAAATGCCTGGTGCACTGAAATACAGAGTAGGACCCCACCCAGGGTGCCCTTTTAAGTGCCTGATGCACAGATATACAGAGTAGGACCCCAGCCAGGGGGGCCCCTCTATGTGCCTGATGCACCAAACAACAGAGAAGGACCCTAGGCAAGGGAGGCCTCTAAGTGCCTGAACAGGCAAAGCTACAGGGAAAAACTGGCCAAAGAGGCCTTCAGATCGCCAGCTACAAGAAGCTCGAAAAAAGACTCTGATAGGGCCATAATTCCTGCAGTGGAGGCAGTCCATGTCCCCGCACACTAGGCACCACCTGGGTCCCTGCAAGCCAAGCAGCTGTGCCACCTTCATGTTCAACTCTCACTGGGGCAGGGCTGCCACAGGCAACAAAAAGTCTTGTGTCTATGCACACAGGGTCGCTTTGATTGTGTCTGACTCTTTGCAACCCTGTAGACTATGGCCTGTCAGGCTGCTCTGTCAGAGAGGGAGGTGTCCAGGCAAGAATACTGGAGCGTATTGGCCAATACTGGTTGCCATACCCTTCTAGAGTACTGTATTTCCTGCTGCCCTACCCTCCAACTCCCCTGAGTACATGGTGGTGCCAGAACCCCTGCAACCCAAGCAACTGCACCACCTCCACACCTCACAGAGGCAAACCCGAGTCCTCCAGGGCAGCCTCAGGAGCAAACCCCAGTGGACAACCCACATATAGAGGTGGAAATAAAACCACAATTGAAACCCAGGGGCAGTGTGGCTAAGGAAGAAGACCCAAAACCTTCCTACCAGCTGAACAAGCTGCAGATTAAATCCACAGGATCAACTAGGCACACAGTCCATAGATATATAGGTCCTTGAGAGCTCCCACAAAAGAAAACGCACTCGTTCTGATAACTAGCTGTGGACATTGGAGGCAAGAACACACTGGAATAGGGCCAGATTAGAATCTGAGCTGCCCCACAGCAGGTCCAGAGATCAGCACGGTGTTGGAGGGCGTCCTAGGGAGGTGAGGTGGACTGTGACTCCCAGTGGGGGAAAGGACTCTGACAGCAGTGACTCAAGAAAAACATTTATTATTCTTACATTTTGACTTGTTCTGCAGATTCTTTTGGATTCTTTTCTCTTTTTTCCCCCTTTTCCCCTACTCTGTTGTAGTTTTCAATTTTAGCAGTCACATTTTTTATTGTTATAAACTTCTGACTCTGTGTTGTGCTTTTGCAGTTCTGCTCAGTGTTCCTTTTAATTTTTTTTTTATGTTTTAATCTTTTTTTAATTTTTTAAACCTATTATTTTTTCTACATTGATTCCTTTGTTTGTTTTTCCTACTGTTCTTATTCCCTTGCAGTTAATATATATAAATCTTCTTTATCTACCTCTATTTAACTTTGCATATCTATTCCTTCTTTCTTTTTCTCCTTTCCTCTCAACATATTTGTTAGTTTTATTTTCATTGCTTTATTCCCCACATGGCACCTTGCTTTAGTTTTGTTCTCCAGTTTGTGCTTTGGTTAGTTTTGTTCTGGTAGATATAATTTTTGGTCTCCTTTGTTCACCAGGTCAATCTATTGTACTTTATTTTTGTTGGACTGTTTTGATTTTGCTTATGGGTGTATATGTATATGTGTATATTCAGTCACACTTTTTATTGTTGTTAAGAATTTTTTTAAGTTGTTCATATTTAGGTTGTATTATACAATATGATTTTCTTATTTCAATATGACTTTCTCTCTTTCTTCTCAGCACGGCTTATTGGCTGTGCTGAGTGTTCACTGGTGTGTGAGGGCTGTCTCTAGTTGCTCCAGCAGGGGCTACTCTCTGGTTGCAGTGCACAGGCTTCTCCTCCTGGTGGCTCCTCTTGTTGTGGAGCACAGACCAGAGGGCACGCAGGCGTCAGGAGATGAGAGCTCAGTAGCTGTGGCCTGAGGGCTGTAGAGCACGAACCAGTTGTGGTGTAGTATGTGGGATCTTCTCAGTCCAGGGATAGAACCCATGTCCCCAGAAGATTCTTCATCACTGGACCACCAGGGAATGTTGTAAGTGGGATTAATGAACACACTTAGAGGTCAAGTAAGTGGAATGTTAAAATTCTCCAATAATTTTAGTGGAATGGAAGTTAATTGCCAAAAGCCAGGTGTTAGTGTATAGAGGGGAAAGTGGGTCTATCCTCTAAGATGTGGGTGAATTGAGAATGTTTAAATGTAAGTGAGAAGATTCTAGTTTCTCGGTTTCGACTGTTCTCTGTACCTAAAATATCTTACCCCTTCTCTACCTATTTAAATATATACATCCTTCATACTACAGGTCTTCATTTTCTGAATGATATTTTATATGAGTCAAGCTTTAATTGCAGAGACTTGAAGATACTTTAGCTACTTTAAGCCAAAAGGGATTTATATAGGATATTATATGAATTTCAAAATCATTGTTGAAAAAACAGATTAAAATCTTAACTTCCTGTAATAATTTTAGAGAAACACTACAGAGCTGGATTTTGAAGAGGGCTGCTGCTTTGTCTACAATCATATATCTATGTACTGACCAAATATCTTAGGAAATAAAACTGTAAATATATGCTATTTCCAAAAGGTAACTGATCAACATTTTTCAGTTAGATGCTTATCATTCTAATAGAAGTTTTTATACTCATTGTCCATGTGTAGGTATTCAAAATTACTATATAATATTGATTTGCCTGTTTATAAAATATTTGTCTTCTATGAGAATCTACATATTATTCTACAACTTTTCACCTTTGTTAAGTGGGGCTAATGAGGCAGTTGTATGTATGTCTCTGATGCTCAAAATTGCATGTGTGACATTTTTTATTAAAATGCTGGCTATAGTGTATATCACTGTATGATTATCTGAAAATGTCTTTGCTTATTCTCCTGATATGGGCAGTTGGTTCTCTTTAAAATTTTCTCTGCTGAAAATGTTTCAGTATCACTTCTACTCCCATCAGAGACAGAGTACTAGATTTACCCCTCCCTTAAACCTTAACAATTAAAACACTAGACAAAATTTATGACATTGAACACTAGGCAACAAAGAATGGTGATTGCTGAGATACAAGAAAAATGAGAAGAACCCTCTGATGCTTATTTTCATGTCATGGCACAGTAAAGACTAACTCAGGCAAAGCTTTGTGTGCTCCCTAAGCTGAGGAATCCCAAATAGCTAGAATTCACAGGACAGAATACCAGAGGAGAGAACTATAAACAGACAGAGAACTCTGGAGACTTGCAGAAAGATGCAGCAGAATACTAATCAGTGGATATTTGTGATGAAAATACCCAAGGCTGGGAAATGAACCATGAAAAGGATTAAATGTACTCAGAACTCACACAGTAATGGGAATAGTGCCTATTATTATGTTTTTATATCTATATTTATTAATTTTTTGACAGGAAACATGAAGTTTCTAGATCAGAGAAAAGTATTTAATTACTCAGAGAATGTATGTTGTCCGTCTCTCATGCTCCAGTTCCCCAAAGGGCAATGCATTAGGGAAGAAATCTCCTGTGTGTACATAGGGGCTATACAAGAGAGCTGACCCATCTGCTCCCACCCCTCCTCCAGAAAGAGGGAGAGACTTTTTTGCCTTTTAACATAGAGAAATGCTCTTGGCAGAGGGTAAAGTGTGAAGGTCCTCAAGTCACTTGTATAAATAACACTGTAAGTCTTAACTTGTAAGGCTTGTTTGTCATTCAGCATCCGTTCACCCAGGTACCAGCAATCTTTGTTAAGAAAGCTCTGATCATTTAGCATTGTTTCATGCAGCATTATTTTCCTGACTTCTCTTCCCACCATTCAGACTGGAGAATTTCATAATTCAGAAGAAAGTGGGTAGTCAGAAGGCTCTTATCTCAGCAGTGGGGATAATTATTCCTAAAATAAATGTTGTTATGTTCATACCTAAAAATTTAAAAGCAAGGCCTAAAATGATCAAACTGTTTCCAACAGAAATACAAAAGTGTCTAACTCCTGTCAAGGTAAAATTCACAATGTCATCTAATTAAAAACTCTCAAGAAGAAGAAAAATTAAGTATTGAAACTGACCCACACATAAATGCTTCAGTTAGCAAACAAGCATTTGGCGGGGGGGGGGGGGGGGGGGGGGGGGTTGCGGAAAGCTTTTATAACTGTATTCCATATGTTTGATAAACTAGAGGAAAATGAAATATTGTAAGTATGTAATGCATAGAAAAATATCCTGATTAAAATTCTAGAGGTGAAAATTATAATGCAGGATATGAAACAGCAGTTGATGAATTAATAGCAGGCTGAATATTGTGGACAAAAAGAAAAATGAACTTTAAGACATAGCAATAGCAACCATCCAAGATGAAACAAAGAACAGGCTCATTTAAAGATAGCAAAAAGAAATAAACAAACCGTCATTAGTGAGGTATGCAATGATTTCAAGCAACCTACTATATGTGTAATAAGAGTCTCTAGATAAGAAGAGGAAAACATATATGTGTGTGTGTATGTACGTGTATATATATATATATATAAACATACATACATACACACACACACAAAGAAATGTTTAATCAAATTTGAAAATTTTTTTCAAATTTGATTTTCCCAAGGCTTATGGTTGGTTTTGTTTTGCCTCCAGTGTATTTTTTTAGATTTTATTGAAGTAGAGTTGATTTATAGTGGTGTGTTAATTTCTTCTGTATGGAAAAATGACTCAGTTATGTATTCTTTTTCATATTTTTTTCCATTATGATTTTCACAGGATACTGAATATAGTTCCCTGTGCTATGCAGTAGGACCTTGTTGTTTTTCCATCCCGTATATAATAATTTGCCTCTGCTAATCCCACACTCACATTCCTTCCCTCTGCTTTCCCCCTCCCCCTTGGAAACCACAAGTCTGTTCTCTATATCTGTGAGTCTGTTCTTTTTCGTTTCATAGATGTGTTTCATTTCATAGATATGTTGATTTATATCAAATTTTTATTCCACATATAAGTGATATCATATGGTATTTGTCTTCTTTCTGGCTTCAATTGTTATGATATGCATGTTGCTGTAAATGTCATTATTTCATTCTTTTTAATGACTGAGTAATATTCCATTGTATATATGTACCACATCTTCCTTATCCATTCAACTGTTGATGGACATTTAGGTTGTCTCCATGCCTTGGCTATTGTAAATAGTGCTGATATGAACATAGGAGTCATGTATCTTTTAGAATTAGTTTTTTCTGGGTATATACCCAGGAGTGGGATTGCTGGATCATATGGCCAGTATATTTTTAGTTTTCTGAGAACCTCCACACTTTTTTCTATTCCCACCAACAGTGTAAAAAGGTTTTCTCTTCTCCACATCTTCTCCAGCATTCATTATTTGTAGACTTTTTACTGTTGACCATTCTGACTAGTGTGAGGTGGTACCTCTTTGTAGTTTTGATTTGCATTTCTCTAGTAATTAGTGGTGGTGAACAACTTTTCATGTGCCTGTTGGCCATCTGTATGTCTTAGGATAAAGTCTCTTTAGGTTTTCTGTCTATTTGTCCATTGCATTGTTTGTTTTTTGTTGTTGAGTTGTATGAGTTGTTTGTACATTTTGGAAATTAAGTCCATATTGGTTGTATCATTTGGTTGATCACTGTAGGTTATCTTTTCATTTTGTTTATGGTTTTCTTTGCTGTGAAAAAGCTTGTAAGTTTGATAAGGTTCAGGTTTGTTTTTGTTGTTGTTGTTTCTGCTCTATTGCCTTGCTTTGCTCCCAAAGAAAATGCTGACTTAAGAAAATGCTGGTACAATTTATGTCAGAGAACGTTTTGCCTATGATCTCTTCTAGTAGTTTAATGGTATCATATCTTATGTTTAAGTCTTTAAGCCATTTTGTGTTTATTTTATTTTATTTTTTTTAATTTTATTTTATTTTTAAACTTTACATAATTGTATTAGTTTTGCCAAATATCAAAATGAATCCGCAACCGGTGTATATTTTTGTACTTAGTGTAAGCATGTATTCTAACTTCACTGATTTACATGCAACTGTCCAACTTTCCCAGCACCGCTTCCTGAAGAGACTGTCTTTTTTCTCATTTTATATTCTTAACCTCCTTTGTCCAAGATTAATTGACTATAGGTATGTGGGCTTTTCTCTGGGCTCTCTATTCTGTTCCTTTGATCCTTATGTCTATTTTTGTCCAAATTCCATAGTGTCTTAATTACTGAAGCTTTTTAGTATTGTCCAAATCTAGTAGGGCTATGGAGAAGGCAGTGGCACTCCACTCCAGTACTCTTGCCTGGAAAATCCCATGGATGGAGGAGCCTGGAAGGCTGCGGTCCATGGGGTCACTGAGGGACAGACACGACTGAGCAACTTCACTTTCACTTTTCACTTTCATGCATTGGAGAAGGAAATGGCAACCCACTCCAGTGTTCTTGCCTGGAGAATCCCAGGGATGGGGGAGCCTGGTGGGCTGCTGTCTATGGGGTCACACAGAGTTGGACACGACTGAAGTGACTTAGCAGCAGCAGCAGCAGTAGGGCTATGCCTCCTGCTCTGTTCATTTTTTTCCGCAGGATTGCTTTGGCAATTCTGAGTCTTTTATGGTTCCATATAAATTTTAGGAAATGGCAACCCACTCCAGTACTCTTATCTGGCAAATCCCATGGACAGAGGAGCCTAGTAGGCTGCAGTCCTTGAGGTCACTAAGAGTCAACATGACTGAGCGACTTCACTTTCACTTTTCACTTTCATGCACTGGAGAAGGAAATGGCAACCTACTCCAGTGTTCTTGCCTGGAGAATCCCGGGAATGGGGGAGCCTGGTGGGCTGCCGTCTGTGGGGTTGCACAGAGTCAGATATGACTGAAGCGACTTAGCAGCAGCATAAATTTTAGGATTATTTGTTCTAGTTCTGTGAAAAATGGCATGGGTAATTTTATATGGATCCTATTAAGTCTGTAGATGGCTTTAAATAGTATGGCCATTTTAATAAGATTAATTCTTCCAATCCAACAGCGTTGGGTATCTTCACATTTTTCTAAGTTATCTTTAATTTCCTTTATTAATGCTTTGTTGTTGTCAGTATATAAGTTTTGCCACTTCCTCTGGCCTGCAGTGTTTCTGTAGAAAACTCAGCTCATATCCTTATACAGGTTCCCTGTAATTAACTCTTTGTTTTTGAATGTTGCCTTTAGAATCCTCTCTATCTTTTGCCATTTTTTATTATAATATATTGTGGTGTGGGTCTGTTTGGGTTTATCTTTTTTGGAACCTTCTGTGCTTCTTGTATCTGGACATCTATTGCCTTCTTTAGGTTTGGGAAGATTTCAGCCCTAATTTCTTCAAGTATGTTTTCAGTCCCCTTTTTCTTCTTCTCAGTTCCCTATTATGTGTAGATTGGCATGCTTTACTTTATCCTGTGGGTCTCTTATATTGCTTTAATTTTTTTTTTCATTTGGGTTTCTTTCTGCTGTTCTAATTGGGTAGTTTCCATTATTCTGTCTTCCAGATCTTCTTCTGCATTATTCATTCTGCTATTCATAGCCTTTAGTTCAGCTTTCATCTCTTCAAATGAATTCTCTAATTTTTCTGGGCTCCTTACAGCTTCTAGTTCCTTTTTACAGCAATCTGCATTTCTATTGATAGCCTTTCTTAATTCCTTCAGTATTTTTATTATCCCCCTTTTAAACTCAGTGTCTGTTAGACTAAAGAAGTCTGTTTCATTGTTTGTTCTTTCAAGGGAATTCTCTGTCTATTTCAACTGGGAGTGGTTCCTCTGCTTCTTCCTTTTACTTATATTTCTCTTGCTCTATGAGTTAAGAAAAAGCAATTAAGTACTGTGGTCTTGGAGGGTTACTTTTATGTGGAAACATCCCTGTGCAGCCTGCATAGGTTTAATGATTTTTGGTGTGAGGGCTGTTTTTAATATGGATTGCTGCCGCCTCTTTCCTCAGTGTTTACTGGCCTTTACCCGTTGGTAGGAGGTGGGACTGGTGTTGTGATGGCCAGAGGCTGCACTGCATATGGAGCACTCTGTCTTTTGATACAGACTTTAATTAGTTAATTACATTTTTATGTAGTCAAATGTATCAGTCATTTTGCATAGTTTGTGCTTTTTGTCTTCAGTAAGAAATCTTTCCTCACCATTTCCAAAATCATGAAAATATTCTTTATATGTTCATCTAAAACTGTTCCCCATTTCTGCTTAAATTAGCCAACTGATACAAAGTTCCTTACAAGAGAGTGCTGTGATTGCTTTCCTTTTATTGAAGAATAATCCTCTGTACTTGTAGAAGTCATCCTCTCTGAACTTCAGGAGAACTCCTCATGGCATGAGGAGTAAGAAAGAGTCCGTGTCCATCAGATCAGTCACATCAACCCTAGCAATCAGAGGGCTGACAGCTGCCTCACTTTCAAGTCCTTTGTAATTACTGGAGGACACCAGCCAAGAAGGAAAATAGTTATGCCCATGAAAAAGTTCTGGATATATGAGAAGGAAAGAGATAACATCCAATGAGAGTTTAGCTTTCCCAGATCCATAAGCCTATGTTTGAGAAACCATTTCACCAATTATAACAAATAAGGGCTTGCTGTTTTCAATGTCTGAACAGAAACTGCTTAAATTTCCCCAGTCAGTGTATATTTCTGCCATGAGTCAAGGTACTCCCCATTTTATTTTCTGATTCATCTTTTGGAGATCACATTCAGTTCTTATGTTCAACTAGCTTCCTAATCCCTCTTTAAATAAATAGATAATTAGAAGAGGGGATGAAATCTTTATTCAGTTTCAAGGATGGACTCTGACAGAAACAAAAACAGAGCAGAACAGGTTCTAGATGTGCTGAAAAGTTAGCTAGAACTATTCCTTTAGATTGGTAACAATGACCCTGTTTTTGAAACATTCTTTTAAAATGCTGTTTACTGTTTAACTATCCTATTTCTATGTTTTTCTTGCATCATTATAGTAATTTAGATTATAGCACTTTAAATTTCTTATTCCAAATGATGTCAGAGTTATTATCAACATTCTTGTGCAATTGGATTATTTTTCAAAATGGAAATTATTTTTTTATCCACTGTTTCCTCCCTGTACTGCTCAAAAGAGTAGTCGTCAGTTATGTGGTTTTGAAGTACATATGTAGGAAAAATTACTTTGGCTAAAATTTTAAAAATTACCTAAATCATCTTCTCTCCAAACATATTCTGCTAGTGATTACAATAAGTTTTATTTTATTTCTCAGTAGAATGGAATAAATTGTATTTTGTTTTTTATTTGAGTAGACTGTGTACCAGAACAATATTAAATAATCACAGTCTGTGGTTTTTGTTTTGGACTTTACTGCAGCATGAACTGTGAGGAGGTGATGCAACATTTTCTCTAATTGGCCCTTATGTGAAATTATATCACTGGACTCAAAATTCCATCTCTGCTCTGAATTTCGGGTAAGGTTAAATGAGGTTCTCAGACTCAGATAATGGTTGGTTATGATCATAAACAGCTGGTGAAGCCTTGGCAAGAAGCTGGTGTTAAAGAACTTAGAGTGAAATTGAACCCCAGAGGACAGGGGTGCCCCACTTCTCAGCTGCTAGTATATCCAATAGCATTCATCCAGTAACATTCATCCAATAGCGTTCATCCTGACCTACAGGTCAGCACAGAAACTACTGACCCAGTCAGGCCTAGAAGACTGCTGAGGGCTTCTTGTTTTCCAGGAATAATAGGTATTTCCAGAAAATGAGGTCCTTCCCTACGAAAGAGTTGGTAATTTGGTTGGGAGTCCTTGCAATTTCATTACAAGTGTTGGTATTGCTAAGGCCTGATTATCTCTTAAGAAATGTGATATCTCATTTCCTGTTGGCCAGAGAGACTTAGCTAAGGACATAATCAGAACCCCACAAAAATGCCTCAAGGAAGACCAAGTTTATATTTGAAGCTACCTCATTTCCCTTGTCAGTTTCCTCCTCTCTTCCTGCATTCTCTGGCATCCCATACTTTTACATTGGTTTCTGACTACCCAGACATTTCCCCTGCCACTTACAGGGACCTGAACTTGCCAAGCAGAAAACTTCTTCCTCGTGAAATTGGCTTACCCTGTTTCCATAAGTACAGGCTCCCTGAGCAGGGCCAAAGATGAGGGTGGAAGGCATCACAGAAATGGTACATTTTCTAAAGCTCAGAGATCGAACTGAGCTCTACTCCAGCTGCAACTCTAGTAGCATGATGTGTGGCTTCAGAACAAAACAAAAGCTAAAATTATAGGCCATGCCGGAATACAGGTTAAAGCAGACTATCCTGAACAGTCACTGCTTCCTGAAGGATAGAGGTTTTATTTTTTTTAATTGCCCTATGAGAAGCAGGGGTTTCTATTACTTTATGCCATTATGTGAAAATTCCAAAGTCCCTGATGCACAGAGAGTTTGAGCATTCTTTGGCATTGGCTTTCTTTGGTATTGGAATGAAAACTAAACTTTTCCAGTCCTGTGGCCACTGCTGAGTTTCCCAAATGTGCTAGCATATTGAGTGCAGCACTTTCACAGCATCATCTTTTAGGATTTAAAATAGCTCAACTAGAATTCCATCACCTCCACTAGCTTTGTTTGTAGTGGTACTTCCTAAGGCCCACTTGACGTCACATTCCAGGATGTCTGGCTCTAGGTGAGTGATCACACCATTATGATTATCTGGGTGGTGAAGATCTTTTTTGTACAGTTCTTCTGTGTATTCTTGCCACCTCTTCTTAATATCTTTTGCTTCTGTTGCTGCTGCTGCTGTTAAGTCGCTCAGTCGTGTCTGACTCTGTGTGACCCCAGAGACGGCAGCCCACCAGACTTCTCCATCCATGGGATTTTCCAGACAAGAGTACTGGAGTGGGGTGCCATTGCCTTCTCTTTGCTTCTGTTAGGTCCATACAATTTCTGTCCTTTAATGAGCCCATCTTTGCATGAAATGTTCCCTTGGTATCTCTAATTTTTTGAAGAGATCTCTAGTCTTTCCCATTCTATTGTTTTCCTCTATTGCTTTTCATTGATCACTTTGGAAGACTTTTTTATCTCTCCTTGCTATTCTTTGGAACTCTGCATTCAAATGGGTATATCTTTCCTTTTCTCCCTTGTTTTTTGCTTCTCTTCTTTTCACAGCTATTAATAAGGCCTCCTGAGACAGCCATTTTGCTTTTTTGCATTCCTTTTTCTTGGGGATGGTCTTGATCCCTGTCTCCTGTACAATGTCACAAACCTCCATCCATAGTTCATCAGGCACTCTGTCTATCAGATCCAGTCCTTTAAGTCTATTTCTCACTTCTACTGTATAAATCATAAGGGATTTAATTTTGGTCATACCTGAATGGTCTAGTGGTTTTACCTACTTTATTCAATTTAAGTCTGAATTTGGCAATAAGGATTTCATAATCTGAGTCACAGTCAGCTCCTGGTCTTGTTTTTGCTGACTGTATAGAGCTTCTCCATCTTTGGCTGCAAAGAATATAATCAATCTGATTTCAGTGATGGCCATCTGGTGATGTCCATGTGTAGAATCTTCTCTTGTGTTGTTGGAAGAGGGTTTTGCTATGACCAGTGTGTTCTCTTGACAAAACTCTATTAGCCTTTGCCCTGCTTCATTCTGTACTCCAAGGCCAAATTTGCCCATTACTCCAGGTGTTTCTTGACCTCTTTTGCATTCCAGTCCCTCTAATGAAAAGGACATCTTTTTTGGGTGTTAGTTCTAAAAGGTCTTGTAGGTCTTCATAGAACCATTCAACTTCAGCTTCTTCATTATTACTGGTCGGGGCATAGACTTGGATGATTTGCCTTGGAAATGACAGAGATCATTCTGTCATTTTTGAGATTGCATCCAAGTAGTGCATTTCGGACTCTTTTGTTGATTATGATGGCTATTCCGTTTCTTCTAAGGGATTATTGCCCACAGTAGTAGATATAATGGTCATCTGAGTTAAATTCACCCATTCCAGTCCATTTGAGTTCGCTGATTCCTAGAATGTCGACATTCACTCTTGCCATCTCTTGTTTGACCACTTCCGGTTTGCCTTGATTCATGGACCTGACATTCCAGGTTCCTATGCAATATTGCTCTTTACAGCATCGGACCTTGCTTCTATCACCAGTCACATCCACAGCTGGGTGTTGTTTTTGCTTTGGCTCTGTCTCTTCATTCTTTCTGGAGTAATTTCTCCACTGATCTCCAGTAGCATATTGGGCACCTACCAACCTGAGGAGTTCATCTTTCAGTGTCCTACCTTTTTGCCTTTTCATACTGTTCATGGGGTTCTCAAGCAAGAATACTGAAGTGGTTTGCCATCCCCTTCTCCAGTGGACCACATTTTTTCAGAACTCTCCGCCATGACCCGTCTGTCTTGGATGGCCCCACGTGGCATGGCTTAGTTTCACTGAGTTAGACAAGGCTGTGGTCCATGTGATCAGATTGGCTAGTTTTTTGTGACTGTGGTTTCAGTCTGTCTGCCCTCTGTTCCTTTATAGTGCCTACTCTCTTACTTGGGTTTCTCTTACCTTGGACATGGGGCTTCACGGCTACTCCAGCAAAGCTTAGCTGCCGCTCCTGACCTTGGACATGGGGTATCTCATCTCAGCCACTGCTCCTGACCTTGGATGTGGGGTATATCCCCTGGGCTGGTCCTGCGCTGCTTACTGTGAGTGTTCCAAAGTCTCCACCTTGTCCTCTCTCTCCCCTGCCTCCAGACAGGACTCAACTTGCTCCTATCAGTATGTCTCCATCATAGATTTTACTTTGTGGACCTGTCATCACTGATGAGTTTCTCTCACCATAATGCAAAGGTTGTATCTTATATGAATTGTTCTCACAAAACTTAGCGCTAACAAGGTATGCTATCAGTGACTAAATAAAAGTTCATTCAAATACTAAAGATGCTTGATCTCACACCTGTGAAACAACCGTGTTGTCTGTTCAGCTGTATATTCATATCAGATAACCAGAAGTGTAAACTGTTTAAAGTAATGAAAAGATACAAATGATACCCCTGGACATGATCTGCTATATTACAGACTAAAGAATGTGACTTAGAACAGTTGGCTAAATTCCATGATCCACTTCTCTGACCTTTTGATAACAGTGAAAGCTGGTAAAAAGAATGAGATTATGCATGTAAGGTAAAGACAGTTATGCCTTTGACCTTCCTTTTGTGGTGACTGGTACAGGGCTCATTCATGCTTCATGTATGCCCCAGGACAACTTTGGACTTTCCTTGGAACCATGATAGAGATATGAACCCTCATTATGGTTCAGGAATAGTCTCATTTCTTGGCCACTAAAGAAATGAGAGATTGAGCCTAAAAGCTACATTCTCCCAAGAAATAAAAGCAAGAGGAGCAAACAGACAATGTGATGCTGTGTGGAAGTAGTCTTGTGTGGAGGGTGTGGTCAGGGAGGGCTGGGGATGTGCTTTTGTCAGCCAGAAAAGGTTCAGACGGAAAAAGCAGGGGGAGTGTAATGCCTTGCCATGCAGGCAGGGAATAAAAGGGACAAAAGACACAAGGCAGTCTTGTGGAACCAGGCAAGGAGAGTTGGCACCATCTGGAAAAAGACCTCAGTGCCCTAGTTGGCACTTTTCCAGATGGTGCTGTGCTGGCTCCAGCCAGAGAAAAGCATTCTTTTATGGCTGGTAAGAAAATCTTGGGGTTGTAACCAACTCCTCTGGGAGCTGGTAAACAAATTCCATGCCTCTTATTGTTATGAAGTGAGGCTATATATTCTCAGAAGCTATGTGGTTCAGAGAAATATTTTCATTAACCCTTGCCATTGAAGTTCAAGAGAGACCATGGATGTCAATCTTAATCAAGCATAAAGGTTAGGACATACTGTACCCAACCCAAAGCAGTGATAATCCAAAGACCAGCTTTGATAATCACTATTAGTGCATTGTATGTAATTACCTAAGTAATGTGAACTAAATAATTGTGGCACCAAATCTATGTTAACTTACTGTGGATGGAAAACTGTCAATATGTATTGAGCAAGCAGGATGTCAGACATTTTGCTGGATATTTTAACTAGTTACCTCATTTAGTTCTCATAACAAACCTATGAGCTATGACTTTACAGATGAGACAAGTGAGACTCTGAAAGGTAAATAAACTGCCTAATCCATACAGCTAGAAAATAAATAATATATATTTTAGACTCATGTCTGCTAAACTATTTGCACTTGTGACATTGATAGTAACCATAGTAACACTTATAGCAAATGTTTATATAGCTTTTGGACTGTGGTGCTGGAAAAGGCTCTTGAGAGTCCATTGAACAGCAAGGAGATCAAACCAGTCAATCCTGAAGGAAATCAACCCTGAATATTCATTGGAAAGACTGATGCTAATGCTGAAACTCCAATACTTTGGCCTGATCCAATACCTGATGCAAAGAACCGACTCATTGGAAAAGACCCTGATGCTGGGAAAGATTGAGGGCAAGAGGAGGAGACAAGAGGATGAGATGGTTGGATGGCATCACTGACTCGATGGACGTGAGTTTGAGCAAACTCAGGGATATAGTGAAGGACAAGGAAGCCTGGTGTGCTGTGGTTCATGGGGTTGCAAAGAGTTGGACACAACTTAGCGACTGAACAACAAAAATATAGCATTCATTCTATGCTCTTAGCATTTTATATACATTCCTTGAGATGATGTCACTCCAGCCTCCCTTCCTCATAAAGATGGACAATTGGACAGTTTTTTATGAACAAAAGCAGCTCTGGGAAAGCTCTGGAGTCCACTTAAGAAACCTGAGCAAAACAGTTAGATAAAAGCAACTTGAAACTAACCACACAAGAAGAGAAGAAAGATTCATTTTGCCTGCATCATCCCATCCCTCAAGCAAACACTGTTCAGTGCCAACATAATAAAGGCTAAATATGACAAACCCACAGCTAACATCATACTCAGTGTCAAAAGGTTTAAAGTTTTTCCCCTAAGAGTAGGAGCAAGAAAAGAAGATCCACTCTTACCACTCCTATTCAACATAGTACTGGAAGTCCTCGCCAGAGAAATCAGGCAAGAAAAAGAAATAAAAAGCATCCAAATCAAAAAGGAAGAAGTAAAATTTTCTTTATTTGCAAATCATATCATCATATACATAGAAAATCTTAAAAACATGCCCCCAAAGTGTTGGAACTAATCAATGATTTCAGTAAAATTGCAGGATACAAAATCAAGATAGAAATCACTTGTATTTCTATGCACTAACAATAAAGCATCTGAAAGAGAAAGAAAACGATCCAAATTCACAATAATATAAAAAAATAATAGAATACTTAGAAATAAATTTAGCAAAGGAAGTGAAAGATCTGCACACTGAAAGACATGAGACTTTGAAGAAGGAAATTAAGTAAGACACAAAAAAATTAGATTGAGTATGGATATTCTACACTCAGAATTAATATTGTTTAAATAGACATACTACTACCCACAGCCATCTATAGTCAGTACTGTCTCTATCAGAATTCTAATGGCATTTTTCACAGAAATAGAAAAAGACCCTAAAATTAGTATGAAACCACAAAAAGTCCTGAATGGTCAAAGCAATCCTAAGAAAGAAGAACATATTGGAGGTGTTATACTTCCTAATTTCAAAGCTATAGTAATCCAAACAGTATGGGACTGGCATAAAAATAGACAAATAGACCAATGTTCCAGAAGAAAGGACCAGAAATAAATCCTAACGTATACAATCAACTCATGTTTCCCAAGGAAATCATGAGTGCTTAATAGATAAAGGATAGTCTCTTCAATAAATAGTGCTGGAAAAATGGGATAACCACATGTTGAAGAAAGAGATTGAACCCCTTATGCTACTCAAAAATTCTCAAAATGAATTAAGTATTAAGACATAAAACTATAAAAATCCTACAAGAAGACATAAGAAAAACCTTCTGGACGTTGGTTTTAGCAACAGTTTTTTGGGTGTGACACCAAACGCACAACAAAAGCAAACATTGATAAGTAGAACTACATCAGATTTCTGCACAGCAAGATAAATGCTCCATTTCAACAAAAATAAACATGAACAAAATGAAAAGACAACTAATGGAATGGGAGAAAATATTTGCAAATCATAGCTAATAAAGGATTAATATGTAAATAAGGTTTCCCTGATAGCTCAGTTGGTAATCCACCTGCGATGCAGGAGACCCTGGTTTGATTCCTGGGTCGGGAAGATCCCCTGGAGAAGGGATAGGCTACCCAATCCAGTATTCTTAGGCTTCCCTTGTGGCTCAGCTGGTAAAGAATCCACCTGCAATGCGGGAAACCTGGGTTCAATCCCTGGGTTACGAAGATCCCCTGAGAAGGGAAAGGCTACCCACTCCACTATTCTGGCCTAGAGAATTTCATGGACTATATAGTCCATGGGGTTGCAAAGAGTCGGACACAACTGAGACACTTTCACTTTCACTTTTTTTCAAGGTTCTCATACAAGTCAATAGCAAAAAAAAAAAAATCTGACTAAAAATGGGCAGAGGAACTAAATAGACATTTTTCCAAAGAAGACAAGACATACCAATGGCCAACAGATAAGTGAAAAGAGGCTCAGCATCATTAATCAACAGAGAAATGCAAGTGAAAACAAGAATGAGCTATCACCACAATCCTGTTAGAATGATTTTCACTGAGAAGACAGAAGATAACAAATGTTGGTGAGATGTGGAGAAAAGGAAACCCTTATGCACTGTTGGTGGGAATGTAAATCGATGCAGTCACTATGCAATACAATATGGAGATTACTCAAGAAATTAAAAATAGAACCACCACTATATGATCCAGAAGTTCCACCTCTGGAAATGAAAACAAGATCTGGAAGGGATATCTGCATTCCCATGTGCACTGGAGCATTATTCACAGTCTCCACTGTGAATGAAAACAACTGAAGTATCCCTCAAGGGATGACTCATCAAAAAAGTTGTAGTATACATATATACAATGGAAAAATGCTTATGAGAAAGAAGGAAATTCTGCCATACGAGACAGTATGAATGGACCATGAGAACATTATGCAAGTGAATAAGTCAGAGAAAGACAAATAATGATATAACTTATGTAGAATCTAAAAAAGTCAGACTCATAGAGTAGAGTGGTGGTAACCAAGGGCTGAGAGGTAGGAGGCGTGGGGAGATATTGGCCAAGAGTACTGTTTTATGCTGGTCTCAGCCTGTTGGTAACCAGTGTTATTGCTGGACTGACCTTTGTGATTCTTATCATGATTGTAAGATGCCCTCGGCAATAACCAACAGGAAACTTTGGGGAAGAGGTTTATTACTCAAAGGTCTTGAAAATTACACAGCACACCTCGGGCCACATCGCAGAGTCAGGGGTAGGAAAAAGAGAGGCAGCAGGTGTAGGGTTGTGGGAACAAGTGTGGGGCCTACGGTCTCAAAGGTGAATTTAAAACACAGAATGGAAATTTAAAGGGAAGAGAAAAAATAAGCAGCCCAAATGGTCATTTATTGAAATCAATCAAGGTCTCTGAAACCAGCTGTCACATCCTCTCAGCAACTTCCTCCAACAATTGACATGGATAAAGAAGAGTATTCTGGGATTATGAAGTAGTTCTTTATCTTATTGCGGCATTGTATGTTACAATTCATAGAAATATATATCCCCCAAAAGTTTTTAAGATGGTAATTTTTAATGAAAAATAAACTGCAGGCTTTACACACAGACTTCTAGATTTGAATCACCTATTTGCTGTTTATCTTGAGATATATTACTTAATTTTCATATTTCCTAATTTCTCATAAAATAATGGCAGTCGTAGTGACAACCCCCTCACAGGGTTGTGATGAACATGAAATGGGCTAAAATGTATACCCATTTAGAGCAACCCCTGTATACAGTAAGCACTCAGTAAATATTAGTGATCATTATTAGGACACATATACATCATGTGGGATTAATGTTTTATGCTGTGTAATTTTAAGAGTTTTACTTTTCAACAATTCACATGTTCCTTAGTTGATGAATGTGGTCTATCTGTACAATGGAGTAGTAGTCATAATAAAACGGAAGTAAATACTGACCCATGCAACCCATAGGTGAACCTTGAAAACATAATGCTAAGTGAAAGCAACCAGACACCAACGGTCACATATTGTATGATTCCACTTATATGAAATGTCCAAAATAGGCAAATCCATAGAACCTGAAAGTCAATTAAGGGTTGCCAGGGAAAGGGGAGAAGTGGGCCTGACTGCTAACAGATATGGAGAAGGCAATGGCACCCCACTCCAGTACTCTTGCCTGGAAAATCCCATGGGCAGAGGAGCCTGGTGGGCTGCAGTCCATGGGGTCGCTAAGAGTCAGACACGACTGAGCGACTTCCCTTTACCTTTTTACTTTCGTGCACTGGAGAAGGAAATGGCAACCCACTCCAGTGTTCTTGCCTGGAGAATCCCAGGGACGGGGGAGCCTGGTGGGCTGCCGTCTGTGGGGTCGCACAGAGTCGGACACGACTGAAGTGACGCAGCAGCTAACAGATATGGGACTTTTTCTGACATGATAGAAATACTCTGAAATCGATAACAGTGGTGGTGGCTCAACTCTATAAATACACTGAAAACCTCTGAATCATATACTTTAAAGTGTGAACTTTATAGTATGTGAATTATATCTCAATAAGGCTTTTATTTTTTTTTAATCTCTGAAACAAAGGCACCTGGGGCAGTGGAGGACAGCTCAGCCTGGCTCTTTATCTAGACATGTGGCTGGCAAAGTGTTTATAGAGATAGCTGTCTTTGAAGTGGATGACTCTTTGAAGTGGATCCCTTGGCAATCAAAGCTTAAGTCAGACACTTGCATTACAAAAAAGAAAAACCAACTGTCAGGCCTGATGCTACAGGTACAAACTTCCTGTAACAAGACCAATAAGTTTGAGGGAATCTGATGTACAGCATGGCGATTGTAGTTGTTGATACTGTGTTGTGTTCTTGCATGTTGCTGAGAGAGTAAACTGTAGATGTTCTCATCACAAAAAAGAAATTGTAACAATGTGATGGAGGTGTTAACTATGTACTATGGCGGCAATCATTTTGCAATATGTAAGTATATCCAATCAACACGCTGAACACCTTAAATTTACACAATGTTAATATCATTATTCAATGGACATGGGATCGGGTGGACTCCGGGAGTTGGTGATGAACAGGGAGGCCTGGCGGGCTGCAGTTCATGGGGTCGCAAGGAGTCGGACACGACTGAGTGACTGAACTGAACTGAATGTCATTATACCTCAATAGAGCAGAAAGAGATACTTTAATTTAAAAATCACTATTTTATAAATTAGCTAATTTTATTCTCACAGCAACTTTTTGAGGACACCATTATTATCTCTGTTTTACAGGTAAAGAAACTAAGGTCAGAGAACTTGCCCAAGGTCATACATACTAAAACGGGAAAGAAATAGGATTCAAACCCAGAAAGTCTGACTTTAGAAACCATAGTCTCAACACATTCTACTGTTCTATTTTCAAATATTTCCAGAACTAAGTGCTTTTCAGAACTTCCGACTTTCTAACCAGACAAGGTCAAATTCCAAAATGGCACTCATAAGCCCCTAAAGGAAAACATACCTGACAGAATCCTAGGGATGAGAGCAGTAATAAGCCAAGTAACTGAATGGGAAAGACACCGAAGCTTCTTGAAATATTGTAACACACCCCCATACTGTGACACCTCTCCTCACCCAACACCTCTTGCTAAAACCCCAGGAGTTAAGGACAGGCCCCTGGAGAAGCCTCAAAGGCTCTCAAGAGTCTAGTCTCCAGTGTTGAGGGAGACTGTACTCCCAACAGGAGCAGCTGCTCCACGTTAGGACCACTGTGCCTGCTGCTTGCCAGCCTGAGGTCTAAGAGGTAGGAAAAACATATAAACTCTTCAAATCCTGAGCACATACTTCACAGGGAGAGGAGAAGTGCAGATACAAAGAGCTTACTTGGCTTTCTTTTTTTTTTTTTTCCCCAGAGCTGCCTAAAGTTTATCTCATGAGGAATCCACTGAAGGACTTCTTGGGGAAGAGAGTTCGAGTCAAGATGTCCAGAAACCAGGTAGGGTGATCCACCACTGCAGGGGTTAATAATCAGCTGCCTGTTGCTCTGGCTAAGCCATGAGAAAAACACCATGGGAAAAGAATAAAAGCAAAATATAGCAGTACAGTATAATCTAAACCAAAATATATCAGGTTATTAATTGGGGTCGTCATGCCCTGCTAAGCTAAGGAAAACATAGTATGGACCTTGGAACACCGGATCAGCACCAGGTTCAGAACACTGCTTGTGCACACACCAAGATGTTTTCCCAAGGCATATGTGGGTATATGACCCCCAGCTGGGTGATACCCCTTGTACAAGAAAATAGCAGATAGTTCAAAGTAATGAATAAAATGAGAGAAGTGTCATAGCAAAACAGATACTTTCTGCATGCCAAGATACTAAATAAAAGTGATGTGGCTCCAAGGAACAGGGCTCTTGATCCAAGAGGTCTTGAGTTCCCTGGTCCCATCTTTAAAACCTTAATTCTGTCTCTAGTTTCTTTTTCCCAAACTGTGTGTTGACCACTTTCAATCCCTACCTGCTGCGCTGGCCGCAGCATACCGTCTTAGTTCACCAGGGACTAGGGGACTTCCAGGAGCACAGACTCTGAGTGCTAAAGCCATGACAGTTGGTTGCTCTTCATTCATGTTAGGGTCAGCAAGAACCCCTAGGATTTTTCTTCATTCCAGTGCATTCCACTCATGCCAAGCTGTGCTACTCACACACCATCCAGTCATGCAAATGAATTCTGACTGTGAGCCTTTTATTTTGACTCCCACTTCAGTTATTACTGCTGTAACCCCAGCACCCATTTCCTTAGAATGGTTGCTGTTATTCACTGACCTGGTCTGCTTAAATCAGATGGGATTATTTTCACTAGCTGCTGCCTCCCAGCCAGAGGGGATGTAAAGCTTCCTGGCTTATTTAGAATGTAACCCTGTCTCTTTCAGCTGCTAACTGTCTGAACTGGTCACCAGATAGGCTGCTGTCAACCTGGGATAAAGATGCCAGACATGAAGAGTGATGCATTTCACTGTTTGAAAACTTCTTGGTTACAAAGGAGTAACTGCAACTGGCCCCACTGAAGTTTTGACTAGTTGTTTTTCATTAAGTCTTTCAATCCCTTACCTAATTAGCTTCTCAGAAGCATGTGTCTTTTTTTGTCGTTGTTTTGGTCGCTTCGCGTCTTAGTCGTGGCATGCAGAATCTAGTTTCCTGGAAAGTGAAAGTGTTAGTCACTCAGTTGTGTCCAACTCTTTGCAGCCCCATGGACTGTAGCCCTAGTTCTCTGACTAAGGATCAAATCCATGGCCCCCTGCGTTGGGAGCATCAAGTCTTAGCCCCCTGGACCACCAGGAGGGAAGTCCCAGAAGCATGTGTCTTGTGGGCAGTACTACCCAATATTCCCTTAGAAACCTGAAGATGCCCTATGAGTGCATGAGCCTTTAAAGTGCAGTCAGTCCCATTTAAAATTCCCCATTAGAAGTAAAGCTGAGCATTAGTGACAGGCACAGCCCCTACTTTTAAGAGATGGTGCAGTCTAATTAGGGAACTGTGCTCACACACACACACAAACACACACACACACATACACCCCTGCAAGCCCCAGGGATTACAGATGTCAGGAGCTGTTAGTACAGAAACCCATTTCTGACTGAGGAGGAGGGGAACCAGGTGTGAGTTCAAGCACCAGAGTCTCTGCCATCTGCAGCTGTTTCCTTCCCAACTGACCTCCTGACTGTCTCCTACACCTCAGGAAGGCATCTGGGTGCCCTGGGATTGTCCCTTATGGAGGAGAGGCTGACTCAGGTCTGGAAGGTGTGTGCAACAACCCCCCCGCCTCAATCTTCTCTTCTCTGTTCACATCCACCCGCGCAGGTCTGGAAGAGGTGCCTGCCAGAGCCCCACGATCTCTGATTATTCTAACAGGATCCGTCCCTGAACAGATGGCCACCTCAGTCACAGTGGACTTCATATCTGGCCAAGATAGGGCATTATATATCTAATGAGCAATCTAGCAAATGAAGTTGAACAGGCATGCCTCGTTCTTCATTTAATCATCCCAGCTGTTGGCTCCTAGGCCATGGACTGGTGGGCAGGCTGAATTGGGCCTGAGTATAAAGGTGCAGGCATGGGAAGAGCCTCTCAGAGACCAACAGGACACCAGATGGAGTTAGATAGCATTACATGCATTTAGAGTATGAACCTCTTATGAACAAAGAGCTGGCTGGCCAACTTGCACCAAAGTGATGCCATTATAGAGGCAATGTTTAGGAAATAGCAATTTCCATGCTGATGAGAGCAGTGTTTGTTCATTTTTATTGTCTGCTGCAGTCATTCTCTTTTTTTATTTTTAATTTAACTGGAATATAGTTGATCTACAGTGTTATATTAGTTTCATGTTACAGCAAAGTGATTCAGTTATACATACATTCATCCTATTTTAGACTCTCTTCTCATGTAGGTTATCACCGAATATTGAGTAGAGCTCCCTGTGCTATACAGTAGGGCCTTATCTGTCTCATTCGTAGTGGTGTGTATGTTCATCCCAAGCTCCTGATTTATCCCTCCCCCTAACATTTCCCCTTTGGTAACCATAAGTTTGTTTTTGATATCTTTAAGTATTTTTCTGTTTTATAAATAAGTTCATTTGTATCATTTTTAAGAAGTTTGATCCCATGAGTGATATCATATGATATTTGTCTTTCTTTGCCTTAGTGTGATCATCTCTAGGTCCGTCCATGTGGCTGAATGGTATTATTTTGTTCTTTTATGGCTTTATGTATTGTATATGTATACTAAATCTTCTTTATCCATTCCTCTGTTGATGGACATTTAGGTTGCTTCCATGTCTTGGCTGTTGTAAAGGTGCTGCAGCTTATTTCAGGTTATGGTTTCCTTTCAAAATATGGTTTTCTCTGGATATATGCTCAGGAGTGGGATTGCTGGATCATGTGGTAGTTCTACTTTTAGTTTTCTAGGGAACCTCCATGCTCTTCTCCACAGTGATTATACTAATTTAAGTTCCCACCAACAGTGTAGAAGGGTTCCCTTTTCTCCACTCTCTCTGCAGCATTTATTGTTTGTAGAGAGTACTCTTAAACTTTACCTGGAAGGATTTTAAAATACAAATTAGGTCCAGGTGTGGAACCAGAGAATTTACATTTTTAACAAGTTCCCAAGTAGAGGCCGGAGAAGGAAATGGCAACCCACTCCAGTATTCTTGCCTGGAGAATCCCAGGGACGGAGGAACCTGGTGAACTGCCATCTATGGGGTCTCACAGACTAGGACTCAACTGAAGCGACTTAGCAGCAGCAGCAAGTAGAGACCATGGGTTCCAGGACCACACATTAAGAGGCATGGGTCTACAGGAAATAATCCATTTAACAGTATATGTATGTGTGTGTTTCTTCTGCAGACCCAGCCCATACAGAAATCATTGTGAAGTGTCATATAACAACATACCCAGATATTTGTTGGAATAATGAGGGATGAAAACTCACAACCAATATTTGATCAACTAACTATAAAGTACTTACTAAGCAGCTACCATGTGCAAAACTAGGTCCTAAATTCTGTAAAGATTAAAAAGAAATGTCAAATTCAAATTGGAAAAACCTTTCTAGAGGTCATTTAGTCAATATATAATTAAAGTCTAAAACTTGCCACTTTTTCACCCACCAAGCAGTTCTATGTCTAGGAATTTATCACAAGAAAATAATTTAAAACGTTGACAGTTTAAACTAAGGAAGTGTTTACTGATGCTTTTTAAAAGGAAAAGGTGGAAATCTAAAAAATTAACAAATATACTTGTAACTAACTGACAAATACATCACATTCTGTCTCATGCATATCCTATCTTGCTTTCCCTCTCTCTCTCTCTCACACACACACACACACACACACACACCCCTTGTTTCTGTAGACCACCAGTTCTCAACACATTTTCAGATTTTAAATGTCTTTACTTGTCAGAGTTCAGAAGGAGCGCTACCAGCACCTAGTAAACACCTCACAATGCACAGGACAGCTCTCACAACACGGAATCAGTAGTGCTGACCTTGAGAAACCCTGATCTAGTCTCACTTGTCAGAGGATTCCAGCAGAACCACATTGACTCCGATGACTATATTCCATAGAATCAGCCACAGCTGTGTAGTGAAGGGCTTTATTCCCCTCAGAGCCTCATGGTGTTATTTCTGTTCTTGAGGATTGTCTCAAGTGAATTCGTGCATCGTTCACGTGGGCTTTCTCCCTCAGCTTCTGCCTGTGTTGTGGCAATTCAGAGAAATCCCGTGGGAGCAGCCACTGAGCTTGCACAGCTGCCTATTCCCTCCTTCTCCCCAGGGGATGATGATGGGGCCCAGTGCACCACCGCCTGGCGCCCTTGTATCTTGCTGATGCTGTCCTCGAGGTCTCAACATTGCCATAGCTCTGTGGGGTCTATGCACGTATGCTTATGCTAGTTACTCAGTTGTGTCAATTCTTTGTGGTCCTTTGGACTATAGCCCGCCAGGCTCTTCTGTCCATGGGATTTTTCAGGCAAGAATATTAGAGTGGATTGCCATTTCCTCCTCCAGGGGGTCTTCCCAACACAGGAATCAAACCTGCATCTCCTGTGTCTCCTGCATTTTAGGTGGATTTTTTATCTGCTGAGCTATCAGGGAAACCTGTGGAGTCTAGTTACCTGGAAACCAAAGCAGTGCTCTTGGTTGGGCTCACACAACACCCTGTGAGAAGAGTTTCTTTGGCTTCTGCCTGCAGCTGCTCTCCAATACAGGTTTGTAGGGCCTGGCCAGGAGACCAGAGGCTGGGAAAAGACTGCATTGTCCTCTCATATCTCAGGTCCCTGAGCCAACCACTTTTCTTCTCCTGTGAACAAAATTTCTCAAGCAAATAAACATTTGCAAAATACACACACTAAGAGTAAATACTATGAGTTCAGATACAGACACAGTTACTCCAATTGACATTCACCACAGATGCGTGGAGCATCCCCTCCCACCAGCCACATGGGCCAAGCTAATGCCCATTCCTTTGCCTTAGCTTATCCTCCAACAGAAGATCTCCCTACCTCCACTCTGTTTACATAAATCTCGCTGTCTTTTAAGACCTGGTTCTCATCTCCTCCAGGAAGTTTTCAAAATCATCTAGGGTGCTTTTTGTTATTAGTAGAATGTTTAAAACAATTAGTGGTCTTATTATTTTATATAAAAAGAAGCATGCAGCTGCTGCTAAGTCGCTTCAGTCATGTCCGACTCTGTGCAACCCCATAGATGACAGCCCACCAGGCTCCCCCGTCCCTGGGATTCTCCATGCAAAAACACTGGAGTGGGTTGCCATTTCCTTCTCCAATGCATGAAAGGGAAAAGTGAAAGTGAAGTCGTTCAGTTGTGTCCGACTCTTTGCGACCCCATGGACTGCAGCCCACCACGCTCCTCTGTCCATGGGATTTTCCAGGCAAGAGTACTGGAGTGGGTTGCCATTGCCTTCTCCAAGCATGCAGCTAGAGAGTTCCATAGTTGAGCAATTCAAAAATTCACTGGCTTCTTTCCAATTCTCTTGATTTTTGTCTCATGTTCACAAGATGGCTATCACAGCATCTTCTCATCATGAAAATATCAAAAGGCAGGAAGTAAAAGAGAGGTTCCCAGCCTCTCCCTTGCTGAGGTATAAAAAGGAATTTGATTAGAAGCTTTTTTGTCAGAGAGGAAATTCTTCCCCACAAGTCCCAACAGATATCTCTTTATATTTCATCCGCCAGAACTAACCCAGTCATTGAGATGATTGTGATAACTTTAGACATATCATGGTCATTCCTTGAACCTGGAGGAGGGACCCCCCTCCTTAGTGAATTGCCTTCACTAAGGACCCGCCTTAGTGAATTGCTGCTCCGTGAAAAGAGAAGCACTGGTTCTTTGGGAGTACTCAGAAGGAGACTTGCCAGGCCCTTTGGAATGAAGAGTAGAACCATACCACACGTAGTAGCATCAGAACTGTTTGAACCTGTTGATGACAAAACCATATCAAGAGAGAGACATATTTAAGACCACCAGTTTTCCTTGTTCTTTCCCATCATTGAGCAACAAGCTCGTGAAATGTGCCATAATGAAGAGAATATTGAGAGTTAACATTAAGTTAATACTGAGAGTAGTGAGAGTTAACAAACTTAGATTTGAATTCCAGTCCTGGCACTGATGAATAACCTTGGGCGAGTCATTTACTGTCTCTCTCTGAATTGAGCCACTCACTGCCAGTCTATTATTCTCTGATACCGAAAATGGCACCTTGGGAAAACTGGAAGCTGAAAACAAAAATGTCTCTCATGGGCTGCCTCTGCTCAATTCTTCACCCTTCCTCTGCTTCTCCAGGATGGGACATTGTCGTGAAACACAATCATGTCTGTTCAAAGCTCCAGCAAATGCTAGAGACTCAACACTGAAATACTGAATCCTGGACCTTAGAACATTGAACAGAACAGCAGCAAGGGCTGACCAAAAGTGGAAATGTTAGAATTTCAAAGTCATCAAAACTCAAGAAAAGGATTCTATTTAGGGTACTGGAATTTTTTTAAGACTTTTTTTTTTTTTAGAGTAGTTTTAATTTAACAAAACTGATAGGAAGGTAAGAGACTTCCCATATCCCTTCTGCCCCTACATGTGATAGCCAGCCTAATTATCAATATCACTCACCAGAATGGTGCATTTGTTATTAATGATACCTACATTAACACATAATTATCACCCAAAATCTGTAGATTATCTTAGGGTTTACTTTGCTATTGTGCATTCTATAGGTTTGAACAAATATATAATAACATGTATCCATCATTATAATATAATAAAAAGAATTTTTACTGCCCTAAAAATGCTCTGTGCTCCACCTGTGTACCTCTCTTGCCTCTTCCCCACCTCTGGCAACCACTGACATTTTTATGATCTCCACAGTTTTGCCTTTTCCAGAAAGTCTTAACTATTGTAATCATACAGTATGTAGCCTTTTCATATTGGCTTATTTCACTTAGTAATATACATTTAAGTTTCCTACATATCTTTTCATGGCTATACTTCTTTTTTATGAGAACTGTTAGGATTTACTCTCTTAATAACTTTCATATGTATCATATAGCAGTGATAACTATAGTTATCTTGTTGTATATTACATCCCTGCTGCTGCTGCTGCTAAGTCGCTTCAGTTGTGTCCGACTCTGTGCGACCCCATAGACGGCAGCCCACCAGGCTCCCCCGTCCCTGGGATTTTCCAGGCAAGAACACTGGAGTGGGTTGCCATTTCCTTCTCCAGTGCATGAAAGTGAAAAGGTAAAGGGAAGTCTCTCAGTCATGTCTGACTCTTAGCGACCCCATGGACTGCAGCCCACCAGGCTCCTCTGCCCATGGGATTTTCCAGGCAAGAGTACTGGAGTGGGGTGCCATTGCCTTCTCCGATATTACATCCCTAGTGTTTATTTACTAGGACTAGGGGGATCTTATAACTGTAACTTATGTTTTGACCACCTTCCTTTAGTTCCCACTCTTCCACGCCCTACCTCTGGGAGCTATAAATCTAATCTTTTTCCTACAAGTTTTAAAAATTTTAATTAGACTCTACATGTAGGAGAGATACCGTATTTGTCTCTCTCTGACTTACTTCACTTAGCATTAATTCACTATAGTTCTTCCATGTTGTTGCAAATGACAACATGAGTATTTCCTCATGTTATGGCTGAATAATATTCCATGGTATATATAAAACAGTTTTTTAATCCCTTCATCCGTCAATGGACTCTTAGCTTGCTTCCATGTAATGGCTGTTGTAAATAACACTGCTATGAAGATTGGGATGCAAATATCTTTTTTGAGTTAGTTTTCTTTTTCTTTGGACATATTCCTAGAAATGGGATCTCTAGGTTATATGGTAGTTTTATTTTT
The DNA here is from genome assembly GCF_002263795.3 of Bos taurus. Lineage (NCBI taxonomy): Eukaryota > Metazoa > Chordata > Mammalia > Artiodactyla > Bovidae > Bos > Bos taurus. The sequence continues at coordinate 14,363,876 of NC_037355.1, read as the reverse complement.
AACGTTTGAGGATCCTCCATACTGTTTTTCATAGCAGCTGCACTAGTTTATAAACCCATCAACAATGCACAAGGATTCCTTTTACTCCGCATCCTCACAAGCATTTGTCTTCTCTTGTATTTTTGATGATGGCAATTCTAATAGCCAAGAGATGATATCTCATTGTGGTTTTGACTGGCATTTCCCTTATTGCTAGTGATGGTGAGCATATTTTCAGCTATGTGTAGGCTGCCCAGTATCTTCTTCGGAAAAATGTTACTCAGGTTTTTTACCCTATCTTAATTGAATCATTTGGGTTTTTGCTATTATTTGAGTTCTTTGTATATTTTGAATAATAATTTCTTATAAGATATGTGTTTTTTATGCTTTTGTTGTTTGTGCTTTAGAAGCCGTATCCAAAAAAAGTCATTGCCAAGATCAATATCAAGGAGCTTTTTCCTATATTTTCTTCTGGGAATTTCATGGTTTCAGTTTTAAGTCTTATATTTAACTTTTGAATCCATCTTGAGCTAATTTTTGTGAATTTTCTTCTTCAACATTTAAATATCCAATTTTGAGGACTATTTATTTATTAAAATCTTTTCTCTATTGAGAATCCTTGGATCTTCTGTCAAGTATTAGTTGGCCATATATGTTTGGGTTTATTTGTGGTTTCTCAATTCTGTTCCATTGATTTGTCTGTTTTTATCCAGAACCATATGCTTTTCATTACTAATACGTTAAGAGTATAGCTTGAAATCAAGAAAAGTTATGTCTCCTGCTTTGTTCTTCTTTATCAGGATTGCCTTGGCTATTCTAGTCTCTATCAGTTCAGTTCAGTTCAGTCGCTCAGTCATGTCTGACTCTTTGCGACCCCATGAATCACAGCACGCCAGGCCTCCCTGTCCATCACCAACTCCCGGAGTTCACTCAGACTCACGTCCATCAAGTCAGTGATGCGATCCAGCCATCTCATCCTCTGTCGTCCCCTTCTCCTCCTGCCCCCAATCCCTCCCAGCATCAGAGTCTTTTCCAACGAGTCAACTCTTCACATGAGGTGGCCAAAGTACTGGAGATTCAGCTTTAGCATCATTCCTTCCAAAGAAATCCCAGGGCTGATCTCCTTCAGAATGGACTGGTTGGATCTCCTTGCAGTCCAAGGGACTCGCAAGAGTCTTCTCCAACACCACAGTTCAAAGGCATCAATTCTTCAGTGATCAGCCTTCTTCACAGTCCAACTCTCACATCCATACATGAGCACAGGAAAAACCATAGCCTTGACTAGACGAACCTTTGTTGGCAAAGTAGTCTCTGCTTTTGAATATGCTATCTAGGTTGGTCATAACTTTCCTTCCAAGGAATAAGTGTCTTTTAATTTCATGGCTGCAGTCACCATCTGTAGTGATTTTGGAGCCCAAAAAAATAAAGTCTGCCACTGTTTCCACTGTTTCCCCATCTATTTCCCATGAAGTGATGGGACCAGATGCCATGATCTTTGTTTTCTGAATGTTGAGCTTTAAGCCAACTTTTTCACTCTCCACTTTCACGTTCATCAAGAGGCTTTTGAGTTCCTCTTCACTTTCTGCCATAAGGGTGGTGTCATCTGCATATCTCAGGTTATTGATATTTCTCCCAGCAATTTTGATTCCAGCTTGTGTTTCTTCCAGTCCAGCATTTCTTATGATGTACTCTGCGTATAAGTTAAATAAGCAGGGTGACAATATACAGCTATCTAGTCTCTATAGTTCTATATAAAATTTAGGATTGTTTCTTTACTTATGCAAAATATTCCATTGAAATTTTGATAGGGATTACATTGAATCCATAGGTGGCTTTGAGTAATATGTACATTTTAACAATATTCTTCCAATTCATGAGCACAGTATACCTTTCCATTTTTGTGTGTTTTCTCTGATTACTTTCAATAATGTCTTGTAATTTCAAAACAGCAATCTTTCCCCTCCTTGGTGATAAACTCAAATATATATGGTCAACTAATATTTAACAAGGAATCTAAGGATTCTCAATGGAGAAAAGACTTTAATAAATAAATTGTCCTCAAAATTGGGTATTCATATGTTGAATAACGAAATTCACAAAAATTAGCTCAAGATGGATTAAAATACTTAAATTTATGCCTAAGTATTTTTTGTTTGTTTTTGATGGTATTCTAAATGGGGTCAATTTTTTTCTTTTGCAGAAATTTCATTCTTAGTATATAGAAACATTACTGATTTTTGTAGTTAATTTTGTATCCTGCAAATTTACTGAATCTTTTGATTTGATACATAATAGTCCCTCCATCATTCGCAGTATTACTTTCTGTGGTATCAGTTAACCACAGTCTACCATGATCTTAAATATTAAATGGAAAATTCCATAAATAAGCAACTTATAAATTATAAATTATGCAGTGCTCTGAGTTATGCGATGAAATCTTGTCCTACTTGGAACAGTATAATGCCCTTTGTCCAGTGTATCCATGCTGTAAGCACAATCCACCCAAGGCGATGGCACCCCACTCCAGTACTCTTGCCTGGAAAATCCCATGGGCGGAGGAGCCTGGTAGGCTGCAGTCCATGGGATCGCGAAGAGTCGGACACAACTGAGCAACTTCACTTTCACTTTTAACTTTCATGCATTGGAGATGGAAATGGCAACCCACTCCAGTGTTCTTGCCTGGAGAACCCCAGGGACAGGGGAGCCTGGTGGGCTGCCGTCTATGGGGTCGCACAGAGTCGAACACGACTGAAGTGACTTAGCAGTAGCAGTACCTAAATAGAAAAAAGCATAATAATTATGATTAGGGTTCTGTACAATCTGAAGCATCACACATTCACTGGAGGTCATGGAACATGTGAGTGATCCTTATAATGTGTTGTTGAATTTTTTGGCAAGTATTTTGTTGAGAATTTTGCATCTATATTTATCAGGAATATTGGCCTATAGTTTTCTTTTCTGGTGGTGTCATTTTCTGCTTTTGGTATCATGATAATGCTGACCTTGTAAATGAGTTTGGGAGTGTTCCTTCTCTTTGACTTTTATGGAAGAGTTTGAGAAAGATTGGTATTAATTCTTTTTTAAATGTTTGGTTAAATTGACCAGTGAAGCCATCTGGTTCTGGGGTTTTCTTTGCTGGGAGATTTTTAATTACTGATGAAATCTCTAGCTGGTAATTCTATTCAGATTTTCTATTTCTTCCAGACTTAGGCTTAGTAAATGTATGTTTCTAAGAATTTTTCCATCTGTTCTAGGTTGTCCAGTTTGCTGGCATATAGTTGTTTGTAATATTTTCTTATAGCCTTTGTATTTCTGTGGTATTTATTGTAATGTCTCCTTTTCTATTTATAATTTTCTTTATTTGGGTCTTCTCTTTTATTTCCTTGGTTAATGTAGCTAAAGGTTTGGCCAGTTTTGTTTATATTTTCAGAGAACCAGCTCTTAACTTTAATCATGTTTTTCTGTTCTCTATTTCATCTATTTTTGCTGTAATCTTTATTATTTATTTCCTTGCCAAATTTGGACTCAATATGTTCTTTTCCTAGTTGCTTAAGTAGTAGAGTTAAGTGTTTGGAATCATTTTTGCTTCTTTTTTTGCATTTTCTTTTTTAAATTTTATTGGAGTGTAGTTGATTTACAATGTGTTAGTTTCAGGTGTATAGCAAAGTGATTCAATTCTACATATACATATATTCATTTTCAGATTCTTTTTCCATATTGGTTATTACAGAATATTGAGTAGAATTCCCTGTGCTACACAATAGGTCCTTGTTGGTTATCTATTTTATATATAGTAGTGTGTATATGTTAATCCCCAACTCCTGCTTCATCTGTTCCCACCCCCCATCCCCAACATTTCTACTTTGGTAATCATAAGTTTTTGAAATTTGTGTGTTTATTCCTATTTGTAAATAAATTCATTTTTTAAAATCATTTTTAAAATTAGATTCCACATAAGAGAGAGATACTTTTCTCTGACTTACTTCACTGCATATGATAATTTCTAGATCCATCCATGTTGCTACAAATGACATTATTTCATTCCTTTTGTGGCTGAGTAATATTACATTGTATATGTTTACACATCTTCTTTATGCATTCCTCTCTTGATGGACACTTAGGTTGTGTCTATGTCTTGGCTATTGTAAATAGTGCTGCAGTGAATACTGGGGTGCATGTATTCCTTCAGATTAGGGCTTTCTCTTTTATTTCTTTCATCAGTGTCTTATACTTTTCAGAGTACAGATCTTTTGGCTCCTTAGGTAGGTTTATTCCTAGGTATTTTGCTGTTTTTGATGCAGTGGCAAAGAGTATAGTTTCCTTAATTTCTCTTCCTGATTGTTCATTGCTAGTGTATAGGAATGCAAGAGAATTTCTATGTATTAATTCTGTATCCTGCAACTTTACCAAATTCAATGATGAGCTCTAATAGTTTTCTGGTAGCATCTTTAGGATTTTCTGTGTATAGTACCATGTCATCTGCAAACAGTGACAGTTTTAGTTCTTTTAAAATTTAGATTACTTTTATTTCTTTTTCTTCTTAGATTGCTGTGCCTAGGACTTTCAAAACTATGTTGAATAAAAGTGGAGACAGTGGGTATCCTTGTCTTGTTCCTGACCTTAGAAGGAATGCTTTCAGCATTTCACCAATGAGAATAATCTTACAGTGGGTTTTTCATTTATGGCCTTTATTATGTTGTGGTATGTTCCCTCTATGCCCACTTTCTGGAGAGTGTTTTTTAATCATAAATTGAGTGTTAAATTTTATGAAAAGCTTTTTCTGCATCTATGGAGATGATCATGTGGTTTTTATTCTTCAGTTTGTTAATGTGGGTATTATATTAATGTGTGGGTATTATCACATTGATTGGTTTGTGGATATTGAGGAGTCCTTGCACCCCTGGGATAAATCCCACTTAATCATGGTGTGTGATCCTTTTAATATATTGTTGGTTTTGGTTTGTTGTGTGCATATATATTTATAATTGTTACATCTTCTTCTTGAATTGAGCCCTTGATTACTAAAGACTGTCCTTTTGTCTCTTGTAGCAGTATTTTAAATTCTACTTTGTCTGATATGAGTACAGCCACTCCAGCTTTCTTTTGATTTCCATCTGCATAGAGTACCTTTTTCCATCTCCTCACTTTCATTCTGTATGTATGGTTTTATACGGTGGTTTTCTTATAGCCTGTATGTGTCCCTAGACACATACAGTGGGTTTCTTATAGACAACATCTATATGGGTTTTATTTTTTTATCCATTCAGCCAGTCCTTGTCTTTTGGTTGAAGCATTTAATCCATTACATCTAGGTAAATTGTTATGTATGTTCTTATTGCCATTGTGTTATTTTGGATTTATTTTTAGATCTTTTTTGTTCCATTCCTCTTTTGTTCTCTTATAATGTGATGACCATTATTAATGTTATATTTAGATTGCTTTTCCTTTTTTGTGTGTGGACCTGTTGTAGATTTTTGGTTTGCGGTTACCATGAATTTTTGATATAGTGTTGCAGAAACCAGTACTCAAGAAACCAAGCACCACCCTCGGAGAGTTGGAGAACTCAGGTTTGTTATGCCAGTGGGCCCAGAGGAGTTAACACTCCAAGCTCTGAGCCCCGAACAAAGGGGTTACAGAGTTTTTATAGACAGACTGTAGTGGAGAAGGCAATGGCACCCCACTCCACTACTCTTGCCTGGAAAATCCCATGGACAGAGGAGCCTGGTAGGCTGCAGTCCATGGGGTCACTAAGAGTCGGACATGACTGAGCGACTTCACTTTCGCTTTTCATTTTCATGCATTGGAGAAGGAAATGGCGACCCACTCCAGTGTTCTTTCCAGGAGAATCCCAGGGATGGGGGAGCCTGGTGGGCTGCCATCTATGGGGTCGCACAGAGTCGGACACAACTGAAGCTACTTAGCAGCAGCAGCAGCAGTGGGCAACAGTGGCTGTTAATAGGCTGGTTTAAACTAAGAGGCTTCGTGCGCAGCGGAACGGCAGTCAACATGTAGAGAGGAATGCCTGACCTTTACACAGACAGGCATGATTAAGCAGGTTTGCAGAGACTGGGCAATTGCAAAGAGCAGGACAAGGGTGAGTGAAATAAGCTCCAGTTCCTAGCATTTTAAGTCCCTACTTTCTGAACCTATGTGACCTACGTGATCCAGACTTTGCAAGGAATAAGCTAAGTTACAAAGGCAGAAGGAGCAGGAGTTTATGTAAAATTTTAACTTTTCCTTTTCAGTTACAGTGTATATATACACACGAGATTGCTTTAAGTTACTGATCTCCTAATTTCCAGTGCATTTCCAATATCTTGCATTTGCACTTTCCTCTTCTCATGAAGAGGCTTTCCTGATGGCTCAGTGGTAAAGAATCTGCCTGCAATGCAGGAGACACAGGAGACTTGGGTTGGATCCTTGGATGGGGAAGCTCCCTTGGAGTAGGACATGGCAACCTGTTCCAGTATTCTTGCCTGGAAAATTCCATGGACAGAGGAGCTTGATGGGCTACAGTCCATGTGCTCACGAAGAGTCAGACACGACTGAGCACATAGCACAGTTTCTCATGATTAGTGGTTTTTCATATCATATTTCTGTGTAAATGGTTTCCTACCTTTACATTTTCTTTTACTGGTGAGCTTTCCCATTTGTTATTTTCTTATCTCTAATTGTGGGCTTTTCTGCCTAGAGAAATTACTTTAGGATTCATTGTAAAACTGGTTTGTTGGTACTGAATTCTTATAGATTCTGCTTGTCTGTAAAGCTTTTGATTTCTCCATTAAGTCGAAATGACAGCCTTGCTGGGTAGAGTATTTTTGGTTAAAGGTTTTCCCCTTTCATCACTTTAAATATATTGTTCCACTCCCTTCTGACCCACAGTTACTGAAAACTCAACCAGTATCCTTATGCAGATTTTCTTGTATGTTATTTGTTGCTTTTTGCCTTATTGCTTTTAATAGTTTTCTTTATCTTTAGTTTTTGCCAGTTTGATTAAAATGTGTCTCAATGTGTTCTTCCTTGGGTTCATCCTGTATGAGATCCTCTATGCTTCCTAGACTGGAGTATTTCCTTTCTCATATTAGGGAAGTTTTTTGGTTGTGATATCTTCAAATATTTTCTCTGGCCCTTTCTGTCTCCTCTCTGGGACCTTGATAATGAGATTGTTGATGCATTTAATATTGTCCCAGAGGTCTCCAAGTCTGTGCTGACTGTGCTCATTTCTTTTCATTCTGTTCCACAATGGTGATTTCCACAATGCTGTAGTCAAGCTCACTTATCCTTTCTTCTGCCTCATTTAGTCTGCTATTGGTTCCTTCTAGACATATTTTATATTTCAACTTTATTTTGTTCAGCTCTGTTGGTTTGTTCTTTCTATCTTCTAGGTCTTCATTAAACATTTCTTGTAAATTCTCATTTTGTGTCTCTATTCTTTTTCTGAGATCTTGGATCATCTTTACTATCATTAGTCTAAGTTCTTTTTCAGGTAGATTGCTTATTTCTACTTCAGTTAGTTGTTCCAGTGTGTTTTTATCTTGTTCCTTCTCCTGGAAAATATTTCTCTGCCATCTCATTTTGTCTTACTCTGTTTGTGATCTCCTTTCTCCAGGCAGCAGGAACATAGCTCCTCATGCTTCTGGTGTCTGCCCCATGGTCGGTAAGGTTGACACTGGGCTTGTATAGGTTTTCTGGTAGGAGGGACTGGTGCTTGCCCACTGGTGGTTTGAGCTGGATCTTGTCCCTCTGGTGGGCAGGGCCATATCAAAGTTTGTGTTTAGAGGTGGCTCTGAACTCAGCATTGCTTTAGGCAATCTGTCCACTGATGGGTGGGGCTGTGTTGCTATCCTGCTAATTGTTTCGCCCGAGGTGTTCCAGCACTAGAGTCTATAGGACATTAGGTATGGGGTTTGATTATGTTGCAGAAGAGCCCCTCCTACTGTCTCATTGTGGCTAGTTTACACTCCTAACAGTAATGTACAAGGATTCCCATTTCTCCATATTCTTTCCACGTTTGTTTTCTCTTGTCTTTTTTCATGATGGCTATTCTAATGGTCATGAGGTGATACCTCATTGTGGTTTTGATTGAGTTCAGTTCAGTCACTCAGTTGTGTCCAACTCTTTGTGACCCCATGCATTGCAGCATGCCTGGCCTCCCTGTCCATCACCAACTCCTAGAATTTACTGAAACTCATGTCCATTGAGTCAGTGCTACTATCCAACCATCTCATCCTCTGTTGTCCTCTTCTCCTCCCACCCTCAATCTTTCCCAGCATCAGGGTCTTTTCCAATGATTCAGATCGTCCCATCAGGTGGCCAAAGTATTAGAGTTTCAGCATCAGGCTTTTCAGTGAATATTCAGTACTCCTTTCCTTTAGGATGAACTGGTTGCATCTCCTTGCAGTCCAAGGGACTCTCAAGAGCCTTCTCCAACACCATAGTTCAAAAGCATCAATTCTTCAGTGCTCAACTTTCTTTATAGTCCAACTGTCACATCCATACATGACTACTGGAAAAACTATAGCCTTGACTCGACAGACCTTTGTTGGCAAAGTAATGCTTCTGCTTTTTAATATGCTGTCTAGGTTGGTCATAGCTTTTCTTCCAAGGAGCAAGCATCTTTTAATTTCATGGCTGCAGTCACCATCTGCAGTGATTTTGGAGGCCAAAAAACTGAAGTCTGTCACTATTTCCATTGTTTCCCCATCTATTTGCCATGAAGTGATGGGACCAGATGCCATGATCTTAGTTTTCTAAATGTTGAATTTTCAGCCAACTTTTTCACTCTCCTGTTTCACTTTCATCAAGAGGCTCTTTAGTTCTTTGCTTTCTGCCATAAGGGTGGTGTCATCTGCATATCTGAGGTTATTAATATTTCTCCTGGCAATCTTGATTCCAGCTTGTGCTTCATCCAGCCCAATGTTCCTCATGATGCTGCATATAAGTTAAATAAGCAGGATGACAGTATACAGCCTTGATGTACTCCTTTCCTGATTTGGAACCAGTCCATTGTTCCATGTCCAGTTCTAACTGTTGCTTCCTGACCTGCATACAGATTTCCTCAAAAGGCAGGTCGGGTGGTCTGGTATTCCCATCTCTTGAAGAATTTTTCACAGTTTGTTGTGCTCCACACAGTCAAAGACTTTGGCATAGTCGATAAAACAGAAGTAGATGTATTTCTGGAACTCTCTTGTGTTTTTGATGATCCAACAGATGTTGGCAGTTTGATCTCTGGTTCCCCTACCTTTTTTAAAACCAGCTTGAACATCTGGAAGTTTACAGTTCATGTACTGTTGAAACCTGGCTTGGAGAATTTTGAGCAATAATTTTTTAACATGTGAGATGAGTGCAATTGTATGGTAGTTTGAACATTCTTTGGCATTGCTTTTCTTTGGGATTGTAATGAAAACTGACTTTTTCCAGTCCCATGGCCACTGCTGAGTTTTCCAAATTTGCTGGCATATTGAATGCAGCACTTTCATAGCATCATCTTTTAGAATATGAAATAGCTCAACTGGAATTCCATCACCTCCACTAGCCTTGTTCCTAGTGACACTTCCTAAGGCTCACTTGACTTCACCTTCCAAGATATCTGGCTCTAGGTGAGGGATCACACTATCACGATTATCTGCATCATGAAGATCTTTTTTGTGTAGTTCTTCTGTGTATTCTTGCCACCTCTTCTTAATATCTCCTGCTTCTGTTAGGTCCATACCATTTCCCTTTATTGTGCCTATCTTTGCATTAAATGTTCCCTTGGTATCTCTAATTTTCTTGAAGAGACCTTTAGTCTTTCTCATTCTGTTGTTCTCCTCTATTTCTTTGCATTGATTGCTGAGGAAGGCTTTCTTATCTCTCCTTGCTATTCTTTGGAACTCTGCATTCAGATGGGTATATCTTTCCTTTTCTCCTTTGTCTTTTGCTTCTCTTCTTTTTCACTAACTTGCTATATGTCTAAGGGAATTCAAGCAGGGTCTCTGTATCAACCTAGAGGGGTGGAATAGGGGGGAGATGGGAGGGACGTTCAAGAGGGAGGGGACATATGTATACCTATGGGTGATTCATGTTGAGGTTGGACAGAAAGCAACAAAATTCTGTACAGCAATTATCATTCAATTAAAAAATAAATAAAAAAAATCTAACATCAGCTATATACTTGCCATTACCATTGAGTTTTATGCTACCTTTTTATGTTTTTATGATGTTAATTACTGTCCTTTTCAGTTCAGTTCAGTCAGTTCAGTCAGTCATGTCCAACTCTTTGTGACCCCATGAATCGCAGCACGCCAGGCCTCCCTGTCTATCACCAACTCCTGGCGATTACTCAGACTCATGTCCATTGAGTCAGTGATGCCATCCAGCCATCTCATCCTCTGTTGGCCCCTTCTCCTCCTGCCCCCAATCCCTCCCAGCATCAGAGTCTTTTCCAATGAGTCAACTCTTCGCATGAGGTGGCCAAAGTACTGGAGTTTCAGCTTTAGCATCATTCCTTCCAAAGAAATCCCAGGGCTGATCTCCTTCAGAATGGACTGGTTGGATCTCCTTGCAGTCCAAGGGACTCTCAAGAGTCTTCTCCAACACCACAGTTCAAAGGCATCAATTCTTCAGCACTCAGCTTTCTTCACAGTCCAACTCTCACATCCATACATGACCACAGGAAAAAGCATAGCCTTGACTAGATGGACCTTTGTTGGCAAAGTAATGTCTCTGTTTTTAATGTCCTTTTACTTGTATTCAAATAACTCCCTTTAGCAGTTTTTATAAAACATGCTTAGGTACTAGCTGCTCAATCATGTCTGACTCTTTGTGAGTTGAGGGCTGCAGCCCACCAGGCTTCTCTGTCCATGGAACTTTCCAGGCAAGAAATCTGGACTGGGTTGCCACTTCCTACTGCAGGGGATCTTCTGACCCAGGGATTGAACCCACATCTCCGGTATCTCCTGCATTGGCAGGCGGCTTCTTTACCACTGAACCACCACATGTCCAGTGGTAATAAATTTCTTCAGCTTTTGTTTGTTTGATGAAGTCTTCTTTATCTTTCTATTGCTGAAGAACACCTTTTGCTGGATATAGAATTCGTGGTTGACTGCTTTTTCTTTCAACATTTTGAATATGTTTCCCCATTTTCTCCTAGACTAAAAAGTTTCTGTTGAGAAGTCCACCAATAATTCTATGGAGCTCTTTGATATGTGCTGAATCCTAGCCACTAGATCACCAGGGAATTTTGAGGACTTGTTTGTATGTTACTTATCTTTGTATGTCTCTTATCTTACTGCTTTTAAAATTCTTTTTTGTTTGATTTCTGACAATTATAATGTGTCTCAGTGTAGCCATATTCATGTTCAACCTTTTTGGCATCCTTTGAACCTTTTGGCTATGGATGCCAATTCTCTCCCCAATTGTGTGAAATTTTTAGCTGTTACCACTTTAAATATACTTTCTGTTGCTTTCTCTTTGCCTTTGTTGTTCCTACAACATGAATATTGTTTCTTCTCATTGTGTACATAGGTCCTGTAGGCTTTCTTCACTCTTTTTCATTCTTTTTTATTTTTGCTCCTCTGATTGGACAATTTCAAATGTTCTTTCTTCCCAGGTCACTAATTCTTTTCTTTTTTCTGCATGATCAAGTCAGCTTTTGAAGCTCTCCATTGAATTCCTAAGTTCAGTTATTCTATTTTTCTACTCTTAGATCTCTGTTTTTGCTTTTATTATGGTTTCTATTTCTTTGCTGAACTTCTCATTTTGCATATGCATTGTTTTTTAATTTTTATTTGTTCATATGTTCTTATAGTTCACTAAGCTTCTTTAAGAAGATTATTCTGAATTTCCTTTTCTGATAGTTCATGGATCTCCATTTATTGAGAGTCAGTTACTAGACCTTTATTAGTTTTCTTTGGTACTATCATATTTATCTAACTTTTTATGATCATTGAGTCCTACATTGGTATCTATACATTTGAGTATATGGGCTCCTCTTGCAGACTTACAGGTTCACTTTGGCAGAGTTAGTTTTTGACCAGTTAGTTCAGATTGAGTTCTGGGTGTGTCTGCTAGCAATATCCTTGGGAAGGTAGGGCCTACTATTAGGATTTATTTGGGGCTGTTGTATGAGGTATCCTGTTTGCTTTGGTGAAGTCCCCTGTTTGGGCAATTTGAAGGCTGTTTTCAGCCATGAGTGGGGCTGTCAGTTAGTTTCCCTGCCCAGGCAGAGCAGTAGAAATAGCTCTCAGGTCTTACTGCTTTTGGTGGTCTTAACTCAAGCCGACCCATGCCTTGTATTCCCTGATTGAATAGGGCCACCAGCTTTGCCTTGCAGACTATCAGCTCTCCCTGCACATCTCTTGGCTTGAGCATTACTGGGTTACCAACTTTCAGATGTTCTGTCTAGCAGGTCTGGTCAGATGGGGCCGGAAGCCAGATCCCACAGAGGATAAGACTGTGACTCATTTGCCTGCCTGAATGGGACAGGGAAGGGCCACTCCAGGAAACTCACAGTTTTTCTGCAGGCTTCCCAGTCAGCAGGGGCCAGGAGCTACCCTCTACCTCAGGTGAGGCTATGGATTAATTTTCCTGCCTGGGTATAGAAGGGGAACCCTTCACACCTGATACTGCTTCTGGGAACATCAGTTTCTTCCCACTCCACTTTTGGCTGGGGCGTCACTAAGTTATATAGCTTCCCCCACGCCCTTCTGGTCAGTTGGGGCCAGGAGTCATGCTCACACCAGCAGATGTGGCTTTGACTCAGCTCCCTTGCCTGACAGTGGGCAAGCCAGTCTCTAGGGCCGTCCAAACTTCTTGTTTGAGGATCCAAATCAGGTAGACCTGCACCCTACAGAGTTCTCTGGCCCAAAGGCTCCACTGACTTGACTCTGCAGATGAACAAAGCTGCTGGTTCAGGGATTTATAGAAAGAAGCTTAGTCTGCCGGGATTTCAGTGCCGATTATTACAAGCTCCTCCCCTCTTCTCTTTCACAGTCAGATTCCCAGTAGTTGAGCCCTGCAGACTCCCCTGTAATCCCCATGGGGCAAGACCAGAGTAGGGGCTCCCACCAAGCAATCCCCACACTAGGAATGATGGGTTGGATGTCCCTCCCAGACTCTCTCTTCCCCTGAATGAATAGTAGACTCAGGGGAGACCGCTCCATGTAATGCTGCACTGCCCTGGGGAGGGCCAGCATGCTGAGCATGTAGCCACTTCTTCCCTTTCTATGCAGTTTCTCTTTGTTTCTGTGGTGTGTATGTATATATGGGGTGGTGCTTCAGCCTCATCCCCATGTTCTGGGATTCTCTCAGTTGTGTCTTGTCAAGGAATAGTTGTCACATTTTGTTCTATGAAGGGGGATGAAGTCAGGGATGACCTCTGTCACCATCTTGGTGAAGTCACTGTCCAGCTCATTTCTTTTCAACACTGATTAATATTCTGTTGTCTGAATATACCATGGTTTATCTGAGTTTTTTAAAGCTATCATGATTGATTTAGATTGGTCTATATGCCTCCCTCCAAATCCCAGGTTCCCCGTCACTCTGTGTAGTCAGATCATCACTGCTCACAGTTGTTACTGACCTCCTATGTGCCAGACATTCTGCTGAGAGCTTTACACATCTTCATGTTATATGATCCTCACAACAGTCCTTTAAGTTGAATTTTATTGTCAGCTCATTTTTACATAGGAGGAAATAGGTTTAATGATGGAAAAGCAGACTGCCCATTGTCATACACCTAAAGCAAACTTGGCTAGTTGCTGTTGTTTAGTTGCTAAGTCGTGCCTGACTCTTTTGCGATCCCATGGACTGTAGCCCGCCAGGCTTCTCTGTCCATAGGATTCTCCAGGCAAGAGTACTGGAGTGGGTATCATGTCAAATGCTATTTGGCTCAAAAGGCATCTGTGGTGTTCACTTTTCCATTCCCAGAACATGTTTCAGTGCCTGGCATACAATAGCCAGTTATTAAATAACTTTGGTATTGATTTTTACAAATTGTACTATTGGGTTGAATTATTGTTCTAATAAAATTAAAAGTGAAGGGTTCTCAGGACATGAATTGAAAGTGTCTTTTGTGTGTCCCATACTCTGTGGGAGATGGATGCTTTGCAGTATATCAAAACCATTTCATAGATAAAAATATTGAGGCCAATTCAAGTTAACTGCTAGAGGAGATTAGAGCTACGAAAAGAACTTAGACTTCCTGGTTTCTACTACCAACCTCTTCTCAGGCTAATTAAAGTCCTCATTGCTGAGTGTTATTTAGCAGATCTGTCTCCCAATGTACTCCAGAATGATCTTTCATTGCCAGCTAGTAGCCTAGTTGTTCCTTCTTAAGTTTCATTTTAATTATATTTCCTCTTTCCAGTTTGAGGCTATTCTCACTATTTCTAATCAGTTTCATCATTTGGTTTTTGACATACATCAAATCAAATATCAGAACATATATTCATGGAGCAATTATAGCAGATGGGTCATGCTGTGAAATGACACAGAGATGCAGCAGAGCATGCTTTTTGCCCATTTCAAGAGCAACAGACTCTGCATTTGGAAAAAACTAATTGTATCTCATATGTCTCCCATCCTTCTACTTGCTGTCTTAGTTCAGTCACCTCTAGGACTTCCTCCACCGTAACTGGGTATGAAGTGATTATTACTAAACAATAGCGCAAGAGAAATGCTGACCATTTCCACTTCTCTGTGAAAGTGTTAGTTACTCAGTCATGTGTGACTCTTTGCGATGCCATGAACTGTAGCCTGCCAGGCTCCTCTTGCCCATGGATTCTCCAGGCAAGAATTCTAGACTGGGTAGCCATTTCTTTCTCCAGGGGATCTTCCCAACCTGGGTCTCCCGCATGGAGGGCAGATTCTTTACCATCTGAACCACCTTATTTTCCATTCAAGTACCCTTGAACACAATTCATGTTGGCAAATATTTGCTAGACATTTACTCTTCTGGACATTATTTTAGTCACCATCCTAGGCACCAATGAGAAAATAGAAAAAAGAATGAAAATTGTGTCTATCCTCAAATTGTATTCAGTCCAGTTCAGTTACTCAGTCATATCCAACTCTTTGCAACCTGGTGGACTGCAGCATACCAGGCCTCCCTGTCCATCAACACCCAGAGCTTGCTCAAACTCATGTCCACCGAGTTGTTGATGCCACCCAACCATCTCGTCCTCTGTTGTCCCCTTATCCTCCTGACTTCAATCTTTCCCAGCATCAGGGTCTTTCAAATGAGTCAGTTCTTTCAATCAAGTGGCCAAAATACTGGAGCTTCAGCATCAGTCCTTCCAATGAATATTCAGGACTCATTTCCTTTATGATGGACTGGCTTGATCTCCTTCCAGTCCAAGGAACTCTCAAGAGTCTTCTCCAACACCACAGTTCAAAAGCATCAATTCTTCAGCACTCAGCTTTCTTTATAGTCCAACTCTCACATCCATACATGACTAGAAAAACCAGAGCTTTGACTAGATGGACATTTGTCGGCAAAGTAATGTCTCTCCTTTTTAATATGCTGTCTAGGTGGGTAATAATGTTCTTCCAAGGAATAAGTGTCTTTTAATTTCATGGCTGCAGTCACCATCTACAGGGATTTTGGAGCCCAAGAAAATAAAGTCTCTCACTGTTTCCATTGTTTCCCTATCTGTTTGCCATGAAGTGATGGGACTGGATGCCATAATCTTAGTTTTTTGAATATTGAGTTTTTAGCCAGTTTTTTCACTCTTTTCTTTCACTTTCATCAAGAGGCTTTTTAGTTCCTCTTTGCTTTCTGCCATGATGGTCGTGTCATCAGCATATCTGATATTATTGATATTTCTCCCTGCACTCTTAATTCCAGCTGTACTTCACCTAGACCAACATTTCACTTTATATACTCTGCATAAGAGTTAAATAAGCAAGGTGACAACATACAGCCTTGACGTACTCCTTTCCCAATTTGGAACCAGTTCATTTTTCCATGTCCAGTACTAACTGTTGCTTCTTGACCTGTATACAGGTTTCTCAGGAGGCAGGTAAGGTGGTCTGGTTTCGCCATCTCTTTAAGATGGGAATTTTCCACAGTTTGTTGTGATCCACACAGTAAAATGCTTTGGCATAGTTGATATAGCAGAAGTAGATGTTTTTCTGGAATGCTCTTGTTTTTTACATGATCCAATAGATATTGGCAATTTGATTTCTGGTTCCTCTGCCTTTTCTAAATCCATCTTGAACATCTGAAAGTTCTCTGCTCATGTACTGTTAAAGCCTGGCTTGGAGAATTTTGAGCATTACTTTGCTAGCATGTGAGATGAGTGCAATTGTGCAGTAGGTTGAACATTCTTTGGCATTGCCTTTCTCTGGGATTGGAATAAAACCTGACTTTTTCCAGTCCTGTGGCCACTGCTGAGTTTTCCACATTTGCTGACATACTGAGTGCAGCACTGTCACAGCATCATCTTTTAGGATTTGAAATAGCTCAGCTGGAATTCCATCACCTTCACTAGCTTTGTTTGTAGTGATGCTTCCTAAGGCCCACTTGACTTCACATTCCAGGATGTCTGGCTCTAGGTGAGTGATCACACCATTGTGATTATCTGGATCATGAAGATCTTTTTGTATAGTTCTTCTGTATTCTTGCCACCTCTTCTTAATACCTTCTGCTTCTGTTGGTCCATACCGTTTCTGTCCTTTATTGTGCACATCTTTGCATGAAATGTTCCTTTGGTATCTCTGATTTTCTTGAAGAGATCTCTAGTCTTTCCCATTCTATTGTTTTCCTCTATTTCTTTGCAGTGATCACTGAGGAAAGTTTTCTTATCTCTCCTTGCTATTCTTTGGAACTCTGCATTCAGATGGGTATATCTTTTCTTTTCTCCTTTGCCTTTCACTTCTCTTCTTTTCTCAGTTATTTTTTCTTCAAATTCGATTCAGTTCAGTTCAGTTCAGTCACTCAGTCGTGTCCGACTCTTTGCAACCCCATGAACCACAGCACACCAGGCCTCCCTGTCCATCACCAACTCCCGGAGTCTACCCAGACCCATGTCCATCGAGTTGGTGATGCCATCCAACCATCTCATCCTCTGTCATCCCCTTCTCCTCCTGCCTTCAATCTTTCCCAGCATCAGGGTCTTTTCAACTGAGTCAGTCTTCGCATCAGCTGGCCAAAGTATTGGAGTTTCAGCTTCAACATCAGTCCTTCCAATGAACACCCAGGAGTGATCTCCTTTCGGATGAACTGGTTGGATCTCCTTGCAGTCCAAGGGACTCTCAAAAGTCTTCTCCAATACCACAGTTCAAAAGCATCAATTCTTCGGCGCTCAGCTTTCTTTATAGTCCAACTCTCACATCCATAGATGACTACTGGAAAAACCACAGCCTTGATTAGACGGACCTTTGTTGGCAAAGTAATGTCTCTGCTTTTTAATATGCTGTCTAGGTTGGTCATAGGAGAAGGCAATGGCAACCCACTCCAGTACTCTTGCCTGGAAAATCCCATGGATGGAGGAGCCTGGTAGGCTACAGTCCATGGGGTCACAAAGAGTCAGACACTTACTGAGCAACTTCACTTTCACTTTTCACTTTCATGCATTGAAGAAGGAAATGGCAACCCACTCCACTGTTCTTGCCTGGAGAATCCCAGGGACAGCGGAGCCTGGTGGACTGCCATCTGTGGGGTCGCAAAGAGTCGGACACGACTGAAGCAATTTAGCAGCAGGAGCAGCAGGTTGGTCATAACTTCCTTCCAAGGAATAAGAGTCTTTTCATTTCATGGCTGCAGTCACCATCTGCAGTGATTTTAGAGCCCAGAAAAATGAATTTAGCCATTGTTTCCACTGTTTCCCCATCTATTTCCCATGAAGTGATGGGACCAGATGCTATGATCTTTGTTTTCTGAATGTTGAGCTTTAAGCCAACTTTTTCACTCTCTGCTTTCACTTTCATGAAGAGGCTCTTTAGTTCTTCTTCACTTTCTGCTATAAGGGTGGTATCATCTGCATATCTAAGGTTATTGTTATTTCTCCCGGCAATCTTGAGTCCAGCTTGTGCTTCATCCAGCCCAGTGTTTCTCATGATGTACTCTTCATATAAGTTAAATAAGCAGGGTGACAATATACAGCCTTGATGCACTCCTTTTCCTATTTGGAACCAGTCTGTTGTTCCTTGTCCAGTTTTAACTGTTGCTTCCTGACCTGCATACAGATTTCTCAGGAGGCAGGTAAGGCAGTCTGGTATTCCCATCTCTGGAAGAATTTTCCACAGTTTGTTGTGATCCACACAGTCCAAGGCGTTGGCATAGTCAATAAAGCTGAAATAGATGTATTTCTGGAACTCTCTTGCTTTTTTGATGATCCAGTGGATGTTGGCAATTTGATCTCTGGTTCCTCTGCCTTTTCTAAAACCAGCTTGAACATCAGGAAGTTCACGGTTCACGTATTGCTGAAGCCTGGCTTGCAGAATTTTGAGCATGACTAATATTTCACCTTGCTAACAGGATAATTATGAAGACCCTGTTATTATAATCCCTCCCTCTAAATAGTTTAAAACATTAGCTGTCCCAGCCTCATCTTCCAAATGGTGCTCTGGAGTGACCTCAGAACACTGCAAGGTGTGGCTTCCCTCACCCTAAAGTGAGCCAGTGAAAACCTCATCTCCGTGATAATTATGTCAGGACTGGACTATGGCCTAGCTCAAATCCACATAGACTTCTGTAAAAGTACGTGGTTCCAGACATCTGTGATGTGTGTCCAATGTGAGTTTCTGAGCTCTGTTCATTTCTGTCCTGGATGGTGTTCACACAATACTTTACCTCAGATTGTTGAAGCCTAAGTTACCAGGGTCATATACTAATGAAAAGCAATTTGTATCACATGGTCAGTTACAAAAAGCACAACAAGGCCCAGATACACACCCAGTTGTCCAGTGAGGATAGGATACTCTGGAGTAAGCAATTGACCCTCCCACACATTAAACCCATCCTGAACCACTTACTCTATAAGATCATGATCTCAAATTGCAGGTTCAATTGCTTGAGACCACCCTACCCTTATCAGTAATAGCCAAAGTATGTGAAGAGCAATTTAATAGATCATAATGATTATGACTGTCTTTCATTAATCACTAACCATGTGACAGAAACTGTGCTAAGTACTTCATAGAGCCGTTATTTAACTTAATGATGATCATCAGTCCTCCACAGAAAATGCCTCCTCTGGGGACAAAGCAAGTACCTGGTTCCCTGGTACCATTCAGAGTTTTATGAAAGCCATACAGAAAACCTTGTCTTGAAAAGACAGAGGCTGATGCCTGATATTCCACCACTGGATCTTCATTCCTTTGGATTAAGGTATTATTTCTGGACATGTTACTAACAGCGACT
Organism: Bos taurus; assembly: GCF_002263795.3. NCBI lineage: Eukaryota > Metazoa > Chordata > Mammalia > Artiodactyla > Bovidae > Bos > Bos taurus. The sequence goes on along the minus strand of NC_037355.1, from coordinate 14,344,552 downwards.
TTAGGAATTAAAAGAAATTCTTGACATTCGCACCTAAGCAGGACTCTCCCCTCCCTTCCCCAGGTGACCTTATTTGATACGAAAGCAAAACTAATTTGTTGAGGAAGGGGACACAGATTGGAGAACCTAAGAAAGTAGATATAGGAAGGGAAACTGGGGGCTCTGGAAGATCAAGGGAAAGCTGAGGGCGGAGCTCTCAGGGGTAAGGTATTTATTCTACAGCTTTTCTCACAGGTAACTTTGCTTCTCTCCTATGCAAAAGAAGTAAACGTGCAAAGAGGAGGTGAATTAGCTACAGCAGAAGAGATTTAACTAGGCTCTAAAGAAGAACTTCTTCCTAGTAGTTTTTGTTCTCTGATATTTGACCCCCATGAAAGCAAAATTCCATGTGTCTACCAACTTTGAATTCATCTTTCCCATTTCTACATGTGTTTCCCACTTCCTTCTGGGTCAATGTCTGCCTAGATTACTAATGATATTAGATTATAGCTTTAGGAGGCATCTTGATTATAATTTTTTGAACCATGCACTGCCAAGAGAAAAGTAAATGCCACTCTCTCCATAAACTGACCATGTAGGAGACGATTCTGCCTCTTTCCACTTTCTGACCTTAACATCAAAAGCATTGTGAGCAGTTTCTCAGCCAGTCCCAACCTAATCACATCATCTTCCACTCTGGTTGGGCACCCCCCGGAGTTTTGCAGCACTCTCTGGAATGTGTATGTCTCGTCTCATTTGTTTGGGTGTTAACAACAGGTGCAGAGTGCTGGCTGGTAGGAGAATGACTTACTTGACCTGCACTCGAGATTCACTATCTCCTTTGTCAGTAACTAACCAGAGAAAGAGTGCGCGATCTGTCTCTTGCTTTGTTGTAAACAGGTCTCAGGGTGCAGATTCTTCTGCATAGGTACTGGGGAGAAGAGAGACTGCTGACAGCCTACAGGCGGCCTGGCAATGTCTGGATTACACACACACAGTGTGCACACAGGAGGTACTCAGGAAAGAATTTTGAATAAATAAATGCAGAGAATCCAGAGTCAATGATGGAGAGAGAGGATCCAAAGAAGGATGAACTTCAAGAAATAACTTTTTTTAAAAACCCATAATTGAACCATGAGAATTTTTGATGGTTGATGTTCTTTCTCTCCCTCTCTGGCCTCTCTCCCCAAAGCTGTTCCAGGACTGGTTCTCAAGAGTCATTCCCAGAAATGAGGGCACTAGAGAAGTGCCTCCTCACAATCGCTTCCCTCCTCTGTGTGCTGCAGGAGCCATCCTGAAGGGCAGGGAGGCAAAGCTCATGGGGTAGGACAGGGAGGGGGCTTCTGAAAAGACCCTGATGGCTGCCTTCAGTTGTGACATTTAGGAGCCCTGATTCATGAATTGCCTGGATTTGAATCCTAGCTCTATCATCCACGAGCTGTGTGAAATTTATTGGCCAGGGTATTTCATCTCTCTGATCCTCAGTTTCCTTATCTGTATAATAGAGCTCAAAAAGTACTGACCTTTTTGGGATATTATGGCATTAAACATGTTGATATCTATGAAGCTCTGAAAACAATCTCTGGCATGTACAGAATAGTCAACACTATGAATAAATTAGTTAAATAAATTATTTAATAATAGTAGAAAAACAAAGTCATGAGAAAGAGAAAGGCAGCCCCCTAATATCTGAGAGAGCTACCTGGCATTCAGCCAGAACTTGTTCTCCTGTGGAACATGGTTTTGCTCAACATCAACATCAGACAAGGCCATTCAGTGACTCTGATGAATCACAACAAAGTAAGACCATTCCATCACCATGTCTGAACAGACAAAACGTGAACATTGTCCAAACCTGAAAATTCCAAACATCCCCTCTCCTAGCTAATATGAGCCACTTGCTTGTTGAATTTTTACATATTACAGCTTTATGCTATGCTGCATCCTTCAAGATCAAATGTATTAAAGAACCCAGTCAGAATTATGCCTGCTTCCTACCAACATCCAACCCAGAGCAGATTCTCTCTTCCTTCATACTCTTCCCCCAAATCACCCAACACCAGCCCAGATCCCAAGAAGGCCTTTTTAATGCCACTTACTGAGACACCCTCATAGTGCCCCATAGGTGCTTGCTCCCTCTCTGCAATGAGGAATAAACCCAGTTGTCAGCTTCAGATGTGTTTCTAGTGAGTTTGATTGGGGGGCATCTACAGCCACCTTATGGAAAAATTCACAAGGAACTCTCTACGTCAGATTTTGAAACATGTTTTGTAATTGTTTTTTCCAGCAATTTTTATTATATATTTATTTATGGCTGTATTGGTCTTCATTGCTGCACGTGGGCTTTCTCTAGTTGCAGAGAGCAGGGCTTCTCTTCATTGCAGTACACGGGCTTCTCACTGCAGTGGCTTCTCTCGTTGCTGAGCACTGGCTCTAGGGCGCACTGGCTTCCGTAGTTATGGCTTATGGCACACAGACTTAGTTGCTCCATGGCAAGTGGGATCTTCCTGAACCGGGGTTATAACCCATGCCCCTGCATTAGCAGAAGGATTCTTAACCTCTGGACCATCAGGGAAGTCTTCCAAGAGTTTTTGAAGCATTGCCCTGGAAAGATTCCTAGGACAGGAGGGAGGAAAAAGTGAACACTTATTTAGTACATGCTAATTGAAAGGTACTAGGTGAGATTCTTAAACCTGATTATTGTACTTAATCTTCAGCATAACCCTGGGCAGCGGATATTTGTTAATTACATTTTACAGCTACAGAGCCTGAGTGTCAGAGGGGCCAAATAACTTGCCCCAAAGTAAAGACAAGCTGATAAGTAGGATAAATCCAGTGGTCAATATTTAGTCAGTAGCAAAGCTTAATTTCATCAGATCTCTAGGAAAAACATAGCAGAATGTTTGTGATCTAACTGGCACAGTTCAAAGATACCTCAGACTCGTTCCCCCACCCTGAAGAAGGAGTGGAAGTGCAAGTGGGACTGGGGAGACCTGAAGCATTCCATGCCGTCTTCCCCTCCCTGCGATAATTGCAGTTTCTTTTTGATTGGTTGAGAATGATGCATATGGGAGCCACAGCCCTTACACTCTTTCCCATGTCAGGGCTTCTTTAGGTTCTGTAGAGATTAGAGAAATCAAAGCCTGCGAATGTCCCAGGAAGGCTGAAGTGCCAGCCAGCCCATTTTCAGATCCTGGTGAGTGCAAACTCTGTGGAAGAGACTGACTCCCCTCTGCAGGAAATCCTCAGGACTTGGTAAATACCAAAGCACTTATATCATCCTATTTTTCCTTTGAATGCTTTCTGATCTTTGCAACTCTCAGAATTTAGCCAGGTACTGTTCCTCTCAATGCCATGACTTCTTGTCACATTGACTGTTTCATCTGACCTTTCCCCTGACACATGTCATGACAAACCTAGGGTATCTTAGAAAATAAATTGTGGGCTACTTAAAGGGTTCAGAAAGCAATTCTCAGTGAGGGTTTGAACCTTCGTTTGATTAAACATTGCCTCCTTCCTAGTCAGTGCCCTAGGCAAAAGAAAACAATTCTCCTTCTCCTGTGACCTGCTCTGTCACAGGAGTCTAACATCTCTTTTCCCCCTGTACACCCACCTCAAATTTTATTCCTGAGGTCCCATTTGATATTTGCTGGAGTATCAACCAGGTTAGAGGGAAAAGAAGTGAGTTGTAGTTTAAAGATCATAAAGAAGCAGATGATCCAAGGAAGAAGAGAGGACCTGCAGACTCCTTTGCAAAGGCACTAGGCAGATTGAGCAAGAATTTATTGGCAGTCACTGGCCAGACCACATGGCCCTATGAGTCCATCATTTGCTTCACACACACATGGCCCAGCCTAAGCAGGAGGCAAGGCAGAAAGGATTCTTTTATGATTCTGGCTTCCCTAAAACTCTCCACAAAAACAATAATGATAAAATTATATGCCAAACTGGCTGTTTATTGAATGGAGACCAGTCTATGGGCCAAGTGTGGCTCAGAGGGAGCTCTATGTGTCTTGCCAAGAAGGGGCAATGGGCCAAAGGAAGCATTCTCCCCAATCACTGTTCCAGTGAGAAGACCTATGTCTAATCCCCCAAATCAGGTCACCTCTCCTCATTCATTTTGCTGAACAGTTTAATGTGACAGGCACAAAAATGGAAAGGAAGTTGGACTGGCCAAGTATTTCTGAGCATTCACAGAGAGCTGGATCAACCTTAACGAGGCAAGAACAGCTGCATAATTTGTGGGCCCAGTGCGAACTGAAAATGTGGAATCTCTTATTCAGAAATCATTAAGACTTTCAAGATGGCAGCAGTAGAGCATTAAACCAAGTGTAAGGCCCATCTAAGCATGTCTATGAAACTGGCTGTGCCCAGAACCAAGGGATCCAGCGAGGTAGGAAGAATAAAGGGAGGCACAATGAAACACATCCTATTTTTGTATGTTAGGGAACATACCTGTCTTAGCCCACAGAGGCAGATTTGATGGTAGACTTCAGGTACCATGACAGCCCAAGAAGATAATTATTTTAAGCCCCAGGGGAGCATGGGCTTCCAGATTCACTGTCATCTCAGTGTTTTCAGCAGCCAGGTGCCACTTCCTGCTACAGGTTACAGCTCACATCTCCTCTTCACGGGAAGAAAACTCTTGGTGTACAAAAGAAGAGAAAGAATATGGGAGTGGCAGAATGTGGCAGATCATTACTTTTCATGGTGAACTTTAGGACATGGAAGCTTAGATTTAGCATACAACAAGAACTTTAACAAGGTAAACTTCAGTTTTAAAGTGGTGGAATTGAGGACTTTATGAACTGGGGGAAGGGCAGAATTCTAATAATGTAATTTTATTCCACCCAAGGACAGTGTCCAACCCACTAATCTATTCTTCAAACCACTGCCTTATACAAATCTTCAGGAAATCTGTGACTGATTTTTGGATTATCTTGCAACTGATGTCTACATGGATGTTTTTAAAAGTTCTAGGGAGCTTAAAGTGCATTTTCCTTAGGATTGACCCATTTAGAGCTCGCAGTTGCTCCTTGTTATTTACACTTTGAAGAATGAATTTGCCAAACAAAAGCAAATTGCAATTCATCCCTTACTTGAAGTATTCTGATATTATTCAAAAGGTGGTGTTAGGCTTGAATTTGGAATAGAAAAGTGTTACATTGGAAATGATTATTTAACAGTGATCTGGTCCAGTGGTTACAAAAGGCTAACTCTCTACGCTGATGTGACAGAACCATCTGTGAAGCTATTAGAAAAATATAAATTCCCTGAAATTTTCCCCAGAAATTTTTCAGTCATTAGCGTAGAGCTGGGGAATCTGTATTTCTATAAAACTATTGATTTTAATTTAGTAAATATTAGAAAGAAATCACATGAGCAGAAGTCTCACAAGTCATAAAACTAAGCATGAAGTAGGAATCAGCCTTTACAGCTCATACATAGATGGACCTGGGTCTGAGAGTCAAGAGTGAAAGTATCATCATACAAGACCCTGAGGGCCTCCCCAGTAGTCCAGTGGCGAAGACTCCACACTCCCAGTGCAAAGAGCCCAGGTTGGATCCCTGGTCAGGAAACTAGATCCCACATGCCCCAGTTAAAAAAGAAAAATCCCGCATGTTGTGATGAAGATTCCAAATGCTGCAACTCAGACCCAGGGTTTTGTTTTTAAATAAATAAATATATATTAAAAAAAAGCCAAGACCCTCTGAGCTGGCACAGGACTGTACACACACAGGCTCACACAACCAGGCAGGACTGTATATATCTGCAGGATGCAAATGTATTTATTTACAAAGGAAGATTCTGTGTCCAAGTTCTGATCATCGTTTAACTTCAAACTTGCTGTGTCATCTTCCCCATTCTTTCCACCAGGAGCAGGGTGGTGTTCTGCCTGTCCGCCGTCTCTCCCCCGGCTAACTGGGAGAAGTCTTAGAAAATCCGAGCAGCCCTTGGAAACGGAACCTCTTCATAAAGCCTTGTAATTTCAGGAGTTCCTTTTTTGACTGAAGGCATTTCCACAGGCTGGCTGGAGGATCTGGAGGCAGAACACCTCCAAGGTCCACAGACACAAACCCAGGGATCTCGTCCTCTCGTGACATGGCCTCGGCCTTACCGTGGCATGTTCCCCCTATTTCCCTCCTTCCCTTTTCAGTATTTTATTTGATTCCTCTCCTTTCGTGTGAACAGCTGGTCCTCGTAAACCCCAGGCGGCTTGTAGTTGGTTTGTTACCATCACTCCACAAGGTGCTCCATTCAGTTCCAGCAGGCACATCGGTTTGGACATCCTCTTCCCATAGCTGTCAGTTCATTTCTCTGGGCTGTAGCTGGAGTGGCCACTGTTCGGGATTTGGTTTCCCTTTTTGCTGCTGAAAGTATATCTGTGTCACTGCCTGTGGTGGGTATTGGGATGATTCCTCTCTTTAGTAGATTGTTAAAATCAATTTCCCAGAGCATCCTTAAGAGGTCAAGGTCTAATGTCTGCTAATAAAGAACGGCTCTGAACAAAGTGGCCTGGATTAGCCTTGCAAGGTGAAAATGACAATGGGCCTGCCTCCAAAATGCTGTAATATTACATGCCAGCCTCTGCCTTGGAACCCTACAAGCCACCATCTTGAGAACATCAAAGGAAATATTTTTCACTTCTAGAGCATGCCAGCTCCTAGAGATACTGCCACACAAAATAAACTGTCCTCCAAGTGACTGAAATTGCTATTTCCCCTCAGTTGTAGGAAAGCATAAATAAATGGGACAGCATGAGATGGAGAAAGCAAAGGGAGAATTTGATACATTGAACACATGAGAGGCACACCCGATATTTCTCTGGGAGATTTATTCAACTTACTGCATCTTAAAGACGCTTGAAGGCTCATCCAAATTCTTTGTAGGCTGGTGCTCAGAGAAGGCAGTGGCAACCCACTTCAGGACTCTTTCCTGGAAACTCCCATGGACGGAGGAGCCTGGTAGGCTACAGCCCATGGGGTCGCGAAGAGTTGGACACGACTGAGCGACTCCACTTTCACTTTTCACTTTCATGTATTGGAGAAGGAAATGGCAACCCACTCCAGTATTCTCACCTGGAGAATCCCGGGGACAGAGGAGCCTGGTAGGCTGCCGTCTATGGGGTCTCACAGAGTGGGACACGACTGAAGCAACTTAGCAGCAGCAGTAGCTGCTGCTAAAACATGGGACAACACTCAATAATTCCACGTGTATCTTTTTAAATACATTTTTAAGCTTTCTGTTACCAAAAAAAAAAAAAAAAAAACTTATAATTGAGTCCTCTAAGAGTGATCTGTGGATAGGTATGCATTTGAGAACTGTTTATTCCTGGTCTACAATAAGTACAGGAAATGAGGATAAGCATTTGGAAGTGTTTATAGTAACTTTATACTGCCACACTGCTTTTACTGCATTTTACAGCTGCATTAGTCACATGAATTCATTTTTTCAAATAAATTTTTAAAACTAGCTTTTTAATCACGTACAGTTTGGGAAATAATGGAATAACACCTGTGTTTGCTACAGTCTGTCCATAGACTTCTCCAGGCCAGAATACTGGAGTAGGTAGTTATTCCCTTCTCCAGGGGATCTTCCAGACCCAGGGACTGAACCCCAGTCTCCTGCATTGCAGGCAGATCCTTTACCATCTGAGCCACCGGGGAAGCCCCATGTTTGCATAACCTAGATTTGTTTCTAACAAACTAGCATAAATACAGAATCCTTCATAGAGAAATACTGTATGAAAAGACATAAAACTATGCACTTAAGATTTGCTTTTAAATTATCTCTTTAACTTTCTAACTGGCTTCTCTATCTTGTTAGCTTATTATATTATTTCCTTGTAAGGGGTGTCACCAAGAAAGTAAGAGATCCATTTTTTCATATTCCTAATATTTCCTAATTCATGGATATTCCAAAATGTTTGTGTACATTAGGCTTTAAAAAATACAAGGGCAAGAAGTATAACCTTTATCATTCCTGGAATACTCTTTTCTAACTCAGTTATGTGTTCTCTGATATTTTTAACAAGTCTGTTCTTTAAAGACATCATTATAGTGGTGTGCCTTATTTAAAATTTATTTCATGAAGGTAAAAACTGTAACTTGCCTTAAAGCTACCCTGTTCTCATATTTTTGATGGAAAATTTTAAGGTAGTTTTATGTGTTCTCAAAAGATTTTAAATATATAAGAAAAGTAATAGAATGGAACTGCTCCCCTTGTTTAGAGATTTAATTCAGGTTTGTGAAACAGAAGGTGGCAGGCCTTTTCACTGTGGAGACTCGGCCCATAGGAAGAGTTTAAGTAGAGCAACCTCATTTGGCTGTTATAAGTGTCAGTTAAAGACTCTGGCGAAGAGGGGGGAAAATAAAGGAAGTGTCACCCACCCACATCAACAGACTTGAAAAGCTGGAAAACTTGATTCACAGAGATTTTTACATCATATTGCATCAGCAGTTTGGACAAAGAGTCAGTAGTCCTTCAGTGAAAAGTTTGTTTGAATATAAACTGTTTTCTAGATGTTTTGCTAAAGTCTTGTAATGTCCAATTCCCACAACCTCTCTATGAGGGATTAAGAAGCACTGAACACAATGAGTTCAGAGTCATTTGTTTTCTCTGGCCTTGAAAAAAAGGAAGGGGGCACACACACACACCAAATTATTGATCTACTCTATTTTTCCTCTTGTAGTTCATCCAAACATTCTATTATGAAGTTGAAACATTTCAGTTACTGTAATTTTTTCCTAAAGATTCTGGTTCCCACACTGAAATTCTGCCTCCACAGTCAGATTCAGAATCCAGTTCCCAAAATCTGTTCCAAAACATTCGTGGCATAACCCTTGAGAAAGGGAACTTCAAGCTCCACTTGTCTCCCTGAAGAATGAGTCAGAGTATTTTTTAAAAGCAACAAAAATGTGAAATCCCTTGATGAAGTGTTTTTGAAGTGTCCTGACCACATCTGTAGAAATGGTCAGATATTATCTAACTCAGTTCACTTTTTAAAGTGGAAAACAAGTAAACTTAGCATGAATCCAGGCAAATGATTCCTTCTGAAAGAAAAGAAAAGCTCATTGTATACACACAAAGGAACTTGGTGTTAAACCCTGGGGTAGTGGCGAGCCCAAAGGAAGGAGCGTGAAAGAAATTGGTGAAAACCAGGGTATAGGATTGAGGTAACTTACAGGGGCAAAATGCCATCTGGAAGTAATGAGAAACTCAGGGAACATGACAATTAGGCACAAAGTTTATGACGATTAGAATTCGCTGCATATCCTTTCCACACATTCAGAGAGTTCTGTTATCAATGTTCTGATGAGTCAGAGATTTAAGAGAATCAACATAAAGAGCCATCAAATACAGTACAGGTTTCTGTACAAAGTGTAAAACCCTCTACCTTCACCTTGAGGGTTCTGACTTCAGTCTTAATAATTCTGGAGGCAGATCCCTGACACTGGAGTTCACAGTCCTCATGACACGTTCTGGCGCAGGAAATGGGCTTCCCCTTCTGATGCAGAAGGCAGATGAACACAGTGAAGATGGATGATGGGCAAAGAAGTCACCCACGCAACGAAAGGAACAGCCAGCTTGTAGTAATGAGCTGCTGCTGCTTCACTGCTCACTGCGTGTCACATGTTATGTGCGATGATTTACACAGGGCCCCTCCTTACCTTTTCAACCATTCTAGAAGGTAGGTATGATTTCCATTTTATAGGGTGAGGACTCTGAGGCAAAGAGGGATTCTCCTGAGATCAAAAGATAAGATCCAAATGCATGTTTGTCAAAGTATAAATTCCAACCTCTTCACCACTCAGCCAAACTACCTGAAAGTTATCTGAATGGCTGTTTGAGGTCAGAAATAGAAGTGACTTACCAGGAAATGGAACAGGATTCTAAGAGAAAAAACAGAATCATGGCCTCTGGCAATGACTGGAATTATATTGTGTTGAAAAAACTTCAGTATGGTATCAAAATTAGCTTAAATGTACACTAACATAATTGAATATATTTAATTAGTAAGTACTGGCCTGGCATGCTGCAGTCCATGACGTTGCACCAACTCTTTGCAACCCCTTAGACTGTAGCCTGCCAGGCTCCTCTCTCCATGGAATTCTCCAGGCAAAAATATACAGGAGTGAGTTGCCATTCCCTTCTCTAGGGGATCCCAGCCCAGAGATGGAACCCAAGTCTTCTGCATTACAGGCGTTTTCTTTACTGTCTGAGCCACCAGGGAAGCCCCAAATCCTGTCCAGGGACAGGACAAATCCTAAGCCAATTTAATAGTGTATACCAAGATTTATATAACCAGGAGAATGAAATACCCTTGGAAACAGTCATCCAAGGAGACTCCATTTATTCCATTGTTCAGTATCTTTGGGAGGTCTGTTTTTTTTTTAAACACCTATACTTCTTATGCTGTACAGTATATCCTGCAGATTATTTTATACATAACAGTTTGTACCTCTTAATCCCCTATCCCCCCCTTCCCTCTCTCTACTGGTAACCACTAGTTTGCTATCTATATGTGTGGTTCTGCTTCTTTTTTGTTTTATTCACTAGTTTGGTGTATTTTTAGATTCCACATATAAGTGATGTCATACAGTATTTGTCTTTCTCTGACTTATTTCACTTAGCATAATACCTTCCAAGTCCATTCATGTTGTTGGAAATGGCAAAATATTCTTTTTTTTTTATGGCTGAGTAGTATTATATTGTGTATATATACTACATCTTTATCCATTCATCTGTTGATGGACACTTAGGTTGCTTCCATATCTTGGCAGTTATAAATAATGCTGCCATGAACACTGGGGTTCATGTATCTTTTTTAATTACTGTTTTTAGGTTTGGGGGATATATACCCAGGAATGGAATTTCTGGATTATTTTGGAGTTCTATTTTTAGTTTTTAAAGAATCTTCTGTACTGCTGTACAATGGCTGCACGAATTTGCATTCCCACCACCAAGGTACAAGAGTTCCCTTTTCCCCGTATCCTTGCCACCACATTTATTATTTGATGTTAGCTATTATGACAGGTATGAGGTGGTATCTCATTGTGGTTTTGATTTGCATTTTCCTCATGATTAACAATGGAGAAGGCAGTGGCACCCCACTCCAGTACTCTTGCCTGGAAAATCCCATGGATGGAGGAGCCTGGTGGGCTGCAGTCCATGGGGTCGTGAAGAGTCGGACACGACTGAACGACTTCACTTTCACCTTTCACTTTCATGCATTGGAGAAGGAAATGGCAGCCCACTCCAGTATTCTTGCCTGGAGAATCCCAGGGACGGGGGAGCCTGCTGGGCTGCCGTCTATGGGGTCGCACAGAGTTGGACACAACTGAAGCGACTTAGCCGCATGATTAACAATATTGAGCATCTTTTCATGTGTCTGTTGGCCATTTGCATATCCTCTTTGGAAAAATGTCTATTTAGCTCTTCTGCTCATTTTTTAATTGGATTATTTGTTTTTTGATGTTGAGTTGTATGATCTGTTTATGTATTTTGGATTTTAACTCCTTTCCAGTCATATCAATTGCAAATATTTTCTCCCATTCAGTTTGTTCTCTTTTCATTCTATTGATGGTTTCCTTTGCTGTATTTAGGTCCCATATGTTTACTTTTGCTTTTATTTCTTTTTGCCTCAGGAAACAGATCCAAAAAAATATTGGTACAATTAATGTCAAACAGTATTCTGCCTGTGTTTTCCTCTAGAAGTTTTATGGTTTCCAGTCTTACATTTAGGTTAATCCAGATTTAGTTTATTTCTCTATATGATGTTAGAGAATGTTCTCATTTCATTCTTTTATATGCAGTTGTCCAGTTTTTGCAGCACCACTTATTGAGGAGACTGCCATAGACTAATTGACCAAAAGTGCATGGGTTTATTTCTGGGCTCTCTATTCTGTTTCATTGATCTGTGTGTCTGTTTTTTGTGCCAGTGCCATACTGTTTTTATTACTGTACCTTTGTAATATAGTTCAAAGTCAGCATGATTCCTTCAGCTATATTTTTCTTTCTCAAGATTGTTTTGGCTATTCAGAGTCTTTTCTGTTTCCATACAAATTTTTTAAATTATTTGTTTTAGTTCTGTGAAAAATGCTACTGGTAATTTGATAGGGATTGCACAGCATAGGTAGATTGCCGTGAGTAGTATGGTCATTTTAACAATATTAGTTCTTTCAATTCAAGAACACAGTATATCTTTCCATCTGTGCTGTCTTCAGTTTCTTTCTTCAGTGTCTTATAGTTTTCTGAGTACAGGTCTCTTACCTCTGGTAGGTTTATTCCTAGGCATTTTATTCTTTATGATACAGTGGTAAATGGGATTGTTTAACTAGATGATTATTACTGAATAAAAATGCAGGATTTCTGTATAATAATTTTATATCTTGCAAATTAATTTTGTATCTTACTGAATTTATTGATGAGCTCTAGTAGTTTTCTGGTAGTGTCTTTTAGGACTTTTTAAAGTATAATATCATGTCATCTGCAAACAGTTACAGTTTTACTTCTTACTTTTAAATTTGGATTCATTTTATTTTTTCTTGTCTTTTATTGTAGCTAGGACTTCCAGTACTATATTGAATAAAAGTGGCAAGTGTGGGCATACTTGTCTTGCTCCTAATCTTAGAGGAAATTTTTTTCAGCTTTTCATTATTGAGATAATGTTAGCTGTGGGTCTGTCATGTATGGACTTTATTACATTGCCCACTTTCTGGAGAGTCATTATCATAAATGGGTATTGAATTTCATCCAAAGCTTTTTCTGCATCTCTTAGGTGGTCATATGATTTTTATTCTTCAGTTTGTTGGTATGGTATATCACACTGATTGATTTGCAGATATTGAGAAATCCTTGTATCCCTGGGATAAATCCTAGTTGATCATAGTATATGATCCTTTTAATTGTTTTTATTGCTGGATTTGGTTTGTTAATATTTTGTTGAGTTTTGCATCTATGTTCATCACTGATATTGGCCTGTAATTTTTTTTTTTTTTTGAGATATCTTCTGCTTTAGGTATCAGGGTGATGATGGCTTCATAGAAAGAGTTTGGAAATGTTCCTTCCTTGGAAATTTTTGAAATCGCTTGAGAAGTATAGATATTAACTCTTCTCTAAATGTTTGAAGCAACAGTTAGAACTGGACATGGAACAACAGACCGGTTCCAAATAGGAAAAGAAGTACGTCAAGGCTGTATATTGTCACCCTGCTTATTTAACTTATATGCAGAGTACATCATGAGAAACGCTGGACTGGAAGAAACACAAGCTGGAATCAAGATTGCCGGGAGAAATATCAATCACCTCAGATATGCAGATGACACCACCCTTATGGCAGAAAGTGAAGAGGAACTCAAAAGCCTCTTGATGAAAGTGAAAGTGGAGAGTGAAAAAGTTGGCTTAAAGCTCAGCATTCAGAAAACGAAGATCATGGCATCCGGTCCCACCACTTCATGGGAAATAGATGGGGAAACAGTGATAACAGTGGCAGACTTTATTTTTTGGGGCTCCAAAATCACTGCAGATAATGACTGCAGCCATGAAATAAAAGACACTCCTTGGAAGGAAAGTTATGACCAACCTAGATAGCATATTCAAAAGCAGAGACATTGCTTTGCCAACAAAGGTCCATCTAGTCAAGGCTGTGGTTTTTCCTATGGTCATGTATAGATGTGAGAGTTGGACTGTGAAGAAGGCTGAGTGCCGAAGAACTGATGCTTTTGAACTGTGGTGTTGGATAAGACTCTTAAGAGTCCCTTGGACTGCAAGGAGATCCAACCAGTCCATTCTGAAGGAGATCATCCCTGGGATTTCTTTGGAAGGAATGATGCTAAAGCTGAAACTCCAGTACTTTGGCCACCTCATGCGAAGAGTTGACTCATTGGAAAAGACTCTGATGCTGGGAGGGATTGGGGGCAGGAGGAGAAGGGGACGACAGAGGGCGAGATGGCTGGATGGCATCACTGACTCGATGGACGTGAGTCTGAGTGAACTCCAGGAGTTGGTGATGGACAGGAAGGCCTGGTGTGCTGCGATTCATGGGGTCTCAAAGAGTCGGACAGGACTGAGCGACTGAACTGAACTGAAATGTTTGGTAGAATTTACCTGTGAAGTCATCCAGTCCTAGAATTTTGTTTTTTGGGAGTTTGTAAATTACTGATTCAATTTCATTACTGATAATTTGTCTGTTCATATTTTCTATGTCTTCTGGTTCAGTTTTTGGAGATTGTATGTTTCTAACAATTTGTCCATTTCTCTTATGTTGTGTCTTTTGTTGCCATTTAGTTGTTCATAGTAGTCTCTTACAATTATTGTATTTCATGGTATCAGTTGTACCTTCTTTTTCATTTCTGATTTTATTGATTTAGGCCTTCTTCATCTTTTTTTCTAGATGAATCTTGTTAAAAATATATTAGTTTTACTTTTCCAAAGAGTCAGCTTTCAGTTTCATTGATCTTTCTATTATTTTTTAGTTTTTATTTTATTTGTTTCTGCTCTGAGCTTTATGATTTCTTTCCTTCTACTAACTTTGAGTTTTGTTTGTTGTTCTATTTGCTTTAGGTATAAGTTTTGTTTATTTATTTAAGGCTTTTCTGATTTCCGGAGGTAACCTGGTATTGCTAATATACTTCCCTCATAGAACTGTTTTTTCTGTCCTATAGGTTTTGAGTCATCATGTTTTCATTTCTGTTTGTATGTATTTTTTAATTTCCTTTTTGATTTCTTCAGTAATCCATTGGTATATTGTTCAGCCTTCTTGTGTTTGTGTTTTTTCATTTTTTTTTTTAAATCTTGTAGTTGCTTCTAAACTCTTAGGGTTGTGGTTGAAAAAAGTGCTTGATATTATTTTAGTCTTAATTTGCTGAGGTTTGCCTAGCATGTGATCTATCTTGGAGAATGTTCCGTGTACTCTTGAAAAGCGTATCCTGCTGCTTTTGAATGGAATGCTCTATAAATGCCAATTAAATCCATCTGGTCTAATGTGTTATTTAAAGCCAGTGTTTTCTTATGAATTTTCTGTCTGGATGATCTCTTCATTTATGTAAATGGGATGTTTAAACTCTCCTACTATTATTGTTTGGCTATCAGTTTCTCCTTTTATGTTTGTTAATAGTCCCTTATATATTGAGATGCTCCTGTGTTGGGTGTAAATATATTTACAATTGTGATGTTTTATTCTGGGGCTGACTCCCTGATGTGATCTTTGTTTCTTATCGGAGAAGGCAATGGCACCCCACTATTTTGTCTAATATAAGTATTGTTACTCTGACTTTCTTTTGATTTCCATTTGCATAAAATAACTTTCTCCATTCCCTTCCAGTTTGTGTGTTTCTCCAGATCTGAAGTGAGTCTCTTGTAGGCAGCGTATATACAGGTCTTGATTTTTTAATCCATTCAGCCATTTTGTGTCTTTTGATTTAAAGTCCATTAACATTTAACGTAATTATAGCTGTTATGTTCTTATTTTGTTACTTGTTTGTCAGCTACTTTGTAGATCATTTTTTCCCATTTCTTTTTTTCTTTTTCTTTTGTGATTTAATAGCTATTTTTAGTGTTGTGTTTGGAGTCCTTTTTCTTTTTTGTGTATACACCTACTATAGATTTTTCATTTGTGGTTACCATCAGGTTTATATATATATACAGGTTTTATAGTTTTTATATTATTGTTTTCAGTTGCTGATATGTTATTTTCAAATGCATTAAAAAGGCTGCATCTCTGCTTTCCTCCCCTCATTACTGCCACAAAAATTCCAAAATGAACAGTTCGTTGGAAAAGGCAAACATACCATAAAGTAGGAAATTATCCACACAAAAAACTAGTAGGAAGGTTTAAAAAACCAAAGTACTAGAATCATCTATATCCAGAATAAGCAGAGACAAGACAATTGAGAGTTCTTTGTTTGGAATTAACTTCTAACTATTGCTGTATTTTTCCAGTTTCATTGATATTTAATTGACATATATCACTGAATAAGTTTAAGATGTACCACATAATGGTTTAACTTTCATACATTGTGAAATGATTACTGCAATAAGTTTGTGTAGCAGCCATCATCTTTATATAGATACAATAAAAAGAAAAGGAGGAAAAAATTATTTTCTTGTAAAGAGACCTCTCAGAATTTACTCTTTTAACAACTTTATTATATAGCAGTGTTAACTATAGTTATCATGTTGTATATTATATTTCTAGTACTTCTTTATCTTGTAACTGAAATTTTGTATCCTTTAACCATGTTCCTCCAAAATTCTTCCCTACCTGCTGCCTCTGACAATCATTAGTTCTTTTCTATGAGTTTTTTTTTTTTTTTAATTAGACTGTGAATGTAAGATCATACTACATTTGTTTTTGTTTGACTTATTTCACTTAAAGCCCTCAGGATCAATCTCTGTTTTTGAAAATGGCAGAATTGTCTCATTTTTATGAGAGAATAAAATGAATAATAATACTGAATAATATTCAGTTAAATAATACTCCATTGTATATATTTACCACAACTTCTTGATCCATTTATCCCTTGATGGACCCTTAGGTTGCTTTCGTACTTTGACAATTTGCAAATAATATTGCTACTGTGAACATGGGAGTGTAGATACCTCTTAAAGTTTGTCTCTGTTTTCTTTGGATGTGTTTCCAGAGGTGGAATTGCTGGATTATATAATAGTTTTATTTGTAATATTTTGAGACTCCTCCATTCTGTTTTCCACAGTGGCTATACTAGTTGACAGTCCTACCAATAATGTACAAGGATTCCCATTTCTCCATATTCTTTCCACATTTATTTTACCTTGTCTTTTTTCATGATGGCCATTCTAATGGTTATGAGGTGATACATCATTGTGGTTTTGATTCAGATTGGTTCACTCACTCAGTTGTGTCCAACTCTTTGTGACCCCATGGACTGCAGCATGCCAGGCCTCCCTGTCCATCACCAACTCCCAGAGTCCACCCTAACCCCTGTCCATTGAGTCGGTGATGCCATCCAACCATCTCATCCTCTGTCATCCCCTTTTCCTCCTGCCTTCAATCTTGCCTAGCATCAGGGTCTTTTCAAATGAGTCAGCTCTTCACATCAGGTAGCCAAAGTATTGGAGTTTCAGCTTCAACATTAGTCCTTCCAATGAACACTCAGGACTGATCTCCTTTAGGATGGACTGGTTGGATATCCTTGCCGTCCAAGGGACTCTCAAGAGTCTTCTCCAACACCACAGGTCAAAAGCATCAATTCTTCGGTGCTCAGCTTTCTTTATAGTCCCAACTCTCACATCCATACATGACTACTGGAAAAACCATACCCTTGACTAGACGGACCTTTGTTGGCAAAGTAATGTCTCTGCTTTGAATATGCTATCTAGGTTGGTCATAACTTTCCTTCCAAGGACTAAGCGTCTTTTAATTTCATGGCTGCAGTCACCATCTGCAGTGATTTTGGAGCCCAGAAAAATAAAATCTGCCACTGTTTCCACTGTTTACTCATCTAATTGCCCTGAAGTGATGGGACCAGATGCCATGATCTTCGTTTTCTGGATGTTGAGCTTTGAGCTAACTTTTTCACTCTCCTCTTTCACTTTCATCAAGAGGCTCTTTAGTTCTTCTTCACTTTCTGCCATAAGGGTGGTATCATCTGCATATCTGAGGTTATTGATATTTCTCCTGGCAATCTTGATTCCAGCTTGTGCTTCCTCCAGCCCAGCGTTTCGTATAATGTACTCTGCATATAAGTTAAATAAGCAGGGTGACAATATACAGCCTTGACATACTCCTTTTCCTATTTGGAACAGTCTGTTGTTCCATGTCCAGTTCTAACTGTTGCTTCCTGACCTGCATACAGATTTTCAAGAGGCAGGTCAGGTGATCTGGCATTCCCATCTCTTTCAGAATTTTCCACAGTTTGTTGTGATCCACAGAGTCAAAGACTTTGGCATAGTTAATAAAGCAGAAATAGATGTTTTTCTGGAACTCTGTTTTTTCAACAATTGGCATTTCCCTAATGACTAGTGATGTTAAGCATCCTTTCATGTATTTGTTGGCCATTTCTAAATCTTCTTTGGAAAAATGTCTATTTGTATTTTTTCCTTAATTTTTTTTTTGCTGTTGAGTTTATGAGTTCTTTATATATTTTAGATATTAACTCCTTATCAGATATATGGATTACAGATACTTTTTCTCATTTCTAGGTGATCTTTTCACTTCGTTGTTACTTTTGCTGTGCAGAAGCATTTTGGTTTCATATAGTCCTACTTTTAAATTTTTGCTTTTGTTGCTTAGGTTCTAGGAATCATACCAAAAATTTATTGCCAAGACCTATGTCAAGGAGTTTTTTCCCATATTTTCTTCTGGTAGTTTTACTGTTAGCTTCAGGTCTTACCTTTAAGTCCTAGTCCATATTTAGTTAATTTTTGTGAGTGGTGTAAGACAGAGATCTAGTTATAGTCTTCTACATGTGTCCAGTTTACTGAATACATTGATTAAGCCTAACAGCTTTGTGAGTTCTTTAGGATATTCTACATATAAAATCATACCATCTGCAGAAAGAGGCAATTTTAACTTGTTTTCAAATTTTGATGACTTCCCTGGTAGCTGAGATGGTTAAGAATCTCCCTGCAATGCAGGAGACCCAGTTTCAATCCCTGAGTCAGGAAGATTCCCTGGAGAAGGTTTTGACTACCCACTTTAGTATTCTTGGCTGGAAAAACCCATGGACAGAGGAGCCTGGTAGGCTACAAAGAATTGGACATGTAGAATTGTGTCCAACTCTTTGTAGGAGTTGCAAAGAGTCGGACACAACTGAGCAACTAACAATTTGAAAACTTCTTTTTCTTGCCTGATGTTCTAGCTAGAATTTCCAGTACTGTGTTGAATGGAGTGGTGAAGGTTGGGCACCCTTATCTTGTTTCTGATCTTAGAGGAAATGCTTTTAATCTTTCTCCATTGAGCATGATATATTAGCTGTGGGCTTATCACATATGGGCTTTATGTTGAGATACATTTCTTTAATACCTAATTTGTTAACTTTGTATCATTAAAAGATGTTGATTTTTCAAATGTTTTTTCTGCATCTGTTGATATGATCATAATTTTTTCCCTTTTGTTTTATTAATGTGATATATCATATTGATCGATTTGTGTCTTTTGAATCATTCTCACATCCAGGGATAAATTCCATTGACCATGGTGAATGATAGTTTAGTGTCCTGCTGAATTTACTTTGCTTATATGTTATTGAGCATCTTTCCCTTTATATTGATAAGAGATATTGGGTCAGTAATTTTCTTTTCTGATAGTGCCCTTTTGTGTTTTGGTTTCAGGTAACACTGGCCTTGTGAAATGAGTTTGGCCATGTTCCCTCCTCTTCAATATTTTGGAATAGTGTGACAAGGATAAGTATTAGCTCTTCTTGTGTTTGTTAGAGTTCCCCCTGTGAAGCCACCTGGTCCTAGACTTTTGTTTTGGACAGGGATGGGGGAAGAGTTTTTTGACTACCAATTCAGTTTCATTGCTAGTGATTACTCTGTTCAGATTTTCTATTTCTTTCCGATTCAGTCTTCAAATATTTTGTGTTTCTAGGAATTTGTCCATTTGTCCTAGGTTATCCACTCTATTGGCATATAACTGCTCATAGTATTCCCGTATGATTGTCTGGGTTTCCCTGGTGGCTCAGATGTTAAAGAGTCTGCCTGCAGTGAGGGAAATGCAGGTTCAATTCCTGGGTCGGGACAATCCCCTGGAGCAGAAAATGGCAACCTGCTCCAGTATCCTTACCTGGAGAATTCCATGGACAAAGGAGCCTGGCAGGCTACATACAGTCCATGGAGTCACCAAGAGTTGGACTTGACTGAGGGACTAACACTTTTTGATTGTTTATATTTCTATGATATAAATTGTTAAGTTCTCCTCTTTCATTTCTAATTTTATTTATTTGGGCCCTCTCTCTCCTTTTCTTGGTGAGTCTGGGTAAATATTTGTCTATTTTGTATATTATCTTTTAAAAACTAGTCCTTATTTCATTGAGCTTTTCTGTTTGTGTTTTAGTCTTTGTTTTATTAAGGGTGTTTGTGGAGTTCTGTTCTTTCATTTGTAACATATCTTTTGTCTTCTCATTTCATTTGACTTCCTGTGTTTGTTTTTATGAATTAGGTGAAACAGTTATCCTCCCAGTATTGAAAACATGTCCTTGTGTTGGAGCATCCTCATACAGACTACATGTGTCTTGTGGCTTTGGCAGGAGGACTGGAGCTGAAGTGGTCATGGGCTGGCACTTTTCCCAGAGGATACCGGGGGATCCACCTTGGTGGGTAGGGGGTGGTAGCTGGAGCCAGAGCCTGGTGCAACCAGGGCTTCTCCCAGGTTACACCTTGATGAGGGTGAGAAACACTGAAGCCCAGCATGGACCAGGGCTTCTCCTATGGTATCCCAGGGGCTATGGCCTTGGTGGGTAGAAGGGACTGGAGTCTGCACTCAGAACAGGGCAGAAGGCATGCTGTCTTAAGCTGACTAGAGTGCCAGGTGCTTTTTAATCTGTTGACTCTATGCTGGAACTCAGAGCAAGTGACCAAGACCAAATCTTGGTTTTCTGTTATCTTCTGGCTGTCCTGGTTATAAGCCCCAATGGTATTTGGAATCAGTTAGGGGGGTTTATATCCCCAGTTCCAGTCCCCAGTGCTGAGGTACTCTATTTGAGGTTTGAACTCCTCACTTCTTCTGGAGGACTTCCAAGTTTGTGATTTCCCCTTCTGCTTGCGGGTCACACACTGGGGCTCTTGGTCCTGACTAGAATGCATCTCTGCCTCACTACCTGTCACAAAGATTTTTTCATATATCCTTAATTGTAGAAGAGGTGTTCTGCTAGTCTTCAGGTTCTTCTCAGATAAAATTCTTCTATATATGGTTTTAGATTTGGTGTGTCCATGGGAGGAGTTGAGCTCAGAATGTTCCTACACTGTCATCTGCATTCTTTTCATTCTTTTTCTTCCTGTGACTAGATAATGTCCTATTTTCCACATTGCTGATTCTTCGTTCTGCATGGTCAAGTGGGTTTTTCAAGCTCTCTATTGAATTATCAATTCATTTATTCTACTTTTCAGATCTAGAATTTCCATTTTGAGTATGTCTGTTTTTGTTTGCTGATGTTCACGTTGTTTGGTAGTAGTTTCTATTTCTTTGTTAAACTTATTTTGTTCATGCATTTGCTATTGTCGTTCAGTCGCTCAGTCATGTCCTACTCTTTGTAACATGGTGGACTCCAGCACATCAGACTTTCCTGCCCTTCATTATCTCCCAGAGTTTGCTCAAGTTCATGTCCATTGAGTCGGTGATGCTATCTAACCATCTCATCCTCTGCACTCCCTTCTCCTTTTGCCTTCTATCTTTCCTAGGATCAGGGTCTTCTCCAGAATCAGCTCTTCACATCAGGTGGCCAGAGTATTGGAGCTGCAGCATCAGTCCTTCCAATGAATACTCAGGATTGATTTCTTTAGGATTGACTGGCTTGATTCTCTTGCAGTTCAAGGAACTCTCAAGAGTCTTCTCCAGCACCACAATTCAGAAGCATCAATTCTTTGGCACTCAGCCTTCTTTTGGGTCCAACTCTCACATCTGTATATGACTACTGGAAAAACCATAGCTTTGACTATATGGACCTTTGTTGGCAAAGTGATGTTTCTGCTTTTTAACACACTAAGTTCATCATAGCTTTCCTTCCAAGGAACAAGTATCTTTAATTTTCATGGCTGCAGTGACTGTCAGCAGTGATTTTGGAGCCCAAGAAAATAAAATCTGCCACTGCTTCCACTCTTCCCCCTTCTATTTGCCATAAAGTGATGCCATGATCTTAGTTTTTTGAATGATAAGTTTTAAGCCAACTTTTTCACTCTTTTCACCCTCATCAAGAGGCTCTTTAGTTCCTCATCACTTTCTGTGATTAGCGTGGAATTATCTGCATATCTGAGTTTGTTATTTCTCCCAGCAATCTTTATTCCAGCTTATGAGTCATCCAGCCTAGCATTTCGCATGACGCATTCTGCATATAGGTAAAGTGATCTGGTATTCCCATCTCTTTAAGGAATTTCCCCAGTTTGTTGTGATCCACACAATTAAAGGCTTTAGCATAGTCAACGAAGCAGATGTTTTTCTGGAACCCCTTTGCTTTCTCTATGATCCAGAGAATGTTGGCAATTTGATCTCTTGTTCCTCTGCCTTTTCTAAATACAACTTTATACATCTGGAAGTTCTCAGTTCACATACTGCTGAAAGCAAGCCTGAAGGTTTTTGAGCATAACCTTACTAGCATGTGAAATCAGCGCAATTGTCCAGTAGTTTGAACATTCTTTGGTACTGCCCTTTTTTGGGGTTGGAATGAAAACTGACCTTTCTAGTCCTGTGGCCATTGCTGAGTTTTCCAAATTTGCTGACATTTTGAGTGCTACACTTTAACAGCATCATCTTTTAGAATTTGAAATACCTCAGATGGAATTCCATCACCTCCACAAGACTTATTCATAGTAATGCTTCCTAAGGCCCACTTGACTTCACACTCCAGGATGTCTAGCTCTAGGTAAGTGACCACACCATCGTGGTTATCTGGGTCATTAAGACCTTTTTTGTATAGTTCTTCTGTGTATTCTTGCCACCTCTTCTTAATTTCTTCTACTTCTGTTAAGTTCTTACCATTTCTGTCTTTTATTGTGTCCATCCTTAGATTACTTTCCTAATTTCATTGAGTTGCCTGTGTATTTTTATAGTTCACTAAACTTTTTAAAAACAATTATTCTCAATTCTTTGCCTGATGTTTAACAGCTTTTCATTTATTAATTTCCTCGCATGGTGTCATATTTACGTAATGTTTTATGAGCCTTGATTTCTTACACTGGTTTATTTGCATAAGTGGTCTCCTTTTCCGTACTTTGCTGGTTCACCTTGGCAGAGATAGGTTTTCATTAGTTCAGTTGGATTTCTGGGCATGTTTATCGGTAAGGTCTTTGGGCAGGTGGGGAGCTGCTAAGGATCTATTTGGGGCAAGGCAACTGAGCTCTTGAGGTGGGAGTGAGGCCTGTGCCACTAGCTGAGAATAGCTGGATAGACTGCTGCTTGGTTCCCTGCACAAGGGATATAGGATAGGATGTGCTCCACATTTGCCTGGAATGCCTCCTCTGAGAACCTGAGTCAGGCAGACCTACACCCCACTCAGAGTTCCCTGGTCAGACTGTGCTACCTTCTTGGTTCTGCAGGTGATACTTATTAAATGATCATGACTGAGCTCTTTACTCGACAGTAGGTGGGGCTGTGAAGTAGCTTGCCTTGCAGGATTGCTGGACAGGATGCAGGCCATGGGTTTGGGGACCAAAATCTGGCAAAAGCGTACACTGATTATCTTGGTCAGGTGAGGCCACCAGTTTTGCTCTGCAGATGGGAAAAGCCATAGGTTGTGGCTCATGGGTTTTAAGCAACACTGTAAGCAGGACTATTGGAGGGGCTATGCATTGTGCTCTGGTTAGCTTCCCTGATCAGAAAGCCTGAAGGAGCTGAGAGTTTATTTCCCTTCCTCAATGCAGTGGGAGGAGCATCTCCAAGACAGTAAGTCTCTCTGTTTGTGGTACTGACTGAAGCCAATCCAGTTGGCCCAAGCTCCCTGGTCAAACAGGGTTGCTTGCTTTGCTCTTGAGGTCAGCTCTGCCCTTCCTCCTCTCAGGTTGAGTTAATCAGCCACTTCCAGGTGTTCTGCCAACCCTTCCTGCAGACGGGGTGGACAGTCACAATCTACAGAGGGTGGGGCAGACCAGGCTCCAGAGCTGGAAGATCTCCTCCTTTGAGGACCTGAATCAGCCAAACCTGCACCCCTCTGAGTTCCCTGGTCAGACTGTGCTACCTTCTTGGTTCTGCAGATGAGCAAAGCCGCTGCTTGGGACTACTACTTGGGCACGGCAGATAGGAACTCAGACTGCCAAGATCCAAGGGCTGGTTGTTGCAAGCCCCTCTTACTGGTATTTTATCCATGAATAGTTTTTAGGTCTTATTTTAGTTAGGGGAAGTGAAGGAGGAATGAACTGTCACCATCTTGGTGATACCATTCTCTATGACTGCATTCTCAGAGTATCCTCAGGGGTAGAAACCTCATGTTCTTTCAAGGTAAATCTGATTTCTAAATATGGCAGAGTCACCTGGAGTCAAATCTAAGAAGTGATGCATCATCATATAAAGCTGTACCATCACTTTTGATCACACACTCCTTTCAAGAATGTGATTAAACCTATGAAATGTAGACAGAGGAGGAAAGGAGGCTGTGAATAATATCATGCATTGAAAGCACAGCCTGTTTCTATGAGATGGGTACTTTCAATCATTTTGTCAAAAAGCTTGATTTCCAGACAGCACTCAAGTTCCCTTCAGTTCAGTTCAGTTCTTCAGTCGTCTCCGACTCTTTGCGACCCCATGAATTGCAGCACGCCAGGCCTCCCTGTCCATCACCAACTCCTGGAGTTCACTCAAACTCACGTCCATCGACTTGGTGATGCCATCCAGCCATCCCATCCTCTGTCGTCCCCTTCTCCTCCTGCCCCCAATCCCTCCCAGCATCAGAGTCTTTTCCAATAAGTCAACTCTTCGCATCAGGTGGCCAAAGTACTGGAGTTTCAGCTTTAGCATCATTCCTTCCAAAGAACACCCAGGACTGATCTCCTTTAGGATGGACTGGTTGGATCTCCTTGCAGTCCTAGGGACTCTCAAGAGTCTTCTCCAACACCACAGTTCAAAAGCATCAATGCATGGAGGCCTGTGGGGAAGGGTAGGTGTTTCATCCTTCAATCCCTCTTCAACAGTTCCATCTTTCTTCATTTCAAATGTAAGTTTGGTGAGGATAAGGGTTCATGTTTCATTTACTGCTGTTCCTAGAAGAGGGCCTGGCACTTAGCCCTCATTTAAGTATTTGTATAATGAAGAATACTTGAATATTGGGTTCACAGTAATATTTCAGTTATCAAAAGAACTATTGTGCTAGAAACAATTTTTAAGAACCACCAGCACAGGTAATTGGGGATAATTCTGGGAGTATAATGGGTGGAGGGCCAGGGTTTCTCTGAGATTTAGACAAATCTAGAATTAATAGTCCAGTATCCATTCTGTTTGAGAGTAAGTTCAGACACGATCTCAGAGCAGGGCAGAATAACCATTCAGTATGCTGGCACAGTCAGTCTCTGAAATGAGAACCTGGGTCAGAAAGCCCAGCTTCACTTTAGTAAGGAGCTCCTTTGCTGATGGATGAGGTTGTCAAAGCGATCATACACTGAAGTCTGTATTTTTAAAAAAGAAGAATGAACAAGAATAAAACCTGTTTCATCATCTTACTCTTTATATATGTACCTATTGGTGAGCACAGAAAAAATGATTGATGATTACTGGTGCTGGATTCTCTGGCTAAAATAAAGTGCCTTCGTTTTTTGCTGAAAATGAGGACTGTCAATGCAAAACAAGAGTATGGACAGTGGATATTTAATTCAACTTGCAGAAATGTCTTTCAATTCTGCTGAGAATAGAAAAGTTAGAAAACAAAGACACATTTCATGTAGCAAGGGCAATACAAAGGGGTTATATAAATTTATTTTTCATATAACAACTGATTAGAAAAATTCCCATTTTCAATGTTTAATTCCATCTCTCATTTTAAAAAAAAATCACTAAAAGGACAAAAACCCACACAAAAATACAATCTGTATCTGTTCTATATTTACAGATAACCGGTCACTATTAAGGCACAGATCGATTAAAAACATTTATTCAAATAATCCAAATATTTTGTGCATCATATAACACTGACAACATGGTATACTGTAGTGTCATATTCCCTTCATTGCATCGAGAAAGTGAGAAGAGTAATTTCCAGTGTTTTTATTTTTTTTAGCCACTCTATTTAATCTAGGTTTAATTGGGAGAGTTTTCCCTTTGGCATAATATCAAAGCACTGTTCATAAAACCTATATCCACTCAATACTGCAAATTCATTCCGTCTTCCTCCTGTTGCAAATGCATGGTGGAGAGTTGGGAAAAGACTCCAAATGACTGTTTTGTGGGGGCCAAGATCTTATTAAAGAAATGATAACATTTAGAGCACTGTATTTTTGCACAGGAAACAAATCTGGAATTCTTATTGTATGCTGAATGTGTGGCATGATGTGTTCATATAGCCGTATATGTCAGGGAGCTCCATGTGCTGACCTGCATCCATGCTCCCTGTGTGCAGGATGATTCCGTTCTGTTTGCAAAGGGAACAATTTAGTTCTACATCCATAAGTAGATACAGTTCCTTTTAGAAATGGACATCCCCTTAGTGCTCTTTGATAACTTCATGACAGGCCCGTTACCTATGCCTTCAAGGTAACCAGTACTTTTTAAGTGAACATTTTTCTGCGTGCAATATTTCTCTCTTGGGTTTTGTTCTTACTTTAACGATTAGCCAAGTATTTCTTACCCCACATTTGTACGAAAGTCCCCAGTTGTGTGTATGACTCTAACGCTTTCTGGGAGAGCACTCGGCAGTGGTTTATGTCCATGCAGAAGAAAGTCTTGAATACTGAACATAAATAAGGCATTACAGTACAGGGAAGTCACCACATTCCTAATGGGAAAGTTTTCCAACAAATTCATACACTTGGAAATAATATTGCTTTGAAGAAAGAGAGGCACTTAGTGATTGTCTTCATGGATTGAAAACCCTTCATAAATCCACAAAAAGATGTCTGAAAAGACCCAGAAAACAACGTTGCCTGATTTCTTGGACTTTCACAGTATCAAGATTGTTACAATGAGTTTAGCCGCTTACAGAAGTCTTATTTTTCCTCCTTCAGAACTCTGCTGTCTTTATAAACTGTCACCCTAGATAGAGACTTAAATAAAACCTTTCCAGTCTCAAGAAACCCAAGTCTACTTCAAGCAGACTGATATGGTTTTAGGAAAGTCCTATGACCATATGGAGCACAGCTAATGTGTACACAAGGACAGTAATGTATTTTTCCTCCTCATGGCAACAGTGCTGTCTTGTCAGATGATTATTTGTCTTTTTTAAATAAAGTGACAATCTAGGGCTCCAGTTATTGAATGCCGTCCATTCTCTACCATAAATCTCTAGTAGATATCAATTTAATCAGTTATGTACTGTATGCTTATAATATCTAAAAAATAAAAGTTTGATATAAATAAGTGTCCTTTAGTGGCAGTATACTAAAAATAGCCCTTTGCCTTCAGACAACCATTAAAATCACTTTAGCAATAAAGGCAGCAGCTAAATATGATGACTGCAAAGGGTTAATATTGCAAAGTCCATTTGGTCTTTCTTTGCTCGCACCTGTTCCAGTGAACTTGGTTCATTATAAAGTATTTCTAGGATGTTGACATAAATGAACAGAACCGGTCCATAACCAAGGGGAGTCACTTAGGTTTCCCAAAGTCACAGAATACTCTGCACAAAAACTAATAATCCAGTACTATTTCAAATAAAAGTTTAACGCAGTCAGAAAAATGTGACTAAATCTGATTTGTACCAATACATCAGGTGACATAAAAATGAGAGAGAGATAATTTCCACAGGACAAGAAATTAGAAAGTGTAAAGTGCTGAAAGACCTCAATAATTATTTTAAAGCAGTACCAGAAAATTCCACTTTGATTATTAAAAAAAAAAAAATCCCCAAATACTAAAACAAGCAAACAAAATAACTTCTGTGTTTTCTGGCATCCCAGATGTCAACTCATCCTTCATGTTAAGTAAAAAATCAGTGCATATGTTATATAGGTAAATAAAAAGAGGAAATAAAGCCCTACCCCCATATTGCAAATTCTGTCCAGTTGCCATTAGGGAAAAAAAGTAATCCTCATGTGGCATTTGGTATGATGACATAAGAACATCTTCTCTCTTTTCTTCCTTCTTGGCACAAAGTTCAGGCGTGAATAAGATGCTTTGGTCCTGATACCAGACACCCAGAATGCTGAGGACGGTGTGCAGTGAAGGCTGTTCACAGATCTCCTGCATCCAGCTTGACAGCTGGAGGGCACATGCCTGGAGGGCACCGCTACCAGCGGCCACTGACGCTAGCAATGTCCGCGTGATACTGACGGGGTAGCCTCCCACTTGCTCCACCTTCCAGGAAAGAGGTGCGTGTATTTGGCGGTTCAAAGAGCTTTCTTCGGTTTTTATTTAGTTCTGGAGAGAGAAACAGAGACTTATTAGGAACCCAAGGGAGAAGTTCTAAAGTCTTCAGGACTGGGCAGAAGAGCTCAGAAAATGGTGATGCAGTAGGTTTGGGTGGGGGTGGCGGGGGGGGGGGGGGGGCGGAGTCCGGTAGGTAGCAAAAGGAAAACCTTTAAGTTGACCATCAAGACATTTTTGAAATGCTCAAAATCAAAAGTCTGATATGAAAGGCAGCATGTGTAGCTGAGAGAACCAAGGACAGCAAATCATTTTACTGCAGTTTAGAAACTCTCTGGGGAATATGTCATTCTCAGAACCCTTTCAAGCCCAAATATACAAAATAGTTTGACCTACCCTAAATGTCCTTTCAGAGGCAAAGGGAGGGGGGCCATCAAAGTTGGTGGAAGGTACATGATAGGATGTACTACCCAGTGACATAGAACATTATTACAGCTCATTAGACTCATCCATGTCAAACAGAGTGATCATTAAATTATTTAAGTCAGACATGAAACGAGGACCTCGTACCTAAACACGAGACTACTTAAAAAGCGGTGACGTGTTAAGCCACAGCCTGGTGGCTCCACTGACTCACGATGCCTACACTCCTCGAGTCAGAAAGAATTATATGAAGAAATATATCAGTGAGAGGTTTCTTTGAATAAAAAATCAACTTAGTAAAAACAGCAACAGTTAAGGAAATTAATACAATTGAAAACAACCAATACGTGAATCCAGATTTTCAGGGAAAAACTAATAAGATCCTGGAATTTAGTTTTATATAATTTAGTTTTGAACCAGAGTGCTGTTTAGTTTCTTTTCCCAACTAAAAATTATTAATCAGAATAGTGAAAAATTGAAGCAGCCTACCTGTTCATGACTATACAGTGTCCTGTCCTCCCCTCCATACACACATTCACAAATCCTCAAGTCAACGGACGTAATTATTACTAATGAATACACACAAGTACACAGAATTGTCAGACTAGAAAGCAGTGTTTCTGATAGCCACCAAATGCAGATACAGCTGACCCTGAATACCGCGGATTTGAAGAGAGTGGGTCTACTTATAGAAGGGTATTTTTCAACAGTAAGTACTACAGTATTACAGGCCGGGTGGAAACTGCAAAGAAACTGTGGATACAAAGGTGACTATAAGCCAGTTACATGAGGATTAACTCTCGTGTGGTTCAAGGGTCAAATGTATCTTCAGATTTATTCTATCTCAAATATACAGATTAAATAGTTCATATGCTTAAAGCTGTTGTCTTTCTCTAGGAGGATGGTGAAGCACCTGATTCAGTACCTTTAATAATCTGCGTAGTACACAGAACTTCTTCAACCATATACACGCACACAACCCCATTCTAAATTCTGAGGTTACAGAAAGCTACGGCTTGCTACAGGAATGCTGGGGATGAGAACAGACTCAAGCAGGTGGCAGGGGGTCCGAGGTGGCCAGGGACAGCCATATGGCCAGATACACTCTTGTCTCCCAAGTTCTTGAAGAGGGACCAGAACCCTTAACATTTCACCCCACTTGCTTTCCAAAATGTAACTGACTGTCTCAGGGGTGATGCAAGAGCGGAGACACGCGGTTCCTGTGCACGTTTAGGTCTTAGGGGAGAAGAGAAACAACAGTGATTTATCACAGCCTACATTCATTGCGTGCTATTTAACTCCTCCTTGAGGGTCAGATAGTATTACTATCCTCAATTTTACAGGTAAGAAAGTTGTGTTTTACAAAGTAACTTGCCCACGTGGCTGTTGGTGACAGAGCTGAAACCCTGCCTGCCTGATGCAAAGGACTCTGCCACCAGCTGCTGTGATCCATCCATTGGGCAGAGACCACCTGAGGTATCAGGAGTACAAAGTTGAGAAACTGGTAGTTCCAGGTATGCCAGGTAACAGAGCTTTCCTTCATAATTTATATCTGTACCAAAATTACTTTCTAAATAGAAAAACAAAGCTTAGAAAATAAAGAAGGAAAATATTACAAGCAATAGACACATGCAGGCATGCATACAGATGGCTACTGTCTCAAGTTCCTACAGAAAGACAGTAGCAGTAACATTCCTATTACATGTATGTCATTTTAAAAACAATATATAAAATCACAATTCAAGACAGAATTGAATATATTTAAAGGCAAACTTATAGCAGAGTTAAAAATAAATGATTCCCCTTAAACACAGCCTGGAAAAGTTTTATCACCTTCAGATAGGAGACTTTCTTTGGCCTCCATTTTCTTTGGGGGCAAGAACCCATGAGTCAGGAGGACATTCATTCCCCCACTACAGAGAAGGAAAAGAAAGGAGTTAGATCAAACACTGTTTTCAGATGCTCATGGAGAATAATTGGGCCATTGAAGACAAAAATTTTTAATAGACATTGAAAACTTCATTCTGAAAAGTCACATCAACTAGATTTTTGAGAGAATAAATGATCATGAAGATTTCAGCCATTCCCTAAAGATGTAATTTCTAAGAGTACATACATAGAGATATTCCAAGTGTGAAGCAGAGAGAGAAATCTTTTAAGAGAGATTATCAAGGATCAAAGTCCTACTGAAGAGACTTTAGTTTCTGTTTTTTAAATTAAAAAGCAAGCTCCCTCTTCTGATTTTTTTCAGTAAGCCTAAGGGATAGTTTGAGAAAATACCAACCTTTTTCTTTGAAATTCCAAGGTTCACACAATCCTGGCAGCTCTCAGGATCTTGTTGCGGATCTGAACAGAGTCACAAACTAAAAGAATAGGTCGGGAAATGTTAGATCTACCTGAGGCTGTGGTGGAAAGCCTGTCAACAGGATGCTACACTTCCTGTCGCATAGTCCCTGTACGTTTAGTTAACCAATCACTACCATACTCAGAGAGAAATCCATGAATCTTCCAAAAATCATGTATTTGGAGGCAAAAATTGTTTTCTCTGACCCATCTCTAGAGGAGAGGAATCTCATCTCCTCCTGTAATATTAAAATATGTGTCTTCTGGCCCAAGATTAAAAGCAAACCAAACCCAGTACTGAAAGAACAACTCAATTATAAGTTAAAAATCTACAAAAATTTTAAAAAGTAATTTGAGCAAACTCTGTATCTAGCCAACCTATGTAACCACAAGACAGACGCTAAGGCCTCCCTGCTACCCTGCGTCTATCTGGAAGTGAAGTGTCCTGAGACTTTAAATGAATGTCTTTGTTATCAGAGGAACTGAATTGGAAAAAGAAGCTTTTCAATGAAGGGTTTCTCAAAAACTTACTCCCTGCAGAGAAAATGATTTACCAGGTTCAAACAAATGCACTCACCAAAATCACCCTTATAATAATCAAACACTTCCTGCTGTACAGAGCATTCATAAGGTATCTTATTCAAAGTTTCTAATTCCCTTTAAAAGCAAGAGGACCTGTGAACCCCACTGAGAGAGGCAGTCTGTAGAAGCAGGATATAACCTCAGTTAGAACCACACTGAAGACGATGACTCGAGAAATTATTTTTCTTAAATGAGAACTGAAAACCCCTCATGTTTTGCACCCTAGTCCCCCCCACCGCCCACACCAAAACCGACCCAGAATCACCACCAATGTATTCCAGAGTACAAGTACTGATGATCTGCCTGGAATCTATGAAAACATTTAGAGACATCTGCTTGTTGCTGGAAGCTTTACAGTTTGGAATTGGGTTGCTGCACAAAGGAACGACTAAATTTTCATTATACAGTCACAGACATTCCACAGACCTCTAGTGAAAAAGTATAGAGTTCTGAAACATACACTTCTGTGGTATAAATGTGCGGCCCCACAGTATAGACATGGTGATTGAGTTAATAAAGTTCCAAGTAGTATATTAATTTCATTTTCAAATTAATAAAAGAAATATAAAAAATATATGAAGTTAATTTGGGTCCAGAAGTAGCCTTCTGAAACTTAGCTTTCGGGTAAACAAGTTGAAAACTATCCTACTGCCACATATAGTTAAAAAAAAAAAAAACAAAGGGGAGTACCCTACTAATGATACATATTGTTAAAATTGTAGGTTATCTTCACTGTGTCTGATGATATACCATACGGAAGGACAGATATTAGAACTGGAAGGTGACCTGACATGATGATATACTCCAGTCTATCTTCATGATTAAGAAACCAAAATCAAAAGAGATCTGGAAACTCACCCAAGGGTGTATGACTTGGAGAGGCAAATCTCGGATCTCCTTATGTGAACAGTGTTCCTTCCACTAGAACCAAGCTAATTTTACGAGTGAACAAGAAAAACAGTGGCCGCCCTATGGAGCTCCATCAGTGCAGCTGCTTCAGTACACAGCGGGCAAGAAGACTTCTCAGACTGTTATGTACAGAGCTCTATCCATGGAGAGGCCTACCAGGCTGCTCAGTAGCTCAGTTTCTACCCCATTTCAAGACTATTCTGCTTATATCTGCTTCGGATATTAGGTCTGTATATAAGATTTCCTGTGGGGAGGTCGGTGGGGTTGATCTGCTTCTATAATCCAATGGAAAAGCAATCTGCTGCTAAAATAAAATGGAAAAGCACTGAGGCTTTTAATTTCATTTGATGATTTGATTAGCGAATATTGTTTATAAAGAACTTTCACCAGTTGGATGCCACTGCTGGCCTCAAAGGCATAGCCTGCAAATTTGGTGTTTTGAAAAAGCAACATAATTTTCTCATCACACCTAACATTTGGCTTCTGCCCTTGCTGTCTCTTTTTAAGAGACTGGCACACATATAAAATTGGCATTCATGAACTTAATCAGAAAATCTTCCATAACCTTGTTTTGTTGCCTCCCAAATTTCTTCCTCATGTTTCTCTGAACACCTTTTTGAGGTACACTGTTATGACTCTTGGCTTACACTCATAGGACTCTTGGCCATTCCTTTCACATAAGAGGTACCTAGTAAACATGCACAGCATTTTCTTACACACAGAACACGCGAAAGATGAACAAAGGCAGTGGTCTGGGAGACAGACCTTCACACTTTCCTTCATTCTGTGACTGCTTTCAGGATACTACCCTCTTCTGTGACTCGCAAATTCTGTTAAAGCTTTGGGGAAAGTTAAAAAGCATTAAGACAAGAAATACTGCCAGGTTCCAGCTGTACCGAAGAACATTTTCTTTCTCTCTGCTGCAGTGATCTCAGCTGCTCTACAAGGACACGTGTATTTAAAGCATGACAGCCAATCCAGAATAGTTACTCATGAACCCAATGATTAGCACTTAACACAACTGCAACACAGAGATTCAAACTGCTCCTCCATCCCCATGTTCTGCAAAGGGAAATTCTGGTTAGATCTCTCGAAAGAGATCTGTTTTCAGGGATGACACTAGTCAAGGCAGGTTTTCAGGCAGTGCCTTGGTGAAGGGGTGGGGGTACCCTCAGCATCTGTTACACTGTTAGTGGAAAAACACTCTGAAACCACAACCACAAAGCTGCCAGGTAGGAAGCAGAACCAGCCTCACTGGCTGAGACCATGGCAGAGAGTCTCCAGGTTTAAGATATAAAGAAGAACAGTTATATTCACCTGAGATCGCAAGCAGCATTTTCCTTCTGGCACCAAAAGTCGTGATTCCCAGCTCCTTCAGATCCTGATCTGTGAGAGTGAGGAATGTCTGAAGATCGATCTGTGGGTGAACAAGTAAATCTATGGTCAATATAGTAAGTGCTTAGTTCTTCCTTGGTATAAGTTCAACCAACTGCTATACTTATTATGCTTTGCCGGCTTCCAAAGAACAATGGTCGTGGTACAACCACCACCGAAGGGACAACAGTTAGGTCATAAAGGTGGTCAAATGAAACCAATGATTCTAGCAGAAGACTCTGTATACTTAGTCTTACTGCAACACACTTAGGTCTTAGCATCCTGGAAGCCAAAGCAAAAAGGGAAAAAGAAATGGCACAGTTTTTCATGCCCTGATAAAGAATATATACCCGTCCAGAAGAGAGAAAACATTTCTTAGTTTTAGATTCTGACTCAGGTAAGTATATCTCCATTAAAAGGGACTGAATAATACCATATAGTGTATCTCTAAGTGTGCTCTACATAAAAATGAGAGCAGAATTCACAGTGTAACTCAGACCCATGATTCCCTTGGCTCAGTCCAGCTGACCATCTCTGAGAGTGGCATATATGAAGTATTCCAAGAGACAGTATAATTGTACTTCCTGGCATCGGCAAAAATGTGTGGAGGGAACCACCCCAATAATCCCATCCTGCCTTGAAAACCACTAGAGGGGCAGAAAGGCAATGGGCTCTGAAGCCAGAGAGGCTTGGGTTCAAGTTCTGATTCTGCAATTACTCGTTGTGGGCACTCAGGGTTGATGATACCTCACAGGGTTGTTCGGGGCATTAAACATGATCCTAGATATAATGAAGTGTGTTCGTTAAAGGGGTAAAATAGTCAGCAGCTATGGTTAGCAATAATGTATTCAGACGTATCATCTATGAAAGTTGCTAATCTTCATCCTGCTTACAATATATTAAATCTCACATGGTTACTTAATGGGGGATTCCTGTTAAGTCATATCTGTATATGAGAAAATATCCTATATGAAGAGAACAGTACCAAATTTCAACACACCTGAAACTAGTAAAATACACTTTTTATTCAAATTATATAGCAATTAATTTGAAATTTTCTGTTTTGATTTTGAAGGTTACATCCAGATCTTGAAAATCCCTTTCATTTATCATTTGCAACAGGTCTGGAGATATTTTTTTTTTTAGCAATTCTATCCAGTGAAGACACAGGGATCCTCAAACTCTTTTTAAAGGGCCAGAGAATAACTAGTTTAGGCTCACCAGGCCAATACTGTCTCTGTTGCAAGTACTCAAACTCCATTGATTTAGCTCAAAAGCAATCATGGGCAATATGAAGTCACTGAGTTGGTATGGCTGTGTTCCAACAAAATTTTATTTACAAAATTAGGCAGCAGGTTGCAGTTTGCCAGTATGACATTATGTTTTCTTCCTTTTTGAAGTAACTAGATAGCAAGCACCCATATTAAATTAATTTATGTGCATCTTCAAATAGGAAATACAGATTAAAAACAAACCCAGGGTATCACCAAATACCATCTAGTTACTTATTTCTAAAACCTGATGTGCATGAACAAGTTAAAACTCCTCAGCTTTGAGCTTCTCAATTAGCCACCTGCATCCAACCAGCAAGACTAAGTAAATAAATGCAGGTCTTTAGTGCACAGATGATGAATGTGTTATTCAACTTAGAAAATCTTTGGCTACATGAATACTAATCTAGATTTAGAAAAAAGGAAACAAAATAGTTGTCCTAAAGTCCAAAATACACATGACAACATTTGGGGAGTGTGAAAAGAACAAAAAAGTTCAGCAATTAAACTTAAATTATGGACAAAACATTAAATTTATGCTATAAAGTGCCTAATAAAAATCTTAGATTCTTTGACTAATGCATGCCAGGGAATTACTGGCATATGCTCTTCCCATAAAGTAAAGCCAACTAGCATGAAACTTGGATGATGTCAGGATTTGGAAAATAGATACATTTAGAGAACTATTCTCTGAATAGTTTCTGGTGCCTTGATAACATGACAACATGATTAGAAAGAACCATGCTTAGGGGGTCTTCTCCTTATGCCAGTGCATCATGGCCATGGCTGATCAGTTTGACCAAAATCCATGGTAGAGATGTTTCAGAAGACATCTTAGTTCTGTCTCAGTTCAGACAAAACCCAAACAGTAAATTAATAAGTTAACATCTATAAAAAGCACATTATATTCTATGAGATCACTCTTCCGTAATATAATTAGGATGGCGTCAAAAAATAACTATGGTTATTTATTTCAGATGCTATTAACTTTTAAGTGCCACAAATAAAGATAACAATGATGAAAGAACAAAATCTTCTTAAATATAGAGTTGCTGCCAACCTTCAGGAAAGTACGAGTCAGAAGTTAATGTGAATCACAACACTCATCAGGTCTTTTAGCTAAAACTGGCGAAGGATAGCTGTGTGTGTTTCTGCAAGCACAATTTCCTCTATTTCTGCCATCCTGTGTTTACCAGTTGCACTAAATAAACTAGAAATGACAATTTTCTTGGCAAAAACAAGCTATGAGACTTGAATAAATGCTCAGTGAAAGCACAGTCATAGGTCAATGAGGGATTTCCTTCTAGAAGTCATCATACATACAACCAAGACAAAGACGCCTGGGAAAATAAATACCGACTGACCTCTTGTTGCTGGAAGACGTCTGTGTATTTGCCCAGGCCCAGTTTGCTGAAGAGCTCAGGGAGGTCAGAGCCTTTGAAAGAGCTGCTCAGGTTGCAGCCGTTGCTTCCTGTCAGCGAGGAAATGCAGTCCATGTAATTGCTGCTGCTGAGATAGTGTTCCGCTGAAGGCAGAGCAGAGACAGGCGTGAAGTGGGAATGCCCAGAGAGAAGACGGTTTAATTAAAAGTTTTAATCACTCAAATATTTCAGATTCATTGTTTTGGGCTGAATAGAGCAGTTGCTACAGAAACACAGCAAATCCTTTACTGAAACATTGGCTTTTCATTAAGGAAATGCTGGTAATTGCTTTCAGGGAGGCTCTTGCCATTTAAAATGGTACACTTGGGAGACAGCAATTCAGCAACAATGTCTCTGTAGTTAATAATCATTAATCATATTCTCCCTCAGCATTCAGAAACATTTGCTCTTTATAATTGATTTGATGTGAATTAAATGAGGAATTGGAAGGAAGATCCCTAGGACACAATAAAGGTAAGGAAAGTTACGGGCTCCTCTTGCATGCAGGCTGGGCCTCTGTATCCACACTTGTGCTTTCCTATGGTCAAAGAAATTCTGTGATATTACCACATATAAATCCCATTTCCCTCCAACATAACTGGGCAATGAGTTCCTGAAATAGAGTGCTCCAAAATGAAGAGGAACATGTGAAATGAAAAGAATGATGCTGGAGTTCCTGCGTTTAACTTACAACAAACATATCCACCTCTTAGGGGAAATTCTAAGACATTTCAAACTTTGCCTGGATTCTCCTCCTGATCTGGCGGGTAAAGATTTCTATGTATTGTCTGTGGTTCTCAGACCCAATGGCATGCACAGCTGGGTGACAGACTAGTGAGCCATACCAAGTATTTGACCAGATACCCACACACCGTGCAAGGGCAGCTTTGGAGAATCTAGCAGAGCTGTGCAGCCATTCCTGTCCCTCTAATCAACAATTAACTCTCCTCCCTTTGGGAATTCTACCAAAGATGCTGCTTTGGCAAGGATTCCCAGAGAGATGAGGGCAGAGGACACTCACCAAGCTAATAAGATCCATCTAATCTCCTCTAGGATCAATGCATTCAGCAAATCTAAGAATGTTCTGTATGGCCACTCATCATTTTCTCTGGTTGTTTTCATCTCCTGGCTCAGAAGTCCTAGATAGGTCTCAAGTGGAAGGAATTTCTTCATAAGGTTTCTCTTTCTTTTAAAAACAGATGTTTTATCTCTTTGGGGAAGAATATGTAGGGGAAAGGATCTAGGACCAAAGTGAAGAGGCCCTGAGCCCTGGAACACTCCACCAATTGAAGGTAAGACCCCAGAATCACTAAAAAGACTGAGGAGTAATGACCAGTGAGGTAGTGGTTCAAAGCTGATACAAAACAGAGTATGATGATTGCACTGGAGCGACTCCTGGACTTGACAAAACGGAAGCAGGCTGGCTGACCATACAACTTGCTGTCCCAATGATAAATTTACTCTCTTTAAGGGGAAAAAAGGCAACCTCAATGTCCATCAACAGAGGAATGGATAAACAAAATGTGGTACATATATACAATGGAATATTACTCAGCCACAAAAAGGAACAAAATTGGATCATATATAAAGATACTGATGGACCTAGAGACTATCATTTTGAGTGAAGTAAGTCAGAAGAACAAATATCATATATATTAATGCATATATGTGGAATCTAAAACAATGGTACAGATGATCTTTTTTGCAAAACAGAAATAGAGACACAGATGTAGAGAACAAATGTATGGACACCGAGGAAGGAGTGGAGGGTGATGGGATGAACTGGGAGATTGGGACTGACATACATACAGTATTGATACTATGTATAAAATAGATAATTAATGAGAGTCCACTATACAGCTCAGTAAACTTTACTCAGTGGTCTGTGGCAACCTAAATTAGAGGAAATTCCCCAAAAGAGGAAATATATGTATACGTATCACTGATTCACTGTGCTCTGCAGCTGAAACTAACACAACATTGTAAAGCAACTGCACTCCAATAAAAAATTTTTAAAAACGAGAATAACAGTGGAACAGTTGGTATAACAGGGATTCCCAGAGAAAACCTATATATTCGTGACTTTGAAAAGGGGGTCAAGAAAATTACCTAAAACTTTTTTGATCAGTACAGTAGTCATTGGCAACTTGTGGCAATCGAGCACCTGAAATCTGCTAGTGGAAACTTAAAATTTTTCTGTAAATGTGAAATAACACACCATATTTTAAAGACTTAGTACAAAAATGACATCTTAGAAAGCAGGGAACTAAAATGGATAGGAATGGGTGAATTTAATTCAGATGACCATTATGTCTACTACTCTGGGCAAGAATCCTTAGAAGAAAGGGAGTAGCCATCATAGTCAACAAAAGAGTTGGAAACACAGTACTTGGGTGCAAGCTCAAAAATGACAGAATGATCTCAGTTCATTTCCAAGGCAAACTATTCAACATCACAGTAATCCAAGCCTATGCCCAACCACAGATGCCGAAGCAGCTGAAGTTGACCGATTTTACGAAGACCTACAAGATCTTCCAGAAGTAACAGCAAAAATAAATGTCCTTTTCATCACAGGGGACTAGAATGCAAGAGACACCCGGAACAACAGCAAGTTTGGCCTTGGTGTGCAAAACGAAGCAGGGCAAGGGCTAACAGTTCTGTCAAGAGAACGCACTGGTCACGGCAAACACCAATTTCCAACAACCCAAGAGACGACTCTACCCATGGACATCACCAGATGGTCAACACTGAAATCAGATTGACTATGTTCTATGCAGCCAAATATGGAGGAGCTCTATATAGTCAGCATAAACAAGACTTGGATCTGACCGTGGCTCAGATCATGAGCTCCTTATTGCAAAATTCAGGCTTCAACTGAAGAAAGTAGGGAAAATGACTAAGACATTCAAGTATGACCTAAATCAAATCCCTTATGATTATACAGTGGAGGTTACAAATAGATTCAAGGGATTATATCTGGTAGACTGAGCGCCTAAAGAACTATGGATGGAGGTTCGTAACATCGTATAGGAGGCAGTGACCAAAATCATCCCAAAGGTAAAAAAAGGAAGAAGGCAAAGTGGTTGTCTGAGTAGGCTTTAAAAATAGCTGAGCAAAGAAGAGAAGCAAAGGGCAAAGGTTAAAGGGAAAAATATACCCCATTGAATGCACAGTTTCAGAGAATAGCAAGGAGAGATAAGAAGGCCTTCTTAAAGGAACAATGGAAAGAAGTAGAGGAAAAAAT
The DNA here is from genome assembly GCF_002263795.3 of Bos taurus. Classification (NCBI taxonomy): domain Eukaryota; kingdom Metazoa; phylum Chordata; class Mammalia; order Artiodactyla; family Bovidae; genus Bos; species Bos taurus. Next base: position 14,304,868 of record NC_037355.1, on the reverse strand, counting down.
AGAGTGGGAAAGTCTAGAGATCTTTTCAAGAAAATTGGAGACATCACAGGAATATTTCATGCATGGATGGGCATGATAAAAGACAGAAATGATGAGGACCTGATAGAAGCAGAAGACATCAAGAAGAGGTGGCAAGAAAGCACAGAACTATACAGAAAAGGTGGGATAACTATACAAAAAAGTGGGATAACCACTATGACATGGTCACTCACCTAGAGCCAGACATCCTAGAGTGGGAAATCAAGTGGGCCATGGGAAGCACTACTCAAACAAAACTAACAGAGGTGACAGAATTCTAACTGAGCTATGTAAAATCCTAAACCAGACGATGCTGGGAACATGCTGCACTCATTATGTCAGCAAACTGGAAAACTCAGCAGTGGCCACAGGACTGGAAAAGGTCAGTTTTCATTCCAATCCCAAAGAAAGGCAATGCCAAAGAATGCTCAAACTACTGTACAGTTCAGTTCAGTTCAGTCGCTCAGTCGTGTCCGACTCTGCGCGACCCCATGAATCGCAGCACGCCAGGCCGCCCTGTCCATCACCAACTCCCGGAGTTCACTCAGACACACGTCCATCGAGTCAGTGATGCCATCCAGCCATCTCATCCTCTGTCGGCCCCTTCTCCTCCTGCCTCCAACCCCTCCCAGCATCAGAGTCTTTTCCAATGAGTCAACTCTTCGCATGAGGTGGCCAAAGTACTGGAGTTTCAGCTTCAGCATCACTCCCTCCAAAGAAATCCCAGGGCTGATCTCCTTCAGAATGGACTGGTTGGATCTCCTTGCAGTCCAAGGGACTCTCAAGAGTCTTGCTCGTTTTGCATGCAGGCAAAGTAATGCTCAAAATCATTCAAGCTAGGCGTCAGGAGTATATGAACTAAAAACTTCCAGATGTGTAAGCTGGATTTAGAAAAGGCACAGGAACCAGAGATCAAATGCCAACATTCATTGGATCACAGAGAAAGCAAGGGAGTTACAGAAAAACATGTACTTTTGCTTCACTGACTGCACTAAATCCATTAACCTGTGTGGATCATAACAAACTGGAAAATTCTTAATACCAGTCTGGAATACCAGACCACCTTACCTGTCTCTTGAGAAACCTGTATGTGGGTCAAGAAACAACAATGGAACTGACTGATTCAAAACTGAGAAAGGAGTATGACAAAGCTGTCTACTATCACTCTGCTTATTTAACTTCTATTTAAAGTACATCATGCCAGGCTGGATGACTCACAACCTGGAATCAAGATTGCCGGGAGAAATATCAACAACCTCAGATATGCAGATAATAAAAGCACTCCAATAGCAGAAAGTGAAGGGGAACTAAAGAATTTCTTGATGAGAGTGAAAGAGGAGAGTGAAAATGCTAGCTTGAAACTTAACATTAAAAAAGCTAAGATCATGGCATCCAGTCCCATCACTTCATGGCAAATAAATGAGAAGCTGTGACAGATTTTATTTTCTTGGGCTTCAAAATAACTTCAGACAGTGACTGGCAGCTATAAAATTAAAAGACGCTTGCTCTTTGGAAGGAAAGCTATGATAAACCTAGGCAGCACATTAAAAAGCTGAGACATCATTTTGCCAACAAAGGTCCATACAGGCCAAGCTTGGTTTTTCCAGTAATCATGTACAAATGGACCATAAAGAATGCTGAATGCCCAAGAATTAATGCTTTCAAATAGTGGTGCTAGAGAAGACTTGAGTGCCCCTTGGAAAGCAAGGAGATCAAGCAAGGAAATCAATCCTGAACAGTCATTGGAAGGACTAATGCTGAAGCTGAAGCTTCAATACTTTGGCCACCTGATACAAAGAACCAAGTTACTGGAAAAGACCCTGATACTGGTAAAGACTGAAGGCAAAAGGAGAAGGGGGCGGCAGAGGATGAGATGGTTAGAAGGCATCACTGACTCAATGGACATGAAGCTGAGCAAACTCTGGAAGATAGTGGAGGGCAGAGGAGCCTGGCGTGCAGGACGCCATGGGGTTGCAGAGAGTTGGACACAACCTAGGGACTGAACAACAAAAAGACATTTACATCCTTTCTTACACTGAGGACATGCTTTGTTGTTCGTGTTTAAATGATAATACTTTACAGATGCTGAATTAAGCAATACATCAGTAAAAGTTTAAAAATATTTTAAAATACTCGTAGTGATAAATATTTATTATGGTACACAGCTTTTTAAAAAAAAATTTGGTTTTATCTTAACTACTTACAGTAGTTACCCCAGGCTCTTAAAACATGTGACAACAGCTAAAGAACAGTGCTTCTTTAATCAATCTTTTTAAATTAATGAATCCCCTATCTTAACCCTAATCCTTAATTTCAATGCAGCTAACTTGCACAGTCAATTTTAATTATCTAGTGTTAAGTGAGAGGAAAGGGGATAAGGACAGAGAAGAGGCACAGAGCTAATTTATGCTGGAAGATAAAACGGAGATAATTTCTACCCTGGCTATCCGTCTGACCCCAGCCTGCCTCTCAGCTCCATCCTCCTGTCAGTGGTGGGTGACCTAGCCCAGGACGAACTGGAAGACTTCAGAGGCTACCGACAGTACACGTGGTAAGAAAAGAATAGACCCTGGTTTCTAATCTGGAGTTGGCTGACACCATGGCCTGTTTCTCCAAATCTGAGACTCTGACAACGTGGCCCACTTGATTGGTGGTACCAACCAGCTGTCACTGTTTACTATGCTCGTTTAGATCACCTTTCTCCAAGTATTCTTCAAATAGTCTAAGACATGTGTTTCAGGACTTGACATCAGGGGCATACCTTGTGATTCCTCCATCAGTTCTTGTCTGTTGACCTATTTATACAGACATGTGGGTGCTGTTACAGTCACAACCCACTTGACTCATGCTGAGTCTTAATCATATCTGTTCAAAGCCTATGCTTTAAACTTTTTATGTAGCTACATCTTGTCAACGTGAAAAATCTTCTCTTCACACGGGAAGACTTTCTTCTGTTGTCCAAGACAGAGTTAATTTGATCACATTCTGCTCGATTCCTTTACATTTCTGCCCTTTCCTTATCATCTTGATGCTTGTGTGTGCATAACTCATTTGTATATTCATTCTACAAACATTTACCGAGCACCTCCCAGTGTCAGACACTGTTAGACATTTGGGAAGAAATAACAAATTCAGAAATAAGGCATAGCCTCCTGTAACTGGGATTGTAAACTGGTGCAGACACTATGGAAAACAGTATGGAGGTTCCTTAAAAAATCAAAACTAGAACTGCCATACCCAGCAATTTCACTTCTGGGTATTTGCCCAAAGAAAACAAAAACACTCATTCAAAAGGATATATGCACCCCTATGTTGACTACAGCATTATTTACAATAGTCAAGATACAAAAGCAACCTAAGTGTCCATCAACAGATGAATGGATAAAAGGCGTATATACAATAATGTATTAGTCACAAAACGAAGTCCTGCCATGGGCAACGACATGGACGGATCCAGAAGGTATACTGCTAAGTGAAATAAGTCAAAAACAGAAAGACAAGTGCTGTATGATCTCACTTATATGTGGAAGCTAAAAAAAACAGAACAAAGTGAAAACAGACTCAAAGATACAGAGAACAAATGAGCGGTTGCCAGAGGGAGTTGGGGAGGTGAGACAGATGAAGGGGATTAAGAGGTACAAACCTCCAGTTATAAAATAAAAAAGCAACAGGAATGTAACATCCAGCATAAGGAGTATGGTCAGTAATACTGTAATAACTGTACGGGAGTTACTAGACTTATCACGGTGATCATTTCATAATGCCTGCAAATGTAAACTCACTTCCATTGTATACCTGAAACATAATATTATATGCTAACTATATTTCAACTTAAAGAAAGAAGGCACAGCCTTAAAGAATGTTTGGTGCATGGGCAATAAAGTTTACTGAATGAATAGATCCCCTGGCTTGTGGATCTCCAGTTCTACACAAAGAGACAGTTACGCAAATAACTGCACTTCACTAAGACAAATGCGAGAGTGCAAGCGTTTACGCAATGCGGTGAACGCGGAGAACCAACAGCCTGCTTCCCTGGGAAAACCAGGGAAGGCTGCTAAGAGGAGGTGACATGTGAGTAATGCAAAACTCTTAAAGGCATGAAGCCCAGAGTTTATACTTGAACATCACACTAAACCAAGTAAATTAAAAGCAGATTACATATAAAACCATGACGAAAAGTCAAAGCTCACTTGATTTGTTCTGTTTACGCTTGGGGCTGCCAACGGAAGCTGCAAATTCACCATGACTTGCAGGACCTATTCCATTTCGGTCTCTCCAGTTGTCAGATTCGCTTCCACTTCCCAGGTGCTCACGACTGTTGGACCTCGAGAGGGACATTGATGAACCCTGTAAACAAAGCCACACAGGGAAAATGCTTAATAAGGTGAGTTTCCCAGAGTGGGAGGAAGAAAGAACCCCCATTAGACCCCTATCATCTATGTCAGTTGCTGGCCATGGCAGTTACCCAGAAATGCATATTCTCAAGAACAGGGTGTGGGACCTGTTTATAGTCTTTTCTTCCAGCTACCAAAAGTGTTAGTCACTCAGTCACATCCAACTCTCCACGATCCCATGGACTGTGGCCCACCAGGCTCCTATGTTCATGGGATTTTCCAGGCAAGAATACCAAGGACACTTGGTCATATGCACATGGTGAAGTGTTCTTCCTTCATTATGAAGGTGTTGATAAGAGGGTGAGCAGAGGAGTTCTGAGTTCATTTCAGTCACTCAGTCACATCCGACTCTTTGCGACCCCATGGACTGTATGTAGCACACCAGGCTTCCCTGTCCATCACCAGCACCTGAAGCTTGCTCAAACTCATGTCTATCAAGTCAGTAATGCCATCCAACCACTCATCCTCTGTTGTCCCCTTCTCCTCCTGCCTTCAATCTTTCCCAGCATCAGGGTCTTTTCAAATGAGTCAGTTCTTCGCATCAGGTGGCCAAAGTACTGGAGTTTCAGCTTCAGCATCAGTCCTTCCAATGACATTCAGGGCTGATTTCCTTTAGGATTGAATGGTTTGATCTCCTTGCAGTCCAAGGGATTCTCAAGAGTCTTCTCCAACACCACAGTTCAAAAGCATCAATTCTTCGGTGCTCAGCTTTCTTTATGGTCCAACTCTCACATCCATACATGACTACAGGAAAAACCATAGCTTTGACTAGATGGACCTTTGTCGACAAACTAATTATCTCTCCTTTTTAATATGCTGTCTAGGTTGGTCATAGGCTTTTCTTCTAAGGAGCAAGCATCTTTTAATTTCATGGCTGCATTCACCATCAGCAGTGATTTTGGAGCCCAAAAAAATAAAGTCTTTCACTATTTCCATTGTTGCCCCATCTATTTGCCATGAAGTGATGGGATCAGATGCCATGATCTTAGTTTTCTGAATGTTGCATTTTAAGCCAACTTTTTCACTCTTCTCTTTCACCTTCATCAAGAGGCTCTTTAGATCTTCTTCCCTTTCTGCCATAAGGGTGGTGTCATCTGTATATCTGAGGTTACTAATATTTCTCCCAGAAATCTTGACTCCAGCTTGTACTTCATCCAGCCAGGCATTTTGCATGATGTACTCTGCCTAGAAGTTAAATAAGCAGGGTGACAATATATAGCCTTGACGTACTCCTTTCCCTATTTGGAACCAATCTGTTGTCCCATGTCCAGATCTAATTGTTGCTTCTTGACTTGCATATAGATTTCTAAGGACGCAGGTCAGGTGGTCTGGTATTCCCATCTCTTGAAGAATTTTCCAGTTTGTTGTGATCCACACAAGCAAAGGCTTTGGCATAATCAATAAAGCAGAAGTAGATGTTTTTCTGGAACTCTCTTGCTTTTTCGATGATCCAATGGATGTTGGCAATTTGATCTCTGCTTCCCCTCTTTCCTAAATCCAGCTTGAACAACTGGAAGTTCATGGTTCACATACTATTGAAGCCTGGCTTGGAGAATTTTGAGCATTACTTTGCTAGCATGTGAGATGAGTGCACTTTTTTGGTAGTTTGAGCATTCTTTGGCATTGCCTTTCTTTGGGATTGGAATGAAAACTGACCTTTTCCAGTCCTGTGGCCACTGCTGAGTTTTCCAAATTTGCTGGCATATTGAGTACAGCAATTTTACAGCATCATCTTTTAGGATTTGAAATTCCATCACCTCCACTAGCTTTGTCCCATCACCTCCACTAGCTCACCTGGAATTCCATCACCTCCACTAGCTCTGTCCCATCACCTCCACTAGCTCACCTGGAATTCCATCACCTCCACTAGCTTTGTTCATAGTTTTGCTTCCTAAGGCCCACTTACCTTTGTCTGGCTCTAGGTGGGTGATCACATCATCATCATTATCTGGGTCATGAAGATCTTTTTTGTACAGCTCTATGTATATTCTTGCCACCTCTTAAAATTTTCTGCTTCTGTTAGATCCATACCATTTCTGGCCTTTATTGTGCCCATCTTTGCATGAAGTGTTCCCTTGGTATGTCTGATTTTCTTGAAGAGATCTCTAGTCTTTCCCATTCTATTGTTTTCCTCTATTCCTCTGCACTGATCACTGAGGAAGGCTTTCTTATCTCTCCTTGCTATTCTTTGGAACTCTGCATTCAGGTGAGTATATCTTTCCTTTTCTCCTTTGCCTTTCACTTCTCTTCTTTTCTCAGCTATTTGTAAGGCCTCCTCAGACAACCATTTTGCCTTTTACATTTATTTTTCTTGATCACTGCCTCCTGTACAATGTCACAAACCTCTGTCCATAGTTCATCAGGCACTCTATCAGATCTAATCCCTTAAATCTATTTGTCACTTCCACTGTATAATCGTAAGGGATTTGATTTAGGTTATACCTGAATGGTCTAATGGTTTTCCCTACTTTCTTCAACTTAAGTCTGAATTTGGCAATAAGGAGTTCATGATCTGAGCCACAGTCAGCTCTCAGTCTTGATTTTGCTGACTGTATAGAGCTTCTCCATCTTTGGCTGCAAAGAATATAATCAATCTGACTTTGGTATTGACCATCTGGTGATATCCACCTGTAGAGTCTTCTCTGGTGTTGTTGGAAGAGGGTGTTTTCTATGACCATTGCATTCTCTTGGCAAAACTCTGTTAGCCTTTGATCTGCTTTATTTTGTACTCCAAGGCCAAATTTTCCTGTTACTCCAGGTATCTCTTGACTTCTTACTTTTGTACTCCAGTCCCGTATAATGAAATGGACATCTGGTGGAGTTCTGAGAGGCCCCAGTAAAAAGAGTCACTCCTATAAGATTTGGAGGAGTAGGTGCTAAGATTCCTGTTTTGGGGAACCACAAGGCAAGCCCTCCATCTGGCACAGTAGAGACTCTCTGCCTAGCACCTCACCAGGACGAGCAGGGGAGTGGTGCAGCTACAGCTGGTGCTTTGAGAGGAGTCGGGCTCGCAGAATGGAGGGTGGAGAGAAATCTGGATGGTCCTGTGTTATCTCACCCAAATAAGTACATGATCTGTCCAGCAAATGACAAGTGCCTGGAAATCAAAATGAACTGTCCCAAATCAAAATAAAAATAGTAATTTAAAAGGTCTCAAAGTTTACACCTAACCTGTATTTATTCATTCTTTATTCATTTATTTAATCACTATATTACAGGTACCATACTCTGTACTATATATCTATAGTATTAAGGTCAACATTTTCTGATAACCCAAGTTTTATGTTTACTGGGTAATTCCAAGAGAATCCTTTACTATTCAGGTCACTGAACTCAATTCAGTCCCACGGCAGTGCACCCACAGCTGACAGTGCCCTGCTGTAACACTTCTTTCTTCAGGGCATGATGATACCACTCAGACACCACTCTCAAGACTTCCCATCTGCCCTGTGCATCCTGACTGCAGGAGCTTCCTCTCTTTTCTATTCCAAATGTCAGGTCTGGTCTTCACATTCCTCATCATCTCTCTCTACACTTTCTCCTTAAGTAATCAGTAATCACAACCTTTCTCAAAGCTTAACAACAGCCATTGTCAGGAACCATTTAACAGGAGGCTTCCTGTGTGCTGTTTTAGATCTGTCAGGAATCCTTTGTTCCTTATTAATTCCTGAATATTCAGGAATTAAGAGGAGAGGCAAGCCTCCCCCGGGGCTGAGGGATCCAGGCATTTCCTTCGTTAGTTTTTCTATACGGTGATAAGTACACTCTTCCTTCTTGTGAACCATATGTTAAAAGTGATTATTTACAATTCTCTCTCTCTTTAATATGGATTGCCTATGTTTTGTAAGTCTGGAATTTTAATCTTTATCTTTGCTGAGAATAACTACAGTATATATGCCCACACCATGTTGATTAAAACACCTTTGCCCCATCAGAGCTCTGGTCCCCATGTCTTTCTTTCTCTTTCTTTCTTTCTCTCTCTCAGGCTATTTCTTTGGAGCGCAGAGGCCCTCTGAGTTCACTTTCCTGCCCGGGCTTCTGAGACCCTCTCGAGAAGGTGCTTTGTGCCTTCACCCCATCGAGAGGGCGCCTGAGGCCTCCATGAACAGAGCAAGCCCCGTACCAGGGGCTTTATTGGCTTTCTGCGTAAACCAAGGAATATCAGCCTCTTTCTCTCCTTTACTTTCTTATCGTCAACTCCGGACCACCAGGTTCTGGTCCATTAAAGGACCGCAACAAGCCATGACTGAAATTGTTACCTCTGGGTTTGAATTCTCTACTGAAATTTAGCATCACAGAGTTGCCAATCTGACACTTCCATTTTACTGTCTCACAGACATTTTAATTAAGAGTGTTTGAAACCATATTGTTCACGACCATCCCCACCAGCTACACTCAAATCCACTCCTCTCCCAGAATCCCTACATCTCAGTAAGTGATGACCATTCACCCCGTTGCTCAAGCCAGACTTCTAAGAGCCACACTCGTTCGTCCTCTCACTATATCCTATTTGTCAGTTCACCAATGTTGTACCTAAACATACCCAAATCTACCTACTTTCACCAATCTCCACCACTGTCATTAACAGCCTCTTTAATGACATGTTGATTCTTTCTTGCCTCCCACCCCAATAATCCATTTTTCATGAAGCAACTAGGTTGTAGGTTGTTTTTTAAATGCAAATTAGAACAAAACCATGCCTCTCTCGGCATACAGTCCTATAATAATCCCTTCCCAGTACTTAACCATGGGCTGAAATGCTCCATAATCAAGTCTCTGCCTGTCTCGCCAACCTTATCTTCAGTGCTCCACCACCCTATCCACCTTCTGCTCCATGAACTTACCAGTTTGCTCTGACTCCAATATGATAATGCCAGCTGTTTCCCTGGCCTAGTACTATTTCCCTAGATATTCACAAGGTTGGCCCTTTCTTGCCATGTAAGTCTTAGCTTAAATGTCATTTGCTCATTAAAGCCAGCTAAAACTACCCAACATAAAATAGCCTCTGTTTCATATCTATCAAGAACTTTTATTACTTAACGCCTTCTGGTTAACTTTTTATATATTTCTCTCTACCCACCAAAAGAAAGCTCTATCCATGAAAGCAAGAATCTGTATTCAGGCATTGTACCTAATGCCCAGAACTGCATCTAAAACACAGGAAATGCTTATTGATAAATATTTGCAGAATTACTAGATCTCACAGTTACCTTTTCCTACATCTATGGGATCCCCTTTGCTGACTTTTGGGAAGGGGCCTAAGGAAAGGAAGGCTCCTCACACCAAAAAAATGGGTTTTTCAGTTAAAACCATCATTAACATAATTCAACCAGATAAATTCCATGTAGCAAGAGAAATAAGAACATGCTCCAACTGGTTAATTACCAGGAAAGAGACCATTATATAGTATTTCTATATATTTTAAAACTTCTATATCTAAACTCTTTTTGAGTATAAAAAAGTCACTCATCTAAGATCTAAGCTGATTTCATTCACACAGGTATCTCAGATCTGGCTAAACATGATGTTTTCTAAAAACATTAAATAAAAAATAATCTTGTGATATTTACCAGTTTGTTGTGATATGTTAGAAGACAACAAACTGGTAAATATCACAAGATTATTTAGATTTGTAAGGCTTAAAATAGTCAGACCACCTCATTACTCTTAGGGGTAAATTTAAAACCTTCTTTTAACTTCCGATGCAGGTTTTACCTACTCCAGAGAATACGCAACCATTTCTAATGCCTTTAAGAGATAAGTGGCAAAAAGAAAAGGAAAATCCAAAACTTTTTAGTTCTGTTGATATGTCAGAAAAACTGCAGGTCAAAGCAACCTTTTGTTTGACCTTTGCTGTCCCAGTATATCATTAAGTGGATAGGGTCATACTTTTGAGTCTTGAAGAAAACAAAAATAAGCCTCAAGCTACTTGCTTCTTATCTAAAGGAGTTCTTCGGAAAAGCCTAATTTCTCAAAAATGCCTTAAAACTGGAAACAGTCACTCAAGTCTAGTTTCTCAGTAATGTGACCAGGGTGTTCAAAGCATCAGTTTCTTGCCTAAAGCAAGCTTCCTAGAGCAGGAAAACCATGTGCCTTGATCCCCTGCACACTGGGTAACCCACACCGGTCAGGACCCATTGGCTAAACGTGCTTCCCTAGAGCATTCTACTTGTCCATTTGTTTTTGGTTTTCTTTGGAAAAGAATAAGGAAAAAGAGTGTTTCTAACTACCACCTAATTTTTTTAACTTTTTATTTTGTACTGGTGTATAGCCAATTAACAAACAATGTTGTGATAGTTTTAGGTGAACAGTGAAGGGACTTAGCCATACATCTTCATGAATCCACTGACCCCCAAACTCCCCTCCCACCCAAGCTGTCAGATAACATTGAGCAGAGTTCCATGTGCTATACAGACCTTGTTGGTTATCCATTTTAAATATAGCAGTGTGTACATGTCAATCCCAAACTCCCTAACTATGCCTTCCCCCATCCATCCCCCTGGCAACCATAAAGCTCGTTCTCATAGTCTGTGAGTCTGTTGCTGTTTTATAAGTTCATATGAATCATTTCTTTTTAGATTCCACATATAAAGGATGTCATATGATATTTCTCCTCTGACTTACTTCACTCAGTATAACAATCTCTGCGTCCCTCATGTTGCTGCAAATGGCCTTATTTCATTCTTTTAGATGGCTGAGTAATAGTCCATTGTTTGTATATATGTACCACATCTTCTTTATCCATTCCTCTGTCAACGGACATTTAGGTTGCTTCCATGTCTTGGCTACTGTAAACAGAGCTGCAGTGAACACAGGGTACATATATCCTTTTTGATCATGTTTTTATCTGAATATATGCCCAGGAGTGGGATTGCAGAGTCATCAATCAGTTCAGTTCAGTTGCTCAGTTGTGTCCGGCTCTTTGCAACCCCACGGACTGCAGCACATCAGGCTTCCCTGTCCGTCACCAACTACCAGAGCTTGCTCAAACTCGTGTCCATCGAGTCGGTGATGCCATCCAACCATCTCATCCTCTGTCATCCCTTTCTCTGCCTGCCCTCAATCTTTCCCAGCACCAGGCTCTTCTCCAATGAGTCAGTTCTTCGCATCGGGTAGCCCAAGTACTGGAGTTTCAGCTTCAGCAACAGTCCTTCCAATGAATATTCAGGACTGATTTCCTTTAGGATTGACTGGCTTGATCTCCTTGCAGGGTCATAAGGTAGCTCTATTTTTAATTTGTTAAGAAACTTCCATTGTGGCTATACTAATTTATATTCCCATTAACAGTGTAAGAGTGTTCCCTTCTCCCCACACTCTCTCCAGCATTTATTGTTTGCGTATTTTCTGATGATGGCCACTCTGGCTGTAACCACCCCCTGATTTTAAAATAGTGCTAAAAGTGGAGATGTGGTAAATCTTTTAAAAAAATTTAAGCCCTTTCCACTTTTCCTCAGGTCCTTCTCAATTCCCACCCTGTCTCTATGTTCTAACCCATTAATTGCCCAGTTAACAATCCCTCTGAGTTTTAGCGGAATAAAGAGGAGGGCAGGCATTCACAAAAAGCAGCTGCTTCAGAGTATCAGGTCATGCCAGGTAAGGGTCTTTTTACCTCATTTTGATGGCTTTGGGCTGTATGAAAGTCCTCCACACCGCGAGAATCTAGAATCATTCCCTAAGAAAGCCTGATTCTCTCTCTTATCACCACGTTTAAAGGGGCCGTGAATAAAAGCAGGTTACCTGGTGAATGCCCTGGCACTGATCTCCCTGGTTTCATCCTCTCCCCAACCTTTCAATGTGAATGAGCTGTTAGACATTAGGCAGTAAGGTGGAACAGGCTGGCCCGAGAGAACCAAAGCAAGAAAAGCCACAGGAGGGATTCAGCCACTGAGTCAGGAGCCTGCAAAGTCAAGCCCATAGAGAGTGGTCCACTCGTCCTTGGACAAGACCCAGAGCAGAGGCCCTCCAGATTCTGACACCACGTCTCAGTCATTCCCCTTTACAGTAGGTCCCTGCAGAGCAGTGTTTCCAGGAGGGTGCCTGCATCAGAATCAGACTAGGCTTTTGGTGAAAATGTAAATTACTGGTTCCTGCTGGCTGTTTCCCTGATGAGTGAGATGCTTGGGGAAGAATCTGCATTTTTAAGTGCACCAAGTGATTCTTATGTCTTTTAACATGGCTCTAAAGTGTTTATAAATCACCTTGTATGGTAAAGAATTTGCCTGCAATGTGGGAGACCCAGGTTCAATCCTCGGGTCGGGAAGATCCTCTGGAGAAGAAAATGGCAACCCACTCCAGTATTCTTGCCTGGAAATTCCATGGACAGAGGAGCCTTGTGGGCTGCAATCCATGGGGCTGCAAAGAGTTGGACATGACTGACTAACACTAACTAACTTGCTATGTACCCTCTGAGTTAAACCATTAGGAAAAGCCCGAGGATAAAGAAATTTTGCAAAATGAATTCAAGTCCTTTTTTCTAACAACTACTGCCATGACCTCAAGTAAGACACTTAACTGATCTGGGACCCTTTCCCTCGCTCGGAATTTATAGGGATCAAATAAGCTCGTGGATGAAAATGTACCGTATAAAACATCAAAGAAATAAATGAATGTGATTTAAGGTAATTATTACTAGCACATTATGTGTTCATGTAACACTTTAAAGTATTCCTTTAGATATAAAAAGCATATCTAGTTTGAATGTGCAGAAATACCTCCAGTAATAAGCATTCATATATGTATATGAATCACATCTTTCATCAGGCTCTTGGTTTTCCTCGGGGTAAAGTTCTTTGGTGGAAATAACAGGAGTTGCTAAATATTACTGAGACTTCCTGCACACCACTCTAAGCACCGGGTGCCTTCTCCCACAGCATGCTCAGAATAACTGCAATGAGAAAACAGGCTCTGAGGCGTGAAGTCACTCATCAGAGCTGTACGTGTGTCGGTGGTGGCTGTCAGGTTCCCACAGCCCCTGCGTTTGACAACTACTTTATTAGAACGATCGTCATTTCAACCTGTCATCCTATTGGTCTCTGAGAACAGAACTGAATTAGCATTTCTAAACTGAACAATTTCATCTCTGAAATGACAGAAACATGATCAACCACCTAAAGCTCCATTCCGCTCAAGGTAGGGGTGAGCTCAACAGCCGACTGCAGGTCTATCAGTGGAAGCCTAAGAATGAGCACAGCAGTTTTTAAGGTCTCTGCCAATGAAACGAGATGCTGACTTTCTCTCAGAGCTAGAATGGCAGAAAGGGGGGTGTATACCTCCTAGGGCCTCAAATTGTTCACAATGATTCCTGCATTCTAGCTGCCAACAGTAACTTCAGACTTTAAATATACCCTGCCAAGTTGCTACAGTAAGTCTGACAATGAAATTTGCAGGAGACTGTGCTTTTTAGTATTTCAATAGTACTTTCTTTTTCACTTTCTCAAAGAGACAAAGGGGGAAAAAATTGCATGTTTGTATTTGCCTTTCATCAACATTCTAATTTATTACGAAGAAAATGGGTGGAGAAATGAAGGTCAATCTGCAAATGCTAGTGATTAGACTAACAATTATGAAATGCTTAACCAGTATTTGTTTTTGAACCTCCAGTGGTCTGACTGAACATTGTGATTCTTGAATTGATAATTTTCATCCATCTTTTAGGTTTGTGCAGTCTCTGCAGTTGTGTGTGTGAGTGTGTGCATGCGCACACATTCCAACTCCACCTGTACTTGCAAAAGACTTAGAGCCAAAATCTGACAGTCTGCAACTGAAAAGGCCTTGCTGGCTGAGTCATGTACAGCCCAGCCAAGAAGCAAGGAGCTCTGGGTCCCTCTCCCTGTGGTGAGGATGCCAGCTTCCCCGTCTCACCCCTAAGCCCTGCAGCGAACATCTGGGAAGCATCATGTTTTGGAGCTCTTCTTGTGATACTTCCTGCTGTGTTCCTGGCACATCTGAACACGCTGAATTTTTAACTCAGATCTGCAAACTTGTTTTTGTTGAATAATTGCCTTTTCTCCTTCTGGTGGGCTTGCGAGTGATACCCTGGAATGAAGGGATTCCTTATACATTTTTATATGGCATATTACATATGCCCTTTGCTTAATCTCAGCCCTGCTCTCCGACATTCTCCCCTAACAAAAACATATTTATCCGAATTTCCTTCATAGCTGATCAACAACTTTGAAAGAAAACATGCAAAAGATCATAATATATCAGACTGTATCTATTTCATAGCAATACGTTTACAATATTAGAAATTAAAGCAAATCACCATTAAGAAATTGTCCTTATGTAAATAGAGAACGGGAGAGGAGAGAAGATGGTTCTCTTTTGCTGAGAGAATCAACGGGAAGAGCAAGTAGGGCATGACTCTACAAACCTCAAAGGTGGTCGTCATTGTGGGCTTATATGACACGTGGTTGGCCCTTCTCAGCTCCTTGATAGTTTCAGCGGGCATGGATTTAGAAAACCCCAGGCCACTCCACGTGTTTGTGGGTGTTCTGACCTCCGTCACCACTGGTTTCTTTAACATAGCTTTGGAAAAGAGAACATAAAACAAATGCTTGCTATTTTTAATGCATTTCTTAACACAAAATACCTTAAAATGTCTTCATAAAACATTTTATACAAGTTAACAGTAAATTTTAAAATGATACATTATTTCTTAATTGATCTAATGCTAATCTATTCAACCTCAACAAAGTTTATGCAACTTGAACCGAAACATTCTGTTTCCTTTTATGAAAGTCCAGTTTCTCAGTTCAATATCAGTACTGAAAAAGTTTTTATGTGTCTATTGAAAAAAATCAAAGTATAGATCATAATGTATCATATACCTTTGGTTGCTAATAGCTTCTTCTGTTCATAGTCAAATGCCTAAAAAAGACAGAAAATATCTTTATTGTCAGTTTATCCAAATGTCACACCAATACTCCACAGAAAGATTACACGACTACAGCCCATGAGCCTGCCTGAGACAAACGCTAAGCTCTGCACCATAATGTGACAGTAATCCATGCAAGTCTGATAAACTTAAACATGTTTCAAAACCAGTTCATTATAATAATACACTACTTCTGACTTTAAGTCATGACAGTGACAAGAGTCAGAAATCTTCCTTCAAAGGGAAAAAAATTCCTCTTTATTATGGATATTTAACATACCAGGATCAATCTATGCTAACTTAATAAGAGTTATGCTAAATTTCAAAACAATGCATTCTCAAAATACTTTCAGGTTATCTATTATTGGCCTCCCTTGTTTCTCAAAATCCCCTCTTCATTTGGGTAAAATGGTATGATGTCACAACAACCTATGAAATTATGTAACTTAATTGGCATCATCTATGCTTTTAAAACGACATAAATGACAAATGTCTAGCTTTAATAATGACACAAGTAGAACATTAAAATTAAACCTAAATAAAAATATAAACCTAAGTTAAAAAATGAAACGTATTTATCTCGTATTGCACAGGACTAGGATGGCACCATTTATTCTTCTCATCCACACTGAGTATGTGACTACGACACAGATGGGTCTATATACAGACCCAGGTGAAGTCCAGATACAGCTACATCTCAAATGCTGACTCAGGGTTCTCAACTCTCGTGTTTCAGGAACTTAAGCTTGATTTTAAAATGTCTCTTACAAATAAAAAACTAAGAACAGAGATATATACATATATATGTTTATCTACTTTGCTATACAACTGAAACTAACACAATATTGTAAATCAACTATACTTCAGTAAGTTAGGGAAAAAAATGTCTCAAAGATAGGTCAAGAATCCACTGACGAGCCCTTTGGCCCTTCCTCCCAGGAGGACTATACCATCATATGCAGGGTGTCCATATAATTTATGGTCTGAAACAGGATACTTCTAAAAGCAAAAAGCACCACAAATGACTGGGTCAAAATAATGAAAATAAACTGGCTGACTGATCAACCAGAAGGAACACGGCAGTAAATTGGGAGGGTCAGACGTTTAGATAACACAGTTTGATAATGTTTTTGAAATCCTAGGTCTAAAATGGCTCTGGGAGTTAAAATCAACTTATAATGACTAATGTCTAAGGCAAGATGTGGGGAGATTCTAAAGTTACTTGTTCAATAAATATTTATTGAGTGCCTTCTGGTTACAGATACTGTGCTACACTTTGTGGAAGAATAAAACAATGAATCAAAAATAATCTATAGCCTCAAATCATATGGAGGCTTAGCAGGGAGGAGAAAGAGAAATAACCACAAAATAAATTAGAAAGTGAGATAAATGTGAAAAGAGAGCTGGAGATTCAGAAGTCCAAGAATGGTCAGGAGACAAAGGTCATCTCAGGAGACAAAGGTCATCTTTAGCTCCAGAAATCACATAAGTCTTCAGTCTCTCTCCCTATTAAAGCTCAGTAACTCTTATCATTGATTTCTTAGTGATTTTAAAAGTCAGCTCTTCACTAATGGCATAAATAACATCTATTTAAATTGAAACTCTATCGCCAGGAATACTCTCATCCATCTTAAAAGAAAGGAACATGAAATGGTTCACTACAGGTATAAACTCGATGGAAAAGACGAGACTCACAAGATGGATGAAACTCACAAAGGGGCCATAAAGGAATCTGATCCTCTTTAAATGAGAGAACTTTACTGTATAATAACTGAAAACATATCCACCAGAGAAAATGTAATAAATGTTTGTTTTTAACTTTGCACCTTGTAAAGGCCATGGCTTTTGTAAAAACATTCATCTAAAAACATGAAAATGTTCAAATGCAAAGGATTAGGATAAGCAGACAAGCAGGACTGTGCTGTAGTTTTCACTGGAATTACAGAAGTACAATTTAGTTTCATGAATTAATTTCTTTGACATATTTGTGACAACTTTATTTCTAAGACTTTGTGAAGTTTTTTTCTCTTTTGGAGGTGGGGAGATGGAGATGATATATCTTACTATGAAGTAGGTAAGTCTACTCATTAATTCAGACACTGAGCCAAATGTTTATAGACATCTCTAAAAGCACAGAATCCTTATCTTTCATATTGTGATCAATATAAAAATCAGATTTCTGAATTCCATGATCAATAGTCTATTTTTTTTTTTTTTTTTGGTAATTGGACCAATAGTTTGAAAATAGTTTGAAAAAGGGAAAAAAAATTTCCCCTGCTGAGGAAATTGTTTAAAGTAATCATAAAAATCTGTGAACCAACATAATCATCAATAACATTTAGTATCTCCTGTCAAAAAACTAAAGCCTCATATTAGTTATTTTTATAACTGTCTAAGGAGCACCAAACAAATTCATCTTCCCCATTTCACAGATAGAAGGATATTATATCTATTTATCTAAGACTATGTCATGAGGTAGTAAATGCTCAGAAATAGCAGCTCGCATATTTATCTAAATTATTTAAGTAATAGAAGAAAAATGTCATTTGCATAAGACACAGTGACATAGACCATGTTAGATCACTTTTAATATTTTAAAGAATTCTCCTCACTTAAACTAAATCCTGCATTTCATTTTTAATGTTTATAGCAAAAGCAATTCCTAACTGCTGCTGCTGCTGCTGCCGCTAAGTCACTTCAGTCGTGTCCGACTCTGTGCGACCTCACAGACGGCAGCCCACCAGATTCCCCCGTCCCTGGGATTCTCCAGGCAAGAACACTGGAGTGGGTTGCCATTTCCTTCTCCAGTGCATGAAAATGAAAAGTGAAAGTGAAGTCACTCAGTCCTGTCTGACTCTTAGCGACCCCATGGACTGCAGCCTACCAGGCTCCTCCATCCATGGGATTCTCCAGGCAAGAGTACTGGAGTGGGGTGCCATTGCCTTTTCCAAATTCCTAACTACTGCATATATATTTAAACTTAATTTTGAGTAGGCCTCACCAACTCAATGGACATGAGTTTGAGTCAACTCCGGGAGTTGACGATGGACAGGGAAGCATGGCATGCTGCAGTCCATGGGGTGGCAAAGAGTCGGACACAACTGAGCAACTAAACTGAACTGAACTGAGCATGCAGAAGGAAAACGGAATTTCTGCTCTACTGCTAAAGGTTCACTGAATTCCCCATTTCCCTCAATCTAGACAGCTTATATTTGGATGACTCTCGCATTTTTTTTTTTTTTTTCCACTCATTACCTGCATGTTGACGTATGATGGCCGTGGGGCAAGCCGGGCCCTTTCATTGTTCTGTTGGGCGGCCCTCTCGGCAGCGCGCTCACTCCCTGGAGCCTTCTTGTCAGCCAGTGGGCTTTCTGCAGCACTCAGTTCAGGATCTGAGAGGAGCCTGTCAGTGCTGCTGTGAAAGAAAGAGTCTGGAATTGCACATGCCACTGTTACACTCACATGTACCACACCTTTGCCAGGGGCCACGTTTACTACTTAGGTTTACCATGTCCACCGTTTACAGGTATTATCTCATGCAACCCTCAGAGCACTGCCATGAGGTAGGCAGTATTACTGTCCCCATTTTTCACATGGGGGAAGCACCTTATCCAAGGTCCCGCCTCTGGTAAATGGTAGAGACGGGATACGAACGCAGATTTGCTGACTCTCAACATGGTGTTGAAACTATGTGAAGATATATATTCACGCAAAGTAAATATGTATATATGACATTCTGTATATGGTACATATGGAATAGGAATACAGACAAGATTTCTAGTTTATAGACATCAAGGAGCGATCTCTGACCCATGCTTACCTAATCTGAACAAACTGAGTCAGTCTGAAAGCATGCAGATAACCCATTTCATCTGTGTGCAATACACATGATGTTGCTACAGATCTGCTGTGATAAAGGCAGCAGATAAATAAATGTTTAGTATCTGTTCAGGGTGCAGGGAAAGAACACCTCATGAAAGTGCTTCTTAAAACTAGGGAGAGTTATCTGAATTATAAGAATTTATAGTGCCCTAGACATTCACCTCAAGCTTAACTCCAACTGAAGGTTAAGCGCAAGTAAAACAGAAATAACAAACAGTATTAGTCAAAGAGCTGATCTGTTCACACATTTTTTTTTGTATCATTCACTATTTAGTTATACCAGGGGAATTCAGAGGAATTTAGTAAAGGCTATTAGAACACAACAGGAAGAGCAAAGAGCTTTGTTTGTTTGACAAAAGTTCACAGAGGCCTCACACGGGCTTGTGACCTGGAACTGAAAGGGCATCTGCAGGTTCACCATCGAACAGCAGCAACTCAGAGGGAACAGCGTAAGCGAAGGCAAGGGAGTATGCAGTGCACATCACTGCCAGTTTTAAAGCCAGAATTATTTCTCTAACCTAACATTATTCCTCTAAGAAAGAAAAAAAGAAAGGGAAGTCGTT
Source organism: Bos taurus (assembly GCF_002263795.3). Lineage (NCBI taxonomy): Eukaryota > Metazoa > Chordata > Mammalia > Artiodactyla > Bovidae > Bos > Bos taurus. The sequence continues at coordinate 14,285,135 of NC_037355.1, read as the reverse complement.
CAGTTATGTCCAACTCTTTGCAATCCCTTGGACTGTGGCCTACCAGGGTCCTCTGTCTATGGGATTTTCCAGGCAAGAATACTGGAGTGGGTTGCCATTTCCTTCTCCAGGGGATCTTCCCAACCCAGGGATTGAACCCTGGTCTCCCACATTACGGGCAGATGCTTTACCATCCGAGCCACCAGGGAAGCCCCCTATAACAAGTAATGTTAATTTGGCATATTAGTACCATGTCAAGAAAAATACAGATAAAGCAGATTTGGACAAAATGGGAACAATGATAATTAATCAAAGACTTTATAAAAGTAGAACAGATTTTTCTTTTCATGAAAGCAAAACAGATTTTGCTGAGGAATGGAGGAAGTAAGAATAGAATTATTATTTAACACATTCTAAATCAACCATGCTTCAATAAAAAAATTTAATTTAAAAAATACATGTGTTATATTTGCCTAGAGACACTATTCTGTAAGAATATAAAAGACAGTAGAGGAAATTGGGTGGATGAAATGGATGAGAGCAAAACTTTTCAATGTGGAAGCATTCCACTGTTTTGCATTTTTAAAACATGAACAGACTGCCTATTTGAAAAAATAAATGGAAAAAGAAAGTAAAGATAACACATGTGTTATCCTTAACAGTGCTATGGCAAGGGAGAACTATATTTAATATAAGTTAAAGAAATGAAAAGTCGTTCAGTCATGTCAAACTCTTTGCGACCCCATGGACTGTATATTCTCCAGGCCAGAATACTGGAGTGGGTAGCCTTTCCCTTCTCCTAGGGATCTTCCCAACCCAGGGATTGAACCCAGGTCTCCCACATTGCAGGGGGATTCTTTACCAGCTGAGCCACCAGGGAAGCCCAACAATACTGGAGTGGGTAGCCTATTCCTTCTCCAATGGATCTTCCCGACCCAGGAATCAAACCAGGGTCTCCTGCATTGCAGCCGGATTCTTTACCAGCTGAGCCATCAGGGAAGCCCATATTTATATTTAATATAAAACAGGTATTATATTCACAGTGTTTGTAATAAGTAAATTCATGATACTACCATGTACTTATTATCAAAGTGAACAATTAACTAACTTGGAACAGGGAGCCATAGTTTAAGTTGGAAATTCAAAGCCAAATGAAGGAGAATTCACACTGAGAAAATTTCTTACAGCAAAAGTTTTCAAGGAGTTAAAATCGCCGTGCTGATTACCAAAAAGCAGAGAGAACGTTCACGTTTCAGAGCAAAATAGGTGGTTTAAAGGCTCCACATATAAAACCAACCAGCTAAAAGAAGGGCAGGGAAACAAAGAAGATTTACAGAGACAACAGGCCCAAAATGGAGTCACTTGTGCTAAATCCAACATCAACAAACCAAAGCTTTCCAGCCGAACTGCAGTTTCAGCCTCTCCTGGTGATACAGTGTTAACAGTCTTATCTGGAATTTCCTGGCCAACACTTGTGAGGTAATCTGCCAGACAGACCCCTGGCTTCTCTCAAAGGAAGGTCAGTTCAGTTCAGTCACTCAGTCATGTCTGACTCTTTGCAACCACATGGACTGCTGCACGCCACGCCTCCCTGTCCATCACCAACTCCTGGAGCTTGCTCAAACTCACGTCCATCATTTCAGCGATGACAGGGGGATCCTCTGTCATCCCCTTCTCCTTCTGCCTTCAATCTTTCCCGGCATCAGGGTCTTTTCCAATAAGTAAGTTCTTCACATCAGGTGGCCAAAGTACTGGAATTTCAGCTTCTGCATCAGTCCTTCCAATGAATATTCAGGACTCATTTCATTTAGGATGGGCTGGTTGGATCTCCTTGCAGTCCAAGGGACTCCCAAGAGTCATCTCCAACACCACAGTTCAAAAGCATCAATTCTTCGGTCCTCAACTTTGTTTACAGTCCAACTCTCACATCCATACATGACTACAGGAAAAACCATAGCTTTGATGAGATGGACCTGTCAGCAAAGTAATGTCTCCCCTTTTTAATATGCTGTCTAGGTTGGTCATAGCTTTTCTTCCAAGGAGCAAGCATCTTTTAATCTCATGGCTGCAGTCACCATCTGCAGTGATTTTGGAGCCCCCCAAAATACAGTCTCTCACTGTTTCCAATGTTTCCCCATCTACTTGCCATGAAGTGATGGGACCAGATGCCATGATCTTATTTTTTCAATGTTGAGTTTTAAGCCAGCGTTTTCACTCTCTTCTTTTACTTTCATCAAGAGGCTCTTTAGTTCCTCTTCACTTTCTGCCATAAGGGTGATATTATCTGCATATCTGAGGTTATTGATATTTCTCCTGGTAATCTTGACTCCAGCTTGTGCTTCATCCAGCCTGGCATTTCACATGATGTACTCTGCATATAAGTTAAATAAGCAAGGTGACAATATACAGCCTTGACATACTCCTTTCCTAATTTGGAACCAGTCTGTTTCATATCCAGTTCTGTTGCTTCTTGACCTGCATACAGATTTCTCAGGAGGCAGGTCAGGTGGTATGGTATACCCATCTCTTGAAGAATTTTCCACAGTTTGTTGTGATCCACACAATCCCATGGACAGAGGAGTCTGACAGGCTACAGTCCATGGGGTCGCAAAAGTCAAACACAATGACTAAACCACCACCACACGGTCAAAGGCTTTGGTGTAATCAATAAAGTATAAATATATGTTTTTCTGGAACTCTCTTGCTTTTTTGACGATCCAGCGGATGTTGGCAATTTGATCTCTGGTTCCTCTGCCTTTTCTAAATCCAGCTTGAACATCTGGAAGTACATGGTTCAAGTACTGTTAAAGCCTGGCTTGGAGAATTTTGAGCATTACTTTGCTAGCGTGTGAGATGAGTGCAATTGTGCAATAGTTTGAACATTCTTTGGCTTTGCCTTTCTTTGGGATTGGAATGAAAACTGACCTTTTTCAGTCCTGTGGCCACTGCTGAGTTTTCCAATTTGCTGGCATACTGAGTGCAGCACTTTCACAGCATCACCTTTTAGGATTTGAAATACCTCAGTTGGAATTCCATCACCTCCACTAGCTTTGTTCGTAGTGATGCTTCCTAAGGCCCACTTGACTTTGCAGGAAGGTGACCTTGCCTGAAAGAATCCTTTCTTTTGTGGAAGACTTCCTTGTCCCTCCTTTTGGCTGCTTTAAAAACGTTTTCTACAGCATTTTTGGAGCTTCTTTCTATTTACTAGATGGGATGCTGCTGATTCATGAATCGTTGAATAAAGAAAATTTGATCTTTAAACTGAGTTTACTTTTAGTTTTCTTTTCTTTTTTTAACAGGTTTGATTGCCGTAATAAGACTAAAGGAGACTACCAGTAACTTTGGGCATGAGACATGGGTGTGGTACCTGCAAATCCTTTTCAGTTCTCTCTCTCTCTCTGTTTCTGAGGTCTGTAGGTAAGTTCCTTTCAGTTCTGAGCTCTGCTCTCTTTGCACTGAGCTCCCAATCTAATGGGCTTCCCAGTACAGGGCAAGTCAGCTGAATCTGGCAGATGGCTCTGCCTGGAGCTCAAGCCCCTACCCTTTACTTCAGACCATGACAGTCAATTAATTGGTAGAAACCCCCAGGCCTTGATTCTGTCCCCAGATCCATGTGGGAACTATATATGTGGAGCCCCTAGTCCTCAGTCCCCGTTTGTTGAGATCTGCTGGTTCAGGTCTTTCCCCAGGCCAGGGTCCCATGGCAGGAATTGCTGGGGTGCACACAGGGCCTTTAAATGGCTGGGACACAGAAGAATCTTTTGGTTACTGCTGATTTAAGTTGTACGTGTTTGTTCATCTTGTTTTGTACAAGCTACTGCTATTAGGAATCTCTGTGGCCAAAAATTTGCAAAAATTAGTGGGCAAGAGTGAAGCCTTTAAAAGCTGATGAAGTACTCTCCACCTAACTCAAGGACTCCCGAGTTCAAATAAGCTGGTCACATAAGCTGTCTAGGTTAGCTTGACACCAGTTCATCCACCAGCCTCAAGAAGATTTCCATGCAACAAGGCTCACTGTAAAATACCACACAACCCCTAGGCCCACCGCACATATTAATGTGGCCCCCCCAAACCCAAAAAGGCTTAGCTGAAACAAACGGGATCCTTAATATCCAAAGAGTTAAGCACTCTACCTCCTGGTACGCTTGCTGATTTTACATCTAAGAACCATGGCCCTGGAAGCTGTAACTATCTATAAAAATGTCAAAGTGTTACTAAAGACAACCTGTAATTAGAATGGCCATTATGAGGAAGGTTCCAATTATATAAGATCATTTAAGAACTGCACTTAAAAGCAAGAGCTTTCCTGCCCCACTCCCCCCACAAAAAAAAAAGAAGGGGGGAAGGATACCTATTTTAATTGACATGCGGAATGCTCCAAAAGGCTTGAAAATTCCAAAATAGCTTCACTGAAAGATTCATTGCAAAAAGGCTAATGAAAAATTAAAGGTACGCAAGAGGTACCTAAAACAAGAGATAATATGACTGACTATCTGCTACTGCTCTCCTCTATACTTTTTTTTTTTTTTGCCATGTCATGCTGCTTGTGGGATTTTAGTTCCCCAACAAGGGATGGAACCCAGGACCTCACCAGTAAGAGCGCAGAGTCCTAACCACTGGACCTCCAGGAACTCCCTATCCTCTTTGAGTACTCATTCTAGTAATCCTGTCTGAACTGTCTTTCCACTCTGAAGAGACTGCAAGACCACAACAAAAGTCCATCATGTTAGTGGTCGTGGGGCTTCTCGTCATGAAGCCCTTCTGTGTTCCCGGTTTCTTATATGTAGGGAACAGGCTCTGGCCTGTATGCTCTTCCCTGAGTTCCAAAGGGCAGATGTGAACAGTTGCTAATCAGGGGAGGAAGGGGATTCAGAGGCAGGCGCAGCCGAGAAACAATATTGTGGCCTTGGGGCAGGGTCCTGGCTCCACCTCAATCAGATACACTTAAGGACATCTATGAGTTCTTCTAGGGAACGAAAACCCTCAACAAACGCAAGACAAACTACTTGATGAAGCAGTCCTCATTTCAGGGGGAAACTCGTGGTTTGAGAGCCTTGACCAGAGAAGCTGGTTAGGTTAGGAAGCTCCTCAGGTTAGGAGACCACCTGAGGCGTTAAAGGAATGGAGGCCTGCACACACCCTGATCCTTATCAGCAACCTGCCCTACAACTATTACTGTAAAACTCCTCACTAAACCCTCCCATGTTGGGACAGTTTTCCAGGGCACAAGCCTGAAGTGTCCTCTTTTGCCTGGCAAAGTAATAAAGCTATTCTTTTCTGCTTCACCCCAGCATCACTCTGAGATTCAATTCAGCCCTGGTGCACAGAGGGAGAGTTTTCAGCATCAGTAGACATCCTCATAGGAGGGTCTCTGTATGGGCCTTTCCCAAAAATAGATGAGATTCTGAGGGATTTTCTTGTAAACTGCTACATTATTCCCTTGAATAGCTAAGGGAAATTAAATAGAAATGAATGAAAAACTCTGCCAAATTCTGACAGACACTGGAGCTAACCTTCTATTTTAAACCCTCCTTGGAGCCCACAGATGAGATTCTCAAAAAACTGGCAGAAGTCAGCTAAGGGTGAGAATTCTTACCAGAGCCAGCACTCCTGGATCTGTGTGTGTAGTACCCAATAAAGAAAGGAAAATAAAATAATTTTTGCACTCTGGTTTGGAATAGCTTTTAAGTCCAAGGGGTTGTTCACCGCTGCCAGAAATATTTACTGTTTGTCTATACTGAAAACTGACGAGAGTTAAAAGTTTGTTTTTTTTTAAGCAAGAGAAGACTCTACACATGGACATCACCAGATGGTCAACACTGAAATCAGACTGATTATATTCTTTGCAGCCAAAGATGGAGAAGCTCTATACAGTCAGCAAAAACAAGACCGGGAGCTGACTGTGGCTCAGATCATGAGCTACTTATTGCCAAATTCAGACTGAAATTGAAGAAAGTGGAGAAAATCACTAGACCATTCAGGTATGACCTAAATCAAATCCCTTATGATTATACAGTGGAAGTGAGAAACAGATTTAAGGGACTAGATCTGATAGACAGAGTGCCTGAAGAACTATGGATGGAGGTTTGTGACACTGTACAGGAGACAGGGATCAAGACCATCCCCATGGAAAAGAAATGCAAAAAAGCAAAATGGCTGTCTGAGGAGGCCTTACAAATAGCTGTGAGAAGAAGGGAAGCGAAAAGCAGAGGAGAAAGGAAAGATATACACATTTGAATGCAAAGTTACAAAGAATAGCAAAGAAAGATAAGAAAGCCTTCCTCAGCGATCAATGCAAAGAAATAGAGGAAAACAATAGAATGGGGAAGACTAGATCTCTTCAAGAAAATCAGAGATGCCAAGGGAACATTTCATGCAAAGATGGGTTTAATAAAGGACAGAAATGGTAGGGACCTAACAGAAGCAGAAGATATTAAGAAGATACAAAGAAGAACTGTACAAAAAAGATAATCATGATGGTGTGTGATCACTCACCTAGAGCCAGACATCCTGGAATGTGAAGTCAAGTGGGCCTTAGGAAGCATCACTACGAACAAAGCTAGTGGAGGTGATGGAATTCCAGTTGAGCTCTTTCAAATCCTGAAAGATGATGCTGTGAAAGTGCTACACTCAATATGCCAGCAAATTTGGAAAACTCAGCAGTGGCCACAGGACTGGAAAAGGTCAGTTTTCATTCCAATCCCAAAGAGAGGCAATGCCAAAGAATGCTCAAACTACCACACAATTGCATTCATCTCACACGCTAGTAAAGTAATGCTCAAAATTCTCCAAGCCAGGCTTCAGTAATACATGAACCGTGAACTTTCAGATGTTCAAGCTGGTTTTAGACAAGGCAGAGGAACCAGAGATCAAATTCCCAACATCCACTGGATCATCAAAAAACCAAGAGAGTTCCAGAAAAACATCTACTTCTGCTTTATTGACTATGCCAAAGCCTTTGACTGTGTAGATCACAATAAACTGTGGAAAATTCTGAAAGAGATGGGAATACCAGACCACCTGACCTGCCTCGAGAAACCTATATGCAGGTCAGGAAGCAACAGTTAGAACTGGATATGGAACAACAGACTGGTTCCAAATAGGAAAAGAGTACATCAAGGCTATATATTGTCACCCTGCTTATTTAACTTATATGCAGAGTACATCATGAGAAACGCTGGACTGGAAGAAGCTGGGCTGGAAGATTTCCAGGAGAATATCAATAACCTCAGATATGCAGATGACACCACCCTGATGGCAGAAAGTGAAGAAGAACTAAAGAGCCTATTGATGAAAGTGAAAGAGGAGAGTGAAAAAGTTGGCTTAAAGCTCAACATTCAGAAAATGAAGATCATGGCATCTGGTCCCATCACTTCATGGCAAATAGATGGGGCAACAGTGGAAACAGTGGCTTACTTTATTTTTCTGGGCTCCAAAATTACTGCAGATGGTGATTGCAGCCATGACATTAAAAGACGCTTTCCCCTTGGAAGAAATGTTATGACCCACCTAGACAACATATTAAAAAGCAGAAACGTCTGTCTAGTCAAGGCTATGGTTTTTCCAGTGGTCATGTATCGATGTGAGAGTTGGACTATAAATAAAGCTGAGTGCTGAAGAATTGATGCTTTTGAACTGTGGTGTTGGAGAAGACTCTTGAGAGTCCCTTGGACTGCATGAGATCCAACCAGTCCATCCTAAAGGAGATCAGTTCTGGGTGTTCATTGGAGGGACTGATGTTGAAGCTGAAACTCCAATATTTTGGTCACCTGATGCAAAGAGCTGACTCATTTGAAAAGACCCTAATGCTGGAAAAGATTGAGGGCAGGAGGAGAAGGGGACAACAGAGGATGAGATGGTTGAATGGCATCACCGACTCAATGGACATGAGTTTGGGTGGACTCCAGTAGTTGGTGATGGACAGGGAGGCCTGGCGTGCTGCAGTTCTTGGGGTCACAAAGAGTCGGACACAACTGAGTGACTGAACTGAAGGTGACCTGTAATCAGAAGTTGGTCAAAAATTGGAAGCTGATATTCAAAAGCTGATGGGAGTTTTTTTTAACACCTCTTCTCTTAAGCAAAATGAAACTACCTATGCACCCAGAGGGAAAGAAAAATGCTCTAAAGCCTTTGTGAAAGGATGCACTAAAATATTCAAAGGCAAACAGCTCTAAATCCAGAACACAGAAATCTTTTGATTTCCATCTTAGTTAGAAATCTTCTCCCTGATATATATTTTTTTTAAAAGCAAATTAAGCATAATGTAGTTGGATGGGTAGCTCAAACTATAATGTCACTTAGGCTGCAATCCAATTTGGGGAAAAATTAAGAACAACTCTTTTTCCTTATCTTAGAAACCTTTGCAAAACTAGGAACTTACTCACTATAACATCTCTTTCTTTTATCAGTCCTAAAACCTCCCCTATTTATCTCAAAAGTATTGTAGAAATTCTGGCCTTAGGAAGCCAAAGTCCTTGGAGGATATTTTATTCTTTCCCTGTACCTCTGAGATGCAAATGTTGCATTAGAAACTTCTGGGATCATTTCATTCTTTTTAATGCTGAGTAATACTGTATATGTGTATTACATCTTCTTTATCTGTCTATGGGCATTTAGTTTGCTTCCATATCCTGACTTGTAAACACTGCTGCAGTGAACACTGGGGTACACGTATCCTTTCAGATCGTGTTTTTCTCTGGACGCATGCCCAGGAGTGGGATTGCAGGGTCACATGGCAGCTCTATTTTTGGTTTTTAAGGAACCTCCATGCTGTTCTCCACAGAGGCTGAACCAGTTTGCATTCCCTCCTGCAGTGTAGGAGGGGTCCCTTCTCTCCACAGCCTCTCCAGCATTTGTTGTCTGTGGATTTTTTGATGATAGCCATTCTGACCTGTGAGGTGACTTCTCACTCTAGTTTTGATTTGCATTTTTCTAATAACTAGCGATGCTGAGCATCTTTTCATGTGCCTGTTGGCCGTCTGTATGTCCTCCTTGAAGAAATGTCTATGCAGGTCTTTTGCCCATTTTCTGAGGGGGCAGCAACATGGACGGACCTAGAGGGTGTCATACTGAGTAAAGCAGACAGACAAGGAGAAATATCGTATGACGTCCCTTATATGTGGAATCTAAAAAAAAAAATGATACAAATGAACTAAATTGAACTTATGGTTGCTAGGGGAAGGGATAGTTAGGGAGTTTGGGACTGACATGTACACACAGCCATATTCAAAACGGATAACCAACAAGGACCTCCTGTTCAGCACATGGAGCTCGTAATGTTCTGCAGCAGCCTGGATGGGAGGGGGCTTGGGGGAGAATGAATACGTGTATACATATGGCTGAATCCCTTCACTGTTGACCTGAAAGCACCACTACACTGTCAATCGGCTATGCATGCACACGTAGTCACTTCAGTCACGTCTGACCCTGTGACCCCACTGACTGTAGCCCACCTCTGTCCATGGGATTCTCCAGGCAAGAATACTGGAGTGAGTTGCCGTGCCTTCCTTCTGGGGATCTTCCTGACCCAGGGATCAAACCTGCATCTCTTGTGTCTACCTCCACTGGCAGGTGGGTTCTTTACCACTAGCAACACCTAGGAAGCCCATTAATCGGCTATACCCAATATAAAATAAAAAGTTTAAAGTTTGAAAAAAAAAATAAAATTGATAACCCCCAGAATACTTCTGGGAGTTAATTCCCATCAAAAGATGAACAAAAGGGAAAGGTGGGCAAAAAAAATGTTAAGTGTCCTCCCCACCAATGCAGTAAAAAACTTCACCCTTTTGAGCAGACTTATTTCACCTACCAGAAAACAACTTAAATCCAATATTTTTTATGACTAGTGAAATTTTGTATTATTGTACTTGATTCACAGCAGTAATTTAAAAGTGGAACCCAAAAGGTCTCTGTCAATTCATGTGTGTCTATATATGTGCTGGGGGCTTCCCAGGTGGCTCGGTGGTAAAGAATCTGCCTACCAGTGCAGGAGATGTGGGTCTGATCTCTGAGTTGGGAAGATGCCCTGGAGAAAGAAATGGCAACCCACTCCAGTATTCCTGCCTGGGAAACCCCATGGACAGAGGAACCCGGTGGGCTATAAAAGAATAACAGAAGAGTTAGACACGACTTATCAACTAAACAACAGTGTATGTGTTAGAGATGTTCTGAATTTTCCGCCTACAGATGGTACTGCCAAAATTAATTTGTAAAAAAGCTCTATTGAAGTGGCTTTAAGAGAGTAAATGCTTACATAAATCAAGTAAATTGAATCCAGTAGTCCCCCTTAATCTGTGGTTTCAATTTCCATGGTTTTAGTTACCTACCATCAACCTCAGCCTGAAAATATTAGAAGAAAAATTTCAAAAATAAGTCATAAATTTTACATTGTTTGCTGTTCTGAATAGTGGGATGAAATTTCTTGCCACCTCACTCTACTCCATCCTGGGATTCCCCAACCATAAACAGTGTCATGGCTCCGCGATCCAGGGTCATGCTCCTTCTCCTGACGTATCATCAGAAACTCAGTAACAGCCTAACATTACATCACAACACCTACATCACTCGCCTCACTTCACTTCCTCACAGGCGTTCCGTCATCTCACATCATCACAAGACGACGGGTGAGTATAGTACAATTAGATGTTTAGAGACAGAGATCAAATGAGAGAGAGACCACATTCACATAACTCGTGTTGTTGCAAGTGTTCGTTAGTTTTTGTTAATCTCTAACTGTACCTAGTTTATCAATTAAATTTTATCATAGTTATATACGCATAGAAAAAACAGAGAATATGTGGAATTCAGGACTATCCATGGTTTCAAGCATCCATTGCAAGTCTTGAAGCATATCCCCTAAAGATAAAAGGGGATTACTGCAAATGTAAATGATTAAAAGTTTTTCAATAAATTTGTAAAATAGTTTCTCTAAAATATTATTTGTAACCTAAAACCTTAAAGTTTTGCTAAATTAAATGATGGATAGTCACTAAATATCCAGATCCTTTTCAAATCAGATAAAACACTAAGATTTAGCATTCCATTTGCCATGGGATGCTGCTGATTCATGAACTGTTGAATAAAATCAATTTGATCTTTAAATTTACTTAGTTGAATTTTGTTTTATAATAAAGGTGAAGGTTACCAGATACTATTTCTTAATAAAAATTTTCCAAGTAAAAACAGAAGGTAATTATAAAAAGAAATGAAAAAAAAAACCACAAATACCAAATGCACTTAAACCAAAGAGCATTAACTAGTCAGTTTAACATATATCCAACCTGTTACATGCTTTCTTTCAAAGGATCAAGAGCTTCAAAATCAAGATACATACTGTAAGTGTGAGTTTTTCGTGCCTTGCAGTAGTTCTACTGTCTGCCTCTTGGCACAGGCAACTTTGGAGGGACCCATCATCTGTTTCAAGTCACCAGCATTTCCAGAATGCGAAGGACTTCGAGGCATGCCTACTTCAACAAAAGCATCATTACAACCTGTAGAGAACAAGGGAAAAAAAGTAAAAATCCAGGGGACTTCCCTGGGAGTCCACTGGTTAAGACTTTGCCTTCCAATACAGGGGATAAAAGGGTTTAGTCCCTGCTCGGAAAGCTAAGATCTCACATGCCTCGCAGCCAAAAGACCAAAATATAAAACAGAGCAGTACTGTAAACAAATACAATAAAGACTTAAAAATGGTCCACATCAAAAAAAGGAAAAAAAATCAAAATATCACCTTACTATCAACAATCACCTGCAATAGAAATTAATCAGATTCTGACTCTATGGAGACACAGCATTAACAGCTTTCAGCTACAGAGATGGTACCTTAAATTAAGGCTATCTTAAAACTGCAAGATGAAATCTGAAAAGTAGAGCCTCTTATTTTTTAAAGACTGATAGAAATATATGGCAAAAACCACCACAATATTATAAAGTCTAAAAATTAGCCTCCAATTAAAATTAAAAAAAAAATAAAAGCAGGAACACAAATTACGGGTTACTTTGGGGAAAAAAAGATTAAAAAAAAAAGAAATACTCTACTTGGAAAAAAAATTACACAGCAAATTAATGCTTTCCTGCTGCACAATTACAATCACTTTAATTTAGGAAGTTCCAATGGATGGGAAAGTGCTCTTTCACCATGTTCTTTGGAACTTTGTTCAAGATACTGTCCTCCTGCATCCTTGAGGCAGGATGAGTCATAACTAGTCAGCAAAACCAACTCAAAAATCACTGCATAGACTTTTACGATCCCTTTATCCAATCAACAGAGCAGGCTGAAGTTCAGAAGGAAAGATACCTTCCGTGGGGTTTGATTTGGGAGATGTCTGCTCAGATCCAGCTGTCTGCCGGGATGGATCACCGTGATTCGCACTCAGCACTTTTTCTCCAAGTGATGAAGTGGATATTGCACCATATTTTAAACTTGGAGACTGAAATAACAGTAGAAAATAGCACAGAGATATGATCACAATCCTAAAATTCATTTCAGGTAAAAGTTTAAATATGTTACCAGTGGTTTATCCCTTATGAACAGCATAAGTCACAAGCTTCTTGCTGAAGGGCATTACCTGTGTGTGTCCGTTTAAAGCAGCGGAGATTTTTTTGCCTTCTGCCTGCATAGTGTTGATATGGACATCAACAGGCGTCAAGCCAGGAGGGGGAGACGGAGCTGTGTGCCCATAAGTGGGTACTCCAGACAACAAAATATTGGTTAACGTGGCTTGGGCAGTGGATGGAATCATAAGGTGTGGTATAGCAGAAAAACCTACAACAGGATTTCACGAAGACAGGTATCAGACACGAAGCAACTCAGAATCAAAGCACTGTTTTGTTATTTCAAGTAACAACAAAAAAGCTACTTTTGTTGCTGTCAATGCTGAAGAAAATTCAATTGTTTAACACATTACTATAAAAACATATGAGTATTAGAATGGAACAACATTTTAGAGAGTATTTAATCTAAGCTCTTCATTGTACAGACAAGGAAACTATTAATAGCTAGACTTTGCAAGTGCATTTGACTATTAAGCAAATTTTTCAGACATTCTAGAATCTGCATTTCCTAATTACTAGGTCAGTGACCCGCAGGTGTTTCTGCCATTGCTCTGTGTGCATCATGCTATTTTTCCTGATCTGCTTGTCACATCTGAAGATTACATATTACTTTTATGAAAAACTCACTGTTTAATTATGCTTCATTTTAACTGATTGACACTTTGGAGAATTTTTTGGCTGCAGTATGCTCTGAGCCATAATTTTTCCCTGAGGAAACGGAACCACTAGTAAATTTTACTTAAAAACCAATAATACCTAAGAATACACACCTTCGATTGTACTTAAATACTACTGACCTGTGGCACTCGATGTATTACCAAGTGGAGGTGCCCACAACGTGGGGCTGGGGGTGCCAGAACTCGGACTTTGCAAAGGGCTGACTGAGCTATTCAGAGCATTTAAGAGTGAGTTTGGGGTTGCCGAAGTGTTGAGAGATAAGGTGGTGGGTCCCAAAAGACCTGAAAAGATAAATATAAAGTCAATCACATAAATTCAAGATTGTAATATACAGACGGCATCGATATCGCCGTTAGGAACGCACGTTCATAGAATCTGATGTTTTCCAGTCATAAGGTATGAGTGACAGATTACCTTCTTTCAAATATTCACATGAAATACCGCATGATACACAGCTCCAACACTGGATCCTGTTTGTCCACAAACAGATCCAGAAACGGAAGGACAGGGGAGCTCAGACCAGGATAGACCCCAGGGCCTGGAGCACCACTGGCTGCTTTGCATGAATGAAATTGTGCTCAAGTGGTAACCCAATTTTAATTTCTCTGCGCAACTCACGTGTCATCTGCTTTAAAAAAAAAAAAAAAAACCTCTTTCTAAACCACTTACAATTAGCAGTGAATTGGGAAATGTTTTCCTGCAACAGGACAGCTTCCTTTGGTTCATCTGCAGAGAGGCTGGCCTCCCTGAAAAAGCTTTCATACCACGTTTGAAAGAAGATCTCAGTTCCTGCCAAAGTGCCTGACTGGCATTTCCTGACTTACAAAGCAGTGCTGTATTCTTACAACTCTGTTCAGCATCTCCAGTGGAAGGGACAGCTTTAGGAGATTACAGGCCAAGGGGGAAATTTTGTCTTTACTTCTAATGGTGTCTGGGCTACTTGGAAACTTCATCATATTATAACCACATTACATCTTTAAAAAGCTAGAATAGCTACTACAAAATTTAAAGACTGCTGAGAGATTTTTGTTAGGGCTTCCCAGGTGGCTCATGGATAAAGAATCCACCTGCCAATTCAGGAGACACAGAAGATGTGGGTTTGATCCCTGGGTCGGAAGAACCCTTGGAAGAGGAAATGGGCAACCCACTTCAGTATTCTTGCCGGGATAATCCCATGGATGGTGGAGCCTGGTAGGCTACAGTCCCTGGGGTCGCAAAGAGCTGGACATGATGGGAGTGACTGAGTACGCACGCACAAGAGTATTTTTTGTTTCAAATCAACACTGAGGCAGAATGATTTGTGAGGGTCAGTGCATTAACTTTTTATACACAAGCTACTTAAAATGTACAAAAAAGTAGTGAACCTAGAATAACTGTAATACAGCAATGAACTTTATCCAACAAAACGGGAATCTGTACGTGAGACAGTTCGTATGACACCATGACTATTAAATGGCTCACCCCGCTTTCTTAAAAAACTAAAGCACCAAGGTGATGTTTTCTTTCACCTTTCTCTTCTTTATCTCAGATACAAATGCAGGTCCATTCGCTTCCCGTGGTGGCTGCAGGTTTCCTTTGTGTCTGGACGAGGCAAAAGTCACCACTGGGAGTGCAGTTCCGCTTGCCTTCGCCTCCCCCTCTGCCCACCCCACATGCAGATGTGCAATTACTTTTTGTAAAGCAAACTGGATAATCTTTATCTCTAGGGACCGATGGCAATATTGCAAATGCAAGAAAGAACAAACACATAAATTATAGTCAGCCTGCTCACTTCACTCTCCATGGCATTCTTAATTTAGAAGAACAAACACAGCTACCGAAAATAAAACAGCCAGACCTTGATTATTTATGCAGAAATAAAAAGAATCTGGGTAACAGAAATCCAGAGAGTCTAACCAAAAAAAAAAAAAAAAAAACAGATTGATCCGAGTTGTGTTGCTTTTCACCTGATCATAGGACCTAAAGAAGGAAAAAGGAGCCTCTAAAATGTAGCCCTAGACAGTAGAAAGAAAGGGAACCGGATAAGCAATCCTCTGGTGACGGAGAAGGGCTGTAATAATAAATTTTATACCTAGTCCAGTGAGTCCAAGGCCTGCAGAAGCTAAGATATCCAGGCTGGGACATGCCAGGCCGGCGGGGCACGACGCTGGGGACGGGCTGGTTGCTATGGAAACCCCACTGCTTTCAAGTCCGAGGAGACATTTCCTTGCTTCATACATATTTAAGGCATTTCGCTCAACACTTTTCACAATCACAGACTATGAAAACACATAATGAGAAAGAAAAAAGTGACACGCAAGTAGTCTACAATGAATTGGGGAAGGGGTGAGAAAACGAGTATGATAATAAGAATTCCACTCAGGGTATGGATTAATGCTGCCTTAAAGTCAACTGCAAATTCTAACCACTTATTTCCCAAGTTTACTCCTTTCAGTAAAAGCATAAAAGGTTAATTACCACTTACTCGGTGTGTCCTCCATCCCAGGCACTGTGATGGAAGCTGCACAAATACTCTAATTCCTGCAGAACCTTACAGGTGAAATTATTATTCGTGTTCAGGGAAGACCCAAAGTCACAGGGCAGATGCAGGGGGCGCTAGAGGAGCCTAGGCCCGGCTGTCCTATGGCCCATTCTCGCTTACATCCTCTTGTCTCTACATTAAGGCTCCCCCCATTTATCTCAGCTTTTAAAAATCAAATTTGTCACCACAGATAGACTGCACGGTAATGATCATTTACATCTGACATTTACGGTCTACCAGTTAACGGACCTGGAGGTACCCTCTTCCTCGCTGATGACGTATCTATGGCAAAGCTTATGGCGAAATAAATTCCCAAACAATAAATCTTTTTTTCCTCAATGGACTCATCTAGAGAATTGGAAATCTGAACCCATGAGGGAAAGCCTCCAATGGAAAAGAAAGAAAATGTGTGGCTGACAAAGCAGTTAAAGCAGTGTCCAGCCTGGAGGCCAGGGAGGCATCATTAAAAAGCTCTGGGATGCGGCGAGGTTTCAGAGCTCTCATTCACCATTTTCCCCTGACCTCTGCACACTTCTTGCTGAACTCCAGAACTCTTCCTGGGCCTGTCCATCTTCACATGCAAAGTCTCTTCTGTTTGCATCTTTTCATCCTAGTACTACTTACAGTGACTCTAGTCAACTCAAATACGAAGCTTCACAATACCTAAAGTTAATGTCCTATTCTCTAATTTTAGACTCAATATAGCAAGCTCGTTTAGAATCAATCCTATCTTTTCCTTTAAAGTTTTCTTTGAGGAAGGCATGGTTTTTTTTCTCATGTTGGACACTGACTACCACATTATTTGCATACACACACATATATAACAATACATATTTTTATATATGTGCCATATGCATATTTGATAAAATTCATAGTTTAGAAATTTTAAAGGCACGACTATTTGGTGTTTTATCTACTGTAATAAAAATATGTTATCATTTAGTATACGTTGTTGTGTAACTTGTTTTTTTTTTCACATTTTTAAAAATTTATTTTTAACTGAAGGATAGTTGCTTCACAGTATTGGGTTGGTTTCTGCCAAACACCAACATGAATCAGCCATAGGCATACCCATGTCCCCTCCCTCCTGCGCATCCCTCCCCACCTCCCTCCCCATTCCACCCTCTAGGTCATCGCAGAGCGCTGGTGTGAGTTCCCTGAGTCATACGGCAAATTCCCACTGCCTATTTTCCATACGGTAGTGTATGTTTCCATGTTACTCGCTCCACACGCCCCGCGCTCTCCTCCCTCCCCTCGGGCCATGCGCATAAGCCTGTTCTCTGTGTCTGCATCTCCACTGCTGCTCATCAGCACCATCTCTCTAGATTCCATATGTATGCATTAGTATGTGATATCTGTTTTCCTCTTTCTGACTTCCTTCTTCAACTTCCTTTTTTTTATTCAACACCACTCTTGTCGATTAACTTCTGATACAAAGGTTTCCTCAGCACATATGACTAGAAACAGAATCACTGGTGGTAGAATATCAGTGTTTTTGTGATCAGATGATCACAAACTACTTTTAAAGTGCTTGGGCCAACTTACCCAGTTTAATGCAGGAACATTTCTCTTTCCTCATATCCCTACCAGCACTTAATATCATCAGACCTATCCCATTAAGTTTTTGACAGCACATGTAATTACTGAAATTCTGCAACATCTTAAAAGAGAAGCTCCAAGAAAGCTGAACTAGGGACAGAAAGCGAATGGGCGGGCACCTATTCTTCAAACCTCCAGGCTAGCACAGTGGCTCACAAGTAGTAAATAAACCAAGCATTTTTAAAACTGCTTTGGATCTGTATACACATGTGGACATAACACAACATTTAGCCTTACCAACTCTGTGGCAACTTAGTAAAGCTTAAAGTTACCAGATTGCAAATTAAGAAAAAAAAAGTTTCCTTCCCATATATGTAATTAAAATACTGGTCACAAATAGACTCCAAAAACCAACACATATATAAAGAAAATGATCAATAATGAATGCTGTTACAAATTTGCCTTTATATAAAGTAAAATATAATGTGTAACAGTGTCTATTATATAGAAATCAAGTGCCATGTATATGCAGATATTCATTTATATGAAAATCACACTATATTGAATGTGATATGATACTTGGTTCTCTTTGGGCCCAGACTCTGAACCCACCTTGCTTGGCTGTTTTGGCTTTGGTTTAATACTGATGAAGACATCGAGCTGTTCCATCAGCTGAGCAATGAACTGTGGATCGACTTCAATTTCTTCCTTCATATCAAACATCAGCACAAGGGGGAGACAACCCTAGAAAATGCCACAGTGGAAAGTGTGGGCGGTAAAACACTGTTTGTTTATACATCCAATAATTGAACATGCCTACAGATAACACAACACTTTATAGATTTAAAGAATAAGAGTCCCTTTGCTGTCCACTAGAAACTATCAGGCTGTTAATCAGCTCTATTCCAATACAAAATAAAAAGTTTAATTAAAAAAAAATAAACCAAAGTGTCAAAGCTAAATTATATACCTTCACATAGCTTAGAAGGCTGGCGTGGAAATAATATTGAGGGGTAGAAACTATCTTCTGGATGATGGAAATAAGTGTCTTGTGTTTCTCTTTCTGGTCATGAATTTTTTTTTTTTTTTCCCTACTCTCTACCTTGGAAAAATTCTTCCATTTTATGACTTCAGCTTTGTTGGTGGTGCCAGAAACTATAATCTCAACTACATGAAGGGCAGTAATCTTGTGGTCCAGCTCAAAGACTTACAGTGGAGGCTTTTCACTGTCTCCTGAATGAAATCTAAACATATATCAGCATTTTAAAATCTCCACATTTCCACCCAGCTTTGCTTGTGCAGTCACAGGTCTCTCTGGGTATGTCTGCCCCTTCTCCAAACTACACCAACATATGGACAGTCTTTGCAACAGATTCTGTTCCTCGGTATCTTAACTCATCACAAGGCTTCTTTGCCAACCCAAGTCCTACTTCTCCTTTGATGCAGCTCAAACCTTACCTCCTTCCTGGAGGACTCTGCTACTATCAGCCTTTCCTGTCACTGTCTCACTCTTCAGCATAGCAGCGTTTAGAACTTGTACTTTTTCTCTGATTCTTTCTTCCTGGCTCCTCATCTACTGAGTATAGGAACCACATCCCACATTTTTTGTGATGTACAGATTGATGGGTTTGTACATAAGGATTGGAAGAAGTTACTGTCAAACATAACAGAATTAAAAAGAAATCACCATGTTCCATTTCTCTTCTGGATAAGAGATGTTTATAAGGATGTTGCTATAAAAAATGGTGATACTACTTAAAATTTAAGTTAAAGCCTTTTAATTTCTCTCTCAATCTTTCAGTATTGTGCTGTAATAATAATATGTCTCATTGCATACCTGTATTTTTGTCAGGTATGAGCACAGTATGAATATGAATTCATAACAGTGCTGATCGCTTGAAAATTTCACTGAACTCAGTATCTAAAGAACTTGAAAAGTGTGAAAAAAGAAAGTATGAAGAGTAATCATAATAATCTTTGGATACAAATATGCTGTCTAACTAGCAGTATACTAAAAGTAGCCTAAGTAAGCTTAGCTAAAATAAAAAATCATTCACAATGAAATTAATTTCATAAAATAATGTATCATAATTCTTAGTGATTATAACAAGTTTTCATCTGTCAGAGGAATGGAATCAACAATACACATCTGGATTTTCTGAAGGTTTCTCAAAAACAGATTCTGCAAGTTAATAGCAGTAAAGGTCATGTCTGAAGCTTATGGATTCAAATGTCACTAAAGGTCTAGCCAGAATGGAGAATATAATGGTATTTTTTAATAAGAATACATGGTATGTCAGTCCATTTTGTTAATATGTATCAACCTAGACACTGGGTTTTTAATGAATATAGGAAGGATAGGTTGAATAGTATAAACTGAAAGCAGTAAATTATGTAACTTATTTTCTTTCAATTCATGACACTCAAATTCACAGCTCAAATACTATAGCATTTTTAAAAGGGTACGAAAGATTTATGAAATGTTCAAATGTTTCATGCTACCAAAATTTATTATCTTTGAGGGTAGGGTAAAATTTTTAATTTATTAATTTTTAGTTGCTCTGTTTAAACAGTGGGTTTTTTTTGTCAAACACAAACTAATGCTAAATGTCAAATAACAATAACCACCTTCCACAAAATATAGCCGATTATTTCCACGTAACCTCTTCAGTTGTTTAAATTTATAAAAACAAATACTGCAAGAGAATTACCCACAAAATGAAATTAAATCTGGGAGGCACCATGTACCTTATTCTTTTACTTTCTTTTACCAAGAAACTTCCTTATTAAACCAGAATTCCAAAGTGCTTCCATAAATACCACATTGCTACAGCATGTGCAGCAACATACACTGTACCCAGAGAGGTTAAAAAAACCTGTACCATTAATTTCAGTAAACCTACCATGAGATACTGCCTTGCAAGACAGACAGACTCAATGGTGCCCTGGAGGTAGACGGTGGATTTCTTTTGTGGATTACTGGGATCGGGAAAGTGGATCTGAGCACCCGTTCTCTGCATGATATGTTTGATGTTGCTTCCATTTCGACCCATCATAAAGAGATGATGCTGAGCTGCGATATCCAGTTGCGTGCTCACGGGGATAGCGGACGCCAAGCTCCCGGCGAGATGTTCCAACAGCGTGGCCGTTCCTTCCTAGGAGAAAAGGTGGGAGAGATACAGTCGCACGTGATAGCCGTCCACACTGAAGGGAGAGGTTCTACTGTGCTTCTGACAGCTATGGAAAAATTCAACATATCCTAAAAGCCAGAATGTGGGGCCTTCCTGGTGGTCCAGTGGTTAAGAATCTGCCTTCCAATGCAGGGCATGCAGGTTCAATCCCTGGTCAGGGAACTAAGAGTCCACGTGTCGAGGGGCAACTAAGCCCACGTGCTAGCAACCAGAGAAGCCCACAGGCACAGTGAAGGATCCCATATGCTACAACTATGACCCAACACAGCCAAATAAATAAACAAATATTTTTTAAATAAATAAATAAAAATGGGAACCAGAATGCAATATGAGAAAAAAAATTCCAGAAAACACATTTGTCTTAAAATCCTTTAAAAATAAAACTCATACAATTTCTGTACCTACAGTGTTTGGAATGACCTACACCACTCACCTTCACAGCGCTTGTGTTATTCTGAGACCCCCGTACTATCACCGTAGCACCATACATTCGGGACCGCTGCTTAAATGACACTGAAATGTTGTACATTTGTGATATGTGCTGGATAGAGGGGGAATTAGGATCAGGCACTGGTTGAAGAATTCCAGCAATTGGCAGTTCAAACATCAGCACCAAAGGAAGCAGCTCCTAAAACGACATCATAGAACCCAGAGCAGACAGTTAGGTCACTGCATAGTTACTGAAAGTGAAAATGTTAGTCTCTCAGTCACGTCTGACTCTTTGCAACCCCAAGGACTGCAGCCTGCCAGGCTCTTCTGTCCATGGAATTCTCCAGGCAAGAATACTGGAGTGGGTAGCCAAGCCCTCCTCCAGGGAATCTTCTTGACCCAGGGATAAAACCCGGGTCTTGTGCATTGCAGGCAGATTCTTTACCTTCTGAGCCACTAGCGAAGCCCATTCATTTAGAGATATGTGTGATTCATTCATTCTCAAGATGGGGTTTTTTCTCAAGATGAAAATTAAATGTGCATTAATTTTTTTAAACCCCATCCTTGTAGAGAATGGGCACAAAAAAGAAGCAAATGCAGAAAAATATGGGAAACCTATTGAAAATGTGTTCATTTCCCCAGTACTCCTCAACTCCCTCATCCTGCAACGCAAAATCAGTGCAGCTTACGTTTTCATCAAAATTCCGCTGTAACTCAAAACGCAAAATGGCTGGAAGTCTCCCAGTCCCTACACGGGAGTGTAGTTTTTATAGACAGTAAACAAAAATCTCTAAATTAAACTTGCCTTTATATATTCTTTTAAAATATAGAAGCCACTGGCCCTATACATACACACACACACACATGCACACACACACACACACACACACACATATATAGACGACTGGAGAAGGCAATGGCACCCCACTCCAGTACTCTTGCCTGAAAAATCCATGGACAGAGGAGCCTGGTAGGCTGCAGTCCATGGGGTTGCTGAAGGTCAGACACGACTGAGCGACTTCACTTTCACTTTTCACTTTCATGCATTGGAGAAGGAAATGGCAACCCACTCCAGTGTTCTTGCCTGGAGAATCCCAGGGACGGGGGAGCCTGGTGGGCTGCCATCTACGGGGTCGCAGAGTCGGACATGACTGAAGCGACTTAGCAGCAGCAGCATATAGATGATTTACTTCATTGTACGGTAGACTAACAACATTGTAAAGCAATCATCCTTCAATAATTTAAGATTTTTTTAAAAAGATAATGCTTTTATTACAGCCATAAGCTTGGGTAGGCTATCTGAAGTTTTTAAATGGAAGGAGACCTCTGCAAAACCTGAGTTTATAACTTGAATTGCCTGTGGCATTTTTCCTCAGGCGTCTTTTTGATCATTTCAAAACCATCAGAGCAACAGAGCCAGGTAAAATTTAGACCATCTCTAAGAAGCATCTTTGAGATATTAAAACAACTTTTGTCACTCTTTCCTACATGTTGAACATATGATCTGGTTATAAATTGACAAATTACAATATTTTTATTGCCTATAATGCCAACATCGCTGACACTGCTTTATAGTACGAAAAGGAATACTTACCCGAATTCTAACTCGGGCAGATTCTACTCCTGCTGGTTGTCCTGCTATAGACACCTGCAAAAGTAAAAAACACAGATTTATTGTTCTTGAATCCACATCCACTTTCTCAGCTGTCTACTCCCTCACTACCCAAAGCGTCATCCAGGATAAAACAGCATCGTACAAGCATCGTCTTTATCTCGGAGTTTGTTAATAATGAAGGATCTCAGGCACCAACCCAGACCTACTTAATCAGAATCTGCATTTTAACGAGCGCTGGTGAACCGTGTCAGTTGACCAACATGGTCAAGTCCTACCTCCTGGACTTACCTAAAACCTCCCGGCCCACAGCGGGCCTCCCAACCTCTTCCCATTTTCTTGTGTTCACTGCATTTCCCCCTTTTGTTTAAACCCTTTGCACACAAGATGGGCATCAATGTGCAGCGATACCGCCACTGTATGTTCACAAAGTAACGGACTACTCCCATGCTGGCTGGGAAAAAGCACTGTTGCTCCACCAGCCCCTTCTCAGGATCTTCTAGGCTTTCCTATGATCCAGCAACTGAGGAACAGCTCGTGGCATCAGGGCGAGAGGGTGGGGCTCCAGGACAGCGCTCGCATGGGTCATGCCCACGCCATGTTGTCAGCTAACGGCTGCTCTTGCTTTTCACCATGGCTTTCTGTCTAGTTCCTCGTGTATAAACGCCACCGTCACCATCAGTCCCCAAGAGAAAAGACTGTGTCTCAGTCATCTTTGTGGCCAACATAGTTTCTCTGTTGTTTAGTTGCTAAATTGTGTCTAACTCTTTGCGATCTCATGGACTGTAGCCCACCAGGCTCCTCTGTTCATGGGGTTTCCTAGACAAGAATACTGGAGTGGGTTGCCATTTCCTCCTCCAGGGGATCTTCCCAATCTAGGAATCGGATAGAACCTGGGTCTCCTGCCCTGGAAAGTGTGTTCTCTACCCCTGAGCCACCCAGGTTCTAATATCGTGATTAGAGGAGAGAAAACTTTCAAATAATACAGAGAACACTATCTGTTCTTCAAGTACTGACAGCATTTTGATGTAGACGCATGAGCTCCATTTGTTTCCAAACCCAAGAACTAGGAAAAAAAAAAAAGGAGGGGGGCATAAAAGAGAGACATAATTCAGCCAACGTGAGAAAGTCGGACACTTGCACATCACCACTCAGGTGACCCGGGGTACCTGGAGGAGCACTCGCGTGATGCTGCAGACAGAATCCCAGCTATCAACAGGTGCCCGGACTAGGCGAGCTTTCAGATCCTTTCCTAACTCACATGCCTTCTGAGCCTTTCTGCAAGGACTTCATTTAATGTTGCCATGACAACCTTCCCTCTCTTCTACCAACCATTTAGAGATCAAGAATTTAAGGCCCATCTACAATGCATCTCTTTAAAAATGCTGAGCACTTTCAGTCTCCTTTGAGGGGGACATACAATTCATACTTCCTGCCATCTTCACAAGAACTCTTTTGTTCTCATCTCCCCCAAAAGATGCGCATACAGGAAATCCAAGCTTTAATCTGTCCCATAAAATTTCACGTGAAAAGTTCCAGCACCTGGTTGCTTTTTTCTGCTTGATTATTCCTGTTGGAGTCTGGGAAGTGGATGTGGCATCCTGTTTCTTCCATCACCTTTTTAATATTGTTGCCCCCTTTGCCGATTACATGAGAATGTTCTGTGTGTGAGACATCCATCTTCAAGGTGACCCGATTGCTCTACGTGGAAATAACGTATTATTTCTTGATGTACGAAAAAGCAAAGAACAACTCATAAAAAGACACGTTTACCCCAAGGGAACAGGATTAACAAAAAGTGACCCCGTGGAAGTTCTTAGAGATTTCTTAAGATCATCTTGATCTATAGATTTTTCAATTTTACATATGTATCCTTGGCTCATAAAAAATGTTTCATTTAAAGACAAATCTGTCCAAAGAAATAGGAAGATATACTCTTTACCAAGATAATTTTTTTGGACAGTAGTATTCAAGTCAAATTAGTTACAATTACAAATAAATTACTTTTTTTTCTTTAATAGATATTATTCATGAAAATGAATTCAAGTAACTGAAAAACAGGTAAAAAAATTGCAAGAGTGAATAAATGTATCTTAGTAGAAACACTGAACAATGATAGAAAACTAGAAACAAAAATAAAGCTCAAAACTGAATAAAAAAGGATTTACAAACATTTTCATAACTTCTCTATCACTGTATGGCAAACTTTACAAAGTAGGTAAATTATTCTTGCAGGGAGGAAGAAGAGTGAGGAAGAAATCACAAAATATATATCTCCAGGAGTAAAATGGCTTAAGGAAACCGGCACAGAGTGTAAGATTGACTATATTAAAGGTAAATGTAAAATTTTAAGGCACAATGAACAATTATAGGCACCTGGAATTCATGTATTTAATTTGGGGAAATGCAGTGTTGTAAAATTATAAAGACTAACATGAAACGTTTTCTCATTTATAATATTGATATTGAAATTCTTCAGTCCTTACAAAGTAAAATTAAAAAGTCAAAATACAGCAAGATTTTAAAAAGATCAGTAGTTATACACTTTCTGAATTCTTAAATTTTAAACTTAGATCCATTAAATACTTTGGTTTTTAAACTTAGTTAGTTAACCACTAAAAAAAAGAAAAAAAAGATAATCTTTTTTGGATATTGCAAAATTTTTAATAATTATAGGATGAATAATTATTTTCTTAAAAAAGTACAACAGCAACAAAAAGAAACAAACAATAGGGATTAAGAGAAGAGATTAAAAATAATTTCAATGAAATATTAGGTGGCAGAACCTAAGAACCAGACAGACTGGATTTGAACCCACCTCCCCACTTATCAGCTATGATATCCTATGTAAATTCCCTAATATCTCTTTCCTGAGCTTGTTATGAGGATTAAACAAATTAATATTTGTAAATGATGTAGCTAAGTGCCTGGCATAGAGTAAGTGATTTAGAAGTGTTTATTAAAATAAATTCTCAAAAACAAGTATACATTTTTAAATATTTTCATTTCTCTATTGTCTCTCCCTACACGTACTTGTAGAGAGAGAACATACTAGACACACTGGCAGACTGCATGCCATCACACACACACAGCTATACAGAACATAATTTTGGTTTTCCACTGACATCATAAAAGCAAATATGCTAAATTCTTGCAGTCATTACTACTTGCTCTATATTAATCAAGGTCAGTGTCTATTTCTGACGATGGCATATACACACATACGCACTTATACAGAAAGACATACACACATATACATGTTATGTACTTAAGTATATACATTGAGAGAGAAAGTATTATTTAATTACCCAACATGAGAGAACCTATGCAAATTTGAAACAGACCTTTACATCCATTGTAGAATCAAGAGCTTATTTTAAAACCCACCATTACTTTCTCCTGGTTTTTCTTCTCCAAATAGTTCTTTCATAACAGCATGAAGTAGCCCCTTGCAGAGACAAGATTCTGACATCTGAGTGTCTTTAACATTCACTTACTTTTGTGTCTAAGACAGACATGATCATTTCCTTGGCTTCCTTAACATCTTCTTTCTTTCCAGAAACCTTAATGTGGGGATCTGTAAGAAATCAAGAACAAAGAGCTCATATGAAACCCCTAAGCTCTGTTTTAAAACTTACGTTACAATATAAGAAAAAATGATTCCATAATACATTTAATATTTGATTCATTCTTGATGTGTTATCGCTGTAATAAAAACAGAAATATGTAAAATACTCAAACTGTGCATTTATCTATGCTTTTTTTCCTTCTGAGCACTGGCTAACCTATGTAACTTTAAATTTAATTGCAAAATAAGTATAGCATATAATTATTTTTTAAACAAGTGAAGCGTCTATGTATTCAATTTATTACTTCATCTCTTGGTACATTCCAGCCCCTGTTCTAAAGGCTTAAAAGGCACTGAATCATTCAATCTACACCATGGTTTGCTTCTTTCTTTTTTAAACTACCTGTATTGTAAAGCAATTTCTTTAGTGAATATCCTGCCTATTTTAAATTCCAATGGTGACATCTCTAAAAATAAAGCATTTTTCAACTAAAAAAGAACCCCACAATGCAGTACCACTTCACAGTACATAGTTAAAATGAAACAGACAATAATAAGTGCTGTAAACCACAGTTTTGTGATTGTCTGCAGAGGAAACGAAGGCACAGAGCAGTTTAGCAACTTGCCCCAGAAAACCATTCAGGGGATGTTTATTATAATCCAGTGTCTTCCAACTCTGAATCCATACTTTAAACTATGTGATCATTTAAGAGATATTCTTATTGGCCAAAGTTGACAGGAAAAAAAAATCTTCATTCAGGAATATTTAATATTTATTCAGAATTAGTACTAAGAAAGTGACTAAGTACATGCTATGTCTGCAGGAAACCACTCATTCATTCAGTAAAGATTTTCTGAACCTCTTCTATGCTTCTCCAGCAGCCTCACACTTTCAATGGAGGGGTTCGATCCCTAGTGGTGGAACTAAGAACTTACATGCCACATGCCATGACCAAAAAAAGAAAGCTGTCTGTCCACATGGACCTTACAGATTTGTGCAGGGAGGTAAAAATCAGTCAAATAAATAAATGATCTATTAGATTTAAAGAGCCTCTTCGGAGAAGGCAATGGCACCCCACTCCAGTACTCTTGCCTGGAAAATCCCAAGGACGGAGGAGCCTGGTGGGCTGCAGTCCATGGGGTCGCTACAAGTTGGACACAACTGAGCGACTTCACTTTCACTTTTCAC
This sequence comes from Bos taurus, assembly GCF_002263795.3. Lineage (NCBI taxonomy): Eukaryota > Metazoa > Chordata > Mammalia > Artiodactyla > Bovidae > Bos > Bos taurus. The sequence goes on along the minus strand of NC_037355.1, from coordinate 14,257,877 downwards.
TTTCATGCACTGGGGGCAGGAAATGGCAACCCACTCCAGAATTCTTGCCTGGAGAATCCCAGGGACGGGGGAGCCTGGTGGGCTGCCGTCTATGGGGTCGCACAGAGTCGGACACGACTGAAGCGACTTAGCAGCAGCAGCAGCAGCAGCAGCAAACAGCCTTTGAAAGTGAAAGAAAAGAGTGAAAAGGCTGGCTTTCCTCAACATTCAGAAAACTAAGATCATGGTATCTGATCCCATCACTTTATGGCAAATAGATGGAGAAAAAATGAAAACAGTGACAGATTTTATTTTCTTGGTCTCCAAAATCACTGCAGATGGTGTGATGATATTCAAAGACACTTGGTCCTTGGAGGAGAAGCTACGACAAACCTACACAGCATATTAAAAAACATATTAAAAAGTCTCACTCCGCCTTCTTTATGGTCCAACTCTCACATTTGTAATGACTACTGGAAATATCATAGTTTGGATTAGATGGACCTTTGTTGCCAGAGTGATGACTCTTTATTAATATGCTGTGTAGGTTTGTCATAGCTTTTCTTCAAAGGAGCAAGTGTCTTTGAACATGGCTGCAGTCACCATCCACAGTGATTTTGGGGCCCAAGAAAATGAAGTCTGCCACCACTTCCATTTTTCCCCCATCTATTTGCCATGAAGTGAGTTCTTCTAAACCAAGATAAACTAGGATAAGCAAAATGACTCACTGTAGATTTTACCAAACTACACGTATTTCCTCATATTGTGATTTAACCCGCCCATCTCCACCTCACAGTCATCAAGGCCATGATTCATCAGCCCAGTTCAGTTCAGTCACTCAGGCAAGTCCAACTCTTTGTGACCCAATGGCATTATGCCAGGCTTCCCTGTCCGTCACCAACTCATGAAGCTTGCTCAAACTCAGGTCCATCAAAATGGTAACACCAACCAATCATGTCATTCTCTTTCGACCCCTTCTCCTCCTGCCTTCAATCTTTCCCAGCATCAGGATCTTTTTGAATGAGTCAGTTCTTCACATCAGGTGGCCAAAATATTGGAGTTTCAGCTTCAGCATCAATCCTTCCAATGAATATCCAGGACTGATTTCCTTTAGGATAGACTGCTTGGATCTCCTTGCACTCCAAGGGACTCTCAAGAGTCTTCTCCAACACCACAGTTTAAAAGCATCAATTCTTCAGCGCTCAGCTTTCTTTATAGTTCAACTCTCACATCCATACATGACTACTGGAAAAAACCATAGCTTTGACTAGATGGACCTTTGTCGGCAAAGTACTGTCTCTCCTTTTTAATATGCTATCTAGGTTGGTCATAGCTTTCCTTACAAAGAGCAATCAAGTTTTAATTCTATGACTGCAGTCAGCATCTGCAGTGATTTTGAAGTCCAAGAAAATAAAGTTTGTCACTATTTCCATTGTTTTCCCATCTATTTGCCATGAAGTGATAGGACCAGATGACATGATCTTAGTTTTTAGAATGTTGAGTTTTAAGCCAGCTTTTTCAACTCTCCTCTTTCTCTTTCATCAGGAGGCTCTTCAGTTCCTCTTCACTTTCTGCCATAGGGGTGGTATCATCTGCATATCTGAGATTACTGATATTTCTCCTGGCAATCTTGATTCCAGATTGTGTTTCATCCAGCCCAGCATTTCTCATGATGTACTCTACATATAAGTTAAATAAGCAGGGTGACAGTATACAGCCTTGATGTACTTCTTTCCTGGTCTGGAACCACTCTGTTCTTCCCTGTCCAGTTCCAACTGTTATTTCTTGACCTGCATATAAACTTCTCCAGAGGCAGGTATGATGGTCTGGTATTCCCATCTCTTTAAGATGGCAATTTTCCACAGTTTTGCTGTGATCTATGCAGTCAAAGGCTTTGGCATAATCAATAAAGCAAAAATAGATGTTTTTATGGAATTCTCTTGCTTTTCTATGATCCAACAGACGTTGGCAATTTGATCTCTTGTTCCGCTGGCGTTTCTAATTCCACCTTGAACATATGGAAGTTCATGGTTCACATACTACTGAAGCCTGACTTGGAAAATTTTCAGCATTACTTTGCTAGCATGTGAGACGAGTGCAATTGTGTGGTAGTTTGAACATTCTTTGGCATTGCCTTTCTTTGGGATTGGAATGAAAACTGACCTTTTCCAGTCCTGTGGCCACTGCTGAGTTTTCCAAATTTGCTGACATATTAAGTGCAGCACATTAACAGCATCATCTTTTATGATTTGAAATAGCTCAATTGGAATTCTATCATCTCCACCAGCTTTCTTTTTAGTGATGGTTCTTAAGGCCCACTTGACTTCACATTTCAGGATGCCTGGCTCTAGGCGAGTGATCACACCATCGTGATTATCTGGACCATTAGATCTTTTTAGTATAGTTCTTCTGTGTATTCTTGCCACCTCTTCATAATATCTTATGCTTCTGTTAGGTCCATACCATTTCCTTTACTGTGACCATCTTTGCATGAAATGTTCCCTTGGTATCTCTAATTTTCATCAAGAGCTCTCTAGTCTTTCCCATTCTATTGTTTTCTTCTATTTCTCTGCATTGATCACTGAGGAAGGCTTTCTTATCACTCCTTGCTATTCTTTGGAACTGTGCATTCAGATGGGTATATCTTCCTTTTCTCCTTTGCCTTTCACTTCTCTTCTTTTCTCAGTTATTTGTAAGGCCTCCTCAGACAACCATTTTGCCTTTTTGCATTTCTTTTTCTTGGGGATGGTCTTGATCAGTGCCTCCTGTACAGTGTCACAAACCTCCATCCACAGTTCTTCAGTCACTCTATCAGATCTAATCCCTTGAATCTATTTGTTCTTCTATGGTATAATCATAAGGGATTGATTAAGGTCATACTTCAATGGGCTAGTGGTTTTCCCTACTTTCTTCAACTTAAGTCTGAATTTGTCAATAAGGATTTCATGATACGAGCCACAGTCAGCTCCAGGTCTTGTTTCTGCTGATGGTAAAGAGCTTCTCCATCTTTGGCTGCAAAGAATATAATCAATCTGATTTTGGTGTTGACCATCTGATGATGTCCATGTGTAGAGTCTTGTCTTGTGTTACTGGAAGAGGGTGTTTTCTAAGACCAGTGTGTTCTCTTATCAAAACTCTGTTAGCTTTTGCCCTGCAAAAGCTTTTGCCCTTCATTTTGTACTCCAAGGCCAAATTTGCCCATTGCTCCAGGTATCTCTTACTTTTTACTTTTGCATTCCAGTCCAATATGATAATAAGGACATCTTTTTTGTGCGTTAGCTCTAGAAGGTCTTGTAGGTCTTCATAGAACAGTTCACCTTCAGCTTCTTCAGCATTACTGGTTCTGGCATAGACTTGGATTACTGTGATACTGAATGGTTTGCCTTGGAAACAAACAAAGTTCACTCTGTCATTTTAGAGACTGCACCCAAGTACTGCATTTCGGACTCTTCAGTTGACTATGAGGGCTACTCCATCTCTTCTAAGGGATTCTTGCCCACAGTAGTAGATTTAATGGTCATCTGAATTAAATTCACCCATTCCAGTCCATTTAAGTTCACTGATTACTAAAATGTCAATGTTCACTCTTTACATCTCCTGTTTGACCACTTCTAATTTACCTTGATTCATGGACCTAACATTCTAGGTTCCTATGCAATATTGTTCTTTACAGCATCGGACTTTACTTCCATAACCAGTCACATCCACAACTGGGTGTTGTTTTCACCTTGGCTCCTTCTCTTCATTCTTTCTGGAGCTGTTTCTCCACTGATCTCTAGTAGCATACTGGGCACCTACTGACCTGGGGAGTTCATCTTTCAGTGTCCTACGTTTCTGCTTTTTCATACATGTTCATGGGGTTCTCAAGGCAAGAATACTGAAGTGGTTTGCACTCCCTTCTCCAGTGGACCACCTTTCATCAGAACTCTCCACCGTTACCCATCCATCTTCGGTGACCCTACACGGCATGGCTCATAGTTTCACTGAGTTTCATGATTCATAAGGTGTGACTGAAGGAGAAGCAGACAGAGAAAGGGAAGGATGGGATGGAGGAGGAAACCATTTTCTAAAGCTCCCCACCCTTAGGACCAGGATGAAGCAATCCTAATCAGCAAGAGTACACAGGGAGCTTCAGAGCCTAGGAATGGATCTAGCCTCCCAGGGAGACCTCCCAGCAGCTGGCCTCAATCTGAATCAGTGCCAACACTCCAGCCCCACACTCCCCCCAGACTGCCTCCTGCTGGCTGCCCTGGGCTCAGGCTCCACTCCTCAGCCTGTTCTCCAATCCCTCCCTCTGACCCACGCCCTGTGAAGGGATGTGGTGAAGATTAAAGACCTCAATGTTCATTAAAACTTTCTAAAATGTTTAAGTATCAGGTTCTGACAGAATGTGGTCCACTGGAGAAGGGAATGGTGAACCGCTTCAGTATTCCTGCCTTGAGAACCTCATGAACAGTATGAAAAGGCAAAATGATAGGATACTGAAAGATGAACTCCCCAGGTCGGTAGGTGCCCAATATGCTACTGGAGACCAGTGGAGAAACAGCTCCAGAAAGAATGAAGAGATGGAGCCAAAGCAAAAACAACACCCAGCTGTGGATGGGACTGGTGATAGAAGCAAGGTCCGATGCTGTAAAGAGCAATATTGCATAGGAACCTGGAATGTCAGGTCCACGAATCAAGGCAAATTGGAAGTGGTCAAAAAGGAGATGGCAAGAGTGAACATCTACATTTTAGGAATCAGTGAACTAAAACGGATTGGAATGTGTGAATTTAACTCAGATGACCATTATGTCTATACCTGTGGGGAAAAATCCCTTAGAAGAAAAAGAGTAGCCCTCATAGTCAACAAAAGAATCTGATATGAAGTACACGGATGCAGTCTGAAAAATGACAGAATGATCTCCGTTCCTCTCCAAGGCAAACCATGCAATATCATGGTAATCCAAGTCTATGCCCCAACCAATAATGCTGAAGAAATTGAAGTTGAACTGTTCTATTAAGACCTACAAGACCTTCTAGAATTAACACCCAAAAAAGATGTCCTTTTCATTATGGGGGACTGGAATGCAAAAGTAGTTAAGTCAAGAAACACCTGGAGTAACAGGCAAATTTGGCCTTGAAGTACAGAACGAAGCAGGGCAAAGGCTAATGGAGTTCTGCCAAGAGAATGCACTGGTCATAGCAAACACCCACTTCAAACAATACAAGAGAAGGCTCTACACATGGACATCACCAGATGGTCAACACAGAAATCAGACTGATTATATTCTTTGCAGCCAAAGATGGAGAAGGTCTATACAGTCAGCAAAAACAAAACCAGGAGCTGACTGTGGCTCAGATTATGAACTCCTTATTGCCAAATTCAGACTTAAATTGAAGAAAGTAGGGAAACACTAGACCATTCAGCTATGACCTAATTCAAATCCCTAATGATCATACAGTAGGTGTGAGAAATAGATTTAATGGACTAGATCTGATAGATAGAGTGCCTGATGAACCATGGATGGAGATTCGTGACACTGTACAGGAGACAGGGATCAAAACCATCCCCAAGAAAAAGAGATGCAAAAAAGCAAAATGGCTGTCTGAGGAGGCCTTACAAATAGCTGTGAAAAGAAGAGAAGCCATATTTAGATGGGAAAGATATACCCATCTGAATGCAGAGTTCCAAAGAATAGCAAGGAGAGATAAGAAAGCCTTCCTCAGGGATCAATGCAAAGAATAGAGGAAAACAACAGAATGGTAAAGACTAGAGACCTCTTCAAGAAAATTAGAGATACCAAGGGAACATTTCATGTAAAGATGGGCACAATAAAGGACAGAAATGGTATGGACATAACAGAAGCAGAAGATATTAAGAAGAGGTGGCAAGAATACACAGAAGAACTGTATAAAAAAGATCTTCACCACCCAGATAATCATGATGATGTGATCACTCACCTAGAGCCAGATATCCTGGAATGTGAAGTCAAATGGGCCATAGGAAGCATTGCTACTGACAAAGGTAGTGGAGGTGATGGAATTCCAGTTGAGCTATTTCAAATCCTAAAAGATGATGCTGTGAAAGTGCTACACTCAGTATGCCAGCAAATTTGGAAAACTCAGCAGTGGCCACAGGACTGGAAAAGGTCAGTTTTCATTCCAATCCCAAAGAAAGGCAATGCCAAAGAATGCTCAAACTACCACACAATTGTACTCATCTCACATGCTAGCAAAGTAATGCTCAAAATTCTCCAAGCCAGGCTTCGACAATACATGAACGGTGAACTTCCAGATGTTCAAGCCGGTTTTAGAAAAGGCAGAGGAACCAGAGATCAAATTCCCAACATGCGCTGGATCATCAAAAAAGCAAGAGAGTTCCAGGAAAACATCTACTTCTGCTTTATTGACTATGCCAATGCCTTTGACTGTGTGGATCACAATAAACTGTGGAAAATTCTGAAAGAGATGGGAATACCAGACCACCTGACCTGCCTCTTGCAAAACGTGTCTGCAGGTCAGGAAGCCACAGTTAGAACTAGATATGGAACAACAGACCAGTCCAAATAGGAAAAGACTACATCAAGGCTGTATATTGTCACTCTGCTTATTTAACTTATATTTAGAGTACATCATGAGAAATGCTGGGCTGGATGAAACACAAGCTGGAGTAAGATTGCCAGGAGAAATATCAATAACCTCAAGATATGCAGATGCTGCTGCTGCTGCTAAGTCACCTCAGTCATGTCCAACTCTGTGCGACCCCATGGACAGCAGCCCACCAGGCTCCCCCATCCCTGGGATTCTCTAGGCAAGAACACTGGAGTGGGTTGCCATTTCCTTCTCCAATGCATGAAAGTAAAAAGTGAAAGCAAAGTTGCTCGGTCATGTCCGTCTCTTAGCAACTTTATGGACTGCAGCCTAACAGGCTCCTCTGTCCATGGGATTTTCCAGGCAAGAGTACTGGAGTGGGTTGCCATTGCCCTCTCCGGATATGCAGATGACACCACCCTTATGGCAGAAAGTGAAGAAGAACTAAAGAGACTCTTGATGAAAGTGAAAGAGGAGAGTGAAAAAGTTGGCTTAAAGCTCAACATTCAGAAAACAAAGATCATGGCATCTGGTCCCATCACTTAATGGCAAATAGATGGAGAAACAGTGGAAACATTACTTTTTTGGGCTCCAAAATCACTGAAGATGGTGACTGCAGCCATGAAATAAAAAGACACTTACTCCTTGGAAGAAAAGTTATGACCAACCTAAACAGCATATTAAAAAGCAGAGACATTACTTTGCCAGCAAAGGTCCATCTAGTCAAGGCTATGGTTTTTCCAGTAGTCATGTATGGATGTAAGAGCTGGATTATAAAGAAAGCTGAGTGCTGAAGAATTGACGCTTTTGAACTGTGGTGTTGGAGAAGACTCTTGAGAGTCCTTTGGACTGCAAGGAGATCCAACCAGTCCATCCTAAAGGAGATCATCCCTGAATGTTCTTTGGTAGGACTGATGTTGAAGCTGAAGCTCCAATTCTTAGGCCACCTGATGGGAAGAGCTGACTCATTTGAAAAGACCCTGATGCTGGGAAAGTTTGAAGGCAGGAGGAGAAGGGGACAACAGAGGATGAGATGGCTGGATGGCATCACCGACTCAATGGACATGAGTTTGAGTGAACTCCAGGAGTTGGTGATGGACAGGAAGACCTGGCGTGCTGCAGTCCATGGGGTTGCAACGAGTCGGATACAACTGAGCGACTGACCTGAACTGATGTATCAGGTATTTAAGGAGAGGGGCTAAAAAAAAAAGCAGGGCAAAATGTCTGTCCAACCCCTGCAAGCTGGGAGAGCTTCCACACACAGTGTTCTGTCTGCTTGCTCCTGCTTGCGTCCATTCATGCTTCCATCCTAATAGAGAAAGTCTTGTCTGTGTAAGACTCTTGCCAACTTCAACACACTTACGTAAAGAAAGTGAAAGTGTCAGTTGCTCAATCATGTCTGACTCTTCACGATCCCATGGAGTGTAGCCTGCCAGGATCCTCTGTCCATGGCATCTCCAGGCAAGAATACTGGAGTTGGTTTTCATTTCCATTCTCTTTAATTATTTGTATTATACCCACTAAGACTCCTAGAGGCAATATTTACACAGAGCTGTCTACATTCAAAATCTTGGTCTCAACTCTCTTGAACTTTGGTAGTTTGGTAGGCAGACACTGTGACATTAGTGTCCCCTAGAAGTGCTCACTGCTACAGTGGAGATTGGAGCCTGGTAAATCTCAAACATGTCTATTCATCAGACTCACTTTCTAAAACATAGATTCCGGGTCTCTAGGACCCAGCAGTCAGCATTTTGTTGTTTTACCAAGTGATTCCTTAATCACGCATAGGACACAGCAGATCAAGCCACATAAGACATGCAACGGTAGCCTCTTATGTATCAGCCCAGTATATGTAACATAAAATGCTTCTATAGGAAAAAAAGTGTATTTTCTTACAAAATAAATTAATAGCATGTATTGAGTGCTATGATAATCTGCAAACCTATTACATTACAGGTTGCATAATCACATTAAAATTCCTATGCATCTGTATAGGGACAGGAAACCTCAGATCCAATTTAAGAAGGAATCTGATTTTCCACCATCTCTGCATCAACAGAACAATAAACAAAATAAAAGGCAAAAAAGACTCATTTTTTTAAATGCATACATATTTCCAAGTGAAAGAGCACCATCTAGTGGCCAGAAATATAAATTATCAATGAACACAACAAAGACAATACAATCACCAGTAGCATGGAACTGTCTCCAGGGCTCAAAGCAGCACTCGTTCGGAATATGGTTCTTTAAAAAAAAAAAAAAAAATCAAGTCTCTGAAGTACAGAGGAAAAGATGACAAAATTCTGGTTTAGACTGCTAAAGCAGCCAGAGTATCGTAGTTTTCTTTCCCTCTTCGCTCTTGCTTAAAGGCATCTACAGGACGTGAGCTCTTCTTCCAGGTTGAACTTAATGCTCTCATCTCCAAGCCTGAAATACTACTCCTGCTTTCAATGAGTGTTACAGTTACCACTCAAGCTTGGTCCATGTACCACCACAAGGGACTACGGTGTCATTCAGACCCTTTCTGGAAATACTTAATGGAGAGATGAAAAAATCAAAGTATGAACTGTATAAATAAACATAAAAACAAGGAAAAGAACTCTTGGAGGATGGTGGAAAAATAGAAAATAAGTATGTAGTCGCCTCTTCCCCAGAACTAATGGCTTTGTAGGACCACTCTCAGTCAGGCATGAAAGTTTGAAGATATTGCTCTAAAAATAAAACTGATTGCTGTGGAATCGACCCACAAGCTCTCTGGATAGAGGGATTGTTTTAATGGATTTTGTCACTTCCACAGCTGGATCATCAAAAAAACAAGCGAGTTCCAGAAAAACATCTATTTCTGCTTTATTGACTACGCCAAAGCCTTTGACTGTGTGGATCACAATAAACTGTGGGAAATTCTGCAAGAGATAGGAATACCAGACCACCTGACCTGCCTCTTCAGAAACCTGTATGCAGGTCAGGAAGCAACAGTTAGAACTGGATATGGAACAACAGACTGGTTCCAAATAGGAAAAGGAGTACATCAAGGCTGTATATTGTCACCCTGATTATTTAACTTATATGCAGAGTACATCATGAGAAACACTGGGCTGGAAGAAGCACAAGCTGGAATCAAGATTGCCGTGAGAAATATCAATAACCTCAGATATGAAGATGACACCACCCTTATGGCAGAAACTGAAGAAGAACTAAAGAGCTTCTTGATGAAAGTGAAAGAGGAGAGTGAAAAAGTTGACTTAAAGCTCAACTTTCAGAAAATGAAGATCATGGCATCCGGTCCCATCACTTCATGGCAAATAGATGGGGAAACAGTGACTGACTTTAGTTTTCTGGGCTCCAAAATTACTGCAGATGGTGACTGCAGCCATGAAATTTAAAAAAAAGATGCTTACTCCTTGGAAGGAAAGTTATGACCAACCTAGACAGCATATTAAAAAGCAGAGACATTACTTTGCCAACAAAGGTCCGTCTAGTCAAGGCTATGTTTTTTCCAGTAGTCATGTATGGGTGTGAGAGTTGAACTATAAAGAAAGCTGAGTGCCGAAGAATTGATGCTTTTGAACTGTGGTATTTGAGAAGCCTCTTGAGAGTCCCTTGAACTGCAAGGAGATCCAACCAGTCCATCCTAAAGGAGATCAGTCCTGGGTATTCATTGGAAGGACTGATGTTGAAGCTGAAACTCCAATACTGATGCAAAGAACTGACTCATTTCAAAAGACCCTGATGCTCCAATACTAACGCAAAGAACTGACTCATTTGAAAAGACCCTGATGCTGGGAAAGATTGAGGGCAGGAGGAGAAGGGGATGACAGAGGATGAGATGGTTGGATGACATCACCAACTCAATGGACATGGGTTTGGGTGGACTCCATCATGGCAGTTAGTGATGGACAAGGGAGGCCTGGCGTGCTGCGGTTCACGGGGTCGCAAAGAGTAGGACATGACTGAGTGACTGAACTGAACTGAACTGAACAGTGCCAAAAAAGAAGTAGATTCTCAGCAAACTGTTGTGGAATAGATTGATGGCTCCCCTATTTTGGGAGATGGCAGAATACAGAGAGGAGATATAAATCTGTGGAAAGAGTCAAAACCTCACAGCCATGATGACCATATGTCTTGCACTTCCCAACATAGTTTTGATTTCAAATATTCTGATCTCAGCACCTCTATAAAAGTACAAAAAACTGTCAAATATTTGTCCATATTTTTGTTTTTTAGATTCCTGCCCCATTAATCTGCTCACAGCTCTCTGGTGTCATCCTATGGAAGAGAGGAAGACTTGACAGTGATCCAACCTTCCATACGGAATATGAAGCTGTACAGACATGGATTTGATATGAGTACATTATATGTGTACCCTGCAAAATAGCCAAACCTCGGGGCAACACAGGTTTTTTATGACTCCATATGGAAATTCATAAGGACTTGGTAAGACAACAAATGTTTTCATAAGAACATGCTAAATACCATATTTTCAGAAACATAAATATTTCAAAGAGTTTGTATGTTTATTTGAGCTTAAGTGATGGATTTAAAAAGATTACCTCTTAGAACTCTGGTGTCTCCCCTCTGGTTTCCCACCCTTGGAAACAGTGCCCATCCTGGAAACATCAGAGGATATTTTACTATCTTTTCTTTTTCTCAAGTTTAAACTTCCTTTCTGTTTCATTCCTATCTCACAGCAAAAATCTACAGAATATGCTCACATCAGCCATTTAACTGTATTTATTCAATATTATGCTGCAGAAAATAAAGTGCTATTGACACATGATGAACTGAAGCCATTGATGTTTCACCAATGATCTATCTGTAACTACTTTCCTGCTTCCATGGTTTGAGTGCTGTTGAGCGAAACTTCAATGAGAAAAATTCAAAGCAATGCTGTCATTGTCAGCATGCTCTATTGGACAGAAAAAAGACAGATAGAAAATCCTTTGTTTGACTAACCTCAGTCCTCCCACTCACAACACCCCCAAATAAAAACATCATATTAGAACTGCATGTCTGTTTATGGGGGAATATTCCATATCATGGCCTAAAATCAGGATGGCTTTTGGTACATTTTTACAAATAAACAGGGCTTCCCTGGTGATCAGAGTGATTAAAGAATCTGCCTGCCAATGCAGGAGACACAAGAGACTCAGGTTCAACCTCTGGGTCAGGAAGATCCCCTGGAGTAGAAAGCAGCAACCACTCTAGTATTCTTGCCTGGAAAACCCCATGGACAGAGGAGCCAGACAGGCTACAGTCCACTGGGTCACAGAGTCAGACACATCTGAGCAACTGATCACATAGAAACAAACAAAATGGTCAACCTGGCCTTAAGCCCATAAGAAGAGAGCACGGGGCAGAATTCACTTTCTCCTGGCTTGGAACTCTTTTCACTTTTATTTTGTGTTCTTCCTAAAAAGTCTTAGCCTTTGAACCTGACTAACCAAGGATGTTGGCTGGGGACGGGTCTGTCAACGCTGTTAGGAGTGGGTGAGTGTTGACAGGCAGAGAATTTCAGCTTCCTCTGAAATTCCCTCAACCACTGGGAATATATCCTCCGTTGGCAAGTAGTTCCAAGTAGTAATGGCCAAATTTTTTATGGAAGGAAAACTTTGGCTCTAGGATAAGAATTTTGCCCAACAGCCAACATACGTCTCAGAAAAGTCTCCAGGCATCTCAAGGGCGCTGGTTGACTTGGATCACATTGGGGAGATGCTAGGAAAGGCCAGCAGATGCCACAGAGCAGCTATTACGGTTTAAGGTCTTTGACCCTGCCTAGGCTACAGAGTCCCTTCCTGCTGAGAGGAATAGTCATAGATTCTACTGTCATGACGCTAAGTTCTGAATCCCAATTCAGCATAAACAATCTCTGTTATCGTGAAAGGTCATTGAATCTACTGAATCTCTGGAGTGTATTTTCTTCAAAAAAAATAAAGGTGGGGGGGGGAGTTTGGTCAGATCATTTATATAATATTTCATAAATCTCAATTTCTTTGGTGTAAAGCAGTACTATCAGATTCTTAAATAAAAATAACCTCAACAAGTTTATTTTCCAATTTTGGGGGATCTCATGATAAGTGGCTCCCACCGAAGATTTGTTGTTGTTGTTACTGTTCAGTCACTATGTCCGACTCTTTGCAACCCGATGGACTGTGGTCCACCAGGGTCATCTGTCCCTTCACTCTCCCCCAGAGTTTGCTCAGATTCATGTCCACTGAGTCAATGATGCTATTGAACCATCTCATCCTCTGCCATCCCCTTCTTCTTTTGCCTTCGATCACACCAAAGATACCACCATCTAAAATGTTTCCAAGAAGCAGAAGATACCGGAGGGAAACACAAGTGTGTCTGAAATTGTGTTCCGCCTCTGAGTGGAAGAAGATTCGGCCCCCAACCTTGCTGACAGACTCACAAGTGGCTTCAGAGATGGCAGCTCAGGCTGGCCTTCTGTGCCGTATACTCTGGGAATGTGGAATCGTGTCACAGTAGATGAAATTCAGTGCTCACCTCACTGTCATCTCCTGCAGATGGAGCTTGTAAGCGTAAAACATGTGCAGTGACAAGCCCAGAGGGATTGGGATTCCACCTCGCACCCTACTGAGATACGTCACTATTCACAGCTAGAAACCAGCCATGTCTGCTATTCTGATCACTTTTCCTTTAGGCTGCAAAGTGGGTTTGCTGATCAGCAAAAGTAGATCAAACTTACGGTCAACTGGCCATAGCTCGTGTATTTCTGTGAAACTAAAGAGTTCCCTGTAACTTCCTGAGAAACAGACTTTCCTTTTTAGGGGGGGAAAAAGTGTGATATGGGTCAAATACATACCAGTATCACCTTTTTAAAGTAAAGATACATATTTTATCCAGAGAGAAAACCTCATCCAACCTGACTGGGAATAACTTGAAAAGAATGAAACAGAGTAACAGGAAATCGATACACTTGAAGCTTATTCTGTAGCCAGTGATACTCCAGATTCTTTCAAGGAATGCTCTTTGACAACAAGAATTCCAATAAATTGAGTTAGAATTAAAATAAAAGGGCAAGAAGTATATTTGGACAGGGGTAGAAGAGTCCAAGCTGTAAGTATTTTAAGTATTTAAGGCAAACTGTTGTTGAACTAACGGTCGGATAGTATAACTGGGATCAAGAAAAACAAATTCACCTGTAAGTATTTCCTAAACAACTATGCTGCTTAGGGTAAGGCATAAGCGCATGCTTATTTATTTTAAAACAAACAACAAAAATAACTGGGCTTCCCTAGGGGCTCGGTGGTAGAGAATCCACCAGTCAATGCAGGAAACACAGGTTCTATGCCTGATTCAGGAGGATCCCATATGCTGAGGGGCAACTGAGTCCATGCACCACAACTGCTGAGCCACAGAGCCACAGCTACTGAAGCCCACGTGCCCGAAGGCCCGTGCTCTGCAACAGAGAAGCCACTGTGGTGAGAAGCCCTCATGCCACAACCAGAGAAAAAGCTTGGGCAGCCACCAAGACCCAGCACAGCCAAAAATAAAAATAAACGTCAAAAAAAAGATTAATCTCCTTACTAGTCAACTAGAAGAGAACAGGGCTGGATACTGAGATGTGAAAAACCAAATGTATTTTAAATTCAAAGAGCTAATTTTCAGAAGAATAAAAGGTCTGCACTGTTACCTACAATCAATTTACATACCATGATGCCCCTAGATAACTTCCTATCAAAATTCCATTCGGAAGAATTAAAGTATACGCAACAGAGAAATGGGATTCTTGACTTGACAGAGGCATGAATGACACAAGCAAATCAAAAGACGAGAGAGGACAGCAAGCTCCTCAAGACATTTTCAGTTCGACTGTTTGGCAATGACTGGAATGAGGTGTCCTACCCTCTTTGGTGATGAACACTTCAGGCAAGTTCCTGCTGAATGCAAGGAAAGGGTGAATTCACATCCCAGGATGGAGCATATGGACTCTTTATCAAGTTGGTAGGAAAGAGCTATCAGCTTGAGAAAATCCAAAGCTAGCTAGAAGATATAAAAGAGCTTTTGCTGACGGAATACCAGCATTTCCAACAAAATCAGCAATAAAAGAGTTCCAAATCCACTGATAATATGCTGTGATAATTGTTCTCTTCTGATGTTTCAGCTTTGGGAGGAAATAAGGCATAAGAGATGAAGGAGGTCAATCAGGCACATATTTCTTTTCTGTTAAGATTCCTATGTGCCTTATCACAGCTATTTATTTAATCAGAAACAGTTTTAGGAACTCAGCAAAAAGCTAGAAATAATCTCAGAGAAAAACAACAAAATGCAAAAAGCATAAAGCAAACTTGAGGCATAAGATGAGAAAATCAAGAACAGATGTACTTAAGGAGTGTGAGAATTGAGAAAAGGTTAATGACTTTATTTTATAAACCGCCTTATCTTATGCAGTGTAAACTCAACTCCATGCATAACTGCAGGGCTGCCGTTCAGGTGGGGTGGGGGTGGGGGGGGGGCGAGGAAAAAATCAAAAGCACAAAAGAAATGGGACACGGAGGGTGAAAAAAAGAAAGTTAAAAACACCAAGCCTAACGAATTAGTTTCTTGAAGCCTTTGGTATCTGAGGCTCTACACTTCAGAAATACGAGGATTCTGAGAAGAGAGACGCAAGGAAACAAAATGCCAGGAGGAGATCTGGAACCTTCTGAATGGTTTATATTGGGTTGGCCAGAAAGTTCACTCAGGTTTTTCCGTTACCTCTTATGGAAAAACCCAAACGACCTTACTGACCAAGCCAGTGCATAACAATTCTACAGCAAGTATGAGCAATGCTAGGTTACTTCAAGAGAGCACGTTCTCATATGTGTGGTCGAGAGAGGGACAACGCTTGTGACAAAGTGGGGACAAAGCCACGGGGCCTGACAGGATCAGTAACGTGAGGACTCGGGAGGAGGAAGGGCCATGATTTCACAGAAGAGAGCTGGACTGAATGCCTGCACTCTGGAGTGGAACTCGAGGCCCAGCTGGTACCAGTGGCCCATCTGAGAGAAGAGGGAGCTTTGAGGAGGAGATGGAGCTTGTGGTGGATAAAGCGTCCCCAGGAAACTGTACTGAGATAACAGCAAGTTACGCAAGAATTTCTGGGAGCCACAAGTGACTAATCTTCATTCTCTCTCCAAGGAACATGACTGTTCGCAGTGTACACAGCAGGTCCCAGAGGTATAAACCCTGGTCTAAACCCTGTCATCCGTGGCCAGAGCAGACTGTTCCATCTGACAGCAGCTGGGACCATTCATGCAGAGGCTTAACATGGAGCTGCTGCTTGCAGTCACAGGAAAGCGACCGTGCTCCGAGGAGCTCACACACATTTCATGAGGGAAGGTCCGTAAATGAAGACATGACCTGTCACACCACACACGCGGTCTCTTTACTTCTGGCCTACTGAGAGGATAAATTAAAAAAAAAACAAACTGTGACTTTTGAAGATATTTGAGGCACAATTAAGGGCTTACATAAGAGACAGCAAAACTCTGAGGAGATCAGTTCTAAAAAAAACTTACCAGCTTGAGGCCGGCATTAAAATTCTCCACCTTTCTCATCTTTGTTGTAAGATCTAGTGAGGAAGTTTTACAGAATGCCCTGAAGAGCAGTTAATTAAGGGTCCACATGACTCTGGGGGTTAAAGACTGTTTCAATCTTGTTCATGATCTCAAGAAAGTAATTTTCACAAGAAGTGGAAGTATCTAATACTTGGTAAATGAGCCTAAAAGAAAATTATTCAGAAAAGCCCATCTACCGGTCCTTTCTTCTTCGTCCCACTTTCTACAGGATAACTGAACAGCTGATTGTTAATACTTTTTCTATGCAGCCACATATATTGAAACCATAGTCATACCCCTGTCTCCAACTCAGTATCACTCTGTATACTGTTCATTTCTCTCATACTTTATTAGTAACTGTTTTGACCAAGAGTGTCAATCTCTCAGTCCTAAGAGATTCATATCTTCTGGAGGAATACATTATTTCAATTATCAAATAACTTTAAAATGACTATCATTCTTAATAAAAGAGGCCCAACAGTTTCTAAATCAGGATTCACTGAATATTTATCCAAAGGTAATACTCCTGCATAAATATCTTAAATAATGAAAAAGTTCAGAGTTCAGTACTTTAAAACTGGCTTGCCTTTGAGAGCAAGAATATAGGGCTTCTCACCAAAGGTCACAGGAAATAAATATCACTGATAAAGGTGATCAACCTGTCCTATTTTTATTAATAAGAAATTTTATCTTCTTAAATAAATTTGTATCTATACAAAGAGCTCCTCTAGACCAAGGGGGATAAAACCACTAATTGTCACACTGCAAAAATTGGGGAAAGGCATGAATAAATAATTTAATAGAAAAATAGCCAATAAATGTATAAACACGAATAAAATTTGACCTTACTAAATAATATTTTATTTATAAAATTGGGAACAATTTTTTTTAATTATACAGCTAACAAGGATTTAGTTAGACAAACTAATATACTCTTGATGGAAATAAAGATTGGTGTGAAATGCCTGAGAGGAATTTGGAAATATTAACAAATACTCATAATACCATAATTTCATTTTAAACATACACGTATATTCAGTGGAATAAAAATGGAAACTACATATCAATAGTGATTACTTCTAAGTAATAGGGTTACAGGTCATTTTTATGCTTCAAGATTTTTTTGTATTTTCTATTAGTAAAAAAACATGCATTTATAATGTGGAAAAAAATACTCATACCTTAAAAGAAGGTTATCTGTATCAGGAAAATCTGAAATCAGCTTGCTCCAATTAGATCCTTATACTTTAAGACATTAAAAGGTATTTAAGTCAGAGCTCCCTGTTTTCCAAACACAATGTTTCACAAGAATTCTCTTAAAAATTGAGACCTTTAAAAATGTTAATGACAACCATGCTTTCTCAATTAGAAAAGTCCCTTCTTTCCCCTTTACAGGCCTTTTGCCAGGCATTTTCTGAACGTCACCTCTTCTTATTGGTTGTGCCATGACCCTTAATATTTTATCAGCATACTCTGGCTCTTAATGCAGACTTCCCCAATGAGACTAGAGTGAGCCTATGATGACGGGGTAACTGAAGTTGAAATACGCAGCTGGAACAGGGTCCAAATAGTTGGCAAAGGCCATATGTTTATGCCCCCACTAATGAAACACGGAATTCTTTCAAACAATTATGGCCACATCTCTCTTTTTCTTCAGCAGTTGTTTCCAAAATAAATGGAATTTATTCCAGTTCTAGTAGTGGGAGTATGCTGCTGCTAAGTCGCATCAGTCGTGTCCGACTCTGTGCGACCCCATAGACGGCAGCCCACCAGGCTCCCCCGTCCCTGGGATTCTCCAGGCAAGAACACTGGAGTGGGTTGCCATTTCCTGCTCCAATGCATGAAAGTGAAAAGTGAAAGTGAAGTCGCTCAGCCGTGTCCGACTCTGTGCGACCCCATAGACGGCAGCCCACCAGGCTCCCCTCTCCATGGGATTCTCCAGGCAAGAGTACTGGAGTGGGATGCCATTGCCTTCTCCGACTGGGAGTATAATGCTCTTTAAATCTATATATATTTATTTATATAAATAAATATATACATATATATTTGGTTGGTTGTGCCAGGTCTTAGTTGCAGCAGGTGAGGTCTAGTTCCCTGACCAAGGATTAAACCCGATGCCCTGGCATTGGCAGAGAGGAGTCTTAGCCACTGGACCACCAGGGAAGCCCTTAGTGTTCTTTTTTATTATTATCATTTTTATTTTTAATTGGAAGATAATTGCTTTACAAGGTTGTGTTGGTTTCTGCCATAGAGTGACATCAACCATCCATAACTATATATACACCCCCTCCCACCTGGACCGCCCTCCCACCCCCACCCCCACCCCCACCCACCCCTCTAGGAGAGCACTGGGTTGAGCTTCCTATGTTACACGGCCTGATGCTCTTTCCTGATAGAATTCTCCCATGTCCTCCACCAAGCAAGGACATATCATTCTCAGGGTATGATGAAACCAGCCCCTAATATAAGTAAATAATAACCTCAAAGAACAGTGTCTTCCTGACAAAGAGTTTCACCAGGACGGCCAATAACAATGTGTCTCCTCAGCAGAGAGGTCCCGGGGCGGTCATGGGACCTGGACGGGCTCCAGCGGCTCCGCCCCAGGTCTGCGGCTCTGTCAGTCTCCCCTCCGTCCTGCTTCACACCCGGGACACTGGGCCAACATCTCTGGTAGGAGCTGTCTAGCTCCTCAGCCAGGACTCCACTGGGCAGCCTCCTGCCACGGTCCCCGTCTCTCAGGGATCCCACCCGCCACACACTCTGTCCTCCCCTCGCCCCTCAGCCCCTGGGCAGTCAGGGTTTCCAGCTATGGCCAGTTTTGGTGCCTCAGTCTATCAGTAGCCCTCTGCTTGCCCCTTTACTCTGTTCACTGTAAGTAGCTCCTTCATCGGAGTTTGCAGTTAATTCTGTTTTCTGTCAGACCAAGACAGCCTGCTCCACCAAGTCCTCATCTTCTTTTTTCTTTAAAGATTTTTTTTTTTAAGTGGATCATTTTTAAAGTTTTTGTTGATTTTGTTACAATACTGCTTGCATTTTATGTTCTGGTTATGTTAAGCTCCCCAACAAGAGACTGAACCCACCCCTACCCTGGAAGGTGAAGTCAACCACTGGACTGCCAGGGAAGTCTTTCGTCTTCTTTTGATGAGAAAGCGTGCCCGAAGCTGAGGTGATGATGCAGACAACCCCACACTGAGGACTTGGGCTGTTTCTCTTCTCACGAAAGGACTAATTTTTAGGGAGTGGACTCCACGCCTTATGTAGGTTAGGTATCATACTCCTTAGGTCTTGGCAGACATTGTGTTGAAAAGACTGATTCCTTCTTACTGTTCAACACAAGTCAATTTCACAACAACAGCAGAAAACGGTAATACAGTTTTCTTTTTACATTCTTTTCCTTTTCTCTCTTTCCCTTCCTCCCTCCTTCCCCCACCCCTATTTCTGTCTCTGGGTCTCTCTCTCTCTGTCCACAGGCTATGCAAATGCATTTTCATCACATGGTCATGTTTACTCCAGCACATTACGGGAAATATCTTGGCACCTTCTTATGTTCCTTGATAAATATGTTGTTGAGAAATATGTGTGGATTCAGCAGCACTTAAATTTTTCTTTAATATTTTCTTGGCTTCTATACAACTTTTATCTCTAAAGGCATTTGTTTTCATGTTCCTCCCCAAACACCACTATTTTAAATACATACATAAATCTGTGTTGTGCCAACATCAAATCTATACAAGTGGGATTTCTGTAAACCACAGCATCATTCTAAAGTCAGAGTTTCTCACTGGGGTGGGGAGAGGTCACTGGATTATCTTTCTGTGAACCTGCCTAAAACTGAAATCAAAGACTGTGTACATATGCTTTGGTGAAATTTTAGGATACAGTTGCAGGAACACTTGAAACATGAATGCTAACCAATAGAATGACACCAAATTTGTGTTCATCATTACTGTCCTTCAGTTATTATAAGAGACACAGAAGAAACAGAAACAAACAATGGAAGGTCTGGGACTACCATGGTGGGCCAGGAGCTAACACTCAGCTCCCAGTGCAGGGGGCCCAGGTCTGATCCCTGGTCAGGGACCTCGATCCCATATGCCACAATTAAAGATACTGCACGCTACAACTGGGGCTTCCCTGATAGTTCAGTTGGTAAAACATCCACCTGCAATGCAGGAGACTCTATTTGCATTCCAGGGTGGGGATGATCTGCTGGAGAAGGGTTAGGCTACCCACTCCAGTATTCCTGGGCTTCCCTTCTGGCTCAGCTGGTAAAGGATCTGCCTGCAATGTGGAAGACCTACAATGTGGAAGAACCCCTGGAAAAGGGAAAGGCTACCCACTCCAGTATTCTGGCCTGGAGAATTCCATGGACTATATAGTCCACGGGGTCACAAAGAGTCGGACACAACTGAGCGACTTTCACTTTCATGCTACAACTAAGACCCAGCACAGGCAAATAAATTAAAAAAAAAAAAAAAAAGCAGGTCTGTGAAAGAAGGCAAAACTGAATCAAATTCTCTTTGCTTAAAAATCCTATATATTTTGTTAGAGCAGAAATCCTGGAACTTTCACCATTCCGCTACAGAAATGGATCTTCATTCAACAGATGATATGAAATCTTGTTTCAGAACATGAAATCTTGTTTCAGAACAACTCCTAGAAAGCATATTAAAGAACTTCAGATCTGGAAAGGAAAGGAGTCCTGGCCTGCCTTCCTGTCCTTCATCAAAGGTCACTAAGGGCCCCCGCTGGGTGGGGCACCCCCTACAGAGTCCAGCTGCAGTGAGCCAGGTAGGGGACCACAGATTTTCAAACTTCCCCCTCCCAGGATGCTTTCTTCTCTAGAACACTCCTCCCCAAGTGTCACCCAGCATGCCATATTTTTGGTGACGGAAAGTGTACTACTTTACCACATAGCAGACATTAGCTGTTAAAAATAACTCTCTTCATACCATCTTTCTCATCATAAACTTCCAAAGATTCCTCAACCTTAAGGAATGAAAAGTTTGACCAGGTGGTTGAGAACACACCTTGCAATGCAGGGGATGCAGGTTCGATTCCTGGTCAGAGAGCTAAGATCCCACGTGCCTCTAAGCCTGCACACCACAACTAGAGAAGCTGGAGCACCACAGTGGAGGCCCAGCACAGCCAAAATTTAAAAAAAAAAAAAGGTATGGACTGTCGCCCACATTATTGAAAGCCCATGTGATTGGGACTACACACCCAGCCATTTCTCTTTCACTCCCCTTCTTTCCCTTCATATAAGCTGCACTACAGCCCAATCTGAACAGTCCCCGTTACACCAACATGTCCTAAGACCTCCCATCTCCATGCCACTGTGCCTGAAGACACTGGACACTGCATGCTCCTCCTTTCAGCTCCACCTGGCCCATCCGCACCTGCCAAGATCAACTCAAACGTCACGGTTCATCAGATCCCTCCAGTGTATCTCTGCTGGCTTCTCCCGTCACTGTTCATCCTCCAACAGGCCCGCCGCGTGCTCCGCTATCATCCACACCCCTTCCGGTCTCCCAAAGTCCACAGGCTCCTGGATCTGACTGCACATGGTGTGTCCCCTTTCACATCCTCCACAGAAATACTGCTCACTGCATCCTGAGTGCAGGCGGGAGATGACTCTGGACTTCACTCCTATGACGGGTGTCTGCTCCCCAGTCTTTCTGACGCAGGTGCCCCCTCCCCTTCCACACTGAAAACCCACCCCCTCGGCCCACCCATCACTGCCATTCAGACTCTGGCACAGCCATCAGCGATGTGTCCACTCATTTGTTTCCGTGCAGTGTGACCCTTGCTTGTTCAGCTAGGAACTGACTTTAAATGCGCGTGCGTGCTAAGTCGCTTCAGTCGTGTCCGACTCTTTGCTTGTTCCTCTGTCCACGGGATTCTGCAGGCAAGAATGCTGCAGTGGGTTGCCAGTTTCCTCCTCCAGGGGATCTTCCAGACCCAGGGACTGAACCCGTGTCTCCTGTGTCTCCTGCACTGCAGGCAGATTCCTTACCCACTGAGCCACCGGGGAAGCCTGACTTTAAGTGGAGCAAGTTTAAGTTTTTGAATCCTCCATCTCTAGCACAAAGTAGGTGTCCCACACACACAGCTGTGAGGAAGAAATGATAGCAGTGGGGACAGCATAACCGGTTTAGGTCTACAGAGCCTTTGATCCCTCTGTTAAAGCCGACAAAGTTGGCATTTGTAACCGCACCCAAGACACATCACAGCTGGTACAGTGACTTCGAAAACCAAAACCCCAGAGTTTTCTCATTGCATCTCCCCTCCTTGGACTATCCAACAAGCGCAAACAACTCCTCATGTTTTACTATAGTTTATTTCTGATTTGCTTTATTATGTTAGTATTTCTTTTTTAATGGGAAACTCCTATTGAACTGTTAGCATTGCCCTCAGAAAGAGAGAAGATAAACAACGATAGGATAAACTCTTATTCCTGACTTTGTAGAAAAACTTTTATATATGGTTTGACATCTCACTTTCAATGAGTATTAGGAATGGAGGACATAGCAATACGATCCATCCTCAGTGAGGACAGATTCAGCAGTTTGTGAGAGGATAACATTTGAAAAAAGAAAGGCAAGAATTAAAATGGATGCATCCATTTTGCCAACATCTCATAGTTCCTCTCAAAAGAAAAGCAAAATATCGGATTAAAGCATCATGGCCACAACAGGAATTCTAAAGGCTGGAAATCAATGAAGACAAATTCAGCATAAATCCATCATGTCTCTACCATTTATATTTTCCATGGCAGAGCCTCTTGATGATACTCATAAACTAGAAAACAAAGCAAAGGAGTTCGAAGCTAGACTTCTAAAAGTTAAATTAGGTCATATCTGCTAAATATTATAAATGATTACTCAGAAAATTTTAAGAATTCTCATTTTGCAATTATAATTAAAAACTTAACCGCTGATTTAGACAGCTTGGGAAGAACATAAAATAAAGGCACAGAGACATGAAACTCTTTCCAAGTCCTAGTTTCAAAATTCTCCTACATTCATACTAATCAGTACAAAAGTCCCCAATCTACATTACAGTGATTCAGTGACAGTGAAGTTGCTCAGTCGTGTCCAACTCTTTGCAGCCCCATGGACTGTAGCCTACCAGACTCCATCCACGGGATTTTCCAAGCAAGAGTACTGGAGTGGGTTGCCATTTCCTTCTCCAGGGGATCTTCCTGACCCGTGGTTGAACGCGGGTCTCCCAATTGCAGGCAGAAGCTTTACCATCTGAGCCACCAGGGAAGCCCAATCTACACTACTTTATTTATTATCTCCTGCTTTACTGCCCACTTTTAGGAATTTAGGTACCAAATCTCACATATGTTCTCAGCTTCCAAGATGCTAAAGTATATTGTTAGTGCAGTAAAATATATGAGATAAAAAGCCATCAGTATTCACAAAAGTATTTTCCAAAGAAAACTAACCATTATTGAATTCTTAAGTTCAAAACTATTCATGTATATACAGTTGGGCCAACAGTAGTTCAGAGAACGCTCATTAAGAGACACACTTAAAATCAAAGAAAATATGTGACATGGTACTTTTAAGCATGATGGTATAAACTCATTCCCTAATGAAACACGGGCATGAAAGGAGGATGGCTTTCAAAAGTACGAGATTTTGTTGTTGAAGAAGACATCTTATTAACACCTTCAGCTGATATCTCTGAGATCATCCACATTTTATTGTGATTTACATAACAAATAAAAATGTATATGCTAGGGAAGTGAAACATTTTCCTGCACCCACACTCAATTACTCTCCCTACCCCATTTCATGGCAAAGTGGTAAAGAATCTGCCTGCCAATGCAAGAAATGCAGGGTCAGGAAGATCCTCTGGAGAAGGAAATGGCAACATGTGCCAGTATCCTTGCCTGGGAAATTCCACGGACAGAGGAGCCTGGCGGGCTACAGCCCACAGGGCCACAAACAGTCAGACACAACAGAGCATGCATGCCATTCCAGTCCATTTCAAGAGGAGCAATGGAATTTAAAAACACACACACGGGGTCATTCTTCTACCATATAATCCAGCATGTTTCAGCTGTCCTGCCAGCCAGGGCCCTGCCACCCCTCTCCACCCCTGCCCCGTAGCCCTACTCTCAAGACTAGATTTGGCTTTATTCTGGTTCACAGGTGGGGTGGGTTTTTTTGTTTTTCGGTTTTTTTTTAATATAGTGCAGCATGAATCACTTCTGCAACCAGTGGACACTACACAGCATCCCTCCTGTTAGCCAGAAATGATGGAGATTTTCGAAGCAGCAGGAGGCAGCTTTGGGGAGTAGAGTGTGAGGCTGACTCGGAACTGAGCCAATAGGGGATATTTCCGTGCTGCATCCAGTAACACCACACACGCTCTAATGTTACTGTGAACTGGAAAGATTTCATGTGCCCTATGGACTAACTTTATTGTGTGCCTGGAAAAGAGATAGGAGTTGGATTTGCTGGCAGCTTTCAACAGACCCATTCTTCTCAGTAACACCTGCTTCTGTTGATTAAATTTTAACAGGGCTTGTTTTTCTTAATAGAGTTCAGGAGGAGACATGGAATGTGTGTGCATGCTCATTCGCTCAGCCGTGTCCAACTCTTTTGCGACCCCATGGACTGTAGCCCACGTTAGGCTGCAGTCCATAAGGTCGTGAAGAGTCGGACACAACTGAGCGACTTCACTTTCACTTTTCACTTTCATGCATTGGAGAAGGAAATGGCAACCCACTCCAGTGTTCTTGCCTGGAGAATCCCAGGGACGGGGGAGCCTAGTGGGCTGCCGTCTACGGGGTCACACAGAGTCAGACACGACTGAAGCGACTTAGCAGCAGCAGCAGTAGCAGGCTCCTCTGTCCATGGGATTTTCTAGGCAATACTGGAATGGGGTGCCATTTCTTTGTCCAGGAGATCTCCGGACCCAAGGATCAAACCTGCATCTCCTACATCTCGTGCATTGGCAAGTGGATTATTTACCACTGAGCCACCAGGGAAGCCCAGACATAGAACAGGCCATCAGCTTTTCTGACGTAAGTATTTAATAAGAACAGAAGCATGAAATGTACCCTTTTAGAGCAGAAGTATTTCCCCCTCTGATCTTTAGCTTAGAATCCAAGATGCTGGTTGGAGAAAGGTGAGATTGCTTCATTGGTAGTCTGACCCATCCAGAACTGCTGCCTAGCTAAGTTTTCAAATCTTAGGTAACAAAGGGATTCTCATGGCCTTGACAGAGATCATGCTTCAGGTTCACACTGGGCCTTCCTTATGTGCCATTTCATTGATGTGGACATCACGCATTCCCAGTATCAAAGTTTGGAGCTAGGCTGGGCTTTACCTCTCCTTTGGAAATGAAGAAGTGCTTAAATAAGTAAATAAACATAAATAAAAATGTCTGGGCAAGAGAAATGCTATTCAAACACCATCAGGTCCTTTAGAAGCCAAACGTATACATTTTAAACCACAGAATACCTATAAAATCATAATAACAAATCGTCAAAGTGTCTCCTCGGGAATATTATGTCATCATTTGAGAATGTAACCCAGAGGAGGAGAAGAAAACTTTCTTCTAATAATACCTTTTGGATTCAGATTTTCCCCTCGTTAACACAGGTATCACACTGACTATTACAGATCAGCAATGATTTCCTGGATTATTTGTACTCAGATAATCTGTTGACGATTCCCTGACAGGCTAGTAAACTTGCCCAGTTTCACCTATTTTTGTTTCCTCAGTGTCCCTAAATTTCAGTTCACTGATTTTCTATTTTTATCTCCATCAAAGATTAGAGAAAACTAAAGGCATAAAATTTAAAATAAACCCCTTTTCCTGCTTTAGGAAGAAACTAGGAAACACCTATCAGAAACAAAAATGAGCATCACAGCTTAGTTTTCAAGGCTTTAAGTTTCTCTTCCCCAAGTCTGGAGAGGGTTTTATGCTAACTCAGATCTTTTTGCCCTTCTGCTGTATCAGCACACACACATGTATCACCTTCTTCATTTTCTGTACGATTTTTACTGCCTCAAGCACTTCTTTAGCTTTTTCATCCACAAGTGAATTTCGGATCCCTTCCAAGTTAGTGGATCTCTCTGCCAATAAGGTGTCCGGAAAAGGATACAGCATTCCAAGTACAGATTTTCCCCATAGTCACATAAACTAGATTTTTTCCACATCTGTTGCTCACGTCTAAGGTCTCTGGGTAAGTGAGTTGAATTCTTAAAGATCCTTGATGGAATTGTGTTTCTGGCAATCTGCAGTCACTTCCAGCTCTCTTTGTTTGATCATTTATTTAGTAACATTCAAAAGCTTACAGTGGGCAAAACGGTTATTATCAAAGTAAAATCAATATGAGTTCTGGTTCTCCTGATGTGAATGGTTTCTTCACTCATAAAATGGTTTTGATAAACTGTGTATTTCATATTATGCTTAGTAAACATCAGAATGCATTATTGCACCTCTGCCTTCTAGGGGCCCCAAAGTATCACTAAACTTACAGCAATTTTATCACTGAGTCTTTGCTTGGTATTCCTCCTCAGTCTCCTTTCCTGCCTTGTCTACCTCTGCTTCCAGGGTATACCCTTTGGGATCTGTCTTTTGTCTGGATAATCCATTTCCTCATGTAGCCTTAACACCCTGATGCGTTCAAATTCTGGTTTCCCAACTTTGATCACCCTATAGTTCCAGCCACCCAGTCAATAACTTTCCACTTTCCTCACCCTCTCCAATTTCAACATGGCAAATCCAAAATTCATTACTATACTCTCTCCTTTTGGGAGAAATGAAGATCTCCATGCTTGAGGAATGAACATGCTTGTGCAAAGAGCAGTTCAAAGATGAACAGATCAGAGCATGTGATCCTGTCCTACTCGACAAGGTCTGTGCTCACAACTAGGTCCCTCCTGGTTCCCTTCAGTGTACCAGCCAGCGGGGCACAGTCCATCATCAGAAATCATCATGCTTATCTTTTTCTTTGACTAATTCCAAAATTTATAAGGCTCACTTACACCTGAAAACATTTTCTTCCTTCATCTAAACTAGATTTAACTTGTCCTTTGGGAATACTGTCTTAGCAAAGCTAAGTTCTATATATTCATAGTTTTAAAAATCACCTATAAAAGTTGACCAACTCTCGCTACTGGCTACAGTGGCTAGTACCTAAACAACAATGAGAAAAAAATATATGAAATATTTTAGGCATCCTTCCCAAAACCTCTAATAAAGCAGTTATTCTATCTTTTCAGGGTTTATTCATTATTGGAAAATTCTATTATTAGAGATGGTCATAGTTGTATAGATTTGAAGATCTGAGGGAACTACAGCTGGTTATTAGGAGGGAAATTATGTCATGATCACAACTCAATACTCAATTGCTTCCCCTATCATTTCTCATTCAAAAAAGTAAAAGATCACAGGGCCTTGAAACAAAAAATGTAAGACATTTGGAATCTAAGAAATTCCAATAGACTTTCTAATCTACTGAGTCTGATGAACACATGGCAATTTGCTCTGTGTGGCAATGAGCGGTGTGCAATATTCTTTATTTAAAGATTAAATCACTCAAATACCGTGATATACTTGTAAGGCTAATCTAGAAAAAATTAATACTCTTTGTTTTTTAAAGTTCCAATGTACACTTGCAATTTTGGCCAACGTCTTTTAACTTCCATCTCACAATAAAAACTCAACACGGTTCGAAAGAATACACGCACCTCAATGTTCATTGCAGCACTGTTTATGGTAGCCAAGGCATGGAAGCAACCTAAATGTCCATCGAGAGACAAGTGGGTAAAGAAGATGCAGTATATACATACATATAATGGAATATTACCCAGCCATTTAAGAAAAGGAAATAATGCCACCTGCAGCAACATGGATGGATCTAGAGATTGTCCCACTGAGTGAAGTAAGTCAGAGACAGAGAAATAACGTATGACATCCCTTATATATAGAGTCCAAAAAGGAATTATACAAATGAACTTATTTACAAAACAGAAACAGACTCACAGATTTAGAGAACAAACTTATGGTTGCTGGGGGGAAGGATGGAAGGAAGGGATAGTTAGGGAGTTTAGGATGGTCAGGTACACACTGCTATATTTAAAATGGATAACCCACAAGGTCCTACTAGACAGCACAGGGAACTCTACTCAATGTTATGCTGCAGCCTGGATGAGAGATTTTGGGGGGGAAACAGATACAGGTATATGTGTGACTGAGCCTCTTTGCTGTCTACCTAAAACTATCACAACATTGTTAAGTGGCTATCAGTTCAGTCGCTCAGTCACGGCCGACTCTTTGCGACCCCATGAACCTCAGCACGCCAGGCCTCCCTGTCCATCACCAACTCCCGGAGTTTACTCAAACTCATGTCCATTGAGTCGGTGATGCCATCCAGCCATCTCATCCTCTGTCGTCCCCTTCTCCTCCCACCTTCAATCTTTCCCAGCATTAGGGTCTTTTCAAATGAGTCAGTTCTTTGCATCACGTGGCCAAAGTACTGGAGTTTTCAGCTTCAACATCAGTCCTTCCAATGAATATTCAGGACTGTTTCCCTTAGGATGGACTGGTTGGATCTCCTTGCAGTCCAAGGGACTCTCAAAAGTCTCCCCCAACACCACAGTTCAAAAGCATCAATTCTTCGGTGCTCAGCTTTCTTCACAGTCCAACTCTCACATCCATACATGACTACTGGAAAAACCATAGCTTGGACTAGACGGACCTTTGCTGGCAAAGTAATGTCTCTGCTTTTTAATATGCTATCTAGGTTGGTCATAACTTTTCTTCCAAGGAGCAAGTAACTCCAATATAAAATTAAAAAATTATGTTGAATTGATTCATAGTGCTTTTCAGGTCTACTATAACCTTCTACTTCTCAGTATAATCATTCTATTAATTTTTGAGAGTTTGACATTGAAACTCCAACTAAAAATCTTAATTTATCTACTTAAAAAAATAACTGCAATATGTAGTGGAACTATATGTAACTTTTTTCTGTATTTTCCAAGTTTCCTGTTAGTTATCATATTTTCATAATTTAAAAAATAAAAATTTAAATAAAAATAAAATATAAAGTTGAAAAAAAAACTCAAGTCAATTGCTGTGTAAAGAAAATTTTGAAAAGAGAATGTACAGAAGCTTAATGCCACGAATATCACCTCGTACAAATGGCCCATCATGACAGCCAGTCCACTCATTTAAACCAGACAGGCTGGACCTTACCTGCAGCATGGCTGACCACAGGCCCCAGAGTTTGTACAGAAGAACACCAGCTACTAAATAACCTATTCCTATTTCTTTTACCATATGATGTGGAAACAAAAGAAAACAAAGTTGACTGCATTTTTGGCCAGATACCACAATAAAAATATATCATATAAAACCTTATGGATCTTGATTTTGGCAGTTCCACTGTATACTTTAGACATTTTCTGCTGTATTCAGCAAACCTGACAACTGCATTCTGCAGTTTTCACAGACATTCCCATCAAGTTTGGCTGCAAAACAGATCTCAACGTCTGACCAGATTTCCTCACTTTGGTGGCACCTCTCACAGTCTCTTGTTTTGTTCTCTTTAAGTTTCCGTGATTTTTGTTTTTTTGTGTTTGTACATTCTCCAGCATTCCCTTACTTGGCCCTGAATCTGATCAGCCCCGAGAGTCTCCTGGCCACAAATCTCTCTGAGACTGAGGAGGAACTGGCCCACCCCAGGTTAGAGACACAGTCTGTACAGGCTCTTTCCAACATAAATCAACAACAAAGACACGTGGGGAAACCAGGGTCGTGAGGGAAAGCAGTGCCAACTTGGAAACAAACACCTGGAAAAGAGTTTGGTTTCCAAACGAACCCTGGACTCACACCTACAAAACAAAGTCGACTTCTACCATTTGATCTATTTTTACCCAACTATAAGCTCCCAGTTCTTTCCTGGTGGGAGTATTCCCCAAGAATTTTTTTCCAGTCGTTATGGAAATGGTTGCTTTTATCAGTGGCTGATACAAACTTCAAAACCCATGAGTTTCGGACTTCCCTGGTGGTCCAGTGGCTAAGAATCTGCCTTGTCATGCAAGGGATAGTGGTTCGAGCCCTGGTTGAGGAACTAAGATCCCACATGCCGGTAGAGCAGCTAAGCTCAGGTGCTGCAACTCCTGAAGCCTGCACGCTCCAGAGCCCGAGTGCCACAACTAGAGAGTCCATGCACCACAACGGAAGATCCTTCATGACGCAGCAAAGAGCCCATGCGCTGCAACTAAGACCAACATAGTCAAATAAATAAAGATTCTTTAAAACCCATGAGTTCTTGGAGTGTGTTGATGAAAAGGATTATAAAGGCGCTTATCCTGGAAGATAAGGGTGTTCTCCCAAG
Organism: Bos taurus; assembly: GCF_002263795.3. Lineage (NCBI taxonomy): Eukaryota > Metazoa > Chordata > Mammalia > Artiodactyla > Bovidae > Bos > Bos taurus. Next base: position 14,227,391 of record NC_037355.1, on the reverse strand, counting down.
AATCAGAGTACCAGGCCAATCCTTGCTCTGCAGCCTCCAGAAAAGAAGCCCCGTCAGCTCCTTGAGTTAGTGCTTTCTAAGACAGACTTAAGGAATTCATAGCCTGAACCATTTGTTAATCATCTATTCTCAACAACCCTTATCTGTAGGAGCACAATGCCCTTTTGTGATCTTAAATATTTAAGCACACAAATAATTCTATATTTTTCTAAGTGATTCTATCGAACTAGAGACAGATGGAACTAATTAACACACAAGGGAAATCACAGTAAACCATCTCTAAAACTGTATGTTGATGGAGTTCTCTGCCAGTTCCTTCAAATGGAAACTGATTTAAGGTCCCAGGGAGCTTAAAGTCCTTCACTGACTTATTTTTAGTGTTCCTCTCATGTAGATCTTCAACTTTGCCATTGCCTCCTCTTCGAGGATTTGTGAATCTCTTTTTGCAATTAGAGGGGCTTCCCTAGTGGCTCAGATGGTAAAGCATCTGCCTGCAATGCGGGAGACCCAGGTTCGATCCCTAGGTCGGGAAGATCCCCTGGAGAAGGAAGTGACAACCCAATCCAGTACTCTTGCCTGGAAAATTCCATGGACAGAGGAGCCTTGTAGGCTACAGTCAATGGGGTCGCAAAGAGTCAGACACGACTGAGGGACTCACTTCACTTCACTTCTTGCAATTAGAAAGGAATCAACTTTCCTCATACATATCTATGTATATGTATGTATGATACATATCTATGTATCAACATACATAGATAGCTGGTACAGAGGCAGCGACCTCCATCTGCATCTTGGCATCATCTAGTTTCATATGAAGTTATCATTCTGTTTAGAAATTCATAGCATCTAACTTTACAAAAAATCTTAAATCATGAGATTTAAGAATGAACTTCACATCTTTTATAACAGAGAATGAAGACGTCTTTGTCAGGACTTCTCTGGTAGTCTAGCGGTTAAGAATCAGCCTACCAACGCAGGGGACTTGGGTTTGGTTCTCGGTCCAGGAAGATCCTACCACCTCAGGGCAACTAAGTCCATGAGCCACAACTACTGAGCCTACGGTCTAGAGCCTGTGCTCCACAACAGAAGCCACCACAATGAGAAGCCCAGGCACAAAAACTAGACAGTAGGTCGACAGCTCGCTGCAACTAGAGAAAACCCACGAGTAGCAATGAAAACCCAACTTGGCCAAAAATAAAAAGATAAACAAATAAATCTAAAAAAAAAAAAAAGACTTTGTCTGTATAGGAATTGAAATAACCTTAGAAACCTTTCAGAAAATAACCAAAGGACAGCTGTGTGTTACTTCTCCACTAGTTCCTCTGGTCCTATTCAAATGTTCATTTATGTCAATCATAACTAATGTAATGATAAGCAAAAGAGATTCCTGGAGTCTCTAACGGAAACTCTGCCTGGTTTATAGCTCAACTTTCCAGGTTCTCTGATGCTAGCCTAGCATTGCCTTTGAACTACTTAATAGAACTCCTTAAATTGTATACAACTGAGAGCAAAGCAAAATAAGTGCTGTCTAATAGTGCTTAGTTGCTCAGCTGTGTCCAACTCTTGGCGACCCCATAGATTGTAGCCCACCAGTCTCCTCTGTCCAAGAAATTCTCCAGGAAAGAATACTGAAGTGGGTTGCCATGCCATCCTCCAGGCGAATCTTCCCAATCCAGGGATCGAACCCAGGTCTCCCGCATTGCAGTCAGATTCTTTACTGTCTGAGCCACCAGGGAATTGTCTACAGACATGCAAATAAATCCTGTCCCCTGATGATTCAATTAACTTCCTTTCCCCTTCCCATTAGAAAAAACAACTTCAGATACATTTGTAAATTCACATGTAAACCTTTATTCCATATAAACTTGTGCTTCTCCTTTGAGAGGTTGTAACATCTGTCTGGTTCTCTCACTAATAATGAGATAAATAAAATCTTTAACACATGTTCAATTTATATCTGTAGGAGAGTCAGGATTTTTCATTTGGGGGGAAATGATCCTTTAAGTCTAAAACCAATAATTCCCAAGGCTATGAATAAAGACAATTTAAACCCTATTACAATAGATTCTGAAAAGCATTTTTTGGCTAACAGAAATTTCTCTGCCTTCAATGATAGTTTAAATAAACGATTTAGAAAATGTATTCCCATAATGTTTGGTGATGATGCATTTACAGTGGTGAGATCTCACCTGGGATGTACACATAAGCTTCCCTGTGGAAGATTACATAATATATGAGTTCTACAGTTTAACAAAAAGCAAAACTGTTAGGTACAGACATACCAAGGAGCTAAAAAATGGTGGAAACTGTCACTTGGGGACTCAGTGATCTGCTGTGTGAATGTAACCTGTAATAATTTAACACCCTTGATGGAATAAAGGTTCCTTGAGAAAACCAATCCTGTTCTCAGACCTGGCAACAACCAGGCTTCTTTTAGCATCATCGGCTCTTCCCACAATATATGAATTCCCAGTGGACTTACTATCAAAACCAAAAACAGAGCTAAGAATGTGTTTGTTTAAAACGTGTTGATGAAAAACAGCTCGCATTTGGTCACATTTCAAATGACCACGAATCTCTAAAAAATGAACAATTTTTCTTACTCCTTTGCCCTTCTTCTTAGTATTTTTATTTTATTAATAGCATTTAATTTTATTTTTAGGTTTCATAAAACAGAATGCCAACACTGAGTTTCTTTTGGATTATAGAAAAAGATGAAACAGAAAGTATTGTCTTAACAATAAAAGACAGTTTAGTAGTTTTCATTCCTTCCCTACTCTTACTTGTAATTTTGTAAAGAAGGTTCTAAGGCACCATACCAGTAAATACAGTAATACCCAAAGCTGTTCATCAATTAATCCTTTCTGTGCACCAGCAAAAGGGCTTAGCATGCCTGCTTCCCAAATACTTAGCCTAAAATTTTTCCTCTAGAAAAGTCTACAAAGATTTTAGATTTTACAGGTCTCTTTTTGTTCATATTTAAATATATTTACATTCTATCTTAATGCCTGAAGCTACTGTCTTTGGAATCTAAGTTGGGCTTTCAGCCAGTGGCCACCTTTAAAAAAAAAAATCCCATTGGAACAAATGCTCAGTTTTTGTTTCTTTTCTCTGATCACATTTTATAGAACTTAACAGTTTTTACTCCCAAGAGCAACTGAAATTTTTAACCAGTAAGAAATAACAGAAGCCAGTTTCACCTGTTTCATTATCTTGGACCTACAGATGGTGAGAAGAAATGGCTGATGAAATATTTCTGATGCTTGACAACATTTGCTAAGAACCTAAAGGGTTGAAATGGAATTACTATCTAGTCCAATAGTTTGGTTGTTAGAAGTAACCTTGGCTTTGCCAGATGGACTACAGGAAGGAATAATGGGCTGGCTTTTCGTCCCAGCCCCAAAAGTGGAGGGAGAGAAGAAGTGGATGAACCACGTGCCAGGAACTGCTTCCTAACTGAGTGTCATATCCATGACAGCAATATAATTGCCTCTACCAGGATCTGCCACAAAATCTTTTTTTTCCATTTTTAAAGACTTAATTGAATTTGTTACAATAGTCCTTCTGTTTTATGTCTTTTTTTTTTTTTTTTTTTTGGCCCCAAGGTACATGGGATCTAGTTTCCCAACCAGGGATCGAACTCTTATCCCCTGCATTGGAAGGCAAAGTCTTAACCAATGGACCACAAGGAAGTCCTGACAAATTCTGTTTTTTATTTGGTAGGGAAGAAGGGCCTGAGAAATCATTCAGCATCCTTAATGGCCTGTGAGGGCTCCCACATAATCTAAAATCTATTAAGTATATGTGGCCCATGCGTAACACAACCGGGGACTATGAGCTTTTGAACAGGCAGTATTTTCTGAATGTTTTTCTGTACTGGTTTTATGAGACATGCAATATATTCTCCTAGCCAAAAATATGAATATTTTTACATGATGGCTCTGGTCCCAGGTTTGGCTCCCAAAGGTCTAATAATCCACAGGATGACTCAAAGAACTAGATATTTAATTTTGAAGACAGTAGATAAAACATATTGTGAATGCATATCAGGGCATTTTGTCTTCTACAGCATGGTTTTGGAAACCGAGCACCATTTCCAAGGTTCTCTCCTGCGGTTGTTTCTGAGACAGGGAGTGAAACTTCTTAGTGTTACCAGCTTTCAAGAACTTCAAACCTGTTGCTGTGACAGCAAAAAGAAAAGCTTTTGATGTGCAGGCCAGTTGCTCACAGCTGATATGAGTGGTTAAGGACAGACTGCATCGATATTTATGGCACTCCTGATTCCAACTAATTTTACCCATGAGCAACCTAAATCAATGAATAATCTTTGCTGGAAGTCTTATGTGGGTCCCTGTCTTGCCACCTTCTTTTTTCCTCAGGATATCTGGGAATGAATGAGTTAGGTGGGGTTCCAGCCTCTCTGAGAGCATAAGTGATTTACACAGGTATGTGCAGTTAAGAAACCCCTCTTGGTGCATGACACCTCTTGATGCAACTGAAATCCGAGTCATAAATCCTAAATATTTATCCTCTGAAATATCTACTTATTAATCATAAGCTACCAGGTGGCACTAGTGGTAAAGAATCTGCCTGCCAATGCAGGAGAAATAAGAGAGGCAGATTCGATCCCTCAATCGGGAAGCTCCCCTGGAGGAGGGCATGGCAACCCACTCCAGTACTCTTGCCTGGAGAATCCCATGGGTAGAGAAGCCTGGAGGGCTACAATGCATTGGGTCACAAACAGTCGGACACAACTGAAGCAACTTAGCATGCACGCACACTCTAGTAGTGAACTAATGTTTATTTTTGTTATCTTTCAAGGACCAAGCAATGTCCACACAGAGGTTTAATATCTGTTGTACTTTTTCCCTCCCACATCTCAATCAGCGGTGCATTTTCCAAGAGAAACACAGAATGCGATAGTTGGGCAATGAATTGGTAACGCTAAGTATTCTTCCTATAGACAATGTGCTATGACTTTAAAGAATGTACTGAAATCTGTATTTCACAGTTTAAAAATGTCCACACAGTCACGAGCAGATATAAATTCACAGAATACACTATACATGTAGTGTTAACATCCAACATCCAACAAGGAGGCTGATTTCATTTCAGGGTCAGAGAAATGAAATTATTTTATATGCACGCTTTGTGTATTCAAAAGTGAGCTATCCAATTAATTGTATGTTCACATTGTGTGTTTTAATTGCATATGGTTATTTTGATGCATAATAGAAGTTATCTGTCACAGCAATTAAAAAATTAAAGCACCAAGAAAATAAACTGCAATTTTTCATGTTAGCATCTAAGACAATTCTTTGCAAATACCATACAAGCATTCTTCACTATCAAAGTCTATTAAATTCATGTTATCTGAATTTATTAGATATCAGGGATTTAAAATCCCTGAGTTTTAATCAGCTTTAGTCAGCTAAGTTTGGATAGCATGGTTGACACAGTACAAAGGCTAGAAAATTCTTTCTCTTCTTTGTCAGATGAAGCTGTTTTAAAAGGCATCTCAATGTTGTCAGAGTGTTAAATCAGATATATTTGCACAAAAATAATTTTGTTGATTAAATTCTTGCTTTTCTCCACAAAGGAATTAACTGCTAACTTAATATGTGACTAAAGTTAGTATGGAGAACTTTCTGGCAAAAACAATAGTAGGTGCTGAAGAGTCTTGATGACTAGGAACCTCTGTGAAAAGATGTGTGGTGATCACATGGGAAACATTTAGGGAAAGGACCAGGGCAAGAGGAAGCAAACCCACAGGGCCTCTGGGTATCCTGCTGGAAAGGGAGCCAGAGGTTACCTCAGGAGACTAGACCTAAATATAGGAATAGCTTCACACCAACAAAATGTTAAGGAAAAACCTGTGGGAGGTAGACACCAGAGACTCTAAATATCACCTTGCCCCCTCTCCTACCCCCACACACAATCTCAAAATGAGCGAGTTTAATTTCACACAGGCATACCTGTGGTTTCCAAGGAAGTAGCAACCCAGTCCACTTAGGAAAAGTAAAAAGAAGCCCTTCCAACCAGTCATTACGTGAGGAGAGCTACTGCTTTCTACGCTATGAAAGGGAATTGAAAAGAAGTTCTCCATGTTGATGATGCCAGCACAGGCCACGTAAGAAGGAACATTTTTTCAAAGGAAAAGATGCAAGACTTCAAGACACAAGTGAAAATGGAACAAGCAGGGGTGTGACCTTTGAAGGCTGATTAGAAGCAAAGGTATAAAGCAATGAGAGGGCCATAAATCTAGAGGAAAAGAGAAAAAGCACAGGCGGGCAAAAACAGACAGGGGCCCAGTGAGCACTGATGGGGGCGGGGGGAGTGACAGCATCTCACGGAGAAGACTGTGGAACGGGAGGTGACATATGCCAGCAGCGGACACTGTCCCCAAGAAGAGTCCCTCAGGTCCTTCAAGAGACAGGCGGGGTTGCTGCTGGAAACCCCAGCGTCCAATCCAGACTCAAGCACTGCTGCAAAGATTTCCCCAAAACTCAACTGAAATTCACCTTCCCCCCCGCAAAAAAAAAAATTCATGCCAAAAAGGGGAAAAAAATTTTTAAATATATATATATATATACACACACACACACATACTATATATATTATATACACACACACACACAATCCAGGAATGTAACTGAGAAACACCCACTCAAACCGAAGGTGTTTCTTCCTTTGTCCATTTAGGATCATGACTTTCCACAAACTAATTTTTTCTGAAGACCTCAGATGGAAAATCCCCGACACACAGGAACTGATGCAGAGTTGCCAGAGTCTGAGAAATACTTCCCCAAACGTCCTGGAATGTGAAACCTAATCAAATGTAAACCGAAATCACATGAGGAGTCTCAGCTGGCCACCGAAGAACCAGCTTTTTCTGTTTTTAACTTGACAGCCCCACTGACTTAGGGACCTGGGAGTGTGGAGGCTGTAAGGCTGAGACAAATTTGAGGACAAATGTTCTCATCTTCCTTCCCGGAGATGACCAAACACAAATTGTGGAGATAGAGATCGAAAGTAGGGTAGATACTAAAATCTGTGCCCTGGCAGTTTAAAAAAAAAGAGGAGGGGGGAATCATAACAAACTCAAGTTCATAAGGCTAAAATAAGGCTGTCTATTTAGCTCCCTGCATTTGTACATGGTTTAAACAAACAGTCGCCAAACCCAGAACAATTCCTCCATGAAAACAAAGAGAAATCTTGTGATTTGGACACAGTTGCTTTTCAAAATTTTCAGAGTCAGGCTCCTACTCACTAACAGTTTCAGTTTACCAAGGAACTTTAAGAGAAAGCAGATGTAACCTAAATACGACTGCAATACGTACGGTAATTTGTCTGGAATTGCAGGCAATGAACCTTAGGTCTGCAGGGGACTCACTTGCAATCCTGTTCTGCTACAAGAAAACCATTTTCACGTCCAAAGTGCCTTTTCAGGCTTCCTCTTTTTTTCTCTCGGTTATTTGGAAGGTAAACAACTTAAACTTGGAAATTAGGGTTCAAGTAGAGTGTTACATACACAGGCACGTGTGTGTTTGAGTGTTTATTCCTAAAGCTGGTACAGTATAGATGGCCACAGAAGAAATATTTCCCAGCCACATCTGAAGCATCCCTGGACTCCCTGGAGGGCCCACCCTCTCCAGACACGGATGAGATGTTCCTTCTCCTCCCTGCCGTGTTGGACATCGGCTGAACAGAGGTTGCCAACCTTTGGCAAGTTATGAAGAAATCCGACTAGAAATCCAAGAGACTCTGGACTTCTCTCCAAGAGAAACGCCCACTTGAAAACAGCTGCAGGGTTTGTTGTTTTTTAAACAACTTGTGACCAAACGTGCTTTAATCCTCTGTGACTGATTTTTGCATACCCCCATGTTTCCAACCTCAGGATGATCCAGTTTGCTGATGGACTGACTAGATTCATTCAACATCTTTCAAGTACTGTTCAACAGAACTAAAAAAAAAAAGTCACTTTCTCCTTGGAATACAAGAAAATAAGCACTTCCGCTCAAAGTTGTTCGCTCTCAATTCCCAATACACTATTTTCAGTCAGATAAGGGGTATGAGGGGGGCTTTTCTTGATGGCTCAGATGGCAAAGAATCTGCCTGCAATGCAGGAGACCTGTGTTCAATCCCTTGGTCAGGAAGATTCCCTGGAGAAGGGAATGGCAACCCACTCCAGTATTCTTGCCTGGGAAATCCCACAGAGGAGCCTGGCGGGCTACAGTCCATGGGGTTGCAAAGAGTCAGACAGGACTAAGAAACTAACACTTGCACTTTCAAGGGGTGAGAGAGACAAGAATAAAACATGGCAACACTGTTCAGGGCTGTTATAATTTTAGCAGAACACACTGTAACATCTGGTGGTAAAAGGACAAAGCAAAATCAAACCACTAACTTCTGAGACAGACTGTATATTAAAATTTTCATATTGCTATTTTTAGGGGTGGTTGTTGAATCTAGGCTTCTTACACACCTAATACTTCAAACTGCTTTTTTTTTTTCCTTGACCCTATGGAAGCTTATTTCTTTTTTATTTTAATTGGAGGCTAATTACTTTAAATTGGTGGCCCGTGAAACAGAAACACAGACATTAATGAGCTCTATCACATCAGTATGCAGAAACATCATGTCTACCATCTCCATCATTTGTCAATGATAAGAAGGGAAAAGCAAGAAAAACAAGGGAAATCATCAAGATAGAAGAGAGTAGGCAATGGGAAGGACAGGAAAAGAAAAGCACAAAGGGTCTTTGCCTACCATATACTAAGACATATTATGCCATCTAAGAGACAAAAAGAACAAGTTCCAGAAAAATATGAGGGAAGGAGGAAGAATACATACGTGTGTGTGTGTCAATCAACTTGGTTAACAAGAAAAATCACAAATCAGTGAGAAAGGACAGATGACCTATAGATTGGTGCTGGGAAAACGGACTCCTTTCATGGAAATAAATTTGGATCCCTACCTCACATCATATACAAAAACACATTATGGATGGATCAAAGATCTATGCCTGAAAGGCAAAATTAAATAGAAAGAAAAAAAAAATAAGGTAACTCTGAGCCATTGGGCTGGGGGGAGACCAGCAGAGGCAGTTGAACTTTCTATCAGCAGAAGGAGGAGTGATGAAAACCACACAGGCCTTTCTCCCCATCCCGCACCCGTCTCTTGCTTCCTCCAGACTGCTGAGTGATGGAGTTACCACCTTGTGGCCACACACGACAAGCATGAAGACAACCAGCACATAACAGAGAGAATGTCAGCACCTGGGTCCCTGGCCATAAACACCATCAATCAGTGGAACCGGCCCTGGGCTGCTGACCTCCAGATATCCTGTGATGCAAGGAAAAAATAACTCCCACTTTTGGAAACTACAGCTGATTAAGGTTTCGGTTCCTTGCAGCCATGAATGAAAAGTGTGCATCAAGTAAATGTGTGTGTGTGTGTGTGTGTGTGTGTGTGTGCGCACACACATGCGCGGGCGTGTTCTCAGCAGTGTCTGACTCTTTGTGACCCTTTGGACTATAGCCTATCAGACTACTCTGTCCATGGAACTTGCCAGGCAAGAATAGTGGAGTGGGTTGCCCCCTCCAGGGGATCTTCTCCATCCAGGGATCTAACCCAAGTCTTGTGTCTCCTGCACTGGCAAGCCGGTTCTCTGCCACGGCACCACCTGGGCAGCCCAAATGCTGTGTGTACCCCCAAGGTAACAAAACCACACCCATACTACGTTTGTGAAAGTGTCTCTGAATATAGCCTGGAGAAAGAAATGGCAACCCACTCTAGAATTCTTCTTGGAAAATCCTACAGACAGAGAAGCCTGGCAGGCTACAGTGTATGGGGGTCACAAAGAGTCGGACAGAACTGAGTGACTGAGCACACATGCTCCTAATACAGAGAGCAGATGTGCTCTTGAAAATAATCCAAAGTAATCCTACAGTCAACAGTGTCTCTAAAATATTCAATGGATTCAATGGAGGATTCACGTATCAAAGGAGGATTCAGGAGGAATAGACATGAGACAGACGGTGATCCAGTAGCAAAAGATAACAGTGTTGGAAGAGAGCTCCTCTTTCATCAGCCTTGTCGGGCCGTGGCTTGCCTGCTGCCCACCAAGGGTCTGATGATGTTCAGGATGGAACTGGCCTTGGACAGACACTGGGATAGCTGAGGAAGTCCTGAATCTTGCATTCGTGTGACAGAATCAGGTCTATCTACTAAGCTCTTTTGCAAGCAGATATTCAAACTCTGTCCCTGGGCCCATTTGCTATCAGAGAATTGCATAACAATACATTGAAAATGTCACCAGTACAACACTGAGAACAAAAACTTATTTATTTGTTTAAATAAACAACTCTACAACAGTCTGAGTGCCACACAGTCAGCCAAGTGTGCCTCCAGTAAACAATCTCAGACTTTTCTGGGAAATTACTGAGGAATGCCTCAGATTCAGAACTGTAATTATAACAAACTGGGTTTTTTGAGGAGGATTGGGGGGGTGGCCATTTTTCCTCCTTATCTAAAGAAGTCTAAAATAAAAATGCACCCAACATTCAATTCTATGTCTCAAAGTAAGCAAAACTGCAAAACCTCAGTTGCTCATGTTAAATCCTAGTGAAGTTTACTATAGAACTTTACCACAGACAGGGAGGCATGTTTCCATTTTTATACCTTCTCTTTACCTGATTTTCTGGAAAAAGAAATTATAAATGTACCCTGTAGGTATGTTACACGTACAGTTTCAATTCCCAAATGAATTAGATTACCTAAAAATACAGAGCCTGTGTACTTCTGGGTCCAAATCTACATGTGAATGTAGAAATGCTTCAGGCACTTTAAATATAAATCAACTTTGTCTTTTAGAAACAAAATTTGAAGTATTCATGGTTCGATAAAGGAAAATTAAAATATAAGCAGAGTATGCATACTGACTAACAGTAAGCCCCAGTTATATTTGGGGCTGTATTAGTTCCTGGGCCTATTCTTCTCTAGCAAAACTAATCTGCTTGCTCTAATAATGAAATATTTCTGAACTTAAGTCATAAGTATTGAGCCCCTAACATAGATGGGTGTGTGTATGCATGCACACATACAAAGATGAAATAATTCCTACTAGGCACACTACTTCAGAAACACAAAATATATCCCAGGTACTATAGATGAAACACTTAAATTCTAACAAAATCTATAGTTGACATAGTTTTATGATATTTCTATTTGTATTACAATCTTTATCAGTAACATCTCAAAATTGATAGCACATTAGGCTGCCTGACATCTGTCAAAATCACCACAGAAGGGATATTAGGAAAAGGTTGCGATCAGTATTTGGCAACTGTATCATTTGTGTTAGAATCACTTTACTAGTAGAGAAATTTCAAAGAAGATTTTAGATAATTTATAGAAATGGATGATAAAAAATTAGTGGATCATATGTAAAATGGGAATTTGCTGTAAGACTCAAGGAACTCAAACTAGGGCTCTGTGACCATCTACGGTGGGGGGGATGGGGTGTGAGACGGGAGGAAGGTTCAAGAGGGAGGAGACATATATATACCTATGGCTGATTCATGTTGAGGTATGGCAGAAACCAATACAATATTGTAAAGCAATTATCTTTCAATTGAAAATAAATTTTTAAAACTTAGTGAATAGGAGAAAAACAACTGTAATTATTTGGAGCCCATAGCCCTTCCTGAATTCAGAAGAGTTTCTGGAAGTCTGCAGCCCCACTACACTTTTCTTGCTATTGACTAGGGTGTGTGCATTTTCCATTTTAAACCTCTTCAATGAGCCCTGTGACTAACAACTTATTCTCCAGGGTTGTGCTTCTATTTCACAAAGTCTTCACATTTCTTTTTAGGAGAAAGAGAAAAAAATTGCAGAAGCAAAATACTTTTCTGAAGAAGAAGACAAACATGAAATAGGCATCAGCAGTATTCAGTGAGAACCCTTCATGTAAGTGTGGCTTCAAAAGAGTAAAGACGGATTCCAATTAAAAAGCAGGTGCCCTTCAGATTTCTAGAACTTAGATTTTTCTTAAAAAAAAAAAAAAACAACTTTTCACTGGAAAGAGATAACACTTGGATGGTAATGGTAGTTATGATCTAGCCATTTCATTTCAAAAATCTTCTACTCAATTTACTTTATGCATAGAAACATAATATCCAGCCCAAAGAACTTCTCATTTATTGTATTTCACTGATTATAAGATGTACATTTCAACACCAATGAAGTGGTGAAGCATCTTAAAATTGAGAACACTCAAAACTACAATATAATCAATCTGATTTTTGTATTGACCGTCTGGTGATGTCCATGTGTAGAGTCTTCTTTTGTGTTGTTGGAAGAAGGTGTTTGCTATGACCAGTCCATTCTCTTGGCAAAACTCTCTTAGCCTTTCCCCTGCTTCATTTTGTACTCCAATGCCAAATTTGCCTGTTACTCCAGGTATCTCTTGACTTCCTACTTTTGCATTCCAGTCCCCTGTGATGAAAAGGACATCTTTTTTGGGTGTTAGTTCTAGAAGGTCTTGTAGGTCTTCATAGAACTGTTCCACTTCAGCTTCTTCAGCATTACTGATTGGGGCATAGACTTGGATTACTGTGATACTGAATGGTTTGCCTTGGAAACAAACAGAGATCATTCTGTTGTTTTTGAGACTGCACACAAGTACTGCATTTCGGACTCTTTTGTTAACTATGAAGGCTACTCCATTTCTTCTAAGGGATCCTTGCCCACGGTAGTAGATATAATGGTCATATGAGTTAAATTCACCCATTCCAGTCCATTCTAGTTCACTGATTCCTAAAATGTCAATGTTTACTCTTGCCAACTCCTGTTTGAGCACATCCAATTAACCTTGATTCATGGACCTAATATTCCAGGTTCCTATGCAATACTCCTCTTTACAGCATCAGACTTGACTTCCATCACCAGCCACATCAACAACTGGGCATTGCTTTTGCCTTGGCTCTGTCTCTTCACTTTTTCTGGAGTTATTTCTCCACACTTCTAGCATATTGGGCAGCTACCAACGTGGGGAGTTCATCTTTCAGTGTCATACCTTTTTTGTCTTTTCATACTGTTCATGGGGTTCTGAAGGCAAGAATACTGAAGTGGTGGTGAAGTAGTGGAAGAACAGAATTCCAGTTGATCTATTTCAAATCCTAAAAGATGATGCTGTGAAAGTGCTGCACTCAATATGCCAGCAAATTTGGAAAACTCAGCAGTGGCCACAGGACTGGAAAAGGTCAGTTTTCATTCCAATCCCATAGAAAGGTAATACCAAAGAATGTTCAAATTACCACACAATTGCACTCATCTCACATGCTAGCAAAGTACTGTCTAAAATTCTCCAAGCCAGGCTTGAACAGTACATGAACCGTGAACTTCCAGATGTTCAGGCTGGATTTAGAAAAGGCAAAGGAAGCAGAGATCAAATCGCCAACATCCGCTGGATCATCGAAAAAGCGAGAGAATTTCAGAAAAACATCTACCTCTGCTTTATGTACTATGCCAAAGCCTTTGACTGTGTGGATCATAACAGACTGCTGAAAATTCTTCAGGAAATGGGAATACCATATCACCTTACCTGCCTCCTGAGAAATCTGTATGCAGGTCAAGAAGCAACAGTTAGAACCGGACATGGAAAAACAGACTGGTTTCAAATCGGGAAAGGAGTATGTCAAGGTTATATATTGTCACCCTGCTTCTTTAACTTATATGCAGAGTACATCATGTGAAATGCCAGGCTGGATGAAGCACAAGTTGGAATCAAAATTTACGGGAGAAATATTAATAACCTCAGATATGCAGATGACACCAACCTTATGGCAGAAGCAAAGAACTAAAGAACCTCCTGATGAAAGTAAAAGAGGAAAGTGAAAAAGCTGGCTTAAAACTCAACATTCAGAAAACTAAGATCATGGCATCCGGTCCCATCACTTCATGGGAAATAGATGGGGAAACAAGGGAAATAGTGAGAGACTTTATTTGGGGGTGGGGGCCTCCAAAATCACTGCAGATGGTGACTGTAGCCATGAAATAAAAGATGCTTGCTCCTTGGAAGAAAAGCTATGACCAACGTAGACAGCATATTAAAAAGCAGAGACATTACTTTGCCAACTAAGGTCTGTCTAGTCAAAGCTATGGTTTTTCCAGTAGTCATATATGGATGTGAGAGTTGGACCATAAAGAAAGCTGAGCGCCGAAGAATTGATGCTTTTGAACTGTGGTATCGGAGAAGACTCTTGAGAGTCTCTTGGACTGCAAGGAGATCCAACCAGTCCATCCTAAAGGAAATGAATCCTGAATATTCATTGGAAGGACTGATACTGAAGCTGAAACTCCAATACTCTGGCCACCTGATGCAAAGAACTGACTCACTGGAAAAGACCCTGATGCTCGGAAAGACTGAAGGCAGGAGGAGAAGGGGACGACAGAGGATGAGATGGCTGGATGGCATTGCTGACTTGATGGACATGAGTTTGAGCAAGCTCTGGAAGTTGGTTATGGACAAGGAAGCCTGGGGTGCTGCAGTACATGGGGTCGCAAAGAATCAGACATGACTGAGCAACTGAACTGAACTGACTGAAAAATTACAATGAGGTACCACCCAATAAATGCTGAAGAGGGCATGGACAGAATGGAACCCTCTCACACTGTTGGTGGGAATGTCAACTGGAGCAGTCACTATGGAAAACAATATGGAGGTTCCTCAAAAAACTAAAAATAGAGTTGCCATTATGATCCCACAATCCCACTTCTGGTTATGTATCTGGATGAAAGTAGAATTTGAAAGGATACATGCTCCCCTACACTCTTTACAATATCCAAGACAGGGAAAACCACCTAAATGTCCTTTAACAAATGAATGGAAACAGAAACTATGGTATATATGCACACAACAAAATATTAACCATAAAAAAGAATGAAACAGTGCCATTTGCAGTAACATGGATGGCCCTAGAGATCATCATACTAAGCAAAGTAAGTTAGGGAAAAATACCACTTATATGTGGAATCTAAAATACAACACACATGAATATATCTGTGAAACAGAAAGAGACTCACAGACGCAGAGAACAGACCCGTGGCTGACAAAGGGGAGAAGGAGGGAGGGGGAAGGACTGGGAGCTTGGACCCAGCAAATGCAAACTAAACTGTTATATATATTATGGATAAAATAACAGGGCTCCCTGGTGGCTCAGATGGTAAAGAATCTGCCTGCAATGCAGGAGACCTGGGTTTGATCCTTGGGCTGGGAAGATCCCCTGGAGAAGAGAATGGCAACCCTCTCCAGTATTCTTGCCTGGAGAAATCCATGGACAGGGAAGCCTGGTGGACCACAGTTCATGGGGTCACAAGAGTCAGACATGACTGAGCAACTAACACTTTCACCTCCAACAGAAAACAACAAGGTCTTATTGTTTAGCACAGCAAACTATGTTCAATGTCCCGTGATAAACCATAGTGTAAAAGAATATGAAAAAAATATATATATATAACAGAATCACTTTATTGTACAGTACAAATTAAGACAACATTGTAAATCAACTATACTTCAATAAAATATTTTTTTAAATGACAGGCTATAATGGCTCTGGTCTTGTAGTGATCATGGACGGTATAATTCCATTGTGCAAACTGAGACACAAAGGTCCATATTTTCATATGTCCTGTGACAACACACTTCTAAAAGAGCCGTATACGTTTAAAATAATAATTCCAAATGACAAGAAAGTATGTGTCCTAATTTAAATAGCAGTGTTTTTTTCTTCCTGAGTGCTGGATATGTTTCTAACATTCAATGGGATTACACAATCAGTAACGCAGGACATAAATATAATCCAGATAAGCAGTACTTGTCCGTGACTAGTGATTTAAGTTGTCTAACGAAGAGTATAAAGCTTTCCCACTGGCCATCAGGGCTGCACACAATAGAATCTTAAGTACATTCCCCAGCTTCTCTCTCAGTAGCTACTATTCTTACTGCCTTGCTAGTTAAGAATGAACTGTTCATGATGTACTGAACACCTGCTTCATCTACTTCCCAAAGGATTCCCTCATGTTCTCTCCTGCTATTTTCTCATGCTGTGTGTGTGTGTGTGTGTGTGTGTGCACTCAGTTGTGTCTGATTCTTTTGTGACCCCAATGGACTATAGCCTGCCAGGCTCCTCTGCTCACGGGATTCTCCAGGCAACAATATTGGAGTGGGTTTCCATGCCCTCCTCCAGAGGATCTTTCCTCATACTGGAACTCAGCTGGTGAACTAGGCTTTGTCAATCCACATCATGTTTTAGTTTTGTTTACTTTTCACTTGCGTGAACATTTAAAAAAAAAAAACAAACACAAAATCCCAAACTTTTGAGTATTATGTGCCTAGCTCCTTAGAATTCGAATTTGCAATCTCTGCCTTATCCAACTAAAGGTCTGAAAGTGCCTTAACATAGAAATTTTACCTTTGTAGACCCAGAGTAGGTATTTTCTAAACATAGGCTGAAATGAATACATCCTTTAAAAAAAAAAAACACTCTACTCACATTATGGCTTTGGGGGACGCTCTGCAAAAGCCAAATCTTAACAAAATGTCTTAAATTACACTGAATTAAGTAAATTTTATTAAAGGTAACAGAAAATGTGGTGAACTTTTGTTTATTATGGTTTTTATATTTGCCTGTTTTCTGTGTATATTCATACTCGAGATGAGACAGACAATATCAATGAAGGTTTCTAGGGAATTTCTATAGAAATAACAACAGTACAGTTTGCAGACATAGAATACATGCTATGAACAGTTTAGAGTTTTCGCATCCAATGGAATTAATTCTCCTTAATTATAAATGGAATTTTACAGAAAACCAGCAGCAACTCAGGAAGATGACCTTAAGAAATATTCTGTCCTTTCTGAAGCTTCCGTCAATTAAACATGTTAGTACTGGGTACCTACCACATACCGTGGACTACAAAGAGAAAATCAGGAACAGTCATGGTCTCCACCCTTAGAACTGAGTGTTCATCAATTTTCCCAAAGAAATAATATAAAATTTATTAATGAACATAAATCTAGGGGACTGTTAAGAAAGTGTCTTAGAATTCTCACTTCTTTGGAAGTTATTCCCCAGAAAACAGTCCTGAATATTGAGTAGTTTCCTTGGTCAAACCATTAGTGGGATCTCTTAGTCTAGTTCAAAGAGCTATAAAGCTTTTTTAGGGAATTTAAAAATACTGGAGGAACTGGAAGGACTCCCATGATCATGGAGGAGGGTGGTTCTCTCGGTGTGGTTCCCAGGCCAGCAGCAGAGCTGGCCTCACCTGGAACCTTGAGTGAAATGGAAATTCTCAGGCCCCACCCCAGACCCACTGAATCAGAAACTCAGGGGATGGGACAGCAATCTGTGCTTTAACAAACCCTCCAGATGATTCTGATACTCAACTTTGAGAAGCACTGACAGAGTACAATCACTACATGTCACAGGAATTTTTAAAGGCCATTCAGCCAAAAAGAGATGAGAAAGTGAAAGTGTTAGGTCACTCAGTCATGCCTGACTCTTTGTCATGTCTGACTTTTTGACCCCATGGACTGTAGCCGCCAGGCTCCTCTGTCCATGGGATTCTCCAGGCAAGAATTCCGCAGGGTGTTGTCATTTCTTTCTCCAGGGGATCTTCCTGACCCAGGGATTGAACCCAGGCCTCCCACGTCACAGGCAGACTTTGTACCTACTGAGCCACCTGGGAAGCCCAAAAAGACTAAACAGGGACTAAAACATAGGTTGCCTGTCGTCTAATCAAATTTTCTTCTACCATACCAAAACGTGTATATTTTATTTGCCATGTTATATCCTTATGCAATTTTGAACCATGTATAAAAAGCTCAGATAAAGAATTATTGGTTTGAAATATTTCATTCTCCGTCCCCTCCTTTTTTCTAAAAATCTAAACCTCATTGGAGATTCAGATATTTTGGAAAATTAACCAATTTTTGCTAATGACAAACAACACCATTAGTGTGCCCACAATATACATAAAAATATAGTACATACCAGGCATTAGACGATATGTTTATCTGTTTATTATCTGCCTGCTCTACTAGGCCGCAAGATCCACAAGGGTGTTTTGTCTTCTTTGATTACTTCTACTTCTTTTACTTCAGAACAACACCCAGCTCCGAGGCAACACTCAAAAAGCACTCAATTTGAATCAACAAATAAATGAACTTCAATTTGACTTGAACTATCACTTAAATTTGGGGATCTTGTTTCTCCAACTACATATTAAGTTATTAGAGACTCAGCCTTCGATGATTCTTGAACCCACATCACCTAGAAGTGTATAATGTACCATACCTGTCTAACAGTTGACACTATTTTTTCTGTAAAGAGCAAGACAGTAAACATCTTGGCTTTGTAGGGCATAACGTCTTTATTTCAACTACTCAGCTATGCCTCTCAGAGTCGGACACGACTGACGCAACTTAGCACGTATGCATTGGAGAAGGAAATGGCAACCCACTCCAGTATTCTTGCCTGGAGAATCCCAGGGACAGAGGAGCCTGGTGGGCTACCATCTGTAGAGTCGCACAGAGTCAGACACGACTGAAGCAACTTAGCAGCAGCAGCAGCAGCTATGCCTCTGAAGCAGGAAAGTAACCACAGACAACTTGTAAATGATGGATGTGGCTGCATCCCAATAAAACTTTATTGACAAAAGCAGGCGCAGGCAGGGCAGTTGTGGTCTGTGCCATGTAGTTTGCTGATCACTGACCAAAGCAACAGAGCTAACAACTATTATTACTGTTATATTTTAAAGACTAAGTTAACAGATACAAATAAAAGGCTAAGCAGCTCTCTAATAACTATTTTTAAAAAGAGCACATTAATGCTTATTACTTAAAATCTATATCCTCTTAAGAAAATTAGGATAAGTTGTAGAGACTTACGTCAATTATTTATTTACTTAGAGGCCAGTTAACATAAAGTTCATTCCAGTATCTTTTAACATTTTTAAAACAGAGGTATAACCAAGATGGACATTAAAGAAAGCCTGCTTCCTTCACTTCACTGACCTTGTAAGTTTCAGGGCCAAGAAGTAGGAAAATGAGCATTACTTTATTAAATACAATTTACTCTGGCACCCCAAAGCTATAAGGTTAATCTTCTCCACAGAATCCCAAAAGGCTTTAATAAGAAATATATCACTTTGTATTTCTCTTTAAAAAAATAAAGCGTGCTTCCTTTGTAATTACAGCCAAAGGAAGACAGACCTGGCCCACCAGCCATACTGTGTGGTCCTGCAAACCTCAGCAGCTGACATGAGCAAGGATAAATCACTTGGTTCTGTTGCTGGGGAAAATGTCCTTTGGACATGGAGGGAAAGGAGAGAGCCAAGAGCTGAAAGTCACCCTCTGAAGCATTATTGTGTTGCCAGAATCATGGCTATTGTTATTGGCATTCACTTTTCGAAGAGAGAATGAATTATTTCGCTGTTGTTGACATATCAGCTGACTTTTTTTCTTTGGTGAGTTCTGTGAACACACTTTCCCCTCCACCCCCTTTTTATGAAATATAATCACTGAGTGTGCTGGGCAGTGTACACTGTACTAGAAAACAATGGCTTAATATATTCCTGGCCTGGTTTAAGAAAGGAAAAGAACGCCTCTCTCTCCCATCCCTCCCCTGCAAACTGAGTTATATCAAGAATCAAAGAGAACCAGACTGACATAGAAACACAGGTACAAACAATGTCTCCTCCAGTTTCCCGGGCTATAGAAATGGGAACTTACCCACTCATTCATCTTTCCCTCTTTCCACTAATCCTACCTCCAAATTTTAATCAAGGAAGAAGACAGGATTGAGATTGACATAGATACACTATTATTACTATGTATAAAATTAATAACTAATGGGAACCCACTATGTAGCACAGGGAACTCTACTCCATGCTCTGCGGTGACCTAAACGGGCAGCAAATCCAAAAAAAAAGAGCGGACAGATGTATACACATAGCTTATTCATTTTGCTGTACAGCAGACACTAACACAACACTATAAAGCAACTATACTCCAATAAAAATTTTAAAGAGGAAGAAGGTAGGTGCTTTTCTTACCCTGTCCTCTTTGGCAGGCAGATCTCTAGGGATGACTTTGTTATCTAAAAGATTTGAGCTGTTTTAGTTCTCAAAATGCTGACAGGGTTCATAAAATAATTTTTATGAAAACATTTATAAACTGTGAGCCACCTCACAAATTTTGATCCATTTTATTTCATTGTTTTGAGTCTCTGCCCACTCTAAATCATAATATTTGATGTAATTAGGTCACATTTTATGGATATAAGCAAAAAAAGAATAAGTTTCGGTAGTAAAACAACCTCTCGTGGATAAATGAATTAAATGTTGCCTTCTTCACTGCTGTCAGCAAACCTTTCAGAGGCACTAACCAAAGGGGAAGGTCAATTCGGATAGTTATAAACATGTAAACATATGACAAAGGAATTAGCTCTAGTCCATGTAGATGCAAAAAAGATAGCATCGTCACATAAGCCTTCCCACATTTCTCACTCTTTGGCCCCTCTCTTCTGCCTGGGGTAACATACCTGCCCCAAAATAGAAAAGAATTGTGGAAAAACATAAACATCTACTCAAACACTAGGATATCATGAGGTGAAAAGGGAAAGAATTGTCATCCACTCCATACTAGAGGTTTCCTTCCATCTCCTAACTCCCTGGATCCTGTGAAGACATTAGGTTACATGGCAAAGGAGACTGAAGGCTGCAGATGGAATCAAGGTTGTTATTCGCCGGATTTTACAAACAGGGAGATCAGGACTTCCCTAGTAGTCTAACGGCTACAACTCTGCACTCCCAATGCAGGGGGCCCGGGCTTGGACCCTGGTCAGGGAAGTAGATCTTACATGCTGCAACTGAGAGCTCACCTTCTGCAACTAAAGATCTCACAGGCCATAATTAAGACCCGGAGCAGCTAATTAAATAAATAATAAAAATAATTTTGTAAATAAGGAGATTATCTTGGATTATCTAAATGGGCTCAATATAACCACAGGTCCTTTAGAGGGAAGCAGATGGGGAGAGTCAGAGGGAGATGTTGACTACAGGGGGAAAAAAGGCTTTAAGGGTGGATGAGTGGGGTTATGAGTCAAGAAATATAGGTGGCCTTTTGGAACCAGAAAAGGCAAGAAAATGAATTCTCCTCTAAAGACTCCACTAGGGAATGCAGTCCTGCCAACACCATGATTTTAGCCCAGTGAGGCCCATGAGGGAAATGTGACCTATAAAACCATAAGATGACAAAATTTGTGTTGTTTTAAGCCACTTGGTTTGTGGTGACATGATACAGCAGCAGTAGAAAACTAACACATTAGACAATTATGATACAGCAATTCTTTTTTTTTTTTTTTTGGCCACACATTGAGGCATATGGGATCTTATTTCCCCAACCAGGATCGAACTCGCATCCCCTGCAGAAGAAGGGCGGAATCTTAACCAGTGGACCACCAGGGATGTTCCTAATATATCAATTCTTACATAACTGTATGAATCAGGTACCATCATTGTTCCCATTTCACAGAGGAAGATGCTAAGACAAGAGAAGTTAATGACCTTCCCGGGGTCACAGAGCAGGGCCAGAATTCCAGCCCAGGTAAGCAGGCTCTAGCAACCACACTGCCAGCCAATAGTTAATGCTGTGAAAGATATGATGGTGCAAAGAACACCTCATGGACAAGCACATCCTGTGGCTAAAATGTAAAGTTTTATGATGAAGAGTCACTGGAAGACTAGAGTCATCAATGTGGTCATCAAAGGAAGTGAAGTGGGTTGTGAGGAATGTGGATATATCAGAATAGGTCGTAACAGGAGACAAGAGAAAATCTAATTTAAGGCCTGACTGAATCTGTGGAGAGACCAAACAAGAACACCCTTATAAGATCTCTCAAGATGAGTCCGGCTTTCTCATTTCTTCCAGATCACCCATCCCCTCCATCTGCTGTAATTAACTTCCTTCCCATGGTTCAGTTCTTAGGAAGTTGCCCCTGTTCCCCTTCAAGGGTCCTCCAGCTCCCAATGCCTTTGCCATGACTCCTTACATCCTTCTCCTGGAACTGTGGTCCAGAAGGGGACACTGTAATGAGCACCAGGCAGAAACATCTGGATTTGACGAAGTGGGCCTTAGCAAACAGTTTCTTACCCGAGATAAGGATATAGATGCGAACTAAAGATTTCATTGCTTTCCCCACAATGGTCAACAAATTAAATAGAATGTTTAACAATAAACAAATACAGGAAGAATAACTGTCACTTTTAGAAAAAAAGTGATCCTTTTAAAATTCAAGTGATACTGGTAAAAGAATAAACAACTTATTCCTAAAAATGGCACTTCATTCATTATACCTGAGTAACAGTTTAAAACCCTTCACAAAGCTTCAAAAAGCATACAATGGCTACTGCTATAAACATTAAAACTAGTATTCAATTACATCTTTCAATAAATATATAACTTCATCAGGTTATTAACTTGAAAATGAAATTTATCTTTGGCAGAAAAATTAGGGGGAGAAGGTATATGCCAGAACACTGAGAAACTATTTATTAGACTATAAAATTACCATTATTAAAACATTCATTTTCTATGCTTAAGAAATTTAAAATTTTCAATCATAAAACAGTATTTTTCCCAACTGGCAACTGAAATAGTATTTACTTGTTTTTAAGTGGACAAAACATAAATTTAACATCATTCAATTTTTTAACAGATTGCTTATAACTGTAATTTTATTAAGCTCTTAACAAAAAAGATTTTGAAATATGTACCCATATAACACCCTGAACTAGCTAAATTCTCCTGCCTTAGTTTATTAGGCAGCATCGAGAATCGAAGGCATTTTTGTGGTATGAATATTTTATAGCAAAGATGATACTCAATACCTGCATGGAGTTTTGTTGTCATGGGGACCATCTAGGAGAAACCATTTAAATGCCAGAATTTCAAACCCCTTGGAACACTGCCTTCAGGTCTGGCTTCACTTACAACTTGGAAATCAAAACTGTAGCGACCATTTTTTTTTTTTTTAATGTACAATCCATCTGCTTTAAAAAAAAAAAAAGTACTGACTTCACTCTTTGAAAAGTCTTAAATTTCCTTTCTATGAAAAATTCTGATGCTAGAGCATACCAATTGGGGGGATACTGCTGCCTAGCAGGTCGTCATGGCAACTAAAGCACACACACACACACACACACACACACATTGTGAGCCTGCACTAAAGCTAACATGATAAGACCACAGCTGAGAAGTTTGGCATGTAATTTCACTGATGCTGTCTCCTTTTTTATTTCTGTTGGTACTTTAAAAGAAATCCATCTAACTTCATCTTTTCCTTAAAGCTCACCCACAAATCACCATCAAAATAACAGATAATTTTGCCCAAAATCAAAAGGCATCAGAGAAATGAAAATGCAAGTGGGGAAAGGGGAGAGGCCTTGATTTCCAGTTAGCCGGAAGCCTGTGTGTGCCATGCTATCAGCTGGCCTGATAGTCAAACTCCGGCCCACAGAAGCGTCATAGCCAGGCTCCTACTGAGAGACTGGGAGACTGTATTTTCCTAAGAAATCAGACATTACAAAGTCCTCCTCAGTTTGATTCCAAGCAACCTTATTTGAAGCCTGTCTCTAACTACTCTATTCCATGAACTCTGCATTCCAGCCAAATCTGCCTGCTGGTCATTCCATACACATGCTGTGTGTCCTTCTGACCTTCCCTCACTATACCCACCACCTGAACACTCTCTGAGCCTTTGTCCTACAGGGAGTAAAATGATCTATAAAACCATGACCAACACACAGAAATCCCTTACATTTATATACATTAATGATTAAAATTCAGAAAGTTAAGGAAACAATCCAATTCACCATTGCAACAAAAAGAATAAAATACCTAGGGATAAAACTACCTAACGGGACAAAAGCCCTGTATGCAGAAAATTATAAAGACACTGATGAAAGAAATCAAAGATGACACAAACAGATGGAGAGATAGATCATGTTCTTGAATTGGAAAAATATTGTGAAAATGATTATACTACCCAAAGTAATCTACAGATTCAATGCGATCCCTATCAAACTACCAATGCTATTTTTCAACAACAACAAAAAAATCACAATTTGTATGGAAATACAAAAGACCTCAAATAGCCAAAGCAATTTTGAGAAAGAAGAATGTAGCTAGATGGATCAATCTTCCTGACTTCAGACTATACTACAAAGCTACAGTCATTAAGACAGCATGACACTGGCACAAAAACAGAAATACAGAAAAATGGAACAAGCTGAAAGCCCAGAGATAAACCCATGCACCTATGGGCACTTTATCTTTACAAAGGAGGGAAGAATATACAATAGAGAAAAGACAGCCTCTTCAATAAGTAGTGCTGGGAAAACTGGACAGCTACATGCAAAAGAATGAAACTAGAACACTTTCTAACACCATACACAAAAATAAACTCAAAATGGATTAAAGATATAAATGTAAGGCCAGAAATGATAAAGCTCTTAGAGGAAAACATAGGCAGTACACTCTGACATACATCCCAGCAAGATCCTCTTTGATCCACCTCCTACAGTAATAGGGGGGAAAAATTAACAAATGGGACTTAATTAAACTTAAAAGTTTTCGCACAGCAAAGGAAACAATAAGCAAGACTAAAAGACAACCCTCAAAATGGGAGAAAATAATTGCAAACAAAACAACTGACAAAGGGTTGATCTCCAAAATATACAGACAGCTCATGCAGCTCAATACCAGAAAAACAAACAACCCAAATCAAAGAATCGGCAGAAGACCTAAACAGACATTTCTTCAAAGAAGACATGCAGATAGTCAAAAACACGTGAAAAGATGTTCAACATCATTCATTATTAGAGAAATGCAAATCACAACTACAATGAGCTATCACCTCATACCGGTAAGAATGACCATCATTAAAACATCTACAAAAATGCTGGAGAGAATGTGGAGAAAGGGAACCCTTCTGCACTGCTGGTGGGAATATAAACTGATAAGCCACTACAGAGAATCGTTATGGAGATTTCTTAAAAAACTAGGAATAAAACTACCATATGATTCAACAATCCCACTACTGGGCATATACCCTGAGAAAACCATAACTGGAAGAGACATATGTAACCCATGTTCATTGCAGCACTAGTTACAATAGCTAGGACATGGAAGCGACCTAGATGTCCACCGACAGATGAATGGATACAGAAACTGTGGTACCTATGTACAGTGGAATATTACAGCTATAAAAGAGAACACATTTGAGGTAGATGAACCTACAGCCTATTGTACAGAGTGAACTAAGTCAGAAAGAGAAAGGCAAATATTGTAATATTAATGCTGGTGTACAGAATCTAGAAGGATGGTACTGATGAGCCTGTTTTCTGGGCAGGAAGGCAGTCCCAGACATAGAGAACGGACTGTGAACACGGTGAGGAAAGGAAAGGGTGAGACGAATTAAGAGAGTAGCATGAAAACATATACACTGTCATGTGTAAAACAGACTCCCAGTGGGAGTTTGCTGTGTGATGCAGGGAACTCAACCCTGTGCTCTTTGACAGCCTAGAGGGGTGGGATGCGGTGGGAGATTCAAGAGGGAGGGGACATATGGCTGTGGCTGATTCATGTTCATGTACAGCAGAAACCAGCACAATCAGTTCAGTTCAGTCGCTCAGTCATGTCCAACTCTTTGCGACCCCATGAATCACAGCATGCCAGGCCTCCCTGTCCATCACCAACTCTCGGAGTCTACCCAAACTCATGTCCAGCACAATATTGTAAAGCAATTATCCTCCAACAAAAACTAAAGAAAAACCATGACCAATCCCCACCCAGCAAAAGCGCCTGTGTTTTTCAATATTTCTTTCTTTATTTGGTGGCACTGGGTACTACTTGTAGCACGCAGGATCTAAAATCTTTGTTGGGTCATGCAGGATCTTCAGTTGTAGCATGTGGGGTCTTTTTTTTTTTTTTTGTCTTTTCTAGTTTCAGCATCTGACCTCTTAGTTGCAGCAAGTGGGGTCTAGTTCCCTGCCCAGGGATTGAACCTAGGCCCCCTGCATTGGGAGTGCAGAATCTTAACCACTGGACCACCAGGAAAATCCCCAAAAGTGCCTTCTGAATTGATGTAACTATCTTATTTATATTGCTTATTTGATATTAATGTTTTGCCTTCCAGAGTATTCAGGGTCTACTTCACTTCTCCCTGACACTGACCATTTAGGAAGGGGGTTATATTTTGTGATCTAATAGCTAGTTCTCCAGTTACTTGGACAACAACAATAGAAGGGACCATAGAAAATTAAGGAATATTGATAACAACCAGCACCTACTAATACCTTTAAGCCGGTCATGCAAGAGCTGTATGAGACAGAAATTTAAAAAAAAATCATACAGGTAGCCTCATGGCAGAGAGGAACAACTCTTGAAAACACCACTGAGATATAATTTATTCATGTGGTGACACTCATTGGTGTCAGAAAATCCTTAAAACACTCCATAGGAGCTAGATGTACCACAATTCTCTCTAAAGATAATGATTAAAGATGTTTTTCTCCTACATTTTTTTCAGACACTTTTCTGACAAAATACATATACACAAAATGAAGTATGATACTTGGGCATGAAGCAATATTGCATCTAGAAAGAAAAAAAATAGAAGTTTTCAAAGTAACTACCTTGGCCACTTGGGACATTAACTTCGAAACTTTTATTTAAGGCCAGAATAACATTGAATATCCAAACTTTAATGGCTCATTTTATAACAGAAACAGTTCTGTCAAGTCCAAAAATATGTCTTTCATTTTTCTTGTATTACAACTGCTTACCAGACATCTCCACCAACTACTTCAAATGTAACAAGTCCAAAGCTTAAATGATGATCCATTCCATTCCCACACATACAAAATAAAAACAAAACTACTCCTTCACTCATATTTCCTGTTCCAGTTAAAAGTGCCAGTAACTGTTGTCACTCAAACCAGAAGCCACTGAGTCAGCGTTGACTTGCTTCTCAGCCTCATATCCTAAATTCAACAATTTCAATAGGGAAACAATATCATGTAAAACAAACAGCATGGATTTAAATATCAGGGCTTCTTATTAACTATAAAACCCTTGGAAAACACATTTAATCTTATTAACTCTCAGTGAGACTATGAGTCATGTAAGATTTTTAAAAAATAAATAAGTAGGTTTTGAGATAGATTTCTATTATCCTATTATTATTCTCTTGGAATTCAAAAAACATGCTATCAGATTCGAGGTGATGGGAAATTAAAAAATGACAGCAAAAACTATTTCATTTGGTTTAATTACTCTTTCCCAAACTTACTTGGCTTATTTTTAAGGAATGCACTGATATTTCTTCTTCTTAAAAAAAAAAAAAAAAATTAGCTGTGAAATGCTAACCTATTTTATGGGGTTGACTCCATGGCTGTGTGTGTGGAAACACAGGTGTCTTCTGGGGTTTCGCTCTATACTGCATCCCTCCTACCTGTCCCACCAGTTCCGAGGGTGTCTGGGGGCTCCCTGGTGTGTGCCCACCCTCTCCCCATTAGCCTTTCACTTGGGTCCAGAATACTGCTCAGGGCAGTTTCTGCCCAGGGTGGGACTAAACAGGACAGGTTTTCGTGTGTGTGTGTGTGTGTGTGTGTGTGTGCACATGTGTGTGTGCATGTGCACACACACGTGCCCATGACTAAAGCATAATATAGCTAATCACTTCATGTGTGTGTGTGCATGAAAGTGACTGAAGTATAATACAGCCAATCACTTCTGTATGACAACGTAACTCAGTTACACACATATAGACATTCTTTTTTCATCCTCTTTCCCATTATGGTTTCTCACAGGAGACTGGATAGAGTTCCCCGCCATACAGTAGGACCTTGCTGTTTATCCATCCTATCTATATATGATAGTTTGCATCTGCTAATCCCAAACTCCCAGTCCTCCCCTCCCCAGCAGCACTATTCACAACAGCCAAAACGTGACAACAACCTAAAGGTCCAACGACAAATAAATGATAAAGAAGACGTGGTGCATATGCACAATGGAATACTACTCAGTCGTGAAAAAAAAACAGGATGAGGCCATTTGCAGCAACACAGATGCCAGTAGGATGCATTTTCTTTTAAGGAATCAGAGGCCAGAAAAAGAAAACATTCCCTATTGTGAAAGGAACTCTATATACCTTAGAGAATAAAACTCCTGTGTCTATGCTTTAAGAAAAAGGTTTCAATATGAGATTAAAGCTCATGTAATATCATACATATCCCATACACATTAGTTAAAATTCTTTCTCCTTCTGCAAATCAATTCTATCACTTAAGTATCCACTCTTAACTTCTTTTGTTCCAACCTCTGTCACCACATCTCATCTCCCATCTAGACTACAGTCAACACCTTCCAAGATCTCAGCTATTCTCTCCCCTCCTGGGTCAACCCAGAAACCTCTCTAAAATACAGATGTGAGCAACTGCCTTTCAGGTAAAGAACACAGTCCTTAGGATACACACCCTTCTGGATTTGGCCCCAGTCCTCTTCCAGTATCTCAACACACCATTCCCCACTGGCCTCTCTCGCACAGGCCTGGAGGCAGCTTTCATACTGTCATGTCCTATGGTCCCAGCAGATTTTTTTTTTTTTTTTTTTTTACTGTTAATGAAATACGTGTGCTTTCAGGGCTGTGCCTTTTCACGTATCATTCCCTTGGTCTCTGAAAACCACCCACACCCATCCCAATCTCCATCTGGCAAACAATTCATCCTTCAAAGCCAACCCAAATGTCACTTCTTCTATGAGGTCTTCCAGAATGAGTTAGTCACTCCTCCTGTGGACTCCCATGGCACATTGTTCCCAACTCTGCCCTAGCGAGCTATTTATACTCAAGAACAAAAGCGAAAGACATAAATAGTGATCTTAAAATTATTAATTCCTAATGAGTTTCTTCCACCAAAATCCTAGGCACTCCATACTTTTTCTTAATTATATACACACAAGAGCCAAGGGAAATTCTGGGAACAAAGAGCCTCGACATAATCAAATAAATTCAGAAACCATCATATTCATCCAAATGAATCAGGCCTGATCTCATTTTGAAATACCTGCTGGTGTCTTGACAATTTTTAAATGTCAAAGGAGTTTCAGGGAACAGCCAAAAAATTTTAAGGCTCTCCTAAGTTTCCAAAATATAATTTCTAAATTGTAACAGTCTTTTCTTCATACATGTGTAAAACTTTTAGAGTTCAATGGGGAAATAAACTTTCATTTCAAAAATCAACTTTGAAATCGGGAAATAAAAACATATGCCACTTCCAGGCGCTAGTCATAATAATGGGTTTCCCAGGTGGTTCCGATGGTAAAGAATCCACCTGCAATGCAGGAGACACAGGTTTGATCCCTGGGTCAGGAAGATCCCCTGGAGAAGGGAATGGCTACCCCCTCCAGTTTTCTTGCCTGGGAAATCCCACAGACAGAGGAGCCCGGAGGGCTACAGTCCATGGGGTCTCAGATAGTCAGACACAACTGAGATCGGTCCCCGTAACAGTCTCTACCATTTGCTGAGGGCTTCATGCCGGCTCCTCAGGGCAGTCCCTGCTGCAGATTCCTGCATAGAATTCCTGCCGCTACTCCATGAAGTAAGAGTCATTATTCCAATGTTTTAGATAAGGAAGTTGGTCAAAAAGATTAAGGGAACCCACCTAGATATTACCCAGTGGCGACTCAAACCCAGATCCTATGACTCCCTGGCACATGCACATGTTCTGTGAGCTATGAAACAGAACCTAAAGTCATGTCAACTGCGTAACTTCTCTGTGAGGAAATAACCAGGGACTTGCTAACTTTAGAGGGGCACCCTTCTGTAATCAGGGGGCTTTCATCTAAGACATATACTGATCGCCAGACAGCTAGATGAAGTTATCAAAAGTATTTTTATTGCCTCATAAAGTGAGCAACTTTAAAATTTCCTTAGAAAATGATATATAAATAGTTTTATAATTTGACAGAACAGTAAACTCAATTTAAGAAAAATCTAGTCTAAATCAAAGGAGTTTTTTAAGCTAAATCTATCAAACAAACAAGAGGACAGACATCTTGCAGTTCATGTAAGAATTGCTGGAAATAAAGTCTAGAAAATATTAAACCAAGATTTTGTAAATCCAGCTCTATTTTTATTTCTCTGATCAAATTGATATTTCTCATTTTGACTGAACATGACAAAGGATTTAGACTTATAGTTCCCTCAAACTACTTGGCTCACTTCTTTTTTGTCAAGTAGTGGGTGATCATAAAGAGTACTGCGAGTCTTCCATGAACACAAGACTTCTATATCATAACACAGACCTTGATTATAACTACTTTTCAAATACATATTTATTTTCACACACAGTCTTTCTTTAATTGGAATGGAGATAATTATAAAATTTGTTTGCTTATTTATACTTTCTGAAAATGCAACAATAAATCACAGACACATCCACTAGGAAGACAGCATTGTAGTCTTTCTTAAATTTTATGGATACTTAGTCATTCATAAATGTTTCAAACTGACCAATGTTTTCACCTCTGTGATGACTCACATGAATTATTTGGTACTTGATTTTTCCCAAGAATAAGACCATAAGAAAAAAGAAGATGCTACATTCGCTAAAGTAATGAATAAATCAAGTATAAATTGTAATCACAGAATTCTGCATATTATTTAAATTGTTTATGAAACTTCTTTCATAAACAAATATTTGATAAGCAAAATAATTGTAAAAACATTTTAACACTCTCTCTCATTTTACTGAGTCAACCCCTATTTGTTGAATGCCTGGCATGTACCATATTGCACCCTTCAGAGATGCAGTGAGCTGCGCCTCTGGGATAAGATAGAGTAAACAATGACGAGTGAGATGAACACTAGAAAGGAAGAGAAATACAGGGTGCTGTGGCTTTTGTGTAAAATAAGGCTTGAAGAGAAACAAGCAAAGTAGGGGAAAACAGCAAACAAGAAGTTTCCAAGTAAGAGAAGTAACATCTGAGCAGGCAGGACCCTGAGGGGCTCCTGGGCATAAAAGCCTTTCTGTGTCCCATTCCCTGAGTTCCAAAGGGAAGGCTCAAACAGTTGCTAACTGGGGAGAAGAGGGATGAAGAGACAGTGGAGGAGCCCTAAGAAACAATGTGTAGCCTTGGGGCAGGGTCCTGGTTCCCCCTCAAGGGAAACACAGAACAGTATCGAGCTCTTCTACAGAACTAAAACCCCCACCAAATGGAAGATGTTCTGGAGAGAAGGTCACAGTTCAATAACCTTGAGAACCACAGATCACGAGACCTTCGGATGCCAGAAGACCTCTAGATTTAAGGACTGCAGGCCCTGCATGCACCCTGTTCCTTATAGTTCCTTCCCAAATGCACCTGGGTTGGGACATTCAGTTTTGAGGGCATTAACCCTCCGTGGCTCCCTTTGCCTGGCAAAGCAATAAAGCTATTCTCTTCTACTTTACACAAAACTCTCTCCAAGGTTCAATTCGGTACCAGTGAAGAGAGACCAAATTTCGGCATCAGCAACAGGCAAGCAGGTTGAGGCTTCAGGGACAACTCACACAGGGCTGGAGAGAAGCCCATGTGTGGAGCCAAGCAGATCTCCCTGTGGGATCAAAGGACTCACCCCCTCAGGTGCTGGGAGGGGTCAGCCTGCTCTGTCCCCACTTTAGCCTCAGCTGAAGACAATGCCCCTCCCTGGTCACACCTCCTTCCAGTGTCATGGAGGGACTATCCAACCCATGGTCTAGAAGCCTGGCCCTCTGACCCAACCCGGGACAGCTCTGAAGGGCCTCATGACTCCAAAGCTTCCAGCGACGGCGGGGGCCTGCTGTGAGCCCTGCACAGCAGCCCCTCCTCCCTGCACACAGCCAGGCCTTCTTCTCCACCCCTCCCTGCCACATGGGTTGATCTCAAGGGCAAAGGCATTCCCTGACAAATGTCTCATACAGGAAACTCCCTCTCAGAGTCTGCTTTCCATCTCTGGGATCCAGTGTGAGCCGGGAAGGGAGGTGAAAATGCTGACTGAGGATAGCACACTTGGGGGCCCCACCCGGAACTCAGCCTAAGGGTTTACAATAACGGTGTGACAGATAAGATCACTATTTATACCATCAGAGGTGAATCCTAAGGGAGGACTAGAGAATAAAAAGAGGGAACATCAGGGGAAAAAAAGTCACCCACTAGGCATTTCTCCCCAGACCTTGAGGCCAGGTGATATGATCATCAGGGTAGATGTACTCAAAGCCTTTTATGGAAAGGAAATTATCTTGAAATTCTGATACAATAGGACTAAACTCCAGTTTGTGTACTGTTGGTCATCCAACCCTTATACAGGGATTGTGAGGCTCAAAGGCTTTAGGTTAGAAATACTAGAGTATTCATTAAAAAATTCTTGTATGGAATCACATAACAATAAAAGAAAAAATCCCATTCCATATATCATAACAGCTATTTTCTAGTAGAAAAATTAACGAAAAGAAAAATCCTTATTAAATAAGACTTTGCAATTTTAATATTTCAGGTAGTATAAAAGTCACACCAAAGGAAATTTATTGAAAATATCTCCGAGTTGCCACCTTTTGGTATTTTTGTATATAACACCTCTGGTGGCTCTATTTTTTTTGTTTACAAGTTACATAAAAGGTGGTAGCAAATAAGCCATAATTCTGCCAGAGATAATTCATTTGATGTGATGTATACAAGCCCATTTTAAATATAGTCTTTTATCTAGATAAAGCCTATCAAGAAGAAGTAACTTTTAAATTGTACTTATTGGATAGAGCCACCGTCTGAAAAATCAAAACTGATCAAGTGTAGGAATAGATTAGTGTGCAGCAAAAGTGGTTGGAGTACTGTAGTCCAGGGGAAAGCGGACGGCAGCTGACCGGGTGTGAGAGAAGAAACTGGAGTTGGGAGTGGACAGACTGATCCATGGTGGTGGCCACTGGGGGCGGGGGTCGCTGTTTTGACCTCCCTTTCAGAAAGAACTGGCCTTTGCTAGTAGCCCAGATGCTAAAGAATCTGCCTACAATGCTGGAGACCTGGGTTCAATCCCTGGGTTCCGAAGATCCCCTGGAGAAGGGAATGGCTACCCACTCCAGTACTCTTGCCTGGGAAATCCCATGAACAGAGGAGCCTGGTGGGCTACAGTCCGAGGAGGCACAGGGAGTTGGGACTTGACTGAACAACTAAACGACGACAACAAGGGGCTGCTGGGCAAGAGTGTGGCCTGGGCTGAAAGGCTGAAGTGAATCCTGAGGCCCTGCAGCTGGAGGCAGTCAGCTGACTACCCAGCTGCCACGGCACCGCCAGTTCTTCCTAAAGAGAAGTGTTAGTCACTCATTTGTGTCTGACTCTTGGCAACCCCATGAACTGTAGCCCACCAGGCTCCTCTCTCCATGCGATTTCCCAGGTAAGAATACTGGGGTGGGTTGCCATTTCCTTCTCTGGGGGATCTTCCTGACCCAGGAACTGAACCCACATCTCCTGAATTGGCAGGAGGATTCTTTACCACTGAGCCACCTGGGAAGCCCTCAGCAGTGAAAGACTAGTGAAAGACTAAAGCCCAGGGGCATACTGGGCTCCTGTCCATTCGGCTCAAAATGAGATTTCTCTAACAGGCAACCTTTGCTCCAGGGCCACTGCTGGACCAAGGGAGCTGTCGTCACGTCTGCATCCAAGTCCAAGGCTCCCCTGACCCGTCTCTTTCCCCCACATGTTTCCTTTCACAGGTGTCAGAGCTAAACTGGGCCTCCATCCTGCTTCTTTGCCAGGCATTCCGACAACTGACACAGCAATGCTTAGCAGGTAGAGTCAATGGTACTTTGTGCCTGATGGAATGTAGTGGGTGAGCAAGAAAGAGGGCTCAAGGATAACTCCTGGGATTCTGGCTTGAGCATCTGAAACAGGAACTCTGAAAAGGGGCCAAATTTAGGGAGATCGCAAGCTCGCTCAGAGTCAGGCCAAGAACAAGGCACCTACAAGATATTGCTTTTCATCCAGACACCTAAGGAAACAAACGAGTTTGGGACACTTGTTTAAGATTGTTTCCATTCCCCTGCTCTGCATACCATGTAGTACACCCAGCCTTCCTCAAATACTGATTTAACACTTAGACAAAGAAAACAATTTCTTGAAGTGCCAAAAGGTCAAGTAATGCCTAGAGCCGCTGCAGACAACCTGGCAACAAATTCCCTTGAAAAAGGAATTTTTCCTATGAAAGATGGATCATTTGCCTCTTCACTGAGAATTTTAAAATTCATTTTTCACACTTGTTTAAAATTCACAATTCCAATCACAGATTGGAATTCTGTGATTTCTTTCCAGGTGTACAATACTCACTAATACTCTTGAATGTTTCACTTCATTATGAAATTCAGTAAAGTGACTAATGTGGTATGTGGGCTTTAGACTCTAAAAGATATAGCTAGATAGTTTACCAAAAGTGCCACAACTGTTCTTCTCTCCATCATAAATGGGGGTAGGGGGTTAATCCCTGCCTAGCAGGGAAGCTGTGATCTAGAACAAGGTCTGAGACATAGGAGGCACTTGTAAAAAGTATATTTTGTTATTCTATGTCCTATCTTAGTGAACACATCTGTCAAGCAAAAAGTATATTTTGTTATTCTATGTCCTATCTTAACGAACACATCTGTTAACACCTTCATTACACAGACACACACATGGAAGGTTTTGGGAAAACATCCGAGAAGGAAGGCTCTGTGCCCTGTGAAACGTGGATGGCTCCACAGGTTTGAACAGCGCATGGCATGTCCCTACTGAAGGTGCCTCCCCTTACGCGGCAACTAATATAGAGAGAGTGAGTGTTTCCAGTAACACTAGGAGCAGCAAGGAGAAAATACCCCTGCCAATGGCATCCAAACAGGAGACCACATGTTCCAAGTAGATCCCGCTGCAAGCAGAAATTTCAAGACAGTCATCCAGAGGACACAGTCTATCACACCACAGACAATGCATGTTTAGAAAAAAATGGTTTTCTTTTTCAGAGCATAAAAGAAATTTAAAAAGCAATTTGCTTCAGCTTAAGAATGAATGTACTACATCCTCATACAGTTTTTGCACCATCTGCCTCCATCAGAAAGGCCACTGTGATTTATTTCCTGGAGAACTAGAACCTGTAGTAAGGGAATGAAAATTCATTCCATAAGATCTGCTTGACTGACAGTTACAGAAACCAAATCTACTTGCAAATGTGGAAATACACACGGCTGACTGCTTCCATGCCCCTGCTCTGCATACCATGTAGTACACCCAGCCTTCCTCAAATACTGATTTAACACTTAGACAAAGAAAACAATTTCTTGAAGTGCCAAAAGGTCAAGTAATGCCTAGAGCCACTGCAGACAACTTGGCAACAAGTTCCCTTGAAAAAGGAGTTTTTCCTACGAAAGGTGGATCATTCATTCGCCTCTTCACTGAGAATTTTAAAATTCACTTTTCTCAGCTAATATAAAGTTACCACCAATTTCCTGAAAATCCAAACACAATTTTGAAACCCCAAAATTATGATGACAAAGAAATATTTCCAGTGTGCTTCAGCATCCAGCTAAAAGAAGAAAAATGTTCAGGAATTCCCAAATCATATTGTTCCTCTTCATCCAGCTCCTACATCCAGTGGGCAGAAGCAAAGTATTTATTGAGTCCATATGGATGCTTGGAAATGTTAGCAATTGTATTTAAAACAAAAATAAATTCAACTGTGTCAGCATTTCAGGAATTTATAGCCAAAAACCACAGTCAATACATGCCAAAAATCTCATGTTAACCAGAAAGCATTTTCGAACTTCTCCAGAATGAATATTTTTTATCATAAAGATCACATGCTCTGAGCAGAGTTTAATTAAACATGTGCACCTGGATGGATATAGTGACTGGAAGTCCTTGTCAAGCTTACAAATCATTGAGTGGGCATGTTTGCTCTCCAACAGGTGCAGATGACGAGAGGCAGGGTGGCAGGTAAATAATTAAATATAGCCTAGGCTACATGTTAGAATTGTCCTCATTTTTGTCCAGAGCCGTGTGGAGTCACAGACCACACTTTTCCCACGGATGGAAGTGCAGTTTTTACAATCTAAGGTAGACACCACTAAATCCTCTAAGAGGCAGCCACTACTTGTGCTCCCATTTTGCAGATGAGGAATCTAGAGGTTTACCAGGGCTTCCCAGGTGGCTCAGTGGTAAAGAATTTGCCCGCCAATGCAGGACACGTAAGAGACACAGGTTTGAAGCCCGGGGTCAGGAAGATGCCCTGGAGGAGGAAATGGCAATCCACTTCAGTATCCTTGCCTGGAGAATCCCCATGGACAGAGGAGCCTAGAGGGCCACAGTCCATGGGGTTGCAAAACAGTGGGACATGGCTGAGTGAACATGCGCGCACACACACCATCTAGAGGTTTAAGGGGCCCACTGCCCGTGTTTCCTAACTAGTAAGCTGCTGAGCTAGTCTTCCAACATAGGGAGTTCTCAGTCAAGACACCACACTCCTAACCACTGCCCTGCACTACAGTAGAGATCTTTAAAGCATAGAAGAAAGTCCTTCCAAGATAACCAAGGCCAATCCCACACACATTCACCCAGCTAGGCTATCTGATCATGCAGTGGCTATAGTCAACAAGCCATGTGACTTCCTCAGCTTCAGCTGAATCTGGAAAGGCAGGGAAGCAGGTCTGATTATGTTGGCGACTTGAGAATGTCTAGGGTACCGAGGCTATTTGGGGTGAGACATGGTTCCTACCAACACCACCACCATAAACATCAATCGCCACCAAACTTTCTTTGGACTTTTTTAATCCAGCATGATCTCTGAGCATGTATCTAAGTATACCAGAGTAAGGAAGTAGGGAAGAGAAGAGGAACCATTGACTGTTGATTAGAATTGCACTGGCAGCAAAAGGAGGGGGTAAGTTCATATATTCATACATCAACCCATTGATCAAGACATCAACCATTCATTCACTCTTATTTATTCACTCACAGATACACACACACAGTTTTGAACACCTACTGTGCACAAGGTACTACTCAAGGACTGGTAACTGTTTCACAAAGTGCCATATTCAGTGATTCATAAAAATTAGAAGAATTACAGGTGTTCACAGAGTTATGCTTATTTTAGTCACATCATGATTGTCTACTTAATCTCGCTATACATGAACAGTTCATTACTTTATTAAAAGGCTGTTAACAGATATTACTCAGGTGTACTGCTAAGTGAATAATTAAATTCAGTTTCTAAGAGATTACACCTTCAATAGGGCTTCCCTGGTGGCTCAGCATTAAAGAACCCACCTGCCAGTGCAGGACACACTGGTTCAACCCCTGGGTCAGGAAGATCCCCTGGGTGAAGGAAATGGCAACCCACTCCAGTGTTCCTGCCTGGGAAATGCCATGGACAGAGGAGCCTGGCTGACTAGAGTCCATGGGGTCGCAAGAGTCAGACACAACCTAGCGACTAAACCACTCACCACCATTTTTTCAATACAAAAGAGATCTACTATTTAACAAACTTTGCTATGAATCCTTTTGCAATTGTAAAGTATGAAAACCATTTTTGTAACTATCTGGCTAGAGACATTGGACACTTAAGGTTTCTCAAGGAGAAATAAATACATAAAATACGACCAGAATCAGCATTCTAACCAGGTACATATTATCTTATTACTGTCCCATGCAAAATTTCATTTTCTCTCAATAAAATTCATTTGGACTTTGTAATGAGAAGAGCAACAATAAATTCTATCATCTTTTAAAGGCAAACATTAACATTAGTGAGATAAAGTTATAAAGTTCTGCAAGGTTAACATTTCTGCTTACTTTTTAATTGATTGCTTACATTTCTCAGTCAACTCCTTCACAAATTCTCAGTCTCGCACCCACACACATACACTTTTCCTCCTGGACTCTGAACCCTGCCAAGTTCCAGGAGGAAAGAGTTTCCTTTTATATAACAGCAGTCTACAGATCTGATTTTCCCTGGGGTAAACTTGTTCTTTTGTACACTGATTAAAAGATATTTACCATCAAGTTATTCAACCTTAAGAAACAACTGCAGAACATTCCGTGGTAATAGGTGCATATTTTTAAGACGATGACAAAAAAAGTAGGAGATTATTAGCTGTCCCAGAAGAAAAGGCTATCAGTTAATTTCTTTTCTGTAAGAAAGAGACACAGGACAGATGGTGGCTGTACAGTCATCTCCAATCTATGCTTATGACATGTAATAAAAACATTATCTTTTAAAATCAGATATATTTAACTATTAAAATGCTCAAAAATATACACGTGCTCAGTTCAGTTCAGTTGCTTAGTCGTGTCCAACTCTTTGTGATCCCATGGACTGCAGCACGCCAGTCCTCCCTGTCCATCACCAACTAACTCATGAAGCTTGCTTAAACTCATGTCCATTGAGTCGGTGATGCCCTCCAACCACCTCATCCTCTTGTCATCCCCTTCTCCTGCCTTCAACCTTTCCCAGCATCAGGGTCTTTTCCCATGAGTCAGTTCTTCGCATCAGGTGGCCAAAGTACTGGAGTTTCAGCTTCAACATCAGTCCTTCCAATGAATACTCAGGACTGATCTCCTTTAGGATGGACTGGTTGGATCTCCTTGCAGTCTAGGGGACTCTCAAGAGTCTTCTCCAACACCACAGTTCAAAAGCATCAATTCTTCAGCACTCAGCTTTCTTTATAGTCCAACTCCCACATCCATACATGACTACTAGAAAAACCATAGCTTTGCCTAGATGGACATTTGTTAGCAAAGCAATGTCTCTACTTTTTAATATGATGTCTAGGTTGGTCATAGCTTTTCTTCCAAGGAGCAAGCGTCTTTTAATTTCATGGCTGCAGTCACCATCTGCAGCCATGCAGAGAGCCACACATGTGCTATCCAAGTGCAAAAGGTCAGGTTCAGGGTTCTATACTAGAAGCTCTAAGCACTGTCAAGAAGATGATCTACCAGCTAAATGAACTGTAGGTGCAAATTTCCAGTCAGGGCACCTACAAATTGCCTAACCATATGGAGTTCTCTGAGACTCTGTTTCTGCATGTAGGATGACAGATTTAGGTCATAGAACTCATTAGAGTAAGGTAATTCAGAAAACACATATACTGTAATCCAATGATTGACTTAATAAGTGTTCAATAAATGATAGTTGTTATTACTGAAACAAGTTGAAAGATAAGACTCATTGTGTACAGTAACAGTCTTATTTGCATGAAAACTGGCATGCTTAATATCTGATCTAATTTTTACTTTTAATTCTTCCTACTCAAGGGTACAAAGACTTAATTTTAATGGGCAGGGAACAGTTAGTCAAACCACTGAATTTTCAGACTAATTAAAATTGCAGGGCTTCCCTGGTGGCTCAGTGGCAAAGAATCCACCTGCCAACGCAGGAGATGTGGGTTCTATCCCTGGTCCAGGAAGATCCCACATGCCATGGAGGAACTAAGCCTGTGTACCACAACTATTGAGCCTGGAGCCCAGGAACTGCAGCTACTGAGCCTGTGCTCCATAGAGCCTGTGCTCTGCAACAAGGAAAGTCACTGCAAGGAGAAGCCCGCACGCTGCAACTAGAGAGGACTCCCCACTTGCTGCAATGAGAGAAAAGCTCGTGTAGCAATAAAGACCCAACCCAGCCAAAAATAAGTAAATAGATAAAATTATTTTTAAGATTATATTACACAAGGAGCAGATTCTCATTCTTTGATGGCTACGAGAGAAAAAGAGGCATAAATTTTAAAATAAATTTTATAAGTGAAAACAACACTAACAATCTACATTAAAGTTAATTTTGACATCTCCAATTATAAAGGGTATTTTTAATACACTGAGTGTGCAACCATTTCCCACAAAGTGCTTAAGAAACATCAATCAAAATAATAAGGCAAGCCTTCAAGAACTTACTTCAGCATTTAAAAAAATCTTTCTTTTTAACTAACTCTCCCCTAAAACTATGTCTTCAGGAAACCAAGAGCTTATAGGGTATCTTCTTCAGTTCAGTTCAGTTCGGTCACTCAGTTGTGTCCAACTCTTTGCGACCCCATGACCACAGCACGCCAGGCCTCCCTGTCCATCACCAACTCACAGAGTCTACCCAAACTCATGTCCACTGAGTCCGTGATGTCATCCAACCATCTCATCCTCTGTCGTCCCCTTCTCCTCCTGCTCTCAATCTTTCCCAGCATCAGGATCTTTTCAAATGAGTCAGCTCTTCGCATCAGGTGGCCAAAGTACTGGAGTTTCAGCTTCAACATCAGTCCCTCCAATGAACACCCAGGACTGATCTCCTTTAGGATGGACTGCTTGGATTTCCTTGCAGTCCAAAGGGCTCTCAAGAGTCTTCTCCAACACCCCAGTTCAAAAGCATCATTTCTTTGGCACCCAGCCTTCTTTATAGTCCAACTCTCATATCCATACATGACCACTAGAAAAACCATAGCCTTGACTAGACAGACCTTTGTTGGCAAAGTAATGTCTCTGCTTTTGAATATGCTGTCTAGGTTGGTTATAACTTTCCTTCCAAGGAGCAAGCGTCTTTTAATTTCATGGCTGCAATCACCATCTGCAGTGGTTTTGGAGCCCAGAAAAATAAAGTCAGCCACTGTGTCCATTGTTTCCCCATCTATTTGCCATGAAGTGGTGGGACCGGATGCCATGATCTTCATTTTCTGAATGTTGAGCTTTAAGCCAACTTCTTCACTCTCCTCTTTCACTTTCATCAAGAGGCTCTTTAGTTCTTCTTCACTTTCTGATGTCATCTGCATATCTGAGGTTATTGATATTTCTCCTGGCAATCTTCATTCCAGCTTGTGCTTCTTCCAGCCCAGCATTTCTCATGATGTACTCTGCATATAAGTTAAATAAGCAGGGTGACAATATACAGCCTTGACGTACTCCTTTCCCGATTTGGAACCAGTCTGTTGTTCCATGTCCAATTCTAACTGTTGCTTCCTGACCTGCATACAAGTTTCTCAAGAGGCAGGTCAGGTGGTCTGGTATTCCCATCTCTTTCAGAATTTTCCACAGTTTATTGTGATCCACACAGTCAAAGGCTTTGGCATAGTCAACAAAGAAGAAATAGATGTTTTTCTGGAACTCTCTTGCTTTTTCCGATGATCCAGCGGATGTTGGCAATTTGATCTCTGGTTCCTCTGCCTTTTCTAAAACCAGCTTGAACATCTGGAAGTTCAC
Organism: Bos taurus; assembly: GCF_002263795.3. Lineage (NCBI taxonomy): Eukaryota > Metazoa > Chordata > Mammalia > Artiodactyla > Bovidae > Bos > Bos taurus. The sequence goes on along the minus strand of NC_037355.1, from coordinate 14,186,062 downwards.
GGTTCACGTATTGCTGAAGCCTGGCTTGGAGAATTTTGAGCATTACTTTACTAGCGTGTGAGATGAGTGCAATTGTGCGGTAGTTTGAGCATTCTTTGGCATTGCTTTTCTTTGGGATTGGAATGAAAACTGACCTTTTCCAGTCCTGTGGCCACTGCTGAGTTTTCCAAATTTGCTGGCATATTGACTGCAGCACTTTCACAATGTCATCTTTTTGGATTTGAAATAGGTGATGGATTTGGAATTCCATCACCTCCACTAGCTTTGTCCTTAGATGTTGCCAAATTTATGGTATTAAGACTAGTAATTCAAGCTGTCTCCCAAGCCTGAGGTGGCCAGGAAGGCGCTAGGAATTAGATGAGGGCCCAAGGGATTTCCCTCGTGGTCCAATGGCTAGGACTCCACTCTCTAAATGCAGAAGTCCGGGTTCAACTCCTGGTGGGGAAACTAGATCCCACATGCCACAACTAAAGATCCTGCATGCTATAACTAAGACCCAGTGCAGCCAAATAAATGTATTTAAAAGAAGATGAGGGCCCACCGGTTCACAGTCTGAAAGACTTAAGAACCATGTGGATTTGTGAAAGTAAAACAAGCAAACACACAAACAAAACCACATGCAGCTGAACTGTCTGATATGATGTGTTCACACTGTGATCAAATCCACTTCAACCTTGCTCCTCTCCCCTCTTCCAGACTGGCAGGTGAGGAAGAAGGTAGCTTCCCAAGCCAGAACTGAGAGTAAATGATCCATACTTTGAAGAAGCCCAAATAGGGACCAAGGTCAAGATGAAGGCAGAGATGATCTGATGTTTTTAAATGTTTCCTGAATCACATGTGGGCAGAGCCTGGAGTTGAGGGTTGCAATAGTGTGGGGGTCTGGGAAGAAACAGAAAGTCTCCAAGGAATAGATAACATTAAGCAAAATCTGTAGCTGCCTCACAGGTCTCGTCTGCCACAAACGCACATGTCTTGAATGGCTAATATTTACAAGATGAAAATCCAGAAGGAAAGGCTGTGCTCTTTGTCATCAATGCATAATAAAGGGCCCACGACAGGAAATTCAGCCATAATTTAAATAAGGTAGAAATGACTAGATGAAACTCTCCCTAAAACACACCCCCATCAAATTGCTCTGGAGAACTCCAGATTCTCTCTCACTGCACATGGGGAGGGATATGAGCAAAATTTTTTTGTATTTCAAAGGGAGTAGTGGACTTCAGCTTATACCTGCACCAGGCAGGGATCCAAGTTCAAATAAGATTCTGGTTAGTAAAGGGAGAGAGACAGCCAGCCAGACAACAAGATCCTCAGAGATTCTTTAATGCCTTCATCTCCTGAACTTACGTCTCAGTAAGGGAGGCCGGATCCCATGATGAGTAACTGGAGGTACAAGAATCAAACCTAAAGGTGTACTGTCTGCCTCGTCAGGACACAGCAGCCAGGGTTTTGGGCAGACAAGCTCCAGAGACAGCCAGTCTTTAAGCAAAAGCCTTCACATCCTGCAAATCACCAGCAGACTCTACTACTACAGCAATTCAGGAGATGCTGGAAAGGTAAAGAGGGCTGAGTATAAATGGCTACTCAGTCCAAGGCCCCAAATAGAAGGAATGGCGTGGAGGGTGGAGAACACTCCCTGTGACTCCAAGGAATCCTGTGTATAGCTCTGGGTTGGCACAGGTTTTTGATGTTCTGTTAACTGAAAGGTGACCCACCTTATGAACCACCAGCGTGGACCACCATGGTGGTCCACAAGGAGCAGCCAAAGAGATAGTCAGATCAATTCTAACCAGTACTTATTATTTGTGTATTTGCAAAATTACACCCACACACAAATGTTCTTCAACCAATCATCCTGTTGAATTTCTATAAAAAATATAATTTTTCCCCCTTGTAAGGAGCCATGAGATTACATAATGATTTCAAATTGTATAACTAGGAAGTTATGAAGTTCCTGGATTATGTAACATCTAAGAACCATGGACGCATTTATTTTCTTTCCACCTATGATGCAGTTCTCACTGGAAAACATGCATAAGTTATGAGGTGTTCGCACATGTAACATTTTAAAACTGGCAAGCAAAAAGCATTGATCAGCTGTTATGTAATTTACTCTCCCATACATGAAAGTCAATGACTAAAGGAATATGAACTTGGCTATTCAGCTTTAAAAATTACACAGAATTCAGTAAACTAGAGTCATATTGACACTAACTGGCTCCATCATACTTGGTTTTAACTCCTTAACAAGTTTCTTTTTGCTTGTTTAAAGAATCAAATTTAAGTTTGTGAAACAATCCTAAAGTTGCTAAGAATTCTTAAACTGTGAAACATTACTTTAGTAACCCACAAAACCAGCCATAAACTGGACCTCATCACAACCAGACTCCACCACTCCTAAGACGTCTTCTAACTGGTCATTTCTTCCTGTGGCTACAGCCTCCTACCAGTGCAATTCTTGAAAGCCCTCAACTCTGAAAGTTCTCTAGAATATTATGTCTTACTGTTGGCTTTAATTCTTCCCATGCCATCCCACCCCAAGGGTAACCATTTCATCCTCTCATCACACACTCTAAAATCCACCCCTAATCTGTATTCTCCACTTCGGAGAGACCAAAGAACTGGAAAAAGGCATATAACTATCCCAAGAAATCTGACTACAAATTTATATACACAGCCTCAGCTGTATAATAATTTGGTTTGGCAAGTTTTTAATTCATTTCTATTGCATTTTCCATAAGCAGCTGTTCTGAACTCTCCCCAGTTTCTTCAAGTCTTCAAGTCTCCAAAACACTCCTCTATGCCCCCAAGAGATGACTTCATCTCCAGACTGAGAAAAGTAAAGGAAATTTATACTCAATTTTCTCCCATTTCTCTTAAACCCATCATAATCTTTACTCTTCTCTCCTTCTTATCAAACTCAGGAAAATATGTTCAAATCCATTTAACAGACTTTTATTGAGGACATACTACAAGCCAAGCATTCTACGAGGTATGGATCTGGCTGAATCAATGACCACAGCCATTAAACCCATGACCATACCTAGCAGAGCCTATTGAGGACTATAGATATGAACCAAAAATTGAAACTGGTTGTTTCACGAAAATGAGCATATCCAGCAGAAGGACTCACAAAGTGAGGGAACAGCTCAAGGCTGACTAACCCCAGCCTAACACCCGTTATCTTCAATCTAGCTCTGCTCTCCTATTTCCTCTAGTGTCATTCTCTTCTCTACACTTTCTTAGCCTCAAAGTTCTCTCAACTTTTATTCTTAAAAGAATGAAACAGTAAAAGAAAATGATATCATTTTACCTCAAATCAAGGACACATGCAACCACTCCATCCATGATCATTTTCTTTTACCGACAATCTTCAATATTAGCTGCTGTGTTTTCCTTTCCTGACTGTTGTATTCCAGATTCTGTTGTTCTCCCAAAGATCACTAATAGGATCAGTACTTATTTTCACTTTCCTATACATGATGATTTATTCAATAGAGGTGAGGATATTCTGATTTTTAAAAAAATACATGTTCCAAAAACTATTTAAGTTTTATTATTTTATTCCTTAATTCATATGATGGATGAGATTATAAAATGATAATGCAGATGAACACTCCAAAGTTTATTAAATGGTAAATAAACAATCCATGTTTTAAATTCATTTCAAGAGAATTAAGAATCTCTAATACATGGATCATCTATGGTGTTGTATGTGTAGATGATATATTAGTCATTCAGTGGTGTCCAACTCCTTGTGACCCCATGGACTGTAGCCTGCCAGGCTCCTCTGTCCATGGGATTCTCCAGGCAAGAATACTGGAGTGGGTTGTCATGCCCTCCTCCAGGGGATCTTTCTGACCCAGGGATTGAACCTGGGTCTCCCACACTGCAGGCAGATTCTTTACCGTCAGACACCTGGGAAGCCACAATAGATTTTAGAGGAAAAACACCAATAAACACTATTCTTTCCCTTCTAGAATAAGGTCCAACATAGAACACAGGGCTGGAGACTTGAGAGTACAGTGGTTAAGACAGTGCTTCCAATGCAAGAGGCACAGGTTTGATCCCTGGTCAGGAAACTAAGGTCCTGCATGGCAAAAAAAAGAAAAAAGAATATGTGCCTAAATAAAGCCAGCCAGGGTTTCATTTTGCAAGAGAGTGTAATGGACAGGACCACCCCTGTGTGGGCATCTTTTCATTCAAACATCAAGTTCCAAATGCTGAAGAATGCAGATACAATTGTTCATGGAAACCGGATGCATTCACTGCTTCCTTATTAGCAATTTTCTTGCCATTTGTCTATCAAGTGCTGACTTTTACAATAGTTGGATGCTAATAGGATCATCAGGGAAAAAAATGAAAATAATGACCTTCTTGTGATTACCATCAAGTAAATATTTCAGAATCCCCATGGAACACACTTAACAACTATATTGTTAGTAACGGAAATATTTTTCCTAACTTGGCTCCAACCACTCAGCATGACTTTCAGGAGAGCACAGCTCATGGACAGAAATGATCCTATGGCTGGGTCCTCTCCCTATGACTGATCGTCAGTCAACTGCATCACAGCTGCCAATGGCCCGGGATTCCTAAGCCACCTGGCTGACACCCATGTGAGGACGCCCACGGCGCCTGCCCTGCTCATCCACTGACATTCTTCTTCCTGATCTGCTGAAATCATGGGTTTTCAGGACCTTTCTCTCTTCTTGCTTCTCCCTGTAGTGTATATTTTTCTCTATGTTGACAACAATCTAATGTGCCTGGAAACTGCCTCAAGTGCCTATGTGCCACTTGGGATCATTTTAATACTTCTGCAGATGGTTTGGAGCATTTTTTTCTCAAAATGAGCCATGAACTCTAAATCATTCTGCCATATTTGCACTGATATATAAAATACACTTGAGATGAATGCAGTCATTTTTTTTTTTCAGTAAAATAACAAGAGTCATTAATTAACCACTGGAAGAGAATGCCAACTCCATTTTTCCATGGCATAATGACCATTCGATCACCCAGGATAGCCATCTTAGCCTGTATGCCCACAAAGAGACCCTGAGACAAGAACCTGGGTTAGTGTGTGTTACTTGGGTAATTTATTCGGGAGGTGATCCCAGGGATCACAAGTTAGGAAGGAAGGAAGATATGGGTAAGGAGAGAGGGAAGCCAATAAAAGGAGTGGTGTGGAGCAGCTGCTGCTAGGGCTCCAGCCCCCTGGGGTATCCAGAGAAGACATGAATAATATGCCTTAGAACATTCCACAGAGAGACGGGAAAACTGGACATTTGTCTTCTAACTCCAGTCCTTCACTGGTTGAAGCCTGTCCCTGGGAGAGGGCATCCCCCAGCATCACTGCCAGCATTTCCATGCCACTCTGCCCTAAAAGGGGAGGTTCTCATTGTGCTGACCCCAGAGAGAAGGGCAGTGACCCAGCACCCAAGCTGGGAAGTGTCAGCCTGCAAGGGAGATGCCCACCGCAGGTAAACTCAGAGACAAGCCAGGAGCATAAGAACATCTGCTGTGGCAGCCAACTAACCAATTCCTTGCTTGTGTCAAGCCGCCACGTTACGATGATTTGCCTTTCAAGAGCTCTCTTTGGGTGGGAGGTAGAAGGGAGGTTCAAGAGGGAGGGGACATAAGTATACCCATGGCTGGTTCATGTTTATGTATGGCAGAAACCAAAAATAAGTAAACTTAAAAAAAGAAGTTTCCTTGATCCCACTGTTATCAAATATGATGTACTACACTGATCTCCCAACCTTTAACCCCTTCCTACCACAGTTACCAGTTATCTCCTGCAACCATCCCCTACCCCAGGCTGTCCACTGTCTATAGAATGGACGAGGTTCTCATGAGGTCCAAACTCACTGGCCACCAGCTCTTCCCCCTCTCCCCCTTTCACCAATCACTCTCCTCTCTTCTCTAACACACAATGATCCTTCTCAGATTTGAGCCTTCCGCACACAGGAAGTCTTAACCCTACCCATCCTTTGGAAATCCACACAATCAAGTACCTACTGCTCAGGAATATTTTCCTTGGCTGTGGCTTGCACTCTTCTCCTCCTCCTCTGAACTATTCTAGTCTTGACAGCAAACAATGCCACTTTTAAAAAGCTGTTTAAAGTGAGTAAGGCAGGAAACCCTGGCCAAACTCTAAGTCTCCAAGGGGCAGAGACTGAGCTCAATGCTTCATCCTTATACTTCTACAACATTCACCATGGTGCCCACTGGCCAAAGACCACCAAGAACACAGCTGCAGTAGATAATGCAAGCTTTCTTCAGTGTGAAGCATTGAAGAGGAAACTGAAGAAGGTCATTACAGAATCTGGGTTTGCTCTGGGTGATTCCATTGAGATCTTAGGAAAGTGGAGGTGGCCAAAGCTGGGTCGGAAGCTGCCAGAAAGCAGGGGAAATTTACTGAATGAATATCTTGGCAAATGTAATGTAGAAGGCAGAGGATGAAAGCAGAGTTGGAGTCGTCATTGTTCAAGCAGCAACAATTACTGAGGTCGCTCATAAGAGAGGGATGTTTAATTAATTTTGTGGCTGCAGAGTGTCCATGTTTTCAGCCTTGCTTCAGACTTAACCAAGGAGTAACCCTGTCTGATTATTTATACTCTGTGAGAGGTATTTATATTCAATTGGGAACACTGCAGCCAGGCTGCCAGGGCCATTTTTCACTTTCTCCGAAGTGACTCAAAAGATACCAGAATGACTTAAATCACTGTTGAATTAATTTCAAATTTGCTCTAAACCTAAGTTACAATGTAAACTTTACCTCCTAAGTTATAATTCCACTCCTGGCAGGCACCATGCACACGGAAGGGAATAAGACATGCTGGCCTTTGAGGCAGGTCCATGAGCTCAGAGTCCGGGAGGAAAGGCAAAAGTCTAGGCTGCTGCAACACAAGCTGAGAAAGTGCCAAAATGTAAAAATGCATATGGTACCGAGTCAGCACAGGGGACTGAGTATTAACTCTGTTTCAGTGCGGATGGGTGAGGCCTTCCAGGAAGACACGTCATCTGAGATGGATGTGGAACAAAGACTAGGAGCTGACCAGTCAGGCAAAGAAGGGTGGAGATGCAGCAGACACAGCACAGGCAAAGGGGTGAGATGGCTTCCTAGGTCAGCGAAGAGGGCATAAGTCAGTGTGGCTTGAAAAAAACTTTACTCCAAACTAAAAATTCTGCAATGAACTTGAATGGATTTCCAAACCTAGGTTATATGGATACTACATTTTGCAGGTGTGGAAACAGTGTTACATAACTTGCCTATGATGTAAAAATCAATTAGGCATTGCCCGAAGGAAAAAACCCAAGAGGATTAGATTAAAATATACCCCCTTGATGGTAAAAGCAAAAGAAATAGGGGCATACAGTTTGATCTCAAATTACGTATATCCTTAGTGGCTGAAAGACCTTTTTCCTTTCTTCTCCCTCACTTTGCTGAGTTCATGCATGTCTCCCAGCTAAACGAAATAAATCTGGACTCTGTGGTGCTGTGTCAGACTTGAGAAAGCGCATGGACCACCCAAACAAAAGCAAAACTGTGCAATGCAGAAGGTGGCTTTTGTTCTGTTAAGCAAGCTCAATGCTGAAGAGGAAGTAAATTATACCAAAAACTAAATTCTCTCATCGACAGTGCATGTTAAGTCGCTTCAGTCATGTGAAGCGACTCTGTGCAACCCTATGGACTACACCCTTCCAGGCTCCTCTATTCATGGGATCCTCCAGGCAAGAATACAGATCCCATTTTAAAAATGGGGACAGTATAGAAATGGAATTCAAGTCAATCCAAAATAACATATTCAAGTATCCGTCCCTTGAATATAAAGGAATGGAAAATTTTTCACAAATTTTTCCCACTAAAAGACAAAAATAAAGCTCAACACATGGAAATAAAAGCAAATGACTTACTGGGTCTTACTTCTGTTATATCAAGAAAACTCAGAAATTCAATAACTTCTTCAATAGTATTTTAATTATTTCTCATGCTTTGCCAAAACATACACACCCATGTATACACATAAATATATATCTATGTATATGTGTGTATATATGTGTGTACCTATATATTTATATAATTTCCATGCTATTAATATTGATGATCTAATCTTTATAAATTGTTTACTTTGGAAATCCAATGTCTTAAAAGTTTATCCATACTTTCCTACAGTCCTTCAAAAATCAATACATTATTATCACTTAAGGTAAATTCATTTCTTTCTAATTTTGAATAGAAATGATTCATGAATGACTTGTAAATAACTATTAATAGTGAGAAATGAGCTGTGTGGACACTATGGTTAGAGAGAAGCATAAGTAATCTTAAATTTCCAAGTAGAAAAAACAATTTAAAGGTCTTTATTTCATTATTAAAGATGAACTACTCACTAAACAGGGAAAGATTATGAATCAATGGATAAAAAGCAAGGACAAGTAATTCACAGCAATTATGCAAATAAATGTTCCATGAATGGACGAAACAGGCTCAGCTTTTCTATTTATTAAGGTAGTGTACGGAAAAACATATTTTTCACTACATATTTAGGCTACACAAAGACGGGAAAGCACAGAGTTGGCAGAGATGACAGGAAAGGAGTATTTCCTTTCCAGAAGACAGAACCTTCTGGTAGAATTTCAACAGTCATTTGGGAGGACAAGATGGCAATCCTGAAAATTACCAAAGTTGCTCATTACCTGAGACCTGGGAACTCTACTTATAAAAATGTATGTAAGAAGAAAGGCTATACCAAGGGGCAAATAAATCTGATATTCATTGTATTAAAAAAAAAAAAAAGAACATAGTCTGAAGTCCATTAAAACAGATTTGTCAAAACACATAATACATCCACACCCCACATAAGCACAATGGCATTTCTTATACATACAAAATATATATATATAGATAGATGTCATCATAGGAGACTGGAATGCAAAAGTAGGAAGTCAAGAGATACCTGGAGTAACAGGAAAATTTGGCCTTGGAGTACAAAATAAAGCAGGGCAAAGGCTAATAGAGTTTTGCCAAGAGAACACACTGGATATAGCAAACACCCTCTTCCAACAACACAAGAGACAACTCTACACATGGACGTCACCAGATGGTCAACACCGAAATTAGACTGATTATATTCTTTGCAGCCGAAGATGGAGAAGCTCTAGACAGTCAGCAAAAACAAGACCGGGAGCTGACTGTGGCTCAGATCATGAACTCCTTATTGCCAAATTCAGACTTAAATTGAAGAATGTAGGGAAAACCACTAGACCATTCAGGTATGACCTAAATCAAATCCCTTACAATTATACAGTGGAAGTGACAAATAGATTCAAGGGATTAGATCTGATACATAGAGTGCCTGAAGAACTATGGACAGAGGTTCGTAACATTGTACAGGAGGCAATAACCAAAACCATCCTCAAGAAAAAGAAATGTAAAATGGCAAAATGGCTGTCTGAGAAAGCCTTACAAATAGCTGAGAAAAGAAAAGAAGTGAAAGGCAAAGGAGAAAAGGAAAGATATATCCATCTGAATGCAGAGTTCCAAAGAACAGTAAGGAGAGATGAGAAAGCCTTCCTCAGTGATCAATGCAAAGAAATAAAGGAAAACAATAGAATGGGAAAGACTAGAGATCTCTTCAAGAAAATCAGAGATACCAAGGGAACATTTCATGCAAAGATGGGCACAATAAAGGACAGAAATGGTATAGACCTAACAGAGGCAGAAGATATTAAGAAGAGGTGGCAAGAATACACAGAAGAACTATACAAAAAGATTTTAATGATTCAGATAACTATGATGGTGTGATCACTCACCTAGAGCCAGAGATTCTGGAGTGTGAAGTCAAGTGGGCCTTAAGAAGCCTCACTGTGAACAAAGCTAGTGGAGGTGACAGAACTACAGTTGAGCTATTTCAAATCCTAAAAGATGATGCTGTGAAAATGCTTCATTCAATATGCCAATAAATTTGGAAAACTCAGCAGTGGCCACAAGACTGGAAAAGGTCAGTTTTCATTCCAATCCCAAAGAAAAGCAATGCCAAAGAATGTTCAGACTACCTCACAACTGCACTCATCTCACACGCTAGCAAAGTAATGCTCAAAATTCTCCAAGCCAGGCTCCAAAAGTATGGGAACGGAGAACTTCCAGATGTTCAAGCTGGATTTAGAAAAGGCAGAGGAACCAGAGATCAAATTACCAACATCCACTGGATCATAAAAAAGCAAGAGTATTCCAGAAAAATATCTACTCCTGTTTCATTGACTATGCTAAAGCCTTTGACTGTGTGGATCACAACAGACCGTGGAAAATTCTTCACGAGATGGGAAGAATTTCAGGTGCCCCCTGAGAATTTCAGGTGCCCCCTGAGAAACCGTATGCAGGTTAAGAAGCAACAGTTAGAACCAGACATGGAACAACAGACTGGTTCCAAATCAGGAAAGGAGTACGTCAAGGCTGTATATTGACACCATGCTTATTTAATTTATATGCAGAGTATATCATGAGAAATGCCAGGCTGGATATAGCACAAGCTGGAATCAAGATTCTAGGGAGAAATATCAATAACCTCAGATATGCAGATGACACCACCCAAATCTCAGAAAGCAGAAAGAAACTAAAGAGCCTCTTGATGAAGGTGAAAAAGAAGAGTAAAAAAGCTGACTTAAAACTCAACAATCAAAAAACTAAGATCATGGCATCTCTTCTCATCACTTCATAGCAAATAGATGGGGAAACAATGGAAACAGTGAGAGACTATTTTCTTAGACTCCAAAAATCACTGCAGATGGTGACTGCAGCCATGAAATTAAAAGATGCTTGCTCCTTGGAAGAAAAGCTATGGCAAAGATAGACAGCGTATTAAAAAGTAGAGATGTTACTTAGTTGACAAAGGTTCATCTAGTCGAAACTATGTTTTTCTAGTAGTCCTGTGTGGATGTGAGAGTTGGACCATAAAGAAGGACAAGCATCAAAAAACTGATGCTTTTGAACTGTGGTGTTGTAGAAGACTCTTGAGAGTCTCTTGGAATGCAAGGAGATAAAAACCAATCAATCCTAAAGGAAATCAATCCTGAATATTCACTGGAAGGACTGAGGCAGAAGCTCCAATATGCTGGCCAACTGATGCGAAGAGTCAACTCATTAGAAAAGACCCTGATGCTAGGAAAGACTGAAGGCAAGAGGAGAAGGGGACGACAGAGGCAGAGATGGCTGGATGGCATTCCCAACTCGATGGACACGAGTTTGAGCAAGCTCCAGGAGATGGTGATGGACAGGAAGGCCTGACGTGCTGCAGTCCATGGGGTTGCAAAGAGTCGGACACAACTGAGCAAGTGAACAACCACCTCTCATTTTTTAAGAGGAAAGATCCAATTGCAAAAAAATGCTTGTTTGTAAAAAATGAGCCAATTTTCATAAAGTGATAATACGTAACTTGGCATAGACCAAATAGCCAAAAGTAGACATATGCTGTGTTCTTGTTTTATTTTTATTTCAGGCGAGACATATTTTGCTTTAAGAGTAATTTCTGGCAACAAGATATAAAGAGAATGTAACTTCTCCTTCCTGAAACCTCTCTACTACCTTTTGATAAAAGTGTCTCTTAGTACCAATGTTTGTATGATGGCTATAATAAGCCACAAACCATGCTTTAGTGCCAACAGAAAGACCATTTGAAGAAGTGAGGGTGCTACTCTGACTTGTTTTCCTTAGCTAATGAGAAATACCACATGGTGGTTTGGTCATGTTTGCAACTGCAAAAGACTTCTTAAAAATAATCTAATTGCTACTGACAGGCCTGAGAGATGTCACTGAGTTCTGTCCAGTGGTGCCGTAACTGGCAGAATAAAGCCAGGGAGATCCCACACATGGCTGGGGAAACCATCAAAATCTTGTCCCCATCTCTAGACCAAGACAGGAGTGCACGGCACCCTCGTGGTGCACAAATATGGTCATAAACCATAGAAACTGTCACAGTTACCACCAGCACACATTCCAGAAAGGAGGAGTGGAAGACAGTCAGCTGGAACTGGGAGGGCAGACAGTCCTACAGGCACCAGAGCTACAGGCACAACTGAGACAGGCTGAAACACTCGGGGAAGAAACAACACACCGGACTATAAACCGGCTTTTAAACTGTGCGGGTCTGCGCTCCTACTGTGTGTCATCTCTCCTACTGAAATCCTGTCCTTCCACCTATGTTACTACGTATGTATGCCCTCCTTCAGGAGTCACTCATATAGATCGACTCTGTTCCTAATGCTGCAAAAGAAAACCAATTACGTAAGACACCAATTTGCATGAAATGGCCTAACAAGAATCCAGTGCATGGATGGACCTAGAGACTGTCACACAAAGTGAAGTCACACAGACACAGAAAGGTATCATATGCTATTGCTTATATGTGGAATCTAAAAATATGATACAAATGAACCTATTTACAAAACGTAAGTAGAGTCACAGATGTAGAAAACAAACATGGTTAAGGAGGGAAGGGATGTATAGGGAGACTGAGATTGACATATACACACAGTACTATATATAAAATAGATAACAATTAGGATCTACTGTATAGCACAGACGAAGAGTCTACTCAATACTCAATATGGGAAAAGAATCTGAAAAAGAATGAATATATGTATTTGTGTAATTGCATTGCTTTGCTGTAACCTGAAACTAACATGACACGGTAAGTCAACTGTACTCCAATAAAAACTTAAAAGTAAATTTTTAAAATAGAATCCAATGCTATGTAGAGCCATCTCCTGATGCCACACCTGTTCCTCTAAGCTCAGCGTTTCTCAGCCTTGCACTGTTGACATTTTGTGTCAAATAATTCTCCTTGTGGAGCTGCCTTTTGCATTGCAGGATGTTTAGCATCCTCCCTGGCCTCTACCCACCAGAAGCCAGTAGCACCGCCTCCCACCTGTGATAACCAAAACTATCGTTAACAGTGCTACCATGCCCCCAGGGAATAAAATCAACCCAGCTCGAGAACCACAATACCAGGTAACAGTATACAAATCCTAGTGAAACCATTAACGGATTTTAAAAGAGAACAGGAAGGAAAAATACTGTAAAAAGCACAAATAGAAATTAAAAACTGAGGTTGAAAATCATTTTAAAGATGGTCATCCAGCAAGGTTCTAAAATGTGGGTAAGGACTTAGGATTGCATTTCTTCTTGAAGAAACAGTTAAGAAACATATTCTCAATCTGAGTTTTCCTAAATGAATGTGCTGGTGAATCTTCATTCCTCTGGTGAACACTCACTTACCATGAGCACCTACGCATGTGCTTAGGATGGAGAGAATGCCCTTGAATTTTGCAATCAAGGTTTCCAGCCTAACTCCATCATTTCAAACCCTATGTATGACACTGAACAAGTTACACCATCTCTCCATCAGTTACTCATGTGCAGAGTAGGGTTAACCATGGTCATTCGTGGAAGATTACTGCGAGGATAAAGACAGAGAATACAGATGGGACAACACACATTACAAGGCAGACAAATCAGGAATAGTTCTGCCCTTCCTCCTCATGGGGTTTAACAAGGAAAAAGAGCTATAGTTAGCAGGCATCTTGGGATGGCAATTTCTTCACTTTTAAAGGTACCTAACTTGAAATAAAACATCTGTTCAGGAACAAGACCACTGAAGGAAAATGAGCTCTCTCCCCAGGAGACAGGGTAACAGAGGCAGGTGAATTCAGAAAGCTTGTGACTTGGCTCCAGTCCCTTCTGGGGAACACAAAGGCATGATATACCATTTAATCATCCTTCTCACTTTCTTCTCCTTTTTTTTTAATTTTACAAAAATCTTCATTAGTTCTTAAGAGATTTCATAGTGCTTTTATTTTTTTAATTTAAATTTATTTATTTTAATTGGAGGCTAATTACTTTACAATATTGTATTGGTTTTGCCATACATCAACATGAATCTGCCACGGGTATACACGTGTTATCAAGTTATTGATAATACAGCATTATCTTTTCATATCACACACTTTAAAATGCTGATTAAAGTGTTGTGCCTAATATCTAGGACTATTTTTTAATATAGACTCTGTTTTTTTAGACCGTCTCAGGAACACAGCGAAATTGATGCGAAGTACAGAGTTCTCATATGCCCCTCCCCACACACAGCCACTGGCTCCCCCACCATCAATATCACAAACCATTTTGTGGGTTTTGACAGATATAAAATGACATGTACTTACTATTTTAGATTATATAGTTTAGCTGCCCTAAAAGTCCTCTGTGTTCAGCCTATTCATCCTTCCCTCCTCCAAGTCCCTAGCAAATACTGACCACTAAATCTTTTTACCATCTCCATGTTTTTTACCTTCTAAAACGTTCATGATATTGGAATCATACAGGATGCCTTACCAGTCTGCTATTTACTAACTGTAAAACCCAGGGCAAGTTATTTGACTTTATGAGCCTTAATTTTTTCACCTGTAAAATGAAAACACCATCACCTAACTTACATGGTGTTCTGATCAGGAAATAAGATTATTTACATAAAATATTTAGCTGTGCCCCAATTAGTCTCAATAAATGGTAGTAGCCAATATTACTATTGACATGTCAATGACATAACCAAATCCTAATTAAAATACCACACCCAAAACAACTTTGGTCTGGAAGATAATCAGGAGGCTGTATCTTGTTAAGTCTCATTTACACACCTACTATGAACAGTACCAGAGTTTTATTCATCCAAGGGTCCCATGAATGGCAGCCATCAGATCATTTTCCTTAAGTTTCTTTCCACTTCTCTGACTAGGGCTACTCAGACCACGAAAAGCAGTTTGAGCTACATAAGCTTCAGCCATAAATCATGTCCACTTCTGTTCACTTAGAGAGGTCTACAGGAAAGGTATCAATTGTCAATTTTCTCAATAGTGAATGCTCCTCCTGCGTGAAGGCTATGATTCTACATCTTCTTCCTACACAACACACCTTGGTGATATACATTCTCATCTCCATTCGTAGTTTCACTATGATCATGACTGAGTTACCAGACAATCTACAAACACTGACTCGGTGTCCACCATGTATGGGTTGTGTGCTGGCTCAGTCCTCTCCAACTCTTCGGGACCCCATGGACTGTAGCCTACCAGGCTCCTCCAGCCATGCAATTTTACCAGGCAAGAATACTGGATTGGGTTCCCATTTCCTCCTCCAAGGGATCTTCCCAACCCAGGGATCAAACCTGCATCTGCTGCTTCACCTGCATTGGCAGGTGGATTCTTCACCACTGAGCCGCCAGAGAAGAAACACAATGATGAACAAAATGCATGTACTCTTTATCGTCTGAGGAACTAACTGCCTAGAATGGTGTGTTCTCTGACCTTTCTTTATCACCCATTTCACATTATGGCATGCACACCTGCTCAGTCATGGCCAAATGTTTGCCACCCTATGGACTGGGGCCCGCCAGGCTGCTTTGTCCATAGGATTCTCTAGGCAAGAATACTGGAGTGGGTTGCCATTCTCTTCTCCAGGGGATTTTCCCCCACCTAGGGATCAAACCAGTGTATCCTGTGTCTCCTGCATAGGCAGGCAGATTTTTTAACCACCAAGTCATCTGGGAAGCCCCATTGCACACCATGACTGAATAATACATTCGTGTGTGTTTGTTCATACATAAAAACAGTGACAGACCTGGCTCAAGGTGTCAGGAAACAATGCTCTCACACTTTGAAGTTTGCTTCTCTAATCTAGTTGTTGTCTGTGTACATGCTGCTTGTGACCCCACAATACACAAATATTGTGGTCAAAACCCACCACTGGGAATACTGTCGTCCATATGCTGTGCCAGGCCCTCTTTCTGCCCGCTGCCCTTTGAGCAATAAATACCAAGATAAAAGCATCATCGAGTCCCATGTGAACACACAACAGAGGCTTTAGTACACCTGACAATACATTTTTCTCTGGAAAAAAATAAAGTGAAAAGTCTATGTTTTTTCTCATGCCAAGATTCTATATTAGATGTTGCTTGTTCTGATGGAAGACAACCAATGATAATAAAGCCCCATAGAATTCTGATGATCTTCTTGTTTATTCCAGGAGGAAGAGAACGGCCAGACTTGGTGCCAATGGCCTCCAAAACATCAGGCAACCCAGCCAACACCTTCCATTCCGGCTGCCTTGGGGCACTGAAACTGTCGTAAGAGAAACAGTTGCAGACAACAGTTGCTATCACTTAGTTTAACTCTGCAGGACAACTCTTCCCAGAACAAAAGGCAATAAAGCTTTATTAATGCTGATCTTACTTACATGGAATTTGGCATAAAAACTTTAAACAATTTGTAGCTACATCCACCTTGCCTAGTCTAAGAAGAAAGAGGACTGATAAGCAAATTAAAAGCAAGAAGAAGATTTTAAGAAAAATGTTTATCTATTTGAGAGAATAAGCTGATCTGACATCAAGGAGCATGCTGGATGATCATAACAACGTAATTAGTTCTCCTTACAAATCACTTTTATCTATTTGTTAAGGCAGCTTTGGCAGGACTTGTATTTAGCAAAACAGTCAAACTTGTTCAGAATGTAATCTGTACTTTAATAAAGCTGCATTTATTTTAAAATAGGCTGTGATTCAGAATAACATTCAAAATTTTAATGAGTACCTGAAATCATTCTCTGTTAGTATGCTTCTACAGTATTATACAATCATTATTAATTTTTGGCTGCACTGCGCAGCTTGTGGGATCTCCGTTTCCCAGCCAGGGACTGAACCCACACCACAGCAGCGAAAGCCCGGAATCCTAACCTCCAGGCCATCGGGGAACTCCCAGAACTTTAATTCTCTTTCTTTCTTTTTTTTTTTTTTGGTTGCACTGGGTCTTTTTTGCTTTGTGTGTGGGCTTTCTCTAGTTGCGCAAGCAGGGGCTACTCTTCGTGACAGTGTGACAGCTTCTCACTGTGGTGGCTTCTCTTGTTGCCGAGCACAGGTTCTGAGGCTTCCTGGCTTCAACAGTTGTAGCACGTGGGCTCAGCAGCTGCAGTTCAAGGCTCTAGAGGACAGGCTCAGTCGTGGTGCATAAGCTTAGTTGTCCCGCAGCACATGGAATCTTCCCAGACCAGGGATCGAACCCGTGTCCCCTGCACTGGCAGGCGGATTCTTATCTACTGCACTGCCAGAAAGTCCCTTAATTCTTAAATACTGCACTCACAGAACAAACCTCAAGTCTTTCTATGGAAAGCAGAATGTTCTATTATTCTAAATCCAACAGTTAGAGAGATTTTTATTTTCTTCTACTCAAAACAAATTTACGCTCAACAGTAGAAATACTACGTATTGCTTTATTTTCTTAATCACGGCCCCCATTAAGACAATCCTGCTGCTGCTAAGTCACTTCAGTCATGTTCGACTCTGTGCGACCCCATAGACGGCAGCCCACCATCCCAGGCTCCACCATCCCTGGGATTCTCCAGGCATTCCAACACTGGAGTGGGTTGCCATTTCGTTCTCCAATGCATGAAAGTGAAAAGTGAAAATGAAGTTGTTCAGTCATGTCCGACTCTTAGCAACTCTATGGACTGCAGCCTACCAGGCTCCTCCATCCATGGGATTTTCCAGGCAAGAGTACTGGACTGGGGTGCCATTGCCTTCTCCAAGACAATCCTAGGCTTGCCTATTTGAATGCCCAATTGCCTATGTAAAATTAAGATACTGAATCTTAAATTCTTAGTTCTTTTTGACTGAATATTCAATCTCCCAATGATTTCAAACACTTGGGAATTTTTTTTTTAAGTTTTATAGTCCCTGAGTTTATATCACAAAACATGCACTTCCCCAAAATGCCCTGCTTACTAAATGACAATGTTCCTACTACATTTCTCCACTGTATTCTCTATGGTTAAAGGGAATGAAGAAAGGTAAAGGGGAGGATAAGGGGAGAGAAGAAGGGGGTAGAAGGGTGATGTGGGAGGAAGAGGGGCAAATGGAGGGGACAAACACCAGACAGTCTTGTGCCCCAAATAGCATCTCACACAGGCACTGAACAATGAGGTCACTGTCACTCTAAACTTATTCATGCTGACTGCAAAGAGGACAGAGACATGAAACTAATGAGTCCATATAGATGCAGTTCTTTAGGAACCAAGATGGACATTGTTCCAGAGAAGTGGCCGCTGAAGGATCCTGCCTGTTTTCCGATAGCAGTCATCATCCATCCATTCCCTTTTGGACACATGGTCTCCCTAGTGACTAAATAATGGTTTTTCCATATCAGATGGTGAAACTTTTCTTTCCCAAACTCAACCTTAAGAACCACCAGGGGAACTTGTTAAATATAAGGATTTCCAGTCCCATCCCAGACCTACTAAACCAGAACCTCTAGTGTGTTAGTCGCTCAGTCATGTTCGACTCTTTGTGACCCCATGGGCTGGAGCCTGCCAGTTCCTCTGTCCATGGAATTCTCCAGGCAAGAATACTGGAGTGCGTTGCCGTTTCCTTCTCCAGAGAAGAATCTTAAGTTTCTTACATGATGGCAAATTCAGGATGCTGACTTTCTGCCTTTATATCAAGCAGGATCCTACTAGCGCATCAACCCAAGGAGACATACAGCTACTCACACAGCTGCTCCGATAAAGGATTGATGACTTGAAAAATAAAGTTTCAAAAGGACTACTTGAAAAATGCAGGACTAATTCCCATCAGGTAAAGAAAGGGTCAGACTATGGTAACAGTAGCCATGAAAAACATTTGTCTAGGCTCAAATATTCAATCAATAAGCATCATAAATCTAAAAGTGAAATACAATACAAACACATGGCTGTACTGTCTCTCTGGCACACAAGGGATCATCTGCAAATTCCAAACCTTCACATCACCATGGGACTTAGAACTTAATAATCATCCAAAACATGCCATGAGTCCCTAGATACCTTTATATTCTTTGGTCTCTTGAATAATAATAGTTTGGGATGAAGAAAGCTTAAAATTAAGAACACTACCTCTTTTCTCAACAATGATTCAGAGGCAAGAAAGGGTCAGATAAAAAAGCAAATAATTACCTTCTAAAGTGCCTCCTGCCACTTGACTTTTACTAAATACAAACTATAGTCACACAAATTTCAGCTCTAAATCAGACCATTTTAAAAATATACAAGAATACACATATCAGGGATGTAAGCCAAAATGTGATTCAGCAGCTGTGTGTTTAAGAACTAAGGGCAAATCAAGTCAATTTTGAAGAGTAATTTCCTCTGAGGAACACTTTTTTTTTTTTTTTCTTTCTTCCTTGAGCTCAATCTCTCTCTTTTGGCACATTCTGCTCATCATTCAGTATTGTGTACATTTATGGCACTTCATAAATAATAAAAAATTGAAGGATGTCTTTAGACATAGGCCTTCAGGGATCATTTCTTAGGCACAATTCCAAAAGTTAACTTTAACCATGTGGAAATTATGCTAAATGCCCTCAAATGTACTGCTGAGATACTCTTATTCTCAAAGCAAAATGTATCAATAGAGTTGGCCACTGTGAATGGGTTAAATGGATCCATGACCAGAAACCGATCTACAACATTACCTTAATCTATTCGATCCATATTATCTAACATCTCTAAAGATGCAAACACATTTTAAATTTTAAAAAATGAATAATTCTGAGTTTCCCACGACAGGGGGAGGAAAACTGTAGCATGGATAATGCAAGAGAATAAGCCATCCAAAATTATCTGGGATTGTTGTAATATTCATGTTTCCTTGGGGCTTTTCTTTAGGGACCGATCAAATTACATTTTTATTAGGCTAGTAATGAAACTCATGTCATTCTTTAAGTAAAAATACGTGACAACACAGAAGGAGGCTCCAGTTCATGTCCAAATTCCAACTTTTTCAAACAGCAGGCCAGGGATTTTTGAACGGCTGCAAACAACCAAATAGGGAAGCAGCCAGCTAGTGGCACCTTCTCCTTCTGCATAAGTATAGCACATCTCAGCACACTGGAGATAGATACATCCTATAGCACTTGGCAAATGCCAAGATTCCTACAAAGTTGTGGAATTCCACTTGGAAATTCACTATGTTTTCTTAGGACTGTTTAGCATATAAGCTTCCCTTTTCTCCCCACCATGGTCACAAATATTGAAAATAACAAGGTCAGAGTGTCAACAGGAATTCCAGTCCACTGAAGTCCAGATAACAACACTCGCAACGAGTTGTAAAATAACTTACATTCCAAGGGATGAGTAGCTCTAATAAAATGAGATTAAAAGAAGGCAATCTGGATGACCAGAAACAAGAAAGCTGACAAATCTTGCAGTGTTCAGCATCATTTAGCAATAAAGGTCACAGAGGGAAGGGGGCACAAACACAAAACTCAACAGCAACAACAAAAAAGCTAGACCACAACGGACAATGCCCAGCTCACACCACCATTTTCTGAATTGCTTGGTGATGGTTCTCCATTATCTCCTAGGACTGTGGGCATCTTTTAATGAAGTATATGCAACAAAGTTTCTTGACACTGGGGTTAAACAACAACCAAAAAAAAAGCTATCCATAATAGGTAATAATGAAAATATGAAAATAATATGTAATCTTGGAAGGAAACTAAGGGTCCTATGCTTTCATTTCTGACCATCCATGCACCAGTGAGTGCCCTCTAGATTAAAGTAGAGGAAAAGACAGACAAGGAAAATGCTTGGCCTAAAAGAGAAATCCTGTGTGTTCTTTGCTGTGTGATAGACGAAGAGGAGAAGCAGCAGTCAGGAAAGGAAATCTAAGTTCCTCTCAAATTGGAGGTGAGAATAATCAGCTGCTAAATCTGGGACATAAACAAGAAGTCTAAAGTGTAAACAGGAGGAGTCTGTGTGTTGAAAATAGGTTATTACTTGTGGGCAGTTACCATGACTCGTGGCCACTACATGGTCATCCTTGAAATCATAAGATGCTACAATAATCTTCTACAATAACATGTCTATTATTACAAAATACTTAAAAATATTATTCTGTTGTTGAATTAAAAAGTTATATGTTACTTTGCATTATGATAATCCTTCCCAAATACTGCTATGTAACAAATATTTGGGAACAACTATGATAAGGATAAAGGTTGATTTGAATCCCCAGGAAACCTGCGGATATTCCACAGTCTGCATTATCACAAACATCGATTTCTCCATCTCGCATGATTTACCTTTCTTGGATTTGGCACCAATCTTCAGTTTTGATGGCCAAGCAATCTGAGTATTTGTTTCCTCCATGATCTGCAGCAAAAATTTAGAGAAAAATATTGATTCGATTAAGAACTTGCATTTACAGGTAAGATTTTTTTTCCCAGGAAAAAAAAAAAATTATTTTCAAGTCCTTAGCATCATGTTGTTGCAACAAAATGACCTCTTTTTAAAACAATTCAAAAACAAAACAAAACCTTGGCGGGGTTGGGGGTGGGGAGGGGAGATGCATTTTTATAAGCCTTTAATCTATTAGAAATAGTCCAGTATATTTGTTACTCCCAGCATTCCTCTCTGTGATGCTCCAGAATTCTAACTTGTGGCCAAACCACCCGAGATGCTTGTGCTGAGTAAAATTCCCCCATGACAATCACCAGCGGATTGCAACACATCAAACATGATCCTTGTAATACAAAACGACATGGGATAGGCCTTACGAAATGAAGTGTTGTTTTTTTTTTTTTTTTTTTTTTTTTCTGGAGAAAATAAAATAAACTTGCTTTGGGCACATTTGTGTTTCATTAAAACTGATGAAAAGCCTCTAAACAGGACATCACGTCATAAGGCTGCATTTCCCATCATCTTTTGCCTGATCTGAGATGGCATTTTTGCCACAGTTCTTTCCCACTTCCCAGGCAGAATATTGGCCAGAAGGACTGGAGACCCACTGTGGCAAAAGCCCAAGGACAAGTGACGCAGGCAAAGTGTGCAGAGCAAAGGAAGTCCACGATAAATGAGAGATGAGTGAATCACCAAGAAGTGCCCATCCTTTCTATTATCACACAAATTAGCCTAGGTTATTGTTGACTTTCATACCATGAATATAAAATTCACTCAGCAAATGAATAAAGCCAACAACTGGCCAAATTCATAGGCAAATGACAGCAACTGCCACTCGTAAGTCACTTGAGTGGGATAATATTTAATTTTTCATATGGATTTAGAGGTAACTAAACAAATTAATGCCTAAGACAATGAAACGCATGAACAATGTAGTTAATAAAAAGTCCCTCTTCTCCCTCTGTATTGGCTGTGTTCTGGACATAAGGCTAAATGGTTTACATGTTAGCATGCATCATTCTTCATTTAATCCTCTTTATCACAGCAGCAAAGGGCTTGCAGCAGATGTTTCAGCCTGGCAGCCCATAGAGGCGTGTTGTCCACCTACTATAAGGTTTTTTTTTAAATATGAGCCAACATTTTTAAATCTGGGAATTTCACATAGACATTCAGGTTTCTGCTTCTCTGGAAAATGTGGCAGAGTTAGCATCCGGAGCCCACACCCCGACGTGGCCACGCTCGGCTGGCCCTGAGGACCAGATGCCCCCTTTACCCAGGGTCAGGAGACCCTGGGCTGTCCCCCCGACCAACTCCCCCTGGGTGTCCCACAGTGAGATCCCAAGCCACTTGCCCTTCTTGTCACTGTGTATTACTCACTTGCCAGTTATCACGGTGTTTGCACTTCTATACCCGTGTCTCTATTGAAAACTGAAAAACAAGACTAAAATCACGCTCTCTTCTCAAAGTGGAGGGGCTGCCCTGGCCCTGCAGGTGGGCAAGCCCACTGCCCCAGCTCTGCAGATCCGGCCCCTGCCTCTGCTCCTCCGATCTATGCTGTCCTATTCATGGGTTTCATTGTCTTCTCCATGAAATAAGAGAACTTATTTCTAAACAAGTTAGAAATAAGAACTTATTAATTTCTAAACTTAACTCTAAACCCATATTTTTAAAAACTTTTTATTGGAGTTGATGTGCAATGTTGTGTTAGTGTCAAGTGTACAGCAAAGTGAACCAGTTCCACATGTATCTACTCTGTTTTAGATTCTTTTCCCACATAGGTCATTACAGAGTATCGAGTAGAATTCCCCGTATTGTGCAACAGGTCCTCAGTAGTTATCTATCACAATCTGAGATTCTATTTTCTGTGTTTACTTGTTTATAGTTTGTCTCTGCAGAATAAAAGCTCTCTAAACCCTGCACACAGCAAGCACAGATTTATCTGGATAAATGAATCTTCCTAACACCCTTGGGAAGTAGATTTCTTTATTCCTCAAATAGCTGGGATGGAACAGAGTAGGGATAAAAACTTTAGACAGCTGACAAAGACTGGCCTTTTAACCACCATACTATATGCAATATAGGACCTCTTTTAAAAACTGTGTATAACACATTTGAAAATATGCTTTAGAATTTATGCAGACTGACTGCAGGTTTAACAACCTGCAAATATTTATCAAAAACCTACTTCGGTGCCATAATTATAATACTTAATAAAGAAGTTGCTCATCAAAGAGAGTTGGAAGATATAACCTTCTGGAACTTTCATCATTTGGAGAGTTTCCCAGAAATTACCTGGCATGTGATCATCTCTTTTTATTAAACACCAATAAATGCTCCATAAAGAAAATAATTTGCCATAGAAAATATCTTAATAGCAGGTAACAGCTATTGAGCTGAAATGCCTTCTTTACACACACTTCCTCTAAACCTCACACCAGTCCAGTGTCTCTACAGTGCAGTGAAGTGCAAGGACCCAGAGCAATGAATAAGGAACAATTCCTGGTGTTCACAAGTTTACAGTCAAGTTCAGGGACACAGACAGACCATCAGAGGCAGTGGGCTGGGTGCTGGCACAGGGCCACTCACAAGGGTGGCTCTGGCTCCTATTGTGAAAGGTTGAGGTTGGAGGTAAAGTTAGTAAAGGGCTCCCCAAAATATAGCCTGTAAAGTCACTCAAGTCCTGACAGGCAAGTAAAAGCCAATTTATGAATGAACTTATCAGTCACTAAATGAGGGCAGGAAGGCCCAATCAGTAGGGCTTTCTTATGGGTCATGTTTTATCACCCATTAGTTCCAGCTACTGTACACGTATCTTCAAAGTGACTAAAATTAGATAGAACATTTTCCTCTAAGATAGCTTAAGAGAGAAAATGGGAAATTAAGATCTTACCATCATATTGGTGGGGAAGCAGAAAGAGAATAATCTATATACTTTTGTAAATTTGGCTGTGTAATCCAGTAAATTATATCAGGTGCCATAATTATAATACTTAATAAAGAAGTTTCCTTGTCAAAGATGGTTGAAAGACATAACTTTCTAACATCGTAATCATTTGGAGAGCATCCCAGAAAGCATCCTGAGTTCAGAGGCAGAATTACAGCACTAAGCAAGTCTGAGGCTCTGTTACTAGCATGTTTGGCTTAAAAAGATGCCCTAAGTGGTCGTCAGAACAAGTAGATAGGAGAACTGGCAAAGATGAGCTCAGGAAGCTTGTGGCTGAAATCAAAGTAGCCACAAAACCTCTGAGAAGAAAATGACTATGTTACACCTCAAGAAAAAAGGGGGAAAAAAATCCTAAAGTGAGTTTCAGCTAGTTCTTTCTTTTTAATCTTATTATGGCCCTTGTTTCCACTTTCACAAAACCAAAGCTCAAAGAAGAAACTACTAATTTTGAATCATGTTCTACAGACATTAAATCACACCTTAACTATTTTAAAGACTTGTTTTAACCCGTAATTCTGGATGCTGTAACCTTAACAAAGCAGCTAATGAATGGAGGTCAGAGATAAAGTGAAAATTCCAGCTAGAGGCAAAAATAAGACCTAGGAAGTTTACAGGTGAATTCCATACTTTTTAAAAAAGATGTTCCAGGGCTACCAGATAAGCCCTGACCTAAGGGCTTATCTTCCTTTTCACAGAGGCCACGTCCTAGAGTTGAACAGCTTGGGTGTAGACATAAATGATGTCAAAGTCGCTGAGGAGGCTGGGCCGTGGATGCGACAAGTTCCTAGTGCATCTGAAGGGTCAGCACACAGGGAAAGGAGATGAAAGGAGCAACTATCACAGGAGCTACAGGCAATCTCTCACCATCTTCACAAAATCCAGACATGTTTAATAGAGAACCACAGAACTAAAGTGACATTTTTTTAAAAATACAGGAAAGAACTCTGGAGCCGTTCATTCTGTGGATTTTATAATGTATGAAAACACTGACATCTTTCTAGAAAATGTATTTTCTACAAATGAATTAATTCCTGCAAAACTTCACAAAGAAATCAATTCCCAGAAAACCATGATATGCCCTAATTGTTTAAATTGTTTTTAATTGATTTTTAAAGAATTTGTTTCTGCACCCTGTGGCATATGGGATCTTCGTTCCCTGCTGCTGCTGCTGCTGCTGCTGCTGCTGCTGCTAAATCACTTCAGTCGTGTCCGACTCTGTGAGACCCCATAGACAGCAGCCCACCAGGCTCCCCCGTCCCTGGGATTCTCCAGGCAAGAACACTGGAGTGGGTTGCCATTTCCTTCTCCAATGCATGAAAGTGAAAAGTGAAAGTGAAGTTGCTCAGTCGTGTCCGACTCTTCGTGACCCCATGGACTGCAGCCTACCAGGCTCCTCCATCCATGGGATTTTCCAGGCAAGAGTATTAGAGTGGGGTGCCATTGCCTTCTCCCTGACCAGGGCTCAAACCCACACTCCCTGCATTTAGAAGACGGAGTCTTAACCACTGGACTGCCAGGGTCCCTAAATGCCCTAATTTTTAAGCAAATCAGGATGATATCCAAAAACTTTCGTTTGCATTCAAGGAATAATTTAAATTAAATGGCCAACTCCTGACCAACCTCTTTACAAAATATAAGTTGTTGATGTCCCCAAGTTGTGTGAAATTTGAACTGAAAGCTGGGAAACCTGCCTAAAATCACTACTGCTTCCATGTTAAACTAAATCTATAAATACTCTGATGTCAGTTAAGCCAGGAAGGCCTGGATATGTAAAACCACAGAACCTTTGAGAAGAAAGTGACTATCTTCTGTCTCAGGGGGAAAAAAATCCTAAAATGAATTCCAGCTAGTTTTTTCCCCACCAATTGTATTATTGTTCTGGTTTCCACCTTCACAAAATCAGACCTTGAAGAACAAATATCTGATGTTGAGTCATTTTCAATAAATATTAAGTGACACCTCAAATATTTTAAAGACTTGTTCTAACCCATAATTCTGGATGCTTCATGTTTATACCATCTCAACTAGGTCAGTGTTAGCTTCTGAGTATCTTCATTCTCACAAGAATCTCTTCTCGATTCTAATTTCTGCCAGGTTATACATAATAGGCAACAATTATATGTCATAAAGAGAGAGGAGATTTTGGAGGAGTTGATCTAAAAATGCAATTATTTGAAAAATAACTCTTAAATTTCTGTCATTAGGCTTGTACTGACTACTAACAGGGAATTAATCATTAAAATGTAACTTAATTCTTATGCTAATCTCAGTTGTGATGAATTCCAAATATTTATAGTAAAAATGGAGGAGGAAATGGCGATTCACTCCAACATCTGCCTGGAGAATTCCATGGAGAGAGGAGTCTAACAGGCTACAGTCCAAGTGGTCGCAAAGAGTCGAACACGACTAAGTGAATGAGTACACGTAGTAACAAGAGTATCTGACCTAATACAAATTTTTAAATATATGAAGCAATTAAAATTAAGATGATTGATATTAGAAAGAACACCTATTTTATCTTCAAAGGTTACTTCTTCATCATGAAAAATCTGTTGAAAATAGAATGCTATATGCAGTTATGGCTGATTTGAGGTGTTGTATGGCAGAAACCAACACAACATTATAAGGCAATTATTCTCTGATGGAAAAAAAATAGAAAACTACGGATAGATAACAGTTTTGGAAGCTAAACAGCCATCTGAAAGTTCTAATTCACATTTGCTTTTCACAAACAGGGAGTAATTTCCCTGATCAAAGAGTAACAGCACTGCTTCTTATATTAAAAAGGTACCTAATAAAAATGGAATAATATATTCTTACTTTGGGTTTAGTTTTGGGGGAATAAGGGAAGGAAAGGAAGGTAACATTTATATAAGCTGGAATACAGAAGCTTTTTTTGATTGGAAGAAAGTTCTATCAGCTATTGAAAAATGTCATCATCACAGATGTACATGGAAGCATTGAAATAATCTCACTTTCCTTAAATATCTTGACAAAACTAGAATAAAATAAACAAGATCACCTATATTCTATTCACCTAAATTCTATAAGTAGCTTCATTTATGATAAAAATAATCTCCATGTAGATTCTTCAATAACAAGTCATAGATTTTTTTTTCCCTCTCCAACAAATTCCACATTAGTACACCATGTAAAAAGAGAACATGTCTACAAATGCTCACTATACTACACATTCTGAAAGTCTGAAGCAATTATAGGATAGTATCTTACAGATGAAGGAAACCTTTACTAAACCAGCAACATTCTACTAATGTGCTTATTTCACCAAATTCTTCAATCCAGACGTAAAGCTAAAAATCCACAAGTAATCAGCATCTCAGATCAACCCAAGACAAATCTATTTATGCTGACTTTACTTGAGATATTTATTTTTGAGCCAGGCAAAGAATGCTTGACATTTATACTCTAAGCTATTGAAAATTCATCCTTCAAAATGGCTACCAGCTGGGTGCCACCCACAGCCTGCTTCTCTAAGAGACCAACTCCTGTGTGCTCTATCTTCCCTGTGTTAATATCAATGGAGAAATAAGGTCCACCATCACGGAGGAGGCTGTCTGAAGTCACTTCATGTACTGACAGATTATGAGTCAATTTGCTGAACTTCACCATGAAGGGAGCTAAGTGAGAAAAGAGCAACTAGAAGCCACTGAAAGGTGGAGCTGGGAAACAAGTGAAGTCTCACATGAGGGCGTGTCTACAAGCTGAGGCGGGGACTTCCTGGTGGTCAGTGGACTCTTGTGCTTCCACTGCAGGGGACCCAAGTTCAATCCCTGGCTGGGGACCTAAGATCCTTGCAGTGCTATGCGGTGCGTCAAAATAAAACAAAAGCTGGGGATATTGATTTTGCTGAGACATTAGAGGTCTTTGCTATATTTCATTTTAAATCCAAGAAATGTTATCTCAATGATTCAGTTATTCATCATCCCCAGAACACCTGCGCACATTTGCCTGATGTTAACATACACTTTCCATGTACTCAAGATTATCTTATAAATCAGGTACGTGAAAACTTTTTTTTTTTTTAATTAACAGATGGGGAAAGCAGGATTCAAAGAGGTTAAGCAGCAGATAGGCATGTGGCAAAGCCCAGGTTGACAATAAGTGACTGACTCCCCAGGCAAGGGTGATTTCTGCTGACCTGGCTTATGAAGGAAGGGGAGGCACCACATGCTCAGGGAGGCTGCTGTCAGAACCCTGCTGTGAACACGAAAGTGCTCGCCAGCGGCAGCCTGGCTGGCCCTGGCATCCTGGTTAATGACACAGTGACCCAGAAGTGGCCCCAAAACGGTTCAACCCAGGGAGGAATCCCCACCCCACGCATGTATAGAGAATGTGAGAAGCAATTTGGTTGTCACAGTGACACAAATGAGGGTCACACTGGCACTCAGCTGAACCTCCCACGAAGAGCAGGAATAGCCACTCAAGATACCCACAGAGAGCGATGTCCCTGGTGGCCCTGTGATTAAGACTCCACACTTCCAGTGCAAGGCACACAGGTTCAATCCCTAGTCTGGGAACTAAGACCTAACATGCCACACAGCCAAAAAAAAAAAAAAAAAAACAGATATCCATAGAGACAGTCCTGGCTTTGCACTGTTTTGATACATGGATTTTAGTTACCACAGTTCAGTTAGTGGTGCTGGGGAAGACTCTTGAGAGCTCCCTGAAAAGCAAGGAGGTCAAAGCAGTCTATCCTAAAGGAAATCAACCTGAATATTCATTGGAAGGACTGATGCTGAAGCTCCAATACCTTGGCTACCTGATGTGAAGAGTCTAGTCATTGGAAAAGATCCTGATGCTGGGAAAGATTGAAGGCAGGAGGAGAAGGGGATGACAGAGGACAAGATGCTCCAGGAGATGATGAAGGACAGGGAAGCCTGGAGTGCTGCAGTTCAACACCACCAAACCCCCAACAACACAAGTTTATATTCCAGTTACCAAAGTCTATTCACTGTGATTTTGAGTAGCTGCATCAAATAGAAATTCCCCTGCCAGCTCTTCAGTACACAAATCACTACATATGTAACAGATGTGCAGCTTGATCAGTGGCCAGTCATGCTGCTTCTTTCAAAGTCTGTCTGTTGTTACTCACAAGACATCTGTAATCAGTTCACGTACAGACAGCAAAGCAAGGAATGGTGCTGACTTTCTGTCTTCCAGTGATAAAACCAAAGGACATGAAAATGGATAACCCAAAGTGAAAACTGGTCAACAAAGATGAAAGTGAAGCAGAAAAGCAAAATATTATACTGCTGGAACTGGAATTTAAATCCAGTATCAACGGGGATAGTATCAATAGCTAACAGTGGGAATTTTGACACTGATGCTGTATGTGAGACTCTGAATTCACAGCCAGAGGAACTTTGTGAAGACAAAAGTAGCAACATCAAAGAATGAACACAGTCATGATGGAAAGGATGAAGATGTCCCAAAGGAGATGATACCAGCCAAATAACTCACATTAAAAAACAAAACAAAACAAAACTCTGGGAGGGGGTTTCCCTGGTGGCTTAGTGGTAAAGAATCCACCTGGAAATACAAGAGACACACATTCGATCCCCGATCTGGAAAGATCCCACATGCCGCAGAGCAACTGAGCCTGTGCACCACAAATACTGAGACTGTTCTAGAGCCTGTAAGCGGCAACTACTGAAGCCCGCACGCCTAGAGCCCATGCTCGCAACAAGAGAAGCCACCACAATGAGGAGCCCACGCATAACTAGAGAATGACCCTCTCTCACCACAACTACAGAAAAGCCTGCACAGCAATGAAGACTCAGCACAAAAATTTATTATTTAAAAAAACTAAGAAATTTCACAACTTTGAAAGTATAAGGATAAGCTGTTGGAATCTGATTTAGACTTAAGACTATGATAATTCAAGGCACAGAAAAGATGCTATCTCAATACTGTAAGTTTTGCAATAAGAAGAAAGCTAGTGCTGTTGCAACTTGACAAGATTTTACAAAGAAATGAAACACAATAATTCTCAGTGTTTCTAATGTTTAAATACAATGTTCTGAATAATTATTAATTTTACTATTTTTTCATTTTCCTATAATTTATGATTGATAGGAAGAGATTTTTTTCTCATGTTTGAAAAAATTTTTTAAAGGTTGCAGACCATTCCATTTTCCCATTGATTACTAAAAGGGTTTTGCACAGTTTCAGTCTGCTAGGTTATTTTTAGGGTCCCACATTACATTCACTATACACAGTCACTATACACATTCACTATAATTGTATACATTCACTAGACAAGATGAAGCCTACTTTTTAATGCCCTACTGAAAATCACAGATAAGGGGTTTTAAACTATTCACACTATAGGCAAGTTTAAGCTCATTTATTTCAGAAAGTTCAAAGAACTCTTACTTATCAATTAAAACCTAGATGAAATGTGCCCTCCACTGTGAAAACTCCTCCAGCTCTCCCAGGCAAAGTTCAGCTCTCTCTCCCCATCCCCATTCTCACCTTGGTGTGGCAACATTACAGTGCTTATTGCTTTGCTGAGATTACCAATCCCACAAATGAGTTGGGCTCCTGGTAGCCAACAGCTGTATTTTGACCTTTTTCATGGGTGTATGGTCTAAATAACTTTATATTTTTATTTTTGGGGGATATTTCATTTATTTTTTTTTGCGGGGATACATGTATTATTTTATTATTATTATTTTTTACTTTACAATATTGTATTGGTTTTGCCATACATCAACATGCATCCGCCACGGGTGTGAGGAACACGTGTAGATAACTTTATATTTTTAAACTTTTTAAAATTTATTTTTATTGAAGTATAGTTGAAGAACAATGTTAATTACTGGTGTATAGCAAAATGACTCAATTATACACAAAGACATTCGTTTTCAGGTTCTTTTCCACTATGGTTTACCATAGGATATTGAATATAGTTTCCTGTATTATACAGTAGGACCTTGTCGTTTATCCATTCTACGTTTGCATCTGCTAACCCCAAACTCCCGATCCAACCCTCTCCCACCCTCCGCTCCTTCGGCAACCACCAGATTGTTCTCTGTGTTCCAGATCCTGTTTCAGTTCATAGCTTCATTTGTGTCGTATTTTAGACTCCACATGTAAGTGATATCATATGCTATTAGGATCTCAATACACATTGGTAAAGTAATTAGCAGCGATGAGGAAGAAATTATGAAGGGAATAGAAAACGTTCCCTTTATATGAGATTTTCCAAGTAGACAGCACATGCTGTAGCACAGATAACAGCCATTTCATCTACAAAGTCTCTTTAACTCATCCAAAATACGGTATTTTTGAAGAGTATGTTTATCAGAATAAATGAACTGAGTGAAAATTCATTAGGTGAAAGTACATTCTAAATCACTGACAAGATTCATTCTCCCAGGGTGCAGCTGTATTATAACAGAGAAAAAAACTCTCCAACCAAAACGTCTGGAGCTGTGGCTTAAGTACAGTGACTGGCGAGTTGGGCCAAGTGTAGGCTGTGGAAAGCAGGAAGCCTAACTTGTGTCATTTCTGTTCCAGCCTACGGCTGGCACCAGCCTGGGGAAAGGGGACACACCCCCATTTTAAAAGACAAGCCAAGTTTTCACATTAAATCTGATTTCTAAACGTTAGCACCTGTTTCAGTAATGTAAAAAACATTTTGTGGGGGAAAAAGCATGGTTCCCACTTCTTGATGTGTGCTCCAAACCAAGGAGAATTTTCATGGGATGCGTGCTCAGTCGCTTCAGCTGTGTCTGCCTCTGGGTGACCCCATGGACTGTAGCCCACCAGGCTCCTCTGTCCATGGGGATTCTCCAAGGCAAGAATACTGGAGTGGGTTGCCATGCCCTCCTCCAGGGGATCTTCCCAACCCAGGAATTAACCTCACGGTTTCTCCAGCGTCTTCTGCATAACAAGCAGATTCTTTACCAATGAGCCACTTGGGAAGCCCTTTCATGAGGTATGAGTCCTTTATTTCTGATCACCTATGTTAGTAAAAACCTGGTTTCTCGGTTCCCCTGGGACATAAGGACCTATGATTCTTAAGACTATTTCATTCTCCAAGTACCCCTTTATTCCTCAGAAAGATTAACCAAATCTCTATCTGACATCATGAGTAACTCTGAAGAGATTTATTAAACTTGAACCATCAGAGTTAGTTCACTCTAACTGCTGTATAACTTGAGTGTAACAATATAAAAATGGGATAAAACACAACACTACTGATATATTTAATAAAATCAAGTTACCAAGCTCTGACTGTTAATTTCCTAGCCTCTGATTTTTCACATGCCTGGTTAACTCCAGTTACAAGAATCCACATTATAGGCTTTTTTAGACAATACATTTTACCACCCCGCTCATTTTAATCTTTTCAAAGTCAACAATCTTACTTAGCTCAGTAACCTCCAATGGCGTTGATGCTGTTAAGGAATAAAAGATCAACATAACACAGCAGCTCTATAATGGTGTCCCTGAGATATCAAACAGATAAAATTCCATGCAGGCTATGCTACTGCAACAACTCTAAATGGAGTGTGTTCAGTGGATGAATATAAAAAAGCTTCATTTCTCTTTCATGTTGAATGGCCTGTGTGAATTGTCAAGGGGCTTGGTTCTACACACTGAGGGACCTGAGCTAAACTGAGGTGCTTCCATATTATAGTTGCCCATCTGGAATCCATGGTCTCCTGAGTCTCCCTTTGGGAGAAAATCAAGAAGAACCCTGCATCAATATTTTACTGCCTTGGCGTAAAAGAAAAACACGCTACTTCCCCCACAGCTCATTGACCATGACTATGTGTACATCTCTGCCAAACTCAAAGGGAGCTGGGACATGCAGGAGGCAATTAGAATACCTGGTGGGCACTGCTGTCTCACTACTGCCAGATAGTTCTTTAAAAGCTTCATTGTCCCATGGTCGAAGGACTTATTACCAAGTGAAACCTCCCCTTGCTCTTATTTTTTTTTATAATCCAGACCCATCAAATAGCCTTTTAAGCATATTTCCACCTGGGTATCTCAATAGCTTCTTAGACATGCTTAACTTGAACACAATCTTCTACATGCAACTTGACACTGTAAGTTGTCTAACCAGGATCCAAACATCAACCCACTTACCTAAGAGTGCTGCCACCTCCATCGCCAGAGGTTACTTTAAAAACCACCACGTTAAAACTTAACAACAAATGCAAATAACTTCATCCAAAATGGGCAAAGAACTTGAAAAGACATATCTCTAACAAAGATATATAAATAGTTAATGAGCATATAAAAAGATGCTCAGTAACACTGATCATTCAGTTCAGATCAGTCGCTCAGTCATGTCCGACTCTTTGTGACCCCATGAATCACAGCACGCCAGGCCTCCCGGTCCATCACCAACTCCTGGAGTTCACCCAGACTCACATCCATCGAGTCAGTGATGCCATCCAGCCATCTCATCCTCTGTCGTCCGCTTCTCCTCCTGCCCCCAATCCCTCCCACCATCAGAGTCTTTTCCAATGAGTCAGCTTTTCAAATGAGGTGGCCAAAGTACTGGAGTTTCAGCTTCAGCATCATTCCTTCCAAAGAAATCCCAGGGCTGATCTCCTTCAGAATGGACTGCTTGGATCTCCTTGCAGTCCAACAGACTCTCAAGAGTCTTCTCCAACACCAATTGATGGCTCAAAAGCATCAATTCTTCGGCGCTCAGCCTTCTTCACAGTCCAACTCTCACATCCATACATGACCACAGGAAAAACCATAACCTTGACTAGACGAACCTTTGTTGGCAAAGTGATGTCTCTGCTTTTGAACATGCTATCTAGGTTGGACATAACTTTCCTTCCAAGGAGTAAGCGTCTTTTAATTTCATGGCTGCAGTCACCATCTGCAGTGATTTTGGAGCCCAAAAAAATAACGTCTGACACTGTTTCCACTGTTTCCCCATCTATTTCCCATGAAGTGATGGGACCGGATGCCATGATCTTCGTTTTCTGAATGTTGAGCTTTAAGCCAACATTTTCACTCTCCTCTTTCACTTTCATCAAGAGGCTTTTGAGTTCCTCTTCACTTTCTGCCATAAGGGTGGTGTCATCTGCATATCTGAGGTGATTGATATTTCTCTCGGCAATCTTGATTCCAGCTTGTGTTTCTTCCAGTCCAGCGTTTCTCATGATGTACTCTGCATTTGAGTTAAA
Source organism: Bos taurus (assembly GCF_002263795.3). Lineage (NCBI taxonomy): Eukaryota > Metazoa > Chordata > Mammalia > Artiodactyla > Bovidae > Bos > Bos taurus. Next base: position 14,151,678 of record NC_037355.1, on the reverse strand, counting down.
TAAGCAGGGTGACAATGTACAGCCTTGATGTACTCCTTTTCCTATTTGGAACCAGTCTGTTGTTCCATGTCCAGTTCTAACTGTTGCTTCCTGACCTGCATACAGATTTCTCAAGAGGTAGGCCAGGTGGTCTGGTATTCCCATCTCTTTCAGAATTTTCCACAGTTTATTGTGATCCACACAGTCAAAGGCTTTGGCATAGTCAATAAAGCAGAAATAGATGTTTTTCTGGAACTCTCTTGCTTTTTCCATGATCCAACAGATGTTGGCAATTTGATCTCTGGTTCGATCATTAGGGAAGTGCAAATCAAAAGTACTGATATGAGATACCACCTCATACCCATAAGCATAGCTTACTATCAAAACACACACACAAAAAGTAACAAGTGTTGGTAAGGATGTGGATAAAATGAAACCCTTGTGCACTGTAGGTGAGAATATAAAATGGCACAGCTGCTGTAGAAAACAGTATGATACTTCCTCAAAATAGTAAAAATAGAATTAACATATGATTTAGCACTTCTGGGTATATATCAAAAAGAACTTAAATCAGGGACTCAAAGAGATATTTGTACAACGATCAACCGTGTTCACAGCAGCACTATTCAAAGTAGCTAAAATATGGACGCAACCCTAGTGTCCATCACTGGATGAACAGATAAGCAGAATGTGGTTTATACACACAATGGAATATTATCCAGCCTTAAAAAGGAAGGAAATTCTAACATATACTACAACATGGATAAACCTTGAGGACATTATGCTAGGTGAAATAAGCCAGTCACAAAAATACATATACTATGTGCTTCCCTTTATATGAGAAATGCAGTCAAAATCAGAAAGAGAGAAAGTAGATTGGTGGTTTCCAGGGACTGCAGGGAGAAAGCAATGCGGAGGTACTCCTTTTGTGTGTGTGTGTTCTTTAAGGCCTGCTTAGATGTTGAGCCTTTCTTTCTTTTTTTAATATAAATTTATTTATTTAAATTGGAGGTTAATTACTGTACAATACTGTATTGGTTTTGCCATATGCTGACATGAATCTGCCACAGGTGTACATGTATTCCCCATCCTGAACCCCCCTCCCACTTCCCTCCCCATCCCATCCCTCTGGGTTATCCCAGTGCACCAGCCCTGAGCATCCTGTATCATGCATTGAACCTGGACTGGTGATTCGTTTCACATATGATATTATACATGTTTCAATGCCATTCTCCCAAATCATCCCACCCTCGCCCTCTCCCACAGAGTTCAAAAGACTGTTCAATATATCTGTGTCTCTTTTGCTGTCTCGCATACAGGGTTATCATTACCGTCTTTCTAAATTCCATATATATGTGTTAGTACACTGTATTGGTGTTTTTCTTTCTGGCTTACTTCACTCTGTATAATAGGCTCCAGTTTCATCCACCTCATTAGAACTGATTCAAATGTATTCTTTTTAATGGCTGAGTAATATTCCATTGTGTATATGTACCACAGCTTTCTTATCCATTCATCTGCTGATGGACGTCTAGGTTGCTTCCATGTCCTGGCTATTATAAACAGTGCTGCAATGAACACTGGGGTACAAGTGTCTCTTTCAATTCTGGTTTCCTCGGTGTGTATGCCCAGCAGTGGGATTGCTGGGTCATATGGCAGTTCTATTTCCAGTTTTTTAAGGACTCTCCACACTGGAGAGTCTCCATAGTGGCTGTACTAGTTTGCATTCCTTAACAGATACAGAGTTTCAGTTTTACTAGATGAAAAGAACCTCGGAGACAGATGGTGGTGATGGCTGAACAACATTGTTGCTGTTGTTGTTCAGTCACTAAGTCATGTCTGACTCTCTGCAACTCCATGGACTGCAGCCTGCCAGACTTCACTATCTCCCAGAGTTTGCTGAAACCCATGGCCATTGAGTAGGTCCAACCATCTCATCCTCTGTCTCCCCCATCTCCTCTCATCATCAATCTTTCCCAGCATCAGGGTCTTTTCCAATGAGTCAGTTCTTCACATCAGGTGGCCAAAGTATTGGATCCCGAGAACAACGTTAATGAATGTACTTAATACCACAGAAAGATACAATTAAAAATGGTTAACATAACATCAGCATCATAGTGGCATGAGACACTCTCTTTGTTTCTCCTCTTTTAATCTACAACAGTAAAACTTCCATAACTCAACAAAGGTTTCTCTGACCCACACACCAGGATGCTGGAGACTTCCACACATCTGCACACCTAAAGGTCGGTGGACTAGAACATGGAGGAGGGGGAAGCAGGGGAAGAGCAGAGGCAGTGCCCGTGACCCGCATCGCCCAGCCATGGCAGCTGAGCCTACAATTCCAGGGAACCCAGATGCAGGAGGGGAATTGGGGAACATGGCTCTGACGTCCCAGCTCCAACAGCACCCCCCGCCAGGGAACTGGGTGGCAGCTGCAGCAGTAACAGTAGGACCTGCAGCACAGTTCCTCCAGCTGTTGCAGTGTCCACGTCTCCAGCCCCTTACTTACATTACAGCAGCAGTGCCCATGAACCCAACGACCCTAGCTGTAGCAGAAGCATCCACTCACCTCCCCATCCTTCCTACCACCCCCACCACAGCAGCTGCCTGCAACGCAGGGGACCCCAGACATGGTGGAAGTGCCCATCATCCCAGGGTTCCCGGCAGTGACACCAGCAGCAAAGCACCAACAACCCCAGAGGCACACACAACGACAACGAAGGCGCCAGGCAACACCTGTGACAGAGAGGCAGCAGAGGAGGCAAAGGCCGATTCTCTAATGGAGCCAGAGGCACCTCAGAGAAGAGAAATCCAAAACTTGAGATCTATCGCCACCTACTGAAAAACAAAAGAAAAGCCTCTACTTACCAACCTGTTGAATTAGAATTGAATGAAAAAAAGCTTTACCTAAATAAAGGTAAAACGCACAGAGGAACAACTCACCAAGCACCACGAAAAAATCATGACACTTAGTATCACATACACAAAAAAATGACTATTCTCCATAAATCACACCTAAAGTCTGAATACTGAAATTTAAATGACAGAGAATTCAAAATAGCTGTCATGAAGAAACTTAATGAGCTATAAGAAGATTCGGAAAAGTAGTTCAATGAGCTCAGGAATAAATAAATAATGAACAGAAACAATACTTTGCCAAAAAGACTGAAACTCTGAAATTATAAAGAACCAAAAAGAAATTCTGGAGCTGAAGAATTCAATAAATAAGACTTTTTTAATGTATTAGAAAGCACTGGAAACAGAACAGACCATATAGGAGACAGAATTAGCAAACTTGAATATAGAAATCTAGACATGACTCAGGTAGGAGAGAGAGTTATGATTTTTTTTAATGAGGAAATTCTAAAAGAACTGTCCATTAGGAAGGGAAACATAAGACCAGAAACTATAAAACTCCTAGAGGAGAACATAGGCAAAACACTCTCTGATATACATCACAGCAGGATCCTCTATGACCCACCTCCCAGAATACTGGAAATAAAAGCAAAAATAAACAAATGGGACCTAATTAAACTTAAAAGCTTCGCACAACAAAGGAAACTATTAGCAAGGTGAAAAGACAGCCTTCAGAATGGGAGAAAATAATAGCAAATGAAGCAACTGACAAACAACTAATCTCAAAAATATACAAGCAACTCCTACAGCTCAACTCCAGAAAAATAAATGACCCAATCAAAAAATGGGCCAAAGAACTAAACAGACATTTCTCCAAAGAAGACATACAGATGGCTAACAAACACATGAAAAGATGCTCAACATCACTCATTATCAGAGAAATGCAAATCAAAACCACTATGAGGTACCATTTCACACCAGTCAGAATGGCTGCGATCCAAAAGTCTACAAGCAATAAATGCTGGAGAGGGTGTGGAGAAAAGGGAACCCTCTTACACTGTTGGTGGGAATGCAAACTAGTACAGCCACTATGGAGAACAGTGTGGAGATTCCTTAAAAAACTGGAAATAGAACTGCCTTATGATCCAGCAATCCCACTGCTGGGCATACACACTGAGGAAACCAGAAGGGAAAGAGACACGTGTACCCCAGTGTTCATCGCAGCACTGTTTATAATAGCCAGGACATGGAAGCAACCTAGAAGTCCATCAGCAGATGAATGGATAAGAAAGCTGTGGTACATATACACAATGGAGTATTACTCAGCCATTAAAAAGAATACATTTGAATCAGTTCTAATGAGGTGGATGAAACTGGAGCCTATCATACAGAGTGAAGTAAGCCAGAAAGAAAAACACCAATACAGTATACTAACGCATATATATGGAATTTAGAAAGATGGTAACAATAACCCTGTGTACGAGACAGCAAAAAAGACACTGATGTATAGAACAGTCTTATGGACTCTGTGGGAGAGGGAGAGGGTGGGAAGATTTGAGAGAATGGCATTGAAACAGGTATAATATCATGTATGAAACGAGTTGCCAGTCCAGGTTCGATGCACGATACTGGATGCTTGGGGCTGGTGCACTGGGACGACCCATAGGGAGGGTATGGGGAGGGAGGAGGGAGGAGGGTTCAGGATGGGGAACACATGTATACCTGTGGCGGATACATTTTGATATTTGGCAAAACTAATACAATTTTGTAAAGTTTAAAAATAAAATAAAATTTAAAAATTTTATTAAAAAAAAAAAAGGAAGGGCAAGATGTGTTTAAAGGGCAATATAAGGATAATGGGTATCCCAGAAAGAGAAGAGAGAGAGAAGGGAACAGAAAGTTTATTTAAACAAATAATTGCTGAGAACTTCCCAAACCTGTGGAAGAAACTGGATATGCAAGTCAATTAAGCCAAAAGAATATCTAATTCTCTTGATGCAAAAAGACCTTCACCAGGACACATTATATTAAAACTGTCAAAAGTCCACGACAAAGAATCAACTTTAAAAGCAACCAGAGAAGAAAAAGCCAGTAGCCTACAAAGAAACCCCATGAGGCTCTTATCAGATTTCTCATCAGGAACTCTACAGGCCAACAAAGTAGAATGACATACTGCTTACACTCAAAGATAAAATACTCTCATCCAAGAATATCCAGCAAAGTCATCCTCCAGGTTTTTAGGAGAAATAAAGGTTTTCCCAGGAAACATACTTTGAGGGAGTTCACTACCACCAGACCTGCCTTACAAGAAATGTTGAAAGGAGCTCTTCTACCTGAAATGAAGAGGCAAAAGTACACAAAACTGAGTAAGGTGATGATCAGACAGGAAAAATCAGAAAAATTCAACTTTATATCAAATTAGGTTGTTAAACAATTATAATATAAAGGTTAAAAGGGGAAAGAGCAGTAAAACATATATATATATATATATATATATATATATACACACACACACATACATACACACACATACATACATATTCATTTTGGTAACAAACTCACAACATAAAAAGGGATAACTTGTGACAACAAAAACATAAAAGAGGAAAAGGAAGAGAACAGAACACATAAAGGTAAATGAAGACGAGATGCTACCAGCACAAAAAGGGCTATTCTAGCTTTGAGATATTTTGTACACATCTCAGTAACCACACAAAAAAAATCCAGAGCAGACAGGGCATCAAAGCCAGTGCACTGGGACAACCCAGAGGGATGGGATGGGGAGGGAGGCGGGAGGGGCTATGAGACGGGGGGACACATGTGCACCGTGGCCGATTCATGTCAATGTATGGCAAAAACCACCACAGTACTGTAAAGTAATTAGCCTCCAATTAAAATATAAATTAATTTTTTTTGAGTTTTAAATTTTATTTTATTTTTAAACTTTACATAATTGTATTAGTTTTGCCAAATATCAAAATTAATTTTTTTTAAATCTAGAGCAAACATGAAACATAAGAGAAAAGAGAAAAATTATAGAAAACTGCTAAAGTGGCATACAGAAACACAAGGAAAAAGAAAAAAAGGAAATATAGAGCAACCAGAAAACAAAAGATAAAATGGCAGTCCTAAGTATTTATCAATAGTCACCCTAAATGTAAATTGATCGAATTCACCAATCCAAAGTCATGAAGTGACTAGATGGATTAAAAAACAACACTCAGCTACATGTTTCCCCCAGGATAATCATCTCAGTTCTAAAGACAGACATAGGCTCAATGTAAAGGCTTGAAAGGTGATAGTCCAACCAGATGACAGCCAAAGAAAGAGAGCAGAGTCATACTCATGTCAGATAAAATGGACTTCAAGCCAAAAAGGGCATCAAGAGACAAAGCTGGATGAAAATGATGACAATCCATCAAAAAGACATAAAGTTTTTAATATATATGAACCTGAGCTCTAAAATATATAAAGCAATTATTTACAGACTTAAAGGGAGAAATTGACAGCAATGCAATAATAGTAGGGTACTTTAATACTACACTTACATCAAGGGATAGATCAAGACAGAAAGTCAACAAAGAAACAGCAGCCTTACATAAAACATTAGACTAAATGGACTTAATAGAATTATATAGAACATTCCAAATGCAGAACATGATTCAGAACATTCATATAGAATATATCCAAATGCAGCAGAATGTACAATCTTCTCAAGTGCATATTCTCAATGACAGACCATATCTTCGAACACAAAGCAATTCTTAATAAATTTTGAAGAGTGAAATCATATCAAGCATCTTTTCCAGTCACAATGGTATGAAACCAGAAATCAACTATGCGAAGAAAGCTGGAAAAATTATAAATGTGTGGAGACTAAACTACTGAGCAAATATGGGGTCAATTAAGAAGCCAAAGGAAAAATTTTAAAATGCCAGAAGACATCTGTTCAAAACTTTATCCCCTCCACTCCTCCGTCCCTGCTGCCCATCCCCTACACTACCCTCTCCAACAAGCTGCATGAACCTAGTGATTCTCTCTCCAAATCTGCATCCAGAATCTAAGATAAGCTTCCATCAAAATCACGGCCCCTGGGAACATTTCCACAAAATGAGTTCCACACTATGGGTTTCACCACTGGTGAGAGCACTTCCAGTCTTCTCCCATTCAAGTCACAGGCTCTAAGATGTCTCTCTTGTAATTCAAAAGTCAGCCAGTGCTTATTCATTATCCTTTAATTTAGGCATAAACTTCGTGGCCTAAAATTTAAGACTGTCCAAAACCAGGCCTTACCCACCTTTTTTAATTTTACTTTTCCTCAAACTCCTCTACTTTCATCAACCTCTCCAGCCACTGTCCTATCCACACCTGACGCTTACAATTCTTTGCTTTTAATCACAGTGTTAGACAGTCTCACTGTCTCCGGTACTGACTTTCTACCTGTTGTTCAACACAAAACATAAAAGCAACATCAAGATTCCATCAATCAGATGTAATCTTTCCCTCCTTAGAGCTGCTGTACTGTCTCTCTGAAAAATGAAAGTGAAAGCCACTCAATCATGTCTGTCTCTTTGCAACCCCCTGGACTATACAGTCCATGGAATTCTCTAGGCCAGAATACTAGAGTGGGTAGCCTTTTCCTTCTCCAGGGAATCTTCCCAACCCAGGGATCGAACCCAGGTCTCTTGCATTGCAGGCAGATTCTACTGTCTCTCTGAGGCCAGTTATGTGACAGTACTATTTTTAAATAGCCCAATCTCCGTTTTAGAATATAAAATCCTCAGGGCAAAGTCTGTTCTACTTATAACAAACTTGCCAATTCCTATAAGGTCTAATTATTTGGAAAGCCAGTAACAGCTACCCTCTTGACAAGTCATCGAGAGGATATCTGGGGGTTTCACTCCAAGAGATCTGTAAGCTTCTAGAAAATCAAAATACTGATCTTTGAGGGACCCAAAGGTGGACTCACTTTCTTTTTATAGAACCAGACATCTAATCAAGAGTCCCTAACTCATTTGTTTTCAGAAGTCAGGCATGAAACTTTTAAAAATAAATAAGCATACTGCAAGCTTTTAATTCAAATATACATTCCACAAAAGAAAAGAAGAGATGAAAGTTATTTGTTTCCCCAAATATATCTCCTCTCATTTTCTTGGAATTCACTGTCCCCCTCTCATTCACATTTCCCCTTGATTGCCCACAATACAAAAACTATTTTATCCTATCATGAGAAAATCCACAGAACAACAAGGAAAAATGGTAACTGACACTTGACCTCAGCATCAGGGAAATAACAGGGAGCTGCAGTGGGAGGGAGTCCGAAGCAGGAGACCACTGTCCTGCCCAAGGTGGCTGCGCGCTAACACCAGCCTCCATCAGCATGCAAGAGCTGACCCAAAGCGGCCCGTCTTTCAGGTTTTTCAAGAAAAGCTACCAAACCAGACTGCTATGTAAAATCTCCTTCATTTTAAAATGTTGGCAGACACATAATTCATATCAAAATCACTTTTTGAACAAATACAATAGGGCCTAAACACGCCTGTATGTCATATACAACCAGGACGCTACCCATTCGTTTTCTGTTTATCTGAAATGGGTTACAGAAAAACTGTCAGGAATGTGGAAATACTCAAAAGAGTGAGCAAATGGTGCTTCTCCCAGAATCACGAAAGCTGGTGCCCCACGCATTTTATGACTAGCTGTGCTTTGACTGTAGAAAGAAGGAATGAACAGACAGCTTTACAGCCAAGCACCTGACTTTTGGTCAAGGGTACACAGTGGGGAGGTGGCCCAGGGCTAAAAAGCTGCTGAGAAACTGAGGCCAATTAACACAAGCTGAATCCCCTTGAACATGGTAGGATTTTTAAAACCAGAAGACTTTCCTGAATTAATGTTGGAAATCATTTCTTCCAAGAAGATGCCAGAAAAAGTGTTACTCATTGCATTTGTACATCATGGTAGAAAATATCTGCTGTACTCCAAATGTATTTTTCTGCAAAAGTAATTTTAAATCTGTCTCATATAGGAAAATGTGTGGAGCCCATAAAAAGTTATGAGTAATATTCAAAGAATTTACACATTTCAAAAATGAATTTAATTGATTATGAAATTTTCCAAAGGACCGTCTCTGGAGGCTTAAGTTCACTAATGATGTCACAAGGGAGACTTGGAAAGACAAACATGCAGATGGATGAGGATTTCATTAATCCTCAACAGCACAGAATTGCATTTGGCATTATCTCAGATGTCTTCATGTGATTTTCAGAGTGAAATTTTCAAAACAGTTTTTCCCTTCAAAATTTTAGGTTCTTAACATCTGAGGAGAATACAGTTTTTAAAAAATCACTCAGTTTTCCAAAGGCTGGTTTCAAGAAATTACGATTCTCTCCATTTATCCTCAACCTCCAACACCTAGTCCCATCTGATTAAACAGCATATACCTATCATACTGTGAAATGTCAACCAGTTGGTAAGGTATATTTTCACCACTATAAACTCATTTATGAAACAAAGTGAGTGTGGAGCGAGATGTTCATTAATAGGAAACAATGACTGACGCCAACCGCCAAGCCACTGCTCGCATGAGGCTGACAGTGGTCCAGGAAACAACCAGTCAAACAACCCTGCTCAATGCAACACAGGAGGCAAAAACTTTCACAAAAGGAACTGAAAAGCTGCAACGATACCATCTGATAGAGACATGCCACGTAGTCTATTCATCGGGAAAAGCAACCTTCACCAAGGGAGTCCCAATCTGAAGCATGGCAACACAAACCATCCAGATCACACAAGGAGGGTAACACAAACCATGCTAGGGAGAGGGACCAGCTTTTACTCACACACAAGTATGCACTGCCTGCCACACATGTGCCAGTCACTGTGTTAAACACCAGGTATGTCACAGGGAATAGAATTTCAGCAGTCCCTGATCACACTTACAATCTACTGGGGGAAAGCAACACATTTTCAAAATAGTAATAAAATAAATATACTGGGGTAAATGAAGGAAGAGTGGGGGGAAAACATCATCATTTAACACAGGGGAGGGGTTACAAAGAACAAGATGCTCTGAATCAGAACAGTGAGAGGGTTTGTACTTTATATTGGCTAGGACCATCTCTCTGGGTCTCTAAAGGGTCACTGAACCCAAGACCTGAAGGATGTTAATATATACAGGACTTCCCTGGTGGTCTCGTGGTTAAGAATCCACCTGCCAATGCAGGGCACAGAGGATTGATCTTGGCCTGGGAAGACTTCACATACCACAGGGCAACCAAGCCCGTGCACCACAACTAATGAACCAGCACACCCTAGAGCCTGCGGCCTCAACAAGAGAAGCCTCACAATGAGAAGCTCACACACCGCAACCACAGAGTCACCCCCGCTCACTGCAACCAAAGAAAACCCATGTGCAGCAATGAAGACCCGGCGCAGCCATAAATGAATAAATTAAAAAAAAAAAAAGAATACAGAACACCGCAGGCAGAGAGTACAAGACAAGCATGAAAGCCCTGAAGCAGCGGGAACTCAGTGTTAAAGGAACTGAAAGAAGACCAGACTGGAAGCAGAAAGTGACATATGACATGGAGAGAGCAGTAAGGGCCAACTTATACAAAGCCAGGAAAGCCAAGGTAAGGAGTTCAGATCTTAGATTCTAAGCACACTAGGAAGGCAATGAAGGGGTTTAAGCATTAGAGCAACACGGCTTTATGTGTGTTTAAAAGAACACATTAAAGGGAGCAGGACCAAGAGCAGAGAGATAAGTTAGGACAACATGGCAATTGTCAGGCAAGAGATGATGGGAACATGGAGAAGGTTCTGGAAGGTAGAATAAAGAAAAGTGAAACACATCAACATGTACTGAGGGTAGAACTCACAAGACCACTGACAGAACTGATCAGGTGTGAGGGAAAGAAGTGATGAAATAATCACACATGTCTCCAGTATAAATAACTGGATGGCTGGTGCCATCACTGAGCTTGGAAAAAAGGAGAAGAACAATGAGACTGAGAAAATAAGAGTTAAGGTTTGGGGACCTCCTTGGTGGTTCAGGGGTTAAGACTCCATGCTCCCAGTGCAGGGGGTACAGGTTCCATCCCTGGTTGGGGCACTAAGATCCCACCTGCTGCCTGACATGGCCAAACAATAAGAAAAATATACCAATGCAGTTATAATACATATATTTTAAAAATACTTACGGTTTAGACAGGTTATATTGAGATGGATTTCCATCCAAGTGGTAATATCAAGCTAAAGTTATAAGGTTCTAGTGATCAAAGGGAAAAATCTAACCACAAATATAAATCTGGATTTCTACAGATGATATTTAAGGTCATGGAAGCTGAGGCTCCCACATAGGAAGAACACTAAGAAGAGATAAAAGTTCTCCTAATTTAGGTGCCAAACCAGCCTTGAGAATTCAAGGAGACAAAGTAGAAAGGTAGTCATAAGGACCTGGGGGTGCGGGAAATGGGTAGTTATTGCTCAAAGGTTATAGAAGTTCACTTTGGGAAGTTGAAAAAGTCCTGCCTGTGGATGGTGATGATGGTTGCACAGAATGTGTATGTACTTAGCGCCATGTTCAAATGGTAAAATTTTATGATTAATTTTATGCTATGTATCTTTCACTATAATTAAAAAAAAAAAAAAACTAAACCTTGAAAAATTCAAGCATTCAGGCATTGGGTAGAATAGGAGATGCTGAAAAAATAGGAGGACAAGGAGCTTCTGGGAAGATAGCGAATGACAAAGTCACCGAAGATGAATGAAAAATCTAAGACTTATCTGCCTACAGGAGAGTCCCTCAAGGGAAAAAGAACTGAAAGCTACTGAGGGGGTAAGACTTTGACATATTCCTTGTATTCTTGGAACATGGAGACCACAGGTAATCTTGACACAACCAACTACGTGGAAGGCTGAGTACAAGAGATGTGGTGAGTTGAGAAGAGAAGGGATTTTGAAGGAGAGCATTATTAATAGAAAAATCTTTCAAGTTTTAATTCTAAAAAGAAGCAGAAAAGCAAGACAGTGGCTGGAAGGGAATGTAGGCTCAAGGGAAATACAGCAGTTGCTAATAGCCTAGCCAAATGTCCTGCTGCTGCTAAGTCACTTCAGTCGTGTCTGACTCTGTGGAACCCCATAGACGGCAGCCCACCAGGCTCCCCTGTCCCTGGGATTCTCCAGGCAAGAACACTGGAGTGGGTTGCCATTTCCTTCTCCAATGCATGAAAGGGAAAAAATAAAGTGAAGTTGCTCAGTCGTATCCGACTCCTAGCAACCCCATGGACAGCAGCCTACCAGGCTCCTTCATCCATGGGATTTTCCAGGCAAGAGTACTGGAGTGGGGTGCCATTGCCTTCTCTGAGCCCAATGTCCACTTTCTCCCAAATAGAACCTCCAATTTTTAACTGGGCACATGGACACCTAAAATAAGTACTCTGCCTTCCTTGAAGAATTGGTATGGTCAGGTAACTCAGTTCTTCTGAGTTATGGGAAATGATAGCAGATTCTGAGAAATGGATTACCTTTGTCTGTCTTCCATCCTGCTCTTTGGACTGTGATGTCTAACGCTCCAACTTGGATTATGAAGATAAAGGCCATCGCCTGCGAGCCTTGGAAACTGTACAGGCAGAATCGACATGGTTTACTGCGGTCTTGAGTGAGCACTGGCGCCTCCCAGACTTGCACTGCCCTGCTACACAATTCTTTAAGGGGAAATAATCTTCCATCTTATCTTAAACAACATATCACTCATTTTGCTTTCTGTTTATTTTCTGTTTCTACAGACAATTCTAATTCTAACTAATAGAGGCAGTTTTTGTCTGTCTTTAACATGGGAGACACTACTTGATGAGAGTGTAAATTGACACAGTCACTACAGAGAAGAGTATAGATTCCTCAGAAATCAAACACAGAACTACCATACAACCCAGCAATTCTACCACTGGGCATATACCCAGAGAAAACCATAACTCAAAAAAATACATGCACCCCAGTGTTCACTGCAGCACTATTTACAACAGCCAGGACATGGAACCATTGTAAGTGTCCATCAACAGAGTAACAGATAAAAAACGATGCAGTATCTATATATAATGGAATATTAATCAGCCATAAAAAGGAATGAAATCTGGTCATTTGTAGAGACATGGATGGATGTACAGAGTGTCATACAGTATGAAGAAAAAAACAAGTATTATATATTAACACATATATGTGGAATCTGGGAAAATTATATATATGATCTTATTTGTAAAGCAGAAACAGAGACACAAATGTAGAGAAATATATGGATATCAAGAGGGAAAGAGGGTGGTGGTGGAAGGAATTGGGAGATTGGGATTGACACATATATATTATTGCTTGTTGTTGTCATTCAGTCGCTCAGTCATTTCTGACTCTTTGCAACCCCATGGACTGTAGCACACCAGCTCCTCTGTCCTCCACTATCTCCTAGAGTTTGCTCAAATTCATGTCCAATGAGTCAGTGGTGCTATCTAACCATCTCATCCTGTGCTGCCCTCTTCTCCTTTTGTCTTCAATCTTGCGCAATATCAGGGTCTTCTTCAATGAGTTTGCTCTTTGCATCAGGTGGCCAAAGTATTGGAGCTTCAGTTTCAGCAACTGTTCTTCCAAAGACTAGTGTAGTGACTAGTGTAAGCAGATATACTATTGATACTATAAATAAGATTAAAAAACCTAGTGAGAATATAGTATATGGCCCCAGGAACTCTACTTAACGCACTGCAGTGACCTGAATGGGAAAGAAGCCCAAAAGGGAGGGGTACATGTATATGTATGGCTAATTCATCATAGTGCTGTACAGCAGAAACTAACACAACATTGCAAAACTACACTCCAATAAAAATTGATTTTTAAAAAAATGAAAAAATAAAATAAGACACTAGAACACAACTGTGTGTCAATGGGAGTAATCCCATGAGAGAGACTGACTCAAGACAGAAGAGGATAAAGTCTAAGGCATGAAGCATGTGGGATATGCAAATCCAGTGTGGTTAGAAAGATGAGAACCAGGAGAAAGCCAAATCATGCAGAACCTTGAAAACTATGGTAAGGATTTTCCTTTTTTACCTAAAAGCAATGGGAAACAACTAGACATCTTTTAACAGGTAAGTAGTATACTTAATGTGTATTTTTTCAAAGATCCCTGACTGTGGTCTGGAAAAGGTAATAGAGAGAGAGCCAAGAGAGGGAGCAAGGAGACCAGTTAGATGGTTATTTTGGCAATCCAGATGAAAATGGTGTTGGCTTCAAACAGGATCATGATTAGGCACTACAGCAAAGTGATTGAATATGATGAAGACAGTACTGGCAGGACTCTATCTGATGATGTGTGAGAGCTCAGGGAGTGGGAGCAGTCAAGGTCATGACTTGGACAGCACTGTAAATGGTGCTGCCATCCACTGACACAGGGACGTGGGGAGAATACACAGCTGGGGGAGCTCAGTTTTGAACATACTAGGGAACTTCCCTGGTGGTCCAGTGGCTAAGACTCCACGCTCCCAATGCAGAGGTCCAGGTTTGATCCCTGTTTAAGGAACTAGATCTCAGACACCACAAGATTTCACGTGCCACAGAGAAGATCAAAGATCCCATGTGCCATAACTAAGATCCAGCACAGCCAAAAAAAGTTTAAAGAAAATTTTTGAACATACTAATTTTTAAGCTCCTGAGTTAATCAAATGGAAGTACCCAGCAAGTAACTGGCTTGTTCTCAGCAGCTTTACTCATAATAGCCCAAAACGGGAAACAGTCAAGAAACAGATAAATCGTGGTAGGTTTCATACAATGCAACATAACTAATTAATAAAAAGGAATGAATTACTGATATATGTAACAATATGGATGAAACCCAAAAACACTATGCTGAGTGAAAAAACTCTTATACCAGAGTATATACTGTATGTTTCAACATACATAATATTCTAAAACACAAAATACTAATCTTTGATTTATTTTTTTTAATTTTATTTTATTTTTAAACTTTACATAATTGTATCAGTTTTGCCAAATATCAAAATGAATCCATCACAGGTATAAGAAAACTCAGAAGAGTGGTTACTTCTGAGTTTAGGAAGATTCAAGAGGGCCTAGGGGAAGGGGTGGGAGGAAATTTTTCCAAGCTATAGTCCATATCATCATTAGAGTTTGAGTTACATGGATGTATATTGTACATTTGACAAGACAGAGAATGCTACATTGATTTTTAACAACAACAAAACACTATGGATAAATTAGGTATGCACGGTAAAGGGCTGAAGTGTGCTGTCTACACATCAGCCTGGAATGCATCAAAAAGCCGGATTCGTGAAAAAATAGAAGGATGGACAGATGATCCATTTGTGATGAAGCAAATACTTTTAAAGTAATTGTAGAATATAAATAGAGGGTACAGGGCATCCCTTGCATAATCCTTTCAACTTTTCTGTATTTTTATAACAACACGGTGGAAAAGCCTCACAAAACCAAACTGCATTTCTTTAAAAGCAATAACTAAGATTTTACAAAAACACAGACAAGCAAATTCTTCCTTTCTTTTCTTCGTATCTTCACTTCGACTGTGAATCCATGAATGTTTACTACTAAGGAACTTGTAACCAATTCAATCACCAAGAAAATTATTATGTTATGCCATCTGAAATCATTATCAAAGACCCAAAATACAGACTTTGCAGAAGAAGAGTTAAGTAGAAATATTCTAATGCATTTTAAGCAATGAAACCATGATAATTTCGGGGAGAGGTACAAAAAGTCCCAACTAAAACAGGCAAAATGATGGTCATTCTGATTTATGCAACATGTTAACAGAGAATGTTTTCTTATTTTCATGCACTGGAAGGTCTTTAGGACCTATTTAACAAGTAGGTAACTATTACTAGCATACCAAATGTCACATTATGTTACTCATTAATGTATTTTTTCCATGTTTCCCTAGGAATCCTGCTTATATTCTTATTTCCACTACCAAATACAAGTGTTTTACTTAAAGAAAACTCCTCAGTCACTCTTTGCAAAAAATATCAACTATAAAATTATTAATGGCTTAGTTAAACTATACTAAAAATTTATCTTCAAAAAATAAAATCGAATTTCCCCCTTTCTCCCCATGCAAAAGGGTTTACTGAGGATGATCCAACCAAAGTAGTAACACCAGGAACTTGAATCCTGAGGATCAAGACAGAGCTCAAGGGCTGGCTGAGGAGGAGCTGATTGCATTCAGGAGCAAGGACATGACTTTTTGAGGGCCCAGAGAATGATGCAGGGCTGGTCTGAAACTGTGTAGAAGATCTGCATTAAAAACAAGACAGCTGGTGGCTGGGCTCTAGACAGGCGTGAGAGCCTGACCAGTTTCCAGGGTTTGTACTTAGACATCTGCCAAGGTGTTCCAGAGGACGGTGGCCATGATGATAGAGGAGGAAAAGAAGAGCAGTAGAGGTGGAAGAGCAGGACACCCGTCGTGTGGCTCAACAGAACCCACCAGCCCACAAAGTGCTGCTTCTGGGTCTCAGGTTCCTATTGGCCCTTGCTGATGCAGGGCATCCATTTAACTCTGCCTCTCTGGTACCTGGCACCTTCCCCACCAAATTCAATGGCTCCTTCAGGCCAGGCAGAGGAGTGGAGGTAAGACCTAGACCCTTATTTCCTTTCTGGGGTGCAGTGGGGCAGCATTTCCTTAGGTCAGTACAGTGCAAAAGCAGAGAATGGAGCCACCAAGGTGTGAGTGAGAGCCAGGTACAGCAAACAGGTGATGAACGTGGTCTCCAGGAGGCTGACCTGCACCATCAGAGGCAGTACGGGCCAAGGAGACACTGATAGCGGGGTGCCAGTGGCCAGGAATAAGTCCATCATCATGAGCAGAAAGATGCGTAGCCCAAGAGAAGTGCTCTCTTTCTGCTGGCAGGAAGAAGCTGAAGGTACTGATGACAAACAAAAAGCCATCGGGGACCAAAGGACGCATCACGCAAAGGCTGGACCTGCACCTGGTGGCCACCTGTTTAGATGAAAGGGCCTCGGACGAGTGTGAAATTCTGTTCATCAAAGGCAAAAGAGAAGATGTCCAGGTTACAGATGCGGACCACTCATGGTGGCTGCTCATTTCTGGACCTTCACTGCTGACATGCGTCATGAGACCTGCAGGTGCCTGATCCACACGCATGAACTCCTCAATAAAGATATCTAGAAGCCACAGGCTCTCAGCTGCCATGCTGAGCTTCCTGATGTCCCCATATGCCTCTGGGTTCCGCCTGGTGGATACACTGTATGAGGTCATATTTAGCCACAGGAATGATGTCCTCAGCTGAAGCTGTGCATCCACTTCCAGGACAACAGACAGGGTGAAGGAGAGGCTGATGTGAGTGGGATGCTGTAGAGCATGACTGGACAGAAAACTTTCTGTCAAACGACAGCATCTACCTCCATGCTGGTCAAAGTCCAAGTGACCAACAGAGTGTTTCCTCTCACTTGAAGCAGCAGGTAGAGAAGGAGGCAAACTCTTCTCCATGGAGTCAACCTCTTTCCATTGTCCCCTCCTAGGCTCTTCTCTGGAGACTCAGTGATGATATTGACATGAACAGACTAGAGGCCACACCTTGAGCCCTACCTCGAATTATCTTCTTAATTAAAATTTTTCATTAAACCATTTTCAAAATCAGCAAAAAATTAAAATGCTCAAGGTCAACTCTCATTTATTCAACCAGTCCTTACAAAGAGCTTATTATGCAGCAAGGACTACTGTTGACACTATATGAAAAAGTTTTCATTTAGTAACATAAATGTTTAATTATACACTTAATTATACAATTATATTTAATTATACATTCACTGCTTGGGAAACTATAATTTATTGCTTGTTTCAACAGTGAAGTTTTTAACCTATAGTCTGGTGAATTTAGTAAGACAAGTACCTTCCTTACTGTACATGCTATTCATTTGGGCCTTTCCTGTATAAAACTTTTTATACTTTTTTAAATTTTTTTGAAAATTTATTTATTTTAATTGGAGGCTAATTACTTTACAATACTGTAGTGGTTTTGCCATACATTGACATGAATCAGCCATGGGTGTACATGTGTCCCCCATCCTGAACCCCCCTCCCACCTCCCTCCCCATCCTATCCCTCAGGGTCATCCCAGTGTACCGGCCCTGTGTACCCTGTCTCATGCATCGAACCTGGACCGGCGATCTGTTTCACATATGGTACTATAAATGTTTCCATGCTATTCTCTCAAATCATCCCACCCTCGCCTTTTCCCACAGAGTCCAAAAGTCTGTTCTTTACATCTGTGTCTCTTTTGCTGTCTCGTATATAGGGCCATTGTTACCATCTTTCTAAACTCCATATATATGCATTAATATACTATATCAGTGTTTTTCTGACTTACTTCACTCTGTATCAGATCAGATCAGATCAGTCGCTCAGTCATGTCCAACTCTTTGCGACCCCATGAATCGCAGCACGCCAGGCCTCCCTGTCCATCACCAAATCCCGGAGTTCACTCAGACTCACGTCCAACAAGTCAGTGATGCCATCCAGCCATCTCATCCTCTGTCGTCCCCTTCTCCTCCTGCCCCCAATCCCTCCTAGCATCAGAGTCTTTTCCAATGAGTCAACTCTTCACATGAGGTGGCCAAAGTACTGGAGTTTCAGCTTTAGCATAATTCCTACCAAAGAAATCCCAGGGATGATCTCCTTCAGAATGGACTGGTTGGATCTCCTTGCAGTCCAAGGGACTCTCAAGAGTCTTCTCCAACACCACACTTCAAAAGCATCAATTCTTCGGCGCTCAGCCTTCTTCACAGTCCAACTCTCACATTCATACATGACCACAGGAAAAACCGTAGCCTTGACTAGACGAACCTTTGTTGGCAGAGTAATGTCTCTGCTTTTGAATATGCTATCTAGATTGGTCATAACTTTCCTTCCAAGGAGTAAGCGTCTTTTAATTTCATGGCTGCAGTCACCATCTGCAGTGATTTTGGAGCCCAGAAAAATAACGTCTGACACTGTTTCCACTGTTTCCCCATCTATTTCCCATGAAGTGATGGGACCGGATGCCACGATCTTCGTTTTCTGAATGTTGAGCTTTAAGCCAACGTTTTCACTCTCCACTTTCACTTTCATCAAGAGGCTTTTGAGTTCCTCTTCACTTTCTGCCATAAGGGTTGTGTCATCTGCATATCTGAGGTTATTGGTATTTCTCCAGGCAATCTTGATTCCAGCTTGTGCTTCCTCCAGTCCAGCATTTCTCATGATGTACTCTGCATATAAGTTAAATAAACACGGTGACAATATACAGCCTTGATGAACTCCTTTTCCTATTTGGAACCAGTCTGTTGTTCCATGTCCGGTTCTAACTGTTGCTTCCTGACCTGCATACAGATTTCTCAAGAGGTAGGCCAGGTGATCTGGTATTCCCATCTGTTTCAGAATTTTCCACAGTTGATTGTGATCCACACAGTCAAAGGCTTTGGCATAGTCAATAAAGCAGAAATAGATGCTTTTCTGGAACTCTCTTGCTTTTTCCATGATCCATTGGATGTTGGCAATTTGATCTCTGGTTCCTCTGCCTTTTCTAAAACCTGTATATAGTAGGCTCTGTATAGTAGGCTCCAGTTTCATCTACCTCGTTAGAACTGATTCAAATGCATTCTTTTTAATGGCTGAGTAATATTGCATTGTGTATATGCACTACAGCTTTCTTATCCATTCATCTGCTGATGGACATCTAAGTTGCTTCCGTGTCCTAGCTATTATAAACAGTGCTGCGATGAACACTGGGGTACAAGTGTCTCTTTCAATTCTGGTTTCCTCAGTGTGTATACTGCTACTGCTGCTGCTAAGTCGCTTCAGTCGTGTCCGACTCTGTGCGACCCCCATAGACGGCAGCCCACCAGGCTCCCCCGTCCCTGGGATTCTCCAGGCAAGAACACTGGAGTGGGTTGCCATTTCCTTCTCCAATGCATGAAAGTGAAAAGTGAAAGCGAAGTCACTCAGTCGTGTCTGACTCTTAGCGACCCCATGGACTGCAGCCTACCAGGCTCCTCAGTTCATGGGATTTTCCAGGCAAGAGTACTAAGCAGTGGGATTTCTGGGTCATGTGGAAGTTCTATTTCCAGTTTTTTAAGGAATCTCCACATAATTCTTTTTAAATTCCCAAAGAAAGGCTTATTAATCCATCAAGTAAACATCTACTTAGAGCCCATTGTTAAAGGAAAGAGAAATAGCTAAGTGAGCACAAGGCTGGTCCCAAGTCCTCAGTTTCTAAATTCTTCTCTGGTCTGAATTAGGGGGAAAAAAATTTCTTTGGCCACATTTGTGGGATCTTAGTTCCACGCTGGGGACTGAACCCAAGGCCCCAGCAGTGAAAGCACTGAGTCCTATCCACTGGACCACCCGGGAAGTCCCAGGAAAAATAATGAACAAGACCCACCACCACCACCACCACCCCACCCCAGTTTTAGAGGGAAGAGAAATCTTGTTTTACAGGTTGATGGGTCCTGGTTTGCAAACTGTAACGGGCCCGAAGCAAAGTGCTTTCAATAAATGTGGTAAACAAACAGCAGAACTCAATGTCATCAATAAAACTGAGCTTTCCCAAATAACAGTATATTGGAGTCACACACACACTCCATTTAAACTGATGCAATGTTTGAGATGTGTGTTTGTTAAAAGGGCAAGTGAAGTAGCGTAAAGCTCCAGTGTGACCACTGGGATACAGAATGTTGTGCCAAAGAAAAATTTTGAGAATTTTTTTCAACAAGAGTCAGACCTAAAAGGCTACGAATTCATCTGGAAAAAAAAAAAAAAAAAAACTAAGTGGAAAGTTTACGTTTTAAACTTTATTGATATTTTCCCTCTCTTTTATAAGGTCATTCGGTGAAGATCAAAAGCTCACAAGAGGAATTCATGGAAGAAAAGGCAAGGAAAAGTCGTTACAACTACTTTTTGTATAAATTGGTGTACCTGACCCAAGGCAATAATATGCACTGACTGAAATCAGAGCATCTAAAGATTATATAAAACTCCATTTTCTCAAGCCAAATGATTACGGGAATCTTCCAAAAGAAGTTTGACTCCAGTCTTCCCGTGCATTTTGTTATAAAGTAGAAGACCACAAAATATTTAATTCGGTGCTCACTGCCAATTTTCTACTTATTATGTTCACACACAAAAGTCATTTACAGTAAGTCAAGATGAGACAAAAGCTCCTGGTATACATCAGCACTTCATAAACACACACACACGCATGAGCTCCACTTCATCCATGTAAACTTACAAAGCAGGCACGATCCCCTTTAACACTTGAAAAGGAAGTTTAGAGAGATTAAAGAGTTTGCTTGGATCATGTAGCTCTGAGTCAGGAGCATCGTTCAGTTCTGGCTTTGCCATTACCTAGCTATAAATCCTATATATTTGTAAGTCACCTCTCTGACACCCTATTCTCTCGTATGCAAAATAAAAAAGACACAACTGAACATTTCTATTCCTTTAAAAGGTTAATTTGGGTTTTTAGGGCCTGATGATGGATGCCCAGACTTCTTGCTTGCACTCTTCCCCTCTACCCTGTCTTCCTTGTCTTGGTCTAATTCCACTCTTCTCCACCCACTCCACAAGAAGGTGGTAAAAGGAACAGCTCTCCTACCCCGAAAGAGGACTTAAAAAGTGTTGATAGTTGACAACACATCTGATTTTTAAAGGAAAAAAACTGTAAACAGAGAAATTAAAACTACTTCCTAAAAATAGACTGTTCATGACTTTCATTTTATACTACAGTTTTTTCATGATTACAGTGGATGAATGAGAACTGACTTCATAAAATTCCCTCAAATGCCTCACATCTTCACTACAAAAAATAAATAAATCATTGTGGTGATCTCACAATAACAAGTTTGGTAGACATGGAAGCAACTTAAATGTCCATCAACAGAGGAATAGATAAAGAAGATGCGGTATAGATATAAGATGGAATAGTACTCAGCCATGAAAAAGAATGAAATAATGCCCTTTGAAGCAACATGGATGGATCTAGAGATTGCCATTCCGAGTGAAGTTAGTCAGACAGAGAAAGACAAATATCATATGGTGTCACTTACACATGAAATCTTTAAAAAGGGTACAAATGAACTTATCTATAAAACAAAGAGTTACAGATGTAGAAAACAAAATTATGATTACCAGGGGATGGGGAAGTGACATATACACACTGCTATATATAAATTAAATAACTAGCAAGTACCTACTGCATAGCACAGAGAACCCTACTCACTATTCTATAACAGCCTAAAAGGGAAAAGAGTGGCTATATATATATAACTGATTCACTTTGCTATACACCTGAAACCAACACAACATTGTAAATCGATGTAAACTGCAAATCAATCCAATAAAAAAAATTTTTCTTAAGTTTGGTAAAGACGCATCATCAACTGCAAGTGAGAAATTATATATCTAGGCTATATTTATTTTTTTTGTTTTTTGTTTTTTTTTTAATTTTATTTTACTTTTAAAATTTACATAATTGTATTAGTTTTGCTAAATATCAAAATGAATCTGCCACAGGTATACATGTAAATGTCATTCTTTGTAAGTTAACTCTGAAAGAGAAGGCCAAGGGAAATAAATGAGTAGTTTTGTCTGAATCCTGTTTATAATCTACACAGGTACAAAACTTATGGTAGTTAAGTAGAAAACAAAATCTTAGTTTGGTAAGTAGTCATCTGTGCCTTTCGTGAAACTTCTGAGCTGCAGTGAATTGAGATTTTTCCATCCAGCCTAATTGTGAACCTCTCTTTCTAGTTCATTATTGAAAAGACAGAATAAGCTATCACTTCCAATGTATCTGTCAAAGGAGCTTAAATATTAAATAGAGAAAGCAGGTTAAATAGCATCAAATGGCTGAGATATGTGTATTTGAAATTCCTTGCAGACGGGAACTCAAGAGAAAAACAAGTGTACACGGAATAATTCAGTGGGTATTTGAGAGGAAGCATGATATTAACATTTGAATGCCTACTACAGGGACATGCCAAGCAGGAGGTTTTCTGTAGGTTGATTCATTTAATCAAGTCTTTAATCCTCTAAAAGGTAGGCATTACTATCCCATTTAACAGGTGAAGAAAGAAACTAGGTAATTTGCCCAAGGTCACACAGCTAATAAATACTGATGATCTATTTCCAGCTCAAATACACTTGAATATAAATGGCATGAAAAGTCTTTATACTTCCTCCTCCCACCTTTTCCATGCTTGGCTAGGGATTCAAATATACATGATTATAGAGCCCACACTCCTCAACAAGAGAAGCCACCACAGTGAGAAGCCTGAGCACAATTAGAGAGTAGCCCCTGCTTGCAGCAAGGCCCCACACAGCCAAAAATAAACAGCTTAAAAAACACACATGGTTATAGATTTCTACTGCTCATCTCTTACTACCGAGTATGAATCCATACATGACAACCTGAAACTGAACAGCAACCATACCAAATGTATTTAATATCTCAATAAGGAAATAAGATCCAGTGTACCAAACTGCTATCTTCAGGTTTTTTTGAAATTTTCACTTAATTCTGCTATTAAAAAAAAAAAATTTTATAAAGAAGCTAAAAATCTGAAAAACGAAAAATAATTTTTAAACTACATGATTATGACAATTTATCAACTTCTACAGCAAGAGAGATGAGAAGATAGCATAAGATAGTGCAAGATAGAACTTGTACTTCCAGCAACAGGGTAAACTGGATAATCAGATAAAGCCATTTAAGTAGAAAATATCTTAAAAAATAAAAAGGTATTTTAGAACATACGGAAATTCTTCAGACATCAGAAATGATAAAAGAGATAAGTGAAGAATCAGCAACTGCCATAGAAATGTCTATTATTTAACCTGGTAGCCTTTAGTCTGGATTTAAACACCAAGACCAGAGAATGGAAAATAAAGTTCACATCAAAAACACTCACATAAAGCTACAGAGGTCAAAACAAATAAAACTGCCCCTTACTGATGGATCATGCCTGGCTTTTCCTTGGCGAAATGAGGGGAAAGAGAGGAAGTCTCTCCTGAGAATTTTTTTTAATTAAAAAAAAAAAAAAAGTATTGAAGTATAATTGATTTACAATAATGTGCTAATTTCTGCTGTACAGTAAAGTGACTCAGTTATACATATATTCTTTTTCATATTCTTTTCCATTATGGTTTATCACAGGATACTGAATCTAGCTCCCTATGCTATACTCCAGGACCTTACTATTTATCCATCCTATATATTCTAGTCCGCATCTAAAGCAGCATTTCCTTTCATTTAAGCCCAAGGCCGCTGGGGGTTTTAAGCTCATGGTTCTGTCTGTATGACTAGCAGAGTTGAGAACTGAGAACCGCAGTGCGCCTGGGAACTCCCTCGAAAGAGCACCCTCCCCACCACCACTCAGCACACAGATACAACACCGAAGTACAACAAACATTATCAACAGGGTTTTTATTGTCTTGAGTGTATTCATTCAGCAGTTCAAATTCATTTTTCAAGTTTCCTATGAGCGGTTTCTCTGTTAAATCTAAATCCTCAGACGTCACATGAACTCTTCACTCTTTTTTCCTTCCCTAATAAACTACATTTGTTTTGGTGATGATTTTGATTAAATTTTGTTTCCTCTGAAAGAATAAAGCAGTGTTCACATTTTTTTTTGATGTACAATTGAGTTACAATGTTGTATTAATTTCTGCTGTAAAGTGATTTGTTACATATGTGTATAAATTTAAATATTCTTTTCCATTATGGATTATCATAGGATATTGAATATAGTTTCCCTGTGCTAGGACCTTGTTGTTTATCTATGCGATATATAAAAGCTGCTGCTGCTGCTGCTGCTAAGTCGCATCAGTCATGTCCGACTCTGTGCGACCCCATAGATGGCAGCCCACCAGGCTACCCCGTCCCTGGGATTCTCCAGGCAAGAACACTGGAGTGGGTTGCCATTTCCTTCTGAAATGCGTGAAAGTGAAAAGTGAAAGTGAAGTCACTCAGTCATGTCCGACTCCTAGCGACCCCATGGACTGCAGCCCACCAGGCTCCTCCATCCATGGGATTTTCCAATCTGCTAATCTCAAACTCCCAATCCACTCCTTCCCTATCCACTAAGAATTCTCAAACCCAAGCCTATACTAGTGCACCCTTGGTAACAGGATCCACAAACAAAACAAATTCATTTGGAATAGCCTTAGGCTAAGGCTGTGCTCTCAGGCAGAGAGACAAATACTGTCTGGAGCAAAGGACTTTAAACACAGTCTTCAAAGAAATCTCATGGTTAAAAACCCAATGATTATGATGAGCTCACAATCAAAAATATCACTAAAGATATTCGAGGAAAAACTATGACTAGTGAAGAATAACAGACTACAAAAAAAGACCACCAAAATAATAACAGAAGCTACAGAAAAAGACCACCAAAATAATGCAGATACTACAGTAATTGACATAGACTATTTATGCTTATAAAAATTTATCAAAAGTATGTTGAAGGAACAAGATACCATCAAAACTAATCATGCAGATTTCAAAAATAATCATGAGTGGGCAGGAACACTGAGAAAGCCCCTTTCCTAAGCCTCAGGCACAGAGAGCTTGCCTAACACTGAGGCTTGGGGGAGAAGGGAGACTATCAACTCACCCTCTACCCCACCATGAACCCTGCACCAAGTAACAAGCAACAACAGTCTACTGGCAAGGGAAGAGGTGGGAACACGGGGTGCCCTGGGGCCCAGGTATGCAGCACTGACCTGAAAACTGAGGTGGATCACTGAGAAAACCTTCCTGCCCACCCAAGGACTCATACTAAGCTCAAGGTAGCAGCAGGCCACCACTGAGGAAATTTAATCCTGTATTGTACTCACAATAAATATAAATATAGGAAAAGCAAAATTTAAATTCAGCTTAACTGCTGACAATGGTAACAGTTATATATATCAAGAGACTGAAGGAAAAAGAGAAATTACCACTTCAGTTCAGTTCAGTTGCTCAGTCGTGTCTGACGCTTTGCGACCCCATGAATCGCAGCATGCCAGGCCTCCCTGTCCATCACCAATTCCTGGATTTCACTCAAATTCATGTGCATCGAGTCAGTGATGCCATCCAGCCATCTCATCCTCTGTCGTCCCCTTCTCCCCCTGCCCCCAATCCCTCCCAGCATCAGAGCTTACTGATACACTATTCACCCCAGTTTCCGTTGTTCTTTAGCACATAATACCTGACACAATTTAAAAATCACTAGACACAAAAAGGGAAAAAAAGAGCCATGATTAATAGACAACACCGTCAACAGAACCAGACTCCAAGATGGCCCAGACTTCCTTAAGTATCAAATAGGATATTTAAAATGATTATAAATATGGTAAGGACATAACTGAATAAAATGATCAATGTATGTATATGAGGGAGGTAGATTTACTACAGAGATGAAAACTATATAAAAAGAGTCAAATGAAAATGCTTAAAATTCAGAGCAAAGTCATGGACTGAGGAAAAAACACTTACAAAACATATCTCCGATAAAGGACCTGTGTCCAGAACTCTTACTACTTCAATAAATAACATATTTTAAAAATTAGCAAAGTGTTGACACTGAACAAAAGATGCTATATGAATAGCCAAGAGCACATGAAAAATTTCTCAGCAACACTGGCCATAAGAAAAAAGTAAATACATCTGCAATGAAAAATTACTAAGGTATCCACTAGAATGACTACCATTAAAAAGATGGACAGTATCAAGTGCTGACAAGGACGTGAAAAACGACAATTCTCATGCATTGTTGGTGGGAAGGTAAAATCATACACTTTACAACACATTGGGCAGTGTTTGATAAAGTGAAATATACACGTACATATAAGCCAGCAATTCCACTTGAAGGCACTTACCCAAGAGAAACAAAAACATATGTCTACACAAAGACTTTTATGCGAATTTCACAGAAACTTCATTTATGAATAGCCATAAAATGTGAACAACTCAAGTACCTGTGGGTGGGTGAATGAACAACAGCAAAAATGAAGTATATCTATACAACAGATGTCTACTCAGAACCAAAACAATAAATTACCAATACACCTGACCACCTAGATGAATCTCCAAAATTTACTGTAAGTAAAAAGATACAAGAGACTAAAATATCGTATGATTCTAGTTTTACAACATTCTGAAAAAGGCAAAACTGTAGGGAGAGAAACAGATTGGTGGTTGTCAGATGCTAGAGGCTGAAAGGAAGGAAACTGCTCTTTCATTAAAACTTATAAATTAAATTTTCAAAATCAACTTACAAATAAAATCATTTATTTATTCAATAAACACTAAGTACCTATAGCACAGTAGGCACTGACAAAAAAAGAGGTTCTTTTAGTTGCATAACTCTGAATTTTCAGAAAAGCAACTGATGAGAACAAACAAAATAAAACTCATTTAATCCAAGTTTTCCATTATGTGTGGACAAAGTTATCAGTCAAAACTCTAAATATTTTCCCCATCTTCTTATAAAACTGTTACAAAATAGCCTGTATTTTACCATGATAATTTATATATTTATTAGAGTTGAACCATATGAAATTTCAGTATAATCAACAAAATAGTTCTTTCCTATGTTCCCCGAGACAAGATCTCAACTAAGAAATTTGTTCATCAATGGTCATGTCACACCTTCTCTTTGTAATGCAAAATAATCAACGACTGAATTTCTAGTCAAAACATCTGATATTTTGGGTGAGCTTCTTTTCACTTTTGAGAATTATTCCCAAAATCCAGACTAAAATGTGTTATTCATCTTGTAAATAGAAATGATTGCCATGGAGACTTAGCTGACTTCTGGTTTCTTATTTCTAATACAAAGACTAAAGGACAACAAAGTTATTCCCATTTTTAGTCCAAAGTCTTATCTTTAACCTCCTTCTTTACCATTAGTACAAAACATGTGACAATCCTTCTCAAAAGGTTTATTTCATCAAGGCATTTTAAAGTGGAATATACCTACTTATAAAAAAATGTACTTGCCAGAATCAGGAAAACTTAAAAGGAATATCCTTTTGTTGAATAAGCAATATTAGATGGTATAATTCATGCAAATAACTTTAGAAAAAATGTCAATGTTCATGCTTTAACACTATCTTAGTATCTTTTTATAAGTCACTGGGGCATATGTACACTTCTAGTGGATTATTTCCATTAACTGTGCTGACAGTATTTGGCCTGGAGGAACTACTAATTCTACGGTCCCTGACGTCTTCTTTAGGCACCTAACTGACAGGTGTCACTCAACAACCACACACCAGGAAAATGGAGTTTCAGGACCATGAGTCTCACAAAGAACTGCATCACAGAGAAAACACAATGAACAGAAATTCATTAAACATTAGAGATGAAACTTTTCATCCCTCATGCATAATATTTTTCAGAATCCCAAAATATGAAAGTTCTCCAAGTTAAAAAGTCTAGTTTTCTTTTTCCAATGTTTTTCCTCAAGCCACACTCAAATTTTTCTGCTTTTGCTTGCTTGATTTCTTCATCTTTTATAACTGTTTCAAATCTTCAAGTTACGGAATTTAATCTTTAGTCAAATGAATGCTACGAAAAAGCCTAATGTTTTAAAATATAAATTATATCAGATTGGAAACTGGTATAAATTCAATAATACTTGATCCAATTTTTCAAGTAAAAGTGAGATTTTGCAGACTCTCTTACCCTACAACCGACTTCAGGTATTTTCCACTATGTAAGAGATTATCTAAAGTAAACTTGTGCTATCCAACCTTTGCAGAAAGAATGTGTGCCAGCAGATGAACAAAACCCAAACACCACATACACAGGTAACTCTATACCTCGATTTTAATTGTTTAAAACCTAAACATTGTCAATAATAGCAACCAACTTAACAATCTTCAGAGAATGAAAACCAGATGAAAAGTCTTACATCATCATGAATCACACAGCAATGGAATTTAGCTTTAGATCACCCTTAGGATTCTCCTGACTATAATCAGGTTCGGAGCTTTGATTTTTATAATCTAGGCCACTGGCTCCCAACTACTTCTCCCTCCACATTTCCTTCAAAAACGATGGAGTTACCTCTTTAAAACTCCATTTTTAAACTCCAGGAAGAAAAAACATGGGATCCTCTTGGTATTAGTGCTTCTGCATTTAGTGAAGCAGCAGAAGCAGAGAGAGGCACGAGAGAACTTCAAGGACTAAAAGAGAAACCCAAGCTCAGTATGCAAGTCCTTGTAAAGTCATGAATGTAAAGAATACACTCCTATATATAACACAGATAACTAATAAGGACCTACTATATAGCATGTGTGCATGCTCAGGCACTTCAGTCGTGTCCAACTCTTTGCAACCCTATGGACTGACTGTAGCCCACCAGGCTCCTCTGTCCATGGGATTCTCCAAGCAAGAACACTGGAGTGGGTAGCCATGCCATCCTCCAGGGGATCTCCCAACCCAGGGATTAAATCTGCATCTCCTGCATTGTGTGTGGATTCTTAATTGCTGAGCCACCAGTGAAGCCCCCTATATAGTATGTGAATTTTCTCAGTCATGTCCAACTCTCTGTGACCCCACGGACTGTAGCCTACCAGGCTCCTCCAACCATGGGATTTTCCAGGCAAGAGTACTAGAGTGGGTTGCCATGTCCTTCTCCACGGGATCTTTCCAACCTTGGAATCGAACCCAGGTCTCCTGCATTGCAGGCATACACTTTACCATCTAAGCCACCAGGGAAGCCCCCTATATAGTATGCTGCTGCTGCTAAGTCGCTTCAGTCGTGTCTGACTCTGTGCGACCCCATAGATGGCAGCCCATCAGGCTGCCTATATAGTATAGGGAACTCTAATGCTGCAATGGCCTATATGGGAAAAGAATCTAAAAAAGAGTGGATATAGTTAGTATATGTATAACAGATTCACTTTGCTGTACACCTCAAACTTACCCAACATTGAAAATCAACTATACCCCCAACAAAAAAAATTTTTTAAAAGAAAGCATCTCCCCCTTAAAAAGTCTAACAGCACCAGGTTGCCACCAATACACCAGATCAGACCATTTTGGAAAATATCCTACTCACACAAAGGAAATTAAAAACATTAGAATAAAATTCAGCTATCAATACCCTGCTGCTGCTGCTGCTAAGTCGCTTCAGTCATATCCGACTCTGTGCAACCCCCATGGACTGCAGCCTACCAGGCTTCTCCGTCCATGGGATTCTCCAGGCAAGAACACTGGAGCGGGTTGCCATTTCCTTCTCCAATGCATGAAAGTGGAAAGTGAAAGTGAAGTCGCTCAGTCGTGTCTGACTCTTAGCAACCCCATGGACGGCAGCCTACCAGGCTCCTCCATCCATGGGATTTTCTGGGCAACAGTACTGGAGTGGGGTGCCATTGCCTTCTCCCAATACCCTGCTAGAGTCTCACAATTAAAAAGAATTTATCTGTATTTCATGTATGAAAGAATGGGACAAATTATAAAAAGACAAGCTGATAACAAAATGTATCTCCAAAATCTCAACTATTTCATGACAAAAGAATGTTTGGTTTGAAATATTTAAATCAGACATAATGTACATAACACATTAATACAGTGGTTTTCAACCTTGGCAGCACTATGAAGTCACCTGAGGTGGAGGGTGGAGGGTCCTCTCTATTCATTCCCTTTCCCTCCCTCCTGGCATGAAGACACTGAGATCCCAGGAAGTGGGACCATGATAGGGACTGAGTGCCGTACAGAGACATTGGCGGCAGCAAGCCGGCTGCCAGAGGGAGAGGAGAATAGGGGAGTACTGCAGGGGCAGAAAAGAAGCTTCCTGTGTGGTTGGAATTAATTAACTAACTGGGCACAGAATTAATAGACTGAGGATAATGGAAGCCAGCCTCCTCAATTTCTAGAGAAGAAGAAAGGCTACAAAGAATACTGAAGAATTAAATTACAAATTGAACTATCAGAATAAACTCATTATTACAGTAAGTTATACAGACAGATTCAGAAATAGTCACAGATGCATATGTGTGGATATCCGTAGACGCGTGTACATTTCCTAGTTCTGCCTGCTGAGAGGGCCTAGAAGAAGCAGCAGCACTGACACCCCAATCACGATTCTGGAGAGCATCTCCCACTCAAAAGAACAAGAGCAAGAGACTTCCCTGGTGGTCCAGTGGTTAAGACTCTGCGCTTTCACTGTAGGGAGCGCAAGTTCGATCCCTACCCAGGGAACTAAAGATCCTGCATGTAGCATAATGTGGCCAAAAAAAATTAATTAATTTAAAGAGAAAAGAACACAGGATAGGGCTGGGGCGGGGATAATACAATATAAGCCTGGAACATTTTGTTGTGCCTGAAAGCAGGAAAATGCTCAAGAAAAGATAAGAAATTGTCAAAAGAACACAGGGGTCAACGTGAAAGATTCCAAATCCAGAACAATGTGAGCATCACAATAATGATATTATCAGATTAAAATCTACTAAATAAAATGAGAATTCTAAATACATACTGAAACAAGTTATGAATAAATCAGTTGATAAATCAGGGAGAAAAGAAAGCTCTTACAAAATATCAACTAATAAATATAGGTGGGATATTGAAAATAAACCATCATCATTCAGCAACCATCAAGTAGCAGTCTAAAAAGGTAGGAGCTGTGAATGAATGCTAGGGCTTACGGGTGGAGATCTGATGAAGAATAGGATACAGGCACCATGTGGGAATACCTTCTTACCAAACATAATTAAATACAAGGGGGATAATAATAGTGACTTCACAGTGGACAAACTTAGCATTCACCGACCTCATGAAGTGACCACAGTTAACATCACCAGTGGTTAGACAGATTATTTCTCCTGACGTGATACACCTTAAAGGGCCCGGCATCATTCCTGCCAAGATCGCATGGCCTGAGTCTGGTCCCAGGTAAGGGTTTCCCCTGTCAAGGGCATGAGAAACAGGGGAGAGACATAGGAATGGGTTCCATACTGAAGAAGACTGGTGGACGTGACAACTAAACTCACGTTCACATATACACTCCTAGACCAGAAAGGGAAAGGTCGGCCCTCCCGGGGCATCTGTTGAAATCTGAACAGAGTACTGGACTGTGTGATGATTTTGTATAGTGTTGATTTCCTGATGGCTGAGAGATCATTTTTCCATTCTTTCCCATCCTCCCTTACTTTCCTTTGTCTCACCATCATGGTAACACAGACATCCAAGGAAGGGGGGCAGAAAAGGGGACAGGGTGCAAGTCTCCATCAGCCCAGGGAGAGCGGAGGGCAGTGAAGGGGAACCAAGACAGGGACGGGGGAAGGAGAGTGACCACACAGTGGTCATTACAGATATAGATGTACGTATGGAAGGGCTCTTCTTGGAGGGAGGCACACACCATCGCCTTTAGGGGTGATGGAGCATTATTCGTAAAAAAGGATTACATAGGGACTTCCCTAGTGGTTCAGGGGTTGAGAATCTCCCTTTCAATGCAGGGGACACAGGTTGGATCCCTGGCTGGAGAACTAAGACCCCACATGCCGTGGGGAAAATAAGCCAGCATGCCATAACAACATGCCAAAATAAGCCGTGTGCCGCAACTAAGACCTGAGGAAGCCAAACAAACTTTTTTTTAAAGGTTATATAGGTTAATATAAAGGAAAAAATTCAGGAAAAGGTTAACAACTAGGAATCTAGAGGACAGGAGTACAAGAGTTCTTGGCAGCATTTTTGGAGATCCAATATTATTTAAAAAGGAAACTTACCTATTAGCAAAGAATCCCCTAGGGAGATTGTTAAAAATCCCAATACCCCAGGTCGCCCCTTTGACAAACTGAATCTTCGGGTGGGGGGAATCCACTGACTTAGCACTCTACGATACACAGGGATTGTTCAATAAATGGTTGATACAGCTATGACCTAGTGGCTCAGTGGTAAAGAATCTGCCTGCCAACACGGGAGATGCAGGTTCGATCACTGGGTTGGGAAGATCCCCTTGAGGAAGAAATGGCAACCTGTTCCAGTATTCTTGCTGGGAAGTTCCATGGACAGACGACCACGGCAGGCTACAGTCCGTGGAGTCAGAAAGAGTCGGACATGACTACGCATGCACATGTAGCAACTGCTGCTCAGACTATTCTACTTAGCATGACCTCACAGGTCTATACTGGAGGAGGGCAAAGCAACCCACTGCAGTGTTCTTGCTTAGAGAATCCGACGGGCAGAGGAGCCTGGTGGGCTACAGTCCATAGGGTTGCAAAGAGTCAAACACGGCTGAAGCGACTGCATGCACGCACACAAATGTCTATACGCAGAACATAATCTATATATTGAAAATAACTCTTTAAGACAACAATCCTGAATAACTGTGGCCTATCTTAAGCAGCAAAGTTCCAACACAAGTAATGAGGTTGCTACTATTAGCAGAGACCGCACTAAGAAGACTGTAAGTAAAATATTAATAGTGATGGGAAAACAAGTCTTTAATCTCTAAAATGCTTATTATATCACAAAACAGTTACTGAATTTGATCTCAGATAAGACTATAAATTACAAACATTATTTGCCTATGGAATCCTCAGAAATAAATAAAATATAAACTTCAGTTGGAATAAAAAAGAAGCCTATTTAAGTAATAGCTACTTGTGCTAAATGGGTTTTTAAGTAGCTCTTCAAATTTTGTTATTCTGTTCACTAAAAAAAAACAATAAAAAAACAAGCTGTACCTATTCAAATTGTCTCTATGCTCAGAAATCCAAATCAAAACTACAATGAGATATCACCTCACACAGGTCAGAATGGCCATCATCAAAAAATCTACTAACAAAAATGCTGGAGATGGTGTGGAAAAAAGGGAACCGTCTTACACTATTGGTGGGAATGTAAATTGGTACAGCCACTATGGAGAACAGCATGGAAGCTCCTTTTGAAACTAAAAATAGAACTACCACATGACCAAGCAATCCCACTCCTGGGCATATACCCAAAGAAAACCATAACTCAAAAAGATACATGCACCAGAATATTCATTGCAACACTTTTACAACAGCCAAGACATGGAAGCAACTTAAATGTCCATCAACAGAGGAATGGCTAAAGAAAGTGTGGTACATATATACAATGGAATATTACTCAGCCATAAAAAGGAGTGGAACCGTGCTATTTGCAAAGATGCAGATAGACCTAGACACTGGCATACTGTAAGTCAGAAAGAGAAAAATCAACATACTATAGTATCACTTACATGGAGAATTTAGCAAGAATGATGTAGACGAACTTATTTGCAAAGCAGAAGCAGACACACAGGTAGAAAACAAATGTGTGGATAACCAAGGTGGGAAGAGACGTGGGATGGAATGGGAGATTGGAGTTGACCTATTTACACTGTGTGTGTGTGTGTGTGTGTGCGTGCGCATGCACGCGCGTGTGTGCACTCAGCTGTGTCCAACTCTGCAACCCCTGGACTGCAGCCCACCAGGCTCCTCTGTCTGTGGAATTTTCCAGACAATTTGACAATTGTCCAGATAATTTTTTAAAAATTAATTTTTATTGGAGTATAGTAGCTTCACAATGTTACTTTCTGCTGTTACAAGAACATGAATCAGCTATATGTATGCGTATA
The DNA here is from genome assembly GCF_002263795.3 of Bos taurus. Classification (NCBI taxonomy): domain Eukaryota; kingdom Metazoa; phylum Chordata; class Mammalia; order Artiodactyla; family Bovidae; genus Bos; species Bos taurus. Next base: position 14,117,199 of record NC_037355.1, on the reverse strand, counting down.
TATTCACATATCCCATCTGTTTTTTATTTCCTTCCATTTAGGTCACCACAGAGCATTGGTAGAGTTCCTTATGCTATACAGTTTTCATTTTCAGGTTTTCATTAGTTATCTATTTTATACATAGTAGTGTATATATGGACTGCCCAGGTAGCAAAGTGGTAAAAAATCCACCTGCCAATGCAGGAGATGCAAGAGATGTGGGTTCAGTTCCTGGGTCAGTAAGATCCCCTGGAGAAGGAAATGAAAACCACCACCCTGCCTGTATCTGGACTTAGCACATATGTTACACTGCAATGCAGTGTTATATGCAAACAAAACTCCAAGGGGGAATAGATGGTATGTTCAATTCATTCGTAAGGACCACTGATTTCTTTAAACAGTGTGTCAGGTGGCCTTTCAAGAATAATGCATCAATAGGCAAAACGAGAGATAGAGGGAGCGCATTCATGTAGATGGAATAGCAAGCCTTTGCTGCATCCGGGGAGCAGCTGGCCACCCATTTGGCAGCAGCACGTAATTAGTATGGGCTTCCCTGGTGGTTCAGATGATAAAGAATCCCCCTGCAATGCAGGAGACCCGGGTTCAATCCCTGGGGTCAGGAAGATCTCCTGGAGAAGGGAATGGTAACCCACTCCAGTATTTTGCCTGGAGAATCCCATGGACATGATTAGTATACAAAAGTTGACATTGAAGAGGATGGAAAGTGAGGCTAGCACAGAAGACAGCGGCACTGAAATCACAGGCAAATCCAAGCCTGGTTAGTGTCTAGCTTGTAATAGATGTTCAATAAATGTGTACTATGGTAAGTCATGGTGGAGACACAGTCAAGATTATAAACTGTCTGTACACCCAGATACAGTCAGCCACATGCAATATTCTGAAGGTTGGAAGTAGTCCTGGCAGCGCATGTGGAGATGTCATTTATTTCCATTCCTTCAGCTGGTTGTGAATACTTGAAGAAATTGCTAGAGTTGTATTCTTAGATCAAGAAACTTGGTAAGAGTTCTGAAAGACAGAACATACTAGGACTTTTGAGGTTTAAGTCAGGGGTCCCCAGCCTCCAGCATCTAAGGCCTGATGATCTGAGGGGCAGCTAATGTAAGAATAGTAGAAATAAAGCGCACAATAAATGTGATGAGCTTGAATCATCCTGAAACCACCCTCCCCGCCAGTCCATGGAAAAACGGTCTTCCATGAAACCGGTCCCTGGTGCCAAAAAGGCTGGGGGCTGCTGAGTTAAACAACCGTTTTCCTACTGAGGTCCCAGCCTACATGTATTTGCTGGCACAGAGTAGGGGCAGTGGCACTTGGTAAAGGATACACGGTACCCTGATTCAAACAGACCTGTGGCCTGAACACGTGGCAGATGAAGGCAAGATGCCAGCAGCTTTCCATGCTGGACTGTTCTGAGCTCACACTTTGCTGAACTACATTTTCATGGAAATAAAGCCACCCTTCAGAAGAGAACTGCATAGTCTGACACTCAGGAAAGGGGCTTTCAATTTCCGCCCCTGCCCCTGGGGTCCCCCGTGTTTGCATGTGTGTGAATCTCTGAGTGTTTGTCCCAGCAGTAGGGCTCAGTTTCAAAAAGAACTGAAAACCAACCAGATCCATGAAGATGATGCAACAGCACTGGAATTTTGGAAACAACTCTACACATCCCTAAACTATTTCTGGCTACTTGGCCAAACTCAGGGCAGTGTTTGTGTCTGCCCATCCCAGTGAAAACAATCTCTTATGTGAAATATGCCAGCTACCACTAGCAGGACAAACCATCAAAACCATCCACCCTGACTAAATACATACTATACTGCAGAGAATAACCAATCATTTCTTTGTGTTCGTCTGTGTGCACACACGTGTGTTCAGTTCATGTACCTGACTCTTTGTGACCCCATAGACTGTAGCCCACCAGGCTCCTCTATCCATGGAATTTTCCAGGCAAAAATACTGGCGTGAGTTGCCATTTCCTACTTCAGGGGATCTTCCCAACCCAGGGATCGAACTCACGTCTCTTGTGTCTCCTGCATTGGCAAGACTGACGCCACCTGGGAAGCCCTTATTTATTTATTTATGGCCACACTACGTGGCACGTAGGATGTTAGTTCCTCAACCAGGAATCGAACCTGTGCCCCCTGCATTGGAGGTGCAGAGTTCTAACCACTGGATCACCAGGGGAGTCCCACGAATAACTAACCTTTTAAATACATCAATCACGTTATTAAAAGGACTCGATGATTAGCTCTAAGGCAATAACTATGCATTATTGTGACTAGTCTATTAATCTGTTTCCTGTTTATCTCTTGTATTACTGGTTAAAATATTTACTGGCATGACCCCAATGTTCAAGTGTATGTAACAGGCTGTCAGGGAAACTTGTGCTTGGCCTCCATGTGCACAGATTTCAAATTATGAAGCCTTCCACTAATAGTAAAAACTTATTTAAGGAAAGGGGGAAAAAAACTAACAAAGTTCCAGCTATGTGCTAGGCACAGTGCTTGTTCTCTTCCACCCAATATACAAAATATGTATAAGAGTTCTGTAATAAATATATAAAAACAAGCTACCTCCTGCCAGACAATAATCTTATTAAATACACTATTTCCCAAAAGTCACTCAGTTGCAGAGTCGGACACGACTAAGTGACTGAACTGAACTGAAGGTCTCTAAGTTAAAACGTTGTGGCTTTATAAAATGTTTTAAAATGAATTATAAGGTTAAGGTAACAAGGTGATATAAAACTGACCATTTTTAATGGATAATGCTATAAAATTTCAAGTCAGAACAATAAATACTTATTAAATACCTACAATGGATGTATCAAAATGCACCAAGAATATGCCTAAGAGTAAGTAAACTTTCTAGTAACTTATAATCACAGCAGCATGCATGGATGTGTGTACACAGTTATTTTCATTTGTGTTACTCCAAAATTATGAGGAAAACACCTGTATTCTGGGTCTGGAGGCCAATCATTCTGCCACGAGACTGTAATGAGGGTGTGATGATTAGTATTAACTCAGACACTGCTAAAGGGCCTCAAATCTCAGGACTCCCATATTTCTACTTAGACACATCATGGTGGTAAATTCTCTTTTCAAGGTTCTAATTTAACTGCATTTGGAAAATCAAAGAATTTTAGAGTTGGCAGAGTAGTTACATTCATTTTGTCTAGTTCCCTCATTTTAGAGACAAGAAGACTAACTTAGAAAAGGGAAAATTCTCACAGTAACACTGCTAGTTAACAGTTCTGCTGCTTCACCGGATCAACACCTCTAACTCTACCTGCTTCTTCTGAACTGTTAAGTATGTTTACTTGTTTCTGCACTACACAGCTTACAAGATCTTAGTTCCCAGACCAGTCATCGAACCCTCACACCTGGCAGCAAAAGTTCCAACCACTGGAGTGCCAGAGAATTCCCAAGTGTGAATTTTTAATATTCTTTCTGTCCCAATTCATTACTGAATGTGGATGGTTCCTTACAATCTCAAATTCAGTAATTAACATGATCTTTCAATCATCTTCATCCTACTATCTCAAAAAAAAAAAAAAACACTTTTATCTCAGTCATACCTACCTACCCTTGCCAAACCTAGAACAAGATTCAAAGGTCTGTAGGAAAGCTGTGATCTTGCTCTTCCACCACAAATTTGGGGGCATAACTTGCTTTCCACCACAAGCACTATACGGCAGTAGATAAGCAAAGCTAAAGCCTTGAAAACACATGTTATCTTTACTCAGCAATGGCACTCGAGATGTATGTGATTCACCATGAGGACTGCAGGGATCTTACAAAGCACACAGGAAACCAGAGCATCCCATGAAGAATCAAGAGAATACCAGAAGGAAAATTAGGATGGAAGAAGGTAACTTGAGTTAGAAATTTGATCCCTGCTTCCTTCAAGCAAAGAAAGAAACCACATTTGTACAGTATTCAGTACTGTCCATGAAGCTAAAAAGTAAGCCAGTGTTCCAGGGGCAAAAGCACTGAGGTTGCTGGTATGAAGCTCTGCAAGCAATTTCCCCAGCAGTTCCTCAGCAAGAGTCAATCTGTGATGTGGTGGGTGTCCTCCGTAACACTGGCGTGTGCTGGGTCTCTTCTCATAGTTTCTAAATACAGGTTGATGGCCTGGTGCCGCGTAAAGGAGAGACAGACAACACATCTCACTGGGAGAGGCGGGTAGGGGGAGGGCAGGAGTACATGCAAAGGAGGTCCAAATCTCCCTTAGAGAACCATCTGGCTTCATTCCAGTTCCCAGACCAATGGGTGATTAAGGTCAGAAGCTGGTCACAATCATTTTAGCCTGTTAAGTGTTCAAGGCAGGCATTCCTCATTGCCTACAAAAGTAATTTGTAAGTTGGGGGTGGGTGAAGAGGAGGCCCAGTAATTTTCTGGTCTCTAAAAAGCATAATTTAACAAACTCTAACAGAAGTTTTGCCATTAACACTTACACTTCTTAATAAATTTTCAAGGACTAACTGACGTTGGTTTCATCTTTTCCTATTACGACGTTTTTTTCATCTTGACTTATTTTTAACAAAGGGAATTCCAGGTTGACTTTAAAAGTTTATTGAAAGGATATAAAGAGGCTGAGTTTTAATGAAAATAAATTATAAACCGATGAGGAATGAATGAATATGATGTGCTATAAGTGATCAATACAATTATAAAGAAGTCTAAACTAGCAAAATAAACCCTTTCAATAAAATCTGATCTGGATTAGTATTACAAAATACCTTGAAGTCTGAAATTAGCACCTCCAAACCCCCACTTCAGCAGCAAAGAAGAGGATAGCCTATGTTCCACAGAAGACAGGGTCATCCTAAGCAGATTGCAAACCCCTCACAAAGTCATTTAGACAAAGGCTGATATAACCAGCTCACAAACAAACCATGAATTGGTGGGGCGGAGTGGGGGGAGGGCGGGCAGTAACAAATGACAACCCATTCAAGTATACCTGCCTGGAGAATCCCATGGATAAGGGAGCTTAGTAGGCTACAGTCCACGGGGTCGCAAGAGTTGGACATGACTTAGTGACTAAAGCACCACCACCAGTAACATGAACCCCAACATCACTACTTTCAACTGCTCTCTTGAATCCTTCCTTCCCCGTCTTTTATGAGAAACGTAAAACTGTTAGTCATTCAGTCATGTCCGATTCTTTTCAACCCCATGGACTGTAATCCACCAGCCTCCCCTGTCCATGGAATTCTCCAAAACAGAATACTGCAGTGGGTACCCATTCCCTTCTCTGGGGGAATCTTCCCAACCCAGAGATTGAACCCAGGTCTCCTGCATTGCAGATAGATTCTTTACCATCTGAGCCACCCAAGAATCCATCAACTTCTAGTCATACGAAAGCAGTATGAGAAACGCAGTCCTGTGAAGGGTGACTCTCCACTCTCATGACCAATTCTGTTAACCCCACTCTCCGTGACCACCCAGGTTTACAACTCCAAAAACTCCTGGCAGTGTTGACAGGGGGAGGAGAGGAGAGAGCAACAGAAAGAGAAGGCACACAGGGATCGGGTGCTGCGCTTTCCTCCCTTCAAATCTCTTCTGAGCTTCAGAGCTTCTACTCAGGTGGTAACTAGCATTTTTTTAATGAGACAGAAAAAAATCAGGCTATATTACATGTAAATGTTATTCTCATTAAATTTTTTTCCATTTATTTCTATATAGGTGTGTACAGGGTCAGGATGTAAAATGTATTTTTTATTGCTAGTGACAGTCAAAAAATTCAAAGTCACGTCTTTTGATCTCAGATGGTGCAACAAAACAGTGGTTACAGCCACAACCCTGGGAGCTGGATCACCTCACTCCAAATTTCAAACACTAAATCTTTCTATGAAAAATGAATACCGTATGTTAACACATATATGTGGAATCCAGAATAATCGTGTAGATGATCTTATTTGCAAAGCAAAAATAGAGACACAGACATAGAGAAAAAACATATTGGACACCGAGAGGGAACAGGGGCAGGGGTGAATTGGAAGACTGAGATTGACATATAAACACTATTGATACTGTGTATGAAAAGACAACTAATGAGAACCTACTGTTTAGCACAGCGAACTCCACATGATGCTCTGTGGTGACCTAAATGGGAAGGAATCCAAAAAAAGAGGAGATATGTGTATACATCTAGCTGACTCACTTTGATGTACAGTATAAATGAGTACATTTTAAAGAAACTATGGGGAAAACCAATAGACCATTCAAGTATGACCTACATCAAATCCCTTATGATTATACAGTGGAAGTGAGAAACAGATTTAACGGACTAGATCTGATAGATAGACTGCCTGATGAATTATGGACGGAGGTTCGTGACATTGTACAGGAGACAGGGATCAAGACGATCCCCATGGAAAAGAAACGCAAAAAAGCAAAATGTCTGTCTGGGGAAGCCTTACAAATAGCTGTGAAAAGAAGAGGAGTGAAAAGCAAAGGAGAAAAGGAAGGATACAAGCATCTGAATGCAGAGTTTCAAAGAACAGCAAGAGATAAGAAAGCCTTCCTCAGCAATCAATGCAAAGAAATAGAGGAAAGCAACAGAATGGGAAAGACCAGAGATCTCTTCAAAAAATTAGAGATACCAAGGGAACATTTCATGCAAAGATGGACTCGATAAAGGACAGAAATGGTATGGACCTAACAGAATCAGAAGATATTAAGAAGAGATGGCAAGAATACACAGAAGAACTGTACAAAAAAGATCTTCACAACCAAGATAATCACGATGGTGTGATCACTCACCTAGAGCCAGACATTCTGGAATGTGAAGTCAAGTGGGCCTTAGAAAGCATCACTACGAACAAAGCTAGTGGAGGTGATGGAATTCCAGTTGAGCTATTTCAAATCCTGAAAGATAATGGTGTGAAAGTGCTGCACTCAATATGCCAGCAAATGTGGAAAACTCAGCAGTGGCCACAGGACTGGAAAAGGTCAGTTTTCATTCCAATCCCAAAGAAAGGCAATGCCAAAGAATGCTCAAACTATCGCACAATTGCACTCATCTCACAGGCTAGTAAACTAACGCTCAAAATTCTCCAAGCCAGGCTTCAGCAATACATGAACCATGAACTTCCAAATGTTCAAGCTGGTTTTAGAAAAGGCAGAGGAACCAGAGATCAAATTGCCAACATCCGCTGGATCATCGAAAAAGCAAGAGAGTTCCAGAAAAACATCTACTTCTGCTTTATTGACTATGCCAATGCCTTTGACTGTGTGGATCACAATAAACTGTGGAAAATTCTGAAAGAAATGGGAATACCAGACCACCTGACCTGCCTCTTGAGAAACCTATATGCAGGTCAGGAAGCAACAGTTAGAACTGGATATGGAACAACAGACTGGTTCCAAATAGGAAAAGGAGTACATCAAGGCTGTATATTGTCACCCTGCTTATTTAACTCATATGCAGAGTACATCATGAGAAACGCTGGGCTGGAAGAAGCACAAGCTGGAATCAAGATTGCTGGGAGAAATATCAATAACCTCAGATATGCAGATGACACCACCCTTATGGCAGAAAGTGAAGAAGAACTAAAATGCCTCTTGATGAAAGTGAAAGAGGAGAGTGAAAAAGTTGGCTTCAAGCTCAACATTCAGAAAATGAAGATCATGGCATCTGGTCCCATCACTTCATGGCAAATAGATGGGGCAACAGTGGAAACAGTGTCAGACTTTATTTTTCTGGGCTCCAAAATCACTGCAGCTGGTGACTGCAGCCATGAAATTAAAAGACACTTACTCCTTGGAAGGAAAGTTATGACCAACCTAGATAGCATATTCAAAAGCAGAGACATTACTTTGCCAACAAAGGTCCATCTAGTCAAGGTTATGGTTTTTCCTGTGGTCATGTATGGATGTGAGAGTTGGACTGTGAAGAAGGCTGAGTGCCGAAGAATTGATGCTTTTGAACTGTGGTGTTGGAAAAGACTCTTGAGAGTCCCTTGGACTGCAAGGAGATCCAACCAGTCCATTCTGAAGGAGCTCGGTCTTGGGTGTTCTTTGGAAGGACTGATGCTAAAGCTAAAACTCCAGTACTTTGGCCACCTCATGCGAAGAGTTGACTCATTGGAAAAGACTCTGATGCTGGGAGGGATTAGGGGTAGGAGGAGAAGGGGACGACAGAGGATGAGATGGCTGGATGGCATCACCGACTCGATGGACGTGAGTTTAAGTGAACTCCAGGAGTTTGTGAAGGACCGGGAGGCCGGGCGTGCTGTGATTCATGGGGTCGCAAAGAGTCAGACACGACTGAGCAACTGAACCGAACTGAATCCTCTAATAAAAATTAATTTAAAAAATAAAATCTCTCTATGGCTTAGCGTCCTGTGTCTGTAAAACAGGAACAATAAAAGAACCTATATCATGGGGTTGTGTTGGGAGGATTCGATGAATTAACATATGGAAAGCATACAGCATGTGCCCGTGGAGATTAGCTATTCAGGGGAAGAAAGGACAGAAGCAGCAGCAAATGCCCCCTCCCTGACCTGGGTGCACCAAGCAATCCCCTCTCTACTGCATTCCAGTGCATTCTCTGACTAATGCTAACCGGCTGCTGACAGCCTCTCAGGGAAGGATTGCAGGTGCGGCTCTCTTGTGGGGAGTCTGTCCAATTTCCTGAGGTTTCCATGAGGGCTCCACTTCCCTGACATGAGAAAACCAACACCCTCCCACGTGCCCGTCCATGACAGCAGCAGAATAGCCAACGGTCTCTAGGTGCTGGGCTCTCCTCACCCAGCACCTAGAGACCGTTGACCAACGAGACAGCTCTGCAGACCAGCTACTTTCAGTGGTATCCACATGACCCACACTGAACTACGGGAGAGTTTCTCCCCAGTGCTCTTTTCAAACCTCACACAGGCACAGGAGCACGTCAGCAAGTCTGCTGCTCATGCAGTTACGGCACCAGGTAACAACACTGGTCTTCCTCCTCCTGCAAACATGCCCAGTGTTGATGAGAGATTTCCTTGGAAAGATCCTTTCTTTTCATAAGACATCTCACTTTTTATGGGGACCACTGCCATTTCCCACCAGTCCAACGTCCCCAGAGACTCACCACCTCTTTCTTCCCACTTCAATCTTCTTATTGGGAAGGGCATTTGCAGGGAAGAGGGGTGGCTTGTCGTGGTGGCTGTTGGTATGATTCTGCCACCTCTTAATAAACACGAAGAAGTGTACAGACTCAAGTGTCGGCAGTTCTGACACTCTTTTCAGAATGCCAGGACCACACAGCCCTCCACTCTGAGTCCTGGTTGCCAACTGGGGGATAACAGGAAAAGATCCTACTCAAATCTTATGTAGTGGAACTAGCAATAAAGAAAGAAACTCAAAAAGGAGAGAGAGAAGCCAACAGATGGAAAGTTGTCTAGAGTAGAACAAAAGGCAGAAATACCAAGTAGCTTTACACTCAAGACAATAGGAAGGATTTCCAACAACACCGAGCCATCCTGTACCTCAGTGCTCTGGCCACTAAAGATACAGGATGGTGTGTGTGTGTATGCACATGTCTGTGTGCACATGTGCTGTTGTGAGACAGAGATAACTGATTTAGAGAATGACACGAGACATGGCATTGTTCTTTCTATACCATAGCCTTTAAAATCCTAGAACATCACTGCAGTAATAAACTGAGTCACAGCAAGAGTGGTTAGCACACAAGAGTGTTGTACACACAGAATAAAATTCTGTGTATGATAAATACCTTTAATGGCTTGGATTCAAAGGCTTCTCTGACCAAGGGCAAAAAGAAATGGCATTTAAAGTGGGTGAGTAGAAGAAAATGTAGATGCATCAGGACAATATCAGGACACTGACTCCATGTGCACTGTGATGCATCTGAGACCAACAGCTCAGACACCACAGTTGTTGGAATATTTTAATACACTGCGAGCATGTAAAACCTCCAAGTACCACACAAGTCTCCAGCAGATGACTTTCCCCATGTTCTACTGCAGAAGTTCTCAGTCAAAAGAGCTGACCCTGCCCTCTAAGACAGTCTCGCAGCCTGCTGAATAAGCAAAGTCATTGTTCTTTAATGGAATTCACCATGTCATGTTTATTTCTGAAAACTTTTTCAAATTAAAATAAGGCGTGAAGAAACTAGACACAAGTTGAAAAGAACTCAACGTGCCCTAAAGCTTGGGGGGTAGGGGGTGGGAAATGTTGTGATTTCTGGAAAATACACTGCTGAATGCAGTGTGTGCTCTGAACAGTTTACAATGCTTACAAAATCAATCAAGGCAAAGTTTGTCTACTTTTCTCTGTAGTTCTGGTCAAAGTGAAGCACCAAAGGGAGCCAGAGAAAACTTCATCAGTTTCATGTTTGCAGAGCTGTGCTTCTCCCCCATGATTACACACACACACACATACACACGCTTCTCTCCCATGATTACACACACACACTTTTAGAACGCACTCCCCAAATCCCTCAAGCACATATTCTTGTAATGGTGAAGGACAGTCCTTAATACCCTATCAGTAAATCAAAAAAGTATCTGTGTATAGCCAAAGAGGGTTTTGTGACTTGGAAAAGTCTTAAGTTTCCAAAGTGCTGATAAGCCAAAAGACACATTGTGGTGAGGGTGATGGTTTTCAAGAGGGTGGAAAATCACCTTGGGAAAAAGCACTTCTTCCGTCTTTGATACTACAACCACCAGGATGCATCCCTCTGGAGTACTGATAGTGTTTTATGGTATTCAAATACTTCCTACACTCATGAATTATCTGTGAGTTCCTTCAAATTTCTGAACTAAGCTAAAGACCAAGGAGCTCTGATTCTCTAAAGCATCAAAGAGATTTTGACATTCCTGTATTTTATAAACTAAACTCCTTATGGCAGATATTTGGCATCCTCTCTTTCAATGGTTACTACAGACAAACATTCAGTATTTAATGCTAGTTTTCTAACTGAACAGAACACTTTCATATTCTAATGAGAAAATTATTAAGTGAGTCCATGATCAAACAGAATGTTGTAAATCAATATTTATGAACAAGAAAAGGTGATGACTAGAAGAAAAAGAATACAGACTAGTTGGTAGAGTAAATGACATTAAATAAATGTTAAATAAAACATATTTTAATAACACAGTTATATAGACTTAAATAAATAATTATATGTATATAGTTAGAGGCTTATCTATGACAGGAACATAACGAGAGATATTTCTAAAATGTATATAGTATCTTTAGGGAGAAATGTGGCTTTTCTTTAGTTTCTGCTCTGTAATTCTCTGCACCTTTTTTTCAATGAGTACAAAGCTTTTTTGCTGAATAAAAGAAAAAGAAAAGGCTATTTTTCCAAACATAAACTTATGAAAAGGAATATTTTCTGTTGCATTTAAAATTAACATGTAAACTACCTAAAACAGGCAGTAGTTAGTAAAAAATAAAATAAAATAAATTTTAAAAGTAAATTCAGGAGCGAGAGAGAGAGATCCTATATCTCCCAAAGGCAACACTATCTGTTGCATTTTTCAAAGAAGCGTCTTCTACATCCTAAAATACAAGTGTCAACTACCATTATTTCTACCGTGAATTTCCTAAGAGGTTCTATGCATGAGGCACACAGACATCATGCGAACCTCAATCAAAATGTTCTGGACAAAGGAGACCAAATAAAAGGGGTGATTAGCTATGAGAGTTTATATGCAGAGGGATGTCCATCTTTATAGTACTCATATCTACGTGATGATATCCAAACACATGAAGCAGGCAGCCTGCAAGATCCTTAGTCTTTTGGAAGGATATATGATAGGCATATACCTCACCAGGAAGCATGGGACAGCTACTTCTGTTAATGTATTATGGAGAATTTTAACCCGGTTAAATAATGGGTTATTCATATTCATTTCTTTTACATATAAATTTCATATCTCACACTCTTATTAATTTCTCAAATGTGCATGTTGAGTCTGTTTGGGAAAGTGGAAAGGACAGTTATATTTATCAGCATCTTGCCCCCAGCATGACTCACACATTTAAAAGGTGTTTTCTTTTAAATATTTAGCTTTCATAACTGGTCTGCATTTTCCAGCTCACAGTAAATAGCTCAGGACCATTGTTGACCCACACAGTACTGCTGTCGGCCCAAAGAGTCGGTGCAAAATAAAAATAAAGTAAAGGGACAAACCTATGGTTCAGAAATTATTTTTCAAAAGCTTTACACATCCGATCACTAGTCCGAAAAACATGTAGTTCTCCAGTTTCACTGGCACTGCTCCAAATTCATCTAGAAAAGCTACTTAAGTAAAGAACTGAGTGTACCTAGGTATTTGAAAATTTTGTTCATTTGCTGGAAGAAAGAGAAAGGTTTTTTTTTAAAGCAAGCATATCTCCAGCAGGAAAATCTAGTCATCAGAAAGGAAAGCACCAAAGGAAAAGGCGGCTGCTCCTGGCAAGATGGAGTTCTTTTCTTTATATAGCTTCTCTTCACCTCTGAGGCCGTTCAAATGACCTGGCCCACACTCTTGGACTGCCTGCCTTTGCTTCAAGTCAGTCACCTGGCCTCCTGGGGAGAAAATTCACTTCACTACTGACTCAAATGCCAATGCAACTGCTGGCAAAATTGTGTGTTCCAAATTCAACTGGTAACAGAGTTTACTACATTTTGAGCCAGGATCACAAAACTTAAATTGAGAAACCAGTCCGGTTGGACGCTTGGGTAATGTCCTTTGTATTTGTTGAAGTCTGCCTAAGCAACTACTGGCAACTTCTGAAAGCACGTTCACCCTGGAAAAATAAATACCTGCCAAAATGTCAATGCGGTTCTAATTGCATACCTTCTCCCTCTTTAAAACTTATCATCAGCTTCTCCATGTTGACCTAAGGTACCACAAATTGTGGTTATATTGGGGGGGTCGTTGGAGGTGGTCCCTTTCTGTCCATATAAAGCAAATGCTTTGTATCAACACACATTCGACCGTTTAGACTGTGGGCATAATACTATTCAGTGAACACTGTCATTAAAAATTGACATTCAAAAGTGACTTTGCCTCTGGCTTAAAATATATACAAGCAAATGTTAAGGCTACTTTTCAACATATAATATACTGTCAGAATATAATATTCTCTCTCTCAGGAAGGAGAGAACCTATACATTTTTTTTCACTTAAATTTTTAATCACAAGGACATGGTAGAAATATTATCAAATCTCTAGCATCTTTACATGGAAGGTTTTTTCCTCCCCTTCTTGTAAGACTGCCCTTCCTGACATTAGCCAACTTAAATTTAATTATATTTTCAAAGCTTAAGAGCATTTTTAAAAATCAAAGCAAGAAAACACTTGTTCTTATCTAGCTTTTCCAATCACTCTCATTCGCTCTGGAGGCACGATTCAGTCTCAAAGGGAGCCAGCTGTGGAATGCCACAAAGCAGGCATGCGACACACAGGGGGCCCCCAGAAACCAGGGGCACCCAGGCACAGAGGCGGGGGTGGGGGGGGGAGAAGGGGGTAGCCGGGGGGCTATCTCCATACATGGGCTAATGAGAAGAAAAGGCTGCTCCCCAGACTGTTTTTAAGATTTGGCTTAAAAGAGCTCAACTGCCCTCTCTCCTCAACTTCTTGGTCTCGGGTAGTGGAATCCGTACACAGCGCACGGGCCAAGTCAGTCAAATTCTCTGAGCCAATTTCCTTTCCCTAAAGTCAAAATCAAGCTCCTGCAGGGTTTCTGCAAGGATTACGAGATGTCTTCGGCAGCTAGTGCCTTAATGTCTGACATTATGGGGACTGTGCAAAGAGTAGCCACATGTTAGGAAATGGTGCTATTGCTAGAATTATTAGTAATGATAAAAATGCATAAGTAGAGACTTCCCTGGTGACCCAGTGGCTAAGACTCGGCACTCCCAATGCAGCGGGCCGGGGTTCCATCCCTCCTTGGTCAGGGAACCAGATCCCGCATGCTGCCACTAAAGATCCTGCCTGCCACAACTAAGACCTGGTGGAGCCAAATAAATATACTAAAAAAAAAAAAACTGAATGAGTAATAACAAAAGCTCGATCACCACCTTATCTGACTCAGCTGGGCAAAAGAATATTCATAGAGGACTGTCTCACAATTGTATAGGTCATCCTAGATATTTTAAATCCCTAATTCTTATAGAACTGCTTTAACTCACAGTAGCACAAAAGCAACTATTTTTCTATACTGAGAGGTAACTGGAAACAATCACACAGAAGCTAGGGGTGGTTCCTGCTGACAACACAGTCTACTGGCCTTATACTGCATTGTCCCCTTTAGCAAATTCACAAAAGATCTTCTGAGGTTGAGGCTTCTACGGCCATAAAACCTGTGATGTGTGGGACTTCCCTGGTAGTTCAGAGGGTAAGACTACATGCTCTCAATGCGAGGGGCTGACTCCCTGTCAGGGAACTAGATCCCACGTGCTACAACTAAGACCTGGCCCAGCCTAAACAAATAAATATTGGTTTTAAAAAACCTGTGGTTTTCCTGAGCCACTGATACAGTTTTAACCTTCTGAACCTTGTGCTTCTTATAACTGGCCAGCTTTTCAGCTCTGGCCACTGGGGAAGCTCCAATTCCGAGGTGTGTGTTGTATACAAACCTTAATGCTCCTCACTGCAGATCATTTTCAAATTCCTATTTTCCCTTCATACCAATTTCCTCTTGCATTTATTTTTTAGTCTCTGTTAATACACGTAGGTTACTAAAAGCCACTCCAAATCCATTTTTTGGAACAAGAGATAACATACTATATCTTAAAGCTTGACCACTCTGCCATTCAGAACTCACACTGAAAACAGAAGAATGCTGTGTTCAGCCCGGGCCAGCCAAGTTCAGGTCTGGAGGTAATGGAAAGGTTTCTCTGACGGACAGATGGTGACAGATGACTAGGGAGGAAACTGCTTCAAGAAATATCTGGGAAGCTTGACAAAATTAGATGCAAAGGAAGAAGACAGCAAAGAGCTCTGTCATCAAAGGAGGGCACTTTAATCGCTAGACGCAGCCAAATGTTTTTGGATGCACAAGGTTTTCGCGTAAGTGAGAATTTTACCCCTCCCACGAAGGCTCATGTCCGGATCCGAGACTGGCACCATCACAGAGCCTTCAGAAGACAGACCAACCACCGTGATTCCAACTCTCCAGTTTCTAAGCTGAGAAATTCAACTCAGCTTTCCTTTAAGTCATGGGTTAGTTGAGAAAGCCAGACAACACAAAATTTTGTTCAGTGGTGTCTAAGAGAGACTGGTTGACAACCCCATGAGTAAATATCACTTCATAGGCAGTACTAGGTCTAAGAATGACACAAACGGAAGTTCCATACTTTCAGGAGCAGAGGTGTTTTTGCCAATTTGTCCTATTAAATGATGGGTTGTGCAGTCAACCACACATTTCCTGCAAGACCACTGGCTGCAGAGAAGACAACAGGTGGAGCAGTAAAACAGGAATGGTGATTGCACGGGCCAGACTTGAGGGCAAGGTTTGGCAGATATTCTCAAGTCACCAGAAACTCATTACAGAAAAAGTTCCACAAAGTTCCAGGTATGACACCAGCCTAGAACTCCTCTCTCTGACCTACTCCTCTGCCCTTCCAGAGTCACTGTTCTCCATCCTGGAACATGACACACACATGGACTTAATAAACATTTCAGGGAAGATGAAATGAGCTCTACATGTGTGCTCTTTTCCACAAGCATCTTTCACAACATGGAGTAAGGAGCCGGGATCAGCAGCTGCTGTGCATTTTCGCTCACCCCTGAAGTGTAGAGTTCCATTCAGAAAATGCAGAGACCTGCTGTTGTTCAGTCACTAAGTGATATCTGACTCTTTGCAACCCCAAGGACTACAGTATACCAGGTTCCCTGTCCTTCACTATCTCCTGAAACGTACTCAGATTCATATCCCCTGAGTCGGTGATGCTATCTAACCACTTCATCCTCTGCCACCCCTTGCTCCTTTTGCTTTCAATCTTTCCCAGCACGTGGGCTGGACACTGTTCACTGAAATGTGCCAAGCTGACCTCTGAGAGTCCTGGCTACTCCAGGTCAATATGCAGCAAAGCTATTACCATCTCAAAGTTTATCTTTCCAGCAAAATATCTTGTTTCTGTGATTCAGTATGAAGTTTTTTCCCTATAAACAAGTGGCTATCTTAATGTTAAAATACAATTCAGATGAGTTGCTATTTTTACAGCAAGAATTTAAGTAGTACAAAAACGTGAATGCACTTAACGCCAGTGAACTGTATACGTAAACATGGTTAAAAGGATAAATGTTATGATACGTGTATTTCACCACAGTAAGAAAAAACAAAGAATCCCTCACGTGGGGTTTTCTCCATGTAACCATATTAGTAACCACGTAGCCAACTCATCCTTCCTTAGAAAGTAGAGAAACTAATGGCTTCCTAAAACACAGGTGATAAGCTCTACTATATTATTAGAACTTAAAGTTATAAACGATTCATCTAAGACTAATCGATAGTTGACTAGCTCCCGGCACGAAGACACCACTAGAACATTTCCTTCCATCTGCCGTCACGGCTTAAAACTATTCTTGCAGGGAAAGCGGAAAAAAAAACCAACAACAAAATCAACCTAGATGGCGCCAAATCATCCCCGAACCTAAGGAAAGCAAATATCTTGCCTCTGAATTTGCAACAAGCCCTAGAAAAATTCCAACATGAAGAAAGGGCACGACAGCAAAACCACAATCTGAGTGTTGCCCTGATTTGAAAGGCAAACAAAACCCCAAGTCTTATCCAACACAGAGTAGATAATGAATAGCAGCCATCACATGATAAAGCATCCCTAAATCATTTCCTGAGGATCCAAATGTTTAGCTGGGATTAAATCAGTCTTTGCTCCCCTCCCTCCCTCCCTTTGGTTGCCCTATAAAAAGAAATTATTTACCAATTGTCTTGACATCACAGGTAATGGAAACACATCAAATGAGATGCTTCATTATTCCTGCTGAGGCTTAACTCTAAGGAATGTAGTACTGTTTTGGAAGAACTGTAAAAGAATTCCAATAAAGACAAATACAGAAAAGACAATTATATCCTTCATGGGTAAGATTTCTTAGACGTGCTAGTCTAAGTGGGAGGGTAAAGAATTGCTTTTGAAAGCTGAAGCAAATACTTTAAAAAGCTTTTGTCTATTCCAAACAAATGATTAAAATTTAGCTGTCTCCTGAAATTACTTTGTTTAGAAAAACTGAGTTTTCAACTTGATGTGTTCATCCATTTAGTACGTCTTTCCCCATTTCCATACATTGGATGTTTCTTTCAAAATGGATTATAATCAATCATTATTTTATTTGCTTATATTCTTGTATTCTTTCTATATCCTTCAGTAAAATTTCCATTTGCTCCAAAACGACAGAACTTACATCTAAATTGCTCACCATTGTATGTCCAACACAGCACCTGGCACACATTAAAAAGTCTCTCAAATTTTTTAATGAGTAAATCATTTCATTCACTCGACCAACAAATACGTATTGAATAACTTAATTCCATGGCTGCAACAACCATTTTAAGATTTAGGCAAATGATGCATATGTAAAATTTTGGGGGCTCTGGAATTAAAAACTCAGAAGAAGGAAAGGAAGGCAGTCTGAAAGTTCTTTAGAATATAATGACTTAAAACACCTTAAAATTTCACATGTTGGGACTTCCCTGGTGGTCCAGTGGTTAAGACTCCATGCTACCAACACAGGGGGCGCAGGTTCAATCCCTCATCAGGGAACTAAGATTACACATGCCATGCAGTGCAGCCAAAAGATTAAAAAAAATTTTTTAATCTAAAAATCTTTTTCCCCACACAGTGGAGAAAGGAAAGAGTGGGACAAATTGAGAGAGTAGCCCTGAAACATATTACATTACCACATACAAAATTAGGTAGCCAGTGGAAATTCGCTATTTATGATGCAGGGAGCTCAAATCAGGAGATCTGAGACAACCTAGAGGGACGGGGTGGGGTGGAAGGGAGGTTCAAGATGGAGGGTACATATGTATCAGTTCAGTTCAGTCACTTAGTCGTGTCCAATTCTTTGCGACCCCATGGACTGCAGCATGCCAGGCCTCCCTGTCCATCACCAACTCCTGGAGCTTGCTCAAACTCATGCCCATTGAGTTGGTGATGCCATCCAACCATCTCATCCTCTGTCGTTCCCTTCTCCTCCTGCCTTCAACCTTTCCTAGCATTAGGGTCTTTACAAATGAGTTAGTTCTTCACATCAGGTGGCCAGAGTATTGGAGTTTCAGCTTCAGCATCAGTCCTTCCAATGAATATTCAGGACTGATTTCCTTTATGATGGATTGGTTGGATCTCCTTCCTGTCCAAGGGATTCTCAAGAGTATTCTCCAACACCACAGTTTAAAAGCATCAATTCTTCAGTGCTCAGCTTTCTTTATAGTCCAACTCTTACATCCATACATGACTACTGGAAAAACCACAGCTTTGACTAGACGGACATTTGTCAGCAAAGTAACGTCTCTGCTTTTGAATATGCTATCTAGGTTGATCATAACCTTTCTTCCAAGGAGCAAGCATCTTTTAATTTCATGGCTGAAGTCACCATCTGCAGTGATTTTGGAGCCCCCCAAAATAAAATCTGTCACTGTTTCCATTGTTTCCCCATCTTTTTGCCATGAAGTGATGGGACCAAATGCCATGATCTTAGTTTTCTGAATGTTGAGGTTTTTTTTATTTTTTGCTTTTTTTTTTTAATTTTATTTTATTTTTAAACTTTACAATATTGTATTAGTTTTGCCAAATATCAAAATGAATTTGCCACAGGTATACCCGCGTTCCCCATCCTGAACCCTCCTCCCTCCTCCCTCCCCTACCCTCCCCCTGGGTCGTCCCAGTGCACCAGCCCCAAGCATCCAGCACCGTGCATCGAACCTGGACTGGCGACTCGTTTCATACATGATATTATACATGTTTCAATGCTATTCTCCCAAATCTCCCCACCCTCTCCCTCTCCCACAGAGTCCGTAAGACTGATCTATTAATCAGTGTCTCTTTTGCTGTCTCGTACACAGAATGTTGAGTTTTAAGCCAACTTTTTCACTCTCCTCTTTCATTTTCATCAAGAAGCTCTTTAGATTTTCTTCGCTTTCTGCCAGAAGGGTGGTGTCATCTGCATATCTGAGGTTATTGATATTTCTCCCAGCAATCTTGATTCCAGCTTGTGTTTCATCCAGCCCAGCATTTCTCATGATGTACTCTGCATATAAGTTAATATAATCAGGATGACAGTATACAGCCTTGATGTACTCCTTTCCTGAGTACAGGAACCAGTACTTGGAACCAGTCTGTTGTTCCATGTCTAGTTCTAACTGTTGCTTCTTGACCTCCATACAGATTTCTCAGGAGGCAGGTCAGGTGGTCTGGTATTCCCATCTCTTGAAGAATTTTCCACAGTTTGTTGTGATCCACGTAGTCAAAGGTTTTGGCATAGTCAATAAAGCAGAACTAGATGTTTTTCTGAAACTCTCTTGCTTTTTCAATGAATACCTATGTATACCTAAGTACACCTATGCATGTATGTATACTTATGGCTGATTCATGATATACCTATGGCTGATTCACCTATGGCTGATTCATATAGCAGAAGCCAACACAAAATTGTAAAGCAATTATCCTCCAATTAAAAATGAGTAAATTTTCTAAAAAATTTAAAAATCTTTTAAAATGTCACATGTAAAGAAGCCACAATTCAGTATTGTTCAGTATGAATAAAAACTAGTTATTAATGACAGCCCCTACCAGTTTACAGGTAAACATTTTGATATAAGTGCTCTATCATAACTTGCTTCTTTCTACAAAAGCAAAACATTTCAGTACCCAAATAGTGAACAAAATCTGCAAGGAATGTTGTCACTAAACAAAGGTAGGGCATATGATGTGAACCTGCCACAAAAATAATCCTGTGGATTCAATTCTTTTTCTCACCCAATCAGTTCTGAGACACTTAAATTGCTTAGCTTATTATATATTGCCTCCACCAGAAAGGGGAGTACAAAATAATATTTCCTTATGATTAATGAGAAGTTACCATTTCTATCCAAAATTAACAGTTAACAAGAGCTAGTCATGAGGCTCAGGGCAAATCATAAATCTTTTTTGTGTATGCCCCATTTATCATCACATGGTTTCCAAGAAGATGACCCCAGATGAATTTCGGTGATGAGCTTGCTTATCAAACTTCTTTAACAGTTGAAGACCTTCCTGCTGCCCTATCTTACTGGGGAGTTTAGAAAAATAAAAGCCTTGGCAAATATAAGAGTGTTGCATAAATCTCCCATGAAGAAGAAGAATAAATATACTCTATGAGCTGCTACTTGGACACTCTCCTGATTTATTGGGAACACTTATAGTATGGATATGGATCTTATTTCTGTATACTAAAAAGCAGAGAATCACAGCTTTAGAGACCAGATGGTTCTGCCCTCCCTTAATGAATAAGGAACCAGAGACTTAGAAAAGAGATTCAACACTGGGATTAGCTCCCTCTTCTTTCTCCTCATTCAATGCTCTTTTCCCAATAACCAGCTATTAATAAACTGGCACAGTAGCCTTGGATCTTCTTTCTCATTATGCTTGTGCCACAAAACCACCGGGGAGGCTGGTGTGACACACGTGGCCCTCTGGAAGCAGGAACTTTCAAGTCTCTGAATCCTGTGTGACCACCTGTGCATATGTGGCAGCGAGACACTGGCCTGCATCTCAGAAGTGAGTGCAGGAGAGTCAGGGGAGAGGAGTTTGAGACAGGATGAGAGCAAAGCAAGCAAGAGCCAAAGAAAATGAAGCTTTTACTGAAGCTGGAGTTATTCCAAATTCAGACCCACATTTCAAAAAGAATACACACTGAGACTTCACTGGTGGTCCAGTGGTTAAAAATCCATGCTTCCACTGCAGGGGGTGTAGGTTCGATTCCTGGTCAGGGTACTAAGATTCCACAAACTGTGTAGGGCACGGCCAAAAAAAAAAAGAGAGAGAACACATATGCCCCACATTTCCTATTGGATATCTTCTGGTCATTTTCTTTAAAATCTCTTTTTTAAAAAATCCATCATTACTTACCATAAAATGTAATGATTATTTTCCATAATGTTAAGAAGTTGGATAAGAAAATTCCCAGTTTATAGGCAATTTTACAGGAACCACCTCACCATTACTGGAACAATGCAAGTGATTCCAAATAAGTCACTATTTCCAGCCCTGATTTCTCAGCTACACGCTATCAAACATCTCCAACTTGGCTTCAACACATTTCTCCTAAACAACTCTCCTGCTAGATGATACGATGTTCTTTTCATATGAGAAACGTTGAAGTCATCCTTAATCCTTTCCTGTTCTTCTTCTCCATACCATTAGATGCTAGCAAGACTCTTCATTCTTGTTTCTTCATATCCATCCCTGTATCTTCGTGTCTCATATCTGTCCAACATGCCTGGTCTTCTTCACCTTACAGGCCCCATTAAGTGGCTCCCCTGGCTCCCCACAGTACTGGTCCATCATGCCTGTACCAACTTAACTGCCAGTTACAACATCCAAACCTATGCGGTGGTGGTGCTCCGTCGCTCAGTCGTGTCCAACTCTGCGGTCACATGGACTACAGCCCGCCAGGCTCCTCTGTCCACGGGATTCTCCAGGCAAGGACACTGGAGCAGGTTGCCATGCCCTCCTCCAGGGGATCTTCCCTCACCCAAGGATCGAACTTATGTCTCCTGCACTGCAGGCAGATTCTTTACCCACTGAGAAGCCCCTATCCAAACCTATACTGATCCCCAAATAAATACCTCCACTCATAATCAGCAACCAACAGAATCTCCCATCTTGTCACGTTCTTGTAGAGGCCTAACAGTGCCCCACAGTCAATGTTCAATAAAAGCTTTCAAAACCATCATGAGGCATGGCTCATACCCCCTACTAACAGGCCAAGTGGCTGCAGAAAAAGTGGTTCATGAGTGGTCTTCAAAGGACTCTTATGGCTCAGAGCCAAGAGCCATGAAGCCACAAGCTGAAAGCAGAGCAGGCGTGAGGAGGGAAGACAACGCACACGTGAACCAAAATGGCAAATTCTTGTGGCTGAGACACGAAACATTCTGTGCGCCCAGAGAGAACTGGCAGCTCCTGAATCAAAGAGTTGCCTAGATTTTCTTTTTATCTTCTTCTGCCAAGCAGAACAGAAAGATTTTTGCATCCAAAATGAGACTCTGGTTGGCCCTGATGATTTTTTATTGGTAGCAAACCTCCCCCAGCCACAGCCCATCCTTCCCTGACAATTCTCCACCCTGAAACAATGCGGCATGAGGATTTCTAGTAATAACAGTGCAAACTATCCCACTGCATGAAAACTTGGCACCACTGACACCACCTCAAGGAAACAAAAAGGGGGGAAAAAACCACTGAGGAAGAAAATATTCTTACTGTCAAATACCAAAAAAAAAAAAAAATTAATATATTTCAATAAAAAATAAACAAATGGAATCTTTTCTCCACATAAGAATCCAGACAAGTGGTATTCCCAAATAAAAGTTACTACTACTAATACTAAACTGAAAAAAGTTACCACAAATATTATAGACGTGTATGTGGCTTTTGTTCTCAAGCAATTAAAAATATGGGGACTCTATCCTGGGAACCCCCTGGCGGTCCAGTGGTTAGGACTGCACGCTTTCACTGCTGTGGGCCTTGGTTTGATCTCTGATCGGGGAACCTGTGAGGCACGTGGTGCAGCCAGAATATAAAGAAGTAAAGACATAGAGTCCCATCCTGAAACAATAAAGCTCTGCAGGCTTATCTCAATCTCAAAGATGCAAGCACCCATACAGGAGGACCTCAGAAGAATCCCATCACGTCTCACATTTGCTCAAAGCTTTTCAATTTCAACCGATTTGGAACTGCTCAGTTTCAACTGACTTTTAACACTAATTCTATGATCAACAGACCCCATTTTTTTAAGTAAGAGCAGTGAGTCTCAACAACCAAATGACTTGCTAAGAGTTCATGGTTTGTGACTTAAACTCAGATCTCACGGCTCCTAGTTTAGTTTTTTACAATACTGACACCTCTCATTTGTTTGATCCACTGGTTGATTCAGAATGAGGGTATGGCACAAATCAGGAAAGGGAAGAAGGATAAGCAGGAAGGAACCAGACTGTAATGAACATCCAATGCCAAAGGGTAGACATTTAGCTTTTTCTGGCAGGCAGTGGAGAGATGTTAAAGAAACTGAGCACAGTTATCAAAGGGTAGTGGTTGTGTTTTAGGCAAAAATCATGTACTTTGACATAATTTACACTCTCACCTGTATCATAAAGCCCACTGAGGATACATATTTTTTAAGAAAGCCTCCTTTGTTGCCGCTCACCTGAAACTATCACAGTATTGTTAATCAGCTATGTGAAAGGGAAACTGTTAGTCGCTCAGTCGTGTCCAACTCTACAACCCCACGGACTGTAGCGCAACAAGTCCTGTATCCATGGAATTCTCCAGGCAAGAATAGTGAAGTGGGTTGCCATGCCCTCCTCCAGGGCATCTTTCTGACCCAGGGTTAGAACCCGAGTCTCCTGCACTGCAGGCAGATTCTTTACTGTCTGAGCCACTATACCCCAACATAAAATAAAAAGTTTAAAAAAAAAAGAAAGAAAGCCTCCTTTGTAAGACTGCATTATATCCAGCCCTAACACAAATCTTGGTTGGTGGGGAAAAATGAATTTCTAAATGATTCACTGATAGTCTATAAAATTAAACAATCTTTTCACCCCAAAAAAATATTATGAAATGTTGCATAATATATATTCCTCTAACAAATTCACAAATTAGAAATAACTAACACATTAGTGGCTGCAGGCAGTTCTGCAGGAAAGAACCTGTTTTAATTGTACATAACAGCATTCCTCAAACTTACCTAAACATGGAACTTTTAAAAGTACAATATTTATTAACATAATACAGAACTAGCGTTCCACAGTTCTATTCCCTTGGAAATCGTACCATGGAGCATTTAGTCCTAAGAGAATGAAACTCATCAGAAAGTGAAACCCATTGATAATTGACACAAACACACAAAATATATACAATTCCTTCCTTTTAATCAGCATTAGAGACCAACACAAATTTATAATTTCTCTTTGCACTTGCCCACATGCCACATCAGTGGCTCCCAACCTTGGCTGCAAATTTAAGTCACTTTGGCAGTTTGCGGGGGGAAAAAAAAAAAAAAAAACCACTAATGCTCAAGCTTTACTTCCAGAACAATTAAACCAGAATCTCTAGTTTAGCCATCAATAGGTTTTAAAAGGTCCTCAGGCAAACCTATACCAATGAGGGTTAAGCACATGGTTATAGATGAAGAGTCTGCTAACTCTAAAATGGTTAATAGTAGAGTTTGGGGAAATGGGAAAGGGAATATGAATTCCACTTAATTCAGTTGGAAACTCTTCATCTGAAAAAAGAATTGGCTATATTTATTTTGCATGTAATACTGGATCTCGAATATTCCTAGCCTTCTCTGTACTTGTTCATCACTGCATAATGGCGGTTTAATGCTATTACTAGAATATGCTAAATCGTTGATGGCCAACAATTTCTTTAAGAGAAGTTTTCATTTTAAACAAACAGAACCAAATTTTCTAATATTTGCCAAATTGGAATCACTGGTCTCAAGTTTTAGTTTGATTCCCATAAAACACAGCCAGAAGTAAACTGCAAAGCCAAAGCTTTCAACTGTCTTCCTGGAAAATACAGTTTTTAAAACTGCCTATCACAGGAGGTTAGTTAAATGATGTTATTTATTTTATAGCCATCATTCCAAACTTGGAAATGTTATCATCCAAAATACAATGAAGGTATTACAATAGTTGAAAACCCATGTTTCAAAGCACATTTAAAAGTTAATCTTCCTGGGAATGCATTTCCCCTCCAGGAAAGGAGAGGGAAGAAAAAAGTAATAATAAATCCCTCAACCCAGCACTTACAAAGAAGTCAGAAGCTGCAAAACAAATCAACACAAAATGTCTGGTTATCCTGGCTATCATCTTTAATTCTCATCATCTTTCAATGCACAATGAATACAACAGTATGATTTCCTAAATTTAATCTGAACTTCCAAACCTTCTACTCACCCTCTCAACCTTCCATTTCATTCTGCATAATTAGCTCAGAAAATAATATAATTATATACATGTATATACACTATGCTATGCTAAGTCACTTCAGTCGTATCCAACTCTGTGGGACCCCATAGACGGCAGCCCACCAGGCTCCCCCGTCCCTGGGATTCTCCAGGCAAGAACACTGGAGTGGGTTGCCATTTCATTCTCCAGTGCATGAAAGTGAAAGTGAAAGTGAAGTCTCTCAGTCGTGCCCGACTCCTAGAGACCCCATGGACTGCAGCCTACCAGGCTCCTCCGTCCATGATTTTCCAGGCAAGAATACTGGAGTGGGGTGCCATTACATATACATATAATATATATATATATATATATATATATATATCACTTTTAACTCATTTGCTCTTTAGGTCATAGGACAGAAAAACTTTCTACACTGTCCTTCTCTTCCTACTGTGCAGGGTCCGCGATACTTTGCTCAGGCTTTCTCTAGTCGCGGTATTCGGGTTTACTGAAGGGACTTCTCTGGTGGCGGAGCATGAGCTCTAGAGCACACAGGCTTCAGTAGCCGTGGCACACGGGCTCAGATGTCCCGCAGCATGTGAGAACTTCCCAGACCAGGGATCGAACCCATGTTCCCTGTACTGGCATGCATATTCTTAACCACTGGGCCACCAGGGAAGTCCTCTCTCCACTGTCGGTTATTTTGCCATTGCAAAGGCACTCAGGCGGTCCTTTCCGCAAGGACTGCCTTTCCATCTTGCCTCCATTAAACTATGTAGGTGGTGGAATGGTCTAGGAAACACCTTAATCTAATCTCAACCCTGCTCTCTGCTCAGAAACTCTTCCACAAGGCCTGCCCTAATCTTAATCAACATACACCCTTTACCTTTCCTACTCAAACACTTTCTCCTGAGGGCAGCCTTCCCTGACTTTTCTGAGTAGAACAAATCACTCCTTCTGTTTTCTCTATTACTGTCGCCATGCTGGCCGGCACCCCAGTGCCACTTCTCCTTAAGTGTGACCCTTCTGAGGACAAGGGTAAGATGGAAACCTTCTCTTCTCCCACAGTCCTGCACCTGGACAGTATTGAGCTCACAGGGAGGGTAGAAACTGTCTCACAAATGGCCTCCTTAGCATCTTCGTAAGTTCAGTTCAGTTCAGTCACTCAGTCGTGTCCGACTCTTGGAGACCCCAAAAACTGCAGCACGCCAGGCCTCCCTGTCCACCACCAACTCCCGGAGCATACCCAAACTCATGTCCATTGAGCCGGTGATGCCATTCAACCACCTCATCCTGTGTTGTCCCCTTCTCCTCCTACCCTCAATCCCTCCCAGCATCAGGGTCTTTTCAAATGAGTCAGCTCTTCACATCAGGTGGCCAAAGTACTGGAGTTTCAGCTTCAACATCAGTCCTTCCAATGAACACCCAGGACTGATCTCCTTTAGGATGGACTGGTTGGATCTCCTTGCAGTCCAAGGGATTCTCAAGAGCATCTTTATAAAGCCTGTACTTAATCTTTCATTCTAACCTCTTCTTGGGAACATAATTCCCTTCTGCTTAAACGCTCTCTTAAGGCAGAAATTATTTCTCCTCTAGTATTTCCATTGGAGAAGGAAATAGCAACCCACTCCAGTACTCTTGCCTGGAAAATCCCATGAACAGAGGAGCCTGGTAGGCTACAGTCCATGGGGCCACAAAGAGTCAGACACGACTGAGCAACTTCACTTTCTTCACTTTAGTATTTCCATAAAATCTGAAGGTAACAGAAGAAGTCTCCAGGTTGATAGATTATGAGGTTAACACACTGTATTTTTTAATGTGTGAGAGGGAAGCTAAAGTGAAGTGCTACTCACAAATGAGAAGAAACACACGTTCATGTTCCAATTAAATACTGAAATATACTATTTCCTCCACTTTGTTAATATTCCCTCTCAATATACTGGCTGAAACCAGGAAAAATTTAGGCTCTCCCAACCTACCAACCTAGGGACCACACCACAGAGCTTCCCAAACAGCACCTCCTAGCGACTTACACGTGGATTTCGGCCATTGTCTTGGAAAATCCCATAGAAAAATATAACAGGAAGAAGTTCTATTTAAGAAAACAACTCCAAGCTCACTGAGTTTAAAGTTTTCTTATTCGCATGGGATTCAGGTTTCTTGGTAACTCCAAAGTAAACAGGCACATGGGAATTGAAGATTTTTTTTTCCCCCTCTGTCAAAAAACTAATTGATTGTGAACTCAAAAAAGAAAACCGAGAAGGAAACACAGAAGCCTCTGTACATAATATTTGCCTGTAGTTGGTTTCATCTCTGGCTAAATTCCTTCATTCCCAATCATCATCACTCTAACCATTAAGAAGCAGAAAATGTTAGTAAGTAAATGATAATCTAGGGTGAGAAATGTACTAAAAGTAATAACTGCTAAGGAAGAAAGGCACGCTTATACACTCCTCCTAGATCATTTTGATTTCACCAAGGGGGAAAAAGAGGTAATGAAATCTTTTTTTTTTTTTTTACCACTTACAGTGACAAAAGGCAGCTCCTTTCAAGAAGGAATTTGCCTCCAACTAAATAAAAACCTGCCAAAGAACTAGTTTGGACAAGCCATGACTGCTGAACATACAAAGTAAGAGTGTAACATTCGGGATATTTAATAATTTAATTCAAGGATAATGTTACTTAAAGAGGCAAAGAGTAACCACGTGTTCTCCCTAACCACTACTAAGAAACACAGAAAATGTTGTACAACTGTACTAATCACTCTGCTTGCTGGCTGACTATAAACTTCCCTCAAAAAGTATAACACTGACTAAAACCATGTTAGTGCCAATGTCCAAGGTGAAGGAGGAAATCCCACAATGTACAGTAAAAGACCACAAGAAAACCATTTTGGAAAATAAGGACAGCACAACCTTTTTCCACCAAAGATATTAACAGCAATGATGACCTTATGATTCTTTAAATAATGCTGGCAACTGGCTACCAAAAAGAAACACCCTGAATAAGAATACTGAAAAGAGAAAGTGGAAGTGAAGTCGCTTAGTCGTGTCCAACTCTTTGAGACCCCATGGACTGTAGCCTACGACACTCCTCCATCCATGGGATTTTCCAGGCAAAAGTACCGGAGTGGGTTGCCATTTCCTTCTCCAGAGGATCTTCCCAACCCAGGGATCGAACCTGGGTCTCCCGCATTGTAGGCAGATGCTTTACCATCTGAGCCACCAGGGAATAAGAATACTATTCCTATACAAATACATATATGTATATATATACATATACACACACACACACACAAATACACACACATATATATATGAATTCTATTCAGAGTGTTCATCATATACTGGTATGGTATATTTTTATACATGAAAACATACCATACCAGTATGTGATGAATGAGCTTCCCTGGTGGCTCAAACGGTAAAGAATCCATCTGCAATGCAGAAAACTGGGGTTCGATCCCCGTGTCAGGAAGATCCCCTGGAGAAGGGAATGGCAACCCACGCCAGTATGCTTACCTGGGAAATCTCACAGACAGAAGAGCTTGGTGGGCTACAGTCCAAGGGGTCACAAGAGTCAGACATGACTTAGCCACTAAACCACAACCAAATATGATGAGCACTCTGTCTGAATAGAATTCATGTGTATGTGCTACTATATACATAATATAATGACCCATTGTGGAAGGATGTCTTATGTCTTATTTAGAGAGCATTGCTCCTTTAAAGATGCAACTTAATTGGAGATACTCATTGAAGGGTTAAACTATTCTACACATACACACACCAAATTTTGTTAACAAGTACAAGCATAACCTTTTGAAGAGGTGGTGGTTTAGTCACTAAGCTGTGTCAGACTCTCGTGACCTAATGGACTGTGGCCCACCAGGCTCCTCTGTCCATGCAATTTCCCAGGTAAGAATACTAGAGTGGGTTGCCATGTCCTACTCCAGAGAATCTTCCCAACCAAGGAATCGAACCCTTGTCTCCTGAAAAGCAGGGAGTTTACTGCATTGTAGGCAGATTCTTCACTGCCAATCCACCAGGGATTCCCTTTGAAGAGGATAATTATGAAATTATTCAAGCAATCGAATACCTTTTATACATTTCCATCTGAAACTTAATTACAAGGCTTTCCAGTTTCTCAACCACATCAAGAGAAAGGAAGAAGACTGCAAAGACACCCATCGATTCAAACTTGAGAAATGTCACAAACGGCCAGCTCCCCACCAGAGGCATGAATCACTTCTGGTATATCTGCTTCTCAAGTTGTTTTTGTTTTGTACCGCATTTCCTTCTGTGGACTGGTTTCTTCTGCTGCCTCAGCTTCTCCTTCCTATAACCCCAGAGCTTACCCGTGGCCCATACGGCCACTGCTGGCTTCTCCACGACCCCACCCAGCATCATGACATTTCCGTCCACAGTCCCACAGCCACTCTAGGTCTTAGCTTCCCCAGTCTGTTAGGGACAAGTCTCGCTCAGAGTTTTCAAAGCAAGCCACACAGGTCATGGCCGGTATCTACAGAAGGTTCATCTTTGGATCTGGTGCCACATCTAGGCCCATTGGCTGAGGTTGGAAGAGCCAGAAAACAGGTGATGGCAAAACACAGCCTGCTCCTCTCCTTTCCATGGGAGGGGACATGAAAAGACAGGCATATAATCACATAAATGACAAAGTCCATACACTTAAAAGTACTAACCAGAGACAAAGCAAGATGATAGCTGAATTAGCCAAAGGACAAACCCTAAAGCAATCTATTTAGTCAAAATAAAATGCAAAATGTTAAATACATCAGGTAAAAGGCTGTTCTTTAAGAAACCAGGAAGGATTCCTAAATTGAAGGAAAGACTGACTCATAAGATGACAATAAGCCATTATTGTATGTCTCCTGGATAAAGTAAAATAGTGAAATGACAGGTGCCAACTTCAGAAGAACCAACCTTAAGATGATCTTGAAACCTGACTGTTCAAACAAAATACAAAGGATTACAAAATCCTTACCATTTATTTTACCATATTAATTTGCCTCCAGCCCTTTGGCTGTCCCTCTAATGAACCACAATGAACCTAATTCAGAGCCCTAGTCAGCAAAACTTACAGCTTTAGCCAGAACTTTTCTCACTATACAGGCACAGTCTACATGCTCAAGAGAGCATGCTAATCAACAGTTTAAAGAAAATAATTTATATTTTATTAACAACAATCAAAGTCCAAAAAGTATGTTCAGGTCCTGGCTGCCACCAACCAGCTGTCTGACCTTGAAAATACAAAAAAAAAAAAAAAAACCAATTCAACACTATTCAGATCACTACCTAGAAGAAAATGACATCACCATCACACCCAATTTTTCAACATGCCAATGCTTCTATAAACCCATTTATTTTATTTTTTTTGGGGGGGAGAGGGGGTGGACCATTTTTTTTCAAATTTAGTAAAAGATATTTGTTTTTTTTTTTAATTAATTAATTAATTTATTTTACTTTACAATATTCTATTGGTTTTGCCATACATTGACATGAATCCGCAACAGGTGTACATGTGTTCCCCATCCTGAACCCTACTCCCACCTCTCTCCCCATCCCATCCCTCTGGGTCATCCCCGTGCACCAACCCCGAGCACCCTGAATCATGCATCAAACCTGGACTGGCAATTCGTTTCACATATGATATTTTACATGTTTCACTACCATTCTCCCATATCATCCTGCCCTCTCCCTCTCCCACAGGGTCCAAAAGACTGTTCAATACATCTGTGTCTCTTTTGCTGTCTCGCATACAGGGTTATCATTACCTTCTTTCGAAATTCCATATATATGCGTTAGTATACTGTATTGGTGCTTTTCTTTCTGGCTTACTTCACTCTGTATAATAGGCTCCAGTTTCATCCACCTCATTAGAACTGAGTCAAATACATTCTTTTTAATGGCTGAGTAACACTCCATTATGGATATGTACCACAGCTTTCTTATCCATTCATCTGCTGATGGACATCTAGGTTGCTTCCATGTCCTGGCTATTGTAAACAGTGCTGCAATGAACACTGGGGTACACGTGTCTCTTTCAATTCTGGTTTCCTCAGTGTATATGCCCAGCAGTGGGACTGCTGGGTCATGTGGAAAATTCTTCAAGAGATGGGAATACCAGATCACCTGACCTGCCTCTTCAGAAACCTATTTGAAGGTCAGGAAGCAACAGTTAGAACTGGACATGGAACGACAGACTGGTTCCAAATAGGAAAAGAAGTACGTCAAGACTGTATATTGTCACCCTGCTTATTTAACTCATATGCAGAGTACATCATGAGAAACGCTGGACTGGAAGAAGCACAAGCTGGAATCAAGATTGCCGGGAGAAATAGCAAGAACCTCACATATGCAGATGACACCACCCTTATGGCAGAAAGTGAAGAGGAACTCAAAAGCCTCTTGATGAAAGTGAAAGAGGAGAGCGAAAAAGTTGGCTTCAAGCTCAACATTCAGAAAATGAAGATCATGGCATCTGGTCCCATCACTTCATGGGAAATAGATGGGGAAACAGTGGAAACAGTGTCAGACTTTATTTTTCTGGGCTCCAAAATCACTGCAGATGGTGACTCCAGCCATGAAATTAAAAGACGCTTACTCCTTGGAAGGAAAGTTATGACCAACCTAGATAGCATATTCAAAAGCAGAGACATTACTTTGCCAACAAAGGTCCATCTAGTCAAGGTTATGGTTTTTCCAGTGGTCATGTATGGATGTGAGAGTTGGACTGTGAAGAAGGCTGAGCACCGAAGAATTGAGGCTTTTGAACTGTGGTGTTGGAGAAGACTCTTGAGAGTCCCTTGGACTGCAAGGAGATCCAACCAGTCCATTCTGAAGGAGATCAGCCCTGGGATTTCTTTGGAAGGAATGATGCTAAAGCTGAAACTCCAGTACTTTGGCCACCTCATATGAAGAGCTGACTCATTGGAAAAGACTCTGATGCTGGGAGGGATTGGGGGCAGGAGGAAAAGGGGACGACAAAGGATGAGATGGCTGGATGGCATCACCGACTTGATGGATGTGAGTCTGAGTGAACTCCGGGAGATGATGATGAACAGGGAGGCCTCGCTTGCTGCGATTCATGGGGTCGCTAAGAGTCGGACACGACTGAGCAACTGAACTGAACTGATGACAGTTCTATTTCCAGTTTTTTAAGGAATCTTGATGTGGACCATTTTTAAAGTCTTTATTGAATGTTACAATATTTCTTCTGTTTTATGTTTTTGGCCAGGAGGCCTGTGGGATCTCAGCTCCCCAACTAGGGATCAAACCCATGCCCTATGCATTGGAAGGCAAAGTCTTATCCAGGGAAGTCCCTATACACCCATTTTAAAGCAGTAAAGTTTAAAGCTCTTTACTAAATGTCACAGCATTCTCTCAAGTCACATGAAGAGTCACTGCTTTACCCCATTAGGCTGTCATGCTGTGGTCAAGCCCTTTTCTGGGGAACCTTATGGGGTCCATAATGAAGAAAGAAAATCATGCAGGAGTTCCCACTACACAGAACCAGGATAGGTGAACTCTTTCAAAGGGATGCTCCCCACATTTGCATGTTCTGGCCACCGTAACTGCCATGTGATCTCCAAGCCAAAGGTCAGGTCAGATTACAGTGACAGAGCATGTGAGCAATTTCTAAGTGGGCTTACCTGCTAGTCAGAAATCTAGTATCCTTAATTTTATATTATGTACCTAGCAATGACAATATGAGGCAAATATTTCTCTTTATTTGGGTGAAGAATAGCAAAAAAACAAAAAAACAGCCAACTCAGTGCCTGAAGATTACATAGCCTTTAGCTAATTCTGGATCATATCTATACTATGGATATTACGGCCTCTCTATACAGTCAGCAAAAAAAAGACCAGGAGCTGACTGTGGCTCAGACCATGAACTCATTGCCAAATTCAGACTTAAATTGAAGAAAGTAGGGAAAACCACTAGACCATTCAGGTATGACCTAAATCAAATCCCTTATGATTATACAGTGGAAGTGAGAAATAGATTTAAGGGCCTAGATCTGATAGATAGAGTGCCTGATGAACTATGGAATGAGGTTCGTGACATTGTACAGGAGACAGGGATCAAGACCATTCCCATAGAAAAGAAATGCAAAAAAGCAAAATGGCTGTCTGGGGAGGCCTGACAAATAGCTGTGAAAAGAAGAGGAGCGAAAAGCAAAGGAGAAAAGGAAAGATATAAACATCTGAATGCAGAGTTCCAAAGAATAGCAAGAAGAGATAAGAAAGCCTTCCTCAGCGATCAATGCAAAGAAATAGAGAAAAACAACAGAATGGGAAAGACTAGAGATCTCTTCAAGAAAATCAGAGATATCAAAGGAACATTTCATGCAAAGATGAGCTCGATAAAGGACAGAAATGGTATGGACCTAACAGAAGCAGAAGATATTAAGAAGAGGTGGCAAGAATACACAGAAGAACTGTACAAAAAAGATCTTCAAGACCCAGATAATCATGATGGTGTGATCACTGACCTAGGGCAGACATCCTGGAATGTGAAGTCAAGTGGGCCTTAGAAAGCATCACTATGAACAAAGCTAGTGGAGGTGACAGAATTCCAGTTGAGCTATTCCAAATCCTGAAAGATGATACTGTGAAAGTGCTGCACTCAATATGCCAGCAAATTTGGAAAACTCAGCAGTGGCCACAGGACTGGAAAAGGTCAGTTTTCATTCCAATCCCAAAGAAAGGCAATGCCAAAGAATGCTCAAACTACCGCACAACTGCACTCATCTCACACGCTATAAAGTAATGCTCAAAATTCTCCAAGCCAGGCTTCAGCAATATGTGAATTGTGAACTTCCTGATGTTCAAGCTGGTTTTAGAAAAGGCAGAGGAACCAGAGATCAAATGGCCAACATCCGCTGGATCATCGAAAAAGCAAGAGAGTTCCAGAAAAACATCTAGTTCTGCTTTATTGACTATGCCAAAGCCTTTGACTGTGTGGATCACAATAAACTGTAGAAAATTCTTCAAGAGATGGGAATACCAGACCACCTGACCTGCCTCTTGAGAAACCTATATGCAGGTCAGGAAGCAACAGTTAGAACTGGACATGGAACAACAGACTGGTTCCAAATAGGAAAAGGAGTTCATCAAGGCTGTATATTGTCACCCTGTTTATTTAACTTATATGCAGAGTACATCATGAGAAACGCTGGACTGGAAGAAGCACAAGCTGGAATCAAGATTGCCGGGAGAAATAGCAATAACCTCACATATGCAGATGACACCACCCTTATGGCAGAAAGTGAAGAGGAACTCAAAAGCCTCTTGATGAAAGTGAAAGAGGAGAGTGAAAAAGTTGGCTTCAAGCTCAACATTCAGAAAATGAAGATCATGGCATCCGGTCCCATCACTTCATGGGAAATAGATGGGGAAACAGTGGAAACAGTGTCAGACTTTATTTTTCTGGGCTCCAAAATCACTACAGATGGTGACTGCAGCCATGAAATTAAAAGACGCTTACTCCTTGGAAGGAAAGTTATGACCAACCTAGATAGCATATTCAAAAGCAGAGACATTACTTTGCCAACAAAGGTTCGTTTAGTCAAGGCTATGGTTTTTCCTGTGGTCATGTATGGATGTGAGAGTTGGACTGTGAAGAAGGCTGAGCACGAAGAATTGAGGCTTTTGAACTGTGGTGTTGGAGAAGACTCTTGAGAGTCCCTTGGACTGCAAGGAGATCCAACCAGTCCATTCTGAAGGAGATCAGCCCTGGGATTTCTTTGGAAGGAATGATGCTAAAGCTGAAACTCCAGTACTTTGGCCACCTCATGCGAAGAGTTGACTCATTGGAAAAGACTCTGATGCTGGGAGGGATTGGGGGCAGGAGGAGAAGGGGATGACAGAGGATCAGATGGCTGGATGGCATCACTGACTCAATGGACGTGAGTCTCAGTGAACTCCGGGATTTGGTGATGGACAGGGAGGCCTGACGTGCTGCAATTCATGGGGTCACAAAGAGTCGGACACGACTGAGAGACTGATCTGATCTGATAACTGTACTCATCAGCCTATACTCAAAATACTGTACAGATATTGTTGCCACGTTAACATACAACATTGATCCTGCTTCTAAAAGAGAATAGAATGGTAAGTGGTATGAAAATTAAGGCATATGATAAATAAAATTTAAGTTATCTTTAGTCTGAAGACATAAAGATGTTATTTTTAAAAAATCTTCAAAAAAAATTTTTATACCTCCAAATGGCAAAAGAAGAAGAGCACGTGGATGAAAGAAAGGTGGAAACTTTCTGAAAATCAGCACTGACTAAAAAGTATTTGCCTTGCATACGTATGTGAGACCTGTACAGTCTTTATACCTGCTGTAGGTGATACAGAAGGAACTTCAGTACTTCATGGGAGGCAGAATCAAAAGACCTTTGACACTTCTCTCAACAAAATGTCGTGTGTTCTACAAATTGGCAATAATTTATGTATTCATGGACAACCTCAACCTAGATCAGCCATTATGATCTGTTTTTCTCCATGAGGTGGTGGCAGTGGTGATTAATCTTGATTTTAAAACTAACACGGGTTCAATCCATAAAAAGTATAAAGAATACAAATCAATCATATTCTCACCATTGAGACAGAACTTAACATTTTACAATAATTTCTTAGTAATCTTTCAAGGCACAAATATATATAACAAAATTTGAGTCAACCTATTTATATGCCTTTTGTCCTGATTTTTGTATTGATATGACAATCCATTTCCCAAGTGACTAAATACTGATGGCAAAAGCATGATTTTTAAGGCCTACATAATAATCCAGTCATAAACTCAATTTGATTTTCCACAGCATCCAATCCTTTGAGTCTGGATTTAGGAAGAGAGAAGGACATTTTCATCAGTTACAACTAAACTTTCATATGGTATTGCTTTAAATAATACTTAACTATTATTTAGCTATTAAATAATTATTTAACTTCTAATTATTTAATAACTTAAAAATTATTTTAAATAACTTTTAATAGTTTTTTATTTGATAACTTCTTTATTTAGTTAAATAATAACTTTATTTAATAACTTTTTAAATAATTATTTAAATAACTTTTAATTATTTTTAATAATAGTTAACTAATATTATTTAACTATTAAATAATAGTTAACTATTATTTAACAAAGCTTCCCAGGTGGCTCAGCTCGTAAAGAATCTGCCTGCAATGAGGGAGACCTGGGTTCAACCCCTGGGTTGGGAAGATCCCCTGGAGATGCAAAAGGCTACCCACTCTAGTATTCTGGCCTGGAGAATTCCATGTACTCTGTAGTCCATGTGGTCACAAAGAGTCAGACACGACTAAGCAACTTTCACTTTTCACGTTCACTATTATTAGTCACTTTAAAAAATCATAGTAGCAATTAGGGTATATTCGTGGCCATCAAACACCCAGTTTAAAGGAATCTCAATTGCATCCCCTATTTCCATTTCTGCAGAGAGAGGAATAAAAGAGCAAATGTGGTTCTCATAAAGCAGCGTGAAATGACTGCCAAAGAAAACTGGACACGATGACAGAACTCAACAGGTAACTGTACAACATGCTCAAGAACACAGGCTTGACACCAGGCTCATCTTGTTCAAATCAACACAAAGATAGAACTTAGAGGACACTAAGAACAGAGAATGAGCAAATCACATGCTGCTGCTGCTGCTGCTAAGTCACTTCAGCCGTGTCCGACTCTGTGCAACCCCATAGACGGCAGCCCACCAGACTCTGCCTTCCCTGGGATTCTCCAGGCAAGAACACTGGAGTGGGTTGCCATTTCCTTCTCCAATGCATGAAAGTGAAAAGTGAAAGTGAAGTCGCTCAGTCGTGTCCGACTCTTCACGACCCCATGGACTGCAGCCTACCAGGCTCCTCCGTCCATGGGATTTTCCAGGCAAGAGCACTGGAGTGGGGTGCCATTGCCTTCTCCGAGCAAATCACATAAGATGGTCTTTTTTCTGAATCTTTTCTCACTAACCCTTAACTGCTAGACTCTCCTGGAAAACAGAAAGCAAATTAAAAGATACAAAAACAGGACAGGTTCTTACCTTAAACAACTTTCTAAAAGATGACCATATGCAAAAAGAATCTAAAAAAGAGTGGAGAGATATATATATATATATATCCGCATAACTGATTCACTTTGCTGTACACACGAAACCGGCACAACACTGTAAATCAACTATACTCCAATAAAAATTTTTAAAAATAAATAAGCAAGCAAAAGATGACCAGATAACCTGTTTGGGGGGTTGTTTCTTTTTTCCAAGTCGTATATGTGCCACTCACCTCTAGTCAGTTGTAGAAGAGAAGAGGGATGGAGAAGGCAATGGCAACCCACTCCAGTGTTCTTGCCTGGAGAATCCCAGGGATGGGGGAGCCTCGTGGGCTGCCATCCATGGGGTCGCACAGAGTCGGACACGACTGAAGCGATTCAGCAGCAGCAGAAGAGAAGAAGGATAGATTCTCTCAATGAAACTTACACTCAGGGTCACAAAGCTGTCGTCAGGAGTAAGAACTCAGGATCCCTGAATGTTAGCTGCAAGGCCTAACTATCCATTTGTGGTGACATCCATTGGTGACGACCTTTAAGTCTGGAATCGAAATCAACCCTGTCATTCCGCAGGCTTGTCCGCCCATTTTCACAACCGTGGCATCAAATACTCCACTGTACATACATCTTTTGGAAATGTCTGAATTGCAAAAGACGTGAATATATTCCCTACTGAAACACATACTGAGATTACAATGTCAAATATCCTAATTTTATTTAAATCAAATTTGATTTTACATGTTTAAGCAAAAAGCCTCAGTGTCAGAGAAAGCATACCATGAGCTACAGTTAAGTGAATGCACTTTTAAATAATTAAATCAAAAGTTATTTCTATGACCAGAGGACTATGAGCTATCCAAACTAAACAAATTAATGGCCAGTGGAGAAAGAAGAAATTGTAGTTAGACATTTCTGTCTCCCTTCCAATAAAAATATTTAAGTAGTCCTCATCTAAGACCACCTAATGTACTTGTTTTGAGATACAAAGGGAGCCAGCTATTCCTCCAAGCAATTTACCCCAGAAGACAACATTTGCTACTTTCCAGTCTCAAAATGACAAAAGTAATCTATTTGCCTAAAAAGATGAACTTGAGGGTAGTAAAAATATACCGCATAAACCATCAGACAGTTTCTTATTTATACTGGCCTTAGTGATAAGCCCTTTTGAAAAACCATAGTTTACAGATCAGTTTTCTAACTGACGTATTTTAAGGATATAAAATACCCCACATTTAAAACATGTGATGTGTGCTTTGTGGAAAAATTATGTATATAACCCAATGTAACAGAAAATCTGGTTTCATCAATTACAACACTCACTGGATTTTCCCCTCTTCAGCCAACAGGATTCAAGATTCCTAAAGCATTTTGCTTTGATGAATCACATTTGCAATACAATCACTTTACTCATCCCCACCTAATACAGTGTAACACATTTTCCCCTCCAAGATCTCGCCATAGTCATTTCACAAGAGAAATGTAAAAAAGAACTGATTAAAGGAAACAGGACAGACAGTGAGTAAGCCATGAACAACTGCCCATAGAACTGTAAAACTCCTGGCAGATCATTTCCATGTGTTTCAATTAAAGTTGCCATGAGAAGTGGACAAAAACTAGACAGAAAGCGATAAAAGTTGAATCCATTCCCTCCTTTTGTAAGTATAGTTAGAGTCAAAGAATAAAAAACACAATTACTGAAGAATGTGCAAAATTCTAATATAGAAAAACATCTGGGATATATCCAATATGGTCTAATTTGTAATCTCATCAGCCAATTAAAGAATATTAAAAAGCATTTTATATACATTTTTAATATATAGAAAAAAGGACTGAAGTATATAAACAACAGTGCTGGAGAAGACTCTTGAGAGTCCCTTGGACAGCAAGAAGATCAAACCAGTCAATCATAGAGGAAATCAACTCTGAATATTCATCGGAAGGACTGATGCTGAAGCTGAAGCTGCAATACTTAGGCCATCTGATGCAAAGAGCCAACTCATTGGAAAAGACGGCAATACTGGGAAAGATTGAAGGCAAGAGGAGAAGGGGGTGACACAGGATGAGAAGGTTGGATGGTATCAATGACTCAATGGACATGAGTTTGAGCAAACTCCAGGAGATACTGGGAAGCCAGGCATGCTGCAGTCCAAGAGGTCACAAAGAGTCAGACACAACTTAGGGACTGTCAACAAATGTATAAACAGTAGTTTTCTTTCAAAGGTAGGATGACTAAGTAGACTTTTTAAAAAATGACTTGCTATATTGCTTCTCGGCCTTTTGGCTAAGATCAAGTGTAAAAATGACTTGCTATAAGGAAAGAAAAAGATTTAGTATAAGTGAAAGTGAAAGTGAAGTCACTCGGTTGTGTCCGACTCTTTGCGACCCCATGGACTGTATAGTCTACCAGGCTCTTCCGTCCATGGGATTTTCCAGGCAAGAATACTGGAGTGGGTTATCATTTCCTTCTCCAGGAAATCTTCCCAACCCGGGTCTCCCACGTTGTAGG
Organism: Bos taurus; assembly: GCF_002263795.3. Classification (NCBI taxonomy): domain Eukaryota; kingdom Metazoa; phylum Chordata; class Mammalia; order Artiodactyla; family Bovidae; genus Bos; species Bos taurus. The sequence goes on along the minus strand of NC_037355.1, from coordinate 14,077,494 downwards.
CTTTACTGCTTTACCATCTGAGCCACCAGGGAAGTCTCTAGTATAAGTGACTAGGAAATTAAAATCTATAAATCAAACTGAGTATCAAAATGTGATAACATTTACAGTTTTACCAAATTTTTCTGACTATAGTAAATTTTATACAAAATCATTTCCTCCATTAAAAGATATTATAGGTTGAGCCATATCCCACAAAATGCATAATGCTGAAATCCTAACCACCAGTAAGTACCTCAAATGCGAACTGACTGGAAACTGGGTCACTGTAGATGTAATTATTGAGATAAGATCACTAGACTGAGCCCGAATCCAATAGTGCTGTCCTTATAAAAAGGAGATATTTGGACACAGACAGACACACACGGGGAGAACTCCACATGCAGACATCAGGTTGAAGCTTCTAGAAGCCAGGAACACCAAAGATGGTGAGCAAATCTCCAGGAGCCAGGAGAGAGGCGTGGACCAGATTCTCTCTCAGCACTCAGAAGGCAGAGCCCTGCCCACACCTTGACCCTAAACTTCCAGCCTCCAGAACTGTGAGACAATCCATTTTATTGTGTGAGTCACTCAATCTGTGGTACACTTTTACAGCAGCCCTCAAGATAATACAAAAGGTTTCAAAGCATAATACAGAGACATTACCCTCTTGACCACATTATTTCTTCCTGACAATCTGCCTTTTGTTAGGCAGCACTTGTAAAATCAGTATTTCCTCCAGACACTCCTCCTCCCACCCCTATGACTACAGTTACATAAGGCCACATACATCAGTTTTCTCCTACAGAATGTGAGAACAAGTGACGTACAACAGACCCAGACCTGGACCTTAAGACCAGGGCACCTTCCACCTCCTCATCAGCTCACATGTGGCCACGGTAATGACCCAGCTTCAACCATATAGATGAGATACATGCCTTAAGGAACAATCAGTCATAGAAGAGATGTGGGTCTCTCACTGACAGCATGAGACAGCACTACCCACCAAGCTAGAATACTCTCCTTGGAATGTTACATCAAAGTAAAATAAAGAACTGTTCTTTAAGGCATGATATTGTTGGATGTATCTGCTATACCCTGTTAGTCTTTTACCCCAATAGAGTATCAATGGAAATAAAACATTGTATGTGTGCACGCTAAGTTGTTTAAGTCGTGTCCAACTCTTTGTGACCCTATGGACTTAGCCCACTAGGCTCCTCTGTCCATGGGATTCTCCAGGCAAGAATACTGGAGTCGGTTGCCATGCTCTCCTCCAGGGGATCTTCCTGGCAATACACAGACAACGAAACAGTCTACAGAAAACCAGGAAGCTCTTTGAAATTAAGTAGTAGCTGTGACTCCAGGGGAGAATTTTAAGTGTAGAGTCAACTGAACAACTATACATTATGGCTCCAAATTTGACACAATAGATCTGATGATCCCAGCAGTTGTTAAACTATGTTTCAACCCTTTGTAGAAATCTAACCATTTTTACTCTTAAAGGTATTTAAAGTTTTATTTTTTCATTTTTGAAAATCATTAATGAAAATAGTTATCATATTGTTGTAGTTTTACATATATTTTGACAAAAACAAAATAATACATAAAAGTCTCGTCCTCCTCTTCCAATCCTCTCATCAGGAAGTGTGCATGCTCAGTCGCTTCAGTCATGTCCAACTCTTTGCTACCCTATGGACTGTAGCCTGCCAGGCTCCTCTGTCCATGGGATTCTCCAGACAGAAATACTGGAGTGGGTTGCCATGCCCTCCCCTCCAGGGGATCTTCCTGACCCAGGGATCGAATCCACAGCGTCTCCTGTATCTTCTGCATCACAGGTGGATTCTTTACCACTGAGCCATCCAGAAAGCCCATCAGGGAGAGCTAGTATGAATTCACGAGTTATACTTCCAGGCTTAGATCTTTTTAAAATCAGGATAATAATAAAAAAAAAAAAATGAGGGGCAGGGATAGTCCAATTTTAAACTAAGCTCAAGGAGAGATTTTAATGTCAATGTCAGTTTGTGATACATACCTCCAGAGTCAAAATCCAAAAGACATCCTAAAAATAAGCATATATAACCTTCATATTTGCATTTCCCTGAAAGAAAAAAAGCATTTTTTCAAAGATGCTCACAACCAGCAATGTGGTTTATTTTTTGTTCCTAAATGTTTCCCCAAATGCTATTATTTTTAAATGGGAGATATGCAACTAAAAGAAAGTTCCTGGAGGACAATTCAATACTCCTCCTTTCCTTCATTCTAATGTAGACTGTAATTTATTCTTCTCTCTGGTCAAAACACTAAAAACTACTTTTCTGACATTTGAGCTGTTCCACTTTTATTAAGTTATAGGAGCTTTTTCCCATGGTAAGTATCCAAATCCGACACGGACCCTTGTTGTTCAGGAAGACACTCTTTATTGAGCTAAAGAAGAAAATGAGATTAAAAAGTGCTCCATTTAGTTACTCAGAGACCTCATTAACCTGTGATCAAGAATGGAATCGATGATTCCAACTCATGGTTTGTGGGATGCACATATGTTCCTGGATTCAGACATGTGTTTCCATTTAAACTGCTGGAATGTATACATAGCTCTGTAAAGAGTGATAAATATTAGCAAATCTTCTAAGAATGAAGGTCCTTTATGACCACATACACCATGTTTTGATTGTTTTTAAAATGTGAGTCATATAAAGCTGAACAGTCTGTTTTTTTATATCTCTTCACAAGTTAAAGAACTAAAAAAAAAAATCCTTCCATAGATTGCATCTATTTGTACCATCACAGACAAACCAAAGCAACTCTGTGATTTCTATTTGTCTTCTCTTTTCTTTGCCTTGTGGCAAGCCTACCCCAGCCAAAAGCAGAGATTCTGAATTGCCCAAGCATTGAGTACAAGCTGTACATGAACCAATGTCAGATAATACCAAGTAAGGGGGCTTCAGACATAGTACACAAATTTCAACAGCAGGAGCCTAAAAAGCAGGGGTGGAAAACCGTGGTCTGGCATATTCTATTTGGCCAGCACAGCAAATTTTTAATTAAATCCCTTTAGGAATGCACCCCCACCCCCATACAAAGAAGGTACTTCATCATACAGGACAGTAAACCTCACCTGCACTATGGACATCTCAGATGATGCTTTGAAATGTGAACGCTGCATGACTTTCTCCACATCGGAGCTCTTCTCCATTCTGTTTCTTCACTCAGAATGCTCTTTCTACCCACCCAAGCCTATCCCTCCACTTGGCTAATTTCCACCCTTCAAAAGATCTCAAGAAGTCCTTTTTAATCTCCTCAAGTCCCAGTCAAGAGCTTAATCCTCTCTGGCCCAGACTCCCCTGCTATTTAGGCAGCTATATAATCAAACACCAGACTAATTCCTTTAGGGCGGGGACTACGCCTTGCTCATTTTGGTCTTTCCAGTGTGTTACACACAGCAGGTGGTAAACAAATATTTTCAGAATGAAGAAAGGGCAAGACCAGGATCAGCTCTGAAAATATTTGCTTTTTATATCCTTGGAAGAAAATGCAGATGAATAATGAACTTGACAAAAAAAAGATCAGATCACACAGAAAGCAAGAGAGTAAAGAAGCTTCCTTGTAAAAGCCACATCTGGTCACACAGGTATTTTCCAAAAGCTCGATGACCTACCACAGCGATATTTAACCACATCCAACGGCACCCCACTCCAGTACTCTTGCCTGGAAAATCCCATGGACGGAGGAGCCTGGTAGGCTGCAGTCCATGAGGTCGCTGAGGGTCGGACACGACTGAGCGACTTCACTTTCACTTTTCACTTTCATGCATTGGAGAAGGGAATGGCAACCCACTCCAGTGTTCTTGCCTGGAGAATCCCAGGGACGGGGGAGCCTAGTGGGCTGCCGTCTATGGGGTGGCACAGAGTCGGACACGACTGGAGCGACTTAGCAGCAGCAGCAGCATAATTGCTACTGTGTGTCACACTGAGACAAACTGTATATTTGTTCCTACATACATGCTTTCTGGATACCAACAACAAACACAAATATCAATATAATAAACTCAAATGAACAAAAGAAAGAAGGATGGGAACTTCAGTCAACTTCTTGGCAAAGACAGACATCTTCCCTTACATAAAACACTTACTTTAAAACAGAGCTAACCAGAAAGTAATCAACTGCTCTCGACAGGATCTCAAATCACTTGCCATCAGTTTTACGCCTGTCTCCCTTTATGACTGCCCAGGCTGACTTCACTGAAGGTCAGCACTTACAGAGGGCCACCAAGGACACAACAGACAAGGTTACCAGTCTGAGCAGAGAGCTCATGTAAGCATCAGTCGTACGCATCAGATGCTTACCAGTCGTAAGCATCTTCTGTCGATTTTATCACCCCACCCATGGTCCTGCTTACCAGAAATGAAGCCTCTGACATGGCGAGAGGGTGAGATGTATGAAGACAGTAACATGGAGACTTACATTATCATATGTAAAATAGATAGCTACCATATGTAAAACAGACAGGAAACAGGAATCTGCTGGATGTCTCAGGAAACTCAAACAGGGGCTCTGCATCAACCTTGAGGGGTGGGATGGGATGGGGTGGGGTGGGAAGGGAGATGGGAGGGAGGTTCAAAAGGAAGGGGATATATGTATACCTATGGCTGATTCATGTTGAGGTTTGACAGAAAACAACAAAATTCTGCAAAGCAATTATCCTATTTAAAAATAATTTTAAAAAAAAAGAACGAAAGAAATGAAGCCTCTGTAAGGGACTCCTCTCCAACTCCCTAGGACAGGTATGTGTTTAAGGAAGGAAGAAACAGGTAAAGAAGATAATCTGGTAGGAGATCTGGCAGTCCTCATCGCCTCCAATGGAAAACTTCATTAAGTTTGCCCAGAGGGAGCTGCCTTTGAAGGGTTAAGTCCCAAACAGCCTACCACCCTTTTCTTGCCCCGAGCATCTTCAGCTATAAACCTAGTCCCCTTCACAGAGAAGGGGAGCTTTCAGGGGCTTCCGGTGTAGCTGCTGAGACAGGTACATTTCTCTTAATCATCGCCAAGACAGGAGTAAAAAGTCACTTACCTTCTGAAAAAAGTCTTCCCCACTTTTGCCTTTTCCTTCAGCAGCAGCTGTAAATAAAAATGTATACATTTAAAATAGTTTCATTTTCCAATCTATGTATTCAAAACACTCTCAAGTATCAGCCACAAGAACACAAGAGGTAAACAAGATGCCAGCCTCACTCTCCCCAAGCTCAGTCCCTGTTCACAGGCCTCATCTATGATATGGAAAATAAAACACTAATCCCATCAATCAGACATCTTTAGATACCTTCGCACTCTGTTTTCTGTCTGAAACCCTCATAAGTCTCTATTTTCACACACAGATGAAAGTAATCTTGTTTTTTTTCATAGTTAAGGAGCCTACACATATGAACAAATGCAACTACCAATAGAATCATCTGTACTGCTCTGAGTACTTCCTGTCTGGAATCAATTCCAAGCAAGAGATTGCCTTTTCAAGTGATGGCTCATCTGACAAGGCCTCCTCGGAGCTATTTCAGATTTATGCTTTGCACTGACTATATAATCTACTTGGATTTCAGCTGGCATCATACATGACTTTAATTCACTCCTTTAGTCACATTTACTAAGAGAAAGACAGAAAAACAAGAGAATTACAAAGTCATGGTCAAGGTCCCAGACAACAAAATTTCACCTGAGATTAATTTAAAGGTTGTTGTATTTGAACATTTTTGTGTCTAAATGGTAGCCTACAAATAAAGGACAAGCCCAGTTTTATATGCGCAGAAGTTTTAAGGTCCTGTGGACATTTTCTTTTCAATCTTCAGAGAGAGGAGAACAAAGAGCTAATGGCATCTTGCTTGCAACAGCCTCAAATCACATCTTTCAGAATGTAAACACTAGGTCTCGGATTCAGGCAGGGGTAAAGAGTGGTTAACAGAAAAAGCCACCCCCTGGCCAGGACAGAGAAATGAGCTGGAGCAAGAACTTCTCTAAGTTGAAATCTGGAAGACTGGTACCCCAAACACCTAATGGGCAGTACCATCATGGGACCCTACCTGTACGTGTGTGTGTGTGTGTGTGCACGTGCGTGCACGCACGCCTGTATGTCTGTGTGTGTGTGTGACAAGTGCACTCGCTAAAGTTCCTGAAAACTCAAGAATTGTGGCCAATCAGTCCATTAAGTACAGAATTCAAAATTCAAAGAAACCCTCTCTGCCCTGGAAAAACAGTATTAAAGTCTAAATTCTTTTGTCACCAACTTTAATTTCACAGTTAAATGTAAGATATTTTCTACTATTTTGTAAAACTGTGTATTTTTATTGACATGTTTTCATCTAAAAAGCAGAGCACAGAGTACACATTTCTGTGATTTTCAAAGAGAGTTTGGGAAATGTATAAAACAAGAGCTAAACAGAAATAATAAATTTAAAACTGTATTCTAATATGTGGCGGCTAAATAGTCCCTCAAAGATGTCATGTTCTCATCCCTGGAAACTGTGAATAAGTCACCTTATATATGCTACAGGGATTTTGTGGGTGTGATTAAATTAAGACCTTGAGATGGGAAGTATATCCTGAATTATGCAGGTGGACCCACTGTAATCACAAGGAGCCCTTTTAAGAAGGGAGAAGGAAGGTCAGAATCCGAGAAGGCAATGCAACAAAAGAATCAGAGAGAGAGAAGGGCATTGATTGCAGAGTCAGAGCAGAGAAACTTACAGAGATGCTATACTGCTGGCTTTGAATGTGGAGGAGGGGCCACAAGCCAAGTAATACAGGCGCCCTCTAGAAGTTGGGAAAGGCAAGGATCTGGATTTTCATCCAGGGTCTTTGGAGGAAGTACAGCCTGGACAATACCTTAGGATAGCCCAAATAAAACACATTTCTGACTTCTGACCACCAGAAATGTAAGATAATAAATTTATTTGTTACAGCAGAAAAGGAAACAAAAAACATAATTCAATGCCATCTTAACTTCACTTTTTGCACAAACACATCATCAACAGGACAAACTGATCACAGACACTGATGTGAGCACTTGAATCACACATTTCCACAGATTTTTACATTCTGGCTGCACCTTGTGGCATGTGGGATCTTAGTTCCCTGACCAGAGACCTAACTGCAACCCCTGTATTCAAAGTGGGGAATATTAACCACTGGACCACCAGGGAAGTCACACAAATAAATTTTTTGCAGTTAACTCTACAAATTATGATTTTTTTCACTCTAACTAGGGAATACACCAATAGTGAATTCTTGAAAAAACATAAAGAAGCAATTTTGAACCAAAAAAAAGAGAGAGAGAGAGAGAGAAAATAAGGTGAACACGGTTGGTCCTAGCCAGAGGGCCAGAAAGATAAAAGATCAGCACCCAAACCCAATGACAGGAATGCCCTGGGGACACCGCAACTCAGCTACCTCTTGGGCTGGCTTTATCTCTAAAGCTAAAAATAGTTTAAAGTCACTCCTGCTCCATGATACAACTGTGGGGCAATGAAAACTGCATACCAGGCCACAAAGATTAGACAGAAATTTTAGTGACATCAAGGGAACTCTTCTTTTAAAAAGAAATTTTAGGATCAAAGGTAATATTCAAAAGCCTATCAAGCAGGGCAGATAAACGCTTTCACCCACAGGGGACTCCTTCACAACTTAAAATTCATCGGTTTAAATTTCATGATACAATGATGTTTTATTACAGAAACCAGAAACTTCCTTTAAGATACTTACTTTGCTCATGACAAACGCATTATGTCACAACCTTGAAATGCCCCTTCATGCCAAGTCCAGCTAAACAGACTTTACAGACCGGCCTTTCAATCCCTGGATGAATTAAAAGCCGGGGCGGGGGGAGGGGTGGAATTTCCTTAGTTACACACAAATTATAATTACGCTCCCAGGAAAACATCTAAAATTTAACCAGAAACCTGCACCTTTAGCAATCTTATGATTTGAGGGGCATCAAGAGAGGAGGGGAGCTGGAAATGGCACAATCGGTGCCATCAAAAATCTCTGGCTTTTTTCATTCCAAAATGTTTATGTACAAGAAACTCCAAATCTGAGCCTGAATCTCCCCTAAATCCTATAACAGTCCACTTCCTAAGCCCACAAGGACCTGGGACAAGCCTCTGGTTGGACTCATGGGTGGTCACGGTCTCTGGTTCAAACCAAGGTGAGTCCCAGTCGTCAGCCCTTCGCCGGGAGCATCCTTACCTCACCCCCAGGTTGCTGGGTCTCCTGCACTTCTACTGACGCCACATAAGCAAAGCTGCCAAGACCAGAGAAGTCAATCAAGGGAGAGCAACAATTCCCCCAAGTATTCTCTCCCCTCCCTAAGCAGGGATCCTTCTGTGCTCAAATTTGAGAATTCCGTACTCTAAATTCCTCAGGATTAAAATATCAACTCCTCTTGAATAAATTGAGAGACCGAGAAGGCGGAGGTTTGTGGAGTATTTCTTAGGTATATAAGATGTTCTTTCTATAGAAAGAAAAGTTCACTCTTTCTTTCCACAAGTACCTAAGTCTCATGCTGGTGACTCAACATAGGCCAGGCCCTGCCTTCATTCAGCTTACAACCTTGACCCATGTATTCAAACCACCCAATGAGTGAGGTCCAAGGGAAAATTAAAACTCAGTTCTAGGGACAAGGATCCCAAAGATCTTTTCACAGCCACCACTCCATCCAAGTTAAACTTATTAGAAATCTTAGCTACTCTTATTCTGGACAATGCACTAAAAAGCCAGTCATTTTACTCTTAACACTAGGACTGGGTAGCTACTGTTAGGACTCAAAATTAAAGGGTTCTTCCAGGGAGACCACTTGAGAGTTAGGTTGCAAGAAAAAATTGGAGGTGTGATAATATCTTGACACAATGATTTTTTTCATTACGTTTCGAGGGGAAAACATCGCCTTGTGAAATGAGCCAACCCAGACTTAATGTCATGGAGCTCCGTGACCTTTGAAAAGTCTGACTGTATTCTGTGGTACAACAGTTCTATCAAGCCTCACATTCTTATACACTGATACAGCCTCATCTTTTTCATTCACAGCAACATGAAAACACACGTAATGATTTAGCAGGCTTTTTCTAACTGTCCTTACAAAACAATTTCTGCCTGCCTGATGTTCCAAAAGTTAATCATTTGATGGTTAAAAAACCTTTGGAATCTTCCTGCCAATGAAAGCAATTGTCTTTATTTTCATGACACAGAATTCCAGGAGTAAATTACTTCACTACTACTGAAACACGGCTTCATGGATTGTACAGGTAAAGCATTTCACATTTTAAGCTGAACAATTCATTTTTTATGTTTATTATAATTTCTCCAATGCTTTGGCCTATTTTATTTCATATTTCTGCTTCGTAAGAAATATGGGATGGCAAAAGCCACAGCCAATAAAAACAGCCAAAGTTGAGACAGGTGTAAACTATTACAATCCCCCAAACTACAGGGAAAGTCTAGTTAATTACTGAATTAAAGGTGAGGGCTCGATTTTCAATTCTTCGCAGGGCATATGGAAACTTATTCAAATACCCTTTTCATTCTGAAATGCTTTTCCATAACATCTGATGCTTTATACAGCCAAATCTAAAAACATAAGAGCCAAGGGTCATGCATTTCATATTTAAAATACAGTATGGAATAAAGTAATGGGTTTCTTCACCCTTGTGGAACCTGAGCAAGAAAAGACCAAATTCAAATTACAAAAAAATAACTGAGAAATACTTCTTTAAATCTGTTAAGATTCAGGACATTCCCCCCATTTCCCCAAGTGTAGCAGATTTGCAACTAAGAAGGCTGCTGTATTTCAAGTTCACCTGAAAGACAACTATAACTGTTTAGCTAGTCTGATTCTCTTGCAAAAATATTTTACTAAGAATTTTTAAAACATGCACTTACTGTGTCTATTTAATCCATATGCTGAAAGAACTATACCATATATTTTATTCGGATATTACTCTTTTCAGAAAACTTGCCTACTATTTGGCTGATTCTGCTGAAAGAGGAATCAGCAACAGATGTCCAAGACGCAGTTTCTGTACACTCCCTTTTAAAAGGGAGTTTTAAAAGAACCTTTTAGAGAACCTTTTAAAGTTCTCCTTTAGTGAGAACTAAACCTTTCTCCAATGGGAATCTTTTAAAAATGCTTTTTTATTTGTTTGTTTGGCTGTGCCAGGTCTGAGCTGCAGCACACAGGATCTTTAGCTGCTGCGTGTAGGATCTGCTTCCCTGACCAGGGATTGAACCCAGGCCCTCTGCGCTGGGAGTGCAGAGTCTTGGCCAATGGACAACCAGGGAAGTCTTTAGAGAACTTTTTATGTTCAGTAACCATATCTAACAGTCTAGACTGGCATGCAAAGCTCTAACAATTGACTGAAGTAATAGTAGACATTAAGTCAATTTTTAAATTGACTTAGTTCAAAGTCTCTTCAGTTCTCAAAGTCTCTCAAATACTCCAGCCAGCTAAAGAACATCTCCCAGTTTAAACTCCAGCAGTAAGAAGTATCATTTGAAGGTAGTATATCATAGTTAAGTGGGATGATGTTCAGACCTCATCTTTCCTAAAACTCCTTACCTGCTTCCTAAGTCCACTGAGAACAAATCAAATTCACTCACCCTGAAAAAACAAAAAAATCATGTAGGCCTACCAAAAAAATTCAAGAAACAGCCAAAAATTAAAATAAATTTTATCTTAAGAGTGGCTGGGTATTTAAGGATGGTTTCTTCAGCTTCGGATTTATCCTTAAGATACTGTTTCATTATTGTAGTTTAAAAAAATTCCCACGTTCAAAAATGCAATAAATTGTTTAAGGGGACTGGGATTACAAAACAAGACATACAACATGGTCAATTCTATATTTAAGTATACATGTATACACATACATATAATGTATATGCTAGAGGGAAAAAAAAAACTTAAAGGATAAACACCAAAATATTAACAAGTGTTATTTGAGTGGTTGAATTCTTGGGTTATTTATCACTTCCTTCTTTGCATTTTTCAGAATGCCTTTAAATGGCTTGAATAAATAGGTTTCAGTAGCCTTCAATTAGGGGGGAAAATCAGGTTAACAGTCATTTGAACCCTTTTTGAGAGAACTAAGATTTTACCATCACTGGAGCCACATTTCCAGCCGAACACATATAACAGAATCTGATAAACGTCTAAGTCAAATGTGCACATAAGTTACCTAAGGAGAAAAATGACTAACAGACTAATGTAATAGGACAGTTAACAGCCCACAAAACCACGCCTGGCACTGAACATCACAGGCCTTAATTAACCTAGCACTTTCTAGACTGAAATACTGATTTATGTGCAACTGATTCTGAGTAAAAAAGTTTGAACAATGCCTAGAGTTCACAACTTCACAACTGAAAACACTTAAATAATCCAATATTTGGAAAACCTCTGAGTCACATCCAAATATAACAGCTAAACAAAAGACAGAAGGAGATGCTCTCTAAAATGCATGAACCAGGGGAGAACTAACTTATTATGTTTCTCATTTTATATATGTTATACTTTAAGAGAAGGCCATTTTTGGTGATGGAAGATAACTGGAAGAAAGGAAGGCCATTTTTTTATTGAAAGGGCGTATCAAATGAAATATGAGCTAAAACAGATAACTTAACCTGTTATATTTATGTTGTATTTAGATTTACCACATTCTAAAAGAGTTCAGTTTTAGAACTAAAACTGAAAGAACTAGTTCAGTTTAGAACTAAAACTCTAAAAGGCTAAGAGTTTTAAAGAAAAGAGATGGATAATCTATGATACCTGGGCTAAGAGCATAGGCCATTACCTGAATGATACCTACACCAAAAATCCAAGACATCCATTGAGGCTATTTTTTTCATTTCCCACCAAAGTTTTAACAGAACTAACAGGGATGCCAAATATTACGATGGGGGTGAGAAGTCCTTCTATCTCTTCTATTAACGGTGGGCCACAGATGCCTCTTTCAAGTTAATACCCGCTAACTCAAACAATTAAGTCCTTTACAGACTACACATCTCAATATTCAGATTTCAGGGAAATTTTTTTTCACATTCAATCTCTCAGGGCAATAAAGCTCTATCGATATTTCAGAGCTGAGAACAAGCTAAGACAGTGGAGGCCCTGCCACACGCAGGGCAGTCTAGGAGTCTCGGGCATAGGCCAGTGTTCTATCATACACGGGCTTTAGTTTCAGAAAGTATCTGTTGCCATCAAACATAAGGAAACAAATATTCACCAACATTTACATTATATTATCCATTGCTTCAAACACACTTGAACTCTTCAAGAAACTTGGCTAAGAGTTTATTCAGACTTCAAATTTATTGGCCTGATAATGAAGACTTCCTTGAGAGCTGATGACCCTAATATACATCACTGGACTCTGAGTCCAGTTAACAGAAACTTTGGTCATGTCAAATGTCTTGCATTCACACCCTATTCCTTCTTACATAAGCAATCTCTGAAGCATCATTTTTAGTCTGGCCTGTGGTCACAAACACTATTTGATGACTTGAGTATTTACACAATATTTTTTTTAAGCAACACTCTTCTAGCTTTATCAGATCCTAAAGGATGTTCATGGCCTTTATAGAGCTCACAAGGACTCTGCCACAGAGCTGTGCTATGGCTACTGAGTGCTTGAAATGTGGCTCGTGTGAACCCAGATGTGCTGAAAGAATTAAAAACACAGTGGGTTTCAAAGACAATGCAAAAGAAAGCAAAAACCTCATTAACTGATTATATGTTGAAAGTGTACCATATTTATATATTGGGTTAAAGGAAACAATATTAAAATTTACTGCACTTGTTTTATGGAGAAGGCAATGGCACCCCACTCTAGTACTCTTGCCTGGAAAATCCCATGGGTGGAGGAGCCTGGTGGGCTGCAGTCCGTGGGGTCACTAAGAGTCAGACACGACCTAGAGACTTCCCTTTCACTTTTCACTTTCCTGCATTGGAGAAGGAAATGGCAGCCCACTCCAGTGTTCTTGCCTGGAGAATCCCAGGGAGGGGGGAGCCTGGTGGACTGCCGTCTATGGGGTCGCACAGAGTCGGACACGACTGAAGCGACGCAGCAGCAGCAGCAACAGCACTTGTTTTATTTTTCACGTCATTAGAAAATGTTAAATTACATCGTGGTTCATATCCCATTTCCATGTCACAATGCTCCTACAGTGGACAATAACTCTGCTACTACCCACAGAGGACTAAAAAGATTCAAGCAGAGATCACAGTTCAGGTCTGAAGGACCAAAAACAATGAATACTTCCAAAGAGGAGGAGTCCTCGGCAGCTTGAAATCCAAGCTGTATCTGTCTTAACCCCCTAGGAACATTTTAAAGGAAAAAGCAAAAGGTTACCTGGTGTTGGTGGAGGTGGTGGGAGGGGTAAGGAATTAGAGTAGTTTGAATAAAATACGTAACATTAATAACCATTTCCTTAATGCCCAGCTTTGGCCCAACCCAAAACTATTTAAGAGTTTATGTAGATGGTTACTTCACGAATGAAATTTATATTTCTTTTGTGTTTGTAGTAACATGGCAATGAGCACGCCAACTGGTTTTAAATCAGAACCGAATGTGTTTCGGGCATGTTTAAAGTTCAGGTTATCTGCAGAAATCTGTGGGTGATCTATTTGCTATTCTCCCCTCCGAAATGGGCACATGGGTGGAAGGGTATACAGATGTGCTTCCTTTCATCAGGGCTTCTTCAATTCATTTTAACTCTGGAAGACTCATTCATTGACTCATTTAGACAATACTTATTTAGCACCTGCAGAATATACAGAGGGATCAAAATTATGGAGTCAGAGAAAACTGGGTTCACCTCTAGGTTTGCCGTTGACTGTAACTCCAAGTGACTTAGTCTCCCAAAGGCTCTATTTTCACCTTCAAAAATGTAAATACACACTCCATAAGAATTTTAAAAATGGTGACCTGCAACTTTGACCTCAAAGAACCTACATCTTACCTGTAAGTTCTTTGAGGTCAGTAATTTAAAATGCCAAGAGTACTCTAAAAGGTTGGACATTACGTAGGAGTCATAGATTACAGGAATTCAAAGTACAGATGTGGTAGGGAGCTTCTAAGCTGCCTGTTTAACATGGGAAAGGACTGAGACACATCTCACAAGGGGAGATGTGGAAAGTGAAATCTGGGCAGAGAAAATGCGGTGGCTACCCATGCCTGTTTATCAAAAGCTTCAGCTTCCCTTTTATGTGCTTCAGAGCACTTAAAACAGAACCTCTGGGCTTCTCTGGGAGTCCAGGGATTAGGACTCTGCACTTCCAATGCAGAGGGCAGGGATTCAATCCCTGGTCAGGGAACTAAGATCTCACATGCTGCACAGCATGGCCAAAAACTAATAATAAGTAGTAGCAAGGCTTGGAGTTCTGCTGTCCCACCTCCCCACAGTGGGAATCGGTAGCACCACACTAGGAATTTCGGGGACAGCAGTGGCATTAAGGGAATGACTTATGGGGCAACAGACTTGAGGTGCCCTTCGGCTTTTAAGTCTTCTTGGCAGTACAGAATCCAATGGGAAGACAAACAGAAAAAGGGGAGACAGTGGAAAGGCAGTGGTACAGATGATGCCTGCGGCAGTCAAAAAGGAAGACAAGCCTTTGCACAAAACAGACAGATCTGAACCTATCTGAAGGTCATTAAGAAAAACTCCACATACAGCAATATTGGTGATGCTACATACCACTGCACTTACGTACTAAATCCAGTACTAAATGAGTGTCTAGCTGTCCACTCTTCTATGACTTTAGAAATTGTACCAACAGAATGTTATTGACCTGCCACTCCTAACAACTATTATGCAAGACTGTAATTCTCACTGCAAGGAGAACTCCACCTCTGGCAATGTACCCTCTCTACACTTTCACTTTCTCCACAAAATTAACCTATTCCAGGCACATTCTTTACGATCTGAGCCACTTGAGAAGCCCAGTGAACTACCACATGGACGAGGAATTCACACGGCCTTTCCATAATCTTTTACGTTGTCAATACATTTAACTGCATCACAAAATTTATCTTGTTTCTCTGGATGCTCCCACTGGCACAAAGAAGGGAGATCTACTGAAGCAAAAAAAAACCAACTGGACCAGGGCTTTCTCAGGTTCCAGGGGATTGTAGTTACAGCAACTTGGAAGACATATTGGAGGAGAAGAGTGCTCATAAAAAAAATTGCCCTCCGATCCCACAGAATCTTATTCACTGTGGTATCCTAGGAATACGCATTTTTATAAACATGCTGGATAATTCTCACATATAGTTACGTCTCAAGCACTGTGACATTCCCAAAATTATGTGGTGATGCCAGTGCTTTCCTTTCCAAACTATCAAACTGGTTTTCTATCATCCTAGCTAAGTTGCCCATGACCATCCACTGCACTTTTCACCGGAATCCCAGGACTACAGAGAAATACAATTATTCTGAGGCAGGTAAAGGGTTTAAATCTGACAACCTCAGTCATTCTTGGCACTGAGACCATCCCAATGCTCTGAATGTTCAGCCTAATTCTTTACGGCCCAGAGAAGTTTTCAGGACTCACTAACGGATGGTAGAAGTGGTCACAGGCCTAACTTTTATTAAAACTGCTTCCAGCCCTTTCTAAACCTGCTCTACTCAAGGTCTGTTGAGTGAACACTGCCTCACATTGCATCTCATTAGAAGAGATCTCTAGGGCTAATAATAATCAGCACGTGTCCAGAGGCCTGGAGGACGTTTTCCCACACTCAAGAGGACCGGCTTATGATCTACAAGTTTATGAATGAGCTCAGAAATGCCAAAGCAAGACAGCAAAGGTAGTCATTCAGAGAGAATCTAACCTACAACCCCACAGGTCCTGCTGCCCCTGCCAGCTGCACACTTCCACATTCTGTAAAACGTGGCTGTGTATAATCAAGTTACTACAGATCCTGGCATCCTCATTCAGAACACCTAGGAAAACATTTAAAGGAGCTCTTATTTCTTAAACTCAGCACTTTGCTGCCGATAAATCACAAGCGTACTTTTAGGAGATTAAGCCGATCCCCTCCTCCCAAAACACTGGGTTTGAAGAAAGATTAAACTCTTTGAGGGCTAAGCCATCAATTCTCATCTCTGAAAAGAATCATTTGTTTTTGTTAAAACTGATCGAAATCTAACATCTGATTATAATTTGTTCCATTTAAAGGCCTTGGTTGGTTAACATGAATTCATTTTTCATCAGTAGGCAGGAAACCACCTTTAAATGTGGTTTTCATCTCAAACAATGCTTGAGGAGTAATTTTAAGGTAATAGTCTTTGGCCTTGGATAAAAGTTATAACCAATATCATTACCTCTATTTCCTTTCATAAAATATGTGTGTATATTTATGATGCAAACATGGTGGTCATATTCTAACCCATGGCTTTATTCTTCTTCCCAGAATTGTAACTTTGGTTAAGGATCACATTCTATCTCAATTAAAATGAATCTTCTGTAACAGCATCATGGGTCTGGACGTATTCATTTTCTTCAGCAGTTCTATCTTCTCAGGAGCTTTTTGTCCTCTATTTACTTTGGAGAGTTTAAACTCATTTTTCTTAAGTTCAAGTTCAAGGAACTAAATGTCTCAGGCTTTGATTATTCACCAGTCTCAAAATACTCCAGCTTTTCCAGAGAGGCTCTGTCAAGCTCTGGGTGTTCATAGTTAAAAAGCACCTCTCCCGAAACAAAGTGTAAAATACTCTAGATTATCTTTCTGATTTTGCTAAATCTGTTCAGGTTAATTTCAGAATGGTGTGAAAATAAACTCTTGATTAGGTAAGAGGTCAGATACAATACCTCAACCCATCCTCTTTTTAAATGGTGTATTTTCCCTGAGAATTTATAAAGATTTTATCTCAAGTAAAGGTTTTAGCATTTATAAAACTATGTTACAATTACCACAAAATTCAGAAATACCACAAGCACCAATAAGGATATAGTGCTTGCACAGTAAGTATAAATTCATGTAATCATCTTGGAAAATAACTGGGTTTACACAAAGAATAACTGTAATTCTATTTCTGGGAGACCAGGTCCTAAGAATACAATCCAAAACACGAAATAAAGAGGAAAAACTATCAGCACAAATGAGTTCACTTTAGTAACGTTTAAAATAAGCAAAATGCATGGAGAAAGCAAGAGGAGAATTAAGAAAATTTAGACATAGGCACTTATTCAATTTTTTTAAGTTATATGAAAAGATGTGTTTGATGATTTGCAAAAGATGAAGCAGTCAGGAAAAAGTGATTACAATACACTATTCAGTAAAAAAAATTAATAAGTATGATTTTTAAATGGATCATAAAACTGTATGTGAAATATGGTTACAACTATTAAGTTAAATATTCTTTAAGTGAAAGTGTTAGTCACTGGGTCACATCTGACTCTTTGCAACCTCATGGACTATAGCTGGGCAGGCTCCTCTGTCCATGGAATTCTGCAGGCAAGAATACTGGAGTGGGTACCATTTCCTTCTCTAAGGGATCTTCCTGATCCAGGGATCGAACCTGGGTCTTCTGCATTGCAGGCAGATTCTTTAGGGTCTGAGCCACCAGTGAAGCCCCATTATTCATTAAACATACATACAAAAACTAGGGACACTCATTAAAAGATCAAAATGTGTATGCCATGAAAGAATATGATTACTACATTATTTTATAGTGTTATAAACTGTTTTCATTTCCCAATTTTTCTTGGGATATAGCTGCAGTACTCTGAAAATGACCCCCAAAAAGTATAGACGCACATATCCATGACGGCAAACCACTTAAGAGTTTTTATCATAAGTTGAATCATTTTTTAATTATCTCCCTTGAGAAAATAAGGACTTTATGGATTTGTATTTACTCATCTATCTAACTAAACCCAGTCAACTCTGGATTTCCAAAGGCTATTTTAAGATTAACAAAATCAAGGGGAGGGATGGATAATTGGGAGATTGGGACTGACATATACATACTACTATATATATATATATATAAATAGATAACTAATAAGAACCTACTGTATATCATAGGGAACTCTACTCAAAAATCTGTAAAAACCTAAATGGGAAAAGAATCTAAAAAAGAATAGATGTATGTAAAAGTGAATCACTTAGCTGTATACCTGAAATGAACACAACATTGTAAATCAACCATACTCCAATTAAAAAAAAAAAAAAGGAAGGTTGAAGTTAAAACAAATTTTGTACCACAAAACAGTACAAAATCTACCCAAGGCAGGATGCTCACCTTCAAGTAATTCATGCCAAGCTCCTCCCACTACTGTGAGTTAGAGACAGCCTCCACTTTCCCACTGCCTGGCCCTCTCCCCCGTACAAGGCAGTCAGCTTAATTGTACCTACTCAGTGGCTATAAACAGAACGCTACAGCTGCGGCACTTCCAAATAAGCACTTTACGAATGCAGTCAGGAGCCAACAAAATGAATTTGAAAAACCGGGTGCTATGTTACATGGCTGTCATAGCTGCAAGGGCTGCGAGTCAACTTCTCAAAATAGCGCTGCTGCTCACACCCCCGAGAAACTCCCCCTCACACTCACAAGCAGAGACAAGGGGGTCAAGGGAAGAGCAGAGAGTTCACCTCTAGCACTGAAGAAAGAACATCTTGAGCTTCTGCGGATGTATCTTAAAGTAATTCGCAAGCAATCTTAGCCCAAATTAAGTTCCAAAATGTAAGGAATCACAAAACAAGACACACAGGTGTTCCCTCCCACCCGTTCTACCAGATTTTGCAAAGGTGATCGTAATGTCATTGGCTCAAGTAAGATGTTGTCTGGAAGACACTCAAATGGCTACAGTTTATGAAGAAATTCCCATCTGAAAAAAGGTCTCCTGGACTCACCACTGTCCTGCCCCTGAGATGGAGGGAAGCTAGTCTCAGATTTTTTTAAACGAGATGCTCCTTGGGCAGGCAATCCACACTGATCTGCTACTGTGTCCATCCCTCATCAAGGTGGAGATGATGGAAAAGGAAGAGAACAGATAAGCAAAAGAAAATTCAGAAGAATTGTCTAAAATCATTTGAAGGACTTACAGTTTGGAAGAAAATCAACAGCAGACCCTCCTCTAAAGATAGGGACTCAAAATCTCACTGCTCCCTACTTTATCCACTACCGTCTTCCTCCCAAAGAAGAAAAATGAACAATGGCAAAAGAGACGGCAAAGAATATTCTCCCGATTTGAACCCAAAACTAGTAGTCAGCCATACGTGGAATACTGCATGTATTTCTCATCATGACACCTGAAGAAAGGACTGTGTCTGAAGAAAGCCAATTCATAAAATGAACAAGATATTTATTAGAGGATATTTTTCCTCTCACAAAGTTTTCTGTGGAAACTTTCATTCTAGGAAGGAGAAATTGAGTGCACCATACAAATGCATTGGTAACACTGTAAAAAGTATAAAGAGAGACAAAGGTCTGTCATATTCTGGGAAACACACTCTGTGTATTGTAGAGAAACAGTCACCACCTCCTCCTCCTGAGAAACACTGCTAAGTGCTGCTTTATATGCGGTGAGCACCTAGGAAAATTGGTGGCAGAGCCTAGAAACAGAACCAGGAGCAAGAACAACTCAGAGCAATTCATGCACACCATGGTCCACCAGGAGGGCCTGTGTTTGGACAAGCTGGGTGTCCGTGGGGTTAAAGAGCACACAGCTCAACTCCTGAGGACACGTCAGCCTTTCGGAGACAACTCTAGGTGCCGAACGTTCAGAACACGGGAACAATACCATCTTCTCGCTGCATCTTACAACCTCCCCACCGGTTCAGCTTCCCTTCCTGTTCTTTCCACTCAGCAACAAGGTGGAAAAGGAATCTGCTCCTCAGTCTCTTGACAAAAGAAAGTGACAATGAAAGTGAAGTAGCTCAGTCGTGTCCGACTTTTTGCGACCCCATGGACTACAGCCTACCACACTCCTCAGTCCATGGGATTCTCCAGGCAAGAGTGCTGGCGTGGGTTGCCACTTCCTTCTCCAGAGGATCTTCCTGATCCAGGGATCGAACCCAGGTCTCCCACATTGTAGGCAGACGCTTTACTATCTGAGCCACCAGGGAAGCCAAGAGAAGAGACCCTCAAGCCCCACTCACCCTGGGTTTAAACCTTCCCAGCTTTTCTTAGGGCTTCCCAGTCGGTGCTAGTGGTAAAGAAACCGCCTGCCAATGCAGGAGACACGGGTTCAATCCCTGGGTTAGGAAGATCCCATGGAGAAGGGCATGGCAACCCACTCCAGTATTCTTGCCTGGAGAATCCCACAAACACTCAGACACAACTGAAGCAACTTGGCACGCACACAGCACTTCTTATCTTCCTCCGACTCAGCAGCACCTAAAGCAATGTGA
Source organism: Bos taurus (assembly GCF_002263795.3). Taxonomy (NCBI): domain Eukaryota; kingdom Metazoa; phylum Chordata; class Mammalia; order Artiodactyla; family Bovidae; genus Bos; species Bos taurus. The sequence goes on along the minus strand of NC_037355.1, from coordinate 14,057,131 downwards.
AGCGGCACATGTGTGTGTGGCAACTTCAGAGAACAGGATGCGAAACAGATGTGAACCTGGGAAACGCAGAGCCAAACGTGACGAATTAAAGCGTATTTCCCAACGCCAGGGACAGGGAGCGTGTGTTTAGATCTTCGAAGGAAGACAGACGCACACCAGTAGAAAGGATTAGTAGACTGGAGAAGGAAAGCAAGCACTCATGGTCAAAGGTCAGTTTCTCAAAAGCAAAAAAAAAAAAAAGTAATGTTTATTTGGTTGAGTCAGGTCTTAGCTGTGGCAGGAAGGATCTTCCTTGAGTCTTGCAGCGCATGGACTCTCTAGTTGTGGCACATGGGCTGAGCTGATCCAAGGCATGTGGGATCTTAGTTCCCTGACCAGGGATCGAACTTGTGTCTCCTGCATTGCAAGGCAGGTTCTTGACCACTAGGGAACTAGGGAAGTCCCACAAAATTCTTGTCTTTTTTCAACTAAGATATTTCCCACTGATTCCTCAACATGGGCATCGGTTCTACTCTGCTTCTGCGTAAACTCATTTTATTTCCGTGGATCATCCACCAGACAGTGCCTTTTTTTCAATGGATAACCTAAGGCACCGACAAAATGATGAAGGATTGAGAACAATGGGAAGGACACGTAAATGCTCAGAGAAGGGAGTCACTTTTATTAGAGAAACTTGGAACACTTTCAGTTAGGCTGCAGATTTGCCATGAAAGGAGTTTTAAGTCTGGGTATAATTCCCAAGCCTCTCACTTTCACATAAGAGGGAAATAAACTCATTTCCCAAAGCATCCATCTTCGCGAGAAATTCAAGTACCGTAACTATCACAGCTTTCGTCAATGCACACGATGTTTCCTGGCAGCAACTGGAACTGAAAGCAAAATTCTTTGATTAAAGAGAAGTTTTAAGAGATGCTCTACAACAGGGAGAGATTTGTTTTTAACAGACTTCCTTATAATGAGTCATTTCATAGATAGAAGGCTCAAGGATGAGAGCCAAGAAACAGCAGACACAACTGCTCAGCACAAGCAGGCCGTTTACATCCAACCCGGTCAGAGATGTCAAAGTCCTGCTTCCAGCCAAGGCCAGGCTGAGCATCGCTAGGGCAAAGGATCAGCACTGCGTCCTTAGTCAGCAGCTCCCCAGTTTGGGAAACTGTGTATGAAAGATGAATTTCTCCAAACAGCTCCAAACTTGAGTTTTCTGCTACATGTGCAACTCTCTGACATCAAGCATAGCAGAGACAAAAGAACATACCACCCATCAACCCACTGGACTGATGCTCGCTTATTGGTAATTTCACAGGAATAAATAAACTTTTACATTCTCTAGAAATAATGGCCAACAGGCAAGGATGGAAACAAAAGCCGTACATGATGTCATAACGAAAAGCTCATCACTGGTTCAACAGTGCACCCACTGGATGACTTAATCTCCCTCATCTGAAAAGGGGGCAAAAACAGTCTTTAGTCCTATGTTTTTTTTTAATTGGATTCTCCCAAGAAGTAGACTCTGTGACAAGTATTTGAGTGAAAGTCGTTAATGCAGGAACTGACCCCAGAGATCACTGGAATGGAGGAGGGAAGGTAAAACAAGAAGACAGCAAAGAGGAAGTGGTCCAGGTATGTGAGTGGGACCCCCTGCTGGCCTCAGGGCCAACGTTCTGCAGGGGACCTCTCAGAGTTGCCTCTCAAGGGGCTCAGAAGTGGACACACATCCTCCCCCAATTCTAGCCTGTCACTGCTGAAGGGCAGCTTCCGCTCCAAGCAAAGTCTTCAGGCTGCAGGGCGCTCGGGCATGAGTCACAGGCCAGACCCCTGTAACTCTCATCAATGGGTTCTAGCGCTGAAAGGCCAATCTCCCAAGAAAACTGTCAGACCCAGGCAAACTAAGACAACTGGCCACACGACCCGGTGCTACGGTGGTGAGGGGCTGGGGCAGGGCACTGCCAGTGTCTGCTCAGCCCTCCAGGGTCACGATGATCAGGGGCGCTCCTCCAGGCAGAGCGCTCAGCCCCGAGTGCAGCACTCAGAGTGGGATGTCAGCTCTTCCTGTGTATTCAAAGCAGCCTAAGAGTGGGATCTGCTCTTCCACACAGGACACACCCTCTGGGGCTGGGTCCACTCGCACCACCTCTCAAGCTGCCGCTCCCAGTCTGCCCAGGGGGCTCCAGAATGGCACAAAAGAGCTTCCAACCAGAGAAATGCCTTCCTTTGCCTGCTCGGGCACTGATTCGGAGCAGAGAAGCTCAGCTTGAAATTCAAGTTACACATAAAAGAGAACCGAAGGTGTCAAAACAGAAGCAGCTCTCCTCAACCTCCACACACTGACGCCCTCCCTGCCCTCCTGCAGTATGAAGCGACACGCACATGAGAGGACCCTAAACTCCCAAGGCTGGCGAGACACCTCTGCTCCCCCATCAGCCGTGTCCTTTGTTTACCAAGAGTCGGCTGTACGTGTTCCCAAATGTCTGCCAAATAATCCTAAAAATCATGACCATTTCTAATCCTTCATGTTCAGAAAAGGCCTTGGGCCCTACAACAAAAATAAGTAAATATTTTTATTTTAAGGCTATAATAAAATATTTATAATATGTGTATATTTTTATGATCCCCCAATTTATCCAAATTTGGTTTCAGTCACTTTGGAAAAGCACTTATATTGTTTCAACCACTCCTCTAGGTAGTATATCTGCAGTGGCTGAGGTGTCTGCTCAAATATATCTTCTCAAACAACCTAGAGGAGACTCCCCCCTGAAGATGGCAGAGAAGACGCCAAACTTTTGGTTCCTTCCTGGCTAGTTATTAATGAAAAGGATTGATATACTTCCCACGATACACAGAAAATGCAAGCAATCCTATCTATGACTGCTAAACCTTAAACATGCTCCCAGATTTACTAAGTCAGGAGCTGTATGAAGATTTAACTCTTAGAATGAAATGGAGCTTCTTAGCCACCCAAAACCTATTTATCTTAGTCTAACACTTTTTCTTATAAAATAACATTTCCATATACTATAGAACTTTGCATCGTAACTACATTAAAATGTTTACAACATAGAGGAATAGAACTAGTGACTGCCAAGTTCAAAACCCCAAAGACAGTAAGGAGTTTCAAACAGCATTACCATCTGCATCCACAAACTGCATGATACTGACCTGAAATTTTGAATGTGAAAAATATTTTTTCCAAGAGGGAAGGGGGGCCAGAGGATGGAATTGGGAGTTTCGGTTTAGCAGTTGCAAATTATTATATAGAGAATAAACAACAAGGTCCTATTGTATAGCACAGGAAATTATATTCAGTATCCTGTGATAAACCATAATGAAAAAGAGTGTATGTGTATGCACAACCGAGTTGCTTTGCTGTACAGCAGACTGTAACACAACATTATAATTCACCTACACACTTCAATAAAAATAAATTTTAAAACAAACAAGTAAAGGAGAGAAAGAAACAATACACTTTCTTCTCTCTGAAGCTTCTGGGCACAAGGCTCAGGAAACTTTACAACTGGACATCTGCGGCATACACCTGCTGTACTGTCTGAGAAAATTCAATTCTACCCAATAGGGCAGGAAATTCTGTTCAACAACACAGGAAAATAGATGGAAAGACGAAACTCTTCAGATGTGTGAGGTAATGAGACGTGACAAAGTAAACTGAACATGTGTGTGTGAACACACAAAGGGGTGGAAGGAACAAAAGACTCCTAAAATTCATGAAGCACTGATATTCATAAGGCACTAAATCTGCAGGACGCGTCCAAGGCACACTGAATATTCACGATACACAAACGATACATGAGCCATGGGGCACTCAGTGCTCAGGAGGGCTTAGTCAGGACATTGGGGTAACGTTCTTTTGCACAAGACACACAAATAAAACCCAGAGCTGTGAGCAGGCTAACTGGCAGATCCCTGTGCCTCTCCCAGAGACGCGGGCAAACCTGACCCTGGCTGTAAGTTAAATATGTTTGGTTGATCCCTGTTTGCTGAAGTCACACTCAACTGAGTGAACACACACAGCTTCCAAATGCTATATACATGTTTACATGTAACTGCATGTTTCTAAGCCTCTATATGGGCTTTCCCAGGTGGCTCAGTGGTAAAGAATCTCCTGCCAATGCAGGAGCCACAGGAAACACGCTTTCAATCCCTGGGTCGGGAAGATTCCCTGGATGAGGAAATGGCAACCCACTCCAGTCCTCTTGCCTGGGAAATCCCATGAACAGAGGAGCCTGGTGGGCTACAGTCCACAGGGTCGCAATGAGTCAGACATGACATCGACTAAACAACTGAAGGAAAACCATCCAAATTAATACTAGCAATATTGTGTATTTGTATGTAGCATACCAACCCCTACCTTTCAGAACAAAAGTTGTATTTTGCTAATACATAGGAACAATACTGGAGAAGGCGATGGCACCCCACTCCAGTACTCTTGCCTGGAAAATCCCATGGGTGGAGGAGCCTGGTGGGCTGCAGTCCATGAGGTTGCAAAGAGTCAGACACAACTGAGAGACTTCACTTTCACTTTTCACTTTCATGCACTGGAGAAGGAAATGGCAACTCACTCCAGTGTTCCTGCCTGGAGAATCCCAGGGACAGGGGAGCCTGGTGAGCTGCCATCTATGGGGTCGCACAGAGTCAGACACAACTGAAGCGACTTAGCAGCAGCAGCAGCAACAGCAGGAACAATACACCTGGACCACCTCTCTGCAAATATATTACCTGCCACATTGGAAGGACGAAGACTATTCTGCCTAGAGCTTTAATAATTAAATGAACTAGAGTTAATAATAATAAATTATTGGGAATACAGAATCATAGCTGATTTTTTTTTAACTGAATTTTTAAATTACCTCAAAGAGTTATGTCATACGGTCCTCAATAGGAACAGACCAGCCAACCTGACCCTTACTTGCCATACAAAACACTCTTCAAAATCAAAGGAAAAAAAACTGCAATACTGCAATGCTGTATAAATACATGACTCCCGTCTTATTAAATATCTCACATTTTTTATTTGATTCACACAGCACTGAGTAGACTGAATTTCACACTTCATACTCTGCTTCTGTAACTCATTAACATTTGCCAAGTACAACTGTAAATTAGACATCTAAGGTGCAGGAAATTAATAATTAATTATACAGGTGAGTGTGCACAATGACTAGTTGTACTTATTCTGAATTTGTATTAACTGAGTAAAACAGAAACAGTCATCTTGCAATCATGTCAGCCTTTGTTAAACTATATTGTACTCAAAAAAAATGTTTTATACCTACTTTGTCAGTAACTGCTAAGAAGACACTGAAATGCACTAGCTCACCCCAATGTGCCCAGGAGTTGACCATTTCTAGCACTGCAAAGTCCACCTCCTCAGATACCCCTTAGTACTGAACTAAGTGGAATAGTTGGTCACCCACACTGAGAAATGAACGAGAAGAAAAAAGAGATATGATTCTTATACCCATAACCCTCACTGCCCACTGGAGGAGAGAGAAATTAATTAATAATCACAAAGAGATAATTTCCTGGTGCTCCCAGTGCACAGGGCCCAGTTTCGATCCCTGGTCAGGGAATTAGATTCCACACGCCACATGACCTGGTGCAGCTAAATAAGTAATTTGTTAAAATCACAAAGAGAAATTATGTAACAGCATCACAGCAGTGATCCTTGTATCATAAATTATGGCTAAGGCCCACATCACAGCACATGTTCAGAGAGCAGCCTGTGGAGCAGCAGAAACCGGGGAAGCCCTCCTCCAAGATTTTACTAAGAGACACCAGGACCGGCCCTGACTCCACCTCCCATCATATATTATCCATCCAGCCCCAGTCAGTACAAAAGGGGACTGAGAATTCAGCGTATGGTCACCTTTAGGGAAGAGTGGAATTCATGGGGGAAGAAGTGATTTCTTCCCATTCCTGATTCAAAAACCAAAGGTGTAAAAAGAACAAGATTGGGACAAACACAGAAACGAGAAAGGAAAGTTGTAATGAACTGAAACAGCATTCAGGAATATTTTATAGTTCACCTCACAGAGAAGAGAATTTCAACATAGCAGGGCTAAGAAGAGCTACCGAAAAATCATATGTGTACACACGTGTGGTGTGTATATGATGAATTTCATGTTTATGTTCAGAGTGGAGATATGCAAGCACTCTACAGTTAAAACTGCAGAAGAAAGGGACTTCCCTGGTGGTCCAGTGGCTGAGATTTGCCTTCCAATGCTGGGGGTGACGGTTCAGTCGCTGGTTGGGGAGCTGGGATCCCACATGCCTTGAGGCCAAAAGGCCAAAACATAAAACAGAAGCAATGTCGTAACAAATTCAATAAAGACTTTAAAAAACAATCCACTTCAAAAAAAAAACCTTCAAGAAAAAAATTGCAGAAGTAAAACTACAGGGAGGTCTGTGAACCCGCAGCTGGAATCCTTGATGAGCACAAGGAAGGTTTTTCGTCAGGAAGGGTACTGATCAAAACTGGAGAATGAATGTGAGCTAACGAAGTAAAGATGACGAATGATCGGAGAGATGGGAGACCTCCGTGGCAGACAGAGGAGTCCACGTAAAGGCCCTGAGGCCGAGTGGAAACTGGGAGGAGGACCACAGAGAACCCCAGGATCAGGAACGAGTGGCATGATTTTGAGGTCACATCACAGGCTTGTTTTTACTCTGAGGCTTTGAAGAAGAGAAGTAACACTGGTATATTTGCATTTTTAAAAGACCACTCTAGCTATAAAGTGTGACAAACATCTGCAGGAGGTCAAGAGAACACACCCAAAGGTTGTACACTTTAAAAATAATCATGTTGTACAACCTCAGTATATTCAGGCGTCCCTCGGTATCAACAAGGAGATTGGTTTCAGGACCCCTGAAGATATCAAAATCCAGATGCTCAAGCCCCTTATATAAAATGGCATAAGGGACTTCCCTGGTGGTCTAATGGTTAAGACTCTGCACTTCTAATGTAGGGAGTACAGATATGATCTCTGGTCAGAGAACTAAGATTCCACATGTCTCACGGTGTGACAAAAAAGGTTCCTTTTTTATCTTTATTAAAAAATAAAATGGCATAGTGTTGCTTATAACCTACACACATCCTCCCATATATTTAAGTAATCTCTGCACTACTTATAATACCTAATACAATGTAAATGCTATGTAAATAGTTGCCTGTGAGCTGCAAATTCAAGTTCTGCTCCGGAGAACTTCCTGGAATTATTTTTCAAATATTTTCAATCTGCGTTTGGTTAAATCTGTGATGTGAACCTGCATATACAGAAGACCAACTACACAACTTTTACCCAATCATACCTCAATAAAGCAAAAAAATATATATATACTGGGAGAGTAGTAGGAAGTTCCCATAGTGGTTCAAAAGAAAGATCAAAGGTATCTTATGTCCTTTGTGCTTTGAAAGCTATCTTGGAAGCAAAATCCACTAAGTGGATGACAGATTATACATGATGTAAACAAAGGATGGAATTGAACATAACTGTGAGATATCTATCTGCTCAACTGATAGTAAAGCGAATTACTAAGACACAGAACATCAGAGGAAGGCTAAGTTTAGGGTAGGAAAACTGAATGTTCTGGATACGTGCAGTTCGAGTGGTACGGTAGGCAGAATAACAGCCCCCACATCCTAAATCACTGAAACCCATCAACAGGTCAGGTTACATGGGGAAGGAGAACGAGGGTTGCCAATGGGATTGGGGTTCCTAACAGATGACCTTAAAATGAAGAGACTATCCTGGATTCTCTGAGTGGGCCCAATGTATCACAAAGGTCCTTAAAAGATGGAAAAGTCAGAGTCAGAGATTTGACAAAGTTTCTCTAGTGGCTTTAAAGTTGAAGGAAGGGGTTGATCCAGGGTACAGGCAGCCTCTAGAAGCTGGAGGAGGCAAGGAAAAGGATTCTCCCCTAAGACCTCTGGAAAGATCACACCCCTGCCAAGACACTGATTTTAGGCCAGAGACATCTATTTGCACTTTTGACCTCCAAAACTGTAAGAAAATAACTCTGCTGTTTTAAACCACTAAGGTTGTGAGAGTTTATTACAGAAGTAACAGGAAGCAAATACAAATGGTCTTTAAGTCCTCTAAATAGATAGGAATTAAATAGGAGTATGTAACATCATTACACCACACCACAAAACAGAGGCACATGGAAACTTGAAATATCCTCTTTAAAAAACATGGAGTATTTTTCATGTATTTTCCTAAGGAACATATCAATCAATACCTGCAGATCAAGAAAAATAAGACATTTAAAACAGTATTAAACATGTGTACTTATGATAAAGAAGTTGATCACAAATAACTTATTATAATAAACTGATAAATATTCTAAATATAAATATTACCACTACCACTTAGTTTTTTTGTGAGTGTGTGGTTCTGTGAAATATTTGAGTTTAGGGAAGTACTATCATTAAAAAAAAAAAAATTGGAGAAGACAATGGCACCCCACTCCAGTACTCTTGCCTGGAAAATCCCATGGACGGAGGAGCCTGGAAGGCTGCAGTCCATGGGGTCACTGAGGGTCAGACACGACTGAGCAATTTCACTTTCACTTTTCACTTTCATGCATTGGAGAAGGAAATGGCAGCCCACTCCAGTGTTCTTGCCTGGAGAATCCCAGGGACGGGGGAGCCTGGTGGGCTGCCATCAATGGGGTCACACACAGTCAGACACGACTGAAGCGACTTAGCAGCATCATTAAAAATAGTTCAATTAACACTTAAAAAGTAACTCCAACATATGAAACCATCAGTATTTATTATTTTTTTGGCCACACCATGCAGCTTGTAGGATCTAAGTTTGCTGAGCAGGGATCGACCTGGGCCCCAGGCAGTGAAAGCACAGAGTCCTAACTACTGATGCGTGTGTGTGCTCCTCACTTCAGTCGTGTCCCACTCTTTGCAACCCCATGGACTGCAGCCAACCAGGCTCCTCTGTCCATGGGATTCTCCAGGTAAGAACACTGGATTGGGTTGCCATGCTCTCCTCCAGGGGAACTTCCCCACCTAGGGATCGAACCCACACATCTCTTATGTCTCCTGTGTTGGCAGGTGGGTTCCTTACCACTAGCGCTACCTGGGAAGCCCCCTAACCACTGGACCGCCAGGCAATTCCCAAATCTTCAATATCATTGAGCATAATTATCTGAGATTTAATATTAAATAAAGACTATAAAGAGATTCTTACTACTTCCTTTAATAAGTATGGACAGTAGAAAGATTTCACTGATTTTAGGACACCAAGAAACAAAGTTATCACTTGTTTCCTAAAAGAAAAGTAATACAGCATCAGATCAGATCAGATCAGATCAGTTGCTCAGTCGTGTCTGACTCTTTGCGACCCCATGAATCACAGCATGCCAGGCCTCCCTGTCTATCACCAACTCCCGGAGTTCACCCAGACTCACGTCCATCAAGTCAGTGATACCATCCAGCCATCTCATCCTCTGTCGTCCCCTTCTCCTCCTGCCCCCAATCCCTCCCAGCATCAGAGTCTTTTCCAATGAGTCAACTCTTCACATAAGGTGGCCAAAGTACTAGAGTTTCAGCTTTAGCATCATTCCTTCCAAAGAAATCCCAGGGCTAATCTCCTTCAGAATGGACTGGTTGGATCTCCTTGCAGTCCAAGGGACTCTCAAGAGTCTTCTCCAACACCACAGTTCAAAAGCATCAATTCTTCGTGCTCAGCCTTCTTCACAGTCCAACTCTCACATCCATACATGACCACAGGAAAAACCATAGCCTTGATTAGATGAACCTTTGTTGGCAAAGTAATGTCTCTGCTTTTGAATATGCTATCTAGGTTGGACATAACTTTCCTTCCAAGGAGTAAGTGTCTTTTAATTTCATGGCTGCAGTCACCATCTGCAGTGATTTTGGAGCCCCAAAAAATAAAGTCTGACACTGTTTCCACTGTTTCCCCATCTATTTCCCATGAAGTGATGGGACCGGATGCCATGATCTTAGTTTTCTGAATGTTGAGCTTTAAGCCAACTTTTTCACTCTCCACTTTCACCTTCATCAAGAGGGTTTTTAGTTCCTCTTCACTTTCTGCCATAAGGGTGGTGTCATCTGCATATCTGAGGCTATTGATATTTTTCCCGGCAATCTTGCTTACAGCTTGTGTTTCTTCCAGTCCAGTGTTTCTTCCAGTCCAGCGTTTCTCATGATGTACTCTGCATATAAGTTAAATAAACAGGGTGACAATATACAGCCTTGAAGAACTCCTTTTTCTATTTGGAACCAGTCTGTTGTTCCATGTCCAGTTCTAACTGTTGCTTCCTGACCTGCATACAAATTTCTCAAGAGGCAGGTCAGGTGGTCTGGTATTCCCGTCTCTTTCAGAATTTTCCACAGTTTATTGGGATCCATACAGTCAAGGGCTTTGGCATAGTCAATAAAGCAGAAATAGATGTTTTTCTGGAACTCTGTTGCTTTTTCCATGATCCAGCGGATGTTGGCAAATTGATCTCTGGTTCCTCTGCCTTTTCTAAAACCAGCTTGAACATCAGGAAGTTCATGGTTCACATATTGCTGGAGCCTGACCTGGAGAATTTTAAGCATTACTTTACTAGCGTGTGAGATGAGTGCAATTGTGCGGTAGTTTGAGCATTCTTTGGCATTGCCTTTCTTTGGGACTGGAATGAAAACTGACCTTTTCCAGTCCCGTGGCCACTGCTGAGCTTTCCAAATTTGCTGGCATATTGAGTGCAGCACTTTCACAGCATCATCTTTCAGGATTTGGAATAGCTCAACTGGAATTCCATCACCTCCACTAGCTTTGTTCGTAGTGATGCTTTCTAAGGCCCACTTGACTTCACATTCCAGGATGTCTGGCTGTAGGTCAGTGATCACACCATCGTGATTATCTGGGTCATGACTACAATTAATAATACTGTTCTGCATATTTGAGTTGCTAAGAGAAAAGACCTTAAAAGCCATTCTCACAAGAAAAAAAAATTTTTGTAGCCATGTATAGTGACAGATGTTAACTAGACTTATTGAGGTTGATCATTTCACATTACACACAAATATCAAGTCATTGTGTTGTACACCTGAAATTAATACACAGTATTAGACATAAACTATACCTCAATTAAAAAAAAAAAAAGAAACAAGTAAAACTCTAGTACACTTTTAGGAGCTTTCTGTGCACAACTTCAAAATCTGAATACCACATCTTTCCTAGGATCCATAACAAAAACTGTCCTATAAATTTTTCTGTTCTTATTCCCATCATCAGGACATCCTGCTGCTGCTGCTGCTGCTGCTGCTAGGTAGTTTCAGTCATGTCGGACTCTGTGCGACCCCATAGACAGCAGCCCACCAGGCTCCCCAGTCCCTGGGATTCTCCAGGCAAGAACACTGGAGTGGGTTTCCATTTCCTTCTCCAATGCATGAAAGTGAAAAGTGAAAATGAAGTCGCTCAGTCGTGTCCGACTCTTCACGACCCCATGGACTGCAGCCCACCAGGCTCCTCCATCCATGGGATTATCCAGGTAAGAGTACTGGAGTGGGGTGCCATTGCCTTCTCTGTCAGGACATCCTAAGCAGACTTAAAAATTAAACATGAAATTCCTCTGACACTGTTTGATCTTGAAAAGTCACTACCTCTGTTATACACTGAGTTTCATTTCTCTTATACAGACTCCATTTGGAAATTCAGGTTTTTTAATTTAATGGAAATGTTGCTTGATCTCAGGAAAGGGAGGCTGGTGGCAGGAAGAGCCCAAAAATCCAAAGCATAAAATTCAAAGAAAAATATAACCGAGTCAATTCTCCCATATCCATGGAACTCAACTGGAATGATTCAGGGTGAGCAACAGTGTAAACATCCTATTATCCAAACTCATGGATAGTCCAAAAAGCTGTTCTTTTCTACTTCAGAAAACATGCAGAGCTTTCTTTACCTTTCTAATCATACCCCCTTTAAGCTAAATTACCCTGCATTCCCTCTGAAGACACACCAACTCAATGGCCAGGGCAGAGTAATCCGGAAGCAGACCAGGTAGTCATGAGGAGAGGCCAGTGCTTCACAACGGGCTCAGGGGTTGGGAGGAAAACTTCCATCACTTCAAACATTAAGAAGGATTAGAAATGAGTGTTTCCCACCCAACCTCCCTCCAGAGAGAAGAAAATAATCACCTGGCAAAGAGAAGACACTGCAGTCCATGGGGTCACAAAGAGTCGGACGCGACTGAACTGAACCGAAAATAGAAGATGGCATGCAGCCAGAGCCCCGAATTTCTCTGCCTGGGATCGACCGTAAAACAGGAGCAATGCAGCCAGGGAAAACACTCTTGCCCCCAGGCCAGGCTCTGGGCTACCGCCACTGCTTCGTGGATCACTCTTGTTATGGTGTTTGCACCAATGAGCGCCCACACATTGCTCCTTAGGAAGGACGTTCTCCCTTTCCCACAGGATGAGACCAGCTCAACAAAACCTGAGAGTCAGGTCAGAGTGCCTTCTCTCAAGCATGGAGCAGTGCATCCTGTGATGGAAGCTCACCCACTACGCTTCACTTTCAAACCAGGCGCATAGAAGTGCTAATGAAGCCAGAGGCATGGCCGCATCAGGGCAGCAGGCAAGGTCCCAGGGGAGGGCAGTGGGCTGGGGGGCACACAGGCTGACCATCAGTGAGACAGCATGAGGGAAGCTCTTAGCGGGTCCTCATCAGCCAGAACTTTCATGAGAAACCAACTCAAAAGGAATGTTGGCATCATGAGGATTTACTTGAAAATAGCCACTTTCTGGCCATTCAGTGTTTTCTTTTCTTTTTTTTTTTTTTTGCAGCCATGCCACGTAGCATGTGGGATCTCAGTTCCCCGACCAAGGATCACACCTGTGTCCTGGCCTTGGAAGCCCAAGTCTTAACCATAGACCACCAGGGAAGTCCCTCAATGTCCTAAAAGGCACTGCCGAGGTAGGCTTCCCTCCTGCACGGGCACAAGAGCAGAGTGGGTGCCGGCTCTCAGTGAGGAGGGCATGCGGGGCACGGAGAGAATTCTGCACACTTGTGACCCCTCCACACACAGCGGGAGGGGAGGCCTGGCTCAGACAGGATCCTGAGCTGCGCTCTGATAGAGAGGAGGGGAACTCAGCCTCTGGATCCCTGGCCTCTCTGGCGATTATGCCAGAGGCTGTTTGCCTCCACTCCTTTCCAGTCTCCACTTAACCACACTTTGAAGGAGAATCAGTATCTGAAAAAGCCACTCTCAAACACTGCAGAGTTTTCAGGCATCAGGAGACAATCATTTCCACTGTGCTTACGAAGGCAGGAATGTGGGCTATTATTTTAGGAACATATTCAACAGCCTGAGTCCAAAAGAAAAGTTTCTGCATCACTCTTTATTAAGAAGAAAAATAGATTGAGAGGACTAATCCATTCCAAGTTTTCTATCAATTAGGGAGGTGTGTTGGAAGTCAATGTGGGCCCTAGACCAGGGGCTGTATGTGGAGGAGAAAGACAGCCTGCAGAATGTTCTAGTAGAAAAATAAAAAGAGATTTCTTTGACTCAAGTTTCTGGAACAAAAGATAAAAATTTGAAAACATTCTCTAAATGGAGAAAGAATGATCAAAAGTAAAGATATTCAAGTTAGAATGTTACTGAAAATGTCACACAGGAAAAAAAAAAGGTTAATTAGGGAACTGAGGTCACAAATCAATAGTCCTTTTTATAAGAACATTTAGTAGTCCTCACCCCCACATCCACCTCTCTCCACATCCATTATGGGAGAACATGTCATTATGTGTTACCTTATGACTAAGATAAAAGCTTCTGTTATCATTTAGGTAGAAAAGTCAAAGACAGCTACAGCGAAATCTCCTTTGAGGCTTTCACTAAGGAATAATAATTAAAAATTTAAGTAGGAAACATTCCATGTGTATGTAGTAACAGAGCGCTAAATGTGATCTTTTTTTAAACGCAAAAACACAGCTTACTCTAGCTGAAATAGTTGCCAATTCAGAAATATTTTTTCCACTTGGAATAAAATAATACTTCAAATAATCATTTGGAGTGATTCCTTCTGTGCTTCCACCATTGTTATTTCAAAGAATTTAGGGTTTTAAGAGCATATTTTGGATTAACTGACCATGGTTTCAAATTCAGGTACGTATATTTTTAAAACTCAAAGCGGCTTCAGGAAGATTGCAGAGCACTAGCAGAGATCCAGAAAGTATTGCAATGTAGCCAAAAACCTTTGGATAAATAACATCTGGCATTAGTGGCTTGCTATCCTTGAGTTTCTCAACTTCCTCTCTGGAGGAACTTAAGTCCCTCTTGGCCTCTCTCTGATTTCCTTCAAAATGTTTCTGGAAACAGATACTTCATCGTCCATCTTCTTTATCTGGAGAAGTACTGGAGAAACTGGTAGGAAACTACACTGGAGCGAGAAAGCACCGACCTGCTCCAGCTCTCACGGGGGCCCATGTCAGTCTCAGCTCCTGCTCTTGTCGACCTGCAGCTCATCTGAGGAGAGCAAGAGGCTGTAGCATCACCCTGATGTGGGTTCCAACCCCAGCCTCACTGCTTCTGAGCTGCATTCCCTGAACAAATATTTCACTTCCGTGGGCTTCCCTGTCATCTTATCCTCCTTCTTGGGTCTGTCTTGAAACACCTTCCCTGGTGGCTAAGATGGTGAAGCATCTGCCGGCAATGCAGGAGACCCAGGTTCGATCCCTGGGTTGGGAAGATCCCCTGAAGAAGGAAATGGCAACCCACGCTAGTACTCTTGCCTGGAAAATTCCATGAACAGAGGAGCCTGGTAGGCTACAGCCCATAGGGTTGCAAAGAGTCGGACATGACTGAGCAACTTCACTTTCTTTCTTCCTTTCTTTAAGGATAAAAACAGGTTCCATGAAAAGAAATCAGGCCCTGCCTAGCACACAGTAAATGGTAAATGCCCAGGTCCTGACTGTGACCATCACAGCTCCAGCTGACAGCTGACCAGCTTGGAAATCAATCTCATCTGATGTAAAGTGGCTCTCTCTACCTGTTAGAGAAGGGTCCACCACCTCCAGACCATGGACCACTATGCTTCGTGGCCTGCACAACAGGAAGTGAGTGTCGGGCCAGTGAACAAAGCTTCATCTGTATTTACAGCCACTCCCCATCGCTCGCGTTACTACCTCTGCTCTGCCTCAGCAGCAGCAGCATTAGATTCTCTTAGGAGAGTTCACTAACCCTAACCCTAAAGTCGAGGCGGAATATCCCGAGACAGCCACAAAATAAAGTGCACAAAAAAAGTCATGTGCTCGCATCATCCTGAAACCATCCTCACCCCTCAACCGCCAGTCTGTGGAAAAACTGTCTTCCACAAAACCAGTCCCTGCTGCCAACGGTTGAGGACCGCTTGCTAGAGCCTCCTCTGGCCCCGGCTGACACTCTGGATCCTGTCCGCTCTCCTTTTCTCAGCTGCAGCCCCTTCTGACTGTCCCTCTGCTCCTCCCTTCACACACAAGTCTTCAGTAAAATGACTCTGTAAGAACCTGGGTAAAGAAACAATAAGCAACCGCTCATTCCTTCCCTTAACTCAAGCCATCTGGGACAACCTCTTTCTCTCCCTAACTTGTTATTTTGTCCTCCTCAAACGGTAAGTCAGTGCTGATATCTTGCTCAGTGAGAAAATGAGGTTAAGAACAATGTTATTTGAACATATGTCTGAGTGTATTTTGAGAACAGTAGTGATCCTTTTTAATAATATACTTTGAGTATGCATACCTTACTTTTGTAACATCATTTCCAAGGTTCAACACTATTTAAATATTATTAGAGAAGGCAGAGAGAAATATAAACGAATTATCTAGTTTAAACTGAGGTTACGGATGGAAGACAGGATGTAAAACGACAAAAATCCAGGTTGGAGGGACTTCCCCGGCAGTCCAAAGGTTAAGACTCCACCTTCTAATGCAGGGGACATGGGTTCAATCCCTGGTTTGGGAACTCAGGTCCCACAAGCTATGGAACGTAGCCAAACAATTTTTTTAAAACAATCCAGGTTTGAAGTAGGTGAGAAGGCACAGTGCTTATAATGGACATGGGTGCTACCTGAAGGATGGTCTCCTCCCATATACCAGGGAAATAATACCAAATAACACAGAACTGAGGATGAGCATTTAGAAACCTTTAGAGTAATCTGAAAGGGTAGTTGTATGCGTATAGAACAAAATAATAAAAATTGGGGGCCCATCATTGCTGCTTTTCCAGCAATTTTCATTTTTCTCATAACTCATTTTCATTGACTATTCAAAAACTAGTACATGAAACAAAAAGTCTGCTGCAACTTTAAAATTTTGAAACACAGATCCTACACAATAGATCTGTTCCTGAAATGCTTGGCAGAGAGACCTGCTTTGACCTCCATGGAGGACACAAGTCTGTGGAGAAGATAAATATAGTCAATTAGAGGCTAGGTGACAGTCTGCCAAATCCACTTTCCTTCCTAAGGTGTGAAATATAATCCACGTAAGGTGAGAAAATAAAGTGACTGTCCTGAAATAATCTATTTAAAGCACATACCCCAAAAACCATGGTGAACAGCACCATGTATTCTTATCATAAACACTCATTAAGCATTAAAATATTACTGTGAAAACTGGATATACAAATATTTGGAAAACCACCCAAAGCAGTAACTCTTTGCAAACAACTCATCTCTTTTCACAAAGTTGCCTCAACAGTGGTGAATGCTTCCCTCCCCTGAAATCTAAGTTTGATTAGAAGGGAGACACAAGTCACAGTAAACAAGGATACACGCTGCAAAAGAACAACTGCGCAAAGAGAATCATCAGAAAACCATCAAAAGTTGGCTGCAACCACCATGCAGAACAAAAAACTAAAAAAGAGTCAAAAAACTAAAAAGAGAGTCCCCATATGATCCTGCAATCCCACTCCTGGGCATAAATCCAGACAAAACTATAATTCAGAAAGATACAGGCTCCCCTATGTTCATATCAGCACCACTTACAACAGCCAAGACATGGAAACAATCTAAATGTCCATCAACAGTTGAATGGATAAGGAAGATGTGGTACATATATACAGTGGAATATTACTCAAGCATTAAAATGGATGAAATAATGCCATTTGCAGCTACCCTGGAAGGACTTAAGAGATTATCATAATACATGAAGTAAGACAGAGAAGGACAAATACCATATGATATCACTTACATCTATTTAAATATGACACATGAACTTATCTAGGAAGCATAGAGAAGAGGCTTGTGGTTGCCAAGGGGGAGAGTGGGCCGAGAAGGATTGAGAGTTTGGGATAAGCAGATGCAGACTAGTATAAATAGGAGAGATAAACAACAAAGTCCTACTCTACTAGCACAGGGAATTATATTCGATATCCTGTGATAAACCACATGGTAAAGAATATGAAAAAAAACATATACACATACATAACTGAATCACTTTGTTGTACAGCAAACTAAAACAACACTGAAAATCAACTATATGTCAATAAAAAAATAAAAATTGGCTACACTAGCAGCTGAGGAACTCTCACAATACTGTGTACTCAAGGGCAGGTCTGCGGGAATCTGTTTCCCTCCACTATAAGACGGGAGATGTAAGTGACTTCTCAGCGTGTGCACAGGGACCAGATTAAATCGCGGGTGGGAAGGCACTTGTTGAGTCAAGTTTCTCAAGTGCTGCCCAGGACCCTCGGGAAGCCTTGATAGCCTTTCTGTGGGCTCGAAGAGGTAGGGGAAGGAGGTCTGAGAGACCACAACTATTTTCATAATACTAAGACATTCTTTGCTGTTTTAATTCTCATTTCCTTACAAGCATACACTAAAATTTTTCAGAGGCTACGTGAAAAGTAAGTGCAACAGACTGAATGCAGAAGCAGGCCTGAGAATCCAGCTGTCTCCGAGTACATGGGATACTAAAGAATCTCTTTAGTAAAAAATATTAAAAAAATCTCTATAATGCAAAACTATGAAACAATGTCACTCATTCACTGAAAGTCTTGTTTTGGAAAGGACAAAATTTTTCATGGAAAAAAAAATGCCTTTTATGAACATGCAATAGGTTTAGAGTTATGTTTCAATGTACTGATAAATATATTAAAATTCTCAATGCTAATTTCTAATACAGTCAGTATCAACAGCTACAACCCACACGAATGACATCTCTTTCAGGGTCCTCAAACAATTTCTCAAATGTAAGAAGGTCAAAAGATCAAATATTTAAAAAACTGTTGCTGAATGAAGACCCAGAACAGCCAAAAATAATCTTTTTTAAATTGCAAAAAAAAAAAAAAACTGTTGCTGAAAGTAAAAGGGTTGTGTAAGCTTTAATATATGATCCACACATATAATCAATTTTGTCTTTATAAGGATACCTTACTTTAGCACACATTTCTGTGTTATGCAAAGAAGTTGATCAGACTGCATTCAGTGTTTTTATCTCACTTCCAAGTTGCCTCTGCCCAGAAAAAAGCACTGAAAGGGCCTGTTCTCTGGCAACCATGTGTCCAGATTTTCCCAGCCCATCTTAACATCAAATGTGTTTCCAATTTTTCCTGTCAATCACAAAAATGTTCCTTATATTTCAAGATTTTTTGTGTCCAAAGGCACCTCCCAACCTGTTTCTCACATAGAGGAATAATCACAAAACATCCTCCTGTTGTGTTGTAATTGTATTTTAAATACTTTAGCACAACTCATATGACAAATGCGTGTTGGCTGGTTCTGACCAACACCCCAGGAATGGCTGCTTACTCCAGCTGAGAACACTCCAGGCATGTTTCCTTAGCACTGCAAAGCCTCCACTCAGGACACACTCCAGGGTCAGTCACTAGGCTCTCAGTCTTTCTTTCTCTTTCATAAATACCAGAGGCTTTGTTAGCAAAATGAACATTAAAAATTGTTCTCATGGGTGAAATAGCAATGGTTTTAAAATGTGGACTGACTACAAAGACTGTAGGGTATTCCAATCCTTGACCAAACAGGGCACATGAACTGAGAACAGCCAGCAGCCCAATCCCTTTGGATCAGCACCCTTAGCTTAGGGTTTCCAGTGTTAGGGTTGACCAGAAGTCCCTTCTGGCTCAAGGGAACAATTCATACAAGGACTGTACAAATGGCAGAAGGACAGAGAGCGAGGACTCCATTGGGTTTATGGAATAGTCCTGCTGGGCCCTGCTCGTGAATAAGAACTTGCATGTAAGGCAGAATTCTGTGTCAAATTTGTTTTAGGAGTTACACGTTACCTGGTAGTAAGGCTGATAAGGAGGAAAGCTATAGCCCTCATTACACTAAAAAGCTATGAATATCTTCCAAAAAAGAACTGAAAAATTACAAACCATCCAATTAGTTTAGAAGCGTTAGCAAAACCTCTTTTAGACCCTGAGGGCTTTAGAAATGCCTACTGTCCAGCACTATTATCTAACTGCTAAGAGCTGCCTGTGCGTGCTCAGTTGTGTCTGATTCTTTACAACCCTATGGACTGTACCCCTCCAGGCTCCTCTATCCATGGAATATCCCAGGCAAGAATACTAGAGTCAGGTGCCATTTCCCATTCCAGGGATCTTTCCGACCCAGGGATTGAACCCGTGTCTCCTGCATCTCCTGCATTGGCAGGCAGACTCTTTACCAATGCACCACTTGGGAAGCCCTAAGAGCTGCCTAGACGGGCTCAAAAGATGCAGGGATTCTGCTTGCAAAGCCAGTAATGTCACCTCAGTAATGACAAAGGCCAGATATGATTTTTCCAATGAATGAAATTCAGAGTCTAGTGTCTTTTGATGCCATCACTTCTTGCAGGAACAGTAGTGAAGAAAACAAACGCCCACTGACAACTTACACATGCCAACACTGATCTACACCTTTATAAATATGCTATAAACTGGACTTCGTCTCAGAGAAGATGGGGAGGGCACCATTACACAATCACTAGGACAGCCCTACCTACAACTAGAGGAAGCAGGGGAGGGAGAAGAGAAAGTATTTTAAAAGCAGGAGGGAGCCAAGAAGAGAAAAAAAGCAGTCTCCAAAATTCAAGCCACACCAAGGTGGTGTCATTTTGTTTGGGATAAAACTTCAGGTATTACAGATCCAAAAACAGATGTGAATTATCTGCTTGGGTTTCCTCCCATTAATCCTGATGAAGAATTAACAGTAAACACCAAATCTTCTCTCATGCTCCAAATAATCAAAAGAAACCAAATATCCATATGATGGAATACCATAAAATATCAGAAAAGCAGGGCATCAAAACATTCACCAATTTACAACAGCCAGGACATGGAAGCAGACTAAATGTCCATCAACAGAGGAATGGATAAAGAAGATGTGGCACATACATACAATGGAATATTACTCAGCTATAAAAAGGAACCAAATAGTGTCATTTGCAGAGATATGGATGGATCTAGATCACTAGATCTAGATCTAGTGTCATTTGCAGAGGTGTGGATGGATCTAGATCACTGTCACGCAGAGTGAAGCGAGTCAGAAAAATATTGTGCATTAATGCTCACACACAGAATCCAGAAAAATGAACCTAACTGCAAAGCACAGAGACACAAATGTAGAGAACAAACTTACAGATATCAAGTGGGGAAGAGGAGTGGGATGTTCTGGGAGATTGCGATTGACATATATACACCACTGATACTATGCATAAAATATGTAACTAGTGAGAACCTACCGTACAGCACAGGAACTCTACTCAGTACTCTGTGGTGACCTAAATGGGAAGGATATCTAAAAAAGAGGGATATATGTATACACTGGAGAAGGAATTGTCAACCCACTCCAGTATTCTTCCCATGGACAGAGGAGGAGGCTGGCAGGCTACAGTCCACGGGGTTGCAAAGAGTCGAACATGACTGAGCAACTAACACACACACGTGTACGCACACAGCTGATTCACTTTGCTGTACAACAGAAACTAATACAATATTGTAAAGCAGTCACACTCCAATACAAATTAATTTTAAAATAAATAAAAATAGATTGAAGAATGAAAAAGACATTCACCATACTTCATCCTCCTCTGCTTCCAGAAGGTATGGGATGCAGGGGGAACACCAGCAATGTAGAGCATGGTGTTTTTTTTCCCTCTGGAAGTTTTTTCTTATACTTCCCAACATCAGAGATAATCCTTTTTGACAGACTGTCCCGCTAGTTTTCTCTACATCTTTAGATATAAATATATGTGCTAAATATCTATCTTCAGATACAGATATGAGATATAAATATTTAAGGGTGACTTTTTGTGCTTTTCAGTATTCTGCATATGTAAAGTATTACAAAACTATTTTAGTGAAGTTTTTTCAAAACAAATAATATTTTCATATTAGATTAATAATGAGATCCCACGGAAGTCATATATTCTTGCCTCTAAGGTAATCTCCATAAATCTGGCCTCCATCAAGACCATCTATAAAAATAACGGATTGCTTTGCCATATCAATAAGTTTTTAATTAAGCATTTCTCTTAGCTAGTTTCTTTGATAGACCCAGTGGAAAGACAAAGGTTCCTTCCAATAAAATTATGCAAGTCTCTGAATTTTCATTTTTCTATTCAGAACTGACTAAAACGCCTTCCTAAAATTTTTCAGTCTGTGAAGTAGAAATTTAAAAAAAAAAAAAACTGGGATGTCACATTCACAACAATGTCAAATTGTTTAACGTCTCCTTACAAACAAATCTAGAATTCACTGGATACAAAGAACTGACAGATGAAGGTAAAAGAAATGAGAAACTGGTGAAGCAGATAGCTTTGCTGGGTACCGAAAATGATCAGAGTCAAGAAAATCTTTCTATGCAAAAAGAACAACAGAAGA
Source organism: Bos taurus (assembly GCF_002263795.3). Lineage (NCBI taxonomy): Eukaryota > Metazoa > Chordata > Mammalia > Artiodactyla > Bovidae > Bos > Bos taurus. Next base: position 14,035,297 of record NC_037355.1, on the reverse strand, counting down.
AAGATCAGCAACAGTATTTTTAAAAACCTCAAAAGGAAATGGTGGTCAAGAAACATTTCACAAACAAAGGTGATTCAGACCCTTCTTTATGAATCACATAAATCAAGAGCATCTGGAAGAATCTGCCCAAAACTATACTTGCTAGCCATTTGTTTCTGTTTAGCCTGAGTCCATGCTCAATTACCAGTTGGCTTAGTGATTCCAGGTTAAACAGGTTCAGGTCTGAGAAATACACACACACAGTTTTGGTTTAAGTTAAATTTCCTATTGACACATAACTTTCCTAACCCTTCAAGTTTCCAAACTGTATTCGCACAAATGAAGCACGAATTCTAAGTTCTGCTGGCGCAAATATATTATGGCTAGGAAGTTAAGGGAAAGATAAACATACAAAGCCAATGTAAGAAGCAGTTCAAAAGTTTGAAAAGAAGCCTACAAAGATGGGATCAATTGTAGTAAGTCACTCTGCATCTGTTCTGAACTGCTCCACTTCAACGTCTGTCAACACCAGAATCCTAGCTCCAGTTATCTTGGCTGCTCCTGACCTCGCCCCCAGTCTATCAAGTTCAAAGAGTTCACACAGAAGGTTGGCCAACTTGGAGAAACTTTAAGTCTACCAGGGCCAAACTTATAAGAGCAGCAAGCCAGGAAAAGCACATGCGGGCATCACGTTCCAGCATGCATTTCAATGTTATAAGGCAAGATAGAAGACAATCTTAGCCAAAGATAATTTTTCTACTCTGACATCAGAACTAGACGTTGCATCTAGTGTTCCTAAGTTTTCCTACAAAGGGGCTTTGAGCTTTCCAGAACAAACAGACACACACACATTCATCTTGTTATTACTCTCCAGCTAAGCAGTCAGGGGGCTTCTTTACTCATTACTTCAGTGGATCAAGAAATCATCTTCAGTTAAAATTCCCAAGGCTGTAGGTTTGAAGGATCCTCATAAAACATAAATATTCCCCCAAGAAAGATTCCTGACATTCCATGTCAATTGCAGCAGAGAGCCTTCAAGATGTTCAAATGTTTATGACATGGACACTTGTTCCCTGTGGTGAGGGGAACAGCAACAAGTAGGAAAAAGCAACACTGTGATTAAAGAGACTTGAGACTCAGGAGAACATCCAGGAAACTGTGTGGACAAACGCTGAGCTACAACATCTCCAGGTGAATGTCACCAGCTATACAGACTGAATCAACTGTATTCTCTACCTAATTTACCTGAGGTGCTTTTTCTGTCTTTCCTGGTAGATCAGATGGTAAAGAATCTGCCTGCAATGTGGGAGACTCAGGTTTGATCCCTGGGTCAGGAAGATCCCCTGGAGTAGGAAATGGCAACCCACTCCAGCATTCTTGCCTGGAGAATCGCAGGGACAAGAAGAGCCTGGCTGGGAACAGTTCATGGGGTCGCAAAGAGCTGGACACAACTGAGGAACTAACACTTTATGTCTTTCAGTGTAACTTCAAAAACACACAAACAGCACTTGTACTGCACTTTAAAAAAAACCCATCCAGGTTCATTTCCCTACCTGTGCTATTTGGAGAAGGAAAAAAAACGTTAAAAATGTTTTTAAAAAATGTAAAAACTGGAGAATAATGGCTTACTGATTATTTAAACTTTAATTTTTAAACTTTTATTATGGTGAGAAAACTTAACATGAGATCTTTCTTTTCTATTATTATAATAAGTTTAATGAACATCTACCATCTTATACAGATATAAAATACTGTTCATACTGTTCATGGGGTTCTCAAGGCAAGAATACTTTAGTGGTTTGCCATACCCTTCTCCAGTGAACCACGTTTTGTCAGAACTCTCCACCATGACCCGTCAGTCTTGGGTGGCCCTTGGGTGGCATGGCTCATAGTTTCATTGAGTTAGACATGACTGTGATCCATGTGATCAGATTGGTTAGTTTTCTGTGATTGTGGTTTTCAGGCTGTCTGCCCTCTGATGGAGAAGGATAAGAGGCTTATGGAAGCTTCCTGATGGGAAAGACTGACTGATAAGGAAACTGGATCTGCTCTGGTGGGTGGGGCCATGCTCAGTAAATCTTTAATCCAATTTTCTGTTGAAGGGTGGGGACATGTTCCCTCCCTGTTATTTACCTGGGGCCAAACTATGGTGGACGACTTCCCTGGTGGCTCAGAAGGTAAAGCCTCTGTCTACAATGCAGGAGACCCGGGTTCAAGCCCTGGGTTTGGAAGATCCCCTGGAGAAGGAAATGGCAGTCCACTCCAGTACTATTGCCTGGAAAATCCCATGGACAGAGGAGCCTGGTAGGCTACAGTCTATGGGGTCACAAAGAGTTGGACACAACTGAGCAACTTCACTTTCAAACTACGGTGGAGGTAATGAAGATAATGGTGACCTCCTTCAAAAGGTCCACATGCAGGGACTGAGGCACTCAGTGCCCCCAATCCTGCAGCAGACCACCACCGACCCACGCCTCCACCAGAGACACTGAAAGGACACTGAAAGACGAACGCCCAGGTTGGTAGGTGCCCAATACGATACTGGAAAAGACTGGAGAAACAACACAAGAAAGAATAAAGAGACAGAGACAAAGCAAAAACAATACCCAGTTGTGGATGTGACTGGTGATGGAAGTAAAGTCTGATGCTGTAAAGAGCAACACTGCATAGGAACCTGGAATGTTAGGTCCATGAATCAAGGCAAATTGGAAGTGGTCAAACAGGAGATGGCAAGATTAAATGTCGACATCTTAGGAATCAGTGAAGTACAACGGACTGGAATGGGTGAATTTAATTCAGATGACCATTATATCTACTACTGTGGGCAAGAATCCCTTAGAAGAAATGGAGCAGCCTTCATAGTCAACAAAAGAGTCCAAAATGCAGTACTTGGATGCAATCTCAAATATGACAGAATGATCTCTGTTCGTTTCCAAGGCAAACCATTCAATATCACAGTAATCCAAATCTGTGCCCTGACCAATAATGCTGAAGCTGAAGTTGAACGGTACTATGAAGACTTATAAGACCTTCTAGAACTAACACCCAAAAAAGATGTCCTTTTCATTAGAGGGGACTGGAATGCAAAAGTAGGAAGTTAAGAGATACCTGGAGCAACAGGAAAATTTGGCCTTGGAGTACAGAAGGAAGCAGGGCAAAGGCTAACAGAGTTTTGCCAAGAGAACACACTGGTCATAGCAAACATCCTCTTCCAACAACACAAGAGAAGACTCTACACGTGGACATCAAGAGATGGTCAATACCAAAATCAGATTGATTATATTCTTTGTAGCCAAAAATGGAGAAGCTCTACACAGTCAGCAAAAGTAAGACTGGGCGCTGACTGTGGCTCAGATCATGAACTCCTTATTGCCAAACTCAGACCTAAATTAAAGTAAGTAGGGAAAACCACTAGACCATTCAGGTATGACCTAAACCAAATCCCTTATGATTATACAGTGGAAGCGACAAATAAATTCAAGGAATTAGATCTGATAAAGTGCCAGAAGATCTATGGATGGAGGTTCATGACACTGTACAGATGACAGGGATCAAGACCATCCCCAAGAAAAAGAAATGCAAAAAGGCAAAACGGTTGTCTGAAGAGGCCTTACAAATAGCTGTGAAAAGAAAAGAACCGAAAGGCAAAGGAGAAAAGGAAAGATTTACCCATCTGAATGCAGAGTTCCAAAGAATAGCAAGGAGAGATAAGAAAGCCTTCCTTGTGATCAGTGCAAAGAAATAGAGGAAAACAATAGAACAGGAAAGACTAGAGTCTCTTCAAGAAAATCAGAGATACCAAGGAAACATTTCATGCAAAGATGGCCTCAATAAAGGACAGAAATGGTATGGACCTAACAGAAGCAGAAGATATTAAGAAGAGATGGCAAGAATACAAAAAGATTTTCACGACCCATATAATCACGATGGTGTGATCACTCACATAGGGCAGACATCCTGGAATGTGAAGTCAAGTGGGTCTTAGGAAGCATCACTATGAACAAAGCTATTGGAGGTGATGGAATTCCAGTTGAGTTATTTCAAATCCTAAAAGATGATGCTGTGAAAGTGCTGCACTCAATATGCCAACAAATTTGGAAAACTCAGCAAGGGCCACAGGACTGGAAGAGGTCAGTCTTCATTCCACTACCTAAGAAAGGCAATGCCAAAGAATGTTCAAACTACCACACAATTGCACTCATCTCACACGCTAGTAAAGTAATGCTCAAAATTCTGCAAGCCAGGCTTCAACAGTACGTGACCCGTGAACTTCCAGATACTCAAGCTGGATTTAGAAAAGACAGAGGAACCAGAAATCAAATTGCCAACATGCGCTGGATCATCGAAAAAGCAAGAGAGTTCCAGAAAAACATCTCCTTCTGTTTTATTGACTATGCCAAAGCTTTTGACTGTGTGGATCACAACAAACTGTAGAAAATTCTTAAAGAGACAGAAATACTAGACCACCTAACTTGCCTCATGAGAAATCTGTATGCAGGTCAGGAAGCAACAGTTAGAACTGGACATGGAACAACAGACTGGTTCCAGATCAGGAATGGAGTACATCAAGGCTATATGTTGTCACCCAGCTTATTTAACTTATATGCAGAGTCCATCATGAGAAACACTGGGCTGGAAGAAGCACAAGCTGGAATCAAGATTGCCAGGAGAAATATCAATAACCTCAGATATGCAGATGACACCACCCTTATAGCAGAAAACGAAGAAGAACTAAAGAGCCTCTTGATGAAAGTGAAAGAGAAGAATGAAAAAGTTGGCTTAAAACTCAACATTCAGAAAGCTAAGATCATGGCATCTGGTCCCATCACTTCATGGCAAATAGATGGGAAAACAGAAACAATGACAGACTTTATTTTGGAGGGCCTCCAAAATCACTGCAGATGGTGACTACAGCCATGAAATTAAAAGATGCTTGCTCCTTGGAAGAAAAGCTATGACCAAACTAGACAGCATATTAAAAAGCAGAGACATTACTTTGTCAACAAAGGTCTATCTAGTCAAAGCTATAGATTTTCCAGTGGTCATGTATGGATGTGAGAGTTGGACTATAAAGAAAGCTGAGCGCTGAAGAATTGATGCTTTTGAACTGTGGTGTTGGAGGAGACTCTTGAGAGTCCCTTGGACTGCAAGGAAATCCAGCCAGTTCATCCTAAGGGAAATCAGTCCTGGGTGTTCATCGGAAGGACTGATGCTGAAGATGGAACTCCAACACTTTGGCCACCTGACGAGAACTGACTCATTGGAAAAGACCCTGATGGTGGGAAAGATTGAAGGCGGGAGAAGGGGACGACAGAGATGAGATGGTTGGATGGCATCACCGACTCAACAGACATGAGTTTGAGTAAATTCTGGGAGTTGTTGATGGACAGGGAGGCCTGGCGTGCTGCAGTCCATGAGGTTGCAAAGAGTCCAACACCTCTGAGCAACTGAACTGAACTGATCAGATATAAAATAAAAGAAATAGAAAAAATGTATTTTCCTTGAGATGAAAATTCAGGATTTAACTCCCTTAACAACTTTAATGTGTAACATATAGCAATGTTAACTATGTTTATCATACTGTACATTATAATACTAGAACTTATATATCCTATAACTTGAAGCCAAACTGAGCATTCTTAAGCATAGCCTAAGAAGTGGAATGTCTTGGCTTGTCTTTTTGCCAAAACCTTTCCTTAGAAACACAAAAAAACAGGAGCAGCCTGATCAGTCTCTACCTGCCATGCTGTGGGATAAAATTCCCCTTCTTCAGGAGGGCCTTGGTATTTTCTTGTAGTTTTATTTTGCACTGGGAGGCTTGTGCAGTCTTAGTTCCTCGACCACGGATGGAACCTGGCCCCTCAGCAGTGAAAATGCAGGGTCTTAACCACTGAATCACCAGGTAAGTCCCTTCACGTAGTTCTTACAAAAGGTGGAGAGAGAGGATTCTTACCTCTCTCTTGTGATAATCCACTGAGAGAAGCGGGGGAGGTGGGAAGAAGGGGATGGAGCACCAGAAGTAGGAAAGAATGTGAAGTCCAAGACCAACCCTTATCTAAAAAAAAAAAAAAAAAAAAACCCTGGCTGGGTTTAGGGAATTGAGAAACCGCCTGCCTCCTAGGAGTGGATGTGGTCTGCTGATGGGCTATCTGTGCACAAGCTTCTTTTCTATTCTGTTTGTGCGGGCCAGCAACTCTTCTTCCTTTCCTTTCATCCTTGCCAGAAAGATTCCTCAGTTTAAACTCTGAGTGAAGAGATAACCCACTGGAACATTTAAATATGTGCTTTGTGATACAGAATTAGAAGGCCCTGGAACAAATCTGACCCAGGTTTAGGGTGTGATGCTCTCAAGGGAAACTCTTTGAAGGGAACAGACCAAATGTTGCTTATGCAAGGGCATTCCCAACCAGACCCTGCCCACACAAGTCTGGGGCTCTGTTTGGCACCTGCCAGCCTGGTCTGACCTGCTGAAAGTACCAGGGATGGTCTCCAGGGGTCCTGGGGAGAATGAAGAAAGGGACTGGTATCCCACACAGAGGAAAATTCCAAGAAGTATCCCAGAGGCCTCCACATATTCTCTGCTAGTCCTTATGAAAGCTCCCCCTAGAGACTGACACTATGAGCACCATTAATTGCACAGAAGGGGAAACTGAGGTAGAGATGTGGGTTAAGTAAGTGAAGTCGCTCAGTCGTGTCCGACTCTTTGTGACCCCGTGGACTGTAGCCCACCAGGCTCCTCCATCCATGGGATTCTCCAGGCAATAATACTGGAGTGGGTTGCCATTTCCTTCTCCAGGCGATCTTCCCGACCTAGGCATTGAACTTATCTAAACTCACATGGCCAGAAAGTTACTGAGATTTGAATGTCATTGACTCCTACTCCAGGAGAGAAGATTAGCTCTTCCCTTCCTTTGTTTGCCCCAGATTTCTTCCCTGCAGTATTCTGATCACCTAACACCTCTCAGTATTCTCCGAGTAGTCCACGCCCTTTCTAACATCCAAACCCTTATACTAGAAGGTGTCTCTGCCTGAATGAGTGAGCTTGAGAAGCTCATTTCAGAATCATATAATATTAACTCCTCTCCCAGGCAGACTTCAGCACCTTTCCAGGCACAGGTGGTCAGGGGATCCCTAGACACTAAGGAACTTGAAAAATGCTACTATGAACTATTTAACAATAAGCAATTTATTTAAATCTCTAATTGAAACTGCCAGTGGCTGTCTTAGGTCTTAGATGGCTATAAAAGTCTGGTTATAGCATTGAGCAGCAGCTAAAAATATTTTAAAAATCTTTAAAGGTCAATCAAATACTAAAGCATCAAATAAGCCAACTACAGGGAGAGGAAAAAGAAATACATATATTTTTATATATTATTTTATATATAATCTATGTAAAATATATATTTCTTTTTTAAAATGACAAATCACTTTTCTCTTCATAGCTCTCCTAAAGGGAGATAAGAATTCACTTTCTTTTTTGGTCACCCCATGTGGCTTGAGGGATCTTAGTTCCCCAGCCAGGGACTGAACCGGTACCTCCCGCAGTGGAAGCCTGGAGTCCTAACCACTGGATAGCCAAGGAAGTCCCAAATTCAAATTGCTTTTGAGGGCTTATGGTAAAGGCTGATCATAAGATCTGTACTACCACTTCAGCTCTGGTACACTTCTAGAATACGAGCCATCACAGAACAATAATGTTTATACTCTTAAGCAAAACAACGACAGCAAAACTGAGTACAGAAGGTGTTCTATGAACATGCTAAACCCTTTTTTCCACATCTTTCATAAGGCACAAGAGACATGGTCTAATCCAGGTCATCGCCATGAACATGAAATGACAATGCTACACAGCTTCCAGAGGTGTGAGTGGCAGGAGCCCCAGACGACTAGCAGTTTTTATACCTTCTCATAATTCTCAATCAGGTTTTCAACTGAGCTACAAGGTGATGATGTCAGAATAGTTGGTTTAAGTATCCCTTCTCCAAGCTTTTAATGTACCACTTCCAGTTAGCTGTAGGCTTAAGTGCCAGGTAAGGCTAAATGGCATCACCGACTCGATGGACATGAGTTTGAGTGAACTCTGGGAGTTGGTGATGGACAGGGAGGCCTGGCGTGCTGCAATTCATGGGGTCGTAAAGAGTCGGTCGGACATGACTGAGCGACTGAACTGAACTGAAGCAAACTTCTAAAACTGAGTGACAGAAGAAAACACACAGATTCCAAGGAAGTGACTTGTGCATAAATACATGGATTGCAAAGGGTTATCTGGCAGCAAAACAAGCAGAGGAGACACAGTGCATGTCATACTGCCAGGAAGAATGACCAGGTCAAAATGGCACGGTTGCCCGTTCATCACTTCTCTGGGCATCTAGAATCTCACAGACAGGGATGGTTACTACAGACACAGAACTTTCTGCTTAGTTAATTAAACTGACCTATGAAATAGGAGAATGTGTTGAGAGTCTTTTTCCAGCTAAAGCCATTGATAATGATTCTGCACCAGGCGGTAATGAGAAAGTAAGTTCTGTTCTTATTTGTCCTGACTTCTTCCTGGTAAGACTTGAGAAAATTCATTATTAAGATGAGTTTCTCTCTTGAAAACAGTGTTTCACTTTTTGTGCTTGAAGGGCTTTGTAAATACAGAAGCACTCTTTAATTAACTGGGGAATTTCTCCCTGAGCATAGCAAAGTTGTAATGAATTAACAGATACCTGTTAAATAATACCTCTAGATTTGGGGAAGGCTTTTTTTTAAAACCACTACTAGTCAATTCTGACAATCCCTAGACTGTAAGGTTAAAAATTCAAGTGCTAAAAAAAATAAAATTCAAGTGCTTGAATTCAGCAGTCACTTACTTAGTCACTCACTCTCTCTTTACCTTTAGTTAGTATGCACTGTATTCTGTATTAGGTTTTAAAACATACAAGACTTCCCTGGCAGTCCAGAAGGTAAGGCTCTGTGTTCAACTGCAGGAGGCAGTTTCGATCCCTGGTTGGGGAACTAAGTTCCCACATGCCAAGCGGGGTGGCCAAAAAAAATAAATAAATAAGGGATACAGTTCTGCCCCCCAAAGACCTGTTTAGGGGTGAATTAGTTTCTTACTGCTGCTCTAACAAATTATCACAAATTCAGGGGCTTAAAACCCAAATTTATCATCTAGCTGGCCCGGAAGTTAGAAATCCTAAATGGATCTCACAGGTTAAAATCACAGTGTTGGCAAGGCTAGCTACATTCCTTCCAGAGGCTCTAGGGAGAATCATCCCCTTGCCTTTTCCAGTGACTACATGCCATGCACATTCCTTGGCTCACGGCCTCTTCCTTCATCTTCAAAGCGTACCATTTCAACCTCTGCTCTGTCCTCCCATCTCTTTCTCTGTTACTAAGACCTTTCTTCTTATAAGGACATCTAGATGATTATACACGGCCCACTGGATAACCCAGGACAACTACCCAGCTCAAGATCCTTAATTTAATCATATCTGCACTGTCCCTTTGCCATAAATGGTAATATACTCACAGGTTTGGCAATTAGGACATGGATGTCTCTGGGGGAGTCACTTTTCAGCCTCCCGTAAGAAAACTGACAGAAATAAAACCATGAATTTCAGCAAGAGCTGCTATTCTTTATTCTTGAAGTCCTCTCTCTGAACCTTACTTACTCTTAACAAAATTCCTAAAAAGCTTGGTTACCTGCTAAACCACATCACAGCACGGCGAATCACAGTGCAAAAAAATGGAGGACATGTTAGGGTCCTAAATTCAGGATATTAACATCAGAACAGGAAACATAAAATAAAATGCAAACATGCTGCAGGACAAACCTGAAATCTTAAAATTATATATATATTATATATATATATAAGTTAGTGTATTCAAGAAAGCCAAAAAATATATAAGAATTTTAGAAGCGTCTAAATTTTAAAATGTTTTACAGTATGCTCAATCTGATACTGATTTTTTTTTTAATATTCTTGTTTTGGGGTTTTCCAAATAATTGGAATAATTCCATAAACAAACAATGCATTTTTAAACATGTTTGAAAACTGAAGAAATAAATGTTCGGAAGTCTTTAGAAACCTCTATATGCTTGAAAGTCAAGTGATGCATTACTATTCCTGCAATTTTAATCCAATTTTAGATATATGCAGGTAGTAAAAGAAATTTTCAAAGCAAAAAACTGTATCTGGGTTATACTTTTCATTAGTAGCCTCCAGTCCACTAATGACTTCAACCATGTATACAGTCCTTACAACACTAGTTCAGGAAAAAAAGAAATCTAAAAATATTCAAACAATAGTAGTCACAAAAAATACCCCTGATTTTTTTTCTGATATTGATTTTTATAGCCTATATATACAGTCACAGAAAAAAACATAACGATATAAAACCAAGGATTAATAGTGATTATCACTAAAAGTATTACTGATGAGTTAAAATAAAGGTGCTTTTATTTTTTTCTTAACCTTTCTTTTAACTTCTTCTATAACAAACATACATTATCTTTGCAACCAGAAAAATATATGCTGAAATGTAATTTTTAATGATTTGATAGTTAAAGTATATTTGGTAGTTAAAAGTATAGGCTTCAATTCTCTGGAAATAGTCAATTAAATTAGAATACTCCTTTCTACTATAAAGCCACATTTATTAATTATTTTTATTTATTAATTAAAGATCTGTTCTACACCATTACCAAGCAATATTCTGATTTGTTGTTGTTGATCTCTCTGCTCCACACATTTATTTTTAAATTTTAAATTTTAAATTTTTATTTTATATTGGGGTATAGCTGATTAACAATGTTATGACACTTTCAAGCGAACGGCAAACAGACTAGCCCTACATATACATGCATCCTCTCTCCCCCAAACTCCCCTCCCCTCCAGGTAACATTCTGATTATTAATTTACCCTCTCAGCTGCAGGGAAATGGATATCCTGGAATCTGTTCTTTAATCACTGACCCGTTATAGGTTTCTTTTAAATACATTTTAATATGGCTAAAATCAGACTTCTGTATTCATATATACCAAATACTTAACAGTCATATGTGTGTAAATCACGAAGTCAGTTATAGATATGATCCAAAGAACAGCAACACAGGTAAACTTAGTATTAGCATATTCACACCCCCAAAAGATAAATCTTACTCTACTTTTACTTCTTGAAATTCCATTCATGTATGCACACCTCACCACTCACAGATGAGAAACCAAAGAGCACATTTTTCAGGCATTTCTCATCCCTCCTGCTTTACGGAAGAAAGAAGGATAGGAAGAGAGAGGGAAAGGAAAGAAAAACAGGAAAAGGAGAAAAATAAAGGAAGGAGAGAGAAAAATCAAGTTTTGCCCTGGATACTTAATCTGGATCAGCACTACACCACAAACCTTCATTTTAAAAATACCATCTCCCTGCTCCTTTCATAGATTAGTCAGAAGTGAGCACAGGCTTCTCAAGGACTTCCAGAATTACTAATTTTACAACCTGAACCAAAGAGAGATCTACATAACATGATGCAGGACTCCTAGTTACAGCACTTCGTATCTGCTGCAATGTCATCTAATAAGCATAAGAGCTAGTAAAACTCCTCAATTTAAAATACATCTTTTCTATCAATTTGAAAATTACACCACCTTCTAACTCAAGAGCATAAACGGAATATTCATGTCATACCCAGGAGATGAAACAATAAATCTGAAATGTTGGAAAGATTTGGCTTATAAGAAAATGAAGCAAAAAACTGTACATAGGAAAATCAGGTAAGTATCAGAAAGGAGAGGATGTCAGAAGTGGCCAGCACCCAGATTCTTAAACAGTTCCTTCTTTCCTCATTCCCCTTTTCTGCTGATACTATTTAAAATGGAAAGAACAAATTTATGCACAAAAGTATGTCATTTCATAGATACTTTTATTATTCCTAAAAGAACATCATTTCACAGGTTCTTCAGCAACCAGAGCCATGGACATCCACATTTACTGAAGTCAAATAAGTTGTGCCACGTGTGTCTGGCTCTTTGTGACCCTTTGGACTATAGCCCGCCAGCCTGCTCTGTACATGGGATTTTTCAGGCAAGAATACTGGAGTGGGTTCCCATTTCCTTCTCCAGGGGATCTTCCCGACCCAAGGATCGAACCTGCGTCTCATGTGTCTACTGCATTGCAGGCAGATTCTTTATCACTGAGCCATCAGGAAAACCTGTAAGATGGCTATTATAGCCCATTTTTTAAAATAAAGAAGTAGAACTTTCCTACAGACAGTTTAAGACTATAATTGACAGACTTCAGTTGGACTGTACCCTGGATGAGGGTACAATGACCTACGTGACAACGAACAAGGGCACGGGAACAGCCAACAGTTGCCTCTGCCAGCCCAGGGGGGTTAGGGTGGAAGACAGCATAATGCCATGGGTGCCATGAAGCCTAGAGTCAGGCTTTTGCTAGTGGGGTTACCTGAGGGACAGCTTCCTGTGACCTCACTGAGGACCAGGTCCCTCATCTGTAACACTGATCTATGCTCCCAATGCTTTCGAGATAATCAATATAAAGTGCCTGCCTCCTGCAAAGGCAAGGAGAGCCCCAGTGGTTCAAACACAGCAATCAGCATTTCTGGTCTCACTCAGGGAGCCAAAAGCATTTTCTCATTTACGGACTTGATTTAGAGCCATGGCAAATAAACAATAACTGAGTCCAAAGCACTTTGTGAAAGACTTTGCTTCAAAACCATTTCATTTTTTTTTAACAGCCCACAAAGAGAAAGCAAAAAGGAAGATGGAAAACGACCCAAAATTACTAGATATTCAACAAAAGTATAAAGCTAAAACAGAGGTTTTACAGTAAAATTGGCTTTAAAATAAGTTGCCTTTTACTTATCACAAACACTGATCGCATTGCTATCACAGAACAGCACAGAGCTTTTATCTTTTCTATTTGAAAGCCAAAAGCAAAAACTGTACATAAGAAAATGTGGAACAGGTTTCTATCAGTAATTAAATACATGAATTTGGGTGTTCAAATACGCAATTTGTTTCTCATAGCAAACATTAGGAAAAATTTTGCCAACGGTTTTCCAAGAAATTTCAATAACTTCATCACATCACTAAAAATTTTAATCACATATAAAAATGCAATCCAAAGAAAATTATTTGTTTGCTGTCGCTAAGAGACACCAAAGGAAACTTTAAAACACTCCATTGTTTCTGAATTTGAAATTTCATGTATTTCAGAAAACAGTTACATACAATCCATGTAATGGCTGCACTTCCACATTTTAAACACACACACACAAAGTGATAACTATGCTACCATTTTTCACTTTTGTAAGTCATTTAGAACTTGAAGTTTAATGTATTTCAGCATTACAGTTGAACACTAAAGATTTCTACTATATTTTACAGATCTTCCAATAATAAGTTATCAACAATCCTAAATACATAAAGACATAACTTTTTCAAGCCATAAGTAAGAGAATAAAGGCCTGGGTGTTTTTCTTAAACAAGAGGCATTATGAAGTTAACAACTACATAATCTTATGAATGCTTCTTGGAGATGACTAAGATCTCACAGGCAAGAGAAACAGGGACCAGATTTATCCAAACACTTTTAACGACTCAAAAGTGGACAAAATATTTCAAACAATGGTTTTAAAACACTGGACATGGAGCTACAAAGGACAGTGATTCCTGAGAGACAGGAAACAAGCAAGGTAACCATATGAAGCCTCAGTTCAGTTCATTGGCTCAGTCGTGTCCGACTCTTTGCGACCCTGTGGACTGCAGCACCCAGGCTTCCCTGTCCATCACCAACTCCTGGAGCTTGCTCAAACTCATATCCATCAAGTTGGTGATGCCATCCAACCATCTCATTGTCTGTCATCCCCTTCTTCTCTTGTCCTCAATCTTTCCCAGCATCAGGGTCTTTTCCCACGAGTCAGTTCTTCGCATCAGGTGGCCTAAGTATTGGAGTTTCAGCTTCAGCATCAGTCCCTCCAATGAATATTCAGGACTGACTTCCTTTAGCGTTGACTGGTTTGATCTCCTTGAAATCCAAGGGACTCTCAACAGTCTTCTCCAACACCACAGTTCAAAAGCATCAATTCTTCGGTGCTCAGCTTTCTTTATAGTCCAACTCTCACATCCATACGTGACCACTAGAAAAACCATAGCTTTGACTAGAGGGACCTTTGTTAGCAAAGTAATGTCTCTGCTTTTCATAGCTTTTCTTCCTAGGAGCAAGCATCTTTTAATTGCATGGCTGTAGTCACCATCTGGAGTGATTTTGGAGCCCAAGAAAATAAAGTCTATCACTGTTTCCATTGTTTCCCCATCTATTTGCCATGAAGTGATGGGACTGGATGCCACGATCTTAGTTTTTTCAATGTTAAGTTTTAAGCCAAAACTAGATGGGAGCAAAATATGAAGCCTACTGCCTGGATAGAATTTCCAGACTGTGGCCCAAAGAACAGGAAGCCAGGCAAGGGTCTGGTGATCACCCTGAGTTGAGGAGACGAAGCTAGGAGTTCAAGGATTCCAAGATGCCTTTTTTGCAGGGCAGTATACCAGAGAGAAGAAGGTTACAAAGACAGAAAACCCTGGAGATGTGCTGGGGTACCCCTCAAGTCTTCAGTTGACCAACCCATGTGTGTGAGCAAACTACCCAAGAACCTACCCTAAAGGATGAGAGGGAATAATCCCTAAAGCTCACATAGGCTGGAAATGGCTCCTTCTGTTCCCACTAATCAGAGTGGAAAACCTCATAATTAACAGGACATTAGGTAGAATATTTAGAAGGGTTTTATCTCAGTAGGAGGTAAAACTAGAGTAAAAGCTGCTCTGGTTCTATCTAAGAAAGCTTAAAAGCAAGACATGAAAAGGGCAAACCCTTTCTAAGTGACTTAACTATGTCCCATAACAAAGCTCAAGAACACAAAAATATTCAGCACCCAACAAGATAAAATTCAAATGTCTGGCATCTTAGCAGAAATTATTAGGCATGTAAAGAAGCAGGCAAATACAATCCACCATAAGGAGATAAGCCAATTAAGTAAAACTGACCCAGAACTGACACTAACAAGTTAGAATTAGCAGACATAAAAAACGGTTACTATGTGTAACCATTCAAGAAAAATTTGAAATTTTTAAGAAATTAAGAAATTTGAAAGATCCTAACTGAACTTCTAGAGGTAAAAACTAGTCTGGGAAGAAAGACACATTGGATGGAAGTAACAGCACATTAGGCAGTCACAGAATGACAACTCTATGCCAGTATTTTATAAGTAATATTTCTTGATAACTTTCTTTTCCCCTTCACACTCTTAACCAATTTGCAGAGGGAAAAAAAAGATTAGTGGATTTAAAGTAATAGCAACTAAAAGGAAACTGTAGTTTAAAAAAAAAAAAACACTGGAAAGAAATGAACAGGGCATCATCGAGCTATCAACAACTTCAAACTGTCTAATGTGTACATAAATGGAGTCTTCAAAGGAAGAGGAAGAGAAAAAAATGTTTGAAGAAATAACAGTTGAAATTTTTCTAAATCAAATGAAAGCTATACACGCATAAATTTAAGCAGCTCAACAAACTCCAAGCATAAGACACATGAGTAAAACACAGACATATACATCAAATTGCTTGAGATCAATGTTTAAGAAAAAACTTAAAACAACTAAAGGAAAAACTGGCTTCCCGGGTGGCACGGTGGTAAAGAATCCACCTGTCAATGCAGAAGATGGAGAGATGTGGGTTTGATTCCTGGGTTGGGAAGATCCCCTGGAGGAGGAAATGGCAAACCACTCCAGTCTTCTTGTCTGGAGAATCCCACTGACAGAGGAGACTGGCAGACCCCGGTGCCTGGACGTGCGAAGACCGACACGACTGAGCACACACACAAAGAAAAATCTACACATTATTTACAGAGCAACAAAGATAATGATGATCACCAATTTCTCTCCCTAGACAAAGTAAGCCAGAAGACAGTGGAATATCTTAAAAGAAAAAAAAAAAAAGATCAACCTATAATCTTTAATCCAATGACACTTATTTTTCAAAAATGAAGGCAAAATAAGATTGTTCATGGTCAGAAACATTAAAAGAAATTCTTCAAACAGAAGAAAAATAATTACCCAAGATAAGCTCACCATCTCAAGATCCTAAATTTAAACACATATTTGAAGAACCTTCCATCCTATACAGTAACACTCACAGGATCCAAGAAAAAAGGCATGGACATTTTGGGGGCTATTATTATGCTTACTACACACATGAAGAAATTACTAAAAATGTTACACTAAAAAATAATAATAATGTAAGATAAAACATGATTTTGTTTAATGGAAACTGAATATAATTAAGAAAACAAGACATATGAAAATCACAAGACTCCTTTGTACTTAAACAATATTTACATATTTACACTATTGCAAGTGCTATGCTTTAATAAAGAACTCAAAGGCAATCAAAAATCTGGTCTGAAAAAATACCCACCCCTCCTATCTTCTTTCATGAACTGCTCTATCAAATTAATTTTAAAGAGAAATTGAAATTAAGCTAACTATGAATATTCTGTATGTAGGGTTTCTTGATAAATTTTCTTCCCCTTTCATACTTTTAACCAATATGCAGACTCTTATGCTAAGTGGATTTATGGCCCATCAAGAATTTCAGCACTTCTAATACACATTTTTCCTTACATGAAATGCTTCAATGACTGACCAAACTGACCTATTATAACATTTTAGAATTAGTACTGCAATTTCTGAGAAGAATTTCTCAGCTTCTGAGAAGCTGCAAATGAGTAAAATTAATCTTTTTCTACTTGCATGCATATCCCCATGCCAGTAAAAACTAGAATCAAGGCTTCCCATTCAGCAGTAAAGTCACATTTTTAACATAACCTTGGAAGTATAACTTTCATCCCAAGTTAATAATTTGTCATAATATTAGCCATCCCACCCCATCACACCTAAAAAGAAATTCCACAGTCTTACAAATAGGCTTCCTCATTCTATAATTTATTAATTATCTGAATAACCATTAAGCAAATAAATGGAAAAGATTTTTTTTAAACATACAGTTTAATATTACAATTTGATATTACTTCTGTATCCAAACACTATTAACTTGGAATAACAGTTCTAATCCTTAGTGTAGGACACATGTTTAGAGAAGCAAGGACCAATCTACAAAAGTAATTCTCTTTGGTGATAATGCAGTGGTGAAATATTTCACTTGACTCTCCTCCAAGCAAAGTTAGGGGCTATCTAAAAACCAAAATCAGGGCTTTGAAGCCACTGTATTTGTTCACCGACTTCATCTATTTCCATTTAATGATTAAAACTCTGTTTAACAGAAGCCAAACCCATTCGGCCATCGTCTGAGTTCCTGAGATGCCAAGCCAACATTTAGTTTCACATGAGAGACCTCACTGACAAGCACACACCGAAACCCCGCTTACCAGGGGCTGCTAATCATTACCGTGGGCAGAGATGAGAATGCTGACAGGCTCACCGAAGACGAACTGATTCCACATGCAGAAAGCCTCATTACCTCGACCTCAGCTTCCCTTCTCTGATCTCAATGATCACAAGAGAAAACGTACCTATTTACCCTGATGTTTTTAGAACTCTTGCCAAGACTACTGATCACTATTTTTTTTTCAATTTTTATTGGAGTATAGTTGATTGACAATGTTATATTAGTTTCTGCCAGTCATATATATTTATATGTTTATATTTACATTTATACATACATATATTTATATGTTTTTATATATATACATATATATACACATACACTCTTTTTTAGATTCTTCTCCCATGTAGGTCATTATACAGTATTCCCTGTGCTATAAACCAGGTCCTTATTAGTTATCTGTTTCATATACAGTAGTTTGTATGTATCAATCCTAATCTCCCAATTTATCCCTTCTCCCCCCTTCTCTTCACCCCCATCACAGAAGCCGTAAGTTTGTTTTCCACATCTGTGACTTTGTTTTATAAATAAGTTCATTTGCACCATTTTTTAGATTCCCATACAAGTGATATCATCGTATGTCTTTGTCTGACTTACTTCACTCAGTAGGACAATCTCTAAGTCCTACTTACTAACCAACTCTCCCCCTGATATGACACAAAAGCAATACTGCAAAGGAGTAATTAATCAAATAGATGAGATATCTGTGGCCACAAGTTGTAATACTCAGTATGCTATTCATGTCCTAGGGCTAACCCCCTCAAAAAGAGTCCACAGCTTCCATGCTATTCAACCATAAAACAGAATTCTGAAGTTGTCACAACAACGGAAATGAAGTGCATTGTACCAAGTTTCAGAAGTCTGCCCTGATTAACGATGATTCAAACAAAAATATGCTTTTAAAAACCTCAAAAATGCACTTCCCCAAGTAGTTATTCTAGATCCAAACAATTTTATCTAAATAATGATTTTTACTCTCCCCACCTGTGTCAGTTACTTATTATTTGTTCTTTCACCTTTGAAAGGACTTTGAAGCTTCTATCACACAATCTGGTCAAACATGTTAACTGAAAATAATGAATTCAGAGTTTACACATTTAGTCATGTTTTTGATCAGACACAAAGCCAAAAAACAAACAAACATATAAGAATTAAGCTTATAAGAAAATAAAAGTATATTAATATATACATTCTAGAAAAAGAGGTAAATACATGTTAGCAGAATTTACACAAAAGTTAAACATAATTTTAAGAAAGTTGGAGAAACAAAAAAATCCACATGTAATTCTTGTAAGAACTTTAAAAATTAGATCGTTAAGTCAACATTAAGTTTTAAAAATTAGGTCCTTCATTTTTGGCATATCAAATATTCACGTTTCATGGGTCCAAGGCACAAAATAATCCTTATCCTGTATATGCCATCCTGGCAAACAACGGACCATTTTATCTTATTCTTGGAACTTTTTTATCCTTTCAAAACTTCTACTATTTAGGGTTGCCTCACAAGAAAACCAGACAGTAAAGAATCTGCCTGCAGTGCAAGAGACCCGGATTGGATCCCTGGGTCAGGAAGATCCCCGGGAGAAGGGAAAGGCTACCCACTCCGGTATTCTTGCCGGGAGATTCCCATGGACAGAAGAGCCTGGAGGACTACAGTCCATAGCGTCTCAAAGAGTCAGACACAACTGAGTGACTAACACTTCCACTTCACACAAAAAAATTACACAAAAGGAGAAAATTCAGAAATTGCACCATAAGAAATGTCTGCAAAAATAAGAGAGCCTATTTGTCTGAGATGTTTATGGCTCCTGCATTTAAAAAGAGAATCTATATACTGCTGGCTCTTTATAAAAAGTAACTTCAGAACTGACCGAAACAATTAAGTTCAACTTTAAAAGCTTAAAATTTTCTTTCACTCACCTTTGTGTCTAGCAAGACAAAAAGAAGAATGGATTTAGAGCCCAGAGATTTAAATTTAAATTTTAGATTTCAATTTTTTGTTCAAGGTTCTAAAATAAACCAGGTGAGCTACCTTGAGCTAAACTCTTAAACAAACCTCTCTGAACCCCAGCTTTCCTTAACTACACAATTATCACAACCTCAACAAATCTTCTGGAGAAGGCAATGGCAACCCACTCCAGTACTCTCGCCTGGAAAATCCTATGGACAGAGGAGCCTAGTAGGCTGCAGTCCCTGAGGTTGCTGCAAGTCGGACACGACTGAAAGGCTTCACTTTCCTTTTCCCTCTCATGCATTGGAGAAGGAAATGGCAACCCACTCCAGTGCTCTTGCCTGGAGAATCCCAGGGACGGGGGAGCCTGATGGGCTGCTGTTCATGGGGTCCCACAGAGTCGGACATGACTGAAGTGACTTAGCAGCAGCAGCAGCAACAAACCTTCATAGGTCCTTCTGATTCTAATAAGGAATTAACAACTCTGAACTCAATCAATTCCTGCCTCCCACTTCAATAAGAAATCTGTCCAATAAAATATCCAGAAAAATGTAATTCATTTTAATACTAGCTATTTTAAAATACACATAACAAAATTTTTAATTATTTTCTAAAATAAACCCTTGTTCTAAACCATCTGTGCCTAACTGCTCAGTCATGTCTGACTCTGCAACCCCAGGGACTGTAGCCCGCCCAAGCTCCTCTGTCCATGGAATTTTCCAGGCAGGAACATTCTTGGAGTGGGTTGCCAAGCCCTCCTCCAGGGGATCTTCCTGATCCAGGGATCGAACCCACGTCTCCTGCATCTCCTAAATTGGCATGCAGGTTCTTTACCACTGAGCCACCTGGGAAGCCACTCTAAACCAACCAACATAATCCAAATTTAAATATAAATTATTTAGTGTTTTTAATACTATAGATCAGCATTCCTCTCAAATACTGTAGTGAACCAAGAAGTTAAAACGGTTATTTCAAGAGGAATGAACTCCCTCTTATCCAGACTCCAACTGACACCTTCAAATTTCTGCCAACTTTTGTACTTCATTGGCAAAACCTCTAAAAAACTAACCTTGAAAATGACAAGAAGTTTTAGCATTCCAAGTGAGTATTATAATTCTTGATGTTCATTAAAGAAACCTAAAAATAGGGACCCCATGCCCCTGAAATTATTTGCCTCGATATATTTTATGAATGGTTTCAGGAAAGTTAATTACTGAAATTGATCTGCACAGTGCTCTTTGCAGTAGACCAGGGGTCCCCAACCTCCAAGATCTAATAATGCCTGATGATCTGAGGTGGGGCTGATGTAATAACAATAGGAAAAAAGTGCCCAATCAATGTAATGCACTTGAATCATCCTGAAACCATTCCCTCCCACTTGTCTGTAGAAAAACTGTCTTCCACGAAACCAGTCCCTAGTGCCAAAAAGGCTGGAGACCACTGCGTGGCTAGACATCTGTATTTACCTTAGTCTCCTATTGCTGCTGTAACAAATTACCACAAACTTAACGGCTTAAAACAACATAAATGTATAACCTTGCAGTTTTCAAGGTCAGAAGTTCAAAATGGGTTTTATTGGGCCAAGATCAAGGTATTGGCAGGGCTCCATTCTCTCTGGAAGCTCCAGTGAACAATGTTTCTTTTTGTTTTTCAGCTTTGCTTCCCTGATAGCTCAGTTGGTAAAGAATCCGCCTGCAATGCAGGAGACCCCAGTTTAATTCCTGGGTCAGGAAGATCCGCTGGAGAAGGGATAGGCTACCCACTCCAGTATCCCTGAGCTTCCCTTGTGGCTCAGCTGGTAAAGAATCCACCTGCAATGTGGGAGACCTGGGTTCGACCCCTGAGTTGGGAAGATCTCCTGGAGAAGGCAAAGGCTACCCACTCCAGTATTCTGGCCTAGAGAATTTCATGGACTGTATAGTCCATGGGGTCACAACGAGTCGGACACAACTGAGTGACTTTCACTCACTTTGATAGGTACCCATGTTCTTTGGGCTCCGCCAACAAGGGTCGGTGCAGTTTTTCTCACATGTCTCCCACTAACTCTCCTGCCTCCCTGTTTCATTTATCACCTTTGTGATTACAGTGGGGCTCACCTGGATAATCAGGGCACACTGCCCCTTAAGATCAGCTGCTTGCTGCTACTGCTGCTAAGTCACTTCAGTCGTGTCCGACTCTGTGCGACCCCAGAGACGGCAGCCCACCAGGCTCCCCCATCCCTGGGATTCTCCAGGCAAGAACACTGGAGTGGGTTGCCATTTCCTTCTCCAATGCGTGAAAGTGAAAAGTGAAAGTGAAGTCGTTCAGTCTATCCAACTCCTAGCGACCCCATGGACTGCAGCCCACCAGACCCCTCCGTCCATGGGATTTTCCAGGCAAGAGTACTGGAGTGGGGTGCCATTAAAATCAGCTGCTTAGTGAACTTAATTCCACCTATAACCCTAGTTTTAGTTTTCCCTTGCCATGGGAACAAATTCACAGGTTCTGGGGACTACAGTGTGGCCAAGTTTAGGAGACTTCCACCTACCACAACATTTATTATCTATTGAGAGAGCCTACTGACTGACTGCAAGGCAGACAAGCCCTGTGGAAATCACTTTAATGGGAATGACAAAAAAATAAAACTACAATTCAGTGGAGAAAAAATATAGAGATTAACACAGGGAGGTACACTTAGCAACAAAAGGCAGATGTACAGGGGATTTTTTTTTTAATAATAATTTAAAATATGGTCGACTAAAGTCAAATGCTGTTAGAGATAAAATAGTTCTATATCAACCTTTTTTTTTTGGCCGCATCACGTGGCATGTGGGATCTTAGTCCCTCCACCCACCTGGCTAAGGATCGAACCTGCACCCCCTGCATTAGAAACACTGGAAGCTCAGAATCTTAACCACTGGACTGACAGGGAAGTCCGATACTTGAACGTTATTTTGAGGAAAGACCTAGTGTAATATGCCACAAGGAACGAGGTCATTATCAAGGAGAATTTTAGGGACTGATAGGAACTTAAGAAATCATCTAGTCATTAAAACTAGCGGTCCACTGAGACCCAGGAAAATTGTAACTTTTCTAAGATCACTTGCTTAGGTAATTTCAGAAATAGGCCTTTAATCCAATTTCTTGGTTTTTAGTCAAAATATTAAGTGAGATGGCACAAAGAATAAATTGAATTAAGTACAATGTATTTAAGAAATAGAAGTAACATTTAACTAACTTTGAAAATACTGACTGCAGATTTTTCCAATTACAAGTTCTGCTTAATGTTTACATGGTTATTTAGCAAATCCGCCTTTGTACAATAACTTGCTGCTCAAAGATATTATAAACATGAGACCCCATATTTCATTCATCTAATTTATGTTACATCATCGAGATCTTACTACATGCCAGGTAAGTCCTAGGTGAAAGAGATACAGCAGAGAAGGGCAACAAGAACAAGGTCCTGCTCTCATCAATCTTCAATTCCTAGGAAGAATCAGGGACATAGATAAAAAAGAACTGAGTAAGTGTATCATATGTCAGGGAGAGGTTGTAATTAATATCACAGGGCTCTGAAGGAAGACTAGAGCTGTGCATTCTCAATGTTAACTTGAAAAATAAACACGATGTGCAATGTTAAGAGTTTATGACAAGATGGTGATGAAAAATCTAATGTTTTAAGAAAACACAAACACACAGCATTGTTGTCAAGTTGAATGAGAACCCATTTCTCAACTCCTAACTAAAAATGAATACCAATTAAAATCTAAATCAAGACAGTGGAACTGATAAAAGAACAGGTATCTAGATCAATGGAACAGAATAAAAAGCCCAGAAATAGACCCACACAAGTAGAAACACCTGACTTTTGAAAAAAGGCACAAAACCAATTCATTGAAAAAAGAACAGTCTTTTCCACCAATGGTACTAGGACAACTGGATATCCACGTGCAAAATAGTAGTAACAAACCTAGACTTAGATCTTACACCTTAACAAAAAAATTAACACGAAATGAATCACAGTCCCAAATGTAAAATTCAAAACTATAAAGGTTCCAGAAGAAAAAACAAGAGAAATTTTACATGACCTTGGGTTTAGTGGGGAGTTTTTAGATACATATCAAAACCACAATCTAAGAAAAAAAAAAAGACAGGTAAGTTATACTTAATGAAATGTAAAACTTCTCTGTGAAGGATACCATTAAGAAAATGAAGAAATTAGCCAAAGATTGGGAGAAAATATTCGTAAAACACATATCTGATAAAGGAGTTGTATACAAAAATATACAAAGAATTTTTAAAACTCAATAATAAGAAAACAACCCAATTTAAACATGGGGACTTCCTGGTGATCCAGTGGCTAAACCTCTGCTCTACCAATGCAGGGGCTGGAGTTCGATCCCTGGTCAGGAACCAGAAAGATCGCACATGCTGCAATGAGAACGGAAGGTCCTGGAGCAGCCAAGTAAGTAAATGAATATAAATAAATATTTTAAAATAAAAATGGACAAAGAATCTGAACAAACACCTCACTGAAGAAGATACACAGATGACAAATGACATATGTTTATATGAAAAGTTGGTCAACATCATGCATCAATAGGGAAACACAAATTAAAACAACAATAAGGTGCTATTACACATCTACTAGAATGGCTAAAATCCCAAACACTTTCAATGCCAAATGCTGATGAAAATGCAGAAAAACAGGAACTCTCACTCACTGCCGGCGGGAAGGCACAATGGTACCCAGCCACTTTGGAACATGGTTTGACATGTCATAAAGCTAAACACAGTCTTCACATGCAACCCAGCAATCACACTCCTAGGAATTTATCCAATGCATTTGAAGATTTACATCCACACAAACAACTGCATGAGAATGTTTACAGAAGCTTTATTCATAATAGCCAGATCGAAACAATCTCAACAGGTAAATACATTTAAAAAAAAAAAAAAAAAAAGGTCTTCCAGGAACTTCCCTATGATCCAGTGGTCAAGACGCTGTGTTTTCACTGCAGGGGGCTCAGGTTCAATCCCTGGTCAGGGAAGTTCCATGCCACACAGTGCAGCCAAAAAAAAAAAAATCATCTTCCACACAATGGAATACTATTAAGAAAAAAAAGAGTGAACTGTATAAAGCCATGCAAAAATAAGGATGAATCTTAAAAACACACAACTAAGTAAAAGAAAGCCAGTCTGAAAAGGCCATACACTATGATTAGATTTATGTGACCTTCGGAATAAAGGTAATATTATATAGTAAACAGTCTGTCATTGCCAGGAGGCTGGAAAGAAATGAGTTGAATAGGCAAAGTACATGGGATTTTTAGGATGGTGAAAGTATTCTACATATTATAATGGTGACTATATGACATTCTGCATTTGTCAAAACCCATAAAACTTAACAGCATAGAGAGAAAACCTCAGGGTATGCAAATTTTAAATTATTTAGAAAGTTGGAAAATCCCAGAATGGAATGCAGACAGTGACAAAAGAATATAACAAACGTATGAAATAAATTCACCGCAGAGGTAAATGCTGACCTAAGTATCCTTAGAAGTAAGTGCAGTGTGACTATGTATAAAATAGGTCACTAATGAGAACCTACTGTTTAGCATAGAGAACTCTACTCAATTCTCTATGGTGATCTAAATGGGAAGAAAACCTAAAAATGAGGGGATATACGTATACATATAACTGATTCACTTTGCTGTACGACAGAAATTAATACATTATAAAGAAACTATACTCCCACAAAAAATTTCTTTAAAAGACAACAAAATTTAAATTTTACCATTTGCAACAAGATGAATAGACTTGGAGTGTATTATGCTTAGTGAAATAAGTCAGACAGAGAAACACAAACACTGCATGATATCACTTACATGTGGAATCTAAAAAATAAAACAAACCAGTGAATATAACAACAACAAAAAAAAAAAACAGATACACAGACATAGAGAACAAACTACAGAAGTGTTTATCAGTGGGGAGAGGGAAGGAGGAAGGGGCATCATAGAGGCAAGAGATTAAGAGGTACAAACTAAATTATGTATGAAATAAGTAAGCTATAAGGATACACTGTACAGCATAGGGAACACAGCCAATACTTTAAGGTAATTACAAATGGAATACAGTTTTTAAAAACTGTAAATCACTATGTTGTACACCAAAAACAGACACTATTGTATATCAATAAAAACATTTTTAAAGAAATAAGTGCGGTGTGTAAGGGAAAAGGCCAAAGGAAGTGTGCATAAGCTCTGTTGATAAAATTCTTTCTCACAGCGGGTATTTATAAACAATTCTAAAACCATCATATACTATGTTCTGGACTTGGAAAATTAAATAAACGATGGCTCCTGGGAGCCAGATTTCCCACTGTTGGAGTGGGTGTTGGCCAACAACAGAAGAAAGCTCTAATGATTCATGCGGTAACAGATTCGAGTTGCAGCAATCAGTTCTGAGCACACGTTTGTTGTTTTTCAGTCTCTAAGTCATGTCCAGCTCTTTTTGTGACCCCATGAACTGTAGCCCACCAGGCTCCTCTGTCCATGGAATTCTCCAGGCAAGAAGACCGGAGTGGTTTGCCATTTCCTTTTCCAGGGAATCTTCTTGACCCAGGGACTGAACACTCATTTCCTGCATTGGCAGGCAGATTCTTTACCACTGAGCCACTTGGGGAGCTCATATTTAGCTTAATACAGATACTGCTGCTGCTACTGCTACGTTGCTTCACTCGTGTTCGATTCTGTGCGACCGCATAAACGGCAGCCCGCCAGGCCCCACAGTCCCTGGGATTCTCCAGGCAAGAACACTGGAGTGGGTTGCCATTTCCTCCTCCAGTGCACGAAAGTGAAAAGTGAAAGTGAAGTCGCTCAGTCGTGTCCGACTCTTAGCGACCCCCTGGACTGCAGCCTACCAGGCTCCTCCGTCCATGGGATTTTCCAGGCAAGAGTACTGGAGTCGGCTGCCATTGCCTTCTCCAATACAGATACAGAAGGGTGCAAATAGAAATATTTAAAAATATGAGTGTGTATGGCTTACTACACACAATATAGCTTCTTGCTCTGTCAACTGAGAGGGGCTGTAAACAACACAACTCAGTAACAATGAGCACGCCAGATCTTGCTTTCTGATCCCATTCTCCCATAAAAGAAACCAGGGCTCCTTAGAGAAATGGCTGATTCTAGAGCTGGCCAAGGAATATAAAGATGAGCTTAGCTATCTTGCAATGCTAGAAAGCGACTGCTCAAAAAAGAAAGAAAAGGCACCAACACTGGGGATACATCAAAGCGACACAGGAACCAGGTCAAAGAGCTCCCAATGGCCAAAGCTGGAACAATCTGAGCACCAAAATAAAGGAGTGCTGCCTTCTACCCCAGAGTATAACATAAATATGCATAGTCTATACTGATATAACAAATGACTGAATAAAGAAATAAAAGTGGGGCTCTTCCCTGCTGGTTCAGAGGTCAAGACTTTGTGCTTCTGATGCAGGAGGCAGAGGCTGGACCCCTGTTTGGGGAACTAAGATCCCACATGCTCAGAACATGGCCCCAAAAAATTAATTAAAAATAATGATGATGATTAACAAATTTTTTAAATAATCAACAAATAAAGAGATAAACCAGTAATCAATAAATAAGAAGTAAACCAATCTCCCATGCAGAAGAATTCCAAATATTACCTAGACTCTCCCCTTACAAGGAGGTAGAGCAGAAGTCCCTACTGAAGTGTGGGCTGAACATCAGCACTTCCTTCTGGGTCCATTATAGAAAGAGGAAATGTTTAAAGAGCATCATTACAGTAAAGAAACCTGACAGATACTACGTCAGCCAAGCGATCAGGATTAGCATCAATAGTGACAGGTCATATAGATGATATGTGGTGAAAACAGTACTTCACCGCTCTAGTCTCACTCCCCAAAACTCATCACCCTAGCTGAACCAGGAGAAAAACCTCAGACGAACCCCCAAATGAGGGACATTCCTAACCAGTACCCCCTCAAACTCATCAAAAACACGGGGAGTCTGAGAATCTGTCAGCCAAAAGGAGCCTAAGGAAATGTGACAATTAATGTAATGTGGTATTCTGCATGGGATCCTGGAAGAGAGAAGGCACATCAGGTAAAAAAAAAAAAAAGAAGGAAATCTGAATAAAATATAGATTCTGAGTCATAACAATATACCATTATTGTGAAAATGTGCCACACTAATGTAAGGTGTTAATAATAAGAGAAAACAGGGTGGGCTATATGGGGACTCTCTACTATATTCACTATTCTGTAAATCTGAAACTGCTCTAAAATAAAGTTTATTTTTTAAAAATTCTACTAGAATGAATTAAAAATTCTCACCAGGGAAGAAAATCATACGTTATTTCTCTAGGTATCAATTTAAACACATCTAAAAGTCTAGCACATTCTTTAAATATTAAAAATAAAATGAAGCCTGATACATTTACAAGGCAGGAGGCCAAACATTATCATTTTTTTAAAGTGTGTCATTTTTTTTTAAAAAGTACAAACATCCTTTGGATTGCAAAACTGATACTTTAATATTGATTTTTTTCTTAAGTATTTGAAACTACTGATAAGATAATAGGACAACAAATTAAATTATGATAATAAAAGGACCATTCATTTTAGGTAAAACTGTGGTCAGCCATGGTCATTTGGCTCTGGGTTTTTTCCTGCCACCATAAGAGCCACTGAATACTGAATCCCAGAGGTGACTCCTACAGGACTGGTAACCAGGGTTTCCCGCTACCTAGAGGAGTGACAAGGCATCTTTCTGTACTCTGTACTTAAGTCTGAAAATAAGTACTATGTTACTTGGCCCATAATTACTCTTTTATTAACAATCTGGACTTGTTATCAATAGTAAAATCAAGAGACTGATGACTGATCAACTATACTTCAATAATATATATTTTTAGTTTGGAGTCTAAATGTAAAAAAAAAAAATCAAATTTCTACCTTTCTGTTTGAACAACGGGAAGATCTGGCCACACCTGGCTTGCATTTCCAGAGGACAACCTCATGCCACCGAGCAGAGCTGTCCCCTGCAGGCCAGGCACTGCCTCTCTGGTTTGCCTTATCCCCCCATCACTCCCTGATTAATATCCCAACCCATTTCACTTATTACGTATAGCTCTACAGTCTTCCACCCTATTACTTCTGAAACCTGAAAACAACAAACGTGGAGACACAGCAACAATATCCATAAGCTAATACAAATAATATTATTATTGTTTCATGACCCAGAAGTATCCCTGATCCATGTAATCAGAGGCAATGCTACTAAAAATGCCAAAACAGCATTAATTGCTTCATTCTGGTTTAAGAAAGAAATCATGGATTAGGGTAGATATATCATGGACAAGACAAGATACAAATACAGCACGCCATTAATTCCCATTTACCTTTAGGAACCTAGAATAAGTAACAGGATGGTCATGGGTTCATTCAGTGAGACAAAGAGGAATAAGGCTCTGGGCACTTGTGTGCACTTCTCTTGGAGCTAAAATAATTGACAACCCAACTAGCTTGCTCCCTAGAGTGTCCCCCCTCCAGAGTTTCTAAAACCTCTAGGGCACTAAAACATCACCAAATATAAGAAAATGGAGAGCCGTCTATGGGGTCGCACAGAGTCGGACATGACTGAAGCGACTTAGCAGTAGCAGCGGCAGCAGAACCTGGCTCGGAGAGGATTTGCTGTACGTTTTACAGAAAATAACTTGATAATCTTCTTTGCATAATAAGTGAACTCCACAAAGGACATGTTAAAAGACCTTCTAGAGACAGCAGGACTAATGAGTGGGTTGGTTTGTTTCACTAAGGTGGAATATGCAATTTTGGGCAGCAGCAAAATTTCTTGGAAAAAGGGAAAAAAAGAGGCCTGGAGCTGCCACCAGAGGGCTAACTTCACCCTCTCCCAAGGCAGGGCCCTGCCTCTGTAGACAGTGTTTGTCCAACAAATATCTGAAGAATAGAAGCCAGATTCTGAGCCTAATTGGAGCTCACTCACTCTTCTTGACATTTTCTATTTCTGTTACATATATGCAATAAATTGAAAGAAAAACTTTGAAGTCAAGTTAGTTCCAGCTAGTCATCATCATTTATGTCCAAGAGACAAGACATATCCTCAGATACAGAAGAAAAACACCACAAATTAGTATCAAACCTTATACTCTCGTATCTAATAAAGGAGTCACAGAATCGCAAACAACTTGAGGCCATAGTGATATATACTCTTAAGGATAAAGTTGAAATTTTCCATTTTAAACTTTGAAAGAATGAAATTATTCGCAAAAATATATCCAAGGGGTAACTTTTGAAGCAACCTGCTAGAGTACACGGAGAAGGCAGTGGCACCCCACTCCAGTACCCTTGCCTGGAAAATCCCATGCATGGAGGGGACTGGTGGGCTGCAGTCCACGGGGTCACAAAGAGTCAGACACAACTGAGCGACTTCACTTTCCCTTTTCACTTTCATGCATTGGAGAAGGAAATGGCAACCCACTCCAGTGTTCTTTCCTGGAGAATCCCAGGGATGGGGGAGCCTGGCGGGCTGCCATCTATGGGGTCGCACAGAGTTGGACACGACTGAAGCGACTTAGCAGCAGCAGCAGCAGCAGCTAGAGTACATCTATGAAAGTGTAAATATAAGTATTTAATTACAAACCAATACTACAATAATAGCACATCTATACATCTTAAACTAAAAGATGACTAAAATAATCTAAAAGGCAAAGCTAAAGTAAGCAGTGTAATAGGAGTAACCACGTATTACTTTTAGAGTAAAACAAGCGCCATTTATAAAAAGCCTGTAGTATCTAAAAATGCTTTGAATAATAATTCAGCTATAGTTTCAAATTGTTTCCAAGCCTTTAATTTGGTACTGAATAACCTGAATCAATGGACTTTTTGTTTTCCAATTACTTATTCATTTGCTTAGTCTTCATAAAGTTTCTCCTGAAAAAAGTACTGTGGTTAGGAAAACTATCCTATGCAATCCTTACTACAGCCATATCATGCTAAAGAATACACATTTATAATATTCATTAGCTAATTCACAATCTAGAATAAAGTGAGTTTTTTGTAATAATTACAAATAGTCAAGGATGCATTTGATTAGATGGAGAAGACTCCATCACATAAAAGAACTGAATGTCATATCAAGGCAATGGGTCCCACTAACAGAAACTAAATATATAAAACTGTACATCCACAGAAACAAAACTCATTGTACTCTGCCATCCTCTAAGTCCCCCAGTCCACTGCATTACATGGCATAAATTCTATGAGAACACAGTCCACGGTTACTCAAAGAGACACTCCATTTGTTGCAGAAAGGGCAGATATTTTTATATTTAAGAAGTTACTATGAAAGAATATGCTGACTTACTTATTGCAATAATTATATATCTAGACTATTTTAAAGTTCAATTCTAGCCAAAATATTTTCTTAAAACATCAAGGAGTAATGTTGCAAAATGAAAACCAAAAATATAAGTATGGGTCTTTAATGAAAAATTCATTGAAAACCAAGGAATAATTTGTAACAAAACCACAAGTGAAGTTTCATATAAATTCCCCTTAAAAGTTATTCCCTCTGAAGCTTACTGTCTCATGGCTTGTTTTCCTCCATATCTTTAAAATTAGAAAAACAGCAATCATTTGATGAAAAGAAAACAATTCTGTGAAATTCGACTTCCAGTAGAGACAGACAAGGTAAAAGAGACCCTCCTATTGTGGTTAACTAAAAAAAGATGAACATTTTTTAAAATCCACTTGCAGGCATCACAGCATCAACAAGAGATTGAAGAACTGCCAAGCCAGGATACAGTGAAGAACAGAAGACCAGGAATGGGAAAGCAGCATCGAGTGCCTTCTCCATGGGAACATGTGCTGATTTCAGGGGGAGCATCTGAGAACCACCTCATGCCCTGCACAACCTCTCAGTGAGAAGCCAGAGAGCCAGGCACTGGAGTTATGTAAGAGGATATGAACTTGAGTTTGAGCAAGCTCCAGGAGATGGTGAAGGAGAGGGAAGCCTGGAGTGCTGCAGTCCATGGGGTCACAAAGAGTCGGACATGACACACTGAACAACAACAAAGATGACATCCTACTGAACAAATGCATCACCAAAGTGACTGTCCAGATAGCCAGGAAACACGAAAAGATGCTCAACCTCATTAGTAATCAAGAACGCGCACAATTGAAGCCACAGTGGAATGCTGCTACATCCTCAACAGAATGACTACAATATAAAAGATTTACAACACCTATCAGTGGCAAAGTTACAGAGCACCTGGAAAACTCTTAAGACTGCAGATACAGTGCAAGGTGGTAATGACCACTTTGGAAAACTGGCAGTATCTTCTAAAACAAAACATATTCTTACCATGTAAAATTTGCATCCCAAGGCACACATCCAAGAGAAATTAGTCCATCAAACTACATACACAACAACACTCATAGCAGCTTTATTCATAATAGCTAAATGGAGAAGGCAATGGCACCCCACTGCAGTACTGTTGCCTGGAAAATCCCATGGATGGAGGAGCCTGGTAGGCTGCAGTCCATGGGGTTGTGAAGAGCTGGACATGACTGAGCGACTTCACTTTCACTTTTCACTTCCATGCATTGGAGAAGGAAATGGCAACCCACTCCAGTGTTCTTGCCTTGTTCTTCCCCCAGGGACGGGGGAGCCTGGTGGGCTGCCATCTATGGGGTCGCACAGAGTCGGACACGACTGAAGCGACTTAGCAGCAGCAGCAGCAACAGATAAAAAATAAATGACTGTCAGTACAATAAACTGGTATATGCATACAATAAAATACTCCAGAGCAAACAAAAGAACAAATATGCAGCGATAAACATATTTAAATAAAACTAAGGAAACTGGTCTCCAGCAAAATTTGTATTATAAAGTAAACTTAAAGGGTTTTTTTTTTTTAGAATGAAGGTAAACATTACATAGAAACTTGGTTGTTAAGGAAGAAATGAAAAGCTAAAAAAATGGCAAATATGTAAATAGATTCACAAACTTATCCTCTTGATTTCTTGAAAATACACATGACTGTACAAAACAAAAATTTATAACATTGTACTGTGGGGTTTCTAATTTGTGGCAGCGGCTCAGTTGTGTCAGACTTTTTGCGATACGTGGATGATAGCCCGCTGGGCTCCTCTGTCCATGGAATTCTCCAGGCAAGAATACTGGAGTGCATAGTCATTCCCTTCTCCAGGGTATCTCCCCAACCCAGGGATCGAACCCAGGTCTCTTGCATTGCAGACAGACTCTACCATCTGAGCCACCAGAGAAGCCATAACACGTATAGGAACGAAATAATAAAAACTGGAGGACTTGAGGATGCATAGTGTTATACTATATCTACTATTCTAAAAAATAAGGAAAAGAGCTACTGCTAGAAATCTAAAGTTAAATGGAAATTTTATAAGAAATCAATTAACCTAAAAGAAGGCTGGGCAGGAAAAAAAAATCAAAGAAGATGCCATTATATATTTGTTCAAACCCATATAATGTACAACATCAAAAGTGAGCCCTAGTGTAAATTATGGATTTGGTGTGATTACGATGTGCCAATGCAGGGTCAGCAGTTAGAACCACTAAACTACTCTGGTGGGAGATGTTGTTAATGACTATCCATGTGAGGACAGGGAACGGATGGGAAAACTCTAAAACTTCTGCTCAATTTTCCTGTGAACCTAAAACTGCTCTAAAAAATAAAGTCTATTGAAAATAAAATTAAAAAACAGATGAGACAAATAACAAATAGTAAAGTTACAGTAAAAAACAACAGTAAAAATCCAACATCAATAATCACATTAAATATGTATGGAACTAACAGTCCAATAAAAAGGCAAGGGTTGTCACATGGAGAGGATAAATTATGATATGTTCATACCACAGAAAACATTCAGCAATGAAAATCAATAAACTCCAATATATACAATATAGATCAATTTCAAATTTTGAGAGAGAAGGCCAGACCCAACAGGTTATATACAATATAATTGCATTTAGATGAAGTTTAAAACAAGGCAAAACCCAACAAACTATACAGGGATGGAGATTCATATATAAAACACACACACACACACACACGTGG
Organism: Bos taurus; assembly: GCF_002263795.3. Classification (NCBI taxonomy): domain Eukaryota; kingdom Metazoa; phylum Chordata; class Mammalia; order Artiodactyla; family Bovidae; genus Bos; species Bos taurus. The sequence continues at coordinate 14,001,776 of NC_037355.1, read as the reverse complement.
CAGAACTATATGGTAAACTAAAACAGATACTATTCTCCAATGAAGAGACTTATGACTTCAAAGGAGTAGGCATGAGGTTAGTGCTTCTGCTGCTGCTGCTAAGTCGCTTCAGTCACTTTCCTGAGATGCTGATAACATTGTCTTTCTTGACCTGAGTGGTGTAAATCATTTATAATTCACTTTGGCTACATTTCTTGTATCTCGATTAAACTTGACGATTCAAATGATCAAAAACAAAAATCGCTCTGAAATGACTGACTAGACTGTTGTTGTTGTTTAGTTGCTGTGTCTGACTCTGCAACCCCATGGACTGCACCACACCAGGCTTTCCTGTCCTTCACCATTTCCCAGAGTTTGCTCAAACGCACATCCATTGAGTCGGTACTGCTATCCAACCATCTCACGTTTGAAATGTTTGGATGGAAACAGTCATAATAAAAGCACTCAAAAAAAGTATATTTAGAAAAGGCACTCACGGTGATAAAACACAGGAAAATTCTGTATCACAAGTTCAGTGCCACAAAGTTTTCAAATTCATAAATATAATAATCATATAATGTTCCTTGATTAGCTATTTTCTAAATGTGAAATTCAATTCAATTTTGTAATGGATAATAAAAGTTTACCAATGACTAGGTCAATTCTTCCAAAAGGTTTGAGTTTTTCATTACTCCAAAAACTGCATAGTCTTATTTTCAACACTAGCGTAAGACTTTTCAGGTGACATATTTTGGTATATTTTGAATTAATAGAAAATCGGACAACATAAGCATGACTGAAAGAATGCCAGCTTCATAGAAGGTAGTTTCTTTTGTCTTCTTAATTAAAAATTACTGTGAAGCCACCCATGTGCCAATCCAGGACACATAAGAGATGCAAGTTCAATCCCTGGGTCAGGAAGATCCCCTGGAGGAGGGCATGGCAACCCACTCCAGTATTCTTGCCTAGAGAATTCCAAGACAGAGGAGCCTGGTGGGCTATAGCCCCTGGGTCACAGAGAGTCAGGTACAGCTGAAGTGACTTAGCATGCACACATATGAAGATCCAGAAAACAGACCTGTGATTGCCAAGGGGAGGGATGGGAAGTTTAGAATTACAGATGCAAACTATTATATATAGGATGGATAAACAACAACAATTTCCTATTGTATAGCACAAGGAACTATATTCAAATCTTATGATAAACCATAAAGGAAAAGAATATGAAAAATAATAAATACGTAAAACTGAGTAACTTTGCTGCAGAGCAGAAATCAACATAACATGGTAAATCAACTATTCTTCAACACAATTTTTTTAATTACTGTGAAAATCATTGGCCGGATGAGTTTAACAGCTTTCACTCTTAGTGTATACAATTCAAGTAGGTATAGACTTTTTTCACCCAAGGATTAACCTCTCTCACCTCCCATAGCAACAACAAAAATATCTAGAATTTTAAAATAGCTTTCTTCAAGACTTCCTTGGCAGTCCATGCTCTCAATGCAAGGAGCACTGGTTTGATCCCTGGTTGGAGAACTGTTCCTGCTTTATTGACTATGCCAAAGCCTTTGACTGTGTGGATCACAATAAACTGTGGAAAATTCTGAGAGATGGGAGTATCAGACCACCTGACCTGCCTCTTGAGAAATCTATATGCAGGTCAGGAAGCAACAGTTAGAACCGGACATGGAACAACAGACTGGTTCCAAATAGGAAAAGGAGTACGTCAAGGCTGTATATAGTCACTCTGCTTATTTAACTTATATGCAGAGTACATCATGAGAAATGCTGGGCAGGAAGAAGCACAAGCTGGAATCAAGATTGCCAGGAGAAATATCAATAACCTCAGATATGCAGATGACAGCACCCTTATGGCAGAAAGTGAAGAGGAACTCAAAAGCCTCTTGATGAAAGTGAAAGAGGAGAATGAAAAAGTTGGCTTAAGGCTCAACATTCAGAAAATGAAGATCATGGCATCTGGTCCCATCACTTCATGGGAAATAGATGGAGAAACAGTGGAAACAGTGTCAGAATTTATTTTGGGGGGCTCCAAAATCACTGCAGCTGGTGACTGCAGCCATGAAATTAAAAGACGCTTACTCCTTGGAAGGAAAGTTATGACCAACCTAGACAGCATATTCAAAAGCAGAGACATCACTTTGCCAACAAAGGTCCGTCTACTCAAGTCTATGTTTTTCCAGTAGTCATGTATGGATGTGAGAGTTGGACTGTGAAGAAAGCTGAGCACCGAAGAATTGATGCTTTTGAACTGTGGTGTTGGAGAAGACTCTTGAGAGTCCCTTGGACTGCAAGGAGATCCAACCAGTTCATTCTGAAGGAGATCAGTCCTGGGTGTTCTTTGGAAGGAATGATGCTAAAGCTGAAACTCCAGTACTTTGGCCACCTCATGCGAAGAGCTGACTCATTGGAAAAGACTCTGATGCTGGGAAGGATTAGGGGCAGGAGGAGAAGGGGACGACAGAGGATGAGATGGCTTGATGGCATCACCGACTCAATGGACATGAGTTTGAGTGAACTCCAGGAGTTGGTGATGGACAGGGAGGCCTGGCGTGCTGCAATTCATGGGGTCGCAAAAAGTCAGTCACGACTGAGCAACTGAGCTGAACTGAACTGGAAAACTAAGATCCCACATGCTGCACAGGACAGCCGAAAGTCTTTTTTGTTTAAAAAATCTTTATTCTTCTCCAACACTAATTCCAATTCACCCTCAGAGATTTGGGTAGGCCAGGTGTGTTCTCACATCAGTTGGAGGTCATGAACTCAGACGTGGCTTTACTCAGTTAGTGGACACAGGAACCCTGGGCGTGCTGAATTCGAAGAGGGACACAGCTGAAGGAACGCTTCCTCTGCCACATTTCCGAGCACTGAAGTCAAGTGTCCCTTCTACGGATGACAAAATGAGCACGAGAAAAAGGCACATACACCTTGGGGCAGTGGAAAAACATGGTCATTTGATGCCACCTGTTTCTAATTTCCAGAAAATTTAATTCTAACATGTATAATTTTGAGGCGAGGGGCTTGTTTTGCTTTTTGGTGTTGAAAGAGAGTAGGTGGATTTATGTCTCCAGTGGACTCTGGCACTGCTACAAACTGCACAAATGCATATATTCCTGAATATGGAGTGATCTGAACTTACACAGCACTGAGTCAGAGGTTCTAGATCCACTTTCCAAATCTAACTGCCTCATCACCAAGCTGCTGCTGCTAAGTCACTTCAGTCGTGTCCAACTCTGTGTGACCCCACAGACGGCAGCCCACCAGGCTCCCCCGTCCCTGGGATTCTCCAGGCAAGAACACTGGAGTGGGTTGCCATTTCCTTCTCCAGTGCTCGAAAGTGAAAAGTGAAAGTGAAGTCGCTCAGTCCTGTCTGACTCTTCACAACCCCATGGACTGCAGCCTATCAGGCTCCTCCGTCCATGGGATTTTCCAGGGAAGAGTACTGGAGTGGGGTGCCATCACCTTCTCCACCTCATCACCATGGCCAACCTCAATTTCTCTGCCTCCAAAATTGGGAAACTAGTTTCTTAAGAATGATTAAGAGATACTGAGAAATGTTAAAATGTTCAAAGACTAATCATGTATTACCCCTAAATAAGTATATCCTGATGTGTGGCATAACAGGGAAACATATTAATTAGTGATGCCATAACTAAGTACCATAAACTAGATGGCTTAAACTATAGCAACTTGAACTGAAAATTTAAATTTAAAATTCTGGAAGCTAGAAGACCAAAATGAAGGGGCTTCGAGGCTGGCTTCTTCTGAGCGCTGAGGGATGGCCAGGTTCTCCTACTGTGTCTTCACACTGTCTGCCCTCTATGGGTCTGTGTGTCCAAATTTCCCTTTACAAATACATCGGTTATACGGGATCAGGGTCCACCCTCATGATTTCACTTTGATTACCTATGTAAAGACCCGATCTCTAAACAAGGTCACATTCTGAGATTCTGGGGGTCAGAACATCAACATATGAATTTTGAGTGGACACAATTCAATCTATTAATATGACATATACAGACATATATGTATGTGTATATTATACATATGCATGTATATATGTTCTTTTCACTTTCATGCATTGGAGAAGGAAATGGCAACCCACTCCAGTGTTCTTGCCTGGAGAATCCCAGGGACGGGGGAGCCTGGTGGGCTGCCGTCTATGGGATCGCACAGAGCCGGACACAACTGAAGCAACTTAGCAGTAGCAGCAACAGCAGAACCGTTCTAATCAATTATCATGACAATTTAATTGTACTGCTTTTCACTGCACTTTTAAAGTTTTTTTTACTGAAGTATTATTGATTTACAATGTTGTGTCAATCGCTGCGGTAAAGTGACTCAGTTATGTATACATTTTCTTGTATCTTTTCCATTATGGCTTATTACACAATACTGACTGTAGTTCCCTGCGCTATACATTAGGACCTTGTATTTTATTTCATCCTACTTCTAAAGTGTCTCATATCCCTAGTAACGTGTATTTTTAACACAGTGTGTGGCATTTTTAATTCTTTCCTTTCTAGATTCATAGCACAGATCGCACTTACATATCCATGCTTCAAGGCTTAACAGAGGTGTTTCTAGTCAAACAGCCTGAAACAAACATTCAAAATAGGGCATTCTTTGCAATGGAGGTAAAGATTATAGTGTAACCAGCAGGAATGTGCAAGCAGGCAATAATTTAATTTAGTAGCTGAGCCAAACCATGATAGTCCACTTGAAAAATAAAGAAATCTGAGAAAGTGATACTGTTACAATTGTTAACTATGGAATGCAAGAACATTTAAACTTCAAGTCATACAAATCCATTCCGTATATTTATTTTTTTAAAGAAATGTTTATTCAGTACATTTGGGGTTTGAGAGCTTGAAAATAACTGAATCCCTTTTCCTGTTATAGGCATGTTAACACCAAATGTAAATGCTATTACGTGGTTCCAGTTACCACAGGAACCTGCCTTCATGCTGACTTATTTTTACGCATCTCTCAGAAGGAAATATTCATGGTTCAAGTTTCAAAGGATTTGTTTTCACCCTTGTGAAATGTACAAAGTGTTCACCTCTTGAAACTTTTAACAAAAGGTAAAGAATTTGCCAGGATTCTTCAAGTGCTTTTGCTCTTTCATTTTGAAAACTTTTAAATAGTTTTTAAAAGATCGTGACTGGTTATAAAGGTTTACCTAAGGCAAATCTGTCATGTCAGTCATATCAGGTTAACATGACAACCAAAAATGAGATGACAGCGCACAGGAGTTTTCCTTTTTTGGATTTTTATTGTAGTCAATAAAACATAAAATTTACCACTTCTTAACCTTTTTTAAGGTTTCTTTGCAAGTAACTCCAAGATGGCGGAATAGAATAATGTGCGCTCACCTTCTCCTGTGAGAATTCCAAAATTACAACTCACTGCTGAACAACGATCGACGGGAGAATGTTGGATCCCACCAAAAAAAGATACCCCACGTCCAAGGGCAAAGGAGAAGCCCCAGCAAGATGGCAGGAGGGGCAAAACTGAATTTAGAATTAAACCCCATAACCGCCAGAGACGCTCGGAGGGCTCTAACAAACCTTGTATGCACCAGGACCCAGAGACCCCACAAAGACTGAGCCAGAACTGTGTTTTAGAGTCTCCTGAGGAGGTACGGGTCAGCAGTGGCCTGCTGCAGGGGCAGGGGCTCTGGGTGCAGCAGACCTGGGTATGGCATAAGCCCTCTTAGAGGAGGTCGCCATTAACCCCACCACAGAGCCGCCAGAACTTACACAGGACTGGGGAAACACTCTCTTGGAGAGGGCACAGACAAAAGCTTATGTGCACCAGGACCCAGGAGAAAGGAGCAGTGACCTCACAAGAGACTGACCCAGACTTGCCCATGAGCGTTCAGGAGTCTCTGGCAGAGGCGTGGGTCGGCGGTGGCCTGCTGCAGGGTTGGGGGCACTGAGTGTAGCAATGTGTGCATGCAGGGGACTTTTTCATTACCCCCACCGTAGTTTGGCCTCAGGTCAAACAACAGGGAGGGAACACAGCCCCACGCATTAACAAAAAACCCGATTAAAGATTTACTGAACATGGCACCACCCATCAGAACAAGACCAGGTTTCCCCCTCAGTCATCTCTCCCTGGTCATCTCTCCCACCAGGAAGCTTCTTCCATAAGCCTCTTATCCTTCCCCATCAGAGGGCAGGCAGAATGAAGACCACAATCACAAAAAACTAACCAATCTGATCGCATGGACCACAGCCTTGTCTAACTCAATGAAACTATGAGCCATGCCGTGTAGGGCCACCCAAGTCAGACAGGTCATGGTGGAGAGTTCCAACAAAAATGTGAATCACTGGAGAAGGGAATGGCAAACCACTTCAGTATTCTTGCCTTGAGAACCCCATGAACAGTAGGAAAAGGCAAAAAGATAGGACACTGAAAGATGAACTCTCCAGGTCGATAGGTGCCCAATATGCTACTAGAGATCAGTGGAGAAAGAACTTCAGAAAGAATGAAGAGACGGAGCCAAAGCAAAAATAACACCCAGTTGTGGATGTAACTGGAGATGGAACTAAAGCCCAATGCTTTAAAGAGCAATACTGCAGAGGAACCTGGAATGTTAGGTCCATGAATCAAGACACAATGGAAGTGGTCAAACAGGAGTTGGCAAGAGTGAACATTGAAATTTTAGGAATCAGCTAACTAAAATGAACTGGAATGGGTGAATTTAACACAGATGACCATTATATCTACTACTGTGGGCAAGAATCCCTTAGAAGAAATGGAGTAGCCATCATAGTCAACAAAAGATATGAAATGCAGTACTTGGATGCAATCTCAAATATGACAGAATGATCTCTGTTCGTTTCCAAGGCAAACCGTTCAATATCACAGTAATCCAAGTCTATGCCCCAACCAGTAATGCTGAAGAAGCTGAACAGTTCTATGAAGACCTACAAGACCTTCTAGAACTAACACCCAAAAAAGATGTCCTTTTCATTAGAGGGGACTGGAATGCAAAAGTAGGAAGTCAAGAGATACCTGGAGTAACAGGCAAAATTGGTCTTGGAGTACAAAACAAAGCAGGTCAAAGGCTAACAGAGTTTTGCCAAGAGAGTGCACTGGTCATAGCAAACACCCTCTTCCAACAACACAAGAGAAGACTCTACACAAGGACATCACCAGATGGTCAACTCCAAAATCACACTGATTATATTCTTTGCAGCCAAAGATGGAGAAGTTCCATACAGTCAGCGAAAATAAGACTGGGAGCTGACTGTGGCTCAGATCATGAACTCCTTATTGTCAAATTCAGACTTAAATTGAAGAAAGTAGGGAAAACCACAAGACCACTGAGGTATGACCTAAATCAAATTCCTTACGACTATACAGTGGAAGTGAGAAACAGATTCAAGGGATTAGATCTGATAGACAGAGTGCCTGAAAAACTATGGACGGAGGTTCGTGACATTATACAGGAGGCAGTGATCAAGACCATCCCCAAGAAAAACAAATGCAAAAAGGCAACATGGCTGTCTAAGGAGGCCTTACAAATGGCTGAGAAAAGAAGAGAAGTGAAAGGCAAAGGAGAAAAAGAAAGATATACCCATCTGAATGCAGAGTTCCAAAGAATAGCAAGGAGAGATTAGAAAGCCTTCCTCAGCAATCAATGCAAAGAAATAGAGGAAAACAACAGAATGGGAAAGACCAGAGATCTCTTCAAGAAAATTAGAGATACCAAGGGAACATTTCATGCTATATGGGGACGATAAAGGACAGAAATGGTATGGACCTAACAGAAGCAGAAGATATTAAGAAGAGATAGTAGCAATATACAGAAGAACTGCACAAAAAAGATCTTCATGACCAAGATAACCACGATGATGTGATCACTCACCTAGAGCCAGAGATCCTGGAATGTGAAGTCAAGTGGGCCTTAGGAAGCATCACTATTAACAAAGCTAGTGGAGGTGATGGAATTCCAGTGGAGCTATTTCAAATCCTAAAAGATGATGTTGTGAAAGTGCTGCACTCAATATGCCAACAAATTTGGAAAACTCAGCAGTGGCCACAAGACTGGAAGAGGTCAGTTTTCATTCCAATCCCAAAGAAAGGCAATGCCAAAGAATGCTCAAACTACCACACAATTGCACCCATCTCACATGCTAGCCGGAGAAGGCAATGGCACCCCACTCCAGTACTCTTACCTGGAAAATCCCACGGACGGAGGAGCCTGGTAGGCTGCAGTCCATGGGGTCGTGAAGAGTCAGACACGACTGAGAGACTTCACTTTCACTTTTCACTTTCATGCACTGGAGAAGGAAATGGCAACCCACTCCAGTGTTCTTGCCTGGAGAACCCCAGGGACGGTGGAGCCTGGTGAGCTGCCATCTATGGGGTCGCAAAGAGTCGGACACGACTGAAGTGACTTAGCAGCAGCGGCAGCACATGCTAGCAAAAAAAATGTTCCAAATTCTCCAAGCCAGGCTTCAACAGTATGTGAACCGTGAACTTCCAGATGTTCAAGCTGGATTCAGAAAAGACAGAGGAACCAGAGATCAAATTGCCAATATCCACTGGATCATCGAAAAAGCAAGAGAGTTCCAGAAAAACATCTCCTTCTGTTTTATTGACTATGCCAAAGCTTTTGACTGTGTGGATCACAACAAACTGTGGAAAATTCTTCAAGAGATGGGAATACCAGACCACCTGACCTGCCTCTTGAGAAATCTGTAGGCAGGTCAGGAAGCAACAGTTAGAACTGACATGGAACAACCGACTGGCTCCAAATCAGAAAGGAGTACATCAAGGCTGTATATTGTCACCCTGCTTATTTAACTTACATGCAGAATACATCATGAGAAACACTGGGCTGGATGAAACACAAGCTGGAATCAAGATTTCCAGGAGAAATATCAATAACCTCAGATATGCAGATGACACCACCCTTATGGCAGAAAGCAAAGAAGAATTAAAGAACTTCTTGATGAAAGTGAAAGAGGAAAGTGAAAAAGTTGGCTTAAAACTCAACATTCAGAAAAATGGCATCCAATCCCATCACTTCATGGCACATAGATGAGGAAACAATGGAAACAGTGACAGACTTAATTTTGAGGGGGGGTTCCAAAATCACTGAAGATAGTGACTTCAGCCATGAAATTAAAAGATGCTTGCTCCTTGGAAGAAAAGTTATGACCAACCTAGACAGCATATTAAAAAGCAGAGACATTACTTTGCCAACAAAGGTCCATCTAGTCAAAGCTATGGTTTTTCCAGTAGTCATGTATGGATGTGAGAGTTGGACTAAAAAGAAAGCTGAACACCAAAGAATTGATACTTTTGAACTGTGGGGTTGGAGAAAACTCTTCAGAGTCCCTTGGACTGCAAGGAGATCAAACCAGTCAATACTAAAGAAATCAGTCCTGAATATTCATTGGAAGGACTGATGCTGAAGCTGAAGCTCCAATACTTAGGTCACCTGATGCAAAGAACTGACTCACTGGAAAAGACCCTGATGCTGGGAAAGATTGAAGGCAGGAGGAGAAGGGGATGATGGAGGATGAGATGGTTGGATAGAATCACCAACTCAATGGACATGAGTCTGAGTAAGCTCCAGGAGTTGGTGATGGACAGGGAAGCCTGGCGTGCTGCAGTCCATGGGGTCACAAAGAGCTGTACACGACTGAGCAACTAAACTGAACTTTTCTTAAATATACGGTACAGAAGTGTTAACTGTATGCACAGTGTCGTGCATCAGATCTCTAGAAGTTCCTCATCTTTGAAAATGGATGCCATAACCACTGAGGACTCTCTGCTCCCCTCCCCTCAACCCCTTACACCAGCACTATACTCTATGTTTCTAAGACAGACTATCTTTGATGCCTCATATAAGTGGAATCATGCAATATTTATCTTTTTGTGCCTGGCTTACTTCACTTTTCACTTAGTATAATGTCCTCAAGCTTCATCCATGTTGTAACACATGATAAGATTTCCCTCCTTTTAAATGTGAGTTATGTCCTGTTGTATGTACATACCATCTTTTCTTTATCCATTTATCTGCTGATGAACATTTAGGTTGCTTCCAACTCTTGGCTACTGTGAATAATCCTGTAATGAATGGGTGTAAAGCTATCTCTAGAATGTTATTTTCAACTCTTTTGTATCTATACCCAGAAGTAGGACTGCTGGATGATATGATAAACTTATACCAAGGCTTTGATTTAGCTTGTGCTAAATCATTTTTTAAATTCATAGCTTTGAGGTATTTTATTATAAAAACCTGGTACTCATATAAATGAATAAGAACTTAAAAGTCATCATACATTTACTTCATTTTTTAGTTTGACCTCCTAGGAAATCTTTAGCTTCATTGATTTTGGCCACTATACAAGAAGACTTACACCTAATTTTAATGCTGCTTCCCATTTTGTCATTTGGGGTTCAAACCCACGTCACTGCTGACCCATCGGGTTTTTTAGTAGCATGCTGTTTAGTCTCCATGTGTTTGTTCTTTTCCCATTTTTCTTGCTATGTCTGATTTCCAGGTTCATACCATTGTGGTCAGAAAAGATGTTTGAAATAATTTCTATCCTCCTAGGTCTTTAATTCATTTTGAGTTAATTTTTATATATGGTGAAAAGTAAGGGTCCATGTGAATCCTTTTCAATGTGGGTATCCAGTTTTCTTATTACCATTTGTTGAAGAGACTATCCTTTCCCCATTGTATAGCCTTGGCACCTTGGTCAATGAGAAGGTTTATTTCTGGGCTCTCTATTGTCTATATGTCTGTCTTCATGCTAGTACAATTATGGGCATTTTTAAGATTTTTTTTTTTGCAGCAGTGGGTCTCCCTTGCTGCACGTGGGCTTTCTCTAGTTGTGGTGAGTGGGGGCTGCTCTTTGTTGCAGTGCAGACTCCTCATGTGGTGGCTTCTCTCCTGTTGCAGAGCAGAGGCACTAGGCATGGAGGGCCAGCAGTTGTAGCTCTCGGTCCCTAGAGTATGGATTCAGTACTTGTGGCTCACGGGCTCAGTTGCTCCGCTGGATGTGGGCTCTTCCCAGACCAAGGATCGAACCCGTGCCCCCTGCATTATAAGGCAGATTCTTAACCACTGGACCACCAAGGAAACCCTCAATTGTTTTGATTATTGTAACTCTGTAATATGTTTGAAGTCATGAAGTGTGAGGCTTCCAACTCTGTACTTCTTTCTCAAGACTGGTTTCACTATTTGGGATCCTTTGAGATTCTGTATGAGTTTTTAGTTTTTTTCTATGTCTTCAAATATGTCATTGAGATTTTGATAGAGTTTGCAATATAGATAGTGACGTGTTTTTATTCCTTTCTCATTTTCTTTTGTGCATCTATTATAGGAATTTTCTTTACCAGAGAACTTATTCCATATGTTTTAGTGATTATGAACTCCCTTGGGTTTTATTTGTCCAGGAAGGTCTTTATTTCTCTTTAACTTCTGAAGGGTACTTTTGCTGAATATAGCATTTTTAGCTGACAAGTTTTTTTCTTTCTTTCTTTGAATAGATCATTCCAGTCCCTTCTGACCTATAATATTTCTGCTAAGAAATCTGCTGATAATCTTACACGAGTTCCCTTGTGACATAACAAGTTACTTTTCTCTCATTTCTCTCAAGATTCTCAGTCTTTGATTTCTGATTGTTTGATCACTTTGCATGGACATTTTTTGGGTTCATCCTAGTTGGACTCTTAGGCTTCTTGAATTTGGATGTTCATTTCCATCCTTAGATTTGGGAAGTTTCCTGCCATTATTTCTTCAAAGAAGCTGTCTGCTTATCTCTCTCTCCTCTTATAGTATATATTGGTCCATAAATACCTAAGGCTTTTTTCACTTTTCGTCTTTTTTCATTTCATTCCTCTGAATCAATAATTTCAAATGAACTGTCTTAAAGTCACCGATTCTTTCTTCTGCCTGACCAAGTCTGATGTTGATCCCCTCTAGGGAATTTTTCAATTCAGTTACTGTATCCTTCAGCTCCAGAATTTGTTTGGTTCTTTTTTATAGTTTTTCTTTGTTGATATTCTCACTTTGTTCATACATTGCTTTGTTTATTTTATTTACTGTGTTCTCTTGCAGCACACTGAGGTTCTTTCAAATGATTATTTTGAATTCTTTGTCAGGTAACTCATAGATCTTTATTTCCAGGGTCAGCTTAAGGTTTACTTCGTCCGCTTGATTGGTCCATGTCTTGCTTTTTTGTGTGCCGTGTTATTTGCCTTGTTATCTTATGATTTTTCACTTAAAAAAAAATAGCCACCTCTCCCAGTCTTTATAGATTGGCCTCATTGAGGAAGACTTCCATCAATCATCCCAGCAAGAGATTCTGGAGGCCTTTCAAATCTTTCAGAAGGTTTGCCTCTTCTCTGGGCATGCTGGGAAAAGAAAGTCGGCTGATTTCTTTTTCATGAGGCTCTTGCTCCCTCTAATGTCTGTCTGCAGTACTGCAGGTTTAACTATGCCAGATCCCCATCAGTACTCCAAGTCAGGCAAAATAAAAACCAATCCCTTGGGTAGTTCCCCTAAAAGCTGGAAAGTCAAAGGTGTGTTCCACTATTCTCTTTCCATTCCAAGGGAGAACCAGCAAATTGGGCTTTTTCTCCGAATTTCTAGCTTTGCTGGCTTAGGAAAGGGGCTGGTGTAGATGAAATGAAACCACTTTGATAACCCATTTTACTGCTGCTATTCTTGTCTTTGAGCTTGTCGAGGCATTCTCATAATGACCCTTGAATTGTATATTGTTATTAAGTCAGTGTTTCTGTCAGAGAGTGAGTTCTGGAGCTTCTTACTCCATCATCTTTCTGGCCACACAAAGATTTATTTCTACAATCTCACATTACAGCAAACTCAACAGAAACACACACAGTAGAAGTCATCAAGAATTTACAGTAACAACTTTGATTTAGAACAAAGAATATGTAACATTTTAAACATCCACTTACCTCTCTCCCTTTTTTTTTCTTTTTGCATTTAAAGTTTATGAAGATATCATACAATACACACCATCTCACCCACCACTTCATCTCTGATTCCAGTCAGGCTACAGTAAAAGGCTCTGTTCACGTGTAAACTGACTTTGTACTGGATAGCTGCTGCTGCTGCTGCTGCTGCTAAGTCGCTTCAGTCGTGTCCGACTCTATGCGACCCCATAGACGGCAGCCCACCAGGCTCCCCCATCCCTGGGATTCTCCAGGCAAAAACACTGGAGTGGGTTGCCATTTCCTTCTCCAATGCATAGAAGTGAAAAGTGAAAGTGAAGTCGCTCAGTCGTGTCCGACTCTTAGCGACCCCATGGACTGCAGCCCACCAGGCTCCTCTGTCCATGGGAGTCTCCAGGCAAGAGTACTGGAGTGGGGTGCCATTGCCTTCTCCAGTACTGGATAGCACTCATCTCAAACAGTAAACAGACTTCTCACTTCCTGCTCTGGAAGTCTGTCAGATGTCTTCTGAGGCTGGTAGGTGTCACGTGTATGTAACTCAGAACTAAAGAGGTAAATCTCATGAGGCAACCTGTGTGTGTGTGTGTGTGTGTGCACGTGCTCAGTTGCTCAATCGTGTCCAATTCGGCAACACTATGGACTGTAGCCTGCCAGGCTTTCTGTCTACGGGAAATTCCAGGTAAGAATACTTGAGTGAGTTGCCGTTTCCTACTCCAGGGGATCTCTCTGACCCAGGGATCAAACCGGCACCTCCTGCACTGACAGGCAGATTCTCTACCAGAGCGACCTGGGAATCCTCAATCCTCTTCAAAGAGGGACAGAAGTTGATAGACAAATGATTCTTTCAGAGTCACTTAGATGTATGATTCAGGGATGCAGACTCTGGAATGCACCAGAAACAGCAATTACCCTCAGAGGTAACCAAGTCAATTATGCATCATTGTATTGGCTTTGCCTTCTTCCCCATATGACTCCCTTTATTCCCTCACTTCCTCTCCTTGAGAGCACTTCCCAAATAAACTAGTTACAACAAGCCTTTATCTTGTGGGATAGAGGTAGGCAACCCCAGACTAAGATGCACATTAAGTAAACACAGCCTTATTCTACGGGATGTCCTTTTCTTTCCTATTAACAAGTTTAGGTAGATTTTCTTTTCTACTAGATTGTATTCTTTTTAAAGGTAAAAGGCCTCATTCACTGTGCAGTCCCCAATGCATGACCTCATGATTTTAACACATACAATAATTTCCCACCACGTTTTTCAAATGGCCTTGCTATTCCTGAATGATTTATTATGAGAGACAATTTTCACAAGCTTGAAAGCTAATCATTTATGCAGAACTTCCTTCATATTCAAATCCATTTTTCTATTTTTTTTTGTTCAATCCTGCTTGCTTAGACTTGGTCAAATAAACTTTCCATAGATAATTCATCCCAGATATTCATTCACTGCTGATAATTTGGGGGGCTGTGCTGCATGGCTTGCGAGATCTTAGTTCCCCAACCAGGGACTGAACCTGGCAGTGAAAACACCAAGTCCTAACCACTGGATTTCCAGGGAACTCCCCGTAAATATACTTTTGAAGCGATCTTTCTGTTGAGGTGACAATATGACTGCCAGCAATGTTTTACTAAATTATAGATCCCTATAAGAAAATTAAAACTCTGTATCTTGGATTTCTATTTCTCATATAAAAATTTTTTTAAGAAAAACATTCCCCCTGGACTAAAACATTTTATATGACTGCTCCTCCAATACTGAAGCTAAACATACATTTTCCTGACTTTTTAAAAGTAGATCAGCATAATCAAGCAATTTAAAAAAATAAAAGCCTGTCACAATATGACTTTGAATGGCACTTCATAAGTTCACCATATGATAAAGAAATTAACTCAAAACATAAATAATACAACCTTCAGTGGTATTCTGTACAAGATAAGAAATACTGTGTTAGTTCTCAATAATCAATACACAATTAAATCAATGCTGAAAATACTTAAAATGTGGGCATACAGATGTCTTTTTAACTGAGATTTTCCTCTAATGAACATTAGGGCTTCCCTGGTGGCTCAGATAGTAAAGAATCCACCTGCAATGCAGGAGACTTGGGTTTAATCCCTGGGTCAGGAAGATCCCCTGGAGAAGGGAATGGCTACCCATTCCAGTATCCTGGCCTGGAGAATCACATGGGCAGAGGAGCCTGGTGGGCTACAGTCCATGGGGTCACAAATAGTTGGACATGACTGAACGACTAACACTTTCACTTTTTTCTAATGAACATTATTACGTTTCCCAGCTACATTTCTCTAGTGGTTTGTATGACAGATATAAACCCTGGCACATGAAACTTGATAACTGGACACACTGGCAAAGGAGGAAGGAAAATGTGACAAAAAGATGCTACTTGGGGAAGCATAGTCTCCTTTGTTCATCTAACACAGTATGTCAACACCAACAAGTCTCAGCTATGATGTACACTGTCCTTCCTGCTCAATTACTGCAGAAACCCTTACATTAGCTAACATAGAGCCCACAGAATACACAGCACTGTAAACCTGACTGCCAAGATGCCAGAAAGCAGAGCTTGTGGTCAGCTGTCTTGGAAACACTCACTCCTCCAAAGATACTGCAACTGTTTTCATTTCACCATCTTCCCCCATTTGCTGTGAATGCTCATGTGTGCGATTCAGATCAAGGCAAATTCCTACCAAAACTACTCATGGATGTAGAGCTGAGTTAGCCTCTAACACCACACGCCATTAGTACTGGGTTTATATCGCATACTGTGCGAAAGACCCAGAATCCTGGGGATGGAAAGGATTTTAGGGGGCAGCTAATCTGAACCCTAAGAGGTTAAGTGACTTGTACAAGGTGACAGTGTCAGGGGAAAGACCAGGTCATAAACTCAAGTTGCTCAAGTCATCCACTGTACTGGGAGATACTGGGAGAAGTAGTTTATCTCGCTCCTACCTAAAATACCTTAGTGAATATCCTCATGTAATGAACAAACTAACATAAAAAACCATCTCTTACTTAGATGGTTTTAAATCATATTTACATATTTAAACAAGTATCTGGAAATGTATAGAATAAAAAGAAGAATATTATAATAATAATAATAATAACAGTAAAAATAATAATCTGTAACCAAATACACTGAAAAATTATATTCACTTTGACAAATTTCAATTTATAAAACTAATGTAGTTCAGACATAGACACAAACCTCGCTTGAATGAAGTTCCGCATATCCTCATTCAAAACGCCACATTCATGTATTATCACTAGGAATATAACATTCGACTGGACTCGAAGGTGCAAAAAGACTACCTTGCATGTGGAGAATTACTCTGCCTTACTTACTTAAGTAAGGCAAAACTATTTTGTGTCTTTTTTTAAGGCTTTATCTATTTATTTTTGGCCACACCACAGGGCATGTGGGATCTTAGTTCCCTGAGCAGGGATTGAACCCACACTCCCTGCAGTGGAAGTGCAGAGTCTTAACCACTGGACCACCAGGGATGTCCCTATTTGGTGTTCCATAAGGTCAAGCACGTGCTTTAGCTTTAAAGCTCCATCCTATGAGGTCAGTGCAGGTCCACCAGCCCAAAACAGGACAGTCTTTAATCCAGATCCATCATGAGTCATTTACTGGGTAAATGACTGGGTAAATTACTGGGTAAACACACACAAGTTATTTTTCACAGCACGGGGCTAGATGCTACAGAAGAACAGGAGGTGAGTTTGAAACACAAAGACTATTAGGTACAGGGCACCAACAACGAGCCAACTTTATACACATTTTCATATAATCTTCACAATAACCCTAGGAGACAGGTGTTATTATACCTGTTTCACAAAGGAAAGGACAGAGAAAACCTAACCAAAGGTAGCAGAAGGTAGTGCTTTGGAACATCTGCACTCTCACCAAGAATCCTAACCCATCTCCATGCCTACCACCACAGCCCTCTGCATTTCAGCAGGGAACTGATGAAGCACTGAAATCTGTTCTGGACTAGAGCTGCTCATCCTAGACTCAGATTTGATACGTCTCCACAGTATATAAGAGCTTTGACTCTACAACAAGGAAAACTAGTGTCTAGATCCACTCAGAATTCCAAAAATTCACAGGAGTTACAGCCTTTTTGTCCATAAAACAAAGATCCAAACAGCATCTACATCTCATGTGCTGTTGCATGAGAGGCTGAAATGACTGCAGAGGCATAAAGCACCAGAACACTGCACATAATCAGTGCCCAATTAAAGTTGGCAGCTGCTTTAAAAATTACCATCTTTTAGTAACTATATTCCTCAAAACTGTTTCCTCGGAATATAGTTCCAAAGGAGAGAAAAGCTATGTAATTCACATTCACTATAAGGCGCTCCTGGAAGGTGAAGTCCAGTGGGCCTTAAGCATCACTACGAACAAAGCTAGTGGAGGTGATGGAATTCCAGTTGAGCTATTCCAAATCCTGAAAGATGATGCTGTGAGAGTGCTGCACTCAATATGCCAGCAAATGTGGAAAACTCAGCAGTGGCCACAGGACTGGAAAAGGTCAGTTTGCATTCGAATCCCAAAGAAAGGCAATGCCAAAGAGTGCTCAAACTACCGCACAATTGCACTCATCTCACACGCTAGTGAAGTAATGCTCAAAATTCTCCAAGCCAGGCTTCAGCAATATGTGAACCGTGAACTTCCTGATGTTCAAGCTGGTTTTAGAAAAGGCAGAGGAACCAGAGATCAAATTGCCAACATCCGCTGGATCATGGAAAAAGCAACAGAGTTCCAGAAAAACATCTAGTTCTGCTTTATTGACTATGCCAAAGCCTTTGACTGTGTGGATCCCAATAAACTGTGGAAAATTCTGAAAGAGACGGGAATACCAGACCACCTGACCTGCCTCTTGAGAAATTTGTATGCAGGTCAGGAAGCAACAGTTAGAACTGGACATGGAACAACAGACTGGTTCCAAATAGGAAAAGGAGTTCGTCAAGGCTGTATATTGTCACCATGTTTATTTAACTTATACGCAGAGTACATCATGAGAAACGCTGGACTGGAAGAAACACAAGCTGAAATCAAGATTGCCGGGAAAAATATCAATAACCTCAGATATGCAGATGACACCACCCTTATGGCAGAAAGTGAAGACGAACTAAAAACCCTCTTGATGAAGGTGAAAGTGGAGAGTGAAAAAGTTGGCTTAAAGCTCAACATTCAGAAAACGAAGATCATGGCATCTGGTCCCATCACTTCATGGGAAATAGATGGGGAAACAGTGGAAACAGTGTCAGACTTTATTTTTCTGGGCTCCAAAATCACTGCAGATGGTGACTGCAGCCATGAAATTAAAAGACGCTTACTCCTTGGAAGGAAAGTTATGACCAACCTAGATAGCATATTCAAAAGCAGAGACATTACTTTGCCAACAAAGGTTCGTCTAGTCAAGGCTACGGTTTTTCCTGTGGTCATGTATGGATGTGAGAGTTGGACTGTGAAGAAGGCTGAGCACCGAAGAATTGATGCTTTTGAACTGTGGTGTTGGAGAAGACTCTTGAGAGTCCCTTGGACTGCAAGGAGATACAACCAGTCCATTCTGAAGGGGATCAGCCCTGGGATTTCTTTGGAAGGAATGATGCTAAAGCTGAAACTCCAGTACTTTGGCCACCTCACGCGAAGAGTTGACTCATTGGAAAAGACTCTGATGCTGGGAGGGATTGGGGGCAGGAGGAGAAGGGGACGACAGAGGATGAGATGGCTGGATGGCATCACTGACTCGATGGACCTGAGTCTGAGTGAACTCCGGGAGTTGGCGATAGACAGGGAGGCCTGGCATGCTGCGATTCATGGGGTCGCAAAGAGTCGGACACGACTGAGCGACTGATCTGATCTGATCTGATAAGGCTCTCTATAACTGCAAAAAAAGTTTTTTGATCAGATGTACCATTATCCAACCATAAAATTTTAATTCTGAAAACTGCTTAGAAATACAAAAACATTTAATATAGTAGATTAATGATGAATACAAAAATCAATGCTCCAACTACATAAACTCCACACAAATAGTCAAGGATGTATCTCAAGGACCACACTTCTCTTTTTTTCTTTTTTTGGCTGAGCTAAGCAGCTTGTGAGATCTTAGTTCCCTGACAAGGGATCAAACCCACATCCTTAGCAGTGAAAGTGTGGAGTCCTAACCACTGGACAGCCAGGATTACATCCCAAGGATTACATTCCCAAGGATTACATTCCAAGGCAGAAAAATGAGAACAGCTATAGGATAGTGAAATGACAAATTATTACTTTTCTTTTTAAAAGTTTCCCTTATATTGCTTTTTAAATTTCTGTAATAAAAAAAAATGTGTGTTCTTAAGTTAATTCATAATATACTAAATAGGTATCTATGACATCTGACTTAATAGGAGTCTGTAAGAAAATCAAATCATTCTGAGCCTGCTATGCAATAATAAAAACAGTACATCCGCTCCACAGAAATATATAGGTTTGTGCTCTTCCCCCAAGTTCCTGACAGCAAGCCACTGGAAACATGTGCCAGTTAAAAATTATGCTCCTAGACTAAAATGATTCAAGGCAGTTTAATGGTTTAAAGCTTCAAGGTGGAGAATGCTTACTGCTAGGTGGCTCCAGTGGTAAAGAACCTACCTGCCAAGGCAGGGAACACAAGAGATGCCGGTTCAACCCCTGGGTTGGGAAGATCCCCTGGAGGAGGGCACGGCAACCAATTCCAGTATTCTTGCCTGGAGAACCCCATGCACAGAGGAGCCTGGCAGGCTACAGTCCATGGGGTCACAAAGCGTCAGACAAGACTGAAGCGACACTCGGTTCAAGGGTGCTGTGTTGTACTCAAGGGTAAAGAGAATCAAAGAAAGAAAAGAATTCAACTCTTCTTTGGTTTTGATTTATATGATTCCCAGACATGCTAATGGTGTATGATAAACATCATTCAAAGTTTTCGATGAAGGAAACAAACAGAACTCTAACTCTAGATTGGTCATTCAGTTATTTCCTAATCTCTCACCACCACTAACTCAGGCCAGGTGGTGGGATCACAGGTACCAGGAGCAGACAGCCTACAAATCTGTTGTCTCTTCTGCCCAACCCGTGAATCTTGCCAGAAAATATTTCTGCAAATTTATCAAAAGCCTTAAAAATGTCTATTCCCTTTGAGCTAAAATTTTCACTAGAAAGAATTTTTCCTACGAGAACAATTAAGGATGAAAAAAATGTTTTTCAGGCAAAAAGGGTTTGGGGCAGCATGTTAACACCCATTACCTGATAACTCTTGAGTATCACACTACATATGACACTGGTACATGCTTGATATACAGTATTTTTCTTATAACCTAGAAACTACATTTATTCCATTTTAGTGATGGGAAGACTGAGGCTCAGAGAAGTTATTAACTTGCCCCAGGCCACACAACCAATGGGCTTCCCTGGTGTCTCAGTGGTAAAGGATCTGCCTGCCAATGCATGAGACACGGGTTCAATCCCTGGGTTGGGAAGATCCCCTGGAGGAGGGCATGGCAACCCACCCACTCCAGTATTCTTGTCTGGGAAATTCCATGGACAGAGGAGCCTGGTGGGCTACAGCCTGTGGAGTAGCAAACGAGTCAGTGGCAACTTAGAGATTAAACACCACAACCACAACCATTAAATGATAGAGCCAGGACCTGAATCTGGGACAATTTGAATAGAAACATTAGGTTCCTCTCAATGAATGACCACCTAAAAATGTTATAAAATGCCATAAAGAGGAAGTGTTAGTTGCTCTGTTGTGTCCAATTCTTTGTGACCCCATGGACTGTAGCCCACCAGGCTCCTCTGTCCATGGGATTCTCCAGGCAAGAGTACTGGAGAGGGTTGCCATTCCCTTCTCCAGGGGATCTTCCTGACCCAGGAATCAAACTCAGGTCTCCTGCGTTGCAGGCAGATTCTTTACTGTCTGAGCAAAAAAAGAAAAAATGTCATAATGTTTAAGCAAATCATATGTCAAGGTTAATATTACAGAGCTATTTAAAATCCTGTTCTTCAAGAATCTTTAATGAGATGGAAAATACCCATGATACCAAAGCATTTGTCGCTCAGTCGTGTCCGACTCTTTGAGACTCCATCGACTACAACCTGTCAGGCCCCTCTGTCCATGGGATTCTCTAGGTAAGAATATTGGAGTGGGTTTCCATTTCCTTCAAAGAAGGGAGGTATGATCCCAGTTTAGGATTTTAGGGACACAAGTCACACAGGGATAAGAACCATATCTATCTTAGTTTTGTCTGCCCCCCCCCACCACCCACCAAAGCCCAATACTGTAACTGACATGTAGCAGGAACTCAACATCTGTTGCTAAAATAAATTACCTGTGAGCATAGTTTTTAGAGACCAGGAAAAAATACCCAAAATGTTATCAGTGGTTACTGCTGGATTCTAGATTTAGGGATGCCTTTTGGTTTTTCTTTCTTACATCTGTTTGTATTTTCAAATATTCTATAAATTTGTATTACTTTCAAAATCTGAAAAAAAAAAAAACACAATGGCTAATTTTCAAGTCTTATATTTAAGCATCTTCCTATACAAGAGATGTAGTTAAGCTCCAGATCAACTCAATATGCAGACTAATACATGATTTATCTTATTCCCAGTTACAGAAAAACTACTTCAGAGCTAGAAAGTGATCATTATCTTTTTATATGCCAGTATCATAAATGGGAACAGGATTTAATATGTGTTACAAATATAAATGGTTTCATCAGCTATAGTTATTAGTAGCTTATTAGGTAGTAAATGGATTTATAAAAGTAAAACATCCACAAAATGTGTCTATTAATGGTTTGTGCACTTTGGATATTAAATGCTGGTGCCACAAGGATTAAAAACCAAATGTGGTGGCTTTTGCAGCAGAATGAGGGTTTCTTGCCAAGGTCAGCCCCACACACTGCAAATCTACTACAGAGTAGTATTGAAACAGTGCCTCATCTCGGGCGGTTTATTAAGCTTTTTACCTAAAGGAATATTTAGAGTCACTATTATCCCATGCATTTTTTTAAAATACTTATTTATTTGGCTGCACCTGGTCTTAGTTGCAGCATGCAGGATCTTTAGTTGTCACATGTGGGATCCAGCTCTCCAACCAGCATCGAACCTAGACCCCCTGCATTGAGAGCTTGGAGTCTTAGACCACCAGGGAAGCCCCCTCCCACCAACCATGCATTTTTAAAGGACTAGATTTTTAAATAAACAGTATAAACTAAGGATGAGCCAACTGGTATTTTTATTAGCTCATCATTCTGGACAATTTCAAACAGCAAAACATGGCACAAATCTGATGATAATTCTATTATCAAACTGCCTCCAAAATGACTTCATTTTCTAAACAAATGCTGGCTTCATTGGCCAGATGCTATTGCAGTGACCACTCTAAGAAAACCCTAAAGGGAAAAAGTATGAACTACACTGAACCAGTCTATTTTAAAAGCAACTTGAGATGTGTGGTGGGCCGGAAGGAAGAGGGAGAAGAGAAAGAGTATCTCAGAGTAATAAAAGGTAAAACAGGGAGGGATGGACTGGGAGTTTGGGATTAGTACCTGCACACTATCCACATACAGACAGGATAACAACAAGGCCCTACTGTACAGCAGAGGGGACTATATTCAATATCCTGGGATAAACCGTAATGGAGAAGAATATAAAAAAGAATGTATGTGTACAACCGAGTCACTTTGCTGCACAGCAGAAATCAATACAACACTGTAAATCAACTATACTTCAATTTAAAAACACATTAAAAGTAATAAGATATTATTAATAATAAGATATATTAAAAATAACAAGATGTTTCTTAAAAGGTAAAATGGATGTATTATGCTGTATAATTTTCAATGGAAAAAAAACACTTGACAGGTAGAAAAAAGTGAAGGAGAAAAAGACAGTTACAGTACTTATGGGCCCTAAGTCCTTTTTTTAATAGGCGTAAAAACACAAGAACCGCTGTCCATGATCAAAGGTGTTTTCTCTTAGGAAATTAGGTTTCCTGAACTAAGCCAAGGAGAAATTTCAGCAACATAAACACTACCAAATAATCTAGATTTCCAGGAGTTATCAATGCAGGTCAAAGTCTCTGACACGGGTAAGCTTTCACAGCAGGCACAGCCTGGTGTTTCTGTCACAATGACCTCAGCTCTGCCCCTTGTGGGGAAACTACGGGTTGGACCACTGGATCCATTCAGATTCCCTTCGTCCTTGCCTCCTTCTACGAGAAGCTGGAAATGAATCTCTTTCTTTCCCAGAATCCTTGTAGCAAAGAGTGGCCAAAGAAATACAGATGGAAGTTCCAGGACAGAGAATTCTTTGTCACATAAAAAAGCAAAATCTTGAATAAAAAACCATTTTTGTTCTCTGCCTTTTCCCTGCAGAGACCACAGACTCATCTCAAGGTAGAGTCCTGGCCAGACTGCACCAATGAGGCCACAGCCATCGGCTGGGACGGCCAAGGTCGGGGGGAGAGCTGTTTGGCTCCCTGAAGCCCCTGAGTAGCTCTTGGGGCCTCTCAGCCCCAGATTTTTTTGTTTCATCGGGAAAATAACCCCCTGGCTTGTTTAAGCCACTCTGCGTTGGGTTTTCTGTTAGTCGCAGCCAGATACATTCCTGCCTGTTAAAATCATCGATAGGACAAACTCTTTGTATGTTTTAACTTATCAATGATCAACTTAGCCAAAGTCCCAGAAGTCTTCACAGAGGTAAGACTGACGGAGAGCACTGACTCCCTGCCTCTGTCACAGCATCCTCCCAGGACCCTGCAAAGGATGAAATTAGGACCCCAACCCAGGTCAGCCCCAGAGCAGTTCCCGAGCTCTTTAGTGCTGGGCTCTACATCCCCTGATGTATTTTCCTTTAGCTTATAAAACAGTCTGAACCTTCAGTTCTGCTCTCCAACTCTACTACACTTGTCCTAATAAACTACTCTGATTGGAAGAAGACTTTCACTGTGGGCAGGGGCGATTCATATGCAGTTGTGTTTTTTTTGTTCCTTTTTTAAAAAGAGAGAAAGACTTCCTTGGTGGTCCACTGGTTAAGACTTTGCTTTCCAATGCAGGGGGCCCATGTTCCATCCCTGGCCAGGGAGCTAGGATCCCACCTGCCTCCAGGCCAAAACACCAAAATATAAAAAAAAAAAAAAAACAGAAACAACACTGTAACAAATTCAATAAAAACTTTTAAAAATGGTCCACATCAAAAAAAAAAAAAATCTTAAAAAAAAAAAAAACTTGGCAAGCATTTGCTTTCTAGTGTTTTGAAATCCCTCTCCATCTAGTGTTTTGAAATCCCTCTCCATCACGTGCACAGGGCTGTCGTGACCAAACACTGTGTGCCCGGCCCTGGGCTCAGCATTTCACCCGCATCACCTCCTTCTGTGCTCACAACATCCCCAGAAGACAGGACTACCTCGGCCCCCATAGATGAGCAAATAGAACACGTCATCCCAGGTCCCCAGCATTTTCTTCAAAGGCGCCAATGAATGACAAGTTCAGAGCAACATCAAACCACAAGGGAGAGTAACTGCTTCTGAGGCTCGTCTTTAGTAAAAACCATAGAAAAGACTGGCTTCAGACCATTTAAGGAATGAAAAATTCTCAAGGCAAGAACCATCACAGCTAAAGACAGTGCAAAGACCTCTCATCCAGCACAAAAGCTAAAACTCCGCACTCGTGTCCAATACATCTTTTCTCATTATGTACTCAACCACCTTCACGAGGGGCTAACATGCCGGGTACACTGTGAGCTACCAGGAAGGCCAATAATAATATTTAGGTAGCTGTGAATGCTCATTTATCATTTTAATAAATGAACCATTTATTTAATTCATTTAATTCATTTTCCAGTATACTAGACTTTCATTTTCAATAGAAAAATGTGCACTTTATGAACTATAGTTTATAATGAATGTGGTTATTAGTGATTTATCCAGCACTTCCTATGTGGCCAGCGCTGTGATGTTTTACATACATCTTTTATTCTCTGAGTAGTCACAACCAGCACAGGATGTAGGTATGCTCCTACATCAGAATCCTGCATCACCCTCTTTCAGAAATGGGCTGCAGGTAATGAATTTTCTCAAGCTCCCTACTTAAAAGTAAGACCGAGACTCAAATCCAGATCTGGCCAAGAGTCCTTTGCTTTCGACCATTAAGCTTCATAAAGTTATTGCATCTGTTCTTAATGTTTACTAGCTTTTATCAAGCCCTAACTAGAAAACTCTATCCAGCTTAGCTCATTTTCATTTTCAGCACTCCTCCATTTTCATATATTTTGGCTTCATCTCTCTCACAAAAGCATCTAAAAAATTATTATCTATTTACCAAATCATAAGACAATCTTCACTAAAGTTTGCCAGATTAAAAAGATACGTAATTATGTAACTGCTGCTCTTACTTTTAATCAACAGTGCGATCAGCTGTTTTAGTAACTAGTTCTGTTCCTCAAGCAAACGGCAGTCAATGAATCCTGTTGTGCCCATCACTGTCAACCTGTAAAAACATGTTTTGCTTCATTTTTTTTTTTTTTTTTTGGCTGTGCCACATGGCATGTAGGGTTGATCTTAGCTCCCCAACTAGGGATCAAAACCACGCCCCCTGCATTGATTGGAAGCATGCAAAGTCTTAACCACTGGACCACCAGGGAAGTCCCCAAAATATGGCTTTTAAAGTCTTTAACAGCAATATCCTAAAAGCCCACCAGACATCAACCTCAATTTATAAAAACAGGTCACTGCCTCATTCATTGCCAATACTTCTTTCTACGATAACATATGAGGGATTCCGAACTTTGAAAATGCCTATGAGTCTAAACTTTATGTAGGAGCTTTCAATTGTATGGCATGTGTATACATTTTTCAATGTAAAAATAAAAATATAATCGTAAGATATAAAACAATCCCAAAAGAAAAAAAAAGGAAAAGTCTAAAATTAACAAATTCCATGTCTGTCTCTCAGGACGTTCGCCAGCACCAGGGCTATATTTCTGACTCTTCTTACCCACTGATTCCCTACATTCTCCCAGACTTTCCTCTAGACCACTCTCCTTCCTCTTTGTAAACCATAACTCACATTTAATTGACTTAATCAATACTACTACCCCACATGAAGTATAAAGTCTAAATTCTGAATATCAGTATTAAGTAAATCAAGAACAATTTTTCTTCATTATTATAATGTTGCCCATGTATCTATGCCAAGGTCGACCATCCTCATCAAAACCTTAAACTTGAAAATGAATTTCCATTTATAAAACTGCTGACTAATAAAATCAGTAATCTTCATTTAGATTCAAGCAAAAATGTCAGATACTCTGCATGGCTGTTCCAAAGTAATTATCAGCCAAAAAACAAAAGCAAAAAATTAAAGACTAGTGAATTTTTTTCCTACCTTTTTTTAGCCCTAGTGGATTTCATGTGTTATCAATTCTTTGAGGAGTCAATGATCATCCAAGAATGGCATTCATTTCTTTAACCACTACCCTATTGCCCATATTTTAAACTCACTGAATTTTTGGTCCATTGCGTAGAAGAATTTCTCTACTAATAAAAATACAACCCATTAAACATTAACTTACCCCCAGGACAGTCTCTCAGGAAACAAATTCCAAGCATTATAATCACCAATTTGCACTATGTAGACTTAAAGGCAAAGAATCTTATTTATCCTGATTTAAACTGGGAACCTATACACATTTTAAGGCAACTACATGAAGAAAAATGGCAAATCCAATGCACAATAATCAGAAACCCAACCAGGAAAATAAAGACTTTTCTTCATTGGCACTTTTCAAACAAAAAGCTTCTCACCCCAGGACACCTAACAATATTAAAATATTTGTTGACTTTCCAAACTCCCACCTCATTCTTTATTTTACTTCTGCAATTATAAAAATGCAAAATTGTTTCCCTAGATGTTCAAATATAGACTGTCAGAAATTGTGCTAGGCATTAGAAATAGATTTAATCCATGCTAGTAGCTCAGACAGTAAAGCCTCTGCCTACAATGCAGGAGACCTGGGTTCAATCCCCAGGTCAGGAAGATCCCCTAGAGAAGGAAATGGCAACCAACTCCAATACTCTTGCATAGAAAATTCCATGGATGGAGGAGCCTGGTAGGCTACAATCCATGGGATCCCAAAGAGTTGGACACAACTGAGCAACTTCACTGGCACTGATATATATTAAGCTGTTACCGTTTACAAAATGGTATGGCAAGTTTTTGTTCATTAGGCATTATCTCTTTTAATTCTCACAAAACTCTAAGAGAAAGGTATAATACTAGCATCAGTCCCATTTTACAGATGGGCAAACTGAGACAGAGAGGTGTTCACAAACTGTCCCAAGATTCCAGAGGGATTTGAACCTAACTCTGAGTGATTCCAATTGCCCACACTTGCTTTAACCACCTAGTATCAAGCAGTGAGACACATGAATATGTTTGGTTCAGAAAACCAGTCTTACTCCTTATTCCATGGTGGTTCTCTACAGCCTGTTATATAGGATGAAGTAAATCAGAAAGAGAAAAACAAACATCATATATTAACGCATGGAATCTAGAAAAATGGTACTGATGAGCCTATACGCAGGGCAGGAACAGAGATGCAGAAATAGACAACAGACTTGTGGACACAGTGGAGGAAGGAGCAGGCGAGACAAATACAGAGAGGAGCCCTGAAACATCTACCTTACCATGTGTAAAAACTGGTAGCTAGTGGGAAGTGGCTGTCTAACACAGGGAGCTCAGCCCTGCGCTCTGTGACAACCTAGAGGGGTGGGATAGGGTGCAGGGTGGGAAGGAGGTTCAGAGAGGGGACACATGTATACTTATGGCTGATTCACACCGTTGTGTGGCAGAAACCAACACCACATTGTAAATCAATTATCCTCCAATTAAAAATTTTCCAAAAAAAAAAATAAATAAAACCTGGTGGCTCTAACAAAACTTGACTCTGGGAAGCATGCATGACAAAATGCCTTGGTACACAATGCACTGAGTTCTATCGTCAAATGTGTTCAAATTTACTTTGCTAGAAGGTGCAATTCACTTACCAGTGACTGAAAAGTTAAAGCAGTAGGTTAAATTATTAAAGACATCTTTGGAGTTGAAGTGTGAATATTTCATTAATGCGTAGGTTGCTGAAGAAATGCGAACTCTTAAGACGCCTAAGAAACTTTATCACAACAAAGCAATTTTAAACTGTCTCATGTCAGAATATCATATCTACAAAGGGAAGAGCCTTCAAATTTTTAAACATGCCTCACCCATATTTCATTCTATTCTAAATGGAAATTAATTCAAAAAAGAAATCCACTTCTAAAGCTCAGATTATGCAAGACAGCTTCCTAGATGCTTACATCACTTGCCTGTGCGCACAAGCAAGACAGGTAAAGAAGACGCAGTATTATTAGAAGAGCCATCTGTCTTCACAACCCTCCAGATGTACAAAACAAACAAGAAACTTGCTGAAAGGAGAGGTGTGTGTGTTAACAGTTCAACCTAAACAATCTTATACCAATATTTTTTCTGAATAAATTTAATATTTTGTTTTAAAATAGGAACTAGGCAAAAAGAACCAGAACAAATAAAACAACGAACACGAGTTATTGAAATGCAACTGGGGTTTTAAGTTCCAAATCTACTTTGCAATATTCCTACGGGAAGAGTTTATCTCAGAAGTAACTCTCCTAGGACTTTACCTAATTTAAAAGAGGAATAAAAGAGGGGGAAAGACAGAGACAGGACAAGCACAGGGGATGTTTATCAATAAAAATAAGCAACAAGAGAGACAAGTTCGCAGCTCATCCAAAAAACGCCTGCCAAAGACTCCTGCTATTTGTTTCCACCAAGTTATTGTTTTGGAAAACATCTTGTTCTGTCTTAAAAAATAACCTGCTTAATTGTTCTAAAAAACCACTGCGTTTCAATGGAGGGCTAAAGAGCTCCCACATTTCGATGCACTAACTGATCAAGTCGAAATAAGTTATGCGCCAAGCCAAAAGAGAGCTAGAAAGCTCCTATCCTCCCTGACGTAAGGACACCAGCTACTGAATGAATCCACCACTGCATCCTCAGTGGAAGTAACGCCTGGTCCCTCTACGGTATTTGAAGAACAATCATTCAAACTACCTTATTTCTCTAGATGATGTAAATGTGCCACACTGGCGATTACAAGTAAGCTAGTAATTGACATTTTTAGAGAAGATCAAAATGACCTTGGACATTTTAGTGTTCACTCTAAGAATCCCAATCCTCCCATTAAGAATCAGAATTCGATCCCAGTCCTACATGGTTAAAGCTGTTACGACTGGGAAAGTCCCAGAGAAACGAAGGAGTTTAAAAAAAAAAAAAAAAAATCCCAAGTTGTGAAAGGCAAAGTCTGACATCCATAATACGGAAAGATTTTTATGAACCAAGTGTAACTCAAGATGTGTTTTATAAGCGTGCCAGGCGATGAACATACACTGTCCTCCAACCCAGCAGACTGCCCTGACACCATCCCCACGCTTTGGCCGCTCACCCCCATCCTGGCCCCTCTCACTCCCGGGTGGAGGGTGGGGGGCGGGAACTCCTGTCTTAAGCCTTGACATCTGCGGAGCGTTTCCCAATAACGAGACAAGGCCCCTCAGCTGGAGGAAGTGGATACTGACAAGAGAAGGGAGAGAAACATGAGACAGAGCTAGAATTCAAGAGTGCCAACGAATAAGGAGAGAGTCACGCATACTCTGTGCCGTCCGACTGGGTCCGGATGGCACAGCCCAGGTGTCCAGACTAAAGTTGGCATCTCCAAAGTCCAAGAATGCAACTTGGGCGCGCGGGTACAAACACGGCCTTCGGCTTTTCTGAAGCCGGTTCAGTTAGCACAGGGTTCCCGGTGCCTGGAGACCTGGAAGGCGTGGAAGGGTGGGGACTCCCGCGAGGTCTCCACTCCCTGGGTGTCCTTCGGCTCCGCGGGGGAAGGGACGAGGAACTAAGTCGACTTTGGGCCGGGCGCTGGGACGCGGGACCAGGATGTTCGGGAAGCTGTCGGGGGCTCGGCCGGGGAGTCCGAGAACGCAGGGGGGATGCCTACCTTGTAACATGGCCTCAAGTTTCTTCCTGTCCACGCGGAAGCGCTCCTCGCTCCACTCGGGGCTGTGCAGGGGCGCCCCGGCGACCAGGTCGTCCTCCGAGCCGGGCATGGGAGAGTCCGTGCTGCGCTCGCTGTTGGAGCCCGGGTCCGACTGCGCCGCCAGGTAGCCGGGCTCGCCCTGGGCGGCCATGGTGGGCGCGCGGCGCTCGGGCTCCGGCTGCCGCCGCTGTTCTGCCTGAGCCGCCGCCGCCGCCGCCTCCGCTGGCCCGCCGGGCTCCGCTGGCTCCCCGCGCCGCGGCGCTAGCTCGTGCCCCCGCGGCCGCCGACGCCGCCGCCAACGCCGCCGCCACGGAACCCCGTGCGCATCCCAGCCCCCGGCGCCGCCTACGCAGCCCGCCGCCCCGGGTCCGGGCCCCGGTCCCCGGCTAGTGGCTGCACCGCCCCCTGCCAGCAACGCCCGCGCGGAATGAGCGCGCCGCGCCGCCCGCGCCTCCATCCGCAGGGCCCCGGCGCCCCCTCCCCGCCCGCCGCCCCTGCAGCCGCGCGCTCATTGGCCGGGCCGGCCCACGGGGAGCCGCGGCGGGCGGGCGGGCAGCCCCTGGCTCGCGCACACACTCGCGCGCACACACTCACCACGTACGCACTACCACTTTACTGCGGTTACACGTCTGAATTTTGTCCCGCACACATACTTTCACAGTTCTTCCATCACGGACACTCGCCGAGTTCAAGCACAGCACCCTCCTGAACTCACTCGAAGTACAGACACAGTTCCCCCTCTCTTGACCTACAAACACTACTCTCTCAAAGTCACAGCCCCAGTCGGTCCCACAAGTTTGCAACAGGAGGAAGAAGAAAAAGAGGAGGATTGCGGAAGGAACAACGTCCATCTGTCGCAGACATCACCGTGGTCCTTGCTTTCATGCAGCTCACTCCACTCCGTGCTCAAAGCGGATATCTCCTCTCATCGCAGCCAGTTGCCGGCTAGTTGCACAAGAAATGGACAAGAGGCTTACTCTTTTTATTGTAAGGAATGGGATTTTTTTCCTTTTCCCTTGATTGAGGTGAGAGGGGGAATCATTTTCTGTGTGATTCTCCGGGAACAGATTCAACTAATTTAAAAAAAAAAAAAGGAGGGCTGTGGAGAAAAGAGGCTCTGAGATTGCAGAGGAGGTTAGCTGGATTCAGCTGGCGTCTGAGCAGGGCTGTCTTGTCAGAAACTGAGGGCTCTACTCTGTTCCCAAGGTCAGTCTCTCACAGGTAATGGGCAGCAACGAACCTCTGATCCTACCTGCCTAGGCCAGCTCACCCACTGCTACTCAAACTTGGACTTGAAGCACCAAGGAAGAAGAAACTTGCTTGCACCAGGAAATACCACTGGAACTCTGTTTTCCCAGCTCACATGGATTCATACTCTCTTTTGTAACCAAAATTACAAAGTTGAGGGGGGTGTGTTTTGTTTGTTTGTTTGACTTTTTGGGGAGGGGGTGCTGGGGATGAGAAGGCATTTTGTCACCGGCCACAGAAGGAGACTTACTAGCCTACACAAGGGTCATGCCGTGTCATTGGCATGAGCCTGTGGATGATCAGGCTCATGTTTAAGCCTGATCTATGTTTAAACCTCTACTATGTTTAAGATTAATCGAAATTCTTAGTGATTCAGTTGCCTAGTTAAGCATTGGCTCTGTGCTGAGTAATGTGATGTGATTTGACAGATGAGGAAACTGGAATTGTAAGAAGTCACATGACACGATTAAGGTCACACAGCAGCAGATTATGGAGCTAAGAATTAAACCCAGGCCTGTGAATCTGGCACATAATGTCCACAAAAGCCCTGCCTTGTTGAACAGAGAACCCTCCTGCTCAGAGTCACCTCCTAAGGAACCAAGAGCAGATCTGTAGCTAAACTGTTTGATTCACCATCGTGTTTTCCTTCTCAGAACTTACTATACAAAGCACTAATTTAAGCAGCAAAAGAGTTTATCAAGGAGGCTTCCACTTTTGTGTCAACAGATATTTTGGGGAACTTCCCTGGTAGTCCAAAGCTGAGACTCCTCACTCCTAATGCAGTGGCCCAGGTTCTATCCCTGGTCAAGGAACTAAATCCCACTAAGATGAGGCCCAGCCAAACATTTTGGAGGGAAACCTACTAAGTAATGGAAACTGTGTTAGGCACAAAGAATAGTGACCAAAAACAAAGAATATCCCTAGGCTCCTGGAGCTGACATTCTAGTGAGAAAGATAGAATGTTAACCAAAAGTAAATGTATAAATCACTCAGAAAAATACAAAATCCCACCTATATTAAACATGACAAATAAGAGACTCAACATAAGAGAAAAGCTGTAATGAGGTAATTGGATTCAGTCAGAGAGGTCAGTGGATGATTCTCTGAGAGAGTGACTCTGGAACTGAGAATAGAAGTTTGAGAAGAAATTAACTGAGCAAGAAAGAAGAGGAAAGAGCCTCCTCTGTAAACTATCATTTGATCATAATAACACTATCATGATCAAGTATATCACAATTATCCTTTATTTTCTAGTTGAGGAAACTAAGGTACAGGAGATTAAGTAACTTACCCAGATCAGATCAGATCAGTCGCTCAGTCGTGTCCGACTCTTTGCGACCCCATGAATCGCAGCACACCAGGCCTCCCTGTCCATCACCAACTCCCGGAGTTCACTCAGACTCACGTCCATCGAGTCAGTGATGCCATCCAGCCATCTCATCCTCTGTCGTCCCCTTCTCCTCCTGCCCCCAATCCCTCCCAGCATCAGAGTCTTTTCCAATGAGTCAACTCTTCGCATGAGGTGGCCGAAGTACTGGAGTTTCAGCTTTAGCATCATTCCTTCCAAAGAAATCCCAGGGCTGATCTCCTTCACAAATAATATGTAGAATCAGGATTTGAACCTTGGCAATCTCCCTTGAAAATTAGTTTTGAAGAGTGATATGCTTAGCCACTAAGCTACATTGTATCTTAATAGAATTAGTGTAAGCAAAGATATGTGGTTAGAGGAGGCAGCATGGGGAGCTAAAGGAAAACCTGAGCTGAGAATGAGCACAGCTGAGAATAGGAAATTAGATGGTGCTTGCCAAGGCAGGAGAGGTATGTAAGGAACAGAGCTTGTGAGGCCTACAGGCCAAGTTGAGGAGTTCTTCCTTTTTATCCCTAGAGCAGAAGGAAGCCATGTAGAGGCTTTGAGCAAAGGATGATGTACTTAGATTAACACTTTAAAAAGATGGCAGTGGCCACAGTATGGAAAACAGATTGAGGGACTGGATAGAACTAGTTAGGTCAATTAAGGGACTATCCAGGAAAGTTAGATAAAAGATGCTGGTAGCTTCCCTAGAGAGGTGAAGATGGAGATACATAAGAGGATTTGAGAAATACTTTGGTGGTAAATATCAACTAGATGGATGATGGATTGGATATGGGGTGGTAGAAAGGAAAATGTCAAGAATGACTCTAGGGTTCTGGCTAACATAAGTGAAGAGAGTTAAGTGCCCTTAACTGAAATAGGAAACACTGGCAGAGGACTGACTACCTCAGAGGAAAGTTGAACAGGACATATGAGTTGAAACCTCCAAGAAGATATGTGAAGTAAACACTTGGATGTATGGGTCTGGAGTTCAGAAAAGAGGTCTTGGCTAGAGACTAAAATGTATTATTTGTTTATAGGTGGTAATTCTAGTCATGTGCATGGGTACGATTAAGGAATGAGAGGAGAATTTAAAAGAACCAAGCAAAGAGCCTTTCAGAAATTCTAACAGTTAGTGATCACGTAGATGACAGTATAATGGGAAAGGTGATATAAAAAGTAATGAGAAGGAAAAACAAAGTTTTAACATGTAAGCACAGGAAAAAGACTTTCAGAAAGTAAAGTGTGATCATCTTTGTATAATGAGGTCAAACATTTTGGTGGAGGTCACTGGATCTTTAGCAAGAAAACCAGAATGGAATGGTAGAGGAATGAATACAGCTAACGAAATGAGTAAAGACAACAATTTGGGAGATGTTTGGCTGCGAAGGGGAGGAAATAACAGTAGCTGAAGGATAATGTGGGAAGAAGACGTTTCTTCTTTATTGCCTTGGTTGGCATTTAGGCTGGGTGATGATTTAATGAGTGAGGTCTGAGTACTGGAAAAACCACTATATATGATCCAGTTGACAGAAATGGAATATAAAGGAAAAAAAGGAGGGATCATTATTATAGCACTTTGAAAACAAGAGCAGAATAGACTCCAAGATATAAGTAGAGGAGAAACAGTTCATCAGAAGATGAACAGAAGGGTATGAAAATAGGTCTGTTTGTAGATTTCATTTCTAGAACACAAAGGCATCCCTTCTGATGGCTTTTATTTTCCCCCAAAAAAAGTAAAAGTCAAAGTGATCTGTTGAAAGTGTGAGAGGAGAGCTTCCAGAAGTTCGAGAAAAGTAGAGAGGGGTGTGCATGCATGTGTTTCTGTCCAGAGGTTTTAAAATAGCTTCTGCATCTGTAAAACAAAGAACTGGAATGCTGCTGCTTAAAATCAACTATACTTCAATAAAATTCTTTTAAAAGAGTGAATTCGTACTGTTGAGAGTTCAGTTGATGTTGGTAGTCATAAATTTATAATGGGATCAGCCTGCTTGTCCTGACTTTCTCCACCAGTGCTAAGCTTCTTGGGTGCAGACACAGAGAAACATAGGAGTCCTGCCAAATAGATGAAACACCAGGAGCTTGAAGGCAATAAAACAGGGCCTGATAGAAAATAATTTTCAATGTAGAAGCTGAAACTTCTTCAATGCAGAAGTAGAATCTAGCAAAACTATCTATCAAACATGAGGACAAATTCATGCATCCGTATGAACGGTCTCAAAGACCTCTCCTCATATCTATCTGAAAAAGCTGTTAAAGGTTACATGCCACCCAAACATGGGAGTCAATCAAGATGAAAAGAAAAACTTACAACATGGAAAATAAGAGATCCAGTCCGTAATAGAGGCAAAGGAGCTCCACAGAATAATGATGAATGGAGAGCAAAAATTGCAATAGGTCATGAGTCTGAGGGGTTGAGATTTCTTCTAGATTAAATAGACTTTCTTGAGTATGAACGTATTCAGAGATTAAGGAAGTTCATGGAAATTTTGGGGTTATATTCATGACTGGGTCATATAAAACTATTCAGTTCAGTTCAGTTCAGTCACTCAGTCATGTCCGACTCTTTGCGACCCCATGAATCGCAGCACGCCAGGCCTCCCTGTCCATCACCAACTCCCGGAGTTCACTCAGACTCACGTCCATCGAGTCAGTGATGCCATCCAGCCATCTCATTCTCTGTCGTCCCCTTCTCCTCCTGCCCTCAATCCCTCCCAGCATCAGAGTCTTTTCCAATGAGTCAACTCTCTGCATGAGGTGGCCAAAGTACTAGAGTTTCAGCTTTAGCATCATTCCTTCCAAAGAACACCCAGGGCTGATCTCCTTCAGAGTGGACTGGTTGGATCTCCTTGCAGTCCAAGGGACTCTCAAGAATCTTCTCCAACACCACAGTTCAAAAGCATCAATTCTTCGGCGCTCAGCCTTCTTCACAGTCCAACTCTCACATCCATACATGACCACTGGAAAAACCATAGCCTTGACTAGATGAACCTTTGTTGGCAAAGTAATGTCTCTGCTTTTGAATATGCTATCTAGGTTGGTCATAACTTTCCTTCCAAGGAGTAAGTGTCTTTTAATTTCATGGCTGCAATCACCATCTGCAGAGATTTTGGAGCCCCAAAAAATAAAGTCTGACACTGTTTCCACTGTTTGCCCATCTATTTCCCATGAAGTGATGGGACCGGATGCCATGATCTTCGTTTTCTGAATGTTGAGCTTTAAGCCAACTTTTTCACTCTCCGCTTTTACCTTCATCAAGAGGCTTTTGAGTTCCTCTTCACTTTCTGCCATAAGGGTGGTGTCATCTGCATATCTGAGGTTATTGATATTTCTCCTGGCAATCTTGATTCCAGCTTGTTTCTTCCAGTCCAGCGTTTCTCATGATGTACTCTGCATATAAGTTAAATAAGCAGGGTAACAATATACAGCCTTGACGAACTCCTTTTCCTATTTGGAACCAGTCTTTTGTTCCATGTCCAGTTCTAACTGTTGCTTCCTGACCTGCATACAGATTTCTCAAGAGGCAGGTCAGGTGGTCTGGTATTCCCGTCTCTTTCAGAATTTTCCACAGTTTATTGTGATCCACACAGTCAAAGGCTTTGGCATAGTCAATAAAGCAGAAATAGATGTTTTTCTGGAACTCTGTTGCTTTTTCCATGATCCAGCGGATGTTGGCAATTTGGTCTCTGGTTCCTCTGCCTTTTCTAAAACCAGCTTGAACATCAGGAAGTTCACGGTTCACATATTGCTGAAGCCTGGCTTGGAGAAATTTTGAGGATTACTTTACTAGCGTGTGAGATGAGTGCAATTGTGCGGTAGTTTGAGCATTCTTTGGCATTGCCTTTCTTTGGGATTCGAATGAAAACTGACCTTTTCTGCTGGCATATTGAGTGCAGCACTTTCACAGCATCATCTTTCAGGATTTGGAATAGCTCAACTGGAATTCCATCACCTCCACTAGCTTTGTTCATAGTGATGCTTTCTAAGGCCCACTTGACTTCACTTTCCAGGATGTCTGGCTCTAGGTCAGTGATCACACCATCATGATTATCTGGGATGTGAAGATCTTTTTTGTACCGTTCTTCTGTGTATTCTTACCACCTCTTCTTGATATCTTCTGCTTCTGTTAGGCCAATACCATTTCTGTCCTTTATCGAGCCCATCTTTGCATGAAATGTTCCCTTGGTATCTCTAATTTTCTTGAAGAGATCTCTAGTCTTTCCCATTCTGTTGTTTTCCTCTATTTCTTTGCATTGATCGCTGAGGAAGGCTTTCTTATCTCTTCTTGCTATTCTTTGGAACTCTGCATTCAGATGCTTATATCTTTCCTTTTCTCCTTTGCTTTTCACTTCTCTTCTTTTCACAGCTATTTGTAAGGCCTCCCAGACAGCCCTTTTGCTTTTTTGCATTTGTTTTCCATGGGGATGGTCTTGATCCCTGTCTCCTGTACAATGTCACGAACCTCTAACCTAAATTATAACTAGATTAGGAATTGGCAGTTTGGGAAGCAGACTTGTGGGTAGTGGGGAGTTTGGGGAGGCAGTAGTAAACAGTGTTAAACCTCATCTGCTTTAGAGTAACATCAATAGATAATGACTAAAACTTTTAAAATCAAGAAGTAGTAGTATATGCATGTTATTTGGAGATATGGAGGTAAAAATGGAATGGAGCTGAAAGTTTTGGAAATGGCTGCCTGTAGGAAATGGGAAACAGGAAAGGCATATTGTACTTAAGGTGGTTGTTACACAAGTCTCCTAGAACAATTTGATTCTTTAAACCATATGGATGCATAACTTTAATTATAAAAAAGCTAATGAAGTAATATATAATAGTGTTACTGAAGAGTGAAGTGAAGTGAAGTGGCTCAGTCATGTCCGACTCTTTGCGATCCATGGACCACCAAGCTCCTCCATCCATGGGATTCTCCAGGCAAGAATACTGGAGTGGGTTGCCATTTCCTTCTCCAGGGGATCTTCCTGACCCAGGGATCAAACCCAGGTCTCCCGCATTGCAGGCAGACGCTTTAACCTCTGCGCCACCAGGGAAGCCATTACTGAAATGGTATATAAATAACAGAACCTTGAATTCACAACTTTGAGTGCTGTGCTCTTTCTACAAAAAATGAACCAGAGTTGGTTGTTGTTATTGTTGTTTAGTCACTAAGTCATGTCCAACTCTTTGCAACCCCATGGACTGCAGCATGCCAGGCTTCCCTGTCCATCACCAAATCCCAGAGCTTACTTTGAGTCAGTGATGCCATCTGACCATGTCATCCCCTTCTCCTCCTGACTTCAAATTTTTCCCAACATAAGGATCTTTTCCCATGAGTCTTTTCTTCGCATCAGATGGCCAAAGTATTGGAGTTTCAGCTTCAGCATCAGTCCTTCCAGTGAATATTCAGGACTGATTTCCTTTACAATGGACTGGTTGGATCTCCTAGGAGCCCAAGGGACTCTCAAGAATCTTCTCCAACACCACAGTTCAAAAGCATCAATTCTTCAGCATTCAGCTTTTTAGAGTCGAACTCTCACATCCATACATGACTACCGGAAAAACCATAGCTTTGACTAGATGGACCTTTGTTGGCAAAATAATGTCTTTCCTTTTTAATGTCTTTTTAATACATCTAGGTTGGTCATAGTTTTCTTCCAAGAAGCAAGTCTTTTAATTTCATGGCTGCAGTCACCATCTGCAGTGATTTTGGAGCCCCAAAAAAGAGTCAGCCACTGTTTCCACTGTTTCCCCATCTATTTGCCATGAAGTGATGGGACCGGATACCATGATCTTCGTTTTCTGAATGTTGAGCTTTAAGCCAACTTTTTCACTCTCCTCTTTCACTTTCATCAAGAGGCTTTTTAGTTCTTCTTTGCTTTCTGCCATAAGGGCTTCCCTTGTGGGTCAGCTGGTAAAAAATCTGCCTGCAGTGCGGGAGACCTGGGTTCAATCCCTGGGTTGGGAAGATTCCCCTGGAGAAAAGAAAGGCTACCCACTCCAGTATTCTGGCCTGGAGTTTGCTCAAATTCATGTCGATGGAGTACACGATGCTATCTGACCATCTCATCCTCTGCCACCCCCTTCTCCTTTTGCCTTCAGTCTCTCCCAGGATCTTTTCTAAGGAGTTGGCTCTTCACATCAGGTGGCCAAAGAATTGGAGCTTCAGCTTCAGTATAAATCCTTCCAATGAATATCCATTGTTGATTTCCGTTAGGACTGACTGGTTTGATCTCCTTGCTGTCCAAGGGACTATCAAGAGTCTTCCCCAGCATCACAACTCAAAAGCACCAACTGTTCAGTGCTCAGCCTTCTTTATGGCCAGAGTTAGAATAACTGACAACCGTCTTTGTTTTCATTAAGTATATTTGTTTTGCCTTTATCTTCCTATGTCATTCAAGAAAAGAATAAATTTCAGTTACTCAGAAGGATAGGAATAGGTCAGATGCCAGATAATCAACTGTGTAGAATTTTTAAAGGAGTAGGGCTCTCAAAAAGAAAAATCCCTAATGCTAATAAAAATGTATTTGTCCTTCTTTCCTAAGGTGGAAAATAAAAACTGCTTATATTTCAAAAACAGAAAGAAAGAAACAGAAAAATCCCTGGGAAAAAACTTAAATAACTAAAATTACCTTAAATCTTCAAGTTTACAATATATGAAAAACCATAAGACATTAAACGAAAATAAGAAGTGACAGTTATCTTACATTTACTTTAGAAATGGATGCTGAACTCTGATTAGTGGTCATCTAATGAAAAAACTCCTCTAAGAAGTTTTACAGTAAAATGGATCAATATTCTTTTCCAGATTCTCTTAATGAGTTTCCCTGAATTAATTTCTTCTAAGACACAGTACAAAACTATTGATCCTGACCTTACATATTTTTGTAAGAGTTTCAGAAATGTACATTAATAACTACTTTTCTATTTCATTTTAAATCCTTGGCCTTTCAATTTGAATAATCTCAATATATGGACAGAGATTATATTCAATTAAATGGCCTACAGAGCTCCTAGCAGGCCCCTGTTTAGCAATCCCAACTCATTCTCCTTTTACATTTCGCAGTCCAGCAATATGGAATAGTTTGTAATTCCTTGTCCAGTCCTGCTCTCTCATCAGAGCTCTACGCTTTGCAAACAGTATTCCTCCAACTAGAATATTTTCTCCCCTTTCATTCACCGACCTTCACAAGCACCTCACCAGCAGACTGATGTAGGTTCTCTTTACCTTTTGTTTCCAATGAGTGCTGTGCTTATTCCCATTAAAACAATTATCTTTGCATGTATTATCTTCATCATTATATCATCACTATTATGGATCTGATACCTGAGTTCCTGAATGCAGGAAATGTATCTTTACATTATTGTGTCTCCAACACTCAGCAATTCCCTGGTATAGGTTGCTGTGCTGTGCTTAGTCACTCAGTTGTGTCCGACTCGGTGACACCATGGACTGTAGTCCCCCAGGTGCCATTTGTCCATGGCAATTCTCCAGGCAAGAATACTGGAGTGGGTTGCCATGCCCTCCTCCAGAGGACCTTCCCAACCCAGGGATCAAACCCAGGTCTCTCGAATTGCAGGCAGATTCTTTACCTTCTAAGCCACCAGGGAAGCTGGTATAGATTCACCATGCAACTAGAAACATGTTTAAAAATCATTTTGTGATATAGTTTGGATAACTGTGTAACCAGAGTTCAACTAAGTTGAAGAAGAGCATAAAAAGAAAATTTAGAAAACTCTAATGCCAGAATTATAAGCAGCTGATAGGAAGTTCTCTTCTTAATTTGCAGCTGAGGAAGGAGTCTGGAGAAATGAGACAAATTGATTACTGGAGTGCCACATTATGTGAAAGTCAACTTAGAAGCACGCGTGCTGAACCTGCAAAGTTATCTGGTCCAGTCCTACGTCACAGCTCAAAAGACTGAGACCAAAAGACTCAAAGAGAAACAAAGTTGTGCAAAGATATGCTTAAAACTTACGAAAAAGATGATTTTCCCCAAAGAATCATCGAAGAAACTAGTTGTTTCATCTTTTTTTTTTTTTCACTTTAACTTTTCACTGAAACTTTTTGGCCCAAAAATGATGGTTATGGTATGGCACAGTATACTGCAGAGGTGTTAAGTGAATGTGCTAAAACTACATAAAATTTCCCTGCAATGTCAAGTGAAGCCAGCAGCAAAGAATCCGATATTCTATTTATAGATGATTCAAGGAGGAGGCTTATTTGAAATAAACACAAATGAAGTGGTAAAGAAAGATGAGCATACCACGTATAGTGGGAATGTCTTTTCAGACTAACAATAATGCCAAATACTTATCGGGCGTTTATACATTTGCTGGACACTGTGAATTATCTCATTTGGTTCTCACCACAATCCTATGAGATTGATTACAACTATTATCTCCATTTTAAAGAAGAGAATAAAAAAAAAAAAAGAAGAGAATAGCTAAAGCCTTGAGAGGATAACGTGCCTGAAGACTGAAACACAGAGACACCTGACAGAGATGATGTTCTTAACCATCACACTGGCTTTCTCTCCTATCTGGGCCTGATTCCATGCAGGTACTGCAAACTGTTAGACATGGAAGAAACCTGAGACTCACTGATGCTGGCAGTTTTCACATGTAAAAAGTAGGCTCTGTGTTTCACATAAATTCTAATGCAGAACGTCTTACAGAAAACTAATAATAACTGAGTTAGTCTGGTCAGAAAAGGACAGGGGAGTCTCACTAGCTCAGTTCTTGCCTTTTCCTTCCATGATCCCAGGGTTCCAAAGGCACACAAAACTACTGATCTTTCTCTCTCTCTCTCTCTCTCTTTCTCTCTCTCTCTCTCTCTCTCTCTCTCACACACACACACACACACACACACACGTTTATACCTGGATACAAAAAAAGAACGCGTGCTCAGTTGTGTCCAATTCTGCCACCCCATGGACTGCAGCCTGCCAGGCTCCTCTGTCCACGGGATCATCCCAGTGAAGCATACAGAGTCAACGTGACTTGCCTGAATTCCACACCTCAAAGCATCAAGGCATGTTCAGGGTTCTACCACTTTCTCATCCGAAAAAGAATGGTTTTGTGTTTTCCAGAAGTCAGGGGCAGAGAATATCTAGTTGCAAGAGGACATTCTAGGAATCTCTTACTATTTCAATAAAATAGGCTTCTGATAGAGAATATTACAAAAAGTGAAAGTCTTCATTGGGGTTTCAACACTGGGGAATGGGGAAAATCGAAAAGAGAATAGAAAGGATCGAAATGAAAGAAGAAAGTTAAACAGAGGACAGAAGAAAAGAAGAAGGAAACAAACTTTCCCAGTCACTTACCGGAATTCTAACATTGCCCAATACTCCACTTTACCAAAATGGGAAAGGGAAAAAAAAAGCTAGCAGTAGGGTATTGAAACTACCACCCCTGAAGATATGCAAGCCTCTGCCTCACAGCTTTTGCAAGTTTCTGTCCAAGTTTCAAAGCGCATGTTGATTGTGCTTTTGATCTATACTACCAGTATTTTACCCTGTCATCCAGGGTATCTGGACTAACATGCATGCATAAATTTATTCACATGAAGCCCTGGGACTGAGGAAGATGGAATGTTTAGCTAAAAATCAGAGTAAGCGTGTGCAAAATTGTACCTTCCTGGACTTTTTTTTTTTTCCAGATAAATGGACAGTCTACTGGCAATGTGACTCTCAGATCTAGCCAGAAATGGAGCCATAAAAGCATCCAGACTTCAGGGATGTGAAAACTGGCTCCACTTCTAACACTGCACTCAGTTACAAGATAAATTCCACCAACGCCACTTATGTGCTAAACCTCACATCAAATGAGAAGAAAAAGATTCCAGAAACAAGCACTGATGGAGCATTGAAAATGAGCCTTCCTGGGCAGCTTGTTGTGGCAAGAATGGTTCGCAGCAGGAAAAGTGTGGGTCATCAAAGGAAGGACCAGGCCCCAAAACTATAGAGACACCAGCGGGCAAATCCATGGCACAAATTCTGCCAAACCCTCAACTTCCAGTCACAGATGACATTACTAGCTGATCACAGCCCCTTCCACTCCAGCTCAGGAAATGCTTCTCAGTGAGTCCAAAGAGCCAAGACAAATCATTTGCAGTTGACTCCGCATATAAAACTCCATTGCCATGTTGGATCCAGTGCTGTGGTTAAGGGATTAGAAGATGAATAATCATTCAGCTGGGCCCAGGCTGTTGGCCTGTCCTTCAGAGAAGGTGAGCCTAAGAGCAAAGGAAGTAAATATCCTACTCTATCAGCCAGCTGTTCCCTTCATGATCCTTGTGTTTTTGTACAGAGAAAATGAATGGGAATTAAATTGAATTTACTCCACGTTCAGAATGTGGTAGTGAGCTACGTCCATGTAGAACTACCAGTATGTACCTGCTCACACTCCTGAACTGGACACCAGGAGACCTGGATTTTAATCCCCATTCTTTCACTAATTCTGTAACTTTAGGCAAGTCTCTTAATTTTTAAAACAATTTTGGCCACACCCCACCCACAGCATGTGTGGTCTTATTTCCCCCGCCAGGGACTGAACCTGTGCCTTCTGCATTAGAAGTTGGAGTCTTAACCACTGGACTGCCAGGGAAGTCCCAAGTTTCTTAATTTTGTTGGGCCTAATTTCCTTACCTGTAAATATTGGGTACAGGTTGATGTGAACTATATCAATTTTCAGGTTCCTTCCTACTTTAAATTTCCATAACCTAAAGAAAGTGCTCACTTATTACTCAGTTCAGCAACAGGCAGTTTCTAGGTAGAAATGGTTCATCTAAAGAACAATGAATAGAGTAAAGGAAGTCAGGAAGACTATCAAAATTCTATGTGGTAGAAATAGTAGCCCATAAAGGTAAAGGCTACTCAAAGTCAGTGTCACAAAGAGGTGAAAAACATAGACACTCAAATCAGAGGCCCTGCATTCCAGGTCAGATGGCATAGCCATTACTTTTATTTGTTGTTGTTGTTCAGTCACTCAGTAGTGTCTGACTCTGTGATCCCATGAACTGCAGCATGCCAGGCTTTCCAGTCTTTAACCATCTCCCGAAGTTTGCTCAGACTCATGCCCACTGAGTCGCTGATGCCATCCAACCATCTCATCCTCTATTGTCCCCTTCTCCTTCTGCCTTCAATCTTTCCCAGCATTAGGGTCTTTTCTAGTGAGCTGGCTCTTTGCATCAGGTGGCCAAAGTATTAGAGCTTCAGCTTCAGCATCAGTCCTTCTAATGGATATTCAGGATTCATTTCCTTTAGCATTGACTGATTTGATCTCCGTGCAGTCCAAGGGATTCTCAAGAGTCTTCTCCAACACCACAGGTCCAAAGTATCAATTCTTTGGCATTCAGCTGTCTTTATAACCCAACTCTCACATCCATACATGACTACTGGAAAAACTATAGCTTTGACTTGATGGACCTTTGTCGGCAAAGTAACATCTCTACTTTTTAATACACGGTCTAGGCTGGTCATAGCTTTTCTTCCAAGGAGCAAGTCTCTTTTCATTTCATGGCTGCAGTCACCATCTGCAGTAATTCTGGAGCCCAAGAAAATAAAGTCTGTCACTGTTTCCATCATTTCCCCTCTATTTGCCATGAAGTGATGGGATCAGATCCCATAATCTTTGTTTTTTGGATGTTGAATGCCAATGCTGATGGATAGGAGAGATGCGGGTTCAACCCCTGGGTTGGGAAGATCCCCTGGAGGAGGGCCACCAACCCACTCCAGTATAACTGCATTACTTTCATGCCCTGTGCATTGGCTGTTTCTTGCTGTGTAACAAATCACCCCCAGATTAACAACTTAAAACAATGAA
This sequence comes from Bos taurus, assembly GCF_002263795.3. Taxonomy (NCBI): domain Eukaryota; kingdom Metazoa; phylum Chordata; class Mammalia; order Artiodactyla; family Bovidae; genus Bos; species Bos taurus. Next base: position 13,957,247 of record NC_037355.1, on the reverse strand, counting down.
CATTATCTGTGGATTTTTGTGGGTCAAGAATCCTAGCATAACTTAGCCAGGTGTCTCTGGCTCGAAATCTGTCATAACACTGCAATCAAAATGTCAACTGGAGGTACTTCCCTGGTGGTCCAGTGGTTCAGACTCCATGCTTCCACCACAGGGGCCACAGGTTTGAGCCCTGCTTGGGGAACTAAGATCCCTGTCTGCCACATGATGCAGCCGAAAAAATAATAATTTTTTAAAAGTCTACCTGAAATGGTGTATTGTCTCTGAAGAGCATCATACTTAAAATGAAAAATAACTTTGGAAAAATTAATAAAAATTTAATTGTCTATTTAAATTTATTTCTTAAAAAAAGTCAACTGGAGTTGTGGTCTCATTCAAAGGCTCAACTGAAAGATGATCCACTCCCAAGTCATTCACGTGGTTGTTAGCTATATCCAGTTCCTCAGGGGCTGCTGGGAGGAGGGTCTCACTTCCTTGCTGGCTGTTGCCTGAAAGCCTCCCTCTGATCCTTCTCTATGGGTCTCTCCTAAAGCAATACACAACATGTCAGCTGACTTCCATCAGGATGAGTAAGCAAGAAAGCAAGACAGCGCGGGTTGCTGGAGCCACAGTCTTGTAGTGGGCTAATTTCAGGAGTGACATACCATCATATTTTCCATACTCTATTTATTATAAGCAAGTCACTTGATCCAGTCCACACTGAAGGAATGGGATTACATAAGGACATGAATACCAGGAAGTAGGAATTGGTGTCACTTTAGAAGCTGCCTACCCCAACCTGGGATCAAATATTTTACCTTTTTAAACCTCAGTTTAAACTTACTTAAAATAGGCAGAAAGTACCTACATCCAAAGGTTGTTGTAAAAATCAATGAATACTTTGTAAAACATTCAATCCCTTCAGTACCTAGAATGTAGTAAGTACTTGATAAATGATGGGTATTATTTCTGAAAATTATTTTGTGTTGAGAAATTGGGAAATCTGCTGAGGAGAGAAGATATATTAATATACCCAAAAAATATAAAGAAAATAAGATTGGGGTAGGGTTAGTTGTATATTTTCTGAAAATCTCTGAATCCTCTCTTCTCTACCTGCCCCACCCCCTGCCACCAAAACCCCAGACAGAACAGTCAGTTTGCAAAATCAAAAATTCCAGAATATACAGAAGAAAACTAGATGATTATACATTCCCTCAAACCTCAGAATAGAGGCTAGTGGGAACAGCATCAGGAGAACCCCAAAACTGCCATCACGTACCCCTTGGAAAGATCCCCTGGAGAAGGGATAGGCTACTCACTCCAGTATTCTTGGGCTTCCCTGGTGGCTCAGACAGTAAAGAATTCTCCTGCAATGTGGGATACCTGGGTTTGATCCCTGAGTTGGGAAGATCGCCTGGAGGAGGGAATGGCAACCCACTCCAGTATTCTTGCCTGGAGAATCTCCAGTGGACAGAGGAGGCTAGGGGGCTACAGTCCATGGGGTTGCAAAGAGTCGAACACGACTGAGGACTAAGCACACACTCACTGGAAAGTGCAGAAAGCTAATCTGAACTCAGCTGAAACCAGGTGGGAGTCCTGGAGGATGCAATCTGTAGGTGAGTGCAACGGGATGGCAATAGGTCTGAGTGTTGTTGCTGAAGCAGGTTGGCTCCTGCAAACTCTCAAGCTCTCTTCCAAGTCAAATCTCTGTATTAAGGAAAAACTACTGGAAATAGGATTCAATTAAATAGGACAGAAAATAGGGGCAAAGGAGAAAAACGATCAAATACAAATGGAAGAAGGGAACAGAGGAAGATCTAAGGAATATGGGGCCATGTGTTTGTATCTCTTTGCTAAAGAAATTCACTTTCACTTTAAAATGAGCAACAGAAATAAATTGAATTATGACCCAAAAAAAGGAATAAGAAGTCAAATAATGTAGAAGGTATCCCTAGAGATCATGAAAACATGTCAGACATACCCTACAAAAATCTGAAAAATGTAACTTATAATTTCAAAACAGATGAAAAGAAAGGTTTTTAAATAATAAGAATTACTAAAGAAGAGATAAACTAGAATTGAAGACACTTTAATATGAATGGAGAAAATGGAGATTTGACAGAGAGAATAAAGGACTGGGGAAAGAATTAAACAAGTTTAAATTAAGAAATTAACACTCGATAAGAAGAAACTAAAGAGTAAACAAGGGACTTCCCTGGTGGTCCAGTGGTTAAGACTCCAGGCTCCCAATGTCAGAGTTCGATCCCTGGTCAAGGAAATAGATCCCACATGCTGCAACTGAGACCTGGCACAGATAAATATATTAAAAATAGTAAATGAACACAATGAATAAAACCTGAAGAGAAATGGAAAGTGGAAGGAGAAAAATATTCTAAGTAAAAAATAAAAAAATATTTTTAAAGAGATTTGAGAGAAGTGATTAGAGTAGAACTAGAGGAGGAAAACTTCTGTACAATAATGGGCTCTGAAGAAGAAAAATCAGAGCAATGGGGCAAAGTAACACTAACAACTGTAATTTAAGAAAACATTCATGAAATAAAAGATGATATAAATCTACCTATTAAATCAAATTTCCAGAACTTAGAGCAATCAACCTAGAATAGTCCACTCTGGGACTTTTCTAGTAAAAGGTATTATATATATATATATATATATATATATATATATATATTCATCAATTCAGTTGAGTTGCTCAATCGTGTCCGACTCTTTGCAACCCCATGGACTTCAGCATGCCAGGCTTCCCCTGTCCATCACCAAACCCCGGAGCTTACTCAAACTCATGTCCATCAAGTCGGTGATGCCATCCAACCATCTCATCCTCTGTCGTCCCCTTCTCCTCCTGCCTTCAACCTTTCCCAGCACCAGGGTCTTTTCCCATGAGTCAGTTCTTTGCATCAGGTGGCCAAAGTATTGAAGCTTCAGCTTCAGTATCAGTCCTTCCAATGAATATTCAGGACTGTTTTCCTTTAGGATGGACTGGTTGGATCTCCGTGCAGTCCAAGGGACTCTCAAGAGTCTTCTCCAACACCACAGTTCAAAAGCATCAATTCTTTGGCTCTCAGCTTTCTTTATAGTCCAACTCTCACATCCATACATGACTACTGGAAAAACCATAGCTTTAACCAGACGGACCTTTGTGGGCAAAGTAATGTCTCTGCTTTTTAATATGCTGTCTAGGTTGGTCATAGCTTTTCTTCCAAGGAGCAAGCATCTTTTAATTTCATGGCTGCAGTCACCATCTGCAGTGATTTTGGAGCCCAAAAAAATAAGGTGTGTGTGTGTGTGTGTGTGTGTGTGTGTATATATATATATATATATACACATATACTTTTTTTTTGGCTGTGCGGCATAACATGCAGGATCTTAGTTCCCCAACCAGGGATTCTGTGCCCCCCTGCAGTGGAAGAACAGAGTCTTAACTGCTGGACCACCAAGGAAGTCCCAATATATTATATTTTAAATAAAAAGAAAAGATTCTTTGGACTATCAGGCAAAAAAGACCAAATCATTTATAAGTAAAAATAATAAGATCATAATTAGACTTTACAACAGGAACATTTTGTGCCATGAAACAAAGAATTAATATATTTGAAGTATTCAAAAGGATAAAATTTGAGGCATTCAAGAAAAGAAATAAGAAAACCCCCATATCAAGGATTCTATATCCAACTAAACTTGTTTAATAGTATAACAAGGCAACAGATAAACTATTGTGAATATACTTAGGAAATAATGCTCCTATGAGCCCTTCTTACAAAGTCTTCTAAGGAATCTACTTTAAACTCTCATCACACAAAATGATTTGGGAGATAGCCAACATAAGGACTAAACATTAAATTATGATTAGGAACTAAGGCTAAATTATGGTTATAAAGGAGATAGTGTAGTAGGTAATGTCTCTGTATACTGACAATGTAGATACAGAAAAACTGAAAGAAAGGAGGGAAAAACAGGAAAGGATATGAAAAATAGAAAAATATTTTTTAAGAGCTTTTGATGTAGACCATTTTTTTAAAAATCTTTATCAAATTTTTATTGCAATATTGCTTCTGTTTTATGTTTTGGTTTTTTAAAATCCCTGACCAGGAATCTAACGCATGGCCCCTGAACAATATTAAAAAGAAAGAGAGAAGGAAAAGAACAAGACAACTAACAAGATCATACACTATCATCACTCTCATACTTGCAGGCATTAGTTAGGCTAGGAAAGTCATCTTCAGCAGAAATCAGTAAGAAGAATATCAATAAGAATTGCTCCAAGCCTTTGGCCTTTTCATATATCTATATTCTGCATTATGAAGTAGAAATTTCAAATATGAAAAATCTCAGAATGAAATTTCTGTGGTGCCTTTTTTTTTCTTTTGGTTGCCCTATTCAACACGTGGAATCTTAGTTCCCCAACCAGGGATTGAACCCAAGGCCAAGGCAGTGAAAGCGCCAAGTCCTAACCACTGGACTGCCAGGAATTCCCTCTGGTGCCTTTCTTAAAGTGTAGTCCAAGGTCATCTATATTAGAATTACTTGGAGTACTTATTAAAAATACAAATGTATGGGACTCTTCCCAAACTGAATCTAAATCTCACAGAGGGAGATGGAGGAGGAGTCCTTGAAAATCTACACATTAAATGTTTTCCAGAAGATCCAGGATTCACTTGAAAATCACTATTCTAAATTCTTTTTCCAATAAAACGTCATCTCCATGGCCAGGGATAATCCCTTTCTCTGCAGTTGGATCTTGGTGACTGGAACACAGATGACAGTGGAATACGGTCAATTCCTGCAATGTACTTTCACTGAAGTCATAAGGTATCCAATCACGTATTCTTCTTTTAATAAAAGAGAAATAAAACACTTAGATGATATGTTTTCCTCTTGAAATTCAACCAAAAAGACTCCCAGACCCATCCTTCAACCCATGTCCAAATACATTATTCAAAATCCAAACCATCCAAACCCACACATTTGTGACTGAATTCCTCCCTCAAATACGCTTCAGTTACTGCCATGTTTTAACTCCAAGCTAAATTCTACCCTCAGTTATGCTGCTCAATATTCCTTGATCATAGGCCATACTTTGTAAAAAACAAATGGAATCTGTATTTAATTCCTATATTAAAATTGCTTTTGCATAGTATAATTTGCATTTTATGAGGCCAAAGGCAAAATGTCTAAAATAACATTTAAAGGGACCAAAGGATTAGCTAGACAGAAGTGGAAATAGTGTATTGAAAAAGCTCAAGGTCAAACCAGCAATTAAACACACACACACACACTTGCTCTTCCTGGCAAAGATCGGTATATTTTTCAATTCTTTCTTCTTTCTTTTGGCCCTGTTACCACTGCGGTTACTTACTTTCACTCTTCCATTGGTACAATATGTCTGACATTTCCACATATAATATCTGATACACACACACACACACAAAAAGGCAGAAGGTGGAAAGAAGAATCAATGAAGGTTATTTACCTATGTTCACTGTCCACTTGATTGATCTCCATATTCACATTTTTGAGACTCAAATGTCACTTCCTCAAGGGAGACTTTCCTATCTATCACCAACCCAAAGGCAGAACTGACCACTCCTCTAAGTGTCTTCAAGGCACTGTCTACCTGATTCTCCCATGAGCATGTGTGCGTGGTAAGTCGCTTCAGTCGTGTCCAACTGTTTGTGACCCCATGAACTGTAACCCACCAGGCTCCTCTGACCATGGGGATTCTCCAGGCAAGAATACTGGAGTGGGTTGCCATGCCCTCCTCCAGGGCATCTTCCTAACCCAGGGATCAAACTCAGGTCTCCCGCATTGCGGGTGGATTCTTTACTGACTGAGCTACCAGGAAGCTCAAGAATACTGGAGAGGGTAGCCTATCCCTTCTCCAGGGGATCTTCCTACCCCAGGAATCGAATCAGGGTCTCCTGCATTGCAGGTGGATTCTTTACCAGCTGAGCTACCAGGGAAGCCCCGATTCTGTCATGGTATCTGACAATTCAGGCACTGCACACATAGCCATCTTTATCTATTAGATCATTAAGTCCCTTAAGAGCAGGCTCAATCTCCTTATATCCCTAGCACTAAACAAAGTTAACACAATGGAGGCACTAAATAAAGTGAATAAATTAATGTTCTGCTTCCCAACAAAACTGAATAAAAAGTGGAAATGATAAAATAATCAGGAGTTCCACTCAAGCAGAACCAAAATGATTTCTCTCCTGCCTTTTTCCTTAAGTGACTGGCTGTTTTGACACATATACATGGTTTTTACATGATTGTTTTCAAGGACTGTAAAAGGAGAGCTACTTCAAGGGGTCTTCCCTGGAGGTCCAGTTGTTAAGACTCTGCGCTTCCAGTACAGGGGGCTAGGGTTCGATCCCTGATGGGGGAGCTAGGATCCCACATGCTGCCCATGTGTGGCCAAAATAAAACAAAAACACAAAAGCAGAGCTACTTCAAGGAAGGGATTAAATAACAGGAGCAGAAAAGAAGGACTAGCCCTTGTTACATGGTGTCTATTTATACTCTACAGCTATTTACTACAAGTCTGACGCTGGTTCTAAATATGTCAGGTAGAATGCAGAGTTGGATTAAGTGTTCAAATTCTCAGGTGAATAATGCCAACATTTCCCCCAAATCTCTTTTCAAATATTAAATTGATATATGAAGTTCTTCAATTTTAAGTTTTTCTCTCAGAAAAATTTTTAAGATAATTTTGGAAACCATTGCTTATTTGTTGACAAAATTAATCAGATTTTCTTACTAAACACAGATTAATGGAGTACTTAATTACCATGACTTAGGCTTTAGTTAGACAACTTGTCTTTTTCATAGGCTTTTTTGTTTGCAGTTATGGGTTAATAACTCATAATCAGAGAAACAGGAACATCCAGGTCACTCCACCAGGGATTAAGCACCTATCAGCTGCAAACTCACACTTTATATAAATTGGGTTAGCTAAAAAGTACATTCAGGATTTTCATAAGATGTAATGGAAAACCAAAATGAAATTTTTGGCCAACCCAACACATGCTCCACGATGCCTGGACTGGGGCGCTGCAAATGCCATTTCTCTTCTGTGAGAGTACTTTCTGTTGTTGTTATTGTTCAGTAGCTAAGTCTAGTCCAGCCCTTTGCAACCCCATGGACTGCAGATGCCAGACTGCTCTGTCCTCCACTATTTCCTGGATTTTGCTCAAATTCATGACCATTAAGTCAGTAATGCCATCTAATCATCTCATCTTATCTTGCCCCCTTCTCCTCCTGTCCCTCCTGTTTTCAATCTTGACCAGCATCAGGGTCTTTTCACATCAGGTGGCCAAAGTTTTGAAGCTTCAGCTTCAGAATCAGTCCTTCCAATGAATGTTCAAGGCTTGATTTCCTTTAGAATTGACTGGTTTGATCTCCTTGCAGTCCAACGGACTCTCAAGAGTCTCCACCAGCACCACAGTTGGAAAGCATCTTCAGCATTCAAACTTCTTTATGTTCCAACCCTCACATAGGTACATGACTACTGGAAAAACTATAGCTTTGAAAAAATGGACCTTTGTAGGCAAAGTGGTATCTCTGCTTTTTAATATGCCGTCTAGGTTTGTCACAGCTTTTCTTCCAAGGAGCAAGTGTCTTAATTTCATGGCTGCAGTCACTGTCCACAGCGATTTTGGAGCCCAAGAAAATAAAATCTGCCACTGCTACCACTTTTCCCCCATCTATTTGCCAAGAAGTGATGGGACCAGGTGCCATGATCTTAGTTTTTTGAAGGTTGAGTTTTAAGCCAGCTTTTTCACTCTCCTCCTACACCCTCTTCAAGAGGCTCCTCAGTTCTTCTTTGCTTCCTGTCATTAGAGTGGTATCATCTGAGGTTGTTGATATTTTTCCTGGAAATCTTGATTCCAGCTTGTGCTTCATCCAGCCCAGTGTTTCTCATGATGTACTCTGCATATAAGTTAAATAAGCAGGGTGACAATATACAGCCATGACATACTCCTTTCCCAGTTTGGAACCAGTCCGTTGTTCCTTGTCCAGTTCTAACTGTTGCTTCTTGACCTGCATACAGATCTCTCAGGAGGCAGGTTAGGTAGTCTGAAATACCTATCTCTTGAAGAATTTTCCACAGTTTGTTGTGATCCTCACAGTCAAAAGCTCCAGCATAGTCAATGAAGAAGTAGACGTTTTCCTGGAATTTTCTTGCTTTTTCAATGATCCAGTGTATGTTGGCAATTTGATCTCTGGTTCCTCTGCCTTTTCTAAACCCAGCTTGTACATATGGAAGTTCTTGGTTCACGTACTACTGAAGCCTTGCTTGAAGGATTTTGAGCATTACCTTTCTAGCTTGTGAAATGAGTGCAATTGTCCAGTAGTTTGAACATTCTTTGGCACTGCCTTTCTTTGGGATTGGAATGAAAACTGATGTTTTCCAGTCCTGTGGCCACTGCTGAGTTTTCCAAATTTTCTGGCATACTGAGTACAGCACTTTTCTCTTAGGTTCTGCAAATGGAAACAATAGAGGGAGACAATAAGGCTGTAGGAGGAAGAAGGGATTTGCCCCACCCCTGTGCCACCTGTCCCTGTCATTACTGTCCAGGGATGTCCTTTGGCCCCAGAAGCACAGGTTATTTCCAGTTTCGAGCTTCTCCCAGCACTGCTGGAGCCTGCCGCATCCTCACAGATACCAGTAAGAGGTGGTGCCACCCTCTCTGTGGAGGTTGTATCCCCAGCTTTTCAGGGCCTCTCCAAGTTCACAGATTTTGCACATCTAACTCTCCCTTTAGTTCTCCAGCCATGGGGATCACAATTGCTCCACAAAAGTATTTATCTCAATTACCTCAATGTTCCCTTTTAGCCCATATCCAATACTATTTGACAGATTTTCTTGATTAAATTTTCTCTGTTAGAATGATGGCCAAGATAGTGGAATAGGAAAATCCTGAGATCATTTCCTATCACAGGCATAACAAAATTACAACTCTTTACATGGCAACTACTGATGAGAAACACTGGGAAAGAGCAGAAGAGATCTTCTACATCTAAAGGCATGAAGAAGGAACCACAAGATCAGTAGTAGACATGATATAGTCAAGACCCATCTCCCCGGATGATCCACAAATGGAGGATAATTACAACTGCAGAGGTTCTCCCCAAAGAGTGAGGAGTCTGGGCTTCCCTTTGGACTCCCCAGCCCAGGGGTCCTGTATGCAGAAGATGAGCCCCTAGAACATCTGAATTTGAAGGCCAGCAGGGCTTACTTTGGGGAGAGCCAGAGGGCTGTGGGAAATAGAGACTTCACTCTTAAAGGACGCATAGAAAATTCACATGCTCCAGGACATTTGAAAGGAGCCTGGGTCAGACCTACCTGCTGATCTTGGAGAGCCTCCCAGAGGAGCAGGAAGCAACTGGAGCTCACCCTGGAGACATAGATACTGGCATTAGCCACTTTAAGGAGCTCCTTCTACCACATGGACGGTAGTGCTGGTTCAATTCATTCTGGAATCCTCCCTCTAGCTTATTAGCACCAGGACCCTGCCCCACTCACCAGTCTGTCCTCCTGGTACTGGGACACCCCCGGCCAAGCAATTAGCTGTACAGGGACACACTCCATCCCCCAATGGACAGGCTGCTTTCAGACCCCGCTGAGCCCACACCCACTCTAGGGCACAGTCCTGTTCACCAGAGGGAACACTATCACCTGGACCCCAGCACAGTAGCCAGGATAAGAGGATGAAGTTCCAACTTCCAGTGGAACCACCTACCAGTCAGCACTAGCCCCGTGACTCCCTGGGTAGCCTCCATGGTTCCAGGGAGGACTAGTGGGAGAGGGAAGCTAGGAAGGGCAGGATAGATGAAGGGGATTAGGAGGTACAAACGACTATGGAAAAAATAAGTCAGCTACAAGGATACATTGTACAGCACAGAGAATTTAAACAATATTTTATAATACCTTTAAATGGAGTATAATCCATAAAAATATTGAATCACTATGTGGTACACCTGAAACTCAAATAAATAGGAAGAATACTTTAGGTTACAGAGTTGTCATGATGATTAAATGTAAAATGTATGAAAAATTATTAGTGGAGTGCTCTAGTGGACTGTCAACAAGTAAAATACCTATTGAATGAGACGGTCAAAAAATTTCCTTTGTTAAAAATAACTTGGTTTTTTGTTTGTTTGTTTGTTTTCTTGATTGGAATCTGATGTCTTGTTTGGTTAATATTATCATTCACAGATAAGGAAACAAGGATATCTGGTTCCCCTCCAACAGACTGTAACTGCAAATAGGGGTCCCATTTATCTTTAGCCAAGCACTTCTTTACCAGCTAAAGCAGGAGTTTAGTGCCACATCAAAGGAATCCTCAAAGAGGACATTAAACATTGTCACACATCAATCTATTGGCACAATCCATTATCAGACATCCCCAGGTGGCTCAGGGGTAAAGAATCTGCCTGCCAAGCAGATGTGGGTTCAATCCCTGGGTTGGGAAGATTCCCTGGAGAAGGAAATGGCAACCCACTCCTGTATTCTTGTCTGGGAAATCCTGTGGACAGGGGAGCCTGGTGGGCTACAGTCCGTGGAGCCACAAAGAGTCAGACACAACTCAGCAACTAAACAACAATGTGCTGGTCCAGCTCCCACTTACTCGTGTCCACTTCTCATAAAACTGTTTTGAAAACATCTCAATGGCAATGCCTTTGGCAAGTCTACAGTAAATGGATGCCTCCAAAGTCACCAATTTTCTTGGATTTGCTGGAACCTTTACATAAATAAGAAATGCCAGAACTTCTGAAGACTGACATGGAAACATGCCTATGATATATACTGCTAGGTTAAAAAGTTGCTTTCAGAGCAATACTCATGGTATTACATTACATACATGCTATTCCTTTAAAATCTGGATTGTAAATGGTGAGGGAATAAGAGGTTGCAATATATATATATATACTGAAGATAACAATTAAGAATGACTATCTCTGGGTGAAAAATACTATAAATTAAAAAATATTAGACCACATTGTAAAGCACTTGTCCACCAATTAAGAATAAATTTTAAAAATATTGTGCATCTTCCTACCAGAGAAAATTTAAAGTTGAATTAAAATTTAAGTTGAATTAAATTTTTCTCCCGAGATGAAAACAAAACAAAAACAAAAACAAATCTCAGGATATCAATCAAGAAAGTAGCTCCCTACTCTATTTTATAACTTGTACAAAGGTTAGCTTTAGGTTGCTTGGTATTTAAAGTCCTAAAAGTAATATCCCAAAGCCGGTCGATTCATTCTGTTATTTATGACTACACTGTTTCATGGAATGAAATATATGATACTAACACTTGTACCTCAATTTTTAAGTTATGAGTTTGGATCTATCCATAAAGATCATAAAACTGAAAGTAAAAGAAACTGCTTTTTTAAAATCAGCTAAATTCATTTGTCTGGGAAGCTGTTTACCCAATACATGATTTCTGGTCTGGTTCACCCATTTTTCTGTTTTTGGCATCTCTGGAACCCTTTATTGTATACCACATAATTACAGCCATTCCCAGCTAGCCAACACGTATTATTTATGCTGAGGGAAAATAGATACCTTGGTTTTTGAGTCATAAATGTAACAAGGTTTTTTGTTACATTTAAGAGATTTAACCCAAAATTTTCATCCTTCATTTTCTTAGGCTTGATACTATTTCTAATTATTCATTTCAGGATTATAAAATTTGATACATCATCTACCTTTTTTTCTTAAGTTTAAAATGGTTTATTAAGAATATTCAGCAAAAGAAATTTCATTTTAAAGTTTCTGATAACTAAAATTATAACATATCATGGGCATTTAATTATTTTAAAAGCTATATATTTTACAATGTGCTTAGTCACTCCATCATGTCTGATTCTTTGCAACTCCATGGACTGTAGCCTGCCAGGCTCCCTCTGCCCATGGGGATTCTCCAGGCAAGAATACTGGAGTGGGCTGGCATGCCCTCTTTCATGGGATCTTCCCAACCTAGGGATCGAACCCAGGTCTCCCAAACTGCAGGCGGATTCTTTATTGTCTGAGCCACCAGGGAAGCCATATGTTTTACAATATTATTTGGCTAAATGATATATAGTTTAGAAACATAATGTGTCAATTAAGAAATGCTATCTACCTTTGAAATTTATTTTCTATCTGCTTTTAAATGATGAAATAAACATATTTGTAAGTATGCTCTGACTTGAAAACAACCTATCCTTGGGAATTAAAATCTGCAAGAAGTATATGGTGGGGTTGGGGGGTGTGCTGATTATTCAAAAGAGATGTCCACAAACCATGAATTTCTTGATAGAGAAGAGAGAGGTGTTTTCAAGTTGTGAAATAGAAAGAGGGAAGAAACACTTAAACCTTAAGTGTTAAATATCTATAGACAAGTAAAAAGGTACCTGAAATTATAATTCCTTGGAAAGGCACAATGATAAATACTCAATTTAGAAAAAAACTAGTCTACAGCACAAATTTCAGGAACATGTCATCTACAGTGGGAAATCTGTCCTTCACTTATTATAATTAGAACAGAGTGTCTGCCTTGTTTCAAGGCACTCTGTGAAATGGTCACTGATGTAAATGTGGAGCCAGCTTACAAAATTAAAATTAAAAATCAGGAATCCATTAGCAACATAAAAAAGAAATATATTAAATCATTTAAAAACTGTTGATGGCATCAGTGATACCCCATATTGAATGGTTCTTAGGCAAAGCTAACACTGGGGGTGGTGGGGTGTTGATGGGCTCAGAGGGCCTGCTGGAAGCCAACACAGTCTACTATTTCTACGAGTCATCTTTTGTTTTTCCAGAGATATATCCAGTGTCAGGAGAGCACCTCCAAATGTGCAGTCTAGTGAGTAGCATGGAATTTTTACTCTGCAGAATGAACGCTTGTACTCAGAATCTGCCGTTTCCAATGGTAAAATCTATCTGCATTTGGCAGGCTGCATGTTAAAAAAAATTTTTTTTGAAGTCACCTAAATAAGAAAAAAATTTCCACTGAGTTTGAAAACAATGAGTTGAAATACCAAGTAATCACTAAAATGGCAATGTTTTCTTTTTTATTTTTTACTATAGTAAGAATTTGTTTATTTTGCCACACCATGCAGAATGTGGGATCTAGTTTTCTGATCAGGGATGGAACCCACACCTCCTGCATTGCAAGCTCGGAGTCTTAACCACTGAATCACCAGTAAAGTCCCTTGATTTCTTAACAAAATGGTATTTGTAGCTATCTTCAGGTGGTCTCCATGTAATGAAGAGAAAACATGTACTGATAGCTTATAATGTGCCACTCACTGTTCTATGTGCGTTGGGTTGATTATCTGACTTATTGCTCACAACAGTCTTTTGAAATAAGTCCTTTTATAATGACACTCTTATAAATGAGAAACCTAAAACACAGAAAGGGAAAGCAATTTAACCAACCACACGCAGCTAATGAGCATCAAAGCTGATCCACTATACAGGCAGTCTCAATAATTCATTTGAGGGCTCCATTTTCCCAATTTATGGATGCTTTCAAGGTTAATTATTTTTTAAGACTTGATTCAAGTTATTTTTTCTGGATTTTAACAAATTCTATCTACCAGTTTTCCAGTTGATGAGTTTCTATATATAGGCCTGATACGTACCTCTCACAGTTTCAAAAGTTTACTTGTCTATGAAAATATAAAAGTAGCTATTTTCAGGACTGATTTGAGAAGAATTTTTTTTTCCATAAGCTACTTTTTGAGCAGATCATGGGACTCTCAGAATAAAAATAGTAAAGTTCAAACCCATTTGGGTAATGGAAGCAAGAAGCCTGCATAATAGAAGATGGTTTAGCTTTTCCTCTTTGTACATCTCAAAAACATCTGAAAAGATTTAACCTTCCCAAAAAAAATGCTCACCTTTGGGCTGAAACCAAGTAGAAAGAACTTCAGTTCCAAAGGAAGCATTTAAAAAAAAAAAAAAATCTGCCTGAATTAGACGAGGCAATTGCCTGGAATTTGGTTGCATACAAAGCTACATTTTGTGCCCACACGTGCTCTAGTGTCGGCTTCCTGCTCAGTCAGCTCTGATAGTTATTATTCTCTAAAATAAATGTTTGCTTCTCAGGGCTATAAATCCTGAGACCACCTCAGAATCTTTAATGGACTTCATCTCTTACAGCAAAGACGAAAACAGCCTCCCTTTTCTTTCCATGCAGGATTTAAGATGTGGTGGAAAGAAGACACTGTAATATTTTCCTATCTTCCAACCCTGCCCCATATGTAGTAGCAACTTTATTATGTCCTCTACAGAAAGCAATGGATGCCCTGTCGATAATATATGCAGTATTTCCTCAGTTTAAAAAAAAAAAAAAAAAAAAACTCACCAGTTTAATGATAGTTTTTGGCTGTGGGGGAGGAAGAAGAAGAAATACTACATTATACTTCATGACATGAACAGTGATTTTGAGGCGTGACTAGATATTAGATACATTAACTTATGAAAAAGTGTGTCTTTAGAACTGAAGAGGTTTGAGTATTTTTTTAATTGAATTAAGTTGAAATAAAAGTTAATTTAGAAGTTACAAAGCCCCATTTTTCCCCCATGTCAGAGATGGCAGCCACTGCTGCCACAGCTTTTTCTAAGAGAATCTGCTCCCAACCCTCCACCCCAACTGAATCTCCAATTACAGCTGATTGGAGGATGAAGGACATCTGACATAATCTGGGCCAATCACATTTTTCCATTCTGAGAATTTGACATGGGGACACTGAAAGACGGAAAGACTGGGGAAGACAAGTTTCAAGACATTAAAACGTGGCTCAAAGTCAAGCTCACAGCCAGAGCCATCACCCTGAAGTCAAAATTATGAGAGAGCAGTGTGCAGAGGGGAGCATAAGAATGCAGACCCTGCTGCCTTTGAAAAGTCTTGGAATAGCCTTGGTTCCCCGGTTTTCACTTTCACTGCCTGTTTGACTCAGCTGTTCTTAATTTGCTGCCCTTTGCTAGTTTCAGGCCTAAAGTCAACTTTTTTTTCCTCTAAAATAACTTGGACACGACTGAGCACGCACGCATGCAAAATAACTCCACTGAACTTTTTTTGAAAACAAAACAGTCCCACTTTTCCATTCTCAAGGCATTATTTGTTGCCTTCCTGGCAGTCACAGTGTCATGTTCATGCATACAGATAATATCTGCTACAATATTACCTATTAATAGCGGGATCCAAACAACCAAAGTTCAATGACTTGCCCACAGTTTTATCATCTAAGCCAGAGCTGGATCCTAAGACAGGTTTTCTTTACCACCTAATGAAGTGAAATTTGGTCCAAGTCTGGTCCTTTTGAGCAAGCTTCTGACCAAAGGCTTCATTCACTTGGAAGTAAATACTCGCTGTTCCCACTTATCTTCCCAAAGTTTGTCGGTACACATTTTCTTACAGAAATAATATTATAGTGGTGGCCAAATTTCAATATTAGGCCTGTTTTACCTATCATGAACCTGAACCCCACTTTGTTTATTAAGAAAATACTGCAATACAATACTTTTAGCAATGGTAGTTATTAAAATAATAAATTAAGAATTCTTTTTATGTATTTTGAATGTTCAGTTTGAGGAAGACCAGATTTTATTGGAGGTTTAAGGCAGATTCCAAAGAGCGAGTCTGGGTATTTTCAAAGGCTTTTAAGAGTTTCAGGAAACCAACTCTTCTCCATTATGCCTAAATATACTTTAAAAGTTAACACCATTAGGAAAAAAAAAAAAACCAGAACCAATATGTCCCAAACTGTTAACAGTGGTTGCCTCTTCAAGGCAAGGTTATATGAGACTCTCTCCCTTTCATACACTTTTCTATCCTTCAAATTTTTTAAGCCACCCTGTATTATTTTTATAATCTGAATAAAAGCAATAAAAAGACAAGAATCTTTACAGCTTCCTTTTCCTGGATATTGCTGCCTCCTATACTTCAGATTTATGATCCTAGTCATTTGGGGATTCACAAATAGAAGAGTACATTTTATTATAGATATGTGGGAAGAGAGAGAGAATGAAAGAGGATTTGAGAAGTGGAAGAGAGTTGTCTGAGGTGGAAATATCTGAAATCTAGTTTGACTGGAGTGTCAAGGCATTACTATCAGCAGAAAGAAAAGAGGTGGTAGTAAAAGAGGGAAAAAAAAAAAGAAGAAAGAATGAGAAGAAAGAAAGGAAGGAAGGAAAGTAGGTAGGAAAGAAGAAACAGAAAGATTCCCTTCTTTCAAAGGCGCAGAATGGGAGGAGACTTTGGGAAGATAAGGACCCAATCATCACATATACAATCATGTATACTACACTGGGAGGGTCACCAAGAGGGCATTTAGAACCAGGGGAAATGCCTAGGATCTGCTTAACTAAAAGTGGAAGTAGGAGAGAAAAGGGATGAAAAGACATTTCTCCTCTCCTCCTCTTCAATGTACTTCATGAAATGACTTCACTGAACTTCTTCCAATATAAGAAGGGCCATTACACTCTGCAAAAATAAACTGAAGTGAAGAATACAAAACACTCTTGGGAGAGTAACAACTCAAAATCACACATTTTTCATGAATTAATATTAAAAGCTATAATTTATAGCTTGAGTGATGGAATTCCAGCTGAGCTATTTCAAATCCTAAAAGATGATGCTGTGAAAGTGCTGCACTCAGTATGCCAGCAAATCTGGAAAACTCAGCAGTGGGCACAGGACTGGAAAAGGTCAGTTTTCATTCCAATCCCAAAGAAAGGCAATGCCAAAGAATATTCCAACTACCACACAATTGCACTCATCTCACACACTAGTAAAGCAATGCTCAAAATTCTCCAAGTGAGGCTTCAACAATACGTGAACCAAGAACTTCCACAAGTTCAAGTTGAATTTAGAAAAGGCAGATGAACCAGAGATCAAATTGCCAACATACACTGGATCATTAAAAAAGCAAGAGAGTTCCAGAAAAACATCTACTTCTGCTTTATTGACCACACCAAAGCCTTGACTGTGTGGAAAATTCTTAAAGAGATGAAAATGCCAAACCACCTTACCTGCCCCCTGAAAAATCTGTATGCAGGTCAAGAAGCAACAGTTAGAACTGGACATGGAACAACAGACTGGTTCCAAATTGGGAAAGAAGTATGTCAAGGCTGTATATTGTCACCCTGCTTATTTAATTTATATGCAGAGTACATCATGCAAAATTCTGGGCTGGATGAAGCACAAGCTGGAATCAAGACTACCAGGAAAAATATCAATACCCTCAGATATGCAGATGACACCACCCTTATGGCAGAAGGCAAAGAGGAACTAAAGAGGCTTTTGATGAAAGTGAAAGAGGAGAGTGAAAAAGCTCGCTTAAAACTCAACATTCAGAAAACTAAGATCATGGCATCCAGTCCCATCACTTTATGGCAAATAGATGGGGAAATAATGGAAACAGTGACAGACTTTATTTTCTTGGGCTCCAAAATCACTGCAGATGGTAACTGCAGCCAGTAAATTAGAAGACACTTGCTCCTTGGAAGAAAGGTTATGACAAACCTAGACAGCATATTAAAAAGTAGAGACAATTTGCTGACAAAGGTCCATCTAGTCACAGCTATGGTTTTTCCAGTAGTCGTGTATGAATGTGAGAGTAGGACCATAAAGAAAGCTGAGTGCCAAAGAACTGATGCTTTTGAACTGTTGGAGAAGACTCTTGAGAGTCCCTTGGACTGCATGGAGATCCAACCAGTCAATCCTAAAGGAAATCAGTCCTGAATATTCATTGGAAGAACTGATGCTGAAGCTGAAAGTCCAATACTTTGGCCACCTGATGCAAAGAACTGACTCATTGGAAAAGACTCTTATGCTAGGAAAGATTGAAGGCAGGAGGAGAAGGGGACGACAGAGGATGAGATGGTTGGATGGTATCACCAACTCAATGGACATGCCTTTGAGTAAGCTCCAGGATTTGGTGATGGACAGGGATGCCTGGCATGCTGCAGTCCATGGGGTCGTGAAGAGTAGGACACGACTGAGCAGCTGAACTGACTGACTGATAATGTATAGAGAATAACTTTGCTATAATGGTGAGAGACTTGTAATACAGTGCTTGATGAAGGGGAAGGGGCTCCCCAAATCTGCTTCATCCAGGCTGACCTGAAACCAAAACTACACTTAAATAAAAAACACTTCTCTGACCAATTCCCCAAGTGAAGGGAGAGAACACTGTATAGGTGTCCCTTCCATGGCCCATAAGGCAAGAGGCACCCTCCTCATTCAAAGGGACAACTGAATTCACCATGTTATCGTGCCTCACAGCCATTTAAAGTGTGAGACAGAGCAGAGAGAAGGAGGAGTAGGAGAAGGAGGGAGAGGAAGAGGAGGAAGCAGAGGAGGGGGAGGAGGAGAGGGAGGAGAAGAGGAGGAGGGGAAACAAAGTCACCTAATACCTCAGAGCCATGTCCTCTTCAGTGGAATATCAGGTTCAGTAATCTATAAGGTTCTTGTTAAAAAAGAAAAAAATAAATGAAAACCATGAGGATAGCAACTATTAATGTAAATGGAGTAACTAGTCAATATTTAAATGGAGTAAATAGTCAGATATTTCCTGTTATGAACAGTACCCTCTCTCACACACATCACACACAAAAGTTGAAGACATCATAGATTTTAATATGCACAATTTTGTATGTCCCATTAATTTTTAAAAATGCTGCCAAATGACACACTGCAGATTATAGGATGCATCCCACTTTCAGAGATACTGAACTGGATCCTAAAATCAATGAAATACACTGAGTTGCTGGATGCCTCACTTCTCACATGAAACCCTGACACACTGTTGGCATTTGCTACAGCATACCTGTACTACTCTATCAAATAGCGCAGAGTTCATTCTTATTTCCCCCTATTGCACATCCTACTTCCTATCTATCGATGGCTCTTCATATCCTCATTCCAGGTTCCCCAAAGCCTCAAGCTCCCACTTGTTTCCCAACTGTCTCCAAAACTTCCCAGAAGTATCTCTTCCTCACTATGATAATTTTAACTTTTCTAGCTCCCCTATCCCTTTGAAAACAATTCAGTCCTATATCTCATTCTCTTGGATCTAGCTAAACGATTAGCATAAAAATTTATGATGTAATTATAGCTAGAGTTTTCATGGTGGGCAATAAAATTTTCAGATGTCAGCTTTTCATCTTAATGTAGGCAGTCTTACAAAAGAAACCAATGTGTATTTATGCAGGAAGAAAAAGGGTTGTATATGAGGAGGAAGAGTTTTGTTCCCTTCAAGTCATACTGCTTTGATCTCTATTTATTACCTCAAATATGTACATCTGGGTGGCCCAGTTGCCTTCTTACCACAGGGGCTACTGAAAGCCTGGGGACAAACCTCACTTTCCTTTGTCTCCTGCAGGAATGCAGAGGCAAAGTCTCAGAAATAAAGAAAATCTAAGCATATACTATGACCACCACAGATGCATTGTGGGATCATCTACCCCTCCCTCCTCCTCTCCATCATCATCATCACCATCATCCCCTTGCTTTCCTCTGATTTTACTCTTTTAAAAAAACCCTCAAAATTAAAGCCATTCCCTTTCTCCAAGGATCTATAAAGGAACCCAATGCCTATACTTTGAATACTAATTTCATTTCAAGTTATATCTTAAGTTTGGACCCTTACTTTTTTTTTATTTCTTTATGATTTCCCTGTAGTAGATATAATTTAGAAATGCATTTTTCCGTTTTTAAAAATAAGAAGGGCATTAATTTATGAGCTCTTTCTATCTTTTCAGCACTTTTCCCCATTGAAAAAGCCCTTTTGTTGGTATCTATACACATTGCTTGGAGAAGGAAATGGCAACCCACTCCAGTGTTCTTGCCTGGAGAATCCCAGGGACGGGGCAGCCTGGTGGGCTTCCGTCTATGGGGTTGCACAGAGTCGGACACGACTGGAGCGACTTAGCAGCAGCAGCAGCATACACATTGCTAAGGGGAACAAAATGTGATAAGATTTCTCTGGTGGGCATTTTGTCAATACGCATCAAAATCCTTAATATTATGCAGGAATTTTAAACCCAGAAGTTTCACATCTAAGAACTTACTTTAAGGAGAAAATTTGAGATAGATACAGACACAATAAGGAAAGCTTAAGGATATTCACTAAGTGCATTTTATAATTCAACCAAAAAATGAATTTCGTTAGGTAAGTGCTAGTGAATCCAAATGACAGGGACTTCCCTGGTAATCCAGTGATTAAGAATCTGCCTTCCAATGCAGGGAATGGGGTTCAATTCTCGATGGGGGAACTAAGATTCGACATGTCAATAAGCTCTCACATTGCAATGAAGAGCCTGCTTGCTGCAAACAGAATCCTGCCTGCCACAGCTAACACTTGATGCACCCAAATAGTTAAAAATTTTTTGAAATCTCAAATGATGGACTATTAGGTAGCCATCATAAGTCATATTTTTCAAGAATATTACTGACATAGAGGGGTTCATAATAAATTTCTAACCCAAAAACACATGCTACAAAACACAATGCTCGCTTTTATACCATTTTCAGATAGTATCAAGGTTAAAATGTTTAGAGTCAAAGACATCTTCATTCCAATACCCAGTTCTGTCACTTGCTCCTTACCCAATGTGGGTAGCTATCCAGCCTCACAGAGCCTCAATTTCCTCATGTTACTTAGAAATAATATGCAGCTCTTTGAAAGTTTAATTTTTACAATTTATTTATTTGACTGTGCCGAGTCTTAGCTGTGGCACACAGATCCTTAGTTGCAGCATGCAGGATCTAGTTCCCTGCGAAGTCTTAGCTATTGGACCATCAAGGTAGTCCCAGGAAGATTAAATTAAATAATGATGCAAAGCCCTAAGTACATGGCCCTACATATAATAAGTGCACCATAAATGGTTCTCAACATGTGTGCTATTTGAGGTTTTTGATTACAGGTAACAGAAATAAATTTTGGCCAACTGAAACAAAATTTATAGAAATAAATGTAGGAAAATTGGAGAACTAGGCCTCCAATCGGAAACAGGCAGAAACCAATTTAGCGTCAGGGGCTTAGAAATCGGGAATTAAAGTAGGAATGGTTTTGTAGTGGAGAGCCTGGTAGGGATGTTGCTGCTAGGATAAAAGGACACCAATCCCTTCACTGACTGTTTCACACACTCAAAATCAAAATCCCAGCAAGGAGCTGCTGTGGACTGAGCTGAAGCCACTGCACACCTTCTGGCTAGGAAAGAAACAATCTACACCCCACTGTTCATGTCAGGACTATTTACAAGAGCCAAGACTTGGAAGCGACCTAAACGTCCACTGACAGAAGAATGGATAGAGAAGATGTGGCACATGTCTACCATGGAATATTACTCAGCAAATGGAGTTTGTTATTATAAGAACAAAATAATGCCATTTGCAGCAACATGGATGAACCTAGAGATGATCATACTAAGTGAAATCAGACAGAGACAAACATCAGATGATGTCATTTATATGTGAAATCTAAAGAAACGACACAAATGAACTTTTTTACAAAACAGAAATAGAGTCACCAATGTAGAAAACAGACTTATGGTTACCAGAGGGGGAAGGGAAAAAGGAATAAATTGGGAGATTGGGATTGACATGTACACACCACTGCATATAAAACAGATAACGAATAAGGACCTACTATATAGCACAGGGAACTCTATATAATACTCTCGAGTGACCTAAATGGGAAAAGAATCGAAAACAAAGTGGGTATACGTATATGTATAACTGACTCACTTTGCTGTACAGCAGAAACTAACACAACATTGTAAATCAACTATACTGTAATAAAAATTTAAAAAGAAAAAGAAGAAAGAAACAATGTGGGCCTTCAAGAGCACAGGCAGCTGGATTTTTTTACCTCAGCAAGATGGTACACAATGGTTGTAGGCTGACTCTCCCAAAGGAAATCAGGGTTCTATAATGAAGGATGGTGGATGCTGCTGGGGGGGCCATAAAATGACAGATGTTCTGGAACTTCCCTGATGGTCCAGTGGCTAAGACTCCATGCTCCCAATGCAAGGGGCCCAGTTTGGATCCCCGGTCAGGGAACCAGATTCCTTATGCTGCAACTAAGTTCACACTCCCCAACGAAAGATCTCACATGCTGCAACTAAGACCCGATGCAGCCAAAAAAAAATAAGGACAGGTGTTCTTATAGCAATAAGCATTAGGTAATTTTTTTTCATATTCCTTTCCATTATGGTTTCTCACAAAATAGTGAATATAGTTCCCCGTGCTTGTTGTTTATCTGACGTATATGTAATAGTTTGCCTCTGCTAATTCCAAGGTGCTTCACAGGTGGCTCTAGTGGTAAAGAACCCACCTGCCAAGGCAGGAGACATAAGAGATGAGCGTTGGATCCCTGGGTCAGGAAGATCCCCTGGAGAAGGGTATGGCAACCCACTCCAGTATTCTTGCCTGGAAATGCCATGGATAAGGAGCCTGGCAGGCTACAGCCCATAGGGTTGCAAAGAGTCGGACATGACTGAAACAACTTAGCACACAGCACAATCCCAAACTCCCAATCCTTCCCTTCCTTTTGGCAACCAAAATCTGTTCTCTTATCCATGAGTATATTTTTGTTTCCTAGATATGTTCATTTGTATTATATTTTAGATTTCACATATAAGTGATATCATATGTATTTATCTTTCTCTTTCTGACTTACTTCGCTTAGTATGATAATCTCTAGGTCCATCCATGGGGCTACAAATGGCATTATTTCATCCTTTTTGATGGCTGAGTTATTATTCATTGATCATGAGGTAATTCTGAATTGGAAAAAATGTAAATATCAAACATTTATTTTAAAAAAAAAAGCTCTTTCACCATACATGTGACCAGCATAAAGCCCTGTGAGGAGAACACAGAAGAAATTATTTTCATTTTACACAGAAAAACTGAGACTCAAGGAAGATAAGGGACTAACCCAAGGACTCTGCACTGTGTTTGGGGAGAGCTCAGACAAAGTCCTGACCCATTGTCTAAGGCTGTTCTCTAGGTACTCAGTGGAAATTGTCAAACATCCCCCAGCCTTCTCCGCTTCCCAACCCAAAAGTTCAAAGGACATAAGATTACTGGTTGGTGGTGTTTCCCTTTTAGGACTTGCTGGTCCCCCTGCCGCGTGGAGTTCAGGCCCTGAGCTGGAGGCCCTGCTGGAAGCAGGACAGTTGGCGTAGCAGAGGGAGGCCGGGAGATTTGGCAGCCCGCCTTCATCACATTTGGGGGAGGGAGTGGAGAACCGAGGACTGAGAAACCACTGGAGAATAAGTCAGGCTAGAGGAAGACAAAAAGCCGGGGGCCAACCTAAAGAGGAAGTGGTATGGAGAGCAGGCAGTGGGGAGACAGAAAGAATGATCTTTTTTTTAAGCCAAAGAATTGGGAAAATTGTTAACTCAGCCAGAAAGGGGCCCAGTGGTTACCAAGATCTCCTGCACCTGGCTGCAGAGAAAAAAGTGAAAACCTCACAAAACTGCCTCCTCCTCTCTGAAATAAATCACTTCTCATGATTTACTTTGATATTTGACATCTAAGTTACTTAGGGTTATTTTCTGCTTTTTCTCTCTCCCTAGCTTATAGAAAAGCCCACCAGAAAGAACAAACCAACTGCAAATTCCCAGATTTCACAAGATACAATGAACAGCCAAATAGTTCGAGAAAGATCCTATTTAGGAGTCATCTTATCTAAAATATGCATTTTTCAGTTAGAGAAACTGAGACACAGAATTACGAGTTTGTCCACATCTATTTATTTACTTTAAGACACTTAAAATATGACTAGGTCAGGAACTGGCAAACTTTTTCTATTAAGGGCCATCTGGTGAATATTTTTGGTGTTGAGGGTTATGTGATCTCTGTTATAATACTCAACTCTGCCACAATAGAGCAAAACAGCCATAGACAATATAGACACACATGATTATGGCTTTATTCCAATAAAACTTTATTTAAAATACAAGGTGTGGGCCAGTCTTGCCCAGTAGGCTGCAGTTTGGCAAAACCTGATCTAGACCTAGGTATTTACTAAATACCATGTAAACAGAAAAACAATATGAGCCAATAGTGGGCATAAATTAAATTCCCATAGAAATGATAATAATAATTGCTACAATTTATGAAGTACTTCCTGTGTGACTTTCCTCACTTAGTTGTTCCACCAGTCCTCTGTGACACACACTAGATGCTCTCCATGTTTACAGACAAGAAAATGAAAACAGGGACTTCCTTGGTGGTCTGGTGGTTAAAAATCTGCCTTCCAATGCAAGGGACGTGAGTTCAATCCCTGGTCAGGGAACTGCAATCGATCCCACATGCCACAGGGCAACTAAGCCGCACACCGCAACAAAGACCCAGAACAGCCAAAAATAAAAATAAAATTTAAAAAAAGAAAATGAAAACACATGCAAGTCAAATAACTTGCCAATGGTCAGAAAGCTTGGAGGTGTGCTTTGAACCCAGATCTGTCTCACTTCAGGACTCGAGTGCTTAACTACATCAGGTAAGAACACAAATACCAAGAAGGCAGAACAGAAACTAAGTGATGTTCCTCACAAAGCATTTACAGTTTTCATGTTTGTCTGAAAGAAATTTCCACAAGTTTATGTATTTTAACAATGCATCTGTATCAGCAATTTGGATGAGTCATGAGTCTGCCTCTCTGTCTCTCTCTGTACATTCATTTTGTTACATCTTTCTCGCAATCAGTCTGTCAGGCTCTCTCTAGCACACACACCAGGATTTAAGGAAGGATATTAGCTGGAGCCCACCCACCTCACACACTGGGAAGCGAAAGGTCTCGAACAGAGAGGAATTTAAGCCTGAAGGGGAGAAGAGGACAGCTCTTGATGATTATCCTAAATTTCTGAAGCCAAACCAGGGAAGACTTGAGGAAATGACTCACTGAACCCAGGAGAAAGAAAAACAGCCAAGTGATGGCCGGAGAAAATGAGGATAATATAGCCTTACTGTTAAAGTGAGGGTTAGCAGTCCACAGAGACCCAGAAAGGAAACACTGAAATGGCTGAGTTACATTCCTGAAACTAACATGCAATATTGTTTTATCGGGCTTATGGCTGTTTGGGCCAAGAATGAGGCAGGAACAGATTTCTTCGTAACAGAGACATCATCTCATGTTCTTTGCTGTCCCCAGATAGTCTCCTCTGCTACAGCCCTAAGGGGAAACCACAGCCATTTCTGTCCCTTCTCGTCTTCTTTTTTTCTTTTTTCCCCACAAAAACTGGTTGTTCCTGACTCCAATGCTGAGATTGGTGTGACAAACAGATGTACTCTACTGTAGCAGTTAAAAAATCTAACATTCGTCCTGTGCCCAAAGTCCAAAGGACTTTGAGCCATCAATTTTCCAGCTAAAAAAGAAGCCTGATAGGAAACGTTGGGGAATGTGTTCAAGTATGAATACAGTTGGCTTGCACTTGGTAGATCATTAGCAACAAAACAAAACGATGAGGTAAGTAAATTTTGTCCTTGGCCTTTTCCTATCCATCTATCAAACTGTCCCTGAATTAACCTTAATGCAAAGCTCTGGTCGTGTCACTCTGTGCGCAAAGACCTGCAAAGTTAACACAGTAACAGCTTCCCTGGTGGCCCAGTTGGTAAAGAATCTGCCTGAAATGCAGGAAACCACCTGAAATTATCCCTGGGTCAGAAAGATCCCCTGGAGAAGGAAATGGTGACCCATTCCAGTATTCTTGCCTGGGAAATCCCATGGACAGAGAAGCCTGGTGGGCTATGGACAGAGGAGCCTAGTGGGCTACAGTCAGAGGAGCCTGGTGGGCTACAATCCATGGGGTCTCAAGAGTTGGGCACGACTTACGGACTAAACCACCACCACCATCACACTGCTGTGAAACAGGCACTTTTGTACATTGCTGATGGAAGTGTAAACTGGTACAATCTCTAAGGAGAGCATTTTGGCAATGTCTGCTAAAATTATGAATGTACCTATATTTTATCTAAGAATATGTCCTAGAGCTGCAGCACATTTGTATGCAATGAAGCATTATAAGATTATCTGTCATATTATTAAGAATAACAGATTAGATACACTTCTCCTCCTGGATACAGGGTAGGAGGTCACAAGAGGCCAAAGCTCTTGCTGCAACAACTTTAAACAAATGGACAAAAGGAAAGAAACATCTTAAAGGCATCAAAGAACTGTAGAGAATTAGATGAACTAAAAGTCCAGAGGAAAAAGCCATTCTTAGGGCTGGGAACAGAAAGACAATCCAGGCTCTCAATCAAAAGCCTGGAAAGGACGTGCCTAAAGGACAGAGACAAACCAGGGATTGACAGAATCTTGCTAAAACTGTAAATCCAGCCTCAACTTAGTCCATGACTGCTGCTGCTGCTGCTAAGTCGCTTCAGTCGTGTCCGACCCTGTGCGACCCCAGAGACGGCAGCCCACCAGGCTTCCCCGTCCCTGGGATTCTCCAGGCAAGAACACTGGAGTGGGTTGCCATTTCCTTCTCCAATGCATGAAAGTGAAAAGTGAAAGTGAAGTCGCTCAGTCGTATCCGACTCTTAGCGACCCCACGGACTGCAGCCCACCAGGCTCCTCCGTCCATGGGATTTTCCAGGCAAGAGTACTGGAGTGGGGTGCCATCACCTTAACTAACAAAGGAAAAAAGAAGATACCTCTCTGGTGAAAGTCATCATCAAAGAACTCACTAGGCTGCCTTAAGAGCAAACAGAACATAAAACTCAGAATAAACAAAGTATATATTTTAAAATCAGTCAAAATTTTAAAATTCAAAAGCAAGTCAATAGTAACTATGCAAATTGAACCACAAAAAGAAACTAAACTGGGAATAAAGAATATGTCCAACAGTGAGACATACTCTATGTAATACACCTGGAATGGAGTCCCAAAAGAAGAGGTGGGCAAGATAATGGAACAGAAGAATATTTGAAAACATATCACTGAGAAATTTCCAGACATGAAGGAAGACATAAACCTACCAATTCAAGAAGCTCAATAATCCCCCAAACATGGTAAATACAAAAAACAACAACAACAACTCATACCTGAACATATTACAGAAGCCATTGAAAAACAATGAGAAATTCATAAAAGCAGCTAGAGGGAGAAACACCCATTGTCTTAAGGGAGCTACAGTAAGACTGTATGTGCTAAGTCACTTCAGTCATATCTAACTCTGCAACACCATGGACTGTAGCCCATCAGGCTCCTCTGTCCATGGTATTCTCCAGGCAAGAATACTGGAGTGGGTTGCCATTTCCTCCTCCAAGCGATCTTCCCGACATAGAGTTCGAACTCATGTCTCTTATATCTCCTGCATTAGCAGGCAGATTCTTTACCACCAGTGCCACCTGGGAACAATAAGACTGACTCCTAACTTTTTTTTATAAAGCTTTTTAAAAAATATTTATTTTTGGTTGTCCTGGATCTTCCATTGCTGTATGTGGGCTTCTCATTGCAGTGGCTTCTCTAGCTGCTGAGCACAGATTCTAGGCACAAGGGCTTCAGTAGTTACAGCACACAGGCTCAGTAGTTGTGGCTCACAGGCTTAGCTGCACCTCAGAATGTGGAATCTTCCTGGACCAGGGATTCAACCCGCGTCCCCTGCATTGGCAGGCAGATTCCTATTCACTGTATCACCAGGGAAGTGCCCGACATCTAACTTTGCTAAAGAAACTATGTGTGGTGTCCATGGAAGTGCACTCATCAGACATTCCTTCAAGAAAGCCTGCTGCAGGGAGCATATCTGACAGCTGCTACACTTTCAGATCCACAGAAACCTTCACTCCAAGTCATACTCCCTCTGGGCTGCTTCCACCCAATGAATGAGTACAACGAAGGTATTAGAACCAGGCCACTTCAGTAGAAGCAGGATTTCTCTAACAGCCAACTTATACTCAGGAGATCTCCACTGGTCTAGCCAAGCATTTCTTACAACTGTTGCATAGTCTGAAGCTTTTATGACCCAATTCTTTCTTCCTTCCCATCTTGGTGGCAGAAATTCCTGGTTGTCTGAAGGTTCTCCCTTCCTACACCTCTCCTTCTTTTATTTTTCACAGGCATTTTTCCTCCAATAAATCTTCCTTGCATTTTTAATCCCATCTTGGTGTTTGCTTCCCATAGAACTCAAAAGTGATGCTATGGAAGTCAGAAGACAATGTAATATGACTTCTTTAAAGTGGGGGGGAAACCCTGCCAATCTAGAGTTGCTTGACAGTAAAAATATTTTTGTCAAACAAAAACGAAGAGAATTTGTTGCCAGCAGCACACCATTGATGTAAGTACAATAGCAATTTCTTTAGGCAGATGGGAAATTTTCCTAGCTAGAAACACAGAGAATAGGGAGGAATTGGAAAGCGCTGAAGAGTACACACTTGTGGAAAAATATTTTTAAAAAATTAACTCTTTAAAGAAACAACAATAACATTTTTTAGAGTTTAGAACATGTAACACAAAACATATAACAGCAGCACAAAAGGTAGGATGGGGCAAATGAAATCAAGTTAGAAGATTCTTACATTCTCCAGAAAATGTACTGGCAAGGGAGACTATAATAAGTTAAGTATGCATACTGAAGTCTCTAGGGCAATGCCACTCAACTGGAGCATATTTACTCACAAGAGACATTCGTCAGGGACTTGGTTGGTGGTCCAGTGGTTAAGAGCCTGCCTACTAATGCAGAGGACACAAGTTCAATCCCTGGTCCGGGAAGACTGCACACGCTGAAGAGCAACTAAGCCTGTGCACCACAACTTCCGAGTCTGGCCCTAGAGCCCCAGAGCCACTACTCCTCAAACCTGAGTACCTAGAGCCTGTCTCCACAACAAGAGAAGGTACCACAACGAGACCACGCATCTCAAGGAAGAGCAGCCCCTTCTCACTGCAACTAGAGAAAGCCTGCTTGTATCAGTGGAGATCCAGAACAACCACAACAGCTTTTAAACGTAAATCAACTATAGTGAAAGTGAAGTCGCTCAGTCGTGTCCGACTCTTTGCGACCCCATGGACTGTAGCCTACCAGGCTTCTTGGTCCTTGGGATTTTCCAGGCAAGAGTACTGGAGTGGGTTGCCATTTCCTTCTCCAGGGGATCTTCCTGACCCAGGGATTGAACCCGGCTCTCCCGTATTGTAGGCAGACGCTTTACTGTCTGAGCTACCTACTTCAATAATAAAAACAAATTTTAAAAGAGAGACATTTGGCAGATAGATAGATAGGCAGCTAGCTGATAGAGCAGGAGAGATAGAGAAGTACTGAGAGACAAGAAGAAAGATTTAGCAGTATCTGTAGAAATTTTTGGTTGTCACAACTACGTCACAAAATCATCCTCAGTTGAGATATAAATGACAGAATGTCAGAGTAGATGAAAAAACTTTACCCAACTCTATGCTGTCTCTAAGAAACTTACTTCAAATGTAATGACAGAAGTGTGTGAATGCTCAGTCATGTCCAACTCTTTGTGACCATATGGACTGTATCCTGGCATGCTCCTCTGTGCATGAGATTCTCTAGAAAGAATACTAGAATGGGTTGTCATTTCCTTCTCCGGGGGATCTTCCTGACCCACGGACTGAACCCTCGGGTCTTGCATTGACAGGCAGATTCTTTACCACTGGGCCTCTTGGGAAGCCCCAAAGAGATAGGTAGGTTAAGAGAAAAAGGAAGGAAAAAGAGGTTCTAGACAAACCCCAATCAAAAGAAAGCTGGAGTGGCTGTATTAATATCAAAGTAAACTGTAGAGCAAAATAATTTACTAGGGATAAAGCAGAGTATCACATAATGATAAAAGGCTCATTTCACCAAGAAGACATGGCAACTCTAAATATGTTTGTACCTTTAACTGGACTTCAAAATGCACGAAGCAAAAACTGATGGAACTAAAGACAGAAACAGACAAATTCACAAGTATAGTTAGAGACTTCAATTTGCCTCTCTCGGTAACTGATAAAAGTAATAGGATAAACTTCCCCAGCAGTCTAATGGTTAAGATCTTGCCTTCCAGTGTAAGGGGTACAGGTTCGATCGCTGGTTGGGGAACTAAGATCCCACATGCCTCAAGGTGTGGATTAAAAAATTCAGGATTATTTTTTTAAAAACTAATAGGAAATCAGCAAGGATGTATTGTAGATGAACTGAACAACATCAACCAAAAGGATCTCACTGAAATTTTTAGAACTTTCTGCCTCCAGTGGCAGAATACATATTATTTTCAAGTGCATGTGGCAGTCTCTAAGATAGACTATATGCCTGGTCATGAAGCAAACTGTACAATATTTAAAAGAACTGCAATCAGGTGAAGTATGCTCTCTGACAATAACAAAACTAAAATGGAAATAACTGTAGAAAGACAACAGAAAATCTCCTAACACTTGGAAATTAACTATCATCTTTCTAAATAAACCTGTGCATCAGAGAAGTCTCAAGAGAAATTAGAAAATATTTTAAACTCAACAAAAATGAAAATACAACATATCAAAATTTGTATAATGATTAAAAGCAGTACTTAGAGGGAAATTTATACCATTAAATGCTTACAGAAAGGACTTAAAGAAACTAGAAAAAGAAGAACAAAATAAACTCAAGGCAAGCAGAAAGAATGAATCATAAAGATAAAGGCAGAAGTCAATAAAATTGAAAAAAGAAAAATAATAAAGTCAAAATAACCAAAATATTATGTCAAAAGATCAATAAAACACAAATTAACCTGTAGTGAAACATACAAAAAAGAAAGAAGACATAAATTATTAATATCAACAATGAAAGAGAAAATATCACTACAGACCCTACATATAGGAAAATAAATAAATAAAGGGATACTGTGAGCAACTCTTCACTCAAAAATATGACAACTAAGAGTCGGATACAACTGAGCGACTTCACTTTCACTTTTCACTTCCATGCATTGGAGAAGGAAATGGCAACCCACTCCAGTGTTCTTGCCTGGAGAATCCCAAGGACGGGGAAGCCTGGTGGGCTGCCGTCTATGGGATCGCACAGAGTCGGACATGACTGAAGTGACTTAGTAGTAGTAGATGAAATGGACCAATTACTCAAAACTACAAATACTAAACCTCATCCATGATGAAACAAATAACGTGAATAGTCCAAAACTATTTAAGAAATTGAATTCATGGTTTAAAATCTAGAAAAAAATTATCCAGCACTTCTTCTCATTTGTAATGAGAAAATTTCAAGTTCTCTTAGCTCACAGTATTGCCAGCCGTGAAACTTCAGTGGTTTTTTTGTTTCTCTTTCTTTAACACCAATTTGAGTTGAATTTCCTGTGACCTAAAGGCAGGTTTCTAAAACATAGTTTTCTGGAGTTTTCTCCATAGTTAAATACTACAGTTGTTGAGTGTTCAGATACAATACTGAGATGACTCAGAGTAGGAATTATAAAGGACTGGTAACAATCATTAGTGGTAGTGTATTGTCTGGAGTAGGAAATGGCAATCCACTCCAGTATTCTTGCCTGGAGAATTCTGTGTATAGAGGAGCCTGGCAGGCTACCATCTATGGGGTTGCAAAGAGTCAGACACAACTGAGCGACTGAACACACACATGGTGGTAACAGCATTAGAGTGTAATAAGAAGAACTGTGGGGACTTCCCTGGTGGCCCAGTGGTTAAGAATCCACCTTGCAATGCAGGGGACACAGGTTTAATCCCTGGTCGGGGAACTAAGATCCCACATGCCCCAGAGTAACTAAGCCCATGAGCCCCAGCTAATAAAGCCTGGGCACTCTGGAGCCCATGCTCCACAACTAGAGAATCCGTGCACCGCAACGAAAGGTCCCACGTGACACAGTGAGGATCCTGTGTGCCACAAACAAGACTTGACACAGCCAAATAAATACACATTAAAAGAGAGAGAGAGAAAGTTAGAATAATAACTAGGTAATATTTAAA
Organism: Bos taurus; assembly: GCF_002263795.3. NCBI lineage: Eukaryota > Metazoa > Chordata > Mammalia > Artiodactyla > Bovidae > Bos > Bos taurus. The sequence continues at coordinate 13,925,327 of NC_037355.1, read as the reverse complement.
ATGGAGAAGGAAATGGCAACCCACCCCAGTGTTCTTGCCTGGAGAATCCCATGGACAGAGAAGCCTGGTAGGCTGCAGTCCATGGGGTCGCACAGAGTTGGACATGACTGAAGCGACTTGGCAGCAATATTTAAAAATTGCTTTCTTGACTTATCTTTCCATTATTTAGTCTTAAAAAATATAAGCAAAAACACACGTATGGGTTGTATTCCACTTCCTCTCCTTTTTCAAAAGCTCTTCTTTTCCTTGCTGATTCCACAGACAGTATATTTTGATTATTTCAAAGTTGTGGATAGGACTCTTCCTCACTGCTTATCACAGATGCAGAGTATTCTATTCCTGTGGATATAGTATTGTTTATTCAACCAGTCCTCTACTCATGAACATTTGAATGTTTTAGTCTCCTGGTTTTGTAGATGATGCTGCAATAAAGTGATTTGTTCACAAAAAAAAAAAGAAAGAAAGAAAGAATTGTGGCTAAGATATACAAAGCATTTACTGATGACACTGCAAAAAAACTTACATTTGCAATAGGCAGCACAGTATTGTAGAGGAAACAGAAGTACATACATTAAGTGAAAAAAAAATAGTAGAATGGAGTATCAAGTGGGATTTTCTGGAGAACAGTTTTCTTCCAACCTACTGTCTGGTTGGGATCATCATGCTCTGGAGAAGGTGAAACTTAAAAAAAAAAAAAAATGCCATTTTTCCCACCCATAGGAAAATGCCTGAAATGGCACAAAATTGGTTTCCAGGAAAGTGCTCCTAGCCTGAGAAAAACCAAGTCCTCCCAGCATCAAGATCCTGCCAAGAGAGGGGGCCAGTTTGTGCTTCTCCAGTGAAGACTCGTCTTTTTTGCCAATTAGACCATAGATCCATCAACTGTACATGCTGAGGGCTCCCAGAACCTTCTGAAACACACACACACCATGAGCAGTGAGTGGACACAGAGTTCCTGAGAGAGCTACCAGCTTAATAGGAGGAACATCTTGATGAGATGGCCCGTCTTTATGCTGATATAACAATGATCATCAGAGAAAGAGACATATCATTATACTGCGAATATGCAGGATCTAAAAAGAAATGATATAAATGAACTTATTCACAAAACAGAAACTGACTCACAAACTTGGAGACCGAACTTAATGGTTGCCAGTGGGGAAGGATGGAGGAAAGAAATAGTTAAGGAGTTTGGGATACACTGCTATATTTAAAAGAGAACCAACAAGGACCTACTGTGTAGCACAGGGAACTCTGCTCAATGTTATCTGGAAGCCTGGACGGGAGAGGAGTTTGGAGGAGAATGGATACATGTATTTGTATGGCTGAGTTGCTTTGCTATGTACCTGAAACTATCACAACATTGTTAATTAGCTATATTCCATTATAAAATTTAAATTAAAAAAGATCTTCAAAAAAGTATGTAGATTCATCTTGTTTACTTATTGAAGACCCTGAAAGGTCTACTATGCAGTTTAGAACTATGCCCATAAACTCTTGCTAATTTCAAGTAACTACTTTCCATTAATTTCCTAAAAAATAAGAGAAAAATATACATACAAGTGAACTGAAAAAAACAAACAGATAAGCACCACTTACTTCTACACTTCCTCCATTCTAATGAGGCAGTGGTCCAAGAAACCACATTCCTGCCCTTTATAAGTCAGCTGCCAACATGAATGTGATTCTTCAGCTATGAGAAAATGTCTTTTGAAGGGTACAGGTTGGTTAATATTGGAAATTCTTCTGTACTTTGGGAGATAACACTATTTGCCCTGATAAGGACCAGTACTTTCTTTGCTCTGATAACCACCAGTAGTTTTTTTCTTCCTTTTTATCGGGACTTGTCAAGAATCAGTCATGTCATTTTGTATTTTTCCTTTTTCTCTCCCTCTGTCTTGCCCTTTTTGGGATTAATGCCAGCAACATGTTTTTCTGATATTGTGGTGGATATAATCCAGTACTGACCTTCTCTATGTTAAATAAAGTCTTGAGATTTAGGAAAAGTTCTCATCTAGGAAAAATAAATAAAAGTTACAATGTGGAGCAGTTACAAGGCAAGAGTATCCTAACTGCCAATTGTAAGTGTTCACCTATATGACTCTAAAACCTCTTACTGTAAATCAATTCACTGGTGTCAAGTTTTACACATTAAGTACAAAGAAGATGGATGGATAGAAAGAAAGAAGAGAAAGAAGAAGAGAGGGAGGGAGGAATCCAAATTGGGATTTAAGTATTTGGAGGAGTAAGTCATCTTTGGGACTTTCCAGGTAGCTCAGTGGTAAACAATCTGTCTGCCAGTGAAGGAGATGCAAGAAACATTGGGTTCAATCCCTGGGTCGGGAAGATTCCCTAGAGTAGGAAGTGGCAACCCACTCCAGTATTCTTGTCTGAAAAATTCCATGCCAAGAGGAGCCTGGCGGGCTACAGTTCATAGGGTCACAAAGAGTAGGACATGACTGAGCAGCTGAGCATGCACGCCAGTCAGCTTTGAATGAGAAAAAGAAAATAGAGCCAACTCCAGAATTTCCAGCTACCTATTGGCTACTGTTCAGAAAGAAATGCTCGCTGACAGATGGAAATTGACTCTCAGCAAAAAGATTCTATTCTGAGTTCTATATGCCTGAGATATAAATGGTTCTCAGTAAATATTTGGTAAATAAATAATGAACAAATATATGTTTCTTTCCATATGTTAGTAAAACTGAAGCCTACATATATGTTTAGTGAGAAGTCCAAAATCACATAGGAAAGCTTAGGTGCCTAAAGTATATTAGATGCAAAATATAAGAAATATCATCAATTGGACCTAAAAGATCTGGATTCTGGTTTGGAGTTTGTTTTGTCATTTACCTCCTGGGTCCCTAGATTGCAGAAAAGGGACTCATCTGTACTGTTTTTTGCTATTCCTTCAACGCCTAGCTCAGTCTCTAGTACATACTAGGTATTAAACGGATGTTTAAATATCCACCATTGCCTCATCTGTAAACTTATTTCCCTCATGTGAAAACTGAAGAGGTTGGCACCACGGCTTTCTGGGTGTTCCTTCCAGCTCTATGTCACTGTGAGAGAGGATCTATGCTCTTAGTCCTCATTTTATCCCCACTTTTCAACTTCCACAGCTCAAATTGTATGGGAAGCCAAACACAGGTGGGTGAGGCTCCAACATAATTCCAACATCCCTTCCCCAGTGTTATACCATCATCCCTCTGAGCTCTTACTTCCACAAGAAAAACCACAAAAATGCAATCTTAATGGAAAACAGTGAATCAATCAATTACTTCATTGTCTATTTTGTAAAATGAGTTCCAGAATCACCACAGACCTCCCAATCTCTCAACCTCAGCAACCAAAGATTCCCCAAACTTTCACATTAGGTGGCTCCAGCCACCCTTCCCTAGAGGGGAATTCTTTCTCCACGTCTTCCGGGGGTGCTCAACAGGAATAAATAGCCTGGAAAAAAAAACAGCAGCTCAGTGTATTACAGGATGACATCCTGGAGAGAGGCGAATTCTCCCACACTCCTAATGTAAACCCAGTCCCTCTCCTTTGGTGACACCCCTCTGGCGAGAAAAATAGCTGTAACCCTGAAGCATGGGCAAGAGAATCCGCAGAATTGGCAACATAGCTTCCTGTTTGTCCAGAGAGGAAGGGGACCCACTCGCCCAGAAGACATATGTTTTTCTTCTTTGGGGGAGTCTTTCCTAAGGGCAGCCCCACCAGCAGTTCATCTTGAGTGACTATGGGGTCATTTACAGTATCTTGAGAAGTGTCCTAGCCAGGCAGTTGAAAATCCCAATTTGACCTCTGACAGACTGTGTAACTTTGGAAAAGTCACTTTCCTCTCTGAGCTTCAGATTCTGAATTTTTTTTAAAGGGAACTGTGAGTCCCTCCCCTTTTTTTTTTTTTTTTGGCTGTGTTGGTCTTTGTTGTGGCACACAGGCTTCTCCAGGGGTGGCACCTGGGCTTAGCTGCTCCTCAGTATGTGGGATTTTAGTTCCCAGCATCCCCAGCATTAGAAAATGGATTCTTCACCAGACTCTGAAATATTTTAAATGCATTTGCCCTTTTAAGTGATTACAAGATTCCTTTTTTAAAAATACCTTTCTTAAGTCATTATGTTGTATACTTGAAACTAACATAATATTAGTCAATTTATAAATCAAATTAAGTGACTTAATGCAATGCAAGGGATATGGGTCCGATCCCTGGTCTGGGAACCAAAGTCCCACATGCTGCAGAGCAGCTAAGCCCTCCGCCGTAACTACTGAGCCTGCAAGTCACAACTGGAGCCCATGCTCCACAACGCATGATCCCACATGACACAACCAACATTCCTCGTGTGGCAACTAAGACCTAAGGCAGCCAAATAAAAAAAATGAAGTAAAATAACATTTTAAAAATTAAATTAAAAAAGACTTTTCTTATAAAAATAACACATCATATTGCAGACATTTAAAAATGCAGATACAGTTAAATAAAAATAATCATAATATGGTTAACATTTTTGTGTATTCCTTTTGGTGAGACTTCTGGGATTTTAGTTATCACTGAATATACAATTCCCAGTGAGAGCTGCCCCTTTGGTGTCTCTCTGATGCTCACACTTGTGCCAAAAATGCTGTCCACATAGTAGGAAGTTGGGGAACCCCCTTCACTAACTCTGTAGACTGTGACATAGTCTTTTGAAGGCCCTCAGTGATAAGTCATGTGAGGTTAGTTTTGAGTATTGGAAAAGTCACTTGAAGACAAATCTGCCTGATTAGAAGAATGGTTGAGTTGGGTACTTACATTTGGTGTAGATTATCATCATCATCACTATAAAGTTAAAGACTGTTTTTCATTTTTCTCTGAAGTTTCCAAAATTTTTTGATGCTTAGATGTATGGAAGGAGAGGGTTAAATTTCATTATTTTAGAGCTACAGTTCTCTAAATATGTTCTATGATACACATTGCAGATGTTCCCCCAGGAAAAATGAGTTCTGTGCTGAAAAGAGCTTGGAGAAAATTACACACATCACTCCCTTAAAGACTCAGGGCACACTGAATGTATTAAATGCTCTGAGATTCCTCTGCAAAGAACATCCTTTAATTTTAACTAACTGTATTTTCTAAACCTATTTGAGTTCAAGATGTTGACTGAGAACATCATATCAGTTTGTCTCTCAGTCACGACAAAGAGCAGAGTTTGGTGGACAAGCACACAGATTTCTATGTGTCTTAAGCTTAACTTTTCTGAACCTCCGTCTCCTCTTCCACAAGAGAAAGATTAAATTTTACCTACATCACAAGACTGCTCTAAATTCTAAATGAAATAAAACGTGTAAGGAACTTAGAGCAGTAACTGGCACATAGCAAGCATTAAGACAAATGAGAGCTCCTATTATTTATTAGTTGGGATAGATAAGATAATGAAAAGAGGATGAGGATGAATAAAATTTGTGGAGGAGGAAAAGGGTAATAAGGGCAGAGATTCCTCTTAACTGAGATGGCAAGTTGTTGCCTGGACACAGGACATCTATTTTTGGCACTTAAGGCAACTAGATTCCAGAAAGGATCTCTGAGTACAGAATATCAGAAAAATTTTTCTAAAAACACAAAATTCTTACTTTTAAACACATAGCTGAACTGGTAGGAAAGAAGAGGAAATAAGAAAGTATTGGGTTGGTCCAAACGTTTGCTCCGGTTTTTCTGTAACATCTTATGAAAACCCCAAATGAACTTTTTTAGCCAACCCAATACAAGTCCAAGGAAGAAAGTAAGCACTGGAATCATCTTTCCCTGGAGGTCATTTTGCAAGTCTCTGCTGCTGCTAAGTCGCTTCTGTCGTGTCCGACTCTGTGCAACCCCACAGACAGCAGCCCACCAGGCTCCCCCGTCCCTGGGACTCTCCAGGCAAGAACACTGGAGTGGGTTGCCATTTCCTTCTCCAGTGCATCAAAGCGAAACGTGAAAGCGAAGTCACTAGCAGCTGACAATTCTGGTTTAACAGCCTAAGCGTGAGTGGCAAAATACAAGTCCTCAGACCACTGCAATGTGAGAGTTTGCATTAAAGACCACTGGATAAATTCAGGAGCCCCTTAAAGACAATGAGGACAGTGGATGAAACCGGGGGGGGGGGGGGATCCACAAGAAGATGGATAGTGGGAATGCTATTGTGTTTCAGCCTTAGGTCCTAGATGGAGCAGAACAAAAGAAAAAAAATAATCTCCCGTGGTCATTCCTAGCTCATCATGAGCCCACCCACACGCAGGCTTGGAGCTAGAACTCATACCATTTGAGCAGCTTCAGGTTGATGGCACCATAATACATCTGACAGAGCAGGAGCCAATCCTCTCTTGAGGAGCATACTTAAAGACGGACCTTAAGGATATCAGAGGAATTTGGGACCAATTTTAAAAGTCTCTGAGCATATCTGGAAGCGAGTTGTCATTATCATCATCATGAAATAAATAACTGCAGGATCAGCTTTAAACAGCAGATGATGGAATTACCAGATACCAAATACAACTAAGTTTAAAGAACTGTACAAAAGTATTTAAAGTATCTGGAACTTCTATGATGATCCAGTGATTAAGGATCAGTATGTCCACTGCAGGGGCCATGGGTTTGATGCCTGGTCTGGGGAACTGAGATGCCACATGCCGCTGGGTGTGGCCAAAACAAACAAAAAAATATTTAAAGTATCAATATTATCAACTCTACTTCAATAACATTTTAAGTGGCTTAATTATAAAAAAAATAATAAAGTATCAACACTGATGAGACAAAGTAGAAAAAGACGACATTTTTAAAAGTCTAACCCTGGTGGTTCAGATGGTAAAGAATCTGAATTGTGTCTGCAATGTGGGAGACATGAGTTTGATTCTTGGATCGGGAGGATCACTTAGAGAAGGGAATGGCTATCCACTCCAGTATTCTTGCCTGGAGAATTCCATGGACAGAGGAGCCTGCAGGCTACAGTCCATAGGGTAGCAAGAGTTGGACAGGATTGAGCAACTAACACTTTCACACTTTCACTTTCAAAGACTACAAATAAATAGTTAAAATTTGAACCTCAGTGGAAGATTTAAATATTGGTTTAGACACAGATGAAAGGAAAACTGCTAGTGACCTGGAAAATAGATCTGAAAAAACTACACAGAATAAAGCACTTTATTTGAAGGGGAAGCCGAGAAGCCCACTACCATAGTGACAGATGTTAATATGCATTTCTCAGTTATTGATAAAGAAGCAAATGGAGAATATGGTAAAGCAGTAGAAGATTTTACTGCAGGTCCCTGGTGTTTGGATTTCCAGTTCCTGGACAGAGGAAACATGGTGGGTTTCCAGGGGGTTGCAAAGAGTCAGACACGACTGAGTGACTGAGCACCCACACATGCGCACAAATGAAAAGTAAAGTTCCTGTCCTCATGGCATTTACATTTTTTTCTATACTTTCATATATGTAAATATGCATACTTTTAATTTTAAGACAAATGAAGAGGAAAAAAAAAAAACCCAAGATCATTAGTTAGCAATTATTCACATTACTCATGTATCTGTTATTTCCTCAGCAAGGAACCAGATGGCAGTAATCACAGTATTCTTCTTATCTCCTGGCAGAGTACCTGCTTAAAGAAGGCACTTAATGAAGTTCTGTGGGTCCAAAAGTCGAGAGAGTTAAAGGGAAAAGACAAAAGGCAACTGGAATCATGGGTCCCTCACATCTTTGGGCAGGCCCTAGTAGACTGGCAAACCAGCTCCCTGGTCGGGGGGTGGGAGTCCTAACTAATCTGTAGTGTCAGCTGATTATTTCAAGTTTCCAATGTTACGTCTCTAAACACAAAGCTTAGAAAACATACTCTCGAAGTGGTACAAAACAGCTCCAGCGCACCAGTATCCGGCAATGATACAACCTTTACATCTTTCTGCCTCCAGTTCCTTTTTTTTTTTTTTAATTGGCCACATCAAGTCTTAGTTGCAGCACACAGGACCTTGGTTGCACCATGTGGGGTCTTTCATTGCATCCCACAGACTCTCTGGTTGTGGCACTCGGGCTCAGTTGCTCCATGGCGTGTGGGATCTTATTAGGTTGGTACAAAAGTAATTGCGGTTTCAGACTGTAAATTTTAAATCATTATAACTAGGCTCAAACACATCTTTATTAATCAAAATAGGAACCATTAGAATCAACACATTTTTGTCAATGAGAAATAAGTTTGTTTATTCCTGTAGTGTAAATATCCGTGCTTCGGGATTCAGTGGACTCTTGAAAAGCATTTTCTGCATTCTGCTGCTTATGGAAGCATTTTGTGTGCAAAAAGTTGCTGAGATGCTTGAAGAAGTGGTAGTAAGTTGATGAGATGTCAGGTGAATACGGAGGATGATGCAAAACTTTGTAGCCCAATTCAATCAACTTCTGAAGCATTGGTTGTGCGACCCGTGGCTGGGCGTTGTCGAGGAGAACTGGGGGCCCTTTCTGTTGACCAATGCAGGCTGCAGGTGTTGCAGTTTTCCGTGCATCGCATCGATTTGGTGAGCATACTTCTCAGATGTGATGGTTTCGCCAGGATTCAGAAAGCTGTAGCAGGTCAGACGGGCAGCAGACCACAAAGCAATGACCGTGAGTTTTTTTGGTGCAAGTTTGACTTTGGGAAGTGCTTTGGAGCTTCTTCTTGGTCCAACCACTGAGCTGGTCATTGCCAGTTGTCATATAGAATCCACTTTTTGTGCATCACAATTCCGTCTAGAAATGGTTCACGGTTGTTGAGTGAACCAATAAGAGAACAACAATGAGAGAAGGTGACACTTCTAAATGATTTTTCTGATTTTTGGTCAGCTTATGAAATACCCACTTATTGAGCTTTTTAATCTTTTCTATTTGCTTCAAATGCTGAATGACCATAGAATGGTTGATGTTGAGTTCTTTGGCAATTTCTCATATAGTCCTTTCAATTGGTCATTGTCAACTTTTGACGGCCAGCCACTGTGCTCCTCATCTTCAAGGCTCTCGTTTCCTCTGAAAAACTTCTTGAACCATCACTACACTGTACGTTCATTAGCAGTTCCTGGGTCAAATATGTTGTTGGTGTTGCAAGCTGTCTCTGCTGCTTTCCGATCCATTTTGAACTCGAATAAAAAAATCATTCAAATTTGCTTTTTGTCTAACATTATTTCTATAATCTAAAATAAACATAAAATAAATAGCAAGTAATAAGTAGCAAAAAAAAAAAAGAAAGAAATGCACATGAAAATCGTGTATAACATAACCACATTTATTTTTAAATGTATTGCAATATCAAACAGTGAATTTCAACAGTGCAAAACCAAGGTTACTTTTGCACCAACCTAATAGTTCCAGGACTAGGGATTGAACCCACATCCCCTGCATTGCAAGGCAGATTCTAAACCACTGGACCACCAGGGAAGTCCCAGCCTTCCAGTTCTGATGGAGAAAAGAGGAGCAGAGGGAGAAGCTGGGGTGCAGAGATCAACCACACCAAACCCCCCTTTTGGCCTAGTTTGCTTTCCTTTTCAGAATCTGATCTCCAGATAATCAGAGAGTTGCCTAGAACAAATGAAGACCGACTCTGTGCAAGACCTTGGTGATGCAAAGGATACAGAAAACAGAAAGTCAGGATCCCCACTCTCACAATGTAGTTAGGGAGGGAGTCAGAATGATTGCAAGATGATATTTTTAAAAATGGTAGAGAATGGGGACTTTCCCTGGTGGGCCAGTGGTAAAGACTGTGCTCCCAATGCTGGAGGCCTGGGTTCCAATCCTGGTCAGGGAACTAGATCCCACAACTAAGACTGCCGCAACTAAGATCAAGTGCAGCCAGAAAAAAGTGGTAGAGAATATATAACTGATTAATTTTGCTGTATACCTGAAACTAACACAACATTGTAAATCAACTATTCTCCAAAAAAATTTTTGTTAATATTATGAAAGTATTTCACTGTATAGCAATTCAGCTAAGTGATAGCTCTGATGCTTTGGATTAACTTTTTGTTGTCTTTTCTGTTGATTAACTTCTCCTTTACATTTCTGCCACCTCAAAAATGCATTGAAAAGGACATTTAATGAATAAAATTATGCTGTTCACCTGAAACTACCACAACATTGTTATATTGGCTTTGCACACATGCTAAGTTGCTTCAGTTGTGTCCCACTCTTTCTGACCCAATGGACTACAACCCACCAGGCTCCTGTGTCCATGGGATTCTCCAGACAAGAATACTGGAGTGGGTTGCTGTGCCCTTCTCCAGAGGATCTTCCTGACTCAGGGATCGAACCTGTGTCTCTTACATCTCCTGCATTGGCAGGCAGGCTCTTTAACACCAGCACCACCACGAAGTCCTATATCAGCCATCAGTTCAGTTCAATTCAGTCGCTCAGTCGTGTCCAACTCTTTGCAACCCCATGAATCGCAGCACACCAGGCCTCCCTGTCTATCACCAACTCCTGGAGTTCACTCAAACTCATGTCCATCGAGTCAGTGATGCCATCCAACCATCTCATCCTCTGTCGTCCCCTTCTCCTCCTGCCCCCAATCCCTCCCAGAATCAGGGTCTTTTCAAATGAGTCAATTCTTCACATCAGGTGGCCAAAGTATTAGAGTTTCAGCTTCAGCATCAGTACTTCCAATGAACTCCCAGGACTGATCTCCTTCAGAATGGACTGGTTGTACCTCCTTGCAGTCCAAGGGACTCTCAAGAGTCTTCTCCAACACCACAGTTCAAAAGCATCAATTCTTTGGTGCTCATCTTTCTTCACAGTCCAACTCTCACATCTATACATGACCACTGGAAAAACCACAGCCTTGACTAGACGGACCTTTGTTGACAAAGTAATGTCTCTGCTTTTTAAAATGCTGTACAAAATGTTTTTGGTGTTAAAAGATAAAAATAAATTTTAAATAATAAATAAACAAAGATTAAAAACAACAAAAAACAAATAAAATTACATATTATTTTTTAAATGGTAGATAAAATGAACTCTCTCAGAAATATGATTTTTTATGGAAGTCCAGATGCAGTATAATGAGGGCTCTCATGTCAGACATATGACATGAAAGGATCAAATCCTTACTCTGTCACTTGCAGGTCCTGTGACCTTAAACAATTAATCAGCAACTCTGTGTCCAGACCATCATGAGAATGAAATATGACAATGCACGGACAGTCATCACATGGTACCTGGCACACAGTCAGCACTCCACTAATACTAGAGTTAATAACTGTACTGAAAGCAACTATACTCCAATAAAAATTAATTAAAAAAAAAAAAACAGAGAAAACCATAACTGTACCAATATCCATAGTATTTGTCATACTACATGAATAAAGACAACAAAATAGAAAAGATAGGGGATAATTCATGGACTAGTCAGTAATCTAGTTCTATTAGAATCTGTATGATTAATGGACGATAAGTTGAAAAATTATTGGGGAGGGTGCTGAGAGTCGGGGGCTTCCCAAGTGGCTCAGTGGTAAAGAATCCACCTGCCAATGCATGAGACGCAGACTCAACCCTTGGGTCAGAAGATCCCCTGGAGAAGGAAACGGCAACCCACTTCGGTATTCTTGCTTGAAAATTCCCATGGACAGATAAGCCTGGTGGGCTACAGTCCAGGGTGTCACAAAAGAGAACTGACTGAGCACACACTGAGAGCTGGACTGAGGAATCTGCACTTAAATTTTATTGTACATGATAAAGGGTCAGTAAAACTTTGGTGACTCAATCTGAGCTGCATTTTGGGAAGATCAAGCTTGATAGTTTCTGCTAAAGTTTGAGCAGATTAAAAAAAAAAAACAAATGTTGAGTGTGGTCACCGGACCTGGGCTGTCAGGATTCTGCTCTCAGGGATCTCCTTGTGGTCTCATCCCTGGGGATGATTTCTCTCCAAAGTAGGCAGCAACTATTTTTCTGGAATGATGCAAAGGCCTCTTTCCCCTTTCCTACTCTGCTATTTTTTGGCTTACAGAGTCACTAAATGTAAACATCCTTTAAAAAGATCCCAAGCCAATTTATTCCAAAGAGTAAGAGTTATCTAGGAATTGAAGGCCCATCAAGATAAGGCTGCTTCCAAGTCATAGTCTGCAATATCTTTGCCCAAGTTTTGGGGGAACCAGGTCACCAACACTGGCTTTTCACATTTCTCATTATCTTATGTAAGAGGCTAGTTTTTCAAGTTTGTTGACACATGAAGCAAATAAGCTGTTGGAGAAGTCTGTTGCAAAACTGGAAACAAAATGTATCTCAAATATTTTATAACCACTGAGAATCAGAGGTTGGGAGGTGGCCCAAAAATTCCTGCTTCCTGTTGAAAGCACACTCAGCTCAGTGGGATACATTTGTCTGGTTGTGATATGTAAATGATCTCTGATCGGTATTTACACTTGAAATTTTCACTGATTCCTGTTATTTCAGACCGCATACGCCCACACAACTATGGTTACTTGGAATCTTTGACTGGAATACATCAGGAGTAATCGGGCTGGTATGCCATCTTTTGTTGATAATTGGAAACTTTTGGATGCAACACAAGAAGTTAACAGATTGCCCTGAACCTAGCCATATGTTTGAGGAGTTGTAGCAACAATAATTTTCTGCATATTTCTAGCTGGAACTCAAGAACTTTGTGACTACTGCATAGGTCTAGCCCTAATGGTCTCCAGAATAGTATTTCAAAAACAGAAACAAGATCCTTGCCTAATAAATTATTCATAGACCTGGTTGGGACCCCATATTTCACAAGACCTATTCAAAAGGCCTTTCTTTTATTAAACTACAGTCAGGCCTCGGGGCAAAGATAAAGGTTTCCATTGCAAGGCAAATCAAACACCCCCACGCAATTTATCATGTGTACTGATTGAAACTGGAGGACTCAATGGGATGTTAAATATTTTCCACATCTGATTATAAAAGTGAGAGAAGAAACACAGATGGAGATGATTGTATTTTGGATGAATCTGGGAAAACAAGGAGGCTTATATTTTAATATATCATATTTTCCTCCCCTAAATACTACTGATTCCCTGGTGGCTCAGATAGTAAAGAATCTGCCTGCAATGTGGGAGACCTGGGTTCGATCCCTGGGTTGGAAAGATTCCCCTGGAAGGGGGCATGGCACCCCACTCCAGTATTCTTGCCTGGAGAATTCCACGGACAGAGAAATACTATTGAAAGAGTTGTTTCTCTAGAAAAATCTATTAGGTAAAAACTAGTCAGTCAAGATGAGGAGGCAAATTTGATTCACAGGATAGAGAAACAAAAATCTAATTAAACATCAAGGATAAACACAATAAAAGCTTTAAAAATACCCCCAATACTGAGTATACATCAGAGATAGCAAATTTATGTAAAGAAAACATGGTGTATAAATTACTCATATGTGAAATAATAGTATTATCAATATCAGTTCAATTCAGTTCAGTCGCTCAGTCGTGTTCAACTCTTTGCAATCCCATGAATTGCAGCACGCCAGGCCTCCCTGTCCATCACCAACTCCAGGAGTTCACTCAGACTCGTGTCCATCGAGTCAGTGATGCCATCCAGCCATCTCATCCTCTGTCGTCCCCTTCTCCTCCTGCCCTCAATCCCTCCCAGCATCAGAGTCTTTTCCAAAGAGTCAACTCTTCGCATGAGGTGGCCAAAGTACTGGAGTTTCAGCTTTAGCATCAGTCCTTCCAATAAACACCCAGGACTGATTTCCTTCAGAATGGACTGGTTGGATCTCCTTGCAGTCCAAGGGACTCTCAAGAGTCTTCTCCAACACCACAGTTCAAAAGCATCAATTCTTCGGCGCTCAGCTTTCTTCACAGTCCAACTCTCATATCCATACATGACCACATGAAAAACCATAGCTTTGACTAGACGGACCTTTGTTGGCAAAGTAATGTCTCTGCTTTTGAATATGCTATCTAGGTTGGTCATAACTTTCCTTCCAAGGAGTAAGCGTCTTTTAATTTCATGGCTGCAGTCACAAAATATTAGATGAAGTTAAAAAAGGCCAGGATGGTGAAAACCTTAACTAGGCTTTGGTAGGACCATAACTTGGTGGAAGGGAGGGACCATGATTAGTCTAGAGAGCTTAAGACTGAAAAACCAGAAATGAAGCTTCCAACCTCACTTTATCACCAACAAGCTGTGTAATATTATTCTTATTCTCTCTAATTTCACTTTCCTTCTCAGTAAAATGAGGAAGCCAGCAACAGACACGTGAAAATATACTCATCATCACTAATAATTAGAGAAATGCAAATCAAAATTACAATGAGATATCACCTCATACCAGTTAGACTGGCCATCATTAAAAAGTCTACAAATATTAATAACATATGCTGGAGAGTGTGTACAGAAAAGGGAAACCTCTTACACTGTTGGTAGGAATGTAAATTGATGCAGCCAATATGGAGAACAGTATGGAGGTTCCGCAAAAAACTAAAAATAGAATACCATATAATCCAGCAATCCAACTCCTGGGCTTATATCTGGAATTCAAAAAGATACATGCACCCTAATGTTCACTGCAGCACAATTTACAATAGCCAAGACATGGAAACAGCCTAAATATCCATCAACAGATGAATGGATAAATGTGATACATATATATCTACAATGGAATACTATTCACTCATAAAAAAGAATGAAATAATGCCATTTGCAGCAACATGGATGCACCTAGAGATTATCATATTAAGTGAAGTAAGTCAGAAAGAGAACAACAAATGCTATATGATATCACTTATATGTGGAATCTAAAATACAACACAAATGAACATACCTAAGAAACAGATGGTAATGAATCCGCCTGCAATGCAGGAGACCTGGGTGCGATCCCTAGGTAGGGAACATCCCCTGGAGGAGGGCACGGCAACGCACTCCAGTACTCTTGACTGGAGAATCCCATGGACGGAGGAGCCTGGCAGGCTACAGTCCGTGGGGTCACAAAGAGTCGGACATGACTGAGTGACTAAGCACAGCACAGCAAGAAACAGAAATAGACTCACAGATAGAGGAACAGACTTGTGGTCGCCAAGGGGAAGAGGGGATTGGGGAGGGAAAGATTGGAAGTTTGGGATTAACAGGTGCAAATCGTTATATATATGGGTTTCCCAGGGGCACTAGTGGTACAGAACCTGCCTGCCAATACAGGACATGTAGAATGGATAAAGAACAAGGTTCTGCTACATAGCACAGGGAATTATATTTAATATCTTGTAACAAAATAATGGAAAAGAAAAAAATGAGGCGACAAGGCTGTACTATTTTTACTCTCTCTACATGCTAAAATTCAAATTTAAAAAAAAATTCAACCTATTGCTCTCTCTTCATATATCTAGTCTAATTTCACATGAAATTAATGTACTTAAGAAAGTGAAGAGTAATATCATTAATAGGATTTTTTTTCATTAATAGGATTTTATATTGAAAATTTTCTGCAGACAAAAGGCTTCATTCAGTCTACCATCAATTCATGCTTTAATTCATTCAACAAAAATTGATTTCAAAGCCCAATGCCTATTGTGAGCCAGAATTGCAAACCTATACTATTCCATAAAAGGCTTTCCATATAAAATATAAAAGTGAACAGGAAAAATTACCTGCCCTCAAGGAGTTGATAGTCTAGTGGTAAAAACAGACACATAACCTGAATAAAGGCACAAGAAATGACAGAGGTAAACGACAGCAAGCTTTGGGAGAATGGAGAAAAGATATCCCTTCCTTAGAGGAGGAAGGCTTTCTAAAGGAGGTGACACTTGAGCTAAAGGATGAGGATTAGCTCTTGCAGGTAGAGAAGAAAAAGGGCCACAAAGTAGAAAAGAGTAGGAGCAGAAAGAATGACACACAGCTCACAGCTGCTGGACTGTAAAGCGCAAGATAAGGAACAATAGGACAGGAGGTAAGCGAGGACTAAGATCATGGAAATACTCAGTGTTTTACTTTAACCCAGATCTACTGATTCAGAATCTCTTGGGATGGGGTCTGGGGTTCTGTATTTTGAAAGAAATATTCCAAGGACTTCCTGGGTGGTCCAGTGCTTAAGATTCCATGCTTCCACTGCAGAGGGCGAGGGTTCAATCCCTGGTCAGGGAACTAAGACATCACATGCCAGGTGGTATCGCCAAAAAATGAAAAATATTAAATCCCAATATTTCAGATCCACCTAAAATTTGAGAATCATTTGTATTAAGTGCTTTTCCACCCATTATTTTTACTTAATTTCCACTACAACACTATGAGTTATGCGAGTTGGGTTCAAGGAAATATTTCTTTCCCTAGGAGAACTGATGAGAACAACATAGATGTTATGCACTGAATAAACACTGGGATAGATGGATAGACAGGAGTCTCAGGAAAAGAGAATAAAACTGGGAAATGGGTGCCAGAAATACGTTTCAAAGTGGAGATTTAATCTCTAAAAGGTAAAATATCCAGGCCACAGACTGGACAAAATCAGATATAATGAACACGAGCAGTTGAAACATCTCCTAAAGCCTCAGTTTCTATTCTGTGAAATAGGAATAGTAAAATCTTTGAAAGACTGTGTAGACTGAGGCATTTGCCCTACTTTCAAGCTAATAGATCAGCCGGCCATATGATAGTAGACAACTACTATCTTATGACAGTAAGATAGTAGTTTATCTACCTTCTAATTCTTATGATAATAGAAGATATAAGATTCCTGGGTCAGAGGCAAAGGACAGTTTATGACTTACAGCAACAGCAGTAGCCAGAGAATCAGCATTTTTGTGCTAGCTCCTCAAGTCCCACTTCCCATATGGAGATGCAAAGAAAGTTCTGTTACAAAAGAGGAGCCCTGAGTTTAAGGAACACGAATCAATAAACACATCTGTCCTTTATTCTGATAGGAGATACATCTCTATCTTCCAAGGTTTCTTGTTATATAAACATCCTTCAAAACTTAGTCTGGAACAGGGTGGAGCCAGTACCTTGCTCACAAGAAATGCAGAAATGTGACAAGAGACACTCAGAGAACTGTTTCCTCATAATAGAGACCTCAGAAGGAAATGGCAACCCATTCTGGAAAATCTCTTGGATAGAGGAGCCTGGAGGGCTACAGTCCATGGGGTCACAAAGAGTTGGACACGACTGAGTGATTAATCACAGCACAGCAATGATCTAACAGTTAAATGGTTTAAAACATACAAGTTATTTGACAAAGTGTTCCGAATGCAGAAATAAGTCAGTAAAAGTGATGCTATTATTAGTGTTATAGTAACTGTCATTTGGGGTTTTGTTGCTGCTATTACACATTACTCACATTACAGCTGGCTTATGGTTTACCCACCAGCCTCTAACTCACCTTGGTCAGGAAGAGGACTGATCCAGAAACCAAGAGCAGCATGGATTCTGCAGTGGAGCTAAATGGCCATGGCTGGGGAATGGGGAGTAAAAAGGGAAGACTGCTGCTGCTGCTGCTGCTAAGTCGCGTCAGTGGTGTCCAACTCTGTGCAACCCCACAGATGGCAGCCCACCAGGCTCCCCTGTCCCTGGGATTCTCCAGGCAAGAACATTGGAGTGGGTTGCCATTTCCTTCTCCAGTGCATGAAAAGTGAAAGTGAAAGTGAAGTCGCTCAATCATGTCTGACTCTTAGCAACCCCATGGACTGCAGCCTACCAGGCTCCTCCATCCATGGGATTTTCCAGGCAAGAGTACTGGAGTGGGGTGCCATAGCAATACAGTCCCCCAGCATGTCAGCAGTAACAGCAATGGTCAGTCCTCTGCAACCTGTGATTAACAGGGTAAGTGATAAAGCTGGGAATTGTGGTCATGGGCTTCAACCTCTAATATTCTATTTCCTTATCTATCCAAACAGAATCTGGAAATTCCAAACACAGCATCCCCCTATGTGGAATACCTCCCCCGCCCCTCTTTACCACCTGTTTTCTGGAAGGTGGCACATAGTAGAGAGAACCCAGGAAGTCCTGGACTTGATTCCAAGCTTTGCAACTTATGGAAACTTTTTTTAAAAACAGAAAAACTGATATTTAAGTCTTTTGTATTTCTACTACCCAGGATAAGTTTTAAACAGAGTGATGAATTTTGTTTTGACATAGGGCATCAGTCTCCTTGAGGTCCAGCCTTTGGTGTCCACTTCCAGAAGATGATGGGCCTAGATCTGCCCTTCAAGGCCTAAAATATAGGTCTTACTGCTCCTTTACTCTGTCCGGGGACTTTCCTCACAGTCCAGTGGTTAAGACTTTGAGCTCCCAGTGTATCTGTTGCAGGGGACACAGGTTCGATCCCTGGTCAGGGAACTAAGATCACACATGCTGTGCAGCCATGTATTTATGGGCAGAGCCCAAGCCATTTGGAATTTGTACTCCTTATTTAGCTTCCTCACAGGATTCAGTCTTTCCCATAAAAATACCTTATGGTGCTTTTTCGTAGCTCAGTATGCCATTAATGGTGAAAACTTTCAATCAACCCAAGAAGCACAGGTCAACTGTATGGCGATCGTCTGGTCTATTTGTAATTTAAGGCCTATGGAGACCCACTCCAGTATTCTTGCCAGGAAGGCTCCATGGACAGAGCAGCCTGGTGGGCTATAGTCCAGGGGGTTGCCAAGAGCTGGACATGACTGAGCACACACACATCTTCAAAATGTATTCTAGGACACTTAAGTCATTTCCCAGTAGGAATGGTTCTTTTCTTCTTGATTCTTCGTGGAATATTTGTTTGCTTCCTTTGCATATAGCAGGGTCTATGCCTCTGATGTAGTATGGGATTTGAGAATGGAAGCTAGGCTTGGAGTCACTCTGAATTCAAGACCAAGCTTTATTACTTCCTAGTTCTCCGGGAGACAGCATCTTGAGGGGATGAACTCAGGCAGCCACGGGTTGGAATTCTAGCTGTTCACTAGGTAGGTGACTTTGTGCTGACCACATAACGTTTCTGAGCCTCAACTTGCCCATTTATAAAATAGGAAGGATAATACCTATCTAGCAGTGTCTTCTATGAGTAGTTTATGAGCTACCATAACTACCACAATGCTTGTCACATTATAGCTGAGAACTGTGGCAAAGTGGGGAGTATGTGTTTCACCTAACATGCCCACCTCTCCAGCCCACAGTTACCCCACAAGAGGACAAATACATATTAGTACATCTTTTTTTTTTTCCAAAAGGAGTCAGCAACCTGAGTTTTTAGGTACATGCTCTCAGTTTTTAAATACTGGCTCACTAAAAAACAACCATACACAGAATCTGGCATCCAGTCTCCAGTAAGATTATTACTTTGAGACGTTAGTTTGCCATCTTCTTGGTCAGCCAGCTTTCTGAGTAAAGTTGAATTCCTTGCCTCAACACCTCATCTCTCAGATTCATTGGCCTCTTGTGTAGTGAGCAGAGACAGCTCGGCCTCGGTAACAGGAAACTGCTCAGAGAATTCATGCAAGTGGAACTTACAGCTTCCTGATCAGACTCAGCATTCAGACATCAAAGAAGAGTGCAATACCTGTGTGGAAACAGAGGACAGAAAGAGATCAATCCCTGTGCCTTTGGAGTAGGAGCACTGACTCCAAGACCCTAGACTACCAGAGAACTAACCCTCAGTTCAGTTCAGTCATTCAATCGTGTTTGACTCTTTGAGACCCCATGAACCACAGCACCCGAGGCCTCCCTGTCCATCACCAACTGCTGGAGTCTACCCAAACCCATGTCCACTGAGTCAGTGATGCCATCCAACCATCTCATCTTCTGTTGTCCCCTTCTCCTCCTGCCCTCAATCTTTCCCAGTATCAGGGTCTTTTCAAATGAGTCAACTCTTCTTCGCATCAGATGGCCAAAGTATTGGAGTTTCAGCTTCAACATCAGTCCTTCCAATGAACACCCAGGACTGATCTCCTTTAGGATGGACTGGTTGGATCTCTTTGCAGTCCAAGGGACTCTCAAGAGTCTTCTCCAACACCACAGTTCAAAAGCATCAATTCTTCGGCACTCAGCTTTCTTTATTGTCCAACTCTCACATCCATACATGACTGAACTGACCCTAGGGAGTATCAGATACTGAGAACTCACACAAAGGAAACCACTTGAATACAAGACCCGGCATCACCCAACCACCAGTAGCACCCTGTGCAGGATGCCTAATCTAAACAACAAACAAAACAAAAATACAAACCCAATCATCAGCAGACAGGATTACCACCTCACTCAGCCTTGCCCATCAGAGAAAAACAAACAAACAAACAAACTCAGCACAAATCTCACCCTATACAAAGCTTACACAAACCACTGGACCAACCTTAGGAGGGCAGAAACCAAAAGGAAGAAAGAATTCAACCTTGAAGCCTGGGAAAAGGAGACCTCAAACACAATAATTAAAAAAATAATAATAATGAAAAGGCAAAGAAATACTACACAAATGAAGGAACAAACTAGAAACACAGAAGTCCAAATAAATGAAGAGGAAATAGGCAAACTACCTATTTCCTAAGAATTCAGAATAATGATAGTAAGGATGATCAAAAACCTTGAAAACAAAATGGAGAAAATGCAAGAATCAATTAATAAAGACCTAGAAGAATTAAAGAATAAACATACAGAGACAAACAACACAATTACTGAAATTAAAAATACTCTAGAAGGAATCAATAGCAGAATATCTAAAACAGAAGAACAAATCAGTGAGCCGGAAGATAAAATAATGGAAATAAGTTCTGAAGAGCAGAATAAAGTTTAAAAAAATGAAAAGAACTGAGGATAGTCTCAGAGACCTCTGGGACAATATCAAATGTGCCAACATTTGAACGATAGGGGTCCCAGAAGAAGAGAAAAAGAAAAGGTATGAGAAAATTTTTGAAGAGATTATAGTTGAAAATGTCCCCAACATGGAAAAGGAAATAGTCAATCAAGTCCAAGACGCACAAAGAGTCCCAAACAGGATAAACCCAAGGAGAAACATGCCAAGACACATACTGATCAAACTAACAAAGACTAAACACAAAGAAAGAATATTAAAAGCAGCAAGAGAGAAGCAACCAGTAGCATACAAGGGAAACCCCACATGCTTAACAGTTGATCTTTCAGCAGAAACTCTTCAGGTCAGAAGGGAATGAATGTCAGGATATATTTAAAGTATTGAAAGGGAAAAATCTGCAACCAAGATTACATTACCTGGCAAGGATCTCATTCAAAATTGATGGAGAAATAAAAAGCTTTTCAGACAAGCAAAAGTTAAGAGAATTCAGTACCACCAAACCAACTTTACAACAAATGTTAAAGGGACTTATATACTCAAGAAATATAAGAAAAAGATCTACAAAATCAACCCCAAACAATTAAGAAAATGGCAATAGGAATATTAATTCAGTCTCTCAGTCATGTCAGACTCTTTGAGACCCCCTGGACTGTAGCACCCCAGGCCTCCCTATCCATTACCAACTCCCGGAGTTTACTCTAACTCATGTCCATTGAGTTGGTGATGCCATCCAACCATCTCATCTTCTGCCGTCCCCTTCTCCTCCCTCCTTCGATCTTTCCCAGGTCTTTTCAAATGAGTCAGTTCTTTGCATCAGGTGGCCAAAGTATTGCAGCTTCAGCTTCAGCATCAATCCTTCCAATGAATATTCAGGACTGATTTCCTTTAGGATAGACTGGTTAGATCACCTTATCAATAATTGCTTTAAATGCAAATAGAGAATAGATACAAAAACAAGACCCATATATATGCTATCTACAAGAAACCCACTTCAGACCTCAAGACACATACAGACTGAAAGTGAGAGGACAGAAAAATATATTCTATGAAAATGGGAAGCAAAAGAAACTGGAGTAGCAATCCTCATATCAGACAAAATAGGCCTTAAAATAAAGAAGATTACAAAAGATAAGGAAGGACACTACACAATGATCAAGGGATCAATCCAAGAGGAGGACATAACAATTGTAAATATCTATGCATCCAACATAGGAGCACCTCAATACATAAGATAAACACTAACAGACATAAGACATAAGGGCTTCTCTTGTGGCTCAGCTGGTAAAGAATCCACCTGCAGTGCAGAAAACCTGGGTTCGATCCCTGGGTTGGGAAGATCCCCTAGAGGAGGAAATACTCCTGTATTCTGGCCTGGAGAACTCCATGGACTTATGTATAGTCCATGGGGTCACAAAGAGTCAGATATGACTGTGTGACTTTCACTAACTTTAACCACACTAACAGACATAAAAGGAGAAATTGACAGTAACACAATAATAGTAGGAGACTTTAACACCCCACTCACACCAGTGGACAGATCATCAAAACAGAAAATTAATAAGGAAACACAAGTCTTAAGTGATACATTATATGAGATGAATCTCATTGATATCTTAGGACATTCCATCCAACTGCAGAAGAATACACCTTCTTCTCAAGTGCACATGGAACATTCTCCAGGATAGACCACATCTTGGGTCACAAATCAAACCTCAACCTCAGTAAATTTAAGAAAACTGAAATCATATCAAGCATCTTCTCCAACCACAACGCTATGAGACTAGATATCAATTACAAGAAAAAAAAACTATGAGAAACACAAACACATGGAGATTAAACAACACGTTTCTAAATAACCAACAGGCTACTTAAGAAATCAAAAGGGAAATCAAAAAATTTCTAGAAACAAATGACAATGAAAATACGACAACTCATAACCTATGGGATACAGCAAAAGCAGTTCTAAGAGGGAAGTTTATAGCAATACAATCCTACCTCAAGAAATAAAAAAAAATTTATACCTAAAACAACTGGAAAAAGAAGAAAAAAAATAGTAGAAGGTAACAAGTCCTAAAGATCCAAGCAGAAATAAATGAAAAAGAAATGAAAAAAAAGTAGTAAAGATTAATAAAAATAAAAGCTGGTTCTTTGAGAAGATAAACAAAATTGACAAACCTTTAGCCAGACTCATCAAGAAAAAAAGAGAGAAGAATCAAATAAACAAAATTAGAAATGAAAAAAGAGAGGTTACAACAGACAATGCTGAAATACAAAGGATTATAAAAGACTATTATGAACAACTATATGGCAATAAAACAGATAACCTGGAAGAAATGGACAGATTCTTAGAAAAGTTCAATCTTCCAAGACTGAACCAGGAAGAAATAAAAATTATGAACAACCCAATTACAAGCACTGAAATTGAAGCTATGATCAAAAATCTCCCAAAAAACAAAACTCCAGGACCAGATGGCTTCACAGAAGAATTCTATCAAATATTTAGAGACGAGCTAATGTCTATCCCTCTAAAACTTTTCAAACAATTGCAGAGGAAGGAACACTTCCAAACTCATTCTACAAGGCCACCATCACCCTGATACCAAAACCAGACAAAGATGAACACAAAAAAGAAAACTATAGGCCAATATCACTGATGAACATAGATGCAAAAATCCTCAACAAAATTTTAGCAAACAGAATTCAGCAACACATCAAAAAGCTCATACACCATGATCAAGTTGGGTTTATTCCAGGAATCCAAGGACTCTTCAATATATGCAAATTAATCAATGTGATACATTATATTAACAAATTAAAAGATAAAAACCATATGATCATCTCAATAGATACAGAAAAAGCCTTTGACAAAATTCAGCACCCATTTATGATTAAAACACTTCAAAAAATGAGCAGAGAAGGAACCTACCTCAACATAGTAAAGGCCATATATGATAAGTCTACAGCAAACATTATTCTCAGTGGTGAAAACTGAAAGCATTTCCCCTAAGATCAGGAACAAGACAAGGGTGTCCACTTTCACCACTATTATTCAACATAGTTCTGGAAGTCCTAGCTACAGCAATCAGAGAAGAAAAAGAAATAAAAGGAACCCAGATCGGAAAAAAAGATGTAAAGCTCTCACTGTTTGCAGATGACATGATACTGTACATAGAAAACCCTAAATATAGTATCAGAAAATTACTAGAGCTAATCAGTGAATTTAGCAAAGTTGCAGGATACAAAATCAATACACAGAAATCACTTGCATGTCTATACACTAACAATGAAAAGTCAGAAAGAGAATTAGGAATCAATCCCATTCACCACTGCAACAAAAAGAATTAAATATCTAGGAATAAACTTACCTAAGGAGACAAAAGAACTGTACACAGAAAATTATATGACACTAATGAAAGAAATCAAAGATGACATAAACAGACGGAGAGATATTCCATGTTCCTGGGTAGGAAGAATCAATATTGTGAAAATGACTATACTACCAAAAGCAATCTACAGATACAATGCAATCCCTATCAACTTACCAATGGCATTTTTCACAGAACTAGAACAAAAAATTTCACAATGCATATGGAAACACAAAGGAGTCCAAATAGCCAAAGCAGTCTTAAGAAAGAAGAATGGAGCTGGCAGAATCAACCTTCCTGACTTCAGATTATACTACAAAGCTACAGTCATCAAGACAGTATGGTACTGGCACAAAAACAGAAATATAGACCAATGATACATACACACAATGGAATATTACTCAGCCATAAAAAGGAACTCATTTAAGTCAGTCCTGATGAGGTGGATGAACCTAGAGCCTATCATACAGAATGAAGTGAGTCAGAAAAAGAAAGATAAATATCATATTCTAATGCACATATACAGAATCTAGAAAAATGGCACTGAAGAATTTATTTACAGGACAGCAATGGAGAAACAGACATAGAGAATAGACTTATGAACATGGGGAGAGGGGAGGAGAGGGTGAGATGTATAGAAAGAATAAAATAGAAACTTATATTACCATATGTAAAATAGATAGCCAACAGGAATTTCCTGTATGGCTCAGAAAACTCAAACGGGGGCTCTGCATCAATCTAGAGGGGTGGGATGGGGTGGGAGATGGGAGGAAGGTTCAAAAGGGAGGGGATATATGTATACCGATGGCTGATTCATGTTGAGGTTTGACAGAAAACAACAAAATTCTGTAAAGTAATTATCCTTCAATTAAAAAAAAAAAAACACAAAAAAACAAACTTATAGCCCAAACAAAATACTGGGTTGGCCAAAAAGTTCATCCATTACATCTTACAGAAAAACCCAAACAAACTTTTTGGCCAGCTTAATATTTCTCTGAGTCACAAAGAGTCAGACATGACTGAGCAACTAAACACACACACACACACAATGACTAGGAGACTGTTCAGTCACATTCACTTGATATCACTTAAAACCTGAGTTTCTAATATTCCTTAGCTCTTTTTAATTTTATTGTGTAGTTTTCAATGCTCAAGTTCTATCTCCAATTATTTCTTGTAAAGCTACTTCAATATGATATTTGAGAGTGGGGTTGGTGTCTTGCTCAGGAAATAGGCTTGGTTGGTAAACTCACTTTTGGATTATTTCCTTCAAGCTTTGAAAGTGGCCTGCTTCCCTCCAGAAGACTTCACTCTGCCATGACACAAGAACACAACAGCTGGCTGCCTCTGGGAGGCTGAAAATAAACAGGTTCAGAAGCTCTGAGGACGGCAAATGGGCGTTGTAGATGGAGAAACAGCCCAAAATAAATACAGCTGTTGAAGCGGAAAATTCTATTTACTTTGGCTCCTTTGAGGTCTATACTGCAGGAGGGAGAGTTGCTAATCCTGAGACTTTTCATAGACTGACCATGGAGACCCCACTCAGGGGCTGGTCCCGATGCTAAGCACGTTTAAATTGATCATTCACTATATATTTGATGATTAACAGATCAACTAGGTGTTGCAAATGATGGAGGACATTTGAACCCAAAGAAAATTGTGTGGTAAAGATCTCTGCACTGGAGGGTCTGTTAATGTCTTTTCTAGTTTAAAATATAATTCACATTGAACAGTCTTTAACAATTAGGTTTTGTTTCCCATGTAGATGCAATAAAAAAGACACCAGTTTGGGAGGCAGAAAATCTGGAGTCTAGTCTTAGTTTACTGGCCAGCTGTATGACCTTGGTAAATCACTGCAATATTCTGGACCCCTGTTTCCTCAATTATAACGTGAAGATTCAGAGAGATCTCCAGGGGGAAGAGTGAAAAGGGTATGGGATGAGGAACCAGACAGTCCACATGCGCTGCCTGGCTCTTATCACTCTTTCCTGTGAGAACTTGGATGGCGAAGAACACGATCTCTGACTCTCTGTCTCCACCTCTGCCTCACAGGACTAATCACGGTCTCCTTCCTCATGCTGCAGCTGTGGATTAGAGTAGAACTGACACGAAAGTGCTTTGCAAATGGATACACAAGCATGGACATTGGTATCAGCCAGAACTATCTCTGAATCCTGACTCTACCATGTCCATGTGTTTATGAAAAGGTGACTTAAGATCTTTAAAGCACGGGGAACTATATTCAATATCTTGGGATAAACCATAATGGAAAAGAACATTAAAAAGTACATATGTATGTAACTGAGTCACTTTGTTATAGCAAAAATTAGCACAACAGCAGAAATTAGCACAACATTGTAAATCAACTATACTTCAATTTAAAAAAAAAAAAAAGATCTTTAAGCATCATTTTCATAATTTACAGAGTCTAAATCATAAAACCTACTTCATAGGACTGGGTTGTTGTGATGACTAATTTAAGTGAAGTCATGTAGAAAAGTGCAATTAATAGAACAAGGCCTGGCACAAAGTGCCATCAGCAGTTATTCTTTTTTTTAGTAAAAGATAAATGACTTTGACAAGTCATTTTTCCATTCCATAAGTTTATGATTCTGATTGTGCTCATTCATGTCCAACTCTTTGTGACCCTATGGATTGTAGCCCACCAGGCTCCTCTGTCCATGGGATTTTCCAGGCAGGAATACTGGAGTGGATTGCCATTTCCTCCTCCAGGGGATCTTCCTGATCCAGGGATTAAAGCTGTGTCTCCTGCATTGGCAGGCGGATTCTTTACCACTGAGCTACCTGGGAAGACCTCATGATTCAGATTACCTGAATCCCAAACCAAACTTCTTTTTTACACATTGATCTGAATCAAAATTGCTTCCTACCGTTTACTGCCCCCCCACGCACACAAAAAAAATAGGGGCAGGAAGCATCAACAACAAAATAAAAACAGTGATCCAGTATATGGGCATAAACCCAGTTGTCATCTGAAGCCCAAGAGAGAACTGAGCCAAGATATCCAAACATTCTGGCCCAAGTTTAGCCTGTCCTGCAAAGACCTGTCACACTGAGGCAGAAAGTAATGGGAAAAGTTTTCCTCCAGAAAAGATCTCTTTTTTTTCAAAGGGGAGCCCTGGAAAGACTTGGGTCTGTAGTGAGTGACCCAAGAAGCCAAGTAAAAATTCCAGACAGAGCCTGTTGCAGATTGTGTTCTCAGGGCAACATTCCATACTTTCGTAAAATCCAAATCACAAGGGTGACTATCTACATGGCTTTCCAGACTTCATCAATATCATCAGGTACACTTGAAATCAAGCTGCATCTAGACGGTGAGAAAAGGGTTGAAACTCTTCACAAGAGACAACTGAACTAATCATTCATTTATTCATTCCAAACGCAGCTCTTACAAGTCTAATAATAGGCACTATGGTACATGCTACAACCATCAACATGCAAAGTCCCTTATCTTAGTAATGATCTGGAATAGGATTCTCACACATATACTTTAAGAGCTTTGTAATGTCAGGGTTCTAGTGAGTAAATATTAAGATACACGTGTGCATGCTAAGTCACTACAGTTGTGTCCGACTCTTTGCAACCCTATGGACTGTAGCCCATCAGGCTCCTCTGTCCATGGGATTCTCCAGGCAAGAATACTGGAGTGGGCTGCCATGCCCTCATCCAGGGGATCTTCATAACCCAGGGATTGAACCTGGGTCTCCCGCATTGCAGGCAGATTCTTTACCATCTGAGCCACCAGGGAAGCCAAACCAATATTAAATGTATCTATTCTACTACAGATGTCTACTGTTGATAATCTATGTCCCACAAAAGGGAAAAACTAATTATATACATAAACATGTTCATGGAGGTTTTATCTTTTTGGCCAGTTCCCCAACCAGGAATCAAACTTGGGCTCCAGGCATTGGAAGCATGAAGTCCTAACCACTGGATCACCAGGGAACTCCCATGGAGCATTATTTATAGTAGTGTTAGTGGCAATATAAATGTCAAAAAAATTGAATAATGGTTTAAAAAGTTGGGGTGTATGAAATAATGGACTATTTTATGCAGACATTAAAAACAATGCAATTATGAAGACCAGCAAAATGAAAATTTCTTATTCACTCAGATGACGGAAATAATAAAAATTATGATGTATCCAGGACATTCAACATGGGGCATGATTACATATATGAAAAAATATACCTTTGTTTCTGAATAAGGGAATTCATAAAGATATGAATTTCATAAGAATACTAGAATTTGGAATGATTTTTTCCTCTTTTTCTAGACTTTATAGAATGCTATTACACATGTAAGCCCAGTAAGAGTTGATGCATGCAGCAATTTGAGTGGAGAAAATGTTTCTAATCCTTATATTTCCTTCAACACCATATCACTGAATACAAAGCTTACCACTTTTTAATTCTCTTTCAAATCTGGTCCCTTTCTGCATTCTCATTGACACTGCTTTTGTTCAGCTTCTCAGTTCCCCTGACTCCTGACAAAGCCTCCTACTAAATAACCCTCATCTCCATTTGCAGACTTCCCAGGTTTTTCTGCATTCAACTAAAACACTTATTGTCCTCAGATATTCTGTCCTGATGATTAAATGACCTTCCTCCAACACATAAGACATGCACTTGAATATCATGTCTGTGCCTCGGGTTGTCATCATCCCTGACATTAGAGATGCATGTGCAAAGCATAAATTTCCTCTACTATATTTCACATATTCTTTTTTTGGTGTGACTAATTCTGAAGTCCTTCCACTTACACTTAGGAGGTAGAATTGTGCACTAGGCAAGACTTCTGGTTCTACACTAGAATAGCTAACATATTTCTGAAGAATTAGACAAAGGTGAGGGCAATTGTTATACAAGTTATAAGCTTAATTAAAAGTCAAAATAAATAAAATAGTGTGAGTACTCTGCTCCCAATAATGATTGAGTAGGTCCTATCAGACTAAGCCTACACATACAACAACTAAAAGAAAGAAAGAAAGTGAAGTCGTTCAGTCGTGTCTGACTTTTTGGGACCCCATGGACTGTAGCTTACCAGGCTCCTCCGTCCATGGGATTTTCCAAGCAAGAATACTCGAGTGGGTTGCCATTTCCTTCTCCAACAACAATTAAAATCCTAGAACAAATATAAAAGACAACTTGCTGAAAGAACCGGAAAGCAATGAGAAGCAGGCAGAAACTGGGGAGGAATCTACACTCACATGAGGGTAACAGAACCAGGTGAGTTTTCCATTTTCAAATGGATTTGTATTCAAGGGCACGCATTAGTTGGTTGAAACTCAAATAGAAGCCTGTAATCTTCATGGCTTGACAAACCAAAGAACAGAGTGTGGGCAAAAACAATAGCTAAAAAATGAGGGGAGAAATCTAAGAAAGAAGAGAGCCAAAAAAGAAAAGTCTCAAATTCTGTTTATAAATTCTCCCCCAAATCTCTGACTGATCCCTGAACTGTGCATGTGTGGAGCAGACTCTTAAGAGGCCCTGCTAAGGCTAAAGGAGTTAAACAGAGATTACACCTACACAGGAGATAGATTTAGGAGTTTGAGGTCAGCAAAGTGAATTGCCTGCCAAATCAACACTCTCAGAGGAATATAACAGAATTCAGAGACTACAAAATATCTTTATGGTATCCAGGATATAATTCAACATTGCTAGACATATAGAGAACTATAACAATGTGATGCATTTTCAAGAGAAAAGGCAATCAGTGGAGACTGGTCAGTTGTCAGAATTAGCAAAGATTTTATTATAAGTATTCTCAAGAACATAGAAGAAAAACATTCAAATGAATGAGTAGTAGAAAATCCTCCAGCAAAGAAACAATAATTATTTTTTTAAATGGAAATAGTAGAGTGAAAAAATATGTCTGAAATTTAAAAATAAGAGATTTTTCTCAGGAACAGATGACATGACAAGTAAAACAGAAAAAAAAAAAGTCCAGAAGCAAACCCATGAAAGTGTGCAAACATGCGATAAAATGACATTATAGATCAGTGGGTAAAAAACAGCCTACTCAACAAAGTATATGGGACTAAAAAATAAATAAACAACAGCAAAAAAAGAATGGATAGCTCCCTCAGACCACATGCAAAATCAATTCTAGACTGATTAAAGACAAATGAAAAAGGCAAAACTTTAAAAATTTAAAGGATAACACGGTAGAACATTTTCATGGGAAGATAAGGGATTCTTAAACAAGAAACAGAAAGTACTAAAGTTATAAGATGATAAATTCAAACATATTCTTAAAAATTTACAGTGAAGTGAAAGTGTTAGTCTGTGAGTCGTGCCCGACTCTTTGTGACCCCATGGACTGTAGCCTACCACGTTCCTCTGTCCATGGGATTCTCCAGGCAAGAATACTGGAGTGGGTTGCATTCCCTTATCCAGGGGATCTTCCCAACCCAGGGATTGGACCCAAGTCTCCTGCAATGCATGCAGACTCTTTACTGTCTGAGCCAAAAGCTAGAAACAATAAAGTGGGTATGGAGTATGCTACCATTTTTATAAGAAGGAGAAAAAGCATATATATACAGAAGCAAAGATAGAAAACAGATGAAAATGATTATCCATATGAAATGGAATAGTTGGAAGCTGAATGAAGAGTGAAGAAACCAAAATCAGGACTTCTCTAAGTAAATATATATATTCACCTGTAAAACATGTAAATATTATATTTTTAAGTTAAATCAAAATGGATTTTTAAAACCCAAACTCTAAAAGGGAACACAAACAAAAACAAATGACTCTACCTATAAATCAACTGTGGTTAAGGGATGGAACTCTTAACCACATAAGAAAAATAACTAATTCAAGTAAATTTGGAACACAATTATCTGACTGTTCATACTTATTATTACATGGTCTAATGTTAAAGAATCACAAAGAAAATTTGAACTCTATTTAGCAGTTTTGTTTTGAATAAGGGTACTGTTCTATTGTTCTAGGGTACTGTTCTGTTCTATTGTGGTATTGTTCTAATACTGTTTTGTGTGCACTGCAGGATAAAGAAAATGCTGCTGCTGCTGCTGCTGCTAAGTCTCTTCAGTCGTGTCCGACTCTGTGCGACCTCACAGACAGCAGCCCACCAGGCTCCCCCGTCCCTGGGATTCTCCAGGCAAGAACGCTGGAGTGGGTTGCCATTTCCTTCTCCAATGCATGAAAGTGAAAGTGAAGTTGCTCAGTCGTGTCTTGTCTCTTAGCGACCCCATGGACTGCAGCCTACCAGGCTCCTCCATCCATGGGGTTTGCCAGGCAAGAGTACTGGAGTGGGGTGCCATTGCCTTCTCTGAAAGAAAATGAGTAAGCACTATTTGCAGTGTCGTTCGGGAAGTAGGGTTTTCACAGTGGGCAAAGAGGGTAATATAAAAATGGAATGGGAGAAGATGAGAAACACTGGGGGACTTCCCTGGTGGTTCAGTGGCTAAGACTCCACACTCCCAATGCAGGGGGAAGGGGGCCCTGGGATTGACCCCTGGTCAGGAAACTAGATTTTGCATGCCACAACTAAGACTCAGCACAGCCAAATAAATAAATAAATGCTTTTGAAAAATAATAAAAGTATTAAAGAAAAAGCATCTAAAAATAAGATATATTGTGGCATTAGACTTGAATTAGACATATCGATAAAAACCCAGGATTTTTAAAAAAGCAATTTCCTAGTACTGTCCCTGAAAACAGTAAGAAACAATGAGCATACCTAGAGCCCTGTCACTGTATTCTAAATCTCATTCCCCAGCAAAAGGAACCAGAACTCCTTGGCGAAATGGCTGCTACCAAGTCTATGGTGAGGAATGTACAAAGTAAAACTGAAGCATTACAGAGTGCCAGAAAGCAAGTATGTGCTTACAGACTAGTAGATTCATGTTGTAATCAACAGCAGAGCTATTTTCCAAAGGAAAAAGTATTTGGAATGGTGACACGTAAAGGGGACAGCAGCAGAACTGTGAGAAGGGTGGGAGGCTCAGATCCCTAATTATTCACCCTCCATCTTATCTCCCATTTCCCTTCCGTGCCAGCCCCTGAGAGCCACAGAAGAGGAAGTAAGTGTTTGTCGTCAGCTGTGTCCAACTGTTTGCAATCCCATGGACTGTAACCCACCAGGCTCCTCTGTCCATAGGATTCTCCAGGCAAAAATATCGGAGTGGGTTGCCATTCCTTTCTCCAGGGAATCTTTCCAACCCAGGGACGAAACCTGGGTCTCCTGTATTGTGGCAGATTCTTTACCGTCTAGCCCACCAGGGAATAGCTCAAGTTTAAATGGCTGGAGACCTGAATTCTAGCCCAAATTTGGCCAAACATTAGCCATATGGTCTTGGGTAAACATTTAGTCTCTCTGGGCCCTAGTTACTTCTGTGTAAAGCAAGGCTAGAGCTACTAATTCAACCTATTTCACAGTTGTTGTGAGGATCAAAGAAGAGGATAACTTTGAAAATGCTTTGAAAGATTAAATAGAATGGCTCTATACTAGTGTAATTTACTACATCCCATGGGCATTTAAACACATTCCTGTACACCATTTGGCAGCTGTCATTCTTAGCAGTTGGCAAATGGTAATGTGACAGTAAGGGATGTTGTGATACATTATCAGGGAAAGATGGACTTTCCTGTCCAGTTTCTTTCATCAAACTTTACTAAAAAGGATTTCCCTGGTAGCCCAGTGACTAAGACTCTGCACTCCCAATGGAGGGGACCTGAATTCAATCCCTGGTCAGGGAACTAGATCCCACATGCAGCAAAAAAAAAAAAAAAAAAAGATGTCTGCATGCTGCAACAAAGATCAAAAATTCGGAGTGCTACAACTAAGATCCAGCACAGACAAATAAATAAAGAAGGCTTCCCTGTGGCTCAGTGGTTAGGAGTCTGCCTGCCAATGCAGGAGACACAGGTTCAATCCCTGAGCCAGGAGGATCCCACGTGCCACAGAGCCTGTGCACCACAACTATTGAGCCTGTGCTCTAGAGCCCATGCTCTGCAACAAGAGAAGCCACTGGAACTGAAGAGTATCCCCAACTCACCACAACTAGAGAAAAACTCACGCAGCAACAAAGATCCAGCAGAGTCAATAAATAAATGTATAAAAGAGAAAGAAAACTAGAATAAACCCTATGGTACTGAATTAAAATTAGAATTATCATTGTGGCCTCATAGTTTTTAACACATAGATTGATGGGGAAATAGATATAAATGAGAGGTTGTGAATATTATAAATACACATTAGATATATGCATATACACATATATATGTGTGTATACACATATATATTCTCTAGTTATGTTTACTAAGAGGGCATGGGAGCAGCAGCATCCTCAAAAGCAGTAACCACACCTGGGGCTCAGATCTTGTTCTCTAAATATCCATTAAATGGAATCTTGGTGTTAAATTTATCAGAGGAATAGCTGGTTCTAACGTATAGGCAGGGAACATAGAAGATGATCCTGGAGCATTCTTTTTTCTTGTGCCAGAAAATGGGAAATTGCTCAAAGAATGATGGTGATATGTCAAAGGGGCAAAGAGCTATCTTGAAGGGACCCCTGTCTGGCATCATTTGAGCATCACAATAAATCATATATTAAAGCACTGTAACCCACTGAATAAAATTGGAAACCATGACTCAAATTTAATATGAACCAACTGAAAGCTTTGTAGAATATTTAAATGAAGTGCTTCAATACCATAAAAAAAAAATCTTCTCACAAAATATCTATTGGTAATAAAGGGGAAAAGAGTAAATTTACAGCTGAGAAGCCCAGCAGACTTAGCTTAATTAAATGATCAAAATGAACAACATCAATAATGGAACAAGTTAAAATTATTTGCCATCTGGCAGAATGCAATGAAAAGAACAATATCATTTTTATAGGTTTTTTTGGTCAAAGATGTATAAATTAAATATTATCAAGAGGAAATATTAGATAATCTCTAATTAAGGGATATTCCACAAAATAACTTATATGTAATCTGTAAAAGTATCTTGGTCCTGAAAGTCAAGGAAAGATTGAGGAACTATTCTGGATTGCAGGAGACTAAAGATGCTGAACAAATAAATGCAACATGTGATTCTGAATGGGGTCCATTAGCTATAAAGGGCATTTTTGAGATAATTTACAAAACTTGAATGGAATCTCCTCCAGTACCATGGAGGAGATGGTACTGCACCAATGCTATTTCCCTGTTTCTGATGACTGTATTAAGTTATACAACAATGTCCCTGCTTATAAAAAATACCTGCTATAGAATTCTAAAATGATGGGGCATTTTGTTAGCCATCTGTCTCTAATAGTGCAAGAAAAAAATGTTTTGATCCATATTTTCAACTTTTCTATAAATCTATTTCAAAAAATTTTTAAATGGAAAAAGAAAGTCAACCACAATAAAATATACAGTGTATGATTTCATTTATATAAAATTCGAAGATGAGGACTTCCCTGGCAGTCCAGTGGTTAAGACTCCATGCTTCCAACGCAGAGGGTGAGGGTTCAATCCCTGGTTGAGAACTTAAGATCCCACACAGCATGTAGTGTGACCAAAAGATTACCCAAAAAATTCACAGACAAAAATATATATTTTAGGGCTTCCCTGGGAGTTGGTGATGGACAAGGAGGCCTGGCGTGCTGCGATTCATGGGGTCGCAAAGAGTCGGACACGACTGAGCGAATGAACGGAACTGAACTGAACTTACTGGTGGGTCAGTGATAAAGATTTACCCACCAATGCAGAAGACATGGGTTCAATTCCCTCCTCCATCCAGGAAGATCCCACTTGCAACAGAGCCACTAAGCTCCAGCACCACAACTACTGAGCCTGTGCTCTAGAGCCCAGGAGCCGCAAGTACTAAAGCCCGAGCACCCTAGGGCCTGTGCTCCACAACAAGAGAAGCCCTTGCAATGAGAAGCCCACACACTGTAACTGGAGAGTAACCCCCACTCTCTGCAGCTAGAGAAAAGCCCACGCAGCAACAAAAACCCAGCAGAGTTAAAAATAAAGTTTTATATATATCGTGCAAAATTAAAATGCAAAGCAAGGAAATGAACATATAAGAATTAGATTAGTGGTTACCACCAAGGGTATGGAAGAGTGTCATGACTGGAAATAGTAATACTAGGAGAGTTAAGAGTCAGAGTAAAATGTGATGACAAAAGCAAAGTTAAGAGATGCATGAAGTGATCAAGACTCAACCAGGCTTTGAATATGGAAAGAAACTAAGTAAGACAATACAAATATAGAAACCAAATAAGACAAGATAACAGGTTCTCTCCTAGAGGATCCAGAAAGCAACACAGCCCTACCAACATTTTTATTTCAACCCACTGAGACCATTTCAGACTTCTGACCTTCAGCAGTATAAATAAATGTGTGCTGATTTAAGCCCTAAGTATGTAGGAACTTGTTTGCAACAACAGGCAACTGAAATAGCGGTGAAGCATAAAATTGGGAGGAAAATACCAAAACAGGTAGCAATATTGGGCCACCCAGTTCAGTCGCTCAGTCGTGTCCGACTTTGCGACCCCATGAATCGCAGCACGCCAGGCCTCCCTGTCCATCACCAACTCCCGGAGTTCACTCAGACTCACGTCCATCGAGTCAGTGATGCCATCCAGCCATCTCATCCTCTGTTGTCTCCTTCTCCTCCTGCCCCCAATCCCTCCCAGCATCAGAGTCTTTTCCAAAGAGTCAACTCTTCGCATGAGGTGGCCAAAGAATTGGAGTTTCAGCTTTAGCATCATTCCTTCCAATGAACACCCAGGACTGATTTCCTTTAGAATGGACTGGTTGAATCTCCTTGCAGTCCAAGGGACTCTCAAGAGTCTTCTCCAATACCACAGTTCAAAAGCATCAATTCTTCGGCGCTTAGCTTTCTTCACAGTCCAACTCTCAGATCCATACATGACCACTGGAAAAACCATAGCCTTGACTTGACGGACCTTTGTTGGCAAAGTAATGTCTCTGCTTTTGAATATGCTATCTAGGTTGGTCATAACTTTCCTACCAGAGCAGACCTATCAGGGCTCCAGAGTGGTGAACTCTGGCCTCTAGAGGGCGCTAGGAAAGTTCTGAGCATGGGAAGATGGAAATAACAGATCCTGGAAGGGGAAAGGAGATCTGAGAGAAAAGAGTCCATGACAAATTCAACTTGGTTCATTGTGTTCCAAAACACAAACCCTGGACTTTGATCCCCAGAGAAAGGAGAGAGCAGGTTTTCCTGGCAGAAAGATTCCTGAGACTTGCTTAATAGCCCAAGGGAATCAGTTCCTTTATAGTTCCCATCAGGTCCTCTCATTTTCCTAGCTTCAGCCTGGCCAGCATCTTACCTGAATTAACGCTGAAAGGCAGCTTTCCCAACCAGCGCATGAGCTGCAAATCTGGAACATTTTTGAGGTTTGACTCCAAGCTATTTCTGCAATCCTTGAATAATCGCCATCCTCACTCAAACCAACGCAAGTTTTATTTGTGTAAAAACTCTTAGCCAGAGTCCTTTATTACTGTGTTATATGATTGATGACCTTAAACCACACTCGCAGTAGAATAAGGCATCAAAAACAGAAAAATCTGCTTACACAGTCTTTGGATCTGAAAACCAAATGGAAACATTAATGTCTTAAAGCTGAAAGCAGTTACTGGATAAAACTCCTAAGGAACCTTGAACAACCTATTGAACCAAAACAACATCCTGTCCCACAAATGCTTTCAATTCATGTTGTGAAATAAAACAGACATCATGTTTTTACCCTTAGAACATAAAACATAGTATTGAGCTTCCAGTGCTCTGAAATAGATATACAATTTCAAAAAGCAGGATGAATAAGTCTCTAGTTCTGTTGAAAAATAATTATGGCTTAATGTTTATTTTTTTCAAGTTTAACATATTGCCAGATAATTATTTCAAAATGAATCTCTTTCCCAATCCTCTGGAAAAGAATGCTTGGTATGTTTTGATTGGTCAGTGTGCTATCAAGCATTTTATAAGCTCTTTGCTAAATCTGATGTTAAAGTAGTCTTCCCAAGTGAAGGAGAAAGACATGCCCAGAGATGACAACAGTAGCACCTGGACAGCTCAACAGATATTCACTTGGTTTTATACACCACAGAAAGGAAGGCAATTGTCTGCTTTTTAAAAAATTATATTCTTCCATAAAGGCTTCCTTGACTGACTAGTTTCAATAGCACCATACACTTCTTCGTCACAACTCTGAATGCACACATTTAATGTCTGAATGAGAAATAACCTACTCAGTGTCTGCCTTCCCTGTTATATTGTAGGCTGCTTGAGGGTAAGGACCTTGCTCGTCTTATTCTCTGTCCTCCTTCTAGTACCTAATACTATGCGGTGCTATGCTTAGTCACTCAGTCATGTCCGACTCTTTGTGACCCCAGGGACTGTAGCCCTCCAGGCTCCTCTGTCCAAGGGATTCTTCAAGCAAGAATACTGGAGTGGGTTGCCATGCCCTCCTCCAGGGGATCTTGACTTGGGGATCACAGTCATGTCTCTTATGTTTCCTGCATTGACAGGTGGGTTCTCTACCACTAACACTGCCTGGGAAGCCCCATATAAGACTGTGCTGGATGCATGCTAAGTTCCATGTAAACACATTTTGAATTAAAGAACGAGCGAACAGGCAGTTGCTTCTTTCCCTGAGGGCTGAGAAGTTTAGTCTCAAGACATCTAGATGCTTTTGAAATAGTTCTTTCCAGACAAGTACAAATGACATGGAAATTTTCTAAATACACTATTCATTAAGGAAGTATTTATCTGTCCTGCCACACTATAAAAACACTCTTATGTGGCAATCTCCTCAGCATGTTTACATTTAATATAGTGGTGGTGGTGGTGGTGTTCAGTCACTATGTCTAACTCTTTGTGATCCCATGGGCTGCAGCACTCCATGGTCCTCTGTCCTCCACTATTTCCCAGAGTTTGCTCAAGTTCATGTCCATTGAGTCGGTGATGGTATCTAACCATCTCTCTTTTCAACTCTAACTTTTTATTATGCTTCTATCTTATCAAATCATGTATGTCTTTATCATGGGTGCTCTTCAACTCCCTCTTTGTCTGCTCTGGCTCGGGTCTGAGATTCAGATGCTGGCATTGGCCCATCCTACCTCCTGGATAAGCAGACATCAGATCCTGTTTGACTATAATAGAGAAATGAATTTGTAGTGGTGCGGATGAACCTGGAGTCTGTCACACAGAGTGAAGTAAGTCAGAAAGAGGAAAACAAGTATGTATATTAATGCACATATATGGAATCTAGAAAAATGGTACCGATGACCCTATCCACGGGGCAGGAATAGAGATGCATATGTACAGAAGAGACTTGAGGACACAGTGGGACAGGAGAGGGTAGGATGAATTGAAAGAATAGCACTGACATATGCACACTACCATGTGTAAAGTAGATAGCTAGCGTATAACACAGCCTGGTGCTCTGTGACGTCCTAGGTGGGTGAGATGGTGGAATGGGAGGTGGTGGATGGCAGAGAGGTTCAAGAGGGAGGGATTCACTTGTTGTACAACAGAAACTGCCACAACACTGTAAAGCAATTATCCTTCAAATAAATAAATAAAAGCTAGTAACTAATCTACAGGAAGTAAAGAACCCAAGGAATAAGAAAACTTTAAAATAATAGTAAAATACAACAGAAGGAGAAATGAACAAACCTATGAAACAGAAAGAGACTCACAGACATAGAGAACAGTGGTTGTCAAGGAAGGGAGTTTGGGATTAGCAGATACAAACTATTATATATAGGATGGATAAACAACAGGGTCCTACTAAACAGCACAGGAAACTATATTCAATATCCTGAGATAAACTATAATGGAAAAGAACATGAAAAAGAATGTACATGTATAACTCAATCACTTTGCTTACAGCAGAAATCAACACATTGTAAACAACTCTACTTCAATAAAATTTTAAAAAATAAAGATCTGAATATTAGAAGATAATAGACAAACTGAGGATGCATATAATTTTAATCTTAGAAAGAGGGGGTGGAAAAAAGGGGGAAAGACAAGAACTCTGAGTGCATGCAGGGATGAGAAAGAGGTTTGGTGAACTGAGACAGTCTTTGCAAAGAACTTGAGCGTGGGCAGAAAATGTACCAAGAGATGAGGAAATAATTAAGGACTCTAGATATTCTTTTGACATTCTTTGAGAATCTCAGTAAATATTTGAATTAACTTCTCGGTTGTCAAACTTGTGTTTAATGGAATGTGATGTGTCATACAAACTGGACCACATGGGGCCCCATGTTTAAATGGGCTGCTCATCCCTTTCATCTTTCCTTTATGCCTATAGAAGGAAACCTATATATGTGGAACCCAGCTAATCAGCATTTCCTTAGCTAATTTAACTTTTATTTTCCCAGAAAACTCAAAGGAAAAACAAATAAATGAAAGAATTATCTTGTATGAGAAATTCTCTCAGAACATGCATATACACAACTGTGACAGAGTATATACATTCCAATCTTTACAACTCTATAAACATGAACACTCAACTGAAGTTCAGAATGATGAGCCTGAGATACTTTTAAATGTCTAACTTTTTGTACCAACTAAAGAAAGGAAAAAAAGAGAGAGAGAGAGAGATCTTGGCACAAGACTCAGTCCTTTATAGCCCTAGACACTGTGCAGTCTGCAACACATCGGGCTCACACCTTAAAGACACTGCATGTGGTTCAAAAAGGGATCAGTCACATGTGTGTGAAAGGAAACCTCACTTCGATGCACCAATCAGGATTGCTGTCTTGTTTCTTTAAAGGATGGGACTTAGGACTTCCCTGGCAGTTCCCAGGTGGTGATAGTGGTAAAGAATCTGCCTGCCAATGCAGGAGATGCGAGTTTGATTCCTGGGTTGGGAAGATCCCCTGGAGGAGGAAATGGCAACCCACTCCAGTATTCTTGCCTGGAGGATTCCATGGACAGAGGAGCCTGGCGGGCTACACTCCATGGGGTCACAAAGAGTTGGACACAACTGAGCACACACACATTCACACTACTGCTTAGGACTCAGCACTTTCACTTCCGTGGACCCACCTGGGTTCAGTCCCTGGTGGGCAAACTAAGATCCCACAAGCTGTGTGGATGGCCAAAAAAAATTAAAATTAAAAAAAAAAATGGAACTTTAATGAGCAGCATCTGAAAGCAGCACATTGGCATCTCTCTGTACCTGGAAGGAATTCTAAAACACTGAAGGGCAAACACTACACTCTTCTCTTTCCCACTGGAAACTTTTTCCCAAAATGACCCATTTCTACTATTTTTGTTTATACCTCCTGAACCAGGACAAAGAGGCAGGCCGTCACACCCACACACCATTTATAGGCTTTACTGCGGCCAGTTTTTTGTTGTTGTTGTTTCGTTTTGTTTTTGTTTTTTGCCTCCTTTCATTTCTGTTGAGAATTCCAACCTCTATTGACGGCTTTCCTCCAAGGCCACACATTTGGCCAAACCCTGGGTCCCAAGACCTCCTCAAAACATAGAGACGCCTGGGAATCTGAGACAGGTACCACAGATTATTTTAGCAGTCAGATCTTTTGTTTCGATTTGCCAGAGTTACCTAATTCTTTAGACATGACTCTCAGGTCCCTTGCTTGGCTTTTTTCCCACTGACACATTTACCCCAATTCTCTCCTCCTCTTCTCAGGCATTGGCTCTTGACATCTCTGCTAGAATCGATGGCGACACATGTTGTGTTTACATCTCCCCCCAGTGCCAGGCTTACTGATGTGGTGAGCGGAGCCCTGGGCAGTGGAGTCAGGAAGGCTGAGTCATCAGTCATCATCCCCTGTCGCCCGGGGTGTGACCAAAATGACAGAGGCTCCTCTCACCGGAGTGTCACTGAGAGACCACAGACGACAGGAGGCAGGGGACTTCTCCCGTTTGACTCTAACCACTTTAAGGACATATTTTTGGCAAAACAGTGTGGAGATGTTAGGAGAGAAATCTCATCGCAGCCTCCATGTCCCTTTGTCCTTCGGGCCTCTGCTTAAATGTGGTCCTAATTTTTTTTAATTAACTTTTTTAACTGCACCATGTGGCACGCAGGGTCTTACTTCCCCAACCAGGGATGGAACCCATGCTTCCTGCAGTGGAAGCATGGAGTTTTAACCACTGGACTGCCAGGGAAGTCCCAGTGTGGTCCTTTCTTTTTTTTTTAACTTTTATGTATTTATTGGCTGTGCCGGCATTCATTGCTGCTAGCAGGCTTTCCCTACTTGCAGCGAGCGGGAGCTCCTCTCTAGTTTCAGTGCCAGTGCTTCTCATTTCGGCGGCTTCTCCTGTGGAGCACAGGCTCTGGGCATTCGGGCCTCAGTAGTGGCAGCACATGTGCTCGCTCGGTAGTTGTGGCACTGGGCTCAGCTGCCCCTCAGCATGTGAAGTCTTCCCAGACCAGGGGTCGAATGCATTGGCAGGAAGATTCTTTATCACTGGACCACCAGGGAAGGTCCCCATTATGGTCCTTTCTAAATGGGTAAATCACTTTGAAAAGCTACCAAAGCTGAACGAATATACACTCTGTTGTTGTTGCTCAGTCAGTAAGTCATGTCCGACTCTTTGCAACCCCATGGTCTGCAGCAGCCAGGCTTCCCTGTCCATCACCAACTCACGGGGCTTGCTCAAACTCAAGTCCATCGAGTTGGAGATGCTATCCAACCATCTCATCTTCTGGCACCCCCTTCTCCTCCTGCCTTCAATCTTTCCCAGTATCAGGGTCTTTTTCAATGAGTCAGATCTTAGCATCAGGCGGCCAAAGTATTGGAGCTTCAGCTTCAGCATCAGTCCTTCCAATGAATATTCAGGATTGATTTCCTTTAGGATTGACTGGTTTGATTTCCTCGCTGTCCAAGGGACTCTCAAGAGTCTTCTCCAAAATCACAGTTCAAAAAGGATCAATTCTTCAGTGCTCAGCCTTCTTTATGGTCCAACTCTCATATCGGTACATGACCACTGGAAAAACCATAGCTTTGACTATACAAAGCTTTGTTCCCAAACTGATGTCTCTGCTTTTGAATATGCTATCTAGGTTTGTCATAGCTTTTCTTCCAAGGAGCAAGCATTTTTTAATTTCATGGCTGCAGTCACCATCCGCAGTGATTTTGGAGCACAGGAAAATAAAATCTGTCACTGTTTCTACTTTTCCCCCATCTATTTCTCAAGAAGTGATGGGGCCAGAGGCCATGATCTTAGTTTTTTGATGTTGAGTTTTAAGCCTGCTTTTTCACTCTCCTCTTTCACCCTTAGCAAGAGGCTCTTTAGTTCCTTTTCGATTTGTGCTGTTAGAGTGCACATGTCATATGCATATGTGAGGTTGTTGATATTTCTCAAGGCAATCTTGATGCCAGCTTGTAACTCATCCAGCCCGGCATTTCACATGATGTACTCTGCATATAAGTTAAATCAACAGGGTGACAATATACAGCCTTGATGTTTTCCTTTCTCAGTTTTGAACCAGTCTGTTGTTTCATGTCTAACTGTTGCTTCTTATCCTGCATACAGGTTTCTCAGGAGACAGGTAAGGTGGTCTGGTATTTCCATCTCTTTAAGAAATTTCCTCAGTTTGTTGTGATCCACACAGTTAAAGGCTTTAACGTAATCAATGAAACAGATGTTTTTTTGGAATTCCCTTGCTTTTTCTATGATCCAGAGAATGTTGGCAAGTTGATTTCTGGTTCCTCTGCCTTTTCTAAATCCACCTTGTACACCTGGAAATTCTTGGTTCACGTACTATTGAAACTTTGCTTGAAGGATTTTGAGCATAACCTTACTAGCAGGTGAAATGAGAGCAACTGTGATAGTTTGAGCATTCTTTGACATTGCCCTTCTTTGGAACTGGAATGAAAACTGACCTTTTTCAGACCTGTGGCCACTACTGAGTTTTCCAAATTTGCTGGCATATTGAGTGCAGCATTTTAACAGCATCATCTTTTAGGATTTTAAATAGCTCAGCTGGAATTCCATCACCTCCACTAGCTTTGTTTAAACTAATGCTTCTTAAGCTCCAGTTGACTTCACATTTCCAGGATGTCTGGCTCTAGGTGAGTGACCACACCAACATGGTCCTTTGGGTCATTAAGACCTTTTTTGTCCAGTTCTTCTGTGTATTCTTGCCACCTCTTCTTAACCTCTTCTGTTTCTGTTAGGTCCTTGCTGTTTCTGTCCTTTAGTGGGCCATCTTTGCATAAAATGCTTCCTTGATATCTCTTAATTTTCTTGAAGAGATCTCTGGTTTTCCCATTCTATCGTTTTCCTCTATTTCTTTTCATTGTTCACTTAAGAAGGCTTTCTTATCTCTCCTTGCTATCCTCTGTGGCCCAGCATTTCCACTGACTATGTATGTGCAGTAAGTCCTCTTACACGTTCACAAGTCCAATTTGTTCTAAGTCCAACAAAGTTAGCCCAGGTACACAACTAACACAATCAGCTGTATAATACTATACTGTAATAGGTTTATAATATTTTTTACACAAATAATACGTAAAAAACAACCCCCCAAAATAATGCATTTTTAACCTTATAGTACACTACTTTGAAGCGTACAGTAGTACCAGCTATATTACCACTGCTTTTGTGTTTGCTTCCAGACTTCCTAGGCTTGAAATAAAAATACTGTAGTCTACACAGCACTGTATAGCGAAATACACAAAAGCACAACCACTTATAGAGGATGTACGCATGTGACAATGTATGCCAGATACAAGAACTAACATATGATTGGACATGCGAACAAAGGTTCACACCTTTGAAAGTTCCCAACTTAAAGGTTCAAATGTAGGGAACTTAACTGCACGTGCATATATAGATACGCCAAGCTTTTAGAAAGTTTGCTTTATACTCCTTCAGTTTAATGAAAGGCTTACATTAGCACCTGTGTTTGCTAACTGAAAAAAATCTAAAAAGGAGTTTTGCTTTTGAAAAACAGAAGAAAAGCAAAAACAATGTTCAGTGTTGGTTTTACAGGGATCCATTCTAGAGGCAGGGCTCACCTGAGCAGCCAGACAGGCACCACCAAGCTCCTTCCCTGGCAACTACACTCTGCATCTCAGCATTAAGCTGCCAGAGCTCTGAACTATGTGTGTGGGCATCTGTGCTTTATTTCATCAAGAGCCTCTTGATGAAAGTGAAAAAGGAGACTGAAAAAGCTGGCTTAAAATTCAACATTCAAAAAACTAAGATCATGGCATGCCGTCCCATCACTTCATGGAAAATAGATGGGGAAACAGTGGAAACACTGACAGACTGCTTTCTTAGGCTCCAAAATCACTGCAGAGGGTGACTGCAGCCATGAAATTAAAAGATGCTTGCTCCTTGGAAGAAAAGCTATGACAAACTTAGACAGTGTATTAAAAAGCAGAGACATTATTTTGCCAACAAAGGTTCATATACTCAAAGCTATGGTTTTTCCAATAGTCATGTAAGGATGTGAGAGTTGGAAAGCTGAGCACCCAAGAATTGATGCTTTTGAACTGTGGCGTTAAAGAAGACTCTTGAGAGTCCCGTGGATTGTAAGATCAAACCAGTCAACCCTAAAGGAAATCAGTCCTGAATATTCATTGGAAGGACTGATGCTGATGCTGAAGCTCCAATACTTTGGCTACCTGATGTGAAGAACATCAGAAAAGATCTGATGGCTTTGGCTACCTGATGTGAAGAACATTAGAAAAGATCC
The DNA here is from genome assembly GCF_002263795.3 of Bos taurus. Taxonomy (NCBI): domain Eukaryota; kingdom Metazoa; phylum Chordata; class Mammalia; order Artiodactyla; family Bovidae; genus Bos; species Bos taurus. The sequence continues at coordinate 13,880,540 of NC_037355.1, read as the reverse complement.
TGATGCTGGGAAAGATTGAAGGCAGGAGGAGAAGGCAGTGACAGAGGATGAGATGTTGGATGGCATCACCGACTCAATGGACATGAGTTTGAGCAAGGTCCAGGAGTTGGTGAACAGGGAAGCCTGGTGTGGTGCAGTCCTTGGGGGTCACAAAGAGTGGACACAACTGAGAGATTGAGCTAACTGACTGTGCTTTATTTCCATTTGTCCTGTGCACCCATTAGCAAGATGTGTCCTAAGGTAATTGGTCCTTCATTTTAGCTTATGAAATATTTCATAAGAATGCTCTGCTTTCAGATAGCAAGGGAAAACTGTATATAGGTTCATATTACATATTCACATTATATACCATATATTTTACATATATATATTATTGTTGTTCAGTCATTAAGTTGTGTCCAACTCTTTGTGACCCCATGGTCTGCAGCCTTCCAGGCTTCCCTGTCCTTCACTATCTCCCAGAGCTTACTCAGATTCATGTCCATTGAGTTGGTGATGCTATCTGTCGTATCCTCTGCCACCCGCTTTCTTTTTGCCTTCAGTCTTTCCCTGCATCAGGTCTTTTCCAGTGAGTCAGATCTTCTCATCAGGTGGCCAACGTATTGGAGTTTCCACTTCAGCATCAGTCCTTCCAATGAATATTCAGGATTGATTTCCTTTAGGACAGACTGGTTTGATCTCCTTGCAGTCCAAGAGACTTTCAAGAATCTTCTCCAGTGCCACAATTTGAAAGCATTAATTATTCAGCACTCAGCCTTCTTTATGGTCCAACTCTCACATCCGTGCGTGACTACTGGAAAAACCACAGCTTTGACTACACCAACCTTTGTCAGCAAAGTGATGTCTCTGCTTTTTTAATACACTGAGTTTGTTACAGCTTTCTTTCCAAGGAGCAAGCATCTTTTAATTTCATGGCTGCAGTCACCATTCATAGTGATTTTGGAGCCCAAGAAAATAAAATCTGTCGCTGCTTTCAGTTTTTTTCCCTCCTATTTTCCATGAAGTGATGGGATCAGATACCATGATCTTAGTTTTTTGAATCATGCAATGATAGCAATGAAATTCCCAGTCTTTGGCTAGCTCTCAGGTACAGGCTAGATCAGAACAGCACATAGATTTCAACCCAATGTGATCAGATGGTTTAATGTTAGCTGCTTCCAGAGTTTGTTGAATTGTTGAAGATGATTCCGAGGCCCCATCTGGACTCAGCAGAGACAGAAATGTCATTAAAAAAAAAATTACTGGTGTGGGATTTCCCTGGTGGTCCAGTGGTTAAAAATCCACCTTCCAATGCAGGGTATATGAGTTAGATCCCTGGTCTAGGAACTAAGATCCCACATGCCTTGGGGCAGTTAAGCCTGGACTCTTAACAGGTTGGCCACTTCTGGATGGAGCAGTATGTGAGATGACCATGGATCTCATGGTCTTGGCTCCTGCCATCCCTACCTGATTGGATGCTATATTATGTAGGACTCTAAGACTATGGATTAGGTGCTCCCTAGCCATACCCTCCAAATATGACTCATTATTGGGCTCACAGACTCTTAGGATGAAGAAGACTCAGAAGTCATCTGTTAGTTCAGGTTCAGAGTACTCCTAGGCAGTACTCTGCAAGGACCGGGTACCATCCTCCAGGATGCAGTGCACACACTGAATCAGACACCCATTGGTTTCATGTTCTCAGTAGGAAGAATCCATGGATCCAGAAACCAAGCAGGGGTGACCCGACTTAGCATCACTAGCAAGATCCATCAGGAGACTTTGTGTTTTCTGTCTAACAACTCTGGGCTCTGCAGGATTCTAGATCCTGATTCCAAAACGGAACATATCCTTGCAATGGGACACAGCAAGGTTTCCGCTGATCTCACAACTGCCATGTGGGCATTCTGGTCTCTTTATACTTAGGACCAGGAGGCAAGAACAGGAGTTCCTGCCTTTCCAGGGGTCGTTGAGCATGAGCAGTAGGAGGTGAGGCTGCTGTGACACAATTAGGACAGGGAGGAATATTCGTGGAACTCAGGTGACCCACCTGGGTACTTCCAGTTACTTCCTTGTCCAATCATAACTGTAAATGGACAAGTACTGCTGGATGAGAAGAGTATGGTTCCCAAGGATTCAGTATTCTCAGAATTAGCACATGGGTTGAACCAACAGATGAAGCCACTAAGAACAGACAGCGGCTAAAGGAGTGAGAGGGGAATTCAGAACGGATATTGGAAGGGAATAGACACTGAAAAATAGTGTCTGTTATTCAGACACTTTTTATTTGCTGTTTGTTGTTCAGTTGCTAAGGGGTGTCTGACTGTTTGCAACCCCATGAACTGCAGCATGCCAGGCTTCTCTGTCCATCACTATCTCCCTGAGTTTGCTCAAACTCATATCCAGTGAGTCAGTGATGCCATCCAACCATCTCATCCTCTGTCACCCCCTTCTCCTCCTGCCCTCAGTCTTTCCCAGCATCAGGGTCTTTTCCAGTGAATCAGTTCTTCGCATCAGGTGGCCAAAGTATTAGAGCTTCAGCTTCAGCATCAGTCCTTCCAATGAATATTCAGGGTTGATTTCCTTTTAGGATTGACTGGTTTGAATAATAGTAGGAGCCCATAACTTCAGCAGTAGGAAGAGAGGTTCATTGAAACCCTGGAGAAGCTGCTGCTCTGCAGCACAAGGGGTGGATGTGGAAGTCACAGAGGCTGACCACTCAGAACTCCCTTCAAAAAGAACTTCTGGTAGCCTGTCTATTCATGCTTGGGAATCTGCCTTAACTTTCAAGCTAAAGCCACTCTTTCCAAGGATCCCCCAGCCAATGACAGCACAGCAGGGACACCAGGGCCTGGTCATTTCTGCTCTAAGAGCAATCTTTGCTCTGGAGCTCCACATCAGGTTGGTTGAGGTCTTGTCACCTCTGCCCCTCAGTCTGAGGCTCTCCATTCCCCATCCTACTTCCTTCTTGTCTCCCTTCCCAGGCATCATCACAGTCTGAAGACTCTCCGTGCCAAATACCACTTTTTTTCCCTTTTGTTTTTCACAGATATTACCTCCCAATAAACCTCTTGCATTCCCAACTTTGTCTCAGGGTCTGCTTACTCCAGAACCCCAACTAATACAAATGATTTGAAACATAAGCTCCAAGTTTTAACACCACAAAGCCCAACATTGCCAACTACAAGGGCTCATTCGAAAAAAATTTATTTATTACTTCAGCAACTTTACACAGTGGGCTCCAGGGTGAATGGCAGCATGGATTTATTTAATGAGCATTATGATTCTTTCGAGAAATGAAAGGAAGGCCAGCTAGAAACAAAATTGTAGTTAAAATCTATGGCATCGTTACCATGTACCAAATCTTCAAATGCAATTCTCCACTTGTTGCTCGCAATGCCTTATGAAGGGTGTAGTATTTTTAAGCATTCCCTCTGGTAGAGGGCAAATGGAGATTAGTTTGATTACCAAGTGACATAATTAGTAAGTTAAAGTATCAGAATTTGTGCCCAGGAAAGCCTAAGCTATTAACCACTACACCATTCCAGTTATATAGCGTTGATTTATGTTGTTTACAACTGAAGAATCCTAACAGATAGTGAAAATTGGTTCCAGGGAGCAAGATGTAGGGTACAGACCATTTAGGGAATTGTCACCCAGAGAAACAGATTAGCGCCATCTGAAAGTATCAGCTGTTTCTGAGCCAAGTAGCCTCAACATCTATTAGTAAAAAGGGGTTTGTTTGTTTGTTTGTTTTTGCTGATAAAAAATTAACCAATTCCTGCAATGTTTTCAGAACATAAACTTTCTTTTAAAATGTCTGGTTTTGCATAAGACCCCAGGGAAAAATGGGCTTCCCTAGTGGCTCAGATGGTAAAGAATGTGCCAGCAATGCAGGAGACCTGGGTTCAATCCCTGGATTGGGAAGATGCCCTGGAGAAGGAAATGGCTACCCACTCCAGTATTCTTGCCTGGAGAATCCCATGGGCTATAGTCCATGGGGTCGCAAACAGACATGACTGAGCATCACACACCACCACCAGGGAAAAAAGGGACCTGGTCCCAGTCCCTGGCCTGCTGACAGTAGCTGTAGCCTAGGGGGGAATATTGGCTTCCTCCTGGAAGAGGGCTCTCTGGATGGCAAAAAAAAAAAAAAAAGTTACTACAGACAACGAAGGTGGAACTGCTTCCTTATGCAGTGAAATTTCAATGGTGGGGCTTCCCAAGCGGCACTAGTGGTAAAGAACTCACCTGCTAATGCAGGAGACATAAAAGACTTGGGTTTGATCCCTTGGTCAGGAAGATCCCCTGGAAAAGGAAATGGCAATCCACTCCAGTATTCTTGCCCAGAGAATCCCATGGACAGAGGAGTCTGGTGGGCTGCAGTCCATGGGGTCACAAAGAGTAGGACACGACTGAAGCGACTTCACACACATGGGTTTTTAAGAGAAACTGAAAAGTTGGAAATCTATGATTCCTGTTCAATTCTTATCACAATCTCAGCCTTGAAGCTATACAAGTTAAGGATTCTTGTCACATACCGGTCATATAAAACTGAGGAATTTCAGTTTATGACTTCCTGAAAATCAAACTCTGAGGCTGATTTTCTAAACTGTAGGTTGAATTTGAGGGTTTCCCTTCCCTGAGGGAAGCTGACTCAGCTGGTAAAGAATCCGCCTGCAATTCAGGAGACTTGGGTTCGATCCTTGGGTTGGGAAGATCCCCTGGAGAAGGGAACAGCTAACCACTCCAGTATTCTAACCTGGAAAATTCCATGGACTGTATAATCCATGGGGTCGCAAAGAGTCGGACACAACTGAGGGAGTTTCACTTTCAGGTTGAATTTGAAGTCTTTTCAAGTATCTTATACAAAACTCTGGATATTCTCAGTAGAGAATTCACTTACCAGAAACTCTTTATTTGATAAACCATCTGGAGAAACGTCATTCTAAGAGTTCCTGGTATACTGGGAATTCATGTAAAGTGCCCCTGGACTTCAAATACCTCCAAAAGCAGATGTTGAAAAGTATAAATAAATAAAATGTGGGGAACTCCCTGGCGGTCCAGTGGTTAGGACTCTGTGCTTTCACTACAGAGGGCACCAGTTTGATCCCTGATCAGGGAACTAAGACCCCACATGTGACATAGTGCGTCCAAAAAAAGTAGAATGTGTCTTGTTTAGGACCAACCCCATGAGGTCGAATGGGCTTAGATATTCCTCATACAGGTATGGATAGTGTCGGGGAAGCCATCTCAGCTGTGCCTCATTCGTGAGGCGAGTACGTAGAGTAGCTGAAGAAGTTGGTAGGCATCTTCAGATCTACAGATTCTTCACGCCAGTGATACCAGAATCCATCACCCAGGATGTCTGTGGGGTCAGGGAAGCCACACTACACTAACGTTAATCGTGGTTACTTCCTAATAAGCCTTTCTAGACTCTCTCACTGTCATCTACCGGGTAAATGCTTTTTGAGTGAATTATGGCTGTGAGCTTGATCACCAGCATGCAATCCAAGAGATTATCACCTCACGTCCATTATAATAGTAGCAGTGGAGGGATCATAATTATGTACTCTGGAAGTGGGGCAAGGTACACAGGAAGAAGTAACTCGTTACACCCAAGATTCACGGTGGTATTTCATCAGTTAACCTGAAGACTACAAAGATCACAGAGGTATACTTGAGCTGCAGTTTCTGTTTACCTTCAGCTAATGTATCATTCATGGGTCAGTTTTAGAAAAACAGAAACCACTTTAGCTATTTTAAGCAGGAAGGGATTTAAGAAATGCAAAGGATTGGAGAAGGCAATGGCACCCCACTCCAGTACTCTTGCCTGGAAAATCCCATGGACGGAGGAGCCTAGTAGGCTGCAGTCCATGGGGTCGCTAAGAGTCAGACTCGACTGAGTGACTTCACTTTCACTTTTCACTTTCATGCATTGGAGAAGGAAATGGCAACCCACTCCAGTGTTCTTGCCTGGAGAATCCCAGGGATGGGGAAGCCTGGTGGGCTGCGGTCTACGGGGTTGCAGAGTCAGACACAACTGAAGCGACTTAGCAGCAGCAGCAGGGTAAATAGAAAACACTGGAAAACTCGAATTCTAAAAGATACATGGAACCCAATGTTCACAACAGCATTTATGGACAATAGCCAAGACATTAAACAACCTAAATCAACAGATGAATGGATAAATATGGTGTGGCACACATTATACCTGTGTGTGTGCGTATGCATATATATATATATATATATATATATATATATCTCCATACACTGTTTATGTAGACCTATCTTTAGACTTGCAGTTTCTACTCATTGCCAAAGTTACTTAGGTCAGCTTTTGTTCCCCCTGTACTCTTCAGTGAGCTTTATCATTCATTCTATTTCTTTAAAATTGAAGTATAGTTGGTTTACAATGTTGTGCTAGTTTCTGGTGAACGGCAAAGTGATTCAGCCATATGTATTATATATGTGTGTGTGTGTATAATATATATAACATTATATATGTGTATATATATGTAATATTACTCCATCATTTAAAAAATGAATGAAATAATGCCATTTGCAGCAACATGGATGACCTAGAGATCATCACACTAAGTGCAAACAGAGAAAGACAAACACCATCTGATTTCACTTATATGTGGAACCTAAAAAATGATATGAATGAACTTATTCAGAAAACAGAAACAGACTCACAGACAGCAAAACTAAACTTATGGTTACCAAAGGGGAAAGGCTGAGAGGAATAAATTGGGAGTTTGGGATTAACAGATACATACTACTATATAGAAATTAGATAAACAGCAAGGACCTACTGTATAACACAAGAAACTATATTCAATAACCTGTAATGGAAAAGAATCTGAAAAAGAATACACACACACACACACATATATATACACACACATATATATAACACATATGGCTGAATCACTATACCGTACACCAGAAACTCACACAACATCGTAAACCAACTATACTTCAATTTCAAATAAATAAAATGAATGATAAAGCTCACTGAAGAGCACAGGGCAAAAGAAAGCTGACCTAAGTAACTCTGGCAGTGAGTAGAAACTGCAAGTCTAAAGTCAGGTGTACATAAACAGTGCATGCATAGACAATTCTGAGACTACTACATGTATACAGGTGTTAAACAAAAAATGGATGAAAGAAAAAATGCTGGAAGATTTGGAGAAGCATATTTGAGGCAGGGCCTCCAGAAATGGCTCCCAGATGACAGAATGGTCCTGCCAAGGAACCACATAAAATCAAGAAGCTACAATTAGAAACCACCCTGGAACTGTTAGCTGTAGAAACTTAGAGCCTAATCAGCAGTCTGGGTATCACAACGGCCCGCCGCTGCTGCTGTCGCCTTCGGTCACACTGCTAGACTGGCATCAGCAACACGCTGCATGTTCAGACCTCACAAGGCAACCCCCATGAAGCTAGTAACTAGACATGGTGATGCTACCCCAGGAAGCCCAGCCTCTCCGCACCATGATCACCTGCAGCTAACAGGCAACAGCAGTGCCTCTCTACATACACACCTGTCTCCCAAATGCCCCACAGGAGCGTCTGATTGGACAAACTTAAATGACATTTGGAATCTTAACTCTAAGGGAATTGGAAGATAGGGGTTTTGGCATTCCAGGCTGTGTGGTACAGACCAACATCCCCAAAGGAGGGGGAAGGGGATACTGAGCACTAATCCACTATAAACCCCGGCCAGCTAGCTGTGTTCCTTGAGGAAGAGGGCGGTGGGCAGTGAAAGCCACAGGGAAAGGCATTTCCTGGCTTGAAAACAGAAGTGGAACCAGAAAAGAAGGGAGAAAAACCTAGCCCAACGGAGCATTGAGGCGGGTTTGACGTGGAGCTTTGGATCTTTCTGAAATCCCTATCAAATGCTGCCCTCTAGTGTTTGTGAAATAAACTACGTTTAAGAAACGCTGAAACAGAACTTGAAACAATGCACCTAGCCAGCGTGAACAGCTGTGGCGATCCGAAGTTTATGGAACCTGGGGAAAATTCACTGAACTGGACGCTAAGACTACTTACAAATGATTAGGCCAATTGACATGCAGATCAAGTTTTGCCAAGATACTACTCAGACCTCTGGATATGGGTTATTGTTCCCTCCGTAACAGAGTGAGGGTAAGTATTCTTGGAGGTTCATGTAATGATCAGGAAAGCAGATGATCAATTAAATTATAAATCATTTACACTGGGACTTCCCTGGCAGTTTAGTGGTTGGGACTCCAGACTTCTAATGCAGAGACATGGGTTCGATCACTGGTCAGGGAACTAAGATCCCACACCAGCATAGCCAAAAAAATAATAATAAAGAAAACTACTATAAATCTCACACATTCACAAAAAAGAAAGCAAAAAACTAAATCATTTACATAAATTATAGATCCAAGAGACGACTTCCAATAAAGCATTAATTTATTGCCATTATTGTTCATTTTATTTTCTTGGTTATCTTTCTTTGCAAGGTCTGCCCCAAACATACCACCACCACAGTTGGTTAGGAGAAAAATGACATCACTGATGTTCAGAATTTCGTATGTCAGGAGAAATAAGTGTATCAGCAAAACAAAATTCTTATATAAAACTCTTGGTCAGTACAACCAAAAAGTGAAAGCTACTATGTTTAAAATTATTAAATCCACAGCTCTCAACCCAAAACACCTGCCAGAATCATGGATTAAATAATCAAATCCAAGAATTAGAGGCTGTCCCTTGGTCACATCAAGGATATTTGTGCCTCGGTACCCTTAGCTTCTCCCTGCTTGGAACAGGCTTTTCCCCAGCAGTGCATCCCTATATAGAAGTATGGCTCTTTAAAAAAAAAAAAAAGTGGGCTCTTAGTTACCCAGTTGGGATGGAAGCCATGCCCCCTGCACTGGGAGTGCAGAGTCTTAACCACTGGACCACCAGGGAAGTCTCTTTTGTCTTCCTTCCAAGCTGCTAAAGTGGTAAGGTGCAGGGTCCATGCTCACCAGAAAGTAACCTGTAGTCATTTCCTTTCTTTCCCTCTTCTTTCCTATGGTCATTTCGAGGTACACCAAAACTATGGCTTGGGATCTTTGGATGGGTTCATTGGTGGGAGCAAGCCTCCTCTCTATAGTCAACTTCATGTGAGTTGTCTGCATTGGGATTAGGGATCAAAAGCAAATTCATCAACCAAGTGTTACTGTTTTCCTTTGCTAACCTTGCTTGACTATATGACTTTCTTGGTTATTCTTTAGCTGTTGTTATTCAGTCGCTAAGTGGTGTCTGACTCTGCAACCACACGGACTGCAGCACACCAGGCTTCCCTGTCCTTCATTATCTCCCTGAGTTTGCGCAAACTCATGTCCATTAAGTCGGACATCCAACCATCTCATACTCGTTGTTCCTTTTTCTGCCTGCCCTCAATCATTCCCAGCATCAGGGTCATTTCCAATAAGTTGGCTCTTTGTATCAGGTGGCCAAAGTATTTGAGCTTCAGCTTCAGCGTGAGTTCTTCCAATTAATCTTCAGGACCGATTTCCTTTAGGGTTGATTGGTTTGATATCCTTAATGTCTAAGGGACTCTCAAGAGTTTTCTCCAACACCACAGTTCAAAAGCATCATTTCTTCAGTGTTCAGCCTTCTTTATGGTCCAGCTCTCAAATCTGTACATGACTACTGGATAAACCATAGCTTTGACTAGATAGACCTTTGTCAGCAAAGTGATGTCTCTGCTTTTTAATATGCTGTCTAGGTTTGTCATAGCTTTCCTTCCAAGGATCAAGCTTCTTTTAATTTCATGGCTGCAGTCATCCACAGTGATTTTGGAGCCCAGGAAAATAAAATTTGTCACTGTTTCCACATTTCCCCCATCTATTTGCTATGAAGTGATGGAACTGGATGCCATTAAGTTTTTTTTAATGCTGTTTTTAAGCCAGCTTTTTCACTCTTCTCTTTCACCCTCATCAAGAAGCTCTTTAGTTCTTTGCTTTCTGCCGTTAGAGTGGTATCATCTGCTAATTCGTGTGTGTCTGGCCAAAATAATTCCTAATAGCATTTTGATTTCACTCTGATTTCTAAGCAAATATAAGATAGAGAAAACAAGGAGATTAATGAGAAAAGGCCATCATGGTTGGAACTGTAGCACTCTTTTCTAAGAACTGTCTCCACCCCAAGACCACCATCTCTGAGAACCGCTAAATATTTGGGAACTCTTTCACAAACAGTATGAAACCATCCAAGTGTGAGGCTAGAGCAGTACCAAAACACTACAGCTGGAGATGCTCAGCAGAAACCACTTCGTGTATTGCTTCATGCAATCAAATCATCAGTTTTCAGGTGCCAGGGCTGTCCCTGTTCTCACTTCTCTCTTGGATCCTCTGGGATGAAGAGAAAGGTATTTGCAAACAAGTCACTGCAGAGATCAGAGTGTTCCCCTAGGCATAGCCCAGGGGACATGCATCATCGCTCTATCCACCCCACTATTTTTGCTCTCCCACTGGGCAGGAGATGGACTCATCTTCAGGTTGCAGGGATGAAAGGCTGTAGAAAACAACAAGATCAAGGCTGTGTGGGGTCAGAGCTGTGTGTAATCAGTCATTAGGGGGCCCTGCTCTGCTGATTTGCTTCAAAGCTTTGGAATTTGACTTACGGGATCTCATCCTGCTGGGTTCACAGAAGAAAATTCCCAGAGGCTAGAGGTGAGGTCTAGCCACAGAAGTGAGCTCATAGATGGAGACACACTTAGAAAAAGAGAATGTGTAGGCCTGTTGTTATGATAATCAAAACAATAATAAGTCAACCACAAGGATCCTCCCAAGATGGCCAAATCCCTCATGCTGGGTAGTTAAGTCATAGGACAGTCAAACAGTGTGGCTTTGAGAGCAAAAGAAATGTGGGGCAGAGAAACAATTTCAGTGTTCACAAACAGCAGACAGATTAAACAAATGATGGTAATTCCTCCAACAGAATAACATGCAGCCATTAAAAAATAACGTAGGACACTCGCTGTTCACCTGAAACTGTCACAACTTTGTTAATCGGCTATACCCCAATTCAAAATAAAATGTTTAAAAAAAAACAAAGTAGGAAAACACATATCACTCATGGGTATGTAATGGGTACTGCCCTCAAGAGGGCAACTTGGGCCCACAGATGGAAAACACAAATGCATAAACCTCTATCTAATCCAGCATATTCCACTTGGATGAGTTCATCCTCTAGACATATTCAGAGGTGCAAAATGATGTATGTACATACGTGCCTGTACAAGATTACTTATGGCAGCACTTTTTGTAATGGCAAATGTTTAGGAACCAGGAACATATTTTAAAAGTTATGGTACAGCCATATAGTGAAATACAGTATGCTCTTTTAATTTTTACATTTGGCTGCGCTGGGTCTTTGTTGCCAGGTGAGGGCTTTCTGTAGTTTTGGCAAGCAGGAGCTCCTCTTTGTTGCAGTGCCCGGGCTGCTCATGGCACATTGCAGTGGCTTCTCTTGTGGAGCACAAGCTTTACAGTGTGGGCTCAGTAGTTGTGCAGACAGGCTTAGCTGCCCTACAGCATGTGGGTTCTTCCTGGACCAGGGATCAGATCTGTGTCCCCTGCAACAGCAGGTGGATTCTTAACCACTGGACCACCAGGGAAGTCTTAAAAAAAAAAGTTCTCTATGTCTGGATATATTGCTAAATGCAAAACAACAACAAAAAAATCAAGCTGCAGAACAACATGTGTATTACACCACCATTCAAGGCTAATGTAAGGGAGACAGGAAGAGCATTTGCTAGAAGGAAGGATTTGTTGTCCACGTCCGATGCCTTTGGCCTCTTGGCCAGCTGGGGACTGAGATTTCCTGAACTGGACAGCCTCAGTGGAGGAAGCTGCACATCAGTGTTCTCTAGTGAAGCAGATTACATATTAAGTGGGAATACAAGTCATCGGTTACTTGGTGAAAATGAAAATTTAAGGGATCTTCCCTTAGAGATTGTGACTCAATAGATATGGAGTTGAACCCGGAATTAGTAGAAATTTTTGTTTTTTAAATAGACTTTCTATTTTAGAACAGTTTTAGGTTCATTGCAAATTCGAGAGGCAGGTATGGGAATTTCCTATATACTTCCTGCTCTGGGCTTCCCTGGTAACTCAGTGGTAAAGAATCTTCCTGCAATGCAGAAGTAGCATCTGGGATGAACTAAAGGCTTCAGAGTTGAATCCATGAGGATCTATGAGAGGGCAATCCAGACACATCAACTGGTCTCAAGCTCAAGCTCAAGCTCAAAAGAGCCCTAAAATGTGGCTACCATTCACTGAAAAACTTGCTCATGGAAGCAAGCCCTTCCACAACTGTTCATATTTTTGTTCTTTTGAGCTTGAGGTTATCTATATCATTTTATAGTAATTGTAATGGAAATGCAACAGAGGTAATTGCTGGTCATCCAGAGTTATTCACAGATGGCAAGTTGGATCTGTGAGTACAAAACAATTGGTTTACCAGTTTATGGCCAAAGGATGTTTTGCCTACTTCTATTTAGATGGTGGGGCTTCCCTGGTGGCTCAGTGGTAGAGTCCGCCTGCAATGCAGGAGACCATCTGCTATGCAGGAAAATGATGATTTGATCCCTGGATTTGGAAGATCCCCTGGAGAAGTACATAGCAACTCAATCCAGTATTCTTGCCTGGAAAATCCCATGGAGAGGAGCCTGGCGGGCTACAGTCCATGGGGTCACAAGAGTCAAACACAACTTAATGATTAAACAACAATAATTTAGATGGTGACAGTTTTTTTCTCAGTGAACCCATGAGATAGATACTCCCTTAAATGATCATTTATACACTTCTATGTATTATATATACTGTAGTTCATGTATATAACATGAGTATTGTAGCTTCATTATTGTCAATTATCTTCTTTTCTTGAAGGCTATTTCATCATTAGTTGTCTTTCGCCATTTGTTTTTGACTTAAAAAAAGCCTTTTGTTATCTTTAGATACAATTTCTTTCACTATCCTTAGATGTGATTCAGATAAAATAGAAGTGTAAATACATATGTAACATGTATACATTTTTCTCATACTACTATTCATCATTCTCTTCATCAGCTCTATAATATTTTTCAATTTATTTATTTCTGTTTGGCCATGCCTTGTGGCTTTCAAGATCTTAGTTCCTTGACCAGGGATCAAACCTTTGCCCTCAGCAGTAAGGAAAGTGTGCAGTCCTAACCACTGGACTGCCAGGAAATTTCTTGTAATATTTTTCAAAACCATCAATATTCCTGGACTCAACCACAATTAAAAAGTTAGTGCTCAGTTGTGTCCGACTCTTTTCGACCCCATGGACTGTAGCCCGCCAGGCTCCTCTGTTCATGGAATTCTTCAGGCAAGAATACTGGAGTGGGTAGCCATTCCCTTCTCCAGGGGATCTACCTGACCTAGGAATCAAACCTGTGTCTCCTGAATTGCAGGCAGATTATTCACCATCTGAACTTGCTAAATTTATATTTTATTCAGGAAAATATAATATTAAATACTAAATGAGAACATAGGCATTGCATTTTCAAAAATTCTATTTTAAGACACTATGTCTGATAAGTAGCACTCATGATGTAAAGTACTGTTCTAAATGCTTTATAACTAATTTAATCTTCAAATGAGACTATAAGGTAAGTGCTAGTCTCACAATGCCATGATGACTCTCAATATTGTTGTAAAAGTTAGACTTCTGACCCTAAATGAAATCCATCTTGAATTCAAATCTCCCCATACTATCTAATTTTAAGAGTAAATGATCTGAAAATATGAACACTCAGTGGCCACCCCAGAGCTCTCAGAATTTTCCCTACATATTGGAGGGCTCCAAGACAGCCCCTGCAACTATACAGTGTCTTTTTTTTTGGGAGGGGAGGACATGGAGGGGCAATTGCTTTATAGTATTGTGTTAAGTTTCTGCTATACAATGAAGTAAATCAGCTGTATCTGTACACATATCCCCTCCTTCTTGGACCTCTCTCCCACCTCTCCCTACTGCCCACCCCACTCCTCTAGGTCATGAAAGAACACCAAGCTGAGCTCCCTGTGCTACACATCAGGTTCCCACTAGCGCTCCGTTCTACACATGGTAGTGTAGTTATGTCAACCCTACTCTTCCAGTTTGTCCCACTCTCCCCTTCCCGCCTCCCCTGATGGTGTACACAACTCTGTTCTCTACATCTTGGTCTCATTCCTGCCCTTGAAATGGGCTTCTCTGTACCATTTTTCTAGAGTCCATATTTATGTGTTAATATGCAATATCTGTTTCTCTTTCTGACTTACTTCACTCTGTATGACAGATTCGAGGTCCACCCACATCTCCACAATGACCCAATTTCATTCCTTTTTATGGCTGAGTAATATTCCATCAGAGTGTCTTGATAGCTGCTGCTGGAACTGGGAGTCCTTGCTATCACTCCACCCTTCTTGACACACTGCCCAGTCTTTGCCCTCAATATCTAGGAAATGGCTTCCCGTGGCATTACTGTTGCGTCTACCTGTCTCTGAGTATTGCCTGCTATCTCCATTGCCTCAGAATACTGTATATTTCACCTGCACCCCACCCTTAATTGGGCTATTGGGTTTGACTTCCTAGAGACTATTGTCTACTTGATCTATTCCAGAGTTCACTAGGCCCTTTAAATGCTGACAATAACCCCATAGCTGGGACAGTTTCTCCCGACCCATTATTGACATCATGTCCATTTATAGGGCTTCAGTGCTTAGCATATGTAGTCTATAAATCTACCTAAGCTATGACACTTTTGTGTCAAAGGTGGAGGTTTCTTTGGTTTGGGAAATTAATAAAGGCTCTGAGAAAGTAGGTTTCAGTATCTTGACTGAAAGCACAAAGCTCTCGTGTTATACAAGGAAGGAGCTGGAATGTGACAGAAGCCCCACAGGAAGTTCAATATCCTTGGCCCCACCCCTTCTACTGCAGAGATGTCCCCTATTCTGCTTCACACCTGGTCTGCTCTTTCAGTTGGTTGTTGTTTTGTTTTGTTTCATTTTTTTGGCACAGCATGTAGGATCTTAGTTCTCTGATCAGGGATCAGACCCATGCCCCTTGCATTAGAAGCCTGGACTCTTCATCACTGGACCCCCAGGGAAGTCCCTGCTCTTTCGGTTTATATGAAGAACCATCTATTTAGAGCTTCTGGGAATTTTGTTCCCCCAGATAATGGTATTTAACTTCAGGTTGGGCAACTCAACATATGTATTCAACCATCCTAAACTTATTTTCCCTCAAATTTACTTTTCCTCCTAAGTCTGGTACTCTCATTGTGAGGAAGAAGAGTCAGTGCTGAGTTTTAGGGAATTCCACTTCATATCCAAGACCCTGTATTGGTTCATCAGATGTTTATACTGAGTACTCCTAAAAAACAAAACAAAACAAAAATATATAAAAAAAATACACCTAGTACTCCTGAATTCCACGGTATTTATAACCTGCTTGTTTTATCTCAAAAGCACCGAGTTGACCTCTTTGAACTGAAGGTTGTTTGGGTTTTTTGTTTGTTTGTTTCAGACAGGGTACCCTCATAGAAACCCCAATAAGGGTTTAAAATGTTTATAAGCAGGGATTCTATTGACCAAAATATATACTAATTTGAAAGCCTTCAGTTTTATAATTTCTTTTCTAGTTCTTAATCTTTTTTCTTTTTGTGTTATAATTTACATAGCATACAATTCACTTACTATTCTTGTGCAATTCAATGATTTTTGGTATACTGGCAGAGTTGCCTATCACCACAAGCACAGAGGTGCTTTTTTTACAGAGGTGCTTTTTTTGGCCTCATGGCATATAGGATCTTAGTTTCCCAACCAGAGATCGAACCAGTGCCCCCTGCATTGCAAGCACGGAGTCTTAACCACTGGACTACCAGGCAAGTCCCCAGTCTTCAGTTTTAAGTCTACTTTAATTCATTCTTTTATTCAACACTTTTGGGGGACTGAGCAAGAGCCAGGCACAACTCTAGGGACAACAGAGAACAAAAGAAAGACTGCTGCCTTCCTGGAGTTTATATGGCAATAAATACTAAACATAATGAGTAAATTATATAGTTTTTCAAAGGAGTTAATGTCTACAGAATAAAGAAAAATAAAAAGCGATAAAAGAGATGGGAGTGTGGGGATGGAAACTGCCAGTTTAGAAGGTGTTCAGGATGGGTATCATTGAAGAGATGACATTTGAGAAAAGACTCAGAGAAGAGAAGCATGCTCCAGAAGTAGACATATTGCCTGGTGGGTGCAACATGAGTAAAATGAGAAGAGTTGAGTACAATAGGAAATGAGATCAGAAAATGAAATGGGGGAGGAGAAGAGGTGAATCTACCTATTAAAAGTAGCCTATTAACTTTGGTTCAAAAAATAAGAGACTTTTACTACTTTGAGAAGGGATTTATTCCTCTGGGAACGATATACCCATTTGAACACAGAGTTCCAAAGAACAGCAAGGAGAGATATAAAAGCCTTCAGTGATCAATGCAAAGAAATAGAGGAAAATAACAGAATGGAAAAGACTAGAGATCTCTTTAAGAAAATCAAAGATAGCAAGGGAAGATTTCATGCAAAGATGGGCTCAATAAAAGACAGAAATGGTATGGACCTAACAGAAGCAGAAGATATTAAAAGGAGGCAAGAAAACACAGAGGAACTATACAAAAAAGATCTTCAGGACCCAGATAACCACGATGGTGTGATCACTGACCTAGAGCCAGACATTCTGGAATGTGAAGTCAGGTGGGACTTAGGAAGCATCACTACAAACAAAGCTAGTGGAGGTGATGGAATTCCAGTTGAGCTATTTCAAATCCTAAAAGATAATGCTGTGAAAGTGCTGCACTCAATATGCCAGCAAATTTGGAAAACTCAGCAGTGGCCACAGGACTGGGAAAGGTCAGTTTTCATTCCAATCCCAAAGAAGGGCAATGCCAAAGAATGTTCAAACTACCTCACAATTGCACTCATCTCACATACTAGCAAAGTAATGCTCAAAATTCTCCAAGCAAGGCTTCAACAGTACGTGAACCATGAACTTCCATATGTTCAAGCTGGATTTAGAAAAGGCAGAGGAACCAGAGATCAAATTGCCAACATATGTTGGATTATATAAAAAGCAAGAGAATTCCACAAAAATATCTACTTCTGCTTTATTGACTATGCCAAAATCTTTGACTGCATAGACTACAACAAACTGTGGAAAATTCTTCAAGAGATGGGAATACCAGACCACCGGACCTGCCTCCTGAGAAATCTGTATGCAGGTCAAGAAGCAACAGTAGAACTGGACATGGAACAACAAACTGGTTCCAAATTGGGAAAGGAGTATGTCAAGGTTGTATATTGTCACCCTGCTTATTTAACATATATTCAGAGTACATCGTGTAAAATGCTAGCTTAGATGAAGTGCAAGCTGAAATCAAGAATTCCCAGAGAAATATCAATAACCTCAGATATGCAGATAACACCACCCTAATGGCAAAAAGTGAAGAGAATCTAAAGAGCCTCTTGATGAAAATGAAAGAGGAGAGTGAAAAAGCTGGCTTAAAACTCAACATTCAAAAAACAAAGATCATGGCATCCAGTCCCATCACTTCATGGCAAATAGATGGGGAAACAGTGGAAACAGTGACAGACTTTATTTTTGGGGGCTCCAAAATCACTGCAGATGGTGACTGCAGCCATGAAATTAAAAGATACTTGCTCTTTGTAAGAAAAGCTATGACCAACCTAGTGAGTGAGTGAAGTCGCTCAGTCGTGTCTGACTCTGCGACCCCATGGACTGTAGCCCACCAGGCTCCTCCATCCATGGGATTCTCCAGGCAAGAACACTGGAGTGGGTTGCCATTTTCTTTTCCAGGGGATCTTCCCAACCCAGGGATTGAACCTGGGTCTCCCAAGTTGTAGGCAGATGCTTTACCATCTAAGCCACCAGGGAAGTCCAACCTAGACAGTATATTAAAAAGCAGAGAGACATTACTTTGCCAACAAAAGTCCATCTAGTCAAAGCCACGGTTTTTCCAGTAGTCATGTATGGATGTGAGAGTTGGACTATAAAGAAAGCTGAACACTGAAGAATTGATGCTTTTGAACTGTAATATTGGAGAAGACTCTTGAGAGTACCATGGATTGCAAGGAGATCCAACCGATCAATCCTAAAGGAAATCAGTCCTGAATATTCATTGGAAGGACTGATGCTGAAGCTGAAACTGCAATACTTTGGCCATCTGATATGAAGAACTGACTCATTGGCAAAGACCCTGATGCTGGGAAAGATTGAAGGCAGGAGGAGAAGGGGACGACAGAGGATGAGACAATTGGATGGCATCACCAACTCGATAGACAGGAGTTTGAGCAAGCTCCAGGAGTTGGTGATGGACAGGGAAGCCTGGCTGCTGCAGACCATGGGGTTGCAAAGAGTCAGACACAACTGAGCAACTGAACTTATTCTTCTGCATATTCCCAATAAAGCTGTACATTTCACTACTTATAAAAACTTGGAATATATTCTTGTCGACCTTATTGATGTATAATTTAAACTGTACAATTCAATGAATTTTGATAAATGATGACACCTGTGACCTCACTACTACACTCAAGTTCCAGAACATTTCCATCATCCTGTAAGCACCCACCCTTTTTTGGCCACACTGTACAGCATGTGGGATCTTAATTCTCCAACCAGGAATCGAACCCATACCCCCTGCATTGGAAGCTTGGAGTCTTAACCACTGGAACACCAGGGAAGTCTATGTCCCATTCCTTTGCAGTCCATGCCTCCCTCCACTGCTAGTCCCAAGCAACTATCAGCCTGCTTTTTGTCACCAGAGAGTTGGTTTGCATTTTCTAGGATTTTAAAATAAACAGAATCATAGAGTATATACTATTTTATGTCTGGCTTCTTTCAATCAGGATGATGCTTTTGAAGTTCATAAGTACTTCTTTTTTATTGATGTGCATTCCATTGTATAAACATACCATATTTAGTTTATCATCTCACCTATTGATGGAAATTTAGGTTTTGTGGGCTTAAAGCTTTAATATATGTACACTGCTTGTATTAACTGTGTTTTAACAAGTACTATAAAGATCCCACAATCCAGAAATTTTAAGTACTTAAAGCCTGTGGACAGAGGAAATCTTAAAAGTTTAATCCAAATTTATATACATATTTTTGCTCCAGAGAATTATAAAGTACAAAGTACAAAATGAAGTTGCTCAGTCATGTCCAATTCTGCAATCCCATGGACTCTAGCCTACTAGGCTCCTCCATCCATGGAATTTCCCAAGCAAAACTACTGGAGTGGGCTGCCATTTCCTTCTCAAAGGGTGATAAAGACATTAAAGCATGTATATTAGTGGGATAAAATTATATGGAGAGTAGAACAGAAAAGAATGATGAGAAACGTCCCAATGATAAGAAGTTTATCACATATTACACTAAGGTTATTACAACTTATTATTTGCATTTAAAGAAGTGAGGTGACTTTTATCTTTTAAGTCAATATTTACAAATACCAGAAATTAGATATTTCAAAATTCTTTAAATTTATAAAATTTTAGATATTAATTTTAAAATATGAATGTGAAAATTAAAAAATAGAAGTAAGAAACCTGGAGTACCCCTTCTTTCGGTCCTGTTTGTAAAGGTTGCTCTTTAATTGGTTTGGGATGAGCAGAAACATCATCATTTTTAAAGTTCCCCAGGTAGGGACTTCCTTGGTGGCCCAGTGGCTAAGCCTGCTGCTGCTGCTAAGTTGCTTCAGTCGTGTCCAACTCTGTGCGACCCCACAGACAGCAGCCCACCAGGCACCCCCGTCCCTGGGATTCTCCAGGCAAGAACAGTGGAGTGGGGTGCCATTTCCTTCTCCAATGCATGAAAGTGAAAAGTGAAAGTGAAGTCGCTCAGTCGTGTCGGACTCTTAGAGACCCCATGGACTGAAGCCTATCAGGCTCCTGCGTCCATGGGATTTTCCAGGCAAGAGTACTGGAGTGGGGTGCCATTGCCTTCTCTGAGTGGCTAAGCCAGTGCACTCCTAATGCAGGGGGCCTGGGTTCAATTCCTAGTCAAGGAACTAGATCCCACATACTAAAGATACAGCACACCGAAAGCTACAACTAAGATCTGGTGTGACCAAACAAACTAATTAATAAAAAAAAAAAAAAGTTTCCTAGGTGATTCTAAAGTATACCCAAAGTTTCTCTGAAAACAGCGTTCTCTCTCAGTAGACAAGGAATATAAAAAATGAAAGCTACAGAGTTTACTGTTGAACTGAGAGTATTAGTCATCTGATAAGTAACTATCTGCAAGGTTTATAAAAATATCACATCAGCAGTCCTCATAGAACTAAAGCACAAATACATTAACTGATAACCATGGCCAGTACCTATGATGCCTTCCAATGGAGAAGTGCTATTATTTGCAAGGCACTGAGCCAACTGTTTTAAGTAAATGGTATTATCTCCACCGTAGATAGTTCCAGGCCTAGAATACTAACCCACAAGTGTGGTAACAAAAAAGAAAAAAACAGGGAATAGTTATTTATTAACAACAATTGCCCCTGGGCTCATCTGCCTTTTTTCACAGTAGTATTTCTTTTAGCTTACTGTCCCAAATCTCAAGTCTGCTAAAAACTTAATTTTGTTTTCTACTTCTCTATTACCCTTCTATTCTCTTTTTGTGCCTTAGCTATTATTTCTCTCACTCTTGTCTCTTGTTATGATTTATAGTATAGTGATAAAAAATGGGATTAGGATTTGGGCTCAAAGCCAAATTCCACAATTAATTAAACATGTGACTTAGTAATTTAAAATGGAGGTCGCTGGTGCCCTGTGTAGTGCACTGAATATAGCACTAATGTTTAGCACTAATATACATAGCTTGTGTATAATGCTTATGAAGCACTTGCATATTCCTTAGCCGTGGAAGGTGTGTGCATGCACGCTAAGCCACTTCAGCTGTGCCTGATTCTTTGAGACCCTATGAACTGTAGCCCGCCAGGTTCCTCTGTCCATAGAATTCTCCAGGGAAGAATACTAGCATGTGTTGCCGTATCTTCCTCGAGGGGATCTTCCTGACCCAGAGATTGAACCCACATCTCTTGTGCCTCCTGCATTGGCAGGTGGACCCTTTACCACTAGCACCACCTTAATCCTTCTCTTGACACAACAGCTTAGTATTTGTTTTGGTATTGGTGTGGGTATTGCTAATGGTAGTTACTCCCTCTGCAAAATGATTTAGAATGCAGAGTTCCAAAGAATAGCAAGAAGAGATAAGAAAGCCTTCCTCAGCAATCAATGCAAAGAAATAGAGGAAAACAACAGAATGGGAAAGACTAGAGATCTCTTCAAGAAAATCAGAGATACCAAAGGAACATTTCATGCAAAGATGGGCTCAATAAAGGACAGAAATGGTATGGACCTAACAGAAGCAAAGATATTAAGAAGAGATGGCAAGAATACACAGAAGAACTGTACAAAAAAGATCTTCACGACCCAGATAATCACGATGGTGTGATCACTGACCTAGAGCCAGACATCCTGGAATGTGAAGTCAAGTGGGCCTTAGAAAGCATCACTACGAACAAAGCTAGTGGAGGTGATGGAATTCCAGTGGAGCTATTCCAAATCCTGAAAGATGACGCTGTGAAAGTGCTGCACTCAATATGCCAACAAATTTGGAAAACTCAGCAGTGGCCACAGGACTGGGAAAGGTCAGTTTTCATTCCAATCCCAAAGAAGGGCAATGCCAAAGAATGTTCAAACTACCACACAATTGCACTCATCTCACATGCTAGTAAAGTAATGCTCAAAATTCTCCAAGCCAGGCTTCAGCAATATGTGAACCATGAACTTCCTGATGTTCAAGCTGGTTTTAGAAAAGGCAGAGGAACCAGAGATCAAATTGCCAACATCCGCTGGATCATGAAAAAAGCAAGAGAGTTCCAGAAAAACATCTATTTCTGCTTTATTGACTATGCCAAAGCCTTGGACTGTGTGGATCACAATAAACTGTGGAAAATTCTTCAAGAGATGGGAATACCAGATGACCTGATCTGCCTCTTGAGAAATTTGTATGCAGGTCAGGAAGCAACAGTTAGAACTGGACATGGAACAACAAACTGGTTCCAAATAGGAAAAGGAGTTTGTCAAGGCCGTATATTGTCACCCTGCTTATTTAACTTATATGCAGATTACATCATGAGAAATGCTGGACTGGAAGAAACACAAGCTGGAGTCAAGATTGCTGGGAGAAATATCAATAACCTCAGATACGCAGATGACACCACCCTTATGGCAGAAAGTGAAGAGGAACTAAAAAGCCTCTTGATGAAAGTGAAAGTGAAGAGTGAAAAAGTTGGCTTAAAGCTCAACATTCAGAAAACTAAGATCATGGCATCTGGTCCCATCACTTTATGGGAAATAGATGGGCAAACAGTGGAAACAGTGTCAGACTTTATTTTTCTGGGCTCCAAAATCACTACAGATGCTGACTGCAGCCATGAAATTAAAAGACGCTTACTCCTTGGAAGGAAAATTAAGACCAACATAGATAGCATATTCAAAAGCAGAGACATTACTTTGCCAACAAAGGTTCGTCTAGTCAAGGCTATGGTTTTTCCAGTGGTCATGTATGGATGTGAGAGTTGGACTGTGAAGAAGGCTGAGCGCCGAAGAATTGATGGTTTTGAACTGTGGTGTTGGAGAAGACTCTTGAGAGCCCCTTGGACTGCAAGGAGATCCAACCAGTCCATTCTGAAGGAGATCAGCCCTGGGATTTCTTTGGAGGGAATGATGCTAAAGCTGAAACTCCAGTACTTTGGCCACCTCATGTGAAGAGTTGACTCATTGGAAAAGACTCTGATGCTGGGAGGGATTGGGGGCAGGAGGAGAAGGGGACAACAGAGGATGAGATGGCTGGATGGCATCACTGACTCGTTGGACGTGAGTCTGAGTGAACTCCGGGAGTTGGTGATGGACAGGGAGGCCTGACGTGCTGCGATTCGTGGGGTCGCAAAGAGTCGGACACAACTGAGTGACTGACCTGATCTGATCTGATCTAGGGAGTGAAAGTCACTCAGTCATGTCCCACTATTTGCGACCCCCACAGACTATACAGTCCATGGAATTCTCCAGGCCAGAATACTAGAGTGGGTAGCCATTCCCTTCTCCAGGGGATCTTCCCAACCCAGGGACTGAACCCAGGACTCCCGCATGGCAGGCGGATTCTTTACCGACTGAGCCACCAGGGAAGCCCAGAACTACTTTGACTCTCTCTTAAGTCTTGCCAGCAATTACTCTTCTCTTTATTTCAAGATCTTTTTTTAGTCCAGTTGTAAGCAAATTGGGTAGGGAGTCTCAGGAGAAAGAGAACTAGGCAGGACTTTATTAACATAAGACAAGCAGTTTTTTGGCCGAAGCCATTTTGGAATCTAAGCCTGGTCACAATGCTTGCCCTTCATCAGGTCTCAGTAATAATAATCCTAAGGGAACAAAAGAACAAACTGTTATCAGGCCAGAGAGATAACAATAGCAAAGACAGTAAATCAGTTGTAAAGTGAAATTCTTAGTCACTCAGTCCGACTCTTTGTGACCCCATAGACTAGCCTGCCAGACTCCTCCGTCCATGGGGATTCTTCAGGCAAGAATATTGGAGTGGGTTGCCATTTCCTTCTCCAAGGGACCTTCCTGACACAGAGATCAAACCCAGGTCTCCTGCATTGCAGGGAGACTACATACTGTTTGAGCCACCCAGGGAAGTCAGTTGTAAAGACTCCCAGTTCTCTTTCAATGATAAAGATTAGCCTGAGGCACTTTCTTTAACTGTTTTGCATAATTTAACCCCTCCTCAAGGTCTCAACCTCTAAATCAACTGGAACCAAAGGAATGATGATATTGACCTTTTCTAACCCTCACAACTTCAAAGTTTGGACTCTATCAACCTCTGCCCCTATTCTATGCTGAATTCACTTGTTCAAATCACTTCATGAATATTCATGTATCCTTAGCTTAAAACTTCCCCAATTTTGCTGTTCAGGGAGACACTGCTTTGAGAAAGGTTCCCTGTGTTCTCCACACCTGCTGCAAGTAATAAATCCCTCCTTCTCCTGATCTTTGGCTTGGATGTGTCTTTTGGCTCGACACCCCTCAAGAGGCAAACCCCGTTTTCAGGTAACACAGGATTTAAGCTTCTCAACAGCAGCATAATTGACATTTGGGACCAGATAATTTTTTTGGTTTGGTAACTATCCTACAAAATGTACATTTAGCAGGATTCTTGTCCTCCGTCCACTGAATACCAGTAGTACTGCCCCTAGTCATGACAATCAAAATGTCTACAAAGGCCAAATGGTCTAAGGGATAAATCTGTCAAAAACCACTTACTTAGTCATGTCTGGCTACAGATCTACCTAGTATTGGCTCTACTCCTGGTAGATAATCCCAATCTCCATTCATGTATTAAGAAGTGTCTTAAACCTAAAAAGAGAATATGTCTTCTACGAGCCTACTGATGCTTCATTAAGTTGCTTTTTTTTTAACTTACTCATTTATTTGTTTTTTGGCTGTGGTGGGTCTTCGTTGCTGCATATGGGCTTTCTGTAGTTGCAGCAAGTGGGGGCTATTCTCTAGTTGCAGTGCGCGGTGGCTTCTCTTGTTGCAGAGCACAGGCTCTAGGCACATGGGCTTCAGCAGTTGGCAGCAAGTGGGCTCAGTAGCTGTGAAACAGAAGGGAAGGGGGCAGGGCACAACCTTTGAAAGAATGACATAGCCTAGAGGATACAACATAAACTGATTAGAATCAAATGAGTTCAAGATGGCAGACAAGTCAACTTTGATGACTAGACCATGATCCTCAATCAGCAAGCTAAAGACACACCCAGAGGTACCATGACAGTTCCAAGGTCAGCTGTCAAAAGACCAAAAACTGGGCGGCGGCCCAATTCCTGGAAATCTTCACCCCGTCCCAAAAATAGTTGGAACAATCCTCCCACTCACTAGCTTATGAAATTACCCAGGCCATAAAAGCTAACCACACATTTCAAGGCCACTGCACTCACCCTCTGCAATGACCCACACTCTGTGGAGTGTGTTTCTCTGAATAAATCCACTTCTTACCTATCACTATGTCTCTCACTGAATTTTTTCTGTGATGAGACATCAAGAACCGTAGCTTCATTATGACCTGAAACCAAGTCTGTGATCTCAGTTGGAAGACTATGGGTTCTGCATGGGTTCGAGTCCCAAGCAGGGTTTTGGCCGGGTTTTTGAGTTTGAGTCCATATGCTGAACTCAAGCATGCAGATCCCAGACTGGTTGGAACCAGAAGATTGATGTTGCTGACTTCTACTTACCTCACCAATAAACAGTCAGAAGAATGTCCACATGCTGATCATTAGTATAAAAACTCCTCACTACCTCCTCTAGGTTGGGACATAGTTTCAAGGGCATTTGCCTACTGTGGCCCCCTTTGCCTGGCAAAACAACATAGTTATTCATGGCTGCATGTATGTGTGCTCAGTCATGTCTAACTTTTTGTGATCCACTGGACTACAGCCTGCCAGGCTCCTCTGTACATGGGATTTTTCAAACAAGAATACTGGAGTGGGTTGCCATGCCCTCCTCCAGGGGATCTTCTTAACCCAGGGACTGAAACTGCATCTCCTGTGGCTCCTGCATTGGCAGGTGGATTCTTTACCACTAGGGCCACCTGGGAACCCTATAGCTATTCATACTTCACCCAAAACTCCACCTCCAAGATGCAATTTTGTACCAGTGTACAGGGGCTGAATTTTGGTTACACTAGCTCACCATCAACCTATCAAAAGGAAGTCATACACCCGAAGCCTTCATCTCAAATTTAGCTTATAAAAACTTCTCAGGCTTCCCTGGTGCTCTAATGGTTAAGAATCCACCTGCCAATGAGGGGACATGGGTTCGACCCCCGGTCTGGGAAGCAGCATGCCATGGAGCAACTAAGCCTGTGTACTGCAACTACTGAACCAGAGCACTAGAGCCCTCAAGCCACAACTACTGAGCCCACACACCACAACTACTGAAGCACACGCAAACTACAGCCTGTGCTCCACAAGAGAGGCCACTACAGTAAGAAGCCCACACAACGAAGAGCAGCCACCGCTCACCACAACTAGAGAAAGCCTGAGCAGCAACAGACACCCAGAGCAGCAAAAAATTTTAATAAATAAAAATAAACAAATTTAAGCAAAACTTCTCCACCAAAACAATGGAGGAAGGGGATTTTGAGCATGAGCGACAAGTTCTCTTTGCTTTGCCCTGCAATAAACCTTCTCTACTCCAAACACCACCATTTTGGTTTGTTTGGCCTCACTGTCCATAAGACACACAAACTTTGCTCAGTAACAAAATGATGGCCTAAAACTTTCCACACTTAAAAAAACACTATAAGGTTCCAAGAAACTCAATGAATCCTAAACTAAAGAAACATAAAGGAAATGACACCAAATAACATCAGAATCAAATTGCTCAAAATAAGGGATTTTTTAAAAAATCTTAATCATTTCTCGGCCTTTTGGCTCAGATCAAGTGTATTTAGTCTTAAATCAGCCAGAAAGACATGTTAAGTAAAGAACATATAAAGGATAACATCAGATTTCTCACAGGAGACAATACATAAGAGAACACTGTGGAATGACATCTTTAAAGTCCTAAAAGAAAAAATTGTCAAATAATTTCAAAGAGAGCAAAAATACCTTTCAAAAATAAAGGCAAAACTTCCAGTTCAGGATAAGATAAAGAAGATATCTTCATATTCCTCCCATTAAATATGGCTAAACATACTGAAATTATAGAGATAAACTTAACAAAACTGAAAGGTGAAGAGAAACTAGACCAGGAAATTATCTTGGGACTCAAGAAATGACATGACATAGGGTTCCTGAGTTTTCTTTTTGCCTCATATATTCTACATTGGGTGTCTGAGAAGCCAGCCATCTGAAAATGTCAGTGGGTACTAAGAGAAGCTTGCTCTTCTGAGCCAAAGGATAAAGAAAGGGGTAGCCTTGCAAGACAAAACTTGCAGGCAATAACCACCCTACTTCAGCCAAGCTCCACAGAAAATAAGTGTGCCACCCCCGCCACCCATATCAGTCAAGGCCTAACAGGAAGCTCAGACTTCCCCTCACCAGGCTGCAACACATACATCTCATTCTTGCAGCCAAGCCACTGTCACTGAAGGTCCGGTAGGGAACCGGACAGCTACCCCAGTCCACTAGAATGAGGTACCTCTCCCATTCCCCAGCCCCAGTTAGTCAACAGAAGCCTAGTGGGCAACCTAGACTTCCACCCTACCTGGCAGTAATAAGGTAGCATCTCCCTTTCCTTAGCCAGTATGGTGTCAGAGAAAAACTGCTAAAAAGAGATTTGGGTAAGAGCCACAGTCTCAAGAAAATGATAAAAATATCCAGGATTAAAAAAAAATAATCATCATACCAATACCAGGAAAATTCCCACTTAAATAAGAAAAGAAGACCAGAAGAAATTCCCTGGTGGTCCAATGCTTAGGACTCCACATTTTCACTGCCAAGGGCTCTGGTCTGATTCCTGCTCAGGGAACTAAGATCCCAAAAGCCCCATGGTGTGGCAAAAAAAAAAAAAACCCAAAAACTAAAAGACAGAAACACCAATATTTGGAATATCTGACAAGGAATTTAGAGCAGCCATCACAAAAATGCTTCAGTGAGCAATTATGAACATGTTTTAAGTAAGTGGAAAAGTACAACTTAGCAAAGAAACAGAAGATTTAAAGAACCAGGGAGAAATTCTAGAACTGAAAAATATAACTACCAAAATTAAAAACTCACTAGATGGGCTCAAAAGCAGAATGGACCCAGTAGATGGGGGAAAGTCAGAAAACTTGAATAAAGAATACTATAAGTTATCCAATCTGAAGGAATGAAAACAGAGCATCAAAAAATTAAAAATGCCTCCAGAACCTGTGGGAATATAACAAAAGATCTAATGATCACATCATGGGAGTCTCAGAAGGGAAAGAGAAAGAATGTGAGACTGGAAAGTATTCGAAGAAATAATGACTGAAAATATTTCAATTTTGGCAAAATAACCTCAAAGGTTGTTTTATGAGAACACTATAAAGAACTCTACTCACGTAAATTTGTCAACTTAGATCAAATTCCTCAAAAAGTTACTATCACAGCTCCTCTAGTATGAAATAATTTGAACAGTTCTATAACTATCAAAAAATTGAATTCATAATTTTAAAACTTTCCCCCAAATCTCCAGACCAGATGGTTTCACTGGAAAAGCTATATCAGATATTTAGAGAAGAATTAAAACCAAGTTTAAACAATCTCTCTCAGAAAATGGAAGAGGAGGAAACATTGCCCCAGACCAGAAAATAGGTACTAATTCAAAGCATCACTGTTTATAATACAGAAAACTGAAAACAATCTATAACTCCTTTAACAGAATAGTGGGGAAATAAGTTGTTGCCCACTTACTAAATGGAACGCTATAAAACAGCAAAAAATACTATAGCTTTATGCTTGGTCTTCATAATACTGTGAAGACAACAGACAAGGCCGATTAACCGAAGAAAGGCATAGAAGAAAATGGAGTATGGAAACAACAGATATAGAATCCAAAGACATGCAAAACTATTAAATACATTTTTCTATGGGATACAATTTTAGTCAAATTATAAAGAAAAGCAAGCAATTGACAAACATAAAATTCAAGATAGTGATGGGGGAGCTGGGAAGACTGGGATCACACGAAGTGTCTTAAGATAAATGTGGCGTTCTCGTTCTTTCTTTTTTACATCCAGGCATCTTCTACTGGTTACTGATATGCTAGGTACCAACATTAGCAAACAAAACAAAAGAATCTACTATCTCTTAGTTCTCCTCTTCCTATAGAAGATCCTCTGTATGTCCACAATAACGGACAAATACATTTTTACTGGTAACATATTTTAGACTAAAGGATCACTCTCAATCAAGAGGCAAGAGAACTTATGAGAAATCTCTCCCAAATACAGAAATATTAATCAGCAATCACTGTATCAACAAGCTGGAATCTAGATTGCGGGGAGAAATAGCAATAATTATGCAGATGACACCACCCTTATGGCAGAAAGCTAAGAGGAACGAGTCTCTTGATGAAAGTGAAAGAGAGTGAAAAAGCTGGCTTAAAACTCAACAGTCAGAAAACTAAGATAATGGCATCTGGTCCCATCACTTCATGGCAAATAGATGGGGAAACAATGGAAACAGGGAGAGACTTTATTTTCTTGGGCTAAAAAAATCACTGCAGATGGTAACTGCAGCCACAAAATTAAGACGCTTGCTCCTTGGAATAAAAGCTACGGCAAATCTAGAGAGCATATTAAAAAGCAGAGACATTACTTTGCCAACAAAGCTCTATGTAATCAAAGCTACGGTTTTTCCAGTAGACACGTCTGGATGTGAGAGTTGGACTATAAAGAAGGCTAAGCGCCAAAGAATTGGTGCTTTTGAACTGTGGTGTTGGAGAAGACTCTTTCGAGTCCCTTGGACTGCAAGGAGATCCAACCAGTCAATCCTAAAGGAAATCAATCCTAAATGTTCATTAAAAGGACTGATGCTGAAACTGAAGCTCCAGTACTTTGGCCACCTAATGGGAAGAGCTGACTTGTTAGAAAACATTCTGATACTGTGAAAGATAGAAGGCAGGAGGAGAAGGGGACAGCAGTAGATGAGATGGTTGGATGGCATCACCAACTCAATGGAAATGAGATGGGAGATGGCAATGGACAGAGAAGGCTGGAATGCTGCAGTCCATGGGATCACAAAGAGAACAACACGACTGAGCAACTGAACAACAAAGCTTCACCTACTGTTGGGCTTCCCTGGTGGTCCAGACAGTAAAGCATCTGCCTGACTGCAACAAAGGAGAGCCAGGTTCCATCCCTGGGTTAGGAAGATCCCCTGGAGAAGAAAATGGCAACCCACTCCAGTACCCTTGCCTGGAAAATCCCTTGGACGGAGGGACCTGGTAAGCTACACCCCTTGGGATAGCAAAGAGTAGGGCATAACTGGGCAATTTCACTTTTAAGCCTGAGATTATGCCATTGTACGGGGGAGGAGGAAACAAGTTCTAAAAGAATTTAACCTTGTTTGAAAGAAGCCCACAGGCCATACAGCAGACTCCAAGCACTATGAGGAGAGTCTCATTACTACTACTTTATGACCTTTATGACCGCCAAGACCAGTGCTCAGATCTGATGAGAAAGAGAACCACGCTGAGTTCTATTTCTTAAAATTTGGATTGAGTAGTATTCTTTATACCGTTGAGGTATGTTTTACAAAAGATCTCTTACATGTCATATTTTTAAAGTGGGGAAAAAAATAAACTACACGCAAATCTTGATAATAAAGAAAAGTATGAGAGCCTTGGACCCACTCCCACAATCTGCTGAATTCAAACTCACTCCAAGATGAGCCGTCAAAAATGGAACCAGTGCAAAATATAGTCAAGGATACGTCTAGAAAAAGAAAGAAAAGCAAACAGCTGCCTATACACATGCTGCAGAAAAGTGTGACCAGGAGGCAAAGGAGATCAATCAGGAAATATTTCAGACTTAAGTATTCAAATTTAGCGAAGCTGATGAACGAAATACACAAAGAGATGCAGATACAAAAGGAATAAAACTAATGGGGAAGAAAATTCAAAAGTTTGAAATTATTTCCTCAGGGAACAGGAAATGGGTAGGAGAAAAGTTGAGTAGCAAAGCCTGCAGTCCATGGGGTCGCTAGGAGTCGGACACGACTGAATGACTTCACTTTCACTTTTCACTCTCATGCATTGGAGAAGGAAATGGCAACCCACTCCAGTGTTCTTGCCTGGAGAATCCCAGGGACGGGGGAGCCTGGTGGGCTTCCGACTATGGGGTCGCACAGAGTCGGACATGACTGAAGCGACTTAGCAGCAGCAGCAAGATATAAAATAAAGTAACAAGAGCTTTTTCCCAACCACGTCTACACACCTGATCCCTACAGGCTAGCGCAGACCTCTCGTACCCTTGGGTCCTAGGATTTGGACCACTCAACGACTCCCCTAAATCTCTACCCTAAAAAAGGTATTCTCCCCAAACACGACCCATTTCTGGCCCCCTTGACTCCGTCTCCCTAGATGGGCTGGCGACTCCTCCATTGGAACCAAGGATACTCCACAGTCTCTAACCCCAGGGGTTCCAGGTCCCAGTCTGTTCCGAGTGTGCAGGTCTCGAACAGGCCGCCCGCCCCACCCTTCGCTTAAGGCTCCGAGTCTCCCTGTTCCCGCTCTTCTTCACATCCCACACCTCGGCCGTCCTTGTTCCCTGAACACCCTGCTGCTGCTGCTGCTAAGTCGCTTCAGTCGTGTCCGACTCTGTGCGACCCCATAGATGGAAGCCCACCAGGCTCCCCCGTCCCTGGGATTCTCCAGGCAAGAATACTGGAGTGGGTTGCCATTTCCTTCTCCAATGCATGAAAATGAAAAGTGAAAGTGAAGTCAGTCATGTCCCACTCTTCGAGACCCCATTGACTGCAGCCTACCAGGCTCCTCCGCCCATGGGATTTGCCAGGCAAGAGTAATGGAGTGGGTTGCCAGAACGAAACGCCGGGGACTGTGAAGTTCTAGTTAACTCAAGGGAGGCTTGTTTACCATCGCCAAGAAAATCCCTGGGGCGGACTACGGAGGGGCGTGGTCAGAAGCGCTGTGGGCGGGAGTCAAACAACTCCCGCCGCCCTTGGCACACGCGGTACCTTCACGAGCCCTTCGGTTCTCGGTGTGCCCTGCCCCCTGTCGGTCATGTGCCCGAGCAGCCGGGAACAACAGCCCACAAGCCCGCGCCCCCGCCCCGCTTCCGGATTATTGTCAAACCCCACCTTCTTCCCCCGGAAGACGGCGCAATCCTACGTCTAAAAGCGAGCCGGAAGGACAACACGGGGGCGGGGTCTCCGAGACGGGCGTCCGGGGGCGGGGCCACCAGGACGCCATTGTGACGCACACGGATTGGCCGTCCAGGCGCAGGGCAGGGCCGGGGCATGCTTAGCGACCCGCTGCAGGGAGGGGTGCTGCGGGACGTGGGCGAGCCCTTGGGAGAGAAGAGGCCTTTTGTGGCAAGTTTGAGGCTTTAGTGGTACTGACTGGGAGGGTCTCCCAGTGAGCTCAAAGAATGTCGAGACAGAAGACTAGCGTGGTAGAAGGAAATGAGAGTCATTTCCTGGCGAGAAAGAAGGAGGGAACCAGGAACATCGGAGACCGATGAAGGCGGATCGAGCGACCGCAGCCGCAAGGTGTGCTCTCTAGGGTCTACTCTGCACTGTCACGTGACATCGGCTAGCTCTGTTAACTGGTTCCTTCAGAGGGCAGGGCAGGCCTGGGGCAGAGGAAGTCACCGCGGAACCCTTCACTTCTGGAGGAAACGCGGTCCAGGCCAGTGTCGTTTGGTTTCCTGCTACATCCAGGCCAGCTGTTTCTGCTCTAAACAAGACACATTGACCTTTCCAGCCCTTGGTAACGAGTTATTTGGGTTAGGTAGTGTCAGGGACCAAGAGTTGTCATATTCTGTTACAAAAGCAGCTGAGTGATCTCCTTTTGTTTTTCATCTTAATTATGCTCAGATTTAGCGTTAAAAAGTAAAGGAGCCCCGACAACCATCGTGGGTAGCTGGCCTGAATCCCCGGATGAACATAAGCGACATCATGGAATTTTGATGTCAAATGAGGTATCTAACGAGACGGAAGGTGAAGAAATTTAAGACTAACTGTGCATGAACAGTAAACAGACATGCAAACACAAAAAGACCAAACATCCCTTCTCTAGCTAACATGAGTGACTATTGCTTTTCCAGTGACAACTCTAGTCCTGCTCCATTCCTCCTGCTTTTCAGATAACAATTAAATCACCATTTCCTTGGGCCCTCCCCCAAATCACCTACATACACCCAAACACTACAATAAGCCCTTTTAATTTTTTTTAAGATTTTTTTTTATGTGGACCATTTTAAAACTCTCTACTGTTACTGTTGTATGCTTTCGGTTTTTGGCTAAGAAGCGTGTAGGATTCTTAGCTCCCCGAGGGGAGGATCCAACTGGCACCCCCATGCTTTGGAAGGTGAAGTCCTAACCACGGGCCTTTGAGTAAGTCCCAGTAAGCCCCTTTTAACATTAACTTCCTAAGATACCCAAGGGTTCCCCATAGTGTCAGATCTCCCTGGCTACAACAGTTAGTCCTATATTGTTGACCATAACTGTGTTTTGGTAGTTGTGGGCATCACATTTATGAATTATACATAACCATACATTTATGGGTATAGATAATTACATTTATGAATTATATATACGGGCTTCTCTGGTGGCTCAGAGGGGTAAAGCATCTGCCTGCAATGCCAGAGACCTGGGCTCAATCCCTGGGTGGGGAAGATCCCCTGGAGAAGGAAACGGCACCCCACTCCAGTATTCTTGCCTGGAAAACCCCATGGACCGAGAAGCTTGGAAGGCTACAGTCCATGGAGTCGCAAAGAGTCAGACACATATGGTTATGTATGCATAACCATACATTTATGGATATAGATAATTACATTTATGAATTATATATAACCATACAAAACCTTAGAGCCTTTATTCTGAAGAGAAATGGAAAAAAAAACATTGTGAATAGTAAAATGAGGCAAGATCTTGGTATATACTGATGTTGAAGCTGAAACTCCAATACTCTGGCCACCTGATGGGAAGAGCTGACTCATTTGAAAAGACCCTGATGCTGGGAAAGATTGAGGGCGGCAGGAGAAGGGGATGACAGAGGATGAGATGGTTGGATGGCATCACCGACTCAATGGACATGGGATTGGGTGGACTCCGGGAGTTGGTGATGGACAGGGAGGCCTGGCATGCTGCAATTCATGGGGTCGCAAAGAGTCCGACAGGACTGAGCAGCTGAACTGAACTGAACTTGGTATATAAAAAACTTGTATGCTAAATGCAATATGGGATTGTAGTTTCGATTCTGAAACAGTGGAAGGACATAAATGGTAAAATCAGATTAAAGTCTGTAGTTTAATTAAGAGTATCATATCAGTGTGAATTTCTTAGTTTTGACAAATATGCCATGGTTATATAGACATTAAATACAGGAGACATAATGCAGTGTATACAGGAACTCCCTATACTAACTTTGCAACTTTTTTTTTTTCTTTTTTTAGTATTTATTTGGCTATGATTCGTCTTAGTTCCAGCAAGAGGTCTCTCTGGTTGTGGTACATAAGCTCAGCTATTCTGTGGTATGTGGGAATCTTAGTTCTCCATGTGCTCAGTCCCTCAGTCATGTCTGACTTTTTGTAACCCCATGAACTGTAGCCTGCCAGGCTCCTCTGTCCATAGGGTTATCCCAGCAGGTATACTGGAGTGGGTTACCATTTCCTCCTGCAGAAAATCTTCCTGAGCCAGGAATTGAACCCATGTCTCCTATGTCTGGCATTGACAGGCAGATTCTTTACCTCGGAGCCACCTGGGAAGTCTTTAGTTATCCAGTTCAGTTCAGCTCAGTTGCTCAGTTGTGTCCGACTCTTTGCCACCCCATGGACTGCAGCATGCCAGGCCTCCCTGTTCATCACCAACTCCCAGTGTTTACCCAAACTCATGTCCATTGTCAGTGAGTCAGTGATGCCATCCAACCACCTCATCCTCTGTCATCCCTTTCTCCTCCTGCCCTCAATCTTTCCCAGCATCAGGGTCTTTTCAAATGAGTCAGCTCTTCACATCAGGTGGCTAAAGTATTGCAGTTTCAGCTTCAACATCAGTCCTTCCAATGAACACCCAGGACTGATTTCCTTTAGGTGGACTGGTTGGATCTCCTTCCTGCCCAAGGGACTCTCAAGAGTCTTCTCCAACACCACAGTTCAAAAGCATCAATTCTTTGGCACTCAGCTCTCTTTATAGTCCAACTCTCACATCCATATATGACTACTGGAAAAACCATAGCCTTGACTAGATGGACTTTGTTGGTAAAGTAATGTCTCTGATTTTTAATATGCTATCTGCTGCTGCTGCTAAGTCGCTTCAGTCGTGTCTGACTCTGTGCTACCCCATAGACGGCAGCCCACCAGGCTCCCCCGTCCCTGGGATTCTCCAGGCAAGAACACTGGAGTGGGTTGCCATTTCCTTCTCCAATGCATGAAAGTGAAAAGTGAAAGTGAAGTCATTCAGTCGTGTCCAACCCTCAGCGACCCCATGGACTGCAGCCTTCCAGGCTCCTCTGTCCATGGGATTTTTCCAGGCAAGAGTACTGGAGTGGGGTGCCATTGACATTAAGCAGTGTGAAATAAGCCAGTCACAAAAAGACAAATATTGTATGATTCCACTTACATTAAGTATCAAAAGTAGGTTCACAGAGCCAGAAATTAGAATGGTGATGTTTCCAGAGATTGGGAGGAGGCAGAAAATGGGGAGTTGTTAATACATAGTTTCAAGTTTTCAAGATAAAAATGAGCTGTGAAGATTGGTTGCACAAAACTGAATGTACTTAACACTACCTAACTTAGAAATGGTTAGGTACACAACTTTATGTACTTTATGTTGTGTACCTGACAAAGTTAAGCTTCTCAGTCATATTCACCACATTTCAAGTGCTTAACAAGCCTGTGTGGCTAAATGGCCCCCTTATCACACAGAGCAGCTTGAGACAAAGGATAAAGAGGACTAGAAATCCCTATCTTCAGGTGCCACTCTGAAAGCGCTGCTAAGATATAAAATAAAGTAACAAGAGCTTTTTCCCAACCATGTCTACACACCTGATCCGTACAGGCTAGCGCAGACCTCTCGTACTCTTGGGTCCTAGGATTTGGACCAGTCAACGACTCCCCTAAATCTCTGCCCTATTTTTAGGTATTCTCCCCAAACACGACCCTTTCTGGCCCCCTGCTTAGCAGCTCAGTCTCTGCTCTATGTCATTGCCTTTCTTCACTCAGCCTGGAGGATTCAGTTCAGTCGCTCAGTCGTGTCCAACTCTTTGCGACCCCATGAACCACAGCACACCAGGCCTCCCTGTCCATCACAAACTCCCAGAGTCCACCCAAACGCATGTCCATTGAGTCGGTGATGCCATCCAACCACCTCATCCTCTGTCATCCCTTTCTCCTCCTGCCCTCAATCTTTCCCAGCATCAGGGTCTTTTCAAAGGAGTCAGTTCTTTGCATCAGGTGGCGAAAGTATTGCAGTTTCAGCTTCAACATCAGTCCTTCCAATGAACACCCAGGACTGATCTCCTTTAGGATGGACTGGAGGATTATAAACTGTTACGTAAGTCTTAGGTGTGGTGTGTGTGCTGTGCAAGGGTGCTAAGTTGTTTCAGTTGTGTCCTGCTCTTTGTGAAGCTATGGACCATAGCCCTCCAGGCTTCTCTGTCCATGGGATTTCCCAGGCAAGAATACTGGGGTGGGTGGCCATCCCTGCCTCCAGGAGATCTTCCTAACCCAGGGATTAAACCCAGGTCTCCTGCAAGGCAGGCAGATTCTTTGCCATCTGAGCCACCAGGGAAACCTTACGTGTGGTGAAAGTGAAAGTTGCACAGTTGCATCCGACTCTCTGCGACCCTACGGACTGTACGTCCGTGGAATTCTCCAGGCCAGAATCCTGGAGTGGGTAGCCTTTCCCTTCTCCAGGGGATCTTCCCAACCCAGGGACTGAACCTGGGTCTCCCTCATTGCAGGCAGATTCTTTACCAATTGAGATATCAGGGAAGCCCCTAGGTATGGTACTCAGACTAATTAAAGTGATTAGTGTTAAATGCTTAGTCGTGTCTGACTCTGCAACCCCATGGACTGTAGCCCTCCAGGTTCCTTTGTCCATGGGATTCTCCAGGCAAGAATACTGGAGTGGGTTGCCATTTCCTTCTCCAGGATATCTTCCCAACCCAGGGATCGAACCCGAGTCTCCCACATTTCAGGCAGATTCTTTACCATTTGAGCCACCAGGGAAGTACTACTTACCTCAGAAGAAAAGCTTGTTTCCTTGAGGAAGTTTCCCTTGTATGCAGAAGGAAATGCAGTTTTCTGGGGTGCTAGTCATTCACTGTAACTCTGTGGATGTGATATCTCTCAGAAGGAAGTCACCAGAGACTTCTTCTAACTCCGTTGGTCACCCTGTGAACTTTTATCCCACAGTGGATTCTTTCACACTGGACTTAGTCTAAGCCAGCGTCTAAAATTTAAAAGCAGCTTTTATGAAGTTGTCTCATTTGTGAAAAGCACAAATATTCAAAATCTCAGGGTGAAAGAGGGATGGGCAGCATCAAGGTTTGCTCTTAACTCTCCTTCTTGGGATTAAATGTGATTGGCTTTTATTTACAATTTTTGGTACAATTTAGGATTGCTCACAGGTGCTTGATAATATATTTTAGACAAGTGATGGGAGTTGTATTGTTTTTGTAGTTAATCTTTGTATTTTATTATGATGTTATTTATTCAAAGTTTCAGTTCTCATAGTCTTTTTAGTTACATGTGATTCCTGAGAATTTTTATTCTTTGTATCTTGGTCTTGCCATGAGGCTTGTGGGATCTTAGTTCCTCAATGAGGGACTGAACACAGGCCCTCGGTAGTGAAAGTTCAGAGTCCTAACCACTGGACTGCCAAGGAATTTCCAAGAATTTTTATTTATAATTTTTTAAACTTTTATTCTTAAGAATAAAAATCCCTGAGCTTTGTGGTATGCTCTCTAAAGGCAAGCACAAACAATTTAATTCTCTTTATCATCTGTATACTTTCTCTAACTTCTTCCCTATGGGTTATGCTCTAACAGTGACCTGGAATTTATGGTCTTGAGATGGATCTATTTATTTTCTACTACTATGTGGATCCCTTCAAACCCATGAGTGGGAGTTTCAAGGACTGGGTGGTATGGGATGGGAGCCCTGATCAGTGATGTCTCCATCCTTTGGAAACTGCAGATTGACGATAATGGGACATACACCTGCCAGGTGAAGGACCCACCTGATGTTGATTTGGCAGCAGGGAACAGGGGAGCTCTGGCTCACTGTTGGGTACACTGTTCACCTCTCTGACCTCCACTTCCTGGCTCTGGCCACTGGCTTTGCCTGTGCATCAATGGTCATAATGATAATTGTGATTCTCTTCCAGCATTTCCAGAAAAAGTGATGGGGTCATAAAGGGATGTAGTTAAAATCAAAAGAAAGAAAGCTCAACCAAGAAAAAAGGTCTCTATTGAGGAAAAACAGACGAACATTCTTAGATGAAAACTGAAAATTTGTTAGAACAAGAACCCTAAGATAAGTTAAAGTTAATGAGACCTTCTCTTTGGCTTTTCCAGCTGTGATCTGTCTTCTAATCATCTCTGCAGTGTACAACCAGGCCTCCCTGTCCATCACCAACTCCCGGAGTTCACTCAGACTCACGTCCAATGAGTCAGTGATGCCATCCAGCCATCTCATCCTTGGTTGTCCCCTTCTCCTCCTGCCCCCAATCCCTCCCAGCATCAGAGTCTTTTCCAATGAGTCAAGTCTTCACATGAGGTGGCCAAAGTACTGGAGTTTCAGCTTTAGCATCATTCCTTCCAAAGAAATCCCAGGGCTGATCTCCTTCAAAATGGACTGGTTGGATCTCCTTGCAGTCCAAGGGACTCTCAAGAGTCTTCTCCAACACCACAGTTCAAAAGCATCAATTCTTCGGTGCTCAGCCTTCTTCACAGTCCAACTCTCACATCCATACATGACCACTGGAAAAACCATAGCCTTGACTAGACGGACCTTTGTTGGCAAAGTAATGTCTCTGCTTTTGAATATGCTATCTAGGTTGGTCTTAACTTTCCTTCCAAGGAGTAAGCGTCTTTTAATTTCATGGCTGCAGTCAGCATCT
Source organism: Bos taurus (assembly GCF_002263795.3). Taxonomy (NCBI): domain Eukaryota; kingdom Metazoa; phylum Chordata; class Mammalia; order Artiodactyla; family Bovidae; genus Bos; species Bos taurus. The sequence continues at coordinate 13,841,644 of NC_037355.1, read as the reverse complement.
GCAGTGATTTTGGAGCCCAAAAAAATAAAGTCTGACACTTTCCACTGTTTTCCCATCTATTTCCCATGAAGTGATGGGACCGGATGCCATGATCTTCGTTTTCTGAATGTTGAGCTTTAAGCCAACTTTTTCACTCTCCACTTTCACTTTCATCAAGAGGCTTTTGAGTTCCTCTTCACTTTCTGCCATAAGGGTGGTGTCATCTGCATATCTGAGGTTATTTATATTTCCCTGGCAATCTTGACTCCAGGTTGTGTTTCTTCCAGTCCAGCGTTTCTCATGATGTACTCTGCATATAAGTTAAATAAGCAGGGTGACAATATACAGCCTTGATGAACTCCTTTTCCTATTTGGAACCAGTCTTTTGTTCCATGTCCAGTTCTAACTTGCTTCTTGACCTGCATACAGATTTCTCAAGAGGCAGGTCAGGTGGTCTGGTATTCCCATCTCAGAATTTTCCGCAGTTTATTGTGATCCACACAGTCCAAGGCTTTGGCATAGTCAATAAAGCAGAAATAGATGTTTTTCTGGAACTCTCTTGCTTTTTCCATGATCCAGCGGATGTTGGCAATTTGATCTCTTGTTCCTCTGCCTTTTCTAAAACCAGCTTGAACATCAGGAAGTTCACGGTTCACATATTGCTGAAGCCTGGCTTGGAGAATTTTGAGCATTACTTTACTAGCGTGTGAGATGAGTGTAATTGTGCAGTAGTTTGAGCATTCTTTAGCATTGCCTTTCTTTGAGATTGGAATGAAAACTGACCTTTTCCAGTCCTGTGGCCACTGCTGAGTTTTCCAAATTTGCTGGCATATTGAGTGCAGCACTTTCACAGCATCAGAAACTGATAAAAATAATTTTTAGAATATTGTACAAATTATTAAATGTTACTATCTCAATAAAAGACCACTAAAAGTTGAAAGTTTAAGCCGAAAGCAGATCAAAGGACTATGGCTCGTCAGTGAAATTTGTTGTAGCCAATATGCTTGTTCCCTAATTTTATGTATAGGCATACCTCATTTTATTGCACTTCACTTTATTATGCTTTGTAGATATTGAGGTTTGGGGGGTACTTTTTGTTTTCACTTTTATAAAATGAAGGTTTATGGCAACTCTGAATTGAGCAAGTCTGCTGGCACTATTTTTCTAACAACATTTGCTCCCTTTGTGTCTCTATGTCACATTCTGGTAATTCTCACAATATTTCAAACTCTCCACCAGCAAAAGGATTATGACTTGCCAAAGGCTCAGATGATGGTTGGCATTCTTTTACAATAAAATGTTTTTCAATCAAGGTATGTACATTGGTTTTTCAGTCAGTGTGTAGCTAATATACTACAGCATGGTATAAACATAACTTTTACATGCACTGGGAAATCAAAATTTATGAAACTTGTTTTACCATAATATTTATTTTATTGTGGTTGTTGAGAACCAACCCAAAATATATCTGAGGTATACCAGTGGAGTCTCTACTTCTATAGAGGAATTTAATCCATGCACAGTAGGTGGCATTTGCATTCATACAAATGCTAGGTAACCAAGAGCTACTCAATTATCCAAAATTACTTTGGCCAGTGAGTCAAGTAGTTGTTCTTGGGCTGCTATTGTCATAATGGTAGGATTGGCAAGTCTGCCATGAATAAGTGCCCTTCCAATGGAAGCAAATCTAGTCATGTATGTTACCTCCTGGGAATTCCCATTTAAGGTGGCAATGTGGTTTAATGGAGAAGACAAATGACAAGACCAATGGGAGAATTCAGATTTATTGTGAACGTCCATGGGGACAGTTAGAAATCCTAGTAAGCACTGGCCTTCAATCCACCAGCTGTACAAACATTCATAAACTCATCAAGAGGCCCATTCATTACAGATATAAGAACAGGTGGTATACATAAGATTCCTGCTGGGTTTGATTATTATTAGTGCCATTAATTGGGATTATTCTATTGGCCCTTTCAAGCCAAGGGTCAGTGGTGTCTGGTGAACAATTAGGAAGAAACCATCCTGTTCTATGGACTTTGTTCTCAAAGGCCATACAGAAGGGAGTTCTTTTGCCATGACAAGCAGACCTAATCTACTGGTAAGAACTATTAATATATAGGCAGAATAGGTATGATTAGCTGGATTAAGAGTTACAACACAGGAGAGGTCAAAGCAAGGTACAGGAAAATCTGGTTGCAGAAGTTTGACTCGATAAATATCCAAAGGGGTGCAGCTACAACTAGCTGTAACAGTACTGCTGCTGCTGCTAGGTTGCTTCAGTCGTGTCCGACTCTGTGTGACCCCATAGACGGCAGCCCACCAGGCACCCCCGTCCCTGGGATTCTCCAGGCAAGAACACTGGAGTGGGTTGCCATTTCCTTCTCCAATGCATGAAAGTGAAAAGTGAGAGTGAAGTCGCTCAGTCGTGTCTGACTCCTAGTGACCCCATGGACTGCAGCCTTCCAGGCTCCTCTGTCCATGGGATTCTCCAGGCTTAGCAGAGGTCAAACCACTGGGGATCATTCTGGGTTACAGGAAGTCATGGGGATCTGGGTCACAGGGACTTCTAAGGTCTTCAGGAAAGGTGTGGAAATTGTAATGTTCTTTGATATAATGTTGAGGTGTCTTATGTGGTGCATGGATGAGGCAGGAGATCAATTATCAATTATCAGGAGGTCCTCAAAGGGAGGGGGGCTGTTGGGAATGGGCTTCAGGACAAACATTCGGCTATAAGATGCATCAGCCATCCATGGGAAATCCCCAACCCCACCCCAGCTGAGGGGCCTGGACTTTACTGAGCAAGATTGTCTGACCCTCAGCGACCTGACCCCATGGACTGCAGGCCATTAGGCTCCTCCATCCATGGGATTTTCCAGGCAAGAGTACTGGAGTGGGGTGCCACTGCCTTCTCTGAGCTGTCACAATAGAGATGGCTAAAGGGTCATGGCTGTCATAGACAGATTAGGTTTTCTAATGACCGATCCAACAATCAGAAGTATCCAAGTTCCTCTAGACCATGATCCTTTGAGGGCAGCATTTTGTTTGTGGGGGGGAGGGGGAAGGGGGGAATGGGCCTGTGTTGTGTGGCATGTGGGATTTTAGTTCTGCAAACAGGGATCAAACCTTTGCTCCCTGCATTGGGAGTGCAAAGTCTTAACCACTGGAGTGCCAGGGAAGTCCCAAAAGGGTAGCATTTTTTTGTAGAAATATCAACAAGGTAACTTCTTTTAGCTTCTAAAGAGTCGAGCTTAGCATAACCCAGAACTTTAATAGCAAAGTAGCAAGTAAGAATATGGCATTTAATAATTCTTGAACAAAAAGGCTGTTTTTAATTTGATCTCTCCTGGAAGTAAGGAAGCCATGTTGTTTCCATCACATTCCAAAATTGTGAGCCATGCCAAAGACAAAGCTACTGTCACTGTAAATGTTGTCCATTTTGCCCTTGACTAGGCTATAGGCCCACATGAGTACATATATTTGGCTTATTGGGCCAAAGTAGCCCAAGGCAAAATTGTCACTTCAGTTTCTTCTTTTTTTTTTTTCACTTCACTTTCTTAAAGAAGAATGGACATTGCATGTCCAGCACAATAGTTACCATGTTCATCTTTCAAAGAAAAACCATCAGTGAACCGTATAAGTTCAATTATCTAAGGGCATTTCCTATAAGCAGTCATGGCGATGTGGGCGGGTGGGTGCATGAGGGGCACATTTCAACTGCGAGAGAAGAGTAGCAGGGTTAAAGTTATTACACTGGGCAAGAGTGATTTGTGGGGCAGTTCGTTAAGGAGAATTTCATAGAAAGTGAGGTGGCTTACTGCAAGATGTTGAGTATGATAAGGGTTAAGAACCTCATCAGCATGTGGCACAAAATGGTTAAAGAAGATCCCATGACTATTCTTCAGTGATTTTTACAAGAAGGGCAGTTTCAGGTACAGCTTTGAGGTAGGGGTTAAGATATCTGTATCCCAGGCTCCAGGTTCTTGTTGACTATAAAACCCTATGGGTCAGTCGTGATCCACATACTCTTGGGTGAGTACCCCAAGGGAATTCCCTTCTTTTTCATGTACAAAAAGAAAAGGAATTGATAATTGGGGTGTTCAAGGGCAGGAGTGGTTATAAAACTTTCCTTTAAGATTGTAAAAGTCATGTCACCTGAATATTCCAAGGTGATAAGAGATTTATTAGTTTTTAACAAGAATGTAAGGGTTGGGCCATTGGGGAAGTTTAAGGGATCTGGTTGAGAAAATAGCCTGCCAATCCAAGAAAACTTGGCAGCTTGCATTTGGTTTGGGGCTTTGGGAAGTTCAAGATGCCGTGAAGTCTGTCTGATCTAGGTGCAGTCCTTGTTCTGAGAACAGATGTGCTAAAGAAACTTGAGTTTGAACAAAGTGCAATTTTTCCTTAAAGACTTTATGCTCCTTTTTGGCTAGGAGTTTGAGTAAATGGAGACTCTCTTCTTGTGAGGAGGCCTAGGAAGCAGAGCAGAGAAGTAAGTCATCCACACATTCTATTAAAGTGGAGCCTCCAGGGATTTCCCTGGTGGTCCACTGGCTAAGACTGTACTCCCCATGTAGGGGGCCTGGGTTTGATCCTTGATCGGGGAACTAAATCCCACATGCCACAACTAAGACTCAGTGCAATCAAATAAATAATTTTTTCAAGGTGGAGCTTCCAGAGAACTGGATGTCTTCTAGATCAGCCTTCAAAGTTTATAAGGGGAATTTCCTAGTTTCCCAGTAATTAGAACCCTGTGCTTCCACTGCAGTGGGTATGGGTTCAATCCCTGGTCAGGGAGCTAAAGTGCCACAAGACGAGAGGCCATAAATAAAGTTTGTGAGAAATAAGAAGGGTGGAGGTGACTGCAGTCATTCAATTAAAAGATGCTTGCTCCTTGGAAGAAAAGCTATGACAAATCTATAGTATAGTATAGTGAAGTCGCTCAGTCGTGTCCAGCTGTTACCCGTGGACTGTAGCCTACCAGGCTTCTCCATCCATGGGCTTCTCCAGGCAAGAATACTAGAGTGGGTTACCATTTCCTTCTCCAGGGGATCTTCCCAACCCAGGGATCAAACCCAGGTCTCCCGCATTGGAGGCAGACACTTTAACCTCTGAGCCACAGCGTATTAAAATACATCACTTTGCTGACAAAGGTCTGTATAGTCAAAGCTATGGTTTTTCTAGTAGTCATATACAGATGTGAGAGCTGGTCCATAAGAAAGGCTGAGCACTGAAGAATCGACACTTTGAATTGTGATGCTGGAGAAGATTCTTGAGAGTCTCTTGGACTGCAAGGAGACCAAACCAACCAATCCTAAAGAAAGTGAACCCTGAATACTCATTGGAAGGACTGATGCTGAAGCTAAAGCTCCAAAACTTTGGCCACCTGATACGAAGAGCTGACACACTGGGAAAGACCCTGATGCTGGGAAAGACTGAAAACAAAAGGAGAAGTGGGTGGCAGAGGATGAGATAGTTAGATAGCATCACCAACTTAATGGACATGAATCTGAGAGATAGTAGAGGACAGAGTAGCCTGGCATGCTGCAATCCGTGGGGTCAGACATGACTGAGCAACTGAGCAACAAAAGAAGAGCTTTCACTGGGGCATTACTATAAAGGAATATTGCTGACCTTCCCCAGTAAAGACAAAAAGATACTATATTGTCTTGCTTTATATTCTGGGAACTTCTAAAACACACATACATACATTAATTCACATCAAAAAACTTGCTTTCAGTTGGGATGGAGGCTAATGAAGTGTAGGGGCTGGGGTAACAGGGTGACAATATTGTTTATGGCTCGAAGGTCCTGGACAAGTCTCCATCCACAACCATTTGGTTTCTTCACAGGTAAAATAGGAGTGTTGCACTAACTGCTGCAGAGGATAATGAGGCCCTGGGCCTTTGTTATTGGCTTAATGCCTTGAAGGCATTATTTGTAGGGTATTGATTAATCCTGAGGGAAGTTTTGAGAGTCATACTTGGATCTTAATAAGGGGTGCACATGGGTACTTCAGAGATCAATTGAGGATTTTGCCCGTAAGGAGAAAGTGAAAGTGTCCGTCGCTCATTCAAGTCTGACTCTTTGCGACTCCCTGGACTGTAGCCTGTCAGGCTTCTCTGCCCATGGGACTCTCCAGGCAAGATTACTGGAGTGGGTTGCTATTCCCTTCTCCGGGGGATCTTCCCGACTCAGGGACTGACCCCGGGTCTCCTGCATTGCAGGCAGATTCTTTACCATCTGAGCCACAGGGAAGAGTGGTAGCTAATCCAATGGAGACAAATGATCAGTGTTCTCAGAATTAGCGCTTGTGCCATTAGAGATGGAGAAATTAGAAGATGCTGAAGGGCCATTTGATTTACCTAATGGGTGATTTTGGTTGCTACTGTCAGGTTCCAGAATTATTTCCCCCTTTTGGGAGAAAGAAATTCCAGTGGTTATTTTTCTAATGTATTTTGGCTCAATAAATAAGTAGAAGTGGAGGAAGTAAGGAGAAAAGGGTAAGTATCTCTTAGAGAGCCTAAGCAAAAGGGGACAGGTTTAGTGATAATCTGTTGAGGTTTACTAGAGATCCCACCACTTGAATCATTTTAGTAGTCTGATGCAAGAGCTTTTTAATGGTAGTGGGGCTGAGCGCCAAGAGTGTAGCTCTTACAAAAAGGACAAAAACAGATTTGTTTCCAGTCTAATGAGTAGTTTCTTCAAGTTGATGAAGAGAAAGGATTGGGGAAATTCTCTGTAATTCCTCAGAGTCCTGGACATTAGGAGGACATTAGTAAGGCTAGTTAGAGGACTAAAGGTGTTTGGAGTACTTAAGCTTATAGAAATTTTCCTTTCAATGTTCCAGCTTTTAGAAATTTTGATGGAGACTAGGAAGGTTTGTTTAAAGGCTTCCTTTTTTGGAGTTGAAAATTAGGAATTTTAGTGGTCTTCATTTTAGTTGCATCATCGAGGGTACGGTTGAGATGGACATAATTTTCCATTATATTCTTTTAACTAGAAGAGAGATCTCAGTTCAGCCTGTTAATGTACATAGATCAAAGGCAACTTGAGTGGATTCAGCATTCAAAGGAAGACCAAAATTTTCCTTAAGGACAATTTGGGGGAATTCCCTAGTGGTCCGGGTTTAAGACTCAGCACTTTCATTTCAAGGGCCCAGGTTCAATCCCTGGTCAGGGAAGAAAGATTCCGCAAGTCTCATGCCATACTAAAAAAAAGAAAACAAGTAAAGACAATTTGGAGCTGTCTACTTGCATGAGCTAATCAGTTTTCTGGATACAGGCATGAATCCTATTCCAATCAACTGACTTTAGAAACCCTTAGGTTTGCCAAATGGGTTACTTGGTGATTCCATTACTCTGAGTGTATAATAAGACAGCAAGGGTTTCTTCATCCCCAGGATGTAATTCCGAAGACTTGTATTGATTGCTTATGGTGAACCATTTTGGATTTGTGATCTCTGAAGAAGATGATTTAGGACCAGACACCTGACTTGATCAGAGCTTTTGTGTGGCAGAAATTTTATTACAGTGAAAACGGACTGAGAAAGCTTCTGACATAGACATCAGAAGTGGGAAGGAGAATGGCCCACTTGCTAGTCTTATCAAGGCCTTATATACTTTTACCAGACCCACTTCCACAACACAAATCTTAAATTAACAAGATTCAGTTCAGTCGCTCAGTCATGTCCAAATCTTTGTGACCCCATGGATTGCATCACGCCAGGCCTCTCTGCCATCACCAACTCCCGGAGTTTACCCAAACTCATGTCCATTGAGTCAGTGATGCCATCTAACCATCTCATCCTCTGTCATCCCCTCTCCTCCTGCCTTCAATCTTTCCCAGAATCAGGGTCTTTTCAAATGAGTCAGTTCTTCGCATCAGGTAGCCCAAGTATTGCAGTTTCAGCTTCAACATCAGTCCTTCCAATGAACACCCAGGACTGATCTCCTTTAGGATGGACTGGTTGGATCTCCTTGCTGTCCAGGGGACTCTCAAGAGTCTTCTCCAACACCACAGTTCAAAAGCATCAATTCTTCAGCGCTCAGCTTTCTTTATAGTCCAACTCTCACATCCATACATGACTACTGGAGAAACCATAGCCTTGACTAGAAGGACCTTTGTTGACAAAGTAATGTCTCTGCTTTTTAATATGCTGTCAGAGAAGGCAATGGCAACCCACTCCAGTATTCTTGCCTGAAAAATCCCATGGACGGAGGAGCCTGGTAGGCTGCAGTCCATGGGGTCGCTAAGAGCCGGACACGACTGAGCAACTTCACTTTCACTTTTCACTTTCATGCATTGGAGGAGGAAATGGCAACCCACTCCAGTGTTCTTGCCTGGAGAATCCCAGGGATGGGGGAGTCTGGTGGGCTGCCGTCTATGGGGTCGCACAAAGTCGGACATGACTGAAGCGACTTAGCAGCAGCAGCAGCAGCAGCAGCAGCAGCAGCAGCTAGGTTGGTCATAACTTTTCTTCCAAGCAGTAAGCGTCTTTTAATTTCATGGCTGCAGTCACCATCTGCAGAGATTTTGGAGCCCCTCAAAATAAAGTCTGCCACTGTTTCTCCATCTATTTGCCATGAAGTGATGGGACCAGATGCCATGATCTTTGTTTTCTGAATGTTGAGCTTTAAGACAACTTTTTTACTCTCCACTTTCACTTTCATCAAGAGGCTCTTTAGTTCTTTGCTTTCTGCCATAAGGGTGGTGTCATCTGCATATCTGAGGTTATTGATATTTCTCCCGGCAATCTTGATTCAAGCTTGTGCTTCATCCAGCCCAGCGTTTCTCATGATGTACTCTGCATATAAGTTAAATAAGCAGGGTGACAATATACAGCCCTGATGTACTCATTTTCCTATTTAGAACCAGTCTGTTGTTCCATGTCCAGTTCTAACTGTTGCTTCCTGACCTGCATACAGATTTCTCAAAAGGCAGGTCAGGTGGTCTTGTATTCCCATCTCTTGAAGAATTTTCCACAGTTTATTGTGATCCACACTGTGATCCACAATGTCAAAGGTTTTGTCATAGTCAATAACGCAGAAATAAATGTTTTTCTGGAACTCTCTTGCTTTTTCAATGATCCAGCAGATGTTGGCAATTTGATTTCTGGTTCCTCTGCCTTTTCTAAAACCAGCTTGAACATCTGGAATTTCACAGTTCACGTATTGTTGAAGCTTGGCTTGGAGAATTTTGAGCATTACTTTACTAGCGTGTGAGATGAGTGCAATTGTGCGGTAGTTTGAGCATTCTTTGGCATTGCCTTTCTTTGGGATTGGAATGAAAACTGACCTTTCCCAGTCCTGTGGCCACTGCTGAGTTTTCCAAATTTGCTGGCATATTGAGTGCAGCACTTTCACAGCATCATCTTTCAGGATTTGAAATAGCTCCACTGGAATTCCATCACCTCCACTAGTTTTGTTCATAGTGATGTTTCCTAAGGCCCACTTGACTTCACATTTCAGGATGTCTGCCTCTAGGTGAGAGATCATACAATCATGATTATCTGGGTCATGAAGATCTTTTTTGTACAGTTCTGTGTATTTTTGCCACCTCTTCTTAATATCTTCTGCTTCTGTTAGGTCCATACCATTTCTGTCCTATACTGTGCCCATCTTTGCATGAAATGTTCCCTTGTTATCTCTAATTTTCTTGAAGAGATCTCTAATCTTTCCCATTCTATTGTTTTTCTCTATTTTCTTTGCATTGATCACTGAGGAAGGCTTTTATATCTCTCCTTGCTATTCTTTGGAACTATGCATTCAAATGGGTATATCTTTCTTTTTCTCCTTTGGTTTTTGCTTGTCTTCTTTTCTCAGCTATTTGTAAGCCCTCCTCAGACAGCCATTTTGCTTTTTTTCATTTCTTTTTCTTGGGGATGGTCTTGCTTCCTGTCTCCTGTACAATGTCACAAACCTTAGAGGGACAGGTTTTAATACATTCAGGAAAGAAGCAGAAATGGAGAGGTTCAGAGAAAAAGGAAAATTCAGTGAAAGGATGAGAATCAGGAAGTTGAGAGAATAGAGGAGATGGGGACAGTGCAGAAGAGAAAGAGGAAGCTGGCTGCAGAGACAGAGTGGGGAAGAGGGAAAAGAAGTCCCAGAAGCTTTTTATGGTCTTCTGTTTTTTTTTCTCCTTGGTTAATTTAGAAATGGTATTTTGTAAAGAGGCAATTTTAGAATCTTGGATACATTTGGAAGTCTCCAGGTACCAATTAAAATAGTTATCCCATCAATCTGTTTAATTTTAATTTAATCAATTAGTTTTTTTAGCCACAGCACTCAGCATGCAGCAAGTCCCTACCCAGGGATTGAACCCATGCTCCCTGCATTGAAAGTGCAGAGTCTTAAGCACTGGACCACCAAGGAAGTCCCACTCTTTTTAATTTTAGAGCTGCAGTCTTTTAATTTGGTTCTGAGAAAAACCTGTTTGGGGAGGTCAGAAATTTCTCTTAATGGCCACTGGAGTTCTAAATTATCTTTGATCTATTAAATTAAGATTGTGCAGAAGGAGGGACCGTAGTTTTTTTTTTTTAACATAAAACAGGCCAGGGGCCCCAGGAGTACCCTCCTGAGAGAATTTAGGGGATTACATCATACATCAAAATCAGAGGCTTGGAAACCAATGAGTGCTCACCAAAAGGAAGATATCTTTAAGAAAACAGATCCCAAGTAAAGTTAGAAAGCTCAACCAAAAGAATGGAACTTGAATCTCAGAGGAGACTTACTGAACCAAAAGGGAGATAATAACCTATTAAATTGAAGGGCACAAGGGGCTTAAGTGAGTACCACATACAGGTCTGGGGGTGTTTCATTACCTTCACATCCCACTTCTGACACCATGGTATGTCAATTTTTTTCAAAGAAAAAGGTAAGCAGTGTAGCCAGCAAAATCAAGTTAAGTCAGAAATAGCAAAGGAATTACAATTCAGGACAATCAAACTATGGGGAACCAAAGGCAAGTCTGGAGAACAAAAGAGGAGAGTGTTTTTTATAGAAGAAAGGAGGGAACTGGGAGAAGTTGGGGTTATTTTAAATAAAAGTTCATTGGAGGAAAATGAGAGTTCAAAGTGGTGGTGGCTTCTCATTGGCTGCAGGCAATCAGTGTGGTAGCACTGGCTACAGGTGAGGGCAGCTTACTGTTGCTAGGTACCTACAGCTTGCTATTGCAAGGCTGAGAGGAAGTCTTCCTTCTTCTTGCTGTATTATACACACTGAGATGAGTAATGTGTGTGAGAGCTCTCTCTCTGTGGCTTCCCAACTACAGATGTTTCCTTAAAATATTTTCACAGTGTATATATGTCAGTATAGATATATTTGTAAGTCATACGCATTAAAGATTACAAGGTAGATGTAAACTTATAGTCTTTATTAGCATTTCCCCCCACACACCCTCTCCTATGAAATGGTTTTTCAGAAAAAAAATGTAACATTTCCTTTGATGAGATTGCTCCTCAGATTCTGTTTTTAGCCAATGAAATTAGACAGTTGAGACCTGTAAGAGCAAAGAGAGATAACTTGTTTCAGGAGTGCAGCCAGATGCCTGCAAGTGAATTTGCTATAGTGAGGCACCATAAGCTTGGAGAAACCTTAGAGAAAGGATGAAGGGGTAGAATAATAGAAATAGGCAGCTGTCCCAATATTCAGAAGAGAGGGAGAGTGGAGGAAACCATTGTTAACACTTTTAGCTACATCCTTCTGGAACATTTTTTTTTTTTTTGCTGCGCTGGTTCTTCATTGTGGCACAAGGGCTTCTCTAGCTGCTTAGGTGCACTGGGGAATGTGGGATCTTAGTTTCCCAACCAGGGAACAAGCATGCCTTGGAAAGTGGATTCTTAACCACTGGACCACCAAGGAAGTCTCATAGAACTTCTTAATGTATATAAATATATTTTAATCACAACACCAGAATATATCATTTAAGGAAAGTATATACTGGACTCCTTTAAAAAAAAAAAAAGAATCCAAGGTATCTGTCAGGAAGACAGCATAGTTAACTGCCTGTCAGATCAGGTGATTTATATTTCCCACGTATGATAAGAAGGAACATTAAGAACTCAGCCATGTCACTAAGTACCAATATATTGTATGCTGCTGCTGCTGCTGCTAAGTCGCTTCAGTTGTGTCCGACTCTGTGCGACCCCATAGACGGCAGCCCACCAGGCACCCCCGTCCCTGGGATTCTCCAGGCAAGAACACTGGAGTGGGTTGCCATTTCCTCCTCCAATGCATGAAAGTGAAAAGTGAAAGTGAAGTTGCTCAGTCGTGTCCGACTCTTAGCGACCCCATGGACTGCAGCCTTACCAGGCTCCTCTGTCCATGGGACTCTCCAGGCAAGAGTACTGGAGTGGGGTGCCATTGCCTTCTCCAAGTACAACTAAAAATTCCTTTATCTGTCAAGGTTCAAAGAGAAGAACAGAACCATCAGGAAATGTGCATATATAATTTGTTACAGGGATTTGACAGTTATGCCACTGTGGGAGCTGGTTAAGCAGTCTCTGTCAGGAAGGGAAGATGGATGTAAAGAGGGGGATAGCAGGAACAAGCTGGAAGTCACATATCCAAGCTGGAGTTGAAATTCACTTCAGTTCTCTTTATGTTTCCTGCCTTGGAATTGTGGGTGTTCAGTAGAAGACCCTTTACTGCCATGCTAAACTCATACCTGGCCCAGGAGTCAGTGAAGTTAAGGAAGATCTGGTAGGGGGATGGTCTAGTGGCTAAGACTCCTCACTTCCAATGCAGCAGGCCTGGGTTCAATCCCAGGGTTTGAATCCTATCTGCTGCAACTAAGAGCTTGCAAGCCACAACTAAAAAAAAAAAAAAATTCCCACATGCTGCAATGAAGATTGAAGGTCCTGTGTCCACAACTAAGACCTGGCACAGTCAAATAAATATTAAGAGAGAGAAAAAAAAAAGAGGATGCAGGGGAAATGGAGCAGCTGCAAGGCCAGCCACTGCCACCCACTAAGGAAGATAAGCTATGGCAGGTTCTACCCCTAGATCTCACAGAAGAATCTTATAGTCCCTTAGTCATTCAGAAAGACTCAGGGAAGGGAATTCTGAGCAATGTTTTGCTTAGAAGGTTGCTACAGCATGAAGCCACCCCCCTGGTTTCTTTATAGCACCCCACGTGGCCTGCCTCTTGGGATGCTCTGACAAGAGCAAGAGTTTAGGTAGCTTTAATGACTCCTGATATGAGGCTGTCTGTGATGCAGAAAAGTTTTGGTTTCTCCTTACACTTAAGAGGAATAAGTCCTATCCTTTCCTTCTGTGTCCACTCACCCCCCCACCCCTGTCTCTCATTACCATTTACACACTAAACCACTCCAACTGATTCTTAACTTATAAACTCTAATCCCCCTTTTTCATCTGTTGTAGTTCAGAAGCTTTCAAAGTCAACATTGTTAAGCACTCCTATTATGAGGATAAAGATCTCAAATTTATTCCAATTTTCCAGGATAAAACTGGGGACTTATTTTTTATAAATGAAGTGGTCAAAATGAAAATGTTAGGACACATTGTTGCTTAATAAATCCCAAGTGATAGATAGAGAACTTCTGACAAAATCATGGATAATGAAAATGCTTAGGGACATTCCTGGTGGTCCAGTTGCTAAGGTTTTGCACTCCCAATGTAGGGGGCCCAGATTCCATCCCTGGTCAGAGAACTAGATTCCACATGCCACAGCTAAGATCAAGGGCAGCCAAGTAAATAATTATTTTTTTTTTTAAGAGAAAGAAAATTCTTAGCATGTAGTGAGCTCTCAAAAGGAGAACTGCAACCCACATGGCCTGGGCCCACACTTCTGTCTTGTCACTTCTTTGCCATATGAATTGAGGTTCAAAAATCGCTGGCCAACCCTGGCCTCCTAGCTCACTGGCCCATGGGGAGCACAAACTGCTATGAAGAACCAGAGACAGGAGTCTGCACCCAAGATGGAGCTAGTATGGATGCACGGAACTTACTGCCAGACTCTTTTCCACCTATCCAGTCATGATAGTTTTGAACTAGAAGCTGCAGTGGGAAGGAATTGTTTTAACCATATTATCTCGGCTTGGGTATCACCAAGTCTGATGCAGATCAACAGAGAAAAACCGGAAAAAATTTTACAGTGTTTTGTACTCACACCTCTTGGGGGAGAACACAGCATGCCACCCAGGGCTTCTTAGGGGACGCACTAGGTCAGTCACACTGAAGAGCAAAGGGAAGTGTGGGCAAGCACTTTTATTGTGGTTTTGCTGGAGTGAAAGAGAGCAAACGGGTGTGGGGTTGGCTAATTTGAATAATTTCAGCAGGTTCTTCGGCACAGGGACTGTCGCTCGTTGTTTGATATCTGGCCCCAGGGCAATTAGGGTGAGCATATGTTGGTTCCAGAGTGTGAGGGCCTGATAAGAGTGGTGTTTGGTGATATGGACTTAATCATCTAAAGAAGAGAAACTGACCAGCTTCTAGTTAGGACCTCAAAACTGGATCAAGATAGCACACACCTACCCACCCAAACTGGGCTTCCCAGGTGGCTCAGTGGTAAAGAATGTGCCTGCCAATGAAGGAGACAAAAGGAGACTCGGATTTGATCCCTGGGTTGGGAAAATCCCCTGGAGAAGGAAATGGCAATTCACTCCAGTATTCTTGCCTGGAGAATCCAATGGACAGAGGAGCCTGGCTGGCTACAGTCCAGAGAGTCGCAGAGTCAAACAGGTCTGAGCATGCACACCCACATAAACTATATTATAGGAAGCAATAGTCTTAAAAAAATTTTGTTATGCAAATGGAATACATATTTTGTTACCTTTCTGCTTTCAAAGCTTTAATATTCCCCACTGACTTTATGTACATATTATCTTCAATTTTTTTCTCAAATTTTGAAATATATCATCATCCAAAAATTGTATTCTAGTGGTTCCAAATAGGAAAAGGAGTTCGTCAAGGCTGTATATTGTCACCCTGTTTATTTAACTTATATGCAGAGTACATCATGAGAAACGCTGGACTGGAAGAAACACAAGCTGGAATCAAGATTGCCGGGAGAAATATCAATAACCTCAGATATGCAGATGACACCACCCTTATGGCAGAAAGTGAAGAGGAACTCAAAAGCCTCTTGATGAAAGTGAAAGTGGAGACTGAAAAAGTTGGCTTAAAGCTCAACATTCAGAAAACGAAGATCATGACATCTGGTCCCACCACTTTATGGGAAATAGATGGGCAAACAGTGGAAACAGTGTCAGACTTTATTTTGGGGGGCTCCAAAATCACTACAGATGGTGACTTCAGCCATAAAATTAAAAGACGCTTACTCCTTGGAAGGAAAGTTAAGACCAACCTAGATAGCATATTCAAAAGCAGAGACATTACTTTGCCAACAAAGGTCCGTCTAGTCAAGGCTATGGTTTTTCCAGTGGTTATGTATGGATGTGAGAGTTGGACTGTGAAGAAGGCTGAGCACCGAAGAATTGATGCTTTTGAACTGTGGTGTTGGAGAAGACTCTTGAGAGTCCCTTGGACTGCAAGGAGATCCAACCAGTCCATTCTGAAGGAGATCAGCCCTGGGATTTCTTTGGAGGGAATGATGCTAAGGCTGAAACTCCAGTACTTTGGCCACCTCACGCGAAGAGCTGACTCATTGGAAAAGACTCTGATGCTGGGAGGGATTGGGGGCAGGAGGAGAAGGGGACGACAGAGGATGAGATGGCTGGATGGCATCACTGACTCGATGGACATGAGTCTGAGTGAACTCCGGGGAGTTGGTGATGAACAGGGAGGCCTGGCGTGCTGTGATTCATGGGGTCGCAAAGAGTCGGACACGACTGAGCGACTGATCTGATCTGATCTGATCTGAATTGCTTTTTAGAGTAATTACTTTTTGAAAAGCATCTCAGACACTGGTTTATCTGTAATTTTTGGTGCAAAAAACAATGAAAGGAAGTAGTATGTCAAAATCTCTTACATTTTTACAATACCTATAATTTTCTGTATGTTTTAAATATTCCATAATTTCTAAAAAGTGGAGGTTACTGAGAGAGAAAGAGAAAAGCTGCAAGCTGCCCTGTATCCAGCAAATTTTTTTTCTAGTTATATTGAGATCTAATTGGCAGATAATAGCACATCTTGACGAAGATGAAGTTTTCTGACTTCTGAGGCCCCACAGAAGTGAAAGAGTCTAACTGTACATATTTTAGGGTGGGGAAAAGACCATGATGAGGCTAAAGGGGGACAACACAGAATGGTGACAGAACTAGGCCCAGCTTAAGTCAGGCTTTGTTGATGGCCAGGCCTGCTGTGGAAACAAAGGGCAGCCACACAGCACTGCCCAGGACCACACAGCCCCACTGCAGTCTCTGGTGAGACAAAAAAAATCAATTCTAGCAAGTAACCATCAAGCTCATGGGGTGCCATAACCCCAATTTTACTATTTCACACAAAGTACTGTTTGAGATAACTGTAAACTATCCCCAAAGAACTGCAAATAACCTAGGGATCCAGTCTTCTGTGGTGGTACTGCTGCTTCAAAGATGCATTTTTTTCTATGTTGGTCAAAAAAATTAACCAGACAAGGCTGTGACCGCTGAGCCTGCTGGTGTCCCACCTGGGTTATCTTATCCTTCTCTGACTACTACAGCAGCTGGCCTCAATGAGAAACATCCCATTTGGACTGGACCTATACTGTAGCTGGGCAGTTCAATACTTTATTTCATTCTTTCCTTCCTTCACATGGGAAAGGGAGGCAGAGAAGGCACTTGGGAACTAATCCAGAAAGACCTATCTCTCACTGGGCTTGAGAGTGCAGTACTTAAAAGAGTGGAGACTCTGAAACCAGAGTGTCTTAGCGCTGCACTCTGAAACCAGAGTGCATTAGTGCAATGCCCAGACCTGCTATCTACAAGCCGAGTAATTTTAGGAAAGTCACCTAACAATTCTATACCTCAGTTTCCTTCTACTAAGCAGTTATAGTAACATCCTGGTGAGTTGCTATGATGCTTAAATGAGATTAAGTACTCAAAATAGTGGAAAGCACAGTAAGGGTGCAGTACATGCTTGCAAAGACTCTTCAGTCATGTCCGACTGTTTGTGATCCTATGGACTGTAGTCCACCAGCCAGGCTTCTCTGTTCATGGGATTCTCCAGGCAAGAGTAATGGAGTGGGTTGCCATGCCCTCCTCCAGGTGATCTTCCTGATCCAGGGATCAAACCCTTGTCTCAGGCATCTAACTCCATTGACAGGTGGGAAGCCCAAAGATGCAATACAGGTCCACTGTTGTTATCACCACTGCCATTTGACAGGTAATGTGATTGTGAGTAAGAACCTTCTCCGAATCTCCCTGATCCTGCCTATACAAATGCTCTCCTGGGAAAGAAGGGGCGAGAAGGTGTCAAAGCTTAATGGGTAAAGTGTTCTTTCAAGGGGTACCAACTGGAACATTCTAGACAAAACTCTATACTATTTGCTAGTGGTTTCCAGACATGAGCTTATTTTAAACACTCAAAATAAAACTTATTAAAAAGTATTAAATTTGTGATAATAATCCACTTACATAAACATCAGGAAGTAAACAGGCAGGTCAATCTGTAAGAGGATACATCTTGGGGTGATTTTCATTTGTGGTGAATTCAACTGTTTATAAATCAGATGGTAGAGGTGCACTTGTGCAGACACTCTCAAGAATCAAAAAAGATGTCTTTTGACTTCAGAGCCCGGGTGAAACACTTTCGTGGACACAAACGTGAAAAGAAAAGGTGGAGACCTCTAAGGCCCTACAGCTGAGGAGGCAGTCCATGTTAGACTAGCTATGGGCAAGCATCTTCCAGTTAGTGAGATGAGATGTACATCTGTTGAAAAGGTCTGGGATCTGTGGCACCAGTCTGAGCTTTCTGTGGAAGAAAATCCACACATGACTGTGCTGGTGCTCACCTGCAAAAGATATCGTAGTGGACACCTGCGATGACTCCCAAGGAGCAGGGGAGGCTCAGCATCAGGCCAAGGCCCCAGTCTTTCATTTACAGAAGGCCTCAAAGATTACTGCATCATGGATGAATGCTGGAGAACTGTCAAACTTGATGAGGGGATCAAAAAGCCCCCACGGCTCAGAGGCCTGCTTAGTGCTTTGTAGGAACATGTCTTATTGGACCTGATTTCAGTCTCTAAATTCTGAAGCTTTTGTGTGTGTATGTGTGTGTGTGTGTAATTTGAATATTTGCCTCAGATTAGGTATTTGCATTTTCTCTCCGGAGTCGGACTTTTCTATAGCCTGACCTGTGATGGAGTCATTGGATTTCTTACAAATAACTTATTTGATTTTTGAAGAACCTGTTTTCTGTAATTGTGCCTCATCAGTTTTCTCTTAATTTTCAAGTCCTCTTGTTTTTACTTTTCTTTTCCCCTTAGAATCAACTTCTGGTGACAAATTGTGCTCCTTCCTTTTCTATAGTAACTACTCATAATGACAACCCACTACAGTATTCTTGCCTGGAGAATTCCAGGGACAGAAGATCCTGGCGGGCTATGGTCCACAGGGTCGCAGAGTTGGACACGACTGAACAACTAACATTTCACTTTCACTCATAATCTGACCCTATTCCAAGCACCCCCTTATTAAGTGGTGGTTTTTAAAATAATCTTCTACTTAAGCAGTGATGAGTGCCTTCATATCTTCCTCTTTATGGAAGCTCCAAAAATAAAATAGTAATGATTAACCCCAGAACACATTAAAGAATCTGCTCCACTGCCTCAGGCAGGGTAGCCATTTCAGTTACCGTCTTGCCAGTCTGCTCAGGGGCTCTGACTGAAAACTAATTTTCCTCGGGGTCCTGAGGGCCACCTTTAGCAATCTTGGGGCTTCTCAGCCTAAGAGAGAATCAGTTGAGCAACCCTAGGTCAACTTGCTAATCCCTCTCTAAACCCTGCCCTCGGAGCCGCCTTTATAGGTTTCCGGTGTTCTCGGTTCCCTCTTTCTTCATTCTCAGCAAGAAATAACTCTGTTTTCTTCTGTTGCCCTGGCCTTCAATCCAGGGGTCCTTTGGGCTCAATATTTGGGGGACTCTCCCAGTCAGTATCTATTGGGGCTCAAAAGGGCCCCACTAACCATCCTAGAAAGCTCGCCCCCTGCTCGTAGCTCCCCTCCCAGCAGCGCCCCGGCTCCGTACGCCCCTGCCCCGCCCTACTACTAGCTAGCCAATCCCTGGCTCCGCTCCGGGAGCGTCACAATGGCGCCCCCGCGGCTCCGCCCCCCGGACGCCCGCCTTGGAGACCCCGCCCCTCCGCGGTCTTTGCGTCTTTCCGGCTCTGTCTGGGAAGTGAGACCGCGCCGCGTCTTGTTGGGAGAAGCAGGTGGGATTCTGAGGGGAAGCCGGCCAGCGGTTACACCGGGAGCCGGGAGCGGGGCGGGGGCGTGAGTTCCTGGGGCTCTTGTTCCTGGGAGCTTGGGCGTGGGGCCGAGGAGGGGTAGGGCACTCCGAGAGCTTTAGGGCTTCCGGAAGCGCCGAGTGCGCACAACGGGCGGGGGTTGTGGACTCGGGCCTGCCGCGTGCCTGAACCCGCCCCTCGGGGCCCCCTCCCGGGGCGCGCTGCCAGGGGTTTCCATGGTGATGGTAAACAAGCCTCAACTGCCTCAGCCACAACTGCCAAGTCCCTAGCGTTCCACCCTCCTCTAGGTACTTAGAGGGACGACCAAGGTGCCGGATGTGAAGAAAAGCGGGGGCGTGGAGACTCGGAGCCCGAGGTGAGGGGTGGAACAGGCAGCGTCCGAGGCTCGCACACCAGGGACCGGCTGGGGACTGGGCCACTTGGCATTGAGGGCCGAGGAACTGAGATTTGGGGGTCAGCGGAGGCGGGATCTGGGGTGAAGGCCCTCACACCCGGGACCGATTGGGGTCTGGGCCTACGGGGGGAGTTGTGAACCGCGGGGCTGAGGTTTGGAGTCGGAGGAAATGGGCCGTGTATTCGGGGACCGACAGGGTACTGAAAGGGGACCCGGCCCACTGAGGGTGGGGACCGCGGGACTGAGATTTGGGCTTGGGGGAGGTGGATTTGAGGTCAGGGGCCTTATATTCCCGGCACTAGACCGCGGGGCTGAGGTTTGGACTTGGGGAAGTAGAGAGCCTCGTGCGGACTCCAGAGGGAGCAGAGCCCTAGCGCCCCTGGCAGGAGTAGGATGGGAAGACCAGGCAACCGCTCGAGGAGGGTCATTTTAAAATGAAAGCGGTACTTGCACGTGGCTGAACGCGTCCGCGAGTTGAACTAGACGGGTTGGGACCTGACTCCTCCCCCCTCCCACGTTCCCGCTCGCCGAGCCTCGACTTTGGAGCGTTGCCGCCTTTTCTTCCTGTCCGTGCGGCGTGTGTGCCCTAAGCCCCGTCTGCATTCGTCTCCTGCTCTTGAGGTATCCTGCCTGTATTTTGGTTGAAACTCTGGTTCTCGTTGTCTTGGCTTGGTGACCACACTTCTGCTGAGCTATCTTAATTTGGCCGTTTCTTTTTTTTGTTCTGTACTACTTTTCTTTTGAATGTACTTTGTGCCCGTTCTTGCCTGCGCCCGAGAAACTTCTGGACGCAGCTCGCGCTGCGCCTCCACCTCCCTGTTCCCGCTTGGCTCACGGAAGGCGGCGCTGGGCGACCCGGGGCGGGGCTCTGCGAGTCGCGGGGACCCGACCGGCCTTGGACCCCGGTCTTTTACCTGAATGGTTGGAGGGGCCGTGGGCCTCTCCCCTTGAATATGTACTCTAAAGGGGCTCTCAGAGGTTCCCAACAAATAACCCCAGGCCCTAGAGAGCCGCCCCACCCCCACTTCGCCGGGCACCAGCGAGTCCCGCGTCCTTTGGGATGCCCTCGGCAGTTTTCTAACCCTGGATGTCCTAAGACGAACCACCATGCTTCACAACTGTTTTCGAGGTTGAGGGGAGAGGGCCTGTCTGCCACTGCGGAGGGTGTTCGGAGGGAGAGCGGCCCGCGAGCGGCCATACTCTGAGGGGGGCGGTGCGGCCGCGGCGGCTTCCGGAAACCGCCGGCTGGGAGGCCGGGGGCGGGGGGGGGGGTGCCTCGGGTGGTCCGACCCTTGTGGAACTCTTAGGGTTGAAGGCGGCAAATCTTTTAGAAACATCTTCGAAACTATTCATTTTACTATAATTGTCAGTATTTCAGTCACGTTTTTAAAAGTTGACTGTTTCTGAATTTCTAGTAAAAATGAAAATAATTTGGGGTTCTCCGGTCAGATAAAAACCTGTTAGGGCCTATCAGTGAAAAGTGATGTTTTCAGTGCTAATTTTTAGGCAATTTTTCTTTTTTCATTTTAATTCCTGCACTTAATGAATATTGAGAGAGATCGTTTTATTACAGGTGTGAAGCAGATTCATCCTTTGCCTTGAGGATCTCATCTTCCTGTGTGCATTCTCTGTAAGTTGATTCGGTTTTTTATTTCCGTTTTACGGTGTCTCTTTTTTAATCTTTTATTTTAGTAACGTTCTTTTTGTATTATTTGCTTTTTGTTGCTTTTCTCTTTAACTGGCAAGTGACTGGTTTTCACTTGAGTACTGTTGTTACAGAGCTCCCTTTAAACATAAAATATCTGAAAAATGTGAGTTGATTTGAGGAGAGTTAGTCCTTGTTGTGACCGAAACTGAGGGAGAGTGTGGAGACAAGGGGTGCGTGCCCTTTGGAGTCGGTGCCTGTAGAGACTACAGAAACGGGAGGGGGCCACCTTCCACAGAGCTGACTTTACCACCAACCTGCCCTCTCCAATCTGAGTTCTGGTTCTCAGATTCTTTGTAGAAACACATTAAGTGACCCTTAACTGGATCCACACACAGAGCTAGGTGTTTTTCCACATTTTCTAATCGCATGCTCATGACCAGTTTGCAGGAAAGTATTACTGTGTTGTCATCATAGAGATGTGTCTTAAGGGATATAGGTGGGACTGGGACGCAGGTCTGCCTGACGGCTTCAGTCTTCTACCAGGGCCCCTGCCCCTAATTAGCTGCCACAAAGGTTCTTGAGGAGGACAGAAAACGGGGCAGAGGAGAGCCAGGCTCATCTAAGACCAGCCTGGCTTATTTTACAACAAATCCCGGGCATAGTAAGATTTTTATTCATAACTTTGTATTTCTAAAGACTTTTAAAATATAACCGCAATACCATTACCACACCTAAAAAAATAATAATTCTTTGATATCATCTAATACTCAGTGTTCACATGTACCTGATTGTGTAATATTTTTATATAGCTGGTTGGTTTGATTTGGAATCCAAACAAGTTCATTATATATTTGTTAGATAACTATCCTTTAAGTTTATGGTTTTTTTTTTTAATTGTTTGGCTGTGCTGGGGTGCTGCATGCAGGATCTAGTTTTCTTACCAGTGATGGAACCTGGTCCCCCTGCATTGGTAGCACCACGTCTTAGCCACTGGACCACTAAGGAAGTTCCCTCTTAAGTTATATTTTAAGCTAGAACAGCACTGTCCAATAGAAATACAATGCAAGTCACATAATTTAACATTTTCTGATGAAAAGAAACATACAGTTCACTTTAGTAATTTAGTTTAATGTGATATATATGTACCTTAAATAGATCCAAAATATCACTTCATCGTGTAATAAATTTTCATGCTTTTTTCCTGAACTAAACTTTCAGAATCCAGTGCGTGCTTATTTTATAGCACATCTCAATTTGCACCAGCCACAGTTCAATTGTGACAAAGAGGCTCCCTTATTAGTGAGGATCTAAAGGTTTTCTATTCTTAAAGTTTCTTCTTATGTAGAAGTCAGGTTTTGTGGCTCATGTAGAATTCTTTTCCCACACTCTGGGTTTTTCTGACTACATTCCCATGGAGTTAGTTGTTTGAGTCTCTGTCCTCTGCATTTCCTTTTAAAATGTTAGTTAACCTCTATACGCTGTTCTGATTCCCTTGAAATTTTTAAAAATATTGCATTGGAGGTGTTTGGTACTCCTGCCAGGGGCACATACTGGTTGGTGTCCCTTGTGATGTTAGCAGCTATTGATTGTTCTCTAGATGCATTGTTAATTATTTCCATATCTGTGATATTTTAATTCAGTATTCCTCATTTATTAGCAGGAGTACTCCTATAAGGAAGAAATTTTCTTTATTATTTGATTACTCTAAGATGTACTTTTATAAAAGGTTAAGGTTTTGATTTCTTGTTTATATTTATCAATACTAGTGTAATGAACTGAATCTTTAGTATGTGCCAAAATCAGTAATTTTTCTGGTATCATTATGAAGTCATGGATTTTATCATAGAGGATGTGTTTTAATCCATTGTAGCTTTTATTCTCTTTGATGCTCACATTATTCAATTTTTGGCTAATGGGAGTGCCCTTAAGATTGGTTCTTGAGTTTCTTGACTCAACTTCATGGTCTTTGGCTTATTGAGTTTAAGATATAATACTTTCTTAAGTGGATCCATCAAAGTTCATTCAACTGGACCTCTGCTACTGCTAAGTCGCTTCAGTCGTGTCAGACTCTGTGCAACCCCACAGACGGCAGCCCACCAGGCTCCCCCGTCCCTGGGATCCTCCAGGCAAGAACACTGGAGTGGATTGCCATTTCCTTCTCCAATGCATGAAAGTGAAAAGTGAAAGTGAAGTCGCTCAGTCGTGTCTGACTTTTCGAGACCCCATGGACTGCAGCCTACCAGGCTCCTCCGTCCATGGAATTTTCAGGCAAGAGTACTGGAGTGGGATGCCATTGCCTAGTGATGGGCAATTGGGTTGTTAGTCTTTTCCTATTAGAAATAGTGCTGCAATGCTTCATTTACGATTCTAATTTATCTTACATGGTGATGAGCATCTTTTCATGTTTAAGGGCATTTCTTTTTCTATCAATTGTCAATATATCTAGCCTTTAAAAATTTTTTTGGACTGTTAGACTTGTGTTTCTCTTTTTAGAAGCTCTCTATATGTTTAAAGATATTAACACTCTTGGGAATAAATTGCAGATGTCTTTCCCATTTTATCAGTGATATTTTTGCATAGCTTATGCTATTTTTAGCCATGCATAAGATGTTTAGGTTGGGTTTTTGTTTTGTTTTTTTTTTTTGATGTGTGTATATTTGTAACCCTATATGTGAGTCATGATCAGGCATGTTCTCTACTTCCAGTGTGGAGGAATTTTGTAATTTAGGATATTTCTTAGCATTTCTTAGAAATACGAAAAATTCTTAGCTAACTCCTATTTTACCTTCATTAAGATGCTAATGTGACATCATCAGTGATTAACTTGGAAATGATGAATTACAGTGGGATTCTTGGAATAAATCCAAGTTGATCATGACATATTAAGTAGCCTTGTGTATTGTTGGATTTGGTTGTCTTATGTTTATGTAGGAATTTTTCATGTGAGTTCTGGAGTGAAATTAGCCTGTGAAACTGGATAAACTAATTCTAAAACTCTTGAAAAAATCAATTCCAAGTTTATTGTAGATTAAAATGTTTAAAAATGTAGATGAAAACAACAGAGCCTTTAAGTTTAAAAACTGTCCATATGGCCTTGGGCCAAGAGAAAGATTTCTGAAATAACACAAAAATCGATATTCATTTAAGAGAAAAATGACAAGAATGAAAAAATTCTAAACTATTATGTTTCTCTTACAGTATGCCTTTTCAAAAGTCCTGACTATATAAATATTAGAAATTCTTACCACATTCTCTCCTTTTAAGTTTATCTGCATGCAGGGATGATCCACAATTCACATCTCCAGTCTTCATCTTCACCCTAATTGAGGTCTTTTCTGCTTTACTACAAATATTTGGTTAGAATAGTGCTGTCCAATAGAATTATGATATAAATGCTTTTTTTTTTTCCATTTTTATATAATTCACATACCATACAGTTCACCTTTGTAAAGAGTACGATTCAGAGGGTGTTTTTTTAATTCGCAAAGTTGTAAAAAGCCATCACCACTAATTCCAGTATATTTTTGTTTGGTTCAAGTATAGTTGATTTCTAATATATTAATTTCAGGTGTAAGCACAGTGATTCAGTTATTCATGTGTATATTCTTTTTCCTTCAAGGTGATTACAAAATACTGAGTATAGTTCCCTCTGCTATGTAGTTAGGTCCTTGTTTATCTATTTCATGTTATGTGTATGTTAATTCCAACCTCCTGATTTACACCCCGTCCTTTTGCTATAAGTTTATTTTCTGTCTGTGAGCCTTCTTTCTGCTTTGTAAGTAAGTGTGTTTTGTTTTTAGCGTCTACCTATAAGCAGTATCACATTTGTCTTTGGTTTCACTTAGTATGATAGTCTCTAGGTCTATCTATGTGGCAGCAAATGGCCCGGTACATATTATGTTGAAACATTCCTAGAGTAAATTCCAGTTCATTATGGTGTATAACCCTTTTTATAGGTTGCTAGATTCATTTTATTAGTATTTTGTTGGAATTTTGCATTTATGCTCTTAGGGGTTATCTTGTGATATCTGTCTGGTTTTGCCATCTACAAGTGTATTAATTTGCTAGGGCTGCCATAAGAAAGTCCTGCAGACTTGGTGGCTTAAACAGAAATTTATTGTGCCATAATACTGAAGGCTAGAAGTCCTGCATTATGATATCAGCAGGTTTGGTTCCCTCTTGAGAAGCTTGAGGAATATATGAAGGATATGTTCCAGACCTCTCTGGTTTTTAGGTGGGTGTCTTCCCTCTGCTTTCTGTGTCCAAATTGCCCCTTCTTCATTTTGGAATACAGACGACATTAATTATGTCATTTTTAATTTAGCTATCTCTATAAATATATCCAAGTCTGGTCACATTCTGAGGTACTGGGGGTATCTTTAACATAAGAATTTTGGGGGCATGATGTTCAGCCCATAACAGACATAATTAATACTGGTCTTGTAGAATGAATTGAGAAATTTTTTAATAGTTTATTTTAATATATTGTGATTAGTTCAAAACATCCAAAATATTACTTTAGTACATAATGAAAAAATTGGAAGTGAAGTTGTTCAGTCGTGTCTGACTCATTGTGACCCCATGGACTGTAGCCTGCCAGGCTCCTCTGTCCATGGGATTTTCCAGGCAAGAATACTGGAGTGGATTGCCGTTTGCTTCTCCAGGGGAATCTTCTCAACTCAGGGATCAAACCCGGGTCTCCCACATTGCAGAAATATGTAATAAGTATTTTAATTATTATTTTTTTCTTTTTTGGCTGCACTGCAAGACTTCTGAGATCTTAATTTTCCAATTAGTGATTGAACCCTCAGCAAGTGAGCAAGCAAGTGGGATCCTAACCACTGGACCACCAGGGAATTCCCTGCAATTCTTTGTATATGTACTAAATTTTATCACTTGGGGCACATCTCAATTTGTTCTTGGCACATTTCAAGCTCTACGGGCTACTCTTTTTTTTTTTTTTGCTACTCTATTTTTATCCTTTGTACCTAACCTGTTCTTTTTTTCAAAGCAGTTTTCCTTTGTACTTTAAATTTAGTTTACCAACATATGCTTGATTTTTGTGTTTTTAAAGTATCTGTGGGGAGCTACACAACAGTGTTTATCTTAAGCCAGGAAGGTTTCCTTCTATTCTTTATCTGTTCTCCTGCCTCCGTTTTGTCTTTTTATTCTCGAATGCCTACCATTCACTTGTTTCTCCTGTCCTGTCTCTTATTATATGAGTCCTCTGAATTTCATCTCTTCCCCCTTGTTTTTTTTTTTTTTTTCTCCTTTGTTTTGAGCTTATTTCTTCTACTTGGTTTTCCAAGCCACTAACCTTTCTTTCATTATTAACTACAAATCAAAACTCAGTTTTTAGCACTGGAAAATGTTTCATTCTGTAATCAGGTCTGTTAAAATATTTACTAAAGTTTAGTGCAGTATTTCTTTATCCTAGAAAACTGTTGTGTGCTGTTGTCCGGCTTGTATTACTGTTGCTAGAGCCCCTCTCAAGTACATAGTCCTGTTCCTTTGCTGCTCTTGGCTCTGTTCTCCACTCCCCTGGCATAGTGTGCTTGTGGTCCTGAGCAGTGAACATTGAGCACCAGGAGCTATAACTGCCTCCATTCTTATGGCAGCTGCAGGTGATCTGACAAGGTGTCAGCTCTCCCCCTGGTCCCACGAGGAAGTTCCAGGCCTCCTGAATGGACTGGGCATTTGTTAATACAGGTGACAGATACTTCCCTCTGTTGAGAACAGATTTTAGCACTAGAGATCTAGTGTTTCTATTTTATGAACTGCCACACCTGATATTTTTTCTGTTCTAACTTTAGACATTGATTCTTGAGTCACCAACAAAATGCAGTCAATATCATGGAACGACTTCTTGTTTTATGTTGGCTAAAAAATTGTTCCGTGTGTTCATTTCAAAACAGACATTATAGATATGATTATTTCAACACAAACTTTATAGATATGATTTACCTAACAGTACATTACAGTTTTTGCTTTTTAGTTAACACAGCTTTTGAGAAATGAACACTGGGGAAAACAGTGTATTATTCCCCCAGGCTTAGCCACAGTAAGGTAAAGAGCCTAATAGTCTAAAGATAATGGAAAACAGCCTTCCTGTTGCTTTCAGATTATGACATATCTTCTTTGACATATGAAAATATAATGGCAAACATTTAAAGTGTCAATGTATTTTAATCCTTCATCTATAGCTTTTCTCTTTTTTAATTGAAGTTAATTTACAATATTGTGTTAGTTTCTGGTGTATAGAAAAGTGATTCAGCTGTCTATATATACCTTTTCATATTCCTTCCCATTATAATTTATTACAGAATATTGAGTGTACTTCCTTGTGCTGTACAGTAGGACCTTATTATTTCATATTAGTTTGTATCTTAAACATTTTTCTTCTTATTTTTGAATTTAGTAAGAACTAAATATAGTGATTAAAAGGATTCACTACAAATTAAAAATATTTTTACAAAGCATATCCTAACAAATGACTACATTTTAAAGTCTTACCTGTATACCAGGGTAAAAACGTTTTAACATTTCCACCCCTGTTCATGCATGCTTCTGATCTGTTTAAATGTCACTTCCTCAGAATCCCTATATGAGTTAGCCCCCATTTTCTAATTTGGGGTTATTTCAGAATTTGTCATCACATGTTTATTCTTTATTGATTCCTAGTCCACTGTTCTGTGGACTTAGCACAGTACCTGCATTTTGTTAGTGCACAATATTTCTGGGTTAATGAATGACTTGAGATTGAGTAAATTTTATCCTGCTGCATATCACTGAAATCCTTTGACACGCTTGAGTTTCCACCACAATGTTTTTGTTGCAGAGTATCATCAGTTCTTCCAAAATTTGACTTATTTCTTCCCATCTAGTTTCCATGCATCTGTTCCCATCATTCATCTTCCAGAGAGCAGCTAGACTGTTCTGTTGGAAAGTAAAACTCGTTTCCATTGGTCTTAGAATAAATAAAGTCTAAAATACGGTATCAGGCCTTCAGGGCCTTGGGGGAATCTTGCTCTGCTTCCCTCATTGATCTCAGTCCTGGCTGCAGGTGTTTTTGGGTGTTTTCTGTCCCAATACTTCCCCCTGTGTATTCTGTACATGTTGTTCCTTCACTGGGCAGGAACCCTATCGTGACTGATCAATTATTAACACTAAGCTAGCCAGTGTCATCAACCAGTTAAGCCAAGAAAGCATATATAACGTTACTAAACTGAAACAAATACATTGAAAAAAGTGAGGAAACGGATGTCAGTCGTGTAGATTACCAAGAATATGTTTTGACAAGGTTTTTAGGAAGTGAGAAAAGTGAAATAAATGCTCAGGAAGCAGTCAGGGTACTCATTTCTGTAGATAACTGTTTCCCAAAACAAGCCAATTTCATGGCTTAATTTTTCTTCAGAATATTCTTTCTTGAATGTATGAGTTTTTAGTGTCTTTGTCATTTCCGTGGGATAGCTGCATTTTAAATCCTATCACCCAGCTTCAATAGCTACCAGTTGTGGACAGTTTTTCTTTACATCCCCCATTTTTTGAGGCAGATCCCATCCCATCCATCACACCATTTCACCCACAAATATTTAAAAATGTATCTCTAAAAGCTATAATGCCTTTCGTTTTAGGATAACTAATTTCGTTACTTAAGTAAATATAATACTTTAATATCAAATTTCTAGTCGATGTTCAGGTATTTCCTAAATTGTCCTATAAATGTTTACCAATTTGTTTGAATCAAGATCCATATATTTCCCATATATCGTGAATCCCTGATAATTCTTGTTATTTTTATTCATTAAGTGCTCCTTTGAAGCTATTTTGTTGAAGGACCGGCTATTGTGCTTGTCTAGTTTCCCAGGGTCTTTGCAGACTGCATTATTACATTCTCACTTAGTATGGTTCCTTTTCCCTATAAATTCTGTAATTAAGTAGATTCTTACAGACTTTTCAAGATAAAAACTTTATTACTAAAAGTATTAAACATACACAAAAGTAAAGACAACAGTATAAAACTCCATGTACCCATCCCTCAGCTTCAATAATTACTGAATCATGGCCCATGTACTGACTCCCACCACTCAAGATTATTTAGAAACAGATTCTAGATAATCATACGAATCTCTAACGACTTAAACACAGCAACAAAGCTACAACTAAAATTTTATAGTTTCTTCATCTAAATTCAAGTCACTGCTAACATTACTGCAATTGCCTTATAATTGTTTTCCAGTTCATTTGAATTAATATTCAGGTGTTCATAAAATGTAATTGCTTGCTAGGTTGTAGAGTTAAAGAATTGCGAGTTTTAAAATTAATCCTTTTAAACTGAAAAAAGTTGTATGACTGCTCAAACCTACAAAACAAGGTACTGTATATACAAAGAGGATTCTGCCTTTTGTACATTAGTTTTCATTCGGAATTCTTTCCTGCCTTAAAGAGTTTGTTTGTTGTTGGTTTTTTTTTTTTTATTTTACGGTTTCTCCTTCCTTAAGAGTGGTGACGGCTAACTCCTCCCCTCCTCTCCGCCTGTACTCTGGACTTTTCTCTACCCTGGCACCTCTCCTGAGAGCTCACTCAGAACGGTCTTCCTCGTTGCTTTCCTTCCCTCCTCCCACTTCCTGCCTTGGCCGACCGCGCGGGCCGCACCTGCAGGGCGCGTTTCCATTGGTGACATCTTGGCGGGCCCGCCAGTGGCACTTCCTCCTTTACACCCCGTGACCCACGTCCGGCTCGCCGCCCTCCCAGTCACGCGGCCTCTGCCTCCGGGACGCAGCCCCGTGCGCCGGCCTTCCGCACTCCAGGCCCCGGACCCGTCGTGGTGAGCCGCCGCGAGCGGACGACCCCCGCCCGCACTTCCCCCAGCCCCCGTGGGTCCCTGGAACTCCCCTACCTCCTCCCGCGCAGCCGCCCCCTACCCCC
Organism: Bos taurus; assembly: GCF_002263795.3. NCBI lineage: Eukaryota > Metazoa > Chordata > Mammalia > Artiodactyla > Bovidae > Bos > Bos taurus. Next base: position 13,811,330 of record NC_037355.1, on the reverse strand, counting down.
AGGAACTCTTTCTGCCCCCTCTCGCTGCCCCAGGAACTCCCCCTCCCCCACCTACCCTGCGTCCCCAGGAAGTCCCCCCGACCCGACCCGACCCGAGAGCTCCGCCCCCAGCCCCGGGAGCCGCCCGCCCCCCTCGGGTACCGGGAACTCTTCCTCACGGCTCCACGGAGCCCCTGGGATTCGGGAGCTCCGCCTTCCCTCCCCCGCGGCTCCGGGAAGCCCGGGCCTGAGAACTCTTGCCCACTTCGCTGCGAACACTTTCGCCTCTATCCGCGGCCTGAAAACTCTGCCACCCTAGTGAGTCCCCGCTGTCCTGGGAGCTCCCCCCCCCGCCCCACCTCGGGCCCCGGGAGCCTACGTCTCGTGACCTTCCCCTCCCCCCAGCTCGCGCGGCCCGGGAAGCCTCTCCCTCCCCCACCCGTAGTTCGCCCCGCCCCGGAAGCTCCCGCTGACCCCGCCCAGGCCCGTGGATGGGGCCCCCTGTCGTCGGGCCTTCCTGTAGGGCTTTGCCGACCGAAGGCTGTCGGATCGGCGGTTGGAGGCCGAGCGAACCCCTTCACGTCCCAGTGCCCCCGCCAGGAGCCTAGCGTCCGGGACTGATACCGCGCTTCCCGCCGAAATCGCTCAGACGCGCCCCTGGCGGCCCGCGGCCGCGAGCTTGAGAGCGCACTTTGAAGCCTGGTACGAAGCGTTTTCCCCCAGCCAGTTGAGTTTCAATTTCAGGTTGATAACAAAAGGAGGTGCACCTGGCCTTTCCGCGGAATCTTCTGCGTTTTTAAGCTTCGGGTGGAGTTGGGGGTCCTTTGGCTGTAAACTGCGCTTGCTGGTTGAAAATAGAAATCGGTCCTGCTCTCTTCAGCGGTAAGTTTTAGGGCAGAGTCAACTGCGTAATCCTGAGGCGGCGTCTCCCGTGGACTGTGATTTAAGAGGTAGAACTTTCTGATTAATTAAGACAACCTACCAGTCTGTGCGTGCTGCCAGCTGTAGGTTAAAATTCATTTACAAGTAAGGGCGAAAATGCTTTTCAGGCCCTATTGGGACGCGGATAAAGCAGGGTGAAGCCAGGGAGCTGCTGAGTTCCAGTCCCTGAATAGAAACGGTGGGGGCGCAGTTTGAGCCGCCCTGTGTACTTCGTAGATAAACCTAATCAGTCGGGCGCTGGAGGTGCGCCCTTTTTATCTCGAGGGGTCTACCTGGATCTCAACTAAATCTTGTCTAACCAGTATAGTAGAGTGAGGTCGAACTCGTTCTGGAATACCTCCTGGGAGCAGTTAGATATGTTGAATCTCGGCCCCGGCCCAGATCTATTGTTTTAGAATCTGCCTTTTAACAAGATCCTTGGGTGGTCCGTGTGCTCACTTACGTAATAGACCACTTGCGGGCAGGGGGGTGGAGTTGTGCAAAATGAGTCTCCAGGTGCTGGACCCAAGAGGAGTGTTTTGTAACACTTGGCCCCAGTGGTGTCGACGGGCTGTCGGGGAGCCGGGTGGGAGACCAGTGTATATCCTTAACGCTTGAACATGTGTGCGCCATAGTTCAGCCACGTGGGAATCGGTTTCCTCATGTCTGACCGCCCCTGGGTTTGCGTGTCCGAGCAGGGGCTTTTGGTCTGCGGACCACACTGGAATGAGCATGTAGCAGGGTGATAAACCCAGGCAAAGAATTCGGACCACTAAGATGACCGGGCTCTCTACCCTTTAGATTCTACTCTTTTCTGAGGGTAGAGGAGAGGGACAGTTGAAGCTTCTTGAAAACCCTCGTCTAGAGAATTTGAAACTGTTAACTTCTTAAATTGTAGTACTTTATGTAGATTTTCCTCCCCAGAGTAGTATCTCATGTAAGAGAGGGTGCTAATAAGGCAAGACAGGTACTGTGTCTATGGCAACAGGCTCAGAGAAACTGACTTTTCTCAATTCTGTGGTTCTAAAACTAAGAATGTTCTTTAGTTCTCAAACGAATTCGCTGGACATACCAAAGTTTTCTGCTACAGCTTTATTCTGTGGCTGTGGCTGATGGTAGATTGATGTTTTTCCTATTTTAAAACATTTCAACACTACCTCCCCTCATTCTCAGTTAAAAGAGCAATGTTATATAAATACAAGTCTCAAGAAATGAAATTATTAAAAGCAGGGAAGGAAAATCTTTTTAATATCTCCACCCAGACCTCCAGGGATGTTTGCAAATTGTAAATACTGTTAGGCCAGTTTATAGCAAACTACTTTTGCCTGGAGCACGTCTCTGTGAATACGGCCTGGTCTCCAGTGCCGATCAGCGGTGCAACTCCTCTCCCCCCTGCTCGGCCTGCCTTCTGCTTCCGGGAACCGCTCCTCGACCCAGCCCCGCCCAAAAGGTGCGCCTCCCACTCTAGGTATTTAAATTTTCTTAACCACGGTTAGGGGTTTCTGTACAGAACGCGCCTTCTGAGTAAATCTTTCAGGGCAAGTGGGATGGTTCCAGGCTGTTATTCTCTGTATTACCCTATGAAAAAGGTAAACCTTTCCAAAGCTGTTGGGGTGGGACGGGCGTGTACTTTCTTTAAGGCAACCCGGTGCTTGCCACGGCTCCGGAGAGGAGCTCAGAGCCGGTCCCAGTCAGGGGATTGCTGCCTCTTCTCGCTCCGGGAGTGCTGGGACATTAAGGTAAAATTTCCTTGTCGCTTTTTTTTAGGACGATTCGTTACCTACCTGGAGTGTCTTTGACTGTGGGCATCCCCCGGTGTTCTTTAAGGTGAGCTATTTTAAGAAAATTAATTTCTCAGTTTATAATTGATTTCTTGATACAGATAACTTCCTGAGTGAAAACTTTTTTTCACTAGCTGTAAATCTAACGTTGAGCAGAAAGCCAGCTTATTTTCACAAGTTTTAGTTAACGTACTGAAAGTCTGCGAAGAATCCAAATGTAGAGGATTCTGAGGTCAACAGAAAGGATATTGCTCTGTGTTTTAGAAGTACATGTGTGTTTTGGGAAAGTGCTTTTTTCGCTTTATAATTTCTGTTTCGGGCACTTTAATTCTTACATGACATATTTGTTTTTTTATGCTTCCTGTGTGGTCCCCCCCCCCCCCCCCCCCCCCCCGCGCCCTGCCTTCTGCTTGTCTTTTTTAACCTAACCAGAAGGTGGTGTTGGCCCCACGTGACTGTCAGTTAATCTCTTGCTAATCTTGGGCCTGCTGTGCTGGGGGTGGGACTACAGTGACCTACAGAACAGATAAGTCTGTTGCCACTAGCCTTTCAATGCAGTTGCAAAGAGTTTTAAACAAATTATGGATTGTTTCCCTAGAATGCTCTGGGATCATAGAAGTATAGATTTAATTTGTGGGGGGGGAGAAAGTCTTGTGGAAAAGTTGGTAAATTTAAGCTGAGACCGTAAGGATTAGTGGGATTTAGCTAGACAGATTGGGTGGGCTATCTTCAGACAGATAATTACTACGTGTGTCAATTCCAGTGGAACAGAGAGCCTGCCACATTTCGGCACAGAGAAATACGGGAATAAAGGTTTGTTTGCTTTCTAATGCAAGTGTGTTTCAGGTCAAAGTTTCAAGGCCTGAGCACCCCCTTGGCCCTATGATTTGTGTTCCAGACAGTGGGGAGCCACTGAGGTGTTGAAACAAAGTGACATAAAATTGCTCTTAAAACAGCTACAGGTTGGGCTGGTAGCAAGGATTGGAAAAGTTGTAGATGTGAATGTCTTGGAAAGGGCTTGTTGGTATTGGAAGTAGAAAGGGATGAAGGCGATGCACAAAGATGATGATGATGATTTGATATTCAAATCATAACGTCAAGCAGGTCTAAGGACCAAAGTAAGATATGAGAAACCTCTATACTTGTTGGAATCAAGAGTTGCTGAATAGAATTTAGGCATGGATTAGGAATAGGATTAGGGTGGAGAATGGGATCACCCCCCAAAGAAATGATGAGCTCATTAGATTTAAGGGCTTATAAGTTGTTCAAAGATTGCTTCAGTTTCATTCTAGAGCCTTTGGATGACAGGTAAGGCCATTTAAGCCGCACCCAGGGTACTAAGCAGTGTAACCTGTGGAATGGAGTGTGTCTAGGCCAGTCTTGCCCTCGGGGAGTCTAAGTCTAGGAACCTGTGTGTCCTGAACCCAGAATTGGCCCTGGACATACAAGGATCAGGTAAGGTTGCCTGAAAAAAGGGGGCCAGTGATTATGTATTGTTAAACCTTGGGGAAGGACTTAAAGAGGCAGAGTACCTAAGGAATTAACAGGAAAACCAAGAGCCAAGAGGAGAAAGGATTTCCAGAGAGAATGGTTAAATCCTGAGGGCACAAAAGAGATGGAGATAAGAAAATGTTTCTTTTCTTGCCATAGAGATCCTTGGCAGAGTGAGATGTGCCCTAGTTTAATGGTGGGGTAGGGTAGGGCATGTAAGAAGTCTTTTTGAAGATGAGATTTCACTGAAAGGGAAAACAAAACCAAGTAGCTGGAGGCAAAGTTGGTATCAGAAAAGATACCTTAGGGGATACCTTATATCTTATAAAGATATCTTAGGGGATAATTAGAAATGAGAAAATCTCCTTAATTGATGGGGAAAAGTGTTCAGTGAAGTTTGTGTGAAGATGAAGATTGCTTGGGGTGGGTGGAGTTGACCAGGGCAGAGCCACAGATAAGAGCTCAGCTACAGAAGAAGCAACTCCCTTGTTTATAAAGTTCTAAAACTTGCTCTGATTTGCTTCACCAGGTCTCTGTTAAACCGATTTACTTTACTTTTCTTACCATTCATGCTTTCTAGTTTTAATCGTGGGGTTTTTAGAAATCTGTCCATGTTTTGCTCTAATCGTGTAAATATGCCATGCCATTTTAGATAGTTTTAGGATTCATCTGAGGTAAGATTCTGTTTTATCTTTTTCTATGTGATAACGTGCCTAAATTTTTTTGAAAAGGCAGCTTTTACCACTGACTTAATAGCTACATCTGTTACACTTGTTATCAAATGACAATTCCATAAAACTTGTATATACTTGTGCCTGTTCTGAATATATTTTTGGCCTTATCTGTATTTTTATTGTCCGTGTTATTCATGTATTGCTATCTGACTCAGCTCCCGCTCTTCAGAATGCTGCCCTTCGACATGGATTTAACCTTTACTCTTTTTTAGCTTGGACTCTAGGTGTCAGATGCCACTTGCACTTCATGGCACTTTGTCAGGAGGGGCACCTGTCATGCCTCTTGTACAATGAAGAGTCCATTCCATTTCTAGTCCCTCAGTGAAACACAGTGATGTGTGTGTTACGTTGAACAACGTAATGTGTTTTATTTTGTTTTTTTGGGGGGGGGGAGGGGGGTCATGCTGTGCTGCTTATGGGACTAGGGATTGAACCCAAGCCATGGCAGTGTGAAACTGAGAGGCATATAATTTGATTTCTATGTTTGCATCTCATATAACTGATACTCTGCTGATGTACTTATCTGTTTGTTTAGATATGTCTTAATTTGACCTTGCACTTGATTGGGGTTTTGAATAGACAGTAGGACTTGCCACCTACTCTCTTGCGTTTTAGTGATGCAGTAATACAATCTGTTTTCCTTTAGTTTCATATTCTTGTTATACATATTAAATGAAAATTTATGTAAAGTAGTTTTTGCTTTCTTTTCAGCCACAAAAGCTGCACCCAAGCTTGTTTGACGTCTGCTCTGTCGAGTGTCCATGATGTTGGGCCCTGAGGGAGGTGAAGGCTTTGTGGTCAAGCTCCGTGGCCTGCCCTGGTCCTGCTCTGTTGAGGATGTGCAGAATTTCCTCTCCGACTGCACGATCCATGACGGGGTCGCAGGTGTTCACTTTATCTACACTAGAGAAGGCAGGCAGAGTGGTGAGGCTTTTGTCGAACTTGAATCAGAAGATGACGTAAAATTGGCCCTTAAAAAAGACAGGGAAAGCATGGGACATCGGTACATTGAAGTGTTCAAGTCCCACAGAACCGAGATGGATTGGGTGTTGAAGCACAGTGGTCCAAACAGTGCTGACACTGCCAATGATGGTTTCGTGCGACTTCGAGGACTCCCGTTTGGATGCACCAAGGAAGAGATCATTCAGTTTTTCTCAGGGTTGGAAATCGTGCCAAACGGGATCACATTGCCTGTGGACCCCGAGGGCAAGATTACAGGGGAAGCCTTTGTGCAGTTTGCCTCACAGGAGTTAGCAGAGAAGGCTCTAGGGAAGCACAAGGAGAGAATAGGGCACAGGTATATTGAGGTGTTCAAGAGCAGTCAGGAAGAAGTTAGGTCATACTCGGATCCCCCACTGAAGTTCATGTCAGTGCAGCGGCCAGGGCCCTATGACCGCCCTGGCACAGCCAGGAGGTATATTGGCATCGTCAAGCAGGCAGGTCTGGAGAGGATGAGGTCTGGTGCCTACAGTGCAGGCTATGGGGGGTATGAGGAGTACAGCGGCCTCAGTGATGGCTACGGCTTCACCACCGACCTGTTTGGGAGAGACCTCAGTTACTGTCTCTCTGGAATGTACGACCACAGGTATGGAGATGGTGAGTTCACTGTCCAGAGCACCACTGGACACTGTGTCCACATGAGAGGTCTGCCCTACAAAGCCACAGAGAACGACATTTACAACTTCTTCTCCCCGCTCAACCCTGTGAGAGTCCACATTGAGATCGGCCCTGATGGAAGAGTGACCGGCGAAGCTGATGTTGAGTTTGCCACTCATGAAGAAGCCGTGGCGGCCATGTCCAAAGACAGGGCCAATATGCAACATCGATACATAGAACTTTTCTTAAATTCCACAACAGGGGCCAGCAACGGGGCATATAGCAGCCAGATGATGCAAGGCATGGGGGTGTCAACCCAGTCCACTTACAGTGGCCTTGAGAGCCAGTCTGTGAGCGGCTGTTACGGGGCTGGCTATGGTGGCCAGAACAGCATGGGTGGATATGACTAGTTTTGTTAGTAGCTTTTGAGTTATTTCAAATTTTCACAGGCAGCCAACAAGCAGTGAAAAGCAGTTATTACTCTAGAGGAAGCTATGGGACCCAATTTGCACCATGAGTTTGTGAAATCTGGATTAAAAAATTACCTCTTCAGTGTTTTCTCATGCAAACTTTCTTCTAGCATGTGATATTGAGTAAACTAAAACTTTTCAGCTTTTCTCAATTAACATTTTGGTAGTGTACTTCTGGAGTGATGTTATCTGAGTTTAAAGTAGTTTTAAGTATGTTAAATGTGGATCTTTTACACCACATCATCGTGAATACATTGGGGAGGCGTGCTTTTTTGGAAAACTCAAGGTGCTAGATCCCTAATTCAAAGAGGACATTTCTCATGTTTGTTCATTCTAGTTTATTTTCATTTAAAATCTCTTAGGTTAAGTTTAAGCTTTTTAAAAGTTAGTTTTGAAAATTGAGACACATTACTAATACTGTAGGAATTGGTGAGGCCTTGACTTAAAAACTTTCTTTGTACTGTGATTTCCTTTCGGGTGTATTTTGCTAAGTGAAACTTGTTAAATTTTTTTGTTAACTAAATTTTTTTCTTAAAATAAAAAGACTTTTTCACAATGACTGGCACAGACTATATACTCACCAACAAATAGCAAAATGACTTGGGTGGTTGAATTTAATACTGCTGTGTTAAACAGTGTGAATTTTAAATTTAGCACTATGATTTCCCTTGTGTTCTTAAAACAAGGCTAAATTAAAAACTTTAAAAACATTAAACACACGAGTGGAAATGGTGACTAGAAACTAGAATAGAAACATAGAGTTCCAGTTTTCCTGTGACTTTTTTTCTGTTCATCAGCCATTTGTAATATCCTGATGTTTCCTTTATACCAGGGTGGCACCTATTCATAGCTAGAGGTCTTTAGTTTTTGGTGCTACATACATTGAGTCATTAACCACAGTTTATGGTTTTATATAAGATGTGCTGTTTGGAACAGTCTCCCATATTTATTATTTTGATAGGACACACTCAGGTTACAGTTATTGGTTATTGCAGGATATGCATATTCTGAAGTTTGAGACCTACATCCAAATTGTTGGTAGAAAATTGTTGATCTAGCAGTGGGAACAGCATTACAATCACATTAAACACTATCAAGACTTTAACATGAGAGAATTTCACTTTGTGGGTGTTCATTTTCCCACTTTAGAGTCCAATCAGTGTAGCCCAGATCTAATAAGTCTGTAGGTCGACGAGAGGGAGTCTTGGGTCTTTCCTGTGTTGGACTTCATGGCCCCACCCTGTCATTCTTCCCACCAGTGGTCTGCTGACTCAGATGGCAAAGATACAGTGGCAGCATCACCCAGGAATGCCAGAGCTAGGATGCAATGAAAAGGCTAAGATTTAATTAGAGCAGTGAAGTTTCAGGGAGTATATTTATTCCCTGTAGATCTTGGCAAATTTAAAAGTTCAAATATGGAAGGAGTGGGCTTCCCTGGTGGCTCAGATGGTAAAGAATCCACCTGCAATGTGGAAGACCTGGGTTTGATCTCTGGGTTGGGAAGGCCCCATAGAGGAGGGCATGGCAACTCACTTGAAGAATTCCCATGGACGGAGTCTGGTGGGCTCCAGGCCATGGGGTCACAAAGAGACACAACTGACTTAATAAGCACAGCACATGGAGTGGGCTCTAAGAACCTGGGGTAGGAAATCAGGAATGTGCTGGATGACTAAATCCCACTGCAGCTGCAGTGGTTACCTGCCTCTTCCTAGACTTGGTCACCTCACCTGAGGTGTGGTTGATACAAAGGAAATTTGTGTATCAAAGTCTGTGCCAGGAATGAGGTAAAATGCTGGTAAGCCAAATCCAGCCTGCCCTGAAAATGGTTTCCATTTTGATGAATCAGTTTGATGGCAGGGGACCCAAGTTATGTCTCAAAATCTATTCCTAATAGACCTGCAGTACAAAATACTGCACTTGTTTTCTAGTTTTGTCAAAAATTGTGAAAACTTCAAATGGGCCTTGGCCTTCAAATTTTTATTACACAACCTCGTGAAGGAAACTACACAAGTATTAGGACTGAGTGTGTAAGTTGTAAGCACTTCTGGAGCCCTTTTAATACAGAATTCAATTCTGACTGACTTATAAGACTGACCTATAGGAGGGAGAGATCCTGAGTGTTGAGAAGGATGGATATGCAATTCCAGAAGAGGAGAGAAAGTGGAAGCAATTGTATGAATGGGCAGCAAAGCCTGAAAGGCAGTTAAGGAGCCTGGACCCTGCTATATCTGTGGTGAGGCTAACACCTATGTGTCAGGGTCCTGCAGGTGCAGTTCTGAGGTGTCTGTCAGCTTTTGCTCCCAGCATTTGCTTCTCTTTGATTATGTGAGCAAAAAGCAGATTGAAAAATCAGAGTCTTCTATTTTCAGAACAGAGCCAGGTCTCAGGCCCAGAGACCATCAAATGAAGTGGGGGAAGGGCCTGGCAGCATTGCGACAATGTGTGTGTAGTAAAGATTAAATCTCTTAACATGATGTTGCATTGATAGTCTGAGTTAATACTGATCCCAGGCATCCAAAATGCCAACTTCTCTTATAGTGGGAGCATAAGAAGGCCAGGTGATATGGATTCACAGGCCCAAGTTCATGTCACTGGATTAAACAGGTGAAGACACCTCAGGTTATCTCCATGAGTGAGTAGGAAGGGGTATCTTTGGCAACTAATAGGTTTTCCCCCACCTGGAAACACGCTTGGGTCCTTGTAAGTCTTGGTGGTAGGTAAGGCCAAGAGGAACCTCTCAGAAAGCACTCCCCATCCAAGACAGTGAACAGAGATTCTGTGATGTCTGCAACGTGTGGGGTTAGAGCCATACTCCAAGGCTTGAAGGGGTTAAGCCTAGCCCTTTTTATTTGCATGTCTGGTCCCCAGAAAGCAGATGGATTCTGGCAGATGAAAGCAAACACAGAACTGAACCATACATTAGCAAACAACCAGGAACTTAACCACACGGTTGCCCCAGTTGCAGCTCAGTGCTTAATGTGATGTTTGCTGGAAAGGTAAAGCCTCTGGAACTTGGGAAGCCCCTGACCCTAGTGAATACATTCTGAGTTAGCATCAAGCAAAAGATTTTTTTCTAATGACCTTGTAACCTGGACATTCTTGTCTGTCGTCTTCTGGCTGGTAACTCCTGCCCTCTGGAGACTGATCACCTTGCCACATCCACTGTATTGATGATATGCTCATTGGTCTTGGCAAGGAGGAAGCAGTGAGTACTTGGGATGCCTTAGAAAGACACCTGTGTGCTAGCGAGTGGAAGAGTTCAGGGCTCTGCTGTGTCAAGGACGTTTTTAGGGTCTAGTATAATAGTCCTGGGCAGCAACTGGCAAACTAGGGCCCATGACCCAAATCTGGACCTGTTTTGTAAATAGTTGTTTTACTGGTACACAGCCATCTGCATTCATTTATTTTGTATAGGCTGCTCTTATGTTACCTCTGCCAAGAGATGAGTAGTTTCATCAGACCATGTGGCCCACAAAGCCTAGCACATTTTACTCTGAGCCTTTATAGGAAGTATTTGCTGACTTCAGGCCTTGGGCAAAATGGACATTTCCTCCAATGGAAAAGTAAAGACACTGCCTCACCAAGAAGCATAGTTTTTGGCAGGACCTTTTGGATTTTGAAGAAATCCTACTTGACTTGAAAACAATGCTGCTACCCAACTACCAGGTGACTAGCAGGCTGCAGGGACAGCCTTTGCCCTGCTGCAAAGGACAGAGCAGGCTTCACCATCCAGGAATCACTGTTCTAGATGGTTTTGTGTGCTATCTCTGATGTCTCACTACATGGTGACTGCTCAGCCACCTGCGTGATGGGAATGAACACTTCCTCTGTAGCAGGGAGCCGTTTACCATTCAAAAAACTACTGGAGCTACTGTGCTCACCCTGCACTAAGATCCCTCTCTTGCTGAGTGTTGGCATATGCATCTAATCCTGAGGCTTTTTTAATGGTTTTTAGACTGTGTAAAAATTCTTGGACATATTTTGTTAGACATTTCTAGGTATTTTATATTTTAAATGGTGCCTTTTTCTTTTGCTGAAAGTTTTGTTCCTGGGACTAGAAATAGCAGGATTAAAAAAATACATATATATATATTTTTTTAATGTTGACTTTTGTGATCTTGCTAAAATCACTTATGCTGATTTAAATGTAGATTCTTTGGATTTTCTTCTTTTCTTTATTTGGTTGTGAAGGGTCTTAGTTGCAGCATGTGGGATCTAGTTCTCTGACCAGGGATCCAGCCCAGGCCCTTGCATTGTTAGTGCAGAGTCTTTGCCACTGGATCATTACAGAGGTCCTGATTCTTTGAATTTTCTATGTACAAAGTCCTGCCATTTACAAATAATGGCAGTTTGAATAATTTCTTTCTAATCCTTAGGTACTTTTTTTCTTTTCTTAGCCTTGTTGCTTACTTAGGTACGTTCATTTTTTATCATTAGAAAACATGGTGATGAACAAAGTTGGGATCAGGGGGCATCTTACTCCCAATTTCAAAGAAAGCTTTCAATAATATTTCTCTATTAAAAGATTGATTTTTGTTGTTGTTGGATACTATTAGAATTTGCAGTTACTTCAGGTTTAGTATTTATTTTTTAATCACTGGTAAATTGGATTTTATTTAATACTCTTTCCTTATATGTCTTTATTCCTTTTATCTATCTTCCAGTCATTCTCTTTAGCTAAGTCTAATTGGCTGTTAAACATCAGTTACTGTGAGTTGTAAAGTTGCCATGTAACTTTTTTACATAATGTAGAAAAATTAATTTTTTCACAGTTTTGGTGGTGAGAAGTAGGAATTAAGGCGTTGGCAAAGCCCTTCTCACTCTGAGGAAGAATCCTTGCCTCTTCCAGCCTAGGCGACTGCTGGCAGTTCTTGGTGTTCCTTGGCCTCTTTGTTCTTCCCTGTCTCCGTGTCCAAATTTTCCTCAAACTCATGTCTGTCGCATCGGTGATGCCATCTAACTATCTCATCCTCTGTCATTCCCATCTCCTGCCTTCAATCTTTCCCAGCATCAGAGTCTTTTCCAGTGACTCAGTTCTTTGCATCAGGTGGCCAAAGTATTGGAGCTTCAGCTTCAGCTGAAGGGGTTTTTTGTAAGATAATACTCCTTTGATGGCTGGGTTGAGACTTGAGTGATAAACCCCTTTATAGGATCTGGCAGAGGATCTAACCATTGGCCAACCAAGATAACAGGATCATGCTCCCTCATGTTAGCTGTTAGCCCTCACTTCTTACCCTGAGCTTTATAGTATTTACATGTAGCTCAGATGGTAAAGAATCTTCCTGCAATGGAAGAGACACAGGTTCAATCCCTGGATTGGGAAGATCCCCTAGAGAACGGAATAGCAACCCGCTCCAGTATTCTTACCTGGAAAATTCCACGGGCAGAGGAGCCTTTTGGGCTACAGTCCATGGAGTCGCAGATTCAGACACAACTGAAGGACTAACACACACAGAAATTGAGGGTAAAAGACTGCTACCTTCTGTGGAGCAGAAATACCAATGTTTTCAAATGACTAGTCTTAGAATAAACCGTATTAATTCTCTTTAAGTTAGTAGGCCCTCCCTTATTTTAAGAGGACTGCCTGGGACTACTCAGCAATACAAAGTAATGACCTACTGGTTCATGCAACAACCTGGAGCTCCAGAGAATTAGAGAATACTGTCATTATATATCAAAACATACCCTTTATTATTTCTGAGTGCTGAGTAAGAAATTGGTTTCTCTTCTGAGGTATCTCTGTACTATTCACTTTTTTGGATAATCATGAAAAATGCTTGCAATCAGAAAATCAGATTGTTTAAATAAAGTGTGTGTGTATATGTATAATATATATAGTCCCCCGGCAGGTACAGAACCTGGATTCTCTTTCAGATAGTGAATACCATAAAGGCAGTGTAACCTAGTCCTTCAGAAACGGCTCAGTGAGTAAGATGACCTGTGAGAACCTTGGTGTCCTCTTAAGAACAGAGGGCGTAATATGAAATCCCCATCACATAGGTTGTTAGGAAGTGTTTATAACGGTGCCCATAACGACCCAAGTGTTCAGTTAAGTGGAAATGACCCTTCGCTTTCTCTGGTTCTTTCCTGGGCAGCCCTCATCTAGGAGATGACAAAAGGCAGGAATGGTGACATAAACCCAGCCTCCTCCCAATCCCCAACCTCCTGTTGCCTCGGTCGGTGGGGGGGGTTGGGGGGGGGTGTGTGGAAGGGGCTTGAGGGAGAGGTCTCTAAGGCACAGCGAGTAATTCCACACAGTGAAGCCTGGGCAGAGACTCCTCCCGTCCTATGACTGACTGACCTTCGCCACTTGCTACTCCCTCCTTCCTACTGGGAGGGAAAAAGGAGAGCTAGCTTCTCTTGGGAATCAGCACCAGGCGCCAGCCACACCAGGCTAACATCAACTCTGTCCTGCATGGCCCTCTCCCCCAACCTTCTCATCGCAGTCAGTGACTTTTCCCACCCACTATCAACCCAGGCTCCCAGATGTTCTCCATGAACCCTGTGCCTTGGACAGGTAGAATCAACCTAAACCACCAGGTGGGACCCTGTAATTGGTCAAAGCCAGGTTCACTGACTAGGCCATGAGGGAGCTGCACAGCAAGGGTGTATGGGGATATAGTGCCTTTCAGTGGATTATGGGGCGTGAGAAAAACTGGAGTTTGTTTAGGTGAAATTAGGCTGTTTGGCGGGGTGAAAGCAGATTAAAACTGTGTAACTGGTCTCCACCGCGAATCGGAGCTGGGGAATCAAAACGTTAAGATGGTAGGGAACACTGCGTCCAGAAACGCCTCTTCCGGAGCTGGGCGCCCCGGTGGCAATCGAGGTTGAATCTCTTGCCAGAGTGACTCAGGTTCCCCTGGCAGCGATGGGCTTTCCTTCATAATGACTGAATTTCAGACAGAAGAACACCTCACCCTTTGCGATGGTAGAGACCTAATTTTCTCAGAGAACGGTTGCCGGTCACCCAGAAGAGGGCGTTCTGACAATACTGCGTCCGCGTCTGCCACTCTAGCCCCGTGTGAGGCCACAGACTTGCTTTTTTTTTTTTTTTTTTTAGGCGGAGCTAATTTTACTCTCCAATGCAGTTATTCACATCAGCAGCCTCCCGTGTTCAGGGAGCAGCCCCCTCCCCAAGACGGAAAGGCGGGGCCGGAAACCGCCTTTGGGCAGATGATGCTTCGTGTTGCGTCAGGGCTTCGCCCTCCCCTGGGCGCGCCTGTTCCCTGCCTTCTTCCTGGTCTCAGCTCCCTGCGCAGCTGCCGGTCTCTTATAATTCCTACTCAGGATTTGGCGGGGGTTCTCGCCTATGTACCAGTCACGGTGACTTTCCTCTGGCCCTCAAAAAAGCAAAAGGCCAAAGTTCCTTCTACCAGGAAAGATGTTTGCGCGACTGGCCCCTCTCCACTTTGACCTTTGAGGATTCATCTCAGATATTATGTCACTTCATGACTTGACCATATCACCCATCGCTAACCAGGCACTCGCGCCGCTGCAGCACACTCATTTTACTTTTTTCATGATATCTATCCGACTCCTAATGGCATAGCCGTCCACGCCCATAGCACCCTGCTAGGGCTCCCCTACTCACCTTGGACAGTGAATGGCTCCAATTTCAGCCAGGTATTCCGAGTTCCACTCAGGTTCTTGGAGTAATGGCTGTAGCTCTGGGCCAGCCTTCGAACCATCCTCTCACCCTGCTTATATATCCTGATCAAGGGCCCTAAACAGATCTATGACCCTCATTTTTAGACCTCACGACCTGGGAGGACTGAAGACCAGAAGGCAGGCTCCTCAGCCTCTAGAATCTCTTGTGCTGGCCTCCTAACCCCAGCCCACAGGTCTTGGACACAGTATACTTTCCAGAGGATCTGGTACCAACACCCTGGAAATGGATGGAAGGTTTGGAGCAGGACACCAGTAGAGGTGGGGCTTCCCAGGTGGTTCAGTGCCTGCCAAAGCAAAAGCCACAAGAGACTTGGGTTGGATCACTGGGTTGGCAAGATCCCCAGGAGGAGGAAATGGTAACCCACTCCAGATATTCTTGCCCGAAAAATCCCTTGGACAGAGGAGCCTGGCGGGCTACAGTCCACTTCAGACACAATAGCATATGCTCCACGCTGCCAGTAGAGGTGGCTTGAAGCAACATTAAGGCAGGTGGCTGCCCCGTCAGCCCAGATTCAGACCCAGGTTGTGAGCCACTGCCTGGCAGGGACAGGGCAGACCACTGCTGCCCTGACCTGTCTCCACCCCAGGGTCTCTGCCAGGAGCAGGGGCTGGGCAGGGTAGGCCTCAGCTCCTTCCACCTTAGGGTATGGAGGTCGGCAAGAGGGGTGAGGCTCCAGACGAACAGGCTGCCAAGTGGAAGAGCCATTTCCACAGACCTATGCCATGCATGCTGGGGCCTCTCAATGAGGTATTCCAGGAATGGACTTAGGACATCCTGAGACCCAGAGTGGCATGTATGGTTTTGGGTTCTGAAATGCACTCTGCAGGGCTGCTTGGGATGTTGCTCATAGTAGGGTCTCACAGGACATTACCCGGAGTAAGAGGAAGGGTCCATGGATTGCTCTAAGGGTTACAATAGTTTTACTGGGCTGAGTCTGTGAAGGAAGAACTGCATTTCCTGGATTGTGTGAACACTCACTGGGTGAGCTGGGGTCTTAGCAGAGGGCAAACCACTGAGGATCATTCTGGGTTACAGGAAGTCATGGGGATCTGGGTCACAGGGACTTCAAGGTCTTCAGGAAAGGTGTGGAAATTGTAATGTTCTTTGATATAATGTTGAGGTGTCTTGTGTGGTGCATGGATGAGGCAGGAGATCAATTATCAATTATCAGGAGGCCCTCAAAGGGAGGGGGGTGCTGGGAATGGGCTTCAGGACAAACATGCGGCCACAAGGTGCATCAGCCATCCATGGGACATCCCCCGCCCCACCCCGGCTGAGGAGCCTGGACTTTCCTGAGCAAGACTTTATCGTCTCGTCCCAAACTACCCATCCCCAACCAGACCCACAGAAGGTCATAAGTCCATCAGAGGGGGAGATAAATTTAATTTAGAAATAATCTCTGGACAGCCTTTTGATCAGAAGAGAGCCTCAGGGCCCACCAACAGAGAGAAAAGCCATCCTGAGGGGTAAGGCCCCCAAGGGGAAGGGGACAGCATGGGAGCCAGTGCAGGGAGGGTCATGAAACCAATCCTGTGCTCAGCAGGTACTGGCAGAGCCTGTGGAGAGAATGTGGGGTCAGGTCCTCACAAACTCCATATACACATCCTCAGCCTCAGGCATCCCCAAGGCTGACTGGTTCAGGACAGTCCTGCCTTAACACACAGCACAACATGTATTAATCCTCAAATTATACGGCTCTACTGCCTGAGTGCCAGGAAGGCTCTCAAGTCCATCTCACCTGGAGTGAGGAGTGGTACAGCTTTCTCAGGTAAGGAGCTGCGAAAGGAACATACCAGATTAGCATCCTCGAACTTTCTGTCCTTTTCCCCCACCAAGATTCCTGGTACCAATTTAAACAGTACAAAGGGTCAGAGGTTTCTCTGACAGAGGCCCCCTCAGGGTTGATTATCTGTGAATAACAAATTCTACTGCAAACCCAGGGACAGCCAGGACTCCGTCCTCCTTTTCCAAATTGTAGGACATTATGCCCAAATTGCTCTGCTCAGCTCAAAGGACACACAATAGGAGTCTCACCCGTGCTTCTGCTTGTTCTTGCATTTGCATTTGCCACCTGTGAAGGAAGACACAGCCAGTGCAAAGAGCCCGGAAAGCCTGGGCCACCCTCCTCCCATCCGCTCCCCGCCTCCACCCGACCCTGCTAGTCCCACTGCTCACTCAGGGCAAACAAGAGTCCAGCGATGCACATGAGGCCCGCACAGATCATCCCGCCCAGCTGCAGGCCTTCCCAGTCTAAAGGAATGGAGAGTGGGCTAGCATCAGCCTGGCTCCACCCCACTCATTCAACAGATAGTTATGCGCACCTGCTTATACAGACGCACTTACATTCCAGGCAACAAGCAGGACAAACTCATAAATACATCATGTTATATCTGGTGGGAACAAGTACTAGGAAGAAAAATCAAGCAGAAATGCACAGAAAAAGAAGAGGCTTTGAAGAATGATCAAGGAAGGCTTTGCTGAAAGGTGACATTTGAGCTGAGACCCAGGGAAGATGAGGGTGTGTGGGGGACAGTGGCAGGCAGAAGGAGAGGACACCTCCTTGCAGGGGTTGTAGGGCAGCAAGGAGCTGGTCCTGGGGAAGGCAAGAGAAGAGAGAGTGAATGGAAGAAAGGAGATCAGCCAGCTGCCTCCAGCCACTTTCCCAGGAGTCTTCCTAAACATTCTGCAGGCCCCTTACCTCCTTGCTGGTGGGAAGTTCTCCCAAAGACGACGTTACATGTTGGCCTGTCGTTCTTTTGATCCACCATGCTGATTCTTTAATTCCCAGTCTCATCCTCATTCTGCCCCTCCTTGCCCACTCCCTCAAGCCCCCGTCTGTCTACACTGGGCTCCACATCACCCCTTACCAACTCTAGCAAAGGGGTCTAGCATAGGCAAGGGTAGGGGTCAGGGGCAAGGGACATCAGCTCTTACCATAGTAGAAGGGACTGTCTTTATCTGCAGGAAAGGAAAAAAAAATTAACAGCCGGAACCAGGAGGCAAGATGTGGGGTCTTAGAGAGAAAACTTGGGGGCAGGGCCAGCAGAGCAGTTTAGGGCCTCACTCACCAATCACGTCATTGGCTTCCAAGACAGGCAGTCCTGGGTGAGAGAAGCAGAGGGACTGTGTGTTAATTCATGATACTGGTCTCAAAATGAATCAGCAGGCAGGACATCAGCCCAGAGGCAAAAGATCAACCAGCCCTGCTTGGGGCACCAGAGTGGGGGGTGGAGGGGGACCCTGAGGTCACTGGTTCCCCTCCTCATACCTTTTCAACCCAAACAGACCTAGGATTTTGTCTCCTATTTTCTGGCCTTTGTGCCCCGCTCCCCCATTCCAGCCCGTCCTGCTATTTCTCAGGCTTCTTGTTATTCTTTCTTATATTCAAAATGGGATGGTGTGTTGGTATCTTTACCCTCTCCTGAAAAGCTTCCTACCCAGATCCTGGCTAATGGTCTGCCTCCTAAAGAAGCTGGGAACACTGGTCTCTTCTTGCTAACAGGTGATTACAGTTTCCCAAAATTCCATGATTCAGGATAATGTTGGGAACATCTACCTCACTGTAATCAGGTTGGCCAAAAAGTTCGTTCGGGTTATAAGATCTACGGAAAATCCAAACAAACCTTTTGGCCAACTCAACACTTCCTTTATGTTTATCTTTAAGTTAGCAGTCTAAATGAAAACCCATTTATTTAACATCAGGCGCTCTTTATGAGATGCTGTCCTGGTTTTCACAGCCTTGGTAGGTGAGTGAGTGGCAGCAGGGTCACCTCTGGGAGGACTCACCGGCCAACAGGAGGAGAAGGGCCCGGGTCACTCCCTCCATGACACAGCGGCACGCAGGACTGGTCTGCAGGAGAAGAGGGCAGGCTGGGGTCAGACAGTCCCGACCAGCTCCACACCCACAGAGGCCAGTGGCACAAATCTCAGGGCTGCTTGTGGGGTAGACATGAGAAAGTTACTAATTTCTGTGTCCTTTCTAGAGTTAATAATAGTAGTACCTCTAATACTTACAGCGATGCCTGCACATATTGGGTTGCCCAAGAAATTTGTTCAGGTTTTTCTGTATCAGCTGATGGAAAAACTCGAACAAACTTTCTGGCCAACCCAATAGTAAGCGCCATATGAGGTTCTGTTAAAATCTGGTAATCAGATGCCTGACACACCTTCAGGAGGAGGGCTACTGCTCTAAATCAGGCTTTGGTGCCTGCCTTCCTGACCCCCAGCTCAAAGGACTTGAGGTATTGTTTTCAAAGATCTGGGCCTGGGGCACTACCAGGCTGAAGTCCAAGACAGCCTCCAGCTAGGGCATGCCCAGACTTCCCAGGGAGTGCAGTGGTAAAGAACCCTCCTGCCAATGCAGAAGATGTGGATTTGATCCCTTGGTTGGGAAGATCTCCTGGAGAAGGAAATGGCAATCCACTCCAGTATTCTTGCCTGGGAAATCCCATGGACTGAGGAACCTGGGAAGCTACAGTCCATGTGGTCGCAAAGAGTCAGACACGACTGAGTGCGCACACACAGGGCAAGCCCAGAACTCCTCTGAGTGAGCAGTGGGACAGGGTAAGTGGAAGAGTTGGGGGCAGATGCTGGGTGCAGGCAAATGCCTCCCACTCCAGCCCCGGCCAAGGACCATGCTCCAGGTAGCCTCGAATTCCACTCTCAGAGTACAGACTGCTGTTAGCAGAAAAGTGCCTGGTGGCTGGGACATGGCCCATTCTTTCTCCTTAGGGTGGGAACTATTTCTGTCTTCATTTATTAGTCCCTAGGGTGGCTGTGTCCTTGAGATAAGACGCTCCCAGCTTTCTGCCTATTATTAGCCTCAGGCAGGCATAGGGATTGTCAGTGTTCCAAATTGCAACCCCAGTTATTACATGTTGGGCCCAGCTAGCCGGAGAATTCCTCTCTCAGCACTTAATAGCTGTGTGAGTCAGCTAGGTTACTTAACCTGTCTGTGCTTCAGTGCCCCATAAAAATGAGGATAATAAGAACAGCCTCCTAAGGTTGTGTTTGAATTGAATGAGTTACTATATGTTGAGCCTAAGAATAGTGCCAAGCACATAATAAGTACTGAAACATGTTACAGTAAGTAAATACACAAGTACATGGATCCTTTTGCAGTAGGAAGTCAGAACTATTAAGCTGCTCCTTCAGAACATGGGGGTCTTTTGGCTTTGAGCAATTTGTAAACCGGGCCCTCCATTGGCCTCTGTTTCTCCCTGCCCCTTCTATCACCCTGGAACTCCTGGATCATGAGGGGCGCAACTCCCCATTATTCTTTAGCCAAAGACTGCTTCCTGTTTCCTCCAGCCCCCAGTCCACCTTCCGCATGATGGTGCTCACAGGGCAGGCAGCTTCCAGTCCTCCAAACCCCCAAACACATCTGTTACTGGGAATACTTAGGCAGGTACCATACCCTTCCTCAGACTGGTACCCCAGACCACCGCTCCACCTCTACCCCTCTGCCTAGGAGTCCTGAAGTCCTAGCAGAAACCTGCTCACCTGAGAGGCTTCTCCTGAGCTCACCCGAGAGCCGGCTGGGTGCAGAGAGCTGGTTTGAGGAGGCTTCTAGGGCTGCGTCCAGCCCAGGTGGGTTCCGGTTTTTTAAGCCCGCGGCCCCGCCTGCCCAGGGCAACAATACTATCAGGCAGAAGGAACTGGTCAGATTCCTTGAGAATCTGGAAGGATTCCTGCAGCTCCCTCTCCCCAGTGTGCTCTTAAAGGAGACTGCCACACCCGGCGGACAGTGGAGTGAGAGACCTAGGCCCGCTCAGAGTCTAAGGCAATGGTGGGGAGCGGGCTGGGCCCCAGACCCTTCTCATGAGGAGAAGGTGGGCTTTCTGCTTCTTTAGTTCACCTGGACCCTAAAAGAGAGGTCCAGAAAGGTGCTGGAGGGAACCAGGATGTTTCTGGGTACTTATACCAAAAGTAGGGGTTCCAGGACTTCTGTAGGGGAGTGTCCCAGAAACATGGTGTCAACGAGAGTCAGGGTCTGGCCTTGAGGCTCCATTTGCTCAGTGGTCTCATTGCTTTTCCTTGGACTGGTTTCATCGAGGTGAAGAAATGGGGCTGATGGGCACCCCTTAAGATGGCCCACCCTCTGACCAGCCCTGAGAACCACTTAGCTGTGGGTGGAGGCAGGCAGAAGCTGGAATCAGAACCACCCCCCAGGTCCTCAGTTCCTGCCTACTGCCTGGGGGCAGGGGTGTAAGATAGGGTGGTGGGGCCAGGTAGGGGGCAGGAGGAGGACCACCAGCCCCAATATGAGGAATGGGCCACCTCCCTCTGTGGACCCTATGCCTGGCCAAATTCTCTTCCTGTCCCTCACCCCCCACGTGCCTTCTACCTGTGCTCTTGACCTTGGATGACTCCAGGCCTATCTATTATCCTGTCCCCCCTCCCTAATTCCTCTCTCTTCACCCTCTTCTCCAATGCATGGTGACCAACTGAAACAGGACTGTTGCCTCCCTATTCCCTCCCAATGCCCAGTCATGGATACTGATAGATTTTGATTGAATTGTTGAGTCATTGAGGACAGGAAGCCATCAGTGGATCACAGTGCTAAGGGTCAGAGGGCAGGAGAGAGCCCTGAAAGACAGGGATGGGAAGGATTCCGAGAGGATCTTCCTAGTGCAAACATGTGGCACCTCCTCATGAAAACCTTCCATGGTGCTTCCTATTCTTGATTCAGTTTGTACAGAGTTTAAATTAGGGCCTCTGGGGCCAGAAAGAGCTGGCCCCAGCTTGCCAGTAGCTCACTGAGTGATCTCAATCAGCTCCTTCATTCCAAGCCTCAGTTCCCTCTCCTCTAAACTGCAGAAACAACAGGACTTACCTGAGGTTTGGGGTGGAGATGTTGCAGGGGCAAGGGGCTGACCCATGGCTGGTCCTCAATTTGTGGAATGAATGCCTCCCAGGCCCCATGTAAGGAGAGTCTGTGAAACTCAAGATTCAGAAAAATCATTAATAGTGCATGCCTTGAAGTCAACCCCAGGCTCTGTTAGTTACTTGCTATATGCACTTGAACAACTTACCTCTTCCAGCCTGTTTGCTCATCCATGAAGTGGGAACTATGACCGAGCTGACTCTGAGTATGTGCTGTGATGATGACATCTGATTATGCTGCTCAGTTCACAGGAGCTATTTGTGTAGCTGGGAATGGCCCTTGTATACACACAGTGAGCCCTGCAGCATGAGAGAAACTGTGGTCCAGAGAAGATAAAAGTCTTGCTCAAGGTCACATTGCATGCCATGGTAGCAGAGTGGAAACTCAGCTCAAGTTTTCCCACTCCACATGTGAGAAATAAACAGCAAGAAAGCAAGCATTTGTAGGAAGAGGACTGTTTAAGTCCCAAGTGCTTGGAAAGATCTCCAGGAAGTATGAGAAAGGCCTCAGATCCACTTCTCCAGAAGGTTCTAGCACTTTTACTCCATCCTGAAGCTGCTGCCCACTTGAAGGATCCTCCATTCCCATCCCTATCACCTTTAACAGGTAGAAGGAAAACTTCACCTGTGTCAGGTGTTACTGCCACTGGTTGAAGGTAGAGGACAGGTTGAGCCCAGGACAGAACCAGGGAGAGGGAGCCCAGCTACCTGTGTGTAACTTCTGTGAGCACACAGTGAGTTACCACCTCATCTCCCGCTTTTGCCAGAGTTCAGTGTAGGTGCATTAAGACTGAGTGTTGCTTCTGTCCCCTCCGAGAGGCCCCAAAGGCTGGCCACACACTCAGTGGTGGGCAACAATGCTTTCCACACTGGAAGCAGCATAAATCAGTTCCCAAGCTAATGAATTTAGCTTCTTAGATATATTAAACTCAGTGCTTATAAGTGATCACGAAGGTGCATGTAGAAAACTTTACAAGCTTTGTATATTAAGAATTGTCCCTGGTGGTCCACTGGCTAAGATTCCAAGCTCCCAATGTAAGGGGCCCAGGTTCGATCCCTGGTTGGGGAACTAAGATCTCCCAGTTCAGTTCAGTTCAGTTCAGTCACTCAGTCATGTCCGATTCTTTGTAACCCCATGAATTGCAGCACGCCAGGCCTACCTGTCCGTCACCAACTCCCGGAGTTCACTCAGACTCATGTCCATCGAGTCAGTGATGCCATCCAGCCATCTCATCCTCTGTCGTCCCCTTCTCCTCCTGCCCCCAATCCCTCCCAGCATCAGAGTCTTTTCCAATGAGTCAACTGTTCGCATGAGGTGGCCAAAGTACTGGAGTTTCAGCTTTAGCATCACTCCTTCCAAAGAACACCCAGGGCTGATCTCCTTCAGAGTGGACTGGTTGGATCTCCTTGCAGTCCAAGGGACTCTCAAGAGTCTTCTCCAACACCACAGTTCAAAAGCATCAATTCTTCGGTGCTCAGCCTTCTTCACAGTCCAACTCTCACATCCATACATGACCACTGGAAAAACCATAGCCTTGACTAGACGGACCTTTGTTGGCAAAGTAATGTCTCTGCTTTTGAATATGCTATCTAGGTTGGTCATAACTTTCTTTCCAAGGAGTAAACATCTTTTAATTTCATGGCTGCAATCACCATCTGCAGTGATTTTGGAGCCCCCAAAAATAAAGTCTGACACTGTTTCCCCATCTATTTCCCATGAAGTGATGGGACCAGATGCCATTATCTTCGTTTTCTGAATGTTGAGCTTTAAGCCAACTTTTTCACTCTCCTCTTTCACTTTCATCAAGAAGCTTTTTAGTTCCTCTTCACTTTCTGCCATAAGGGTGGTGTCATCTGTATATCTGAGGTTATTGCTATTTCTCCCGGAAATCTTGACTCCAGCTTGTGCTTCTTCCAGTCCAGCGTTTCTCATGATGTACTCTGCATATAAGTTAAATAAGCAGGGTGACAATATACAGGCTTGATGTACTCCTTTTCCTATTTGGAACCAGTCTGTTGTTTCATGTCCAGTTCTAACTGCTGCTTCCTGACCTGCATATAGGTTTCTCAAGAGGCAGGTCAGGTGGTCTGGTATTCCCATCTCTTGAAGAATTTTCTACAGTTTATTGTGATCCACACAGTCAAAGGCTTTGGCATAGTCAATAAAGCAGAAATAGATGTTTTTCTGGAACTCTCTTGCTTTTTCCATGATCCAGCGGATGTTGGCAATTTGATCTCTGGTTCCTCTGCCTTTTCTAAAACCAGCTTGAACATCTGGAAGTTCACGGTTCACATATTGCTGAAGCCTGGCTTGGAGAATTTTGAGCATTACTTTACTAGCGTGTGAGATGAGTGCAATTGTGCGGTAGTTTGAGCATTCTTTTGCATTGCCTTTCTTTGGGATTGGAATGAAAACTGACCTTTTCCAGTCCTGTGGCCAGGTCCAAACAAATGAGACACTTTTTTTTTTTTTTTTTTATGAGGTTTGGGAGAAATTTGGAAAAGATCTACCAAACCTCATGCAAAAAAAAAAAAAAAAAGGTGCCTCATTTGTTTGTAGTATTTAGGATGAACAGTTGCTCTCTCAAGATGTGATTCCTGAGGGGCTGGAAGTCAGCTGGAAGTCAGGAAGTCATTTTCAAGGAGATCTGGCCACTTGCCCAGCTTCTTGGGCATGCATTCCTTATCAGAATTTCTGGAATCATCCATTTGGGCCTGATTTCTTATCTACCAGATGGGGAGCTTGGTGAGAGGAACTGACACCTACAGGGAAATCAAATCTCTGATGATGAAAGGTTCAGAGGAGTGGGTGATGGAGAGCCAGCCTCAGTCAGATGGATGCAGATGAGAGCCTAGAGGTATCAGAAGTCAAAAGAGAGAATGTAGCAAGATCCAGCTCTGAACTCTCCCTTCCCCTTCAGGACTTCAGTGCTGCAAATGATACAAAGGACCTTGTGTGAAACAAGGGAAGTCTGTTGCCAAGAGTGGCCACCTGAAAATCAGCACTCACACCAGGACTCTCTCTTCTACTCATGTCAATCACTGCCAAAGCTCTTCATACTCCCAACTTATACTTTTCCCCTTCCCAAAGCATTACCAGTTAGTTACTCTGTGGAGAACATAGATGCATCCTCAAAGTCATTAATTTTTCTGAAGAAAGATACTAAAACAGGAATTAGCTAAGGTTGGCCAGAGATAAAAGGGAAGTGGCTAGTATTAATGCCTGGCGCAGAGTGGAAGTGTTTTTTTCCTGCCTTCGAAGATAGACTGAATGTCACAGGCGTCAGTAGAAAGCTGAGATTGTCTATTTTGATGAATCTGGTAGAGGAGAGAAAAAACCTCATTCATGACAGAACAAGGACAAAGGAAATCTCTGAGGCTTCTCCTGGTTGTCAGAAATACTGTACTCCCACCTGGACCCCTTCTGTGCTGTCTCCCTCAGGAGACCCCTGTTCTTATTCCCGTCTCTTTAGCATCTGGGTATGTATTTAACTTCATTGGCTGATATGTTCCGCAGGTCCCTTTCTGTGTGCTCAGGATGCTGGGCTCCTTGCCCACAGACCTGGGTCTCACTTTGAGGACCGTGTGGAGGGAGGAAGCCTGACTTCGCTCGCCTGCCTACCAGTGCGAGAGCAGGAGGCGAATGGGTGTAAGACAAGGAGGTGAATGAGTGCAGGGAAAGCCATTTGAAGGGAAGCGGCAGTTTGAGGGCTTTTCCCTGGATCTAGGTCTAGGCTGACTCCTGCGCATTTGGGAGGCGGCAGGATGGGCCCGTCACGTTGCGCGATCTAAGAGCCTTCCAGACGAGGGGATACTGAAACGATGTGGGGGAGTGTCTCAAGAATGGGGATATGGAGGTCTCTGCGACAGTCAGTGACTGCCTGGCTCTCTTCGGGCAACTTCGGCCAAAAAGACGTCATTGACTTTTAGGATGTCCTTTCAAGAAGCCATCCGTACCCACTACACCTCGTGCAGGGGGCCGAGAAAAGAGCCAAGCGGAGCGGGACTATGATGACTTCCAGCCAATCGGCACCAAGGAAAGGGAGTTGAGGCGGGGCCTTGGGCAAGCCGCTTGTGAGGCGCAGGCGCGGGCCCAGGCCGTGTGGGCGGGGCTTTTCTGGCGTGGAAGCAGTCCCGCTCATCCCGGTGCGGATTGGCCCTACGTGGGTTCTCGCGAGTGGCTGTCAAGCAGCCGTCCTATTACGCATGCGCAGTTTTCCTTTCACCGCTGCGTCAGCCTGTAACGGTCGGGGTTCTGGTTGTTTCTGGGGCCTTTGTTCACCCGTTTATCCGTTTCTGCCGCGAGATGGCCGTAGTCTTCCGGACTTGGGTCCTTAGAGGCTGTGAGGGATAGCTGAGGTGAAGAGACAGAGCATCGGATGAGCTCAGGAGGCCAAGGAGGAGGGGGAAGAGCCGTGGAGGCGGACCGCAGGGAGTGAGGCCAGAAAGCCGGCAGTGGACCTTGGGAGGGAGGACTTAAAGCAGGGGAGAGATATTGTTAGATTTGCATTTGAGAAGGCCCTTCGAAGAGTGAGGATGAAAACCTGTGCGAGAGGAGAGAAGCGCAAGGGTTCCCAAAACAGATACCGGGAGATGTCATTTCTCATCGACCCTTCATTCCGCTTCTGTTAGAGCTCCTCCAGGGGTCTCTCGTCCAACTGCTGCTCATGTCTCTCAACCGTACTCCTCAGCCCTCGACCGTATTATTGAAGTACCTCCTGGACACACTGCCCAGTCAACCACTTCTGAAATAAACCTTTCCATTGTGTCACCTGCCCCATAGCCAACCCTGTCTCATTTCAGAATTCCCTGAAAAGTCACTCCTTTATCCACCTGGTCACACAGGCCACCACTGAGCACATCATAATGGGGATTATCTATTGATATGTGTCACCCCCTCAGATGATGACCTTCGTAAGGGTAAGGGAACTAGCACCCCTCACTCTGGGTGTATCCACAGTGGCAGCCTTGGTGAGTGCTTGCTACCTGGCAGGCTGCTTTCCTCATGTTAATTCATGTCATCATCGCAACCTTTCCAGAGAAGGCTCTCACCTTGTTTCAGGATGAGGAAACTAGGTGAAGAGAGATTAAGAGAAGCATGCTGGGAAGTTGCTGTATAACACAGAGACCTCAGCGCTCTGACAACCTAGAGGGGTGGGCTGGGGTCAGGGGTGGGAGAGAAGTTCACAGGGGAGGGGACGTATGTATACGTATGGCTGATTGAAGTTGTTTATGGCAGAAGCCAACACAATATTATAAAGCAATTATTTTCCAATTAAAAATAAATTTTAAAAAAATAAAAAAGAAGCATCCAACCTCACAACTGGAAATGACAGCTCCAGAACCAGTTCTTTTAACCACCACTCTCCACGTTAAACTGCATGTGATTTTATTTTGAATGTGATTTTAAAAACAGCTTTGATTTCACATACCAAACAATTCTCCCATTTAAATTGTACAATTTCAGTGTTTTTTAGATTGTATATTGGAGATATATATATGTGTGTGTGAGTGTGTGTATTTCTCTTTGGTGTGCATGCATATGTGAATTTTAGGCTGATGCCTATCTGTTTAGATATTTTGTGTCCATAAATATGTATTTTCACTAACATGCCAATTGTGGGAAAGTTGGTATTACTATATATGTACTGGGCTTCCCAGGTGTCACTAGTGGTAAAGAATCTGCTTGCCAGTGCAGGAGATGTGGGTTAGATCCCTGGACTGGGAAAATCCCCTGGAGGAGGGCATGGCAACCGCCCCAGTATTCTTGCCTGGAGAATCCCGTGGACAGAGTAGTCTGCCGAGCTATAGTCCATAGGGTCACAAAGAGTTTCAGACATGACTGAAGCAACTTAGCATGCATGTACATACATGTACTATGTGTATTGTGCTTTTTTTTAAAAAAACTGAAGTATGTACTTATTTATGTATTTATTTTTGGCCTCGCCACACAGCATGTGGGATCTTAGTTCCCCAACCAAGGATTGATCCAGTGTCCCTTGCATTGGAAAGGTAGTCTTAACCACACTGGATAACCAGGGAAGTCCCTACGATGTTTTTTAAATTTAAGGTTATAATTTGATCTTACATCTTTCAAAGTATTTTCATTCTAATATAATTACTTGATATGTATTCACTGATTCAATGTCTGTCTTGAATTTTACTACTGTTCTGGCACTTTTTCCAGGAACTGAGGGTTCCAACTGGGTAATGCAAAGCTTCTGCCTTGAACAGCTGACATGATGAGGATGAGTAGGAAAGAGAAAAAAGCTGGTATAATATTTCAAGTATTGATTGACATTGATGAGTGTGGTGAAGACACATAAAGCAGCTGAGTTATATAGTGATGGAGGAGAGAGACTGCCTTCTTAGAAGGTTAGAGTTGGCCAGTGTTCGAAATACAGGTTTAAAAATATTTGTGTTGACATAGTCGTAAATTTCCCTTGGCCCATTTCACCCTTGTTAAACTGGGCCAATGAGGTCAAATACATACCCAGATTGCAGATTAGAGCATAATTTATGAAAAGGGTCTCTTATCTAGATCAAGTTGCTCTCATTCCAAAAAATGTCTCTCCTTCAAACTTGTTTATCCACATCTTTGTATAAGTTAGTTATAATAAGATTAAGTGTCTGATAAAGAGCATTACTTACTTATTTGGCAATAATAGAATAAAAGAATGTTTTTACTGGCATTGAATGTTACTGTTGAAAAGCTGAAAACATTAGCTCAACAGACCAAAGACACTAGGCTTGGAAGGGGTTTTAACTCTGTGTTTGTTAGCATTGAATATGACTGTGAATGTCAGTAGTTTCTAGAACCTTGCCTGGAGGATAAAGAATGCATTGAATTTGTGGCCACCTGAAATCTGGATTCAAAAGCAATCAAAGCTTGACAAAGTCTTTGTTGTCTCCACTACAGTAGCTTATCTAAAAGTCCCCTAATGTTCTGCAGTTATATGTTAGGCAGTGTTACCAATAAACAAAGAGAGCTACTGTTCTGTTCTACTCCAGTCAGACGACATAACAGGATGACAAGTTCCTCCCAGAAATGTTTACCAAATTAAAATGACTACTGAAGTTGAAGATTAGTAAACAATAGGAAATCATATTTTAAAAGTTGTGTAGCACTTTTTCTTCCTGTAGAAAGTCTTGTAGTTTCATGGATAAAGTCTTTAAGTTCTTAATATACTAGTAAAATATTCATATATTAACTTCTAATGATCAACAGTGGCATTTTCCATAGTGAGGGTCTGAAGCCATCCCTGCTCCCTGGTCCGCGCTTTCATTGCACGCAGCACTTGGAGAATCAGTTTTGCCACTAGAACTGGGTGGAGTTTGCTGTATTCTACTTTTTCATCCATGGTGACTAAGACCTTCAAAGCTCCTAGGCTTGGGCAGAGTGGGGTGCACAGGATCTCAGTTTGATTTCTAAATTGGCATACCTGCCTTGGGAAACAAGAGTCATTGCTTCTGAGAACTGGAATAGTGCAAACGTGGTGCCCAGCAGCAATGCCCCACGTAAGGCCCTCAGAGCACAAACATACCAGCCCCAGAAGAGAGGCAAGGGCAGATCTTGGAAGTGGGAGCTGAAACCAGCTCAGTGCTGAAAGTTCTAGGAAAAAGAACACAAAGTATGAACATAATATGTTTGTGTGAAAGTTCATATGTATTTAGAATAACAGAACAATTGCTTTTTTTTTTTTTTTTACTGCATGGCTGTGGGATCTTATTTCTTGGACTAGGGATTGAACCTGGGCCCAGGGCAGTGAAAGCACTGAGTCTTAACCACTGGACTTCCAGGGTTAATATTGCAAAGTGTGTGCCCAATTTACAGATTAGAAATGGAAGTTTGGAAGGATTAAATGAATTCT
The DNA here is from genome assembly GCF_002263795.3 of Bos taurus. NCBI lineage: Eukaryota > Metazoa > Chordata > Mammalia > Artiodactyla > Bovidae > Bos > Bos taurus. The sequence continues at coordinate 13,781,933 of NC_037355.1, read as the reverse complement.
CCAAGGCCAGACTGACTCCAAAGTCCCAAGTTTTAACTCTGTTCAGTGCCACACTTTGCAGTATTAACTGAATCCTCACGACAATGTTATAAAGTGGATCCTATTAGTATTCTGTCTTATATTTGGAGAAGTGGAAGCAAGGAGAGCCAGATGGTAAGTGGTAGGATCAGAATTAGAATCCAGGGGACTTCCCTGGCAGTCCTGTGGTTAAGACTCTGCACTTTCATTGCAGGGGGGTGCAAGTTCCACCCCTGACTGAGAAACTAAAATCCTGTGTGCTGTGTGGCGTGGCCAAAAAAGTTAAAAAGAAAGAATTAGAATCCAGAAGGTCATAATCTAGGCCTCTAGGCCACAGACAGTGGCCTCAGGGTGAGACTAGTTGGGGAAGGTGAGAAGAGAATGCAGGAGAACTGAAGTTGGAGTTGACATTTCCTACCTTCCCAAGTCCCTCCGCTGTTAACTCACCCCACATTCTCCAGGAGCTTGCTAAGTGCCAGCAAGGAGGTGGTCCTGGAACACAACACAAAAATAAGCAGACTGCATGGGGCAGATGAAGCCATGAGGTCTCCACGGTGGGTTAAAACAGATCCTGTTTTCCATCAGCCAGTCAGGGATCTTTAGCAAGCCAGGAGAGATCCCTGGACCCTCCAAATTCACAGCTGTTTATGCCTCAGCAAAACAGAGTCAGTTGGGAAGAAACCCATAGTCAGTTTTGTTTTCTCCAGGCAAAGTGCTACAGAATTTTTTTTTTTAACTTTTCAGCCCAACCACACAACTTGTGGAATCTTAGTTTCCTGACCGAGGATGGAACCTGTGCCCCCTGCAGTGGAAGCACAGATCCTTAACCACTGGACTGCCAGGGAAGTCCCTACTGGCATTTTAAAAATATTTATTTATTTATTTGGCTGTTCTGGGTCTTGGTTGTGGCATGCGGAACCTTCAGTTGTAGCATATGGGATTTAGTTCCCTGGTCCCCAGGCCCCCTGTGCTGGGAGCATGGAGTTTTAGCCACTGGACCATCAGGGAAGTCCCTACAGAGATTTTTATGTATAAGAAAATATACATTATGTATATGAAGGAGACCTGGGAAATACACTCACCAGGAGAAAGAGAAGGGCAAAGAGACAATGGCTGCCGGGTTTCTGAAGCTGTGAATCTGGACCTGCCACAGCAGAGGTGGCACCTCAGCCTGTCCCAGGGAAAGCCCTGAAATAAGCTAATTTGTACCAACGAGTCTCAGAAAGGACTAGGAATTAGAGTGCCAGGACCTTCTGAAAGGTGTATTTGGATGGGGCTGGAGGACTACCTGGAAGTCTGTGGGAACAACGGGGCTTTTCCTGTTTGGCAGGCCCTCCCACCTGCCGGCAGCCTTCTGTGAGTCCGCGTCTCCTAATGTTGCTTGGTGTTGCTTTCTGAATTTGTCTGAGACTTTCTTTCTGTCTCTCTCTCTCATCCCTCTGGGTCTCTTAAGTTGTTGGCATGTTTATTTCCATATCTTTGCTATATCCACGTATCTCTCAACGCCTCCCTGCCTTAGTTTCTCTGTGACATTACTGTCCCTCCAGGCCAGGCCCAGAAACTGCCCCCTCAGGCCAAAGCCCCACCAGGCATGAAGCCAGTGGTCAGGTCCTCATTTCACTTACCCAGGGCCTTTTCTGTGGCCTGGCCTCTGAGTCAGGCAAGAAAGGGTGTGGGATCCCAAGGTGGTTTTCATTTGGGGAGACAGGGAGGAGTCCACCCCCAATAGCCACTAGATGGCAGTCAAGGACTGCTTCAGCATTGGTTCTTCCTCTATGGGTCAATGCTCCCACTGGTACTCTTGATACAGGACTTGACAGGACTGTCCTTGGCTTGACCTGGCTGAAGTTTTTAGTGGGAAAAGCTTGTCTTCATAACATTCAGGTGCCTTAACAACTAAACTTAACTAACCATTAAGTATCTGATTATATGTTTATTGAATCACTCTATACACCTTGTTTATCAAGAAATGTGAAAAATATATTTTCCTATGTATATAGTGTCAACTTAGACATATTTATCTAACTACTGGATATGCAAATGGCTATCTTTACCAGTCTACAGAGATAAATCTGTATATTGACTATGCATGGGCCTCCCTGGTGGCACAGTGGTAAAGAATCCACCTGTCAATGCAGGAGACATAAGGGATGTGGGTTCAATCCCTGGGTTGGGAAAATCCCCTGGAGGAGGAAATAGCAACCCACTTCAGTATACTTGCCTAGGAAATACCATGGACAGAGGAGCCTGGCGGGCTAGTCCATGGGGTTGCAAAGAGTCGAACACGACTGAATGACTGAGCGTGCACATACTGTGCATATGTATACCATTTCTCCACTTAGAATTAATTTAAGCACTATTCTACATCTCTTCATTTTTAAAAATATTTATGTAACCACTATATTTGTCTAACCACATAATTTTTATTACAGTAGTCTTCATTTCTGTCCATAGGGAGATAGATGTAATACATTTCTTATATAGATGGCAGATTCTTTCTCTGTTTTATGAAATGTTTTATATACTGCATGCTTCATATCGCTGACATGTGTGTGCATTTCCAGTGCTGTTCATGAGAACCTATTCCGTCCAGGCTGTTGTTGTTGATCATTATGAACCTGCGTCTTTGAGGCCTTCAAAGCCCTGGCAGTCTAGTGGCTAAGACTCCGCACTCCCAATGCAGCCTAAATTATCATCCTATATCACATGTCTTTATTTAGCACTTATGTATGCATGTCCCCATTGTGTTCCATGTTCTTACCAAAGGTCCCTGTCCTCCCTGCCCTTCTTATGCAGGATAGACTCTTAGATGATGTGGCCTTTGGTGGCAGCAGCTCAGCAGGCCAGCGTATCATCCGCATGGCTCATGGCAGCTCCAAGGACACCACATGCAGTCGAATAACACCCCTTCCAAAGCTTACCTGTACTTCTCACTTTTCACTGCCCTATCCTTTTCTTTGGGAAGGTTTTCTCTCATGGTGGGAGGAGGAGCGGTGTCCCAAGGCAGGTTACAAAGGTCACACATCATCTGGGGGCTGTCGGAGAACATAATTCACCACTCCAAAACGTCTCTCTGGTATGTGGATTGTTTCCAGCTGAAAATAGTCAAGGACCGAAAGACTCCAGAAGAAACTTTGGCCCTGCCCTTCACCTCCCCAGTCCACGTTCAGCCTGTTCTAGCATGAACAGGAATTCAGGGTGAGGTAGACCAACAGAAATGAGAGTTCATGGGGAACAGGTCAATAACCATCTCAGGACTTTCCTGGCGGTCCAGTGGCTAAGACTCCACACTCCCAATGCAGGGAGCCTGGGTTAGATTCCTGCTTATGGAACTACATCCCACATGCTGCAACTAAAGATCCTGCGTGCCTGTATTCGCCTCACAGTTATGGGGGTCAGGAGTCCAGGTGTGCCAGGCAGGGTTCTCTGGCAGGGTCCCAGGGGCCAAGTCAAGGTGTGGGCCAGCTAGTTTCTTATCTGGAGGCTCTGAGCAGGAATATTTCTAAGCCCAGTTGAGTTATTGGCAGAATCCAGTTCTTTGGGTTTATAGGACTTGCAACGCAGGGGCAGGGAGAGGTCTTTGAGGGTAGTGGTCAGTGGAGCCCCAGAGCCCATCTCTCTCCCAGGGGCCTCAGTCCCTAAGCCCCACCCACACATAGCAGACCACCGTGGTCTCCATGGTAAACAAACCCCAGCTTTCATCTGGCTACCCTTTTCATCTCTCAAGTATAACCCAGGGAGATGGAATTGGAGGTGAGATGAGGTCTGGTGCCCAGGGCAGCAGGCACTGGGAGGACAGGGTGGGGCTAAGAGCCTAGACGGAAATGGAGGGATATGGGGAGGGGGCCTTGAGGGTCTGGGTCCCAGAGCAGAGTTTAGAGCTCAGATCAGTACACCCTGGTCCTTCACTGATGTCACTGCCTGCATCCACCTTGGCCTCCTTCCTTCTCTGGGTCTTTGATCGTTACGTTCTGCCCCCTAGTATTCCACGCCTGTCCATGGATTAATAGCCCAGGGAGAGGGACCTCCACAACCACCCTGATGATTTACACATGACTGAGCTTGGAACTGACCTTGGCACTGCCGTTCATGCTCCTACTCCATGTGTGTTAGTTGTTCAGTCGTGTCCAACTCTTCTGGACCCCGTGGACCGTAGCCTGCCAAGCCCTCCAGACTCCCCTGGCCATGGAACTTTTCAGGCAAGAATACTGGAGTGGGTTGCCATTTCTGCTGTTGGCCAATTCACTCTCCCAAGACATCTTCCTTGCCCTGACTCTCCGAGAAAACTTGGTTTCATTTTGACTAACTTGACAGAAGCAGTCAGGAGGGAACCTCTGGGCTGCCCTCCAGGGTGAACTCTTCTGCTCTTCCAAGTGACCTCATTGCCTTTCCTTGCTCAAGGACATGTTCCTCCACTTCTGCACTTCCTCTGTCCTCTGCTGAAACATTCCCATCAGTAGGAAAGCATGACCCCACTGGTCTTTCTTGACCTAGCAGATATTTCATGAAGGATAATTTCTTTCTCTTTGAAGTATTCATAGTTTTTTCCTTGGCCTCCAGCACCACTGTCCCATGGTTCTCTTACCCGACTGGCTGGTCCTTCTTGGACTCCTTTGCTGGTTGCTGCTCACCATCCTGACCTTTTAAAGTTGAAATGCCCAGGGATCAGTCTTTGGAATTCTTCTCTAAAACATCCAGTACCTGGGGGTCCTTATCCTTCCTCACTGAAAGATCATGATTTCAAATTTCTCTTTTTGGACCAAGGATAAAATCCATGTTCCCTGCATTGGCAGGCAGATTCTTATCCAGTGGGCCACCAGGGAAGTCCCACACACAGCTCTTTGCAGAGCTCATTGCCCCCTCTTCCCCTCCAGCCTCCACTAGCCTCTTCAGCATGGCCTCTCTCCCAGCTCCTGTAACAGAGTCTATTAGATACTGCCAGGCCCTCAAGCTGTGACTGGGATTCTTCTTCCCTTTCTGAAAAATGTCCTAGGCATGTCTGTTCCCATCACACCACTCCCTTTCTGTCCGCCCCCAGCCCCAGCGTTCCTGGGAGCCACTTTGTCAAGGCTGTTCCTGGCAGCGTGTGGGATTTAGTTCCTTGTTCAGTCGCCAAGTTGTGTTCGATTCTTTACAACCCCGTGAACTGCAGTACACCAGGCTTCCCTGTCTTTTCACTGTCACCCAGAGTTTGCTCACATTCATGTCCATTCAGTTGGTGATGCCAATCCAAACATCTCGTCCTGTGTTGTCGCCTTCTCCTCCTGCCCTCAATCTTTCCCAGCATGAGGGGCTTTTACAATGAGTCTGCTTTTCCTATCAGGTGGCCAAAGTATTGGAGCTTCAGCTTCAGCATCAGTCCTTCCAGTGAATATTCAGGTTCTTTGACTAGGGATTGAACCTGGGTTCCCTGCATTTAGAATGCAGAGTCTTAGCCACTGGACTACCAGGGAAGTCCCCAGTAGGAGCTATTTTTGTACCTTTGCTCAGACAGTAAAGAAACCGCCTGCAATGCACGAGCCGCAGGACACAGGGGTTCGATCCGTGGGTAAGGAAGATCCCCTGGTGGAGAGCATGGCAACCCATTCCATTATTCTTGCCTGGAGAATTCCAGGAACAGAGGAGCCCAGCAGGCTACAGTCCATGGGGTTGCAAAGAGTCGTGCATGACTGAAGTGATTAACATTAATACACTGATCAGTGGAGGCACTGAGAGCCCTGGGCCATGGCCAGGGCCACACAGCTTGATTTCAGATACACACAGCAGTAGGTGGCAGCTTGCGGCAAGCAGCATGAGCAGTAGCAGGGAGCAAGATCTTAGTTCCCAGCCTGGGAACTAAAAGCCTTTTACAACTACTAGACCACCGGACCAGTGACAAGGGCCTAGACCCCTAGTTCTTGCCTGCCTTGTCAAGAAAGAATTCAGGCAAGGAGGCAGAAAGTAAAGAGAAAAGTAAGTTTATTAGAAAAGAAAAGTATACATGCAACAATGCATGGGCAAACTCAGAGAGAGAGTTGCACCTTTGGGAAGTTTAAATTCTTTATAAGAGAGAAGTTTTTCAGGTCTTTGTCTTCCTTCAGGCCAATCATTTCATTTTGCTCCCCCTGACTAGTTAATCTCAGGAACCTCCCCTTAGCTGTGCATGCACCCCCTCAGCCAAGATGGATCTTGATGTGAAGGCATCCGGGAAAAGTAAGACTCATTATGGCCTGACATTGTCCCCTGACCCTTGACCTTCAAGGACCCTTTCTTCGAATTTGTAGTGTCTCCCTTGTCTTGAGAGGGTAGGGAGGGGAGATCCTTTAATCCGTTACTCAAACAGGGTTTTGTTCTTCATTCTTACCATGACTGTTTATCTTAAGGTGTTTGCAAGAGACAAAGCTTGGCTATTTACCCTGTTTCTACTGTTACTTCCATTTCAGAGGGCAAATAGAAGGTTGATTGTAAATGCCTTACCTGGAATCCACCTATCTCCTATCTCAGGAAATGCAAACAGGAGGCCAGTTGTAAATGTCTAACCTGAAGCCTGTCTCCTGCCTCAAGCTGACAGCAGTAGATCTTATATCAAAAACTGACCCCTTGATTCAAGGGCACCACTTCTCTGCTCTGCTTCTGACTCAATCCAGGTACACAGCCCTCTCTCTAGCCCTCATTTAGCATCCAGGAGCTGTGTAGACATAGCCCGGGCTCCACCCTGCCCCTGGGTCTGGGCCTTCAGGACACATTCGTCCAAAGCCCTGTGGGTGCCCTCCACCAGCCCTGCCTTGGCCTCCCCAGGTGCTGCTCCTCTCACATTCCTTTCTCCCTTGTGCATTCCAGCTTCCTCATTCTGATGCTCCTGGAGGTTGTGAAAGCAGTCCTTTGGGCACCTTGCACAGCCCCAGGAAATTTGTGCTTCTACCCACCTCTGATCCACCTCCTGCCCTTGCTCTTCTGGTCTTTCTGGCTGAACTGGGTGCAAAACTGTACTGCTGCCTCACCCCCACTCTCCATCCAGTTTCCAGGCTGGCTGCCACCAGTTGTCTCTCAGATCCCTCTGTCCCCTCATTGCCCTGGGGACTTACCCTCCTCCCACACCTTATCCTTTCCCAGACTTGCTTGGCCGCTCTCCCCTCCACATCAGATGGAGTTTTCTCAAGCGTTGCTCTAACCATGCCTGGTCTCTGCTGGAAACCTCCCGGGGCTTCCTCCTTCCTCCTCAATCACGCCCAGCTCCTCAGCTCCAGCTTCAGCATCTCCCTGCCGGCTTGATCACTCCCTGCCTATTCCACCCCTTCTCCAGCTTCTCCCCAACCCCCAGCGTTTGCTCCAGGCTGTCAGATGCCTCTTCAGACTCACCGTATGCTCAGGCCGACTGTCTGTCCCCTTCGGTCGTCCACATCTCCATTGCTGGCAATCAGCCTGGCCCTCCTGGCATTGGGAATTGGAGGTGGAGGTGGGTCCACCTCCAATTGTGCAGTCCAGGGTGGAATGTGCTGGAAGGGACATTCACAGGCATGTGGTATGCTGGACCATGGAGCACTGCAGGGCAGGATTGAGGCAGGAGATAGATGGGCTCCAGGCTGGGTATTTACAACTAGCCTCCTGGTTACATTTCCAGGGATAAGAGGCAAGTGGGCTCCAAGGTAGATATTTATGACCAGCCTTCTGCCTACACTTAGAGATAAAACTAGCTAGAACAGGGTAAATAGCTGGATTTTGTTTCCTGTGGATTCTTTAAGTAAACAGGGAGGGACGTGCGTGTGTGCTCAGTTACTCAGTCGTGTCCTACTCTGGGAACGCATGGACTGTAGCCTGTCAGTCTCCTCTGTCCATGGTATTTTCCAGGTGAGAATCCTGGAGTGGGTTGCCATTTCCTACTCTAGGGATCTTCCTGACCCAGGGATTGAACCCATGTCTGACAGAGAGGGGCTAAACCCTGTTTGACTAAAAGATCAGGAGGTTACATATTCCCTGTCACTGGGGCAAGAGATACACTACACATGTGCGGAAAAGTCTCCTGCAGGGGTGTGTCAAAAGGCAGAGGGCGACAGACCATAATGAGTCATGTCAACCTCCTCCTCCCCCAAGCCCTTGGGCTAAAATCCATCTTGGCTGAAAGGTGTGCGTTCACATAGGAGAGGGTCCTGAGGCAAATCAGCCATGGGGTCAAAGCAAGACAACTGGTCAGAAGGAAAGCAAAGATTTGGAAAATTGCCCCTTTTTATTTAAACCTCCCAACGTCTCAACTCTCACGCTGACTCATCAGTGCGTCTGTGTGTACTCTGCTTTTCTACTAAACACTTAACTTGCACACTGCAGCACGCTTTCCTCTCTATCTTCCATCTCCTTGTCAGAATTTTTTCTTTTCAAGGCAGACAAGAACCAGGACCCAAACTCTAGCAACTGGCTCTCACGGTCTAGTGGTTAGAATTTGATACTCTCACCACCACAACTAGGGTTTTGTTTTTTTTTTAACTATTTATTTTTGGCTATGCTGGATCTTCATTGCTGTGCGTGGCCTTTCTCTTGTTGCAGTGAGCAGGGGCTACTCTCTCGTTGTGGTGCGTGGGTTTCTCATTGAGGCGGCTTCCCTTGTTGTGGAGCACGGGCTCTAGCGTGCAGGCCTCAGTAGCTCTGGCTCCCGAGCTCTAGAATACACACTCAGTAGTGGTGGTACATGCACTTAGTTACTCTGGGGCATGTGGGATCTTCCCAGACTAGCCGTCAAAACTGTCCCCTGCATTGGCAGGTAGATTCCTAACCACTGCACCGCCTGGGAAGCCCTGCAACCAGGGTTTGATCCTTGGTCAGGGAACTAAGATCTCTCTTCAAGTTGCTGCTCACTGCTAGCTACCATTCAAGTAGTGGCTGCTGTTGACTCCCAACTGAGTCCTGCTCCAGGAACTGCCTTTGGCCCAAGGCCACATCCCCTCCCTGGGGGCAGTCCACCTCCAGTGACAGGCAAGGCAATGCACAGGCAAAAAAGCTCCCCTGCCTCAAGGCAGGACATCCCTGACCAGCCAGCCAGGCTCCAGAGCTTCTCTGTGGGCTTGAATGAGGCCTCTGGTGTCCTGGGTCACTCCTCCTCTGCCCATCCTGCTTTAAGCCATGTCTCATGGGTATTGTTCCCAAGAACATTTGCCAATAAACTTCCTGCATGCACATGGCCAGATCAGTCTGCTGGCCAGTTCAGTCTTCTGGCCAGGGATCGTGACCTAAGGCAGTTGGTTCCAGGGTGGGTCAAGGTAGGTGGGACCCTAAATGGGATTATGGAGTTTCATTGCTGAGTGGTTGCCTAGTGAAAACCTCCTGCCCCGATCACTGATGGTGGGTATGTGTTGATGCCATGGCATGCTGAGAATAGGTGAAATTGTTAACACTTTTGCTACTGGTAAATTGGAATGGGAAAAAAAAAAAAATGCACTGGGGACACAGTATCTCAGGCTTCTGAGAGGTAACAGGGCAGGACTAATTATAAGGTCTGGAACTGGATGGCTGCTATTGAGACCACTGACTAGGAAAAGACAGTGAGAAACTAAGTATGACTCATCACCAACAGGTAGTGAAATGTCAGAGTCAGAGGCTTTCCACGCTGTGTTTAAACAGACACTTTTTCCCTGCTGCTAGAGCACTGAAAACGCTGAGAATTGGGCCCAGGGCTTAATTAGACCTAGAGCAAATGAGGAACTCTCAGCCTTAGCAAGTTTCCCTTCCCGCGGTGGGACAGAAGTTCCCTGAGGCTTAGCACGGGGACATCTGAGCAGACAGTTGTACTGTCAGATTTCCAGGAACCCTCTGCACCTGCAGAAGTGCCTTCCCTCCCTCTCAGGATCCCCCCTCCTCTAACCTGGTAATAACACCAAGTACTTGGGCTTCTCTGATAGCTCAGTTGGTAAAGAATCTGCCTGCAATGCAGGAGACCCTGGTTCAATTCCTGGGTCAGGAAGATCTGCTGGAGAAGGGGTAGGCAACCCACTCCAGAATTCTTGGGCTTCCCTTGTGGCTCAGCTGGTAAAGAATCCACCTGCAATATGGGAGATCTGGGTTTGATCCCTGGGTTGGGAAGATCCCCTGGAGAAAGGAAAGGCTACCCACTCAAGTTTTCTGGCCTGGAGAATTTCATGGACTGTATAGTCCATGGGGTCACAAAGAGGTGAACATGACTGAGTGACTTTCACTTTTGGGCAGTGAAAATGCTGAGTTCTAACCACTGGATTACCAGGGAATTCCAAGAAAATGTGGACACTTTTCTTGCTCCATGAGTGTGTGCACTGGGGTTACTCAGTTTTCAGCTAGTGACTGGGGTGATCTGGGGCCCATGATGGCTTCATTCATGTGCCTGGTACTTTTGTTATGACCGGAAACTAGGCTCAGCAAGTTCTCTCTCTATGCAGTTTCATGGGCTCTCAATATGGTATCTTTAGAAAGGTAGCAGAAATTCTTACCTTGCAGCTAAGAACTCCAAGGCTGAGTGTTCTGAGAGACATAAAGTGGAAGCTTCTAAAATCCTGAGCTCCAAATTGGCCTAGCATCACTTCCTCTATATTTTGTTGCTCAAACCAGCTGAAGAGCCTGCCAGATTTAATGTTAGGGGACATAGACCCCACTTCAGTATGGCAGAAGATCCAAAAAATTCATGGCCATCTTTGAACTACCACCGTGGCACAGCAAGAACCCTCTTAGAAAGGAGAGTCCATACTCAGACTAAGTGTCTATTCCAGTAAGATCAAAGTGATTTTTCTTCCATGATGTAAGCTGTCCAGCAGAATCAACTTGGCACTGTGGCCACTTTGCTCATGATCCCATTGGGTGATGACGGGGTGGCTGAGGAAAAAGGCTGAATAGTAACCACAGAAGGGATCATCCTATCCTCTTGATTATTAAAATTCTCCTCTGCTGCAATCACACTTGGGTGAGCATTCACACAAGACACAAATGGTTTGGTTTTTGTTTTGCCTATTCAGAGAAGCAGATCCACGTACTTCTTCCCCAAACTTCACTGTCACCAATATTGCAATTGTGTTCCTTGTTATATTCCTAAACACAGGTTCACTGTCATTCTCCAAGACCTACCTGTCTTTCACATATGCCAAAAGAGTGAGTTGAATGGGTTTGTGGGTGGGAATCACTGCCACTCCAGTATCCTTCAGATCCTTGATGGTGACACTAATCTGAATGGTGATCTTCAGAAATTACTTCAGAACCAATGTGCAGTAGTTTCTGAAAAGTATGATTATCTTTACCCATTGCACCGTAATGACGCTGGCAAACAGCTTTTAGTCTTTTGGGGGAAGGCTGAGAGAAAGATTAACAATATCCGTGGTTGTTTTTGGCTCTCTGCTTCTGAGTTTCACGTGTCCTACAGAAAAAAGTTGCGGGGGTGTGGGGCATCAGGAGCGGCCAGCACGAAGAAATGAGGTTGCTGCTGCTGCTGCTAAGCCACTTCAGTTGTGTCCGACTCTGTGTGACCCCATAGACAGCAGCCCACCAGGCTGCCCCGTCCCTGGGATTCTCCAGGCAAGAACACTGGAGTGGGTTGCCATTTCCTTCTCCAATGCATGAAAGTGAAAAGTGAAAGTGAAGTCGCTCAGTCGTGTCCGACTCTTAGCGACCCCATGGACTGCAGCCTACCAGGCTCCTCTGTCCATGGGATTCTCCAGGCAAGAGTACTGGAGTGGGGTGCCATTGCCTTCTCCAGAAATGAGGTTTCTACCTGTTAAATCCACGGCCCGTCCCTGCCACTACCCACCTGGCGCCTCCAGGCTCTCAGCTCATCCCCAGCCGGCCCCGCCCCGCACCCTACCGACCAATCCAAGGCTCCGATCCGGGAGCGTCACAATGACGGCTTCGCAGCCCCGCCCATGGTGTTCCCATGGTGACAGTAGGTAGCTAGAGTGTATAGAGAAGCTCACTTCCTTAGAGCAAGCAACCTCAGGCAGGGAGACCCGCACAGGTACCTTAGGAGCAGGTGAACGGCTGAGACCGCGGGGAAAACAGTTTCTTCAGAGGGCCCCTCACCTCCCCCGCAGCCCTCCTTGTTGGTTAGTGAAAATTTTGGATTCACCTAGCGTGTGTTCTGGTTCCCTCATCTTCTCACGGGTACTCTGGCCTCTTCTTGTCTCCGAAACCAAAGCTGTAGTAACATTCGTGGGGTGCTCTGAGCAAAGTGCGCGGAGCCTCCTGAGGACCGGTCTTTTGTGTCAGGGACGGGGCAGCCTGCCTCAGTGTTGACCATATCCGGAGATTTGGGACAGGGGGCGGGGAGAGGGGGCGGGTGTGTGGTTTCGGCGAGTTTTGTTCTGGGTAAATGGTGTATGGAACTGTGGTGCTGCCTGTGACCATGAAGGGCAGGAAGAGCTTCTTGGGAAGCGGACTTAGTTACGGTGGGTAAGAGGCTGAACTAACGAAGCCCAGCACCGGTAATACCCATTTCAGCTTCTCACTCCAACCTTTCTTCCAGTTTACGTTACCTTCGCTCTTCTTTGAAGCCCTTGTCCACTAAAGAAATTATTCACCACCTTAAAGTTGAGGGTTTACTACAGGAGCCTAGGAAGGGATCCCCCTATTGCTGCTCTGGATCCCAATCTACTCTCCCCACATATTGGAGCATGTCACCTTGAACTTTCCCCCCACCCCATCCCTGCTCCTGAACTTCCCTGACCTCCTCACTCTGGCCCCTTGCAGTTCTCCTGGCTTTGAAAACTGTTCCTTCTGCATGACTCACCTTCGCTGATCATTATATCTAAACCTGCCCCCTAGTCCAAGAAACTCCCAAATAGGTAATACTACAAAGTGAGGAATACCACTAATAAGCATGTAAGGTAGTGTTCAGCTTCACAGTTCTGGTGGAATTACTAGTCTGGATGTTTCACTTTCCTGCAGTAAGGACCATCAGCCACCATGACATCATGGTGAGAGGCATGGACTTCCTGTCCCTTGACACTGGGCTTGGCAGGGACTTGTTTTGAAACTCTTGTGGCTATGATGTGAGCAGAGACTTTTTCTCCTGTGTTTCTGAAGCACACAGGATGTATGCTGTTTCTGCAGCAGAAGAATGTATGTGAGTTGTCATTGGTCCCAGGAGAATTAGAGACCCAGGGAGCAGACCTGAGCATACCGTGTTGGCTGAAGTCCAGCCACCCCATGGGTGCATAAATGTGGAACAAAGTCTTTTATGTCATGGAAACTTTGTGGCTGTTTGTACACAGTATTCTGGCAATAACCAACCAATATACTTTTACAGGAACTTTTATACTTCAGAGAATTTTTCATCTATGAAACTAGCAGTGATATATAGAGATACAGACTATGTAATGTGTTTGGGGACTTCCCTTGCAGTCCAGTGGTTAAGACTCCATGCGCTTCCAATTCAGGGGGTGTGCATTCAATCCCTGGTTGGGGAACTAAGATCCCACATGCCTCTTGGTGTGGCCAAAAAATAAAATTTAAAAAACCCCAAAACTATGAAATGTGTTTTTGGTAAGGGCTCAGGAAACAGGAATGCCAATTTGTGGCCGTATGTGTTAAAATTATTACACTAACCCATTACTTCTATTAGTAAAAACGTATTTTAAGAAACACTTAAGGGCCTTCCTGGTAGTCCAGTGGTTAAGAGTCTGCTAATGTAGGAGACATAGGTTCAATCCCTGGTCTGGGAAAACTCCACATGCCTCAAGGCAACTAAGCCCATGCACCATGACTACTGAGCCTGCGCGCTAGGGCCTGCATGCTCTAACTACAGACTGTCTGTGCCACAACAACTGAAGCCCAAGTGCCCTAGAGCCCGTGCTCTGCGACAAGAGAAGCTGCTGCAATGAGAAGCACACACACTGCAACTAGAGAAAACACACGCACAGCAACCAAGACCCAGTACAGCCAAGAAAAGGGGGGGGCATGCACAGAGAATTATCATTATTATTGGCAAGGATATTCACTGAAATGTTATTTCAAATGGTGCATGTGTACTAAGTCGCTTCAGTTGTGTACAACTCTTTGCAACCTATGGACAGGGTTGATAAATATTCCCCTGACAGCCTGACAGGCTCCTCTGTCCATGGAAATCCCAGGCAAGAACACTGGAGTGGGTTGCCATCTCTTATATCTTCTGCATTAGGAGGCAGGTTCTTTACCACCTGTGCTACCCGGAAAGCCCATAAGTGAAAGTGTTAGTCGTTCTGTCTTATCCAACCCTTTGCAATCCCATGAACTGTAGCCCACCAGGCTCCTCTGTCCATGGAATTCTCCATGCAAGAATACTGGAGTGGGGATTCCCTTCCCCAGGAGATCTTCCCAACCCAAGGATTGAACCTGAGTCTCTTGCACTGCAGGTGGCTTACTGTCTGAGCCACCAGGGAAGCCCATTTCAAAGGGTAGTAAATGTAAATGTTAGTAGGGGAAATTGTTGTTTTATAACCCTCCAGTGATAAGCACTGGAGCACTTCTGACATAGGCCTCAGTTATAGGGAATGTTTATCAATGTGCCAGGCAAATATTAATAGCTCTCTGTATGAGGACTGGGACCCACTTTCATCCTATGGCCCAGACCTCACTCTCAGGCCTAACAATATGGAGTGAAGCTTGCCCACAGCCATTTGCTTGCCCACCCTGCTCCTGCGCTAAAGAACTGGAGACAAAAACCGAGATAGGAAAGTCAGGTTCTTCAGCAGGGAGGGGCCCACAGAGGGCTCCAGCAGGAGGCAGGAGCACAGGACTGCAAGGGGAAGGGCACACCATTGTTTTAGGGAAGCTGCAGAAATGTGCCATAGTGACTTCACGAGTCCCTCCTGTATGGTCAAGTGGCCCTGGGTGAAGCACTTGCCTGTGATCTCATTTGGTCTTCAGGTTGGGGCTGAGATGGACAGTGTTCAAGGAACAATCTTCCCTGAGGTCTCTGGATGAAAATGACAGCTAACACCATGGGCACTCATGAGGCTGTTCTAAGTTTTTTTGAAGATATTAATTCATTGAAGGGTCATAACAAGGCAAGGGAAAGAGGCTGTCTCACCATTATTTTATAGAAAGGCAGCAAGGCCACAGCCAGCTTGTGGCAGAGCTGGGTCATGAACTCAGGAGTCGTCACTCAGGTTCCACACACCCGGCCCTCTGGCCTAGATCCCAACTGGCTCCTGGGTCCGCCTCACTGGTTTTCAGCCCGACTCTCAAATGTCTTCTTTGCCTTACTGCCTGGCCCTGGGCAAAGGGCAGGCTGAGGGCTGGAAGTAAGTGAATTGTCCTGGCTGGGCACTCTAGGGCCAAAATGTGTGGTTTCCTCTTTTTTGTTAATATTTTAAAAAATTGAGTTATAATTCTCTTGCTTTACTTGCACAATTCAGTGACTTTGATATATTTACAGAGTTGTGTAACTATCACCACAGACATAGAGATTTTTGGGGGAGCTACACCCAGCACATAGGACCTTAATTCTCCAACCAGGGATTGAACCTGTACTCCCTATATTGGAAGAACTTAGCTTAGTCTTGGCTGTTGGATCACCAGGGAAGTCTCTATAGGATTTCTTCTTGATGCCAAGGCCCACTTTTAGGCAGGAATGAAGCAGAGGAGGATCCTGGAGGAGTGGCAGCTGCCGACCTCTCCCAGGCATGAGCCAGGCATCCGTCATCTTGTGGGGTGGGGGCTGGGGTAGGCACTCTGGGCTCTCCCTGTCTTTGTTTCCTTCCCCTCCATAGCACAGGCACGTCTACTCATGGAGTTCATCAGGCAGAGTGAGGGCCCTTGCCAGAAGATGTGGTTCTGTGCCCCTGCACCCTGAAGACAAGGCAGTGCCAACACATGACCCAACGATGTGTCCATCTCCCTGGATTCCCGGAACACAGACAGGCCAGTGCCCCAGCCACACAGTCATGATTCACTTGCTTCTGATCTGAACTCAGAGTTCTAGAAGCTCTCACTCGGTTCCCTGGGACAGCTTTACAGGTGATATTAGCTGATGCTAAGAATCATGTACCCATGGGTCTTTCTTGTAGTGTCCTTTGCTGAGTATACAATCCAGTCCTTCCCATCCTGGCTTTGAGAGGATCCTTTGTTGGACATGCAGTTTCTGGCTCTTAGCTTAAAATGGGTCTTCAGGCAAGCCTGGCAGGAAAGCAGAGGCCATCTGCTGAAGACATAACTGCTTGACCTGGTTAAATTATTACAGTAACCAGCAATATCAGAATGAAAAGTAACCTTTCGAGGGGTTTGATACAGAACTACTTCACACATGACCTTTCCCAGAGGCCTCAGCACCATGACATAGCCAGACCTTCTGAGTCACCCTGTAAAGTGTACAGATGCTAAAAGTTTTTTTTTTTAATAAAACATTTTATTTATACTCTGTACATTCTGCATATACAAAATTAACCTCCAAAAGGTTGAACTTCATTTTTAGATTTTAGAGCTTTTCCTACCCTGCAGGCTGGATAAATGGGTCAGCAGGTCAGTTCTTTAATGTTGCTTTAATAGAAAATGTGGAGCTAATTAAATGTAAAGGATAACGCTATGCCTCTTATATCTAGGGTCTCTTACATGTGACTACTGTGACAGGTGGCAAGTGAAGGAGCAAAAATTTCTGGGGCTTTTGTTTATTCGGGAGGCATCAAGATAGATTGGGGGTAAAACCACATTGAGAGCACTGTTTTTTTTTTTTCCCTGGAGTTTAGTGTCTGATCATAAGAAAGGCAACACAAAAAAGGCTTGTCTGGACAGACTGACCTCTTGGTTAAGGCAGAATCCTAAATTTTCTGGGAGGAAGACACAGGCAGAAGGTCATGGACAGAGACTGTCAGGGCATGTGAAGCCAGCCCTTTCGAGATATGGCACAAAGGGAGCAAGACTATGAAGAAAAGCAAGGAAATCGTTAAAATTGAGGATCAAAGTGAACCTCTGGGTGGGTCTCAGGGATATGGCCACATCTGGAACCAATGGTCTGCCTCCTTGAATTGCAGCTCAGGCTCAGGTACATGGAGGATCCCTGAGATGATGGTGTGTCCACTTTGCCCTCTGAGACTTCCTTAGTAATACACTGGCCCTGCTTCCTAGTATTCTTTTTTTTTTTTTTTTTAAGTCTTTATTGAATTGTTACAATGTTGCTTCTGTTGTTTATATTCTGGGTTTTTTGGTTTTTTTTTTTTTGGGGTAGAGGCATGTGGGATCTGACCTCTCCTACCAGCAATCGAACCCACATCTCCCTCATTGGAAGGCAAAGTTTTTAACCCTGGACAACCAGGGAAGTCCCCCTAGTGCTCTTAAGGCCCTACCTTTATAACCTCTCATCTACATAGTGTGACCTTTATTCTTTCAAGATGAGAAAGACGATTACGTATAAAAACTTGAATCACCACACAATCTGTGCAAGCCTAGAACACAGCACTGACACTCACAGCCCTGATTCCCCCTGACACAAATGTCCCATGCAGATCTAATCCAGGAGAAACTCAATTCCAAGATGAGATAAGGAAAAGAAACCAGCAGAGGATCACTTTGGAGGTCACTACAGGAGAGTTCCCTAAGCAAGAATGCTGGAGTGGGTTGCCATGTCCTTCTTCAGGGGATCTTCCTGACTCAGATCAAATTCATATCTCTTGCATCTCCTGCATTGGCAGGCGGATCCTTTACCACCAAGTCACCCAGGAAGCCCCAAAAAGAAGTCCGGGCAACACAAATGGATGAGGAGGGACTGCTGCCATGAGGCACATATTGTGTTGAGTGACAGTGGCTGATAGGATCCCCTCTGCAAACAGGAGACAAATATGGAGACACAGAGCTGAGGGGGAGATGGCAAGACCTCAGAGATGAACTGTGACCTGGAAGAGCTCAGGGATGGAAAAGCCCAGCTCGGGAGTGATTTCCTCTGAGAGCAGGCAGTGGGCAAAGGAGGAGGGAGTCACTATCTTTTGTGATACAGCCTTAGAGAAATATTTGACTTTTCCAACTATGTGATACGTAACTAAGATTTAAAACGTTTACAAAGAGCCTCTTTCCTCACTGGACTCAGTGTCTCAGCCCTCTGGACAGATTGCTTGTAGGAATGATCAGGAGTCTGCCCGCACATCTCCAGGGCCTGGAGGCCTGTTCTAGGACTGCTCTACAATGGAGAAGGCCTTCCTTAGGATGAGCTTTTCTCTCCCTGACCTTGCCTCCCCACTAGCTGGTCCTAGATCTCTGCTTTTTATGGCTCCGTGCACCTCTGGACTCCCTCTCATGGGCATCCCAAGTCTCCTTAAACCCCCAATCCTTGACCTCTCAGACGCTACACAGCCTTGGACCATAGCCTCATAGTTCCTGACCCCAGAGGCCCTCTGCCTCCTGTCAAAAGCACCCTGGCCACTCCTTCCCCAGGACCTCTGTAGCCCCACTTATTTGTATTCTGCCTCATTGCACATAGACATCTGAGCACTGAATTAGGGATGGGGGTGTGAGGACCTGGACATGATGCAGAAACAAGAGTTTAGGGTTGCATATCATCACCATGGAAATACCTGTTTCTGTGATCTGGGTGCAGCTTCAGAGAGGTGGGACCAGAAACAAACCAGAAGAGGCACCAGTCCCCTCCAGTCCACAGTGTTTCTCTTACTGAGCTTCACTCACTCCTAATCTTGCCAGAGTGTTGGGTCCCTGGGAAGCATCAGATTCCTGGGCCTCAGTGAGCAACTGGGGAGCTCTCAAGTTGAGTGGCTGCCCTCTGCAGTGTCAATGTGTGAGGGACGCAGAACAAGTATCGGATAAGGAGCCCATCACAGGACACCTACAGCTGACAAAGAAGCATAAACACCAGCTAAAGGAGATCATCAGAAAACCCTCGGGATTACAGATGTGAGTAAGTGGGGTGAGGACTGTCACTACTCAGCAGAAATGCAAAAAGAGGGCTAGGCGTACCAGAAGACTCCCATGACCCAAGAACTCAACACCTCTGACTCTGGCTTAGTCCTTAAGCTATAGTGAGGGCAGGGCTTTTAATAAAATAACATGTTAAGAAGGACTGAGTGACTTAAATGCTGTTCTGCTTGAAGATCCATGGCCTGGGCCAGTTTCTCGTTGTGCACTGGCAGCCTGTGCCTAACACCATTTTATTCTTGGCGCTCCGCTCTCTTTAAGACATTGAGTGAATCAGCATGAATTGAGCCAGAATTTAGAAATGTCTGCCTAGAAATGTAGCAAGTGCTTGGAAAATGGCCAGATTGTGAACAGAGGGCCAGAGCAAGAGAGTACTCTTGAAAATACCACGTGGCTGGCCTCCAAGAGCCAACTCCCAGAAGATATGTTCATAAAAATCTTTCCAGAAAAGTCACATCTGAGTCAAGAAGGCTCTTCTGGCCAGTGTCCTGAAACTGGAGAAGTCTTTTACAAACCATTGGGTGATGTCCCAAACTGGTTCTCTAGTTTCTAAATGTGTCTGAGAATGAGCCTCAGCCTTAACTAGGGAGTCACCCACAAGTCCTCAAACAGTCAAGTCACATACAGAAGGCCACACATAGAACTGAGAGAGTGCCTGAAAAACTATGGATAGAGGTTCATGACATTGTACAGGAGGCAGTGATCAAGACCATCCCCAAGAAAAAGAAATGCAAAAAGGCAAAATGGTTGTTTGAGGAGGCCTTACAAATAGCTGAGAAAAGAGACGCTAAAGGCAAAGGAAGAAAGGAAAGATATACCCATCTGAATGCAGAGTTCCAAAGAATAGCAAGGAGAGATAGGAAAGCCCTCCTAAGTGATCAATGCAAAGAAATAGAGGAAAACAATAGAATGGGAAAGACTAGAGATCTCTTCAAGAAAATTAGAGATACCAAGGGAACATTTAATGCAAAGATGGACACAATAAAGGACAGAAATGATATGGACCTAACAGAAGCAGAAGATATTAAGAAGAGGTGGAAAGAATACACAGAAAAACTATACAAAAAAGATCTTCAATGACCCAGATAACCACAATGGTGTTATCACTCACCTAGAGCCAGACATCCTGGAGTCCAAAGTCAAGTAGGCCTTAGGAAAAATCACTACAAACAAAGATAGTGGAGGTGATGGAATTCCAGCTGAGCTATTTCAAATCCTAAAAAATGATGCTGTGAAAGTGCTGCACTCAATATGCCAGCAAATTTGGAAAACTCAGCAATGGCCACAGGACTAGAAAAGGTCAGTTTTCATTACAGTCCCAAAGAAAGGCAATGCCAAAGATGTTCAAACTACTGCACAATTGTACTTACCTGACATGTTAGCAAAGTAATGCTCAAAATTCTCCAAGTGAGGCTTTAACAGTACGTGAACTGTGAAATTCCAGATGTTCAAGCTGGATTTAGAAAAGGCAGAGGAACCAGAGATCAAATTGCCAACATCCATTGATCATCGAAAAAGCAAGAGAATTCCAGAAAAACATCTATTTCTGCTTTATTGACTATGCCAAAGCTTTTGACTGTATGGATCCCAATAAACTGTGGAAAATTCTGAAAGAGATGGGAATACCAGACCACCTGACTTGCCTCATGAGAAATCTGTATGCAGGTCAAGAAGCAACAGTTAGAACCCCACCAGGCTCCCACGTCCCTGGGATTCTCCAGGCAAGAACACTGGAGTGGGTTGCCATTTCCTTCTCCAATGCAGGAAAGTGAAAAGTAAAAGTGAAGTCACTCAGTCATGTCCGACTCTTCGAGACCTCATGGACTGCAGCCTACCAGGCTCCTCCATCCATGGGATTTTCCAGGCAAGAGTACTGGAGTGGGGTGCCATTGCCTTCTCTGCCTTGGTACACTAAAGCCCAAGAATACCTCATTCCCTCCCACTAGTGGCCGCACAGAGAACTTTTGGGTGCTCAAAGGGGCCTTTAAGCTCAGGGGAGCTAAAAGAGCCCCTTGATGAATGTGAAAGAGGAAAGTGAAAAATTTGGCTTAAAGCTCAACATTTCAGAAAACTAAGATCATGGCATCTGGTCCCATCACTTCATGGCAAATAGATGGGGAAACAGTGGAAACAGTGGCTGACTTTATTTTTCTGGGCTCCAAAATCACTGCAGATGGTGACTTCAGCCATGAAATTAAAAGACACTTACTCCTTGGAAAGAAAGTTATGACCAACCTAGACAGCATATTAAAAAGCAGAGACATTACTCTGCTGACGAAGGTCTGTCTAGTCAAGGCTATGGTTTTTCCAGTAGTCATGTATGGATGTGAGAGTTGGACTATAAAGAAAGCTGAGCGCCAAAGAACTGATGCTTTTGAACTGTGGTATTGGAGAAGACTCTTGAGAGTCCCTTGGACTGCAAGCAGATCCAACCTGTCCATCCTAAAGGAGATCAGTCCTGGGTGTTCATTGGAAGGACTGATGTTGAAGCTGAAACTGCAATGTTTTGGCCACCTGATGTGAAGAGCTGACTCATTTGAAAAGACCCTGATGTTGGGAAAGATTGAAGGCAGGAGGAGAAGGGGATGACAGAGGATGAGATGGTTAGATGGCATCACTGACTCAATGGACATGAGTTTGGGTAAACTCTGGGAGTTGGTGATGGACAGGGAGGCCTGATGTGCTGTGGTCCGTGGGGTCGCAAAGAGTCGGACACAACTGAGCAACTAAACTGAACTGAACTGAAAAATCTTTGTGGCTGGCCTTCCACTGAGCAGGAACCTGGCAGGCAGTGGGCCAGGGAGCAGATGGTGCTTATTTGGAGACGGTCTCACTTTCACAAATCTCATAACACACTTCTTTTGCTTTATACCTTGCTAATGACCTATATGCTGTAAATGTCTTTGCTTGACACCTATTTTCTTGACAAATGGTGCCAAAATATCACAGTGCTATTTGACTATTCCATAGGAATGTTTTGGTTAAAAAAGCAGACCATCAAGTGGTTCCCAGTGACTGGTACTGGATTGTGGCACAGAAGCCTTTTTTTGACTGTGCCTCAAGTCTTGCGAGATCTTAATTCCCTGACCAAGGATTGGATCTGGGCTTTGGTAGTGCAAGTACTGAGTCTCAACCACTGGATCACCAGGGGAGTCCCATGAAAGCCCTCTTGTTCATCCCCACAAACTGGTTGGGAACACGCCGCTTGCTTCCAGGATTATTCCTGACCTTGCTCAGTGCCATTTTGGTCCATCAGTTTCTCCTCTAGGAAAAAAGATTAGATAATTCAAGTGGGGAAAAAAACTGGGCCTCGAGTTACAAACAGGAACCCCAAACACCCAAGGGGAATTCTGGATTGCTTTCTTCTTTACTCAGTCTTCTTCATTTCATGCTTTACAACAGTCCCAGAAAATGGGGGACTCAGAGACCAGCAGGCAACTCAGACCAAGCGCTCCAGTGCTGTAGATCTCATTATAGAGGTTTCTGAATTGAGTGCGGACGAGGGTGAGGCAGGTGTGGACATAACATTTAAAGGACTGCCCCAGATGCCTGTAATCCAGATAATATTTTAATATAGCCTTTTAAAAAATAAAAATTAATGCAAAAATTTCACAATGAATAAAAATATCAACGTTTGAAATAAAGAAGGATCAGTCCCATGCTAAGCCAAATTGGAAGCCAAAGAAAAAATCAATAATGCTGATTTTCTTTTTATTTAAAAGGTTGATATTTTTCTCATCATGATTTTTTTTTTTTTTTGCATTGGTTTGTCACATTCACCTTACTCTAGTTCTGCATAAAATTGGACAGGGGATGGTTCAACACAGAGTGGCCTTAGCTACTCTGTGATCTCTCGAGGGGACCATGTGATGTTTGGGAGGAAAAGGCAGTGCTTACATTCCTGTGCACCTGTCTGGTATCCTTAATATTAATATTACTAAAAAGATGCAGGAAAAAAAAAAGAAGGCAGAGACGAAGGAGGAGGAGGCAGAGGAGGATGAGAAAATTTCAGCATTGGGTGATTTTAGGCAACTTCCATTTTTTTCTACTGCTTAACTTTTCCATTTTTACTGATTTTCTACAATCAACAGTATTACATAATAGAGATTAAAAAAGGAAAATAGAAACAAAAATGATCAAGGGCAGATAAGACCAGAAATGTACTTTTAGCCTTCAAGGTCAACTTCTTGAGTTATTAAGTGAAAACCAAAATTCTGTTACTCTTTTTCAGTTCTCGTATAAACAGATTAAAAACTCTAGGATACAAAAGAGAGAGGTACTTCCAGGGTGGTCCAGTGGCTAAGACTCTGCTTTCCCAATGCTGGGGGCCTGGGTTTGATCCCTGGTCAGGGAACTAGATCCCACATGCTGCAACTAAGAGTTGGTGCAGCCAAATAAGTATTGAAAAAAAAAAGAGAGAGAGTGAGAGAGGGAGACAGCTGATAGACAGATAGAAATGAAAGAAAAGAATAAAAAGAGAGATAGGAACTTCCCTGGTGGTCCAGTGGTTAAGACTCCACATTCCCATCACAGTGAATGTTGGGTTGATCCCTTGTTGAGGAACTAAGAACCTGCATGCTTCGAGGCGCAGACAAAAAGAAAATAAAAAGAGAGGTAATAACATTGACATAGTTCACAGGCAATGTGGCCATCTATTAAGAATACCCACCAAATCAAACAACTATTTCTATGTTTTGTCCCAAGCATCATGAGGCTCCTCCTTAATCTGGGTGTCTTCTCCCTGTGGACATGACTTTAGGGAAGGAGGCAGAAATGCCAGACAATGGTAGTTCCCACAGTAGGAGTGCCAGTTTCTGACTCTGGCATCCTAGGGTAGCATGAGAGGAGAAAAGACTTGGGATTTACCCTAGCTGCAAAAGTAAATTTTACTATTTTTACCATTGCTAGTGGTAAAGAATCCACTTGCCAATGCAGAAGACTTAAGAGATCCCAGGGTCGGGAAGACCCCCTGGAGGAGGGCATGGCAACCCACTCCAGTATTCTTCCCTGCAGAATTACATGGACAGAGGAACCTTTAGGGTCACAGTCCATGGGGTGGCAAAGAGTCAGACACGACTGAAGCGACTTAGCACGCAAGCAATACCCTTTCTACCAGTTCAAAAATATTATATGTGCTCACTCTCTCTCTCTCTACACAAACATACATCCCACCTTGACCAAAGTAGTGTAAACTGGAATCAGACAAGTATTTACTAAGTGACATTTCATGTTGTGGGCCATTGACTGTCTCCTAGGTTTACATCAGAAAGAAAGGTAGGACTTCCCTGGTGGTCCAGTGGTTAAGAATCCACCTTCCAGTGTAGGTGACACAGGTTCAGTTCCTGGCCCAGAAAGGTTCCATATGCCGCTGAGCAACTAAGCCCATGTACCACAGCTACTGAACCCATGTTCCGCAACAAAATAAGCCACCACAACGAGAAACTCACGCACGGCAATGAACAGTAGCACTGGCTTACCACAACCAAGACCCAGCACGGCCAAAAATGAATGAAT
Source organism: Bos taurus (assembly GCF_002263795.3). NCBI lineage: Eukaryota > Metazoa > Chordata > Mammalia > Artiodactyla > Bovidae > Bos > Bos taurus. Next base: position 13,757,588 of record NC_037355.1, on the reverse strand, counting down.
AGAGAAATAAAATTAATTTTAAAAGTAGAATATATATATATACGAAGCAAAGATAGGTAAGTGTATAGTTGAGTGTCCATCCCAGAGAAGAAAAAATCAAGTGTATATATGGTTGACCCTCCATATCCTTGGGTCCTGAATTAGTAGATTTAACCAGTCGTAATCAATTGGGTGAATCCTCAGAGGCAGAGCTCTCGGATGCAACTGGCTGGCTTACTGCACCATTTTATAAAAGGAACTTGAGCCGCTACACGTTTTGTTATTTGTGGGGTCCTGGGATTGATCCATCGAGGATATCAGGAGACTACTGTTTTTCATAAGAAACAAAGCCAAAAGCCAACAACAGTCAAAGGAAACTCCAATTTACCTCCTCTGGAGTCACTTTCAGGATTTGTTTTGTTGTAACTGGAAATTCAAAGATCCTGGTGATTGTTTCCAGGAACTGAGCCCAGAGAAAGTGAAGGCATTGATACTTAAAGAAATGTTTACATCTTTAGGGATGTATTTCCTTTGATAGGCACTTCTTGCCTTTCTAGGAGGAATTAGAGATAAACTGATGCGACACCAAAAGTTAAGCACTTAGTCCTATGCCTGACACAGGCTGAGATTTCAGTTCTCACAAACTCAGATAGTTCAGCCACGGGTTCACAGGACCAGCCTCTCCAGTACACAAGGATGGGAAACCAAGATGGTGCCAGGCAGCCACTGGACTTTAGTATTTCATTTCAGAGGCTTTCCTGGTGGCTCAGTGGTAAAGAATCAGCCTGCCAATGCAGGAGACACGGGTTCAATCCCTGATCCAAGAGGATCCCACATGTCTCAGAGCAACTTAAGCCCGTGTGCCACAGCTGTTGAGCCTGCCTGTGCTCTAGAACCCGTGAGCTGCAACTACTGAAGCCCTCGTGTGCCCTAGAGCCTGGATTCGGCAACAAGAGAAGCCCATGGACCACAAGAGAGTAGCCCCAGATCGCCACAACTAGGAAAAAAAGCCCGTGCAGCAGCAAAGATCCAGCACAGCCAAAAATAAATAAAATTTAAAAAAATTTTCATTCCATCCTCTGGGTAAGCAAACCAACATGTGGAAGACTCCCCTGTTGCCAGGAAACGAATGTGACAAAGAAGCCAAGTCATTAACAAGCTAATTTATAATGGAAGCCTAATCATTTGAGTAAATAAGATTGAATGTTTATCTCTCAGGCCAAATACAGATCAAGAAGCAAGAATTATTAAATAAGAGACAAGTTTCATATAAAAGGAAAAAAGAAATTTGGGAATGTCTTAACAGATTAGTTCTTGTAAAAGATGACTGGTTCTCAAGTAAAAAATTATAGGAAGAATAAGACTTAGGTAGAAAGTCTTTTCTGTGTCAAATCTCTGAATGTGACTTTCTACTTAAATCACCTGGAGGGATTTTTTTTTTTTTTTTTGCATCACTTTATTATTATTATTTGGCCACACAGCTTGTGGGATCTTAGTTCCCCAATCAGGGATTGAACCTATGCCCTCATCAGAGAAAGCACAGAGTCGTAACCACTAGATTGCCAAGGAATCTCACCTGGAGATTTTTAAACATACAGATACTCAGGGTCTCATCTGGAAGTACCTAGTGCAGGGGACCTAGGACTGGTCTGAGAAACTGGTGCTTTTAAGAGTTTTGGAGGGACTTCTCTGGTGGTGCAGTGGTTACGAATCCACCTGCCAATGCAGGGGACACAGGTTGGATCCCTGGTCTGGGAAGATTTCACACGCCACGACTACTGAAACCTGTGGCTCCGGAACAAGAGAAGCCACCATGATGAGAAGCCCGTGCACTGCAATGAAGAGTAGCCCTCACTCACTGCAACTAGAGAAAGCCCGTGCGCAGCAACAAAGACACAGCATAGTCAAAAAAAAAAAGCAAAAACCCAAAAAACAGTGTCTTGGAGTCTTTCCATTTAATAATAGTGACTCTAAGTTGGCATTTTCTTTTCTTTCCAAAACCAGATAAGAACAAATATGGTCTTCAACTAAACTAGGGAGAACTGAAGTGCTGAACGAATCAAGTAGGAGAGGAGCCATCCACAGAGCTAGGAGAGGGAACGGAATGGGCTGCAGAAGGAGTGGACATCCTGCAGTGCAAAATGCAGACACCTCTCGTGAGATCAGGAATGAAATGCAGCCACCTTCTCTGCAGGGAAAAAAATGAGTGGGTCCGAATAAGGAACCACACGCTCAAGTCACATAGAAGATAGTTTGGTGGAGAAAAGGAGTGTGGAGAGTTTCCCCCATGTCTCCCACTGTCCACTCCCTGTTGGTGACAATGACAAAAATATGAAAGATGTGAAGGACATAGAACAGTGAGCCATCTCTGAGGGTTGGAGCATTGTCAGCACAGTCACTTTGGAAACCTGTGTGCAGGGTGGGGCAGACTTGGGGCCTGTCCCAAGTCCCAGCAGTTCTTCTCCAAGAAGCATAGCCCTGTGGGACTCTTGGAAAGGAGTCCCAGGGACCAGATGATTTTGTTCTAGGCAGTCTAGATGGATAACATGGCAGAGCCTGGGACAACACAAACGTCCTTCAACAGAGGAATGGAGAAATCAGTTGTGTACAGTCAGCAGAGTGGAATGCCATTCTGAAGGGAGTGTAACAGTCTCACCACCACCTCCAACGTGGAGCCATCTCTCAAGTATGATGTTGACTAAGAAAAGCATATCAGGGACTTGCCTGGTGGGCCAGTGGTTAAGATTCTGCCCTTCAAGGGGCATGGGTTCTATCCCTTCCAATGGTTAGAAGGTATCATTCAAAAAAGGACAGACACATCATTCAAAAAAAAAAAAAAATCACAGAAGATGATATAAAGCATAAAACTGTGTCTTTGAAAGTCCAAGTATATATGATACTATTTAATATAATGTGTAGACATAAAACAGGACACTGAAAATCTATAAAGAATAACAGGGATTAGTAAGCACACATTTAGGGTTATGTTGCTTTAGGGTGGGCACCCTGCAAGGGCCCCAAAGATGGAGATAGCACCTGATTTTGTTACCTGAGCTCCAGATACACTGATCTTTGTTCTATTTTCTTTCTTTAATCTTACATATACATTTTATATTTCATATATTCTCTCAATTTAATTTTTCAAAATGCAAAAGAAATAACTACACATTAAAGCCTTGACTAGCCCTGGGCCCTCCTCCACGTGAACCTTCTGCAAAGTGCTGGTTCAGAAAACACCTCAAGGGAGATGAGTTATCAAAAATGAACCAGAAAAAGATCTATACAAAGATATTACAAGGGAAAGGGAAGGAAGAGGATAAAACAGTTGACCAACTCGCAGAAAAACACTGCTACAAGATGAACAGAAAGGAAGCCCAGCACTTCCCATGAACATTTACTGAGGTATGTGTGTGTGAAAGTTGCTTGGTCGGGTCCGACTCTTTGCGACCCCATGACTATAGCTCCCCGGGTTCCTCTGTCCATGGAATTCTCCAGGCAAGAAAATTAGAATGGGTAGCCATTCCCATCCCCAGGGGATCTTCCCAATCCAGGGATCGAACTGGGGTCTCCCGCATTGCAGGCAGATTCTTTACAATCTGAGCCACCAGGGAAGCCGTTACTGAAGTGATCACCTCTGAAAAATAAGACAGATTCTTGTAGAAATACAAGAGTTCAAGACTAGATGGCAGTCTATTTCAAATAACTCAGCAAAACTGAGCATGGAACTGCAACGTGGTCCTGCCCTCTGCCTGAGTGTCAGGGAGAATGAGTATGTTCCCAGGGACTAAAACTGACTTGGGGAACTTCCCTGGTGCTTTAGTGGTTAAGAATCCGCCTTGCAATGCAAGGGACAAGGGTTTGATCCCTGGTCAGGGAACAAAGATCCCAAATGCCATGGAGCTACTGAATCCCTCTGGCTCTGGAGCTCTGGAACCACAACGAGAGATTCCCTGCATCTCAGAGATAGATCCCGCAATGATACAACGAAGATCGCGCGTGCTGTGACTAAGCTGACGCTGCCAAATAAATATGAAAAAGATAAAATAAAACTAACTTGGGAGAGTTTTTTAAGGATCTCTCCAGTCTCCCATATATCCTAACTGAACCACTTAAGCCATTTCGAATGGTGTCTATTTCATTTTTAACCCCTGTCTTTCAAACATTCCTGCATGTCAGGTGCTGTGCTAGATGAGTTGTATTCTAGAGCCCTTGGTGCCTGGAAGTGGAGATGTCAATTAGATGGTGCCACAGGAGGGGGTATCTAGGGCCTCTCTATGCAGAAGCATCTAACTGGTCTAGGGGTCTGGGAAAATTTGCCAGAGGAAATAGCATCCCAGATGGGGCCTGAAGGAGGAGTAAGAGTCAGCCAGGGAAGATAAAGGGTGGCGGGTGGGAAGAATGTTCCAGATAGGGAAATAGAATATGCAAAGGCCTAAAGGAGGCAGAAGGTGTGGAATCCTAAAGGAGAGGCTTGAGTGGGATGCCAGGCCCAAATAGGGATGCCTTGTAGGCCAAGTTAGGGAATTATTTGCTGTCTTATAGGAATTGGAAAACACCATTTTAAGCAAGGGAGTTATATATCAGACTGGTATTTTAGATCCCACATGTGGCATGGGGCAGCCAAAAAAAAGAAGTATTATCTTACAGTTATAGAGGTCAGAAGTCCACCATGGGTTTCACTGGTTGTATTTGCTAGGACGCAAGTCTCCTGTGGCTCCTGCATTGCAGGAGGATTCTTTACCAGCTGAGCGCTCAGGGAAGTCCATCTCAAACTTAATACATCCCAGATAGAACATGTGATTTCCCCACAACCTGTTATCCCAGCTTCTCTATTCCAAGAAATGCACTCTCTCCACTCATTTGCTCAAGACAAAGACCTGTGAGTCTTTGCCCAACCCCGCCGCCAGTGCTGTGGAATTTACCCTACAGGTGCGTCCATGTCCATGTCATAACATTATTGTCAGAGCAGTGCTGTCCAACAGAACTGTCTGAGATGATGGGAATACCCTGTCTCTGCACTGTCTAATTTGGTGGCTACTAGTCTCATGCGGCTGTCAAGCATTTGAAATGTGGCTAGTGTCCCCAAGGAGTGAATTTTTAAGTTAATTAGCCACATGTGGCTAGTGCTACCATATTGGAAAGCACAGGTCTGCCGTGACTCATTTCATATCCTTTTCTGTTCTCAACCCAGTCTACTTATACTTTCTCCCCACTTCTCTACCAGGATTTCTTTTCTCAAGGCCGCCAATGGTTACGCATTGTCAAGTCTGGTCATCATTGTTCTGTCCTTTTTTATCTTACTTCTCAATTGCTATTGGCCTAGTTGACCAGACCTTCATTTTTTATTTTTGGTTGTGCAGCATGTGGGATTTAATTCCCTGACCAGTACTTGAACCCATGTCCCTGCATTGGGAGCATGGAGTCTTAATCACTGAATGGCCAGGGAAGTCCTGACGAGACCTTCATTATGACGTGTTCTCTGCCTGGGCTCCGTGACTCTTCTGTCTTCATCCGTCTGTACCATTGTCCTACTCCATCCCTGTGGCTGGCCTCTTCCTCTGCTTCAGCTGGAAGTGTCTGCCCCAGATATCTATCCTGTACCCTTCGCCATCTATCCACCTCTTTGCAGGTGCTCTCACCCAGTTACCTAGCATTAGACACAGTCTATGTACTGATCAGAACCAACTCTGTGTCTCCAGCCCGTCTTCCCCACTGAGCTCTGAACACTCATATCCAATTGCCTACTTCACATATCCACGGAGATTTTTGATAAGCATCTCAAACTTGAGCTGCCATCTTTGCCCCTGAATTATGGCAAAAACCTCACCATTGTTTCCTCTGTTGCCACCCTCCCCACACCACCACTGCATACAGTGTCTGCACAGCAGCCAGAAAGAACTTTCAAAGTTGCAAACACTTTAGAAAATGTTTTGAAAATACTCCAGTAGCTTTCTCTTGCGCTTAAAATATGGGATCAGTGAGTCTCTCTGTCAACGCACTTGGGAATTTCCCCACCTCTGAGTTTCATATGACATGAGGTCCTGCACTATCCTTATTGTTTAAACCTTTCATTTGGATTTACTGTTACTTGAAGCCAAACACATCCTAACTGATCCAGCGCTCAGTGGGTCCTCTCTGAGCGTGTGTGCTCAGTCACTTCAGTCGTGTCCAACTGTTTGTGACCCTCTGAACTGTAGCCCACCAGGCTTCTCTGTCCATGGGGCTCTCCAGGCAAGAATACTGGAGTGGGTTGTCATGCCCTCCTGCGAGGGATCTTCTCAACCAGGGATCGAACTTGTGTCACCTGCATTGCAGGTGGATTCTTTACCTGCTGAGCCACCGGGGAAACCCAGAGAACTGCTTATTAGTAAATAAAAGTCCTCTAAGATGGCAGGCTAGGGTCCTAGAGAACCGTCTTGCTGGGGTCTGGATGGAGGGGGAGGTGAGGAGGCAAAGTAAGAAGACTTGTAAAAGTTGTTGCAAAAATGTCCCGATTTTGGCCTGACTGGGGAGGAGGTGTGTTAATTTCTTCTTTCCTGCAGCCATTCACAGGTGGGCTAGATCAGGATGTTTCCTTTGAGCCGTACAAAGGTATTTTAGTTTAACCTTCAGGCATGGGGATCTTCTCAGAGATGGGCCATCATGTAAATTTTAAAATAGACAACATCCCTTTAGTGATTAACTTGTAGCAAAAGCAATAGAAAACAAAGGTTAAAGTAAAAGAAACAGATCTAATATGGAGTCAGATTTGTTATTCCCTATCCTTATCCCAACCTAATTCAATTAATGAATTTTTAATTAGGTGAAGGTAAACCTGCAGGCCTGGATCTGAATGACAATTAGTTCAGAATCATGTCAGAAAGTGAGTGAATTACCAAAATATCTTGGAGCTTTTCTTGCTGTATCAGAGCAGCTAAAAGAAGGCAGTTCTTTTTTTTTTTTTTTTTAATTACTATTTATTTTTGGCTGCTTTGGGTCTTAGTTGTGGCACACGGGCTCCAGAGCGCATGGGCTCAGTTGCTCTATGGCATGTGGGATCATCCCTGACCAAGGATTGAACCTGTGTCCCCTGCATTGGAAAGTGGGCTCCCAACCACTGGGCCACCAGGGAAGTCCCAGAATGGCAGGTCTGATCAGGCCAAAAATAAAACTGGAAAAATCATTATCCTATAGAAGATGACTACAGGGTAACCATAGATGAACTTGTTTTAAATGATTTAAGAACAGCAAGCTGGTAAAGCATTCTGGTAGAGAGGAGTGTTGTAATCGATGAAGGTAAATTCTAGCTCCTAGGAAGGAAGGGTCTGTCCAGAGTCCCTCAAGACAGTCTCTGCAGAACTTGAACCAAAATGATTTTCAAAAGTCCACAGATCAAGTATTTGTACTCTATTTATTTTTGTCAATTCATGCTTCTATTCAACTAACATTTCTGAAGCCCTACTATGTGTCAGTTACCATTCTAAGCACTGTGCATGTAGCAGTGAAAAAAGTCCCTGTTTTCGTTCCTTCTAATGGAGGGAGACAGACATCAAAAACTAATTTAGGACTTCCTTCGTGCTACAGTGGATAAGAGTCTGCTTACCAGTGCAGGGGACATGGGTTCAGTCCTTGATCTGGGAAGATCCAGCATGCTGTGGAGCAACTAAAGCCCATGCACCGCAACTACTGAAGCCGTGCTCCTCAGCAAGAAAAGCCACTGCAATGAGAAGCCAATGGAAAAGTAGCCCCGGCTCGCTGCCACTACGGAAGACCCACGCAGAGCAACAGAGACCCAGCACAGCCAAAAATAAAATAAAGAAATTAAAAAATAATTTACCAGGGCAAAACTGGCCAGGTAGACGGAGAGCAGGTGTGATGAGGGTGGGACTCATGAAGGAATGGTTGACTCTCGAGCTCAGATCTGCAAGGGAAGGAGGGGCGAGGAGATCTGAGGAAAGATGGCTCTAGACACAGGAAAGAGCAAGTGCGAGTCTCCAAGGATGGGCTGCCTGATCTGTTTGAGAAACTCAGGGAGGTCAGGGTGGCCAGAGCCTGAGGAGCAAGGGGGAGGTTAGCAGGTGGCAAGAAGGAGCCAGAGTGCTGAGGCCTTGGGCTGTTTTAGGAACTAGACTTGGCCTGTGGGTGAGCCAGGTGCCACACCTGTAAAGACTTTGAGCTGTGTCAGAATCTGACTTGTACCTGAAAATTCTCAGCCTGGCTGCTGTCTTGATGGTAGGCATCAGAGTTCAGGGTGAAAAAAAGGGGGCTGGTTAGAGGTTCCCCTTGGATTCAGGTGAGGGGTCCTAGGGGCTTTGACCAGAGCAGTGGTGGGGGATGGGGTGAGGGGAGCTCAGATTCTGAGGACATGGAGCAGAGGGGAGTCACTGACAGGCTGCAGGTGGAGGTGGAAGAATGAGGAGGATTAACAGTGACTCCAAGGCTTTTGCCTTGGGAACTGGAAGAATGAGGTTCCCATTTTCTGAAATAGGAAGACTCCAGTTCAGGTTTTCTCTTTTCATTTGAAGCTCTCTCTTTCTTTCTTTTATTTATTCATTTGACTGTGTTGGGTCTTAGTTGGATCATGTGGGATCCTTCACTGTGGCACAGGAACTCTCTAGTTGTGGTGGGTGGGCTCAGTGGTTGCAGCATGCAGGCTTAGTTACTCCATGGCATGTGGGATCTTATTTCCCTGACCAGGGATTGAACCTGAATCCCCTGCATTGCAAGGGGAATTCTTAACCACTGGACTGCTGGAGAAGTCCCTGTCAGTCTCTTTCTGTCTCTCTTTCCTTGTAATGTATTGCTTACCTGTTGAAAAACTAGGTTATATGATGTACATGGTTTTCCACAGCACAGATCTTGTTGACTGTTCCCTTTGGTTCATTTTGAACTGTTCCCCTTCCCCCTGTATTTTCTAGCAGTTGGCAGGTAGGACTATTCATTCCTGTGTGCTCAGCTGCATCTGATTCTTTGGGACCCCACAGACTGTAGCCCTCCAATCTCCTCTGTCCATGAGATTATCTCAGAATTTGTACGTGAGCTGGTTGCCATTTCCTCCTCCAGGGGATCTTCCTGATCCAGGGCTTGAACCCTTGTTTCTTGCATCTTGTGCGTTGGCCGGCAGGTACTTTACCTATCCTTTAGCTAGGACTATAAGCTTGGTGAAATCCATGTCTGATTTGTGTCTGCACTGCTTCACTGTAGAGCGGGTACCGGCTCTCCTGTCCCAAACCCATGGGACACACCTTTTCTCGTTTCACCTGTGGGTGTGGTTAGCAGACATGAGTAACCCTCCTCGTGTGGGAGCATGCTCAATCACTTCAGTTGTTTCCGATTCTTTGCGGCCCTATGGACTGTAGCCTGCCAGGCTTCTCTGTCCGTGGAATTTTCCAGGCAAGAATACTGACGTGTGTTGCCATCCCCTCCTCCAGGGGATTCTCCCCACCCAAGGATCGAACCTGCGTCTCTTGCTTGGCAGGCGGATTCTTTACTGCTGAGTCACCGGGGAAGCCCAATTCTCCTTAAATTCTACTAACTTTTTACAAGTTACAAAATGATAACACTCTAATTTATCATTTAGCCTTTATTTATAAGCTGAAATATTTTTTTTTAATTTTTCCCCCTCCCCACCCCTTATAAGCTGAAATATTTTTATAAAGGGAGTATCTAGTTATACTAAACGTTTAGTTATATTACACTTCGTGTAGGTAACTTGGACTTAATGCTGTATTTTTTTGCCTTCATATACTATATTCATATATTTAAAATAATGTGTTAGTTACCTAGCATCTTTCAAAATGTTTTATTTTTAGTGAACTCATAGAATTAAATATCCTTGATGTATTTTAATTCATTGCAGGAAAATCTGATTCATGTTAATGAAAATCTTTCTTCTTTGACCCTGGGGATTTTTGAATGGTCGTCTGTCTCCAGTAATTTATTTGTTTTTAATATGACAGTATGTTACAGACACCTTTTACCATTTCCAGCCCTGGAATCAGCCATTTCTCCAGGAGCATAGTTTTCTCTTCATAGAAAATGATATTGAGTGGTGATAATCTGGGGCCAGAGGCTGGTCCTTGTTTGGGGACTTTGTCAGTGGACAGAGTTAGAACATATATCTACATTTAAAAAAAAAGATAACATCATCATGGGTTTATAATCACACTTAAAAAAGCTTTTTAAAAAGTAATTTTATTTATTTATTGGCTGCCCTGGGTCTTTGTTGCTGGTTGGGCTTTTCTCTAGTTCCAGTGAGCAGGGACTGCTTCCGTTGCAGTGGCTTTTCTTGCTTTGGAGCGCAGGTTGTAGGGCGCTCAGGCTTCAATAATCTCGGCACGTGGGCTCAGTAGTTGCGATTCCGGGGCTCTAGAGCACAGGCTCCAGAGACGGCGATGGCACCCCACTCCAGTACTCTTGCCTAGAAAATTCCATGGACGGAGGAGCCCGGTAGGCTGTAGTCCATGGGGTCTCGAGAAGTCAGACACGACTGAGCGACTTCACTTTCACTTTTCACTTTTCACTTTCATGCACTGGAGAAGGAAATGGCAACCCACTCCAGTGTTCTTGCCTGGGGAATCCCAGGGACGCGGGGGAGCCTGGTGGGCTGCCGTCTATGTGGTCGCACAGAGTCGGACACGACTGAAGTGACTTAGCAGCACCAGCAGCAGCAGAGCACAGGCTCAACGGTTCTGGTGTACAGGCTTAGTTGCTCTGTGGCATGTGGAGTCTTCCTGGTCGGGGATTCTTTACCATCTGAGCCACTAGGGAAGCCCATGAGAAGAGAGTAGGGGTAGGTTAAGGCTTACTGTCCTTAACTGTTCTATAGCAGTTCAGGGAAAACACTGTAAAGATGAAAGTGTAGCTCACTTATTTTCTGACATTTGAAGATGCCTTTGCATACTAAAAAGCCATCCTTGTGGCATTTTTCTCCCCACAGAGCACCAAGTATGGATCAGTGTCTCACTATGAACCGTGGAGGGTTACAACCCAGGGACCAGCGCATTTACAATGCTGCCTCTGTGTGAGCAGCATGTCATTATTCCGGCAAGCTGTCGACGTTGTTGAGCACCTCAGGCAGGCTGAGAAGGACTGTTACTTTTCATCACTGTATTAGCTGGTGATTGGAATAACTAAAACAATCCAATAGGTGTGGTTTATTCTCTGAACAACCCAGTCTTCAAAGGGCTGGCAGCTGTGAAACTGAAATAGAATCTCTTGGTCTGTTTTCTGGGTAAGGAAGCTAAGAACGTATGATAAAAATTTCATTGTCGTTATAGATTTTTTTCAATTTTTTATGCATATATGTGTATGTGAATGCTTCCGGTGTTTAATGGTCAGTAATTGCTTTGGGCAAAAGTTTATGCGAGCTCCTTGTGAACTTTCAAGTAGTTCTCTTTGAGTTCCTCAGTTGTCTTTAGGCTGTCTGCAGGTAAACAGCATAGAGAATAGCGATAGAATGTAGAGCTTTTTGCTGTCTGTAGTCATTTAACAGTATCTGTTGGTCTCAAAAAATCCTCTCTCAATTTCTTTTTTCACAATGGCTTACTTTTAGGATGTGTATGTGTATACATTAGGAGTGTAGAAAATAGAGAGTTACAAACAGTATACTGGAAGTATCTTCATTGCAAGACCCATACATTCTGGGGTTCTTAGCAGTAAGTTGAACACGATGACAGAACACCAAATCTCTCTGTCTCTAGTATAACATAGTGGCGATAACGCGCATGCTTTGAGTCGGAGAAACATAGGTTCGCACTTTTCAGGCTTGCTGCTCCTTGGGTATGTGGCTTTGTGAGAGTTCCTTGAACTCCTCTGCCTCGGTTTCCAATGTCTTTCTTCAGTCAAATAAAGATCCTAATGCCCATTTCAGAATGATTGTGAGAATTTAATGTGGTAATGTACTTAGTGCATATTATAGGACTTGGCACACTTAAGGAGTTAATAAATAGCAAATGATATATCGATTATTTTTTGTAATATTAAGCAACTTTGGAAGTAGCATTCTGTTAGAGATCAGTGGGCTGTTTGGAGTCAGTGTTGTTCTGAAGTCAGTGTTGTAGGGATTTGGTTACAGAGAAGAGTTATAAGCAAAACAATATTTTGAAGATTTAAGTACGTTTTCTGTGCAAGTTCAGTTCAGTTCTGTTTAGTCACTCAGTCGTCTTCAACTCTTTGAGACCCCAATGGACTGCAGCATGCCAGGCCTCCCTGTCCATCACCAACTCCCGGAGTTTACGCAGACTCTTGTCCATTGAGTTGGTGATGCCATCCAACCATCTCAGCCTCTGTCGTCCCCTTCTCCTCCCACCTTCAATCTCTCCCAGCATCAGGGTCTTTTCCAATGAGTCAGTGCTTTGCATCAGGTGGCCAAAATATTGCAGTTTCAGCATCAGTCCTTCCAAAGAATATTCAGGACTGATTTCCTTTAGGATTGCCTGGTTGGATCTCCTTGCAGTCCAAGGGACTCTCAAGGGTCTTCTCCAACACCACAGTTCAAAAGCATCAATTCTTTGGCACTCAGCTTTCTTTTTAGTCCAACTCTCACATCCATACATGACTACTGGAAAAAACATAGCCATGACTAGATGGACCTTTGTTGGCAAAGTAATGTCTCTGCTTTTTAGCATGCTGTCTAGGTTGGTCATAACTTTTCTTCCAAGGAACACGTGTCTTTTAATTTCATGGCTGCAGTCACCATCTGTAGTAATTTTAGTGAAAGTGAAGTCGCTCAGTCGTGTCCGACTCTTTGCGACTCCATTGACTGTAGCCTACCAGGCTCCTCTGTCCGTGGGATTTTCCAGGCAATAGTCCTGGAGTGGATTGCCATTTCCTTCTCCAGGGGAACTTCCCAACCCAGGGATTGAACCCGGGTCTCCTGCATTGTAGATAGACGCTTTACTGTCTGAGCCACCAAAGTCTGTCACTGTTTCCATTGTTTTTGCATCTATTTGCCATGAATAGATGGCATATAGATGACCAGATGCCATGATCTTTGTTTTCTGAATGCTGAGTTTTAAGCCAGCTTTTCACTCTCCTCTTTCACCTTTATCAAGAGGCTGTTTAGTTCTTCTTCACTTTCTGCCATAAGGGTGGTGTCATCTGCATATCTGAGGTTATTGATATTTCTCCTGGCAATCTTCATTCCAGCTTGTGCTTCATCCAGCCCAGTGTTTCTCATGATGTACTCTACATATAAGTTAAATAAGCAGGGTGACAATATACAGCCTTGACATACTTCTTTCCTAATTTGGAACCAGTCTGTTGTTCCATGTCCAGTTCTAATTGTTGCTTCCTGACCTGCATACAGATTTTTCAAGAGGCAGGTCAGGTGGTCTGGTATTCCCATCTCTTTCAGAATTTTCCACAGTTTGTTGTGATCCACACAGTCAAAGGCTTTGGCATAGTCAATAAAGCAAAAGTAGATGTTTTTCTGGAACTCTCTTGCTTTTTCGATGATCCAACGGATGTTGGCAATTTGATCTCTGGTTCCTCTGCCTTTTCTAAAACCAGCTTGAATATCTGGAAGCTCATGGTTCATGTACTGTTGAAGCCTGGCTTGGAGAATTTTGAACATTATTTTATCAGAGTGTGAGATGAGTGCAATTGTGTGGTAGTTTGAGCATTTTTTTTGGCATTGCCTTTCTTTGGGATTGGAATGAAAACTGACCTTTTCTAGTCCCGTGGCCATTGCTGAGTTTCCCAAATTTGCTGGCATACTGAGTGCAGCACTTTCACAGCATCATCTTTTAGAATTTGAAATAGCTCAGCTGGAATTCCATCACCTCCACTAGCGTTGTTCATAGTGATGCTTCCTAAGGCCTACTTGACTTCACATTCCAGGATGTCTGGCTCTAGGTGAGTGATCACACCATCGTGATTATCTGGGTCGTGAAGATGTTTTTTGTGTAGTTCTTCTGTGTATTCTTGCCACCTCTTCTTAATATCCTCTGCTTCTGTTAGGTCCATACCATTTCTGTCCTTTATTGAGCCCATCTTTGCATGAAATGTTCCCTTGGTATCTCTGATTTTCTTGAAGAGATCTCTAGTCTTTCCTATTCTATTGTTTTCCTTTATTTCTTTGCACTGACCACTGAGGAAGGCTTTCTTATCTCTCCTTGCTATTCTTTGGAACCCTGCATTTAAATGGGTATATCTTTCCTTTTCTTCTTTGCCTTTCGCAGGAGACCTGGATTTGATCATTAGGTCGGGAAGATCCCCTGGAGAAGAAAATGGCAACCCACTCCAGTGTTCTTGCCTGGAGAATCCCAGGGACAGAGGAGCCTGGTGAACTGTCGTCTATGGGGTCGCAGAGAATCGGACACGACTGAAGCGACTTAGCAGCAGCAGCAGCCAGGTATTTCTTGACTTCCTACTTTTACATTCCAGTCCCCTATAATGAAAAAGACATCTTTTTTGGGTGTTAGTTCTAGAAGGTCTTGTAGGTCTTCATAGAACCATTCAACTTTAGCTTCTTCAGCATTACTGGTTGGGGCATAGACTTGGATTACTGTGATATTGAATGGTTTGCCTTGGAAATGAACAGAGATCATTCTGTTGTTTTTCCAATTGCATCCAAGTACTGCATTTCAACTATAACTCTTTTGTTGACCATGATGGCTACTCCATTTCTTCTAAGGGATTCTTGCTCACAGTAGTGGATATAATGGTCATCTGAGTTAAATTCACCCATTCCATCCATCTTAGTTCGCAGATTCCTAAAATGTTGACATTCACTCTTGCCATCTCCCGTTTGACCACTTTCAGTTTGCCTTGATTCATGGATCTAACATTCCAGGTTCCTACGCAATATTGCTCTTTACAACATCGGACTTTACTTCCATCACCAGTCACATCCACAACTGAGTGTTGTTTTTGCTTTGGCTCAGTCTCTTCATTCTTTCTGGAGTTATTTCTCCACTGATCTTCAGTAGCATATTAGACTTCTACCAACCTGGAGAGGTCATCTTTAAGTGTTTGCTTTTCTGTGCAAAGCCTTGTGCTAAAGTTACAGACAAGTGTAACCTATGAACTCTAAGAAAGTAAAATTGGAACTTGATTGGTTCAGACAATTAGTGCTTCTGCTATCTGGAGAAAGACAAGACCATGGCTGGGATGTTAAAGTGATGCCTTGTTAAAGAGGTCAAAAGGCAGTTTGAGTTTGTTGAAAGAGACTCAACAAGAGTCTGAAAGACAGAATATGAATGGTCCTTTAGGCCATGGTGAGAAGTGGTTTAGCAGGAACAGTGCTGTGCTCAGTCTGCGTGCTCAGTGTGTGACTCTCTGTGACCTCATGGACTGTAGCCCACCAGGCTCCTCTGTCCATGGAATTTTCCAGGCAAGAATACTGGAGTGGGTGGGTTGCCATTTCTTACTCCAGGAGATCTTCCCCACTCAGGGATCAAACCCATGTCTCTTGGATAGCTTGCACTGGCAGGCAGATTCTTTACCGCTGGTGCCACCTGGGAAGTCCTGAGAACCATGGCTGGGGGCAGTAAATCCTTAAGGTCCCTACAGCTGTTTTTCTGTCCACCTTTACTTATCATGACTTAGCTACTTAGCATGCACGCAGGCTGGGCCACTCTCACCTTCTGAGATGGTTCATACTCTGTGAAGTGTGTTTCTCTCTAAATAAATACACTTCTTACAAAAACGAAACTGCCTGAAGGTTGGATGAGGTAATACTTATACTCTTTGCAACCCCATGGACTGTAACCCTCCAGGCTCCTCTGTCCATGGAATTTTCCAGCCTAGAATACTGGAGTGGGTTGCCATTTTCTCCAGGGCATCTTCCCAACCCAGGAATCAAGCCTGCATCTACTGTGTCTCCTGCATTGGCAGGCAATTTCTTTAATGCTAAGCCACCTGGGGAGCTCTTAAAATAAATGTGTATGTCAGAATTTTCAGGTTGCTTGTCAGAATGCTGATTCTCGTGATTCTGTCTTGGTAGAACTTGGTTGAGGCACAGGAATGTTTGTTTTTAACAAACATCCAGGGGTCATTCTATGATCTGTACATTGAAAAATACCATCTTGAATTCATGGCATGAGGTCTCTAATGTTGGATTTTCAAGTGTGAGTCCTCCAGTGTAGTAAAAAAATTAAAGGGAACATTAGAATTTGTCTGGCCGGTCGAAATAAAATAGCATACACAACTACCTCTTCCTTCAGCTAAAATATATTGGCCTAGGGCTTCCCTTGTGGCTCAGCTGGTAAAGAATCTGCCTGCAAGGCCAGAGACCTGGGTTCTATTCCTGGTTTGGGAAGACCCCCTGGAGAAGGGAAAGGTTATCCACCCCAGTATTCTGGCCTGGAGAATTCCATGGACTGTATAGTCCACGGGGTCACAAAGAGTCGGACACAACTGAGCGACTTTCACCTCACTTGAGTGGTATTTTTAAAACTCTTTTCATAGACTAAATATTGTAAAGTGAATTTCAGCCTCCCCTTCTGAATCATTTTTTGCATCCCAGTTTCTATTTTCCAGGCTAATTGATCCATGCTAATTGAGGCATGGAAAAGGAGTGGGTGATACAGCAAGTTTTCCTGTATTATTGTATTCTGTACATGTCCAGAGAAGAAAGAACACAATTTAATACAAATCTTTCATTTGCTATTTTAAAAAACTAATGTTTGTTGTTTTTTTTGAAATGTTGAAAATCCAGCATTAGAGACCTCATACCATGAATTCAAAACTAATGTTTTGCTGTTAATTGTTTTTTTCCTCCTTCCTGGTAACATGTAATTTTAAATATCCATTTACTCCTTCTTAACTAAGGCTGAATTATATTGAAACCACTGTAGTAGTACTTGTGACCTCAGTTTGAATACAAACTATATTCATTAGCATCATGGCAATTAAAAGGAATATCAGATGGGTTTGTAATAGCTATGCACTTAAAATGTTATTGTTTTAAGAGCCTTACTACCATTCAAGAGTTCATTTGGGGCTCTATAAAGAGTTGATTTTGTATGTATATGGACCTCATTTTTACTTTGATAAATGTTTGGTTATACCATACCATTAGGTAATGTAGAATTACTCATTCATGCCTTCTCAGAAATTTTACTAGGATGGTATCTACAATATATGACCTGCATCATTCTCTCTTCTTTTTATTACTACAAAATTCTTTTTATTTATTTATGGTCGTGCCGGGTCTTGGTGTTTGCACGGGGAGTTTCTCTAACTGCAGTGAGTGAGGGCTGCTCCTCTATGTGGTCGGGTTCCTCATAGTGGCGGCTTCCCTTGTTGCAGAGCACAGACTCTGGGCACGCGCTCGGGCTTCAGCAGCTGCAGCGCTCGCGCTCAGTAGCTGTGGCTTTAGGTCTCTAGGAGGCACACTCAGTATTTGTGGAGCAGGGCCTACTTGCTCCGCAGCCTGTGGAATCTTCCGGATAAGGATCGAGCTTGTATTCCCTGCACTGGCAGGTGGATTCTGATCCACTGTACCACCAGGGAAGTCCACAACATTCTTAAAAAAAAAAATTCTAAACTAATGCTTTTGGGGACTTCCCTGGCGGTCCACTGGTTCAGACTCCACTTTCCCACTGCAGGGGGCATGGGTTTGATCTCTAGTTGGATTCCACATCACACGTGGAGGAGCCAGATATAAATAAATAAAATAAAGTAATGCTTTTGCCATTCTTTATGGTCATATATATTCTTGCGATGTAACTATTATTTCAATTGTCCTTAACTTTATAAAAGACATAGAAACAAGGCAAAGTTATTTGATTTCATACCAATTTGAAAATAAACAAATTTAATTTTACCCAAACAGAAAAAAACATTAACAGTTATCCCAGACCACAAGGATATCAACATGTTTTATATTTATATCCTTGATAATGCAAATAAACTGATATTTGAAGCTAGGGAAAGGCAGAAATCTTTACACAACGAAATCTACTTCTGAAATAAATACCTTAATAACTTGAATTTGATGAATTAGACACCAGGAGAAAGTTTCGCTTAGATCCCACTTAAGTCAACTCTTAGTTGACAATCCTAATGCTTTTAGATGGAAAAAATATTCCTGTATATTTGGAAAAGACTTATTAGCCTTTTAATAATGCTTATATGTTTCTAAGAGAAATTTTCATCATGTATTTATTTTACAAAATGTTCTGCTCTCTAAGAATTTTCTATTGAACTATTTATTCCCTACCATGTAAGTATTTATTTAAATATAGAGGTATAAAGATGATGTTTTCTACTTTTCCAACTATATTTAGTATAATTTTCATTGGTTCCCAGTGTATCATTTCTTTTAATTTCTCAATGTAGTCTTATTCTCATAAGTCATTGTTTTATTGTTTCTTTTGTTTAAAGTAGCAATATAAATTATCCATCGTTTGGGGTAGTTTGCTATTAGATCTTGCACCTATTATAAAGGAGTTAAGTTCACAAATTTGCCTGTAAAGTAAGCTGTGTAAAATTCAGTATAAACTTGATGATACTAAACTGTGATTTAATGGCAGCCAAAAGACAAGAAAGTTGCTCAGATGTGTCCAACTCTTTGTGACCCCATGGACTATACAGTCCATGGAATTCTCTAGACCAGAATACTGGAGTGGGTAGCCTTTCCCTTCTCCAGGGGATCTTCCCAACCCCGGGATCGAACCCAGGTCTCCCCCATTGCAGGCGGATTCTTTACCAGCTGAGCCACAAGAAAGGGGAAGATAGACCCTTCTGAATGCAGAGTTCCAAAGAATAGCAAGGAGAGATTAGAAAGTCTTCCTCAGTGATCAGTGCAAAGAAATAGAGGAAAACAATAGAATGGGAAAGACTAGAGATCTCTTCCAGAAAATTAGAGATACCAAGGGAACATTTCATGCAAAGATGGGCTCAATAAAGGACAGAAATGGTATGGACCTAACAGAGGTAGAAGATATTAAGAAGAGGTGGCAAGAATACACAGAAGAACTATACAAAAAAGATCTTCACAACCCAGATAACCATGATGGTGTGATCACTCACCTAGAGCCAGATATCCTGGACTGTGAAGTCAAGCAGGCCTTAGGAAGCATCACTATGAACAACGCTAGTGGAGGTGATGGAATTCCAGCTGAGCTATTTCAAATCCTAAAAGATGATGCTGTGAAAGTGCTGCACTCAGTATGCCAGCAAATTTGGAAAACTCAGCAATGGCCACAGGACTGGAAAAGGTCAGTTTTCATTCCAATCCCAAGGAAAGGCAATGCCAAAGAATGCTCAAACTACTGCACAATAGCACTCATCTCACACACTAGCAAAGTAATGCTCAAAATTCTCCAAGTGAGGCTTCAACAGTACATGAACTGTGAACTTCCAGATGTTCAAGCTGGATTTAGAGAAGGCAGAGGAACCAGAGATCAAATTGCCAACATCCGTTGGATCATCGAAAAAGCAAGCGAGTTCCAGAAAAACATCTACTTCTGCCTTATTGACTATGCCAAAGCCTTTGACAGTGTGGATCACAACAAACTGTGGAAAATTCTTAAAGAGATGAGAATACTATACCACCTTACCTGCCTCCTGAGACATCTGTATTCAGGCAAGAAGCAACAGTTAGAACTGGACATGGAACAACAGACTAGTTCCAAATTGGGAAAGGAGTACATCAAAGCTATACATTGTCACCCTGCTTATTTAACTTATATGCAGAATACATCATACGAAATGCCAGGCTGTATGAAGCACAAGCTGGGATCAAGATTGCTGGGAGAAATATCAATAACCCCAGATATGCAGATGACAGAGCAGAAAGTGAAGAACTAAAGAGCCTCTTGATGAAGGTGAAAGAGGAGAGTGAAAAAGCTGATTTAAAACTCAACCTTCAAAAAACGAAGATCATGGCATCTGGTCCCATCACTTCATGGCAAATAGATGGGAAACAATGGAAACAGTGACAGACTTTATTTTCTTGGGCTCCAAAATCACTGCAGATGGTGGCTGCAGCCATGAAATTAAAAAGATGCTTGATCCTTGGAAGAAAAGCTATGACCAACCTAGACAGCCTGCTAAAAAGCAGAGACATTACTTTGCCCCAAAGCCATGGTTTCTCCAGTAGTCATGTATAGATGTGAGAGTTGGACTATAAAGAAAGCTGAGTGCTGAAGAATTGATGCTTTTGAACTGTGGTGTTGGAGAAGACTCTTAAGAGTCTCTTGGACTTCAAGGAGATCAAACCAGCCAAAGGAAATCAACCCTGAATATTCTTTGGAAGGACTAATGCTAAAGCTGTAACTCCAATACTTTGGCCACCTGATGTGAAGAACTGACTCATTGGGAAAGACCCTGATGCTGGGAAAGATGGAAGACGGGAGGAGAAGGGGGATGACAGAGGATGAGATGGTTGGATGGCATTACCGACTTGATGGACATGAGTCTGAACAAGTTCCGGGAGTTGGTGATGGACAGGGAAGGCTGGTGTGCTGCAGTCCATGGGGTTGCAAAGAGTCGGACACAACTGAACGACTGAACTGAACTGACTGAAAAGATAGGAAAACGTGACGCTGGCATTTTAACCTATTTTTAGCAAAATTCTACACTTTGGTGAAGCTATCAAGAAAGTGAATTTTCCAAGTTTGTGATATGCATTATAAGAAACTATATTTGACTCTTGAAACAACATCATATAAGACATCACTCAAGTGCAACTAAAGATGGGTATTTTCAGTAAATGAGATCTATGCTGACTAGTCAGTATGTTAATCAAAAGATGAGTCATTTAATAAATTACTGTGTTAAGTACTCATACTGAAATTGGAGAATACAATTAAATGGGAACAAAGAAGGAAGAGGTAAAATTAGAGCATTAAACCTAGTAATTCAACCCAGGCAACTAGCATCTTCATAGAGGACACTGTACAGTAAGTCCCCTACATATGAATGAGTTCTGTTCTCAGAGTGTGTTCACAAGTCAACAAAGTTAGCCTTGGTACCCAACTAACACGATCAGCTATATAGTACTGTACTGTAATAGATGTATAATATTTTTCACACAAATAACACATAAAAAACACAAAAATTAAAACCATTTTAAATCTTACAGCCTAGGACCTTGAAAAGTGCAGTAGTACAGTACAGTAGCTGGTGTAAAGGGGCTCACATTGAGTGAACAGGCAAGAAGAATTACTGACTGGAGGAAGGAGAGGAGGTGGAAGATGGTAGAGCTAAAGGATTATTACCAATAGAAGACAGAGGGCAAGCCGCAATTGCACTCATGCCTGACGTTGATGGAATGCATGTTTGCATCTTTGATGTTCGAAACTTGAAGGCCAGTATACAGGGGACTCACTGTAGTTAGAAGGGACAGAATGATGCAAAAGAGATTGGAGGCTATTTCAGCAGTGTGGATCGGAGTTGGTGGAAGTCTCAGCTGGAATAATAGAGGGAATTGAGCCACAAACATTTCTTGTTTCTTGTGTATCAGGAATTGTGATGTATGATGTATAGGCTGAGACGTAAAGGATTCATGTGAGTCAAGTAAGAGGAAAATGGCAGGGGAACTTCTAGGTTTGAGATGTCTGAATGGACAGTATTCTGAGATGCAGGTCAAGAAACACAGGAGTTTGAGGGAAATGGGAGAGGTCAGAGAGGCTGCAGCAGAGAACTTAAGTGTGAGAGAGAGGAGAGCAGACAGATCAGTCCAGAGTGTCTGTGTGATGTTAAGGATTTCACTTGAAGGGCAAAGGGAATGGTTCTAAGTAGGGGGATTCTGGCTGTGATGTGGAGAACAGAATCCAGGAAGGGCAGAATGTGTATGAAGAGACCATCTGGCACAATGAGATTGGGTGAGATTGGGAGGTTCAATTGGAATTAACAGGAAAGATTTTTTTTTTTTCAGTTTAGATAGAATAAACAGGATCTGTGATTGCTTTTATGTGGAGCGACTCTGTTGTTATTTAGTTGCTAAGTCATGTCGGACTCTTTGTGATCTCATGGACTGCAGCATGCCAGGCTTCCCTGTCCTTCACTATCTCCTGGAGTTTGCTCAAACTCATGTCGTTGAGTCGATGGTGCTATCCAGCCATCTCATCCTCTGTCATCCCCTTCTCCTCCTGCCATCAGTCTTTCCCAGCATCAGGGTCTTTTCCAATGAGTCAGCTCTTTGCATCAGGTTGCCAGCTTCAGGGTCAGTCTTTCCAATGAATATTCGGGGTTGATTTCTTTTAGGATTGATTGGTTTGATCTCTTTGCAACTTTGTTGTTGTTCAGTCACCCAGTCATGTCTGACTCTTGGTGATCCCGTGGACTGTAGCACGCCAGGCCTCCCCGTCCGTCCTCATCTCCCAAAGTTTGCCCAAGTTCATGTCCATTGCATTGGTGATGCCATCCAGCCATCTCATCCTCTGATGCCCTCTTCTCCTTCTTCCCTCAATCTTTCCCAGCATCAGGTACTCTTCCAATGAGTTGGCTGTTCTCATAAGAGGACCAAAATGCTGGAGCTTCAGCTTCAGCATGTCTTTCCACCGAGTATTCAGGGTTGATTTCCCTTAAGATTGACAGGTTTGATCTCCTTGCCGTCCAAGGGACTTTGAGGAGTCTTCTCCAGCACCACAGTTCAAAGGCATCAATTCTTTGGCATTCTGCCTTCTTTACAGTCCATCTCTCACAACCATATGTGACGATGGGAAGACCATAGCCTTAACCATACAGACTCTTGTCTGCAGAGTTATGTCTCTACTTTTCAACACACTGTTGACTTTAGGAAGGTGAACATCCAATCCTCCCATGTACCTAGAGGTAAGGATAAAATGAATGACTATGAATAGTTGTAAAGCCTTCATAAGGTGACTCAAAGAGGTCATGGGAGGAGCAGGAAAAGAAAAGGAAGAAATACTAGTTTGAAAAAAATGATTGAAGGAGAGGATGCTACTAATTAAAGAGACTCAAAAATAACCTTCAGAGCAGAATCAAATTAGAAAAGCCTTACAAAGGGGAAGCTAAGGAAAATGAGTCTTGAACAATCCACAAATAACAAATAAACATAATCATGAAAACTGAGCTGTCGGTCAAGTCTTCAGACATCAAAGAAGGAAGCAGCCCCTGGCTTTGGCTCTTTGGAGGCCATTCCTGTCTAGTGGGTGGAGCCATGAAGATTGAATGGGAGGGACTTCCCTGGTGGTCCAGGGTCTAAGGATCCATGATCCCAAAGCAGGGGGCCTGGGTTCCATCCCTGGCCAGGGAACTAGATCCCGCATGTCATAACCAAGACCCAGTGCAGCCAAATAAATAAATAGAAGAAGGAATGGGAAAAGGAAACAGAAAGTGAAGTTTTTCAAAAAGTTCCATGTAAAAGGGATGGCTAAATACAGAATTGTTGCTTAATCAGGAGTCAAAGCAAGGAACTGAGATTTTTTTAAAAAATATTTTTAAGGGTGAGGAAATTATGAGTAAGTTTATAAATGTAGGAGTTGGTGGAATTGATGAGGATGAAGACATGAGAAAAGGAACGTTTAAGTCCCCGAAGAGAAAACAGAGTTTTCTGGACAAAGAATTAACACCTGCTTTGAGAAAGGAGCTAAAGGAAAACGTAGAGATTTTCTTTAAATTCTATTGACCAGTACTGTCCTTGACATTTTATCTCATTTAATTCTAAAAGTTACGAAAATGGGTTTTATTATCTGCATGTTACAAAAAACAGTGTCAAGAGGTGAATAAACATACTGAAGAAGAAAAGTTGGAAGAAGAAAAGCTGGGATTCAAAGCCTGCTACTGCTGCTGCTAAGTCGCTTCAGTCGTGTCCGACTCTGTGCGACCCCAGAGACGGCAGCCCACCAGGCTCCCCCATTCCTGGGATTCTCCAGGCAAGAACACTGGAGTGGGTTGCCATTTCCTTCTCCAGTGCATTAAAGTGAAAAGTGAAAGTGAAAAGTAAAAGTGAAGTCGCTCAGTCGTGTCTGACTCTTCGCGACCCCATGGACGGCAGCCTACCAGGCTCCTCTGTCCATGGGATTTTCCAGGCAAGAGTACTGGAGTGGGGTGCCATTGCCTTCGCCATCAAAGCCTGGGATCCATACTATTATAAATCTTTCTCTCTGACACACTGAGAAAGTGTGAACAGGTAGAGAGGTCGGCGCCCTGCTTCGCACAGTGAGGGTAGAACTGACCCGAGCAGGAACCGCACCCACCTGGACGATTCAAGCATCATGAAAGAACATATTCCCTCCTGTCATTTACTCTTTCTGTCTTTAATTATAAATACTCTTTGTCAAGTGGCCTTTGGTCAAGTCCAATATTTCAAAATAAATACATAGAAAATAAATAAAAATTAAAAAAAAAATCTTAAGGTCAAATTTCTTGAACATAGGCCCGCGCTGTCCCCAGGCTGGGGACGGGGAGGGAGGCAGGAGGAAGGGCTGCGAGTTGCCCTTAGAGCCGACCGCCACAAGAGGGCGCCAGAGCACCATCAGGGCCCGCCCGCAGCTCCCTGCCCAAACCTCCCGGCTCTGAGATTAGGGTGGATGTGGTGTTGGCAGGACCCCAAGAAGGTGCCCAGAGAGGAGGAGCTGGTTATCGGGTACCTCTGAATTTACAGCTCAAGTTGCCTCACCTCAAAAACGGGGCAGAAGTCGGCCGTCAGCTTTGCTGGTGGCACTTCCTGCCTAGTGGGCTGACCCTGTGGTTATACAGCCTGACAGGCGGAATGGACTGACTTTTGTTTCTCCAGAGGCAGGGTTCTGGACCCAGAAGTATCTGCTTTCCAGCCTGGTGGGGTGCTGGGAAAGGTTTTAAGCTGCAGCTCTGTGACGGTATCGGCATCTGGAAAACGAAGCTGCTGGTCCTGAACCCGAAGTCTGTATTGGCTGGGTGGGCTGTGCTCATTCCTGTGCCCTTTCTTTTTCTCTAGAGTTCTCTCCAAAGAATTTCTTTTCTTTCTATCTGATTCTTTACTGTTTCCAATCCCCTTCCAGGGGGACCTGACCTAAAGCCAGGTTACCTGAATTGAGGAGGAAATGATTGATTTAAAGCCTGGTGGCATCATGTGAGTCTAAGCTGTGTCTGACTCTTCGCGACCCCATGGACTGCAACATGCCAGGCTTCTCTGTTCTTCACCATCTCCCAGAGCTTGCTCAAACTCCTGTTCATTGAGTCGGTGATGCCATCCAATCACCTTATCCCTCTGTTGTCCCTTCTCCTCCTGCCCTAAACCTTTCCCAGCATCAGGGTCTTTTCCAGTGAGTTGGCTCTTCACATCAAGTTGCCAGATTATTGGAGCTTCAACTTCAGCATCAGTCCTTAGAATGAATATTCAGGGTTGATTTCCTTTAAGATTGACTGGTTTGATCTTGCTGTCCAAGGAAATCTCAAGACTCTTCTCTAGCACCACAGTTCGAAAGCATCAGTTCTTTGGCACTCAGCCTTCTTTATGGTCCAACTCTCTCATCCATACATGACTACTGGAAAAACCATAACTTTGACCATACGGACCTTTGCCAGCAAAGTAACGTCTTTGCTTTTTTTAATTTGCTGTCCAAGTTTTTCATAGCTTTTATTCCATGGAGCAAGAAAGTGTCTTTTAATTTCATCATTGCAGTCATTGTCTGCAGTGATTTTGGAGCCAAGAAAATAAAATCTGTCACTGTTTCCATTTTTTTTCATCTGATGCTGAAGCTGAAACTCCAATACTTTGGCTACCTGATGTGAAGAACTGACTCATTAGAAAAGACCCTGATGCTGGGAAGGGTTGAAGGCAGGAGGAGAAGGGGATGACAGAGGATGATATGGTTGGATGGCATCACCAACTCAATGGACATGAGTTTGAGTAAACTCTGGGAGTTGGTGATGGACAGGGAGGCCTGGTGTACTGCAGTCCATGGGGTCGCAAAGAGTCTGACACGACTGAATAACTGAACTGAACTGAACAGAACTGAACTGAATACTTCCTAAGGTCCACTTCACTTCACACTCTAGGATGTCTGGCTCTAGGTGAGTGACCACACCATCGTGGTTATCTGGGTCATTAAGAGCTTTATTGTACAGTTCTTCTGTTTATTCTTGCTACCTCTTCTTAATCTCTTCTACTTCTGTTAGGTCCCTACCATTTTTGCCCTTTATTGTGCCCATCTTTGCATGAAATGTTCCCTTGGTATCTCTAATTTTCTTGAAGAGATCTCTAGTTTTTTCCCATTCTACTGTTTTCCTCTATTTCTTTGCATTGTTCACTTAAGAAGACTTTCTTATCTCTCCTTGCTATTCTTGGGAACTCTGCATTCATTTGGGTATATCTTTCCCTTTCTCCTTTGCCTTTCACTTCTCTTATTTTCTCAGCTTTTTGTAAGGCCTCCTCAGATGACTATCTTCCCTTTTTGCATTTCTTTTTCTTTGGGATGGTTTTGGTCACCACCATCTGTACAATGTTACTAGCCTCCATTCATGGTTTTGCAGGCACTCTGTCTACCAGATCTAATCCCTTGAATCTATTTGTCACTTCCACTGTATAAGCATAAGGGATTTGATTTGGGCCATACCTGAATGGCCTAGTGGTTTCCCCTACTTTCTCCAACTTAACTCTGAATTTTGCAATAAGGAGATCATAATCTGAGCCACAGTCAGCTCCAGTGAGTTCAGGGGCTATTTAATTTAAAATGGTGGGGTAGGGAGAGGTGAGTGCCCTGGGAGATAAGGATAGAGAACTATCCTCATCTGTAGGGCACTTCATTGTGCTTAGAGGGAGAGGAGGAAGGAATCAGGCTGGCAGTGCTTAAAACCAGTGCAGCCCCTGGCATGGGAAGGAGAGGAGGAAGGGCTGAGAATTGGAGTTAGAGCTGATGGCCACAAGGGGGCGCCAGAGCACCGGTGGAGCCCACCTGTGGACCCCTGCCCATACCTCCAGATAGAGTTGGATTTGAAATTGGCAGCACCTCAAGAAGGAGCTCCGGAGAAGGGAATGGCACCCCACTCCAGTGTTCTTGCCTGGAGAATCCCATGGACGGAGGAGCCTGGTAGGCTGCCGTCTATGGGGTCGCACAGAGTCGGACACGACTGAAGCGACTTAGCAGCAGCAGCAGCAGCAGCAAGAAGGAGCTCAGAGAAAAAAGGTTGATAACTGGGCCACTCTGACTCACTGGCTCAGATATGATGGGGGCTCTTCTAGCTTGGTCGGGTGGCTAATTGGCCAGTCTACCGGCTGTCTGTAGACTGACCGCCCTGTTTCTCCAGAGGCAGGATCCTGGACCCAGCGATGGTCGGTTTGACTATTGGGCACTCAGCTTTTAAGCTGCAGGTCTACAACGGTATTGGCATCTGGAATACAGGGCTCCTGGTCCTGCATGTGGAGCCTGTTAAAGACCTGGTATTTGCTGGGCGGGCTGAGCTCTTTCCTGTGTCCTTTCTTCCTCTCTAGAGTTCCCCCCAAACTTCCTTCTTCCTTTCCCATCTGAGCCTCCTCTTCCTGTCCCCTCCTAATCTGACCAAAGCCAACTCAGCTGAATTAATGGGGAGCAAACTGAGTTAAAGGTAGGCAGCATCATGTGAGTTTGGTGGGGAGGCTATGTAATTTAAAGTAGTAGGGTGGGATAGGGAAAGTTGAGTGCCCTGGTAGACTTGGAGAGAGAAATATCCCCATCTGTAGGCCTCTTCTTTGTACTTAGAGGGAGAGGAGGCACGAAATCAGGCTGGTAGTTCGAGAAGGCAGTGGCACTCCACTCCAGTACTCTTGCCTGGAAAATCCCATGGACAGAGGAGCCTGGTAGGCTGCAGTCCATGGGGTCGCGAAGAGTCGGGCAGGACTGAGCAACTTCATTTTTCACTTTTCACTTTCATGCATTGGAGAAGGAAATGGCAACCCACTCCAGTGTTCTTGCCTGGAGAATCCCAGAGACGGCAGAGCCTGGTGGGCTGCCGTCTCTGGGGTCGCAGAGAGTCGGACACGACTGAAGCGACTTAGCAGCAGCAGCAGTTCCCAAGGCAAGTGCAGCTCCGCAGGCTAGGGAGGGAGAGAAGGAAGAGCCGAGAATTGGCTTTAGAGCTGACTGCCACGAGAGGGCGCCAGAGCACCAACGGAGCCCCGCTGTGGATCCCTGGCCACCAGGCTCCGAGATGGGGTTGGATTTGGGGTTGGCAGAACCGCAAGGAGGTGCCCAGAGAGGAGGGGTTGGTTACTGAGCCCTCTGACTCACTGGCTCAGATCGCTTCACCTCACAGAGCAGGCAGAGGTCTGCCTTTGGCTTCGATCGCTGATGGCCTGGTTGGGTGCCCAGTGTTTACTCAGACAGGCTATCTGCAGACTGAACATCCCTTATTCCTCCAGAGGAGGGACACTCTGAACCCAGAAATACCTGGCTCGGCTCTTGGGCTAACAGCTTTTAAGCTGCAGGTCTGCGAGGGTGTTGGCATCTGGAAAGTGGGGCTGGTGGTCCTGAACCTGAAGCCTATAAAAGCCCTGGCACTTGCTGGGTGGGCTGAGTTCATCTCTGTGCCCTTTTTCTCAAAAGTTCTCCCCAAATGCTTTTCTTCCCTTTCCACAGGATCCACTTCTTCCTGTGCCCACAGCCCTGCTAGGGGAACCTGACCAAAGCCAGTTCACATGAATTAATGAGGAACTAATTGAGTTAAAGTCAGGTAACTTCATCTGACTTTGGGGGGCTGATTGATTTAAAGTCGTGGTCTGGGGTAGGGAAGGGTGAGTGCCCTGGGAGACTCTGAGGGAGAAATACCCTCCTCTGTAGGGAACTTTATTGTGCTTGGAGGGAGAGAAGAAGGGATATCAGGGTGGCAGGTGTCCAAAGCCAGCGCAGCCGAGAAAGGGGAGGGAGGCAGGAGGAAGGGCAGAGAGTTTATGTTAGAGCAGATGGCCACTAGAGGGCGCCAGAGCACCAGGGCAGCTCACGTGAGGCTCCCCAGCTGGACCTCCAGGCTTGGACTGGGTTTGGAGATGTTGTCTCCGTATGGCCGCCCCAGCATAGTGGGGGCGGAGGACAGACTTCTCACCTGTCAACTGAGATACCCAAGGCTCATGTCCCAAGAGAGGTCCAGGAGGAGGCTGTGTTGACTCTTATGACTGACCTTTGGAGTCACATGCTTTTGGTTGAGACAGTTATTGAGGTCTGCCCAGGTTCAGGGGTAGGGGACTCAAGCCCCACCTCTTGGTGGAGGCAAGTCCCTGTAACACTGTAGAAAGAGCATGTGTGGCCACCTGTGGAAAATACTGCTGCAAGAGTTCCTACATTAATGTGCAACCTAAATCACAATCGATTAAAAATATGTAGCCCATCCTGTTGATAAGTTCCACCTGCATTTTTCTAAAATGACTCTTTCTCTAACACCACTTCCATGTCTGTCTTGACCATTGAGGGGGGACTGAATGATCCCCACCCACCAAAGGCAGATTACAACTTTCTGGGTTCCAGAGATGTGAGTTCCGGTTCTGCCACCTATGAATCCTGTGGTTTCGGTCAAGTCTCTGAATCTCCCCAGCCTTAGTTTTGTTATTTTTAAAATGTGGATGATAATATCTCTTTTCAGAAAACAAATATTTATGGAGCTCTTACAATGTGCCTGACCTCTTACTTCGGATTGTTGGATGCGGTGGTCAAACAAGCCTGGTGGAGATTATACTCCAGTGGCTGTGCTGGCTTGTGAGCTGTTGAGAAAATTCAGAGAAACAATGCAGAGGATGCAGGCATGCAGCCCAGCCTGGCCATAGGACTGCCTGGAACGCAGGTCATCGTCTCCAGCATCCTGCTCTCTTCAGTGCTCTTCCTCCTACGACAGGCAAAATATGTTCCCACAAACAGTGATGCCCAGGAAACCTTAAGACAGTGAATTTGCGTTTCAAATCAAGAATCTGAATCTTTTGGGACAAAGAAAGAGAAGAACTGGCTGGGGGAAAAAAAAAGTTAAAAGCATTTCAAGCACATCATCATCACCAGTGTTATAATCACTTAAGAACAGTTAAGTCAACCATGAAATTAACAAGGAGCAGAAATCTGTGCTCCTTCCACTCAGATCTCTGTGGCTGGTCTTCACATTTACCAAGATAAACGTCTCCAACCATCATCCTGTGCCTCCGAGGAGAGCGTCCCTTCTCAGAGATAATATTCTTATTAACGCTAGTCAAACAGGAGGCAGGCTTTGGCAGCAGTCCCAGCCCTGACAATCTCTGACCACGTGACAGTCTCCCTCCTGTGGAGAACCCTGGGCTGGGGACAAGGACAGAGGTCGTCTACATATGGCTCTGCCCATATCCAGCCCACCCCATGCACACCAACCTGTGCACCTGTGGTCTGCTTCCAGCCTCTGGTCTCCGGGGTCTGTGCCGTCCCACCTACACTACACGACCTGGGGACCGGCCGTAAGCCTTCGGCCAGGTGTGCTAATACCTGGGATACCTGGCTTGTCTTCTGCCTGAATGTCTAAAATAGGATATGTGACACCTCATCCCCAATAAAGGCTTTCCTGGTGATTCGGTGGTAAAGAAGCCACTTGCCAATGCAGGAGATGCAGGTTCTATCCTTGGGTGGGAAATATCCCCTGGAGAAGGAAATAGCAACCCACTCCAGTATTCTTGCCTGGGGAATTCCATGGACAGAGAAGCCTGGCAGGTTTCAGTCCATGGGGTTGCAAAGAGTTGGACATGACTTAGCGACTAAGCATGTATGCGTGCACTCACAACATTTCATTATTACTGAAAGATTTGGGGGACTTCCCTGCTGATCCAGTGGCCAAGACTCTATGATCCCAATGCAGGGGACCTCGGTTTGATCCCTGGTTAGGGAAATAGATCCCACATGCTGCCACTAAGAGTTTGCATGTTGCAACTAAAAATGAAAATATCCCTCAAGCTGCAACTAAGACCCGGGCACAATCAAACAAATAAATAAGTATTTTTTAAAATGAAAAAAGAAGGACTTGGAAGATAAGTAATGTTCCTGTTTTTACACTGAAACACAGCCAAGAACGCAGCATCACCGGGTCCCTCTAGGTCTTCAACCCAGGACATCCAGGGTTTTCTACCTGCCCGCCCTTCCCTCTGCTCCATCACTCCTGGCAGTGCCACTCCCAGCCACTGTCCTTGGTCCCCTCCTGTGCTTCTGAAATTTGGAGAATTTCTCTTCCTAATTCACTATATATACCAAGCCTGATGGATGCTTCTTCCTTCCGGGGAGATGGTGAGAAACCAACAAACACCCCTGATTTGCTGTGCTTGTATCAGTCAGCGTGGGCTAAGAGATGTTGCTGAAACAAACGATCCCAACTCTCAGTGCTGTATGACAGCAAAGGATTATTTCTCACCTGTGTCTAAAGTCCACTGCAAGCTGGCCTCAGCTCTGTGCACTTAGGGGTGTCAGGATTCAGAAGCAGTCAGTCTGTGGGACCTGCCAGTCTCCCAGGCAAGAGAAAAGAGCAATGGGAGAACCACATGATGGCTCCTTATGTTCCACTTGGAAGAGGCACATGGTACTTCCACTCAGATTTCTTTGGCCAAAACAAGTCAGTTGCCAAACCTGCTGTCGGTGGGTGGGAAGCATGGTCCTAACAGGGAGGGGCTGTAGGAGGGACATCAGGCTTTCAGAGCAAATCATGCCAACGCTACGGAACCACTTGCTGGGCTGGTGCTTCTCTGATGGTAATGCCTTGAGGCTCCTGCATGGAACCCTGCGGAGAAGATAGAAGTGACTCACCTTTTAGAGGTAAACAGGGGCTCTGGGGCCATGTGAGCAGCAATTCAGGGAAGGTCTGGAATTCTCTCTGGAGAGCCCTGGAGTGCTGCGTTCCAGCACCGGTTTGGAGTCAGTGACCTGGGAAATTCCATAGGGAATTCCAGCTCCAACCCAGGTGGACAGAGGGACAGGATGTTTAGGAAGACGTGCAGAGGCAGATGGAGTTCTAGGCAGATTGGTCAGGAGGGTCCAAGACAGCCCATGGGTGGGAATGGAGTGGTTGATGGAGGGACTGGGGTGATCCACAGGTAGATCAGCCTTTCCTGCTGGGAACAGCCCCCCTGCTCTGCAGAATACCATCTGAATTTCCCTTCTGGGACTTTTTCCAGAATCAAGGGAGGATCTTTTGGTCCTGGCTGACAAGGACCCTGTTTTCCCCATTCTTAGTTTCTAGCTCCATGATCCTGGGCTCTCAAAAGCTGGGCTTAGCAATCCATGGCCAGAGGCATTCGCTCACAGGTATTCCCTGGACCCAGTGGACTGTGGAGCCACCTTCCCTGATAGGTGGAGCCCCGTTCATTGAACTTCAGTCACACAGTCTTTTGCCACCCACGAAGTCCAAGTCCTTGGGCAGGACAGAACACAAGAGTCCTCAGTTCAGACACTCCCACTAGACTCCTCAAACCCATCTGCAAAGAAAGGAGGCTACACAGTCCCACACAATTTTCTTTCTGGAAACCACCCAGTTGCAGAGCTTCAGAATTAGGAGGGCTTTTGGACACCCTAGAGTCCAACATGCTCTTTCCAGAACTCACATCCAAGAGGAAGAAGATCAAGAGCAAGATCACCAGCTGTTCAGGGCTGAAACAGAAGCCAAGCATGTTATGGCCTACCCCCTCCTGGCCCAACAGTGTCTGGTCCTATAACAGTGAGAGCCGTACTGGGCCACCCCCTCCAGGTGTTCCTAGGAGCCAGAACATGCTGCATGGTTGAGGACCAGCCCTGTCCTCCAGAAGGCTCCCTTAGACGTGTAGCAGAATAGAGTGAGCACTGGATTCAGAGCCACCGGCCATGAGTTCAAGTCCTGACTGCCATTTATTGCCTGTGTGACCCTGAGGAATTGACTTAACCTCTCTGAGCATCTGTAAATTTTAACTGGAGCTGCATCAACCTTGTTTGCTGGGTTTCAGATGATAAGAAGACCGCACTGCCCTTTCCCACCTGCCCTGGATTTCCTACAGACAGACTAAAGACTTTTCTGGGTGTATGGAGTTGATGGGAGAGAAATCATACATTTAATCAGTTCTGAAATGTACACTTGTACACCCCAACATTTCAGAAATCATGTCATATCGCTCCATCAACAGTTTTAATTTTCTGTTGGCTCGGTGGCAGCCCTGGGGTTAATATTGCTTCCTGCACACATTACTCCTGGTAGCTTACTGGATGACCTCACCCCCTCAATGTTTCTGTCAACAAACTATTGAAGGACCACTGGAGGAAGCAACCAGAGTCTTAAATGGTGTCTGAAGTGATCTACTGATGCCTTCTGGGAAGATCAAGAAAGAGCCAGCACCAAATCGTGTAGAATGGGGACCACTGGTGTATCCTGAAAAAGCGAATGGGGCGTTGTGTTTAGAAATGCCACATCACTCATGCTCCTGCTGGCATGGAGGAGAGCTTCGTGTGGAAAACCTGGATGCTGATGTCACAGAGTTAGAAAGTGGCCATCAGCACCTCTCTGTCTCCACCCCCACACACTCATCCCCTACCTTGGGACCAGGGGTCTCCCGTGATTGGGCAGAGACTCAAGTTCTTTCCTCTTTTTTCTGCCCCAGGAAGCCTTTGTGACTGGGAAGGCAGCCCAGGAAACCTCATTAAGCATAACCAAGGCCTGGCATGGCAGGTGCTTTCACATATATGCCCACTGTTTGCCCCCAGGCAAAACAAATCTGTTATGTTTACATTTGATTATATTCATTGCACAAATAGTACATATACATGTTCTGTGATTTAGAAAAATGAAGCTTAGAGATGCGTCAGAAATCTTCCTTCATGGCCACCTGCTCCCTGCCACCAAGCCCAAGGCCCTCCCCGAAGATGACATCGTAACTGTCTGGGGTATGTATCCTTCCCCACAGTTTTTTGCTTGATTTGCTTTTGCATAATTTGGGTTTCATGGTGAGCTAACACAAATTGGAAACGAACAGAGATCATTCGGTCGTTTTTGAGACTGCATCCAAGTACTGCATTTCAGACTCTTTTGTTGACTATGATGGCTGCTCTATTTCTTCTAAGGGATTCTTGCCCACAGTAGTAGATATAATGGTCATCTGAGTTAAATTCACCCATTCCAGTCCATTTTAGTTCGCTGGTTCCCAAAATATTGACGTTCACTCTTGCCATCTCCCGTTTGACCACTTCCAATTTACCTTCATTCATGGACCTAACATTCCAGGTTCCTATGCGGTGTCGCTGTTTACAGCATTGGACTTTACTTCCATAACCAGTTACACACAACTGGGTGTTGTTTTTGCTTTGGCTCCATCCCTTCAGTCTTTCTGGAGTTATTTCTCCACTGATCTCCAGTAGCATATTGGGCACCTACCGACCTGGGGAGTTCATCTTGCAGTGTCCTATCTTTTTGCCTTTTCATACTGTTCATGGGTTCTCAAGGCAAGAATACTGAAGTGGTTTGCCATTCCCTTCTCCAGTGGACCACGTTTTGTCAGAACTCTTCACCATGACCCGCCCGTCCTGGGTGGCCATTGGAAAAGACCCTGATGCTGGGAAAGATTGAAGGCAGGAGGAGAAGGAGACGACAGAGGATGAGATAGTTGGATGGCATCACCGACTCAATGGACATGAGTTTGAGTCGGCTCTGGGAGTTGGTGATGGACAGGGAAGCCTGGTGTGCTGCAGTCCATGGGGTCGCAAAGAGTCAGACATGACTGAGTGACTGAACTGAACTAACACAAATAGTTAACATAAATAGTATTCCGGGTAGTCGGGCTTCTGCAATATGCTGTCTCTTTAACAAGAAATCCTGGAGAACCTCCCATATTAAGTGCATATAGGAAGATCTCATTTATAAACTGAATATTGATAAAATTTATTTACCCTTTTTCATGTTGATAGACATTTGGTTTTTGTTTTATATATTTGTGTTGCTACTATTGTTGTTGTTTTTGTTGAGTCACTAAGTCGTCCAACTCTTTGCAACCCCGTGAACTGTAACATGCCAGGCCTCCTTGTCCTTCACCATTTCCTGGAATTTGCTCAGACTCAAGTCCATTGAGTCAGTGATGCCATCCAACCATCTCATTATCTGTCACCCCCTTCTCCTCCTGCCCTCAATCATTCCTAGCATTAGGGTCTTTTTCAATGAGTTGGCTCTTTGCATCAGGTGGCCAAAGTATTGGAGTTTCAGCTTCAGCTTCAGTCCTTCCAATGAATATTCAGAACTGATTTCTTTAGGATGGACTGGTTGGATCTCCTTGCAGTCCAACGGACTCTCAAGAGTCTTCTCCAACACCACAGTTCAAAAGCATCAATTCTAGGTGCTCAGCCTTCTTTATGGTCCAACTCTCACATCTGTACATGACTACTGGAAAAACCATAACTTTGACTATAAGGATGTTTGTTGGCAAAATGATGTCTCTGCTTTTTAAATACACTGTCTAGGTTTGTCATAGCTTTTCTTCCAAGGAGCAGGCATCTTTTATTTTTGTGGCTGTAGTCACCATCCGTGGTGATTTTGGAGCCCAAGTAAAACTTGTTTCCACTTTTCCACCATCTATCTGCCATGGAGTTATGGGACCAGATGCCATGATCTTCGTTTTTTGAATGTTGAGTTTTAAGCAAGCTTTTTCACTTTCCTCTTTCATACTTAGCAAGAGGCTCTTTAGTTCCTCTTTGATTTCTTCCTTTAGAGTCATATCATCTGCATATCTGAGATTGTTGATATTTTTGGTGGCAATCTTGATTCCAGCTTGTGATTCATCCAGACCAGCATTTCAATGATGTATTCTGCATATAAGTTAAATAAGCAGGGTGGCAATATATAGCCTTGATGTACTCTTTTCCCTATTTGGAACCAGTTGCTACTATCAGTTGAGTTCAATTCAGTCACTCAGTCGTGTCCAACTCTTTGTGACCCCATGGACTGCAGCATGCCAGACTTCCCTGTCCATCACCAGCTCCCGGACCTTGCTCAAACTCATGCCCATCGAGTCAGTGATGACATCCAACCATCTCATCCTCTGTTGTCCCCTTCTCCTCCTGCCTTCAATCTTTCCCAGCATCAGGGTGTTTTCTAATGAGTCAGTTTTTCGCATCAGGTGACCAAACTATTGGAGTTTTAGCTTCAACATGAGTCCTTCCAATGAATATTCAGGACTTATTTCATTTAGGATTGATCTCCTTATTGTCCAAGGGACTCTCAAGAGTCTTCTCCAACACCACAGGTCAAAAGTATCAATTCTTCAGTGCTCAGCTTTCTTTATGGTCCAACTCTCACATCCATACATGACCATTGGAAAAACCATAGCTTTGACTAGATGGACCTTTCTAGGCAAAGTAATGTCTTTGCTTTTTAACATGCTGTCTAGGTTTGTCATTGCTTTTCTTCCAAGGAGCGAGCGTCTTTTAATTTCATGGCTGCAGTCACCATCTGGAGTGATTTTGGAGCCCCCAAAAATAAAGTCTGTCACAGTTTCCATCGTTTCCCCATCTCTTTGCCATGAAGTGATGGGACTGGATGCCATGATCTTTGTTTATTTAATGTTGAGTTTGAAGCCAGCTTTTTCACTCTCCTCTTTCATTTTTATCAAGAGGCTCTTTAGTTCTTTGCTTTCTGACATAAGGGTGGTGTCATCTGCATATCTGAGGTTAATGATGAAATAACTAGTATGAAAAGGCAAAAAGATATGACACTGAAAGATGGACTCCCCAGGTCAGTAGGTGGCCAATATACTGCTAGAGAAGAGTGGAAAAATAACTCCAGAAGGAATGAAGAGATGGAATCAAAGCAAAAACAACATCCAATTGTAGGTGTGACTGGTGGTGGAAGTAAAGTCTGATGCTGTAAAGAACAATATTGCATAGGAACCTGGAATGTTAGGTCCATGAATCGAGGTAAATTGGAAGTGCTCAAGCAGAAGATGGCAAGTGTGAACATCGACATTTTAGGAATAAGTGAACTAAAATGGACTGGAATGGGTGAATTTAATCCAGATGACCATTTTATCTACTACTGTGGGCAAGAATCCCTTAGAAGAAATGGAGTAGGCATCATAGTCAACAAAAGAGTCTGAAATGCAGTACTTGGGTGCAATCTCAAAAATGATAGAATGATCTCTGTTCATTTCCAAGGCAAACCATTCAATATCACAGTAATCCAAGTCTATGCCCCAACCACTATTGCTGAAGAAGCTGAAGTTGAATGGTTCTATGAAGACCTACAAGACCTTCTAGAACTAACACCAAAAAAAAAAAGATGTCCTTTTCATCATAGGGGACTGGAATGCAAAAGTAGGAAATCAAGAGATACCTGGAGTAACAGGCAAATTTGGACTTGGAGTACAAAATGAAGCAGGGCAAAGGCTAACGGAGTTTTGCCAAGAGAACACACTGGTCAGCAAACATCCTCTTCCAGCAACACAAGAGACGACTCTACACATGGCATCACCAGATGGTCAATACTGAAATCAGATTGATTATATTCTTTGCAGCCGACGATAGAGAAACTCTATACAGTAAGCAAAAAGAAGACTGGGAACTGACTGTGTCTCAGATCATGAACCTCTTATTGTCAAATTCAGACTTAAATTGAAGAAAGTAGGGAAAACCACTAGACCATTCAGGTATGACCTAAATCAAATCCCTTATGATTATACAGTGGAAGTGAGAAATAGATTCAAGGGACTAGATTTGATAGAGTGCCTGAAGAACTATGGATGAAGGTTCATGACATTGTACAGAAGGCAGTGATCAAGACCAAATCCAAGAAAAAGAAATGCAAAAAGGCAAAATGCTTATCTCAGAAGGCCTTACAAATAGCTGTGAAAAGAAGAGAAGTGAACGGCAAAGGAGAAAAGGAAAGACATGCTCTTCTGAATGCAGAGTTCCAAAGAATAGCAAGGAGAGATAAGAAAGCCTTCCTCAGTGATCAGTGCAAAGAAATAGAGGAAAACAATAGAATGGGAAAGACTAGAGATCTCTTCAAGAAAATCAGAGATACTAAGGGAACATTTCATGCCAAGATGGGCACAATAAAAGACAGAAGTGGTATGGACCTAACAGAAGCAGAAGATACTAAGAAGAGGTGGCAAGAATACACAGAAGAACTATACAAAAAAGATCTTCATGACCCAGATAACCATGATGGTGTGATCACTCACCTAGAGCCAGACATCCTGGAGTGAGAAGGCAAGTGGGCCCTAGGAAGCCTCACTACCAACATAGCTAGTGGAGGTGATGGAATTCCAGCTGAGCTATTTCAAATCCTAAAAGATGATGCTGTGAAAGTGCTGCACTCAGTATGCCAGCAAATTTGGAAAACTCAGCAATGGCCACAGGACTGGAAAAGGTCAGTTTTCATTCCAATCCTGAAGAAGGGCAATGCCAAAAATGTTGCTACTATAAACAAGGCTAAATAAACATCCTTGTTTAGCCAGCTTATGTATATGTGTAGGAACTGAAATTATTTTACACTTTTAGTAGATATGGCCAAATTGTCCTGTAAAATGCTGTACCTATTTATACTCTTGGGGCTTCCCTGGTGGCTCAAACGGTAAAGAGTCTGCCTGCAATGCTGTCTTATCAATTCTAAATATTATTCATTTTTTTTTTCAAACAGATTACTGAAAAATGTATCTCATATTTTGAGGTTTTACAAAGTAATATTAGTGTAAATTTATTTTATAGATTCTGTACTTTGTGTCTTAAGAATGACTTTCCTACCTCAACATATATTCTTTCATATTTGCTTCACTTAAATATTTTAAAATAATTTCTTCAAATGATTTTTATAATTTTCTTGAAATGAATCGTCTGTTTGTTTTAACTATCTACCTTTATTATATTAGAAATATATAGTTAGTCAACCCAGGACCATTTTAAAAATAATGTATATGTTTTACACTCTTTCAGTTTATATGGTAAATTCCTAAATGGATAGGCCAGTTTCAGGAAATTCTGTTCTTTCAGAGTG
Organism: Bos taurus; assembly: GCF_002263795.3. NCBI lineage: Eukaryota > Metazoa > Chordata > Mammalia > Artiodactyla > Bovidae > Bos > Bos taurus. The sequence continues at coordinate 13,718,825 of NC_037355.1, read as the reverse complement.
AGTATCTGATATTCTATATGTTTATTCTTACATATTACTTCAATTACAATAGTTTATTATATATCACAGATAATTCACATTTCATTGTTTTCCTTTTCCAAAACAGTCTTGACTAGTCTTGCACATTTTGACTAAAAGAATGTGTTCATCAATTTCATGGGGAAAAAACCTGTGATATTGTAATTACCATTGAATTTAAATTCTATACTAATTTGGGGGGAATGGACATTTGTGTCATATTTAATCTTTCCATCAAAGAACACAGTGTATCTCTTTTTTTAATTAAATTTTTTTCACAGTGTCTCTATTCATGTACATTTTAATTAGAAAATTATACACTTTATCATTTCTCATATAGGTACTGCATGAGATTTTTTTCTGTGGTTGTTGGTTTATCCCTCGCTGTGCTTTAAGAGTGCTGCTATTATGAATGACGTTTTTCTTTATATGTTACAATTCATCGCTGGTAGATAGGAGGGCTTGACATAGACAGGCAGTTCTCTCGACCTGATGGAATTTATCCAAATTATTCTTCCAGTTTGTTAGCTCAATTTGCTAGGTAGGGAATCACCCTGTCTGAAACAAATGACCCTGCATTTGAGGACAAACTTTGTACTCTCTTGCCCATTTCCTCCTTTGCAGTTATTAGTTTGAGTTTTCTCACTCATTTTGGTAATTCACATTTTTCTGTGAATTTCTCCATGATGTCTATGATCTCAAACCTTTTACCATACATGTTGGGTTGTTGTTTAGTTGCTAAGTTGCATCTGCCTCTTTTGTGACCCCGTGGACTGTAGTCCTCCAGTTTCCTCTGCTCATGGAATTTTCCAGGCAAGAATACTGGAGTGGGTTGCTATTTCTTTCCAGGGAATCTTCCAGGGGTTAGACCTGCATCTCTAGCATTGAAGGCAGATTCTTTACTGCTGAGCCACCAGGAAGGCTCACATACCAGCCTACTGTGAGTTAATCTCCTTGATCTTGCTTCGTTTTTCCTCACCTCGTCTGTGTTTTCTCCTCGTGGGTCTGACCAAGTTGCAGTGCCCACGTTATAAACACACGTGTGACAGCACTGCTCTGCTCAGCATTTATGCAAACTCAGCGTTGCTAATTCTGAGAGAACGTTTCAGCTTTTATGGATTAACAGTGCAAGGTTTTTCCTATTGTATGTTTGATTTCTATTTTATTACATTCATCTTCTTTATCAATCACTCTTCAACTTTCTTGGGTTTGTTTTAATGTTGGCATTCCTGCTTTTGAACTAAGATACTAGTTCACTTATTTTCAATTTTTCCTTTCTGTAAGTAATGCATTTAAGGTTCTAAATTTTCTTGGGCTACTGCTTTGAAAACTTTTCACACGTTTAAAAAGTGGAGTACTCTGTTATCTATTTCTCAGTTGTCATCAATTTCTGTTATTATGTGTTGGGGGCCAGAGTGAGGTACTCCGCCCATGGCAAAGGTCATGAGGAAAGAGGCTCGACATACGCAAAGGCGGGATCGAGCCTCAGGAGTCCCCCTGGAAATCCTCGAGCATCTACCCCCATAACCAGAGCCTGCCTACTTTACTACTTTGTGCTCTCACCTACACCTCTGACTTTACGGGGGGCTGTCCCCCACCACCTCTTTCGGAGAAGAAGTTAACCTAGAGCTCCAGTTAATAAAAACTCCTGGGCGTGACAAGAGTGTTTTAACCTACAAACTCCTCTGAAGGTTCTCTAGCCTGCCTGACAGGCTTGTCCGGCCACATGTGATTGCTCACAGCCTCCCAACTGTGAGAGGCACGAGATGCTTTAAACCTTCTAAAAACAGGTTCCTTAGAAAAGTTAGAAAACTATTAGTATAAGTATAATGGGCTGATTAGAAATTGTATTGGTGAAGGGTTTTTCATTTGTTGAGCCAACGTTTGTTGCTAAGTCTCCACATCCCCTGTCCTTACACACATTAATGAATATATAGAAGAAATGAGTATTAACCTTTGATATAAATCACGTTAGACCTTAGGCTAAGTAAATTCTTTCCTTAACTAAAACCCACTATACCCTCACCCTATAGGAATGTAACTTTATTTGGGTGGCGTCTGTTTTAAGAATAATCACCCCTGGAGAAATAAGTGTTCTGGTTGACTGACCGCTGTCACAAGGAGAGGGTCATAAATTGTCAGCAGGCCCCCCTGGCCAGAAGATGATGTAACACCCCTAAGACCTCTGTATACATTTGTATGAAGCACCTGACTTTGATAAAAGTCAGGACTGCTGACCCCGCGTGACTTGCGTAACATCTCAGTGTATAAAAGTAGACCATGAAAAATAAAGAATTGGGATCAGTTTCTCGAAATACTGGTCTCCCCATGTCTCTCTCTCTCTCTCACTCTGGCTGAGTCTCCATCTGGAGCGCGGAACCTACAAGCTTACTAATTATGCCTGGGCTTCTAAGATCCGACCGGGGAGGCCTCAGTGTCTCCTCTGCTTCGGGAGAAGGGAAGGACGCCTGCGGCCTCCATAAGTGGTGCAAGCTTCTTGTCTTGAAGTTTTATTGGTCTCCCGCGTAAACCAAGCTACTCAGCCTCTTTTCTGCACTGAATTTTCCTACTGAGCTATCCTCATTCTATTACTCTTTACATCTTTAATTAATATCTAATTGAAGCTATTGTATCCTGATCCTTGCCGACGCCGTCCCCGCTTCGAACTCCGTGGATCAGCCGAGGCTGGACCCCGGCAATTATGTTGGTAATTTCTGTCGTGGTGTTCTTTTAAATACAAAAGTTATTATTAAGTGTATTTTATAATTTGTTGTTGGTGGTGGTTTAGTTGCTAAGTCGTGTCCAACTCTTTTGCAACCTCATGGACTGTAGCCTCCCAGGCTCCTCTGTCCATGGGATTTCCCAGGCAAGAATACTGTAGTGGATTGCCTGGGTCTTCCTGACCCAGGGATTGAACCCACACCTCCTGCTTGGCAGGTAGGTTCTTTACCATTGAGCCACTTAGAAGATGTTATGTAATTTGGGGGATCACTAATTTCTAACTTAATTACTTTGAGGTCAGTGAATATGGCTATACGAATTACACTTTTTAAACTTAATTTAGAAGTATTTGAGAGTTTCAGTCTGTTCAGTCGCTCAGTCATGTCCGACTCTTTGTGACCCCATGGACTGCAGCATGCCAGGCTTCCCTGTCCATCACCAACTCCCAGAGCCTACTCAAACTCATGTCCATTGAGTTGGTGATGCCCTCCAACCATCTCATCCTCTGTCATCCCCTTCTCCTTCTGCCTTAATCTTTCCCGCATCAGGGTCTTTTCCAATGAATCCGTTCTTCACATCAGGTGGCCAAAGTATTGGCTTTTCAGCTTCAGCTTCAGTCCTTCCAATGAACATTCAGGACTGATCTCCTTTAGGATGGACTGGTTGGATCTTCCTACAGTCCAAGGGACTCTCAAGAGTCTTCTCCAACACCACAGTTCAAAAGCATCAATTCTTCAGTGCTCAGCTTTCTTTATAGTCCAACTCTCACATCCATATGTGACCACTGGAAAAACCATAACTTTGACTAGACAGACCTTTGTTGGCAAAGTAATGTCTTTGCTTTTTAGCATGCTGTCTAGGTAGGTCATAGCTTTTCTTATATCTCAGGAGATTTTGTACTTTTTAAAGATTAATTCTATTGTTGATAGATTTTAATATCAAACCCAGGTATCCTGCATTACAGGCAGATTCTTTGCCATCTGAGCCATCAGGGAAGTCCAAGATTAATTCTACTGTTGATAGAAAGATTTTAATGGCATTTTTCAAATTTATTTATTGTTTTCTACTTTATATGGTGATTTCTTAGTAAGATATATAAATCTATAAGTAATTACATATATATATATGTAACCTACTATGTGTGTGTGAGCTATTTTAATATCTTCTAATGTTTCCATCAGTTTAAAAATATAGCTTTACTGACATATAATTCACATTCTATAGAGTTCACACATTTAATGAGTACAATTCAATGGCTTTTGATCTTATTACATTATTAATTTTTTAAAATTGTGGTAAAAAATATAACATAAAATTTGCCATTTTAACCATTTTAAAGTATACAATTCAGTGGCGTTAATGACATTCACAAGGCCACACAACCTTCACCAGTGTCTATTCCCAATGTTTTTCATCATCCCAAACAGAAACTCTATCCATTAAACAAAAGCTCCTCATCTTCTCCCAAGACCCTGGTAATCTTTAATCTACTTTCAGTCTCTATGAATTTGCTTCATATAGTCTGGATGCCTCGTATCGTGAAATCATACAGTATTTGCACTTTTCTATCTGTTTTTTCACCTTATTTTCAAGGTTCATCCATGTTGTAGCATGTATCAGAACTTCATTTCTTTGTATGGACAATATGTCATGTATATAATGCATTTTGTTTATCCATTCATTTTTTAATGAACACTTGGGTTGTTTTCGCCTTTTGGCTACTGTGAATAATGCCATGAAGAGTGGGATGCAAATATCTGTTCCAGTCTTTGCTTTTCAATTCCTTTGGGGTACATAACCAGGAGTAGAACTGTTGAGTCACAGTAATTCCATGTTAAGCTTTTTGAGGGGCTGCCAAACTGCTTTCCACAGCAGCTGCATCATTTTAACATTCCCACTGGCAATCTCTGAGAGTTCCAATATCTGTGCTTTTGGTGTCTAATCCAAAAAAATAATTGCTAACTGCAATGCAATGCAGATTTCACTTACATTTTCTTCTAAGTATTTTATAGTTTCAGCTCTTATTTTTGAGTCTTTCATCCATTTTGAGTTAATTTTTTTAATATGGCTTCAGTCTAACTTTGTTTACATGAATATCCAGTTTTCCTAGCATCTTTTGTTGAAAAGATTATCCTCTCCTTATTGAATGATCTTGGAACCCTTGTCAAAAATCTTTTGATCATATGTGGGGAGGTTTACTTCTGGGGTCTCTATTCTATTCCATTAGTTTAAATGGAATACAGGCCAGTACTGAAGAGTACTGTACTTTAGGCCAGTACTGTATGTTTTGTCCACTGTAGCTTTGTAATATAGCACAAAATCATAAACTGTGAGGCCTCCAGCTTTGTTCTTCTTTTTCAAAATTGTTTTGGCTGTTTGGGGTCCCTTGATATTCCGTATAGGCTTTCCGGGTGGCGCAGTGGTAAAGAATCTGCCTGCCAACGCAGAAGATGCAGGAGACTTGGGTTCGATTGCTGGGTCAGGAAGATCCCTTGGAGTAGAAAATGGCAATCCACTCTAGTGTTCTTGCCTGGAGAATTTCATGGTACAGAGGAGCTTGGGCCATAGGGTTGCAAAGAATTGGACATGACTGAGTGACTGAGCACACATGATATTCCCTATAAATTTTAGGATTTTTTCCTGTAGAAAATGCCATTGGGATTTTGATGGATTGTAATCATTCTGTAGATTGTTTTGGATATTATTTTTATGTTAACAATATTAAGGCTTCCAACCAGTGAACATGGGTTGCCTTTTCATTTATTTATGTCTTCTTTAATTTATTTCAGCAACATTTTTCAATCTTCAGTATATAAATCTTCAAGTTCTTGGTTAAAATTTTTCCGATAAGGACCTACTGCAGAGCATAGGGAACGATACTCAATATTTTATAAAAATCTATAATGAAAGAGAATCTGAAAAAAATAGCTGAATCACTGTGCTGTATACCTGAAACTAATACAACATTGTAAACCAACTACACTTCAGTAAAATAAAATAATAAAGATTATTAGTAAGACTTCTACTCTTTTTGATGTTATCACAAATCAATTAAATTTTCTCTTTTGATGTGTTTATTGTGAACATATAGAAATACAACTGATTTTTGTTTACTTATTTTATATCCTGTAACTTTGCTGAATCACGTATTTGCTCTAACAGTTTGTGTGTGTGTGTGGTTAAGAGCTTTATTGAGTTGTAATTTAGGTACCATAAAATTCACTCATTTTGTGCATATAATTCAATGAGTTTTTAGTAAATTTACAGAGTTGAATAGCCACTGTGTGTGCTAAGTCACTTCAGTCGTGTCTGACTCTTGTGACACTATGGACTGTAGCCCACCAAGCTCCTCTGTCCATGGAGATTCTCCAGGCAAGAATACTGGAGTGGGTTGCCATGCCCTCCTTCAGGGGATCTTCACAACCCAGGGATCAAAACCAGGTCTCCCGCATTGCAGGCCGATTCTTTACTGTCTGAGCCATCAGGGAAGCCCATGAATACTGGAGTGGGTAGCCTATTCCTTCTCCAGGGGATCTTCCCAACTCAGGAATCAAACCAGGGTCTCCTGCATTGCAGGCAGATTCTTTACCAGCTGAGCTGCCATTATCCCCAATCCAATTCTGAGCATTTCAATCACCCCAAAAGGACCCTTTATGTCCATCTGTAGTAAATTCCTATTTCTACTCCCAGCCCTAGACAATCACTAATCTACTCTGTCCATAGATTTGCCTTTTCTTGGCATTTAATACAAACTGAATCACAGAATGTGTGGTCTTTTGCTTCTGGTTTCTTTCACTTAGCTTTCAAGTTTCATCTTTGTTGTGGCTTGTATCTGTACTTTCTTCCTTTTTATTGCCAAATAATATTCCTTTGTGTGGATACACCAGTTCACCAGTTGGTGGACTTTTTGGCTACTATGAATAATGCTGCTACAAACATTTGTGTACACATCTTTATGTGGAGGTACGTTTTCATCTACCTTGGGTAGATACCTAAGAGTAGAGTCACTTGGATCATACAGTAAATTTATGTTTACCTTTTAAAGAAAGTACTGGCATATTTTCCCAAAGTAGATGCATTTTCCAAATGCATCCTTTTTCATCAACAAAGTATGTGTTCCAGTTTCCTGCATTCTCACCAAAAGCTGGTATGGATAGTCTTTTTATTACAGTTATGCTCAGTCATGTCTGACTCTTTGCGACCCCATGGACTATAGCACGTCAGGCTTCCCTGTCCTTCACCATCTCCCAGAATTGCTCAAACTCATGTCCACTGAGACGGTGATGCCATCCACCCATCTTGTCCTCTGTCATCCCCTTCTCCTCCTGCCTTCAGTCTTTCTCAGCATCAGGGTCTTTTCTAATGAATCAGCTCTTTGCATTAGGTGGCCAAAGTATTGGAGCCTCAGCTTCAGCATCAGTCCTTCCAATGAATATTCGGGGTGGATTTCCTTTAGGATTGACTGGTTTGATCTCTTAATGGACTCTCAAGAGTCTTCTCCAACACCACAGTTCAAAAGCATCAATTCTTCTGTGCTCAGCCTTCTTTATGGTCCAACTCTCACATCCATACATGACTACTGGAAAAACTATAGCTTTGACTAGATGGACCTTTGTTGGCTAAGTAACGTCTCTGCTTTTTAATGATGGTGACCTCCTTCAGAAGGTTTTATGCACAGTTATGCTGCTGCTGCTGCTGCTAAGTCTCGTCAGTCGTGTCCGACTCTGTGCGACCCCATAGACGTCAGCCCACCAGGCTCCGCCGTCCCTGGGATTCTCCAGGCAAGAACACTGGAGTGGGTTGCCGTTTCCTTCTCCAATGCACAGTTATGCTAGTGACTGGCAAATGATATGTCACTGTGATTTTGATTTGCATATCCCTAAATGATGAATGATGTTGAACATCTTTTCATTTTCTTATTAATGATCCCTACATATTCTTTGGTGAATATCTCTTCAAATCCTTTACCTATTTAAAAATTAGGTTTAAAAAATTTTTTTCCTGATTTTTAAGAGATCTTTATATATTCTGAATACAATTTTTTAAAGCAGATATATGACTTACAAATATTTTCTCCCAGTTTCTGGCTTGATTTTTAGTTTTCTTAATCATGTCTTTTGAAATATGAAAGTTTTTAATGTTAACAAATTTACCTGTTTATCTTTGATTGCTTGTGTTTTAGGTGTCATATCTAAGAAATCATTGTTTAGTCCAAAGTCATGATGATTTACACCTGTTTATTTCTAAGAGCTATATATATTTAGCTCTTACATTGACATTTCATATTTACTTTCAGTTAATTTTGATATATTGTGTGAGCTAGGGTCTGTCTCCATTCTCTTGCATGTAAATGTTCAGTTGTCTCCATAGTATTTTTTGAAAAGATGATTCTTTCCTCCATTAAATTGTCTTGGCAGTGTTTTCAAAATCAATTACTCATAAATTTGAGGGTTTATTTTTGGATTCTCAATTCTATTTCTTTGATCTCTCTGTGTATATCTTATGCTAATAACACAGTCTTGTTATTGTAATTTGGTGGTAAATTTTGCAACCCCTAAAATTGGGAACCCCTAATCCAGTATGGCTATGTCCTTATAAGAAGGGGAAATTTGGACATAGACATGCGCACAAAGGAGCTTCCCATGCAGCAATAGTGATAAAGAACCTGGGTGCCAGTGCAGGAGACGTGAGAGACGAGGGTTCGATCCTGGTCGGGCAGATCCCCTGGAGGAGGGCAGGACAACCCGCTCCAGTGTTCTTGCCTGGAGAATCCCATGGACAGAGGAGCCTAGCAGGGTACAGTCAATAGGGTCACAAAGAGTCGAACATAGCTGAAGCTTCTTAGCACACCAGCTAGGAGAGAGGCCTGGAAGACAGCCTTCCCTCATAACCCTCAGAAGAAACCAAACAAGCCAACACCTTTATCTTAGACTTCTGGCCTCCAGAACCATGAGACAAAAAAAGATTCTTGTTTACGAAACAGACCCAGACTTAGGGAATGAACTTATGGTGCTGGCGGAATGGATAGGGGGTCTGGTATTAATGTGCACACACTGCTACGTTTCAGAAGGATAACCAACAAGGACCTACTGTGTAGTACAGTGAACCTGCTCAGCGTTACGTGGAAGCCTGGATGGGAGGGGAGTTTGGGGACGAGGGGATACTCTGTCCACCCGAAACTATCACAACATTGTTAATTGGCTATACTCCAATATAAAGCAAGAAGTTTTTTTAAAAAAAGGAAAATTAAAAACATTTCAGTTTAAGCCACCTATTTTGTGGCATGTTGTTATGGCAGCTCTGGCACACTAACAGAGAATTGTTTTCTTAACTTTATTTTTAGATTGTTCACTGCTGATACATAAAGATAAAACGGATTGTACACTGATCTTGTATGCCCTGCAATCTTGCTGCTCTCATTTATTAGCTCTGATAGTTGTGTGTATGTGTTTTTAAAATTTACTTATTCTTTGGCTATGCTGGCTCTTTGTTGATGTGTGGACTTTGTCTAGTGTGGTGCATGGGCTTCTCGTTGTGCGGCGTCTCCTGTGTGGAACATGGGCTCCAGGTGTGTGGGCTCAGTGGTTGTGGTGCACAGGCTCAGCTGCCCCATGGCACATGGAACCTCCCCGATCAGGGATTGAACCTCTGTCTCCTGCATTGACAGGCAGATTCTTAACCGCTGGACCACCAGGGAAGTCCTTTATGTGTGTTTGTGTGTGTGTGTGAGTGAGTGTGTATTCTTTAAACTTTTCTACATACTAGAAGGCAATGGCACCCCACTCCAGTACTGTTGCTTAGAAAATCCCATAGATGGAGGAGACTGGTGGGCTGCAGTCCATGGGGTCGCTAACAGTCAGACAGGACTGAGCGACTTCACTTTGACTTTTCACTTTCATGCATTGGAGAAGGAATGGCAACCCACTCCAGTGTTCTTGCCTGGAGAATCCCAGGGACGGGGGAGCCTGGTGGGCTGCTGTCTATGGGGTCGCACAGAGTTGGACACGACTGGAGCGACCTAGCAGCAGCAGAGTACATTATCTGCAAATAGAGATGGTCTTACTTCTTCCTTTCCAATCTGGATGCCTTCAAGATTTGTAATTGAATATTTCTCTGGCTTCCTATTTAGTCTCATCTCCCTGTGGATATTAATTATACTTGTGCTAAAGTCTTTTCTGTTTGCTCACTTAACTCTAGGTCCTTGAATGTCGATGCGTTGGTTTCCTCTTTTGTGGGATTTGTTTTCCTTTGGCGCGTGTTAAATCACAGGAACATGTGACTGTCACTCATCCTCGTCTTTGCCATTTCCTGTTTACTCTGTAGGAATGTTCTATTTCTTCCTACAGCCTCCTACCCAAGGAACATGAGGGACAGGGGCAAGCCTGTGGTCAGTCATGAGCCCCAGTGACAGAGGTTTCTAGACTGGGGACTACTTGACCTCCTAGGAGTTGCCCCAGGCTTTGTCCTCTGAAGCCCAAGTGCTCACACCTACTGCTCCCGGAGCAAGTGAAGGACAGAGCACCTCAGCCTCCACTTCCTGCCCCCAGTGTCCCAAGTCTTCAGCCCTCGGGATCTCAGGTCCCCTCTGCTCTGTGTCTCTTTCCTCAGAGCCTCCAATACAACCAACCTTTCACAGAGGTCCTTTCTTGATATGCATTTTTTTTTTTTCACGAAGGTATATTTTTATTCCATAAAGTTGTGTCTCTATGTGCTATGTCGCTTCAGTTGTGTCCCACTCTGTGCGACCCTATGGACTGTAGCCTGCCAGGCTCCTCTGTCCTTGGGATTCTCCAGGCAAGAACACTGGAGTGGGTTGCCATGCCCCCCTCCAGGGGATCTTCCCCACCCAGGGATTGAACCTGCATCTCCTACATCTCCTGCACTGCAGGCAGATTCTTCCCTGAGCCACCAGGGAACTCAAAGTTGTAGCCACAAGAGACTAAAAGACTGACCTCATAGGTTCCATCCTCTCATCTGTAAAATGGGTATACTATTCCTTTCTCAAAATGTCAACATGGAAAGGAACACATGGAAAATTTCAGACAGCACCTGTGCACTGAAGTGCATTCAGATGTCCAAGACTGTCCTCACTGCAAGCAAGTTTGGGAAGTGCCTGCACCACACTGGCTTGTCTGTATCCCCCAGTCCCTGGCCAGTGGGTGGCCAGAGTCTCTGGGAACTCATGGGCGCAGGAAAGGTCACATTTTATCCTGGCTCCACCCCCTCGAGATTTCTAGAGGCTTCAACATGCTTTGCTACCTTCCTGGCAGTGCCCACATGACAGATGCCCAAACCATGATGGTGGCCAGTTGACTGATGCTCACCTGCAGCTTGGCAAGGCTCAAGGAAACATGCACTATTCCCACACACGCCCCCCACACCTGGCTCATGTGTGTGTGCATGCACGTGTGCGCACACTGTCCCCTTCAGGAGTCGGTTTTATTCTTTCTTTCCCCATCCTTATCTGTTTCTTCATCTTTTCCTGTCCCTTTCCCACTCTTTCTCAAGAAATCTTCTCTTCGTCTCTCTGTCTCCCTTTCTGTTCTATCTGCCTCAGTTTTGGTTTTCTGTGTGTGTGGTTTTTTAAATATTTATTTGTTTGTCTGTGCTGGGTTTTAGTCGTGGTGTGTGGGATCTTTGATTTTTGTTGTGGCACATGGGATCTAGTTCCCCAACCAGGGATCGAACCTGGGTCCCCCGCACTGGGAGTGTAGAGTCTTAGTCACTGACCACCAGGGAGGTCCCTGTTCTGTTTTGTTCTCACCAGCCATCAGCTGTGCTGCAGGCAGAGCAGGGGTGGTTGGTTCAACAACAGTCACGATGGCCCCTGAGCAAGGAGGCAAGACTGAAGCTGCCCCGTGGCCCTGACCGGGAAGGGCTGGTGTGGTCTGTGAGAATCAGGACCAGAGACCCACTGCTGTGCGCTCATGGAGCACAGACCCTGCAGCCCTGGGGTGAGGCTCAGAGCGCTCCCAGAGCACCTCATCCCTCTTCCCTCATTTCCTGCTCAGGGGTTCACGGGCCACCCCTGCAGGGACAGCTGTGATTGCAGTCCTGGGGTCCCCAGAGGAGACCTGGTCCAACCTGGAAGAATGGCCAGAGGACTGGTTGGGAGCCACTCAAGCTGCATGATGGGTGGGGCGGGCCTGTTGCTCTGGGATCTGGATTCTGCCTAAACCTTGCCGTTGGCTTGGAGCAAGTCCCCCAGCCCCTTGACTCAGTCTCCTCTGTCAGATGGCTGCCTGTTTTTCCTGTGAGATGTGAGTGTTAGGGGACCTGAGTGGCCACCTTACCAAGCTAAGCAAACACCAGTTCTCCCCTGCGTCTCCCACTTCTCTGCCTGTTTTCTTCATTCCTTCATTCACTCATTCATCCGTTCAGCCTGCCGCGTGCTGGACGTGGCCCTGTGCTTTGGAGCTGCAGCAACGCGCTCCAGCCCTGGCCCTTTGAAAACGGTTTCCTCTTTCACGCTCCAGCCCTGGCCCTTTGAAAACGGTTTCCTCTTTCACGCTCCAGCCCTGGCCCTTTGAAAACGGTTTCCTCTTTCACGCATCCCATCTTCCTTGCTTCTCTGGGAGCTTTTAACTTATGGGCCCCCCCAACCTGGACCCCACTGTCTGCTTCCTTGAAATTGACATTTAAAAGCAGATAAATCAGAAGAATGGAGGAAATTTTTTAACCAGTTATGATCTGCTTAGATCAGAGATAAATATTGTTAACAGAAGCACACACGTAGGAGCTTTTTATCTACCTCAGAGCTTTTTTATCCAAATGAGAAATGAGTCGTTTAATGAGCTGTGAGGAGGGGCAGAAGTTGGATTTGACAAACACATCAACCTTCAGAAAGACAAGAGTACTCAACTCTCTCGGCCTCCATTAGCAGGACACCCCCTTATCCCTTGCAACCCCATATGTGGTTCTGTTTTCTAGTAGAGAAAAGAGTGAGGAAGGGGGAAAGAGGAATGGATGTGTCCACAGACCACCAGTGTTCTGATGGGTGCGGGTCAGGAGCCTGGGTGGTGAGGGAGGCATGAGTGTGGACCCAGGACTCCATGTCCTTTCTCTTCCCCTCTCCTGTGGGCTTGGGGAGTGGGCAGCACATCGTGTGGGAAGCAGGCATGAACTGCACTCTGAGAAATGCTGTTGGCCTCAGGCATTTATCACTCGCAAAATGTTTTCATTATTCAAAACTCAGTCTCAGAGAGCATGCCCTGATGGATGAGTTAAGCAGGCTTTGAGGTGTGTGTGTGTGTGTGTGTGTGTGTGTGTGTATGTGCGTGTGTACTGTCAACCTCTGTTGATCACTGCCACTGTGGGGACTTTCCTGGTGTCTTCCACGTGTTACCTCCTCCTTTATCTAAAGAAGGAGCTCTGACTGACTCACTGGACTGAAGTGGAAACGGCTGCTTGCAGGGTATGAGGGATTGCCCAAGTTCAAACAGCCAGTGAGTGGCAGAACTGGGACAGAAATCAGCTGTGACTGCGGCTCTGTGTGACCACGCCCAAGCCCCCTGGGACTGCAGCTCTGTGTGACCATGCCCAAGCCCCCTGGGACCGTGGCTCTGTCCGCCTCTAGCGCAATCGTACCTAGGGGCTTTCCTCACCTCTCAGTTTGGGACACAACCCCCCTCCCTCCAGATCCCCATGCTCTGTGGGTTTCAAGCAGTCTCCTTACTGAGAGGCACCTTGGGCTCCCAAGGAAGTAAGTCATGTGGCCCGGGAGGCCACCATACTGGCCTTCAGCAGTGTAAGGGTAAAGGAAAGGGAAGTGACCAGGAAGTGGTCCTGGGGAAGGTTCCACCTCCCACCCCCGGGACAACAGATACACCATGATGCAGCAACTGCTCAGCCTTTATGACCCCTGGCTGGGGATCTGCTGCCTGTGCCTCAGTGTCCAGAAGGGAAAGGCTCAGTTCACAGGCCCACAACGTGCAGCTTAGCAGGAGGTCATGTCTATTGAGCATGTACCCTGGGCTAGACACCTTTTAGTGGAATTTCTTCCTGGGCAGTGCATGAGAGAGACATGAAAAGACACATCGTGGAGGCTGGGAAGTTAACACCATATGGCTATTTGTGCATCAAGGCTGGTCTTCCTGTTGAAGTCTTAATTTCAGGAGCAGAGACATTGTAAGACCAGCACTGAGCAATGCCATTTGTTTGCTGACCCTCAAATCTAAATGGCCCCTGACTACCTAGAGAAGCGCTTGGCTGTAGTGTGTCCTTTACTCCAGGATCCTCACCCCAGGAATCCTGTGCCTTGGAGTCATACAGTATGAAAGAGGGACATTGATGGGAGGCAGATCTGAGTGACAGTCCTGGCTACAGTTCCTGGCTGTAATTTACCCTCTCTTCGTCTCCCTTTCTTGTCTGCAGAATGGGAGCAGCAGCCAGATCCACCCCCCCCTCCCCTGACCGACCCGGGTTGCTGTGATGGTCAAAGAGAGGACACAGGTAAAGAGATCAGTGTTTGTGGGACATAGGAAATGGTCAGTAGAAGGCAGCTCCTCAGAAGGCCAAGAAGGAACCATGTTGTACCACTCAGTGATCTGAGAATGGAACTCTGCCCCAACCCAGAAGTAGTGTTGGAACCCTGGGCCGGAAGCTGGGGCAGCCTCTTCCCATCGTGACTCTCCCTCTTCTCCCTCTTGCAGTGATTCCTACTGCTGTCAGGATTTCTCCACCTAAAGGTGTATCTATAAAGGCACTTCCTGTCCTGTGTCAAGGGGCCTTGGGAAGCCCAGCATCCCACGTGAACAGCACGAGCACAGAAACTAGAAAGTGTTTTCTGAGCCAGGAGGCAGAGCCACGAGGCCAGCCTGTGTTGGTCAGGTAGAGCTTGCCATTTGGGGAGGCGTATCACGTATCTTTCTCCAGTGAAATTGTCCAGACTCTAGTCTTCTCATGACATCCATTTGTGCCAAATGTTTGCCCCCTAGCCCCTAAGTCAGTGTCCGTACTTCAGAAGGTGCCACTAGGTAACTCATGTTGTGATGATAAGAAGGGGGATGTCAGCTGCTTGTGGCATTTGCAGGACATCTGGGCACACCCTTAGCCTCAGTCTCACCCTTCCTGGTATCCGTGGGGAGGCGCTTCTTTCCAAACTTGACATCCAATAATTCTAATAAGCGCTGGTCCAGGAGCTATCCTTGGTGCTGATCAACATCACACCTCCTTATGGCAAGCTGTCAAGGACCCCTATGATAGGGGGTGAGCTTTAAAATTTTTGTGTAAAGCTGCATTTGGTTTCAGAATTGCAAGCTTCTAAGTGTTCATGCTACCTGAAGCCTGATGCCTCCTGACTTCTCAGACTTAAGAGGTGCTGAGACCCCGTTTGGCCATGGGAGAAGCACAGCGTGCAGTCTGCTGCTGGTAGAGCCGGAAACAACCGACAGATCACAGTCTAGAGGAGAAGCAGCTGCAGTGAACACACTCCCCCATCAGAGGTAGAAGCTCTCCCCCATCCAGGGCAGAGAGGTATCAGTCTTGGCCATTGTTTTAAATATGTGTTTGTTTGATATTTCCCTTTCCATGTAGCTAAAAAAAAATCCCCATTCTTTTGTGAAATGAGAAAAATTTGACATCTTTAAGGAGACAAATTGAACCCAAGCCTTGGGTACTGATGGAAATGAACTCACCACCACCATCTGGGGCAGGGTCCTTCCGTCTCTGCCGCAGGACTTCCTGGCTCAGGATGAGGACTGAGCCTCACTCAGAAGCCCCCATGCCTCTCTCACCAGGATACATCTGAATCAATCATCCTTATATCATCCATAGGTGTCTGATCAGGACTCAAGCTGTGTTCCTAGCATAGATACACACAGAGCTGCTTGGATGAAGTGAGAATACAGGGCTCTGGAGTCTCACACTCACCCTCCTTCTTACTCCCCAGGGACCCACAGGCTTTGCCATGAAAACCATGACCCTAAAAAGAGCCTTGCAAACAGTGGTCTTTGAATGGGTCCGTGTGGGGTGAACAGAAAAGCTCAACCTGGGGGCATTTTGAAGGACCCAACCTCCTCTACCTTCTAGCTTCTCCTGGGCCTGATAATTTGGTAAATGCACATACTTTGGACTACTTAAGGTATGAGCTCTTAGCCTGGATGAAAGAAAGAATGTCTCAGTTCAGAGAACGAGCCCATAATCATGTTCTAGAGGCAAGAAAAATGTTTAGCTTTTGTACTTGATGCAATACACTTCTGGATAAGATGGCTACATTTGTACACAATGCTAACCTGTTTCCAAATTTCCATCAATAAAATATAGAAATAGGAAAAGCATGCATAAATGCTAGAAAGTGGAGCAATGTGGCATTGCCAAATCATAAATTCAGATGTCCAAGATATTCTTCCAGAAAAAAAATGGGATACAGCCAAATAGAGATCAACTCAACCCCTGGTAGAACACCAGGAGCATCGCCTGTGGACATCCAGGGCTTAGAGGCAAGGACAGCTTAGGATACAAATAGATTTCAGCCTTCCCCCCGAGAAAGGACTAGAGCCTTGGGTCATAGCAAAAGTGTTGCATAAGGTTGCACTTGATTTGTGTCCAATGAAAAGGGTGACTGCACTAAACAAAGAATGGGAATTCTGTCCCAGCTGTGGTTGCCATTACAAATATTGTTAAAGCAATGTCTCTGATCGGGGTCAGAGAGCAGTGCCAGAGATCTCTGAATTTTCATCTAACCCTCTATAGCTGGAGTGACCTTAGGAAAGCTACTTCATTATCTCTGAACATCAATTTCTTCCATCAGTGAGAATTATCTTAGAGTCAACTCCATAGAGTTGTGAGAATTAAATATAATAAAAATTTAATTAAAATAAAAAAAATATAATAAATTGAGCACAGGGACGGTACTTAGTAGGTAAATATTACTTCCTGGGCTCATTCCAGTGTTAGGTGAGCAAGATGATTCATTTATATCTGATTATTTAAAATAGATAAGTTCAGCTTTACCAATAGCTAATATGCAGACCGACTCAGGTGCCCGCCTTGATCGAGTGTCAAGTGGGCTTTGGTCACGCCTGGCAAAGGCCACATGCTTTTTAAAGGGCAGAGCAGGAGCTCCCTGCAGAAGGTGGACAGTGCTTCTCTCACATGCTTTGCAGCTGTCATCATTTTGTACCTACTATAGTTTCCAAGGGCCCAGCTACACACAAATGCATGTAGACACTATTTTCTTAAGTAGCTGAATCTTTGCTTGTACTATCTCTGGTTCAGCTCTGAGGGTAATGTGAGCCTCACCAAATGATTTACAAAGTCATCCCTCTACTTCAGTCTTCCGGAAGTTTTTAGAAAATTGGAATACTTTCTTACATGTTTGATAGAATACATCAGTGAAAGCATATGGGGCTGGTGTTTTTGGTACATTATAAATTATTGATTCAATTTCTTTAATAGATGTGGGCCTATTCAGATTGTTTTTTCTCAAGTGGCTTTTGGCAGATTGTGTCTTTCAAGGAAATGGGTTGTTTCCTCTAGGTTATCAAATTTGTGAGCATAGAGTGGTTCATAATCTTCCTTTGTTATCTTTTTTAATATTCATGGGCTTTGTAGAAATGTCCCTTTTTCATTTCTGATAAGTTATTTGTATTCTTTCTTAGCCTGGCAAGAGACTTATTGATTTTATTGATTCTTTCAAAGAACTAGCTTTTGGTTTCATGGATTTTCCTTTAAAAAAAATAAAAACCCTTATATATATAGAGTTGGTTTACAATGCTGTGTTAGTTTCTGCTGTACAGCAAAGTGATTCAGAGTTAAAGTGATTCTGTTTTGTATTTAGGTTCATTTGTGCTATATTTTATTTTATTTATTTTTTGTGTGCTATATTTTAGATTCCATATATAAGTGATACCATATGATATTTGTCTTTGTCTGACTTACTTCACTTAGTATGATAATCTGTAGTTCTATCCATATTGCTGCAAAAGGCATTATTTTGTTCTCCCCCTTTTTTAATAGCGCTGAAGAATTGATGCTTTTGTACTATGGTGTTGGAGAAGACTCTAGAGAGTCCTTTGGACTGCAAGAAGATCAAACCAGCCAATCCTAGAGGAAATCAGTCCTGAATATTCATTGGAAGGCCTGATGTTGAAGCTGAAACTCCAATACTTTGGCTACCTGATGTGAAGAACTGACTCATTGGAAAAGACCCTGATGCTGGGAAAGATTGAAGGCAGGAGGAGAAGGAGGCGACAGAGGATGAGCTGGTTGGATGGCATCACTGACTCAATGGGCATGAGTTTGAACAAGCTCCGGGAGTTGGTGATTGACAGGGAAGCCTGGCATGCTGCAGTCCATGGGGTCGCAAAGAGTCAGACACAACTGAGCTACTGAACTGATTACTTTTAATCTATATACATCTCTATTTAAGTGGGTTTATGCAGACAACGGGCTTCCCTTGTAGCTCAGTCAGTAATGAAATCTGCCTGCAATGAAGGAGACCCCAGTTCGATTCCTGAGTCAGGAAGATTTGCTGGAGAAGGGATAGGCTACCCACTCCAGTATTCCTGGGCTTTCTTTGTAGCTCAACTGGTAAAGAATCCGTCTGCAATGCGGGAGACTTGGATTCGATCCCTGGGTTGGGACAATCCCCTGGAGAAGGGAAAGGCTACCCACTCAAGTAGACATTACTTTGCCAACTAAGGTCCGTTTAATCACAGCTTTGGTTTTTCCAGTAGTCATGTATGGATGTGAAAGTTGGACCATAAAGAAGGTTGAGCGCCGAAGAATTGATGCTTTTGAACTGTGGTGTTGGAGAAGACTCTTGAGAGTCCCTTGGACTGCAAGGAGATCAAACCAGTCAATCCTAAAGGAAATCAACCCTGAATATTCATTGGAAGGACTGATGTTGGAAGGACTGATGCTGAAGTTGAAGCTTCAATACTTTGGCCACCTGATGCGAAGAGCCTACTCACTGGGAAAGACCCTGATGCTGGGAAAGACTGAGGGCAGGAGGATAGGAGGATAAGGGTATGACAGAGGATGAGACATAAGTTTGAGCAAGCCCCAAGAGATGGTGAAGGACGGGGAAGCCTGGCATGCTGCAGCTGGTTGCAAAGAGTCAGACACGACTGAGTGACTGGGCAACAACAATTTAGATGATGGACACTTAAAGTGATTATTGACATAGTTGGATTAATATCGACCATATTTGCTATTCTTTTCTATTTGTTGCCCTCGTTTCTGTTTCTATTTTTGTCTTTTAACACATTTTATGCCTTTTGTAGTTTTAAAATTTTTATTTATTTATTTATTTTTGGCTGTGCTGGGCCTTTATTGCTGCGTGTGAGCTTTCTCCAGTTGTGAGTGGGGGCTACTCTTCTTTGCAGTGCTCGGGCTTCTCACTGCTGCGGCTTCTCTTGCAGAGCACAGCCTCCAGAGCACAGGCTCAGTAGTTGTCACATACCTGCTTAGTTGCTCCACAGTCTGTGGAATCTTCCTGGACCAGGGATCGAATCTGTGTCCCCGGAATTGGCAGGTGGATTCTTAACCACTAGAGCACTAGGGTAGTCTGTGCCTTTTGTAGTTTTAATTGAGCGTTTTATGATTCCATTTTCTCTCCTTGATTAGCATATTTGTTGTACTTTTTTTTTTTTTTTTTTTACTGTTTTTAGTGGTTGCGCTAGAATTTTTACTACATGTTTACAACTAATCCAAAACCACTTTCAAGTGACTGTGGTTTCCTACTCATGAAACCTACTCAGTGAAAGTATCTTATATAACAAAATATCTCTAATTTTCCCCTCCCATCCCTTGTATCATCACTGACAATAATTTCGCTTATGTTGCTGCTGCTGCTGCTAAGTCGCTTCAGTCGTGTCCGACTCTGTGCGACCCCACAGAGGGCAGCCCACTAGGCTCCTCTGTCCCTGGGATTCTCCAGGCTTACATGTAAGTATAAATATGCTTATACATATAATTATTTTGAACAAACTGTTATCTGTTAGATCAGTTTAAGAAACTAAACATTTTTATTTTACCTTTACATATTCATTTTTGAGTGTTCTTCCTTTCTTTATAAATAAGACTTTATGACCTATATAATTTTCCTTCTCTCTGAAGAATTTCTTTTAACATTTCTTGCAAGGCTGGTCTGTTGGAAACAAATTCTCTCAGCTTTTTTGTTTGTCTGAGAAAATCTTTTTTTCTCCTTTCTCTTTTTAAGGAGATTTCACCAGGATACAGAGTTCTAGGTCAGTTTTTTTTTTTCTTTCTTTCTCTAGTCACTTAAAATATTACACTCCATTCTCATCTTGCTTGCATAGTTTCTGCTGCTGCTGCTAAGTCGATTCAGTCCTGTCCGACTCTGTGCGACCCCATAGACGGCAGCCTACCAGGCTCCCCCATCCCTGGGATTCTCCAGGCTTACATGTAAGTATAAATATGCTTATACATATAATTATTTTGAACAAACTGTTATCTGTTAGATCAGTTTAAGAAACTAAACATTTTTATTTTACCTTTACATATTCATTTTTGAGTGTTCTTCCTTTCTTTATAAATAAGACTTTATGACCTATATAATTTTCCTTCTCTCTGAAGAATTTCTTTTAACATTTCTTGCAAGGCTGGTCTGTTGGAAACAAATTCTCTCAGCTTTTTTGTTTGTCTGAGAAAATCTTTTTTTCTCCTTTCTCTTTTTAAGGAGATTTCACCAGGATACAGAGTTCTAGGTCAGTTTTTTTTTTTCTTTCTTTCTCTAGTCACTTAAAATATTACACTCCATTCTCATCTTGCTTGCATAGTTTCTGCTGCTGCTGCTAAGTCGATTCAGTCCTGTCCGACTCTGTGCGACCCCATAGACGGCAGCCTACCAGGCTCCCCCATCCCTGGGATTCTCCAGGCAAGAACACTGGAGTGGTTGCCATTTCCTTCTCCAATGCGTGAAAGTGAAAAGTGAAAGCGAAGTCGCTCAGTCGTGTCCGACTCTTAGCAACCCCATGGACTGCAGCCTACCAGGCTTCTCTGTCCATGGGATTTTCCAGGCAAGAGTACTGGAGTGGGGTGCCATTGCCTTCTCTGATAGTTTCTGCTGCTGCTGCTGCTAAGTCGCTTCAGTCGTGTCCCCACAACTGAAGTCGGACTCTGTGCGACCCCATAGACGGCGGCCCCTATAGTTTCTGAGGGGAAGTCAAACATCAGTCTTATGTTTGCTTCTCTATAGGTATGTTCCCCCTGCCCCCTGCCCCAGGCTTCTCTCAAAATTTTCTCTTCACCTTTAATTTTCTGAAGTTGGAACCCAATATGCTGAATTATAGGTTTTTATTATTATTATTCTTTGGCATTTGTCCTCCTTGGTGTTCTCTGAGCTTCCCAGATCTGTGGTTTAGTGTCTCACATTAATTTGAGGGAAATTGTCAGCCATTATTCCTTCATATATTGTTTCTTACCCCCCCACCCCTTTTTATTCTTTTGATAGTCATATCATATATGTGTTACACAATGGCACCCCACTCCAGTGCTCTTGCCTGGAAAATCCCGTGGACGGAGGAGCCTGGTAGGCTGCAGTCCATGGGATCCCTAAGAGTCAGCCACAACTGAGTGATTTCACTTTCACTTTTCTCTTTCATGCATTGGAGAGGGAAATGGCAACCCACTCCAGTGATCTTGCCTGGAGAATCCCGGGGATGGTAGCCTGGTGGGCTTCTGTCTGTGGGCTTCCGTCTATGGGATCGCACAGAGTTGGACACGACTGAAGCGACTTAGCAGCAGCACAGGCTTTGGATGTTCTGTGCTGTTGGTTTTTTTAGATTTGATTTTCAGTTTTGGAAGTTTCTATTGTCATGTCCTCAAGTTCAGAGATTCTTTCCTCAGCCATGTTCAGTCTACTAATAAGCCCATCAAAGGCATTCTTCATTTCTGTTCTAGTCTTTGTGATCTCTAGCATTTCTTATTGATTCTTTCTTAGAATTTCTATCTGCTTACATTACCCATCTGTTCTTGCATGTTGTCTATTTTTTCCATTAGAGCCCTTAGCATATTAATTATACTTGTTTTGAATTTCCAGTCTGATAATTCCAACGTCTCTGCTATCAGTTCAGTTCAGTCGATCAGTCGTGTCCGACTCTTTGCGACCCCATGAATTGCAGCATGCCAGGCCTCCCTGTCCATCACCAACTCCCTGAGTTCACTCAAACTCATGTCCATTGAGTTGGCGATCCCATCCAGCCATCTCATCCTCTGTCATCCCCTTCTCCTCCTGCTCCCAACCCCTCCCAGCATCAGAGTCTTTTCCAATGAGTCAACTCTTCGCATGAGGTGGCCAAAGTACTGGAGTTTCAGCTTTAGCATCATTCCTTCCAAGGAAATCCCAGGGCTGATCTCCTTCAGAATGGACTAGTTGGATCTCCTTGCAGTCCAAGGGACTCTCAGGAGTCTTCTCCAACTCCACAGTTCAAAAGCATCAATTCTTCGGCCCTCAGCCTTCTTCACAGTCCAACTCTCACATCCATACATGACCACTGGAAAAACCATAGCCTTGACTAGACGGACCTTAGTTGGCAAAGTAATGTCTCTGCTTTTGAATATGCTATCTAGGTTGGTCATAACTTTTCTTCCAAGGAGTAAGTGTCTTTTAATTTCATGGCTGCAGTCACCATCTGCAGTGATTTTGGAGCCCAGAAAAATAAAGTCTGACACTGTTTCCACTGTTTCCCCATCTATTTGCCATGAAGTGATGGGACCAGATGCCATGATCTTTGTTTTCTGAATGTTGAGCTTTAAGCCAACTTTTTCACTCTCCTCTTTCACTTTCATCAAGAGGCTTTTTAGTTCCTCTTCACTTTCTGCCATACGGGTGGTGTCATCTGCATATCTGAGGTTATTGATATTTCTCCCAGGCATCTTGATTCCAGCTTGTGCTTCTTCCAGCCCAGCATTTCTCATGATGTACTCTGCATATCCCTGCTATATCTAGCTCTTATTCTGATGCTCATCCAGTATCTTCAAACTGTGTTTTTTCCTCTTTAGAATATGTTGTAATTTTTTTTGTTGAACTCTGCAGATGATGTACTGAGTGAAAGGAACTCTGGTAAATAGACCTTTAGTAATGTGGTGGTAAGTTGTGGGCCAGGGGGAAACTATACAGTCCTGTGATTAGATCTCAGTCTTTTGATGAACCTGTATCTTGGTCTGTGAACTTCACTAGTACTTCTCAGTTGTCTTCCCATCTTAGGTGGGACAGGATGGCTAGAAGGGGCTGGAATTGGGTATTTCCCTTTCCCTGGGTAGATAAGGCTCTGAAAAAGCTCCAGTTAGGCTTTGGTAAAACAGATTTTCAAGAGTCCAGGCATTGTCAAGAACAGAATGCTCTGGTGTATTTCAAAATGATTTCCTTTCCCTCTTCTCTGCCAGAAGCTTGGGGGGATTTTTCTGTGATATTCACTGTTGGGACTCGGTAGGGCTCTTGGAGATAAAACTCACAAAAGTGTCCAATGACTAGGAACCCCTGGAATTTTTAACTCTCAGACTTGTCCATATAGGGCTTTCAGAAATCCATCAATTACAGTTTAGGTTGCTCTGACACTGCTTCCTCTGAGGTTTCTGGTCCATTAACTTGTAATTCTCCCTATCTGCCTATCTCTCCAATTTGGGGAATGGTTTGTCCTGTGATTTCACTTCTCTGAAGAATCTAAGAAATGGTGTTGGTTTTTCAGCTTGTTCAGCCTTTTTTTTTGTTAGGACAGAGTGACAACTTCTAAACTCCTTACATATTGGACTAGAATACCAAAGAGCTGAATCCTAATGTTCTCTGTGAGGAGGTAGAGGACAGCCATGGAAGTCCTCTGTATCATTGACAGCTGTGCTGGTTACTACATGCAAATCACTAAAAGGAGTTATTGAAATTCATGGTGTTACACATTTTTCTTAGACAAAAGGATAAGTGTTCTAAAGTGTTGACGTTAATGGAACTTTTGCTTGATCCTAAATGTGATGGAAAATGAACATTACCTCTCAGGGAAGGGAGAGACATGTCAGATTTGAGTGTTTGAAGGATCACTGTGGCTGCATCAGACAAAATAGGTCTCAGCCAACCTCAGCAAGAATGGCGTTAATCTAGTATTTGGGGTGGAGCTCTTTGTTACTCATTTTGGATACCAAATGTATGGGTTTTTGGGTTTTTTTTCCCTCTTTGTACCGACAAGTTCCCTGACTCTCCAGACACCAACAGGGTATTCTTAATTCAATTAGATTTTGACATCCTGAGTTAGAATTAGACTCCACGGGTTTAAAGACTTATTCCCAGGGAATTTCCTGGTGGTCCAGTGGTTAGGATTCTGTGCTTTCACTCCAGGGGGCTCAAGTTCAATCCCTGGTCAGGAAACTAAGATCCCATGAGCCATGTGGCTGGCCAAAAACAAAAAACAAACAAAAAAACCCTCTCAGTCCCATAAGACTGCCTTTACTTCAGACTTCAGTCACAAATGTCAGTCCCCAGGTTACCCACATTACTGTCTCACTAGGATTCCCATGACCACCCTCTGTCCCAAGTTTTGATAACTTGCTAGAACAGTTCACAGAACTGAGCAAAACAGTTTACTTACAATGGTTTATCATAGAGGAACTCAGGAACACCCACATGGAGGAGACGCGTAGGTCATGGAAGGAGGGCACGATGTCTCGCTCACCACCCTCCCAGCTCTTCAGTGTGTTCACCAACCAGGAAAACTCTCTGAATTACATTGTTTACCTCCATTTTATGGAGGTTTAATCATGTAGGCATGCATCATCAATTATTAAATCAATCTTCAGCCTCTCTACCTCCTGGAAGTTGGGGACTGGGGATGAAACTTTCAAGATTCTTATCAAGGTTTGGTCTTTCTGGTGACCAGCCCCCATCTTGAACTAAGGCATTTGCTAAGAGTCATCTTATTAAAAGAAAACACACTTCTCTCACTCAGGAAATCCCAAGGCATATGGAGTTCCATGCCAGGGAAAGGGGACAAAGACCGAGTATGTATTTCTTATGTCACAGAGGTTCAGGCAGATTGGAGGGAGACTGTTAGTTCTTTAAAGAAGCCTGGGAATTTGCTGTATGTCTCAGGAAACTCAAACAGGGGCTCTGTATCAACCTAGATGGGTGGGGTGGGGAGGGAGATGGGAGGAGGTTCAAAAGGGAGGGGATATATATGTATACCTATGGCTGACTCATGTTGAGGCTTGACAGAAAATAACAAAATTCTGTAAAGCGATTATCCTTCCAATTAAAAAAAATATATGTGTATATATATAAAAGAAGCCTGACTCTGGATGGGGGGAAAAATGTAGGATGGACTCTATGAGGCATGGATATTCCAGGTAGTTTTTGAAAATGAGAAAGCTTAGGTGTTTAAATGGAGGACATTAAAGAGAGAGAAGAGAGAGGGTATATTTAAATGCACCATAATAAAGAGGATGCATGTGGAATGGCAGCCAGGGCCGAGGAGGAAAGAATGACCTCTGAGAGAGAAGGGACTGTGCCCGCCATTGTGACAGGGAGGAAGGAGGGAAGGATGCAGACAAATGTATAAATTTGGGGTAAGAGCTGAGGCAGTTCCTGATGACAGTTTAGAATTTCCCTGTGAGATCCAATATTTTGGCCACCTGATGCAACGAGCTGACCCACTGGAAAAGATTCTGATGCCGGGAAAGACTAAAGGCAGGAGGTAAAGGGGATGACAGAGGGTGAGATGGTTGGATGGCATCACCAATTCAATGGACATGAGTTTGAGCAAACTCCGGAAAATGGTGAAGGACAGGGAAGCCTAGTGTGCTGCAGTCCACGGGGTCACAAAGAGACACGACTGAGCAACTGAAACACGACGACAATGAGGTAAAAGTGGGAAAGTCACCATCGGACAGGGAGAGAAATAGAGAGCAGTCCGGGGTTGGTAAAGGCCTGGAGGACTTGAAATTCTTGGGAATGTTTGGAGAATTTAGAGAGGAGTAGGGTGAAAAACTCCCAGGTGGCATAGTGGTAAAGAATCTGCCTGGCAATCTGCCTGGAGATGAAATAGAAGCAGGTCCAATCCCTGGGTCAGGAAGATCCCCTGGAGTAGGAAATGACAACCCACTGCAGTATTCTTGCCTGGAAAATTCCATAGACAGAGGAGCCTGGTGGGCTACAGTCCGTGGCATCTCAGAGATCTGGACATGATTGAGCATGCATGCATGCAACAGCACAGAGCGGGAAACTCAAACCATGAAAAAAAAAAAAGCCATAAACGGGACTCTTTCATATGAATTATGACTATTGTCTCCATCAAAAGATAACACAGAGAGGGTGATAAAACAAGTTATGAAACTGGAGACAGTTGTCCAAACAATTGAATGTTTACCAATTTATAACACATTTAACTCTCATCATACCAGTATCTAGTGTATACAGAAAGCTTCTAAATCAATAAGAAAAAAGAATAATCAATAGAAAACTGAGCAAAGACCTTGAACAGACATTTTACCAAAGGGTAAACTCATCATGTTGATGTTTGACAGAAAACAATAAAATTCTGTAATTATCCTTATTATCCTTCAGTTAAAAAAGAAAAAAAAGAGTAAACTCAAATGACTAATAGATACATGAAAAGATGTTTGATATTATTCATAATCAGGAAAATAAAAATTAAATCTACAGTGAGATAATACTATACAACAAACAGATTATCAAAAAATGAGAAATCAACACTTGTAAAGTATTGGCAAGGATTACATAGTATTTTCCAATTTCTGCTGGAATAAATTACCACAATCCTAGTGGCTTAAAACAACACCTATTTCTGGAGGTCAGTCTCCTGGGATAAATTCAAGATGTTGGCAGGGCTAGTTCTTTATGGAGCCTATAGGAAAGAATCTGTTTTCCAGACTTCTACAGCTTCTAGAGGCTATCTACTTTCCTTGGTTTGTAGTCCTGAAACTGTATACCTCAAGCTGGGACTTGAACCCACATGCTGGTACTTGAACTCAGCCAAAACCCAGACTAGGGCTTGAACTCATGGTCTTTTAATCAGAATTACTCATGTGGTTTCTGGACTTACTGAGGCTCAGCACAAGAATTAAGCAGGCTACACCTTTATAATCAAAGGAAAGTGGGGAGGGGGAGAAGACCACCTTCCTCCTCATTCTCTGAGTAGAGGACAGGCTTACATCACTCACTCCTCCTTCGCTTCAGGCAGGAGAGCATTTGATCCTGTGAGGTCAAACTAGGACTGTCATGGTGTTTATTCAAATCAGCAGAAGGGTGGTGACATATACTAAACTTGGTTAAAATCATCTCAGGTTTCAGTGTAATGAGGTTCTCTCACTTTGGAATGTTACCTCTCCCTGATATTCCTGTCCTTGGTTCTAAGGATGATCATCTTGCTGGACTTGAGCAGCAGGATGCAGGCCTCATTTTTTTTTTCACTTAATGGCCAGGGGCATATCCTGTGCCTTTATTGATGGCTTTATAGTTAAGCAAGTCTGCTGCATTCCAATAGCTTTCTTGAGTGATCATTAACTTATAGTGGTCTCCCAAAGTTTCCTAAGTTTCCCTATCTATAACCCCCTAGTGGGATTTCTAAAACTACCTATATAACTATCCTATTCTACCCTTATCAGTCCCTCCTTTCATCTTCAAAGTCAGCAATGTAGCATCTTCAAGCCTCTCTTGGAGAAAGCAATGGCACCCCACTCCAGTACTCTTGCCTGGAAAATCCCTTGGACGGAGGAGCCTGGTAGGCTACAGTCCATGGGGTCGCTAAGAGTCAGACATGACTGAGCCACTTCACTTTCCCTTTTCACTTTCATGCATTGGAGAAGGAAATGGCACCCCACTCCACTGTTCTTGCCTGGAGAATCCCAGGGACGGGGGAGCCTGGAGGGCTGCCTTCTATGGGGTCGCCCAGAGTTGGACACGACTGAAGCGACTTAGCAGCAACAGCAGCAAGCCTCTCTCACCTCTTCTGACCTCTGCTTTTCCTATCACATCTCCTGTGACTCTGAACCTCATGCCACCCTCTTATAAGTGTCATTATCATTACATTGGCCACCCCCATTCCCTCCAGTCTCCCCAAGTCAAGAGCCTTAACTAATCACATCTACAAAGTTTTTTACAATCTAAGAAAAGGAAGCGTACTAAGAGATTCTTGGAATTAGGACATGGACTTTTGGGGGCCATTATTCTGCCTACCACAGACCGGAACAACGGGAACTCGTTGTGCTGCGGTAAATGTGTGTACTTGGTACAGCTGAAATTGTGTAACTCAGATTGAGACTTGAACACATGGGCTGGAACTCGAATCCATCCAAAACTCAGATTGAGACTTAAACCCATGGTCTTTTCATTGAGATCACACACGTGGTTTCAGGACTTAATGAAGCTTGGGTTCTTGATGTCTCATCACAGAAAGAATTCAGTGAGAGACAAAGTAGTAGATAAGAAGTGAATTTATTTAGAGAGAAACAGACTCCACGAATAGAGCACTGGCCATCTCAGAAGGAGAGAGTGGCCTTGAAATATGGCATGATTAATTTTTATGGGCTGGGTAATTTCATAGGCTAATGAGTGGGAAGACTATTGCAACTATTTTGGGGTAAGGGGTAGGGATTTCCAGGAATTGGGCCACGACTCACTTTTTTGCCTTTGATGGTTGGCCTCAGAATTGTCATGGTGTGGGTGGGTGTGTCATTAGCAAGCATTAGCTTGCTCTGATGTGTTACGATGAGTATATGTATATGAAGCTCAAGGTCTAGTGGAAGTCTACTCATTTGCCATCTTGGACTTGGTTGATTCTATTCAGTTTATATTTATCCTCAGGCTATATAATTCTTTTAAAAGTTTGTGCCCTGCTCCCTTCCTTCCTGTTTCAAAACTGCTTTAGAAAACAATTGGCTATTTCCCAACAGAATTGAACTCGTGCATTTCCTATGACCCAGAAGTTGCACTTCCAGCCTCCACCTGAGAGAACCCTTGCACCCAGGTACCAGAATAATCAGAGAGATCTAGTCCGAGTATCTCTCTAATCTCATCTCCTTTTATTTTTGGACTTGCTGACTCTTCTTCAGACACAAAGGGTGTTATAAGATGAAGAATTTCACTGACCTTTGTCCCTTGGTTCCTGGGACAGAGCTCCTGAATCCTTGGAATTTCCTCAGCGATAGAAGTGTCTTTGTTTTGTTAGTTTTTGGCTGTGCTAGGTCTTTGTTCCAGCACTCAGGCTTGGTTGCCCCATGGCATGTGGGATCTTAGTTCCATGACCAGGGACCCTCTACATCGGAAGGTGAATTTTTAACTACCAGACCATGAGGAAAGTCCTAGAAGTGCCTCTGTTATTCATGGTGGGCCCTCAGACCACACCTAAGTTCATGCAAATGAAGTGACTCAGGATGGGGGCTGGTCATGCTAGAAAGACCACATGATAAGAGGGTTGGGGCTTTGAGTCATGTGACATGAGCCCATCTTATGGGGGAAAGGGCCGCAGATTGAACTACATGGGCAACAGATGATTAATCATACCTACTTAATGAAACCCTGGACACAGAAATAAAACTTGGGACACAAAAGCTCAGGGGAGACTCCCTGGATAATAATACTCTGTTCTAGGAGGGTGATACATCCTGATGGTGGGGAGGAGACATGGAAACTTTGTGTTTGGAATCCTCCCAGATCTTGCCCTGTGAGACTCTTCTTCCTGACTTGAATCCTTTTTATTACTGTAAGATTGTAATCATAAGTACAGTGAGTACCTGAGTTCTATGAGTTCTTTTAATGAATTCCTAAACTCAAGGAGTAGGGGGAATCTCCATATGTGTAACCAGTTGTGGGTGGCCTGGGGACCCCTGAGCTTGGAGCTGGTGTCTGAAGTGGGGATAGTCTTATGGGGAATGTGCCCTTAACTTGTGAAGTTTGGCCTAACTCTGAGCAGTTAGTGATAGAACTGCACTGTGCAGACCCTTCTGTGTGGGATCACGCCTTGAAACTGCTACGCTGCTCCTTATTCTGCTGGAGCTTCTTCTGCTGCTGCATCTTATCACCTTAGATGGCTGCATGTCTTGTCTTAGATGTCAGCTCAGTGGGAAACCTGCTTATTTAACTTCTATGCAGAGTACATCATGCAAAATACCAGGCTAGGTGAATCACAAACTGGAATCAAGATTGCCGGGAGAAATATCAACAACCTCAGATGGGCAGATGATACCACTCTAATGACAGAAAGCGAAGAGAAACTAAAAAGCCTCTTAATGAAGGTGAAAGAGGAGAGTGAAAAAGCTGGATTGAAACTCAATAGTCAAAAAACTATAATCATGGCATCCAGTCCTACCCCTTCACAGCAAATAAAAGGGGAAAAGTAGAAGCAGTGACAGATTTTATTTTCCTGGGCTCCAAAATCACTGTGAACAGTGACTGCAGCCATGAAATTAACAGATGCTTGCTCCTTGGAAGGAAAGCTATGACAAACCTAGAATGTATTAAAAAGCAGAGTCATCACTTTGCTAACAAAGGTCTGTATAGTCAAAGCTATGGTTTATCCAGTGGTCATGTACGGATGTGAGAGTTGGACCATAAAGAAGGCTGAGCGCTAAAGAATTGATGTTTTTGAACTGTGGTTCTGGAGAAGACTCTTGACAGCCCCTTGGACTGCAAGGAGATCAAATCAGTCAGTCCTAAAGGAAATCCTGAATATTCATTGGAAGGACTAATGCTGAAACTTAAGCTGCAATACTTTGGCCACCTGATGCAAAGAGCCAACTCACTGGAAAAGACCTGATGCTGGGAAAGATTGAAGGCAGGAGGAGAAGGGGACGACAGAGGATGAGATGGTTAGATAGCATCACCAACTCAAGGGACATGAATTTGAGCAAACTCTGGGAGACAGTAGAGGACAGAGGAGCCTGGCGTGCTGCAGTCCATGGTGTTGCAAAGAGTAGGACAGCTAGTGACTGACAGTAGCAACAATATTGTTGCTAACAACAATAGCAACAGTGGGAAATACCACAAAACCTCCCGTCCTGGTACTTTCCGTCTCTTTCCCTGCTTTTGTTCCTAATTAGGACATCTCATCATTTAACATACAATATAGCCTATCTATTTTTAAAATATTAATTGTAGTCCTCCACATCTAGAATACCCATGTGGGAAGGAATTTTATCAGTTTTGATCACCGTTCTATCCCAATGCCTAAAGTAGTGCCTGGCATCTACTATAGTAGATGCTCAAGAAATGCTCATGGAGATGCTCAGGGAATGAATGAGTAATAGCAAAAATGTCAGCTCCCCAAGTGTCTACTAATAGTAGACCAAATAAATATAACAGAATACCAAACAACAGTGAATAAACTACACATACAACATGGGTGAATCTCACAAGCCTAATGTTGATGATACGAACAAATGACTGGAAAATATACAATATGATTCTGTCCACAAAAAGTCAAAAAGAGGCACACACATCTAGGAGTAAAAGTTGAAACAGAGGCATGAGAATTAATATCAGGCTAATGATCACCTCTGAGAGGGAGGTGGTAGGGAGAGGAGACAATTGGGGAGGACACATATGCGGCCTCACGTGTGCTGTACAAATGTACATACATGTGTGCTCAGTAGTGTCCAACTCTTTGTAATCCCATGGACTGTATGTAGCCTGCTAGGCTCCTCTCTTCATGGGATTTTCCCAGCTAGAATACTGGAGTGGGTTGCCATTTCCTTCTCCAGAGGATCTTCCCAACCCAGGGATTGAATCCTCATCTCGCATCTCCTGCATTGGCAGGTGGGTTTTTTACCATTAGCACAACCTCTCAGGTACTGACAATGCCCTAAGTCCTGATTCCAGGGTATTCTCATTGTGATTATTCTTGAAACTGTACATACACATTTCATATACTCTTCTGTATGTCTGACATATTTTACAGTTTAAGAAGAGGAGAGAAAAAACCATAAAAGGATGACTGAATACTGTTGAGTTCTCAGTTCCATTGATGAATTTACTGTGAATTTAGAGTGATAGCAAGGCTGTGCTGCCTCTGGCAGCACTTAGATACCTGAGGGTACATCTGGAGAAGGCAGAGTTGGATTCGTCTGTCACTGGAGTTTTGCAGGTGGGAGACATGAAGGTAAAGCGAGCAAGGAAATTTAGTGTACTGGCAAGAGAACAACTGAAAACTTGTTCTGTGGAAACAAGGCTAAAAGGGGAGGCAGGTGAAACCAGGAGGGAGAAAGCGGAAATCCTGGGAAGACCTGGTTTGGGCCAGGAATCAGAGATCTTGAGGACCCACGGAGGTCAATGAGCTGGACTCCATGAAAGTAAAAAGCTGCAAGACGATGCAGTCATGGGGTTGGGAGGTGTTCAAAGGGGGCACAAGATGATGTCTGGGTGCAGCAGGGGCTGAATTGTCATAAACATATTTATTTTAAAAATATTTCTATTTATTTATTTGTCTGTGCTGGGTCTTAGATGTGGCATGTGAGATCTAGTTCCCTGACCAGGGATTGAACCTGGGCTTTCTGCTTTGGGAGCATGGAGTCTTAGCCACTAGATCACCAGGGAAGTCCCAGACATATATATCTTAGTTCCCACAACCTGCAGAAATCCCTCTACCCCAAACCAGCCTAAATAAAGCAACATTCAAAGCACATCAGCATCCCACTATGCAGAGGTACCTTGGGACGGGACGTGCTCCCCAGCATGAGTCACTGGAGCCAAAGGATTTGGGGCTGCTCCCTTTTCTCTGACCCAGGCACTTCTGGCTCCATCTGCAGTATGTATCCAGTTGCAAACGTTTAGCACCATTAGCCCTATTAGCTCCACTAGGTATCCTGGTCTGTCACCATCATCTGTCATCTAACTATTGCAACAGCCTCTTAACCTCTCCCTCCACTTCCCCTGTGCGTCCTGCCGACTTCATCTTTGTGGCAACAGTGGCCATGTTCACTGGCAGTAATGGATCATCCTGATTCCCCCCCACAATAATGGATATAGCAAAAAGGAAGGGAGAGCCACAAACTTATGGACAACATCTCAAGAAAAAGAGATGACAAAGTAGTCACAGAGGCCCATAATTATATTGGCGATTAAAAAAAATTTAATTTACATGTAGTAAAATTCACTCTTTTTGGTGTACAGTTTAAGTCTTGACAATGCAGAAAGTCATGTGATGATCACCACAAATCAAGATACAGATTCGCTCCATGGTTCCTAAAATTTTACCCAGGCTGTAGTCAACCCTCCTCTGCCCCCACCCTACCAACTCCTGGGGACCACCCATCTGTTCTCCATCTCTTGGAGTTTTGCCTTTTCTAGAATGTCATATAAATGTCATATACATGGAATCATTCTGTTTGGATCCCTTTGAGTCTGGCTTCTTTCACTCAGCGTAACGCTTTTGAGAATCATTCACGTTGTTGCTGAGTAGTCTTCCACGCTGTGGATGTAACTGAAGGACTTTGGGGTTGTTTCCAGTCTGTCCCAGGAACTGAGAGAATACAAGATGCCATTCAGTGGCAATATAGATTTGGACTTGACTAATCAACCTGACCTGATACATACAGCATTTTCATTCTTTTCAAAGGCATATGGCACATTTACCAAAATAGAACATATTCTGGGTCATAAAGAATCTATAAGCAGATTTCATATAATTGAAGTAATTCAGAGTCTCTGACTTTTGTATAATTAAATTGAAACTCAATAACAGGAAGATAACTAGAAAATCCCCTAATACTTGGAAACTAAGTGACACCCTTCTATTATTAATACATAACTCATAGGCCAAGAGAAAAATCAAAATGGAAATTTAAATATTTTGAGCTAAATGATTCTTTTAAAAAACACTTAAAACTTGTGAGAGACAGTAAAGCAGTGCCTAAGAGGAAAATTATAGCTTTAAATGTACCTAGTCAAAAAGAAGTTTGAAAATGAGCCTAGCTTCCAACTTAAGAAACAAACAAAAGGACAATAAATATCCCTCTACAGTAGAAACACAGACATGATAAATTTGGACAGAGATCAATGAAATAGAAGACACAATAGAAAAAAAAACAAATGATAAAATGGACAAAATTTCAGCAAGACTGATCAAGAAAAACACCAAGAGCCCCAATATCAGAATGAAAAGTGGGACATCACTACAGATTCTACAGACATCTGAGGGATAATATGAGGATGTTATGAATAACATGTCAGTAAATCTGAAACTTTGGATGAAAAGGAAAAATATTTCAAAAACACAGTTTACCAAAGTGATACAGGAAGAAGTGGATAATCTGCATGGTCCTCTAGCAAAGGAAATGATTCTGTAATTTAAAACCTTTCCACAATAAAAATCAAGATACAGATGGTTATTAGTATCCTCACTGAAAATCTATCAAGCAGAAATTTATGATTTATGTACTATTGTCTATGTATAAAATATATGTTACCTAGAAAGCTGTCGGTGTTCACTTGAATAATATAGGGAATGGTGGGTGAGGGTACAGATGGAGCAAAGTTGGCTACATACTGATGATTACTGAAGCCCAACATTGGGCTTATTATACCTTCTTAGGGCCTACTTTTGAACATGCAATTTTTCATAATCAAATGTTTTTGTTTAAAATAAAAAAAGTCAGACCATAGCATCACTGTGCAAAACCCTCCACCAGCTATGTAGCTCCCTCTGAGTCAAAGCCACAGTGGGCTGGCTGATGGCCAACTAACCAGGCTCTTCCGGATCTGGTCACCCTGGCACCCTCTGGAATCGCATCGCCACCACACTCTCACTCACTCACTTTCGTATCACTCTGACCTCCTTCTTATTGCTTGCACACATCCAAGGCATACTCTCATTTCAGGGTCTTTGCCTGTCCTGTTCCCTTTGTGTCACATCTTCATTTTTCAGATTCAGCATGTTTTGCCTAAGTCAAACCTTTGCTCTAACATCACCCTTTCAGTGAAGACTTCCCTGACCAAAGTCAAAGTAAAATAACCCCATAAATTGCCCTCTCCTCATCATGCTTTTCTCCAGAGCATCTGCATCATGACATATGGAATATTTACTTGTGTTTTTATTTATTGCCTAGTTCCCTCAAAAATGCAGACTTCAACCAGACAGGGACATTCACACCTGTACCCCAGAGTCCAGAATGGCACAGTAGGTGCTCAATAAACATGTACTGAATGAATGAGTAAAAAACGTGCTCAGCTTCTCCAAGGGGTGTGGTAGGGCACCAGACCTGGTCCATAGTCCCCTGAGCCTGAGTCACTCCTGACCCCTGTCCCCGCCCCCACCTTGTTGTTAGGGAACAGTGATATCCCTTTAGAGGGAGAGATAGGAGGCTTCTCTGGGAGCCAGAAGACCTGGATCGTCCTCTTAGTGGTTTTGGAAAAATGGGGACTATGGAATCTTGTAAGATGATTTTGGACTCTGGTTCTGCCACTTATCAGCTCTGAGATGCTGCTGGGTCACTGCACTTCCCTGACCATATATTTGTTTCCTCATCTGCCCAATGGCAACAAAACCAAAACCAACCCCACAGGATGGTTGTGATGGTTGGAATAACCAAAGGGACCAGATTTGCCCACGGAAGCGCTTTCACTGCCAGATGCCGATGATAAGAATTTTGGCAGCTCTGCGAGAATTTCCAAAGGGTCTTTTACCTGAGGCGGCCACATCACCTTTCGCGGTGTTTGTTGCCTTGTCTTTTTTTAAATGAAAGGCTGGCCCTTGTCTCTCCCTGCGCCCTCCCTCTTAGCCCCCAACCCCCTGCTCCCGCCCGCCGCCCTGCGCCCTGGACACGCGCCCTACCTCTCCTTGCACCTTCGTCCCACACTTTTCGCTCTCCACGCGCCCATCCCACACCATTCCTCACCCCGCGCCCTCCCTCTCTCGGCGCCCGCCCCGCATCCTCGCCCTGCGCCCTCCCGCTCCCCGCGCTCTCGCGCCCGCCCGCTCCGTGCCCGCTTCGTGCCCGCTTCGTGCCCGTTCCGTGCTCGCTCCGCGCTCGCTCGCTCGCGCTCCCCGGCGCCGGCTGCGGAGGGAGCCGCTCTGCCCGCAGCTGGCGCAGCGCGGGGGCGGCCGCGGGTGGGCGGGTGCCGCGGGCCCGAGTGCCGAGCATGAGCCACCGCCGGCGCCGGCCGCGCGCTGCTTGGGGCCCGACTGCGGCGCGAGGGCTGCGCGGGAGCTACGCTGGCCCGGACCGAGGTAGGCAGCGGCCGCCCGATCCTCAGTCCCTCCGTCCCTCCCTCCCTCCTGCGGGCCGTCCCCTCCGGTCGCCCGCGCGGGCAGGGCGGGGCGTACGCGGGTCCAGGGTCCCGCCTGGCGCGGCCGTCGTGGGGCCGGGGCGCGGGCTCCCGGCGCGGGTCAGGGGACGCGCGTTGAGAAGGGCGTGCGGGAGCCCAGTGCGGAGTTCCCCGGAACTCCGCCAGGGGCTGGACAGCGCCAGGACCCCCCAGTCCCCAGCCCCTGTGGGGCACCGGGCGGTCTCAGCCTGGGCGTGGCGGGAGCTCACTTGGCAGGCTGGCGTGGGCTCCCGCGCGCGGGTCGCCTGCCCCGGGCCTGGCGTGGAGGAGGGGGCTGGAAAATCTGAGGAGCTGGGGCTGCGCAGTTGGAAGTTTCCATTTGCTTGTCTGCATTCTGGGCCCCGCGGTGGCATCTCACGCCCTTGCTGTGTGGCGAGGAATTGGGGCGTGAGCGCAGCCTTTGAGGAGAGCCGGCTAGGGCGAGATGCCCCTCTCTGCACCGTGGGCAAGGGTCATTTGAAGGACCGCGCTCTCTTTGCCCCAGCGCGCCCCCCCCCCCCCGATGGAAACAGTCAGGGGCAGGTGCAGCTAGTTCTGATCTGCGCCTGTGGGGCGGGGGGAGGGGGCACTGGGTCTAGGGAAAGACACGCAACCGGCCCCTCGCGCCCTCATCTCTAGCTGCTTGGGAGCGCTGGAGCTGATGGACAGTTACAGGGAGGCTGCCTATTTCTTGGGAGCCACCTGGGGCTGAGATGTGGTGGGGCTGGGACACCCTCCTTCCCTGCTTAGAACTGGGAGCCCCATCAGGTTCAGCCTCCCCACTGCTCTCATACTTCCCCTACCCTCCAGACCAATGGAAGGGCTCTGATGGCCACCTGCCCTGGGAGCTCAGGCCGTCCAGAGTGAGCTTGGCGTGCTGAGGGACCTCGAAGAGGCAGTGGTCTGTTCTGCCCCTCAGGGGTCTCCCACCTCCCTCTGGACATAGTCTTTCCCAGCCTAGCGTGGGTCCAGGCCCTTCCCTGCCCAGGTAGGAGGCTTAGAGAGCAAAGCAGTAGCTCTTGTGTGCAGTTGGGAGGCCACGGGTATTGACTTTGGAGCTGTGGGCAGGCTGCAGGCTCCTTCGAGACTCAGTTTCCTTGTCTGTAGAATGACACCGTGGTTTCAGCGACTTCTGAGGGTATGTCCCCTACACCTGGGGACACTTTACACCTCAGGACCCCAGCCCAGAATAAGAGGAGGGGATTCAGAGTAGGGGGATGTGGAGGGCCTTGGCTGGGGGCACAAGAGTAGGTTTTCCCCCCTCCTGCCTTTCTTCGTTCGTAGGGACGTGTATCATAGTGACCGCATGGGCCTGGGTGGGGGTGGCAGCAGAATCTGCAAGCCCTGCCCCTGAGAAGAGTAGGCAGTGTGGACCCACAGGCTAACACCCTCC
Source organism: Bos taurus (assembly GCF_002263795.3). NCBI lineage: Eukaryota > Metazoa > Chordata > Mammalia > Artiodactyla > Bovidae > Bos > Bos taurus. The sequence goes on along the minus strand of NC_037355.1, from coordinate 13,681,488 downwards.
CGAGGGCAGCTGTGTGCTTAAGCACATGGCTCCGGGGTTGGGGAGCATAAACAGGTGTCCCCAGGTATGCCCCGGGGGCCAGAGAGCCAGCCAACAAGTTTGTTTTTCTCTGGGAGGCATCCTCGAACTGCCAGCCTGATGGCTCCCTTCCACCTGGCAAATCGTGGAAATGGAACAGTTCACACAGAGCAGAGGGGTTTTTTGGTGTAACTTAGCAACTGCAGGCAGAGGAGGAGGAGGAGGAGGAGGAGGGGGAGGAGGGGGAGGGGGAAGAAGAGGATGGAGAGGAGGAGGAGGATGCGGGGAGGAGCAGTAGGAAGGGGAGGGGGAGGAGGGAGAAATACCAGCACCACCAGCATCTGTGCTGGGTTAGCCTGAGTGAGGCTGGTGGGCCCAGGCTGATGGGGTAGGGCATCCCCTGCAGCCGGCCAGGCCAGGAACAGACCCACCAGTCTGTCTCCTGGGTCCTCCAGAGAAGATCCATTGGAGGCTGTGCCCACCTGTCTCCTTATCTGTGATAATAGGCCGAATGGGTGGGACTGGAATAGCTTTGGTTGATATTTGTTTTTTTGACCACAGAACCCTGTTCTGAAGCCGTATGTTTCAAAGCCAAGTTGGTCAAATAGACCAAGTGAAGGTGCAGGGCTAGGAGCTGAAGCTGGGCCCGGGGTGGGCGAGTGTCGGCTGCACCTCTCCGCATGACCCTACCCCAGAAGAGGGGCCCCGGGCAGCCCCACAGAACCTGCTGGGGGTAGGTGCCAGGCCACAGTGTGGGAGAGGGGCAGAGAAGCAGGAGACGCCTGTCCAGGTGGTCTTGGCTCAGTGTGGCTCCCGGTCCGGTGGCCCTCCTACTGCCCCCTGCTGGGCCGCCTCCTCCCTCCCTCTCCCCTCCCGAGGCCATCTGCTTGCTTCAGCCCTGGTCCGCGCTGGCTGTTTTTTCTCTCAGAGCCTCCAAATGCTGAGCAGAAATCTGCCTCGTGGAGCTCCCACCCACTGCAGGCTGCCGCTCATCCCTTTGCCCTCGCCTGCCCACCTCCCTCCTGAGATGTGTGTTTACTTAGCAACGCGGCTTCCAGCTGAATCCAAGAAGAGAGGCAGGGAGCTCGGAGGGAGGCGGCGGGGATGAAGGGAGGCCTGGAGTCACAGGGCGGCTTCGGTGGGAGGCTGCCGGGCCCTTGGCCACAGGAGGGAAGGGTGGCCTCTGACACCCACTGGCCGCATGTCAGGGCCCCCGATCTGCTGGGGTCTGGGAGGACACTCTGCCCTCTTTTAAGACTAAGTGTGTTTCTCACTTCTTTCTGGGCACAGAGGCTGGGGCTCTGTGTGTGTGTGTGTGCATGTCAGAGAATGAACACAAGGATGCCCTGGGCAGAGTGAACTGGCCGCTGTGGATGCATTCAGAATGTCCCTGCAGTGGGGACACTGGGAAGTCCCAGTCTCACAACCCCAAAGCAAGCTTTGGGAAGGTCAGCAGATGTCAGCATGGCGGGAACCGTGGAAGGGAGAGTCGAGAACCTCATGTTCTGGCCCACACAGAGTATGGGAGGGCGGGGGGGCCAGGAGTGGAGAGCAGGGATCACCCTGGGGCAGGGAAGGGATGGGGCTCAGGCCTGCAGAAAGGTGACAGGTGTCTGGTATGGCGGTGTTAGGGTCACACGGATGCCTGTAGGGCCAGGGAGGGGCGGGGGTGTGAGCGCTGCCTGGCACTGACCCTGCCTCAGGATGGACAGACATGGCTTCCCGTGTGTGTGTGCGAAGCATTTCCTCAGAGCCCCACAGGGGCTTGGGGCAGGATTCAGGGCAACACCCAGGGATCCTGCCCTGGACGCTTCTTCCCAGCTCACTGGACAGGGCAGCTCCTCAGGGCTGGTGTGCTGGCCGGGGAGGGGAGGGGCAGGCTGTGGCCTGTGCCGCCTGGGGTGGTGGCAGGAGCTTGGGGTCCCCGGTGTCCCTTTGGAGTGGCTCTGGGTTCTCCACAGTGCAGGGTGACTTTGGGGAGTGGTGGGTGAGTGCCAGCTCAGGGAGGAGGGGCCTGGGCCTTGGTAAGTGTCCTAGCTCTTCAGAGGAGAGGCCCCCGTTTCTCCTGGGGGACACACGTGCTGAGACCCCCAGCCAGGGAGCTGGCCCGGTAGGTGTAGCCTTGAGAACTCAGGGGGCGCTTAAATCGGCTTGTCCAGCTCCCCCCACCCCGGGCTCCCCCCAGGTGCAGTGCTGCTACCCTCGATGACTTGCCTCAGAGGTGAAGCCACTTGCCTACTGCTTCTCCCAGTTTCAACACAACAAACCTTCCTCAGCTGTCTCCCCCTCTGGCTCTTTTGCACCCTGCTCTCCTCCCTTGCACGGGGCCGACTGTGAAGGGTGTTCTCTGCTTGCTCGCCGCACACCATCACCTCCCACACAGCCCGGCCCACTCCCATCTGTGCGCCCCCCACTCCTGGGAAACAGGCTCCAGAGGCCCGGGGACGTCTCCAGCCCTGCTCCCAGGCTGTGGTCCCCTGGGCTCTGCAGGTCCCCCCTTCCTCTCCTGGGGCACTCGGTGTCCCCCTTCCTAGGGACCTGGGCCTCCACTTTCTCTTCTCAACCCTGGCTTCCGTTTCTTCCTTGGTGCTGATCCCAACCCAGCTCTTCCGGGCAGCATTCAAGCCCAGACCCGCCTGCTGCCTTCTAGGTGAGCACTGTCGTTGCACCCCTAAGCCTCCCCTGCCCCATCTCCTCTCTGAGCAGCTGGGACAGCCAGGGTCTCTCCTGGACCTCTGCCAGGTCAGCCCTGGCATTGACTGAGTGTTCAGCTAGTTTGCCCCCACCGCGACCTCTCTTCCCTTCTCCTCCCACTGCCCCCTCCTGGGGCCGGGCGGCCCTCCCCTGGCCTGGACACCCCAGCAGCCCCCTGCCCCTGCAGTGCCTGCCCTATAGCGCAGCCTGGTGACCTTTTTAACCTTCTCTTTGTAAAAATGCTGAGCCTTACGCTCCATGCAGCCCTGGCTCTCCCCACCTAGTCGGCTCCCAGCCTTCCTCAGGGTGCCTTCCTGCACAGGTGCGCTTTGAGGGTGCCCTGGGCGTGCAGTGTAATTGTCAGGGCGTGATCCCTCGGGGTCAAGTCTATACTTGGCCCACTGGCCCCAGTTGGACCACCAGCTCTGAGAGTGTGGCTGTGCTGGAGGACTCAGCAGACATTTGTGGGATGTGTGTGAAAATCTGTGAGCTGCTGTGTGTGGCGGGGTAGAGAAGTGCGGATCTGTGTCTGGGAACCTGTGTGTTGGGGGTGGAGGCGTGCCCCCTCCCTTGGCCATCTTGCTTCCCCTTTCAGGGAGGGGAGAGGGGAGCAGATCCACAGGTTCTGGGAATGGCAAGAGGGGGGCGTCTCTGGGGATCCAGACCCCTGTTCAAGAAGGAGTAGGGGGGCGTCTGGGAGGCCAGGCCCTCGCCTGTTGTCACCACTTCCGTTTCTCCAAGTGTCACCCTCAGACTCTACCTTGAAGAGAGAGTTCTCCCTGGATCTGGTTGTCATGGCAACGCTGTTAACAAAGAGTAGCTTCCGTGGAGGAGGCTGGCTCACCCAGAAACTGAGGGGGCTGGGCGAGGGTGTGCTTTCTGACGGGTTCATTAGCTGAGCCTGTTTCCCCAACCCCCACCAAGGCTGCCCAAGTCGCATGGACCCCTCTGGCTAGGCCTGGTACCCAGACCCTCCCCATGTGACTGTCATGAAGCCTCCATCCCATCTGGGTGTGGCTTGTATTTCAGCCACAGCTGGCTCTCGGGGCAGGCCCAGGGAGGCCTCTGAGTTTGGGGGGTGCAGGCTGTGCCCTGGCACCAGGCACCTCCCAGGGTGAGGAGCCTTTGTGGAAACCCAGGCTCAGAGGCTCAGATTTCTCTTTCCCAGGACTTTCCCGAAGGCTGGTTCTGGTGCCCAAGCCCGTTTCAGTTGTGGCCTCTGAACAAGCTCTGTCCGGATTCCGTTACTGCTCTGAGATTAGGGCTTTGGTTAAATGAGGGGCAGCCCTGGCCAAGCTGACGGGGGACGGTGGGCTCTGGGGTCCAGGTCTTTGCCCCTAGAGTGGGGTGAGAGTGAAGGAAGGCAAGAGCTGGCCACGTGGACCAGCTCAGGGACAAGGCTGGGTGGATTAGGGTTGGATGGGATTAGAGGCTCATAGGGGAGGAGCTCGTGGAGTTCTGAGGCCAGCTTCCTCAGCTTTCCTGAGTTAATCACTCTGAGCAGGCAGAAGGCTCCGTCAATTATTCGTTTCACTGTGGTTATTAGCAGTGGGTGGCCCCCACTGGGCAGATGAGGCCAGGAGCAGGAAGACATCAGGGCTGCTCCGGGAAGAGCCCACGTCCTGTCCACACCGCCCAGGTGTCCACTCCCTGCTCAGCCCCACCGCAGGAAGAGCCCCCCATGCCCGGCACCCCGCCCTCCTCGAGCCTGGGAGCCCGCCCGACCAAGGCAAGTCTGAGTGTTTCTGTCAGTGTTCCCTGAGCGCCTGGGCCCTGGCCCCTCCCAGCTGGGTCAGGGGGCTCTCCGGGACGAAAGAGCGAGGGTTGACAGTGAGCAGGGTGGGCCACGGGTCCGAGCTGTTCCTGTGGGAAAGACGAGGGCAGACAGAATCACTTCCGGAGTGGGCGTGTCACGGAGGGCGGAGCCTGGAGCCTCCCACAGCGCCTGGACAGCCCCCAGGGTGCAGGGCTCAGGAGCTCCAGGCTGCTTGAGGAACCCGGCAGTCAATGATGGAAACGTTCATGGATATTGCCTACAAACCGGCCATCAGAACACCGCAAGAAGTATCAAAGACACCCTGTGATTCAGACCGTGTTTTCTGCCTACAATGCAGTTCTGATAGAAATTAATAACAAAACAGAGTCTAGGTATTTGGAAAATTTTAAATACATGTATGGCAACTCACTCCAGTGTTCTTGTCTGGAGAATCCCAAGGACAGGGGAGCCTGGTGGGCTGCCGTCTATGGGGTCGCACAGAGTCGGACACGACTGAAGTGACTTAGCAGCAGCAGCAGCAGCAGCAGCATAAAGACTTAGTGAATCCAAGAAGCAGTCATAATGGAAATGAGATGACAATGAAATTAAATGATAGAAGTATTATGAGGGACACTTGTGGCACGCAGCCTTCATGGCACTGCAGATGTTACCAGCTGACCTTGTCTGGAGAGCCCGCATCCGTGTCCAGGTGCCTCCTCCTCGACCCTGGCTGCTGGGAAAGGGGTCAGAGCAGTGGGCAGGCCTCCCAGACTGCAGGGCTGCCTAGGGGAGAATTCAGTATCCTTTGGCTTCTCCGTGTGATCAGGCCAGGCTGGGTCTGGGGGAGCTGCCCTGCCCCCAGTACACAGACACAGCTTTTGAAGAATATTTATTTGGCTGCACAGCATGTGCAATCTTCCATCTTCCTTGCGGCATGTGGATCTTTAGTTATGATGTGTGAACTCTCAGTTGCTGCATGTGGGATTAAGTTTCCTGACCAGGGATCAAACCCGGGCCCCACGCGTTGGGAGTGAGGAGTCTTAGCCACTGGACCACGAGGGAAGTCCTGAGACCAAGGCTCCTAAAGCACATACTCTGGCCACGGCCACCATTCACACATCACAGCCACTCCCACCCCTGGAGGGGAGGACAACATGTGTGTCTCAGGTTGGACTGAGACTTTGAAAAGCTGTGGTTCTGTGAGGTGACTGGGGCTTGTTAGGGGAAGAAAAGGAAGGACCAGTGCAGGGAAAGACCCAAGGCCGCAGACAAGAGAGAGGATGGAACCGTGGGCAGTGTGGTGGCCAGAGCCCTGGACTGCCCCATCTGTGCTCAGGATCTTGGCATACTGCATGTGTACGTGGGCTCCGTGTATGTGTGTGTAAACGTGTGTGTGTGCACATTCCCATAAGCACCAGCCCTGACCAGCCCTCTATCCCAAGGACTCTGCTGGGCGTTTCACTAATACCTGATGTAATTTAATGCTGCAGACTTCTTTTTTGATGCTGGCATCATTATGCCAACTTTGCTCATGAGCCTCTTGCGTCTGGAGAGAGAGGCCAAGGCTGGGTTTGAATGCAGGTCTTTCCTCTGGGCCAAGGACACTTTGGAGAGTAGGTGACGTGCTTCTTTGGGGCCTCCCCTCGTCTTCCTGTGCTCTTCGTGCTACCCTCTCCCTGGGTGCAGCCCCTGAGTGGGCTCTTGTTCCCTTCCCTGGCTTTGACTGTGACCTCCCCTGGCCCCCTGTGCTTCCCTGAACTCACACTCACACCTCAGGTCTCAGCTTGGACAGGGCTCCCGGCAGGAGGCTCTCCACCCCCTGGAGCTGCTGAGGTTCCTTTCCTCTGGGCTGTGGAGCCCCAGGGATGTGTAGCAGGCGTAACAGGCTCCCCAGGTGCTGGCTGCTCTTCTGAGTACTTTGCCTGTATCCACTCATCTCACAAACACTGTTGAAAGATCAGGTTCCCCAGACGCAGAGCCTGAGATGGGGATTTCTGACGCATGGGGTGTACAGGCTGTGCTCTTGGGGGCATGTGGGGGTGGGCAAGCAGGTAGAGAAATGGGGAGGCAAGCATGCAGTTTCACAAACATGCAGTTCCTTTTCTATTTGTACTATTATAAATAGTATAATAAATTATTTATACTATTTACATTTTGTTTTGGAGTATATTTTGGAGTATACTATTTTATTGGATATAATTTACAGTGTTGTATTAGTTTCTGCTCTACAATGAAGTAAACCAACTGTATGTATACATACACCCACTCTCTCTTGGACCTCCCTCCCTCCTGCCCCACAGTCCCAACCCTCTGGGTCATCAGAGTCCTGAGCTGAGCTCCCTGTGCTATACGGCAGCTTCCCACTAGCTCTTTCACATGTTTTACTGTATATATGTCAATCCTACTCTCTCAGTTCATCCCACCCTCCCCTTTCCCCATTGTATCCATACGACTGTTGTCTATATCAGCAACTCTATTCCTGCCCTGAAATTTTTACTTTTGGAACATACGTGATTTACAGTGTTGGGTTAGTTTCAGGTGTACAGCAGTGATTCAGTTGTATATATACGTATGTCCATTCTTTTTAAATTCTTTTCCTATATAGTTCATTACAGAGTACTGAGTAGAGTTCCCTGTGCTATACAGTAGGTCCTTATTCAGTTCAGTTCAGTCGCTCAGTCGTGTCCGACTCTTTGTGACCCCATGGACTGCAGCACGCCAGGCTTCCCTGTCCATCACAAACTCCCGGAGCTTGCTCAAACTAATGTCCATAGAGTCGGTGATGCCGTCCAACCATCTCATTCTCTGTCATCCCCTTGTCCTCCCACCTTCAATCTTTCCCAGCATCAGGGTCTTTTCCAGTGAGTTGATTCTTCGCATCAGGTGGCCAGAGTACTGGAGTTTCAGCTTCAGCGTCAGTCCTTCCAATGAATATTCAAGACTTATTTCCTTTAGGATTGATTGGTTTGATCTCCTCGAATTCCAAGGGACTCTCAAGAGTCTTCCGCAACACCACAGTTCAAAAGCATCAACTCTTCAGCACTCGGCTTTCTTTATGGTCCAACTCTCATATCCATTCATGACTACTGGAAAAATGATAGTTTTGACTAGACAGACCTTTGTTGGCACAGTAATGTCTTTGCTTTTTAATATGCTGTCTAGGTTGGTCATAGCTTTACTTCCAAGGAGGAAGAGTCTTTTAATTGCATGGCTGCAGTCACCATCTGCAATGATTTTGGAGCCCAAGAAAATAAAGTCTGTCACTGTTTCTGTCAATCCCAATCTTCCAATTTATCCCTCTTTCCCCCTTTGGTAACCATGAGTTTATTCTCTACATCTGTGACTTGATTTCTGATTTGTAAGTAGGTTCATTTGTACCGTTTTTTTAGATTCCACATATAAGCAATAACATGTGATATTTGTCTTTCTCTGCTGACTTCACGCAGTATGATTACAGGTACATCCGTGTTGCTACAAATGCATTACTTCATTCTTTTTAGGAGCATGTTTTTACTTGCCCTTGCCTTTCACCTCAGGCCTCCTGATAAGGCAGACTTGTTTGGAAGTGCCTTCACCCATGCAGGAGTCCCCCACCTTAGGGTTACACACCCTCACACCCACCTACTCAGGTGACCCCGAGTTGAACTGAAGTCAGTCGTTCATCTGTTTTCCCATTGTTTGTTAACAGGTTGACTCAAGCAGTTTTCAGAGCTCTGGTCCCTGAGGGGCTCAGGCGAGGACTGGCCTCTGTCAGTGCTCCTGTGCACACCGGCCCCCACCCCCTGCAGCCCTGAGCTCACCTGTGCTGTGTGGCTTTCGCCAGGGGCTGTAAATGTCCTCCCGTAGATGACCGCTGCAAACCTGAGCCTCTGCGGCTCTGGTGTTGGAGGCCCACGTGTCCTGGCCCCAGGCTGCAGCCATGTGCCTTGGCTGGAAGAGCCGACTGCCCAGTTGGCCAGGCCCTGGGCGGTAGGAGGAGGGTGGTTGTGGGCTTGTGAGTCTATCAGCCCCAAGAGAAAACTGGAGCAGGGCCCACCTGCCCTCTGTGGGAACCCAGTGAGGATGGACCCAGTTTCCATCACATTTTACTGCAGGGATTAAAAACTATAAGCACAGCCTAATGAGATAGCCCCAGGGCTGGCGCTGGAGAATGATTACGTGTTTGCCCCAGGCCTGCTCCAGGGTGGGAGGGGGCCCTGGACTCAGGAAGCCGTCATTGCCACGTGCTCGGTGCTCTCATGGCGGGGATGAGCGAGGCGGGAAGAGTGTGCGTCACAGGACACTGGTGCTGTGTGGATCGGCAGGCCAGATCAGCAGAGGTGGGGACTGGGCACAGAGGAGTATGGGGCCCAGGTGCCCATGGGGGGAGGTGGATGTGGAGGGGTGGTCAGACACAAGTGGGCCCCAGGTGGCCATGAAAATGGTCACCCTTGTAGCAACAAGTCTCCAGGGGGTTGAGAACCTTGCCCAAGCCCGGACAGCTGAGAAGTGGCCAGTCCAGGGTGTGGACCCAGGCCTGCACTCCTTACCATACTGCGGGCCAAAAGAGACCCATAGTCTGAGGTGCTGCCCGTCCTCACCTCTTTCTGAGATGGGCTTTGGCAGAGCCATTGAAGAACTCGAAGTACCTGGGTGGATGCCCCGTCATCCTCCCATCCCTGAGGATGTGTGCGGAGGACCTGTGCACCAGGCCCAGCCCAGGATCGGGGAGCGCAGACGCTATCCCAGTCTGAAAACAGCTAGAGAAAGGCAGAACAGGGAGTCAGAAATCAATGAGGGGGAGGAGGAGGGAGAGGAAGCACCCGGAGGCTTCCAATCAGAACAGAGGGACTAGGACAGCCTCACTGGAAAGAGAGAGGAGGAAGCTGTATGGACATCGGGAGAGAGGGGTTCCTTGCAGGTGGGGTGCTGGTGGTGGTTTAGTCGCTAAGTCATGTCCAACTCTTGCGACCCCATGGACTGTAGCCTTCCAGGCTCCTTTGTCCATGGAGATTCTCTAGGCAAGAATACTGGAGTGGGTTGCCATTTTCTTCTCCCAGGGATCTTCCCAATCCAGGAATAGAACCCAGGTCTCCTGCATTACAGGCAGATTCTTTACTGACTGAGCTATGAGGGAAGCCCCTCATACTTGTTGGGGGGGGGGTCTAAGTAAAAGTACATAGTAACAGCATGGATCACAAGTCCCTTGAAAGTCTATGATCTGACAGATTTCGTTAGTAGTTCTAATTCCCCACGCAATTACGAAATGGTCAAATAGACCAGGAAAAGGTGACCGAGAAAGGAAAGTTTGGTTCACACGCTTTGCTCATCTCTGGCTGCTCCCCTCGCAAGGATGTTGAGTGTCTCTTGGCATTGGCAGGTCGGTTAAAACCCCGATAAGGGTCCCCTTTTGGGGGCTGCCTTCAGTCATTACGAGGCATCACAAAACTGCAGAGCAGGGCTCATCACTTGCTTGTGCAGGGCGGGTCATTCATTCACACGAGCACACTGTAGAAGTTAGTAAAGTAAAGCAGAAAATGTGCTTACTGAGAAAGCAGAGAGGCTAGAGCTCTGAGTCTTCTTACCTTATCCTGAAGATCCCGGACAAGCCCCCAGGGTGATAGCTTACAGTGAACAGCGTCGGATTTGTGATCTCTGAAGAAGATTTAGCTTCGGGACCAGGGACCAGCCTTGATCATTCAGGAGCATTTGTGTAGCAGAGTTTTATTAAAGTAAGAAAAGAGACAGAGAAAGCTTCTGACATAGACATCAGAAGGGGGATGAGAGTGCCCCTGCCGAGGGCGCAGCTAGCCCCCACCCCCGAGATAGACACACTCTGGAACATCTGGGAATGCCAAGTCATTGGGGGGATACAGTCTGGGGCAGACAGTGACTGTCGCCAGTAATGACAGGTCACCCTGGGGTGAGCCAGGGGAGTTGTGGCTTTGACTGGGGTCTCACACCACCTCCGTGGCTCAGCTGTGTCCACGTGTGGATGGCTCTGGCAGAGGGGCAGCTGACCCACCACACCACGTGCTCCAGCCCCACGTGGACAGCACTGCACCTCCTCCAGGAGAGAGCCTGGTGGTGGGGCTTGCTCAGGGGGCCTGCCTGGGGGAAGAGGCTGAGATCAATGGAGTCATGTTGAGTTTGAGGTGCTCTGGGAAGCTGAGAGAGGCATGGCTGGCGTGTGGGCATGTGGTCGCATGGGTGGGGCCCTCTCCAGCTCTTCACCCTCCCCAGCTCTTCTTTCCTTAGGATTCCCTTCCCCCTCCTCAGTGTGCAAATTGCAGTATTGTATTTATTTTAATAGCATTCAAAAAGTAAAAAGGGGGGAATTCCCTGGTGGTGCAGTGGTCAGGGCTCAGCGCTTCCACTACTGTCGGGACTAGTTCTATCCCTGGTTAGGGAACTAAGATTCTGCATGCCACATGGTCAAAAACAAACAAAAAAAAAAGTAAGAAAAAGTGTCCAGGTGGAGCATGTCTTCTTCCATCCCCGGCCAACTGTTGGCTCCTCCCAGCTGAAGCCCTGTTTTTATCTGTTTCCTGAGTATCTGCCTTGTGTTTCTGGCCCCCACACAGCGGCAGTGCATCAGTCCCCGTCAGGCACGTGGTGGTGATGCCTGTGCCTGGCTTGGCTTCTCTCCCCGGAGCGTCTTGGAGCTCCTGTCTCAGTGTGTGTAGAGTGGCCGTGCTGCTTTTAGCACACATGTGGTCTTCCCACAGTGGATGTATGTATGACAACTCAGGACTTTCCAGGTGGCTCAGAGGGTAAAGAATCCACCTGCAATACAGGCAGATACAGATTCTATCCCTGGGTTGAGAAGATCCCCTGGAGGAGGGCATGGCAGTTCACTCCAGTATTCTTGCCTTGAGAATCTCCTGGACAGAGGAGCCTGGCGGGCTATGGTCCATAGGGTCACAAAGAGTCAGACATGACTGAAGCGACTGAGCACGCATGCATGATAACTCGTTCATCCAGGGACTGAAAAGTGGACATCCAGACTGTATCCACTCTCCTTTTCTAAGCAGTGCTGCAATGAGGACCCTTACACATGTATGCTTTTGCTCAAGTGTGAGCGTATTTGTAGGATAAATCCCTAGAAATAAGATAGCAGGGTGAAATGGAGGTGCATTTATAATCTTGATAGATTTTGCCCAACTGTCCTCCACGGCCATGCTTGGTTATACCTCTGCTGGCAGTTTATGTGAGCCTCTGTTTTTCCATCCTCTTGGCCAATCTGTTATGTGAGAAATGGTATCTAGTTGCAATTTTATATAGAATTTCTCTTACTATGAATGAGAAAGAGTCGGACACAACTGAGCGACTGAACTGAACTGAAGATCCACCTATATTCTCTTTGATGAATTGGTGTTTGAATTATTAACATATTATGTTGGGTTGATGGCATTTTTCTTATTGATTCACAGAAATCTCTATATATTGAGGCAACTGATACTTTGGAGTATGAGTTGCAAATCTTTTCCCCAATTCATCTGTATTTTCATTTTGTTATGATTTTTGCCATGCAATCGGAGAGGGCGATGGCACCCTACTCCAGTACTCTTGCCTGGAAAATCCCATGGATGGAGGGGCCTGGTGGGCTGCAGTCCATGGGGTCGCTGAGTCAGACACGACTGAGTGACTTCACTTTCACTTTTCACTTTCACGCACTGGAGAAGGAAATGACAACCCACTCCAGTGTTCTTGCCTGGAGAATCCCAGGGACGGGGGAGCCTGGTGGGCTGCCGTCTATGGGGTCGCATAGAGTCGGACATGACTGAAGCGACTTAGCAGCAGCAGCAGCAGAACCATCATTTTTAAAAATGGTTTTGGGGTTTTGTAACATACATGAACTTATGTGAAATTACTATTTCTGTAGGCAAAAATGGTTGCCTACCAGTACTTTCGTGGGATTCAAATGAACAGAATTTATACTCTTCTCTGAGAGTATAAAGAAATTCTCGTATGTTCTCATAAACTTATGGTTTCATTTTTTTTTCAAGTGTGAATGTTTGATCCATCTGCTGGACTCCAACTTAATTTTTTTCCAGATGGTCATCCATTTGTCCAACACCACTTATAATTACTTTTTTCCCCACTGTTTTGAAATATCACCTTTATCATATATTGAGCTGCCATGTGTTTGGGGTTATTTCTAGACTTTCTCATTGGCTTCATTGCTCTGACTGTATATTCATGGGCTGATATCGCGTTTTAAATTTAACTGTTATTATGCAAATTTTCAAATGCCATAGAAGGTAAAAAGAATAGTCGTGAACCCTCATATTCTTATCACCCAGATTCAGTAGTTAAGGTTTTACCCACTTGCTTCACTTAAATTCATTTTTCTTTCTTCCTGTCTCTTTTTTGTCTCCTGTTTTTCTTTTCCCTTTTGATTGAAGTATTTAAATCAAATCCCCAACCTCGGTAATTTGCCCCTATATACTCTGGTATGGATCTCTAAAACAAACAAGGCTATTTTCAAACAAAACCACATGTTTATTAACACACTTAACAAAATTAACAGCAATTCCTTGCTATCATCTAACACCAAGAACACATGCCATTTTCCTTAATTGTCTTGAAAATGCCTTTTTGCAATTGGTTTGTAAAATTGGTAACCAAATTAAATCCATATGTGGCATTTGGTTTGTATTGTCCTTAAAGCCTCTTTAATCTAAAGCAGCTTATTTCCCCCACCACTCTTTTTAAAAGCTGTTGGCTTGTTGCATAATCTTCTTGAGTTCTCTATAGTATCCTGTTTTTAAGACTTGTCTGTTTGCTTCCTCTTGGTGTCATTTAACTAGTTCCTCCAGTCCTCGCATTTCCTCTAAACTAGGATGTAGCTCAAACAGCTTCATTTTGAGGGGGGTTCATGTTATCTGAGCAAGAATCGTGTTGCCCTTTGCATGGCATTGTGGCAGGAGTCTATCACATGAGGTCTGGTTGTAGTCAGTGGTCATGAACATGGGGGAGATAGAGGGAGATACCCTCATGCTCTGGCATCTCTTTGTCCTGATTGTTTGAGCCACTGATGACCACCATCTGAGTCAAGCATGGCATGCAGGGTTGCAACATGGCACCTATCTAATTGTTCTGTCTGAATGCATTAGTGGAATTCTGTAGAAAAAAGTTCCTTCATCAACCAGGGCTATTTGGCTGCCCTGAAATAATTTCATGAAAAAAAGGAAGATAAGTGTTAAATTCTTTCCTTTACCAACACATGGTTCCTCTGATTTTTGCAATTTGTGCTTGTTCTAAAACTCAGCAGCCACACCTGACCACATTCCTTCTCAAGTTGCCTTTACCATTTTTTTTTCCCCCAAGTTGTGTCTTGAAACTACAGCCCTGTATTTACTGTAGGATTCCTTTATCTGGTAGGACTTAGCCTTATTAACTGTGCTATTTACTGTGGTCACTGCGACTGTTTCCTAGTGTGACATCACACCCATGGGGGTGGTTGACCCAACCTGGTTTTCTCATCAGTCCTGATATGTTGAGGGGCAGTCTTACAGCAGGTGAGGCTTTTTTCTCCCTGAATGCTAGATCTTGTTGGAGCAGAAATGCGTGCACATTTGAGAAGCTGGTGAAGAGGATTTGTGGAGGGAAACTGGCCTGAGACGTCTCAGCTCTCGGTCCATGGATGTGAGCTGTCTGTGCATTAGGAGAGAGGGTGGGAGGGACGCTGAAGGCCTTGACAGGCCCAGCGTCTATCGAAACCAAAGCAGCTTCTTCGCAGGGTTGAGAGCATTAGAGAGCATCAGACAGTGGCAGCCTCATGACATGGCAGAGTTCCCAGCTGGGTGGAGACCCTAGGAGCTCTAGGAGAGGTGGGGCACCCACTCTGTACATACAGAAGCTGGGTTTTCCCAGTGAAGGGCTTAAGAAGGTGATGAAGAAGGGCCCCTGGAGGCAGAGACCTGGGTCTTCTGGGAAGGCAGGGTCTGTGGGGGCGGGGCCTATGGGAGGGGCCAACACAGGGAGTCCCTGTGGTCTAGATCCCAGCTCAGCGACCTGCTCCTTTCCTGCTGGCTTGTAGGGATCTGAGCTCTGACCCTGTCCTGCTGTGCCTGGGGTTTGCTGAGGCCCTGTATGGATGGGCTGATGCTGGTTTGGATCATGGGCAGTGAGCAGGGGGTCTCTGACTTCACTGGCCAGAAGAATCCACCAGTAGCAGAATCCACACTTAGGAGTCCTCTTGCCGCTTCCTTGCCAGGAGGCCTTTCACAGCCTGGTCTTGCTCCAGGGCCTGCCTGGCTGTGAGTGTGGACACTGACAGCAGGGATTTGCTGTTGTTGTTTAGTTGCTAAGTCGTGTCCAACTCTTTGTGACCCCGTGGACTATAGCCCACCAGGCTCCTCTGTCCGTGGGATTTCTTAGGCAAGAATACGGGAGTGGGTTTCCATCTCCTTGTCCAGACAACAGGGATGTGTGGTGCATGTACAAAGGGTCTCGAGTGTTAGGCAGCCTCCTTCCCTCTTCCCTTCCCCCTCCCTTCCCCCCAGCACCCAGCCCCCCGTGTTTGCCGAATGAATGAACAGGCAGAAGCTGTCTCCTCGCCAATGCATTGCTGGAGCCACAGAGGCAGCCACGCCTGTGGCCCCCTGGCTGCTCTGCGTCTGATTCTACAATGGTGGTGGCACAGCCAGAGGTATGTGACAGGGCTTTGCTCAGCTGGGGGTCGGGAGCCTCCCCGGAGGTGAAGCTGAAGGATTGGTGGGCGATGGACAAGGGCCCAGAGGCAGGAACACGCACCATGGGGAAAGCGGGTTTCTAGAAGCTCCCAGGACCACCTGTCTGGTGTGAGGGACAGTGCTAGGCAAGGGTGCTAAAGCCCAGGGCTCCTTTCCTGGCAGGCTGGGGTGTTCTTGCCACGAGGTGTGGCCTGCGTCTTGAGCTACCTGCTTCCTAGCCCTGCCCAGCCCAGCCTGGACTCCCACTGACCCTGAAACTGTCTCTGATGGGGAGGGGCGCCGGGCTCTGAGCACGGGGCCTCCTTCCTTCTGCTTTCCAGACCCTCTCCCAACTATGATTTTATTTTGCTTAAAATACTAATTTATTTATTTTTGGCCGTGCTGGGTCTTTGTTGCTGAGTGTGGGCTTCTCATTGCGGTGGCTTCTCTGGTTGCAGAGCGTGGGCTCTAGGCGCACAGGCTTTAGTACCGCAGCTCACAGTCTCAGCAGTTGTGGCACACAGGCTTAGTTGCTCTGCAGCATGTGGGATCTTCCCAGACCAGGGATCAAACCTGGGTCCCCTCCACTGGCAGGCAGTTTCTTAACCACTGGACCACCAGGGAAGTCCTTCAACTGTGATTTTAGATCAGCGGTTCTCAGAGTGGGATCCCAGGACAGCAGCCTCAGTATCCCCTGGACCATGTTAGAAATGCAGGTTCTCAGGCCCCAGCCCCGACCTCCTGATCAGACACTCTAGGGGAGGGGCTGCCCACCAGGGGATTCTGAT
Source organism: Bos taurus (assembly GCF_002263795.3). Classification (NCBI taxonomy): domain Eukaryota; kingdom Metazoa; phylum Chordata; class Mammalia; order Artiodactyla; family Bovidae; genus Bos; species Bos taurus. The sequence continues at coordinate 13,665,574 of NC_037355.1, read as the reverse complement.
ACGTTCTCAAGAGCAAACAGACCAACCCAGGGGTTCAGGCCTGGGTGAAAATAAGACCCTTCCTCTTGGTTCCGGCGTCTTCCCAGACCACAGCCTGCCGTCCTGAGCCAACCGGGCCCCACTGACTGCCACGTCTGTCCCAGATGCGGACTGACCAGGGCCAGCCCCAGAGGTCAAGTTGAGTTGGGACCTGGACACTACCCCCGGCACTGGGGAGCCCGAAGGTCTCAGCGCAGGGACCTTTCATTTGATTTGCTTTGGTCTCTGGAGAGCTGCCCGGTGGCCTTTGGCCAACTCGGCATCAGTCACAGAGTCACGGGGCAGAATCGTGGGGCAGATCAGGTCGACCGCACTTTTGGAGACCCCTCAGGGCCTGTGGTCCGTGCCCTTACCTCAGAGCCTCTGGGAGAGGTTAGTGGCTGGCCCAGGGCCAGGATGTGGGAGAGCACCTTCCCAGGCCACCCCTGCCTGTTACCCCCCCACGCTCAGCTCAGACAATCACTCGGGTGTCACTTGGATCCAGTTACTCAGAGCACAGATGAATCCGACTTCCCGTAATCAGCATTCAGGAGCTTGAAAGGGCTTCTAGGACATGCGGGGGCCTGATGTCTCTCCTTGGCGTCTCTCTCCCTGCCTGGGGCAAGACAGCGTCTGGGTCAGGGAGTCGCTGCATTAGCGGGAATTGTATCTGGCAGGAGCGTTCCCAGGTGGCTCAGCGGTAAAGAACCCACCTGCCAGTGCAGGAGACATGGGTTCGATCCCTGGGTCGGGAAGATCCCCTGGAGGAGGAAACGGCAACCCACTCCAGTATTCTTGCCTAGGAAATTCCAGGACAGAGGAGCCTGGCAGGCTACCATCCATGGGGTCTCAAAGAGTCGGACATGACTGATCATGCTTGTGGTGTCCCTACCTGGCAAAGACCTTCTCTAAATTGACCATTTGACAAGGATCCCTGACTTTGGGTAAGAGAGGGGGTGGGTTGAGAAGGAAGGGGATGTCTTCAGGTGAGATCTCTTCATTCTCACTGATGCCCTAGGATAGCAGCCTTCTCCAGTTCTATAGAAACACAAAGTAGACTCAGAGAGGCTGGGAAGCCCAGTAAAAGTCACACAGCAGTATGGATCAGAGTGGACACTCATTTCCTGTCTGGCTGTGCCCAGAGCCCCAGGCCCTCTCATCAGGTAAAATGCAAGCCTCAGCCTTTAGGAGCAAATGTGCAACCTGGGGGCCCCCTCTCCCCAAAATACAGGGAGGGATATTTAGTCATTACATAACAAGTTAAGCTGATGTGTTTATCATGGGCTTTGCTGGGACCTTAGTGTATTCACTTGGTTTCTGAAGCTTCGGGAGGGAAACAGAGTGTATAGAATCTCCATAGCCTCCGGGGAGGAGGGGTCCCTGGACTGGGAGGCTGCACAGGCAGCTGTGGGCCAAGGCCCCGGGAACCGGCCCCCAGCAGCTCCTCAAGTCTGACCAGCGGCCTGGCAGCCCGGACCACGTGGTGCTGGATTTGCCTCAGGGTGGCAGGGGGGGAAAGGCAGGTTCCATGGTGGCCATGGGGACCATAGCCTGGCTGCCTGCCTTCCCCTGGGCGGTGGGTCAAGACTGCCTCAGACCTGGTGGATGGGAGGTCTTTGTCAGGAGTAAACAGCCCTCCACAAGGTCCAGAAAGGTCACTGGGGAGACCGCACAGCCGGAGCCTCTGCACCCACGGGGCCCAGGCCGCAGCCCCTCCCCTTCCCGCTCCAGGCCTGGGGAGAGTGGGGGCCGTCTGTTGTTAAGTGCAGGGGGTGGTGAGCGGAAGAAATGTCCCCAGGACAGGTGTTCCCTGAGAGCTCAGAGGTGGGTTCACCTGCCTGGCTGAGCCTCCAAGCTCTCATCCTCCCCAGGATCCTGGGCGGATGCGAGCGGAGACTCGGCCCAGGGAGGGTGGGGGACAGGACCCTTCATAGCCCAGGTGGAGTCCCTGGTGGAGGAGGGTCCGTCTGATGCTGGGAGACCACACTTACTTCATTCACTGACCCCTGTGGAGCTCCAGCCCACTAAGACTTTCCTCCTCACCCCTCTCCCTGTCACTCACCATGCTCCCTCCAGTGGTTTCCATTTCACCATGGATGCTGTCCCGCCTCCCTGCCTCACCCTTGCTCTGTGCTCTCAGCCTCGCCCAGGCCTCTGTTCCACTCCCCAGGCTTGATCCCAGCAGCCTGTGGACCACCTCAGGTCTCAGGTCTGGAGCCGAAGTCCTGGTCAGGCCCGGAGGCCCTGGGCAGAGGCCTGACCTGGGTCTTCTCTGGCTCAGGCCATGTCCTTCCTAAGACCAGCATCTGTCCCTCACTGTCTGCCCCATACCCTGCAGCTCTGCCCCAGCAGGCCACCTCCCACCGGTGACCCCACTGTGGACTGCACCCCTCCCGACCTCCACCTTCCTCCCTGTGGATAAGCCACCTGTCCCCTTTCCACCCTTCCTGTCCGGGAGCAGAATACCACAGTTTGAGCCCAGACCTGGGAGTTTTGCAGCCTTTCCCGTGGAGAGGAAGCCTATGGCCCAGGAACCTCAGAGACAAGCCTGCCCTCCTGCTCCAGAGGTTGCAGAGCTGGGCTGTGGGCACAGGGGCGGGGCTGGGGTTCAGTGAGGCAGGACCAGATACGCTCATGGGGTCCTTGTGTGGTAGTGTGGGCAGAGGATGTGCCGATTATGATGGCTGCTCACAGGGGATGCTCTGTACGGGCTTTGTGAGCATCTCATGCATGGTAACTCATCTAGTCCTGAGACACAGGGCTGTTCCCACCCCCATCTTACAGGTAAGGAAACCAAGAGGTTAAGGACTGGCCAGGAGGTGTAGGCTGGCTCCAGGCTCTGCTGTTGACCGCAGAGGAGAAAGGGATGCTGCAGAGGTACCACTGGGCTCTGTGGGCACCCTGCTGGGCTCAGAGGCCCCACAACCCTGCCCTGGGCAGGTCTGTGGCTTCTGATTTTGCCTGCCACACCCTACTAGAGCTGGCCCGTTAAGTGGTACCGCAGGCAATTTCTCCGGCTGCTTGCTTGGGCGGGGTGAGGTGACCAGACCCACCTTCCCTCTTCCTGCTCCCCAAATGCAGTGGGGGCCACGCTCTGGGCCACCAGAGTTAGCCCAGAACCAAGGCCTGCTGCCTGGCTGGGCCCAGGATAAGCAGTGTGGTACCCAAGCCTCAGTTTCCCCATCTGTGAGTCAGATAGACAGGCTGGGACTCCCCAGCGCTTCCCAGGGTCAATGCATACGGGCTGGCTGGACCCATGCCCAAGTCCCCCAGAAACCATTTCCCTGAGTCCCCAGGTGGGTTGATGGGCCAATTCTCCTTACTGTGCTTCTCATGTGAGGCCAGGTGGTGTCACCTCTTGTTGACAAGGGGGGCCCTGTGGTGGTCTGGTGGTTTGGGGTTCTCCTTAGGGCAGGAATGGTGGGAGGTACCAGGGATGCCAGACAACCAGAGGCGCTGGTCAGAGGTGCTCCAAAGTGTCTCGCCTGGGGGCTGCCAGGCTGGAGCTCTGGTCTTTGCTTCATGTCTCCCCCAGATGTCTGCACCCCCAGATTCTGACTCCCCAGCATGGAGTGCCCGCTCAGGCCTGGGCTGCCTCCTCATGTCTAGAGCCAGGGGGGCCGCTGTCTCACATGATCCCCTCCAGGAGAGCCTAACAGGCACACAGTGGTGAGGGTGCAGCCCTATGTTGGAAGGCAGTTCTGCCACTTCCAGCCTGGCACAAGTAGCTGCCTCCCCCGCCCCTCCCCGGGTTTCAGACACCTCCTCTGTAGAGGGAGGTGACCTGTAAACTGTGCCCCAGGGCTGGATGGATGCACATCGCTGGGGGCCGGGCCGTATCTGCCCTGCTCCCTCCCCAGCTCTCCCACCTGGTAGGGATCCCCAGCACTGCCCGCCCCAGGCCCATGTGGGCTCCACCCAGCTCAGTCTCTCAGATCCAGCTTGGAGAATGAGTGAGCCCAGCTCACCCAGCCGCGTGTAGGCGAGGCTGCGTGGCAGGCCCGGCTCAGCGTGGCCCGCATGTCAGCAAGCACCAGTTCCCTACCATCAGGTCTACTTTGGGTCACCTCGGGGGCCTCCTCCCGTACATGCTTCCCCCAGGCAGGGGACACAGTGCAACTCTACTGTAAACAGTCTGACAGAGGCAGCAGGGCGTGAGGGAAGGGAGAGGGAGGGAAGGCTGGAAGGGCCTCCCGAATTCTCCTGCATGCTGAAGCTTTTAGTGTTGCCTGGCAACCAGAAGAGCAAGGAGGGTGTCATAGAGGAGCCCAGCCTGCACTGATGCCCAGCCCCATGCTGGGTAGCCTTCCTCTGAAGGGGGCTGTCAGAGGGCTAGGAATCAGGCTCCTTCAGGCCTGTCTTCTCTAAGGAGCCAAGGGTAATGGCTTCCCAGGAATGGCCACACACCTGCCACCTGGTGGTCCTGAGGCTGGTCTCCCCTTCCCTCCAGCACCAGCCTCTAGGGCACCCCTGATGTGAAGTCTCGGCTTTGATCTAGACTTTGACCCTGACCAGTGCCTGGTATCCTTGGACGGACTGCTTCACGTCTCTGACCTCAGTCTGCACTCCTATAAAATGGGCCAGTAGCCCTCCTCATAGGAGTTACTGTGAGGAATAAATGACAAAGCTGTGTGGGGCTGCAGGACACGGGAGGCTCCATGAGGAGTGGTCCCTGCCCCCAGGGGGTGACAACCTAAGAAGATGATGGTGACAGACTTTCCAGGGCCTTTGGAAGAACTGGTTGAAGGTACCGAGGTCAGCTCTCCATACCCCCAGCCTGCGTGACTATCCAGGACATCCCTGGAGGGGTCCAGACGCAGAATGAGGCCAGGGTGGTGGCAGAGGGTGGGGCAGGAAGGAGTGACACTGAGCAGGTGGCCGGCGAGGGCGTGAGGTTAGCCAAGGCCAGGGGTGGGGAGAGTGCCTGGGTGTTGGCTCCAGGGAGGGGCTGTGGCTGTGGCTGAGACATTGGGAGGGTTTTCCTGCATCTCCATGTGGCATTTCCACCTAGGTCAACCAGAGGACTTGGCCTGGGCTGAGTGGGGCTGGACTCTGCCGGGCAGTGATCAGGCAGTGGCCGAGGGGACTTCCCGGGAGGGTGCTGGAAACCCCAGCGCTGCCCGGTTTCCGCTCCAAAGGCCTGGGAATGCCGTGGCCTCTGCCCAGGAGGAAAGTCCCCAGCTTTCCTGCTGTGTGCTGTGGCCAGGGCTGCTTGGGCCAGGGGCCTGGAGTGGGTACCACCACCAGCCAGGCCGGGGGTGCCCGTGTGGTCAGACCCCCTGTGCCACCCATGTGCCATGCTGAGGCTACCTCACGGTCCCTCCCTTTAACCACAGTGTCAGGGCCTCCAGGGAAAACCCCTGCTTGAAGTTCATCCTGCAGTGATCTTGAGCTGCAGCTGTGGCTCCAACTTTGGTTTAGCAATAGACACTGTGCTCAGGAAACACCACCTTAAACAGGGCACCACCCAGAGTGACTGCTGAGCGGGGTGCCCACCATCCCCCTGCCCCTCCTGCAGCACAGGGCCCAGGAAACCTGGTGTCTCAGGGTGGTAACTGGGTGTGAAGATGTCAGTTCCAGGTCGTCTGAGAAGCCGAGGGTGGGGGCTAAAGGGGAAGGGCCCCGGATGGAGAGATTAGGACAGGGAGGGCCAGGCAGGAAGAGCCACAGACCATAGACCGCATGGAGCCTGCAGGAAAGGTGCCCGTTAGCGGAGGCCTGCCCTCAACAGGAGTGGTTTGGAGTGGGGACAGCCCCAGTGCCCTGCGGTGGAAGCAGTCTGGGGAAGTGCGGCCTCAGTGGGCACCAGGGCGGATGCAGAGAGGCTGTGCTGGGGCCTGTCAGCCTGCGGGGGCCCCTCACGGTTATCTTGGTGCTATCTTTGCAGTGTGGGGGCCTGAGAGGGTCCTGAGAGCAGCCCCCCGCCCCTGTGCACCCCCTGCCCTCTTTGCATCCCAATTCCTGGGCTTCCTCCTTGGGTATTTTGGTCCAGATTGCTTCCTCCTTGGACAGTTGGTATCATGACAGCCTCCAGGATCAAAGGAAGCACTTCTGAAGGGATGCACCTTCTCTGGGTTCCGATGCTGACACTTGCTAGGGCCTGGCACGCAGGTCCCACTCAGCCCTCACTCAGCCTTGCGGGGTGGGGACAATGGTTCTGGCCCTGGGCCCCGCTCCTGAGCTATTAGGGACAGGCAGGCAGACCATCAGCTCTGTGCATGCAGCTCTGTGGCAGCTGCTGGTCGTGGGCGGCTCCAGAGCCCACATCCAGATGGGCTTGTGCGTGGAGCCCAGGTGGTGTGTGAGGCCCCTTTCAAGGTGCCACCACGGCCACCCCCTGGTGCTTTGAAGCAAGACTGGTTGCCACGGACCCAGGGATGTGCATGGGGTGGCTGTCACAAGATGATCAATAACACACACTTATCATCTTATGGGCTTCCCTGATAGCTCAGCTGGTAAAGAATCTGCCTGCAATGAGGGAGACCTGGGTTCGGTTCCTGGGTTGGGAAGATTCCCTGGAGAAGGGAAAGACTACCCACTCCGGTATTCTGGCCTGGAGAATTCCATGGGGGTTGCAGAAAGTCCGACGGGACTTTCACTGTTTTTTTATCATACGGTTTTGTGGTTCAGAGGCCAGCAGTCTCAGTAGGGTGGCTGGCCTTCCTCTCTGCAGGCTCTGGGGGAGGGTCTTTTCTTGCTCATCCAGGTGTTCATTCCACGTGCTGTGGGACTGTGGTCCCCATTCTCTGCTGGCTATCAGCTGGGGCCACTCACTCCCAGGCCTGTCATATGGCTCCCTGTACCTCAGAGCCTCGGAGAAGGCAATGGCACCCCACTCCAGTACTCCTGCCTGGAAAATCCCATGGACAGAGGAGCCTGGAAGGCTGTAGTCCATGGGGTCGCTGAGGGTCAGACACAACTGAGCGACTTCACTTTCGCTTTTCACTTTCATGCATTGGAGAAGGAAATAGCAACCCACTCCAGTGTTCTTGCCTGGAGAATCCCAGGGACGGGGGAGCCTGGTGGGCTGCCATCTATGGGGTCACACAGAGTGGGACACGACTGAAGTGACTTAGCAACTTAGCAGCAGCAACCTCAGAGCCTGCAGTGGTCAAGGGAGGGAAAGTCTGCTCATCTCTCTGACTCTACGCTGTCGTCGCATCTCTTGCTCTGACCACAGCCTGGAAATTTTCAGACTCGTGATTAGATCAAGCCCACATGGGTGACACAGTATAATAATCTCAAAAGCCTTAATTTAATCACATGTAAAAACTTCCCTGGTGGCTTAGACAGCAAAGAATCTGCCTGCAATGCGGGAGACCCAAGTTCAATCCCTGGGCTGGAAGATCCCCTGGAGAAGTAAATGGCTACCTTCTCCAGTATTCTTGCCTGGAGAATCCCATGGACAGAGGAGCCTGGCGGGCTACAGTCCATGGGGTCGCAGAGTTGGGCATAACCGAGTGACTAACACACACAGACAAAGTCCCTTTTGAAATGGAGTCTTTTTGCCAAAGGTCCATTTTGTCACATTCACAGTCTCAGGATTTAGGCATAGTTGGGGCCCATACCCACTGTTAGGAGCCTGGTCCCTCCTCTAGGGAGTCAGAGGGCCTTGGGCCATCACAGGCCAAGGCAAGCCTGGTGGGGCTTCCCTGCTGCCCAGCCTCTCTGGTGTGTGGGAATGTCATGCCCCATCACCCCCACTGTGCCACACTGCACACCATGGCAGTGTGTGGGGCAGCCACTCCCCACAGTGGGCTTTCCCAGGGCTGGGTGTGCAGCGCCCCCTGTTTGTGGAATGGACACCAGAGAGGCGTGGTGGGTGGGTGGTCCTGTGGGAAGGGAGCAGCAGATGCTCTGTGAGGGAAGTTTGGGGGAGCGGCATCTGCTACACGTTGTGGAGTTCTGGTGGGGTTGGGGCACGGGCGGAGCCTCTGCTCAGAGCAGGGAGCCTGGGATGGGGGCAGGGAGGGTCCCCAGGGCTGCTCTCAGGATGCTGGCAGCCGAGAGCCCCAGTCCCGCCCGGCCTGCCACAGGGCAGGAAGGGCAGAGTTCCCATGTGCGCCATCCTGCCCAGCCCTTCCTGCAGCGGCTCTCTGCTGGTGCAGCTAGACGCAGCCGGCAAGCGCACTGCATAACACTCGCCCAGCCCTCCACTCCTGGCAGGCAGTCCTGTAGCCTGAGCCCAGAGTGCCCCTCCTGTGGTGCTGCTAAGAATCCCCAAGTTTGGGGCAGGAGAGGGGAGTGCAGAGCACTGTGGGTGCCCACCCTGTGCCACGTGGGATCTGGGTTCAGCGTGTACCTGTGTTAAGCCACTGTGCCTGACCTGGGATCTGAAACCCTGCCAGGGGTCTGACCAAAGCCTCCCTCCCTCTCTCCAGCCACCCGTCCATCTGTCCTTCCATCCCTGTGCATGGGCTGTCCCACCCCGCCCCACCCCCATCCATGATGGATGTCCCGTCTAGCCCAGTATCTCTGCCTAGCGGCCCTCTAGCCAGAGCTTATGTACTTCTCTCTTCCTCCCTCCTAGAAGAGGCTGCTGGATGTTGAACTCCCACCATGGGTCAAATTCCTCTGCCTTGGCCAGGCTGGGCCTGGGGAGGGTCAGGTCTGCTCCACCTGCTGACCGTGTCTGACCTGGAGGCTGGTCTCCTGATATGTAGAGCGTGTGTGTTTGGCAGGACATCAGACACGGATGGGAGGGATGTCCTGATTGATCCACCAGGGCCTCCAACCTCCGTTTTCTCCTGGGGGCCTGACATGGGCAAGTCTTTGTCCTGGCGCCTTCTAGGATCATTGGGGACAGGTGTCCCCCCAAGTCCTCATGCAGAACTCTGACACCACACATCCTGGCCTGGCCAGGCAGGAGTTGGCCAAGGAATGGCAGGCCACTCCTGTGTGTCCTCAGGGATGATGCCACCACCCACCCAGGGACCTCTCCCTTGCCACCTGTTCCCGTGTTATCAGCCATCAGTCTGTCCTGGGGACTCGAGGGGCATGGCATCGTCACCTGTCTTCCTCTGAACCCAAGGAGAACAAGAGGAAACTGATGCTCATAGAGGCTGGGGGCCAGTTCAGGTTATCCACCGGAGGCAGAACTGGGCCAGAGCATGGCTCGTCCTTGTCGGGCAGCACCTTGTCCACCTGGGGGTGCAGGCCTGGAGGAGTGGGCCGTGATCGGGAGCAGAAGCGCAGGCGCCCCTCAGCTGAGCTGTGAGGGCAGAGGCCGCGACCCAGATTTCTGATGAATCCGAAAGGCCTGAGGCTCTGCCACCACTGTAATTAGCTCATCGCACAGTCTGCTCAGGGTTCGCACGACGAACAGGACTGTGATGTGTGTCCCTGGCCACGTCTGGAGGTGAGATGGCATGGCTGGGGGCTCGGGGCTGACATCTCAATTTTCACAGCTGCCTGCGTCCATCACACACCCCGGCGCCTCCTGCTCCGCTGAGAATGAGGAACAGAAAATCAATCTGTGTGGTTTTTTTCTTTTCTTTTCAATACGTGTGTAGGTGTGTTCCTGCTCCAGCATTTGCGCCTCCTGAGGCGCGCCTGATAAAGCCCCGAATCGCAGGATGGCGAGGGGGTGGCCTGGGAGGCAGCATGTGCCTGCAGCCTACGCCAGGCAGATGAGGGGACCTGCTGCTGAGCCCACAGGGACACTTCTCTCCAGGGATCTGCCCAGGACTGGGGCAGGAAATGGGGTCACAGTGCAAGTGGAACCAGGCTCCAATCTCAGAGCCGCCTCTCCGCTTCCTGTTGGATTTCTGGTGCATTTCAGGTTTCCCTCATGGGCTGGCGCCCATCAGAGGAGCGAGGCATGCCTTCTGTGACCTGCAGCCGTGGAGCACACCCCCGCCCCCTCTGCCCCCGCGGTGCCTGGGTTTGTAATGTAACGTGCACTCCCCTGTGTGACGCACAGGCCTCGGTCTGCTCCTCAGGGCGGAGGCCCTGCTCACACCCATCCTTCTAGATACTCAGGGAGCTGTAGGAGCCACTGCCTGGCCTGGGACGGGTTCTGCCCCCAAGTCCCCCCCGCCCCACCCCAGGGTGGACAGACCTTGTCCCTTGAGGACTGCCCAGCCCCGTTTGGCCCCCTTTTCTCCTCCCAATGGGAAACTGCCCTTGACCAGGTGGCAGGTGGGAAATAGCTGAGCCATGATGCCTCTCGTGTGCTTTTGACTTTTTAAAAAAACATGTTTGTTTATTTTGGCTGCGCCGGGTCTTAGGCGTGGCACATGGGATCTTTGATCTTTGTTGTGGCATGCAGGATCTAGTTCCCCAACCAGGGAAGAAACCCAGACCCCCTACACTGGGAGCACAGAGTCTTGGCCACTAGACCACCAGGGAAGTCCCTGCTTTTGATGCTTTTTAGCCTGACCTTGGGCTGGTTGAGGGGCTGATGGAAACAAGGAGATGGGGTTAAGGGCCTCACCTGGGCCCACCTTCCCCTGCGGTGTGCATTTCCCACACCCAGGGGTTCTCAGACCTGATTGCACAGAAGCCCCTCAAGTTGATGAGAAGTATAAATTCCTGAGCCACGTCTCCAGAGACTCTGGTTTAATTGGTCCAGGGGTGGAGCCCAGAAATCTATTTTTATCAGTCTTGTGGGGTGACCTGGGTGGGGGGGTGGGGGGTGTAGTTTTTGAGAGTGAATTATGCCAGACAACAGGCAGAAACTGGACCCTCCTCTGTCCGCTGGGACAACTTGTGGTTGGTGACAGATGCTTGCCGAACGGGGGGCTGGTCTCTGCATCACCCCAGCTGGGAATTGTCGAAGCTTCTTGGTGTGTCCCCTGGAGGGGACCCCTCCTCCAGGGTCTCCCACCTCCAGGGTCACCCTTCATAGGTCTGAGACCTTAGCCGCATCTGTGGGTATATTGTGCTGGGAGGGGAGTTGCACCCACCCTCCTGGGTGTCCATCACATGCTGTGTTTTCTAGAAGAGGAAACTGAGGCTCAGAGAGGTGGAAGGCTTGTGCCAACTCCCTCAGGGGGAACACAGAGCTAGAGACCTCACCGGGCTACCGGGCACCGCTGCATGCCCTGTGTGCCCTCCCATGGGCGGGGTGGGGGGGCTCTACCTGAAGAGAACATTGAATAATCCTGCTTTATAAAGAAACTTTAAACACCTGAATTGAATCTCTGCAGGAGCATTTTCTCTGATGAAGGAACTATCAGAGCCTGGAGCCAAATGCTTCAGTTAGCACCCCCTAACTCAGACAAGTTCCCCTCCATCTCAGGACCTGGTCTCTTACCACAACAACCCCGCACCCCAAGACCCTTGGCCTCAGACCCTTGGGGTAGTGGTGCTCACTGAGCCCTGGTCCTGAGAGTGAAAACGTGCCATGTATCTCATTCTAAAGAAGGTTCCTTCCCAGAGTCCTGTGAACGTCTGAAGGAAGATTGAGTCCATGCTGAGAGCCTGATAGCAGAGAAGGTAGAGCTTCATCCACGTCTCTAATGCATTCTTGGATCCCGGGTCTCCATCCCCCGCCCTTACCCTCCACTCATCAAGTAAGATAGGACTCAGGCCAGACTGCAGAGGGCTCAGCACACCAACCCCGTTACTCAGAGTGCCTCTTCCAAACTGGAGGCAAATATAGTGTATGCCAGGCATTCTCAAACTTTCTGTAGCAGTGAAGTGAAAGAAACCCAGGGTGATGCAAAATAGATCAAAGGGAATCAGCTCGGCTTGAAAGGAGGTGGAGAAGGCGGCCGAGAGTCTGGTAGGAGAGACAGTCACAGGATGGTCCCCGGAATAGCACACCTGAGATCTGGGAAGTGCTGCGAAGAAAAGGCTGCTGCTCCCAGGCAGGGAGGTGGGGCCGGGGGAGGCCAGGCTGGAAGAGCACCCTAAGCAGAGGGAACAGCAGCGTGGGGCTCTATCGGGGTGCAGGAGCAGAGCCACGGGACAGCAGTGGGTATGGGGTCAGGGTGAGGCTAGGCCTTGCCAGCCATGTCACCAGATTTTGACTTCTATGACGTGTTGTAAGTTGAAGAGTTGAGTGCGTGCTAAGTTGTTTTAGTCATGTCCGACTCTTTGCCACCCCATGAACCATAGCCCACCATGGGAATCCTCCATCCTTGGGATTCTCCAGGCAAGAACTGGAGTGGGTTGCCATTTCCTACCCCAAGGGATCTTCCTGACCCAGGGATTGAACCCTCGACTCTTGAGGTGTGCAGAAGCCACACGTGTGATCCCATCTGTAGAGTGATTAGCAGATGGAGAGGGGATGGGATGTGGGGCGCAGTTGTGAAACAGCCACTGGGAGGTCAGTGCGGAGAGAGGACAGCTGCTTGGGCTAGGGTGTGCCAGTTGGGGTGGACAGACAGACGTGGTCAGACGTGAGAAATGCAGAGCAGGCACACTGCTGGCATCAGGTGGTGGGTTGGCTGTGGGGCAGGGGCCGGGGAGGGGTCTTGGCAGCTCTTCTTGGTCCTCGATGTGGCATCCTACTCACTAGAGAGATCCAGCTTCTTAAGTCTCTCTCTTTCACAATTGTTTCTTCATTTAAGATTTCTTTTGTTGCTTTGGGGTTGGTCCTTCCCTTGGCTGTTTGTCCTTTTGCTTGTATGCAGTCTATCCTCTCAGACAGGGCCTCCACCATCTCAGGACCTGGTCTCCTGCCCTGACAACCCTCGACCCCAAGAGTCTCGGCCTCTGACCCTTGGGGCAGGGGTACTCACTGAGCCCTGATTCCTGAGAGTGAATTGTTAACCCGCCTTGTGAACATGCTAACATGCAATTGTTAACACGCCTCCTGAACTTGGGGCTGTCTGTCCATTTTAAGGAGGAGGTCTGGGGGTCCACCGAGTGCGCCTTCTGTTGTATTTGGGTCTAACTGCCCCACAGCATCTTCCCCCTGTGGCTTTGTGAGCAGATATGTGCAGTGAGGTGGGGTGTGCCAGCACTTGGAGGGCTTCGCACTGGCCTCCCGGCTCCACGCTGGAAGCCCCCTTAGAGGACTCTGTGTGGGGTCTGCACTGCCTCCGGGCCCAGTAATGACCTGTCCGTGTCCTGTGTCTGGAGGGTGGGCGTGACACTCCCCTGCCCCCAGGCAGCCCTCTGCCTTTGTCTGTGAGCCCACCTGAAAGGTGGGGTTTCCTGCTCGGGCTCCTCTGTGGTTTCTGCCATCCACCCGCCCTCGTGCCTTCCGTTTTCCAGAAGCATGAGTCAGTCTTGTCCACCAGCCACCCACCCTCTTTCACAACGGTTCCTCTGTTCTCTCTTATCTCATGGAGGTTGGAGGGGTATAAAGCAAGTGCACGTGCTCAGCAGAAGTGCTACATGGAGTACTCTTACAAATCCTCAGATTCTGTTGCCTTTCCTCGGGCCTGACTCAGCTGTGGCAGCCTTGATTTCTCTTTCTCTCAAAACCTACGTCTGATCAATGAACAGATCCTGTCTCTGCAATAAAGTCCAGAACCTGCCACTTCTCACTCCCTGCACATCTTCCAGAGCACGTAGGTTTTTGCAGGAGCTTCTAACTGGGCTTCTGCTTCGCCTCTGCCTCCTGTGGTTTTGGCTCTGTAAATCAACCAGAGTGGTTTAGATTCGATTGTGTCAACCCCCACTCCAACCCTCCAGTGGGAAGTAAAGAGATTGTGTGGATGGATGAAAGAGGCAGGGAATACCAACACAGGGACATAGACTCCAAGGACCTGAAGAGGAGCCCTGTACTGGGGTGAACGGTGTCCCCCAAATTTACATCCACTTGGAAACAGTGATGTGACCTTATGTGAAAATGAGCTTTGTTGCTCACTCGTGTCCTACTCTTTGTGACCCCACAAACCGCAGCCTGCCAGGCTTCTCTGTCCCTGGAATTCTCCAGGCAATAAAACTGGAGTGGGTTGCCATTCCCTTCTCCAGTATGTGAAAATAAGGTCTATGTAATCAAGTGAAAATGAGGCCATATTGGATAATAAAGTTAGTCACTCAGTTGTGTCCAACTTTTTGTGACCCCATGGACTGTAGCCCACCAGGCTCCTCTGTCCGTGGGATTTCCCAGGCGAGAACACTGGAGTGGGTAGCCATTCCCTTCTCCAGGGGATCTTCCTGACCAGGGATCGAACCTGGGTCTCTTGCATTGCAGGCAGATTTTCTGCCATCTGAGCCACCAGGGAAGCCTGGTTCTTAAATCCAATGACTGGTGTCCTTACAAGGAGAGTAAGTGTAGAGGCATGTGACCATGAAGACAGACATTGAAGCAAAACATCTACAAGTCAAGGGGTGCTGAGCATCACTGGCAACCAGCGGAAGCTACAAAGAGGCAAAGGGCTGTAGCATGGACTTTTCTCTAGGACCTGAAGGAACATGGCCCTGCTAACACCATGATTCTAGACTTCCAGAACCCCAAACTATGGGAGAATATGTGTTTCAGACCACCCATTTTTTGGTAGTTTGTACAGCAACCCTAGGAAACAGCCCTTATCCAGGCCTACAAAGCCTAGCAGGGCCTGTTCTCACCTCTTCCCACTCTTGCTTTGCCTCAGCAACACTGGCCTTGAGGAGGCCTGTTCTTTGAACAGGCCATGTATGCTCTTGCCCCCGGGCCTTTGCACTGGCTGTTCCCTTAGACCCACAGGTATTACTTTAGTCAGGGCTTACTAAGTCACGTCATCAGAAGGAACTCCCCTGAATGCCTGGTTAAACAACAAAGCCCCCACCTCCCCTATCCGTCCCTGGTCCGCCCTGCCTGCTCTGGTTCTCTGAAGGCTCTTCCAGACAGCTGGAGCCTATTCACTTGTTTGGTATTTATGTCTTCCCTCTGCCAGGGGACCTGGACTCTGTTGATTGTCTTGCTAGTGCCTAGAACAGTGCAAGTCACATGCTCAGTATGTGGTCACTGAATGAATGGATAAGAAAAATCCACAAGCCAGTTGAATAAAGGGGAAAACCCCAAAGTAGGCAATTTCCGGGGGGAAAAAAAGCCTTTTTTAATCTCAGTCTCACTCATAATTAAAGAAATACAAATTAAGTCTGCAATGAGACCATTCTCAACTGTTAGAATGTATTGTCGGGGAAATGTCCTGAGCCTATAACTTGGACCATCTCTTTTTTTCTTTACAAAAGAATTGGCATATAGAATTCATATAAGGGGCTTCCCAGGTGGCATAGTGGTAAAGAATCTGCCTGTCAATGCAGGAAATGCAAGGGAGGCAGATTTGATCCCTGAGTTAGGAGGATCCCCTGGAGGAGGGCATGGCAGTCCACTCCAGTATTCCTGCCTGGAAAATTCCATGGACAGAAGAGCCTGGCAGGCTACAGTCCATGGGGTCGCAAAGAGTTGGACACGACTGAGTATGCATGCGTTGAATTCATATAATATAAAATCCACCCTTTCTTTCAAAGTGAATAATTCAGTGGTTCTTAGTATATTCATGGGGTTAATAGAAGCATCATCACTAATTCCAGTACCTTTTCATTACCCCAGAAAGAAACCGCATACCCGTTAATATCTACATCCTCTTCTCCCACCCACCAGCCCTGGCAACCACTATCTATTTTAGAACTCTACAGTGAAAGTGAAAGTGTTACTTGCTCTGTTGTGTCTGACTCTTTGAGACCCCATGGACTGTAGCCTGCCAGGCTCTTCTGTCCATGGAATTCTCCAGGCTAGAATACTGGAATGGATAGCCATTCCCTTCTCCAGGGGATCTTCCCAACCCAAGGATCAAAGCTGGGTCTCTTGCATTGCAGGTGGATTCTTTACTGTCTGAGCCACCAGGGAAGCCCATGTTTATAACTCTATGGATTTGTCTATTCTGAACATTTTGTGTAAAGGAATCGTGCAGCATGCAACCTTTTATGTTCGGTGTCTTTAACTTGGCATAATGTTCTCAAGGTTCACCCACGTCATAGCATGTACTTCATTCCGTCTTATTGCCACGCAATACTCACTTGTGGGCTTCTCCAGTGGCTCAGTAGTAAAAGAATCCACCTGCAGTGCAGGAGATGCAGGAGACATGGGCTCGATCCCTAGGTTGGGAAAATCCCTTGGAGGAGGGCATGGCAACCCACTCCAGTATCCTTGCCTAGAAAATTCCATGGATAGAGGAACCTGGTGGGCTACAGTCCATGGACCGCAGAGACAGACATGATTGAAGCGTCTGAATACCGCAATACCCCATTGTATGGATTTCCCACATTTTGTTTGTCCCTTCATAAGTTGATGGATGTTGAGGTATTTCCACTTTGTGGCTAAAATGGACGACGTTGCTATGAACACTTGTGTGCAATTTTTACATGAGCATAAACTCCCGCATTTCTTGACTATGTACCTAAGACTGTAGACATTGGTAACTCTATGTTTAAAATCTTAAGGAACTGACAGACTTTTCCAAAGTGCAAAAAAATTTTTTGGCAATGACTTTTATTTTTTAATTGAAGTATAGTTGGTTTACAGTGTTATGTTAGTTTCTAGTGTACAACAAGGTGATTCAGTTATATATGTATTCTTTTTCATATTCTTCTCCATTATGATTTATTACAGGATATTGAATATAGTTTTCTGTGCTATATAGTGGGACCTTGTTGTTTATTTTATGTATAGTAATTGTTCTTGTTTAGACGCTAAGTCGTGTCCACCTCTTTGAGAACCCATGGACTGCAGCACACCAGGATTCCCTATCCATCACCATCTCCCTGGGTTTGCTCGAACTCATGTTCATTGAGTCGGTGATGCCATCCAACCATCTCATCTTCTGTCGCCCCCTTCTCCTCCTGCCTTCAATCTTCCCCAGCATCAGGGTCTTTTCTAATGAGTCAGCTTTTCACATCAGGTGGCCAAAGTATTGGAGCTTCAGCTTCAGCATCAGTCCTTCCAATGAATAGTCAGGGTTGATTTCCTTTAGGATTGACTGGTTTGATCTCCTTGCAGTCCAAGGGCCTCTCAAGAGTCTTCCCCGCACACTTCAGAAGCATCTCTTCTTCAGCACTCAGCCTTCTTTATGGCCCAGTATATAGTAGTGTGTATCTGTTTATTCCAAACTCCTAATTTATCTCCCCCTTTCCTTTTTTGTGGTTTGTAACCATAAGTTTGCTTCCTATGTTTGTCAGTCTGTTTCTGTTTTGTGACTAAGTTCATTTTTTGGACATTTTAGGTTCTACATATAAGTATTAGATTCCACATAGGATATTTGTCTTTCTCTTTCTGACTTATTTCACTTGTGTGATAATCTCTAGGCCTATCCATGTTGTTGCAGATAGCATTATTTCATTCTTTTTTATGGTTGAGTAATTTTCTGTATCATGTACGCACCAGATCTTCTTTGTGCATTTATCTGTCGATAGACATTTTGGTGGCTTCCATATCTTGACTATTGTAAGTAGTGCTGCTGTGAACATTGGAGTGCATGTATCTTAGAATTATGGTTTTCTCTAGATATGACTACACAACTTTACGTTGTCATCAGTATTGTACTAGAGTTCCGATTCCTTAACAGCTTCATTAAGACTTCTTATAGGAGTCTCTTTATATCCTAGTGGGTGTGAAGTGGTGTCTCATTTTGGTTTTGACTTGTATTCCTCTGATGATGTTGAGTTTTATGTGTTTACTTGTAGTTTGCATACGGTCTTTAGAGAAATAGTATTCAGATTCTTTGCCACTTTTATTTTTTAATTTTTTATTAAAAATATATAATTACATAGTTGGTTATGCCAGGTCTCAGTTGCAGCCTGTGGGGGTTTTAGTTGCAGCATGCACTCTTACTTGAGTGCGGGCTCTAGTTCCCTGACCAGGGGTCAAACCAAGGCCCCCTGCACTGGGAGCACGGAGTCTTGGAAGCCATTGGTCTACGAGGGAAGTCCCCTCTTTGCCTGTTTCTAAAGTGAAATTATGGCTAAGGGGAGACTACTGCATATGATATACAAATGTTTTTTTTTTCCTTTTTTCCTTTCTGGAGGTTGTATTTTCAATACCTTTATAGTGTTCTTTGAAGCACAAAATTTTAAATTGTCATGAAATCCCATTCATCTCTTTTTCATTTGGTTGCTTGTGCTTTTGCTGTCATAACTAAAAAACCATTGCCTTATCCAGGGTCACAAAGATGCTTTTTCTTCGAGTTGTATGGTTTTCACTCTTATCTTTAGATTGAGTTAATTTTTGCACATAGTAGTGAGATAGGGTTCAACGTGGTTCTTTCAAGTGTGGCTCTTTAATTATCTCAGTACCATTTGTTGAAAAAACTATTCTTTCCCCAGTGAAATGCCTTGCTACCTTGGTTAAAAATCAATTGATTATCAATGCACAAGTGTATTTTTGAACTCTCAATCCTATTCCCTTGGTCTATATATAACTAACCTTATGCCAGTATTATACAGACTTGATTACTATAGGCTTTGTAGTAAGTTTTAAAATGGGGAAATGTGAATCTTCCAGCTTCATTTATCTTTTTAAAATTGCTTTTGCAATCCTTTGTTCCAGGTCCCTTGCATTTTCTTGTGAATTTTAGGAACAACTTGTCAGTTTCTGCAAAAAAATAAGAAAAGTAGCTAGAGTTTTGGGGTAATCACATTAAATATGAAGATCAGTTTGGGGAGTATTGCCATCTTAATAATATTGCCTTCTAACCCAGGAACGTGGCTGTCCTTCCATTTATTTAAGACTAAATCTCTTCCAACTATGTTTTGTAGTTTCCAGTATACAATTCTTGCACTTCTGTTAAATTTATTGCCAAGTATTTTGTTCTTTTTGATGCTGTTGTAAATGAAATTGTTTTCTTAATTTTATTTTCAGGTTGTTCATTACAAGTATATAGTATTACAATTGATTTTTGTATATCGATCTTATATCCTGCAGCCTTGCTGAACTTATTTATTAGTTCTAATTGTGTGCATTTGTGTGTATATGTGTATTTTTTAAGGAATTTTCATACAAAAGACCATGTCATCTACAAAAAAGATTATCTTACTTCTTTCTTCCAGTGTGGATGTCTTTTTTGTCTTATATCTTTCCTAATCAGTTCCATTCAGTTCAGTTCAGTTGCTCAGTCATGTCCGACTCTTTGCAACCCCATGGACTGCAGCCTGCCAGGCTTCCCTGTCCATCACCAGCTCCCAGAGTTTGTTCAAACTCATGTCCATCAAGTTGGTGATGCCATCCAACCATCTTATCCTCTGTCATCCCCTTCTCCTCCTGCCTTCAATATTTCCCAGCATCAGGGTCTTTTTCAAATGAGTCAGTTCTTCTCACGAGGTGGCCAAAGTATTGGAGTTTCAGCTTCAGCATCAGTCCTTCCAAAGCATATGCAGGACTTATTTCCTTTAGGAGTGACTTGTTTGATCTCCTTGCCGTCCAAGGGACTCTCAAGAGTCTTCTCCAGCAGCACAGTTCAAAAGCATCAATTCTTTGGTGCTCAGCTTTCTTTATAATCCAACTCTCACATTCCATACATGACTACTGGAAAAACCATAGCTTTGACTAGACGGACCTTTTTAATATGCTGTCTGGGTTGGTCATAGCTTTTCTTCCAAGGAGCAAACGTCTTTTAATTTCATGGCTGCAGTCACCATCTGCAGTGATTTTGGAGTGCCCCCAAAATAAAGTCTTTCAGTTTCCTAATAGTCCTAGTTAAAACCTTTAGTACAATACTGAATAAAAGTTGAGCTCTCTCTTCTTTATAGGCATATATTTACAGTTATTACTATCATTCTAAGCACTGTTATCTGCATTCCATAAGTTTTGGTATATTGTGTTTTCATTTCCATTTATCTCAAGTCATATAAAATTTCCCCTGTTATTTCTTTCTCCAGTGGTTATATAGTAGTGGTTTGTGTAATTTCCACACATACTTGTGAATTTCCCAGATTTCTTTCTGTTATTGACTTCTGCTATTCCTTTATGGCCACAGAACATACTTTGTATGATTTTAGTTCTTTTAAGTTTACTAGAATGTGTTTTATGACCTAACATATGTATCTTGGGGGATGTTCCATGGCCACTAGAGGAGAGTATGTACTCTGTTATTGTTAAATGTTCTATGCACGTCTGTTGGTTCTAGTTGGTTTATTGTGTTGTTCAGGTCTTCTGTTTACAAAATCACCTGCTGTCTAGTTGTTTTATCCATTATCGAAAGTGGGATATTGAAGTCTCAAGCTTTTTTTGTTGAATTGTCTATTTTACTCCTTAATTCCATCAGATTTTGCTCTTAAATTCGGGGGTTCCATTCTTAGGGTCATACATTAATAATTGTTATATCCTCTTGATGGATTGACTCTCTTATCATTATAAAATGTCCTTTGTCTCTAGTAACATTTTTTCTTAAAGTCTATGTGTCTAATAAAGTCTGTGTTGTCTGATATTAAAGTCTATTTTGACTGATCTAGCCATTCCAGCCCTTTTTTGGTTACTATTTACATGAGACATCTTTTCCATCCTTTCTTTCAACCTATTTGTCTTGGAATCTAAATTGTGTCTCTTGTAGGAAACATGGTTAGATAATATTTTTAAATTCATTTTGCCAATCTCTGGGTTTTAATTGCAGTGTTTATTTTAATCCATATATATTTCATGCAATTACTGGTAAGATAGGGTTTGCTATTTGTTTTTCATATGTTATGTTTGTTCTTCTATTCCTTCATTATTGCTTTCTTTTGTGTTGAATAGATCTTCTGTAGTACCATTTTAATTTCCTTGTCATTTCTTTTACTGTATATTTTTGAGTTATTTCCTTTGTTGCTTGGCAGATTAACACTGACATCTTTACTAATAACAATATAATTCTGATTAATATCATCTTAATTTCAGTAGTGTACAAAAACTTTGTTCCTCTGTAGTTCTGTTATCTCCCCTCTGTTTATGCTCTTATTGTCATAAAATTTACATTTTTATACATTGTGTACTCCTCAGCAATACTTATAATTATTGCTTTATACAGTTGTTTTTTAATTCAGATAGGAGAAAAAAAGAGTTACAAACATAAAAGACATTTGTGCTGTCTTTTATACTTACTGATATAGTTACTTTTATTGATCCTTTTCATGTTTTCATCTGCATTTGAGTTCCTTTAATTTCAGCCTGAAGGACTTTCTTTGGTAGTTATTATAGGGTAAGCCTCCTAATGGCAGGTTCTGTTTATATTTGCTGGGCAATCCCTTCTTCATGTTTGAAGGACAGTTTTGCTGCATAAAGAATTGTTGGTTGACATCTTTTTTCTTTCAGTACTTTGTATGTGCTATCCCACTGCTTTCTGCCCTGCCCTTCTCTGGTTTCTGATAAGGAATCTACTTGGAGTTTGTTGAGCTTTTTGGTTGTGTAGATTGATGTTTTTCATCAAGTTTGGGATATTTTAGCCATCAATGCTTCTAATATTCTTTTCATTTATTTATTTATGGTTGCACTGGGTCTTTGTTGCTGCACTGACTTTCTCTGGTTTTGACGAGCGAGGGCTACTCTTCAGCGTGGTGCACGGTCTTCTCATTGCTGTGCCTTCTCTTGCTGCAGAGCACAGGCTCTAGGCACATGGGCTTCAGCAGCTGCTGCACGTAGGCTCAGTGGTTGCGGCGTGTAGCCCAGTATTCTTATTGCTCCTTTCTCTCTTTTCTTTCTGAGACTGCTGTTATACACCTGTTGGTATGTGTGATGGTATCTGAGGCTCTCTCTATTTTCCTTCACTCTTTTTAGTTTCTGTTCCTCAGACTGGGTCACATTAGTTGACCTCACCAGGTTTATTGGTTCTTTTTTCTGCCTGTACAAATCTGCTGTTGAGTCCCCTAGTTAAATTTTCATTTCGGTTACTGTAGTTTTCAGTACTGGAATTTCCATTTTTTTAAATAATTTATACTCCTTTGTTGATATTCTTTATTTGGTGAAGCATTGTTTCCATACTTTAATTATTCTGACACAGTTTCCTTAATTTCTTTAATTCTTTTTTTCCTATTTTATTGAGATATAATTGACTTAATATTGTAAAAGTTGAAGGTATAAACCATGATGATTTCATATATGCATATTTTTCAAAATGATTAGCACAAAAGTTTAGTTGATATCCATCATGCCACAGTTACAAATTTAGTTTCTTTAAAAATTTTTTTTTATTTTCTTTGCGCCAGGTCTTAGCTGTGGCGTGCAGGACCTTCAGTCTTCATTGCTGTATGCTGAATCTCTTAGCTGTGGCATGTGAACTCTTAGTCATGGCGTGTGGGATCTAGCTTTCTGACCAGGGATCCAACCTGGGCCCCTGCACTGGAAGCATGAAATCTTAGCCACTGGACCACAAGGGGAGTTCCACAAATTGTTTCTTTATGATGATAACTTTTAAGATTTACTCTCTTAGCTACTTTTAAATATATTCTACAGTACTGTTAACTGTAGTCATCATGTTGTCATTATATCCTCAGAACTTATTTATCTTACTATGAGTTTTTACCTTTTGACTGCTTTGTCAGGATGGTCACTGAGGTACGTTTGTGGTCACTGCATCACACCACACTTGAGTGCCTCGTGCTAGGGGACAGCCCAGCCACCCAGCAGAATGTCCTGAAGCTGGTACAGAACATGAAGAGTTGCCCAGAGAAAACAGCAAGTTTAAACTAGTGTGTGAAGTGTGTGCCTTTTAGTTCAGAAAAAGAACCCCAAATGTACATGTCAATCATCTCATGAACACAGAAAATTCTGAGTGGTTGCACACAAGATTAATTAATTGTGGATGTCTCTGGGGAGGGGCTGGGACCTGGGGTGGGAGGGCATTTACTCTTCCTTGTGTGATCTTTTATATTGAGTGTTTCTTCATGAGCATATATTGCATTTTCAATTTTAAAACAGGTAAAAAACAAGCAAACTAGGCAAACAAACATGTGAACGCAAGCAAAGACCCTGCCCAGCCAGGCTTTGGTCTCTTCCTCTCCTCTGGGGCCCTGGTGCTGGATGGGAGAATGAACACTTCTCTGTAGGCGGTGCCCACAACTCCTACCGTGCCCCCAGGACAGGGGTGGGACCTGGAGGAGAGAGGGCACACGGTGTGCTCTCAGCTCTGTGCCCTTGCTGGGTCTTCTCAGGACAGGCCTCAGGCAGTGAGGGCCAGGATGGGGGTGCTGGCCCAGGGGCTGCAGTTGTCTGGGGTTAGATGAAAGGGTAGGTTGGTGGGATCCTCCAAGATGCCATGATTCTGGAAGTAACAGTGAGAAACCCCTCCTGGGAAAGTTTGTGTCTGCCTAGGGATGGGCACGTGCACAGAAGTACATGTAGAGTGCTTCCAACCAGCCTGTGTACCAGAATTATACACGGGTCCCTTCCCACCAGCCCGGAACATCGGTTTCTCTGGATCCAGACAGGATGTGGCTGCAAGGATGTTCCTGGGCAGGCAGCCGCGGCCCCTCCCCAGGGAGGCGCTCAAAACTCCCAGAGGCCCCCCGCCTGCTCACTCCCATCAGCTCAACCAGCCTTTCCTCTGGGCTCTCCTTGGGGTCCCTCAGTGAGCCTCCCCTGCTCAGAGGCCTCCCTGTCCATCACAGACGGCCTCTTCCTGCCATAGGAGAGAGGGCTGGGAGAGAGCCTGCAACCTTCACGATGGCCCGGGTGTGTTTTCAGGGTCGTAGGGTCTCTGCAGGACCATATGTGCTCATGAGGATGGGACAGTGAGCAAGGAAATCAAAGGAGGAACCCAAACTTACCTCAACAGATAAGTAAACTGTCACAAAGCATAATGTAACTCTCCAAAATATTGAAGTCAGCCAAGTAAATAAAGAAGCTCAAGCGTAGGAGACCATATGTTCTGCTCTGGGTAAAACCTTTTCCCGAAGGTGGAATTCAAACGTACCTGCATTACACCCCACACACTTCCACCTGCTCAGCTCCCTACCCCACTGGGTCAGGTCCTCACCCAGCCTAGGTCGCTGCCCAGGGTGTGCAAGGAGTGGGTCCCCTGGTGCCTGTGCCCAAGAATCACAGGACAAGTCTCCACTCTCCTCCACGAGGAGAAAGGCTTGTGGTGGTCCTGGGACGTGTGTCTTGATGGCTTTGGGCTGGGACGTGCAGGTGAGCGGGTTCTCAGGGGCTCCTGCAGGGCTGGTTGGTGGGGAGGGCCCCCACAGAGGAGCAGCTCAGAAGGAGGGGAGCCAAGGCCAGTCCAGCATCTGGCATGGAGCCCTTGAGGACTTCCCTGGGCTTGGCAGCAGCCTGAAGCTTGGCTGTGAGCAGTTACGTCCTGTTGAAATCCCAGGCCTGGGTCAGCTGGGTGCCCCAGGATGGGTCAGGTGGCCACAGTGAGGGAAGAGGTAAGAAGACTGTTCCAGAGGCTGAGGGTTGGGGGAGGCCCGGGCTGGAGAGTGTGCGCCAAACCAGGAGAAAAAGAAGTGGCAGATGCAGTCTGCTTTTTATTTTTTAGAAATGTGGATGATAAGAGATTGGAAGACAGCTAACAGGGGTCAGGGGTCAGGGAGGCTGTGTTTGTGGGTCCAGAGAAGTGCAGAGCTGAGAGGAAGCGGAGACAGAGGCTGAAGGGGAGAGGGGGTGGGAAGGAGGAGATCCCCCCAGGGGGCTCCAAGGACCAGCCCACCTGATGGCTAGGGCTCCATCCAAAGGAGAGGATGAAGTGGGAGGGCAGACCGGGAGCCCCAGGGCCTGGGGAGGGGCAGGAGGAGCTCCAGAAGCACAAGTGGGGTTGGGAAGGAGTTTGGGAGCTGGCCAAGGATAAGGGAGAAGTGAGATGGGAGAAGTCCCTCCCCCATATGCTGGCAGCTCCAAATCCTGGCCATCCCCACCCCTACCCCACCACGCTGGGCTGGTACTGACTCCCTGTCCCCATTCCCCACCCCCACCCCAAGCAGGTCCAAAGCATCCACCCACCCCAACACACACACACACACACACACACACACACACACACACACACACACACGTGCTCAGGGGATCTCAGGTATGAGTTCTCTTGCAGTCTTCTCTGAGAACTGGAGCTAGATAACCTTGTGGGTAAGTCACTGACTCAGTCCCACCACACCTTCTCTGTTGTCCAGTCGCTCAGTTGTTCCGACTTTTGTGACCCCATGGACTGCAACATGCCAGCCTTCCTTGTCTTTCACTGTCTCCCAGAGTTTGCTCAAACTCGTGTCCATTGAGTCGATGATACCACCCAACCATCTTATCCTCTGTCACCCCCTTCTTTTGCCTTCAGTCTTTCCCAGCATCAGGATCTTTCCCAGTGAGTCGGCTCTTCTCATCAGGTGGCCAAAGTATTGGAGCTTCAGCTTCAGCATCAGTCCTCCCAAAGAGTATTCAGAGTTGATTTCCTTCAGGATTGACTGGTTTGATCTCCTTGCAGTCCAAGGGACTCTCAAGAGTCTTCTCCAGCACCACAGTTCAAAAGCATCAGTTCTTTGGCACTCAGCCTTCCTCATGGTTGAACTATTACATTCATATATGACTACTGGAAAAACCATAGCTTTGACTATATGGACCTTTGTCAGCAAAGTAATGTCTTTGCTTTTTAATACGCTTTCTAGGTTTGTCATAGATTTTCTTTTTTTTTTTTCCTCTGGAGTTTGTAAGCACCTAGGTTTATCGGCCTGCTGAGTAGCTGACAGAAGCAAGTGTCTTTTAATTTCATGGCTGCAGTCACCGTCTGCAGTGGTTTTGGAGCCCAAGAAAATAAAGTCTGTCACTGTTTCCACTGTGTCTCCATCTATTTTCATGAAGCGATGGGACAAAATGCCATGATCTTAGTTTTTTGAATATTGAGTTTGAACCCAACTTTTTCACTCTCCTCCTTCACCTTCATCAAGAGGCTTTTCAGTTCCTCTTCACTTTCTGCCATAAGGGTGATGTCATCTGCATATCTGAGGTTATTGATATTTCTCTGAGCATCCCTAAGAGACTACTGCTGAGTCAGCTCCCAAGGGTTTAAAGCTAGTACCTAGCTGCACCGGGACTGCTCAGGGTCTTGAGGGGGAGCATCGAACCTTGAACCTTCTGTTTCTTATTTTCTGTTGGGGAAAGCCTCACAGGTAGCTTGGGTCTCCCTGCCTCCTCTCAACTCGGCTGAGCTTCAAAAGAATTCCCAGGACAGCCATAGTGTGCGTGGTGGAACCGTGGGTAAAGAATCTACCTACCAATGCAGACACATGGGAGATGCAGGTTTGATACCTGGGTCGGGGAGATCCTCTAAAGAAGGGAACAGCAACCTGCTCCAGTATTCTTGCCTGGAAAATTCCATGGACAGAGGAGCCTGGCAGGCTACAGTCAATGGGGTTGCAAGAGTCAGACACGACTGAGCGCGTATGCACGCACTCACGCACATCTCTCACTGCAGGCCCCTACAGCAGTCTTTCTTTACCTTGAGGGCAGTAAGCTCCTTCTGTTCTTGGGGCCTTTGCACTTGCTGTGCCTTCTGCCGGGCACACCCTTCCTGGTACCTTTAGCAGGACATTCCCACCCAGCATAGCAGCCTCTGCTCCAGGCTCAACCCCCCTGCCCAGGGAGGTGGCCTTGGACCCCCAGGCTCTATGCCATCCCTTTCTCATCACCAGCTGGATTTTGTTCATTTGTTTACCATTCTCCCTTCCCATAACCCTGAGGGTAAACCCTGAGTGCAGGGAGTATGTCTCTGAGAACTTGGCACATAGTAAATGTTCATTAACTTTAAAAAAAATGAATAAGTGAATAGTTAGGAATGCAAAATGCCACTCAGTGGTTGAGGAGCCCACCAATGAGGAGCTGGAGGAGTGGTGCAGATCCAGGGCCTTGGTGCCTCTTTCTCCACGCTCTCACCCAAGGCAGACATCACTCGTACCACACAGCACATGTGACTAATGGAAACCAGACAGGAACTCAGATCTCAGGGAGGCCCTCCAGGGAGCCACTAGCTCTCCTTAAGATGTGGTGGGAGGAAGACTAGAGTATAAGGTACCATACAAGGGCAAGGCCCTCGAGCATGCTCTGAGCATCCGGAAGGCTTCGGGGAGGAGGTGACAGGGTGGGTCCCAAAGGCACTGGGACAAAGAGAGAAGAAGAACCACAGTTTGGAGGATGGGTGATCACATAAATCGTGGAGGTGAGAATCAAGTGGATATGTCCCCAAGACAGTAAAAACCAGCCTGTACAGGGAGGAGGGTGCCTGTTAGGCTGGCTCCCACAGACTGTCCTTGCCTGGGACCAAGCAGAGCCTTCTGGTCTGCCAGCTGGAGGGAGAAGCTAGTGGGATGTAAGGAGAGAAGCGACGAGCACTGCTGAGAACATACAGCAGATCACACTCTCGGTGAGCGAGGCAGCACAGGGCCCTGTCCTGAGGCTGGAGGGTGCTGCTCCCATTCAGCTGTGCTGCCTCATGCCGCCTTTCCTGATGCCCACCCAGCAGGGTCCATAGGCTTTTCTGACCCTTCATGCTGCCTGCCTGCCCTGAGCACCCTCTCTCCCTTGGTTACACGCTGGCTGGCAGGAACAGGTCTCCCTTCTCTAGGAGCAGTGAGGATGCTCAAGGGCTGGCACCCCCTGGTAGGCTACTGCCAAGCCAGCCCTGCTTCCTACCAGGCATCCTCAGGAGGAGCACCATAGTATCCCATCCTGGTTTAATCAAAAGAACATATATTGTTTCAATATGCTGATGACAGAGACATTCATGTGCAGTGGAGAAAATTTGGGAAGTGTTCGATGAAGACATAGAAGAGGAGGCCAGTGGTGGGCAGGTGCCCTGATGACCCTTTCAGGGTGGATATGCCAGTTTGTGTTATAGGCACATACTCGTGCACAGGGAGGCCACAGGTACATGCATGCACACACGTGTGCACATATGTGTAGTCATGATACCCATGCACACTCATGCACAAAGAACACACATGCAAATATTGATACGTGCACACAGGCACACACAAGCCTGTGCACAAGTGCAAGATCACGTGTGTGTGCGTGGACCTGCTATGCTGTTTGTGGACCTGCTGTACTTTCCACCAGGCTGCCAAGGAGGGGCTGTTGTCCTGCGAGGTGCCTTGTGGAAACCCACCTCTGTCATCCTCTTCTCGCCTTTCCCACCAATGACTCTGACACTCGCGCTAACACCCTGTGCTACATTAAAGGATATTTTTGCAGATGGCACAAGTGAGAATTGAGGGCTTCTGGTTGCGGGAAGCAGCTTGCTCCTGGTAGATGGGCCTCTCCTGCGTCTTCATTTGCAGGCCTTCTGTCTCTCGCCAGCTCTGAGGTGGAGGCCCTGCAGGGGGCCCTGAGGACATTCCCACCTTGTCCTGGCCCCACTGGCTGGCCTGTTCTCCAGGCAGTCTTCACTCCTCTAGGGTGGGAGCTTTGTGTGGGGCAGGGTCTTTTCCTTTACACCTCCTGCCTTTGCCACCCCTGTGTATCCTCTCGTCAGGCTCTTTTTGGGTGCCTGTTTGACATCATGACCTATGTCATCCCAGGCAGTGAGTCCCTGTTTGGGGTGGGGACTGAGGCTCACAGAAGTGTGACCTGGCCCAGAGTCCAGGGGCAGCTCGCTGAGGGTCCTGTGTGCTTCCTCATCCACCACCGCCCAGAGAATGACCACCGTCTTGGACAGAGTGGCCTGCGGGGCTCCAAGGCCACGGGGCTGCCCAGCCTCACGTCACGGGCCTTCTGGAGGACCTAATCTCGGGATCTTCATCCTCTCAGTGTGGGGCCCTGCAGGACCCAGAAGTCTCACCTTGGCCCTGACCTCCACATGACCCCCCCAGAGTCAGCTTCCCCATGGCAAGGCCTCCAAATGGGAAGGTCATGTTCTCTTGGCCAGAGGACTGTTCTCTGATGATAACCAGTACTGGAATGGCCATTTAACATCAGGGTTGCCCATCAGGTTGCCAAATATTTGACTTAGAGGAATGGAAACTTTCAGGGTGCCATGGCAGGTGGGGCCTTGCCACTCTGGTTCAGGAGGAGTCTGTCTCCCCAGGCCAGTAGCCAGGTTCCTCTGCAGCTCCCACCACTATCACAGGCCAGGGACTCGGGTCTGGGTTCCTCAGGGAAAGGGGTTTCTTTCTCCTCCTCTGCTTTTGGGAGATAAATGCTGGTGTCTGGTTCCACACATAGACCAGAAAACCGCCTCAGTCCAGAAGTTGAACCTGCTAGGGAGTGTCACTAGAAGGGAGGCCTGGGTTGTGAGGAACTAACTTATTTCTTGGAGAGCAGGAACCTGAGTGTGGCCTCTTTGAGGCCTGGGGGTGGGGCCGTGGAAAGGGCCAGAGTGTGGCCTCTGGTGGCTCTCCTGGTACTTGCTTGCTCCCCACCCCTTCCTGGTCCACCCACTGTGGGCACCAGGGCACTGGCCCAGAGGCTCTGCAGGCCCCCCTGGGCTGGTTGCTCCACCTCTGCCTGGTGATCTCTGCCCAGTACTGCCAGCCAGGACTGGTGGGCACTCAGTGTGAAGGGGTGGCAGGATTCAGGGGATCACGGCCAGGGAGA
The DNA here is from genome assembly GCF_002263795.3 of Bos taurus. Taxonomy (NCBI): domain Eukaryota; kingdom Metazoa; phylum Chordata; class Mammalia; order Artiodactyla; family Bovidae; genus Bos; species Bos taurus. The sequence goes on along the minus strand of NC_037355.1, from coordinate 13,636,197 downwards.
GGCTGCTAGGACCTGGTCCCCATTCACTGGAGGACAGGACCAGATATGCTTATGCCCAGGCCCCCCTCTTCCTTTCCTCCCTCCACTGAGGGACCTCACGGACCTCCTCCCACCTGCCGTCCCTCCTTCTCTGGAAGTGGGAGCCAGGCTTCTGGCACCAAGCATGGAGGGACGGCTCTCCTGATGCACCCAGTTCCCCTTCCAAAGGGCTGCTTCTCTAACGGCTGGCCCCTCCTGGCACCCTTGGTGAAAGCAGGCCCCCCTGCCCAACCCCATGCACCAGGATATCTGCCTCCTCCCAGTCCTGCCCACTGGGGCACCCAGGCCCCTCCCCAACCCCTAGGACCCTCTGGGTCTGGCTAGGCCCCTGGGGAACTGTCCCCACCTAGCCTGCCTGGCTCCCTGGTCCCCCTGTGCCTGGGCCCGGGGATGGAGCCAGGCTGCAGTTAACACACGACCCTGTGGCCACCTGAAGTCCCTTCTCCACCTACTCCTTTGCCAGCTTGTTGACAGGAGAGTGATGACGGGCCCGGGTGCAGGGAGCGGCCGCCATCCCAGGTGGTCTGTGCTGTTAGTCATGGTTAGTTACACGCCCAGGTGCACACTTGACGCAAGTTACACAACCTGGCGGATGGGTGGCTCTACCTTAATCTATTTTCACATAAGACGAAGGGGAGTGCCACAGTCAAGGCAAGCAGAGGCAACGGGAAGGCTTCTTGGGGGATCCTGCAGGGGGCTGCTCTGTTGGTAGAGCAGTAACCTGTGTGCTGTGAGGGGGCATCAGAATGGTCTACTCTCCTCTCATTTGCCCTCCCCTGCCCCTTGTGCTCCGGTGGTACCTAAAACCATATCAGTTTGTTTGCTTCCAACATTATTCTCCAAAAGGGAGTATCCATGGGACAGGGCTAGGGAAGTGCAGAGACCCGTGTGTGTTCTCAGTGGACATCAGCCTGCCTACCTCATCTGGGTCCCCTGAGGACAGGGTCAGCAGTCAGGGTCCTGCCCCAGGGTGTCAAACACACGTGCCGTGAAGCTCACGGGATTTCGTGGGTGTGAGCTTGTGCGACCCATGACCGCTCAGACTGCTGACTGGCCTTCAGGGCACACCACATCCCACAGGTTCCTGTTAAACACTGTTAGCGCGGGCGTGGAGGAAACTGGAGAGGGCCTCTCCGGAGGTGGTTATGAATTCAGATGGCCCGGGCTGCTTCCCAGGGCAGATGGAGAGCCCCTGGACAGCTCAAGTCCTCGGAACTAGAAACTGAGAAGTTTCCAAGGCTTACCACGTGCTTGATTCTCTGGCTTCATGTTTTGCTGGCTGCCCTGTGACCTGGGGGTCATGAACCCTGCTTTATATCCAGGAAATGATAACTCAGAGAGGCGCCTGCCTCATCCATGACACTCAGAGTTGGAGCCGAAGCTCTGCCTGCACGGCCGCCCTGGGTGATAAGTGGCTGGTGGGGTGGGGGGGCCTCAGCTGGACAGTGTGGGGAGGGGAGTGTGTGCAGGAAGCAGAATCTGACTGTCACCTGCTCCCTCACCAGTGGCGGTCACCTCTACTGGTCCCTCAGGTCCCATCAGACTCTCACCTGAGCCTGCTGGCACCTGCCCCTGCCCCCATCACCCCTCACCCTCCCTGGAGCCCTAGCTTCTGAGGACTTAACCTCCACAGGGTCTTTGTCATGATGCTGGTCCACACCCCCTGTGTGGGCACCTGGGTCCCTGCTTCCTCTGTTCTGCAACAGCAGTCACCCAAGGCGAGGCCCCCTTCCATCTTCCGAAACTAAAACCTTGCAGGCTGTACCTTTTTAAAGGAAGGAAGGAAGTTTTTACCCAGAGAGGCCTTTGGTTTTGGAGAGATAAAATGCTCCTTTCCCCAGTTCTGCTTCTCTTGAGTTGCGGCTCACAACACTTTTGGAAGGGTCTTGGGGCTCAGACAGCTTTGCCCTGACTGGCATGTTATTTCTTCTTTTTTTTTTCCCTCTCTCAACTTTTTTCTAAACATAAATTGTTCTGAAGTGTAATGTACATATAGCAAAGTGAATGAGTCATAAATGCTGCAGCTCAGACTTTTCATGGGGTGAATCCATGGGTGATCAGTACCCAGCCCGAGCAGACCCCTTGGATCCTGATTAGATGTTCTTTTGTGTCTGGTTTCTTCTGCTCCACGTGATGCTGGTAAGACTGGTGTGTCCACTCTTGTTGATGGTGGCGCTCCCAGAGTGATTCTACCTCCTCGCTGTGGAGGGCAGCCGGATGGTTCCCAGTATAGAACCATTGTGGACAGTGCTGCTCTAAACACGGGTGGATGGGTCTTTGGGTGTGAGTGTGTAAGCATTTCTGGCGGTTCTACACCCAGCGAGGAGTTCTTCAGCCTGTGTATACTTGGCTTTCTTAGGCACTATTGGTCTGTCTGCCTACGTGGCTTTACCAGTTCAGCTCTCACCACCAACGATGGGAGTTTCTCTTGTGCCACATCCTTGTCAGCACCTGGAATTTTCTGCCTTTCCATTTTAGCCACCCTGGTGGGCGTACAGCAGTATGACACGGTGGTGTGAATTTTCCTTCCCCTGATGACTAATGAAATTGAGTGCTCTTTCTTATGTTTATCATCTTTTTGGACATCCTTCTTCAAGCCTTTTGCCTATTTTTAAAAAGTTGGGTCTTCAGACTTTTTGATTTATGTGAGTTCTTTATATATGTTCTGGACATGAGGCCTGAACTGGATGTATACACCTATGTCTAGCTCTGCACACGTATTCACAGGCATACATACACACACATGTTCACTCAACAGAGAGGTGTCAAGTGCCCCCATAGGCAAACATGTCCCAGTCCCTGGGGCACAGCGGTGAACAGACCAAGGCCTTGCACTCACAGAGCTCAGTTCTCCCTAGAGGAGACACTGACAAATAAGGAAGTAGAAAGAATATGTCAGACTTAAGTGGCCATGAGAAGGAAAGTTCAGGGGGAGAGGAAGTGTGGGAGTGGAGGTTAACACTGTAAATATGTCACCAAGAAGGTGAGACATCAGTAAAGACTCAAGAGGAAGAACGCTGCACACAGAGGGAGGGCGAGCAGGGGGCGGGGGTGAGTGGAAGGTGGGAGGGTTCCAGTCGGAGCACCCACATGGCCACTAGACCCTGGCTTTCATTTCACTGAGGGTCCTGGGCAGTGGATGGGCAGGACCCGACACAGGTTTTAACAAGGCCAATCGAGCTTCTGTGTCAAGGCAGGATGGGTGGAAGCAGGGACATTAATTAGGAGCCTGTAGCCCTGAGTCCAGCCTCCTGTCCCAGTTTCTCGTTGGTCCCAGGTGTGGTACTTGTGAGGATGTCCAGGGTCACTGTCATCCCGGAATCAGGCTTTTTGCTCTTTGCTCAGAGCATCCTCTCATGGTCATGGGATAGATGCCCTAATTCCTGGCCTCATGGCCAGCCCACGCCATCTGGGCTGCCTCATCTTCCCAGAAGCCCTCAGCACATGTCTGCTGGCCGCACCACACCTGGTTCCTTTTCCGCTTTCTAAAGCCAGCTCTGGAAAGGTTACTGGGTTCCCGTATCGGTCCCCTCAAGCTCTCCCTGTAGCATCTTGCTCCCTGAGCCCAGCCCCACCCACAGCTTCAAGCGGGGCAACACCCTGGCAGGGGTCAGCCCTGGCAGGCCCATCGCCCTGCCTCCATGGGAACCAGGAAGGATGTGGCTGTGGTCCATGTACACACATGAATGCTGAGGTCACACCTGTGAACAGAGAGAGCACCATCCATGTATGTGAGGACATTCCCATCGCAGGGACAACGGGCAGCGGGTGCTCCTTCCTCCTGGGAAAGCATCTACCTTATCAAGGGATGCTGGTGAAACCTGTGAGTGAGCATGTATAGAAAGGCGCAGTGGGGCTGTACATGGGCTCAGCCACCTCCTCTGGACCACAACACCTAGAGAGGCAGAGGGGAAGGCTTGCTCTGAATGCAGGTGGCAGTAGGCATGTTAACTGCCCACGTGGACTTTCTGGAACTATACTGTGGCCACCTGAGGGCCTAATTGTCCTGCAGAGCTGTGGGATAGAGCCGAGGACTGCAGGGGTGGGTGCCTGGCAGACTCCCTCAGGGCAAAACCCCTCACCCCTCTTGGCACTATGGAATTTTCTGAAGGGGCAGGGTGGCCAGGCAGGCTCAGGACCAAGGACGCAGGCTGGTCCTGGTGCCATGAGTCCCCTGTGGAGGCCACTTTGAGCTCTGCATCCTCTGACTGGCCTGAAAGGAGATGCAGAAGCAGCAGGGGGAGGATACTGTGAAAGCTTGCGTGTGTGTGTGTGGCGGGGCGGGGGGGAGGGGGGGCGGGCTGATGTATCTGCAGCCATGGCTGTTTCAGCTGATGTTGCCCCCTTCTACCTAACTACCCACCCCAGGAGCTGTACAAGGCTGTAGCTAAAGTGCAGGTGCTGGAGCAGTGAGATCTGAGTTCCAGTGTTAGAAGAGAAAGTGGGGTGGTTTCCAAACTGCTGTATCCTCTTGGAGGAGACTGGTGAAGGAACTCAGCACAGCCCCTCATTCCTCAGGACAGAAATAGCTGTCCTCCAGGACTCAGCCTGAGGGCCAGTCTTGCTGCTGCTGCTGCTAAGTCGCTTCAGTGGTGTCCCACTCTTTGTGACCCCATAGATGGCAGCCCATCAGGCTCCCCCGTCCCTGGGATTCTCCAGGCAAGAACACTGGAGTGGGTTGCCATTTCCTTCTCCAATGCATGAAAGTGAAAAGTGAAAGTGAAGTCGCTCAGTCCTGTCCGACTCTTAGCGACCCCATGGACTGCAGCCCACCAGGCTCCTCCATCCATGGGATTTTCCAGGCAAGAGTACCAGAGTGGGGTGCCATCGCCTTCTCCGCCAGTCTTGCTACTGGTGACAGAACAGGCAAAGGAGAGGGAGTAGCTGAGGGGAGAGATGGCTGTCTCACAAGGCTGCTGGGGGTGAGGTGTGGGGCTGTCGAAGGCAGGCTTCCAGGGGACCTACCTGAATACTGACAGGGTCACCTCTTCGCATCCCAGCCCCAGGCTTGCTCATGAGCTCTTTCAGATTCTGCCCTGTTCCCAGTCCCAACTCAGCCTCTGGGCCCTCTGGTTCTAGACCTCCCAGAGAGGACAGTCTTCCCTCAGTCCACCTTTCCCTTTCAGATTCTCGGAGCCTGAGTTGAGGGCAACGCAGGAACCCGGTGGAGGGGAAGATGGTCACCTGACAGGATTCTTTCTCAGCGCTGGGGCTCCTGAGGGCGGAATGACGCCTGGCTGTGCCATGTGCCAGGCCCGCCCCACGCCGTGTCTTAGATTAGTCCTCCCACAAAAGCAGCTGCTGTGTCCCCAGTGTTCACTCAAGGAAACAGGACAGAGTTCCGTGGGAAGCTCGAGGCCAGAGCTGTGTGGAGTGAGAACCCCGTGAGGGGAGGCATTCAAGCCAGGCGCTGGCCAAGCACCTGCCGTAGCTCTGTGGTGGACATCTAAGATGAGGTGAGTCTGGGGAGGGCGAAGAGAGGCTCGAGGGAGGATACGGGGGGCGCAGGGGGCTCTCCGTGAGCTGGATCTCACCAACACGACCGTTCCCACCCCGCGCGAAGCGCCTACCAGCACGCCGCCCCTTCGCCTAGTGGCAGACCCCGTCCGGAGCACCCAGCTCCGACACCCTGCTGTGGCCTCTGTACTGACGCCACTGCCTGCTCCCCCTGCACTCTCGGCGCCCCCAAACCCCGCGCCGGGCCGGTGAGCCCGGCCAACGCTGCGCCGGTCCCCGCGCCCCAACCCCTGCACCTTCCCCACCGCCCTCCAGCAGCGCCCCACCCCGCCCTTGCCACGCCCCTACGCCACGCCCCTTTCGAACCCCGGCGGGGCGCCGGCCCTTGCCACGTGGCCCTCTCGGCCCCACCCAAGTCCCCTGCTACCCCTGGGCCCCCTACCTCGGCCCCACACAGACTCCTAACGTTCCCGGCCCTGCCCCTCCCCGGGCGCCAGCCGCCCCTCGGCCCCGCCCCTGGCCCGGCCCCGCCCCGCGGGAGGAGGCGGGCGTGGGGAAGTTCGCGGGCGGGGCTGGGGTTTGGAGCCGCCTGGGCGAGCGGGCAGAAAGGCAGCCGCACCCGAGACGCCCTGGGCGCCGGGGGACAGCGCTGGGAGCAGGTAGCCAGGATGTTTCTGGAGCCCCAGGTAGGGCTGCGGCGCGTGGCAGGTGCGGGGCGGCGGGTGGCGGAGGCGGTGACGGGGACGCGCTCGCAGGGCAACCCCCTGATTGCAGTAGGACCGCGGGGCTAGGGATTCCTGCGCCGCCGAGCTGCGGAAGCAGGTCTCACCTCCCGGCAAGGAGTGCGGCCAGCCGGAGAACATCTTCGGCCAGACCTGGAAGAAGCTTGCCCTTGGGAACCACTCCCTCTGTGGGTCCCCCCGGGCACCTGCTGCCAGGTGGGCTGCGCCCAGGGCTCAGAACGGATGGGCAGCCCAGGCTGCCACTGCCTTGCCTGGCCCTGCTTGCGGAGGCCAGTGTTAGTCTACGGCTGAGCGGCACCTGCACAGCTGGTACGGACCCCTGTGGGGCGGATAGCGCTGGGAGGCAGGTGACAGCAGCCTAGCAGCAGGGCCGGCGGGAGGGTGGCTGCCCTGGGACTGGCACAGTCAGGCGTGTAAGAGACAAGACCACAGTGCATCCTTTGCCCGACTTGAGGGGCACAGAACCACCTGTTTGCCCTGGAGGAGACAGGGGGACTGTAACGAGGTGGGCACGTGGGTGGTGTGTATGTGTGATGTGTGGGTGAGAGTGAGATTATGTGAAAACCGTGGGATGTTTAAATATGGGATGTGTGTGAGAGAGGGAGAAGCACGGAGTGGGGCAGGACACAGACACCTGTGTGTTTAAGGGCAGTGAGCCTCAGGCTAGGGCTTTGAGGGATGTGGGCCCCACGATGAGGGGCAGCTTCTTTTCTATAGGAAGGAAGCTGAGAACCTGCCATGGAATTAATCCTGAGCATGAGGCAGTGTTGCATTTCCATGGCTGTTTATTACAGTTCTTCCTTTGAGATGATCAGGTGATGCGATTCAGGTGCTGCTCTTTAAGCCCTCTCAGCCTGGAGCTGATCAGTGTAGACCCAGGACCTCAGGGGCCGAGAAGGGGGCTGCAGCTGGGCTAAATCAGGCCCGGCTGTGCCCAAGAAGCAGGACTCATTCATTCTTTCACGGAGTCATTACTCATTTATTGAGCCCCTGCTGTGTGCAGGCACTGTGGATTCTGCAGGGAACCAGATACAAACCACAGCTCCTGTCCTCATGGCTTACCTTCTAGCAAGAGAGACAGGGGGAGAAAAAAAAGCACAATCAATAAATGAGATATGGAATGTTACATGGTGATACGTGCTAAAAGAGAAAAAGTAAACGAATAGAAAATATCAAGGGTGCATCAGGCAGGATAATTTAGATTATCAGCAGTAGCTGAACAACCCCCAAAGCCAGGGGCTGATAACAACACAGTGTAATGTCCACTTATTGGCTTGTCCGTCAGGGGTTGACAGGGCCCCACCCCGAGCCTTCCTCTCTCAAGGACCTGGGCTGACAGGTCCCATGGCAGAGGGGGAGTGAGGCCCTTGCACTGACATTTCAGTGCCCCACTTCACAGTGCCACACGTCACTTCCACTCACTGTTCTTGAGCCAGATGAGTCACATGGCCCCACTCAATCTCACTGGGACCAGCAGTGACCGTTCTGCTCAGCCTGGCGACATGTCCAGCGAGTTTGGTGCCCAGCACATTGACCACCAGTGTGGGGCTGCCTTGGGTAGGGCAGTCTGGGGAATCTTTCACCTGAGGACCTGCTGGACGAAAGGCAGGGAGATAGTGGCAGGGGGAGCAGGAGTGCCTGGCAGGATGTCAGGCCAAGCTTGGAAGAGGAAGCTGCCCGTGTGTTCAGGCACCAGACTGGAAGCCGGTGTCAGGGGCAGGGCTGGTGAGGGTGAGAGGATAGTTTGGCCAGCTCAGGGGCTCAGCTGAGGGAGTGAGGAGGAGAGATGGCCCGATTTGATCACACTCTGAAGGTAAAGCAAGAGGCCCTGCTGATGGTGGAAATGGGTACAGATGGAGAAGAGGCAGCAACTCCAGGAAGGAGCAGTGGGGAAGGATGCAGGTGGAGCAGGTGGGGGCGGGGAGGAGGGGGAGCAGTTTGACACCCCCTGGGGCAGTGTCACCTGGCACTCGCGGGGAGTATGGAGTCCAGGGAGGGTCTGCCCCGGGTGCTGATGCGGAGCCCCAGCTTGCTCCATCCTGCGGGCTCTTGCCACCTCTTGGCCATGCTGCCTACACTTGTACCTGCCGGTTCAGGACAGCCCGCCCAGGCGCCACGCCCCCATCTTGCTGGGCCTGCCTGCCGCTGGGGTTGGGGGAGCCTCGTGTGAGCTCCACCAGGGGAGGCAAGGGGCGTGGAGGGAGCCACAGCATCCTGTGTCCACCTGGCTGCCTTCTGAGGTGCTGCAACACTGGGAACAGTCGCATAACCACCAAGACAGGGACCACAGCGGTGCAGGGTCTGCACAGGCTGGGCCATCTAGGACAGCCGCGTGGGTTATTGGCTTTGGCATGGGTAGGGTTTGACCAGAGAGATGGAGCTGAGGTACCTGTGGAAGCTACCTGCACCCTCCACACCTCTGGGCTCCTTGGGAATCTCCCTCTGGGGAGTTGCAAGTAAGTGACCAGAAGAGGACTGGTCTCTCAGGGCTCTGGTATCAGTGAGACCTGTTATGTCTCCCTGTTATTCCTTCTCCTGACCCACTGGAAACTCCCTGGTTTGGAGTTTCCTTGGAAGCCCACCTCAAGTTCTCCCTGATGTCTCCCTACAGAGTTATACCCCCCACCCCGTGTCCCCTCAGCACCCAGGACAGACATCTGATCCCGCGTCTCTCACACTGCACGGTGGTGTTACTGCTGCCTCTGGTAGCTGACATGGTGCTCTGTGGGCTCCTCCAGTCCCAAGTGTGTGGCACAGGTCACAGGACCGCAGGGATGTTTGTCAGCTAAATAAGTGAGGGAAGAAAGAAGCAGACACAGGGCTGGAGCGGCCCGCGGGGACTGCCCAGTTCTGCTTCCTGGTTTTACACATGGGGAGGCTGAGGCCCACGGGGGCTGCGGCTGGCCTGAGTTCAGCCAGGGGTCAGAGCTGGCCCCTTGACCACAATGTCCACTGTCCCAGGTTCTGGGCTGGCTGGAGCCCTGTGGGTTCCAGGACAAGGGGAACCTGGAGGCAGACAGAATGGAGAGTCCTAGGTCTGGTGGGAGCATGTGGATGATGGCCTCTACTGGGGTTCTGCACTTCTTCTCCCTTGGAGCCCTGCTGCCCCCAAGGGCTCTGGCCCCGTGGCCTCAGGGCAGTTGGTGGGCCGTGGGGTTTCTCTGGCAAACCCACTGCCCTGTGTCTCGGCCTCCAGTGGAACCACCCCCCTCACTGTCCTGCTCACCCCCGCCTGCCTGGCTGGGGCCAAGCCCACGGCATTTCCCAAAGGTCAGTGTGGCTGCCGCACAAGCCGCCCCCTGTCCATGGCAAGTGTGAGTCAGAGGCCCTGGGAGCCAGCTCTCCGGTCTCCTCTAACCCTCACAAGGTCGCTGTGCCAGTGACACAAGAGGAGGCTGAGGCTCCACAATGTAAGGCAGCACCATGAGCAGACCAGGCGTTCATCCTGGGGCTGGCTGACCCCAGAGCCTGGACCCCCTGCACACACCAGGGGCCTGTGCAGCATCCTTAGAAGAGGGAAGCGAGTTCCCAGGGGTGCCCAGCCCAGAGGGCAACATGGGGGGCTGTCCGGGGTGTGTGACCAGGAAAGGGGGCTGTGAATCGGGTGGCTGACATGGGTGGCAGAGCGGGCGCATTGGGAATGTGTCCCTGGCCAGTGAAGAGCTGGGAAGCCCCAGGGCATGCACACATGCCCACACACGCAGATTCCTGGCTCATACCCCCTTCTCTTTCGCCACTGGAGTGAAAACACATTCCACATGGACTGAGTCGGGATGTTCCCTGAGGAGGTTGATAGGTAAGATATTGATCTTTAAAATAAAAAAATGTGTGTTAGGTAATTGATAATTAAACTCTCTTATTAGTTTGAACAGATTTTCAATTGGGCTTCCTGGAAAACCAAGAATGATTTAATTCATTTCTAATGTATCTTTTAAAAACTTTCTGATCTTACTGTTTTCTAAAAGGTACACAGCAGCTTTCAATAATAGCAGTTGTCCTTGGCTTGATCTTCATTTTAATGAAGAGGCCTCTGACGTTTTGCTGTGAAGTCTGAAATTGACCCTAAATTTCAAACAGATATTCTTCATCATGAGGTACACTTAATTCCCACGTTAAGTGCCAAGAGTGTACACCAAAAATGGATATTCATCCGAGGCTTTCCTATATCTGGCAAAATCATCAAATTCCTTTCCTCCTTGGACCTATTAATGTGTTGACTTATTAGCTTTTCTGAGCTAAATCATCCTGTTCCTGGAATAAATCCCACAGGGTCAGGCTCAATTGTGCTCTGAAATGCTGCTGAGTTCATTCAGCTGATATGTTGCTTGGGGTATTTTTCATCTATATTCATAGGTGAGAATTTATTCATACTTTTCTATTAGGGTAGATATTTGTCACATTTATAAATCATGGTTATGTTAGCTTCATAAAATGAATAGGAAAGGTTTTCAATATGAATTGTGTAGTTGAAATAGTTTAAATATCATATAAAATTATCTGACTCTCCAAGGCTTGAAATAATTCATTTTGGAAACTGGCTCAGCCGGGGCTTGCTTTTATTTTTCCCTGAGGTTTTAGTTGGCTGTGAAGTTACTTAATTTGTACTATGGTTATTGGTCCTTTTGGGTTCTAAATATTTTTAGCCTATTTTGGTTATTTATATTTCCTAGGTAATATCCCAGTTCGAAATGCTTTCAGGGCTTTTAGCACAGATTTATATCATCTATCCTTTTGAGGTTTCTTCTCCACATTAGCTTCTCTTTTTCATCCATCTTCCTCTCTTCATTCTTTGCTTCCCTCCCGTCCTCCTTCTCCCCCTTTCTGCTAGCTTTCTTCCTTTCGTTGATGAGAATTGCCAAACGTTTATCTTTTAAAATTTTCACTTTCAAAAGAAAACCAACTCTTGAGTGTACAGCAAGTCCTACTGTCTTCCTTTCCTTAAATCCACTAATTTCTCATTTAGTAATTCCTTCCTCCTGTATGCTTTGCTGAATGTCTGTTTTGTTTAGAAACTCTTTTTTTAGCTTTTTGAATCAAGTGCTTAGTTTGTTTTCATCCACCCCCCCTTTAATTAAAATATATTGAAATCTATGAATTTTTCTCTAAGTACAGCTTTGGACATATTGAATTTCATGGGATTTCTTCTAAGGGTTATTTTTCTGATGTGTCTGTAATTGGAGTTTTGATTGCTACTTGAACACAGACATGACTTAGGGAAGCTTTTTATTAAATGGGTGAATTTTTTGGGGGGGGGTTCATCGTTTGTTTATTAATATCCAGACATATCATTCTGTCGCCTGTACATTTCCATTTGGGAACTCCATCAGGGTTTCATTGGTCATTTGATGTATGAGCAATGTGGGTGAGTACTCTTGGACAGAAGAACATGCCTTGCTGTTTTTAGGGCATGATATTTCACATATTTTTCTCTTTATGCTTCCATCCCCACGTCCTCAGAGAATGCCCTGCAGTATTTTCATTCCTTTCTACCACGCATCTCTTTGGGTCTGAATCGCATGTCAGGAATTGTAGAAAGTTCTAGTTGTTGTCCTGCCTGTTTCTGGTCCACGAAGAGCCCTATGCACTGTGCTTGGGCGCCGGGCCCATTTCCTGGGCACAGCGGGGCAAGCGTGTTCTCGGCAGTGTGCCTTTCACTTTCAACCCTTGACAGAAAGAACCCACCTGCAGGCTGAAGCATCGGGCTGTTCCTGGCTCTGCTTGGCCAGACCGTGTGACCTCAGGCTGTCCTTGGCCTCCTGGGCTGCAGTTCATCCCAGCAGCGGTCAGTAATGCCTTGGGGGGCGCTGTGGGGATGTGTAGGATGGCCCAGTAGGTGGAAACCTTCTGCGAGTGTCCTTATTGGCAGTGACACTGCTGGCTGTTTCAGGTCAGGCCTGGATCTGGCTGTCCAACACGGGGCCCCTCGGGTGCTCGTGCACACCTGGCCCTCAGATCCTGCCCTGGCACCCCACAATGCTGTGCTCACTGGCCCCTCCATGCACTCTGCAAGCAGGTGGCTCTGGGCCAGGCCTTGTCCATCTCTCAGGGACCCTGGAAGTCTCCCTCCACCTGCCTTTGCCTTGCACCTGTCCTCCCTTCTCTGGAGCCTGCGCTGAATCCTGGGTTTCATAGCAGATCATGGTGGTCACACTCACCGGGGTTCACCACTCTGGAGCTGTAAGGCCTGGGGCTGATGACTTAAACCCTTGGGGCTTTGTTCCCTGTCTGGAAAATGGGATGACAGCTGCTGTGCCAGCCGTGTATGCAGAGCGGCGAGTGGGAAAGTGCAGTGCCCTGGGGAGGAATGGAGACAGCTGTGCTGCTGGTGCTCCTAGGGGCCAGCCAGTTCTAGACACTAGGGGGTGCAGGTCAGGCACAGGGCAGGAAAGCTGCTTGTGTACACAGCGTGTGCATAGGGAGCAGGAGATGTTTCTGTTTGAGGGTCAGGACACGTGTCCAGGTCCTGTTTCTGAGAGGCCGTGGCCACTGGACAGGCTGTGCTGTAGGGAGCTGGGTGCCTGCTGCTCTCCACCCTGAGGCTGGCACACACAAACCTCCAGCCCCTGCAGAGCGGCAGGATCCCAGGGGTGCCACTCTGGGTGTCTGCCAGGAGGATGACAATTCAGGCGAAGGAAATGGATTTTTATTTGTTTTTAAACACAAAGGAAAATCGTTGTTCAGCCTAATTAGATGTCATTCAAACATGAAAGAACTGTACGTTCTTCCCCCTGCCCCCCCCAACCCCTGCACCCCCAGACAGCCTGCAGGGTGGAATAGAGGCCACTGTCTACTCAGGCCTGAGTGTGGTTTGTCTCTCCAGCCGCTCCAGCCCTAGGGGCCCAGCCTCCCTGTCTCTCAAGGACCCTCAGCTCTGACCCAGTTCCCTGTTGTCCTGCTGGCTCACAGCCATGCCCGCTGCTCCTTGGGGTCCTTCCTGTGTGGGGTACCGGGAGAGCCTGGGTCAGATGTCCCCTTCTGGAACCTGGGGTTCTGACAGGAGGCAAATTTCTGCAGACTTTTTTTTTTGCCCCAGATTTTGCTTCACATACTAAGCACCAATCTTAAGTGGACGCCCTGTAGAGGAAGGAGATCCCAGAGGTGGGATTTCAGTGGAGGTGAGGGGCTGCACAATGCCCTCCTCGGTGGCACTTTGAGGACAGGAGTGCCTCCCAAGTCTATCTCATCTTCCTCCCCCTTCTGGCTGAGGCTGTGCCCAGCTCAGCCTCCAGGAGTCTAAGAGTCACCTGCCCACGTGCAGGAGTGCACAGTGATCCTTGTGGAATCTGAGGCCATGGGGGGAATGGGGAGGCCCTGAGCACCATCCTCCTGCCCTGGGGGCCCTGAGTGGGAGGTTGGCATGCCAGCAGCCTGCCCTCCAGGAAAAGGGCAAGGATTCTCTGAAATCCTACCTGCTCCTCCCTGGGCCTCTCAAGGCTCAATAATGGGATGGTTATTGGTGGACAATGACATTTTGTCCCTCGAGCAGCCACCAGAAGAAGCTGACCGGGCAGAAAGGGAACGAAGGAGGAGGAAACCCGGACTCGGCAGAATCAGTGTTTAGGAGGGTGAAGAGGAGATGGCAAGATTCCTTTAGTCAATTCAAATAGGATTTGGTAATAGGAAAGAATTCAGAAGGAGAAAAAAAAATGAATCATGCATCTGTAACAAAGCTTTAATTGTTGGCATCTCTCCGAGGCCGGGCCTTTGTGGAGAAGGCGCCGAGGTGCTGCGTGGCTCCATTCCCATGGCAGCCACCTCCTGGCTGGAGTCCAGCCCACAGCCCTCCGCCAGCCTCCGGGACTGCCCTGGCCGGCCCAGAGGGTGCACCGAGGTACATACGGCTCTTCTTCCTGGCATTTGTGAATATGATTTCTTGAAGCTTGGTTTCTGTGGAAAATGCCACCCTTCGCCCTCATTCCCCACAAGATCCATCAGGCTGGGAGGATGGGAGCTGCACAGCACCCTGCCTGCAAGGATGGGGCTAGCCATGCCCTCCTGAGGGCTTCCCTGCTGGGAGGGCCACGGGGGTGCAGGGGTGAGGACTAATGAAGCCTCTCCACAGAGGCATGTCACCCCTGCCACTCTCCACCCCAGGTAGAGCAGCCACCTCAAAGGTAGAGCCAGTTCTTTTATTTAAAAATTTTTTCAAAACAATTTAGCCATGCTGCAAGGCTTATGGGATCTTAGTTCCCTGACCAAGGACTGAACCTGTGCCCTCAGCAGTGAAAGCACTGAATCCTAACCACTGGACACCAGGGAAGTCCCCAGAGTCAGTTCTGAGCCCCACATGCCAGGACAGGGCAGCGTGGCCAGGCAAGTGGGTCTACTTGCCCAGAAGGAGAGGTGGCTTCCCCCTACTTTCTCCCCGTCTGCATCAGGGGCCCAGCGGCTATCCAGAGTGTATGTCCAGAGGGAAGAGGGCCCCCAGGGAAGGGTCAGGAGAGGGGCAGCACCAGCCCCCATATTGAGTCTAGAAAGGTGGTGGGGACCCTGGAGAACAAGTGTCCCTGGGGCCTACCAGTGTCCTGCAGTTCTGACTCCACGGAAACCAACAGGTACTAAGCCTGTCCCGAGCGTGGTGGCCTCAGGTCACACTCAGTACCACCTGTGAAGTCCCTGCTGGAGGTGCCAGCATATAGGGGAGGTTGCTAGCTCTCAGCTCAGGGGTGGCCAGGTGTCACTCCCAGCCTGCTGGACCCCCAGCCCATTTTTGCAGCCAGACCCTGAGTTTCTTTAGTATGTGGTCCTGGCAGACAAGAGGAGGCTTGCAGGAGCTAAAGAGACACATTTGAGCTGAAAGGTGGGAAGATCTGAAAGCCAGGAATTGGGGAGGGGAAGACCCGCCCCCAGGAGAGAGCTGTCTGCCTACTTGTGTCTGAATTCAGGCTGGCAGCTGCTCTCCTGACCTTCTCTTCTTCTTCCTCTTCTGGAGGACTGATCTCCTTTTAACCCATAATATCACATCCTTATCTGTGTAGTCACTGTGCATCCCAGCCACAGCCTGCCCCAAAGGGCTCAGTGGGGCCAGAGACCCAGTTTCCTTCATTGGTAGGTCTCCAAGGTGTGGGCGGGTCCTTGGTAACACTTGTGAATGAATGAGTGAATGGTCAGTTGGTCAAGGAGTGAGGGCTCTGTGGAACACCCATCTCTTACCCATCTCCAGCACAAATGACATCAGAGAACCAGACAGTGAGCCCTAGAAGGGTGAAGGGCTCCATTTTGCAGATGTAGGAGGCCCAGCCTCAGCTGCTCCAAGGATCCCAGCAGAGGTCCCTAGGCCAAGCAGCCAGCATGGATCTTTCCCTAACTGTGGCTTCTGAGTGCTGATGGGGCTACTGCCCTGCTCCCACCAAGCCTGGGTTTTTCTGGAACTGGGATGAAACCAGAGACAGCCCCACATATACACTCATTCTGAAATCTCTGCCAAAGGTTGCCCTCTTGGTTGAGTGGTCCTCCAGGGTGGGGGGCCAGGGCTGGCACCCAGTTTACCCCCAGGAGCACTTGCTCTCGCTCTCCTCCAGTCAACAGAGGGGAGACTGGCAAGATGTGTAATTTTCAGTTGCTAATTGTGATGCCCTGCAGCTTGCTGAGCTAAAAATAGTCTCCATTTTGTTGAGTAGGTTAAAAAATAGAAGCCCATGTGCTGCCTCCAAAAAAGCACCCCTTGCGAAGCCTGGCAGAGGCGGGGGGCTGTGGTGCCCCTCCTCCACCTCCCAGCAGCTCCCTGGGGGCTCATGCAAGATGGGCCCTCAGGGCCATTTTTGTCCCTGTTTTCCAGGAAGCTGGGATGCTTAACTTGGCATCCATGGATGAGCTTCCGGGAGCCCGTCAGTCCCTGAAATTTTATGCAGAAGGTCGTGGGAAGGTGCACTTATCCATGTGCTCAGGGCGAGGGCCTCAGTGTTCATCTGATGCTCAGAGGGTCAAACCCTGGCCAGGCACAATGACAAGCTGGAATGACAGTCTCCAGATGGAGCAGGGAAGTGGGGCAGGCAGGCCTGGGCACACCTACTCACCGCCACCTGCCTGGGCAGCCTTGTACAAGTCCTGCGCACTTGGCACCCTCATCTAAGAAATGAGCATCTCCACACTGCCCTCTGTGGGTTGGGGGAATTGCACTGGATGAGATGACACACCCAGCACCTGTCTGGGCTCCCAACTCCCAGAGATAAACATCTCAAGTACAAAAGGTTAGGACTTCCCTGGTGGTCCAGTGGTTAAAATGCTACGCTTCTACTGCAGGGGGCATGGGTTCAATCCCTGGTCGGGGAACTAAGATCCCATGTGTGGCACGGCCACACACACACAAAAGTAAATTAAAAAGAATATATAGAAGAATATATAGAATATATATAATCAAAGAAAGCTTATCCCTGCTTCTCCATTTAGAAACTTCCAGAACTGCAGACTCCAGGATTGAAAGGAGCCCTATATTCTGACTGTACCCTGGGAACCTGGCCTAGACAGCTCCTCCCCTTCAAAGCTGAATGGAGGCCTGACATTGTTCTGTCCAGCTGCATAGGAGTCTGTCCCCTTCCTGGGCTGTTGACCTCCCTCTTAGCTGGGCAGAGCCAGTGGACAGTTATTCCTGGAGCCACCCTCTGACTCTCCTCCCTCTGGGGCTGAGAAATGGGTGACATGCAGATCCCCCTGGGGTGGGGGCCATGCATGCCCATTGGGCAGTGCCTTCCCTTTCCTGGGATGCATCCTGAGAGCAGAGTTGCTCTTAGGAACAGGTAACTGGGCATCAGAGGCCAGGAGGCTGGAGGACCCCTGAGAGCCCACAGGTGGGGTCCCTCCCCAGTGGCTCCTGAAGGTTGAGGTCTCTGCCCCACCTCCTGCCCCAAGTCCCTTCCCTCCCACCCCGCCTTCCTGCCCTGCCTTCCCACCCCACCTTCCTGCCCGGCCCTTCCACCCTACCTTCCTACCCAGAGCTTGGGGGATCGAGCCAGGGGGCTGACTAGTGCCCCACAGGCCCTGTTCCTGGGCAGGGACCATCGCCTCCCAGGGCTGGGAGGCAAGAAGTGAGGCAGGAGCAGACCTCAGGTGTGGGAACACCTCCAGGAGGGTGTGCAACGTTGCCCCAGACAGTCAGGAGCATGCACAACCCTGCACATGGATGCTGCAGTAATTGGATTTTTGTCTAGAGTCAGTGTCACTTACATTCTTTACCCAAGTATGTTTAAGTAAATCGTTTGTGATAGCTTCAGCTGTGGAAGTCTTTTACGAGACCACTGGGCAGGGTTAGGCCTCCCCCCAAGGCCTTGTTGGGTCTCTCATACCAGAAGCAGGAAAAGCACTTGGGAAAGGCCTTTAGCCAGGCCTGGAAGAGGTTGCGAGTGGAGGATGTGAGGATGTGCGAAGGAGTACATGAGCCATGGGCTCATCCGGGTACACGGAGCGGGCTCTGGCCATCTTAGTAAGGCCAGCAGCCCTGGGCCTCTGTCACAGCTGCGGCTCCCAGAGGTGCAGGGTCTCTGAAGGCCCTCTTGGGCATAGCTGGAGTTTGTGAGTGGAAGGACTGTGCCTCAGGTCACAAAAGCTGTATACATGTGCACATGTGGGTGTCTGGCTTTTGCATGCATGTGGCCAGCAGCAGATACCCTCCTCCTGATATCGCTGCCTAATGAGGAGGCATGGACTCCCCTGTACTAGGGCCACATTAGAAGGCATATAGCAGTGAGTGGCCCCCAGATCTCTAGCTAAAGTCTCTTGAAGACGTTGCAAAAGAAAATTTCGTTCCTAATCTTCGGCGGAAGAGTCCTAAAACCCCTCTTTTCCCACCTTTGCCGGTATCTCTCACAGCACAGGGGTTGCCCGAGGTCTCCTCTTACTCCCCGACTGTGCCTCCCTCACCCCCTGGCCCTCAGGCCAGCAGTTTCTATGTCCTTGATACTTTGGTGCACTGTGTTTCTTAGAAGGTGTGCACGCGTGTGTGTGTGCGCACGTGTGCAGGGCAGCTGCACATACTCTGAAGCTAAGCTTTTTGGCTGAGTCCCTAAAATGGGCCTTCGACCTGAGTTACATGGACGCAGTGTGCTGTGTGCGCACTTGCATCCGATTCTTTGTGACCCCCTGGACGGTAGCCCACCACGGTCCTCTGTCCCTGGGATTTCTTCAGGCAAGAATTCTGGAACGGGTTGCCATTTCCTACTCCAGGGGATCTTTCTGACCCAGGGATGAGCTCCTGCTTATACCCTGTGGGAAGGATCCCGTGTTCACAGAGTCCTTGGCCTGGCTGAGCAGTACCTAGGGGACAGCGTTTACTTTCTGAACAATGACACCCCTAGTGTGTGAGCTCTTGTTCTAGGCTGAAGACAGGCTCCTTGTGGTTCTCCCCCCGCAATACATCCACACTGGGAAGTTTGGGGACCAGTATCTTGTCTGACAAACACGGCCAGGGCTCACACAGATGGAGTAACTTGCCCCAAACCAACATCTGGAGGGAGGCCTGGACCCAGGTCGAGGGGTGTCGGCTCCTAAGCCCTGACCCTCGGGGCACTTAAGAGCCGCTGGGTCTCATTCAGATGTGGGGGGTGGGGGCAGGGGTGTGTGTGGAAACCAGAAGAATGGCTGCCCTTCTCTGAACTCGGCCTCCCTAAAGATGGAGGCAAGGCTAAGGTGCGAGCACTTTACTGGGGAGCTGGCCGTGGGACACAGGAGGGAGGAGGGAGAGCAGCCAGATAACGGCGCTGAGTTCTGATGGTCCGCCTTACCGCAGTCTTTGGAGGCCCTGTGAAGCCTGTGATCTGAGTCTGCCCGGGGTTTTCACCTGGCTCCCTGCGTTCGGCTGGTTGTGCGCATGCGCACACCCACACCTCGGGGGGGCGGGGGGACGGCGGGACGGCGGGGAGCCACAGGGTCTCCCTGCCAGCTCCCAGCCCACCCTCGGCACCCACTGGTGCCCTCAGTGCCACCACCTGGCTGGTCACTGAAATGCAGGGCGTTGAGTCCCAGCCCAGGCCCGCCGGGTCATGCCTGCACTTGACCTGGACGTGCTTGTGCCTTTGAAAGTTGAAGCCTCCAGGTGACAAGAGCGTCTCTGCTCTCGGTGCTGCTCATCCCTCCGCTGCTGCTCTGTCCTGCTGATGGCTGTGAGGCTGCAGGTCAGGACTGGTGGCGGGCGGTGCTGGGTGCCACCGAGGCAAGGCACAGATGCAAGTGGCACACAGGCCCAGGTACCGCTCCCAGGGACATGTTTTTTCATCTAGCCTTCATCCCTACCCAGCGAGGGAGGAGGCGCAAGAAACTCTATGGCCCATTTTACAGCCGAGGAAACTGAGGTTCAGAGCGGCTCAGAGGTTTCCCTATGGTGTGGAGACCGTGTCTCCTGACTCCAGCCTGGACTCTCTCACTGGCTCCCAGTACTGAAACCGCAGGAGAGGACTCAGCAGGTATGTGTGCGGAGGTCACAGGTGAGGGTGCAGGTAGGGAGTGCTAACGGAATGTAGTTTCTAGGAGGCCGGGGGCTGGGCTGGACCATGGTGTAGGGGTAGCTGGTGTCTGGCTCTGGAGGGCCAGGACAGCCTGCGGTCAGGCAGTGGGGCAGCCCAGGAGGGGTGGAAAGAGGGCAAGGCAACAGTACAGCCACAGGAAGCCCTTGTGCCTCCTTGCTTGGCCTACCCGGCCCTCCTGACCTACAGCCAGCCCGCTAGACACTGCTGGTGGCAGCGTATCCAGGCAGTAGCAGAGGGCCCCTCAGGCTCAGCCTTTGCCTGACCAGACCTCCCTGCCTGCTCCCGGCCCACCCTCGGCACCCACGGTGCTGCTCTGCCCATGCAGAGGCACCTGGCACCCTCTGAGGCTTGGCCACAGGGACTCTGGGCCCAGTTCCAGGGAGGACCCTCTTCCTCCATAGTGCCCCTGGAGAGCCGGGTAGACGCATGTGTGAGACAGACAAGTGCTGACACACGACAGCTGGCGCTGCACTCAGTGCCAGTTCGCTCCCAAGCTGGCAGGAGTGCCCGCTCCCCCCTGCTCCTGGGCCTGCCCTCATGCCCACCTGCGCCTATGCGAGAGGTGGGAAACTTGAGGGCCAGGCTTCCGAGAACCAGTGAATCACTTTCACCGGCCTGACTGAGTTGATTGCATCTATAATTAGAAGGTGCTGGCCTTCCTGCCAGAACAGAGGAAGAGCTGTAAGGAGTCAGAGGAGGCAGTGCAAGTCCGTCTCCCACTGCCCTTAAAAGGCCTGCTGCCTTGTCCAGACCAGTACCAGCTGACTGGGGCCAGAGGTGCAGGTCCCCTGGGAGCTCCATCATTGTCCCCCCAACCCTAGCCCCGTCTTCCCCCTCCCTCGTTCTGGCCTCTGGAGGCTTCCAGAGAGCTCCACCAGTGTCTGAGTCTGCAGCTTTGAAGCAGGTCTGGCTGTAGGCAGGCGCAGCGGAGGCAGGAGAGAGGCTCTGTGTACTTGTTACTTTGCCTTTTCACCTGGAAAGCCTTGAAAAACACCAGTGCCCAGGCTGTACCCCCACCAGTTGGAATTGTTGCGGTGGAAGCTGGGCAAAGCGGTTTTCTAAATTCTCCAGGTGATTGTTATGCAGCCACCAGAGGCACTGACCTAGGTGAAGCTGGTCTCATCACCTGGAGGCTAAAACTTTGAAACGGACAAGCACATCCAGGGAAAGTGCGGGCATGACCTGGCAGGCCTGGGCTGGGACTCAGTGCCCTGAATTTCAGTGATCAGCCAGGTGGTGGCGCTGTGGGTTGGGCCACACCAGGTGCAGCAGCTGCTGCTGTTTAGTTGCCAACTTGTGTTGGCCTCTTGCAACCCCATGGACTATAGCCTACCAGACTGCTCTGTCCATGGAATTCTCCAGGCAAGAATACTGGAGTGGGTTGCCATTTCCTTATCCAAGGGATCTTCCCGACCCAGGGATTGAACCTGAGTCTCCTGATTGGCAGGTGGATTCTTTACCACTGAGTTACCAGGAAAGCCCACACTAGGAGTAGCAAAGCTTTCTAAAGGAGAGGATCTGAAACTTCAGAGAACAGTGAGTTCTGACTCAGGGGAAGGTGCACTGCTGCCACCGACAAGTTCTTGGTGGTGCTGACCCTGCGGCTTCAGCTTTGCATTTGTTTTAGAGCATCCCTGCAGGGTCTGACTCCCCGGGGGCCTGTGTGGCTAGAATGGCCTGTGTGGGGCATGGAGTAGGAACATGTGTGGGAGTTTGCTCCTCAGGTGGGAGGTGGTACCGTGTTCTAGTGTGCAGTGCTTTACCCAAGTGAGCACATTCCATCCTCCCAGCATACCTCTGAAATAGTGTTCCCCATGCCCATTTACAGATGAGGTCATTAAGGCTCCGAGAGGTTGAGGGTCCTGATAAAGCCACAAGTGGCTGATCCAGGCACAGACGCAGGCCTGCCTGACCACCTTTGCTGCCATCCTGGCCCTGTTGCAATCGCTCCCATCTTGAACTCTTCTCTGTGTCTTCCAACATCTCCATGCCTTCATCATCACCACCTACTGAAGGTTTATCAGACTTGTCAGTGGCAGCTCTGAAGCCCCCACTGTATCTGCTTCCTCGGATTATCTGCTGTGTGACCCTGGACAGTTACTTGGCCTCTCTGTGCCTTGTCCTCATTGGCAGCATGCAGAGAGTGGCGTTTGCTCCCTTGGGGTTATTGTGAGGATGAATTAGATGATTCAACTCTAGCAATAGTGTCACTGGTGACGCATACAAAGTACTCAGAGTTTTAGCTACTGTTATTTCATTTTAAAAAAAACTTATTGGAGTATAGTTGATTTACAAGGTTGTATTAGTTTCTGCTGTACAGCAAAGTGAATCAGTTATACATATACCTATATCCACTCTTTTTTTTTTAAGATTCTTTTCCCATATAGATCATCACTTAGTATTGAGTTGAGTTCTCTGTGCTATATAGTACATCCTTATTAGTTATCTGTTTTACATATAGTATGTGTATATAGGGCTTCCCAGGAAGCACTGGTGATAAAGACCCGCTTGCCAATACAGGAGATGTAAGAGAGGCTGGTTCAGTCCCTGTGTCAGGAAGATCCCGTAGAGGAGGGCATGGCAACCCACTCCAAGTATGTACACGTCAGTCCCAACCTCCCGATTTATCCCTCCCTTTCCTCCCCCCGCTGGTAGCCATAAGTTTGTTTTCTACATCTGTTATTTCCTTCTTTACCACTTGTACCATTTTTAAAGATTACACTAATATGAGTGATACATAGTATTTGTCTGTCTCTGACTTCACTTGGTGTGACAATCTCTATGTGGTTGCAAGTGGCATTAATTCATCTGTTCTTATGGCTGAATTATATTCCATTGTGTGTACACACACCGCATCTTCTTTATCTGTTCCTCTGCCAGTGGGCATTTAGTTTGCTTTCATGTCTTGGCTATTTTAAATAGTGCTGCATTGAACATTGGGATACATGTGTCTTTTTGAATTACGGTTTTCTGTGAATATATGCCCAGGAGAGGGATTGCTGGATCATATAGTCGATCCGCATCTGGTTGTTTTAGGGAACCTCCGTACTGTTCTGCATAATGGTTGCACCAGTTTACATTTCCATCAACAGTGTGGGAGGGCTCCCTTTTCTCCACATCCTCTCCAGCACTTTTTTTTTTTTTTTCTTTCTTCTTCTTTTTTACCTCCTGTGTCTGTTGGTTTTCCAGCTCCAAACCCAAATTTCCACTGAGTTTGGTGACTAGGCTTTGCCAATTACCATTCTGGACAGCTGGTTTCCTATCAGGTTCTACCAGCAGGGGTCATTGAAATTGGCAGCCAGGGGAGCTCTCTGTTCCTCCGTATCCCACACCAGCAGTTCCCCTCTCCAGCACTTTTGATGATGGCCATTCTGATTGGTGTGAGGTGATACCTCACTGTAGTTTTGATTTTCATTTCTCTAATAATTAGTGATGTTGAGCATCTTTTCATGTGCTTTCTGGCCATCTATATGGCTTCTTTGGGGAAATGTCTATTTAGATCTTCTGGCCACTTTCCGATTGAGTTATTTTTTGTTATTGAGCTGCATGAGCTGTTTGTGTATTTTGGAGATTGATCCCTTGTTGGTAGCTTTGTACACAGATATTGTCTCCCATCCTGTGGATTGTTTTTTCGTTTTGTTTATGGTTTCCTTTGCTGTGCAAAAGCTTTTAAGTTTTATCAGTTCCCATTTATTTATTTTTGTTTTTATTTTCATTACTCTAGGAGGTGGATCCAAAAAGATTTTGTTGCTATTTATGTGAAAGAGTGTCCTGCCTATGTTTTTCTCAAAGAGTTTTATAGTATCTGGTCTTATATTTAGGTCTGTAATCTATTTTGAGTTTATTTTTGTGTTTCGTGTTAGAGAGTGTTCTAATTTCATTCTTTTACATGCAGTTATCTAGTTTTCCCAGCACTACTTACTGAAGAGACTGTCTTGTCTTCTTTGTATTCCCTTGCCTCCTTTGTCATACATTAGTTGACCATAGGTATGTGGGTTTATCTCTGGACTGTCTATCCTGTTCCATTGATTTATATTTCTGTTTCTGTACCAGTACCATACTGTTTTGATTAATGTAGCTTTGTAATATAGTCTGAAGTCAGGGAGCCTAATTCCTCAGCTCTGTTTTTCTTTTTCAAGATTTCTTTGGCTATTTGGGGTCGTTTGTGTTTCAACTGAACTGAACTGTGTTTCCTTACAAATTGTAATGTTTTTGTTCTAATTATGTGAAAAATTCCATTGGTAATTTGATAGGGATTGCATTGAATCTGTGGATTGCTTTGGGTAGTAGTCTCATTTTCACAATATTGATTCTTCTAATCCAAGGACATGGATATCTCTCCATCTGTTTGTATCATCTTTGACTTCTTTCATCAGCATCTTATAGTTTTCTGAGTACGGTTCTTTTGCCCCCTTAGGTAGGTTTATTCCTAGACATTTTATTCTTTCGGATGCAGTGGTAAATGGGATTGTTTTCTTAATTTCTCTTTCTGATCTTTCATTGTTGCTATATAGGGATGCAAGATATTTCTGTGTGTTAATTTTGTATCCTGCAACTTTACCAAATTCACTGATGAACTCTAGCAGTTTTCTGGTAATGTCTTTAGGATTTTCTATGTATAGTATCATGTCATCTGCAAACATTGACAGTTTTACTTCTTTTCCAATTGGTTTCCTTTTTTTTTTTTTTCTGATTGCCATGACTAGAACTTCAAAAACTGTGTTGAATAAAAATGCTGAGAGTGAACATCCTTGTCTTATTCCTGATCTTAGAGGAAATGCTTTCAGTTTTTCACAGTTGGGAATGTTGTTAGCTGTGGCTTGCTGTATATCTTTTTTATGTTGAGGAGGGTTCCTTCTGTGCCCAGTTTCTGGAGTTTTTGTCATAAATGGGTGTTGAATTTTGTCAAAAGCCTTTTCTGCATCTATTGAGATGATCATATGGTTTTTATTCCTCAGTTTGTTGTGTTATCACATTGATTGATTTGCATATATTGAAGAATCCTTGCTTCCCTGGGATAAATCCCGCTTGATCATGGTGTATGGTCCTTTTAATGTGTTGCTGGATTTGGTTTGCTAGTATTTTGTTGAGGATTTTTGTGTCTGTGTTCATCAGTGATATTGGCCTGTAATTTTCTTTTTTTGTGGTATCTTTGTTTTTGGTATTAAGGTGATGTTGGCCTTATAGAGTGAGCTTGGGAATGTTTTATCCTCTTTGATTTTGGGGAAGAGTTTCAGAAAGATAGGTTTTAACTCTTCTCTAAATATTTGATAGAATTCACCTGTGAAGCCATCTTGTCCTGGACTTTTGTTTGAAAGTTTTTTAATCTCTTTCAATTTTAGTACTTGTGATTGGTCTGTACATAATTTCTGTTTATTCCTGATTCAGTCTTCGATGGTTGTACCTTTCCTAGAATTTGTCCATTTCTTCTAGATTTTTCTTTTTATTGGCATATAGTTGTTTGTAGTTGTCTCTTATGATCTCTTTGCATTTCTGTGGTGTCCACTTTAACTTCTCTTTTTTCATATCTTATTGATTTCAGCCCTTTCCCTTTCTTTCTTGATGAATCTGGCTAAAGATTTATTAGTTTTGTTTATGTTTTCACAGAACCAGTTTTTTTTTTTTAACTTCATTGATCTTTTCGATTGCTTTCTTCATCTCTATTTCATTTATTTCTGCTCTGATCTTTATGATGTCTTTCCTTCGACTAACTTTGGGTTTTGTTTGTTCTTTCTCTTGTTGCTTTAGATGTAAGGTTAGGTGGTTTATTTCAGATTTTTCTTGTTTTGTGAGGTAAGATTGTATCACTGTAAACTTCCCTCTTAGAACTGCATAATATTTGGATCATCATGTTTTTGTTGTCATATGTTTCTTGATGTTTTTGATTTCCTCTTTGATTTTTTCGGTGATCCATTGGTTGTTTAGTAACATGTTGTTTAGCCTCAACATGTTTGTGTGTTTTTACTATTTCTTTCCTGCAATTTATTTCTAATCTCATAGTTTTGTGGTCGGAAAAGATGTGTGATATTATTTCAATTTTCTTAAATTTACCTAGGCTTGATTTGTGGCCCAAGAAGTGATCTCTCCTGGAGAATGTTCCATGTGCACTTGAGGAGAAAGTGTATTCTGCTTCTTTCAGATGGAATGCCCTATAAATTTCAATGAAGTCCATCTTGTCTAATGTGTCATTTAAGACTTCTTTCCTTATTGATTTTATGTCTTGATGATCTGTCCATTGGTTTAAGTGGGATGTTAAAGCCCCCCCCCCCCATTATTGGTGTGTTACTGTTGATTTCCTCTTTTATGGCTGTTAGCATTTACATTATATATTGAAGTGCTCCTATGTTGGGTATTATATATTTACAATTGTTATATCTTTTTCTTTGATCTCTTGATCATTATGTAGTGTCCTTCTTTGTCTCTTGTAGTAGTTATTTATTTGTTTATCTTTGGCATCGCTGTCTTCATTGCTCTGCAGGCTTTTCTCTAGTTGTGGCGAGTGGGGGCTACTCTCTAGATACAGTGCAAGGGCCTCTCATTGCAGTGGCTTCTCTTTTTGTGAAGCACGGCCTATAGGGCATGCAAGCTTTGATAGATGTGTCTCATGGGCTCAGTAGTTGCGGTTCCTGGGCTCCAGAGCACAGACCGAGTGGTTGTGGCACACGGACTTAGTTGCTCTGTGGCATTTGGGATCTTTCTGGCCCAGGTATCAAACCCACATCTCCTGCATTGGCAGGTGGATTCTTTACCACTGACTCATCAGGGAAACCTCTAATAGTCGTTTAATTAAAGTCTACTTTGTCTGATATGAGTATTGCTACTCCAGTATTCTTTTGATTTCACTTTGCATGGAATATCTTTTTCCATTCTCTCATTTTCTGTCTGTATGTGTCCCTAGATCTGAAGTGGGTCTCTTGTAGACAGCATATATAGTGATCTTGTGTTTGTATCCATTTAGCCAATCTGTGTCTTTTAGTTGGAGCATTTAATCCATTTATATTTAAGGTAATTATTGATATGTATGATTCTTGATCTGTATTATTCCATTTATATATAAGGTAATTATTGATATGTATGATTTCTTAATTGTTTTGGATTTGGTTTTTTTTTTTTAAGTTTTTTTTCTTCCCTTCCTCTTTTGTTCTCCTCTTTTGTGATTCGGTAACCATTTTTAGTGTGGTGTTTGGGTTGCTTTTTCTTTTTTGTGTGTATATCTATTATAGTTTTTTTGGTTTGCATTTCCCACCGAGAGAAGTTCCTTTAGCATTTATTGTAAAGCTGTTTGATGGCACTGAATTCTCTTAGATTTTGCTTGTCTGTAAAGCTTTTGATTTTCTGTTGAATCTGAGTGAGAGCCTTGCTGGGTAGAGTATTCTTGGTTGTAGGTTTTCCCCTTTCATCACTTTAAATATGTCGTGTTACTCCCTTTTGGCCTGCAGAGTTTCTGCTAAGAAACCAGCTGATAACCTTATGGGGATTCCCTTGTATGCTATCTGTTGCTTTTCCTTTTTTGCTTTTAATATTTTTTTCTTTGTATTTAATTTTTGTCAGTTTGATTACTGTGTGTTTCAGCACGTTCCTCCTTGGTTTTATCCTGTATGGGACTCTCTACACTTCCTGGACTTGGGTGACTGTTTCCTTTCCCATGTTAGGGAATTTTTTTTAATCTCTTCAAATATTTTCTCAGGCCCTTTATCTTTGTCTTCTTCTGGGATCCATCTAATGTAAATGTTGGTGTGTTTAATGTTGTCCCAGAGGTCTCTGAGACTGTCCTCAGTTCTTTTCATTCCTTTTACTTTTATTGTGTTCCATGGAAGTTATTTCTGCCACTCTTGACTTCCAGCTAACTTACTCATTCTTCTGCTTCAGTTATTCTGCTATTGATTCCTTGTTATGTATTTTTCATTTCAGTTATTGTGTTGTTTATCTGTTTTTTTGTTGTTCTTTAAATCTTCTCTTTGTCAAACATTTCTTGTAATTTCTCAGTCTGTGCTTGCATTCTTTTTTCGTTGCTGTTGAGATTTTGCATCATTTTTACTGTCATTTCTCTGAATTCTTTTCCAGGTAGTTTGCCTATTTCCTCTCATTTAGTTGTCCTTGTGGGGTTTTCTGTCTTGCTCCTTCATCTGCACCGTATTTCTTTGTCATCTCATTTTGTCTTACTTCCTGTTTGTGGTCCCCTTTCTGCAGGCTGCAAGATAGTAGTTTCTCTTGCTTCTAGTGTCTGCCCCCTGGTGGATGAGGTTGGTACTGGGGCTTGTGCCCGTTTCCTGATGGGAGCCTGGTGCCTTCCCTCTTGGAGCTGGGTCTTGTCCCTCTGATGGGCAGGGGTGTGTTAATAAGTGGTGTTTTGAGATGGCTGCGAGCTCAGTATGACCTCAGGCAGCAGGTGGCGCTGTGCTCCTGTCTTGCTGGTTGTTTGGCCTGAGGTGTTCCAGCGCTGGAGCCTGCAGGCTGTTGGCAAGGTCAGGTCCCTGACCTCTGCCTCCCCAGAAGAGTGTCCAAGATCCCTAAGTGTGTCTTGCCCAGGTTCTTGTGGAGGTACTGCTTTGGTCTTGGTGTACATAAGACCTTGTATGTGGCCTCCAGGAGTGGAATCTGTTTCCCCCAGCCCCATGGAGCTCTTGTTACTCAAGCCCTGCTGGCCTTCAGGGCTCAATGCTCTGGGGGGGTCTTCCCAGTGCCAGACCCTCAGACTGTCTTGGTGGGATGTGTTTAGGAAGGATCATCCCTATGTGGGTTTAATATTTTTGGTGCGAGGGCTCTTTTTAGTTTGGATGTCTGCCACCTCTTTCCTTGTGTATGCTGGCCGTGACGCACTTGATGAGACGTGTGACTGATGTGGTGGTGACCAGACCCTGCCCTGGGTGCTGAGCAGGGCCTCCCCTTGCTGTGGCTGTCACTGTCCTGTGAGGGTGGGGTCTCCTCCCCAACTGTTGCTGTAGAAGCCCCTGGATCTGTTGTTGATCTGTTTCTTAGCTGTGTTTCTGATCTTTTGTGTGAAGTAGGGAGGGTTGGAACACGCCCACTGGGAGAGAAGTCACTGAGTATGGGTTCCCTGGAGCAGTTCACCCATGAGCACGCTCTGTTGTGCCCTCTGACCCATGATGTGAGCTCTCGCATTACACTGTAGTTGGTACTCCTCTCTTGCATGTGTGCGTGCTTAGTCGCTTCAGTCGTGTCCAACTCTTTGCGACCTCATAGTCTGTAGGCTGCCAGGCTCCTCTGTCCATGGGATTCTCCAGGCAAGAATACTGGAGTGGGTTGCCACGCCCTCCTCCATGGCAAGACCCAGGCGTCTAACTTGAGTCTCTCACGTCTGCCTGCATCGGCAGGCGGGTTCTTTACCACTGAGCCACCAGGGAAGCCCCTACTCCTCTCGGCCCCACCTTAACCCTGTGTGCACCGGCAGTTGGCCCTGGTGTCTCTCAGGCGTTGTTTTCATCAGATTCCCCCTAGGGCCTGAGGCTGCGGTGTCATGCACTTAGACCTGCTTGTGGGGACAGCTCAGACTCTGGCCTGGCCCAGCCCCCGGGTGTGCAGCCCACGAGGCCACAGGTACTAAAGGTAGACTCATCTCCAACGTGGGAGCACTGCGTGTCTGTTCAGATGTTCCGGAGGCACTGAGTTTACAAAGCAGGTTGTGGGGATGTAAATCTGTAGTTCGCATAAGGAGAGATTTCAGCTCTTCTCTCTGGCACAGCCCTTGGGGCTCAGTGGTTTCAGCCCCACCTCTGCATGTGGACCCCTTGCAGGCATCTGCTCCCAAGGCTGCCCCGGAGCACCCTCACCCATCCAGGCAGGAGGGGACGGACACAGTGACCAATATGGGGACACGTGCTCAGTCCAGCAGGAGCAGGAGCCCCTCCTAATAGCTACAGTACTCCTGATTGCAATTCCTCGTGCTGTGAGTTCCCTCCTGAGACAGGAGCCCAGATTTCCTGGTGCTCTGCTCTGAGTGGCTCCTGCCTGAGAAGAGGTCCAGTCAGGGGCGATGGACACACAGGTGTGTGGCTCTTGCTGGAACTGAGAGGAGGGCCTCACGTGTAGGAGCAGGAGGGACCACAGAGCGGGCTGGGACGGCCAGCAGAGATGCCAGGCAGAGGTCTCAACAGGGGTGGTCCTGCCATCATCTCCATTTGACAGCTGAGGAAATCAAGGCTGGTTAGATTCGTCTAGGAGCAAGGACCTGGCCTGTTGCAGAGCTGGGATTCAAACCCAGGATCTAAACTCCTGTCCTGGAAGACCCAGTCAGGGAACCTGTCTCCTCCCACTTGGCACTGAGCCTGGAGACCCTCCCGAAAGTGCTTATGACCAGGCAGGGATGGGTTCTACTGGGGACTGGGCAGGGGCCAGTAAGGAAGGACTCTGGGGGGCGGTCGTCAGGATCCACAGGGCTCAGTGTACAGAGGAGGGGGAGGAGGCTTGTGGTCAGGGAGATCTGGCCCCAGGCTGGGTCCTAGGGTAGGGGACAGGCTGGAGGAGTCCCCTGTGGGCTCTCCCAATTCCCTGAGAGGTTTTGGGCCTCTACCTCGAAGCCCACCTCACAGGTGACTTGCTGGATGGTGGCCATGCTTCTGTCTGCAGAGCCAGCACCTGTTTATCGTGCCTTTACGCATGCATGCTAAGTCTTTTCAGTCGTGTCCAGCTCTTTATGACCCCATGGACTGTAGTCTGCCAGGCTCCTCTGTTCATGGGATTCTCCAGGCAAGAATACTGGAGTGGGTCACCATGTCCTTCTTCAGGGGATCTTCCCCACCCAGGGATGGAACCCAAGTCTCTTACATCTCCCACATTGGCAGGCGGATTCTTTACCACTAGCCCCACCTGGGAAGCCTATTTTGCCTTTATAAAAAGTGCTGATTTCAAAACTCAGCTTCTTTGCACTAAAAAAGAAAAGTTAAGATAGATGTGCCATTTAGAAATGTTATCAGATAGTTGACAAATGTGTAGAATGGAAAGCGAGTCCCCTCCCTCCTCTGCTCCCTTGCAGTAATCTCTGTGATGAGCATGGCCAAGGGTGGCTGGATGTCCTCTGTGCATTGATGTGCGTGTCACGGTCACTGCTGATGTCATTTAATGACTGATATGGGGTCTTGTGCACCTGGTGAGTCCAGTGGTGGGGTCACCACTGTGAGAGGGGTCACCACCCCAAGCTGGAGGGATGGGCCTCACCCAGCTGCTCATTCCCATGACCTCCTGGGCTGTGCGTAGGCAGGTGTTGGGACACAGTCTCTGGGGGAACAGAGACCCTCACACAGGTGGGGAGCCTTGGGGTAGGAGCAGCATGATGAGTCCAGGACACGTGGATGAGGGCCCCACCCCTGGGTAGGTGACTCCACCCTGAGCGTCTGCCCCTCATCTGTCAAGGGAGACAGTGAGTGCTGAGGCTCCCAGGGAGTGGTGGGCTGGTGCCCAGAGTAGAAGTCGCCCCATGGCCTCCTGCTGGACTCGTCCATCCCCTTATGGGTGGCAAGGCTGGGGGTGCTGAGTCCCCAGGCTGGTTTCCTACTGGCTCCTGACCTCCTAGCCCCGGGGCAGGTGTCCCTGCAGGTGGCCTTGCCCTGTGGGCATCGGGTGGGGACTGTGCAAGTTAGCAGAGGGTATCAGCGTGCTCCCTCCATAGCACCTCCTGACCAGAGCAGCCTACTCCCTCCACAGGTGAGGGGCCCGGGGCTCCAAAAACACCATCACTGATGACTGAGAAGCTTGGGGTCAGGATGTCCAGCTGACCACAGTTACCAGTCTCAGGTCACCTTTTGAACCCAGAACTGTGTGATCGTGGGAAAGTCACCCCACAGCGATGGCCCCTCAGCTGAAGCTCTGGGGTCCAGGTCCCCTCCGGAGCTAGTGACAGCAGCAGAGCAGCCACTAGGGCGTCCACTGTTTCCTCCCCCAAATGATTCCTGAGTGTGGCTACGGGCTGGGCTCCAGCCAGACAGGAAGACGTTGAGGTGGGTGATCAGGCACTTCTCGCCTTGTGGGTCGGCAGTCCAGGGATTAACCCAGGGGAGCTTCCTAGAGGTGGTGGCACCTAGGCTGGACTTGGAAATCCTAGGGTTTCCTCAGTTGAGTTCCTTCTTGTGGAGCCTCTCATTCATTATCTGAAAGATGAAGAGTTTGTCCGAGTCAGTGATTATTTGACTTGAGTGGTAAAGAAGACCCAACCCAAATTTTTGACCCAGTGTGGCCTGGGAATGTTCATTTTAACATGGGTTGCACTGTTAAACAATGGGTTGCATGGGAGTGTGCTGTGAGTCTGAACCCATGGAGCAAGGGCGGCACGGAGCCTGGGGGGACAGGCTTGGCACTGTCCTGGCCTTGGCCCCGGGGACTTCCCTTGAGCACTTGCCCTCATCTCAAAGGATGTTCTGCGAATTCTAAGGTGACCTCCAGGCGTTTGGCAGGGAAGCCAGTGTCGTTTGACCCAGGGCCCCTTTCACCCTGGTGTGAGGCTCGGCTTATGTGCTGTGGGGCGGGAGCGGGTGCTGCTGGTAAAGCCTTTGGAGGGGTCCTTTGTGGCAGTAAAGTAATTGTGGCTGCTGTTTGCTCTGCACGGTGGGGAAGCTGAGGCCGGAAGGGCTCCAGGGCTGGCCCTGGTCCCAATGAGAGAGCAGAC
This sequence comes from Bos taurus, assembly GCF_002263795.3. NCBI lineage: Eukaryota > Metazoa > Chordata > Mammalia > Artiodactyla > Bovidae > Bos > Bos taurus. The sequence goes on along the minus strand of NC_037355.1, from coordinate 13,603,882 downwards.
CAGGTCCGGTTGAAGGCGTCGTCCCTGGCAGGTTGGCCCTGGGGGCTCTTTCTGCTTCCCAGGGCTTGGAGAGGTCAGTGTGGCTGCCTGGGGAGCTGGGCGTGGGGTGGTAGCCCCTGCCTGCTGGTGACCCGAGAGGGTGAGACCTGGCTACAGTCCCCGCAGAGGCAGGAAGGGCCAGCTCCTCCACCCCTGCTTCAGTCTCCCTGTCCTGCCTGGGGGGACTAGCCCAGCGGGTGGGGTAGGCCCCCTCCACCTGTCCAGGAAGTAGGAAGGAAAGTGTACCCTCGGGCGCTGGCTCCCGAGCCTCGGGCTGGCAGGTGTGTACCCGCTGACACCGCGGAATCGGCTGCCTGGGCCGAGAGGAAACTGAGGCACAGAGGGCTGCAGAGTGTCCCAGGCCTCAGGAGAGCCTCCAGCAGAGCCTGGCTGCCGTGCGAGGGGGGACCCTCAACCTGTCACACTGAACCCCAGACTGCTGCCCAACACCCGCGTCTAACAGTCATTTCAGATCCAGCGAGTCCAAAGCAAGTTCCAGGTCTTTCCCCAGACCCCACCCTCAGAGCCCTCCCCCATGCCGGTCAGTGGCTCAGGTCAAAGACCAGCCATCCCAGTGTCCAGAGCCGACCCTGCCCCACTCCTCTGTCACCTGACCTGGGCCATCTCTTCCAGGGTTTTGTTATGGCAAAGCCCAGACCAGTTGGTTTTCAGATCTCTCCCTTGCTGGTCTCCACACGGCGGCCACAGTGACCCTCCCCCCCAGTCAGGTCACTCCTGTGCCCGGAGCGCCCACGCCTCCTGGGTCACTCACTGGCTGTACCCTGGGCCGCCAGTGTGTACGGTCAGGCTGGTCACTCCCCAGACTACTCTCCTGCTGATCCCCTCCCGCGCCCTGGCCTCAGGACCTCGGCACCGGCTGTGCCTTGTACCTGGGACATCCCTCTTTTATGCCGGAGGCCGCACAGCTCACGCTCGGTCTGCCTCAGGGCCGCCTCCCTGCGGCTGCCGTGGCCACCCCTACACACTTGGTGTTCCCCTGGTGCTGTTTTTACTTCTTCCCCATGGTTTGTCTTTTCTGCTGGGACGGAACCCCAGGAGGCAGAGCGCTCTGTGTCCAGGTCTCTGGAATGAGGCCTGGTATGCACAGAGCAGATGCTGAGGAAATGTTTATCAGACACCTTGATCGGTGGCTTCAGGGCCGCTGAGGAGCCTGTTCTCTGCCTGCGCTGACATCTGATGACCCCCTCCCGGCCGTGCTGGGGCTCAGGCCCTCCCGGCGGCTGGCCCTCAGGGCGGAGGAGCCTTTGATGTCTGACCGCCCCATTCTTTCCTCCCAGGAAACTATGCCCCAGACGTCCGTGGTCTTCTCCAGCATCCTCGGGCCCAGCTGTAGTGGACAGGGGCAGCCCGGCATGGGGGAGCGAGGCGGTGGGGCCGGCGGCTCTGGGGACCTCATCTTCCAAGATGGACGTCTCATCTCGGGGTCCCTGGAGGCCCTGATGGAGCACCTGGTCCCCACAGTGGACTATTACCCTGACGTGAGTGCCTGTTGCCCGGCGGGGACGGCCACGGAGGGAGGCCGGGCCGGGGAGGGAGGCCGGGTCAGAGTGGATGGAGCCGCGGGGGCGGCGCAGGGCGGCCCGGAGCCCTGCCTTCCCCTCCCCTGCTCCCCCGCCCCGCCCATCTCTGCCCCTGCTGCGCCCAGGCGAGTAGGAGGTGGCCCTGGGGGAGAAGAAGAGGCTCAGGGGCAGGCCGGTGCCGCGGGGTTCCGGGGAGGGTCCAGCCAGCATGGGGCCTGTCTCTGAGCTGGGAAGCTGACTTTGTTCCCGAGCCGCCATGCTTCAGAATGACTTCCGCTCCCGCAGCCTACAGACCTCAGGGCACCTGCCCATGCAGGCAGGGCGGCCCCAGGCCTCCCCGTCACTCCAGATGACGTTGGCACGTTCTTGGAAGCGTGAGAGTGTCCCCTGTCGTGTGTGGCTTCCCTTCTGCTGCCGGTAGTGACCACTCATGGTGGAGTGGGCTTGCTCCTGGCTCCCTCTCCAGGCGCCCCTCCGTCCTGGGGGCCGCGTCACACACGGGGCTGCAAGGGAGAGTGGGGAGCAGCCGCCCCCTCCGCCCTCCAGCTGGGCTTCCCGGCTTCCTGGCCCACCGTCACCTGTCAGGCCGCCTCCCTCCTTCCCGGGGTTCTATCCACACCTCTGTCTGTCCATCCATCCACCCCCCGTCCTCTAGGGGCCCGGCCAGGGCTGCTGTTGGGGGTGCAGGCATGGCAGCCGAGGTTCCCGGCGGCAGAGCCAGGAAGAGGGGACCCTAGGCCGTGAAGAAGCCCGGAGCGGGGCTACAGCCCCCAGGGGCAGGGACCTCCAAGCCCCGTGCTGGTCTGTGCCACAGTGGCCTTGTGTCCACGTGGGGGGAGGCTCCCCTCTCAGCCTGTCCCAGAGGAGCCTCTTCAGCCAGCTCCTCCTGTGTTGTCCCCAAAACACTGTGCTCCAGGGTCCCAGCCTGAGCACCAGGGGAGAGCAAAAGGTGGGTGGTGGCAGAATGGGGTCCCTCTGGTGAGCACCTGGGCTCCCTGCCCTCTCACGCCCCTGCCCTGCAGACCCCTCGGAGACGCCAGCTCCTGCTCTGGGCTCTCCTCTGCCCTTGGCTAAGAGTTCCCAGATGTGGCCGCCAGGCGCCTTTTTTCACATTCAAAGCCTTCTGCTTCCAAGGGGTCCTTGAGGATCTCACGCTGACCAGCTGGGACCCCAGTGTCTGTGTGCTGCACAACCTGGGGACAGGAAGTGGGCAGTTTGGAGTTGTTGGGAGTGGAGGTGGTGGGGGCAGGGGGAGGGTGCTGGTAGAGGATCCCCTGCTACTCCAGGGAAACCCGCCTCTCCCGGTGGCCTCTGAAGGCTGTGTGGGGACCATGAGGGCCTGAGGGTGGAGCCTGGTTCCAGGAGCTGCACACCCAGCACACACGGCCCGGATGGCGTTAGGCTGGAGCAAGGGAGACCTGCTTCTTTGGGCCTAGAGCTGGGGCGGAGGCTCCCGGGCCCCTCAGCCTGCAGCAACCAGGTTGGGGTGGATTACTGTCTGACTAGAGTCCCCGGGAGAGCCCCAAGCAGCCTCCCCACCCCCAAGTCCTCCCTGTCTGCAGGCAGGGGCCTGGCAGAGTCCACATCGGACAAAAGCTTCTGAGAGCCCTGGGTCCTGCTGCCTCTCAGACCATGAGCACCCCGCAGCCTGCACCAAGCCCGGTGACAAGGACATGGACGTGGGACTGGGGGGTCCTGGTGTGGCAGGTGGGGGCGAGGCCCGCAGCTGACTGGTGACGGGGGCTTGCAGCAGTTTCTGATGTGGGATCCTGGGGCCAAGGAGAGCCTGCCCTGCCCCACAGATGAGACCCCCATGTACCCCCCACCACCCAGGCCCTGCCTCACTGGCCACTGAGCATCTGGCACAGAGCAAGCTTGGCGCCTGGCCCAGGGAGCACTGTGGCCTGGGCAGCAGGCCCTCCCAGGCCCGGAGGGTCCCCCCAACATGTACTTTCGGATTTAGTTCCCAGCGTGGGGTCGGGCAGTGGGTAGGGGAGCCTCCCAGCAGAGTAAGAGCACTGGGAACTGAGCTCGTCAGGGGAGGTGGTGGAGAGCCGCTACCAAGCGGGGTTTCGTCTGTGCCGTGCCTGGTGGGCAGGATTGGGGAGCAGTGAGGAGGAGGAAGGGCATTCAAGGTGAGCTGAGCTACGCAGCTGATGCTGGGTCTGGGGGGTGGCTGGGCCAGGGGGCAGGGTCGGCCGCGCCACCCCTGGGGGCCACACCGGGCCTGACTCCCTCGTCACTCTCTCCATCTCTGTCTTCAGAGGACGTACATCTTCACGTTTCTCCTGAGCTCCCGGGTCTTCATCCCCCCTCATGACCTGCTGGCCCGCGTGGGGCAGCTCTGCGTGGAGCAGAGGCAGCAGCTGGAGGCTGGGTCCGAGAAGGTAAAGCAAGCTCCTGACCGTGCCCATCTTGCTCGTGCTTGGGCAAGAAGCTGGCTCAGGATGGGGCCTGGCTGAGCTGGCCAGGGCCCCTTCCTGTTGGGGGCAAGTCTGCTTGTCTGGCCTCCTGGCATCGCTGGAGTTGGGCTCCCTGGGGGTCTGCAGGGGCGCACGTGGAGCACACTCCCAGGGTGCTGGAGGGACTGTCGCTGGTGGGTGCCCACGCCCCTCCCGGTGGAGGACCACAGTGGACGGCTCTCCTGCTCCAGAGGGAGAGTCCGGCTACAGCTGGTGGAGAAGGCTGGGTCACCTTCTGGGTCACTGCCCCTGCTAAGGAGGGTAGGGTGCGGCACCCTCAGGCTGGAGTTTGCAGTGACTCAGATAGGGTTATCTGTCACTGTCATGTCTTCTGACTGAGTCAGGCTTTGGGTGGTCAGGATGGTTAAGAAATCACAGCTTATCCCTGAGGTCCTGGGGCAGAGGCTGGGGTGTGGATTTCAGAAGCCCAGGGTCTGGTACAGAAGCAGAGGTGGCAGGCAGACTGGCAAAAAGCCGGCAGGGCCTGTTCCCAGTGACCTGTCCCTCCACCTGGCCGGGCCTTCTGCCACCAGAGGTTTGCAGCGAAGGCTCTTCCGAGTCTCCCCTCGGGGTTGCTGGGCTGGGAGGAGGACGGGCACCTACTGCAGCCTGGGGACCAGGAAGGGCTCCTGAAGGCATGGGTGGAAAACAGCCAGAACAGGGTGAGTGGGAGATGGAATCTGATGTTGAGGGTCAGCGAGGGGTCAGTAGAGGCCTGAGAGGAGCCTGGGGTGAGCCCACCAGCCTTGTCTGGGGTGATGTGCAGGGCGGGGCCTCTGAGGAGGGAACGCAGGCCTCCTGTTCCTGCTGAGTGTGGGTGCAGCGGGCACCTGGGGGTTCTAAGCAGGGTCTCCTGAGGTGCCATGACTGCTGTGTGTGGCTGGGGGAGGAGGCTCTGAAGGGCATGGGAGTCACCACCAGGGCATGGGCAGGGGGCGAGAGTGGAATCAGTGGGCTAAATAAGGCCGGCGTGGGTGGACAGGGACAGGCAGGTGTAGGGGTGGGCAGTGGGGTCATGAGGGGGCCAGGCCCCGAGGGCAGGCGAGGCCAGGATGGTCCAGGTAGGCACAGGGAGCTGGTCAGGGGCAGGCAGGAGCCAAGGTGGGCCCAGGAAGGGTTTGGTGAACCTGAGCGGGGCTGGGTACCACGCATCCCGTACCCACTTCTTGAGCTGTGTATGCGTGTGGACCTGGGGAGAGGACGCCTGGGGTGTCTGCAGTCCTTCCTGGCACTTGCCAACCTGCTTTTCACTGAGAGAAGGCAGTTTCTTGCTTAACATTCGTGATTCTGCTTGGTTTTCATCATTTTTTAAAAAATTATTTTGTATTTTTGGCTGTGCTGGACCTTCATTGCTGTGAGGTTCGTTCTTTCCGTTACGGCGCATGCGGGCTACTCTCGAGCTGTAGCGTGCGGGCTTCTCGCGGTGGTGGCTCCTCCTGTCGCGGAGCACGGCTCCAGGGTGTGTGGGCTCAATAGTTGTGGCTCCCAGGCTCTGGAGAACAGGCCCAGGAGTTGTGGTGCACGGGCTTAGCCGCTCCGTGGCATGTGGGATCTTCCTGGATCAGGGATCGAACCTGTGTCTTCTCCACTGGTAGGTCAGTTCTTTACCACTGAGCCATCAGGGAGGCCCTTCATTGTGTTTTTTATGGGTAACTTCTAATTACAGCAAATGAAACTAGTTTTCTGTGTCATGGTGGTCCTTTGAAAATGAATTTAAGTGGAGAGAGCTGGTGTCAGGGGAATGGGAAGTGAAGTGGAGAAAGACAGAACCACAGGTGGACGAAGGCAGCGGGGGTCTGCCCCTACCCGGTAGCCCAGTGTCGGGACAGGGGATGCAGGTCCTGTGGGGATGGGTGGGGGGAGCCACAGACCTCACTTTACCCGCCCTGACCCAGGCCAAGCTGAAGTCCTTCTCAGCCAAGATCGTGCAGCTGCTTAAGGAGTGGACGGAGGCCTTCCCCTTTGACTTCCAGGACGAGAAGGCCATGGCTGAGTTGAAGGCCATCACCCATCGGGTTACCCAGTGTGATGAGGTGAGGTCTCTCTCAGACCCTGGCAGGGTGCCTTGTCTGGGGGAGCTTTCTACGTGGTCCCCTCGGCAGTCACTCTCCTGGAGAGGGCTGCCGGGCCGCCCCATTTGCCTCACCCCCACGGGGGCAGCTCAGCTGGCCAGCAACACACAGGCCTGCCCTCGGCATCCTCTGCACATGAACACCCTGTGGCTAGAGTGGGAATGGCCCAGGCCCCCTCCTCCTGCCCTGTGGGTGGGTGCCTAGTGAGAGGTAGGTCCCCAGAGATGAGCTGGGTACCTCCAGGGGGTCCCTCCAGCCCACAAGTACCTTCTCCACCCCCACCCCTCAGGAGAACGGCACTGTGAAGAAGGCCATCTCCCAGATGACGCAGAGCCTGCTGCTGTCCCTGGCTGCCCGGAGCCAGCTTCAGGAGCTGCGGGAGAAGCTCCGCTCACCGGCCATGGACAAAGGGCCCGTCCTCAAGGCCAAGCCTCCAGCTGCTCAGAAGGACATCCTGGGTGTGTGCTGCGACCCCCTGGTGCTGGCCCAGCAGCTGACACATATCGAGCTGGTTAGTGTGGTGAACACCCTTCCAGTGCATGGCTGGGGGGGTGGCATTCAGATGCTCATCCTCTCACCACTCCCACAGGGTGCGGCAGGGTCTCCCCTGCTGGTCAGACTGGGGTGTCAGGGGGAAGCCCGCACGGCAGCTTTGACCACTGCCTCTGGCAGGTGTCTACTTGAGCAGCTGGTTGCCCGGATCACGGCAGCCCCGTGTTCATGGCAGGGGCTTCCAGGGGCAGAACTCCTCCCACCAGCTCTGGTCCCCTAGTCCTGCCTGCGCCCTGGGCTGGGCAGGTACCCTGCATGTAGCAGCCGTGGCCCTGAGGCTTCTGCACACAATCCTGTCCCCCTGCTCCCAGGGGCGCCTTCCAGACCCATGGGGTACTTCTAGGGGGCCTGTCCACTGGGCACTCTGATCGAGGAAGGGCCGTGGCTGTGGTGCCTGCCCAGGCAGATATGGTCACCCCTCCTGTGCTGTCTCCCTGTTCCCCCCAGGAGAGAGTCAGCAGCATCCACCCTGAAGACTTGATGCAGATTGTCAGCCACATGGACTCCCGGGACAAGCACAGGGTGAGGGCAGAGGGTGCTCTGGAGGGGGGCTCACAACTGATGCTCCTGGGTCTGGTCTCCTAGCACCTGCTCCAGGGGTGGACGATGGCCATGCAGGGTGATGTATGCTGGGCGGGGGGTGGTGTTCCCAGAGGCCTCCAAGCTGATCCCTGCAGGGCTTGGGGGGATCCCCTGGGGCCCGTCCAGCAGCCCCACTCCCCTCCCCTCCCCGCTTTCACAGTCTCCTCTCCCGGGTCCTTGGTTCTGGGGGTGGGGGTGGAGCAGCACCCACTGGCAGGGTCCTTGGGCTCCCCCTGACCTGCCTTGTCCCCACAGTGCCGAGGGGACATGACCAAGACGTACAGCCTGGAGGCCTATGACAACTGGTTCAACTGCCTCAGCATGCTGGTGGCCACCGAGGTGTGCCGGGTGAGTGCTGCATGGCGGCCCCGGTGGGGCGCAGTCTCCTCCTGACCCCACCGTGTCCCCTGAAGCTCTGCCTCCCCTTTCCCGCAGAGGATGAAACTTTCTAAGTGCAGACAGGAAACTTTTATTGCCGGGGCCTTTGAAGTACCCCACCCCCGCCCCAAAGTGATGACTTAAATTACAACAGTGACCCACTGTGGAAGCACCCTGACGTGCCCAGCATGGTCCCCTCTGCCTGCCCTCCCCTCCCGCCCCTTGGCCCAGCATCAAACCACCACGGCCTCATCTCCTGCCTTTGCAGCCTGGGCATGTCCCCTCACCTGGTCCCACAGCTCTGTGGGACAGGCAGCTCCCCATCAGGCTGCCCTTCGGGGGCTGGGGCTGGAGGGGACAACCCCCAGTGGGGCCCAAGCTGAGTGGTCTGGCTGCCCTCCAGGTAGTGAAGAAGAAGCACCGGACCCGCATGCTGGAGTTCTTCATTGACGTGGCCCGAGAGTGCTTCAACATCGGCAACTTCAACTCCATGATGGCCATCATCTGTGAGTGTGCGGCCCCCGGGGTCCCCCTCCGGTGCTGCGGGGCCCGCCTCCCCCCGCCCTCACCCTGCCTGTCACCCCCCGCAGCTGGCATGAACCTCAGTCCTGTGGCGAGGCTGAAGAAAACGTGGTCCAAGGTTAAGACAGCAAAGTTCGACGTCTTGGAGGTAGGCGTCAGCCTCAGGAGGGGGCTCCCATCGTGCTTTGGCCCCTGTGAAGACGTGCTGCCCTGAGTGCCGTCTGGTGTCGGGCGTGTCAGCAGGCCTGGCTGCACTGCCCCTGGGAGGCGGGCGGCCCACGCATCCTTGGCTTCGGGACTTCAGTCAGAACTGGCACTGCCTAAAGCAGAATTCTGGGGAGAGATTGGTAGGGGTTTGGCAAAGGCAGGCCGATAGCCCCAGGCTGGGCAAGGTTGACCAAGCAGAGACTGGCCTGTTCCCTGAAGTCCTGGGTCGTCTGGGTGGCCCAGGGGCTGGCCAGTGAGTGTGCAGCTGGTCAGGTTTGGGGCTGTGGGCCTCTGCGAAAGGGCAGAGGAAGGTTTTGAAGGTTAAGACGCATACTCAGGAGGCATAGAAGAGGTGTGAGCGAGCTGCTGAGACCTCTCCAGCTCTTCCTGTGATGCTCGGACCCTAACCCAAAGGCCTAGCCTGGCGCACAGCCGGGACCCTCTGCACTTCCCCCGCTGTGCTCACTCCTGGAAACAAGGGGCTGCCCAGAGCTGGTTCCTGCAGAGGGTGTCCTGAGCAGGTCTGAGGGCTGTGGAGGTACAGTGCCCACCACGTCCTCCCGTCTGCCCACAGCACCACATGGACCCGTCCAGCAATTTCTGCAACTACCGGACAGCCCTGCAGGGGGCCACGCAGAGGTCCCAGACAGCCAACAGTAGCCGGGAGAAGATCGTCATCCCCGTGTTCAACCTTTTCGTCAAGGACATCTACTTCCTGCACAAAATCCACACCAACCACCTGCCCAATGGACACATTAACTTCAAGGTTAGCTCAGTCCCGTGCCCTGTCCCTACCCAGGGAGGGTCATGGCTACCAAGTGACCTCCAGGTGTGTGGTGGCCCTAGCTCTGGGTGGGTGATCTGGTTACATAGCTAGGAGACACAGGCTCCTGGGGAGTGAGGTCAGGGTGTGTTCTGGTTGGTGGTGCTGTGCTGTGTGGGGGGGCCCTTCTGGGGTCCGAGTTGGCTCTGTAGGGCTACCATCCTGTCTCACTGGGACCAAGAGGGTGAGCAGCAGACTGAAAGCAGAGCCTACGTCCCCTTCCCTAACCAAGGTTTTCAAGCTTAAGGTGCCAAATCTTCTGACCCTTCAGAAATTTTGGGAGATCTCCAGGCAGATCCATGAGTTCATGACATGGACACAGGTGGAGTGTCCCTTTGAGAAGGACAAGAAGATTCAGAGTTATCTGCTGACGGCTCCAATCTACAGCGAAGAAGGTGAGCGCCCCTCGCCCCCGCCGCCCAGGCACACACTGTAAAAGTCACTCTGACTTGTGGTTATTCCCATGCTACGCTGGGGAAGCTCAGCTCTCAGGGGTGAGTGCATGAGGGTGGGATGCGAGCGGATGGGAGATGAAGGACAAGAAGAGATCGGGCTCCTGAGAGCCAGGATGGGGCTGGGTCAGTGCTGCGGAACCAGAGAAATCTTAGAGTCCCCAGGAAACTGGAGCCCCACACAGCAGACCCCTGGGGACCATTCTGGGCCAGATGTCACTGCCTGCTTGGTCTGGGAGTTCCTTCCTGGGCCTCACTCCACCCTGGAAGGGAGGGTTTGAGAAGGGTATGTGTGTCAGGCGCAGACTGACCGTGTGTGGACATGGCTTCTGAGGGTCTTCTTGTCTCTCAGCTCTCTTCATCGCCTCCTTTGAAAGTGAAGGTCCAGAAAACCACATGGAAAAGGACAGCTGGAAGACCCTCAGGTAGGAGAACTCCAGGAGCAGTCTCGTGACCCGACCAACCCCCATGCCCGAGTCTACAAGGAAGGGAAAGGATGAGGTGGGGGAGCATCCCTGAGGACCTGGGGTTTGAACTCCCCTGATCCTCCCTCCATGGCCGGTTCCTGGCAGCCAGACCTCCCCTAGTTGCACAGGCCCGCCCGGGGGAAGGGCTCGTGACCGCCTGACCATTTCCCCATTCCCTGCCCACCTTTAGGACCACTCTCCTTAACAGAGCCTGAAGGCACGGATGCGGCCTGCAGATGCTGGATGAAGCACACTTATGTACTGAGTTTTAATCTTGATTGATATGGGTTGAGATGAGGAGGCCTCACTGGTTGGGGTCCATTTTGTACATAACTTTTATGAAGAAAAAAATAATTATTTCATGCATCAACCTTTGGCACTTAACAAAGTTCTTTTGTTTACTTTAACAGGGCAGGGCCCTGCTTTGGGGAGGGGTGGGGAAAGAGTATCATGGGAGATGGTGTCCATGATAACATCTTATTCTAATGAAATGTAGATTTTTATTTTCTACTTTTGATTATTAACATCTTACAAAAAAAAAAAATATTTAAAAAAACCCAACCAAAACCAACGTGAGCCCTGCCTCCTTTCCAGCCAGTGTCTCTGATGTCGGGGTTAGTGCCTTAGAGGGTACTGAAGGCCAGTCTCGCCCGCAACTAGGCTGCTGGAGGCGCCGGGGAAGTGCTGCCATCAGTGCCCAGGCCTGCGAGGGTCCGGCAGGAAGGGCTCGGGTGGCCAGGGGGGTCTCATTTGCTTATTTCTAGAAGTGCACCTTGAACATGGGCTTTCCAAAGTTTACATTTTCATTTTCCTTTATCAGGGATTTATCGGAGTCAGTGGGGAGGGAAGGGGGAATACCTGGCAGTGTATTTTCTGTTGGAGTATGTCTGGCAAATTACTCAACTACAGAGAAAATCTCAATGTAAGGAGGGGAATCATGGAATTGTCAGTTTTCCAGGCTTAGCCGTAATGAAGTAAAAACACAGTACAGTGAAGGATGGGGACACTCACTGAAAGCCACCTTGAAGTCCAAGTACAAAGTGAAAAGAAGCAACTTACAAATCAGGACCCTCCTTCCCTCTGGGCAGGGGGCTCCCCTAGTGGAACTGAAACCCAAAGTTAGCCAGGCCCGTATCTGCTGGAGCCCATGCACATACAACTGCCCAACGTTTGGACTTGTTTTCCACACCAAGACTCGAGGCGTGCACTCCATTTTCTGTCTGGCTTCCTGGCCGTGGGACCATGACAGCCCTGCTCCCTCCAAGGCCAGAAGTGGGCAGTCCATGCTGACTGTCTCCCTCTTGGCGGGCTTTCATTCCACCCAAGCATACCTGGAACCCTCTCTCTCCGCACATGGCTGGCATTCGCCAGAGCCTCCAGCTGGGAGGCCTGGGTGAGGACGGATCTGTTAGTTGCCAATTCCCAGAACTCCTGGGAGAGCCTGGAGATGTGATCTGCTGCTGACGTCGCCCTCAGCCCCGGGTGGAGCAAGGATATTCACACTGTATTGTCACAGTGGTTTTGCACTTTTCAGATGTTCTAGATAGTACATACTGTATACTGATAGTACATATTGCTTTATGTATTTGAAATAAAGGTTTAAAAGTTGAGAATCTATATTTGGAATACAATGTTAGAACCTTTTTCATCCACGTGTTAAGGAGCTTCCACATCAATGTGCACTTCACTGGGTTATCAGTTCTAGTACCGACCTGCCACAGTGTCTACATTTGCTATTTTGTTTTTCCAATTTGATACATACCCCAACTCTGATGTTTTGGTATTTCGAGATGAACTCTGAGTATAAAGCTGTACCATAATGCAGGATGTCAGCTACTGGTGTGACTGGACGTACTTGCATCAATAAAAGAACATGTTGCTCCCCTTGTTTGCCTGTTCTCTGTGTGCGGCTGTGAGGATGGTGGCTCTGATGCTGGCAGGAGGCACAGGGATGCCTGGCCAGAAGGGAGGATGAGATGCCAGGGCCACCACGGCCTTTCAGAGATGGAACAGGAACTCTCACCTCCACATTCTGACAAAGGGCTTTTCAAATAATGCAAAACAAGAAAAAATTGTACAAGAGTCAGGTTCTATCCTGCTTTCCTTAAAGACAGATCCAGAAGGATATCACTAGCAGCCTTGAATTACGTGGTCGTGTAAGTTCAGGGCCTACCTTCAAGACTGCCAAGGTTCCTTTATTGCAGGGCGGATAGGAACCTTTGGTGTCCATGGGGGCTGGGGGTGTTGGGGTGCGCTGGCTGATGTGCTTCTCCATCGCGGTTCTTCTGTTTCAGTTGGTCGTGTTCAGGAGTGCTAAAGGAGAGAGGGTTGTTGAGGGGCACACAAGAGCTTGTGGAACTGAAGGAAAAGAAGTGAGATGCTGCCTTTGTCTGGATGTCTCACAGCCAACCTGTCAGGTGCCCAGGCTGGACGAGGTCAGCTGCGCAGACCTGACACTGCTCCTCAGAGCCAGCTCATTAAAGAGCGCTGCCTGCAGAAAACTTTCTGTGCTGGGGGGGGGGGGGGGGGGGCGGTGCTGAGAGGGGATAGAGTTAGCTCAGCCCATTAAAGAGTGCTGCCCGCAGAAACCTTTCTGTACTGAAGGAGCTGCTGTGCTGCGTCATCATCCACCAGTATAGTTGGTCACCAGGTATGCTGAGGGACTGGCACTGAAATGTGGCCAGTGCAAGAGGAACAGAACTCTGACTTATTTACATTTAAATAGCTAGTGGCCACTGTACTGGAGAGAGGCAAGGCCTGGCGGACCTCGTCACCTGCTGCCCCTCCAAGTGCCTTGTGGAATAGACAGCATGCGATAGGGGCTTGGGTGTTTGTGGAGCAAATGAGGACCCCTGTAAGGATTCCTAAGTGAGTTTTGGATCAATGAAAACACTTTTTAGGTCTTTCCACTCAATGGCATCCTTACTTTCTTGGTATAGTTAGTCTTGGAAGTTACTACATACCTCACCTGAAGGAGGAGCTGCACCTCACCTGGTCTGCATCTTGGAGCTTGAACTGGGAGTGGGAGGCGAGCTGGCTCGGTGAGCCACGGCACTGTCCTTCACACATGGGGTGGTGCCCTCCAGGCAGTGCTTCTCAGGGTGTTGGTCCCCACCCAGCAGGAGCAACAATGGGAGACTCAGGTATGGATCTACAGCAACAATGTTAAGGGAATAATGTTGTCAAGAATAAAAGAAAATATCCATCAACAGATGCATAAAGAAGTTGTGGTACATATATACAATGGAATATTACTTAGCCGTAAAAAGGAACAATATTGGGTCATTTGTAGTTAGTTATGTGGATGAACCTAGAGTCTGTCATACAGAGTGAAGTAAGTCAGAAAAAGAAATATTGTATATTAACACATATATATGGAATCTAGAAAAATGGTACTGATGGGCACATTTGCAAGTCTGACAGAGAACAGCTGTGTGGGACGACTTGAGAGAGTAGCACTGACATGTATACACTGCCTTGTGTCTAACAGACAGCTCGCAGGAAGCAACTGTGTAGCACAGGGAGAGAGCTCAGTGCTCTGTGAGGACCTGGAGGGCTGGTGTGGGGGTGGGCAGGAGGGAGGCGAAAGGAGGAGGGGATACACGTATACATATAGCTGACTCATTCTGTTGTACAGCAAAAACAATGACACATTATAAAGCAATTATCCAATTAGGGCTTCCCTGGTGACTCAGTGGTAAAGAATCTGCCTGCCAATGCAGGAGACGCAGGTCCAATCCCTAGTCTAGAAAAATCCCCTGGAGAAGGAATTGGCAGCCCACTCCAGTATCCTTGCCTAGGAAATCCCATGGACAGAGAAGCTTGCTTCCAAGAGTCGCAGAGTCGGACATGACTTAGCAACTGACAACAACAAATCCTCCATTTAAAAAATTTTAAAAATGGGAGAAAAAAGAATATAAGAGAGTTAAGCACCTGCCCTTTTCTGACAGCATGAAAGACTTAAATGCTTCAGTTCAGTTCAGTCACTCAGTTGTGTCTGACTCTTTGCAACCACATAGACTGCAGCACGCCAGGCCTCCTTGTCCATCACCAACTCCCGGAGTTCACTCAAACTCACGTCCATTGAGTTGTGATGCCATCCAACCATCTCATCCTCCGTCGTACCCTTCTCCTCCAACCTTCAATCTTTCTGAGCATTAGGGTCTTTTCAAATGAGTCAGTTCTTTGCATCAGGTGGCCAAAGTATTGGGAGTTTCAGCTTCAGCATCAGTCCTTCCACAGACTATTCAGGACTGATTTCCTTTAGGATGGACTGGTTGGATATCCTGGCTGTCCAAGGGACTCTCAAGAGTCTTCTCCAACACCACAGTTCAAAAGCATCAATTCTTCTGCGCTCAGCTTTCTTTATAGTCTAACTCTCATATCCATACATGACTACTGGAAAAACCATAGCTTTGACTAGACAGACCTTTGTTGGCAAAGTAATGTCTCTGTGCTTTTCAATATGCTGTCTAGGTTGGTCATAACTTTTCTTCCAAGGAGCAAGTGTCTTTTAATTTCATGGCTGTAATCACCATCTGCAGTGATTTTGGAGTCCAAGAAAAAATCTGTCACTGTTTCCACCGTTTCCCCGTCTATTTGCCATGAAGTGATGGGACTGGATGCCATGATCTTCGTTTTCTGAATGTTGAGCTTTAAGCCAGCTTTTTCACTCTCCTCTTACACCCTCCTCAAGAGGCTCTTTAGTTTTTCTTTGCTTTCTGCTATAAGGGTGGTATCATCTGCGTATCTGAGGTTATTGATATTTCTCCCAGCAATCTTGATTCCAGCTTGTGCTTCATCCAGCCCAGCATTTGTCATGATGTACTCTGCATATATGTTAAAGAAGCAGGGTGACAATATACAGCCTTGACATACTCCTTTCCAAATCTGGAAATAGTCTGTTGTTCCATGTCCAGTTCTAACTGTTGCTTTTTGACATGCATACAGATTTCTCAGGAGGCAGGTTAGGTGGTCTGGTATTCCCATCTCTTTCAGAATTTCCCACAGTTTGTTGTGATCCATACAGTCAAAGGCTTTGGCATAGTCAATAAAGCAGAAGTAGATGTTTTTCTGGAACTCTCTTGCTTTTTTGATGATAGCAATTTGATCTCTGGTTCCTCTGCCTTTTCTAACTTCAGCTTGAACATCTAGAGTTCATGGTTCACATACTGTTGAAGCCTGGCTTGGAAAATTTTGAGCATTACTTTGCTAGCGTGTGAGATGAGTGCTTAAATGCTCACCTACTGAAATTGACTGATAAACCTAGGCAAAACTTTAACATCCAAGGCAGAAACTCATAGCTTTAATTTTCAGTCCACAAGGGGGTCAGAGAAGAAAGTCCAGAGCCTGCTCTAGAAGGGTCAATAGGAGATCTTAGGCCATAAAGCTGACATATCAAAGAGCCATTCCTCAGCATAACAGTGAACTTGAAATAAAACACTCCTACTCCAATCCCACCAAGATGCTAAGGAAGACTGCCTGTTTTGAACCTCAGCACTCCATGGGAATGGGGAGAATTTACCCCTGATAATTGACAACCACAAACCAGTGAGTTTCACAAAGTTTAACAGCACAAACCACACTGGTCAAAAAAACTTCAAGCTCAGAATTTAGTTTAACATGGCCCTGAACTGGTATTGTCCCTAAGTTACCCAGTGGAAGCAAAAGTTCTGTCTATATTCTAGTTGGAAACGTCTCTCCTTAGCTGTGTCTAATATACCATTAAATCCACCTACTAGATTTAAAAAATTTTCATTTCTAGATGCTCTATTTGGATAAATTCTGTATAAATTACCTACTTATGCAGATGCTCTATTTTTGTCCAAATCTACTTGGACAAAATCCTGGATAAATAACTGGAATGTAACACAGAAAGGCAAAGGTTGGAAAATATGAAACAGAGTTAACATATGTTATTAGAGTTACAGAAGGAAAAAGAATGAGGCAGAGACAATGAAAATGTAATAGCTGAGAATCTTTCAGCTGACAAAAGACAATCCAATTAGCCCAAAGATTCTCAAGCAGGATCAGAAGGGAAAAAAAAAATCTGCATACAGACATATCATAGTGATTCAGAATAGAGATAAAGAAGAGATTTTAAAGACAGCCAGAGGAAAAAAAGGTTGATTACCTTTAATGGCGTGTCAACTGTTAAGCTGATAGCTTATTTCACAACAGAAATAACTGAAGGCAGAAGACAGTGGAATCATACCATCAGTGTGCTGTGGAATTAAAGAATCCTCAGCTAGAGTTGGAACAGGCCAGGAGGGGGAGTTCTCATACCCAGCTACGCATCATCAATTACTCCAAACAGCAAGAAAGGCAGCAAACATTTCCATCACAGGAAGGTGTTGCCTGCTTTATCACCAACCAGGAAGAGAGAAAACTTCTTCTTCTTCAGAGAGTACAGAAGCCCACCAACTAGAATGAACTCCCAGCTTCCTCCATTGAACATTTCGGTTAATACAGTTCCTCCTAATTCCCCATTTTACCATATAGAAGCAAGTTTCCTTTTCTTGTTCTCTGATTTGCCTATGGCCCACTGTAGTTCACTTATTCTGAACTGCAATTCCTCTGGCTATTCCTGAGTAAACTCACTTTTCCTGGTCAAATAGATGAATATATTATTAGAGTTGACCATGCTAAAAAATTTCTCAACCTAGAATTCTAAACCCTTCAAAAATATTTCTTAAATGAGATAAAGATATTTATAAACTAAAATAGAGTCTGGCATAATGCCTTCACCAAAAGAAATTCTAAAGGATGAATCTTGACTCTACTACATGAAAATTATTTCCATATGAATCACAGATCTAAATATGAAACGCAATCAATAAAGCACTTAAAAGAAAACATGAACATTTAATCTTTACTTTGGAGTAGGCAAAGGTTTTTAAAATTGGACACCAAAATCACTAGCCATAAAAGAAAGCAGATAAACTGGACTTTATTACTAACTACTTCTGCTTATTAACAGGTAATATTAAGAGAATGAAGACCAGTCCCCTGCCTGGCAGAAGATATTTGCAAAATATAAATCTGACAAAAGACTCATATCCACAGTACAGAGGTAACTCCTATACATCAATTAAAAAAAAAAAAGCCCATGAAAGAAAAAAGGGCAGAAAAAAGGAATAGGCATTTCACAAATAAGATATTCAAATGGCCAATATGCATCTGAAAAGATACTCAACATCATTTTCCTAATGATAAGCTAAAATAAAAATTAAATAACTGTACACATTCAACAGAAATTAAAGAGTCTGAATTTAAAATGTTGAAAATATTTGTGGGGACGATATGAGGCAACAAGATCTCTCATATGTGGCTGGTAGGGGTTCAGTTATTTGGAAGGACTGAGAAAAATTTGACAACACCTGGTAAGACTATTTAAGAAAAACAAAAAGCACAAATAAACAATATCAAGAATAAAAAGGTTATCATGATTGATCCCATACATATTACACAGATAACAAGAGGAAATGGCAAACAGCTTTGTATGTTTCATCTAAAATTTCAAGTTTATACGTATAAATTCCTAACAAATAGCACCTTACCTAAAATAACTCAATCAAAACTGACTCTAGTAGAAACAGAAAATCTGAACAGTTCTAGAGTCATTAAATAAATTGAGCTCGTGATAAGAGATTTTCCTGTGTAGAAAGGTTCAGGCTCAGGTAGCTTTCAGGAAGTTTTGTCAAATATTCTAAGGAAGAAATAATTACGGTCATACAAAACTTTTCTAGAAACAGAGTACAAAGGAACACCTGTAACTTAATTTATAAGTGAGCAAAACCTTTATAGAAAAGCCCAAGAATGAGAAAGGATGTACAATATATAGGCAATCTTATTCATGAACACAGATGAAAAACACCCGAAAAAAGCACTTATATATACAACACCCGTACACAAATATATACAGATATGCAAACAAATGTTTGTATATGCATGAAAACCGAATCCAGCAATGTGTAAGGATCATACATCAGGACAGATTGGTGTTTACCCCAGGAATGCAAGGGTACTTCAGAAAATTCTATCAATTTAACATATTCAAGATGGAAAAAATCATATAATCATCTCAAAAGATATAGTAAAAACATTTAACAAATGCTTTCAAGCATGATAAAAACTTGCCAAGTGGTAACAGAAGGTAACTTTATTAACTTAATAAAGGGTATTTATTAAAAAAGAATACCATACTTACTGATGACACTGCAAACGTCTCCCTTGAAATCAGAAATACGGGCAGGACGTCCACTGTTACCACTTCCAGTCAACTGCAAAACAAATCCTAACAAGCACAGTTTAAAGCAAGAAAAATATACGGAAACTGAAAAGAAGCAAAACTTCTCTATTACTCATAGATATGTAAGTGTGTAACAGAAAAAATGCCAACTAGAAATACAATATTAGAAGTGCTTGGGACTTCACTGGTGGTCTAGTGGTTACAACTGCACTCTTTCATTCCAGGAGGCATGGGTTTGAGCCCTGGTCAGGAAACTAAGATCCCACGTGCTGGTGTGGGGGAAAAAAAAAAAAATTGTGTTTGGCAAGGTTACTGAACACAAAAATTAACACAAATCAGTTTGATTTCTAAATCTCAGCAAAAAATTAAAAATAAATAAAAACAAAAGATATTTACAGTGGCATAAAAAATGCAAACTATCTAGGAAAAAAAGCTTTAAAAAATCCACTGTGTGAAAAAGTACAAAACTTAACTGAAGATAATAAAGACCAAAATAGATAATATCACGTTCAAGGACTGGAGGGCTCTGTATGATAAAATGTACTTTTTCCCCAAAGTGATCTTATAGATTCAATGAGATTCTAATAAAAATTCACAAAAGTTTTCATGAAACAAGCTTATTCTAAAACTTTTATGAAAAGTATAAAGGTTACAAATAACCATGACAATCCTTAAGAACAAAGCCATGTATGAGGTATTCAGAAGATAATACAGAACAACAGCTTTAAGATACTTTTCTCCATTATGATGTCAAAAATTAATAATAAAAAGAATACATAAAGGAAAAAAGATTAACTAAACACATTAATTTTTATTCATCAAAAAGTACCATCAGGAATGGGAAAGGACAAGCCACATCCCAGGGAAGATATTTGCAAACATTTAACCAGTAAGAATTGGTACTCAGAATATTTGAAAAATTCTTATGAATTTAAAATAATGGGCAAAAAGACTGGAAATGAAAATTATAACTACGATTCATGCCTAAAGCCCACTAGATTAGCAAGAATTAAAAAGTCTGACATAATTAAGTATTGCCAGGGATGCAAAGTGAATCTCTTACAGTGCTGGAAGTGGTCCACTTTGGGAAGTAAGTTGAATATACACACACTGGTGACTTGGCATCATTACTCCTACAGAAGTTCTCAAATGTTCCTAAGAGACACGCACAGCAGTATTCATGGCAACATTGCTTGTGACAGCAAAAGCAAATAAGGAAACAAACAACAAAAAAACTGAGTGATCCAAATATCTGTAAAGAGCAGAGAGAATACTGCAGTATATTCATTTAGTGGAATACTAATCGGTAATTAAAATGAATTAATTTTGAGATTAACGTGAGTGAACAACAAAAAAAAACCACGATTAGAGAATATATGATGAAATAATACACATATTAATTCAAAAGAGGCAAAACAGTCTATTGTGTAGATATATATACATAGTTGGGAAAACAGTGAGGAAAAATAAGTGAAAAATTATCACAAAAATCATCAGGATAGTGACTAATATGGACAGAGTGAGGGTATGTGATTAAGAAAGTGCACACAGAGACCTTTCACCAACAAAGTTCGAGATTCTAATCTGAATAGCTGCTACACTGGTGTTGACGTCACTATTCAAAGTACACAATTACATGTCATGCAATTTTCTGTATTTGATACTTTTCAACAGAAAGAAATTAGCTTATCACATTTTCATTTAACTTTGGTAATAAAATACTTTATTGGTACCTCTTACTATCAAAAACACAGTAATGTTGCCATTGCTTAGCTTCCATCTTTAAATTAAAAGCTTGTTTTTAAAAAAAAGAAAAAATTGATTTGGTTCTGTCAAAAAACAAGCTACAACTCACTTCTGTAAATAATTAGGTTCTCTCACTTTAAATATCTTAACTCACTGGTCTTTACAATAAATAACTGTATATAAAAGGAGACAATGACCTGAACAATTTTGCAGAGACCATTTTACACATCTTAAAAGACCAAGCCTAAATGCTATCCCAACTTAATCCTTAAAAGAATATTCAGTAAGAGTTATTGTAAAATTGAATTCATGTAGCACCAAGAAGTTTGGGACTTATAATATTTCAGATGATATGATATACGCAGCAAAAAGAATAATGATTTGTCTTCCATGAATTTTCAGGGTTTTATATACACAGTAGAAAGAATTCCGTATAGGTCCCTTTTAAAAGCCAGAAGTTCAAAAATCTATGCATGCCTTTCACCACATCTCCAATTTGTGGATATAGCGATTGACCCTATGGCAAAAGATCCATGTGTGATAAACAGCACAGTACAGTCCTATCTGAATATAACTGCTTACTCATCTTGTCTCATTAATATAATTTATACCTCAATTAAAATATCATTCTATCTCCAAGTTATATATTTCCCTAAAATACTCTATAATTCAGATTTCCATTTAGACAATGTTCTGCTCTGCCCCTTTCCTTGAATCAGTATGATCTTATGGCATACCTCACTAAATTGTTTGGTTTTCTCCTCTCAGTGAAACTTCCCCTCAACTCAAAGTATTATAATAATGTAAATACAGATGTAGCATAATTAACATGTAAGACAAAAAGGATAATACAAACATATGGATCCATGCTAAATGAGACAACACAAAGCAAAAAACACACAACACTATGCTATGTTCATCTATTCTGAACCACAGGGCCCTGCTAGAGCCCTGGCTCATGTAAACTGATGTTCCAGACACCCCTGGTGTCCTGGACTCCAGCATAATTAACTGTTACATTTAAGGTGTTTCCATATTTGTTTGTTTGTTCAGAACAGCCTATAGCAACTCTGACTCCTAATCCTGAACATGATGATAAATTAGTAACACATTATATTTTTAATCAAGTCATAGATTCTATCCTTAGTATTTTCTATTATTACACATTTGTTTAAAAATAGACATTCAGGGGGCTAGGCAAAGCTGAGGAATTTTTATCTCTGCCTCCTCTTCATTAGTTGGGAATTTTAGACATGTCATTTAGTTATCCTCCGCTTCAGTGAAAAAGGATTTTTTAAGCAACTGACCAAAGATCTTCATTTAAAACCAAGCAGGTTGACTCAGTGGTCAGCAGATGAAGAACCCTTGTTGACACACTCCATCCATAACACTCCATCTTCTCTAAAGGAACAGGATGCTCCAACCTACCTTGAGCACAACACATTCCACCCCTCAGCCCAGATGCAACCAGGATACACATCAGCACATGAAGCCAGGAAGAAATTAACTTAAGACTACTCTTAGAACAAATACCAGATTTTGATTTGTCAATGATCCATAGTGAGGTATGCTCAGAAAAAGAGACTTTGCATTGCAACGCTGCTTTTTCTTCTCACACCAAGTTAAACTGCTGAAGTAACATAAGCAAGAACACAAAAGCATGTCTTCCTGAAAGAGGCACTGCATCTGGAATTGGAATTAAGGCTAAACAAATAGTGCTGGTTTGTGGTTCAGATTAATGTGTCAACGATTACATTAACCCACAGCTTCGCTATTTGTCCTGTATGCCTGTTTGTGAAGATGCGTCTCTATCTCCTCCCTGAAGACCAGCATTCCCAGGTGGGAGTGTGAGGCCTCATTCATGGCTTTGGACTGGATGCACATGCGGTACTGCTCGGGGGTCAACTCATCAGCACAGCGCTTCTCATGCCAGAGGTGGAAAAGACCAGGAACCGGAGTCCGAATCACAATCAGGTCACTGTGTAAGTATTTTCGATACAGATGAACATCTTCTCCACCCCAACCTTTTACTTCCATGTCAAATCCACCTGCAGGATCAAAACTCATACTATTAAATAGCTGCCTGGCAGAGCACAGTCAAACCTGATAAAGATTTAAACCTTCTACTTCAGATGAGATGACATGTACAATCTAAAGACACCTGAAGTAGAGGACTGACATCTTGGCTTAGAAATACAGTTATCAGCTGACAGCTGGAAGGTCAAGGGTCTGTTGTTGAGTATCAAAATAAGATTAAATATTTGAGAATACTTTGCCAACTTCAGTTTTATAGAAAATGTCTAGAAAGTCAAATAAAGGAGAAGGAAACCTGAATCACCCATAATATCACCACCATTAATGTTTTATGGTGTTTTCCCTCTATCCTTTGAGATCCAAGTTTTTCTGGGTCACAGGAAATTTTCCAGAGCGGAAAACAGAAGAAATGGGCCAAGTGGGACACATAAAATTGAGAATGGACACACAGATGAGTTAAAGCCACATTAGCGGGTGAAATTACTAATAAAGTTTACAAGGAAAACAGGGCCCAGGTCTAACTGCTAAGAAATGCCAAATATCTAGAGGGCAAACAGGCAGAGAAAGTCAGCAAAGGAGACTCAGGCAGCCCCAGAGGAAGGAGAGAATTCTGGAGAAAGTGTCATCACAGCTGTCAAGTGAGGAAAGCATCCTGAAGAAATGGTCATGTGCTGCTCAATTAAAGAGAATCAAGTAGACTTGGCAACGTTAAATGTCACTTACAGCCTTACCTAGAGCATAGGAGATCAAGTTCACACTATTTTTAAGTTGGTTTAGGCTGAACTAACTTTAAAGAAGCATGGAGAATACAAACTATTTTGAGTTTTTTGAAGAGCTAGAAAAGATTCTGAAAGATGGAGAAAAAATTAATTCTTTAATTAAAATCTAGGTTTCCAAATGATGTCTTTTTATCAAATAATTCCATGTCACTTAATTTCATACTTACAGGATGATAAGAATCCTGAGATCTCTGAAAAGTATTATTTTAAATAATCACAGCTTTAATAAATGCTATGTTTGGTATATCTTGGCTTTTCTTACTTGTATCTGAGTAAGTTCCTCAAATATTAGAGATGGTGTAGACAGTGAAAAGAAATAGAGGACTTCCCATTTCTGTCCAGCATGTACAGACAGACCTTCACTCCATCCTTCCAACAAATAAAAAGTTGAACAAACTGAAAACTCAATTCTTCTCAGATCCCTCAGAGAAATAAAGTCACAGGGCAAACTGCTCTTCCCTAATCTGAAGAGATAGGTGTGTAAGACAGAATCACAACTATTACCATTAGAGAAGAAACAGACTAGAAGAAATCTCCAGGGGAACCAGTACAGGGGTAGGAAAGTCTGAACTGATGAACTGCCAGAGGCTCAGGGGAAAAATCTAATAAGAGTTGAAAACACCAGAGGGGCCCATACACTTTTGTGAGTTTTATCCCTAGGTTTACCAGGTTCTCATGGTGAAAACTGCAGAAAAATCCCGCAGTGCTTTCAGGAAGGGGAAACTAACCCATTATGAAATATGCCAGGGTGTTTTTTGTTCTTAACAAGGTCTACCCTCAGGAAAAACTATCCTACCAGAGCCTAACCTATCTGGGGGAAAGGATATAGCCAACTAGTCCACTCTAGCCATCCTGTCCTACCTAAGATTGGGGGCAGTGTCTGAAAAATGACTGCAAAATTCATGGTCCAGACTCACAGGATCGCTAAAGAAAGGACTGAGACCTTATCATAGGACTATAGAACACTTTATCTTCTCCCACGCCTTACCATCACATCACTGAAGGCCTATTTACCTCAGTCTTCTTTACCCAGTACATCATGCTCAGTTATGAAAAAAAAAAAAAATTAGGCAAACTGAAGGTCAAAAAATATTGAAGAGAAAGAGCATCAGAACCAAACTCAGATATGGCAGGGATGTTGGAACTAAAGGACTGTGAATTTAAAACAACTATGATTAATACACTAAGGGCTGTAATGGAAAAAGACAATATGCAAGAACTGATGGGCAATGAAGCAGAGATAAGAGTCTAAGAATGAATCAAAAGAAATGTTAAAGATAAAAAACAGTAACGAAATGAAGAATGCCTTTGCAGGGCTCACTAGGAGACTGGACTTGACTGAGGAAAGATCTCTAAACTTGAGGACATGTGAATAGAAACTTCCAAGACTGAAAAGCAAAGAGAAAGAAGACTGGAGGTGGGGGAAAAAAGAAAAAAACAGAACAGAATACCCAAGAACTATGGGACAACTACCCAAGGTATAACGTTTGTATAATGGGACAGCCAGAAGGAAAGAGGGAAAGGAATATAAGCTCCAAATGAAAGAGGCGAAATTGCAAACAAGTGCTGGGGCTCCCTACCTCCCCCAGCCCACATTCACAGGATAGAGGCTCTCCATGAGGGAGAGGGAGTTGGTGATGGACAGGGAGGCCTGGCATGCTGCAGTCCACAGGGTCGCAAAGAGTTGGACATGACAGAGCGAGTGAACTGAACTGAAGAGGGAGATGGGCCCTTCGGCTCCCACCTAATATTCTGATCATAAGGCAGGGATGTTCCTCTGAGAGAACTGTGCCACCATCTCCACCCCCAGGTCTTAAGCAGAGACTCAGAACTTTTTAGGGGAAGAGGGAGTCCATAAGGACAAATACTCCAGAGCTCTTCCCAAAGGAATTGACTTTATCTGAAAGAAAGTGTACAGAAATTAAGGCCTAAAGGGGCTCCTGTAAATATTGGAGATGTGGTGATGAACAATTAAGAAGTGGCTGGTAGCCCATTAGAGCAAGCTAAAATGTAGGCCACCCAGTTTACCAGAGAGGAAGGAAGAGAAACAGCTAAGAGCCATCCTGGGGTCCAAACAAACCTCAAAAACTTGCCTCCAAAACTACCCTACAAAAGGGTTTAAGAGCTTCTCTGTGGCTCAAATGGTAAAGAATGTGCCTGCAATGAAGAAGACCTGGGTTCAATCCCTGGGTCAGGAAGATCCCCTGGAGGACAGAATGGCAACCCCCTCCAGTATTCTTGCCTGGAGAATTCCATGGACAGAGGAGACTGGTGAGCTACAGTCCATGGGGTTGCAGACAGTCAGACACTGAGCTGAGCGACTAACACTTTCAAAAGGGTTTAGTTTAATCTGTTAAGACTGGAGCAATCTATGTCCCAGAGCACTGTCCTGTGAGCAAATTAATGCAGCCTAATAGTCGGGCGTGACACCAACAGAGAGGCACGGGAGGAGACAGTGAAAAAGATATTCACTCAATCCAAGGTCATCCCAGGATGACTGTACACATGCCCTGATGAGTGACATGAGAAGTGACATGAGATGGAGGATGCGGAGCCACAGCTCACTAAAACAGTAAAGCAGAGTCAGTTAATAAACAAGTAAAGGTAAAACAAAATGTAAGCCCTGGAGGCAGGGGAAATTAATATCTAGAATCAACACAATATATAACTTAAAATGTCTCATTTTCAAAAAGAAAGGTATTGAAAGAAACAAAACTGTGACCTATATATCAAAAGAGAAGCAGACAACAGAAACTGCCTATGAGAGGGACCAGATGTCAGTTTTAGCAAAGATTTCGAAACAACCATTATAAATATGTTCAAAGAATTAAGAGAAATCATGCTTAAAGAACAGAAAGGTGACAATGTCTCATCAAGTAGAGAACATTATAAAGAGATAGAAATTATATATTTTTAATAAGAGAAATTCTGGAGTTAAAAAGCACCATAACTCAAACGACAAAGTCACTAGAGCAGCTCAACAAGTAGATCTGAACAAAAAGAATCAGAGAACCTGAAGACAGATCAATTGAGATTATGTTACACGAAGACAAGAGGAAACAGATGAAGAAAAATGAACATGTCTCAGAGAAATGTGGAACACCATTAACTGCACCAATATGCATCTGATAGGAATATGAAGGGAGAGAAAGGAGCGGTGAGAAATAACACAGGTCAGAGGCGATGATGGATCCTTACTATTTTATTAAGCAAGAAATCAGGGGAAAAATTTATTAGTTTCACTTAATAGTCTTTTTATTACTATTTGCTGATTTTCCATCATTTGTTACAGAGATAAAAAGACAAGGTGGAGGAATTTCCAGAGCAAATGGCTGACTATAAAAATGAAGGTAAAATGGACATATATTTATGTATTCTATTAAAAATACATCAGCTTCTCAGAGCAAAATTCAGGCTTAAACTTAAGAAAGCAGGGAAAACCACCAGGCCAACCAGGTAAAACTTAAATCAAATCCCCTATGCATATACAGTGGAGGTGACAAACAGATTCAAAGGATTAGATCTAGTAAACAGAGTGCCTGAAGAACTACGGATATTGCACATTGCCTCCGTAATATTGCACAGGAGGCAGTGAACAAAACCATCCCAAAGAAAAAGAAAAGCAAGAAGGCCAAGTGGTTGTCTGAGGAGGCTTTACAACTAGCTGAAGAAAGAAGAGAAGTGAAAAGCAAGGAAGAAAGGGAAAGGTACACCCAACTAAACGTAGAGTTCCAGAGAAAAGCAAGGAGACAAGAAGGCTTTCTTCAATGAACAGTGCAAAGAAATAGAGGAAAACAACAGAAGGGGAAAGACTAGAGATCTTGTCAAGAAAACTGAAAATATCAAAGGAACATTCATCCAAAGATGGGTACAATAAAGGACAGAAACAGTAAAGACCTAATAGAAGTAGAAGAGATCAAAAAGAGACAGAAAGAATACACAGAATAATTGTATAAAAAAGATATTGATGACAACAATAACCATCATGGTGTGGCCACACACCCAGAGCCAGACATTCTGGAGTGTGAAGTCAAGTGGGCCTTAGGAAGCACTGCTGTCAATAAAGCTAGTGGAGGTAATGGAATTTCAGCAGAGCTATTTAAAATCCTAAATGATGCTATCAAGTGCTGCACTCAATATGTCAGCAAATCTGGAAAACCCAGCAGTGGCCACAGGACTGTAAAAGGTCAATCCTCATCCTAATTCCCAAGAAGGGCAGTACTAAATATTGTTCAGACCACTGGACAATTGCACTCATCTCCTATGCTAGTAAGGTCATGCTCAAAATCCTTCAGGCTAGGCTTCAGCATTATGTGAACAAGAACTTCCAGACATCCAAGCTGGGTTTAGAAAAGGCAGAGGAAACAGATCAACTTGCCAACATTTGCTGGATCATAAGAGAAAGCAAGGGAATTCCAGAAAAACATATACCTCTGTTTCATTGACGATGCTAAAGCCTTTGACTGTGTGGATTATAACGAACTGTGGAAAACTTTTTAAAGAGACAGGAATACCAGATCATCTTACCTGTCTCCTGAGAAACCTGTATGCCAGTCAAGAAGCAACAAGTAGAATTCTGTATGGAACAACTGATTGGTGCAAGACTGCAAAAGGAGTATGACAAGGCTGTTTATTGTCACCCTGTTTACTTAACTTATACACAGAACACATCATGAGAAATGCTGGGCTGGATGAGTTACAAGCTGGAACCAAGATTGCCGGAAGAAGTATCAACAACCTCAGATATACAGATGATACCACTCTAATGGCAGAAATCGAAGCAGAACTAAAGTACCTCTTGATGAGGGTTAAGTAGGACAGTGAAAAAGCCAGTTTAAAACTAAATATTAAAAATATAAGATCACAGCATCCGACCCCATCACTTCATGGCAAACAGAAGGGGAAAATGTGGAAGCGGTGACAGATTTCTTCTTGGGCTCTAAAGATGGTTACTGCAGCCATGAAATTAGAAGACAATCACTTCTTGGCAGGAAAGCTATGACAAACCTAGACATATGTTAAAAAGAAAAGACATCATTTTGCCGACAAAGGTCCATATAGCCTTTCCAGTAGTCACATATGGTTGTGAGAGCTGAAGCATAAAGAAGGCAGAGCACCAAAGAACTGATGCTCTCGAACTGTGGTGCTGGAAAAGACTCTTGAGAGTTCCTTGGACAGCAAGGAGATCAAACTAGTTAATCTTAAAGGAAATCAACCCTGAATACTCACTCACTGGAAGTACTGATGCTGAAGCTGAAGCTCCAATACTTTGGCCACCTGATGTGAACAGCCAACTCACTGGAAAAGACCCTGATGCTGGGAAAGATTGAAAGCAGGAGGAGAAGAGGGTGCCAGAGGATGAGCTGGCTGGATGGCATCACCAATGTAATGGACATGAACTTGGGCAAACTCCGGGAGATGGTGAGGGAGAGGGAAGCCTGGCATGCTGTAGTCCACAGGGATGCAGAGTTAGACGTGACTTGGCAACTGAACAACAATATGCAGTGGAAAGGGAGCCCCTGAGTCAATCAGGAAACATGGAACAAATAAATCAGGTTTCAGCTTGCTTCCTTAAACTATGCTCTGATGCTTTATTTTTGCTGGGTAAGACATGGTGGGATTCGGCAGGTAGCTTAGATCAGATTCTTCATGGTCAACTTGGTTTAGGGGAGTGGATGACTAAGGCAGTGATTCTAAGTCCCTTACTCCAACTACAACCACAGCTAGAGACAGAGATTTCCCGCCCCCCCACTTTTGTTTTAGATACTGAAATTCTGCATTATGTTCAAAAGACAAATAAAGGTGGTTTCCTCTCTAAATAAAAAAATATGAAAGCCCTTGAGCTAGATAATCCAACATTACTTCTAGCTGTAACAATCTGTGACTGCAACACCAAAGTTAGGTGCAGATCTTTTGTTACAGTACTAGAAACAACTGCAAACACGGGTATTTTACCTTTATAACCTCATTTTTCTAGTCAAAGACTCTAATAATAAACTTATTTTATCTTTTGTATTTCCTGACTCTTCAGCTAATCTCAGATATTCAAAATTTATTAGGAAAACATTCAAATCTCAGACCTTTTAGAAAAACATCTTAAGATATCATAGTAAACACCTAAAGTCCTATTCTTAAAAGTAAGGTATACTTACCAATGGTCAGGAAATCTGATTGGTACTGACAAGTCATTCCAAATCCAAAATCTCGCCAAAAGCCAGAATCCTTTTTGTGAACCTTAAGTTTAAAAATCAAAACTCAATTTAATCCCTCAAAAACCAGAAGTAGTTTCAATCAACAATGAAACAAATTAAAATATTTTCCAAATAATTTTTTCTGTAAAAAAAGAATCATTTATGTGATTGATAATGGGATCACATGGCTTTATATTATTAAATCCTTATAAAAACCAACAAAAGTATAGTAATCCCCATAAGCATAGGATTCTTAACCGCCTTCAACTTAATCTGATTCAAGTCTTGTACGAGGTTTGAGCTGAGGTTACTAATAATCAAAGAGTGTGATGCTTGATCTCAGGGGGCTTACATTCTATTTTAGGAGGATACCAGTGGTGTAAGCACATACTGTAATACACCAATCACTTCCACACAGCAGACCTTATTTGATGCATGGCCAGCATCCATTCCCCTACCCCCATTCCTAATTGTGTACAGTTTTGCTCAGGTAATTACCTGGCCCCATGCAGCCCATGAGCTTCAGGGACGCTCTTTCCACTAGCAGCATCAGACTGGACTGCAAGCACTCTCCACCAATGAGACAGTCTCATCCCACTCACTCACGAACTACTTCATTAACAGGCATTAGATAATCAACCCCACAAATGTAGCCTGTCAGGCTTCTCTGTCCATGGAATTCTCCAGGCAAGAATACTGGAGTGGATTGCCATTCCCTTCTCCAGAGATCTTCCCGACCCAGGGATCGAACTCTGGTCTCCTGCATCACAGGCAGATTCTTTACCATTTGAGCTACAGGGAATTCCTAGATAATGTTCAGGCCAACATGCTAAAACAGGACGCTTGTTGGGAACTTTGGAAAACAGAGAGCCCCCTCATTCTTCTGAGAGAGATACTAGAAAAAGACGCTTGCTCCCCTTGGATAGTGCAGGGCAAGAGTAAGCCAACTATAGCTTCCAGGCTACATCCGGCCAGCTACTGGCTTTGTACATCATTTTACTGTAACACAGGCACACTCATTTGTTTATGAATTGTCTGTGGGTGTTTTCATGGTACAATGACAGAGCTGAACAGTTGCACCAGGGATTTACAGCCTGCAAAACCTAAAAGATTCCCTATGTGGCTCTTAACAGAGTAAGTTTGTCAGCCTCTGGTATAGCGTGTAAATATGAAGTCTGGAACTGCTGCAGTTTTTTCCCACCATGAGGGAAGCCAGCTTTAAAATGGAATAGTCACCACTGAAGTCCAAGCAGAGAAAGAAAAAAATCAGGGCTTTGATTATATTGGGCATGTAGAATCAAGTAAAGGTTGAAGCTTGATAGACTGCCTTTTAAAATTCACAATTCAGTGGGGACCCAGCCATGAACAGAGGTGACAGAGTCTCTGCTACCACAGAGCCTCCATTTTGATGGGAAAATAGCAAATAAATAAATATAGATCTCAGATGGTGACACATGTTAGGAAGAAAGATGCCGTAGGCCAAACACACAGCAAAACAGAAGGCCTATTTTAGATATAACAGCCACAAAAGGCCTGAGGAGGTAAGTTTGGGCAGAGACCCTAGTGAAATCAGGGAGTGAACTATGCAAATATCTGGAGATCATGCCAGGAGCACGTACCACGGCTCTGAGGTAGGAGCACATCTGGAGTGGTCAACAGTAAAGAAACGACTATGGCAAGAGCTCAGAAAACAAGGGCAAGAAGAACATGGCCCCAAGAAACATTTTTCAGACCTAAGTGGTATTACAGTATTTTTGTAGGCTAATTGCGATGATCCAAAAGAGGCAAAATGTTAGGATATGAGAGAGTGAAGAAAGCTGGAGGGATGTCCTTGTGTAGACATCAGGAATGAGCTCTGTCTAGTTCACTACAGAAGGACGAGCTGGCCTTAGCAAGGGACATGGGTAGTTCCTCCACTGGGACTGGAGAGAGAGAGGCTGAGGATGTGACAGGGCCAGTGAGGCCCATGGGTCTCAAGACAGGAGAGTAAGGAAGTGAATGCTTGACTGCTGCTCCTTCCTAAGTGAAACAGGAAGCAGGGTACGTGGAGTGAGAAGTGGTGAGGGTTGCTGGGAGGCGTAAGGACAGTGCGACTGGACTGGAGGACGAAGCGCAGGGGGACCAGAGGCAGCCTGAGACCCAGAAGCCTGTGGTCAAGTATTTAAAGTTGTGCTGTGCAGCGGGAGTGTGTTTCTCACTCTCTACCTTCTGCTGCTCAGCGGCCTGGTTGACAGTGGTGCCCTTAACTAGGCTGGGGTTCTAAGAGCAAACACTGGAAGGAGTGAGGGATGAGGGAGGTGAGTGTATATCAGAGAAGAGGCTGTAGCTCATGACTGACCATGGAGTCTAGTCAGATATGGAGGGAAGTGAGGATATGGCTGTGAGGAGGGTGACAGAAAGCAGAAAGACTGATCCCTCACCCAAATTGCAACATTCTGAGACAGCTTCCTCCAAGAAATGAAGTGAGAGCTGGGATCTGAGAGAGAAGCAAGAGTTAATCAAGTAAAAGAAGATATGCTGGGAGACAGTTTCAGGCAAGACAACAGTTTGTGCAAAGGCCTGAGGCGGGAGAGAGCACTGTGGGTGAAAAATGATGCGTCTGAATACTGGAGTCAGAGGTATCAGTGCCCATGAATGTAGAGCAGGTCTCAGGAAACGTTGATAAAAACTAGATAGTATATATTTTAGGCTCTGAAGAACACAGAATCTGTCTCAACTTTGCCAGTGTAGAGTGAAAGCACTCATTCCCAATAGTTAAAGAAATAAGCTGTATTCCAAAACACTCTATTTAAGGCCACTGAAATGTGAATTTCATGAAATTTTCCTATGTCATGAAATATTATCCTTTTGAAAATATTTTTCAACCATTCTTAACTCCTGGGCCCTACAAAACTAGGCAGGAGGTTGGACCACAGACTGCCGTCCTGACAAAGGGTACGTGATGGTCATCTCCCCAAGAGTGGGAGCCCCAGGAAAAGGTCATCCCAGGAGGAATGACGTGGAGCAACGTTCTGGACATAATGAATTTGAGTAATCTATAGGGCAACCATGTGGAAATTCTTACAGAAAGCAGGAATATAAGAATATATAGGTCTGTAGAGGCAGTAACTTTTGAGAAGAGTTAGGGGAGTTGAAAGTTTCAGGGGACAGTCTGAAAAAGTTGCTGTGCAGAATGAGAGAACCAACTGGAAAACAGAATGACCCAGGCAGTACTGAGGATCTGGCTGAAGTAGAAGCTAATAAATGAAACATAAACTTTCCTATTCCATTTGAGAGGTTTGGGGTGGGGAAGGCTTCTTTTCTCCTGCTTCTGCTGCTAAGTCGCTTCAGTCATGTCCGACTCTATGAGACCCCATAGACAGCAGCCCACCAGGCTCCCCTGTCCCTGGGATTCTCCAGGCAAGAACACTGGAGTGGGTTGCCATTGCCTTCTCCGATCCTGCTTCTAGTAGAATGTAAAACTTCCTGAGGGCAGGACCTTTTGCTAATTTTAATCACTTCTATATCTCTAGCACCTGGAACAATGCAGGGCACAGCACAGGCTTTCAATAAATATTTGAACGAATAAACAAACTTATAGAGGTATAACTTCTGTGGCAAAACCAAGATTAGGCTCTAATATTCTTATCTCTTCAAAAATATATAATACATATAATCCTGGTGTAAAGTATTAAAACATCTACTCTGACATTTCTACCCTATGCCAATTCTGATTTAATAAATATTATGAAAATTCTTCAAATATCAGACTTGTGGGAAAGAGTCATTGGCTTTGATTTTTAAATCTGCACATTTTCATGGAGGAAAGTAGAAGGAAACTCATATTATCCATAATCTCTGATTGTTTGTTTTTACTCTTATTCTTCTCCTAAGCAAGTGGGGGATGCAGCTATCCACACATAAGCTACATCTCCAGCTCTCAGCCCCTCATAAAAAACAGGTTCATGAATCCTCTGGCAACCCTGACACATCCCCTTAGGCCACTAATAAGCAATACACACCTACCAAGCTCAAACCGAAGTCCTGTTCTCTCCTCTTGCCACTCCTGTCTCTCCCTCAATCCCCACATTCTAATCCAACAGCAAGTGCTGTTTCTAAATCATACCTAAACCTCTCTACACAATTACCACCCTTGCCCAAGCCACAGCACCTCCTCGATCTACGGCAAAAGCCTAACTGGCTGCTTGCAGCTGGAGCCACACACAATTCATTCTCCACAGAATCAAAGCTCCCAAGGCTGTCTATCACCCTTAGCATAAATTCAAACCGCTCACAGGGGTATAAACAGGCTCTCCACAACCTGGCCTCTGTGCTCCCTCACCCACTGTGCTCCAGTCACCTTAGGAAATCCACTAGCTATCTTTCTGTCTGGAACTGCCTTCCCCAGTCATTGTGGGGCAGGTTCCTTCCTGTCATTCAGATGGCCCTCCAACAGCCTCATCTCAGAGAGGCCTTTCTGACCAAACAGCACAGAAATGATCTCATCATTCTTCACCACTCAGCCTCTTTTAATTATCTACTGGTTATTTGCTAACTGATTTTATTTTCTGTCTCTTCCTGCAAGACTAAAGA
This sequence comes from Bos taurus, assembly GCF_002263795.3. Classification (NCBI taxonomy): domain Eukaryota; kingdom Metazoa; phylum Chordata; class Mammalia; order Artiodactyla; family Bovidae; genus Bos; species Bos taurus. The sequence goes on along the minus strand of NC_037355.1, from coordinate 13,570,212 downwards.
TTCTTATGAATAATAACCACATTTGTATGGATCTCGGGGTTCCAGTGGTGAATAATGGCTGGCATAGAATGGACACTCACTATTTAATGAATTAATATAACAGTGGAGACTATGGAGCCAACATTGCCCAGGCTCCTGGCCCCACCTTGGTGAGCTGTGCACTGGGGGAGGGGCACTCATTCATGCCTAGCTCTCTCTTCATTTATAAAATACGGGTAATAACAGTGCCTACCTGAGAGGCTGTTACAGGATTAAATAAATTAACATGTATAAAAAACAGAACAGTACCCTGTATGAAGAAAAACGTACATAAAAATACTAGATATTACAGTATTAAAATATCTAACATATATATATATATATAAAACCCGCCATTTTTTAACCTTACATTTACTTCTACGTTTATGCAGTTGTATTTATTTCCATTTCATGAACAATCTCCTCTTGACACATAACATTCACCACAGTATATTCTATAATTCAACTTATAATTTTATTATTAGAGTTCTACTTGCTTTGAATGTTGTCCATGTTCTGCATACTGCTACTCTACACCTCTGATTATTTCCTCAGGAGAGACTCCTGCCGTGCAAATTACTGGATCAGAGGGATGATCCTACCTGACAACTCTCAAACCAGAAAGTGTACCTGCATTCCCACACCACTGCAGGGATGGAAGAAGCTCTACCCTGCCAGCCTCACTCATGTGACTGTTTTTTTAAAAAGTGCTTTAACAGCAGAAAAAATTATCACCTGTTGTTTTAACTCATTCTTGTGAAGAATGACTATTTCAAACTGTTTACTATGAATTATTGTCAGATGTCTTTTACCTATTTTTTTCTGTTTGGTGTATTTCCTATTTACTTTCTAATGTATCTTTAAACATTATAGAGAGCAAACTTTTGTCTTATGCTTTTTAAGGAGAATGAAGCTTAAACAGGTTAAATAACTTGCAATGGTTACAAAGTGGTGAAACTAGAATTTGAAGTGGAAGCACTTAAACTTATTTTTCTATACAACATCTAGAATGAATCTACTTCAAAACATTCTTTGTCCACATTCTCTCAAACTAGACAAGAATATTAGCTCTTCATTCTTATACGTTGAGTCCATTTTGCATTTCTTTCGGTTTGTTTTTCAAGTAAAATTTTTAGATTTTTAAATTTTGAAACAATTTCAGGTTTACAGAAAAGTTACAACATAATAAAGAGTTCCCATATATTTCTCATGTAGCTTTAGCTTCCTTTAAATGTTATGATCTCACACTGCTATGGTACATTTGTCAAAACTAAGAAACAACACTGATACATTACTACTAACTCACTCCAGACTTTATTTGGATTCCATCAGTTTTTTCCTTTATTTGAATTCTACCAGTGTTTCCTTTAATGTTCTTTTTTCTGTTCTAGGGGATCTGTCCAGGACACTACAGTACATTTTAGTCTCCTGAGAAACTGGGAGTGCCTCTCAGTCTTCTTTTTGATGATCTTGGCAGTTTTGAGGAGTAATGGTCAGGTATTTAATAGGATGTCCCTCCATTTGGGTTTATCTGAAGTTTTTCTCATGATTAGGCTGGGGTTATAGGTTTTGGAAGAAAGACCAAAGGGGTGACATGCCCTTCTCGTTACACCTTATGTGGGGGGTACAGCACTAGTGATGTTAACCTTTTACTTAGTTTAAGGTGGTGCCTGCCAGGTTTCTCTGTTGAAAAGTTAAGAAGAAAAAGTTTTCTTTTTCCTTACTTCTTTGGAAGTGAGTCACCTAGCTCCACCTTGTGGAAAAGGGAGTACCTACAAGAGTTCTTTAAAATTCTGTGGGAAGATCTGTCCCTCCCCCCGCCCCATCTAATTTAATCAACCTATCAATCTGTCATTTATTATTATTATTTATCTCCTTATTCACTCACAAAGTTATTCATATCAGTATGGACTCATGATATTTATTTTATGCTGGTGTTATAATCCAGTACTAGTTTGTTGCTCAAATTGTTCCAGCTTTGCCACTGGGAGCTCTTTCAGGGTCTTACATCCCTCTGACATATACCATCATCTTTTTTTTCCTAGAGCTACAAGATGTTCTGGGCTCCTCTATTACCCATCTCAGCACTGAGATCTGGGAGCTGGGCATGCTTATTACTCTAAGGATGTCACTGCTTCTGGGTATCTTGGGACAGAGTTGGGTAATACGCATATTATACCATGTATATACCTTTTGACTTTTTTATCCTAAATTGCTATTTAACTTTTTTTATTATGTGTTTCATCAACTATTTAAAGAAACTAATTAAAGAAGTTTTACTGGGTTCTTGTTGTTGACCACTCTTAGGTCTTCCTCCTTCAATATGCTCATTTTTCATTCTGCTAAATTAGAAAAGGCCTCTGAAAAATAGTTAAACTGAGTTCTTCAGTGTTCAAAAATGTCTATTTTGCTTTCAAATAGGTCAAATATGGATTCTATAATTGAAGTTATTTTTCTTTAGAATATTCAAGGGACTGCTTTAGTATTTTCTAGTATCAATATCATCACAAAGGCTGCAAGTGCCAACCTGATTATTATTCCTTTGTAGATAAGCTAGATTCTGCTACTTTGAGCATCTCTGGAAACTATTAGGATTGTCCCTTCTGTTCTCAAATGCCAGAAGATTTCTCTTTCCCTAGTTCTTTGATGTTTTCTTCTATTTCCTCCTCGCTCTGTTCTCTCTTTTCTCTCCCTTTCAGAACTCCAATTATTTAACAGTCTTAGAGCTTCTGAATTGATTTCCCATATCTTGATTTTTCTCTCACATTGCCTCTTGGTCCCAGTTGGCCTGTCTGCTAGTTTACAAATCTATTTCAACTGTGATCATTCTGCTATTCAGCCCATTTATTGAGTTCTATATTTTTGCAATTTCCAAGTTCTATTTTTAGTAACAAATCCTAATAATTTTATGAAATTAACATTTTCTTTAATTTCTTTAAAGATATATTTAAGTTAAAGTTGTTTTCTATTTCTATTTATAATCTCATGTATCAATTTTTCTGTTTATTAAAATTTGGTCTTCTTTCACAGTGTTAGTTTCCCTCAACTGTTTGGCTAGCTGTGGTTAGCTGCTTATCATTTTTGTTTCAAAAATCATTGTTCAAAAACCATGGTTGTTAGCTATCATTACAAAGGTCTATCTCCAATAACAGTGAAGAAGGGGCTAAACGTGGTCTTGGACAGAATGTGCCAGTAGCAGTTCACCTTTGGAGTCTGCGGCTCCCCATCCACCCTATAATCAGTAATCCTAGGGCTCTATCCTGCCTCTCTAGCTCCAGGGACCAAACATACTGCCTCAGCCTGAGATGCCTGTGATGCCTGCTGCTCAGCACACCTCCCAGAGAAGCACACAGACTCCACCACTCCTGTCTTCTATGAGCTCGGAGGATGCAAGGCAGCCTCATTGTCACTGTTGTCCTAAATATGTTCCAGACTGCCCTCTCCTCCGGTAACCAATCCTATGACAACTACTGTCATCTTATAGAAATTTCTCAAAATTTAGATCTCCCAATGGCACTTCTCTCATTCTCCAATACTAATATGGCTTTTCATTTTTAATAATTTACTTCTACAAAGGATTTAGAATGTCAGATAAGGCAGATGTGGTGCCCAGTTTGTCATTTTGACCCCATTTGTATCCATATTACTAATACTGGCCTACAGATAAAGTAGACATCTGTGTATATGTATGCTATGTATACATGTTTTACCAGGGCTTGGCATGAAGATGGGCTTTCCTGGTGGCTCAGACAGTAAAGAATCTGCCTGCAATGCAGGAGACCTGGATTTGATCCCCAGGTCAGGAAGATCCCCTGGAGGAGGAAATGGCAACCTGCTCCAGTAATTTTGCCTGGAGAATCCCCATGGACAGAGGAACCTGGTAGGCAGATGATATGGTACTAATATTATCTGTTCTTTGAAAGTTTTGAAAAACTCAACACTAAAATATATATATATATATATATATATATATAAAAATGAAGGTTAACTATTTGATAACTGTTCTTATATTTTTAGTTGCTCTTAATCTCTTAAGAGCTTCCACCTCTTTTATTTATAGAATACTAAGATGAGCTTTTATAAAATACTAACATGAATTTAGTTCATGTTAGTATTTTATAAACTTTCAAATTTTTCCTTTTAGTTTTTTGGTTGTGCTGCATCTTCATTGCTGTGTGTGGCCTTTCTCTACTGCGGTCAGTGAGGGCTACTGTCCGTTGCACTGCACTGGCTTCTCTTGCTGACGAGCACCGACTCCAGCAGCCGCAGTACACAGGCTCCATAACTGTGGTGTGTGCCTTAGCTGCTCTGAGGCATGAAGAATCTTCCCGGACCAGGGATCGAACCGTGTTCTCTGACTCTGCAGGCAGATTCTCATCCACCGTACCACCAGGGAATTCCTATTTAGAATTTTTAAAAACTTACTATATGAGGTTGATTTCTTGTAACGTTTTCTTATTCTAATTTCCTATGTTGTGTTTTCTTTTATACCCTGAATTCACCTAACTTTATGATTATTTTTTTCCTGCACAAAAAGAATAAGCTCCTATGTGTGGCAACCTATTATTTTTGGTTCATTAATTTCTGCTTTTATCTTTACTTCTTTTCTGGAGTTAGTTTTCATTTTTTAAACATGTTAAATTATCTTCTTAGTTTATTTGTTTCCTTTTTGTTCTTAATGTTATAAATAACAATAAAAAATTAGGCTAAACGCAATGTACTATGGACCGGATCCTGGAACAGAAAGAGGACTGTAGTAGAAAACCTGGTGAAATCCTAACAAAATCTACAGTGGAATTAGAAGTAACTTACCAATGTTAATTTCTTAATTTTGACAAATGAACCATGGTTATGCAAAATGCTAACATGAGGGGAAACTGGGTGAAGTACAAGAACTCTCTGTACTGTTTTTCCAACTTTTCTGTAAATCTGAATTATTCCATAGAAGTTTAACCTTTTTTTTTCAACACTTGTGTAACTTTGTCAATAACTGTTAAATTCTGATATATGGAATTCCTATTCTAAAACTTTCTAAGTAATTTCTCATAGTATACTATTCCTTCTTATTTAGTAGTTTTAATTTCCAGTAAGGTTTTAAAATTAAATTTTTAGTATCACTAAAAGTAATTTGGTAGAAATGACCAGAAAATTTTCACAATCTAGAATATGAATTTTTCTCTCTAGCCTAAACTTTTCTCTCCCATCCCCAACATCTCTGCCAGAATGACACAACTCTGAAATAATAAATACGAAAGCATGTTATGGAGGAGGGTACACTATGAAAATGTATTTATAGTAACTATAGTTTTCAACTGAAACTTTTTCTACTAGTGAAACAAACATTAAGGAACCATCAAAGATCTTTGAGGCTTTTTCATAACTGACAGTAAGAGTCTTACCAGCTGCTGTTCCACAGGTGGGGGCACATCCAGGTTGGCATAAACGATGGCAGGGTTGTAAAGACTGAACACCACAGGGTAAAACACCTTCTTACCTATAAATGAAAATATACATTTACACCACAAAAAGAATAAAATAAAGCACTGATCTTTACTGCAATATCTACTGCAATTTTGTTAAAGTTTTTATTACATATGATGATTTTATTTTATTAATATTGCATTCTATCAACATTCAGGTTACTAAAACCTTGTGTTGATGATCATGATAATGATTTTACAATGTATCAGTAGTTCAGGCTATGAAACTATAACCCTGCAAAAGAACAGAGAAAAAAAGACTAAAAGATGCTTTATTCCCTTTTGATATATTTATTCCTTTTCACTCTGAGGAGATGCTCAAAAGTATTCTCTTACTGTTCATGAGGTGAGTCATTTATTAATCATTATTTCATTGAATTAGCAGTAACAGATATAGGTTAACCAATCACCAAGAAACTCCGAAACATCTATTAAATCCATCCTTCAAAATGAATTGTGAAACAGTGAATCCAGAGGATATTGTACAATGGATATACAGAGAATAAGTAAACTATAGAACTGCAGACAGATCTGAACAAGATTTGGAAAACCTGGGAAGACTAGTTTTAAGTACCCGATGGCCCCTCAAAAGGCCTTGTTATTAGCTTTCAAATAGTTAGCACTGAAGAGACCACTAAGGCTAACTAGCTAGCCCACCTCCCTCCCCTCAACAGAGAACACCTTGCTGAGATTGGCTTCAATCAGACATGGTAATATAAAGTGCTCAGAAACTGCAAAGGACCCTGTAAATAATGTGACAGTCTTTTTAATACAAGATCCCCAGCAGACTTCATTCATCTTGATTAAAACCCACGTAGGGAAGGGGAGCTCAATTTCCCCAAGACAAATTGTTCTTTTACATTAAAGAAACAATTTAAAATGAATATAAAATACTTCAGATAAAATATTTATTTTACATTAAGAAAATACATCTTCAACTACCGCATTCTGGCCTTCATGCTATCTGCTACAAAAAAAGTAAATCTAACCCTCATTTATCCCCCTGAGTCTCGAAGAGTTCCTGACAACCATCCCTAACCAAAATGATTCACAAGAAGATAACCTGCATGATCTGAGTAGTTCTATAAAAAACATACACTATGAAAAATTTTAATATAGAAAAACCTCCTTATCACATTACAGTAATATCTGATATATAAAAGTCATTTGCTCTTATCATTTTTGAAATATGTACAAATAAAACAAAGTATAGTAGTCATCCCCAAATGCACAGTAGTTGCCCAAGCACCATCTATCTGTACCTAGACCTCTCCGTGACTGCACGCCTACACGCATGTTGGCACCACCTGCCTGAGGAAGAGTGCTTCTGACTCACACACATCACACTGCTTGGCTTTTTCTGATGAGTTCTACTTCCTCCTTAATCAATTTCAAGATTTTTTATTTCTTTGCATTTGTTTATTTGGATTCAAATGTATACACTGGAATCTGGCCATAAAATAATAAGTGTATGAACTTCAGAGGGGCAAATTTTTACTTTCCTACTTAATATTCCAATTAAATCATGCCAAATATAACTTTAAAAAACTTAACTTGATTCAAAATATGGAATGTGCTGACACTTGAATGTTCTAAAATTTTACACTCAATTCACCTGCCAACATTTTACGCACCTGGCTCAGCATTTAATCGGCAGCTGTTAAGGAATTCGGCTGAGAAATATATATCGACATCACAGAAAAACATCAAGACTTCTCCCTTGTCCCAGGCTCGGGCACCCACATTTAGTCCTCGTCCACGATTAAATTCTTCATTCAGTGAGACCAAGGTGTAATTGTGAAAATTAGACTCACTATGAGGAAAACACATACAACAAATGGTAAGTCCCACTTGAAGCTGCCTCTGTTAACACAAGTTACAAAAAATACTTTACACTTCAGGTATTTATTATGTTGGGTCTATACTGATATAGGGAAATCATCAGCTTTAAATGTCTCTATCATCAGGGATACAACTAAATGCCCACATCTGAGGCAACATGCTAGTGACGTGAGGTTAGTATGTGTTGAGAGGCCACTACCTTTCATGATCTTAAAAACCTATTGGGGAGGTTAAGAAATATACACAGGGGAAAACAATCATAGTGTCTGGTGATAAATAATGCAATCCACATGAATGATACATACAAAGAATATTCTTTTCTCGAGTTTCTTAGATCTTTGCTCTAATGTGCCCTCATGAGAGGGATCCCCTTCACACCACATGTGAAGTAGTCCTGACCTCCCTTTGCTTCAATCTTCATCCCTCTGTCCAGCGTTGTTTCCCTCAGTATCACTGGACATGTCTGTTCCAGTGTCTCCCACTAGACTGTAAGCTCCATGAGAGCAGGGATTTTGTTTTGTTCATTACTATGGACACAGTGCTCCTCACAGGGTATGAGTTCAGTAAGTATTTTCTGATTGAATGAATGAAGTGCAGTTCAAGAAAAAAAGACTGCTTGTGTCTGTAGTAGTTAGAAAAGATGTTAGAAGCAGAATTTAAGTTATGCCTTGGTTAAAATACTGAATTCAGTGGGGAATGTAAAGGTCATTCCAATTAATTATTCTCAAAGGCAAGGAGGTAAGAAAGTACAAAGCTTTTTAAAGAACAGTAATCAGACAAATCAGACTGGAACACAGGGATAAAAATGGCAACAATGAGAGAAGACCAGAAAAGGGTCAGATTGAGGAGGAGAGGTTAAAGAATTTGGTTAGTGCTCTGACGTCAAGGAGGAGTCAGGGTTTTTCCACAAGGGCAGTGGTTTCCACAGCCAAGGGACTGCACCCACTGCATCAGATCTGCCTGGGAACGTGTTAGAAACACAAATTCTCAGGCCCCACCCCAGACCCCTGAATCGGATATCAGGGGAGGAGCCAAGCACCTGTGACTCTCTCGCGACAAGTCACTCTCAACAAGTGACTGATGTTGGAGAACTACTGCACTAGGGGATAGCTGGATCAAAAAAGAACATTTTAAAAAGATTACTCTTACAACACGATAGAATGGGGACTGGAGAGATGGATGCCAAGGCTTAAACAAGGCATGGAGTGGACTCTGAGTGCCCCTGCCCTTCCACCCGACATGCTGCAAATCTCTCTCTTCTTTTGAGGAAACTGTCAATCACCATCTCTCACTTCCAGATCAAGTGGAGGAACTAATCATAGAATATACCAACCACAGTGACTTCCTAGGGGCAGGGAGCCAGACTCAAGCTCGGCTAATCAAAATATCCCCACCCCACCTGGCCATAGTAACTGGCTCAAGACTGGGCAAAAGTCCTTCCCTGGGATTTTCTCAACTGGACCTGGGAGAAAGCTCTTTCCTCTCTGACAGCAAAGCTGAGAAGATGTGAGCCCAGAGCCGCCAACAGCCATATACCTCACATGTGGAAGGAGCCAATCTGCAACAGGAGAATGAAGTCAACATGCAGAGAAAAACAGACAAGAAGACAAGAGAATTCTGATGGTATTCAAATCTCTGACCCCAGTCACTGAGACACCAAAGCTGTTTTGGTATTCTTCATTAAATTTGGTTTTAATAATCCCTTTAATCTGGGGAGTTATCCAAGATTCTTCAATAACGCTCTCATTTTCCTCAAGTAAATTCAAAATAAGTTAATAAGTTTCCATCATTTGCCACAGAGGAGTCTTGATTAATGCAACTTCTGTGATACTAACATCAGTCACTGGCACTTAGTAGGTGATCTGCAAATGGTAAGGAAGGAAAGGAACCTGGGTTAAGGTGGTGGCAGCAGCAAGGAAAGGGCAGAGCAGAGGTCCTGGGCAGTGCGCAGAAACTGACTAATTACAGGGAAAGAATGAGTGAAAGATGCTGCTCTCAGACATCAAGCCCGGGGATTATGAGAATGAGCTTAGTGTGAACTGAAAGAGGGCCATCAGGAGGAGGAGCTAGCGAAGGGGAAGGAGAAGACAGTGTTTTTCATACCCCAATGCTGTGAGTCCCTTTGGGACCGGGAGCGCACTCCCTCCTCTGTGCCCAGTCCTATCCCAACCACCCCAGTCAGACTCCCAAGCAGTGTACCTGGAACATAGTCGGTGGGACTCAATGAATGTTAGTTGAACGACTCGAGAAGAAAGGCCGGCCAAAGCTGGACTCTTAGGGAGTGGCCACAACTAGCAGAAAGGTAAAGAAGCAAGTAAAGGATACAGAGTTGATGTGGTCAGAAAAGACAATCAACCTAGTATATTACATTATAACAAATCTACATTTACAAAATATATACATTTTACAAACATCAGAGGAGAGTTTCAAGAAGAAAATACTGGTTAGGTATCAAGTGTAAGAAAGCAGTCAAAGAGGATGACAGAGAAAAGGCTGAAATTGGCAGTTAGGTCCTAACTCTGGGCCCATAACTTAGAGATGAAAAGGAAGAGAAGCTACAGAATTAATAATGGAGTATTAAGGAATGACTAATTCATTCGTTCAAACCTCTGAGCACCTACTATGTGCCAGGTACTACATGAGTTGCTTGGTTAGAGAACTACTGTTCTGTGAGGTTTAGTTGTGAAAGGACAGAAACCTAATGGTAGTTACTGGGTACTGCACAGTTGGGTGGGGGTCTCTGAAGGATAGGGGAGACCTAAGCATCATTTGCAGGGAGAGAAAGAACTTAGGAAAATGGAAGGAAAGAAAGGTGGCAAGTAAGAGACAAGCTTAGGAGATGATATAAAAGTGAAAGGATTAGACTTAGAAAAAAGTTAAGAGTTCAAAAGAAGGAAATGAAGAGTGAATGGAGGCAAATACAAAGGTGAGTGGGCCACAGAGTAACAGCACCCTAATCATGCCACGCTGAGGTTAAGGAAGACGAGTCATTAGAGTTGCATGAATAAACTCAGGGGTGAAACGAGGAACTTACTACCACCACCACTCACATCTCAGCCAACTTTCAACAGCAACTATTCAAAATTATTAATTCATTAAGTATCTGAAATTCTCATTCTTCTGCTATTATACATACAAGACTTCAATGTGGACATGGCTCACCAACCTTGCGACAGATTCTAGGATAGACTTGACTTTAGAAAGTCCTTCTTTACCAAAATACACCACTGTGAGATGAATTCTCTTGTCCTGATGAATACATACATCCCTGACAGGGTTGAAAAATAAAGTTCATTCAGGAAAATATAGAAGGCACTGCTCATTCAGAAGGCAATCATACGAAGCTTTACAAGAAAACAAAGCATTACTCATTTAGAATGAAATCACATGAAACTAAGGAAATATAAAACTGGCAATACTGCTGAATTATTAAAGGCATCACAGCAAATGTGTAACAGCATATATGTCAAAATGAATGCAACACCTGGAGAGCCAATGTAAGCAGCCCAAGAAGCTGCCATATTTTGAAACATTTTGGGAACTTTTGCTTTGGTATTGCCTTCAGAAGCAAACTATAAGCTATTCAAAGAATAAAGTTCAATCAGTTCAAAATCAAATAAATAACTCAAGTTTTAGTTCAAAACTTATTTTGTCCTCAGACTACCTAATTAGAGAAATTATATCTATCATCAAGGAATAAATATAGGTCATGATTGAGATTATTAACTGTGGAGAAAAATGTAGCATCTGAAGGTAATTCCCAAAGGCAATTAAAAATGCTTTAGGAAATCAGTTCTCAAGCAGGCAATTTCAAAAAGGCAACTCATTTGGAAGCATGATTTCTAGATGTTCTGTAACAGAATTGTGTTAACTAGTTTTTATATGCAACAACTCCAATAAGAACAAAAACTGGGATTACAAAGAATTAAGACTACCATATTAAAGTATTAAAAACATGACAATTATTTAATTAAAAAAACCAAAAGTTTTCTCAAATCAAAAGTCTAATATGTAGTTGTTAATTTTTAACACTTCAGCGTGTAAAAATATCCAAATTTAATAATTAAAAAATGTTTTTAAAACCGTTAACAATCTTTGCTTCCCAAGATAGAATAACATTCTCCCATTTTTACTTGAATATTTGTCTTTTCTTCCAATTTTGAAATTCAAATTGTTCTCAGAGGAGTTTTCTGGGGAGATAGTAATGTTCCATATCTTAATTGGAAAGGCAGTTACAAGAATGTATAAATTTGTCAGAAGTCATGAAACCTGTATGCTTGGAATAGGTCAATTTTATTGTATGTAAGTTACGCCTCAATAAAGTTATTTTTGAAAATTCAACTTGTCCTAAAATGAATTCAAACACAATTATAAAGGTAATCAAATTTAGTTCCTAATAGTTGTCACCCTCAATTTACTTCACAGTTCAAATTGTCAACAGCATAATACATGTGTCAATAACACAATACATGCCTTAAGAATAAAAGAAATATTAAAAACATAAAAGTTTCCCAAAGCCTATAAAATTATTCTGCAATTCTAAGTAACCCTACTCAGTGAAGGTAAACTAAATAAAATGGCAAGAAATGTTTTTTTTTTTAGGAGCACTTAGCCAAATCACTAAGCTCTGGGAATTACCTGAAGTTCTGCATAAACTGTGCAAATGCCTCAGTTCTTCCAGCAAGTGGCACGATGATATTAATAACTGATCTAGTAATGTCAATCATCTCACTCTTCACTTTCATGAGAGGTCCAAAAGGGCGGAAGAGAGTCACGTGTCTGTATTCCATAAGGTCTGCTTTCTTAAAAAAGAGTTCATACTGGGTGCCCTTATCTTTCTCAGTGCGATAATAACCTAAAGGAAAGAATTAGGAACAAAGATATCTCCATATTAAAGTTCACAAATTCAGTACAACTACTGACTTTACTCAATGATCAAAAGTATGAAATCCGACTCATACAGCTTTTATACATTTGTGAAAATTTTATCCCCATGATACAGTCAGTAAAAACTACTACTTTAAAAGAAGGTTAAAAAAATATTCTGCTCTATTATTCAATCCATAAAATTTATTCCAAATGGTGATGATTCCTTTTTACATGACTTTTTAAAAAATAGCAGAATCTATCAACACAGAAACCAAATGATGAAAATAAAGAAATTACTTCTAGCAATATTAAGTTCTAGACCTGAAAGTCAAACTTCTGTTGCTTGGTTCAGCTTAACAAAAAATGAATTGAGTTTATCTGTGTCAGGTACTAATGGTATAAAGAGGGCTTCATGGTCCCAGTTCCGTCTAGCAATGGAGAAAGAAAAAGGAAATAATAATATAGTGATATACACATGCAAACACACAGACTCTAGATAGAACGAAGTCAGACAAAGAAAAATTAGTATAAATTTAAACATGGTGATTTGAGATGCCTTTGGGAGAAAAGCCTGGAAGTCTATTAGGCAATCTGATTTGTAACTGTGACACTCAGGAGAGAGATTAGACCTACAGATGTGTCAGTCAGCCAATATCTGGAAATAAAATGGTGAACAAGAGATTGGTCCCACTCCTCCTGAGGCTTATAGTCTAACAGAACTACAAATCAGGAAATGGGCAATGTGGTATATGAGGACAGTGCTCTGAGAGGGGGCACAGGGTAAAGATTACGAGAACATATAGGAACACTGCTATCTTAAACTTGTAGGTTGGTGATGACCTCCCCAGAAGAAGTGACATCTAAGCTGATGTCTGGAACAGGAACAGGAGCTACTAAATCATTGTCTGTAATTATTTTTCTGATGAGGGAAGTGGCACAATGGAGGAAAAGCAAGGGACAAAATATGTTTCACAACAGAGAAAAATCCTGTAAGTGACAGAATCCCAGGAGAATTATATTAAAAAAAAAAAAAAAAAGGCAGGAGCTACGGAATATAAAACTGGCATAGGTTCCTTTCTTTTTAAGAAGACACGAAGACATTTTACATATCTTAGCTACTTCCTCTGCAGCTTTCAATTCTGCCATAAGCTATAAACATATTGAGTGAAAAGATAAAAAGCTGAGCCTGCAGAAAAACTACAGGAGTTTTGAAAGAAACAACCCATCAAAAACTGCAGGAAGTGACGGGGTAAAAAGAGATGGCTATAAGGAGAAGATAGCTGAAATGCCACAGAAAAGCACAAGGCCCTTGCTGATGGCCTCCAAAGGCTGAAGGTATTACATTATAGCAAGTGATACCCATGAAGACTGGGGTAAAAAAACCAAACAAACCAAAAAACTACATGTGGCATACAGAATCAAGCAAAGAGAACTTTTAAGAAATATTTGTATTCAAAACGGCTTTAAGCCTACAATTAAATATCTAGCATGCGGTATAAGATGGAGATGAGTTGGGGCCTATAATTATTTCTGATATAATCTATAATTATATCAATAAACAAATTTCTTAAATGTATACGAGTGCTCCTCAACTTTTGAGCTATGTCCCATCTTGACATTTAAAAATGCTATGCCCTTTCTGCAGTCTGTATTAAGAAAATGGGTTTATTTCTTTACTTTTCCAAATGCCAAATATGCTTTTCAAAATTATGTATGCCTCCTTGATGTTCTGACATGTGTTTCTCCTCCACTCAAAATACAGAATAACCACTAATCTTAATTAGGTTCTTCTTTCCTTTAGCAAATGGTTTTCAAATTTTGAGCCTTAGTTCATACATTTTAAAAAATATAAAAAAGGAACATCAAAACCAGTTCAGAGATGAATGCAAATACATATACATGCAAATATACACACAACCCTAAGAGCCGTTCAACTTGGGGAGTATTCTGCTATACAAGCTTAGATTTCTTCTATTTCCCTGGTTCTTATTTTCTATTTTATTTTGATCACATTGTAACTTTTTCTGACATATTATCAGCATACAATAACAGAATTTTGTCATACTAATGTTAACGGATCAACACATTTTTCACATTACCTTCTACGAAGTCATTTTCATTAAATATCAGTTTCTCTCCAAGGGGACCATCCTCATCTTCCTGTTCATCATCTTCATCAGGATTATTAATGACCTCCAAGCCAGCTTCAATAACTTCTACCAATTCATCTCGCTTATCTTTTCTAACTGGCTTTTCCTCAGGATGGCGAGTGAGACCCATTTCCAACTGGAATACCTTCATTAAGGTAAAACTTTCAAAGGGAATGACTCCATACTCACTAGGTAGTTTGGCTCCTATGCTAACTTCAGCTTTGTCAATCTGTGAATGAAGAAACTCTAAAAGATCACTAGGTGCTTGTTCTTTGTTGCCTTGATAGCTTATGCCATTAGCCCCTACATTCTTTCTCTCTTGTAAAGATCTCATCTTCTCACTCATTTCTTGTAGTTCTTGTTTCAGTTGGGCAATTTGGCGTTTCAGACTGGTTGCTCTGGTTTGATAATGTTCTTCTTGCTCCTGTAGGAGGGCTTGATAATACTCTTTACCGTAATTTTCCCCAATGATACCAGGAAGAGATGCATTTCCATCAGTCTGGGGGGCACATTCCAGAAGGTATAAAAATAATATCAAACTGCAGAGTAAAGCAAGACCCAGCAGTAGCCAGTGGGTCCGGGTCTGAAGAATCAACCCTCTTCTAGGCATTCTTGTTAATCTGGACTTGCCTAATGAGATGAGCTCTTTGCTTGTTAATACCTTTTGCAAAAGGTTATAAAAAAGTAAAAACAAAATCAAGATTTCCATAAAAAGTATCAAAATGAATTTGGCTGTAGCTTAAAAAATTGCTTCCTTCAGCAGTGAAGACTACTTGCAGACATGAGAAATAATGCATTTTCCCAATACTGTTACCATGATATCCAGAATAAAAAAACCTGATCTACACAGTCAGATAAAATCCATGGGTGTTGATTTTTCTGAAAGAAACACATCAGAATCAATCAGAATTTTGTTTCCTTAAGTATATCAAACTGTTGACAGCTTTAGTAAGCTTAGCTATGTGATATCATAGCTAAGCACCATGAGAGCCACTAATATACTATATAATATTCAGTTAATGCTGGGGGAAAGTATTAAGAAAAACACCTTCTGAAACACTAAAATATATGTAATACTTTCAACCAGAATATCTACACGTCCATAACTTGAATGAATCAAGGAAACGTTAAAATTATGTTTAGCATAGTTTGTGTTACATAGATTATATCGGTCCCTAACTATTTGTAAATTACCTCATGTATAACTCTATACTAAAATAATATTTCAATTAACTCACCATTTCCCAACTATAACATATCACCATTTGGGAGTTGAGCTTCTATAAACTGTTTTTGTTATACTGATAATGGCTTTCTAGAGAGATATATTTTCTTACTGTTTATTCAATTCAAGCATTCTACTTTATTAATTTCTATACCTCAACTTAGTGAATCTAAGAGACTTAAAATTAAGGGCGGGGGGAGAAGCAATTTCAGAAGGCCACAGACATCTGGAAAACACATTAAGAAACATTTTTATATCCAAAGTCTTTCTTCCAGTGGATTATTTGAGCATTAGATCACATAATTCTTTCCACTGTATTACACAGCAACAGATTTCCTACAAGTCTGGAAAAGTTTGGAGTCTATATAAAAAAAAACATGAACATGTTTATCTGCAGGAAAAAAATTAAAGAATCCATTATGTGGGTGGGTGGGTTAGTCGCTCAGTTATGTCTGACTCTGTGATCCCATGGACTGTAGCCCACCAGGTTCTTCTGTCCATGGAATTCTCCAGGCAAGAATACTGGAGTGGGTTGCCATTCCCTTCTCCAAAGAATCCCTTATAAATTTACAAAATTATATGCTATCGTTCATACTACAACCAGTTATATGAGCTCTTCCATGTTTCTTTTTAAACTTTAAGGATACTTAATTCTAGAAATAGAGACGATTAAACCTAGGAGACAGGAAGCAGGGAAGGCCTCTACTGCAGAGAGAACTACTCTACTAAAGTGTCTGTCAAGAAGAATGCGTGATACTACAGCTAGCTTTTAACAGAATTGGTTTCTGCCACTGCAGCAGAACCTGTGGAAAAGAGTCACTGGGGAGCATTGATCCGCATCAGTTTCTTACTGATCTGCAAAGTCTGGATGCCTTCTGTGTAAAACGTGTGATTTCCCCACGCCGTGGCACATCTCTGTACAAAATCTGGGATAGATTCAAACTTCTTTGGGCTACTGGATCACAAACAATGGACTTTACAATCCTTAGCCATTTATTACTTTAGTTAACCAAAAGATAACCATGTATCCTTAAAAATTTAATTCACAAGTAAATTTTACTATGATGGCATCTTTTTTTTACTGATTTTAAATCTTATTTTAAGTGATATAGAAAAATAAGGAAAAAAATCAGTATTAAGAAAACTAAGTAAAAAATAAGGATGCAAAGCTAATAATAGTTCCAAGACTTTTAACATGTCTCAAAACTAATTCTCTGCATAAGAAACCACTTAAATTTCATTGTTTAAAACTTAAAAGACATTGCTCTAAATTATTTATAAGTTATTACTAGCCTGTTTATCAAGGGAAAGAAAGACTAAAACTAAAAATGTGGAGATATAATCTTGAATAAACTATTAATAAAGTAACACATATTTAACTGTACTATATTCAAACTCGATAATATTTTGAATGAAATAATCTAGGTACTTCAACCTTTCATTAATATGATACCTCATAATTTCTTTCTTCATATAGACTGTATTTGAAACTGAGATATCATCCATTAATGGCTTCCTAGTGGCCTGCCAATGCATGAGACGGCAAAAGACACAGGTTTGACCTCTGGGTTGGGAAGATCCCCTGGAGTAGGAAATGGCAACCCACTCCAATATTCTTGTCTGGAAAATTCGATGGACAGAGGAGCCTAGTGGGGGACTACAATCCATGGGGTTACACAGAGTTGAATCCAAGTGAATGCACCCACACGCACCTAAGGTTTACTTTTCAATGAAACAGAACAGGAAATATTGGCATACATTATGTACAGTAGCAAACTTTGTATTGTAAACCCATACACATACACACATATGAGCTAGCCACACAAAATGTTTATGAGTTGTGATCCAAAAATCTTGAAAAAATACTGATTTATAAATTCTTATACATTTCTCATGCCATCCTTTCACAACAGTGCTGTTTTAATCTCCATTTTGTCTAGGAAAAACATAAATGAAAAGATTTAATTTAAATATGGTAATATAACTATTAAGTGATCGCATTAAAGCCAAGATCATCTTTCTCTTTCCTTTAAGCAAAATACGGGTCTGAGAGATCTTACATGCCTGTTTTACAGTTAAATATCTTACGCTGAATATTACCCACTGAAATGAAAGAGAAGTTGTTGTAATTACTTTAGAATATAAATGTTAGTTGCAGAGCTCCATAGTTGTTAACCATAAAAGACGCATTCTATTTTAAGCATTCCAATTAAAGTCTTATCTACCTAGTTCCTATAAGAAATTCTTTAACAACATCCTAAAAAACTGGATTACGACAGCTCTGAATATGTTAAGAATAGTATTAGAGAACACACCCATTTTCATGCTGTTACCCCCTGACTGCCGTCACTGTAGTAGTGTGTTTGTATGATAAACAAGATTCACTCATAACCCAAAGGTAATCCCAAGCAACCAAGCACCAACAGCAGATAGTTAAGTATTCTGAGGGTGGGTTATTGTGGAAATGAAAAATGGAACTGTCACAGATGTAAAACAAAATCAAAGAGCTCGGAGTAGAAAGAAATCCTTATTGTTGTTGCTGTTAAGTCACTAAGCCTGCCAGGCTCCCATATCCATGGGGTTTTCCAGGCAGAATACTAGACTTGGTTGCTATTTCCTACTCCAGGGATCTTCCCCACCTAAGAATCGAACCCATATCTCCTGAGTCTTCTGTGTTGGCAGGCTCATTCTTTACCACTGAGCCACCAGGAAATCCCCAAACAGAAAGTTTAGGAGCCATCAATTCTTACTCTTTAAAACAGACTAAGAGATTTCCTCTTATAGCCAAGATGAAGTAATATGGACCAGATTTACTCTCACGCTTGAAACAACTAAACACAAACAAAATCGATTAAAAAATAAACCCAATATACGAAACAATGATTTTCAAAATTCTGAACATTAGGTAATAAAGTACACTGATCTCTGGAAGAACAAGAAACAAGTGCCCGCACAGCTAACTGCCTTAGTTTCTACACCACAGCACAGGAAGTCCTCTCTTAAGCGGAGCCCAGCTAACTCCCTGAGTTGAGGAGGTGAAGCTGACACTCTGAGGAGACCAAGGCAACCAGGTTCAAAGGATACAGTACCAGAGGACAGAGCTGCACACGGAGAGAAGGCCAGGGATCTTCAGAGGACAGCCTTTGGGTGTGCAGCAGAGTACTGAGAGGGCAGGCACACAAAGAAACTAACTGCAGCTAAGGAAAGAAGCGCATAAAAATGAGAAGACACAGAGCTCAGCACTCAAACAGGACCAGGAACCGTGCATGTTCCCACCAGACAGACTGGAAAACTTCAAATTCACAGGGCACTGACTGGGTAGAGGACTCAAAAAGGTCTTGCCTCAGTAGTGGGAAATAATTAGCCCCAGACTAAACATGGACCCGATCCTGCCAACAAATCTTAAAAGCAAGACCTGAAAGGATCAAATTGTTTCCATTTAATTGCACAAGCCTCACAAATATTTATAGAAATATAAAAATATCTAGCATTCAGTAAAATGAAATTCAATTTTTTGACATCCAAACAAAAATGATCAGACATACAAAGAAAAACGCAATCCATAATTTTAAAAATTAATGATTGAAATTGACCTAGAAAGACACAGATGCTGGAATTCACAGAAATACATTAAAAAAGCTATTACAACTGTATTTAAAAGACACTCACATCCAAAAAACATAGGGAGAGACAAATGACATTAAAAAAAAAAAACACTCAAATTAAACTACGGAGATGAAAACGTCCATGTATGAGATTTAAGATACACTGAACAGGATTAGTAGTAGGCTAAATATTTCACAACAAACTAGTAATGAATTGAAGACATAACAAATTGTTCAAAACATTGAAGGAAAAAACAATGAAAAACATGAATAAAGCACCTGGTAAACATCTCTTTCTGCTTTACTGACTATGCCAAAGCCTTCGACTGTGTGGATCACAATAAACTGTGGAAAATTCTGAAAGAGATGGGAATACCAGACCACCTGACCCGCCTCTTGAGAAACCTATATGCAGGTCAGGAAGCAACTAGAACTGGACATGGAACAACAGACTGGTTCCAAATAGGAAAAGGAGTACACCAAGGCTGTATATTGTCACCCTGCTTATTTAACTTATATGCAGAGTACAACATGAGAAACGCTGGGCTGGAGGAAGCACAAGCTGGAATCAAGATTGCCGGGGAAATATCAATAACCTCAGATATGCAGATGACACCACCCTTACGGCAGAAAGTGAAGAAGAACTAAAGAGCCTCTTGATGAAAGTGAAAGAGGAGAGTGAAAAAGTTGGCTTAAAGTTCAACATTCAGAAAATTAAGATCATGGCATCTGGTCCCCTCACTTCATGGGAAATAGATGGGGAAACAGTGGAAACTGGCAGACTTTATTTTGGGGGACTCCAAAATCACTGCAGATGGTGACTGCAGCCATGAAATTAAAAGACGCTTACTCCTTGGAAGGAAAGTTATGACCAACCTAGACAGCATATTAAGAAGCAGAGACATTACTTTGCCAACAAAGGTCTGTCTAGTCAAGCTATGGTTTTTCCAGTGGTCATGTATGGATGTGAGAGTTGGACTGTGAAGAAAGCTGAGTGCCGAAGAATTGATGGTTTTGAACTGTGGTGTTGGAGAAGACTCTTGAGAGTCCCTTGGACTGCAAGGAGATCCAACCAGTCCATCCTAAAGGAAATCAGTCCTGAATATTCACTGGAAAGACTGATGCTGAAGCTGAAACTCCAATACTTTGGCCACCTGTTGTGAAGAACTGACTTATTTGAAAAGACCCTGATGCTGGGAAAGATTGAGGGCAGGAGGAGAAGGGGACAACAGAGGATGAGATGGTTGGATGGCATCACCGACTCGATGGACATGGGTTTGGGTAGACTCCGGGAGTTAGTGATGGATAGGGTGGCCTGGTGTGCTGCAGTTCATGTGGTCGCAGACAGTCGGACACGACTGAGTGACTGAACTGAACTGAAGCTTCAAGGAGCCAGTGTGACCACTTCAAGCAGCCTAATATATATATAATTAGCTGAATCGTAAAGAAGGCTGAGTGTTGAAGAATTGATGCTTTTAACTATGGTGCTGGAGAAGACTCTTTAGAGTCCCTTAGACAGCAAGAAGATGAAACCAATCAATCCTAAAGGAAATCAACCCTGAATATTCACTGGAAGGACTGATGCTGAAGCTGAAGCTCCAACAATCCGGCCACCTGATGTTAAGAGCAAAAGAAAGACTGGGAAAGACTGAGGGCAAGAGGAGAAGTGGGCAACAGAGAATGAGATGGTTGGTTGGCATCACTGACTCAATGGACATGAGTTTGAGAAAACTCTGGGAGATAGTGAGAGAGGGAAGCCTAGTGTGCTGCAGTTCACAGGGTTGCAAAGAGTCGGACACGACTTAGTGACTGAACAACAGAGTCTCCAAAGAAGGGGGAGGGGGCTAGGGGAAATATTTAAAGCAATAAGGCTGAAAATTTTCCAAATTTGATGAAAACTATCAACATATAGATGCAAGAAGCTCTGCTGCTGCTGCTAAGTCGCTTCAGTCGTGTCCGACTCTGTGAGACCCCACAGACAGCAGCCCACCAGGCTCCCCCGTCCCTGGGACTCTCCAGGCAAGAACACTGGAGTGGGTTGCCATTTCCTTCTCCAATGCATGAAAGTGAAAAGTCAAAGTGAAGTCGCTCAGTCGTGTCCGACTCTAGCGACCCAATGGACTGCAGCCTAGCAGGCTCCTCTGTCCATGGGATTTTCCAGGCAAAAGTACTGGAGTGGGGTGCCATTGCAAGCAGCTCAATGAATACCAAATACAAAAGCCACAAAGAAAACTAAAGTAAGGCTCATGATAATTGAACTGCTTAAATCCTACTGATAAACAGAAAACCCTAAAGTGAACCCTAGGAGAGACACATCATACACATACAAGAAACAAAGACAATGGGGCAATGTCTTTATGAAACTGAAAGGAAAAATAAAAAAGTGTCTTTCAAGAATAAAGGCAAAAAACTTTTTTTTAGACATTAGAAAGTTAAAAATAATTCATCATCAGACCTGCTCTAAAGTCCTTTAAGCAGAAAGAAAATGTTAGCAGTTGAATATATGGATCAACACAAAGCAATGAAGAAACAAGAAGTGTTAACTTCATGGATAATTACAAGATTTCTTCCTTTCTTCCTTTTTTTTCTTTTGGTTGCATCACACACCTTGTGGGATTATTAGTTCCATGACCAGGACTGAACCTGGGCCACAGCAGTGAAAGCACAGCATCCTAACCACTGAACTGCCAGGAACGCCTCAAGATTTCTTTTATTATTTAAATTGCTTTAAAATATAACTGAATGAAATGGGTAAATTCCTAGACAAACTACTGTAACTGACTCAGGAGAAACAGCAAATATAAATAGATCTGTAATAAGACTGAATTAGCAATGAAAAAAACCACCCACCAAGAGAAATTCAGAACCAGATAGTTTTACCAGTGAATTCAAGCATTAATAAGAATTAATATCAGTTCTTCACAAAATCCTTCAAAAAACAGAATACTTCTTAACTCACTCCATAAGGCCAGTATTACTCTTGATATCAAAACCAGACAAAGATATCAATGGAAAATAACATTCCTTATAAATACAGACACAAAAATCCTCAACAAAATATAAGCACACTAAATCTATCAACACACAACACCATGACCAACTGAAATTTATCCCAAAAATGCAAGCTGGATTTACCATCTGAAACTCAATTAATGCAATACACCACATCAATAGAATAAAGGACAAACCCTATAAGATTGTATCAACAGACAGAAAAACATTTCACAAAATCCAGCACCATTTCCTGATAAAATCACTCAACAAACTAGGAAAGTTATTGTATTTCTTCTAAACGTATTTTTTACCCCAGTGTTCAGGATGGAAAGAAAATTATCTAGTGAAGTTTTTACAGCGTATAACTACTCATAACATATCACTGCTTACTTTTAAGTCTACTGCTAAAAGCACATGTACAATGTTTGTGTCACAATTTGGTACAATTGATAAAACATGTAGGCTATAAAATGTTTTCCTATTAGCATGCCAAAAAAAAAACACAAAACACCAGCCCTGACATCAAACATATATTAAATCCACACAGGCCACACAGGGATGCTCCTGACTATAAACAGCTCTCCAAGATTATAGTAGATAACTGTTTCTCCTAGAGAACTGTTTCTCATAGAGTAACAGAAATATAAGCAAAATGAAGAAGCAGAGAAACCAATAGTCCAAGAGAATTCCCCTGATGGAACAAGCAATAAAACAGATCTCTTTGGTCTGACACCAAGTTCAAAAGGAGGTAATGAAGATACTGAAGTAAAGAATCAAGAAAGCGTAGCAACAGAAATGCAGATTACTGTAAAAAGGAATGAGAAACTATATGGAGGAGTCAAGAAAAATTAGAAAATTGATTTGCCAAGATAAAACCTGAGCTAAATGCAATGAATAGCAGAATGAATAATGCAGAAGAAAGAATAAGTAATTTGGAAGATAGAATAATGGAAATTACCCAATCAAAACAGCAGGTAGAAAGTAAAAAAAAAATAAAAAGAAAGCAATTATAAGAGATCTATGGAATAATATAGGCTTCCCTGATAGCTCAGTTGGTAAAGAATCCACCTGAAATGCAGGAGACCCTGGTTCAATTCCTGGGTCGTGAAGATCCACTGAAGAAGGGATAGAATACCCACTCCAGTAATCTTGGGCTTCCCTTGTGGCTCAGCTGGTAAAGAATCAGCCCGGAATGTGGGAGACCTGGGTTTGATCCCTGGGTTGGGAAGATCCCCTAGAGAAGGGAAAGACTACCCATGCCAGTATTCTGGCCTGGAGAATTCCATGGACTATATAGTCGATGGGGTCGCAAAGAGTCGGATATGACTGAGCAACTTTCACTTTCATGGAATAATATAAAGCATGGGATGCAGGAAAAGCAGTTCTCAGAGGGAAGTTCATAGTGATACAGACCTTCCTCAAAAAAAAAAAAAAAAAAAAAGGCAAGAAAAATCTCAAGTAAAATTAAACAACCTAACTTACCACTTCATCAATCCTGAATATTCTTTGGAAGGACTGATGCTGAAACTCCAATACTTTGGCCACCCAATGTAAAGAACTGACTCATTGGAAAAGACCCTGATGCTGGGAAAGATTGAACGCAGGAGGAAAAGGGGACTACAGAGGATGAGATGACTGGGGTATCACCGACTCAATGGACATGAGTTTGAGTAAACTCCGGGAGTTGGTGATGGACAGGGAGGCCTGGTGTTCTGCAGTCCGTGGGGTCGCAAAGAGTTGGACACGACTGAGCGACTGAACTGACTGAAAAGATTTAGAAAAAGAAGGACAAACAAAAACTAAAGTCAGCAGAAGGAAGGAAATAATAACTATCAGGCAGGAAACAAACAAAATAGAGATTAAAAAAAAATAGAAAAAAAAATCACTAAAACCAAGAGTTGGTTTGAAACAAAACTGACAAACCTCTGGCCAGGCTTACCAAGGAGGAGAGAGAGAATCCAAATAAGATAAAAAATGCAAAAGGAGAAACCTCAACCAATATCACAGAAATACATGAAAAAAATATATAAGAGAATACTATGAATAATTATATGTCAACAATGACAGTCTACAAGAAATGGACAACTTTCTAGAAGCAGCCCATCAAAACGAGACAGAGGAGCTAATTTGAACAAACCAATTACTAAAAGTGAAATACAATCTTTAAAAAATCAAAACAAACAAAAAACTGCCTACAAACAAAAGTCCAGGACCAGATGGCATCACAGGCAAGAAGAAAGAGCTAATTTGAACAGACCAATCACTAAGAGTGAAATATAATCTTTAAAAATCAAAAATCAAAACAAACAAAAAACTCCCTACAAACAAAAGTCCAGGACCAGATGGCATCACAGGCAAATTCTACCAAATATACAAAGAATTTATACCGATCCTTCTCAAAAGCTTCCAAAAGACTGAAGAGGAGGGAATATCCCGAAGACATTTTATGAAGCCACCATCAACCTTGATACCAAACCAAAGATAACCACCAAAAAAGAAAATCACAGGTCAATATCTTTGATGATTATAGATGCAAAAATTCTCAACAAAATATTAGCATACCAATCAACAACATATAAAAAGATCATACACCATGACCACGTGGGATTCAATCCAAGTTCACAAGGATGACTCAATGTATGTAAATCAATGTAATATATCACATTAAAAAAGAAAAGTCAAAAACCACATGATCATCTTAACAGATGCAGAAAACACATCTGACTAAATTCAACATTCATCCATGATAAAAACTCTTACCAGAGGGTACAAAGGGAATATATCTCTAAATAATAAAAGCCATTTATGACAAACCCACTGCCAAAATAATACTCAATGGTGAAAAGCTGAAAACTTGTCTGCTAAAATCTGGAACAAGACAAGGATGCCCACGCTAACCACTTCTATTCAATACAGTGTTAAAAGTCCCAGCCACAGCAATCAAACAAAAAAAAAGAAATAAAAGATACCCAAATTGGAAGGAGAAGAGGTAAAACTGTCACTATATGCAGATGACACGATATTATATAGAGAAAATCCTAATGACGCCACACAAAAACTACTAGATCTAGTAAATGAATTCAGCACATTGGACACAAAAACTACTAGATCTAGTAAATGAATTCAGCACATTGGCAGGATACAAGATTAACATTCAAAAATTGGTTGCATTTATTTACACTAACAATAAAAAATCAGAAAGAGAATGTAAAGAGAATGTAACATCTTTTAAAATCACACCAAAACAACAACCAAAAAAACCCAAACCTAGGAATAAACCTGACCAGGGAAGTGAAAGACTTATACGATGAGAACTATAAAACATTAATAAAGGAAAATTAAAGCATGATTCAAAGAAATGTTAAGAAATCCCACACTCCAAAAATGTATATGGAATCATAAAAGACACAGAATTGACAAAGCAATTCTGAGGGGGGAAAAACAAAGCAAGAGGCGTAACTCTCTCTCTCAGACTTCAGACAACACCAAAGCTACAGTAAAGAAAAGTGTGGTATTGGTACAAAAACAGGACATTTGGATCAGTGGAAAGTAATAGAGTCCAGAAATAAACCCACACACCTGAAGTCAATTAAACTTCAACAAACATAAAATGGGAAAAGGATAACCTCTTCAGCAAGTGATGCATGGAAAGGTGATCAGCTGCATGCAAATCAATGAAGTCAGAACATACCCTCACACCATGCACAAAACCAAGCTCAAAATGGCTCAAAGAGCTCTTTAGAAATAAGACACGACACCATAAAACTCCTAGAACAGAGCATGGGCAAAACATTCTCTTACATAAATTACACCAATGTTTTCTTAGGTCAGTTTCCCAAGGCAATAGAAATAAAAACAAAAATAAACAAATGGGACCTAATCAAACTTATAAGCTTTTACACAGTAAAGGCAACCATTTAAAAACAATGAAAAGACAAACTACAGAGAGAGAAAATATGTGCAAATGATGTCACTGACAAGGGCTTGACCTCCAAAATATACAAAGAGGCCATACAATTCAACAACAAAAAAAGCCAATTAAAAAACGGGCAGAAGACCTTAATAGATAGTTCTCCAAAGAAAATATACAGATGGCCAGTAGGCACATGAAAATATGCTCAATATCACTAATTATTAGAGAAATGCAAATCAAAGCTACAAGGTACCACCTCACACCAGTCAGAATAACCAAAATTAAGAAGTGTACCAACAGCAAATGCAGCAGAGGGCGTGGATAGAAGGGAACCCTTCTATACTGTTGATGGGTATATAAGTTGGCACAGCCACTATGGAAAACAGTGTGAGGTTTCTTAAAAAACTAACAACAGAATTACCACATGATCCAGAAATCCCACTCCTGAGCACATACTTGGTAAAACTATAATATCAAAAGATCCTATGTTCATAGCAGTACTGTTAACAATAGTCAATACATGGAAATAACCTAAATGTGCATCAACAGATGAATGTATAAAGAATATGTGGTACACATATACAGTGGAATACTACTCAGCCATAAAAAAGAATGAAAGTCATCTGCAGCAACATGGATGCAATTAGAGATTATCATGCTAAGTGAAGTGTCAGAAACAGACAAACACCATATCACTCATATGTGGAATCTAAAATATGGCACAAATGAGCCTATCAGCAAAAAAGAAACAGACTCACAGACACAGAAAACAGACTTGTGGTTGCCATGGGGTTGGGGGGAGGGAGAGGGAAAGACTGAGTTTTGGGTTAGTAGATGCACACTATTACATTTAGAATAGATAAACAACAAGGTCCTACTGTATGGCAAAGAAACTATATCCAATCTCCTGGGATAAACTATAAGGGAAAAGAATATTTAAAAAGAATGTCTATGTATGTATAACTGAATCATTTTGCTGTACAGCAGAAATTAGCACAGCACTGTAAATCAACTATACCTTAATTAAAAAAAAAAAGTTTAAGTCCTGTACTCTGAAAACTACAAAACACTGTTAAAAGAAACTAAAGATTTAAATAAATGGAAAGATAGCAATGATCACTGACTGGAAGACTTAATATTATTAAGATGGCAATACTCTCCAAATTGATTTACAGATTCAACACAATCTCCTTCAGATTCCCAGCTTTACAGAAATTGACAAGCTTATCCTAAAACTCACATGGAAATTCAAGGAACCCACAATAGCCAAAACAGTACTAAGAAAGAAGAACAAAATTGTAGAATTCAACTTTTCCATTTTAAAACTTACTTCAAAGCTATAGTAATCAAGAGAGCATGGAACTAGCATAAGACTAGACATATGGATCAATGGGGCAGAATTGAGGGTCTAGAAATAAACCTTCACATTAAGTCAACTGATTCTCAACAAAGGTGGCAAGGTAACTCAATGGAAAAAGAACAGTCTTTTTAATAAGTGGTGCTAGGCAATGGCACCCCACTCCAGTACTCTTGCCTGGAAAATCCCATGGTTGGAGGAGCCTGGTAGGTTACAGTCCATAGGGTCACTAAGAGTAGGACACGACTGAGCGACTTCACTTTCCCTTTTCACTTTCATGCATTGGAGAAGGAAATAGCAACCCACTCCAGTGTTCTTGCCTGGAGAATCCCAGGGACGGGGGAGCCTGGTGGGCTGCCGTCTATGGGGTCGCAGAAAGTCGGACACGACTGAAGCGACTTAGCAGCAGAATACCTAGATGCTCACAAGCAAAAGAACAAAACTGAATCTCTACCTTACCCTACAGTCAAAAATTAACCCAAAATGGATCAAAGATCTAAGTGTTTTAGAGTTAAAACTATAAAGCTAAGCACTTACAAAAAAAATAAGTGTAAATCTTTGGGACCTTAGACTGGGCAATGGTTTCTTCGATATGACATCAAAATACCAAAGATCAAATAAAGTAGACTTCATTAAAATTAAAAACTTTTGTGCTGCAAAGGGTATCATCAAGAAAGTGAAAAGGATGGGAGAAAATATTTGTAAATCATATATCTGATAGAGGTCTGCATCTAGAATATATAAAGAACTCTTACTACTCAACATTAAAAAGATAAATAACAGGGAATTCCCTGGCAGTCCAGTGGTTAAGACTCTGTGCTTCCAATGCAGAGGGCATGGGCTCCATTTCTGGTCAGGAAAC
Organism: Bos taurus; assembly: GCF_002263795.3. Lineage (NCBI taxonomy): Eukaryota > Metazoa > Chordata > Mammalia > Artiodactyla > Bovidae > Bos > Bos taurus. The sequence goes on along the minus strand of NC_037355.1, from coordinate 13,541,897 downwards.
TAAGATTCTGCATGCTGCCTGATGCAGACAAAAAAAAAAAAAGATACGTAATCCAAAAGGTATGAGTAGACATTTCTTTAAAGATTAAGTCTACAAGCAATATAAAAAGACGCTCAACATCATAATCCAACAGGAAAATGAAAACCACAATGAGACACTGCTTCATATGCACTAGCGTCCAGTTCAGAGTGAGTCACGGGGGAAGGGGCATGACAGGGGAAGGGAGTAAGAGGTATGAACTCCTAGGTATCAGTAAGATACAAGGATGTATGGATAGCACAGGGAACACAGCTGATATTTTATAATAACTTTCAATGGAGAATAACCTATAAAAATAGTGAATCACTATGTCGTACACTTGAAAACTCAAATGATATTTTAAGTTAACTACACTTCAACTTAAAAAAAATCACAAAATGAATCATAGTTCTATATGCAAACTATAAAACTAGAAGCATAGGGGAAAATCTTTGTGCCCTTGAATTAGGCAAAGATTTCTTTGATATGTAACTAACAGCATAATTAATAAATTGAACTTCATCAAAATTTGTGCTCTTTGAAGAACACTATTAAGGGAATGGAAAAACAAGTCACAGACCAGGAAAAAATATGGGTGAATCAAATATATGATAAAAGACATATTCAGAATATATTTTAAAAAGTATCAAAATGCAATAACAAAACAAACACAATTTTAAAAATCGGCAAAAGATGTGAGGAAACACTTTAAATAAAAACATGAAAAAAATACTCAACACTGTTGCTGCTGCTGCTGCTAAGTCCCTTCAGTGGTGTCCGACTCTGTGCGACCCCATAGACGGCAGCCCACCAGGCTCCCCCGTCCCTAGGATTCTCCAGGAAAGAAGACTGGAGTGGGTTGCCATTTCCTTCTCCAATGCATGAAACTTAAAAAATAAAGTGAAGTCGCTCAGTCATGTCCGACTTCTAGCGACCCCATGGACTGCAGCCCACCAGGCTCCTCCGTCTATGGGATTTTCCAGGCAAGAGTACTGGAGTGGGGTGCCATTGCCTTCTCCAACTCAACACTGTTAGCCATTCAGATCAGATCAGTCGCTCAGTCATGTCCGACTCTTCGAACCCACGAATCGCAGCATGCCAGGCCTCCCTGTCCATCACCAACTCCCGAAGTTCACTCAGACTCCCGTCCATCGAGTCAATGATGCCATCCAGCCATCTCATCCTCTGTCGTCCCCTTCTCCTCCTGCCCCCAATCCCTCCCAGCATCAGAGTCTTTTCCAATGAGTCAACTCTTCGCATGAGGTGGCCAAAGTACTGGAGTTTCAGCTTTAGCATCATTATTAGCCATTAGGGAAATACAAATTCAAAACATAATGAGACACCACAATGGTTAATCTTAGATGGGCTAAAATTGAAAAGCCTGATGTTAGTGACAAGTGGAGGAGTTAGAACTTCCATACACTGCTGGTGATAATGCAAGATGGTTTCAGTTTCTTAACAAGTTAAATATAAGCCTATCATTTGACTGAGCCATTCCATTCCTAGATATTTAACCAAGAGAAATGAAAGTATATGTCCATACAAAGACTTGTGCACAAATGTTCAAAACAGCTGTACAGGAAACAGCCAAACACTAGAAGCAACTAAAATGTCTATTAACAAGTGAATGGATAAACAAACTAGTACAGCCATACAGTGGGAACACCGCTAGTAACAAAAAGGAATAAACTACTGACACCGATGTCAACGGGTTTCCCCAATGGCTCAGTGAGTAAAGAATCCACCTGTAACAGGAGAGACAGAGTGATCCCTGGGTCAGGAAGGTCCCCTGGAGGAGGAAGTGGCAACCCACTGCAGTATTCTTGCCTGAAAAATCTCATGGACAGAGGAGCCTGACAGGCTACAGTTCAAAGGGTCACAAAGAGACAGGAGTGAATGAGCTTTAATACGGATTAATCTCAATAATAGAAGTCCAACAATAAAAAGAGTACAATGAAAGACTCAGATTCCATTTATATAAATTCAAGACAATGTAAGGTAATTTGTAGTGACAGAAAGCACAGGCGTTAGTGGTTGCCTGGAATGCGGTGAGAGTAGGGGAAGGTGATACCAGGAAGAAATTATTAAAGGGCACAAAGAAACTTTTGGTAGTGATGGATATGTCTATCATTTTGAGTGTGGTGATGATTTCAGGTAGACATGTTCAAATCATCAAATTTTATACTTTAAATGTGTAGGGTATTATAAGTCAATTATACCTCAATGAAGCTGTTTAAAAAATAAAACCAAATCCGATTTAGTTCGAGTAGTAGTGTCAAAGAGGCATTTGCAAGTAAACTCCATTTTGGTCATTTGGACAAGTACAAAGATTTGTACAAAGTACAAATCACCAGTCCAGGTTCGATGCACGATACAGGATGCTCGGGGCTGGTGCACTGGGATGACCCAGAGGGATGGTATGGGGAGGGAGGTGGGAGGAGGTTTCAGGATTGGGAATACGTGTACACCCATGACGGATTCATGTTGATGTATAGCAAAACCAATACAATATTGTAAAGTAAATTAGCCTCCAATTAAAATAAATTTATATTAAAAAGTAAAAAAAAAAAAACTAAGAATACCCCAGGCTCCATCCCTACAAAAGTAGAACTTGGATTACTCTGAAAGTCTCATTCATCTTTTCTATCTGCCTTGTGATTTTGAGACAAGAAGAGAGTATTAAAGATAGTTCATTCTACAGTACCGATCCCTACATAGTATGACCTTTCCAGTTCCTACTCAAACATTTGATTCTATAATTTTATGGAACTACTAATAAACTTTTCAAACATCACTTCCTGAATGCTTACACTGCAGGATGCCAAACTAACTTCTGCAATAAGAGTAGCCTGTCTTCTGCAAAATACAAGCAATTCATTTGAATCTGAATATTTATTTTCAAAGTTCTAGTCTGTATAATCTGCCTAAATTTTCTGTGCAGAATAATTTATTAAGTTTTCAAAAACTTAATACATAATTTTGAGTTCATTTAAACAAAGTCACAAAAATTATTAGGAAAACAAACCCTGTCAGTAGACTAAACATGAAGTACAAACATATGTGAGGGAGGGAATTAGAACTTCTTCTTTCTTGAGCAACTGATGAATATTCCAATGATACATGGATTCTTTAACATGTTACTGAATAAATGTTTTATAGATATTTAGAAATACTGATTACTAAAAGGCAGTGTGCATTCAACAAATATTTTGAGTACCTACTGTGTGTCCAGGCACTGCAATGAATGAGCCGCACCCACCACCCCCCAGCAAATTCATATGTTAAAATCCTAAACCCCAATATGGCAGTATTAGGAGTCAAGGCCTTTGGCAGTTCATCAGTTCGTGAAGGTGGAGCCCTCTTGAATGGGACTTATGCTCTTATGAGAGAACAAAAGTGAAGTCGCTCAGTCGTATCCGACTCTTGCAACACCATGGACTGTAGCCTGCCACGCTCCTCTGTCCATGGGATTTTCCAGGCAAGAATACTGGATCGGGTTGCCATTTCCTTCTCTGGAGGATCTTCCCGACTCAGGGATTGAACCCAGGTCTCCTGCACTGCAAGCAGACTCCTTACCCTCTGAGCCAGCCAGGGAAGCCCTAAGAGGGAACAAAGTAGCCCTCTTCTGCTTTGTGAAGATACAATAAGATACAGCCTGGAAGAGGGTTATGGTCCTCAACACAACCCAATCATGCTGACATCCGGATCTCAAACTTGAGAAATATACTTGTTATAAGTCACTCAGTCTATGGTCACCTGCTTAGTTGCATCTGACTCTTTGTGACCCCACAAACTGTAGCCCACCAGGCTCCTCTGTCCATGGGATTTTCCCGGCAAGCATAGTGGAATGAGCTGCCATTTCCTCCTCCAGGGGATCATCCAGACCCAAGGATCTAATCTGCATCTCCTCCACTGCAGGCAGATTCTCTGCCTCTGAGCCACAGGGGAAGCCCTCAGTCTACAAGTACTTTATTATAATTTTCCAAACTCACTAAGAGAGGCATAGTGCTGGGTGTCAAGAACAAGTAATGTCAGATGAATTAATTCTCACGAGTGTTTCTGGGGAAAACTAAACTTATGGATTTCACAAGTTTACCAAAACTAAACTTATGGTACGTGGATTTCAGCAAGATAAATGCAGTAACATCAATATCATTATAGATAAAGCAGAAAATTGTGCCAAAGGTAGCCTGCAGCACAATAAAAAAGAGTCAAATCATAGCTACTTAATAGCTATGCAATCTTGAGCATAACACTTAACCTTTCTGGGCTTGGTCTGTAAAAAGAAATGGTTTGTCTGGATGACGAAAGATAAACTAAAAATATACACATACACATACAGACAAAGATAAACTAAAAATACATATATGGACATACATGCACACACATTCTTATTTTTTGGAGGACAAATTTGATTTAAATGCACATGCCCTTTAATTCAACAATTTGCAATTCCATGTTTAAGATTCTAAACTACAGAAATATTCATACTAATACGTAAAGTCAATGCATAAGGTATTTGCTAGTGTTATGAGTGTGAGTGAGTGTTAGTTGCTCAGTCGTGTCTGACTCTTTGTGATTCCATGGACTGTAGCCCACCAGGCTTCTCTGTCCATAGACTTCTTCAGACAAGAATACTGGAGTGGGTAGTCATTCCCTTCTCCAGGGAATCTTCCCAACTCAGGATCAAACCCAGGTCTCCTACACTGCAGGCAGATTCTTTACCGTGAACTCCAGGGATATAACAGCTAAATAAAAGCAATTTAAAGTCCTTCAATAGGGGAAAGGTTTAGTAAACTGCAGAATGTCTACCAGAAAATAACAGAATGTCTATCTAAAAGGGATGAAGCAGATCCAGATGCGGCTGACATAGATAATATCTATACAATGGTGTTGCTAAGTCGCTTCAGTTGTGTCCAACTCTGTGCGACCCCACAGACGGCAGCCCACCAGGCTCCCCCGTCCCTGGGATTCTCCAGGTAAGAACACTGGAGTGGGTTGCCATTTCCTTCTCCAATGCATTAAAGTGAAAAGGGAAAGTGAAGTCGCTCAGTCGTGTCCAACTCGTCTGACCCCATGGACTGCAGCCTACCAGGCTCCTTCATCCATGGGATTTTCCAGGCGAGAGTACTGGAATGGGTGCCATTGATTAACAAACTACAAATACTTCTTTCAGGTTTTGTCTGTATAAGTCTTAGGAGCCAGATGGTCTGAGTTCACACATCTGCTCTATCACTTTCTAACTCATCAATACAAACAAATCCTGAATCTCTGTAAACTTCAGTTTTCTCATCTGTTAGGTGGGGACAGTTATAGAATCTACCTTAAAGTGTTATTGTACAAATTAAGCAAAACGTGACAATCATTAAGTGTTCAATAAGTGTTAGGCATTATTTCCCATTACACAAAGTTTTGCTTTGTTGTTGCTGTTAACGGTTAAACCTACCAATCTTTTCCTGCAGGACTTCTCAATTTTGGCTTCCCTACCAGAAATTATTCTAGTATAAAATTTATTTCCTCAAATAGTCAATTCTTACAATTTATTAAATAATCCATGCTCTTGACACTAATTTGAAATGCCACTTTAATCAAAGCAAAATTCCTACATATATGGAAGTCTATTTCTGGCCTCTAAATAAGGGGTTAGCAAACATTTTAGGTAAAGGGTCAAGCAGTGACTATCACAACCAGTCAACTCTGCCTCACAGCACAAAGGCAGCCATAGAAAATGAGTAAATGAATGGCAGAGGTGCATTCTAAAGGATGCTGAAATTTTAACTTCATATAATTTTCATGTTACAAACTATTCTTTTTTCCCCAAGCACTTAAAAATATAAAAGCCACTCTTAGGTCACACATAGTAGGAAAGTAGGATCAAACCCATGCTCTAAACCCTTACAAATTTTTACATTCTTAAAAATGTTTTGTATTTATAAAATTCCACAAACAAATACATGTAATAAAAAGGTTAAACACAATATAAAGGCATACAGTGACACCTATCCTTCTAACCCAGAGGCCAGGTTCCCCTCTCTAGTTTTTGTGTATTCTTCTAAATCCACCGACATTATTAACATCTCAGCAGAAATAGTCTTATATGTGTATACATAACTTTCCACATGTGAATTCATCTTCAGGATAAATCCCTGGAAATGGAACTTTCCAGCTGGGACAAATTTCCATAAAGCATTCATTTCAACAGTAATTGGTCAGTTATTTATAGCTTCTCCCTTACTCAGGACAAACCTTCCAACATGCTTTATCTATTATCCACCTTCCCAATTAACTTTAAAATCATGTCAAATATCTGTTGCAGATTACAGACTTAAAAACTATATACTCCGGCTTATGAATTCTTTTGCATTGCGTTAAACTTCTTAGCTAGTTATCAATACCTTGGAGTAAAGAAATACATTTTACTGTTTTCTTTCATTGCTGTTTCTTGAATTCCACATGTATTTTTCTTGGATTAATTTTTCATTTGATATAGTACATCCTGAGACATTCCAAGTGGGTCTGGGTAAAAATGATTTTATTTTGCCACTACTTTGAATGAGAGTTTGGTGAGAAATAAGATTCTGAATTCAAAACATGTCCAATGAGGTGGCGTGGGCGGGGGTGGGGTGGGGGGGGATGCTCAATGAGAGCTTTTCTGGGGGAGGAGCCACAACGCATGGCATGTGCAATCTTAGCTCCCCATCCAGGGATGGAACCCTTGCCGCCTGCAGTGGAAGCCTGGAGTCTTAACCAATGGACCACCAGGGAAGTTCTTTTTCCAACACTCTATGTTTTAATATTCAAGAACTGACTGTGTATTTTCAGGCCAGCTGGTATATATTCAGTAGGTATGTGACTGCTGACTGTGCTCAGCTGCTCAGTCATGTCCGACTCTTTGCAACCCCATGGACTGTAGCTCACCAGGCTCCTCTATCCATGGGACTGTCCCAGCAAGATTACTGGAGTGGGTTGCCATTTCCTCCTCCGGGGATCTTCCCCACCCAGGGATCGTACACACATCTACTGCATATCCTGCACTGCAGGCTGATTCTTTACCACTGAGCCACTGGGGGAGCCATACCTTCCCAAATCTGGGCATATTAATACTTATATTAAAGCTTTCTTCTTTTTCTTACATGAACTCCATTGTTTCAGGTCCAGTCCTTTGTGTTTTGTTCAGTCAGGGGTGTCTTTTATGTGCTACCATTTCCCACAAATGTTTAGTGATCTTTGTGGTCTGTTTCCATTATAAATGTATCACTATCTCAGCACAGGTGGAAATCACTGTACTCCTGTAGTAAATTCACAATTGTAACTAATCTTATAATTCAATTTTACATTTATACTCAGAACTTTGTGCAGTATGACAACAACAGTGTTAAGTGTTTTGACTTGCAATCCTATGACTCTTCAATCCATTTTTAGTCACCTTCTTTCAGTGTTTCATTTCCCCTAACAACCACTAACTTGAGTAACAACAGTTCTTACCTAAGTTTTGGGAACAAAACGGCACCAGCTTTATCCAACAGACTTAACTAAGGGACAGTTAAATAATGACAATCATAGATGTGCAATCCAAGGAGTAAATAATATGGTAATAAATCACTTAAGTCTTGAAAATATTAATGGTTATGCTTTTTACCAATCTTTAATGTTACAAAAGTTAAGATAACAAATTGTATTTTTTTAAAAAGGAAGACTCCAGGATGGTTAAGAAGTAATTTTCCATCTACTTTATGATTTAGCCATTCCACAGCTGACACAGATCTTCACCAAGACATTTGTTAAGAATGTTCATAGCAGTCTTCAAAATACACAATATAGAAAAACTGGAAACAAAAAGATCAACCAACAGCATAGTCATATAATCATGCAATGGATTCTACACACAATAAAAAAGAACAAACTACTGATACATGAAACATTATGGGTGAAACTCATAAGCAGTATGTGGAGTATACTGTATGATTCCTTTAATATAAACCCCCAACTAAACAAAACGAATAGAAGACAGAAATCTGAATACGGATGAGGGGGCGGGCACAGGGGTATAACTGACTTAGAAGCAGCAGGGGGAAACTCCTGGAATGATGGAAACGTTCCATAGGTATATAATATGATGTGGCTGGTGGTTGCAAAACTTAATAAATACATAAAAGTTCACTGAGCTGTACAACTAAGATTCATGCACTTTATGACTTCATATATATTTTATACTTCAATCAAAAAGTTAAGAAAAAATGTAATTTCCAAACTGATGGACTAAAACTATGTTTATGCCAAAATTCTCTGAGCCACAAATACTGGATATCCAAAATCCTTTTTACATTCTTTAAGTCATAAGACAATTTAAAACAAACGGTATCAGAATAATAATACAAAACCAACGTTAACATTCTCAGTCATAAGATACTTGGGAGTCCTACTTCCACATTTGAAGTACACATTTTAATACAACATTAATTCCAGCAAAAGTGAAGGCCCAGCTCCTGAGAACCATCAATGATAGTTAAATATCCAGACATCGTATATAAATCTGAAAAGCAGGCTGAAGGATAAAAGCTTAAGATTTTTACAATCAAATTTTCATTCTGCCAATAATATCAACAAAAGCCTCACTATGGCGTTTACAAATTATTCCTCTGCAAGTTGCTCTGGAATAGTATAATTTTCAAGATGAAGTCTGAAAATGCAAGAGGTTTCCCGTCCCTTGGTCTCCTCAGCCCCACTAATTGCTCCACAAATGTGTGTCTTTCAAAGGCGCCTAGCGTCTGGCAGAAAGCGAGGCTGCCGCCAGAGAATACTAATTTAACGCAATAAAGAGGTAACAGCTGACTACAAAGTTTATCCACTGAGGGGAGCAGAGACAGTGGTGTATTGGTTTTTTTAAAAAACGTGATAAAAATAAAACACGCAAACCAACGGTCTCTGGCAGCACTGTTCATAAAAAGACAACTCAAACCGCTCCGAAAAACCGCAGCTTTTCCTGACACGGGAGCCGGCTCCGGAGGGCTTGTCCGTGCGGCGACCCCACGCGGACAGGACCCCCCGGAGAGCTCGTCCGTGAGGTGACCCGACCAGGACCGAGACCCACAGTCCGGGACCCGCGCCCCCACGCGCGCAAGGGCCGGACCCGCGCTCTGGAAGCTGCAGGCCGGTGAGCCAGGAGGGCTGGGTACTCACCGCGTTCACCCATCTGCTCACGGCAGCCGCTGCCCTGCCGCCAGCTCCCCAGCCGCAGGCACTGCTGGGCGGCGCCCGGCTCTCTGAGGCCGCCACCTCCTCACCTCCCACCCTCGGGGCGCGCCGCCGCGCCGCCGACCTCCACTTCCGGCGCGCGTGAGGAAATGGGGCCGCCGCAGCGGAGCGATCTCGCCACGCCCACGCCCGCCCCGCCCCCGCCCACGCCCGCCCCGCCCCCGCCCCCGCCCCATCCGCGCGTAGTGCTTGGCGAAGAAAGCGCAATAATTAGCATCCAGTACTGATTATAATCCATGATCTGTTACACTGTGTGCGTGACCGCGTGTGTATAGTTCAAAAAACGATTTGTGGAGGCTGGGAGAGTGCGGGAGGCAGGAAACCCCTTTTGCCCGAGCAGGCGTCTACAAGGACGGGAGTACCAGCTTGGGCCGGACGGCTGGCTTTGCAAAAGGGAGGGACTCAAAAGAGGATGGCAGTGCTGATCCTGCCCGGGAACCCTGACTTGGGAGACCGAGGGGGCGTTAAGTGCCTGCGTGGGAAGTGAGCTGAGGAGTGACAGGTCGCCAGAGATGTCTGAGCATCCTCAAGAGTGCTGGGCTGCGTGTTTAGCCCCAGCGAGGAAGCCCTGGCTTCCAGTCACTCCATTTCTTTGGCCTTTAATTTCCTTGTATGTGAAAGGAGGGGATTGGGGTAGATTTTGGAAGTCATTATGGAAAATGACTTCGAGATCTGACGTTGCTTGACTTCAGTGGGTGAGGGGGCAGAAAAGCCATCCCTGACATTCCCATCGTTCAATTGCTGTTCCAGAGACATCCCCAAGGCACTTTGTCAGGCCCCAAGCCGAGCAGTAGAGGAGATACCGGGCATCTGCCTTTGTCTGGGCAGGACATGACTGTGCTAAGAGGGCTTAGGTCTCTTATCTGGGCTCTGCTTTCCGCATTTGGTTACCTTGGCAGGCTTCGTGGACTTAGCCTCTTCAAGCCTGTTTTCTCAACTATGTTATGGGGACAGTAACACAGCATGTACTTCCTAAGATTGTTGTGAGGATTAAACAATTTTGTATTTGAAGTGTTTGGCACTATGCCTAGCAGGTATGTGGTAGGCAGAGCTCATGGCTCTCATGAAGTGCATCAGTTAGAGCAGAAGTCTGGGGTGACTAGGGGGTGCCTCCTGTGGGAGTGGTGGTGTTCTGTGTGTTAGTCGCTTCAACTTTTTGCGACTCCATGGATTGGGGCCCACCAGGTTCCTCTGTTCATGGGGTTTTCCAGGTAAGAATACTGGAGTGGGTTGCCATTCCCTTCTCCAGGGGATCTTCCCAACCCAGGGATTGAACCCAGGTCTCCCATATTGCAGGCAGACTCTTTGCCACTAGGGAAGGTCACTCTAGGTGGTGTTCTGAGGGGTTTCCTAATGACCGCTGTCTTTACTAGTGATGGTTGTTGGGATGTCTTTAAGCCGGATGTTCTCCTTGGATATGTCCTGTGGAAAATCCCATGGGTAGGAGAGTCTGGAAGTCTACTTCTAAGCCAGGCTTGTAGAATATCCTGTCTCTACCCAACTTCAAGGTCTCATTCTGCTCTTATTATCATTTCTGAACAAATGAAAACATTTACAGTTCTGACACCCTTTCCCCCTCAACCTGACTCAAGGGTAAAGAATTCATCTAATTATAGACTCCATGGGTCTCTAAGCTTCTGAAAATAAGGGTCATGTCTTTTGTCTCCCAGGACTTTGCACATAGTGGTCAATAAATATATATTGAATTGGTTATAGTAACACGTAATGATCCCTCTCTTTTCCAGAATCTCTACCATTTGACCAGCTTCTAGAGCAGATGACAAGCCTGATTACATTTTCTGCCTGCCACAACTACACTTCGGTCTGGTTGCCTGGTCATGCTCTAGGGAGAGTCTTTTGATACCTCTATGGAATAGGTTATGGTCTTCAGTTTACAACAGGGAAAACGGAAACTCAAGAAACTGTAGAGGCTCTCTCAGTGCAGGATCTGGCATGAAATCATAGCAGTGTGTCATTTCTTTAAAACTGTTTTTTGAATCCTCCATTAGAATTGTTTTAAAAATACAATTTAGGTGCTGCCATCGATGAATTTAAATTGTAAGCTTATTGACTGCCAAATCATACACTGCTAAGTCACTTCAGTTGTGTTCGACTGTGAGACCCCATAGATGGCAGCCCACCAGGCTCCCCCGTCCCTGGGATTCTCCAGGCAAGAACACTGGAGTGGGTTGCCATTTCCTTCTCCAATGCATGAAAGTGAAAAGTGAAAGTGAAGTGGCTCAGCCGTGTCCAACTCTTAGCAACCCCATGGACTGCAGACTACCAGGCTCCTCCATCCATGGGATTTTCCAGGCAAGAGTACTGGAGTGGGGTGTCATTGCCTTCTCCAAAATCATACAGTAAATATATGTAATTTGAATTTAGAGAGAAGATAATGCATAATGCAAATTCTATGGGAGATAATGGGTGATATACTGGGGCTTATAAAATAGTTCCCTTGGGAAAAATGCTAAAGCGCAACTGTGGTATGATTAGTATCAGAAGGATGTAGTTTAAAGAACCCTAAATCTCCCACCAATCTCTGAGGATTTTCTTTTAAACTATAAAGTTTTCCTCAGCCTGCTTCTGCATGTCTGTGTGCGTGTTCAGTCGTGTCCAACTCTGCCAATCCATGCACTATAGCCTGCCAGTTCCTCTAACCATGGGATTATCTCAGCAAGAATACTACAGTGGGTTGCTGTTTTCTCCTCCAAGGGATCTTCCTGACCCAGGGGTTGAACCTGCATCTCCAGCATTGGCAGGTGGATGCTTTACCACTGAGCCATCTGGGAAACCCAGCCTGCCTTTGAGTCTCTGTCAAAAATAAGTGATGGGTCTGACCCCCTTTCTATGGCAAGCTCTGAATAAATGGCCTTTGCCTGTTTCATTGGGGCAATCTTCATCTGTATCATTTTCCTGGTGGCCCCACCAAGATATGGTCTGCATCATAGTCTGCTTGTTGTCTCAGACTGAAGACTTCAAGCAGATGCGATACATGTGGCCTCCTTGTACCTTGCAATTCTTCATTTGGGGTCTTACCTCTGCTCTCTCTTTTTTTAAACTTCTGCTGTCTTTATGTTAGATTCCTGGGCTATTTAGTTGCAGTCCTGGGCTATTTGGTACTCAGGTTTTGTTGTTGATTCCCATTTGACTGGCATCTTTGATAGAATCAGATCATTCTTTTGCATCTTTTTTGCTGTCTTTTGTGTTTCTATTTTGTGTTGTACTGTCTAAAAGTGTTGTCTGTCAGGAGGAGGAGAGTTATGGTGCAGAACACAGGCAGAGCCTCCTCGACCTGTGAGTCTAGGGTTCAGCCATGAGGACAAACTTTATTGCAGTTGTCAGTAAAACTGGATGGGGTTCTTCCATCTCAATTATGTGTCCTGAGAGACATGAGGTGCACAAGCATGACATTCCGATCTGATGTTGCCGGCTCTCATCGTGTTCCCTAAGTCTAATTCCTCTCCTCCTCCAGGAAACCTCCTGCTTCTTATATTGTTTCTTTGCAACATCAACCAACTCTTGGGTCTCTCTCTCTAAATGGCATAACTTCACCAAGGATGCTCTGGGCCTTCTACTCTGAGGAACATTGACTTTGAACAAGTTTGTTCATTTGAGAAATGCCTTTGAAATTATGCACCAAAAACTAACGGGGAACAGAATCAACCTGTTTATGAGTAGAGGAGTCCTCAGGAATCTCACCAATAGTCCCCAATACTCTGGTGTATATTTAATATTGCATTATTTTTGGTGCATGCCCCAGATAAATACTGAAACTGAACCTGACACTCCATGGGCTCACAGTTCCACTGTTATGGGAAAATAATCAGAAGAGAACCTATTAAAGTTCATATAGATCCTACCAAACCATTGCTTAAACTTCCCCAATAACCCTTGAAACTGTAAGCATAGTAAGGAATCCAACTGATAGTTGAAAGCCTTAGATCCAAAGGTCTGCTCATACCCTGCCATTGTAATATGCCCACATTACAAGGACAGGTTTAAGACTGCAGGACCATCAATAAAATTGTTACTCCTCACTTCTTAACTCAAATACCATCCTGTTACTCCTCACTTAACTCATACTTTCTGTAGTGAATCTTTGCTTAGCTTTTTCAGTGTGCTTCTAGATCAAGACAATCAACTGCTTTCTTTGTGTGTGCATGGTAAAATATACATAACATAAAATTCACAATTTTATCCATTTTAGAGTGCACAGATCAGTGACATTAAGTACATTCACATCCTGATGCAACCATCACCACCATGTCTAGAACTTTTTAATCACCCCAAAACTGAAACTCTACCAATTAAACACTAACTTGCCATTTTCCCTCCCCCCGCCACTGGCAACCACCATTTGACTTTCTGTATCTAAGAATTTGACTGCTGTAAGTACTTCATGTAAGTGGAAAAATCTAGTGTTTGTCTCTTTGTGGTCTCATTTCATTTAGCATGACGTTTTCAAGTTTCATCCATGTTGCAGCACATGTCAGAATTTCATGCCTTTTTAAGGCTGAATAATAGCAGTCAATACCTTTTCTGCCTTCATCTGGGAGGGAATATGTTACAGCAGCAAAACTTTAGGGCATCAATCCTCGGGTTCACGTTTCACAACTAAGAAGTAATCTGGAATTCCACATAATTGGAAGGCTATTCCAATAGAGGACCTCAAACTGAGGATTCTGAGACCCCCAAAAGTGGCTGATCTTCAGAAGCAGGGAGCTGACTCAAGACCTTTAGAACAAGCAGATGACCTAGGATAGTGCGCAAGATATAGAATAGTTCTCCCCAAGATATTAGACCAAAAGCCTGTCTAATTCTTGTGTGTGTGTGTATTTTTATTGGCTTGCTTCTTCTTATTCTCATTTTCTGTAGATCTCTGGTTGTCATTTACCAATAATGACCCTTTTCCTCATCTGTCTTTTCTCTTTATTACAATGGTTATGTCAGAACATACTCATTCTAACACCATTGATAGATTATCCCAAGAAGTAGCCACTGCCCTAGATCTTAAACTGACTGCTGAGTCTACCCTCCATCTAGAGACCCCCGTGATGAAAACCACAAGGAAGCTATCATCTCATCAAAGGAGACAATAAGAATTACAGTTGATGGCAGCTCCATTTGCAGCAACATGGAAAATCACCTTAAACAAGTTCACCTGTGACTTTCCTTGTGTCCTGCTTTGTCAGAAGAAAAAAAAAACAAAACAGTTATTACAATCTAGGTAATTGCCAGACCTTAGGTCTGAATTCTGGAGAAGGAAATGGCAACCCACTCCAGTGTTCTTGCCTGGAGAATCCCAGGGACAGGGAAGCTTGGTGGGCTGCCATCTATGGGGTCGCACAGAGTTGGACATGACTGAAGCGACTTAGCAGCAGCAGCAGCAGGTTTGAATTCAGTGACTTTCACAGAGTGATAAGTCAAATATTTGCCACCTGTAAAAGACCAACAGTGACCCAAACACGTAGCACAACTCATGTAAGCCCTGGTTCCAGCCTTCTGTTATGAGTAACTTCTTTCCTAGATCTCCATTGTCCCTACCAGATATTACATCTTTTGTAATCAGGATGCCTGGTCCTGTTTCCTTTGGGCTTCCCTGGTGGCTCAGCAGTAAAGAATCCACCTGCAATGCATGAGATGCCAGAGATGCGGGTTCAATCCCTAGATTGGAAAGATCCCCTGGAGAAGAATATGGCAACCCACTCCAGTTTTCTTGCTTGGAGAACCCCACAGACAGGGGAGCCTAGTAGGCTACAGTCCATAGAGTTGCAGAGTCAGACACGACTGAAGTGACATAGCATGCATGCACACAACATCTCATGCAAGTTAGTAATAATATTCAAAGACTTGTCTATACACAGACTCTAAGTCTCTAAATGACCAAGGCTGAAAATTCTGAGTTCCAAAACAAAGCCAGCCTTGATTATGCAGCACTCAACCTGGAGGAATTTCTGTCTCATTGTTTATGTGAACAATTAGAGCAGTGTTCCATCAGTAGAAATCATGAATATAGATTTGTAAGAAACTTAGCACTAACTCTGGCAAAAGACATTAGCAGTACCGCCTCTTCCCCAGATGGAACACCGATCAGTCCCATCTTGTTAACACAAGTAGTGATGGACAGTTGCATTGCTCTAGATTTCTTGTTGGTTAGTCAGGATCTGTGCCATTCCTAATACCCTCCTTGTGTCATTGAAACGGGGAAGCTGGGACAGACAATACAATGCCTTCAGGCAAAGCTACTTCACTCTCTAATAAATTTGATCCTCATGGTCTATATGGGATTTGTGCTTGGCTTGGGTTGGGATTCTTGGTTCAATAAACTTTACAGGGTTTATTAACTGTTCTTGTTTTTGTCCTAGTGCTCATGATGCTGGTTCTTTGCGTCTATCTGGGACCCAGATGCTTCTGAACAGCCACTTTCTTGACAGGTGATCAACATGATGATACAACAGGAAGGTAAGGGAAAATCAAGTCCAAACAACCATGGCATATTACCTCACATTTGTTAGAATGACTCTTACGGGAAAAACAAAACAAAACAATCAATAGGGACTTCCCTGGTGGCCTAGTGGTTAAGACTCCGTGCTTCCAGAATGCAGGGGATATGGGATTGGTTGCTGGTCTGGGAATTAAGATTCCACATACTCCCCTCAGCATGGCCAAATAAATACACATTGAAAGTAAATAAATAAATATAATCCATCCTTTAAAAAAACTACCTCACAATACAGTTAACCATGCAGATGACTGAAAAATCAGCCTCTAAGCGGTGAAGGCCTGGATTTATAAACTTCCTTGTATTCATCAACTTTCAAGCAAAAAAAGGACCAAAAGAGAGGAACTGAGAGACTGAATATGCAAACAGACAACGGCCAGCCCACGTAGAACCAAAGAACTCCAACCCGTAACCTCTGCAGTAACCAGCCCCAAATGGTCAGGATCTGGTCAATGACTGCCAGACTCCCTGTTTTATTTTGCCCCAATTTCCAACTTGAAACCGCCCAAAGAAAGCCAAATATATCCTCCAAGTGAATCACCTAAGATGCTCAGTTTCTAGTTACTTTAGTGCCTTCAGCCTCCTCATGCCAATAGCCTCCAATCACAGTATACCTTAAGCCTCCCCCACTATTTCTCTTTTTTCCGGTAAAGCTTTCTTCCTCCTCTGCCTGCCTTTGAGTCTCGCCAAAAGCAAGAAGATGGTGGTCTCTTCCTTTGCAAGAGCAAGTGCAGAATAAATAAACCCTGCTCATTCTCTTTTGGTGGTCTTATTTATTTCTACAAAGCTATATAGATGATTCAACTCTCTTAAAAAGTACAATTTCCTGGGAATTCCATGGTGGCCCAGTGGTTATGACTCCATGCTTCTATTGCAGGGGGCATGGGTTCAGTCCCTGGTTGGGGAACTTAGATCCTGCAAGCCACAACAGTGCAGACAAAAAACAATTCTATTTTTTGCCACAACACTTCTTTTCATTTCTTTCAATGACTATCCTTTGAGAAACTTCCATCTTTCCCTCTTCTGGGTCATTCCTGACATTAAAAATTCTTTCCTATGGGCACTTCCCTGTTGATCCAATGGCTAAGACACCACGCTAAATAAACACATACATACATATATTTGTTTCCTGTAATCTTATCTTTCTTTTCATATGTTCATGAAGTCCTCCAACCCCTTTGCCCTGGAGTTCTGAAAAAATCCAAGAACTTTGACTTCTCATGTCCTGTGGCCAGAGAGTCTCAAGGAAAATTTTCAAGCTTTTTAAAACTCCCAGAAAAAAAAGGTACAAAGCATGGAGCAAGTCACTTGCTCTTGTTGAGAGGAGCTCCTAAGGGCAGAAGCTGTGACAAGGCACATATGGGCTCCCTGAAGTCCTTCAAAGTCCCTTGCCTCCGGTAACAAGAGGCAGCCTTATGTTCTTTCCTTCCAGGCTATGTGTGATCAGTTGCTCAGTCGTGTCCAACTCTCTGCGCCCCCATAGACTGCAGCCTGCCAGGCTCCTGTGTCCGTGGGATTTCCTAGGCAAGAATACTGGAGGGGGCTGCAATTTCCTACTCCAAGGGATCTTCCCAACCCAGAGATTGAACCCCAGTCTCTTGTACCTTCTGCATTGGCAAGTGGATTCTTCACCACTGTGCCACCTACGGCTAGACCCTTTGCAACCCACAGGAATGACTTTCCTCTAAGGGAAACTGAAAAGTGCAGAAAAGGACTGGACCACAGGTGAAAACCAAGTGCAGCCTGAAAGAATACCACTGACAAAACTGACATCAATAAAAATAGGGATGTAAAAAATGAACTTTGCATTTTTATTAAAAAAACTGATGATATGCATGATAAATACAGTCTCTGAAGGATCTAAATTTATTTTTCTTCAAAAATGATTTTTTCCCCCTTAGTTTTAGAATGCACTTACCTCACCTGCCCACACCAGTTTTGAACTTGAACTGCACAGTGTCATCTGAAAGGACGCAAGATCATGGTCTCTCCTGGGGTGGTACAGAAGTCCTATGGTCAGTGATTGGCGTGGTCTCTGGTCGCGGCTCCCTCCATGTGCCTGGCCCAGTTCCTGTGACACTGATGTCCCTGAAGCTGACACAGCGAGACGGCCTCCCTGTCACAGCTCCTCTGAGAGATCGCCATTCGCCAGGTCCTGTGACTTAGCACATTCCAGAAACATCTGCAAAAATATCTCGTCACTTGGCACAGCAATTGAAACCTGAGGTGCACAGATTAACCGGGATTTCTTTCAAGCATTCACGTACGTGCCTCTTTAATTCCGGGAGTGAAGCTTATCCTCCCAGCTGTTAGTTAACACAGCCACCCATCCAGCCTCTTCTGGAGGCACAGCACCATACTCCACACTGAAAAACTCTCTACATACAGGTTCTGGTTTCTCCTGATCTCAGCCAAGAATTATTGATGTGAATCCCAGCTCCCTAAAGAAGTGGGAAACTCTACAAAGTTCTTTTAATTATTAAAAAAACAAAACAAAACAAAACCTTTGGCTGTGCTGGGTGACATGTGGGGATCTTAGTTCCCTGACCAGGGATCAAACTCATAACCCCTGCCATGGAAGCACAGAGTCTTAACCACTGGACTGCCAGGGAAGTTCCTATAAAGTTCTAGTGAGCCTGCCATGGTTGTTGCCGTGGAGAAGGGACGGAGTGGTGCAGGCAACCTGAGTGGATGGTGCTTTCTGGATGTAGAGGCCCACCCAGAGGGTAAGCACCACGGGCAAAATCACACGGAAGGGAGGGTGTGCCCCCACTGCGGCACATGCCCTTCAGACCCACTCTTACTGCATCTTTCCAGGGACAGAGAGGTAAGGATTTCTTCCACACTTTCTAGAATCACCCTATATACCACCATCCAAATACCCCATATATAAACATGCTCAAAGGAGAAGAGGGAAATATCCACTCCTCTGCCTGGAAAAATGCTCTGTTTCTAGTGGGGGAAACTCTGCTTTCCCTTTTATGCTAAGTGTTTGTCCAAGACGTTCTCAGACATTATATTCAAATACCTGCTCAGTTGCTCAATTGTGTCTGACTCTTTTGTGACCCCATGGCCTGTAGCCCACCAGGCTCCTCTGTCCATGGAATTTTCCAGGCAAGAATACTGGAACAGGTAACCATTCCCTCCTCCAATATTCAACTACATTTCTAGCCAAATAAGCTGACCTTGTGGCTAAGCAATCCTGTGTGGAGCCTGGTGGAGAATGTGCCTTTTCAGAAAAATAAACCACATGTAGACACACACACTACTTATGGAATGTTTCTCTGCTTGAAAAAGGAGTTTTTCGTATTTTAGTATTAGCTTTTTTCAACACGGGTTTCTAAACATTCAGAGGCAAACAACTGAGTCTAGAAATTATATTCACTTCCCATCCCTGAGGTCTAGATTGAAGGAGGCGCTGAGGGCCAGGAGCTGGAGCACCGTGGGCCTGGGGCAGCCCTTGGGTGGCTCACGCATGACTGTGTGCACACGTGTGCACCCAAGGCCCTCAGTGTCCAGTGCACAATGTAACCGCTAATCAGACTTATGTTGCTAATAACTCGTGTTTCCCTACTGACCCACCACCTGCTCCTTGCCAGGTTTCTGAGGAGCTCATAGCATTCCTGCATAACCCAACAGGAAGTCATAAACAGAAGCATTTAGTATTTTAGATTTCATAGTGGCTCAGGGCAAAGTTTTTCCTCCAGCAGACCTTTCAGTCATGACAATGCCTTTTACAGTCTCTCTCAGAAGTGTCCAACTCCAGCTTCAAGAAACAAACAGCAAATTGCAGAGAAGAGCAAATACCTGAACTCGACATTGGCTGCTGCTCTGGTTTAGGGAAGGAATCCTTTGAGTGGCAGAACAAGCTTAGTTTTCACAATTACTATAAATGCAGCTGTTTGTGTACATATTATACAAGGCAAGTCAACAACATCACCAAGTGGCCCCACAGTCCTTCAATCAGTCTTACTTCCCCAGTGGTCACCACAATAGATGCCCTTGTGACATCTTACTCCTTATATGGAAACTTTAAAATCAGAAACCTAATGTTTCCAACCAGAAAGTTAACAAGAGAAAAGAAGTTTACACATTGTACAATACATGATTTTATTTACATAACTGAAATGATTTTCTTAGTCACCTTGACTACAAAAGCAAATTGACACGGGATGGTTTAATAACCTTTCATAAATAGATTTAACAAATTTTAAAACAGATTGTTACTTAATACTCAGTAACACTTAAATACTTAGTAACTTCTGTGTATATGCATATGAAAATTGTCTGATAGACTAACAAGTATGAATACCTGGATAACTCAGGAACAGACAATTAGGTTATGAGTCAAGGGTTAACTCCCCACCACTGGGTCAGCCAGTTAAACTTGGAGTTCTCCCCGTGCTGAGGACAAACTGCTACAGCCTCTCACGCTGAGTAGGCATTTTTAATAACTTGAGAAAGTTTCTCCCTCCTTCTGCATTTAACAAGACGATCATTAAGCACATCTGAAACCCACAAGTTTACTACCATGACTAGATACCTGTAAAAGAACTTATCACAGTGTGTCTGAACAATGGCTCAAACTAAAGCCATGTTGCATCTGCAGTTAAGTGTTTTTCCCGTGCTCTCCCTGGGTGTGTGCACACACACGTGCGTGCACATACACACACTCACACACATACGGCTCCTCCACATAACTCATCCAAGCCTTCTTGGCCACAAAAATGCCATAATTTTACCACTTTACCACTTTGGTGAAATGGCTATAAAATCCAGCGTTTTCATGAGACATCGTTAAGTTCTTTCACAGTGCTTTAAGTTTGAAACCCAGGCAGTGTTTTGGCAACCAACCCTCTCCTGCAAAGTGACAGCGTTTGGACAGAAAGAAGAGCCCCTGGGACTTCCCGAAAGCCACCCCCGCAGGATGGGAGGAGTGCTGAGTGTCTGTGACCACAAACAAGCAGTGAAGAATGACAAGAAGCGTATGAGTCATGGTCAGAACCTAAGAACAAAAATGTCTTGCCATAGCAGCGTTACGTTACAAACACAGGAAGAATGGACACATGTAGCTTTTCACACAAGCTCTATAAGAGCCAAAACACTGTCGTTTCCCCATCAGAATCGTCATCAGAGGTGTCACAGTCCTTGGTCATTTGTCGACCCTACTTCTAACCTAACTAGCTGAGACTGAGCTCAAGTCCCAACCACGAACGTGCGAGATGAGCCCCTGCCACTTTGGGGCACTGGATGGGTAGGTACTGAAGGCTGTGGTGGGGGAGGCTGGGGAGTTTGCAGCAGCCAAGTCTCTGTGGTCAGCAATCCTTGGATATGAGTCCACTCCACTCCAAGGCCCCCTCCTCCATACACTTCTCATCACAGGGGTGTGATCTCTCAGCCAGGTGGACAAATGTGTCCTAAAAGCCCCCTCCCCTCACACCACCTACCTACATACTAAATGTGGCATCATGTTTCTCCATTGTGCTAAACCTAAGGATCATTTTAATCATAATAAGAATCAAATGTCTTCCTAAGAAAAGGTTACATGATTAAAAAAAAAAAAACAGGATATTGAAGGTTGCGGTGAGGCCTGTCCAGAAGTCCCCTCTTCCCCTCCAGCCCTGGTTGGGCTCTGACATCCCTATGCGGCCTGGCCAGGCTCTTGTTCTGAACAAGGACAGGTCGTCTGGGCCAGGTTTTTTTTCCCCTGCTGCCTTTTTTGGTGTGTGTGCTTCATGTTTAAATCATGTGGCCTTGTTTGGAGGCAACCAGAAAAAATCAAACAGTTCAGGTAGTGAGTGAGGGACCCATACGTGTGAGCGCGGAGTGCGTGGTGCCCACGGACGCACCGGCTGGGCGCTGCCGAGGGCGGAAGAAGAAGGAACACCTGCACCGTCCAGCGCGCTACATCTGCTGGGTGGCAAGCCTGCCAGCCAGTGTGAAATGTGCAAGTAGGGGCCGGCAGACCTTCTGTTCTCAGCATGTGTCTTCCCCTTGCGAGTCCATTACTTTTCACAAACAAATGTTAACTATCAAACGCGTCCATTAATTGTGCCGCTGAGGGTGAAACCATCCAGTTAGCATATACACTATCATTTGCATATCTTGGACACCCAATGTTGGTGCCAGCGGCTCTCGTGAGTGGTACAGGACTCTCTTCAGGCCAGTTCGGGTCTGACATGCCTAAAAATGAAAACAGATCATTTGTTCTGCGCTGAAGAACCCAAACTTCATGTGCAGACAGTAAGGCCTTGGCAAAACTCCCTTTGAGGTTCAAACCAAACTTCTGGTTTCTGGGCCAACTGCCTGCAGGGTTTCGTGCTCCAGGTTTCCAAAACATGGGTAATGTTTGGGGGAAGGGGGGAACATCACATGTTCTCTTGGTAACTGTAGCTTACCAGAAACTACCAATTTTGACTTTTACAAGCTTCAGATTCTCAAATCTGATCAATCTCTGGTGACCTGTTTAACTCTTTCTGTAAGGCAGCATAAAGCATCAGCACCTTGCTGTACTGCCTGGCTTACTGCAGCAGGAAGCTTCTATAAAAAGTGCTCTAACGTAAAGGAGCCTACTTGTCTTCCATCCCAGCCTACTACAGAGGAGAGGATCTTCCAAATCAAGGGCACACGCAGCCCAGTCCCACAGCGTCGACGGGACAAATGGCAAGAAACACTAGCCAGCAAGGAATCACTGACCCAGGAGGCATGCAAAAGGAACAACCTCGGCTGAGAAAGGCTTCAGACTCCAAGATTTCAAAACACTCCATGATGAAGTTAGGAAACAGGAAAAAAATTTCAAGTATTGAAGACAGAAGAAGGAGTTTTGGCAAGAACCGCATTTACTGTCCATTGCAAGACCACAGCACCACAGACTACGTTCTTTCAAAAAGCATTTTGCTCCAGCTTTTAGCACTGACTTCATAAGTGACAACTGTCATGACAGTGTGTGATACAAAGGATGTGAAAACAGCAGTCTGTGTGTGTCCCCCCAGCCAATGGTGGTCCCCAGCACTGGGTGGCCTCCAAGCCCCCCCACCCCCACTCACCCAGACAGAGCCTGGGGGGATGCTGGCTGTGTTCTCTGTGCAGGCAGGGTAGTGCTGGTTCCGCCTTTCTAGATTAAATGCCTCCCCAGGTCAGGAAAATGTACCCCAGTAGTTAAATTAGAAGTACCATGACTATGTCCCCACCCTGGAAATGATTGAGTCATCATTTCTCAATAGCCCCTGAGAGTTCTGCCCCGCCCTCTCCTCTAACATCTTAAGCTGCTGGGCAATGTGGTCATCACACATATTTTCACATCCTTTAAAAAAAACACAGTTGTAAAAAAAAAAAATGCCTGAATGTAAACGGATGCAAAGTCAGACATTTACAAACAAAAAGATTCAGAGCAGACTTTGGTTTCATTCAAACCAGAAACTCTTAAAAAGCTTTACAGAGAGTAAGGACAGTGCAGAGAGCAGGAACAACGTGACTAGAATCTAGTAAATGCATGTGAAATTCTACCATAGAGTTTGTTTTCAATCCACGTGGAGGGGAGGGTGCGAGGGAGGGGAGCGTTATTACAGTCCACCAGGGGCGTCTCCTCCTCCGACAGGCCGTCGTCATACAGCAGGGAGTCAGATGGGGTGGACGCGGCCAGGTCCAGGTAGTCCTGGAAGGGAGAGACAGCTGGTCACCCCTGGAGCCGGCCACTGCTGGACACGCCCACCCCAGCCCCCACCCACACCCTGCCTGAGAGCAGAAGCCCCAGCCGAGTCCCACCCTGCACCTATCAACCTCTCGCGAGATCTGAGCCCCTGGCCAGGGTTGCCAGAACTGAGTTCCCCCAGCCTCTGCCTCATCCGGCCCTGCTCTGTGGTCCTCATCGCAGAGAATCACCTCCTTGGAGGCAGAAAGGTGTTCATTCATTGTCCTGGTCCTCTCTCTGCAGCGCTGGGGGCACTAGCCCCGGCACTGGAGAACGGGCCTGTTTATAAAACCTGAGGCTCTGGGATTGCAGCCCCATGACTCATGTGGGAAGGCCAAGACACATTCCCCGTCTGCTCCACACTTTCCGGCTT
Organism: Bos taurus; assembly: GCF_002263795.3. Taxonomy (NCBI): domain Eukaryota; kingdom Metazoa; phylum Chordata; class Mammalia; order Artiodactyla; family Bovidae; genus Bos; species Bos taurus. The sequence continues at coordinate 13,518,056 of NC_037355.1, read as the reverse complement.
CCCTCCAGGCACTCCTGCCATCTCCAACATCAAGTCAGGACGGAGAAATCTGAGTCATCGGTGTGGGTTTTGGATAAGACGCTGCTAGAGGCTTCAGCTCCCAAGCAGGATGATTTGTGAGGACCAGCTACTTCCACTGCCCTGGTTAAAGGTGTCAAGAATGCTTTCAGTGTGTTTCTGGCTGGTTCTCAGCATTGTTCTAGGAAAGCTGTCTGTAGGCATCAGCTATTACCTCTGTTTAGGGTGAATCATAGGATTTGCCCAAACGATACACTGAGGTTGGGTTTTATTCCAAGGGGCCCAGTCCATGCATCTTGCTTTCCATGTTTGGAGAAATGACAACTTTCAGTAACTGTGTTAATGTAAGGATGAAACCACCAGAGGGCAAGCAAGGTCTGTGTCTATTTTCTTTACCTGTATCCCCAGCATCTAAGGCAGAATAAGGGAGGCGGCCCATTGCCCAATCAATATTAGTGGAAACTGTTGTCTTCCTCCATCACCTAGAGTTGTAAACTGGAGGCACACGGATACGTTGTTTGGCCCACACTGAGCTTTTGGAAATTGCTATAAAAACTGGGAAACATAAACATCCCTGAAAATTCAAAAGCCCTGGCGCTCATATTCCTACAGGTTACATGTGTCTATGGTGAGAGGTCCTTCAGAGGCAGCTGGTGGGCTGCTGTTTGTCACAGTTTCCACTGCTCCTTTCACTTCCCACCTCTAGCAGGACCCTTCATAGAATCTGAATTTAGGACACATTCATTCCAACTCTACTTTTTCAAGTTCCATTATTGAAAATAATTTTGTTCGGCTTTGGAACATCTTCTTCCCACCCCTGTCTGTGGAAGGGCTCTTCCTAAGTGTCAAGGTAAAAGTCCTAGAAGTCCAAGAGGCCTGGATGAAGGATAAAGGCTCGTGCCCGCCCCCCACTCTCCCCACCTGGAGACATGACCATCTCACTCTGCACAGCCGCACTCTGCCTTTGCACTGGGAATTCCACGAACCAGGATGAGGGAGGTGGCACCAGGGATTGGCTCTGGGTACTCACTCTGCTCTTAACCATCATCTTATCCAGGTCTTTGCTGATGTCGGCAAACACTGGCCTCTTGTCTGGTTCCTGCTTCCAGCACTGCAGCATCAGATTGTACCTGGTGGGACAAACAGGTGGGTGGTGACAATCCAGCAAGGATTGCCCAGTCACAGCCACCACACCCAGTACAGTGCACCCTGGGCCCCAGAGGCTGTGTTCCCAAACCCCAAGGCTGTTCCTGTGTCACTGACATCGTCCTCTGAGTTGGGCCAGGGTATGATGGGTCAGCAGGGGCTCACAGTGTCTGGCGCTGTGGTCCAGCCATGCTCACTATGGCAGCTACTGCAGAAATGCCAGTCCTTAAAACTCTTATGAAGGATGAACTGGGTATGAACACAAACACCTGCCAAGCACACTCTGTCTTGCACCTCCCTCCCTCCCCTGGGGCTCTGGCAGGGCTGCAGGGGCCACCCTGTGGGTGAGTGCTGGGCCTGTGCTTGCCAGTCCAGGGTGCCCAGGGAAGCAGCACCTACTCACCCTTGCACTCCCACAGCCCCGAGCCAGGCACATGGCAGGTGCATGACAGATCTTGTAGAATGAATGGACCAGTGTGTTTTCGCCCACGGACGACCCCCTCTCATGTGTTCTCAACCTATCCTTCAAGGATCATCTGATGGAACCACCATTTGATGAGAGAATTCTGGTGCCCTTGAGCTGAAGTCCAGGCGCCACCTGCCTGCTCTTTGGCTGCCTTGGTGTCTCCACTTGGGTGCTCCCCTGTATGCACCCCTGGGGCCATTCTGAATTACCTTCCCCTCCCCAAGCACCCTGGGACAGGTCTTCAGCCTTGGACTGAGGCTGCTCCCTCGGTCTGAAGCACCCCCTCATCCTTCCACCACCTCTCCTGGGGTCCTGCTCCCCCTCAGCCTTGTAAGTCCCCCCAGGAGGCCCACCCAGCCCCAAGTGGAATCTGGGTCCCCAGCATCTGCCATCATGCCCAAGGGTGGTTTTCTGTGCTTTTGTCTCAGCCTGTCGCTTCCAGCTGCCCAGTCCGCCTGGGGCTGGCACCCAGGGCTGCCCAGCAGCGGGAAAAGGATGAGTGCACGTGACCCCACTCTGCCAAAGCCCGGAGTGTCAGTGTCTGGGGAGGCTGGACCAGAGAAAGCATGCTCACATCTCCTCACTGCAGTTGTCCGGCCTCTCCATCCGGTAGCCTGTCTTCAGAAGGTTGAAGAGCCGCTCTGGAGGAATCCCAGGGTAGGGGTTGCCGCCCAGGGTCACAATCTCCCACAGCAGAACGCCAAAGGACCACCTGCAGAACCAGAGGGCCAATGAGTGGCTGCACTGGGTCTCTGGCGCCCTCAGCACCCCAGATATCCCCTCCCCGAGCAGCAACAGGACCCGAGTTCCCCGTACTGAGATTGGTCCAAGTGCCCACGGTTTCAGCCTGGGCTGACCAGACAGATGAAAGTGGAATGGAGATGGGAACAGGTGTCTGCCTGCCCCTCCCTGACCCTCCGACAAGCTGCTGCCCAAGCTCAGCCCCCACACCCAGAAGGGGCAGGTGGCTGACCCGAGGTCAAGCTCTGTAGCATCAGGGAATGCAAACGAGCACAGTGAAAAGCAGGTGGAACCAAGGCCGTGGGGCGCTGGGGGCACTCTGCAAAACCCCTTCACTTATTCTGTGTGCTTGGAAATTTTCATAAGATGTTAGAAGGAAAAAACACTGCAACGGGAAAATACCTAACTGTGAGGGAAAATTTACTGTGAAGTGGGGACAAAACAGCATTATCACACAAGCCCGCTTACAGTAATTAAGAATATATACCTGCATGCCACAGACAAATCTAGGCAAGGCCTGTGAGGGCTGGGCCGAGTTATTTAGGGATGGTGGGGTCCCAGTGACTTTTAGTCTTCGTTACGCTCTCCCCTGCATTTCCAGTTGTTTTACAGTCAGCTTGGTAATCAGAACACAGCTGTTAAAACTGTAAAGAATTGCCTTTTCACAGCCTACCTTATTCAAAACATGCACGGCTGTTTACCGCAGAACATTTGGAAACAAGTCTGTTGTGGTTTTGAAAACTATCGAGAATGTAGTTGGACTTGGAAGACTGAGTTTTGGTCTTGGAGCAGCTTGGGGTACTGGAAACCCACTCAAGGTCACCCCACCCTAAACTTGTCTCTGGGTGGGGACAAGTCCCCGGGGACCTGCTTGAAGCCAGCTCATACTCAGGCCCACAGAGAGGGGACTGTTTGGCTTGTGTGTCACTGAGATGTCCAAAGAGAGGGCAGGGGAGGCGGGGCAGGCGATGGGGTCTGCAGCCATGGCTCATGCCCTCATGCATTCCACGGTGGCACTCAGGACTACTGCCTGGGCCCTTGCCATCTGCTGTGTGAGTACACAAAGCTCCCCCACCCGCAGCCCCCGAGTTTGGGGAGGTCATTCTGGACGGTTGGAATGAGTTGACAGGCACTCAGGGCAGCTCTGTTCCCCAGTGGAGCTGCCCAGACAGGTGCATACGTGTAACCTCCACCCCAGGAAGGCAACATCCAGACTCACACATCACTCTGGGTGGTATAGATATGATCGAAGAGGGACTCAATGGCCATCCACTTGACTGGGATCCGACCCTAAGGAGGGAGTCAAAGAAAGGCATTAATGTTGCTCTGAGATCCTGGGACCTGGTGTGGGGGGGCATGTCTCAGGCTCTTTCAGCTCTGAGGGGATGCTGAGTAATGACTCCAGTGTGTTCCTGGGTGCAGACCAGCAGCACAGCCTCACAGGGGCTGGCGTCCCAGCCCCACCTTCCAAAGCTTGGCTGAGACACTGGAGGGAGCCAGTCGGCCTGCCCACAGCTGTATAAGGCGTGCTGGTCACGCACCACTTCCCAAGGAACTGATGCTGAGTGCAAGCCAGGCCCCACTGTGGCCACTTCTGGGGAGATCAGGGGCACCCTGAGTGCTGCCCAGTGTGTAGGCTGGAAGCACTTCCATCGAGATCTCCCCTGATATCTGAGGGTGAAGGAGTTTGGGAAACCGACATCCAGTGTTTCCACCTTGGCAATTTCTGACACAAATGAACACACTAAAGGCCCTTCTGAGAAGCTCTGAGGGAAGAAATCAGTGTGAGTGTCTTGAGTCTGGTTTTTCCCACTTATTTTATCCCAGGGCCCTTTTAGCATCCTCTGAAAGACTGCCCTCCACCATGGAGAGGCTGGGGTTCAACCTAACAAATCCTCTCTAATGCAACTTAAGAAAGAGCTTTTTGGTACAAATAGATCAGGTGGCTTTCCTGGTGGCTCAGTGGTAAAGAATCCACCTGCAGTGCAGGAGATGCGGGTTTGATCTGTGGGTCAGGAAAATCCCCTGGAGAAGGAAATGGCATCCCACTCCAGTATTCTTGCCTGGAGAATTTCATGGACAGAGGATCTTGCTGGGCTACAGTCCATGGGTTGCAAAGAGTTGGACATGACTGATTGATTAAACAACAACAAATAGGTCAGCCTCAAGGCACAAATCAATTTAAAAAAAGGCATTTGCTTTGGATTTTAATGCATTTATTATAATTCCTTTTTAAAAAAAGTACTATTTAGGATTCATACCCTACATGAAATGTGACTGCTTCGAGGGTGTGTGTTTCTAACAATGCCACCCACAGGCTGTGCTCTCAGGGGCCGAGTTTGGGCACCTTGTGCTTCCTTGCTGGGTGACACAGGGCCTTCCCGAGGACCAGTGCATCAACAGGAAGTTCCATCCACCCCCCTCCACGGGGTACAGAGCACCCCACTCCACTTCCCCTTCAGCACTTCTAAGACGTGCTGTCACAACGGAAACCCAACAAGAAATCAAACGTCATCCTCACAGCCCCAGGACCACCTGGGCTTCTCTCGTCCCTCAGAACAAAGCTGAAGTGTATGTCGTGGCTTTCTGTGTTTTTCTTTTTGAGCAGCATCTGTTCTGAATGCCAGCTTAGCTGTGTGTTTTGAGGGGGCCTGTGATCTGCCCTGTCTAGTCTGTCACAGGGAAGCTACTGGAGAGGGGTTGAGAGAATAACAGCATCAAGAGAGTCAAGACCAATGTCACAGGGAAGGGGACCACACCAGGGAACCAGGTTTCCCAAGAAGGGGCCCGAACCACCTGTTTCAGTGACTTGGAAAAAAGCTTCCCAAATCTCTACCCTGCGACTCCGGACTTTGTCTCCAGGACCCTCTTGATCGCCTTCCAAACTCGCTTAGTCAGCGCTTCCTAGGCCCTTGGACCAGGAGCATACCCTGCTGTAAAGTGGTTCATCCCCTTCTGTGAAGAATGACTAGCAAGCTTGGGTTTAATTCATTTTTTTTCCCCAAGCGAAGGACTAAAGTTACACAGAGTAAAACAGTGACCTTCACTCTGCAGCAGTGAGAGGAACAACTGCAGACAAGAAGACTGTTATTTCTGCAGTGGTAGGTGACCTTTAGAAGTGATAGTGATGAAAAGCAAGAGAAGCTGCAGGAACCCCGCTCCCCAGCAGGCAGCTCCGAAACAGCACGTGTGGCTGTGAGGAAGAGAAGGAACAGGCTCAGGACTGAGTCCTGCTCTGGGTCTCTGGAGACCCAGGACTAGGGAAGAGTTAGGGGATGTGGACTGGAAGTTTACACTCTAAAAACCTGCTTTATCTTCTTCAGATTAAAATCTGTCCCCACCCCGTGGGCACCCTGACCACTGCCCTCTGCCCTCAGGCCAACACACCCCAGGACCTGGTACCTTGCTCCTCTTCACATAGGAATCCTCTTCATAAACATCTCGGGACAGACCAAAATCTGAGATCTTCATCCTGCGGCCCTCAGCTACCAGGACGTTTCTGGCTGCCAAGTCCCGATGGACAAGCTGTGGGGAAGACAACAGCAGGGACCCCTGAAACCCGGGCCCATCACCGGCAGACGGGGCGCAGGGCTGGGGTGGCACGCACCTTCATCTCAGCCAGGTACTGCATCCCTCGTGAGATCTGCCAGGCAAAGGAGATGAGGTCGCCCATGGTCAGGGCCCGCTCCTCCGGGTTGTCCAGGTAACTGGAATTGCGGCTGCCCCCGCTGCCCACGTAGCCAGGCCCCGCCTTGCGGCTCTCTCGGAGGAAGCCCCGCAGGGAGCCGTACTTGGCATACTCCACGATGAGGAGCAGTGGCCCTGGGGGCAGAGTGGTAGGTACGTGGGCTGGCTGCCTAGGTGGCCCTGGGCAGGCAGAAGTTGGGCCAGCATGCGGCAGTCACTTCCGGCAGCCTGAGGACTCAAGCCCCAGCTCACTCTCACATCACTCTGCTCTCCACCTTGCAGCGCTATGTTGCTTCAGCCGTGTCTGACTCTTTGTGACCCTGCAGACTATAGCCCGCCAGGTTCCTCGTCCGTGGGATTTTCCAGGCAAGAATAATGGAGTGGGTTGCCACGTCCCCCTCCAAGGGATCTTCCCAACCCAGGGATTGAACCCACGTCTTTAACGTCTCCTGCGTTGGCAAGCAGGTTCTTTATTACTAGTGCCACTTGGGAAGCTCCTCTATCTTGCAGGGGCTTTGGATTCCAAAGCCAGCTGCCTGGACGGTTGACCACAACCTCTTTCCTGGGTGCCCAGGGCAAGCAGTCACTGCATTTGGAGCTGCCCTGGGAGATAACCGCTGCTGCACAGATGTCAGGCCTTTCTGTACCCCTGGTCTTGCCATACTATTACCTGGGGACGGCTGATGGAGGCAGAGGTTCTGGACTGCCCGTGGCCACCCTCTCCCTGCCCTGCCTGCTCTTGGGCCGCAGTCCTGCCCGAGGCCCGGCCCTGAGTGCTACTGGTGCTGACCGGTGTCCCTGCTGCTCTGTCCCTGTCGGCCTCCCATCTCCCTCACACCCCACACACACGTGCACACACACACAAAGTGAGAGGCCCCCAGGGTGGCAAAGCAGTTTTGGAAGCCCAGTAGAGCAAGATGCTCTTATGTGAAAAATGGTGATGCTGCCTTTGCCACCCCAGGCTGGGGTGGGGCTGAAATCACCTGGAGGTTATGGCGTATCTAGTTCCCAGTAGGTGCCCAGGAGACACTGCTCGTCTCTGGACTTCCCCGTCTTAGGGGCTTGGCCTGGGGCAGGGTGCTGACAACCAGGATGTTGCCAGAGACCTCACGGCAGCCCTGGAAGGCCCAGGGAACGCTCCTGTGGCTCCCCTCATGGTCCACTGACACACAAGTTCCAGGCAAGGGCCAGAGTCAGAGACCGTGCTTCCGGGAAGAGAGAGGACAGGGGCCAGAGAAGAAAAGGATGGGGAAGAGGGAGAATGCAGAATGCAGCGGCCCGGAGCCCCTGGCCTGTGCCCGGCAGCTGCTAGGCCCCGGCCGCTCTTACCGTCCTGGCTGCAGGCCCCGTACAGCTTGATGACTTGCGGGTGGTTGACCTGCTTCAGGAGGTTGAACTCTGATAGCAGGTCCCGCAGCTCGCTTGGGGAGGCATTCTCTGAAATGCACAGAAACAAAGCGGGTTGCAAAGCCCCTGCTACCACCTTGCTGGGTCACAGACGCACACGAGGGGTCTACACAGACTCGTCTCCTTCCCAAACATCCTACCCAGGTTCAGACTGAGGCCTGCCAGGACTTCACTGCTTGGGGCTACTCTCAGCCCATGGAGGGTCAACAGGGGCCTCAAGTGCCTCCAGGGAGTAAGAACTGGAGGAGTGCACTTTCATGTGAGCAGATCTTTCCATGGAAAGCCTTCTGGGCTGGGCTATGCACGCAAATGGCATTATTTCCCTGCAATCACCATCTCTCAAAGACAGTGGTGCACAAAGACACCCCTCCATTAACCCTTCTGGGGAGGTAAAGGGACTCCCTGGTGTCCCCAAACACCTGCTGACCAAGCACTTGGCAATGGGGGTGTGAGGCCCTGGAGAAAGGTGAAGGCCATGAGACTTCACGGAAGTCCTCTCACCACACTGAGCATGTGAGTCCCAAGGGCAGACAGAGTTGTGCTCAGGAGCTTGGGTGTGGAGGTCTCCTGGCCAAACCATTCTCCTGGGTCATGGCCCCACATCCCACTGCCCAGCTGTGCCACCACCTCTGGCTGTAGACTTGTCTGGAAACGAGAAGACAGCTGGGAGATGGGGCATTTGGACCACACGTAGGTGACCCAGGGCCAGTCTCACTGTGCCCTCTTAGGGCCTGGGGTCTCATAGGCAAGGGGTGACCCCAGTCTGAGGGCCTGGGTAAGTACACAGAAGTACCCGGCACTGCATGGCTCCCCAACTGCTGAAGATCAGTGTGCATTAGACCAAAATGTGCCCACCACATGGCTGCTGGGCCCTCAGTTGGTCCAGCTGAGCCAGAGCTGGGCCATGGCAGAGGACCGGCTACCCAGTCCCTGCCGAGAAGCAGCAGTGAAGACACCCAGCTTGTGCCAAGACTGGAGCAGTGCTTGCCCGCTAAGGGCCGGTGGGGGACTGGGCAAGGCAGGGCCCCGGGGGGCAGGGGCCAGTCCTTACAGGTGGTCTCTTCACCAGGACTTCAGTGGACGCTTGGCGAAAGGAATAAATGCGGCAGACTGGGGTGGGGAGAGCTGTCAGTTTTGAACTAAAGGGCTTTTCAACTCCGATCTTTACCCAACAGAAGCAGCATGGCTCTGGAAGCTTTCAAGGGAGGAATGCCTTACCCCGCTTCGCCAGGGACCACACCAGCCCACATCATCCGTGGTGGGGGGTCCCTAGACTGCAGCCGCTCAAGAAGAGCAGGGGTGGGGGATTGGTTCTTCAGGAGGCAGCAGGCTGACTGCCAGAGTCCTGGCTGTCACTAGGGCTTCATCCACCCGCTGGGGCCCCCGCAGGTGTGACTGGCAGAGCCCCCTCTGTGTACTGCCCAGTCAGGTACCTTTCAGCATCTTCACAGCCACAGTCGTGTACCCCGCTTTGCCTTTCAGCCGGAAGGCTGTGGCCTTGACCACTTTTCCAAATTCGCCTTCTCCCAGAGTTTTTCCAAGCACCAAGTTCTTCCGAGGGAATTCCCACTTGGGATCCTCCTACATTGGGTGTGAAGGAAGAAGAGAGAGAAGAGAGATGGTGAAGGTAAGAGGAAAGGAAGAAGGCAAGAGCCGGCAGACAAGCTCCAGTGTGCAGATGACCGACTGTCACCTGAAGTGACAGGTGACAGTCACCATGTCCAAGGGCAAGACCCCACAGTCAAGCCCTGAGGTGCCATGACAAGATGCGTCCCCCCGACAGGAAGGCAGGTGTTGCCACAGACCGGCTGGACTCCGTATGCTCATACCCTCACTGGCCTCCATCTACTGTAGATGCCCTGGGCCACCCCAGGCCCAGGGCCTGGTATCTCCAGTGAGGGACTCAGGGTTTACTCAGCACCCAGTGCTCACAGGGGAGCACAGCCTCTTCCCCAGGAGTCAGGCCCAAGCCTCATGGCGCCTCCTCTGCTTTGGACATCAGGCATTGACAGCGGCCCGGGCTCCAGGACTTCAAAGAGAACTCGAGCGGCACCTGTGGCCCCAGATGCCTACCAGCCCTGGACTCCCAGCTACAGGTGGGAGTGTCAAGGACACCTTTCTGGTGTGGCAGCCTCTAGAAAGTTACCACTGTGCCCCTCAGAACCCTCCCCACCACCCCTCCCTGCCAACATGTGGAAGGGTCTGCTCCCCCCACAGCCCAGCCACTACCCAGAACTTGCACACACCAGCCTTCCCAACACGCCATGCCCACTGAAGACCCCTCTGGGGTGGGGCCTTCCCAGACCCCGAGGCTGGCTCGAAGACCTGAACTCTGGGGATGCTGAAGCCTGTCTGGAACCTGCCCTCCTGTCAGCCCTGGGTGCCCAGGTTCCCAAGTCTCGCTGCAGCTGGGTGTGGGCGTGGCTCCAGGGGCTGCTTATGATATGCCTGCCAGGCTCGCCTAACCCACAGACACACCACCACTGGGGACCCACTGCCCCCCAGAGACCAGAGCCCTGTGTTCTTACATCTGGGAGCAGAGGCAGCCTCCTCTCAGCACCACGGCCAGGGGCGCCTTCCAGCCAGCTCCCCAGGCGTCCTGGTGTCTCAGCTTCCCCAAGAACCCATTTTGTTTGTTCTTTAAGTTGCAAAAGAGTCAGTCGTGTCTGACTCCCAGGGACTGTAGCCCACGAGGCTCCTCTGTCCATGAGATTCTCCAGGCAAGAATACTGGAGTGGGTTCCCATTTCCTCCCCCACCAAGAACCCAGAGTCAGGCTCAAAGGTGACAACACAGTCACCACCGCCCTGGTGTCCACACTGCACTGGATAACAGCTGACTGCACGCAGAGACTGGGCTAAGAGGGGATATCATGGATTTGTTTCTCTTTAAAAGTGCTAAAAACCCAAAGTGTCCTCCCCACTTTATGTAAAACACAACTAAGGCCAAAGGGTCGAGTAATGTGTCTAAGACCTCAGAGCTGGTCAGTGTGGCCCCTGGGCCTCAGGCCCAGCTCTGGCTTCTCTGCACTCTGGGCTGGAGGCCGAAAATGGTCCGTGGCCCCCCAACAGAAGAACCGCTCTCATTGTGCATCTCAGCACAAACTGCCAGGGCATATAAGGGAATCAAATGGCTCGTCCCTGGGCCACGAGGGCCATCCCCAGATGTGGTGGCCTCAGGGGCCTCCCTCCTGACTTTGCCGGTTCCAATCACTCAGCAGCCCCCAGTCCCCGTAGCATTTCAGTCTCCTCAGCAAGCACACTGGAGGGCAGACAGGCAGAGGAGCGGCCTGGTCGGGCAGGAGGTGGTGTCTGAGGCTCCTGCACTGACTGCAGGCCCAGACCATGCCCTGGAGGAGGAGGCTTGGGCTGACTCTCCCCACTTGGCAGGCCAGTCACTGAGTCCTGGGGCCAGGCTCCCCCGCAGATGCCTGAGAGGCCTCTCAGCGCCCCCACTCTCCAAGCCACAGACAGACTCCCCTCCCGGCTGCTGCCGCCATGGCCAAGCCCCCCACCTGCCAGTCTCTCTCGCCTGGGTAGGGACAGTGTTTCATCACGGGGCTCCTACCCAACAGGCTCCCCAACAGAGCGACCTGTGGAAATGAAGGCAGAACAGTGGCCTCCAGCCCTAGGGCGGTCCTACCCTCTGATAATAAAACTCACACTCCTTCTCAGGGCCTCCCCCCAGACTTCGTCCTCTAGCACTTGGGGCCTACGCAGGAGCGATCTCAGGAGGGTACAGAGTGGCCTGCCCTTTTCTTGGAGCCTAATGGCCCAGATCTCACTCATTTAAATCAGCACCCATCCTTCTCCACCCTGCTTCACACTCTCTGCCCCACCCCTGCCTTCTGCCCTCCCTGAAAGGCAGCACGGTGGAGGTAGAGGATGACTGGAAGCTCACAGGGTCCTCCCAGCGGGCAAGGGTGCAATAGCCCCGGGGGCCCTGCACCCTCTGTCCCCGCCATTCCTTCCCCAGCTGCCCTAGACCAGAGGATACCCACAGGGCTCCCTGGAAGGGCTGCCTCCCTGGCCCTGCTGCCACCTGGAGAACCTCACCGGGATCTTGAAGGTGTCCACCGAGACCTGGTTCTCCATGGAGTCCAGAGAGGGCCGGCGGGCGCCAGACGAGGAGTAGCTGACCGGGAAGGCTTGGGCGGGCCGGCGGAAGGTCATCTCGGCCGAGGCAATGGGCGGCTTGTGGGCGTTCTTGTGGTAGCGGTGGATGCAGAACGTGGACAGCAGCACAGACACGATGAAGGAGAAGAGCACGGCCGCCGTGATCACTGTGCGGCAGAGCTCATCACACAGGGAGTCTGCGGGCAGGCGGGGGCCGTGAGAGAAGACACCCCGGGAGAGGGACCCCCAACTCCCAACAGAGCCACACCTGTGACAGCCAGGAAGTGGCTGCTGTGACTGACTGTGAGCTGCCTGCCAACCCTCCGGACCCATGGCAGGTACTGTTCGTATGTTTTTGCTACAGGAGACTGTTATTGCCCTTTTCTGGAAGGAATGAGCACTCATAAGCAGCCTGCCTGAGGTCACACACCAGAGGTTGTGCACCCCTGCACCCCACCACCCCCGACCCTGGAATGCTGCACTGAAGCCAGAGGCCCAGGGGCTCTGGGGGTGGGAGGAGAAGCTCTTCTCCTGCGCTCCTAATATCGTCTGTATTTTCTTTATGTTCGATATATAGTGGAGAGGAAAGACAAGTAGCCCAGGATCTGGGCTGTGCAATGATCACTCAAATGCCAGAAAAGCTCCCCATGTGTTCAGTGGGGCCCCCCTGTTCTAGAAGAAGCACCTGGAAGCTGCTGGGAGGGGGGACCCAGCTGGCCAATGCCACAGGCCCAGAAAAGGCTTTACACAGGGACAGTCTGAGGAGATGCTGAGTTATTTGGTGGAAGAACTAATTTTTCAGTCCAATCTTTATTATAGAACTTGAGGCCGAATTCTTTGGTGGTCCAGCGGTTAGCACAGGGAGCTTTCACTGCCGTGGCCAAGATTCAATCCTTGGTTGGGGAACTAAGATCCCACAAGCCTTGCGAAAAAAAAAAAAAGGAACTTCAAGCCACAAGGCGGTCTTAGTAGCCCTGAGCCAGCTCCTTGTCTGCACACATGGGGGAACCAAGACCCCAGGGAAGGAGAAGTTCTCCTAGGTATCTCTTCCTTCCTGCAATCTTCTCCCTCGCTCCCTGGAGGCTCAGGGAGGCATGAGGATCCCAGCCAGCTGTGCCCCCCGCCTCCCCCAACGCACCCTGGCTGTCCTCTGGCTCGCAGAAGCACTTCTTCTCCTCAGGGAAGCAGTTGCAGATACCGAAGCCAGCTTTAATCCCCCGGCGCTCCCCAGGCTCGTGCCCACCAATGATGCTGCCGCCCCCTGAGGACAGACATCACCCACTCAGCAGCCCACTCTCAGCCTCCAGGGGGACCTGGCCAGCCAGGACCACCAGACAGGGTCATGAGAGGCCCCTTCCCACCTGATGTCAGCACTCTCAGGCCCAGGAAGCACAGTGAGCTCAGAAGTCTGGGTCACCCTGGGCAGGAGCCTCAGCATGCATGCATGTGTGCTAAGTTGCTTCAGTCATGTCAACTCTTTGCAACACTATGGACTGTAGCCCACCAAGCTCCTCTGTCCATGAGATTCTCCAGGCAGAAATACTGGAGTGGGTCACCAGGCCCTTCTTCAGGGGATCTTACCGATCCAGGGATCAAACCCGCGCATCTCCTGCATTGGCAGGTGGGTTTCTTTACCACTAGTGCCATCTGGGAAGCCCCAGTCGCAGCATGATGGGCCTCCAAACCAGCTCCCTGGCCGCATTGGGCGAGAGGAGGAACCTGCAGGCTGCCCTGGGCCCTGGCCAAGGTCCACACTTGGTTACTTTTCAGAAGCAGAAAAGGGGTAGTGGGGGCAGCTGGGAGTCAGCAAAACAAGGGACAGGGAGTCATGGACAGGAGTTGGCCAGGGAAACACTGGAGAATGTGGGTCAAGCCGGCAAGCTCTAGTTTTGGGGGAGGAGCGCCTTTATTCAAACAAAATGTTAGGAAAGGGTTCTGCACTCAAAACCCAGGAACTCGGCTGGTCTGGCTGAAGTGCAGGTGAGAGTCGTTACTCCCCACCCATCCAGGCTCCTGCTCGCTCAGGCTCATGGTGCAGACTCCTCAGGTTGCTTACGGAGGCAGTCCTGGGGGCAGATGTTGGGGTCTCTGCTCTCCACGGCGTCACAGTGGCCATCGGGGCAGGTCCTGATGCTGGGGGAGCAGGTGGAGAAGTTCCTGGTGATCCCTACAACACAGAGCGGGCAGGTATGACCACAAGGGAGCAGCTGCCCTGTTCGGACTGCAGAGCCAGGAGGGTCGCACCCCAGGGCCTTCCAGGTCAACCCTGTACCCCACCCCATCCCCTACAAGGAAAAGCAAACTGAGATCTGAGCAAAGAAGAACCACACACAGAGCCCCACCAGCGGGGCATGCCTGAGGTGCAGGGCAGCCAGGATGGTGAGGGCCGGAGGAGCCAGGCAGTCCCAGAGCTGTGCCAGGGAGACCAGACGAGGCTGGGACCCTCTCTAGGCCGCAGTGTGGGTGGAACCCTCTGATTGGCGGACCCAGCTGGCAGCCAGCCACTGTCCACACCCAAGCCTGCTCAGGTCCCTCCTATTTGGGTCCACGTCCCCTGGACTGGGACCTCCCGGGTACAGCCTCTCTGAAGACCATTTTGGATATTTTGAATTATTTTAAGGTTTGTGTTTTCATGAAGTAAAGCCAACTACAAATGACATGTCAACAGTGTAGCCTACCTTAATTCCTCCACTTCTTGGACGCACAGTAATATTACCAAGAGATCTTCGAAAAGGGTCTGTGAACTATGTGTCTAAAAGCATTGGGTGAATGGGGGGAAGAGTGGGGAGAAGGGATAGTCAGGGAGTTTGGGATATACATGTACACATGCTATATTTAAAATAACCAAAAAGAACCTACTGTATGGCACATGGAACTCTGCTCAATATTCTAAAAAAAGCCTCAATGGAAAAAAAATTTGAAAAAGAATATATACATGTGTATGTATAACTGAATCACTGTGCTGTAGACTGGAAACTAACACAACATTCTTCATGAACTATGCTCCAATATAACATAAAAAGTTCAAAAAAAGAAGGCATTGGGTGAATACAGTGGCTCAGATAGTAAAGAGTCTGCCTGCAATGCTGGAGACCTGGGTTCAATCTCTGTCTGGCTTGGGACGATCCCTGGAGAAGGAACTGGCTACCACTCCAGCATTCTTGTCAGAAAATTCCATGGACAGAGGAGCCTGGCGGGCTGTAGTCCACGGAGTCGCAAAGAGTCAGACACGAGTGAGCGACTAACACTTTAACTTTCACATTCACAACTGCATGTGTATCTATGTGTACATGGGTAGAGAAATGGATATACTCATATTAATTACCATCTGGTTTGGGCACCAATACAGAAATTCAGAATTTTAGAATAAAGTAAAAAGAAAACACACACATCTCAACTTTGGCCCCAACCTTCTCAAGTCTAGAGCGAGTTCAGGCTCAGGCGCCTGTGATTCCATCGGTGATAAACAGTTGGAAAGTTCCCTGCTCCCTGCGCTTGTGACCATCGTCTCTCGGCATCAGGAGCCACGGCAGGGACCGAGCACAGGGGAAGACTCGATGGGCAGGGGTGGGAGGTGTCGCAGAGGCTGGCAGGGCCCGCACGCACAGACCCCACTCCCACTCAGCCCTCATCACGCTCCCCACCGCCTGGCTCTGCCCAGGGCCTACCTTTGCCGTCTCCCTGTCTCCACTCGCACCTGCCCGTTAGAGAGCCCAGGCCGCCGCATTCCTCACATTCGGGCCGCCTCTTGCTGACCGCGCAGGACAGGGGGCAGCCAGGCTCCTCAGGCACGTCTAGGGGTGGCAGAAAGCAGTCACAGGGGGCCAGCCTGCCACGGGCACCCATGGGTGCAGGCAGCACTGGCTGAGCTGTCCCCACGAGTTGAGCCCAGAGGGGAGGCAGTCACTAAACTCTGGGGCCGCGGGGTAGTGAGGGGGCTGCTGGGGGAGGGGTGGCATCGCAGTCACACAGCGGGGCAGCTAGGGGGCTGAGTATGGAGTGGGGATGGGAGGTGGCCAGACTCAGCCAGGGACACACAGGACACCCAGTTAAACTTGAACTTCAGAGAACAGTGAATATCTGCTTTGTGTAAACACGGCCCTAACATCACAGGGACATAGGGGAGTTTGTCTTCTAACATACTGCAAAGGCTACATGAGACGTACTTACACCACAAAAATTGCTTGTTGTTTACCTGAAATTCACACTCCACCCGAATCCTATATCGTACCTGGCAGCCCTAAAACGAGTGCACAGGTAGGACCTGCTGACAGACGCGATGGGCAGCAGGGGCCACCCACAACGCTGTCACTCTGAACTAAACTGTGTCACACCTCCCCCCGTCATCCTCCCAGCACAGCTGGACGCTGTTTTCTCATCTTACAGAGAAGGAGGCTCAAGGAAGCCCACCAGTCAGTGACGGGGTACAGGACCGCACCCTTCTACAGGGACAGCCCGAGGCTCTGCCACACCCCGTCCACCCCGACCCTTCCCGCAGCCCGGGCACTCACATATCCCTTCCACGCTAACGAGCAGCGGGGCCTGGGCTTGCTGGCGGGTTGGTTTCTCGGCGGCCACCACCGTGTACTGGAGCTGGGCACACTCGGGCCGCTGCAGGGCCTCTATGTCATTCACGAACAGGGTCCCCGAGGTGTCCTCAGCCGAGGTGACCATCCCCAGGGCGCTGCAGTTGGCGCTGGAGGGCTGCAGCCTGTACTGCACTTGGATGCCGCTGAACTCCTGGCAGTTTTCCACGCAGACTTTCCCGATCTAGGCATGGGATCAGGGAACCCTTAGCCGGGTGGCTGGACCACCTGGGACAGTGGCTGGAGGGGCTCCGTGCCAGCTTGAGTCCCAGGACAGTTTCCCACTCAGCCCAGAGATGGCGGCCCCCAATCTCCCCATCCTCCAGGCCCCTGGAGTCTTTAGACCCATCTGCCTGCCTGGCCTGGCCCTGCCCAGGCCATGACACCACCCTTCACTCCTGTTCCTGGGAGGCGGAGGTGGAAAGAACACAGGGTTCCGGGCTTTGGTTTAGGGACTGGCCCTCCAGGGAGGCGCTTGCCGGCTTGCCCGGCTCACCCCTCACTTGCTTCCTCATTCGAGCACAAAGGCAGCCTGGATGCCTCCCACACACCTCCCTCTCCTCTGGGCAGGCCCGTCGTGCTCTGGGGACCACTAGGGTCCATCCTTAGTGTCCTGTCCGGGTCACCTGCCTGGTCAGTCAGAGCACGGCACTTGGGCCACAGTTCACACAGCAGGGTTACTGTCCCACCCAGGACCCGCAGCCTCCTAAGACTTGGGCCGGAACCCCTGGGAGAGAAAGGATACTTCTCTAGGGATGCCTCATGGCCGCAGTGGTCACTGGGGCCTGGAACTCTCCTTTTCCCTCCCTCACCACCCAAGTTGGAGTTAGGGTTGCTGGGGCTTGAGATCAGAAGCTCTGACTAGTCAGGGCTGAGGGCTGGGGGACTGGAGGCAGGCACAGGGCCCCCTGCCTGCAGCCACAGGCCCTTGCTCAGGCCCAGGGCAGAGCCAGGCTCCACCAAGCCCACTCCTGATACGACAACAAAACCACCTCCTGGGCTCCGAGCACTTCCTTGTACACAGCAGGTTCACTTCCACTTTCTCCTGTGATCCTCAAGATTGCCTGAAGTCACCACCTTCAATTTATAATCATGAATACTAAGCGGGGGGGGGGGGGGGGGGGGGCGGGGAGGCTGGTGAGAGACTGCAGTGTGTGTAAGGCCGGGATGGGACTCAGGTCCCTGCACCCTCCTGAGTCCAGGCTCAGGGAAAGACTTAGTGGGCAGGGCTGGGGGGCATCGCAGAGGTTGGCAGGGCCTGCCCTCCCAGATGCCACTCCCACTCAGCCCTCATCACCCTCCCCACTGCCTGGCTCTGCCTGGCAATGCCTGTGCCCACCTCAGCCCCCCTGGACACCCCTCAGGCTCCTCTGCTTCATCACCTCTCACCACCCTTGCCCTCTACCTCCAGGAAAGGCCTGGCAGGAGTGGCAAGTGGGGAGTCTGGCTGTGCCCAAGAGTGGGACTCTTCTTGTGCTGGGTCCTGAGTGACTGCCAGGAGCGGAGAGGGCATGGGAACCACCCACAGAAACTGGCAGAGCCGCTGTCCTATGTAGGAGATGACCCTAAATGGGACATTCTAAAGGAGACATAGCCACAGCTATGCGATTAGGAGAATGCAGTATGTTAAGTCATATGCTTCCCGTAACTGCAAGTAAACTTTAAAAAGTGCTTCAGAGAAACATTCTAGACAGAACTGCACCAAAACGTTAAACACTGGCTGATATGAGGAAACGAGATCGCTCCTGTCTATCCCTTATACCCTTCTGACGAATTCTTACTACTTTTCCTTTTTTCCCCCTACTATTAATCACTATTTTCTGATGACAAATGCAAAATAAGCTCTAGCAAGCAGACTTGCAGGAAAGAAGAAAGTAGAAGCACTCCCTGTCTTTCCCTGATGCTGCTGCTAAGTCGCTTCAGTCATGTCCGACTCTGTGCGACCCCATAGACGGCAGCCCACCAGGCTCCCCCGTCCCTGTGATTCTCCAGGCAAGAACACTGGAGTGGGTTGCCATTTCCTTCTCCAGTGCATGAAAGTGAAAAGTGAAAGTGAAGTCGCTCAGTTGTATCCGACTCTATCGACCCCATGGACTGCAGCCCACCAGGCTCCTCCATCCATGGGATTTTCCAGGCAAGAGTACTGGAGTGGGGTGCCATTGCCTTTTCCGCTTTCCCTGCAGAGGTCTCCACTAAGGCCTGTGTTTGCACACTTGGAAATTTCCGGCAACGAAGACTTGGTTTTGAACATATGGAGCCACCTGAGACCAATACTTCTGCAAAGTACTTTTTCCCACTTCATTCACCCTCAGGAACATCTTTTCAAGTTGGCACAGATTTACCTGGCACTGCTCTTTCATTAGTAAAAAATGTAAAAATGCTGAGAAGGGAGAGGCCAAAGAGGGGCCCACAAAGCCCCCCAGCCCCTCTCACGACTGCTCCATTCTCCCACAGCCTTAGCCTCCCTGGCTCTGTGCCTGTTGCTCCCCAGGGACACTCTTTGTACTCAGGGAGGGAGTGTCCACATATGTCCCCCATGTGACCCCCATCCTGGGGGTCCCTGCTCCTCTATTCCCCTCCCCAGGTTGGCAAGAGGCCAGGGGCTCACCTGGGCGAAGCGGTGGGCCCGCCTGCTCACGGAGAAGGAGTAGGCGCTGGGCAGGCGCAGGCTGACGGGCAGCACGGACACGTTGAAGTGGAGGAGGACGACACCCTCCCCTGGGCCCTGGAAGTCTGAGTCGTTGACCAGCACGGCCAGCTGCACAGCCCAGCTCTCCGAGATGGGGAGGCTCCGGTTGAGAACCAGCTCTGCGGGTGGAGACATGTGATGATGGGCAGGGGCCCTGCCGAGGGTGGAGACCACTGCCCCACGCTGCTGCACATCTCCCCTGCAAAGCATTCCCTGGACACATGGGCATATGTGTGTCAACAGGTACTTCTACCCACATGGTACACAGACAACAGACCTGGCAGGAGGCACTAAGGTTGAACTATTTTAAACATGAGTCACTGTGCTGAGCTGAGCCCAGAAGACCCTCCTCAGCTGGGAGGTAACCTCAGCGAGGTGTGTGTGTGTGTGCGCCTGTGTATAAGGAAGATGCGTGTCGGGGGCAAGCACACACAGGTAAAGACCCACCACCACCACCACCATCACCACCTTCAAGATCCTAGGAAGACTGTCCTGGCCCCTGAGCACTTGTTGCAACAGCACCAGCCTCCTGTGGACCCTCAGATTCCACAGGCCTCAAGCACCCGGGAGCTTCCCACTCCTGAGCAGTCACCATGTGCCAAGGCTAAGATCCCCATTTAGTGGAGCACAAAGGAGGCGAGGATCTCTGGGAGCACATGGCATAGAGTGAGTGTGCAGGGGCAAGGATGACATTTTCCCTCGCACAGAACAGAGGTCATCAGAGGCTTGGTGAGGAAGGAGAAGACGGGAAACAGGATCAGGCCAGGCAGAAAGGGGTATAGGCACCAGTGGTCCTGGGTTCCCCAGAAGCAGGCCCCCAAACAAGGATCCAAGCACAAGGGGCATATTTGCAAGGTGATCCTACAAAACACAGGCAGGAGGGCAGGCGAGGGAGGCGGGGTTTGGCAACTGATGAGGACACCCCATCCTGCAGGTGAGCCCTGGGGGCACATGGTGCTTAGGCCTGAGGGTGGGCACGTTTCAGAAGCCAGACGGGATAGTCATCCCAGAACCCTCCAATTTGAGGGCACAGAGCTGCTACTGGACATCAATTCCTGTTAGCAGAGAGTTGCTGGTGGGGGGTCAAGGATCCCTGAGCACTTGGGCACCTAGGAGGTGGCACAGCTGGTGCCAGGGGCCAGAGGGAGATAGGTGTTGCAGTGAGCCCTGGTGTGGTCAGCACAGGGTAGTGTGGTTGGGTCCTGCCACGGTCGGCCTCGGGCTTGGGGCAGTTCAGGGAGAAAGGACGGCCTGTAAACACCCACCAAGGTGGCCAAGGTGAGCCCAGCAGAGACAAAGGCTGGGAAGAGGGTTGGAAGGGATGGCCACCTGGGCTGAGAGGGCCAGGATAGGTGTTTACGTGTGCAGGGTGCTGCCCTGCCCACGGAGAGTGGGCTGCCAGTTCCCCAGGGGGCCGTGTCAGGCCACACTGCTCCCCTCTTACTGTAGTCATGCACGGTTGCCCTCACAAAGCTGCCGTTGGCCTGGGCCAAGGTCTCATTGGGCGCGTGCTCCACTCGGAAGGTCCGGAGGGCCTTGGGGTCCCCAGAGAGCAGCGTGTTCGTGTACCGTCTCAGGAGCTCCCCGGAGGCTGGCACCACGTCTGCATCGAAGACACGTAACGTGGCTACCACTGTGCCCTGCAAAGAATACGGGGGCCAGTCAGGGCCCCGAAAGCCAGAGCCCATAGGAGGGCACGTGCCCCACAGGTTGATCACGTGTGTGCGGTCAGAGCTGGCTCCAGGGTCAGACTGACCAGGATTCGAGCTGCAAGGGGCCCCCAGCCAGCATGCTGGTCACCCTTCCTGGGCCACTGCACCTCACCTTTCCAACAGGTGCGATGGCATCTCCAGACTTCCCATGATTATTGGTTAGAACAGACGCCCTGGTGCTCTGTGGAAGACCTCATTCAGGTCCCCACAGTGCAGAGTGGTCACCCCCACACTCCTTCGAGGAAGCTGGGCCCCGCACAGTGGATAAGTTAGCTCAGTGTCATGGAGTGAAAGACGACAGAGCTGGGACCTAAGCACAGTGTCCACCAGTGTCTCTCCTAAAGCTTCTTCTGTACCCCAGGCTGGATGGGGGTCATGAGGGGCTTTCTGAGTAAAGTCACAGGTCATTTCTGCTCTCACTACTGACCAGGCTCCACAGTGTCACCATGGAGTTGCCCTGCAAGGCTCATGAGACATTTCCCTACGCCATGTGCTTTCCTCCTGCCCATCCATCCACCAAACCTGCTGCCGGGGTGCCCAGAGAAGCAGGCAACCACTGCATATCCGACTCCGACCCTCCCCTTGCCCCCGCCAGCCTGCCGGCTGCAGGAGAGCCCAGGGCCCAGCAGGTGGCAGTCACGCTCCGCCTGCGCGGGCCAGAGGAAGACGGGACCCGATGGGCGGGGCGGCGCAGGGACATCCCTGTCAGGTCCACTGGCCTGTCTTCCTCCACTCCGGGGTACCTTCCCTGAACTCACTGGCCCTCCCTTGAGGGGCCGACAGCCCGAAGAAGGGAACGCCCTCCTGCAGATGTCCTCTCCGTCTCCTCGGGGCAGCGCGCCCCGCCTGTGCAGCAGCACAGTTGCGCCCCTCTGATGTGAGCCCTGCCGGGTGACTCAGAGGCTGGGCACCCCTACTCCCAACCCCACAGGCACCCCAGCCCCTCCCCTCACCCTCCTCCCGGGGCAGGGATCAGCTCGGTGCCAGTGGGGCTGGTCCTCTCTCCTCCTCAGCTGTCCTGGAAACCAACAAAACCCCGACAGACAGACTGATGGACAAATGAAAGACGAATAACTAGAGTGGTCAGCCACATGACTGGATGGCTAGATGGACAGCTGAATAGACCAAGGAACAAATGACGAATGGAGGGACCCAGATGCCCAACAGAGAGACGACAGACACTAGACGAGCACCAGACAAACGCATAGGCACCTCCTTCCGCTTGAACTCCACCACGGCGCTGGCGCTGTCGACGCCCCCGAGGAAGGTGGGCGCAGAGTCGTCCTCGTCGTACACGGTCACGGGGAAGGGCACCATCACCTCCTCCTCGCGCGCGCCCACGCGAACCGTGCACGCGGCCACCAGCTCATACTTCTCCCGCTGCTCGCGGTCCAGGGCCCAGCGCGTGCTCACCTCCAGGCTGTCCGGATCGCAGCGGAAAGGCAGACTCTCACCTGAGCACCAAGCAGACCAGCAACCCCGGGATGACCCCGAGCTGCGGGGAGGGCGAGCTGCCTTCCTCAGGGGCCCGCAGGAGAGGAGACAGAGCTGGGGTGCATGCTGGCCCTGCGCTGCGACCCCTGTTTAGCTCCACAGTGGAGCACAGCCTCCAAGCACAGTTTGCAGTGAAGACACTGCTCTGAGCATCACTGTGCCTGCAGCCTGCACCGGTGCTGATAGGGAAGAGAGGGAACCAGGAGGTCTGCCTCAGGTCCTCAACCTGATCACCTAGGAGAGGCACACCCCTTCACACACCCTGCCTGCCTCCTCTGTGGCGAGGGCTGGCACCAGTCAGGCTGCAGCCCAGAGATCCAGCTCCTAGCGTTTGCTGGTTTTCGAAAAACTGTTAGGAATTTCCTTAACTATGGAAGCAAGACATGCTCATTTTAGAGAATGTGAGAAAAAAGCCACAATTCCACCACTTGAAAACCAACATGGGGGACATGTGGTGTGATTTCATGTTAACACACAAATATTTCTGACTGTCTGGTTTGGATCCCTGCCCTATACACCTGCAGGCTGCATGGCCTGAGGCTGATGGTTCTTGTCTCTTTGTGCTTCAGTTTCCTCGCCAGAAGATGAAGTGAAGTGAAAGTTGCTCAGTCGTGTCTGACTCTTTGCGACCCCATGGACTATACAGTCCATGGAATTCTCCAGGCCAGAATATTGGAGTGGGTAGCCGTTCCCCTCTCCAGGGGGGGGTCTTTCCAACCCAGGGATCGAACCCAGGTCTCCTGCACTGCAGGCGGATTCTCTATCAGCCAAAGCCACCAGGGAAGCCGCAGAAGATGAGATGCTGTGTGTATTCAAAAGTTCAATGACTCACTGCAACGTGATGAGGGGAGGACCAGTAATAACAACATACTCTTCAACCCAAGCCTGTCCCGGAATTCGTCCTCCAGAAACGACCCAGAAAGGGGGAAAAGCTGAAGGCTTGAAGGTGAACAGTGACCACCCCATAGCCAACCTCAGGAGGGCTGTCAACTCCACTTGGTGGAAAAATCACATCAAAGCCACATATTACATGTGAATTACACGTTTCCCTCTATTGATTATGGTTACAAAAACAGCTTTTATTTTTCTTTTAAGTGAAAAAGGCACCACACTAAAGCATAAGCTTTGGGGACAATTTTGTACAAAGACATCCATCCCTGTTGCAGGATAAATGAAAGGATGCTGGGAATGTGAGTGACTACTTTCCTTACACTACTGAGATTTCCTCTAACATTATGACCATGTGTGGGTGCCATCAACCTGGTGGGAATCCAGGCTTCATTTCCTAGCTGACCAGCATAGTAAGTGTCCCCTTTAAGTCCCCTTTAAACTGTCTAATGGCACCTCACACATGGCGGCTCAGTTGCCTTATCTCATCTCCACTCGAATCCAGTGCCCTTCTCCTACCCCATATCCATATGGCCTCCCCAGGGCCATTGTATATTAGGACCATCTTGTGACAAGGTCCACTGTCCTTACAGTGGCTCAGGTGGAATCCTGGAACCAAGGTTTGTCCCCTCGTGAATCTCTCAACACCCCACATTCAACTCCCCAGGAAATCTTGCTGGATCTTCCTGCAAAAACATGCCCAGAGCCTTCCTGCTTCTTGTGGCCTAAAGGCTTCCACCCTCAACCCCAGTCCTCATCCTCTCACTCAAGGATTTCTCCTGCCTCTTAATTGTTTTCCTGCTTCCTCCAAACCACTT
Organism: Bos taurus; assembly: GCF_002263795.3. Lineage (NCBI taxonomy): Eukaryota > Metazoa > Chordata > Mammalia > Artiodactyla > Bovidae > Bos > Bos taurus. Next base: position 13,494,290 of record NC_037355.1, on the reverse strand, counting down.
ACCCCAAATCATTTCTCACACATCAGCCAGACACACCTTTTAAAGGGAAGTTATAGCCTGTCAATGACACCCTCCCCTCCACCCCTGCAAGTACCTTCTACGGGTCCCTAGTCCCCTAACCAGGAAGTCCTGCCCCTTCCCTTGAATTTTTCTGCCCTCAGCAGCCTCTGCCCTCCCTTCCAGCTACAATTCCCCCTTGGCACTTTCAAAAGAGCTCGCCCTGCTTGCTGGGCACCCTCCTTTACCTTGCTCCAGCCACCTGACTTGGGACAGTGGTCTCCACCACTCTATGCCCTCTCAGCTTTACCTCCAACTAGTCTCTTCAGAGGCCACCCAATGTCCTTAGCACCCTTGTGGGCTCCACCTGCTATGGGCGTGGAAGGTCCAGACAGGTGGGATTTGGGCCTGAATTGTTCAGTTTCATCCTTGGTCCCTAGAACCACGCCTGGCCTGTGGCCTGCATACATGAGATACACACGGACCTCTGAATGAATGGATGATGGGGTGGTGCAGAGTCAACTTGGACAGCTCATGTAGAGGAACCACAGTGCTGTGCCTGGCACTCGGCAGGCATCGAGGAAGGCTCCATGCGGCTGGCACTCACCTCCCAGGAGCCTGTAGGCCACGCTGACGTTGGGGCAGAGGAACTGCACGGGCAGCAGGCGGAACTGGTGGAAGGTGCCGGGGGGCCTGTTCTCCCGGATGCGGAAGGACAGGCCTGACTCGGGGAAGCAGAGCTCCCGGGGTTTGAGGGCGCCGCAAGCTGGGAAGGAGGCATTGATGACGGAGAAGTACACACGGGCACAGCCCGGCCACTGGCACTCGCCCTCACGAACGGACGCGGGTGACAGGAAGACCCAGAGATAGACGGTAAGCAGTGGGAAGCCGCCGTCTGCAGAGAGACAAGTCAGGCCCCACTGGGGCATCAGCCACACCTGCCCAGCTGGGACCTGAATGGGGAGAGGGCAGGAGCTCGGGGCTGATGCAAAGCCTAGCCCTCACCAAGGCCTGCAGGACTCTGCTGGGCACCCCGCCTGGCCCCCACCTCCTGCTTGCCCCCTACGGCCCTGGACTTGGGATCTTGCAGCCTCAGGGCCCTGTGGCTCTGCTCCCTTGTCCTCACAGGCCCACCTCTCTGGTTATTCCAAGACTCAGTTCAAATACCCTTCCTCAGAGAGGTGCCCTGAGCCCTGGGTCTAAGACGGAGTGCTTCCCCAAGGTGGGCTCTTGGCACCTCAGGCGACCTCCCTTCCCTCCCTCACCCACTGCCCCAAGCACTTTCTTTCTTTTCTCACTTTTAAAAACACTACAGGGGTGGGATTGGGTGGGAGGTGGGAGAGAGGTTCAAGAGGGAGGGGACATATGTATACCTGTGGCTGATTCATTGTGATGTATGGCAGAAGCCAACACAATATTGTAATTATCCCTCAATTAAAAATAAATAAAAATAAAATACTTATTCTATTTTTGCCCATGTTGCTGCTTGTGGGATCTTAGTTCCCTGACCAGGGACTGACCCCAGGATCTCAACAATGAAAGTGCAGAGTCCTAACCACTGGACCCCCAGGGAATACCATGCCACCCCTGCAGAGACACAGACTTCCCCAGAGAGGGGATTTCTGGCAAGTTCCATCATGGAGGCACTATAGCAACCCCCCTCCAACCTGTCTGGATCTCAGCTGGGGCAGGGGCTCTTCCTGGGCCTTCTATCTCAGCCCTAGGGAAGTGTCCCCGCCTCACACCTGCTCCTCCCATATGTATCAGTCCTCTGCTTCTTCCTAGCCTGTCCTCTGTTGCTCCAGTCCCCTGCTGTGATTAATAATTCTCCATATAAACTTTCTCTGTTCTAATTACCGTGATTTCTCTCCTGACTTGAGCTGGCAGGTGCATGGGGCCACTCTCTAATTATGAACAGAACACGCCTCCTATCAAACTCAGACCCTCGGCAAATTCCACTCTGGCAGTACTGTTCACAGCACTCACAGGAGTTTGGGGCTGGCGTGAGGGTCCAGGGAGGCCCTGTCTATGGAGCAGGAGGTGGGGTTGTGACCACCACTTGGTGCCACAAGGCAGCACTCTGCTCCACAAACACTCTCCTCCCAGTGCCAGGGCACATGTGGGCTTCACTCCAGCTTGGACCCCTGCTCTGAGGAGCCGGCCAGGCCTTCCTCCTGCTCCACTTTCCTCCCTGGCACCAGGCCCCCGTCCTCACCAGGTGCCAAGGGCAGCCTGCTGCTGATGGCAAGGTGGGTTCTCCGTGCAAACAGCTGCTTCTCCACCAAGTTCCAGATCATCCACTAAATCAAGATCTTGGGATTTTTCTAGCCTTTCTTAACTCTTCTCTCACAACCCCACATCTCTGTTAATCCAACTGGAAAAGACATTTGGAGCCAGCATGGAGAGAGCCCCTCAAGTTCTACACATAAGTTCTCCAAAATCCCAACAGCCTCAGAAGGCCTGAGGGTCATCAGTGGTCCTCAAGCTCATCCTGGCTCCCTCACAGGCTGGACAAAGAAGACAGGCCAGCACCATCTCACTCCTTGGGAGCTGTGTGATGGGCGCTAAGGAGGGACAAGGAGAGGGCGGGGCGGGGCGTGGGCAGTGAGGCGTGTGGGGGTGGGGTCAGGGCCGCCCCCTTACTGCGGATGTTGAGCTTCTCCCAGGAGCTGTGGTCCAGGCTCTGGTTAAGGTAGAGAAGCCCCGTGTCCTCCTGGATGCGGACCCAGTCGTTCTCGTGCAGCCGCGTGCGGTAGGCGCCGTAGAGGTGCTGGCCCAGGCGGAAGCTGGGCACCTCCTCCGGCACGTCCCGCAGGGCGTGGACATAGAGCAGGGGCGTGCCGGCCGGCTGGTCCACGTATAGCTTCTCCCAGTAAGCATCCCTGGAGAAGTAGAGTCCCAGCGGGGCTGTGGGAGGCAGGGAAACACGTGAGGGAGGGAGGGATGACCACGGTGACCGTGACGGCAGAGCCCAGCAGCCCTCCCAGGCAGACCAGCTTTCCCAGCGGCTTGACTTCACATTTTAGCAATAGCTTCCTTGTGGGCCGAAAAAGAAAACCTCACTAATTTAAAATTCTGATCTAAGTAGGTCTTTCTCATCTGTAGTCCTAAGAACATCAACACACAGTTATCTGTATAGCTAAACACTAGCTGCAAACACACAGCTTTAAAACAGAAAGAGGAGGAAGTGAGGAAGCATAAACAGCTACAAAATCATCCTCAATTGCCCAAGATAGATAAGCACTTAAGCCACTCGGCTTTCACCCAGGCTTCTGCTCACATCACCTGGAGCCAGAGTTTTCAAGTGTACAAGACGCTGCCAGACAAGCAGAGCAGGCAGGGGTCCCCAAAGATGAACGAGAGTACTTTATAAGTAACAACGTGTGTGTGTACTAAGTTGCTTCAGTTGTGTCCGACTCTTTGTAACCCTATGCACTGTAGCCCTCCAGGCTCCTCTGTCCTTGGAGTTCTCCAGACAAGAATACTGGAGTGGGTTGCCACGCCCTCCTCTAAGAGATCTTACTGACCCAGGGATGGAACCTGCATAGCTTACGCCTCCTGCATCGGCAGGTGGGTTCTTTACCACTTGTGCCACCTGGGAAGCCCCTATAAGGAACAAAATCTTCATCTAAAGTCAAACACGCTTCTACCATAGTACCGAAAAATTCCACTCCATTTATCTGAGAGAAATGAAAACATATGTCCGTCAAGTGACTTGTTCACAAATGCTGGGGTTATTCACAGAGCCAAGAACTGGAAAGAACCCAGATGTGCTCCAGTAGGTGATCAGATAACAAACCTCGGTCCATCACACCATGGAACCCTATGCAGTCAGGACGGGGCACAAACTATTGATACACACAACAGCCTGGACACATCTCATAGACATCCTGCCAAGTGGAAGGAACAGCACAAAAGAATCACATGGCACCGTTCCAGACTGATTTTAGGGGACAGAAAATCAGCCCTGGGTGTTCACTGGAAGGACTGATGCTAAAGCTGAAACTCCAGTACTTCGACCACCTCATGTGAAGAGGTGACTCATTGGAAAAGACCCTGATACTGGGAGGGATTGGGGGCAGGAGGAGAAGGGGACGACAGAGGATGAGATGGCTGGATGGCATCACCGACTTGATGGACATGAGTTTGAATGAACTCCGGGAGTTGGTGATGGACAGGGAGGCCTGGCGTGCTGTGATTCATGGGGTCGCAAAAGAGTCGGCCACGACTGAGTGACTGAACCGAACTGAACTGAACTGAACCAGCTGGGGGTGGGAGGGGCAACAGACTAGAAAAGCAGGGGGCACATTTTGGGAAACATACAGGTTTCATATCCTGATGGGGTCACACAGGCACATCCATTTGTCACCAACATACAGCCAAGATTTCTGCATTTCAGCCTATGTAAATGTGGCCTAAATTGATCACTGAGGGGCTGTGGGAGAGCTGTAAAATGCCATGCGGAAGAGGGGTGCTGACCATGGCCACGCTGGGTGAACCCATGGACTGCTCAGCCTACTACTCTCTTGACTTGGTTTAGGTTCAACATTTTGCATCATAAAAAGTTATTTTTAAATAGTAAGAAGTTTTAAAAAGATGGATAAATGGGCAGGCAATGCTTAAAAAAACGACTGAAAACCTGCCAACATTCTCTACAAAGCACAAAAAATACTACCGCACAAAGCAAACATGAGAAACATTGTACTTGTGTGTAAGTACAAGTTCTCTTTTCAATCAATTTGTTTCCACATACATTCTGCTTCTCCTGCAGCCACCAGGGTGAGTGGTTGGTCCGCTCGGCACAGTGGAAGACACCCTGGGGCTGCCTGGGTCCTCGAAGACACACTTGTGTGTGGGCAACAAGTGCCGAGTGGAGTCAGGTGAGGAGAACAGGTTAAGACCTTTTGGATCCCAAAGTGGCGAAACAGTAAGAAAACTGGAAGGTTGCCAGCACTGTGCCAGGTTTCCCAAGGATGACTTCAAAGGCAACCTGGCTGGGAATGCCAACTTGGAGGGAAGTGTGCATTGATTGGGTTCCGCCCACCCAGAGTGGGTGCTGCCCTGCCGGACAGGCCTGGACCACGGAGCCAGCAGGAGAGGGAGGGAACAGGAAGAGAAACGGAGAGAGACAGAAGGAGGGAAAAGACAAAGGAGGGTAAGGAGTAAGGGGGAGAGGATGGAGGCGAGAGATGCTCTGGCCAGTAGTCAAAGGTCTGGCCCTGCACACCCGGGACTAAAGACAGAGATGGAAGGAAGGGGCTGCAGGCACGGTGCTGACCTATTAGACCTTTGGAAAACTGCTCCCTAGGAGTGCTGTCCCTGGAGTGGGACCCAGAGTCACTGGGCCTCTTCAGGTGAGGTGTTGGGAAGGGCAGCTGGACTTCAAGGAGCTGGCACTGTGCCCAAGTTGGGCTCTGCACTGGGGCCTTCCTGCCCCACCACCTCTTGAGGGAGGGGATCCACCCAGAGCATCATGCTGCCTGCCGTCCAAGGGGGTGGCAGTTCCAGGAGCCCCAGAAGAAGTCACCCTGAGGAACTCTGGGGAGGGAGCACGGAGACCTGACTTCCCCTGCCAGGGGTCTCACTGGTAGAGACCACGACAGGAGCCGCCCACACATGGCTGAATGCCACCCTCCTGTCCCACAGCCTCCCAACTGGCCACAAGGACATGGGCTTCCTCTCAGATGCACTCAGGATGCTCATTTCTTTTGGATTTAGTAGCCAACTCTCAGAGAAGGCAATGGCACCCCACTCCAGTACTCTTGCCTGGAAAATCCCATGGACGGAGAAGTCTAGAGGGCTGCAGTCCATGGGGTGGCTAAAAGTCGGACACGACTGAGCGACTTCCCTTTCACTTTTCACTTTCATGCATTGGAGAAGGAAACGGCAACCCATTCCAGTGTTCTTGCCCGGAGGATCCCAGGGACGGCAGAGCCTGGTGGGCTGCCGTCTTTGGGTCGCACAGAGTTGGACACGACTGAGCAACTCAGCAGCAGCAGCAGCAGCAGCCAACTCTAGCAGGGACGGCTGGCAGCTCAGAGAACTGTGTCAGCCCTAAATGGCCTCAAGACTGGCCTTGTCCCTGCTTCTGTGAAAGGGCGGCCAATGGCACCAGCTCGGAGCAGGCCTTTTGCAAGCTGGGCAGAGTGATGGGCCGCAGCTGACAGATCGATCCTCCTGCACAGCTAGGATTCACTCCACTGGCTCACGCTTCCTGAAAAGTACATACACGTCTACAGAGGACCCTACAGCATTGCTCATCACTGCTCTTGTGACAAAGACAGGAGTGCCCCTGTGGTGTTTCCTCAGCCAACGGGAGGGAAGGGGCAGCCGCAGAGAGGCTCCCCACCTGTAATGCACTGGAACCCCACTGCACTGCCTGGTAGAGTAATAACCCTGGGTCTTCCCTCCTCACAGAAACCAGAAGGGCTCCCAGTGCACAGCAGCCCCCTGTCCCGCCCCAGTAAGGCCAGATCTGGGAAGGCAGATTCAAAGTGGGGGTCAACACCAGACCCAGCCCTGCTGCCCCAAGACAAGTGCCTGATTCATAAGCAGCAGCCTGGCTTCCTTTCCCTCCAACGCTCCATGAAGTTTGCAAGTCAGAGGGTCTTGGGGGAGCTCTGGAGTGGGCTGTGGGGGGCTGGGGAAGGGGCGGGGAAGATGATGCTCACCCCCGTGGACAGGAAGAGGAGTGGCTTGCTTTTCCCTCCACTGCCACCTTCTCCAGAGGACCTGGCCCGCCGCATCTGCCCACCCTGCCTCTCAAAGGTACAGAGTGGGGTGAGCGTGGCCAGGTGGACCCACACAGCGCGAGGCCAGGCCCCGTGCACATGTGACCCTCCACTTTCTTGCAGCCCTAGACGGAGCTGCTGATGGGATCACTGCTTTGCAAGCAGGCACCGGGGCAGGACAGGAAGAAAGCTGTTTGTATGCTCGAGGGCACACGCATAGCCAGCCAGGGGATTGGGATTCGGAAGGCCGTCTTTCCAGCGGCACAGACCTCACCGGCCTGCTCAACCCCATGTCCCACAGTCTGGAACCCACGGTTACTGTGCCCACCCTCCATCCCCACCCCAAGCCCTGAGTGGTGACTGCAAGTCAGGGATGCTGGCCTGCAGAAGAAAGCAGTCCCTGAGGGCACACCGTCTCTCGGGAAGCTTGACTTTCTGGCCATAAAGAGAATGAGAGATTTCCCAGTGGCTTGACAGGGTGGTGGCCTGGTGGCAGTCCAGGCTCGTGACACCATGCTGGATGGGAAGGAGGCTCGGCTGGGGCTGGTGCTGCCAGCCTCTTCCTCATCCTGGCAGAAAGGTGAGCACCAACCACTAGCAATCTGAGATGCTGCCTGCAGGGCCCCAACCCCAGAGCTGCAGGAGACTCGGCTGGTGGGGAGGGGGGTGAGCCCAGGGTGGGTCCCCCAGATGGCACGCAGCAGAGGGCAGCCTGTGTCTCCCAGCCTGCCTGGCCACCAGCTCTCCTTGGTGTGCCAGAGCTCTCTGTGGAGAAGTGAGGTCTGCATTCTGGTCCCCGGAGTACTGGGAAGGATACTGTGGGATGCCTGCACCCACATCAGAGGAGTATCATGACTTCTGCCTCCTTATTCTCTCAGGATATAACCCCTGTGGCCTTGGTCAGCTGTGCAAGAACCGGCAGCCCTGGGAGCCACACGTGGCGGGGGGACCTTGCAGATGGGTCTTCTAAGGGGGTGAGATGCTCACTCCACCTGCCAGGTAGCGAGGAGCAGATCCAGATGGGGCTCCTCCCTTTGGGCCCCCTTGAGCACATGTACTTTCAATGGTCAGGGGGCTGGGAGGTGCCTGAGCTCCAGGCAGCCCCCACCTCCGAGCTGGTCGAGTCCCCACCACACAGACCTCACGTGCGGGATGACAGCACTGCCTGCTCTCATCTCTGAGCCAGGTCCTACGGGATCCATGTGGGGCCTGGTCTGTTGCTGCCAAAAGGGATTTGTGGGTTGGGCGTTGATTGTGAACAGAAACAGTCTTAAATGCACTTAAAATGCTTCCCAGGTGGTCCCTGCTCAGGGCATGGCCGCCTTAATGCTCCTCCTTGTCACAGACACTTTTAGATGGAAAAACACATGGTCCAAGTCAGGGAATGAGGGTGTGGGTGCAGGCAGGGCTGGCCTCAGGTGGGTGTAGCCTGGGGAGACCACAGGTCCCCATGCTTGGTTTAATGCTCTCCTGTCATTGTCCTAAAATAATTCATAATTCTAGAACAATCCGCATGCCATGCTGGGCCCCACAAATGATGGGGCCAACCCCAGGGGGTGAAGGAGAAGAGCCCGGAATGGGCCATCAGAGGTGTCCAGTTTCCTGGGCTGTGCAGCCTTTGTAGAGTTCTGGCCTCCTCTGGGCCTCGCTTTCTCTGACTGTGAACAAGAGAAGGGCAGGCTAGGGAGAGAAGGAGCTGGGGCAGGTGCAGACAGGCCTCACCTTCGCACAGGTACACACAGTATGAAGTTCTCACTTCCGATTTATAATCATTGGGCAAACCCCTTCACTGCCCCAGTAAACAGGTAAGAACACGAGGCTGGGAGGTGAGAAGCCTTCCCAGGACCAAACAGCTAGAGGTTGGGCATCTTGGGGTTTGGTACGATGACTAACAAAGCGGCGATGGGACTCAGGACCAGGGCAAACGCCATCCCCTCCGGGAAGCCCCAGGCCCCGCCAGCTGACCACCCCTCCCTGCTGGCACCGTTTTGCCAGGAAGGGCTTCTTGACCAACCTCTGATGAGAGTCTCCCCTGGAACTTGGGGCAGGTCGACACAGCAGGACTTGCAAAACCTGTCCCACCCACGCCTTCTACCCATGAATGCTGCTGGGTGACAGGGTCCTCCCCCCACACTTAGTCTCACGTTTCTGCCTCGACAGGTGTGGCCAGCACCACCTGGGGTTCTGGCCCCTCAAGTTGCTCTGGCATCACACCAGGGAGTGAGGAGCTGGGCTTTGCTCTCACAGGAGCGGGGAGGGGACCCACACTGCTCATGACATACCTGCCAAAGGCCCAGGTTGCTGCTCGCATTTGCAGAGACCCCAGGCCCCCTTCATGGCCTGTGTGTGTATATGCATGAGTGTGTATGTGCGTGAGTGTGTATGCACAAGTATGCAACAGGAGAGAGAGGCACGTGGCCCAAGATCCCATCGCTCCCACCCCTGCCGGAGAAGATGTGCAGCTAATGGTCAGTGAGGACAACGGGCTGTCCTGCTCCAAGCAGGGCCTCCTCCAGCATCTTTACAAGCAGAGCCATCAGGCACGGATGGTCTCATTCAGCGCACGCAGTCACCAGCCTTTTGGTATCCTGGAAAGGCAGTCTTCAATGTTCCACACCTGGCTGGATGTGTCATTTACTCACATTTGTATGCAGAGAGAAGCAGGCCCAAGTCTCTACTTCACTTTCACTCATTCAACCGTCCACAAGCTCAGCCCCATGTGAACACTCACACGTGCACTCCTACCCACACCGGTCACACTCGCACACATTCTCAGACCTACACAGATGCTGTGAGCCCCCTCCTGTGCGGTAGAGGACCATGCAGGTGGACTAGCGTTTCTGGTTGTCATCCCTCACTTCTGCAGTCAGGGTGTGGGGACATCCTGCATGCTCCTCCTCAGTCCACGCCAAACGCACGCAGCCCCTTGGCGCCAGTGTAGCCCACGCCCTTGCCCCGTGATCATCTCCCACAGCCCCCAGATGCACTCATTGACAGCCTCTGCACACCAGCCTCAGCTCTCCCGTGTACTGGAGGGTCACCTCCCGCTGGCCCCAAGGCTGCAGACCAGTCCTGGCCCCTGCAACCCAGCGAACTTCTCAACGTGCAGTGAGCTGTGACCCTACTCTGGGAAGGGAGCCCCTTCCCCGAGTTCCCGCCCTCTGCCTCGGGGTGGCCCACAGAGCTCTCCTACACTCATCACTGCCGATCAACTCTTATGTTAACCTCCTCTGGTCCAGTCGCTGTGTAGGTGTCTCTGGATTGGACCCAGACTGATACACACATCTCTCTTACACTTAGCATCTCACATGCACGTTATCTCACACTGTTGCAGACCCACTCCCACCTCCCCCATCCTCTTGCTTATTTAGTGAGACATACCGAGCCTACCAGCCCTGACTGCAGGCTCACCTCACCAGTGCCCCCTAGTCAGCCCTGGCCATGAGAGGCCATGCACAGCTTCCCTGAGGTTCCTTCCACCTCCTTGCTACCCTCGACAGAGGATGTGCTGCCAGTCTGACCATACCAGCCCAGATCCAGGCAGGTGCTTCCTAACTGGGCTGCTGCTGCTACTGCTAAGTCACTTCAGTTGTGTCTGACTCTGTGTGACCCCATAGATGGCAGCCACCAGGCTCCCCCATCCCTGGGATTCTCCAGGCAAGAACACTGGAGTGGGTTGCCATTTCCTTCTCCAATGCAGGAAGTGAAAAGTGAAAGTGAAGTTGCTCAGCCGTGTCCGACTCTTCGAGACCCCATGGACTGCAGCCTGCCAGGCTCCTCCATCCATGGGATTTTCCAGGCAAGAGTACTGGAGTGGGGTGCCATTGCCTTCTTCATCCTAACTGGGCGCCCTTGACTAATCAGAGTGAGTGGCAGTCACTGTGGTTATCCTACACAAGGCCCCGGACAACGAATGTCCTAGGACTGCAATGTAAAAGCCAGAATTTGGGGCTCTCAAGAAAAAAACACACGACGAGATAGTCTGATCTAAGAATGGAGTGGGGTGACCATAGTACCCACATCTGTGTGCAAGGCAGTACCTTCCCACAAAATCCACTCACCGGGCAGCCCTGCTCCTGCCTGTGACGAGCACCAGATCCTGCAGATGACAGCTTTATTATGGCCCAGCACAATCTCCTTAACAGACGGTTTCCTAATGCCATCATCTTCGCTGCAAACAGGAAGCAGGCCTCATGGACTCCTCCCCAGGGACGGCCCCTCTCCCTGAGGGCCAGCTGTCCCTGTGGGGGGTCCCCCCAGCCCCACCGCCCAGACAACAACTTTTGGCACCATTACCCTCTCCTCGTCCACCCCACGCCCCTCCTCTCATATCCTGTTCACGTTTTCTCTTTATTCTAGTTGAATATTTGATATGTACAAACAGTATATTTTGCAGAACATTTAAGTCAAAATAGTATTCTGCAACAGACACTCACGATCCCACGGACAACTTAACTGGACATTTAGCAACGGTGCTGCCCCCTCACACCCCCCCTTCCACCTCATCCACTCACAGCAAACATGAATCTGGGTCTGTGTTTTCCTTGCCCTTCTTTTTAAATCACTTTTACCTCATTCTTGAAAGGCACTTCTGGGCAGAGAATTCTGTGTGTGCAAGAGTGCTCAGTCATGTCCAACTCTTTTGGGACCCCATGGACTGTAGCCTGCCAGGCTCCTCTGTCCATGGAATTTTCCAGGCAAGAATATCTGGAGTGAGTTGCCGTTTTCTCCTCCAGGGGGATCTTCCCGACCCAGGGACTGAACCTGCATCTCCTGCTTGGCAGGCAGATCCTCCAGCAACTGCGCCAACTGGGAAGCCCACTTGGGAAGCCCTGAGACTTCTACAGGTCAGTTATTCTGTCCTTCAAAAGCACGATTCCGCTGCCCTGCTCCTGAGCGCTCTGTACTCGCTCTAATGGTCCCTTCTTCGTTCTCTCTTCCCTCTGGTTGCTTCAGGACCTCCTGTGTTCGGAGCTCTCCTATTTCACTCTGATGAGCCAGCCTGCTCGCCCCCATGTGGGTTTCCTCCGTCTCAGCTTATCTTCTAGGTGTTCTCTCCAGAGTCTCCTTAAGCACACGGCAGCCAGTCCCACAGCTCGAACGGCTGCCTCTGGGCCAAGAACTGCCACGCTCACCAGCCCTGACCTCCTCCCGAGGACCAGAGACACCCCTACCAACTCGCTCCACCCTCTCCCTCATCTCAGCTCAGCTTAGGGACCACTTAGCCTCCCTGAGCCCACTCTTTTTTTTTTTTTGGCTGTACTGGATCTTAGCTGTGGCATGCAAGATTTAAGTTCCCCGACCAGGACTGAAGCCAGGCCTCCTGCTTCGGGAGCACAGAGTCTTAGTCACCGGACCACCAGGGAAGTCCCTCCTTGAGACCACTCTTGACCCCAGAGGCGCCTTGCCCCAGAGCAGCCAGGGTCAGTCAGATCAGGTCACCATCTGCCTGAAAGAACTGTCTGAAGGAACAAACTAGTGAGCGAAACAACAAATGATCTAGGAAGGAACAAACTAATACATAAATGGATTCATGGACAGAGTGGCAGGGGGTGGGCGGGAGGGTAACGGCTGGGCAAATTTGGAAAACAGTGAGAATTTGGGACAGGAGAGGGGGTAGGGGATCAGAGAGGTGGGTGAGATCACCTTGGCCCAGACCCCTGGCTTGGTCTGACAGGCACTGGGAGCCACAGCTGGGTGGCCAGTGGCAGGATGAGCCCAATGCAGCCTCGCGGATGCCCATGAGGCTCGCGTGGGGCACACAGCGCCCTCTAGTGCACAACCTGCCTGGGTGAGACCAGAGTTGGCATTGAGCAAACAAGCCCTGAGGACAGCGAAGAACAAAATCACTGACCACGGCTCAGGAAATGACGACCTGGTAACTGAGGAACACTGCCAACAGGGAGACGTTAGGCAGAACAGCACACAAGTGCACACACACACACACACACACGTGTGTGCACTCACAGGCAGGGTCACCCTGTAGGACGCTCCACACACCCTACAATCTCCATGTTTTGTCGCAGGTGGAGGCTAGTTTTGCAAGGGATTGTAATGTAATTTCTGCTTTTTAGGAGAAAAGCACAGATCAGGAGAGCCTGTGCCTATGAGCGCAGAGCGAGCCCCGCAGGCTAGCCCCACTGTGGCCGTAAGTGGGACTGGTGGGATGCTCTGTTCCTCCTGTGTGTGGCCATAAAACCATCACCACCATCACCACCATTACACAACCCCAATCACCACCCCAGCTACACCGTGACCACTATTGTCCCCACATCCACCATCACCTTCACCCCCCACCTACACAGCATCACCACCACCATCACTAACTTCCCCTGAACTCAGCCCCCCACTATATTATCATCCCCACACCCTAACCACCACTGACACCATTACCACCCTCCCCACAACCGTCACCTCACACCTTCACCCACCACCTTCAGCACCACTGCTGACCATGCCTACAGCATCACCAGCCACCATCACTCCACCGTCCAACCATCATCACCATCTTCACTCTGCCAGGCATCCAGAGGCTTCCAAATGAAGCAACTTTGCCAGATTTGACCCACATAAGATGTGGGAAGAAAGCTGGACTGGAAAGACTCACCAGGCCAGCCCTGGGCCTGTCCTGCTCACTGCTGCGTTCCCAGAACCTTGCCTGACGCCCGGCACAGAGCAGGCGAGAAGGGAAGGCCTGGGTTGGCTTCAGTAATTTGATGGTTCACGGACACCTCACTTTGAGAGCCAGCCACCTCTGTTCACGGGTCCTGGGCTCAGCTTAGCGCTCACAAGCCACTGCCTCCCTGCGGGGAATATGACAGCTTGTCCCAGTCCTGATGCTGGGAACTGAAGCTTCTGTCTACAAAATCATCAAGAAAACTCTGGCCTGTGCAGGCGTTCCCAAAGCTGGACAGCTAAGTGCATACGTGGGTGGTGAATAAAAGCCAGGGCTGGCTACTTTACCTGGTGCCCTGTGAGGACACTAGTCACCACGAGGGCAGCCTCAATTCCAGTCTTAAATTCCCTCTTCCCAAATGCTGCCAGCAGCCCTCAGTGGGCAGCTTGTGTGCCACTGTGGCCACAAAGCTGAGTGGCCTTCCGGGTCTGGCCTGAGCAACCAACAAGGGCCAGCTGGATGGCCTGGCACACAAGGAGGAGTGAGCAGCCACCCTGGCACACCCTGGGTGCCCGGGGCTCTCCACGCTCCTGAGGATTCTGTCTAGCGCAGAGCCCAGGCTCCTGCCTGCCTGTCTGGTCAGGGGCTTCACACACAGCCCAGCTCTGCAGGCCTTCCCTCCATCATCCCTTCAGACTGAGCCTCACTGTGTGATCCACGGTGGGCAGGACGGGCGACCCCATGCAGGGGCACTGTGTCTCCCCACACACCTGTCTGCCTGGGCCCTGCCTGGACAGGGTGGCTGGGGGCCTGGAAGAGCAGGTGGAGAGAGGGGGAGAGACCCGAGGAGCAGGCCTTGCCTCAGAGGCACCACAGACCTGTACGCACGGGCACCTTCCTCCACACGTGAAAAGCTCTGACTTGCCCGCCTTGCCCGAGCTCTCACTGCAGACCTCACTCTCCCCGTCTGTTTCCCAGTTCTGGGAAAGAGAATTCACCTCTTGCTCTCAGAATGGAACTGCGACCTGGCCTAGGTCTCCTGACAACCCCCTCCTCCGCCATGCCATCCACATAGTCCTCCGCTGATGGGAGGGAAGGGGTCAGGCTGTGGCTGAAGTTTGGGGTAGTGAGGTGTGCACACGAGGTCTGCAGCCCAGATGCATGGAGCCAGCAGCCCAAACTCCTCCCTTGAGCCCAAGCCCCCATCTTCTGCTCCCAGAGGCCTGGGGACCAGGCTGCACCCAGCAAGCGCCCGCGGCCACCACCCACGTCCCCACCCGCCCGGACCAGCTGCAACAGCCTCGCTCAGATGATGGACACTCCTGCCCAAATGTGATTTCCCAGCTGCCGCTGAGTTAATCACCAGCCTCACTGGCAGTTCCTTCCGGCTTCTATGCAAAGGAAACAGCCAATTAGGTTACAATTAATTTCTTTACCCAGGGCAAGGCCTGGCTGGAAAAAGACTGGCCACCCAAGTGGCCTGCTGATGACTGTGTGCAGGTCACCAGGCTCCCTTGGCTCTGGGGTTCCTGTGCTCTGTGGCCCCAGCTAACGGCAGGTGTGTCAGCCCTGGCCTGGGGTGGGGGCGACAGGTCATGACATCCCCGCTTTGACTCTGTCCCCCTCACACCCAGAAGGGCACTATGACTCAGACCTCAACAAATCCGTCACCTTGCTGGATCTCCTTGAATAGCCACGGTCCTGCCCGTTTCTGCCCCTCCCCCCAGCATCGTTCTCGCCCAGCCCAGGTTTAACATTAACCAACAAGGGCTTCCCCAAAGGCTCATCAGGTAAAGAATCTGCCTGCAATGCAGGAGACACACGAGACACGGGTTCGATCCCTGGATTGGGAAGATCCCCTGGAGGAGGAAATGGCAACCCACTCCAGTATTCTTGCCTGGAGAATCCCATGGACAGAGGAGCCTGGTGGGCTACAGTCTATGGGGTTGCAAAGAGTTGGATTTGCCTAAGCACGGGTGAAACTTCTATTGGGCTGGCCAAAAAGTTCGTTCGAGTTTTTATACACCATATTACAGAAAAACCCAAACGAACAGTTTGGCAAGCCAACGCATCTTCCTGACAGGCTCTATTCCAAATGCTTCAAGTGCTTCACCCTACTAATGGACAGGGCAACTGCCAGAGGTAAGGACAATTTCCGGTTCCTGTCTTAGAGCAGGGAAACCAAGGCAGAGAGAGGCTACCTTGCCCAAGGCCATACAGAGTGAGTGAGCCAGGACTTAAGTGTGCGTGGCCACCAGGCTCCTCTGCTCAGTGACGGCTGTGCACACACATGCAGAAAAGCCAGGGAACCATGACCTGGGACTCCAGGCCACCCATCCACCTGCTTGCTGACCAGGTGAAAAATGCAACCTAAATAATCCTCCATAGCCTTCTTCAGCCTCCTCGAAAAGGCAGGTGCCCCTAAAAGTCTCCTCATGGAAATTTGCTCTTTCATATCTCAGTGAAACAGAGCAAAGGCCCAGGAAGGCGCGACCAGGTGGGAGTTTGCTCAGCCAGCGCTGTCCAACAGGGATGGACATGGTCAAGGTTGCTGAATGTGCAGGCACCTGAGGATGCTGGGCGCCTGATGCGCCCATGGCCCCTGGACACAGGAGTGAGCCTTGAGGGGTCCTTCTATCTGCCACTCTTAGATGCTACTATTGCCAGTTCGATCCCCAGGTCGGGAAGATCCCCTGGAGGAGGAAATAGCAACCCACTCCAGTATTCTTGCCTGGAGAATCCCATGGAGAGAGGAGCCTGGCAGGCTAGAGTCCATGTGGTCGCAAAGAGTAGGATACAACTGAGCATGTGTGTGTGCACATGCATGTGTACACACACACACACACACACACATTTCACCTTGAGAAGTGAGTCTAGATACAAAGCAGAGATTTCAGCGTGACTCATGAAAGCAGAGAGACAAGTGCAGAGGCCCAGGCCACGCTCCTTCTCTGCCTTGCCGCAGCCGGCTCAGTGCTCTCCCTCTCTGCGTCTGTTCCCAGCTGTGAACAGGACAGGGACCCTCCCTGGAAGGGCTGCTGGGACCAAGCGCCTACTGCTGGGAGCCAGAGCCACTTCTCCGCCTTTCTTTCTTTCTTTTTTTTTTTTTTTTTAAACAAAGAACACATGGTTTATGAAAGACAACTTGTCATCAGCAGTATTTATTCAAAGAACAAAACAGATGAAAAAATAAAAGCAGACTAACCTTCTGACCCTTGGAGTGAGACTGACAGGATTCATTCAGCCCAGTGTCCAGAGTCCTAGGGGCAGCTTCCCAGGAGGAAGCCTTGGAGTCTCGGGGTCTCTTGGCAGCTCCCTTGAGAGTCTTGGGAGGGGGAATTGCCAAAGGAAGATCCTCTCATTGGGGGAACTCAGTCTAACCTGGGTGTGGTCCCTGTGCTCTTTTGACCTTCATCACAAGGTCAAGGAGAGGGCACTGGACCCAGGTCTGCCACTGAGGCAAATGAGATGCAGTGATTCAAGGAGGACGGTCCCAGGAAAGAGGAGGGCAGAGGGACAGGCAAGAGGGAATGCACTGGGATCCTGGTCTGTGTCTGCTGGGTCACAGGCTGGGGCCCCAGCCTCGGGCTGTGAAGGGATCACGCAGGGGCTGACCACCAGCAGATACGTTCTGGGACGAGGGCGAGCCAGGCTGCTGGGAGGAGGTGTGTTTCTGCCCCATATTGGGGTCTTTACACCTTAGTTCTCCCTTATACCCAGTCCTATTACAGAGCTCAGTGCTCCCCCAGCCAGGACCTCCTGGAAAACCAGGAAGGTCCCAGAGGTAGGGAGAGAGGATGCTGAGACTCTGGAAGGTCAGGAAGACCATGTCTCCAACTGGCTTCCTCCTTTCCAGACTTACCCTTCATTTCCAAATCAAGCACTTGCCAACCTGCAATAAATAACCAGGAGTCTGAATAAAGAGCAAAAATCTCCCAGATACTGTGTGGGAAGAGGAAGAAAAAGGGAAGCATACAAAGTCCCAGAAGCATCCACGGGACAGCCTGGCAAGGAGCCGCCTCCTCCCTGACTGCTGAATGAGACCTCCCTGGGCCCACAAAGCCTTCCTGCTAACCCCGGTCAAGGCCGTCCCACCCTGAGCAGGGTCCCAGCGCTCATGCAGCTTCTGGGTGCGAGGCGTGGGGCGCAATGCTTTGGTACATTCTGCTGTCCCAGGAAACAGCTTCAAGGGACTGGCCGCACGACATCACACAGCTGCAATTACGGTAATCAACTTACCCCAGATCTGCCTGGTTATTTTTAGAGTCTGGATTGAGGTTTAGTAAGACAAGACAGCCCTGGGTTCTTCTATTGCTCAGTCCTGCCTTGTCAAGTGGGCTGGGTAGGTCACTGGTCCCCAGAACCCCCCAACTTCCTCCCCAGCCCCAGATCTTCTACAGGATGGTCCTTCAGTTCAGTTCAGTCGCTCAGTCGTGTCCGACTCTCTGTGACCCCATGAATTGCAGCACGCCAGGTCTCCCTGTCCATCACCAACTCCCGGAGTTCACCCAAACTCATGTGCATCGAGTCGGTGATGCCATCAAGCCATCTCATCCTCTGTCGTCCCCTTCTCCTCATGTCCCCAATCCCTCCCACCATCAGTCTTTTCCAATGAGTCAACTCTTTGCATGAGATGGCCGAAGTATTGGAGTTTCAGCTTTAGCATCAGTTCTTCCAAAGAACACCCAGGACTGATCTCCTTTAGAATGGACTGGTTGGATCTCCTTGCAGTCCAAGGGAACTCTCAAGAGTCTTCTCCAACACCACAGTTCAAAACCATCAATTCTTCGGGGCTCAGCTTTCTTCACAGTCCAACTCTCACATCCATACATGACCACTGGAAAAACCATAGCCCTGACTAGATGGACCTTTGTTGGTAAAGTAATGTCTCTGCTTTTTAATACGCTATCTAGGTTAGTTATAACTATCCTTCCACGGAGTAAGTGTCTTTTAATTTCATGGCTGCAGTCACCATCTGCAGTGATTTTGGAGCCCCCCAAAATAAAGTCTGCCACTGTTTCCACTGTTTCCCCATCTATTTCCCATGGAGTGATGGGACCAGATGCCATGATCTTTGTTTTCTGAATGTTGAGCTTTAAGCCAACTTTTTCACTCTCCTCTTTCACTTTCATCAAGAGGCTTTTTTTTTTTTTAGTTCCTCTTCACTTTCTGCCATGAGGGTCCTTGGCCACTGGCATCTCACATATAAGCAGGGACACCATTGCTTCTGGGACATTTGAGCTCAAAGTGGCTTTAGGGTCTGTGTCTTCTGAGACTATCCTTAGGGTCCCAGTGACTCAACCCCACAGAAGGACATTGGATGAACCCATGTCCTCTTCAAAAGGGACCTGGGGTTCAGACACTGAAATGTCTCTGGCCAAAAACTGCTTCTTGGCAACACCTGGTAGAAATCTGATAAAGCAAAGTAAACTCAACAACAAAAGAAGGTCCACCCAATTAAAACAGGGGCACAATAGTTACTTCTCCAAAAAAGATACAAATGGCCAAGAAGCTAGTGAAAAGACTCTCAGCATCACTGATAATTAAGAAAAAGCAAATCAAAACCATAGGTAAGGATACTGCTGTGTATCCAAGAAGATGGATACAATTTAAAAATATAAACAGAAAGTAACAAGTGTTGGTGAGGATGTGGTAAAACTAGAACCCTCACACACAGCTACTAAAATTGTCAAATGTTTCAGTTGTTACCAGAAAATAGCTTGGCAGTTCCTCAAAAAAGAAAAGTTAAAATTATCGCATGACCCAGCAATTCTACTCCAAAGTAAACACCTAAGAGAACTGAAAACAGGGATTCAAACAGATACTCAGACATAAATGTTCACAGCAGCATTATTCACAGAAGTCAAAAGATGTAAACAACCCAAATGTCCACCAAGAGATGAATGAATACATAAATGTGATACATGTTGCATTGGCCCAAAAGTTCATGGACCCAAACAAACTTCCTGTCCAGCCCAATACATGCAATGGAATATTACCCTTAAAAAGGAATGAAATACCAATACATGCTACAATGTGGATATACCTCCAACCAAGTAAAAGGAACCTGATACAAACCAAAGGTCAATTGACATTAAATATCCAAAATAGACAAGTCCATAGAGATAGGTGCAGAGTGGCATTCACCAGAGGCTAGTGTGGGGGACCTAGGTGTACTGCCTCATGGGTATGGGGTTTCCTTTGGGGGGTTGACAATAATGTTCTGGAACTACACAGGGGTGATGAATGTGCAATGCTTTGAATGTACTAAATCCCACTGAATTGTTCACTTTAATTTTGTTATGTGAATTTCATACCTCAAAAGAAGTGAATTTTAATTGTTTACCACCCCATTCTTGCCCCCATCTCTGCAGGAAAGACCACCCTGGAAGAGGCAGGGGCACAAGTCCAGAGGGGACCCCAGGAGTCTGCACAGGTGCCCCAGTGTGCATCCCATTTAACCACCATGCTCTCCTCTGCACAGCGGCTTCTCTTGCAGAGAGAAGGACCCTGTGATGGGATTCCAACCTGTGGACAACGGCAAAGAGCCCAGGGCCCTACAGGCCTGACTCCTCAGAGCTCTGGGCCCCTCCTGTGCACACAGTCAGGTGGGGAGTGGCTACCAAGGGTGGGGGGCAGCCAGAAGCAGGAGACAAATGAACAGTGTTGAGACGTTGAGACTGGGGGTTTCTGTCACCCCCAAGTTCACAGTCTTTCCTGCTCATATAGGTACAGGGGATAGGAGGCTGCAGAAGCAGATTCAAGAGGGTCCCAGGCGAGACTTCTTAAGGCTCTGTGGAGTCACACATGTGGTCTCCTGTAAAGATCCCCTGCAGGTGCCAATCTGATGAGGAGGCTCAACCCAGTGGCAAAGCATGTGCTCACAGCACAGACTGCATGGTAACCTTGAGCCCATGTCATGGCTAAGAGGTGACAGAATGGAGCCCTGATTCCATCCTTTCTCCTTGACAGAAAGAAAAAAAAGAGACAGCAGTGGATGTGCCACGGGCAATGCTGGAAGGGCAGGATGGGGGAGGAGGCAAGGAGAAAGCCCACTCATGATCAGCCCCCCAGCTTCTGGGTCTTTCTCTGTTTAAATGTATCAGTGTCTTTGACTGTTTCAAGGGAAGAAAACTTGAGGAAGAAACTTCATAACCTCCTTCCCTCCACTCAGACTCCCACCACCACGCTGTGCACCCCAGATCACCCCCCACCCCCACACCTGTCTCACTCTCAGGTTCTGGCACACAGACCGTATATCTTCCCAAGCATTTTCCAGGCTGTTCGTTAAAGCTTAGGAACTTATACTTTCTCTTTTACTCTTTTTGTTAATTAAAGTTTAAGAACTTACATGGTGTCTTTTTCCCGTTTGCTAAGACTAAGAACCACTGGAAATTTCTGGCAATCCCATAGGTGGGAATGGGGGACTAGAACCAGTTCTGATGTCCATTGTCTCACCAGGGAGGTTCTGATTGTTTCAGAAGCAGAATCCTTTCTCCAATCACAGGGCAGTCAGAGCTGGTACTCAGGGCACAGCTCGGAGCTCTGCCTCGCTCTCCCGGCCACCCTGCCCCTTGGGCACTTTTCTGGAGCCCACAGCTCTGTGGAACCCAGACAGTAGCTCCCAGGTCAGAAGAGTGAAGGCTTAAGATGGGGATAAAGTAAAGTCACAGTACCTGAATCTGGGGGCGGTGGGCTGAGGCCCATCCTGAGACCCAGGACCTGGGTCTGTAAGGGCAGGGGCATCTTCCCTGAACTGGTCCCAGGACTGGGCCCTGCCTGCCACAGAGCCCCCCAGCCCCACTAGGTATCGCTGATGTCATGGAGAGCCTGCATTGGCCAGACCAACAGGTGGGCACACACCTGTCCAGGTGCACAGGTGACCTTTCTACAGTGGTGCCTTGGCTGCTATACTCTGTGGAGCCACTCACCAGGCAAAAGCAAACAGAGGTGTTTGCTCAGGGCTGGCCACCTGCTCTCCTTGAGGGCCCAGATGGCGCCTGAACTGCCTTCCCCAAGGTCCTGCTGGCGTCTTCACCCCCACAACCACGTTTTCTAGGGGGAGTCAGTTCTGCCTCCCCACCCTCTCTCGCTCCGCCCTACCTTGCCCAGGGTCTTGGAGTGAACAGCTCACAGGGCCACCGGCTTACAGCTGCCAGCCAGTGGACAGGCGCCAGGGGCTCCCACATTACCCAGCTGTGACGGAAGCCCAGGTCTCGTCTGGCCCAGAGCTCAGGCAAGGTGGATGGGGGGAAGGTTGGGAGGCGAAGCCAGGCAGGAGGTAGGCTCCGTCCACAGGGGCTCCCAGGGCTTCGGCCCAAAGAGGACAATACTCTCAGGTCCTCTGAGATGTGGCGGAGCCCGTCTTAGGAGCCACAGCCTCCTTTGAGCATGGCAACACGGGGGTTGGGGGGGGTGCCTGGGCTGCCACTCTTCTGCTCTGGAGCAGGGAGGGAAAGCCGTGTGGGCTCTGGAAGCCTGAGTCTTCACATCCCTTACAGTCCCCCTGAGACCACCCAGGTCATGGCTCTCAGAGGGACATCCTGGGCTGATCTCTCTGAGTCATACTGATCCCCCAGCCTTCCAGGGGCTGAAGCGCGCCCACCCATAAAGCACAGCACTCGGCCCGTGAAGACCCAGGGGAAGCAAGTGAGAGGGAGGGAGGGAGGGGATGACCTCCACTGCCATCACACCCTGTGGCCCAAGCCCAGGAGGGCCCCTTTCCTGCCTGGCAGCCCACCATTGCCCCTCCCACCCGGCCCCCCAGACTGCCTTCTGCCAGGCACTTCCATTTGAAATCACACACACACATCTGAGATAAGTGACCGCTTGGTGCTTCCTTTATTGCCCCTTTCTCCTATAGGGAGACAGCTCTGAGGTCAAAGTCACCTTCTGCGTTCTCCCCGGGTGTACCCCTAGTCCTGGAGAAGCTCCCTGGGCAGCAGGTGGACCCTCGGAGGGTGTTTGTGGGCTGCTCACCAGTGTTATTGTGTTATTATTACTACTAGTAATAGAAATAGTGTTATAGTGTTATTGTTACTATTAAGTCACTCTCTCAGAAAAACAATTGCAGAAACCAGGAGGAAGAAGAGAAAGAAATGAAGAGAAGGAGATGAGGGACTGGAGCCGGAACACAGCCCCCACAAGAGGAAGTGTCCTCCCCCACATCCACAGGAAGGGGTTGGGTCTCCACAATGGAAACTAGCCACTTCTTCAGAATAGAAGGAAGCAATACTGTTGCGGGGGGCACTTCTCCAGCTCTGCCTCTTTCCTGGGGTGCCCAGTGGGCACTTTCTTCTCCCAGTGTGTCCTGGAGTCCAAGTAAGGAGACATAGTTGTACCCACGCGCCCTGAAGCCCAGCCCCTGCCCCCCACCCCCACTCCTCAGCACAGTGGCTTCTGTCAGGTTCTAGGTCCCCAGGCAGAGGCGGGTACAAGGGTCACATTCTCAGCCTACACCACTAGCACGCCCCCTCCCCTGGGGCCAGTTATGACAGGACCCCACCTGGAGGCAGTTCCTGGACCCCTAGGATTCCCAGACATCAGCTACAGTAGCAGTCCCACCTGAGAATCAGCCAGAGTCTTGGGGGCTCCTGACTCAGGTGTTGGGGAGCATGGCAGCACACGTCCCTCCCAGAGCCAGGCCAGGCTGTCCCTCGGGCCCCAGAGCACCCCACCAGAGGGTGACCAGTGGGTGAGCAGGCTCAGGGCCACCTCTCCTGCCAGGACCCCTCCTGAGCCCTGTCTCAGGTCCCCACCGCCGCTGGCCCAGAAGAGGGGCTTGCTGAAAACCAGAGGACCAGGGGTGCAGAGTCATGAAGTCCTCTTCACAGGCTCAGGTACACAGGCTGTGGGAGCCTCAGTTTCCTTACCTATGAAATGGGAAAACAAGGCCACATCCCTCAGGGTTTCGGGAGGATACAGTGAGTAGCAGACAGGCGGTGCTGAGCACAGGATCAGCAGGCCATGGGCCTCCTGGGGTGGCCTTTGCTGGCATCACCTGATCCAGTTAAGACCAATGGGCAGAGGACACCTCTCTAGGATCACAGGGGGAGAAGCCCTCAGGCGAGGCAGCAGTTTCCTGCCCCCCACCCTGCTTCCCCTTGGCACCCCATACTCCAGTTTAACAGATACCATAATTTTTAATTTGTTTTCTCCTCCCCTGGCTAAAAGGCCATTAGCACCCCATTAGGTGAAAGAATCCCATTTTCTTCACACCACCAAGGAAACAGTGATTTACTTAGCCATCCCTAATGCAATTCTGCAGAATAAAGGCAATTTTGCAATGGTCTCAATAAACTTCCCCATTTGCTCTCTGCTCACAGACCCCACCCTTAGGAGCCTACCATATGACCCAATCCCTTGCTCCCTCAGAAGGCTAGACTCTGCTAGGGCCCAGGACAGTCAGTGTGGGGCGCAGGCAGCTCCCAGAGGCCAGAAGGGCTTAGGAGGGGGAGAAAGGAGCCGGACCCGGGTGAGCCTGGTGAAGCACACCATCACTCGTCCCTGGCCAGAGAGGGAAGGGGCGGAAAGAGAAACAAAGAGGTTGGAAGAGCAGCCTTCCTGGCTGAGGGGCTGTGCTGGCACCCGCTGGTCCGGGCAGAAGTGGCACACCCAGGTCCAACTGCAGAGGGGCAGGGCCCGCAGCCTGGAGAGCAGGCTGTAAGTCATGGCCAGTATTGGGAGTGAGAGGCCCCAGGGGCATGCAGGCACAGAGGGCAGGTTCCTCCTAGTGGGCAGAGGGGCTGAGCAAAATGGGACCCCAGAATCCAGGCCAGGAAAATGGGAGGTGTGAGGCCTAGTGAGGAAGAGCAGGGGGTCAGGGAGAAGGTGCTGGGTGAGCGGTCAGCCTGAGACATTCAGGGCGAGCCCTGGAAGCTGGGACTCAGTTTCCTCATCCACGCCACAGGGACGCCGTACCTGCACTGGAGCAGCCAAACGCCACACACTCTTCTGAGAACAACTTCTAGATGGGAGTTCTTTAGCTCTGGATCCAGGATGCCCCAGGTGGACGGGCTGTGCCCCTGAGTGTGAGCAGGGAGGGGCAGGTGTCCCTGTGTATACACACGGGGGTCCCAGTGTGTGGGAGTGGCAGGGAGGGGAGCTGGGTTTCCCAGATGAGGGTGTAGTGTGAGGAGCCGGGCATGGGCGTGAGTGTGTCTACAGGTCTCATGATAACGTATCCTTGAGAAAGGGCAGTGGTGTCTCAATGATCGCCAAGAGTGAGTGTGAGAGTGTGTGAGCATGGATTTAGGAGTGTGTGTGTGCCCGTGTGTGCCCTCACACTGATTCCAGAGTGTGGGTGAGTAGTCCTGCCCTACTCTGGAAGTCTGTGTCTGGGATGGCACCTTTTTCTGAAGGCATGCGCATTCTTACACAATGAGAGTGTGTACACGTGGAGGGGGTCACACCCTAGGGGTCTGGTGATGTCCTATGACCTTGCTCTGAGCACCCCTGAGCCCTCTAGCCCATCCCTGCCAGCCCTGAGGCAGTGCTTTGCTTCCCCAACACTCGGGTCCAGGCCATCGCCGCTCCATCTGGTTGCCTCCCTACCCGACCTCTCATCAGCCGTCCAGCACAGAAGAGAGCTTCCGGTCTCGGGGAGGTAGGTCTAGGCCAGCAGGGAAGGCTTTCATCCCCTAGAGACCCAGCCCATCCCCCAGGTAACTCATTTGAGGAAGGAGGGTACCATGAAGGAAGGCCACTGAAGGGCTGCATCCACAAGGGGGCGCCCCGAGGCCGGGCTACTCCCAGCCTGGGCGCGTCCCGGAGCAGTGGCCCCGACTCACTAGCGGCAGGCTGGAGCACACCAAGAGAGCCCCAGGACTGCCACTCTGAGTAAAGTGTGCCCGCAGGCCTCTCCAAACGCCCCGCTGTCTCCTCCTGGGTACCGCGGGGCCACCTCTCCACTCTCAGTGTCACCAATCATGTTTCTTACTCATCCCGTTGGAAGGGTGGGTGGGGCAGGAAAGCTGCTTTCCCTGGATTGGAGGGCCTTTCTCCCACCACCCAACTCCGTGAGTCCAGGCTGTGAAAAAGCCACTTGCATTCCTACCAAGCGTCACAGGTCCATGCTAGCGGCCCCGCTCCCAGTCCAGTCCTCCTAGCCTCAGCTGGACACCCTGGCTAAACATAGGAAAGGCATGGGAAGTCCTCTGCTAGGTTCTGAGGCCGCCCAGCCCACCCTGGCTTCCGGCTCTCACCTGATCACCCGCCCATCACTACAAAGTTGCAAAGCAGAGTTAACAAGAAATCTTCTGAACACCTCGTCTGTGTTTACTTCTGTCCTGTCTTCAGCCTTCTCCTGCCTGTTTCCCCTTCACAGCATCTTGACCCCAGACTCCCAGTGTTTCCCCCATTCTTCCCCCGGGCATGGAAAGGATTTTTCCCCTGCCTTTCCTGTGATGGGCTGGGGACCCATCCTAGTCTAAGTATCTGCCTCTAGAGCTTAGGATCCAGTCACACAAATGAAACCTTGGGCAGGCCTGTGAACCCACGGTCTATGCAGGACCCAGGGCCAGAAGCAGGAAACCTTTTGTATTACCAAAGGCCGCAGGGAAGGGTGGGGGAGGGTGGCGGGGGCTACTCTCAGAGGGAAATTTGGTGCATACATTTAAGTATTTAAGAAAGAGAAATCGGGGACAATTTGAGAGAAACTAAAATTCGTGGCCACGGGGGTAAGGAGGAAAGATTCCACAGCCTTGGGGTTCATTCATCTTGTCAAGAGTTTTGGAGGTGGGGGCCTTCGAATCCTCCCAGCACCGATGCTGATGGCACACAGCCCTACTCCACTCCAGGATGGTCAGAGCGCTTGGTGCAGGTTGGCCCCGAACCGTTAATTGGTACCAAAGGCCACACCTTCAGGTGCCCCTGCGGGGCAGCAGCAGGAGACTCTAAAGACGCAAGTGGGACTGGAACCAGGGCCGGAGGCGCTGGGCCAGCCCGAGCGGGCCCTCGAGGGCAGCCTCCCCTGGAGGCCACAGGCTTGGGGGATTTTTAAGGAGTAGGGTGGCAACAACGCACAAGGGAAAAGCAACCGTTTTAAAAAGAGCAGATCTCCTCCGCTCTCACCTGAGAAAAGACATCAGAGCTGGAGGAGAAACGCACCGACGTGGAGTGCGAAAAGGAAACCAAGACGGAGCAATCGTTTACAGAAACACAAGTCCTCCTGCCCCAGTGACAGGCTTTCTAGGGCTACCTTACCGTCCTCCCCCACCTGCACCGAAACGTCGGCAAGACCCGCTCGGTTCGCCCCGAGACGCCGCTGTGGCGCGAGGCGCAACCAGGCAGGCAAGCGCGGCTGCGACTCGGGCCCTGGGCACCGACCCTGGCCGCCCGGCCCGTGTCCCGCTCGGGCCCGAGACCCGCCCAGCCCGGGGCCCGAGGCGCGCTGCCCGCCACACAACCCCACTCCCAGTGGAGCCCAGGAGGCCAGTAACTGCGTGGCCCGCTGCCCGCCGCAAACAGAAGGGCGTTTTCGAACGCGTCCACTCCACCGCGCGGAGCCAACTTCGCCCCGGCCGCCGCGGGCACCAGTCCCCGACAGAACTCACCTTCGCCGAGCAGGGGCAGCAGCAGAAGCAGCAACCGCAGCCCCACGGTGCTGGCCGTCGCCTTCGCCATCGCCGATGCACGCTGCGGCCGCGGCGAGAGGGACGCTTCCTTGGGCTGGGGGGCTCAGCGACGGGGTGCGGTACTCAGCCGGGCCGCCCCATGCCCGTCCCGGAGCGGAGGACGCGGCGAACACTGCGGGCGCCTAGCGTCGGGGCGCCGGCTCCCAGGCACTCTCCGCAGCTGTGCGCGGGGCTCCGGGCGCGGGACTGAGGCGGGGAGGGCGCGGGCTGCACCCGAAGCGAGGGCAGAGGCGGGGCGGGGCGGTGAGGGGGGCGGGCCGGGGGCGGGGCGGGAGGGGCCAGGGTGCGGGAGTAAGGGCGGGGCGCGGGGTACCACTCCAGGCGATGCCCGGTGCGGTTTCCCCGGGGCGAGGGTTAGGAGACCAGAGCCGGACGCAGGGTGCAGCTCCGCGAGTAGGGGCGAGGTGTGGGACCCGGGTACCGGCCTGGCAGCCGCAGCCCCAAGCCGCGCACCTCCGCACGCACAGTCACTCTTCCTCAGCCTGTGCGTCCTCTCGCTGTCTCTGCGCTTCGACCTTCCCTGCCGCCCAGAGAGGGCAGGGGAACCAGGCGGGGATGCGGGGTCTGGGGGGTGGGGGGGGGGTGCGCCGGAGCGGACATGCAGACTAGGCAGGCGCCCCGCCTCCAGGCTCCGGGCGCGGCGCGCATCCTCCGCCATTTCTCGGAGGGGGAGGTGCGGTGGGAGCGCGGCCTCTCTTGGGGCCGGAGGAGGGAGGCGGGGAAGAGCCCCCGCGAGCGGCCGCGAGCCGGCGCGCCTTCTGCGCACTCCAGGGGTGCGCCTGGCGCGTGGCTTCTGTAGTCCCTTCGGGGGTGTCCTAGCGTTAGTTTGTGAACCCCTCTTTAGGACTGGTCCAGCCAATGAAAACAAGAATCAGACTGGGCACACCTTTCAAAGAGACGGGAGCTGGCTTTAACGGGATGCTTGAAGGGTAGTACCCTTTCTCCCCCACCACACATTAGAATTCTTAGGATGTGGGGCTGACAGGGTAGCAGAGCAAGTAGCAAGGAGGAACTGGAGCCCAAAGGAATTAAATTTTTGCCCCAAGAAATGATGCCCATAAACACATCTGATATTAAAGAGGGAAGATTCTGGATCCCTAACGTGGGAGGTCCTGGGGAGAGGTGGTGGGTGAGTGCTAGGCTCCTGTGGGAAAAGTCCACTGTTCTCCTCCCGCCTGCAAGCTGCCTTTTGAGGTCTGGCCCCCACCAAGGCGCAGAGGAATGGGAAGCACATTGGACCTTGGGGTGGGAGGATCCCAGGTCCCTAAGCCTGAGGTGCCCCTATTTCAGGGTCTTTTCTTCCTGCTGTGCACAGAGCCGCGCCCTCCTGCCTGGCTGAGCTCAGGGCTGAGTAAGAGCTGTGCACATCACTGCAGATATGAAGTCAAAGTGAAGTCACTCGCCGTCAGGAGGAGGAGCTGCCAAGACAGGCTGGCTGGGGGCTCTGCCAGCCGAGATGTCCAAGCCGGCCTGTTGGCAGAAGGCCAGGGCACAGTGCTGCCAGCTCAGGAGAGCCACCCTGCGGCCACCAGACCTGGTGTTTCCTGCCTCACCGTCCCAGGGCCTCAGGCCCTTGGACCTCTGGGGCTGGAGTTGGCTGTGGGGGACTCCCCTGGGTGTGGACCGGCCCTACCTCTTGTGCTAATAATATCCACCAAGGCTGAGCGCTCAGGCCTGTGCACAGCGAAGGGACCTGAGTTAGGAAGGGAGATCCCAAGAGAGACTTCTTTGTTACAGGCTTCTGTGGCAGGAGGATGCAGAAGGAAGAGGGGTAGCCTGGAGCATTCTTCCAACTGGCCCCACCCTTGTGGAACCGCCCCAGCCAAGCCTTGGCTGACACTGGTCAGGCCGAATGTCCAGTCGTGCTCTGGGTGACCATCTCAAGGGCCTGTTGGACACTGTGCTCCTGCCTGATCCCCTCAGGCCCTTCCACTCCCTCTCCACCACCACCCTTGGGGGTCTTGAGAGGACATCTGACACTATGGTGGGGGTATTGCCTTCTTCTTAGAAAAAAGTCCAGGGAGCCGCCTATGTGCAGTTCTGTCCCCACCTGTGTATGTACACATGTATGCATGAGCATGTACCTGTGTCATGTACAGGGACGCGGATGCACACTCTCCCCCATGTGTATGCCCAGAGACCCGACCAGACAGTCATCCAGGAGAGGGCAGAGGTGAATCGCTGGGCTTTCTGGCCTCCGGTCCTGCATATCCATGAGACACCCACGAGACCCAAACAAGGCCCACCTCCACCAGAAAGCCTGATGTCAACTCTTGGCCCCAATCACCCTTCCATGAGCCACCTCAATGGAGTTGTTTTTCTCCTCTGAATTTCTGGCCCCACCTTGCTCTTTTCCCTTCCTTCCTCTGTTCTTCGTTTTCCTCCCTGCCTGCTTCCCTCCCCCTTCTCTGGAAGAATCTCTTCTCCATTCCTCCCTGCAGCACAAGAACCAGGCTAGCTGCATCACTGGGGCCTCAGGGTCTTCATCATGTACTAGAACATGGAAGTAATAATACAGTAACTAACTACCTGGCATTGCTGTGAGGCTGAACCCAAATGAAGCTTTGACAGAATCAGCACAGTTTCTGGCTTTCTAGAAAATGAGCTTTTTTTTTTGGCTCTTCTTCCAGGGGTCCTCTAAAGTCCAAGGTGCTGTCTGGGTGGTAGGCTGGGGGCAGCGACCTGGTGTGAAGGTTGTAGGTGGGCTCTGAATTGTATCCCAGCTGTCTGTCTCTAGTCTGTGTGACCTTAGCATGTTTGCAACATCTCTGGGCCTCAGGAAAGCAGAGCTCCCTCCCCTTAGGTGCCTGAGGACAGGTGAATCCGCGGCAATGGGCAGGAGCTGTCCTGGTCATCACTGATTCCCATCAGCTGTGGAAGCTGAGGCCGAGGCCAGAGTGGTTAGTGGACCTTGCTCAGGTAGCACAAAACACAGGTGGCCCCTAAAACGAGCTGTCTGCTGCCCTTAGCTCTGGCTTCCCACCTGCACAGGTAACAAGTATGTTACCTGTATGGGGATGGCAGCCAAAGATACCAGCCTGCAGGAGCCAATGCCTGTCTCCAGCCCTCCCCACAGGACCTACAGCTTTCTTAGTGGAAGGAGAGAGAGCCCTAGAACCCCAGAGTCCTCTTTGCCACTACAGCACTTATCTGAGCATGTAATTACACATTCGGGAGTGGTGGGTTGATTTATGCTCATATCTCACCTGGGCTTTGGGGGCTTTGCTCACATCAAGTCCCCAGCCCAAGGGTACCTCTGGCCAGAGACTGCTGGAACCTGATGGGGCCTCAGGCCTGGCAGTGCCTGCCTCTTGCCTCAAGGACACCAAGGAGAAGGCCTGTCCTGGCTTACAAGCAAGCCATAGCAGTAACAGGGAGCTCGAATTGGCCAGTCCGACAGATATGGCCTGAATGCTCTTTAGAAAAAAACATCTCCCAGGGCAGTTTCATAATCTGCTTCGTAATGCAGATTTAGACAAGTTTTTACGAATGCACTTTTTAAAATAGGTCTTAATGGATCCTTTGCAGTAGTTACAGTCCATTGTGTAAATGCAAACAGAAGGCTTTTTGAAAACATGTATTATTGATCAGAAAGGCAGCAGCAATTAGAAGCCAGTATGTCATATCATTCAATACACACTTCCTATACAGCCCTGCTTGTGCTCACTCATACTTTTTGACAAATTATCCTGTCACTGGGAAGCCTTTTCTTTTCCCTTTTGCTTCTAGAAGCGAAGGCAAACCTCCCCATCAGTTATTAGCTAGAGGTGAATGAAAAATTAAGCTTACCTTTACTATCGCAAAACCTATATATGACTTCTCCGGTTTTCAAACTGAAATGGCAAAACCTTCAGGTAAGATGGATGATGCATCTCGATTTGGTCTGTGGCCCACAGTGGAAAAACAAAACGAAACTGGTGACAGGTAGCATGTGCTTCGGGAGGGCAGAATCACAAAGCCAGGGAGGTCTGCCTTGTGGCAGCGTTGCTTACTTAGCCAGGATCCACAGGGAGGAGCCTTGGTTGTCCGTCCCTGGTCATGTAACCTAAAATGATCAACAAGCATGAAGTTGAGCCTTGTTTTTGCTCAAAAATTCATATCTGGGTCTGTATTTCACCCGATCTGCACATTTATCATTTGCTCTTCTTCTTGAAAAGTTCATCTATTTAATAAATATTTGCCAGGCACTGACTGTTTTCCCGGCACCCTTTTCAAACTATAGTGAACTAAGCCAAGACCCTCCCTTTGGGGTACTTCTCAAGGACAATCGCCAACAGGTAAGGCAGAGACACACAGGGCATTCACAAGTGACCCCAGATGGGGAAGGACACGGGGCAGGGTATCAGGGCGGGTGTCCCGAGGAGTTGACTTTGGGCAAAGAAGACAGAGCTCTGGGTGCTGCCCACAGGGAGTGGGGAGGTGACAGGGTGGCCCTTGGGTTTCCTTTGTCGCCCCAGCAGGGATAAGGGGTCTTTGTCTCCCCTTGAAGCACCTCCTCGGTAGCCTCACCCCACCCCTCTAGAAGGTGCACTTCTGGTCTCTGAGAGGGTTACAGCCTGCAGGATTGGCACCGTGAGTGCTCTGACCCAGGCAATCTTTCGGAGCGGAAAAAGCCTGCTGTGTTTTTGGTGTGCTGACAAATAGGAAGTCCATTGACTTAATGTCCTGTAAATGGCTTCCGAGGCCTCCTTGCCCAGGATGGGGTGGGTGCAGCTCCAGCACGCTGTGCTGCTTCTACATCCGTCTCAGGCCTGCGGGTGCTGAGACAGTGTGTGGGGGGCTGCCACTGTCCCTGGAAGGGATGGGGAGGGGGGCCGGCCACCTGCCTGTGGGAGGGCACAACCTGTGTGGCTCCCCCAACCCCCTGTGCTTACAGACAGGCC
Organism: Bos taurus; assembly: GCF_002263795.3. Taxonomy (NCBI): domain Eukaryota; kingdom Metazoa; phylum Chordata; class Mammalia; order Artiodactyla; family Bovidae; genus Bos; species Bos taurus. The sequence continues at coordinate 13,462,429 of NC_037355.1, read as the reverse complement.
CACGAGCAGCAGGGCACTGACTGACCCCCGGGCTCCCACCCCGATCCAGGAAGTGCTCCTAAAGACCTTGTTCAGCGATGGGAGCAGCCCCAGGTCGGGGGGTGCTGTCTCGGGTAGAGCTAGGGTGCCACCATTGCTTCCTTTCCAACACCTCCCTAAAGGTGGCTGTCTGAACCTAGGTAATTGCGGGGGGAGGGGGGGTAGCTCCAAGCCCTGCTGTTGACCCTTTACCCCGTCCCGGTGGGCACCCCTCAGCACCCCTGATTACTGGGAAGCTGGCCAGCCTGGCCTTCATCCCCAGTGCTGTCCACAGAAGGTTCTGTGATGGCGGCAGCTTCCTCTTCTGTCCCATCCAATGTGATGGCCACTAGCCAAGTGTGGCTGTGGATGGTGCAACTCAGGAACTGAATTTATAATAATGTAAAATTAAGTAGTCATACATGGCTAGTATACTTACTGGGCACTCTAATGCTCTAAGAAACACCTTCCCAGCCTCTCCCTGGGGCTCCTGGGGGGCTGGGCAGGCTCCTAGCCCAAACCTCCCCCGCCGTGGGGAGAGCAGAGAAGCCAGAGCCTGCTGAGTCCCAGTGGGCGCTCTGATCCAGCAGCTTCCACTCTGTTTCCTGGTGGATTGAAAGTGCCAGAGCCCCCACCCCCACCCCAACAGCAGCAGTCTTGCTGGGGTTCCCCCGGGCACACTGTCTCTCATCCTGGGGAATCTTCTGTTTCCCTCCAGACCCAGCACCAAGCCTGACCACATCTCCTGAAACCCCTGCCTCCTGTAGGCAGAGTGGGCGCTGGAGGGCCCTGTTCTCAGGGGCCTCTTTGGAAAAGGGCTGATGAGCTCGTGCATATTAATATGTGGTAATGAAGGGCTGTCAGGGGACTCTGTGCAGCAGCCTGAGACCCAAGGCCCTGCTCACTGGGGCTGGGAACTCAGCATCTAGCCCCTCTCCAGGGCCCACATCCCTCTGCTCCCAAGCCACCCTGTCCCCAGTGACTTCAGACTCCCCACGTATTCTCTGGCCACTGACCTCCACTGGCTGTTCCTTCTGTCTAGAAAGCTCTTTCTGCCTGCTCCTGGCCCCCTCTGTTGTTCAACTCTTAATCATCATTCAGAAGTCTGGGCTCCAAGACACCCCTCTCCCCAGCCGATACTCAGATGCTCCATCTAAACAATTTGAAGGGAACCCAGTATGCTTCCTGGGTTTCCCTGGTGGCTCAGTGGTAAAGAATCTGCCTCCATTGCAACAGTCACAGGAGATGTGGGTTTGATCCCTGGGTTGGGAAGATCTTTGGAGGAGGATATGGCAACCACCCCGGATATGGCAACATCCGCTGGATCATGGAAAAAGCAAGAGAGTTCCAGAAAAACATCTATTTCTGCTTTATTGACTATGCCAAAGCCTTTGACTGTGTGGATCACAATTAACTGTGGAAAATTCTGAAAGAGATGGGAATACCAGACCACCTGACCTGCCTCTTGAGAAATTTGTATGCAGGTCAGGAAGAAACAGTTAGAACTGGACATGGAACAACAGACTGGTTCCAAATAGGAAAAGGAGTACGTCAAGGCTGTATATTGTTACCCTGCTTATTTAACTTCTATGCAGAGTACATCATGAGAAACGCTGGACTGGAAGAAACACAAGCTGGAATCAAGACTGCCAGGAGAAATATCAATAACCTCAGATATGCAGATGACACCACCCTTATGGCAGAAAGTGAAGAGGAACTAAAAAGCCTCCTGATGAAAGTGAAAGAGGAGAGTGAAAAAGTTGGCTTAAAGCTCAACATTCAGAAAATGAAGATCATGGCATCTGGTCCCATCACTTCATGGGAAATAGATGGGCAAACAGTGGAAACAGTGTCAGACTTTATTTTCTGGGCTCCAAAATCACTGCAGATGGTGACTGCAGCCATGAAATTAAAAGATGCTTACTCCTTGGAAGGAAAGTTATGACCAACCTAGATAGCATATTCAAAAGTAGAGACATTACTTTGCCAACAAAGGTCCGTCTAGTCAAGGCTATGGTTTTTCCTGTGGTCACGTATGGATGTGAGAATTGGACTGTGAAGAAGGCTGAGCGCCAAAGAATTGATGGTTTTGAACTGTGGTGTTGGAGAAGACTCTTGAGAGTCCCTTGGACTGCAAGGAGATCCAACCAGTCCATTCTGAAGGAGATCAGCCCTGGGATTTCTTTGGAAGGAATGATGCTAAAGCTGAAACTCCAATACTTTGGCCACCTCATGCGAAGAGTTGACTCATTTGAAAAGACTCTGATGCTGGGAGGGATTGGGGGCAAGAGGAGAAGGGGACAACAGAGGATGAGATGGCTGGATGGCATCACTGACTCGATGGACATGAGTCTGAGTGAACTCCGGGAGTTGGTGATGGACAGGGAGGCCTGGCGTGCTGTGATTCATGGGGTCACAAAGAGTCGGACATGACTGAGTGACTGATCTGATCTGATGGCAACCACCCCAGTATTCTTGCCTGGAGAATTTCACGGACAGAGCAGACTGGCGGGCTACAGTCCATGGGGTCGCAAAGAATCTGGACGCGATTGAAGCAACTGAGCACAAACACACGCACAAGGTGTGCTTCCTGGATTTTTGTTGTTGTTGTTGTTTTGGCCACGCCCTGCAGCATGTGCAATCTTAGTTCTCCAACCAGGGATCAAACCTGTGTCCCCTGCATCAGGAGCATGGAGTCTTAACCACTGCACAGCCAGGGAAGTCCTGCTTCCTGGTTTAACTGTGCTGGATTTATCTCCCGGCCCTCTCCGTGGGGACATGGTGAGGACTCAGGGGGCTAGTTGGATGACCTGCTATGAGGATTGGCCCTGGAAGCTAAGAAGACAGCCTGGGCAGAGGCACAAGGTGCATTCAGGAGGCAGGAGGTGGGGCAGGGCCATCTGCTGCAACAGCATCAGTCCTCACCGGTGCACAGTCACACCCTTCTATGCCCCGTCTTCCTCTGGGCTGCCTCCTCGGTGTGAACAGAAGCCTGTTGAGTCTGTAAACATTAGCAGAAGGGGCGACAGGAGCAGGGCTGGAGCCGGAAGACAATTCACAGGGAGGGAACAAGATGCCCCAAATAAATCATTCGGGGCCTGACATTTGGAGCGTTTGAGTTTGAGACCAAACACAGATGCCCTTTAGATAAATACATTTTTGAGACGTGTTCTGCAGGAGAAGTTTATGACTTTAATAGGTTTTTAGTGTCAGACGAGCATCAGGAAGTGTTTTGTTGAAAGACCTTCTCTTAAAAGCTCAGAATCCTTCTCCTCCCTCTGGCCCTTTAAACAGAAGGATACAGGGATCCTCAGCAAGGGGAGCTTCTCTTTCTCCAGGTTCCCTGGGGACTGGCCCTGGGCCGGGATTGCTCAACTGAGGAATGTTCTGGAAGGTTCTGAAGACCTCGGTGCTCCAGGCCAGCAGGGTGGGGGGTGGAGGGTCTCTCGGGAAGCTGATTTAGAAGCTTAGAAGCACCCTCCTCACTCAGAGCAGCTCTCCCACCCCCACCCCCAAATCCTCCCTCCCACAGAGGTCCACAGGGATGAGAAGGACTCTGTGTGGAGGTCGTGGGTCCCCCTCAAGCCTCCAGAGGTTGACAATTTTCTGTGGGTTGGAAACTTTACAAAGTTCCCCCACGCTGAAGCCCAGGAGTACGAAGGAGCTGAGCTCACTCCAGGCCCTACGCCAGAGAGAGGAGACATGAGGAGAAGGTCAGATGCAATCATGTCTGGAAGCTTCTCCCTTCCGGCTTAGAGACAGGCCCCCACCTGCCCATCCTGGGCTCTGCCCCAGGACCTCCAGGGAGCCTTGCGGCTGCCCTATGCCCAACTCCAGCCCGGACACCAAGCAGCCACTAGTGGGGCTGCTTCTACTACCCCGTGTGTACTGCTCAGTCCTTGCCCTGCCCCCCAAGGAAGGGGCTGCATTGTTAGGGGGTGGACGCAGTTGCAACCTCCATGAATTGCAACCCATCCTCGAACGAGGCCAGCATGGAAGAACTCACGGCAGATGGTCTGTGCTGTGACTCTGGGCCACACGGGGAGGCCCCCTGGCTGAGCCAGGCAGAACTCGGGCTTGTCCTCCCACCACACGTGGATGAGGATGGGCTGGGGGCACACAGGGAGGCCCACGACCTGGCTCACAGAAAACACATGAATGGAACTGAAGGGAAGCCCATGTGAACTTTGTGGGCACAGCAGGCCACCTCCTAGTACAGCTGTGAGATGAGCACTGGGATGGTGTGGGATGGGAGAGAAGGGACCACTGTGTCTGTGCGGTTCTCTACACAGGACATCTCCCGGGGGCAGGAGAAAGGTTCTAATCAATCAATACACCAAGACTCCACATTGATTTCAGGGATGGCCTTTTGTTTCCCATAGATGACTTCTGAGGACACCTGGAACCACATTTTCAACCACTCCTGTAACTGTGAAACTGCTGTAACTGAGAAACTCAACCTTGGTTTTTTCATGTCTGTGGATAATTCTGCCCTCCCACTCTGCTCCTCCATCTTCCACCCACTAGCCCTGGCCCTCAGAGGCCTGTCTCAGACCCTCTCCTTGCCCCAGACCCCCAGGGTCTCATGGAAAGCTGATTCAGAAGCTTAGAAGCATCCTCCTCACTCACAGCAACTCTCCTTCCCCTCCCCAATCCCCGCTCCCATCCACAGGAATCTGATGGCTGGTCCACAAAGATGTATTTATCTAAATGACCAGATCACTCCCTGTCCTAGTCATTTCATCCAGGGCTATGTCAGGCAATGAATGAACAGGGAGACTGATGCAGAGAGGCCGGGACTGAGCAGGGACCTGGGTGCCTGCTCTCCCCCCCTCACCCCTGCCCCAGGCCCCCTGGGACTTGCCCAGACCCTCATCAGGAGTCCACCTCAGGGATGGAAGAGAAGAGTTTGGATGAAGCACCTAAGATCTAAAGCTTCGCTCCTGCCTCAGAACTGTTTCCTTACAGGATCCAGACGCTTGGATTCGGCTGATTCTCTAACACCATTCACAACCTTTTTTTGTTTTCTTCACGGTTGTCTTGGAAGCAGCTGCCCACAGATGAAAGCAGCCCATAAACTATATGTTCGGGGGCTCCTGTGACCTTGCCTGTGGCGGGGGGCAGGAGGGAATGACCTCTGTTTTATTTCCCAGGTGGATACCCAGGCTGCAGAGGGGCTTTGCCTGGTTATCCATTTGTATCTGTAGTTTACCAGCAATCTCAAAATCCTAAAGGTTGAATTATGCATGTCTGACCCCTAGAAGAAAAGCTGAGTGAGGTTTCCCTGGGAGGCAAAGCTTTGAGGCCCGAATCTTCTCTCCTAGAAGAGGAGGCAGGCCTTGAGTGGGCACGGGTGGGGATGGCTCATGGCTGTGGAGAACCTATGTGGGGGCAGCCCTGGACTGGAGCGTCCAACTCATTCAGGGTCACAGCACCCTCCTGGGTAGGAGCAGTGCCCCATTTTCCAGGCAGATCGCTGAGGTGCAAACCTAGCTGTTCCTTCTCTGGGCTTCTTGCCCTCACTTCACTGTGCTCCCCGTTTCCAAATTCTAGTGCAAGGCTGGTCAAACACACTGTGAGCCCGCCCCCCAGGTTCTAACTCTGGGTGTGGGGGTAGGGCGACAGGCTGTCCTTGGGACTAGATCTGGGGCTGCTGATGCTGCTGGTACCCAGCCCACTCGGTGGGGATCAACTGCCCTGGAGCATGGTGCAATGGGAGAGACACAGGTGAGGATCTCAAAATGGAAGGTGCCCGCTTCACTCTGCTGCCAGCACGCCCTGTCCCCAGTGAGCCTCCCCTCCTCTGTTTCTCCTCCCTGTCCTTCATCTGCCCCTGGTTTATGGCCATGGCCCTCCTTTGCTGGGAGCCTGCCCAGAACACACCTTCTCCGCTCCTCTGCAGGGACCCACCTGTGTTTGCAGACAGCTGTCTCCTCCTAACACCCGTTTTTTCAGCTGGGTCTCTCGTGGGGGACTCAGACCCAGTGGAGTCCACTGGGCGATCCAGCACCTCACTGTGTGGGTAAGGGGTGGTCATCTCTCTGATTGAGCTGGATTCTACTGCCATCCAACTCTTGCACGAGGTGGAGCTTCAGAGAGTCTCCAGCAAACACGATTCTCTCATTTGCCGAGCAAGTGGGCTGTCGCCATCAACCAGAATATGCCTGCTCCACTCCTCTGCAGGGACCCACCTGCATTTCCAGACAGCTTTCTTCCCCTAACACCCATGTCTTCAACTGGGTCCTCAGAGAAAGACTGTTATTGCCATCATCCTGATGACCATGTGCTTGGCTCTCAGGGACCCAGTCTCTGCCAAGCCATGGTCACTTGACAGAGGCTGATTCAGGTCCCGTGCATGGCCAAGGGGGACTGGGGAAGCTGAGGAAAGAGAGGAGGCCAGGGGACTCTGCACCCTTAGTCAGGGGCTCACAAGCCCCTCCAGACAGCGCACACACACGGCAGTGATGGTGCTGGTAGCAGTGACTCTGGCTGGCCTGTGCATTGTTATCTCCAAAGACTGAGTCTTTGAAGCAAAGGAATTTTCATTCCTTTTACATTAATGAAAAACTTGCAGCCAGAGGAAGCACCCCACTAAATGACTGATACTCCACAAGATATGCACTGCTCAGAAATGTCTCCTAGTCAATGAAGAAGAGATAATAGTCAGTGGAATAAAAATTAATCTGGCTACTATAGGAATTAATATAAAAACATCAGATGCAGGACTTATAAGGGATGCCACCTCCAGCTAACCCTCCCTGGGTTAAATACCCCAGGGATGATGATTTACATTCTGTGCTGCAGGGCTCTGCCGGCATAATCGATAGGGATGAGAAATGGGGCCATCCGGCCGTGCCTGCCCGCAGGGCTGGGGAGGGAAACCGAGGGGGCACAGGGCAGCCTTGCAGGCTGCTGGGAGCAACAGCCCATCTGAGCCGCCCGCCCCTTCTTCCCCTTCCTCTGCCTCCCTGGTGAGCTCCAGGTCTGTGGCCCACGTGTTTCTGGAAGCTTGGGCCATGGCATGGTCCACTGGTCCTTACTCCTGTGCCCAACTCCTCCAGGTATACAGGAGGCGGCCTAGGGAGAGGACGGCAGGGTAGGCTAAGCCAGGTGCTTCTCAAGACGAGAGCAGTGGGACCCGCACCCCAACCCTGGAAGCCTGGGTGAACCTCCTGACAGTAATCAATCACACAGCCATCTTTGCTCTGCAAGAATTACTGTCCCCAGGTCTTGGCTTAGGGTGAAACTTGCCTAAGCAACTATTTATTCCCACTGTTCCAGACTTAGGATCTGCTGTTGGATCTAAGCTCTTGTTGGGCATTCCTGGGGTGCTTCTCTGCAGGGAGCTTCAGGCTGGGGCTCGTGCCTGGAAGCAGACGGGCCTCACCGCAGCTGCAGGGCTGGCTTCCCTGCTGTGCTGGGTGAGCCGTGAGTTATCCCCACTCCTCCACGGTGAGGGCTGTGCCTGCTCAGTTTTGCCCCAGTGTGCACCAGCCACACTTGGCGGGGGCTGGGCAGTGGGTTGGACCAGCCGGTGTCAAGGCCAGCCAGGCTGCTCCTGTGGGTGGAGGGGTGGGCAGAGGAATGCCCTGTCATCTGGCTCTCAGTGTGGAGGCCCCGGAAGAGGCCAAAGCAAGGAAGACAAAGTGTTTACTCCTCAGCCCCTCCCTGCCAAGCCTCCCATGGTCCGTCAGCCACACTCTCTACTCTGGAGTTGCAGCAGCTGTCGGGGGAAGGGGCACCAGCCTCTCATCTTGCCTTGCCCAGCCCTCTGCTCTAGTGTTAAGCCCTAGTCATTGCCCTTCAGGAGCGTCATCTGCTGCTCTGACCATACAGCCCCCAAGGGAAATTCCTGTACGGCTGGCAGTGAGGAATGTCTGGGGGAAAGGGAAACTCGGGTTCCTTGTTCTTGATGCCACAAGAACCTGGCCTTTCCTGGGGAGGCCTACTGGTGTCTCCTTTGCATGCCCATCCTGAGCAGCGTGGCCAAGTGCCCTGGTGGCCACCACACTTCTGTTCACACCCACACTGAGTGGGCCCAGCACAGGCCTCCATGCCTCATGTGACCTAAAGCCAGGGACAAGTGACCCTGAGCAATCTCAGGGACAGAAAGGCCCAAAGGGACCACTCGGTCTAAGTCTCATCACGGAAAGACTGAGGTTCCACCGAGACTGGCCAAGGCCACAGGGTAAAGCCAGCCTCCGGGCCCCAGGGCAGTGCCCTCTGCCCTCTGCCTGCCAAATTACCCGTGATGCTGGTCTAGGCTACCGTGCAGTCATCCTCAATCCTACTAAAGGGAGAAACATGAACTCAAATATTATTTTCATTGTATCAGGAGTTGAATGGTGTCCCCCCAGATCCATATATTGGAGGCCTCTCTGTAACTCAGAATGTGACCTGATTCAGAAACAGGGTTTTTACAGATATAATCAGGTTAAAATGAGGTCACTGGGGTGGGCCCCAATCCAATATCTCTGGTGTCCTTATAAAAAGAGGGAATTTGGACAGAGTCAGGCCCAGAGGGAAGGTGAGGTGAAGAGATATAAGCTGAGGAGAGAGGCTGCCAAAACAGGCTCCCATCACAGCCCTCATAGGGACCAGCCCTGATTTTAGACTTCCGGCCTCCAGAACTGTGAGATAATAACATGTCTGCTGTTCAAGCCGCACAGTCACCAGAAACTGATGCAGACTGGAAAGAAGGTCCTGGTAATGAACTTAGAGCACTGTTAATTTTGGGTTTATTTTTTGGGGGGGGGTGGCGCTGTTGGTGTTTCAGATTTTGCTGTTGTTTAGTCACCAAGTTGTGTCTGACTCTTTGTGACCCCATGGACAGTAGCCCACAGGCTCTTCCGTCCATGGGACTTTCCAGGCAATCATACTGGAGTGGGTTGCCATTTTCTTCTCCAGTTTCCAATTATTTGTATGCTTTTAGTTTTTATTATGAATCCACAAACTGGGGTGTATTTATCAACGGTCAGAGATTCAGGAGAGGGTGCTGATGGGGAAGTCTGCTCAGTGCATTCTAGGGGCCGAGGCCCTCCTGGGACGTGGGTTCCCAGGTTGCTGGGATAGAGGGCAGAGAATTGCTGGATATGTGGGGGGCCACTGAGGTGTGGAGTGGGTGAGGACGCTACAGCCCACATCTCTCGCTGCCTTAGTGATGTTTTCTGTGCCCACTGATGGCAGTGATGTTGATCAGGAACCCCATGGTGACCCATACAGGGCACCTCCATCCAGCCAAAGAGATGGAAGCAATGGGCTCCTGAGTGCTTGCTTGTCGTTTCACATAATAACAGGTCAGTGTTGTTCTAATGAAAAGGACTTTGTGGGCATTACTGCTGCAGGCATAATCACACAATATGAATTCTAAACAAAATCACAGACCCCAGCTTGGTGAAACTTATTCCAGGGGATTTCAGTGTATTGTTTGACACCCCATTGACTCACCCTGCTCAGTGCATTTTTGCTCTCACAGCAGCCCTGTCACTACTGAGTTTCAGTGGAGGCTTAAAAAAAGTAATTTCTCTGCAGGCCGGAGCTCAGCTTGCTGTAAGATCACAGGAGGGATTCACAGACCTCACAACCTTTGGGAAAATGACCAAATATTCTGAAAACTAATACCTAACATTTTGCTACCAAGAAAACATTTCCCATTAAATAGAAAGCCCCAGGGACTTCCCTGGTGGTCCAGTGGTTACAACTTCACCTTCCAGTGTAGGGAATGTGGGTTTGATCCCTGGTCGGGGGAGTTAAGATTCCCACATGCCCTGACACAAAATAAATAAATAAAACAGAAGCGATGTTGTAAATATTAACTTTCCTGGTGGCTCCAGACAGTAAAGGATCTGCCTGCAATGAAGGAGACCTGGGTGTGATCCCTGTGTTGGGAAGATCCCCTGGAGAAGGAAATGGCAATCCACCCCAGTATTCTTGCCTGGAGAATTCCATGGACAGAGGAGCCTGGAGGGCTACAGTCCCTGGAGTTGCAAAGAGTCAGACACAACTCAGTGACTAACACTTCCACTTTCAAAGTTGTAACAAATTCAACAAAGACTTTTTAAATGGTCCACATCAAAAAATCTTATTAAAAAAATAAATAGAAACCACTTCCAGGCATGAGACGCTTCCCCTCCCACGTATGGCAGACCCTCTGGAGTAGCTCTCACTGACCCAAACCAACTGGAGCTCCTCCAGAACAAGGAACCCTTTGCCCACCCATGTTCTCAGTTGATCATCCACAGAGCGGGTGCTGCATCCCTGGGTCAGAGGAATTCAGGGAAGGCCAAGACATCACCGAGGGCACCGTTCTCACCATCTATTACTCAATAACAAACCATCCCCAAACTGTCTTAAAACAACACCGTTATTTCTTTTGCTCACGAGTCTGCAACATGGGCAGGCCTCAGCAGGTGTGCCTTGTCTCTGCTGCACTCCACTTAGCTTAGGGTGGCTCATAGGCAGGACTGGAATCACATGACTTGTGTCGTGTAGAATCACACGGGCTTCCTCACGTGACTGTGTGTGGTACTGGTTACCAGCCCAGACCCGCTGCCTTCACTGAAACTGTCCACCAGGACACAGACATACAGCCCTGTAGGAGCTGGGCTTCCTTACAATATGGCAGTCAAAGTCGTATCACCTTCTGTATCCTCGCCTCCAAAGTCCCCTGCATCCCTCCGTCACATTCTATTCATCATAGCAGTCACCAAGTCCAGCCCAATTTCTAGGAGAGGGGAAACAGAATCCATCTCTGGATGGGGGTGGTGGGGGCAGGATTCTGGAAGAGCATGTAGGACAGAAATACTGCTGTGGTCATTTGCAGCCTGCCACATCCTGGTCCAGAGGTCACACTGGGGAGTCTGGGTCAGGGGGGCAGGTTCCCAATGTGGTTCACCATCAAGAGTTAGGGACACAGTCCAAAAATGCCTCCCTACTGCTCCTGAAGTGTGTCCCCTTTGGCCCTGTGGGCCATCAGCACAAAGACCAGCAATAATCCTCTCTCAAGACTCCTCAGCTTTGGCTGTCTGTGATGCCAGGACTCTGATCTATGGAATGAGTCATCAGTGGCATCTCCTTCAGCAAATGACCCATTCAAAGGGAAGATTTGTCATGCCTGGGGCATTTTATGGATCTTGTTGCTTCGTCTGGCAGGCTGTGATTCCATTAGGAACAATACAGCCAGCATGAGGTGATGCTGCCAGGGCGGATGCTTGGATCAAGGGCACATGGGAGGGACGGGTGACCCGTGCCATGGCTGCCTCCTCCCACCTACCTGAGGGGGACCCTGGGTGATCAGCTCCTCCCAGACAAGATATTGTGGGGGTGGGGGCTGCAGGCTCAAGCTTGCACTCTACACTTCTGACACCTGTGTGAGTGACAAAACGACCCTGAGCTGGGCTCCCCTGGACCCCCAACACAAGGGAGGAGCTGGCCAGGCCGCAAAGACAGCTGTCTGCACCCAGGACCCAGGCCCATGCCCTGGTCTTCCACTGCCCGGTGTGGGTGAGTGTGCACCACCGCCTGAGGCCTGTGCACCTGCGCACAGGTGACACCCACCTGGCAGCGACAGGTGACACCCACCTGGCAGCGACAGGTGTCAAAGGGCTCAGCCCGGGAGTGCTGGATGCCAGGGGCACACCCCTTCCTCCTTCCCTTGCTCTCCCCGTGAGGCCTAGCACAGTGCTGGGCACACACGGGGTCCTGTGGCCTCCTGCTCATTCTCAGAACAGGTCAAGGAAGACATGGACCTCAGGGTCTCTGAGACAGGGTGGAGTGGGCTGTGGCTATGATGCTGGACAGGGCTGCTGTGAGGACCCCAGAGGCCTGGGGTGGGTGTGTTCGTCAGGGCAGAAAGGGCTCAAAGTGGTGCCTGCCCCGGGGTGGGGTGCAACAGAGCAGAGTATGGGCGAGGGCTCCAGGAACTGAGTGTGACAAGAACAATCCATGGACGTCTCTCTCCTTCTTCCCCCCAACACTGCCCCCCAAGTGTTCCTATTCACCCGGCGAAGCTCGACCTCACGTGGCCCAGTTTTCTTCCTCCCCCAAGTCCTCCCCTGGCTGGAGGAGGTGAGGGAGGCTGCCTGTGTTCAGGACCCTCTCCCCGCAACAACAGTCTCAGCCACCCTGCTTGCTCACTCCCTGTTTTCTATGCCTCTCTAGCCCTCACACCCACCTCCCTGGGCCTCTGGCTCTCCTGGAAGGACCTACTCAGCCTTTTCCAGGCCATCTGCACCATGCACTCAGTCACAGCTCCTGAACCTTGTGCATCGTCTTGCTGCAGCTTGAACCACTTCTCAGGCTTCCTGGATCACTCCCTCCAGAACATGCTGGAATGCTCCTCATCTTCAAACCCAAACTCCAAGACCTTGTGCCTGTCCCTTATTCCTTGGCTTTTTTGGGGAGGGGAGGGGGGCCTCATGGCTTGCAGGATCTTTGTTCCCCAACCAGGGATCAAACCTGTATCTCCTGCAGTGGAAGCATGGAGTTCTAGCCACTGGACTGCCTGGGAATTCCCTTGGTTCTCTTGACAGGTGTTTTCTTTGTAACCGCCTCCTCTTCTGGCCCCTGTGGTCCCTGCAGCCCCCTGAAACCCCTGTGGTCCCCACCCTGCCCTGACTCTGGCTTTGTCTAAGCCTGAAAGCTGAAGGACCTCCACCCAATGGGCCAGAAGTGACCCTCTGCTGTCCACGTGCACTCAGCTCCTGGCGGCGCTGGACTGCTCATCCACCTGCCTGCGTGCCCCCACCCCCACCCCCGCCCCCACCCCTGGACCTCTCCTCACTTGGCTTCCCAGACGCACCCCTTCCTCTTCATTCGTGCGCCTTCCTCGTCTCCATTACTCAACATGGATGTGTTCACAAATGATCTCCAACCTGGGCCATCAGTTTAGCCCACACTGACTCCTCAGCGACCTCATCCAGATCCAGCTTGAAACCCAGTCCACCCCACCCCAACACTCTCCTCCGTCCCCCATCGACTCCCGGACTCTCCTCCCCACTAAAGTCCACTCACTAAGATGCCTGCCCTCCATGGACTCTCTGCACGACCCCCAGAGGGCATCTCAGGTTTAATGCATCAAAATCAAACTCTCTCTCTTGTGTGTGTGTGTGTGGCTGTGTCATGTGGTTTGCAGGATTTTAGTTCCCCAAACTCGGAGAAGGCAATGGCACCCCACTCCAGTACTCTTGCCTGGAAAATCCCATGGACAGAGGAGCCTGGTAGGCTGCAGTCCATGGGGTCGCAAAGAGTCGGACATGACTGAGCGACTTCACTTTCACTTTTTACTTCCATGCATTGGAGAAGGAAATGGCAACCCACTCCAGTGTTCTTGCCTGGAGAATCCCAGGGACGGGGGATCCTGGTGGGCTTCTGTCTATGGGGTCCCACAGAGTCGGACACGACTGAAGTGACTTAGCAGCAGCAGCAGCAGTTCCCCAAACTGGGATTGAACCAGTGACCTCAGCATTGAAAGTATGGTGTCTTAACCACTAGATTACCAGGGAATTCCCAAAAACAAACTCTTAATTTCCACTTTTCCCATCCCCAAATCTTGCTTGTCCTTCAGTTATTTCCATCTTAGTAAAAGGGGCCATATTCACTCAGTTTCTCAGGACGAAGACCGAAAAGTTACAAATGATTCCCTTCTCTCTTTCGTACCTTGAATCTGACCCAGCGGCATGTTCTGCTGGGTCTCCAGAACATACTGAGAATCTCATCCATCTGCGTTGGTCCAAGCTGCCGTCTTCTCCAGGCTGTGGCAGTGGCCTCCTTCTCAGGCTCCCACCGTTGTCCTCATCCCCTTCTCACAGTCCCAGAGGGATGTTGGGGAAAAACTCAGCCCATTGCATGGAGCAGGCAGCTGAGGTCCCAACCCCACCAGGGTGGAGTCTCAGCAGCTGCACTGGCTCACCTGCCCCTGAGCCTGCAGCCTGAAGGGTAAGTGGTCCACAGCCAGCGTCACCCATCTGATGCTCACCTACCCACCTCTGCTCACCCCACCTCCCTGACCTCAGCCTCCCCCTGCCTCCTCCTCCCCTCTCCCTTCTCCTCCTCCTCACTCCACTTGGGCTCTCCAGCCTGCTGTAGGTGTGTGCTCAATCGCTCAGTCATGTCCAACTCTCTGCGGCCCCATGGACTGCAGCCTGCCAGGCTCCTTTGTCCATGGGGATTCTCCAGGCCAGAATTCTTGAGTTGGTTGCCATTTCCTCCTCCAGGGGATCTTCCCCTCTCAGGGATGGAGCCCTTGTCTCCCGTGTCTCCTGCATTGGCAGATGGAGCCACTGAGCCACTAGGCCAGTTGGGACGCGCCCCGCCTGCCCCGGGACTGCTCTTCTTTAAATATAGCAAGCCTGTTGGTTCTGCGGGCTCTGCACTGGCTGTCCCTTCTATTTGGGAGATGCCTGCCCTTGACCTCTCCTTCACTTTGCCCAGATGTCAGCTCAGATGTTCCTCAGCGGCCATGCTCTAAGAAGCAGTCTCCCATGCTCCCCCTGCTCCACTGGGCTTTCTTTAGAATCCTGTTATGTTCTCATGGTTGTATTTGTTGGTGTGCTTTGCACATGCATGTATGGGTTCACATGAATGTAAGCTTCCAAGAACAGGGAGTTTGCTCTTTTGTGTCCCTGGCGCCTAGAATAATACTTGGAACATAGTAGATGCTCAAGAAGTAGCTGTTGATTAACTCAATAAATGAGATGATGTTGCATTCACATCAGGACATGTGGCTTCCCGGGTCTCCCCAGTAGCTGTGTGCTATTCCACAGGTGGACATGCCCAGGTTTAACTAGCTGGCCCCTCACTTGAGGACATTTAGCATTCTTATTCTTTAGCTACAATAAACAAAGTTGCACTGCACATGTTTGTACACCTATCTTTGCATTTATGTGTGAATATAGTGAAAAATCAATAATTCCAAGCTCTGCACTTGCTGGATCAAGGAGTGTGTGCATTTAAAGCTTTGGTAGATAATGCTAAATGGTCACCCAAGAGTATTTTTTACCAAACTATGATTTTTGAATTTTTAAAATATTTGAAAATCCATATGTCAAAGAATGAATTAGCCTCACTCCTCTAAAGAGCACTTGAAACTGAGATCAGGCCCTGGGACTGAGTGTCATTTCACAAGGGCGAGGCTGAGTCTCAGGGAGGGCACAGGGACAGTCATTCCTTGGCCGTGGCCATAGTAACCAGCACCGTCCAGCACTGGCATCCCACACCCCAGCCTCTTTCACTCTTACAGAAGTCAGCCTTCAGTGCCTGTCACTGGCTGACTTTGGGAAAAATTAAAGGACAGTCACTGAGAGTGGAGGGCTGTTATTCTATGTTGTCAGGAACTTCCTGAAGCACCAACCCAATAAGGATCTATTCAGTGCTGGCTACGTGCTGCAACAGTGTGGACACAGCCTTCAACAACACAGAACAGCTTGGCCCTCAAAGAGCTTGCAGGGCACTCGAGGAGACAGGTAATGAACAGAAGAGTACGTCAGATAGGAAGGAAGGCTATGAGAAAACCAAACCAGCAGAAACTGTGGGGTTGCCAGTTTCAGAAGTGGCTTCAGGTGTTCATACCTCTGGGTTCTCACACTCTTGTGCAGTTCCCCCACTCCAAGTTTGGACTGGACCTGGGACTTGCTTTTAATGACTAGGAAAGGCAGAGTGATGGGCTGGCACTTCTAAGACTAGGTTACAAATGCCTGTGAGGGGACTTCCCTGGTGGTCCAGTGGCCAAGACTCCACTCCCAATGCAAGGGGCTCAGCTTCGAGCCCTGATTGGGGAACAAATCCCACATGCTGCAACTAAAGATTTGGCACAGCCAAATTACTTAATTTAAAAACAAAACAGATGTCTGTGAGTCTGTCTCACTGGCACACTCTCCCTTTCCCCTTGCTCACCTTGATGTTTTGAGCAACACTAGGAGAGCCCATGTGCCAGGGATTGATGGCAGCCTGGGAGGAGACAATTGCTGCCTCGTAAGACAGCCTTATGCAGACCCAGCCCTGAAAGGACCCCAGCCTAGCTTGCCTGAAGTTATGAGAGACCCAGAGGAACAGCAAGGCCACACCCATATTCCTGACTCATAGAAACCATAAGATAAACATGCAAATACTGTCTTTAAGCCTCTACGTTTTGGGCTAACTTGTTACACAGCAGTAGCTAACTCACACAAAGGGGAATCGAGAGTGCCAGGGGAGGGGATGCAGTTTAAAATAGGATAGGAGGGAAGGAATTATTTGAGAAGACTTGAAGAAGGGGGAGACTGAGCCTCGGGATTCCAGGGGCAGAGTTGGATTCTGAGATGGCACTTACCAGGGTGGCTGGAATAGAGCAAGAGGGGCAAGAGGCAGGGGTAAGAAAGAGAGGGATGGAAGGATGTCACACTAACATTTTTTTTTTTTTTTTGACCCTGAACTTGGGGAAAGGGGACTTTGAGCAAATGCACATTTCAACAGGGTCCAGGTAGGCAATAGGTTTAAGGGAAGGTGATGGTGGGGTAGCAGGGAGACAGCCAGAGGTGTCAGGTCCCTAGTTTACTTGAAAGGTGACCATAATAATAGACGGAGGGTGTGAGGGAAGAGTCCCTGCATCTAAGGGCGGGTGGAGGGGGCAGGTTTGGGGAAACCTGGTGGTTGGGGTTCACAGGCCCCAGACGCCTGTCTGACCTTGAGGCGGAGGGCTGAGCAGGGAGTTGGATCAGGCAGTGTGTACAGCGTTTAGGGCCACAGGACAAGAGTGAGTGTGGGGGGAGGTGAGGAGAGGACCCAGGGGTGCGAGTAAGGCAGGGAGTCTGTAGTCCAGCTGAGGAGAGCATGGGACCAAAGTGCTGGGTTACCGAGAGTTGAGGCCGAGCACTGACTTAGCAACTGGGACGGTCAGTGCAGAGTGAGCCCAACAGAGGCCTGTCTGAAGCATGGGAAAGTAAGAGTGTATTTGGACCTGGTGGGAACAGTCTAGCTGGAGAGGGACACACTCGGGACACAGCATCAAGGGAACCAGGCCCAACACAGGGAGAGGGCAACAGCCCTGGGAGCTGGTGGGGAGTCAGGGCACCTGGTCCTCGGGAAGGTCCAAGGACCCGGGTGCCTCTGCAGCTCGTGCCTGCCCCCCGCCCCCCACTTCACTGGCAGACGAGTGACCCTGGGGGTGTCAGCAGGGCTGGAGACAACTGGGCGACTGCCTTTGGAATTTCCTGACCTGGATGAGGTTCCGCCTTTAATCTCATGTTGCATCTACAGCCTTGTCTCATGTGGTTTGTGAAAAGCTGGGGGAAAAAAAGAAAAGGGCTGATAAGCTTCACAGAGGGGAGGAGAGACCAACCCAAGATGTTTTAAGTGAGCTCCAAGGTGTCAGTGGGGGGAAGGACAGAGATTCAGGGTGCATGGGTCAAAGCTGAGGGT
This sequence comes from Bos taurus, assembly GCF_002263795.3. NCBI lineage: Eukaryota > Metazoa > Chordata > Mammalia > Artiodactyla > Bovidae > Bos > Bos taurus. Next base: position 13,445,017 of record NC_037355.1, on the reverse strand, counting down.
GCAGCAAGGGGATGCTGAGTGTGCCAGGCTATAAGACCAGCCCCAGTCAGGCACCCACTGTGGGGCTAGACTTCCCAAGCCTCAGTTTCTCCATCAGACAAATGGAGTGACTGGGAACACTACCTCACAGGCTGTAGCACAGGAGCAGGAGGTGGGCAGTGACCCTGTGTCCTTCTGGGAGAGGAACCCAGGTGGCACCAACAATGGCAGGGGGAGAGCGTCCTGGAGAGTCAAAGTGTTGCTCTGAGTGATGGGGGTGGGGGGCGCAAAATCATATATGTGAAAGTATAAACCTGCCACTGAACTGAGGAAAAATGCCGTCTGAAACAGCATCTGCTTCCCTTCCTTTTCGTCTGGGCCCAGGAGGATTTGCTGCCTCTCAGGGGCCAAGAAAGCAGGTAGTGAGAGCAGGACCCGAGGGCTGGATGTCTTGACAAATTGAATTTTCCTTCTTTTCTGGCCTCCTGGGAGAGATATTGTGTCCTGCATTGATGCAAATGTGTTCAAAGTGCACTTTTCACAGACTCAGAAATAATGAGCCGCCTTTCCACTGAGGCCTGGGACCATGCAAGGACCCTCTTGCTGAAGGTGGCCTGTGGCTGGTCACAGAGTCTGTGGCTGGCACGGGGGCAGAGTCCGGGGGCCATGATGGGCGAGCCAGGGGAGCCTGCAGAAGGCATGCAGAGGGCAGCGACCCCAGGAAGCATCTAACGCACCCCTTTTGTTATGGGGAACCAGGCCCAGAGAAGGCGCTGAGCTGCCTGGGGCAGGCAGGGAGTTCTGGGCAGCTGGCCTGCTTCTCCCTGCCCCACTCTCCAGGCCATCTCAGACCAGGTTTGCTTCTGAGAAGGAGCAAGGAGCTCTCAGCCAGCAGTTGGTCTTCAGCCAGGAGTTTGGGCTTTGGCCAGGAGTTGATATTTGTTAAAAGAGATGGAAAAGGTGAAGCTGTTATCAAGAGGCGGTATCTGAGGGCTGAGTTCACTGTAGGGTCTCAGGAACTAGATACCATCAGCCTGGCCTGCCCAGAGGACATGAAGGAAATCTAGGGCGGTCACACATGGGAGCTGCCTACTCTCTGGCTGGCCTGCCCAGTGCTCCTGAGAGCCCGGAAGATGGAAAACAGGTTAACAAGTCCAGGAGGAAATGAGCAGAGATACCTTTGCTGCCAAGGGCTTGGTTCAGCAACCTGATTACTTCTGGCTTCCTCACCGGCCTAAGGCTGGGTAGTGATGGCCATTTCTGGCATAAGGGTGTCTGGGTTTGAAAGTTGGAAAGGGGTTCTTTGGAAACCTTGGATCCTGGTCTGCACAGTTCTCAGCTTTGCTAGTCTCAAGAAAATGTGGGCTCCCAGGTGGTCCCCATGGCTCGATATTTGCCTCTTGTTTCACAACAGGTGGGCTTCTATTTAGATGGACCCCAAGAGCAGGAGAGGGTTCTGCTGCTGAGAAAACATTTGGTGAACTTCCCCACCCACTCCTGATTCACTGAACATGGTCACGGATTTTCCTTTCATGGGGTAAAGAAAATAGTGGCAGACTCAGCAAGGTCATTCTTACCTTCCTTTCCCTTATGATCTGCACTAATTGAGGCTGAAAAGCTAATTAAATTCCCAGCCCGTCTTGAACTAAGTGTGGTCAAATAATACAGTTCTGGTAAATGAGATATAATTGGCAGTCAGCTGGGGGATTCTGGGAAGACTTGTTTTCTTGATTAAAGAGCCATAGGTGGCTGGTATTTCTAATTTTCACTGCATTTCCCTTCTTCCTGCCTTGCAGGTGGATGTGACGCCAGGAGTTGTGGCAGTCATGTTGTAACACTGAGGCAGAACACCTGAAAAAGAGGCAAAGCCCTTATGGAGACAGGCCTTGACGTGGCTGAGCTGCAGAACCCAGGTCAGCAGCTGTCAACTTGCAGGGCTCGTAAACTGAGGTAAAACCAAGCTTTATTTGTTTAAGCTGTTGTGTCTGGAATTTCTGCAGCTGAAAGCATTGCTGGCTAACGCACACCACTATGACAAAGGATCAGCCAGGATCACAGGTGACAGTGAAACCCTACCTGCACTCCCATCACATTTTGAGACAGGGGTGTGTCTGCTGTAACCACCAGGAATGATAATAATACAAATAACATTTCTGAGTGTTCATTACATGCCAACTATCCTAAGCACTTGGCATATTGACTCATCTGATCTTCCAACAAATCCCATGGGGAATGTTTTACAGGTGTCAAAACTAAGGCACAGAGAGGTCGAGGGAACTTGCTCAAGTTAGTAAGCAGTGAGCCAAGATGTGAATTCAGAAAGCCTGGCTCCAGGATGCATCCTCACAGTCACATGTGATACTCACCCTCTCTCTCTCTCTACCATCAGGAGTAAGGGGAGACCAGCACAGCCCTGATCGAGGCTTCTTGTCCTGAGCTTCATGGCTGCCTCATTCCTTCCTTTCATGCACTTCTCCGGGGAAGCCAGCTACCTGCTAAAGGAGGGTGGAGAGCTAGGATCAGAGCTGGGGAACTGTGATCTGCAGTGTTTGACAGCCTCAGGCTGGGGCAGCCTGTGGGGCGACTTCACAGACAGCCAAGACCTTGGCCAAGACCCCTCCTCTGCTCCAGGGCATGTTTGAGTGACCACTGTCAGTATTCTCTTCCTTCTCCCATTTCCCAAGTTGATTGACCCCACGTCTGATGAACATCTTTTTCATTTATTTTTAAAGCTACTTTAGTATTCAGTAATACTGGTGAGTCTTATAGGCCGGGGAGCTGGCTGTCTCTTCTTCACCTATTATCACTTAAAGCATTTTTCTCATTATTCATTTATTTATTTTTAGTGTGCTATGTTGCTATGGGGGCTTCCTGTAGTCACGGTGAACCAAGGCTCCTCTTTGTTGAGGTGCGAAGGCTTCTCAATGCCGTGGCTTCTCTTGTTGCTGAGCACAGGCTCCAGGCACACTGGCTCAGTAGTTGCGGTGCATGGGCTTAGTTGCTCCTTGGCATACAGAATCTTCCCGGACTTGGGATTGAACTCCTGCATTGGCAGGTATCTACTTGCCTTATCCACTGTACCCCCAGGGAAGTCCTTAAAGCTGTTTTTTCAATTGTGAAAGAAATACATGGCTGCTATAAACCCTTAACATAGTTCAGAAGTATGTGAAATGCAAAGTATGATTTTCTGCTCCTATGTTTTCAACCTCCAGGGCCTTTCCCCGTAATTCAGAGGGATAACATTGCCTATGAGATTGGAGTGTGTCCTTTTAGTTTTCCCTAACAAATGTGCTCACCTTTGTAAGATGCACATCTCTTATCTTAAATTAAAAAAAATCAGACTATACATGGCATTCTGTAAATTGCTGCTTCTCTAAAAATAATTCATGGACTCAAGTTTGGAAGGAACTCTGGACTCATTTTAGGAAGGAAGTACTACAATTCCCTCAGTTAACTTTGTGTCCATGGACACTGATTGTTTCCAACGTGTTGCTTTTGTGTACTTGTGTGCTAGTTTGGGTTGAAGGGGTTCCGAAGTGGTATGGTTGTGTGCATGTGCACACCTATCACCATCAAATAGGTGTGACAGGCATGGCCAAGTGCCCTTTCTCTCTGCTGTCCCAGGCCCTCTCCCACTGACTGAGGACAGGAGTGTTCCTCATCCATGCCTCGCTAATTGTAGATACTTTCAATACTTAAAAATGTTGCAAACACCCCAGGCACACATGCAGTACCCTAATCTTGGTTTCTAAATACAGCCCCACTGAAAGGAACCAGGAACCAAGGCTTCTTGGAGAAGTGATTGATTCCAGGGTTGGGACAGGGAATTTAAAAATGGGGTTAGAGGGACTTCTTTCGTGGTCCAGTGGCTAAGACTCTGTGCTCCCAATGCAGGGGGCTAGGGTTTGAGCCCTGATCAGGGAACTAGATCCCATATGCCACAACTAAGACCCGGCACAGCCAGATAAATAAATAATTTTCTTTAATGGGCTTAGAATAGCTTGCTGTGACAGAAAGTAAGGAAGTAATCAAATTATGATGGGGGTGTGTCAAAGAGACACAGGAGGCAACTTGAAGGAGTTCCCATTGACCCACCTGGGCTATTTTGAGCATCAAAATAAGTAATTACAGAAATGAATTATAACCACTAGAACTTAGAAACTCCATGCATCCTATGAGATTGCATGCTTGCTCAATCATGTCCCACTCTTTGCAACCCTATGGACTGTAGCTTGCTAGGCTCCTCTGTCCATGGGATTCTCCAGGCAAGAATACTGAAATGGATTGCCATTTCCTTCTTCAGGGGAGCTTTCCAATCCAGAGATTGAACCCGCATCTCCTGCATTGGCACTCAGATTCTTTACCATCTGAGCCACCTGGGAAGCCTGGTGAAAAGAAAAGGAAAGGCTAGCCTTCTAGCAGAATGTCAGCTAATAAGTATAAATAGAACTTAGAAAAATTATCATTTGGCAACAATTGTAATGATAACTGATACAGACGAGGAACAGCAGCAGATGCCAAATTTGTGGGTGAAAGTTTGAATGGAATAGTGGAATCACTGAACTTGTTTATTACAAAAGGAAAAGTAGTAACGTGGGGCTTTCCCAAGGCAGAGCGGGGGTCTGGGAGATAAAGTTATAGTGGTCCTTACGGGGGAGGGGAGGATAGACAGAGTTCCAGCTTCACGTCCTCCTAGTGGATGATTCTGAAAGCTTCTCAGGGGGGACCAGCAGCCCCCAGTCCCCATGATGACCACCCACTCTATTGGATTTTCTTCTCTCTTACTCCTGCCTCTTGCCATCGCCTCCCAAACCAACTCCTACCCCAAGTCCTATCTCAGGCCCTGCTTTGGTGGGGACCAAGGCAATCTGCTTGGTGGGATGCTGAGCCCCAGGGTGCCCATGCAGCTTGGGGAGACCAGTCAGGAGCAACTACCATGGTTGAGTTAAGGGCCACTGTGGGTGGGACCCCTGGGTGGGGTTGGAGAGTTTGCCGATAGAGCAAGGGCGACAACAGCAGTGTCATGGTGGCTCTGCCCCCAGGCTTTGGAATGGAGCACTGAAAGGACGAGGTTGCCACCTGCTGCTATGCAGGAGAGTTCCGGGCAGAGCTGTGCAAGGGCTATTAGTTACCCTGGAGGTGCCTTCTGGAGCGTCAGAGTGATCTTCGTGGGCGGCATCAGTGCACAGATGCATGAAGCCATAGCCTGGATGAGCTCACTGTGGAGGGAGTGGGGAAGAGAGGAAGCAACCAAGAACAGAGGCTCCTGGGACATTCCAAAGTCCACATGTCAGGACAAGAGGGTGAGGCCAGCCAGGGGACCAAGGAGGGCGGGTGGCAGGTGAGGTGAGACTCCGAGCCAGCCGTGTGAGCCGGGATTCTGCTGCTGCTCTGCGGGTCCCAGCCAGGGAGCGGAGCGCTGCCAGGAGGGAGTGACTCACCCCGTCAAGGGCAGCCAGCAGTGTGGAGGGTGCGACAGCCTGGATGCGAGCGCACCCCTCAGACATCCTGAGATCCAGGGAGGAGGGGTCGGCTGCCTCGGGAGCCGCTGCATCGCTGACGTGTCATTAGCACTCGGGAGGACAACTGACCTTTTTCCCTTTATGGCTTTTTTAAAATCTGTTTTCTACTTTGAGCAGATGTTATTTTTTTGTGTAAGAAAAAAACAGTGAATTTTATTTTATTTAAAAGTAAGTTAGGATATTTGTAAATTATATATCAGCTACAGGGTTAATATCCAAAATATATATACAACAAACTCATACAACTCAAAAGCAAAAAAAGAAAAAGAATGAAAGAAATTTGATTTAAAATGGGCAAAGGACCTGAATACAGACATACCTCCTTTCAGCATGCTTTGCTGTACTGTGCGTCACAAACACTGCTTTTTTTTTTTTTTTTTTTCAAATTACATGTCTGTAGCCAAAAAAAAAAAGTAAGTTAGGTTCCAGACATGTTCTAGATTCTTTAGGCACAGTGGTGGGCTAGTGATAACTCATGGCTCCCAAGTGCATCTGGGGACTTTACACCCAAGGGAGGGCAGTTCACCTGGGTTTTGGTTCAGTGGGGCTGGACTTCTAGTTGATCCTGAGTGGCTTTCCCTGGAGAGAACCAGAGCCCCGTTTCAGACAGCCTGTGCGGAGTCTCTTGACCCCTCTGTGGTGATCCTGCCTTTGTCCATGAGGACGGAAGAGTGGCCTCTGTACACTGGGTTGGTGAGGAGCAGAGGGGCATCACTGCTGGTCATGCTGTTTGTCTGCCATGACCTTCCTCAGAGAACAGGCGTGGAGGTCATCGTCTCCTGGCCCCAAGGCTGGCTCAGCAGGACCATCTGACCGACATCACAAGTAGTCATGGTTAAGATAGATTTATTCAGCATTCACCTGTTACATGGCAACTGAGTACCCACTCTGTGCCATCTACCATTCTGGCTGCTGGGAATGTAGCAGTTAAGAGAAGATGCAGTCAGAGTAAGGTCAGGGACCACCTAAACATCTCATCCTCTGGTTGGATGGCATCATTGACTCAATGGACAAGAGTCTGAGCAAACTCAGGAGACAGTGAAGGACAGAGAGGCCTGGCATGCTGCAGTCTGTGGGGTTGCAAAGGGTGGGATGTGACTGAGCGACCGAACAGAAGCAACAGAGGTCAGGAACAGGGGGATGACCTGGATGCAACGAGCAGAGGCGGGCCCAAGGCCCCGAGCTGAGCTGCTGCCACAGTCCAGTCCACAGTGCCTCTCCTAGCGGAGAACTGAGAGTGGCCAGGCCTGGGAGCCCAGGTGAGGAGGGCCTCCTCAGACTCCTCCACAGCAGGTGAGGAGTCTGAGGACGGGGGCAGAAAGTGCTGCCCAGGGCCGTGAGCGAGTGCTCTTCTCCCAGCCTCAGCCCACTCCCTGCCCCTCCTTCACAAAACATTCCACGCTCCCTTACCCTAACTGCCCATGCTGAGCCCCTGGCCCCACCTGGCATACTGCCCAGGAAAGGTGACCTTGGCCTGTACCACAGGGACAGGTCACAGGCAGGGCTTCTCCACAGGACAGGCCACACTGGAGTCATTTACAAACACATCACAGGACAACTCCAAGCCAGTCGAAAATCAACACGGTAAAACAAAAAAACAAAAACCAGAAGAAGTCGGCTGACGCAATAACCGTAAGCAGCTTTCTCTGGACCCTGGGCTCTGGGTGGTTTCTATGGTGATGGTTCTTTGGGGCTTTGGACCCCTGGAAATGTGCGCTGCAGTTCTTCTCACAGCATCTCCATCAACTGCCTTTTCAGCCGAGTCTCCAGGGTGAGAACCCTCTCATCACTTTGTTGTTTTGTTAGATTAGCCTGTCTTTTCCAAACTGTGCACCAAGCGTGAGTTACCTTTATAACTGAAAAGCCAATACTTCCATTAAGATTCAGAGGAAAGTTTACAGTTTATTTATAAAATCAATAGAAGCGGCTCTGGCCAAGCTGAGTTGGGTAAAGTGGGCGCCCGAGGGGTCTTCTGGCCAGTGCCTGACCCGCTGCGGAGCCTCTGGGTGTTTGGCAGGACACAGAAGTGAGCCGGTTGCCGATTCATGGATCCCAGGGCCTCTTGGTTTGGGCCTGGAGTCTTCTTGGCCTCTGGGTCTCCTCCTGTCCCTGGCCCCTCCCATTTTTCTTCTTCCAAAATGACCAAAAGAAATACAATCTCCCATTTCAGTGAGGGAAAAAAAATTCATCTAAGTAGCCTTTTAATAAAAACAGAGGCTCTTGCTTGATCACAAAATCAATTAGTTGGTAGAGAATTTTATTAGTCAATCATGTAAGTAATTAAAAATATTGATTGATGGGGGCGCCAGGGGCCGAAAGCGGCTGCTTCTCCCCAGCAATGTGGGGCAGCTGCTGGCATGGGGGCACCGGGAAGTGATCCTGAGTGGGGGCTTTTAAATCACTCCCCAGTGTGCCTCTCCCAAGGTCAAACCAGGACACATAAGACAAGGGACTCAGCCGGTCTCAGAGCCTCCATTTTCTCATGTGAAAAACAACAGGGCTGATAATCTGGGATTCTCCCGTGGACTAAATGAGACAGAGCTGGGATGGTAAGTGGCATGGCTTGAGGGCTCATGACAGGTGGGGCTGTATTCCTGACTGTCAAGGAATTCTAGGCCAAGGAATTCGAGTTCAGTCTTGTCCTGGGGATGGGAGGGACAGAATGGTCAGGGGGCCTGGTCTTCTGAGTGAGGCCTCGCCAACAGGCAAGGGCTCTGCTGGGTTAAGTCTGACCAGAGGTGGATCAGGTGATGTGGGCACCCAGCCTCCTATGCTCAGCACCCAACTCAAGTTCAAGCGGAGAGGAAACGGACTCCCTGTTGGCGGGGGAGGGGCAGTTTCTAAGACAGCATGTGGAACTAGAAACGCTTTTGTGGCCAGTTTTGGGAGATATCACCTGCTGCCTTGGATCCCTTCCTGGAGGCCTGAAGATGGTGTCCTCGGCCTTAAGAAGCACCAGCCTTGGTGCCTGCTGCAGAGGGATCATGAGGGGGGAACAAACCTCCACTGACTGAGTGCCCTGCCCTGTGCCTGCCTCTTCTTCATGGCACACGCAGTGGAAATCACTGCCTCGCTCCACAGATGAGGAGTGGGGAGCTGGTGGCTCCACCACTTAACTGCTCTGTTGTAAGTTCTCTCCTCCATTCTGGGCCTCCCGGTCCCCGGGAGGTGGGGAGGCCCACCTCATCCTGGGAGGCCCCTCAGGATCAGACTCCATGGGTGCCTCCCCTAACATCTAAGAGATCTGTGTAATGGACCAGGAAGATGGGGCTCCCTGTAGGGGGAGGGGAGGAACAGAGCCTGAGGGTCCTCTGCCGACAGCCCCTTCATCCACCTCCTTGCCCACAGGGTGCAGCCTTGTCTGAGGGTCCTCAGGAGGGAGCCCCGGTCTGATGGGAGCCCAGGTCCTCAGGACCACCTGGGACAGTTACCCCTACACCAAGCCCTGGTCCAGCTGCCCCTTCCTCCCCGGGAACCCTGTAAACCTCACCTGTCTGGGCACTAAAGGCTTGCCCCACCATGAAGGCTTCTGAGCTTCTTTCCTGGCACACGATTTTGCAAAGCCACCCTGGAAAGCGGGCCCTGGAGGTGCTTGTATGCAGGCTGTTCGTCCTCTGTAAAGCCTGGCTATTTGTTTAGACTAGCTGACATTTCCATGGTCTTTTATTAAAGAAAATATCCTGGGGAGAAGGCAGGATGTTTGCACACAGCTTATACCCTCCGCCTCTGGTCCCCAGCGCCCTGGAGCGGGTAAGGCAGCAGGGGTGCCAGCCTCTCCCCCACCCTTCTTCCCTGAGAAAGGAGGAGTGCTAGGGAGCCCCCCACAGGTGCAGGGATCCTCCCAGTCTCTGCTTGGCCCCATGCTCTGAGGGGCAGGATAGAGACCAGGCAAGACCACGGCTTCCTTCTCGGTGGGACTGTGGTCAATGACCCCACGGGGGACTCCCGGCCAGCTCCATCGGCTGTGCCCTCTATTAGCCTGTCTCTGGCTCTTGTGTGCTGTGCCCTTTGCTCTTTGTGTCTTTGTTGTCAGCATCTGCCGGGGGTCCCCCGCAGTCAAAGGGCTGAGTTAACGGCTGGCGGGCTCCATTCTGAGCTAAGAAACCTAGTTACTCTGTGGGATCTGTCTCAAGGTGCCAGAGGCACCTATGGCCAGAGGAATGTCCTTCCCCGTCAGCCATCACCCAGGCACTTTTGAGGTGGCCGCACTGGGGTCTTTCCTCTCCCCCAGCACCAGACAAAGGTGTCACAGTCACACTGACTGGGGTGTGGGTCCCAGCCCTGCACAGCTGCCGACGAGGGCCTGTCTGCAGAGTGGCCCCCTGGGGGGCCCTAGGATGCTTACTGGACCTTTCCCAGGGCAGCAGCCTGGGGGGTCCCCGTCTCCCTCACCATGACTGGAATGCAGTTTAGGTACAAGGTCCTGGAACCTGGCTTTGCAAGCAGATGGAACACTGGTCACTCCAATGCTATGTGTTCTTACCTGTCCTGGAGAAAAGGGAAGAAGGACAGGCTTGGCACTGTCATCCAGCGACACCTGGCAGGGAGGAGCAAAGATCGGCGCTGGTTTGGCCTTAATTAAATCACCCACGGGCCTGGCTCATAGTTATAAATTGCTATCACTCCCATGGACCCATTTCAAGCAGCATCCTTCCAGGTCTGTGTAAACAACCCCACACCCTCCACTCCAGCTCCTGCCTGCAAATCACAGGAAGTGTTTCCATTTTAACCGAGATCAACTACTGACAATTAGGGATCCTTGGCCTCATTCTTCATGAAAGGGCTCCACATCTGTGGATTAGGAGAGTACAACTGCCTGCCTCCTGAGAGGAGACTGAGCCACCAGGCCTGGGGCGGCCCAGTGGGTGGGGCTGAGCAGGTGGGGGTGGGGTTGGGGAAGCCCAGATTCTACTTACTGGAGGTGGGGATGATCCCACCTGCCAGGAAGCGCCCCTGTGGGTCGAGTATTAGTCTTGACTGCAGATAGGGTTGGGCGGAGTCCGGGATGCTGAGAGCCTATCTGAGGGGTCAGGCCTGGGCCTCCTCACAGGAGGGGGTGGGTTGGGAGGGTGGGGGAAGAAAGGGAAAGGGAGGGGACACAGAGGGAAGAGGGAGGGGAAAGGCGGGAGGGGAGAGCAGCAGCATCTCGGTCCTAGACCAGAGCAGACGCCTCTCACTGGCCTCCCTGCTCCCCTCGGGTCCCCCAACACCCCCCTTCACACAAGCATTAGCCAGAGGGAGCTTTCCAAACGACAGTCAGACCCTGACACTCCTTCATGCAAACCTCCCTGCAGCTTCCTGTTGCCAGCAGAATAAATTCCACATCCCTTTCGATGCCCCCCAGGGCCCTTCATGGCTTCCTGGCCCCTCTCCATCTTCAGCCACTGCCTTCCCTGGGACCACGCTGACGCCCATCCATCCTTCCAGCCGCAGGTCCCTGCACTTTTCTTTCTGTTGGACCCTTTGTCTCCTCTCCTGTCTGGCTTTTTGTCTTTCTCAAGCTCAGCTGTCATTTCTCAGGAAAGGCCCTCCCTGAGCACTCCCATCCATCCTGTGTGAATCACCTCCCAGCAAACCCTGTCCCCTTGGCCCGTCTGCCCCCTTCACGGGGCCTGCTGGTCAGAGTTGGCGAGCATGTTCCTTATTGACCTGTTGGCCATCTCTCTGCTAACAGAAGTAGGGGACTCACCTGTCTGGCCCGTGCTCTGAATGGTTGCAGGCACATGAGTGTCGCCCCTCCCTCCGCAGGCCGTCAGCTCATTGAGGGCAGTGCTCCTTCCACCTCCAACCCGGGTACACTGTGTGATGCCCTGACCTGCATGGGCTCTGTTCACTGAGTCACAGTGCTGATCTTCTTCCCCCTGTACAGACGAGGAAACACTGCCTCCCAGACCCCGTGCCCTGGAGGGGCGCTCCCCAGTGAGCGGAGCAGCAGTGGGGCCAGCACTGGCTGGAAGACCTGTGCTGACCCTCAGCCGAGGCCCTGCCCCTGACCAGCCGCACATGGCCTGACGCCTGGCTGCCCTCCAGCTGCGGCGGACATCTGCTGCAGCTGGGCCTGGCCTGCAGCTCTGCCACATGTGTTCTGTCTCGAACCCTCCACTGGGGACGCCCCTGGTGATGTGAGACTCACACTGTGATTTCCTGTGATGTAATTAGCTCCCTGGAGCCTGGGGAGCGGCCAGCTGCAGGCGGGTGGAGGGTGGGCTTCCCTGCAGGTGTGTGTATGCAGGCACATGCGCCCGTGTGTGTATGTGTGTGTGTGTGTGTATGCATGCATGTGCACGTGAGTGTGTGGAGCTGCTCCTCGGGGACAGAGGGGTCTGGGGTTGAGAGGTAGCACAGTTGGGTCTGCTTTTTTAAAGATATAGTGTCATGGGCTGTCTAAAGGCTTTGGAATCTCAGAGGCCACACTTCCTGATGCTCCACTCCATTCAACTTCTCAAGAGTCTCAGTATACTTATCCATAAAACAGGGCAACAATTCTACCTCACTCTCAGGATCACCATGAGGATGAAAATGCAGGACAAGTGCTGAGGGCCACTCCCACCTGGAGAAGGTGCTGGGAAGTGTCACGGAGAGGACCGGGGTGGGGCAGGAGGGAGACCTCGGGCTCCAGCACACTTAGTGGCGGGACCTCAAGAAGCCGGGAACCTCAGAGGCAACCTCGTTCCCAACCTCTCAGGTCCATGAGAGGATACAGGCCAAGAAAGCCGGTCCGGTGCCAGGAGCGAGAGACCGTCACGCTCACGGCTGAAATCTGAGCTCTGTTCAGGCCTCCACTGCTGGGTGTGGGCCTATTTGGGGACTCTGCTTTTTCCCCTGGAGCCTCCTGAGATCTTCCAGCCTGGGAAGATGGAGAGTGCCAGCCCTTGGGGATGCCCAGGGGTTCCCTGGAAGCTGGCAAGGGGCAAGAAGCTTCAGCACCTGTGCTACACCGCACAGAGAGAGTGCACCCACCCCTCCATCCAGGCTTGTGGGTTTTCTGGGGCTGTTGGGGCAGGGATGGGGTAGCTGAGATCACACACCAACCCCTCCTTCTCGTAGGCCTCACCTGTCACCTCTTGTCGCAGGGCTCCAGGGCGAGTCCTCTGGAGGTTCAGGGTCCATGTCGCTCTCCAAGGTGCTCTCCTCCCTCAGCAGCCAGATTTGGGATATGGGGAGGATTAAAAACAAGAGCAGTTAATCCCAATCTGGGTCTTTGTGTTAATCATTCAGTCGTGTCCAATTCTTTGCTGCCCCGTGGACTGTAGCTCGCCAGGCTCCTCTGTCCATGGGATTCTCCAGGCAAGAATTCTGGAGTGGTTGCCATTCTCTCCTCCTGGAATTGGGATCGAATCTTCCCTCCTCCTGGAATCTTCCCAACCCAGGGATCGAATCCAGGTCTCCTGCATTATAGGTGAATTCTTTACCATCTGAGCCACCGGGGAAGACCAATCCCAATCAGCTGTATATAACATAGATAACTAATAAGGAACTCCTGTATAGCACAGGGAAGTCCATTCAACACTCTGTAATGGTCTATATGGAAAAAAATGTAAAAAAGGGTAGATACATGTATATGTATAACTGATTGTTTATATAACTTTGCTGTATACCCAAAACTAACAAAACATTGTAAACCAATTATACTCTATTAAACAAACAAAAACCAAGAGCAGTGTCAGAAAAGGCTCTCCAGCCACCCAGGGAGGGGGCCTTCGGGTGGGGGCAGCCCCCTGTACCTCCCAGGCCTCAGCCATGTCATGGGAGCTTGGTCTGCCCTTCCTGCTCCAGGGCCACCTGAAGTCCAAGTGGCAGTGCTGTGTGAAAGGACGGAAGTAATAAAAATGATGAACACAAGCCAGCCCAGGTTATTATTTTGCCCTCCATGTCCTAGTTCTGCTAACTCCCCTGGCTCCGGGCTGAGCTGAATGCCTCCCTGGAATGAGACGATGGACAGTTTATTCCTTGTGTTCAGCCAACCAGAAACTCAGCCTGCGGCACTGCAGTCTGTGCCCGGCGGGCAGCCCCGGAGCCTCGCCCTCTAACTCAGTTTCGCCTCTGAATCGGGGCGCCAGCACAGGGTTGCCTCTGAGCTCTCCTCCTGCTGAGTTGGGATGGGTTTTTCCTGTGTTCTCCGGCGTCTGTCCAAGATGGCTTTCCCTGAGCATGGATTGTTCTAGCTCTTCAGGTACTTATGCCATCTCAGGGGATGGAATCTGGAGAACACTGCACCCAGTACCCCGTGTTTCCCGTGGCCTGGGCATATCCCCTCAGAGGATGAGACAACCCAGCTGCCGAACCGAGGCTGCCTGGTCATGCCTTCTGCTTGGTGGGACTCCTTGAGGGAAAGCCTGGACCATAGCCTAGTGCCAGCCTCTGAACCCTCCTCCTCTTGCTTCACAGAGCATTGGACGGAGACCTTTTGCTTCCCACCACCTCTGAGGCCCAGCGCTCCTGCACAGAGTGACTGTCATCACACAGGCAGGATGCCGACCCTGGGGAGGCCACCCCATCATGCCACACAGTCCCTACCCACTGGCCAGCCCATGGCCCTGGCCCTTCCCATTGCAATTCTGGGGCACCCCATTCTCTGAGCCTCACATGTACCCAGGCCCTAGGCACTGACAGCACTGTCCCTTCTGTGTCCCCAGTTAAGCCTCCTCTGTGACGCCTCCTGTGACGGCAGGGCTGGGGACAGGGCCTGTCCCCTGCCTCTCTGAGTCTCTAGGCTGTTCTGCTCCAGGGAGGGGCTACACATCACCTGCCCCTCCCCTAGGCCCTGCTGGCAGGTGGGATGAATGAGGGCCCAGTAGCCAGGTCACCATCCCTGCAGAGCCCTGCCCAGCTGGACCAGTGGACCACAGACCTAGTGATGAAGTCAGAATCACAGGCTCAATCCCATGGGCCAAGCTCTGGGCCTCTGCCTGGGGATGAGTCAGTTCATGAGCCCATGGGCAGGACGCATCTGTCACTCTGCTCTCGGACATCCCTGGTCCCTGAGCTCCTAGCCTGACCTGCCCCAGGCTGCATGCTTCTGCTTATGGGATGGATCCTTCACTCGATGCCCAGAGTTAAACAGGCATTTCTTTGCTGCTTTTTCTTATCCCTAACACAGCTTCTGGGATTAATTATCAATACAAAGTAATATTTGAAAGGTAGTTATTACAGAGCCAGCCCAACATGAATACCATAACTCAATAAACAGCAAAAAACAATGGAGAGCACCAGACCATGGACCACTCTCCTCTATGAAGACAGATGCAAAAAACCTTAAATTATTAGAAAATAAAATAATATGCCACAACCAGGAGGCCCATCCATCTGGTAAGTAAGGCTATAACACTGGTAGAAAGGGTATTAACAGAGTCCACTCGTTAATGGGTCAGATGGTGGACAGTGTTTGGAGGGGTGCAAAGGGGCTTTAGGACCCAGCAGTGCTCTGACCTGGATGGGTGACACCGACTTACGCACTCTGGAGAAATCATGGATCTACACATCTGGAGCTGTGCTGTCGCTGTGTGGTGCTATGCTTCAAAAACAATTCAATAAGAAAAGTAACCAACAGAGAAAAGATGTTGCTTCAATAAGAAGCAACTAACATACAGCAAACTGAGGACTAGCAACTTTAAAAATCAGTAAGAAAAAATAAAAACAACCTCAACCCACTCCAGTATTCTTGCCTGGAGAATTCCGTGGACAGAGGAGCTTGGTGAGCTTCAGTCCATGGGGACACAAAGAGTGGGACAAGACTGAGCAACTGTTGATGATGATGATAGGAAAAGTGGGCAAGGGATAAAGAAGAGCAATTCACTAAAGAGGAAACACGAATGGTCATAAAAATGTGAAATCAACTGTTCAACATCAGTAATCCACTGAGAAAATACAAACAAATAAAAACGGAGTATCATTTCATATCCATCAGTTTGGGGGGAAAATGGCATCTGATAATCCCAAGAGGGGATGAAATGATGAATTGTGAGAACTTTCACACCCATGGACAGGGGTGCAAATTAATCCAACCACTTGAAGAAAAGAAATGTGTGAATTCGAAACAGTGCATGCCTGAAGACGTGGAAATTCCAGTCTTGGTATATGCCCTTGGATACCACTGGGAAGCTGAATAAGCATGTTCATTATGGTATGAAGTTCGTCATAGAACAAAACTGGAAATAGCTTAAATCATTAGGGAAGCAGACAAATAAATTGTGAGATATTTATGAAATAGAATCCTTGCGGAAAAGTTAAAATGAGTGAATTAAATCAATGTAGATGAACTCAAATTTAGATTATAGTTTACAGCTCGTGTGGCTTCACCATCCATACATGCTCATGGGCCCTTTGTACACATTGTGTATACGTATGTATGTGCATCTGTGTCTGTGTGTCTCAAACTATAGAACGCACCTTGAGTTAGGAGGAAAGGAAAAATTCTGCAATATTTTGTTGCTTTTACATGAATTTAAAACTTCTCAAGTAAACATGACCAGATCTCAACATTTACAAATTCTGACACTGGTGTCTGCTACAGACCATACTTTTCTACAGTTTTAAAATTTTAAACAGGAAAAAAAAAACACAAAGGAAAACCAAGGGAATGAACTGGGGAAAAAAACAACTATTAAAAAAAGGCTTATGGATTTGAAGAAAGTGGCAGCTGCCATTACTCTCAGAACAGTGCAGGGCCCTGGCCAGGCTGGATCTCAGGGCTTCATTTATGAACTCGCCCAGCCCGTGACTGGGTCTGAGTTTGCAGAGGCTCTTGGCTAACCTTGGAAGCATCTATGGGTGCCCTGGATTATAGAGCTGGTCACTGTTCGATCAGGCTACGCAGGCCATCGTTTCAGTTCCAGCTCTGGTCCAGCTCTGGGCAGCCCCTCTGGCCTCTAACTCACCCTCATCATGGAAGCCACTTGGGGATCTGGTGGCTGTGGCCCCAGCCCAATATTAGCCCAGTCCACTCCCTCCTACACCAGATTCCAGAGCCCAGACCAGCTCAGAGACTGCAGCCCTCCACACGCCCCTCCTGTTCAGGGGCTTCAGGAGAAGCGAGGTGTAGGTATATACCCAAGCTATAAAAATAACAGCCTACATTTATCCTGTACTTAGAATCCCCTGTCATCACCTGAATTACCTCTCACAACCATCCTCTAGGAAAGCAAACACCAGGAGACCAGGACCCCTCACAAGGGAAATCCATGTTCCTTTTAGCCCACTGAAGACCCAGGAACAACAAAAGGACCCAGAACAGACAAGGAGGGGGAAAAGGCTGGGAAAACTATTTGACTTTTTTTTTTGTCCCAGCCACATGGAAGTCAGAGAGAGCTCACATGTGAATGGGGATAACAATGAGTGGTGCCCCAGTGCTTGCCCCCCTCCAGGCTTGGGACTTCCTCCTGCTTCAGGAGGAAGGGCCTGGAGGAAGGAAGTGGTTGCCCTCGGGTCAGGAGAGGCAGGATCCAGGCTGGCATTGCTGAGAGATGTAGGCACTGCAAGGTCTTAGGCTATCACCTGTTGGGACCCTTGCTCTCTAGCTCTGGTCCCTCCTCACAGCCTCACAGTGTGGGCACCCAGAGGCTTCACCTGACCCTTGCACCCATCTGGCCTACTCAGGTCTCAGGGGCAGAGGTTGGGGTGTGTCCCCCATGTTCACCTCCCCCCCCACCCCACCCCCCGGCAGTAGTGGGCAGGAGCTGGTCTCTTCATTTCTCACCAGCACTTGGCACAAACGGAAATAAGTTCCAGGGACCCGGCATACTGTCGTGCTCTCCACAGCCCACGGCACTCTCTAGACTCAAAGAATTCCATGGTCACATCTGATGTTTCCTGCTGGAGCCCATCATGTTTACACGTCAGAGTGCAGTGGGGCTGGAGCTAGGGTGGCCTCTCTGGGCCCTGAATCCCCCACCCCACCCCCAAGGAGCTGGCTGAGGTTTCTGCTCTCAGTGGACCCCAGGGAGGGAGGCGCGGAGCCGGGGAGCGCCTGAAAGGATAGTAATGCAATCACCACCCGAGACCGAAAGCTTTTGCCACAGTATCATGTTCACTCCTTGTGACCCCAGCACACAGCTAGATAGGGAGCCCCGGAGGGGCTGAGGCCTTTCTGGGGCTGGCACCCTCCATCTGCCTGGCACTGGCTCCTGCGGTCCAGCCTTCCCAGTCTGACTGTCTTCTGGGCCAGAGGCCCTGCTCAGAGGCCATGTCCTTGGCTCATCTGCAAGAAGCCAACTCTCAGATGACATCTCATTTACATGCCCAGTGTCCCAGAACAAACTTGTGGGCAGTAAGTCTGATCAATTCATGTTATTATGCACAGGTTCAAATAATACATTAGAAATAGTCTTTGTCATCTTTGGGGAAACATCTTAAGGTTGAGCTTAAAAGAACAGGTATACAAATAGGAAAAACAGGCCAGCTGAACACAGCAGGTGTTCTATCAGTAAATGCAAATCGTGCAAAATTCAGGTGAAGACCCATGTTTGGTCTTGCACAGGCCTAGAAGCTCTGAAGTGGAAAGTGGAAGGTGAAGCAGGTCAGCTCCAAGTCAGGGAGGCCTCCCTCCAGGCACAGGCTGCTCCTCCCTAACCCAGCAGCCCAGGGCGGCGGAGGAGGCCAGGGGGAGCTGGGCGCCAGACTGGACAGGGGGCCTGCCCAGACTTTCTCATTCTCAGGCTCCTGAGGGTCTGAATCCTGAGGGCTCAGGGCCAAAAGGACAGTCGGCACATGTCCTGGGAACGCTCCTGGCAACCAGGCTTTTACATCAGCAAGATGGGTCAATCCTTTGGGCCCCACTTACATCACAGAGCCCAAAGTTAGAAGCCGTGCAGGTGGGAATAAGGCTGGGAGGACCCCGCCTCCCAGGGGGCAGAAGCTGTTACATTGTCTGCATCTCTGGACCCTGGACATGCCCAGCGCATCCTAGGTGTTCGATGAATACTCAGTGAGTGGTTGATGAATTTATTCAGCAAACATTAATAGCTATTCAGCACAGGTGCCAGGCTCAGTGTGGTGCCAGTGGCCAATAGGACAGACACAGCCCTGCCCCCGGAGCTTCTGTTCTAGAGGGTGAGATAGACCCATAAACAGCAGCCTGAGTGGCAGGAGGGATACCTGAGAGAAGAACCCCTGGGCCACAATGACGGCCCCTGTCCTGTGAGGTCCCAGGGTCATGGACAGAGAATCAGTCAAGGCAGAGAGCAAGGGATGGTTGGCATGGCTAGTCTCAGGTGTGGCCATCTTGAAATTCTTAACATTTTACCTTTGAACTTATGTTCTCTGAGTGAGGCTCTGGAGAAAAACAGAGCACCTGTGATCGGGGGAGACATGCAAATTCGTTGCAGCTTCCTTAATATTGAGAAATGGATTATTTCCTGCCATATCAGCAAATAAGGACATCACGGTCATCAGTGATTCCAGCCCTTCAGGGCAAATAGGAAGGAGAACAATACCTGCTATCTGGCAGCTATCAGACTGCAGCCACTCCTTACGGTGAGCTCAGGATGTGAAAAACAGAGGACGCTGGCCTCAGATAGCATATGAAAGGAGTGATTTCAGTGAGCCCAGACTCTATCATCTTCTCATACATAGAAAAGCACTAAATGCCTTAACTTGGGATATCTGGTTTCCTTTAATTAACAGGTGGCACTAGTGGTAAGAACCTGCCTGCCAGTGCAGGAGACGCAAGAGATGTGTGTTCAGTCCCTGAGTTGAATCTCCACGGAAGATCCCCTGGAGGAGGAAATGGCAACCCCCTTCAATATTCTTGACCAGAGAAGCCCCATGGACAGAGGTGGGCTATGGTCCTAGGGTTGCAAAGAGTCAGATAGGACCGAAGCAACTACGCGTGTACGCACTTGATGTTCAGGGCTATCTGACCTTTGTTGTAAAACTTCTGTATAACCTGACTCCTCCCCCCACCTCCCTGGAGCAGCTCTTTCAGGGTTACTTGAGATGCTGTCTCCAGGGCCTGAAGCCCTAAAAATTTCTGCTGAACAAAATATAACTCAACCTTTAGGGCGTGGCTAGTTTTTCAGTGGACTACATAGGCCTTCATGAAGCCTCATGAGCACAGGGTGCTGGGTGGGCAGTGTTTTAGGCCAGCGACTCAGCAAGGACAAAGAGAGCTTGTCCTGTAGATCACTGAGTAAGGGTGGCGGTGAGACCCGAGGGCCCTTGCTTTCTGGTAGAATCTGAACGCACTGGGCATTGGCGGGGTAAGAAACCCAAACGAGGGCCCATCGTGTCCTTTCTCTCTCATGTCACTTTGACACTTTTCATATCAGTCAGCCACTTGGATGAGAATGATGATAGGAGAGGGGCTTCTTCCTCATGAGTAAGCTGAGGTTTGAGGGTGTTGGTCCCCTGGTGTCAAGAAGTGAAATTAAAATAGTTGAGTTAGTAGTGTGAAGCATTTTCACTGTTCTGATGAGAAAAAAAAAAAAACAAAACATACATGAACATACAAGTTATAGAAGTCTTGGGAATTTGGGTATCAGTTAAATGTTCTTACACTTGCATTTAAAACAGAAAGGTGAAACAGTAAGGTTCATGCTAATAATTAAAATTAAAAATTTTTTCTTTCCTTAGAATAACATCAAATAACAAATTAAAACACTGCAAAAGAGGAAGATGGAAAAAAAAGGAAAAGAAGAAGCTTCACATTTCGGTACTTTTTCCTTGCCTTTTGAAGGTGGGGCCCATGACTCACTCTGCACTGAGCCTGAGTGAGCATTGTATTGGAGCCAAGGTGCCTGCAAAAGGCAGGTGGGAGCAGGTGGGGGAAAAGGGGTTGGTCAGAGAGGAGGCTGTGATAAGGGTCCAGCGTGGTCTTGGGGGACAGTGGCTGCCCCCCAGCGGTGGTCACTGCAGGGAGGAGGAGTAGGGTGGAGTGGACCCCTCGTGTGCCATTTAGTGCCCTCTTAGGGACAGCCTGGGAGTCGGGGTGCAGGGCAGAAAGGGAGCACCCCCTGCCTCATGTCAGCCAACAGTTTTTATGCATCCTGCCTCCAAGTAACATTTCCCTTGAACATGGTTCGGAGGCTGCGTGGAGACCTGGGGCAAAGGCAGCCCCTGGGATGAGTTCAGGACCGGCCTTGAGTCCTTCCAGCCTGGCACCCAGAGCTCTCTGGAGGTCCAGAACACCTCCTCCCCACCAATGTCCACCGTGGGAGCTGTGGTTATGGGAAGCAGTTTGATTTGACACCTCGCCCCACCCCTAGCCTGGAGGCCGTCTTGGCCCCGAGTGAGGCCGGCCTGCGAGGAAGGTCCAGCATCTCTCCTTTCACTCAGCAGCCCTGCTCCGCAGCCCGGGTGGGAAGCTGACGGCCGGCTGGTGTCTGGGGAGCGCTGCCTTCCACTTGAAAGTGTGGATGATTAAAGCCGAGGCTGGCGGTGATGGAAGTGGCTCCATTAGCTCCGGGGGAAAGTGGCACATGGTTTCTCCCTTCTGCGCTTGCTCTAGGCCCTCCCCGGGGTCACACACACACACACACACAGGACCTTGTGTGATACAGCCGTTCTGTGAGGTCGGCAAGGCGGGGCTGGGCAGGGAGGTTAGAGAGGTGGACATAAAGAGAATTCAGGCTTCCCACACAGCCACGCTGGACCTGGCTCTCTAAATGCATTATCTCATTTATTTAATCCTCACGTGGGTTCTCATAACTATTACCAGAGCAACTGCCGTTTCCAGGGCACCGACTCTATCTCAGGGATTTCCAGTGTTTCATCTCAGATCCTTATGTGTGGGTTTAACTGACAAAGGGGTGGTAGGGATGCCTTTGCATTTTTTAAAACAATTATTAATTTTTGGCTGGTCTGGGTCTTCGCTGCTGAGCAAAGGCTTTCTCTAGTTGTGGCAAGTGGGGGCTACTCTCTAGGTGAGGTACGTGGGCTTCTCATTGTGATGGCTTCTTTGTTGCAGAGCATGGGCTCTAAGGCACTTTGCACTTCAGTAGCTGAGGCATGGAGGCCTAGATGCCCCTCAACAAGTGGAATCTTCTGGGATCAGGGATCAAACCTGTGTCCCTTGCATTGGCAGACAGATTTTTAACCACTGGCCCACCAGGGAAGCCCTGCCCTTCCATTTATTTAGATCCTCTTTCATACCTTTCAGCAATGTTTTGTAGTTTTAAGTGAATAAATGTTGCACATCTTTTATTAACTTTTTTCTTAGCATTTTATTCTTTCTGGTTCTATTAAATGGAATTTTTATTCATCTCATCTGCAAATTGTTGTTTGCAAGTATATGGAAGTACTAATACACGGATTTTTGTCTGTTGACTTTCTATCACAAAAACTTGCTGAACTCATATTAGTTTTCATAGTTTTTTAGGATTCCTTAGAATTTTTTATGCACAGGATTATGTTATGTTACCTGTGAGTAGAGATGGTTTTACTTCTGCCTTTATGATCTATATGCCTTTTCCTTTTTTTTTTGTCTAATCGCCCTGGCTCAAACCTCTAATACAGTATTGAATAGACATGGTGAGAGCAGGCATCCTTGTTTTGTTTCTTATCTTAGTGGGAAAGTACTCAGTCTTTTTACTGTTAAGTATGATTTTGTGGGCTTTTCATGGATGCCCTTCTGAAGATTAAGGAAGTTCCCTTCTCCTTGTTTGTTGATTGTTTTTCACATGAAAATACATTGTATTTTGTCTAACTCTTATTCTACATCTATTGAAACAATCATCTGAATCTTTTTCCTTTGTTCTGTTTAATATGGTGTTTTACACTGATTCTTTTTCAGATGTTATACAAACCTTACATTCCGAGATAAATCTCACTTGCTTACAGTATGTAATCCTTTTTAAAAATCATATTGCTGGATTTGATTTGCTAGCATTCTTATATCTATATTCATAAGGGATATTGGCCTGTAGTATTCTTTTATTGTGGTGTCTTTGTTGAGTTTTGGAACCAAGGCATTATTGACCTCATGGAATGAGGTGGTTAATGATCCCGTCTATTTTTTTGGAAGAGTATGTGAAGGGTTTGTAGCAACTCATCTTTCAATGTTTGGTATAATTCACCAGTGAACTATCTGGGCTTTGGCTTTTCTTTGTGGGTAATATTTTTCATTACTAATTCAACTTCTGTACCTATTATAAGTCTATCCAGATGTTCTATTTATTCCTGAATCCATTTCAGTCATCTGTGAAATAGATTCTTTATCAAGGTACCTAATTTGTTGGCAACTCAATCATAGTATTTCTTTATAATCCATTTTGTTTCTGTAAGGTTGGTAGTAATGTTCCCTATTTATTTCAGTTCTGACTTAAGTAATTTGAATCCTTTCACTCTGTCTCTCCCTCTCCATCTCCTCCCTCTCTCTCTCTTTCTCATCAGTCTGCCTGTGGTTTGTTCCTCTGTTTCTCCATTACTTCCTTCTTTTGTGTTATATATTCTAGCATACTGTTTCACTGTCCTTGCTGTTTCTTTTACTGTACTTTTAAAGTTATTTTCTTAATGGATCCCTGCAGATTACAGTGGACATATTAATGATCAGCTAATGTTTGGGAAGATTTCCTTAAATGCTCTGAACTAATAAGTCCTTTAGCCTGTGCTGAGGGACTTTGTGTGTGTGTGTGTGTGTGTGTGTGTGTGTGTGAGAGAGAGAGAGAGAGAGAAATGACGGGGGCGGAGTTGGGGGGAGCATCTTTAAAACTCAGGCAGGCAGTTTACAAGTCTGCCTTAACTTTCACTTTCTGCTTGCAGAGAGCTTCAAGTTACATCAGAAGTGAGAGATTAGGTTCATGACAGGTTTTCCTAAGCATGTGCATAGCCCTGCATGTGCATATGACATCCCAGGAATGTGCCAGAGCTTTTTAAAGCCCCCTGTTATAATCATCATGTTCCCCAGGCTTTCTTTTGCAGTTTTTTGTTCAGCCTCTTGTCTGCCCCAACTACTATTGCTACCTCAGACAGTCAGAGTGAGAACTGCTGCTCATTGCTGTCAACAAATGCCTTAGGCATAGAGCTATTCATATGCAGTAAGCTTTGACTAAAAAAAAAATCATTTAAAGGGACCTCCCTGGCGGGCCAGTGGTAAAGACCCAGCACTTCGAATGCAGGGGGTATGGGTTGGATCCCTGGTTGGGGAACTAAGATCCCACATGCCATGTGGTGCAGCCAAATAAATAAATAATTTAGGAAGTTGGAAGGTGCTAGAACGGAATGCAGAATGTGACAAAAGAATCTAGTTGCGCTAGAAATGTCTGACATTACTTCATGAAAAGGATGGGGGGGAAAGTGCTGATCTAAGTAACTTCAGAAATGAGTGGAGGGACTTACTTGGTGGTCCAGTGGCTAAGACTCTGTGCTCCTAATGCAGGGGGCCCAGCTTCGATCCCTGATTGAGGAAATAGATCTCATATGCTGCAACTGAAGATTCCCACACGCCACGACTAAGACCCAGTGCAGCCAAATAAATAAATAAATGCATATTTTTTTAAAAATGAATGGTGTTTGTAAGACTAAAAAGGAACGGTACACAAGCATTATATTCTAGTTGGTATAGTCGTTCCTCACAAAAGTATGAGTTAACAATTCTGAAGCCATTCTATATGTATACTGAAACTGAGCAATTAAATATAAGGCTGGTTGATTCTGGAAGTCAGGTTTCTCCTTGTTGGAGTGCAAGATTTCAGCTGAACAAGGAGGGAAAGGTAGAATGATCTGTAGCCTAGCCACATTGACACATAAAAACTAACCATTGCATGTAGTATGAGCAGTTATTTCTTTGCTTTGTCAGCTAAGAGAGCCTAGAAGCAACAACACCCCAGTAGCAATGATCATACTCAGCACTCAGATCTTGGTTTCTAAAACCATTCTCCAATAAAAGGAACCAGAGCACTTTGGAGAATGGCTGAATCTAGGCTGGGATTGGAAACATGCAAGGTGAGGCTGGAGCATCTGGTAGTGACAGAAAGTAAGAAAATGGTAAAAATGAAAGAGAAAAAGAAAAAAAATCTACAACGATGGAGCTAAAAGGAGCACAGGAGTCAAGTGAAGGAGTTCTCATGTCCAAAGCTGGAATAATTTGAGTGACAAAATAAACTAGTATTGGATTATAACCCAAAGTATAAAATAAATATTGATGATTCCTTACTGATGTAAATAAAAGTGAAAGTGTTAGTCATTCAGTAGTGTCTGACTCTTTGTGACCCCGTGAACTAGAGCCCTCCAGGCTCCTCTGTCCATTCTCCAGGCAAGAATACTGGAGTGGGTTGCCATGCCCTTCTCCATGGGGTCTTCCCAACCCAGGGATCGAAACCAGGTCTCCTGCATTGCAGGCGGATTCTTTACCACCGAGCCACCAGGAAAGCCTTATATAAATAAATTACTGAGTAAATAAATAAAATGGGGGGAAGAGACAAATATCACATGTAGAAGAATTCCAAACAATTGTTGTAGATACTACACACTTAGGGGTAGCGTGTAATTCCCACTCCTTAAGTGTGGGCTGTTCTTAGTTACTTTCTTTTATAGAATACGGTATACTTTGCAAAAAAAAAAATAAATAAAAGTGGGAGTGAAGGAAGAAAGAAAGGAGGGAGGGAGGGAAGAAAGGAAGGGAGGAAGAAAGAGGGTAATTTTACAGTAGAGGAAACTCACAAATACTATCTCAGCCAAGTAACCAAGGTCAATATTGACAATCCCAAGACATATTAACAGCAAAGACCCTTGATATGATAGGATGAGATGGGCCTTTTACCTCTGTGGTCTTCATCTCCAAAACATATTACCCCAGCCTAATCATGATATAACATCAGACATATCCCAACTGATGGATATTCTACAAAATATCTGATTAGTACTCCTTGAAACTATGAAGGTCATCAAAGACAAGGAAAGTCTGAGAAACTGCCACAGCCAAGTGGAGCTAAAGGAGATATGATGGTTACAAGTAATGTGTTCTGCCGGATGGGCTCCTGGAGCAGAAAAAGTACATCAGATAAAACCATAAAAATTCAAACAAGGTGTGGTGTTTAATTGATGACAGTGCCTCAGCATTGGTACCTTGCTTCTGACAAAAGAAGCTAATAACAGGGGGAACTGGGTGTGGAGTATACAAGAACTCTCTGTACTATCTTCACAATCCTTCTGTAAATCTAAAGCTCTTCTAAAAGAAAATTTTTTATTAAAAAAAAGTGGATTGGAAACTTTGTATAGAGAGATGTCATCGATGTGCTGGCATTTAAGTAAGGGATATTTTCCTAAATGCCTTTTCTCTGGGATGATTCACTTCCCTGGAGAAAAACCCTCTGATTTCCGGCCTGGAGACTACGGGACTGGCTGCTGATACTCGGGCTGCTGCTTCCTGGGGGAAGGGGATGGGGAGCCTGTGTGCTCAGGAGGCAAATGTTTACTCATCTGTTCCTCACTTTCAACAGGACACCTCCCTTTCTCAGTGGGTTCTCTTTTTTAAAAGATTGGGGTATAGTTGCTTTACGATGTTGTGTTAGTTCCACTGTACAATGAAATGAATCAGCTACACATATACGTATATACCCTTCCTTTTGGACACACCCCCCCTCTCCCTTTTGGATACCCTCCCCCACCAACCCACCCATGTAGGTCATCACAGAGCTCTGAGCTGAGCTCCCTGGGCTCTACAGCAGGTTCCCACTAGCTATCTACACATGGTAATATATATATGTAAATCCTAATCCCCCAATTCATCCCACACTCCCTTCCCTCCTCACCCTGTCCACACATTTGTTCTCCACGTCTGCACCTCTATTCCCCCTACAAATCTGGACCTTTTTTCTAGATTCCACATATATGTGTTAACATAGGATATTTGGTTTTCTCTTTCTGACTTACTTCACTCTGTATGACAGACACAGGTCCATTCATGTCTCCACGAATGACCCAATTCTATTCTTTTTTATGGCTAAGTAATATTCCACTGTGTATATGTACCACATCTTCTTTATCCATTTCCTCTATTGATGGACATTTAGGTTATTTCCATGTCCTGGCTGTGGTAAATAGTGCTGCAATGAACACTGGGGTACATGTGTCTTCTTGAATTACGGTTTTTCTCAGGGTATATGCCCAGAAGTGGGATTGCTAGGTCATATGGTAGCTCAGTTTTTAGTTTTTAAGGACCCTCCATACTTCTCCCCCGGAGAAGGCAATGGCACCCCAAACCAGTACTCTTGCCTGGAAAATCCCATGGACGGAGGAGCCTGGTAGGCTGCAGTCCATGGGGTCGCTAGGAGTCGGACACAACTGAACGACTTCACTTTCATTTTTCACTTTCATGCATTGGAGAAGGAAATGGAAATCCACTCCAGTGTTCTTGCCTGGAGAATCCCAGGGACGGGGGAGCCTGGTGGGCTTCTGTCTATGGGGTCACACAGAGTCGGACATGACTGAAGCAACTTCTCCCCATTGTGGCTATATCAATTTACAATCCCAATACTAATTCTTGATGTTTCTAATACCCGGACCTTTCTGGATCACTTTTCCTGTGAACACTGCTCCCACCTCTTGCAGGCGTTTGGTGGGGGTCCTGGGGCCTGACTCTGGGGCTCAGTCACTGCTTCTCATTCATTCCCTCCATGGGACTCAGTGCTGTTTCTACCAAACCATCTGCTCTCCGTGTTCCCACAAGTGTGTTGACATCAGTTGTTCTGTTGTCTCTTCCTGTGTGTTTTGATGGACCCCCTTGTTTGTCTTTCTAGCTTTCAAAGTTTTCTTTTTACTCATGATCATTTCGGTAGGATTTGGGGAGAGAGTGAAAATAAATGAGATGCTCCTTCAGCCAATTTTAACTGAAAGTTTCATGGTTCTTCCACCATGATCAAGGACTTTCCTGGTGGCTCAGATGGTAAAACGTCTGCCTGCAATGTGGGAGACCTGGGTTCAATCCCTGGGTGGGGAAGATCCCCTGGAGATGGAAATGGCAACCCACTCCAGTACTCTTGCCTGGAAAATTCCATGGACAGAGGAGGCTGGTAGGCTACAGTCCACGCAGTTGCAAAGAGTCGGACACGACTGAGCAACTTCACTTGATCAAATATTCTGTAGGAAATCTGGGGCATGACCTTTCCAATCTTAAGAGCCTGGGGCTGAACGCTGGCCCCAAGGCTCCTGTCAGACAAAAACTAATCAGACAATGGGCAGATAAAGTACTAGAGCTGAAAGATCAAAGTCAGAATCCCCAACTCCCTAAAAAGCCAGATTCCCTTGGAAAGCCATGACCCCATTACCTGGAGGGAAAGATGGCCACGTGGGTGAGCTTCGCTGAGCTTTAGCTTGTGCAGGTAGGTGGCAGCTCTCGCCTTGTGGCTGTGTAATTACATAGGAGCTCTGATCTCTTTGAGGCCCATGGGAGCTTCTCAACAGAGCCCGAATGACCATCATGAAGCCAGCCAGCACTGTCCCATTCTCAAATGGGCCAGCAGAGTTTGGGCATGCTCCTATTGCCCTGATCGACCACTTGAAGATGGGGTCACTCAGCATGTCCCCTGACCCCCTTTATCCTGACGTACATTTAAGGTGTAGGCTGCAGCCCAGTGGAAATATAAAAAGGAAGTCAATTCCATGGGTTTTTCCTCACAAAAAGAAAGCTAAACAATGTCACTCAGGCCAAAGTAGCCTGAACATGGGATGTGAAGCTTCAAGAAAGTACTTAAGAGACTGGCTCCAGGCATCTCTGTTACTCAGGGTTCTGTCCCTCTCTGGATCCAGGAGGATCTGTGTGGAATTTGGCTCCCAGCTGCCCGCCAGCCTTGGTGTCACCTCGTTTTATTCAGGGGGACAACCAGGCCAGGAGAGCCTGGTCTGAGACTTGACCCGCCACACCGAGAGCCTGTCTAAGTTGGTGCTCCTCCCCACTTGGGGCCAGACTGAATGTCCCTCTGAAAGGCCTTCCCCCTCACAGCAATCTCATAGCCTGGAAAATGCAGACAACCACCTGAACCGCTGGCCTGCACCGCTGTCTCCCCTGCGCTCACCCGGTCCTGGGAAGTGGGAGTCTACACTGTTGTCCGCTTGCTCTGCAGCCCTGCTTGGGCAGTCAGGCAGGAGGTGCTGGTGCTCACAGGCCTTGGTGTACTCCAGGCCTTCCCTCCTGCTCACAGCCCGATTCACTCCCTAGAATCCAGAGAAGCCTCCCTCACCAACCTAATCAGGTCCATTTACCTGGGAATGGGCGGGGCTGTGAGGTGAGTAGGGGTGGCCCCACCCCAGCCTCCTCCTGGCGTGATGGCTGTGTCTCCACTAAGGCTTGGCTCCCATGATGGGGGTTCTCTCCTGAGCATCAGTCCCCTACCCCAGCCCATCCAGCCCTCCTGGGACCCTCTGCTGCGTCCCCTCTCCTGCTGGGGCTGAACCACTACTCCCTAAGCACACTCCTTGTGCCTGGATTCCAGCCCTGACGTCATCTCTGCTCTGGCACAGCCCAGAGCAGCAGACCCAGGACCCCTCACAGGGAGGCAGGTGAGGCCACTCGACGAGGCCACCACCACACGTCAGGGGCCCCCAGCACCTCTCCCTGCCTCTCCCCAGGCAGGGCCCAGGCCCAGGCAGGCAGCAGGGAGGGGCATCTCAGGACCAGTCTGCTAGCCCCACTCCCTTCAGAAAACAGGCTGTGCTCCATCTTCATGTATTTATAATAGCCCTTTCTTGTTTTCTGTCAAGCTGTGTTCTCTGTTTATCAATAAAATCAATGATACAAATCCCACACCAGGGGCTGGTTGGAAATCTCTGCTGGGAAACATCTCCTTCTAAAGTCTTCCCTCTTCAAAGAGCTCTTTCTAAAAGGAAGTAATGGTCTCTGCCCGCGTAAGAGCCTTGGGGGACACGAAAGGAGCTCTCAGGAGAGGACCCAGGCCCAGAGGTCCGGGGACAGACCTCATGAGGCTCCCAGACCTGCTCTGGAGCACTGGAGGTGGGATGCAGATTCCAAGGCCCCCTTTCTTTCAGGGTCTTGCCCTCGCAAGGACCATGACAAGTCTTGCATCTGTCATGAGAACCCTAGCTCCTGTTGGGGTCATCAGGGTTAGCACAGGCATGGGGTCAGTACAGTACAGGGGATTGGTGGGGAGAGGAGAACTGGGGACTAAGGGCCCTCGGAGCCAATGAATTCCATCCCTCTAAAGGGAGGCTGGTTCAGGGTTTTTGGACTCCAGGGAGGGCAGATAGGACACCCGGGATGCACTGGATCTGTTCCCAGTCTCTCTGAGAGCCTTGAATCTCCTGGCAGTCACCAGCACACAGATGGGCAGGGGACACACCCTGAGAACAGTTATGAATTAAATGGTGTCCTCCCCAAATGCCTGTATTGAAACCCTGGCTCCTAATGTGACTGTATTGGGAGACAGGGTCTTAAGAGAGAAGATTAAGGTTAAATGAGGTCATAAGAGTGGGGCCCCTACAGGACTGGCATCCTTATAAGAAGAGGAAAAGACATCAGAGAGTTCTCCACCCCTCTCTCTCCCTCTTTGCTCACCCACAGAGGACAGGGCATGTGAGGACACAGCAGAAGGTGGCTGCTTGGTAAGATCAGCTAGAGGCACATAGAGCACAGGTGCCTGGAAGTGGGGCCTATGTGGACCGGGGCTTGCAGGACCCCTCCTCATGCAATTCCCCTCCCCTGAGAGGATCCTTCCCCTGGACAACCCCTCTAAAGCCAGGGGACATATTGGGACCACTGGGAAGCTGGATTCTGTTGCTAAACAGTCCTCAAAGGTGCCTGAGACCACTGATGACAGGTTGATGACAAAACTGGCATAGAAGGTTGACAGTGCAAGGTGACCGACGCGCCCCTGGAAGCTAGCTCTTGGGCCAGCTGTCATGGGACAGGCACAATCGGGGTGTTGCTCTTGGCTGGGGATCTGAGAAGAGGTTTCCATGGGTTCTGACCAGCAGGGTGTGACCCACGGCACAGATGCAGGCCCTGACTGCCTCCCAGTGGGGAGTGTGGGCTTACCCTGCTGTACTCCCGGAGGTGCTGGGCACACAAACTGCAGAGGCACCAGGGCCTCCAAGGCTGCATCCTCTGTGTCCCCTGGGGCTCCCACTCCTAGTAGATGCTTCTGTTGGACAGCTGCAGGTGTTCTGGGCCAGGGGCCCCTTGGCATGCAGCCCCGGGGTCCTCAGAAATGGGGCTCAACCCTCTGTCCACAGCCAAACATGGGACAAGTCTGGCCCTTTTATGGAAGTCAGCTGTCTACTTTCCATTTTTTTTTTTTTTCCAGCCACCAGTAATACTTATCCAATGTCAGCCTTGTGCCAAGCACTGTTCTGGGCATTTATGACCCTGTGAAGCAAATGCTCTCAAACCCAGATTTCACAGGAGAAGTAGCTTGCCCCAGGCCGTGCTGGTTGAGTGTCTGAGTTGAGTTTACACATCAACCCATTGAATTTCACAGCCCAGGGTGCCTCTCTTCATAGCAGCACTGACCTTGGAGGTGGTTCCCTCAGCCCATGGCTGCTGACCTCAGAGACCCCGGAAATGCTGGCTGAGGCAGAGTGGCCCTTCCCTACCTGAGGGACCCTTCCTGGGAGCATGGAGGAGTGGATCCTTTCTGGGTACCATGGCCCCAAGGCTCTGTATCACCCTGATGCCTGGGCTCTGTATTAGTCAGGGTTCTCCAAAGAAGCAGACCAATGAGATATTCTACCTGTCTATCTATGCATCTATCTAGAGAAATTTATTATAAAGAACTAACTCACCTGATTGTGGAGGCTGAGACGTCCCAAGATCTGTAGTTGGCAGCTGGAGACCCAGGAGAGCTGATGGTCTGAGTTCTAGTCTGAAGGCTGACAGGTTTGAGACTCAGTATTTCAGTTCAGGCCTGAAGGTCAGAAAAGATCAATGTCCCAGTCCAACTATCAGGCAGGAGGAATTCCCTTTGGCTTCAGGGAGCATCAGCCTTTTGTTCTATTCAGGCCTATGACTGACTGCATGAGGTCCACCCACATCAGGGAGGGAAATCTGCTTTCTACCTTCTACTGATCCAAGTGCTAATATCCTCCAGAAATAACCCCAGGGACTGTGTGCATGGTCAGTTGTGTCTTGACTCTTTGCAACCCCATGGACTGGGCTGTAGCCTGCCAGGATCCTCTGTCCATAGAATTTTCCAAGTAAGAATAATGGAGCGGGTTGCCATTTCCTTTTCCAGGGCATCTTTCCCACTCAGAAATTGAACTCAAGTTTCTTGTGTCTCCTGCACTGGCAGGTGGCTTCTTTACCACTGTACCACCTAGGAAGCCCCAGGGACACCACTGACCAAGTTACATACATGTTGACACGTAAAATGCAAATATCTTGTGCTCAGAGAGTCCAGGCCCAGGAGCCCCGCATGTGCACCAGCTCCCAGCCATACACCCTGCTCTGGGACAGGCTTTGGCTGGATGGCCTGGATGTGGGTGAGACCACTTAACAGCACGTCTCCTGAGCACACCCTTCACACTCTGAGCCTCCTTCCTCCTCTGGACATGAGTGTACAGTCCATGACCAGTGACCCAGGCAGGGTAGACCAGGGCACTGGGGTTCGAAGAGGTTCAACAGTCCGGTCCAAGTTACTGCTGGGATCTGAACCCAGTACTCTGGCTCCCAGCCCCAGACTGTCCTGCCTTCTGCCTCCTGCTGAGGGTGGAGTGCTTTCCCCACTCCTGCTGACTCGTGGCTGTTTCTGAAGCTGGGTGGCCTGCCAGTCAGGGTCCTTGGAACAGTCTGGGATATGAAGAGGAAGCTGATGCTGAATGGGAGGTCTGGGGGTGAAGACAACTCCCTCCTGCTGAGAGAGGACCATGTCTCTCCCTGGAACCCACCAGGGGCTGGCCTTGCAGGGGGCAGGCCAAGACAGGCAGTCAGAGGAAGGCTGGATGGCCTTGAAGGGGGCAAGTCTCCCAATGTCTTGGCGAGATGACTCCCCCTCCATCATGGAGACCCTAGACTTGGCATAAGATTCCAGACAGAATGATGTTCACATGCTGTTTAAAAACAACTCCTTCTAAAAATCAATACAGGCTCTTACATACTGAAATAATTCTGGTACATGCTGAGATTTGTAGAACTGAGTCCAAAGTTCTGGTGTGTGTGTGTGTGTGTGTATGTGTGTGTGTGTGGTGGGGGTAAGGGTGGCCCTAAGGATTTCAACTAGAGAGGATGGCCTTTGAGGTTCTGGAGGGTGGATCCAGGGTTCCTATTAAGGCTGGCACATTTAATATAAATATATATATATATATATATATATATATATATATATTATTTTTTAAATATATATTTTCTTATCTGCACCTGGGAACATGTGGGATCTTAGTTCTCCAGCCAGGGATTGGACTCGAGCCCCTTGCATTGGAAAGCACAGAGTCTTAACCACTGGACCTCCAGGGAAGTCCCAAGGCTGGCACACTTTTGACAGGGTTCTCGAGGGCTCAGGACCCAGAGATAACAAGGAGCATTTTTGGGAGGGAAAGCCCTGGTCTATGGCTGCTCACAGTGAGACCCAGGTCCACACGGTTTTCACCTTCCAGGCCTCAGAGATCAGCACACCCATCCCCTGTCCTCTAGATGAGGCCCCTCAGGGGAGAGGGGTCCTGCCAGGCCCCAGATGCCAAGACTAGCCAGGTGCTGGTCACTGCCCCACACCGGACCCCAGGAGTTAGCCCCTCCTTCTCCATTTATGCTGTGTCCAAATACCACATTGGCTTTGTTATCACTTTTTGTAAATCAACTTACTTCTTAACCTATTCCAATTCCAAAGAAGGGCAATGCCAAAGAATGTTCAAACTACTGCACAATTGCAATCATCTCAATGCTAGAAAAATAATACTCAAAATCCTCCAAGCTAGGCTTCAATGGTCCATTAACCGAGAACTTCCTAATGTTCAAGATGGATTTACAAGAGGCAGAGGAACCAAAGATCAAATTGCCAACATCCATTGAATGATTGAAAAGGCAAGAAAATTCCAAAAAACACATCTACTTCTGCTTTATTGACTATGTAAAGTCTTTGACTGTGTGGAGCACAACGAATTGTGGAAAATTCTTCAAGAGATGAAGACCAGACCACCTTACCTGCTTCCTGAGAAATCTGTATGCAGGTCAAGAAGCTACAGTTAGAACCAGACACGGAACAATGGGCTGGTTCCAAATTGGGAAAGGAGTATGTCAAGGCTGTATATTTTCACTTTGCTTATTTAACTTACATGTAGAGTATATCATGTGAAATGCCAGCCTGGATGAAGCACAAGCTGGAATCAAGATTGCCTGGAGAAGTATCAATAACCTCAGATACGCAGATGACACCACCCTTATGGCAGAATTGAAGAGGAACAAAGGGCCTCTTGATGAAAGTGAAAGAGGAGAGTGGAAAAGCTGGCTTAAAACTCAGAAAACTAAGACCATAGTATTCAGATGTTTCCCCATAGCAAATAGATGGGGAAACAATGGAAACAGTGACAGGCTTTCTTTTCTTGGACTCCAAAATCACGGCAGATTGTGAGTGCAGTCATGAAATTAAAAAACACTCACTCCTTGGAAGAAAAGCTATGACCAACCTAGACAGCATATTAAATAACAGAGACATTGCTGACAAAGGTCCGTCTAGTCAAAGCTATGGTTTTTCCAATAGTCATGTATGGATGTGAGAGTTGGACCATAAAGGAAGCTGAGTGTCGAAGAATTGGTTTTTGAACTGTGGTGTTGGAGAAGACTCTTGAGAGTCCCTTGGACCGCAAGGAGATCAAACCAGACAATCCTTAAGGAAATCAGTCCTGCATATTCTTTGGAAGGACTGATGCTGAAGCTGAAGCTACAATACTTTGGCCACCTGATGCAAAGAACTGACTCATTGGAATAGACCCTGATGCTGGGAAAGACTGAAGGCAGGAGAAGGGGAAGATGGAGGATGAGATGGTTGGATGGCATCACCGACTCGATGAGCATGAGATTGATGAAGCTCTGGAAGTTGGTGGTGGACAGGGAAGCCTGGCATGCTGTAGTCCATGGGGTCGCAAAGAGTCGGGCATGGTTGAGTAACTGAACTGAACTGAACTGAACATCTTAAGTAATGTCAGCCTTCAAATCAGTCTTTCAATGTACTTAGGTTTCTTCTCCCCTCGCAAAGATAATTCATGGAGATGAAGACGGTTTGGATAGCTCCTGACTTAAGGAGTGAAGCTTTGTTCTGCAGCTGCCCACGGGGTGGTCCCGAGGCTGCCGTGAGGTGGCCCCAGCCCAGGAGGACAGGGTTGGTCAGGCTGTTCTCTGGGAGCCAGGCTGCCCTGGGCTGATCTCAACCACAGCCCCATAATCTTTGTTAAAATGTCTTTTTCTTTGTAAATCCAGGTCATGTGCCGTGACTGACCCATCTTCATACGACTGAGGGTTCATTAGAGTAGAGTGGGCTTCATCTTCTCCTGTGTCTTGTCCAAGTGGCCACCTTTATCCCTGGTGTCTGAAAGTCTACATTGTCTTGGGATGTACACATTCACATTTAGTATTTATGTGACAGGATCCCCCCGTCCTCTTGCCTTCTACCTTTTTCTGCTTTAGTGTGACACTTGCTACCAATATAAGGCTAGATTTTGCTTTTGTGTCCAATCTGACAGTCTCTGTGGAGTACATGTATGTTTATTGTTTCCACTGAACTATGAGAATTTAATTCCACCTTTTAATTTTTGTCCTGGATTTTTCTAGACTTCTATTTTCCCTCTCCTTCCTAACTCCTATTAGAATGACTAAAATTTTCTGTCTTCCCTTTTCCTCTTCCTAGTGGTTTGGAAATTATTATTGGCTGATAACAGTAGGCCTGCCAAGTAGCTTCAGTCGTGTCTGACTCATTGTGATCCCATGGACTGTAGCCCACCAGACTCCTCTGTCCTTGGGGATTCTCCAGGCAAGAATACTGGAGTGGGTTGCCATTTCCTTCTCCAGGGGATCTTCCCAACCCTGGGATGGAACCCACATCTCTTATGTCTCCTGCATTGGCAGGCGGTTTTTTTTTTTTTTTTTTTTTTTTAATCACTAACACCACCTGAGAAATCCTCCCAAGGATACAACCACATGCTAATCCCCAGAACCTGTGAATATCATCTTTTAGCAAAAGATGTGATTAGGTTGATGATCTTGAGACCAGGAGCTTATCCTGGGCCCTCTCAGTTCAGTTCAGTCACTTAGTCATGTCCGACTCTTTGAGACCCCATGGACTGCAGCACGCCAGGCTTCCCTGTCCATCATCGACTCCCAGAGCTTTCTCAACTCATGTCCATCGAGTCAGTGATGCCATCCAACCATCTCATCCTCTGTTGTCCCCTTCTCCACCTGCCTTCAGTATTTCCCAGCATCAGAGTCTTTTCCAATGAGTCAGTTTTTCACATCAGGTGGCCAAAGTACTGGAGTTTCAGCTTCAACATCAGTCCTTCCAAAGAATATTCAGGACTGATTTCCTTTAGGATTGACTGGTTGGACCTCCTTGCAGTCTGAGTGACTCTCCAGAGTCTTCTCCAACACCACAGTTCAAAAGCATCAATTCTTCGACACTCAGCTTTCTTTATAGACTAACTCTCACATTCATACATGACTATTGGAAAAACCATAGCTTTGACTAGACGGACCTTTGTCAGCAAAGTAATGTCTCTGCTATTTAATATGCTGTCTAGGTGGTCATAGCTTTTAATTTCCATCTTTTAATTTCATGGCTGCAGTCACCACCTGCAGTGACTTTGGAGCCCAAGAAAAGAAAGTCTGTCACTTCACTGTTTCCCCGTCTATTTCCCATGAAATGATGGGACTGGATGCTATGATCTTCGTTTTCTGAATGTTGAGCTTTAAGCCAACTTTTCCACTCTCCTCTTGCACTTTCATCAAGAGGAGCTTTAGTTCTTCACTTTCTGCCATAAGGGTGGTGTCATCTGTGTATCTGAGGTTATTGATATTTCTCCTGGAAATCTTGATTCCAGCTTGTACTTCATCCAGCCCAGCATTTTGCATGATGTACTCTGCATAGAAGTTAAATAAGTAGGGCGACAGTATACAGTCTTGACATACTCCTTTCCCAATTTGTAACCAGTCTGTTGCTCCATATCTGGTTCTAACTGTTGCTTCTTGACTTGCATACAGATTTCTCAAGAGGCAGGTAAGGTGGTCTGGTATTCTCATTTTTTTCAGAATTTTCCAGTTTGCTGTGATCTACACAGTCAAAAGACTTTAGCGTAGTCAATAAAGCAGAAGTAGATGTTTTTCTGGTATTCTCTTGCTTTTTCGATGATCCAATGGATGTTGGCAATTTGATCTCTGGTTCCTCTGCCTTTTCTAAATCCAGCTTGAACAGTTTGAAGTTCATGGTTCATGTACTATTGAAGCCTGGCTTAGAGAATTTGGAGCATTACTTGAGCACCCAGGCTCTCTGGGTGGCCCTAAATGCAATCACATATATCCTTATAAGAAAGAAGCAGAGGGAGTTTTCCAACAGACCTGGACAGACAGTAGTAGATATAATGGTCATCTGAGTTAAATTCACCCATTCCAGTCCATCTTAGTTCACTGATTCCTAGAACGTCGATGTTCACTCTTGTCATCTCCTGTTTGACCAGTTCCAATTTGCCTTGATTCATGGACCTAACATTCCAGGTTCCTATGAAATATTGCTCTTTACAGCATCGAACCCAGCTTCCATGACCAGTTCCATTCACAACTGGGTGTTGTTTTTGCTTTGGCTCCATCCCTTCATTCTTTCTGGAGTTATTTCTCCAGTGATCTCCAGTAGCATATTGGGCACCTACTGACCTGGGGAGTTCATCTTTCAGTGTCCTATCTTTTTGCCTTTTCATATTGTTCATGGGGTTCTCAAGGCAAGAATACTGAAGTGATTTGCCATTTCCTTCTCCAGTGGATCACATTCTGTCAGACCTCTCCACCATGACCCAGCCTCAGATGACCATTATATCTACTACTGTGGGCAGGAATCCCTTAGAAGAAATGGAGTAGCTATCATAGTCAATGAAAGAGTCTGAAGTGCAGTATCTGGATGCAATCTCAAAAATGACAGAATGATCTCTGTTCATTTCCAAGGCAAACCATTCAATATCACAGTAATCCAAGTCTATGCCCCAGCCAGTAATGCTGAAGAAGCTGAAGTTGAACAGTTCTATGAAGACCTACAAGACCTTCTAGAACTAACACCCAAAAAAAGATGTCTTTTTCTTTATAGGGGACTGGAATGCAAAAAGTAGAAAGTCAAGAAACACCTGGAGTAACAGAATGAAGCAGGGCAAAGGCTAATAGAGTTCTGTTAAGAGAACACACTGGTCATAGCAAACACCCTCTTCCAACAACACAAGAGAAGACTATACACATGGACATCACCAGATGGTCCATACCAAAATCAGATTGATTATAATCTTTGCAGCCAAAGATGGAGAAGCTCTATACAGTCAGCAAAAAACAAGACTGGGAGCTGACTGTGGCTCGGATCATGAACTCCTTATTACCAAATTCAGACTGAAATTGAAGAAAGTGGAGAAAACCACTAGACCATTCAGGTATGACCTAAATCAAATCTCTTATGATTATACAGTGGAAGTGAGAAATAGATTTAAGGGACTAGATCTGATAGATAGAGTGCCTGATGAACTATGGATGGAGGTATATGACATTGTACAGGATACAGGAATCAAGACCATCCCTAAGAAAAAGAAATGCAAAAAAGCAAAATGGCTGTCTGAGGAGGTCTTACAAATAGCTGTGAAAAGAAGAGAAGCGAAAAGCAAAGGAGAAAAGGAAAGATATACCCATTTGAATGCAGAGTTCCAAAGAATAGCAAGGAGAGATAAGAAAGCCTTCCTCAGCGATCAATGCAAAGAAATAGAGGAAAACAACAGAATGAGAAAGACTAGAGATCTCTTCAAGAAAATTAGAGATACCAAGGGAACATTTCATGCAAAGATAG
Source organism: Bos taurus (assembly GCF_002263795.3). Lineage (NCBI taxonomy): Eukaryota > Metazoa > Chordata > Mammalia > Artiodactyla > Bovidae > Bos > Bos taurus. Next base: position 13,406,625 of record NC_037355.1, on the reverse strand, counting down.
GCTCAATAAAGGACAGAAATGGTATGGGCCTAACAGAAGCAGAAGATATTAAGAAGAGATGGCAAGAATACACAGAAGAACTGTACAAAAAAGATCTTCATGACCCAGATAATCACGATGGTGTGATCACTTACCTAGAGCCAGACATCCTGGCATGTGAAGTCAAGTGGGCCTTAAGCATCACTATGAACAAAGCTAGTGGAGGTGATGGAATTCCAGTTGAGCTATTCCAAATCCTGAAAGATGATGCTGTGAAAGTGCTGCACTCAATATGCCAGCAAATTTGGAAAACTCAGCAGTGGCCACAGGACTGGAAAAGGTCAGTTTTCATTCCAATCCCAAAGAAAGGCAATGCCAAGGAATGCTCAAACTACCATACAATTGCACTCATCTCACATGTTAGTAAAGTAATACTCAAAATTCTCCAAGCCAGGCTTCAACAATACATGAACCGTGAACTTCTAGATGTTCATGCTGGTTTTAGAAAAGGCAGAGGAACCAGAGATCAAATTGCCAACATCCTCTAGATCATGGAGAAAGCAAGAGAGTTCCAGAAAAACATCTATTTCTGCTTTATTGACTATGTCAAAGCCTTTGACTGTGTGGATCACAATAAAATGATGGAAAATTCTGAAAGAGATGGGAATACCAGACCACCTAACCTGCCTCTTGAGAAACCTGTATGCAGGTCAGGAAGCAACAGTTAGAACCTGACATGGAACAACAGACTGGTTCCAAATAGGAAAAGGAGTATGTCAAGGCTGTATATTGTCACCTTGCTTATTTAACTTATATGCAGAGTACATCATGAGAAACACTGGGCTGGAGGAAGAACAAGCTGGAATCAAGATTGCCAGGAGAAATATCAATAACCTCAGATATGCAGATGACACCACCCTTATGGCAGAAAGTGAAGAGGAACTAAAGAGCCTTTTGATGAAAATGAAAGAGGAGAGTGAAAAAGTTGGCTTAAAGCTCAACATTCAGAAAACGAAGATCATGGCATCTGGTCCCATCACTTGATGGGAAATAGATGGGGAAACAGTGGAAACAGTGGCTGACTTTATTTTGGGGGGCTCCAAAATCATCACTGCAGATGGTGACTGCAGCCATGAAATTAAAAGACGCTTACTCCTTGGAAGGAAAGTTATGACCAACCTAGACAGCACATTAAAAAGCAGAGACATTACTGTGCCAACAAAGATCCGTCTAGTCAAGGCTATGGTTTTTCCAGTGGTCATGTATGGATGTGAGAGTTGGACTGTGAAGAAGGCTGAGCGCAGAAGAATTGATGGTTTTGAACTGTGGTGTTGGAGAAGACTCATGAGAGTCCCTTGGACTGCAAGGAGATCCAACCAGTCCATTCTGAGGGAGATCAGCCCTGGGATTTCTTTGGAAGGAATGATGCTAAAGCTGAAACTCCAGTACTTTGGCCACTTCATGCGAAGAGTTGACTCATTGGAAAAGACTCTGTTGCTGGGAGGGATTGAGGGCAGGAGGAGAAGGGGATGACAGAGGATGAGATGGCTGGATGGCATCACTGACTTGATGGACGTGAGTCTGAGTGAACTCTGGGAGTTGGTGATGGACAGGGAGGCCTGGTGTGCTGCCATTCATGGGGTCTCGAAGAGTCGGACACGACTGAGCAACTGAACTGAACTGAACTGCACAGACAAGAAGGCCTTATGAAAACTGGCAGAGATTGAAGTAACTATAAGCAAGTAATGCTAGGACAGCCACCAGAAGCTGGATGAGGCAAGGAAAGATTCTCCCATAAATCCTCAGGAGGGAGCCTTCTTGATTGACACTTGCTTTCTGTCTTCTGGCCTCCAGAACTGTAGGAGAATACATTTCTGTTGTTGCAAACCACCAACTTTGTGTTAACTTGTTAGAGCAGTCACAGGAAACTAATACAGCACTTATCTTGTCTATTTCTATTACTTTAGTAAGTTGCGCTGAAATTCTCTGCCTGTGTGCTGGAGCATGTAGACTCTTTATGGACGTAGTTAACATCACTCCCTGGTCCTCCTGAGTGGGCTGGACTTTGCTCCTCAGTATATCAATTCCCATTTTCTCTCATGGGCCCAAGCTCTTGACACCTCTCCTGTAGGTACCTTTAAAACTGGAAGCAGGCCAAGATGCTACATTCACCAAAGGGCCAATTTATGGAAAATCAATTTGCTGAAACTCAATTTTTCAAAAAATCAATTTGCTGAAGACAGAATTTGCCAGATGACCAATATGCCAAATTTACTAATTTAAGAAATGTCTGTTTGTTTGGTGATAATAAAGTGTGCAGCTATTGGGTGGTATAGTTTTTAACAGTTTCTAAAGATTTCTGTGAAGTTTTAGCTGACTGTTGTGTTTCCTGGCAGCCCCCTAAGGAAGGCCCAGCTCACTGAATGCTGAGGTCGCAGAGTGCAGTTAGTCTTTTGTGAGTGTATCCAAGCCTTGGTCCTGGCTAGGCAGCCATTCCTCTGCCTGGCTCCAGTCAGCACAGCATCAGATCAGCACCTGGGATTCCACTCTGATTTCTCACTCTTCATTTCTGTTCTTGGGAATGCCTCTCACCTTCTCGAAAGCTCAGCTATGCATTTAAAGGTTGTTTGTAATATATTTCCCAGTCTTTCTAAGTCCTGTGTGGAGGGGGATGGGGTGGGGTAAAAGATGTCTGAGGTCTCCAGGATTGAAACAGAGCCTGCTGTGCCCTTTTTGTGGACAAGGAAGCTGAGGCTGGCATCAGGAAACCCACCCTACAGCAGTCCTGCAGTCACTGGGGTGCAGCTGAGATTTGACCCTGGGTATGCCTCCTCAGGGCTTCCCAGATGGCGCTAGTGGTAAAGAACCCACCTGCCAATGAAGGTAGACATAAGAGATGTGGGTTCAATCCCTGGGTTGGGAAGATCTCCAGGAGGACGGCATAGCAACCCACTCCATATTCTTGCCTGGAGAATCTCATGGACAGAGGAGACTGGTGGGCTATGGCCCATAAGGTCACAAAGAGTCGGACACAACTAAAGCAACTTAGCATGCACACACTGCCTCCTGGTTCAAAGGATCTTCCTTTGAATATTCAAATCCTCATCATGGTCCACAGAGTGGCTTTGAGGAGGAGGGGCTGTGAGCCCCCTGTGGCTCCAGGGCTCTCTAGTTGGGCAGATGGGTAGATGACTCTACCCATCGCAGGGACCTGGCACCTACGATATACATTTTCAGTAGATTGTCACCGCAGGTGTGACACTCAGCACTCGTGCAGTTTGCAGATGAGTAACTGAGGCTCAGAGTGGCAAAAACGGCCTCTACCTTCCCCTGCTTGGCGAATGGCAGAGCTGCAATGCTCATCCAGTCTCCTGAGTCTTCCGAAACTGGCAGTGTCCACGGTGATGTGTCTCCACTCTCACACTCCGGTTCAAGATGACCCGTGAGACAGAGGGCAGGGCGCAGGGGGTGGGGCCAGGCCTGAACCAGCGCTGCAGCTCAGAGCAGCCTGGCCCGAAGAGAGATGGCTGCGGTTCCCTACACCTTGGTGGGGCCACCACCATCGGTGAGTGGGGGTGCCTCTTATGGCGTCGGGAGAGCAGAAACCTCCCCAGGCTTCCAGCCATGGAATCCATGTGGGGACTTTGAATTCCAGTTAGGAAGCCTCCTCCAACCCCCACTGCCACCAACGTGTCTGGGGAAAGCAGCCCAATGCTGGGCTTTCTCTGGGTCTCAGTCCCCTGGCATATAGAACAGGGTAGGATTGCCCGCCCTGACTTCTCTTAAGTCCAGGCTTTGCTGTGCCTGGTTTCCCCACTCCTGAGAAGGTGTTAGTGCAGAGGCCATGGGCCATGACTGTCAGGAACCTCCCAGAATTAGTGGGGGGATGAACCAGAGCTGGAAACAGATGGACCAGAGCTGGTGTTGGGAATGCCAACAGCTTCAACCCTGCTTGTCCACTTGGGCATCTTGGTTGTGACTACTGTGTTGAGAAAGATCCTGAGAACTCATCTGGGCTGCAAGTGATTACAACAATGCCCTCCTCGGGGGGCACGGGTGACTCTGTGTAAGTGCCAGCTTCGCTGCCCACCTCGTCTCCACGGATGGCTGTGATGAAGGTATAGCAAGAAGGAAAGGGCCCGCAGGCTCTGCTGTGGGCCCAGATCTCCCGGCCCCAGCCTGGCACCCCATGGAACCACCCCAGCTGGTTCTTGGGCCTCTTCTTCTGAGTGGTGGCAGGTTCTGCTGTGCTGGCTCCCTCTCGGGCATGCGGGTTAATATGCTGTTACATATTGCATGAGGCAGCCTGCTGATAAAGCACCCGAGATTCTTGCTTACAGGCAACCCAGCCCCTGGACTCAATGCCCGGAGGGTCCCATTAGCTCGGCTCTTGGGTCGATCGCACCTTGGAAAGGCCCGGCTAGACCAAGCCTGAGGTCCTCCCTGAACACTTAATGTCAGAGGAACAGGCTTCCTGTCCACCGCAGGCCAGAGCTCCGGGCACCTGAGCTATTGCTGTGGGAAGCAGAGCCCAGCTGTGCCCAGCTGGCAGCCCAGAGCAAGGGGAATGTGGGGGCTGCCTCTGAATCCCCATCCCCTTGGAGTGGTGGTCAGAGGCCGCCGTGACCTTCTTTGACCCACCTTGCCTCACCCACCCCTGCCTGGGGCTGCACCCCTTCTCTGTCACCCCCAAGCCTCAGGCTTGGCTGCCTCAATCAGCTGATCTTTAAGCCACTGACCCTCACCTTCACCCTGAGCGAGCTCAGGCAACACCTCACAGACTGTCCTCACTGGTGGCCGACACACCAGGGAGAATGCACTGGTGGAAGGAGCTCTCACAGGAGAGCTGGCGGCAGCTTCATCTTGTCCAGAAGCCTGCATGGCCATCTCTGTGGCCTGCAGGGCCCGGCCGGCGCGATCCTGCTTCCTGACCAGAATTGAACCTTTCCCAGACCAGAATCTGGGTGGACCAGAATCTACCTTTCCCAGAATTGAACCTTGACCTGGACCTGTTTGGATGAAGAGACAAGGTTGGGGGCGGGGGGGCTTGCTTCCTCGTGGTGACACAGGGAGTTCTGGGAGTCCCTGGCCAACTGCTGCCCCCTCAGGCTTGCCCTCTGGTCATCTCTGTGAAGCAGCCCACAGGGCAGGTGGTGGACATGGGTGTCCCATGCAGCCTGGAGAGGGGTCTGCAGGGCTGCATTTAGCCGACCCATGGGGAACACCTCACCTCCACTGGCAGTCGCTGCACCACGAGAGGTCTGGGCTTCTTGGCTGGCCGTGAGGGGGTGATGGGCCTGGGCCTGGCAGAGGGGGCGGCCTTCAGTCAGGAGTTCCTTCTTCCGTGTGGGCCTGTGTCTACCTGAACCCCCCACACAGTGAGCCCCTCTGGGCCTGCCCCTGCCTAGATGTGACAAGGGGTCCCCACAGCATTCTCGGGTCCACCCTAGAGTGCTCACATCCTGCTGAAAGTCTGGGGTTAAGCTCTCCAGCTGGTTTCTCTGAGCTGGTGTTTCAGAGGAAGGGACCTTGGTCTCTGAATCATGCAGGGTTCACTCTGCAGCCCAGAACAGGCAGTGGTGTGAGCTGGGGGTGAAGGAAGGAGGTCACAGCTAAGGCACCTGCTTGTATGGCTGAGACATGGGCTCCTCCTCCATGGAGCTGACTGGCACCCCTGGTCCCTACCCACAGGGAAGCCCTGATACCAGCTGCCCCACCACTTTGCACAGGCCCTCTGGCTCCTAGGCCTGGTCCGGCCTTGGGTGCCAGGGTGCAGCCCACTCAGCTGCCCCTCAGCCCCCAGCCTCTATCTGGGCCAGCACAGCGATCCAAACTTTCTGGAATCAGGAGTCCAGGAGAAATCTGCTGCCCTTGCCCCATCCCCAACTCCAGGGAATGAAACGAGGTCACAAGCAAAAACCACACAGGCTTCTATCAACTCCCTGTCCTTGGAGTTACCACAAGGGTCTGTGGAAACAGGATGCCAGCCCCTGGCCCAGCATTGTGAAGGAAGGTGCAGATGGTCATCACTACCCCCTCATTTCTTCCTCGACAGGAGCGCTGTCCGTAAACGTGTCTTCATATATCACTGCACTGAACTACAGAGGGGACCCGGTGAGAGGCAGCTAAATGCTAGGAGCTGACAGACACGAACCTCCCGGCCTGGCGAGTCTCCAAGTTCCAGACAGCAGGCCCAGATGGGGGGCAGGGATGAGGGACAAAGAGCCCCTGGCCCCACTGGGCCCACAGAGTGTCCGAAGGTCGGGGTGGGGGGGAGGGTGCTGTGACCCTCATGCTCCAACTGTATGAAGGGACCTGCTCAAGGCTGCCATAGCCAGCTGGGCCGGGCCAGGCGGGGGATCCCTGAGTTGTGAGCCACTGTCTCTCTGATGTCTGGCCTGGCCTGGCCTGGATTCCACTCCCCACAACTGGTCACACTCGATGGCCCAGGGCTTGTGTGTCTCATGGGCCTTCCTTCCAGCACCTTTACAGCCTGGAGCCGGCAGGGTGCTGGGTGCAGTGATGCTGCAAGGGTGGGCTTAGTGTCCGAGCCCAGCACTGGCCACAAGGAGACCAGGTTCTCCTCCAGCTGCTGCTGTTGGCAGGGGCTTCTGTGGGAATAAGGACAGTGTCCTGCCGGAGGCCCAGGGAGAAGAGTCAAGTGATGGCTGTGGAGCTGAGCTGGCCAACCCTCAGCTCCAAGACCACGGAGGACACTTTGCCTCAGTCGTCAGGCAGGGCCCTTCCAGCGGGCCTGGCCAGAGACCTCCTGGGCAGGCCTCGTCCCTCCTGTCCTTCACCTTATCACGGCCAGCCTTCTGCACTCGGCAGAAACGTCAGCAGTCCTCACGTCTCCCCACGGCCACCTGCCAGGCCCCTGAAGCCCTCCTGGGAGCTGTCCCCGAGTGCCCTGCTGAGCACACACACGGCCCAGCTCACACTCTGCCAGGGATGTGGGTGCCAGTGCAGCTCCCCAACAAGCTTCTCCAGGCAGGGCCTTGGCCACCGTCTGTGACACGCCTGAGCAAGGGGCTCACGGAAGGACAAGAGCAAAGGCGGCCATGAGGCCCACGTTCCCCGAGCTCTGGGTCTCATCTGGTCCCCCCACACTCACCTTGTCCTTGCTACACCCACGGGGAGATGGGTGAAGGGAGGTGGGATCTCAGGCCTCGGGCTACAGAGAGAACTGAGGCCTAGGCCCTGGCTCCTGCCGCCACTCACGCTCTTTGCACACTCATGAGGGCCGCTGTGGGAAATGGCCACCCTTTGGAGATTCTGAAAAGCAGAGGCTGGATATCCCAGTCTCCTACCCTATCACCCCATGTCCCCTCCATGCAGGGGCTCTGAGACACCAGGGTCGCAGGGGAGTCCCCCCTGCAGACTGTGTTCTGGAGGGGCCCAGGCTCACCCACAGCCCAGTACGCGAGCACTCTCAAATCCTGTGCTGGACCTGGGTGGGATTGAGCCTCCTTCCTTCTCCTTCTCAGTCTGGGGCCCAGGTCTGAGGCCCCTGCCTCTCTCCTGGCTGCCTTTCCTCCCAGCCCCTGTGCTAATAGGGAGAGCTCCCATTAAGGCCGATGACAGGAACTGCCACCCAGGAGACACCCTTTGATCTCAGGGCAGCAGGAAGCAAAGGGTCAAGGAGGGTTGCCCTTCTAACAGATACCAGTGTTGAGCAGCTCCCTGACTGTCCTGGACATGGGGGTGGCAGGTGAGGGGACAGGAGGGCAGGGCTATGGAGGCAGGCCTCTGACCTGAATGGGACTGCGTGCAGAGGAAGGGTCCAGTCCAGGGAGGTCCTGGGGGGCACCCCAGAGCAGGCTTAGTGCACCCTAGTATCCCTTGACCAATCATGAGGGCTGTCAGCTCTGGGAGGCTGGGCTGATCATTTTCCAGAACCTCTCTTGGAATTCTCCCTGCCCTTGCCACAGTCACAACCCTTAGGAGACTACGAGCTGCAGTGACACTCCTTAAAACACTTCCCGCACAGTGATGCCTCCAGGCTGCCAGTCCTGAGCAGCAGGGACCCCTCAGCTTCCTTCTTGAGAAATCTGATGCTCCCCCAACCCGTTGAGCCGAGGTCTGAACACCCTCCTGATGCAGTCTGCATTTAAAGGAAGCCCTAAGGGAGGCCTGAAGAAGTTAGGGGTCCCAGACTCCAAGCTGGCAGGATGCTCTGAGCCATGAAGCGTTTTCTCAGGGAGAAACATTCCTGAGAAACATTCCTCCTCAAGGAGGGACACTTCCTGCCCTACAGCCCATGGTATCATAAACAATGGGCCCAGTTTGCTTGACTGGAGTCCTGGACTCATTTCCAAGAAGAAAGTTGCTCAGAGACTTCCCTGGTGCTCCAATGGCTAAGACTCAGCACTCCCAATGCATGGTGCTCAGATTCGATCCCTGGTCAGGGAACTACATCCCACATGCTGCAACTAAGAGCTCGGCATTGCTGTTGTTGTTTAGTCGCTCAGTCGCGTCCGACTCTGTGACTCCATGGACTGTAGCCCTCCTGGATCCTCTGTTCATAGGATTCTCCAAGCAAGAGTACCGGATGGGTTGCCAGGCCCTCTTTCCCGCTATCTTCCCGACCCAGGATTGAACCCACATCTCCGGCATTGTAGGCGGATTCCTTACTGCTGAGCCACGCTGCAATTAAAAGATCCTACATGCTGCAACAAAGATCGAAGATTCTGTGTGCTGCAATTAAGACCTGGCACAGACAAAATAAATAAATATTAAAAAAAAATTAAAGAAAAAAGAAAAGGAAGTTGCTCAGGCCATTGGCTCAAATTCCTGCACCTGGCCCTCACCCTCCATGGGATCCTGGGAGGGTCAGAACACCTCGAGCCTTGGTTTTCTGCTTTGCAAGGTGGAGATGGGAAGCCTGGAGTTGATGGGAGGCTGAGCGAGGAGATGTGCTCAGGTGTCCTGGCTGTGCAGGGGGCAGGGTGGGGAGGGGGTGAGCCTCTGGGTATGGGGCCAGCACAAGCCTGCAGAAACCCAGCCTGGGAGCACCCGCCTGGTACTCCTGAGTCGATACCCTGGACTCCAGGAAAAGGGAGGGTCAGCAAAACAGGGCAGCACAGCGTTCGCTGAGACGCAGCGGAAACGTCCCGGGAGGTAAGCGCCAGGCCATAAACGTAGAAAGGAGTCCGGCAAGACCAACTAATGGTCCTTCAGTGGGAGAGGCAGACAGCTGGGATTCGCAGGCGGGCTTCCAGATCAATACTTGCGTGCTGATTTGCTGAAGAGGCTTTTATGAAGTTTAAGCAGAGTTCATTGTTAAATACTCTTATGTACAAAGGATGTGGGCGGCCGTATTAATTCCTTTTCTCTTACAGATCAATAATTACATTGCTGATTTGCTTAAAAGGCTCAGGTTGAGGCAGGGGTGAGGGAAGTGGGCCTCACGGCTCCAGAGAGCGTGGCTGCAGGCCCAGGAAGAACACGCTGGATCAACAGGGAACAGAAGGGGCTGGGTGACAGAGGGACATGTGGCAGCCAGTTCAGGGTCCCCTCCAATCCCCGAGCTTCCCTCTCCGTCCTCGCCTCTTCTTCCAGAAGCCCTTCTCTTGAAGCCAGGACAAGAGGGAGGTCCCGGCTCCCTTCACCCCACTCACAGGACCTCTGTCCTGACCTCCTCTGCTCTTTTGGACAGCTCATCCCACGGGTCCAGCTCAGAAGATCCAGGAGAAGAGGCTGGGCCCTGTGAGCCAGGACATAAGGGAGGGAGAGGGCAGGTCCCAGTGGACCAAGGCTGCAGAGGGGCCAGAGCGGACACAGTTCTCCAACAGCCAGGGAGATGATGAGCAACCTGGGCCCCGAGCCAGTGTCACACTCAGGCCGAGGGCAAGCCCTCCTCACAGGGGAGAAGGCAGGACAGGGTGGCCGCAGGCTTTTCTTGGCTTTGACTGTCAGCCTGGGTGTTCATTCTTCAATGTCACAAAGCTAACAGAGCACGGCTTGTTCACTGCTGACTGCCTTTAATCCCGGCCTTGTCTAGCAAAGTGTTTCCAGGCCCCAAAGCTGGGGTGGTCTACATAAGAGCCCTGTAAGGTGGGAGGTAGGCAGGCTTGGGGCTGCTCTTTCCTGGCCCTGCAATAGGGTCCTGGCTGGGCCCCTGTTAACAGCGTGGAGGAGGCCCAGTGGGAGGAGCTCAGTCACCTGATGTTATCCATGCTCAGAAGTGGTAATGCACATTAAAAAGAAAGGAAGGAAGGGAGAGAGTGAGAGAGGGAGAGAGAAAAGAAAGAAAGAAAGCAGTGTGTGAAGAGCCATCAATTACTTCTCTTCTCTAGATGGTCAAGAGGTTTCCTTGTCCAGGCTTGGACTTAAATCATCTGTTGATGACTGGGTAGGGAAGCCCCCTGTCTGAACTCAGAGGTGAAGAGTGCCTATAATTAATCAATAATGTCTGCCATGGGCACGGAATTGGCAGTTGTGGAACATGCGTGATATATTTGTAGCTTCACAGGAGCCATAGAATCCATTTGGCACCAAGAGTACCACATGGCTTGAAGTCTGGTTTGAAGAATCTTTTGAAAAATGCTGAGTCCTGGCTGAGGGGGATGCTGGGGTCCTGCCTGACCCCACACATGTACACAGGTGCACGGAGGCTGTCGGCAGGCTATTATGAATTCTAATTCATCTAATAGCCTGGTCAGGAAATAGAAAGGTATATTACAGATCATTAAGTGGGTGAAGGAATTTGACAACCTTTGATCCGAGTCGGGGAAATAGATGGTATGAATTAATTTGCCGGCTTGCGAAGAGAAGAAAAGTCATCCCTCAATAGTGACAGGCAGGGAGTTCAACCCCCAGGGGTCTGGTCCCAGGGAAGGCACGCAGCTGCGATTCTGGGAGCGGAGGCTGGGATGCACAGGGCAGGCGTCGGAGTACCGAGGTGTCCAGTCCAAGGCACAAAACTGTCCCTCACTTCACGATGGTTGGGGCACTGGCTCCCAGAGAATTTCCACTAAAGCAGAAACAGCCATCAGGGACAATACACCCACCAGGCACCCCTGTGTGCCAGGCCTGGGTGCGGTGTCGGGTCCATGACACCCAGCAGGGTCCCCAGGGGACTGGCTGCATCTTGGTGGTGTGCTGACCCCGTGGGAGGCCAGGGACAAGGGCCGGGGCTGGGGCCGCGGGCTCACAGATCCAATGTCCACTCAGACACACTTCCACTGGGGTGGCCGGTAGGTGTTCACAAGGCACCTGCCTGATCTCCCTCCCCTCCCCCCACCCCAGGTGGAACATTCCAGTTTCTCAGGGTCCAAGCCTTGGTGTCTCCCAGTGCCTTTTCCTCCCTTCCCCCACAGCATGGCTTCCAGCAGACCCTGTGACCTGTACCTTCCTATACACCAGAATCAGACCTCCACTCACCCCCCTGCCCACCTACCTACCTGAGCCCTATCCTCTCTCACTCCGTTCCCGCACCAGCCCGTGCCTGTCCTTCTGTGCCCACCTGCCCTACAGTCTGTCCCTTCCCACAAGCCACAAGTCCTTTGGAGGCTAAAGACAGAACCCAGCAGTGGCCGTCCTCTTCCCCGCAGCAGCTTCTTGGACCTTGCCCTGTTCACCCTCCACTTCCTGCGCTCTGTTAGACCCGAGCTCATCTCTAACCCTCCGGGGCATACCTGGCCCTGGGTCTCCTCCTGCCTGGCACCTGCACACTGCCTTGGTGAACACTGAAGCCCTTTGGGCAGGATTCTGGTTTGTTTTGTCACTGTGGCGTCTGAGTGCCCAGAGCTGGGCATGACGCACAGTGGGCCCTCAGTCAGTGTGTATTGAATGAGAGTGTCCAGGTCTGAACAAGAGTCTGCAAGGAGTGCAGCGTGGCCAGGGGAGGGCTGGCCAATGCGAGCCCGAGGCGGGGAGGCACTAGTCACAGGGGTGCAAGCACAGCATCGTGGAGCCCCAGCATCTCCCGAACTGCAGTGAAGAATTTTAATAGCAAAAGTGAGTGGGTATATATCTGGACAAAACTATAACTCAAAAAGATACACGCACCTCGATGTTCAAAGCAGCACCATTCATGACAGCCAAGACATGGAAGCAACCTAAACGTCCACCGACAGATGAATGGATAAAGAAGATGTAGCACATATATACAATGGAATACTACTCAGCCGTAAAAAGGGAATCGTGCCATTTGCACCAATATGGATGCAGCTGTAGTGGTAAAGAACACACCTGCCAATGCAGGAGACCTGGATTTGATCCCTGGGTTGGGAAGATCCCCTGGAGGAGGACATGGCAACCCACTCCAGGATTCTTCCCTGGAGAATCCCATGGACAGAGGAGCCTGGCAGACTATAGTCCACGAGGATGCAAAGAGCTGGACAGGATTGAAGCAATTTAGCATGCATGCACACAGATGCAATTAGAGATTATCATTCTAAGCGAAGTAAGTCAGAAAGAAAAAGACAGATACCATATGATATTACTTATATGTGGAATCTCAAATATGACATGAATGAACTTACCTACGAAACAGAAAGAGACTCACAGACGTAGAGAAGACTTGGGCTGCTGAGGGAGAGGGGGAGAGAGGTGGGTGGTTGGGGTTAGCTGACATAAAGCCACTCGGTCGTGTCTGACTCTTTGTGACCCCGTGGACTGTAGTCTACCAGGCTCCTCCGTCCATGAGATTTTCCAGGCAAGAGTACTAGAGTGGGTTGCCACTGCCTTCTCCAGGGGATCTTCTTGACTCAGGGACTGAACTCAGATCTCCTGCATTGTAGACAGACGCTTTACCATATGAGCCACCAGGTTGCAGATGTAAGCTTTTACAATGGACAAATGTAAGCTTTTACAATGGATAAACAACAACGCCCTACTGTATAGCACAGAGGACTATATTCAATATCCTATGATAAAACAGAATGAAAAGAATATATAAAAGAATGTATATACATGTTTAACTGAATCACTTTGCTATACAGCAGTAATTAACACAATATTGTATATCAACTATATTTCAATAAAAATAAAATTTTAAAAGACACCTAAAAAGGGGGATTGAGAAGATTTTGCATTTAGAGGTTTAAGTTGGTGGTGGACAGGACAGATTGGAGGAAGACAAAATGCAGGGCAAACAGTGAGGAGGCAGTGCCATGAGCCAGGTAGGAGTGGGAAACGAGTCAGCCAGAGAGTGGGAGTGAGGGAGCTTGTGAGCAATTTTCTGGAGGGTTCTCAGCTTCCCTGCTCACCAGCTGTGTGGACTTGGACATGTTCCTTTATCTTTTCTTTTTTTTTTGACTACTGGAGTGGGTAGCCTATTCCTTCTCCAGGGGATCTTCCCAACCCAGGAATAGAACTGGGGTCTCCTGCGTTGCAGGCGGATTCTTTCCCAACTGAACTATCAGGGAAGCCCTCCTTTATCTTTTCCCTCCTCAATTATCTCACCTATAAAATGGGCTGACAGTGGGAGTCTCTCCAGGGCAGACTGAGGTTCGATGAGGGAGGTGTGCAGAGAACCTGCTCACAGCCCAGGCCCCCAGGCCGAGCCTCTACCCCGCGCTGCTGCGGACCCTGGAAGGAGCCAAGTGCACACCGCACCTCTGAGCTTCCTCCTCGCCTCTGTGGCCCTGTTCTCAGCCTGCCAGTTGATCGCTCAGAGGGCAGCGCCTTGACAGGCAATGAGATCTTTCTCTCGAAGAACACCCTGTGTCCAATGGAAACATGTCCTTAGTATGCAAGGGCGCTGGATCTGTTAGCTTAGAGTACGTTGTCATGTTGCTGGACTGATTGTTCCTCAAATAGAATTACTTCCTACCATTACCCTCTAAAGAGACAGGCCCCGGGACACGGGCGAGAGGTGCTCGGAGACCAGCGCCAAATCAAATCAAGGACCTGGTTCTTTGGAGATGAGTCTGGCCCTGGGGTCCACGTGGCATCCATGTACAGGGGGACTGCCAGGACCCTCAATGGTGCCACTCTGCTACTCTCCCAGCCCCAAACCAAAGAGACTAGAGCTCCAGCTAGTAGAAGCGGTGTGGGGCAGGCTGACCAAGGGGACTGCTGAGTGAGGGAGGCAGCGGCAGGCAGGCACAAGCAGCACAAAAAAGAGGGACTCTGCTGAAGGTACATTTTGCTCTGAGTGGAGCCAAATGGATGGTGGCCTTGTGGCCCTGTGCCGCCTGCTCACCTCCCTGACTCCACGGCCCCAAACAGACTAAGCAGCTCAACGTGAGTTGCATTAATAGTAATCAGACTGCACACTGTCCTAAGGACCTAGATGTATCCCTCATTTCATCCTCACAATGACATTGTAACTGCCCCCATTTTACAGATGAGGAAACAGAGGCACAGGAGGCCACTCAGTCAGCATACGCAGGGCACTGAGCACCTCCAGGGCCCTGTTCTGGGCATCACAACAAATGAGTTGAAGAGTCAAACAGCTGACACATCAGAGTGAAAGAGGGAAACTCACCATCAGTGTAAAAACAAATAACAAGGCCAGCTTGGCTCAGGCGGTGATAAGGATGTACAGAGGGGGACCCCAGGGAGGGACTCTGGCTGGGCTGGAGAGAAAGCCCCCGAGGGGATGTCTGAGTTGGAGGGAAGGAGGTTGCCTGCCGAGATAGGAGATAAAGTGCTCCAAGCAGAAGGCACAGCAAAGCAAAGACCCAGAGGCTGGGTGGACGCGGTGAGGTTGGCAAGGGCAGCCTGGCCGGAGCATCTGATGCAGGCACAGAGGTGGGAGAGGAGATGAAAGTGGAAGGGGAGCGAGGGCCCACAGAGAGTTCTGTAGGAGTGAGCAGCAGGGGTTGTCTTGGCTGCAGTGGCAGCTAGTGGTGGGATCAAGCCTGGAAGCAATGGGACCCAGTGTGCATTTGGGAAGATGATGCTGTGGGGGATGGATGTCAGGTGGGGGTGGGTGAGTGTGCAGGCTGGCTGGACTGGGATGGCAGCTGAGGTGACAGAGTAGACGAATCCTCGAGAGACGGGTCCGAGTGAGGTGTCGCTGTGCTGAGCTATCCTGGAGGTGGGCAACAGAGCTTCCTTGGTTGGGTGTGGGGGTGAGGGGATGGTGGTGAGGGGACTCAAAGGAGGTTTGACCTGAGTAGCAGGAGTGGGTCAGTTCAGACAGGGAGACCGGGGGTGGATCTCAGTCTGGTTCTGGGTTCTGGGTCCTGGGTACCACATGCTACAGGCGTCAAGGGGATGCAAAGAGTGCATTTGGCAGGTGAGACTTAGCTGAAGACAGGCGGGGCCTAGGAGAGGGGGGCCCAGGGAGAGGCGGGGCCCAAGCCTGAGTCCAAGTAGCCAGCGCAAGGTGGCAACGGAGTAGCGGGGCTGAGACCACAGCAGGACCCTCCTGGCTCTACCTGGGCTCTGCCAGTTCACACAGCTCCACACATAGCTCCCCTCAGCCCTGTGCTGCCCTTCCTTCCCCTGCCTGGGCTGGAGCCCAGGCCCCCCGAGCATATGTCACCCGCCTCCTCCGACCCCCACCAGGACGGTGCCCTGGGCCTGCCTATCAGAACAGAAGAGGACGCACGTTATCTCATCTGTCCCTGTACCCCCATAGCACTTAGCAAAGAGTAGACATTCTAAGTGCTTGCTCCACTAAATTGAATAAACCAGGGCATTTTCTTATCTTATTCCTGCTCAGAAGTGGGCTGGCCTCCACTCACATCAGGATCCAACATTCAGCACGCTCCATTCTGTGGGGCCCAGCGCACGCGTGCCAGATTAGGATCGCGGTCAATATCTGTTTTATTGTCCTTCCACACCAGCACAGCAGAGAGTGATCGATCGCCCTCCTGGCTGTTGATAAGGCACGTTCTCCGCTCGGGCAGACAAGCCTTCAGGCGCCAGAGCTGAGACCCCGCAGCCTCCTGGCCCCCCACCTCCCTGGCTTCAGAAAGCTCTGCCCTCTGTCAGTGGGCCCTCCAGTCTGGGATGACTCAGAAAGGGAGCTCCTGTGGTGGGGGCACAGCAGCCCCTGGCATCTGATTTGGGACTGGCCTGGGAACGAGGGGGCCCTGGTCATGGTGGAGGATGCTGGGTGGAGGATGCTCCTACATGGCGGAGGAGGCCACCCCTCATTGGCCTCCTGGCTGAGAGCCACTAGTTCTCACATGTCACCCATCACTGTTGAGCCCTACACCTGAGTTAGCATTCAGAAATGGCCCCCCTCTGCCCATAAGTCATCCTCCCTGTGCACAAGGTTGCTACCTCACCACGCTCAGGGCTGCCCCCTGGGGAGTGTTTCCTGGACCTGTCAGAATAGACCTCCCCGGACTTCCTTGATGGTCCAGTGGTTAAGACTCCATGCTTCTAATGCAGGGGGTGTAGGTTCGATCCCTTGTCAGGGAACTTAGATTCCACATGCTGTGCTGTATGGCCAAAAACCCACAACAAACAAAACAGAATAGAGTCCCCTGCCCTGGCCGGGCATGGGGGGTGTGGCACAGCACAGACTTGGGGGGCCTGGAATACAGCAGGGTCTGCTCAGCTATGGCTCAAGACACTGAGGACCAGCCCTTTTCATTCTGTCTCACCTGTATACTTTTTGCTTCCCCCAGCCCTCCTTGATCCTGGCTGGACAGGACGTGTGCCCCTCTCCTAGGGTTCAAGCCCAGACTTTTTGTGTCCTGCCACCTCAGAGCCCCCAGCTTTGCCCTGTGGCCCTCGGTGCAGACTGGAACTGAGCCAAGGATGGGGATCGTAGAGTCTGACCGGCAGGGGCCCCGGTCCTTCTCCTCACCCCATGTATGTGCCAGCAGAGCTGTAGGACTCAACTTGAGGTCTTGGTCAATCCTTAGAGTGACTCGAGAGAAAGATACATTTATTCCCGTTTCACAGATGAGGAATTAAGATTCAGAAGCTCCTGGTCCCTTTCTATGAGGGACCTTCTTTGCTTCTGAAAGGAGGACCTTCTCCTTCTTTGCTCCTTAAAGGAGCATTCCTCTTCCAGGTGGGCCTGCCCCCGCGGACAGACACTGAGTATCTCCTGCTTTGTTCAGTCCTCCAAGCATCTGGGGAGAGAAGTGGTATGTTGGCCTCCGGGGTCTGCGCCCTGGGTGTCCCGGCCGCCATTCAGTACCTAGGCTGGGTACCAGCATCCCTTTCCTTGGCCGTGACCTTCCCCTGTGTGCAAAAGGGATGTGGGCAGGGGCAGCACACGGTGCCTTTACCTGAAGCTGTAATGGCCCCTCTGCATATCTGCACAGCTTAGAGGCAGGGAGGCTCCCACGGCTTGTTCCAAAGTGAGCTGCTTTGGGTCTCACCCTCTGCTCCGGGCCAGACAGTCCAGTTCTGACAGCACTGGCCAGTGACAGCGTTAGCTAAGGTACCTGGAGACACTGCTGAGTCTCCCATCCAGGGGCCTGGATTCTCCAAGCCAAACGGGATGAAGAGAAGATCCCAGAAGGAATTTCTGAGTAGAAAGACCCCCTTGGAGCTCATTAAGAGGCCTGGTCTTTTCACCTCGGGGCTCTGTCCCCCTCAGAAGCCCCTCTTCCCATTCCCTGTCCCCACCGCACCCTGCTGCTTCTCAGGCTGGAACAATCACGTCCATTAGTTGTCATAGCAACCAAGACAGGGCGAAGTCATTTTCTAGAGGGCCCTGTGCAAATTATGGCATTACACCAACTTATTGCCAATCTTTTTAATTAAAACATTTTGCTTTCAACTCTACTAATGGCAGAGATCAGTAAACAGGGAAGATCGAATTACTGATATTGAAGCTCCCACATCTCTTAAAAGGCTTAATTACTGGTGGGACCACAGTGAGGCCAGAGAAAGGTTGCTAACAAGCAGGTGGGCCTCACGCATGAAGAGGCCAGCCCCTGTGAAGGTGACCAAACAAAGCCCAGGGCACTGAAAAGATACATATTACAAAAAAATTGTTTTAGAACTCTTAAAGGACATAAAAAGCTGCTAGAGTTATGGCTACAATTCAGCTTCCAGGAACTATGTCACATTGCTGGCTGCTCAGTTTGTGTTTAATTAAATTGCCTGGCCTGATACCTGGAGGCAGAACCCTGTGTCCATGCATCCATGGTGTGTGGCTGATGGTAAGGGGGTGACTTGCTTCAAAGGCCCCTCTCAATCTCCTCCTGCAGTTAACATCCATCTAACCAAAGTCCCCAGGGAGCACTTTCCCTCCCAGCAGGCCCCATCAGGGTGGCTAGAAGTGGCTCAGCAGGAAATGCCCTCAGATGGGCCTCATTTAGTGAAGGGAAAACAAAGGCCCCAGAGAGAAGGGTCACACTGAGGCTCCTTCTGTGTATAATGAATTGTGCTAATTACAGTAATCTCCTTCATCTCCTTCAGGATCTATAATGCCCAGGTAGGAATGAGTAGCTATTTTTAAACGGAAATTTTCTGTTAATTAAAACTGCTTCAAGTGTGTGTATGTGTGTGTGTATATGTGTGCATGTATGTGCTGTAAGAGTGTAGGTGTTTGTGAGGTGTATTCGTGCAGTAATGTACTTGTAGTACAAACTTGAGCACAGATACTTCTGGGTTCTTTCCTCCTGAGGGTTCGGGACAGTCAGGGTCCCTCCAACAGAGCAGATCTTGGTTCCCATGAATGCAGTGGACATCACAGATGCACCTAATCAGATCATAGGAAAAGGTAAAGGGCAACTTCCCTGGCAGTCCAGTAGTTGAGACTTCACCTTCCGATAAATGGACGGTGCAGATTTGGTCCCTGGTCCAGAAACTGGGATCCCTCGCGGCCAAAAGACCAAAACATGAAACAGAAACAATATTGTCACAGATTCAGTAAAGACTTTGAAAATGGTCCACATAAAAAACTCTTAAAAAAAAAAAAAGGAAAAGGGATAAAATATATGCCCAGAAAATCTTAGACCAAAATGTCAAAAAAAGTAGACATGGCAATAGTAATTTCAGACACAACAGAATGCAAGGCAGAGAGCAATACTGAGGATAAAGAAAGAAACCACGGTTATGTTTGCCAATATGACTGACTGACCAGGGACTTGTGTGAACTTAATAATATGATGTTGCAAATTAGCAAGAATTTGCATAAAACTAACAAATTTGCCCTTCAATGGAAGTTTGAAATATTTAAAAATCGGAAATGGACAGATAGCTCAAGGAGACAAACATTAGTAAGTAAAAGGAAAAGTCTCATGAATGTTCAGAGGATGGTATTGATACAGTCCAAGAAGTCTGAGCACAGGAGAATTAATGCTTTCGAACTATGGTGCTGGAGGAGACTCTTAAGGGTTCCTTGGGCAGCAAGGAGATCAAAACGGTCTATCCTAAAGGAAATCCGCCCTGAATATTCATTGGAAGGACTGATGCTGAAGCTGAAGCTCCAATACTTTGGCCACCTAGCCGCTTTGGCCACTCCAATAGTTCGGCGAAGAGCCAACTCATTGGCAAAGACTCTGATGCTGGGAAAGATTGAGGGCAGGAGGAGAAGGGGGTGACAGAACATGAGATGGTTGGATGGCATCACTGACTCAATGGACATGAATTTGAACAAACTCTGGGAGACAGTGAAGGATAGGGACGCCTGGTATGCTGCATCCATGGGGTCACAAAGAGTCAGACACAATTGAGTGATTGAACAACACTCTGGCCACAGTGTGGTAAGCTGGAAATCAACTTTTGAAGTACTTGCATAAAAGTGTACTTGGAAATTTATAAATATACTCCTAATTGACTGAACTCAAGATGAAATTTCAAACCATTAAGCATAGTAGGGCAGGATATAATATATAAATTACTATATATTGTAGAATATAAAACTTGTGGAACTCAGCTAAAGCAGTGTTTAGAGGAAAATGTATAGCCTTGAATACATTCATTGAACCAGAAGGAAAATTCTAAAGTTTTTAAATAAAAAAAACAGGAAAAGCAAGTAAAGAAGGGCTAAAAGGCCGAGATTAATAAAAACTTTTTAAAAGAAACAAGCACAAATAAGGCTGAAAGCTATTTCTACTTTTTAAAATACTAATGAAATTGATGAGGAGGGAAGAAACCCTGTTTTGAGAACCCAGGCACCTCAGTGCCCCCTTCTCTTGTCCCTCCAGGCCTGGTCTCTGACCCAGGCAGAGGTAACTCATCTAGTTCTCAGGGTACCTGGGTACTCTCTAAGACTTTGTGGTTTGGACAGCCTGTGTTCTGTAAAACAGTGGCAAGTAATTTTGCCTGTCTCTGCCCTGCTTTCTTCCCAGATATACGGGGCAAACAAAGGAGAGCTGAGGATGACCAAACTCTTGGTCAACCATAAAATTCTACGTAGTCTATAAGAATCAACCTGAAGTAGCAGGGCCTCCTTGGTGGCCCAGTGGTTAACAAGCTGCCTTCCAACGCAGTGGATGCCAGTTCGATCCCTGGTTGGGGAACTAAGACCCCACATGCCGTGTGCAGCTACTGAGCAAGCCCACACGATCTGGAACCGGTGTACTACAACAAAGATCCCATGTGCCACAAATAAAGTCCTATGCAGCCAAAAAATAAAAAAAAAAGAACATGAAGTACGTCAGTTCAGTTCAGTTGCTCAGTCATGTCTGACCATGAATCGCAGCACGCCAGGCCTCCCTGTCCGTCACCAACTCCCAGAGTTCACTCAGACTCACATCCATCGAGTCAGTGATGCCATCCAGCCATCTCATCCTCTGTTGTCCCCTTCTCCTCCTGCCCCCAATCCCTCCCAGCATGAGTCTTTTCCAATGAGTCAAGTCTTCGCATGAGGTGGCCAAAGTACTGCAGTTTCAGCTTTAGCATCATTCCTTCCAAAGAAATCCCAGGGCTGATCTCCTTCAGAATGGACTGGTTGGATCTCCTTGCAGTCCAAGGGACTCTCAAGAGTCTTCTCCAACACCACAGTTCAAAAGCATCAATTCTTCGGTGCTCAGCCTTCTTCACAGTCCAACTCTCACATCCATACATGACCACAGGAAAAACCATAGCCTTGACTAGACGAACCTTTGTTGGCAAAGTAATGTCTCTGCTTTTTAATATGCTGTCTAGGTTGGTCATAACTTTCCTTCCAAGGAGTAAGCATCTTTTAATTTCATGGCTGCAGTCACCATCTGCAGTGATTTTGGAGCCCAGAAAAATAAAGTCTGACACTGTTTCCATTGTTTCCCCATCTATTTTCCATGAAGTGATGGGACCGGATGCCATGATCTTCGTTTTCTGAATGTTGAGCTTTAAGCCAACTTTTTCACTCTCCACTTTCACTTTCATCAAGAGGCTTTTGAGTTCCTCTTCACTTTCTGCCATAGGGGTGGTGTCATCTGCATATCTGAGGTTATTGACATTTCTGCTGGCGATCTTGATTCCAGCTTGTGCTTCTTCCAGTCCAGCATTTCTCATGATGTACTCTGCATAGAAGTTAAATAAGCAGGGTGACAATATACACCTTGACATACTCCTTTTCCTATTTGGAACCAGTCTGTTGTTCCATGTCCAGTTCTAACTGTTTCTTCCTGACCTGCATACAAATTTCTCAAGAGGCAGATCAGGTGGTCTGGTATTCCCATCTCTTTCAGAATTTTCCAGAGTTAATTGTGATCCACACAGTCAAAGGCTTTGGCATAGTCAATAAAGCCGAAATAGATGTTTTTCTGGAACTCTCTTGCTTTTTCCATGATCCAGGGGATGTTGGCAATTTGATCTCTCGTTCTTCTGCCTTTTCTAAAACCAGCTTGAACATCAGGAAGTTCACGGTTCACCTATTGCTGAAGCCTGTCTTGGAGAATTTTGAGCATTACTTCACTAGCGTGTGAGATGAGTGCAATTGTGCGGTAGTTTGAGCATTCCTTGGCATTGCCTTTCTTTGGGATTGGAATGAAAACTGACCTTTTCCAGTCCTGTGGTCACTGCTGAGTTTTCCAAATTTGCTAGCACTTAAGAAGTTTAATGCAAATGAGCACTTGCACAGCTCTTTTTCACTCAACCTGTTTTAAAGTTGTAAAATCAAAAACAGAGACAAGTGGGACCTGGAGTTTGCACTCCAACCCAGGAGCCCCGGCACCAGTGGGGACTGTGCTTCCCCACAAGATAGAGGGCTCTGAGTACAGGATGATGTCCTGCTGTGGCCTCCAGCCCCATCTAGGGTCCATCCAGGTGCTCTGACCCTAGGGGTCTGAAGAAAGCAGAAGTTCCCACCAGAGGATCTGAATCAGGGAAGGGCTATCCCCAGGCTCTGCTAGGCCTGCACCCCGCCCCGCCCCCCACCTGCCAGGGTCTTCTCAGGAGCAGAGCCAAATGCCCTGGTCTTTCCTTAGGCTGCCTAATAACAAGCATTTACATAAAACCAGGCTTCCCTGGTGGCTCAGATGGTAAAGAATCTGCCTGCAATGCAGGAGACCAGGGTTTGATCCCTGGGTTAGGAAGATCCCCTGGAGGAGGGCATGGCCACCCACTCCAGAATTCTTGCCTGGAGAATCTCATGGACAGAGGAGCTTGGCAGATTCAGTCCATAGGGTCACAGAGAGTTGGACACAACTGAGTGACTAACACTTTCCATAAAATGTCACCTTTGCTGACTTCTTACCAAAGACTTTCCTCCTTACCCATCCCCCCTGAGATACCATCATCATCAACACACTTATATGGATGAGGGCAATAAGGCTCAGAGACTAAGCCTCAGACTAAGGCTCAGAGAGAATTAATAACCTTCCCAGGAGCCCAGTCTAAGAACATGGAGCAGGGCTCGAATGTGGTGCCCTGAATACCAGCCTCCATCCGCATGCACTGGTCCCAGCTGGCCCTGGCCCTCACTCCAGACAGTGAGGCTACCCCCGCTCAGGGGGCTCAGCCTCTGTCCCCTTCAGAGCTACCCTCTGTGAGCTCTGCTTCCCAGGGGCACAGCCTCACTATATCAATCTTATCTGCCAGCAGGAGGGAGAGCTGGCAGCTGAATCATAGAAAAACGTCCTCTCCCAGTGGAGCTGGAGATAAGGAGGGCTGCATTAACCCCAGAGCCCTCCAGAAATGCTCCCAGTGCTCAGGAAGCAGCCGCAGCCATAGTCACAGCCCCCATCAATCGCCCTCTGCAGAGCCTGTCTGTTGATACACAGGCCTTGGGCGGGTGGGTGGTGTGTGGAATCCATCTCCCTGTCCTTGATATACAGGAGCACAGGGACCCTGACTGTCAAGCTGTCAAGAATTTCTCATCTGCCCATGACGTGTCCCCACAGTGAGTGTTAATCAGTAGGTCTCAACTGAGACCCCATTCTCACACACAGCCTGGTTAAAACGGCCTCATTACACTCACTGGAGGTGTCGTGTCCCTTGTCCTTCCAGAAGACGGGATCTTTGGGCCTTGGATCTCCACCTCTGGCCAGGAACCCTGCGTCCTGCACACCTGAGCTCTGCCTCGGGCAGTTACCAGCCCACGCCTGGTCAGCGCCTCTGTTCATGCTGGGACTGAGGGTGCGGAGGTGGTCGGTGATAGCATATGCGTGTCCCCAGGGATGGATCAGCCATGCCAACAGGTACTAGGGTGGGGACAGGGGGCAGCCTGGCCTTAAATCCTGCTCCTGTCTCAGTGGTCTCTTTGAACTTCAGAGAGATTAGGGCTGGCCAGTCTGTCACCTGATGGCCCTGATGGTTCCAGTTTCCTCCTGGGGTTACCGGCATGGGGAAGTAGATTGTGCGGGTATCTCACCGGGCACAGGGCAGGCAGAGAACCCCTCTGACTTCCACTGCAGGTCAGGGCACTGTCCTAGTACGGCCTCCCTCTGCCCTCTGCCCCCAGGACGGTCCTTCGGCCTGTGTGACCCATGCCTGGCTCTGAGCCGGTGTGGGTGCCGATGTTGGAGGCTCTGGGAGATGCAGACCCTCAGGAAGGAGACTGGGGATGCCTGGGGCTCTGAATACCCAGGGATGAATACGCAGGGCTGCCTATGAGGAAGCTTGGGGGAGGCGGGGCTCCAGGCTCCCTGACTGATGGCCTGTGTGATTGCTCTGGGCTGTGCTCAGCTCCAGGGCCTGTGTTGGCAGGAAGTCTCAGGGGGCCTTTCAAATTGCTCAGGGTCAGCCCAGGGCAGCCTGGAGGGAGGCCGGCACCCCTGCTGGAGAAGCAGCTTTCCCCCTCCCACACGGCCTCTCATCTGGGCCCCACAGTGGGGGGAGGTCCAGGGGCCACGGCAGGCCGCCCAGCTGGGGGTGCGCCTGGTGCCTAGCCCCCTTCTCCCAGGGTGCCCACCTTGCCCCAGGCACTCAGATACCAGAGAGGGTGGGGGACTGGCCCCTCAGTGTTCAGTGCTCTCCCGCCTTTGCTCATTCAGGAGGGGGTTCAGTCCCAGCATCTTGGCCTTGGGCAGGGTCTCTAGAAAGCCCTGAGGGAGGCCAACGGGCAGGTAGAGAGACAGCAGAGCATGACAGCAGAGCCTTGGTCTGAAACTCGGGCTCTGCGCTCCTGGAGGGCAGTTCTCATAGCACAGACTCTCACGACGGGCTGACCCCCGACACCGTCCCCCCTTGCCCAACCTGATGATGGCTCTGAGCCTCTCCACAGGGCTCTGGGCTCACTGCTGGGGCCCCAGCAGGTCCAGCCCGAAGCTTCAGGGCCCCATTTGCTACCTACTGCCCACCCCACCCTCTGCCTCAGCCACTGCCCGCTGAGGAGCCACCTTAGGAAGTTTCTCAGGTGTCCAGGCCTGAGGTGGGGAGAAGCCCCTTACTGGTGGGCTCCAAAGTGGATCTGCTCCACCCTGTTTCCCAAGTCCCTCTGAACAGTCCACCAGCTGCTGCCTCCTATCCTCTCTAGCCAGAGACCCCACAGGGGCTCTCTCTCCTTCCTGCCACCTGCCCTCCCCTCCACCCCCACCAAGAAACCTCCACCTGCCCAGTGATAAAGTCCCCATGAACATAGAGGTATGAGTGTGTCTGCACATGTGTGTATGTGTATTAGGGACAGACACAGAGAGTCATGGTGTTGGTGGCCAACTCCTGCTCTTATAGGGGTTGGGAAAAGGGTGGAGGTGGGAACAAGAAACAGAAGACCCCACGCGAACTGTAGACTTCACCCATCTATCCCTTCCTCTTGGTGCCCCAGCGTCCCTGACTGCTCCCAGCCAGCCCACCATGGGCAGCTCTGCATGCACCCATGCAAGAGCCTCCAAGAAATCAGGGGTGATTTGGAGCAGTAATAAATCCTGACTCCCTGCTGCCTGCTCCTCCACCCTGCCCAGAGGAAGGCAGCCACCTTTCGAGCAGGGACTCAAGGAAGTAGTGAGCCCACTGGATGGTGGAAGAGGCCTGGAAAGTGGGGGGCAGGGGGCACTTGGGACGCCACTGTCCTGACCCCAGGTTGTCAGAGCTGGTGGTATGGCCTACAGCAGATAGGACGTTCCCTCTATGTGGGTCAAGCCAGCCTTGAGCTTGGAGAGTGGACTTCAGCCTCTACCTGTCCCTTGGCAAGGTATCTTGGGCAGCTGTCTGCGGAAGCCCTGTCGGGCATATCAACTTCCCGAGTTGGAAGTGCCTATGGGGCCCAGCTCTGTTGACCCAAGAGATGGGACAGAAATGTCCCTTCAGGGAAACTGAGCCCTTATGACGAAGTGACCTGGCAGTCAGCACCCCACCATGCAATGAGACTGGCAGTGGGTGACCTCACTGGCAACCCTGGTCAACACCAAGGAAGCCCTGCTATGAGACGGTCTCTCCTAAATGGGCTAACTTCTAGTTTACGGGCAATACAGGGGAGAGAGCAACAAGTTCAACGACACTAAATAGGCAGATCCTGGACGTGAGTCTTCCGTGAGACAGTGGTCCGTGGATTCTTCAAAAAGACAACAGAAGAAGGGCTATTCTCTACTAGAAAGACCACAAGGGTGAGACCAAATGGCAGCATGGTCCCAGATTGATTTGGACTTTTTAAAAGGACATAAAACAGATTCTTGGGTCGATTTGGGAAATCGGAGTATGGAGTAGAGACTGCATGATATATTGGAGTCATTCTTAATTTTCCAAGGTATCATAACAGAATATAAGGAAATGTCCTTTCTATTGTATGACACAGGCTGAAGTATTTAGGAATCAAGTGTCTTCAAATCACTCAGTCAAATTACCTGTGCATCTGTGTGTATAGGTGTGTATGCGTGTGCAAAGAGAGAAAGGGAAGGAAAGAGAAGAGGAAAAGCCAACATAGCAAATGTTCACAATTTTCACAATTGCTCAGTCCAGCTGTGCTTGTACTCATCTTTCAACCCTTCCAACCTTCGTGTTTGATATTTTTCATCATAAATAAATAGGATACAGCCCCACCAGACACAAAGCTCTCCTGTCTCTCTGAGGACCTGTGCCTCTGGCCACCACTCCTGGATGGCCCTCTTCTTCCAGCTGGAGCCAGGTGGCCCTGCTTGTCTGCTCACCTCTCCACCTGCTACTCTAGAACTGTCAGTCCTGCTCTGGGCATCAGGTGCCTTTGGTCTCAGAGTCCCATCCCTGCTGTTCCCTGCCTGCAGCCCTCCTCCCTCATGACCAGCAATGCGGCCCCCCCCCCCCACTCTGCCTGCACACACCCTCCCCCCTTGTAAGCCTCACTTCACCAGGGAGCCTTTCCTGGCTGCTGGAAAGAGTCAGCACAGCCCCATGGCAGGGTCCTGTCCTTTCTCATTTTATGTCCTCTTCATCAATCCAGAGTGATGAAGCTGCTCTCTGCCAGGCCAGGATCTGATAAATGGGGACTACTGATGGTAGCCACCAGGTCCACTGGAGACTAGGGACACTGTTGGGGGAAGCCAATACCATCCACGGGGCCATTCCATCTTGATAGCTTCTGTCCTTTCCCCAAACCAATGTGATGCATTGACATGGGTCAGGCTTGGCCTGGACACCCACAGTGCGCCATGGGCATCACTCATTTCCCACTTGCCATGGTCTTCCCATGCCGCTCTAAAGAGCAGGTCCCAGCCTGTTTGGGTCACACTGAGATAAGGCTTCCTTAGTGTGTTCTGGAGCTACCAAAGACCAATTCCTCTAGGCTCTGGATGTGCCCTTTGGAGGGGCCCATCTAGGCTGGGTCCTCCTCCCTGGCCTGGGAAGAGCTCCTTGACCATGCAGAGGTGAAAAGTGGGCTCCCAGGGGCTACTCCCCCTTTCCCTGCCAAGCCCCTGGGAAGGCCCAAGAGCAGCTCCATGTGATGCAGCATCCTATTCAAGGATATTTTTCATTTGGCACAAATTAAATATGTCCTGAAAAGAAGTCAATAGAACTAAATTTGATAATGTCCAGTCCTACCTAATGGGGAATGTGGCAATTTTCTGATAAAGGAATGAGAGTTCCAGACCCTGGCGCTGACCTGCCCAACCAGCACCCCAGCCTGTGTGTGGTCTGCTGCTGACCTGCCCATGCACCCCAGCCCCATGTTCCCCTCAGTACAGCCCTCCCCAGGCACATCCAGCCTGAGACCCGAGGATGTTGAGGCCTGGGCCCTCACATCTCCCCAGGGCAAGCATTCACCCTGACTCACGGACACATTTGCAGCTCATCTGCTTCCCTGGGCTTCCCTTTGGCCAAGAAGAAAGTTTGGCTTCCAAGCAGCACAGAAGGTCAGAGGTGCTGCGCCACCAGGCAGGGACCCAAACCACCAAGCATGGGCTTCCTGGTTTCCTGATGATCCAGAAAGATGCCCTCCACCCCTCCCTTCCTCAAAGTTAGGATGAGGAAACCCCAGTTTATGACCATCCCAAGACACCTCCCTGAGCTTCTGTCTTGCATTTATTGCTTCTGCAGGCTTTCAGGAGGGTTGGCTGAAGAGAGCTGTACCCAGTGTTCTACCAGGGCTAACATGGGTCACAGGAGCCCCCAAAAGGCCCAACCAGAACTGCAGGCCCTTCCAGAGAGAAGGGTGTGAGCTTCTGGGGTTACATGGCGCCCACCTCACCATCCAGATCTCAGCTGAGCAGACCCTGGTGTTATAGCCTGGGCCCAGCATCCCATGACTACCCCCCAGCTGCCTTTGGAGGGGACCCCAGGCCTGAGCCACACAGGGCCATCTCTTCCCTTTGGGCATGCTTGGAGCTGAGCCCCAACCTTGGACCTGCAGAAACACAGCAAAATTGCCACATAACAGGCTCTGACCCCTGAGTCTGGAGCTCCCCACCACAGGTCACCATTAGGCCCATCAGTGATTGTGGGGCCAAGGAAAGGCTGACACTTGAATCCAGGCCCTGAATGAAGAGAAGAGGCCCACGCCATGCTGGGGCCTTGGGGCCAGCCCCCCTCTGTGAAGGACCACTTTCCTCCTGAGTTGAAGGCTGGGCAGCACGGGTGTGGCCAGGACGAGGGCCTCTCATTCCCTAGTGCATCCTGGAAGGCTGAGCGGGCATGCGTGGTAGGAATGTCATCAGGCACACTCTATTCACCTTCACGATGGCTTTGGGGCAAAGACAGATATTCTTCAGTTCACAGGTGAAGGAACTGAGGCTTGGAGATGTAAAAGACTCGGGTCTGACATATGGACCCACGGAACACAAGAGAGAGCCCAGAGAAACTCCTACAGCTATAGTCAATTAATCTTCAACAAAGGAGGCAAGCATATACAATAAAGAAAAAAATAGTCTCTTCAATAAGTGGTGCTGGGAAAGCTGGACAGCTGCATGTAAATCAATGAAGTTGGAACACTCCCTCACACCATACATTAGAGATAAACTCGAAATGGCTTAAAGACTTAAATGTAAGACACGACACCATAAAACTCCTAGAGGAGAACATAGGCAAAACATTTTCTGACATAAATCACAGCAATGTTTTCTTAGGTCAGTTTTATTTCCTAGAAATAAAAGCAAAAATAACAAATGGGATCAATCCAACTTATAAGCTTTTGCACAGCAAAGGAGACTGTAAACAACATGAAAGGACAACCTATGGGCTGGGAGAAAATACTTGCAAATAATGCAACTGAAAAGCCTCAATTTCCAAAATATACAAACAACTCATACAACTCAATAATAAAGACAAACAACCCAATCAAAAAGTGGACAGAAGAGCTAAATAGATATTTCTCCAGATGGCCAATAGGCACATGAAAAGATGCTCATCATTGTTAATTATTAGAGAAATGTAAATCAGAACTATCAGGAGGTACCGCCTCACACTGGTCAGAATGGCAATCATCAAAAAGTCTAACAAATCCTGGAGGAGGGTGTGGAGAAAAGAGGACCCTCCTGCACTGTTGGTGGAAATCTACGTTGGTCCAGCCACTATGGTGCTGGAGAAGACTCTTGAGAGTCCCTTGGACAGCAAAGAGATCAAACTAGTCAGTCCTAAAGGAAACCAACCCCGAATGTTCATTGGAAGGACTGATGCTGAAGCTGAAGCTCCAATACTTTGGCCACCTAGCCACTTTGGCCACTCCAATAGTTTGGCGAAGAGCCAACTCATTGGCAAAGACTCTGATGCTGGGAAAGATTGAGGGCAGGAGGAGAAGGGGTAACAGAACACGAGATGGTTGGATGGCATCACCAACTCAATGGACGCGAGTTTGAGCAAACTCTGGGAGATAATGAAGGATAGGGAAGCCTGGCGTGCTGCAGTCCATGGGGTCGCAAAGAGTCAGACATGACTTTGTGACTGAACAACAGCAACAGCCACTATGAAGAACAGTATGGAGGTTCCTTAAAAAACTAAAAGTTGAGTTACCATATAATCCAGAAATCCCACTCCTGGGCATATATCCAAATAAGACTTTAATTTGAAAAGATACAGGTACCCCTATGTTCATAACAGCACTATCTACAATAGCGAAGCCATGGAAGCAACCCCAGTGTCCACTGATGATGAATGAATAAAGAAGGCGTGGTACATACATATAATGGAGCACTGCTGCTGCTGCTGCTGAGTCGCTTCAGTCGTGTCCGACTCTGTGCGACCCCATGGACGGCAGCCCACCAGGCTCCCCCGTCCCTGGGATTCTCCAGGCAAGAACACTGGAGTGGGTTGCCATTTCCTTCTCCAATGCGTGAAAGTGAAAAGGAAGTCACTCAGTCGTGCCCGACTCTTAGCGACCCTGCGGACTGCAGCCCACCAGGCTCCGCCATCCATGGGATTTTCCAGGCAAGAGTGCTGGAGTGGGGTGCCATTGCCTTCTCCGATAATGGAGCATTACCCAGCCATAAAAAAGAATGAGAGTGTCATATGCAGCAACGTGGATGGACCTAGAGATCATCACACTAAGTGAAATAAGTCAGAAGGAGAAAGACAAACACCATATGATATCGCTTATATGTAGAATCTAAAATACGACACAAATGAATCTATCTATGAAACATGAACAGAATCATGGACATAGAGAATAGATTGGTGGTAGCCAAAAGTTGGGGGTGGAGGAGGGAAGGATTGAAAGTTTGGAATTTTCAGCTGCAAACTAGTATATATAGAAGGGATCAACAAGGTCCTACCATATACCATAGGGAACTCTATTCAATGTCCTGTGATAAACCATAATGGGAAAGAATATATATATGTTTAACTGGGTCACTTTGCTGTACAGCAGAAATTAACACAACATTGTCAATCAACTATACTTCAATAAAGAAAGACCCGAGTCTGACATGCGAGGTATCGCGCCAGGAACTCTGACCCCAGGGCTCCTCCTGCTTGGTCTGGCCTATTCTTGTGAGGGACTGAGGGGCTGGGATGTGCTCACTTTCCACTTGGAGTGTGCGTGTGTTTGTGGTGTGATAGGTATATGTGCAGTGTGTGGGTGTGAATTTTTTGGTGTGTCTGCATGCACACATGCTGTGTGCACATGGTGTGTGTATTTGTGTGTATGTGTGATGCATGTGTGTGTGTATGTGGTGTGTACACACATGTGTACTGTATGTGTGGTGCCTGTGTGGCTCTGTGTATGTGTGTGTGTGGTGTGTATGGCACATTCAGTGTGTGTGTGTAGCATGTGTATATGTATGTGCCGTATGTATAAGTGTTTAGGGTGTGTATATGTGTGTAATGGAGAAGGTAATGGCACCCCACTCCAGTACTCTTGCCTGGAAAATCCCATGGGCGGAGGAGCCTGGTGGGCTGCAGTCCATGGCGTCGCTAGGAGTCGGACACGACTGAGCGACTTCACTTTCTTCACTTTCACTTTTCACTTCCTTGCTCTGGAGAAGGAAATGGCAACCCACTCCAGAGTTCTTGCCTGGAGAATCCCAGGGACGGGGGAGCCTGGTGGGCTTCCATCTATGGGGTCACACAGAGTCGGACACGACTGAAGCGACTTGGCAGCAGCAGCAGCATGTGTGTATATGTGATGTGTGGTACATGTATGTGTATGTGTGATGTGTGGTACATGTATGTGTATGTGTGAGGTACGCATATAGATGTATGTGATGCGTGCATGCACTGTGTGTTTGTGTATATGTGGCACCTGACTGCTGATACCATCCACGTCCTCCAAGAACAGGGTGCAGGGGCCCCAGGCCTTCACAAGTGAAGTTCAAAGTCTCCACTGTGCACTGAGCTGCCTGAGACGGGACACCTGGAGGACATCTGCCGACCTCGGATGAGGGAGGCTCCTGGGATCCCCCTGGCCTCCAAGTTGCTCCCCTGGGTCCACTCCACAGCCCTGCATGCCAGCAAGGCAGGTCAGGGCTCCCTAGAAGCCGGCTCTGCATCACTCGTCTTGGGGCCCCAGAGAGCACAGGGGTACAGGGAGTGGACAAGTACTA
The DNA here is from genome assembly GCF_002263795.3 of Bos taurus. Classification (NCBI taxonomy): domain Eukaryota; kingdom Metazoa; phylum Chordata; class Mammalia; order Artiodactyla; family Bovidae; genus Bos; species Bos taurus. The sequence goes on along the minus strand of NC_037355.1, from coordinate 13,375,024 downwards.
GAGCTGGCCTTTTCTACCCATGACCTGATCTGGTTTCCCTGTAGATCCCGCCCACTGCGTGTGCGCCTGGACCCTGCTGGCCCTCAGCAACCTCAGCACTGGGACAGATCCACCCCAGCAATATCCTGGGGTCTGCTGGGGCCAGCTCACTGGAAGCATCACCCATGGCCTCTCTGGGACTCTCCTTGGGCCTCCCTGAGCAGCCTGACCTCTGCACGGTCCAAGCTGACACTAGGGGTCCAGGTCGCAGAGAAGGGAGCGGCAGGGTCTCTGGGGGCCTGGCAGCTGGTGGACGGAGGAGTCTACAAGTCGGGTGATAGGCGTGCAGGGCCCTGTGCTGAGAAGGATACTTATAGAGGACCCACTGAGCCTGCAGAGAAGCCGCTTACCACTGCTGCAAAGAGGGAGCACCCCAAGTGTCTCTGGGGTATGCTGCCCTGGTTGGGGCACCTGTGACTGGCAGGATGGCCCCCAGAAGGCCAGGGCTGGACTAATGCAGGAGTGAGGCCCACAGAGCCTCAGCCAGCCCATTCCAAGCTTGCCTCAGGGCACAGATGACAATGCCGGGAGTCAGCCTCTTGTCCCCATTTCCACAGGGAATCAGCCTCTTGTCCCCATTTCCACGGCAACTTGCTCAGGACAGAGTCCCTTGCCCAGGCCATTAACGCTGCCCTTGGGACGTATTCAGAAAAAGTCTTTTCTTCCTGGGGCTCCTTCTAGCAGGCAGACATCAGATTCAGGTGAGAAACAGGAAGTATTGTGAGGACCGCATGTCTCCTCTGTGTGGCCCCCATGTCCTCCTTCTGGAAGTCATTCCCAGTAAGCCTGGGCCTACACCAGGCAGAGTCCAGGGGGCTTCTCCTGCTGTTGTGATTCAGGGTCAAGGGCCAGCAAACTGCCACCCACGGCCTTGTCCAGGCAGCTACCAGCCTGTTAACCGAAGTCTCATTTGTTTATACATTGTCTTGGCTGCTTTCACTTGAGCAGCTGTGACAGAGGCCCCATGGCCCACAAAGCTGAAAATATTACTGTTTGTCCCTTCAGGGAAAAGCTCTCCAGCCCCATGTATTAGAAGCACTCACTGCTGCTGTGTGCTTACCCATGTCTGACTCTTTGCAACCCTACAGACTGTAGCCTGCCAGGCTCCCCTGTCTATGGAATTCTCCAGGCAAGAATACTGGAATGGGTTGGCATTTCCTACTCCAGGGGATCTTCCTGACCCAGGGATCAAACCCACATCTTGTGTCTCTTACATTGGCAGGCAGATTCTTTACCACCGTGCCACCTGCGAAGCCCTAGAAGCACACACTGTAACAGGCTTAAAGGTCCTGTGGCCTGTGGACCCAGCTGCCAATTTGCAGAAAATGCCCAGGTCAGGGAAGGTATATACCACCACAGGGGAGCAACTAGCCAAATGTAGACGGGGAGCTCTACAGGCAAATAATTCTTCAATGAATATTATAAGACAATAAAGGATGGGATAGAACAGCAATGATAGACAAAAAGAGTGGGTCTTCCTTGGATCTCATTCAAATAAACTGTAAAGAGAATTTTGGGCGGATAACTGGAAATTTGAACACTGGACATCTGATGAAAAGTCATGATTAATTTTTCAGATGTGATAACAGTATTGTGGTTATGTTTTAAAAGTGTCCATTTTTTTCAAAACTTGTGAACACCAAGGGGGAGAGGGTAGGAAAGGGAAGGACTGGGACTTTAGGATTAGCAGATTTAAACTATTATGTATAGGAGGGATAAACAACAAGGCCCTACTGTACAGTGTGGGGACTATACTCAATATCCTGTGATAAACCGTAGTGAGGAAGAATATATTAAAAACAGAATGCATATATATAGGTATAACCTGAGTCGTTTTGCTGTACAGCGAAGATTGGCATAACACTGTAAATCCACTACACTTCAATTAAAAACACAAACAAGTTTTTAAAGTTTCATTTTTTGTAGATAAGCTACGTGCTGCAATGTCTATGGATGAAATGACACGATGTTTCGGATGTGCTTCAAAGTAACAAAAACGGGAAGTAGCTGGGGTGTGGAGAAGGCAGGAGAAAGGGCAGGCCAATGGTTTGGGGGTGGGGTGATGGTACAGAGGGGTGCATTATATAATTCTGTCTAGTTTTACATATGTTTGGAATTCTCCATCAGTTCAGTTCAGTTCAGTGGCTCAGTCGTGTCTGACTCTTTGCGACCCCATGAATCGCAGCACACCAGGCCTCCCTGTCCATCACCAACTCCCGGAGTTCACTCAGACTCATGTCCATCGAGTCAGTGATGCCATCCAGCCATCTCATCCTCTGTTGTCCCCTTCTCCTCCTGCCCCCAATCCCTCCCAGCTTCAGAGTCTTTTCCAGTGAGTGAACTCTTCGTATGAGGTGGCCAAAGTACTGGAGTTTCAGCTTTAGCATCATTCCTTCCAAAGAAATCCCAGGGCTGATCTCCTTCAGAATGGACTGGTTGGATCTCCTTCAGAATGGACTGGTTGGATCTCCTTGCAGTCCAAGGGACTCTTTTTTTTTTTAATTTTTTTTATTTTTAAACTTTACACTATTGTATTGGTTTTGCCAAATATCAAAATGAATCCACCACAGGTATACATGTGTTCCCCATCCTGAACCCTCCTCCCTCCTCCCTCCCCATACCATCCCTCTGGGTCATCCCAGTGCACCAGCCCCAAGCATCCAGTATCGTGCATCGAACCTAGACTGGTGACTCATTTCATACATGATAGTATACATGTTTCAATGCCATTCTCCCAAATCTTTCCACCCTCTCCCTCTCCCACAGAGTCCATAAGACTGTTCTATACATCAGTGTCTCTTTTGCTGTCTCGTATACAGGGTTATTGTTACCATCTTTCTAAATTCCATATATATGTGTTAGTATACTGTATTGGTGTTTTTCTTTCTGGCTTACTTCCCTCTGTATAATAGGCTCCAGTTTCATCCATCTCATTAGAACTGATTCAAATGAATTCTTTTTAATGGCTGAGTAATACTCCATTGTGTATATGTACCACAGCTTTCTCATCCATTCATCTGCTGATGGACACCTAGGTTGCTTCCATGTCCTGGCTATTATAAACAGTGCTGTGATGAACATTGGGGTACACGTGTCTCTTTCCCTTCTGGTTTCCTCAGTGTGTATGCCCAGCAGTGGGATTGCTGTCTTCTCCAACACCACAGTTCAAAAGCATTAATTCTTCAGTGCTCAGCTTTCTTCACAGTCCAACTCTCACATCCATACATGACTACTGGAAAAACCATAGCCTTGAATAGACAGACCTTTGTTGGCAAAGTAACATCTCTGCTTTTCAATATGCTATCTAGGTTGGTCATAACTTTCCTTCCAAGGAGTAAGCGTCTTTTAATTTCATGGCTGCAGCCACCATCTGCAGTGATTTTGGAGCCCAAAAAAACAAAGTCTGACACTGTTTCCACTGTTTCCCCATCTATTTCCCATGAAGTGATGGGACCAGATGCCATGATCTTCGTTTTCTGAATGTTGAGCTTTAAGCGAATTTTTTCACTCTACTCTTTCACTTTCATCAAGAGGCTTTTTAGTTCCTCTTCACTTTCTGCCATAAGGGTGGTGTCATCTGCATATCTGAGGTTATTGACATTTCTCCCGGCAATCTTGATTCCAGCTTGTGCTTCTTCCAGCCCAGCGTTTCTCATGATGTACTCTGCATATAAGTTTAATAAGCAGGGTGACAATATACAACCTTGGAACCAGTCTGTCGTTTCATGTCCAGTTCTAACTGTTGCTTCCTGACCTGCATATAGGTTTCTCAAGAGGCAGGTCAGGTGGTCTGGTATTCCCATTTCTTTCAGTATTTTCCACAGTTTATTGTGATCCACACAGTCAAAGGCTTTGGCGTAGTCAATAAAGCAGAAAAGGGTTAATAAAATAAAATGAAACAAGGCAGATCCCAAACAGATGGTGAACCCCCAGGATTCTTCAGCATCCCCTGGCAGCAGTTTCTCTAGTCCGCCTGATTCTGGGGCAAGAGACAGGAAAATGCCAGCACCAAACATGACCCAGGGGCCACCCTCCATCAGCAGGGAAACCATTCCTCAACCTGGACAGCACAGGGCTGGAGTCTGACCAGCCCAGTCAGGAGCAGAGCACAAGGCCAGCGGCCCTTCTTCTGGAGTCAGAGGCCCGCCAGCCAGCAGCTGTTGTTTCCCGACACAGAGGAGGAGGAGGAGAAGTGGGTGGTGGAGGGACAAGAGAGAAAAGTAGAAATAAATAAGGGGAAATTGCCACAGAGGCAAAAGAACTTCAAAAGAGCCCGCTTCGGAAATTGCTATGCAAATAAATTTGAATACCTAGATAAAAAGAATGATTTTCTAAAATTATGTAAATGATCAAAATTAACCCCTGAAGACTAGAAAACATAAACCTTAATAAATGCTACAAAGGCACTGAAAACAATTCAACAGTCGTGAACCTGAGAAAACAGAATAGACAGGGATACAGCAAACAGGCACCAACCCCAAGAGCCACAAAATCATAGATTTACGACCACTGGATGGGGTGAAGCCAGGACACAGCCAATTAAGAGGGAGAAACAGGGGACTTCCCTGGTGGTCCAGGAGCTAAAACTCTTGCTCCCAATGCACTGGACTGGAGTTCGATCCCTGGTCGGGGAATTAGATCCCACATGCTACAGCTAAGAGTGCTCATGCTGCAACTAAGATTCTGCATCCTGCAGTGAAGGCTGAAGATCCCATGTGCCTCACCTAAGACTTGGCACAGTCAAATACATAAATGTTATAATTATATATATGTATATCTATATATACACACACACATATATACAGTGTTAAAAAAGAGATGGAGAAATGGGACATGGGAGAAGGGAGGGGGCAGAATGATGGTTAATGCAGATATGACAGACTGCCCAGTAAACCCAAAACTGGTAAGAGTAGAATTCTGTAGAGTTGATACTAACAAAAATAATATACACATGTTAGGGGCTTTCCAATGCATAAACGTCAACAAAATAAAGATACTACAGTTTTTCCTCCTAAGTGTACCTGAACAGTAGCAGTTTTCTGCTGGATTGTGTTAAGAATTAGGTGATTTGATCACAAGCATTAAATGTGTACAGTGCCATGAAAATAATCCTCTTTAGTGAGTGCAGTGGGAAGTTGGAGTTTGGGCTTTTGTTCGAGGCTTAGGATGGTGAACTGCAGTGCATATCTTGTAACCCAGGACGTGGAGCGAATAGTTGAATTCTGAAAGTGAGAAATATGGTCAGTCTGACCCTGTTGTGTTACTGTTCTTCAGTAAAACCTGTTGTGGGAGTCACCCGCTCGGGCTGGGGTATGTTGTTTCACCTGTGTTGTTACCTGTGACTCTGAGAAGAAGAGAAACTTTTATTTGAATCTTTTATTCTTCATTCTATAGTTTGAAATCACACACACTTATTTCCCCAGATACATAATGTGCTTCCATGTGTTGTTACAGTGACTCTACAGTCACATGTGGTTCGGAATATTCCATTTTCCTTTTGCTGTTTACACTGTGGGGATACAGTTTTATTAATTAAAATGCCTCGCCAGACCTGTGTGTTAGGTGTTATCCTCCTTGTCACGTGTCAGGAAATGTTCTGGGACCGACTGTGTCTTAAGTATTTTGTTACTGCTGGTGGACATGTCACTCTTCGGTTTTGTTCTGAGATACGCACAGTGTCTGAGGCGGACCTGCCCGTGGTAGTCTGATGTGAGACCTTTCTCAGCTCTGTTCTAAGGCTCCTTTTCCCAAATAATTGTGCATCTTCAGCCCCACTTCTCAAAAGAGGAGTATGCAGCCGTAGTCCGCTTCCTCCACACCCACTCACCACCCGCTCCCGAAACATTTTAAAGGGTTTAAATTTTTATTATGTATTTATTTATTTGGCTACACTGAATCTGAAATCTTCACTATGGCATGTGAGATCTAGTTCCCTGACCAGGGATTGAACCCAGGCCCCCTGCATTGGGAGCACGGAGCCTTAGCCACGGGATCACTGGGGAAGTCCCTACCCAAGCATTGTATTATGAAAAGTTTTGAATACACCAAAGTTGCAAGAATTTTATAGAAAATACCCATATATTCACTGCCTAGATTCTGTCTTTAATGTTGGCTGTATTTGTTTTATGCCATATCTACCCATCTCTTCATCCTTCTGCCCATCCATCAACCCATTTTATTTTTCTGATGCATTTCAAAGTAAATTGCAGACATCAGTTCACTATGATCTAAACACTTCAGCATACATATCATTAGAGTTCAATATTTGTTTACAGTTTTCTTTTGCTGTAGAATTTAGGTATGGTGAAGTGTATGCATCTTAAATGTACATTAGCTAGGGACTTCCCTGGTGGTCCAGTGGTTAAGAATCTGCCTTCCAGTGCATGGGATGCATCTACTTCTGCTTCATTAACTGTGCTAAAACCTTTGACTGTGTGGATCACAACAAATTGTGGAAAATTCTTAAAGAGATGGGAATTACAGACCACCTTACCTGCCTCCTGAGAAATCTGTGTGCAGGTCAAGAAGCAACAGTTGGAACTGGACATGGAACAACAGACTGGTTCCAAATTGGGAAAGGAGTACGTCAAGGCTGTGTATTGTCACCCTGCTTATTTAACTTATATGCAGAGTACGTCATGCAAAAAACCAGGCTGGATGAAGCACAAGCTGGAATCAAGATTGCAGGGAGAAATATCAATAACCTCAGATATGCAGATGACACCACCCTTATGGCAGAAAGTGAAGAAGAACTGAAGAGCCTCTTGATGAAAGTGAAAGAGGAGAGTGAAAAAGCTGGCTTAAAACTCAACATTCAGAAAACGAAGATCATGGCATCTGGTCCCATCACTTCATGGCAAATGGATGGGGAAACAATGGAAACAGTGACAGACTTTATTTTCCTGGGCTCCAAAATCATTGCGGATGGTGACTGCAGCCATGAAATTAAAAGACGCTTGCTCCTTCAAAGGAAAGCTGTGACAAACCTAGACAGCATGTTAAAAACAGAGACATCACTTTGTCAACAAAGGTCCATCTAGTCAAAGCTGTGATTTTTCCAATAGTCAGGTACAGATGTGAGAACTGGACCATAAAGAAGGCTGAGCGCTGAAAATTGATTCTTTGGAACTGTGATACTGAAGAAGACAGTTGAGGGTCCCTTGTACTGCAAGGAGATCAAACCAGTCCATCCTGAAGGAAATCAGTCCTGAATATTCATTGGAAGGACTGATGCTGAAGCTGAAGCTTAAGAAAAGCTAACTTGTTGGAAAAGACACTATACTGAGAAAGATTGAAGTCAAGAGGAGAAGGGTGAGACAAAGGATGAGACAGTGGGATGGCATCACCGACAGTGGACATGAGTTTGAGCAAACTTCAGGAGACAGTGGGAGAAGGCGATGGCACCCACTCCAGTACTCTTGCCTGGAAAATCCCATGGATGGAGGAGCCTGGTGCGCTGCGGTCCATGGGGTCGCTAAGAGTCGGACACGACTGAGTGACTTCACTTTCACTTTTCACTTTCATGCATTGGAGAAGGAAATGGCACCCCACTCCAGTTCTTGCCTGGAGAATCCCAGGGACGGGGGAGCCTAGTGGGCTGCCGTCTGTGGGGTCGCACAGAGTTGGACACGACTGAAGCAACTTAGCAGCAGCAGCAGCAGAATAAAATATTCTATGTACAAAAGCAATTCATTGAAGAAAATCTCAAGAAATAATCCTACCTGTAAATGTATAGGAGCTACATGAAGAAAACTTTGAACTGCTACTGAAAGATACAAAAAAGTTTGTGCCAAAACAGAGAAGGCCAGGGGCTTCCCTGGTGGCTCAGTGGTAAAGAATCTGTTTGCCAATGCAGGAGACACAGGTTCGATCCCTGATCTGGGAAGACCCCACATGTCGAGGAGCAATGAAGCCTGGGGCCACAACTACTGAGTCTGTGCTCTAAAGCCCAGAGCCGCAACTACTGAGCCCATGTACTGCAACTACTGAAGCCCTCGTGCCCTAGAGCCTGTGCTCCACAAGAGAAGCCCCTGCAATGAGAAGTCTACATAGCACAGCTAGAGAGTAGCCCCTGCTTGCTGCAACTAGAGAAAAGCCTGTACGAAGGCCCAGCACAGCCAAATACAAGTAAATAAATAATATTCTTTTAAAAAAGGAATCTGCCTTCCAATGCAAGGCGCTCAGGTTCAATCCCTAACTTGGGGAACCAAGATCCCACAGCCTGCAAGAGTAGGCCCTGCACACTGCAAGGAAGACTCAGCGCAGCCAAAATAAAAGGAAAATTCTTTTTTTAAAAAAGAACAGAAAAGTCCTTTCTACAACTATAGCAATTAGGATAATCTTGTGTAAGAAATTTATAGAACAGGTTCCAAAGTTAAGTCAAAATGTATGGAAATTCAGTAGAAGGTAGAGTGACATTGTAGCAATGGGGTAAAAACGGACCATTCAATAAACAATGATGTGACAGCAGATGAGCCATTTGGAGAAATACAGCAACATTTGGAGCAGAATGAAGTTATCCTGCTGCTGCTGCTAAGTCGCTTCAGTTGTGTCCGACTCTGTGCGACCCCATAGACGGCAGCTCACCAGGCTCCCTCGTCCCTGGGACTCTCCAGGCAAGAACATTGGAGTGGGTTGCCATTTCCTTCTCCAATGCATGAAAGTGAAAAGTGAAAGTGAAAAGTGAAAGTGAAGTCGCTCAGTCGTATCAGACTCTTCTCGACCCCATGGACTGCAGCCTACCAGGCTCCTCTGTCCATGGGATTTACCAGGCAAGAGTGCTGGAGTGGGGTGCCATTGCCGTCTCCAAAAGTTATCCTACTCTAACTCAATACCAAATATATAAGAAATTTAAATATAAAACATAAAACCACAAAATGACTAGAAGAAATGTGATTTTTAAAAATAATAAATGCCTTTCGAAGCAATGCCAAACAAACTTGATTTTTATATGATTGATATATTTGTTTAAATATAAAAAATTTTAAACTTTGGTATGATACAATAAACAAATGGGGGAAAATATTTGTAACACAAAGGACAATCAAGGGGGTCTAATTTCCTAAATTGATCAACAGCACTCACACACCAGCTGGAAAAAGACAACCCATAGGACCAGGGGCAAAAATATTAAAAAGTACTCAACTTCATTTGTGACTAAATACATGCAAAACAGAATGAGATGCTATGTTCATTTGAAAGCATTGATAATCTGTGTTGTTAAAAGATGGGTTAAATAAATGTGGTCTTTTTTGAAAGCAATTTATCAAGATTCCTTTAAAAACTTATTTCCACATATGCTTTGGCTCAGATGAATTGTGGTGGTGGTGGTGGTTATACCACCAGGAAATTATCCTAAGAATACACTTGCAAATGTTGCCAAGTATTTCCTATAAGATGTCCTGGAGCGTTGTCTGCAGGGGCCAATGGCTGGAAACAGCCTCAGTGTCCACCAGTGGGAAATTGCTTAGCCATGGAACATGCGCTGCACATGACCAATCTACTACAAAACTTTAAAAAAGGAGTTGCTTTTACACTGTGATTCAGATGAGTGTGTAGTATGATGCTCATTGTATGGATGCTGAGTATGCATAAACATTTTTTTCTGAAAGTATACACAGTGAATGGTTAACAGCAGTCACTCTAGGAGAGAGGGACTATTGGGAGGTGAGCTTTTAATTTTATATATTTCACCAAATCTGAATTGTTTGAAATTGATCATGTGCAGGTATCTGTTTTAATACAAACCAAACTGAAACAACAGAAACACAGACAAAGCAAAACAGGATAATAAAAAATCCATTATCTCAACAGAGGGTGCCAAAGGTATGGATTTATTTATCCTAAAAAGTCTATGAATAATAAATTATTTCAAGAGCTTCCAGGCAGTCATGCTGGCCCAGAGATGAAGTGAGTGGGTTTGAGCATCAAGCCCTGACCCCCAGAGGTGCTGGGGGTACCCTGAGGATGCTGGACTTGACCCTGAATCGGCCCACCTCCTAGGAGGGGTATACCACACATTTTTATGTAGAAAGTGCCCTGGAAGTTCAGTGGTATTGAATGAGTCACAGGAAAACTAACTCAAATGATCAATAGAACATGCACGTTAAGAAGTTAACACTGCAAAGCCTTACCCTTAACTAGTCATACATGTCTCATGTCTCCACGTGTCCTGAACCTCAGCTGGATTTAAGGACCCTGCTCTTAATGGCAGTCCCTGGTTGGGTAGGTAGGAGTTGGACTTTTTGGTCTCTCTAATCCCCTCAAGTCCTGAGATGCCAGCATCTCTGGGTCTAAGATTTGAGCTTCGGTGAAGGAACCATTCAGGCTGGGTGTTGAGGGACCTAGGGGTGTTTGGGACACAGCCTTGGCCTTGAGCCCCATAAGGGAAGCCACACGGCCCCTCCCCTGTGCTTCCCTCGGTAGGTCTGGCTGGAGCCTGAATCCAGCTGTGCCCAGCGCCTGTTCCACCTCCCCCAGCCCAGCAGCACCCTTCCCACCACGGTTACTTCCACTTGACCCTCCAACTGGCCTGGAGCAACGCCGCTCACAGCATAGCACTCTGCCGAGAAAGGAACCCGGTTAGAACAGAACATCAGCTGCGGACAGGCCTGTGTGGAGGCTGCGGCGCTTCCTGCTCCCTGCGGCTGACATGACAAGCCCCCTGTCCTCCTGAGCCCAGGCCTGACGGAGGGGTGCCTGTGGGGAGGTGGCAGGGTGGTGGCAGCAGGGCCCTGGTACCTCTCGAGGCAGGGGTGGCCCCAGCCTGACTCCTGAGCGGAAGCTGACATGTTAATGGTGGCGGCCGGGCCGCAGAAGCGAGGCCTTCATTCGATTTGGGAGAGCCTTTCCCGGGCCAGGCCTCTGGTTTGGCTCCTATTGAATTACTCTGCTAAGCAGAGCAGGAAGGAGCTGTTCACCTAATTGCACTTGATGGATCTCTTCGTCTTGTTCAGATGCCAGACACAAGATAGATGCCCTCTCTTTGCATCTGAGCCCCATGCTGGTGCTTTGGGGTCAGCAAGTGGCCGCTCCACATACCGCCTCCCCCAGCTTCAGCCGAGGGGCTGGGCCCCCACGAGGAGCGCCCTAAGCAGGGGCCGCCAGGGACCAGAGGGGAGCTCAGTCTTGCCAGCGGGGGTGGTGGTGGGGTGACAACAAAGGCGGACCCGCGGGCGTGCCATTGACTCCAGCTCCACGGGGTTAAGGGCTCCTTGTCCGGGTAATTGTCTCCCCTTTAATTACAGTGACTGAAAGTGCCTCCTAATTTACTTTAGGACCCTCAGATGACATCTCAAGAAGGATCACATCCGCTCCCCGGCACGGGCCCTGGGAAGACGGCGCTGGCCTCTGCGGCCATTCAAAGACCGCAGCTTCTGCGCGGGGTCTCTGTTCTGCATCTGCTCCCCTCTCAGCCCCTCAGCCCGCCCCGCCCAACACACTTCTGGTGATGATGCAAGAGAGAAACAGAGAACAGAACACAGGAGGGGAGGCAGGCTTCCTGTCTTAAGAGAACCCAGCCCCTGACTCAGCCAGCAGCTGAGGGGCCTGATCTTGGGAGCCCCAGCCCCAGTTGCCAGGGGGCCAACTAATCAGCTAACAGCTTCTGTTATATCCTAGGTGATATGTTGTCTTTGGAACAAATTCTGTTGAGCACTGGGAATGTTGGCCAGGTCTGGGAGAAAGAAAGAAACCATTTCAAAGGGCCTAACACAGCCAGCAGAGGAAGGGGGTCATGGCTCCTGACACCAGGAGAAGGAAGAGCCCCCTTGTCCCCCGTTTCACGGGAAGGAAGCAGTGAGGGGCTGCCTTGTAGCTAAGGGTGTCCTTGAGCAATGGGCCTCAGCCACTGCAGGACTTGGGACACCACCCTGAGGACTTGGGATCCCCTCGGTGTCTGTTGGCCTCTGCACCACTGCCTTCCTTTCCCTTAAGGAGACCCAGGGCCTCGCACTCAGCCCAGCAAATGTCAACTGTGGACAGAAGGTGTTTTCATGGCAGGCACTGGTGCATCTGATATCCAGCAAGAAAACGAGAGTGTCCCACCCCAAAATACCCCAAAATGCATCCCAGAGCAATTCACATTTTAAAATTAACAAGGAAACCAAGAAAAGCCAAATGGTAAGCATGGGGAAGGCCTTTCCAATCATAAAAAACACTGAAAACCGTTAAAAAAATGAAGGCTTCAACTCATAACAAAATTTAAAAGGAAAGAAAAAAAAGTTAACACACAAAGCTCCCAGTAGAGTTCAAAGGCAAATAACACTGCCCTCGGGGGGAATGTTGTCACATGAATGATAACCAAAGGATTGTTGTCTTATTGTATAAAGATCTCCTGTAATTCAATAAGGAGATGGTGAACAGAAGCCAGTAACAAAAGCTGTCACATTATTGAGGAGGCAGGCAGGCCAGCAACCTTCGGAGACTGGTTCGCAAAGCAGGTGATTTTTTTTGGTGTGAGTTGCTAAATTGTGTGCTGTTTTCTGTTTTGCCTTCTCAGGAAATGGAAAGACCCTAGTGGGTAGCCACTCCCTTAAGAGGCTAATGCCCAGAATGGATGATGCTGGGTGTCCTGGGAGGAGAAGGCAGAGAGAACATTTGAGAAGCAGAAAGAGGCCAGGGGCTTTGAGGAGCCAAGAATGAGTGGAAGGGTCTGGGTGCTACATCAGCAGAAGGACCCAGAGCCTGGGTCCCAAGAGAAATAGGGTGAGGGGTGTCTTATGGCCAAGGTAGGGAAGGAACAGCCAAGACTACAAATCTCAAAGGTCCGTGCACATTAGCACCCTGGGGGGCTCAGGGGCACCCAGTGTAGAAGGGCTTCTTAGGCTACCTGCCCCACGGGGAAGTTCTGAGCTTGGAGTGAAAGCAAGTTGGTTTTAAGAAAGACAAAGATGAGATCTTTCTCCATATGTGCAAATTATACATAGAGTGACCCATGATTTATGATAAGGAATGCAAATTAAAACAATGCAGTAAAAGATTTTACCCATACTAAAGGCAAAGGTGGGACTTCCCAGGTGGCTCAGTGGTAAAGAATCTGCCTGCCAAAGCAGGAGAGGCAGGTTTGATCCCTGGGTTGGGAAGATTCCCTGGAGAAGAAAATGGCACTCTAGTATAGAGTATAATACTCTCCACTCTAGTATTCTTGCTTGGGGAATTCCATGAACAGAGGAGCCTGGTGGGTTATAGCTGGGGTCACAGAATAGGAAACAGCTTAGCTACTAAACAACAACCACCACAAAGCAAATGCAGTATTTTAAAAATAATCAAACATCCACATAGAAGAATGTAGGGCACACTGTGTGGGAGTTAATTTGGGATTAAATTTTCCAGAGGGCAATCTTAAAAAAGACCGTATCCTTTGACACCAAAATTCCCCTTTAAGAGTTTATCTTAAGGAAACAATCAGAGACCCATCTAAAGATTTATGTGTGTTTTTGTTCACAAAACCCACTGCAAAAATTAGAAACACTTAAATACACAGTAACTGGGGACTTATGGTATATATCTGGAGAAGGCAATGGCATCCCACTCCAGTACTCTTGCCTGGAAAATCCCATGGACCAAGGAGCCTGGTGGGCTGCAGTCCATGGGGTCGCTAGGAGTCGGACACGACTGAGTGACTTCACTTTCACTTTTCACTTTCATGCATTGGAGAAGGAAATGGCAACCCACTCCAGTGTTCTTGCCTGGAGAATCCCAGGGACGGGGGAGCCTGGTGGGCTGCCGTCTATAGGGTCGTACAGAGTCAGACACGAATGAAGCGACTTAGCAGCAGCAGCAGCATGGTATATATCCACATATGCTAAAATTGTATTTTAGGACAATATTTGATAATATAAAGATATACTTGAATTATTGCTAAGTGAATGTGTTCAAAATACACATGCACTTTATTTTTTTTTTTTTAAAAAAAGATCATATAAAAAATGTTTGAAGGTGTCCCTGAGGACAGCAGTAGTCAAAAAGTGGTGGAAGAGGCAAAGTTTTTGAATACTTGCTCTCTCTACACTCTTTGATGTTTTCCAAATTTTCTCCAGTAGGAATGTAATTACTTCATTTGTTGTTGTTCAGTCGCTAAGTTGTGTCTGACTCTGAGACCCCACGAACTACAACATGCCAGGATTCCCTTCTCCAGCGGACCTTCCTGACCCAGGAATCAAACCAGGGCCTCCTGCATTGCAGGTGGATTCTTTACCAACTGAGCTATCAGGGAAGCCCTTTTAATGAAAATCACTCAGTCGTGTCAGACTCTTTGCGACCCCATAGATTATACAGTCCATGGAATTCTCCAGGCCAGAATCCTGGAATGGGTAGCCTTTCACTTCTCCAGGGGTTCTTCCCAACCCAGGAATTGAACTCAGGTCTCCAGCATTGCAGGTGGATTCTTTACCAGCTGAGCCACAAGGGAAGTTCCAGGCTTCCCCATCCTTCACTATCTCCCAGAATTTGCTCAGACTCACGTCCATTGAGTTAGTGATGTCATCCATCTATCTCATCCTCTGCCACCACCTTCTCCTCTTGCCCTCAATCTTTCCCAGCATCAGGGTCTTTTCTAATGAGTCGGCTCTTTGCATCAGGTGGCCAAAATTACTTTAAAATGTAAAATAAATGTTATTTTTAAGTTAATCACAGAATCAAACTGTTAGAAAGGTTTTCTGAAGATCTGCTTGGTGGGGGAAACATGCTCTGAGACAAGAAGCCTCAGTCTTCCCAGAAGTCCATTGCAGTGGGTATATGATCTCTATTTTCTGATGAGAAAGTGCTGAGAGCTGAAATAACCAAGCCACAGACCAGGCTGAGAGGCAACAGACCCTGTCCTTTCCTGACCAGGTTTCTCTGTCTTCTATACCATCTGCCTCAGTTAAGCTTTCATTTGCAAATGAGCATACCTGAAGCTCACAACTGTAGAGCACTAAATACTTGCATTAGAAAAAAGAGGGAAATGAAATATGTTGAAGTTGCTTTAGTCTGACTACTGTTAGAACTATTATCATGAACTTCTTTAAATAAAATGTCACTGACAAAAAATTAAAAAAAAAAAAAAGAGGGACTTCCTGGTGGTCCTGTGGCTAAGACTCCATGCTGTCAATGCAGGGGGCCCAGGTTCGATCCCCGGTTAGGCAACTAGATCCCATATGCCACAACTAAGAGTTTGCACACAGCAACTAAAAATCCTGCATGCTTCAACAAAGATTGAAGATCCTGCAGTCAAATACAGACCTTTTAGAAAAGAAAAGGAAAAATCAAAAGAAAGAAGGAAAGAAAATCAAAAGAAAGAAAGAGAGAAAGGAAAAGAAAACAAAAGAGGCAAAGTCTCAAACTGACAATCTAAATAACTGCACCAAGAAACATAAAAAAAGAAGGGCAAAATAACCCAGAGCAAGCAGAGTGAAGGAAACCATAAAGATAAAAGCAGAAGTCAATGAAACTGACAACAGGACAATGATAGAGAAAAACAGTAAAACAAAACCCTGGTTCTCTGAAAAAAAAAAAAATCTCTGGCAAGACTGTCAAAGATAAAATAGTGAGTACACAAATAGCTAATTCTGGAATGAAACAGAGATATCATCACAGACCCTCAAGCCATTTAAAGGGAGTACTGCAAACAATTTACAATCATAAACTTGACAACAGAAAAATGGACCAGTTCCTCAAAACCCACAAACTACCCAGACTCAACCAATATGAAATATACATCCTAAACAGTCCTATAACAATTTTAGAAATGAATTTGAAATTTAAAAGAAATCTACAGGCCTAGATGGTTTCATTGGAAAACACTTCTATACGTTTACGAAGACTGCACCCCACTCCAGCACTCTTGCCTGGAAAATCCGATGGACGGAGGAGCCTGGTGGGCCGCAGTCCATGGGATTGTCGCTAAGAGTCCAACATGACTGAGCGAGTTCATTTTCACTTTTCACTTTCATGCATTGGAGAAGGAAATGGCAACCCACTCCAGTGTTCTTGCCTGGAGAATCCCAGGGACGGGGGAGCCTGGTGGGCTGCCGTCTATGGGGTCACACAGAGTTGGACATGACTGAAGCGACTTAGCAGCAGCAATGCCAAGTTTACACAATCTTTTCCAGAAAATAGAAGAAGCCGTTATTTTACGAGGCTAGTATTAGCCTGATACCAAAACCAGACAAAAGATAGTACACAAAAAGAAAACTAAGGTCAGCATCTCTCATGAATTTCAATGCAAAAATGTTCAACAAAATATTAGCAAATCAAATTCAGCAACCTGTAAATCAAATTCAACACCATAAGTTGGGACTTATTCCAAGCAGGCAAGCCTGGTTCAACATTACAAAGTCAGTGTGACACCCCTTACCGAGAGGCTAAAGAAAAAACCACATAATCATATCAATTGATACAGAAAAAGCATTCAAGAAAATCCAATGCTTATTCATGATAACAACTCTCAGCAGACAAGCAATAGGAGGGAATTTCCTCAACCTTGTAAAGATCATCCACAAAAAAACTATAGCTAATATCATAAGTGATTTAAAAAACTGAATGTTCTCCCTCTCAGATTGAGAACCATGCAAGGATGTCTGTTCTCACCTCTCTTATTCAATGTAACACTGGAAGGTCTGTGTGTGTGTGTGTGCGTGTACACACGCACACACGTGCACAGTCAGTTGCTCAGTCTGACTCTGTGGCCCAATGGAGTGTAGCCTGCCAGGCTCCTCTGTCCACGGAATTTTCCAGCCAAGAATGCTGGAGTGGGTTGCTATTTCCTACTCCAGGGGATCTTCCCGACCCAGGGATCTAACCCATGTCTCTTGCATCTCCTGCATTGGCAGGCGGACTCTTTACTACTGTGCCACCTGGGGAGCCCCACTGGAAGTTTCTACCCACTCCAATAAAGGGAAAAAGAGGAGAGGGCATACAGTTTGGAAAGAAAAAAGTTAACTGTCCTTATTTGCATATGACTGATAGTCTACATAGAAAATGTCAAGGAATCTACATGAAACACCTAGAACTAATAAGTGTATTCAGCAAAATTGTAGTATATGTGATCAACACTCAAAAAAAAAATCAATCTCATTTCTAAGCACTAATGATGAACTGAACTAAATACAAGATCATTTACAATCACCCCCATAGTAATAAAATATTTAGGTGTAGACTTAACAAAACATACAGGACCCAGTGTAAAAACAAGGCCAATTCTTTCCAAATTGATCTACAGTTGGATCAAAATGTTAGCAAGATTTCTTGTGTAGATATGGAAAAACTTCAGAAAGGCACAGGCCCTGAAACAGCGAAAGCAATCTCGAAAAGGAAGAATAAAGCGGGAAGAATCGCTCTGCCTGATATTAAAGCTTACTAATCGAGACAGTGTGGTATCAGCAGAGCGACAGACAAATCACAGATTAATAGCACCCAGAAATAGACCCACACAAATTTTCCCAACTCAACTTTGACAAAGGTATAAAAGCAATTGAGTGAAGGAAGGATGGCCTTTTCACAAATGGTGCCGGAGCTGTGGACATGATGGATGTGTGGTCAGTCGTGTTCAATTCATTGCAACATGGGGTCTGTAGCCCGCCAGGCTTCTCTATCTGTGGAATTTTTCAGGCAAGGATACTGGAGTGGGTTACCATTTCCTACTCCAGGGGATCTTCCTGACCCAGGGATTGAACCCAAGTCTCTTGAGTTGCCTGCTTTGGCAGGTGGGTTCTTTACCACTGTGCCACCCAATTGACATGAAGGCAAAAATAAGAAATCTTGATCTAGATCTTATGCCTCATACAAAAATTAACTCAAAATGGATCATGGATGTAAAAGTAAAACTATAAAATTTTTAGAAAAAAAATAGGGTAAAAATTTTATAATCTAGGACTAACAAGAGTTCTTAAATTTGACTGAATTTCCTTAAAATTAAAACAAAATTTAATTAAAATGAAAAAACAACTGAATTTCCTTAAAATTAAAAATGTTATGCTCTGTGAAAGACCCTGCTAAATGGATGAAAAGACAAACTACACACAGGTAGAGTGTGGTAAAATCCATCTCTGACAATGGTTTTTAGTCTCTAGAATAAATACAGAACTCTCAGGAATCAATACTTTAAAAAAATACAAATAATCCAATTAGAAAATGGGCAACAGACATGAGCAGACATATCACATAAGAGTCTATACAGATGGCAAATAAACCCATGAAAACATGTTCATCACCATTCCATTAGAGAAATGGGAGTTAAAACTACAATGAGATATCACTATATATCTGTAAAAATGGCTAAAATAAAAAATAGTGACAACATTAAATGCTGGTGAAGATGTGAAGAAACTGGATATTTTTGTCGCTTGCAGGAATAAAAAATGTTACAGTCACTCTGGAAAACAATTTGTCAGTTTCTTATATATAAACATACAATTCCCACACACTCCAGAAATTGCACTTCTGGGCATGTATCTCAGAGAAATTAAGACTTATATTCACACAAAAATCTTTACATAAAAGTTCATAGTAGTTTTTTCATAATAACCAAAAATTGGGAACAACTCAGATGCTCTTCAGTAAGTGAATGGTTAAACAAAATTGCAGTATCATGGAGTACTATCTGTACTTTAAATTTCTATTAAAAAGGAATCAACTATGATACAGACCCTAACTGGGATGGGTCTCCAAGGCAGGGTGAAAAAAATCAAGGCCAAAATATTCATAAGGTAATGATTCCTTTCACATAACATGGCTCAGTCCCTGGGGGTCGGAGGGAAGTGGGGTGGTTCTAAAAGACAGCAGGAGGGATCCTGGTGGGATGGACATGTTCTGTCTCAATGTCAATATCCTGGTTCTGACATTGTGCTCCAGTTTTGCAAGGTGTTACCACTGTGGGAAACAGCACAGGGGACAGGGGATCTCTCTATTATTTCCTAGCTGCCAGGGAATCTCCAATTATCTCAAAATACAAAGTTAAAAGAGAGAGGGAGGTGATACAACTTGGTGAGGTTGAAGCTAGTGGGCTGGGCAGAGGTCTATCTTGCACCATATTCAGTCACTCGTTGAAGGCCCATTACACTTCAGAGTTGCCTCAGGAGCCAGACATGAAGGGCTGTCCACAGAGCCACATGGAGACCCTCAACAAGCGGAGACAGTGAGGGACTTCCCTCAAGGTCCAGAAGCTAAGACTCCGCACTTCTAAGGTAGGGGACCCGGGTTCAAACCCTGGTCAGGTAACTAGATCCCACATGCCCCAGCTAAGTTCCCATGCTGCAATTAACAATCCTGCATGCCACAACTGAGACTTGGCGTAGCCAAATAAATCAATATATATTCTTTAAAAAACTGATTTCTGTCAAATTAAAAAAAAAAAAAAAGAGTTGACAATGAGCCTTAAGAACAGGCCCCTTGACTTTCAGGCTTCTGGTGGAGCCTATAGGCCCTTTTTAAAAAATTATTTACTTATTTATATTTATTTTGGGCTGTGCCGGGTCTTTGTTGCTGTGCGTGGGCTTTCTCTAGTTGCGGCAAATAGAGGCTACTTTCTAGTTGCGATTCCTGGCTTTTTATTACAGTGGCTTCTCTTGTTCAGGAGCACTGGCTCTAGGGCACTCGGGCTTCAGTAGTTGTGGCGCACGGGCTTAGATGCCTTGTGGCATGTGGAATTGTCCCAGACCAGGGATCAAACCCATGTCCCTCATACCAGCAGGTAGATTCTTAACCACTGGACCCCTAGGGAAGGCCCTGGCCCTTTCTTATAGTAATATTTTTAAATGTACAATATAAAAATACATATGATTACAGAGGAAACCAAATAGACAATCATCAAGTTAAAAGCAGATTTGAGATGCAGTAATCCACAGGCTTCTTTATTGACATGTTAAATAAAGAGATCTGTGAGCAGGTCTAATAATTGCTGTCTTTAGACATATAAACATTTTAAACATCTGTAATGTTATGTAAAACATTCAGGGACTCCTGAATTTCAAAGCTTGAACAGAAGGACAGTAGGGGGTTGCTTATTAGGGATGTAGTGGTGCCCCAGCTGGAGGCCAGGCACCCGCCTTCACTGCTGTGGGTCAGCGTCACTTCATGTGGGTCATGAGACAGAGGGTTTCTGTGGCTGGGTCTGGGGAGGGGAGGGCTGGAGAGGCCCCTCCTTGAGGACACATGGGAGCAGGCTCCCTCTGGAGCCCCGGACGCTGACCCGCAGCAGTGAGGGCCGGGTGCCTAGCCTCCAGCTGGGGCACCACTACATCCCTAATAAGCAACTCAGCACCTCTATTTCTTCACCCCTGAAATGAGGACCATAGCCAGGGTCTAACTGCTATGCTTTGGGGGGCTCAAAGGAGCTAAAAGACAGACGGGCCTATAGAAAGCACTCAGTATGTCATGTTCTTATTTTTAGTACTACATCTTGTTGAATCTTCCTGACAACCCCACTGAGGAGGCCTGTGGCCCCTTTTACTTCTAAGGAAACTGGAGAACACAGATGTCCTGTTACGGGCAGCGGGTGGAGGCCACGTGGGCTCAGGGCCTCCAGTCTCCGCACTGTGGCCGATAGCTTGGCATCCCCAGGGTGAACGAGTGCAGAAAGGCTGCCGGTAAGAGCCTGGCCTGGCAAGGTGGTGGCCTCCGAGTCGGCTGTGGCTGTGGAGCCCACCCTCCTGTGAACCCCACACAGCCCTGGATCATTTTCTTCTACATTGCGCCACCCCTCTCCAATGCTAACACACTATGGAAATCTGAGAATCCCACCCAAAGGTGTCCTGAGCCCCTCTGTCCTTCTGGCCAGACAATTGTCCCAGCTGGGAGGTGCTGCTCCAGGCCAGGTTGACTTGTCCCTCGGGGTCCCATGGTTCCTGATACGACCCCTACTTCGGCCAGCTCTCTAGGCCAGCCTTAAACACACCCTGCTCCTCAGTGTGCAAGAGCTCTGCAGGTGGACAGCCTAGAGCCGGTGTGGACTGAGGCCTCCTCTAGCCTGGGGCAGCAGCAGCCTCGAAAGCTTCACAGGCCACATGGGAATCTTAACTTTTGCTCAGAACAGAGGAGGGCTCTGAACTGGCTTTCATCCTACAGGACCCTCTGGCATGTGGTGAGAAGAGTTATGACAACTGATGATGCCCATGACCTTTGTGGGTTGGGCCTTGGCCAGCAGCGCGCTCAGAAGTGTTTGCTGTGGGACTTCCCTGGTGGTCCAGTGGTTAAGAATCCATCTGCCAATGCAGGGAACTCAGGTTCTCTCCCTGGTCCCGAAACTAAGATCCCACATGCCTTGGGGCAAGTAAGCCCATGTACCACAACCAATGAGCCCACACTCTAAAGCCTGAGCTTTGCAACAATAAAACCCATGGCAACAAGACCCTGCACTGCACCTAGATAGCCTCCCCCTTCTCACTGCAACTAGAGAAACCCCAGGCACACCAATGAAGATGCAGCACAGCCACAAATAAATAAAATTATGGGGAAAAAAAGGAAAGAAATGTTTGCCGTGGTGATCATTGCTGTTTTGTGTGAGAAGACAGAGACAAGTCCTGGAGGATATAAGCCCAGGGGTGGGTGGGTGCCTGGAGGGAGAAGAGCCCTTTCCACCCGTGGGGCTGGGCTAAGAGAGGGTTGGCTGTCGATGGAGCCCAGAGCAGGCCCCTCATGAGGGGAACATCTGGGCAGGAGGCCGGAGCCTACGATGTCATCGCTCTTGGACTCCGAGCCTGCAAGCCAGCACAGCCGGCTCACCCGGCCACCTGCTGTCCCCAGGAAACCCCTGCTCGGGGATGACGCATCTGCCCAGCGCACCCGCGGCACTCCTCCGCGTTTTTGGACTTCCCTCTTGGGGACTTCTGGTCTCTGTCCTCATGCAGCAGCTGGAGCAGCCACCCCCTCAGCACACATCCCTCCCCCCTGTCCTCCCAGGCCCAGGCTGTCCCAAGATAAAAGACACAGAGGCCCTGCCATGTGAGCCCAGCATGAGAGTGGGCAGGGGAGGGCAGGCCAAGCAGGGCACCCAGCTGTGAAGAGGGAACCCGAGCATATCGAGCCTGTGTCAGTCTCCAAAAATGAGCACCGTGTGGGGCCAGGAGCACAGGGAGGCCCTTGCTTGGGCCACGGGCACACACACTCGGGCTGGTGGGTGGCAGCCAGGCTCTCCACCCCAGTGCAGAGTAGGATCTGGTTTCAGGGACTGGTCCACTGCTGGTCAATAAATCAGTTCAATAGACACTGGGCTCAGGCACAGAGAAATGGCCCCAGATAGCCTCCTTCTCCCTGCTCCCCTCCTTCTCCCCGCTCCCAGGGGTTGGGGTGGGTTCCCATGGCCAGGCTGACACTGCAGGCTGAGCCAGGGTGGGGCCTAGGTGGAGGGGGCATGAGTGGTGATGTTCACAGGTGCCCAAGGAGCTGAGGGAGCTGGAAAATAGTCTCCCCTGACTTTGGTTCCCCTGGAGTGGCAGTAATGGCCCCTGGGAGGAGGAATGCCCAGAAGAAGGGCCAGTGGAGGCCAGGCAGCACCGGGTGTGAGTGTGGGACAGGCTTGCCTGGAGTCCAGAGGAGCCAGTCTGTGGGAGGCCTCGGAGCTGGCTGTTCAGGGACATCTTAGAAACAATGATGGTGTGCCATAAACACGATCATTATTGCTGTAGGTGCTTGCAATACGTCAGGCCCTCCCGTAAACCATCATAGCATGGTGAGTTATGCAAGAATGGTTTCCTTTTATTACAGAAGAATGAATAAAGATTGGCACATATATACAATGGAATACTACTCAGCTATAACAAGGAATGAAACTGCATCATTTGTAGAGACATGGATGGACCTAGAGGCTGTCATACAGAGTTAAGTAAGTCAGAAAGAGAAAACAAAATATCGTATTTTAACACATCTATGTGGAATCTAGAAAAATGGTACTGATGAATCTGTTTGCAGGGCAGGAATAGAGACACAGGCATGAGGAGGGACATGTGGACACGGGAGGGAGTGGTGGGATGAACTGGGAGGTTGGGAGGGAGGTATGTGAACTACCAAGTGTAAAACAGCTAGTGGGGACCTGCTGTGCAGTAGAGGGAGCTCAGCTCAGTGCTCTGTGGAGACCTAGATGGGGATGGGGGGTGGGGATATATGTACACATATAGCTAATTCATCTTGTTGTATAACACTGTAAAGTAACTATATCCCAATTAAAAAAATAAAACACAATGGAGTCCCAGAGAGGCTCTCACACCAAGTCACACAGGCAGCAAGAAAGGACAGGACTTGGGCGGGGCCCTCTGAGACTTTAGACCCAGGGCTCTGGGCTGATCTGTCTTTCTCTCAGAAGGGGTTGGCTCTGCTGGGCAGGCTAAGTCAGGGTCTGCTCTGAGCCGCCTGGGGAAGCAGCTCTGGAAATGTCACGCTTGGAGCATGGACCACCTCGGAGTGCGTCTAAATTGGGAAAACAATATGTGGTCTTAATATAGTGCCGGGACAATCTCTGTAAACAATCCCAAAGCTAATACTGCATAAACAGAAAGACCTTCTAAAGAGAGGCCAGGGAGGCCCCGGGGATGGAGGCTGTGAGCCGTGTGGCTGAGTCCCTGCCTCTGTGGGCACTGTGCAGGGCTGGCTGGACCCCAAGGACAGCTGAGAGTACTTTGGAGACAGCCAACAGTGATTAGCCCTGAGAACATTCGAACAGTTGCTCCTTGGAGTGTCTTCTGCAGGACGGGCCAGTGGGCAGGTGGTCAAGGGTGGCTGTTTTCCCAGTAAGTGAGGCGCAGAGGGGTCTGGGGGTGAAGCGGCAATGGAAGCCACACTGGCCATTCCTGGGCTGCTCTGTGAGGCCAGGGAGGCCCTGGGGATGGAGGCCGTGAGCCGTGTGGCTGAGTCTCTGCCTCCCCGTCACCTGAGCCCATCTGCTCCTCAGGGGCCTGCAGGCGCTAATGCCTCTGGAAGCAGTGTCTGCTTATGCTCCCAGTTCTCTGTCCCAGAGCCCTGTAGATGGAGGCACCACGCCCGCAGTGTGATCTCATTAAGGCTAGAGGGATGCCGGGGGCAGGGAGGTGGCTCCAACTGACAGCTGGACAGAAGCCTCTAGTGGGGTGTGGGCTGCCGGGCGTGGCTGCCTGCATGAGTGAGAGAGGTCCTGACCTGAGAAGCTCCCATTCTGACAAAAAGCCTATGTGAGCTCAGAAGCACCCAGTCGCTGACTTGAGCATCTCACCTCTGCCAGGGATGACACTTTGGATGCCTCACAAGCCCAGATATCTGCCGGAGCCTTCACTTCTTGGCCAGAGTCTCTGCTGAGGCTTGGAGGAGCCCAGGAGGAGCTGGGCCACCTCTTACTTTGCCTTGCTGCTGCTGCTTAGTCACTTCAGTCGTGTCCGACTCTGTGCAACCCTATGGACTGAAGCCTGCCAGGCTCCTCTGTCCATGGGATTCTCTAGGCAAGAGTACTAGAGTGGGTGGCCATGCCCTCCTCCAGGGGATCTTCCTGACCCAGGGATCGAACCCAGGTCTCCTGCATTGCAGGCAGATTCTTTACTGCTGAGCCACCAGGGAAGATCCTGACTCTGCCTTAACAGCCCGTAATCATTGCCCTGGCACGTGACGCAGGCACAGCTGGTTCACAGCAGAACACCGACAGCTGAGCCCCTGCTGCCCTCTGTCCCTCCAGCAGCAAACCCACAGATGTGAGGCAGAGGAGTTGCAGCGGGGGAGGCAGTCCTCCTTCCGGAACCAGGGGATCCCACTACACAGGATCCACAGCCTCCTGAGGTTGCATCCAGCAGAAACTGTTCGCTGTGTTTTTATCTGTGTGTTCTCATCTAGCTTTCATCAAGTCTTAAAGAGGCCCATGACCCTAAGAAGGTCAGAGCTGGAGTCTAGGACACGGAGGACTCCAGAACTCCCCCACCCCGCACAGGCTGCAAGTGCATGTTATAAGCGGGGTGGAGTAGGGGGTATGGCAGTTGGAAGGAAGAGATGTCAGCTTCTGTGGATAAGACTGATCTCTCAAATCTCCCAAAATCTTAGAGACAAAATGCATTGCACAATTTTGAAATTATATAATTTGGAAACTTAAAAATCCAACCAGTCCATTCTGAAGGAGATCAGCCCTGGGATTTCTTTGGAAGGACTGATGCTAAAGCTGAAACTGCAGTACTTTGGCCACCTCATGCGAAGAGTTGACTCATTGGAAAAGACTCTGATGCTGGGAGGGATTGGGAGCAAGAGGAGAAGGGGACGACAGAGGACGAGATGGCTGGATGGCATCACTGACTCGATGGACATGAGTCTCAGTGAACTCCGGGAGTTGGTGATGAACAGGGAGGCCTGGCATGCTGTGATTCATGGGGTCGCAAAGAGTCGGACACGACTGAGCGACTGAAATGAACTGAACTGGACACATTAATAATATGCTTGGCTGAATACCTACATCAGGTCTTCCACTTAAAACAACTGAAAACCTGGACAAAATACAAAAATAATTTTCTAAAATGCATTTAAAAATTAGTCAAAAAAGCAAGAACTTAAGTCAAAACATTTAGACAATATGGAAATCCAGAAAGACAAGCCGAGATCCAAGTATATGAAAAATCATACCCATGTTTTCTAAGATTTTAATAGCTTTGGCTTTTACATTTTGACCTTTGATGCCTTTGAGTTCATTCTTATATATGGTGTGAGGTAGGGTTCCACCTTCATTTGTCTGCATGTGGATATCCAGTAGTACCAGCATCTTTGTTGAAGACTAACTTATCCCTATTGAATTGATTTAGCACCTTTGTCTAAAATGGACTGATTATAAATGTAAGAGATTATTTCTGGAGTCTCAATTTTATTCCATTGGTCTCTAAAGTCTGGCCTTTTGCCATTACCACATTGTCTTGCTTACTGTAGCTTTATAGTAAGTTTTTTTCCAAACTTTAAACATTTATTTTATATTGGGGTATAGCCGATTAACAATGCTGTAGTAATTTCAGGTGAACAGTGAAGGGACTCAGCCATACACATACTCCCTCAAACCATCCTCCTCTCCTCCAGGCTGGTTATAGTAACTTTTGAGATAGAAAAGCATGTGTCTTGTGATTTTGTCCTTTTACAAGATTACTTTGATTATTCTGGGTCCCTTGTATTTCCATATGAATTTTAGGATCAATTTCTTGTCAATTTCTTCAAATAAATAAGCTGGAATTTTGATAGGGAGTTTTAGAACTGCACGTCAATTTGGGGAGAATTGCTAACTTAATGATACTATCTTCCAATCAATGAATGTGGATGTCCTTCCATTTATTTAGGCCATCCTTCATTTCTTTCAACAATGTTTTATAGGTTTCAGTACATAATTCTTGTACTTTTGTTAAATTATTCCTTTGTATTTTATTCTTTTGATGCTATTGTAAATGGATTTTTTAAAAAACGATTTCACATAGGGATGTTCAAGTGTTCCCAACTACAACTGATTTTTGTCTATTGATTTTGTATCTTGCTGATTTTGTTTACTAGTTCTAACATTTTTGTGTGGATTCATTAGGATTTTTCACATGAAAGATCATACCATCTGCAAATAGAGAATTTTACTTCTTGCTTTCCAATCTGGATGCCATTTGTTTTTTCTCACCAAATTGCCAGGGTATTACTTTCAGCACAATGCTGAAGAAAAGTGCAGACTTGCTTGTCTTGGCTTTGATTTCCAAGGGAACATCCTCAGTCTTTCAGCACTAAGTATGATGTTGGGTACGTGTGTGCTAAGTCGCTTCAGTCGTGGCCGACTCTGCGACCCTATGGACTATTAGGCTGCCAAGTTCCTCTGTCCATGGGATTCTCCAGGCTAGAATACTGCAGTGGGTTGCTATGCCCTACTCCATGGGATCCTCCTGACCCAGGGATTGAACCTGCATTTATTAAGTCTCCTGCATTGGCAGACAGGTTCTTTACCTCTAGTGCCACTTGGGAAGCCCCAAGTATGATGCTAGCTATGGGATTTTCATGGATGCTATTTAGAAGGACGAGGAAGTGCCCTTTTACTCCCAATTTGATGATTGTTTTTGTTAAAGAGGTATTGAATTCTGTCAAGTGCTTTTTCTGCATTGGTTCAGATGAGCATGGGTTTTGTCCTTTATAGTAATATGCTATGTTACATTAATTGTTTTGGTTTGTTAAACTAGCCCTGCACTCCTTGAATAAACCCCTTTTAAAAGACGATTACTCCTTGGAAGGAAAGTTATGACCAACCTAGATAGCATATTAAAAAGCAGAGACATTACTTTGCCAACAAAGGTCCGTCTAGTCAAGGCTATGGTTTTTCCTGTGGTCATATATGGATGTGAGAGTTGGACTGTGAAGAAGGCTGAGCACCGAAGAATTGATGCTTTTGACCTGTGGTGTTGGGGAAGACTCTTGGACTGCAAGGAGATCCAACCAGTCCATTCTGAAGGAGATCAGCCCTGGGATTTCTTTGGAAGGAATGATGCTAAAGCTGAAACTGCAGTACTTTGGCCACCTCATGCGAAGAGTTGACTCATTGGAAAAGACTCATGCTGGGAGGGATTGGGGGCAGGAGGAGAAGGGGACGACAGAGGACGAGATGGCTGGATGGCATCACCGACTCGATGGACGTGAGTTTGAGTGAACTCCGGGAGTTGGTGATGGACAGGGAGGCCTGGCGTGCTGTGATTCATGGGGTCGCAAAGAGTCGGACACGACTGAGGGACTGAACTGAACTGAATTATGGTATATAGTCCTTTTAAAAGATATTTATTTATTTATTTATTATTTGCTCCAGGTCTTAGTTGCAGCACACAGGGTTTTTGTTTGTTTGTTTGTTTTAGTTAAGGCACGCAGAATCTTTGGCTGTGGCATGTGGGATCCAGCTCCCTGACCACAGTGGACCCCCTGCATTGGGAGCACCCAGTCTTTGCCACTGGACCACAGGTGAAGTCCCCATAGTCCTTTCTATATACTGCTAAATTCAGCTTCCAAGTATTCTATTGAGCAATTTGTGTCTATATAGTAATAAGACTTTTTGGCCTACAGTTTTATTTTCTTGTGATGTTTTTATCTGGCTTTGGAATCAGGGTAATATTGCCCTCATAGAGTAAGTTAGAAAGTGTTTCTGACTATTCTGTTTTTTGGAAGAGTAGGTAAAGGACTTTTTTTTTTAATGGCCCACCCTGGATTCTAAGTTCACTCCAATAGCCAGTTTTATCTGTTTTGCCAAATCCAGAGCTCTCTGGAGCCCAAGTAGATGAACGCTGGCATTGAGAGATGGTCCAAATGACAGGACTCTTTAAATATTTGGTTTGCTTTACCCGTAAAGATATCTGAACCTAGATTTTACTTTGAGAGCAATATTTTGATTACCATTTGATTGCTTCCCTTGTCATAGGTCATCTCAGCTCTTCTCTTTCTTCTTGAGTCAGTTTTAGTAGTTTGTGTCTTTCTAGGAACTTCATCTGAATTATCTAATTTGTTGCACTCAATCATTCATAATATTTTTGTAATTATTTTTATTTCTATAAGGTCAACTCCAGAATTTCCACTGAGATCATTTTATAACTTCTTTTCATTGATATTTTATTTTTGATGAGACATTGTCATCTTAGCCTCTTTCATCTTTTAAACATGGTTTTCTTTAGCTCTTTGAGTGTATTTTAATAGCTCTTTTAAAGTTTTTGCCTGTTAAATCCAACATCTGGGACCTTTCGCAGAAACTTTCTGTTGCCTGCTTTTTTCCTTGTGTATGAGTCACACTTTCATGTTTCCTTCCATATCTTATGATCTTCTGTTGAAGACTGAAGAGTTTAGGCAATAGATTGCAGAAATTCTGGATACTGATTCCCTTTTTCACCCTCTCCAGGGCTTGCTTTTGCTATTGTGATTCTCTTATTTTTTTAGTGAGCTGGCAAAATTCTTCTAGTGAAGCATTCTGCTACTCAGAGTGTACAACCTCAGATATATACACAGCCACCTTGGGATAACAGTGGCTTTCTCAGGGCTCTCTCTGACTTTCTCTTTCCCTGATCTCTATGTTCATCTCTCTACCTCATTTGCCATCACATCCAATTGTCAGTTTCCATTAGTTGATGGTAGATACTCTATGTTTTTAATAATGTCCATCAATTATTCCATAGTCCAATTCAAGTAACTTATGCAGGGGTAATTTTTGGATTTTTTTTTTTGACCCTAGGAGGTTTTTTCTTAGCTATGTCTTTGGTTCTTCCTGGCAAACTAGCTGTCCTACAATTTAGCTTGGTGCTCATGGAGTTATCAACTTCTTTGCCTACCAACAAAATCTCCATTCTCTTAGATAATTCTTAGGTATGAATTTGCCTCTATTCTGTTTCAAATGAAGACTTCCTCAGCAGAGAGTTTGGGAGCTCTGTGTTCTCATGGATGGCCTGTCCCTCAGGGAAAAATCTCGTGGACACTCTTCTAGGTCACTGGGTGGGAGTGGTAGCCTCTGATCTTCTCACTTTGTTTTTCCTGGTGTGGAACAACTGCTTGTAAGTGAGTGAGAGTAATCAGGGACCCAGTATTCTTGGCCTGCTGTGCCTGAGTCAGGAAATGTAAGAATGGATTCCTCAACTTTTCAGCAGCACTTGACTGTAATTTCGCTTCTGCCACTCAGAGTTCACTAGAGGGTCCAACAGCAGGTTTGAGCAAGCAGATGATTGAATCAGTGAGCTTAAAGATAGGTTAATTGTGATTCTCCATTTGAGGATCATTAAGAAAAATGAACAGATCCTAAGAGACCTACGGGATACCATCAAATGTACCAACATATGGATTATGAAAGTGCCAGAAGGAGAAGTAAGATAAGGTAGAAAAAATATTTTTTTTAAATTAATGACCCAAACCTCCTATGTTTGAAGAAAGAAGTGAATACATGCTTTAAAAAAATTGTCAAGTAGGATAAACTCAAAGAGATCCACACTGAGACATGTTATAAATGAACTATTAAAAGATAAAGATGAGGAGAGAATCCCAAAAGCGAGCAGAGAGAAGCTACTTGTAATACACAAGAGATTTTCAAAGACATTGGGCAGAAACCATGGAGGCCAGAAGGCTGTGGGATGGAATATCCAAAGTGTTGAAAGAATAAGATGGTTAACCCCAAATTCCATATATAGCAAAACTATCCTCCAAAAAACCAAAGAGAAATTCCCAGATTTAGAGAACAAAACTGAGAGGGTTCATCACTAGTACAAAATATACTAAAAAGGAAATGTCCTTCAGGAAAGGACACTAGTGAGTGAGTGAAGTTGCTCAGTCATGTCCGACTCTTTGGGACCCCATGGACTGTAGCCCACCAGGCTCCTCTGTCCATGGAATTTTCCAGGCAAGAATACTGGAGTGGGTTGCCATTTCCTTCTCCAGGGGATCTTCCCGACCCAGGGATTGAATCCAGGTCTCCCACATTGCAGGCAGATGCTTTACCATCTGAGCCACCTGGGAAGCCCTCGAAGGTTGTGGGATGAAATATCCAAAGTGTTGAAAGAATAAAATGGTTAACCCTAGATTCCATATCTAGCAAAACTATCCTCCAAAAAATCAAAGAGAAATTCCAAGATTTAGAGAACAAAACTGAGAGAGTTCATCACTAGTACAAAATATACTAAAAGGGAGTCCTTCAGGCTGAAATGAAAGGACATTAGACCATAACTCAAATCCACATGAAGAAACAAAGTGCACTGGAGAGGGTAACTGCATAGATAAATATAGAAGTCAATATTAACATAGCTTATTTAGCATTTCCCCCTTTTATTCCATATGATTTTAAAGACAACTACATAAAACAATAATTATAAACCTATGACAATTAATATCCAATTTAAAAAAGCTTAATTTGTAATAATGACACAGAGGAGGTGCTGCTATATAAAAGAAGAGCGTTTACATACTAATGAAACTAAGTTGGTATGAACTCAAACTGGATTTTTATAAGTCAAGGTGATAATTATCACCTGCAAGGCAATCATTAAGAAAATAACTAAAAATATATAAGTAAAATAAATAAGAAGGGAATCAAAATGGTATACCACAAAATATCTACTTATCACCAAAGAAGGCATTAAAGATGAACATGGGAAAGGGGAAGAATATGATCATAGAAAACAACAAGTAAAAAGGCAGATGTAACTCCAACTATATAATAACATTACATGTGAATGAACTACTCTTCAGCAAGTGGTGCTGGGAAGGTTGGACAGTTGCATGTAAATCAATCAAGTTAGAACACACTCTCACTCCATGCACAAAGATAAACTCAAAGTGGCTTAAAGACTTAAATAAAAGACAAGACACCATAAAACTCCTAGAAGAGGTCATAAACAAAATAATCTCTGACATAAATCATACCAGTGTTTTCTTAGGTCAGTTTCCCAGGCAATAGAAATAAAAACAAAAATAAACAAATGGGACCTAATCAAACAAAAATCTCTAGCACAGCAAAGGAAACCATAAACAAAACAAAAATATAACCTATGTAATGGGAGAAAATATTTGCAAACAATGCGACCAACAAGGGCTTAGTGTCCAAAAAATAAAAATTGCTCATACAACTCAATAACAAAAGAAACAAACAACTCAATCAAAAAATGGGCAGAAGACCTAAATAGGCATTTCTCTGAAGAAGACATACAGATGGCCAAAAAGCACATAAAATATGTTCAACATCGCTAAGAGAAATGCAAATCAAAACTACAATGAGGTAACACCTCATACCTGCCAGAATGGCCATCACTAAAATGTCTATAAATAACAAAGCTGGAGAGGGTATGGAGAAAAGGGAACCCTTTTATACTGTTCAGTTCAATTTAGTCTCTCAGTTGTGTCCTACTCTTTGCAATCCCATGGACTGCCGCATGCCAGGCCTCCCTGTCCATCACCAACTCCCAGAGTTTACCCAAACTCATGTCCATTGAGTCAGTGATGCCATCCGACAATCTCATCCTCTGTCATCCCTTTCTTCTCCCACCTTCAATCTTTCCCAACATCAGAGTCTTTTCAAATGAGTCAGTTCTTTGCATCAGGTGGCCAAGGTATTGGAGTTTCAGCTTCATCATCAGTCCTTCCAATGAATACTCAGGACTGATCTCCTTTAGAATGGACCGATTGGACCTCCTTGCAGTCCATGGGACTCTCAAGAGTCTTCTCCAACACCACAGTTCAAAAGCATCAATTCTTCGGCGCTCAGCTTTCTTTATAGTCCAACTTTCACATCCATACATGACCACTGGAAAAACCATAGCCTTGACTAGATGGACCTTTGTTGGCAAAGTAATGTCTCTGCTTTTTAATATGCTATCTAGATTGGTCATAACTTTCCTTCCAAGGAATAAGCATCTTTTAATTTCATGGCTGCAGTCACCATCTACAGTGATTTTGGAGCCCCCCAAAATAAAGTCTGCCACTGTTTCCACTGTTTCCCCATCTATTTGCCATGAAGTGTTGGGACCAGATGCCATGATCTTAGTTTTCTGCATGTTGAGATTTAAGCCAACTTTTTCACTCTCCTCTTTCACTTTCATCAAGAGGCTTATACTCTTAGTGGGAATGGAAGCTGGTGAAGTAACTATGGAAAACAGTATGGAGGTTCCTCAGAAAATTAAAACTAGAATTAACATAGGATGAAGCAATTCCACTCCTGGGCATATCTGGACAAAAATATATTTCAAAAAGACATATGCACTCCTATGCTCATAGCATCACTATTCACAATAGCCAAGACATGGAAACAACCTAAATATCTATTGAAAGATCAATGGATAAAGAAGCTATGGTACATATATACAATGGAATACCACTCAACCATAAAGAAGACGGAAATAATGCCATTTGCAGCAACATGAATGCAACTAAATGAAATAAGCCAGAAAGAGAAGACAAATACCACATGATATCAGTAACCTGTTTATTTAACTTATATAGAGA
The DNA here is from genome assembly GCF_002263795.3 of Bos taurus. Taxonomy (NCBI): domain Eukaryota; kingdom Metazoa; phylum Chordata; class Mammalia; order Artiodactyla; family Bovidae; genus Bos; species Bos taurus. Next base: position 13,342,114 of record NC_037355.1, on the reverse strand, counting down.
GTACATCATGCAAAAAACCAGGCTGGATGAAGCACAGGCTGGAAGCAAGATTGCCGAGAGAAATATCAATAACCTCAGATACGCAGATGACACCACCCTCATGGCAGAAAGCAAAGGAAAATTAAAGAGCCACTTGATGAAAGTGAAAGAGGAGAGTGAAAAAGTTGGTTTAAAACTCAACATTCAAAAAACTAAGATCATGGCATCCAGTCCTGCCGGGGTCCAGCCCTGGCTGATCCAGGGAGTTCGAAGCAGGGACGGCGTCTGCGAGGATCAGGATACAATAGCCTCAATTAGATATTAATTAAAGATGTAAAGAGTAGTAGAATGAGGATAGCTCAGTAGGAAAAATCAGTGGAGAAAAGAGGCTGAGTACCTTGGTTTACGCGGGAGACCAATAAAACTTCAAGACAAGAAGCTTGTACCACTTATGTAGGCCGCAGGCGTCCTTCCGTTCTCCCGAAGGAGAAGAGACACTGAGGCCTCCCCGGTCGGATCTTAGAAGCCCAGGCATAATTAGTAAGCTTGGTGGGTTCCGTGCTCCAGATGGAGACTCAGCCAGAGTGAGAGAGTGACATGGGGAGACCAGTATTTCGAGAAACTGATCCCAATTCTTTATTTTCCATGGTCTGCTTTTATACACTGAGATGTTATGCAAAAGTCACGGGGGGTCAGCAGTCCTGACTTTTATCAAAGTCAGGTACTTCATACAAATGTATACAGAGGTCTTAGGGGTGTTACATCATCTTCTGGCCAGGGGGCCTGCTGACAATTTATGACCCTCTCCTTGTGACAGCGGTCAGTCAACCAGGACACTTATTTCTCCAAGGGTGATTATTCTTATATAAATAAAGTTACATTCCTATAGGGTGAAGGTATAGTGGGTTTTAGTTAAGGAAAGAATTTACTTAGCCTAAGGTCTAACGTGATTTATATCAAAGGTTAATACTTATTTCTTCTATATATTCATTAATGTGTGTAAGGGCAGGGGATGTGGAGACTTAGCAACAAACATTGGCTCAACAAATGAAAAACCCTTCACCAATACAATTTCTAATCAGCCCATTATACTTATACTAATGGTTTTCTAACTTTTCTAAGGAACCTGTTTTTAGAAGGTTTAAAGCATCTCGTGCCTCTCACGGTTGGGAGGCTGTGAGCAATCACATGTGGCCAGATGAGCCTGTCAGGCAGGCTAGAGAACCTTCAGAGGAGTTTGTAGGTTAAAACACTCTTGTCACACCCAGGAGTTTTTATTAACTGGAGCTCTAAGTTAACTCCTTCTCCGAAAGAGGTGGTGGGGGACAGCCCCCCATAAAGTCAGAGGTGTAGGTGAGAGCACAAAGTAGTAAAGTAGGCAGGCTCTGGTTATGGGGGTAGATGCTCGAGGATTTCCAGGGGGACTCCTGAGGCTCGATCCCGCCTTTGCGTATGTTGAGCCTCCTTCCTGATGACCTTTGCCATGGGCCGAGTGCCTCACTCTGGCCCCCAACACAGTCCCATCACGTCATGGCAAATAGGGAAACATTGGAAATAGTGAGAGATTTTATTTTTGGAGTCATCACTGCAGATGGTGACTGCAGCCATGAAATTAAAAGATGCTTATTCCTTGGAAGGAAAGTTATGATCAACCTAGATAGCATATTAAAAAGCAGAGACATTACTTTGCCAACAAAGGTCCATCTAGTCAAGGCTATGGTTTTTCCAGTGGTCATGTATGGATGTGAAAGTTGGACTATAAAGAAAGCTGAGCGCCGAAGAATTGATGCTTTTGAACTGTGGTGTTGGAGAAGACTCTTGAGAGTCCCTTGGACTGCAAGGAGATCCAACCAGTCAATCATAAAGGAAATCAGTCCTGAGTATTCTTTGGACGGACTGATGCTCAAGCTGAAACTCCAATACTTTGGCCACCTGATGCAAAGAACTGACTCATTTGAAAAGACCCTGATGCTGGGAAAGGTTGAAGGCAGGAGGAGAAGGGGATAACAGAGGATGAGATGGTTGGATGGCATCACCGATGCAATGGACATGAGTTTGAGCAAGCTCTGGGAGTTGGTGATGGACAGGGAAGCCTGTTGTGTTTCAGTCCATGGGGGTGCAAAGAGTTGGATTGAATGAGTGACTGCACTGAACTGAAAATGCGGCACAAATGAACTTATCTACAAAACAGATTGACAGACGTAGAGAACAGACTGGTGGTTGCCAAGGGCAGGGGTGGGAGAGGGATGGACTGGGAGTTTAGGGTTCGGTTTGGTTCAGTTCAGTCGCTCAGTCGTGTCCGACTCTTTGTGGCCCCGTGAATCGCAGCACGCCAGGCCTCCCTGTCCATCACCAACTCCCGGAGTTAACTCAGACTCATGTCCATTGAGTCAGTGATGCCATCCAGCCATCTCATCCTCTGTCGTCCCCTCTTCCTCCTGCCCCCAATCCCTCCCACCATCAGAGTCTTTTCCAATGAGTCAGCTCTTCACATGAGGTGGCCAAAGTACTGCAGTTTCAGCTTTAGCATCATTCCTTCCAAAGAAATCCCAGGGCTGATCTCCTTCAGAATGGACTGGTTGGATCTCCTTGCAGTCCAAGGGACTCTCAAGAGTCTTCTCCAACACCACAGTTCAAAAGCATCAATTTTTCAGCACTCAGCCTTCTTCACAGTCCAACTCTCACACCCATACATGACCACTGGAAAAACCATAGCCTTACCTAGATGGACCTTTGTTGGCAAAGTAATGTCTCTGCTTTTGAATATACTATGTAGGTTCGTCATAACTTTCCTTCCAAGGAGTAAATGTCTTTTAATTTCATGGCTGCAGTCACCATCTGCAGTGATTTGGGAGCCCAAAAAAATAAAGTCGGACACTGTTTCCCCATCTATTTCCCATGAAGTGATGGGACCTGATGCCATGATCTTCGTTTTCTGAATGTTGAGTTTTAAGCCAACTTTTTCACTCCCCTCTTTCACTTTCATCAAGAGGCTTTTGAGTTCCTCTTCACTTTCTGCCATAAGGGTGGTGTCATCTGCATATCTGAGGTTATTGATATTTCTCCTGGCAATCTTGATTCCAGCTTGTGCTTCTTCCAGCCTAGCGTTTCTCATGATGTACTCTGCATAGAAGTTAAATAAGCAGGGTGACAATATACAGCCTTGACGTACTCCTTTCCCTATTTGGAACCAGTCTGTTGTTCCATGTCCAGTTCTAACTGTTGCTTCCTGACCTGCATACAGGTTTCTCAAGAGGCAGGTCAGGTGGTCTGGTATTCCCATCTCTTTCAGAATTTTCCACAGTTTATTGTGATCCACATAGTCAAAGGCTTTGGCGTAGTCAATAAAGCAGAAAAAGATGTTTTTCTGGTGATAGAGGCAAGGTCCGATGCTATAAAGAGCAATATTGCATAGGAACCTGGAATGTCAGGTCCATGAATTAAGGAAAATTGGAAGTGGTCAAACAGGAGATGGCAAGAGTGAACGTCTATATTCTAGGAATCAGCGAACTAAAATGGACTGGAATGGGTGAATTTAACTCAGATGACCATTATATCTACTACTGTGGGCAGGAATCCCTTAGAAGAAATGGAGTAGCCATCATGGTCAACAAAAGATTCCGAAATGCAGTACTTGGATGCAATCTCAAAAATGACAGAATGATCTCTGTTCATTTCCAAGGCAAACCATTCAATATCACAGTAATCCAAGTCTATGCCCCAACCAGTAATGCTGAAGAAGCTGAAGTTGAATGGTTCTATGAAGACCTACAAGACCTTTTAGAACTAACACCCCAAAAAGATGTCCTTTTCATTATAGGGGACTGGAATGCAAAAGTAGGAAGTGAAGAAACACCTGGAGTAACAGGCAAATTTGGCCTTGGAGTATGGAATGAAGCAGGGCAAAGACTAATAGAGTTTTGCCAAGAAAATGCACTGGTCATAACAAACACCCTCTTCCAACAACACAAGAGAAGACTCTACACATGGACATCACCAGATGGTCCACACCAAAATCAGATTGATTATATTCTTTGCAGCCAAAGATGGAGAAGCTCTATACAGTCAACAAAAACAAGACCAGGAGCTGACTGTGGCTCAGATCATGAACTCCTTATTACCAAATTCAGACTTAAATTGAATAAAGAATGGAAAACCACTAGACCATGCAGGTATGACCTAAATCAAATCCCTTATGATTATACAGTAGAAGTGAGAAATAGATTTAAGAGACTAGATCTGATAGATAGAGTGCCTGATGAACTATGGATGGAGGTTCGTGACATTATACAGGAGACAGGGATCAAGACCATCCCCATGGAAAAGAAATACAAAAAAGCAAAATGGCTGTCTGAAGAGGTCTTACAAACAGCTGTGAAAAAAAGAGAAGTGAAAAGCAAAGGAGAAAAGTAAAGATATAAGCATCTGAATGCAGAGTTCCAAAGAATAGCAAGAATAGATAAGAAAGCCTTCCTCAGTGATCAATGCAAAGAAATAGAGGAAAACAACAGAATGGGAAAGACTAGAGATCTCTTCAAGAAAATTAGAGATACCAAGGGAACATTTCATGCAAAGATGGGCTTAATAAAGGACAGAAATAGTAGGGACCTAACAGAAGCAGAAGATATTAAGAAGAGGTGGCAAGAATACACAGAAGAACTGTACAAAAAAGATCTTAAAGACCAAGATAATCACGATGGTATGATCACTTACCTAGAGCCAGACATCCTGGAATGTGAAGTCAAGTGGGCCTTAGAAAGCATCACTACGAATAAAGCTAGTGGAGGTGATGGAATTCCAGTTGAGCTATTTCAAATCCTGAAAGATGATGCTGTGAAAGTGCTGCACTCAATACACCAGCAAATTTGGGAAACTCAGCAGTGGCCACAGGACTGGAAAAGGTCAGTTTTCATTCCAATCCCAAAGAAAGGCAATGCCAAAGAATGCTCAAACTACCACGCAATTGCACTCATCTCACACGCTAGTAAAGTAATGCTCAAAATTCTCCAAGCCAGGCTTCAGCAATACGTGAACTGTGAACTTCCAGATGTTCAAGCTGGTTTTAGAAAAGGCAGAGGAACCAGAGATCAAATTGCCAACATCCAATGGATCATCAAAAAAGCAAGAGAGTTTAGGGTTAGCAGATGCAAACTATTACATATAGGATGGATAAACAACAAGGTCCTACTGTATAGCACAGGGAACTGTATTCAATATCCTGTAATAAACCATGATGGAAAAGAATATTACAAAGAATGTATACATGTGTATAACTGAATCACTTTGCTTTACAGCAGAAATTAACATAACATTGTAAATCAACTATACTTCAATAGAAAAATTAATTAAAATGCAAATCTTTCTTCAAAACATGTGAATGAACTAAACAATGAAACCTAAAGGCAGAGATTTTCAGATTAAAGAAAACATGGTCCAACTGTACACTGTCTATAGAAGATGCTTCCTCAATAAGTTAAACATAGAATTACCACATGATCCAGCAATTCCACCCCAGGTACGTACTCAAGCAAATTGAAAATTTATGTCCACACAAAAATTTTTACACAAACGTTCACGTTTGGCTTCATAATAACCAAATAGCAGAAACAACTCAAATGTCCATCAAGTGATGAACAGATAAACAAATGTGGTATATCCATCTAATGAAATAATATTCAGCCTCAAAAAGGCATAAAATATTGATGCATGCTTCAAAATAAATGAACTTCAAAAACATGCTGAGCGAAATAAGCCAGATAGAGCCACAGATTGTATGATTCCACGTATATGAAACATCCAGAACAGGCAGATCCACTGAGACAGTAAACAGATTAATTGTTGCCAGGGTCTTGGGGGAAGGGTGAGGAGGGGGGGTTACTATTTAATGGGTACAATATTTCTTTTGGAAGAGATAAAAATGTTCTGAAATTAGATAGTAGCTATGGCTTTACAACATTGTAAATATACTATAAGCTACTGAATTGTACTCCTTAAAATGGTAACTTTCAGGGGACTTTCTTGGCAGGCCAGTGGTTAAAACTCCACACTTCTAATGAAGGGGACACGAGTTCGATCCCTAGTCAGGGAAATAAGATCCCACACGCCACATAGCACTGCCAAATAAATAAAGTGATAACTTTCATGTGATGTGAATTTTACCTCAATAAAAAAGGAATATTTGACCTTGCTTGGTGAAAAAACCCTCAGAATGGGAGAAAATAATAGCAAATGAAACAACTGACAAAGAATTCATCTCCAAAATATGTAAGCAGCTTATGCAGCTTAATACCAGAAAAACAAACAACCCAATCAAAAACTGGGCAGAAAACCTAAACAGACTTTCTCCAAAGAAGACATAGAGGTGGCTAATAAACACATGAAAAGATGCTCAACATTGCTCATTATTGGTTTAGTCGCTAAGTCATGTCTTACTCTTGCCACCCCATGGACTGTAGCCTACCAAGATCCTCTGTCCATGGGATTTTCCAGGCAAGAATACTGGAGTGGGTTGCCATTTCCTTCTCCATGCTCATTATTAGAGAAATGCAAATCAAAACTACAATGAGGTGTCATCTCATACCAGTCAGAATGGCCATCATCAAAAAGTCTGCAAACAATAAATGCTGGAGAGGATGCAGAGAAAAGGGAACCCTCCGACACTGTTGGTGGGAATGCAAATTGATACAGCTGTTATGGAGAACAGTATGGAGATTCTTTAAATAACTAGGAATAAAATTACAATAGGATCCAGCAATCCCACTCCTGGGCAAATACCCTTAGGAAATCATAATTGAAAAAGACATATGTACCCCAGTGTTCATTGCAGCACCATTTGCAATAGCTAAGACAAAGAAGCAACCTAGATGTCTGTTGACAAATGAAAGGATAAGGAAGTTGTGGTATGTGTACACAATGGAATATTACTCAGCTTAAAGGAATGCATTTGAGTCAGTTCTAACAAGGTGGATGAACCTAGAACCTATTATACAGAGTGAAGTAAGTCAGAAAGAGAAAGACAAATATCATATATTAATGCATATGTATGAAATCTAGGAAGATAGTACTGACAATCCTATGTGCAGGGCAGCAAAGCTAACACAGACATAAAGAACAAACTTTTGGACATAGTGTGGGTAGGAGAGGGTGGGCTGATTTGACAGAATAATATTGAAACATACACATTACCACATGTTAAACAGATAGCCAGTGGGAGTTTTCTATATGACACAGGGAACCCAAAGCCGGTACTCAGTTACAACCTAGAGAGATGGGGTGGGGAGAGAGATGGGAGGAGGGATCAAGAGGGAGGGGACACATGTATCAGTCAGTTCAGTTCAGTCGCTCAGTCGTGTCCGACTCTGCAACCCTATGGACTGCAGTATACCAGGCTTTCCTGTCCTTCACCAACTCCCGGAGCTTGCTCAAACTCATGTCTATTGAGTCGGTGATGCCATCCAACCATCTCATCCTCTGTCGTCCCCTTCTCCTCTTGCCTTCAATCTTTCCCAGCATCGGGGTATACCTATGTATGCCTGTGTATCTGTAGACACATGTATACCTATGGTTGATTCGTGCTGATGTATGGCATCACAATATTGTAAAGTAATTATCCTCTAACTTTTTAAAAAGGAATATTTGATAGAGATTTTGGGTGGAGAAAGTCTAGGGAATGGGAGAAAAAAGATACTAAGAAAAAAATGTGTGAAAACTAAATTTTATGTTCTATACACTACAGTGGTTGAACAAAGCTCAAACTAATAATAAATTTAAATACAAGATACATGGTAAGTTGTAGTCTAAGAATGACATAAATAAGAGTCAGAGAGGAGGACGAAGCCCTCCAGAGAGGACTAGAATGTCAGATCTAGAATGTAGAGGCCCCCGAGGTATCACTCAGCATGTTAAGATAACTCAGGTTCACACAGAACAGATACTTTTTCTCTAGGTCCACCTTCAACCACTTAATAGGTGAAAACTTGAGCACTACCTCCAATACTTCTATGTTGGCTCTGGGAACGCGGTTCTGGAAATTCTCATAGCTAGTCCCTGCATTCACAAATAAAGGATTGCTCAGCCACACCCTTGGCTGAAGGGTACGCTTCCTAACAGCAAATCCCCTAATTGTAGCATCTTTTGCAAACTGGATAGGCTGAGAATTTTCTAACTCATCAAAGGCTGGTTCTTTTTTGCCTATCGGTTCTTTCCTCAATTTCTCTCTCACACATTTTTCTGTAAGCAACAAGGAAGGAAAAACAAAAAAAACCTGCATCTTTCACACTAAGCTTGGAAATCTCAACCAAATATGCAACATCACTGTTACAAACCCTGCTTTCCATACAACCTGGAACACACTTCAGCTCAGTTTCCTGACATTAAATACCGAGGATTGCCTTTCCTCCAGTTTCCAAATGTTCCTCATTTCCTTCTGAACCTTCCCCAGAAGTTCCTTTAATGTTCCTGTTTCTAACAGTGTTCTGTTTATGATGATATATGGATTCTCTATGACAATGCAGCCTTGCATACCTGAGCCCTCACAGGCTGAATCTTTAACAACCATATTTTTACCAACTGTCTGTTCAAAGCAATCTTGGATTTTTCTATCGTGTTCTCACAATTCTTCCAGCCCTACCTATTATCCAATTCCAAAGCCACTTGCCTATTTTAGGTGTTTGTTACTGCAGCACTCCACTCCCCAGTGTCAAAATGTGTATTAGCTTGTCGTGGCTGCTTTAGCAAAAGACCACAAAGTCGGTAGCTTAAAACAACAGAAATTCACTTTTTATGAAAGTACTCACGGTACAATTGCAGAAGGGCAACTCTGTTTTTGTTTTCCCTTTTCTCTTTTCCTATTTTCCTTTTACATAAATCAAGTCTGTGTTATGAATCCATTTTATTTCCTTTTTAAGCTCATGAGCTGTAACCCTGTTTTGTTATTTTATTTTAAAGTTTAGAGTACATATCATTACCTGATCACAGTCCGCCCCTTCAAGTGCTATTGGCCCAGTCATCTATATTTAACAAACCCTCCAGGGGTGCTGGATTTTGTGATACACTGCGGTAGAGATGGCCACGTCTCCAGCTGTATCACTGGAGAGCTGACTAACTCAGGTAATAACTACACAGTCACCATCTATTTTTAAAAACATCTATCAAATTCCAAGGGTTTACATACACTGCCATTTAATCTACACATACCCTGAGCAATGGGACTGTTCGTTCTTTTCACAGATGAAGAAGCCAAGGCTCAGTGGCTATAAAGGACCCGCCCAAGGTCCCCTGCTGGCCAAGGGCAGCACCCAGGGTCAAGTCCAGTGAATATGACTCATACAGGCCATCCTCTGCTCCCAGCTTACCCTATCACCCTTGAGAGATTCAAGGCTGGTGGGGTGCAGGGAGCATCCCCTTATTCTGTTCATGCAGGAACCCCCAGAGTACCCACCGCCTGGCTCGGGAGAAGGCAGTGCACACTGCTGAGCCTTTTATCTCCCTGTATGGTCCAGAGGGGCCTGGGACCAGAGAGAAGGCCCCAGATGTGTGCTTAGCTGCTTCAGTTGGCCAGAGGAGGGAGTGGAGGCAAGGAGTGCTGGCCACCTACCCAGGGATCAGATGGAGTGCAGGCACGGCCTGGACAGACTGTAGCAGTAGGAGGCAATGGCTCACAGTTAAGGAGACTATAAGGGAGGAAGAATAAGTTCCTGATCATCCCCCTTGGTCAATACACCCAGGGAGACATCTGTATCAGAGTAGGGGTATGGTTTTGCTCATGAAGCTTGGAGCACAATCAGAGGCAGTGTCCTAGCTCTTGCCTGTCCCCACTGACCACTGAACATGCAGCCAACTGTCCAAGTCCTGTGCAGGCACAGGGCCAGGCACCTGGCAAGTTCGGTTTAGGGGGTCTAGCCCTGAGCCCCGTCCTTCCATCCTAGGCCCACCCTCTCTCCAGCCCTGCTCAGTCCTCTGCACAGGTTGTCAGTGACCTCTTCCCAGGGAACTGCTGCAGCTGTTCCTCATGCCTGTCCTGAGGCCCACGCTCTCTGGTGTCTCTAGCCTTCGAAGTCACACCAGTTCAGCTTTGGTCCTTTGTGAGACTCCTCTGATGGCTCAGACAGGGTGATGAGGGCTTTTCACAGGACCCCATATCGTGTGGCCTGTAACTCCTCATGGGACCATCGTGGCTTCCCTGGAATCAGGCTCTCTGCAAGTCCTCTCTGTAACCTGTTGAGTCTGTGAGATATTGTATGATGGGCTTGAATCAAGGTCACCTCCAAAGATGTCTGAGCCCTTTGCAACCATTGCCAAAAGCTCCCCTGGGCTTCCTAACCCCAAATTAGGCAAAAATGCCCATCCTGCTAGTCACTCTAGAGTGCCCTAACCAATCACCTAATGCCAAACTTCCAGCAGGAATTTTCTTTGTCCTGAGGCCATAAAAGTTGACTACTAACCCATGAAAAGCGTCGATTCCCCCTGGTCTCTCAGGAGGTCAGCCAGCTGTGCTTGCAGTGCCCACATTAGCTCTGCTCTTTGCTCTTAATAAACTCATTCCCTCTGACATGCTCTGGGTCTGGAAATTCTTTTCCAAGCTCATGTTAGGACTCTGCCTCAATACAAATGGAGCCTCCTGGAAGTCCTGATGGACTTCTGGCTGGCTCTGGGGAGCTGGGGGGTCTGTGGGCCCTGGCAGTGCCCAGACAGGTTGGACAGCTCTAGCTTACCTGCCCTGGGGAGGGAAACAATGCCCAGCATGCCTGCTGCCTGAGGATTCTACACTCTCAAAAACCTGAGTCACAGCTTGGGGTGGCCCCAGCAGGAGGTGTCCCTGGGCAACCGCAGAGGGGCTATTTTAGGTTCTGTTGTATTTTTCATAAGAAAATATTTTTAGACCAGATTCACCCTGAGTGGCAACATGTAGCTTCGAGCTAATTATGCAATTAATCAGTGGGAGTGGGATGACGCTGGTGAGTGTGTGAAGAGCACACTGTGCCACTTGGCTGGCTGGGACCCAGGTGGGAAGGCCACAGCCACCAACAGCAGAGACCACACAGAGTCCAAGACACTTGCCACCTCCTTTTCTCAGACCAACCTGCCCTGAGTCCAGCAGGGAACCTGAGCACCCCACTGCCAGGGGCTGGGACTGCTTACCCACAGCTGCAGCTCCCCTGAGAGAAGGAGAAAGGCCCCCTGTCCTGCTCCTGGGAGCGAAGATAACAGCCAAGACTGGGCCCTGCAGAGGTCAGAAATCTGGGAGCCAGCCTGCTCGGGAACTATGTGGGGCCCACAGTACAGAGGTGCTGCATGCAGCTATGGGAGCCACACCCCGAGTCAGGGTGTTCGCCAGCCTGGAGATCAGAGCCAGGAGCCCACCCAGCCCACCACCCACCCTGACTCAAGGCTGCCTCCTCTTCTTAACTCACACCAAGCCTCCCTAAGAGTCAGGGCGGTTCAGAGCGATTCCCTGATGGCCCTGCTGAGCAAACGTGTGGGTGATTGAGCTGCAGGTCAAGAGGCCTTTCCTCTGCCGGATTCCAGGGAAGCCCTGCTACCGGCAGATACATCCCTGCTCTGAAGGACGACAACACATTCTGTCCCGGAGTCCACGGCCAGGGTGAACCCTCTGACCAGTGCAGCCACACCCCGCCTGCTGCTACAGCACGTGGCCTCTGCACTCAGACCCCAAGTTTCTGCCATGGGACTGGGGACCGCAGTGGGTAATCAGGATTCTTTCTATCTTTCCCTTTTGCTCCTGCACCTAAGAAGTGGGGAGTTGTGACTTTTCAAAAGGTTGACTTTGATGGTGCTTCACTCAGTTGTTGGGCTTCCCCCATGGCTCAGCTCTAAAACTCTGCCTGCGATGCAGGAGACCTGGGTTCGATCCCTGGATGGGGAAGATCCCCTGGAGGAGGACCCGCCCAGCACCCCACTCCAGTATTCCAGCACTCCAGTGGCCCGCTCAGCACCCCACTCCAGAAAATCCCATGGACAGAGGAGCCTGGCAGGCTAGAGTTCATAGGGTTGCAAAGAGTCGGACATGACTGAAGCGACTAAACACGCACACACTCAGTTGTGAGGGTAATAAGAAGGTGAAACTGGCCAGGAGACACATCCTGCCCCCTCAGATGAGGGAATGTCACCTCCCAGGTAGCTGTAAGGGTTGCTCAGAGCTGTGGGAAGCAGCTGCTTCCACTATGCCAGCCCTGTTGGGAGCCCCCCAACTCCTGGCCCTATGACAAAGCCAGAGCATCCCCAGGAGAGGTTCCTGCCCCCACAAGGACTCCCTAAGCCTCCTTCCTTGCCTTTTGCTCTTTGCCCAGAACTGCTCAGCTTAACAAACTCCTATGCTCTTGCCCTATTCAACTGCTGACTGGTAGTGAAGACCGTCCCCAGACCCCAGCCCACCCAGAGACAGTGCCTATGGCCTGCGTCATGGGGTGCATCCTTCGCCTGGCTGGCCTGGCAGGTATCTGCTTAGACACCTGTCCCCTCCCTAAACTGAGCACCACAGAAGCTGATGTTGACAGGAATCTGATTTCCCTGCTCCAAGGGCTCCTCCAGGCTCTCCTCCAGGGGTGTTGACCCCTCACCCAGCCTGAGCTGGGACCAGCCTGGCCCTGTTCCCAGGCAGCTGGAGGAGGTAGGCGAGCCTGCCACTCACCACCCACGGTGCTACCACGGCAGGTGCCTGCTGCCTGACCCAAAATAGCCCGAGCTGGGGAAGCCGAGCGTGACAAGGACCACACAGCCCAGCTGTTGGGAACGCAGCACCCTCTCCTCCTCCTCCTCACTTGCTCCCGTTCAGCTGAGCTCCATTTCCCTGGTGACATCTCTGCTGACTGCCTCAGCCCTCCAGGTGGGCCCCCCGCCCCTCCCTCGGGTGTGGAGTTTCTATCCCTGGGAGATGAGTGGCAGGAAGAGGTGACGGAGCTCTGTGGGGAGAAGACAGGACAGCAGATGCAGGCTGTCACAGAATTTTGAAAGATGGAAACTTGGAGGATGAGCGGTACCTAACTTCACAGAGTGGAAAAGGCCGAATCTTAGCACCAAGGGCAGGCAGGGCATCAGTAAGTGAGAAGCGAGCCTGACTTCCAACACGGTGGGGGGCCCCGGGTGGAAAGGGGGACTGTTAGCTCCCTCCGACCCCCTGCCGCCGCTGCCCGGGCTCTGATGTCATCTCCTCTGGTTCCCTCCTCTTTTCCATCGCTCTGTCTCATCAGCCTGGGGACACACCAAGCTTACTCCCACCCAGGGCATTGGGGCTTTACGTTCCTCCTGCCTGGATAAGCTCTTCCTCCAGAAACCCACAGGGCTCAGATCCGTGATCGCCCTTGTCAGGTGATCTAACTTCTACTGTTAAAAAAAAAAAAGGAAAAACCAAACCCAATGCTCAAGTATTTGGACTTTTTAAAAGTTATTTTGATCAAGTATCGAAGACACGAAGTTCACCTTGTAATGGCCAGAAGAATTTAGGAAACAAGATCTCCCTTGTCAGGCCCCTAGTGTCTCCTCCGTCCGCTCTGAGAAGACTGGAGCCCTCCCTGGAGCTGTCCTCAGCTAGTAGTCGGTAAGGCTCTGCTGAGAGATCCAGGGAGGGTTTGAAAGCTGCTGGGAAGAACAACACCCAGAGTCGTCAGCATTTTTATCTATTCTTATTTCATCCCTGGTATCAATTTACTTCTGCATCTCAGTTTTTCATATTACCTAAAGGAAAGAGTCGGACACAACTGAGTGACTGAACTGAACTGAGAGGAAATAACTAAGTAGATATTAAATTCTACTTCAATTTTTAAGTACTGTGTTCTGTATTCTATGTTTGTTTAAAGGCTGAGTGCAAACACTGTTCCCTTTTTAGGACCTATACCATTTTATACACCGTTTCTCACACACACACACACACATGCTGCACAGATCTGAGAGTTGGCAATTCTCAGTAGTCCTGTTTCCTAAATTCTTCTGGCCATTACAAGGTGAACTTCGTGTCTTCGATACTTGATCAAAATAACTTTTAAAAAGTCCAAATACTTGAGCATTGGGTTTGGGTTTTCCTTTTTTTTTTTAACAGTAGAAGTTAGATAAATTTTTAGATCAAACCATGATGTATTCCAATACATAGACATTATTACATCTCTAACACACAAGCTCGTGACATTAAAAAAAAAGAAAGCATGCAAATGCTGAAGACTTTCAAATCCAATTGACTAGGAACAGAAGTAACTGACATGGAGGTTGGCTGCTTCCCCACAAGACGCTGGCCCAATAATATTTCTTCCCATTCCTCTTTCCATCTCTGACCATTCTTTTCCTAATTCTTACACCATAAAGGTTTTTATCATTTTTTTGTTCACCTATTGCTTTGCCCTGGGCCCAGAAAGATAATGTTATCGTTCACATATCTCAGGCTGCTACAGTTCAGTTCAGTTGCTCAGTCATGTCTGACTATTTGTGACCCCATGAACCACAGCACGCCAGGCCTCCCTGTCTATCACCAACTCCCAGAGTCCGCCCAAACCCATGTCCATTGAGTCAGTGATGCCATCTAACCATCTCATCCTCTCTTGTCCCCTTCTCCTCCTGCCCTCAATCTTCCCCAGCATCAGGGTCTTTTCAAATGAGTCAGCTCTTCGCATCAGGTGGCCAAAGTATTGGAGTTTCAGCTTCAACATCAGTCTTTCCAATGAACACCCAGAACTGATCTCCTTTAGGATGGACTGGTTGGATCTCCTTGCAGGCCAGGGACTTTCAAGAGTCTTCTCCAACACCACATTTCAAAAGCATCAATTCTTCGGTGCTCAGCTTTCTTTATAGTCCAACTTTCACATCCATACATGACCACTGAAAAAACCACAGCCTTGACTAGACGGACCTTTGTTGACAAAGCAATGTCTCTGCTTTTTAATATGCTGTCTAGGTTGGTCATAACTTTCCTTTCAAGGAGTAAGTGTCTTTTAATTTCATGGTTGTAGTCATCATCTGCAGTGATTTCGGAGCCTCCCAAAATAAAGTCAGCCACTGTTCCCACTGTTTCCCCTACAAACAAAGCTAATTCATGTTACTCTCTCCATACATCCCTGGAAACATATATACCATCATATGTAAAATAGACAGCCAATGGGAATTTGCTGTATGATGCAGGGAACTCAAACCAGGGCTCTCTAACAATCTAGACAGGTGGGATGGGGAAGGAGGTGGGAGGGAGGTTCAAGAGAGAGGGTATGCCGGTATACCCAGGGCTGATTCATGTTGATGTATGGCAGAAACAACACCATGCTGTAGAGCAATTATCCTTCAATTATAATAAGTAAATTTCATTCTTTTAAAAAGAAAGGTAATCTAAGCTTCAAACGTTGGATTTGCTACAATGTTGGGAATCCTATAGCTCTGCCAGTTGCAAACTTCTGCTTGACTTCTGAGACCTCTGTTTCTCTGAAACAAGCGATCAGTGCTTCTGGGGAAGTGGAGACACAGTTACATGAAATACATAAATAGGTCAACTGGCTTCAAGAAGTATCCCTAAGGTATGCAACAGGGCCAGCTTTATATATATATGAGACTTAGCTTTCTCCATTGCCTTAAAAAAAAAAAAAAACTTGACATGCTTCCTATGTGTCTTTATATTAGAATTGTTGTTCTCCTTCCTTATTCCTGCAACTTGTCACCTTTAAAACAAAACTGTCCTCTTTTTTTTAAATTTTAAAGACAAGGTTTTCCCCATTATTCTTGATATTTTAGGAAAACAAGAATGTATAATAAATTGGAAAATCACATATCTCTGCTATAATACCAAAGAAGCATTTTAATCAAAGCTCTACTAAAAATCCTAACAAGAAAAGGCAGTGCAGCCATTAGGGAAAACAGTATGGAGGCTCCTCAGAAAACTAAAAATGGAGTTGCCAAAGGATCCAAGAATCCCACTCCTGGGCATATATTCAGGCAAAACTATAATTTGAAAAGATACATGCATCCCTATGTTCATAGCAGCACTATTCGCAATGACCAAAACATGGCAACAGTCCAAGTGTCCACAGATAAGTGAATGGATACAGAAGATGTGGTATATATACACAGTGGAATACTAATAAGCCACAAAAAAGAACAAAATAATGCCATTTGCAGCAACATGAATGGACTTAGAGATTGTTTACTGTGAAGTAAGTCAGATAAAGAAAGACAAATATCATATGATATCACTTAAACATGCAATCTAAAATAGGGCACAAATAAACTTAGGAAATAGACTCACAGACCTAGAGAACAGCCTTGTGGTTGCAAAGGGAGAGGAGGATGGGGGAGGAGGAAGAATGGATTGGAAATCTGGAGTTAGCAAATGCAAACTATCACATATAGGATAGACAGACAAGAAGGCCCTACTGTATAGCACAGAGAACTGTATTCAGTATCCTGTGATAAACCATAATGAAAAGAGTATGAAAAAGAATGTATACATATATATATAACTGAATTACTTTGCTATACAGCAGAAATTAACACAGCATTGTAAATCAACTATCTTTAATAAAAAGAGACATTGCATGATTATAGAAAAATCAAAAAATGAAAGTTAATAGAAAAAAAATCATGAATGTCAAATTATCACCAAAAGGTGATGCTGCTGCTGGTACTGCGTTTTGACCTAAGCATGAAAGTTACAATATGATTGACAGTTACTTAACATTCAGTGAAATACCTGACACAGAATTATTGGGTTGGCCAAAAAGATTGTTCAGGTTTTTCTGTAAGTTGTGATGGAAAAACCCAAACGAACTTTTGACAATACTTCTATATTGTGGGCTTTTGTAGGGGAGGACTAGTACTCATTCTGAATACTCATAGTCTAACACAGCACTAGGAATAACAGTAGACACTCAAGCATTTGCTGTATTGACATGTTCCTTTTCTTATTAATATAGTCAATTCTTGGCAGTTCATCTACTATATAATATTTTGTGGTTATTGCTCAAGAGCATTTTGCACCCCATTCTCTAATCCTCTGTAGTGCTTAAGACTAAAAAAATACTCACATATTTGTTTCTTATCCAGCTCCTTGAGCCTCAATGCAAAGCATTTCATTTGTTTTGTTCCGTGCTGGGTCCTCAGTACCCAGAACAGTGCCTGGCTTACACTAGGTGTGCATGCCTGGGTGAACGAATAGAAAAGGATCTGACTTGGCTATAAAAGATATTTACTTAATCATATATTAAAAAGTAAAATTAATTTAAAACGATATCATAAGAGGGACTTCCCTGGTGATCCAGTAGCTAAGACTCCGTGCTCCTAATGCAGGGGACCTGGGTCCGATCCCTGGTCAGGGAACTGGATCCCACGTGCCACAACTGAAGACCCTGCTCACTGCAACTAAGATCTGACACAGCCAAATAAATAAATACATATTATTTTTTTAAAAAGAAGCTGTCATGAGATAATGCCACTGGAAGTTGAGGGCAGGGGGTGGAGAGAGGAGGGGATGTAAGCAGAACCAAACTCTTAGTTTCCTTGAAAGCAGGTTCATCACTTAGTTGACATCTAAATGGAAAAATCAAGAAATAGCAATGTAAGCATTTTTCTTAGAATCTGAAAGTATATACCAGATGGAAGATCTATAAAGCCTAAATGAGATCCTTCTAGGGGTGGAGAGCGTTAGGGCAAAGGACTGCCATTTTTCTTTATAAGCCTTGTAATAGGCTTAAACGTTTTATATCGACAATGTATACAGATCACTTGGATGAAGTTTAAAAGTCAGGTAATCAAAGATAACTTTGTTTTAATGCTTTATGTCATTAAATTCACAGCTTAGCTTGATTTTGTTAAATCTAGGCAACTTTCTTAGTACTTTTTAATGAAACTTTTAATTTTTAAAAACAGATTCATATGAAATTCTAATAAATAATACAGAGGTTTATTAGTACATTTATAATGTACTTTTTACCCAATTTCCTCCAATGATAACATCTTGTAAAACTATACTACAATGTCACAATCAGGATAACCATAGATACAGTGGAGAGACACAGTATTTCCATCACCACAAGGATCTTCATGTTGCCATTTTATTGTTATACATGTCCCCCCGCCTCAGCTCCCCCAAGGAAAGGAGCTCCCTGCCCCTTAACCCTGCCCCATCCTTAACCCCTGGGAAACATCAATCATTTCAAGAATGTTATGCAAATGGAGTCATGAAGTATGTATCCTTGGCTTTGGTTTTTTTCACTTGGCATAATCCTCTGGAGTTTCATTCAGGTTGATGCATGGACCAATAATTTGTTCCTTGTTAATGCTGTGTAAAATTCCATGGTGTGGATTTGCCATAGTTTGTTTAACCAATCACTCAATGAAAGACTGTTTTCTAGGGTGTTTGCAATTTTCAGCTACTACCAAAAAAGCTGTTATGTATCTTCTTGTACAGATTTTTGTGTAAACCTAAGTTTTCATTTCTCGTATATAAATGCCTAGGAATGCAGTTGCTGGGTCACAGTGTAGTTGCATACTTAGGGATTTTGTTGTTGTTGTTATTGCTGCTGCTTGTTCTGTTTTGTTTTGTTCTTAAAGAACTGCCAAACTGTTTCCCAGAGTGGCTTTACCATTTTATGTTCTCATGAGCAATGTATCCAATGGCTCTAGTTTCTCCGCATCCTCACCAGCACTTGGTGCTGTCACTATTTTTATTTTAGACATTCTGATAGATGTGTAGTGGTTTTAATTCACATTCCTCTGATGGTCAGTGATGTTGAATATCTTTTCATGTGCTTATTCGCCATCTTTGGTGAGATGTCTCTTCATGTCCTTTGCCCATTTTCTAATTGGGTTTTTTTTTTCTTTATTGCCTTCTGAGAGTTCTTTGTATATTTTATATTTTTATCAGATATGTGGCCTACAAATATATTTTCCAAACATATTGTCTATAGCTTGTCTTTCATCCTCTTAATAGAATATTCTGCACAGCAAAAGTTTCTAATTCTGAAGAAGCCCAATTTATTGATTTTTTAAATGGATTGAGCTTTTAGTGTCAAGTCGAAGAACACTTTGCCTAATCCTAGGTCCCGAATTTTTTCTCTTATTTTTTTCCAAAAGCTTTATAGTTTTAACTTTTACATTTAAGTCTATCATCCTTAGTAAGTTAATTTTTTAAAATCAGATATGAGGTTTAGATTGAAGTTCAACTCATTTTGTTCCCCAATGACTATCTGATTTCTGCAACACTATTTGTTGAACAAGCTATCTTTCCTCTACTGAGTCACTTTTGCACCTTGCCAAAGATCAGATCAGATCAGTCGCTCAGTCGTGTCCAACTCTTTGCGATCCCATGAATCGCAGCATGCCAGGCCTCCCTGTCCATCACCAACTCCCGGAGTTCACTCAGACTCATGTCCATCGAGTCAGTGATGCCATCCAGCCATCTCGTCCTCTGTCGTCCCCTTCTCCTCTTGCTCCCAATCCCTCCCAGCATCAGAGTCTTTTCCAATGAGTCAACTCTTCGCATGAGGTGGCCAAAGTACTGCAGTTTCAGCTTTAGCATCATTCCTTCCAAAGAAATCCCAGGGCTGATCTCCTTCAGAATGGACTGGTTGGATCTCCTTGCAGTCCAAGGGACTCTCAAGAGTCTTCTCCAACACCACAGTTCAAAAGCATCAATTCTTTGGCGCTCAGCCTTCTTCACAGTCCAACTCTCACATCCATACATGACCACAGGAAAAACCATAGCCTTGACTAGACGGACCTTTGTTGGCAAAGTAATGTCTCTGCTTTTGAATATGCTATCTAGGTTGGTCAAAACTTTCCTTCCAAGGAGTAAGCGTCTTTTAATTTCATGGCTTCAGTCACCATCTGCAGTGATTTTGGAACCCAGAAAAATAAAGTCTGACACTGTTTCCACTGTTTCCCCATCTATTTCCCATGAAGTGATGGGACTGGATGCCATGATCTTCGTTTTCTGAATGTTGAGCTTTAAGCCAACTTTTTCACTCTCCACTTTACCTTCATCAAGAGGCTTTTGAGTTCCTCTTCACTTTCTGCCATAAGGGTGGTGTCATCTGCATATCTGAGGTTATTGATATTTCTCCCGGCAATCTTGATTTCAGCTTATGTTTCTTCCAGTCCAGCATTTCTCATGATGTACTCTGCATATAAGTTAAATAAACAGGGTGACAATATACAGCCTTGACATACTCCTTTTCCTATTTGGAACCAGTCTGTTGTTCCATGTCCAGTTCTAACTGTTGCTTCCTGACCTGCATACAAATTTCTCAAGAGGCAGATCAGGTGGCCTGGTATTCCCATCTCTTTCAGAATTTTCCACAGTTTATTGTGATCCACACAGTCAAAGGCTTTGGCATAGTCAATAAAGCAGAAATAGATGTTTTTCTGGAACTCTCTTGCTTTTTCCATGATCCAGCGGATGTTGGCAATTTGATCTCTGGTTCCTCTGCCTTTTCTAAAACCAGCTTGAACATCTGGAAGTTCACGGTTCACATATTGCTGAAGCCTGGCTTGGAGAATTTTGAGCATTACTTTACTAGCATGTGAGATGAGTGCAATTGTGTGGTAGTTTGAGCATTCTTTGGCATTGCCTTTCTTTGGGATTGGAATGAAAACTGACCTTTTCCAGTCCTGTGGTCACTGCTGAGTTTTCCAAATTTGCTGGCATATTGAGTGCAGCACTTTCACAGCATCATCTTTCAGGATTTGGAATAGCTCAACTGGAATTCTATCACCTCCACCAGCTTTGTTCATCAGGCAGGCTTTATTCTGTGGGTTTTCTCCTGAGTTCCATATTCTGTTCCATTCATCTATGTAACTAACCTCTACCAGTACCACAGTCTTGATTACTGTAGCTGTATAATGTCTTAAATCATGTGGACTAATTCCTCCTATTCTATTTTTCTTTTTCAAAACGATTTTGGGTATTCTAGTTCCTTTGACCTCCCATGTAAGTTTTAGAATAATCTCAATTTGGGAAGAATTGATAGGTATCTCTACCATGTTCAGTCTCCCAGTATACAAACACAGTATGTATCTCCCTTTATTTAGATCTTTGATTTCTTTCATCAGTGTTTAGTAGTTCTCGGCATTCAAATACTCTACATGTTTTGTTTCAGTGATTATAAATAGTATTGTGTTTTTCCAGTTTTATTGAGGCATAATTGACAAAATTGTATTTAAAGTATGAAAAATGAAAGTGTTAGTCACTTAATCATGTCTGACTGTTTGCAACTCCATGGTCTGTCCATGGGATTCTCCAGGCAAGAATACTGGAGTGGTTTGTCAGTTCCTTCTCCAGGGGATCTTCCTGACCTGGGGGTCTAACCCAGATCTCCCACATTGCAGGCAGATTCTTTGCCATCTGAACTACTAAGGAAGATTATTTAAAGTATGCAATATTATTATTTGATATATATAGACATTATGAAATAATTACCACAATCGAGTTAACACATCTACCACTTCACACAGTTACCTTTTTTGTACATGGTCAGAAAGCTTAAAAATCTACTCGCAGCAAATTTAAAGTATACAATATAGTATTATTAACCATAGTCACCATGTTGTGCATTATTCATCTTATAACTGAAAGTTATAATATAATTTATTCATCTTATAACTGAAAGCTTTCACCCTTTGACCAACATCTATCCACTTCCTCCTCCAACCCCCACCCAAGACCTTGGAAACCACTCTTTTCCTCTTTTCTTCTCTGAGTTTTTTAAAAAATTCCTCATATTGATGAGATCATACAGTATTTGTCTTTCTTTATATGGCTTATTTCACTTAGCATAATGTCCAGATTAATCCATGATGTTGCAAAGGGAGGATTTCCTTCTTTTTTATGGATAATTATATACAACATTTTCTTTATCTATTTACAACACTCAAGTAGTTTCCTTATCTTGGCTATTGTGAGTAGGGCTGCCATGAACACGGGAGTGGAGATATCTCTTCAAGATACTGATTTCATTCCCTTCAGATATACCCAAAAGTGGGACTGCTAAATTGTATAATAGGTCTATTTTAAATTTAATTTCAGTATTCCTGTGTTCAGGCTAATATATAAAAATACATTGATTTTGTTCATCTTTTATCATGTGACTTTGTTGAACTTACTTAACAAGGGTTCTCAGAGGGTTTGGTGGGGTTTTTGCATGTTTTTTTGCATTTTCTATGTAAACAATCAAGTCACCTGCAAACAGAGAAAACATTACTTCTTCCTTCCCAGGCTGAATGACTTTTATTTTATTTTCTTGTCTTATTGCACCATCTAGACCCATCAGTACAATATTGTGGCAAGAGTGGTCATTCTTATCTTTTTCCTGAGCTGGGGGGAAAAGCATTTAGTCTTTCAGCCTAAAAGACTGATTTAAATTTAAATTTTGATTTTTACAGAATAAAATATATTTTAAATTTTATAAGTCTTCTCTCATCCTAAGAGGGTACTTTTTTTCTATTAAACCCTTGGGAAGGCAATTATTAATTTCAAAAAGCACTTGTTAGTGAAATTAATGATAAATAACTATTTTAATAAAATTTAAATCAAAATTTAAATTTTGATTTTTACAGAATAAAATATATTTTAAATTTTATAAGTCTTCTCTCACCCTAAGAGGGTAATTTTTTCTATTAAACCCTTGGGAAGGCAATTATTAATTTCAAAAGGCACTTGTTAGTGAAATTAATGATAAACAACTATTTTAATTATTAATAAACAATATCTATAAAATGAAGAATGTTATCCAATTGATTTGTTAATGCAAAAGTCCCAGAGAGATAAAGACAAAAGAAATCAATAAGAACAATGGAAACTATATACAAGATTATTGCTACGATTAATTAGTAAATTACTTTGAGCACTTAAGGCAGCCTGTACTGACTGTGAGTCTGGATGAGGGCTCTCTTTGCAGGTAGGAATAGTTCTAGTATTAAAAAATGTGAATAAATGCCTAGTAAGTTAAGGATAGTAGCTAAAAAAGTATAATGTCAACTGTAGGTTTTTGATATTAATAAAAACACTTTATCAAGTTGAGCTATTTCCCCTTTGTTGTTAATTTTTCTGAGACTTTTATCATGAATTGGATATTAAATTGTTATAAAATTTTTGTCATAAAATAGACATAACCTAAAATTTACCATTTAAGTGTTTTAAAGTGTACATCAGCGTCAGATGGTGTAAATTCAGTATACTGTTTTGTAGAGAAGGAAACAAAGAACTCGGCAAGGACACCTTGTCCCAGGCCTCTCAGTGGGAGGAGTGGAGCTCTGCTGTTGGCAGCACCCCGAGCTTGCGCAAGTACACAAGCTCCTTAAGGAGGGACAAGTTCCCCAGGCTGCCAGGTGTGAGGCCTGCCAGGCTTAGCACTTGGGCAGACCAAGGGGCCAAAGACAAGCAAGAACAATCTGCCAGTTCCCTATTGAAAAGCCCCTTCCAGCTTCCTATCTCCTCCAGGAGAATGTCTTACCTCTTCAGGCTAGCATCCAGGGTCCCTCAGACTGACTCTTCTAAAAGCATCAACCAGGGCAACTCTTGCTCTAAACCCTAATGTCCTGCCCTTAGAATGGAACCCAAGCCCTGCCTGCATCCTCAATAAGGAACAGTGCCCAGTACTTAAGTGGGGCATGTTGTGGATACACTAACATACATCACTGTCATGGATAGATAGAGGGACAGATAGGTACAGATACTCTGGTGAAAGGCTTATGGTTATCATTTAAAAGTTTATTGATTATTATTTCAAAGTTTATGATTATTATTTGAAGTTTCATATCTGTTACCATCTTGCCATTTATCAAGCACATACTTAGAAAGTGTAGATCCAACATGAAACTTTGTCCATTGTGAAGGGAAAGAGATAATGCTGATTATGTGTGTGTGAGAGAGTGAGAGGAAGGGGGAGGGTGCTGATCAGGGGCTGGGGGGCACAGGCCTGCTCGGGCTGGACCACTGCCCCCTATAGGACCTGCTCCTGGATGCACTCAGCCTGATGCTGCCCACATCCAACACTTCCAGCTTATCCAAGGGGAAGGTGGGGGTGGGAAGTGTCATATCTCATTTCCTTTGACTAGCTCAAGAAGAAACAGAGCTTGGTTTTCTGAGACTCATAATTAAATGAATTAAAATGTTTTCCTTCACCGTGACTTTGCCAGCTCCCGTCCACCTCTCCCTGGCCCTGTTCCCAGCAAGGGGATCGAGCCTGGGAGGACACAGAATGACATGCTGTGTACTTCCAGAGCAATTAGCTTGTGCATCGTCATGTTGGGGAGAGATTTATGGCTGGCTCTCGGAGCATTCCAGCCCAGACCTCTGCAGCCCAGATTTGTCTGCTGGGGAAGTTCCTGGAAGCGGAGTCTCAATATTAATTCCAATTACAGTCGGATGAGAACCCATTCATAAGGACTGCCTTTGACAGGCTCCTCTCCTGCCGCTCTGGCCTGACCTTGAGCTGCCATCACTGTCGCCAGCCTCAGAGAGAGAGGAAATTGCACTGGGCTCAGCCCCAGACTTCCCAGCAAGCTGGGAAGGCAGGCCACAGTGTGCTGGGCTTGGAGGGGAAGAGCTGAGGGAGCATGAGGAGGAAGAATATGAAGGACATGATGTCTCATCACCTTTAGTTGGGGGACCATCCTCAGTATTATCCCTAGAATCTTCTGGAAGAGTGTCAGTATACAGAGGGGGAGGGTCTGAGCTTTCCCTGGGACCACCCTTTGACCTCTACTCCCAGAGCAGGAACCCAAGCCCTTGATGGACCCAGGTTTCGCTGCAACCACATCCTCCGAAGGCTCCTGGACACTGGGGACAAAGCCTGACCATCAGTGTCTGCTTGCTGAGCTGTCCCTTGAGGGGTCCTGGGTAAGCAGGGCTGTCAGTGACTGACACACACTCATTATCACATCTGGAGACAGATGATCCTCATGATGCCAAGACCCCAAGGACTAAATACAAACCCAAGGAAGCAATTACCCGAGTATCGATTATGGATTAGGCTAACAACATTGCTAATTACATCAAAAGATGTGTAGCCACTGCACCAGCCTGTTAATGGCTTTCATGAGGTATTAAGGCTGCTAACTGGGAAAAACAGCAGGTTTATCACCAGTGTAATGACAGGGTCCCTGGAGAAACAAGATGGCCAAGGCGTGTAGCCTTCTTTTCCATGACCCCGGCTTTCCAAGGATTTCCCCGCTGCGATGGAGGCCTTGAGGACCATGTCCATCAGCTAAGATCAGAGTGAGTGCCCTGGTCAGCCAGTGAGTGGTGAAGTGTGACACGGGCCCTCC
The DNA here is from genome assembly GCF_002263795.3 of Bos taurus. NCBI lineage: Eukaryota > Metazoa > Chordata > Mammalia > Artiodactyla > Bovidae > Bos > Bos taurus. The sequence goes on along the minus strand of NC_037355.1, from coordinate 13,316,887 downwards.
CTTGCAAGGGTGGTGGCTCACGAAGGCCAGGGACTGGGCCCCTTCCTCCAGGACAGGAAAGTGGGGGAAGCTTTGGGTCCCTCTACCAAAAGGATTATCTCATGCTTCTCTCTCTGCCAGGACCACTTCTCCCCTTTTCCCATCCCCACCACCACCTGCCACTTGCCTTACTTGCCTTACTGCTTAGGGTCACTCCTGGAAACCTCCCCCTGTTTCGCTGATTGGGTGAGTCCCTCTCCTGGCTCTCAGAGGCCAGTCCCTCCTGGGATAGAAGGTTGAGTCCACCTTCCTCTATCCAGACCATCAGCTCAGTAAACAGTGACTAAACAGACCTGATTAGGTAAGAGTTACTGGACCAACCATATGTAGTTCTAGTTTTTTATGTGTTTAGCTTTTTTCACAATTTCTGAGCATTCTATATACTTTCAATATTACAGAGGTCCTATTTCACTTTTCACTTTCATGCACTGGAGAAGGAAATGGCAACCCACACCAGTGTTCTTGCCTGGAGAATCGCAGGGACGGTGGAGCCTGGTGGGCTGCCGTCTATGGGGTCACACAGAGTCGGACACGACTGAAGCGACTTAGCAGCAGCAGCAGCATTCTGAATAAGATATTTCCTCATTATATTTTCTTTTAAATTATTGCATTTTATTTACTCAAGAAATACACAAATACATTTTTCATTAAAAACCCAGACGTTATAGTCAGTCTCCCAAGGCAACAGAAATAAAAGCAAAAATGAACAAATGAGGCATAATCAAATTAATAAGCTTTTACACAGCAAAGGTAACCATAAACAAAACAAAAACAACCTATGGACTGAAAGAAAATATTTGCAAACAATGCAGCTGATAAGGGCTTATTTCCAAAATATACAAACAGCTCAACAACAACCAAAATATAAACCAAATAAACCAATCAAAAAGTGGGCAGACCTGGGGAAGATGTAGCTGCCTCTTCCCCGGGCCACCCCTTTGCCTCTAGACTTCTCTGGGGCCAGCAGCCACCGGAGAAGGGGCCCGGGATCGCCGGCTCAGCTGACTACCATGGGCTCTGTGTCAAACCAGCAGTTTGCAGGTGGCTGCACCAAAGCGCCGGAGAAGATGCCGGAGGACGAGGGCAGCGCAGCTGAGGAGCTGCAGCTGCTGGCATCTGTAAGTGGTTCAACGAGCACATGGGGTTTGGCTTCCTGTCCATGACCGCTCGCACAGGGGTCGCACTCGACCCCCCGGTGGATGTCTTTGTGCACCAGAGTAAGCTGTACATGGAGGGCTTCTGGAGCCTGAAGTGGGGTGAGGCCGTGGAGTTCACCTTTAAGAAGTCCACCAAGGGCCTGGAATCTATCCGAGTCACCGGCCCTGGTGGGGTGTTCTGTATTGAGAGTGAAAGGCGGCCCAAAGGGAAGAATATGCAGAAACACACATCAAGGGAGACAGGCGCTACAACTGTGCAGGTCTAGACCATCACGCCAAGGAATGCAAACTGCCACCCCAGCCCAAGAAGTGCCACTTCTGCCAGAGCATCAGCCACGTGGTAGCCTCGTGCCCACTGAAGGCCCAGCAAGCTCCCAGCTCCCAGGGAAAGCCAGCCTACTTTCCGGAGGAGGAAGAAGAGATCCATAGCTCTGTCATGCTCCCTAAGGCCCAGAATCAAGTCACAGTGGGTGGGGGCTATCCTTTTGTGATCAGAAAATTTTGAGGAGCAGGCATCAATCGGCAGAGTGGAGAAAGTGGGGACAGGGTGGGTAGGGAGCAGCTGGCACTGCCATATATCTGAGGCTAGAGTCCACAGAATCACCTCTTCTTCCCTCTTGGTGGGAAGAAGGGGTGAGGCAAAGAAACTCCAATCAGCCCTATCCAAATGCACATGAGGGCTTTGGGGGTTAACCCTCCCTGCATGCTTTATCTGAGTCTCCAACCCCAGAATCTCCAGCTTTTGAAAGTGGCCTGGGTAGGGAAGTTGTCTGACTCTTAAAGAAGAATGTGGAATAATATTTCCCATATCAGAGCGTAAAGATTAAGAAGAGAACAGATTGATGGACCCAACCCACAAGCCACTACATTCCGTGGGAGGAAACATCTCAGCGGGGTGGCAGGGTTTTCCTCATTTTCTCTCCTCATAACCCCCTCTTGGGACAGAATGCTGAGAAATGTCTCAAGGAGTGGGTTGTGATGACAGGCAAAAGGGGTGATCGAGGGAACAGCTGCAGACCTGCCGCTTCTAAGCTCATTCTCACCCCAACCTGGGCCAACACAATATTATTTATTTGCTGCCTTTGCTGACTGTACCTTGGGTCCCGCTTTCTCCAGAATGTCAACTGCACTGGCTGTGTGTGAATGACGTATCTTGTGCATTTTAATTTTTTTTCCCTGTAATATAAATATTCTGGTTTTGTATTTTGTGTATTTTAATCTAAGGCCCTCATTCCTGCACTGTGTTCTCAGGTTCATGAGTAATCTCAGGGATAAGTAGGCAGCAGCTCCAGGTCTGCATGGCAGGAATGCTTTTTGTTACTGCACCACCAGAGAGAACAACTATTTGGAGTACTCTTGCCTGGAAAATCCCATGGATGGAGGAGCCTGGTGGGCTGCAGTCCATGGGGTCGATAAGAGTCGGACACGACTGAGCGACTTCACTTTCACTTTTCACTTTCATGCATTGGAGAAGGAAATGGCAACCCACTCCAGTGTTCTTGCCTGGAGAATCCCAGGGACGGGGAATCCAGGGAGCTGCTGTCTATGGGGTCGCACAGCGTCAGACACAACTGAAGCGACTTAGCAGCAGCAGCAACAGCCTATTGAACTACCTTATTTTTGCCAATTAGAGGTGGCTCTTCTGCTATAGTATCTTCTTGAAACCCCTCCATCTTCAGCGTTTCATGAAAGACTAGGTTTTAACTGGGTTGCCCTATGACTTGGGTCTCCTTCCTACTGAAAGATTGGAAATTGGTCTGAACAGGAAAACATGGTGCAGAGAGGTTAGGAGAGGCTGGGTCAGGTAAGAAGTGCAGGGAGGGGAAGCCAAGATTAGGCAAAGGTCATCTATATGTGTGATAAAGGATTCCTGTTCCAGATCAATAATCCCAGGGCACAAGACTCGCTTTATGTACCAGATCCATCCTTCACCTGACTGGGCTAGGCCGACCCTGCACAACAGGGTGTAAGTGTGTGTTTTTATAAGAAATGGAAGTTGGTAAGGAGAGGTTTTTAAGAACAATGCCTCTGTACCCATCTTGAGCTGCCCAAGGATGGATATGTGAAGCAAGGACAAGATCTTAAACTATTCTGGGGTTTTTCTCCTTGGCTTCCAGAGGGACCATCAGCAATGGCTTCTTTTGGTTCCCAGAGCCAGGGTCCTGCCCTGCTGAAGCAGTGATTAGTATCATGGCAGCTAAAGGAGACGGAAAAGGCAATGGCACCCCACTCCAGTACTCTTGCCTGGAAAATCCCATGGATGGAGGAGCCTGGTAGGCTGCAGTTCATGGGGTCGCTAAGAGTAGGACATGACTGAACAACTTCACTTTCACTTTTCACTTTCATGCATTGGAGAAGGAAATGGCAACCCACTCCAGTGTTCTTGCCTGGAGAATCCCAGGGACGGGGGAGCTTGGTGGGCTGCCATCTATGGGATCACACAGGGTCGGACACGACTGAAGCGACTTGGCAGCAGCTAAAGGAGAAAGTGGAGGCGGGGTTCATTTACATGCTGTGAGATCACTGCTGACCTACCTCACTGTGTTGTCATGGGGCAAATACAATAGAACGCATTGGGTGATGCGTGTCTGATCCCTACCTCCGCCAACTGCTGCCCCTTCTAGTTATTATATCTGTCTGGGCTTTGTAGGACTTCACAAGTAGCTGATTTGGTGACTTCTAGGTGGTCTAGTTTGTGTAAATATAACGTGTTGGTCTTCTCCATATTCTTTTGGGGTTTTATTTTTTACAAACTTCTTTTTATATTGAGAAAAATAGCCAAAGCATCTTTGACAAAATGTTCTGCACCAGGCAAAAAGAAACATAAGCTTGGGGGCCCCATTTCTTGAAGCAGGATCATCTTGAATCGCACTTTCTTTTGTGTTCCCCTTCCTTTATTTCCTATTTCAAACAAGATCTGTCCTAAAAACTAAATTTCTACCCCCTCCTCTTTCCACCTTTGTGCCTCCCAAAACAGACCATATAACTATATGTTAAATTTGTGGGGTATCTGCAATTAAACGATTTGTGCAAAAATCCTGAAGAAGCTAAGATCTCTCCATCCCTTGTTCCCAATCTTGAGTCATGTCCATTCCTTGATTTGATTCATGCTAGGACTGCTATATTTGGATGGATTAAGACCAACTTTAATTTATAATCCAAGGGTAGAGAGGAGCAATAAAGAGGGCTTTCTATGTAGAAGATGGGCTGGGAGACCACGAAAGGAAAGATGAATATATATCCAAGTCACTCAGGAACGATTATGCGGGTGCAAGAAACTTACGTCAAAGTAGCCACAACATTGTTTAATAGCAGATGGGCCAATGTAACTCCATGTTTACTGCTAGAAACCAAAGCTTTGTATGAAATCTTGAATTTATAGGGAGGGAGGGTAGAAAAGCATGTACCCATCTGTTCTTTCCCTCATCCCTTCTCATTCCTGAACTGCAGGAGACATAGCCCCCTGGGCCTTGGTGACCCCATCTGGGCAGTGTTCATTTGACGGCTGGTTTTGCTGTGCCAGGTACTTCCCTTCCCATTTGCTATCATTTTGTAACGTATTTGCTGACCCTTTTCCCTTCCCTTTCTTTTCCTTGGGAATATACAATGAATAAAACCTTATTGGTACTGAAACTGCAAAACAAACAAACAAAAAAAAAGTGGGCAGAAGACCTAAATAAACATTTCTCCAAAAAAGACATACAGGTGGCCAACAGGCATATGAAAAGATCCTCAATATCACTGATTATTAGAGAAATGCAAATCACCACTACAGTGAGGTACCACCTCACACTAGTCAGAATGACCATCGTTAAAAAGTCTACAAATAACAAAGCCTGGAGAGGGTGTGGAGAAAGGGAATCCTCCGACACTGTTTGTGGGAATATAAACTGGTGTGGCCACTATAGGAAATAGTAAGAATGTTCCTCATAAAACTAAAGATAGGATTAACATAGGAAGAGCAAATCCCACTCCTGGGCATGTACCTGAACAAAACTATAATTTGAAAAGATATATGCACTCCTGTTTTCATAGCAGCACTATTTACAGTAGTCAAGACATGGATACAACCTAAATGTTCGTTGACAGATGAATGGATAAAGAAGATGTGATACATGTATACAATGGACTACCACTCAACCATCAAAAAGAATGAAATAATGCCATTTGCAGCAACATGGATGGATCTAGAGATTATCATACTAAGTACTGTAACTCAGAAAGAGAAAGACTAATTTCATATGATATCACTTAAATGTGGAATTTAAAATATGACATAAATTAACTTATGAAACGTAAACAGAAATAGACTCACAGACATGGAAAACAAACTTACCGTTACCAAAGAGGAAAAAGGGTGGGGAAGAGATAAATTGGGAGTTTGGGATTAGCAGATATAACCTGCTGCAGCTGCTGCTAAGTTGCTTCAGTTGTGTCCGACTCTGTGTGACCCCATAGACAGCAGCCCATCAGGCTCCACCGTCCCTGGGATTCTCCAGGCAAGAACACTGGAGTGGGTTGCCATTTCCTTCTCCAATGCATGAAAGTGAAAAGTGAAAGTGAAGTCACTCAGTAAGTGTCCGACTCTTCGTGACCCCATGGACTGCAGCCTACCAGGCTCAGATACAAACTACTATATCTAAAATAAACAACAGGGCTTCCCTGGTGGCTCAATGAAAAAGAATCCACCTGTCAATGCAGGAAGCACAGATTCAATCCCTGGTCCAGGAAGATCCCCTATGCAGTAGAGCAACTAAGCCTGTGTGCTGCAACTATCCAACCTGTCCTCAAGAGCCCAGGAACCACAACTACTGAGGCTCACACACCTAGAGTCTGTGCTCCACAGTAACAGAAGACACGGCAAAGACACGCCCGCACACCACCACGAAGAGTAGCCAGTGCTCGCCGCAACGACAGAAAAGCCCCCGCAGCAACGAAGACCCAGCACAGCCATAGAATAAATAAATAAATAAAAATAGATAAATTCAATATCCTATAATAAACCATAATGGAAAAGAACATGGAAAACAATATCTATATTAGGCTTCCCCGGAGGCGCTAGTGGAACACACCTACCGATGCAGGAGACATGAGACGCGAGTTTGATCCCTGGGTCAGGAAGATCCTCTGGAGGAGGAAATGGCAACCCACTCCAATATTCTTGCCTGGAGAATCCCATGGACAGAGATGCCTGGTGGGTTACAGTCCCTGGGGTTGCAAAAAGTTGGACACGACTGAGCGCGCGTGTGTGCGCGTGTACACACACACACACACCCCTGAATCAGTTATATACATCTGAATCACCTTGTATTAGTAGTTTCACCAGAAACTAAAGAAAGTGAAGTGAAAGTTGCTCAGTTGTGTCCGACTCTTTGCCACCCCATGGACTATATAGTCCATGGAACTCTCCAGGCCAGAATACTGGAGTGGGTAGCCTTTCCATTCTCCAGGGGATCCTTCCAATCCAGGGACTGAACCCAGGTCTCCCGCATCGCGGGAAGATTCTTTACCAGCTGAGCCACAAGAGAAACCCAAGAATACTGGAGTGGGTAGCCTATCCCTTCTCCAGCGGATCTTCCCAACCCAGGAATCGAGCCGGGGTCTCCTGCATTGCAGGCGGATTCTTTACCAACTGAGCCATCAGGGAAGCCCTGATATTAATAGTTTCACTAGAAACTAAAACAACATTGTAAATCAGTTATACTTCAATAAGATTAAGTTACAAAACCAATCCAGGAACTTGTACTGATTTACAAAACAAACAATGACTCCTGAAAAAAAAATAAAACTCAGACCTTCTGGATAAAGTTAAATCTCCTCTTTGCTGCTGTCTATTAATACAACCCCAGAGGGGGCACAGTTGTAAGCTGGTGTGGATACCTGTAGACTATTTGTGTGTCTATGCACATACATTTGTTCCTACAGAAATAATGTTTTGCATGCTGGTGTGTGTGTACCCAGCTACATGACTTTCTCGTCCCACGTGCCAAACCAGAGTATGGCAAGAATGAAGGGAGGACAATCTATCCTGCCGTAGATGGTTTTCTTGACCATCCTGATAAAGAATGAGAAATGGTAGCACTGGAGTACCAATAAAAATAATGTGGACACTGACTTATGATGCAGTGAACCACTCCACAACACTGACACAGGTACCGTTTTCCCCTCCTGGGACATGCATTGGGATATTGAGAAGGACACCGGGGGCCCTGGGATCACAGGCCCCTGACGGTCCCTCCCACCTCCTTCCCCACTGTGGCTCAGGCTATTGTGGGTCAGGACCCAAGTCTTACTCTTCCCTATAGTGGTACCTACACAGGCCTGGTGTACCCGGTAGATGCCCACTGAATGCCTGTCAAAGGCATGGAATAAATCCAAGGAGAGCCATGGTAGAACAAGCAGCCTCCAGCCAGTGGCACCAGCTGGGACCTCGGTGCACCCGAACAAGGACATCTGATAATAGAGAGTCGGTCTATAAAGGTGGGGGAGGGCAGAGAGCAGTGAGCAGTGACGTCTTGAGGTTTGAAGGGACAAGGGGAGGGTGTGGCCGTTGCCCTGGAGACGGGGCTTGACAGAAGCCAGGCATTTAGTAGAGGATGTGGCCACCCAGTGCAACCTGGCAGTGGAGGAACAGGGAGAAGAAATGCTCCCAGGTCCCTCTTCGCGATTTGTCGGTGCCTCCTGACGTCTGAGCCCAGCAGGAGCCAGAGGTCAGAGAGCCTGCCGCCGGACAGAGCTACGTGGACAGCATTAGGCCTGCCACCTCCTTGGGGCCATTTGTTGGTGTGAGAGGGGAGAAGAAGGCAGCAGCAGGAGCATGCCCTTCAGGGCTTCCACCTGTGGCCTGAGCCTGAGTGACATCAGAACCTCAGGAGTTCCCTACCTGCCCACCAGCCCCACCACACTCCAGCAGCAGTGGGGGATGGACTGCACACCTGGGCACTCAGGGGGAAAACCGAAGCATACTCCTGTTCCTTTGCAGCCGGTGACATCAGTCGGTGACATCACCAGGCTTGTCCTGCACGTAGAGGGCGTCAGAAGTTCAAATACCTCATCAGGGAGGTTGGGGGAGGGATGGCGTCAGCTGTAAGGGCTGTGCCAGGAATGCTCCTGCTGGTTTTTGGAGGGGCCCCGCTTGTGCAGCTGTCTGGGGTTGTGACCCCAGCTCTGAGCAGGAAAGGTCTGTTCACAGCTGGGCTACTTCCGAGTGTGTGTGACTGGTGCTGCGGGGTGGGTGCCTGGCCCCGGCCTGTGGGACTGCGTGAAACTGCAGGTAAAATGCATCCAGGTCTCCATTGGGCTGGAGGTCAGTGCCTACCTGTCTTCTGCAGCCCAAGCGCCTCCCCTCCACCGGCAGCCCATTCTCTTCCTCTGCTGCCCCAGCCTCTCCCCACCTCTCACATAGGCGTCTCCAGAAGAAGAGTCCAGACCCACTCAGAAGCTGCCTCAGAATACAGCGCAGAGCAAGTGTAAGGGAGGGAAGGGGACAGCCGGCTGCACCCGCCGGGCTTGAAGTCTGCTGTGTGTCCTTCCACATCCCCTTGAGAACTGCAGGGCTGAGGTCTGGGAAGTTGGGTGTGGTGGCTTCCCAGCCCCTGGCACCATGCCAGTCTTCACACCTCACATCCTTGCACACCGGGCCTTCACTGTCTCCTCCTGCTCACCAGCCACCCGCAGCACCCTGCTGTCCAGTGAAGTTAGCCCCACGGCCCCACCTCCCCCTAGCAATCCACAGCTTCCCCGGCTTTCCCAGGGCCCCTCCTGAGCCGTCACCTTGGCCCTCGCTTCCCTTTGCCTCAGGAATCTCACCGGTCCCCTCTATGCTTCCTGTAGAGAGAGGCCAGGTCACTGTCCAGGGTGGCACTGCTCCCTGGGAGGTTCCCATGTCGGGGCCAGCAGGGAATGACTGTGGAGGGCACCCAGCCCTGCACTCAGGCCCAGAGAGCCCTGCCCGGAGCACGCGGTTCTGAGCAGAAACCCGAGAGACTGAAGGGAGCAGACCCCCAAAAAGCTGTTCAGGTGCCTGGAAGGAAGGAAGCTGGCAAGGCTCCAGCAGGACAACCCTCCTGGAAAAGGCGAGCCATGACGGGAAAGAAAGGGAACAGCAGGGATGAGGCCTCAGCCAGGGTCTGCCCGGCCTGTGCTCTGCAGAAACCGGAGGAGCCTGAGTCCCACCCCAGTTTGCAGCCTCCAGGCCTTCTGTGTCCTACTTCCTTCCTCCGAGGTACCTGGCCCACCAAGAGGAGGAACCATGCAGCTACCAGCTGTCACCCAGCGAGGATCCCACCCTGGCTACTAGCCACCCCCCTCCTCAGCATCCCCAGGGACAGGTTCTGAGCTCTCCCCCAACTCCGCCCACCCTCCAACAGCCCCAGAATGACGGCCCCTGGGGTCGGCAGTTCACGGGAGTGCGTCCTTAACCCTAACCCACAAAGTCCTTTTGTCACGTGCACTGGAAAAGGCCGCACCCCACCTCCCCTCCACTCACTGCCAATCTTGCTTCTGAATTTTTAATGCAGATAAAAGGCTCTGAGAGATTCTGCAGCAAATAAACATGCAACATTTCCCACATCTATCTGATCATGAAGTCCTTTCGCATTTTGAGAAGAGCTAACTAAAGTACAGGGCCGATCACTTCTTCCTTCAACACTCGAGTGTCTCCTTGGACCTGTCCTTTCAGTCACAGATAGGCACCCTGTTGGCCTTCATCATTCCTGCTTGCCTCCAGGACACGGGTCCTTTGCTTCACCTGCCCTCTGGGCCACCCTGAACCCGGCCCTGATCTCTCAGCCTGGGCTCATCTCCCTCTGCACACTCCGCACAGCCTGGTGCTCACACACTCTCTATACACAGCATATGTTGTAGGCCTCCTCGCCCTCTTCCAGCGCTTCTCCAGCCCAGACTGCCCTCTCCCATCTCTTCTTCAATCCCTTCAATTGTAACGCATCATCAAAGTCTCAAATGCTGCCCCTTCCAAGGAGCCGTTCCTGATTTCTGTCAGGATGACTTACTCCAGATGGATACTGTTTCTTGATTCTTCCCTTCCTGTTTCAGCCAAGTGCTCTCCATCTCCTGCAAAGAGCAATTCTTGTGGGAGAGCACCAGATCTGATCTGGCTCAGTGTCCCTCCCCAACTCCATCTGCCAGGACCTTGCACAAGACTGTTTCAATAATACTATGAAAGTGAAAGTGAAACTGTTGGTAGCTCAGTTGTATCCAACTCTTTGCGACCCCATGGACTATAGGCTACCAGGTTCCTCTGTCCATGGAATTCTCCAGGCAAGAATACTGGAGTGGTTTGCCATTCCCTTCTCCAGGGGATCTTCCTGACCCAGGGATTGAACCTGGGGCTCCTGCATTGCAGGAAGATACTTTACCGTCTGAGCCACTGTAGTTTTGCCAATAAAATTATACCAAGCAATAATACACCAGTAGTAATATACCAAGCAATATGTAGATGTTATTGGAATCACTTCTCACACCTCTCTGCTTTGTCCCTGGGAAGAGCAAGAGGCCAAGGCGTTCCTTTCATGGGCGCTCTGGGATTATAGCATCATGTGCAAGCCATGAGAAGCCGTATATATAAGAATAACACATCTTACTAAGACTGAGGTGGGGGCTCCTTTGAAGCACGCACATAGTGAAGTATGGAGTCAGCCCCAAGATGAGCTATCATCGAAGGCACCCCTGAGGCCTGGGACCCTGAGGACCAGCACAGCGTGCTCTGTCCATGCAGGTAGGTATGGGGAGGAAGTGTTGGGGAGATGAGGAAGAAAGGAGGCAAGTAGGAATGGGAAGGAAGTAAAAGACAATAAAGAAGCCCAAAGAGGGGAGAGGAAGGGTCGCCAAGGAATCCTGGTGTGTCCTCTGTTTTTTTTTTTTTTTTTAATCTTGGCTGTGCTGGGTCTCTGCTGCTGTGCAGACCTTTCTCTAGTTGCAGAGAGTGGGGGCCACCCTCTAGCTGCTTCTCATTGCAGTGGCTTCTCTTGTTTTGGCGCACAGGCTCTAGGGCACTCAGGCTTCAGTAGTTGCAGCTCCCAGGATCTAGCGCACAGGCTCAATACTTGTGGCACACAGGCTTAGTTGCTCTGTGGCATGTGGAATCTTACCAGATCAGGGATTGAACCCATGTCTCCTCAATCTTTACCACTGAGTCACCAGGGAAGCCCTGTCCTCTGGTCTTGTCAGACATTTGGGGGACAATCAGGAGAGTGCTGGAACAATATAGCACATCCTGCCTCACGTCTCTCTGCTGGTGCTGCTCTGGGGAAGCTTCGCGGGGTAACGTGTGCCACCTTGAGAAGGACAGTAGTGCAGGGCCAGGTCCCTGGAGTGAGTGGTGAGGACAAGGTGGGCTAGTGCCAAAAGTGGGGACAGGTCCCCTGCCACAGTCTGGGCTGACATGGGTCGCCTGGGTGCACGTGCCTTCTGCAGGGGACTGAGAAGTGATGGAGGAAGAGACGGCAGGGGAGAAGGCTCTGCCTCTACCACGTCCCTACTGGGGCCTTAGGCCCCCGCTGGTCCTCCCAGCACAGCTGTGTGCACGGACCCTCCCCTTTCCTGGGTGCACCTTTCTGAAAATGAACTGCTGAGCCCAGAGGTCATCCCAGGCCCTGCTCCTCAGCCTGTGTCCTTGAAGCAGCCATATCCTATGACCTTCTCGGTCATATGACAGGCTCCTTGATGTGCAATCCCGTCTTAGGTATCTTGGTTCTCTCTCCCCTCCCCTTAAACACACCCATATAAGTTGTCCCTAAACCTGAAGGGATGCCAGTGCTCAGCAAGGAATGAATAAAGCAAATGAAATCAGGCCACTGGGCTCAGCACACTCTGGGTCTTAACTGATAATACTCTGATCATGGGAAACCGTCATCAAATATTTGCACTGGCATCTCCACTTTAGGTCATCTGTCATTAGAACCGGAGTTGGACAGGAACCCAAGACCCTCCTCACTCAATTTGAAGAAACCACAGGGCTCAGTTTACCCCCTCTGCTGGGGGTGGGTTGAGGGAGTGACGGGCGTGGGGTGTGTGTATGTGTGTGTGTGTGTGAAAATCTTGCTTGTTTCAGAGGCTTTGGAGAACAATGCCTGTGCCTGTGAATGCGTGCTGAGAGCTGCCAGCTTCTGTCATGGTCCCATTAGGCATATGGGGATTCTGACCGGAAGTCCCTCTCGGGAAAGGCAGCTGTTCCCGTTCGCAGGTGGAGCATCCGCCTGACGTCACCGGAGCTGGAGGCAGACAGGCCCCTGGACAGCAGGGGACGAGGGCGGTGGCCTTCCAACACAGCCACCTGCCACCGCCTGACAGATTGACGCAAGAAAGGTGGAAACGGCCTGTTCCTGGCCTTCTCCGACCAGAGGAGGATTGAGAAATGTGTCTGGCATCGGTGCCGCAGGAGAATACATAAGCAGCCAACTCGCTTACTGGAAAAGAAATGAGCTCATCCGCCAAGCCAGCCTGAATCTTAATAGGAACACCATGCGGTGGGGTGGGAGGGCTGGAAGGGGGTTTTGTCCCAGCCTGGGGTCGGGGGCACGGAGTACTTTCCATCTCAGGCGCTGCCCCAGGAGCAGCAGAGTCCCTTGGAAAGCAGCAATGATTCTGAACACAATAGTCTTGAAGCCAAGAGCCAAAGTGGAGGAGAGAAATGCACCCAAGAAAAACGAGGCTTAAAATGAGAGTGGTCGGCAGGAACCCAGACTGCTGACCTGGCCCATCTGCCACATTTTCAGATGGAAAAGAACCAGGAAAGGTCTGATGACAATGAAGCCCACCAGTGTGCATTGTGGAGAAGGCCTATCACTCTTTCCCCCTCTTTATGCCAATAATATACATTAATCAAAAATAAATAAGCAGGGGGCTGGGGAGGGAAGGATTGGGAGTTTGGGGTTAAAAGACACGAAGTTAGAATGGATAAGCAACAAGGTCCCGCTGTATAGTACGCTAAGTCGCTTCAGTCGTGTCCGACTCTGTGCTACCACATGGACAGCAGCCCACCAGGCTCTTCTGTCCATGGAATTCTCTAGGCAAGAATAGTGGAATGAGTTGCCATTTCCTTCTCCATACTGTATAGTACAGGGAACTATTGTATAATACCCTGTAATAAACTATAATGGAAAATAATATGAACAAGAATATATATATATTACTGAATCACTTTGCTATACAGCAGAAATTAGCACAACCTTGTAAATCAATTATACTTGATTTTTTAAAAACCCCAAATAAATTAAATTTTAAAAAATTAAATATCAAGTTAAATAAATTTTTAAAAATCTCAAGTAAATAAATAAGCATAAAGAAGGGATGAAAACCCCTCATCGTCCCATATGCAGACATGGAGAGTGAGTATATGACACACTGAACCCACTCAGGTCTCTGACGAGCTCCTAGGTCATGAGGAGGCTGCTGGGGGTGTGATGGAGGTGGGTGTGTGAGGGGAGAGGAGGCTGTCAGGGAGAGAGCTGAAGCGACCTGAGCCATGTCCATCCGCTCCTGGGGACCGGGCGTGCATGGTGCTGGTCCCAAGTCCTCAGGACCCAAGATGCACTTGGTATGAATGGCCCAAGTCAGCCTGGGATGCGGTACCAGCCCTTACTTGTTCCCGTGTCCCTACTGCCCTCAGAGCTGGGGGTGGGGGGGGGGCAACTCCTGCTGAGCTCTCCCCTGAGGGTGAGGAGGAGGAGGAACTATGCTGCCAGGGCAGGTGGCAAGCCAGTCAGGGACCATAAAACCAGGCCTGGACTAGGACAGAAACAGAGGGACACCCAGGAGTGGTCAGTTGGAGAAATGGATCTGAGGGCGGGTCAAGAGGACCTATCCCTGACAAAGAGGGGAAGGAGAGCATGGTGTCTATGGTGATGGGACATTTTCCTCTGGGTATTACAGGACATAGAGAGAGAAAGTATGGGGGCAGAGGTTAAGAGAATTTAGGACACAGGTGAATCTGGAATGACTTTGGGCTAGCCCAGTGGACACATGTGGTAGAAATTTGGACAAGAGGCTCGGGAAAAGTTGATCACCATGATGGTTAGTTTTAGTGTCAACTAGACTGAGAAAAGGGATGCCCAGAGAGCTGGTAAAACATTATTTCTGGGTGTGTCTGTGAGGATACTTCCTGAAGAGATGGGCATTTAAGTTGGTGAACTGAATAAGGCAGAGGGCCCTCTCCAGTGTGAGTGGGCTTCACACTGAGCATCCAAATAGACAGACATCAAAAAGACAGAGAGAAGATAAATTCATTCTCTGCTTGGGCTGAGATGTCCATCTTCTCCTGCCCTAGCTCACTGGTGCTTCTGGTTTTCAGGCTTTCAGAATCAGATGGGAACTGGCACCACCAGCCCCACCTGATCCTCAGGTCTTCAGGCTGGAATTGAATTTCACCTCTGGCTTACCTGGTTCTTCAGCTTTCAGATGGCAGGTGGTGGGACTTCTCTGCCTCCATAACTCCATAAGCCAATTCCTTCAGTAAATCTGCTCTTATATATCCATCCACCTATATCCGATTGGTTCTGTCTCTCTGGAGAACCCTGACTAGTACAGGCACTTACCCTCCTGAGATCCAGTGGGAACCCATGAGAAAGTTGGTCTAGGAGTCCTTGGACTCAATGCCTGGTGAAGCAGGTAGGGTGGGTGGACACAGCTCAGGGAAAGAGCATCACCAGAGCAAAGAGGGCTGAGCAGAAAGCCCTGACCCTCCGAGGGTTTCTGGACATTCACTGGGCAGATAGAAAAGATGCAAAGAGGAGAAGTTGCAAAAGAGGGTCCAAGAAAGAATACACAGGGAGGTGTTGAAGGAGGAACATTTCCTAAAAATGATCCATTAGGGGTATAAGTGCAGCTTCCTGTTGACCCACAAAGCTACCTCCAAGAATCTGTCCTTCAAAACCACTTACACAAATGCTTGAAAACGCTTACAAAGATATTCATAGTTTTTGTAAGAGAGAAAAAATTGGAGGCAACCCCAGTGCATATGGCAGCAGCTGGCATGCTGTAGCACTTCATAAGCCATTCATTTAATGAATGAATAAATTCAATTTCATGAATAGGACTACTGATCACCTAAATTATGGAAGATCAATTCCCTAGGCAACTCCACTACCATGAAAACATTAAGTAGACTTACATTCAAGGGTGTTTATGGTGTCCTGTAAAGTGAAAAAGTCACCAAATGGACTCCTTTCTGAAAATACATATGTGTATATTTGCAAATATACACCTATGTTTTATGGGCTTCCCAGGTGGACCTAGTGGTAAAGAACTCAACTGCCAATACAGGAGTATATAAGAGACATGGGTTTGATCCCTGGGTCAGGAAGATTCCCTGGAGGAGGGCATGGCAACCCACTCCAGTATTCTTGCCCGGGAAATCCCATGGACAGGAGTGCCTGGTGGGCTACAGTCCATGGGGTCACAAAGATTCAGACATGACTGAAGTGACTTGGCATGCCCACACCTGTATATTATACATTATATAGTAACATTTATTTGCAAGGGATTTGTTTAGAAAGTGCTCTCAGGTGAAATTTTTAAGGGACTGAGGGAAGCAGGAAAGGGCAGAGAAATAAGCCAGGGAAGATCCTGGGACCATAGAAAGCCTCACCCAATCCCCAGGGGAGCTCTAGAGCATGAATGGAACCACAGAGCTGCCCCACCTCAAAGAAAGGGGACCAGATTTCTGTTCCTTCATGATGCAGTCATTGATTTCCCAGGTGGGCAGTGGTAAAGAATCCACCTGCCAATGAAGGAGACGCAAGAGATACGTGTTGGATCCCTAGGTTGGGAAGATTCCCTGGAGGAGGACATGGCCACCTACTCCAGTATTCTTGCTTGGAAAATTCTATGGACAGAGGAGCCTGGTGGGCTACAGTCCATGGGGTCGAAAAGAGTTGGACATGACTGAGCACACAGCACAAACACATATGATGCAGTCATTGGTTGGGGGCTGTCCCCATGGGACATGCTCTGACCTCCCAGACACTGCTGGGTGAAGCAGATCATTTCTGCTAAGGGTGATTCTCCAGAAAAGGTGCAACTCTGAACCATTAGCAGCTAGGATGGGTTTATTGGTCAGATGAACAACATCTAGGCAAGCACTAACAGTATCCAATGTAGATGTGCAAATATGTGTGTGTGTGTGCAGGTGTACAGAGAAAAATCTGGAAGAATATTCTCCAATGTATCAACAGCAGCTACCTCCAGAATTGGAGATGGGTGTTGGAGGAGGGCAATGAGAGAAGAAAGTGTTATATTTCACTTAATATGCTTCTGTCTTAGGTGCATTTTCTTGCATGTAGCATGCATTACATTTGTAATAAAAAAAAAACAAAAGGAGGTTGGCCAGCAGAGTTAAAAGATGCAGCTAGGCCAGGCTATCTAAAAATGGAGAAGTGCCCTAGTGGGTTCATAAGAACCCTCTGACTGCAAAGTGCTTGGGGATCAGGAATGGGAACACAGGGGAGCCATGAAATAGGACTAGCAGTTTAGCAGAGGATGTTGGAGACCAGAGGGGTGGCCAAGAGCCACACCTCCAAGCCATGCAGGGACCCTCAGCCAGATCAGCCTTTCTGGGGCTGAGTCTCCCTGTCTCTCCTCACTCTCAGCACTCTCTCTGTAATGAATGATTCTTTTCTTTCTCTTGAAATGAATGAACTGATGCTTAAGGAACTGATGCCAAGGGCTGGGATGTTCCTTCCCAGAAGATAAATCATACATATTGTCATGAGGGAGAACAGGAATTTGTCAGGAATTATGGTTCTTGGCCATCTGAGGTTCCTCTTAGAAACCAGAGTGCCAGGGCACCTGGCCCACTCAGAGGTGGTGAGTGGGGAGGAGGCAGTGAGCAGGCTGGCCCAGAGGACACTAGCCCCATGGGCAGCAGAGACCTTGCAGCCAACCCTCTGCCAAGCTTCTCTTGGGCCCTGTAGCCCAGCAACATCCTGGTCCCCATCGAGGGGTGGGAGCCAGGCTGAGAGCCTGACCACCAAATAAGGGTCACAGACAACACAGCAGGAAGTGAAACTCCGAGAGACTCAGCCAGTGTCTGCTGGCTCAAAGCAGGGGCCGTCACTCACTGGTGCCTGTCTCAGGGAGTCTGGGCTGCCACAGACCGGGTGGCTTAAAGAATGAACACGTTCTTCCCATAGCTGTGGGGGCTGGGAGGCCACGATCTGGATACCAGCAGGGTCAGGTTCTGCTAAGAACACCCTTTCTGGGTTAGTCAGCCACCTTCTCGATGTATCCTCACATGGCAGAGAAAGAAGAGAGGCCTAGCTCTTTTCTGCTTCTTATAAGGGCACTAATCCCATCATCAGGGTTCTACCCTCATGACCTAGTTATCACCAAAGGCCCCAGATCTGAATACCATTGTATTGTGGTTAAAGTTGCAACATATGAATTTGGGGAGGTCATAAACATGCAGTCCATACCTACAGTGATGTTCCAAGATGGTAAATCTTCAGGGGAAGACAACCTCATGAAGGTGCCTAGTGAATTTAGAACAACACTTAGTATGATGGTGATGACACTTAAGCGGGTGGTTCTGGCAAGATCTGAAAACATGGAGAGTGCCAAAGAAGGTGTTCTGTTGGAGCAGATGAACCTGTAAATGTGACTGGGCAAAGAAGTCACTCGCTAGGAATCACTGATGATCCCAGAGGGGACAGCCCAGCCCCTGCCTTAGCTCCTCAGAAACCCCCTATGGAATGTTTCTGTACCATGGCGAGCCTGTTTGACAAGCATGAAGTCAAGAGAAAGGAACGGAAATATTAATGATAGATGAATTGACATGATAAAGCAAGTAGGCAGGATAGGTTTAACACTCTAAAATCTCCATGTGCTAAGTTGCTTCAGTTCTGACCAACTCTTTGCAACCCTATGGACTATGGCCCACAAGGCTCCTCTGTCCATGGGATTCTCCAGGCAAGAATACTGGAGTGGGTTGCAGTTCCTTCCTCCAGGGGATCTTTCCATCCCAGGGATAGAACCTGCATCTCCTGCATTGGCAGGCAGGTTCTTTACCACTAGCACCACCTGGGAAGCAAAATCTCCATATGTAGAGCCAGCTTTTCTCTCTGTTGTTAAAGATGATCACAAGATTACACAAAATGATGCTTGGACATATGAGATATGTGGTTAGGGTGTTAGAGACAAGCCACTGTGGGTGACCATGGATCGCAGTTTAAAAATGATGGCTGTGGGTCACACAGACCAGTAATACCTTGACCAAATCATTTCAGAGTGGAATGTAGAGACCTGGAGTACAAACATGGGAGTAGCATGTGAAAGTAATTTTTACCCCAGATAGATTACAAAAATTATAGGGTAGTGGAAAAAAAGTGCAGTGCAAGTCGCTCAGTCGTGTCTGACTCTTTGTGACCCCATGGACGATACAGTCCATGGAATTCTCCAGGCCAGAATACTGGAGTGGGTAGCCTTTCCCTTCTCCAGGGGATCTTCCCAATCCAGGGGTTGAACCCAGGTCTCCCACATGGCAGGTGGACTCTTTTGCAGCTGAGCCACAAGGGAAGCCCAATGGAAAAAAAAGGAATAGACTTTATCCTCAGCAAAAGTAAGACACAGTAATGATCTATGGATTGAAATTATCTGTTTCTAGTCATGTCCTTCACCATCTCCTGGAGCTTGCTCAAACTCATGTCCACTGAGTCAGTGATGCCATCCAACCATCTCATCCTCTGTTGTCCCCTTCTCCTCCTGCCTTCAATCTTTCTCAGCATCAGGGTCTTTTCTAAGGAGTCAATTCTTCGCATCAGGTGATCAAAATACTGGAGCTTCAGCATCAGTCCTTCCAATGAATATTCAGGGTTAATTTCCTTTAGGATTGACTGGTTTGATCTTGCAGTCCATGGGACTCTCAAAGAGTCTTCTCCAACACCACAGTTTGAAAGCATCAATTCTTCAGCACTCAATCTTCTTTATGGTCCAACTCTCACATCCATACATGAATACTAGAAAAACCATAGCTTTGACTAGACGGACCTTTGTCTCTGCTTTTTAATATGCTGTCTAGGTTGGTCATAGCTTTTCTTCCAAGGAGCAAGTGTCTCTTAATTTCATGGCTGCAGTCACCATCTGCAGCGATTTTGGAGCCCAAGAAAATAAAGTCTGTCACTGTTTCCATTTCCAACTTTTTCACTCTCGTCTTTCACCTTCACCAAAAGGCTCTTTAGTTCCTCTTCGTTTTCTGCCATAAGGGTGTTGTCATCTGCATATCTGAGGTTATTGATATTTCTCCTTGCAATTTTGATTCCAGCTTGTGCTTCATCCAGCCTGGCATTTCATATGATGTACTTTGCATGTAAGTTAAATAACCAGGGTGACAATATACAGCCTTGATGTACTCCTTCCCTAATTTTGAACCAGTTTGTTTTTCCATGTCCAGTTCTGTTGCTTCTTGACCTGTATACAGATTTCTCAAGAGGCAGGTCAGGTGGTCTGATATTCCCATCTCTTTCAGAATATTCCACAGTTTGTTGTGATCCACACAGTCAAAGGCTTTAGTGTAGCCCACGAATTAAAAGTAGATGTTTTTCTGGAATTCTCATGTGTTTTATATGATCCAATGGACATTGGCAATTTGATTTCTGGTTCCTCTGCCTTTTTTTAAATCCAGGAAATTGTACATCTGGAAGTTCTTGGTTTATATACTGTTGAAGCCTAGCTCGAAGGATTTTGAATATTACCTTGCTAGCATGTGAAATGAGTGCAATTGTGCAGTAGTTTGAACATTCTTTGCTCTTCTTTGGGATTGGAATGAAAACTGACCTTTTCCAGTCCTGTGGCCACTTCTGAGTTTCCCAAATTTGCTGGCATATTGAATGCAGCACTTTCACAACATCATCTTTTAGGATTTGAAACAGGTCAGCTGGAATCCCATCACCTCCACTAGCTTTGTTTGTAGTGATGCTTCCTAAGGCCCACTTGACTTCACATTCCAGGATGTCTGGCTCTAGGTGAGTGATCACACCATCATGGTTATCTGGGTCATTAAGATCTTTTTAGTATAGTTCTTTTGTGTGTTTTTGCCACATCTTCTTACTATCTTTTGCTTCTGTTAGGCCCATACCATTTTTGTCCTTTATCGTGCCCATCTTTACATGAAATGTTCCCTTGTTAGCTCTAATTTTCTTGACGAGATCTCTAGTCTTCCCATTCTCTTGTTTTTCTCTATTTCTTTGTATTGTGCACTTAATAAACTGAAATCTGCTTAGAATTCACACAGGGAGAAGATGACCTGGAGAGGATTCCTTGTGAGCAGCAGATCTCAGGAGACAATCACAAAACCCACCTTTCCTATAGGCAAGGGGCACACTCTGGAGTGATAGTCTTATATCCATGACTGTGAGACAGCGGGAGCAGTAAGCAGGAGGCAACAGAAGTGCTGGGACTTCCTGGTGGTTCAGTGGTTAAGACTGCATGCTTCCATTGCAAGGGCCATGGGTTCAATCCCTGCTCAGGGAACTAAGATCCCAGATTCCACTCAGCTTGGTGAAATAAATAAATAAACTGTTTCTAACAAAAAAAAAAAAAAAAAAAGGAAGAAGTGCTATAAAAACATCCAGAGAGTGAGGCTGCAATTCTCAGAAACTTCCAGTAAAAAACATTCCCTAAAATAACCTCCCGCTGATATTGAAGCAAGGAATATCCAACTCATTACACAGTGAACTAAAAGGCTGCTGGCATGGCATCAACATAAAGAAAATCCCAGGGGGCGAAAGTAAGTAAGATCAGCAAAAATTACCAGGCCAAAAAAAAAAAAAAACCTCATCTGAAAAATGTTACCATAAAATGTTAACAACAAAACATCTTTCTATGAATTAAAAAAAACTTTACAAAGTAACAACGTATTTGAAGGAAGATCACAAAGCAGAAATACAAAATAGTGAGAAAACCAAAGAGAATAAAAAAAGAGTATAGCATTTCCTTTGTGGTGATAAGAATCTACCTGCCGATGCAGGGAACACAGCTTGGATCCCTGATCCAGGAAAATCCCACATGCTGTGAGCTCGCACTCTAGAGCCCATGCTGCTGCTAAGTCGCTTCAGTCGTGTCCGACTCTGTGCGACCCCATAGATGGCAGCCCACCAGGCTCCCCCGTCCCTGGGATTCTCCAGGCAAGAACATTGGAGTGGGTTGCCATTTCCTTCTCCAGTGCATGAAAGTGAAAAGTCAAAGTGAAGTCGCTCAGTCGTGTCCGACTCCTAGCGACCCCATGGACTTCAGTCTATCAGGCTCCTCCGTCCATGGGATTTTCCAGGCAAGAGTAATGGAGTGGGGTGCCACTGCCTTCTCCGCTAGAGCCCATGCTCCCCAACAAAAGAAACCACTGCAATGAGAAGCCTGAGCACCCCAACTAAAGAGTAGACCCTGCTCACCACAACTAGAAAAACCTGTGTGCAGCAACAAAGACCCACAGCCAAAAATAAATAAAGAAAACTCTTTTTAAAAAGAGTATACACACGAGGGAA
Source organism: Bos taurus (assembly GCF_002263795.3). NCBI lineage: Eukaryota > Metazoa > Chordata > Mammalia > Artiodactyla > Bovidae > Bos > Bos taurus. Next base: position 13,295,202 of record NC_037355.1, on the reverse strand, counting down.
ACATATTAAAGGACCTGGAGGATAAAAATGAGATAGGCAATCAAAATGAAACTCACAAGAAAGAGCTAAAAGAGTTTGAGAGAAAGAAAGAAGGATTTGAGACAGAGATCAGAGTTAACATATTTGGCGTATAAATAATTGTAAGTGTCCCTCATCTGTTTTTTAGAAACGGATTTTCAGATTACATCACAAAATAAAACCCAACTCTAAGCAAATACAAGATAAGTACCAACAGATGGACAAATATACCAGGCAAACGTTAATAAATAAAATCACTCCCTCATGCACTTCTCTCTGTTAATCACATTCTTTAAACATGTCTCACCGAGCACGAACTGCAAGAACTACACACTTCCAAACTAAAGGCTTTACAAAGACAACTGTGTTCATCTTGTCACGCAGCGTTGAAACATATCTCAGAGTATCACTCTATAAAATGCTGTGTTTAGAAGTGTTTGGTTCCTGTAGTTCATGATGAAAATGCAAAATGGTATAGCCACTCTGAAAACAGTTAATAATTTTCTTAAAAAGTTATAGATACCCTTACTATATGACCCAGTAATCCTACTCTTGGGGATTCATCCTACAGAAGAGAAGACTTACATTCCCACAAACACCTGTACACAAACGTACCCAGCAGCTCTATTCATAACCGCCAGAAAAGTGAAGTGAAAGTTTTAGTCCCTCAATCATGTCCAACTCTTTGTAGCCCCAGGGACAGTAGCCTGCCAGACTCCTCTGTCCATGGAATTCTCCAGGCAAGAATACTGGTGTGGCTAGCCATTCCCTTCTCCAGGGGATCTTCCTGACCCAGGGATCAAACCCAGGTCTCCTACACTGGGGGTGGATTATTTACCGTCTGAACCACCAGCTCATAACTGCCAAAACCAACCCAAATTTTCTATGATAGACAAATGTCATATAGCCATACAATAGAATACTACTTCACAATGAAAAGAAACAAAATACTGATGCCCAGAACAATTTGGATGAATTTCAAGGTATTGTGCTTAGTGAAAGTAGCTGGTCTCAAAAGGTTATAGACCATATGATTCTACTCCAACGTAATTTTCTAAAAGACAAAATTATAGTGATAGAGAACAGATCAGTGGTCTATAGGAGCTAGAAATGAGGGGAGGGTGTGAATAGCATAAGTTTTTTTTTTAGGTCATAGAACAAGTTTGTATCCTAATTATTGTGATCGCTATGTAAATATATATATATATTGTATACAAATACATATACATGTTTCATAACTCATTGAGCTATACACCAAAAGAATTTTTTAAAAGTCAGTTTTACTGTATAATTATTTTTAAATAAATGCATTTAGTCATTTAAAGAAAAAATAAACTGAGAGAAAACCTAAAGAAGTCATTAACAAAGATAAAAACATAAATTGGTGATTTGGAAAAAAGAAAAATAGCATAATTGATGAATAAATTCAAAACCTGGTTGTGGGAAGGCTGGTGGTAGGCTAGAATCTATACACCACCTACATGAGGAAAAAGGGTTTTATTAATGTCACAAAGAACAAATGATAAGAGAGAAATAACCAGAAACAGAAGATTAAAAGAATTACAAATACTTATGTGGTCAATTATATTCAAATATGTTTGAAAATATTTAAGAAATTAATAATTTCCTAGAAAAATATAACTTTATTAGAACTAACTTCAAAAGAGTTAGGAAATTTAAATAGAGTGATTTGCAAGAAGGAAATAAGATTGTTGTTACAAGTTGAATTGTGTCCTCCAAAATTTATATATTGAAATTCTAACCACCAGCAACTCAAAAGGTGCTCTTGTTCAGGGATACAGTTATTGAACATGTAAACAGTTAAGTTAGGATGTGTTAGCTGCTCAGTTGTGTCTGACTCTTTGCGACCCCAGGGACTGCAGCCTGCAAGGATCCTTTGTCTATGGGATTCTCCAGGCAAGAATACTGCAATGGGTAGCCACTCCCTTCTCCAAGGGATCTTCCTGACCCAGGGATCGAATCCATGTTGCCTACACTGCAGGCAGATTCTTTACCACCTAAGCCACCAGGGAAGCCCAAGTTAGGATGAAGTCTCACTAACTTGCATTAGAGCAGGTTGGGACTAATACAGCAAGACTGATGTCCTTATAAAAAGAGGAAATGTGAACACAGACGCAGGCACACAGGGAGATGCCACATGAAGATGGGAGCTATGCAGCCACAGAACACGCGGTCCCCAGAAGCTAGGAGAGAGGCCTGGGACAGGTCCTTCCCTAGACCCTTCGGAGGAGCGTGGCCCTGCCAACACCTTGATATCAGACTTCTGAACTCCAGAACTGGAGACAAGAAATTTCTGTCATTGAAGCCACTCAGTTTGAGGTACCCTACTATGGCAGCACCAGCAAACTAATATTGTTTTCAATGAATTATTCTCCAGGATAGCCTTAGATAATTGTATAAGATAATTTACACACACACACAAAAAAAGATAATTTACACAGTTTTTTAAAAAAATAAATAATGATACTTTCAGTGCTTTTTAAACTACTACAAAGTGGTGAAAATGAGAAAAAACTTCTAATGTCTTCCTATGAAGTAAATTTAACATTGAAACCTGACGAGGAGTGTACCAATAAAAAGGGAGAAAATATAGACCGATCTGAATTATTAATTCCAATTTTAAAATCCTAAATTGAATATTCAAAAACAAAACTTATCAGTGGACTAAAATAAAAATACATCAGTATGACTAAGTAGAATTTATTCCAAGAATAAGAGGATAACTGAATATCAGGAAATTAATTCATGAATGTGATGGCTCTAAATAAAAAAATTAGATTGCCTTCACAGACCATAAAAAATTTATATCCAGTCTTAGTTTAAATATTTTAAATGAAAAAGAATATATTAATACTTCATAATATGATAAATGTATATCTACATCAAAAATTCATATCACTAGAAAAATTCCTATCAGTGTCAGAAACAAAACAAGATGTCCTCTATGACATTATATCTAATATAGTACTCAAGGAAGCAGCCAATACAATTAGATAAGAGAAATAAATTGGCAGAAATATTGGAAAGAGAAACCATGGTATGACTGTATATCTGAAAAATCCAAGATAATCAGTGTTTTGAAACAGTATAACAAACAAAACACATTTATTGAATTAGCAAAGAACAAGGACTTCCCTGGTGATCCAGTGGCTAGGTCTCCATGCTACCAATGCAGGGGGTCTGGGTTTGACCCCTGGTAGGGAAAATAGCTCCCACATGCCACCAGTAAAGATCCAGTGTGCACAGCTAAGATCCAGCACAGCCGAATAATTAAAATAAACATTTTTAAAAATTAGCAGATAACAAAATTAATCCACTAAAATCCATAGCTTTTCACATATAAAAGCAATAATCAAGCAGAAAATATGAATTATCAACCCAATAACAAAAAGACAAATAGTGTAATTTTTAAACTGGGCAGTTGAGTGCATACCATTAAAGACGACACACAAATGGTCAAGAAACATAAGAAAAAGTGTTCAGCATGATTAGTCATTTGGAAACATACATCAAAACCACAATGATATACCACTCAGCATGATTAGTCACTTGGAAACATACATCAAAACCACAATGATATACCCCTTCACGCTCTCCAGGAGGTTATAATAAAAAATATGGACAATAACAAGTACTGATGAGGATGCATAGAAACTGAAACTCTCATAAACTATTGATGGGAATATAAAATGGTGAGCCACTTTAGAAAAGTCTGGCAGTTCCTTAAAATGCTAAAAATAGAGTTACTATATGACCCTGTAATTCCACCCTTAGATATATCTACAATATTGTAATTTATAAGAAATATATATTTGGCCACTCAGATGACCAATATATTTTTCTCATATATTTTTGTCTTTGTTCATAGTTCCCGGCTTACAGTTCCCCAAACGCTTTCTATCTCCTGAGTAATAAGAAAAATGGGATTATCTTCTTTTACAATATTTATATTTCGTTCTTGTCTCAGTTCCTGAAATGGCTTCAGAATGTCTTGTTATTTGTAACAAGGCCCTTTCCACCACACTAGGTTTATGTTAATAAGGTGATTTTTGGTAAACACCTAAAGATAGGGGCTGGTTGTCAAGGGAACTGACCATAAATGGTGGGTTGGAACTTTCAGTCCCACCCTCTGATTTCCGGAGATGGGGGAAGGGCTGGATGTTAAATCAGTCACCAATGATTAGTGATTTAATCAATCACACCCATGTAAGGAAGCCTCTAGAAAACCCAAAAGGACTGGGCTAAGAGAGTTTCCAGGTGGTTGAATACATGGAGACTTGGGGAGAGGGGCACCCTCAGGGAGAGAGCATGGATGCTCTGCACAACTTTCACATGCCCTATGCATATCTTCCATTTGACTGTTCCTTAGCTATATCATTTTATAATAAACTAGTGATCTAGTAAGCAAAATGTTTCTGTGAGCTCTATGAGCCAGTCTAGAAAATTAATCCAACCCAAGAAGGAGGTTATTGGAACTTCCAATCTATAGCTGCTGGGCAGAAGCTCGGGTGACGACCTGAGTTTTTAGTATTTATTTATCATTTAAAGATGCCAGAGCCTGGACTTTTGATTGGCATCTGAAGTGACAGATGTGGGGAAGGTGGTCTCGTGGGACTGAGCCCTTAACCTGTAGAATCTGTAAACAGTGTCAGAATTGAGTTGAGTTGTAGGACTCTTAGCTGAAGTCCAAGAATTGCATGATGGTGAGGGAAATCACCCTACACACACCTTGGAACTGATTTCAGAACCTCTTAATACCAAGAGAGTTAAAGGCAGGTCCACACAAAAACTTGTACATGAATGTTCATAGTGGCATTATTAATAGCAGCCAAAATATGGAAATGACCTAAATATCTATCAGCAAATGAATGGATAAACAAAATGTGGTGTGGCTACACAGTGAAATACTATTTGGCAGTAAAAAATGAAGTACTGATGCATGTTGCAACGTTAATGAATTTTGAAAACACTATGCTATGCAAAAAATGCTATTCACAAAAGACCACATATTGTATGATTACATTTACGTAAAATGTCCAGAACAGACACATCTACAGAGATAGAAAGTAAATTATTTGCTGTTTGGGGCTGGAACAGGTGGGGGTAGGGGGAGGAGTGGGAATTGGACTGAATGCTAATAATCACCTGGTTTCTTTTAGGGGTCAATGGTATTCTAAAATTAGTGTGTAGTGATGTTTCCCAACTCTGTGAATATGCTAAAATCCACTTTAAATGAGTGAATTTTATGGCATGTGAAATATATGTCAATAAAGTTCTAAAAAAGAAAACATCAGTTATGAAAACGCTTCAATTTCAATATAGTACTATTAAGTCAAAATGCCTAGGAGTAAACTCCAGAAATATGCAAGACCTATATGTTAAATTTAAAATGAAGATGGACTTCCCTTGTGGTCCAGTGGTGAAGAATCTGACACGGGTTCCCTGGTGCAGGAAGATTCAACACGCTGTGGGGTAATTAAGCCCTTTTGCCACAACTACTGAAGCCCACACACTTTAGAACCCACGTTCCGCAGCAAGAGAAGCCACCACAGTGAGAAGCCCCCACAGTGAGAAGCCCGTGCCCTGCAACTGGAGAGTCGCCCTGGCTTGCTGCAGCTAGAGACAGCCCACACGCAGCAGTGAAGACCTAGGTCAGCCAAAAAAGAAAAAAGAAAGAAAAAATTAAAATAAATTAATTAATAAAGAATAAAGTAGATACATTTCAAAAATTAATAAAATGAAGAAAGCCTTAAGATATTAGCACTGGAGAAACAAAAAAGAATTTTTGAACAAATGGGAGTGGGTATGAAGAAACAATAACATAAAAAGGGGAATTCTCTCTGATTTACTTCATAAATTTAATATGAACCCAGTGAAAATATCAATAGACTTTTTTTAACTAGACAAACTGGTCCTTAAATATACACTGGAAAGTTTAAAAAAAAAACAACCCAAAGACTGTTGAGTAAGACTCTGAGGAAGAAAAGCAAGGATGGAGCAACAGTTCCATTAGTTATTAAAATTTTTCTAAAGCCTCAGTGACTAAAAGAGTACGGTATTGATTTCATGGACATTCAGATGGATCAATGGAATAGATTTTAAAACCCAGTGATGGATTCAGAAAGAGCATATTAGTGTGCAACATAGGGTAGAATCTCAAAGAATGAAGGAAGATGGATTTTTTAATAAATAATTTGGTGACAACTTGGTACCCATTTTGAAATAAAATTAGTATATCTGTACTTGATCCATTAAACCAGAAAAATTTCCAAACAGATCAAAGACTACAATATTAAAAACTGAACAAAAATGTTCCAGAAGAAAGAATTTTTGGAAGATTCTTTTTAAAACTTTGAAGGAAGGAAAGCCTTTCTTACCATGACTCAAAATCTAAAGTACATGAAAGAAAAGATTGATAAATGTGTCTATAAGAGAATTTAAAAAAATACTATAAACAGTATCAAAAGAGAAATAATAACCTGGAGGAAACACTGTATCTCATATCAGACCAGAGAGCTAATCCTTCTAATATACAAAGAACTTCTAAGAATTATCATGAATAAGACCAATAATTCAGTTCTAAATGTGTAAAGGTGATGGGCTTCCCTGGTGGCTCAATCAGTAAAGAATCTGCCTGCAATGCAGGACAGAGAGTTCCATTCCTGGGTCAGTAAGATTCCTGGAGGAGGGCATGGCAACCCACTCAAGTATTCTTGCCTGGAGAATTCCATGGACAGAGGAACCTGGTGGGCTAGTCCACGGGGTTGCAAGAGTCAGACAGACTGAGCAACTACACCACCACCACTAGAATGTTCATTAAAAAAAAAAATACAAAACTCTGGAAACATGCTTAACATCATATCGAGAGAAATGCAAATTATAACCACACTAAAAACTATTTTCACCTATCAGATTGGCAAAATCTTTTTAAAATGTGAGATACTCTGTCTGAGGCTGGGGCTCTTGCCCACTGCTGGTTGGAGTATAAATTGGTCCACCCCTATGGAGAGCAATTTAATTATCAGAAATGACAAAATTAGATGCCCTTGACTCAGCATGTCCAATCTGAAGGTGGCGGTTATCCTACAGACATCCTTTCACACATGTGAAGTGGTGCAGGCTACTCACTGCAGTTTTTTCATGGTAAATGTTATTTGGAAACGACCAAAATGTCTATCGGACTGGGCCTTATACCATGCTGGAGAGAGCTGAGGAGCAGGTCAGGAGACTGAAAGAAAAGGTTGAGAACATTTCATAAGACAGCAAAGAATAAAGCATTTAAAACTATAAAAGTGGGCTTCCCTGGTGGCCCAGTGGCTAAGACTCCATGTTCCCAGTGCAGGGGACCCAGGTTCAATCCCTGGTCAGGGAACTAGATCCCACAAGCCGCAAATAAGACTTGGCACAGCCATATAAATAAATAAATATTGGAAAAAAAAAAAAAAACTATAGAAGAAAGCTAAAAGATATGGAGCATAGATATGGAAGTGCCAACATCCAGAAGAGAAGGAGGCGATGGAATCCTCCAAAAGAGAGAGAGAGATCTGAATAAAGGTAAAGATAAATCTCCCAGAAATAAAGACTTCAGATTGAAGGGGCTCATAAAGTGTCAAACAGAAAAGATAAAGACACACTCACTCTCATTACAGTGACACTTAAGAAAATGAGAGACAAGAGAAAATTCTGAAAGCTTCCAGAGAACACTTACATAGAAGAAGGCTGAGCACCAAAAAATTGATACTTTTGAATTGTGGTGCTGGAGAAGACTCTTGAGAGTCCCTTTGACTGCAAGATCAAACCAGTCAATCCTAAAGGAAATCAACCCTGAATATTCATTGGAAGGACTGTTGCTAAAGCTGAAGCTCCAAAACTCTGGCCACCTAATGTGAAGAGCTGACTCACTGGAAAAGATGTGGATGCTGGGAAAGATTGAAGGCAAAAGGAGAAGGGGGAGGCAGAGGATGAGATGGTTAAATCGCATCACCAACTCAAAGGACATGAGTTTGAGCAAACTCTGGAAGATAGTGAGGGACAGGGAAGCCTGGCATGCTGTAGTCCATGGGATTGCAAAGAATCAGTTATGACTTCGTGACTAAACAACAACAACAATCATATTGGCTTTAAACCTTTCAAAAGCAACACGGGAAGCAACAGGGCAATTGAAAAATATTTTAAAGTATTTAAGAAAAAGAAATTTGAAACTAGAAGGGTTTTTTTTGAAACTAGAATTTTAATCTCCAGCCAATTTTTCATGAAAACCTAAGGATATATTAAAAATACGCTGAGCCATAGATAGGGCCTCAGGTTTTCACTCAAAGATTCAAAAAAAAATCCACAGTGAGAATTGTTGTTTAGTTGTTAAGTCATGTCTAACTCTTTGCAACCCCATGGACTGTAGCCCGCCAGGCTCCTCTGTTCTTGGGATTCTCCAGGCAGGGATAGTGGAGTGGGTTGCCATGCCCTCCTCCAGGGGATCTTCCCAGCCCAGGGATTGAACCCAGGTCTCCACACTGCAAGCGTATTCCTTACCGTCCGAGCCATCAGGGAAGCCCCCTATCTCTCAGAGTTTGCTCAAATACCTGTCCATTCAGTTGGTGATGTTATCTAACCATCTCATGAGAATAGTTCTAGAGAAAATACAGAAATAAGAAGAGAAGGAAATTCAGAAGTATGCTCTAGAAGATGTAGGCAATAAGGATCCTCAAATACATCAGCAAACATTGTCTTTGTTTTAGAAAGAAATGAGGGATAGAAAAAAGAAAGAAAGGAAGACATGGAAAAATTGAAGTAAGAGAAAGGAAAGCAGGAAGGAAGGGAAGCAGGGAAGAAGGAAGGGAGGTAGAGAGGGAGGAAAAAAGTATAACACCAAAGAGAAGAAAGCGTATTTATGGCAACTAAGAACTGAGATTCTAAACAACGTCAACATGACAAGGACTGGAGGAACAAGAATAAAACATTGAAAGCACTGTGAACATCTAATGTACTTTCATTGTTAGAGGAAAGATGTATATATTAATATGCTTAAGAAACCAGAAGAGGTAAATAAACAGGTATGTGGATTTTAAGGCAATTGCCTCATGAGTATAAGTAAAATAATAGTTGTAAGCTTAAATCTGAAAGAAAACAATGTATTCAATGGAAAAAAGTAAAAAGAAATATGAAACAAGTACACAGAAATAATTACAAAGTATATAAAAAGTGTTAAATCCAACAATTAAAAGGCTGAGAGTAAAACAACAGCAACAAAACAGTATCCAACAATATGTGGTCTCCAGAAGAAACTTTTAAAACAAAGAGTCACAGAAGAATTGAACATAAAAGGTGCAAATAGCCATTCCATGAAAATAGATGTCTAACAAAAAGCTTATGGAATAACTGTAATACTTACATTGTATCTGAGGTTTCATCTGTTATACTATTTTATGTATAATTAAGAAAGAAAAATCCCTACCAGCTAAATCATGAAACAATTCTTTCTTATCACATAGAATTTTTAATATCTATATTAAAGTAACTCTTGGGACTTCCCTGGTGGACCAGTGGTTAAACTCCGTACCTCCAGTCAGGGGATAGGGGTCCGAGCTCTGCTTGTGGAACTAGGTCCCACGTGCCACACGGTATGGCCAAAAGATAAACAAATAAAATGAAAAATTCTTTAGACCCACTTAGATACAGATTTTTATCATATATCACCCTTGTTCATACATAAAAAGGAAAATTAAAACTTCTTCACATCTGAGTATAACTCTTCTGAATTACTTTTTCATTCAGTTACTCAAGCTTTTAAGTACACTAACAGGTCCTCTGGGACAATAAGAGATTCGTGATGAAACATTGTTTAAGAATGCCCCACTCTTCCCTTTGGCACGGTTCTCTCTTCCAAGACACTGACATCAATCTGCAAGTTGATGAGTGTTTTTACAATCTTACCAGAACTTGCCAGTGGAAGGTTTTTGGATAACAAACAGAAATCCTTTTCCTTCTTCAAGCAGATCTTAAACGGTTTGTCGGTGGAATCATCAAGGGGTCATACTCTGGTCATGCCTTGTGGAAATAACAACCAACTCAATTCACTTTTCAGTGAGTTTATTTTTTAGCTGATCAGATGCATCAAAACAGATGTACTTGGTTGGCTGCTTAGGTTGCCTAGACACCTATTCCAGATTCTCTAAGTTAGCCTGCTGTCAGTTTACCTCATGTCCTACTTTTCTTTTTAGCGCAAGCACAGTAGCATATTTGGGGAAACATCTCACTCTTGGTTATTGCTCTGTGGTTTAAAATTAAATCCGGTGGCAACTTTTGATTTGGGTAGTTATTCATAGCAACACAGTGACGCAGTACTTTTTATAACCTGTGCTCAGAACAAGGCAATGTTAGCAGTGGCTCCATGAAAGCATCAGGGTTTTATTAGTATTTATTTGATGTAATTCATAGCTTCACGTTTTTTCCCAACTGAAATGTGTTGTTGTTGTTGTTTAGTCGTCAAATCACATCCAACTCTTTTGCAACACCAAGGACTGTAGTCTGCTAGGATCCTCTATCCACGGGATTCTCCAAGCAAGAATACTGGAGTGGGTTGCCATGCCCTCCTTCAGGGGAATCTTCTCGACCCAGGGATCGAACCCACATCTCTTAATCTCCATTGGCAGGTGGGTTCTTTACCACTAGTACCACCTACGAAGCCACTGAAACATGTGTTACTGGAAGTGAAATAGCTTCAGATCAAGTCAGCAGGAATTTTCTGACAAAATTGATACATGATATCTTGACTAAAGTCCTACATGACATATCAGTAGGCCATGCCTGCCACTTGTTTTTAATTTTCTTCATCCATTCCAAGAAATCTAACAAAGTATCTTCCCTCTGACTGGAGCACGTGGTGATAATAGGCAGCCCTTCTGCATGATTCTTAGTAACAAAAGAAATACACCTCATCTACTTGTATCTTCAATTCTCCGGTTCCACAAAGCATGTGATTATTGCTTTGCATAATAATTTAGAATTTCAGTCATTTTTCAATGACAGTCTTTTAAATATTGAATGTATTACCTATTTCCATGTCTTTCTGCATCTATTATAACTTTTCATTATTTCACTAGCAAATTATAACACAGCAATTAAACTCAACACATTATATAGTGCCAACTGCTGCTGCTGCTTCGTCGCTTCAGTAGTGTTCGACTCTGTGCGACCCCATAGATGGCAGCCCACCAGGCTCCCCCATCCCTGGGATTCTCCAGGCATGAACACTGGAGTGGGTTGCCATTTCCTTCTCCAATGCATGAAAGTGAAAAGTGAAAGTGAAGCCGCTCAGTCGTGTCCGACTCTTCTCGACCCCATGGACTGCAGCCTACCAGGCTCCTCCATCCATGGGATTGTCCAGGCAAGAGTACTGGAGTGGGGTGCCATTGCCTCCTCCGATATAGTGCCAAAGATGTACATAATTCGACTGAAGTTTTGACAAGAAGAACAGCTATCATTATGTGCACATAAATACAAGCAATGACAACTGGGTCACATCTGCTGTTTCTGTGACAGCAAGTGTAAGAAGCAACTCAATTTAGAGAGGTTAAAATGTGGAAAGCTGCTTGACTTAGAAACAATGAAATATGGTATCTCACAAAACAGAATTTAGGATAAAATGTTAGGCAAAATTAAGGTGTTGTGAACTACTTAAAGGAAAAATAAAATATACATATCACACTCATGAAAATATATGCCACTACCATGCTAGTAACAAAATACAGAAAGCCACAGTGAACAAAATTGCAACTGTACAGAGATGGACCAATATTTTCACTTGCCATTTCAGAAACTGATAGATCAAGCAGACAAAGACTCTCACACATCAAGATGTGAAACTATAATAAACAGACATAGAGAGAGAACTCCAAGCCCAACAGATAGTTGGAACACACTGAATTAGAGCACAATTGGAACATGCACAAAACTTGACCATGCACTAGGAAACAAATAAATTTTAAAGGATGAATTTCACACGGAATGTGATTCCTAAGCACAATACAAGACAAAACCAGGATAAGAGAGGTTTTTATTTTCTAATCTCACAATTCTTGGAAATAAATATAATCCTTGGGTTAAAAAAAAGAAATTGAGGGATACTTAAGACTAAAAAATAAAAACACAACTTGTAAAAAAAAGTCCATTTTCAGAGGGAAAATTATAGCATTAAGTGCATTTTTGAAAAAGTAAGATTAAGAACAAACAAGCTAAGCATTCAATTTAAAAAGTTGGAAAAACAGCAAAGCCAAAGAAAGAAACAAGACAGAAAGTAATGATAACTGTCAGGACAGAGATCAAGTAAATAGAACAGTAAAGATTAACAAAAGCAAAACAAGTCATTGTAAAAATTAAAAATGGAAACATATTACCATATGTAAAATAGATAGCCAAAGGGAATTTGCTGTATGGCTCAGGAAACTCAAACAAGGGCTCTGTATCAACCCAGAGAGGTGGAGTGGGGTAGGAGTTGGAGGGAGATTCAAACAGGAGGGGATGTGTGTATACCTATGGCTGATTCATGCTGAGATTTGACAGAAAACAACAAAATTCTGTAAAGCAATTATCCTTCAATAAAAAAATAAATTAAAAAAAAAAAAAGACAGACACGTGTCTCACAATACTCCTCAAGGAAAAAAAGACAAGTATTAATACAAAAGAAAGTATGACAGACAGAAAGTGCAGAACTAAAAGGGTAATAACTACAAACACAGGGGATGTTTTTTTTAGAATAATAGATGAATAGTTTTGTTACATGTGAAAAAATTTTAAATTCTAAGTGAAATGAATAATATCCTACAAAAATATAGAAAGTCAAAAGTACATAAGAAGAATGTGGATAGTTACACCAGGAAAAATTAACAAAATTAAACTGATAGTCAAAGCTCTCCTTTCTACCCTCATCCCTTCTTCAAAATAACCATCCAAACAAATTCTGGCCAAAATGGCTAAATCCAAGAATGAAGCAGGAAAAGTACATTGTGGTACATTTTCTTGTACCAGAAAGCAAGAAAGTGCTTGAAAACTCATTAGGCATGACGAAGGACACAGTATTCAGAGTGAAGAGGCTCCCGCTGGCAAAACCCGAGATAATCTGAGAGTGAAAATGAAAAACGGCAGCAATAGATTATAAGACAGCAGATAAAAATAGAATACACAGTATCATACTATTACCAAAGGTTAGCAAATGAATGAATGGATGACTGTTCTTCTTTACAAGGAATGATCTAGAGTTAGAAACCACCATTCTGTAGCACAATTGTAATAATTGATTCAGTCAAAAAAAAAAAAAAAAAATCAAGGGATGCTAAAACCATCAGACAAGTTAATTGATAAATAGATTATTTATACAGATTAGTTCAGTTCAGTCGCTCAGTTGTGTCTGACTCTGAGCGGACTCAGACCCCATGGACACCAGCCTTCCCTGTCCATCACCAGCTCCCAGAGCTTGCTCAAACTCATGTCTGTCGAGTCAGTGATGCCATCCAACCTTCTCATCCTTGGTCGTCCCCTTCTCCTCCTGCCTTCAATCTTTCCCAGCATCAGGGTCTTTTGCATCAGGGTCTTTTCCAGTGAGTCAGTTCTTTGCACCAGGTGGCCAAAGTACTGGAGTTTCAGCTTCAGCATCAGTGCTTCCAATGAATACTCAGGACTGATTTTCTTTAGGATGGACTGGTTGGATCTCCTTGCAGTCCAGGGGACTCTCAACAGTCTTTTCCAACACCACAGTTCAAAAGCATCAATTCACTTTCCCTTTTCACTTTCCTGCATTGGAGAAGGAAATGGCAACCCACTCCAGTGTTCTTGCCTGGAGAATCCCAGGGAGAGGGGAGCCTCATGGGCTGCTGTCCATGGGGTCGCAGAGTCGGACATGACTGAAGCAACTTAGCAGCAGCAGAAGGAGCTTTCTTTAATGGTCCAACTCTCACATCCATTCGTGACTACTGGAAAAAAACCATAGCTTTGACTAGATGTACCTTTGTTGGCAAAGTAATGTCTCTGCTTTTTAATATGCTAAGTTAGTCATATCTTTTCTTCCAAAGAGCAAGCTACTTTTAATTTCATGGCTGTAGTCACCATCTGCAGTGATTTTGGAACCCAGGAAAATAAAGTTCGTCACAGTTCCCATTGTTTCCCCATCTATTTGCCATGAAGTGATAGGACCAGATGCCATAATGTTCATTTTTTGAATGTTGAGTTTTAAGCCAGCTTTTTCTTTCTCCTCTTTCACCTTCATCAAGAGACTCTTTAGTTCCTCTTCACCTTCTGCCATAAGGGTGGTGTCATCTGTTCATCTGAGGTTATTACTTATTAGTTTTATCTAATTGGCCCACTTGGCTGATTTCAAGCCACCAACATGAGAACATGAGGTCTCTGAGTGTAGAGGGAAGAGATGGGCACAGTTGGTTCTCATGAGGCTGGTCTGAGCGGCTCCATTACAAAAATCAATAAGAAAAGAAAATTCAATGGGAAAATGTGCAAGAGACTTGAGAAGATTTTTATGAAGTCATAAAAGAGAAAACCTGAATGGATAATAAAATATGAAAAGATGTTTCACTATGTTACTGATAAAAGAAATGCAAATAAAAACCACAATTGGATACTATATTACCTTCATATCGACAAATGTTTAAAAGTTTGGCAATACAGTGTTGGTAATGTTGAACAACAGGAACTTGATCAATGGGAATTCTGACTCACTGCTGGTGGAACAGGTTAGCATTTCCTAGAAGAGGTGAAATGTGCAAACCCTGCAACCCAGGGTTTTCTCTCCTATAAATATATATACAACATAAATATATATACAATATAAATATATATATTTCATGCAACACACACACACACATATACACTAAAGAAATTCTTTCCCATGTATCCCATACAGTTCCTGGGAGCATGATGAGCAACAGGAAAAAAGTGAAAACAACCCATATCAATATTAGCACAAAAAATAAATAATTTGTAGTATATACATAAGATGGAATAAAATTTCATAACAGTGAAAATGAATGAATTGTACAGAGTGACACACATTGCCATGAGTAAATTCCAAAACCTTCATAGAGAGTGAGCATCACAGAACACATGCAATAAAATTGCAATAATATAAAGTTCATTATATACACTAATAAAGAAGAGCAGGGATGTTTATCACCGAACTCAGAAGAATGGTTGTTTCTGGCAGGGGAGTGAGAAAGGAAGGGGAAGGGTATATTTTGAGCAGCTAGAAATATCCTATTCTTAAATCGTGTGCGAGTACACAGATGTTCAAATTATTATTATTTAAATAGTGCCATTGCATTGCATAAGGTTCTTCTCTATGTATATGCACATTTTGCTTCATCAAAAGGTATGTGTGTGAAAGGGCACTCACAGGACGGCATGAGCAGTGTGACATGTGGGGAGAGGCCAGGATGCAGGCTGCCGAGGAGTATCTTTCTTAACCCAGAGGCAGGAGTAGGCATGGGAGAAGGCTTCCAAACTGCAAACCGAGAAGTGAATTACCGATAGGAGTTAGCCAGGCGAGGAGCAGTGGGCGAGTCTCCCAGGCAGAAAAAAAAACATCATGTGCAAAGGCCCAGTGGTCACCTAGCTGACAGGTGGAACTCCAGTCTGTCTGGCCTCACTTTCTTTAACCCCTCACTGCCTGACCTAAAACACACACATATATGTACACACATGCATGCATAAACATATGTATAGCCAAGCTAACTCACAGAGGTCCATAAAAGAGAAGCAAGAATTTAGCCTGTCAATCTCCTTTTTTCCTACCTCATCGCCTTTCTTCCTACCACACATACACATGCAAGGTGTGCATACGTCTTCCCTCTAGTTGTGCCTTTTTATTCCACTTGTGACTTTCTCATTCCATCATTACAACAGTCTTCATAACCCAACGGCCATCACCTCTGTCTGGTTTTTAAAGCTGGATCCTTGTGGTCACATAGCTACTGGGCCCTAGAAGTCTTCTGCTTGCTCTTCCATTGGCTGGTGGGGCCCTTCTTCTTTCAGAGCAGCATGAATACCTCCTCTGCAAGCTGCGACGCTTGTGTCTTTACTTCTGACAGCACAGCTCAGAGTGACCCAGGCCACTCAGCCGACAACAGGGAGCCAGCTGGGGTCTTGCCCCGTGTCCCTGTGAAAAGTGTCCCTCCACCAGAGAAGACAGGGTGGAGCCTCCCTGTGGAGTCAGTGCTCCTGAGGGACCATCTTCTCAGTTCCTGCAGAAGTGGCCCCACAGAATAGCAGGGAAGTAAGGGGAAAGACTCAGAGCCCCCAGCCCAAGCTCCTTTCTACTGTGCTCAGGGCATCTCTAAAAGCCCCTGCCCAATGCCCAGGGCCCCGGAATGTGAGCCACACACCTTGACTGTGCCTTTTATTGTGGTCAAGCCAGCACCCACTGCTGAGGGAACAACTTTGCCACCTTCTCTCCTCTGCCCAAGAACATCCTCCCTGCTCAGCCAAAGCCACTTTCCTAGTTCAAAGAGGCAAGCAGGGGCCCTTATTTTACACTGATAGTTTGGGGACGAGGGACAGCAGAGGCCTCAGGGCTTGTTTGTAACAATTTGCGCTTCTGCCAGGCCTAGTTCTCATTCCTTTTCCAAGAAATGAGAGGAAATTCATTTCCTTTTCCAAGGTCAGCATTTTAAGGTTTCTCCTGACTGTATTAGTTTAATTATGGGGAGGGTGAGGGGACAGGGAGGAGAAAAGAGACAGAAGGATCCAAGATACAGACACATGCCTTCCTTAATCTGAAAAGCAACCCCAGCCTCTTGAACTGTAAATGATCGTGATTTCCAAACATTTCTCCAGACCAGATGCAGAGTGAGCAGTCAGCACCGCAGGTCCTGAGCCAGCATCTCTGACACCTTCTTCATGGAGAAGCCCTATTCCAAGGACAGTTATGGCCTTGATGAGAAAATGGATTTATGTGTTTATGGGAGGGGGTACTTGGGTGTTGGGACGCACAAGATTGAAAGAACTTGCCCTCTAGTTGTGACAGGCCAGGCTTCCAGCTCTCACTGGGTCTCTTGCTGGGTGATCTGGCAGTTTCTTCCTCTCACTTTATTCCTGGCAAACACAGGCGGCCAAGACCATATGAAACATGAGGCTTTTTCCCTGTTGCTTCTGAACAGTCCTGATCAGGCCACCTTCCACCACATGTTGGCTCACAAGAGAGACAAATAAAATACACATTACAAGGGGATTTTTTTCTTTATTCTACCTAAGAATCTACTCATCAACTATCTGCCAGGCCCACATCTCTCCAAAAGTAAGATGAAATAGAGCCACACCCCAAACCCCTTCTTAGGGTCCATGAATTTCAAATTATTCCTCTGTCTTCCTGGTGACTCAGACAGTAAAGAATGTGCCTGCAATGCAGGAGACCCAGGTTTGATCCCTGGGTCAGGAAGATCCCTTGGAGAAGGGAATGGCTATACCCACTCCAGTATTCTTGCCTAGAGAATTCCATGGACAGAGGAGCCTGATGGGCTTCAGTCCATGGGGGTTGCAAAGAGTCAGAACAACAAATTCACTGATGTAGGTAGAGACTGTGATGGGGAAGAAGAGAGAAATTATCTTAAATAATTTTTTTAAATATATCCTTCCTTCTCCTCTCCAGCATACACATATTCCTCCTGGAACTAGACACTTTAAAAGGTCAAGGCAAAAGAAGTAAGCTTTCTCTAACACAGAGGGACACACATGCTCTGTTAGCACGAATGGCTAGAGACACATGAGCGGGAGGTTCATCTTCATAGTGTAAACAGTATAAAAGACTACTTCACTCAAGAAATTATACATGGAGTGGCTGTCACACAGAAATGAGTAGCTAAAACACAATATTTGCTCTCAACTTTTAGCCAAGCCCCTATAGGAATAGCCAAACGACCATCCCATTGGAAACAAGTATTTGTATTCTTTTATTGTGTTACTAAGGCAACACCCAGTTGTAACCTCTTTTTTACCTTATTTGAGATAGTAATGGGCAGTTTTCACCCTGGTCTTTTATGGATCTATAAAAAGCAAGCATGAATTCAAACAACAAAGGATTCTTAATAGGGGATTGGGAAAATGGATAACCCATCTAGAATAGAACATGAAGACCGTGGGGCACCTTGCTTAATACGATCCTTAGACAGTAGCCACTGTTAATCCAACCAACTGGCCATGGAAAAGAAAAATTAGTTCATGCGGTGTTAGAAGGCCTCAGGAAAGGTCACGGAGGACACGGTCTCCTCTCTCCTAAGACACCTCCTCCCCACCCCCATCCAGTAGGAAGCACTGATGGAACAGATGACACCTGAGGAGCTCAGCAGGAGGCTGGGTGCCAGGGAAGGTGGGCTTAGGAGACAGAGGGGAAGCAAGAGATCTGTGAACACAGAGGTACTGGGGTTGGTGGGCAGAGAGCCTGCGAGGTGGATGCTTTCAGCCCTCCGAGGGGATGGCTGCAGGGGTCCGGAGACAGGGAGGGCACAAGGACACAGTGAGGGTAACAGAGAAGACCTCTTTGCTCACCCCCACCATATAGACTCTGTTTCATGGTCTGGGACTAATCCTCTGTGATGCGAGGCTCAGTCCTTTGAGCTAGTGGTTCTGCCCCTCAGAGTCATCCTTCCTTTTTCTTAAAGGTTAACCCATGAGTAGTTTTATGGGCTCCCGTTGCTTGCCTGTAGGATTTTAGGGGTCCAACAGCCTCTTTTGTTTTTGTTTTTGTATTCATTTCATTTTGTATTCTCTCTATACTCTTCAGTCCAGTCTGGCAGTGTTTCCACTGGTGTAACATCACCAAGAACCATATGAGTCTTCCATGCGTGTCACAGGGATTCACACCATTAGCCGAGAGGGTTCATCCTAATGCCTTCCTATGAAAAGCTCAGTACCACCTGCCAGGGAGGCAGATTGGGAGTCCACTATCAATAAATGGACAGAAGAAGTGTTCACTTCTCTATGGGCCTGAGATCTGTCTCACTATCCAGCAATAGCAGGACAGGGGACAGAGCACTGGCCAAGGAAATTCTACCAAAACAAGCGCTTAACTGGGGAGGCACTCTCTGTACCCCACCAGCAGGACAGAACCTCCCACACAGACGGGAAGGCCTCTTTGTCCCTGTGGGCCTTAGACTCCCTTCCCCTACTCAGAGACAACAGGCTGACAAGCCTAGAGAAACTCATCAGCCTTCCAGGTAGCAAGAGCAGGGACCAGTGGGAGCCTGACAGCATGACTTAAACTAAGAAAATGAAAATAATACCACAAAGTGCTTGAAAATTAAACTGTCATTGGAACCACAGAAGTAAACTAGCACCTTATACTAAACCTAAACAAGGTGATGGTCTGCTAAAATAGAAAATTTAAATAAGAATCAGCGTCTTCTTCATACAGATGGCCAAAAAGCACATGAAATGATACTCAACATCACTAATTATTATTGTTCGTTGCTAAGTCACATCCAACTCTTCTGTGACCCTATGGACTGCAGCCCTCCAGGCTCCTTTGTTCATGGGATTTTCCAGGCAAAAATACTGGAGTAGGTTGCCATTTCCTTCTCTAGGGGATCTTCCTGACCCAGGGATAGAACCCAGGTCTGCCACATCGCAGGCAGATTCGTTACCAATTGAGCTAATTATTAGAGAAAATAATAATCAAAACTACATTGAGGTACTAGTTCACAATGATCAGAAGGGCCATAATTAAAAAGTATACAAATAACAAATGCTAGAGAGGTGTGGAGGAAAGGGAATCATCCCACGCTGTTGGTGGGAATATAAATTGGTACAGCCATGATGCAGAACAGTATGGAGGGTCCTTAAAAAACTAAAAATACAAATACCATATGATTCAGCAATCCCACCCCTAGGCATGCTGCTGCTACTGCTAAGTCGCTTCAGTCGTGTCCGACTCTGTGCGACCCCATAGACGGTGGCCCACCAGGCTCCTCCGTCCCTGGGATTCTCCAAGCAAGAACACTGGAGTTGGTTGCCATTTCCTTCTCCAATGCATGAAAAGGAAAAGTGAAAGTGAAGTCACTCAGCCGTGTCCGACTCTTCACGACCCCATGGTCTGCAGCCTACCAGGCTCCTCCGTCCATGGGATTTTCCAGGCAAGAGTACTGGAGTGGGGTGCCATTGCCTTCTCCAATCCTAGGCATATATCCATATAAAACTGTAATTAGAAAAGATACATGCATCCCAATATACATTGTAGCACTATTTACAGTAGCCAAGACATGGAAGCGATATAAGTATCCATGGACTGATGAATGAATAAAGAAGATATGGTACATATATATGATGGAATATTACTCAGCCATTAAAAATGAAATAGGACTTCCCTTGTGGCTCAGTGGTAAAGAATCCACCTGCCAACGCAAGAGATGCAGGTTCAATCCCTGATCCCGGAAGATCCCATATGCCCTGAAGCAACTAAGCCCGTGCACCACAACTATTGAGCCTATGCTCCAGAGCCCAGGAGTCAGAGCCCAAGGGCCTGTGCTCTGCAACCAGAGAATAGGCCCCGCTCGCAGCAACTAGAGAAAAGCCTGTGAAGCAATGAAGACCCAGCACAACCAAAAATAAATAAAGTATTTTCAAAAAAGAATGAAATAATGCCATTTGTAAGCAATAGGGATAGACCTAGAGATTATCATACTAAATCAAGTAAGTCAGACATAGAAAGACAAATATCACATGATATCATAAGTGGAATCTAAAAAAATGATCCAAAGGAACTCATTTAGAAAACAAAAAGACTCACAGACTTAGAAAACAAACTTACGGTTACCAAAGGGAAAATGAGGGAAGAGGGATAAATTAGGAGGTTGGGATTAACATAAACACACTACTGTATGTAAAATGGCTAGTCACAAGGACTACTTACAGCGCAGGGAACTCTACTCTGTAGTAACCTGTATGGGAAAAGAATCTGAACCAGAATAAATATATGAATATGTATAACTAGATCACTTTGCTGTACACTTCAAACTAACAGAACGTTGTAATCAACTATACTCCAATATACAATAAAAAACTTAATAAAAGAATCAGTCTTCTAATAGACTAAATGTCTAGTATGCAATTTTAAATTATATTTATTAATATGTATTGCTTATTTTTGACTGTGCTGGGTTTTTGTTGCTGTGTGGGTTTTTCTCTAGCTGCGGCAAGCAGGGGCTACTCTCTAGCTGTGGTGCTCAGTCTTCTCATTGTAGTGGCTTCTCTTGTTGCAGAGCACGGGCTGTAGGGTGCATGGGCTTTGGTAGTTGCAGTTCCCAAGGTCTAGATCACAGGCTCAATAATTGTGGCACACGGGCTTAGTTGGTCTGAAGCATGTGGGATTTTCCCAGACCAGAGATCAAACCCATGTCCCCTTCATTGGCAGGCAGATTCTTTACCACTGAGCCACCAGGAAAGACTCTAGTATATAATTTTAAAAACCACCCATCCTATGAAACACCAGAAATATAACAACTTAACTGAGAAAAGATAATCAAATGACACCACTGCAGAGATAAATCTGACGGTGACATATTCTGGAAAGGGCTTTAAAGAAGCCATCATAAAAATGCTTCAACTATCAGCTGTAAATAAAGAAACATAAAACACCAGCAAAGAAATTAAGTAATAAAAAAAATCAAATGGAAGGTATAGAACTGAAAATACTGTAACAGAAACTTAAAACTTGCTGGATGGGCTAGAGTAGAGATGATGGAGGATAAAATCAGCAACTTGAGACAGATCAACAGATCTGTTGATTATTATTTACCCATCTAAATAATAGAATGGGAAAAACTAGAGTTCTCCTCATGAAAATTAGAGATATCAAGGGAATATTTCATGCAAAGATAGGCACAATAAAAGACAGAAATGGTATGGACCTAACAGAAGCAGAAGATATTAAGAAGAGGTGGCAAGATTACACAAAAGAACTATACAGAAATGATCTTAATGACCCAGATAACCATGATGGTGTGATCACTCACCTAGAGCCAGACATCCTGGAATGTGAAGTCAAGTGGGCCTTAGGGAGCATCACTATGAACAAAACTAGTGGAGGTGATGGAATTCCAGCTGAGCTGTTTCAAATCCTGAAAGATGATGCTGTGAAAGTGCTGCACTCAATATGCCAGCAAATTTGGAAAACTCAGCAGTTGCCAGAGGACTGGAAAAGGTCAGTTTTCATTCCAATCCCAAAGAAGGGCAAGGCCAATGAATATTCAAACTATTGCACAATTGCACTCATGTCACACTATAGCAAAGTAATGCTCAAAATTCTCCAAGCCAGGCTTCAACAGTACATGAATCATGAACTTCCAGATGTTCAAGCTGGTTTTAGAAAAAGCAGAGGATCCAGAGATCAAATTACCAACATCCATTGGGTCATCAAAAAAGCAAGAGAGTTCCAGGAAAACATCAATTTCTG
The DNA here is from genome assembly GCF_002263795.3 of Bos taurus. Lineage (NCBI taxonomy): Eukaryota > Metazoa > Chordata > Mammalia > Artiodactyla > Bovidae > Bos > Bos taurus. The sequence goes on along the minus strand of NC_037355.1, from coordinate 13,272,722 downwards.
CTTTATCGACTATGCCAAAGCCTTTGACTGTGTGGATCACAAAAAACTGTGGAAAATTCTTCAAGAGATGGGGATACCAGACCACCTAACCTGCCTCCTGAGAAATCTATATGTAGGTCAAGAAGCAACAGTTAGAATCCAACATGGAATAACGGACTGGTTCCAAACTGGGAAAGAAGTATGTCAAGGCTGTATATTGTCACCCTGCTTATTTAACTTACATGCAGAGTACATCATGCAAAATACCAGGCTGGATGAAGCACAAGCAGGAATCAAGATTGCAAGGAGAAATATCAATAACCTCAGATGTGCAGATGACAACACCCTTATGGCAGAAAGTGAAGAGGACCTAAAGAGCCTCTTGGTGAAGGTGAAAGAGGAGAGTGAAAACATTCAAGAAACTAAGATCATGGCATCCAGTCCCATCACTTCATGGCAAATAGATGGGCAAACAATGGAAACAGTGACAGACTTTCTTTTCTTGGGCTCCGAAATCACTGCAGATGATGACTACAGCCATGAAATTAAAAGACGCTTATCCTTGGGAGAAAAGCTACGACCAACCTAGAAAGCATATTAAAAAGCAGAGACATTACTCTGCCAACAAAGGTCTATTTAGTCAAAGCTATGTTTTTTCTAGTATTCATGTATGGATGTGAGAGTTGGACCATAAAGAAAGCTGAGCACTTAAGAATTGATGCTTTTGAACTGTGGTGTTGGAAAAGACTCTTGAGAGTCCCTTGGACTGCAAGGAGATCCAACCAGTCCATTCTGAAGGAGATCAGCCCTGGGATTTCTTTGGAAGGAATGATGCTAAAGCTGAAACTCCAGTATTTTGGCCACCTCATGTGAAGAGTTGACTCATTGGAAAAGACTCTGATGCTGGGAGGGATTGGGGGCAGGAGGAGAAGGGGACGACAGAGGATGAGATGGCTGGATGGCATTACTGATTCGATGGACATGAGAGTGAGCAAGCTCTGGGAGTTGGACAGGGAAGAGTAGTGTGCTGCAGTTCATGGGGTTGCAAAAACTTGGACACAACTCAGTGACTGAACTTAACTGAAATACTAGGAAAAAATAGGGTGAAAAAATGAACAGAGACCTGTGGAATAATAAGAAAAGATCCAACCTCCATATCATCAGATTCTCAGAAAGAGAGAAAAAAGGAAAGCCAAAAGAGTATTTGAAGAAAAAAATGGCTGAAAATTCTTATTTTGATAAACGATACATAAACCTATAGATTCAAAATAGTATAACATCCACAAACAGGGTAAACCCAAAGAAATACATACCACAACATATCATAATTAAACTTCTTAAAACTAAAAATAAATAAAAAATATTGAAATAGCCAGAAATAAATGACACCTATATGGGAATATCAGTTTGAACAGCAGTGGATTTCTCATTTGAACCTATGGACGCCTGACAGTATTGGTACATTTTTCAGGTATTAAAAAAAACAGAACTGTCAGCCACAAATTCTGCATCTGGTGAAAATATCCTTCAAACATTAAGGAGAGGACTTCCCTAGTGGTCTAGTGTTAATAAACAGCCTGCCAATGCAAGGGACATGGGTTCAATCCCTGGCCCAGGAAGATTCCACATGCTGGGGAGCAACGAAGGCCAGGTGCTACAACCATTGAGCCCATGGGCCCTCGAGCCCATGCTCTGAAACAAGAGAAGCCTCCACGATGAGAAGCCTGTTCTCCACAACAAAGAGTAGGTTCCACTCACCAAACTACAGAAAGCCTGAATACTGCAACCAAGATCCAGCATAGCCAAAAAAAAAAAAAAATTAAGGTGAAAGTTAGACATTCTCAGATAAGGGAAAACAAATAATTTGTCACCTCCAGATATATCCTTAAAAATTGGCTAAAGGATAATCTTCAAAAAGGAAAGAAATTGAAAAAGAAGGAAACATGGACCATCAGAAAGGAAGAAAGAACAACAGAATAATTGGAAATATACACAAAACAGACCATCCTTTTTCTTGTGAGTTTCATAAATCATATTTAAAGACTGAAATAAAAATTATGGCATTACCTGATGCTCAGGACTACAGTATATAAAATTAAGGAAAGTAAAGTAACCTAAATGGAAAAAAGGTTTTCAAATTTCACCTTAAGTGGTAAAACATTGATACCAGTATTCTGTAATAATGCACTTCCTTGGTGCCTCAGACAGTGAAGAATCTGTCTGCAATGTGGGAGACGTGCGTTCAATCCCTGGGTTGAGAAGATCCTCTGGAGAAGAGAATGGCAATCTACTCCAGTATTCTTGTCTGGGGAATTCCATGGACAGAGGAGCCTGGCGGGCTACAGTTCATGGAGTTGCAAAGAGTCAGACACGACTAAGCAACTACACTTTCACTCTGTAATAAGTCATATGTGTATATTGTAATATACAGAGCCACCAAAATGAGAACTATACAAAGAAATATATTCAAAAGCACTATAAATAAATAAATACAAAATACTAAAAATTGTGCAAGTAACCAAGAAGACAACAAAAGAGAAACAATAGTAAGAACTAGAGGAAACAAACAGAAAACAAATCATAAAGTGGCAAGTTCAAGTTCTAACATGTCAAAGATTACCTTAAATGTAAATGGTCTAAATATACAAACACAAAAACAGAAGGAGTGGATTAAACAAAAAAATTAAAAACCCATAGTTCAACTATCTACTATTTACAACAAAACATAAAAACTCACTTCAAATTCAGTGACATAGGAAGGTTAAAAATAAAATGATAGAAAAATACATACCATATGAACATTAGCTTTTAAAAAGCAGGACTGGCTATATTATCTAATTAAGTAAAAACTTCACAGCAAAGATAATTACTAGAAACAAAAAGGAATGTTATAAAATGATAAAAGAATCAATCCACCAGGAAGTTGTAAAAACTAAATTTGTATGCACCAAAAACAGGGCCTCAAAATACATAAAGCAAAAACTGACAGGACTGAAAGGAAAAACAGAAAATCAACAATTATAGTTGATGATTTCAATACTTGCCTTGCAGCAACTGTTAGAACTACGAGACAGAATACTGGCAAGGATATTGATATGAAAAACAGATCCGACGACAGCAGTAGGTCACTCCATACAACAGCAACAGAATATACCTCGGTTTCAACTGTCTGTTGGGTAGACATCAAAACATACCATATCCAGGGCCACAAAACAAACTGCAACAAATCTAAAATAATAGATGTCACACAGATCGTTTTCTCTAGCCATAATATAATCAAACTAGAAATCCATAACATAAAAACGAGAAGATCTCTAAACACATGCAAGTTAAGCAACCCAATCCTAAATAACCCGTGGTCAAAGCTGAAGTTCCAAAGGAAATTTTAAAAATACAAAGAAGTGAATGAGAGTAAAAATACAATATATCAAAATGTGAAATGCAGTTAAAATAATCTGAAAAGGATTAAAAGGATTTTTAATAGAGAAATGGTCTCAAAATCAACGGTCTAAGAAACTAGAAGAGCAAGATAAACCAAAGCAAAGCAAAGAAATAATATACAGCAGAAATCAACAAAATTTAAAACACAAAAGCAGTGGAGAAATTAATAAAATAAAAATCTGATACTTCAACAAACATCGGTAAAACTGACAGCAAAATTGACAGATATAAAGAGAGAATAAACAAATCACCAAAATCAGAAATAAAACAACTCACAGAAGATCCTGAAGCCATTCAAAGGCTATTAGGAAAATACAATGGCACCCCACTCCAGTATTCTTGCCTGGAAAATCCCATGGACAGAGGAGCCTGGTGGGCTGCAGTCCATGGGGTCGCGAAGAGTCGGACACGACTGAGTGACTTCACTTTCACTTTTCACTTTCATGCATTGGAGACAGAAATGGCAACCCACTCCAGTGTTCTTGCCTGGAGAATCCCAGGGACAGGGGAGCCTGGTGGGCTGCCGTCTATGGGGTTGCACAGAGTTGGACACGACTGAAGCGACTTAGCAGCAGTAACAGCATGATCAATTTTATGCTCACATATTCAACAATTTAGAAGAAATGGGTCAAAGAAAAAGTCTCAAAGTAAAATTTTAAAAATACATAGAACTGTATGAAGTGAAAATACTACATATTAAAATATACACATAAAGCAATGCTAAGGGGAAACTTCTAATACTAAATGCTTATATTAAAATGGAGGAAAAGTCTCATTTCTCAAATGAGTGAAAACCAAAACTACCAAAACTCAACCATGATGAAATGCATAGTCTTATAATCCTATGACCATTAACAAAATTGAACTTTAAATCTGTAATTTAAAATCTCCTGAACAAGAAATCTCCAGGCCCTGGGAGTCTCACTGAAGAATCCTCCCAAGTATTTAAAATAGGAACAACACCAGTTTTACACATTATCAACCCCTCAAAAATAGAAGAAACTCTTTTCATTTTATGAGGCCAGTATTATCACATAAAACCAGATAAAATAAGTATACAAAAAGAAAACTGCAGACCAATATTGTCCAAAAACTCAGACGCAAAAACAATTGGTTTGTTGGACAATTAACAAGTGAGATTTATTCCAAGTATGCAATTTCATTAATTATACCAAAAGACTTAAGAAGAAAAATCACGTGATCGTATCAGTTATGTGGGAAAAGCATTTGACAATCACAACACCCATTTTTTTACAAAAACAAACCCCAAAAAACCCTCATCATGTTAGTAACAAAGGGGAAGTACTTTAATTTGATAAAGAGCACCTTCATCACACTCAACTAAGATCACTTCCCTCATGGCTCAGACGGTAAAGAATCTTCCTGCAATGCGGGAAATCTGGTTTCAATCCCTGGGTTGGGAAGATCCCCTGGAGGAGGGCATGGCAACCCACTTCAGTATTCTTGGCTGGAGAACCCCTGTGGACAGAGGAGCCTGGCAGGTTACCATCCACGGGATTGCAGAGTCAGGCACGACTGAGCGACTAAGCACAAGCTCACACTTAATGATGAACGACCGGATTCCTTCCCTTAATATGCCCACTCTCATCACTGTTATTTAACATAGTACTGGAAGTTCTAGCTGTTGTGATGAGAAAAGAAAAAGAAATAAAGGCATAACAATTGGAAAGAAGGATATAAACTGTCCTGATTTGCAGAGGGCATGATTGTCTATATAGAAAACCGAAGGAACCTACACAAAAAATATAAAAGAACTAAGTGAGTTCAGCAATGTCTCAGGAAATAAGTGTATGTTCAGTCACTCAATCATGTCCAACTCTTTGCAACCCCATGGGCTGTAGCCCACCAGGCTCCTCTATCCATGGAATTTTTCAGGCAAGAATACTGGGGTGAGTTGCCATTTCCTACTTCAAGGGATCTTTCCAACCCAGGGATTGAACCCATGTCTCTTGTGTTTCCTGAGTTGGAAGGTGGATTCTTTACCACTAGAGCCATCTGGGAAGCCCCTCAGGAAATAAGATCATGCACAGAAGTTAACTGTATTTCTATAAACTAACAATGAACAAGTGAAAACTGAAATCTAAAATGCAATATTATTTCTAATCACTCCAAAGAAAATTAAATACTTAAGTATACACTTAATAAAACATGTACAGGGTCTGTATGCTGAAAATTACAAAATACTGATAGAAAAAAAAAATCAAAGAACACCTAAATAAATGTCAACACATACTGTGTTCATGGACTGAAAGGCTCACTATTATAAAGATGTCAGTTCTTCTTAAACTGATTGATAGATTTAATGCAATTCCTATCAAATTCTCAGCAAGGTTTTTTTTGGCATAAGCAAACTTATTCTAAAATTTACACTTGATCTTAGCCAAAAGGCCAAGAAGTGATTATTATTCTAAAACTTAAATGCAAAACATGTGCCCTAGAATAACTAAAATAATCTTGACAAAAATAAAGTAGGAAGAATCATTCTACCTGATATTAAGTCTTACTATAAGTGCAGTAATCAAAGTATTGGTGGATGGACAGACACACAAATCAGTAGAATAGACTCAAGAACCCAGAAAAAGACAGACATAAATATGCTCAACTTATTTTTGACAAAGGTGCAAGAGTACTTCAAGAAGGAAAGGTAAAAAATTTTAAAAAGAAAACGAAGGAAGGATAACTTTTTCTACATATTGGGCTGTAACAATTGAATATCCATAGCAAAAAATAAATCTCCACCCACACCTCATGCCTTATACAAAAATTGACTCAAAATGGATCACAGACTCAAATATAAAATATAGACCTATAAAAATTTTTAGAAAAAAATACAGGAGAAAATCTCTGGAGTCGAGGCCAGGCAAAGAGATCTTAGACTTGACACAAAAGTACAATTAATAAGTTGGATCTTCTCAAAATTTAAAAACGTTTGCTCTACAAAACAAGTTGGAACTGAAATAGTAGAGAAGAATAGTAGTAAAATGGGATTCAAGACAAGGATCTGAGGTATTTCTTGAAAGGTTGTTATTAACATTTATCAACTTTGGCCTTAGTCAGGCAACCAAGTTAAAATAGAAAGACATAAAACTGCTTTCATTTGAAGATGATCTAATGGTATACATAGAAAATCCAAAGGAATCAACAGATAAAATTTTAGATGAATAAATTATTTTAGTAATCTTGATAGATAAAAGATCAACATATTTAGAAATAACAGTTGCATTGTTGGAATATTACATGGCCATAAAAAGTATGAAATTTGCAGCAACATGGATGGATTTAGAGTTTATTATATTAAACTGAAGTAAGTCAGAAATTGAAAAGCAAATATCACATGATACAACTTATCTGTAGAATCTAAAATATGATACAAATGAACTTTTCTTTGAAACAGAAACAGATGCACAGACATAGAGAACAGACTTACGGTTGCCAAGGAGGAGGGGAGTAGGTGGGGATGAACTGGGAGTTTGGGATTCAGATCAGATCAGATCAGATCAGTCGCTCAGTCGTGTCTGACTCTTTGCGACCCCATGAATTGCAGCACGCCAGGCCTCCCTGTCCATCACCAACTCCCGGAGTTCACTCAGACTCACGTCCATCGAGTCAGTGATGCCATCCAGCCATCTCATCCTCTGTTGTCCCCTCCTCCTCTTGCCCCCAATCCCTCCCAGCATCAGAGTCTTTTCCAATGAGTCAACTCTTTGCATGAGGTGGCCAAAGTACTGGAGTTTCAGCTTCAGCATCATTCCTTCCAAAGAAATCCCAGGGCTGATCTCCTTCAGAATGGACTGGTTGGATCTCCTTGCAGTCCAAGAGACTCTCAAGAGTCTTCTCTAACACCACAGTTCAAAAGCATCTATTCTTCGGCGCTCAGCCTTCTTCACAGTCCAACTCTCACATCCATACATGAGGAAAAACCATAGCCTTGACTAGACGGACCTTTGTTGGCAAAGTAATGTCTCTGCTTTTGAATATGCTATCTAGGTTGGTCATAACTTTCCTTCCAAGGAGTAAGCATCTTTTAATTTCATGGCTGCAGTCACTATCTGCAGTGATTTTGGAGCCCAGAAACATAAAGTCAGCCACTGTTTCCACTGTTTCCCCATCTATTTCCCATGAAGTGATGGGACCAGATGCCATGATCTTCGTTTTCTGAATGTTGAGCTTTAAGCCAACTTTTTCACTCTCCACTTTCACTTTCATCAAGAGGCTTTTGAGTTCCTCTTCACTTTCTGCCATAAGGGTGGTGTCATCTGCATATCTGAGGTTATTGATATTTCTCCCGGCAATCTTGATTCCAGCTTGTGTTTCTTCCAGTCCAGCGTTTCTCATGATGTATTCTGCACAGAAGTTAAATAAGCAGGGTGACAATATACAGCCTTGACATACTCCTTTTCCTATTTGGAACCAGTCTGTTGTTCCATGTTCAGTTCTAACTGTTGCTTCCTAAACTGCATACAGATTTCTCAAGAGGCAGATGCAGATTACTACATTTAGAATGGATAAACAACAAGGTCCTACTGTATAGCACAGGGAACTATATTCAATATCCTGTGGTAAACCATATGGAAAATAATATTAAAAATATATGCATATATATAGCTGAATCACTTTGGTGTACAGCAAAAATTAACACAGCATTATAAATCAACTATATTTCAATAAATAAATAAATAATTGCATTGTTATACATCTGCAACAACAATGAAATTTTAAATTTTGATTTTTGGCTGAGCTGGGTCTTTGTTGCTTTTGCGTGGGCTTTCTCAGCTTGCGGCTAGTGGGGACTACTCTTCACTGTGGTAGGTGTGTGGGCTTCTCACTGTGGTGGCATCTCTTGTTGCAGAGCACAGGCTCTAGGTGCATGGGCTTTAGCAGTTGTGGCTCACAGACTTAGTTAATCCATGGCATGTGGAATCTTCCCAGACCAGGGATCGAACACATGTCCTCTGCATTGGCTGACAGATTCCTATCACTGCGCTATCAAGGAAGTCCCAACAATGAATTTTACATTTTTAAGTGATATCATATAGAAAGTGAAAGTGAAAGAAAGTGGAAGCCGTTCAGTTGTGTCCGACTCTTTGCGACCCCATGGACTGTACAGTCCATGGAATTCTCCAGGCCAAAATACTAGAGTGGGTAGCCTTTAGCTTCTCCAGGGGATCTTTCCAACTCAGGGATCAAACCCAGAACTCCCGCATTGCAGGTGAATTCTTTACCAGCCGAGCCATAACGGAAGCCCAAGAATCATGGAGTGGGTAGCCTATCCCTTCTCCAGCAGATCTTCCCAACCTAGGAATCGAACCGGCGGGGTCTCCTGCATTGCAGGCAGATTGTTTACCGACTGAGTTACGAGCTATGATATATATATCATATATATCAAAAAAGAATAAATTTAACAAACTGTGTGTGCTATACAGAAACACAACAACTAAATAATTGGAGGGATGTATCATGTTCTTAGATTGGAAGATTTAATACAATAAAGATGTCAATCATCCCCACATAGATAGATTCAATGCAATCAATCAGTCACAGTCAAAATCCCACCAGGGTTTTTAGAAGGATTTGACAAACTAATTCCTAAAATGTTTAGAATAGAAATGAAATGGACCCTAAATAGCAAAAACACGCTTTAAGAAGACAAGGTGACGGAACTTGCTCTATCAGATATCAATAAAAATTATTTTAAGCTGTCTGACAGCTTGGTGCAAGAATAGACAGATTAGCAGAACAGAATAAAGAAGCAAGAAACAGACTCATGCACTCATGGGCACTTGATTTTAGTTGTCATTGAAGGTCAAAGAACAAAGGATGGTGTTTTCAATAAATAGTGCTAGGACAACCAGATATCCATGTGGGGAAAAAAATAAGGATTGACTCCTACTTCATATCATACATAAAGATCCATTTTAAGTGAACTGAAGATAATACAGGAGAATGATTTGGGGGGTAGGGAAAGACCTCTTAAACAGGATACATAAAGCATAACCATAAAGGAAGATTGCTAAATTGAACTACATTAAAGTTAAGAATATCTATTCATCAAAAGATACCACTGAGAGTGAAAAAAGCAACCCACATACTAGGAGAATATATTTACAATACATATAAAAGACCAAATTACTTTAATTTTCTCTATATAGCCTTTTGAATAAGGAAAAGACAGGAAATCAAAAGAAAAACAGTGTAGAAAACTGAACATGGAATTCAAACAAAAGATACACCAGGGGGTAATATACACATGCAAAATTGCTCAGTCTCAATATCGGTCAAGGAAATGCAAATTCACACCTCTTTGAGAAACCATTACACACTCACCAGAATGGCTAAAGTTTAAAAGACTGACAATGGGGTGGGTGGAGACTGTGGAGAATGGGATGGGTACTCACACTCTGCTGGCAAGAGTTTATACTGTACCAACATTTTGGAAAACAGATGGCACTATTAATTGGAGTTAATATAAGCATATCCTATGACCCAGAAATTTCACTCTTAGATATATACCCAATCTAAATGTATGGGCATGTATCTCAAGGGACTTCTCCGGTGGTCCAGTGGCTAAGACTCCATGCTCCCAATGCAGGGGGGCCAGATTTGATCCCTGGTCAGGGAACTGGATCCCACATGCCATAAATGAAAGAAAAACAACCCACATGCCAAAACTAAGACCTGGCACAGGCAAATAAACAGTCATGTACAGAATGGTCACAGTAGCATCATTCATAAAACCAAGGATCAGAAACAAGCCAAATATCCACCAACATTAGGATGGACAGATTATGACATAATAATTCAATGGAACATTATATAATAGAGAAAATGAATACATTACAGCCACAGGCCACAATGTGGATAAAACTCACAAACAAAATGCTGAGTGCAAAAATTGAGGCATAAAATAATTCATACTGTATGATTGATTATAACACATCATTGATGAAAATAATACATATCAAAACCTGAGGGATGCCATTGAAATGCACTAGAGGAATTCATGATCTTTAATGTTATCTGTTAGAAAAGAATATTTAAAGAGTCCAAATGAAGAGGAAGAAGTTAATAAAAATAAAATAATCTCTAGAAGGAAATAACCATGATCAGAGCAATGAAAGAGAAAATAAAACATAAAGGATCAGCCAAATCAAAAAGGTAGTTCTGGGTCTTCCCTGGTGGTCCATCTGGTGGTTGAGAGTCCGCCTGCTAATACAGGGACACGGCTTCGATCCCTGATCCGGGAAGATTCTACATGCCGTGGGGCAACTAAGCCCGTGTGCCTAGAGCCCATGCTCTGCAACAAGAGAAGCCGCTGCGATGAGACCCTCGCACTGCAAGGAAGAGTAGCCCCTGCTCATAGCAACTAGAGCGAGCCCCTACGTAGCAACAAGAGGAGACCCAGTGCCATCAAAAATAAAATGAATGAAAAGGTAGTTCTTTGAAAATACTAATAAAAACAAACAAACTTCTAGAGCAAATGATGAAAAGAATGGAAAGAGAAAGAATTATTAGCACATAGGACAGAAGAGGATATAATTTTAAATATTACATAAAATTTAAGATAAATACAGAACATCATTATGCCAGTGCATTTGAAATATCGGCAAAATGGACAATAACTTGAAGAAACAAAAGCTTGCACAGAATCTCACAGAGAAAGAGAAAACCTGAATATGTCTTGAACATTCGGGATTTAAAATCTACCCACCAACTACAACAAAGTCAGATGCAGAAATCCAGGTGCTGTGTTCGTCAGATGTTTTCTGATCAATCTCGGCTCAGACAAGCTCTGCCAGTTTGTGGACAAGGGGACCTACTGCTCCACTCAAATTAGGAGACTGAGGTAATGAGGTCTCCCCTGGGTGGGGTCCGCCTGGCTGGTTCTCCTCCTCCAATATCTTTTTCTCTCATTCTTGCACACACACACTCCACTACCAAGGGAGATCAAGAGGCAGCTGTTCGCCCATTTGGGGAACCAACGGTCACACCTCTGTCCCCACTGGTTCACACTGGTCTCCCTGTGAAGCATGGACCTAGCAAACCTGAAGGGTCCCCCTCTGCTCGTTGTCCCTTCCCTGGCCTTGATGGCCATCTCACTTGGCACCCTCTCCCTTCTGCTGTCCATGCCCCCTGACCTTCTCCACAGGCCCCTTGGTTCTTCTCTACTCTCATCTGCCTGCCAGCTACCCTCAGCTTGCACACTCCTGGGGCCTCTGGATCTTCTGTGACCCACTCACTGGGAACCCTGCGATCAGGGTGACTCCAGTCTGGGTCCTCTGCACTTCTGTCTCGACCAATGCAGGACGCCTCCTGTTCCATGGATCCAACACGGAGCCGGTCAGTTCCTTGGAACACTCACTGGGTCTCCCAGCCCTTGACCTCCTCCTCCATGCCTCCCTTCCCCCGACTGCAGCCGACTTGAGGGACCCTGATGCCCGGCCTTCATTCCCAGAAGCCTCCTGGCTCACCTCTGTCTTCCCGCCCATCATCCTTGAGTGCAGCTTCAGGACCTTTCAGAAGCACAGTGACCCAGTGGGCCCCCAGGATCCACTACACCACACAGGGCCCAGTTAAAGCTCCTGGGCATGTTTGTCACCCTCCGAGCCTGGCCTGCTTCCTTGACCTCTCCTCTTACACCCACACCCTGCCTCCCAGCAGGAGGACCAACCATTCAAGCTGGACCTGGATGCAGTGCTTTTCCGGCCCTTAGGACTTTTGTTGCTAAAACCAGGGAAGTCCTGATCAGAGGGACGAGCCATGTCCCTCCACCTCTCGGTCTTGTGCTGCTGTGTCCTCAGCCTGAATCGCCCTCTCCCCATCAAGGTCAGCTCTTCCTGCTCCAGGACTCACTTGGGGAGACTCTCACCCCGACTCCCCTACCTCTGACCCCATTGGGCAGGGTTCTTGTGTGCTCCCGCAGGCCCCAAGGACTTAATGCCCTACTCCCATAGGCTCTGGCTCCTGGGGAGAAGGGACCATAGTTTTTAACTCTGTATCCCCCATCCAGTTAATGCCCAAAGGCACAGGGCATATTTGCTTACAGCTTGCTTAATAGGCATGAAAGATGGATTTGGTGCGTCTCTGACCTCAGCCCTGGGTCTCTCTTGGGGGAAGCAGAACCATGGAGAACATGGTAAAGCTCAGTGCCTGATTCTCATGACTCATACCCACCCAGAGGGAGAGGGTCATGGCGGGAGGGACAGGAGAGAGGCCCCCCGGAGATAGCTCTTAGGCCAGGCTGTGATTGTAACTGTGGCCCCTGAGGACCAAGGAACAGCGAGGCTCCAGGGAGGGACCCCAATGTCTTAAGGGTCAGCCCTGAGTCCCCGGGTGTGGGGCGGACACACAGAGAGCCTGGGCGACTCCAGGACGGAGGTGGAGGCAGCACAGGGGGGCCAGACCAACTACAGATCCCACTGCCTTCCGACAGGAGGATGCCTCCGGCCATCACACTAGTCTTCCATCCCTGGCATAGCTCTGCCCACCACTGTTTCCAGCTGCCCAAGGGGCACTTCCAGCTGTCACCACCTACATAGGAATAGGGAAAGGGGTGGTGAGTGAGAACTGCCCCATGAACCTTCCAGGAGTGATTGTGGGTGAGGCTGGGCTGGTTCCCAGGTGATGCCCACCAAGGTGGCTGAATGGGCTCATCTCCAGGCACCATGCCACCACTAGGGACTCTCAGAACCCATTGGCTGAGGCCATTGACCGCTTAGCAAGCACCCGGTCACACCCCTGACTCCTTCGAGGGGCCAGGGGCGACTGCAGGTAACACTGTAGGAGGACCAGATGAAGGAGTGTGGCTGGCCCCTCTGAGCCTGGGCAGGAAGCGTGCCACTGTCGAGCAGAGCTGAAAATAGAAGATGCTCCAGGAAGGGAGGCCGGAGAGGGATGCTCCAGGCCCTCAGAGCCCTGCAAGGGCTACACGCCTGCCTTGCCTCGGGCAGTCCCTGCCTGAATGCCACCTGTAGGATGAAATGAAGGCTGAAGATGTAGCGTGTCAGCCTGGCTGAGTGCTGGCTGCCTCGCCTGGGGCGGCTCCTGGGGGTCTGGCAGCTCTTCAAGCCCCGTGCTGCTTCACAGACCTGCAGAGCTTCTCCCACCTGCCCACCCAGCCCCCCGGGCCTCGTGAGGTGGGTGGTGCCCAGAGTGCTCAGTCCTCCACAGGTGTGTGGCCATCCTCACCCTTCATTGCCATGGCCCTGCTGCTGCCTGCACAGTGCCCACCCTCTGCATCTCTCTACTTGTTCACCAGTTCACAGCCCATCTCCCCAAAGAACCTGAGCCCCACGGGGACAGACAGGATCCAGATCCACCCTGGATCCCTAGAGTAGGGCCCAGCACAAGGAGACACTCAGCAAGTGTTTTTTTTTGGATGAACAAAAGGAAGCAATCGGTGCTTAGAAAGTTTTCCTATTTAATTGCAACAGGGATATTTCATCCATTTTATGTTGTTTTTCATGACCAGCTTGGTTGTTTTGATCACCTTCATGTCTGTATTAGTCAAGGTCTAGAGAGAAAAACAGAACTAATACATAGATTGATTGATGAGACAGATACATACATAGACTGACTGATTATGAGGAACTGGCTCTTATGACTATGGAAGCTGAGAAGCCCCACGATCTGCAAGGTGGAGACTCAGGCGAGTCAGTGCTGTAATTCCAGCCCCAGTGCAAGGACCTGAGTACTGGGGGACTGATGCTGTTAGCCCAGTCCAAGGACAGGAGAACACTGGCATTCCAGCTCAATCTGACAGGCAGGAAGGCAACAGATCCTCCCTCCACTTTTTGTTTGGTTCAGGCCTTCAACTGATTATGAGGCCCACCCCCCTGGGGAGGGCAATCTGCTTTACTCAGTCTACCAGTTTAAGTCCTAATCTTGTCCATGCATGCCGTCACAGACACACCCAGGAATAATGCTTAATCTGCTTGCCCCATGGCCCAGGCAAGTTTGACACATAAAATTAGCCACCACAATATCTTAGTTATCCGCCCCTCATGCCTAGTCAAGTATCCTAGTCCCCTGTTTGTTCTGCTGAGAGAGGCTGCCAGAATTTCAGGGATGTTGTCAACCATCAACCTGCATCCATCAACCGGAATGAATACCAGTCACAGCATCATGTGTTCCGGGCTCATGTGGCCCCAGGAAGAGACAGTTGAGAGGGCAGGCCACATGACTCACTAGCTCAGAGCTGCAGTTTGAACCTGTTCTAGCCGACTTCAAAGCCAAAGCTCCCAACTACTGGGCTACTGACTCTCAAGGGGTCTTCTGGCCTGGGGCAGTTTAAAGCCTCCCTGGTCACCTGATGACACCATGCCAAGTGCTGTAGAGCCCTGTACATGCCAGAAGTGACACACCCAGGGGCTCTAACCCAGCCTCTGAAACCCTATAGTTGGGGCGTATACATACATACATACATACATATATGTACACATATTGTATACATATATATATTTATCAGAATAAATTTGTGGCAACTTACAAATAACACAAACATAAGAAAACTGGACATCAGGGAATTCCCTGGAGGCCCAGTACTTAAGACTCTGCACTTCTGGCTGCAGGGAGTATGGGTTCAATCCCCGGTTAGGAACTAAGATTCCACATGCCATGATGCATCCAAAAAAAAAAAAATCCAACAAACTGAACATCACAGCTAGACAATGGTTATGTGTGTGTTTATGCAACCATATCACACAAATACAGGTCTGTTGGCACACATAGGCACATGTGTGTATCATCCACACACCCACGCACACACAGGTCTGCATCATCTTCTAGAAATGGAACAGGCTCAGCCTTCTGACCATCAGCAGCTGACTCACCTTGCATTTGGAAAATGTATTTGATGGGAAGGTCCAAGAAAGAAAATGGCAGTGTGAGGCTGCAATGATTTCTTAAGAACATGTTGCTAAATGATTTAATCCCTTCCTGAGACACTGCCCATGAATTGATGACCTCTGCTTTTCCTTTCTCCAGTCTGATGAGCAATGGCTTTTCTGACAGGCCAGTAAATTTCTCCCATTGCTTCTGTTAAGAAATTTTTTTAAAAGATGATGAGGGGGAAGTGCTTTATTGCAAAGCACTCTGCACCCTGCCCCCTTTCTCCACAGAAGCGTAAAGCTACAGTTGAAGGAAGGACAAGCTGGTGGCCGTGCTCCCAGGATGAGCTGAGTCCCGTTAAATTAAAATAAATGAAGGCGACTTCCAGCTGGTGACTCACACACGAAGGAGGCCGGAGACAAGGAGATGGCTGGCTGCCTTCCGGAACTATGCCCAGGCTTTGTGATGAGGCAGGAAAGGAACACCTCCCAACCTCCCACTCTACCCGGAGAATCCCGAAAGTCCACACTCACATCTGCGGGAGCTGAGGGGATCCCAGAGGGACCAGAAAGGAACCTTACTCACCCTTCAGACCACACCATCCAACAAACACATTAGCCTGACAGCCATCTTCCACACCTAGCTGTGGGCCAGGTACACAGCCAACAGGAACACCTCTACCAGGAAGTCCTCCAGGATGCAGCACCAAGGAAGTGCTATGCAGAGGCCTGGGGATCAACTGCAGCAGCCAGCAAGGGAAGGCTCATGAGCAGGGTATGGTGGATGATCAGCAGGACTGACTGCCACCAAGGTACCCCAAGGGGAGGACACAGTGGGCAGGAGGCTGAGGAGATGCTGGGTCTGCAGAATGGGAAGCGCTGGGGGGTGGGGGCGGTTCTTGCTCAGCACGTGTGGCTCAGATCCTCCCTAACTCTGACTCTGTAGCACATAACCCTCCCCTGGGGGTGCTCCAACCCCATCCCCAGAGCAACTTCCAGGGCCCATTCAGTGCGGGACTAACGTGGAGGACTGTGAGGCCCCTGAGGGCCGTGTCCTTGGGACTCTCCTTCTCACGTGGGCGAGCCTTGAAGAGCCACACAGCCTGAGTAAGAACTCCTTGGTGGCTGCCCTCCCGGGGCCAAGTGGGGAGCTCACCCTCCTGGTCCTTCCAATCCCAGGAGGCACTGTGTGCCCCAGCCCTCGTCCAGGTGTGTGCCCTTCCCCAGCTCCCAGGCCTTTAGTCCTGAACAGGAATACAATGTGATGTGGTGTGCAGGGCCTCAAGAACACTCCCAGCCTGGTTCTGTTAATCCCCAGATCTGGGTGGGGAACTGCATTGGGACAGGGGTGGTCCCCAGAAAAATCAGGGCCATGATATGGGTTCAGTCAGTTCAGTTGCTCAGTCATGTCCAACTCTGCGACCCCATGTACTGCAGCACGCCAGGCTGTCTATCACCAACTCCCAGAGCTTACACAGACTCATGTCGATTGAGCTGTGCCATCCAACCACTCATCCTCTGTCATCCCCTTCTCCCACCTTCAATCTTTCCCAACATCAGAGTCTTTTCCAATGAGTCAGTCTTTGCATCAGGTGGCCATAGTATTGGTGTTTCAGCTCCAGCATCGGTCTTTCCAATGAATATTCTAGCCATGACATGAACATTCTTCCCATGACATGGGTAGAAAACAATCTGAATTTCTAAGGAAAAAAAAAAAACTAAAATTAGAAGGACATCTGTCCTTGTTGCTATTTAGTCAGTCTCCAAGTCGTGTCTGGCTCATTTGCAACCTCATGGACTATAGCCCGCCGGACTCCTCTGTCCATGGGATTTCCCAGGCAAGAATACGGGAGTGGTTGCATGCTTAGCCGCTTCAGTCTTGTCCAACTCTCTGCAACCCTATAGACCATGGCCTGCCAGACTCCTCTGTCCACAGGATTCTCCAGGCAAAAATACTGGAGTGGGTTGCCATTTCCTTCTCCAACTGGAGTGGTTAGCCATTTCCTTCCCCAGAAGGAAAGACAAACTAGAGAATACTTCTATTAAATAAAACTGGCCAGGGACTTGCCTGGTGGTCCACCGGTTAAGACTTCAACCTTCCGCTAGAAGGAATGTGGTTCAATCCCTGGTCGGGGAACTAATATCCCACAAGCCTTGTGGTGTAGCCAATAAATGAAACACATATCAAAAAAACAAATATGACTGACCTATGGGTAGTTTTATGATACATAAAAAATTCGCTCAGGTATTAATGAACTCAACAAGTCCTTGATAAAGTTGTAATGGGTCTGAAGAAATAGTTTAAGAGAATGAAATACAAATAGCAAAGCAAAACAAAACACAAGAACAAAAAGTAGAGCAATCTGTCCAACTCCATAGCAGTCAAAGAAATTCAGATTGAGTGCTACACCAAATTAATGTCTTAATGCCAAAGCCAGCAGTGACAAGTCTGAGTGCAGGAGCAAGTGTCTGGAGCAGTGGCCGGGGAACAGGTGCCGTGCTTTGGGCTGGCCCCACACACAACCTGCATGCAAATGCTCCTCCTCAGGTGCACTAATCCCCCATTTATTACCCTCAGAAATGACTGAAGAGAAGAGAAACTGTGCACTAACAGGCTCACTATACACTATCTTCATCAGGGGGCAGAGAAACAGGGACAACCTGGATCTCAGCAAGAGGCAGGCAGGCCACTGTCAGACACAAGCTCACGTAGAGCCTGAGGCTCCTCTCTCTGGCATGAGGTCAGTGAGCAAAGCACAACACAAACCTACACAGTGCTGCTGCAGGTACAAGCCCAGACAGCCAAGAAATACGAAAGCAGTGACAACTGAATGAGGGGCACGGACTGTGATCTGGTTTTCACTCCTGTGCACAGGGAGGTTCAGCCATGCTCATGTGCAACACTTCTGTGCATTTCTAGAGTCCATGTCACACGACATGCCATGGTGTCCCTGTAGGTGTGTGCTCCTTGACACCTACTCCTTGAGGCTATCAGTCCCACTCCTTTCCAGCCCACAGCCATAACCCATCCTGGGCAGAGAGCCCTTCACAGACAGTCATCTCCTATTATTTCTAACTCACTCTTTATGCCTGACCTCCTTCCAGAAAAGATGTCCCACATCAGCAATAATGGGAGGAAAATGGACAAAAATTGAGGAACAGTCTTATTTAATAAAGAGAGAGGGACTTCCCTGATGGTCCAGTGGCTAAGACTCCGAGTTCCCAAAGCAGGGGGCCCGGGGTTCAATCTCTGGTCAGGGAACAAGATGCCACGTGCTGCAACTAAGAGTTCATATGCCACAACTAAAGATCCTACATGTCGCAAAAAAGATTGATGATCCTGCATGCACTGCTGAGACCTGGCACGACCAAATAAATATTTTAAAAAATCAAGAGAGAGACTGGGGGCTGTGCCAGTGAGCCAGGCCAGATGCACCTGGAGAAGTGGTTCTTTTGGCCACGTCCCGGGAAACGGGGACCCCACAGGGACCCCACCCCTAAACCCCCACATCAACCTCAGTCTCAATCTCTAGTTCCTGCGTGGCTGGGAAAACCCAGACCCTAAATTCAGCCCCAGACCCTGACCACTGAACACCCTGCATGGCCGCCAATGCCCCCTGCTCATGCAGCTACAACTCAAACTCATCCCTTGGAGGGCCAGTCCCCACATTCTCAGACTGCACGACATCAAGTTGCCTCTGAGGTCAGTGCTGGGTACAGGCTGGAGTGAGGTGGGGGTGCAGAAAAACCAACGAGCAAGGTGCACCCCAGCCGCACCTGTATCTGCTTCCTGGAATGTTTGACTCCTTCAGTTCCGTCTCACCCTGACTGCCAGTGTCTGTTGAAGCCGCACTCTGGACAATTCCCAGGAGAGAACCCTCGGGAATTAACACAACTCTTTCGTTCTGATTACAGCTTTTAATGGAGAGAATTTCTGGACTCTCCCCAATTTTCCTCTCTTCCTAAAATTTTCAATTAAGAGCCTAACCTTGATGGAAAATGGCCATTGTCTGGAATGCCCAAAGTACTGATTCTTCAATGCTAAGTGCTTTTTCTAAGCAGATAAAACAAACTCTCAATGATTCTGAGTAACACCAGAGCCAAGGACCTCAAAAGGAGGGAGGAGAGAAGAAGGCAACATGAAGACTCTCTGGCGAGGCCATGTCCCAGAGCCAGCCTCTCCCTGTGGGCACAGGCATGGATGGCGGAGGGTCCCTGAGGCCCGTTCAGCCTGGAGAGAAGCCGTGAGCCAAGGAGCAGCGCAGTCGTCCAGGGGGCCAGGCCCGTCTGCCAGCAAAGCAGCTGAAGTCTTGAGGAAACTTCCTGATTGCATTAGCGAGGTGGCACCACCAGGACATAATCAAATCTCTCTGGAGGACGTGGCTTCCAGAAGGGCTACTGCTCACTTGTGGCCAATTTAGGGTAACCAGGACCAGACAGAGCAGGAGAGAGGAAGGCCAGTGCTTGGGACCCAGGGCGGGGTGGCTGGGGGGCCACCCGACTGGGGATCAAGGATATCACAGGGCCAGCCAGCACTGGATGCCAAGTCCCAGGAGGCAGCCTTTCCCGTGACCACGTGTGCAGACACCTGACATTGGAAGGCCCAGTTACCTGCCCAGCAGCCCCACATCACAGGTCCCCCTAGTTTTACAGGTAAGGAGGGCTGCCTAAGAAAACTGTGTGCAGCAGGTGGGCACGGATCTGAGTTCACTGGCTCACACCAGGGCCCCCTGCTCAAGGGCATGAGCTCTGGACTCTCTTTCCAGGTCTTTCAGCTCGATGGTCCTCGCTCCAGCCTGCCTGAACCTCAGTAGGGCAGGACCAATCACAGCTGCTTGTCAAGACTGCTAAAAAGAGATTATACCATGCAGGGCTCTGGACGCAAGCCTAAGAGCTCCAGGGGTGAGACCAACTGCAGTGCTGCCACCTACTGGCTAAGGGACTTAATTAACTCTTAACCTCTCTAAGCTCATTATCCTATACTTGGGGCAAGTATAGGGTGGTTTTGAGATTCCAAATAACAGAATGTATGTAAAGCACTAAACACAGAGCCTGGCCCAGGGAAAACACCTAGTATATGATAGTAGATGTTGGATGTTAGACGTTTGTCATGTCCGACTCTTTGTAACCTCAAGGACTACAGCCCACCAGGCTCCTCTGTCCATGGAAATCTCCAGTTAAGAATACTGGAGTGGACTGCCATTCCCTTCCTTCTGACCCAGGGATCGAACTGGGGTCTCCTACATTGCAGGTGGATTCTTTACCTTGAGAGCCACCAGGGAAGCTCCAAGTGGCTGTTAAGTTGATTGTTATTAGAAAGAAAAGACAGGACCATTCCCACTGGAGTTAGTGGCTGGGGTGGGGATGAGGGGATGATCTCAAAGCCTGATTCTTCATTTTGCAGATCCAGTAGCCTGGAGACACAACTCCTACTAACCCAACCACACCCAAGGGATACACCCAAGGCCAATGTCTTATAACGATGCCTCCTGGTTTCTTCTCTAAGAGTACTTTTTATAATAGTTCTTAGGTCAGCTATAGTCCGATGTCCTGACCACGATGAGAAAGTACACATGAGAGTTTCTCCACATTGATTTGCTGGACAAACAGACAAATACAGGGATTAAGGAACAACACAGAAACCAGGACATGGGCCTGCTGACGAGCACAGGGGTGGCCATCACGGGCCTCTCAGAGGAGCTCAGGCTTGGCACATAGATTGCACTCGGTGGCTGCACCTAACAGGGGAGGCCCTGACATTCACTAAGCGCCCAATGAATGTTCAGTGGCGGAGGAAGGGAAGAAAACAGGGCCAGATATGGCTGAGATGGGTTTGGAATATGGCTTTAAAGGACAGGCAGGGATGGGCAAGGGAGGGTATAATTCAAGGTTCGGAGACAAGAGGGCGTGTGTGTGGGTGTGTGTGTGCATACAGGGGAGGCTCTGGTGGCAAGATACACACTACAGTCCACCTTCCCAGAGCTAGGAGAGCCCGGTCAGCTCCATATCTCAGGGCAGCCCAGGGACCGAGGGGCTGACGAAACCCCTTGAGCCGGCTGGATGGACCCAGCAAGATTCCTGGTGGTGTCTCTGTTATGCTGGGAAGGGGAGTAGGCAGAGGGAGAAGGGCTGGTCTGGGGACAAAGCAGATGAAAATGGTAGGCCTTTGGTCTTGTTCCTTAACCTCCGCAAGCTCCAGCACCTCATCAGTAAATCAGGTGACAACTGTACCTCTGCTTCTCAGATAAGAGCTGAGACTAAATTCCTATAAAGCACCTGAAATTGGGCTTTGTGCACAGAAAGTTCTCCATCAGTGCTGACAATGATGGTGAGGATGGAAATAACAAGGCAGTTCACAGTGTGGTCCACCTTGGAAAGTCCATGCCAGCCAGCCGCACAGAGGCCCCAGGGCAGAACCCTTATAGTGGGAAGAGCATAATGATGGCAGCAACCTGAGTGTCTAGCCACGGGGGAGGTCTCAGCAATGGCAATATCAGGACAGAGATCCAGGTACTCATATTAAGTAGATTGGGAATTCCCTGGCAGTCCAGTAGCTAAGACTCTGAGCTCTCACTGCCAAGGGCCTAGGTTCAATCCCTGATTGAGGAACCAGAACCCCAAAGTTTCATGGCCAAATAAATGAATGATAAAAATAAATAAAGCAAAGTGCCTAAGTCCAGACTGCTTAGTAGTGCACCATTCCATGACTGCAACCATGGAAATATATGCAGACCTGAAAAAAAGCATGGAAGGGTCTGCTGCTGCTAAGTCACGTCAGTCGTGTCTGACTCTGTGCAACCCCATAGACGGCAGCCCATCAGGCGCCCCCATCCCTGGGATTCTCCAGGCAAGAACACTGGAGTGGATATGGAAGGGTCTAAGCAAGTACAAGTAGGTCCTCAGGCCATGGTCTTGGCGGGTCAGGACTTTTCTCTTCCCCAAACCTGTGGAAGCAGATGCTGCTTGTGCCCTGGAAGGTCTCGGTGGACCCTGTGATGTCAAATACTGTGTCTTCCCTAGCACTTGTCCTTCCTGACTCAGGGAGCCTGTACGTGAGAGGCATCCAGACCTCGGAGGAACTCCCGAGGCAGCAGTGGCAGGAGGAGTCCCACCCCCACGCTCCCCACCCCCTCACCACACCCGCACCGCGCCACCAAGCTGGCAGCCTCAGAGGCCCGAGGTCAGCATCTCTACCCGTCTCCTCTCCACTCCCTCACACCTGCTTCCTGCACTCATCTTCGAATTAACCACGCGCTCGCAAGTCTTCTGTTTAAATTTTCCTCTCTTTTTTACATTTAAAGGTTTAAACCATCTGGAATCTTTGTTAAACCATAGTGTAAGGAGTGAGTTTATGAGTTGGATTAACTACCTGTCTCAACTACCTTTGTAGATTAACCCATCTCTCTCCTGCTTTGCCTCCTGCTTCACCTCTCCTGTGGTGCCATGAAGTGGCAACATCACCTTATGCCCACTTGTTCACACTCTGTGGGCCTCCCTCGAGGGCTTCTACTCCAAGCTGTGAGCATAGTTCCTACTGCAGCCTCCTTCCCAAGGGACAGGCTCAGCCCAGGGGCCAGGATGCCCTCCTGGCAGCGTGTGCATTTCTCAGTGCCCCCTCTTTCCACTGCCTTCTCCAACCACTGTCTCCGTCTTCTCAGTCACTCTCTCTTCACCTCCCCTGAAGTACGGGACTGTCCTGATCCAGTCACCAGTGCTCCTCTTTTCTTCCTGTAAGCAGGTTCTGAGCCTCTCCCCAAAACACGACACCGGGGATGCATCTGGACCACGGCATCTCTCCTGGGCACCAAATGCCCCGTGTTAACTGCCTTCCTGGCTTCGCTTGACTTCTCCAAGTCCAGCTCACACAGCCTTAATGTATACGTGCAAGCACACACTCACACAGACACATCCATGAAAACACACGTGTGCATGCACACTCTTGCATACACCTGCACACATCTGTGTATGTACACACACAGGCTAAAAAAAAAAAAAAATCTATTTTATGTAGAAGAATCTCAGGCTCAAAGATGTGTCCAAAGTCACACAACTACTGAGTGGCAGAACTCAGGTCTCTATACTTTTAGCTCAATCCTGAGCAGGGGTGTTTAACATCAGATGTACAAAAATACAGAGTTCCAAATTTTGGCGAAATAAAATGAGACAATGCACATTATGCGGTCAGCCCAGTGCCTGGGAGCATAAGCGCTAAATTAGCACTAACTGTCCTGAACAGTCATAATTATTACTCTCACCAATTGCGGTAGGCCAGGATCAGCGTCACCCGCTGCTCGCTCCCTCGCCATCCGCCGGAGGCCCACCGGCCGTCGCTCTGCATTTGCTTGTCTGGGGCGCCCCCTCCTGGCCTCTGCGTGTAGTTCCCTGGACGAGCGCTGGGGAGCGGAGCCCAAGGCCGGGGAGCGGAGCCCAAGCCCCGAAAGCGGCGAATTTACTCACCCAAGACGTCGGAAACAGTCCTCCTCCTCTTATCCTCCAGGGTCTGAAGAGAAAGAAAGTCTTCCGCTCTGCTGGCAGCTCGGGCCGTCCTGTGTCTGAACACACACCTGTGCACGCTTACCCGCACGTACACGTGACACACATGCACGCACACGCACGGACACTTGTGCACAATCTTTTGCACCTGGATGGCTCTGCTCCGCTTACACCGGTTAGACACAGCTCACTATCAGGAAGGCAGGCACACGGTATCTGTGCTACGATAGCCTTGTTGGTTCATATCACAGTTGGGGAAAGTGACGCCCCAGAAGAGGAGACACTGTGTCCAGTCCAGCCCCACAGCATTTGCTGACGGGCGGCAGGGCCGGATGTTAGGGCAGCAAAGAACGTAACCTTGTGATCAGTTCCCAGGTGGGGCCCGCAACGCCGAGCCCGGCCAGCTGACTGTGGTAGCGGAGGATCCAGGAGGGCCCCACGGCCTCGGTCAGTCACAGCTGAGGACCTTGTCCAGGATCTTAACATTCAGTGGCAGAAGCAGGTGTCTCAACAAACATGCAATGAAGTGTTAGGAGACATCACATGAACGCCTGCGCTGAGCTCACCGAGAACCCGGACGTCAGTGGTCAGGGGCTGGTGGCGGCCTCTTTAGAGCTGAGCATGAACGGATGTTATTAGAGGTCAAGGAACAAGTAGGGCAGGATGAGGAGGGGTGCTGAGGATTGAGCGGGAGGGCAAACCTGGCTAAGCTCTCCTGGAAGAAGACTGGGAATAAACCAGACGATAAAATGAGTTTCTTCTTGCAATCCCCACCCCCAAGGAGGCAGCCAGGGAAGGTGGCAGTGGCCGTTGCTAACACTGGGCGGGGCCGATCGAACAACTCTGCCAGTGTTAGCCCCCAGAATCATGCTTAAAATACTAGGATTTCCATTTTACAGATGAGGACTGGGGAACAAAGAGGTTTAGTAACCTGCCTAAGACCCAGTGACTTAACACCCAAGGCAGACAGACAGGTTCCAAAATCCAGGCCTTAAAAAAAGAAATGTGATAAAATTTGCATAACATAAAACTTGCATTTTAACCATTTTTAAGTGTCCAGTTCAGTGGTATTAAGTACATTCACAATGTTGTGCAAATGTCACCACCATCTCCAGAATTTTTTCATCTTCCCTAAGTGAAACTCCCAACCCATGAAACAACTCTGGTCCTCCCTTCCCCCAGCCCCTGGCAACCACTGTTCTATTTTTTATCCCTTCGATTTTGTCTTTTCTGGATATCTCATATAAGTGAAATAACATAATATTTGCCCGTTTGTGTCTGGCTTGTTTTACTAAGCATAATATCTTCAAGGTTCATCCATCTTATAGCCTATATTGGAATTTCCTTCCTTTTTTAAGGCTGAATAATATTACATTGCATGTATGCACCACGTTTTGTCCATCCATTCATACACTGATGGACAATTAGGTTTCTTCTAAGTTTTGGTTATTGGGAATAATGCTGCTGAGAACACGGATGTGCAAATATCTGTTTGAGTCCCTGCTTTAAGGAATTACGCACTCTTAGCACCTGCTAGAGCAGGGATGGAGCCAAAGCAAAAAGAATACCCAGCTGTGGATGTGACTGGTGATAGAAGCAAGGTCCGATGCTGTAAAGAGCAATACTGCATAGGAACCTGGAATGTCAGGTCCATGAATCGAGGCAAATTGGAAGTGGTCAAACGAGACGGCAAGAGTGAATGTCGACATTCTAGGAATCAGTGAACTGAAATGGACTGGAATGGGTGAATTTAACTCAGATAACCATTATATCTACTACTGCGGGCAGGAATCCCTCAGAAGAAATGGAGTAGCCATCATGGTCAACAAAAGATTCCGAAATGCAGTACTTGGATGCAATCTCAAAAACGACAGAATGATCTCTGTTCATTTCCAAGGCAAACCATTCAATATCACAGTAATCCAAGTCTATGCCCCAACCAGCAATGCTGAAGAAGCTGAAGTTGAACGGTTCTATGAAGACCTACAAGACCTTTTAGAACTAACACCCAAAAAAGATGTCCTTTTCATTATAGGGGACTGGAATGCAAAAGTAGGAAGTCAAGAAACATCTGGAGTAACAGGCAAATTTGGCCTTGGAATATGGAATGAAGCAGGGCAAAGACTAATAGAGTTTTGCCAAGAAAATGCACTGGTCATAACAAACACCCTCTTCCAACAACACAAGAGAAGACTCTATACATGGACATCACCAGATGGTCAACACCGAAATCAGATTGATTATATTCTTTGCAGCCAAAGAAGGAGAAGCTCTATACAGTCAGCAAAAACAAGACCAGTAGCTGACTGTGGCTCAGACCAGAAACTCCTTATTGCCAAAATCAGATTCAAATTGAAGAAAGTAGGGAAAACCACTAGAACATTCAGGTATGACCTAAATCAAATCCCTTATGATTATACAGTGGAAGTGAGAAATAGATTGAAGGGCCTAGATCTGATAGACAGAGTGCCTGATGAACTATGGAATGAGGTTCGTGACATTCTACAGGAGACAGGGATCAAGACCATCCCCATGGAAAAGAAATGCAAAAAAGCAAAATGGCTGTCTGGGGAGGCCTTACAAACAGCTGTGAAAAGAAGAGAAGTGAAAAGCAAAGGAGAACAGGAAAGATATAAGCATCTGAATGCAGAGTTCCAAAGAATAGTAAGAAGAGATAAGAAAGCCTTCTTCAGCGATCAATGCAAAGAAATAGAGGTAATAGAGGAGTTATGACCAGCAGAATGGGAAAGACTAGAGATCTCTTCAAGAAAATCAGAGATACCAAAGGAACATTTCATGCAAAGATGGGCTTGATAAAGGACAGAAATGGTATGGACCTAATAGAAGCAGAAGATATTAAGAAGAGATGGCAAGAATACACAGAAGAACTGTACAAAAAAGATCTTCACAACCCAGATAATCACGATGGTGTGATCACTGACCTAGAGCCAGACATCCTGGAATGTGAAGTCAAGTGGAAAGCATCACTACAAACAAAGCTAGTGGAGGTGATAGAATTCCAGTTGAGCTATTCCAAATCCTGAAAGATGATGCTGTGAAAGTGCTGCACTCAATATGCCAGCAAATTTGGAAAACTCATCAGTGGCCACAGGACTGGAAAAGGTCAATTTTCATTCCAATCCCAAAGAAAGGCAATGCCAAAGAATGCTCAAACTACCGCACAATTGCACTCATCTCACACGCTAGTAAAGTAATGCTCAAAATTCTCCAAGCCAGGCTTCAGCAATATGTGAACTGTGAACTTCCTGATGTTCAAGCTGGTTTTAGAAAAGGCAGAGGAACCAGAGATCAAATTGCCAACATCCGCTGGATCATGGAAAAAGCAAGAGAGTTCCAGAAAAACATCTATTTCTGCTTTATTGACTATGCCAAAGTCTTTGTGTGGATCACAATAAACTGTGGAAAATTCTAAAAGAGATGGGAATACCAGACCACCTGATCTGCCTCTTGAGAAATTTGTATGCAGGTCAGGAAGCAACAGTTAGAACTGGACATGGAACAACAGACTGGTTCCAAATAGGAAAAGGAGTACGTCAAGGCTGTATATTGTCACCCTGCTTATTTAACTTATATGCAGAGTACATCATGAGAAACGCTGGACTGGAAGAAACGCAAGCTGGAATCAAGATTGCCGGGAGAAATATCAATCACCTCAGATATGCAGATGACACCACCCTTATGGCAGAAAGTGAAGAGGAACTCAAAAGCCTCTTGATGAAAGTGAAAGTGGAGAGTGAAAAAGTTGGCTTAAAGCTCAACATTCAGAAAACGAAGATCATGGCATCCGGTCCCATCACTTCATGGGAAATAGATGGGGAAACAGTGGAAACAGTGTCTGACTTTATTTTTCTGGGCTCCAAAATCACTGCAGATGGTGACTGCAGCCAAGAAATTAAAAGACACTTACTCCTTGGAAGGAAAGTTATGACCAACCTAGATAGCATATTCAAAAGCAGAGACATTACTTTGCCAGCAAAGGTTTGTCTAGTCAAGGCTATGGTTTTTCCTGTGGTCATGTATGGATGTGAGAGTTGGACTGTGAAGAAAGCTGAGCGCCAAAGATTGATGCTTTTGAACTGTGGTGTTGGAGAAGACTCTTAAGAGTCCCTTGGACTGCAAGGAGATCCAACCAGTCCATTCTGAAGGAGATCAGCCCTGGGATTTCTTTGGAAGGAATGATACTAAAGCTGAAACTCCAGTACTTTGGCCACCTCATGCGAAGAGTTGACTCATTGGAAAAGACTCTGATGCTGGGAGGGATTGGGGGCAAGAGGAGAAGGGGACGACAGAGGATGAGATGGCTGGATGGCATCACTGACTCGATGGACGTGAGTCTCAGTGAACTCCGGGAGTTGGTGATGGACAGGGAGGCCTAGCGTGCTGTGATTCATGGGATCGCGAAGAGTCGGATACGACTGAGTGGACTGATCTGATCTGAGAGCACCGTGTGGGAGTTGGTTTTCATAAACCTCATGGAAGATGTGAGTCAGTTTGGGAGAGCAGAGGATAAGCAGTGAAAGAGCAGGGCAAGACAGAGTACAAGAGAGACAGGCTGTGAGAGGGACACCCTGAAAGCCACCACAGGAAGAGGACCGCCCACTGGGGAAGAGGTATGGGGCTTCCCAGACATCCTGATATCAGAGCAGCAGCAGCCTGGGGAGACCCTGGTTCTCTCAAAGGAACCTAAGTTCTTCTCCATCCCTGCTGGGACCATGTCCACACTGTGGGCTGGCCAGGATCCCAGGCCAGGTGGGAGCCAGCTGACCAACAAGATCTATCATGAGGCAGGGGACTGGGCAGTGTCTCAGCTGCAACAGCACAGGTGGGACTGCCCCCGACCCAAGGGAAATGCACCCCACCCGGCCAGTGTGCTCACTACGCTCTGAGACAGGGGAGTGCTTACCTGGCAAGATGCAACGAGAGCAAATGAAAAGGTGCCAGTCCTGGACGACAGGCATCTGGGCCCTCTCTACTCTACCCCTTCAGCCTAAGCAGAGAAACATCCTGGATACATTAAAAGTCTCACTAGCTTGAGAGATTTCAGCAAACAAAACAAATGAGGCTATTACAAAACAAGAGAACAGATTGGAATATCTCTAATGTGCTTTTACAGACAGATTTGAACCCAGCAGAGAACATATGTTCTTGTCAAGCTCCTGTAGAGCATTTGGAAACACTGATGCTGTGCCCGATGAGCGAGGAGCTGTCAGCATCTCTCACAGATCACATTCTGTCGCCAGGGTGCAGTACAATTACGGACAATAAGAACATTAGAAATGCATTTTGGAACCCCAATTAATTTCCGCAACGGGAATTATAAAATGTTGGATCTCAACAGCCATAAGGTATTTATATAAAATATGGAGTTCAAAAAAATTGTGAAGTAGAGAGAAATCCATATCCACAAATGAATTTGTAGTAAACAGAATAAAGGGGGGGGGTGGGGTAAGAGAAAGGCAGCTTGTGTTGAAAAGAAAATAAGAGCTAAAATGAAAAACTCTTTACAGATGGTCCCTGACTAAAAATGTTTTAACGATTTTTCAACTTCATAATATGGTGAAAGTGATACGCATTCAGTAGAACCATACTTCAGCTTTTGAGTTTTGATCTTTTCCTGGGCTAGGGAAGTGTGGTACAGTATTGTCTCGTGATGTGGAACTGAGGCTCCCAGTCAGGCACACGATCACAAGGATAAATGACTGATAACTTAGAACCATTCTGTACCCAGACAACTGTTCTGTTTTTCACTTTCAGTAAATTACATGAGCTATCAACAACTTTCTTATAAAATATGCTTTATATTAGATGGTTTTGCCCAACTATAGCTAACCTGAGTGTCCTGAGCACATTTAAGGTAGGCCAGGCTAAGCTACGATGTTTAGTAGATTATGTGTATTAAATGCATTTTCAACTTATGATATTTTCTACTTACAATGGGTTTATCAGGATGTAACCCCATTGTAAGTGAAGAAAGATCAGTACAATAAGAGCATGATCTATCAAAACCTATAGTATATGTACAAATAAGGGGACATTTCTTAGCTTTGAGTATACATGCTTGCCTGCTAAGTCACTTCAGTCATGTCCGACTCTTTGTGACTCTATGGACTGTTGCCTGCCAGACTCCTTTGTCCATGGGACTCTCCAGACAAGAATACTGGAGTGGGTTTCCATGCCCTCCTCCAAGTGATCTTCCCTATCCAGGGATCAAACCCATATCTCCTACAACTTCTGCATTGCAGGCAGATTCTTTACTGCTGAGCCACTGGGTAAGCCCTGAGTATCGATAGGTATTCTTAAATATAGGAAAGATATAGGCAAGCTTTAAAAAAAAAAAAAAAAAGGCTGAAATAAGACATAAACTAATTTAATTTTAAAACAACAATAAAAGTAGATTTGATAAGCAAAACCAAAAGCCAGTTCTTTGAAAAGACCATTAAAATAGGCAGAGCTCTGAAAAATCAAAAGAAAAAGGGGAAAAAGTATGAAGCTGAAAATAAGAGGTTAAAAAAAGGGACACAACTGCAGATATGAAGGAGATGTTTTAAACCACAAGAAGATGGTAGGGACAGCTTCACTCTGATTGGTTTCAAGTGGAAGATTTTCCTGAAATATATAAATCACCAAAATAGGCCTAACAAGAGGCAGAAAACCTGAAAAGAACAATGTGGACGTGTGTGCAGGCTAGTTGGTTCAATCGTGTTCGATTCTATGAGACCCTATGGACTGTAGCCCACAAGGCTCCTCTGTTCATGGGATTCTCCAGGCAAGAACACTGGAGTGGGTTGCCATTTCCTTCTCCAGGGGATCTTCCAAACCCAGGGATCAAACTGGTGTCTCTTATTATCTCCTGCATTGGCAGGTGGGTTCATTACCAGTAGGGCCACCTGGGAAGCCCGAAAAGAACAATAAACATAACTGAAAAGGTAATGAAGGAGGGCTCCCTCAACCTCCAGAGACAAGGGATTGCTGTTACGGATGTTACCAGAACACAGGAGAGAATGGGAAGCTCCCAGTTCTCTCTACAGGATTAACAGACTGGACAAGGATCACACACGCACACACACACAGGCTGCAGTGATATAAAAGATCCTCCAGACACATACAGTAGTGAAAATAGAGAGCTTCCATGGAAGAAAATAAATATACATGAATATAAGTGTCTAAAATTAGAGATCAGGAAGATACACATCAGACAGAGTACATGGTTAACTGTGAGGCAGAGAGTTTGGAAGGAAGTTAAAGAGAAATCATTCTTTTTATGCTATTCCTATATTGTTGGAATGTTTACAATCTATGTTCATATATTACTTCAAAATAATTAAACTAAATGTAAATAAATTAGTCAAAATAAAACCAATAATCACCTGATAAATATGAAATTGAAAAGAAAAATACTTTAATAATTATTAATATTTTAAGCTAAAGAATAAAAATTAAAAATTTAGAAAACATACAGAAATATTTTTTGAAAAAATAAGAGGATATTTAAAATAGAGGGTCATTTTTGTAATTAAAGAGGTAAGAATGACTCACTCAGACAGGACATAAAACCTCAAAGCCAAAAACGAAAACACCAGATTTGATCATATCAACATTTAAAACCTCTTTACAAGGAAAGGCATCATGGACTTCTCAAAAGACAAGTGTTATACTGGAGAAAAAATATTTATAAGATTTATAAACTGGATATAAACACATAGTTTATATCCAGAATACCTTAGGAGCTTTTACAAAGTCAATATGGACCAACAGAAAAACAAGCAAAGAATATGCACAAATTACAGAAGATATGAGAATGGCTGATAAACACTTGAAGAGATGCTAAAGCCCTCTAGATATCTAATAAAAATGCAAATTTAAATGATAATGGAATATTTCTTGTACCCACCAGACTGGCAAAAATTAAAAGCATTGAGCACAAGTGTCACTGGCAGGAATCGGAAATGGGAAAATTCTGTTATTTTTCAAATATTTCCTCTTATCTGTTGATCTTTCCCTCTCCCTCTGGCACTCATATTATTAATAGATAAATAGGAACACTTTCCCTTCTCACCTCCATCCTCCCTTAACTCTCCATCTCGTTGGTTCCTCCCCGTTCATTCATTTGTTCTTCTCCCCTTTAACCTTCCCTTTAAGTTCATCATTTCTTCATTGTTTACACCCTTTATCCCCAGCTGGTTCTTCTTCATAACTGCCTCATCTAGCCTCGTCTTTCCAGTACCCTACTGAGGGTATTTATTAGTCACATGTAAATGCTTTTCCTGTCTTTTCTGTCTATCTGCTCCCTCTGGTATTCAGTTTGTGATCTTTTCCTCTTGATGTTTACTCTTCTCACATGTCTCATTTTTCCCTACAGCCATTTTTTTTCTCTTTTATTTCTGTTTGTTTTGTTTTGTCTCACTTATTTGGTTGGGTTTTTTGTTTGTTTTTGGCTACACCATAAGTCATGTAGGATCTTAGTTTCCTGACAGGGATTGAACCCACGCTCCCTTAACCACTGCTCTTGCAGTGTAGGCATGGCATCTTAACCACTGGCCCACCAAGGAAGTCCAAGCCACTCACTTTCCCTGATGAAGGTCAGCCAACATAGCCGGTTGAGTACACTTGGGAGGAGGAGCCGGCAGCCTTTGCCCTAGGCCGCACCTTCCAGGTCGGTTAGGGAAGGCGGGCAGGATGCTCCTCAGGGCAGAGCACAGGGCGAGATGGGCTGGCTCAGCATCCTCTGTTTCGTTCATCCCTGCAAGGCCACTCTGGCCTTAGGGAACCTCCCTCTCTTCTAGCCTGGTTGTCGTCTTTGTCCTGGGGCTGTCAACCTGCATTGTGCCTGGGGATGGGGAGGTGCCGTGGGACAGCCAGCTGATCTGCCCAGGTGGGGTGGCACTCACTCCAGGTAGGTTCCAGGCTGCTCTGGTCTTGCCTGTGTCTGGCACAGAATCTGCTCCTCACAAGAGCAATGCTGGGCAGGCAGGGACCCCAGGGTGGTACAAGTAGGAGAGATGCTGCTCTGGCCTGGTCCTAGGTAGCTGAGCAGCAGCTTCCAAACTGGAATGTCTCCCCTCCCCCCTTACCCCGCTTGGCTCTGCCTCCTCTGGATTTGTCTTGCATTTTCACCTTTGTTCTGGGCTCTATCAGTTATTTCATTTGTGATTTCTCGAAGGTTTGGGTTCATAGACTAGAGTTAGCAGCCCATATTAATTAATCATCTAATATAGGTGTTCCTAATATAGGAACAAGAAGCAAAATTTAAAACCAAGATCTCAACATCAGATGCTTTTGCATGGATGAAGCAAATGGATGCATGCAAACATTACTGGTGGGGTTATGAACTGTTACAGCCATCCCAAGGGACAGACATTGAATGGAACACATTCCAAACACTTGAAAGATTGGGCATTCCATGACAAGATGGTATAGACTCATCTGTTCCTACTCCTTCCCTCTAAATATGACTAAATGCATTGGAAATCCCTTCAATCATAAAAGGATTTGTAAGGTGGGAAGAGGAAGGCAGACTGGCAGGAAGAAGGAGACTTGAGAGATGGCACTGTACTGAGCTCCTGGGTTTCTCCCATTGTCTTAGTCCATTTGGGCTAAATAAATGCCATTAAACTGGGTGGCTTAAACAACAGAAGCTTCTTTGTTACAGTTCTGGAGGCTGAGAAATCTGCGATCAAGGCACAGGCAGAAATAGGGGGTGGAGGGAGGAGAGACTAGACAAAGAGTTCCGAAACCTTGACACCAAAAGTACAATCCATGAAAGGAAAAGTTGATAGATTGGACCACACTTCATCAGAATTAAAATTTTTTTTTGCTCTGCAAAACATCCTGTTCAGATGATGAAAAGACAAATTACAGATGGGATAAAATACTTGCAAATTGCATACCTAACAAAGAACTTAAGATGTCTAGAATTTATTAAAAAAAATATTCTCAGAAGTCAACATTAAACAAAATTGAAAATGTACTAAAGATTTAAACAGATATTTGACCAAAGAGGCTATATAGATGGCAAATAAACACATGAACATATGGGCAACATCATTAGTCATTAGGGAAGTGCAAATTAGAACCACAATGAATTATGACTACACACCCATTAGAATGGCTTTAAAAAAGCACTAACACTAAATGCTTGCAAGAATGCAGAGAGCCAGAGTGTTCGTACATTGCTGGTGAGTCTGTAAAATGGCACCACCACTCTGGAAAATAGTTTGGAAGTTCCTTTGAAAACTAAAAACAGACTTATCATTTGGCCCAGAAAATGCAATGTTGGGCATTTTACTGGAGAAATGAAAACTTATTTTTATACAGAATCTTATGCATGTATGTTCAGAGCGGTTTTATTTGTAATAGTAAAAAACTAGGGATTCCCTAATAGCTCAGTTGGTAAAGAATCCGCCTGCAATGCAGGGGACCTGGGTTCAATACCTGGGTTGGGAAAATCCCCTGGAGAAGGGAAAGGCTACCGACTCCAGTATTCTGTAAAGTCCATGGGGTTGCAAAGAGTCGGATATGACTGAGCGACTTGAACTTTCACTTTCACTTTTCAGAAACTATGCACATGTCCTTCAATGTGGAATGCTGAACAAACTGTAGAACATAATAAATATTATGAAATACCATGCAGCATTAAGAAGAAAGAGATTGAGCTTCCCTGGGGCTCAGTGGTAAAGAATCTGCCTGCTAATGCAGGAGACGTGGGTTTGATCCCTGGTCTGGAAAGATTCCACATGCTGTGGAGCAACTAAGCCCACGCACTGCAACTCTGAGCCCACGTGCCTAGAACCCATGCTCTGCAATGAGAAGCCCACATATTGCAACTAGAGTAGCCCCCACTCGCTGCAGCTAGAGAAAAGTCCTGGCGGCAGTAAAGACCCAGCACAGCCAAAAATAAATAATTAAAAATGTTTTTTAAAGGACGAGACTATTGACACTTGCAACAACTTGCATGAACTCAAGGAAATTATGCTGAGTGAAATAAGCTGATTTTAAAAGGACACATATTATATGATTCCATAAAGTTGTGAAGTAACATAACTATAGAGATAGAAAACAGATTAATAGTTGTTGGAGGTTAGGGATGGGTGAGGTGTGTGTGACTTTAAAGTGGTAGCATGAGGAAGCCTTCCAGTGATGTCACAGTTATGTATGACTGTGATCATTAAAGCTACACACATGCTATCACACAGGATAACACACATAAATTAGTACATAAATGACTCATGAGATCTGAAAAACTGTGGATTTGTACCAAGGTCAGTTTTCCTGATTTTGATATTGTACTACAGTTCTGCCAGATGTTAGCACTGGAGGAAGCTGGGTAAATGCCCCAAGGAAAACTCCCTGCAAATTTTTGGGCAAATTCCTGTGAATCTATAATTATTTCAAAATAAAAAGCAATTTTTAAAAAGTGGCCTCAGAATCTTATTTATAGGAATTTGTTTTAAAGGGAAAAACAAAAGGGGACTTCAGATCAGGAAAAAACATTCAGTAAGTACATTTCACTCTTCCACAGAAATGCAAGTGTAAAAACTTGAATGGAATGCATAGAGGAGCTATTTGACATCTTGGAACGTGAAGTCAAGTGGGCCTTAGAAAGCATCACTATGAACAAAGCTAGTGGAGGTGATGGAATCCCAGCTGAGCTATTTCAAATCCTGAAAGATGATGCTGTGAAAGTGCTGCACTCAATATGCCAGCAAATTTGGAAAACTCAGCAGTGGCCACAGGACTGGAAAAGGTCAGTTTTCATTCTGATCCCAAAGAAAGGCAATGCCAAAGAATGCTCAAACTACTGCACAATTGCACACAT
Source organism: Bos taurus (assembly GCF_002263795.3). Lineage (NCBI taxonomy): Eukaryota > Metazoa > Chordata > Mammalia > Artiodactyla > Bovidae > Bos > Bos taurus. The sequence goes on along the minus strand of NC_037355.1, from coordinate 13,237,127 downwards.
CTCACACGCTAGTAAAGTAATGCTCAAAATTCTCCAAGCCAGGCTTCAGCAATACATGAACCGTGATCTTCCAGATGTTCAAGCTGGTTTTAGAAAAGGTAGAGGAACCAGAGATCAAATTGCCAACATCCGCTGGATAATAGAAAAAGCAAGAGAGTTCCAGAAAAGAATCTATTTCTGCTTTATTGACTATGCCAAAGACTTTGACTGTGTGGATCACAATAAACTGTGGAAAACTCTGAAAAGAGATGGGAATACCAGACCACCTGACCTGCCTCTTGAGAAATCTGTATGTAGGTCAGGAAGCAACAGTTAGAACTGGACATGGAACAACAGACTGGTTCCAAATAGGAAAAGGAGTACGTCAAGGCTGTATACTGTCCCCTGCTTATCTAACTTATATGCAGAATACATCATGAGAAACGCTGGGCTGGAAGAAGCATAAGCTGGAATCAAGATTGCCGGGAGAAATATCAATCACCTCAGATATGCAGATGACACCACCCTTATGGCAGAAAGTGAAGAGGAACTGAAAAGCCTCTTGATGAAAGTGAAAGAGGAGAATGAAAAAGTTGGCTTAAAGCTCAACATTCATAAAACGAAGATCATGGCATCTGGTCCCATCACTTCATGGCAAATAGATGGGGAAACAGTGAAAACAGTGTCAGACTTAATTTTTTTGGGCTCCAAAATCACTGCAGATGGTGACTGCAGCCAAGCTTACTCCTTGGAAGGAAAGTTATGACCAACCTAGATAGCATATTCAAAAGCAGAGACATTACTTTGCCAACAAAGGTCCGTCTAGTCAAGGCTATGGTTTTTCCAGCGGTCATGTATGGATGTGAGAGTTGGACTGTGAAGAAGGCTGAGGGCCGAAGAATTGATGCTTTTGAACTGTGATGTTGGAGAAGACTCTTGAGAGTCCCTGGACTGCAGGAAGATCCAACCAGCCCATTCTGAAGGAGATCAGCCCTGGGATTTCTTTGCAGGGAATGATGCTAAAGCTGAAACTCCAGTACTTTGGCCACCTCATGCGAAGAGTTGACTCATTGGAAAAGACTGTGATGCTGGGAGGGATTGGGGGCAGGAGGAGAAGGGGACGACAGAGGATGAGATGGCTGGATGGCATCACTGACTCGATGGACGTGAGTTTGAGTGAACTCCAGGAGTTGGTGATGGACAGGGAGGCCTGGCGTGCTGCAATTCATGGGGTCACAGAGTCAGACACGACTGAGCGACTGAATTGAACTGAAAGTCAAATAAAACAACAGCAGGAGAACTGGGACAGGAGACCATAATTCAAAGTAACACTGAGCTGGTGGTGAGTTTTACCATTTTCCCTTTCCTGGTACCTCACAGCTATCCTCACCCAAGCGAGGCAGCCTAAACTTCGAGGTGGATGTAGGCGCAAACAGAGACCACTCAAGAAAGCCTTCAGGCTGAGGAACAAGAGTCTCCTAAAACCCAGAGAGAGTGCAAGAAATCTCTCCTCTTCTCTACTCCGTTTTCTCCTGCCCAGCCCCCTGCAGCCCATAAGCACGCCCTTTTTGGATCCAGGTTGGAAGGAGTTTTGTTGGTGGTGTTTTAATCATTGTTTTCTTACTCTCTTGGTCCTTGGCTTGACTCTGGATTTGGGCACAGACGTGGTATGGAAGCTGCAGTGTTTAGACTGAGGGCTGAAAAGGAAACGGGGAAAGTACCAGGAAGTCATGGAGTGGGAAGAGTTCAGGACAGTGACCCCTCAAAGTTGTTAATGAGCTCCTGGGCTCCCTCCTGAGCTATGCACGCATAGATCTGACTCTAAGCAGCATATCATTGACTCTGAGAAGGGTCAAAGAACTAGATCAATGTCCCAGGCCCACACAGGCTATAGGTAATGCACATGTGAGACTGACCCAAATAACACTGCAAGGGCTTTGTTTGTAAATGGAACTGACACTGGCCACAACCCATAGAAGGCTGTAGCACTCTGCAGGACATGTATGCCATTAAATGCTTATTTTAGGAAAAGAGAAAAGTCTCAAATCATTAATCTAAGCTTCAATCTTAAGACATTAGGAAAAAAGAACATAATAAAATCAAAGCAAGCATAAGAAAAGAAATAATAAAGAGCAGAAACCAATGAAATTAAAAACAGGAAAAGAATAGAGAAAAATCAATGAAACCAGAAGCTCATTCTTTGAAATAAAAATTAATAAACTTCTAGGAATACTGACAAAGAACAAAAGTAGAGAAGACACAAATGACCAATATTAGGAATGAAAGAGGTGATGTCACTACAGACACAAAAGATAGTAAAAGGATAAAGAGATTCATACAGGGGGCTTCTCAGGCGGTGCTGTGGTAAAGAATCCACCTGCCAATGCAGGAGATGCGGATTTGATCCTTGGATAGGGAAGATCCCCTGGAGAAGGAAATGGCAACCCACTCCAGTATTCTTGCCTGGAGAATTCCATGGACAGCGGAGTCTGGTGGGTTACAGTCCTTGGGGTCACAAAGTCAGACACAAGTGAATGAGCATACACACATACAAGGGACACACAAATAACTCTATACCCATAATTTTGACAATTTAGGTGAAATAAATCAATTCCATTTCATAACCTATGAAAATTCACTTAGGATGAAATAATGAGTAGTCCTATAACTATTAAATATATTAAATTCATTGTTAAATAAACATTAAAATAAAATCTTTCTGGTCACAGTTCACGGCTTGCAGGATCTTAGTTCTTCAATCAGGTATTGAACCCATTTCCCCTGCCTTGGTAGCATGGAGTCTTAACTACTGGATCACTGAGGAATTCCCTCACTGACAGATTCTACCAAACATTTAAAGAAGAAATAACAATTCTACCCTCAATCCAAGAATGTAAAAGGAGAGGGAACATTTTCCAAATCATCTCATAAGGCCAGCATTATCCTGATACCATAATCAAATAGACGTAAGAACTTTACAGAACCATATCCCTTACAACATTCATTCATGATAAAGATTCCCAGCTAAACCAGGCATAGAAAGGAATTTCCTCAAACTGAGAAAGTGTATCTACAATGGGACTAAAGCAAGAATGTCCACCTTCAATATTTCAATTTCACATTATCCTGAAAGTCCTAGCCACCACAACACATCAGTTTCACAGTTATAAAGGAAGGAATAAAAACCCTCTCTACTTGCAGAAAACACGATAGTCTAAGTATAAAATCCCAAGAAATCTGCTCTCTTCCCCACAAAAAGATCTAGACTAACTGGGCGCATTACAGTCACAGAATGTAAGTTTAACACACAAAAACCAATCATTTTTATAAAAACTAGCAGCAACCAATTTGAAACCAAAAAAAGTCCTAAATAAACAGAGAGATATGCCATGGACTGTGGGACTCTATATTGATTTCAGTTCTTTCCAAGTTGATCTATAGATCAAAAGCCATGAAAATCACAGCAGGATTCTTTGGTAAATGTAGGCAAGCTTATTAAAATTTATATCAAAAGGGAAAGGCCCTAGACCAGCAGCAACAATTTTCAAAAAATAGAGGAATCACACTTCTTAGTTTTCAGACCTAATATAAAGCTACAATAATCAAGATATTGTGGAAAAGTGATGGATGCATCAATCAAAGAGAATACAGCCCAGAATATACCCTCACAAATACGCCCAACTGATTTTTGACAAAGATGCAAAGGTATTTCAATGGAGAAAGGATAGCCTTTCAACAAATGGTATTAGAACAATTTAAGTTAAAAAAAAAAAAAGGACTCCAATCTAAATCTCAGATCTATATAAAAATTAACTCAAAATGAAAAACATAAAGCTATAAAGCTTTTAGAAGAAAACATACAAGAATATCTTCTTGACCTGGGGCTAGGAAAAGAATTCTTAGTGAGGACACCAAATGCACAATCCATAAAAGAGAAAATTAATAAATTAGGCTTGACAAATCTTTTAAATTTTGTTAAAGATACTCTTAAGAAAATGAAAAAACAGCAGTAGATTAGAAGAAAGTATTAGCAAATCATATATGTGACAAAGGACTTCTTCCAAAATATACAAAGAACTCTCAAAATCAACAATAATGATCCAAATAAATAGTAGGCAAAAGACTTGAAAATAAAACATATCACCAGAGAGGACAGACACAGTACATGAAAGGCAAGTAAGCATATGAAAAGATGCTCCACATTATTGGTCATTAGGGAAATGCAAATTAAAACCACAGTGAGATACCACTACATATCCATTAGCTGGTGGGAATGCAAAATGGTACAACCCCTCCAGAAAACAGTTTGACAGTTCTTTTAAACCATATGACCCAGAAGTGTTTCTCCTGGGTTATTTTTTAACCCTGGAGTAATGAAAACATGTTCACACAAAAACCTCTATACAGATATTTATAGCAGCTGTATTCATAATTGCCCCAAACTGGAAACAACCACAAGGCCTTTCACTGGAGAATGGATAACCAACTGTGGTCTGTCTGTACAGCTGGTAACTATTTAGTAAACAAAAAGAATACACCACTGATACACAGGACAATTGGGATGAGTCTCAAAGACATAATGCCAATTTCAAAAGATTACATACTCTGTTGTTTTACTTACATATTCTTGAAATGACAAGTTGTAGTGATGAAAAACTCATCAGCAGTTAATGGGGGTTGGAAGTGAGGAAGGCTTGGGCTACACAACATGAGGAAGTGCTCTGGAGAAGGGACTCTGGTATCTTGACAGTGGTGGTTACATGAACATATATATATAATGTGTTAAAATCTATGTAAGTGTTAAAACTCTTGGATCCTATACAACTCTTTAAAATAGGACCAGGAGAAACAAAAAATTTAAAAATCTGTTCTGTGCCAGTCATTTTGCATTAGGTCTCATTAAAGCCTCACAAACTGCAAGATTAGTTTATTACCCCCATATTACAGATAAGAAACTTGAAACTCAGAGATAACTTGGGAATTTGCCCAGTTCAGTTCAGTCACTCAGCCGTGTCTGACCCTTTGTGACCCCATGGACTGCAGCATGCCAGGCCTCCCTGTCCATCACCAACTCTCAGAGTTTACTCAAACTCATGTCCATCCAGTTGCTGATGCCATCCAACTGTCTCATCCTGTTGTCCCCTTCTCCTCCCACCTTCAACCTTTCCCAGCATCAGGGTCTTTTCAAATTAGTCAGTTCTTTGCATCAGGTGGCCAAAGTATTGGAGTTTCAGCTTCAGCATCAGTCTTTCCAATGAATATTCAGGACTGATTTCCTTTAGGATGGACTGGTTGGATCTTCTTGCAGTCCAGGGGACTCTCAAGAGTCTTCTCCAACACCACAGTTCAAAAGTATTAATTTTTCAGCGCTCAGCTTTCTTTATGGTCCAACTCTCACATCCATACATGACTACTGGAAAAAACATAGCTTTGACTAGGTTGTCTAGGTTGGTTGTAACTTTTCTTCCAAGGAGCAAGCATCTTTTAATTTCATGGCTGCAGTCACCATCTGCAGTGATTTTGGAGCACCCCCAAAATAGTCTGTCACTGTTTCCCCATCTGTTTGCCATGAAGTGATGGGACCTGATGCCATGATCTTAGTTTTCTGAATGTTGAGTTTTAAGCCAACTTTTTCACTCTCCACTTTCACTTTCATCAAGAGGCTCTTTAGTTCTTCTTCACTTTCTGTCATAAGGGTGGTGTCATCTGCATATCTGAGGTGATTGATATTTCTCCTGGCAATCTTGATTCCAGCTTATGCTTCTTCCAGCCCAGCGTTTCTCATGATGTATTCTGCATAGAAGTTAGATAAGCAGGGGACAGTATACAGCCTTGACATACTCCTTTTCCTATTTGGAACCAGTCTGTTGTTCCATGTCCAGTTCTAACTGTTGCTTCCTGACCTGCATACAGATTTAAGAGGCAGGTCAGGTGGTCTAGATTCCCATTTCTTAAAGAATTTTCCAGTTTATTGTGATCCACACAGTCAAAGGCTTTGGTATAGTCAATAAAGCAGATGTTTTTCTGGAACTCTCTTGCTTTTTTGATGATCCAGTGGATGTTAGCAATTTGATCTCTGGTTCCTCTGGCTTTTCTAAATCCAGCTTGAACATCTGGAAGTTCACAATTCATGTACTGTTGAAGCCTGGCTTGGAGGATTTTGAGCATTACTTTACTAGTGTGTGAGATGAATGCAATCGTGTGGTAGTTTGAGGATTCTTTGGCATTGCCCTTCTTTGGGAATGGAATGAAAACTGACCTTTTCCAGTCCTGTGGCTACTGCTGAATTTTCCCAGTTTGCTGGTATATTGAGTGCAGCACTTTCACAGCATCATCTTCCAGAGTCACACCATAAAGAGTGGCAGAGCCAGGAGCCCCACCGAGTCCCTCCCTGCATCTAGCACTGTGATGGTAAAGTCTGCATGTAGCAGTCTAGGACACTGGGAAGGACAGGCTGCCCTCTTTGTTTATGTAAGTTATGTGTCTGGCTTCTGTGCACAGCCTGGCTTAGCTGGACCTGTTCAGCTTTTAGATGAGTGGATGTCTTAGCAGGATCACTTGGGCTTCTTCAGCCCTGGCCTGAACATGGGGATTGGACTTGATGATGTTCTTTGACGTATGTGGAGACACTTAACTAATGGCAGGAACACTGCACTGAGACCTGGCTGTTTCATCTTGATCCTTTCCTATCCCTGGATGATTCCGCTCACTCCCAGGTAGGTGGTGTTGTCTCTCAGTTATGTGCTTTAGACCTAGAGGGTTTACCAATATGAACTTCAGACAGTATACATCATCCCTGGTCTAAAACATTAAATGAGTATTTAGTGTTAACTAGCTACTATTGTCTTCCCAAGTGGCACTAGTGGTAAAGAACCTGCCTGCCAATACAGGAGACGTAAGAGATGTGGGTTTGATCCGCAAGCCAGGAAGATCCTCTGGAGGAGGGTATGGCAACCCACTCCAGTATTCTTGCCTGGAGATTCCCACGAACAGATGAGCCTTGTGGGCTACCACCCATAGGGTCACAAAGAGTTGGACACGACTGAAGTGATTGAGTATGCACAGCTAACACTAACTTGCAAAACGTGAAGATGTAAAATGTCCATTAGGATCAATGATCAAAGAACACAACATGTAACAGACAAAAAACCAAAAATTACATATCCGTCTCTAAAATTTTACCTTAATGCCAAGGATTCAAGTTAACATTTTTTCGCTCCTGGAAAACGCATCATGAAGTTGCTTGAAAAAGCAATTATCAAGTATTCATCCTTAATGAAAACTACTCAGGCAAAATTAACAAGAAAATATTTTAATACTTTTGTAGCACAAAATTAAACTGAGACAGGTTAAGAGGAATGTGAGGGGATCTAGAAAACCATAAATTATGTAGCTTTATTTTGCCATAACCTAGATGTCCTATGAGCAGGATACCTAGATGTTGAGAATGAACAGGCGTCCTTTGAGCAGTCTCATTTCTCCTCTCAAAGGCACAGTCTGGGTAATGCCCCGACAAATAGGCTTGTCCAGTCCCCTGACCTGTCACTTACAATGCGAAAACATTCATCACTGCGGGTTCGAATGACAGTCTGTCTGTCTGCAGCTCACTTCAACTGCTCCTCAGGCCCCTTTAGACTGGACTTCTGATTTCTTCTTTCTTTCTGACCCTGAATTCGGTAGAGCTTCTTCCTGAGGTCCTTCTGTCGCTTCAGTTTCTCTTCTTCCTCCTTCTGCTTCATTTTGAAGTGTTCTTTGTTGTGGAGATGTCGCTGCTCCTTGGCTTTCTTCATCTTCTCACTGTGCACTGTACTCAGAGCATCCAGCAGTGCAAGGATCTGACAAGGACAAAACCCACTGAGCATCAAAATATTCTTACAGTTATAGCATGCCTTCGTTCTAAGTTTCAGGGATCTTAAACACTGCAGCTGACTGTATCAAAATGAGAATCAATTCATTATCCAAATGAATATTAATCTAGTGAAAACGGATCCTGAACTAGGGAATTATAATTTGCATGGAAATATAAGTAGGAGCATACTGACTTAGCAAAATACTTATATAACAGCCTTGACCACAAAACCACCTTTGTTAATCACTCTATGGATACTCTGTACAGCTGATAGAGTGATGTGCCAGCTGTGTGCTTCTTATTCCCCATTAAAATGCATAAGGCAGAGCATGACTAAACAAAAGAAGGGAAATGGATTCTGGCCTTTCTTCTAACTTCCAGATCTAGTGCCCTGAGTGTCTGACCCTTATCCTTTCCTCATGTAAAGTGAGAATGCAGTAAGAACGCCAAGTGTGTTACTGACAGCATGATTTTCACATCTAAATGCAAAGTACTGGAAGCCATCCATTGACAGTACCTTCCTTTCATGAGGCTCCCGTATGACGGCTGGTCTCACTCTGTCCTTTGGAGTCTTGCCTGCCTTTGCCTGGGTCTTGGGCTTGCTCTTAAACGGCAGGGCCTTCTGCAAGGCTTTTGGAATGTGCAGTGAGTTAAAATGTTTCTTTTGCCTCACAATTGGCTGAAAAAGAAAAAGAAAACAAAGACTATGACATATTTAAATTATGATCTATGCACACTTAAAATTTGCATGAAATCTTCTCAATGGATTGATTTTTCCACAAATCAGTAATACCACAGTTTGCTGACCATGAGAAATGAGGACTCAATCATCCATCAAATATAAATCGCTTCTGTGAGCATGCACAGCTACAGGAAAAACAAAGGAATATATAGAATATATATAGCATACATATTTATAATTCTTCCAAGAAATCAACTGTGCAAATTTCTACAGTATGGGCAATGGGATCTTAATAGATTTGATGAAAAGATCCAACCTTTCTGTTAATGGCAAATTCAGGCCTTATCTTTGGAGCACTGAGATGGCTTTTTCTAGCCTGACAAGAATAATCTAGCTTTTCATCTTGATCAGCCTCTCTGGATTTAAGGACACATTTATTCCTCCAATGAAGAGCCAAAGTGCCCCCACCCCTGATTCTCATTAAGAAGTTTATTGTGTTTCTAATAAAAGGCTGATTTAAAAAAGCGAGATTTAAATGACAAATGAAGGCAAAACTCTCTCTACATTCAATTTTCAAGCTAACCAAATTCTATACTTAAATTGAGATGACAAAAATCCTTAACTGCCTCAAAAGTAGTTAGTAAGCTGACAGTTTTGCCCTAAACCTTTACTAAAGTAGACTACATAGAGAATATTTCTGCAGTATCTTTATATTTATTGTTAAAGACATTGCCCACAATAATATTCAATATTCTCTGTTTAAAAACCAAAATATTTTAGAATGAAAGAATTCAGAGAAATATCCTTCTCAAAAATAAGTAAGCTCCACAAACTGGACAACAGGTACTGTGTCCTCAAGTATATTTTAAGGGCAATTCATGGCAACATGACTCAAATTTTATTAACTATTTTACAGAAAAACTAATGCCTGGAAAACTGTTTCTAGCAGAATGATAAACCAAAACCCTGAATTATCCACTTATTACAAAACAATTAAATATCCACCATTAACACAAACAAATCTTTTCAAATGCCTTGTTAAGCTGTGAACAAAATAATGGACATTCTCAGAGACTAAAACCTGAATGAAAATGGGCATTCAGGCAGGGACTGAGAACTTAAGATTTAAAGGGTAGGATGGGGTGGGGATGGGAGGAAGGTTGAAGAAGGAGGAGACATATGTATACTTAGGGTTGATTCACAATGTTGTGCAGCAGAAACCAACACAATACCGTAAAGCACTTATCCTCCAGTTTAAAAAGAAAGCAAAAAAAAAATTCATTGAGCTGTATACACTTATTATTTGTGTACCTCCTCTCTGTATGTATGTTGAAAGTGAAAGTCGCTCAGTTGTGTCTGACTCTTTGCGACCCCAAGGACTATAGTCCATTGAATTCTCCAGGCCAAAATACGGAAGTGGGTAGCCTTTCCCTTCTCCAGGGGATCTTCCCAACCCAGGGATCGAACCCAGGTCTCCCACGCTGCAGGCAGATTCTTTACCAGATGAGCCACAAGCGAAGCCCAAGAATACTGGAGTGGGTAGCCTATCCCTTCTCCAGTGGATCTTGTTAACCCAGGAATTGAACCTGCAATGATTTCTGCATTGCAGGCGGATTCTTTACCAACTGAGCTATCAGGGAAGTTGTATGTATGTTAACACTTCAAAAAAAAGTTTATTAAAACCTTCAAAAATAACCTTCCACATTGTTTCTATGAGAATAAGTATATTAATGTTTTTAGGAGTAATATATGTTTAGTGCCAAGAAAAACAGTTCAAATGAGGTATATACAGTGAAAAGTTTAAGTCTCCTTTCCAATACAGAGAAAACCACTTCTACCACTTTTTCTGTGTTCCTTCCAAAATAGTCTATGAACATAAACAGATTCACTCAAGTTTAATGTTAGACTTTCTACTTGAAAATTCAAACCACAAAAAACCATTACATACAAAGCTTCTGAATGACACGCATCTACAGAACACATGCGCAACTATACCTTATAGAGAGAATCCTTGTTGGCTTTTAGTTTGATGCCATGGGCAAGCCGGAGTTGACCAGTTGTCCGCATTCCTGACCAGGTGTCTTTCTCGCCAACTGGTTTTAACAAAGATGTTACTGGGTTATAGAAGGCTGGAATGGAGACAGGATACCAAGTTCTCATGAAGACAATATCTGGAAAGAGAGTGTATTTACATTACTGTTTTGAGGAGACGATTCATATCCATGTTAGTACACACACACAAAAACAAAATACTCCAAACTTCTCTAGCTGGTTGCATAGTATTTGAAGAGAGACTGTGCCAAGTGAACTACTTTTGAATAGTATATAAGTTCTCTGGTTGTTGCTGGGCGCAGTGCGCAAGATGTTCCAAGCGGGGAGAACTACAGCTGACTCCTGTTTTTCTTTTCTTTTGATGTGTACCGTTTTAAAGTCTTAATTGAGTTTGATACAATATTACTTGTGTTTCATGTTTTGGTTTCTTGGCCATGAGGTATGTGGGATCTTAGCTAACCCACCAGGGACTGAACCCACACCCACCACATTAGAAGGCAAAGTCTTACCCACTGGACCACCAGGGAAGTCCCGATTCCTCTGTTTCTAAAGATCTAAACTCCCACCTATAATTCACACTGGCTAGAAATCAATACAGAACAGTAACATGCTGTTAAGAACACACCACAAAGGAGATTTACCACTCATCAGCAATTTATCCTCAAACGTGGCCCGGAAAGCTCCTTCTGGAGCCCGGAGCGCCTTCTTGATCTGTCCCCTTATTCCACTGACCGTTCGAATCACAGCACCTTCAAATTTGGCCACTTCCAAGGCAGAATTAAACATTCCCTAGAGATATATATATAAAAATATTTAAAAAGTATATAGACACAAAGTCAGATATTTTATCTCTTAGTTCATAAATATATCCTTGGTTAAAAAACAGACAATAATTCATTGAAGGGTAATAAAATAATCAAAATGTATTTCTCCTCAAAAGTAGAATTACTAGGTCAACAGGAGTACAACTCTATTTTTCCTGAAATAACACTAAGACTATTGTGAGCTCATACATATGCTCATTACTGCTATCTTTGTAGAAGAAAGGAACGAATGATGTTTATTGGCTGAACTAGCCTAGATGGCCTTTGCTGTCATCTCACGGGGCTGGACTACAGCTCATATCCTATTACTTACATGTACACACTTCAAAAATAAAGAAAGCTAGACAAATAAATGCTGATGGTTGTATATTACCTTAAGAACATTTTATGATCATCTTAACTCTATATTTTTAATGGAAACAACCCACTAATGAAATTTTCAATAAATGTTGCTCAAACTACCCTCTCATGTTATACTTACTGCTTGACATAACATCCATTTCTCCATACCCCTGCCAATCAAGTATTTTGAGAACTGCTTTGTCTATTTTTCTACTGATCTGTTTGACAAACCCATGATTTTCCCCCTCTCTCAACACAAACCAAAAAGGTAGGAAACAAAACCTAGTGAATGAGATTACATATTTTCAATATTGGCTCTGTGACAATCTCACAGGGAAATAATAAGTAATAGCCTTAATTATTAAATATCTCTATTTTATTTCACCTTAAGATTTCTGAGCACATTTAAGTAACATAGAGAATAATATAAAGGAGTAAACTAAAAATATAAAAAACCAAGTTTAGATAAGATTTCAAATACTTTTCTGAAAGCATTAGATCTCTTAGACCTAAATGAGAAGTATTTCATGCCTCCTTTAACAATATATACATTAAAAATATTTGAATATATAAAGAGATATACAGACCTTAATGAATGAAGTGTTCTTGAAAATTTTATATGGAAAACCAGTTAGTTTTAATTTCTTTACAATTTTTATAGATTTATCCAGATCAAGGACAACTCCTGTGGCAGCTATCCGGAAATCAGGCTAAAAAGGAACCCCCAAAATTTGAATACAGGAATAATATCAACAAGAGAAAAACTACATTCTCTGTAATGCAATAAATTACTGAAGTCCAATTCACTTACAGTCACCTAAGAAAAAGAATATGTGAACATACAAACCAGTATTTTAACAAAAGTTATCTGAAATTATAATACACATAAGCCAAAACTGATGATATCTTGAGCATTTTACTCAGGGTGATTTCATAGTAATATAGTTTCACAAATATGAATAAATGAAAGGGAATATGAAAATTTGGCTACAATGGCTGAAAAATTAAATTTTTTGACATTTAGGATGGATTACATTTGCCCATTATTCTGTTTTCTTTGCTGTTAAATGAGGCCAAAAACCTGCTCTGATTGGTCAAATGAAGGCTAAACCAGCATCATTAAGTTCAGTCGCTCGGTCATGTCCGACTCTTTGCGACCTCGTGAATCGCAGCACGCCAGGCCTCCCTGTCCATCACCAACTCCCAGTTTACCCAGACTCACGTCCATCAAGTTAGTGATGCCATCCAGCCATTTCATCCTCTGTCGTCCCCTTCTCCTCCTGCCCCCAATCCCTCCCAGCATCAGAGTCTTTTCCAATGAGTCAACTCTTCGCATGAGGTGGCCAAAGTACTGGAGTTTCAGCTTTAGAATCAGTTCTTCCAAAGAAATCCCAGGGCTGATCTCCTTCAGAATGGACTGGTTGAATCTCCTTGCAGTCCAAGGGACTCTCAAGAGTCTTCTCCAACACCACAGTTTAAAAGCATCAATTCTTCAGCGCTCAGCTTTCTTCACAGTCCAACTCTCACATCCATACATGACCACTGGAAAAACCATAGCCTTGACTAGATGGACCTTTGTTGGCAAAGTAATGTCTCTGCTTTTCAATATGCTATCAAGGTTGGTCATAACTTTTCTTCCAAGGAGTAAGCGTCTTTTAATTTCACGGCTGCAGTCACCATCTTCAGTGATTTTGGAGCCCAAAAAAATAAAGCCTGACACTGTTTCCACTGTTTCCCCAACTATTTACCATGAAATGATGGGACCAGATGCCATGATCTTCGTTTTCTTAATGTTGAGCAGTAAGCCAGCTTTTTCATTCTCCACTTTCACTTTCATCAAGAGGCTTTTGAGTTCCTCATTTTCTGCCATAAGGGTGGTGTCATCTGCATATCTGAAGTTATTGATATTTCTCCCAGCAATCTTGATTCCAGCTTGTGCTTCTTCCAGCCCAGCATTTCTCATGATGTACTCTGCATATAAGTTAAATAAGCAGGGTGACAATATACAGCCTTGACTACTCCTTTTCCTATTTGGAACCAGTCTGTTGTTCCATGTCCAGTTCTAACTGTTGCTTCCTGACTGGCATATAGGTTTCTCAAGAGGCAGGTCTGGTGGTCTGGTATTCCCATCTCTTGAAGAATTTTCCACAGTTGATTGTGATCCACACAGTCAAAGGCTTTGGCATAGTCAATAAAGCAGAAATAGATGTTTTTCTGGAACTCTCTTGCTGTTTCTATGATCCAGCGGATGTTGGCAATTTGGTCTCTGGTTCCTCTGCCTTTTCTAAAACCAGCTTGAATATCTGGAAGTTCAGGGTTCATGTATTGCTGAAGCCTGGCTTGGAGAATTTTGAGCATTACTTTACTAGCGTGTGAGATGAGTGCAATTGTGCGGTAGTTTGAGCATTCTTTGGCATTGCCTTTCTTTGGATTGGAATGAAAACTGATCTTTTCCAGTCCTGTGGCCGCTACTGAGTTTTCCAAATTTGCTGGCATATTGAGTGAAGCACTTTCACAGCATCATCTTTCAGGATTTGAAATAGCTCAACTGGAATGCCATCACCTCCACTAGCTTTGTTCATAGTGATGCTTTCTAAGGCCCACTTGACTTCACATTCCAGGATGTCTGGCTCTAGGTGAGTGATCACACCATCGTGATCATCTTGGTCAAGAAGATCTTTTTTTGTACGGTTCTTCTGTGTATTCCTGCCACCTCTTCTTAATATCTACTGCTTCTATTAGGTTGATATCATTTCTGTCCTTTATCGAGCCCATCTTTGCATGAAATGTTTCCTTGGTATCTCTAATTTTCTTGAAGAGATCTCTAGTCTTTCCCATTCTGTTGTTTTCCTCTATTTCTTTGCATTGATCGCTGAGAAAGGCTTTCTTATCTCTTCTTGCTATTCTTTGGAACTCTGCATTTAGATGCTTATGTCTTTCCTTTTCTCCTTTGCTTTTTGCTTCTCTTCTTTTCACAGCTATTTGTAAGGCCTCCTGAGACAGCCATTTTGCTTTTTTGCATTTCTTTTCCAGCATCATTAGGGGTAGTCTAATGTCTAGCTGGTATCCAGTGGAAGTCAGAACCCAGTAGAGTGGTTAGCTCATGGTGAGCACTGCTTAAGTAATTTTAGAAAAATATGTCCGTAAAAACATAAAAATATAAAACATTATCAGTACCATTATAATTCTACTTCCCTCTTCTCTGCTCCCACACCTTACTTATTAAAAAGACGAAGGAAAATTGAAAGTAAAGAGAAGACTGTGTTAGTCACTCAGTCATGTCCAACTCTTTGCGACCCCATAGACGATAGCCCACCAGGCTCCTCTGTCTATGGGATTTTTCCAGCAAGAATATTGGTGTGGGTTGCCATTCCCTGAAGACTATAAATACCAAAAATGAGTAATTTTCAACTTAAAGTTTCAGTACATATTCATAATCAAGACATTATTTCTCAAACACAATCTATAAAATAAAACAACCAAGATACTTACCATACTGCCACTGACAGACTGTACTGCCAAGAACCCAGTACCCTGTGGAGTGATAGGACCTTAAAGGAAACAGAAAAAAATAAAAAATACAGTGAACCACACATTCTGGATTCTGTTTCACATATATACTCCAACCCCAGAAAAGAGAAAAATCTTATGAATTTTGATTTCATAAAAGGAAAAAAGCAAAACTACAATGATAATCCTAAAAGGTCTAAATTAACCTATAAAGAAGTCTATTCTAATCTGTTTTTACCCCAAAAGGTTGCTCCACAATGCATGTGCTGTGGGGTATATTTTAGAAGCCTCTGTCTTCCATTGTGGTCTTCAATATAATAAAGTGGGATGGTTTGAAACCTCCTCCACCCTACAGAAAAAATGATTGGATCTCGGGACTTGAGGATTTTCTTATACCAACGATGTTTCTTCAGACGCATCTGAGGGGAGAAGAGATTTCAGTAAGATTATTGCCTCAAGTATGACCAAAGAACCTCAGCTGTTAAGTATGCAGCAAAGGGTACCTACCTGTACATATCCAACATTGCCCTCACTATTGCCCAGACCACCCAAAATAATTGGGTAATGAGGGTCAAAGTTAAGCACAAATTCACAGGGGACATTTTCTATCTCAATTCGGACATACATCCCAGGTCGAAAACCCTCATACTGAACTCTGGCTTCATCTTCTTGATCTTCAAATTCTGCCCGGTTAAGCTATATACGTGAGAGGGGGAAAAAGAAAACAATTAAAAATCCACAAGGCTGTTATCTTTACTAAATGTAAGATTAACATTAAAAAAAAAAGCCAATTTCTAAATAAAGCAATCATGAACAGAATTACTTAGGCTTTATACTAGTTAAAAATAGTGTATGTTTTATCTTTATAGTTTGCTGAGGATATGTCCCAACTGTCTTCTCTGGTGCTCCAAGCTATAGCACAGCAAATACAAACAACTCTGAAGGAAGCCCTTAATGTTGGTTGACACACACCCTGAACTTTTTCATCCACACATTGTCTTTTTACTCTCCAATTATTTCACACTTCTCGTTTCATCAATCAGTATCTCCTTCCTCATCTCCATTCTCAACTGTTGACTGTCTCCTAATTCACTCAAAATTTAAGCAATGTAAAAGAACTTCTAATTAGCCCTTCTACCAGGGTTTATACCCATATTCAGCCTTGTAGCTCTGCACTATTCAATATGGTAGGAACACATGGCTATTTAAATTGAAATTAATCAAAACTAAATAAAATTTAAGTTGTCATTCACAGTAGCCATATTTCAAGAGGTCAGTATCAACATGTGGCATTCCATTATCACAGGAAGCTCTGCTAGGCAGCTGTTAAGAGACTGTCCATGCCTCAATTTAATCCCAACCTTTACTTGCACCCTAGATCATGTACTCTTGTTGGACTTTATTCCAACAAATCTTGCCTGTTATTTCTCTCATCTTAAAACATTTTGACTTCACTTCCTATAACTATTGCCCCATTTATCCACTTACCTTTGAAGCAAAATTCCACAGATGTGTTCTAAAGGCTGGTTCCAGTTATGCCACTCCTATCCCCTTAAATGCTCTAAAATTAGACTTTAACCAACACTCCATTGAAATGCTTGTCAAAGTCACTAAAGGCCTCACAATCTAGTGGTCAATTCTGTCTTCACCAAAATTAATACATCAGCAGGATCTGAAACAATTTATCACTTCCATCTACAGTGGTTTCCCGTGTACCTCATGTCCTCTTAGAGTTCTTCTATCTCCTGAGTGCTGCTCAGTCCCCACTGCTGCTTCATCCTCTCTGCCCAGCCACACAGAGTACCTGGGGTCAGTCTCAGTCTTCTCCTTTCCTGCCCCTACACTCACTCCCCAGGTCACTCCACCCATCTCATAACTTTAAAAAGCACCCAGATGCTGAGGACAGCACATCTCAGTCCCTGGACCCCAACAGCTCTCCTCATTGACCACCTGACACCGCTCTTGTCCAAAAAGTATCTCAAACCTAACCAATCCCAACTTCATCTTCCTTGGTAGACTGACACCAGTGAAAGGCTTTTCTATCTTACTTATGACAACCCAGTCCTTAAAGTAAGTCATCCTTATTTCCCCTTGTACATCTCACATTCAAAGTTCTTTATAAATGACCCACAATGTTCCAGGTGATTTTAAACAGAACTAGCCTTACACTTTGGAGAATGCAATGGCATCCCACTCCATTACTCTTGCCTGGAAAATCCCATGGACAGAGGAGCCTGGTGGGCTGCCGTCCATGGGGTCGCGAAGAGTCGGACACGACTGAGCGACTTCACTTTCACTTTTTACTTGCATGCATTGGAGAAGGAAATGGCAACCCACTCCAGTGTTCTTGCCTGGAGAATCCCAGGGACAGGGGAGCCTGGTGGGCTGCCGTCTATGGGGTCGCACAGGGTCGGACACGACTGAAGCGACTTAGCAGCAGCAGCAGCCTTACACTTCCCTAGTCACTTCTATCAAAGGTGAATACCCAGTAGGAATCACTACGTTAATGACTAACCATACTTCTTTGACTAAATAAAGGACTAGGTTGAGCAAATCCTTCAACTGCATCTTCAGAAATCGCATACTTTTAAAAATATTTATTTATAAGGCTGCACTGGGTCTTAGTTGCAGCATGCAGGCTTAGTTCCCCTGTGGCATGTGGGATTTTTGATCCCTGACCAGGGAGCAAACCTGCAACCCCTGCCCTGGAAGACGGATTCTTAACCACTGGACCACCAGAAAACTCCCTAATAAATCATCATATACTTAATCTGCTTAAGACATATTAAGGTGTGCTCCAGTTTACAGGGATTCTTGGTGGCCCCATCTGTCAAAGCATAACTTAAACACTCACCATCAACTATGTACACATCTTTGTGTCTCTAACTTTAGAGTTCATCAACTCAACAGCCTGCTCAGCATCCCTAGACAGCAGAGAAAGACCATCTCCAGCATTCTACATCCTCCCTTTACCTCTGTATCTGACCTTACATTCAAAGTATCCTTTGAACTCTGATCAAGGAGGGTTTTCAGAAAATCTTCCCTGGAGAGCACTGGTATGTGCATAAGCCACACAAGGCCAAGAATCACATGCCCATTCAAAATATTCAATCATCACTCCAGGGAGCAGTAATCAAAACACACTGTCTCAAATCACCACATTGTGAGATCCTCAAAAATGGAGGCCATGTCTCAGCCATTTCTGCCTCCTCAACATATAATGCTTGGTACAAAATAGATACGGATATAATTCTGGTGAATGTCTGACTGAAGACATAATTAGATGACTGCATGAATAAACACACTCATTTGCATCTCGACCTAGAAGTGCAAACAAGAGGCCCAGATGCCGGTCACGGAGCAGAGACCTAAACAAAGTTACATATTCACATCACTACTACAACCTTGAAATGAGGCTGATAGGAACTGAGTTTTCTCACCTGTGCTTGTTTCTGCATTTCTCCTTTAAGATCATCAAAGTATGTGCTTTCTCCTTCATCATATTCTGCATCAAACATCTCCTTCAATTTTCTCTTTTTATCTAAATGCTTTTTCTTGGCACTTTCCTCTGCACTGGGGTCAATTTCTTCTTTAACTTCTTCCTCCACATCTTCAATCTTAAATTTCCAGAAGAGTAAATTTTGTGAAAATTTGTGGAGACCTTTTCTTTACATATTAAATACTAAGGCAGATTTTAAGAGTTCTATTTGAGCTGCAAAAATCATAGTTATGCCCATCATGAAAACAAAATAAAACAAAGCCTTTGGCTCTAAATAACATGCACTGCAACAAGAGACATTTAGACAACTCCATTACAATGAACTGCAATTCCTTAATATGGCTGGGACTGCCAAACATGAATAGAAGTAACAGCAAGCATCCCCAACCCAAATGCTCCCAGGAACTTCTCTAAAAATACTAGGGAGAACAGGGAATTCGTTTTTTTAAAACGGCACTTAGTGTAAGAAGAGGAAAATGATGACAAATTACAGTGACCCAGGAGCTAAAACTTTCAATGACTGAAGAATCATAACAAGAAGAGATAACAAGTATCACTCAAAAAACTCAAGGAATCAAGGATAACAAATAAACCAACATTTTTTACTCTGTTCTCACCCACTTCACTTTTAGGAAGAAATTCATCCAGTCTGTAATCTACACAGATAAGCAAGATTTGTGTTTCTCAATATGGGGCCTCCTGCAGAACGTACCGACCACAGATCAAGGCAGGGCCAGTGGCTGACAGCGAGCCACGGCCAAGTCATACCTGAGTATCTGGGCCTGGTTTTCCTTTGTGCACGTCCCCGGTTTCCAGGTCTTCAAAGTCACCATAGAGTTCCTCTGGGAAAAGAACATTCAAATAACTCCCCTGCATGTGACACTCTAGCACCACCTAGCAGTAAGAGTGTTTAGTTGCTCTGCATCTCAAACTTCATTTTCATTGTTCGTATAGCTACCTACCCCTAAAGAATCCTGCATTTACACAGCCTTCTTTTTCTTGTCAAATTTTGTATTTCATCACCTATTTAGGTTAAGTAAATGAACTTAATCCACTTTTCCATATTTTACTTCAAAATCCCACTTAGCCAAGAGCTATTTTCCCAGGATTAGTGATAGATATTCTGCAGTAGAGAAGCATACAGAGGTAGCAAGCATGGCCATGTACATCAGTCCCCAAACCAAAAGTTCAAAGAGTGACTTGAAAATCCCTGTCATGATAACAACACATGTGAAGGAGTCTCAATATAAGATTAACACAGTACAACCATATGATATACCTAGGGAAAATCTTGTTGTTGTGTTATTCTTTAGTCACTAAATTGTGTCTGACTCTTCTGTGACCCCATGGACTGTAGCCCGCAAGGCTCTTCTGTCCATGGGATTTCCCAGGCAAGAATACTGGAGTGGGTTGCCATTTCCTTCTCCAGAAGATCTTCTCAACTCAGGGATCAAGACCAAATCTCCTGCATTAGCAGATGGATTCTTCACCACTGAACCACCAGGGAAGCCCAGGGAAAATCTCAGATTACATAAAACACAGCATTGAGAGTAACAGTAGTAACCAAAAGGATATCGAGCCCAGAAGAAGTGTTCATTCGTTCATTTTTAGAGCTCTAAGTTTAGTTATGGATCCTACCCTTAAAAGAAACAGAGAAGTTAAACTTTGGGAGGCATCATTTAGAAAGGTATCAAAATATTTTCATGTAACATAAAGGAAAAGGACCAGAAGAGATACAAAAGATGGGAAGATTTCATTTGTAATAAAAATAAAAAAGGATAAAATACTTAGGACTAATCTAAACAAGAAATGTGCTGGAACTTCATTCAAAAAATGCTGAAAGTTTTAATATGCTTTTTAAAGGACACATGGAATAACCTTATCTGATGCTTTTAAGTGCTTCACATACTAAGCACTGCTCTAAGTTCCTTAACCAACTTCTTCAACATGGCTCAATGAGAAGGTATTATCTACTGAACAAATCGACTACCATGTGTTTGGAAAGGAAGATTCAGTATCATGAAGATTTTAATTCTCTTGTTTATATAGTTACAATGAAAATAATCACCAAGGCTTTCTAATCTGGAAAAGATGGTATAGACATATTTCCTCTGTTCCTCCTGACTGTGTATAACCATCAACTCCAGAAATGATGCAAGAGCACAAGGGATAACCAAAGGAGAACTCTCAAAGGTGGAAAGACAAAGATGGGTTGGTGAGAGTCCCCAGGAGCAGAGGAATGACATAGTGGCCTGTGTCTCCCTATACCACAACCCACAGAAAAGCAACTTAATGCCAGTGTTTCCCAACTGCCAAGCAGCAAGAGAAGGCAGCCCAGACAGGCTCATTCTTGCCTCAGACTGAGCTAGATCTCACCAGCAATCCAGATAAATCAGGAATCCCACTGACAGTAAGTGATGAAGGAAAGTGCTCACTTTCCCAAAGAGCTTGAATCTCCTTTCCTCCCCTGAGATACAGCAGGTGCCCAGGGGTTATCAGCAAGGGGGAATTCCATTGGCCATGAGACTCTCCTCTTCCACCTTAGACACAATATGCATCCAGGCAGAACCAAGCAAAGGAGATGCCCAAAGCACTTCACAGTTGACTAGCATCTTCAACTTGACTATTAAAGACATGGACGAAAATAAGACATAGAGAAGGCAGTCTTCTCTGAAGAATACAGTACTTTACTTACCATCTTCTGCTAAGATCTTGGCTGCATCTTTATCCTCTTCCCACTTCCCAGTCACAAAGCAATCTCTGATACTGTTCATAACCTTATACAGAAAAGTCAGCACTCAGTTGACAGGCTCCAATCATTCAATAAATAACCACTTTTAGAAACAGTAGCCTTTAAATATTTTTCAAGATACTTCTACAGATATATTCATTTTAATTCTATGGATATTTTCATTCCAAACTTTGACGTAGATAGTATAATAACAGATAAAAACATATATATCATAGCATTAACAGTGGATAGGGAAATACTATCTGCCTAGTGACTTCATAAGTAAACAATCAGACATTTAACAATTCATTAATCTGTACTTATCGTGGCTGTTTGAAAACCTAATTCCTCTAGCCAATACTCTAACAAAGACAAAATGTCTTGTATCAGTACAACACTGCAAAGAAGTACTGAGGCTCTCAGTCCCAGATCTGCCAGATCATCCAGTATATACATGCAGTGGATGCCAGGTGCACTTCTCAAATATAGACTAAAACTTGTACACAACTCTGTGTTTCAGAGTGCTTCCTAGGGAACCTGACCTAAGACAGCACACGGCCCTCACTGCCAAGGGCTCAAATCTTCACATAACATTTTGACCATGATTCATGTTTTTCATATATAACCCCACTCTCTAGGAGTAGCCTTGGGGGACTTCCCTGGTAGTTCAGTGGTCAAGACTCTGCACTTCTACTGCAAGGTGTACAGGTTCAATCCTTGGTCAAGTAACTAAGATCCCACATGCCACATGGAGTGGCGCCCTCCAAAAAAAAGAAAAAGTAGCCTCGAAGCTAGTATGATTACAATGGTTGCAAAAGCAAGTCTGTGCATTCACTCATCCCTTCATGTCTACACTCACTCACTAATTATTACTGAACATCTATTCTATGCCAAGAAGCTTTGCAGGCACTGAATGACAAACTGTTCTAAGAAGATCCTTGCTGTCATGAAGCTTAACAACTGACTTATGGAAACCAGGGATCAAATAAATTTTCAAAAACAGACCCTCCATGATAAAAAACACTCAACAACTTAGACGGGAACTTCCTAAATCTGATAAAGGGCATCCTTTAAAAAACCCATAGCTAACATCATACTTAACAATGAAAGACTGAGAAAACTTTCCCTCTAAGATCAGGAGTAAGATAAGGATGTCTCCTCTCACCACTTCTATCCAACATTGTACTAGATGTTCTAGTCAGGGCCATTAGGCAAGAAATTGAAATAAAAGGAATCCAGTTCAGAAAGAATAACTATTTCTATTTGCAGGTGGTATGATTTTACATATGGAAAACCCTGAGGAATCCACAGAAAAACTATCAGCACCGCAACCACTGAGCCCGCGTGCTCTAGAGCCTGCACACCACAACAAAGATCCCACATGCTGTAATCAAGACCAGATGCAGCCCAATAAGTAAGGATTTTTTTAAAAAAAGAACACAAGGAATAAATTAAACAAAAGTGCAAAGCTGACACTCTGATAACTACAAAACATTATTCACAGAAAATATTTAAATAAATGGAAAGGCATCCTGTGTTAACACATTAGAAGACAATATTGTTAAGGTATTGATACTACCCAAAATACAGATCGAAAGCAATTCTTATCCCAGCTGGTTTCTTTGTAGAAATGGAAAAGTTGATTCTAACATACAGAAAATCCAAAGGATGCAGTAAAGAAAAAATATTCTTGAAAAAGAACGAAGTCAGGAGATTCACTTCCTAATTTCAAAACTTACAATGAAATGATAATCAAAATACTATGATACTGGCACAAGGATAGTTGGATAGATACATGGAATATAATTAAGAATTCACAAGTAAACCCATGTATTAAGGTCAAGTGATTTTCATCCAGGGTTTTAGGACAAGTCAATGGAAGAGAAAACAGACTTCAAAAGATGGGGCTAGGACAGCTAGATATTCACATGCAAAAGAATGAAGTTGGGCTCATCTCACACCAAATTCAAAAATTAATTCAAAATGTATCAAAGACTTAAATGTAAGAGTTAAACTATAAAACTCTAACCCAAAATCATAGGAGTCAATTTTTATGATTCTGGATTTGACAATGGTTTCCTAGATATGATACCAAACAAGGAACAACAAAAACACAGTGAGACGTGTTGTCCAGAGGGTAGCTATAACATGTGGTTATTTAAATTCTAATTAAGATCAAACAAAACAAACAAAATTTTAGTTCTTCTGTCTCAGTAGCCACATTTAAAGTGCTCAATAGCCACAAGTAGCCACACAGGATGGTTCTTCACAGATCATTTTATTATCCCTCTTCCGTAGAGAAGAGTGGACTGTGACTAGGATGGACACATGGTGGCTACAGAGGTACTCACCCAGTCAGCCATTAAGTCAAACAATTACTTTATGTGGTTTTTCTATAATCTGTATTAAATTTTGCCCCCCCTCCAAAAAAGGATTATATAAAATAAATTAAAACAGATAATTGACAGTGACTGGCCCTCCCTGACATTTCAACTAAACTGAATGATCAAAAGAAGCCAGCCACGGAAATGTCAGAACATTCCAGAACAGAAAATAGAAGGCAAGAGGTCTAAGATGGGATTAAACCTTGAAAGTCTGAGAACTGAATGAATTCTGTGACTAGACAGTGATGAGTGGGAGATGAAAATTTACCAGTGTTATGGATATCTGTTTCCTTATAAATAGTAGAAATTCTAAATGTTAACTCAAGGATATTATACATCTCCTAGTTATAAAATACAAAATATCTCACATGTATGAAAACCTACATGCAACACTTCGAAATAAAGATTAATAATACTATCCACACTAAGAGCTAACCATTCTCCTTTGTTCCATTAACACATGTATATGGTCTGACTAAACTCAGAACATAGTATTGCTTAGGATGCATGAAATACTCATTCCAATATCTGGAGAAATGTCCTCTGTTATATTATAAAAATAAGCCTAATAACAGGTAGGCAATTTTGAAATTATATAATCTTTTAGAACAATTCCTGAATTCTCTGTAAGTCAAATACGCTATTCATATTCAGCCTTACCTCCTCTAAATCCCAATCATGGGGCGCCTCTACATGAAATCTGGAGCAGTCCAAAGAGTCAGCCTTGTGCTTACACTCGCTGGCAGGCTGGCTGACACGAAACAACCCTCCAAGCTCTTCTCCATTATCACCATCTTCTTCTTCGTTATCCTCTGTCACTGAAGAAATCACCATGACAGAAAGGTGAGAACAAATCTACCCACTAGAGGACCTGGCACTGAGGTTCCCTCTTTGCGGTAGATATGGTGATGCCCCTAAGCACATCAGCCACAGACACAGAAAGGCCAGGAAACTTCTGCTCAGCATGTAGTCTGGAGGGAGAATACTGAGGGTTGGGGCAGGGAGGGGACGTTTAAAGACAGAGCTTTCAAATATCATAAAGAGTTTCTCTTTAAGAGCATTGAGTCTCTAATCACTAAGATTACTCAGGCAAAACTTGAACAGAAATCATTAAACACCAACCCAATTCAAAGCTCCTAGGTCACATATACTCTTTGGCTTTGTTCTAATCATATAGTAAATAGGAACTGCAATATCAGGTTCACCACTTTGTCTTTTGCATTACTGAGTCAAGCTCTTTCCATAAAGAACATATATACAAATTAGATCAGAGAAGGGTAAAAGGAAAAAACAGAATGAGTTATACAGAGCACTCATTCTCAGAGAGCAAAAAAAACACCTTTAGAGAATTTTTTCTGCTACTAAATTCTACAAAAAATTCCCATGAAGGATTTTCTACAGGGGGTACAAAATGACATAACAGAAGAGTATTCTTATCAAAAGTTTTGTTTTATGGCAAACCCGTAAATCTACTTTGTATGACTGATTTACAGTCCTCATCAGCTGAAGATTAAAAACATCTGCCAAACATAAAATATGACACCCAGGAATATCTTATGGATGTCAAAAGTATGACAGAAATCCTCTAACCAATCTCATCTCCTTTTCAGAAAACAGTTTAAAAGATTAGAATGAGCTCTTTTACCTGTCCCATAAATAAGCTTTCGAAGGTTTGGAGTTGTTTGCTGCTGCCTCAGAAAGGCCTCAGCTGCCTTCCTGGAAAGGTCTTCCTTCCACTTGAGGGCACCTGAAAAGACAACACAGACATCCAGTTAAGTCTGTTTATCTGTCCCTATGCTTCGTGCTCATTGCTCATTCATCCTGAAAACCTTTTATGAGTTATAATATTTGAACAGTTAACAAAATCTCCAAAACAGCTGAAACTCAAATGTAGACATTCTATCTGTAGAACCCTTTCAGTGCCAAGTTTACAATGGCAGTTAAATAAATTTAAGCATACCTGAAGTTTCTGTGGAATAGTTATTTTCTTCCTTATAATCTTCTTCTTCTTTGAGTAAGTCTTCTATATCACTGGTCTCATCAATTAAGTTCCCTGATCCCAGTTTCTGACTACTGACAACTTGAGAAGGTTTTGGAAACTTTTTCCCAATAGCCTCTTCATTTTCTGAATCCTCCTCCTCTGTACTGAGAGAGGAATTTCCTTCAGGTTCATCTTCAGATGCAAACGCCTCTTCAGCTGTGCAATGACCTGAATCTGAAGTGGTGAAAGTTGCTTTTTTCCTTGTCAAAGACTTCTCCATATTCAAACTATCACTTGAATCATCAGTTTGTAACAGTTCTGGCTTACCACCTTCTCTAACAGCCTCAGATTCTAAAATATCCCTCTCTTCCTCTGCAGTGGAATCCTCTTCTTCACTGCTTTCATCAGCTTCCTCTGCTTCTTCTTCCACTGAGCTCCTCTCAAGGTCATCATCACTGTCAGCAAACGCTGGCAAATCCACCTCAAAGTCTTCTTCCGTCTCAAGTTTTTGCCGTTTTATACCTTTACCAGACATATACTGTTTATCAGTCACTTCAGCATCTTGCCCCTCTTCTGTTTCATCATCACTATAGCTATTTTCCAATCTGTCACCATCAGACATTTCATCATCTTCATCATCACTCTCTCCAGACTCATCTTCTTCTTCATCTCCAAAAATGGCTTTCCGACGCACTCGACCAGTTTTCAAATCCACCTGCTTTTCCTCTTTTGGCATCCACTGCCTATATGAACAAAAAAATGCAAAATAATTCTATTTGTACAATAATCAGCTACGCCAGAGATGGCAGGTCAATAAATATGCAAAGAAACAGAAAAAAATGTCAAGAAATGGTTTTAATGACACAAGATATAATGGAATGATTTGATAAATACTGGAATAGTTATAGTCATATGCAAACTCATGTATATTTATGTAGTACCACTCTTCAAAAGAACTTACAGAGAAAATAGAGAAATAACTTTCATTTTAAAAAAAAAAGTCTAATTTTATAAAGAAATGGCTCAAAAGGGAAGTGGGCGCTTAATAGATCTTTTAGAAAACCCATTATTTCCAAGCTTGAAACAGATGATCCTCAGGGAAATAACTGACTCCAGGTCCAAGGCAGGGAAAGTACAAAGCAAGCCTGAAATATCCTATTATTAGAAAGCAAGATGTGCTCTGGCACTAACAGGAACATGCCAAAAGGACACAGAAGACAGACTGAAGGGGCAATAAAGGCATCACAAGCAATAATGATAGTAATCGCATAATAACAAGTAGATTTTTTATTTGGGGGGCTGCCCCCACAGGTTGAGGGATCTTAGTTTCCAAACCAGGGATCAAACCCAGGCCCCAGCAGTAAAAGCACCAAGTCCTAACCACTAGACTGCTGGGAAATTCCCCTTTGAAACCCCATTATTCAATTGTGATACTAAAATAAAAAGGTGAAAGTTCTGTGTCAAAGAATGCCAGCTAAAAAACATAGAAGCAGTAACAGATGACAAATACTGCCATTTTGAAAATACCAATACAATAATTGATAAAGAAGAATCAAGATGCCAAAATTGGGGTAAGAAATAAAAAACTATCAAGCTATTTAATGTAGCAGCATTATATAAAACTGTGAAAAAAAATCAATTAGAAAAATATTAAAAATTGTACTAAATGAAAATGGGTAAGTTAGAATACATCAATAACAAAATGATGACTATATAAAGAGAATGTATAGAAAAAGCAAGTGCTTACAATTAGATACAAGAATTCTACATGTTTTATAACTAACTGTAACTATCTTAAAGTATCCATGTACACAAGAATGATTAGAGGAATGTTCAAAAATGGTAAAAGATAATAATAATGATCATAATAGCAGGGATCTTTTAGTGATCCTTCCTAACTGTCAGGCACCATGCTAAGTAGTGCATGGGCACTACTGTGTTTAATCATCATAACTCCTATGAGATATTAGGAAACGGATTTCTCCAAACTGGCAGACACACTGAATTTAACTACCACAATATACCTGTGGTGTTGGAGAAGACTCTGAGAGTCCCTTGGACTGCAAGGAGATCCAACCAGTCCATCCTAAAGGAGATCAGTCCTGGGTGTTCATTGGAAGGACTAATGCTAAAGCTGAAACTCCAATACTTTGGCCACCTCATGTGAAGAGCTGACTCATTGGAAAAGACTCTGATGGTGGGAGGGATTGGGGGCAGGAGGAGAAGGGGACGACAGAGGAGGAGATGGCTGGATGGCATCACTGACTCGATGGACCTGAGTTTGAGTAAACTCTGGGAGTTGGTGATCGACAGGGAAGCCTGGCATGCTGCGATTCATGGGGTCACAAAGAGTCGGACATGACTGAGTGACTGAACTGAACTGAACTGAGTTAGAGGGCAGCTGACGATCTTTTTCTAAAAATGTTTTCCTGTTTTTGTATATATATATATAGTAAGTTATAAAGTAGATAATCTCAATCATTTTCAGACTAATTTTTATTAGCAGTCATAAATCACTATTACTTCAGTTCAGTTCAGTCCAGTCGCTCAGTCGTGTCTGACTCTTTGCGACCCCATGAATCGCAGCACGCCAGGCTTCTCTGTCCATCACCAACTCCCGGAGTTCACCCAAACCCACGTCTATCAAGTCAGTGATGCCATCCAGCCATCTCATCCTCTGTCGTCCCCTTCTCCTCCTGCCCCCAATCCCTCCCAGCATCAGAGTCTTTTCCAATGAGTCAGCTCTTCTCATGAGGTGGCCAAAGTACTGGAGTTTCAGCTTCAGCATCATTCCCTCCAAAGAAAGCCCAGGGCTGATCTCCTTCGGAATGGGCTGGTTGGATCTCCCTGCAGTCCAAGGGACTCTCAAGAGTCTTCTCCAACACCACAGTTCAAAAGCATCAATTCTTCGGCGCTCAGCCTTCTTCACAGTCCAACTCTCACATCCATACATGACCACTGGAAAAACCACAGCCTTGACTAGACGGACCTTTGTTGGCAAAGTAATATCTCTGCTTTTGAATATGCTATCTAGGTTGGTCATAACTTTCCTTCCAAGGAGTAAGCGTCTTTTAATTTCATGGCTGCAATCACCATTTTGGAGCCAAAAAAAATAAAGTCTGACACTGTTTCCATTGTTTCCCCATCTATTTCCCATGAAGTGATGGGGCCAGACACCATGATCTTAGTTTTCTGAATGTTGAGCTTTAAGCCAACTTTTTCACTCTCCTCTTTCACGTTCATCAAGAGGCTTTTTAGTTCCTCTTCACTTTCTGCCTTATATACAACCAAAATACCCACTATGTATAGATATGTACAAATTCCCAACCCAGACTGAAAATAACTCACATAAGTCAGATATTAGTCCAAATTAACCCACAAGAGATATTACAACACAATCTAAGTAAAAATTTTAGAGACAAGGTATGTGATTTCTAGACAGAGACCTGAACTCTGCCTGTTATTTTGGCCAATTAAAGTCAAGTGGCTTCAGGACTCCTAAGAAATAAAAACAACCCATGGAAAAGGCTTTGTAATGTTTGAGAAGTATTCTGAGTCTGTGAAAACTGAATCCTTCATATAATTTCAAGAAAATATTTCCATGTATCGTTACATAAATGAAGAGCCCTCAGAAACAGAAGCACATACAAAGCAAAGCAGGACCAAACCACCAGGAATGATTCCCACCAAAATGTTTTATGATGGCAAAATGATGTATGATATAATCTTACATAATAAAGTTTTTTTTTTTTAATATTAAGAATAGAAAAACAGCACACTTACCCTTGGTTGTCTATATCTTCTGACCCCAGTGGTTTGGAATCAGAAAACAGTGTCACTCTACTTGAAGCCATCTTGGCATCAATAGTGGAATGGGTAGAAATGAGACTCTGGACCAGTTCATGAGTGGGCCTCACCTCCTCCTGTCAAGGTCACCAAGAAAGGGAAAGTGAGGAACGCGCAAGGATTCTGAAGAAAAACACACTGGTTTCAATCAGTTTCTCAAAATTACCTTAAACACAGTTTCTGAGAACCTTTCTTACTGCCTCAAAGAAACAAAAAAAAGAATTTCTACAACAAAGCCTACAACTGATCTCTGTCCTCATTAAACTCTTCCAAAGTTCATGGAGTAAATAATCTAATAACCTGAATACTGTGTTGCCAATGCTATAGAGAGCAATTACAGAAAAATCTCATTTCAGAACAAAGAAATAAAAATCTGGAGTCTAGTTTTTAAAAATATATTATCTTCTGATATAAACATTGCAATTCAAGGAATTTACTACATAACAAGATCCCTCCCAGTGACCAAAGCTGCATGTGTGAGGGCACTCACTATAATACTCAATTGCTCAAACTAGGGGGACACTGGGACTGAGACCCATAGTCCTCCAATGATTGGTTCAGTAAACAAAGTTTATCTACACAATGAAATACAACATGGCTATGAAAAGCCTGAAGCAAATATGCGGAAAAACAGATTCACATATTCTTAGGTGCTTCCCAGAAGTTGCAAAAGCATTTACAGTCAGCATCTAACAAATACTATCTCTGTCTCTCTAACACACAAATACTATGTATATGATATCTGCATATAATCATCTAGAATATAATCTAAGTAAATACGTATATGTTTAGAGAAAAACAGAAAGAAGACAATGACCAAGAGAGCTGGAGAAATGGGAAGTACAGGCACTAAACTGCTTCCAAAGCTCACACTGGGTGACATGGGATCCCTGGTGTGTCTTGGCAACAGGGATGTATGGAGAGCATGACTTTCCCTTTCTGCTTGTTGTACTTACATATTCTGAACATTTACAACATGCACTGTGGCCTTTACCATAGATATGAATAAAGATAAAAAGCTTCGTTAAATAAAAGCTGACTACATTACTTCCCATGACTTCCTTCTCACCGATTCCTGGAAGCCATGGCTGCCCCCAAGGTCCACATAGACAGCATCTTTGTCATACAGCACACCACCAACTCCAGAGAGAGGTGCATACACCAACTTCTCCTTCTCATTTAAACAGCGCTTCTTCTGTTGCTCAGGCAGCGCACAAGGGTCTGGGAGGAAACTGACGTCACTCACAGCAAAATCTCCTACACCTGGAAGACAGACACAGAAAGTCGGCGTTTGCTGACAAGTGACTGGTGGCAGAAATGACACAGACAGAAGGCTTCAACCACAAGGGCGGAGCCTGACACTAGCACTGTGCCTGTCCAGCTGAACAACACCATCAAAGTAGAGGAAATGTGGTCAACTCAACACCTCTGGCGACCAATATAGACCTGAGTTACTCTTAAAACTTCAGCAAGATGGCTTTATCTTGTTTGGCCATTTTCCAGTTTTCTTGAAAACTGATTCTTTTGAACTGTGGTTCAAAAGAGAAGACTCTTGAGAGTCCCTTGGACTGCAAAGAGATCCAACCAGTCTATTCTACAGGAAATCAGTCCTGAATATTCATTGGAAGGACTGATGCTGAAGCTGAAGCTATAATATTTTGGCCTGATGTGAAGAACTGACTCACTGGAAAAGACCCTGATGCTGGGAAAGATTAAAGGCAGGAGGAAAAGGGGATGACAGAGGATGAGATGGTTGGATGGCATCACCGACTCAATGGACGTGAGTTTGAACAAGCTCCAGGAGCTGGTGATGGACAGGGAGGCCTGGTGTGCTGTAGTCCATGGGGTTGCAAAGAGTTGAACATGACTGAGCCACTGAACAGAGAACTGAAGTCAGGCCAAGAGTTCTACAGATATATTTTACAGCAAAAGGATACCTGGTATGTGAACTTGGCTTTTGTTTTTCAAGTGTGCTCCCCTTAAATAACCATAAAGAGACACCTTCCGGTCACACTTGGTATTTGTTCGAATGTCTTCTGGGTTTGTCAAATCTTCCATCCTAGAAAAACAAACCCAATATTATATGTCAGAAATGAATGTCAGAGCTCTTATAACTCTCTTCACATTTCAATGATTCTCACATTCAGTAATTCACTACACATATTATTTAGAAAAGTATAGAAAATACAAAAATAAGGGAGCAGAGTTCACCATCTATCAGAGAAAAAGAAGCAACGCCTGACTATATCTCTCTTAGGCTCTACAGGATCCACATTCCATAAGCGAGACACCAGAAATGGGAAACGACATGTACCTGGGGTTAAGGAAAAGTAGAGAACAAATCCAGAAAAACCCTATAAGGAGAAGATAAGCTTTGATCTGGGTTTTGTAGTGTGGCTTAGACTTTGGTAGGTGGAGAAAGGGTATTCCAGGTTGATAAAAAAATATGAAAAAAGCATAAAGAAAGGAGAGCGCACAGCACATCAGAGTGACCGGAGCACCACAGTCCAAAAACAGCATCACTGAGAATTAAGGCTCAAACAGCAGGACGGGGCTCACATCCTATAGCCTTCAAAATCCTCACATTTTTTTGAACATTTCATACTTTTTTTTTACTCCTGAAGCCATAGTATCTATAAGTAATGGTACAAAAACAGTAGATATTTTCCATCAACTATACTTCTCTCCATACTTTCAATAATTAAGACAAAACAAGCTAACTTTTTAGCTTTGAAACACATGAGTCAGGAAGGAAAAAGTTTACATTCACTTTTTACCTGTCTGCCAGGATATAAGGGTGAGAAGTTTGCCACGTAAGAGGTCTAAACTTCATAACTGTAATAAAACGGCCCAGGTTGTGAATTTCTTGGTTTTGGTATTCTCCGTGTACCATTCCAGAAAGGTAAAATAGCTTCGCACCCTAAATATTACGAAAAACAAAAAATCAAATTCTTGTCAATACAGCACAAAAATAAAGCCCTTTAAAGAAGTAATTCTAAGAAAGGGAGACTTCTAGCAACCCACTGTGCCAACGCTTCCAGAACTTCTCTGGCTTCTCTCAGGATTCATATTGTTAGGGCTTTGTAAGGACAGAACTGCAAATATATTTAGTTTCAAGTTAAGCAGTGGCATGTGTCTGGAGTATGGTACATAAGGAACACAGGCTCCCTGGCACAGAAAAAATTCTATGACGGATGGGACACAGTGGTATTGCGGAGAGGAACGAGGGGCAGTGTGTGTGCACTGTAGTTCCTGGTCCCGCAACAAGGAAAAACTTTGGATAAATTCTCTTAAATCACAAATTCAAAATACCTAAGAGCGAGACACTGCCTGGTGCAGGAGGAATGCAGAGACAAATGACACAGAAAGAGGTCCAGAACAAAGACTATCTAAAGGCAATATTTCAGGGACTATGAACAGATATATTAAGGAAACTAAGGAGGTGATCCTGTAGAGACGCTTGTTAATCTCTCCTACTTATTCTATTTTCAAAGGATTACAGTGTTAGTATTCAATAATTAATTCTTTTCCTACCGGGTAGACTTCCGTCCAGAACCTATGTTTTAGTCGCTTCTTCGTTTTCTTCAGTTGCTTATTATGCTTGAAGGAATCCAGGTGAGTAAGAACACCCATAATTTTAGGAAAGCCATGTACTTGGCAGATGTTTAGAAATTCAAATGTTTCCATTTCAAACCCAAAGCTGGCATCTATAAGCATCAAAACCTAAAAACAGAAGACACAATTTCTTAAGGAGGCTACCCAAAATAGACCACCACCAAACTATGGCTCATGAGCCAAATCTGGCCTATCACTTGTTTTATCACTGAAGTTCTACTGGAGTGCAGCCAGGTTGATTGGTTTATATAGTCTATACTGCACTTGCACTACAACCGCCAACTCAGTAACTACAACAGAAACTGGGACCCACAAAGCCTAAGATGTCTACTGTGTTGTCCTTTATAGAAAAAGCTTGCCAATTCCTGCTCTAGCCTAAATCAAATGATTATTTCGGGAATCACTGTGACAGAGAAGAGCACTACCCTTTGTCAACTCAAGATAAATGAAGCCACTATTACTCCTTCAATGTTCATACACGTGCACACAAATCCATATACCATTGTGCCTTCACTGTGACTTCAGAGGCTCTGTGACAACCCAGAACAGAGCAATCAAATTAAGCTGGAATAAATAAATCAATAAATATTTTAAGTATCTACATAACTGGATATTTAAAGAATGAGGTTGAACTATGGTACTTATTTTACACATTCAAGGCATACTAAGTGAAAAAAAAGCAAAGCACAGACAGCATGTATGATAAATAGTATTAGCTTTAAAAGGGTTTTATGTGTGTTTATATACATATCTGGAAAGATATTGGAGGGCGACTGAGAATGAGGGGTCAGAGAAAGGAAAGCAAAAATCCTGCGCTGTGCATACCCTGTAGCAATGTGAATATCTCATCAAAGGCATGTGTGCCTTTTAAAAGCTTGTATGTATATGAAAGGCACTTTTCTTAATATGTGTATGCTTTTAAAGTTAGTATATGGTGTACATTACATAAAAGAAAAACTAATGACATGCTGAACTATTTCAATCACTTTAAGTATACAAGATTTAATAAGTTTATACTATTTTGTATAGGCAATAACACATTTTTATTAATGGTAGCATTACATATTCAAAATTTGAATGGTATTTATTTCTCTGATATTAAGATGGCATAACTGTAACACCTATATTAAATTACTTTTTATGTTTTAGGAGAGTTCCTGGGCCAAAGGATAAAATCTGCAGCTCTTTGTCCCAAATAGCTCTTCAGAGGTGCTAAACAAAAAAAATTTTTTTTTTTAAAAAGGTATCTGTCAACCCACACTTACTAATCAATATGGTTTAATTTTTTTTCTCTTTGGCTTTATTTTTGCTAGTTTTAAAGGTAATTAACAGAAATTAACATTTCTATAAATGCAATCAAGGCTATAAAATTTCCCTATGCTAAGTAAAACACAGATTTTTCTATTGTAAATACTCAGAAGTTGTCATGAGATTTTTTTGCCCAATATGGTAAAAAGATCCATATTTGATCATAATTTAAGAACAGAGTTTCTGATACAACCAAGAACAGAGGTTCCATCCTGAGACAAGTTGCTTAGTTTCTGGGAGCCTCAATTTCATCATATGTAAACTACAGTTAATACCTACTTACTGCAAAGACATACTGGTGGATTAGCTGAGCTAAATTTGTAGAAACGGTTAGCACAGTGCCTAGTAAAGGTCCAAGAAGTGGTATTATTATAAACTTGTATGTATGTATGTATGTATATCTTAATGAGCTTTAAAAAAATATATATTTATTTATTTGGTTGTGCCAGGTTTTAGCTGCAACACGCAAGATCTTCAGTTGCAGCATGGAGGAATCTAATTCTCTGACCAGGGATTGAATCTGAACCCCCTGCATTGGGAGCATGGAGTTTCAGCCACTGGACAACCAAGGAAGTTCCATCAATGTGCTTTTATTAGCTACGTTCATTAAACGTTTTCTCTGACCTTTCTTTGCCTTTAGATTTCCAAATATGTTTCATTACGCACATTCTATTTTTATTATAACAATTATCATTATCATCACCAATTCAAACACATCTTCTGTATTCCTGATGATACTCATCATTCTTTCTATAATCTTAAACCTTTCTTTCCTTCAACATGGGATAAATAACCTATCTCATTGCTATAAGTCCCCATCAGAAACCCATGCTGTCCCCAGTGACTTACCAAATCTGCTACTTTAGCCAGGTCAATCATCATGTTAATGTCACAGCCACATTCAATAATGGTGAGTCTGCGCTTTTTACCTATAAATGAAAAAATGAAAATTTTACTTTTAAAAAATCTTGGAAAAAATCTGTTAACTATAATTGTTATTATTTTTTAATTGCATCTGGTAAAGCACCTTATACATTCACAAGAGTATATCAGAAATTCATTTTTATGGGAGAAAACTAATCAAACAAATTCCATCTTAGTTTTCTTGCTATGTTCTCTAACTTTAAAAGAGTATCAAAAGTCCATCCTATGAATTAAGTGCTCAAACAGGTAAAATTCCAACTGGATGGGCAGATAAGTAGGCTTCATGATGGCCATGATCATGCTATTTAGAAGTGGATTAACACTTCTATCTCTATAAAAGTTTTCCCTGTTCTCATAACAGCGGAAAAAACCCTCAAACATAGTGCAACAGAAAGTTCCTGTAGCAATCATTATTTTTAAATTAAACTAAAAGAAATCAGTCATAATCATGGGAATGCCTTAAAGAAAAAGAAAAGCCTTAATCCAAATATATTATTGCTATCAGAAGAGACTTCACATTTTACCACTGTCACATGGGAATTTGTTTCATCTTCCCTCAGACTTTATAGAAAGGTCACCATTTCCCAGAACAGATGAGTTCTCACAGGAAAAAGAAATGAAAAACTCACTTCCACAAGAATGTGGCTTCATGAGGGCAAGCAGCTGTGCCTGGTGCAAAGCAGGTACTCATTATCTGTTAAATGAAGGTGCTCACCATGACCAAGTCAGCCCACCCAGGTCAGCCAAGCCTTTCAGAGGAGCACAGCTTGCAAATCCATATAGCAGTCAGAATAAGGTATAAATCTACATTATTATTACATTGGGGAATCTATCCTTTTCTGAAGCTACAGCCACAATAAAAGTACAAGAGCAGTAACATGAAGCGACAGTATTACTTTAACATTTACCAGTCAAGAAAGTGTTCAACAAAGACAGGCATGTCCCCTAGATGACAACACTTGCCATGCCAGTCTGTGATAGCACCTCTTACCTGACACGATTGTTACTGGGCCTCTGATCTCTGTCAGCTTCTGTCTGGTAAAGTTCCGAATGAGGCACTGAATCAAAGTGCTCTTTCCAACTTTTGGAGGCCCCATCACTACCACCACTATTGGTGGGGGCTCTAGTGGAGTTCGATCAACCACTGGAATGTGATGCTTTTTTGTCTTCAAATCCTGAGTCCTATTTGTTTTTTTTAAAAAATAAATAAATTCACTTTAATATAGACAGCATTATTCCTAGAAGCAAAGACTTTAAAGCGAGCAGAACAGACAATATGTGAATACAATTATACATTGTTAACTTCTGGTCCCAATCCAAATAACCACTTCAGTAAATATACTTATATCAGGCTGACTTCAATAGTACAGATTTGAAAACTATACACACCTTAAATCTGTTTGCCTTATTAGTTGACTTCAATAGTTTAAAAAGAAAACAAGAGACAAACATGGAGACAGTGTACCATAATAAATAAAAGAGGAGGCTTTGGGGTTAAATTTGGCTCTCCTACTAGAAGAATTTAATTCAATAATGTTTAACATACCTATAATAAGGACTCATTAATGAAAGCTATTTAATACTACACACTGTAACTTTATAAAAGATATCCAGAAAGTAACACAAGTGTACCTGTTATCATAGAAATTGTTTAAAATTTACAAATTCTATAAATTCTTAAGCTTTTCTCTTGGACAAAAGAAGCCAATCTGTATGCAGATGCTGGAGGCTAAGTGGCTTCCACAGGAAAGACTTCTTAAATTTCAGTAAAAGAAACACAGCTTGCACCTCCATGTCCTTCAGAGTTGGAACAGACTCATGAACTGAAATAACTGGAGAGGCTCCTACTATTTAAAAAGAATAAATGGAAGAACCACTGCTGCTGCTGCTGCTAAGTCGCTTCAGTCGTGTCCGACTCTGTGTGACCCCATAGAAGGCAGCCCAGCAGGCTCCCCCATCCCTGGGATTCTCCAGGCAAGTACACTGGAGTGGGTTGCCATTTCCTTCAGATTCCAGTTAAACATACCTGTGAAAGGATCTCGCCATCCGCACAGCAGACTGGACTGCAAATGCTTTGGGGTTTCTCTTCCGGGCATCTTCCTCATCACCAAGTTGGAGATCTTGCAGATGCCGTTTCTTCTTCTTTTCAGCTTTGGGCCCACTGTTTTTCTTCCTGTGTTTCTTCTGGTCCTTAGTCTCCATAGTGGCTTTTTACCAATTCACAAGTAACTCTAACCTACACTGAGTGGGATGAAGGCAAGAGAAGCATTTTACAATCAAAAAATAAAATAAAATAAAACCCCAGAGAAACATAGTAAATTTCATTTGAATCTTTATGAAGGGATACATATTTCCCACCCCTGTTACTCAACGGGGGTGGGGAGGGGGGACTGCTTAATATTATCCCCAATTTCACTTTTTTCTATTTTGCTATAAATTGGTTACCTCTGCTTAGGTTACTTTTGTCTTAAATATCCTGTATTTTTCAACACAGTAGCTGCCAGGCACATGTAGGTATTGAGAACTAGTGAAATTGAATTTTAAATTTTATTTAACTTTACTTAATTCAACTCTAAATTTAAATAGCCACATGTGACTAGTGGTTACCCTATAAACTCAGCCTTAAAAATCAACTGGATTAATGAAATGGCTTTCATACTTACATATTTTTAAGATATTTTATTTTGAAAAATAAAATCATTTTATAATCTTCCACGACTGAGCGACTGATCTGATCTGATCATCTTCCAACATATTAGCAGTATTACTTTTATCAACTGTTGAATATGCAACATTTCTAAGTTCTAATACATGTGTATATATATATTTAAAAAAAATGGCAATATCTCCCTGCTGAGATGTGACTGACTCTGGATGTTGCCTGGATACCACATGGGTTTGCAGAAACCCTTACAATGATTTCTGAGTCCCAGGAATTCATGGCCCATAAATTAGGAACCACTAGACTGGAGAGTTTTTTAGGAAAACAGGTCGCATACAATCTGGTGCTTGCTTGGGGGGCGGGGGGTGAGGTTACTTAATTCAATTAAGGTACTAAATTTATTTCAGTTCAATACATATTTGCATCGGCCTATAATAAGCTAGACATTGTACACGGAGACGACTACAGCTAAGATCTAGTGGAGGAAACCCAAACCCATGTTCTGTGATACTCTATAGGGACATCAGAAGTCTGCACAATTGTTGGCAAAGACTTCCCACGGACACTCACCAGAGGAAACAGAAAGACCACATATACCAGCATAATGTAAAAAATAAAAACAAATACCCAGAAAAACACTAGCAGGGAGTTGGGAGTGCTGGGTTCTAGGAACACTTTGACTAAACACG
Organism: Bos taurus; assembly: GCF_002263795.3. Lineage (NCBI taxonomy): Eukaryota > Metazoa > Chordata > Mammalia > Artiodactyla > Bovidae > Bos > Bos taurus. The sequence goes on along the minus strand of NC_037355.1, from coordinate 13,198,250 downwards.
TGTAGAATTTCAGAGACATTATTTTTCCTCTCTACTATGAATATATTTTGGTTCCGAACTTGTACTGATGACTTTCTCCTTCTTACGGCTGGGTGGGGCGTGGTGGCGTGGGGGTGGGGGTGATGAGAAAAGCACAATTTACAGTCAACAGATCTGGCTCAGGTCTAAGTCACTGCTAGGATTACCCAGCTATGAAACGACCTCTCACCTCACCTTGTCACCTTCCCTCCTGGTCCTGGCTCTCTTGAGTGAATTTCATTCAACACTTGTCTGGCAGGTACGAAATATGTCTGCCCGCGGAAGAGACGCTCCTCAGGAGCAGACTGTCCAGGAGAACCGAGGGAGGACCTTAACACGCGCGCGACTCGCGACTCTCTTGGAGCCCCAGGCCGGAAGACCCCACTGCCGCCGATTCCCCCAGCCCGCGGCCGTTACCGGGTTCACAACTGCTACTCTTCCTCAGGCCCGCATGGACAGCGCCGGAAGCGGAAATGTAACCTACCAGCGGACTCTAAACGCCGGCGGGAAACAAGGAGGCAAAAGAAAAAGAGCAGTGGGAGGAAGACTTTCAGAGGAAAGCCAGAAGGAAGGCTTGTGATTGGCTGAGGGCAGATGTTGCAACGACTACGCTGTGCGCTCTACCCGGAGCCCCACCCCGCCCCGGGCCACAGCCCAGTCCCACCCGCGCTGCTACGATGGGTTTGGGAGCCCCTCTACGCACCCCATCCCGGCGTCGCACACGCTCAGGTTCGTCCCGAAGCCGTGGTGATGGTGCGGCATGGTACCCGTTCCCTGGTTCGGGACAAAAGCTAGAAATGACACATTTGTCCTAGTCACACCGGAGTCACTAAGCCCATCCACTTCAAAAGCCCCAGGTACTGCATCCTCCAACTGGCCAAATGGAGTAGCACTCCACTGAGAGTCGCGCTGATTGTTCCGTGTGCACATGTTTAATTCAGGATTTTGACAGAAGTCTCTACTCTTGTGTCAGTTCACCAGTATACAATGTGTACAGACCTCTCAATGGAAGTCAACTACCTTCCTACCTCACAGAGAACAGAGAACATGAAGGACTGCCATGGAGCCCGGAGGTGAATGACATCATTATGTTCACATCCCATTCGCCAGATCTCATTCACATTGTCCCATATGGATGTGAGAGAGGCTGAGAAATATAGATGAGCAATGTGTCTAGCAGCAAAGGGAAATGCATTTTTGCATATAAAAACACTGCCAGGATTCCTTCCATGTAGTTTTCTGATGTAAACTGAACGCTGACTTCGGGTGCAAGGACTTCCCACATTCATTACATGCATAAAGTTTCTTTCCCAGATACAGTTTCTATCATACCAAAGGCTCTGAATTATGGGAGGAATGTTTTGTACACCCATCTTTACATCGTATCTCTCCTGCATGTATTCTCTGATGTGTGACAAGAGTTGGTTTGTATCCAAAGGTCTTCCCACACTCTTTACCGTTATAAGGTTTCTCCCCTGAGTGAATTTTCTTATGTTTAAGGTGGGTTGAACGGTCATAGAATGATTTTCCACACTCTTCACAATCAAAGGGCTTCTCTCCTGTATGTGTTCTCTGATGTACCTAGAGGGATGCCTTCTGGCAAAATGTTCTCCCACATTCTTGACATTCATAGGGTTTCTCCCCTGTATGAGTTCTCTGATGTTGAAAGAATTGTGGCTTTTGGCAGAAAGCTTTGCCACACTTGTTACATTCATAGGATTTCTCCCCAAACATCCTCTGATGTTTGCTAAGTGTTGACTATTTTTCTACATACAACACATTCACAAAGTTTCTCTCCTGTATGAGGTCTCTGATGTTTAAGAAGAAGTGACTTCCCACAGAAGGTCTTCCTACATTCAGTGCATTCATATATTTTCTCCCCTGTGTGAAGTCTTTGATGTTTACCAAGGGTTGACTTCATTTAATAAATTTTCCACATTAACTATATTTGTAGGCTTCTCCCCTGAGTGTATTCTCTTGTGTACTGTGAGTTTTGACCTTATACTGAAGGATTTCTCACAGTCGTCACATTTATAAGATTTTTCTCCCATGTGAGACCTCTGATGCACAGTCAAATTTGACTTTTGGGAGAAAGATTTTCCACACTCACTATATTTATAAGGCCTCTCCCCATGTGTGTTCTTTGATGTTGATGGATGGCTGAGTTCTGATAGAAGGTTTTCCCACACTTAGTACATTCTTAGGGTCTCTCTCCTGTATGAATTCTTTGATGTACAGTGAGGGCTGGCTTATGGTAAAAAGATTTCCCACTTCATTACACTATAGGGTTTTTCTCCTGTGTGTGCCTTCTGGTGTACTGTGAGGTTTGGCTTCTGGAAGAAGACTTTTTCCACATATGTTACACTCGTGGTATTTCTCACCCGTCTAAAGTGGACAACATTTCCTCTAGAAGACTGACTTATCACAGGTTTCCTTAGATGCATTGTTTATAGTGAGTCTTCCTTGAGTAAATTATCTGAAGTAACATAAGATTTGACTCATCCCTGATGGTTTTCTCACAATCATCATAATCACAGAGTTTCTCTCTAGTGTGAGTTCCCTCTTGAGTAATGAAAAGAGCATTACTTTGGAAGGCTTTAATGCACTAATTATATTCAAATAGTTGCTCCACACTGTGCCTCTCTCTTGTTGAATAAAATCCTCATTAAGATAGAAAGTGCTCCCATTTTTATTAAATTCATTATGTTCTCCCCAGTATGAGTTTTCTCATGATTAATTTCAGGAAGTAATTTCTCACATCCATTGGCATCACCAGATTTCTTTCTTGAATAGTTTCTATTATTAGTGGTTAACTCTGACTTATTTTCTAAACTGATTTCTTCTAGGTTATATTTATTCCACATTTTTCTGGAAGGAATAGTCTATGTAAAAATAAAATGACTTTCTTAATATATTCTCTTTCTCTGTAATTACTTTTTTATTAATAATAAATGTACCTTGCCATATATGTTTATCTTGGTTTTCTTTGCTCTTTATCATGCCATCAACTTTCAACTCTTCTAAAGACAAGAAAAATTAAACATATGTTATGAATGAAAATAATTCTTAAATTGGGCTAATACACAAATACACTCTATTTATCTCTTTGGTTTCAGAACCATCTTTTTGAGATAAAATTCCCAAATACATTTTCCCATTTCCTCCACTTTTCTGAGGATTTGAGGGGAAGGGGTGACAATGAACCAACTAATCAAAGCTACTTTGGGGTAGAAAAGGGGAGAGGAAAGTTGGCAATGAATGTACATATATTTATGTGGCCCTTCACATACATACCTTTCAAAATGGATAGAAGAGGTGAAAGAAACACCAGGAATAGAGAATAAAAGGTTGAGTAAGAATGGATGAATTACCAAGAATGGAGTTCACCATAAAACATGCTCAATCAGAGAATTATGCAGTAAATGTGACATGGAGCACAAGCAGACAAGGATGTTGTTCCAAGAATTTATCAGAGGAATGAAAGTGTTCCAAGAAATGATCAGAGGAGGTATATTAGAGTCTGCATGCTAATTTTGTTAACCCCACTGTCATCATATAGAACTCCATCACTATATACACTCTGTCCTCCTAGGCCTGGTCCATGGCCCTATCACTTTTCCCGACTGATCTCCTTGCTTCTACTCTTGCCACTCTTCTAAACCATTTTTTGCAGTCACCTTCCTGTGTCTGTTTCCTTCAAATATGTAAATTCCCTAATAGCAAAAGACTTAGTTCATCCACTGTGGTAGCTCTTTCACTTAGAACATCATTGGAATGGATCAAATACTCAATTTAGTATTGGTTAATTAATTAACTCCTGAAAACAAAAGAAGTCCTTGATAGGAGGGAATGTGGGCAACGGAGAATGCTAGAGGAAAGAGAACTAATAAAGATAAAATACTTATTACAAGACAGAAATGAAACTCAAGGTACAGGTAATAGGGATTAAACTCCTAAAAAAACCAAGCCAGAAAGAAAACATTTATGTGTGAGACTATATCTTGTGGTGAATTCAGGAATCTGAGGCAAGTAAGCTAAATATCCTTAGTCATTTCCAAATAGATTGAGCTTCTAAAGGATTTGTTGAAAATGCTCCAAAGATTTTTTGTTGTTGAAGCTCCAAAGATCCCTGTACCTAAAACAACCACCAAGGATCTAGTTTCCCTTGGATTACTCACCTGGGTAACACTAACTTGTAAATTCTTCCTCTGATATCCATGGTGCTTCTTGCTCTAACTTGATGATCTCCTCTGGTTTGGTAATGCAATACCCTGAGTAGAAAGTGATATAGGACATAGAGAAAGCTCTCTGACTTCAGGAATTTAGAAGAAAAACCAAGATCCAGCTTCAGGAGCTGCATAATGAAAAAATCCACTGGAATCTTTCAATGGGCAGGTGAAAACACAAACAATATTCCTGGTCCATGCAGCCACTAAGTCGTGTCTGACTCTTCGCGACACTTTTGACAGCAGCCCAGCGGGCTCCTTTGTCCATGGGATTTTCCAGCCAAGAATACTGGAGTCGGTTGCCATTTCCTCCTCCAGGGGATCTTCCTGACTCAGGGATCAAAATCACATCTCCTGCAGTGGCAGGCAAATTCTTTACCATTGAGCCACCTTATATTCCTGGTATCCAAAATCAAATATCATTAAACTCTACAAATGATCCATATGTTCTGGTAACAAAGAGAGGATAGGCCAATGCTGTTACTCTGCTTGCCCAGTGAGATGAGGATGCTGTAGTTCTCTAGCATTATGTCCCTGTACAAGACCCTCTGAGCAGGTGAAGTTCACAGTCGCATCCTCAAATGAAGTTGATCCTTATAACAGGAAATATCTGATTAATCTGAAATAATCACAATTGTAAGATAGAGAAAAGACATTTAGGAACTAATTCTTCACCAAGTTCACTGTTGAGTTAATTAGAAAAAGTTTACATAAGATGTTTAGTACACTACCTGTTTTGTGTTATTTGTGGTGAGAGAAAGAAAAACATAGTGAAAATTCCCAATTAATTTATTAATTCATGTATTAATGTTGTCAGGGAGGAAGAAATTTTCCTCTTTCATTCTAGATTCTTCTGACTGGTCTAAGAATTAAATTGACATGAGAGTTTTACCTCTTCCTTTTAAATTTTGAAATCACAAAGATATAAAAAAATTATAAGAGAATACTATGAAACAGTTATGTGCCAACAAATTGGAAAATCTAGAAGAAATGGACACATTTCTAGAAACATGTAGCCTGCCAAGACTGAGTCAAGAAGAAACAATTTGAACAGACCAATCACTAGAAGTGAAGTTGAATATGTAATTTTAAAACACCCTGGACAAAAAGTTCAGGACCAAGAGGCTTCACAGGGGTATTCTACCATACACCTATCTCAAACTATTACAAAAAACTGAAGAGATTTCCATGCGCAAAACTGACAGCTAGTGGGAAGTTGCTATATAACACAGGGAGTTCAACTAGTACTCTGTGACAGCCTAGAGGGATGGGTGGGAAGGGGGATGGGAGGAAGGTTCAAGAGGGAGAGAACATATGTATACTTGCATGATGTCTATCATTCATGTTGATGATATGCTGCTGTATGACAGAAACCAACACAACATTGTTAAATAATATCTTCCAATTAAAAATAAATTCTAAAAAAATTTAAAAAAAAGAAACTTGAGGATCAAAAATAAATAAATAAACTGAAGAGGATAGACACTTCTAAATTCATTCTATGAGGCTACCATTACCTTGATAGCAAAACCAGACAAAGACACTACAAAAAATAAAATTATATGCCAGGTTGTTTGATGAATACAAATGTAAAAATCCTCTACAAAATATTAGCAAACCAAATCCAACAATATATAAAAAGGATCATATGTGACCAAGTTGGATTTATTGTAGGGTCACAAGAATGGTTCAACATTTGCAAATCAATCAATGTGATACACCACATTAACAAAAGATAATACTCTCTACGTCAAGCTTGTTTTCTGTATCTGTTAATCTGTTTCAGTTTTGCATATGCATCATTTGTATTATTTTTTAGATTCCACATATAAATGATATCATATAGTTTCGTCTTTCTCTGTCTGACTTATTTCACTAAGCAAATATTTTCTAGGTCCATCTGCGCTGTAGCAAATGGCAAAGTTTCATTCTTTTCTATGACTGCGTAACACACATCCTATTCAGTCTTCTGTTGGGCTCATGCGTTGCTTCAATGTCTTGGCTGTTAAAAATACTGCTGCTATAAACACTGGGTGCATATACCTTTTCTGAATTAGTGTTTTCATTTTTTTTCTGGGTATACAGCCAGGTGCAGAACTGCTGGATAGTATGGGAGTTCTATTTTTAGGTTTTTGAAGAAACTCCATACTGTTTTACATGATGGGTGCACCAATTCACAATTCTACTAAGGGGAGAGGGAAAAGGAGAGCGACAAATTAGGGTATGGGATTATCATATACAAGGTACTATGCATAAAACAGATAAGTAACAAGGATATACTGTATAGCACAAAGACTTATAGCCATTATCTTGTAATAACTGGTAATGGAGTATAATCTGCAAAAATACTGAATCACTATTCTGTACATCTGAAACTAACACAATATTGTGAATCAATTATACTTAAATAAAAATAAAATAAATTAACATGGAACAGATTAACAAAAGAAAATCAAACAAAAATTTCATAAAATGTATACAGAGGCGAGACCCAGGAAAACTAAGTAACTTGTCAAAATGGCCCCAAACCCTCACTTTAGACACCATCTTCAGCAAAAGACAAAAGAGGATGTTGGTGGCAGGGATTTGGGATTTCAAAAGGGAGGAAAGCAATTTACCTGGAGATGGAAAAGCAAACGTTTGATGAACAAATGTTTGCTGGGCTCTGCAGAGACAATGGGACACAGAGTAGGCTGGGATCTCTAGACTGCAGTTTCCCCCACCATGCCTAGCCTTCATTTTTTGCAGATTCTCTGGTGGCAGCTCTACTCCAGGAACTGGCCCTGTATCTAAATTCTTTATGTAAAAAGATAGATGTCCTGAGTCTTCTGTTTCTTAAAAATAATCAGCTTAAGTTAATCCTCATACCAAAGGACACATTTTGTGGTTGCAAATTTTGCTCCCTTACACTATATACGTATAGATAAGTACACACAAACATAAAATACATTGTAGGCATGAAAGCATCCTAGTTTCTGTGGATATATAAAATACATAAAACACTGTTTCTACTCTCAGGAAGCTTAGAATCTGGTATGGATGCAAACTGGATTAACAAATAGCATAAAGTCAGGAGAGAACTGAATTTGGGTCTTTAATGATATAGAATGCCCTGGTCTGTTCAGGGCATAGATAATGTGTAATCTTGGGAACACTCCTTTACATAAGAGTTCTCCTAAGTATCTGAAGACCCACTCTGCCAGGAAAAACTTTTAAGCATCTACAAATTTGTGTTGATAGGTATGCATGAAAATCTATGTCTACACAGCTTGTCCAACTTTGCATGGCTTTGATATGCACGAATTTCAGTCACCACTGTTTAGTTGAGTAACACCAGCCAAACAACAGGTCAGATTTTTAGTTATTATGAAATAGTAGAGCTCATATTTAGCACCAAGTTCCCCTTCACTAAGTTCCTCTGGCTACAGATCTCAAATGTCTCCAGTGGCAGCAAGTATCAACATTCCCACAGTCAGCTATTTCTTCTCAAACTCCATATATATTCAATTTGAATTTCACGTCTAATATAGTCACTTTGCATTTCTTTACTGCTCTTTCATCTTTGTTGGCCTTGTTGCAGTTAACTGTTCTTGCAAATGTCTTATTGCTGAGAGATAAGGAGGCAATATAACTACATGCTTTGCTGTCTGTATGATGTATGCATGAATGATTGGCAGATAGACCTTGAAGATGACATGACTGATCATTGTTCTTGATGTATGTCTGTTATTTTGTAGTGATTTGTGAACTGAAAAACAAGCAGTGAAGTTTGTACTTTATGTAATGCAAATCAGATTTCTGATAAAAGACCTGTAACTAGAAAATGTAGGCATATATCTAAAAGCAAGTAAAACAAATCAATTCAAAAAGGTGCAAAAGACTTGCATGAGACACCTCACCAGAGAAGATATACAAATGGTTAGTCATTTGTAGGGCTAACCATCATTAGTTACTGGGGAAATTCAAATTAAAACTATGAGATACCATTTCACACTCACTAGAATGACTATTATAAAAAGACAATACTAAATGGTAGTCAGGATATAGAGAAATTGGATCTCCATAAGATGAAAAAACCTAAGGATTAGACAAATCTAGATTAGAAAATTTTTGTCTAATAAAAGAAATTGGATGAAAAGGGTCATATATTTGTTTGAAACATTCAGAAAAGTCATCTATTTACAGAGACAAAAAGCAAATCAATGGTTGGCTGTGGGTGGATACTGAGAGCATATTTACTCAAGGGAATATTTCTGGATGATAGAAATGTCCCTAATTTGGGTTACAGTGATATTTGCACAACAGAAAATTTACTGAAAATCACTGAATTGTACACTTAGTGAGTGAATGTTATGGTATGCAAATTATACCTCAATAAAGCTGTTTAAAAAGCCAGTGGAGGGACTTGCCTAGCAGTCCAGGGGCTAAGACCACGAGCTCCCAATGCAGGGGGCCTGGGTTTGATCCCTTGGGAATTAGATCCCATTTGCCACAACTGTTAGCATGACTCAACTAAAGTTCCTGCTTGCCAAAACTAAAAGAAAAAAAAAAAAAAAGATCCCGGGTGCCACAACTAAGACCAGGTGCAGCCAAAAAAGGAAAAAGGCCAAAGGAAGCTTCTTCTAGGAACAATATTTTCTCTACAGATTAGTTTTTCAGGCTCTATAAGCTCACTATTAGGTGGAGAGAGCAAACACTTCAAAGGAGATTCAAATAGAAGGTATCTACTAAATACTGTTATCAGTTAAGATGACACTTTATGGTAACCCAGAAAGACAAACCACTTAGAAGCATGTCTTTTTTTGATATCAGCTTCTTAGTAGGTGTCCTTCCTTGCAAGGGACAGGACAGTGAAGATTTCTCTCTCTCTCTCAACTAAGATGTAAATATAGTTACATATAAGAACACCAGGTAATTTATTAGGCTATTTATTTCTTGCACTAGAGCATTAAAAGAGGAAAATACAAAATAGGACTTCCTTTTTCTCAACATTCTCATATACATATCACAATATTGGCTTATATACTATAAAGTATTTCATATTACATCTTATATTAAAACTGTGATGCTATGCTATTTCTTTGTAATATACTTTTCCATCTTAAGAGTCCTCTAAATGATTCTCTGATGTGAACTTTTTTGAAATCTTATCAAAGGCTACAACATATTCAAACTGTCTACAAAGTTTTAATCATAGACTAACATTCTGATGTAAAATTAGTTATACCTACTTATGGAAGTGGATTTTGAAGAATGTATTGCATTATTCTGATTCCTTCATGCTCAGTGTTTCATCTCATCCATTCTTTGACATACAATGAGTTTGATTTATGAATTTGATTTTTATTTATTTTTCTCCCAGGTGTGCTATCTGATGTACCATGGGGTTTGCCTTCTACCAAAAAAGATTTCTTACATAGATTATACTTACAGTTCTTCTTTCCTTTTGGAATTCCCTGGTATTTCAGTTCAGTTCAGTCGCTCAGTCATGTCCGACTCTTTGCAACCCCATGAATTGCAGCATGCCAGGCCTCCCTGTCCATCACCAACTCCCGGAATTCACTCAGACTCATATCCATCGAGTCAGTGATGCCATCCAGCCATCTCATCCTCTGTCATCCCCTTCTCCTCCTGCCCCCAATCCCTCCCAGCGTCAGAGTCTTTTCCAATGAGTCAACTCTTCACATGAAGTGGCCAAAGTACTGGAGTTTCAGCTTTAGCATCATTCCTTCCAAAGAACACCCAGGGCTGATCTCCTTCAGAATGGACTGGTTGGATCTCTTTGCAGTCCAAGGGACTCTCAAGAGTCTTCTCCAACACCACAGTTCAAAAGCATCAGTCCTTGCGTGCTCAGCCTTCTTCATAGTCCAACTCTCACATCCATACATGACCACAGGAAAAACCATAGCCTTGACTAGACGGACCTTTGTTAGCAAAGTAATGTCTCTGCTTTTGAATATGCTATCTAGGTTGGTCATAACTTTCCTTCCAAGGAGGGAACAAACTGGCAGAACGATGTGTCCCATTTATCATATTCACAGGGCTTCTGCCTTGTATGTGTTCCACAATGATAATTAAGACTTAATTTGTGACTGTAGGCTTTCCCACAGTCAGTACATTCATAGGGCTTCTCTCCTGTGTGTGTACTCTGATGCAGTTTGAGATTTGAATTGCTGCTGAAGGTTCTCCCACACTCACTACATTCAAAGGGTTTCTCCCCAGTGTGTGTTCTCTGATGCTCAACAAGAGAAGACTTTGACTGAATGTTTTCCCACATGCTATATATTCATAGGACTTCTCTCCTGTGTGTTTTATCTGACATCCAACGAGGTGTGAGTTACCACTAAGGTTTTCCTACATTCCGTACATTCATAACATATCTCTTCAGTGTGTGTTCTCTGATGTATAATCAGTTTTGACTTTCCATAGAGGGTTTTCCCACATTCAGAACACACAAAGGGTCTCTCCTGTGTGTGATCTCTGATGTTCAGTCAGTGTCTACTTGTCACTGAGTTATCCCACATTCAGTACATTCATAAGGTTTCTCTCCTGTGTGTGTTCTCTGATGCACAGTAAGTGCTGACTTCACACTGAAAGTTCCAATATTTTTGGAACATTCATAGGGATTCTTCCCTGTGTGTATCCTCTGATGTGTTGTGAAGTATGTATGTTTTTTGTTGAAGAGTCTGAAACATCGATTACATTCATAGAATTTCTCTCCTATGTGCGTTCTCTGAGTATGGGTGAGGTGAGTCTTGTTGTATAAGGCATCCTACACTCAGTGAACTCATAACGATTCTCCACTGTGTCATTGTTCTTATATTTAAAGTTTGAAATATTAAATGCTTATTCACATTCATTACATTCACTGGGTTCCTGTCCTGTATGAGCTCTCTGGTGTTCAGTGGGCTGTGCTGTCTGAATTATGGCATTCACATTTTGAGGCTACTCGTGGGGTGTCTCCTTTGTTTGATTTATGCAGTGTACAATAATGGTTGATGAGTAACTGAATGAATCACACCCAAAGGGATTCTCTCCTATATGTGTTCTCTGATTTAAATTTTTTGATACTCTGCAGGATTCCTCAGGTTCACTGCTTCCAAAGGGCTTTTGTCTATGAGTTTTCTCATATATGATGACTGACTTTTGGATGAAAGTTCTTTCATATTCATTACTTTTCCAGCATTGGATTTCTTTTAGCTATCAGAGCCTGCCTTGTAAAAATGTTTTCGAGATTCATTAAATCCACAGTCTGGCTCCACAGTTTGAAGATGAGCAAGGTATTCATAATGACTGATATCCTTCCTATTTTTATTATATTCATTAAGTTCAGCAGACAGTTCTCTAAGCTTGGTATTGAAAAGTGACTTTCCACATACAATACCTTCATCAATCATTTCTTAAACAGTTTCTATTACTGATCATTAATTCTGAAATATATTTCAAATTTTCTCACATGAATCACATTTATAGTGTCTTTTTCTTGAACCTACAGGATTTATACCCATAGTAAGTGTTTTTTCACATGAAGTATTTCTCTCTTTAATCAGTGTTTTGTTTTTGATGAATATAAGCTGCCTGGATTGTTGATCGTGATTGTTCTGGCCTCTTCAGACTTTTTCTAGAACAGAGGAAGATTGAAAACATCTGATGAATTTAACATTGGTTTTGAATTGGCTTTCTAATTGTATTTAAATGTAGTTAACTTTTGGCTTCAGACATGGTTGTCCAGGAAGAAAATGTATATTCCTCTTAATTAGTTGTGTTCTATTTAATTATTGATTAATCTATCTCTCTATGTCAAAGACCCTTTTGTAGTCTTAGAAAGGGGGAGACTGGCCTGTAGTTTTCTTTTTTGTGGCATCTTTGTCAGGTTTTGGTATTAGGGTGATGGTGGCCTCATAGAATGAGTTTGGAAGTTTACATTCCTCTGCAATTTTCTGGAAGAGTTTGAGTAGGATAGGTGTTAGCTCTTCTCTAAATTTTTGGTAAAATTTAGCTGTGAAGCCATCTGGACCTGGGCTTTTGTTTGCTGGAAGATTTCTGATTACAGTTTCAATTTCTGTGCTTGTGATGGGTCTGTTAAGATTTTCTATTTCTTCCTGGTTCAGTTTTGGAAAGTTGTACTTTTCTAAGAATTTGTCCATTTCTTCCACGTTGTCCATTTTATTGGCATATAATTGCTGATAGTCGTCTCTTATGATCCTCTGTATTTCTGTGTTTGTTGTGATCTCTCCATTTTCATTTCTAATTTTATTGATTTGATTTTTCTTCCTTTGTTTCTTGATGAGTCTGGCTAATGGTTTGTCAGTATGGTACTGGTACAAAGACAGAAATATAGACCAATGGAACAAAATAGAAAGCCCAGAGATAAATCCACACACCTATGGACACCTTATCTTTGACAAAGGAGGCAAGAATATACAATGGAGAAAAGACAATCTCTTTAACAAATGGTGCTGGGAAAACTGGTCAACCACTTGTAAAAGAATGAAACCAGAACACTTTCTAACACCATACACAAAAATAAACTCAAAATGGATTAAAGATCTAAACGTAAGACCAGAAACCATAAAATTCCTAGAGGAGGACATAGACAAAACACTCTCCAACATAAGTCACAGCAGTATCCTCTATGACCCATCTCCCAGAATATTGGAAATAAAAGCAAAAATAAACAAATGGGACCTAATTAAAATTAAAAGCTTCTGCACAACAAAGGAAACTATAAGCAAGGTGAAAAGACAGCCTTCAGAATGGGAGAAAATAATAGCAAATGAAGCAACTGACAAAGGACTAATCTCAAAAATAAACAAGCAACTCCTGCAGCTCAATTCCAGAAAAATAAACGACCCAATCAAAAAATGGGCCAAAGAACTAAACAGACATTTCTCCAAAGAAGACATACAGATGGCTAACAAACACATGAAAAGATGCTCAACATCAGTCATTATCAGAGAAATGCAAATCAAAACCACAATGAGGTACCATTTCACACCAGTCAGAATGGCTGCTATTCAAAAGTCTACAAGCAATAAATGCTGGAGAGGGTGTGGAGAAAAGGGGACCCTCTTACACTGTTGGTGGGAGTGCAAACTAGTACAGCCACTATGGAGAACAGTGCGGAGATTCCTTAAAAAACTGGAAATAGAACTGCCTTATGACCCAGCAATCCCACTGCTTGGCATATACACCGAGGAAACCAGAATTGAAAGAGACATGTGTACCCCAATGTTCATCGCAGCACTGTTTATAATAGCCAGGACATGGAAGCAACCTAGATGTCCATCAGCAGATGAAAGGATAAGAAAGCTGTGGTACATATACACAATGGAGTATTACTCAGCCATTAAAAAGAATACATTTGAATCAGTTCTAATGAGGTGGATGAAACTGGAGCCTATTATACAGAGTGAAGTAAGCCAGAAAGAAAAACACCAATACAGTATACTAACGCATATATATGGAATTTAGAAAGATGGTAACAATAACTCTGTATGCGAGACAGCAAAAGAGACACAGATGTATGGAACAGTATTTTGGACTCTGTGGGAGAGGGAGAGGGTGGGATGATTTGGGAGAATGGCATTGAAACATGTATAATATCATATATGAAATGAATCGCCAGTCCAGGTTCGATGCATGGGACAGGGTGCTCAGGGCTGGTGCACTGGGATGACCCAGGGGGATGGTAGGGGGAGAGAGGTGGGAGGGGGGTTCAGGATGGGGAACATGTGTATACCCATGGCAGATTCATGTTGATGTATGGCAAAACCAATACAATATTGTAAAGTAATTAACCTCCAATTAAAATAAATAAATTTATATTTAAAAAAAATTAAAAAAGAGAGGGGGAGAAAACAGGCAGTTTGATACATGTCTTTGGTTTCTCCAAATGTGATCTTTAATGCTAGGTAAGAAATAAGTTGGAGAAGGCAATGTCACCCCACTCCAGTACTCTTGCCTGGAAAATCCCATGGACGGAGGAGCCTGGTGGGCTGCAGTCCATGGGGTCGCTAAGAGTCGGACCTGACTGAGCGACTTCACTTTCACTTTTCACTTTATGCATTGGAGAACGAAATGGCAACCCACTCCAGTGTTCTTGCCTGGAGAATCCCAGGGATGGGGGAGCCTAGTGGGCTGCCGTCTATGGGGTTGCACAGAGTCGGACACAACTGAAGCTACTTAGCAGCAGCAGCAGCAGCAAGAAATAAGTAGGCCAGGTGGTGATCCTTGCATCAAGATCAAATATTTAAGAGCTTCATTTTGAATGCTGATACAGCCATTTTGGTCTATCAGAGTTATTTAATACTAAATCTATGCTAATAATGAATTCCTAGTTTTTCCCAAATCAATATTCTAAACTTACCTCATTTTGCAAAGAAGTCTTACTCTTGCAATAGTCATACTTCTTAACTGAATTTTACATTCTGGCTAACACATCTCTGATTTTTTATTAATTTTAGGATCGCAGAAAAAGGTTTATTTCTCAAGTAACTCCTCCATCAATCAGTTAATCACTGAATATATTGTTCTCTTACACATGAACATTAGGAAGGGAAAAATTAATGCACTTATCTAACAGGATTATAAACAAGTGAGAAAAAGAAACTCACAAATCAACATATGTAATTGTTAGTAGAGCTCCTAGGAGCAAATGGAGGACAAGAAAGAAGAGAACAACAATAACATTTAATATGAATTAACACTTAGTTGATTTAATCCTCACAACCTTTGAGACTGGTTCTATTTCATCCCCATTTCACAAAGGGGACACTAAGGCATATAAAGATTAAGAACTCATCTAAAGTCATATAGCTAGAGCAGTAAAGAATAGTTTCTTGAAAGCAATTACAACTTGAGCTTACAATTAAAGATTTAACAAAACTACAATGACGTTACACTTACATTGGTCAGAATGGCCATCATTAAAATGTCTACAAATAACCAATGCTGGAGAGGGTCTGAAGAAAAGGGAACCCTCCTACACTGTTGGTGGGAATGTAAACTGGGGCAGCCACTATGGAAAACAGTATGGAGGTTCCTCAAAAAACTAAAAAATAGAGTTGCCTTACGATCCAGCAAACCCACTCCTGGGCATATCACCAGACAAAACTATAATTGAAAGAGATACATGCACCCCTATATTTATACCAGCACTATTGACAAAGTCAAGACCAGGAAACAACCCAATTGTCCATCAACATGTGAATGGAAAAAGAAGATGAATACAAATGTATACAGCCATAAAAATGAATGAAATAATGCCATTTGCAGCAACATGAATGGACCTAGAGATTATCATACTAAATGAAGCAAGTCAGACAGAGAAAAACAAATACCATATGATATTACTTATAGGTGGAATCTAAAATATGACACAAATTAACTTATCTACAAAAAAGAAACAGACTCATAGACATAGAGAACAGACTTGTGGTTACCATGGTAGAGAGGAGGTAGGGGAGGGATGGATTGGGAGTTTGGGATTATCAGATGGATACTATTGTGTATAGAATGGATAAATGACAAGTATATATCACGGGGAACTATAATCAAAGTCCTGTGATAAACTATAATGGAAAAGAATATGAAAAAGGGTGTACGTATATTATGATAATGAATCGCCATGCTATACAGCAGAAATTAACACAAGATTGTCAATCAACTATACTTCAATAACATTTTTTTTTTTCCTGGCTTAATAAGGACTTATTTATTTTGAGAAAAAAGGTCCCAAACATCAGGCTGTTCACAAAAATAACACAGAGTATCAACTTTAGAAGACAAATCTTAAGACAATTACACTAGTTATTTTTCTAGAAGATGCATTTAACATGCCAACTCTTATTCACAAAAATACATTGTTACATTTGTGTTGAAAAGCCTCACATAGCACTCTTATGTGGGGTATAACACACATACCTGTAACTCAAAGCTGCTCTCAGGGGCTACTCAACTAATGAGAAGTTAGGGAAGCAATTACTATATGAATGGAAAGAACTGTACTCCCTTTATCAGATCAGATCAGTTGCTCAGTCGTGTCTGACTATTTGCGACCCCATGAATCGCAGCATGCCAGGCCTCCCTGTCCATCACCAACTCCCAGAGTTCACTCAGACTCACGTCCATAGAGTCAGTGATGCCATCCAGCCATCTCATCCTCTGTCGTCCCCTTCTCCTCCTGCCCCCAATCCCTCCCAGCATCAGAGTCTTTTCCAATGAGTCAACTCTTCACATGAGGTGGCCAAAGTACTGGAGTTTCAGCTTAAGCATCATTCCTTCCAAAGAAATCCCAGGGCTGATCTCCTTCAGAATGGACTGGTTGGATCTCCTTGCAGTCCAAGGGACTCTCAAGAGTCTTCTCCAACACCACAGTTCAAAAGCATCAATTCTTTGGCGCTCAGCCTTCTTCACAGTCCAACTCTCACATCCATACATGACCACAGGAAAAACCATAGCCTTGACTAGACGAACCTTTGTTGGCAAAGTAATGTCTCTGCTTTTGAACGAGACGAGAACGAGAACGAGAACGAGACGAGAGGAGTACTCCCTTTATAACAAGATATTATTTTGGAGACAGTTGATAACCATACATCCTTTTTATTGTTAGGTCATAATGAGGTATCAAAATTAAAGCAAAAATTACAGGGTAAGACAACATAACTACTAGGAGGGTTAGTAAGGTAAGACAACATAACTACTACTTCCTTTTACTTCAAAGGAAGTGAAAATGGGATTAGGCACAGGGAAATGTGAATTAATGAATATGGAAAGGACAAGGATGGGGAAAACAATGAGCATGTGCTAAAGATACTAGGGGAGAGGATCTGGTGAAAATTTTGATCTTAGACAAGCGCCTAGGTAAAGAAATAATGGGACAAGATTTCTAAAGTCTGCTATGTGCTTAAGAGTCATCCTCGCCATTGGTGCTCTGTCATCCTCTCCTTCCTCAGCCTCTTTTTCATCGTCCTTGATCAACTCCAGCTGGTCATCCCCCCAGTCTTCATTATCATCATCATCCAGTAGGTTCCCCTCCTCAGCAGAATCTGACCCCTCTGCCTCCCCCTCAGACTACATCTTCACGTTAGTCTCATCTTTCTTAAGGGAGTTTCTGCTCTGCTCCTCTTCTGATTTATCATTCTTCATCTCTATTCCATGTTTGCTATGTTCCTTTTCAATTTTTTTCCAGGCTTTCCAGTAAAGAATCCACTTTTTGTTTTATCTGGGTTAATTCCTTCTTAATAGTCTGAAGGTCATCTCCTTTCAACTTTTCAGACTTAGAAGAAGCTCCCCGCTGTCTGTTCTTAGAATTGAAGCCACTTTTGCCCCTTCATGAGGTGTTTCCTGATACACGCTGGCATTTTGAGGGCACTACAGCCCAGACAATAGGAGGAGGATGAGGAACATGTGCTGGGTAACTGTACACCCTGTCCTAATAGTCCCGTTCAAAGTCATAGTCCAAGTTAAAAGATGAGCCTGATATCTCTGCTGTACATCATTTCACACCTGCTTTTTCTCGGTTCACTTTTGGCTCTGCAGCCAGATTAGTATCTAAAAACCTGGCCAGCAATCATTCTGCCATTCTCTCCTACCACAGCATCCTGGGCATTTCTCTCATTAACATACTGAATGAAGGCAAAGCCCTTATGAACAGAGCAACCCACGATTTTGCTGTATTTTGAGAAGATTGCCTCCACACCAGATTTCTTGACCACAAAGTTATTGAGATTCCCAATGAATACATGAGAGTTCATGGAGTGAGGATCCGTCTTGTTGGTAACATTGCTGGCCATTGTCTTTGATGATAAGGTGCCTCACAAAGCTGAAAAATGTAGCTGAAGATAAAAAAAATCTCCCAGGATGGGGAAAGAAGAGATTCCATTCTGAATCGCCTACCCCTGGGTTCTACGTGGAGAAGCTGATTGCTGTTCAAGGTCAGCAACGTGGTGGCAACTGCTCAGTCTTCACCTCTTCACAAAAAAATCCAATAACATTTTTTTAAATTAAAGATTTAAGGTTTCTTATGAGGCAAAATAAACTTTAATAAAAGATCTATATATGTTTCAGGATATTTAAGAATATGGATCTAGATGAAATTAAGCCTAAGTTTAGGACAAATAGAGAAAAGTAAAACTTGATTAGGAAACACAGGGCCATAATGATAGTCCTTATAAAAAACAGAATTATAAATTTGGAAATTATAGTACATATAGACTTATCTTCTTAGGCTAGTATCAACATATATTTTACAATTTTGGTACCAGATCTGTCAAATGCAATAAGAATCCAGATATGTGATAATACGGTTCTGGTTCTAGTTAAAACTCATGACAACTGAGCACACTAAAGGAACTTAGGCATAATAATAACAGATAACCGATACTGAGAGAAAATTTATAAGAAAGAATGATAGAGATGGCAGTTTAAGATGACTCCATACATGCTAACAGGAAAAAAAGGAGGACCTTGGGCATGTTACTTAGTCTCTTTGGACTTCAGTGTGTTAATCCAGTAAAATAGTAAGCCTATTTATACTGTTATATCATGGGGTAATTGTGGGAAGTAGATGAATTAATATACATAACCTGCTTAGAATGGTGCCCAGTACACCGTGGGCTATAATGCAAGTGTTGATTATGGTGATTATGAGATTGCCACCAATTTCGAAGTCATAAAGAAAGCTTAAGCCCTGAATATGGGTTAATAATCACTTAAAAACATCTGAGAAGAGCAGAAGGTAAAAGCAGAGCCTTTACAGACATCTCAGATTGAACAAATGACTACATAAATTAAAATTTATTGATTTAATTAACTGGTGCTGGTTGGTAAAGTAGACAGACAACAGAAGGATAAATATTTAGGAAAGGTGAGTGTGATCGAATTAGTTCTACTTGCCAAAGGCAAATTTAAGTGTATTTTAGAAAGGATTTTGAGTGCTATCAAATAAAGTACAGGGACTTCCCTGGTGGTCCAGTGGTGAAGAATCCTCCTGCCAATGCAGGGGCCATGGGTTCTATCTCTGACCCAGGAAGATCCCACATGCCTCGAGGCAACTAAATCTTTGCCTACAACTACTAAAGCCTGTGTGACTGGAAGCTTGTGCTCTACAACTAGAGAAAGCCCCAGTACAGCATCAAAGATCCAGTGCAGCCAAAGATAAAAGTAAATTTAAAAATAATAAATATATAAAAACAAAAATAAATCACAAAGGTACAGAAGGTAATTATCAATTTGGGCAAAAAAAATGGTAATGAAATCTTTAACAGCAGGGATAACTGAGAAAGTGAGTCAGGATACAGAAAAAAAATATGAGGCATTTTACCACAAAAGGAAAGAAGGAATGAGCAGAGAAGCTTGAAGGCACACAAGAATCACAGATGTTTATAATAATTTCTAAAGAAGATATCTAAAAATGATGATGGTCAAAGGACTATGTGAAAATAAGAGGAAATTTGGCAACTGAAAGTGCTACTGAAAGAGCGGAATTATGAAGAAATAAATATTCAAGAAGCAGTAACCAAGAATTAGATTTGAGTAATGTCAGAGCACGAAGTTTCTCTATAAACACTAAGCATAGAGGGAGCACTTCCTGTGAGGAGGTGACATTTCAAGGTGTTAATTTAAGTATTTGAGGAATGGTGGTTGGAAAATCCTCAAACTTTGAAAAGGTATGAAGTCTCTAAAAAGAGATTTCCAAAAAGGTTTCAAAGATATTATACTGGGTTGACTAATGTCTACTCCAAGTTCATGTCCACCCAGGATCTTAGAATGTGACCTTATTTGAAATGAGGGTCTTTGCAAATGTAATGAATTAGGATGAGGTCATAATGGATTAGGGTGGGTCCTAAACTCAACAGGACTGCTGTCGCTACAAGAAGATGACACACAAGAAGGTCATGTGACAATGGAAGCAGGGACTGGAGTAATACAGCTGTATGTCAAGGACGGACAAGTGCTGTCGCAACCACCAAAATTTAGGAAGAAGCAGAAAGGACTCCCTCTTAGAGTCTGTGGAGGGAGTGTGGTCCTGCTGACACTTTGATTTTTCACTTGTAGCTTCCAGGACTGTGAGAGAATAAATTTTGTGTTGTTTTAAGCCTCCCAGCTTGTGTTACTTTGTTACAGCAGCCAAAGAAACTGTGTAAGTGTCAAGCAACTCATTGTCCACTTGAGATCTAATTTCCACTAGCTTCCACTCTTTTGGTACACAATGACTGTCCTGGAAGGCTCTGGCTTGAGAACTCTACCTCTGTTATCCATGGCTCTTTTCCCAGCTTAACTGGGAGATTACATCAGGTTTGGTTATGAGACACCCTGTCAATGGGAAGTGACACAGGGCTCATATTCAGACACTTGTGCCTCATGGCACCTAAAGACTGTCATGCATGACGACAGTGCTTATATCAGCCTCAGCAGAGTAGGACTTCTCACAAGGGGCAAAGACACTGACATCCTTCCTAGAGCCTCAAAGTAATTAAGTAATTCTGAGGGCTTCCCTGGTGGCTCAGTGGGTAAAAAATCTACCTGCAATGCAGGAGACATAGAAGACACTGATTTGATCCCTAGGTGGGAAGATCCCCTGGAGGAGGAAAATTGCAACCCATTCCAGTATTTTTGCCTGAAAAAATCCCATAGACAGAAGAGCCTGGCGGGCTACAGTCCAAATAGTGGCAAAGAGTCAGATACATCTAAGTTACTGAGCACACAGCAATGGTGGTCCAGTGATTAAGAATCCTCCTGCCAATGCAGAGGACACAGGTTTGATTACTGGTCTGTGAAGATCTTACATGCTGTGTAACAACTAAGCCTGTGTGCCACAATTACTAAGCCCCCACTCTAGAGCCTGCAAGTCGCAACTACTGAGCCCATGTGCTGCAACTTTGCCTAGATCCTGTGCTCTGAAACAAGAAAGGCCATCACAATGAGAAGCAATGAAGAGTAGCCCCCACTCACTCCAACTAGAGAAAGCCAGTGCCGCCATAAAATTAATGTTTTATGAAAAGAATTTTTGAACCCAAAACTTTAACACTAAAAACAATTCAACTCTTCAGAGGTTTGATGCTTCATCAATTGAAAGTGGAAATCAGGTTCCAGAAGTAACGTGGGAAGCTCGGCTTACTCACTGAGACCAGGTTGCTATAGTTTTCCAGCATCACATCCCTATACAAAGTCTTCTGAGTTGAGTCTAGCCACTGCCACTCTGCCTGGATGAAGTTGGTTAACACATCCTTGAATGATACTAGTCCCTGTAAGAGTACATTTTATTTAATCTGAATTGTTAACAATTGGAGAATGTGAAAAATATGTATAAGAAATGGACCTTATTGCTGCACTGATATAAAAATTATAAAAGTTATAAAAATTTGATTTGATGCATACAGTATATGATGTTTTCATTTTTATAGGAGAAATAGGTATTAGAAATAGCTTGTCAACAAGCTTAGTAATTAATTACTGAATTAAAAAATCCTTCGGTTGGACTTCTCTGGTGGTGTGGTGGTTAAGATTGCCGGTGCAGGTGACATGGGTTCGATCTCTGGTCTGGGAAGGTTCCACACGCCACAGGGCAACTAAGCCTGTGCTCTGCAACTATTAAGCCTTGTGCTCTAGAGCCCAAGAGCTGCAGCTACTGAACTACTGAACCTGTGCTGTAGTTCAATAAGGGAAGCCTCTGTGATGAGAAGCCCATGCACTGCAACTAGGGAGGAGCTCCCACTTGCTGCAACTTGAAAAAGACTGTGCCCACCCATGAAGACCCAGTGCAGTTGAAAATAAAATACATAAATAATAAAGAAAAGAAGCTTTAGGAAAGCTTCTATTGAGCTCACTACTCTGTACATGGAAACATTCTAATTGCCCAGAAAAATCAAGATCAATAAGCTTAAATTCTAGTAGCAAAATAGATATACAAGCATCTGTTTACAATAAGGTATTATAGGAACTATGTAGAAATGCTTACAAGATTGTTTAGTCACTTAGTCATGTCCAACTCTTTGCAACCCCATGGACTGTAGCTTGCCAGGCTCCTCTGTCCATGGGGTTTCCCAGACAAGCATATGGGAGTGGGTTGCCATTTGCTTCTCCAGGGGATCTTCCTAACCCAGGGATCAAACCCACATGCCCTGCACTGGCAGGTGGATTCTTTACAGCTGAGCCATCAGGGAAGCCTGTACAAGGTATATAATGTAGACATAAGGAAGGAAAAATTAGTTCCATTCTATTATTTTGTGGCTGTTATGAGGCTGAAAGTCTTTGAGTAGTTGTATTACGTAAAAATATGCATTAGCCTCCACATGGTCAAATGCATTTCGTAGGCATTTAAAATGTATTTTAGAAGTTAAGTTCAGAGGAGAGCAACTAGAGTGTGTGTTACATCAACAGAGTAAAGGGATATGGTAAGATAAAGAACTAAACTAGGCCAGACATGGAATAATTCAGAACCAGTTTCTATAAATCAGTGGCCTCCAAACATCCTTTGATCATCACTCCATCATTTGAAGTATACTATTTGTATATATTGTACATAAGTACATGTAATTACTACTCAAGGATTATTTAATGAAAATCACTTTCTCAATTTTAGATAAAAATTTAATACAAATTGTAATATCTTATTCAGAGATTCTGATGGACAGTCTTACCTATATCCTGGAATGCCCATCTCCCATTCTGAAAGCCCCCACTCCAGAAAATGTGGAATCAGTAAAAAGATGTGAATAAGTCCTGGACTTACATAATTTCAGATTTAACATTCTGGAATGGTGGTTCCCAATTCTGCCTGCACATCTGAGTCACCTTGGAAAGTATATAGACCAGACTCTATAATGTTAGTTTTTAAAAAAATGTTCAAAAGTGGTCAAACCCACAGAAATACTGCAAAAATAAAATGTGTACAAGGAATACTCACATACCTAGATTCACTTTTTGCTAACATTTAACCCATTTTGTCATTTGTAGGTGTTCCCTCTTCTTCTTTACCTATAAACACATATCTGCTAACATACACTCACACTTTTTCCTGTACTATTTGAAGCTAAGTTACATATATCATGGCCATAAATATTTCAGTGTGTATTGCTAAGAATAGGGATATTATCCTATATAACCAAGGTATAGTTACCAAATTCAGTACATATCACATCGACATAGTACTTTTTTTTAAAGTTTCTTAAATTTATTGAGAACTCTGCATCTGTCTTACATTACATATATTGTTTGAGAAGTTGGAGTTTAACTTGTTACTCATTCAATGTAAATAATGGGGTTTTTTTTGGGGGGGGGGTCTGGCATAAAGCATTGCTGGCAAAAATCTGATAATCTAATTTTCTTTCCTTTGTAAGTCACTTGCACTTTTCATCTAGTTATTGCTCCTATTTTTTTTTCTTTTTTAAAGTCAAGTAATTGTATGAATATGTCTTGCTTGAGTTGATATGCTCAGATATAAGTTGTGCTTTTTCTTTTTTAAAATTAATTAATTAATTTTAATTGGGGGCTAATTACTTTACAATATTGTAGTGGTTTTTGCCATACATTTACATGAATCAGCCATGAGTGTACATGTGTCCCCCATCCTGAACCCCCCTCCCACCTCCCTCTCCATCCCATCCCTCAGGGTCATCCCAGTGCACTGGCCCTGAGCACCCTGTCTCATGCATCGAACCTCAACTGGCGATCCATTTCATGTATGGTAATATACATGTTTCACTGCTATTCTCTCAAATCATCCCACCCTTGCCTTCTCCCAGAGTCCAAAAGTCTGTTCTTTATATCTGTGTCTCTTTTGCTGTCTCACATATAGGGTCATCATTATCGTCTTTCTAAATCCATATATATGCATTAGTATACTGTATTGGTGTTTTTCTTCCTGACTTACTTTACTCTGTATAATAGGCTCAAGTTTCATCCACCTCATTAGAACTGATTCAAATGCTTTATTTTTAATAGCTGAGTAATATTCCATTGTGTATATGTACCACTGCTTTCTTATCCATTTGTCTGCCGATGGACATCTAGGTTGCTTCCATTGACATGGTACTTTTATCTGTTATCTTTCTTATGTCAGTTTTGTTAATGGACACAATAACCTCTTTTACAGAACTTTCCTCTTCCAAGCAGATTCAATCTGGGGTCAAGTATTGCATTTAGTTGCCATGTCTCTTTAGGTTCTCTTGTTCTAGGACATTTCCACAGTTTTTGTCTTTTATGACATTGGCATCTTTGAAAAATATGGTTCCCAACCCTTTCTAAATGGGCTTCCCTGGTGGTTCAGAGATAAAGAATCCACCTGTAATGCAGGAGATAAAGAAGATACAGGTTCAATCCCTGGGTGGGGAAGATCTTTTGGAGGAGGGCATGGCAACCCATTCCACATTCTTGCCTGAAGAACATCATGGACAGAGGAGACTAGTAGGCTACAGTCCGTAGGGTAAAAAGAGTTGGACACAACTTAAGCGACTGAGCACAGCCTTTCAAAAAATTAGAATGCTTACTTTCAGTGTGTCTGCTGTTTTCTCATGGTTAGGTTCAGGTTATGTGAACTAGGCTGGAAAGTGCATAGGTGATGTTGTTCCCTCCATAGACATCCCATCCACAGCATATGCTGCCACTCTCCCTCAGTGAAAATGCTAATTCTGATCCCTTTGGCAAAGGGTTGTTGAATTTCTCCACCACATAATTACTGCCTTTTTAAATTCCCTTGGAACTAATAAGCCATCTCTGGGGAGACTTTAAGACCATGAAAAGCCCTCAGTCCTCATCAGATTTAGCATCAGTTGATGATTCTTTTTTAAATTTGCAAATTTTCTTTTTTCCTTTGGCCACACCTCATGGCATGCAGAACTTCTCCGACCAGGGGTCAAGCCAGTGCTCCTTGCAGTGAAAGCACAGTCTTAACCCCTGTACCACCAGGGAAGCCCCAATTCATGATTCTTGCCTGATACAATCTTCACTATGATAAATGCAAAATGTTTTTCAGCTTCTGTACTCCTTCCATATTTACCAATTTGCTCTTAATCTACCATAAGCAAGAAATCTCCTTTCTGCCAATTTACTATACATATGCTATGCTATGCTATGCTAAGTCATGTCAGTCGTGTCCGACTCTGTGTGACCCCATAGACAGCAGCCCACCAGGCTCCCCCGTCCCTGGGATTCTCCAGGCAAGAACGCTTGAATGGGTTGCCATTTCCTTCTTCAATGCATGAAAGTGAGAAGTGAAAGTGAAGTTGCTCAGTTGTGTCCGACTCAGCGACCCCATGGACTGCAGCCTACCAGGCTCCTCCGTCTGTGGGATTTTCCAGGCAAGAGTACTGGAGTGGGGTGCCATTGCCTTCTCCTATTATACATATAGACTCACAAATTCCTATTTTTCCCAGTGGTTTACAATTCATTATTGTACCTAATTATATTGGTGTTCAACTATCTCAAATTTGACTGGTAGAAGCCCCTTCAACCTGACATGCCCTGTGGTTACTTTGAATACTTCTTTCCTTTAGGGCATAACACGATGTCCCAAATTCATCTTACACTCATCCTGCTCCAGCCCTGGAACAATCAGTTCTCCAGTGAGTTCTGGTTCCTTTCAGTGGGGAGTGGTATTAGACATCAAGCTCCAGATGCAAGGTGTATGCCAAAATGCTGGGTTTTTTTTTTGGCTGAGCCAGGCCTTAGTGTAGCATGTGGGACCTTTAGCTGTGGCATTGGGGATCTTATTTTTTTTAGTTGCAGCATGTGGGGTTTGGTTCCCTGACCAAGGATCGAACCTGGCCTCCCCGCATTGTGAGCATGGAGTCTTATCCATTGGACCATCAGGGAAGTTTTAACCACAATGCTGTTTTTTTACCCCTAATTTTTTTATTTTGATTTTCAAACTTAAAGAAAAGCTGAAAAAACTAAAATGAACACTTGAATAATCATCACCTAAATTCCTTTTTGTAATATTTTTGGTACTTCTTTCTATATATAACTTTTGCTGAATTACTTGAAATTTGCAGTGATCATGACACTTCACTCTTCTATATTTCAGCATGTATATCCTTAGAATAAAGTCACATTCCCATACATCACATTCATACCTGAGGAGATTAATTCAATAATATAATCTAACACAACTCTTATTTATGCAATTGTTTCAAAATAGTTCCCCAATCCAGAATTCAATCCAGTCTCACATATTACACTTGGTTGTTGTCTTCTATCTTCTCTAATCTAAGAACAAAGTTTATCTTTTTGTTTTGATTTTTTTAAATATCCAGGACTTCTCCAGTGGCCTAGTGGTTGAGACTCCATGCTTCCAGCACAGGGGGAGCAGGTTTGATCCTTGGTCAGGGAAGATCTCACATTACATGTGGAAGCAGCCAAAAATAAAATTAATTAAATAAAAAAAAATCCAGACCAGCTGTTTTGTAAAATATCCCATATCCTGGATTTGTCAGATTGTTTCCTTATGGCTAAATGCAGATCAGCTTTTTATATTTTGGAAAAGAGCACAACACAGGTGCTTTGCACACCTCTTATTGCAACAGAAAGGGGAACTAAACACCAGATTATCCCTCTACTGGTGAAAATGAGTACGAGTATTTGGTTAAAGTTTGATCACCAGCAATCTCCATTGTAAAGGTACACTTTCTCCTGGAATTGATAAGTACTCTGGGGAGAGAGAGGAAGCAATGCTTTAAGGCCTTATAATTATTTAACCTGTTCACCTTCAACATTTCAGTCAATGGTTTTAGTACCAATGGATGATTGTTGTAAAGTCAGTTAATACTGTGGGGCTTATAAAATGGTGATTTTCTTATTCTCATTCCTTCTGTATTTGCTAGCTGGCATTTTTTTCCATGATGAAGAGCTTTCTTTCTTTCTTCTACATCTCTCTTCTGTATCACTAGGAACTCATGACATTTTTTTGGTTGTTGTGTAATAATCCATTACCAGTTATTCTTTTTGAAGCTAAGCTGTCTCAGTTTGGTCAGTGGTGGCCTTCTGTGTTCTTTTAATCAGGTATTTCAGTACATTTTTATTTATAGCATAAAGTGATTTTCCAGAATTTACTTTATACTTTCCATGTCCCATCTGCAAACGGTACAATTATCAAAATCAAGAAATTAACAGCATAGGAATTCCCTGGTGGTCCAGTGGTTAGGATTCCTCACTGTCACTGCCAAGGGCCTGCATTCAATTCCTGGTCAGGGAACTAAAATTCCACAGGCCAAAAAAAAAAAAAAAAAAAAATGGAAATTAACATTGGTATGCTATTAACCAAACTATACTCTTTATTTAGATTTCACCAATTTTTCCATTAATATCCCTTTTTTGTTCCAAGATCTAATCCAGGATTCCACACTCTAAGATGAATTAAGAACTAATCAAATAAATTAGAATGTCCAGAAATAGATGTGTGGAGACATGCTAATACACTGTGGCATTACAGTTGCAATTAAACTACAATTACAAACATTAATAATGAGTTGGTGCACCTGGCTTTATGTGTTAAAAGGTAAAACTAGATTCCTTCCTCAAACTATCTACAATAGTGAATTCCATATTGATTCAAGGCTTAAATATTTTACTTAAATATTTTAAAATAGTATTAATGTTAATTAAAGAAAATATTGTGATCTTGGGTTAGAGAAGAATTTTAAAATAAAATTCAAAAGAAAAAAAATCAAATGGGAAAGATCAAAAGATCAGCCTACACAAAAATACAAAACTCTCATAAGGCCAAAGGCACTGCAGAGGGAGTCTGGGAGAGTTAGAGAAAACATACACAAAAAATACAATAGACAAAGAATTACTGTTTAAAATATATAAAATATTATTTAAATTAATATGGAAAAATACAATTTAAAAATGAAGTCATTCACAAAAGCAATGAAAAGCCAATATATGTGATGTACAAGCTCATTAGTAATCTCAGAGTGAAAGTCACTCAGTTGTATCCAACTCTGTGACCCTATGGACCATACAGTCAATAGAATTCTCCAGGCCAGATTGCTAGAGTGGGTAGCCATTCCCTTCTCCAGATGATCTTCCCAACTCACGGATTGAACCCAGGTCTCCCACACTGCAGAGGGATTCTGTACCAGCTGAGCTACCAGGGAAGCCCAAGAATATTGGAATGGGTAACCTGTCCCTTCTCCAGTGGATCTTCCTGACTCAGGAATCGAACCAGCGTCTCCTGCATTGCAGGCAGATTCTTTACCAGTTGAGCTACATGGGAAATCATTTCTGGAAGTAATTTCAGAAATGCAAATTAAAATTATGAGCTTTTTTTCAGAAGTGTGATTGGCAGACTTCCCCTGTGGTCCAGTGGTTAAGAATCTGCCTGCCAATGCAGAGGACATGGGTTTGATCCCTGCTCTGGGAAGATTCCACATGCCAAGGAGCAATAAGCCCAGGCACCACAACTACTGAAGTCTGCAAGCCTAGAGCCCATGCTCCACAATAAGAGAAGCCTGCATACTGCAACAAAGACCCAGTGCAGCCATAAATAAATAAAATAGTCATAATCAAATTTCTTAAAAAAAAGAAAGAAATGAGATTGGTAATACATCTAGAGTCTGACAATACCAGTTGCTGATTGCTGGCAAGAAAGCAGGGTAAGTGGCAGTCTTATGCACAGCTCCACCATCTAGCTAAGGAAAATACTCATGCAGAGCTATTTTAAGGGCATGCAGAGCATTCAACCGCCTTCCAATATTCTAGATCTTACTGCTGGACCAAGCAAGACCATTGGAAAATTGTCTATTTAAACCCTGTAATGGACTGAACATTTGTGTCCCCTCTTCACTGTCCCAATTTGTATGTTGAAGCCCTAATCCCCAGTGTGATGGTATTTGGAGACGGGGTCCTTGGGAGGTAGTTGGCTCGTCAGCATGGAGGCCTCATGATAAATTTAGTTCCTTTAGAAGAAAAGACACAAGACAGCCTGCCCTTCCCCAGCCCTCTTTCTCAACCACATGAGGATACAAAGAGAAGGTGGCCATCTGCAAACTGAAAGAGGGCCCTCAGTTCAGTTCACTTCAGTTCAGTGGCTCAGTCATGTCCGACTCTTTGCGACCCCATGAATTACAGCACGCCAGGCCTCCCTGTCCATCACCAACTCCTGGAGTTCACTCAGACTCACGCCCATCAAGTCAGTGATGCCATCCAGCCATCTCATCCTCTGTTGTCCCCTTCTCCTCCTGCCCCCAATCCCTCCCAGCATTAGAGTCTTTTCCAATGAGTCAACTCTTTGCATGAGGTGGCCAAAATTTGGAGTTTCAGCTTCAACATCAGTCCTTCCAATGAACACCCAGGATTGATCTCCTTTAGGATGGACTGGTTGGATCTCCTTGCAGTCCAAGGGACTCTCAAGAGTCTTCTCCAACACCACAGTTCAAAAGCATCAATTCTTTGGCACTCAGCTTTCTTCACAGTCCAACTCTCCCATCCATACATGACCACTGGAAAAACCATAGCCTTGACTAGACGGACCTTTGTTGGCAAAGTAATATCTCTGCTTTTCAATATGCTATCTAGGTTGGTCATAACTTTCCTTCCAAGGGGTAAGTGTCTTTTAATTTCATGGCTGCAGTCACCATCTGCTGTGATTTTGGGGCCCAAAAAAGTAAAGTCAGTCACTGTTTCCACTGTTTCCCCATCTATTTGCCATGAGGTGATGGGACCAGATGCCATGATCTTAGTTTTCTGAATGTTGAGCTTTAAGCCAACTTTTTCACTCTCCTCTTTCACTTTCATCAAGAGGCTTTTTAGTTCCTCTTCACTTTCTGCCATAAGGGTGGTGTCATCAGCATATCTGAGGTGATTGATATTTCTCCTGGCAATCTTGATTCCAGCTTGTGCTTCTTCCAGCCCAGTGTTTCTCATGATGTACTCTGCATAGAAGTTAAATAAGCAGGGTGACAATATACACCCTTGACTACTCCTTTTCCTGTTTGGAACCAGTCTGTTGTTC
This sequence comes from Bos taurus, assembly GCF_002263795.3. NCBI lineage: Eukaryota > Metazoa > Chordata > Mammalia > Artiodactyla > Bovidae > Bos > Bos taurus. The sequence goes on along the minus strand of NC_037355.1, from coordinate 13,168,049 downwards.
CATGTCCAATTCTAACTGTTGCTTCCTGATCCGCATACAGATTTCTCAAGAGGCAGATCAGGTGGTCTGGTATTCCCATCTCTTTCAGAATTTTCCACAGTTTGTTGTGATCCACACAGTCAAAGGCTTTGGCATAGTCAATAAAGCAGAAATAGATGTTTTTCTGGAACTCTCTTGCTTTTCCCATGATCCAGTGGATGTTTGCAATTTGATCTCTGGTTCCTCTGCCTTTTCTAAAACCAGCTTGAACATCAGGAAGTTCACGGTTCACATATTGCTGAAGCCTGGCTTGGAGAATTTTGAGCATGACTTTACTAGCATGTGAGATGAGTGCAAGTGTGTGGTAGTTTGAGCATTCTTTGGTATTGCCTTTCTTTGGGATCGGAATGAAAACTGACCTTTTCCAGTCCTGTGGCCACTGCTGAGTTTTCCAAATTTGCTGGCATATTGAGTGCAGCACTTTCACAGCATCATCTTTCAGGATTTGGAATAGCTCAACTGGAATTCCATCACCTCCACTAGCTTTGTTTGTAGTGATGCTTTCTAAGGCCCACTTGACTTCACATTCCAGGATGTCTGGCTCTAGGTGAGTGATCACACCATCGTGATTATCTGGGTCGTGAAGATCTTTTTTGTACAGTTCTTCTGTGTATTCTTGCCACCTCTTCTTGATATCTTCTGCTTCTGTTAGGTCCATACCATTTCTGTCCTGTAAATCATAGTTGGCTGATGGTGTTATGCAAGTTTTCTATGTCCTTGATGATTTTTCTGTCTGCTGTTTCTACTATTGATTAATTGGCGTTACCCAATTGTTCCCTCCCCATATGCACACTATCATTAACAATAGTAGTCTCTACCTTAGGTTGGGAAATAGCATCGCTGCAAGAGGGGCTGGAGCAGGAGCCTGATGTAGGCTGGGAGGTACCCTGAGATGGTCATGGCATGCCTGCCAGAGTCCCAGGCAGTTTTCAACCTACTGCCTCTGTGCTGTGACCAGGAGTAAAGCAAAACTGTGCACATACTCCTCAAACTAAGAAGGAGCTAAGAAGCTCCTAACAAGCTAAGAAGGCTCATATTTTCTGGTATCAGACCCCCATAGCTGAGGTGCCTAATGTGTAGTTCAAACCTCTCACTCCTCAGGGATGTAGCTCCTCCTCTGTGTCTACCACTAGGGGTGTGGGTCCCAACCAGGTCACTCCTCTCTTCCTGCCAGACCCTGTAAGGAGCTTTCTTTACAGCCTTGGTTGTAGAAGAGCTGTTTTGCTAGTCTCCAAGTCAATTTGAGGGAAAGTCGTTCTATATGTTGTTGTAGTTTTGACGTGTTTGTGAAGGAAGGTGGGCTTGGCATCCTCCTATTTGCCATCTTTATCTTGCTCATGTTCTCTGTTTCTTCATGAGTCAATCTTCGTAGATATTATTTCTTCATGAGTCAATCTTTGTAGGTTTTGTGTTTCTAGGAATCTGTTTCATCTATGTTATGCAATTTGTTGGAATAAATTACTCAGTACTTTCTTTTAATTCTTTTTATTTCAGTAGGATGAGCAGCTATGTCCCCACTTTCATTTCTGATTTTAGTAATTTGAGCCTTCCCTCTTTTTTTTTTTTAAATCAAGCTAAAGTTTTGTCAAGTTCATTCATCTTTTCAAAATCAATTCTTCAGTTTGCTGATTTTTTTTTTTGTTGCTTTTCTATTCTCTATTTTCTTCTACTCTGTTATTATTTCCTTCTTTCTGTTATGTTTGAATTTAGCTAGTTCTTCTTTTCCTAGTTCCTAGTTTGGTTGTTTTGAGCTCCGTTTTATTTTTAAATGTAACTACTGATAGGTATTGCTTTCATGGAATCCATAAGTTTTGATATATTGTTTTTGCTTTCATTTGTCTCTAAGTATTTTACAATTTCCCTTGTAATTTCTTCTTTGACCCTTTGGTTTTTTAAGTGTGTCTTGTAATTTCCACAAACCTGTGTGTTTTCTAGCTTTTCTTCTATTTATGATTTCTAACTTCATCCTGTTGTTGTCAGAGAAGATACTTCTTATGACACCTATCTTTTAAAATCTATTGAGAGTTAACTTGTGGACTAACATAGCCTATTCTGGAGAATGTTCCATGTGCACTTGAGAAGAATGTGTATTCTCCTATTGTTTGGTAGTTTTCTGTATGCATTTGTTATATCTAGTTGATTTACTGTGTTTTTTTAATCCTTTATTTCTCTATCTCGGTCCTCTATCCCCTATTGAGAATAGAGTATTAAAGTCTCCAAGAAGTATTGCAGAACTATATATTTCTCTTCTTTTCTGTTCATTTTTGCCTCATCTATTTTGATGGTCTGTATTAGGTGCATAAATGATTATTTTTGAAACTTTTATTGGGTGGAACCTTTTATTGGGTTGGATTCTTGAGTTTGGAAGATCCCCTGGAGAAGGGAATGGCTACCCACTCCAGTATTCTGGCCTGGAGAATTTCATGGACAGAGGAGCCTGGTGGGCCACAAGTTCATGTGGTCGCAGAGTCAAACATGACTGAGCAACTAACACTTTCACATCACTATACTTCTTTACAAAGTTTATTTTTAATTGAAGCATAAGTGCTTTACAATATTGCCTTGGTTTCTGCTAACATCAACATGAATTATCCATAGGATACATATGTCCCCTCCCTCTTGAACCTCTCTCCCACCTCCCACCTCATTCCACCCCTCTAAGTTGTTACAGAGCCTGGGTTTGAGTTTCTTGAGACATACAGCAAATTCCCATTGGCTATCTATTTTGCATATGGTAGTGTATATGTATCCATGTTACTCTCTCCATTCACCCCATCCTCTCATCCTTTCCCCACCCCCATGTCCATAAGTCTGTTCTCTATGTGTCTCCACTGCTGCCTTGCAAATAGGTTCATCTATACCATTTTTCTAGATTCCATATATATGTGTTAATATATGATATTTATTTTTCTCTTTCTGACTTACTTCACTCTGTATAATAGGCTCTAGGTTCATCTACCTCATTAGAACTGACTCAAATGCGTTCCTTTTTATGGCTGAGTAATATTCCATTTTATATATGTACCACAGCTTCTTTATCCATTCATCCACTGATAGACATCTAGATTGCTTCCATATCCTAGCTTTTGTAAATAGTGCTGCAGTGAACACTGGGGTACATCTGTATTTCTCAATTTTTATTAACAAAATATAATGCTTTATCTCTTAAAATTTTAAAGCCTTAAAAAAAAACTGATAGTATAGAGACCTCTGCTGTCTCTTGGCTATTATTTGTACATAATATCTTTTTCAATCCTTCCACTTTTAATCCATTTTTGTCTTCAGATGAAAAGTGAATATGTTGTAGGACAGCATACCATTGGCTCATTATAAAAAATCCTTCTGCCAATCTTTGTCTTTTGACTTGAGAGTTTTATCCATTTACATTTAATCACTTACAAGAAAGGATTTATTTCTGTCATTTTGCTATTTATTCTCTATATGCCTAATAACTTTTCCCCCTTATTTTCTACATCAATGTCTTCCATTTAGTCTTTTTGTAGTGAAGTGTTCAGTTCAGTTCAGTCACTCAGTCATGTCCAACTCTTTGTGACCTCATGGACTGCAGCACACCAGTCCTCCTTGTTCATCACCATCTCCCAGAGCTTACTCAAACTCATGCCCATCGAGTTGGTGATGCCATCCAACCATCTCATCCTCTGTCGTCCCCTTCTCCTCCTGCCTTCAATGTTTCCCAGCATCAGGGTCTTTTCTAATGAGTCAGTTCTTTGCATCAGGTGGCCAAAGTATTTGGTGTTTTTAATTCTCTCATTTCCTTTTGTGTATTTTATATAGCTACTTTTATTTGCATTTATTATAGGGATTACATTTAACACTTTACAGTTAATAACATTTAATTTCAATTTATACCTGCTTAACTTTAATAAGATATGAAAAATCTGTTTCTTTACAGCTCTATCCCAACCCCTTTCAGTTACTGATGTCATAAAATTACATCTTTGTGCATTATGTATCCCAAAACATACACTAATAATTTTCAATGCATCTATATATTAACATAGAAAAAAATGGAGTTACAAAAAAATTATAGTAACACTAGTTTTTATAATTATTTATGTATTTAACTTTACCATAGATATTTATTTAACAGTTTTGAGTTTCTGTCTAGTGTCTTTTCATTTCTATCTTAAGGACTCCTTTAAACATTTTATTAAGGATGGATCTAGTGGTAACAAACTTCCTCAGCCTTTGTTTATCTTCCGATGTCTTAGCTTCTCATTTTTGAAGGACAGTTTTGTAAGATATAGGATTCTTGACTTGACAGATTGTTGTGTTTTTGTTTTTCCTTTAGAGCTTTGAATATACCACCCACTGCCTTTTGGCATCTAAGGTTTCTGGTGAAAAATCTAATGATAATCTTCTTGGTGATTCCTCATATGCGATAAGTTGGTTCTCTTGCTGCTTTCAAGGTTCTCTTTTTGTGACTGGCTTTGGACAGCCTTTCTGTGAAAAGTTTCTGAGGTCAATATTGGAGACGCATTTTGAGCTCAGGTAGACACTTATTTGTCTTTTCCTTGCTTCTTTCTAGTAAACTACATGTTCCATGATTTAGCCTACATCTCTCATGATGCCTTCAGTCTCCTTGGAGAGAGCATAGGACCTCTTGATTCTATGATCTGCCTTTTCCCCTTTGCAGAAATCTCTGAGCCATGCTCCAGATGTAGGAGTGGAGACAGTGACATTCTTCTGTGACACCCATATTTTAGGATAATGCTGTGTGGACATAGTAGCCTCTGATCTTCTCATTTTCCCTTTTGGCTTGGAACCTCTACCCAACATAGTCAAATTGGGGGTGACTGGGGCCTCAGTATTCTCAGTGTGCTGGGGAATAGAAGCTCTTGGCTTTTCTTCAGCTGCACTTGTCTACAACGCAGGCTGTAAAAGAGGCTGCAGGAGAAATGTAAGAAATGACTGGAAGCCTGCCTTTCCCAGGCAGAGGCCATAGCATGTGACTAGAGCTAGGGAGGCAGGGGTGGGGGAGTTGAGGTTCAAATACCACAAACTCCTGCTGTTCTTAATGACCATGAGTAGATTTTCTTGAATGTTTCCTCTTTGCCATATGCCTTTAGGACAATTTCCAGAGACTTTGCTTTAAAAAAAAACTTTCATTACACATAATGTGAAGCATCTGCTTGCTTCACATGGGAGTGGGTCTGTGGAGTCAAAAGTAACTGTTTTTACATTTGCTGCCATTCTGGGAGTAATAAGTAACCATTTTTATGTTTGTTGTCCCTGTTAGAAAATAAGCTCTATAAGAAGACAGAGATTTTCCCCAGTTTTATTGAAATATAATTGACATATAATATTGTGTAAGATTAAAGTGTAAAATGTGATGATTTGATACACTTGTAGATGGCAAAATGGTTACCACCATAAGGTTAGTTAATTACTATTTTGTTGTTATGGTGAGAACAATGAAGCTGTGCTCTCATACCAACTTTCAATTATATAATACAATAGTATTGACTATACAGTCTCCAAGCTCTTCCTTAGATCCACGAATTTATTCATCTAATGAATGAGTTTGTACCCTTTGCCCCACATCTTCTCATTTCCCCCACCTTTCAGCCCGTTGGCATTCTACACTGTTTTTACGAGTTTTTAGATTCCACACATAGATGAGAACATACGGTGTTTGTCCTTCACTGTCTGACTTATTCCACTTAACCTAATGCCCTCAAGGTCTATCAGTGTTATCTCATATGGCAGGATTTTCTCCTTTTTTGATGGCTGGATAATCCTTCATTGTATATATGTAAAATATGTATATATTATTTCTATTTTTTCCCTTTGTCAGTGGACACCTAGGTTGTTTTTATATTTTGGCTATTGTGAATAATGCTGCAATGAACATGGGTGCAGGGATCTCTTTGAGACTGTGATTTCATTTCTTCTGGATATACACTGAGTGGGATTCCTGGATCATATGGTAGTGCTGTTTTTAACATTTTGAGGAATCTCTGTACTGTTTTCCTTGGTAGCCTTACCAATTTATATTCCTACCAGCAGTGCACCAGAGTACTCTTTTCCTCACCAGCACTTGTTAACTGTCTTTTGGAACCCATACCCCTTGCAGTGAAAGCATGGATTCTTAACCACTGGACTACCAGGGAGGGCCCTGAACTGTCTTTTTGATAAGAGTTATTAGTGTGAGGTGATATGCCATGGTCACTTTGACTTAATTTCCCCTGATGATTAGCGATGTTGTTTCAACATCAATTATGTCTTTTTTGAAGGTATGTCTATTCAGTTCCTCTGCCCATTTTAAAACAGAATTATTTCAGGTTTTTTTTTTTTTTTTGCCATTGTGTTGTGTGAATTCCTAATATATTTTGGATATTAACCCCTTACCACTTTTATTATTTGCAAATATTTCCCCCCACTACATAGTTTGGTTCTTTTGTTGTGCAGCTTTTTAGCTTGATGCAGTCCTACTTGTGATTTTTGCCTTTGTTGCTGGTGATTCAGGTGTCATCCAAAAAATAATTGCCAATGTCAAGGAGCTCTTTATGCATTCACCTGGGAGTTTTATCATTTTAGATCTTATGTTTAAGACTTTAATCCATTTTAATTTTTGTGAGTGATGTAACATAGAGGTCTAGTTTCATTCTTTTGCATATAAACAGTCCAATTTCATTCTTTTGCATAAAGTATACTTTGATTCCCTTTTCTTGAGTGAATCTACTATAGGTTTTTGTTTTCTGGTTACCATGAGGCTTATTTGAAACATTTTGCTGACAAAACAGTTTAAGCTCAAAACAGTTTCCATCATGTACAAAATCTGTGCTTTTTTAAATCCCATTTTATGCTGTTGATTTACATATTTTTGTATTGTATGTCCATTTACTATTACGGCTATAGTTATTTTAATGCTTTTGTCCTTTAAGGTTTATACTGATACTAGAATTAAATGGTTAACACACCACATATTACAGTATTAAGAGTATTCCAAATCTGACTTAGAATACCTATATTTACCAGTCTGTTGTATATTTTCATGTTATTAATTAGCATCTTTTTGTTTCTACTTGAGTAACTCCTTCCAGCATTTCTCATAAGCCCTGATCTGTGAGTGAGTGACAGTCACTTAGTCGTGTCCAACTCTTTGTGACCCCATGGACTAGAGCCTGCCTGGCTCCTCTGTCCATGGAATTCTTGAGGCAAGAATATTGGAGTGGGTTGCCATTTCCTTCTCCAGGGGATTTTCCCGACCCAGGGATCAAACCCTGGTCTCCTGCATTGCAGGCAGATTCCTTACCATCTGAGTCACCAGGGAAGCCTACTATTAAAGAGACTTTTCTAAGTATAAAGACAGGGCAACTCAAAAAGTATCAGCAGATATATACTTGACTTTATCTTATAATCTATAGACAATATATTAGAATATGTAATGAATCCATACACCTTTTCCAAAGGAATACCCAAGACAGAAGTAGCAATAAAGTTATGTGACAATCATCAATCAGATGAAATAATTTAGACAAAGGCCAATCTAGTGGTGATGAATTCCTTCAGCTTTTGTTTGGGAAAGGGGACGACTTTTCTGGGTAAAGTATTCTTGATTAACAGTTCTTTTCTTTCAGCACTTCAAACGTAACCTGGCCTGCAAGATTTGTGTTGAAAGATCCACTGATAGCTTCATGAGGGTTTCCTTGTATGAGAGAAATTTTTTTTCTCTTGCTGCTTTTTATCTGTCTTTGATTTCAGATAGTTTTATTAAAATGTGTCTTGGAAAAGATTATTTTGGATTGAAATGATTGGGTGATTTATTGGTTTCATGTACCTGGCTGTCCAAATCTCTCTCTTGGTTTGGGAAGTTTCCAGCCATTATTTCTTTAAATAAATTTTCTGTCTTTCTCACTCTTATCCTGGGTCTACATGATACATATATTGCTTCACTTAATGGTGTCACATTAGTCCCATAGTCTTTCTTCATTTCTTTTTTCTCCTCCTGTCTGGATAAATTACAAGTGATCTTTTTGTGGGGTTCACTCATTCTTTCTTCTTTAAGGTATAGTCTGCTGGTGAAGTTATTCTTCATTGTGTTGTTCAGCTAAAATCTTGTTGTTTTTTTGTTTTTAATGCTTTCTCCTTATTAAACTTATTTTGTTTTTGTGTTTTCCTGATTTCATGAAATTCTTAATCTGTGTTCTCTTGTAGCTCTCTGAGCATATTTAGAACAAGCATTTTGAATTACCAAGCAATTCATGAATCTCTATTTCTTTGTGGTCAGTTAAGGGAAAGGCTACCCAATCCAGTATTTTGGCCTGGAGAATTCCATGGACTATACAGTCCATGGGATTGCAAAGAGTCAGACACGACTGAGTGACTTCCACTTTCACCGTAAGTTTACTGTTTCTTTGCTATTGTTGTATTTCCCTAATTTTTCATAATCCCTGTATTCTTGCATAGGTGTTCATACAGGGGTTGGTTGCAGACACACAGCGGTGAGGACCAACGCCAGCAAAAAGGGCCTGCACCAGCTGTGGGCTCACTGGCTGCTGTGGGGGCCCTGGCTGTTGGTGTGTACCCCTATGAACTGATTGCCTTGCACTCCTATGGCTATAAGGTATAGCCACAGGCACACAGCAGTAGATGCTAGTGACATAGTTCAGGCCAGAGGAATGCAGTGCAAAGCTGGCAGTGTGTTCAGTTCAGTTCAGTTCAGTCGCTCAGTCGTGTCCGACTCTTTCCGACCCCATGAATTGCAGCACGCCAGGCCTCCCTCTCCATCACCAACTCCCGGAGTTCACTCAGACTCACGTTCGAGCCGGTGATGCCATCCAGCCATCTCATCCTCTGTCATTCCCTTCTCCTCCTGCCCTCAATCCCTCCCAGCATCAGGGTCTTTTCTGCCAGTGAATCGAGAGATACAGTCCAGTGACTTGAGATATGGCTGAATCCAGGCCCACAAGCATTTATGGGGAACTTGGCTGACAGCATGCACTTCCATGGCCACAGGATAGCACAACAGGTGTGAACATGGCCAAAGAAATTGGTGACAAAAGTCAGGCTGGCAAGGACTTCCATGGCAGTTCAGTAGTTAAGACTTTGCCTTCCAGTGAAGGGAGTGTGGGTTTGATCCCTAGTTGGTGAACTAAGATCCCAGTGCTTTGTGGCTAAAAAACCAAAACATATAAAACAGAAACAATACTGTAACACATTCAATAAAGACCGGGGGGAAAAAAAAAAAGAGGCTGGCACTATGCAAAAGCACAGCTAAAGGAGCTAACCTCAAGGGTGCCTATGGTGGTAGAGGTTAGTGTGGGGTCTAGGCTGGTGTCTTACACTCTCCCAGCTGCAGAGGTCTTGACTATGTGCTCTTGTGGATCCCAGGCTCTGGAGGAGGGGGTGGAGCTGAAGGGAGTAAAGAAGGACTCAGGCAGCTGGTGTCGGTAAATGCAAATATCTGTTGGGCAAAAACTGGTGAAATCTGAAGGGACTGTGTGGCTGTGCTGGCTGTTGGTTTCTTCAGTGGGAAAGCTGCTGGGATCCTCTGCAGAACAGGTGACTCAGAACCGTGGTTATTCCACTGTGTGACTGATACTGGTGGCCCCTGCTCTTCTTCCTTGTTCCTAGCTACCTCTGTTCACCTCAGCTGTGCCAGTTTCTGGGTGGAGTGAAACCTAAGTGAGTCCTTTGTGTGATGCCCTGAAAGGCTGGGGAGGCTGGCTGCTTGCCTGCTCCTCCTTTTCCAAGAAAACTTTCTAGCAGGGTTGTCCCGTCTGGCACCGAGCCTTGCTGGCCAGGGTGAGTGTGATGATGCAGGCAAAATGAAGTGGTACTTCCTTTTCTTTTTGAGTTCTTCTCAGGTTTCTTGTTTTGCTCTGTATTCCAGGCTTAATTGGACTCCTGAGATCTCCCAGAGCTGTTTTTGTTCCTGGGTAATTATTTTTTGATCTTTGTTGGGGGATGCTGGGGTCTCCTACTTCACTATCTTGGTGACGTAAGTCTCCAAAGACTTTTTTGTTTGATTTTCAAGTAACTCTTAATCAACTGTAAAATTGTCTGACTCCTATTAATTGAATGAATAAATTTAAAATTTACTTGCTTATTTAAGTCCTATAGCTCTATAAAGTAGGCACCGCTGTCATTCACATTTTAGAGAGGGATAAACTTAGGTTTTCAGTGGCTCGATGCAGAATGCCTATGTAGAATCACAGATGTATTATTAAGCAGTAGAATCTGGACATGTATGCAGACCTAACTCCAAAGTCCATGCTTCTGAACAGTGTGCTTTACTACACACCACTAACACCCCATAGCCTTAGCTTTTATCAGAGAGCCTTTAACAACTCTCCTCAATAACAGGGCATGAGGTCATGCCCTGGCATGTACAGCTCTAGAAAGATCTTCTGGAATTAAGATGTATACATTTTACTGCACACATCTGGCTGCTGACATAAGGAGCTTTCCTCAAGGAAAGTAACAAATGCAACCACAGCCCATCCCCTGCTTAATTCCAGTCTGCATCCTCTCTCTCTGCATTGTTCCCATTACACTGAAACACAGACCCTGGAGCATAGCCTGTCTTCAGAGGCCTTTATCTGAAGGTAAGTCCAGGGCAAGCACAAAAATATTATGGGCATAAATTAAAATGTAAATGGACCCAACTGAGAAGCATCTGGAGAAATTTTGGAATCTATCCACTGTAAAATAATCTTCTTTTCTGACTGTCAAACTCCACAGAACCCCAAAGTGCACAAACTTCCTTTCCAGCTCTCTGCCCCAACTAGGTCTCTGAAGGTGAGACGCTGGAGCCTTAGGAAGCTGGAGGCAGTGAACTGCACACGTGCAGAGCAGAGGGCTGCACCTTGCCTTCCCAGTGTCAGAGGCCCAGTTCGTCACTTTTCTGGATTCAGTGGACATTAGCCTCTATGGTCCCTCCTTCAGTGCTTCCTAAATAAATAACCTCTTCTCTCTGGAGATACTCCTCTTTTATAATCCCAAGAAGATGATTCAGAAATGGGCTATAATCACACCTTGACTCTATACTAACATAAAACTACCACAGATGTATGTCACCAATATATCCACTTCATTTATGAATACAGGTACAACATTTAAATAAAGCTGAAAACAGAGGCCAACAATTAAAAAGTGTCATATCCATGGTAATCAGGGATTCTCCTGGGTTGCAAATTATGTTAAATGGGAAAAATTACACAATTATGAAACAAAAATGAAAACATACAAAAAAACAAATATTACCCAAAAGAAACCCCCTTCTCTCAAAGTTAACTTTAAGTACCAGCTCTTTTTTTTTTAAACAAATGCTTTGTGACTATCTTTTCATTGAGCATACAGTGAAAATCTTTATTGGTATATAAATTTTAATAATATAAAGTGTCCCTCTTATGTCCACAATAATACAGTCAAGAGGTTTACAAGTTCAAAGAAAAATATGTAGACATAAATAACAAATATGCAGAATCTATATGAAGGAAATGAACTTTATTAAACAACAGTTTAAAAGATTTGAGTAATTAGAGGTACAAATCACTTTTCTGAATAAAAAATGAAGCATATTATGGCACAACATTCCCAACAAAATCTCAAGTTATTTATTTCTTTTGGTTTCATTGTTAGAACAAATGTAAATTTTATGTGTAATATTGGGAAGAGCCAAACATTTTGTGAAAATGGAGACTAATACTTATCTGAAAATGTATCTTTAACGACTATAATAATCTAAATATTTTAGCTTTGAGTGGGGAAATATACATGTTAAGTCCTAAGATTGTGATAAGAATTTAGTCTATGATAGTGTTTCAAAGAAGTGGAGAGAAATGGGCCTATTCAATAAGTGGTGTTGGGATGGCAGAGTAAGATAGTGTGAAAATAACAGGGATTCAACAGGATAAGCCTTCCCCAAAAAACACAGATAAAGGGGTAGGTTCAGGACAACCTATCAATTGGAAGCTGCAGTCTCCAATTGGAAGCAATAACAGGGGTAGTGGCTGAAGACATATAGTCTACTCATGAGTTGAACCCTCCCAGAGTCTATGGCTCTGCCAAATATACCTTCCCTGCCAAGTATAGACTGGATATGAAGTGATGGGTCGTATCAGGCAAGAGGAGGTCAAGTTCAAGATAGAAAATGGGCCCAATGCCAAAACAAAACAGGTTATACATATATATGCATCACACACACACACACACACACAGCTTCCTCCAGATATTCAAATGGCTCCGTCCCTCCATGCTGGCCTCCCCATTGAGGTCTTTCCCTTTCCACACTACATAAAATCACTCTTTCTGACAACTTTTCCCATTGTATGTCTATAAGTGGGAAAATTTTATACTGATCATGTTCTCCCATGGAGATGTATTTTCTTTATATGGCTGCTGACAGCAAGAAGGACACAAGCTATCTGGTCATGATGACTTTTTGATAAAATATTCTAGAATGGGTTCTCATTGGCTTATTTTTAACAAAGGATTATTCCTGGATGAATACAGACATGGGGCCAGAAGAGATGGTATCATCTGAGGTAAATTCCAACTCCATGTACACAAAAATAGGTTATATTACTAGAAGAACGTATAAGAGTTGCAGTAGCCACTACATAATCTTTTTAAGTACATAATCTCAAATTCCTTCCTGTTGTCTGAGGAACTAAGTCTCCCCTTTCCCAGCCTGCCTCTCCTTTCACACTCAGGCTTGTCTTCCAGACAATGAGAAACTGGTGTCTACTCTTAGACACACACTGTTTAAGAGCAGGTTCCCCTCAGATACTTGGGGAGGTGGAGAAGTGAGGCTTAATATTTTTCATGCCACCCTGAACATGTTTGGAATCTAGAGTATGGGATGGTTGATCCTTTCTGGGTTCAGATTCCTCATCCACAAAATAGGGGAGGTTGCTGCTAAGTTGCTAAGTCACTTCAGTAGTGTCCGACTCTCTGTGACCCCATAGACAGCAGCCCACCAGGCTTCCCCGTCCCTGGGATTCTCCAGGCAAGAACACCGGAGTGGGTTGCCATTTCCTTCTCCAATGCATGAAAGTGAAAAGTGAAAGTGAAGTCGCTCAGTTGTGTCCGACTCTGTGCGACCCCATGGACTGCCGCCTACCAGGCTCCTCCATCCATGGGATTTTCCAGGCAAGAGTACTGGAGTGGGGTGCTGTTATCCCTATGTAAAAGAGGTGATCGTATCCTGAACTTACTTCCAGTAACACACAGGCCAAACGTTCTCAGTTGTCTAACCCCTCAAAAGAGGCTCAAGTCCTTAGAGAATAAAGAGGGTTTTCAGAATTCCTTGAAGCCCCTAGTGATGACAAGCTCTGCTCTTGTCACTCTTTAATTATATTTCTTAAAATGGAAGAACTTGGTGAAGTATGGCAGCGCTGATTTGTGCCCAGGGGGTAGTGGAATTTCCTAAGCTTTCCTAGGACTATGCTGATTATGCCAGGGCCCATACTGTGCGAAGAGGGCATACATACTCTTTGGAGTATAACAGAAGAGTGTTCTTCAATCTCTACATGCAATAGTTGCTGCTGCTAAGTCACTTTGGTCGTGTCCGACTCTGTGTGACCCCAGAGACGGCAGCCCACCAGGCTCCACCATCCCTGGGATTCTCCAGGCAAGAACACTGGAGTGGGTTGCCATTTCCTTCTCCAATGCATGCAAGTGAAAAGTGAAAGTGAAGTCGCTCAGTCGTGCCCGACTCTTAGCGACCCCATGGACTGCAGCCTACCAGGCTCCTCCATCCATGGGATTTTCCAGGCAAGAGTACTGGAGTGGGGTGCCACTGCCTTCTCCCCACTCAATAGTTACCACCCTTAAAATAACAATTGGCTTTTAGATCAGCATGTATCCTGGGCCTTTTGACATGTAATTTAACACATGTATGGGCGCCCCTAGTGGCTCAGATAGTACAGAATTTGCCTGCAATGCAGGAGACTCGGGTTCAATCTCTGGGTTGGGAAGATTCCCTGGAGAAGGGAGTGGCTACCCATGCTAGTATTCTTGCCTAGAGAATTCCACGGACAGAGGAGCCTGGTGGGGTACAGTCCATAGGGTCACAAAGAGTCAGACACACTGAGCAACTAACACTTTCACTTTCTTAACCTTATATATCTACCTATAGAGAATTTATAACATACCAGAGTCTTATTTTATGGGCATTTGAATTTTACCAACCAGAAATACTGTCAAAATATTATATTTGAATTAAAAATCCCATAAAATGTACTTATTATAATATGTGAGTTAACATCTACTATTATGCTACCTAGAGAGGTACCCAGTTACCCCAGTGGTCATATCAAGCCAACAAGAAAAAGAACGAATTAATCAAACAGTGCAGAGAGGACTTGCTATTTATTTGGAAGAACACAGAGCTGCTAACCTCACACCACATATGACAAGAAATATCATGTGGGGTTATATGAATAATCAAGTTAACATGTCTGCTTCACATATATCAAACGAGAGACATACCTGCCACAGTGCTCAGTTCCAAAAGGAATTTACTTATGACAGCATAAAAGCACAATGAAGCAGAAATACTTAACTTTCAACTAGAAGAATAATTTTATTTCTAATACTGAGCCATTATATAGGAGTTTACAGGAATAAAAAACACTGTGCTGCTTATTCTCCAGTAGCTCCACCCAGACCTTCCCCTCTACGTTCTCTGTGCCCACGTGGGCTCACTTGCAGATGGCATCTGATTGGGTTCCAGAAATGTGGTCCATAATTTTGGAGATGACAATATCTCCCATGAGATGGCCCCTCCTCCACAAGAGCAGCGGCTCTTATTGGGCTCTGGTGAACACCTGCTTCCATCCTTTGCCCTTATGGACTTAGAAGGGTAATGGCCTCCTGGGGACACTAATCTCTAGGTGCTTCAATATCCCTTGTTTCTGGCAAACCACTGTAGTAAGTCTGCCATGAAAGTCTTCTTAGTTGGATCAGAATGGTTTTTCACTAGAACCATGGCTGATACAAACAGCCCTCCCTACATTAATCTGTCAAAGAAAATAATTCATCTCTAAAACTAGAACAGTAACACCAGAACATTAAATAGAACATTAACACTTCTATTAGAAAAGAATTCATTTGAATCAGGTGAATGCCTTCAGTGCTAAATAACAGACATCTCCAAGAATAAACAAGAAGCCTCTTTTGTCCTAGTATTTGAATTAAATACTGAGCAGAGAGCAGGTCCAGAAAGAGTTGTGCAGTTCAGTGACAGTACCTCTGAGTCAGGTTTTTCCCATCTTGTGTACTGTTCTCTTCAGGCTATTGCCCTACCAGGCCACAACTATAATCTAGGATAACATACAGCCATGAAAAAGTTCAGCAGATGAGAGACAATCTGTTCTCATGTCATGACAATATTTTATCACTGAGTTCTTTCCCCGAAGCACTGAGAATATTTTCCAAGTATCTCATTATTCACCTGTCCATCCCAACAAAATCATTAGAACAGAATATTCATGATTAACTTAGACTAATATGGATTTACCCCTAAATCATCTGGGGAAAGGATGGACAAAAAGACAAAACATGGCCCAACAAGGAGGAAGCAGGGAATGGCTATTTGGGGGGCAGTGTTTCTTGGAACTGCTTATCAGTGTTTTCCAAAGAAGCAAAGAAAACGGTAGGACAAAGGAGAGAGAGATAGTATATTACATTCTATTAAATTAGATACAAATGCATAGTTCCTGAGTTACATACAACTTGGGTTACACACATCATGCCCAAATAGATACAGCAATAAAGCACCAAGAGTAGAACAGAAGCATTTCATTATACAACGCTACTTTTATTTGCCGAATACCGTGAGCGTTACTGTTCATAACTGATGTTAACCTTTGCAAAATTTATGTAATTATCATTATTATTAACAGCATTCACATTATTGACTGACCCAAGGCAGCCGAGTAACTTCAGGAAAATATTGTTTGGCCTTTTTATCGAAGTGGAAGCTCAGTAATAATGGCCATACTCATTCACATATGCCAGCAAAATTAGAAGAAAGGTAAGCAACAGGTAGTAAAACAGCATATACTGGCCACATTACAGAGAGTCTCTGGTAGTACTGAAAATAGGATTGATGCATAGGTAGTTAAAAACCTCCCCCAAAACATATTTTGGCTTCTTTTTTGAAGAGGCCATTCAGCAGTAATGGACAGAGCCATTTATCTATGGAAATGGGAGAAGGGGTATGTGGCTAGTATTTTAAATTTGCCAAATGTATTTGCATATATACACAGTGATGTACCACTGTAAATACTGCCACTAATGCCACACTACCAATACAATGGCACTGAACGTAGGGCTGGTCACAGATGTATAGTACTACATCATTATATAATATTCATCATGCTGATTTAACAATACAGATAACCTAAAGAACAAAGATAATAGCAAAACACTGTGAAATAATTAGGAAATGATGAGTGTTGAGTATGTATTACCTTTGTTTTTTGAATATTTAACTGTAAATTAATACTTTAAAATAATGACTGTGTTTAACAACTGGCTCATAAACTTCCTGAAAATTTATCAGCAGTGCTTGCAAGTCAGTATAAACTTACTGTAGCACATCACTGTGTATTGGTAAGTGTATATAAATACATTTACATATACAAATATACATAATTATTACAACCTAAAAAGACATTGATGGTATCTAGTGTGGGAAATGTTAATATAGACTCTAACAGTTAATTAAGAGTTTAGATTTTCTCTTCATAAGCATGTTAGGCTCTAATATACCAATCAAGAATACCTCAAATTTCTATGATATTAGCATACCAACAAAAGGCCTGCAAACATCAAGGACTCTTCACATAAATGTTTAATGCTGTTGTCATTTAATGTCTTTAAACTTCAGATTCCACTGTGAATATGACTGCAAATGAGTATCACCTATTATATTAACAACAATAAAATTTTTGTATCACATCCAGAATATGGCACTACACAACATAAATTCTAGACAAAGGTGTTTTTTTTTTCCACCATATTATGTAACTGAATTTCCCTTCAATATAAATTTTCTGATGAAAAGTTTTACTTTTTTTGGAAAGCTTTCACATATTCAAAACATGAATAAGGTTTTATTCTAGTACTAATTATCTGAATTACAACAAAATCTCACTCTCTAAAGGAATTTGTGATATTCTTTGGGTTTCATTCATCTCATTTTAAAAACCTGTATAACATATTTGAAAGCGTGGATGAAGGCTTCTTAATGTTCAGGATGCTGAAAGAGCTTTCACCCTTGTGTGAATTCTCTGATGTTTAGTGAGTACTGACCTCTGACTAAAGGTTTTCCCACATCCATTACACTCATAGGGTTTCTCCCCTGTGTGAGTCCTCTGATGTTTAGTGAGAGCTGATTTCTCACAGAAGGTTTTCCCACACTCATTACATTTGTAGGGTTTCTCTCCTGTGTGAGTTCTTTGATGTACAATGAGGTTTGATTTCACACAGAAGGATTTACCACATTCATTACATATAAAGGGTTTCTCTCCTGTGTGTGTTCTCTGATGTACAGTTAGGGCTGACCTGTGGCAGAATGATTTTCCACATGCATTACATTCATAGGGTTTCTCCCCTGTGTGTGTTCTCTGATGTTCGGTGAGGTTTGACTTCACACAGAATGTTTTCCCACACTGCTTACATTCATAGGGTTTTTCTCCTGTATGTGTTCGCTGATGGTTGGTAAGATGTGGTTTCTGACAAAAGGATTTCCCACATTCAGTACATTCATAGGGTTTCTCTCCTGTGTGTGTTCTCTGATGCTGAGTGAGGTTTGACTTCTCCCAGAATGTTTTCCCACATTCACCACACACAAAGGTTTTTTCTCCTGAGTGAGCTCTTCGAAGTTGGGTGAGATGTGACTTCTTGTTGAAAGTATTTCCATTTTCATTGTGCTCATAAGGTTTTCCCCCCATGTGTACTATCTGATGTTTAAAGAGAGCTGACTTTTCCCATGTTTTGTGACTGACTTTATATTCATGGGGAATCTTTCCTGTGTAAGTTCCCTGATGGATAACAAAAGTTGAATTGCCGCAGAAAATTTGCCCATATTCATTATATTCATAAGGACTGTCCCCCATAAGAGCTCTCTGATGTCCGAATCTTAAATCCATATAGAAGGACTTACCACAAATGCTGCATTCACATGGCTCCATTTCAAAAAGAGTTCTCTGAGATAAACTGAGCTTCAAACTTTGGATGAAGTTTCTTCCACATTCATTATATTTACAGTGTGTCTCTCCTATCTGAACTTTCTTATTTGTGAAAAAGGCTGCCTCTCCATGGTTGCCTCTTCCATTTTCATTATACTCAAAAGGCTGGTCAAAAATTGACTGAGTGAGATCCTGTCCATGATTGAGGACATTCTTTTTTTGATTATATTTATAAGATTTCCCTCCAAGAGGAGCTTTGTCATGCCCAATATCAAGGAGCAATTTCTCATATACATTAAACTCATCAGGCTTCTTTCCAGAATAGTTCTTTCTGTTAATAATTAAGCCTGAAATATTTTTCAAACTCACTTCACATGAGTCACATATTTTATATAGAAAATTGCTCGAAGGAATGGAGTCTGTACCTAGATTTAAAGTTTTCTTTACTCTGTCACCACTATCTGTACTTAATGTTTTGTTGCTGGTGAAAGCAAGTTGCCAAAAATGTTCATCTTGATTTTCCTGGGTGCTGTCTATTAGGTCATCAACTTTCCAGTCTTCTAGAAATGAGAAAAATAACCACATCTTATGAATCCTAGTACATTTCTAATTGAATTCGACTTTTACACAAATGCCCTATTACACAGTTAGTTCTTTTGCTTTAGGCTCAGTTTTCTGGTGTGAACTAAAATCCAGCATACATTTTCTTTACTCTTCTGGTTTGAGTGGAAAATAAAAACATGCTTCAGTAAAAATAGGGGAAGGAAACTGGCAGTAACATTTAATACTTTATTAATACACACTTTAAAACTAGACAGAAAAAGGTGAAATATATTCAAAACACAGGGAACCAGAGAGTGGCTGATTCAGAAATCAGGAAACTCAAGAGAATGGAGTGAGCCCAACAGAGACATTGAACACTGAATATCATTACACTGAAGATTAGTAGACAAGGGCTTTCAGAAAATGAACTATGTTTTGTGGAAACCAAACAGTCGAGTCCTAACCCCCTCAGACACTGATTACCTGGTGTGATTCCTACTAGAGTACTCACTTCTACTCTACACATCAACACCAGACTAAAGTTCTGAAAACACCAACTGCCTCAGGTTCAGAAGAATAGTCTGAGAGTTCAGGATTCCTTTAATTCACATGGAATAATTATAATAAGACATGGTAAGCAAGGGATGGAGATTTTGTAAGAGTTATTCATTTAGGGAACAGGAAACTCCAAGAACTGGATGAGTTTAACAAGAGAGGTTTTTTTGTTTTGTTTTGTTCATTTGTTTCTCAAGAAAAATAGACTGTTTAAGAAACATATTAGAGGATGAACTCAGTTTGACAGAGGCAGATCATGCTTTCTTGTCCTTACCTTCCCACAGCTTGATTACTGTGGTAGGAGCCTCACTAATGTGCATGTTACTATTCCTTTTTCCCATTTGATATATGAACATCAAAACAAATTTCTGAAGGTACCTACTTCCTCATGCTCTAAAGGACAATGCTTTAATCCAGACTCTAACTCTCTATCAAGCTGTGATTCGCAACAACACAAATGCCCAACAGGAAATACAAAACAGATGATGGACAGACCATCTCTGCAAAAGGACCAGGCTCATTCTGTGGACTCACAGCTGTTAATGAAGTTGTCCCAACCATCAAGGCATACGTTTCTTTATTTCAATCTGCTGCCTTACTTTCCCCCAAAACAATTTTGTTCCTGAACCAATACTGATCTTTAAGTCTGCTTTCATATCTAAGTTTATCATTTACATCAAGGTTTTCTGCTTTCATATCTAGACTATCTGTGGCTTTTGCTTACAGATGAGACCTATAACGATCATATTTTTCTGTTAATATATGGTTCTGAGGCCTTCAACAAACTTTATTGTAAAAATTCTTGGCTATTCTTTACTGTCACTACTCAATGAAACTGGCTTCCCAGGTGGCTCAGATGGTAAAGAATCTGCCTGAAAAGGAGGAGACCCAGGTTCGACTGTTTGAGTCAGGAAGATCCCCTGGAGAAGGGAATGGCTACCCACTCCAGTATTCTTGCCTGGAGAATTCCATGGACAGAGGCCTGGTGGGCTACAGTCCATGGGGTCACAAAGAGTTGGACATGACTGAGTGACTAACTAGGTGAAACAATATTAATATATGTTAAAAAAAAAATCTAAAACAGTCCTGAGTCCATGGCTCCAAAGACTAACTGATAATAGTTACTACCTTGACAAACACAAATTAAAACAAAAACTGAATTCATATTATGAGTTCAAGTCATAATTCTGTAAGTCCATTAAAAAATATGTGCAGTTCTAGCTGGATATTTAACAAATTGCTCATTCTCAAAAACACACCTTTTATGTAATTAGTTACACTCCAGCCTTGGCTCTTCTTGGGACCTGAACATCCTCCAGGAAATGCTACTTTAATTTAAAACAACAAACCACAAAACTAATAATAAAATAACAAAGCCAACAAACTCTACAACATCCCTATCATTTTCAGTCTCCACCTGCTGCCTTTAGAAGTTACTACCTGTTTAATTCACTGTAAGATGAAACAAGTCCATTGCTCAACGATACACCCTGTGTCATGATCACAGTCTAGGCAGGTGTTAGCAAAATTCTATTTCCTCTGACTTCACTGAGGAGACAGGACATTTATGATTCTTAAAAACTGATGTGCGTATGAATTATTTTCAACCTGTACTTCAGGATAAAATAAGAGAATGTGCATTTAGTAAAAATACTATAGAATGCTTTCTGAATGGATGAAAAAGAGTGATCTCTTCTAAACTTGGTTCAACAAAGTAATTATTAAAATATCAGAATCAGGAAAAGTATGAAAGGAAAGTATGGATACTTCTAGTTCTGGCCTCAACTATGTACTTTATACCATATATGGTGTGTATGTATATATATGTATGTGTGTGTGTATATATAGATATATATGTACATTACATATATATGTGTACATATATATCTATATATACTGAAAGTGAAAGTCGCTCAGTTGTGTCCGACTGTTTGTGGCCCCATGGGCGATACAGTCCATGGAATTCTCCAGGCCAGAATACTGGAGTGGGTAGCTGTTCCCTTCTCCAAGGGATCTTCCCAACCCAGGGATTGAACCCAGGTCTCCCACACTGCAGGCAGATAGATTCTTTACTAGCTGAGCCATGAGGGAAGCCCAAGAATCCTGGAGTAATATATGTATGAAACTTATTCCAGCTCAGATTCAAATAATTATCTCAAGCTTCGCTTTGGGAAAACAACATCTCAGCAATGATAGAAACCCTAAGCAACAATCATATCATCAGGTATGAGTTTTGGGGCTACAGATGCTAGTGGATTAGGGTTATAAAATACAGACTATTTAAGTTACAGCAAAAAATTGATCACTAACTTAAAGTAAGTGAAACAATAATAACGCTTTACCCTCTGAGCCACTAGGGAAGCCCAAAATAATAACAACAAGCCATTATTATAGACCATGCAATGTTTAAACACTTTGCATGCCCAATTTTAATTAAGTTACTTAAAAGGCAAAATAAACTAAAGTGAAAATTATAGAAAAAAGAAAAAATATTTAAAAGTGAAATTTAAGACATAAGATAGCATGAAGTTTAAAATGAACTCTGAAGAGCAGTAAAAAAGATACAGATATGTAAAACAGCGCTAGACTGTGACAGTCACTGAAAGGAGATTTTGATTTCATTTATTAATAAGGATCAACTTTGTTAGGCTAGTGAAAGATAAATTGGATGCTTTAGGCAGGAAAAAACAACAACTAGGAAGATCAAGTCAGGTATCAGTGACAAGTGAGAAAATGAATAGATGAATATGAAGAAGATGGAAAAGAAAATAACATTAGGAATTTGAAAAAACTAGTAACAGGGGATAACAGGTTTAGGACACTGAACCCATGGTTGCCATTTAAGGTAGTAATGGATGGCTGAATGTTCCTTATTTGACCCCTGGGAAACCAGGCTCTCTAATTTTCAAGTGACTCAGACTGTTCCCCTCAATCTCCTCTAATGACAAGATTTAGTGGATTCACACACCTTGTAAAAGCAGTACTGCACCACAACTACCTCTCTCATTTACAAACAACCACTCTCTAGAAAAGGGGTCAGCAAACTCTTGACTGTAAGGTTGTGGGCCTAGAACTAAGGATGTTTTTAAAGGGAAATATAAGAGTGAGGAGGAAGAGAAAGAAGAGAAAGATGTAAGAGGAGGAAGAGCAGCAGCAGCAATTGAGACCATGTGTGGCCCACAAAGCCTAAAATATTTACTGTATGGTCTTTTACAAAGAAGTTCTATGTATGTCTCTCCCAGAGTCTAGCAGTTATCCCAAGCTTCTTGTGACCAACTGTACTAACTCTCCTCTAATCGCTCCTCCAAATTTTTTCTCTCAGTAAATAGTACTCTAAGTTATCAGGTACTGGAAACAAATCACTGAATTCATGCTCAACTCCTCCTCCTTTCACACTCTATATCCAACCCAGTAACAAATCCTCTTGGCCTCATGTTCAAGATATATGTACAAATCCACCATTTTTCAGCATTTCCAACATAGCCTGAGCAGCTAGCTTCTCTCCTCTGGGTATACAATAGTATCCTAACTGGTATTCTTTCCTTGCTTGTGCCTAAGCACCATCCACCCATCACATGGTCACAACAGAGAAGTCAGAGAGAGTCTTTTAAACTGTAAATCCAATCTGCTAGCTTAATTTGATTTATATATACTGAAAAAAGCCTGAGGATTTCCCACATCACTCAAAATAAAATTAATATATCTGCCACAGTCCATGCTACTTATGACATCATCTCCTACCAATCTCCCCCATGCCCACTCACCTCCAGCTACCATGACATCGTTATACTTCCTTAGATACTCTAACGGCACACTAGTCTGACAAGTTTAACACCAGCACCTGATGTTCCCTCTGCCGGGAGTATTCAGAATCCACAGAGCTCACACTTTAATTTATTAGAGACTCATATCTATTGTGTACCTCATAAAATATATTTTCTCTTGAAGTGAAGTGAAAGTCGCTCAGTCGCGTCCAACTCTTTGCAACCCCATGGACTATACAGTGCATGGGATTCTCCAGGCTAGAATACTGGCATGGGTAGCTGTTCCCTTCTGCAGGGGATCATCCCAACCCAGGGATTGAACTCAGGTCTCCTGCTTTGTAGGCGGATTCTTTACTAGCTGAGCCACGAGGGAAGCCCATTTTCTCTTGAATTCTGTATATTTGATTACAAATAGGATGTTATCATTCTCTAACCCCCTTTTCACTGCTTCAGCTCTTCACAGTACTTACCACCACCCAACACCATGTGTGTGTGTATACATGCACATACATCTTCATACACACACACGAATGCTTTTTGTCTCTCACTGTATTACACACTCTGATAATAGGGACAGTCTTTTAATTATGTATAAACATAATTGGGTCATACTGAATGCTCACCATATATTTGTTAAATGAATATATGAAAGTATTACATGAATCATACCATCTAACAAAAGATGTCCAAAGACAATAGATGGAAGGTGGACAGTTTTAAAATAATCAAGAAAAATTATCTCAGACGGAGCCAAATGAGTTTGGATTATGACTATAGGTAGATGACTCTAAAATGTCAAAGAAGAAAGGGAAAGATTTATGAGTGAAAGTGACATACAGAAGAATGTGATTAAGGTAACATAAGTATGTGGGCCAACTGTCAATCACTTTCAAAGGTCAGGGGTTGGAATCATATACCAATGGCCTAAGATCTCATTTCCTCTGGCTTCCATCTGCCTGTGAACTCACTAACTCACCTGAGTGCCACTGTTTTGGGAATCTTTCCTCTAGTATCCAAGGTTCTTCTCCTTGCTCGATCTTGAAGATCACTTCTGGCTTAGTAATGCAATTCCCTGTAAAGAGAGTAACACAGGACTATGGCTGAACAGTCTGGCTTCAAGAACTCTAAAAAAATGATGGGGAAGAAAGGTACAGCTTTGGGAACTATCTAAAAGAGGTGCCTAAATAAACCAATTCCCAAGGAGGTAAGACTACAGCATACTTTATAGTGGGCAAAAGGGACCAGTCATTTAGGGCCTTGAATCTCCATCAGAAAATTTCACAGGGAGTTTTTACATTTCATCAGCTAAGAAATGCATGCTACTGGTAATCATGTGGAAAAGAATTCTTACCTACTGAGACAAGGTGGCTATAATTTTCAAGGATCACGTCTCTGTATAATATCTTCTGAGCAGGATCCAGCAGGTACCACTCTTCCTGGGTGAAGTCCACACATACATCTTTGAATGACACTTGCTCCTGTAACAGTACATTCCTTTTCTATAAGAAATTGTCAGAGCTATACGAGTGGAAAATATTTAAAAGAATGACTTTGCCAACAAAGGTCCGTCTAGTCAAAGCTATGGTTTTTCTAGTAGTCAGGTATTGATGAGAGAGTTGGACTATAAAGAAAGCTGAGTGCTGAAGAATTGATGCTTTTGAATTGTGGTGTTGGAGAAGACTCTTGAGTCCCTTGGACTGCAAGGAGATAAAATCAGATAAAGTCTGAAAGGAAATTAATCCTGAATACTCATTGCAAGGATTGATGCTGAGGTTGAAGCTCCAATAAGTTGGCCACCAGATGTGAAGTACTGATGTTAAAAAAGACCCTGATGCTGGGAAAGACTGAACGCGGGAAGAGAAGGGGATGACAGAGGATGAGATGGTTGGATGGCATCATGGATGCAATGGATATAAGTCTGAGCAAGGTCCGGAAGTTGGAGATGGACAGGGAAGCCTGGCATGCTGCAGTCCGTAGGGTCACAGAGTCGGACATGACTGAGCAACTGAACTGAAATGAATCTCTTTAGTTTACTAAAAATTTAGGACTGCTTTCTTTAATGCTGGGCTTCCCTGGTGGCTCAGCTGGTAAAGAAACTGTCTGAAATGTGGGAGACCTGGGTTCGATCCCTGGGTTGGGAAGATCCCCTGGAAAAGGGAACGGCTATCAACTCCAACATTCTGGCCTGGAGAATTCCATGGACTGTATAGTCCATAGGCTTGCAAAGAGTCGGACACGACTGAGCAACTTTTGCTTTCCTTTAATGCTATACTATGTAGGATAAAAGTAGTATCTTGTATAAATTGAGTTTCCATGAGAGGGTGGAATGGTCCTAGTTGCTACAAATATTATTCTTAATGAGAAGACATACACATTAACATGTATTAAACTGGAAACTGTAGGAGCTAGCACTATACAAAACGTAGAATGGGATGACCAAGAAAAAGTTATTTCATATTATCTTTTGTATTATAAAGTTAACTTTTACTAAGGAAGTAAAAATTTCAGTTGTTAAAATGAAAAGAAGGATTAAAACTAATATGTTATGGGCCCTAACCAAGCTCACTCATGTCTGATTAAAGTGACCAGTTCTGTATTCCACCTGCCCAGCAGAGAAAAGGATGAATCCTCTCTACTTCAGATAATTTTTGGAGCCTCTCCTAATATCTGTGTTGTTAGAGATAATGCTCACCATCCAACAGAAAATGTCATGTTATACGAAGAGACAAGGCCAAAGGAAAAGGACAATGATAGCATAACCACAATGTTTGTTTGAGGAGGCCTTACAAAAAGCTGAGAAAAGAATAGAAGCAAAAGGCAAAGGAAAAAAGGAGAGATATACCCACTGAATGTAGAGTTCCAAAGAAAAGCAAGGAGAGATAAGAAAGCCTCCCTAAGTGAACAATGCAAAGAAATAAGAGGAAAACAACAGAATGGGAAAGACTAGAGATCTCTTCAAAAAAATTAAGAGAAACCAAGGGAACATTTCATGCAAAGATGGGCACAATAAAGGACAGAAATGGTACGGATCTAACAGAAACAGAAGATATGAAGAAGAGGTGGCAACAATATACAGAAGAACTATACAAAAATATCTAAATGACCCAGATAACCACAGTGGTGTGACCACTCACCGAGAGCCAGTCAAGTGAGCCTTAGGAAGCATCACTATGAACAAAGCTAGTGGAGGTGATGGAATTCCAGCTGAGCTATTTCAAATCCTGAAAGATGATGCTGTGAAAGTGCTGCACTCAATATGCCAGCAAATTTGGAAAACTCAGCAGTGGCCACAGGACTGGAAAAGGTCAGTTTTCATTCCAATCCCAAAGAAAGGCAATGCCAAAGAATGCTCAAACTACCGCACAACTGCACTCACCTCACATGCTAGTAAAGTAATGCTACAAATTCTCCAAGCAAGGCTTCAACAGTACGTGAACCATGAACTTCCAGAATTAAAGCTGGTTTTAGAAAAGGCAGAGGAACCAGAGATCAAATTGCCAACATCTGTTGGATCATAGAAAAATCAAAGGAATTCCAGAAAAACATCTACTTCTGCTTCACTACACTAAAGCCTTTGACTGTGTGGATCACAATAAACTGTGAAAAATTCTGAAAGAGATGGGAATACCAGACCACCTTATCTACCTCCTGAGGAACCTGTATGCAGGTCGATAAGCAACAATTAGAACTGGACATGGAATGGACTGGTTCAAAACTGGGAAAGGAGTATGTCAAGGCTGTATATTGTCACCCTGCTTATTTAATTTATATGCAAAATACGTCATGAGAAATGCCGGGCTGGATGAAGCACAAGCTGGAATCAAGATTGCCAGGAGAAATATCAATAACCTCAGATATGCAGATGACACCACCCTTATGGCAGAAAACAAACAGGAACTAAAGAGCCTCTTGATGAAAGTGAAAGACGAGAGTGAAAAAGCTGGATTAAAACTCAACATTCAAAAAACGAAGATCATGGCATTTGGTCCCATCACTTTATGACAAATAGATGGGGAAACAATGGAAACAGTGACAGTCTTTATTTTCTTGAGCTTCAAAATCACTGAAGATGGTGACTGCAGCCATGAAATTAAAAGATGCTTGCTCCTTGGAAGAAAAGCTATGACAAACCTAAACAGCATATTAAAAAGCAGACATATTACTTAGCCTACAAAAGGTCTGTATAGTTAAAGCTATGGTTTTTTCCAGTAGTCCTGTATGGATGTGAGGGTTGGACCATGAAGAAGGATAAGTATTGAAAAACTGATGCTTTCAAATTATGGTTTTGGAGAAGACTCTTTAGAGTCCCTTGGACTGCAAGGAGATCAAACCAGTCAATCCTAAAGGAAATCAACCCTGAATATTCACTGGAAAGATGCTGAAGCTGAAACTGCAATACTTTGGCCATCTGATGCAAAGAGATGACTCATTAGAAAAGACCCTAATGCTGGGAAACACTGAAGGCAGGAGGAGAAGGGGACAACAGATGAGATGGTTAGATGGCATCACAGACTCAGGACATGAGTTTGAGCAAGCTCCTGAAGATGGTGAAGGACAAGGAAGCCTGGCATGCTGCAGTCCATGGGGTCACAAAGAGTCAGACATGACTGAGTGAATAACAACATAGAGACTCAGATATTATAACACAAAAGAACTTCAGAATGAATTATAATTAATATAAAAGAGGAAAATATGAACAAAATAAATGAAAGGATGGGAGAAGTCAACAGATACATGGTATGTCTGTTGTAGATAAAGAATTAATAGAGCAGGCCTGAGACTGCTATCTTCTGAAAGATCTGCTACAAGGGTGTCTTGTGGCTGGTATCTGGGAATTTGGAGTTCATGATGGTTCTTACCAGTCCTTGGTAAGAATGGTTCACTGAGCCTGAACTGTTTGTGTGAACTATATGGTTTTTTCTGCTCATGTACATTCCTTCTGGAGTCTGAGACTTTGTTATATGTTAAGCAAACAGTACCTACGTGACTAGCCGCTAATAAACATTTTGAACGCTGAGTGTCTAATGAGATTCCCTGGCAGACATTTCACATTTGTCATCACATCTCATTGCTGTAGGACTTAAGCCTGTCCTGGGAAAAGTCTTAGGAGCTTATGCCTGGGGTCCTCTACTTGGGACTAAACCCCAAGTATCTTTTCCCTTTGCTGACTGTGCTTTGTATCCTTTCACTTTAATAAGTCACAGCCCTAAGTACAACTACATGCTGAGTCGTCCCAGAAAATCACTGCACCTAGTGATAGTCTTGGGGACCTCTGATAAATGTGTATACAAACATGTACATGTACATACATACATGCATAAAATGGGCATTCCAAAGTTGAAAATTATAATATCTGAAATTAAGAACTCATTAGATGGTTTTGTATGTATCCAACAAAAGTATCAAAATACATACAGCAAAAAGTGACAGAACTGAAAGGAGAAACAGACAAATCTATAGCCACAGCTGGAGACTTCAATACCCCTCCAATTGTCCTGAGAAATAAAGCAGGCAGAAAAGCAGTAAGTATATAGATGACCTGAACAGTACTGTCAATCAACATGATCTGAAATTTCTAGAATATTCCATCCAAAAAAATAAGCCACACATTGTACATTCTATTCTACCTCTTATGGAACATTCACCTAGATAGGTTATAGTCTAGGCCACAAAACACACCATAACAAATTTAAAACAATAGCTATCATAAAAAATATATTATCAGACTACAATGGAATTAAAGAGAAATCAATAAGCAAAAGATAGCTGAAAAATCCCTCAAATACTTGAAAATTAAATAGCATATAGGTCAAAAAAGAAGTCTCAAAGAAAATTTTAAACTACTTTAAATGAAATGGAATAAAAATGAAAATATGATATATCAAAATTTGTGGGATGCAGTGAAAGCAGTACCAGAGGGAAATTTATAGCATCAAATGCATATATTAGAAAAGATTTTAAATCAATAATCTAACCTTCTATCTTAGTAAACTAAAGGGAAAAAAAGGCAAACTGAGCCCAAAGCAAGCAAAATAAAGGAATTTTTATTAAAATAAATCAGTTAAATTGAAAATGTGGAAAAAAATAGAAAAGTCAATGAAACTGAAAGTTGCTTCTTTGAAAAGATCAATAAAAATTTTAAAAGCCTCCAATCTAACCAAGTAAAAAAGAAGCAAACTGTGAATCTCAGAAATGAAAGTCAGATTTACACTACTAATCCTAATGACATTAAAAAATAATAAGAGAATACTACAAACAATTCTGCCCCTGAAAAATTGGTAACATAGATGAAATTAAAAGACACAGCTATGAAATTCACACAAAGGAGATAGAGATAACGTGAAAAGATTCATTTCTGCTAAAAAAATTAAATCAATAATTAAAATACTTCCAAAAGAGAAAGCACCAACCCAGACAGTGTCACTAGTGAATTCTAATAAACATTTAAGGAAAAACTAATACAATTCTCCATAATCTCCTCCAGGAAATAACACTTCCAAACTCATTATATGAGGCCAAGTGAAAGTGAAAGTGAAGTCGCTCAGTCGTGTCTGACTCTTTGTGACCCCATGGACAGTAGCCTGCACCAGGCTCCTCCATCCATAGGATTTTCTAGGGAAGAGTACTGGAGTGGGTTGTCATTTCCTGAGGCCAACATTACCATAATACCAAACTAGATAAGGATATTATGAGAAAAATAAAGATCAGATTATCTTTCAATAACAGAGATGCGAAAATCCTCAAACATGGGTAAATCAAATCTGACAATGTATAAAAAGAAATATAAACACAGCCAAGTGGAATTTATTGCAGGTATGAAAGGGTCCCTGGTGGCTCAGACGGTAAAGTGTCTGTCTATGATGCGGGAGACCCGGGTTCGATCCCTGGGTTGGGAAGATCCCTTGGAGAAGGAAATGGCAATCCATTCCAGTACTATTGCCTGGAAAATCCCATGGACAAAGGAGCCTGGTAGGCTACAGTCCGTGGGGTCACAAAGAGTCGGACACGACTGAGCGACTTCACAACGACCATGACGACAATGAAAGGCTGGGTCAACATTAAAAAAAAAAACAAAACAAGAACATGATCCAACATATCAGGAAGTCAAAGAAGCAAAATGACACAATAATAGCAACTAATGAAGAAAAAACAGTCATTTATCATAATGAAAAAAAAAAACCAACCTCTCAACCTCTCAGTAAACTAGGAATAGAGGGGAACTTTCCCAACTTGATGAAGAAGAGAACATCATACTGAAAGGTTGTTGCTGAACCACGAAAGACACTGGGATTCTTGGCCTCCAGAGAAGAATTCAATCCGGGGCCAGAGATGAGGCTTGATCGCTCAGAGCTTTTGTGTAATAATGTTTTATTAAAGTATAAAACGGATAGAGAAAGCTTTTGACATAGACATCAGAAGGGGGCAGAAAGATACCCACCTGTTAGTCTTTAGCTGGATGTTATATAGTTACTAGCAGTCTGTTAATGAAAGAAAGCAATGTCTCAAAACTCAGAGAATGGCACCAGGCCCCTCACCCACAGGATGCATTATGAGGTAATCTTGGCACCAGGGGGGTCATCCAGGGCCATAAAATGATTGACTTGAATCTCCTATAAAGGCAGATTACCATACAAAAAGTTTCATTTACATGACTTAGGAGAACAATGTATGAGGATAACGTAGTGGTTTGCCAAGTCAGTTCTAAGCCTTTAGGTGGAATCGACTTGAAGACAAGAGTCTGGGGTAAATGTATAGTACATTAACATAGCTTAACACAAACATTTCCATAAGAAAAATGTATTTGTTAGCTCAAAATTTGAGAAAAGTTAAGTTCAGGTGGAACCAGGTGTCATTATGGCAACACAGTATTTTAAGAGAAATCTCTTTTTAAATTTGTGTAGAGAAGGGGAACTCCAGTACTCTTGCCTGGAAAATCCCATGGACGGTGGAGCCTGGTGGGCTGCAGTCCATGGGGTCGCTGGGAGTCGGACATGACTGAGCGACTTCCCTTTCACTTTTCACTTTCATGCATTGGAGAAGGAAATGGCAACCCACTCCAGTGTTCTTGCCTGGAGAATCCCAGGAATGGGGAAGCCTGGTGGGCTTCTGTCTATGGGGTCGCACATAGTCGGACATGACTGAAGCGACTTAGCAGCAGCAGCAGCAGAGAAGGGGAAAAAACATATCACTAGTTTGTTTCCTCCTGCTGCTTAAGAAAGAAATTAAAAAAAAAAAAAAAAAGTCTGATACTTGCAGGCTATTTCCTCCATTTGGAGACCCCTGGCCTTCCTGCCTGTTACCCCCTCAATACTTACTGTTAGGACTTGACACTTTTCCCTGAAATGCAGGAAAAGAGCAAGGATGCTCTGTTTCAAGACTATTATTCAAGTCCTAGCTAGTACAGAAAGACCTAAAACAAAACAAACAGAAAAACCTGAAATAAAAGGTAGATGATTAGGAAGAAAAAATAAAACTGTCTTTATCTGAAGTCAACATGATTGTCTATGCAGAAAATCCCAAAGACTCTGAAAAAAGGAAAAGAATAAAAATCCTGGAAGTAATAAGCAAATATAGCAACATCATAGGATACAAGGTCAATATAAAAAAGCCAACTATTTTCCCATATCAGAATAAACTACTGGAATTTCATATTTTGAATGAAAAAAAAAACCATTTACAACACCACCACCACCAAAAAAAGGACTCAAATATAAAACTAATACATTACAGGGATATACAGAAAAACAAAAACTGATGGAAGAAATCAAAGATCTAAATAAAGGGAAAGACAGTCCATATTCATCACTCAAGACAATTCAGTATTGTTAAGATGTCAGTTCCTTCCAATATAATCTACAAATTCAATGCAATTCAAATTAAAATCCCAGCTATTTTGGAGACGCTGACAAATGATTCTAAAGTTTATATAGAAAGGTAAAGCAACAGAATAG
This sequence comes from Bos taurus, assembly GCF_002263795.3. Taxonomy (NCBI): domain Eukaryota; kingdom Metazoa; phylum Chordata; class Mammalia; order Artiodactyla; family Bovidae; genus Bos; species Bos taurus. The sequence continues at coordinate 13,136,027 of NC_037355.1, read as the reverse complement.
CCAATGGAATATGGAAGGAAAAAGAGGATTTACACATTACCTGATTTCAAGACTTATACAAAGCTACCAAATAACATGTACAAATAACCAGATGTTCAAGCTGGATTTAGAAAGGCCAGAGGAAACAGAGATCAAATTGCCAACATCTGTTGGATCATCAAAAAAGCAAGAGAATTACAGAAAAACATCTACTTCTGCTTTATTGACTATGCTAAAGCCTTTGACTGTGTAGATCACAACAAACTGTGGAAAATTCTTAAAGAGATGGGAATACCAGACCATCTCACAACCTCCTCAGAAACCACACAACCTCCTGAGAAACCAGTATATAGGTTAGGAAGCAACAGTTAGAATGGACATGGAACAACAGACTGGTTCAAAATTGGGAAAGGAGTATGTCAAGGCTGTATATTGTCACCCTGCTTATTTAACTTACATGCAAAGTACATCATGCAAAATGCTGGGCTGGATGAAACACAAGCTGAAATCAAGATTACTGGGAGAAATATCAATAACCCAGATATGCAGATGACACTACCCTTATGGCAGAAAGCAAAGAAAAATTAAGCCTCTTGATGAAATTCAAAGAGGAGAATGAAAAAGCTGGCTTAAAACTCAACACTCAAAAAATGAAGATCATGGCGTCTGGTCCCATCAGTTTATGGCAAATAGATGGAGAAACAATGGGAACAGTGACAGACTTTATTTTCTTGGGCTCCAAAATCACTGTGGGTGGTGACCACAGCCATGAAATTAAAAGACGCTTGCTCCTTGGAAGAAAAGCGATGACAAACCTAGACAGTATATTAAAAAAGAGACATTATTTAGCCTACAAAGGTCCATATAGTCGAAGCTATGGTTTTTCCAGTAGCCATGTACAGATATGAAAGTTTGACAATAAAAAAGGCTGAGCTCTGAAGAATTGATGCCTTCAAACTGTGGTGCTGGAGAAGACTCTTGAGAGTCCCCTGGACTGTAAGGAGATCAAACCAGTCAATCCTAAAGGAAATCAACCTTGAATATTCATTGGAAGGATTGATGCTAAAGCTGAAGCTCCAATACTTTTGCCACCTGATGCTAAGAACCGACTCATTGGAAAAGATGCTGATGCTGGGAAAGATTGAAGGCAGGAGGAGAAGGGGACCACAGAGGATGAGATGGTTGGATGGCATCACAGACTCAATGGACATGAGTTTGAGCAAGCTCTGGGAGATGGTGCTGCAGCCCATGGGGTCGCAAAGAGTCGAGCACTTTGAGTGACCAAACAACAACAACTAATATCCAAGACAGGGCGTTATTGGTGAAAGAAGCCCATAGCTTAATGGAACAGAATAGAGTGTCCAGGTACAGATCCACTGAAATATAGTCACCTGATGAAATAAAAAAAGGTATAGATGATGCATAATACTATGTAAGTTTTAGGTGTACAACGCAGTGATTCACAAGTTGTAAAGACTATATTCCACTTATAATGGTTATATAATTTTGACAATAGTCCTGTGTTATACAGTATATCTTTATAGCTTATTTATTTTATACATAGAGGTTTATACCTTTTAACCACCTACTACCATGCTCCTCCCCACTTCCCTCTCTCCACTGATAACCACTAGCTTGTTCTCTGTATCTGTGAGTCTGTTTCTTTGTTGTCATATTCATCAGTTTGTTTTAGTGAACTGATTTTCAACAAAGCCCTAAAGGCATTTAAATTGAGAAAAGACAGTCTTTTGACAAATGCTTCAACAACTCTACATCTATGCAAAAAAAATGAACCTAGACACAGACCTTACACTTTATACAAATGTTAACAAAAATGAATCACAGACCTAGATATAAAATGCAAAACTATTAAATTTCTAGAACACAGAAGATAGGAGATCTATGTGATCTTGGGTTTCATGAAAAGTTTTTGAATACAACAGAAAAATCACATTCCATTTTTTTAAAAAATACATGGATTGGCTTTCATTAAAAATATTTTACCCTGCAAAAGTCATTTCTAAGAAAATGAAAGGACAAACCACAGAGTGGGAGAAAATATTTGCAACATATATATCTAATAAAGAAGTTGCATTTAAAATATACAAAAGAATTAGTAAGAAAATAAATTGCCTAATTAAAAAATGGATAAAAAATGTGAACAGGTCAAGTAAAGACATACAGACAGTTCATAAATTTATGAACAAATGCTCAATGTCATTTGTCATTGTTGTTGTTCAGTCACTAAGTTGTGTCTAACTCTTTGTGACCCCACAGACGGTAGCCCATCAGCCTCCTTTGTGCATGGGATTTCCCAGGCAAGAATAGTACAGTGGATTGCCATTTCCTTCTCCAGGGGATATTTCTTACCCAAGGATCAAACCCACATCTGCTGCACTGGCAGGCGGATTCTTTATCACTGAGTCACCAGGGAAGCCCATTATGTGTATTAAGGAAATGTAAATTAAAACAAAAGTGAGATGCCATAACACATTTATTAGAACCATTAAATCTAAAACAATGACAATGTCAATTTCAGGTCCAGATGCAGAACAAGAGGAATTCTCATTCATAATTAGAAATATAAAATGATACAGCACTTTTGTAAAATAATTGGGCAGTTTCAACTTTGTACAAAGCTGAAGTCTTAACATATGATCAAGTATTTTTAATTTCACACTCTAGCTATTTAAAAAACATGTATCTAGGTAAAAACCTACATATGTTTCTAGCAGCTTAATTCATAATGACCAAAAACTGGAAGGAACCAAGAGTCCATAGGTTAGTAACTTTGAAATAACTTATATATGTATGCTGGAATTGAACAATTAAGTAAAGAAATGATGATGGTGGTGGCCAAAATGCTGGAATGGGAGTTATAGACAAGCAAGGGGACAAGGTCAGAATGTTTCAGGTGATAATGATTACAGCAGGAGACATTAGTGTGAACTAATACTTAGCTTAATATAAATACAGATGGTTACATGCTGAAATATTCATAGATATGTGTTAGTATACATAAATATTTTCTTGTTCAGTCAGCTGACAGGATCTATAAGGAATTACAAACCAATAGCATACTCAGCCCTCCAGTCTTGGTTTCTAACACTAAACTCCAATAAAAGGAAGCAGAGCTCTTCAGGGGAAAATGGCTTATTCTAGGGCAGGAAATATGAGCCTGGACTATCTTCTAGCATCAGAAAGTATAGAAGAAGTACTCAAACAGAAACACAACAATGGGGTTCGTTGAAAGTGGTTTATTTAATAACCAAGGTGGGACAAACGATTTGAGCAACAAAGTGAACAAGGTAGTACTTGGACTATAATAAGTAAAAAGTAACTAGCCATGAGCTCATATTGATATTAAACACTGACTGAGTTAATAAATATTAAAATCTCCTGTGCAGAATGCCTAATTTATGTGGATACGCCACTGAGAAGGAGGGGTGGTATAACCCCCCACTTCCTTCCAAACAGTATATTACGAAAACAGAGGGAAAAACGGGTAACTTTACAGTGGAGAAAGTTAATACTGCACAGCTTCAGGCTGGTGATCAACAGTGGTACATCATTTTTTGAAAAGTGAAAAGTCATTTGAGAGAATTTACCCCTGATAAGACATGACCAAATGACATTTTACCTCTCTGGTCTTTCTCCAAGAAAACAATTACCCCAATATAATCAATCATAGGAAAAACAGTAGACAATTCCCATGTGAAGGACATTCTACAAAACACCTGATTTATACTCCTCAAAACTGACAAGGTCATCAAAAACAAGGAAAATCTGAGGAATTGTCACAGCCAAGGGGAGCCTAAGGAAACATGATGACTAAGTGAAATGTGGTATCCTGAAGCAGAACACCTGCATGGGGAGGGGAGGGAGACCAGGAACAATTATCAAAAGACAAATGATATACAAGAAAATAATATTCTGTAACTTATATGAAAGATAAGCATTAGTATCACTAACATGCAAAGAGCTAACCAGACATTGAAAAAAAGAAAAAAAAGCCAGAAACCTAAGAGCAAAATGGGTAAAAGACATGAACAGATCACAGAAACATAAAAACAAGACATCTTTTAGATATGTGAAAAAAATCTTCAATCTCACTGAGCATTAGGATAAGTACAGATGTAAACTACATAAAATACTAATTTTTACCTATCAGATGTCAAAATCCAAAAGTGAACCACATTATTTCTATGGGAGAAGCTGTGGAGAAAAAGCACTCTCATGCAATGCCAATGTAAGTACAAAGTATCTATAATCCCACCAAACAGATCAAGTTTATCAATTGTAGTCAACCCTTTGGGAATTTATATATTCCCAAATATCACTTCTGGAAATTTACCTGACAGAATAAATCTCATTTCTGGGGATGTATATGATAGAATAAACCTAATGTACAAAGTTATTCATCAAAACATAGTTTATAGTAGCAAAAGGTTGGAAATAGTTAATTACTAGTTTAATAAACTATGGAACATTCAGAATTGAATTTCCATGTGATTATAACAAAGAAAGAAGTAATCCACGTTCTGTTACAGACAGATTCCCTGGGACAAGCTGAAAAAAGAAGTGAAAAAAGCAACCAAAAAAAGAAAGAATGGGAAACAGTGTTTAGACTCACTACTTGGTGTGGTTCTCTGAGCAGCAGAATCAGCTCCATCTGATTAGAAATGCACCTTCCAAGGCCCAACCCAGATCTACTGAATCAAAATCTGCATTTTAAGACATTGCCAGGTATGTACAGGTGCACCTAAACTTAAAAAGCCCTAATATAATAGATTCCCATTTAAATAAAAGAGGGCTCATACTTTCTTTCAACTGAATAAAGAAACACTGGAAGGACAAACAAGAAACCAGAAAGAATGTATACCTATAGCTGAGTGACTGTACACTGCAGTTTATCTGGGACTGTCCCAATATATGCCAGTTGTTCCAGCATAATCGTTAATAAAACCTCTCTCACTCTCAGTGAAAGAGACACGGTTTAGATGAGAAACAAATGTCACCCTACGTGGAGGAAGCCTAAGGTACAGAGAGGAAGGGATGTGAATTTTTACTTTCTCTGTATCACTTACATTTTTCTAAAAACCATGTTAATATACTAACAATTTTAAAGTATTTTAATTTTTAAAGACAAAAGTTGTCAGGAAAAATAGGTATCTGAGAAGAGCAGTTGTCTAAGAACAGAGAAACAATGGATAAGCAATAAACCCAGGGATAAGCAATGTTGGGGCAAAAGGCAAAGACAACTTCACGCTGGAAGAAGTTAGGAAAGGGAGAACTAGGAGCGTAGCGTCAAAGACAACAGCAGAGCAGACTTTCAAAACAGACTATGCATAATAGTATCAAATGCTGCAAAAGGGTCCACTAAGACTAAGACAAAGACAAAAACTGGATTTGACTACAATTTGGTGGCTTTTTCCAGAAATGATTCAGGTGGAGAGGTATTAAAGGAGCAAGACTGCATGTATTAGGTTGAAATTTAAGTGGAAATGCAGAAACAAAAGCCAGGACTATCTGCTACTGAAGCTAGAAACACAAATGAGCTGATCCCTTTAAAAACTTTAGAAAACTCATTTTAGATAAAGTGGGAATAAAAAAAAACTCACCTGGGATTTGTTCATTTTTCACTCTTAGTGGAGGAGGGAGAGCTGAGGGAGAAAGAAGGAAGTAAGAACTTGGCTTGTCCTGTAGTTTCTGGATTCACCAGCCTACACAGCTCCACACACAAGACACTTACCTGCTCATGTGTGGCTCCCATTTATGTTGACCTTAGACCTGATACTTTTCACCGAGTGAATGTAAACTTTTGCTTCTTACTGATTTATTACCGGGTTTCCCTGGTGGCTCAGTCCATAAAGAATGCTGGAGACCTGGGTTCGATCCCTAGGTTGGGAAGATTTATTACCAATTTAGGTTTTGTAACACAGAAAAATTAAAAACATGAGAGGATTTTTAACACAGAACAGTAAAGTAAAGGATACACTAGGGATTTGTCATAACTGAGGTTCTAGGGGGTAAAAACACCTTCTCACTGCTGTTTAGTCACTAATCCTATCTGACTCTCATCTGCTGACACCATTAATCCTATGAGATCAGATAATCAAAGAAACCTCTGAAAAAAGGGATGGGAGTGTTTAAGGCAAGATTTATTTTTTAAAAAAGTCTGTTCTAAGCTGCTTACAATTTTCAAAAGGATCTTTTAATAAAAAACTAACTCTGACCTAACAAAATGACAAAATGGGCTGTGGCCCAAGAATCTGCAGACCTGACTTTCAACTGTGATTCTGTCACTAACAAACTGCATGATCTGAGCCAGTCATCTTCTCGGGCTCATTTCTTTTTGCATCTTTCAATAAGAAACTGATAACCCAAAAAGGACCTGTCTGCACTACCATCCTGGGAGCAGGAATCTCAGCATTTCTCTAGAAGCCATCAATAATGGAACACTGCTCGAGGGCAGCTAACCTCAGGAAAAGGTGAATGGAGAGTTAGGAGGAAGAGGTGTTAGGCTCGGATAATGACAGAATTTTAACTATGGCTGGTGAGCCTTTCAACCCGAACTATGGCTTCACAAATTTCTAAAGAGGTGACATTTCCTGTGTAGCCTGTGTGCCCACCCCGCTCATCTCCAGCTCACCTCTCTTCTTAAATTTGTCCCAGACCTTCCACCATCACACAGCCTTCGATGGCTTCAGGACACCGTGTCATGATTATATACAACAAATAACAAATGAAGATATAACAAATAATAACTTAGGATCCGAGTAATGTTAACAGAGCCAGGAAAAGGCTTTGGTGGCTAGGTGGTCCAGCCCCTTCCAATCCATTTCACAAACGACTTAACAGAGGGGTCCAAGCTCCAGCCGCCTATACAGAACAAATACAACAGCAGCTGACAAAACGTGGGCGCTCAAAACAACCCAAAGAGGCAAGCACTATAGAGGTCTGCATTTTACAGATAAGAAAACCAAGGCTCTAGGCGGCAATTTGGTCCGGGAAATTCATTTATTTCTGGGCCCTGCAGGAGACAATGGTCTCCTACAGCCTCCCGGCTCCCCGTAAGCCTGGCGCAGGAGAGACGTATACGTCACTACGTGAAGTGCGCACAAACATGTCACACAGGCGCAATCGCTCTTCCCCTACCTCCTGTCCGCCGCCCCCCCACCCCCGTGGGCCCAGCTCACACTTCACGCACGCGCACTCCCCACCCGCGGCCACAGGACAGCGCCGCCCGCTCCGCTGAGGGGCGGAACACCTGCAGACCGAGTGAGCCTGAGAGGCCGCGTTCCCACACGGGACTCTGGCCCCTTAAGTCGGAAGCGCCCCCGCCTGCCGTCCCTTCAGTTCTGCAGACGCTGCAGACTCCCGGGGTCACGCAGTGTTCGCGGGGCTCCAACCCACCACCCGGCACCGCTGCCTCGGCCGGCTCTCCCAGTCGCGCGGAGCCCGCTCGGCCCTCGCCCCCACCCTCCGGGGCTCACCCGCAGCTCCCTCGCCCGTGGACCTGAAGGATAGGGATTGTTTCCCACGAGGGGCTGGAGGCCGCGGAAGGACGAGCCAGCAGCAGAAGGCGGGGATGCACATGCGCAGAGGGAGGGAGCGGCGCGGCGCGGCGCGGTGCGGTAGCAGAGAGCTGGAACTTAGCTCCTGGTAGTTTGCTTTGGAAAACTGGCTCTACCTTTAGAAGCATGCCTCGCTCCTAAATTGTAAAAGTAAGCTAATAGTAGTACAGTACCTAACGGTTTTTATGAAGATTCGGGATGTTTGTCTTGTACAAGCACTTAGGATGAGTTCCGGCACATAAATTGTTCAGTATGTTTCTTAAGATTATCTTTCCAAATATACACCATGCCCACTCTAGAAATCAGCTGGAGAGTTTCTGCCTTATTGACTGAACTGAGAGATTACTATCTGTTATACTCACTCCTGCTACCTGAACCCTGGATTCTGTCCGTGTCCCATAGAGATATGTCAAAGCAGTGTGCATTTTTGACTAGACACATCAAGTGGCACATGAATTTTATTTATGAAAGTGAACAGATGTTATTTTAGTTTTGATAAACTTATCTTCTAGCAGTTTAGACAGCAAATTTATGTAAAGTAAAATGATATCTGTGAGCAGCAGAGTTGTTCTCTGGAATGAGGAAAAAAGCGACCTAGCAGTTCAGTATTAATAAAAGTTGTTCATATATGCGAAACTGTTCATACATTAAGACTTTCTCATCTCTCCAAACCAACTATGTTTTCCCTGGAACCAAATATATATTCTTTTATGTGGGCATTCTCATGACATTTTTAACACAGTATAATCATATGACCTGTTAGTTTATGATGAACTTTTCATAAAAGAATATGTAGTTAACTCTTTCTGGTCAACGTCATTTAAATTTTTTTAATAACTTTAAGTTGCTCAGATTGGTCCCATGTACTCTTCACCCAGTTTCCCTTAATTGTTAACATTTTGCAAAACCGCGTACATTTAGCAAAACTAAGAAAGTGATATGGGTACAATTCTAATGAAACTAGAGTTTATTCGTTTTTCCATTAATGCCCTTTTTTACTGATCTAGGATTCAATCCAGGCTACCACAGTATGTTTAGTCATCACATGTTTGGTCTCATCCAATCTATAATAATTTCTTGGTCTTTCTCTTTTATTACCTTCAGATGTTTGAAGACTAGTGGTCACATATTTTGAAGAGTGTCCCTGAATTTAAGTTTGTCTGATATTTTCTCCTGATTGGACTAAGGTTTTAAATTTTTAGAAATATCTCAGAGAGGATGTGTCCTTCCTATATATGAGGGGACACATGATTATCAACATAACTTATATTAGCCTTGGTTACTTCGTTAAGGTCGTGTCTGACAAGTTTCTCCATTATCTTTAGGATTTTTCCCTTTCCAATCTATGCTTAGAAGTGCAGTGTATACACTGGTTACAAAGTCTAGTGCACTCAGCGGGGGCAGAAATAAGCTGCATCTCAAATTTAGGGTGATATTTTTAAACTGCCACATTTAGTAGTAAATTTGGGTTGAGAAACTCTGAGGTTACGCAGATATACTCTTCCTGCTTAGAGTTTTGGCCACTAATTTTACCTTTCATTGGTGGATCTTGCACGCAACACTTATTACTGTGGTATTCCAATTTAATATTTCACCTTTTTCTTCTTTATTAATTGGAAATCTTCTGTAAGGGAAGATTTTCATTCCCCAAATGTATTTATAACATCATTTATTTATATCAGTATGGATATTTGTTTTATTCCCAACTGTCGGGGGAGTGTGTAATTTCCTCGGTTCTGTCTCAATGCAAAGATCTGAAATGGCAGATCAGTGTTACAGCTTTGTTACAGCCCAGTTTTATTTGGCGAGCAAAGGATGGTACATCCTGGAGATGTGAAGACACGCTGACCCAAAAAGGACAGAGGTTCAATGTTGGCTCCTCTTTTTATAAAAACGTTTTGTCTCCTTCCGCTGAGCCTGTCCTGTGTAAATGGGGCTAGCCAGGAGGTCTGTTTGTTTCACCTGTGGTACTCACTCTGGTCCTCAGATTTTCTTTTGTTCCATTTTCACGAGCTTTTTCCTTTCTTTGTCTTTTAGCCACTGCCATTTTGGACTCTTTTTTCCTATTCTAACTACCTAACATTCCCCCCTCAAGAGATGGGAGGCCCAATTCTTTGGGAATAGGGGTGTTGAGGTCTCTCTGGCTACTTCCTGCTGAGCTGGGATGACGAGGGGCATTGGGCCTCCCTCTCTTGCTAGTCTCAAGCGTCAGAGTCCTTATAGCAGTGTTCATCTAAGGGTGAATGATATTTTCTGTGGTTGGGTGTAGTTTTCTATATCCTTGTTGAAGTGGCATTGCATGTTGTAGCTTGTTGACCTGAGCAGACAAAATGGGTTAGACAATTGCTAATATATGGAGCAGTCATAAGCAGCATTAATATGGTGATAACATGGGTTAGTAGATGCATTAGCCAACTCCAAATTCCCCTTCGCCAGAAGAAGGATCCCCCAAAGAGAGATTATAGCCACCTTGAGGACTCTCCAGCTCGTTCTTTGAGATCCCATAGGATCTTAATTTTTTTTTTTTTTTTGAGGACTGTGAGACTTTCTTTAACTTTTCTGGAGGTATTTACCCAGCAACAACACGTCTCATTCAAGACGCCTCAAGTCCCTCCTTGTTCAGGGATCAGGAAATCTATCTTCTATCTGTTTTGTTGTACAACCACTGTCAAGCTGTGTTGGCTCTTTAGAGCTATCCTGAGAAACCTTATTCCTGGAAACTTAAATTGAGAATGTTCATTAGAATGACACTCATTTGTAGTCCTGGATAGATATCTGGAAGAAACACAAGCTAGAATCAAGATTGCCAGGAGAAATATCAATAACCTCAGATATGCAGATGACACCACCCTTATGGCAGAAAGTGAAGAGGAACTCAAAAGCCTCTTGATGAAAGTGAAAGAGGAGAGTGAAAAAGTTGGCTTAAAGCTCAACATTCAGAAAACGAAGATCATGGCATCCGGTCCCACCACTTCATGGGAAATAGATGGGGAAACAGTGGAAACAGTGTCAGACTTTATTTTTCTGGGCTCCAAAATCACTACAGATGGTGACTGCAGCCATGAAATTAAAAGACGCTTACTCCTTGGAAGGAAAGTTATGACGAACCTAGATAGCATATTCAAAAGCAGAGACGTTACTTTGCCAACAAAGTTTCGTCTAGTCAAGGCTATGGTTTTTCCTGTGGTCATGTATGGATGTGAGAGTTGGACTGTGAAGAAGGCCGAGCGCCGAAGAATTGGAGCGCCGAAGAATTGGAGCGCCGAAGAATTGATGCTTTTGAACTGTGGTGTTGGAGAAGACTCTTGAGAGTCCCTTGGACTGCAAGGAGATCCAACCAGTCCATTCTGAAGGAAATCAGCCCTGGGCTTTCTTTGGAAGGAATGATGCTAAAGCTGAAACTCCAGTACTTTGGCCACCTCATGCGAAGAGTTGACTCATTGGAAAAGACTCTGATGCTGGGAGGGATTGGGGGCAGGAGGAGGAGGGGACGACAGAGGATGAGATGGCTGCATGGCATCACTGACTCGATGGACGTGAGTCTGAGTGAACTCCGGGAGTTGGTGATGGACAGGGAGGCCTGGGGTGCTGCGATTCATGGGGTCGCAAAGAGTTGGACACGACTGATCTGATCTGATGTGATCTGATAGATATCTGAGATTTCCCAGGGGCTCACAGGTGTACTGAGTGCCCTCTTATATTTTCTTCCATGGCTTGACTCTTGAGTAGTGAATCCAAGAGTTGTGCCCTGGAACCTTGTCTGCTGTGGGGGTAGAAAGTATAACAGGGTAGGGGCCCTTCCGTGTAGGCTGGAGTTGAGCCTTTGGGGATCCATCTTTCCAGACTTTAATTAGGACTTGAGTCCCTGGAGCATATAGTGGTGGCTCTTTAGAATCTTTTGGGTCCTGGTTGACACCCCACAAGGGTATTTCTTGTTGGAATTGCCCAGTGGCCATGGTGTAAGACCAGAGGGCTTGAGCCTCTGGATCTAGGAAGAGGTCATTGATATAAACAAAATGTCTCCCATATAGCATCTCATAAGGGCTAAGACCAACCTATTCCTTAGGGGCAATATGGGTGTGGAGGAGAGCTATGGGTAAAGGCTTCTTCCATTCAAGGGAAGTCTCCTGTGTTATCTTTGTTATTGGTGATTTTAAGAATTGGTTGGCTCTTTCTACTTTGCCTGAAGACTGAGGCCTCCAGGCACAATGGAGGCAATAAGTAATGCCCAATGCTTTAGAGACCCCTTGGGTGACCTTAGAAGTAAATGATGTCCCATTGTCCCTTTGTAATGACCTGGGCAGACCAAATCTTGGAATGATTTCATCGAGCAGTTTTTTTTTTTTATACTACCTCCTCAGCCTTCTCAGTCCAGGTGGAAAAATCTTCAGTCCACCCTGTGAATGCGTCTATCATGACTAGTAGGTATTTATACTCTTGAGAAACTGGCATCTGTGTGAAGTCCATCTGCCAGTCCTCTCCTGGGTATGTCCCACGCTGTTGGACAGCCTGGGTCAACTGGAGTCTTCTAGCTCCTTGGAGTTGTTATTGGCAAGTGGAACAATTGGAAACCACTTGACTTATAGTCATTTTGGAGGCCTGTTCCTCTGAAGGACCTTTCTAGTAATCTTTGGAGGGCCTTCTCCCCTAAATGAGTGGTGGCATGTAAGGAGTTAACCAACTTCCAGTGGAGGTTCCCAGGCAGAAAAAAGAGTCAAGGAGTCCCTCCTTTTGGAACCACAGCATATCGTCTTCTTGAAAGTCCTCACTCTTAGCTTTAAGAGTCTCACTTTCAATATATGAAGGAGTTTCTGGCAAATTAGTCTGCGGAACTAAGGTGGCAACCCCTATTAGGTCATGGTTCTGTAATGCTTCTCTCTTAGCTGCCTGATTGGCTGCTTGGTCCCTTGTGCCACTTCCGTGCTCCCTTTTTGGTGTCCTCTGCAATGGGAGACTGAAATCTCAGCGGGCAGATGGACTGCCTCCAAGATCTAAGGATTTGATCACCATACTTGATTTGGAACCCTGGGGTGGTCAAGTAGCCTCTTTCTTTCCAAATAGTGGCATGTGCAGGTAGCACCAGAAAGGCATACTTGGAGTCAGTGTAAATGACTACTCTTTCTTTTTCCCAGCTCTAAAGCTTGAATCAGGGCTATGAGCTCAGCCAATTGGGCTGAAGTACCCGTGGCAAAGGTTTAGCCTCTATGATCTCAAAATCGGAGACTACTGCATATCTGGCTCTTTTTCCATCCAAGACAAAGGTGCTTCCATCAGTGTGCCAGATTTGCTCAGAATTGGTCAGAAAATCTTCTGACAATCTCTCTTGGGGTTTTGAACAATGGTCCAAAATTTCTAGGCAAGAGTGAAGGGAGAGAGCCCTTGGGGGTAGACAGGAGGATAGCTGGGTTAAGAACCTCACAAGGGGATATAGTGAGGCCCGGATTTTCCATCAGCACTGCTTGATATCTGTGGATCCTTTGATCAGACACCTATAAATGGCTTCTCCCATTCAGGAGTTGTTTCATTTGGTAGTTGGTAAAAATAGTTTGCCCCCAAGAGAAAGTTTTAAAGCATCTTCTATCAGGACTGCAATAGCTGCAAGATTTCGAAAGCAGAGAAAGATCTCTTCCCAGTAAGGGAGTAGGACACTCAGGGACCACCAGAAACTGGTGGGAAAATATTTGTCCATCCAAGCAACAAAGAAGTGCTTGGGTGAATCTTTTTGTAGTTGTTTTTCCTGTAGCACCCACAATGGTACGGGTTTGGGAGGAGAAGGCTCCAGAATAGGAGGTCAGGACAGAGTAGGTAGCCCTTGTGTCAACCAAGAAATTCTCGGACCTACCTGGCACATCTTGCTGCACTCTTGGCTCCAGCCCCATGATGGTTATCTGTGACAGGTGGGCTGGCTGGAGTGAGCCACTTCAGTCCTGTCAACCATCGTGAGGGAAAGCTCGGTGCTTAACCTTGAGGCTCTTAGGTCCCAAGGACAGTGTACTGTCCAGTGTCCCAATTGATGGCATTTGTAGCAAGCCATTTTAGGAGACTTGCCACGGTTTGGACACTCTTTGGCCCAAAGTCCCGCCTGTATACAGATTAGGCATTTACCTCATGCCTTGTCCTTTGAGTACTCGGAGTTTGCCATAGGGCTTCCCTGGATGGCGGCCAGCATCTGGGCATGCCTTGTCTCTTTCCTTTTCTCCCTTTCCTGGGCCTTGGCCTCCCTCTCCTGTTCTGTTATAAAAGGTATTTATGGCTGTCTGGACCATCTCATCTAAAGAGGCAGCAAGGTCCTGCTTCTCTAGCTGTTGTAATTTTATCCTGATGTCTGATGCACTTTGGGAAAGGAATCTGTCCTTTAAAATCACCTGTCCCTCGTAAGAGTCTTTAAGTCCAGATTGGTAAACTTTTGGAGGGCCTCTGTTAGACTTTCCAGAAAGGCGATGATGTTCTTGTTAGACTCCTGAGTTATTGCTGAGACCGGGCACATTCCCACAACTAATAGGCTTCCTTCTATTTCCATGGGTGGACTTCCTTAGGGGTGAGTTTTTCTGAAGTTTATCCTACCTAGTACTGTTGCAACCTGAGAGCTGGGCATCCCTGGGTCGGGTGCAGATCCCCAGGCAGATTGAGGCATAACACCCTCCTGGAGATCAAAGCCCTGGGCAGGTTGAGGCAAGTCAGCCTCCTGAGAATTGGGTCCCTGGGCAGGTGGAGGCATGTCGACTTCCTGGGACCCTTGGACTGGCAGATTCCTGAGTAGGTTGAGGTGTGACAACCTCCCGAGGACCTGGTTCCTAGGCAGGTCGACCTCCTGGGACCCCTGGACTGGCGGATCCCTGAGCAGGTTGAGGTGTGACAACCTCCCAGGGACCAGATCTCTAGGCATGTCAAGGCAGGTTAAGCTCCTGGGACCCCAGGCTGGTGGATCTCCGAGCAGGCTGAGGCATGACAACCTCCCAGGGACCAGATCCCTAGGCAGGTCGAGGCAGGTCGACCTCCTGGGATCCCAGGCTGGAGTTGGGCATCCCCAAGTCTCCAGCATGACTAGGGCTGGGTAGGATTAAGGGGTTGTAATCTTAACTCATTGCCAGTTTCTTCACCACGGATGGGAATAGGTACCATGATGTAAAGCAATCCAAGCCTGTGGCCTGAGACTGAACCTGGCAAAATAGCCATAAGCCTTATCCTCTTATTGCTCTGAGATAGTATAATTTCCTCCTCTAGTCCTCAATAAGAGCAGTTTAGGATGTTTCCAATGGTAAACATTTCATTGTAATAGGCCCACTTTAGGTAATAACAGAAGTAATGACAAATGAGTGGGTTATCTGGTCCTGTTAGGGGCATTAAGAATATTTTAATAATAAACTTGGTGGAGCATTGTTGCCTACATGGGTGCAGAGTCCTGGTTGTAGGAGTTAGTAAGTGGCTTAAGGACAAATTGATAATAGGCAACAGACCAGATGTTCCATAAAAGTGGAGTGGAGATTTGATCTGAGGGTATGTTTGTAACTTTAGGAGAAGGGTGGTAAGGGTTTGGGCTCAAACAGCCTGAAGGGCTAACTCCCAAGGTAATAAACATTGTCCCTGGAAGCCCAGTTGCCCTTGAAGGGATGCCACCCACAGATGGACTTCTGGCAGGTATTGTGTGCCTCACCCACCCTAGCAGGTCCACTGAGAGGGGCTGTTGTCACACATGTAGGAAACGTGGAAGATGAAGGCCTGAATCTCTAGAGGGGTATACAGTATTTCCCTCCCAAGGGCCAGCTGTCTTCTGGTGGTCCTGCCAGAAGATTATAGACGCAATATTGTGGGCCCAGATGGGCCTCATGAAAAGAGCCTGAAACAGGACTGAAGGGGGCAGGGCGCAACTTTTGAAAGAATAACATAGCCCAAGGGCATAGCATAAAATGATTACAATAAAATGGGTCCAAGATAGCAGACAAGTCAAATTTAACTAAACCTTGATCCTCAATCTGCAAGCTAAATAACATACCCAGAGGCACCAGAACAGTTCCAAGGCACTATCAAAAGACCAAGGACTGGGTGGTTCCCCAATTGTTGGAATGATCCTCCCACTCATTAGCATATGAAATCACCCAGCTCACAAAAACTAAGCACACATTTCATGGCTGCCACACTCACCCTCTGTAATGGCACACACTCTGTGGACTGTGCTTCTCTCTGAATCCAAACAAATCTACCTCTTACCTATTGCTGTGTCTCTCACTGAATTCTTTTTGCAATGAGATATCAAGAACCTGAGCTTCATTAGGTCCTGAAACGAGGCACCATGGGCTTTCGCCTAGCTCAAGTCCTGGTAGAAACCAACTGAGTGACTGAGCATAGCACATAGTACCTGCCACGTGGGTTTGAGTCCCAGTCTTGGGTAAACAGTTTCAAACACAACTTTCAGAAATGGAAAGATGATGACCTGCTCTATACTTTGTAAACAGTGGCATAGATGGAGAGAGGAACTGAAGGATGGGAGGAAAAAGCAGTGGGAAAAACGTACCAAGGAACCCCTTTCAAAACTTGCTGGAAAATCTGCTATATACCTGACCTGTGCACACTATTTTCATTGGCTTGATCACTGGCACAAAGGAGGTTAGGGACAGAAGAACCCTCACCCGCCTGGGCAACAGCTCCTAGGGTGCAGCAGACAGAAGAGCCTTTGGGACACACTGGGGAGTAGCCCCTGCCAGAGTCCCTCAATTGCACCCACTGCTGCTCGTCTGTTTGCAGGGGATTTGAGGAAACAAGAAACGAGAGATTGTAAAGGAATTAAGATTTTGTTAGCCATATGTCCTTCCAGACATGGGGGCGAGAACCTCCTACCTTAACCGGAGGTCTTCTGGAATCTGAGACTGAGCCACGTGAGCTTTCTGCTGTTTGTTCTTGTCCCAGTTGCCAGCATCCTAGGCTTCTCGTCACTTCCACTGCACTGGGTTTCCTTTGCATTCAGCTTCCACCATGTGAGATTTCACCAAGCTGGGCTTCTGCTGTGCTTGGTCTCTGCCTCGATGGGGCTGAGCTGGGGTTGTTTCAGCCAGGTTAAATCTGAGACATGTCGGATTTAAGGTACCAGATATGTCGGGGGGAGTGTGTAATTTCCTTGGTTCTGTCTCACCACAGCAAAGATTGAAATGGCAGACCTGTGTTACAGCTGGGTTACAGCTCAGTTTTATTTGGCAAGCAAAAGATAGTACATCCTCGAGGCGTGAGGGTGGGCTTACCCAAAAAGGAGAGAGGCTCAATCCTGGCTCCTCTTTTTATATGTTTTGTCTCCTCCCCCTGAGCCTGCCCAGTGTAAACTGGGCTAGCCAGGAGGGCTGTTTGTTTCACCTGAGGTTCTCACTCCATCTGCAGATTTTCTTTTGTTCCATCTTCATGGGCTTTTTCCTTTCTTTGTCTTTTAGCCACCACCATTTTGGACTCCTTTTTCCTATTCTAACTGCCTAACACAACCATGGTTATTCAACCTGTTACTGAATCACAAGTCTCTGCCTGATACACAGTGAGGCCCATCAATACTAAAACAGAGTTTAGAACAGAGAAAGGCTTATTACAGATTCATACAAGGAGATGGGTGACTGATGCCCTCAGAATCCCAAAGTTACTGAAAGCTTTTGGCAAGCCCCTTTCAAAGCAAAAGGTGAGGGATGGGTGTGGTTTTGCAAATTTCTTGCTGTAGGATCTTCTTGAGGTCAGGTCGTGGCAGATGTTACTGTAAATCTCTACCAAACGAATGTTATTCTCTGTCCTGAAAGAAAGGGTAAAATCCCAAGGCATAGCTTTCAGCCTCCAAGGTCCCAGTCCTGGCTAACAGGAGGCAGATCTCATTTGGTATTTCCTTCAGGCCAGGTTCCCACACCCTACCCAGTTGTCATCCCTGAGGGAGTGAGGCACCCAGCCCAACTGGCCCTCAATCTATTCAGGGTTCCTAAATGGGAAAATCATGTCTCAAGAGACTGTGACCAAAACAGACGGCCACTGCTGTTAGGTCTCAGAGACAGGGATCGGGGAGAGGTTCACTGCTACCTCAATACCTGGGCCAATACCTAGTGGAGGGCCTTAGCAAGGGCTCTGGGGCCCTACAGAACATAGTCCCCACTCTGTTCCCTGGGCCTTCCAGCCCAAGGCTGGATGAGCCGGAGGGCCTCAAGGAGAATACCTGAATCTGACTCTTAGCTCACTCACCACCCGGTGACCACCACACCACTGAGCCTTGGCTGAATCACTTCCCTAACAGTCCCTTATTAACAGCTACTTGTAGGCAGGGCCCATTGTGGCACTGAACAATAGCTGAGCAGGACAACTAACGGTCACTTACTGACGGTTGGTTGTGGGAAGGGCCCCCTGAAGCATCGAACAATGGCTGAGCAAGATCTATTGCCTGGTATCAGAGTGCAGAGTAATGAGGCACAGCAATGGCTGCCTACTAAGGGCTGTGCTCACCCTGCTCTGGTACACCCTCTGATCTGTTTTCTTTCTGTAATTTTACCCTTTTCAGAATGTCACATGGAATTATGTGTATTTCCTGGGTTTGGCTTAGCAAAATTCATGTAAGATTCATTTATGTTGTTGCTCCCCACTTTTTTAGGTCAGTTCCTTTTCTCCCACTCTTTTCACTTCATTCAGTACTACTATATTATTATGTTGTTCAAAGTGTTCTATCTTTGGGCATCAAGAGCTATCATAGGTTAGCTTTTGAATCATCTTAAAGAGTCGGACACGACTGAACGACTGAACTGAACTGAACATATTCTTATCATTTTAAAAAAATAATATTTTTTTTTTTCCCTTCGGCTGCACTGCATGGCATATGGGATCTTAATTCCTGACCAGGGATCAAACCCATGCCCCATATATTGGAAGTGCAGAGTCTTAAGCACTGGATCACCAGGGAAGTGCCAAAAATAGCAGTTTTATTGAGATACAATTCATGTAACATACAACTCATTCATTTAAAGTGCACAATTGTACAATTCAGTCATTTTCAGTGTATTCACAGATAAGAGTGATCATCACCACAGTCAATTACAGAACACTTTCATCAACTCAAAACAAATGCCATATGCTTTAGCAGTCATCCCCGGTGCCTTCATCCCCCAATCCCATGCAACTACTAATCTATTGTTTCCATATAAATGAAATCAAACAATATATGGTCTCTTGTGACTGATTTCCTTCCCATTAGCATAATGTTTTTCAAAATTCATCCATGTTTTAGCATGTATTAATACATCATTCTTTTTTATGACTGAATAATATTCTGTTATGTGGAATATTTTTGTTTTATACCACATTTTCTTTATCCCTTCATCAGGTGATGGACGTTTGGGTTGTTTCCATCTGTTAGCTATTGTGAATAACATTGCTATAAATATTCATGTATAAGATTTGTTTGAACATGTTTTTGTTATTCTTGGGTATTTACCTAGGAATTGCTGATTCTCATGGTAATTCTATGGTTAATATTTTGAGGAACTGCCACTTTTTTTTCACAGTGACTTCACCATTTTTCATTCTCACCTGAAGTGTATGATGGTTCCTATTTTTCCATATCCTTACATACACTTTAAAAAAATTTTATTTTGGCTGTGCCACATGGCTTGCATTCCCAAGTAATTTTGCAAGGATGCTAAACATTTAAGTCCTGACTAGGAGAGCAATGGTCTAAAAGATAATACCTCAGAGGAAATGGTTAAGAACCTGAGGTTTTTATGGGGAATGTTACCTTGGGCAGATGGCGCCAGGCAGTCAACAAGGCCCAGATCCTCCCCAGGGCCAGGCTCTGAGGGGCACCTTCTGAGGTCCTTACTGGGCACACACTTCCTGACTGGTGCTCAATGTCTCTGCTTTAAACCAATTATCCATTCCTCCTCTCATATGTGATGGCAGATGTGCCATCATTTAATATGGCATCCTTATTAATAAGGCATCATTAATATGGCAATATCTCAATGGCCATAATTTAAATATGCCATTGAGATCTGAAGATTACCAGTCTGTGTTGAGTACCTTCTGCCATATAAAGGTGCAGATTGTCAAACTGGAAATGGTCCAGAAAGCCATACATGTGAAATGGACTCATGTGGCTGGAGTTGGTTGTTTCAGGAACCAGAAGAAAATGTCAGCAGTGGTAAGGTGCCAGATAGTCCCCAGAAGAGGTCAAATACTGAAGCTGGCACCTGCCAGGAGTGGGCAGGGAGGCCATGCTCCATGTAATGTGGGCTCACCAGCGAGAGACAAATGCAGGTCCAGGGCTGCTGCTCCTTAAAAGAACTCTAGCCTCACAGACACCCTTAACCCCACCCAGCCTGCCCAGCCTGTTTCCAAGGTTGCCTGCACTGCCTTCCTGCACACATGCTCACAGGCACGTGTGTGTCCACAGGCCCTGAAATGGCTGGTTCAAGCCTGGCTTTGACAGGAGTCACAGGTGTGGCATGCAGCAATAACTTCTGCATCAGAAACAGTCTTTTCCCTTTATGCTCAGTCTGTGGAGGTGGACATGTTGCCACGTTCAGAAAGGCGATGAATCCAGGCAACATTTGTTGCAACCTGGATGCTGGGAGCTGATTCCAGTTGGTCTTAGAGAGGTTATGGTAGAAAGTGAAGAAGAACTAAAGAGCCTCTTGATGAAAGTGAAAGAGGAGAGTGAAAAAATTGGCTTAAAGCTCAACATTCAGAAAACTAAAATCATGGCATCTGGTTCCATCACTTCATGGGAAATAGATGGGGAAACAGTGGAAACAGTGGCTGACTTTATTTTGGGGGGCTCCAAAATCACTGCAGATGGTGATTGCAGCCATGAAATTAAAAGACACTCCTTGGAAGGAAAGTTATGACCAACCTAGACAGCATATTAAAAAGCAGAGACATTACTTTGCCAACAAAGGTCCATCTAGTCAAGGCTATGGTTTTTCCAGTGGTCATGTATGGATGTGAGAGTTGGACTGTGAAGAAAGCTGAGTGCTGAAGAATTGATGCTTTTGAACTGTGGTGTTGGAGAAGGCTCTTGAGAGTCCCTTGGACTGCAAGGAGATCCAACCAGTCCATCCTAAAGGAGACCAGTCCTGAGTGTTCATTGGAAGGACTGATGTTGAAGCTGAAACTGCAATACTTTGGCCACCTGATGCGAAGAGCTGACTCATTTGAAAAGACCCTGATGCTAGGAAAGATTGAGGGCAGGAGGACAAGGGGACAACTTGAATGAGAGGGTTGGATGGCATCACCGGCTTGATGGGCATGGGTTTGGGTGGACTCTGGGAGTTAGTGATGGACAGGGAGGCCTGGCATGCTGCAGTTCATGGGGTCACAAAGAGTTGGACACGACTGAGCGACTGAACTGAACTGAACTGAGAGCTCTTTGTGGGCATCTACATGAGTGAAACAGTTTCATCATCACCTGCAATTTGTTTCCAGTTTCCCAATTTCCTGCCCCAAAGAGAGTTTCTTTACTGGGTTTAAAAAAAAAAAAGAAGGAAAGAAAAGTCTTCATTCTGCCCACAGTAGGAGCAACCCTAAGCCCTTTCAGTCTGTATAGTTGGTCAAGCTGGTTCTGAGACTATTAGTGGACAATATTGAGTTTCAATTTAGTTGGAGCATTAGTAAACCAGGACCTAGCAGTCAGAGAATCATCTGTGAAATGAAAGCCCCAAAGACCTGGTGACTTTGAGCTTTTTTGAGGCCACACAGAGGGAGATAAAATTTCCTCCACAGAGATAGCTGCAATTAAAGCTGAGATGCTACTGCATTTTCCAGTGTACATATCCATTTCACAAGTGAAGGTTTATTTGGTCCTTTCCCACCTTATCCATCATGGATTCAAGGTTACTCACCCTCAAAATGGACATAGGAGACTCAGGAGGTCTCTAAGGATCAGGAATTTAATTGGACAACAGCTCAGTAACAAGGTATTGTAATAGCTGTAGTAGCCATGCCAAAACCCAAAGTCCAAACCCATAAGAAATACCAGTCCCTTTATCAGAGGTTCCAATAGGCAAAAGACATCAGTGTCAGAACCTTGTACTATCTCCAATTTCAAAAGAATTGAATAAGGTGAGGGGAACTTGTGTTAAATCATGACCTGATCACTGGTGGCTAATGACAAGAAAGTCAGGCCCAACATTCTTCTCTACCTGCAGCTCTTCAGCCATGGGGTGAATATCCTGTCAAACTTATGAGACAGGGAATTAGAGCTTATAATGTTCTACAGTAATTCTAATGCAAAAACAACAGTAAAAGTGTACATCAAGGGACTTCCAGGGTCCAGTGGTTAAGATTCCAGGCTTCCAACACAGGGGGCATGAGTTAGATCCCTGCTCGAGCATTCCATGTGCCACATGGATGTGGCCCAAAAATTTAAAGAGGAAATAAATTAAAAAACGTCTTGTTTTAATATATTGTACATCAAATCTGTCCAAAGGGCCCCACCCACAAAGTCACGTTTACATTTTTTTCTTCTCCACTGCATTGTTTCTTTGAACTGGCTCAATTGGACACATGTGGACAGTTGTTTGTTTTTCTCCTACAGGAACACAGGAGCTTAACATCTGCTTGTTGCAGGCGTTAACAGCTTCCAGATCTTGCTACCTCTCGGTTGGGGGTTTGAAGGAGAGGATTGAAGGGTGGAGAGTATTGGATGCTAGGTTAAGGAGATGGCTGACACATTTGAGATTTAATTTTTCTCTTTGGTACATATCCCCAGTCTTATCTCCTCCTGTGTGCTTTCCAGCATCTGGGGAGCACTGGGCTCAGGAGCTTTTTCTTTACGCTCCCTTACATGAAGCGATGGCTCTGCCCTATAGTCCACGGTACCTTCTGCATCCCTGTCCAGTGCCTTTTCCCCCAGGGGACCAGGTAGGGCGGGGACTAGGCTGCCTGTATCCCATACAGCTCTAAAATTTTAAGACTCTTTCTTCCCTGAGGCCCCCCAGCATATTCAGGTTGATCTATTAGAGTCTTTGATCCCCTTAAGGATAGGAAGAACCTATCCCTCATTTGAAGCAGCTGAAGTTAGGGTAGATGGCGGATGAGGAATCAGTGAGACATATAGAAAATACTAATATCTCCGCACAAGAGAGACACATTTACTTTCAGGTTTGAGCAGCTGCTTGTGGCTCACTCCACCCAAAGCCTTATAGTAGCAGCTCTGGAGACTCCTGAACTCTTCTTCCATGTTCCACACGAGTTTGGTTTTTGTTGTTAATCGCTCAGTTGTGTCTGACTCTTTAAGACCCCATGGACTGTAGCCTGCCAGTCTCCTCTGTCCATGAAATTCTCCAGGCAAGAAAACCCAAGGAAGTGGGTTGCCATTTCCTTCACCAGGGGATCTTCCTGACACAGGAATCAAATGCCAGTCTCCTGCATTGCAGGCAGATTCTTTACCATCTGAGCCACCAAGATTTCTTGTCCCATATGAAGTAAAGAACAAATAACAAAATTGTAATTCAAGATGCTTGTTTCAGTCCTCATTCCTGGTACACAGTCAGCAACCACCTTTCCTATTTTGTGCCTAACAAGTTCTGCCTTTCCATTTGTTTATACTTTTGGTTTTCTTTCATAAGTTGCTAGCTTTACATTTACACCGGAATATTTCATTTTCTATGGAGTAATTGTAAATGGTATTGTGTTTTTCAGTTCAGTTCCCATATGCTCCTAGTTAGTATATGAAAATGTGATAGGTTTTGCACCCTATGATCCTTTTTGTTCTTGCTTATTAATTCTCAAAGATTTCTATAGATCCTTGGGATTTTCTACGTAGACTATATACAATATACAATGTCATTTGCAAACAGGGATAATTTTATTTCTTTTTCCTCCCAAACTGTATGCCTTTTATAGCTTGTGTATCTATATGTATGCTTTATTGTACCATCTAGTACTTCCAGTATTATGCTGAATGAATAAGCATGGTGAATGATGATGTTCCTGACTTTAGGAGGAAAACATTCAGTCCCTCAACACTAACTGTGATGTTAAATGTATGATGTTTTGTAGATAATCAAGATGAAGTTCCCCTCTACTCCTAGTTTCCTGAGAGTTTTTATTTTTATATCATGAGTAAATGTTGGATTTGATTAGATGCTTTTTCTGAGTCAGATATGATCATATGACTTTTCTTCTTTAGCCTGTTGATATGGTGAATGTCACTGATTGATTTTTTTATCTGAACCAGCCTTCCAAACCTAGAATAAACTCCACTTGATTATGGTGTATAATTCTTTTTATACATCATTGGATTCAGTTTGATAGTATTTTGCTGAGGATTTTTGCATCTAAGTTCATGTGAAATACTTGTCTATAGTTTTAGTTTTGTACTGTCTTGATTTGATGTTGATATCAGAATAATACAGATGTCATAAAATGAGGTGAGAAGTATTCTGTTTCTGAACAAGATTGTATATAATTGAAATGAATTCTTCTTTAAAATTTTCATAGAATTCTTCAGTGGGCCTGGCATCCTCTTTTTTAAGGGGATTTTTAAAAGTACAAATTCAATTTTAAAAAATGGCTATAGGACTCTTCAGATGTCTATTTCATCTTGGTCGAATTTTGTAAGTTTGTTGTTTTTGAGAAATTGATCTGTTTTTTCTAAGTTTTTGAATTTATGCTTATAAAGTTGTTCACAGTATTCTCTTATTATCATTTTAGTGAGTAAATGAGCTATAGTGAAAGTCCCTGTTTCTTTACTCACATTGATGTTTTATGTCTATTTTTATCTTTGTCAGTCTTGCTGGAGGTTTACCCGTTCTATTGATTTTTCTGAGGCACCAACTTTTTCTTTCATTGATATTCTCTGTTGCTTTCCAGTTTTCAATTTCATTGATTTCTGCTCTATCTTCAGTATTTCCTTTGTCTACTTACTGTGGGTATATTTTGTTCTTCTTTTTCTTAAGTTTCTTGGAGTAGAAACTAACATAATTGATTTGAGATCTTGCCTTGTTCCTGAAATAAGCATTTGGTGCTATAAACTTCTCACACCACTGCTTTAACTGTCTCAAATATTTTGATAGGCTGTATTTTCATTTTCATTCAGTTCTGTATATTTTTAAATTTTCCTTTGAGACTACCTCTTTTATCAACTGTTATTTAGATATATTGTTAAAATTTTCAAGTGTTCAGAGATTTTCCTGTTGTCTTTCTGTTATTGATTTCAAGTTTTATTACATTGTGATCAGAGAGAATACTCTGTATAATTTCAGTAATTTTAAATTTTATGAACTTATTTTATGACTCAGTATGGTTTCTCATAGTGAATGTTTCTATGGTACTTGAAAAATATATATATTCTGTTGATTTTGAGTAGAGTGTTTTATATATGTCACTTAGGTCCTGTTAGTTGACTGTGTTGTTCTTCTGTATTGTTACTGATTTACTGTTTAGTAGTTCTAAGAGTGGGGTGTTGAAGTCTTGAACTATTAATATAATTGTGGATTCATCTGTTTCTCCTTTCATCTCTATTATTTAAGGAGAATATCAATTCAAATGACAGTAAATTTCCAAGTGTCTTTTTTCTCTGTCTGCTTTCAAGGTTTTTTCTTTGTCTATAGATTTTTATTTTAAGTTTAATTATGATGTAACTTGGTATGGATTTCTTCAGGCTTATTTGAGATTTGCCCAGTTTATTTTATGATTATGGCTTAATTCCCCTCCCCCCCCCCCCCCCCCCCCCAATTTATGAAAGCTTCAGCCATTATTTCTTTAAGTACTTTTTCAGTTCCTCTCTCTCTCCTCTTCTTCAGGAATGTTAGCTCTTTTATTGTTATCTCAGAGATCCTGAGACTCTGTTCATTTTTTT
The DNA here is from genome assembly GCF_002263795.3 of Bos taurus. Taxonomy (NCBI): domain Eukaryota; kingdom Metazoa; phylum Chordata; class Mammalia; order Artiodactyla; family Bovidae; genus Bos; species Bos taurus. The sequence goes on along the minus strand of NC_037355.1, from coordinate 13,110,668 downwards.
AATGTCGACTGAATAAACTCTATTGATCTCAGATTCACTGATTCTGTCCTTTTAATTTCCACTTTACTATTGATCCCACACAGCTATTTACAAAATTTAGTTATTGAATTTTTTCAGTTCTCTAATTTCCATATTCTTCTCTCTCTCTCTCCCTTTCTCTGTCTTTCTCCCTGTTCCTCCCTCTCTCCCTCTCTTAACTTTTATCTCTTTGCTGAGATTTTTCTATTTTTTTCATTGGGTTTCAGGCATATTTGTAATTTTGATGATTGATAGCTGCTTTAAAATCCCAATCAGACCATTCCAGTATTTAATTCCTCTCAATGTTGGTGTCTGTCTTTTTTTCATTCAAGTTGTTATTGTCCTAGGTATTGGTATGATGAGAGATTTGCAATTGTAGCCTGGACACTTGAGATATTATATTTCAGGACAATTGGACCTATTTCATTTACTTTTTAAATAGGCAGTCCCATTGTTTAGCTGCAACATGAAAACCTGGTTGGAAGTATATGTTTTGCTTCTCGCTGGGCTTTGCTGATACTACCCTGGAAAAAGTGGAGTTCTGACTCACTTTGCCTTGTTGTAGATGGGTGGGATACATTGTCAGTCCCTGCCTCAGTCTCACTGACATCTTCCTTGAGAGAAAGGGCCCTGACTCACACCATCTCTGTCTCCAGTTGTGCATGTAAGCTCAGCTCCCTGCTAGGCCTCGCTGATACCAGGAAAACAAGGTAGCTCAGTACCTGCCTTCCACCCATAGTTCTTCTTTTTTGATGCTGAGTTGTGGAGGCTCAGCTTCTCCTGGGCCACCTGACACTACAGAAATGGGAAGTGGAGTGTCAACTAGCTCTCCCTTGAATCACTTGCTCTGCCTCATTGTTGCCAGTGGGGGTAGAAACTTAGCTGCTCACTGGGCTCCCCTGACATTAGGTGGTTGGAGGCACCAAATTACAGACCAGCCCTCCCTTATATTGCCTTATTTAATCTCATTGCTGCCAGGTCACTAAATAGGTTCAGCTACCCACTGGGCCTCACTGATACTAAAAATGGAAAGAAAGTGGAGTGCTGAGTTGTATTACCTTGCTCAGTCGGATCATTGAGGCTTAGGTCAGCACAGGAATCAGGGAGGCTAGGGATCAGAGAGGCTTAGGTCACCACAGGACTCCTCTGTCATTGCCTTTGCAGAGGAATCCAAATACCATTTGCTTCCACTAGGTGAGAGATGAAAAATCAGCTCCTGGCTCAGTCCCATTGACACTTCTGTGGTGGCTTAATCAGAGAACCTTCTGCTTCTTATTGAGCAGAGATGGAAATTCACATCCCTGCTTGTGTTGCATGACCCAGCAGGGGAAACTGAAACACTGCCTACTTTCACTAGGAAGGAATGGTGGATGAGTAGGGGAATCAGAGCACCATCATCTGCTACCACACAGCACAAAGTGGGTGAGTGGGTTCTGTTAGGCAACTCTTTTCTTGGCCCTTTGGCTAGAGGGAAAAAGCTTGGCTTTTGTTTTATTTTCAGGCTTCTGCAGTACTCTGTCTGAGATGTATAAGAGGGAACAAGAAAACCAGTGGAAATCATCACCATTGCTCTAGTGGTACTATATTCCTTGGTAGTCCCACAGACAGTTTGCCTTCTTTCCACCTTTCAGAGACTTTCTATGGTTTCTTGGTGTATTATGTTCAGGATATTTTCATTGTAAGAGAGAATAATTGTAAAAAATGGGACGACTCCACCTTGGCCAGAAACAGAAGTCTGTTTGAATTTTATCAGTGTCAGACATAACAGCAGCAATGAATAAGAGCTTCTTTTAGGGCTGTCATGGAAATTGTCTGGCTCTCACACTGTGATTTTTGCTGAGAAATCTCACACTGTGATTTTGCTGACAGACCTAAGTTTGTGATTTCCTCTTTGTAAATTCCCAAAGGCACTCAGAAGAATTTCTTCCACACCACAATCCTTATATTCATCATTATTGCTACAATAGTCAAGTTCTGTATGTAGCCTCTTGGGCCAGCAAGACACACGTTTCAGTTAGTGCTTCATACATGGTAGATTCATTAATTGTGATGTTTCTACATGTCATGGATTACATTGGCAAGGAGAGCAGCACTGCACTCAAATCAAAAGGCAGAGCCAAACCAATCCTAAAATTCCATTTTGTGTGAGTGTCTCCTGAGATCACTCCTGGTATCAGTTCTGTATTGATCAGAGCCAACATAGTACTTAGTAACTTGAACTGGGAAATTTTAATATAAGGAATTATTAAAGCAGATTGTAGTATTGAAGGATTAACTTCAATTAGTAAGGATTAACTCTCATTAGTAAGAAACAATGAGAACTTTCACATTCTTGGTTGAACTACAATTTTTATTAAAAACATGTAAAACCACTCCCACTTGTGAGTTAGTATATCTATGTTATTACTTTTATATGCCAACTACTGTTTCATGTTATGCATCAGTACAGTTTATTTTTAAGTTGCTCTCAACTGTTATTATGAACCAATTTGCAAAATATACAAGATGGCTAATTGTATGTGATAGCAACTCTGTAAGTTAAACCACTTGTATTCCTGGAATGAATTCCACTTAGTCATGGTGTATAGTCTTTTTTGTTTAATATGGTGTTGGATTTATTCCATAGTTTGCTAGTATTTTGTTGAGGATTTTTATTTCCATAGAGATAAGGAATTTTCATCTGTATTTTTTCTTTTTTGATGTTTTTGTATCAAGGATAATGCTAGTATCATAGCATGAGTTAAGAAGTCACCTCTCCTCTGCTATTTTATGGGAGAGTTTGGGAAATTCTTTAAATATTTGATTTTGTTGTTGTTCAGTTGCTAGGTCACGTCTGACTCTTTGTGACCCTGTGGACAGCCGCACAACCAGGCTTCCTTATCCTTCACTATCTCCTGGAGTTTGCTTAAATGAATGTCCAATGGGTTGGTGATGCTATCTAATTATCTCATTCTCTGCTGTGCCCCTTTCCTTTTCCTTCAATCTCTCCCAGCATCATGGTCGAGTCAGATTTTGCATCAGGTGACCAAAGTATTGAAGCTTCAGCTTCAGCATGAATCCTTCCAATGAATATTCATGATTTATTTCTTTTTGGAGTGACTTGTTTTGATTTCCTTTAAGTCTCTTCTTCACCACCACAATTCCAAAGCATCAATTCTTGGGTGCTCAGCCTTCTTTATGGACCAGCTCTCACATCCGTAATGACTACTGGAAAAACCATAGCTCTGACTATGGCAAAGTGATGTCTGCTTTTAATACACTATCTGGTTTTGTCAGAACTCTCCTTCCAAGGAGCAAGCATCTTTTAATTTCATGGCTGCAGTCACCATCCACAATGATTTTGGAGCCCAAAAAGAAAAATTTTCCCCTTCTATTTGCCATGAAGTGATGGGACCCGATACCATGATCTCAGTTTTTGAATGCCGAGTTTTAAGCTAACTTTTTCAGTCTCCTATTTTACCTTCATTAAGAGGTTCTTTAGTTCCTCTTCTCTACCATTAGAATGATATCATCTACATATCTGAAATTGTTGATATTTCTCCTGGCAGTCTTGATTCCAGCTTGTAACTCATTCAGTCCAACATTTCATACGATGTACTCTGCATATAAGTTAAATAAACGGGTGATAATATACAGCTTTGTCGTACTGAGAGAGTCATTTCCTAGGCAGGTTGATAGGAAATCTAGGGGTCCCCAAGGAGACAGGGGTCTGGAATTCTCAAGGAGGAAGAAAGGACAAACTTTTCACAGTCTTTGTAGACCAGGACCTGGGGACTGGAGTCGATGAAAATGAGAGGGTAACAGGCAGGAAGGCCAGAGGTCTCCAAATGGAGGAAATAGCCTGCAAGTGTCAGACATTTTTATCTCTCTTAAGCGGCAGGAGGAAACAAACTAGCAATATTTTTTCCTTCTCTATACAATTTTAAAGGGAGGTTTCTCTTAAAATACTGTGTTGCCATAATGACACCTGGTTTCGCCTGAAGTTAGCTATTCTTGAGTCTAGAGATAACCAATGCCTTTTTCTTATGGAAATGTTTGTCTTAAGCTATGCTAATGTACTATGCCTTTACCCCAAACTCTGTCTCCAAGTCGGTTCCGCCTCTTGGCCCAGAACCTACTTGACAAACCAGTATGTTATACTCAGATATTGTTCCCCTAATCGATGTAAATGGAACTATTTGTATAGTGGTCTGCCCTTCTTCAAGATTCAAGTTAATCATTTTATGGCCCAGGATAAGCCATTTGGTGCCAAGATTATCCCAAAATGCATCTTATGGGTGAGGGGCCTGGTGCCATTCTGAATTGTAAGACATTCCTTTCTTTCATTAACAGACTGCTAGTGACTATATAACATCCAGCTGAAGACTAGCAGGGGGGTACTCTTTCTGCCCCCTTCTGATGCCTATGTCAGAAGCTTTCTCTATCTCCTTTATACTTAAATAAAACTTTATTACACAAAAGCTCTGAGCGATCAAGCCTCATCTCTGGCCCCGGATTGAATTCTCCTCTGGGGGCCAAGAATCCCGGTGTATTCGCGTGATTCAACAACAACCTTTCATCTTGAGGGTTCGTCCGGGATCCTTCAGGACAAGGTAAGGATGCTTGGAGCTTTAGTTCTTTGTTCTCTTAGCGAACACGTTTTCTGCCGTGCTTTACTAATGGCACGTTAGTAAATGTGTGAATGAATGGCATGCCCTGCGTGAAGCAAGTAAGAGGCCCTGCTCTGCGGTTCCACAGTGATCTCATACGGCTTATGGCAGAAACCTGTCGGGGCGTTATACCGATCTCCCAATGCCAAGAGGCACCCAATGTCTCCATCGGGAACCGACCAGAAATGGGCAAAGCGTGTGGACCGAACTCTCCTTTCTTGGTCAAACTTTTCGGTCTCTTTGACCATTTCACAACTCCTTGGGAATTAGAAGTACTAACCTAATCTATCGGATCATAGACTTTCAAGGGACTTGTGATCTATACTGTTACTGTGTACTGTGGCTTAGGTCCCAAACTTGGATTGGTAGTCAAGAAAGTGTCTAGCCTCGCTAGGAATCGAAAGTTTGGAAGCTAGATGGAGCTTTAGCTCCCAGAACATCTCTGAGGTTAAAGGTTACTCAGATTGGGACTGCAATGGGTTTTTTCCTTTGGTAATGCCAGCTCTTAGTGGATCAGAGGAGGCTGTTATCCTGGCGTGGTGATGCTTGGAAAGAACATCTCAGTTTTATGTTCGCGTCGGTCTTATTGTGGTCAGGAAATACTCAGGGCCGTGCACAGGCACTCAGGTGACGAATGTTTCCCCCGGTAGTCTTAGCTTGGGAGGCATTCCGGAAGGTTACTCTGATTCACCCCGGGTGACATCAGAGGCAAGCAAGGTTAAGGGTGAAGAGCTGGACGTCAAGTAGGGATGCTATCAAGTCTACCCCTGGTACATCCCCACCCCATCTCGGTGGTAGAACCGGGAGGGACGAGTACGGCGCCTGCGTCGGTAAGGGACAGACTAAGTCCGACCAGGAAGGAAAAGCTTTTGGTGTAACGTCTGTCTACACCCCCATCTAGAGCAGGGAGGGACGCCTCCAGTAGAAAAAATGGCGCTGGTCGCTTTTTTTCTCTCTTACAGATGGGAGCTAACAATTCCAGCCTCACTCCTTTGAACTGTATCCTGAAAAACTGGGATAGATTTGATCCCCAGGGCTTAAAGAAGACACACCTGGTCTTCCTATGTGATACTGCATGGCCACGGTATCCACTGGAGGACGGCGAACGGTGGCCAGTTGGAGGGTCTCTTAAGTATAATACTGTTCTGCAATTAGACCGGTTCTGTAAGGAACAAGGGAAATGGGTAGAAGTAGCATATGTGTTGCCCTTTTTCTCTCTGCGAAATATGCCAGACTTATGTCCTAAGGGTATAGATTTGGGCGTGAAATCTTCAGCTCCCTCCTGTCCTCTTACTTTGCCCCCATACCGGGGACTCCAAACTGGGATTCAAACTGCCCACATGGAGGTCCAAACAACTCCTGTCTCAGTACGACCTCAGACTACTCTGGTTTCAGTAGAAACTCAGACCATCGAAGTAAGAGATGAGATGGAGGACAGGAGACAAAGAGAAGAGGAGAAACAGGTTTCTCCAACCTATCCCTGGGATCATATGCGCAGAGCAGCCAGAGAGACTGAGGAACAGCCACACAAGCTGTTGCCTCTTTATGAAACACCCACCGGGAGAAATAATCAGTCTGTGAGAGTTAATAAGCCTTTTTCTTATCAAAAAATACAAAGAATCAAGGAGGATCTGGGAGACTATTTAGAGGACCCAGAAAAATATATTAGAGCTTTTAAAGGTGTTACTTTGCTTTATGACCTCACTTGGAAGGATGTGATGTATATCTTGGGACAAACGCTGACTCCTGAGTCAAAGACTCGAGTTTTGGGAAAAGCGGTTGCTTATGGAGACGAGTGGCTTGGTAATGAATCAGTAGGGAAGAGGGAGAACGAGATAGCGGCCCTCCCCACTGGGAATCGGGCGGTCCCAACTATAGAACCAGACTGGGACTACAACACAGCTAAAGGAAGATGGGATCAGAGTCATTTTGTTAGATGTATTCTTGAGGGACTTAGGCAGGCGCGTTCTAAGCCTTTAAACTATGGCAAATTGGCAGATATAGAACAGGAGAAAGAAGCTCCTGGTAAATTCCTAGATAGACTGAGAGAAGGCCTTCGCAGATTCACTGAGATTGATCCCAGAAGTGAAGAGGGAAAAGTGATCTTTTTAAAGGATAGATTTCTCACTCAGTCGGCTCCAGATATCCACCGTAAGCTATTAAAACAGGCCTATGGACCAAATCAGTCTTTAGATACTCTGTTACAACTGGCTCAGACAGTCTATTATGGTAGGGAATATGAGAAAAAGAAAAAAAGGCAAAAAAAGACAAAGAAAAAGGCGGAAGCCTTCGCCATGGCTATGAAGAACGTTCTTAAACAGCCTGAGAAAAATGCCCAGAGGGGCCCAGGTGAAAAGGGATGGGCTTGCTACTACTGTGGAAAGGAGGGGCACCTCAAGCGGGATTGCCCTCAGGCATCTAAGCCGCCCCCGGCTCCATGTCTGGTCTGCAAAGGACCACACTGGAAGAGAGACTGCCCCCAGAGGCGTAGGTCTCCTGGGTCGGACTCTCAAGACAATCAGGACTGAAGGTGCCCGGGGGTCCCCACACAAGCTCCCGTCCTAATTACACCTGATGAACCCCGGGTATTAATAGTTGTGGGGGGCCAATCCGTCGATTTCCTTTTAGATACTGGGGCAACTTATTCTGTGCTTACTGAAGCCCCGGCCCACTTTCTTCCTGATCCGCTTCCGTAATGGGACTGTCTGGACGAGCCAAAAGGTATTATTTCAGTTATTCTTTATCTTGCAACTGGGATTCTGTGCTGTTTTCACACGAGTTTCTGATTGTGCCAGAATCTCCTTCACCTCTTTTGGGAAGGGATATGCTGAGCAAGGTCCATGCCTCTGTTTTCATGAATATGGAGCCCTCCCTTTCTCTCCCTTTAGTTGAACAAAATGTAAATCCTAGAGTATGGGCTGATGGAAAATCTGTGGGTCGAGCACAAAATGCTATTCCTGTAGTTGTTAAGCTCAAAGACCCACACGTATTTCCACATAAGAAGCAGTATCCACTGAAACCTGAAGTTAAAGAAGGGTTAAAGCCCATCATCGAAAATTTAAAGGAGCAGGGACTATTAATTCCCTGTAACAGTCCTTGCAACACTCCTATTTTGGGTATAAAGAAATCAAATGGTAAATGGAGACTAGTTCAAGATTTACGAATAATAAATGAGGCTGTAGTTCCTTTACACCCCGTGGTGCCTAATCCTTATACTCTATTGTCTGAAATTCCTGAACGGGCCAAATATTTCTCAGTAATTGATTTAAAGGATGCCTTCTATTCAGTGCCTTTGGCGGAAGAAAGTCAATTCCTATTTGCCTTTGAAGACCCTACGCAGCCAGCTTCTCAGTTAACCTGGGCAGTTTTGCCCCAGGGATTTCGTGACAGTCCTCACTTATTCGGACAAAGTTTGTCACGGGATCTACAAAACTTTAATAGCTCTGAAGCAGTGGTGTTACAATATGTAGATGATATTTTGCTCTGTGCTGAGACAGAGGAAGCTTGTTCGCGAGCCTCAGATTTCTTAAACTTTCTGGCAGACTGTGGTTACAAGGCATCAAGAGAAAAGGCTCAGCTTTGTCAACAATCAGTTAGATATCTGGGCCTAATCATATCAGAAGGGACTAGGGCCATAGGCCCTGAGAGAATTAAACCTATACTAAATCACCCCCCTACCTATGACTTTAAGACAATTGAGAAGATTTTTGGGAATCACAGGTTACTGTCGCATTTGGATTCCAGGTTATGGGGAACTTGCCTGGCCTTTATATAAACTTATAGCTGAAACTCAGCAGGCCCAAACCAACAAACAGGTTTGGTCTCCAGAAACTCAAAAGGCTTTTAAGGTTCTTCAGATTGCTCTCCTGCAAGCTCCAGCTCTGAGCTTGCCCACAGGGTCAGAATTTAATTTGTTTGTCACTGAAAGAAAAGGTGTGGCATTGGGAGTTTTGACACAACCCTGAAGGCCTTACCAGCAACCTATTGCTTATCTAAGCAGAGAATTAGATGTAGTTTCACGTGGGTGGCCCCACTGCCTAAGAGTAATTGGGGCAGCGGCTTTATTAGCACCTGAAGCTTTAAAAATAATTAATGGATGAAACCTTACTGTACTGACTTCTCATGATGTGAGTGGAATCTTAAATTCTAAGGTTAATATTTGGATGACAGACAGTAGGCTTCTTAAGTATCAGTCATTGTTGTTAGAAGGACCAGTAATTAAGCTTAAAGTTTGTGGAAATTTAAATCCTGCCACTTTCCTTCCTGAGAAGGAAAATGAAACACCTGATCACGATTGTTCTCAATTCCTAACTTTGAACTATGCAGCTCGGGAGGATCTAAAGGATACCCCATTAGACAATCCTGACATGGAAATATTTACAGATGGCAGTTCTTTTGTTCAGGATGGAAAGCGGAAAGCAGGTTACGCCGTGGTGACTGCTGAACAGGTTTTGGAAGCAAAATCTCTCCCCCAGGGAACCAATGCTCAGTTAGCGGAGCTTGTGGCCCTGACCCGAGCTCTCGAGTTAAGCAAAGGGCAGCGGGTAAATATCTACACAGATTCTAAGTATGCTTATTTGACTTTACATGCTCATGCTGCAATATGGAAAGAGAGACACTTTAAAACAGCAACAGGAGAACCTATTAAGCATTTCAGAGAGATCGAGAGACTTTTAACTGCTATATATTGTCCTAAAGAAGTAGCTGTTATGCACTGCAAAGGGCACAGCAGGGATGGGAGTAAAATAGCCCAAGGTAATCATCTGGCTGACTGTCAAGCCAGAAAAGCGGCACTTTACGAAACCCCTTCACTACAGACGCCTCTGATCTGGACAGGTCCTGTGGAACAGGAAAGACCACAATATACTGAGGAAGAATTAGAAAGATATGAGAAACGAGGAGCAAAGATTACTGATAAAGGATGGTTACAGTCTGAGGATGGACGATTAATAATTCCTGAAAATGCTCAATGGAAAATTCTTAAGGGTTTACATCAGAGTTTTCATTTGGGTGCCGAGAGTACTCACCAAATGGTTTCTCGTTTGTTTGAAGGTAAAAAGGTAATGAAAACTTTAAAGAATATTATCAAAAGGTGTGAGATTTGTCAAAAAAAAAAAAAAAAAAATAACCCAAAGACTGAAAAGCTAGCAAAATCTGGATTACAACGAAGTGGGAAGTATCCTGGAGAGGATTGGGAAATTGATTTTACTCATATGCCAAAAGCTAATGGATATTCTTGCTTACAAGTTTGGGTAGATATCTTTACTGGATGGATTGAGGCTTTTCCCTGTCGTAGTGAACAGGCTAAGGAGGTTATAAAGATTTTAATCCATGAAATTATCCCCAGGTTTGGGCTGCCACGGAGCCTTCAGAGTGACAATGGCTCCGTCTTTAAAGCTTCTGTAACTCAGGGGGTGTCTAAAGCTCTAGGAATAGAATATCACTTACACTGTTCCTGGAGACCCCAATCCTCCGGGAAAGTTGAAAAAGCTAATGACATTATCAAAAGGCATCTGCGCAAATTAACTCAAGAGACGCAGGACAAATGGATTAAAGTCTTACCCATAGCTTTAATGAGGGCTCGAACTACCCCCAAAAAAGAGGGACTGTCCCCCTTTGAATGTATTTATGGAAGGCCTTTCTTACGCAGAGACATTGTTATAGACCCTGAAGCCTTGGAATTAACTAATTATGTAACTCAGCTCTCAGCTTTTCAACAGGCATTAACAGAACTCCGGGAGATGACTCCTGACCCAGCCTCCGAGACAAGCAAGCCTCTATTTGAGCCAGGAACCGAGGTCCTCATAAAAACATTGGGATCTGGGGGCCCATCCCTCGAGCCTCTCTGGGAAGGTCCTTACCAGGTTATTCTTTCCTCTCCCACAGCTGTCAAAGTGCCAGGAATTGATTCGTGGGTACATCATACTCCAGTTAAGAGGTGGCACCCTGACCAAAATTAAGTGACTTCATTTTATGTCTTTACTTTCTATGCTCTGACTTTGTACCTTTTTGATGGGCCTGATAACCTATGTGAGCTTACTTCTGCTGACTCCAAATATCCTGAGTCTGCCGTTGTCCTCAAGACAACGTCTTCCTGTCCTGCACTCACTCTTATGCTGCATTCCACAATCGGTCTAACTGCTGGGTCTGCGGAGCGCTCCCCTCTTCGTCAGTGAAAGGCTTCCTGTGGTGGACATCCCCACTTCAAGGAAAAGACTTTCTCCAAGTCTGTGAATACCTTCGACAACAATCACATGCGATGCCTCTTCTTCATCTGATGACATCTACCAACCCTAAAATGGACTGGTGCAACACTTTGTACTCTAACTATGGACATAATGTGACTTTTAATTTTGATTATACATTGTCTCGGTTCAATGACTATTTTGCTACATATAAGGTAAATAGGTCTAGATCTAATGGTTTTTTACCTGACGTTTATCAAATATGGGATGAGGTTACATGGCTAACTCCTGAAAAAGGACGTTTAATATCTACTGCCTCTATATGCTGGGAACAAACAGAGCTGTCCCCAAAAGTTAGCCAACAACTTAATTACAATGATTGGAAACAAGTGGGATATTTGTCTCAGGAAACATGCAATGTAATCATTCCCGTGTTTTCCAATCCTAGTTCAGGCTCTCCCTTTGTCTGGCCAGGCACAAATTGGGACTGGATATCTCAGTCGCGCTGGCTTGCTCCAAACGGGACTTATTGGATATGTGGCTCTTACCTATGGGCATGGCTCCCCCCTGGTTGGATAGAGAGATGCACCCTGGGTCTAGCCTTTACTCATGGCTTTATATTTTCAGAGCTTCCAGAAAAGCCTGCTAATTTACCCCACCTTAGAACTCGGTGGGCAAGGTCTGTATTTCATTGGTATGATTATTTGGCTGCAGCGTTTGTTCCCTCTTTGGGAACTACAGATGTTATGTTATGAGTGGATGCTTTAACTAATTTTACTCAACAGGCATTACAAGATTCTCAAAAGGCTATTTCAGCTCTTAATGCTGAACAAGCACAAATTAGAAAGGTGGTTTTACAAAACAGATTTGCTCTAGATATTCTGACAGCTGCACAAGGAGGAACTTGTGCCATTATTCATACCCAATGCTGTACATATATACCTGATATGAGCACGAATGTTACTCATTTTACTAACCACATGAACAAGATGATTAGGGCCATGGATACTCCTGAAGCCTCAATTGCTTCACTTTGGGAAACGTTAACAAGTTCCCCATGGTGGACAACTATCTTAATTACAATAATTCTGGTTGTTTTGTTCTTGCTGTTTGCTCCCTGCATCTGTAATTGTATAACTGGATTTGTTTCTAGCCGCATGAAAGCTTTTAAGTTACAAATGGTTGCTCAAACTCCTGCTACTGCTGTAGCTTCCTCCAGCTACTATTTGGGGCCCCTGGATCAGATATCCTCAATATGAGGATTAGGAGAATATGTTGCCTCACCAATTTAGGGACAACGCCCCTTGTCAGCTCGGAAGTAGTTATGGAAGTAGTTATGGAATGAGAACGACACCCCTTTTCCCTAGACAACATAATTCTCCTAAAAGAAAAGGGGGGAATGAGAGAGTCATTTCCTAGGCAGGTTGATAGGAAATCTAGGGGTCCCCAAGGAGAGAGGGGTCTGGAATTCTCAAGGAGGAAGAAAGGACAAACTTCACAGTCTGTAGACCAGGACCTGGAGACTGGAGTTGATGAAAATGAGAGGGTAACAGGCAGGAAGGCCAGGGGTCTCCAAATGGAGGAAATAGCCTACAAGTGTCAGACATTTTTCTCTCTCTTAAGCGGCAGGAGGAAACAAACGAGCAATATTTTTTCCTTCTCTATACAAATTTAAAGGGAGGTTTCTCTTAAAATACTGTGTTGCCATAATGACACCTGGTTTGGCCTGAAGTTAACTATTCTCAAACCTAGAGATAACCAATGCCTTTTTCTTATGGAAATGTTTGTCTTAAGCTATGCTAATGTACTATGCCTTTACCCCAAACTCTGTCTCCAAGTCGGTTCCGCCTCTTGGCCCAGAACCTACTTGACAAACCAGTATGTTATACTCAGATATTGTTCCCCTAATCTATGTAAATGAAACTATTTGTATAGTGGTCTGCCCTTCTTCAAGATTCAAGTTAATCATTTTATGGCCCAGGATGAGCCATTTGGTGCCAAGATTATCCCCAAATGCATCTTATGGGTGATGGGCTTGGTGCCATTCTGAATTGTAAGACATTCCTTTCTTTCATTAACAGACTGCTAGTGACTATATAACATCCAGCTGAAGACTAGCAGGGGGGTACTCTTTCTGCCCCCTTCTGATGCCTATGTCAGAAGCTTTCTCTATCTCCTTTATACTTTAATAAAACTATTACACAAAAGCTCTGAGCGATCAAGCCTCGTCTCTGGCCCCGGATTGAATTCTCCTCCAGGGGCCAAGAATCCTGGTGTATTCGCGTGATTCAACAACAACCTTTCAGTACTCCTTTGCCAATTTTGAACTAGTTAGCTGTTACATGTAAGGTTCTAATTGTTGATTCTTGACCCACATACAGGTTTCTCAGGAGACAGGTAAGGTGGTCTGGTATTCCCATCTCTTTAAGAATTTTCCAGTTTGCTGTGAGCCACACATTCAAAGACTTTCTCATAGTCAATGAAGCAGAAGTAGATGTTTTTCTGTAATTCCCTTGCTTTTTCTATGATCCAGTGAATGTGAGCAATTTGATTTCTGGTTCCTCTGCCTTCTCTAAACCCAGCTGGTACATCTGAAAGTTCTCCGTATATGTACTGCTGTAGCCTAGCTTGAAGGATTTTGAGCATTACATTAGTAGCATGTGAATGAGTGCAATTGTATGGTAATTTGAACATTCTTTGGCATTGCCTTTCTTTGGAATTGGAATGAAAACTGAACTTTTCCAGTCCTGTAGCTACTGCTGAGTTTTCCAAATTTGCTGGCCTATTGAGTGCAACACTTTTAACAGCATCGTTCTTTAGAATTTGAAATAGCTCAGCTGGAATTTCATCACCTCCACTATCTTTGTTCCTAGTAATGCTTCCTAAGGCCCACTTTACTTCACACTCCAGGATGTCTGGCTGTAGGTGAGAGACCACACCATCGTTATCCAGGTCATTAATATCTTTTTTGTATGTTCTGTGTATTTTTGCCACCTCTTTTTAATCTCTTCTGCCTCTGTTAGGTCAGAATTGCCTCTGTTAGGCTGGAGTTAATATTGTCTTACAATTACCACTGGTAGGTTTGTCTTTAAATTACATGAGAAACAAAAGAGTTACTAACAAAAACCCCAACAATACTGGTTTTTATGTTTACCTATGTAATCTTCACTGGTATTCTTTATATGTTATTATGTCTTTAAGTTATTGTCCTGTTGTTGAGTAGCCTTCCTTCTTAGGCTAACAGACTCAGTTAAGAATTTCTTGTATGGTAGGTGTGCTGCTGCTGCTGCTAAGTCGCTTCAGTCGTGTCCGACTCTGTGCGACGCCAGAGATGGCAGCCCACCAGGCTCCCCTGTCCCTGGGATTCTCCAGGCAAGAACACTGGAGTGGGTTGCCATTTCCTTCTCCAATGCATGAAAGTGAAAAGTGAAAGTGAAGTCGCTCAGTCGTGTCTGACTCTTAGCGACCCCATGGACTGCAGCTCACCAGGCTCCTCCGTCCATGGGATTTTCCAGGCAAGAGTACTGGAGTGGGGTGCCATTGCCTTCTCCGATGGTAGGTGTAGCTTGAGTCAAACTTTAATCAGGCTTATCTCACCCTCATAAGCCCCTGAACCTTGGCTTTCTCCTAGTCTGACCAAACACAGATATACAGAATATCCCTCTGTCCCCTAAGGGCTCATTCTAAAAAGGGCTAATCAGAGTCAGACAAATTTCCTGCCAGACTACCCCATCGTGCTGTTTGTTCACCTCCTCCACTCACTTGCCCAATTAGTTCCTGTTGTTCCTGTTAATCCTTCTTATTCCTTCCTAGGAAAGAAGAGCCTTTTTCTATTTAATTTTGAGATGCTTTCTGATATTTAAATCAGGGCATTATTTCTACTGCAAAAGTCTTTTTAAAATGTTTCTCTTTACCTGAAGCCTGGATTTATTTTTACTTGATAGCTGAAGTGCCAACTTATGTTTGTCACTGCTGAAAGAAAGGCTTTTATTTATTGCTTACTTTTAAACAGTACCATCTTATTGATAGTATTTCCTAGTATTTAATTCATTTATTTATTGGGATTTAAAGTAACTTTCCTATTTTTATTCATAATTGACATTGATTTGCAACTTTGTTTCTTTGGGCAACTGCTGTTTTAAAAGGCACATTGGCCATGAGACTTTTTCTGAGGTACTAAAAAAACCCTCAGGGCTGCATATAGCAGAAGTGATAACCCTAGCCCACAAACTCTGAATTCCTAAAGAAGGTGTCGGATTTCTAAAATTCTCTTAGGGTCCTCCGGGAGCCGGCTTCTGGGAGATAGAGTCTCGAAGTTCGAGCGCTCGCCGCGCGTGGTTATGTGTGGGACTTGCTCGCCTGCAGCTCCTTCTGCGCATGTGCAATACCCTTTGGGCTCTACCTCTAAAAAGTCTCAGGGGCTATTGTGGCAGACGGTTCTGAAGAGTCTGGGTCTGCGCCCCCGGCTGAGCAGGTGCGGCCCGAGTGGGAGTGGCAGACGAAGCAGAATGGTTGGGCGACAGCTGAGGGGTACCCTACGCAGCTCCAGCGAGCCGGCGTGGGGCAGGGACCCTCGGCGTCAGAACCTGAGAAGGCGGACAGGTAGGCGCTGCCTAGGCGGAGTCTCCGTCAGGGGAAGTAGCCAGCGTCGGGCGAGGGGACACGGGACCTCGGTGAGGCTGCGGTTCCGCATGTGTCCGGCCTTTCCACGAGGTGGACAGCGTAGACGCGAGCCGCGAGCCCGGCAAGTGCATAGGCGTGATGTGATGGGTGAGCCCTGCCTGAAAGAGGGGGCGGGTTTGAGGGACGCTTCGGTTCAGGGCAGAACTTGGTACACAGGAATTATCCGGCAGTTACCTCGTGACACTTGATTTCCTCATGTGTAAAACTCAAGGAATTAATAACATGTGCCTCGTGGGGTTGTTCAGAAGATTGAATAATGTAACATAGTGCCTGCCAGTAAATATTAGCTGCTGATGTTCATAGAAATAATCATTCTTCTCACTCATTAGTTTGTGGCTCAGACCTTCTCATGTAGGATAGTGTAACTCTCCGCTTTGTGACAAATTAGGACATTGAGACTGAAAGGACAGTTATATATTAAAAGTCATGAAACTATCTGGTAACTAGAAGACAAACATTTTCTCCAAATGTATGATCTTCTGCCTTTACTGTCTTGATTATGAAAGCCAGCTTTGCATCATCCGCAGCACTTAGCAGAAATAATTTGACGTGTTAAGACATAATTTGAACGTTTGAATATTTCCATGTAGCACCTCTGTATCTGAGATTTCTGAATGCTTTTGGAGTCCTTGGAACGGGCAGCATAATTGTTTCTGAGTTCTGTTAACAGTCTAGCTTTCTCTGTGTTCTGAGCAGCACGCGTTTGAGTTTATTCAAGGTCTTACGTGATATTCTGTGGAATAAAGTGTACAAAGAGTTGAACTGAAGGTTCCAGTTAAATGAATTTGTCCCTTAGACGCATTTCTCATATATTTTGGAATAAAGTGCCTCTTGTGAAGTAAGAAGGAGAAGCCTCTAGGAACAGAATACGACGTGGGAGAGAACTGCTCCACCATTTGAATGAGTTTCTTAGCAGAGCAGGTCCCAGGTTTGAAGCACCTGTTCAACGTGAATGAAATTTGGATGATGTTGCCACATTCAGAAGCCATCATAGGCTGCCTAGTGGAACAAAGTCCAGACTTTGTTTTAGAAGAGAGGGGAACTGGGCTGAGAGGAATGAGGGAGGGTTAGGCTACTCAGGAAACTTAACTTCATTGGAAAGGTTTTGAGGAAAAGGTATGGGGAAAGGAGCTTTAAGCTAGATTGGAATACATTCTGTTTTACCAATCCTGGTTTAACCCCACTTTCTATTTTTCACTCACTGGTCCCAGATTTTGAGCTCTTATCATAGTGAATCTGACATCTAAAAATATTCTGATGATTTTCTTACGCATATCAGTATAAGAAGAGTTTTCTATTTGTCTTGTTAAAAAGTTGGGAAAAATTGGCTCTGAGGGTGCAAGTGAATTTCCCTGGTTTTGTGTTAGTGGCAGAGCCGAGAAGATATGTTGAGTCTCCTGATACCCAGGCCAGTGGCTGCTGCATCATCACTGGTAAAACGTTTATTAAAAGGCAACTCTTTGAGGATCTATACATTTTAAACTTTTATCCATTTTTAATGGTTTTTTTAATTAGTTGATTTTTTAATTGGAATATCATTGACTTACAGTGCTTCAGGGGTACAGCAAAGTGATTCAGTTACATATGTATTTATACACACACACACACACACATGTATGGATGCATCCTTAATAAGTCATTTCAGTCATGTCCAACTCTGTGATCCTATGGACTGTAGCCTGCCAGGCTCCTCTGTCCATGGGATTCTCCAGGCAGGAATACTGGAGTGGGTTGTTGTGCCCTCCTCCAGGGGAACCTTCTCAACCCAGAACCCATGTCTCTTATGTCTCCTGAATTAACAGGTGGGTTCTTTACCACTAGTGCTACCTGTGAAGCGTATGTGTGTATATATGTGTGTGTGTGTGTGTGTGTGTGTGTGTACATACTTTTTCAGATTCTTTTCCCTTATAGTTTATTATAAGATATTATAATATATATATAGTTTCTTGTGCTATACAGTAAGTCCTTGTTATTTATCTATACATATACATTGGAAAAACACTTAAAAAAGTAATGTTGCCTTAAAGTGCCTCCTTCCCTTTTTTCATAGCTTTGGGTGAATTCTCTGTTTCAAGTAGTAAATAAGAAAATAACCATGTATGTTACAATATTTGCTGTATAACTTAATGAAGGCTTAGTGTTCCTTCACTTAGAGTATTGTAATTTAACCAATTTCCTTATAATTTTTTAATTTCTTTCAAATAAAGAGCTACATATGTTGTTTTTAAAAAGTAGAAACTAATTTCATTCAGCCAGTGAAAATTTTTTGCACCCAATATCTGCATGACCATATCACAGTCACACATAGACATGTGGATACTTTTTCCATATGTCCCTTCTTGCCCCTTCTCCAGGATGAAAAGGATATTCCTTCACAGAGAAGCATTTTAACCAGGTGATGTTTGTAGCTATTTAAATATGCAAATCCAAGAGTTGCAGGCAATCTGTACCTCTAATGATTTTATTCCTCTTTTTCTATTCCGGCTATACCTTCAGAGATTTCAGCATTTTTCCAAGACCAGCAAAATATGAAGAAATTCTGTGTGAGTTGTTGTAAGTCTTTCTACAGTTTGTTTTACAATGTATTTTATGAGGTTAATGAGTCCTAGACTTGAAACAGAACAGTAGAAATATATCAAATGAACCTGAGGGAAACAGTCTAGCATAATTGTTCTCAAACTTTAATGTGCATTAAAATCACCTGGAAAGTTTGTAAAACCCAGAATGAGGCCTGAGATTGCAGGTGATGGTGATATTAACCTTTCCAGGCCAGTAGCATTGGAATAGTAAGTCACTAGAGCAGAGTTGGCAAGGAGACACACACACACACACTCTCTCTCTCTCTCTCTGGCTCTCTCTCTGTCTCTAAGAGGTTATGCGGTTATCAGAGTGAGCTGCAAATATTTCTGACTGTTCTGGTAGTTATGGCCAAAAATAAGACTCTTACATGGCTTTCATTGATCATGTGAATAAAGCTGCCTGATTCCTTTTGGAACCTAAAGACTTTCTGGCATTGAAATCTGAAAACAAAACAAAACAAAACCTTTTGTTTCTTTTCATGTAAATGATGAACATCCTTCTAGTGACAACCATGAAATAAATGCCTGAAATCATTCTTCAATGGATGCCAATAATGGTCCCAAGTAAAACTCAGTTAATGAGGTTTCTCAGGA
The DNA here is from genome assembly GCF_002263795.3 of Bos taurus. Classification (NCBI taxonomy): domain Eukaryota; kingdom Metazoa; phylum Chordata; class Mammalia; order Artiodactyla; family Bovidae; genus Bos; species Bos taurus. The sequence goes on along the minus strand of NC_037355.1, from coordinate 13,091,960 downwards.
GACCATATTACTGATGCTTGTGTAGACAGCTTTCTGTTGTCTACAGGATTTTTTTTCCCCACTCCTGGATAAAACTATTGTTAGAACATCTACAGAATAAGTTGACTGCATGTCCTTATAATAAACTTATAAAATTCTCTATCTTGCTTGATATGTAGTGTTCAGTTAATAGAAGAAATTTCTGCACATAATCAAATTTCAGTCTCCTTCATGCAGAATTCTTCCTCATCGTTTGCTAGAATTTGGTCAGTATAAGTCACCAATAATATATATTATTTAAACACATGTAAACAATTAGCCATTTTAACTTTAGTATTTCTTGGCTGTGCTGTGTACACAGCATGCAGGATCTTAGTTCCCTAACCAGGAATCAAACCCGTTCCCCCCTGCAGTGGAAGAAGAGTCCTAACCACGAGACATCTAAGTCCCCTACTTAGCCATTTTAAAGTGTAAGTTCAGTGGCATTTAATACATTCACAGTGTTGTGCAAGCATCATCACTCTCTAGTCCCAGAACATTTCCATCATCCCTGAATGAAACCTAATACCCTTTAAAGTCATTATCTATTCCCCTTTTTACCCCAGTCACTGGCAACCACTAATTTATGCTCTGATTTTAAAGACTTGCCTCTTCTAGCTATTTTATATAAATGTAACTATACAATTTGTGTTTTTTTGTGTCTTCCTCTTAATATAATGTTTTCAAGCTTCATCCATATTGTTGTATGTATCAGACTTTATTCCTTCCCCCCAGCTTTGTTAAGGTATAATTGACAAAATTGTAAGATATTTCAGTTGTATATCATGACAGTTTGATGTGAAAGGATTCCTCCCATCTAGTAAACACATCTGCCACCTCACATATTTATCTTTTTTTGTGTATGAGATATTTAAGTTCTCTCTTAGCAAATTTCTAACACTTAGCAAACATTGTTATATAGTACAGTGTTATCGACATAGTCACCATGTTATACATTAGATTCTCAGACCTTTTTCTTTTTTTTTTCTTTTATTTTTTTTTAATTTTTTATTCCTTTATTTCTCATGTGTTCCCCATCCTGAACCCTCCTCCCTCCTCCCTCCCCATACCATCCCTCTGGAATTTAGAAAGATGGTAACGATAACCCTGTATACGAGACAGCAAAAGAGACACTGATGTATAGAATAGGCTTATGGACTCTGTGGGAGAGGGAGAGGGTGGGAAGATTTGGGAGAATGACCTTTTTCATTTTATAGCTAATAGTATCCTTTTACCAAGATTTCATTTCTTTTCGTGACTCAATAATATTCCACTGTATTGATGTACCTCATTTTGTTTATACAGTTATCAATTAATAGACACCTTACAGCTACTGTGAATAGTGCTGCTGTCAATATTTGTATACATTTTTGTTCGAAAACCTGTTTACTGCCTGTATCATTGCATCTTTTCCTGTCTTGAATATTCTCATTAAAGTAATGGTTCTCTTTTTTCTTTTAAAGAAAGAAAACCTGTTTTTAACTGTGGTATTGGCTTAGTAGTGCAAGTGCTGGGTCCTGTGTTAATTATTTTTAACTACATGAGCAACCACTAAACTTTTTCACAACAGCTGCACAATTTTACATTTTTACTAACAATATATGAGATTTCCTGTTTTTCCTCATCCTCAACAGCACTTGTTGTCTACATTTTTTTTATTATAGCCTTCCTAGTGTATGTGAAGTCATATCTTACTTTTCCCTAATAACCAATGATCACCTTTTTATGTGCTTGTTGGGTAGTTCTATATCTACTTTGTGGACGTGTCTGTTCATGTCTTTTGTCCATCTTTAAATTGGGTTGTTTAATATCAAAGCATTTTGAGTTCTAGGCTTTCATCAGATATGATTTTAAAGTATTTTTTCCCATTCTTTGACTTGTTTTTCCATTCTCTTGATTGTATATACTTTGAATCAAAAAGGTTTTAATTTTGATGAGTTTAGTTTATATATTTATCTTTTATTGTATGTGCTGTTGATGTCGTATCTAAGAACTTTTTGGCAAATCAGGAGCATGAAGATTTACTATGTTTTCTTCTAAAAGTGTTTTAGCTCATATTTTTAGGTCTTTGATCTATTTTGAGTTAAGTTTGCATATATAACAGGAAGGGATCCAATCTTGTTTATTTGTATGTGGATATCCCATTGTCCCCACACCATTTGTTGAAGATGCTGTTTTTCCCCCTATTGAATGGCCTTGGTACTCTTGTTGAGAATTAGTTGACCAGAGATGTATAGGTTTGTGCTAAATCGCTTCAGTCATATCTGACTCTTTGCAACCCTATAGACTGTAGTCCATCAGGCTCTTGTCTCCATGAGATTCTCCAGGCAAGAATACTGATGTGGGCTACCACGCCATCCTCCAAGGGAATCTTTCCAACCCAGGGATTGAACCACATCTCTTATGTCTTCTGCATTGGCAGGTGAGTTCGTTACCACTAGCCCCACCTGGTTAGTATAGGTTTATTTCCAGACTTTCAGTTTCGTTCACTGGATTTATATGTGTTTCGTTATGCCAGTTCTGTACTGTTTAGATTCTCTAGCTTTGTGGCAAGTTTTGAAGTTAAGATGTGTTAGTTTTGTGATTTGTTTCTCTTTGTCAAGGTTGTTTTGGTTATTTGAGGTTTCTTGCATTTCCATGATTTTCAGATTTAAAGATCATGTCCATTTCTGCAAAAAAAGTCCAGTGGATTTTTCATCAAATATGTGAAACTCTGGGGAGTATTCTGATCTTGACTATATTAAGTATTTTATCCCATGAACAAGGAATGTCCTTCCACTTATTTAGGTCTTTAATTTCTTTCAACAAAGTTTTGTAATTATCAGTGAATATAAATCTTGTACCTCATTGATTAACTCTGTTCTGAAGTATTTTATTCTTTTGGATGCTATCATAAGTAGAGCTGTTTTCTTAATTTACTTTTGGATTGTTCATTGTCAGTGTGTAGTAAAACAACAGAGTTTTTTTTGTGTTAATCTTGTGTTCTACAATTTTATTGAATTTATTAGCTTTAATAGTTTTTTGATGGATTCTTTGGGATTTTCTGTGTATAGAATTATGTTCTACAGATAGAGGTAGTTTTACTTAACTCTTTCTAATTTGGATGCCTTTATTTATTTTTATTACCTGATTTTCTCTAGCTGGAACTTCTTTTACAGTGTTGAATAGAAGTGCCCAAAGTGAATATTCTCGTCTTGTTCCTCACTTAAGTGGGAAAGCTTTCAGTCTTTTACCCTTGAATATTTTTAGCTGTGAGTTTTTCATGCATGCCTTTATATCATGTTGAGAAGTTCACTTCTGTTCCTAGTTTATTGAGTGATTTTATCCTGAAAAGGTTTTTATTGTAGTCAAATGCTTTTTCTGCTTCATTTGAGCAATTTGTGGGGATTTTTATCATTATTTAGTATATTAAATTGATTTTCTCATGTTGCATTCCTGGTATAAATTCTACTTCATCGTGATTCATGATTGATTGATTGCTGCACCAGATGGCTTGTGGAATCCTGGTTCCCCTATCAGGGGTCGAATCTGTGCCTCCTGCAGTGGAAGTACAGAGTCCTAACTACTGGACTGCCAGCAAATTCCCCATGACCCTTTTCATATGTTGTTTGGGCTCAATCTTACAGTATTTTGTTGAGTATATTACATTTATATTCATAAGGCATATTGACCTGTAATTTCATTTCATTGTGATTCCTTTATTTGGCTTAAATATTAGGGTAATTAACACTGGCCTCATTGAATTAAGAATTACAGTTTACCCTTGAACTACATAGGTTTAAACTGCATAGGTCCACTCATGTAGATTTTTTTTTTAAATTTTATTTTATTTTTAAACTTTACATAATTGTATTAGTTCTGCCAAATATCAAAATGAATCCATCACAGGTATACATGTGCTCCCCATCCTGAACCCTCCTCCCTCCTCCCTCCCCATACCATCCCTCTGGGTCGTCCTCATGTAGATTTTTTTAAGTGCTAAATATTACAGTACTGCACAATCCACAGTTGGTTGAGTCTACAGGTGCAGAAACAGATAAGGAGGGCCAACTCTAACTGCACTGAGGTCATCACCCCTAACCCTGTTTTTTTCAGGGGTCGACTATTTCTTCCATTTATTTTTGGAAGAGCTTGGGAAGAATTAGTGTTAATTCTTCTTTAAATGTTTGCTAAAATTCACCAGTGAAGTCATCTGGTTCTGGACTTTCCTTTGTTGAGAGATTTTTGATTACTGATTTGATCTCTTTGCTTGCTATTTACTTTTGTATTTCTTCCTGAGTCAATTGGTTATTTCTGTGTTTCTAGGAATTTATTCATTTAAGTTTCTAATTTTTTGACATATAATTGTTTGTAGTATTGTCTTTTTATTTTTATTTTCTTTTTATTTCTGTTAGGTCAGTAAAAGTATTTTCATTTCTGATTTTAATATTTTGAGTCTTTTCTCTTTTTTCTTTGTCATTCTGGCTAAAGGTTTGTTAATATTGTTGATTTATTTTCAGAGAAGCAACTTTTGGCTTTGTTCATTCTATTTTTATACTCCACTTATTTATCTCTCTAATTTTTATTGTCTTTCTTCTTGCCAGAGACAAGAATATATAATCCTTACTATATCACAGTATCACCAGGATAGAGACAAATGGGGAGAACACTGTCTGATTACAGAAGCAGAGATTGGAGTATTGCACCTTCAATCTAAAAATTGTCACATATTGCTGGCTACCATCAGAAATGAAGGGGAGGCAAAGATAATATCTGTCTAGAGTCACAGAGGCAATTTTTAAAAATTCTAATATTTATTTAAGATTGGTCCAAGTTGATTAATACTGTATTTATTAAAGCCATATAATGTCTTATTATGAGACCATACCACATTTTAGTTTTCCATTTCTTTACTGAAAGACACTTGTCATTTCCATTTTTTCATTGTCATGTATAATACAGGCATACCTTGTTTTATTGTGCTTTGCTTTATTGCACTTAACAGATACTGCATTATTATTATTTTTTAATAAATTGAAGGTTTATGTTAACCCTGCATTGAGTCTTTGGCACATTGTTCCAAAAGCATACGCGCTTGATATCAATGTGTCATATTTTGGTAATTTTCACAATATTTCAACTTTTTCATTATTATTATATTTGTCATGGTGATCTGTGATCAGTGATCTTTGATGTTACTATTGTAATTGTTTTGGACCCCCACAAACCACATTCATGTAAGATTAACTTACATATTGTATGTGTTCTGGCTGTTCTACCAACCAGCTGTTTCCAAGTTTCTTTACCTTTCCTCAGGCCTCCACATTCCCTGAGACAAAAAAGTATTGGCATTAGACCAGTTAATAACTCTACAATGGCCTCTCAGTGTCAAAGTGAAAGTAAGAGTCATACATCTCTTGCTTTAAATCAAAAGCTGGAAATGATTAAATTTAGTGAGGAAAGCATTTTGAAAGCCTAGACAGACCAAAAACTAGGCCTCTTGCACCAAACTGTTAATCAAGTTGTGAATGCAAAAGAAAAGTACTTAAAGGAAATTAAAAGTGCTACTCCAGTAAACACACACATGATAAAGTGAAACAGCCTTATTATGATATGAAAGTTTTAGTGGTTTGGATAGAAAATGAAACAAGCCACAACATTCCCTTAAATGAAAACCTAATCCAGAGGAAGACCCTAATTCTCTTTTCTACAATTCCATGAAGGCTGAAAGAGGTGAAGAAAGCATCAGAAGAAATGTTTGAAGTTAGCAGAGACTGGTTCATGAGGTTTAAGGAAAGAAGCTGTCTCCATACCATCAAAGTGCAAGGTGAAGCAGCAGGTGCTGTTGTAGAAACTGCAGTAAGTTATCCAGGAGATCTAGCTAAGGTAATTCGTGAGGTGGGTATACTAAATAGATTTTCAGTGTAGACAAAACATCCTATAGCCAGAAAAAGACAGAACTTCCCTGGTGGTCCAGTGGCTAAGACTCCATGTTCCCAGTGCAGGGGGCCCAGGTTTGATCCCTGGTCAGGGAACTAGATTCTGCATGCTGCAACTAAGAGTTCACATGTTGCAACTAAAGTTCTTACATAATGCAACTAAAAGATCCCACGTGCCACAGTGAAGATTCCATGTGCTGCACCTAAGATCCAGCACATCAAAATAAATAAATCTTTTTTTTTTTTTTAATCATTAAAATGTCAATTTTTTAAAAAATTTGAAGATGCCATCCAGGACTTTCATAGCTAGAGAGAAGTCAATGCCTGGCTTCAAAGGACAGGCTGACTCTCTTGTTAGGGGCTATTGCAACTGTTGATTTTAAGTTGAAGCCAGTGCTCATTTGGCATATGAAAAGTCCTAGGTCCCTTAAGAATCTTCTCTGCTTTTGCTCTGTAAATGGAAGAACAGAGCCTGGATGACCTCACATTGGTTTACAACATGGTTTGGTAAATATTTTAAGCCCACTATTGAGACTTACTGCTCAGAAAAAAAAATTCCTTTCAAAATATTACTTTGTTGACAGTGCACCTAGTCATCCAAGAGCTCTGATTGAGATGTACAATGAGATTAATGTTGTTTTCAATGCCTGCTAATACAACATCTGCAGCCCACAGATCTAAGAGTGGTTTTGCTGTTCACATCTTATTATTTAAGAAATACATTTTGTAAGGTTTTAGCTGCCATAGATAATGATTCTTCTGATGGATCTGGTAAAGTAAGTTAAAAACCTTCTGGAAAGGATTCACCATTCTGGAAACCGTTAGGAATGTTTCTAATTCATAGGAAGAGGTTTGTGTATCGACATTAACAGTCATTTGGAAGAAGTTGATTTCAGCCCTCATGGATGACTTTGAGGAATTGAAGACTTCAATGGAGGAAGCAATTGCAGATATGGTAGAAATAGCAAGAGAACTAGAATCAGAAGTGGAGCGTGAGGATGTTACTGAATTACTCAATCTCTTGGTACAACTTTACTGATGAGGAGTTGCTTCTTATAAATGAGCAAAGAAAGTGGTTTCTTGAGATGGAATCTACTCTTGATGAAAACTGTGAAACAGTCTGTTCAGTTATGGGAAGTAAATACTCAGGTGCCTACCTACATTTTTTTCTAAATCATAAATTTGTAAATAAATTTCCCAGATGCAAGAGTAACCAGATATTTTGGACACCCCTATTCTACAGGTGTTAGGTCCAAAATTATTCAATAACTCATTCCTTGAATACCTCTATAGCTTTTAATCTTATCATAGTCCTGAATGGCACTCTCTTATGTGCTAATTGTTATTCTTTTAACTATATATTTTAGATGTATACTTGGTTATGCTGTGGCCCTATGTTCATGAGTATCACTCTAATATTTTTTTAACCTCCTCAGTGAAACCTACCCTAATAGCAGGAATAGATCTTTTGTCCCCTTTGTAATCTCTATCAACTTTGCCATCTTCTCACTATAATAACCTCTTATTGTAGTTATATGCATGTATGTTTGTTTTCAGATTATATGCACCTTGATAAAAATAACATTGCTTTGTCTTCAGATTCCCTCAAAGTAGGAGAGTTCTTTATGGCTTGCAGGCACCAATAACTTATAACAATAGTAGGGAATATCTATTATGATTTCTCCCTCTCCAACCAAGTAGAATGCAAAAGTAGACATCACACACATTTTTATTAATTCAGAATAGTGAACAGTATAACCACTTCATGCATATTTTCCATGTCTCCCAGTTATGATTACTTGAATTTGAACACAAATGTGCTATTTCAGGGATCCTTATCATTTGAGGATGTAACTGTGGGCTCCACTCAGGAGGAATGGCAGAAGCTGGACCCTGCTCAGAGGACCCTGTACAGGGATGTGATGCTGGAGAACTATAGTCACCTCATCTCAGTGGGTAGGGATTGTTTTCCATGTAGATTCCTAGTTGCACATCCTTGCTTGGTTGCTAAATCCTGTGGAAGCTTTTTTGGGTTTGATCATATTTAGGCTTCAGATTTAGGGTGAGTAGAAGGATTGTTGAAACACTGTAAAGAATGTTTTTCTTTTTCTAGTAAAAGTTTGAAATGGGTGTCTGAAGCTTCATTTTCTGTTTTCTTCAGAAGCCCCAAAGCCTGTGAGTCTAGCCCAATTCCCATGTCATTTCCTGTTCACAGGGTATTGCATCCCTAAACCAGAACTGATCTTCAAGTTGGAACAAGGAGAGCATCCATGGGTATTAGAGGCAGAGTCTCCAAGCCAGAGCTACCCAGGTGAGTTAAGGTGTGTTAAATAGGACACCTGGTGACAGGTATGAATTCTTTTTATTCTTAATTTTTGCTCATATGTTCATTTTTTCATTCAACAAATATTGAGTACCCACGAGCATCACTCAGGTTTTAGGTGTTGGAAATACATCAGTGAACTAAATTTTGTCCCTGACCTCATGGAGCTTACATTCTGATAGGGAGAGAAGGACAATCAACAAACAACAACACATGTATATATATAAAATATGCCAGTAAATACCAAGGAAATCGAGAAGGGTAAGAATGATGGAGTGTTATACTTTAGAAAGGATATCAAGAAGGGCTTTCTGATGATATCAACTTGAATAAAATGAGAATGAGACTCGTGGAGAGTCTTGATGGCAAAGGTAACATCAAATGTCAGTCTCCTAAGGCAATGATGTATTTGATGTGTTTGAGGACACATAAATATCACTCTGGATTGGGGGAAATGAATGAGCAATGAATAGTAAGAGTTGGCATTGTAAAGGCACTGGGAGCTCAAATTATGTAGGGCCATTTGGGCCATGATAAGGACTTTGATTTTATTCTGAGATGAGAAGCCATTGGCATAATTTAACCCAGTAAGCAACATACATTGATATGTCTTTTAAATTGATCTCTCTAACTGCTGAGTGAAGAAAATATTGGGGGAAGAGGGCTGAAAGCAAGAACATCAATCAGAATAGTATTTCTGTCTGTGTAAATGTGACGGTAGCTTATCCTTGGTTGAAAGTGGTGAGGAAGAATAAAAGTGATTGGCTTATGGATGTATGTTGAAGGTGGGAACCTATAAGATTTGCTGTTGAATTGGACAAGGAATATGAAAAAAAGACAAGAATCAAGAAAGACTCCAAGGATTTCATCCAGAAAAACTGGATCAATGAGCACCAATTGCCAAGATTGGGAAAAAATGGGGAGAAACAGTTTGGGAGGACTTAATAGGACTTTAATGGCAATGGCAAGCCACTCCAGTACTCTTGCCTAGAAAATCCCATGGATGGAGGAGCCTGGTAGGCTGCAGTCCATGGGGTCGGTACAAGTCGGACGCGACTGAGTGACTTCACTTTCACTTTTCACTTTTACACAATGGAGAAGGCAATGGCAACCCACTCCAGTGTTCTTGCCTGGAGAATCCCAGGGACGGCAGAGCCTGGTGGGCTGCCGTCTATGGGGTTGCACAGAGTCAGACACGACTGAAGCGACTTAGCAGTAGCAATAGGAGTTTAAATTGCACACATTGAGTTTCAGGTGACTATAAAATATCCAGGTTTACTTGTGAATCAGCATTTGGGTATATAAGCAGAAGTAGATTAGGGAAGAATCCAGGTGGTAGATATTTATTTGAAAAGTGTCAGCTATCACAGTATTTAAAGCTTCAAAATGTAGTATTTAAAGCTAAGGGATTAGATAACATCTCTCCTTAGGAGGAGGAATGCACATATTTGAAAGGTCTGAAGGCTTATACCCTGGGACACTACCTTTCAGAAGACATGAGAATGAGATGACTCAGAAGAAAAAAGAGAAGAAGCATTTGCAGATTGGGTGGAGAATGTGGTGTCCTATAGCTAAGTGAAGATGGTATTTAAAGGACAGAATGAACTTCTTTGAAGAAGGATGTGTGAAGTCAGCATTTTCTCCATCCTTGCCTTAGGTCATCCACAATCATTAATATAAATGAGCAATACAAATTCAGTTTATGACACTAGAGAATATCTAAAATCGCAAATCAGCACAAGTATAAAAGTGTTAAAATCACTGAAAAACTCAAGTAGGAGTAGGCAGGTGGATGGAAAAAAGCATTTCTCTTCGTAAGAGAAGTTGGCAAAGTACTTTTCGGGGACAAAGTCAAGTAAATACTCTTGAGGTGTGAAACCTAACCTTTAGATTAACCACAATGTTGCCCCCAGGGAGGTAGAACTTCTTTGGATACAGTTTGGTTCTGTAAAGCAGACTCACTCGGGCTAAGTGTGGAAACAGATACTTAAACCGTATTTTTAAGTAGCAGTCTTATTTCTCTGACAATGTAAGAAAAGAGACTTTCTGTTTGTGGGGGGAAAAAAAGACCCTCTCAGACACCTAAACGTGGGTTAATAAACTTACATGCTGTCTTAGTGGGTAATCCTAGAACACTGAATTTAAAGCAAAAACTTACTTGATAGTAATTAGCTAGGATGTACAGTCAGTTCAGTCACTCAGTCGTGTCCAACTCTTCGTGACTCCATGGACTGCTGCACGCCAGGCTTCCCTGTCCATCACCAATTCCTGGAGCTTAATCAAACTCATGTACAGATCACCTTAAAAAATGAGCAAATGAGGAGTAAGGCTGGTGAAGAGGAATGGTAGGTGCAAAGGGGCCATTACCTAGTTAGCTATGGCTCTATGATAAGCACCTCTGATTTCACAGTCAGCAAGACTTCATAGTCTTCATGTGAACCACTGTGTCCTCAAACAGTCTGCCAGAGAGGTGGAAGGGAAGTTTCTGTCTTCTTGTTCCTCTCTCTCATTAGATAAGACTGGTCTGTAGAGTGTTTAACTCCCTCTCACTTATGGATTATATCAAACAGCCTCTCTAGGTAACTGCTGGGGAAGCCAGAGTCTTCCTGGCTCCAGTTCAGCTCCTTAGGCAATGTAGTCTCTGTGAAGTCAGCACAACTTTTGGTGTTCCTCAGTTGGTAGCTGCAGTGGTGCCAACCCTGACTCCATGATTACCAACAGAGCAAGCCACTTGCTACTCTCTTGAGAAAGGAATGCAGATCTGAGTTGATCTATATACCAAGTCTGGTATGTGTGTAAAGCACTTGTTCATAAGGAATTATCCTGTTGGCCTAAGACATGGCTCTATTCCTTCTCCCAAGTAAACCTCATTTAGTTGGCTGTTTCTTAAAAAGCTCATGTTCTTTGAAGCTGAATAATCAAAAAGGAACCAGCACAAATTCATTCAAGACAATTACAAGAAAAAAGGGGTGGAAAAGGTAACAAAAGGAGTAGATTAGATAAAGTTGTCTTATGATCACAGGGAGAAGGCAGTGGCATCTCACTCCAGTACTCTTGCCTGGAAAATCCCATGGATGGAGGAGCCTGGTAGGCTACAGTCCATGGGGTCTCAAAGAGTTGGACATGACTGAGTGACTTCACTTTCACTTTTCACTTCATGCATTGGAGAAGGAAATGGCAACCCACTCCAGTATTCTTGCCTGGAGAATCCCAGGGACAGAGAAGCCTGGTGGGTTGCTGTCTGTGGGGTCTCACAGAGTCGGACATGACTGAAGCAACTTAGCAGCAGCAGAAGCATGATCATAGTAGTTATAAAGTACATAAGAAATGTTATAAAATATTGAATCATGAATTTTAAATAGGATAATGCATCAATTACTATTGTGATAGAAGAATTCAAGAAATCTGCTGCTGCTGCTAAGTTGCTTCAGTCATGTCCAACTCTGTGTGACCCCATAGACGGCAGCCCACCAGGCTCCCCTGTTCCTGGGATTCTCCAGGCAAGAACACTGGAGTGGGTTGCCATTTCCTTCTCCAATGCATGAAAGTGAAAAGTGAAAGTGAAGTCACTCAGTTGTGTCTGACTCTTTGTGACCCCAGGGACTGGAGCCTACCAGGCTCCTCTGTCCATGGGATTTTCCAGGCAAGAGTACTGGAGTGGGGTGCCATTGCCTTCTCCGAAGAAATATGCTAGTAAGGTAGAAAACAATTATGGGACGTCAAATTCAGAAAACAGTTGAAACAAAATCAGTGAAGTAAACAAATTAGAGTAATCTTAAGGAAGAATAGATACTGCTAAAATTATATACAGAAAGATGAGAAAAATAAGCAAGAAGAAACTGACATAAAATTTGAAGTAAATAACAGAATAAAAGAGATTCAATATGCATTCCATAAAAGCAATTTCTTCTCCAAAATAGAAAATCTTAATAACAGCCAGAGGGAAAGTCACATTGCCTCCTAAGGAATGAGACACTGCTCAGTTGAGTTCAGTTCAGTTGCTCAGCTGTGTCCGACTCTTTGCGACCCCATGAATTGCAGCACACCAGGCCTCTCTGTCCATCACCAACTCCCGGCATTCACCCAAACTCACGTCCATCGAGTTGGTGATGCCATCCAGCCATCTCATCCTCTGTTGTCCCCTTCTCCTGCCCCCAATCCCTCCCAACATCAGAGTCTTTTCCAATGAATCAGCTCTTCGCATGAGATGGCCAAAGTACTGGAGTTTCAGCTTTAGCATCATCCCTTCCAAAGAACACCCAGGACCGATCTCCTTTAGAATGGACTGGTTGGATCTCCTTGCAGCCCAAGGGACTCTCAAAAGTTTTCTTCAACACCACAGTTCAAAAGCATCAATTCTTTGGCGCTCAGCTTTCTTCACAGTCCAACTCTCACATCCGTACATGACTACTGGAAAAACCTTAGCCTTGACTAGACGGACCTTTGTTGGCAAAGTAATGTCTCTGCTTTTTAATATGTTGTCTAGGTTGGTCATAACTTTCCTTCCAAGGAGTAAGTGTCTTTTAATTTCATGGCTGCAATCACCATCTGCAGTGATTTTGGAGCCCCCAAAAATAAAGTCAGCCACTGTTTCCCCATCTATTTGCCATGAAGTGATGGGACCGGATGCCATGGTCTTAGTTTTCTGAATGTTGAGCTTTAAGCCAACTTATTCACTCTCCTCTTTCACTTTCAAGAGGATTTTTAGTTCCTCTTCACTTTCTGCCATAAGGGTGGTGTGAGAAACTGCTAGAGACATCTAAATTGAAGCAAAAAAAAAAAAAGTCAATCTAGAATAATGAACTCAGCAAACTATTTTTTAAACGATGAGATTTGTCGAAGAGAAATAAAGCCAGATACTAGTTAAAGGCGATATAGGTTTTATTCATTAGCTATTGCAGTAGGGGGATAAAGTTTTTTTTTCTAAAACTGAGTTCAACTCTAAATACAGCAAAGACAGCTGAGGATTTGTAGCCAACAGAGTGAAGGGGTAAGTGAATAGAAAATTACTAAGAGTTAACATCAAGAGTAAGGAGATTCTTGCTAAACTGACCTTACAGAATTCTTGCTAAATTCAGGCCAAGGGTTTATATATCAAGGTTGAAACATGAGGAACTTTGGGCGAGGAAATACCAAGGGTGAGGAGATTCTCCCTAGACTGACAAGGATTCTTGCTAAAACTGCTCAGGAGAAACAGACACGAAAGGCAAGGTTGAGACCTAGTCAAGAATAGGTCTCAGAGGAGCTTAACTAAAATTTAGTCAAGGAGAGAATCTTTGTCAGGATATATCGTTAAATTTGGATTGGTTCTGAAATAAATTATAGAAGCAATACCTTTTAGTGTATAATTTTGTTAGTATAATTCTAACAGAGATACTACAGGAAGAGAAAAAAAAATGAAACCTAAAGAATACTTGAGAGGAGTGGTAAGCAACAAGAAATTAGTAAACTTATAGGTAAGTCTAAATAATATATGGGTAAAAATTATGATACCTAATTTGTACGGCTAAAAAAGACTATGATATACTAAAAGACAGTTTCATAATTGAATTGGGAGTTGATCAAATTGCATTTGATTCTTCTGTTAGAAAAAGAGTTTCAGATTATAGAATCACTTTAGATTTTAAGTTAAATATTAATGACAAAATTTAAGGGACAGCCACCTAAAGTGGAGAAACAGGTGTGTATAACTTTGAAAGTTGTATAGAGGAGAAAATGGAAAAGATAACAAAAAACCAAATCAGTCTAAAACAAAGGAAGAAAGGTAGAGTAGAAGTAGTGATAAAGCTGACAGATATAAAGCAGAAAGTAAAATGTAGGAGACAATGTGATATAATAATGACCATAATTGTGTAAGGACTAAATTTACCAATCAGAAGTAAAATTGTCACATTGGATCTTCAAAAATAAAATTAATCTCTAAGACATCAGATTTTAGTGACTTGATATTTGTCTTTAGCATCTTTTGCTTTTGCAGTATTCAATGTTTTACCTGTCTGCAGAGTATCTCTTATAGGATACTCCAGTTCGTCCAGTATAGCAAGAACTACTATTGAAATCATCATTCACAAAGCACAATCTTCCATACTTATTTTCATTCATTAGATTCTATGAACCTTCTACTCTTAAAACTGATATACCATCATTTTATTTTTCTCTCATCCTTTCTTACAGATACTATTGTTATACTTTTGTAAAAGCGTTAAAAATATTTTTATTTTCTCATTTTCCACTGAGACCACCCAAAACACTAACCATATTCTTTTAGTTTGTTCTAATTTCCAAATGAAATTATATTCTCCCCAAACTATTTAGTTTATCATGTTATTAACTTGAGTTACTTTTTCCCCAAAATGTAATATATGACATCTAAGTTTTTCTTTTTTAATCATGCTTAAAATACTGCTATATCTCATCTCTGTGGAACAAAACTGGGGCTGCTAAACTCCCATTTAATCCTTCATGAATATGATCCATATATATGCTTTCCTTTCCTACAGCTATGTCTTGGATTCTGTATACTTAATGATTCTCATGAATTAGTATGTGAAAGTACATGGAGCAGAGCCTGGGTTGTGGTGATAGTTTGTTAATTTTCCTGTTATTGTTATTATTAACATTTTTTAGCTTTTGTTTTTACTCTCCTTTTTAGATTGTTTTTTTATTTTGTTTGCCCAGCTTTTTGAAATGTTTCTTGCTTGTTTTGATTTGCCTTACCAGCTATAGATTCTGATTCTTGGTAGTGTATGGATATTGAATGAGGCTATTTTCTTATCTATGTTATACTTTCTCCAAAGAGAGCCTATCTTATTTTGTTATATAACTTATAATGGATATTGGATCATTTCTTAATTGTAACTCTTGATGAATGAGAGGCCCTTTATATTGATTCATTCAGACAACACTGAAAGAAAATAACTTTTCAATTCAGATATTGAGTTATAAACCTCTAGATTCCTGTTCAGAAATTAAAGGTTTGAACAAAACTTGAGATTTGTGTTTTTGAAACCACACGACTTGTTAAGAACCACTAATTCCAGTACTCAAAGGAAATCTGAGGTAAATACTTGTAAGATCATAGGTTTCAGTTAGAAAAAGGAGGAGAAAAAAAAGACAGCTGAATATTTTAAATTTTAGCAGTTAATAGAGGGTGTTTATGCTACAAAGGGTTAGGGTGACTGTGTGGATCACAATAAACTGTGGAAAATTCTGAAAGAGATGGGAATACCAGACCACCTGATCTGCCTCTTGAGAAATCTGTATGCAGGTCAGGAAGCAACAGTTAGAACTGGACATGGAACAACAGACTGGTTCCAAATAGGAAAAGGAGTACGTCAAGGCTATATATTGTCACCCTGTTTATTTAACTTATATGCAGAGTACATCGTGAGAAACGCTGGACTGGAAGAAACACAAGCTGGAATCAAGATTGCCGGGAGAAATATCAATAACCTCAGATATGCAGATGACACCACCCTTATGGCAGAAAGTGAAGAGGCACTCAAAAGCCTCTTGATGAAAGTGAAAACTGGAGAGTGAAAAAGTTGGCTTAAAGCTCAACATTCAGAAAATTAAGATCATGGCATGTGGTCCCATCACTTCATGGGAAATAGATGGGGAAACAGTGGAAACAGTGGCTGACTTTATTTTTCTGGGCTCCAAAATCACTGCAGATGGTGACTGCAGCCATGAAATTAAAAGACGCTTACTCCTTGGAAGGAAAGTTATGACCAACCTAGATAGCATATTCAAAAGCAGAGACGTTACTTTGCCAACAAAGGTCCGTCTAGTCAAGGCTATGGTTTTTCCTGTGGTCATGTATGGATGTGAGAGTTGGACTGTGAAGAAGGCTGAGTGCCGAAGAATTGATGCTTTTGAACTGTGGTGTTGGAGAAGACTCTTGAGAGTCCCTTGGACTGCAAGGAGATCCAACCAGTCCATTCTGAAGGAGATCAGCTCTGGGATTTCTTTGGAAGGAATGATGCTAAAGCTGAAACTCCAGTACTTTGGCCACCTCATGTGAAGAGTTGACTCATTGGAAAAGACTCTGATGCTGGGAGGGATTGGGGGCAAGAGGAGGAGGGGACGACAGAGGATGAGATGGCTGGATGGCATCACTGACTCGATGGACGTGAGTCTGAGTGAACTCCGGGAGTTGGTGATGGACAGGGAGGCCTGGCGTGCTGCGATTCATGGGGTCGCAAAGAGTCGTACACGACTGAGCGACTGATTTGATCTGATCTGATGCTACAAAGGAGTATTATTCAGTGTTGTGACAGAATTAGATGTACAGAATGTAATTGTTTTTAAATTTCAATATAAATATAACTTGGAATTGTAGAGATGTTGTAAAGATTTATTTGGAAACAGATATGACACAGTGTAATTTCCCTGATGTTTAATGTTTAGGTTCTGAGCAAAGCCAAAATGGAAATGTAAGCCTGTTTACTGAAAGTCTTGGTTGAACTTGATCAATTTCTGGCAATCTAATAGTCTGTCATTTTGAGAAAGAATACATTTATTATAGCTTTGTGGTGTGATAGTATAGATACCCAATATGAATATAGTTGGTAAAAAGTATTTTTTCCCCTAGAATTGTATCTATAGTCTAATTTGTCTAATGTTGCTTGGAAGCAAAGGGATCTGGGCAGGTTTTTGAGTAAGGTCATCATTGTTATATTGTATATACTGAATAGGAAGATAATAAGGTGAAGTCTAGCTGAGAATTCTTAGGGTAAATAAATATAAGTATCAGTAATTATTTTAGGTTAGGTCCTCCATGGTTTTAAATATAAATAAAACACAGAAATGTAGAGATCTGTTTAGAAGTTAAAAAAATGTATTAATGTATTAAACTCATCACAGCAAATTTAAGATGAGGAAAAGTTAGCATTTGTTAGTAGGGTAAGATAACTTTTGCAGAAGCTTAGAGAATAATATGAATATACCAAAACTGAAAACAAATAGATCTGGCCCTCTTTCAATCTTTCTTGTCTCTTTGATTTTACATTCCTGGTAGACATTTGTAGACTTTGTAAGTCACATGAGTAGAGGGAGAATAAGAAAGTAGGCTGCTACAGGTCTTCTTAAGCAGGAACAAATTGGTGCTTTTCTATAAATTTAATTTTATATAAATTTAATCAGTATAATAAATTAATATATAAAACATTAAAATAATTTTAAAAAGAGAATTCAACTAGAAACACTGGAAACATGTAAAGCATAGAGATTTATCTATAGTATATTAAGTATAAGAAAATTAGATAACGTCTAATTTGTTTCCTTCAAAAGATCAAATCAATCCTCTGATATCTCTCCAGGGTACTCTTATATACTAATCTTCATTTCCTTTCTGGTTTTCTGCATTTCTCAGACCTGGCTCAGTCTTTTTCCCCCAAAATATGTCTTCCTTTATTCACTGTGCTTTTATTTATTTTTAACCCCTATAGTAAGTCTTGAAGTATTTACCTATGTAAACATTGTCAAATGTAGATGTCTTTATTCTGAGTTTTTATTCCCCATTTCCACTGTGTCAAGTTTTGTTTCTTTCTTCTAAGCTGAAACAATGGGGCACACAGACATCTTGGATTACTCTTATTTAAAGAAACTGAGTCAATCATATAAAAGGGTATTTGTATATAAGGGTAAGTTTATCATAATTATAATAAAATTAATAATGTACAGTTTTTTGCTTATTTCTAGCAGTCTGCAGGATTGTTAATCGGCTGGAACAGATTCAGGAAATGCACGACAGAGATTTCTGGCAAGCTCCATTTATCAACGACAAAACACTGACTATATAGAAAGGTAATGTATTAGGGAAAATGTTTAATTTCAGCACATACCCAGTTCCTTTCATAAAAATACCCTGTAAATGTGACACAAGTGGGATGAGTTTGAAATATATTTCAGAATTAATTATTGAGAAAAACTATTTAAGAAAGAAGTTTGGTGAACTCAGTGCATATGAAAAATTATTCCTTCATGTTAACCATGAAAAGCTCATGTAAGAGAGAAACCTTATGAATTAATTCAGAATAGAAAGTATGTCAGTCAAAATGAAGACTTCTTTCCATATGAGAAAATTAAACATGTAGAGCAGTCTTTTGAATATAAAGAATGTGGTGAAGATTTCTGTGAGAAGACAGTTTCATCACATATAAACAAGCTCACAAAATACAAGGTCCTTGTGAACATAATGAATGTGACAAAACATTCTGTAATTATTCAGTTCTCATGGTCCATAAGATAAGAGAAAGTCTTTATGAGTTTAGTGAATATGGTAAAACCTTTGAAAAGGTACCTCTCTTGAGACATTTGAAGCTCAAAGATTACGAACATAATGACAGTAGATAATTTCAGCAGATCAAACTTTCTTGACACAGAAAGAACATTTGAATGCAATAACCTGGGGGAACCTTTCTGGAAGTCAGTTCTTAATGTAACTCAGAAAACGTGCATAGGAGACAAGGTCTATGAATGTAATGAATGTGAAAAAGCATTCTGTGAAAAGTCAAAACTCACCAAACAGCAGAGAGTACATACAGGAGAGAAACATTATGAATGTAATGAATGTGGGAAATGCTTCTCTAGGAAATTCCTTCTCACTTTACATCAGCGAATCCACACTGGAGAGAAACCCTATGAATGTAATGTATGTTGAAAATCCTTCTCTAGGAATTCATACCTCATAATTCATCAGAGAATTCACACAGGAGAGAAACCTTATGAATGTAAAGAATGTGGAAAAAGCTTCTACCATAAGTCATATCTCACAATACACCAGAGAATTCACACAGGGGAGAAACCTATGAATGTAGTCAATGTGGGAAAACCTTCATAAGCAACTCAGTTCTCACAATACATCAGAAAACACACACAGGTGAGAAATTCTGTAAGTGTAATCAGTGTGGGAAATTCTTCAGGAATTCATACCTTACAATACATCAGAGAACTCACACAGGTGAGAAACCATATGAATGTAAGGTATGTGGGAAAACCTTTTGTCATAAGTCATATGTCACCAAACACCATAAAACTCACATAGGGGGGAAACCCTATTAATGTAATGAGTGTGGGAAAACCTTCAGTCGCAATTCAGGCCTAAAAGTACACCAGAGAACACACACAAAGGAGAAACCCTATGAATGTAATGAATGTGGGAAATCATTCTCTGAGAAATCAGTCCTCACGGTACATCAGAGAATACATACTGGGGAGAAACCTTACAAGTGTAATGAATGTGGAAAAACCTTTTACAATAAGTCGGATCTCACTAAACACCAGAGAACTCACACAGGTGAGAAACCCTATGAATGTAAGGAATGTAGGAAATTCTTCTCTAGAAATTTATATCTTACAGTTCACCAGAGAACTCACACAGGGGAGAAATCCTATGTGTGTAAAAAATTTGGGAAAACCTTTTACTATAAGTCTGACTATACGGTACATAAGAGAACACACAGAGGGGAGAAGTTGTATTACTGTGATCAGTGTGGGAAAACCTTCATTTGCAATTCTGTCCTCAGATCACATCAGAGAACTCACACAGGGGAGAAGCCCTATGAATGTAACGATTGTGGGAAATCTTTCTCTGAAAAATCAGTCCTTATTGTACATCAGAGGATACACACAGGGGAAAAACCTTATAAGGGTAATGAATGTGGGAAGCCCTTCTATCGTAAGTCAGATCTCACTAAACATCAGAGAACACACACGGGAAAAACCCTATGAGTGTAGTCATTGTCGGAAAACCTTCAGTTGCAACTCAGGTCTCAAAGTACATCAGAGAAGGCACATAAGGGAGAAAGCCTATGAATGTATTGAATTTGGGAAAACCTCTAAGAAATCAGTTCTCCCGATATATTCAAAATTACATACATGGGGAAAATCCATTAAATATATTAATAGCAATGGGAGAAATCTTAGTACCTAGCTATTCATACCTTGAAGTACTGTGGAAAATTCATACAGGACATGGCCCTTATTAATGTAAAGTGGTAAATTTTTTACTCTTAAGTCATATTCTAAAACAAATGAAAGAGTTACCATGGGAGAAATTACTATGAATGTGGTGAATATTGTTAATAAGACAACTTAAAATGAATACATGTGGAAGAAACCCTACTAATATATGTAGGGAGTGTGTGGAAATATAAATTAAGGCTTATTAAATAACTTCAGTAGGAGATAATCTTATGAATCAAACAGATGTGAGAAAATTTTCTTCTAGAAGTTGGCCACTACTAATAGATATACCACACCTGGGGGAAGCTGTCAACATCTTATATGTTTTTTGAGACCTTCATACACAAGTTGTACTTATTGCATGTCAGGTAAATAATAGGGATGATATCAATAACCCAGCCTATGTTAAAAAATGCCATTTTATTGAACAAGAAAATTGATACTAAGTTGAAATCTTAAAGATTTTTTGAATGTGATGGTTTTAACAGAATTCAGATTTTATTATAGCTGAAGTTTGTTTTGAAGGAAGTCTATCAACTTAGGAAATATGGACAGAAATTTTCCTTATTCTAAATGTTATGTTTTGTAGTAATTTCAAATTTTTTCATAGAAATAAAACTGAAAATAGACATTTACAAAAATATTAACTGTGGAATGTGAAGCTTTTTTAAAAGCACACATTGAATAATCTTCTAAGTCGCTGATTTTACTTTTGGAGAAACACATGTCGCTAATGGTCCTCCCCATCATGAGTTATTACATGTGTTTGATGAATCTGAACCCCAACTGTGTAATTACTCATGCAAATACAGTTCCTGCATGTCTGTGTTTTCCTATCTGCGGTTCTGTGGTTGGTTGAATCCACAGATGCAGAACCTGAGGGTATGGAGGGCCTACTGTGAAAGACTTGAGCATCAGCTGATTTTGTTATTCAAAGAGATATCCTGGAACCAATCCCCAGCAGATGCTAAGGGGTGACTGTACTGCCTAATGGTTTGGTTCAGCCCCAGGCCTACCTCTGGGGCATCTCAAAATGAACTAGATCCACATCAGAACAATTGCCAGGATCAGCAAGAGGTAGCTTTGGGACTGGTTCTGCTTCCTCTTACTATGTTCAGTAACCAGAAACATTGAGTGTGAATGAGCTGGTGTACTGGCTAGAATACTCTGGTATATATGACTTCAGTGCCCCCATCCAGATTCACAGGAAGCTTTTCATAGTCCATTCTACAACCTGTAACCATTTAGATCTTCCACAGATTCTAAATTTGGTTAATATTGATCCCACACATGTCATACTTTTACAATAATGCATATATATCATTGCATGTATATATGTGTAATAACATTGTTTTACAAGTAATATCAGTGAGAATGTTTTATACAACTTGCTTTTGTCTTCAAATGTGTTGTTTTGGTATTTATACATGTGGGTATATTTGCTTTAGTGGATTCATTTAAATAAAAGAACCCAAACTAAAAAGTGGCAAATGATTTGAACTGATGCTTCACAAAATAAGATACGCAGTGGCCAATAAATAAGTTAAAAATGCCTAACATCATTATTCATCAGGGATATTCAAATGAAAACCACAATTAAATAAAATAGCTATTGCTAAGTCGCTTCAGTCTTGTCTGACTCTGTGCGACCCCAGAGATGGCAGCCCACCAGGCTCCCCTGTCCCTGGGATTCTCCAGGCAAGAACACTGGAGTGGGCTGCCATTTCCTTCTCCAGTGCATGAAAGTGAAAAGTGAAAGTGAAGTCGCTCAGTCATGTCCGACTTTTAGCAATCCCATGGACTGCAGCCTAACAGGCTCCTCCGTCCATGGGATTTTCCAAGCAAGAGTACTGGAGTGGGGTGCCATTGCCTTCTCCAAAATAGCTATTAGAATAGCTATATAAAAAAGTGACAATATGAAGCATTGACAAAACTGTGGAACAACTGCAACTCCTGCACACTGATCACCAAAATGTTAAATGGAACAACCATGTCAGAAAAGCTTGACACTACATATAATAACTGTAACAACCCAGAAATCTTGCTCTTCAATATTTAACCAATCAATATAAAAACAGATGTCTACACAAAAATGCACATTAAGTTCATTACAGCTATATTCTTAATCAAAAACTAGAAACAATAGATGAATAAATAAATTGTAATATATGCATACAATAGAATACCACTCAGCAATAAAAATGAAGGTGTTCACTGCTCCTTTCACACTGGGTGACTGCATTTCCATAGTATGGTTAGAGGCCACAAGCCAGAACATGGAAAACCAGTAAACTTTTGAGAATGGGGGAAAACGACAATCTAGCATAAGTTAACAGTTTCCTAAATATAAATCATATACTTGACAGTTACATATTTTAAAAAGTTCTTCTGTCATTGTTAATGACATAAAACTTCTCTTGTTTGAAGGCAAGACCACCACATTTTGTTTGTGTAGGGAGGGTGAGTAGAGGAATGTTCTTAAAATTGGTATCAGTTCAGTTCAGTTACTCAGTCGTGTCCAACTGTTTGTGACCCCATGGACTGTAGCATGCCAGGCTTCTGTGTCCATCACCAACTGCCGGAGCTTGCTCAAACTCATGTCCATCAAGTCAGTGATGCCATCCAACCATCTCATCTTCTGTCATCCCCTCTCCTTCTGCCTTCAGTCTTTCTCAGCATCAGGGTCTCTTCTGATAAAATTGGTATAATTATTCTTAAAAAATAGAAGTACTTCTCTGATGAAGCCTCAATACCCATTCAGTTCGCTGTAATAATCTGTAAGCAGAACAGCAGTACAGTGCTAGGCGTTGATTCCAGTAATGTCAGGTACCACATCCTTTTCTCACAGTCCTCTGAATGATTTTGAAGAAAATATTCTAAAGGAGGACAAGTAAAAGCAAAGAAAAACAAAGGAGGATTTGAAGATCCCTGTTTAAGATTTATTTTTTAAAAGTGCCTAATATTTTGAATTACAAAAGCTGTCATCCTGTGGGCCTGCTGGACACTAGACTGTGTTTTCTACTCCTTTAATGATAAAGATCACCTCACAAAAAGAGAACTTCTGCTTACTGGCTGGAAAAAGTTCCCTTTTCTTGATTTTCAAGTGCAATCTGTTGTCCAGTTCCTCTAGATAAGTCTTTCTGTATTTTAAACAGATACCATTTCCATTTTGTAATTACATCTAGGTTAAAATTTATTGTCTTATACTGCATCTTGAAGTAGAGTCATTAGTGTTTGGAGTTCTCATTTTAAGCCCTCAGTGCTGGCACATTCAGTGCATCCACCACCAGCAATGGATTTGGGGCCAAGAAAACCTATATCCTGGTACAGAGGAACTTGGGAAAAATGGGCATTCTCCAAGAGTGGTAGTCCATCTCTGTGCATGGATGGATGTGTGCTGCCTTTTGTAAGATTTTGGAGGGAGTTTAGGGAATATGTTGAGAAGTGCTTTGTCATCAAGAAACAGGTGACCCAGCAGTGGAATGCAGGTCTACTTCTTGTGTCGGTGGTGATGGCAGATGCCTTCTTGTGCCATGTGGAGAAGGTATTTGAGGAGGAGGTGATGTAAAGGGGAAAGGGCACTTTGGGACAAAGACATTACTATGGTCACTTTTTTCCCCAAAGTGGGAGGTTGGAGGTATAGTGGTGAGTTTAAGAAAACATCAGATGTCCTCATGGGTTCTCATGGAGGTAACAAGGGAGAGCTTTCAGGAGGGCCTGAAATAGAGGTCTGGTCTGATACTGAATATTGTGGTGAATAAGCTTTTGGCGTGGGTTACCCCGGAGGAATTGCTGGGTGGCTGTCCAAATGCTTAGACATCATCTTTGATGGTGAAGATTCTGTTGGAGCAGATTCTTGTCATCTTAGTGGAGGAACAGGAGGGTAGGGACCGGCACTTCATCAGTGCTCTTGGTTAAACTTACAGATGATACTGAAGCAGATCTTGAATGAAAGGGCTTGAATGGTCAGAGTCAGGTATGCTGCAAACATCTGTGGTACTGGAAGCACCAGAAGCAGGAGGTGCTAATGGTGTTCTTGGAGAATTTGGTGCAGATGCTATATTTTCTGTTTCAATTTCAGGGGTTCTACTTTAACTGTTTTTCCTTGGCTCTTGCTGCGGAGGTGTGGGATGTCTCATAGTACCTGGTCTTGGGTTTAATGGACAAATACTGGGAGATTTTAGTGAATGGCTATATTCTTTTGGAAATCTTGGGAGAGGCTTAGGGTTTCATGGTTATGTTTCTAGGTATTTGTTGAAAAATAGTCTTTAAATTCTTTTTCCATGCTGT
Source organism: Bos taurus (assembly GCF_002263795.3). Lineage (NCBI taxonomy): Eukaryota > Metazoa > Chordata > Mammalia > Artiodactyla > Bovidae > Bos > Bos taurus. The sequence continues at coordinate 13,067,444 of NC_037355.1, read as the reverse complement.
TTCCCATTGGATTGAAGTTTTCAAAGAACTTTTTGATACCTGATTTTAGTTGTAAACAGTAACACTGATTTTGGTATTTCTGGATTTCACCTGCAATTTTCTGCAATGTTCTTCCCTTTACTAAAGTTTATAAGCTCTTTTCCATGCCTTTTTAGGACCTCAGGACTGCCTTCTTCTGTTTTCAAGATATTAGTTAGATAAATTCCAAAAAAAGGCACATATGGTGGATTAATAGACCTGAGTTTTGCCAAATATTTCTCTTTTTTTCCCCTCAAATATTTCTTACAGTGATCTTCACGTAGTTCATGAGCTGTTTCTGAAATTTTCCTTTGGCAGCTTTGTATTTGCTCAAACATGTGGTCTAGTCTGTAAACAGGTAATTTAATAGCCCAGCCAACCTGAGGGACACCATTGACATTGTTCAGCTCTTGAAAGACTTGCAGAATCTCAATTATTCAGCTCACCACAGCTACTTTTTCTTCTAAGTTTTCCGTCTCTACATTTCTCAAACCACAGAGTGAAATTCGTGGTATGCTGGATCATTTTCAGAAGGGTAGGAGAATTAATCTCTTTGTTTTCTTTTGCCCACATACTGTCAACTAATTCTGATGACCGTACAGCTCGATATAAATCTGATTCAAATAGAGTGAGCTGTCGAGCAATTCCTGTTGGTTTAAGGAGAGCAGGTCAAAAGTCTCTATGTGGTCAAAATTCTCTCTTTCCACCAGGTCTGCTTATATGCCATTCATCCGTGGGAGGTGAACTCTGAAATGTAATATTATGACCTGGTCCATTGTCTCTTGCAATTCAGTTCTTTTCCTTTTGATTATTTTAGTGATGGATTCAACCCATTTTTTCATTGTTTTACCTCTTACTGTTCCAAGAAATTTCTCCATTAGCTGCAAACGATCTGAATCTCTTTCAAAATCATAGTGGTGCACTACTCAGTGCCAACATACATTTAATGCTTACACCTGCACAGGCTGTATATATATTTTTCTAAACCTTTTTGAGTTCTGCACTCAAGGGCTAACCTTCTCTAAAGCTATGCAATCAGGTTCTGTTGGCTCAGACTCTGGAATTTCAAACCTTTCTATTAAAAGACTCAGTAGTTCTTAAGATTTACAAAAGGATCTATATGTTGTAAGAAATGCCTGAACAAAATTGGGATCCATGTATATATGGTATGTGAGCCTCTCTGTAAGTTTAATAACAATTCCTGCTTTGATGACTGGAATTCCAGCTTTGGGCTACATGTTTTCTTCAAATATGATATTTTCTTCAGAGTCAGGCTCTACAAATCTATAAACATCAGCACTAGGGAGTCTCATTTGCTGCTTTTCATCCTAAAGTATTGTCACATCAACCATCCTTTCCAGTGTTCTCTGATATGATAAAGATATCAATGCTGCCATCCAACTGTTGTTCTCTTCATCTGACTTGGCAGAAAACATAACACTATTTACGTCTTTTAAATTATTTCAGAAGTATGCTTGTACTCACTAGTGTCATCTTTGTCATTAATCTGTACCTTTCTCATAAAAAACTTTTCTTTAAGGTGATATTCTGCATTGCTAGCACCAGGAAGTTTTAGCTACCCATGATTTGATTTACAGCAAATCATTGAGCCATCAAAGAGAAATATGTTTCTTTAATGTTTCTCCTACATGTATAAGAGTTCTTTCCATTGCAAATTCATTGCAGCACTGTCCAGTGTCTTTTCCTCCCAACCATCAATATTCTTCTGAATCTTGTTCATTTTCTTGATTGCTAGTTGTTTCCCCTTCATTTGGTGACTATAAATCCAACATGCAGATTCACCCAGTCTACATTTTGCAAGGCTTTTAGAACATATTTTTTTCCTATACCACTATGAACATTAAGCAAAGCTGTTATTTCTTGTTTCAAACATTCCTTGTCTTGTTCTTTACTCTTCTTACTGCTTCAGAAGTTTGAAGTAATGTAGACAGTGGTAAATGGGCTAGAAGTAGCCTGGGTAAAACATATTGAACAGCTTCTTTGAAACCTTTGCCTATTGACTGAGAAGACTGAGGGCAAGAAGAAGATGGTTGGATGGCATCACTGACTCAATGGACGTGAATTTGAGCAAACTCAAGGAGATGGTGAAGGACAGGGAAGTCTGGTGTGCTGCAGTCCATGAGGTTGCAAAGAGTTGGACATGACTTAGCGACTGAAAAACAACAGGAGTGCCACTCCAGGCTTGGATAACTGACTAAGGAATGGTCATGAAAACCAGGTAATAGAATATCTCGAGCGTATGATTCAAATGGACCAAATGCCAGTTCCTCTGCTGCCTTCAAAGCAGCTTCCTACTAATGGATGGTGACTGCCTTCATCTGTCATTTCTACAGTATCTTCTATATGGCCCAGTAACTCTCCACGAGGTTCATGTATATCCACTATATGACTAAATGTATTTTCTACATTAGCTGAAAAACAGTTTTGTATTAATGACAAAGCGCTCTCTAAAATCATTTATAATTTAACTTCCCTTATGTATGTCAAATTTCTGCCATAAATGCTTTTACAAAATGATAATAACATTGCTCTCCTGAGGTGGAAGGCTGTTTCACCAGTTAAAGATAATATATCTTCTACATCTTGATGAACCATATCCATCAATAATTTATCAACATATATTGCCACTTTAATATCTTGTTTTGTAATTTCATAATGCTGTATATTTTGTACCAACTTTTAAAGTGTCTGCAGAACTGAATTATAACACTACTACTCGATTATAAAACCTGGTGGTCAGTTTTATAATCTAGGACCTCCTTTAACAAAAGATGAATTTTTTTCTACGGGGAGAGAGAAAAAAATTTCTTTGGTTCCTCTTTTCAGTAGCCGACTGGGCATCAACTATTGCCCATGTATCAACTGGATGAGGGAAACTTTTTTGAACATGTTCCTCTACATCTGAAGAACTTAGGGGCTGAGCTTGACATTGCATATTTAATTGCTAAGTTAATTCTTCAGCATACTGAAGAGCATCATCACTAGACTCAACAGTAGGATGAACTTGCCCCTGAACATTTTTTCAACGCAGACACCAGCAGCCCTAACTTGGGCGTGTTTTTTTCAGCTAAACACTCAGAGCAGCTGCTGCGCCTGCATGCCCCCGCCTCTGGGCAGGGAGAGGGCCAGCGGTGGCCAGGCTGGGGGAGTCACCAGAGGGTGAGCTCCTAGCGCGGAACTGGGCCGCAGTCTCAGCGGATGGCCCGGACTCTGCACGGGGCCGAGCTGCTGGGCTAGCCCTGGAGATGAGGCTGAGGGTGAGGCTGGTGCCTGGCCACCCATCCCACAGGCACCGGCTGAGGAGAGAGAACGCAGCCGGTAGGCGGCGGTGGTGGCATCATCGGGCAACGCCACCCAAGGACCAGGCCTCTCACGCATCCCCGGCCCTCCGTCGCCTCCCCAGGTTGCTTTCCACCGCGGTCGCTGGACTCTGGGCTGGTCTGCCCCGGTTGCAGAGCCGGTGGCTGTGGGAGGGGTGCGGAGGGACACTCCGGCCGGGCCCATTTTATTTAAAATTGTTTTCTGTTGCCATATACTCCACAGCTATTTCCCATTAAATTCTGAAAGAGATGGGAATACCAGACCCCCTGACCTGCCTCTTGAGAAACCTATATGCAGGTCAGGAAGCAATAGTTAGAACTGGACATGGAACAACAGACTGGTTTCAAATAGGAAAAGGAGTACGACAAAGCTGTATATTGTCACCTTTCTTATTTAACGTCTACGCAGAGTACATGAGAAACGCTGGACTGGAAGAAACACAAGCTGGGATCAAGATTGCCGGGAGAAATATCAATAACCTCAGATATGCAGAAGACACCACCCTTATGGCAGAAAGTGAAAAGGAACTAAAAAGCCTCTTGATGAAGGTGAAAGAGGAGAGTGAAAAAGTTGGCTTAAAGCTCAACATTCAGAAAACGAAGATCATGGCATCTGGTCCCATCACTTCATGGGAAATAGATGGGGAAACAGTGGAAACAGTGTCAGACTTTATTTTTTGGTGCTTCAAAATAACTGCAGATGGTGATTGCAGCCATGAAATTAAAAGATGCCTACTCCTTGGAAGGAAAGTTATCACCAACCTAGATAGCATATTCAAAAGCAGAGACATTACTTTGCCAACAAAGGTCTGTCTAGTCAAGGCCATGGTTTTTCCAGCGGCCATGTATGGATGTGAGAGTTGGACTGTGAAGAAAGCTGAGCGCCGAAGAATAGATGCTTTTGAACTGTGGTGTTGGAGAAGACTCTTGAGAGTCCCTTGGACTGCAAGGAGATCCAACCAGTCCATTCTAAAGGAGATCACTCCTGGGTGCTCTTTGGAAGGAATGATGCTAAAGCTGAAACTCCAATACTTTGGCTACCTCATGCGAAGAGTTGACCCATTGGAAAAGACTCTGATGCTGGGAGGGATTGGGGGCAGGAGGAGAAGGGGATGACAGGATGAGATGGCTGGATGGCATCACCAACTCGTTGGACGTGAGTTTGAGTGAACTCCGGGAGTTGGTGATGGACAGGGAGGCCTGGGGTGCTGCAATTCATGGGGTCCCAAAGAGTCGGACGTGACTGAGCGACTGAACTAAACTGAACTGAATAATTAATGATGTTGAGCATCTTCTCATATGTCTTTGGCCATCTGTATGTCTTCTTTGGAGAAATGTCTCTTTGGATTTTCTGCCCATTTTTCAGTTGGGTTTGTTTTTGTTGTTGGTGTTGTTAAGTTGTATGAGCTGTTTGTATTAATATATTTTAGAAATTAAGCCCTTGTTGGTCACATCATTTACAAATATTTTTCCCCCCATTCTTTAGGTTGTCTTTTCACTTTGCTCATGGTTTCTTTTCCTGTTAAATTTGAATATTTTTAAAATTCCACTTTATCTATTGACTGTTTATGTATATCTCAGTTCAGTTCAGTCACTCAGTCATGTCTGACTCTTTGTGACCCCATGAACCGCAGCATGCCAGGCCTCCTTGTCCATCACCAACTCCTGGAGTCCACCCAAACCCATGTCCATTGAGTCAGTGATGCCATTCAACCATCTTATCCTCTGAAGTCCCCTTCTCCTCCTGCCCTCAATCTTTCCTAGTATCAGTGTCTTTTCAAATGAGTCAGCTCTTCACATGAGGTGGCCAAAATATTGGAGTTTCAGCTTCAACATCAGTCCTTCCAATGAACACCCAGGACTGATCTCCTTTAGAATGGACTGGTGTGATCTCCTTGCAGTCCAAGGGACTCTCAAGAGTCTTCTCCAACACCACAGTTCAAAAGCATCAATTCTTCGGCGCTCAGCCTTATTTATGGTCCAGCTCTCACATCCATACATGACTATTGGAAAAACCATAGCTTAGAGTATACAGACCTTTGTCAGCAAAGTGATGTGTCTGCTTTTTAATATTCTGTCTAGGTCAGTCATAACTTTCCTTCCAAGGAGTAAGCGTCTTTTAATTTCATGGCTGCAATCTCCATCTGCAGTGATTTTTGAGCCCAGAAAAATAAAGTCAGCCACTGTTTCCACTGTTTCCCCATCTATTTACCATGAAGGGATGGGACTGGATGCCATGATCTTAGTTTTCTGAATGTTGAGCTTTAAGCCAACTTTTTCATTCTCCTCTTTCACTTTCATCAAGAGGCTCTTTAGTTCTTCTTCACTTTCTGCCATAAGGGTGGTGTCATCTGCATATCTGAGGTTATTGATTTCTCCCAGCAATCTTGATTCCAGCTTGTGCTTCCTCCAGCCCAGTGTTTCTCATGATGTACTCTGCATATAATTTAAATAAGCAGGGTGACAATATATAGCCTTCATGTACTCCTTTTCCTATTTGGAACCAGTCTGTTGTTCCATGTATCTCTTTTGCATTATGTATATAGTAATTTCTCTATCAGTTACAATATACATCAACTTTTCACCATCTATTTAGAGTTAATAATGTACCATTTCTCATAAAATATGGAAACTTTGCAAATATAAAAGTCCATTTCCAGCTACCTGGCACTGTCCGTTTTGTTATTGTTGTCATACCTACATTATAAGCTTAAAATGAGAGGTGAGTTTCTTTTAGTCTGGTTGTTTTAGACTGAATGTTTGTCCCCAATCCCAAATTCATTTGTGGAAACCCTACCCCAAGTGTGATGGTGTTAGCAAGTGGCACCTTTGGGAATTAATCAGCATTAGATGAGTTCATGAGGATGGAGCCTCCTATTGTACCTTCTAGGTACAATGGGATTAGTACCTTTTAAGAGTCACCAGAGAGCTTGTTCTCTTTTCTCTGGTCTCTGCTACATGAGGATATAATGACAAGTGTGTAGTTTCTATCTCAGAAGCAGGCTGTCTTCAGAACTCTACTATGCTGGCACCCTAATCTCAACCATCCAGTCTCTGGAGCTGTGAGAAGTAAGTTTCTGCTGTTTATAAGCTACCCAGGATATGATACAACTCACTACATTATTCCTAGTATATGACACCCCATATATGGTACATTTCTCATGTTCACAACTGGAGAAGGAAATGGCAACCCACTCCAGTATTCTTGCCTAGAGAATCCTGTGGACAGAAGAGCCTGGTGGGCTGCTGTCCATAGTGTCACACAGAGTCGGACATGACTGAAGCGACAGCATGCGTGCATGCATTGGAGAAGGAGATGACAACCCACTCCAGTGGTCGTGCCTGGAGAATTCCAAGGGCAGAGGAGCTTGGTGGGCTGCCATCTATGGGGTCGCACAGAATTGGACATGAGTGAAGTGACTTAGCAGCAGCTGCATGTTCACAACAAGAAAAAAAAAAACTGAACAAGCATTGAAAAATGAACAATTTTTTTTTAGGTTAGTCAGAATATTGAAGCCACAGGACAGAAGCCCAGGAGGAGAAGCCCACATCTGGAGCCACTACTTTACAGCAGCATTCCTATAATTAATGAATTGTAGGCTAAGTTGAGAGTTAAAAATTCCGAGGGGAGGCAGTCTTTGATCAGTTTGTCCTCCAAGAACATGACCAAATTCTCACTGTGAAAATCATGGAAAAATCCCTTTGTGCTTCTGGCAGGGAGAAGGGAAAAGTAACCATTTAAAATATGCCTTTAATTAGGGCAAACCATTTTCTCCTTAACAAGGCCTGACCTCAAGATAAACTGTTAAACCAGAGCCTAACCTGAGAGAAGAGACTCATCCCAGACTCCTCTAAACTTACCATCTCACCTAAGTGTGGCAGGGGAGAACCAAATTGAGCAACTCTTATTAAGGTGACATCATAGGCACACGTGCTCACTAAAAGACTGAGACCTAATCATAGAACTATAAACACTTCCTTCCTCTAATACCTTATCACCGTATCAATTAACTTCCTATAGAATACCAAGAAACTGAAAGAACTAAAAGCTAAAAGAAGCTAAAATACCAACAGCTGAAAGAACTGCAAGCCTAAGATCTGATTTAAGAAGGAGTCTCTAAGGAAACATAAGGACAACAGAAGAGAGAGACAAAAAGACACTAGAGGGAATTTTAGCCTCTGATGCACAGCTATAACAAACAGTAAACAGAGCCTACCTCGTAGCCACATAAAATCAAACCTCACATTAAAAGTGTATTATATCAATTCCTTTAATTGAATACATAATTTCTTGCTTTTGAGCAAAAAATTACAAAGCATGCTAAAAGGAAAGAAAAAAGGTTCAAAAGGCAAAGCATGTTTCAGAACCTGGTTCAGATATGGAAAAGATTTTGGACAGAAATTTAAAATAATTATGATTAATATATTAAGAGCTCTGCTGGAAAATGTGGACAGCATGTATTAACAGAAGGTTAATGTAAGCAAAGGAATGGAAATGATAATAAAGAATAAAAGGGAAATGCTAGAAATCAAAATCAAGCAGGAAGAATGAAGCAGTATGCTGAGCGTAACAGGGAAAGAATCTGTGATCTCAGTGATGTCAATAGAAACTTGCCACACTAAAAATTAGAAAAAGGATAATAAAAAGAATAAAGGAACACAATTTTGAAGAACTGTGGAACACTTACAAAAATTAACACATTTTAATGGGAATATCAGGAGAAGAATGAGAGAAAGGAGCAAAAGAAATATAAAACCACAGATCCAGGAAGCTCAGGGAACACCAAGCAGGATAAATATGGGGGGAAAATCTACACATAGGTATCTCATATTCAAACTACAGAAAAATAAAAGGTAAAGAAGAAATAAGCTAGAGAAAAATATAGCTATAGAGGAGTAGGGATAAAAATTACATTGTTCTTCTCTTCAAAAACTATGCATGTGAGAGTGGAGCAAAATATTTAAAGATTTAAATATTTAAAAATCTAGATTTCTATATCCAGTGAAACTGTCCTTCAAAAGTAAATAAGAAATAAAAACTTTCTCAAGTAAACAAAATTGAAGGCATTTTTCACCAGTAAACCTTGTAAAACATGTTATTAGGATTCTTTAGAGAGAAGGAAAATGGTATTAGAAAGCTCTACCTGTGCTGTGTAAGGAATGGAATATATGAACAGGAATTATTAAAGGCCAAATATTGTCTTCCATGTTTCTTATTAATTAATCTAACAAATAAAAATTTGTTCAACTTAATACTAGTACCAGTAGTCTCAGTAATTATAGATTTGTGTAAATGAAGTGAATGGCTACAATATTATAAAGGGTTGGAGAGAAGAATTGGGAATACTCTGTTATACGGTACCTGCACCACCTGTGAAGTGATACAGTGTTGTCTGAAAGTGGACTTGAATTAGTTGTACATGTATATTTCAAATTCCAGGGCAACGAGTATAAAAATTTTCAAGAAGTATCTCAAGAGATAGAGAACACAAGTCACAGAGTGGGAGAACATATTTGCAAAAGGCATATCTGATAAAGGACTGTTATCCAAAATATACAAATAACTCTTAAAACTCAAGAATAAGAAATCAAGAAACCCTATTTAAAAATTGGCCAAAGACCTGTATAGATACCTCACTAAAGGAGACATAAAGATGGCAGATAGCCATATGAAAAGACCCTCAACAAATGTATCATAAGGGAATTGTAAATTCAAACTATTCTCAAACTACACTGGACATATATTAGAATGGCCATAATTCAAAACATTGACAACAAACTCTGGCAAGGATGTCAAGCAACAAGAACTCTTCTTCATTACTGAAAGCTTTAGCTTATCTTGGGATCCCGGATGAGCCCCCAAGATGGAAGCTTTATGCTCAGCCCCCATGATGATAGCTTACACCTTGTCTTAGGATCCCGAGTGAGCCTCCAAGATGATAGATAAAAACTTAGTGTTCTACCACATTCGTTGCCTCTGAAGGAGAAGATTTAACTCTGGGACCAAAGACAGTCTCACTCACTCAGAGCTTTGTGTATTATAAATTTAGTTAAAGTGATACTGGCAGAAAAAAGCTTCTTACATAGACATCAGACGGGGGTAGAAAGATGATCTGCCTTGCTAGTTTTAAGCAGGAAATTATATACTTTTCTGCCAGCTGCTGAGAATAGAAAAAAATATCTCAAGGCTGTGAAAATTTTGCCCAGACCATTTCCCATAACATACATCCTGGGATGACATCAGCACAAGACTAGCCAGAAAGAAGGGTTAACCCAGAGCTCAAGGCTGTGGACCCAGACCTCCCATAACACACATTCTGAGCTCAAAAAAGGTATGTCCTTGAACAAGACTTACTGCTGCCTACAAGGCCTATGTGTCTAAGGCAAAAGAATGTGAGTAAGAAAGATGTTCAGATCAGATCAGATCAGTTGCTCAGTCGTGTCCGACTCTTTGTGACCCCATGAATCACAGCATGCCAGGCCTCCCTGTCCATCACCAACTCCTGGAGTTCACTGAAACTCACGTCCATTGAGTTAGTGATGCCATCCAGCCATCTCATCCTCTGTTGTCCCCTCCTCCTCTTGCCCCCAATCCCTCCCAGCATCAGAGTCTTTTCCAATGAGTCAACTCTTTGCTTCAGGTGGTCAAAGTACTGGACTTTGACCTTTAGCATCATTCCTTCCAAAGAAATCCCAGGGCTGATCTCCTTCAGAGTGGACTGGTTGGATCTCCTAGCAGTCCAAGGGACTCTCAGGAGTCTTCTCCAACACCACAGTTCAAAAGCATCAATTCTTTGGCACTCAGCCTTCTTCACAGTCCAAATCTCACATCCATACATGACCACAGGAAAAACCTAGCCTTGACTAGACGAACCTTTGTTGGCAAAGTAATGTCTCTGCTTTTGAATATGCTATCTAGGTTGGTCATAACCTTCCTTCCAAGGAGTAAGCGTCTTTTAATGTCATGGCTGCAATCACCATCTGCAGTGATTTTGGAGCCCAGAAAAATAAAGTCTGACACTGTTTCCACTATTTCCCCATCTATTTGCCATGAAGTGATGGGACCACATGCCATGATCTTCATTTTCTGAATGTTGAGCTTTAAGCCAACTTTTTCACTCTCCACTTTCACTTTCATCAAGAGGCTTTTGAGTTCCTCTTCACTTTCTGCCATAAGGGTGGTGTCATCTGCATATCTGAGATTATTGATATTTCTCCCGGCAATCTTGATTCCAGCTTGTGTTTCTTCCAGTCCAGTGTTTCTCACGATGTACTCTGCATGTAAGTTAAATAAACAGGGTGACAATATACAGCCTTGATGTACTCCTTTTCTTATTTGGAACCAGTCTGTTGTTCCATGTCCAGTTCTAACTGTTGCTTCCTGACCTGCATACAAATTTCTCAAGAGGCAGATCAGGTGGTCTGGTATTCCCATCTCTTTCAGAATTTTCCACAGTTTATTGTGATCCACACAGTCAAAGGCTTTGGCATAGTCAATAAAGCAGAGATAGATGTTTTTCTGGAGCTCTCTTGCTTTTTCCATGATCCAGCGGATGTTGGCAATTTGATCTCTGGTTCCTCTGCCTTTTCTAAAACCAGCTTGAACATCAGGAAGTTCACGGTTCACATATTGCTGAAGCCTGGCTTGGAGAATTTTGAGCATTACTTTACTAGCGTGTGAGATGAGTGCAATTGTGCGGTAGTTTGAGCACTCTTTGGCATTGCCTTTCTTTGGGATTGGAATGAAAACTGACCTTTTTCAGTCCTGCAGCCACTGCTGAGTTTTCCAAATTTGCTGGCATATTGAGTGCAGCACTTTCACAGCATCATCTTTCAGGATTTGGAATAGCTCAACTGGAATTCACCTCCTCCAAAAAGGGGCCTTAGGCTTGGATACCTTATAAGGTGCCTAAGTTAACCCTTTCCTTACTAGTGGGAATCCAACGTGGTACAACTTTGGAAGATACTTTGGTAGTTTATTACAAATCCAAATATACTTCTTTTACTATATAATCCAGCCATTGTGATCCTTAGTATTTCCCCAGTGGTGCTGAAAAACATATGCTTACTCAAAAACTAGCACACAGATGTTTATAATAGCTTTATTCATAATTTCCAAAACTTGGAAGCAACCAAAATGTCCTTCAACAAGAAAAACTGAATATCCAAACTCTAGTATATCCAGACAATGGATTTCGTTCACTGCTTAAAAAGGGGGGTGGGTGGGGGGAGGGTGCCAAGTCATAAAAAGACATGGAGGGACCCTAAATGCATACTACTAAGTGAAAGAACCCAATAGACTAAATATTGTGTGATTCCAACAATATAAAATTATGGAAAATGCAAAACTGTGGAAACCATAGAAGAATGAGTGGTTGACACAGATTGAAGCAGAGGGCTGAATATGTGGAGTACAGAGGATGTTTAGGGAAGTTAAACTATTCTATATAATGTAATGTCGGATACATTTAATTATACATTTGTCAAAACCTACAGAAGGTACAACACCAGTAGTGAACCCTAATATAAACTGGACTTTGGTTAATAATAATATCTGTATGAACTGTAACAATTACACCACTCTGTGCAGATGGAAGCTGGGAATGTTCATGGTGAGGGAGGCAGTATATACATAGAGGCAGGTCATATATTGGAAATCTTCATATTCACTTGTGCTGTTTACCTAAATGTGCTCTTAAAAAGTCTATAAATTATAAAAAAGTTATGAAATCAATAAAAATTTAAGTGTAACTGATATGCAAAGAGAGGAGAGAAAATGGAATAATATAAAATACTCAAAACCAGAGAAAGCATAAAAGAGTGGAAGACAAGAGAAAGAATAGGGTAAAACATGGAAAACAGTTAAAAATGTGGTGACTATTACTTCAACTATATCAACAATAAATTTAAATGTGGGTGACCTAAATACACCAATTAAAAAGGACTATCAGAGTGGATAATGAAAGCAAGACCCAACTAAATGTTTTCTACAGAAAGCCCACTTTTAAGCAGTGGAGAAAGATATACCATGCTAATACTAATCATAAGAAAGCTAAAGTAGCTATATTATTTGTTGTAGATGTCAACACCCCTCTATTAGTAGTTCATAGTTCCAATAGTCAGAAAATCTGTAAGGCTATAGTTAATATAACTATCTAATTGACATTTATAGAATACTTCATCTAACAGCAGCAGAATACACATTCTTCTCAAGCTTGTATAGATCATACTCTGGGCCATTAATTTGTACCTTAACAAATTTAAAGGAATAGATATCAAAGTATGCTTTCAGAACATGGAATAAAACTAGATATCAATAACACAAAGATAGCTATAAAATTCTAAAATAGTTTGTGATTAAATAACACACTTCTGAGTAATACATGGATTAAATCTCATAAGAAATTTTAAAATATTTTTAACAATGAAAATATGACCTATCAAAATTTATAGGATAAACCCAGTACAATGTCATGCTTTTTGCTTTAAACAGTTATTTGTATCTTCAAGAAATTAAGAGAAAAACTGTTCTTTAATATTTACCCAATTATTTACATTTCTGGTGCTCTTCATTTGTTTTAAAAAAAATATGAGTGTTTTCTTCTGGTATAATTTTCTTTTATCTGTAAGAACATCATTTAGCATTTCTTAAACTTTAAGCCTGGTATATAGGAGTTCTCTTTGTTTTCCATTATCTGAAAATGTCTGCTTTTAGCTTTCATTGTTTAAGGATACTTCTGCTGGATTGACTTTTTTTTTTTTTTTTTTTTCCTTAAAAGATGTTGCTTCCCTGTTTTCTGCCTGTGGTTTCTGGTGAGAGTTCTTTGGTTATTCAGATTATTGCTCCCTTGAGTGTAATATATCTTGGATATTTTAAATATTTTCTTTTTATTCATGTTTTTGGAAGTTTGACTTTCAAATATCTAGACTTTTCTTCATATTTATCCCATATTGAGTTAAATATTATCTTTGTACATTTCTCTATTTCTAAATTCAAATTTTGCACATTAGACTTTTGGATGTCATACAGGTCTAGTATTCTATTTATTTTTTTCAGTGCTTTTTCCTACCTGTTCTTTAAATACTTCATTTTCTTTTTTTTTTTCCTCTCCAAAATCACTGATGCTTTGCTTTTCCATTTTGTTCCTGCTATTAAATCCATCCAATGAATTTTTTATTTCTGATTTTGTGTTTTTCAGTTCTAAAATTTCCAATTTGTACTTTTTCATCATTTCTATTTATATGCTAGAATTTCTTGTTTTTTTCACTCATCATGAGTATATTGTCCTTTATGTCATTGAATTAGTTATAATGGACACTTTAAAGTTCTTATCAGACAGTTCCAACACTGAGTAATATTGATACTGGCCTATGTTGGTCATCTTTTTCCTTCAGAATGAGTTACATTTTTTTTGGTTCTTCATATGTTGAGTAATTTTATAATGTATCCTGAACATTTAAAATGTTATTTGTGGAGACTAGATTCTGTTAAATTCCTCTGGATGACTTTGTTTTAGTAGGCAATTTAACTTGGTTAGACTCAAACTGAAAACTTGTCTCAGTTGCAGATCAGTCAGTTTAGTTCAGTCACTCAGTCACGTCTGACTCTTTGCAAGCCCATGGACTGCAGCACACCAGGCTTCCCTGTCCATCACCAACTCCTGGAGCCTACTCAAACTTATGTCCATCACGTGGGCTATGCCATCCAACAATGTCATCCTCTGTCGCCCCCTTCTCCTCTTACCTTCAATCTTTCCCAGCATCAGGGTCTTTTCCAATGAGTCAGTTCTTCACATCAGGTGGCCAAAGTATTGGAGTTTCAGCTTCAGCTGCAGTCCTTCCAATGAATATTCAGGACTGATTTTTTTTTAGGATTAACTGGCTGAATCTTCTTGCAGTTTAAGGGACTCTCAAGAGTTTTCTCCAACACCACAATTCAAAAGCATCAATTCTTCAGTGCTCAGCTTTCTGTATAGTCCAACTTTCACATCCATACATGACTACTGGAAAACCCACAGCTCTGACTAGATGGACCTTTGTTGGCAAAGTAATGTCTCTGCTTTTGAATATGCTATCTAGGTTGGTCATATCTTTTCTTCCAAGGAGCAAGTGTCTTTTAATTTCATGGCTGTAGTCACCACCTGCAGTGATTTTGGAGCCCCCCCAAAATAAATTCTGTCACTGTTTCCATTGTTTCCCCATCTATTTGCCATGAAGTGATGGGATTTGATGCCATGATCTTAGTTTTCTGAATGTTGAGTTTTAAGCCAACTTAAATCAGACGCATCACTTTGTGTGTAATAATCAACATCAATTTTATTTCTTAGTATTCTTAGCATTCATTCTCTAGCAAGTGAATTTTTAGTCTGTAAGACGTGTACAGTTTAAGTTGTTTTATTATTTGTCCCTAAGTCAGACATAAATAATGGATCACATGTTTTGGTAATGTTCAGTCATGGTTTTATTCTTGTAGCATTTATTTGTGATTAAGAATGTAAATACAGAAAATGGTCCTTTTCAGTGTGATTTTAAGGCTTACATTGGTTGGTGTCTCTTTTCACATATTTAATCTATTCATTATATAAGCACAAATGTTTCTGGTGACCACTTTTGGAAATGCAGTTTTCACCCATTGGGCATATGACTGTGTATATGTTATTAGATATTCGATAATCTCAATTTGGAATCTGTGAGGAGAAAATTCAATCCAAGTTTTAGATCATTCGATAACAATTTCATGAGAATTTATAGGGATTTTAAGATATAATCACATTGTCTTTATCATCATAAACAGCTGTAGAACTTTAGTCTGAGAAATATTAAGCTTTTTCAAAGCATAGTGTATTAATCATATTTTTAAATTTTATGTATCTTATGATGTTTTGACATCTTACACAGCTTGCTGACCAGGGAGAGACTTTGTCTCCTAGGGCTAGCCATTTCTTAGAGATAGCAAAGGGATAGAGCCAGGCCTGGAGCATAGCTTTCCTATACAAAATAACCAGTCTCTCACACCAACCCAGTATTTTCTCTATCCTAAATTATCATGAGACCATGTACTAGTCAACTACACACAACTTTATAGCCCATGGCTATAATACTCTATGAAGGAGTGTCCAACAACATCTGAACTTTACAGATAAGGCAAGATCTTATCACCTGTTGAATTTCTCGAGTAGAATCTTTATTGTAAAAAAAAAAAAAAAGTATGGATAATTCCTCCCTTCCATTGGGGTTTATTCTTTGCTAGGTGAGTTTCAAGGTCTGGATACAGTTGGGATGACACCATGCAGTATGAAATAGTCTAATTTAGCCAAGATTGCTTCTCTTCCATGGAAATAGGGTGGTGTTTGGGAGGTAAGTCTTTTTTAGAAACTAGACTAAATAACTGTCATAGTATTAATGGTGGTAAACTTCTAAGGGATAATTATACTGCATAACTATTACTGTGAAAGGAGAGTCTAACCAACATTTGAAACCAAAAGCTTGACTTACTGCTTTTCTGTTTCAGCCATCTATTACTGTGTAACAAAAACACCTAAAACTTAAAAGGCTTAAAATAACAACTTTTTATTTCTCTATAGGTAAAAGTGGATGATTTTTCTTCTCTACTAGTTATTATCTGTAGCCTCTCATTCAGCTAGCATTTAGCCAGTGATGGGGCTAGGCTGGAAGGTCTGAAAAACTTCACTTGTATGTCCAGCACTGTGGGGTTTCATCCCCAGTAGCTTGAGTTTCTTCACAAATTGGTGCTCTCAGACTAGGTGTACTTTTTCCATGTTATTAGCTTTGAGAAGTAAAGTGGAAGCTGCCGCACTTCCTAAAGGGGAGGCCTGACACTTCTCTAATATGCAGATAAGCCAAAACAAGTCACAAGACCAATCCAGATTCAAGAAGATGGGGAAATGAATCTCTTATGGATAGAATAGCATGAGGGAAGGAATTGATACTGTCCATCTTTGACCATCAGACTAACCAAAAGAGGCCTGTATTTGTAAATCAGTCAGAGAAAGAAATGATACAAGGTTTGGGGAAATGGGGGATTCAGGGATTTGTAGACTTTCCAAAGCAGGAGTGTTGAGGGACTGACTGGCTCTTTCAAAAAGTATAGTAGTCACTGGAGTAGGCCATAGCTGACTTTCTGAATTTCCAGAGTGTGTCAGAGTGAAAGCTGTTGCTTGGCTTTCAGAAATGAGTTGTCACAACTAGCTGATTTTCATAAGCATGTGCACTAGTGAGAAAATTCTCCGGTTAATTGCTATTAGTGTCTGATCGCTTGTCTCTGATCTATCAATTTTGGTGGTTACTAGTTCATGTCTTGGGGCTTATGGCCAACAAACAGTGTCTCAGGTTTTCTTCAGCTTGGGGACTAGCAACATTTTACTCTTACTAGAGTATTAGTTTTAAAAGTATTTTTATTAGTACAGGCTTTATTCTGAAAGCAGATTTGCTTCAGTTATTGGACTGTCCCCAGAAAGTACTAATTTTGATTTAATTTTTGATTGAGAGGCCCAAGGAAGTTATACAATGTATTTGTTTTCACACTGAAATAAAGAACACTAAAGAGATAGTTTCTTCTTAAACATGTATCAAGATGGTATGCTCATGTAAGAGCTGAATGGAATACTGGTAACAGTAGTTTACCATGGAGTATTCAGAAGTTATATAAGTACAAAGTATACATAAGATGTAAGCAATCACTAAATATACTAGGTGTTCATTAATATTAAGCATCAGATGAATCAAAATGGAAGCTTAACATCATAAAAGTCCTTTTTATTAGGAAGGGGAAATAAGATGGCAGGATTTAGATTGGAGCAGCATTTGACAATTCTATGAAGTATGGGCAATAAAGTAATTTTACTAGTAATATAGCTGGTGGAGTTGGGTATTCTTTTTGTTGTTGTTCGGTTGCATTAGTTAAGTATGACATAAAGATGTATTTTATTTATGTGATAGAAAATTAAAAAATGATGCAGGGAAAACTGGCCATGGACATAGAAGAAAATATAGGAATACTGTGAGTAGGGATCAATTAATTTAGACAATGTTTATTTCATAATTTACTGCTACATTCCATCAGGGTATTTGTTTTGATGCTATGACAGTCCGGCAGCTAAAACATATCTTTGAAAAAAAACTCTAATGCTTATAGTCTTGTAACATATATATTTAATGCACATAACAAAGATATTGCAAAAAACCTCCACCTACCCACAAACTGATATATGCATAATTTCTGAAACACATACCATATATAAAAATATACCTCTATGTTGGCTGTGATGTTTTCAGCTCTAAGAAAACTTGAGTTTGTAAGATACCAGAAAGTAACTATCTTAGGCCCTGTGGGGCATATGGTCTTCTTTAGCCTACTCAGCTTTGCTACTGTAATGTGAAGGCAGCCACAGGCAAAACAAACATTTTTTATTAGTTCTAACAAAAGTTGAATTTACAGACACATAAGTTTGAATATCATAGTTTTCACATCACAAAATAATCTTTTTCAACCATTCATAAAGGTAAAACATTGCAGGCAGTGGGCCAGATCTGAATCATTTGCAGAAAAATGTACAACCAAATCAAAGCAAGGCACTGCAGCAGTAAAGTGAGGGGTGAATGCTGGTAGCCAACCTTTTATTTTGCAGAATAATTCAAGAAATACAAATTATTATGATAGTATCTAACATATAGCTCTTCCTTTGTCTCAGACACTACTCTAAGTGCTTTAAAAATATTAACTCATTTACAACTCAAAGCAATCCTATTATCACTTTTTTATGAAAAAGGAAACTGAGGCACAGAGAGGTTAGGTGTGTGCCTCATACTAGAAACAGCCTGGGCATTAGGAGTCAAAAGTCCATACTCTTAACCTCTATGTCATGTTGCTTCTAGTAGAAAGAAAAAGGTAGTGAAGAACATTTAGGACTCTCATACAAAATATAAATTCAGACAGCTCTGTAACTTGCTAAAACAACACTAACAGATATTTATTCACATAGTATTATTTTTTATTGTGTAGGGATTTTCAGCTATTTTTAAAAATGAACTTATTGTTGTTGTTTAGTTGCTAAGTCATATCAAACTCTTTTGTGAACCCATTGACCAGAGCCCTCCAGGCCCCTCTGTCCATGACATTTCCCAGGCGAGAATACAGGAATGAGTGGGTTGCCATCCCAACCCAGAGACCGAACCCGTATCTCCAGCATTGGCAAGAAGATTCTTTACACTGAGCCACCAGGGAAGCCTTTTTCCTATAAATGTATCCCTAGTGTAAAATTTGGCCAACCATAAGAGAGTTGCAAATTTTACAGAAACATTTTTATATTCTTTCTGAAGGGTTAGTTCAGTAAAATCCATATCCATTCAGAAAGAGGGGGAAAAAGACACATTATAATTTTAAAAGAATACTACACTTAAATATACATTCTGTTAACAACAGGAGTCCCTGCTGAGACTAAATGAGAGATATCTTCATACACATAAAAGTTACTGAAATAAACAAGGCTACATATTTCACTATGTACAGTTATGGATGGGTTCACGTGCACATCAAACATCCACAATCTGTGTTCTGTAGCACACTGACATTCACACGTAAGTCCTACATACTAAAGGACTTTTCACATGTGTTAATGATACCACATTTTTCAATTTATTTGTGCTTTTTACAAAACTTCATATACCTGACATTTGCAGGTTTCCTTAAAACAACGTTGTAATCAGATTTCTGCAACATGACTCCTAGTGTAAGTAGTTCCCTTGTACATATTCTCTTAGAAGTTTTGTGTAAAAGGTTTCACATATTTAAAATATTTTTTAAAAAGTTTCTATACTTTATATCACTGATCTGACATTCACTGAAACATCACTTCTTGATAAAGCCTTCCATGTATGTTTTAATCTTTGTGATTATCTCCTTTTAGAATGTGCTAATGAGTCCAACTGGTATAAAAAGATTTCTGAATGCTCAGGATACTGATAGAAATTCCTCACTTATGATGGCTACCCTGACAGAAATTTCCTGATATTCATTTTTCTTACAGGATTTCTCCTGTATGGTTTAAATGTCATACAATAAAGTATGACTTCTGAAAGAGAGGTTTCCCTCATGTTTTACCATTTGTAGTGTTTCTACCATGTATGCTGTCTGAAATTTAGTACAAGTCTGATATATGGTAAAAATTTCTCCCTAACAGATTTATAGAATTTCTCCCCATGATGAAAGAATTGGCTGCAACTTTCCCATATTGATGATATTTCATAAGGTTTTTGTCTTGTGTGAGTTATCTGATTATTCTGAAGGACAAATTCAGACAGAAGAATTCTCCAATTGATATTGTTTATAAGCTTTTCCCTTCTGTGTGTGTCTTCTGATGTGCAGTGAGTTTTGATTTTTGAAAAAATGTTTCCTTACACTCCTTACATTCATAGGGTTTCTCTCCTGTGTGTTTTCTCTGATGTATGACAAAATGTGACTTCTGAGAGAAAGATTTTCCACATTCCTTGCATTCATAGGGTTTCTCTCCTGTGTGAGTCCTTTGATGTAATCTGAGGACTGAATTCACAGAGAAAGATTTACCACATTCATTACATTCATAGGGCTTCTCCCCTGTGTGTTTTCTCTGATGTTTAGTGAGGTCTGATTTATAGTAAAAGGTTTTCCCACATTTATTACATTCAAAGGGTTTCTCCCCTGTATGAGTTCGCTGATGTACTGTTAAGGCTGACTTCTGGTAAAAGCATTTACCACATTCCTTACATTCATAGGGTTTCTCTCCTGTGTGAGTTCGCTGATGAGTTTTGAGGTGTGAATTTCTAGAAAAGAATTTCCCACATTCCTTACATTTATAGGGTTTCTCCCCTGTATGTGTTCTCTGATGTACTGTGAGGTGTGATTTCTGGGAAAAGGACTTCCTACATTCCTTACATTCATATGGTTTCTCCCCTGTGTGTGTTTTCTGATGTACCATGAGGTATGCCTTAACATAGAAGAACTTCCCACATTCAGTACATTCAAAGGGTTTTTCTCCTGTGTGTGTTTTCTGATGTTCCATGAGGTGTGGCTTCTGGTAGAAGGATTTCTCACACTGATTACATTCGTAGGGTTTCTCTCCTGCATGAGTTCTCAAATGTCTACTGAGAGATGACAGATGGTAGAAAGTTTTCTTACATTCTTTACATTCATAGGTCTTCTCTCTGGTAGGAGTTTTTGGTTGTCTTGTGAGGTCTCCATTCTGAGAAACAGATTTCTCACATTCACCGGGTTTGTCCTTTGAATGAGTATGCTCATGTATTATGAGGATAGACTTCTGGTAGAAGGCCTTTCCACATTCATTACATTTATAGGTTTTTTCATTGGTATGAGTTTTCTGATGTTTCTTGAGTTCTCCATTCCTAGAGAGAAATTTCCAAATTCGTTAATGTATAAGACTTTGGGGTGAGGGGGTGGGGGTTGGGTCTGCTATGTATATTTTCCAAGTAACTCTGAGAACCAATTTCTAGAGGTTTTTCCAATATTCATTAGATTCATAGGGTTTCTTCACTGCGAATATTCTATGTTGACATATAGTGTGGTTTAACATTTGGTAGAAGGTATGTCACTTACATTATATTCTCCAGGTTTCTCAACTGCCTGAACTTGACTTTGTATAGTAAAGCCTCTATTATTATGTAAATAAGAATCAAAAGACTGTTTCAGAGTTTTAATCTCCTGATCTTGAATTATAAAAGGTCTCTATTATGAAAGAGGGCTTTCCCATTTGGATTATGTTCTTTGGAATTTGCTTCAGTTTTCTCAAGTATCGTTAACTAGTGCTGTTCCAAGTCCAGTACCCCTATTAAGACCCTTTCTTAAAAAGCTTCTAATCTCAAAATTGAATTCTTGAACTTGCCTTGAATTTTCAGCTTGGCTTTCTGGGCATCTTGCTCCTTGGTCATGAGTATTGCATAGGTCTTCTACAAAGGAATCCAAAATTTAATACTTTATACATCTTAACACATTATTATGCTCATAGGGTGGATTCTTAGGTTTCAGGCTGTTATTCTCAAATGAAGGAGTTCTTAAGTGCAAACTTCCTCTATCTCAGTGGCTTAGAAAAAACATATAAATAACACTAAAACCTGCTACAGAGAAGAGAGAGAGATCTAGTTATAAATTCAGGTAACTTTGACACTACAAATATGACCTTAAAACCTTGGAGGAGAAAGTATAGACAAAAAAAAAAAAAAAAAAAACCCACCAAAAAACACAAAGAATAGGGAGCAGAAAACAAAAGGTATTCAAAGTGCTGCTGAACAAGAATGTGAGACTCACAGAGCATGATGTGAGCCCATTAAGGAGAATGAATAGTAAGTAGGGTGATAAGGAAAATTAGTAGACAACTGTATTCACTGGAAATATCAAAGGAAAGATTATATTCGATGAAGGAGCTAAGTATAGGTCTTTACCCTCTCAAACCTAGTTTATAGTGTTAGGATTTCTAGTAATTAGACTATAAACTTCCACTTTATTCCTCTTTGCCCATACCCAACAATCTAGATGTCAACACTAAAGTGACCTTCTCAGAATATCCATTTCCTCATGTTTAGAGGAAAATTCTTTTTCTAGTTGGCTGGTTCAGAAGACCCAGAAACACATACATCCAAAAGGTTTTTAAAAAAAGATTAAAAAAAAAGCAGAGTACAAGCCATCCCACAGAATGAATTCTCAGTTGTAGCACCAGAGATTTTCAGTATCGCCACATACTGCATCTGTGACTCAACACTAGTCTTATTCTGCTTTTATATCTTAACTCCCACATCTCTGCTTCAATTTTCTACATGATCTTTAAAGGGTAATTATTCAACGTCATTCTAGAATCTTGACAGACATTCATGTTTATTCATTTTTAAATGCTTGAAAAAAAGTGAGCTTATGAGTAGAGATTTTGGGTTAGAATTTCATGGCACTTGTAAGGAAAACACAAAATTATTTGATAGGGATGTGTGCAAGGTTAAATTGGGATACTCATGAAATAAGACCTTAAGTATAAAAAGCACTTGAGAGCAGATAAAATGAAGATTAGCACATGTTTTGGGGCCACAAGGAAAAATAAGATGCAGCAGGCAATAAAGGGCCAGACTAGTTCTTGACAGAAAATTAGGTGTATTTTGTATCAGCTCTGAAATAATATAGCTAATGAAAGGCATAATGATTTATAATCCAATTTCAGAGATTAAAGAGAGAATAGTAAATTAAAATGGGTGCTGAAAATCTAAGGCATTTTATTGTTAATGAAAGGAGGAAAAATGGCACTTGAAAATTTTATAAGATAGATTTTATAAACACTTTAAGATTATAGCTGCATACTTTAATGCCAAGGAGTAACTGGAAATTCTAGCAAAAAGACAAAATGAGAGTTTAAGTGAAAAAGAAATAAATCTACTTTAAAAATGTCAAGTAAAAGAGGGAATGTTTTTTTAAACAAAAAATCAACCATCTCCATCTGCCCCACACAAAAGAGGGAATTTAGATGAGGAGGCAAAAACTGGAGGTGTGATTTATTTTGCTTACATATGCAGATCAAGTATCCTCAATCATTTCCAAAAGTTTAAGGACATTTAAAAAAGAGATTCTTGAAAAAAAATTTCAAAAAATCAAAGGCACCAATTCCAACCCCCTTATACAAGTTATAATTTCTAACTTACCAGGGTTGTTCTGACGTGGAAATTGTACTTCTAATATCCATGGTTCTTTTCCTTGCTTCAACTTGAAGATTGCATTTGGCCTATTTGCACAATAGCCTATTAATAGAAAAGATAAAATAACACAAATTACTTGGAATACAGAAACTCTGAAGGATAAGGAAGTGTAGGTTAGGATCAGAACAATGAAGGTCTCACATAGATTTGGCAAATTTATTCTATTAGGGGAGTGCATGGGGACACAAATATTTTTCTGGTACCCAAAATGGATTCATCAACTTTGACCCTGAAAACAATGCTAATATTCAACCCTACAGGGGATTTACAAATTTCAGTAAGTGAGAAAGGAAATGCAAACTACTGGAGTTACAGATGCAGAAGATTTCCTCACCCACTGAGATGAGGTGACTGTAGTTCTCCTGCATCACTTCTCTATACAGGGTCCTCTGAGCAGTGTCCAGCAATTTCCATTCCTCCCGGGTGAATTCCACAGTAACATCCTTAAATGTTACTGGTCCCTGAAACAACATATTTCAATTCAAACGGAAGTGATCAAAATAGAGTACCATTAAAAAGACACGTAAACTAGCTGTTAATGTGTTAACTACAGGATTTACTCTGGAGAGTTAAAATATACTGCTACCTGTACCCTGTTTTACACATATATAAAATGTTTGTTCAGTATATATTTACTAAGATATCACTCCATGCCTAGAACTCTGCTAGAGATACAAAGATGAATTGAAAGCAACTATTCTTATCATCAAGGAGCTTACATTCCAACAGAGAGGCAAAGATTAAATTCATAAATGCAATATGCATAGCAGGTGCATTGACAGAAATATGTACAAGATAAAAGGTGGTAAAAAAGAATGACCAAGATGGTGGAGAAGGAAGACTCTGAGCTTACCTCCTTCCACAGGCACACTGAAATTACAACGATTTACAGAGCAACTATCTTTGAAAATCATCTGAAGAGTAGCAAAAAAGATTCCCTACAACTAAATATATAAGGAAGGAACTACAATGACCTATATAGGAGGGTGGAGACACCCCTCTAGTAGTCAAGACCCACATCCCTGAGTAGGTGACCCACAAATGGGAGGCTAGTCAAAACTGTAGAAGTTCTCCCCAAGGAGTCAGAGGTCCAAGCCCCACATTGCGCTCCCCTGCTGAGGGGTCCTGCACCATGAAGACAAACCCCCCAGAACACCTGGCTTTGTAGGCCAGTAAAACTTGAGAGCCAGAGGGCTATAGAAAACAGACACTCCACTCTAAAGGACACATGCAAAATCTCACACGGTCCAAATCATAGTGCAGAGGCAGTAATCTGAAGTGAGGCTGGCTCAGACCCATTTACAGATCTTGGAGAGCCTCTTGGAGAGTCAGGAGGCAACTGGAACTTCTCTTGAAGACACAGACACTGGTAGCAGCCACTTTGGAAGCTTGTTCTACCATAAGGACATTGGTTCTAATAAGCACCATTTTGGAATCCTCCCTCTAGCCTATTAGTGCTAGAGGCTTACTGGCCGGCCAGTGAGCCGTCACCAATCCCAGTACACTTCAGGCTATTCTGCCAGCTGCATTGGGTCCCAGTCCAGGAACCCCATAGGACATGCAGCCAGCCAGGCAGGGACCCAGCTTCTTGCAACAGTGGGCCAGTAGCCACTGCATGAGGCAGGATCTGGCTTCCAACAGGGCTGAGGGTCAACCCTGGCTGTTAGTTTGCCCACAACAGTCAAGCCCACAATAAGGAAGGATTCATGTAGCCCATACATAAGGAGCCCTTAGAGCTCATAGCTCTGATGATGAGAAGCATATATTGCTGGGTTTCTCAGAATATCTCCACATAAGATTACTTCTCTAAGATTGGGAAATGTAACCAATTTACCAAATGCATAGATATAAAAACAGAGGATTAAGCAAAATGAGACAGAGAAACATGTTCCACACAAAAGAACAAGACAAAACCTCAGAAAAAGGATTAAATGAAGTTGAGAAAGCATTCTACCCAATAACAATATCTTTTATGAATACCTTTAACAAGTTACTAGTAAATCAAATTGAGCAAAATAAAAAAATTAGATTATAATTTACACTGTGATTTTGTGTGATTTATCCCAGGAATGCAAGAATGGCTCAACATACTAAAGTCAATAAATTTCATTAACAGAGCAAATGGGGGAAAAGTAGAAGATCATTTCAGATGATGCAAAAAAGTGTTTGACAAAATTCAACACTTTCATGATAAAAACATTTAGTAGACTAGAAATAGAAGGAAACTACCTCAAAATGATAATATTTTTAATCCACCTCTATCCCAGCTAACTTTATACTCAGTAGTGAAAGACAAAACTACATATAGAATATCCCTAAGAATCCACAAAAATAGAGCTAATAAACAAAGTCAGCACATTTCAGAATTATAAGATCAACACACAAACATCAGTTGTGTTTCTATTTACCAGTAATGAAAATCCAAAAGAGAAATTAAGACAATTCCATTTAATGTAGCATCAAAAAGAATAAAATACCTAGGGATAAATCTACTCAAGGAGTATATAAGACTCACACACTGAAAACTGCAAAACATCGCTGGAAGTATTAAAGAAGACCTAAATAAAAGAAATGATGGTATGTGTTTATAGACTGTAAGACTTAATATAGCTCAGGTGACAGTACTACTCAAACGAATTTATAGAATCAATGAAATCGCTATTAAAATCTCAATGACTCCTTCACAGAAATAGAAAAGCCAATCCTCAAATTTATACGGAATTGCAAGGAGTCTCTAACAGTGAAACAAAATTGGGAAAGAAACAATCAAAGGACTCCCACTTACTTAAAATCTTACTGTTAAAAGATGACACACAAAAAGAAAACTACAGGCCAATATCACTGATGAACATAGATGCAAAAATCCTTAACAAAATTCTAGCAAACAGAATCCAACAACACATTAAAAAGATCATACATCATGACCAAGTGGGCTTTATCCAGGGATGCAAGGATTCTTCAATATCCGCAGATCAATCAATGTAATACACCACATTAACAAATTGAAAAATAAAAGCCATATGATTATCTCAATAGATGCAGAGAAAGCCTTTGACAAAATTCAACATCCATTTATGATAAAACCCTCCAGAAAGCAGGAACAGAAGGAACATACCTCAACATATTAAAAGCTATATGACAAACCCACAGCAAACATTATCCTCAATGCTGAAAAACTGAAAGCATTTCGACCCTAAAGTCAGGAACAAGACAAGGGTGCCCACTCTCACCACTACTATTCAACATAGTCTTGGAAGTTTTGGCCACAGCAATCAGAGCAGAAAAAGAAATAAAAGGAATCCAAATTGGAAAAGAAGAAATAAAACTCTCACTGTTTGCAGATGACATGATCCTCTACATGGAAAACCCTAAAGACTCCACCATAAAATTACTAGAGCTAATCAATGAATATAGTAAAGTTGCAGGATATAAAATCAACACAGAGAAATCCCTTGCATTCCTATACACTAATAAGGAGAAAATAGAAAGAGAAATTAAGGAAACTATTCCATTCACCATTGCAACGAAAAGAATAAAATACTTAGGAATATATCTACCGAAAGAAACAAAAGACCTATATATAGAAAACTATAAAACACTGGTGAAAGAAATCAAAGAGGACACTAATAGTTGGAGAAATATACCGTGTTCGGAAGAATCAATATAGTGAAAATGAGTATACTACCCAAAGCAATCTATAGATTCAATGCAATCCCTATCAAGCTACCAATGGTATTTTTCACAGACCTAGAATAAATAATTTCACAATTTGTATGGAAATACAAAAAACCTTGAATAGCCAAAGCAATCTTGAGAAAGAAGAATGGAACTGGAGGAAATCAACCCGCCTGACTTCAGGCTCTACTACAAAGCCACAGTCATCAAGACAGTATGGTACTGGCACAAAGACAGACATATAGATCAACGGAACAAAATAGAAAGCCCAGAGGTAAATCCATGCACCTATGGACACCTTATCTTTGACAAAGGAGGCAAGAATATACAACGGAGAAAAGACAATCTCTTTAACAAGTGGTGCTGGGAAATCTGGTCAACCACTTGTAAAAGAATGAAACTAGAACACTTTCTAACACCATACACAAAAATAAACTCAAAATGGATTAAAGATCTAAACGTAAGACCAGAAACTATAAAACTCCTAGAGGAGAACATAGGCAAAACACACTCTGACATACATCACAGCAGGATCCTCTATGACCCACCTCCCAGAATATTGCAAATAAAAGCAAAAATAAACAAATGGGACCTAATTAAAATTAAAAGCTTCTGCACAACAAAGGAAACTATAAGCAAGGTGAAAAGACAGCCTTCAGAATGGGAGAGAATAATAGCAAATCAAACAACTGACGAATGACTAATCTCAAAAATATACAAGCAACTCCTGCAGCTCAATTCCAGAAAAATAAACGACCCAATCAAAAAATGGGCCAAAGAACTAAACAGACATTTCTCCAAAGAAGACATACAGATGGCTAACAAACACATGAAAAGATGCTCAACATCAGTCATTATCAGAGAAATGCAAATCAAAACCACAATGAGGTACCATTTCATGCCAGTCAGAATGGCTGCGATCCAAAAGTCTACAAGCAATAAATGCTGGAGAGGGTGTGGAGAAAAGGGAACCCTCTTACACTGTTGGTGGGAATGCAAACTAGTACAGCCACTATGGAGAACAGTGTGGAGATTCCTTAAAAAACTGGAAATAGAACTGCCTTATGACCCAGCAATCCCACTGCTGGGCATACACACCGAGGAAACCAGAATTGAAAGAGACATGTGTACCCCAGTGTTCATCGCAGCACTGTTTATAATAGCCAGGACATGGAAGCAACCTAGATGTCCATCAGCAGACGAATGGGTAAGAAAGCTGTGGTACATATACACCATAGAGTATTGCTGCTGCTGCTAAGTCGCTTCAGTCATGTCTGACTCTTTGCAACCCCGTAGACGGCAGCCCACCAGGCTCCCCCGCCCCTGGGATTCTCCAGGGAAGAACACTGGAGTCGGTTGCCATTTCCTTCTCCAGTGCATGAAAAGTGAAAAGTTAAAGTGAAATCGCTCAGTCATGTCTGACTCTTCACGACCCCATGGACTGCAGCCTACCAGGCTCCTCCATCCATGGGATTTTCCAGGCAAGAGTACTGGAGTGGGGTGCCACTGCCTTCTCCATATACACAATAAAGTATTACTCAGCCATTAAAAAGAATACATTTGTATTAGTTCTAATGAGGTGGATGCAACTGGAGCCAATTATACAGAGTGAAGTAAGCCAGAAAGAAAAACACCAATACAGTATACTAACGCATATATATGGAATTTAGAAAGATGGTAACGTTAACCCTGTAAGCGAGACACCAAAAAAGACACAGATGTATAGAACTGTCTTTTGGACTCTGTGGGAGAGGGCAAGGGTAGGATGATTTGGGAGAATGGCATTGAAACATGTATATTATCATATATGAAATGAATCGCCAATCCGGGTTCGATGCATGATACAGGATGCTCAGGGCTGGTGCACTGGATGACCCAGAGGGATACTATGGGGAGGGAGATGGGAGAGGGGTTCAGGATGGGGAATGCATGTTCACCCGTGGCGGATTCATGTCAATGTATGGCAAAACCAATACAATATTGTAAAGTAATTAGCCTGAAATTAAAATAAATAAATTTATACTAAAAAAATTAAAAAAAAACTTACTGTTATAGCTTCAGTATCAAAACAGTGTGACTGGCATAAAGACAGACATATTGTCCAATAGATAGAAACGAGAGTCTGAAAATAAAACCATACATCTATGGCCACCTCATTTTCAACAAGGAAGACAAGACCATTCAATAGAGAAAGAATAATTTCTTCAACAAATGACACTGGCAACTAGATGACCACATGCATAAGAAGAAAACTTGACCTCTACTTCACTGCATATAAAGAAATTGATACAACATAGATCACTGACCTAAATATTAAGAGCTAAAAATATAAAACTTAGAAGAAAACATAGGAATAAATTTCTTTATCTTGAATTTGACAACAGATTCAAGATATGACACCAAAAAGTACAAGCATTAAAAGAAAAATAAACTGATCTTACCAACTTTAAAACTTTTATAGGGACTTCCTTGGTGATCTAGTGTTAAGACTCTGTAGTTCCAATAGAAGGGGCATGGGTTTGATCCCTGGTTTAGGAACTAAGATCCCATATGCCACACAGTGTGGCAACCAAGAAAATATAATAAATAAATTAAAATTTGCATGCATCATAGAATAGTACCAAAACAGGAAAAAATATAACTCACAGAATAGAATATTTGCAAATCATATATCTGATTAAGGTATATTATCCAGAATATATAAAATATACTTAAAAATTCAATAACAAAAAAGGTAACCCTGACAAAAAATGAGCAAAGAAATTTAGCAGACATTTCTTTAAGTTATACAAATGAGCACATGAAAAGATGCTCAACATCATTATTAGTCTTCAGGGAAAAGCCAAATCAAAACCACGATATCACTTCCCATTCCTTATTATGGGTGTTTAAAAAAAAAAACAAAATAACAAGTAATGGGGAGGATGTGGAGAAATTGTAATCCTTATACATTGCTTGTGGGAATATAAAATGGTACAGCTGCTATGGAAAAGTTCATCAATAACTTGAAAAGTTAAATATACAATTAGCATTCGGTTCAGTTCAGTCACTCAGTCGTGTCCGACTCTTTGCGACCCCATGAATTGCAGCACACCAGGCTTCCCTGTCCATCACCAACTCCTGAAGTTCACTCAAACTCATGTCCATCGAGTTGGTAATGCCATCCAGACATCTCATCCTCTGTCGTCCCCTTCTCCTGCCCCCAATCCCTCCCAGCATCAGAGTCTTTTCCAATGAGTCAACTCTTCGTATGAGGTGGACAAAGTATTGGAGTTTCAGCCTTAGCATCAGTCCTTCCAAAGAACACCTAGGACTGATCTCCTTTAGGATGGACTAGTTGGATCTCCTTGCAGTCCAAGGGATTCTCAAGAGTCTTCTCCAATACCACAGTTCAAAAGCATCAATTCTTCGGCACTCAGCTTTCTTCACAGGTCAACTCTCACATCCATACATGACTGCTGGAAAAATCATAGCCTTGACTAGGCGGACCTTTGTTGGCAAAGTAATGTCTCTGCTTGTTAATATGCTATATAGGTTGGTCATAACTTTCCTTCCAAAGAGTAAGCATCTTTTAATTTCATGGCTGCAGTCACCATCTGCAGTGATTTTGGAGCCCCCCAAAAATAAAGTCAGCCACTGTTTCCCCATCTATTTGCCATGAAGTGATGGGACCAGATGCCATGATCTTTGTTTTCTGAATGTTGAGCTTTAAGCCAACTTTTTCACTCTCCTCTTTCACTTTCATCAAGAGGCTCTTTAGTTCTTCTTCACTTTCTGCCATAAGAGTGGTGTCATCTGCATATCTGAGGTTATTATTATTTTTTCCAGCAATCTTGATTCCAGCTTGTACTTCTTCCAGCCCAGCGTTTCTCATGATGTACTCTGCATATACGTTAACTAAGTAGGGTGATAATATACAGCCTTGACATGCTCCTTTTCCTGTTTGGAACCAGTCTGTTGTTCCATGCCCAGTTCTAACTGTTGCTTCCTGACCTGCATACAGGTTTCTCAAGAGGCAGGTCAGGTGGTCTGGTATTCCCATCTCTTTCACAATTTTCCACAGTCTACTGTGATCCACACAGTCAAAGGCTACAACCCATCAATTCCACTTCTAGATACATACCCAACAGATTTGAAAACAAATACTCATACACAAAAGCTATAGTGGCACTATTAACAAAGCCAAAAAGTGAAAGCCACCTGAATCTCAATCAATGGATGAACTGATAAACAATTGTGGTATAAACATACAATGGAATATTATTTTTCATAAAAATGAAGTACTGATACAAGGTACAGGGTGAATGAATTTGGAAAACATGCTAAATGAAAGAAGCCAAACAGAAAAGGCACATATTATATGATTCCACTTATATGAAATATTCAGAATGGGTAAATGCACAGAGACAAGGGCTAGGAGAGGGAATAGTTTAACAACGGTTTAATGGGAATGGGGTTTTCTTTTGGGATGGTGAAAATGTTTTGGAACTATATGTTGTAGTGGTCCCACAACATTGTGGATATACTAAATTGTATCCAATTGTATACTTGAAAATGGTCAATATTATGTGAATTTCACTTCAATTAAAACCAATAACACCTTCTAACAAATCTTAAGGCCCAAATGGTGTCAAAAGTGAATTCCACCAAGCATTGATGGCAAAACAATACCAATTATATGTAATCTTCCCTAGTGGCTCAGACAATAAAGCATCTGCCTGCAATGTGGGAGACCTGGGTTCAATCCCTGGGTCAGGAAGATCCGCTGGAGAAGGAAATGGCAACCCACTCCAGTATTCTTGCCTGGAAAATCCCATGGACAGAGGAGCCTGGTAGGCTACAGTCCATGGAGTTGCAAAGAATCAGACATGACTGACTTCTCTCTTTTGTCTCTACCATAAAACAAAGAGGAGAGAACTGTTCTCGATTCATTTTATGAAGCTCATATTACCCTGATACCTAAACCTAACAGAAACATTACCATAAAAGAAAATTACAGTGGAGGTTGGCACCTGTTTGTACCAGATTAAGAGTGCTGGTTGTTAAATTTTTAGCAATTGATTAAAATTATTTTGTAGCTTGAAATTAGCCACAGCAGGGGTATTTATACCACAAAAGTTGGTAAAGAATACAAAACCAGGTTTCTCTCTCAGTACCTAAAACTCTGATCGTTAAAACACTTACCAGCATATTGACTACCAACCAGTATCTCTCATGATTATGATACAAAAATCTTCAACAAAATATCAGCAAATCCACTACCTGATTTCAGACTTATCACAAAGCTGTATTAATTGTGTTATTAGCAAAAGGATAAACACTCAGGATCAGTGGAACAAAAATAGTGTATCCAGTAATAGAACCACACATATAATTTTGATAAAGGTTCAAAAGAAATTCAGTGGATAAACAGTCATTTCAAAAAACAGTGCTGGAACAATGGACACTTAATCAAACTCCAGACTTTCACCAGTCTTTTCTTTAACGTCCCTTTTTTCATCCCATGATCTAATTCAGAATACTATATTGCATTTAGTTGTCATATCTCTTACGGTTTGTGACAGTCTTTCCTGTGTTTTATGACCTTGACAACTTTGAGAAATACTAGACAGATACTTTTTAGAATACCTTTTAATTTGCATTTTGTCTAGTGTTTTTCCGTTCGATTAGACTGAGATTCTCTGGGAGAATAACCCAGAGCCCTTCTTATCACAGTATATCAGGGGGTACATCATATCACAGGTGACGTTAACCTGGATCACTTTGTAAGGTAGTGGTTGCCAGTTTTCTCCACTGTAAAGTAACTGTATCTCCTTTTCATACTGTATTCTTTGAAAGCAATCACTAAGTCTAGCCCCTATTCAAGAAAGGAGGGAATAGGCCCCATCTCCAAGAGGGGGTAGAATCTAGATATATTATTTGGAATTCTTCAGAGGGCTCTCTTCTTCCCATTTATTTATTCAATCATTTACTTATATCACTGTGGTCTCAAATATTTATTACTTAGGGTTAGAATCCAATACCATGTTATTTATTTTGTTGCTCAAATTGTTCCAGCTCTGTCATAAGTCCAGTGGCCACAGGACTGGAAAAGGTCAGTTTTGATTCCAGTCCCAAAGAAAGGCAATGCCAAAGAATGCTCAAACTACTGCACAATTGTACTCATCTTACACACTAGTAAAGTAATGCTCAAACTTCTCCAAGCCAGGCTTCAGCAATATATGAACCATGAACTTCCAGATGTTCAAGCTGGTTTTAGAAACGGCAGAGGAACCAGAGATCAAGTTGCCAACATCCGCTGGATCATGGAAAAAGCAAGAGAGTTCCAGAAAAACATCTATTTCTTCTTTATTGACTATGCCAAAGCCTTTGACTGTGTGGATCACAATAAACTGTGGAAAACTGTGAAAGAGATGGGAATACCAGACCACCTGACCTGCCTCTTGAGAAACCTGTATGCAGGTCAGGAAGCAACAGTTAGAACTGGGCATGGAACAACAGACTGGTTCCATACAGGAAAAGGAGCATGTCAAGGCTGTATATTATCAC
This sequence comes from Bos taurus, assembly GCF_002263795.3. Taxonomy (NCBI): domain Eukaryota; kingdom Metazoa; phylum Chordata; class Mammalia; order Artiodactyla; family Bovidae; genus Bos; species Bos taurus. The sequence goes on along the minus strand of NC_037355.1, from coordinate 13,034,118 downwards.
CCTACTTAGTTAACTTATATGCAGAGTACATCATGAGAAACTCTGGGCTGGAAGAAGTACAAGCTGGAATCAAGATTGCTGGAAAAAATAATAATAACCTCAGATATGCAGATGACACCACTCTTATGGCAGAAAGTGAAGAAGAACTAAAGAGCCTCTTGATGAAAGTGAAAGAGGAGAGTGAAAAAGTTGGCTTAAAGCTCAACATTCAGAAAACGAAGATCATGGCATCTGGTCCCATCACTTCATGGCAAATAGATGAGGAAACAGTAGCTGACTTTTATTTTTGGGGGCTCCAAAATCACTGCAGATGGTGACTGCAGCCATGAAATTAAAAGACACTCCTTGGAAGGAAAGTTATGACCAACCTATATAGCATATTAAAAAGCAGAGACATTACTTTGTTAACAGAGGTCCGTCTAGTCAAGGCTATGGTTTTTCCAGTGGTTATGTATGGATGTGAAAGTTGGACTAAAAAGAATGCTGAGTGCTGAAGAACTGATGGTTTTGAACTGTGGTGTTGGAGAAGACTCTTGAGAATCCCTTGGACTGCAAGGAGATCCAACCAGTCCATCCTAAAGGAGATCTGTCCTGAGTGTTCTTTGGAAAGACTGATGCTAAAGCTGAAACTCCAATACTTTGGACACCTGATGCAAAGAGCTGACTTGTTTGAAAAGACCCTGATGCTGGGAAAGATTGAGAGCAGGAGGAGAAACAGACGACAGAGGATGAGATGGTTGGATGGCATCACTCACTCGATGGACATGAGTTTAGGTAAACTCTGGTAGTTGGTGGTGGACAGGGAGTCCTGGCGTGCTGCGGTTCATGGGGTTGCAAAGAGTTGGACACTACTGAGCGACTGAACTGGACTTGCCATGAGAAGCTCTTTGGGGTTGGTGCCTATGTCCATTTGATATGTCCCCATCACTGTGCTTTTGAGAAGTCCTTAATTTCTAATACTACAAAATGCTCTGGGCTTATTTTATGTTAGCCTTGCCTTTGCCCTAGAATCAATCATTTTCTCTGTGGAATTCTGGTTCCTTTTATTGTAGAATGATACTTAGAAACCAAGACCTGTGTGCAAGGTTTGCTCATGGCTACTGAGATGTCACTGCTTACAGGCCCTCTCAGCAGACAGTAAGTACATGTATGTTTGCATATTAACTCATGTACAAGCACATCTTTAACTTTTTATGTATCATATACATGCTAAGTTAATATGTGTTAAGATAACATATATCATTTGCTTTTCAATAAGTGGCAATGAAAAAAATGGGGATCCATACACAAAATGAACCTTAGTCAGTAACTTATTCTTCATACAAAAATCAAGTATAGATCTAAATATAAAATGTTAAACTACAAAATTATTTTAGAAGAAAAGTCTTTGTGACTTTAAAGACTTTTTAGACATGATACCAAAAGAAATTAAAAAGAAAAATCTGGAGTTCATCACATTTTCGTGAAATACAGTGTTAGGTGAATAAAAGATTAGCCACAAATAGTGAGGAAAATATTTGAAAATCACAAATCTAACAAAGTATTGTTCTTGTATACAGAATACATAAAGAATTTTGAACATTCACTAAGAAAACAGCCCAATTTAAAAATGAACAGAAGATTTGAAGAGACACTTAACAATAGAAGATATATGGATAACACAAGCACATCAAAAGATTTTCAGTATCATTAGTCATTAGAAGAATGCATATTGAAACCACAATGGGATAGCAAAGCACACCTATCTAAATAACTTTAGGAAAAAAGCAAACTGAAATACCAAGTGCTGACAAGAATGGGAAATAAGTGGAACTCTGATACATTGCAGTAAGAGCACAAGCTATTCAAGAAAACAATTTGGCAGTTTCTTATAAAATTAATTATAACAATACCATATGACCAAGTAAGCACATGCTGAAGTATTTACCCAAAGAGAAATTAAAATCTGGGTACACACAAACATCTGAATGCAAATGTTTATAACAGCTGTTTTCATAATTGCCCCCCAAAACCAAAACAACCTATATATTTGTCAACTGGTATATGGGGTACACACATACAACTGAATTCTTATTGTTTAGTCAATAAGTCATGTCCAACTCTTTTGCAGCCCTATGGTCTGTAGTCCACCAGGCTTCTCCATCTGTGGGATTTCCCAGGCAAGAATACGGGAGTGGGCTGCCATCTCCTCTTCCAGGGGATCTTTCTGACCAGGGATCAAACTCGTGTCTCCTGCATTGGCAGGCAGATTCTTTAAAACTGCTGAGCCACCAGGGAATTACCATATGATCCAGCAATCCCATTTCTAGTTATGTATACAAAAGAATTCAAAGCAGGGTCACAAACAGATATTTGTACATCAATGTTCATAATAAAAGCATTATTCACAATAGCTACAATGTACAAGTAACCAAGGTGTCCACCAACAAGTGTAAACAAAATTATGTATATTACATAAGCAAAATGTAATATGTATCAAACAATGGAATATTATTTGGCCCTAAAAGGAAGGGAATCCTGTGACATGCTACAACATGGATGAGCCTTAAAGACACTGTTCTGAGTCAAATAAGCCAGGACAAATACTATAGGATTCTACTTATATGAGGCACCTAGAGTAGTCAAATTCATACAGACAGAAAGTAGAATGGTGTTTCCCGAAGTATGGGGGGAATGGTGACAGTGACAGTTGCTCAACAATGCGAATATACTTAATGCCACAAATCTATACATTTAAAATTTGTTATGATGGTAAATTTTGTTGTGTGTGTGTTACTACAATTATAAATAAATCAACTACACTTCAATTTTAAAAAAGAAAAAGCAAAAAGCAACCCACCACAAACACAATAAAAACAGCTATATGAAAGTATCAAATATTAACTTAAGCACTAGAATTTGAAGGGTAAAGATCCAAGGGCTCCCTTGGTGGCTCAATGGTAAAGAATCCATCTGCCAATGCAGGAGACATGGGTTTGATCCCTGATCCGGGAATATCCCACATGCCTCAGAGCAACTAAGCTCGCATGCCACAACTATTTAGCCTGTGCTCTAGAGCTTGGGAACCAAAACTACTGAATCCCCACATGCCCTAGAGCCCATGCTCTGCAGCAAGAGAAACCCACACACTGCAACTAGAGAGTAGCCCCCATTTGCTGCAACTAGAGAAAGTCTGCACAGTAATGAAGGCCTAACACAGCCAAAAATAAATATTTTTTAAGAGATCCAAGAAAAAAGTGAAATTAATTGAGATAAGTCCTACCCCTGCTTAGAATTTTCAGGGCATTTTCAAATGTCATAGCCAGGATAAAAATGTAAAGCAAAAGCACCTCAGGGCTAGCATCTCTAAAATAAGGATAAAGAAACAATTCCTGATAGAATGTAGAGGAGCAAAAGAGAAACTGATCTTACCTTAACAATGAGAACAAGCCCCTAACCTACAAAACTATTTTCTAAAGTCAGAGATCTGAGAATCTAAAGGTAAACAAAGGAAAAAATTCAGAAGAGACAAATATTTCAAAAGCAAACAGAAAACCACAATTTATTTCATTCTCCAGGGCAAGCAGGTAAGAGAGGAAACTGTTCAACTTTTAATAAACATTTAATGTTTGCTTATGATCTTGTGTGATGTATCAGAATCCCTAAGAATTCTGGTCACAAAGCAAGCCAACACCAACTTGCCTGCTGACACTACCTGGTAACTGAATGGGGATTTCATATTCAAGAGGTCCCCAAACAGAAGCTTTGTATCTGTGGAACTTTTTTACTTCCTATCAAATGTCACAAAGTAATAAGTTCATTTTAAGCTGGGGAAGCAGTTTCTGGAACCAAAGGAAAGCATAATTTATATGGATGCTCTGAAATACAAATACTATCTCCCCCCATCAGTCAGTTTAGTCGCTCAGTCGTGTCCGACTTCTTGTGACCCCATGGACTGCAGCACGCCAGGCTTCCCTGTCCATCACCAACTCCCGGAGCTTGCTCAAACTTACGTCCATTGAGTTGGTGATACCATCCAAGCATCTCATCCTCTTTCACTCCCTCTCCTCCTGCCTTTCATCTTTCCTAGCATCAGGGTCTTTTCCAATGAGTCAACTTTTTGCTTCAGGTGGTCAAAGTATTAGAGTTTCAGCTTCAGCATCAGTCCTTCCAATGAATATTCAGAACTGATTTCCTTTAGGATTAACTGGTTTGATCTCCTTGCAGTCCAAGGGACCCTCAAGAGTCTTCTCCAACACCACAGTTCAAAAGCATCAATTCTTCGGCAGTTCAAAAGCATGAATTCTAAGGCGCTCAGCTTCCTTTATGGTCCAACTCTGACATCCATACATGACTATTGGAAAAACCATAGCTTTGACTAGACGGACTTTTGTTGGCAAAGTAATGTCTCTGCTTTTTAATATGCTGCCTAGGTTGGTCATAGTTTTTCTTTCAAGGAGCATCTTAATTTCATGGCTGAAGTCACCATCTGCTGTGATTTTGGGGCCCAAAAAAGTTAAGTCAGTCACTGTTTCCACTGTTTCCCCATCTATTTGCCATGAAGTAATGGGACCGGATGCTATGATCTTAGTTTTTTGAATGTTGAGTTTCAAGCCAGATTTTTCACTCTCCTCTTTCTCTTTCATCAAGAGACTTAGTTCCTCTTCACTTTCTGCCATAAGGGTGGTGTCATCTGCATATCTGAGGTTATTGATATTTCTCCCAGCAATCTTGATTCCAGCTTGTGCTTCATCCAGCCCAGCATTTTGCATGACATACTCTGCATATAAGTTAAATAAGCAGGGTGACAATACACAGGGGACGACAGAGGATGATATGGCTGGATGGCATCACTGACTCAATGGACATGAGTTTGAGTAAACTCCAGGAGTTGGTGATGGACAGGGAGGCCTGGCATGCTGCAGTCAATGGGGTTACAAAGAGTCAGACACGAATGAGTGACTGAACTGAACCAAACTGAATACACAGCCTTGACGTACTCCTTTCCTAATTTTGAACCCATCCATTGTTCCACTTCCAGTTCTAACTGTTGCTTCTTGACCTGCATACAGATTTCTCAGGAGGCAGGTAAGATGGTCTGGTATTTCCATCTCTTTAAGAATATTCCAGTTTGTTGTGATCCACACAGTCAAAGGCTTTGGTGTAGTCAATAAAGCAGAAGTAGATGTTTTTTTCTCTAAGTACATGGCAATGACCCTGCAAAGGTTGGGAGCAGGGCACTGGGGCAGAATGAGATGTCTCAGGTGCTAAAAGCTCTACAGGGCAGGAACTCCTCAGTCACCTGAAAGAAAAGCTGAATGCTAGGCTATAAAGCACATCAATGGAGCTTTGGTGGTGTTCACCACCCAAGCCCTGCTGAAGGGAAGCCTTGATACTGCCCTCAAATCATCTGATGTTGGTGAAGAACTGTGTCTAATTTAAAGCCCAGGGCCAGCTCAACTACATATGTGACTTAGCAAGCAGAGGAAGGGATGTGCCTTTTTATGGAGGTATTATTTACTTCAATCTCTACTGTACTTTTACACATAATGTCTAGCATAAAATAAAGAAATAGGAGACATGCAAAGAAGTAGAACATTTTGATTCATACTGAACAAGGGAGTCTATTGAAACAGACCTACAGATTAACCTGGATTTGCGATTAGCAGATAAGGACTTTAAAGTAATTACAATAAAACTAAATAAATAAAATTAAATGACCTAGTGAAAAAAATAGAAAATACAAGTGAAATAATGGGGAATCTTAGCAGATAAAGAAAAACAAAGAGAAAAAAAACAGGAATTTTTAGAACTGAATAATACAATATCAGATGTGGATTTTACAGGCTTATGAATGAAGAACACTGACAGAACAAAAGAAGGAAGCCATAAACTTGAAAAAAGTCAGCTGAATAGAAACAGCCAACCCAAGGGACCCCACACACAAAACAAACCTCAACTAGATAGATCATCTGAACATTTGGGACAGTATGTACATAGTTCAACATTTGTGTAACTGGAATTTTAGAAAGAAAAAGAGGATGAGGCAAAGAAAATATCTGAAGAGTGAGTTCTGAGAATTAAAAAAAAATGATAAAAAAGCAACAACCCATAAATCGTTGTCATTCTTCAAAAGAGATACAGAACAAATCATGCCTATGTACATTATGGTCTAACTATTGAAAACTAAAGATAGAATGAAAATCTGAAGCACAGAGGAGAAAACACATTATATTCAGGTGGATAACAGTAAGATGAAGACAAGTTTCTCATCAGAAACAACAGAAGCCAAAAGACAAAGACATCCTAAAAATGCAGAAACAGAAAACTCTCAACACAGTTCTATACCTAGCAAAAACCATTCAAAAACCACAGTGAAATAAAGACATTTTCATAAAGACTAGCTAAGTAGATTTGTCACCATCAGTGCAGAATACATGAAATAATAAAATAAGTTGCTTAGACTGAAGGGAAAATATATCAAGAGAGAACCCTAGACCCATAGGAAGGAATAATGAGCTCCCAAAGCATATACATATATAAACAGTAAGAGTTATTTACACATGTGCACACATTTTTCTTTAGAATATTAATATTGTTTAAAGCAAAATAACAAGTATTGGGGGTTAAAAAATATAAAAGTGAGATATAAGGACCATAAGGTTTGAGGGTATAAAGAGAATTATACTGATAAAAGTTCATTACACTGTTCATGAGTATAGTATTTGAAGACACCATTATTTTAATGGTGCATGTTGTAATCTCCAGACTAAGGAGTAAACAAAATAACACATAAAGCTTCAAAGTCAATAAAGAAAATACAATGTAATACTCAAAATACTCAAATACTCAATCCAAAGGAAGTACAATAAATCTCAGTAGGATAAAAAGAAATATACATAAAACATACTAGAATAAAAGTTATCTTAAAAAGCAGCTAGCCCCAGACAAATTTATTTCAAAGTTAACAGGTGAATTTTCAATAGTACTAGTAGTAGAAGACAGTGAATGCTTTTCAATGTTTTAAAAGGTAAAAACTGTCAATCAAGATTTCCACACACAATGAAAAAGCTCTTTGTAGATATTTCATATAGAGAAAACTGAGAATTTCTACCAGCAGACCCTCACTAAAACAACAGGCAAGCAGAATAAAAACAATAACTAAAAATGCTATTTTCAAACAGATAAAAGCTGATGCCAGTAGAACTTGAGAGATGCAAGAAATAATTAAAAGAAAGATCTAATTTGGCCAAAATCCCTTAAAAATCAAACTATCTGCATAAATTAAACTTTTCCAAGAGTTTGTAGTGATGACTGCACTTAAAATTATTTCAGAAAACAAAAAGGTTACTAATTATTTCTGTTGTCCCAAACTGACCATTCAGCAGTAAGTTACAGAGACTAAGGTAAGAAAAACGTCATGTGCCACCCCTGAATTAATACTATAAGGAAAATTTTTAAATGTGTTCAATACTGACCAAAGCAGAACTGTAGAATAGGTTAAAAATTTCCCTCTTTCTAGAGTCTCTATTTTTCCCACATTCAAGCCAAAAGGCTATGATTTCTAGTCAATAAAAGAAAATTTCCACACTGAAAATGTATGGCATGGTGGTAATAACACTTCCCAAGTTGGCTGAGAGGATTATGTAAGACAAACTACATCAAGCACTCACCAAACGGCCAGGAATTTCATTAATTGCTAAGTATGCTGTTTTGTTTTTAAAAATTAAGTTCAAAAAGCAAAGAAATGGTTACCACAGAATTCAGAATTTTCTCTGGTTAATGGTAGGATGAGATTTAAGGAAGGGTACACAGGGTAATTTTCATTGCTTAAGTCAGACAGGACATAGAGTGGTATTACTTAATTAGTATTCCCTAAGTTATACTTATATGTTATGTGTATTACTTTGACTGCATAAAGTATGATTTTTAAAATAATTTAATGAATAAAAAATTAATTTCTATAGCCAGTAAAATCCTACATATTCTACTCCCTCTACCTCTTAGACCTTAAGTTTTACTGCTGTCTCCCAAGTTCACCTCTCACTCAATACTGTTTTTGGAACATGCCTCAGGGTGCCTGCATCTGCTTTTCCATCTATGAAGAATGCTTTTCCTCCAGATTTCTACCTGGATATCTCACTTAATTCAAGATATTCCTCAAATATTACTTTTTAGAGTGGCATTCCTTAATCAACTTATTCCTTCTTCCTCACTTTTAACATGCTGTTCTCTTACATTGCTTGAGTTTACCTTTGAGCACATACATCAGAAATATTGCTCAAATATTGACACACTTTATTAACATTAAAAATCACATTCATTAATACTCTTATCAATCTCATCAGAAAAATCTTTAAATATTAGCATTTGTTAACTTTGCAAGTTTTCCAACATTCTGATTTTCACTTGAAAGCACTTTTAATGTTAGCAACAAACACAAACAGGTATTTCCCATCAATTGACAGGCTCACTTCACTCATTTTTGAGAAAATGTATGAATACCACGTGAATACCATAGTTTGTCTGTCAGTTGCTCTTTCACATAAAAATGAGATTTCATGAAAAAAAGTGGCTAGGTAAGCTCACAAATCAATCACTTTAAGTGCTTTTCCTCAAGACAACCAACCATCATATACCAGTATGCAGCAAATTTATGAACTTTCCATTTCATCCCACTGGGTAAGAAAAAGATGTGTACTCAAAGGTCAAGATTTAATAAAATTAATAACTTTTACTGTTTCATCAAAGACATCCTTAAGTAAAGGTGGCAATTTTTTTTAACTATGCAACGTATTGTGGAGGAATATAGTCATTGGTGTCATCATCCTGATTTATGCCAGGTAGGCAGCTGTGCTTTTACACTATCAGTGCTAATTTCATCAGTGTAAAAGGCAATTTGTATCCTGGTATTATGTTTTGACAGAGAAGGCAATGGCACCCACTCCAGTGTTTCTGCCTGCAGAATCCCAGGGATGGCAGAGCCTGGTGGGCTGCCATCTATGGGGCCGCACAGAGTCGGACACAACTGAAGCGACTTAGCAGCAGCAGCATTATGTTCTGAGGGGCTTCCCTCGTGGCTCAGATTGTAAAGAATCTGCCTGCAGTGTGGGAGATCTGGGTTCGATCCCTGGGTTGGAGAAAACCCTGGAGAAGGATATGGCAAATTGCCCCACTATTCTTGCCTGGAAAATTCCATGGACAGAGGAGTATGGCGGGCTACAGACCATGGGGTCACAGAGAGTCAGGGATGACAGAGCACACACATTATGTTTTGACCTCACAGACTCACGGAAGGGTCTTGGGGTTCCCAGAACACACCTTGTAACTTGTTGTATTCAAACAATATCTTCCCCAAAGGTGATTTTTAATGATTTCCACATTTCTAATTTAATATATGGGCTTTCTTTCATAAAACTCACTGAAAACTTACAGAGTGAAATAAAGAAAGAGGTAAATAAATGACTTACCCTGTACTTGTTCATTTTCTGCTGCTATTGGAAAGTATAGAAACTATGAAGTCAGGAGAGGAAAAGTTGAAAGACAGAAGTCCTAAGAGACCTTATCTTGAAGTCAGGATCACCTGTGAGAAATTTACATACAACATTTTAGTAAAAGATAAACCTCTGGGAAAACGTCCCTTTGAGCCACACGAAGGAATAGGAAGGACCATGATAAAGGAGTACCCACCTGTCCATTGGTGACTCATATAATCTTGATGAATCTGAACATTTTTGAATCTAAACATGCTTTCCTATTGGCTGTTTCAAAAATTATGTGTCCATTACTAAATAATACAAACAATTGAAAACTTGTATGTCCAATAATAGCAGATTAGTTAATCAAGGTATATAATATATATCCAAAGTATGGAACCCTATACCGGCATTACAAATAATGTTTGTAAAGAGAAATATCTATTAATATGGAAAATCTTTAAGTTACATAACAATTTTGCCTATCAATATTATAAACCCCACAAGGTTAGAAAGTCTTCAAAGCTCTCAAAAATAGGATTTTTCTTCTTCCTAAATTTCATTTTCTCCAAAATCACTTTTTCAAAAATTTTGTTTTGACTATAAATGGTGTAGTGACAGGGAGGCTCCAGCTCTGCTAAGCTCTATTAACAAACCTAGTGACAGTCTTAGTTCTATGCTTTTATCTTTAACATGAGAAGGAATTAGGTAATTTTAAACAATCATGTACTATTCTAATTCTGTAAATCTTCAATTCAACACCACAGATACAATAGAACCAGGGAATGCACTGTCCCCTCCAACCTTGGACTGGGGCCTAGAGCAAACAAAGTGCAGATAGGCCTTAATGAATTCTGACACAGCCATCTAATCTGTTCACAGTGACACAAATTTAACTTCTAAAATAACAATTCGGCACCATAATCCCCAAACAGGCACTTCATGTAGCGAGCAAAAGTTAACTAGATGCCATAATGTGAGGTCCTTCCCATATGCAGAGGACACCACTTCCAGCCGCCCTGGTACTTACAAAACGTCTACTTACTAAATCTAGATGCACCATCCAATCAGAGGCATGATATCACCTTCATAATATGGAGCATGGATGAAACCGCAGTTTTCATCTTTTTAAAAAGTCTGTCCCATTTCCGACCTGGCTTGGATACGATTCTTAGCTTCTCCAGTAAAACTTAAAATTCAGGGTTTCAACTATGGTTTAAATTTCCATGTTTAACAGTCATCTGAGAATACACAGGTCAGAGAATGCAGAAGGGCCTTAATTAACCTTTTACACAGGGGTTCTAAGGAAAATAGAATACTGTAAGGTAAGATTCCTGGAGAAGGAAATGGCAACCCACTCCAGCATCCTTGTCTGGAAAATCTCATGGACAATGGAGCCTGGAGGGCTGCAGTCCATGGGGTCGCAAAGAGTCGGCCACTACTGAGCGACTAACACTAAGGTAAGACTAGATCCATGACACGCTGGTGGTGCTCAGGGACAATCACTGTATTAAATAAAACTTCAGGGTGGGAAACAGCATGAATACAGAGTAAAACAAATCAGAATTTAAATCCCACCTGCTAATGATGGCTAAACCAGTTTCTCTCTCTGAACCTTTAGTATCTGTATTTATTAAATGGAGGTGGTTAATACCGATTCGAAGGATGGTTATTATTAAATGAGCCAATAATGAAAAGAACAGCATAATGAGAAAAGCAGCTCACCTTTATTGAAGCCTTATCATACTTCATATACACTTCCCTATTTAATACAAGAAACGACCCTAAAGGCTATTGTACTCTTACAGATGAGTATCAGAGTCCTACCCGGATTAACTCGCCCATTTACCGGCGGGCTCTGGAGTTGAGCCCAGATCCCTCTGGTTTCACAGCGCCACGTCTCCAGCAGCCAGCGCCGCCCACGCGCCGGCGCGGACGTGACGGGCTTGGGATACACGTCACAATCGGCCGTTCTCTCGCGCGCCCCAGGCCTCCTCCAGCCACCCCTTTCCCGCAGGTCGAGAAACGCGGCTCCTGGGGAGGAACGGGGCTGCAGACAACCGTCCCTCCGCCAGGCCCCTTGCCTGGCCTCCTCCCCAGGCCTCCTCTAAGGGCAGTCCGGCGCGTAGAGGGGGGCGGCCGTCGGCTGCCAGATTTCCCGACTTGGCACAGCCGCGGAAACCCGGCTTCCCCCCAACCCGGCCTAGCGCCCGTAGTGAGGCCTCCGACACACCTGCAGGGGCTCGGCCTTCGCTCCTGGCCCGCGCAGGTTCCAGGCCCGCCCTCTGCGGCGCCTAGCGGACCTGGAGGCTCCTGAGTCCTCTCCCCCCGGGGGCGTGAGGTGGACAATGGCGACCACTGAAAGGAGGTGGAATTGCTCATGCGCGGAAGGCTTCTGCGCCCCACTCGGGAATTGCGCTTCCACTTTGGGTGACGTCACGAGGATCGGCTTCTTCCCGCGATCTGAGCTGGTCCTTTCTTTACTCTCAGAGGAGACGGGTTAGAGCTGGCCATCCTCAGTGTATGGTTTGAAAACAGGAAACTACCGTGAGGTAGTGCGATGAATAGCCATAGTAATACTTAAAGATAGTACTCGAAGCTAGGGGGATGAACAATGCGTAGTAAATGGTGTCAAGTTTTCTCACTTTTATCTTTCATCCTAAATTCACATGGTAATTGGGGTGGCCATCTCTATCAGTAAATTGCTTTTATCCAGATGAAAAGTAAAGCTTCTTGTTTGTTTATGACAAATAGTTACAACTTGTAAACGAAGAGCCTGGGAGTTTACCACAGGCAGGAGGAGATGGGGTGCTATCTTCCTAGATGTTTGTTTACATTTCAAAGACTTGCCTCCAAGGCCTTTAAAGGTATTCCTGGGTGGTAAAACTAACAAGAGGTTTATTTACTTTTAAAAAAGATTTGCATGCATCTCAAAGGGACAGAAAAAGGATTTCAATTACAAGTTTTAACAAAGAAATGCTCTAAGAAAAGAGGGGAGGAAAATCTTCCCCATTTTTGAACCAGGGAAAATTCAAGTTTTTAATATTTGGATTTACTCTAACAGGAAACTCTGTAAAACTTAATTTGAGTCAAATGACAATTTTTTTTTTCTGAGAGTTTGGTTTTGTTTTCCTTGACAAGTAATTTTAAACTTCATCAGGAAATGCATAATCTCAAAAGAATAGGTACGAAATTTTATTGGAAATGCATACTATTGTAAACATAATTTAAAATTTGGTGCTGGCTTCAAAGGAGAATAGAAACAGAGCCAAATACATAAGAACTGAATATGTGTTAAAATTGTTATTTAAAACTGGAAATAGTTTGGAATATTCAGGTAATGATTTGGGAAAAGAAGGTTAATAATGGTACATGAATTCAGCATGTAAAGTTAAAAAGCAAACCATCAATTACTTAGAATATAAATAAAAAGTTTTAAAGGACATAATTTGATATAGCATGAAACAAAAGCAAAAACAACAAAGATATAACAAAGCGAAATCACAGACTGAGAAAATACATTGAATGATTATGAGACAGATTTAACACTCGTGCATAAACTACTCACAAATTAATTGAAAGATGAACATCCAATATACAATAAAAATAGAAAAAGAATATCCTGTTGCAGATTTTCATACAATCTACAATGCAGTGGACTGCCAGACGCTTCAGTATTCTATTTACTATTGCAAAAGAAAATATTTGGACAGTTAAATTATGACAGGCCGTTTACTTTAAGATGCATTACAAATCTAATTTCAAAGCTATTAAAATGTGACAAAAAGCATGTATTAGAAACACTGAAATGTAGTCATAAGAAAGTACAATTAGTTACTATGTATATGAAAACTTTGTAGCATCACCAGACATCAAGGAAATCTTAAAATGAACATGAAACACTTTTGTCTACAGGTTTCAAGTTTCATTCCTTTTAGAAATTACTGCATTAAGTAAAAACCCACATAGAAATTTCCCGAATTTTATTTTCTTCATACCACTTACCCCAGTGATTTCTCTTTGACAGGTCCCAGGAAATGATGGTAGAGTAAATTTGTAGAATGATGCTATTTATGTGGCCATTTTATGGTCAGGAATTTTTGGTGTCTGTTCAGAGCATTTGAGTTTCTCTGCATTTCTCCAGTATCTAGATCTTCTTAAACTATGTTTTGTGCCTACTCAGTGAATTTGGCCCAAGTTTACTGAAAACCCAGCTTCATATTTTAGAAGTCAGTAAATTTCAAGATAAGTGGCAGTTTGGGGTCATTGGTGAAGACTTTAGATAAAGTGAACTTTTGCTTTGGGCTCAGGTCTGAAACTACTCTTTTGAAACAAGGAGGAGGACCACCTAGGAGACATCATCCTGATCCGACACTTTTCACTGAACTATATGAAAGTGTGCATGGTATAATTGTAGTAACAGATGAATTAACAAGAAAGAAAAAAGGTGAAGATAACCATATAAACACCAGGAATTCAAACAAAATATTATCAACACCTGAAGTCCCTCCTAAGGGACCATTCTCTGTTACTACTCCTGTCCTCAAAAGTAGCCCCATCCTGACTTCTTTCTTTGTCATAAAAACCTACATAGTTCCCTTGGAACTAAAGTTTTTATAGTTTTTATCCAGATAATATGCACAGAAGTGGAACTGCTGGATCATATTTCGTTGCTCAGTTGCAATAGTGGGATGCCATGTGACTCCATGGACCCCAGTGCACCAGGCTTCCCTGTTCTTCACTATCTCCTGGAGTTTGCTTACACTCGTGTCCATTGAGTGAATATGCCATCCTATCATCTCATCCTCTGTTGCCCCCTTCTCCTTTAGCCTTCAGTCTCCAAGCATCAGGGTCTTTTCCAGTGAGTCAGCTCTTTGCATCAGGTGGCTAAAGTATTGGAGCTTCAGCTTCAACATCCATCCTTCCAATGAATATTCAGGACTGATTTCCTTTAGGATTGACTGGTTTGATCTCTTTGCAATCCAAGAGACTCTTAAGAGTCTTCTCCATCACCACAATTTGAAAGCCTCAATTCTTTGCACTAAGCCTTCTTTATGGTCCAGCTCTCACATCTGTACATGACTACTGGAACCATAGCTTTGAATATATGGACCTTTGTTGGCAAAGTGATGGCTCTGTTTTTTAATATGCTGTCTAAGTATGTGATAGCTTTTCTTCTAAGGAACAAGCATCTTTTAACTTCATGGCTGTAGTCACTGTCTGGAGCCCAAGAAAATAAAATCTGCCACTGTTTGCACTTTTCCCCCACCTATTTGCCATGAATTGATGGGACTAGATGTCATGATCGTTGTTTTTGAATGTTGAGTTTTAAGCCAGTTTTTTCACTCTCCTCTTTCATCTTCATCAAGAGGCTCTTTAGTTCCTCTTCACTTTCTGCCACTAGAGTGCTATTATCTGCATATTTGAGGTTGTTGATATACAACCTTATATCAACAATATGAGGCAATCTTGATTCCAACTTGTGATTCATCCAGCCTGGCATTTCATAATATGTACTTGCATAGAAGTTAAATAAGCAAGGTGACACTATACAGCCTTGAGGTACTCCTTTCCCAATCTGGAACCAGTCACTTGTTCCGTGTCTGGTTCTAACTGTTGCTTCTTGACCCGCATACAGGTTTCTCAGGGGGCAGGTAAGTGGTCTGGTATTCCCATCTCTTTAAGAATTTTCTGCAGTTTTTTGGGATCCACACAGTCAGAGGTTTTACCATACTTATTGAAGCAAATCCTCTTGCTTTCTCAAGGATCCAATGAATGTTGGCAATTTGATCTCTGGTTCCTCTGCCTTTTCTAAACCCAATTTGTACATCTGGAAGCTCTCAGTTCATGTACTTCTGAAGTCTAGCTTGAGGGATTTTGAGCATAACCTTGCTAGCGTGTGAAATGAGCACAATTGTAGGGTAGTATGAGCAACATTCTTTGGCATTGCCTTTCTTTGGAATTGGAATGAAACTGAACTTTTTCAGTCCTGTGGCCACAGCTGAGTTTTCCTAACTTGTTGACATATTAAGTCATCTTTTAGGATTTTAAATAACTCAGCTAGAATTCCATCACTTCCACTAGCTTTGTTCATAGTAAGGCTTCCTAAGGTCCACTTGACTTCACACTCTAGGATGTCTGACACTGAGTGTGTGACCACACGGTCATGGTTATCTGGGTCATCAAGACCTTTCTTGTATAGTTCTGTTTATTCTTACTACCTCTTCTTAATATTTTCTGCTTCTATTAGGTCTTTACTGTCTCTGTCCTTTATTGTGCTCATCCTTGCATGAAATGTTCCCTTGATATCTCCAGTTTTCTTTTTTTTTAATTATTTTAATTTGAGGCTGATTACAGTTTTGTAGTGTTTTTTGCCATACATTGACATGAATCAGCCATGGGTGTACATTTGTTCCTCATCCTGAACCCCCTCCCACCTCCCTCCCCATCCCATCCATCACAGTTATCCCAGGGCACCAGCCCTGATCTCCAGTTTTCTTGAAGAGATCTCTAGCCTTTTCCATTCTATTGTTTTCCTCTACTCCTTTACATTGTTCATTTAAAAAAGGGCTTCTTGTCTCTCCTTGCTATTCTCTCAAATTCAGTTGAGTATATCTTTCCCTTTCTCCCTTGCCTTTCACTTCTCTTCTTTCCTCAGCTATTTGTAAGGCCTCCTCAGGTGAGCATTTTGCCTTCTTGCATTTCTTTTTCTTTCTGATGATTTTGGTCACTGCATCCTGTACAATGTTATGACCCTCCACTCAGATCTTTAGGCATTCTGTTTATCAGGGACTTAGTTGACAAGGCAGTAATTACATGGGCATATAAAGCACAACATGACTGTATCTTAATGGATTGTTTTCCTTTAACAGTTAATGTTACACTCAAGGCATAAAGCAAATATATATTGCTTTGAAGTGAGCATGCTTGCTGAATGTCACCCTTTCTCTGATGATACTCTGAAAGACACAGCAAGAGAAACAGAAGTAAATTAAGTCGTTATAATTCTGTAGAGGATTGTATGATAATTTTGAAAAATGCTATTATACTATTGTAAAGGTTCGTCTAGTCAAGGCTATGGTTTTTCCTGTGGTCGTGTATGGATGTGAGAGTTGGACTGTGAAGAAGGCTGAGCACCGGAGAATTGATGCTTTTGAACTGTGGTGTTGGAGAAGACTCTTGAGAGTCCCTTGGACTGCAAGGAGATTCAACCAGTCCATTCTGAAAGAGATCAGCCCTGGGATTTCTTTGGAAGGAATGATGCTAAAGCTGAAAGTCCAGTACTTTGGTCACCTGATGCAAAGAGTTGACTCATTGGAAAAGACTCTGATGCTGGGAGGGATTGAGGGCAGGAGGAGAAGGGGACGACAGAGGATGAGATGGCTGGATGGCATCACTGACTCGATGGACGTGAGTCTGAGTGAACTCTGGGAGTTGGTGATGGACAGGGAGGCCTGGCGTGCTGCGATTCATAGGGTCGCAAAGAGTTGGACACTACTGAGCGACTGATCTGATCTGAGTTTGAAGAAATTTAGTGTGAATATTGGCTTTCCAGATTTCTCATGCTTAGATGAAATTCAGCAAATGGTGTTCTAATCTTAATAAGTGCCTTGTACAAGAAATGTTATATTGTATTACCTGTTATAAAACAAGCCTCTTGTAGGAAAATCAAAAGTTGTATGGTCATACCTCAAAAAGCTAGTAAATAGTTATTTTTCTCAACAAAGATCTTTATCTGAAGTCAAAACACAGAAAAATTATTGAAGTCTTGGTTCTTCAAGAATAGTACTTAAGTAGAACCACCTAGACCATGGAGGCCTTCAATCAGTAGGGCCTAATTCTCTCCTTGAGCCCATGTATCAAGCACTGATAGTTGATAGTACTTTGTCTATCAACTGGGATAAAGTTGGGATAAAATTAACTTAGTTTAAATTAAAATGTTAAGACTATATTTCATGTGTGAGGGGGAGGCATCTAACAATTTTAGGATGCTTCTCTGTAGGACCTTTGATAGAGAAGGGAGGTAGTGGGTAGCTCGAGCCATGTTCAATTTGCCTTTATGTCTTCTTTCTGGTTAACAAGATGTTTATCTTCCTCTTGAGTCAGTCAGTTCATTTGCTCAGTTATGTCTGACTTTTTGCAACCCCATAGACCCCATGGACTGCAGCACGCCAGGCCTCCCTGTCCATCACCAACTCCTGGAACTTGTTCAGACTCATGTTCATTGAGCTGGTGATGCCATCCAACATCTCATCCTCTGTCATCCCCTTCTCCTCCTGTCTTTCCCAGCATCAGGGTCTTTCCCAATGAGTCAGTTCTGCTAATTAGGTGCCACAGTATTGGAGCTTCAGATTCAGCATCAGTCGTTCCAATGAGTATTCAGGACTGATTTCCTTTAGGATGGACTGGTTTGATCTCCTTGCTGTCCAAGGGACTCTCAAGAGTCTTTTCCAACAGCACAGTTCAGAAACATCAGTTCTTCAGTGCTCAACTTTCTTTATGATCTAGCTCTTACATCCATACATGACTAGTGAAAAGTCCTCTTAGTGAGCAGTTAAGAAACCCTAGAAAGGGAGTTCTAGTTCTGAATAGTTCACCCTGGATTCATATTCAACACCAACCATCCCCCTGGGTTTGAACATTGCAGCAGGTGGATTTTGAAGCTCTTCACCTTAAGAAAAACCATGCCTTGGCTAGTAGAAACCAGAGAGACAGAGAAATAACATTTGGAGGCTTAATACAAATTGTTGAGTGAACACTAATGCAAAATCAGACCTAATAATTCTACCTGTAGAATTTGACTACTTAACATATATACATTATCTCCAAACATTATATTTTTTTATTCAAAAGGCTGGAGGCCTAATTTTTAACTGCTTTATTGAGGCATAATTCATGGCTGTGCAATTCACCAATTTTTATTGTAAACAGCAGTAGCTTTCAGGATATTCAGAGTTTTAGAACCATCATCATAATCCATTTTAGAGCCTTGTCATCATCCACAAAACACACCTTTTACTCATAGCAGTCAATTCCCACTACCGTCCAACCTCTCCTAATCGTGGACACAATGAATCTACTTTCTGTCACTTGTAGGTTTGCCTGTTCCACAGTGGAGAACTTGTGTACTCCATAAATGGAATTATACAATATGTGGTGTTCTTGAATGACTTCTCTCACTTACCATAAGTTTGTGAACCCTAACTGGATCTTACAGAATTTGGTTTCTTGTAACTGTAAGACAGTGAGGGTGGCAAGTGTGGAGGTTGGCTGCTTTTGCCCACGATGCCCTAGATCCCAGCAGCGGTTCCTGCCATTCCTCAGAAGACCACCAGAGGGTGGTGTGTAGCTGCTTCTGACAAGCACACTCCCATTCGAAAGTGGTCCTTTCCGAGTTCAGTCAGTTCAGTCACGCAGTCATGTCTGACTCTTTGCGACTCGGTGCACTGCAACACGCCAGGCCTCCCTGTCCATCACCAACTCCGGAGCCTTCTCAAACTCATGTCCATAGAGTGGGTGATACCATCCAACCATCTCATTCTCTGTCGTCCCCTCCTCCTCCTGCCTTCAATCTTTCCCAGCATCAGGGTCTTTTCCAATGAGTCAGTTCTTCGCATCAGGTGGCCAAAGAATTAGAGTTTCAGCTTAACATCAGTCCTTCCAATGAATATTCAGGATTGATTTCCTTTTGGATGGACTGGTTGGATCTCCTTGCAGTCCATGGGACGCTCAAGAGTCTTCTTCAACACTACAGTTCAAAAGCATCAATTCTTCGGCGCTCAGCTTTCTCTATAGTCCAAGTCTCACATCCATACATGACTACTGGAGAAACCATAGCTCTGACTAGACGGACCTCTGTCAGCAAAGTAATGTCTCTACTTTTTAATATGCTGTCTAGGTTGGTCATAACTTTCCTCCCAAGGAGCAAGCGTCTTTTAATTTCACGGCTGCAGTCACAATCTGCAGTGATTTTGGAGTCCAGGAAAATAAAGTCTGTCGCTGTTTCCATTGTTTCCTCATCTATTTGCCATGAAGTGATGGGACCAGATGCCATGATCTTAGCTTTTTGAATGTCGAGTTTTAAGCCAGCTTTTTTACTCTTTCATTTTCATCAAGAGGCTCTTGAGTTCCTCTTCACTTTCTGCCATAAGGGTGGTGTCATCTGCATATCTGACATTTGACATTTCTCCTGTCAGTCTTGATTCCAGGTGAAAGCCTTTCCAAGTTAGCCTTCATCAAAACAGTTTTTATGAACTTAGGGTATTTCTTTAAGGTATTTTTGTTTGATTTTGTCTTCAATCTTGTTTGGAAGCTAATTAAAATCACATCTAGTGATAAGTTGAACAACTGACTGAAAGTTGTTTCTTGTGATATATACAAGCATTTAATTTTATGTGTTCACCCCTTTTCTCTGCCCACCTTTGTCCCTTCCTCTCTATGTCTATACACAGCTATTTATAGGTATATCATATTTCACAATCTATATAGTTTATTAGGTATATTTTTCTATCACATTGACCTTTTTGTGATTTGGATCTTTGGGTGTGACAAGGATCTGTGTCCTTGAAAATTATGTTTCTAATTGTGGAAGAAAGGAGAAAAGATGTCACAGAGAAGTTAAGTAGAAATGTCAAAGTTTGCAGTTTGATTGGAGGTATCTGTAGACAACTACCAGCATATTTTAGCATACATGTAGTATCTAGCTCTTCCCACTGAGAAGACCTAGAAAACAATGATCAAACCAGAAGTAAGGATTCCCACCATCCTAATGTTCTATATTTAATATTCAATGCCATTTTCCAATATACAAATCAAAGGTTTTTGAGGAAATGACTGATTCTAGTCCTGAGCAGGAGATTCACAAGAGTAACTTGAAGCATCTTGCCAAACCAGATAACAGGAAGCATTCAGAGTACAAGGGTCACATCAAAAGTACTTGGACAGATTTCAGGTGGTGAAAGATGGGGCAATTTCAGTTCAGTTGAGTTCAGTCACTCAGTCGTGTCCAACTCTTGGTGACCCCATGAAATGCAGCACGCCAGGCCTCCCTGTCCATCACCAACTCCTGGAGTTCACACAAACTCATGTCCATTGAGTCGGTGATGCCATCTAAGCATCTCATCCTCTGTCATCCCCTTCTCCTCCTCCTGCCTTTGATCTTTCTCAGCATCAGGATCTTTTCAAATGAGTCAGCTCTTTGTATCAGGTGGCCAAAATATTGGAGTTTCAGCTTCAACATCAGTCCTTCCAATGAACACCCAGGACTGATCTCCTTTAGAATGGACTGGTTGGATCTCCTCTAAGTCCAAGGGACTCTCAAGAGTCTTCTCCAACACCAGAGTTCAAAAGCATCAATTCTTCTGGGCTGAGCTTTCTTTAGAGTCCAACTCTCACATCCATACCTGACTACTGGAAAAACCATAGCTTTGACTAGACAGACCTTTGTTGACAAAGTAATGTCTCTGCTTTTAAATATGCTATCTAGGTTGGTCATAACATTCTTTTCAAGGAGTAAGCGTCTTTTAATTTCATGGCTGCAGTCACCATCTGCAGTGATTTTGGAGCCCAGAAAAATAAAGTCAGCCATTGTTTCCACTGTTTCCCCATCTATTTGCCATGAAGTGATGGGACCAGATGCCATGGTCATAGTTTTCTGAATGGTCAGCTGTAAGCCAACTTTTTCACTCTCCTCTTTCACTTTCATCAAGAGGCTCTTGAGTTCTTCTTCACTTTCTGCCATAAGGGTGGTGTCATCTGCATATCTGAGGTTATTGATATTTCTCCCAGCAATCTTGATTCTAGCTTGTACTTCATCCAGCTCAGTGTTTGTCATGTTGTACTCTGCCTATGAGTTAAAGAAGCAGGGTGACATATACAGCTTTCACGTACTCCTTTTCCTATTTGGAACCAGTCTGTTGTTCTATGTCCAGTTCTAACTGTTGCTTCCTGACCTGCATACAGGTTTCTCAAGAGGCAGATCGGGGGTCTGGTATTCCCATGTCTTGAAGAATTTTCCACAGTTTCTTGTGATCCACACAAAGACTTTGGCATGGTCAATAAAGGAGAAGTAGATGTTTTTTTCTGGAACTCTCTTGCTTTTTCCATGATCCAATGGATCCAATGTGATCTGATTCCTCTGGCTTTTCTAAATCCAGCTTGAACATCTAGAAGCTCATGGTTCACGTACTGTTGAAGCCTGGCTTGGAAATTTGAAGTATTACTTGGCTAGTGTGTGAGATGAGTGCACTTTTGCGGTAGTTTGAGCATTCTTTGGCATTGCCTTTCTTTGTGATTGGAATGAAAACTGACCTTTCCAGTCCTGTGGCCACTGCTGAGTTTTCCAAATTTGCTGGCATATTGAGTGCAGCACTTTCACAGCATCATCTTTCAGGATTTGAAATAGCTCCCCTGGAATTCCATCACTTCCGCTAGCTTTGTTCGTAGTGGTGTTTCCTAAGGCCCACATGACTTTGCATCCCAAGATGTCTGGCTCTAGGTGAGTGATCACACTATCTGCCATTAGAGCAGTGTTATCTGCATAAATGAATTTGTTGATCTTTCTCCAGGCAATCTTGATTCCAGCTTGTGCTTCATCCCGCCCAGCATTTCGCATGATGTACTGTGGCTAGAAGTTAAATAAGCAGAGTGACAATACAAGCCTTGATGTTCTCCTTTCCCAGTTTTCATGCAGTTTGTTGTTCCACGTTCAGTTCTGTTGCTTCTTGACCTGTATACAGTTTTCTCATGAGGCAGGTAATGTTTTCTGCTATTCCCATCTCTTTTAGAATTTTCCACAGTTTGTTGTGATCCACCAGGCTTTCCTGGTGGCTCAGCTGGTAAAGAATCTGCCTGCAATGTGGGAGACATGGGTTTGATCACTGGTTTGGGAAGATCTCCCAGAGAAGGGTAAGGCTACCCACTCCAGTGTTCTGGCCTGGAGAATGCATGGACTGTATAGTTCATGGGCTCGCAAAGACTTGGAAACAACTGAGAGAATTTGACTGACAGAGTCAAAGGCTTTATTTTGTGTAGTCATTGAAGCAGAAGTAGATGTTTCTCTGGAATTACCTGCTTTTCTATGATCCAACGGATGTTGGCAATTTGATCTCTTGTTCCTCTGCCTTTGAAATCCATGTTGTTCATCTGGAATTTCTTGGTTCATTTAATGTTGACCTAGCTGGAAGAATTTTGAGCATTAACTTGCTAGCCTGTGAAATGAGCACAGTTAAGCGGTAGTTTGAAGATTCTTTTGCATTGCCTTTTGTGGGATTGGAATGAAACCTAAACTTTTCCAGCCCTGTGGCTACTGCTGAGTTTTCCAAATTTGCTGGCATATTGAGTGCAGCACTTTAACAACATCATGTTAAATACCTCAGTGGAGGGATCTATCCCCTTCACAAGCTTTATTTGTAGTAATGCTTCCTAAGACCCACTTGACTTCATCCTCAAGGATGTCTGGCTCTAGGTGAGTGACCATCCCATCATAGTTGTCCATGTCATTAATGCCTTTTTTTGGGTACAATTCTTCTCTGTATTCTTGTCTGTTCTTAATACCTTCTCCTTCTGTTAGGTCCACAGCGTATCTGCCTTAATTGTGCCCACCTTGGCATGAAATGTTCCCTTAGTATCTCTAGTTACCTTGAATAGATCTCAGGTCTTTCCCTTCTATTGCTTTCCTCTGTTTCTTTGCATTTTTCCGTTAAGGTTTCGTATCTCTCTTTGCTATTTTTTGGAACTCTGATTTCAAAGATAGGTATATCTTTCCTTTTCTCATTTGTGTTTTGTTTCTCTTCATTTCTGAGGTATTTGTAAGGCCTTTTCAGACAAATCAGAACTTATACCCGTTTCTCAAAGGGATTACTTTTGTGTGCTTCTTTGCTTTTAAATTGTGTGTGTTTCTTATATATTTTGGATATGAACCCTTATGAGACATGAGAACTGCCAGTATTTTCTCCATTTCCTACTTCACTTTTCATTTTGTTGATGGTCCCCATGCAGACGCCTTTGAGTTTGATGTAGTCTCACTTGTCCACTTTTCCTTTCACTACTTTTGGTTTTGGAATTACATCCAAACTTCATCGCCAGACTGATATACAGGAACATGGCATCACTTTTTTCTAGGTGTTTTATGGTTTCAGTTCTTCGATTCAAGGTTTTAATCCATTGGCAATTAGAAAACCTTAGATCCTGGAGATCTCTTACCAGCCCTCCCTCTTTGGGGGCAGTGTTCCTCTGGCCTCTAGAGAGTGAGCACAGACACACACATGCACACACACAAATACACACAAGCACAGTGAATATGAAAAGGACTATGGGGTGGGAACAAAAGAGGGACAGATATGAGGAGGGTAATAAGAAGAATACACAGGGGCTGGAGACACTGCCTGCCTGAGACACGGACTCCCACATTTCTAGGCCTTCTCTCACCAATGTATGAGGACATCCCTGGAAGTCCATGCAGGCATCATCCCCGGTGTGCAGGTGAGGACACAGACAGGCTTTGAGAGACACAAGGACTCATCCAGGATGGAGAACAGGTAGGAATCGGGAGGTGAGCCTGGACCCAGGTCTGTCTCCTCAGAGCTGCACACAGACCCTGCCCGGGAGCTGTGTGGAGGGCTGTGTGGAGCAACTGTGTGAGCCCGGGCTGCAGGGATGAGGGATGAGCGATCAGTACCCCGAGGGCTGTGTGCACAGGTGTCAACTGTCAGTTCAAGGAAGGGGCCCCCAGGACGTGAAGTCGCTACCTTGACAGCAGATCCTAACAGAATTGGGAACCTTGTAACCAGGCACCCACCTCCTAGCAACAGCGCCACAGCCAGTTGGGCTCACTCAGCTGCAGAGACTTCATCCAGAAGGATGTTCTCCAGCTGTGTCTCAACTGACCAGGGCTTCTGCTTGAGGAAACCCTGGAGGGAGAGGTTTTTCAGATGTTTCAGGCGGTTCAGCGCTCAACCCGGATGCCTCTGGTCCTTCTAGGAGGTCACCTAAGGTAACCGCAGGCAACCTAGAGCTGGCCACACCAGGCCTGGCCGCCACTGGGAGCCCTCCCTGGGCAGCGCCAGCTGCCCTCATCTCCATGTGGGGGGAAGTGGAACTTGAGGTGAGGTTCTCCCTCTGGGCAGGAACAGGTTGGTGGTTCCGTGGTGACCTGGTGGTCCTGTCACGGTCACACCTGAGGACAGGCTGGCAGTGGGGAAACAGGATCCCTGAGGTGCTCTTCTCTGTGCCAGTGTGGATCCAAGGCCCTCAAGTGGTCGGGTGTCTGCATCCTCGGTGGAGGTCTGTGGGGAGATGGTGGGCGTGTGTCTGGAGGGATGTCTGGGGGTCCGAGAAGCACCACAGACAGCTGGCCGGTGCCCTGAGACTTTCTGCCTGGCTGCTGGGCACTTGTTCACAGGGCTCCTCACCAGACTGCACACAGGAGCAGATCCATGGAGCACCCTGCTCCATCTCCCTGCATGAGAGGCTGGAGCCCCACACCAGCAACAGAGCCCAGGGTGGGCACAGGGTGAGTGCCAGCCAGGAGGCGATCCTACACCCAGGAAGTTCCGGGTCCCAGAGCCACCCTGGCCCTCCCCTGGGTCCCTCCTAGAGTCCTGCTCCCAAAGGATCCTGGGACTGTCAGCTCTGCAAGGCACCCTTGTGGCCCAGGGCCTACTTGTCCAGATGCAAAATCTCTGTTCACCTCCATGTGGGAATCTCAGAAAGAGGTTGTGATAGGATTTCACTTCTTGTTCCCCAAGGAGCCTTTCTGCATTTTTCTACAGTTAATCCTGTATTAACTCCATCCCAGGTATCCATGTGGGCCTGAGAATCCTAATGCTTCTCACCCCTGGTTCAGCCCCTCTCACCCCAGTTCTCATCCCCAGAATGGGATGTTGTGGTCACCACCACAGGGATGATGCATACAAAGTGCCCCGAGACGCCTACACATAACCATGGCCCAGCACCAGTTCACTCGTGATGCCAGGACGATTATTCTGCGGAGGGCACTGCTGCCCCTCCTCCTGACATGAGTCCTGGAGGCTTGGGGACTCGGTTTGAGCTCCAGAACGTGCCTTCCTGGAATCTTTGGTCCCGCATCTGACTCGTGTCTCTGCTGTGTTCCACCCCAGGGGGAAAGTGTCCACAGGGAACAGGAATGAGACCGGCAGGTTGTGGAGTGTCCGGAGACGCAGACTGGAGACGTTGGTGGACAACCTGGTGCCTGCATTCCTGGGTGGTGACCCTGCCTACCTCCCCACATTCCTGGGCACCTACAGGGCTTTTGGCACCCCCCAGCAGGTGCTGGACCTTCTCTTCACGAGGTGAGCACTTCCCCTCCCCCACTGGGTACTCGGGGAGACCTGGCCACCTTCCAGCTGTGAGTCGTAGGAATGTCTCTCCACCTCTGTGAGCCCCAGTTGGCCCCCCCCCCTGCACTTGAGGGGAAAGGGAGAAGCAGCTCCCTGGGGGGTCTAAGTGGGTGCATCCTGGAAAGTGCTTCAGTTGTAGATCCAGAGAAAGTGCAAGAAACAGCTTTCTTCCTCCTTCAGAGCCTGAATCACCTGGAAATCCTGTGCAAGCGCTCTTTCTACAGTTCAGTCCCCAGGCTTAAGCCAACCTGGGCCAGGGCACTGCCTGGGCTCTGGAGCCTCTTGGTGCTTTGCAATCAGCTGTGGCTCCGGTGTTATCCAGCTGTGGTTCTAGAGACCCCAGCAGACCCACCTTGTGTAGCAGCTGTGGCGCTGGAGCCAGTTCCTCCATTAACATCCCTGGAGCCGGTCTCAGATCATCAGTGAGCCTTGGTATCACCGAATTGATGGGCATGAGTTTGAGTCAACTCCAGGAGTTGATGATGGACAGGAAGGCCTGCCGTGCTGCAATTCATGGGGTCGAAAAGAGTCGGACACGACTGAGCGACTGAACTGAACTGACTGAACTGAACCAGTGATGCCATCCAGCCATCTCATCCTGTGTCGTCCCCTTCTCCTCCTGCCCCCAATCCCTCCCAGCATCAGAGTCTTTGACCCATGTGAATGAGCCACCTCTTTGCATGAAGTGGCCAAAGTACTGGAGTTTCAGCTTTAGCATCATTCCTTCCAATGACCACCCAGGACTGATCTCCTTTAGAATGGACTGGTTGGATCTCCTTGCAGTCCAAGGGACTCTCAAGAGTCTTCTCCAACACCACAGTTCAAAAGAATCAATTCTTCAGCGCTCAGCTTTCTTCACAGTCCAACTCTTACATCCATACATGGCTACTGGAAAGACCATAGCCTTGACTAGATGGACCTTTGTGGGCAAAGTAATGTCTCTGCTTTTTAATATGCTATCTAGGTTGGTCATAACTTTCCTTCCAAGGAGTAAGAATCTTTTAATTTCATGGCTGCAATCACCATCTGCAGTGATTTTGGAGCCAAAAATGAATAAATAAATAAGAAAGAAAGAAAGAAAGTCTGACACTGTTTACCCATCTATTTCCCATGAAGTGATGGGACCGGATGCCATGATCTTCGTTTTCTGAATGTTGAGCTTTAAGCCAACTTTTTCACTCTCCACTTTCACTTTCATCAAGAGGCTTTTTAGTTCCTCTTCACTTTCTGCCATGAGGGTGGTGTCATCTCCATATCTGAGGTTATTGATATTTCTCCCGGCAATCTTGATTCCAGCTTGTGCTTCTTCCAGCACGATGTTTCTCATGATGTACTCTGCATATAAGTTAAATAAGCAGGGTGACAATATACAGCCTTGACGTACTCCTTTTCCTATTTGGAACCAGTCTGTTGTTCCATGTGCAGTTCTAACTGTTGCTTCCTGACCTGCATATAGATTTCTCAAGAGGCAGGTCAGGTGGTCTGGTATTCCCATCTCTTTCAGAATTTTCCACAGTTTATTGTGATCCACACAGTCAAAGGCTTTGGCATAGTCAATAAAGCAGAAATAGATGTTTTTCTGGAGCTCTCTTGCTTTTTCCATGATCCAGCGGATGTTGGCAATTTGATCTCTGGTTCCTCTGCCTTTTCTAAAACCAGCTTGAACATCAGGAATTTCACGGTTCACATATTGCTGAAGCCTGGCTTGGAGAATTTTGAGCATTACTTTACTTGTGTGTGAGATGAGTGCAAGTGTGTGGTAGTTTGAGAATTCTTTGGCATTGCCTTTCTTTGGGATTGGAATAAAAACTGACCTTTCCCAGTCCTGTGGCCACTGCTGAGTTTTCCAAATTTGCTGGCATATTGAGTGCAGCATTTTCACAGCATCATCTTTCAGAATTTGAAATAGCTCAACTGGAATTCCATCACCTCCACTAGCTTTGTTCATAGAGATGCTTTCTAAGGCCCACTTGACTTCACATTCCAGGATATCTGGCTCTAGGTCAGTGATCACACCATCATGATTATCTGGGTCATGAAGATCTTTTTTGTACAGTTCTTCTGTGTATTCTTGCCACCTCTTCTTAATATCTTCTGCTTCTGTTAGGTCCATACCATTTCTGTCCTTTATCGAGCCCATCTTTGCATGAAATGTTCCCTTGGTATCTCTAATTTTCTTGAAGAGATCTTTAGTCTTTCCCATTCTGTTGTTTTTCTCTATTTCTTTGCATTGACCGCTGAGGAAGGCTTTCTTATCTCTCCTTGCTATTCTTTGGAACTCTGCATTCAGATGCTTATGTCTTTCCTCTTCTCCTTTGCTTTTCACTTCTCTTCTTTTCAACGCTATTTGTAAGGCCTCCCCAGACAGCCGTTTTGCTTTTTTGCATTTCTTTTCCATGGGGATCGTCTTGATTCCTGTCTCCTGTACAATGTCATGAACCTCAGTCCATAGTTCATCAGGCACTCTATCAGATCTAGTCCCTTAAATCTATTTCTTACTTCCACTGTATAATCATAAGGGATTTGATTTAGGTCATACCTGAATGGTCTATTGGTTTTCCCTACTTTCTTCCATATAAGTCTGAATTTAGCAATAAGGAGTTCATAATCTGAGCCACAGTCAGCTCCCAGTCTTGTTTTTGCTGAGTGTATAGAGCTTCTCCATCTTTGGCTGCAAAGAATATAATCAATCTGATTTTGGTGTTGACCATCTGGTGATGTCCATGTGTAGAGTCTTCTCTTGTGTTGTTGGAAGAGGATTTTTTCTATGACCACTGCATTCTCTTGGCAGAACTCTATTACATGAGGCCAGGGGCGGCAGCCAGGAGGAGCTACCCCATGTCCAAGGTCAGGGGCGGTGGCCGCAGGGAGCAACCCCATGTTCAAGGAGCGGTGGCTGCACGGGCACAGGAGGGCCGAGAGGAGCTATTCCATGTTCAAGGTCAGGAGTGGCGGCAGTGAAGAGGTACCCCTCATCCAAGGTAAGGAGCAGTGGCTGCGCTTTGCTGGAGCAGCTGTGAAGAGATACCCCACGTCCAAGGTAAGAGAAACTCAAGTAAGATGGTAGGTGTTGCAAGAGGGCATCAGAGGGCAGACACACTGAAACCATAATCACAGAAAACTGGTCAATCTAATCACTAGGACCACAGCCTTGTCTAACTCAATGAAACTAAGCCACGCCCTGTGGGGCCACCCAAGACGGGTGGGTCATGGTGGAGAGGCCTGACAGAATGTGGTCCATTGGAGAAGGGAATGGAAAATTACTTCAGTATTCTTGCCTTAGAACCCCATGAACAGTATGAAAAGGCAAAATGATAGGATGCTGAAAGAGGACTCCCCAGGTCGGTAGGTGCCCAATATGCTACTGGAGATCAGTGGAGAAATAACTCCAGAAAGAATGAAGGGATGGAGCCAAAGCAAAAACAATACCTACTTGTGGATGTGACTGGTGATAGAAGCAAGGTCCGATGCTGTAAAGAGCAATATTGCATAGGAACCTGGAATGTTAGGTCCATAAATCAAGGCAAATTGGAAGTGGTCAAACAAGAGATGGAAAGAGTGAACAACATTCTAGGAATCAGAGAACTCAAATGGACTGGAATGGGTGAATTTAACTCAGATGACCATTATATCTACTACTGCGGGCAGGAATCCCTCAGAAGAAATGGAGTAGCCATCATGGTCAACAAGAGTCCCAAATGCAGTACTTGGCTGCAATCTCAAACATGACAGAATGATCTCTGTTCGTTTCCAAGGCAAACCATTCAATATCACAGTAATCCAAGTCTATGCCCCAGCCAGTAACGCTGAAAAAGCTGAAGTTGAATGGTTCTATGAAGACCTACAAGACCTTTTAGAACTGACACCCCAAAAACATGTACTTTTCATTAGAGGGGACTGGAATGCAAAAGTAGGAAGCCAAGAAACACCTGGAGTAACAGGCAAATTTGGCCTTGGAATACGAAATGAAGCAGGGCAAAGGCTAAAAGAGTTTTGCCAAGAGAACGCACTGTTCATAGTATACATTTAGTGTTTCCATTTCCACTTCTTCATCTGTGTTGCAGTGTGCTCTCTGCCACACATTCCCCCCTCCTGGTCCCTC
Source organism: Bos taurus (assembly GCF_002263795.3). Taxonomy (NCBI): domain Eukaryota; kingdom Metazoa; phylum Chordata; class Mammalia; order Artiodactyla; family Bovidae; genus Bos; species Bos taurus. The sequence continues at coordinate 13,004,203 of NC_037355.1, read as the reverse complement.
ACTCTGGGGAAGAAGCCTCTGAGGAGGCCCTTGTGGCCCGCCCCTGAATGAAGCAGCTCGTGTCCTAGGTGAGTCCACAGCCTCAAACCCCTGGGAGAGACTGGCAGAGGCCTCTGGTGGAGTCATGGTCTGTCCTGCTCCAAAGACAGTGTGAGGTCCAGTCTGTGGTCATCACCTTGCTTCTTTTTCATTTGTTGCCTCCCCAGATCTGCTCCTCTTTGACCCCATGCCCTACTGTCACTTCTTCTGATGTTAGTGTGAGTGTCGTGTATATTTGTGTGGACACCCCCAGACATCTAATCCAGGTAAGTGGAGATGTTCTGGGGTTCTTGGCTCTCTAATTCCCAAAGCCAAGCCTGTGTGTGTGGTGCAGCCCTAGCCTAGGATGGCCTGAGACTCTGCCCCTGCCCTGGGCCCTGGATTTTCCCACTCCTATCAGGGCCTCAATTTTCCAAAAGGACAGTGACCAATTAAGCAAGGAGCTTTCAAAGGCTGCACACAGTCTGCCCAGCCTTCCACATCTCTGGGTGGTTTGCAACTGGGTGACATGAGCAACCCCAGGCCTCCCTCATAGTTGGAAGGCACCCCCGAATGGCTCTGTGGGCCTCTCTTTGCTGAGATGAGGAAGAGAATTCACACTCACTTAACTTCATGCCCTGAAGGATAAGGAACATTTCTCCCAAAAACGGCTGAGGCACTGTGAGTGATACAAGATGACTTGGACATGGACCACGTGCTAGAATGTGATCTGCAGACTAGATGGGCCGTCTTTACCTGTGCTACCTACCGGAGGAGATCTCTCTGAAATGGGGATTATCAGTTTAAAGTTCACACTGTGTTTTAATGCAGAAGTAATATTTTCCTGATAGTAGATATTGGAGTTTAGAGCACAACTGAAATAATAATGTTTGGGTCATGCAGACAGTCCCGTTATGGAAGCAGATTGGGGAGAGAGTGGGTCAGGACTTCAGTAAATACAAAGTAAGTTGCCCTGTGGTCTAAGAGGAAATCGACTGATTGGCCCCCGCAGTTGTCATGACCCAGGGTTCCTCAGGTGGAATTACCACAGGAGCGTGTGTGGGGAGCCCCAGGCACCTTCAGTCCTGATTGCCATGAGAGTCCGATCCCTGGGGCCTAGGCCTCAGAGAGCAGCATTCTCCAGTGTGGACGTCTGCAGACTGGGCATGGAGACAGTGGCGGCTTAGATGCCTGAGAGCAACTCTCGCAGGTGTCCCCGCTTTCTTCAGTAACAGCAAGGCTGTTCCTTTCCGCCTGGGTCCCTGTGGGCACTTTTCTCTGGCGCTTTCAGAGTGGATCTGAGAGCTCCTGCTGGGACTTCAGTCTTCCCTGCTCTTTTTCTGCCTCTTCTCCTCTTCCTCCCTGCCATGATAAAGTGTCTGAGCCAGTTGCAATAGGTTATCTAAGATGATTTGGTCCATACGCCTCTTTGAGTAGCTTACTGTGGATATCTGGATCAGACTGAGTGAGAAATCTCTCTTTTGAGATCATTCCTCCCTCTGCACTTTCGGAATCAATCTCAGGGAATCTGTGAAAGGCTTCTGTAGTCCATCTAGGGATTTACCTGGAGCTTCCCTCTCTCCCTGTTCTATGTTTGCCAACTTGGCATCGTTTAATGTCTTAGTGCCCACTCACTTGAGTCCTAACGAAGTGACTCTGATCCCATCTTCCTTTAGCCATGTTCGAATCCCAGTGTGATTCTGTGCTGGAGCCAGCTGGCAAAGTCGATCAGGTCCCGAGAACGTGCACGGCGGGGCTAAGAAAGAAACTAAAGCAAGAGACTACAAAGATGGGGTCGAGAGGTTCAGACACGTCACCACGAAGGGACGCAGTCTGACACCAACTTTATTCAACATCTCATATTTATACAGAAAAGTGTGAGAGAGACAAAACAGTTGACATTTTTTCTTGGTTAGCCTATACATCTTACAAACAGTCACAAGAAATCTTGAGAGCATGGGAATGGCTCCCTGTTATTATTTCTTACACCAGATAACATTTCTCTGTGCGTGAGAAGTTTGCACAGAACTCCAGGTGCCTGCAGTAAATAAGCGCCTAATCTCTGGGGTGGCGGGACAGAGAGCTATGTTTGCAAGCAAACCCTCAAGGACTGAGGCAGCTCCCAGAGCTGTGTCCTTCGGACAAAGGACCCCGTTCTCATGGGCAGCTCCCCGCAATTCTGTTGTGGGGGCAGTCTGATTCCTAGTAGGGAAGGTGGCTATCTCGCCCTCTTCCTCTTCTGCCAATTCCTTACCAAGCCATTCATCCCCATAGGCAATCCCTCCCCGGGGTCCCCCTGCTGGGTGACGGGCTGCCGCCTGCCTAGATAGAGGAACTCAGCCATGCCCACCTCATAGGTTACTTATAAATCTCAAAATATCCATGCTGAGGAAAAGCATCCAGATACAGAACAATGTCATTTCTGAAGAAAGCAGATTAGTGGTTGCCCGGGGATGGGTGGGAGGCGTGGGTGACCAGGAGCATGAAGCAAACGTGGGGAGCAGTCTCTATGTCTTAATCTTAATTCCACTGATGCTTTTCTGGATATATACATGTGTGAGACCTTACTGAATTGCACATTTTAGACGTGGGTTTTTTTTTTTTTTAAACCTCATCTGTACATCCATGAAGCTGTGATTAAAGCACACAGAGTGAAGGATATGAAGCACAGATTTCCCTAGTCGGTGCTGACAGTTGAAGCCCCTGGTGCCACGGAAAGTCCACACCCCTGTCCCCCACGCAGGGTGTCCGTGATGCACCAGGGCAGTTGTGCTTCCTGCAAGGGTGCCAGGAATTCTCAGGCTCTGGAAATGGGAAACCCTCATATCAAATAGGTGATAGCTGAGAAGGAGCCTTCCCTCCTCTTGACCAAACCATCATCAGGTGAAGTCTTTGATTTTCAAGTGTTTCATATAAGTCCATGATGAGTAACTACCATAAAACATAGGTTTGTCACCAGTCTACCTGTAAAGGAGTCTTCTCAGCCCCCAGCATCTTAGATCATTGGATTCCTTGGGAGAAACCTTACCTCCATCTTGGGTAAATGGGTAACATGTGTAAATGGTTTTCCATGGGATTCATGTTACTGCAATTATGCAATCAAGGCCCGAGCTCTTAGTTAAAAAGGTGACTTTCATACCACGTAAGGCATGCTACCATTGAAAAACCTTTGTGTAATAGCAACGGTTGAAAGTCATTTAAAACGCTCTTTGTCTTCGGTTTCGGTAAGGTCGGGGGTGTGTTTTGAGATTTACTGAGCATGGCAGTTCTTCCAATGTGAGTTTTTTTTAACACTCTCTGTCTGTTTTTTCTATTTTATTTTAAAAGGTTTTCATATTCTTTGTATGTGGTTGCTTTTAATTCCTTGTCTTATAGAGTAGAAAACACATACTTTTAAAAATTAAAAGTGCATTAATTTTTTAAAACACCATCATTATAGAGAAGGGGGACAAAAAGAAGCAAATGTAGACAAATATGGGAAATCTATTGAAAATGTGTTCATTTCCCCAGTTCCCCTATCTATCCATCACTTACTATCACTTCATTTTTGCTGTGCTTTTTTTTTTTCTTCACTTATGGCAGCTGTGCTTTTTTTTTCCTTTAGTAAAACTTAAACGTTTTCCCTTACATTTCAAAATTGAAATTACACACCACACTTACTGTACCTGAGAATTGAAGACAAAATTTTAAACAGTGGAAGTGGAGGAGGGATTTAATATGGAAATATTAAACATTAATCAATCAGAATAGAAACAGTATGTTTGATGGAGTCAAGTAAATTTTGGTTTTGGAACATGGAAGTGTAGTCTTTCTATCTGGAAATTAGATGGACTCTTTCAAGCCAATTAAAATGAGCCTATTATGAATAAGATAAATGGTTTCCCAAAAAGGATTATAGAAAAGAGAATGAAAAATTTCATCCCTATATGCTTAACATGTTAGACTATGTGCATAAATTTCTGGAAAGCAAACATCATCAAAATTCAATCAAGAAAGATTATATATGTATGTTCTGTACACCCATATTTCCATTCATCTACTGCTAGACACATAGATTGTTTTTACGCCTTGGCTATTGAAAGTAATGCTGCAATGAATAATCAGATGTGCATGTCTTTTCATATTGGTTTATTTGTTTTCTTTGAACATAAATATTCAGTAGTGGAACTGCTGAATAACACAGTAGTTTTATTTTTAGTGTTTTGAGGAAACTCTATACTGCCTTCCAAATCGGCTACACCAATGTTCGTTCCAACCAGTTTACGAAGGTTCCCTGTACTCTACATCCTGGCCAAGATTTCATAACTGTGTTCTTTCTGAGATAGCCATTCTGTATCTCATTGTGGTTTTTATTTTCACGTGTGTGATGATTAACGACGTTGAACATCTCTTCAAATGCCTGTTGAACATCTACGTGTCGTCTTTGGGGAGATGTCTTGTTGTTCATTCGCTCAGTAGTGTTTGACCCTTTATGACCCCATGGACTGCAGGATCCCAGGCTTCCTTGTCCTCCACTATCTGCCAGAGTTTGCTGAAACCACTGTCCAATGAGTCGAGGATGCCATCCAACCACCTCATCCTCTGTCACTCCTCTTCTCCTGCCCTCAATATTTCCCAATCAGGGTCTTTTCCAGTGAGTTGTTACTGGCATCAGGCCGCCAAAGTATTGGAGCTTCTGGTTCAGCATCGGTCCATCCAATGAATATTCAGGGTCGATTTCCTTTAGGATTGACTGGTTTGATCTCCTTGCAGCACAATGCACTCGCAATAGTCTTCGCCAAGACCACAGTTCAAAAAGCAACAGTTCTTTGGTGCTCAACCTTCTTTATGGTCCATCTCTCACATCCAGACAGATCTACTGGTGACACCATAGCTTTGACTACGTAGACCTTTGTCAGCAAAGTGATGTACATGCTTTTTAAGACGCTGTGTAGGTTTGTCATAGTTTTTCTTCCAAGGAGCAAGTGTCTTTTAATTTCACGGCTGCAGTCACCATCCACAGTGATTTTGGAGCCCAATAAAATAAAGTCGGTCACTGTTTCCATTCTTTCCTCATCTATTTGACTTGAAGTGATGAACTGGATGCCATGAACTTAGTGTTTTCAATGTTGAGTTTTAAGCCAGCTTTTTCACTCCCCTCTTTCAGCTTCATCAAGAGGCTCTTTAGTTACTCTTCTCTTCCCGCCATTGAGTTCAGTTCAGTCGCTTAGTCGTGCCCAGCTCCTTGTGACCCCATGGACTGCACCATGCCAGGCCTCCCTCTCCATCACCAACTCCCAGAGTTTGCTCAAACTTGTGTCCATCGAGACGGTGATGCCATCCACCCATCTCATCCTCTGTCATCCGATTCTCCACCCGCCTTCAATCTTTCCCAGCATCAGGATCTTTTCCAATGAGTCAGTTCTTTGCATCAGGTGGCCAAAGTATTGGCATTTCAGCTTCAACACGAGTGCCTCCAGTGAATATTCAGACTGATTTCCTTTAGGTGTGATCTCCTTGCAGTCCAAGGGACTCTCAAGCGTCTTCTCTAACACCGCAGTTCAAAAGCATCAATTCTTCGGTGCTCACCTTTCTTTCTAGTCCAACTGTCTCATCCATACATGACTACTGGAGAAACCATAGCTTTGAGTGGATGGATGTTTGTTGGCAAAGTAATGTCTTGCTTTCTAATGTGCTGTATAGGTTAGTTATAGCTTTTCTTCCAAGGAGCAAGCGCCTTTCAATTTCATGGCTGCAGTCACCACCTGCAGGCATTTTGGAGCCCAGAAAGATAAAGTCTGTCACTCTCCCACTGTTTCCCCATCTATTTGCTATGAAATGATGGGACCGGATGCCATAATGTAACTTTTTTGAGTGTTGAGCTTTATGCCAACTTTTTCACTCTCCTCTTTCACTTTCATCGAGAGGCTCTTTAGTTCCCTTCGCTTTTGGCCATAAGAATGGTGTCATCTGCGTATCTGAGGTGATTGATATTTCGCCCTCCCACAAACTGGACATTCTTGAGTCCTAGTCCAGCTTGTGCTTCTTCCAGCCCAGCGTTTCTCATGATGTCCTCTGCATATAAGTTAAAGAAGCAGGGTGACAATATACAGCCTTGACATACTCCTTTCCCGATTTGGAATCAGTCTGTTGGTCCATGTCCAGTTCTAACTGTTGCTACTCAACCTGCATACAGATTTCTCAGGAGGCAGGTCAGGTGGGCTGGTATCCCCATCTCTTGAAGAATTTTCCACAGTTTCTTGTGATCCACACAGTCAAAGGCTTTGGCATAGTCAATAACGCAGAAGTAGATGTTTCTCTGGAACCCTCTTGCTTTTTCCATGATCCAACGGATGTTGGCAATCTGATCTTTGATGCCTCTGGGTTTTCTAACTCCAGCTTGAATATCTGGAAGCTCACAGTTCATGTACTGTGAAGCCTAGCGTGGAGAATATGGAGCATTACTTTGCTACTGTGTGAGATGAGTGCAATTGTGAAGTCGTTTTAGCATTCTTTGGTATTGCCTTTCTTTGGGACCAGAATCAAAACTGACCTTTTCCAGTCCTGTGGCCACTGCTGAGTTTTCCAAACTTGCTGGCATATTTAGTGCAGCACGTTCACAGCCTCGCCTTTTAGGATTTGAGATAGTTTCCCTGGAGTTCCATCACCTCCACGAGCTTTGTTCATAGTCATGTTTCCTAAGGCCCACTTGACTTTGCATCCCAAGATGTCTGGCTCTAGTTGAGTGATCACACCATCTTCTCTACGTGAGTGATCATACAATGTGCAAACGGCGGTGTTATCTGCATATCTGTGGTTACTGATACTTCTCCAGGCAATCTTGACTCCAGCTTGTGCTTCATCCAGCCCAGCATTTCGCATGATGTACTGTGGCTAGAAGTTAAATAAGCAGGGTGACAATATACAGCTTTGATGTTCTCCTTTCCCAATTTTGACCCAGTTTGTTGTTCCATGCCTGGTTCTAACTGTTGCTTCTTGACCTGTGTACAGTTTTTGCAGGAGGCAGGAAAGGTTTTCTTCTACTCCCATCTCTTGAAGAATTTTCAACTGTTTGTTATGATGCACAGAGTCAAGGCTTTATTCTATGTAGTCAATGAAGCAGAAGTAGATGTGTCTCTGGAATTACCTGCTTTTCTATGATCCAGTGGATGTTGGCAATTTGATTTCTTGTTCCTCTGCCTTTTTGAAATCCAGCTTGTTCATCTGGAATTTCTTGGTTCATTTAGTGTTGACCTAGCTTGAAGACTTTTGAGCATTAACTTGCTAGTCTGTGAAATGAGCACAGTTATGCGGAAGGTTGAAGATTCTTTTGCAGGTCTGGATTGAAAACTGAACTTTTGCAGCCCTGTGGCTACTGCTGAGTTTTCCAAATTTGCTGGCATATTGAGTGCAGCACTTTCACAGCATCATCTTAAATAACTCAGTGGAAGGAACTATCCCCTCCACAAGCTTTATTTGTAGTAATGCTTCCTAAGACCCACTTGACTTCATCCTCAAGGATGTCTGGCTCTAGGTGAGTGACCATCCCATCATAGTTGTCCATGTCATTAATGCCTTTTTTTGTATAATTCTACTGTGTATTTTTGCCTCTTCCTAATATTTTCTGCTTCTGAGGTCCATACCATATCCATCCCTTATTGTGCCTATTTTTCCACCAAAGTTCCCTTAGTGTCTCTAATTATCTGGAAAGGATCTCAGGTCTTTCCCATTCTATTGCTTTCCTCTATTTCTTTGTATTTTTCCCTTAGGGTTTCTTATCTCTCTTTGCTATGTTTTGGAACTCTGATTTAACATGGGTATATCTTTCCTTTTCTCATTTGTGTTTTGTTTCTCTTCATTTCTGAGGTATTTGTAAGACCTTCTCAGACAAATCAGAACTTACACCCATTTCTCAATGGCGTTACTTTTGTGTGCTTCTTTGCTTTAGAATTGTGTGTGTTTCTTACATATTTTGGATAAGAACCCTTATTAGACATGAGAATTGCCAATAGGTTCTCCATTTCATCCTTCACTTATCATTTTATTGATGGTTCCCCATGCTGAGGCTTTTGAGTTTGATGTAGTTTCACTTGTTCTGTTTTCCTTTCACTTCTTTTGCTTTTGGAATTACATCCAAACTTAATTGCCAAGACTGATGTACAGGAACATAGTTTCAGTTTATTTCTAGGAGCTTAATGGTTTCGGTTCTTTTATTCAGGTTTTAATCCATTAGAAATTAGAAAGCCTTAGATCGTAAGAATCTCTTACCATCCCTCCCTATTTAGGGGCAGTGTTCCTCTGGTCTCTAGAGAGTGAGCACAGGTACAAACACGCACACACACACACACACACACACACACCTGAGCAGAGTGAATATGAAAAGGACTGTAGGGTGGGAACAAAAGAGGGACAGATATGAGGAAGGTAATGAGAAGAATATACAGGGGCTGGAGGCACTGCCTGCCTGAGACAGGACTCCCACGTTTTCCAGGTCTTGTCCCACCGATATCTGAGCACATCCCTGAAGTCCATGCGGGCATCATCCCCAGTGTGCAGGTGGGGACCCGGGCAGGCTTTGAGAGACACATGGATTCATCCAGGATGGAGAACAGGTAGGAAATGGGGGGTGAGACTGGACCCAGGTCTGTCTCCTCAGAGCTGCACACAGACCCTACCCAGGAGCTGTGTGGAGGGCTGTGTGGAGTAACTGTGTGAGACCCGGGGCTGTGGGGATGAGGGATGAGTGGTCAGTATCCCGAGGACTGTGTGCAGAGGTGTCAACTGTCAGTTCAAGGAAGGCGCCCCTGGAGGAAAAGTCACTTCCTTGACGGCAGACCCTGACAGAACTCGGAACCCTGTAACCAGGCACCCACCTCCTAGCAACAGCGCCACAGCCAGCTGGGCTCACTCGGCTGCAGAGACTTCATCCAGAAGGATGTTCTCCAGCTGTGTCTCGACTGACCAGGGCTTCTGCTTCAGGAAACCCTGGAGGGAGAGGTTTTTCAGATGTTTCAGGCGGTTCAGCGCTCAACTCGGATGCCTCTGGTCCTTTACCAGGAGGTCACCTAAGGTAACCGCAGGCAACCTAGAGCTGGCCACACCAGGCCTGGCCGCCACTGGGAGCCCTCCCTGGGCAGCGCCAGCTGCCCTCATCTCCATGTGGGGGGAAGTGGAACTTGAGGGGAGGTTCTCCCTCTGGGCAGGAACAGGTTGGTGGTTCCGTGGTGACCTGGTGGTCCTGTCACGGTCACACCTGAGGACAGGCTGGCAGTGGGGAAACAGGATCCCTGAGGTGCTCTTCTCTGTGCCAGTGTGGATCCAAGGCCCACAGGCAGTCAGGTGTCTACATCCTCGGTGGAAGTCGGTTGGGAGAGTGGTGGGCATGTGTCTGGAGGGGAGATGTCTAGGGGTCTGAGAAGTACCACAGACAGCTGGCTGGTACCCTGAGACTTTCTGCCTGGCTGCTGGGCACTTGTTCACAGGGCTCCTCACCAGACTGCAGACAGGAGCTGGTCCACGGAGCACCCTGCTCCATCTCCCTGCGTGAGGGACCGGAGCCCCACACCAGCAATAGAGCCCAGGGCAGGCACAGGGTGAGTACCAGCTGGGAGGCGATCTTACAACCAGGAAGTTCCGGATCCCAGAGCCACCCTGGCCCTGCCCTGAGTCCCTCCTAGAGTCCTGCTCCAAAAGGAACCTGGGACTGTCATCTCTGCGAGGCGCCCTCTCGGGCCAGGACCTACTTGTCCAGATGCAAAATCACTGGTCACCTCCATGTGGAAATCTTAGAAAGAGATTGTGATAGGATTTCACTTCATGTTCCCCAAGGAGCCTCATTGCATGTTTCTACGGTGTATCCTGTATTAACTCCATCCCAGGTATCCATGTGGGCCTGAGAATCCTAATATTTCTCACCCTAGGTTCCGCCCCTCTCACCCCAGTTCTCATCCCCAGAATGGGATGTTGTGTCACCACCACAGGGATGATGCAGTTAACACACGGGGAGCTGTCCAATACAAACTGCCCCGAGACGCTAACACACGTAACCATAGCCCAGCACCAGTTCACTTGTGATGCCAGGACATTTATTCTGTGGAGGGCACTCCTACCCTCCTCCTGTCATGGGTCCTGAAGGCTTGGGGACTCAGTCTGAGCTCCAGAACGTGCCTTCCTGGAGTCTTTGGTGCCGCCTCTGACTCGTGTCTCTGCTGTGTTCCACCCCAGGGGGAAAGCGTGTCCACAGGGGACAGGAATGAGACCTACAGTGTGTGGAGTGTCCGGAGACGCAGACTGGAGATGTTGGTGGACAACCTGGTGCCTGCCTTCCTGGGCGGTGACCCCGCCTACCTCCCCACATTCCTGGGCACCTACAGGGCTTTTGGCACCACCCAGCAGGTGCTGGACCTTCTCTTCATGAGGTGAGCAGTACCCCTCCCCTACTGGGTACTCGGGGAGACCTGGCCACCTTCCAGCTGTGAGTCATGGGAACATCTCTCTACCTCTGTGAGCCCCAGTTGGCTCCCCTCTTCACTTGAGGGGAAAGGAAGGAGCAGCCCCCTGGGGGGACTAAGTGGGTGCATCCTGGAAAGTGCTTTCTGGGAACTTGGACCCCTGGAATGGCTGTGGTTGTGCTGAGACATCACATTCCTCCTCCCCTCGAGGAAGCCTCTGTCTCCGTTGTCTCTTTGCCTTTGACTTGGGCCCAAAGCATTTTCCCAATTGCAAGGTGAGGTGTAAGTGGTGCCCTGTCCTGGGTGAGTGAGAACAAGGGTCCCTGGGAGTGATCCATGGTGCCCCAGGCACTCGGATGGGGCTGGTTGGGCTCATTTGTTCTTGAAATATAGAGGAAGGCGCACGAGGTGCAGGCACTTTTCTAGGAAGAAGCATGACATAATGCATCGAGCAGACAGTAGTCCTGCCCCCCAGGGCTTCAGTTCTCCGGGGTGGGGGTTGTGGGCGGGAGGGAACCCTGTCACACTAGCCATCACATCCAGGCGTGTCTGCAGTACTGTCCATGTGACGCCTCCTGGCCTCCTGTAGGTACGGATGCATCCTCCCTTACTGCGATGAGGATGGTGGACCCCTGCACCAGCTGAAAATGTGAGTGGATTGTGACTCAAGAGGGAGCGACTCCCTATCCCAGAGAACTGCCTGGAGTAATGGGGTTGCTGGTTGGGCAGGGCTGGCAGAATCCTGGATCCCACATAGCTGGGGGCCAAGGTCTGGGGAGCTTGTCCTGGAAGAGAGGAAAGGAGGCCAAGAGAGCTGTGGAGGGGTGTGGGGTGCTGTGAGGAGCATCTGGGAGGTCAGAGGTCAGAGTCCGCCCATGCCAGTGCACACCCGTACCCTGTCCATCCCAGTCCTGCCTCTACCCCTGATCCTGGGACCCAGAACATAAAGTGTAGAGATCACCCAGCTCACTGTCTGGTGGAACCTCGGCAGCAGTGATCAGCTGGTGCTCAGTGGACCCAGTGACACTCAGGGGACAGCTGAGCCCTTGCTGAGGAATAATGAGTGTCAGTGGCGGGAGGAGACGCTGGTGCGTCCCTAGCAGATGAGGCAGCCTGTTGATGTAGGAGGTAAATGTGCGGTGTTAGGAGGCCCGCAGGAAGCCTGAGCAGATGACAGAGTCTGTGTGTGCCCTCCTTAGACAGATACTCCTGGGACCCCCGACATGTTCCAGAGATGCAGTGACCAGAGTAGACACCCTGCCTGCCCTCGCAGTGGTGACACCAGGGGGAGGGGCAGAGAGAGGGAGCTGTGTCAGGCAGACCTCAGGAAGCGGACAGATGGTCACACCATGGATCAAGGGCTGTCACTTGAGCAGGCTCCTTGGCAGCCCCTGCCCTGTATCCAGGCCTCCTCTGCCTGGTCTGCCAGGTGAGATGGACCGTGGAGGAGAACTGACCTCTGGATGGGCAGGGGCAGAAGGCACAGAGGCCCAGGTCCCTGCAGGGTGGCCCTGGAGCGCAGTGTGGCGGGAAGGCCAGGTCTCTGACTCTGCTGCCCACGTGACTCCCCCCAGGGCCATGGCCTCCATCCTGGGCACCTGGCTGCACCTTTACCCTGAGGATTTCCAGCAGGCCCCAGAATTTCCCTGCCTGAAGATGCTCCTCGCTTACGTAGAGCTCAACATGCCTGACTCAGACCTGGAGCAGCAAGCCCGCTATCTCCTGGCGCAGCTGGAGACCCTGGAGCCCACTGAGGCTGAGGGGCATGGTGAGGAGGATTCGGGGTGGGTGAGGAGGATGGAGACGAATAAGGAAGGGAGGGGGCTGAGCCACACAGAGCAGAGCCTCCTGAGGCTGGAACTAGGCCAGGAGCATTGAGGAGGCTCAGATCATTATTCCCCTGGACTGCAGCCTGGGAGGACTTCCTGGGGGTAGGTGGCATCTTGGATTGAGATTTCAGGGCTAAGTAGCGAGTATGTTCCTGTTTTTGGGATCCATGGACAAGCAGTCTTACTGACAGTGTTTTCTCTTCTGGGAGATCCAGCATCCGCTGGAGAAGAAGCTCTGGAAACATCACCAGATCTCACGCCAACAGCACCCCTAATGCCTGCCACAGCTCCACAGTCAGAGCAAGCTCAAAGCCCAGCTCCCATTCAAGTTCAAGGTCTGCATCAAGTAAACATGCCAGCTCCAAACCCAGAGCCACAGCATGCTCATGCCCTGGCTCTCACTTAAGCTGAGAGGCGAGGAAAAGTACCTCCAGGCTCCAGTTGTAGATCCAGAGAACATGCAAGAAAGAGCTCTCTTTTCCCTTCAGAGCCTGAATCACCCGGAAAATCCTGTGCCAGCACTGCTTCCACAGTCTCAGTCCCCAGGCTTAAGCCAACCTTTGCCAGGGCACTGTCTGGGGCTCTGGAGCCTCTTGGTGCTTTGCAATCAGCTGTGGCTCCGGTGTTATCCAGCTGTGGTTCTAGAGACCCCAGCAGACCCAGCATGTGTAGCAGCTCAGGCGCTAGAGCCAGTTCCTCCCCTAACGTCCCTGGAGCCAGTCTCAGATCTTCAGCGAGCCTTGCCTTGCCCGGCAGATGGTGTGCTGCCCTCGTTCCAGCACCAGGCCTGGAGCCTGTCTCTCCACCTTAATTCCCTCTCTTAATATGTGTTTTGTTTTTTTTTAATTACATGTACAAACATTTTTTCTATGAGATAAAGTAAACTTAGATAGAAATGGAATTCTATGACTTTTTCAATTGTACGTGTGAGCGGCATGGAGAACATTCACTATGTTACATGACCCTGTCGATTGTCTGTTGCAGACCATCTGCATCCTATTTGACACCAGCTCTTATTTTGGGCTCCAAAATCATTGCAGATGGTGATTGCAGCCATGAAATAAAAAGAAGCTTACTCCTTGGAAGGAAAGTTATGACCAACCTAGATAGCATATTACAAAGCAGAGATATTACTTTGCCAAAAAATGTCCATCTAGTCAAGACCTATGGTTTTTCCAGTGGTCATGTATGGATGTGAGAGTTGGACTGTGAAGAAGGCTGAGTGCCACAGAATTGATGCTTTTGAACTGTGGTGTTGGAGAAGACTCTTGCGAATCCCTTGGACTGCAAGAAGATCCAACCAGTCCATCCAGAAGAGACCAGTCCTGGGTGTTCATTGGAAGGACTTATGCTGAGGCTGAAGCTCCAATACTTTGGCCACCTCATGCGAAGAGTTGACTCATTGGAAAAGACCCTGATGCTGGGAGGGATTGGGGGCAGGAGTAGAAGGGGATGACAGAGGATGAAATGGCTGGGTGGCATCACCAACTCGATGCACATGAATTAGTATGAACTCCGGAGTTGGTGATGGACAGGGAGGCCTGGCGTGCTGCGATTCATGGGGTCGGAAAGAGTCGGACAGGACTGAGCGACTGAACTGAACTGAGTCCTGCAGTCTGGAAAGGCACTGCATTCAACTCTCCCTCATCTCTTGATGGACATTAGGACTCTTTTCACTTTTGGGCTCTTGTGTATAGTGCTGCTCTGAACACTTGTCTACAGGCTTGTGACTTTCTGGGTTTACTTCTTTCGTTGTTGATGTAGGAGCGGAATGTGGGCGGTGACTGAATTCTCTGTAGTTACCTTTGTGAGGACCTGTGGCGGAAGTGTACCTTTAGTGTTTCCATTTCCACTTCTTCATCTGTGTTGCAGTGTGCTCTCTGCCACACATTCCCCCCTCCTGGTCCCTCACTCTGGGGAAGAAGCCTCTGAGGAGGCCCTTGTGGCCCGCCCCTGAATGAAGCAGCTCGTGTCCTAGGTGAGTCCACAGCCTCAAACCCCTGGGAGAGACTGGCAGAGGCCTCCGGCAGAGTCATGGTCTGTCCTGCTCCAAAGACAGTGTGAGGTCCAGTCTGTGGTCATCACCTTGCTTCTTTTTCATTTGTTGCCACCCCAGATCCGCTCCTCTTTGACCCCATGCCCTACTGTCACTTCTTCTGATGTTAGTGTGAGTGTCGTGTATATATATGTGGACACCCCCAGACATCTAATCCAGGCAAGTGGAGATGTTCTGGGGTTCTTGGCTCTCTAATTCCCAAAGCCAAGCCTGTGTGTGTGGTGCAGCCCTAGCCTAGGATGGCCTGAGACTCTGCCCCTGCCCTGGGCCCTGAATTTTCCCACTCCTATCAGGGCCTCAATTTTCCAAATGGACAGTGACCAATTAAGCAAGGAGCTTTCAAAGCCTGCACACAGTCTGCCCAGCCTTCCACATCTCTGGGTGGTTTACGACTGGGTGACATGAGCAACCCCAGGCCTCCGTCATAGTTGGAAGGCACCCCCCAATGGTTCTGTGGGCCTCTCTTTGCTGCAGTGAGGGAGAGGGTACGCTCACTTAACTTCATGCCCTGAAGGATAAAGAACATTTCCCCAAAAATGGCTGAGGCACTGTGAGTGATACAAGATGACTTGGTATGTCCAGCAACCCCACTGCTGGGCATACACACTGAGGAAACCAGAAGGGAAAGAGACACGTGTACCCCAATGTTCATCGCAGCACTGTTTATAATAGCCAAGACATGGAAGCAACCTAGATGTCCATCAGCAGATGAATGGATAAGAAAGCTGTGGTACATATACACAATGGAGTATTACTCAGCCATTAAAAAGAATACATTTGAATCAGTTCTAATGAGGTGGATGAAACTGGAGCCTATTATACAGAGTGAAGTAAGCCAGAAGGAAAAACATAAATACAGTATACTAACGCATATATATGGAATTTAGAAAGATGGTAACAATAACCCAGTGTACAAGACAGCAAAAGAGACACTGATGTATAGAACAGTCTTATGGACTCTGTGGGAGGGGGAGAGGGTGGGAAGATTTGGGAGAATGGCAATGAAACATGTAAAATATCATGTAGGAAACGAGTTGCCAGTCCAGGTTCGATGCATGATGCTGGATGCTTGGGGCTGGTGCACTGGGACGGCCCAGAGCGATGGTATGGGGAGGGAGGAGGGAGGAGGGTTCGGGATGGGGAACACATGTATACCTGTGGAGGATTCATTTTGATATTTGGCAAAACTAATACAATTATGTAAAGTTTAAAAATAAAATAAAATTAGAGAAAAAAAAATAAAAAATAAAAAAATAAATAAAAGCTTACAAAAGGAAAAAAAAAAAAAAAAGATGACTTGGTATGGACCACGTGCTAGAATGTGATCTGCAGACTAGACAGCAATCTTTACCCATGCTACCTACGGGAGGAGATCTCTCTGAAACGGAGATTGTCACTTTAAAGTTCACACTGTATTTTAATGCAGAAGTAACATTTTCCTTGATAGTAGATATTGGAGTTTGGAGCACAACTAAAATAATAATGTTTGGGTCATGCAGACAGTCCCGTTACGGAAGCAGATCGGGGAGAGAGTGGGCCAGGGCTTCAGGAAATACAAATTAAGTTGTCCTGTGGTCTAAGAGGAAATCGACTGATTGGCCCCCACAGTTGTCATGCCCCAGGGTTCCTCAGGTGGAATTACCACAGGAGCTTGTGTGGGGAGCCCCAGGCACCTTCAGTCCTGATTCCCTTGAGAGTCCGATCCCTGGGGCCTAGGCCTCAGAGAGCAGCGTTCTCCAGTGTGGACGTCTGCAGACTGGGCATGGAGACAGTGGCGGCTTAGATGCCTGAGAGCAACTCTTGCAGGTGTCCCCGCTTTCTTCAGTAACAGCAAGGCTGTTCCTTTCTGCCTGGGTCCCTGTGGGCATTTTTCTCTGGCTGTTTCAGAGTGGATCTGAGAGCTCCTGCTGGGACTTCAGTCTTCCCTGCTCTTTTTCTGCCTCTTCTCATCTTCCTCCCTGCCATGATAAAGTGTCTGAACCAGTCACAACAGGTTATCTAAGATGATTTGGTCCATACGCCTCTTTGAGTAGCTTACTGTGGATATCTGGATCCGACTGAGTGAGAAATCTCTCTTTTGAGATCATTCCTCCCTCTGCACTTTTGGGATCAATCTCAGGGAATCTGTGAAAGGCTTCTGTAGTCCATCTAGGGATTTACTTGGAGCTTCCCTCTCTCCCTATTCTATGTTTGCCAACTTGGCATCATTTAATGTCTTAGTGCCCACTCACTTGAGTCCTGACAAAGTGACTCTGATCCCATCTTCCTTTAGCCATGTTCGAATCCCAGTGTGATTCTGTTGTGGGGGCAGTCTGATTCCTAGTAGGGAAGGTGGCTATCTCACCCTCTTCCTCTTCTTCTGATTCCTTACCAAGCCATTCATCCCCATAGGCAATCCCTCCCCGGAGTCCCCCTGCTGGGTGATGGGCTACCACCTGCCTAGTTGGAGGAACTCAGCCATGCCCACCTCATAGATTACTTATAAATCTCAAAACATCCATGCTGAGGAAAAGCATCCAGATACAGAACAATGTCATTTCTGAAGAAAGCAGATTAGTGGTTGCCCGGGGATGGGTGGGAGGCGTGGGTGACCAGGAGCATGAAGCAAACGTGGGGAGCAGTCTCTATGTCTTAATCTTAATTCCACTGATGCTTTTCTGGATACATACATGTGTGAGACCTTACTGAATTGCACATTTTAGACGTGGGTTTTTTTTTTTTTTTTAAACCTCATCTGTACATCCATGAAGTTGTTTTTAAAGCAGCACAGAATGAAGGATATGAAGCATAGATTTCCCTAGTCGGTGCTGACAGTTGAAGCCCCTGGTGCCATGAAAAGTCCACACCCCTGTCCCCCATGCTGAATGTCCGTGATGCACCAGGGCAGTTGTGCTTCCTGCAAGGGTGCCAGGAATTCTCATGCTCTGGAAGTGGGAAACCATGGTACTAAATGTGTGATAGCTGAGAAGACGCCTTCCCTCCTTTTGACCAAACCATCATCAGGCGAAGTCTTTGATTTTCTTGTGTTTCATACAAGTACATGATGGGTAAGTACCATATAACATGGGTTTGTCACGTGTCTCTCCCTGAAGGAGCTTTCTCAGCCCCCAGCACCTCAGTTCATTGCATAATTCAAGAAAGCTTACCTCCATCTTGGGTAAGATTGGATGGGTATGGTGGCTCCTCTATGGGATTCACGTTACTGCAATTATGCAATCAAGGCTCAAGCTCCTTGTTAAAAAGGTGGCT
Organism: Bos taurus; assembly: GCF_002263795.3. Lineage (NCBI taxonomy): Eukaryota > Metazoa > Chordata > Mammalia > Artiodactyla > Bovidae > Bos > Bos taurus. The sequence goes on along the minus strand of NC_037355.1, from coordinate 12,986,621 downwards.
TTCATACCACATAAGGCATGCTACCATTGAAAAACCTTTCTATAATAGTAACAGTTGATAGTCATTTAAAATGCTCTTTGTCTTAGGTTTCGCTAAGGTCAGGGGTGTGTTTTGAGATTTACTGAGCATGGCAGTTCCTCCGATGTGAGTTTTTGTAACACACTCGTCTGATTTTCCATTTTATTTTAAAAGGTTTTGATCTTCTTTGTATGTGGTTGCTTTAAACTCCTTGTTTTATAGAGTGGAAAACACATGCTTCTATCCATCAATTACTATCACTTCATTTCTGTTGTTTTTTTTTTCTTCATTTATGGCAGGTGTGCTTTTTTCTTTCGTAAAACTTGAATGTTTTTCCTTAAATTTCAAAAATGAAATTACACACCACATTTATTGTACCTGAGAATTGAAGACAAAATTTTAAACAATGGAAATGAAGGAGGGATTTAATATGGAAATTCTAAACATTAATCAAACAATCGGAATAGAAACAGTATGTTTGATAGAGTCAAGTAAATTTTGGTTTTGAAACATGAAAGTGTAATCTTTCTATCTGTATATCAGATGGACTCTTTCAAGCCACCGGCCTAGATGGAGGAACTCAGCAGAGCTCCCTTCATAGGTTACTTATGAAGCTCAAAACATTCATGCTGAGGAAAAGCAGCCAGATACAGAACTATGTCATTTCTAAAGAAAGCAAATTAGTGGTTGCCTGGGGATGGTTGGGAAGCGCGGGTGACCAGGGGCATGAAGCCAGCTTGGGGAGCAGTCTGTATGTCTTTATCTTAATTCGGCTAATGCTTTTCTGGGCACATACATGTGTCAAAACTTACTGAACTGCACACTTTAGACATGTGGGTTTTATTTTATTTTTTTAAACCTCATCTGTACATCCATGAAGCTGCGATTAAAGCACACAGAGTGAAGGATATGAAGCACAGATTTCCCAGCCGGTGCTGACAGTTGAAGCCCCTGGTGCCACGGAAAGTCCACACCCCTGTCCCCCACGCAGGGTGTCCGTGATGCACCAGGGCAGTTGTGCTTCCTGCAAGGGCGCCAGGAATTCTCAGGCTCTGGATATGGGAAACCCTCATATCAAATAGGTGATAGCTGAGAAGGAGCCTTCCCTCCTCTTGACCAAACCATCATCAGGTGAAGTCTTTGATTTTCAAGTGCTTCATACAGGTCCATTGTGGGTAAGTACTATATAACATGGGTTTGTCGCAAGTCTCTCTCTGAAGGGCCTTCTCAGCCCCAGCATCTTAGATCATTGGATTAATTGGGATAAAGCTAAGGGGATGGGTAAGATGGCTCCTCCATACAATCCATGTTCCTGCAATTATCCAGTCAAGGCCCTAGCAATATAGGTGAAAGAAAAAAAAAAAAAAGAAAGAAAAGAGCTGTGCTTAACACTTCCACTTAAAGGGAGTTGCTGGTTTCTATTGGGAAAGGGGAGCGTTTCATACGTGGTAAGGCAAGTGACCATTTATAAACCATTCCATAATATCAGTGGTTGAAAGGATGGGGAGCACATGTATACCTGTGATGGATTCATTTTGATATTTGGCAAAGCTAATACAATTATGTAAAGTTTAAAAATAAAATAAAATAAAATAAAACAAAAAACAAACAAAAATAAAAATGTGAATGAGATCAAAAAAAAAAAAAAAGAAAGTCATTCAAAATGCTCTTTGTCTTCTGACAGGGTAAGGTCAGGGGTGTGTTTTGAGATTTACTGATTTATATATTTATAAGTTCCTCAGATTTCAATTTTTGTAACACTTTGTCTGTTTTTCTATTTTATTTAGAAAAAAACTTTTATATTCTTTGTATGTTGTTCCTTTTAACTCCTTGTCTCACACATTTAAAAAGACAAAATTCTATCCATCATTTACTATCACCTCATTTTTGGTGTTTTTTTTTTTTCTTTAGTAAAAACATGATCTTTTCCCCTTACATTTCAAAATTTTAATTATGAACCGCATTTTGTACCCGGGATTTGAAGACAAAATTTTAAACAATGGAGATGGAGGAGGGATTTAACAAGGAAATACTAAATATTTATGAAACAATCTGAGTACGAACACTATGTTTGATGGAATCAAGTAAATTTTGGTTTTGGAACATGAAATTGTAGTCTTTCTATCTGGAAATTAGATGGTCACTTTCAGGCCAATAAAAATGATTTTATTATGAATATGACCAATACAGTACAGAAAAAAATTATAAAAAAGAATGAAACATTTCATACTTATATGCTTAAAAGCCTCTTGATGAAAGTGAAAGAGGAGAGTGAAAAAGTTGGCTTAAAACTCAACATTCAGAAAACAAAGATCATGGCATCTGGTCCCATCACTTCATGGAAAATAGATGGGGAAACAGTGGAAACAGGGTCAGACTTTTATTTTTTTTTGGCTCCAAAATCACTGCAGATGGTGACTGCAGCCATGAAATTAAGACACTTACTCCTTGGAAGGAAACTTATGACCAACCTAGATAGCATATTGAAAAGCAGAGATATTACTTTGCCCACAAAGGTTCATCTAGTCAAGGCTATGGTTTTTCCAGTGCTCATATATGGATGCAAGAGTTGGACTGTGAAGAAACCTGAGTGCTGAAGAATGATGCTTTGGAACTGTGGTGTTGGAGAAGACTATTGAGAGTCCCTTGGACTGTAAGGAGATCCAACCAGTCCATTCTAAAGGATATCAGTCCTGGATGTTCATTGGAAGGAATGATGCTAAAGCTGAAACTCCAGTACTTTGGCCACCTCGTGTGAAGAGTTGACTCATTGGAAAAGACTCTGATGCTGGGAGGGATTGGGGGCAGGAGGAGAAGGGGACGACAGAGGATGGGATGGCTGGATGGCATCACCGAGTCGATGGACATGAGTTTGTATGAACTACCAGGAGTTGGTGATGGACAGGGAGGCCTGGCATGCTGCAGTTCATGGGGTTGCAAAGAGTCGGACACGACTGAGTGACTGAACTGACTGAACTGACTGACTGACCCTGAAGTAGAAGTCCTGAGTCATATGGTAGTTCTATTTTTACTGTTTTGAGGAAACTCTATGTTTTCAGTGTTGAATGTACCAATTTTCGTTTCCACCACAGGTAGACAAACCCTTTTCTCCACATTCTCACCAAATTTGTTATTTCTTTACTTAAGTCATTGTAACAGGTGTGAGGTGATATCCCATGTGATTTTTATTTGTATTTCCCTGATGTTTAGTGATGTTGAGCATCTTTTCTTGGGTCTTTTTACTATCTTTATGTGTTCTTTGTGAAAATGTCTGTTCAGATCTTCTACCTATTTTAAAATCAGATTGTTTGGAGTTTTTTGTTTGTTTTTGCATTATATGAGTTCTTTATATATTTTGGATTTTAATCTCTCATCATATATAGGATTTGCAAATATTTTCTCCCTCTGAGCAGGTTGTCTTCATTTTGTTGATGGTTTCCTTTGCTGTGCAAAATCTTTTTAGTTGATGTATTCCCCTCTTGTTTTTACTTTCCTTCGCCTTTGAAGTCAGTTCCAAAAAACCATCACCAAGCCTGGTTTCTAAGAGCTTATTGCCTATATACAAATTATTTTTTTCTTCTAGTTTTATGGTTTCAGGTCTTACATTCAAATCTTTAAAGTGTTTTGAGTTCATTTTTTTAAGAGAGTAAGGAACTTATTTGACTGTCTTCAAGTTATACTTATGATTACCCTAAGATTTTTGAAATGGAGTCATTAATTATGGACCTCTCAGGGAATTTATTTTTCCCCTTAGGAATGTATTAGTTTATATCTCTGGGTCCATAAAAAGAAGAGATTGTCTTTTGTGGTCCTTTAAAAAATCAGTCTCATTACTAAACCAGTAAGCCATAATATCATCGAGGGCAAGGTTACACTCTGTAAGATGAGAACAACATCACATATATATAGAATCAGATCAAGCTGGAATAATTTCTCAGCTTTGTTGCTTATTAGCTGTGCAACCTTGGGCAAGTAACCACCTCTCTGAGGGTCAGTAGGTTACATGTTTCACAACAGTTCCTAGTGTCATGAACCATATGTCTCAGTTTTAGGTAGTGCTCAGGGTAGTTCTCTCTTGAGTTATAAACTGAGCGTTTTCTTTGACTTCTACTTGAATTCGTCTTGTTTGGCGAAGTTCACGCCTACCACCATAGACTATGGCACTGTTTAACACACACTTTAGGATTGTTAACTGCTCAAATCCACAGCGCAGCATGCATCTCTAATTTTCCGGCACTGGGGTGAAAATGCAGATTCTGATGGGGCAGCTTTGGAGTTGGGACCAGGCTCTGCACTGCAAAGCATTTCCCAGGTGATGTCTGAGCCAGATTGCTATTACTCCACCACCACCTCCGCTGGTACTACAGATACTTGGGTCTGGCGCATTTGCAGTGACATGGGGCAGTCCTGTGCATTGTAGGAGATCCAGCAGCATCCCTGGTAGTTTCCTCCGGATGCCACTGACTCCCAGCCTGCAGCTAGGTCACCTGAAATGCCTCCAGACATTGACAGATAGCCTAAATCGGTGGGTGGAGAACCACGCCCTTTAAGATGCCATGCCAGTGGTGCACCTCGGGGCAAGCCGGTAGGGATCCTGGAGGTTGGTGCAGATTGGGAAACAGGCTGGACTGCGCGCGCAGCGCCCGGGGTCGCAGAGGCTGGACGGAAACTTTCGGCTCCTCTCGGAGCATCGCGCCCTCACGCACCTCCCCTCCACGTGCACTGCGTCCCCACGCACACTGCGTCCCCACGCACACTGCGTCCCCACACACGGCGCAGCCGCCGGAAGTGAGTTCTTGTAGGCCAGTCGATGATGCAGCTCCCAGCTCCTTCTAGTCAGCCTGATGTGGCTCCAGTTTCCCCGTCGTCGCTCGCCGGGAGGTCCCGCACACCTCCCGTCCTTAACTGTGCCTCACACTCCTCAACAGCCTTTGACGGGTGAGGCCGCAAGCTACCCATCCAGGAGGAGGCCATCCGTGTCAAAGAGCAGGTGGGGGACGGGCCAGGGCTCAGGCGCCGCCATTGTGCTGCCTTCCAATCCTGGTGGGGTCAGGGGCATGAGTTTATTTCTGTAAGATTGAATTTGCAGGTGGTGTAAGATTGTGGTCCTCATTGCTTCTTTTGCGTGTTGCTCCTGCTGCTGCTGCTGCTAAGTCACTTGAGTCGTGTCGAACTCGGTGCGACCCCATAGACAGCCTCCTACCAGGCTCCTCTGTCCCTGGGATTCTCCAGGCAAGAACACTGGAGTGTGTTGCCATTTCCTTTTCCAGTGCATGAAAGTGAAAAGTGAAAGTGAAGTCACTCAGTCCTGTCCGACTCTTAGCGACCTCATGGACTGCAGCCCACCAGGCTCCTCCGTCCATGGGATTTTCCAGGCAAGAGTACTGGAGTGGGGTGCCATTGCCTTGCTTCCTAGTTTTCCAAACTCCAGCTGTTGAACATACTGTCCTTTCCCCATTGTATATTCTTGGCTGGTTTGTCGTAAATTAATTGACCATACACGTACTGATGTTTCTGGGCTTTCTGTCCTGTGGTTTTTTTTTTTTTTTTTTAAAGAGAGTATTATGCTGTTTTGGTTACTCTAGGTTGGTAATATAGTTTGAAGTTACAGAATAGGAGAAAATATTTGCGAACCATGTGACTGACAAGAGGTTAATATCCAAAATATGAAAACAGTTCATACAACTTAATTTGGAAAAAGCAAAAAACCAAATGGAAAAATGTAAAGAAGTCCTAAATAGACATTTTTTCAAAGTAGACATCCAGATGTCCAACAGGCACATGGAAAGATGCTCTACATGGCTAATTATTAATTGCAAATCAACACCACTATGAAATATCAACTCACAGTGGTCAAAGTGTGTCATCATCAAAAAGTCTATGAATGATAAATGCCAGATAGGATGTGGAGAAAAATGAACCCTCCTACTCTGTTGGTTGGAATGTAAATTGGTGAATCCATTATGGAAAATCATGTGGAGGTTCTTTGAAAAATTAGAGTTACTTTATGACCCAGCAATCCCTCTGCAGGTTATTTATCTGGAAAAAAAAAATGAAATCTCTAATTTGAAAAGATAAATGCACTCCAGAGTTCATTGCAGCATACTTTACAATAGCCAAGACATTAAACAACCCAAGTGCCCATAAACAGATGACTGGCTTAAGATATGAGATATGTGTCTATACACACACACACATAAACAGGTATGTATATATAAAATATATGTATATAAATAATGGAATATTATTCAGCCATTAACAAGATTCAGATATTGTCATTTGCCTCAACATGTATGGACCTAGCGAATATCATTGGAGAAGGCAATGGCACCCCACTCCAGTACTCTTGCCTGGAAAATCCCATGGACGGAGGAGCCTGGTAGGCTGCAGTCCATGGGGTCGCTAAGAATCGGACACAACTGAGCGACTTCCCTTTCACTTTTCACTTTCATGCATTGGAGAAGGAAATGGCAGCCCACTCCAGTGTTTTTGCCTGGAGAATCCCAGGGACGGGGGAACCTGGTGGGCTGCCATCTATGGGGTTGCACAGAGTTGGACACGACTGAAGCGACTTAGCAGCAGCAGCAGAGAATATTATACTTTTTGAAGTAAGTCAGAGAGTGACAAATACTATTCGATATTTGATATCACTTTTATGTGGAATCCAAAAATAATATAAATTTATTGTTCATAGACATAGAAAACATATGCTTACTGAAGGGAAGATGGAAAGAGGATTGAATTGGGAGTTTGGAATTAACATACAAACTACTATACATAAATAAGCAACAAGGATTTCTTAAATAATTCCACAGAGGGCCATCAGCCAGTTCTGGGTTTTCAATTGTTCTGAAACAGCAAGTAAAAACTTGGTTAGATTTAAACTGGTTTTGTCTCTTTAGATTTTTGATCAAATTGAAACAGTACCAGCTTAAACTGATTTTGTCTCCTTTAATAGATTGTTGATTATTCAAACCTTGCTGTCAGTTTGTAGAAACAACACTGTGCATGTGTAAAATGGGAATCCCATATCTCTAGTGTTACCCTAGAGCCAGGAACTCAAGGAATAGAAGTGTGGCCACCTGAGCTCCTTGAAGTGTGAAGCCCTTCAAAAGGAAAATCTGGCTTCCAGCAGCATGAGTAGCTTATATGGACTGATTTAAACTAGCCAAAGGATTTCCAACTTTGAAATTCCCCTAACCCTTTACCTTTTGCCCTGACGTGGTATTGGGGAGACAAATTTGACAGCCTTGCCAGTTAACCTTGCTGTAAAGCTCTCTTTTTTCTCAAAAGCCAGTGCCATAGTGTTGGCTTCTATGTATGTCTAGTAGGGAGCCCTTGCTAGATAACAATTTGGGGAACACAAAGTTTTGTAGGTCTTGTGACCACTTGCTTGAGTCACTGCAGTTCCTGGCAGAGTGTGCACGCACTCTTGGCACTGCCCTGAGTGGCCACCTAAACCACGTTTGTCTACAGTGTCAGTGTGGGGTTCTTGCTTCCCAGCATGCCTCTTCAGGTCCTGAGTGCTGCTTTCACTTTTTAGAAAGGACACGGCTTCTGGACCAGAGGCCTTTGGAGTGAGTGATGTGGTTAGAATGCTTCTGTGCCTAGATTGTCTAATAACCTTGCCAGGACTGTGGGTTAGAGTCTTCCACGGGGGAGATTTTTGTCAGGTTATAGTTCTGAGACTAGGGTTAGAGTCTCACTCTATGGAGACAAGATGAAAGGTTACAACCAGTGAGGTTCTCAAAAGATTGGGTTAGACTCCTGAACCCTGGGTTGAAGTCCTATTGTTTTGGATTTCTTTGTCCGTGTTTTTTCTGTGTGACTGTTTTGTTAGAATTGGCTCATAGGAGTTGGTTCTTAGGTGACTGTCAAAATTCTGTTGAACCTGATATTAATGAAAAAGTTCTCTGCCTCAGGAGATCACATTACTCCCCGACTAGGAACATTACCTAAAGGAAGTGTCAGGGTTTTTCACCTGTGCCAAGTATAATTTCCTGGAAGTATTGATACAGGTGTACATTCTTCATGGAATCATCCCTGGTTATCTTGTTGGGGTGAGAGGTAACTCCTGAGCAAGTAACTCCTAAGTAAAAGGGTTAATGAATATTCTACATTTAAAACCCAAGAGCTCAGAATGGTCTATGGATTGCAAATCTCTGGAAAATATCTAGAGATATTTTCTCTAGGAGAAATGAAGGAGTGTGAAGCGGGAAAATTGCACATTACAGAGAAGCCTATGAAGCCCAGGCTCTGTGTCACTCACCACCCCGAAAAACATACTGGGTACAGAGGGTGGTGGAAGAAGTGAAAGGAGAAGTGAAAGGAGAAGTGAAGGAGTGTAAAGCAGGAAAAGTCTGTACCCCAGAAGAACATACCTGGTGCCTGGATTAAAGGAATTTTATACATTTTGGTTTTTCCTCGCTGAGAATTTTAACCTTCTTTTGTATGAGTCCAACTTGCAGGGAGTTAGCATTAAAATGCTTTTAAGTGTGTGTGTGTGTGTGTGTAACATAAATTTTCCAGGAGGAAAAAAAATGATGACCCTAAAGGCCATGGGCCATATGGAAGCCTCATGAATAGTTCTACGTGGAAGTGGCCCAGACATCTAGATCATAGCATATTTGGTATATGATCTCTGCTGGGGAGGTAAAATGTTTTGGTCATCTACCAGAAAGATTATACTGTACATGCTCAGAAAGAAAGTGAGGGCTTCAGTATTTCACCTTGTATACTCTTGAATTCCTCAGATTCAACTCAGTTGTGTCTAAGAGAACCTTCTCACTTGGATTTCTTCAAGGTGATACAGTCACCACTTCCATCACCCTCCTCACCCAGTATGTTTTTCAGGGTGATGAGGGACACAGAGCCTGGGCTTCATAGGTTTCTCTGTAGTAGGCAAACTTGCCTTCATCATGTGGGGTGGGGGAAATTAATAGGAACCTCTGAGAAAATTTGTTACAGCCTTGGAACTGTTTGGACAAATTCCTTGGTAACTAGGTAGCGTGTGTGACTTTCAGGGTACAGTGCTCGACAATCATCTCTAATAGAAAGCTTCTCAATGTTCCCTAAGTAAACCTTCACATCCAAACTGTTCATCATTGAAACTGTGCATCTTCTGAAGTGGCTTCTCCAGGGAATTCTTACAGCTAGGTTGTATAAAGTTGCTGTACATTTGCTTGCTCTTTTCCAGAAATCAAAGTAGGAGACAGAATTGGTTTCCTAAATCCTAAGGCTCTTGCTGTCTCATGCCTCTTGAGGTTGTTTGAGTTCCATATACTTTTTTTTTTGAGGGGGTGTGGCAGGATGTTTTCTAGAGTTTTGCAATCCATAGACTGTTCTCAGCTCTTGAGTTTTAAACCTGGGATCCTAATTAAGCTTTTGACTTAGAAGTTACTTGCTTGTATGTTTTCTCCCCCCATTTCTCTCCCCATCTTTCTCCCCATTCTCAGAGAAGCCAGCTAACCCCTCAGAACCATCAACAAGGTCAAGAATAGTTGAGGGGGGCAAGCTTCTAGTGTGTCCTGGTGCTTTCTATAAAGCAGTGTGTTCTGAATCACCGATTGGCAAACCATGGTGCTTTTCTTCATGTTTCATGAGCTCAAGGATTTTCCAGGTGCAGCCAACATTGCTGCATCACATAGCCCTTAAGTTTCTGGTAAGACTGCTAGTTGACTTTGGGCCCATACCATGAAGGCTTGAAAGAGGTGGCTGGCCTTTGCTAAAGGCACTTGTTCTAGGCTCATCCATGTTCTTATTGGCTGAGAAATAAATTGTTGAGAGAACAACTATGGAGGAGGTCTGGACAGCCAACTGCAGAGCGCTGATTTCACCAAGGCCTTGTTTTTCCTCAGAGGAGGGACTCCTAGATGGCAGACTCTTAGCTGTCCTCCCATCAGCTCTGCCTTGCACTGTGGTTATCAGCTTTCCTCAGTAAAGAGTAGTTAGGTACAAGGTATGGGCTCACAACGTTTGATCTTGACTTGACTTCTCTAGTTATTTTGTACACTGTTCAGCAGTGACAAGGAGAGACCATCAGATAAAACCTGTCTTACCTGAGTCAGAGTCTAATGCTCTCCCGTATATTTGGCTCCTCCTCTGGTGTTGGCTCAGATGGTAGAGCATCTGCCTACAATGCAGGAGACCTGGGTTTGATCCCTGGGTCAGGAAGATTCCCTGGAGAAGGAAATGGAAACCCACTCCAGTATTTTTGTTTTGGGGTTCTTTAATGGACTGGAACCTGGTGGTCTGGAGTTGATGATAAGAAAGGGCAAGAGAGAGCTGGAGGGAGGGAGAGAGAGAGAGGAAGAAAGAAAGACACGGAAACCCAAGCTCTGATGGAGCAAAGGTATTTTATTAGCAGAAATGCAGGCTTATATATCTTTAGTAAGATGATTACTCAGTTATTACACAGGATGAAATTTTATCAATAGTCACAATATGGATAGTCAAATACATACAAGGTCGCTGACACTGAAAAGAGTCACTGAAGGGAGTTACTGAAAGGAATCCAAGCAGATACTGTTTCTCGTGATCTCAGTCCTGAGAGCTGCATGCAGCACTACTCGTTCTCGGAATAAGAATTGATAAGGAAGAGAATTTATGAGAAACAGCATGTAGGAATCCTCCTGTTAAACATTCCCTGACACTCTTGCCTGGAAAATCCCATGTATGGAGGAGCATGGTGGGCTACAGTCCATGGGGTTGCAAAGAGTTGGACATGACTGAGTGACTTCACTTTACTTTACTTTACTCTGCTGTCTCCTGCAGTTCCCTCACTGTTTGAAGGGGGAATCTCTGCCAACCTTGTGGAGACTTCCTCCAACAATGCTTCTAGAGCCATGGGTCTAACTTTAGCCCCTTCCCTTCCAGGTAGTCAAAAGGGACTGGTCTCTTCTCCATGTACCTGCCAAGTTACTCAGTTCAGCCTGGGGGTTCTCTGCTTTAGTCGGGGCAATATCCTCTGAGACAGGTTCCTACAGGTCTGAATGGCCAAGGTCAACCGAGGGGATTTATATGTGTGAACTCCCCATTTTCTATCCCTGATGTATATAACTGGGAAAAAATTTAAGGTACAGCTTTTTGTATGTGTCTGAATGTCCTATTCTCTTGCTGGGGTGGGATCTACTAACAAAATTAAGTGAATTTTACTAGAAAAAGTAGATATTAAAATTTCCCAGATCATGCCTATTTCCTCCAGGTTGCACTATTACAGTTGGTAGGTCAGCCTCAACAAAAGTCCCTGAAGAAATTCTGTAAAAGTTAAGAGAGAATATTTGTACTGAAGAAGGCCAGGAAGAATCAAGACAGCTGATCTGATAGTAAAACTCCGTTCATGTGTCAGGCCTCCCAGTTTAGAGGAGCTAAATGCTTCTTTACAAAGAGGAATGTTAAGAAAGGTATAAAGCCACTGATAACCACTTTTCTCAAATTCCAACTAGTCAGACGTTGCCAGTTCCCATATAACACTCCAGTCTTGGTGGTACAAATACTGGAGGCCAGAGATTATTGTTCTGTACGGAATTTGAGAGCCAGTGACCAAATTGTAGTACAACCAGTGATGTGTACTTACACTCTGCTTACAACTTTATCTAGAAACTTTTGCTAGTTTACAGTTCTGGGCTTAAGATGTTTTTTGCTACATATTCCTAGGTTCCGAGTCCCAGGAATTGTTTGCCTTTGAATGGGCTTACCCAGGTACCAGTATAAAAATAGGAATATTATTGGATGGTACTTCCACAAGAATTTAAGAATGTCCCCACTGTCTTTGGGGAATCCTTAGCCAAGGACTTAATGAATTTCCAATTAAGTGAGAAAGTCTTACTATGATATACTAATTGCTCATAAAACTACAAAAGTAAAAAATACACTCCTCTCTTTAAGCTTTCTGGCAGACCAGGGATATAAAATCTCCAGGGAAAAAGTAAATTTCTCAATTAATTGTAAAGTATCTAGGGCTTGAGTTAGCAAAAGGACAAAGAAGCATATTGCTGGATTGAAGGGAGTTATTAGTTTGGGTTACGTACCCATCACCAGAAGGCAACTGAGAGGACTGTAAGGCATGACTGGGTTTCGTCTTATTTTGCTTCCTAACTTTAGACTCATGGCCAGACATCTATGTGAGGCTCCTAAAGGAAATGACATTGACCCATTAAGCTAGGCTGCAGCTTGCCACTAGGTATTTCATTGAAGAAGTCTATTCTTGTAGATTTGACTGAGTTGATCAACCTTTAGGATATCCAGATATGGACATGTTTATGGATGGGTGCAGTTTCATGGATCACAGACTTTAAAAGGCTGGATATGCAAGAGCAACTCATCAGCAAGTCCTGGAAGCAGAAGTTCAAGATACTGAATATAGTTTCCTGTGCTATACAGTAAATTGTGTTGTTTATCTAAATATTTTATGTGTAATAGTGTGTGTCTTTGATCCCATACTCCTAATTTCCCCCTTCCTCCCTGCCTCCCCCATTTCTCTTTTTAACTATATGTTTTCTATGTCTGCAAGTCTGTTTCTGTTTTGTAACTAAGTTAGGCTTCCCTGGTAACTCAGCTGGTGAAGAATCCGCCCGCAATGCAGGAGACCTGGGTTTGATTCCTGGGTCTGGAAGATGTGCTGTAGAAAGGATAGCCTACCCATTCCAGTATTCTTGGGCTTTCCTGGTGGCTCAGCTGGTAAAGAATCTTCCTGCAATGTGGGAGACCTGGGTTCAATCCCTGGGTTTGGAAGATCCCCTAGAGAAGGGAATGGCTACCCACTCCAGCATTCTGGCCTGGAAAATTCCATGGATGTATAATCTATGTATAGTCAGATGTATAGTTTGACACAAAGAGTCAGACATGACTGAACTGCTTTCACCTCACTTTCATTTGTAATCTTTTTTAGATTCCAAATATAAGTGGTAAGTCCTGGTCTTTCTGTGTGACTTACTTCACTTAATATGATAATCGCTGGCTGCCTCCACGTTGGTGCAGATGGCAATATTTCATTCTTTTTACAGCTGAGTAGTGTTCCATTGTAGGGTTTCCCTGGTGGCTCTGTGGTAAAGAATGCACCTGCCAGTGCAGAAGGTGTGGGTTTGATCCCTAGAGAAGGAAATGGCAACCCGCTTCAGTATTCTTGCCTGAGAAATCCCATGGACAGGGGAGCCTGCCAGACTACAGAGCATGGGATCGCAAAAGAATTGGGCATGACTTAGTGACTAAATAACAATCCCATCTTTAGTCATCTGTTGATGATGGACATTTAGGTTGCGTCCATGTCTTTGTTGTTGTGAATACAGCTTCTGTGGACATTAGGGTGCATGTATCTTTTCAAGTTAAGAGTTTTCATCTTTTCCAGATATATTCCCAGTAGTGGGATTGCTGGATCATATGGTAACTAACTCTAGCTTTTTAAAGAATATCCAGACTCTTCTCTGTAGTGGCTACCCCAATTTACATTTTTATCAGCAGTATAGAAGACTTCCATTTTCTCCATACTCTATCTAGCAATTATTATTTGTAGACTTTTTGATGAGGGCCATTCTGACCAGTGTGAGGTGATACTTCATAGTACTGGTTGTTCAGTTGCTAAGTCATGTCCGACTCTTTGTGACCCCGTGGGTGGTAGCACACCAGGCTCCTCTGTCCTCCACTATCTCTTGGAGTTTGCTCACATTCATGTTCATTGAGTCAGTGATACTATCTAACCATCTCGTCCTCTTCCACCCCTGTCTTTTGCCTTCAGTCTTCCCAGCATCAGGGTCTTTTTCAGTGAGTCAGCTCTTTGAATCAGGTGGTGAAGTTTTGGAGCTTCAGCAACACTCCTTCCAATGAACTTTCAGGGTTGATTTCCTTTAGGATTGACTGGTTTGATGGTCATGCAGTTCAGGGGGCTGTCAAGAGTCTTCTTGAGCACCACAATTCAAAAGCGACAGTTCTTTGGCACTCAGCTCTCATATCCGTACGTGACTACTGGAAAAGCTGTAGCTTTGTCTATACAGATCTTTGTTGGCAAAGTGATGTCTCTGCTTTTTAATATGCTGTCTATGTTTGTCATGGCTTTCTTTCCAGGGAGCAAGCGTTTTTTAAATTTCATGACTGCAGTCACCATCTGCAATGATTTTGCAGCCCAAGAAAATAAAATCTGTCATTGCTTCCACTTTTCCCCTTCTATTTGACATAAAGTGTTGGGACTGGATGCCATGATCTTTGCTTTTTGAATTTGAGTTTCAAGCCAGCTTTTTCACTCCTCTGTCCCCCTTATTAAGAGGATCTTTAGTTCTTCACTTTCTGCCCTTATAGTGGTATCATCTGCGTATCTGAAATTGTTGATATTTCTCCTGGCAATCTTGATTCCAGCTTGTGATTCGTCCAGCCTGTTATTTCCTATTATGTACTCTGCATATAACTTTAATAAGCAGCATAACAATGCAGCCTTGTAGTACTCCTTTCCCAGTTTGGAACCAGTTAGTTGTTCCCCATCTGGTTCTAACTGTTACTTCTTGACCCTCATATACATCTCTTAGGAGACAGGTAAAGTGGTCTGGTACCCCAATTCTTTTAAGAATTTTCCACAGTTTGTTGTGACCCATGCACTCAAAGGCTTTTGAGTAGTCCATGGAGCAGAAGTAGGTGTTTTTCTGAACTACCTTGCTTTCTCCATGGTCTAGTGAATGTTAGCAGTTTAATCCCTGGTTCCTCTTCCTTTTCAAAACCCAGCTTGTACATCTGGAAGTTCTTGGCTCACATACTGCTGAAGCCTGGTTTGAAGGATTTTGAGCATAGCCTTATTAGCATGTGAAATGAGCACAGTTGTATGGTAGCTTGAGCATTCTTTGGCATTGCCCTTCTTTGGGATTGGAATGAAAACTGACCTTTTCAAGTTCTGTATCCACTGTTGAGTTTTCCAAATTTCCTGGCATAGTGAGTGTAGCGCTTTAACAGCATCATCTTTTAGGATTTTAAACAGCTCAACTGGAATTCTGTCACCTCCTCCTTTGTCCATAGTAATGCCTCCTAAGGCCCACTTTACTTCATACTTCAGGATGTCCAGTTCCAAGTGAGTGATCTCATTATTGTGGTTATTTGGGTCATTAAGACCTTTTTTGTTAGTTCTTCTGTGTATTCTTGCCACTTCTTAATCTTTTACGCTTCTGTGAAGTCTCCTGTTTTCCTCTATTTCTTTGCATTGTTCACTTAAGAAGGCTTTCTTATCTCTTCTTGCTGTTCTCTGAGACTCTGATTCAGTTGGGTGTATCTTCCCCTTTCTCTCTTGTCTTTCACCTCTCTTCTTTCAGCTATTTGTAAAGCCTCCTCAGACAAGCACTTTGCCTTCTTGCATTTCTTTTTCTTTGGGATGATTTTGGTCACTGCCTCCTGTACAGTGTTATGAACCTCCATCCGTAGTTCTTTAGGCATCCCGTCTATGAGATCTAATCCCTTGAATCTATTCATCATTTCTACTGTATAATCATAAATTTTATTTAGGTCATACCTGAATGGGCTACTGGTTTTCCCTACTTTCTTCAATTTAAGTCTGAATTTTGCAAGAAGGAGTTCATGATCTGGCCATAGTCAGCTCCAGGTCTTTTTTTTTTTTTTTTTTTGCTAACTGCATAAGGCTTCTCTATCTTTTGGTGCAAAGAACATAATTAATCTGATTTCAGTATTGACCATCAGGTAATATCCGTGTGTAGAGTTGTCTCTTGGGTTGTTGGGAAAAGATGTTTGCTATGGCCAGTGTGTTCTCTTGACTAAACTCTGTTAGCTTTTGCACTGTTTCATTTTGTACTCCAGGGCCAAACTTGTCCTGTTATTCCAGGTATCTCTTGAATTCCTACTTTTGCATTCCAGTCCCCTATGATGAAAGGACATCTTTTTTGGTGTAACACCTAGGTGTTACAGGTCTTCATAGAACCAATCAACTTCAACTTCTTTGGCGTTAGTGTTTGGGGCATAGACTTAGATTACTGTGATGTTGAGTGGTTTCCCTTGGAAATGAACCATGATCATTCTGTTGTTTTGAGATATTCATAGTGGTATTGACTTGTATTTCTTTAAAAATTAGCCCTGTGGAGCATCTTTTCATGTTTCTGTTGGCCATTGGATGTCTTCTTTGGAGAAATGTCTATTTAGGTCTTCCTGTTTTTTGATTGGGTTGTTTGTTTTTTGATTATTGAACTGTATGAGCTTTCTGTATTATGGAAATTAATCCCTTATTGGTCACATAATTTAAAAATATTTTCTCCCATTCTGTAGATTCTTTGGTTTATGGTTTCCTTTGTTGTGCGAAAACTTTAAAGTGTGATTAGGTTCCATTTGTTTATTTTTATTTCCATTTCTCTGGGAAATGGATCCAAAAAATGTTGCTGTTACTTATGTCAGAGTGTTCTCCCTGTGTTCCTCAGGAGTTTTAAGTATCAGTCTTAAATTTAGGTCTTTAACCCATTTTGGCTGAGAGTTTTAGAAGATGGCAGAGTAGAAGGATGTGTGCTCATCCTCTCCTGTGAGAACTCCAAAATTACTACTCGCTGCTGAACAACCATCAATAGGAAGATGTTGGATCCCACAAAAATAGGTACCCCATGTCCACGGGCAAAAGAGAAGCCACAGCAAGATGGTAGGAGGGGCAAAATCACATTTAGAATCAAACCCCATACCCACCAGAGACGCTCAGAGGGCTCAAACTAAACCTTGTGCACACCAGGAGACCCCACAGAGACTGAGCCAGATCTGCCTTTGAGTGTTTGAGTGTCTCCTGTGGAGGTGCGGGTCAGCAGTGGCCTGCCGCAGGGGCAGGGTTCTGGGTGCAGCAGACCTGGGTATAGCATAAGCCCTCTTGGAGGAGGTCACCATTAACCCCACCATAGAGCCGTCAGAGATGCCACAGGAGATGACAAAAGTGAACATCAACATTTTAGGGGTCAGCGAACTAAAATGGACTAGAATGGGCGAATTTAACTCAGATGATCACTGTATCTACTACTGTGGGCAAGAATCCCATAGAAGAAATGGAGTGGCCATCATAGTCAACAAGAGAGTCTGAAATGCAGTACTTGGGTGCAATTTCAAAAATGACAAAATTATCTCTGTTCATTTCCAAGGCAAACCATTCTGTATCACAGTAATCCAAGTCTATGCCCCAACCAGTAATGCCGAAGAAGCTGAAGTTGAACAGTTCTATGAAGACCTACAAGACCTTCTAGAAATAACACCAAAAAAAAAGATATCCTTTTCATTATAGGGGACTGGAATGCTAAAATAGGAAGTCAAGAGATACCTGGAGTAACAGCCACGTTTGGCCTTAGAGTACAAAATGAAGCAGGGCAGAGACTAACAGAGTTTTGCCAAGAAAATGCACTGATCATCGAAAACATTCTCTTCCAACCACACATGACTCTACACATGGACATCATCAAATGGTCAATACCGAAATCAGATTGAATATATTCTTTGCAGCCGAAGATGGAGAAGCTCTATACAGTCCCCCAAAACAAGACCAGGAACTTCCTGTGGCTCATATCAGGAACTCCTTATTGCAAAATTCAGACTAAAATTGAAGAAAATAGGGAAAACTACTAGACCATTCAGGTATGACCTAAATCATACCTGTGGAAGTGACAGTGGAAGTGACTGTGTACCCATCTTTTCCTGTGAGAATTCCAAAATCACTACTGGATTATACAGTGGAAGTGACAAATAAATTCAAAGGATTAGATCTGATAGACTGAGTGCCTGAAAACTATGGACAGAGGTCATGACATTGTACAAGAGGCAGTGATCAAGACTATCCCTGAGAAAAAGAAATGCAAAAAGGCAAAATGGTTGTCTGAAGAGGCCTTACAAATAGCTGATAAAAGAAGAGAGGCTAAAGGCTAAGGAGAAAAGAAAAGGTATATCCATTTGAATGCAGAGTTCCAAGAATAGCAAGGAGAGATAAGAAAACCTTCCTCGGTGATCAATGCAAAAAAACAAAAAAACAAAAACAAAAAAAAAAAAAGGAAAATAATAGAAGGGGAAAGACTAGAGATCTCTTCAAGAAAAATAGAGATACCAAGGGAATATTTCATGCGAATATGGGCACAATGAAGGACAGAAATGGTATGGACCTAACAGAAGCAGACAATATGAAGGAGAAGTGGCAAGAATACACAGAAGAACTATACAAAAAAGATCTTCATGACCACAATGGTGTGATCACTGACCTAGAGCCAGACATCCTGGAATGCCAAGTCAAGTGGGCCTTAGGAAGCATCACTATGAACAAAGCTAGTGGAGAAGATGGAATACCAGTTGAGCTATTTAAATCCTGAAAGATGATGCTGTGAAAGTGCTGCACTCAATATATCAGCAAATTTGGAAAACTCAGCAGTGGCCTGTGACTGGAAAAGGTCAGTTTTCATTCCAATCCCAAAGAAAGGCAATGCCAAAGAATGTTCAGACTACTGCACAATTGCACTCATCTCACATGCTAGCATATATAATCCAAATTCTGCACATGAGGCTTCAACTACATGAAGGCTTCAACATTCAAGGCTTCAAAGTACGTGAACCATGAACTTCCAGATGTTCAAGATGGATTTAGAAAAGGCAGGCAGAGGAACCAGAGATCGAATTGCCAACATCCATTGGATCACTGAAAAAGCAAGAGAGTACCAGAAAAACATCTACTTCTACTTTATTGACTAATCAAAGCTGTTGACTGTGTGGATCACAACGAACTGTGGAAAATTCTTCAAAAGATGGGAATACCAGACCACCTTCCCTGCCTCCTGAGAAATCTGAATGCAGGTCAAGAAGTGACAGTTAGAATTGGACATGGAATAACAGACTGGTTCCAAATCGGGAAAGGAGTATGTCACGTACTGTATATTGTCACCCTGCTTATTTAACTTATATGCAGAGTAAATCATGTGAAGTGCCAGGCTGGATGAAGCCCAAGGTGGAATCAAGATTTCTGGGAGAAGTACCAATATCCTCAGATATGCAGATGACACCAGCCTTATGGCAGAAAGTGAAGAGTGCAGCACTTTCACAGCATCATCTTTCAGGATTTGGAATAGCTCAACTGGAATTCCATCACCTCCACTAGCTTTGTTCCTAGTAATTCTTTCTAATGCCCACCTGACTTCACATTCCAGGATGTCTGGCTCTAGGTCAGTGATCACACCATCGTGATTATCTGGGTCGTGAAGATTTTTTTTGTACAGTTCTGTGTATTCTTGCCATCTCTTCTTAATATCTTCTGCTTCTGTTAGGTCCATACCATTTCTGTCCTTTATCGAGCCCATCTTTGCATGAAATGTTCCTTTAGTATCTCTGATTTTCTTGAAGAGATCTCTAGTCTTTCCCATTCTGTTGTTTTCCTCTATTTCTTTGCATTGATCGCTGAAGAAGACTTTCTTATCTCTTCTTACTATTCTTTGGAACTCTGCATTCAGATGTGGCAAATAGATGGGAAAACAATGGAAACAATGACACACTTTATTTTTGGGGGCTCCAAAATCACTGCAGATGGTAACTATAGCGAAGAAATTAAAGACGCTTACTCCTTGGAAGAAAAGCTATGACCAACCTAGACAGCATATTAAAAAGCAGAGACATTACTTTGCCAATAAAGGTCCATTTAGTCAAAGCGATTGTTTTTCAGTAGTCATGTATGGATGTGAGAGTTGGACCTTTAAGAAAGCTGAGCGCTGGAGAATTTGTGATTTTGAACTGTGGTGTTGGAGAAGACTCTTGAGAGTCCCTTGGACTGCAAGGAGATCCCAGTCCATCCTAAAGTAGATTGATAATCAACCATACTGTTTTGATTATTGTAACTTTGTAGTATAAATCTAGGCAGTGTAATTCCTCCAGCTCTGATCTTTTTTCTCAAGATTATTTTATCTATTATGATCTTGTTAACAATTGAATTTTTTTTTCTAGTCCATTGAAAAACGCACTTGGTATTTTGATAAGGATTGCATTGAATCTGTAGATTGCCTTGGGTAGCATGATCATTTTAACAGTATTGATTCTTCCATTCCAAGAACAGAGTATATCTTTTTGTTGTGTCATACTCAGTTACTTGCATCAGCATCTTTAAGAGTTCCTAGAGTTCGTCTTTTGCCTCCTTAGGTAGGTTTATTGCTAGGTTTATCATTCTTTTTGATATGATGGTAAATAGGATTGTTTCTTTAAATTTTTTTGTGATATTTCATTGCTAGTGTATAGAAATGAGACCGATTTCTGTGTTTTAACACATTATTGACGAGGGGATTTTTGCAGAAACTAATACCTGTGACTGGCAATTTGTTATGTAAGTGAATACTTAAATGTCTCTGAATAACGTTAGGGTTACCAAAGACATTTTAATACATCTCTGGGCTTCCCTGGTGGCTCAGATGGTCAAGAATCTGCCCTCACTGCAGTGCAGGAGACCCAGGTTCGATCCCTGGGTTGGGAAGATGTCCTGGAGAAGGGAATGGGCAACCCAATCCATTATTCTTGTCTGGAGAATTCCATGGATAGAGGAGCCTGGCAGGCTATAGTCCATGGGGTCACAAAGAGTCTGACACAACTGAGCAGTTAACGTACACAATGGTCAATAAGGTGTTAATTTTGTACCCTGCAGCTTTACTGACTTCATTGAGCTCTAGTAGTTTATTGGTGGTGTTTTAGGATTTTCTATGTATAGTGTCATGTTGTCTGCAGATGGTGACAAATTTACTTTTTCCTTTTCAATTTGAAATATTTTTATTTCTGTTTCTTCTGATTGCTGTGGCTAGGACTTCCAAAAATGTGTTGAATAAATGTGGCAAGACTGGACATCTTTGTCATTTTCCTGATCTCAGAATGCTTTCAGCTTTTCACTTTTGAGTATCATGTTAACTGTGGGCTCTCACGTTATGTGTTATACTGAGGTATGTTCCCTCTGTGTTTACTCTCTGGAGAATTTTTATCATCAATAGGTGTTGGATTTTGTAAAAAAAAAAAAAAAAAAGTCTGCATCTAATGAAATGATTATATGGTTTTTATCCTTTAATTTGCTAACATGGTATTTCACATTGATTGATTGGAGGATATTAGAAAATTCTTGCATTCCCTGAGTTAAATCCCATTTGACCATGGTGTATGATCCTTTTCATGTATTATTTGGCTCAGTTTACTAGTATCTTGTTGAGGGTTTTTGTATCTATGTGCATCAGTGATACTGGCCTGTAATTTTCTTTTTTGTGGCATCTTTGGTTTTGCTATCAGTGGTGGTGGCTTCCTAGAATGAGTTAAGAAGTGTTTCCTCTGCTATCATTTGGAATAGTTTCTTCTCTAAGTGGTTTGTAGAATTCACCTGTGTAGTCCTCTGGTTCTGGACTTCTTGTTTGTTGAGAGTTTTAAAATTACTGATTCAATTTCAGTACTGGTAACTGGTTTGCCTGTATTTTCTATTTATTCCTGATTCTGTCTTGGGAGAGTATATCTTTCTAAGAATTTGTTCATTTCTTCTAGGTTGTCCATTTTATTGGGTATAGTTGGTTATAGTAGTCTCTTATAAGCCTTTGTATTTCTGTGGTATAACTTTTTCATTTCTCATTTTATTGATTTGGGCCCTCTCCCTTTTTTCTTGATGAGTTTGGCTAAAGGTTATCAATTTTGTTCATCTTTTCAAAGAACCAGCTTTTAGTTTCAGTCATTTTTTATATTGTTTTAGTTTCTATTTCATATATTTCTGCTCTGATTTTTAAAAATGTTATTGCATTTAGAAATATATTCATGTGTACATTTCCTTTATATTTTGAAGATAAATGTTACCACTAGGCTATATTTTATTATTTTGGATTATACATTCATTCAGTTAATCAAAACTATTTGGGTACATTATATACATTAGGTACAGCAGTGAGTGCTGGTGAAATAGGAATGAGTGCATATTGGTGTTGATTCAAAAAGAAAAGGTATAGTTCCAAATTGATATAGTGATTTAATGATAAGCTATACATGGGAACTATGGAAATAGGTATCCAGGTATGCATATTTTAAACTGAGACATTATTCTTAGGTTGAAATCTTTGAATGAATGAGTTTTTTAAAGTAATGTTTACTGGTGTATACGTGCTTTAAAAAGTTGTGTTATTGATAGTTTCTACTGTACCAGCGAAGTGAATCAATTGTATGTATACATGTTATCTCCTCTTTTTGTATTTGCTTCCCTTTTAGGTCACCACATTCCGCTCAGATCTTTGATTTCTTTCCTTCTGTTAACTTTGCATTTTATTTCTTCTTTCTCTGGTTCCCTCAGATGTAATGTTAACAGTACTTGAGATTTTTCTTGTTTCCTGAGGTGACCTTGTATCACTCAAAACTTAACACTACTTTTGCTGTATCCCATAGGTTTTGGTTCATTATTTTTTTTTCTTCATTTGTCTCTAGATATTTTATATCCACTTTAATTTATTCATTGATAGTTTAGTAGCATATTTTTAGCCTTCATATGTTTGTTTTTTAAAATTTTTTCTCATATCCACAAGTTCTTTGATACTTAGTTGATACTTAGTCTCATAGCATTGTGGTCAGAGAAGATGCTTGATATGATTTAAATTTTTTAAAATTTACTGAGGCTTGTTTTGTGGCTTAGTAGGTGATCTGTCCTAGAGATTGTTCCCTGTGCCCTAGAAAAGAATGTGGTTTTCTGCTTTTGAATAGAATGCACACTCTCTCTCTATGTGTGTGTGTGTGTGTGTGTGTGTGTGTATAAAATCAGTAAGTCCATTTGGTTTAATGTGTTATTTAAGGCCTATGTTTCCTTATTAATTTTCTGTTTGGATATGTCCACTGACATAAATGGGGTGTTAAAGACCTATCTACTGTTACTGTGTTACTGTCAATTTCTTCTTTTATGTCTGTTAATATTTGCCTTATATATTGAGGTGCTGCCATGTTGGGCGCATTTTCATTCTTGATGAAAGCGAAAGAGGAGAAAGAAAAAGTTGGCTTAAAGCTCAACATTCAGAAAACTAAGATCATGGCATCCAGTCCCATCACTTCATGGCAAATAGATGGGGAAACAGTGCAAACCATAGCTGACTTTATTTTTGGGGGCTCCAAAATCACTGCAGATGATGACTGCAGCCATGAAATGAAAAGACACTTACTCCTTAGAAGGAAAATTATGACCAACCTAGACAGCATATTAAAAAGCAGAGACATTAGTTTGCCAACAAAGTTCCATCTATACAAAGCTATGGTTTTTCCAGTAGTCATGTATGGATGTGAGAGTTGGACTATAAAGAAAGCTGAGCGCTGAAGAATTGATGCTTTTGTACTGTGGTGTTGGAGAAGACTCTTGAGAGTCCCTTGGATTGCAAGGAGATCCAACCAGTCCATCCTAAAGGAGATCAGTCCTGGATGTTCATTGGAAGGACCGATGTTGAAACTGAAAGTCCAGTACTTGGGCCACCTCATGCGAAGAGCTGACTCATTTGATAAGACCCTGATGCTGAGAAAGATTGAGAGCAGGAGGAGAAGGGGACAACAGAGGATGAGATGGTTGGATGACATCACCGACTCATTGGAGATGAGTTTGAGTAAACTCCAGGTGATGGACAGGGACGCCTGGTGTGCTGCAGTCCATGGGGTCGCAAAGAGTTGGACACGACTGAGTGACTGAACTGAACTGATATTGGGTGCATCTATTCACAGCTGTTATATCTTGTTGGATTGATCCCTTCATCATTATGTAGTGTCTTTGTCTCTTGTAACAGTCTTAAGTCTATTTTGCTTGAACCAAATATTGCTGTCTGGCTTACTTGCGACTTCTGTTGCATGAAATACCTTTTTCCATCCCCTCACTTTCATTTAGTATGTGTCTCTAGATCTGAAGTGAGTGTTTTGTAGGTAGCATATTTATGGGTCTTGTTTTTGTATCCATTCAGCCACTCTATTTTTTTGGTTGGAGCATTTTGTCTATTTGCATTTATTTAATTACCAATATGTATGTATATATTGCCATTTTGTTAATTGTTTTGGATTTGTTTTTATAGGTATTTTTCCCTTTTGTTCTCTTCTTGTGATTTGAGACTCTCTTTAATCTTGTGGTCAGATTCAGTTTTCTTTCTTGTTTATATATATATTATAGATTTTTGGTTTGTGGTTACAATGATGTGTTTGTTCAGCAGTCTGTGTGTTCTTTTTAAGTTCTGATTTCTTAATTGCAAATGCATTAAAAAAAACCCTGCATTTGTACTCTTCTACACATGATTATTATGTTTTAATATCATATTTTACATTAATTGTTTTATGTACCCCTTGGAGGGATTGGGGGCAGGAGGAGAAGGGGACGACAGAGGATGAGATGGCTGGATGGCATCACTGACTCGATGGGCGTGAGTCTGAGTGAACTCCGGGAGTTGGTGATGGACAGGGAGGCCTGGTGTGCTGTGATTCATGGGGTCGCAAAGAGTCGGACATGACTGAGCGACTGAACTGATCTGAAAATTGCTTATTGTGGATGCAGATGATTATATTACTTCTGTCATTTAACTTCCCTGTTAGCTTTGTATGTGGTTGATTCCATACCATTACTGTATGTTTCCCTTTACCAGTGAGCTTTTTCATTTCATAATTTTTCTTATTTCTAGATATGGTCTTTTTTTGCCTTAAGAATTTCCTTTGATATTTGTTGTAAAGCTGATTTGGTGGTGCTGAATTCTTTTAGCTTTTGCTTATCTGTAAAGCTTTTGATTTCTCCACCAAAACTGAATGAGAACCTTGCTGAATGGTCTTGGTTATAGGATTTTTCACTTTCCTCACTTTAAAAATATCATGCCATTCCTTCAGTTTCTACTGAAAGATCAGCTGATAGACTTCTGAGAGTTCTCTTGTATGTTATTTGTTACTTTCCCTTGGTGCTTTTTTTTTTAAATTTTATTTTATTTTTAAACTTTACATAATTGTATTACTTTTGCCAAATATCAAAATGAATCCACCACAGGTGTTCCCCATCCTGAACCCTCTTCCCTCCTCCCTCCCCATACCATCCCTCTGGGTCGTCCCAGTGCACCAGCCCCAAGCATCCAGCATCGTGCATTGAACCTGGACTGGCATCTCGTTTCATACATGATATTTTACATGTTTCAATGCCATTCTCCCAAATCTTCCCACCCTCTCCCTCTCCCACAGAGTCCATAAGACTGTTCTATACATCAGTGTCTCTTTTGCTGTCTCGTACACAGGGTTATTGTTACCATCTTTCTAAATTCCATATATATGCGTTAGTATACTGTATTGGTGTTTTTCCTTCTGGCTTACTTCACTCTGTATAATAGGCTCCAGTTTCATCCACCTCATTAGAACTGATTCAATGTATTATTTTTAATGGCTGAGTAAATATTGGTGCTTTTAATATTCTCTTTTTGTTTTTAATTTTCATCATTTTTGATTATGGTGTGTTTTGGTGTGTTCTCTGGATTTACCCTTTCAAGGACTCTGTGCTTCCTGGACTTGGGTGACTGTTCCTTTCCCAGATTAGGGAAATTTTCAGCTATTATCACTTCAAATATTTTTTTAGGTCCCTTCTCACTCTCTTTTCTCCTTCTGGGACCCCTGTGTTGCAAATAATAGAGTACTTGATGTTGTTCCAGAGGTCTCTAAAACTGACCTCATTTCTTTTCCTTTTTTCTGTTAGCTGGCCATGTATTCCACTATTCTGTCTTCCAGATCACTAATCTATTCTTGTGTATCATTTAGTCTGCTATTTATTCCTTTTGGTATATTTATCATTTCACTTATTATTGTTTGATAAGTTTTCATTTTTATATTTTCTAACTCTTTTTAAAAAAGTTAATTTTTTTTACTTATTGGCTGTGCCGGGTCTTTGTTGTGGTGCACAGGCTCTTCTTTGCTCTGCACAGGCTTTCTCCAGTTGCAGGGAGTGGGGGCCACTCTCTAGTTTGGTGTGCAGGCTTCTCATTGCAGTGGCTTCTCTCTCGTTGTGGAGCATGGGCTCGAGGGCACGCAGGCTTCAGTAGTTGGTGGTTCACAGGCTCTATAGCATGGGCTCAGTAGTTTTGGCAAGCTTAGTTGCCCTGTGGCCTGTGGGATCTTAATTCACAGACCAAAGATTAAACCCATGTCTGCTGCATTAGCTTGTGGATTCTTAACCACAGGACCACTAGGGAAGTCCCTGTATCTTCTATCTCTTTATTAAAAAACCACCACAATATTATAAAGTAATTAGTCTCCAACTAAAATAAATAAAAAAAAAACACACTGGACTTCTTGCTCTGTGTATCCATTCTCCCCCTGAGTTCTTTGATTATTTGTGTGATCATTCCTGTGGACTCTATCTGAGATAGATTGCCTGTCTCCACCTCACTTAGTTGTTCTGGGATTTTGTCTTGTTCCTTCATCTGAAACATTCCTCTACCACTTCAGTTTGTCTAAGTTATTGTTTTTATGTTTATGATAGGTTGGTTATATTTCTCAACTTTGGAGAAGTGGCCTTATGTAGATGTCGTACACATCCTAGAAGTGCACTCCCCTCTTGTCACCCAAACTGTATGGTTTAGGGGTTCCCCCTAAGAGAGCTGTGTGGGTCCTTCTGTTGTAGCAGGCTCCGTGGGTGGCCCAGCAGGCTTGGTTGTCCTCCAGTGTGGTTGGTGCAAGATGCAGCCTTGTGTGGATGCTGCTGACTGCTGTTTAGTGGGGCCTGGTATAAGGCAACTGGCTGCAGAACTCTAGGCGGTCCTGAAGCTAGTGCTGGCTCAATGATGGGCAAAGTCAGGGTCCCAAAGACTCTGGGGCCATTGCCCACCTACTGGCAGGTGGAGCCGAATTCTGGGATTAGTGTCAGACTGTTGGCTGGAAGAGCTGCTTCCTAAAGTTGTGCTGCAGGGTTCAGGGATCCCAGAGCTTGTTTCAGATCATTGGCTTTGAGGAAGGGGCAGTTTCTGACACAGTTGGGTATGGGATCCAGGGTGTACCGAAGGCTGTACTGGCCTGCTAGTGGGCATAGCCAGGGTCCAGCTGGTCCCAGGGTAGGATCTAGCTTGCTGTTTGCAGGCTTAGTCTGTAGGCTGTGGGATCATAGTTTTCTGCTTCTGGTGTTTGCCCTCTGGTGGGTCAGGCTGGTCTAGAGGCCTGTGTAAGCTTCCTAGTAGGAAGGGCCAGTGCTTGCCCACTGAGGGGTAGAGCTGGGTCTTGGCCCTCTGGTGGGCAGGGCCATGTCTAGGGGCATGTCTAGAGGTGTCTGTGGGCTCAGGAAAACTTTAAGTGGCCTATCTGCTGGTGGGTGGGATTGGTCCCCTCTCAGTTATTTGGTCTGAGGCATCCCAACACTGGTACCTACAGGCTGTTGGGTGTGACTCACTCTTAGCATTAACAAGCCAAGATGGCAGCCACCAGCATCAGTGTCCATGTGTTTGAATATTTCCCAATATGTGTGCCACCAGTGTGTATGTCCCTAGGGTGAGCTGCAGCCACCCCCTGCTCCTCCTGGAGACTCTCCAAGACCAGGGGGTAGGTCTGGCTCATGCTCCTATCAAATTACACTTTTACCCTTAGTCCTAGTGTGCGTGGGAGTTTATGTGTGCCCTTTAATAAGAGTCATGTCTCTGTTTCCCCTAATCCTGTGGGGCTCCTGCAATTGAGCCCTGCTGGCCTTCAAAGCCAGATGGTCTTGGGGGTCTTCCAAGTCCTGGACCCCTTGGCTGGGCAGTTGACATGGGGTTCAGAACTCTCGCTCCTGTGGGAGAACCTCTGTAATACAACTACTCTCCAGTTTGTGGTTCACCCGCCCAGCGAGTACTGGAGTTGATTGTATCATGAGTTCTCTCTTCCTCGCTTTGGTTCATTCTTTATGTTTTTAGTTGTAGAAGATCTGTTCTGATAGGTTCCAGTCTTTTTCATCACTGGTTGTTCTGTAGATGTGATTTTTGGTATGCTTGTGAGAAGAGGTGAGCTCAGGATCTTTCTACTCTGCCATATGGGTACTCTCTGGTGGGCTCAGCTGCTCAGTCATGTCCAACTCTTTACAACCCCAAAAACTGTAGCCCACCAGGTTCCTCTGTCCATGGGATTTTCCTGGCAAGAGTATTGGAGTGGGTTGCCAGTTCCTCCTTCAGGGGATCTTCCCAACCCAGGGATTGAACCCATGTCTCCTGCATTAGCAGGCAGATTCTTTACCACTGTGCCATCTGGGAAGTTCTCTCTCAGGCACATATATGTAAATGAGTGTAATATCATCTTTTTGTATTGATCTTTTTATCATTGTGTAGGGTCCTTTTTTCTTTATAGCCTTTGTTTTAAAGTCTTTTTTGTCTGATATGAATATTTCTGCTCCTGCTTTCTTATTGTTTCCATTTGCATGAGATGTCTTTTTCCATCCCCTCACTTTCAATCTGTGCAGGTCTTTTGCCCTGACGTGGGTCTCTTGTAGTCAGTATATTCTAGGTTTTTGTTTAATTATCCAATCTGCCTTTCTGTGTCTTCTGATGGGAACATTTAGTCTGTTAGCATTTAAAGTAACTGTTGATATGTTTTTATTGCCATGTTAGACCTCATTTTCCAGTTGATTCTGTATTTTTTCTTTTTCCTTTTATGGTTTGATGATTTTCTTTATTATGCCTGAGTTCTTATCTTACTGGTTTTGGAAGGCTGTTGTATGTCTTTGAAATGTGGTTACCTTACTCAAACACATTCTAAAAGATCTCCATTTTTCTTACTTTTCTCTCCCCATTTTGACTCTGATGTCCTATTTTATATCTTACTGTATATCCTTTTTTCTGTTTATTATAGTTATAATTGATTTCACAGAATTTTTTGATTTTTTTAAATTTATGAACTGGGTTATGTTAAGTACTCGAGTTCTTTTATATATTTGCCTTTCCTATTGTGATTTTTCCCTTTCTTATACATTCTTGCTTTTCTACTTAGAAAAGACCTTTTAATTTCCTTATAAGTTAGGTTTATTATTGCTGTATTTTTTTAGTTTTTTCTTGTCTGAGAAATTCTTTCTCTCGTATTCTAAATGATCTTGCTGGGTAGAGGATCCTAGGTTGCAGGTTTTTCCCTTTCAGGACTGTGAAAATATCTTGCCACTCCCTTCTGGCCTGCAAAGTTTTCTGTAGAGAAATTAGCTGATAGCCTTATAGGGCCTCCCTGTAATTGCCTTTCTTTCCCTCTTTCTGCCTTTAGAATCCTCTTTTAACTTCGGCCATTTTAAGTGATGTGTCTTGGTGTGTGTCTATTTGGGACCCTCTTTGCTTCCCGTACCTGGATATCTGTTTCCTTCTTTAGCTTTGGGAGGTTTCAGCCATAATTTCTTCAAATACATTTTTATCCCCATTTTCTTCTTCTTCTTCTGGAATTCCTATTATGTGTAGGTTAGATGCTTTATATTACCCTGTAGATCTCATGTGTTGCTTCCATTTTTTTTTTTTTCTCTCTTTTCCGACTGTTCTGGTTGAGTGACTTCTGTCACTCGGTCTTTTAAATCACTTATTCTTCTGCAGTTTTTAGTTTGCTATTTATTGCCGTAGGTTGGGTTTTTATCTTGGCAGTTAAGTTGTCTGATTTTGATTGATTCTTCTTTATGGTTTCTAGTTCCTTGTTACAGTGATCTGCACTTCTGTCAGTCATCATTCTTAGTTACTTTAGCACTAAAAAATACTTAATTTTGGCTGTACTGGGTCTTCATTGCTGTGTGCAGGTTTTCTCTAGTTGGGGCAGGTAGGGACTACTCTTCAGTTGGGATGTGTGGTTTTCTTACTGTGATGGTTCATTTGTTGCGGAGCGTGGGCTCTAGGGCATGAGTGTTTCAGTAGTCGCAGCATGCAGGCTTTAGAGTACAGGCTCAGAAGTCGTGGAACATGGGCTTAGCTGCCCCTTGGCATGTGAAGTCTTCCAGGAGCAGGGATTGAACTTGTGTTCCCTGCACTGGCAGGTAGATTCTTCATCACTGCATGTATGTTCAGTCGTTTACATCGTGTCTGACTCTTTGTAACCCTATGAACTGTAGCCAACCAGGCTGCTCTGTCCATGGGTTTCTTCAGGTAAGAATACTGAAGTGGGTTACCATGCCTTCCTCCAGGGGATCTTCCAACCCTGGGATCTAACCCATATCTCCTGCATCTCTTGCGTTGCGAGTGGACTCTATATTCACTGAGCCATACTGGACAACCAGAAAAGTCCTCCTTTTGCATTTTTATTACCTCACCGCTTTTTTGGACTTTGGGTCTGGTAGACCGGCAAGATCTATTTAATTGTTCTTTCAGGAGATTTCTCTTATTCTTTTTTTTTTTCTTTTGTGGCACTGCATGTCTTGTGGGATCTTAGTTCTCTGACCAGGGATTGAACCCAGGCCCCAGCAGTGAAAGTTCCAAGTCCTAACCACTGGACCACTGGGAAATTCCCTCTCTTGTTCTTTTAAATGGGAGTAGTTTCTGTACTTTTAAACTTTACTTACATTTCTTTGGCTCTGTGAATTTAGGAGAAATAGTTATCTACTGTGGTTTTGAAAGGCTGTTTATATGTTGGAGTGTCTCTGTGTAGGCTGTGTTGAGTCCCGTATTTTTGGTGTTCGAGGTGTATTTGGTATGGATACCTGCCACATCTTTTCCCAGGGTGTGCTGGCAGTTGTCCCCTTGACTGAGGGAGTATGTTTGGTGTCTTGGTGACCAGACTGCACTGGATGTGGGCTTAGGCCCCCCTTTGGCTCTGTGGTTGTCACAGTCCTGGTGGGGCAGGGTCTGCTCCCCTTTCGTTGGCTTAGAGACTCCCAGTTTGATTCCAAACTGCAATGTGAAGTAGGTGGGGCTGGAATCCTCCCTCTAGGCGAGGAGTTCCTCCCTAGGAACGTGAAACGTGCGATTCTGTGACACTACCCATAACCAGAGTACACACCCACAGAATCACACTTGTCTCTGCTGTGGGAGCACTGATAATTGGCTCATGCACCAGCTCCTCCTGATTTCAGCATGTGCATGTTTTCAAAGCCCAAGCTAAAGTCTGCCAAGGTTATGAGCTCTCAGAGCTCACTGAAGCTGTCCCCCGTTTTGGGAGCACCAACAGGCTGCTCAGATGTCAGTGTGTGCATGCTCTTAAGATCTGGCACGGCCAGAGCTGTGAGCATGACAGTGAGTCTTCTATGATTGACCTGTGACCCACCCTTCACATTGACATTGGGGCTTCTGTGGTGGACCAGGGCTCCATCGCATGTGCACTCCAGTTGCAGCCTAGTCCACACTCCAGGCCCTCTGAACTGTCTCTGCACAGCCAAACCAAGTTCTCTCCTGTTGTCTGTGCACTGAAGCCTGTTTCATCACCAAGCTGCTTTGCACCAGTAGGTGTGCCTCTTGGGCTGGTAAGTACAGCAGGGTGGCAGCCGTTAGTGCTGGCACCTCTCTATCCTGCTTGGCAGCAAACCAGCCCATGCACACTCCTCTCTGGCCGATTCCAGGCCCCTGCAGCTCCATCCCAGCTACCAGAGGAGGCTCCCAGGGTGAACCTTTCCTCTTTCATGGCTCTTTCCCAGTGTGTAGGTTCTGTTTTGATTTCCTTGTTGTTGTTGTTGTTTTTTTCCTTTAGTCGTATCTGGTCATGTGGGGCTCTTTCTTGCAGCTTTGGTTGTTCAAGATCTTCTTCCAGCTTTCAGTTGGTATTCTGTGAGAATTGTTGTAGATGTAAGTTTTTCCCCACTCTGCTCAGCTTGCAGGATCTTAGTTCCGCACCCTCTGTGGTGGAAGCACAGAGTCTTAACCGCTGGACCACGAGGGAAGTCCCTGTAAAGGTATTTTTGATGTGATGTGGGGTGAGGTAAGCGCCACATCCTTCTACTCTACCATCTTGGTTTCCTAAAACTCCTTCTTTAAAGCTGATGCCATAGTGTTGAACTCTATGCTCACAGGGCAGTGAGTGAGTGTTTTGTTCAGTTGTGAATCACTACAGTTAACCTTTGCAAATACGTTGACAAGGATTAAGTGACAATCAGTTACTTTTGTGCTCAGGACAGGAGTGACTCAAGTCCTGGCAATGACTGTGCATCCCTTGGGACAACACGGCCAGAGTTATCTGTATGTCTATAGGCCTGTTGCACTGGATGATCAGAAAGGAAAATTTATGAGACAGTGAAGTACGAGGCTGATTGTACCAGGGATTTGTTCCTTTATTGCTTTTCTTCAGGAGACTACCTGCCCTGAGCAGTTCGTCTCTGGTCAGATACAAAAGGAGTAATTAAAGAAAGGGAGCTAGCATTTGACCTCAGTGCCTGAGACATTACCACAGGTCCACAGAAACTGCTTGCCTTCTCTGTCGAAGGGTTTTCTAGATTTATCAAAATTTCCACACAAAAATTCAGAAATGGCTAAAAAACATACTACAGTTCAGTGTCTGGTAATGGGGAAGCAAGCCTCTCATATAGGAAATGGGAGCCTATCAAGATGGGAATCAGGTACATAATAATCTCCTGACCTAGAAGTGACTGTAGCATGTATCCACTAAAAGGCAACTGTAAATGAGTATTTGGAGAAGGCAATGGCACCCCACTCCAGGACTCTTGCTTGTGAAATCCCATGGACGGAGGAGCCTGGTAGGCTACAGTCCATGGGGTCTCGAAGAGTAGGACATGACTGAGCGACTTCACTTTCACTTTTCACTTTCATGCATTGGAGAAGGAAATGGCATCCCCCTCCAGTATGCTTGCCTGGAGAATCCCAGGGGCAGGAGCCTGGTGGGCCGCCGCCTATGGGGTTGCACAGAATCGGACACGACTGACGTGACTTAGCAGCAGCAGCAGCAGCAAGTATTTCCCAGGCAGCATAGGATTTTAATTACTGTTATCTGAGTTTAGTGAATTTTTTACAGGGGCACTTACCAATGCATTGTGTGTTATAAAACAGTATTGCTTCTGAGGACATAGGAGAGACTGAGAAACATTCCTCAGGCATTGACCACAGGAAAGATGAGGCAAAAAGAGCAAAAGAGAACAAATGAAAGAAAGAGGAGAGACAGAGACAGACAGATAATGAGAGGTAGAAAAACAAAGACAGACAAAAACTGGTAGAATGAGACAATTAGAGACAAAAGCCAAACAGAGAAAGTGGCAAAATTGATGGGAAGAAGATAGAGAGAGGGTGTGGCCACAAGCTCACTCTGACTTTCAGAAAGCAACCATTTCTCCTAAGTCATGGGTATTTGTATACCATCAAGACGGCTAAAGGAGAAGTGATTATTTTCTTTGATTGCAGATTATGTATTTTCTGAAATTCTGTACTGTTACTAATAGATAAAAGCATTATTATTCTTTACATACATACACTACTATCTTTGAATCAGCTATTTCCATTGGGGATAGATGGGCCATTTTGGGTTTTCACTAGTGTGTTCCCTTGTTTGACCAATTGTGCATCATTGCAAAAGATCTTTGAAAATATATTCCTAAGCACTGATGGGTTCCCTGTTTGTGCTTAGGATTTGTTTCAAAATCAGTAAAGAAGAAATCTTAAGGCAGAGCCCGTTGGTGTCCATGAAAACCCCAATAAGAGAAGGGCAATTGCATCATCATCAAAAGCCTCAGATTTGGAATCAAAGAAAGTACCCAGCATTTCCAAATGCATTGCCTCAGAGGATCTCCTGGAGATATAATCACCTCTGAATATGAATGATAAATGTGTGGCAAAGAATGCTTAGGAGAGAAACCAATGATAATCTAATTCTTGCCCTGTTAGAGCTCCCGATATAAGCATCATGCCCCTGGTTGTAGGGTGCAATGATGCATGGCCAGAAAGTTTTTGACTCTTGTCCCGAAGCTGCCAAGAAGTCAGAATTCCTCTCCTCCACCACCTTGGCAGTTTTATCCTAGGGCTCCTGAGCTAGGGTTGTTGAGTGGGTACTTTTGAGCACTCAGTGGGGAGAAGGGTGGTGAGGAAAAAATACTTATGTATGTATATACATATATGTGTATAAGATAAATTATATAAATGATACTATGTATTATATGTAAATAATGCTGTACTACATGTAAATATACTATATATAATACATACTGTATATAAATGTAATATATACTATATGTAAATGATACTATATTTCATGCATCCTACGCACTGTATGTGCACTTGGCCTAAATTTCTTCTCTTTTTTAATTTATTTTCCTTCAGAATGCTTCCCAAAGGGACCAGGAGAAAGGGGACATTCATCTTTCTATCTCAAACAAGTATCCCTGTGCAAGTTTTCAAGAAGAACCAGTTTCCTGGCATTGCAACTAGGGAAGAATTGGCTTGTCAAACAGGAATTTCAGATTCTCAAGTCTAGGTAAGTTCTCAATGGGAGCAACATGATTTGTCCCATGTGAGGGGTTATTAAACTCTGGGGTAATACTGGATACATGTAGGCTGTAGGGGGGTTATCCTGCTGATTGAAGGCAAAGCTGTGGGTTTTAGAGTCCTGGCATTGCAAGTGAGAGTCCTTCCAAGGTAAGAATTCCCAAATCATATTGGCAGCAGTGCATACCATGTGCAGAATGGCAGGACAAAAGCGGGAGGAGGAGGCGTTGCTCTCTGTAGTCAATACCTTAAATGCTGTTGAAGCTCAGCAGTGCTGTTACATTGCCTGAGAAGCATCTTGGTTATCACAGTGGGAGCACTGAACTGTGTGTGGCAGCATGTTGTCTGCATTGTGTTTGGGGTTTTCAAGGTCATTGAACTTGTGCAGAGCCTGCCCTCTTAAAGGGATTTGTTGTTCAGTTGCTCAGTGTGCAACTCTTTGCAACCCTGACAGCAGCACTCCAGGCTTCCCTGTCCTTCACCACCTCCTGCTGCTTGCTCAAACTCATGTCCATTGAGTCGGTGATGTCATCCAACCATCTCATCCTCTGTCGGTCCTTCTTTTTGTTTTAAATTAATTAATTAATTTTAATTGGAGGCTAATTACTTTACAATATTGTAGTGGTTTTTGCTGTACATTAACATGAATCAGCCATGGGTGTACATGTGTTCCCCATCCTGAACCCCACCTCCCATCTCCCTCCCCATCCCATCCCTCAGGGTCATCTCAGTGCACCAGCCCTGAGCACCCTGTCCCATGCATCAAACCTGGACTGGCGATCTGTTTCACATATGATAATATACATGTTTCAGTGCTATTCTCTCAAATCATCCCACCCTTGCCTTCTCCCACAGAGTCCAAAAGACTGTTCTATACATCTGTGTCTCTTGCTGTCTCGCATATAGGGTCATCATTACCATCTTTCTACATTCCATATATATGCATTAGTATACTGTATTGATGTTTTTCTTTCTGACTTCACTCTGTATAATAGGCTCCAGTTTCATCTACCTCATTAGAACTGATTCAAATGCATTCTTTTTAATGGCTGAGTAATATTCCATTGTGTATATGTACCACAGCTTTCTTATCCATTCGTCTGCCGATGGACATCTAGGTTGCTTCCATATCCTGGCTATTGTAAACAGTGCTGCGATGAACATTGGGGTACACGTCTCTTTCAGTTCTGGTTTCCTTGGTGTGTATGCCCAGCAGTGGGATTGCTGGGTCATATGGCAGTTCTATTTCCAGTTTTTTAAGGAATCTCCACACTGTTCTCCATAGTGGCTATACTAGTTTGCATTCCCACCAACAGTGTAAGAGGGTTCCCTTTTCTCCACACCCTCTTCAGCATTTATTGTTTGTAGACTTTTTGATAGCAGCCATTCTAACTGACGTGAGATGGTACCTCATTGTGGTTTTGATTTGCATTTCTCTGATAATGAGTGATACTGAGCATCTTTTCACGTGTTTGTTAGCCATCTGTGTGTCTTCTTTGGAGAAATACAAAGAAGAAATAACTGTTTAGTTCTTTGGCCAGTTTTTTGATTGGGTCGTTTATTTTTCTGGAATTGAGCTGCATGAGCTGTATATTTTTGAGATTAATTTTTTATATTTTTTGAGATTTTTGAGATTAATTCTTTGTCAGTTGCTTTGTTTCCTGTTATTTTATCCCATTCTGAAGGCTGTCTTTTCACCTTTACTTATAGTTTCCTTCTTTGTGAAAAAGCTTTTAATTAAGTCCCATTTGTTTATTTTTGCTTTTATTTCCATTACTCTGGGAGGTGGGTCATAGAGGATCCTGCTGTGATCTGCCCCTTCTCCTGCCATCAGTCTTTCCCAGGATCAGGTCTTTTCTACTGAGTCAGCTCTTTGCATCAGATGGCAAAAGTATTGGAGCTTCAGCTTCAGTCCTTCCAATGAATATTCAGGACTGATTTCCTTTAGGATTGACTGGTTTGATCTAAGGGCCTCTCAAGAGTCTTCTCCAACAGCACAGTTCAAAGGCATCAGTTTTTCAGGGCTCAGTCTTCTTTTTAAGGGGGGATCACTACAAATTATTGACTTATTTTTGTTTCCTTTGACAATGGTTGTGACACTTCAGTATTCATCTAGTAGTGACTACCTTACTGAACTCACTCTTAAATTTTAATAATTTTTTCTTTGGGATTTCAATACCATACACAATAACAAATTTTATCTTCTGTTTTGCCTTTTTTTTTTTTTTTTTGCTTAACATGTTAGCTAGAATTTCCAGAGATGCTGAGTAATGATGGTGATTCTGGGAATTAAGGCAAGTTTCTGGCTTCAGTGCAAAGATCTCTAATGTTTCAGAGTTATGTGCAATGCTCATTAGTAGGATGGCCTACTAATTTAATATTTAATATTTCTAATTTAAATTTCTCACTTTTCAAAATGTACAAGACGTTTTTAGAGATGCTTTAAATAGCCTACTTCTCTTTTAAAAAACTTTAAATATGTATGAGTAATCTTTCATTTTTCAACAAATTCTCCAAGTATACAGAGGACTAGCCATGCCTGCAGGATCAGTTACAAGTCAAGGAAGAAATCTGGCCTTATTTAATGAACAGTCTTCTTTTTGGTCCAACTAGTATATCCATACATGACTATTGGAAAAACCATAGCTTTGACTAAATGGACCATTGTAGGTAATGTCTGCTTTTTAATATGCTGTATCGGTTTGTTTTAGGTTTTCTTTCAAGGAGCAAGTATTTTTTAATTTCATGGCTGCAGTCACCATCTGCAGTGATTTTGGAGCCCACCAAAAATAAAGTCTGTCACTGTTTCCATTTTCCCCCATCTATTTGCCATGAAGTGATGGGACCAGATACCATGATCTTAGTTTTGTCAGTGTTGAGTTTTAAGCCAGCTTTTTCACTCTCTGTTTTCACTTTCACTAAGAGCCTCTTTAGTTCCTCTTTGCTTTCTGCCATAAAGGTAGTATCATCTGCATATCTGAGGTTATTGATATTTCTCCCAGAAATCTTAATTCCAGCTTGTGCTTCATCCCGCCTGACATTTCTCATGATGTACTCTTCATAGAAGTTAAATAAGCAGGGTGACAGTATGTAACCTTGACGTACTCCTTTCGCAATTTGGAACCAGTCCGTTGTTCCATGCCCAGTTCTAACTGTTGCTTCTTGACCTGCATACCTGTTTCCCAGGAGGTAAGTAGGGTGGTCCAGTATCCCATCTATTTTAGAATTTTCCAGTTTGCTGTGATCCACACAGTCAAAGGTTTTAGCGTAATCAGTGAAGCAGAAGCAGATGTTTATCTGGAATTCTCTTGCTTTTTTCTGTGATCAAATTGTTGGCAATTTGATCTCTGGTTCCTTTGCCTTTTCTAAACCCAGCTTGAACAGCTGAATGTTCACAGTTCACTTACTGTTGACGCCTGGCTTGGAGAATTTTGAGCATTACTTTACTAGCATGTGAGATGAGTGCAATTGTGTGGTAGTTTGAGCATTCTTTGGCATTGCCTTTCTTTGGGATTGGAATGAAAACTGACCTTTTCCAGTCCTGTGGCCACTGCTGAGTTTTCCAAATTTGCTGGCATATTGAGTGCAGCATTTTCACAGCATCATCTTTTAGGATTTGAAATAGCTCAACTGGAATTCTATCACCTCCACTAGCTTTGTTCGTAGTGATGCTTCCTAAGGCTTACTTGACCTCACATTCCAGGATGTCTGGCTCTAAATGAATGATCACACCATCATGGTTATCTAGGTCATGAAGATCTCTTTTGTATAGTTCTTCTTAAAGGGATACCTTAATGATTTGGTGTCTTCCCTATTATCCTCAGTTGGAAGGAGGGACTGTTGCCCCTAGATGAGAACTGTTGTACTCTGTACATTATTGACATAGTGTTTTTGAGAATCAAGAGTCAAGAAGCAGGTCCATGGGCATATGGAGACAGTCTCTGAAAGACTCACATTTGAATCAGGACCTGTATCTGTGCTTCAGGTGGCTTACATCTGTTCACCATGGGTCGGGAGGAACCTCAACCTAATTAGCAGAGCCTCTTTATTGATTTAGTCTAGAAAGTTGGGGGCTGAATCTAGACCCAGGTGATTTTCATCTGGACTCGATACCTACTGGGTCCTGGACCTCTGTCCATAAGAGATGGGCTGGTGAACATACTCAGTGGACATGGGGACTGGATCCATGTATTTTAACTTATGCCAAACCAGGAAAGGCATTGGATCAAAGAAAGGTGATTTTTCATTTGGACCCTAGGCACTGACAAACGCAGGAGTGTTTGGAGCAATGCTGAGGCCCTCAAGCCTAGTGTGTAAGAAAGTGAAGGTGAATCTCTGGCTATTCCCTAGAGGACTCCTAAGGGGGCTGATCTGAAGGCATCCATTTTCAGAAGAGAGGGCAGTACAGGTGCTGGGCAATGTGTGAAGGGCCTGACATTCTGGCCAGTCAGTGGGGGATCTGCTGGAAGCCAAGTGTCTGGTGTTGACCTGATGTGCCCGTCATTTCCAAGGACCAGTTTGCAGATCTAGATCAAATTCCCCTGATTAGGCCTAACCAAAAATGCCCTCTGCCTGACAGACTGGGTCAAATTGATTTGGAATATGTTACTTCTGATGTGCATACCTCCCTTCTTCCCTAGATGTGGTTTTGGAACCGAAGAGCTTGGCACCTGGAGCAGAGCAGAGGTGGGCCTGTGAAGGTCCTGGCACGTACATATGTGCTCAGCTGTGTCCAGCTCTTTGTGACCCCATTGACTACAGCCCGCCAAGCTCCTCAGTCCGTGGAATTTTTCAGGCAGGAATACTGGAGTGGGTTGCCATTTCCTGCTCCAGGGGATCTCTTCATTCCAGTGATCAAACTCAAGTCTCCTGTGTCTCCTGCATGGGCAGGTGGATTCTTTACCACTGAGCCACCTGAGAAGCCCAGAGTTCTTGGCAGAAGGCCCCAATGCCAGGCTAGATCTGATTGTTCTTGGAAACAAAAGCCCACAGTAGCTCTCATCAATTGCCTCCTGCCAGTTTGCTTTAGAGCATCCAATCTTTTGCCACAGCAGCTCCTTTTTTATTCCCCATGTTGTTCCTTGTGTGCCCTCTGCGGGCTGGTCATTGAAGTCCATGGTGGTGCAGCCTACCCAAGCTGTGCAAGGAAGAGAAAACTCTAAACCTCTTGGAACAGTTCCAAGTCACTCCTCAGCAGGACCAAATCTGGGAGTGGGTCTCCACCTACTCACACAGCTCTCTGGCCTCCATCCCAAGGAACATACCAGGAGAGCAACTTGCAGACTGGCTTGAAAGCACTCCCCCTCCAAGACTCTCCTCAGCCTGACCTTGATAGTCCTTAGCCACACTTGTAGGATTTGGCTTGGCCATGCTTATCCCAAGCCACGGAACAGGGGACCCAAGTTGTAATCTCCAGATGGGAGTCTCGGGAAAGAAAGATGCTGCAGCCTGCACACGCTGAGCCTCATGTCCGGCAGTAGCAGGCACTCTCGAGTGAAAAGGACGTCCCCTTTGCTGGACCAGCACCAGCACTCAGCACTTGGAAGCTTATCAAGCCTTTTAGATGAACTCTTGTCAGCCAAAGACATTTAAGAAAAGGTACAACCCTTCCTGAATGTGGATGCATGGGAACAGAAGCCACCAGAAACTCCAGAAGCAGCCCTCAGCGAAGAAAAATTTCAGGCTCTTATTGACATGCTGCCAAGCTGACCAAGGTCTCAGACTTAGGAGGAAGAAAGAAACTTTCTCCTGACCCTCTTTCAGACCTTCTTTCTTGGGATACAGGGCCATCGTGATAGAAAAAAAGGAATAAGCAACACTTAGTGTTTGGGAAACACATGTAGGCAAGAAGACCCATCCTTGACTTGAAAGCCTGAAAGGCTTGTTTCCCCTTTGTCCTGTTGCCTCCTTGAGTGTTTCCCAGCTCCACCTGGATTCTGAGGAAGCTTGGACACCAGGAGAGGCAGCCTTCCTAAAGTTTTAGTGAAATCTCACATTGTAATGACAAATGTGGCCCAGCTCTTCTGTCTGCACCATCCCTGAACTGGAACCATAACAAGAAGATGAGATATAAGAAGGAGTTGTTCACATGTGTTACTTTTCTGGCAAGATTGGAAGGCACATCTGAAGTTTGCTTGGTGTATAGAAGAGGAGGGAATGTGATGTGACTTGAACATTCAGGTCTAGGAACGTGAGCTCTTTTCATGGTGGTGAATGTCAGATCTGGCAACTGGAAGCAACTTAAGCCTCTAACTAGTAATGAGTGCTTCAGAGCTTCAGTCCTTAATACACTGGAGACTTCGCATATTATTTTCCCCTGGAGCATTTTCAATATAAAAAAAAAATGGCAGGAGAAGGTACAATAACATCTCCAACCCATTTCTCTGGAAAGGCTGGGAACCTCACTTTGCTTTGCTTTAGCATGTTTGAATGTATGGGCCTGCATACGTACCTGGAATTTTTCGTTATGGATTTAAAAAAAAAGTCTGTATTCTGACTCTTTGTGGTCTTCCTTCAACAGACCCTGCTCCCTTCCTTTGAAAAGGATACATAGGATTTTCAAGTTGTATGTGACATTCCATTGATTCCACAAGTGTATCTTTGAATTCACTGTGATGTCTTTGTTGTGTTTTGGTTCATTCATACTGCTCTGTCCCATCTTTCCAGTTCTCCTTATTGGTAATTACGTATACATCTACCTCTATTTTCATTTGACAGGAAGACTGTTAGGTGGCTACACATGGTGAGACTGTTAGGTGCCTCTGGAAAAGGGTCTGAGTGTGGTAGCCTCATGACAAATGGGGCTTGAGATTTGGAATGGGACTCCTTGTGGAAAGGATTG
The DNA here is from genome assembly GCF_002263795.3 of Bos taurus. Lineage (NCBI taxonomy): Eukaryota > Metazoa > Chordata > Mammalia > Artiodactyla > Bovidae > Bos > Bos taurus. The sequence goes on along the minus strand of NC_037355.1, from coordinate 12,945,479 downwards.
TGTACTTCAATATAGTGGGAGGAAGACTACATCAAGGGTGGCGAGAAACACTCAGATCCTGTGTTGGCAGGACTTCTGCAGACTGTAGATAGAGCAAAGGGCTATTGTTTAACCCCTTTTGGGTCCAGTGACACCCACATAGTCATCTGATGGCCTGTGCAGAAGTAAATCTGCATGCTCTTGGGATACCCTGGATGCTGTGCATATCAAAGCCTCTGCTCTGGGACTTCGCTGGTGGTCCAGTGGTTGGGACTGCATGCTTCCACTGCAGGGAGCCTGGATTTGATCCCTGGTTGGGGAACTAAGATCCCATGAGCTGCATGGTGAAGCCAAAATATAAAAGCCTCTGCTCTGACAAGCAGCCTACCACTTGAGTTGTCCAGTTGGGAGGTGGTGGAGGTCTGGCAGTCAGTGCTTTGGCAAGAGAAACAATCTAATCAGAAGTTTCAGGAAAGTTTATCAACAAAAACGTCCACCTTCTTGAGGCAAGACTGTCCTGATCCACAAGATGGTCTCATCACTTCCCAATCTCTGGCACCTGAGGACGAAGGACTAGAATCTAGATGTCTTCAAGACATTCTCCTGAGACTTGAAGACAGCTTCTGGTCCTGTTGGCAGCCATCCACAGGTACCACCTGATAACCATCTTTAGAGTGGGCAGAAAATCAAACACACAAAAAAAGGAAAGCAGCCAGAATGACCATTTGGCCTCTGGAGCCATGATTAAGACATAGATCCTGGACCAGCTTGGGGGTTTTATGCCATCACAGATGCTATAGTTGAGGCCCTCCTTCTGCAAAGGAAGTTATTGTGCTCATGCTTGAAGCTTTCTACTCAAGTAACTCCTTGTGCTGTAAGTAAATAAGTCCTAGATGCATTTGAGGGTGGAGAGCAACCTACTGTTTGGGAAGAGTCATGTGCTTCCACAAAACATATGTTTAGTTAAAATAATGGTGTTTTGCCAATGGTGTTTTTGTTGGGCATTCTGCCAGATGTACAGCAAAACAAGCACACTCACATCAGCATTATTTTAACTAATTAATTAAGAGCCGGTGCAATTATTTGCATTCCAAATTCTAAATAGTCTTAATTTTCTTCATCTTAGTCCATATTTTTGAGTTTCATAAACCTGAGTGGCAAAAGAATATACTAAAGTTGGTAATATGTATGTGTTTTAATTTTTGAATCGCCAGGAGTTCAAACTGAATTGAAATGTTGGCATGGTAGTATTTTTCATCCAAATCATTCCTTTCAAACACAGCTGTGTCATCGGTCATCTGAGTTGCTGCATCCCCCTTTTCTTTTTAAACACACAATTTAAGAAATATTAGTTGTCACTTCAGGTCTGTATTTTGTTTTCATGTTGGTATAACGAGATCTGTCTTGGATGCTGTGGGGCTATCATGGTACTTCCCACCTTATTTAAATTGTCTTTTTCTTCTCACAAGTTGTTGAGTCACACCCTTCTTTTCTGCACTTGTGGTTTTCTGATACTCCCAGACCAGAGAAGGAATAACCAGCTACAGATGGTGAGTTTCTCTTTCCTTCAACTATTAAACAGTTATATCTTATTCCCCTTTAGGGGGATATTGTCAGAGAACATTGTTTTATAGATTATGTTGTATTTGTATGGGATGGGCTATTCTTAGCCACACATTCAGTGCTGTGTTGGGCATGTGTTGCTGGAATTCATGGAGAAAATATGACCCAGGTCGACCTGGGAGATGAACCTAGGTAATTGAATCACCTCACCCATCCCCCCAGCCTTGTGCTTGAAATGTGCATTCTGCTTGATTTCCCCAAGAGGTAAGCTTAACAAGGACACACTTTTGAGACAGCAAGGTGTTGTTGGCGCCTGTGGACAGGATAGCTGACTGAACTGTTAAGGCTTCTATTTAATGTTCTTAAAGATTCTGGCATAAAGTAAATTCCTTTGCTTGTTAAACATCTACCTACCTATCTAGTGTGGTTTGCCCCTTTCTTCAGTCTCTGTGGCATGTGAGTAACGGCCTGGGTTTCACTTTACACGCAGGAAGCTCCTGAGTAGTTGAGATCCAAGAGCATGATTGGGTAGACCCTGGCCTTACTCATTCACCCATAGTATTCGAAGTATCATGATCGCACCCTCAAATGAAATGATTTAGAAATGGAACGCAGTGGGTCTCTGAAGATGCCAAGGGAAATGTGTAGTGTACACAGGGAAGTTAGGCTGTTCGTTTTGGAAAGAGCATACCTGAACCTAATCCCGAGGAACCCAGAGTCACAGCTTGCAACTGGAAGCAAACTGTTTAAGTATGTGAAAATTAGAGAGTCCTGAAACAAAATTTAGGTGAAAGGATGATAGCAGCTTCAGAAGTATCTGATACTTCTGGTACTTAAGGCCGCTGAACTTGTTTTTCATTTAATTAACACTTGTCTCACGGGATTCCTTCAAGGTCATAAATTTTGGATGAGGGTTTATGGTAGGAAGCGGTTGAAATAGATAGGAGTGGAACATCTTGTGCTTCCAGAAACTGAACAACTGGCCAGCAGTTTCTGTGTGATCCAGGTAGTTTCCCCAATATGGATTCATCAGCTCATCAAGCGATAAGTTTGCATCAGCACCTGGGCTTTGTTGTTGGATCATCTAAATGATTTGATGCAAAGTATAAGTGACCACTGAGATTGCAGTGACAGGCTTTATCCGGCTGTGTTTCTGGAATAAATTGGGTAAAAAGATTGAGAGTGGCTTGGGCATTTTCTTGAGACAGAAAATGAAGTTGTTAGCCCTGTTGCCCATCAAATGCTTCTCTATCAAAAGTCTTAATTAAAGTTGGCACTGTAAATGTACAGAATGGCACATAAATCTTCAAATATCTTTAATTTAGTTGATAAAAATATGTTTTCCAGGAGACCAAGTTTGGAATTTTGAATTGGTTTGGTTCTTTTTTTGTTGTTTTTATTGTTTTGTTTTCAGTTTTAAGTGGTTAATTTCTGTTGAGTTGATGGAAATAATTAAGAAACAATTCTCAGTAAGAATAGAAGAGAGTTTATTTTTGCCAAACTGAAAACTAGACCCCAGAAGACACAAGTTCCAGATTGACTTGAATTGTCTTCCCCTGGATTACAAAATGGAGGAGGCTTATCAAGGCAAAATCTGCAGCGTTGTACTTAGTTCCATGAGTTATTTCTAAAGAGTTACCATTGGAGCTGGCAAGAAATAAGGGTGGTATAAGTATTGTATTGTAAGTAAGTATTGGTTGAGGTCTGAAACCCTTCCTACTCACAGAGGGAGACCTTGAGACTGTAAGTTTGCAGCTGGCAGCTGCTAGCAGTCCTCTTCTTCTTCTTTTTTTGAAGGGCTAGTTTGTGTCCTGGAGTTTGATACAGTTCAGGAAATTCAGGATCTCAGTGATACAGGAACATGTGTGGAACCACAACCATCGTGGCCATCTGGCTCCAGTTGGAATGCCTGAAACACAGATCTATACTTTTTCATAACAAAGAACAAACATCAAATATGATGGAGTATGTCACTTCAAAGTTTGAAATGAGAAAGATTAGCATGTACACAGCTAGCAGCATGACCTCGCTATCTTCAAAGGGAAACTCATCCTCCAAGGAGTACCAGCCTGGGCATCATCAGAAGGGGGACATTTGTCCTTATCTTGAAAGTAGGTATTGAAAACAATCTAATAAAGGGAGTCTGTGTTTTTTTTTTTTGATAGTTCAAGCAGATGTGCAATGTATATATGACAGGCCATAAGAGAAGTTTTTCTGATTAGCACAAGTATAAGGACTTTCCCATGAGTCAGTTGGAGAAGGAAATGGCAGCTCACTCCAGTGTTCTTGCCTGGAGAATCCTGTGGACAGAGGAGCCTGGTGGTCTACGGTCCATGGGGTCTGCAGAGAATCAGACATGACTGAGCAACTAACATATATCAGTATGTGAAAAATTCTTCCATCAATTTAGTGATAACTTGTTTTTCTCTGGCTTTGCATTTCATTTGCATGTAATTCTGTGGATTGTTTCTTAACGGTTGGTAGATCCCAACAGTGTTGACTCTCATTTTTTCTGATAGGCATATGTCAAGCTCCCAGTGTCCCATTCAGTTAAAAATGGAATGTAATCTCTGGACTTAGAAGTTTCCCACTTGACATAAAGACAGCAGCTAGGCTGGCACCATTGTTTTGTGTCTATATGGAATCTCCTCCCCGCCAAGACTTTTCCCCTTTTCTGTTCAGCAGGCTGACTCCCAGGAGGACTGTGAAGAAGGAGGCTTGTGTGGAGGCCATATCAAAAGTACACTCTGTAAGCAGTGCTTCAAAAGAACCCCTACCCTGGTAAAACTACCAGAGAGCAACTGGCCTGAGAACTTGGCATTCTAGAAAACAGAATTCAGGTAAACTTGAATGTTTTTATTCATTCTCTGTCCACATCCAGAAGCAGTCTGGGCTAAGAAATCTGGAGTCAGTCTTTTAGGTCTGGAAATTTGCTTGTAAGTGTTAGCCTTATGGTGTCATGCAGTGTGAAGAATTAAGTAAAGACAGCCAACACGTGAAAGTGATGTACTAGGAAAAGGGTCTGAGATGAGAGTTTTCTATTGGTTGAACGCCCAATATGCAGTCTGCTACAGGGACTTCAGTTTTGAGGGCACGCTAGAGAGAGGTGCTGCTCTTCAGCTGCTTGAGACAACAGTGACTCCAGTCTTGGCAACGGTTGTTCATCCCTTGGGAAAACATGGCCAGAGTGAGCTGAGTGGCTCTAGGCCCATTCCAGAGGATGGTGAGAAAGAAAAGTCCACGAAACAAGGAAACACGAGGCTTGGTTGTGCCATGGAGTTTGGTCCTCTATTGCTTGCCTTCAGAGAACTGCCTGTGCTGAAGACTTCCTTTCTGGTCAGGTAGGAAAGGAGTAATTAAAGAAAAGAGTGTTTGAGCACAAGGCCTGGCATGCTACAGCATATCAGTAAAGATTGACTGTCTTTCCCCAGAAATTTTTTCTTGGTTTATCAAATTATGCACACACAACATTCAGAAGTGACTGGAAAAATGGACACATATTGTTCTTTGGTCTTCAGTAGTGAGGAAGCAAGGATACTGTTTCACTATTGAAGTCAGTGGCACACGTTTCAAAGATGGGGATTGGGTACATCAGAGTGTCCTGACCTGGAAGGGACGGTGGCCTGTATCCACTAAGATGTAACTAACTGTAGATGAATATTTCCCAGGCAGCATGAGGTTTTAATTATTGTTATCTGGGTTTAGTGAATTTTTGACAGGGGCATTTGCCCCAATGTCTTGTGTGTTATGAAACAGTACTGCCTGAGGTGACTGAAGAGAGACAGAGAAACATTATTCAGGCATAAGTGGGGCAAAAACCCAAAACAGAACAAGTAAGAATAAGAGGAGAAAGAAATGGAGACTGAAGCTGAAAGAGAGGAAAACAGACAGAGACAGGTAGAAAGAGGGAGTAGAGATGGAGACAAAAAGTCTGATACAGCAACTGGCTGGTTTGATGGTAAAAGAAATCGAGAGAGAGAGGATTTGCTAGCGAACTCATTCTGACTGTGGGAAAGCACATATTGTCTCCACTGTCACAGGTCTCAGACTAAAGAAAAAATTATTATTTTCATTGATGCAGATTTTGTATTTTCTGAAATTCTGTTCTCTTATTCTAAGATGAAAGTATTCTTTGGATAGTTATATAAAGTATATATTACAAACATCCATGGATATAATACAGATCTCAGACCTTTGAATCATTAATATTTCCACTGGGGGCAGATGGGCCATACTGGGTTTTCACTAGTTTCCTGGCTTGTTTGTTCTGTTGTAAATCACTGCAGTAGATCTTGGAAATAGGTAAGCTTGATAAGCTGTAGCTTAAATGAGAGCTAGATCATGACCCTTCTCTAGTTTTAGCTGAGGAACTGGCAGTGTTGCATATTCTGGCTCTTGAACCTGAGTGGGAGCTGTGGCTTGAACTTGCTCTGGTGCTATAGTGGGCAGTACAGAGTCTGGGTCTTGAGATGTTTTCAGAGCTTGTTCTGGAGTTGGTGCTATAGCTCCACGAAGAGAAAATATCAATAGGACTGCTTTTCCACATGTCTCAGGAAACTTCTCACTGCCAGTAATTGAAGTTTCAGTCCAAGATGCCATCTACCACCAGGCAGTCCTCCCAGACTACAGTCCAGGGGAAGAGTGATCTGAGCCTCCTCACTGCTCCTGGTCCAGTTCCAGCCTTGGGAGGCTCTGCTCTGTGTGGCCCAGCCCCTTTCTCTCCCCATTTGTCCCCCTCACACACCCTGAGTCCTCCTCACTATCCCCCTCTGCCTCAGTGGGCTCCAGGTGCTCAGGTTGTGCCCAGAGAAGGCAGGCTTGGTGTGCCAGGTCTGAGTCAGGTATGCTGAGTTCTGTGTAAGCCAGTAGCATCTTCGGGGAGGGAAATTATGGGGCTGGTGGAAGTCCTCAGGGTAAAGGTGCCCAGGATGGAAAGATGAACCTGGAGGTTGTTATGCAGGCAGCAGAGTCAGAGGCCAGGCATTTCCTTCCACACTGCTCTCCCAGGACAGCACTGGTTGTGATGTCTAGTGTGACTGTCTGACTCCAAACTAGAATGGAAGCCCTGGAGGGCAGGACTGCTGTCTGCCTGATACATTAAATGTTGGGTGTTCCTAGAAAAGCATCTGCCTCTAGTGAGCCTTCTTCTATATTTGAAGAGTGAGACCAACCAGCCCCATCATATGCATCTGAGTGGCCTGCGGTCCCACTGCTCGCCTCCAGTGGTCCTTGCTCTTATTCATCCAGAACACAGAACCCTTACTGGAATCACAAATCACCTTTTAAAATGGGAAAACAGCTCAGCCCAAATCCACAAGGACAGTGGCAAATGAGGTAGAGATTTCCTCAAGGGGAATAAATAAATGATCAGTTAGCACAACCGCAGACCTTTCCATGGGGCCAGGTCCCTAGAAAGCATTTTCCATGAAGAACCCGCTTGGTCTCCACAATCACCCCACGAGGCTGGTCCTCCCTTTACCCTAGTGTGTAGAGGATCAAACAGGCTCAGAGAGGTGAAGTGACATTCCAAAACCTCTCAGCTAGGAGGTGGCTGAGTCCCCAGTGTCCCACGGGGGGCACAGTGCTCACCTTGTAAAGAGAAGGTCCAGCACCTGCTGGAGGCTGGCAAAAGCCCTGTAGATGCCCAGGAATGTGGGGAGATGGGAGGGGTCCCTGCCCAGGAAGGCAGGCACCAGGTTCCCCATCAGCGTCTCCATCCTGCCTCCCTGGATACTCCATAGCATGCAGGTCTCATTCCTGTCCTCTGTGGACACATATTCACAGCAGAGACTTCTGGAATGGCCTACTCTACAATATTTCAAGGAAGCTTAATTTAGGCTTGCTTCTGGGAACTACTCTGATCCATAACATGGTAACTGGCAAGACCTTATCCCAAATTAGTCTCTTGAAATATTACAGCAGCGCTCCTTTGTAAGGTATAATTCATTTTTTCTTTTTGGTTTTTCCTTTTGATTGTGGTCTCTAGGATTAATGTAGCTTCCACATAATTTGCAGTGCCTGTGGATACTTGCTGGGTTATGCTAGAGGCAAAAGCAGGCCCATCATCTCTTGGAAGGGTATTGTTGTTGTTCAGTCACTAAGTCATGTCCGACTCTTTGTGACCCCATGGACAATAGCATACTAGGCTTCCCTGTCCTTCTGTGTCTTCCAGGGTTTGCTCTAACTCTGGTCCATTGAGTCAGTGATGCTGTCTAACCATCTCATCCTCTGCCACCTTCTCCTCAGGGTCTTTTCCAATGAGTCTGCTCTTCACATTAGGTGGCCTAAGTATTGGAGCTTCAGCTTCAGCATCAGTCCTACCAGTGAATATTCAGGACTGATTTCCTTTAGGATGGACTGCTTTGATCCCTTGCAGTCCAAGGGACTTTCAAGAGTCTTCTCCAGCACCACAGTTCAAAAGCATCAATTTTTCAGCACTCAACCTTCTTTATGGTTCAACTCTCACATCTGTACATGATTTCTGGAAAAACCATAGCTTTGACCTGGAAAAACCTATATAGACCTTTGTCTGCAAAGTAATGTCTCTGCTTTCTAAATATGCTATCTAAGTTTGTCATAGCTTTCCTTCCAGGGAGCAAGTGTCTTTTAATTTCATGGCTGCAGTCACTGCAATGATTTTGGAACCCAAGAAAACAAAATCTGTCACTGTTTCCACTTTTATCCCTTCTTCTTGCCGCAAAGTGATGGGCTGGATACCATGATCTTTTTTGAACATTGAGTTTTAAGCCAGCTTTTTCACTTTCCTCTTTCACCCTCATCACGAGACTGCTAATTACTCTTCACTTTCTGCCATTAGAGTGGTATCATCTGCATATCTGAAGTTGTTTATATTTCAGGGTGTTAAGCAGCCCAAATCTGGGCGTAATTTTCTTTCTTTCTTTTTTTTTTAAGATCCTCCTTCAAGCTGTTTTATTGAGATGTAATTGAGATATAACACTGTGTAAACTTAAGGTTTACAAAGTCTTAATTTGATACATTTATATATGGCAAAATGATTACAATTACCTCCTTAGCTAATAATAACAAGATGGAGATCTTGTCACATCAGTCAGTTCAATTCAGTTGCTCAGGCATGTCCTACTCTTTGTGACCCCATGGTCTGCAGCACAGCAGGCTTCCCTGTCCATCAACAACTCCTGGAGCTTGCTCAAACTCATGTCCATCGAGTCAATGATGCCATCCAACCATCTCATCCTCTGTCATCCCCTTCTCCTCCTGCCTTCAATCTTTCCCAACATCAGGGTCTTTTCCAAGGAGTCAGTTCTTCGCATCAGGTGGCCAAAGTACTGGAGTTTCAGCTTCAGCATGCTGCTGCTGCTGCTGCTAAGTCACTTCAGTCGTGTCCGACTCTGTGCGACCCCATAGATGGCAGCCTACCAGGCTCCCCCGTCCCTGGGATTCTCCAGGCAAGAACACTGGGGTGGGTTGCCATTTCCTTCTCCAATGGGGGTAATTTTCTTAAGGAGGGCTTTAATTTTATCTGAGCTGCCTGGTATTTTTGAGACGTTGACCTGCAGGAGAAGTGACCCTCTTGTGGCTTGAGAACTGCTTTTCCTTTGCTGCCTTTCTTTGCAGCTTGGTCAGTTGACTAGCCTTTTTATTATGAGTTTTGCCCTTTTGGTGACCTGGGCAGTGCATTATGGCCAATCATGAGGGCTTATGGACTGCTTGTAATAGTGACAGGATTTAAGAAGCAGGCTTTAAGTCTTTGCTGTTTCAAGTGAGGAGCCCCCTCTCTTTCCAGGTTGCCCCGTGGGCATGTTCTTTGGAGAATATATAGCAAGTGTCTTTGTGTCTGTTTACTCACTTCCCTTCAGTGAGTGGTAAGGCTCTTTTGGAGCAATGGTTTCTGCCTCCTGGTCTGAGCTCCCTGGGGATTGCTTCAACAGTCTTTTTAAGGGTTACTAACATACCCATCACATTGCCTACCTTGGTCCGTGGTGCTGCTTCCATTGGTGAACAGTTCCATACCTGGCTCAGCTGAAGGTTGGTAACTTCAGTCAGTCTGCTGGAGTATACTAGCTTGATGACATGTAGGCAGTCATGCTCTTGGGATTGTGCAGCATTAATCTGGAGCAGTGTGACTGGATTTAGGGCTGAACTGACCTGAGGTTTTACATTGGAATTGTCTAAGGGAATGGCTTAGTATTGGGTTGGCCAAAAAGTTTCTTAAGTTTTTTAAGTAAAAAGACACATTTTTTATTTTCACCAAGAACTTTATTGAACAATGTATTTACTGTTTTGTTCCAATACCTATTGTCTTTTTTCAGGCAAATTTATAATTTCATCTTCCTAAAACTTTTATCTTTTTGAACAAATAACTGTTTTAAGGTGCCTTTTACAGTCTTCCAGGGAATTGAAATTTTTTCCATTAAGAGAATTTTGGAAAGACTAAAATAAATGGACATCTGAAGGACCAATGTCTGGTGAATACAGGAGATGAGTCAGAACTTCCTAGCTAAGCTGTGACAGTTTTTCCTGGTCATCAAAGAAACATGTGGTCTTGCGTCACCCTGGTGGAAGATTATGCCTTTTCTGTTGTTGAATTCCAGATGCTTTTCATTGAGTGCTGCCTTAGTTGATCTCATTGGAAAAGTACTTCCTGGAATTAATCGTTTGGTTTTCCGAAGGAACTCGTAATAGAGGACTCCCTGCCAGTCCCACCATATACACAGCATCACTTTCTTTGGTGTGGTTGGTGGTGGTTCATTTTGCTTGCCTTAGAAACTCTTCCATTCCACATTATTTTGCCATATTCCCTTTTTATTGCCAATCACAATTTGTTTTTAAAATGTTTCCATTATGTTTTAGTAGAGAATCACATGCAGAAATACAGTAATTAAGAATTTTTTTTGCTTATGTTGAACCCAAACATCAAAGCGATTAAAGTGGTACAAATAATTTTCAGTGCTTGATTTGGAAATTTTGAGTATTTTGGTTAATTCATGTGTAGTATAATGTTGGTTGTTCTCAGTTCATGTCCCGATTTGATTGCTGTCGATTTCAGCTGGTCTACCTGACTGTGGAGCATCATCCAGTGAGAAACTTTGCAGATCACTTTGGACACATTCAGTCACAGCACCTTTTCCATACACCACACACATCTTTTTTTGCTTTTCAGTTGAGTTTTTACCTTTCTTGAAATAATAAAACGTAATATGATGGAAATGCTTTTTTCTTCCATTTTCAATATTAAAATGGATACACAAAAATTCACCAAATTTAGCAAGTTTGTTTTTTTTTTTAATGCACCTGTCACAATACAGTCTAACAAAATTGTTTTAAGTGAAGTTGAAGATAACTCAGTGCTACTATAGCCATTTTGTGGAAAAGACCAATGAAACTTTTGGCCAACCCAGTACTTTCCCATTCTCCCAGAAGCCAGCCAGTAGTCCCCTTTTTGTTCCAATAAAGAAAGGACATGCTGAGGGACATACACAGTGGGAGTTGCCCCAGGGTAAACTACTCAGCTTCTTGAAGTGTGTCACAAATAGCTGGTACAGCTCAAAGGCAGAGGGGCTATCCTTTAACAGTCTGTTCTAGTTGTTTTGAAGAATAGGCAATGCATGGAGGGATATTCCCCATAGTTTGTATTAATACCCCAAGACATGCCTTGTCTCTCCTGGACATACAGTTTGAAAGGTTCCTTTAAGTCTGATAATTCCAAAGCTGGGGCTGAGACTGACTTTGTTTTTGTTGTTTCAAAGGCTGTTTGAAACTTACTTTAATCCAAGTAAGGGGCTCAGGATCATGTCCCTTTAAAGATTAATAGAGGGGCTTTCTTTGAGCCCCTATTTCTGGATCCGATCCATAGCCAGCAGAACCCTGCCATTCCCAGAAAGCCCCTCAGATGTCTGCCAGTCTTGGGTGTTCCCAACCCTGGAGTTACCTGTTTTCTCTCAGGCAGAAGATGCTGCTGTCCTTGGGAAACAGCAAAGCCTAGATGCACGGCTTGTTGATTCAATATTTGGGTCTTCTGGGGAGACCTTATGTCCACTCTTGGCCAAATAGTTGAGGTTTCTGATGATATCAGTATTTTGCAGACACTTAACCATGTGTAGGGCTTGCTATGAGTAAATTGTCCACATTTTGGAATAAGAGTCCTTATCTAGTATTAAGTTTCTAAAGTACCTAGCCAACATTTTCCTCAAAGAAGGTGGGGGAATTTTTTCAGTTGGAGGATAATTAAAATTATTTAATTGCTTTACAGTGCTGTACAACAAGGTGAATTAGCTGTATATATACATAAACCCCTTCCCTCCCCTACCATCCCACCCATCTAGGTTACCACAGAACACTGAGTTGAGATTCCTAAACTATACAGCGGGTTCCCACTAGCTGTCTATTTTGTACATGAAAATGCTCACATGTCAGTCCCAGTCTCCCACTTCATTCCCACCACCATTTCTACACATTCATTCTCTACATCTGCATCTCTGTTCCTGCCCTGCAACTAGGTTCATCTATACAATTTAGATCTAGACTCCATATATATGTGTTAATATATGATGTTTCTTTTTCTCTTTCTTACTTCACTCTGTATGACAGACTCTAGGTTCATCCACATTTTCTATAAAGGACCCAGTTTTCTTCCTTTTTGTGAGTAATATTCCACTGTATATGTACACCACATCTTCTTTATCCATTCATCTGTTGATAGATGTCTAGGTGTTTCCATGTCTTGGCTATGTAGATAGTGCTGCAGTGAACACTGGGGTACGTGTGTCTTTTTGAATTATGGTTTTCTCAGGGTATATACCCAGTGGTGGGATTGCTGGGTCGTACGGTAGTTCTCTTTTTAGTTTAAGGAATCTCCATGCTGTTCTCCATAGTGGCTGTATCAGTTTACACTCACACTAATGGTGCAAGAGGTTCCCTGGTCTCCACACCCTGCCTAGCATTTGTATATTTTTTTTGACGGAGGCTGTTTTGACGGGTGTGAATTGATACCTCCTTGTAGTTTCGATCCGCATTTCTCTAATAGTGAAAGGTGAGCATCTTTTCATGTATCTCTTGGCACCTTTATATCTTCTTTGCAGAGATGTCCATTTAGGTTTTCCACTGATATTTTGATTGGATTATTTGTTTTTTTTCATACTGAGCTCCATGAGATGTTTGTATATTAATCACTTGTCAGCTGCTTTGTTTGCAGATATTTTCTCCCATTAGGAGGGCTGCCTTTTGGTCCCATTTATGGTTTCCTTTGCGGTGCAGAAACTTCTAAGTTTAAATAGATCCATTTGTTTATATTTTTATTTTCATTACTCTAGGAGGTGAGTCTAAAAAGCTTGGTCTGGTTTAGTTAAAAATATTCCTCCCATGTTTTCCTATAAATGTTTTATAGTGTCTAGAAGGCAATGGCACCCCACTCCAGTACTCTTGCCTGGAAAATCCCCTTGATGGAAGACCCTGGTAGGCTGCAGTCCGTGGCGTCGCAAAGAGTCTGACGCGACTGAGCGATTTCACTTTCATTTCTCACTTTCATTCATTGGAGAAGGAAATGGCAACCCACTCCAGTGTTCTTGCCTGGAGAATCCCAGGGACGGGGGAGCCTGGTGGGCTGCCGTCTGTGGGGTTGCATAGAGTTGGACACGACTGAAGTGACTTAGCAGCAGCAGTCTTACATTTAGGTCTTTAATCCATTTTGAGTTTATTTTTTTGTATGGAATTAGGGAGTGTCTGAATTCATTCTTTTACATGTATCTCTCCAATTTTCCCAGCACCACTTATTCAAGAAACTGTCTTTTCTTGCCTCCTTTGTGATAGATTCCGTTCAGTTAACTCCTCAGTTGTGTCTGACTTGGCAACCCCATGGACCGCAGCACGCCAGGCCTTCCTGTTCATCACCAACTCCTGGAATTTACTCAAACTCACGTCCATTGAGTCAGTGATGCCATCCAACCATCTCATCCTCTGTCATCCCCTTCTCCTCCTGCCTTCAATCTTTCCCAGCATCAGAGTCTTTTCAAATGAGTCAGTTCTTCACATCAGGTGGCCAAAGTATTGGAGTTTTAGCTTCAACATCAGTCCTTCCAATGAATATTCAGGACTGATTTCCTTTAGGATGGACTAGTGTGAATTCCTTGCAGTCCAAGGGACTCTCAAGAATCTTCTCCAACACCACAGTTCAAAAGCATCAACTCTTCAGCATTGCTGCTGCTGCTGCTAAGTCGCTTCAGTCGTGTCCGACTCTGTGCGACCCCATAGACAGCAGCCCACCAGGTTCCCTCGTCCCTGGGATTCTCCAGGCAAGAACACTGGAGTGGGTTGCCATTTCCTTCTCCAATGCATGAAAGTGAAAAGTGAAAGTGAAGTCGCTCAGTCGTGTCCAACTCTGTGGACCCCATGGACTACAGCCCACCAGGCTCCTCCATCCATGGGATTTTCCAGGCAAGAGTACTGGAGTGGGGTGCCGTTGCCTTCTCCGCTTTAGCATTGAGCCTTCCTTATAGTCCAACTCTCATATCCATACATGACTACTGGAAAAAACATAGTCTTCACTAGATGGACCTTTGTTGGCAAAGTAATGTCTTTGCTTTTTAATATGCTGTCTAAGTTGGTCATAACTTTTCTTCCAAGGAGTAAGAATCTTTTAATTTCATGGTTGCAGTCACCACCTGCAGTGATTTTGGAGCCCCCCAGAATAAAGTCTGTCAGTGTTTACCCATCTATTTGCCATGAAGTGATGGCACCAGATGCCATGATCTTAGTTTTCTGAATGTTGAGTTTTAAGCCAACCTTGTCACTCTGTTTCACTTTCATCAATAGGCTCTTCAGTTCTTCTTCGCTTTCTGTCATAAGGGTGGTGTCATCTGCATATCTGAGGTTATTGATATTTCTCCCAGCAGTCTTGGTTCCAGCTTGTGCTTCTTCCAGCCCAGCGTTTCTCATGATGTACTCTGCATATAAGTTAAATAAGCAGGGTGACAATATACAGCCTTGACGAACTCCTTTCCCTATTTGGAACCAGTCTGTTGTTCCATGCCCAGTTCTAACTGTTGCTTCCTGACCTGCATACAGGTTTCTCAAGAGGCAGGTCAGGTGGTCTGGTGTTCCCATCTCTTTCAGAATTTTCCACAGTTTATTGTGATCCACACAGTCAAAGGCTTTGGCATAATCAATAAAGCAGAAATAGATTTTTTCTGGAACTCTCTTACTTTTTTGATAATCCAACGAATGTTGGCAATTTGATCTCTGGTTCCTCTGCCTTTTCTAAAATCAGCTTGAACATCTGAAAGTTCACAGTTCACGTATTGTTGAAGCCTGGCTTGGAGAATTTTGAGCATTACTTTACTAGCGTGTGAGATGAGTGCAATTGTGTGGTAGTTTGAGCATTGTGTGGTTTTATCTCTGGGTTTTCTGTCCTGTTCCTTTGATCTGTATTTCTGTTTGTTTTTTTTTTTTTGCCAGTTCCATACTTTTCTTAATCCTGTTGTTTTGTAGTACAGTCTGAAGTTGTCTGATTCCTCCAGCTCCATTTTTCTTTCTCAAGATAGCTTTGGCTATTTGAGGTCTTTTGTGTTTCCTCCCATACAGATGTTAAAGAGCTTCCATACAAAGGGTAAAGGGTGGCGCTAGTGGTGAAGAACCCACCTGCCCATGCAGGAAACTTAAGAGTCGCGGGTTTGAACCCTCGGTCGGGAAGAAACCCTAGAGGAGGGCATGGCAACCCACTCCAGTATTCTTGCTTGGAAAATTCCATGGACAGAGGAGCCTGTCGGGCTACAGTCCATAGGATCACAAAGAGTTGAACACAACTTAAGCAGCTTAGCACTCATGCACAGATGGTAAAATTTTGGGGTCTAATTCTGTGATAAATGCCATTGGTAATTTGAAAGGGATTGCATTGAATCTGTAGGGTGCTTGGTATGGTATAGTCATTTTCACAATATTGATTCTTCCAATCCAGGAGTATGATATTTGTGTCATCTTTGATTTCTTTCATCAGTGTCTTATAATTTTCTGAGTACTGTTCTTTTACCTTCTTAGGTAGGTTTATATCTAGGTATTTTATTCTTTCTGTTGTGATGGTAAATGGAATTGTTTCCTTAATTTCACTTCTGATTTTTCATTGTTAGTGTATGGGAATGCAAGATCTTCTGTGCATTAATTTTTAAAAAATTTTATATATTTTCCCTTTCTTCTTTCCCTCTCCTTAGTCAGGTTTTTAATTTGTTTGTCTGTATCAGATCTTAGTTGTGTCATGTGGGATCTTTCTTTGCAGTGCACAGACTCTCCAGTTGTGGCACTCAGGCTTAGCTGCTCCATAGTATGTGGGATCTTAGTTCCCCAACCAGGGATTAAACTCATGTCCCCTGCATTGCAAGGCAGATTCTTAACCACTGGACCACCGGGGAAGGCCCCTATGCATTAATTTTATATCCTGCAACTTTAACAGATTCATTGATTAGCTCTAGTTTTTTGGAGACATGTTTAGGATTTTCTATGTATAGTATCATGTCATCTGCAAACAGTGACAGTTTTACTTCTTTGCCAATATGGATTCCTTTTATTTCTTTTTTCTGTCTGATTACTATGACTAAGACTTCAAAAACTATGTTGAATAATAGCAGGAGTGGACATCCTTGTCTTGTTCCTGATCTTAGAGAAAATGCTTCCAGGTTTTCACTGTTGACAATGAGGTTTGCTTTGGGTTTCTTGTATATGGCCTGTTTTATATTGAAGTAGGTTCCCTCTATGCCCATTTTCTGGAGAGTTCTTATCATAAATGGGTGTTGAAATTTGTCAAAGCCTTTTTTTTTCATCTGTTGAGATGATCATATGATTTTTATTCTTTACTTTGTTAGTATGGTGTATCACATTGATTGATTGGTATATTGAAGAATCCTTGCATCCTTGGGATTAATCCCATTTTCTCATGGTGTGTGATCCTTTTAATGCGTTGTTGGATTCTGATTACTAGTATTTGTTCAAGATTTTTACATCCGTATTCATCAGTAATATTGGTCTGTAATTTTGTTTTTTGTGTGATGTCTTTGTTTTTGGTATCAGGGTGATGGTGGCCTTGTAAAAGGAGTTTGAGATTGTTCCTCCCTCCACAATATTTTGGAAGACTTTGTGAAGGATAGATGTTAGCTCTCCTCTAAGTGTCTGATAGAAATCGCCTGTAAAGCCATCTAGTGACTTTGATTTATTGGAAGTTTTAAAATTGCAGTTTAACTTTCATTACTGTGTTCAGTCTGTTTGTATTTTCTATTTCTTCCTGGGAGCAGAATTTGCGTCTTCTCACAATTAGGGAACCTAAGGAGATGGGATCAAGACCATGCCCATGGAAAAGAAATGCAAAAAAGCAAAATGGCTGTCTGGGGAGGCCTTACATAGCTGTGAAAAGAAGAGAAGCGAAAAGCAAAGGAGAAAAGGAAAGATATAAGCATGTGAATGCAGAGTTCCAAAGAATAGCAAAAAGAGATAAGAAAGCCTTCCTCAGCAATCAGTGCAAAGAAATAGAGGAAGACAACAGAATGGGGAAGACTAGAGATCTCTTCAGGAAAATTAGAGATACCAAGGGGACATTTCATGAAAGATGGTCTCGATAAAGGACAGAAATGGTATAGACCTAACAGAAACAGAAGATATTAAGAAGAGGTGGCAAGAATACACAGAAGAACTGTAGAAAAAAGATCTTCATGACCCAGATAATCACAATGGTGTGATCACTAACCTAGAGCCAGACATCCTGTGGGCCTTAGAAAACATCACTATGAACAAAGCTAGTAGAGGTGATGGCATTCCAGTTGAGCTATTTCAAATCCTGAAAGATGATGCTGTGAAAGTGCTTCACTCAATATGCCAGCAAATTTGGAAAACTCAGCAGTGGCCACAGGACTGGAAAAGGTCAGTTTTCGTTCCAATCCCAAAGAGAGGCAATGTCAAAGAATGCTCAAACTACTGCACAGTTGCACTCATCTCACATGCTAGTAAAGTAATGCTCAAAATTCTCCAAGCCAGGCTTCAGCAATACATGAACCGTGAGCTTCCAGATGTTCAAGCTGGTTTCAGAAAAGCAGAGGAACCAGAGATCAAATTGCTGACATCCTCTGGATCATGGAAAAAGCAAGAGAGTTCCCAGAAAAACATCTATTTCTGCTTTATTGACTATGCCAAAGCCTTTGACTGTGTGGATCACAATAAACTGTGGAAAATTCTGAAAGAGATGGGAACACCAGACCACCTGACCTGCCTCTTGAGAAACCTGTATGCAGGTCAGGAAGCAACAGTTAGAACTGGGCATGGAACAACAGACTGGTTCCACATAGGAAAAGGAGTACGTCAAGGCTGTATATTGTCACCCTGCTTATTTAACTTATATGCAGAGTACATCATGAGAAACACTGGACTGGAAGAAACACAAGCTGGAATCAAGATTGCCGGGAGAAATATCAATAACCTCAGATATGCAGATGACACCACCCTTATGGCAGAAAGTGAAGAGGAACTCAAAAGCCTCTTGATGAAAGTGAAAGAGGAGAGTGAAAAAGTTGGCTTAAAGCTCAACATTCAGAAAACGAAGATCATGGCATCAAGATCATGAAGTGATTGTCCCATCACTTCATGGGAAATAGATGGGGAAACAGTGGAAACAGGGTCAGACTTTATTTTTTTGGGCTCCAGAATCACTGCAGATGATGACTGCAGCCATGAAATTAAAAGACGCTTACTCCTTGGAAGGAAAGTTATGACCAACCTAGATAGCATATTCAAAAGCAGAGACGTTACTTTGCCAACAAAGGTCCATCTAGGCAAGGCTATGGTTTTCCAGCGGTCATGTGTGGATGTGAGATTTGGATTGTGAAGAAGGCTGAGAGCCAAAGAATTGATGCTTTTGAACTGTGGTGTTGGAGAAGACTCTTGAGAGTCCCTTGGACTGCAAGGAGATCCAACCAGTCCATTCTGAAGGAGATCAGCCCTGGCATTTCTTTGGAAGGAATGATGCTAAAGCTGAAACTCCAGTACTTTGGCCACCTCATGTGAAGAGTTGATTCATTGGAAAAGACTCTGATTCTGGGAGGGATTGGGGGCAGGAGGAGAAGGGGACGACAGAGGATGAGATGGCTGGATGGCATCACTGACTCGATGGACGTGAGTCTGAGTGAACTCCGGGAGTTGGTGATGGACAGGGAGGCCTGGCGTGCTGCGATTCATGGGGTTGCAAAGAGTCAGAC
Source organism: Bos taurus (assembly GCF_002263795.3). NCBI lineage: Eukaryota > Metazoa > Chordata > Mammalia > Artiodactyla > Bovidae > Bos > Bos taurus. Next base: position 12,926,733 of record NC_037355.1, on the reverse strand, counting down.
ATGACTGAATGACTGAACTGAACTGAACTGAAGGAGATGGGGTGTGGTGGGGGGGCCTCAGACACCTAAGGGGACAGGAGGAGTCCCGGCGTGACCTGGTAGGATATGAGAAGGAAGAATGGAAGTGGGGAAAGTGGAGGTAGGACTGGACTGGTGCCCCTGAGTGGGGGCTGGGGGAGGGGAGAGGATCGGTGGCGCCTACTCATAAGGCTTAGAGGGGCATATTCAAAAGGAGCAGATCATTGCAGATGAGGAGGGACCTTCGAGGGATCAGAGGATAAGGTGATCAGTATTTCCACCAACTGCTTGGGGCCTGGTGAGCCTGTTGAGGATCCTGGGTCTGAGTGGTTCCCACTAAGGCCTCGTCTGGCCGTGTGGATCCTGTGCCATCCTCCAGGGCCTATTCTAAGCCTCGCCTCTGCCAAAACCTCCTCTGGCCATGCTGGTCCATGTGGGCTGAGTGCTGCTCCCTCCAAGGCCTCCCCCAGCTGTGCGGGCCCTAGCTGGCCTGCATGGGCATGTGTGATCTGAACCAACTCCAGGAACAGATGCTGGTACAGAGGTGGGGCTGACACTACCTGGAGGTTTTGGAAGCCTACTGGGGAGGTGAGGGTAGGCTGTAGCTCACCTCTGGGGCAAGGACACTGTTAGAGGAGGTACCAGGGAATTTAAAAATTTTTATTATTTATTTAGTTTGCTGTTGTGGTTTTGTTGTTTCATTTTTACTTATGTATTTTATTTATTTTTGGCTGCATGCAGGCTTTTTCTAGTTGCAAGTAGGGGCTACTTTGTTGTGGTGCCCAGGCTTCTCATTATGGTAGCTCAGCAGTTGGGGCTCGTGGGTGCTAGAGTGCTCTGCAGCATGTGGAATCTTCCCAGACCAGGGATTGGACCCGTGTCCACCACATAGCAGGCAGATTCCCAACCACTGGACCACCAGGAAAGTCCTGTTGTTTCATTTTTATGGTTATTTTTTTTCTAATATATTAGTTTTAAAGTTTTTATTTTATTTTTTATTCTTTGTTATTCTGCTCTTTTCTGTTTTTTATTGTTGTTAGCGTCTTGTAAGGTCATGGTTCTCAGGCCAGGAGTTGGGCCTGAGCTTCTATGGTCGGAGTGCCTAGTCCAAGGTAGGGGAGTTCTTAAATCCTGGAGTCAGGACTATCCAACTATACTGTTGGGCCACCTGTTTTTCTGGGTCCTGCCATTCAGAAGCAAATAGATGTAGTGATTTTCCTGCAATAAGAATGCAGAGGGGAAAAAAAACAAACATCCTTCAAGTTCAAAATTGAGAACTAGCTGTATTCTTCCAGAATAGTTGTGAGCAGAATGTGTGGATTAGGTACCACAGGGACAAATCTTGGACTGTTTCATTCATAGCCCTTAAGCTGTAGAAAAATTGATACTCTGATGAGTTTGGCTTTTTGACTTGAAGAATAGGGTTGTTATATGGGGACCTGCAAAGTTTAATTGATCCTTTTTCCAAAAACTTAAAAAAAAAAATGTCTGAATTCTCTTTTGGGCCTCTTGCCTCAGAGGATATTGTTTTAGATTCTGTGTCCCAGGGGCCCTTTCTAATGGGAGTTGTGTTGGTCATGCATTTTTGGCCTTCCCTGGGGTGCCATCAGCCCACACTTCCAGCGTTACGTTTTCGTAGACTTTGTGGGGAATGAGCCCTGTCTTGTTGGGGTGTCCATGAGTTTGTATGCTTAAACTGTGCTCTGATGGGACCCTGACATCAGGCTGTTCTGGTGAAAAAGTTACTTAAGCATTTAATTTACAATGGAGAGAGTGGTCTAAAAGAAAGATCGACCATGCTGGCATAAATAAGATACTGTGTTTCAGGGTGAGATCCCCTAATTGGCATTCTAGATGTTGTAAGAAAGAACAGTTTTGTACTTCTCCAGAAACTCCTGTGACCAGAATGGATTCAGATGTTTTCTGTGCTGCCTTGGTGTTTACCAGAGAGTATGCTTCACTCATTTATCAGGAAATCAATTTATCCCCTACTGTCAAAGTTACTTGGGGCTCCTGTTGGGAAATTGGAATTGGATGCCTCAAGTCCAGGGGAGCCCTGAGCCTCCTTATTCATCATCAGAGTATTACTGTCTTTCTGTTACGTAGAGAGGAAACACCATCCTCATGTAATAACATATGAGAGGCTCCTGTCTTTTGTTTTCCTCATTTTTGGCCCAGGGTGGTCTTTTTTCCAATCCCATTCCTGCATGCAGTAAGCACCTTGCTCCCTCCCCAGCGGTGGCTTTCCTTTCTTCAGGTTACTTACTTTCTGGGAATCCAGCGCTGCTGCCAGAGAAGTGGCCTTCCATTTTGCTTCATCTTCCTTCTGTCACTGTTCCCGGTTTTTGAACATTTTAAAAGCAACATCTACCAATTGAGAAAAAGTTGTTCCAAACGCACCATCTATTTTTTGTAATTTTCTTCTTATATCTGGGATACTTTGCCTAGTAAAGGTCATGTTTCCCATTCTTATATTTTGGGGGACCTTGGGGTCTACATCAGTGTAGCACCTGCAAGCTTGATACATTCTTTATAGAATCCCTCATGGATCCTCATTGGGTTTTTTTGTGTATCTCCTGAATTTTGTTTAATCTCTTTCCGTATCCCTTGCATTGCAGGGCAGGTTCTTAACTGGATACCCAGGAGTCCCTACCATCTCTTTCTTAGTCATAGGCCCACAGCTATATTTTGCCCATTTAAGATATACCCCAAAGGGCTTTCCATAGGGCAGATGGAGTATTTCCTTTATTTACAAGTTCAAGAGAAACCAAAAACAAAAGGCACAAATTCCAATGCCAGAAGAACAGAAAAATTCCATCATGAATTAACTTGTTCACAAATCAAGTAGATTTCTATAGTCCTCCCCCTACAGGGTACCCCAATCAAATGCAAGGCAAATTGGGTTTTCCCTTACAGGAAAAGCCTCAATTGAGTGTTTGTGGGGGTGGGGGAGGGACATGTTCCCAGTTGTATACACTGGAGTGATTTACCTTACTGTATGGAGCTTGTCACCTCCCAAATTTGATTCCTTGTTCTATCTGTCAAGCACTGAAGTAGCTGGTGCCACTTCAGGGAATTTTCAAGGGAAGATCCTCAGCGTAAGTGATCCTGGCAGCCGCTAGCTAGGATCTTACCCCAAAACCCCAGCCGAGGCCACTGGACCACAAGCGACATGGCTACGGGCTGTCTCACCAAAATTTATCACAAGTCCAAGCTTGTCCTGCTTGCGGCATGACAGGCCAGCAAATTGGGGGGCAAGTTGTTGGGGCAAGGAATAACGACTTTATTCAGAAAGCCAGGAGACTGAGAAGATGGCAGACTAGTGTCTCAAAGAACCATATTCCCCTAGTCAGAATTCAGACTTCTTTTATACCAGGAAGGGGAGAGGGAAGGTGGTGGGTGTTTGGTTGTGCTCACTTCTTGGTGCAGAAATCCTTTTTTTTTTTCAGCTGTCTGTATAGGTCAAGTCATGGTCAGGTCCAAGTGTTCTGTCAACCTTCAACAAAACAAATATTCTCTGTCTACAGCTTGTTTATCTAAAAGTATAGTATTCTTAAAGGTAACAGTCAGAGAAGGGGTTCAAAGAGAGCATCCCACTGATGTTAAACCAGGCTTATGTGGTGCCTGCTGGGCGGCTGGTGTGGGGCTGGGCCAGAGGTCGCTTCTGCCCTCGTTGGTTCTCCAGGTAGCACACAGACAGCCACTACTGGCCACAGGTGCCACTGTGCTAGAGCTTTCATGAACCATGGTGGCTGCCTCAGGGTTGTAATAGAGGTGGTCATGGCCTGGGCAAGGCTTGTGCAGTTGGATGCAGGGAGTCCACAATGGGAGTGCTACCAGGAGTGAGGGGAGGCCGGAAAATGTGGGTGTTTGCCCTCCCAAGCTCAGGGAGGAGAGGAAATGGCCCTGGAGGTGATAATGCTGTTGCTTGCATGTCTGGCCTGCTGGCTCCTATCAAGCCCTTCTCGATGCAGGGCTACATGTGCCTGGAGAGGTGGGCTGGCTGGGGCTGCCCCTCTATCATCTAGGATTTGACCCCCTGAGATGGCCCCCTCCACCCCAGTGCAGGGGCGATTTGGCACTGAGGCCTGGGACTCAAGATACTGGCCTCTGCCCGCCCACAACCAGGCATCTGCTATTGGGCAGTGTGAACCTTACAGCCTGGTTGCTGTCCAGACCCCTGCAGTTCTCTTGCAGGATGTAACAGGTAGAGTGGATGTACAGCTGTTAATGTGAGACCTTTAGCATGAGATCCTTAGTGTAGTGGTTAGAGGTCCTGCTCCACCAACAGGCAGCCCTGCAGTGGTCCTTTGTGGAAGAGAGTGTGGTGAGAGACAGATCACAGCCTTCTCCTTGGGACCCTCTGGCCAGTGGGTAAGCTGGGGGGCTTGGGGACAGGCTGAAAGCTGTCTTTCAAGGCTCAAGAGCCCTCACCACAGCCATCCACTGGCCGGGCCCAGGCCTTGAAGCAGCAGTGCACTTGTCCCCTATCCTACTTCTATGACCTAATGGTGACAGTAGTCTCCATGGAGTGTACGGACACTGTCTTCAGGTAGCATCTTCAACAAGCTTCAGTTTCTCTGTTTACGTTTCAAAATTTGGTATAGCTTAGATCATTTGTCTATCCCTGGGAGGTGGCCAGAGGTCAAGGTTGCAAGGACACTGTACATCATTACTTCAGGTCCACCTCTGTGGTTGGGGTTATTCTCAAAGAGCAAGTGTTGTAAGCTGGGAATTAACCTGATTGGTGTTTGTTACAACATGAGTCCCTGTTGATCCCATACAAGTGATTCTGTCCATTTTAAATGAAAAGCCAAAGGGCAGGCTGGGTCCTGGGTGCTTGGCTCCCTTAGTGATGACAGCTGGGTAGGATCTGGGGACCTGGCCCTGAGGGTGCTGCCAGCTGAGATCTGCCTCTTCAGCCAGGCCCGGGCACTGGCAAGAAGACCCATTCTGGGTGCTGGATGAATGCTCTAGAACTGGGTTAAGCGGCCCATGCAGGGATCCCCTCCTTTTAGCTAGGGCCTGAACCTTGGAGATGGAAGTTGAGCCTTGGGACTCAGCCCTTTCTTGACAGGACAGAGAATAACACTTGTTTGGTGGAGGTTTATAGGAACATCATGACTTGACCATGACCTGATCTCAAGAACAAAGGATCTGACACCAAGAAGTTTGCGATAACTGTTGAGTGGTGTTTTTTTTTTTTCCCTTAGTTCTTGTCTTGTCACAGCAAAGAATTGAAATGACAGACCAGGACAGCACAAGCAGGCAGGATTTACTGAGCAAGCAGTAAGCAGCATACTCTTGAGACATGAGAGTGGACCAACCCCTACAGGAGTGCTCCTGCCTGGGTTTAGGTTTCCTTTTTTATATTCTTTGTTCCCTTCCCTGGGTGGTCCCTGGGACCTTATTGGTTGTGCCCTATGCAAACGAAGCATGACCCCAAGACTAATCAGGAAGGGAAGTGGGTCAGGCACATTTTCTTGCCAGAAGTCTTCAGTCAGGTCCACGGTTCTCTTTTGTATTTTTCCCCCTTTTTTGCCCTCTGCATGTGTGATATCCTAGCCATCACTTCCTCTGACTGCCATTTTGGACCCCTTTTTTCCTACACCGGGGCTTCCCTGGTGGCTCAGTGGTAAAGAATCTACCTGCCAATGCAAGAGATGTGGGTTGATCTCTGGGTTGGGAAGATCCCTTGGAGAAGAAAATGGCAACCCACTCCAGTATTGTTTTCTGGAGAATCCCTTGGACAGAGGAGCCTGGTGGGCTACAATCCCAGGGGTCGCTAAAGAGTTGGACACGACCTAGTAACTAAACAGCTTCCTATTCTTAACTGCCTAACATTACTGAGTAAATGGGAGGCCTGATTTTTGGGCCACTGAAGTCTCTCTGCTTCCTGCTGAGATGTTGTGGCAAGAGGTGTTGGGCCTCCCCCTCTGGCTATTCTTAGACCTTGGAGTCCTTGTGACCATGTCAGTCTAGGGGTGAGCAGTAGATTCAATTAGCGGTCATCCATTGTTCTGTGTATTCCCTCTGCAACATGATGGCGTTCTGTAAGTTGATGACCTGGGCAGAAATAAAACAGGTTAAACAATTCATAATGCATGGAGCAATCATGAGCAGAATTAGTAGGGTGACTGGTTCAGCTCAGTGTACTCATCCAGGAGTCCCCTGGTCCCACACCTGGGGGTTAATCGTCTTTCCAAGGTCCCTGATTCCTTCCTGTTGAAGGGACCATGAAGGGCTCCTCAGCAGTAATTAGGAGTTGTGGGACCCTGGGAACTGAAAAGCTCCGTTTCATAAAGGGTGATTTCCAGTTTGGAAAATACATCTCTTCCCAATAGAGGAGTAGGGCACTCAGGGACCACCAGGAATTGGTGAGAAAATACTGTCCATCCCAGCAACAGAGAAGTGCCTGTATGAATCTTTTATTAACTGTTTTTTCCTGTGGCACCCCAAATGGTACAGGTTTGTGGGGAAAGGCTCCAGAATAGGAGGTCAAGGCAGAGTAGGCAGCCTTCATGTCAATCAGAAAATTCTTAGACCTACCTGCCATATCCAGTTGCACGCTTGGCTCCAACCCTGTGATGATTATCTGTGACAAGGAGGCTGGCTGGACTGCTTCAGTCCTGTTGGACCATCATAGAGGAGGGCTTGGCACTTGACCCCAGGCTCTCTGGTCCTGAGAGCTGGGTGTCACCTAATGTCTCAATTGATGGCATTTAGGAGAGGCCGTTTTAGGAGGTCTATCACGATTTGGGCATTCCTTAGCCCAGTGCTCTGACTATTTACAGATTAGTCACCTGCCTTGTGCCTGGTCCTTGGGGGTTGTCTTTGGGTGCCCCTGGAAGGTGACCAGAATCTGGGGATGCTTTGTTTTCTTCCGTTTCTCCCTTTCCTGGGCCTTGGCCTTCCTTTCCTGCTCTGAGTTATAAAACGGATTAGTCTTTTATAGGCCACAGGGTCCTGTTGATGCAGTGTCTTTATTCTTATATCTGATGCACACTGGGGTAGGGATTTGTCCTTTAATCACCTGTCCGTAATAAGAGTCTAGGTCCAGATTGCTAAACTTTTGAAGAGTCTCTTTTATCCTTTCCAAAAAGGCTATGGGCAAAACTAATACAATTATGTAAAGTTTAAAAATAAAATAAAATTAGGAAAAAAAAAAAAAAGAAATACACAAAAACTAAAGTTATAATAGTGTGCTAATTTTAAGATATCAAAATATTACCATTAATATATAAAATTACACTACTTATTGAAAACTATTACAGAATACCTTAATAAATTAATTTAGAAGATAAACATTCAAAAAAAAAAAAAAAACAAAAAGGCTATGGGGTTTTTGTTGAACTCCTGAGTTACTACTGAGACTTGGGCATAGCAGGTTACTTTCCGTTGGGCTGCTTTCAGTCCTGCCTTTACACAAATGAGTAACTTATGTCTTTCCTAGATGTGATCATGATCGTTGTAATTCCAGTTGGGATCTGAGGAGGGGACTTCAGTTTCCCCCACAGGACACTTACTGGTTGACATATGAAGCCTGGTAGCATATTTTTGGGTTTCCTTTAAAACCCTAGTGTACTTGATAAATGAATTAATGGTATGAATAAAGCAGAGTGTGCATGCTCATTGTTTCTTTGTGACCCTATGGAATATAGTCTGCCAGACTCCTCTGTCTGGGATTTTCCAGACAAGAATACTGGAGTGGGTTACCATTCCATTTTCCAGGGGATCTTCTTGACCCAGGGACTGAACCTGCATCTCCTGCACTGGCAGGCATATTCTTTACAACTGAGCCACTACTATACTTGGGGTCAGATAAAGTCTGATTAAATACTAACATGATGTCTTTCCACATCAAGTCAAAGACCAAAGTAATGTATTGAAACATATCTATATATTTGCCTGGGTCGTCTGTGTAGCTTCCTACATCTTGTCTGATTTGTCTTAGCTCTAAGAGGGAGAAAGTGAAAGTCACTTACTCATGTCTGACTCTGCAACTCCATGGACTCCCAGGCCAGAATATAGGTAGCCTTTCCATTCTCCAGGGGATCTCCCAACCCAGGGATCGAACACAGGTCCCCCACATTGCAGGCAGATTCATCACCAGCTGAGCCACAAGAGAAGCCCAAGAAGACTGGAGTGGGTAGCCTATCTCTTCTCCAGTAGATCTTCCTGACCCAGGAATCAAACCAGGGTCTTCTGCATTGCAGGCAGATTCTTTACCACCTGAGCTCATCACAAGATGGCAGAGTAGAAAGACATGCACTCATCTTCTCTGAGAACTCCAAAATTACTACTCACTGCTGAACAACCATTGACAGGAAAATGTTGGATCCCACCAAAAAAACACCCCATGTCCAAGGGCAAAGGAGAAGTCCCAGCAAGATGGTAGGAGGGGTGAAATCATGTTTAGAATCAAACCCCATACGCTCCAGAGATACTCAGAGGGCTCAAACAAAACCTTGTGTGCATCAGGAGACTGCACAGAGACTGAGCCAGACATGCCTTTGAGTGTCTCCTGTGGAGGTATGAGTCATCAATGGCCTGCTGCAGGAGCAGAGGCACTGGGTGCAGCAGACCTGGGTATGGCATAAGCCGTCTTGGAGGAGGTCACCATTAGCCCCACCATAGAGCCACCAGAACTTACACAGGACTGGAGAAACAGACTCTTGGAGGGCACAAACAAAACCTTGTGCACACCAGGACCCATGAGAAAGGAGCAGTGACCCCACAAGTGACTGACCCAGACTTGCCTGTGAGTGTCCAGGAGTCTCTGGCGGAGGCATGGGCTGCTGCACGATCGGGGGCACTTAGTGCAACAGTGCGTGCACAGGACCTTTTGAAGGAAGTCACCATTATCTTCATTATCTCCACCATAGTTTGGTCTCAGGTCAAACAACAAGGAGGGAATGTAGCCCCACCCATCAACAGAAAATTGAATTAAAGATTTACTGAGCATGGCTTATCATGGTCACAGGACCCAGTTTCCCCCACAGTTAGTCTCTCCCATCAAGAAACTTCCATAAATCTCTTATCCTTATCCTTCAAAGGGCAGACAGAATGAAAAGCACAATCACAGAAAACTAATCAAACTGATCACATGGACCACAGCCTGGTATAACTCAATGAAACTGAGCCATGCCATGTAGGGCCACCCAAGATGGATGGGTGTTGGTGGAGAGTTCGGACAAATCATGGTCCACTGGAGAAGAGAATGGCAACTTACTTCAGTATTCTCACTTTGAGAACCCCATGAACAGCATGAAAAGGCAAAAAGATAGGACACTGAAAGATGAACTCCTTATATATGCTACTGGAGAAGAGTGGAGAAATAACTCCAGAAAAAATGAAGAGAAAGAGTCAAAGCCAAAACAACACCCAGCTGTGGATATGACTAGTGGTGGAAATAAAGTCTGATGTTGTATAGAGCAATATTGCATAGGAACCTGGAATATTAGGTCCATTAATCAAGGTAAATTGGAAGTGGTCAAACAGGAGATGGCAAGAGTAAACATCAACATTTTAGGAATCAGTGAACTAAAATGCACTGGAATGGGAGAATTTGATTCAGATGACCATTATATCTACCACTGTGGGCAAGAATCCCTTAGAAGAAATGGAGTAGCCATCATAGTCAACAGAGGAGTCCAAAATGCAGTACTTGGGTGCAATCTCAAAAAACGACAAAATTATCTCTGTTCATTTCCAAGGCAAACCATTCAGTATCACAGTAATCCAAATTTATGCCCCAACCAGTAATGCTGAAGAAGCTGAAGTTAAATGGTTCTATGAAGACCTACAAGATCTTCTAGAAATAACACCCACAAAAGATGTCCTTTTCACTATAGGGGACTGGAATGCAAAAGTAGGAAGTAAAGAGATACCTGGAGTAACAGGCAAATTTGGCCTTGCAGTACAGAATGAAGCAAGGCAAAGGCTAATAGAGTTCTGCCAAGAGAATGCACTGGTCATAGCAAACACCCACTTCCAACAACACAAGAGAAGACTCTATACATAGACATCACCAGATGGTTGACACGGAAATCAGATTGATTATATTCTTAGCAGCCAAAGATGGAGAAGCTATATACAGTCATCAAAAACAAGACTGGGAGCTGATGGGCTCATATCTTGAACTCCTCATTGCCAAATTCAGACTTAAATTGAACAAATTAGGGAAAAACACTAGACCATTGAGGTATGACCTAAATCAAACCCCTTATGATAATACAGTGGAAATGACAAATAGATTCAAAGGATTAGATCTGATAGATTGCCTGAAGAACTATGGATGGAGGTTCGTGACATTTTACAGGAGGTGGTGATCAAGACCATCCTCAAGAAAAAGAAATGCAAAAGGGCAAAATGGTTGTCTGAAGAGGCCTTCCAAACAGCTATGAAAAGACGAGAAGCAAAAGGAAAAGGAGAGAAGGAAAGATATACCGACTTGAATGCAGAGTTCCAAAGAATAGCAAGGAGAGATAAGAATGGCTTCCTCAGTGATCAGTGCAAAGAAACAGAGGAAAACAATAAAATGGGGAAGACTAGAGAGCTCTTAAGAAAATTAGAGATACCAAGGAAACATTTCATGTGAAGATGGGCACAATAAAGGACAGAAATGGTATGGATCTAACAAAAGCAGAAGATACTAAGAACAGGTGGCAGGAATACACAGAAGAACTATACAAAAAAGATCTTCATGACCCAGATAACCACAGTGGTGTGATCACTCACGTAGGGCCAGAAATCCTGGAATCTGAAGTCAAGTGGGCCTTAGGAAGTATCACTACGAACAAAGCTAGTGGAGGTGATGGAATTCCAGTTGAGCTATTTCAAATCCTGAAAGATGATGCTGTTAAAGGGCTGCATTCAATATGCCAGCAAATTTGGAAAACTCAGCAGTGGCCACAGGCTGGAAAAGGTCAGTTTTCATTCCAGTCCCAAAGAAAGGCAATGCCAAAGAATGTTCAAACTACCACACAATTGCAGTCATCTCACATACTAGCAAAGAAATGCTCAAAATTCTCCAAGCCAGGCTTCAACAGTGCACGAACCATGAATTTCCAGATATTCAAACTGGATTTAGAAAAGGCAGAGGAACCAGAGGTCAAATTGCCAACATCTGTTGGATCATTGAAAAAACAGGAGAGTTCCCAGAAAAACATCAACTTCTGCTTTATTGACTATGTCAAAGCCTTTGACTGTGTGGATCACAACAAACTGTGGAAAATTCTTAAAGAGATGGAAATACCAGACCACCTGGCCTGCCTCCCGAGAAATCTGTATACAGGTCAAGAAGCGACAGTTAGAACAGGACATTGGAAAACAGACTGATTTCAAATCGGGAAAGGAATGCATCAAAACTGTATATTGTCACCGTGCTTTTTTAACTTCTGTGCAGAGTACATCATGTGAAATGCCAGGCTGGTTGAAGCACAAGCTGGAGTCAAGATGGCCAGGAGAAATATCAATAACCTCAGATACGCAGATGACATCACTCTTATGGCAGAAAGTGAAGAATTAAAGAGCCTCCTGGTGAAAGTGGAGAGTGAAAAAGTTAAAACTCAACATTCAGAAAACTAAGATCATGGCATCTGGTCCCATCACTTCATGGCAAATAGATGGGGAAAGAATGGAAACAATGAGAGACTATTTTGGGGGGCTCCAAAATCACTGCAGATGGTGACTGCAGACATGAAATTAAAAGACGCTTACTTCTTGGAAGAACAGCCACGAGCAACCTAGACAGCATATTAAAAAGCAGACACATTGCTTTGCCAACAAAGGTCTGTCTAGTCAAAGCTATGGTTTTTCCATATATGGTCATGTATGGATGTGAGAGTAAAGAAAGCTGAGCACCAAAGAATTGATGTTTTTGAGCTGTGGTGTTGAGGAACACTCCTGAGAGTCCTTTGGACTGCAAGGAGATCCAACCAGTCGATCCTAAAGGAAATCAGTCCTGAATATTCATTGGAAGGACTGATGTTGAAGCTGAAACTCCAGTACTTTGGCCACCTGATTGGAAGAACTGCCTCATTTGAAAAGACCCTGATGCTGGGCAAGATTGAAGGCAGGAGGAGAAGGGGACGACAGAGGATGAGATGGTTGGATGGCATCACTGACTTGATGGGCATGAGTTTGAGCAAGCTCTGGGAATTAGTGATAGAGAAGCCTGGCATGCTGCAGTTCATGGGGTTGCAAAGAGTCGGTCATGACTGAACAACTAAATGAACTAAGAGGGAGAAGGGCTTATGGACCCAGTTCAGTTCAGTCGCTCAGTCGTGTCTGACTCTGCAACTCCATGAATTGCAGCACTCCAGGCCTCCCTGTCCATCACCAACTCCCGGAGTTCGCTCAAACTCATGTCCATCAAGTTGGTGATGCCATCCAGCCATCTCAACCTCTGTCGCCCCCTTCTCTTCCTTCCCCCAATCCCTCCCAGCATCAGAGTCTTTTCCAATGAGTCTACTCTTTGCATGAGGTGGCCAAAGTACTGGAGTTTCAGCTTTAGCATCATTCCTTCCAAAGAACACCCAGGACTGATCTCCTCTAGAATGGACTGGTTGGATCTGCTTGCAGTCCAAGGGACTCTCAAGAGTCTTCTCCAGCACCACAGTTCAAAAGCATCAATTCTTTGGCGCTCAGCTTTCTTCACAGTCCAACTCTCACATCCATGCATGACCACTGGAAAAACCATAGCCTTGACTAGACGGACCTTTGTTGGCAAAGTAATGTCTCTGCTTTTGAATATGCTGTCTAGGTTGGTCATAACTTTCCTTCTAAGGAGTAAGCTTCTTTTAATTTCATGGCTGCAGTCACCATCTGCAGTGATTCTGGAGCCCAAAAAAATAAAGTCTGACACTGTTTCCACTGTTTCCCCATCTATTTCCCATGAAGTGATGGGACCAGATGCCATGATCTTCATTTTCTGAATGTTGAGCTTTAAGCCAACTTTTTCACTCTCCTCTTTCACTTTCATCAAGAGGCTTTTGAGTTCCTCTTCACTTTCTGCCATAAGGGTGGTGTCATCTGCATATCTGAGGTTATTGCTATTTCTCCCGGCAATCTTGATTCCAGCTTGTGCTTCTTCCAGTCCAGCGTTTCTCATGATGTACTCTGCATATAAGTTAAATAAGCAGGGTGACAATATACAGCCTTGACGTACTCCTTTTCCTATGTGGAACCAGTCTGTTGTTTCATGTCCAGTTCTAACTGTTGCTTCCTGACCTGCATATAGATTTCTCAAGAGGCAGGTCAGGTGGTCTGGTATTCCCATCTCTTTCAGAATTTTCCACAGTTTATTGTGGTCCACACAGTCAAAGCCTTTGGCATAGTCAATAAAGCACAAATAGATGTTTTTCTGGGAACTCTCTTGCTTTTTCCATGATCCAGCGGATGTTGGCAGTTTGATCTCTGGTTCCTCTGCTTTTCTGAAACCAGCTTGAACATCTGGAAGCTCACGGTTCATGTATTGCTGAAGCCTGGCTTGGAGAATTTTGAGCATTACTTTACTAGCATGTGAGATGAGTGCAACTGTGCAGTAGTTTGAGCATTCTTTGACATTGCCTCTCTTTGGGATTGGAACGAAAACTGACCTTTTCCAGTCCTGTGGCCACTGCTGAGTTTTCCAAATTTGCTGGCATATTGAGTGCAGCATTTTCACAGCATCATCTTTCAGGATTTGAAATAGCTCAACTGGAATTCCATCACCTCCACTAGCCTTGTTCGTAGTGATGCTTCCTAAGGCCCACTTGACTTCACCTTCCAGGAAGTCTGGCTCTAGGGGAGTGATCCAGGTCAGTCCAAATTCCCCTCAAGTTTCAACCAAGGGACATATCTGAGCTAACTTTTGTGGAGGAGGTGCGCTAGGTTATGGGGGTAATTTTGGATAAAACGGGGAAGGATGCTAAGGAGCTTGGGAGCTGTGGGAGGTGAGCCTTCATGGCAGACTCCTTTTTCTTGGATGTGTTGTCCCCCAAACCATTTGCCTAATAGGGTACCATTTAAGGCATACATCAGTCCTATACTCAAGGCAAGGTTCGTTCATGTCTGTTAGTTGGAAGAAATTTGGACATGTGGATCCTTGCCCATTTTCCTTGTCTTTTACAGGATAAATCAAGCTTCAGGATGGTATTGTAATTTAGTCTCTCATTCTCAAGCCAGTGTTTCCTATTCTGTAAAGGATACTGTAGCTCTGCAGTATTACAAAAGAATCTTTAAGTGTCTTTGTCTCAGAGTGTAAGGGTCTAACAGATCTGTTATCAAGGACGCATCTTAAGGGCATCTGTCAAGGAATTGGTTGTTTTCCATCTGTAAAGCTGGCCATTAAAAAAAAAAAAGTTAATAGGCCTCTTTATCTCAGGGGTGGACCCCACAGTGTCTTTCCTGATATTTATTAAGATAGGATCAGAGACTCCTGCGTTGTGCGTCAGTTCCTGGGAGGCCAGTGGCCATATTGAGGCCAGAGTGCCCTCCAGTCCTGGGTGTCCTCTAACATCGGCTCCATCCTTCCCCAGACCCCTTCCCAGTCACTCCAGCAGGGCCTTTGCCTTGACCCCCCGACTTCATGTTGACTGACAACCAACAGCCAGTGAAGGTTTACAGGCTTAATGAGAACCAGCAGTGGAACAGGGGTAGTGGGCATGTCATGTCATCCCACTATGCTGAGTGGCTGAAGGGCATGCCCCTGCTAGTTAGGGCCTGACAAAACATGGTCCACTGGAGAAGGGAATGCAGACCACTTCAGTATTCTTGCCTTGAGAATCCCATGAACAGTATGGAAAGGTGAAAAGATGTGACACTGAATGATGAACCCCCCAGGTCTGTAGGTGTCCAATATGCTACTAGGAAAGTGGAGAAATAGCTGCAGAAAGAATGAAGAGCATAAGCCAAAGTAGAAACGATGCCCCCCTTTGGGTTGTTTCTGGTGGTGAAAGTGAAGTCTAATGCTGTAAAGAACAATATTGCATAGGAACCTGGGATGTTAGGTCCATGAATCAAGTTAAATTGGATGTGGTCAAACAGGAGATGGCAAGAGTGAACATCAGCATTGTAGGAATCAGTGAACTAAAATAGACAAATATGGGTGAATTTAATTCAAATGACCGTTAAATCTACCACTGTGGGCAAGAATCCCTTAGAAGGAATGGAGTAGCTCTCATAGTCAACACAAGAGTCCGAAATAAATTACATGGGTGCAATCTTGAAAGTGACAGAATGATCTTAGTTCATTTCCAAGGCAAAACATTCAACATCACAGTAATCCAAATCTATGCCTTAATGACTAATGCTAAAGAAGATGAACTTGAACAACTTTATGAAGACCTACAAGACCTCCTAGAACTAACACCAAAAAAAGATGTCATTTTCATCATAGGGGACTGGAATGCAAAAGTAGGAATTCAAAAGATACCTGTGGTAACAGGCAAATTTGGCCTTGGAGTACAAAATGAAGCTGGGCAAAGACTGACAGAGTTTTGCCAAGAGATTTCCCTGGTCAGGGCAAACACTCTTCTTCCAACAACAAGAGACGACTCTACACATGGACATCACCAGATGGTCAGTACCGAAATCAGATTCTTTGCAGCCGAAGATGGAGAACCTCTATACAGTCAGCAAAACGAAAACCTGGAGCTGACTGTGGATCTGATCATCAGCTTCTTATTCCATAATTAAGGCCCAAATTAAAGAAAGTAGGGA
The DNA here is from genome assembly GCF_002263795.3 of Bos taurus. Taxonomy (NCBI): domain Eukaryota; kingdom Metazoa; phylum Chordata; class Mammalia; order Artiodactyla; family Bovidae; genus Bos; species Bos taurus. The sequence goes on along the minus strand of NC_037355.1, from coordinate 12,911,010 downwards.
AAACCACTAGACCTTTCAGGTATGACTTAAGTCAAATCCCTTATGATTATACAATGGAGCCGATGAATAGATTCAAGGGACTGGATCTGGTAGACAGAGTGCCTGAAGAACTGAACGGAGGTTCATAACATTATACAGGATGTGGTGACCAAAACAATCCCCAAGAAAAATGTAAGAAGGCAAAGTGGTTGTCTGAAGAGGTCTTAGAAATATCTGAGAAAAGAAGAGAAGTGGAAAGCAAAAGAGAAAGGGAAAGATACACCCAACTGAATGCTGAGTTCCAGAGAATAACAGTGACAGATAAGAAAGCCTGTTTAAGTGAACAATGCAAAGAAATAGAGGAAAGCAACAGAATGGGAAAGTCTAGAGATCTCTCCAAGAAGATTAGAGATACAGGGGAACATTTCATGCAAAGACAAGCACAATAAAGGACAGAAACGGCAAGGACCTAACAGAAGAGGTGACAAGAATACAGAGAACTGAACATAAAAGCCCTTAATGAGGTGGATAACCTTGATGGTGTGGTCACTCACCTAGAGCCAGGCATCCTGAACTGCGAAGTCAAGTGAGCCTTAGGAAGCATCAGTGGAGCAAAGCTAGTGGAGGTGATGGAATTCCAGCTGAGCTATTTGAAATCTTAAGAGATGATGCTGTTAAAGTGCTTCATTCAATATTTTAACAAATCTGGAAAACTCAGCAGTGGCCACAGGACTGGAAAAGGTCAGTTTTCTTTCCCATCCCAAAGAAAGGCAGGAATGTTCATATTACCATACAGTTGCACTCATTTCACATGCTAGGAAGATTATGCTCAAAGTCCTTCAAGCTAGGTTTCAGCAGTACGTGAACTAAGAACTTTCACATCTACAAGTGGGATTTAGAAAAGGCAGAGGAACCAGAGATCAAATTGCCAACATTTGCCGGATCAAAGAAAACGCAAGAGAATTACAGAAAAAGTCTACTGCTTCACTGACTATGTTGAAGCCTTTGACTGTGTAGGTCACAACAAACTGTGGAATATTATTAAAGAGATGGGAAATCCAGGCCACATTATCTGCCTCCTGAGAAACCTGTATGCAGGACAAGAAACAACAGTTAGAACTGGACATGGAACAATGGACTGGGTCAAACTGGGAAAGGAGTGTGTCAAGGCTGTATATTGTCACCCTGCTTATTTAACTTATATGCAGAGTACATCATATGAAATGCTGAGCTGGAGGACTCACAAGTGGAATCAAGATTGCTGGGAGAAATATCAACAACCTCAGATATGCAGGTGATACCACTTTAATGGCAGGAAGCAAAAAACTAAGCCTCTTGATGAAGGTGCAAGAGAATGAAAAAGGTGGCTTAAAACTCAACATTCAAAAAAGATCATGGCATCTGGTCCCATCTTTCCTGGTAAATAGATGGGGAAACAGTGGAAACTGTCAGTTGTTATTTCTTGGACTCCAAAATCAATGCAGAAAATGACTGCAGCCATCAAATTAAAAGACACTTGCTCCTTGGACAGAAAGCTATGACAAACCTAGACAGTGATTTAAAAAGCAGAGACATCACTTTGCTGACCAAAGTCCATATGGTCAAAGCTGTGAGTTTTCCAGTAGTCATGTATGGATGTGAGAGTTGAACCAAAAAGAAGGTTCAGCAACAAAAAATTGATGTTTTCAAACTGTGATGCTGCAGAAGACTCTTGAGAGTCCCTTGGACAGCAGGGAAGATCCAACCAGTCAATCCCAAAGGAAATCAATCCTGAATATTTATTGGATGGACTGGTGCTAAAGCTCCAATGTTTTGGCCACCTGATACGAGGAGCTGACCCATTGGAAAAGACCCTGATGCTGGGAAAGATTTGAGTGCAAGGGGAGAAGGGAGCAACAAAGGATGAGATGGTTGCATGGCATCACTGAATCAATGGACATGAGTCTGGGCAAACTCTGGGAATGAAGGCCAGGGAAGCCTGGAGTGCTGCAGTTCATGAGGTCGCAAAGAGTCTGACAGAACTTAGAGACTGAACAACATCAGAGACCTTGGATGGGTCTCTTGGAATAAGGACTGGCAAGTAGACAGCTGGTATCCCAGATCAGATTCACATGACTGTGAGAGTGCCCCAGAGCCTCTCCAGTCAGCTGTGTCAGAGTCTAGGTGTCCCTAGGTCTCCTGATGGCTCTGTGCTGTGCCTCATGGGAAGGGATCTGAGGTCTGCTGCCTTAATAAGTGTTGCATCCTGAGAGCTAGGCATACTCAGGTCAAGATGCAGATCCCAAGGCAGGCTGTGATGCTCCTTGGGATCCCCTTTACAGAGTTGGGTGTCCCCAGGGACTCTAGCATGGAGGAAGGGAGGATGTCCGGTAAGCCTGAGCAGAGACAGAGGCCAGATTCATTGTCATTTTGTCCACCCTGGTTTGGGAATAGCATGACGTAGAGACATCCAAGCCTGTGCCCTGAGACTGGGAGGCTGGCTAAATAACCATAAGTCTAATTCTTGCATTGCCCTGAGGGAATGTGAGTTGTTGGTTTCCTCTCTCAATCCCCCACAGTCACAGGGTATTCCCAGTGGTGAACGTTTTTCTATTATGGACCCATTCTAGGTAATAACAGAAGTAATGGTAAAGGAGAGAGAATTGTCTGACCCTGTGTTCAGTTCAGTTCAGTCACTCAGTTGTGTCCGCCTCTTTGTGACCCCATGGACTGTAGCATGCCAGGCTTCCCTGTTTATCACCAACTTCTGGAGTTTACTCAAACTCAGGTCCATTGAGTCGGGAATGCCAGCCAACCATCTCATCTTCTGTCATCCCCTTCTCCTGCCTTCAATCTTTCCCAGCATCAGGGTCTTTTCAAATGACCTTCACATCAGGTGGGCCAAAGTATTGGAGTTTCAGCTTCAGCATCAGTCCTTCAAATGAATATTGGACAGGACTCACAGAAGGGGCATATCCTCAGAAATAGGAAGCTGACCCTCCAACCACTTTGGAGAGAGTAGCATAGATAGAAGGGAACAGGAGGATGGGAGGAGAAAGCAGTATGAAAGACGTGGTAAGGAGTCTGCCTCATAGTCCTACAGGGAAGGCAGTGGCCAAGAGGAAATGGGCTCAGTGTTTTGCTTGAACAAGTATGTGCCTGAGTTTCACAGAAGTTGTCTTGCTTGAGGAGAACTGTAATAATTGTCAGGTCTATTCTGTGACCTCCTTATCCTGCCATGCGAGTCTTCAAGCAACAGGTGCCCTAAAGGCTTCTGTGTGCCTCCCCATGCCCGCAGTTTTAACTGGCCTGTTCCACAGCACAAGGGAGGTAGAGGAAAGAGAAGCTGTCACCTGCCTGGGAAGCAGCAGCTGGGGCACAGTGGGCAGTGAAGCCTGTGGAGCAAGCCAGGGGGTAACCCTGGCCAGAGCTCCTCAACTGCTTCCACAGCCACTCACCTGTTCACAGAAGGTTCAAGGAGACAAGAAATGAGAAATTGTAGAGGAGGCTCTAGAGGGAGTCAAGGTCCTTCCAACCATAGGGGGCGAGGACACTTAACTGAAGGAGGTCTTGGATCCAAGTCACAGCAGCAAAATGTTTGGTTGGGTTTTTTTCCTTGGTTTTTGTCTTGTCGCAGCAAAGAATTGAAATGGATAGCTCAAACAGGCAAGATTTATTGAGCAAGCAGTAAGCAGTACATTCTTAAGATATGAGAGCAACCAACCCCCACAGGAGTGTCCTGCCCCATTTCTCTTTTTATATCCTTTGTTCCCTGCCCTGGGTGGTCCCTGTGGCCTGATTGGTTGTGCCCTGTGCAAATGAGGTATGAGCCCAAGACCAATCAGGGAAGATGTACTGGGTGAGTTTTCCTGCCAGAAATCTCCAGTTAGGCTCCTGGTTCTCCTTTTTCCCAAGGTTTTTTCCCTTTGTTCTCCCTCCAATGTGTGATCTCCTAGCTGCCCTTTTTCTGACTGCCATTTTGGACCCCTTTCTTCCTACTCTTAACTGCCTAACATAACCATGCCCCTGCCCCTGTAAAAGGGTTTTGTTGAATGCTTTGAGAACGTTTAGGGTTTTTAAGACATGAGTTACCTGTCTCCTTGCATGGACCTGACCTTTCTCTGCTCCAGACTCCAGCGTTTTGATTCGTTTGGCTTCACTGTGCATTGGGCACACAGACTTAGATTTGGTTACATGGTGACTGTGCTGGTGAAGGGGATGAGTGTGCAGATAGGCACTCAGTCCTGCAAACTGCAACCCCAGGAGAGTGAGACCATGGGGTTCATGGTGGTGCTGACCATTGGTGAAGCAAGTGGGCTAATGGCTGTGTGCTAATAGCCCCAAGCTCACCCCTCTCCCATCATAGCCTTCCTGCCCCTGTTACAATCCTTCTTCTCTCATGAAGAAGATGGGGTGTGGGCTGCCCAGAGATGACTCCCAGAAGTGGCTGGTCCTGAATTTGTCTGCTCTAGAACTCCTGGTAAATTACCAAAGTTGCTGGGTTTGGGAATTGAACCAACCTTTATAGCATCTGAAAAGGCTTTAACTCAGAGGTTTCCTGAAGCAAGAACCCTGGTAAATCAGGACACAGCAGGAAAGCATTTTTCTATGTGAAATGTTTCCAGCCAAGTGAGCTGACTGTGGGGCTGTCACTGATGTCTTGAGTGCCTGGTTACCAGGGTTCTGAGTTCTGTTGAACTGTATTGTCAAGGAAGTGACTTCAGTTCCTAGGGGCCCCTTACTCGAATCCCTTCCTCAGACACCTCTGCACACAGCCCTCTGGGCTGCTGACTGTTCACTTCTTCTCAATGCAGCCCCATGTCTCACACAGTTACACCACACAGCCCTTTTCACAGCTCCAAGGAAAGGTCTGTGTGCAGTTCTGAGGAGGGAGACCTGGGTACAGACTCAGCTCCCCATTCTTACCTGTTCTACATCCTGGATAAGTCCCTGTGTTTCTCAGGACCTTTCTGTTTCCCCACTTGCACACTGGAGGCTGCTGTGGCATATACTTCTAGGGAGGTCCTCAGGCTTAGGTGGAATAACATCTGTAAAAGTGGAGGAGTAGCATCACAGGTTGGCAGTGTCTCCAACCCCTTTTTCCTTTCTCTTATAATCTCCCCTGTGTCTGCTCCTCTTCTGATACCACACCACAGTCTAAATGTCTAATGTCACTGTGTGTGTATTTACCAGTGTTCACTCCCTGAATGCCCAGTAGAAAGTTCTCCCCAAGTGTGGAGAAAATGGCAAGAACTTTCTAAGATGTCAGGGTTTCTCATTACCAAAACAGCCCCTGTGGGAGAAGTCTGAGCCTGGCATAGAAGGTCATCAGTCAGTCAGTTCAGTCGCTCAGTCATGTCCAACTCTTTGTGACCCCATGGACTGCAGCACGCCAGGCCTCCCTGTCCATCACCAACTCCCGGACTCCACCCAAACCCATGTCCATTGAGTTGGTGATGCCATCCAACCATCTCATCATCTGTTGTCCCCTTCTCCTCCTGCCTTCTATCTTTCCCAGCATCAGGGTCTTTTCAAATGAGTCAGTTCTTTGCATAAGGTGGCCAAAGTATTGGAGTTTCAGCTTCAACGTCAGTCCTTCCAATGAATAGTCAGGACTGATTTCCTTTAGGATGGACTGGTTGAATATCCTTGCTGTCCAAGAGACTCTCAAGAGTCTTCTCCAACACCACAGTTCAAAAGCATCGATTCTTCGGTGCTCAGCTTTCTCTATAGTCCAACTCTCACATACATACGTGACCACTGGAAAAACCATAGCTTTGACTAGATGGACCTTTGTTGGCAAAGTAACGTCTCTGCTTTTTAATATGCTCTCTAGGTTGGTCATAACTTTTCTTCCAAGGAGTAAATGTCTTTTAATTTCTTGGCTGCAATCACCATGTGCAGTGATTTTGGAGCCCCCCAAAATAGTCTGCCACTGTTTCCACTGTTTCTCCATCTATTTGCCTTGAAGAGATGGGACTGGATGCCATCTTTGTTTTCTGAATGGTGAGCTTTAAGCCAACTTTTCACTCTCTTTCACTCTCATCAAAGAGGCTTTGTAGTTCTTCCTCACTTTCTGCCATAAGGGTGGTGTCATCTGCATACCTGAGGTTATTGATATTTCTCCCAGCAAACTAGATTCCAGCTTGTGCTTCATCCAGCCCAGCATTTCTCATGATATAATCTGCATGTAATTTAAATAAGCACAGTGATAATATACGGCCTTGATGTACTCCTTTTCCTATTTGGAACCAGTCTGTTATTTCATGTCCAGTTCTAACTGTTGCTTCCTGACCTGCATACAGATTTTTCAAGAGGCAGGTCAGGTGTTCTGGTATTGCCATCTCTTTCAGAATTTTCCAGTGTATTGTGATCCACACAGTCAAACTGCTAGAAGGTCACAGCACACTCTTCCTCTTGGACCTGTCTGTCATGTGCCCTGTGCCAAACCCTGTCTCTCTACGGTCTTCATTTCAACTCTCCAATGAGAGACATATTCAGAACTACAAAAACTATACTCAGCATAGAGCTGTCCCTGGATCCCTTTTCCCTGGTTGTGGTGTGGACAGGGGTTCAATCAGGGTTCCCATAACATAGGTTTCTCCCAAGAAAAGAAGTTGTCAAATACCCATCTAAGCTACAAAATGCTGTCCCTCATCCTCATGCCATCTATATATCTGCCCTAACCAGCACAGCCTTTTCCAGAGCCCCCAAAAGAACCTGGGTGCATCCAGGCCCCAGCTTTGAGGACACAGAGTTGGGATTCTACCTGGCTCTGCCTTTTGCCAGTCTCTGGTTCTGAGTAAGGCAGTAAGCCTCTCAGGGCTTATCCCTTCTCCAGTCATGGAGGGACTCTCCGTGGCCCCCATGTCCTGGTGAACACATCCTTGTGTCACCTCTTACTTTTTAATGTAGACTGGCCTTAGCATCTTATTCTATTCCATAGAAGATTGCATAATGACACAAGGTCACTTCCAAGATTTGGTTGTCAGCAGTGTCTAAGCTCCTGTTCTCCCTGTCTTGCTCTCTTTGTCTTCCTTTCTGTCTCCCCTTCTGTCTCTCTTCTCCTGCCCTTTATCTGGTCCTTTGCTATCTGTAGAGGTCCACAGGGCCCATAACTTGAGGAAATCATGAGAGAGAGGAGAACTCAGAACTTCAGTCCAGACTGAATCTTTACACTACCCTTCAGTGAGGTCAAATCCTGACTCAATTTTATTCACAGCCCTGTAAACCTCTTGGGAGATACTACAGAACCATCCAGCTGAGCCATGCTCTATTCTTGGTCCCAGAAACCTGAGGTAATAAATGTTTGTTGCTTAAGCCACCAGGTTTGGGAAATGTTGTCCCCCAGCAATAGAACACTAATCCAGTCATCACATGCCTAGACCATGCTTTTCGCATACTCTTGTCCCCTTGTCTCTGCCCAAGCCCCCATCAGCCACACTGACCTCCTTACTTAACTCATCTTAGGCCAAACATACTCTGCCTCCATGTCTCTACACAGCTGTGCATTTTTCTTTGATAAACATCTCCAGACCTGTGGCTGACTGGCTTCTTCTTGTCATACTGCTAGAAATATTAATAGAAATGTCATTCTTGTCAAAGTGTCTTGCACAGAACACTCATATAACCATTTTAAATATGTATATGTATATATATTTTCCTTTTAAAAATGATGTTTATAGAAAAAGCAATCATATCCTGATTAAAAATTACAAAAGCTATTCACAATATTGCACAAAATTAAAACAACAAAGTCCCCATTGATCTCCTACAATGTGTAAGGCAGTAGTTTATTTTATTTATTTTATTTTTATTTTTTAAAAATTCATTTATTTTAATTGTAGGCTACAGTATTGTAGTTGTTTTGCCATACATTGACATGAATCAGCCATGGGTGTACATGTGTTCCCCATGCTGAACCCCACTTCCACCTCCCTCCCCATCCCATCCCTCTGGGTCATCCCAGTGCACCAGCCCCAAGCATCCTGTACCATGCATCGAAACTGGACTGGCAACCTGTTTCACCTATGACAATATATATGTTTCAGTGCTATTCTCTCAAATCATCCCACCCTCGTCTTCTCCCACAGAGTCTAAAAGTCTGTTCTATACATCTGTGTCTCTTTTGCTGTCTTACATATTGGGTTATCATTACCATCTTTCTAAATTCCATATACATGCATTAGTATACTGTATTGGTGTTTTTCTTCCTGGCTTACTTCACTCTCTATAATAGGCTCCAGTTTCATCTACCTCATTAGAACTGATTCAAATGTATTCCTTTTAATGCCTGCATAATATTCCATTGTGTATATGTACCACAGCTTTCTTATCCATTCATCTGCTGTTGGACATCTAGGTTGCTTCCATGTCCTAGCTATTATAAACAGTGCTGCGATGAACATTGGGGTACATGCGTTTCTTTCGATTCTGGTTTCCTCTGTGTGTATGCCCAGCAGTGGGATTGCTGGGTTGTATGGCAGTTCTATTTCCAGTTTTTTTTAAGGAAATCTCCACACTGTTCTCCATAGTGGCTGTATGAGTTTGCATTCCCACCAACAGTGTAAGAGGGTTCCCTTTTCTCTGCACCCTCTCCAGCATTTATTGTTTGTAGACTTTTGGATAGCAGCCATTCTGACCTGCATGAAATGGTACCTCTCTGTGTTTTGATTTGCATTTCTGTGATAATGAGTGATGTTGAGCATCTATCTTTTTATGTGTTTGTTAGCCATCCATATGTCTTCTTTGGAGAAGTGTCTGTTTAGTTCTTTGGCCCATTTTTTAATTGGGTCTTTTATTTTTCTGGAATTGAGCTGTAGGAGTTGCTTGTATATATTTGAGATTAAGTCTTTGTCAGTTGCTTCATTTGCTATTATTTTCTCCCATTCTGAAGACTGTCTATTCACTTTGCTTATAGTTTCCTTCATTGTGCAAAAAGCTTTTAAGTTCAATTAGGTTCCATTTGTTTATTTTTGCTTTTATTTCCATTACTCTGGGAGGTGGGCCAAAGAGGATCCTGCTGTGATTTGCCCCTTCTTCTCCTGCCATCAGTCTTTCCCAGGATCAGGGTTTGTGATTTATGTCGGAGAGTGTTTTGCCTATGTTTTCCTCTAGGAGTTTTATAGTTTCTGGTCTTATGTTTAGATCTTTAATCCATTTTGAGTTTATTTTTGTGTATGGTGTTAGAAAGCGTTCTAGTTTCATTGTTTTACAAGTGGTTGACCAGTTTTCCTAGCACCATTTGTTAAATAGATTGTCTTTTCTCCATTGTGTATTCTTGCCTCCTTTGTCAAAATAAGGTGTCCACAAGTGTGTGGATTTATCTCTGGGCTTTCTAATTTGTTCCATTGATCTATATTTCTGTCTTTGTGCCAGTAACATACTCTCTTGATGACTGTAGCTTTGTAGTATAGCTTGAAGTCCGGCAGGTTGATTCCTCCAGTTCCATTCTTCTTTCTCAAGGTTGCTTTGGCTATTCTAGATTTTTTGTATTTCCATACAAATTGTGAAGTTATTTGTTCTAGTTCTGTGAAAAATACCCTTGGTAGCTTGATAGGGATTGCATTGAATCTATAGATTGCTTTGGGTAGTATACTCATTTTCACTATATTGATTCTTCCAGTCCATGACCATGGTATATTTCTCCATCTATTTGTGTCCTTTTTGATTTCTTTCACGTGTTTTATAGTTTTCTATATATAGGTCTTTTGTTTCTTTAGGTAATATATTCCTAAGTATTTTATTCTTTTTGTTGCAGTGGTGAATGGAATTGTTTCCTTGATTTCTCTTTCAGTTTTCTGTTTCTTTCCTGGTTCTCACTGTTAGTGTATAGGAATGCAAGGGATTTCTGTGTGTTAATTTTATATCATGCAACTTTACTGTATTCATTAATCTAGTAATTTTCTGGTGGAGTCTTTAGGGTTTTCTATGTAGAGGATCATGTCATCTGCAAACAGAGTTTTATTTCTTCTTTTCCAGTCTGGATTCCTTTTATTTCTTTTTCTGCTCTTATTGCTGTGGCAAAAACTTCCAAAACTATGTTGAATAGTAGTGGTAAGAGTGGGCATCCTTGTCTTCTTCCATACTTTAGGGGAAATGCTTTCAATTTTTCACCATTGAGGATAATGTTTGCTGTGGGTTTGTCATATATAGCTTTTATTATGTTGAAGTATGTTCCTTCTATTCCTGCTTTCTGGAGGGTTTTTATCATAAATGGATGTTGAATTTTGTCAAAGGCTTTCTCTGCATCTATTGAGATAATCATATGGTTTTTATCTTTCAGTTTGTTAATGTGGTGTATCATACTGATTGCTTTGCAGATATTGAAGAATTCTTGCATCCCTGGGATAAAGCCCATTTGGTCATGATGTATGATCTTTTTAATATGTTGTTGGATTCTGTTTGCTAGAATTTTGTTAAGAATTTTTGCATCTATGTTCATCAGTGATATTGGCCTGTAGTTTTCTTTTTTTGTGGCATCTTTGTCTAGTTTTGGTATTAGGGTGATGGTGGCCTCATAGAATGAGTTTGGAAGTTTACCTTCCTCTGCAATTTTCTGGAAGAGTTTGAGTAGGATAGGTGTTAGCTCTTCCCTAAATTTTTGGTGGAATTTCGTTGTGAAGCTGTCTGGTCCTGGGTTTTTGTTTGCTGGAAGATTTCTGATTATAGTTTCAATTTCTGTGGTTGTGTTAAGATTTTTTATTTCTTCCTGGTTCAGTTTTAGAAAGTTGTACTTTTCTAAGAATTTATCCATTTCTTCCAAGTTGTTTGGTTTGGTGGGCATTTATCATGTTCCTTTACCTGCTGGATATTTCTCTGCCTTTTCACCTTGTTTAGATTGCTGTGTTTGGGGTGGCCTTTCTGTATTTTGGCAGTTTGTGGTTCCTCTTTATTGTGGAGGTTCCTCTCTGTGGGTGGGGTTGGACGGGTGGTTTGTCAAGGTTTCCTGGTTAGGGAAGCTTGTGTCGGTGTCCAGTAGTGAGTTTTGAGATGTCACTGGGTTTGGTGTGACTGTGGGCAGCCTGTATATTGAAGCTCAGGGCTATGTTCCTGCGTTTCTGGAGAATTAGTGTGGTATGTCTTGCTCTGGAACTAACACCCAAGAGCCAATAGAATTGGCCTCATAGAATGAGTTTGAAAGTTTACCTTCCTCTGCAATTTTCTGGAAGAGTTTGAGTAGGATAGGTATTAGCCCTTCTGTAAATTTTTGGTAGAATTCAGCTGTGAAGCCATCTGGTCCTGGGCTTTTGTTTGTTGGAAGATTTCTGATTGTGGTTTAGATTTCTGTGCTGAATGTGTCTGTTAAGATTTTCTATTTCTCCTGGATCAGTTTTGGAAAGTTACACATTTACAAGAATTTGTCCATTTCTTCCAAGTTGTCCATTTCATTGGCATATAGTTGCTGATAGTAGTTTTATGATCTTTTATATTTCTGTTGTCTGTTGTGATTTCTCCATTTTCATTTCTAATTTTGTTGATTCTTCTCGCTTTGTGTCTTGATGAGTCTGGCTAATGGTTTGTCTATTTTGTTTATCCTCCCAAAGAACCAGCTTTTAGCTTTGTTTATTTTTGTTATGGTCTCTTTTGTTTCTTTTGTATTTATTTCTGCCCTAATTTTTGTGATTTCTTTCCTTCTACTAACCATGGGGTTCTTCATTTCTTCCTTTTATAATTGCTTTAGGTGTAGAGTTAGGTTATTTATTTGATTTCTTTCCTGTTTCTTGAGGTAGGCTTGTATTGCTATGAATCTTCGCCTTAGCACTGCTTTTACTGAATCCCATAGTTTTGGGTTGTTGTGTTTTTAGTTTCATTTGTTTCTATGCATATTTTGATTTCATTTTTTATTTCTTCTGTGATTTGTTGGTTATTCAGAAGTGTTTTGTTTAGCCTCTATATGTTTGTATTCTTCATAGTTTTTTTTTTTCCCCTGTAGTTGACATCTAATCTTACCTCACTGTGATCAAAAAAGATGCTTGTTCAGTTCAGTTCAGTCACTCAGTCATGTCCGACTCTTTGTGACCCCAAGAACTGCAGCATGCCAGGCCTCCCTGTCCAACACCAACTCCTGGAGCCCACCCAAACTCATGTCCATTGAGTGAGTGATGCTATCCAACCATCTCATCCTCTGTCGTCCCCTTCTTCTCTTGCCCTCAATCTTTCCCAGCATCAGGGTCTTTTCAAATGAGTCAGCTCTACCCATCAGGTGGCCAAAGTATTGGAGTTCCAGCTTCAACATCATTCTTTCCAATGAACACCCAGGACTGATCTTCTTTAGGATGGACTGGTTGGATCTTGCAGTCCAAGGGACTCTCAAGAGTCTTCTCCAACACCACAGTTCAAAAGCATCAATTCTTCGGTGCTCAGCTTTCTTTATAGTGCAACTCTCACATTCATACATGACCACTGGAAAAACAATAGCCTTGACTAGACGGACCTTTCTCAGCAAAGTAATGTCTCTTCTTTTTAATATGCTGTCTAGGTTGGTCATATCCTTCCTTCCAAGGAGTAAGCATCTTTTAATTTCATGGCTGCAATCACCATCTACATTGATTTTGGAGCCCCCCAAAATAAAGTCAGCCAGTATTTCCACTGTTTCGCCATCTATTTGCCATGAAGTGATGGGACCAGATGCCATGATGTTAGTTTTCTGAATGTTGAGCTTTAAGCCAACTTTTTCACTCTCCTCTTTCACTTTCATCAAGAGGCTGTTCACTATCTGCCATAAGGTGGTGTCATCTGCATATCTGAGATTATTGATATTTCTCCTGGCAATCTTGATTCCAGCTTGAGCTTCCTCCAGCCCAGCATTTCTCATATTGTAGTCTACATAGAAGTTAAATAAGCACAGTGACAGTATAAAGCCTTGATGTACTCCTTTCCCTATTTGGAACCAATCTATTGTTCCATGTCTGGTTCTAACTGTTACTTCCTGACCTGCATACAAATTTCTCAAGAGACAGGTCAGGTGGTCTGGTATTCCCATCTCTTTCAGAATTTTCCACAGTTTATTGTGATCCACACAGTCAAAGGCTTGGCATAGTCAATAAAGCAGAAATAAATGTTTTTCTGGAACTGTCTTGCTTTTTCAATGATCCAGCAGATGCTGGCAATTTGATCTCTGCTTCCCCTGCCTTTTCTAAAATCAGCTTGAATATCTGGAAGTTCATGGTTCATGTATTGCTGAAGCCTGGCTTGGAGAATTTTGAGCATTACTTTACTAGCATATGAGATGAGTGCAATTGTGCGGTAGTTTTGAGCATTCTTTGGCATTGCCTTTCTTTGGGATCAGAATGAAAACTGACCTTTTCCAGTCCTGTGGCCACTGCTGAGTTTTTCAAATTTGCTGGCATATTGAGTGTGGCACTTTCACAGCATCATCTTTCGGGATTTGAAATAGCTCAACTGGAATTCCATCACCTCCACTAGCTTTGTTCGTAGTGATGCGTCCTAAGGCCCACTTGACTTCACATTCCAGGATGTCTGGCTGTAGGTGAGTGACCACAACATTGTGATTAACTGGGTCGTGTAGATCTTTTTTGTACAGTTCTTCTGTGTATTCTTGCCATGTCTTCTTAATATCTTCTTCTGTCAGGTCTGTACCATTTCTGTCATTTAATGAGCACATCTGTGCTTGAAATGTTCCCTTGGTATCTCTAATTTTCTTGAAGAGATCTCTAGTCTTTCCCATTCTATTGTTTTCCTCTATTTCTTTGCACTTATTGCTGAGAAAGGCTTTCTTATCTCTCCTTGCTATTCCTTGGAACTCTGCATTCAAATGTGTATATCTTTCCTTTTCTCCTTTGCTTTTCACTTTTCTTCCATTCACAGCTGTTGGTAAGGCCTCCTCAGACAGTCATTTTGCTTTTTTGCATTTCTTTTTCCTGGGGATTGTCTTGATCCCTGTCTCCTGTACAAAGTTGTGAACCTCCATCCATAGTTCATCAGGCACTCTATCAGATCTAGTGTCTTAAATCTATTTCTCACTTCTACTGTATAAGCATTAGGGATTTGATTTAGGTCATAACTGAATGGTCTAGTGGTTTCCCCCACTTTCTTCAATTTAAGTCTGAATTTGGCAGTAAGTTCATGATCTGGGCCACACTCAGGTCCTGGTCTTGTTTTTGCTAACTGTATAGAGCTTCTCCATCTTTGGCTGCAAAGAATATAATCAGTCTGATTTTGGTGTTGGCCATCTGGTGATGTCCATGTGTAAAGTCTTCTTTTGTGTTGTTGGAAGAGGGTGTTTGCTATGACCAGTGCGTTCTCTTGGCAAAACTCTATTAGCCTTTGCCCTGCTTCATTCTGTACTCCAAGGCCAAATCTGCCTCTTACTCCAGGTGTTTCCTGACTTCTCTCCTTTGCATTCCAGTCCCTTATAATGAAAAGGATATCTTCTTTGGGGTTAGTTCTAAAAGGTCTTGTAGGTCTTCATAGAACCATTCAACTTCAGCTTCTTCAGTGTTACTTGTCGGGGCTTAGACTTGTTTACCATGATATTGAATGGTTTGCCTTGGAAACGAACAGAGCTTATTCTGTAATTTTTGAGATTCCATCCAAGTACTGCATTTCGGACTCTTTTGTTGACTATGATGGCTACTCCATTTCTTCTAAGGGATTCCTGCCCACAGTAGTAGATAAAATGGTCATCTGAGTTAAATTCACCCATTCCAGTCCATTTTAGTATGCTGATTCCTAGAATATCGACGTTCACTCTTGCCACTTCCTGTCTGACCACTTCCAATTTGTCTTGATTCATGGGCCTAACATTCCAGGTTCCTATGCAGTATTGCTCTTTACAGCATTGGACCTTGCTTCTATCACCAGTCACACCCACATCCAGGTGTTGTTTTTGCTTTGGCACCATCCCTTCATTCTTTCTTAAGTTATTTCTCCACTGATCTCCAGTATCATATTGGGTACCTATCGACCTGGGGAATTCATCTTTCAGTGTCCTATCTTTTTGCCTTTTCATACTGTTCATGGGGTTCTCAATGCAAGAATACTGAAGTGGTTTACCATTCCCTTCTCCAGTGGTTCACATCCTGTCAGACCTCTCCACTATGACCCATCCATCTTGGGAGGCTCCACATGGCATGGCCTAGTTTCATTGAGTTAGACAAGGCTGTGGTCCGTGTGATCAGATTGGCCAGTTTTCTGTGATTGTGCTTTCAGTCTGTCTTCCCTCTGAGGCCTTCTCTCAGCGCCTACCATCTTACTTGGGTTTCTTTTACCTTGCACGTGGGGTATGTCTTCATGGCTGCTCCAGCAAAGCGAAGCCACTGCTCCTGACCTTGGACGTGGGGTATGTCCTCACAGTGCGGCTCCTTACCTTGGATGTGGGGTTATCTACTCTCTGCTCCTTGCCGCTCCTGTGCCGTGCAGCTGCCGCTCACAGCTCCTGCACCAAAGATACTTGAGATGATTTCAATTTTTTTGAATTTACCAAGGTTAGATTTATGGCCCAGGATGTGATCTGTCCTGGAGAAGGTTCCATGTGCACTTGAGAAAAAGGTGAAATGCATTATTTTAGGGTGAAATGTCCTATAGTTATCAATTAGGTCTAACTGGTCCATTGTATCATTTAAGCATGTGTTTCCTTGCTAATTTTCTGTATAGTTGATCTATCCATAGGTGTGAGTGAGGTGTTAAAGTCTCCCACTCTTACTGTGTTACTGTTAATTTCCCCTTTCATATTTGTTAGCATTTGCCTTACATATTGGAGAAGGCAATGGCAACCCACTCCAGTACTCTTACCTGGAAAATCCCACGGACAGAGGAGCCTGGTAGGCTGCAGTCCATGGGGTCACTAAGAGTCAAACACAACTGAGCGACTTCACTTTCACTTTTCACTTTGATGCATTGGAGAAGGAAATGGCAACCCACTCCAGTGTTCTTGCCTGGAGAATCCCAGGGACAGGGGAGCCTGGTGGGCTGCCATCTGTGGGGTCGCACAGAGCTGGACACAACTGAAGCGACTTAGCAGCAGCAGCAGCCTTACATATAGTGGTGCTCCTATGTTGGGTGCATATATATTTATAATTGTTATATCTTCTTCTTGGACTGATCCTTTGATCATTATGTAGTGTCCTTCTCTGTCTCTTTTCATGACCTTTATTTCAAAGTCTATTTTATCTGATATGAGTATTGCTACTTCTGCTTTCTTTTGGTCTCCATTTGCATGAAATACCTTTTTCCAGCCCTTCAGTTTCAGTCTGTATGTGTCCCTAGGTTTGAAGTGGGTCTCTTGTAGACAGCATATATAGGGGTCTTGATTTTGTATCCATTCAGCCAGTCTTTGTCTTTTGATTGGGGCATTCAACCCATTTACATTTAAGGTAATTATTGAAAAGTATGATCCTGTTGCCATTTACTTTGTTGTTTTGGGTTCAGGTTTATAAACCTTTTCTGTGTTTCCTGTCTACAGAAGATCCTTTAGCATTTGTTGGAGAGCTGGTTTGGCGGCACTGAATTCTCTCAGCTTTTGCTTGTCTCTAAAGCTTTTGATTTCTCCTTCATATTTGAATGAGATCTTTGCTGGGTACAGTAATCTGGGTTGTAGGTTTTTCTCTTTCATCACTTTAAGTATGTCCTGCCATTCCTTTCTGGCTTGAAGAGTTTTTATTGAAAGATCAGCTGTTATCCTTATGGGGATCCCCTTGTGGATTAATTGTTGTTTTTCCCTTGCTGCTTTTAATATTTGTTCTTTGTGTTTGATCTTTGTTAATTTGATTAATATGTGACTTGGGGTGTTTTGCCTTGGGTTTATCCTGTTTGGGACTCTCTGGGTTTCTTGGACTTAGGTGGCTATTTCCTTCCCCGTTTTAAGGAAGTTTTCAACTATTATCTCCTCAAGTATTTTCTCATGGCCTTTCTTTTTGCCTTCTTCTTCTTCTGGGACTCCTATGATTCGAATATTGGGGCATTTGACATTATCCCAGAGGTCTCTGAGGTTGTCCTCATTTCTTTTCTTTTTTCCTCTCTGCTTCATTTATTTCCACCGTTCTATCTTCCACCTCACTTATCCTATCTTCTGCCTCAGTTATTCTACTATTGGTTCTGAAAGGTTGTTGCTGAATGAAAAGACACCGGGATTCTTGGCCTCCAGAGAAGAATTCAATCCGGGGCCAGAGACGAGGCTTGATCGCTCAGAGCTTTTGTGTAATAAAGTTTTATTAAAGTATAAAGGAGATTGAGAAAGCTTCTGACATAGGCATCAGAAGGGGGCAGAAAGAATACCCCCTCCCCCCCTCGCTAGTCTTCAGCTGGGTGTTATATAGTCACTAGCAGTCTGTTAATGAAAGAAAGGAATGTCTTAAAACTCAGAATGGCACCAGGCCCCTCACCCATAAGATGCATTTTGGGATAATCTTGGCACCAGATGATTCATCCTAGGCCATAAAATGATTAACTTGAATCTTGTAGAAGGGCAGATTACCATACAAATAGTTTCGTTTACATAGATTAGGGGAACAATATCTGAGTATAACATACTGGTTTGTCAAGTAGGTTCTGAGCCATTAGGTGGAACCAACTTGAAGACAGAGTCTGGGGTAAATGCATAGTACATTAACATAGCTTAAGACAAACATTTCCATAAGGAAAATGCATTGGTTAACTCCAGGTTTGAGAATAGTTAACTTCAAGTGAAACCAGGTGTCATTATGGCAACACAGTATTTTAATAGAAACCTTTTAAATTTGTATAGAGAAGAAAAAAATATCGCTAGTTTGTTTCCTCCTGCTGCTTAAGAGAGAGAAAAATGTCTGACACTTGCAGGCTGTTTCCTCCCTGTGGAGACCCCTGGCCTTCCTGCCTGTTACCCTCTCAGTTCCCTCCAGAGTGCTTTTGATCTCAGCTATTGCATTATTCATTATTGATTGATTTTTTAAAAAAATTTTTTCTAGCTCCTTGTTAAACTTTTCTTGCATCTTCTCAATCCTTGTCTCCAGACTATTTATCTGTAACTCCATTTTGTTTTCAAAATTTTGGATCATTTTTTCTATCATTATTCTGAATCCTTTTTCAGTTAGACTCCCTATTTCCTCCTCTTTTGTTTGGCTTAGTGGGCTTTTATCATGTTCCTTTACCTGCTGAATATTTCTCTGCCTTTTCATCTTGTTTAGGTTGCTTTGTTTGGTGTGGCCTTTCTGTATGCTGAAGTTTGTGGCTCCTCTTTATTGTGGATGTTCCTCCCTGTAGGTGGGGTTGGATGAGTGGCTTGTCAAGGTTCCTGGTTAGGGAAGCTTGCGTCGGTGTTCTGGTGGGTGGAGCTGGATCTCTTCTCTCTGGAGTGCAGTGAAGTGTCCAGTAGTGAGTTTTGAGGTGTCTGTGGGTTTGGTGTGACTTTTGGCCGCCTGTATTTTTGTGCTCAGGTTTATGTTCCTGCTTTGTTGGAGAAGTAGCTTGGTGTGTCTTGCTCTGAAACTTGTTGGCTCTTGGGTGGAGTTTGGTTTCAGTGTAGGTATGGAGGCTTTTGGATGAACTTTTGTCAATTAATGGTCCCTGGAGTCAGGAGATTTCTGGTGATCTCAAGTTTTGGATTTAGCCCTGGCTTTCCATCTTATACTTGTAGTAGCCTCAAGACTTCTCCATCCATACAGCACTGATGAAAAAACACCTAGGTTAATGGTGAAAAGATTCTCCACAGTGAGGGACACCCAGAGAGGTTCACAGAGTTACATGAAGAAGAAAGAGGGAAGAAGGAGGTAGAGGTGACTAAGAGGAGAAGAGGGGGAATCAAAAAGGGAGAGAGCAGTCTAGCCGGTAATCAATTCCCTATTTGCTCTCCACAGTCTGGAACACTCAGAGAGGTTCATGGAGTTCCATAGAGAAGAGAAGAGGGAGGAAGAGTATAGAGGTGACCAGGAGGAGAGGAGGGGGAGTCAAAAGGAGAGAGACCAGTCTATCCTGTGATCAGTTCCCTAAGTTTTCTCCACAGCCCGGGACATCCAAAGAAATTCACAGAGTTAAGTAGAGAAGAGAAGGGGTAGGGAGTAGATAGAGGTGACCTGGGGGAGAGAAAGGAGAGGAATCACACTCCTAAGTAAAAATGGGTACTGAAGATTGGATTTTTAAAGGTACAATTTTGATAACAATTACTAAAAAGCCAATATTAAAAATCTAGCGTAGAGGTTAGACTCTCAAAAATACAATATTAAAAAAAAATTGCAAAAGTTATATAAAAAATGATATTTGCTTTAAAAATAGGGTCTTTTTTTTCAAGGTTAATAGTAGATTTTAAAAATGAAAATTAAAGGATTATTAAAGAACTTAAAAAATTTAAAAAGAAATTTAAAAATGATAATAGTAAAATATATCTAGGAATTCCTCTGGAGCTGTTGAGGGAAGTGGGTGGTCAGTTCAGTTTCAGATAGTTCCTTGTTCCACCTTATACTTCTTCTCAAAGTCTACAGGTCCCTTCCAACGTAGCCAGTGTTAACTACAGGGTTTTACTGTGTTGCACCTGTCACTTCCAGAGCCATTCCCTCTTCTTGGTTTATTTTGGCTACCTCTCTTTGCAAGTCTCTTCCTTATCTAACTTCTGTCCTGACACAAGGGGGCAAAGGTGGTCATTTATTTAGGCTCACTTGTTCAAATGTGCTACAGGGAGGGAGGAACACTGCAAACAAATACCATTTGCATGTGTGGGGAGTGCTCGCAGTGTCTGGGTCACACTGTGTTTGCCCCCACTCACGGCGTGTGTGTTTTCCTGGTCTACGCTGCTTAGGCTCCAGGTTGCTCTGCCGGGGAACTTTCTGGGGTGGGCCCTGGGTTGCATGCACTTCCCAGATCTACACAGCTCAGGCTCAGGTTCTCAGGTACTCCACAAAGGCACAGACTCAGTTGTGCCTGCATTTTGTGCCCTTCCCAGGTCCAAGCAGCTCAGGCGACCAGGTGTTTGGCGAGCACACACTCCTCTGGTGCCATGCGTCTTATCACCTCCCCGGTCCCAGCCGCTTGGTTTTCTGGGTGTGCAGCTGCATCTCAGGTGTGCCATGTGTCTCTTCTGGGAAGCTGATCTCTGGCTGCGACCCTCCTGATGTGTGTTAGCTGTCTAGGATCCCAGGAAGACTTGGTTAGCAACTGAGAGCCTCCTCGCAGTTTGGTAGAGGTTGCCCCTTTCTTTCCTTCCAGCTCTGGCTGGCACCCACCTGCCTCTGTGCCTCCAGTGGGGGATGGGCCGGTCCGCAGTGGGCTAGCTCTCCTCTGGTATTCGCTTAGTCCTTTGTTCTGTGTGCCGCCTGGCAGTGCCTTAGGTTAGAGCTTTTTGTGGGAAAGTACTCTTTTTCTCTCTTTCCTTCCTATTTTTTTTTTTTTTTCCTCTGTCTATCTCACAGTTTGGGTTGCTATCTCAGGTTAGCTCCATCAGATTGCCCTCAGGGCATTCAGGCCCGATCCTTACCCTAAGCAGTGCGGCCCGCACCTCCCCGTTCAGTCCCCGCTTGCTGGTGGAGGACACGAGTGTCTGGGCTACTTCTCCTCTGGGAGTTGTAGTTAGACCTGTAATCTGTGGGGTTTATTTTTTCTCCCGGTTATGTTACTCTCTGAGATTCCAAAACTCCCCACAGACCCGCCAGTAAGAGGGTCTCCTGGTGTTTGGAAACTTCTAAGACTCCCTCCTTGGGATGGGTCACCGTCCCTACCTCTTTTGTCTCTCTTTTTACCTTTTATATTTTGTCCTACCTCCTTTCAAAGACAATTGAAGACCCAGCTGCCTTTCTGGATGCCTGGTGTCCTCTGCCAGCCTTCAGAAGTTGTTTTGTGGTATTTGCTCAGCATTCAAATCATCTTTCGATGAATTTGTTGGGGAGAAAGTGGTCTCCCCATCCTATTCCTCCACCATCTTAGGACTGCACCCCTGTCTCTGCTTTTCAACACACTGTCTAGGTTTGTTATAGCTTTCCTGCCAAGAAGCTTTCTGATTCCTTGCCTGCAGTCACCATGTAAGGTTTACCTTGCAGTCTAAGTCCTATAGCTTTATTTTGCTACTTCAGCTATTGCCTTTGGTCATGGCATCTGCACGTACATTTTAGATTCAGACTTGTTAATTTCCAACAACAAACCTGCTGTGGATTGGTGATTAGTTTTGTACTACATTAGCCATTCAGTTTAGGGAGAAGACAGTTTTCAAATCAATGCTAAGTAAATGTTTTATTTTTGCTGTTTTGGATTTGTTTTTGCAGGTGTCTTTCTCCCCCTTCTTCTTTTATTTCTTGTGATTTGATGACTAACTTTAGTGTTGTGCTTAGATTCCTTTTTTAAAGTATCTGTTGTAGATTTTTGGTTTGCAGTTATAATGAGGTTTTGATATACCAGACTGTCTATAAACAGGATTGTTTTAAGTTGCTCATCTTGTAATTTCAGATTCACTTCCAATATCTTGCATTTGTGCTCTGGTCTTTTCACAGTTATACGTTTTCATGTCATATTTGTGTGCAAATAAATGATTTCCTACCTTTAGTGTGTTTCCCTTTACTGGTGAGCTTTTCCATTCATAATTTTCTTATTTCTAGTTGTGGCGTTTCTTTCTTCCCCACCTGGAGAAGTTCCTTTAGTATTTGCTGCAAAGCTGGTCTGGTGGTACTGAATTATCTTTTATATTATTGGTCATAGATTGTTCCCTTTCATAACTTTAAATACATTGTGTTACTCCCTTCTAGCTTGCACAGTTTTTGCTGAGAAATCAGCTCATGACTTTATGGGAGTTGCCCTGTATGTTCCTTGTTGCTTTTAATATTTTTTATCTTTAATTTTTGTCAGTTCGATTACTGTGTGTCTTGGCATATTTCTCCTTGGGTTCATCCTGCCTGAGACTGCCTGCTTCCTGGACTTGGGTGACTGTTTTTTTTCCCCCATGCTAAGGAAGTTTCCAGTAGTTACTTCTTCAAGTATTTCCTCAGATCCTTTCTCTTTCTCTGGACCCCTACAATGTGAACGTTTGTGCATTTAATGTCCCAGAGATCTCTAAGGCTGTCCTCATTCCTTTTAATTCCTTTGTCTTTATTCTATTCCATGGCAGTGATTTCTAGTGTTCTGTTTTCCAGGCCACTGATCTGTTCTGTTTTTCTATTGATTATTTCTAGTGTATTTTTCATTTCAGTTTTTCTATTGTTCATCTTTTTTCTTTAGTTCTTCTACATCTTTGATAAACATTTCTTGTATCTGCTGTATCTGTGCCCCCATTATTTTTCTGAGATCTTGGATCATCTTTACTATTGTTACTCTGAATTTTTTTCAGGTAGGTTGTCTATCTCCACTTCACTTAGTTGATTTTCTGAAGCTTTATCTTGTTCCTTCATCTGGGACATATTCCTCTGCTGTCAGATTTTCTGACACTGTGGTTTCCATTCCACAGGCTGCAGGATTGTAGTTTTTCTGGCTTCTGCTGTGTGCTCCCTGATGGATGAGGCCAAGAGACTTATGTAGGCTCTCTGGGGGCGGGCGGCGGTGGGGGGGGAGTTATTGGTAACTGCCTACTGATGGATGGAGCTAGGTCTTGTCCGTCTGGTGGAAAGGGCAGTGTCAGGGGATGTTTATTGGATAGCTCTTTATTCAGGAAGGCTTTGAGCAGCCTGTCTGGTGATAGGAGGGGCTGTGTTCCCACCTTGTTGGTAGTTTCGCCTAAGAGATCCTAGCACTGGAACCTGCCGGTTGTTGTCTTGGTGAAAAATGGAAACCTCCAGTGGCACCAGTGAGTATTCACCAGAACTGCTACTACCAGTGTCCTTGTCCCTGCAACGAGCCACAGCCATCCCCTGCCTCAGCAGGAGACCCTCCAATACTAATGGTTAAGTCTAGCGCAGTCTCTTATGAGGTCACTGCATTTCCCCTGAGTCCTGCTGTGTATAAAGACCCTATGTGTGCCCTCTAGGAGTGCAGTTTGTTCCCCCAGTACTGTGTAATTTCTGTGATCAAATCCTGCTAGCTGTCAAAACCAGATTCTCTGGAGACTATTCCTCCCAATGCTGGAAACCCAGGCTGGGGAGCCAGATGTGGGGCTCAGAAGTTCTACTCCTGTGATATGTTTTCTAGTTTGTGGGTCACCCACCTGGCATGTATGGGATTTGATTTTATCATGATTGCACCCTTCCTACCATTGTGTTGTGGATTTGGATGTAGGGTATCTTTTTTGTTTGGTTCCAGTGTTTTTTTTGTCAGTGGTTTTTTAGCAGTTAGTTTTGATGTTGATGTTTCTGTAAGAAGGGGTGAGTTCATGTCATTCTGCTCCTCCATCTTTAACCTTTCATTTTGTCTTTAAATGTCTCAATTTTGTGATACACTGTTAAATTATTATTTCTGGAACTGTTGTAGGGCTGCTGTATGTCTAGTGACTTGAAAATAATTATTTCCTTTATTTTTCTTTACCCACTTTTGTCAGGCAGAATAAATCTGGTCTGTGTCACCCTATCCAGGAAGGATACATTTCTCCTGATATTACTTATATTTTCTATTTGTTATTTATACATAAAAATGATTTTTAAATCATTTGCTAATTCACTTCTAATACTTTTCCCATAGACATTGTTAATGTATACAATGGTATCACCTGCATATAATTCCAGTTTTTGATGCTTTATTTTTATTTGGCCTTAATGACCTAGCTAAAGCATTCAGTCCAGTGTTAAATAGAAGTGGTGGTAACAAGCATTCATATCTATTAATATAAGGAAGAAACATTCCAGTATCTATCTGTTTAGTATGATGTCTGTTGTAAGTTAGCTTTTTGTTTTTAATTAAGTCTCCTATTTCTATTTTGAAATCATGAATGTGTGTAAAATCTTATCATATTTTTCTGTATCTGAGACACTACTATGGCTTCACTTCTTTTTCTGTAATGTGGTAGGCTCTCTGTCAGTTAACTTAAAACTTTCAAACATTTGCTTGAGAATTTCAAACTTAAAAAAAGTCATAAGCATAGTACAAAAAACTCACAATTCCCAACTCTGAATTGCATTTCTTCCACCTACCCCTTACACTTGCTTGAACTCTATCTCTATACACAAATTACTTTTTCCTTTCTAACGCATTTGTTAATATGCGACATTAGTTTTTTCTGACTTAACATCACTATGTATGACAGACTGTTGACTCCCACATCTCTCCAGATGACTCAATTCTGTTTCTTTTTATGGCTGAGTAATATTCCATTGTACCACCTATTCTTTCATCTGTCGATGGACACTTAGATTATTGCTGTGTTCTGAGTATTGTACATAGTACTGCAGTGAACACTGTGTCTTTCTGAATTATGGTTTTCTAAGGGTCTATGCCCTGTTGTGGGATTGCTGGGTCAAATGGTAGTTCTTTTACTTTTTTAAAGAACCTCCATACTGTTCTCCATAGTGGCTGTATCAGTTTACAGTCCTGCCAAAACTGCAAGAGGGTTCTGTTTTCTCCACACTTATTTGTAGACTTTATGATAATGGTCTGACCCATATGAGGTGATATGTCACTGCAGTTTTGATTTCTCTTTCTCTAATAATTAGTGATGTTGAGCATCTTTTCATGTGCCTCTTGGCCATCTGTATGTCTTCTTTGGCACGTGTGTGTGTGCTCAGTCATCTCCAACTCTTTGCGACCACATGGATTACAGCCCACAGGTTTCTCTGTCCATGGGATTTTCCAGGCAAGCATACGGAAGCAGGTTGCCATTTTTTCCTCCAGGGGAATCTTCACAACCCAGGGATTGAACCTGTATCTCTTTGCATTGGCAGGCAGATTCCTTACCATTGCACCACTTTTGGGGAAGCCCATGTCTTCTTTGGAGAAAAGTCTATTTAGGTCCTCTGCCCATGTTTTGATTAGGTTGTTTATTTTATACTGAGCTGCATGAGCTGTTCATAAAGTTTGGAGATGAATCCTTTGTCAGTTCCTTCATTTGCAAATATTTTCTCCCATTCTGAGGGTTATCTTTTCTTGTTTATAATTTCCATAAAATTCAATTTGGTCACACTTGTTTTACTTTCTAATGAAAGTAGGAGGTTGGTAAAAAAAAAATCTTGATGTGGTTTATGTCAGAAACTATTGTACCTATGTTTTCCTCTTTAAGAGTTTTATAACACCTAAACTTACATTTAGGCCTTTAATCCATTTCTAGTTTACTTTTGTGTATGGTGTTAGGGAGTTCATTCTTTTACATGTATCTGTCTAGTTTAAAAAAATAAATAAATAAACCACTTATTTAAGAGATTGTCTTTTCTCCATTGAATGTTCCTACCTCCTCTGTCCTAAATTCAGTGACCACAAGTGCACAGGTTTATCTCTGGGCTTTCAATCCTGTTTCATTTATATTTGTTCTATGATGCCATTATGGTCTTGATTGCTGTTGCTTTGTAGTATAGTCTGAAGTCAGAGAGCCTCATTTCTCCAGCTCCATTTTTCTTAAGGTTGCTTTGGCTATTTGAGGTATTTTGTGTTTCCATACAAATTTTAAAATTTGTTGTTCTAGTTCTGTGAAAACTTCAAGTGGTAATTTGATAGGCATTGTGTTGAATCTTTAGATTGCTTTGGGTAATATAGTCATTTTGATAATACTGATTCTTCCAATCCAAGAATATGGTATAATCTCTCCATCTATTTGTGTCATCTTTGATTTCTTTCATCAGTTTTTTAAATGGTTTTCTGAGTCTAGGTCTTTTGCTTCCTTGAGTGAGTGAGTGAAGTCGCTCACTCATGTCTGACTCTTTGTGACCCCATGGACTGTCCATGGACAGGCTCCTCAGTCCATGGAATTTTCCAGGCAAAGAGTACTGGAGTGGGTTGCCATTTACTTCTCCAGGGGATCTTCCTGACCCAGGGATTGAACCTGGGTCATCCACATTGTAGGCAGACACTTTACCATCTGAGCCACTGGGGAAGCCCTTTCCTTCCTTATAGAGCTGTATTCCTACATAGTTTATTCTTTTCTGGGGATGATAAATTGTATTATTTCCATAATTTTGCTTTCTGATCTTTCATTCTTATTGTATAGGAGAGCAGATTTCTTTGCATTAATTTTGTACCCTGCAACTTTACCAAACTCATTGATTAGCTCTGGTAATTTTCTGGTAGCATGTTGAAGATTTTCTACATATAGTATGTCATCTGGAAAAAGTGATAGTTTTACTTTTTTTCCAATTTGGATTCCATTTCTTTATTTGATTGCCTTGGCTAGGATGTCTAAAACCATGTTGAATAAGAGTGGTGAGAGTGGATATCCTTACATCCTTATTGTGTACTTCCTTGTCTTCTTTCTGATATTAGAGGAAATATTTTCAGTATCTCACCATTGAGAATCATGTTTGTTCTAGGTTGGTTGTGTTTATGGCCTTTACTATGCTGAGGTAGTTTCCCTTTTTGCCCACTTTCTGGCGAGCTTTTTTTTTTTTTTTTAAATCATAAATGCTGTTGAATTTTGTTAAAAGCTTTTACTTCATCTATTTAATTTTTTAATACAGTGTAGCACATTGATTTGTGTGTTTTGTGACGAGTTCTTGCAATCCTGAGATAAATCCCACTTAATCATGGTGTGTGATCCTTTGAATGTGTTGTTGGATTCTGTTTGCCAATATTTTGCTGAATAATTTTTTATCTGTGTTAATCAGTGATATTTTTATATCTGTTCATCAGTGTCATTGATGTCATTTTCTTTTTTGTGTGTTTTTTTTTTTTTGCCTGATTTTGGTATCAGAGTGATGTCAGCCTTGTAGAATGAATTTGGTAATGTGCCTCCCTCTGCAATTTTCGGAAAGACTTTGTGAATAAGTATTAACTCTTCTCTAAATGTTTGCTAGAATTTGCCTGTGAAACCATCTTTTCCTGGACTTTTGTGTGTTGGAAGACTTTTAAACTATACTTTCAATTTCATTACTTGTGATTGGTCTGTTTCCCAATCTGGGAAAATCCTAACCTGGTTCAGTCATAAAAGGTTATACCTTTCCAAGAATTTGTCCATTTCTTCCAGATTGTTGATTTTATTGGCATATAGTTGCTTGTAATAGTCTCTTATGATCCTTTGCATTTTTGCAGTGTCAGTAGTTATTAATCCTTTTTCATTTCTGATTTTCTTGATTTGAATCCTCCCCTTCCTTTTTTTTTTCTTCCCCTAGATCAGTATGGCTAAAGGTTTATCAGTTTTGTCTTCTCAAAGAATCAACTTTTATTGTTCTTTGCTATTGTTTTCTTCATTTCTGTTTCATTTCTGCTATGAACTTTCTTTCCTTCTACTGACTTTGGGTTTTGCTCTTCTCTAGTTGCTCTAGGTGTGAAGTTAGATTGAGATTTTTGTTTCTTGACATGAGATGGAATTATTATAAACTTCTGTCTTAGAACTTTTTTTGCTCCATCACTTAGGTTTTGTATCATCGAGTTTTTATTGTAATTTGTGTATTTTTTATCTCCTCTTTGATTTCTTTGGTAATCTCTTGGTTATTTAGCAATGCAGTGTTCAGCCTCCATGTTTGTGTTTTTTTAGTTTTCCTGTAACTTGATTTCTAATCCCATAGCATTGTGGTCAGAAAAATTGCTTGATAAAATTTCAATTTTCTTAAATTTTCTGGGGCTTGATTTGGGACAGAAGATGTGATTTTATTCTGGAGAATGTTTCATGTGCACTTGAGAAGAAAGTGTATTCTGCCACTTTCAAGTGGTGTATTGTGTAATATAAATTAAATCTATCTGGTCTGTTGTGTCAGTTAAAACTGTATTATTTTGTCTGGATGATCTGTCCATTGGTGTAAGTGGGGTGTTAAAGTCTCCCACTACTGTGTTACTGCCAATTTCCCCTTTTATGGCTGTTAGCATTTACTTTATGTATTGAGATGCTCCTAATTGTTGTATCTTTCTTGGATTGCTCCCTTGATCACTGTGTAATGTATTTACTTATAACATTCTTTAAAGTCTGTTCCATCTGATATGAGTATTGCTATGCCTGCTTTCTTTTTGATTCAGGTTTAAATGGAATATCTTTTTAAATCCTCTTTCAATCTGTATGTGTCCCTAGGTCTACAGAGGGTCTCTTGTAGATGGCATATATACAGGTCTATATTTACATTCATAGGGTTTCTCCCCTGTGTGTGTTCTGTGATGTGCAACGAGTTTTGACTTTTCACAGAATGATTTTCCACATTCATTACATTCATAGGGTTTCTGTCTTACATGAGTTCTCTGATAAACAATTAGAGCTGACTGCTGACGGAAATTTTTTCCACATTCAGTGTATTCATAGGGCTTCTCACCTGTATGAGTTCTCAAATGTTTAGTGAGAGTTGACTTCTCAGAGAAAGATTTCCCACATTCACTACATTCGTAAGGTTTTTCTTCTGTGTGAGTTCTTTGACATTTAATTAGGTCTGATTTTCTTAGGAAGGCCTTCTCACATTCATAACATTCATAGGGCTTCTCCCCTGTGTGTGTCTTCTGATGTACAGTAAGGACTGACTTAAATGAGAAGGCCTTCTGACATTCATATGGTTTCTCCCGTGTGTGTGTTCTATGGTGTTGGGTGAGGGTTGACTTTTCACTAAAGGATTTTCCACATTCTTGACATTCATAAGGTTTCTCCCCTGTATGAATTCTCTGATGTTTAATGAGATCTGAATTCTTGTAGAAACTTTTCCCACATTCATGACATTCATAGGATTTCTCCCCTGTGTGGGTTCTCTGATGTTTTGTGTGGGCTGATTTCTGCTTGAATGTTTTTCCACATTCATAGGGTTTTTCTCCTGTGTGTATGCTCTGTTGTGCACCAAAGACTATGGTTCCACATTCATTATATTTAATTATATTGTCAATTGAGTGGGTCGTCTGAATTGGAGTCAGGTCTGCCTTTTGGCTTGAAGGGTCAACACTATGTTCAAAGAGAATGGAGTCCTCAAAGAAATTTTCTCCACATTCATTAAATTCATAGTGATTCTCTTTTGGATGTGTTCTTTGAGCAATGAGAGGTGAAATATCACAGGTTTTTCTGTATTCAGTGTATTCACAGGTGTTTTGTCCTGTGTAAGGTTTCTTAAGTTTAACAAAGAGTGAATTCACATGGAAAGCTTTCCTACATTCATTGTATTCAAAAGGTTGCTCCAAAATTTGAATTTTTTGATGCTGAACAGAGTCTTCATTAAGACAGAGGCCATTCTCATTTTTATTATATTCATAAGACTTCTCTCCATAATGAATTCTTTCATGCTTGTCATCATGGGACCATTTTCTACCTTTGTTAAAGTCAAACTTCTTTCTGCTGTTGTTAATTAATTCTGAAATAGAGGGACAAGAAAGATTAGTTCACAAGGATATTTAGAGGAAACAGTATTAGGTTTGGGGTAGCTGGTCATTTTAGGTCCTAATCTCTTCATGCCTAGAGTATGACAACAGTGTATACATCCAATTTCATCTCTTTTTCAATTCTACCCAGGAGCAACAAGTCCATATTCTAAAAGCACTGATTCATAAAGGAACAGTACTAAAACCCATGCAATTCTGTTTCTAGCTCTGATTCATGATGAATAAAAATATGCAACAAAAGAGCACGGCAGTGAACCACTCTTGCCGCAGGATCAGACTCACAGCTCTATTCTAGTTAGTGTGTGTGTGCTCATGTGCACGCTCAGTCGTGAAAAACTTTTTGCAACCCCATGGACTGTAGCCCACCAGGCTCCTCTGTCCATGGCATTTTCTGCAAGAATACTGGAGCAGGTTGCCATTTCCTCCACTGGGGGATTGTTATGTTCTCTTTATTATAATACATCAGAGTTACTCATCAGGGGACCTCTCCTGACCATCAAACCCTGTTTCAATCCCTTCTGGCTTTTCCCCCAAATAAATCTCAATCCTGCTTTCACATACATGTTTCAACATCTCTGTATACCATGAAAATGATAAAATTCTAAACCTGGTCCTAAAATTTCATTATCTTTAACCTTACGATTTTTTTGGTTATGTGTACCTGTGTTTACTCCTCTGCTATCTATAATCCTATATGAGTGAGTGATAGTTACTCAGTCATGCCTGACTTTTTGCAACCCCCTGGACTGTAGCCTGCCAGGCTCCTCTGTCCATGGAATTCTCCTGGCAAGGTTACTGGAATGGGTTGCCATTTTCTTCTCCAATAATTCTCTATATTCTTGAGTTTAATGTCCTAAGTGAAAACTCATTTATAATTTTACTTTATTGTAATACAGCTGATTTACAGTGCTGTGTTAGTTTCTGGTATACAGGAAAGTGACTCAGTTATACATATTCTTTTTCATATTCATTTCCATTGTAGTTTATTACAGCATACTGAATATAGGACCTTGTTATTTATTCTACATATAACAGTTTCTATATGCTAAGTCAAAACTTCCAATGCATCCCTTCCCTATCCCTCTAGCCTTTGGCAGTCACAAGTATGTTCTCTGCGTCTGTTTCATAGATAAGCTTGTTGGTGTTGTATTTTAGATTCTGAACAAAAGTGGTATCATATGGTGTTTGTCTTCCTGACTTACTTAATATGATAATATCTGCTGCTGCTAAGTCGCTTCAGTTGTGTCCGACTCTGCGACCCCATAGACGGCGGCCCACCAGGCTCCCCTGTCCCTGGGATTCTCCAGGCAAGAACACTGGAGTGGGTTGCCATTTCCTTCTCCAATGCGTGAAAGTGAAAAGTGAAAGTGAAGTCGCTCAGTCGTGTCTGACTCTTAGCGACCCCACGGACTGCAGCCTACCAGGGTCCTCCATCCATGGGATTTTCCAGGCAAGAGTACTGGAGTGGGGTGCCATGATAATATCTAGGTCCATCCATATTCCTAAAAGTGGTTATTTCCCTTCTTTTTTATGGCTGAGTAATCTTTGGCCACCTCATGTGAGGAGTTGACTCATTGGAAACGACTCTGATGCTGGGAGGGATTGGGGGCAGGAGGAAAAAGGGACGACAGAGGAGATGGCTGGATGGCACCACTGACTCGATGGATGTGAGTTTGAGTGAACTTCGGGAGTTGGTGATGGACAGGGAGGCCTGGCGTGCTGTGATTCATGGGGTCCCAAAGAGTCGGACACAACTGAGCAACTGAACTGAACTGAATATTTCATTGTATATATGTATCACATCTTTATCCATTTCTCTGTTGATGGACATTCAGGTTGGAAGACTATTTATAATAGTCTTGACTATTATAAATATTGCTGCAGTGAACACTGGGGTACCTGTTTCTTTTTGAATTACAGTTTTCTCTGAATACATGCTCAGGAGTGGGATTGCTGGATCATAGGGTAGTTTTATTTTTTAAGGAACGTCCATACTGTTCCCCATAGGGGCTGTATCAATGTATAGTTGCACCAGCAGTGTAGGAGGGTTCCCTTTTCTCCACACCCTCTCCAGCATTTATTGTTTGTAGACTTTTTGATGGTAGCCATTCTGTGGTGTGAGGTAACACCTCATTGTAGTTTTGATTTGTATTTCCCTAATAATGAGCAATGTTGAGCATCTTTTCATGTGCCTATTGGCCATCTGGATATATTCTTAGGAGAGAGATCTATTTAGCTCTTCAGCCAATTTTTTGTTGAGTTGTGTGAGATGTTTGTATACTTCGGAAAATAATTTTTGTTGGTTCTGAAGGGTTTAAGTATCATTGAGACAGTTTTTTAGCCATCATTTTACAAACATTGAATGAATATACATTTCTCCAGGTAAGCCCAGCTGTTTAACCCCATAAATTGCTTTTTCATCTACTGTCATCCACTCCTCACTGTTCCCCTAGTTCTGTCTTCTCTGTGTGTTCCAGCCCACCCACCTTTAGATGTATAGGTGTATGGGACTGTCTGGTGTCCTGTTGTGTTGGGCAGAGGAATTTGGTGGTTTACAGATTTTACTGCTTGTAGATTGAAGGCAAATAACAAAACAAATATCTCAACTATAACCATAGTGACATCACTCAAAAGGGTAATTTTTAAAAACAGCTTGTGTTGTTTTGTGGATACTGCATCAGACTATATGGTATAAATTAGTTTGTCCTAAACCCTAGAGAAAGTCATCTTAATCAGGGAAAGAAGTTTTTGTGGGTGAAAATTTAGTGTTCATGCCTAGAATCTTATACTACCGGAGACAGAACAAGTTCCCGTGATGGATAATTTTTGCCTTTGGGGGCATTAAAAGGCTTAGGTTGTCAGGGAAGGTAGTATACAAAGGAGACCACATGACCAAGGTGGTCTTCAGATGGAGCTACTTTGGGAGATGCCTTTTGGAAAAGTAATAGAGTTTTCTAATGAGTTCCCATTGAAATCTGTTGCCTGACCCATTAGAAGCTGATAATGGGTCTCTAGCCTAATGCACCTACTTTTGGGTGGATCACTTGGAATCTACCAGACAACCTGTAAAAAAAAAAAAAAACAAGCATAATCTGGGATTATGTTTGTGTGTGTGAAAATCTGGCATTAATTTGTCCTTTAAGTGTGAGCCCTCTGATAACAGGGATAGTTATCAGAATGTTCAAATATTTGTGCAAGCCCCTGATACTGAAAGAAACCTCAGACATGCAGTCTGTAAGCAGTTTTCCTATAGTGTGGTTACTCCATTAGAAAGAGGTGTGAAATTTGTTCTTGAATTTAGCTGAAGAGATTCATGACCCTGCCTCAGCCTAGACGGCATTTAAACCAGCTTCATTTGGCCAGAATTGTATGTATAGCAAAATGTGGCACTGACTTCATTGCAGTTCAAGGCACAATGTGGGCAAAATACTAATGTATCCTGCTTCACCTGGGTACAGCTAGGCCAGGTAAAACCTTCATTTTAAAGGCTAAAACAAAATGAGAAATGGCTCATTATATAGAAAAATTGGCCTGAAGTCACCTATGGAGAAGTAAAATGAGTGGCACTGTGGGATTCCACAAAATATAATTTTACTTTGCTGCAGTTAGAACTTTGTGAGCGAATATTAACAAAATTTGGAACCTAAATTTTGGAGAGTAATTTATTACATATGGATAGAATGCTAGAGAGATTTCCATTTCAGTGGGGGTGCTGAAACCTGGGACCCTGATGCAATCTTTGGTATAAGGCTGGAGACAAAGTGTTCTTTTTTTTCTTCTTTTTCCCTGAAGAAATTTGTCTACCAAAAAGTTAAGAGAAAGATCTCCAAATCTTCTCTCTCGTCTCTCAGGAGAGGGAGCGCTACCTGTCCCTTCTACAGAACATTGCTCAGATTCATTGTTAGTGTTCTTCACCTGCAATACCAACTTTAGTAGGACTCCTGGCTTTTCTCTCATTGCACCAAGAGAGCAGGTACATCAGACCACATAGTAGTTCATATTAAGAAAATATAATTCATCATTATTCTGTTCCAGAAACTGTATGTACTGTATTTATGATATTGACAAAAATAAATATCTACAATTTAACACTCTGAAAATCTCCACAACTTCAGACCCAAATGGCTTCAGTGGTGAAATTTTCCAAACACCAAAGAATTTATTGTAAAAATCATCAAGAAACAATGTTCTCTTGACTCATCTTATGAAAATAAGTGTATATGCAAAACAGGAAACAAACTTACAGTTGCTTAAGGGGAGACTGAAGGGTGGAGGGACAAATTAGGGGTTTGGTTTAAGAGATACAAACTGTTATGTATAAAACAGATAAGCAACAAGGATATACTGTATAGCACAGAGAATTATATGCATTGTCTTGTAATAACTTATAATGGAGTATAATTTGCAAAAATATTGAATTACTATGTTGTTCACCTGAAACTAATACTGTAAATCAACTAGTTAAAAAGTGTAGTACTATTTTTCAAATACTGAAAAATTCAAAATAAATCTTTTAAAACAAGTATGTTTCAAATATGTACCCCAACTATGTTTCAGTAACAGAATGGAGGGACAAGTTCTGGGATAGTCACAATGGAACACTGCAAAGCAATAAATTACTGATACACGGCATGAATGACACACACAGTGCTGATCCAAAGAAGGCAGACACATTATATAATATATACATAGTGCACGTAGATTTACATATAGTACATACTGTATGACTACAATTATCTGAAGTTAAAAACAGGCAAACTTGATCTATGCTAATAGAAGGGGGAGCAATGTTACTGGGAGGACAACACCAGGGGGCCTTCTGGGGTGATTAAAAAATTGTTCCATATGTTCATCATGATTGACATATGGGTGTCTCTGTATAGACTATTTTATTTACTTGAATGCTTAAACATTTGCATTTAACTCAATATATAATTTATACCTTAAAAGATACCACCATTTTGACACTGGGAAGATATGCATGATTCAATGACACTGAATACTTGAGCCATGTTAATGTGCATTCCAAAGGTCCAAAGCCACAAAAACATGATTCCTGAAGACCCTTTCAACGGTCTTAATCTCTGAACTAACGATTTGTGATCTTATTTTCTCCTAAACAGCACGGGGCTTATACTCCCACTGACTCTCCCATGTGGGACACTGACTTGAGCACTCTTCCTCCAATATCCATGGCTCCTCTCCTTGCTCCAATTTGAGGATCACTTCTGGCTTAGGGATACAGTACCCTGTTAATGAGGATTATATGACTTGAAATAAATTGGACAGAGCCTTTGAAGGAACATGACAGTGTACTTCAAAGAATATACAATTAAAGAAGGCTCATTTAATCCTATTATGGGGCAGAGGTGGCTCCCCTGGTGGCTCAGAAAGTAAAGAATCAACCTGCAATGTGGGAGATCCGGGTTTGATTCCTGGGTTGGGATGATCCCCTGGAGAAGGGAATGGCAACCCATTCCAGTGTTCTTACCTGGAGAATTACATGGACAGAGCCTGGGGGACTATTGTCCATGGGGTCACAAAGAGTTGGATATGACTTGGCGTGAGTAGAGGACAACACATTCTTTCTGGTACTCAAAAGGGATAAACTGACCTTGGTCTCTAAATCCCAAACCTAAGTATTATTTTAGTCTACAAAAATCCCACAAGTTTCTATAAGTAAGAAAGGATATGTACACTGGGAGTCTACGTGGGAAATAAGTGCTACCCACCCACTGAGATGAGGTGGCTGTAGTTCTCTAGCATCACATCCCTATACAGCATCCTCTGAGCTGGATCCAGGTGTTGCCACTCCTCCTGAGTGAAACCCACAGTCACATCCCTGAATGACAGTAATCCCTAGAAAACCACACTTTGGCTCAATCTCCAGGGGTGAGAATCAGGTGATTGATGTGGGGGAAGAAAAAGAATTTAAAGACTAATTCTTACCATTTTCCTGTAAAAATGTTAACAAAGGATCTTTACTTTGTAGCTTACACTTTGGAGTTAAAATGTGTATAGTATTACACTTTGTGATTAAACAAAAGAAACCACAGTAGAGATACCGTTGGCAAATTGGTTTATTACTTAATGGAAAAATATCCTCATGCCTTTATATGACTGAAATTGTCCTAGTTTTTGAGAATTCCAAGTTGAATAATTTAGTCTTCCTGGTCTAAACTTATAAGGAAACATATCAAGACATACCTACCATATAACTTAAAGGATTCATATCACAAATACATGCAATGCCGACAGAGATCATAAAGAGATGCTATGCAAGTCCATGTGAGAGTGTCAGCACCCTGGATTTCAATAAGCAGATAACACTTTCAGTGCTTATATAGAAATAGCAGTTTCTTTGCAAATATATGGCAAAACTGCTGGAAAAGAAAATGTGTAGCAAGCCAATGGACTGCACAGCAGGACAGAAGAGCAAGTCTGAAGCTGTGATGAGATGAAGGCTGTAGAAGCAGGGGGAGAGGGTTTGGGGGAAGGAAACCAGGGACTATATTTGGCTTAAATTCTGTTGGTGATCTCCAGATATTTCATCACTCAACCTAATCCATAAAATTCTTGAGCAACCGCTAGTTTTATTTCTCTATAAATTAAATATTATCAATTCACATATAAGAACTCAATTCTGTTCTTACTTTTCAGATAAAAATCTAAACAAACAAGCTAGTACTTTCTTCCTGTGTCCTAAAGAATAGACAGTATGTGACATACACACAGTTATCTTGCACACTCCCTTGGGGCACAGCCTCCCTCTCTCCCCTACCTCTACTCACCCCAGGTCATTGCTGTGAATAGCAGGAAGCCAATGGTGAAATGGAATACACAATTCAGTATCACTTAAACTAACTGTTGCTGAGGAAGCAGTGATCCTAAAGTAGGGTGGAGACTGCACTGGAGGCACTGTTGGAGCTGGATCGCCTACAGTAAGGAGGCAGCAGCAGCAGAGAGGCTAAACAGACAGCTTGGTGAACAGAGGAAGAGAGGAAGAGTTACTCTCCGAGGGTCGGCATGATCTATGTTAGAGGTTCTGGAAGCCTCTTGTCAAGTCTGGGGAAACAAAAGGAAGAGCAGGGTAGACATACAGTGAAATGAAACAGACATAGAGTACACCAAATAAACACAACAAAAAAGTGGAATATCAACTGGAAGTTTGGATAGATGGTTCTGGAAAAGATGAGAGAGCTCTAGTATTAAAAAAAACTTGGGTGAAAATGGCAACTCCATGTCACTGGGGTCACCAGAGTGAATCAGATGGTCACAGAGGAGATAAGGAAAGAAAGAAATGCCAGCACAGAATATGAAGGAATGCCAATATTTGAGTGGCTGATAGAAAAAAGAAAAATAGGCTAGAAAAAAAGAAAAATAGGCTATGAAAGCCAAGAAGAAATTTTTTGAAATGTAAGAAAAGAACCAAATTACAGGAGAATAATAGGAAATAATAAGTAACAATTTCACAAGTAGCACAGTTTCACAAATAACTGACACTTCCAATTAAAGATGGCAGACTTAAAACACATCTACTTCTGAAGCCGCTGATGCCTCCAGCAATATAAGTGGAAGAAACAATAAAAATAAATGTGCAAATAACAGAATGTACTGGAAGATAATTTTATTCAACTTCTAGATTATATGAGCAGATAGTATTAGACAGAAACTACAAGCATGGTACCTGTAATTTATATAAGCACAGATGTGTAAGCTTCCAACCACAGCCAGTGACCACCAAGCTCTAAGCCCTCCAACCAGGGCTAAGGGTCAGCATAGGTGGTAAGACGAATGGCAAAATAACTGACAGTTGACTGCTAGGGCATTTTAGTGTCCCCCTTACTCTGTGGAGATCCAGCAGTTAGTGAAGACCAAAGTTGAAGAGCAGCCATTCTATGAAGTTGGACACTTAAAGCTCTCTCTATATAGTTGGCCCTCCATATGTACAGGGTCCACATCCACAGATTAAACCAACTATGAACTGAAATATTTGGGGGAAAAAAACTAGAAAGTTCCAAAAGGCAAAACTGAATTTGTCACATACCAGCAACTATTTACAACTACATACTATTTAAATAGTATTTACATCATATTTGGTATTATAAGTAATCTAGAGACAATTTAAAGTATATGAGAGGATCTATCACAAAGGAGGCAAGAATATATAATGGGGGAATGACAGCTTCAACAAATCGTGCTGGGAAAACTGGACTACATGCGCACACCATAAAAAGTAAAACTCAAAATGGATTAAAGACTTAAATGTAAGGCCTGAAACCATAAAACTTCTAGAAAACACAGGCAGGGAACTTCCTTGGTAGTCCTGTGGTTAGGACTCTGTGCTTCCATGGCAGGGGGCCTGGGTTCAAACCCTGGTCAGGGAACTAAGATTCCACAAGCCATGTCCAAAAAGAAAAAGCTAATAACCCCTGACCCCCTAAGACCTATGGGCACTACCTTCTCTTTAACATTAGTCTTAGTACCATCGCCAGGCTGACCATCGGCAACAAGAAGAACCAAGAGATACGGGGCATCAAATGTTGACTGTCACTGGAGAAGCCCAGTTGTCTATGAAGCCTCTATTGCAAGATGGTGTCTCCTCTTTTCTTTGAACAGGGAAAGTAAGCAGGAAGCCCAATTTTGGAGAGCTCAGCTATTTTTATTCTTGGTTTTCTGTTGCCTTCCTTCTACAAGTATATTAGAGAGCCATTGGAGACAGAAAACTATGAGGTGTTGCTTTTTATAAATGACTATGAAAGCTTTTATCGCTGCTATACCCTTAAGAGCCTAAGCTCTATGCTTTTTGAAATTTTAGGGAGAATGAGCCTATAATTTCAAGATACCTTAAATAGCAAAATTTGAACCACGTCTTCCAAGTGTCATTCTTCATAAATCTATTTAGAATCAAGCTTAAAAATGACCACCAGCAAATCATTTTCGTAGCCTACATGGCAACTGAATATTCTTCTGTTTAATTTTTCAGCACTGCTTTTTTATAAGACATAGGTTGCAAAATATAATAAGCTATTTGTATTGTAAGCTGAAAAGAATGAGAATCATAGAGTAGATCTGCAGCAATCTCTTCTGAGGATGGCAAGAAAAATAGACATTTCAACTGTGCCTTTAGATTCGCAGTCAGGTTGATGGAAACAAATAGCCCCAGGTCATTCACCTTAAAACCTAAATAAAGAAACAGTCGGCCAACTAGAGGTGTAGAATTGGTATAGACTCTAAAGGCTCAAGAGACAGTTTTCTATGACAGTTAACCTGGGGTATCCTCTAATGCACATTAATGAAGTCTCCTTTATGTACAGTTGGGAAGGTCCCCTGGAGGAAGAAATGGCAACCCACTCCAGTATTTTTGCCTAGAGAATCCCATGGACAGAGGAGCCCGGCGGGCTACAGTCCATGGGGTCACAAAAAGTCGGACACAACTGAGCGACTAATACTTTAGCAATGTTTTGGACATTCTACTTAAATAAGGGAAACAAAAACAAAAACTACCAGGTAGGGACTAGATGAGACTAAAAAGCATTTGTACATTGAAGAAAACTATCAACAAAATGAAAAGGCGGCCTAGTGAATGGGAAAAGACATCTGTAAATAAATATACAATAAGGGGTTAATATCCAGTGTATATAAAGAACTCATACAGCTTGACATAAAAAAAAAAAAACAAACAAAAAAACAGTTAAAAATGGGCAGGGACTTGAACAGACATTTTTCTAAAGAAAACATACAGATGGCCAGTAGAAAAATAGAACAATTTCTGGCTACCAAGTGGCAGCGGTTGGGGAGGGAGGAATTAGATGAAGGTAGATAAAATGTAAAAACTTTCAGTTATAAATAAGTACTATGGATTAAGTACAGCTGATAAAGATAATTTACACTGCTACACATTATTAAATGAAAGTTGAGAGCAGACAGTCCTGAGTTCTCATCAAAAGGAAAAACATTTTTTTCCTGTTCCTTTAGTGTTGTATCCATGAGATGATGGATATTCACTCAGCTCACTGTGGTAATCATTTCATGATGTAAGTCAAATCATTATATTGTACACCTTAAACGTAGGTGCTATATGTCAATCACATCTCAGTAAAAGTGGGAAAAATTTTAAAGTACATGGCATGATGTGAGTAGGTTATATGCAAATATTACACTATTTTATGTATGGAACTTGTGCATCTGCAGATTTTGATATCTTTGGGAGGTATCTAGAACCAACCCCCAGCAGATACCAAGGGATGAGCATATATGGACAATATGGATAATTCTGCCCAAAGTTAACTAAGAAATAAAACTCTTTCAAACTTCAGTCCCCCATAATGTTGTGGTTCAGTTGCTAAGTCATGTCTGACTCTTTCTGACCCTGTGGACTGCAGCATGCCAGGCTCCCCTGTCCTACACTATCTCCTGGAGTTTGCTCAAATTCATGTCCATTGAGTCGGTGATGCCATTCAACCATATCACCCTGTGCTCCCACCCCCACCTTGCCTTCAATCTTTCCCAGCATCAGGGTCTTTTTTCAGTGAGTCGGGGGTTTGCATCAGGTGGCCAAAGTATTGGAGCTGCAGCAACAGTCCTTCCAGTTAATATTCAGAGTTGATTTCCTTTAGGATTGACTGGTTTGATCTCCTTGCAGTCCAAGGGACTCTCAAGAGTCTCCAGCACCACAATTCGAAAGCATCAGTTCTTCATCCCTCACCCTTCTTTATGGCCCACATCTCACATCCATATATGACCACTGGAAAAACCATAGCTTTGACTGTATGGATTTTTGTCAGCAAAGTGATATCTCTGCTTTTTAATATGCTGTCTAGGTTTGTCATAGCTTTCCTTCCAAGAAGTACACAGTTTTTAAATTTTGTGGTTATAGTCACTGTCCATAGTGATTTTGAGTGAACTCCGGGAGACAGTGATGGACAGGGAGGCCTGGCGTGCTGCGATTCATGGAGTCGCAAAGAGTCGGACACGACTGAGCGACTGAACTGAACTGAACTGATAGTGATTTTGGAGCCCAAGAAAATAAAATCTGTTACTGCTTCCACCTTTTCCTCTTCTATTTGCCATGAGGTGATGGGACTGGATGCCATGATCTTAGTTTTTTGAATGTTGAGTTTCAAGCCAGCTTTTTAACTCTCCTTTACCACCCTTAATGAGAGGCTCCTGAGTTCCTCTCCACTCTCTGTCATTAGAGTGGTAACATGGATGTACCTAGAGAGTACCAAGTGAAACAAGTGAGAGAAGAACATGGATGTACCAAGTGGGTGCCAAGTGAAATAAACAATACAGAGAAAGACAAATAATGTATGATTTCACTTATATCTGGAATCCAAACAAATATATGAACAGATATAACCAGACAGAAACAGAGTCATTAAAAAGAACAAACCAACAGACCTTGGTGCTCTGATTCCAGGACACATCACCCTCCATTTCAGAAACTGAAGGGGGACCTCCTGCTTGCCTGCCTGGCCTGAAGGAAAGTCCTCTGTGTCTATCCCTAGCCATTACCTACAGAACCTTGTGGTAAGAAACATCCACATCTACATCCTTAACTATCCATTTACTTTGCCATAGTTACCGAAGCTAATCAAACTAGATCTTCATAGAGAAATATGAAAAGAAAATGATGACATCAAACAAGTAGGGAGAACCAAAGCATTAAAAGTAAGCCATCAGAATGAACAGAATGATTGAAGAGTAAGGGAGGGGGGAAGTACAAAAATAAGGGTAAGTAGTGAAATATTCTCAGAGAAGGCAATGGCACCCCACTCCAGTACTCTTGCCTGGAAAATCCCATGGATGGAGGACCCTGGTAGGCTGCAGTCCATGGGGTTGCGAAGAGTCGGACACGACTGAGCGACTTCACTTTCACTTTTCACTTTCACTTTTCACTTTCATGCATTGGAGAAGGAAATTGCAACCCACTCCAGTGTTCTTGCTTGGAGAATCCCAGGGACGGGGGAGCCTGGTGGGCTGCCGTCTATGGGGTTGCACAGAGTCAGACACGACTGAAGCGACTTAGCAGCAGCAGCAGCAGTGAAATATTCTAAACAAAATCCTCAAAGAGGGACTTCTCTGGTGATCCAGGGGTTAGGACTCAGTGCTTTCACTGCTGTGGCTGAGTTCAATCCCTGGTTAGGGAACTACTATCCCACAAGCTGTGTGGCATGGCCAAAAAAAGGATATGCAAAGGTATTCAAAAGAATATTGCTTCCACATAAAGTGAGAACAGCTGTCCATAAGAATCCATCAGAGAGAAAAAAGAGTACTTGGAAATGTTCATATTTGCTTAAATTGTGGAAACATAAGATAAATGCTCTCAAAAGGTTACTAGAAAATGAACTTGACAAAGAATACAAAATTGTCTCTCAAAACAAAAATCAGAAAATAATGAGTTTATAAAATGTGAATGAATTCAGAGATAAATACCACTCTAAATGAAATTCTAGGACAGACCACATAGGATAAAGGAAAGAAGAAAAGAAATAACAGCACATATGCCCAAAGAGATAGATGAATCTTCAGATTTAAAAGACACACTGAATACAAAGGATGGTTTCTGGAAAAAAATAAAAATGTGTATGTAGCTCCACCTGATGAAATTTCTGAAATACAATTAAAAATCCTTAAACTTCTATGAAAGTAAACAAGTAATGACTGACTGCAAAGAAATGAGAATCAAACTGATACCTGATTCATCCTCAGCAGAAATCAGTAACAGAGGAAAGGAAGAGAGAGAGATGCTTACAATTTTCTGAAGACAGTAACTTTTTTTTTCCTGCCAAGAATTATATAGCCAGCCAAAAAGCCATTTATACAACAAAGAAAAACAAGTATATGATAAAATTAAAAACCATACATCCCTGAGCCTGTTTTATAAAATTATTCCAGAATATACACTATCAAAACAGCAGAATCCAAGAAAGAGAAACATATGACACAAGAGATAAGTGAGAATGTAAGAGATCAGCATTAAATAGTTTCCATTAAAGCCAGAGAAGACAGTTATCAGGGTTATAAATGGAAGGGAAGTGGTTCTGTTTACTGAACAGGTGGCATAAGACTGTCAACATCTTGAGAAGTACATGTACCCAAAGCATCCCTCCATAATGACCATGGACAGTGCTGCAGGCTGAGGACTCAGGCTGAGCTGCCCTGAAACAAGAGAAGTGGCATTGTTCCACCAATGAACAAAGAATTTATATAAAGAAGTGCTGAAATAGGCAACCTAAAACGAGATGATAAAACCTGCAATAAAAGACAAAACAAGTCCACTGTCATTTATTGCAGTGGGCTCAAAGCCAGGTAAAAAGTCTCAACCATTTTCAGTGTTCCATTGAATAAATCACTCCATCTACCTTCCACATATAACCCTTTGTTGACTATCATTCATCACCTCTAAAATGATATAAAAAGAGCACTGGAATTATATGACCTAATAAAAGGATGGTACCTTCAGGGCCTCACACATGGTCATTCTTCAATTACAGCTCTTCTACAGGTCAAGAGCTACTGTTCTCACAAATTACTTTTGATATTGCAACAACAAAATAACCTGAATACTTCAAGCAAGTCTAACTTATTAGCATTCCATTTTTTAAGAATAGAAAAAGTATCAATATTCAACATGTAAATAAACCATTAAAATGATTTCTATAAAACATGGGTGAGAGGGGGGAGAGAGTAAAACCTGCTGGAAAAATCACATCTTGTTCATAGTTTTGAAATATATACAAATATCAAATTATGTTATATGTCTGAAATTAACATAATATTGCAAATCAAAAAGAATTCAGTCCAGGCAGAAAACCAGTAGGCATTGTTCAAAAACATTTTAAGACCAAAGAAAAACCCATAGCTACCTGGGCAAAAGATTACTTACAGACATACAATAGGTTACCTAAAGCCTGGGGAAAAATGTTGGGGATAGAGTTTCTTTTTTGGGGTATTAACCAAAAATACTTGTGTACACTAGGGAATTTAGAAAGTCATACACATACCCAGGATAGGTTGCATTCCTAAGAAAGACCTCAGAAGACCTAAGCTTGTATGTTGTAGTTGATCTCTACATGCAGTGCAAGCAGGATACTGTCGAGAGCCACGTTAGGCATTACTGACAAAATGGAGGCATGGCCCCAACTCCCTCTCTTTGTCCCGCAGGCACGGACTCGGGATGAAGGAGTTAGGCCTTGTGATTCTGACTTGTTTTTTCCTCTCCTCGGCTGAGTTGACTGAAAAGAATAAGGTGCTTATCATTCTTGAGAGGAGCATGAGAAGGCACAAAGCCTTCTGCAGCTGTGCTCAGAGAATAATTCATAAAGTTAATCATTGACATTTGTTCAAGGACTTTTACAAAAGAGTGTTCCAGGATGAGTACATAGGCCGCAGCTTGAGGCCATGGGAGGGATTGCTATCTGAAGCCTATTTGTGAGGAAAGTGTTTATGGCAAAGGAGTTTAATGAATTTAGGGCTTAGGAATAATTAAAATAGTTAGAAGCTAAAGATTTAAGGAATGTTGTAATGTTAGCATATTCTACTATAGTGTATAGAGATTAGGAACTTTAGAGATATTAATAGCTAGAAGCCCTTTTTAAGAAATAGTGAGCTTAAGATACTAGGGGCAAACAGGACTTAGAAAGATAAGAAATATGCTGAGGTTTGTATGCAGCCCAGACTTAAGCATGAGTTACAATGTAATCACGAGTTAAAGTAAACACTATTCTGAGAGAACCACTGGAGCAGAAACTCTGTTTGAAGGGCAACAATGATTTATGGAGACAATAAATCTGGGTGAAGGCAAATTGAAAATGTCAAACTCTGACCTAATGCTT
Organism: Bos taurus; assembly: GCF_002263795.3. Taxonomy (NCBI): domain Eukaryota; kingdom Metazoa; phylum Chordata; class Mammalia; order Artiodactyla; family Bovidae; genus Bos; species Bos taurus. The sequence goes on along the minus strand of NC_037355.1, from coordinate 12,866,953 downwards.
TTGTTAAAGTATAAAAAGAATCTTAAGCTTGAAATAAAGTTATGCAGTCCAAGAAAAATGAGAGGCTGCATCATGACTCGCCGACACCACCCATCTCTTCAGGTTGATTCCCTGGCTGCTGGAGCTGATCTCTGGCAGGATACGAAGGCTAGGGCAACTGAACATGGGCGTGCTAAGTCCTAAAGAATAACTCTAGCTCTGTGTCAATTTGCAAAGACTGGGAAAGGTGGTTGCTTGGGAGGTTTTGGTTGTTTTTTTTTTCTTCCCAGCTTTCAAGGAACAGTCTGTCAAAACACTAACTGAACACAAGCTAAAAGAACAGAAAATTCAGTGACCACAGACGATAAAGAGACACGTGTACCCCAGTGTTCATCGCAGCACTGTTTATAATAGCCAGGACATGGAAGCAACCTAGATGTCCATCAGCAGATGAATAGATAAGAAAGCTGTGGTACATATACACAATGGAGTATTACTCAGCCATTAAAAAGAATACATTTGAATCAGTTCTAATGAGGTGGATGAAACTGAAGCCTATTATACAGAGTGAAGTAAGCCAGAAAGAAAAAACACCAATACAGTATACTAACACATATATATGGAATTTAGAAAGATGGTAACAATAACCCTGTATACGAGACAGCAAAAGAGACACTGATGTATAGAACAGTCTTTTGGACTCTATGGGAGAGGGAGAGGGTGGGATGACTTGGGAGAATGGCATTGAAACATGTATAATATCATATATGAAACGAGTTGCCAGCCCAGGTTCCATGCATAATACTGGATGCTTGGGGCTGGTGTGCTGGGATGACCCAGAGGGATGGTATGGGGAGGGAGGTGGGAGGAGGGTTCAGAATGGGGAACACATGTATACCTATGGCAGATTCATTTTGATATATGGCAAAACCAATACAATATTGTAAAGTTAAAAAATAAAATAAAACATAAAAAAAAGAAATACCTTGCAAAAACAAAAGCAGATTGAAATTCATATGGGTAACTATAGCCTTCAACAATCAAAAACAGAAAAATCTGGAAAAGAGCAAGAAAGTAATTTCTAAAATTACAATGTTACTTTTCAACAACAACAAAATCACAAAGCATACAAAGAAACAAAAAAGTATGGCCCAATCAAAGGAAAAATGTAAACTGACAGAAAGGTTCTTGAGGAAGACCAGACACTGAACTTCCTAAACAAAGACTTTACTCAAAAAGCTAAAACAGAGATAGGAGTCAAGATGGTGGAGCAGGACACGGAGTTCATTTCTCCCTACAAATATATCAGGAATACATCTACAAGTGGGACAATTCTACCAGAACACCTGCTGAACAGTAACAGGGATCCTCAGACACCTGTAAGGGCAAGATTAATACTCAGGTAACCAGGTAGGACCAAAGAAAGAAAATGAAAAGTGGCAATGGATGGGACCTATGCCCCTAAGCAGGAGAGGAGGTTCCCACACCCAAGGAAGCTCCCTCACTGGGGGTAGGGGGATCAGTTGGAATAAAAAGGGGGGCTTCAGGGGTTTGGAGGAGAGTGTAGCACCTTTTTGTGGCAGGCAGGACAGAATGAGATCTATACAGGTGGTCTGTGCCACAGCTTTGCATGCTCCAGGCAGAGACATGTGTCTGCCAGTGTGATGGGGGCTGGATGCTGAACAGGGTGTTTGGAGAGCAGACCCAGAAAGAGGACTGGTATTGCCTGCGAGGAGGCTGCCTGAGAATGGGCATGAGGAGCACCTTAACTGGGAATGCTCACGGAAGAAGCCTGGGCTGCCACAGAAGTGAAGCAGAATTGTTCAGTGACACGCAGAGAGAGGAGTCACCACTGTAGCCTCTGTCCCCACATGCTGGTTGCTTGCACTATGGGCACTAGGGGGGCACCTGCTGGAGTGGGCTGGTGTGGCCCTGGTTGCCACCTCTGGCCCCTCCCACTTGGTGGGCAAGTGTGCCACTGTTAGTCATTGCCTCTGCCCGCTCCTGCCTGGGAGGGCCCACGCACCCTTGATCCCTTCCCACCTGCGAGGGCTTCATGTGCTCTGGGATAGCCCTGGGAGGAGACACCGATAGGTAGTGCACATGAAGACGGAAGATAAAACCACAACTGAACCCCAGGGGCTGTGCAGCTAAGGAAGAAGATCTGAAATCTCTCCTCCAGGCTGGCTGCATGAACAAACGATTTACTCCCCCGAACCAACTTTGTAGACATGGCACCTACATAACATCTAAACATATACAACAGCTCTCGCAAATGAGATGGGTCTAGCTATAGCAGCTGGGGGCTCTGGGGGCTCTAACACTTGGGGGATGGGCCAGGCTGAGCTGTCCCCATAACACAGTGGGTCCAGATGCATGATTACTGCAATCTTGGGACCTGACCTCAGTGAATCCAGGCTGGTGACCTGATGAAAACAACTGGCCTGAGAGAAGCCAGAGCCAACTGCTAGAACACCTACAGTTAAGGTCAGGCTGTGAGCAGTGCCAGAAACAGTATAATCTGTGAGTATGGACAGTGGGTGACATAACAGAGCGTGCTTGCAGATGAATAGCTCCACAACAGGAATATTCAGTGGCTTCTCCCCCAGTGGGAGTGCTCCAGTACCACCGCAGATCAGAAACACAGCTGAAAAACAGATGTACTCCAACAGCTAGGGAGGGCAGTGACACCACAGAGCAAAGGAGAGGCTCCGCTCAATATCCAGGTAAGGCTGTGGTCACCACAACATCACTCACAGCTCTTAAGGTGATAAGCATAAGCTGAAGAGCAAGGTGGCACACATTCAAACTAAAAACAGCCCTTGGACCAAAAAATGTAAAAACCCACACAGGCTACACAGAGACATTCCCACGTTAAAAACAGCCCTCCAAGACAGTATGAGGGTTTGATATTGGGAGGAAGATCTCCAGAGCATGTAGCCTTGAATCCCAGTGGGGCTTCAACTGGGCATGCAGGAGCTTCACAGGGCTGGGGGAAACATAGACTACATGCTTGGAAGGTGCACTTAACGTCTTGTGCAGTGTGACCCAGCTCAAAGCAGTACTTCCAAAGGAACCTGGGCTAGACCTACCTAGTGGTCTTGGAGGGTCTCCTGGGAAGGTGGGGATTGGCTGTAGCTCACCATGGGGGAAATAATACTAGTAGTGAAGGCCCCAGGGAACTGTGGTGTGAGTACTCATCTAGGTCCCCATTCTGGCACCAAGATCTGATCCTACCCAACAACCTGAAGGCTCCAGTGCTGTAAAGTCTCAGGCTAAACATTCAAAAGCAGAGACATTACTTTGTCAACAAAGGTCCGTCTAGTCAAGGCTATGGTTTTTCCTGTGGTCATGTATGGATGTGAGAGTTGGACTGTGAAGAAGGCTGAGCACCGAAGAATTGATGCTTTTGAACTGTGGTGTTGGAGAAGACTCTTGAGAGTCCCTTGGGCTGCAAGGAGATCCAACCAGTCCATTCTGAAGGAGATCAGCCCTGGGATTTCTTTGGAGGGAATGATGCTGAAGCTGAAACTCCAGTGCTTTGGCCACCTCATGCAAAGAGCTGACTCACTGGAAGACTCTGATGCTTGGAGGGATTGGGGGCAAGAGGAGAAGGGGACGACAGAGGATGAGATGGCTGGATGGCATCACTGACTCGATGGACATGAGTCTGAGTGAACTCCGGGAGTTGGTGATGGACAAGGAGGCCTGGCGTGCTGCGATTCATGGGGTTGCAAAGGGTCGGACACGACTGAGTGACTGAACTAAACTGAAACAAACCAACAAGACAGGAGCAGGGCCCCACCCACCAGCATACAGACTGCCTAAAGTCATACTGTGCTCACAGCCACCTCACAAACAAACCCTTTGATACAGCTTTGTGTACTAGAGGAACTACACCCAGCTCCATCCCACAGAGAGCACTCACCAGTCTCTCTGACAAGGAAGCCTGCACAAGTCCCTAGACCAACCTCACCCACCAGGGGCCAGACACGAGAAGGAAGAGGAACAATAATCCTAAAACCTGAGGAAAGGAGACCACAAATGTATAAATTTAGAGAAAATGAGATGACAGAGAAACATGCTGCAGAAGAAAGAACAACCTAACGACCTACAAGAAAAACTAAATGGAGAAAGGCAATCTACCTGAAAAATAATTCACAGTAATTATAGTAAAGATGATCCAAAATCTCAGAAAAAAGAAATGGAGGCACAGACCAAGAGGATACAAGACATGTTTAACAAAGAGCTAGAAGATTTAAAGAACAGAGATGAATAACATAATAACTGCAATGAAAAATTTCCTGGAAAGAATAAATAGGATAACTGAGGTAGAAGAATGAATAAATGATCTGGAAGACAGTGGTAGAAATACTTCCACAGAACAGGATAAAGAAAAAGGAATGAAAAGAAATAAGGACAGTCTCAGAGACCTCTGGGACAACATTAAAAGCAACAATTGAATCGATTATAGCTGAAAACTTCCCCTATCATGGAAAAGGAAACATTCACCCAACTGGAGGAAGCCCAGTCCCATACAGGATAAACAAAAGGAGGAACACATGTTAACAAAATGTTGAGACACATGTTAATCAAGCTAACGAAAATTAAATACAAAGAAAAAAACCATAAAAGCAAAAAGGGAAAAGCAACAAATAATATACAAAGGACTCCACACAAGGTTATCAACTGATTTTTCAGCAGAAACTCTACAGGCCAGAAGGGAGTGACACGAAATATTTAAAAGAAAGAAAGCTAAAAGTCTATAGCCAAGAATACTCTACTCAACAAGGCTCTCTCATTCAGATTTGACAGAGAAATCAAAAGCTTTACAGACGAACAAAAGCTCAGAGAATTCAGCACCAGCAAACCAGCTTTAAAACAAATGCTAAAGGAACTTCTCTAAGAGTAGAATAAAGAGGTCACAACTAGAAACAAGAAAATCATAAGTGGGAAAGCTTACCAGTAAAGGCAAACGCACAGTAAAAGTAGGAAATCATCCACACAAATAGGATATCAAAGCTAGCAACTGTTAGATGAGGAGAGTACTAATGCAGGAAATGAGGACTGCAAACTGAAAGACCAGCAACTTAAAACAATCTTATATAGACCACTATATTGAAACCACATTAAAACACACAAACACACGGGAACTACAAACCAAGAAACAACAGATGCACACACAAAAAGAAAAAGGAACCCTAACACAACACAAAAGATAGTTATCAAACCACAAGAGAACAAAGAGAAAGGAAAGAAAAAAGACCTACAAAAACAAATCCAAAAATATTCAGAAAATGGCAACAGGCACATACATATCAACAAATACCTTAAATTTCAATGGATTACATGCCCAAACCAAGATACAGATTTGCTTAATGGATACGAAACTAAGACCCATATACATGCTGTCTACAAGAGACCCACTTCAGATCTAGGGACACATACAGACTGAAAGATGCTGGATGGAAAAAGATGTTCCAGCAAATGGAAATAAAAGGAAAGCCAGTGTAGCAATACTCCTATCAGACAAAATTAGACTATGAAACAAAGACTGTTACCGAGAGAGAAGGAAAGACACTACATAACGACCAAGGGATCAACCCAAGAAGAAGCTAAAACAATTGTAAGTATATATGCACCCAACAAAGAAGCGCCTCAATATTTAAGGCAAAATCTATCAGCCATAAAAGGAGACATTGACAGTAACACAATAATTGTGGGGGACTTCAGTATCCCATTTTCATCAATGAACATATCATCCAGAGAGAAAATCAATACAGAACCACAAGTCTTAAATGAAATATTAGACCAGACAGACTTGATATTTGTAGGACATTCCATCCAAAAGCAGAAGAATCTACTTTCTTCTCAAGTGAACACAGAACATTCTTCAAGATAAATCACATCTTGGGCCACTCATCTTGGGTTGCAAAGAGTTGGACACGACTGATCAACTGAACTGAACTGGGCCACTAATCAAGCCTCATTAAATTCAGGAAAATTGAAATCAGATCAAACATCTTTTTGACCACAACGCTATAAGATTAGAAATCAATTACAGGAAATATATATATATATAATACAAACACATGGTGGCTAAACAATGTTACTAAATCAATGGATCACTGAAGAAATCAAAGAGGAATTCAAAGAATACCTAGAGACAAATGACAATGAAAACATGACAATCCATAACCTATGGGGTGGAACAAAAGCAATTCTAAGAGTAAAGTTTACAGCAATACAATCTTACTTCAGGAAGCAAACAAACAAAACTCAAACATCCTAACTTTATACCTAAAGCAACTAGGGAAAGTAGAAAAAACACAACATTAGTAGAAGGAATGAAATCATCAAGATCAGAGCAGAAATAAATGAAATAGAAGTGGAGAAAACAGAAAGGAACCACATGTTCCACGTTTGTTCAGTGGATTAGAGGACATGGAAAACTGTAAAGATGAAGAAAAGAAGGTTTTCTATGTCCTACTGGTCATACTTAGAAGACATTTCCATACTATAACCATTGTTTTGTGTATGCATCTTATTCCTTAACACTATTGCTCTTGTTCAGTTGCTCAGTCATGTCCGACTCTTTTGATCCCATGGACTACAGCACGCCAGGCTTCCCTGTCCTTCACTATCTCCTGAAGTTTGCTCAAACTGATGGCCATTGAGTCAATGATGCCATCCAACCATCTCATCCTCTACTTCCCCCTTCTCCTTGTGCCCTCAATCTTTCCCAGCATCAGAGTTAATACTCTATATGAAGAGTTTCTTGAGAGTGAAAAACTTGGCTCGAAACTCAACATTCAAAAAGCTAAGATCATGGTATCAGGTCCCATCATTTCATGGCAAATAGAAGGGGAAAAAGTGGAAGCAATGACAGATTTTATTTTCTTGGGCTCCAAAATCACTGGGGAGTGTGACTATAGCCCTTACATTAAAAGACACATACACCTTGGAAGGAAAGCTATGAGAAACCTAGAGAGCATATTAAAAAGCAGAGACATCACTTTGCTGACAAAGGTCCATAAGTCAAAGCTATGGTTTTTTTCAGTAGTCATCTATGGATGTGAGAATTGGATCATAAAGAAGGCTGACCGCCAAAGAATTGACGCTTTCGAACTATGGTGCTGGAGAAGACTCCTGAGAGTCCCATGTACAGCAAGGAGATCAAGCCAGTCAATCCTAAAGGAAATCAACCCTGAATATTTATTGGAAGGACTGATGCTGAAGCTCCAATACTTTGGCCACCTGATGCGAAGGCTGACTCACTGGCAAAGACCCTCATGCTGGGAAAGATTGAAGGCAAAAGGAGAAGAGGGTGACAGAGGATGAGATAGTTGGATAGCATCACTGACTCAATGGACATGCATTTGAGCAAGCTCTGGGAAACAGTGTAGGACAGAGGAACCCGGCATGCTGCAGTCCATGGGTCACACAGAGCTGGACACGACTTAGCCACTGAACAACTGTGTGTGTGTGTATGGTTGACAGTAAGTACTTTTTGGGAAATATCTAGTCATTCTAGACGTTCTGAAGTGCCTGATATACGTTAAAAGTAGAGGTAGTAAAGGGGCATTTTGTAAATACATTTTTGTTAAAATTTGTATGAATATTGTTAATTTCAGAGGGGCTGGCCAAACTACCTCTCTGAACAGTACGCACTGTGTTTGTGCACTGAGGGGAAGGAGATGGAAGTGAAAAGAGCTCTGTGCCAGTGTGTTTATACTGAGGCAAGATTAACCATTGTCTTTGTGCGTTGTTTTTCACTTTTACTGTGTATTTAGTGCATGTAATGGACAAACAAGTCCTAATTTACATGTAGTCTTTCCAGATGTTATAGAGGTTGCCAGTGTATGACAAAACTAGAATTAGTAAATAATACATTTTGTGTTAAAATTTCTAGGAAAGACTGTCTTCTGAAAATTTGAGCATTATAGCCCTTTGGGTTGGTGGAGGTGGAAGAGAAGGGAAGGGTATTGGTCTTAGGCTACAGTGTTCTCATATGTTGAAGACACTTTCAGATTATAACTGTTAACATATATGCTGTTTATTCAAGACTGGACTATATATAGTGGACAAATTAAGTCTTTGTTTGAAATAACTAGCGCATTTAGAGGTGCCCAATGTATTTTAAATGTAGAGGGAGTAAGATAATCACTTTGTAAATATCTTTTTGGTTAAATTCATAGAATTAGGTCTTTGGGGATGTTAAATGTTAAACCACCTCTGTGAGCAGTATACTATTGTCTGTACTTATTCAGTGGCTCAGAGGAAGTGGGAGGGAAAGAATTAGAAAAGGTAACATGCTAGTGTGTTCATACCTGGACATTTTCAGACAGAACCATTTTTGTGTTCATGTGTATTTTATTTTGTTGTGTATATAGTCTATATAGTGGACAAATGAGTCCTAAGTTTGCAACATCTAGTCTCTAGATGTTACAGACATCGCCACTGTATGAAACTAATAAAATTAGCACATTTTGTACACTATCTATTGAAATTTATAGGAAGGCTGTCTTCTGTAAATGATGTTTGGATATGAATTTGTTCAACTACCTCTAAACATTACATGTGCCTATTATTTGCCCACTGGATTGGTGGTGGAGAGAAGGAAGTGAGGGAAAGAATAGGTTAGGTCAAAACAGTCATATTTAGAAGATACTTCAGGTTAGGGCTTCCCTGGTGGCTCAGATGGTAAAGCGTCTGCCTTCAATGCAGGAGACCCGGGTTCGGTCCCTGGTTCGGGAAGATCCTCTGGCGAAGGAAATGACAGCCCACTCCAGTACTCTTGCCTGGAAAATCCCATGGACAGAGGAACCTGGTGGGCTACAGTCCATGGGGTTGCAAAGAGCTGGACACGACTGAGTGACTTCACTTCACTTCAGGTTATAACCATTGCTACATGTGTGCTATTTTAATTAACTATTCTGTGTACATAGTGGATAAGTAAATTCTCATATAAAATATCTAGTCTTTCTAGATATTTAGAAGTGCTTGATGTATTTAAAAGGAGAAGCAGTAAAATAATACTTCTTGTAAATACAGTTTAAAAGCGGATGGGAAGGCCTGCCCTGGTGGTCCAGTAGTGAAGAATCTGCTAAAAGCGGGGGAAATGGGTTCAATCCCTGGTGCGGAAGATCCCGCACGCCACAGAACTAAGCCCATGTGCCACAACCACTGAGCCTGAACTCCAGAGCTTGTGCTCTGCAACAAGAGAAGCCACTGCAACGAGAACCCCGAGCACTGCAACAAAGACCAGCCCCGCTCACCACAAGTAGAAAAAGTCCATGCACAGCAACAGAGACCCAGCACAGCCAAAAAATAAATTAATTAAAAAAAAAAACACACACTGATGGGAAATATTGTCTTTAGAAATGGAATTGTTAAACCTCCTCCCTGAACAGTATACTCTGTGCTTTTTCATTGGATTGACGGAGGTGAGAGGGAAGACTGCAAAAGACGTTTTGCTAGTATGTACTAGAACATTTCAACTTGTCCATTGCTCTATATGTTATATATACTTCACTGCATATATTATGTATATACTGGACAAATGGGTCCCAATTTTATAGTATCTAATTTCTAGATATTAAAGAGATTGCCAGTGTATGATAAAAATTGAGTTAGTAAATTAATACATTTTGTACCCTTTGTGTTAAAATTCACTGAAAGGTCATATTCTGAAAAGGACCTTTGGAAGTGAAATTGTAAATCACGTTTAAGTGACAAAAGACATTAATCTACAACAAAGGAGCAAGACTAATCAATGGAGAAAAAAATCTCTTCAATAAATAGTACTGGGAAAACTGGACAGCTACATGTACAACACTTAGAACATTCTTTAATCTGTACATAAAAATAAACTCAAAATGGATTTTAAAGACCTAAATGTAAGACCAGATGGATACTATAAAACTCTCACAGGAAAACATAGGAAGAACAGTCTCTCACATAAATTGCAACAATATCTTTTTTAATCATCCTCCTAACATAATGGAAATAAAAACAAAAATGCACAAATGTGACCTAATTAAACTTAAAAGTTTCTGCATAGCAAAGGAAACCATCAGCAAAATGAAAAAAAAAAAAATGAATGGAAGAAAGTATTTGAAAATGATGCAACTGACATGGGATTAATATTCAAAATATACAAACAGCTCATGCAGCTCTATGTATAGAAACAAACAAACAAAAAATGTCGATACACAGCCCAGCTTGGTGGGCTGCCTTCTATAGGGTCGCACAGAGTCGGATACAACTGAAACAACTTAGCAGCAGCAGTCAAAGGCTTTGGCATAGTCAATAAAGCAGAAGTAGATGTTTTTCTGGAACTCTCTTGGTTTTTCAACGATCTAGTGGATGTTAGCAATGTGATCTCTATCTCCTCTGCCTTTTCTAAATTCAGCTTGAACATCTGGAGGTTCACGTACTTTTGAAGCCTGGCTTAGAGAACTTGGAGCATTACTTTGCTAGCGTGTGAGATGAGTGCAATTGTGCAGTAGTTTGAGCATTTCTTTGGCACTGCCTTACTTTGGGATTGGAATGAAAACTGACCTTTTCCAGTCCCATCACTTCATGGCAAATAGATGGAAAAACAATGAGAGATTTTATTTTTTTGAGCTCCAAAATCAATGCAGATGGTGACTGCAGCCATGAGATCAAGATGCTTGCTCCTTGGGAGAAAAGCTATGACCAACCTATATAGCATATTAAAAGCAGAGATACTGTTAACAAAGATCCGTCTAGTCAAAGCTATGGTTTTTCATGTAGTCATGTATGGATGTGAGTTGGGACTATAAAGAAAGCTGAGAGCCAAAGAATTGATGTTTTTGAATTGTGGTGTTGGAAAACATTCTTTAGAGTCCCTTGAACTGAAAGGAGATCCAAACAGTCCATCCTAAGAAAAATCAGTCCTGAATATTCATTGGAAGGACTGATGCTGAAGCAGAAGCTCCAATACTTTGGTCACCAGATGTGAAGAACTGACTCATTGGAGAAAACCCTGATGCTGGGAAAGATTAAAGGCAGGAGGAGAAGGGGATGACAGAGGGTGAGATGGTTGGATGGCATCACCGACTCAATGGACATAAGTTTGAGCAAGCTCCAGGAGTTGGTGATTGACAGGGAAGCCTGGTGTGCTGCAGTCGATGGGGTCATAAAGAATTGGACACGACTGAGTGACTGAATTGAACTATTATCGGAGCCTTCACCAAGTCATGATCTTTTTGCAGTTGTAACATCAGAGGTCACTGATCACAGATCACCTTAACAAATATAGTATTCAGTTCAGTTGCTCAGTTGTGTCTGACTCTTTGCGACCCCATGAACCAGAGCATGCCAGGCTTCCCTGTCCATCACCAACTCCCAGAGTCCACCCAAACCCGTGTCCATCGAGTCAGTGATGCCATCCAAACATCTCATCTACTGTTGTCCCCTTCTCCTCCTGCCCTCAGTCTTTCCCAGCATCAGGTCTATTCAAATGAGTCAGCTCTTCACATCAGGTGGCCAAAGTATTGGAGTTGCAGCTTCAACATCAGTCCTACCAATGAATACCCAGGACTGATCTCCTTTAGGATGGACTGGTTGGATCTCCTTGCAGTCCAAGGGACTCTCAAGAGTCTTCTCCAACACCACAGTTCAAAAGCATCATTCTTCAGTGCTCAGCTTTCTTTATATTTCAACTCTCACATCCATACATGACCACTGGAAAAACTATAGCCTTGACTAGACAGACCTCTGTGGACAAAGTAATGTCTCTGTTTTTTAATATGCTGTCTAGGTTGGTCATAACTTTCCTTCCAAGGAGTAAGCGTCTTTTAATTTCATGGCTACAGTCACCACCTGCAGTGATTTTGGAGCCCAGGAAAAAAAAGTCAGCCACTGTTTCCACTGTTTTTCCATCTATTTCCCATGAAGTGATGGGACCGGATGCCATGATCTTCGTTTTCTGAATGTTGAGCTTTAAGCCAACTTTTTCACTCTCCTCTTTCACTTTCATCAAGAGGCTTTTGAGTTCCTCTTCACTTTCTGCCATAAGGGTGGTGTCATCTGCATATTTGAGGTTATTGATATTTCTCCCAGCAATCTTGATTCCAGCTTGTGCTTCATCCAGCCCAGCATTTCTCATGATGTAATCTGCATATAAGTTAAATAAGCAGGGTGACAATATACAGCCTTGACGTACTCCTTTTCCTATTTGGAACCAGTCTGTTGTTCCATGTCCAGTTCTGACTGTTGCTTCCTAACCTGCATACAGGTTTCTCAGGAGGCAGGTCAGGTGGTCTGGTATTCCCATCTCTTTCAGAATTTTCCACAGTTTATTGTGATCCACACAGTCAAAGGCTTTGGCATAGTCAATAAAGCAGAAATAGATGTTTGTCTTGAACTCTCTGGCGTTTTCAGTGATCCAGCGGATGTTGGCAATTTGATCTCTGGTTCCCCTGCCTTTTCTAAAACCAGCTTGAACATCTGGAAGTTCATGGTTCACGTACTGCTGCAGCCTGGCTTGGAGAATTTTGAGCATTACTTTACTAGCGTGTGAGATGAGTGCAATTGTGTGGTAGTTTGAGCATTTTTTGGCGTTGCCTTTGGGATTGGAATGAAAACTGACCTTTCCCAGTCCTGTGGCCACTGCTGAGTTTTCCAAATTTGCTGGCATATTGAGTGCAGCACTTGCACAGCATCATCTTCCAGGATTTGAAACAGCTCAACTGGAATTCCATCACCTCCACTAGCTTTGTTCGTAGTGATGCTTCCTAAGGCCCGCTTGACTTCACATTCCAGGATGTCTGGCTCTAGGTGAGTGATCACACCGTCGTGATTATCTGGGTCAGGAAGATCTTTTTTCTACAGTTCTTCTGTGTATTCTTGCCACCTCTTCTTAATATCTTCTGCTCCTGTTAGGTCCCTACCATTTCTGTCCTTTATTGAGCCCATCTGTGCTTGAAATGTTCCCTTGGTATCTCTGATTTTCTTGAAGAGATCTCTAGTTTTTCCCTTTCTATTGTTTTCTCTATTTCTTTGCATTGATCACTGAGGAAGGCTTTCTTATCTCTCCTTGCTATTCTTTGGAACTCCCCATTCAAATGGGTATCTCTCCTTTTCTCCTTTGCTTTTCGCTTCCCTTCTTTTCACGGCTATTTGTAAGACCTCCTCAGACAGCCATTTTACTATTGGGTTAACCAAGAAGTTCATTTGGGTTTTTCCATAAGAGGTAATGGAAAAACCTGAATGAACTTTTTGGCAAACCCAATAATAATGAAAAAGTTTGAAATGTTGAATGTTATTAAGAAGTAAGCAAATGGTCTTGCAAAAATATCACAACAGAATTTCTTAATGCAGAATTGCCACAAAACTTCAGTTTAGTTTTAAAAAATCTGCAAAGCACAGTAAGATATACCTATATGTACCTTATTTTCAAAGAACTGTGTTTTGATCTGTTTTGGGGCTGTTTGAGAATGCCTACAACTCAATAACAACAACAAAACTTTTAAATAGACAATGGACTTGAACAGACATTTCTCCAACAAATATATACAATTAGCTAACTAGCTTATGAAAATATGCTCAAAATCACCAATCATTAGGGAAATGCTAATCAAAACCACTATCAAATATTACCTACACCTATTATGAGAGCTGCTATTTAAAAAACCTGAAAATAATAAGTGCTGGTGGGAATATAAAAGGGTGAAGCTGCTGTGAGGAACAGTATGGTGTTCTTCAAAAAAAAAACCTGAATTACCATATGACCCAGCAATACCACTTCTTGGTGTTTATTGAAAAGAACTGAAAGCAGAATCTCAAGACATGTTTGTACTCCATGTTCATAAAAGCATTATGCACAGCAGCCAAAAGGCAGAAGCAAATGTCCATCAACAGATGAATGAATAAACAAAAATGTGATATATATACACACACATACAACATGGATGAACCCTGAGAATTATGCTAATTAAAAGAAGCCAGTCACAAAAAGACAAGTCCTTTATGCTTTCACTTCCATGAAGTATGAAAGAGTAGTCAAACTCATAGAAACATAAAGTAGAATGGAGGCTTTCACTGGTCAGGGAGCAGAGAGGAATGGGGAGTTTTTGTTTAATGGGTGCAGTGTTTCCGTTTTATAAGATGAAAATATTTTGGAGGTTGATTGTAGCATAACGTGAATAAACTTAACACTACTGAACTATACACTTAAGAACATTAAGATGGTAAAACAAAACAAAAACAAGGATGCCTGCTTTGGCCACTTATATTCAACTCTGCACTAGAAATTCTAGCCAGAGCAATTAGGCAAAAAATAGATAAATAAAAGGTATTCAAACTGGATGGAAGAATGAAACTATCTCTATGTGCAGATGATATGACTGCATATATAGACAATTCTAAAGAATCTACAAAGCAACTATTAGAACTTGTGAACAAATTCAGCAAAACAGGGTATAAGCTCAACATTCAAAAAATCAGTTGTATTTCTACGTACCATCAATAAGCAATCAAAAAGGGAACTAAGAAAAGACTTCCATTTACAATATCGTCTAAAAGACCACTTAATAGTAAATTTAAGCAAACATGTAAGATCTGTACTCTGAACACTACAAAATAGAAAATCTAACTTATTGGAAAAACATCTCACGTTCATAGATACTCATGACTTAATATTCTTAAAGTGGCAATATCTTCCAAAGCGGTCTATAGATTCAATGCAATCCTTACCAAAATCGCAACAGCCTTTTTGTGTGGAAATAGACAAGCTAACATAAAATTCATATGGACTTGGCAAGGGACTTGCCTTGCTGTGCAACACAGTTTGCCAGTTTCAAAATAAGTTAAACACAGAATTATCACATGATCCATCAATTTCACTCCTAGGAAAGAACTGAAAATAGGTCTTCAAACAAAAACTTGTACATGAATGCTCACAGCACTGTTCTCAATAACCAAACATGGAGTCACCCCCAAATGCCCATGAAATGATAGATAAACAAAAGGTAGTATAGACGATGGAATATTTATTTGGTCACAGAAGTGATGAAGTAATGATACAAATTACAACATGGAAGGGTCCTGAAAACACACTAAGTGAAAGGCTACATGATTCCACTTATATGAGCTGTCCAGAATAGGCAAACCCATAAGAAGAAAATAGATTAACAGTAGCTAGGGGCTGGGGGGAGTGGGGAGTAGCTGTTTATTAAGTGATGGTACTGCTTATTAGGATTCGCTGGTAGCTCAGTGGTAAAGAATCCATCTGCCAATGAAGGAGACTCAGGTTCGATCTCTGGGTTGGGAAGATCCCCTGGAGTAGGAAATAGCAACCACTCCAGTATTCTTGCCTGGAAAATCCCACAGAGGAGCCTGGTGGGCTGCAGTACATGGGGTTGCAAAGAGTCAGACAGGCCTTAGAGACTAAACAACAGTATGGGGTCTCCTTTTGGTATGACAAAAATATTCTTAAAGTAGGTGGTGGTCATGGTTGCACAACATCATTAATATACACAATGTCACTAAATTCTGCATTTTAAAACGGTTGAAATGTGAATTTTATGCTATGTGTATTTTACCAAAATTAAAAAAGAAGAATCCCTTGCCAGACTCTACAAAGATTTAGATTTTGCCAAGCCCTCAGGATTGTCACAAAGCCTGCCTCCTCCAACTAAATAACCTAGGTCACCTGGTCTATGCAGATTGTCTCTTCTCTGAAAAACCATGAGTCCTAATGCTGGCTCTAATTCACTTGAATTATTTATCACGTATTTTCTTTTGACATCATTTAACTTTTCCTGTGGAATAGACAAGAATCATTCCCTTTATTCCAACCACTTCTTTATGCAACTGCAAGACTGTCACAAGAAGGTTCACAACATCACATAATGAAGTCTTATCAAAAAAATTTTTTTAATGGCTCAGTTTCACAGCTCAATAATATCATAGGATCTGCATTTACCCACATGGCATCTCTTTCCTACTACTGATCTGCTCTTCTAAATCAGTGGTCAGCAAACATTTTCAGTAAATGTTCATAGTAGGTATTTCAGGTCTGTGAGCTGTCTGTCACAATCACTAAACTCTGCCCTTGTAATCTGAAGGCAGTCACAGCCATAAATGAGCATAGCTGTGTCTCAGTAAAAGTTTTACAGACACTGAGATTTGAATTTCACACAATTTTCACATCACAGACTATTACTCTTGATTTGTTTCTCAATCATCTAAAAATTCGTAGTGTGTGGGCAATAAAAAACCAGGCAGCAAGCCTCATTTGGCCCATGGGCTGTAATTTGCTGACTTGTGCTCTGTATTTTCCCTGATGTAAACATTTATTTCTACTATTTCAAATGAATGTATAGACATGGTATAAACTTCAAATAATCAAAACTGCATAAATTAAACAACTCACCTGCAATGTGATCATTTTCTGTTGCTTCTGGAGAAATGTAGAGAGCTGAGAGAGTACACCTGAGAAAGAAGGAAGGTCATGAGTGATATCACCTGCCTAAAAAGCTCCACCCCAGTAGCTGGCATAACATCTTAGAATGGGAGATGCCTTGAGAAGGGGCAGAAAGGGTAACAGTAAGGGAGGGAGCACTCCATGTCCATGCATGACTCTGGTATGATTATGTAATACTTAGACAAGCTAGTTTTCAAATGTAAAAGCATTGGTTTTCTACTCATTTGTTAACAGTGTATGCTCTAACATACAGAAAATGTGAACAACACATTAAACTAATTAAGCCAATTAGGAAAAGCCAAGATTAGAACATTAAAACTGATGCTGAGCAAAAATATTCAGCACAAAATTTATAATGTTCATTACAAACCAGAAAAACCTCAACAGTGTTCTGAAAAAAAAAAAGGATGGGGTATTTTTGGAAGGGGAAAAAAAGAGTTTACTCTTAATTTGGTTTCGGGTCTCAACAGTATTTTTTAATTAAAAACAATAAACTGGTTTTGATTTCTGTGTTGTTAAGGCAGAAAAGACTTCCCTGGACCATCAAGAGACTCCATGGCTGTCCTTGATTCTACCATAACAAAATGTAGGATTGTAAACTAACCACTTTTTTACCCACTTCCTGCCCACCCCACCCCAACTCCATGCTTTAAGTAACACATAAATAGACCTGTCTTAAGTCCAAGTTGTAACGACCTGTCTTGCAGCACCATCTCTGATTCTGCAAGTTCAGGACAGGGGACATCAGGTATTCTCTAGCTGTGCTGAGTGCAGGAGCAGCTCAGAATACAAGTGGAGTAAAGAGTGAAGGGTGCAAGAAGGTAAACTCCCTCCCCTGTGGCTGGTCAGCTCTTCCTTCCACAGGATGCCTTCACAACCTCCCAGGAAGGAGTACCTTCTGTTCCTTTTGTCCAGAAAGTTGGCCCAAGGTTTCCACCCTCACTACCACCTGGTCCAGCAGGAGGACCAAAGTCTGCTCCTCTGAGGTCCCAAGCGAACTGACTGTCCTGCCAGAGACTCCTGCTCCCGGAATCACCCTTTCTACTCCACAAAAAGCTATTCTGTTGCAATAAAGATGGACCTAAAAGGGTCAGAATATGTGTCCCAGATTAAAGCTCCTGGAATTTAAGCGGGACCTCCTGTAAAAGCCAACTAGGGCTACTGAGGGCACAGGCAAAGCTGACCACAGGCGGTTAGGCGAGGCCCTGAGTGTTGGGGGCGGGGATCAAGTTTCTTCGCAGAGAAGAAAAGTGCACATCTACTGGGAGCCCGAAAGCCAGTTTCTGCGCGGTCTTCCAAGGTCTCAGACCACCCCGCACCTTGGAAATGAGAAAAACAAGCTGCACCTGGTAACAAGCGCTGGGACGTGCTGGTCCTCACCAGGAGCATAAAAACGGAGTCAGAGCCACACCGAGTCTGGAGACAAAGCCGTTTCCTCCTTCACCCGCTCCCTGGTCGCCTGTCTCAACTCTGCGGGGCTCCACCGCACCGTCCTGCTCCTCAGCAGTCGGGTCCACAAGCCTGAAGCTCCGGAATCCTCTCCTCGCGAGACTGCAGCTGCAGACCCGAACCTGCAGGCTAGCAGAGAGAGGAGGGGGAGGAGGGAGCGCACATGCGCAGAAGGCCATAGCGACGGCCGCGTCCAGTCCCAGAAAAGGTACAGTACATTTCTTGAAAGCCTGTTATTGTTCAGTCGGTAAGTCATGTCTGACTCTTTGCGACTCCATGAACTGCAGCACGCCAGGCTTCCCTGTGCTTCACTATCTCCTATAGTTTGCTCAAATGCATGTCCCGTTGAATCGGTGATACTATCTAACCATCTTATCCTCTTCCGCCACCTTCTCCGTTTTGCCTTCAATCTTTCCCAGCACCAGGGTCTTTGCCAATGAGCAGGCTCTTCCAATCAGGTGGCCAAAGTATTGAAGCTTCAGCAACAGTCTTGCCAATGAATATTCAGGTTGATTTCCTTTAGGATTGACTGGTTTGATGTCCTTGCAATCCAAAGGAATCTCAGGAGTCTTTTCCAGCACCACAATTCGAAATCATCAATGCTTCCGAGTTTAGCCTTCTTTATGGTCCAGCTCTCACATCTGTACATGACTACTGGAAAAACCAGTTTTTGACCGTATGGACCTTTGTTGGTAAAGTGTTGTCTCTGCTTTTTAATACGCTGTCTAGGTTTGTCATAGCTTTCCTTCCAAGGGACATGTGTCTTTTAACTGCATTGTCCCCAGGGATTTTGGAGCCCAAGAAAGAAGAAAATAAAATTCTCGTTCTATTTACTATGAAGTGATGGGATTGGATGCCACGATCTTTGTTTTTTGAATATTGATCTTCAAACCAGTTTTGTCACTTTCCTCTTTCACCCTCATCAAAAGGCTCTGTAGTTCCTCTTCACTTTCTGCATATCTGAGGTTGTTTATATTTCTCCCATCTCAATTAGGATAGGGTCTGCGATAGAAACAAACTTATGGTTACTCAAGAGGAAGTGGGGGGAAGGGATAAATTAGGAAATTTGGATTACTATATATAAAATAAATAAACTGCATATAAAATTGGTAAACAATGACCTACTGTATAGCACAGGGAACTATATTTAGTATCTTGTAATAACCTAAAATGGAAAAAATCAGAAAAAGTATATATATTGGTGACCTTAGTCACTCAGTCATGTCCAACTCTTTGCAACCCTATGGACTGCAGGCCGCCAGGCTCCCCTGTGCATGGGGATTCTCCAGGCAAGAATACTGGAGTGGGTTGCTATGCCCTCCTCCAGGGGATCTTCCCAACCCAGGGATCAAACCCAGGTCTCCCACATTGCAGTCAAATTTATTACCGACTGAGCCACCAGGGTAGCCCATGTATATATATACATACATATGTAACTGGATCAATTTGCTATACATTTGAAAGTAACACTGTAAATCAACTATACTTCAGTTGAAAAAAAAAAGGCTCTGCAATTTTGTACATTGGGTAGAATTGCCAGATTTAGCAAATAAAGTACAAGTCATGAGACACTCTTTTATTCATTGCTCATCTGAAATAAATTTTAAGTATCTAAATTATGTATCTCTCATCAATTAAATTTCTATGATAATATTGGCTCTCCTTAACAGTTCCTCGTTTTGAAGAACTGAGTTACATTATTTATTCCAGAGACTGTCCATTTACAGGTTCCATTTTCATTATATGTTACTTATTTTGTAGTTGTATCTCACTTATTTTGGACATTCATTAATGAGAAAACACATTTAGCTTTATGAATGGATATAATGGCATAAAGTTAACAACTCTGGGAACTGCTCTTCAAATTTGATTCGTTAAACACATAAGATCATCACTCATGGCACAACTTGCCTTTTCCACTCTTCAGGATCATATTGGATCTCTTTGATTAATAATTTTTTAATATGTCCACTAACAAAAAAACTTTTTGTCAGTTTTTTCTGTTCCCTTTTAACACTATAAATGATACTTTCACTTGTCCTTAAGCTAGACAAGCAGTTAGTAACATCCATGTAAAAAAATCAAATTAAGAGATGAAACTCATTTCTAAATACAGTCATAGCAAGCACACTAATGATTATCCACATAATCATTTTATAATCATTATTGAAAG
Organism: Bos taurus; assembly: GCF_002263795.3. Lineage (NCBI taxonomy): Eukaryota > Metazoa > Chordata > Mammalia > Artiodactyla > Bovidae > Bos > Bos taurus. The sequence goes on along the minus strand of NC_037355.1, from coordinate 12,846,896 downwards.
GAGAAATTGTTCTCTCAATTTCCATAATTCTATTGTTACAGATACTGAAAACTACAAACAAGAAATAAGCAAATTAGCTTCATTTAATGGAATATTTAAAAGGTTAAATAAGAATTTGGGGCCTTTTCTGGAGGATTAAATATTTCAGTGCTTTAAATATTAACTGAGAACTCTTCCAGCTGTATTTGTTAAAGAGTGTCAATGAGTTTCTGAATGCAAGAGAAATGAAGAATACTGACTGCCAACAAAAATCACAGAAGTCCTTTAATAACTCAATTCAAATGTTAATAATATAAATGCTGAAGTAAGAGAACAACTTCATGTCAATTACTTCAACATCAATATAAAAAGTATCTCTATCTGAATAGCAAGTACTATGAAGAATGTGGCCGGACAATCAACACCTTCCACATAATCTTTCATGCTTTGTTTATCCTTGGAATAAACATGTCTTCACCTTTATGTAAACATCCACCAAAATTTGTATTTGTATTACCTCCATCAAAAGCAGTGTAGAAGCAAGGGGAAATATGTATTTTCCACATTGTAATTGCTTGTACCCATGGCTATGCTGAAAAAAACAATAATGAGGCTATTAAAACACTGATAATCTCTGTAATCGTAAGTGAAGCTATTTTTGTTGTTGCAGTGGACTTTATCTTGGCACTTGAAATTGTGATTGCAACTTTGGAATCAGAAAATACTCTGCCAGTACTACGTTAGGTCATTTGAGCTGAAAGAATGATGATGGTGTAGAGGGTATTTACAGCTTCTGCTTGAATTACTATATCTCAATCTGAATTCCTGTTAAACGAAGACATTATTTTATCTCTTTCGATGGACAGGGAGGCCTGGCGTGCTGCAATTCATGGGGTCGAAAAGAGCCGGACACGACTGAGCGACTGATCTGATCTGATCTGATAATACTAGTTCCCCTGGAGAAGGAAATGGTAACCCACTCCAGTATTCTTGACTGGGAAATCCCATGGACAGAGGAGCCTGCTGGGCTACAGTCCGTGGGGTCGCAAAGAGTCAGACATGACTTACTGACTAAGCAACAACAATATCCTATTTGAGGATTGAAGATTGAATGTTTTCCTCCTAATTATAGGAACAAGACAAAGATGTCCACTATTGGGGAGATATAAATAAAAATAAAATCTTCCAATTCAGAAAACCTCTCCGTATTGCATAGAAGGAAAATAAAACATCATTTCCTAGACCCAGCATGATGCATTGATGTGCTTGCCCTGCATGGTGTGAAAATGCCCCTCTCTGCCATACCTCTTTTTCTTTCAAAGGGCACAGTGTGATCAAATCAGATGTCTTTTCCTCAATAAGCTCCATGGATATTCCATCCAGAGTAGAGAATATGGTAGCCTTTAGTTGCACAACAGGTCTCTCCTCAACAGGTTTATAGGATTGGGAGAAACCAAGAACACAAGTTCCTTAGTTAGAGGACCTAACTGCATGTGAATTGTACAGGAAAAGGAATAAGTAGACTGATGCAAAATACTAAAACAAGAAATTCCTGAGGAAACTGAAGGATAAGCAGAACTTTATCAGAACAGGCAAAGAGATTAGGCTGAGGAAAAGTTACTGACACATATGGTTCACCATTTCCCACCTCAGAGTCTCTCAATCTATCCATTTTCAGCTGTTAGCCAAGATTTCCTAGCTGGAGGTTTTGTTCTTCTCCATCCTGATTCTCTTGTCCCTGTAGTCAGTCCCTGCCTCCTCCAGACCCTGCCTCCTCTGATCCCTTCATGGGTTGACCAGAGTAGGGATTTCTCCCTTTAGTAAAGAGTTCTGATCAGCCAACACAGAAGTCTTCAATTTCTTTTCTTGGATGTCTTTCTCTAGATTACCCCTACATTGAGTACCTGCTGCTCAGATTTGACTGTCTATTCTTGTCATCCTACCACTTTCCCTTAATTTGGATTTGGATAGTTGGCAAGAGAGTCAAAACGAAGGTTGCTAAAACTAGAGCATATTTTGATCTGACCCCAGGTTCCAACCAGGGAGTTCTGAGAAAGCGTCAGCAAACCACTGATGGAAATCGATGGGGGACTCCCATGTCTTCTAGGTGCATTGCTGCAACATCACCCAGCTCATTTGTGGAAAGGCTTCAAGTATAGCTTTCAGCAACCCTTCTCTGAGTTTGAAACTGCCTTGGTTACTCCATAGTTATGAGGGGTGGGGTGCCAGATAGCTTCCCCTGATGTAGTGATCTTCCAGACCCCAATGTGATTGCTCTACCAAAGGAGCAAAATCTCCTAATTTCAGAATTCCACGCAGTTGCTGGTTGCTCAATTTCATCTAATAATCAGTATATATTCCTATGTCTGGGCTGTAAACTGAAAACACCCTGAGGTGTACTTTTGCAAATTTCTGGGGCATAGAGGAAAGAAGCCTTTAAATAAGAAACATCAGCTGATAAGAAAGGCATTTGAATTACATGGGCATCCTGAGTAGCTTCTCAATGGCATTGGTGCTGCTGGTGACCCAAATAGACTAGCTGGCTTCCTTCACATTGAGACCAAAAAAAAAAAAAAAAAAAAAAAACCACCACAAAAAATTGTAACCAGGGCACTTTAGTTTCCCTTCCTGTGTTTACATTATTTCAATGCCTTGTTTCTTTGCTTTTTTCCAAGTGACTAGTATAGCTACTCTCCCTGTTACCTTCCATGCAGATCTCTTAATCTTCCCATGATGCTCTATCATTTCTGGCTTTCTATTAATAGCTATGCAGTGTGTGGAGCATAAGGGACTCCTGAAGGAGTCACCTCGTCTAAGACATGAAGTGGACTCAGTCTAGGCCATAAAGTACATTAACTGTGTTCTCAAATTGAGCAGGTTAATTTATTACCAGTTAAAGAAGCTGTTGGAGAAGGCAATGGCACCCCACTCCAGTACTCTTGACTGGAAAATCCCATGGACGGAGGAGCCTGGTAGGCTGCAGTCCATGGGGTCGCTAAGAGTCAGACACGACTGAGCGATTTCACTTTCACTTTTCACGTTGGAGAAGGAAATGGCAACCCACTCCAGTGTTCTTGCCTGGAGAATCCCAGGGTCGGAGGAGCCTGGTGGGCTGTCATCTCTGGGGTCGCACAGAGTTGGACATGACTGAAGCAACTTAGCAGCAAAGAAGCTGTGCCTAGATGGGAACCACCCATCTGAAAGATTATCACCTCCCTTTCCCCCGAGTCAGTCTGAGGCATGGAGGGGCAAAGACATCCAGGAAAAGCAGGAGGAGCAGGGACAAACAGAGTGAGGAGAAGCAGGGTTCTATGAGAGAGAAAATGTATTTGTCTTGCATTTTCTCTTTAATTTTTTCAACAGTTTCTTCTAGTTATCCAAATAATTTTTAAATTTCCTCTTGGAATGGTTAGAATTATATTCATCCCATAAATATCAGCAACTCATTTACTGGGATAGACTCCCTTCTAAGAACCTCTGCAAAACAAAAGGATTGTCCTCTGGCTACTGCAGGACTGGAATCTCATATGTGTGCCAATTCCAAATTCGACAGACAGATATTAACTGTTTTTAAAAGAGACCAGCAGGCAACATTACTGGCTTCCCATATTTTCCAATTATCCAGTGATCATGATGAGATCTGGGTAATAATTATTACCCATAATTATTCAAAAGTAAAATCTTGAATTTGGGTGGTTTGTTTAGATAGTATTCCAAAAGAACAGAGGGCTAGGAGGAAGAGTATTTATAATTTAGGGACTTCTACCTGATTGTTGTGTGGCCAAGACTTTCAGCTGATCTGCTCAAATCAGGAACTACCAGACTCATCCCATTATCAAAATTGCTGAAGAAATATAATTAACAGTTTCTCCCAACACGAAAGTCTATTCACAAAGGTAGAAGACAAAAGAATTTTATTACTGAATAGTTATAAAAGAAGAATGTGATGTGCACTATAGGAAGTCTGCTAAGAGATTACAAAGCCAGAAAGAAACTGCACCCTTTTATAAAGCTGATTGGATACAACTCATTACATACATGTTCTCAAGATAAACAATAACTAAACCTTAAGTAAGAGGACTTGACAGTATCATTTATCATGCTGCTGCTGCTGCTGTCGCTTCAGTCGTGTCCGACTCTGTGCAACCCCATAGACAGCAGCCCACCAGGCTCCCTCATCCCTGGGATTCTCCAGGCAAGAACACTGGAGTGGGTTGCCATTTCCTTCTCCAATGCATGAAAGAGAAAAGTTAAAGTCAAATTGCTCAGTTGTGTCAGACTCTTAGTGACCCCATGGACTGCAGCCTACCAGGGTCCTCCATCAATGGGATTTTCCAGGCAAGAGTACTGGAGTGGGGTGCCATTGCCTTCTCCATCATTTATCATAGTTTACCTTAAATTCATCCGGTAATTGGGATGAGCATCTGTGTTAACTGAAGCTTCTCATATCTATTTGAAAGGAGGTAGTTTTGCAACTTGGAGCAAGGCACCCATAGAAGAAGTTAGGCTCCTACCCTCCTACAGAAACTGAGAAATTGGGAGTGCAAACACCCTGGAAGGGTACACTTCAAAGAGATAACTCCAAGGCTCCTTGAGAAAGATATTGTAAGGGTGTAAAACTGCCAAAAGGCTTTTAAAAAGGTTCATATTCATCCCAAAGGGATGGATAAAGCATTTACAGTTACAAGTTTACAAAAGAAAATGTTCTAAGAAAAAGAAGTGGGGATATCTCTTTTTTTTTTTTTAAACTGTACGAATCCTCTTTTCATTTCTATTTCTCTTACTCTCACCACTTCTAGGTAATATTGTACTGCAGGTCTCAGGGCAACTAAGAAAGAAAATGGAGTAAGTGGCATAAAATGGGAAATAAAGAGGTACTGCTACGGCTATATGCAGATGGCTTGACCTTGTATGTAGAAAATGCTCAGGGACTCACTGAAAAATATCAGAACCAATAAATAAGCTCAGTAAAGTTAAGGATGCAGGATCAATAATATAAATACCAATGGAACTTGTATACATTAGCAATGAGCAACCCAAAGTTAAGACAACAGACTCATTTGCAATAGCATCAAAAGAAAAAATTCTCCAGAGTGAATTTAACAAAAGTGTAATACTTCTACAATGAAAAGATTTGTACAAGACTTGCCCAATTAAAATGTCATTGATGAAGATCTAGATAAATGGAAAGTTAGCAAGATAGCAAAAATAAAATTCCAGTCCCCTCTCCCTATAGAAACACCAATTTTAACAACAATCCATGGATGAAAAACCAATATGTGCTTTGCGTTATGGAAGTCACTGGAAGAGAGAAAGAGAAAAGGGCAGAAATATATTTGCATGTCAAATGGTGGAAAATAAATCTGAAAAAATTCATTACCTTAGTGAAATTTCTAGGCATTCAGTGGTGTGCAGCATGTTAAGATATCCCTTCTATATGCTTGAAGTCACAGTGACGGATATGGATGCTGTCGCAAAGAGTCGACACAACAGAGTGACTGACACTTTCACTTTTCACTTGGAGCCTTTGTCAGTCTTACTGACAGTCAGTCTTACTTGTGAGCCAATTTCTTTAAAAATCAATCAGTTAATCTCTGGAGTTTATGCACATTTTAAATGGGATGGGGTAACAATTTTCTACATTTACAGGCAGTTATACCTCTATCATTTATTAAGTTAACGTCCAAACTTTTAGTGACAACACCCCACTTATCACTGAACAATATTCCATTGTATAGATCTGCCACATTTTTCTTATCCATTTACCTACTGATAGATATCTTGGTTAATTCTAATTTTGGAAATAATAAACCTGCTATATTTTTATGCAGGCTTTTGTGTTAATGTAAGCTTTTAAATAAGTTGAGTAATCACCTAGGAAAGCAATGGCTAGATTGTATAAGACTACATTTCTTTGTAAGACATTGCCAAAGCTTGCAAGGATCTTCAACTTTAATTTACTTAACAAATACATTAAACTCATAATCCAATACAAACATTCATTCAACACTCATTGAGTTGAAAAACAACAGCCAGTTTTAGGCACTGGATTCATAGTAGTGTGTAAAGTAGATAAAACTCCAAGCTCTGAATGTAGTTTATATTCTATTGAGGAATACAAAATAATGAGACCACATTAAAATATTTTGTATGCTAAATGATACCTTGACAAAAAAGTTGAAACATTAAAGTGGGATAAAGTTAACACAAAAGGAAAAACAATGGAGACAATAAAAAGATCAGGGGTTGGGGTGGAGATGGAAGGATGAAGAGACAGCACAGAGGGCTTTTACCGCAGTGAAAACACTATGGTACCATAATGATGGATAAATGTCATCAGTACATGTCTAAACCCATATGATACACAATATCAAGAGTGACATGTAATTGATAGACGTTTATGATGTGTCAGTGTAGGTTCATCAATTGTAACATATATGCCACTGCTGGGGGATGCTGATAACGGGAGGGTGTACGTGTGTGAGGGGGAGGAAATGGGAAATCCCTGTACTCTCCCCTCAATTTTGTTATGAATCTAAAACTGCTCTAAAAATATTATCTCAATTCCTTTTTTAAAAGCTGCCAGAAGACAAATTCAATCTTTAGTACACATATGTACTAGTCTGCCAAGGCTGCTGCCTTAGTCCATTGGGGCTGCTATAACAAACTACTAACAGACTGGGTAGCTTATAAACAATGGAACTTTATTTTGCACAGTTCTGGAGATCGGAAGTCCAAGACCAATGCAGGAGCATGGCTGCATTCTAGTGAGAGCAGTCTTCCTGGTTAACAGATGGCACCTTCTCATTGTGTTCTCATGTGCTGGAAAGGCTGGGGAGCTCTGTGGGGTCCCATTCATGAGCATTCCACTCTCCAGACATAATCACCTCTCAATGACCCCACCTTCTAACACCATCGCACTGGAGATGACGTCAACATATGAATTTAGGGGTGAGAGGAGGGCACACAAACATTCAGCTGCCAAAATAAAGTACCATCACAGATGAGGTGACTTAATGCAACTTTGACTCATTTTTGGAAACTGGAAGTCCAAGGTCAAGGTGTTGGTAGGTTTGTTTTCCCAAGGCCTCTCTCCTTGGCTTGCAGATGGCTGCCTTCTGTGTTCTTGCATGCCCTTTTCTTTTTGCGTACTTGTCTTTGGTGTCTCTTTCTCTTCTTATAAGGATACCAGTCATGTTGGATTAGAGCCCATCCTTATGACCTCATTTCACTTTTCCACTTTAAAGGCCCTATCTCCAAAACAGTCACATTGGGATAGATTTGGGGGAAAAACAATTTAGTCCATGATAATATACAACTGATTATAAATATTTTTCACAAAATACTATTTGTCAGTATCTCTAATGAATTCTGACATTATGTTTTATTTCTTTAAAAATATTAGCTCTGATTCACTGAACTGATTTCACAGTTCCTTTATAGGCCAATGTGGTTGCTTAGTAATGTTACCTAGACTAGGCTCAACTACATTTCCGAGTTCCCTTTTCTGTATGTTTCCCATTGGGGTGGGCCATAAAAGATATTCTTGTGCAACACTTGGAGTGTGTAATGATGTAATAGCCATTTTGTATCTTTGTAACATGCTGCTGCTGATCTACTGACCACCTCACTGGCATGAGACACCACTAGAACTATGACCATTCCACATAGGTCCTTTGGCATCTCTGATGCTTGCACCAGATATGTGTGATCCCCTCACTGACTGAGGGACCCAGCTTCTGAAGGACACCACACCAAGGCCAGAGGCAATAAGAACTGTCTCCAGGTTTAGCCCCTCCTTGTCGGCACTACTCATTGTTGTGAGTTCTCATATTTTTGCTCTCTTTCACGTCACATCCATCTCCTTTCCCTTATTGTCTGCCCTGAGCACTTTAGTCAAATGTCTTCATCAGGCATGGAGACAACCTCATAGACACCGCTTAACCAGTTCCCACAGTTGTAGAAAGCCAAAGCCCTGTAATAAATCCCTTTAGACATACACATTCATCTTATGGTTTTATGTCTCTAATTAAATCCTCCTGAATCACAAATGTGTACCAAATTGGGTGCTGCTTCACCAGGGTTAGATTCCTGGGTTGGGAAGATCCCCTGGAAAAGGAAATGGCAACCCACTCCGGTATTCTTACCTGGACAATCTCATGGACAGAGGAGCCTGGTAGGCTACAGTCCATGGGGTCGCAAGAGCCAGACGTGACTTAGCGACTAAACCAACACCGATCTGATTAGAGTCAGATTTAAAACCATTAAAGATCCTGTTTCAGGTGTAAAGAGGTACCGATAGTCCATGATTTGCAGTGGCAATACAGTTACTCAAATGATTACCTCTAGGTACTTATTATCATGTGCCTACAGAAAGCAAGTTATTGGGAATGAAAGATGTTCTCTCCTAGGTATTTTAGTGAACAAAAGGAGTATGAAACTGGTTGTTTATTCTAAATGTGTTGGACAATGTTGGGAAACAACATGAGACGCTCAGGAATTTAAGTTCCCAGCTCAAGATCCACAAAGACCCTAAAGCTTCAATGATAATTCTGAAAGCACTCCATCCCCTAAAGCTGCAGGGCTGAGATTTAGGAAAAGAAATCTAATGACAAATCTGTTGGGTGGCTTAATTACTATGTACATTGAATTTCCAACCTTACATGGTCTCATTAAAATTAGGGCACTGACTAGTAAAGAATCCCTGGGATGGGGAAATAACAGATTTCAGTGGAGCTGAATCTTCAATGCCTATAAATACTTGGACTATATCTATCAGGCAACCCCTCACCCCCCTCAATCCACTGCTATGGCTTCATGAGGAATTCCCTATGATGAGCTGACCAGTGAAAGAAAAAAACCTCAGGCTTAGATCAGATCATTCTGCATGGTACACAGCACCACAGCCCCACTCTAAGTTGGTTTTGAAAGTTGGTGGTGACATCACCTGATTTATTTTGCCTGGAAGGAGAAATGGCAAAAGTTATGAGTTAACACTTATTTATGCACAGTGCCTAAAGTCAAAGTGAAGTCGTTCAGTCATGTCTGACTCTTTGCGACTCCATGGAATGTAGCCCACCGGGCTCCTCCATCCATGGGATTCTGCAGGCAAGAATACTGGAGTGGGTTGCCATTTCCTTCTCCAGGGGATCCTCCCGACCCAGGGATCGAACCCAGGTCTCCCCATTGCAGGCAGACCCTTTAACCTCTGAGCCACCAAGGAAGCCCTGTGGTTTGGCTAAATGATCAAGGACTAAGGAGGGGTACCTTGGAAAACCTGTGAAAGGGAGTTCAGGGGGAGAGGTGCACATCTAGACCTTTCCAGATGAGGAGAGTGAAGGTCTTTGTGTACCATGTGAATGCTCACCAAAGGGTGACCTCATCAGAGGACACATTCTGCGATGCCAGTCTCCTATCAGTCAGCTCCATTACCCAGCCACTTGTCATTGCCAAATGGGCTCATGAACACTGGCTGCAGCAGCAGTGAAGGAAATTATGCATGGGCTCAGCAAAGTGGACTTTCACTCAACAAGACTGATCTGGCTAAAGTTACTGTTAAGAGATTAATCTACCAACAGCAGAGACCAAAAATTAACTTGGCACCATTCCCTGGATGAATCAGTTTAGCCATGTTACAGGTTGACTGCATTAGACTATTCTCATCACAAAATGGGACTGTATCTTGTACCTTCCGTCAAAGATATTTACCCTGTACAAGCATTTGCCTTCCCTGCCTGCAATGCATCTGTCAAAACCAACATCAACAGATTTACAGAATCTGTAAATACCATGTAAATACCATGCTGTAAATCCAGCATGGTATTCCTTGTACTCTTGGACTCCAGGAGGGACAAGAGGCTGCTAAAGCCTCCACAGTGAGAGTGTCTTTGAGAGCACTAATGGGAGTGCCTACTGATTTCAATTCAGATCAATTCTTAAGGCTGTTTGTGAAGGAAGCCTTATATAAGTTGGACATTTGAAAGTAACACCATCAGTGAAATTAAAAATTTTAAGTGGGGGATATGTTGCCTGCAGAGCCCAAAAAGGACTCTTATGTATTTATATTAACATTGTGTGTATTAAGAACAGAAAACAAAAAGCAGTCTGTAGCTGCTTCTTGACAGCATCAGAGATGAAACAGCCCTTGTTTTACAAGTGATTTTCAGGAACTCAACTGATGAGGCAGATCTCTGTGTGGTGAAATAACTTATGCTTTTTTTGGGAGTATTTATAAGCCCTCAATGAATCTGTGAAATGAATGTCCTCAGAGGAGGATGTCATCAATGTCATGTCATACCTGTACTCCTGGAGGAAAGTGGATGCAGTTAAGACATTGCCTGCAAAGACTGTGCAATGGCAGAGTTGTTCAGGTATCCCATGGGTAGCCTGGTAAAGGCACCTTGCGTCCCTTGAGGTGAAGGTAAACTGTGGCTGAAAGGGTGTTAAAAAGAGCACTGAACAGAACATTAGCCAAACTGGAATAACAAAATATTTACTACTTGCTATTTGAATGGAAACAGTAATTTCAGTAACACTGGGTACTAGATTCTTAGCAGATAGGCCATAGCATTAAGGTTTTAATAATGCACTGTGAAGCACCATCATTTCCAGGCTAAGAACAAGCTATACTGGATCATTAAACAGAGAAGTAGCGGCGATGATCACTTGTTCTCGGCAGGTATTTACTATGGTTTCAATTGAGGTATATGGTACACTACGGTCTCCTTTTGTCAATCCAATTTGTAAGTGCCAAAAATTTAATTTTATTATTCTTTGGATCAGAGCATCCATGCTTTCTATGGGATTATGCTAAAATTAAGTCAGTGGGTGTTATGACGATGCGAAACTTAAGTCAATAGTTCTGTTGGTTAAGATGAAACATCCTATTTGTTCCTAAGTGACTCAGACTCTCGGGGTTACTATAATAAAATACAATGGACCAGGTGGCTTATAAACAACAAAAGTTTATTTCTCACAGTTAAAGAGGCTGGGAAGTCCAAGATCATAGCACCAAAAGATTCCTTTTTTGGTGAGAACTGCTTCCTGTTCACAGAAGGCTGTCTTTTCCTAAGTCCCCACACGGCGGAAGAAGTAAGGGAATTTTCTGGAGTCTCTATTTTAAGAGCACTAACCCCATTCATGAGGACTCTGTTCTCCTAACTGAATGACTCCTAAAAGCCCTGCCACGAAATACCATCATATTGGCAGTTAGATTTCAACATGAATTTTGGAGGGAATTTCAGTATAACACTGTGTTTTATATTCAATAACACCTCTAAGATTTTAGGGGGTAACATAATTAAATTTAGGGGGGTTCCCAGGTATAACTATAACTTGAGCCCTGTATTAAGGCTATGAAAATTTACCAATGGTACACACTTCAGCATTAACGTTAATATTCAAGTTAATTTGGAAGATACAAAAGCCAATCAGCACCCTTTTATCTTTTGTTGTACAAATAATTTTAGTATATTCTGGATTTCTAATTGAGTCAAACTGTGGATATAATTTATATAATATTGTACAGAAACCACATCTCAATTTCAAAAACAAACTATGGACCTATATTTCAGTTATTTTGTTATTTACTCTCCTCATATCTAAGTCTCTGCCTCCCTCCCTCCCTTCATTCTTTCCATTTCTTTTCTTTCTGTGGTTACTTGCTACACTTCAGGAGGGTTCTCTTTACTCTGATCAAATTTATAAATTTCTTTCTTCAGGAAAGGGTTAGGGGCCTGCTCCATGGCAATGGCTGCTTCACATGGTGCAAGGATCCCAGGCTTAAGCTGCATTTGAATTAACCTCTTTGCTGCACCACAGGATAGGAGTTTTGTCCTCTAACCATGAGTGCAGAACCTTTTTTCTTTAAAAAAAAAAAAAAAAAAGACACAACAGGTGGTGAAGCAAAAGCATGCTGGGCCCATAACCCAGAGAGGCTGGCTGACTTAACATCCTCTGTCTGCTACGGCTGTCTTTTTCTGCCATGCAGGTTTCTTTCTCTCTTATTTCTCTCATACAAATTTCCTCAGTTATTCTGGACTTCTAGCCATGTACATCACCCCTGATGTGGACATTCTGGGTAGTTACAAGGGCAAGTACCATGGTCCAGAAGCCGGCCTCACAGGTAGCTCAGATACCACCTGCCAAACACACTGAACCCCATGGCAAGTCATGCAGGGGGCACAGCCAATGAACCATTCTCTTAGGGACAAGAGCCTCTTAGAGTGGGAAGAGATAGCAACATCCAAAAAAGAACACAGAGCAGAGCAGGCCGAAGTGCAAGCCTGCCAGCAGTTGGTGGTTCCATCCCAAGCAGCCTCTGCCACATCACGGAACCTGTTAGACAAGAGCAATTAGCTAAGTGACCAGGTGACCTGTCTTAGATGGGACAATCTTGTTCATGCCCAGCTGTATTAACTGCCTCCTAGTCACTCTGTTGGTGGCAGGATTTATGCCCTGGGGTAATGCAATAGCTGAACATGTGAGACTTTACACTGGACAGATGAGATCTACATAAGCTTACTAGTTATGTCTATTCACAGGCCAGGCGAGAGGACATGACACCACCATCCAAGGGTCACACAGGTTATCATGCTTGGGAACAAAGGAAAAACCAGGGGTTGTGGGAAATGGCTCTGTAGTATGCAGAGGGTGCAGCAAAGTTTCTGTGAGAAGATGGGAATGGTTTTTCAGAATGATTTTGTGGGCTGGTAGGAAAGTGAAACTTGCCACTGAGGGGAAACCAAGAACTGGTCCCCCAGATAAACAAGGAGGACTGTCTGACTACAATGACCTGGGGGAGAAGAATAGGGAGGGAAACCTGCAGTTAGGCTATCAAAGGTCTTCTTAGTTTCAGATGTGAAGAGACTCTATTACACTGGGCCTTAATTTCAAGCCACAGTTGCTATAATTTAAAGTATTCTGAAGACTATAAAAACAACCCAAATGTTCATTAGTGATTATTATAGCTGCAGGGCAGAAACATATGTTCAGTGCAGAAACAAGATGTTGTAATGAGAGGTAAGTAATTTAAGGTAATTTCAAAAGAAGATAATAAGACTTAGAAAAGCAGAAAGCTATAATTGAAAATATGCCTTAGTGGTTGACAATATATGATTTCTAAGAATGCATTCCCTACCCTACTCCACCCCCACCATGGAAAAACTGGTACTGAATCATATGAGTTTCAAATTCTGTAAATATATAAGAAAGTAATATGTGGCAGGGTTGTTTATTTAATACACTCCATTTTTTCGAGCAGTTTTAGGGCTACAGAAAAAATGAGCAGAAAGCACAGAGTTCCTATATACCCCTTTACCTCTACCTCCCTCCACACTTTTCCCTTATTAATACCGAGCGTTAGTGTGGTGCATTTGTTATAACTGATGAACCAATATGATACATTTTTACAACTAAAGTCCATGGTTTACATTAGGGTTGACCCGTTGTGTTTTACACTTTGTAGATGTGTTTTATACTCTGTAGGTGTGTTTTACACTTTGTATGTTTTGACAAATGAATGACATGTATCCTATAGGATGGTTTCACTATCCTAAAAATTGTCTGTAATCCACCTATTCATCCCTCTGTCCTTCACCCTGAACACCTGGAAACCACTTATTTTTTTAGTGTCTCCACAGTTTTGCCTTTATTAGAATCCATTATGGTTGGAATTATACAGTATAAAACCTTTTCCGATTGACTTGTCTCATTTAGCCATATGCATCTAAGGTTCTTCTGTACCTCTGTTACTTGATAGCTCCTTTCTTTGTATGACCTGCCTCAGCATCATATTCGGTAACCTTTCTGTGACTGTTTTCTAGTGTCAGGAGAATTTTTTGTTGCTGATTCTCTGGAATTTTCTACATAGACAATCATGTTATCTGTGAACATCAATAGTTTTATCTCTTCCTTCCAAATCTGTGTACCTTTTATTTCCCTTATCTTGCTGCATTAGCTAGGACTTCCTGAAGGCTGCTAAAAAGGTATGGTTACAGGGACCTCCTTGCCTTGCTCTTTATCTTACTGGAAAAGCATCTAGTTTCTCATCATTAAGTATGATGTTAGCTATAGGATTTTTATAGATTTTTTTTTTTTTACCAAGTTGAGGAAACTTGGTAAAAAGTTCCTGTATTCCTCACTTACTGGGTTTTTTTAATTACCATGAACGGATGTTAAGAGTTTTCGAAATTTTTTCTGCATCTACTGATATGATCATATATTTCTTCTTTAGCCTGTTGATATGATGGGCTACATTAATTATTAAATATTGGACTAGCCTTGCATACCTGGATAAATCCCACTTGATCATGTCATGTAATTCTTTTTATACACTGTTGGATTCAATTTGCAAGCATGTTGTTGAGGATTTCTATATCTGTTAATGAGATCCTGGTCTGTACCTTGGCTTTCTTGTAATGTCTTTCAGTGGCTTTACAATTAGGGTAATGCTGGCCTCAAAGAATAAGTAAAAGCTCTGCTTTTACATTCTGTAAGGTACTGTAGAGAACTGATACTATTTCTTCCTTAATTTGGTAGAATTCATCAGTAAAAACATCTGGGCTTAATACTTTCTGCTTTGGAAGATTAAAAATTGATTCAATTTCTTAAGACATATGCCTATTTAGATTTGTCCTTCTTTGAGTTTTGGCAGATTGTTTCTTCCAAGGAATTGGCCCATTTCATTTAGGTTATCAAATCCATGGGTACAGAGTTGTCCATAACATTCCTTTATAACCCTTTTGATGTGAAGGGGATCACAGTTATGGCCCCCTCTCATTCCTGATGTTAGCAATTTGTATCTTCTCTTTTTTTAGCTAACCTGACTAGACATTTATCAATTTTATTGTCCTGCTCTAAGAACCAGCTTTTGGTTTTATTTTCTCCATTGGTTTCCTGTTTTCAATTACTCTGATATCTGCCTAAGTTCTCATTATTTTTTTTTTTTTTTTATAATTTGAACTTAATTTGCTCTTCTTTTCCTGGTTTCCTACAATGGAAGCTTAGACTCTGTATATAATCTAAGATCACTAGATCGTATAATCTTACGTTATTAGCTTAATGTAATTGTTTACATAATCTGATCGTATAATTTAGTATATCACCTCTACCCTATCAATAAAAGCACTGCTCTAGTTCCATTCTGGCCATGCTCCAGCCTCAGTCTTCCTCCTCAGAGAGTCAACAGTCATTAAGGGCCCAGATCTCAGGGTACATCAGACCCTTGAATTTACAGTCTAATTTATAGCTCTGAGTATTGTCTAATCTGAAACTTCCTTCCTGGACCCTGTCTTGGAAAGCAGTTGCTTACTCAGGGTCTGGATAAATTCAGGCTAAAGGATAGAGTATTTACATACGTATACTCAAGGCACATCATGGTCTTCAGTAAGCTATGGGTGAAAGAGAAGGGGCAATGGGACTAGGGCCTAGATATCCCCATGCAGAGAATACATTTTATTGGATGTTTAGTTATTTTGATTTATAAGTTTTAAAAGGTTAGACATGAGCTTTGTGGGCTTCCTTTTAAACTGTTGCTCCAGGCCTTATACCCAAGGGAGATGTGCCTAATGTTGTAACAACAGGTAAACTAGGAGTATCTATTTTTTATTCACAATTATGTTAAGTTCCATTCTGTGTAAGAAACATACAGTTTATGTAATGTACATACCTAAGTCCTGTGAACTTAACGGATACTTCACTGGTGTTTAATGCTTCTGCCCTAATTATTCAGTTTATCTCTGCTTTTAAAAAGATTCATATTTAAATGGTTGCCAGGATTAGGGTAGCACAAAGGCTATGATTATTATTAATAATTAATAATATTTATTAACTTCCTGTGGTGAAATCCTGATTCCTTTGTAATCTTCATGTAATACAAACTCCAGATTCCTTTTTGATTTTATAACATGTGTTGAAGGTTACTCAAATATATAAACCACAAAATTTCATAGAAATGCACAGACAAACATAAAGATTACATGTAAACACTAGTGAAATCTGAATAAAGTCTGTATCTGACTTAGTAGTAGGGTACCATCAATTTCCTGTTAGGGCTATTAATATGGTTATGTAACACTGTTATTAGAGTATGTTATAGTTATGTAACTATTATTAGAAAAAGCTTTGTAAAGGGCACATCAGAATTCTATGCACTACTACTACTGCAACTTCTTTTGAGCCTATTTTACTATTCTTTTTAGTCCTTAAAGCTTTACATTGCACAATATGCATCTATAAATTACAACCTGCTGTTTCCTAAAAATAACCATAGCATCAAAACCAAAACACAAATTCTAGCTTTTGAAGTTAAATTACCTCTAAAGAAAATTGTCAATTCATAAGTCTCAAATGGACAGATTTCTCCCCTATATAAATTCTGACATAACCTAGTATTTTTGTTAGAACTTCACAAAATCAAAATCTGTTAGGTTTATGCCAGTACATGACATTCAGTGGAATATTATCTCTTAACAAGACTGCCCTATACTTGTTTCAGTGTAGAAATTGGTCCTATATCATTACTTTGGAGTAAAATAAGGCCAGTTATGTGGATGAAAGTTATTAAACATTCAGGATATCAACAGAGCTTTCTCCATAGTGTGAATTCTCTGAAATGGAGTAGGTGCTGAATTGTGGCTCAACATTTCTAATATTCACTTCAATTATAAGGTTTTTCTCCTATGTGCGTTCGCTGATGTACAATAAGGTTTGACTTCTGAGAAAAGGTTTTCTGACATGTGTTACATTCATAGGGCTTCTCCCCTGTGTGTGATCTCTGATGTTTAGCGAGGTCTGATTTACGGTAAAAAATTTTCCCACATTCATTACATTGACAAGACTTCTCTCCTGTGTGAGCCCTGTGATGTACTGTGAGTGATGATTTGTGACTGAAGGATTTCCCACATTCATTACATTCATAGGGCTTTTCTCCTGTGTGCTTCCTCTGATGCAGAGTAAGTCCTGACTTCACACAAAAAGATTTTCCACATTCGTTACATTTATAGGGCTTTTCTTCTATATGTGTTCTCTGATGTACAATCAGAGCTGACTTATGGCAGAAAGCCTTTCCACACTCACTGCATTCATAGGGTTTCTCCCCTATGTGAATTCTCTGGTGCTGAGTGAGCTGTGACTTCTGGCAGAAGGTTTTCCCACATTCGTTGCACTCATAGGGCTTCTCCCCTGTATGTGTTCTATTATGTTTTGTTAGGTAAGATTTATTATAGAAGATTTTTCCACATTCGTGACATTCATAGGGTTTCTCCCCTGTATGGATTCTATAGTGTTGAGATAGGGTTGACTTATGGCTGAAAAATTTCCCACACTCAGGGCACGCAAAGGGTTTCTCTCCTGTGTGAGTTCTCTGATGTACTGTGAGGTCAGACTTCAAGCAAAAGGTTTTCCCACATTCGTAACATTCATAAGGTTTCAAACCTGTATGTATTATCTGATGCCTGGTGAGTACTGACTTGTGGTAGAAAGTTTTCCCACATGCATTACATTCATAGGGTTTATCTCCTATGTGAGTTATCTGATGTTGTGTAAGATGTGACTTCTGACAGAAAGACTTCCCACACTCAGGACATTCAAAGGGTTTCTCCCCTGTATGAGTTCTCTGATGTACTGTAAGGTGTGAATTCATACAGAAAGATTTCCCACATTCATAACATTCATAGGGTTTTAGTCCTGTGTGTGTTCTCTGATGTTTAGTGAGGTCTGACTTCTGATAAAAAGTTTTCCCACATGCATTACACTGATAGGGTTTCTCCCCCGTATGTGTTCTCTGGTGTAACGTGAGGGCTGACTTGTGGCTGAACGCTTTCCCACATTCACTGCATTCATACGGTTTCTCCCCTGTGTGTGACCTCTGATGTTTAGTGAGGTTTGATTTCTCCCAGAAAGTTTTTCCACACTCATTACATTGAAAGTTTTTCTCTCCTGTGTGAATCCTCTGATGTCGAGTGAGGTGTGACTTCTCCCAAAAAGCTTTCCCACATTCATTACATTCAAAGTGCTTCTCTCCTTTTTGAGTTTTCTGAAGCTGTGAGAGGTAGAACTTCCTCCTGAAATTATTCCCACTTTCACCATATTCACAGTGTTTCAAATGTGCCCCATCATGTTTTAAAAGGGAGGACTTCAGACATAAGGATTTCCCACAATCACCAAATTCATAGTGATTTTCCTTTGAGGGAGCTGTCTGATGGAACAAGAAGGATGAGCTATCACAGAATCTTCTCCCATATTCATCATAGGCACAGTCATTCTCTTCAGTGATCTCTGTCTTGTATGTATTGAGTACTACCTTTTCATTGAAGGATTCTTGATGTATGTTATATTCGAAATTTTGCTCTAAAGTTTGAATCTTCTCAAGCTGAACAGAATCCTCTTTATGACTGACAATTTTTCCACTTTTAAAATATTCGTTTTTTTCTCTAGTATGAGTTTTCTCATGTTTAATACTGAGTAGCAGTTTTCCACAGGCATTAAATTCATCAGTCTTTTTCCCTAAAGAGTTTTTCTTATCGATAACCAATTCTGAAATATAGTTGAAGCTCATTCCACATGAGACACACTGACAGAGTATTTTTCTGTAAGGAAAAGAATCTGTGTCCAACTCAAGTGACTTCCCTAGTACATTACCTTGTTCTTTAGTCAGCCTTTTGTTATTGATCAATACAACTTCCCATACATGTTTAGGCTGGTTTTCATGGCTCCTTTCTTTCATGTGATCAGTTTTCCAGACTTCTAGAAACAAGAAAAATTTATCTCACCATATGAAAATCAACACATTTCTTATGGAATGAGACCTACTTACAAATGCCCTACATTGCTGGTAGCTGATTTTGATTTGTTGTTTAGTCTCCAGGGATGAAGGTAAATGTAAGTATGTTGTTTTTTCTATTTCTAGAGTTTCAGGTGAAAAAACAAAAACAAGAAAAAAACAGCCCAGAATAGTGGAAAAGGAAGAGTAAACTGTTCTTAGAAAACATACATTTGGTTTTCAGACATTCCTCAGTATGTCTGAGGAGTAAGAGCAACTCTTTAAATCCGAACGTCTCCATGAATTCTCCAAAACACTTACGGATAAATATAATGAGAGAAAATAAAATTACCAACAACACATTACTTGGGCACAACTACAGAATACTACTAACTTCAAATCACCATTAAGTAAGTAAATGAGTATTCAAATACAAAAGAATCTGAGATTAGAGTTTCAATTTTCATAGGTATGCAGAAAGTCAGTTGAAGACTGACTCTCTGCATATCACATATTACCTTGTGTTATAAATACATGTAAAAGATGAGACAGAGAACTTAGAGATGAATAAACACATATATCACAGTAATCCAAGTCTATGCCCCAATCAGTAATGCTGAAGAAGCTGAAGTTGAACAGTTCTATGAAGACCTACATGACATTCTAGAACTAACAACCAAAAAGAGATGTCCTGTTCATTATAGGGGACTGGAATGCAAAAGTAGGAAGTCAAGACATTCCTGGAGTAACAGGCAAATTTGGCCTTGGAGTACAAAATGAAGCAGGGCAAAGGCTAACAGAATTTTACCAAGGGAATGCACTGGTCACAGCAAACACCCTCTTCCAACAACACAAGAGAGGACTACACATGGACATCACCAGATGGTCAATACCAAATCAGACTGATTATATTCTTGGCAGCCAAATATGGAGAAGCTCTATACAGTCAGCAAAAGCAAGACTGGAAGGTGCCTGTGGATCAGATCATGAATGCCTTATTGCCAAATTTAGACTTAAATTGAAGAAAGTAGGGAAAACCACTAGACCATTCAGTTCAGTCACTCAGTCGTGTCTGACTCTTTGCGACTCCATGAATTGCAGCACGCCAGGCCTCCCTGTCCATCACCAACTCCCGGAGTTCACTCAAAGTCATGTCCATTGAGTCAGAGATGCCATCCAGCCATCTCATCCTCTGTCGTCCCCTTCTCCTCCTGCCCCCAATCTCTCCCAGCGTCAGAGTCTTTTCCAATGAGTCAACTCTTCGCATGAGGCAGCCAAAGTACTAGAGTTTCAGCTTTAGCATCATTCCTTCCAATGAACACCCAGGACTGATCTCCTTTAGAATGGACTGGTAGGATCTCCTTATAGTCCAAGGGAGTCTTCTCCAACACCACAGTTCAAAAGCATCAATTCTTTGGCACTCAGCTTTCTTCACAGTCCAACTCTCACATCCATACATGACCACAGTAAAAACCATAGCCTTGACTAGATGGACCTTTGTTGGCAAAGTAATGTCTCTGCTTTTCAATATGCTGTCTAGGTTGGTCATAACTTTACTTCCAAGGAGTAAGTGTCTTTTAATTTCATGGCTGCAATCACCATCTGCAGTGATTTTGGAGTCCCCAAATTAAAGTCTGACACTGTTTCCACTGTTTCCTCATCTATTTCCCATAAAGTGATGGGACCGGATGCCATGATCTTTGTTTTCTGAATGTTGAGCTTTAAGCCAACTTTTTCACTCTTCTTTCACTTTCATCAAGAGGCTTTTTAGTTCCTCTTCACTTTCTGTCATAAGGGTGGTGTCATCTGTATATCTGAGGTAATTGATATTTCTCCCAGCAATCCTGATTCCAGCTTGTGCTTCTTCCAGCCCAGCATTTCTCATGATGTACTCTGCATATAAGGTAAATAAGCAGGGTGACAATATACAGCCTTGACGTACTCCTTTTCCTATTAGGAACCAGTCTGTTGTTCCATGTCCAGTTCTAACTGTTGCTTCCTAACCTGCATATAGGTTTCTCAAGAGGCAGGTCAGGTGGTCTGGTATTCCCATCTCTTTCAGAAATTTCCACAGTTTATTGTGACCATTCAGGTATGACCTAAATCAAATCCCATATGATTATACAGTGGAAGTGACAAATAGATTCAACGGATTAGATCTGATAGAGTGCCTGAAGAACTATGGACGGAGGTTAATGACATTGTACAGGAGGCAGGGATTAAGACCATCCCCAAGAAAAAGAAATGCAAAAAACAAAATGGCTGTCTGAGGAGACCTTACAAATAGCTGATAAGAGAAGTGAAAGGCAAAGGAGAAAAAGAAAGGTATACACATTTGAATGTAGAATTCCAAAGAACAGCACAGAGAGACAAGAAAGCCTTCCTCAGTGATCAATGCAAAGAAACAGGGGAAAACAATAGAAAGCGAAAGACTAGAGATCTCTTCAAGAAAATCAGAGATACCAAGGGAACATTTCATGCAAAGATGAGCACAATAAAGGACAGAAATGGTATGGGCCTAATAGAAGCAGAATATATTAAGAAGAGGTGGCAAGGATACAAAGAAGAACTATATACAAAAAAAAGATAACGATGGTGTGATCACTCACTGAGGGCCTGATATCCTGGAGTGGAAAGTCAAGTGGGCCTTAGGAAGCATCATTATGAGCAAAGATAGTGCAGGTGATGGAATTCCAGATGAGCTATTGCAAATCCTAAAACATGATGCTGTGAAAGTGCTGCACTCAACATGCCAGCAAATTTGGAAAACTCAGGAATGGCCACAGGACTGGAAGAGATCAGTTTTCATTCCAAACCCAAAGAAAGGCAGTGCCAAAGAATTTTCAAACTGCTGCACAATTGCACTTATGTCACACACTAGCAAAATAATGCTCAAAATTCTCCAAGTCAGGCTTCAACAGTATGTGAACTGTGAACTTACAGATGTTGAAGCTGGATTTAGAAAAGGCAGAGGAGCCAGAGATTAAATTGCCAACATCTGTTGGATCATCGAAAAAGCAAGAGAGTTCCAGAAAAACATCTACTTCTACTTTACTGACTATGCCAAAGCATTTGACTGTGTGGATCACAACAAACTGTTGAAAATTCTTAAAAGAGATGGGAATACCAGACCACCTTACCTGCCTCCCGAGAAATGTGTATGCAGGTCAAGACGCAACAGTTAGAACTGGACATGGAAAAAAAGACTCATTCCAAGTCAGGAAAGGAATACATCAAGGCTGTATATTGTCACCCACCCTGCTTATTTAACTTATATGCAGAATACATCATGAGAAATGCTGGACTGGAAGAAGCACAAGCTGGAATCAAGACTGCCGGGAGAAATATCAATAATCTCAGATATGCAAATGTTACCACACTTATGGCAGAAAGCAAAGAAGAACTAAAGAGCCTCTTGATGGAAGTGAAAGAGAAGAGTGAAAATGTTAGCTTAAAACTCAACATTCAGAAAACTAAGATCATGGCATCCAGTCCCATCACTTCATGGCAAATACATGGGGAAACAATGGAAACAGTGACAGCCTTTCTTTTCTTGGGCTCCAAAATCACTGCAGATGGTGAATGCAGCCATGAAATCAAAAGACGCTCACTTTTTGGAAGAAAAGCTATGACAAACCTAGACAGCATATTAAAAAACAGAGATATTACTCTGCCAACAAAAGTCCGTCTAGTCAAAAGTTATGGTTTTTCCAGCAGTCATGTATGGATGTGAGAGTTGGATCATAAAGAAACCTGAGCGTCAAAGATTTGATGATTTTGAACTGTGGTGTTGGAGAAGACTCTTGAGAATCCCTTGGACTGCAAGGAGATCAAACCAATTAGTTCTAACGGAAATCAGTACTGAATATTCACTAGAAGGACTGATGTTGAAGCTGAAACTCCAATGCTTTGGCCACCTGATGCGAAGCACTGACTCATTGGAAAAGACTCTGATGCTGGGAAAGATTGAAGGCTGGATGAGAGGGGACAAGAGAGGATGAGATGGTTGGATGGCATCACTGATTCAATCACATGAGTTTGAGCAAGCAAGCTTGGTGATGGACAGGGAAGCCTGGCGTTTTGCAGTCTATGGGGTTGCAAAGAGTCAGATGTGACTGAGTGACTGAACTGAACCACAAATAAAATTACTCCTAGAAAGAAAAAGTTCCATTGTCAGTGGGAAAATATTGAATGATATCTCAGTTCTGATAAAGGTCAGACTGCTAGGAAAGCCAAATGAACGGACCTGGAGTAATGAGCAACTAAGGAGGCAAGAACTGGTAAAAATGGTAAAAAAGACCAAATCACTTCAGGAGTTAAATTGCAAAGAATCTGATAAAGACTGAATTACTTCCCCCCTTCCAAATTCATATGTTGAAGTCTTAATCCCCAACGTGGCTGTACTTGGAGATAGAACTTTTTAGGAAGTAGTTAAGGTTAAATGACTTCATAAGGGTAGAGCACAAATCCAATGGAAATGTTATCCTTATTAGAAGAGGCAAGGACACCAGAGTTCACTTGCTCTTCATGGGTTGCAGAGAAAAGGCCATGTGAGGACAGTGAAAAGGTGCTGTCTGCAAGCTGAGGAAAGAGACCTCACCAGAAACGAATGCTGCTGGCACCTTTATCTTGAACAACTAGGCTCCAGTACTGTGAGAAAATGCATTTCTGCTCTATAAGCCGCCCAGTATATGGTGTTTTGTTAGAACAGCCCAAGCATACTAATAGACCAAAGAGAAAACAGACTTGAGTGAAAATTTCATAAATGGCAACAAAAAAGGCATTAAAGCAGCAAGAGCAATAACCAAAGACTAAAAAAAAAAAAAAAAAAAAAAGAAGGAAAACGGAATGAGTAAACTCTGGATTTAAAAAGACAGTCTGCCTGCTGGTGGGAATATAAGTTGGTGCAGACATTACAGAAAACAGTTAAGAAGGTTTCTCAAAAAGCTAAAAATAGAGCTGCCATATAAATCAGCAATCCCACTGCTGGGCATATATCCAGACAAAACTGTAATTCAAAAAGATACATGCACTGCTGTGCTCACAGCAGTGCTAAGACATGGAAACAACCTAATGTTCATCAACTGATGAATGGATAGAGAAGATGTGGTACATATATATGATGGGATACTACTCAAGCATAAAAAAGAATGAAATCGTGCAATTTGAAGCAACATGGATGGACCTAGAGATTATCACACTAAGTGAAGTAAGTCAGACACAGAAAGACAAATAGCACACAATATCACCTATATGTGGAATCTAATATATAATGCAAATGAACTTAATTACAAAAGAGACTCACAGACGTAGAGAACAGACTTCTGGTTGCCAAGGGTGAGGGAGAGTGGGCAGGGATGAAGTGGGAGTTTGTGGTTAGCAGGTGCAAACTATTATATATAGAATGGGTAACAACAAGGTCCTACTATACAGCAGCTGCTGCTGCTGCTAAGTCGCTTCAGTCATGTCCGACTCTATGCGACCCCATAGACAGCAGCCCACCAGGCTCCCCCGTCCCTGGGATTCTCCAGGCAAGAACACTGGAGTGGGTTGCCATTTCCTTCTCCAATGCATGCAAGTGAAAAGTGACAGTGAAGTCGCTCAGTCATGTCCGACTTTTCGCGACCCCATGGACTGCAGCCTACCAGGCTCCTCCGCCCATGGGATTTTCCAGGCAAGAGTACTGGAGTGGGGAGCCATCGCCTTCTCCGACTACAGCAGAGGGAACTATATTCAATATTCTGTGATAAACCATAATGGAAAAGAGTATTAAAAAATGTTTATACACATAACTGAATCACTTTGCTGTACAGTAACAATTAATATAACACTGTAAATTAACTATACTTTAATGTAAAAATAAATTTAAAAATACAGAAAAGCAAATGGAAAAAAATAAACTTGTAATTTCACCACCCAGAAAAGTAGTAGGAGCAAAAATATAATAAATAAAATTAAAACAAAATTGTATGTATGATTATAGTCTTTAAAGAGAAAGAATAGAAAATAATGGGATAAATCTAAAATTGAAAACTATAATCTAAGAAAAGGTTTCCCTAGTGGCTCAGTCGGTAAAGAATCTGTCTGCAATGTGGGAGGACCTGGGTTCGATCCCTCAGTTGGGAAGATAACTTAGCGGAGGGCATGGCAGCCCACTCCAGTATTCTTGCCTGGAGAATCCCCATGGACAGAGGAACCTGGCAAGCTGCAGTCCATGGGGTCGCAAATAGTCGGACACAACTGAGTGACTAAGCATACACACAGCACAATCTAAGAAAACCATCCAAAGATAAAAGACCTAATCCACATATTCAAAAGGACCACGATGAACTTGGAACGACTGAACTGGAAAAGTCCTCTCTAAGACATACGTTAATAAAACTACTAAAAGGAAGTTAGTAGTAGTTAGACAAAAAGACTTATGTCTCAACAAAAACTAACATGGAGGTTTGGCCATAGACTTTGTCACCAGTAAACAAAGCAAAGCTCATTGGAGCGTCATATTTTAGAAAAGAAAGTGGGTTTTATCATTTATTTATATTCCTTTAAGTAGCAAGGCTATGTAAAAAGGTTTAGATAGTCACAAAGTTAGCTAACAGTGTAATCACGAAACCTTCTAGAAGCGCAGAAACTTAGAGCAACCAAGATCTTTAAGGAAACACTGGGAGAAAAATAGAACAGTGAATACATTTAACTGTAGATCTAAGACCAAAATAAAGATGAAAACAAGAACAGAAGAATAATATATAAATGTTATATATTCTAATGAAGCAGAAATAATGTAGTAACTGCAGGAAACAGGAGAGAAAAAAGCAGGAAATAAGAATAAACTCACAAACAGCCATGTAAATAATGAAGACTTCCAGATGTTGGAGCTGGATTTAGAAGAGGCAGAGGAACCAGAGATCAAATTGCCAACATTTGCTGGATGATAGAAAAAGCAAGAGAATTCCAGAAAAATATCTACTTCTGCTTCATTGACTATGCTAAAGCCTTTGACTGTGTGGATCACAACCAACTGTGGAAAATTCTTAGGGAATACCAGACCATCTCACCTGCTTCCTGAGAAATCTGTATGCAGGTCAAGAAGCAACAGTTAGAACCAGACATGGAACAACGGACCGGTTCCAAATTGGGAAAGGAGTACATCAAGACTGTATGTTGTCACCCTGCTTATTTAACTTATATGCAGAGTACATCATGCAAAACGCCAGGCTGGATGAAGCACAAGCTGGAAACAAGACTGCTGGGAGAAGTATCAATAAGCTCAGATATGCTCAGACATACCACCTTAATGGCAGAAAGTGAAGAAAAACTAAAGAGCTTCTTGATGAAGGTAAAAGAGAGTGAAAAAGCTGGCTTAAACCTCAACATTCATGAAACTAAGATCATGGCATCTAGTCCAATTACTTCATGGCAAATAGATGGGGAAACAATGGAAACAGTGACAGACTTTTTTTTCTTGGGATCCAAAAATCACTGCAGATTGTGGCTGCAGCCATGAAATTAAAAGATGTTTCATCCTTAGAAGAAAAGCTGTGACAAACCTAGAGTGTATTAAAAAGCAGAGACGTTACTTTGCCAACAAAGGTCTGTATAGTCAAAGCTATGGTTTTTCCAGTCGTCATGTATGGATGTGACAGTGGGACCATAAAGAAGGCTGAGCACCAAAGAATTGATGCTTCTGAACTATGGTTTTGGAGAAGACTTTTGAGAGTCCCTTGGACTGCAAGGAGATCAAACCTGTCAATTCTAAAGTAAATCAACTCTGAATATTCATTGGAGTGACTGATGCTAAAGCTGAAGCTCTGATACTTTGGCCACCTGATGTGAAGAGCTGACTCATAAGAAAAGACCTTAATGCTAGGAAAGATGGAAGACAGCAGGAGAAGGGGACAACAAAGGGATGAGATGGTTAGACAGCATCACTGTCTCAATGGACATGAGCTTGACCAAGTTCCAGGAGATGGTGAAGGACAGGGAAGCCTGACATGCTGCAGTCCATGGGGTTGCAAATTGTGGAACACGACTGAGCGACTGAACAACAAAATTTCATTAAGGTATGTCTTAAGACCATTCTAGGTATGTTTTCCCAGGTTTCTAGTGGTCTCTTTGAATATGTGAAATAGGTCTTCTTTTATTTTTGCAGTTTTCTTAGCTCAGAAGTTAAAGACAAAAACTGAACAAATTAAGTCAAAAGGCTGTTTCTTTGAAAAAATTCACAAAAAAGGCAAATCACTGACTAATCTAATCAACAAGTGGGAGAAATAGCAACTACACAAAATAAGAAATGATACGGGAGAAGCAATCATTGAAACAAGGTGTATTATCTTAAAAGGCTATTTTTGCACAACTTGCTACAAATACATTTGGAAGAGAATAAACAATTTCTTGGGAAAATACAACTTATCAAAATATACCCTGGTAGAGACAGAAAATATAAACGGAAAAATTTCCACATAAGCTACAGAAAATAGCAAGTTTGTCTAAGCAGTAGAATGAGCACCTCTAAAATTTTGATCTAGATTCACGAATTGTTGAAGTTTTGCAGCCATGCTTTATCTTTCTCTATATAAAGACTTCTTAACCATTAACTATTTTAAATTCAAATATCATGACCCATTACTCCAAATAACGTCAGCATTCTGTCTTCTAAGAATAAAATATGGTCACACTCAAGGAAATTATACCCTGATAATATATGTTATACAGGCCATTCAAGAAGAGCAGCATCTCTGAAAATATTACGTGCTTTTCACCTATATAAATCCCTTCCTTTCACCTATATAAATCCCTGTAAAATTCTCCAAAGGCAGAGTGTTTAATGAAAGAGGTTTAATCAAAAATTTTTCTTTAAAAAATCTCTGTACATTCTGAAATTTACCAATATGTTTCTTTGACTTGTTTTTTCACTGTTTCCTAAATTCATCCACACTGTTGTACATAGATATATGTCAAAAAGACCACTGTGAAAATACACTGTAATTTACATACTGGTTCCCCTATCTTATGGATAGTCTGGTTGACTATCTAGTTTTTCTAATATTATGAACAATATAGACATTCCTCTATACATCTGGTGACTACTTGCAAGTGTCTCTAAAGCAGTGCTACTCAAAAGTTGAGAGTTTCATATCAATGCCAGTCAATATGATGTATGTAACAAGTAGGTGATAAGATAAATACACAGAAGGCAACCATTTAGAAACTTTCACATCAATCTCAAAGAATTTTAGTGAGATAGACATGAAGAGTCAACTGAATACACTCAAACTATATAGTTTGATACATTCTGACACAATAATAGATACTAATAGATTTATTTCTGGGTTCTGTATTTTGGTCAACATCTCTATGTGTCCTTGAGGCTAACACCACACTGTCTTGTTTACCATAACTTTATAGGAACTCTTGAAATCAGGCAGTTGTTACCCTACAAGTTAGCTTTTATTTTTCAAAGCTGTTATTCTAGCTCCTCTGAACTTGTATATGAAGTTAGCAATCAGCTAGTCAATTACTCTAAGAAAGCCTGTTGGGACTTGGATTGGAGTTGTTCTGAATCTACACATCTTTTTAATGAGAAAAATCTTAATGATATTGAGCACTTGGATAATGACCATGTATAAAAGTATATATATCAAGACATGAAGCTATCTCTCTCCACTTATTTAGGTATTAAACTGCCCTCTGCAATGGTCTATAATGTTCAGTGAGCTCTTTCACATCTTTGCTAGATAGGTCAGCAAAAAAATATTGTTTATGCTATTGCAAATAAAACTTGATTTTTGTACGCTGACTTTTATCTTGCAACCTACATGCACTTAAAAGTTCTAGCCATTTTTTTTTAACGATTCTACATAATTATCTTTTTGTGAATAGACAGTTCTACTTCTTTTTCCACTACTACCTTCTTTTCTTTTTCTTCCCTGATTATACTGGCCAGATTACATTATGTTACTGAGTATGAGTGGACTACCTGTCTTGTTCCTGATATTGTTTAGGAAGTTATTCAGTTTTAAAATATTAAGCACAACATTAGCTGATTTTCAATAACAGGCCTTTTGTCTTATTTTCACTTGAGAGTCTTAATCTGGAATGAAAGCTGAATTTTGTCAAATGTTTTTCCTGTATCTACTGAAATCATCATACAAGCTTTTAATTTTTTTTAATGTAAATTTCCACGTTACTCTTCCCATACATCTCACCCACTCCTCCCCTCTCCCCATGTCCATAAATCTATTCTCTATGTCTGTTTCTCCACTGTTGCCCTGTAAATAAATTCTTCAGTACCATTTTTCTAGATTCCATATATATGTGTTAGAATACAGTATTTATGTTTCTCTTTCTGACTCACTTCACTCTGTATAATAGGTTCTAGGTTCATCCATCTCATTGGAACTGACTCAAATATGTTCCTTTTTATGGCTGAATAACATTCCATTGTGTATATATACCACTACTTCTTTCTTCTTTATCCATTCATCTGTCAGTGGACATCTAGGCTGCTTCCATGTTCTAGCTATTGTAAATAATGCTGCAGTGAACAATGGGATACACGTGTCTCTTTCAATTTTGCTTTCCTCAGGGTATATGCCTAGGATTGGGATTGTGGGTCATATGGTGGTTTTATTCCTAGTTTTTTGAGCAATCTCCATAATGTCTTCCACAGTGGCTGTATCAATTTACATTCCCACCAACAGTGCAAGAGGGTTCCCTTTTCTTCACACCCTCTCCAACATTTATTCTTTGTAGACTTTTTGATGAGGGCCATTCTGAACGGTGTGAAGTGACTGTAGTTTTGATGTGCATTTCTCTAATAATGCTATATACAGGTCAGGAAGCAACAGTTAGAAATGGACATGGAACAACAGACTGGTTCCAAATAGGAAAAGGAGTACATGAAAGCTGCATATTGTCACCCTGCTTCTTTAACTTATATGGAGAGTACGTCATGAGAAACGCTGTGCTGGAAGAAGCACAAGCTAGAACCAAGATTGCCAGGAGAAATATCAATAACCTCAGATATGCAGATGACACTACCCTTATGGCAGAAAGTGAAGAGGAACTAAAAAGCGTCTTGATGAAAGTGAAAGAGGAGAGTGAAAAAGTTGGCTTAAAGCTCAACATTCAGAAAACGAAGATCATGGCATCTGGTCCCATTACTTCATGGGAAATAGATGGGGAAACAGTGGAAACAGTGTCAGACTATTTTGGGGGGCATCAAAATCACTGCAGATGGTAATTGCCGCCATGAAATTAAAAGACGCTTACTTCTTAGAAGGAAAGTTATGACCAACCTAGACAGCATATTCAAAAGCAGAGACATTGCTTTGCCAAAAAGGTCTGTCTAGTCAAGGCTATGGTTTTTCCAGTGGTTATTTATGGATGTGAGAGTTGGACTGTGAAGAAAGCTGAGTGCTGAAGAACTGATGCTTTTGAACTGTGGTGTTGGAGAAGACTCTTGAGAGTCCCTTGGACTGCAAAGAGATCCAACAAGTCCATTATAAAGGAGATCAGTCCTGGATGTTCTTTGGAAGGAATGATGCTAAAGCTGAAACTCCAGTACTTTGGCCACCTCATGCGAAGAGTTGACTCATTGGAAAAGCCTCTGATGTTGGGAGGGATTGGGGGCAGGAGGAGAAGGGAACGAAAGAGGATGAGATGGCTGGATGGCATCACTGACTCGATGGACTTGAGTTTGAGTGAACTCTGGGAGTTGGTGATGAACAGGGAGGCCTGGTGTGCTGCAATTCATGGGGTCGCAAAAAGTTGGACAGGACTGAGTGACTGAACTGAACTGAATAATGCGTGATGTTGAGCATTTTTTCATGTGTTTGTTAGCCATCTATATCTCTTCTTTGGAGAAATGTCTGTTTAGCTCTTTTCCCCACTTTTTTTTATTGGGTTATTTGTTTTTCTGGTACTGAGTTAGTTGTATGAGCTGCTGGTATATTTTGGAAATTAATTCTTTGTCAGTTGTTTCATTTGCTATTATTTTCTCCCATTCTTGAGGGCTGTCTTCTCAACTTGCTTATAGTTTCCTTTGTTGTGCAAAAGTTTTTAAGTTTAATCAGGTCCCACTTATCTATTTTTGTTTTTATTTCCATTACTCTAGGAGGTAGGTCATAAAGGATCTTGTTTTGATTTATGTCATCAAGTGGTCTGCCTATGATTTCCTCTAAGAGTTTTATAGTTTCTGGTCTTATATTTAGGTCTTTAATCCATTTTATCTTTGAGTATGGTGTTAGGAAGTGTTCTAATTTCATTCTTTTAGATGTAGCTGTCCAGTATTCCCAGCACCATTTATTGAAGAGGCAGTCTTTGCGCCAATGTATATTCTTGCCTCCTTTGTCAAAAATAAGGTACCCATAGGTGCATGGGTTTATTTCTGGGCTTTCTATCTTGTTCTATTGGTTCATATTTCTCTTTTTGTACCAGTACCATACTGTCTTGATGACTTCTTCCAGCTCCATCCTTCTTTCTCAAGACTGCTTTGCTATTCGAGGTCTTTTGTGTTTCCATATGAATTGTGAATTTTTTTGTTCTAGTTCTGTGAAATATGCCATTGGTAATTTGATAGGGATTGCATTAAATCTATAGATTGCATTTGGTAGTATAGTCATTTTCACAATATTGATTCTTCCTACCCAGGAACATGGAATATCACTCCATCTGTTTATGTCATCTTTGATTTCTTTCATTAGTGTCTTATAATTTTCTGTGTACAGTTCTTTCATCTCCTTAGGTAAGTTTATTCCTAGATATTTAATTCTTTTTGATGCAATGGTGAATGGGATTGATCCCTTAATTGCTCTTTCTGATTTTTCACTGTTAGTATATAGAAATGCAAGTGATTTCTGTGTATTGATTTTGTATCCTGCAACTTTGTTAAATTCACTGATTAGCTCTAGTAATTTTCTGATACTATGTTTAGGGTTTTCTATGTACAGTATAATGCCATCTGCAAAGAGTGAGAGCTTTACTTCTTTTCTGATCTGGATTCCTTTTATTTCTTTTTCTTCTCTGATTGCTTTAGCTAGGAGTTCCAGAACTATGTTGAATGATAGTGGTGAAAGTGGACACCCTTGTCTTGTTTCTGATCTTAGGGGGAATATTTTCAGTTTTTCACCATTGAGAATAATGTTTGCTGTAGGCTTATTATATATATATATATATATATATATATATATATATATATATGGCTTCCCTGGTGGCTCATTTTCACCATTGAGAATAATGTTTGCTGTAGGCTTATATATGGCTTCCCTGGTGGCTCATTTTCACCATTGAGAATAATGTTAGCTGTAGGCTTATATATGGCTTCCCTGGTGGCTCATTTTCACCACTGAGAATAATGTTTGCTGTAGGCTTATATATGGCTTCCCTGGTGGCTCATTTTCACCATTGAGAATGTTTGCTGTAGGCTTATATATGGCTTCCCTGGTGGCTCAGAGGTTAAAGCCTCTGCCTGGAATGTGGGAGACCTGGATTCAATCCCTGGGTCAGGGAGATCCCCTGGAGAAGGAAATGGCAACCCACTCCAGTACTCTTGCCTGGAGAATCCCATGGAGAGAGGAGCCTGGTAGGCTACAGTCCATGGGGTCGCAAAGAGTTGGACACGACTGAGCGACTTCACTTTCACTTTATTATATATATGGGCTTCACCTGTGGCTCAGCTGGTAAAGAATCCACCTGCAATGAGGGAGACCTGGGTTCGATCCCTGGGTTGGGATCTAGAGCCCCTGGAGAAGGGAAAGGCTACCCACTCCAGTATTCTGGCCTGGAGAATTCCATGGACTGTATAGTCCATGGAGTCGCAGAGTCAGACACAACTGAGCGACTTTCAGTTTCACTTTCACTATCACATATATGGCCTTTACTATGTTGAGGTAGGTTCCTTCAATGCCCATTTTTTGAAGAGTTTTAATCATAAATAGGTGCTGAATTTTGTCAAAGGTTTTTTGTGCATCTATTGAGATGATCATATGGATTTTATCTTTCAATTTGTTCATATGATATATCACACTGATTGATTTTTGTACACTGAAGAATCCTTGCATCCCTGGAATAAAGTCAACTTGATCATGGAATATGAGCTTTTTGATGTGTTGCTGAATTTTGTTTGCTAAAATTTTGTTGAGGATTTTTACATCTATGTTCATCAGTGATATTGGCCTGTAGTTTTCTTTTTTGTGTTGTGTTTGTCTGGTTTTGGAATCAGGGTGATGGTGGCCTTGTAGAATGAGTTTGGAGGTGTTCCTCTGCAACTGTTTGAGAGTTTTAGAAGGACAGGCATTAGCTCTTCTCTAAATGTTTTATAGAATTCTCCTGTGAAACCATCTGCTCCTGGGCTTTTGTTTTTTGGGAGATGTTCGATGACAGCTTCAATTTCAGTGCTTGTAATTGGGTTGTTCATAATTTCTATTTCTTCCTGGTTCAGTCTTGGAAGACTGAACTTTCTTAAGAATCTGTCCATTTCTTCCAGGCTATCCATTTTATTTGCCATATAATTGTTCATAATAATCTTTTATAATCCTTTGTATTTCTGCATTGTCTGTTGTAACCTTTCCTTTTTCATTTCTAATTTTGTTGATTTGATTCTTCTCTTTTTTCTTAATGAGCCTGGCTAAGGGTTTGTCAATTTTGTTTATCTTATCAAAGAACCAGCTTTTAGTTTTATTCATCATTACTGCTGCTTTTTTCATTTATTTCTGCTTGAATCTTTATGATTTCATCCCTTCTACTAATTTTGGGGTTTTCTTCTTCTTCTTTTTCCAGTTGCTTTAGGTGTAATGTTAGGTTGTCTATTTGACGTTTTTCTTGTTTCTTGAGGTAGGATTGTATTGCTATAAACTTCCCTCTTGGAACTGCTTTTGCTGCATCCCGTAGGTTTTGAGTTGTTGTGTTTTCATCGTCATTTGTTTCTAGAAATCTTTTGATTTCCCTTTTGATTTGTTCAGTAAACTTGTTTTAGAAACATGTTGTTTAATCTCCACGTGTTTGTGTTTCTTACAGTTTTTTCTTGCAATTGATATCTAGTCTCATAGTGTTGTGTTCAAAGAAGACTCTTGATATAATTTCAATTTTCTTAAATTTACTGAGGTTTGATTCATGACCCAAGATGTGGTCTATCCTGGAGAATGTTCCATGTGCACTTGAGAAGGTATATTCTTCTGCATTTGGATGGAATGTCCTGAAGAGATCAATGAGGTCCATCTCATCTAATGTATCATTTAAGACTTGTGTTTATTAATATTGTTTTGGTTTGAGTGGGGTGTTAAAGTCTCCTACTATTATTTTGTTACTGTCAGTTTCTCCTTTTATGTCTGTTAGTGTTTTTCTTACGTATTGAGGTGTTCCTATGTTGGGTGTATAGATATTTACAATTGTTATGTCTTCTTCTTGGACTGATCCCTTGATCATTATGTAGTGTTCTTATCTCTTGTAAACTTCTTTAAGGTCTATTTTGTCTGGAGAACTGCTACTCCACCTTTCTTTTGCCTCCCATTTGCATGGAATATATTTTTCCAGCCTCTCACCTTCAGTGTATATGTGTCTTGAGGTCCGAAGTGGGTTTCCTCTAGACAGCATACATATGGGTCTTCTTTTTGTATACATTCAGCCAGTCTACGTCTTTTGGTGGGAGCATTTAATCCATTTACATTTAAAGTAATTATTGATATATATGTTCCTATTGCCACTTTCTATTGTTTGGGGTTGATTTTGTAGATCTTTTTTCTCCTGTTGTATTTCTTGACTATATAAGTCTGTTTAACATTTGCTGTAAAGCTGGTTTGGTGGTACTGAATTCTCTTTTGCTTTTCTGAAAAGCTTTTTATTTCTGCATCAATTGTGAATGAAGCCTTTGCTGGGTATAGTAATCTTGGTTGTAGATTTTTCCCTTTCAGTACTTTAAATATATCCTGCCATTCCCTTCTGGCCTGAAGAGTTTCTGCTGAAAGATCAGCTGTTAAGTGTATGGGGTTGCCCTTTTATGTTACTTGTTGCTTCTCCCTTGCTGCTTTTAATATTCTTCATGTTTAGTCTTTGTTAGTTTGATTAGTATATGTCTTGGTGTGTTTCTCCCTGCGTTTATCCTGTATGGGACTCTTTGTGCCTCTTGGAGTTGACTATTTCCTTTTCCATGTTGGGGAAATTTTCAACTATAATCTTCAAAAATTTTCTCATACCCTTGACCCCTATAATTCAAATATTGGTGCATTTGATAGGTCCCAGCAATGGCACCCCACTCCAATACTCTTGCCGGGAAAATCCCATGGACAGAGGAGCCTGGTAGGCTGCAGTCCATGGGGTCGCTAAGGGTCGGACATGACTGAGCAACTTCACTTTCACTATCCTGCATTGGAGAAGGAAATGGCAACCCACTCCAGTGTTCTTGCCTGGAGAATCCCAGGGACGGGGGAGCCTGGTGGGCTGCCGTCTATGGGGTTGGTTGCACAGAGTTGGACACGACTGAAGCAACTTAGCAGCAGCAGCAGAGGTCTCTGAGACTGTCCTCAGCTCTTTTCATTCTTTTTTACTTTATTCTGCTCTTCATAAGTTATTTCTACCATTTTATCTTCCAGCTCACTGATTCATTCTTCTGCTTCAGGTATTCTGCTATTGATTCCTTCTAGGATACTTTTAATTTCAGTAATTGTGTTGTTTGTCTCTGCATGTTTATTCTTTAATTCTTCTAGGTCTTTGTTAATTGATTCTTTTAATTTCTCCATTTTGTTTTCAAGGTTTTCTATCATTTTTACTATCATTATTCTGAATTCTTTTTCAGGTAGTTTGCCTGTTTTATCTTCCTTTATTTGGACTTCATTTGTGTAGTATTTCTCTGCCTTTTCATTATTTTTTTTTTAACTTATTGTGTTTGAGGTCTTCTTTTCCCAGGCTTCAAGGTTGAATTCTTTCTTCCTTTTGGTTTCTGCCCTCCTAAGGTTGGTCCAGTGGTTTGTGTAAGCTAGGGTAAGATTTGTGCTGAGTTTTTGTTTGTTTTTCCTCTGATGGGCAAGGCTGAGTGAGGTGGTAATCCTGTCTGCTGATGACTGGGTTTGTATTTTTGTTTTGTTTGTTGTTTACATGAGGTGTCTTGCACAGGGTGCTACTGGTGGTTGGGTGATGCTGGGTCTGATATTAAAGTGGTTTCCTTCCTGTGAGTTCTTACTATTTGATACTCTCTAGGGTTAGTTCCCTGGTAATCTAGGGTCTTGGGAGTCAGCTCCCACTCCATAGGCTCAGGGCTTGATCTTTATTGATCCACAAATAATGGAAACTTGAAAATGTATGCTCCCATTTTGTTATGGCTCCCAGATGATGTCAGGCTCTGTACAACAGAATTCTCCAAGTAAAAGTCTTGCTTGGCCAATAGGAAGTAAACAATCAAAAAATAGAGATCAGCTGAGTTCTGCCTCACCTGAGCTTCAGGATAAACAGCAAATACAGTACAATAGTCCTATGGTCTCTTTGATAAGCTTTCCTATCTTCAACAAGTATCTGGAAATTTTAGGATACAGTGAAGGCAGTGCTCAGATGAATATTTACAGCTATAAACACCTGTGGCGCAGGAGGGCTCCCCAGCTCCTACTCCCTCAATCCTCTCCTCCTCCTCCCCTCCTCTTTATCTCTCCCTCCGTCTCTGCCGGGCACACATGGTGCCAGTTGGGCCTGACCCGACCAGAAAGAGAACAGGGTGGGAGGTGGTGGTGGCAGCAGTGACCGGTGACCAAAATCGAGATCGCTTCCATAATTTCTCTTTTTGATAGCCTGTTGTTAGTGTATAGACATGCAACAGATTTCTATATGTTAATTTTGTATCCTACAATTTTACCAAATTCATTGACGAGCTCTAATAGCTTTTTGGCAGCACCTTTAGAAGTTTCTATGTATAGTATTATGTCATCTGCAAACAATGATAGTTTTGCTTCTTCCTTTGCAGTTTATATTCTTTGTATTTCTTTTTCTTTTGTGTGTGTGTGTGTGTTTTTATATTTCTTTTTCTTTTGTCTGACTGCTATGACTAGCACTTCTAATACTATGTTGAATAAAAGTGGTGAGAGAGTGAGCATTCCTGTCCTGTTCCTAACCTTAGAGGAAATGCTTTTAGTTTCTTACCACTGAATGATGATGTTAGCTGTTGCTTTATCATATATGACCCTCTATACACACTCTGCTAAGAGTTTTATTGTAAATGGATGTAGAATTTTGTCAAAAGCATTCTGCACCAAATGAAATAAACATATCTCTATAATGTTTTGCAACAGTTTGAGAAGGGTAAGTGTTAACTCTTCTCTAAACATTTTGTAGTATTCACCTGTGAAGTCATCTGGTCCTGGACTTTTGCTTTTTATGATTTAAAAAAAAAATACTGATTCAATTTCATTACGGTAGGTACAAAATATTATCTGAAGTATTTGTTTTGAAATTATAAGACATACAAAGAAACAGGAAAATTCCACCTATACTGGGCGAACAGCCAACAATAGAAACTGTTTGTGAGAGGATCCAGATATGGGACTTAGCAGACCTTACAGCAGCTATTATAAATACATTCAAAAACTACCAAGCTTAAGGAAATAAATATTAGTATGAAGGCAGATCATCACATAGAGAGTAAGAATAAAGAGACAAATCAAAATTCTAGATTTGAAAATTATAATAACTGCAATAGAAATTCACTGGAAGGATTCAATAGTAGATTGATGCTTACAGGAAGAAGAATTAGTGAAAGTGAAGATAGCTCAACCAACAAAAGGCAATCTAAGGAACAGAGAGAGAAAAAATAAAGAATAAAGCCTCAAATAAATGAAGGATACCACTAAGTGCATTAACATTCATAATGGAAGTACCAGAAGGAAAGAAAAAAGACCAGGGAGCAAAAAAAGTATTCAGTGAAATGATGGCAAACATTTGGCAAATGTAAAGAAAAACATTAATCTGCAAATTCAACAAGATGAACTCCAAGTGGGATAAACACAGAGATGCATCATAGCAAAACTATTTAAGAAACAAAGAAAAAACTTTAAAAGCAACAAGAGAAACACAATTATTAACATACAAGGAACTCCAATAAGATTAACACTTGACTTCTCATCTGAAACAACAGAGTCCAGGAGATGGGGTGACATATTCAATGTGCTGGGGGATAATGTGTTCTAGTTCTAACTTTTTAGCGGAACCTCCATACTGTTTTCCATAGTGGTTGAACCAATTTACATCTTAACCAATGGTGTACAAGGGTTCCGTTTTCTCCCCATCCTCGCCAACACATTATTATCTCTTATCTTCTTGATGCCAGCCATTCCAACTGGTGTGACATGATATCTCACTGTGCTTTTGATTTGCATTTCCCTGATGATTAGTAATGTTATCTTTTCAGGTACCTGTGAGCATTAAAAATACTATTTCTATAACTCATTAATATGCATTATTTTTCCATTACTATACTCTCAGCTCTTAAGAGTACAGCAGGTACTCAAAAATTATTTGAGTCAAAAAAATGAGTGTATGAAAGAATAGCTAATAACAGCATGAATACAGAGCAATGGAGGTTGTAAGATGAGCAACTGAAACTGCTTTGAGAATCATAGAGTAACCAAGGAAAACAACAATAAAATGGGGTGGGCAAAAACTGGATTACTGGCAAATATAAGAATGATAAATATTCAAAAAGTGAATCAAAAGGAGAACATTTTTACTAAGAGTGGTATCTGGAGACTTCTAAGTTACTTCTAAGTATTAGGACCTCTAAAGTGATATTCTTTAAAAAAAAAATTGAAAGTTGTCAACCTCTGGACTAATCAGAGGAAGATAATAAATTCCCTGGTGTTCACCTGTTCAATACACATTAACTCACCTGAGAAGCTTTGGCTTAGGAATTCTTCCTCCAATATCCATGGCTCTTCTCCTTGCTCCAGCCTGAAGATCACCTCTGGTTTGGTAATACAAAACCCTGTTAAAGTGAAATAATTTACGACGTGGGCCAGGTGGCCTAGATTTCAGGGCCTCTGAAAGAGGAGGAAGCTTCTAGAGCTGCTCAATGAAGGTGCCATTGAACATTTCACTGGAGAAGCAAACACAAATATCTTCCTGGTGCCCCAAAGTGACCTATAAACATTGAGTCTTTAATTCCAATCTTAAATATCATTAAACTTCACATGATGTCCATAAGCTTCTTAATTAAAAGAATTTTTTTGTTACAACTTTGTGGCCAAGGAAAGCCCTACAAAGAGGATCTGATTTAATACTCATATGCATGTATTATTACTTTATGCTTTAGTCTGTTTGGGCTGTTGTAACAGAATATCATAGACCAGGTGGCTTTAAAAACAGAAATTTACTTCTCACAGTCTGGAGGCTGGGAACTCAGAGATCAAGGTGCCAGCATGGTCAGAATCTGGTGCGGCCTCTCTTCCTGGTTTGCAGATCGCTACCATTTTGCTGTGTCCTCACAAGGTGGAGAACACCAAAAGATCCCTTTTCTTCTCCTATTTTTGTAAATGCATTAATCCCACCATGAGGATCTAATAATTCAATCTAAACATCCTTGAGGATTGGGGTTTAAAAGAATTTTTAAATGCCATTTAGAATTGCATAATAAACCAACCTTACCCACTGAGACAAGGTTCCTGTAGTTCTCCAGCATCACATCTCTATACAAGGACCTTTGAGTTGAGTCCAGGTGCTGCCACTCCTCCTGGGTGAAGCCCACAGTCACATCCTTAAAGGATACTAATCCCTGGAATTTCTGTTCAATCTGAAATATTCAGAATTAAGATGACATGGAAAAGATGTATGGAAGCAAATCCCTACCATGATTATTGTTTACAGATTACTAAACTGGTTTGCAGAATGTTCCTTTTGCTTTATACTCTGGGAGAACAAGAGAAAGCATAAAAGAAATATTCTGTAAACCAATTTGCATTAATTATTAATTCTCAAGTTTCCACAATGGATCTGGAACTATTCTAGTTCTTGTAAATATTAAGATTAGCAAATACCATCCTGTAGTCAAGAAGCATATAATCTGGTAAGAAAACATGCAGTTCAGTTCAGATAAGTCGCTCAGTTGTGTCCGACTCTTTGCGACCCATGAACCACAGCATGCCAGGCCTCCCTGTCCATCACCAACTGCCGGAATCTACCCAAATCCATGTCCATCGAGTCGGTGATGCCATCCAACCATCTCATCCTCTGTCATCCCCTTCTCCTACTCCCCTCAATCTTTCCCAGCATCAGGGTCTTTTCAAATGAGTCAGCTCTTCACATCAGATGGCCAAAGTATTGGAGTTTCATCTCCAACATCAGTCCTACCAATGAACATCCAGGACTGATCTCCTTTAGGATGGACTGGTTGGATCTCCTTGCAGTCCAAAGGACTCTCAAGAGTCTTCTCCAACCCAACAATTCAAAAGCATCAATTCTTCAGTGCTCAGCTTTTTTTATAGTACAACTTTCACATCCATAAATGACCACTGGAAAAACCGTAGCCTTGACTAGATGGGCCTTTGTTGGCAAAGTAATGTCTCTGCTTTTCAATATGCTATCTAGGTTGGTCATAACTTTCCTTCCAAGGAGTGTCTTTTAATTTCATGGCTGCAATCACCATCTGTAGTGATTTTGAAGCCCAGAAAAATAAAGTCACCCACTGTTTCCACTGTTTTTCCATCTAGTTGCCATGAACTGATGGGACCAGATGCCATGATCTTAGTTTTCTGAATGTTGAGCTTTAAGCCAACTTTTTCACTCTCCTCTTTCATCAAGTGGCTCTTTAGTTCTTCTTCACTTTCTGCCATAAGAATGGTGTCATCTGCATATCTGAGGTTCTTGATATTTCTCCCAGCAATCTTGATTCCAGCTTGTGCTTCTTCCAGCCCAGCATTTCTCATGATGTACTCTGCATATAAGTTAAATAAGCAGGGTGATAATATACAGCCTTTACCTATTTGGAACCAGTCTGTTGTTCCATGTCTGGTTCTAACTATTGCTTCCTGACCTGCATACAGGTTTCTCAAGAGGCAGATCAGGTGGTCTGGTATTCCCATCTCTTTCAGAATTTTCCACAGTTTATTGTGATCCACACGGTCAAAGGCTTTGGCATAGTCAATAAAGCAGAAATAGATGTTTTACTGGAACTCTCTTGCTTTCTCGATGATCCAGCGGATGTTGGCAATTTGATCTCTGGTTCCTCTGCCTTTTCTAAAACCAGCTTGAACATCTGGAAGTTCATGGTTCACGTATTGCTGAAGCCTGGCTTGGAGAATTTTGAGCATTACTTTGCTAGAGCGTGAGATGAGTGCAATTGTGTGGCAGTTTGAGCATTTCTTGGCATTGCCTTTCTTTAGGTTTGGAATGAAAACTGACCTTTTTCAGTCCTGAGGCTATTGCTGAATTTTCCAAATTTGCTGACATATTGAGTGCAGCACTTTCACAGCATCATCTTTCAGGATCTGAAACAGCTCAACTGGAATTCCATCACCTTCACTAGCTTTGTTCATAGTGATGCTTCCTAAGGCCCACTTGACTTCACATTCCAGGATGTATGGCTCTAGGTGAATGTGAGTGATCACACCATTGTGATTATCTGGGTCATGAAGATCTTTTTTGTACAGTTATTCTGTGTATTCTTGCCACCTCTTCTTAATATCTTCTGCTTCTGTGAGGTCCATACCATTTTTTTCCTTTACTACCTGGCATGCTGCAATTCACAGGGTTGCAAAGAGTCGGACACAACTGAGCGACTGAACTGAACTGAAGCCCATCTTTGCATGAAATGTTCCCTTGGTATCTCTAATTTTCTTGAAGAGATCTCTAGTCTTTCCCATTCTATTGTTTGCCTCTATTTCTTTGGATTGATCGCTGAGGAAGGCTTTCTTATCTCTCCTTGCTGTTCTTTGGAACTCTGCATTCAAATGGGTATATCTTTCCTTTTCTGCTTTGCTTTTCACTTCTCTTCTTTTCACAGCCATTTCCAAGGCCTCCTCAGACAGCCATTTTGCTTTTTTGCATTTCTTTTTCTTGGGGATGGTCTTGATTTCTGTCTCCTGTACAATGTCACGAACCTCCGTCCATAGTTCATCAGGCACTCTATCAGATCTAGTCTCTTCAGTCTATTTCTCACTTCCACTGTATAGTCATAAGGGATTTGATTTAGGTCATACCTCAATGGTCTAGTGGTTTTCTCCACTTTCTTCAATTTCAGTCTGAATATGGCAATAAGGGGTTCATGATCCGAGCCACAGTCAGCTCCCAGTCTTTTTTTTTTTTTTGCTAACTGTATAGAGCTTCTCCATCTTTGGCTGCAAAGAATATAACCAATCTGATTTTGGTGTTGACCATCTGGTGATGTCCATGGGTAGAGTCTTCTCTTGTGTTGTTGGAAGAGGGTGTTTGCTACGACCAGTGCATTCTCTTGACAGAACTCTATCAGCCTTTGCCCTGCTTCATTCTGTACTCCAAAGCCAAAAACATGGAGTAATATGTTACAAGTACTGTGGTTAAAGTACACACTCAATAGATTAATATAAATAAGAAGCAAAACTACTTCTGTTTTGAGCTTCACTGAGGAAGAACAGCTACTGAATAAAGAGTGACACTGTGTTCTTCATGAATATAAGGTCACTGCACAAGCAAAGGCTAGGGCCCTCTAACACTCTCAGGAAATGAGTAACAAGGCAAACAGGAGTTGAGATAAGAAAAAGGGCCACAGAAGTACTCAAGGAAAGCACTATAGAATAACTTTAGACCAGTGGACTCCAAAGTATGTGATCACTTTCCATCTTAAAGAATACTTTTGAACACTACAGAAGTTTGTCTATAAACCACAGAAATAAACTAACAAGAAGTTTGTTACAAACTTTATTCTTATTTAGACTTAAGAATGTAGGTAAAAATCTAGTATGCTATTACACTACAATACATATCTTAGATCCTAATTCTTCAATTCAGAGACAATAATTAGGATGTGCAGCAGATGATACAGGAGAAGATATTCAACTAAACTGTTTTCAACGTCATCCAGAGTGGGGATAAAAAAGAAGGGCATGTTAACCTACTCCAGCATTCTTGCCTGGAGAATCCTGTTGTCAGAGAAGCCTGGAAGGCTACAGTTCATGGGATCACAAAGAGTTAGACACGACTGAGCAACTAACACAACACCAGAGTGCATGCCTCTACTTTAGGCATCATTGTTGCAGACAGAGCTGCCGAAGGACAGATTCAACAATATACTGAAAATACATGACTAAGTTTTTATTTCAGACCAATTCTGTTTTTAAAAAGGGAATGGAAAGCAAAAGGACAAAAGAACCTACTTATATAAACTTGAAACTTGGATGCAAATAGTGAAGTGCAAGCCTCTCAGTTGTGTCCAACTCTTTGCAACCCCATGGACTGTACAGTCCATGGAATTCTCCATGCCAGAATACTGGAGTGGGTAGCTTTTCCCTTCTTCAGGGGATCTTCCCAACCCAGGGACTGAATGCAGGTCTCCTGTGTCTCTCAATTGCAGGCAGATTATTTACCATCTGAGCCACCAGGGAAGCTCAAAAGGTTTAGAAATT
This sequence comes from Bos taurus, assembly GCF_002263795.3. Lineage (NCBI taxonomy): Eukaryota > Metazoa > Chordata > Mammalia > Artiodactyla > Bovidae > Bos > Bos taurus. The sequence continues at coordinate 12,803,591 of NC_037355.1, read as the reverse complement.
AGATACAAGTTCAATATAACAAATATCAGAATATTAAAATTTTTAAAGGTATAACAAACAGCAGGTGTGAAAAATATAAAAGTCTTTACAAAAAATATAATGAAGGAAAATAAGAAGACCCAAATAAGTAGAAGGATGTAAGAAATTCCTAGATAGGCTCAGTATTGTAAAAATATCAATTCTCTCCATGCTGATATAAAAATTCATACCAATTGCAAAAAAAATTCCAGACAAGCTAATTCTAAAATATGTGAAAATGCAAAGGGTAAAAATCCACAAATCATCTTAAAGAAAAATTAAGCCATAAGAAGTACCATATATCAAGTATAATATATTATCAATGTATCATAATTAAAATATTGTGACTCAGGCACAAGAATTTTCAAATGCATCAATAGAGTAGAAGAGTCCAAAATGTATGTATGTCACTTGATTTTTGACAAGGATAACAGAAGGACAACCATTTCAATACACAGTGTTTAATTATAGGCAGCATTTACTGCTATTTTAACTATAAACAGAAATCCATTTTAGACAGTATACAGATCTAAATTTGAAAAGTAAAACAGTAAAAATTTTAGCAAATACAGTAAGAAATACCTTCATGACACTAAGAATAAGCAAAGACTTCTTAACTAGGATGCAAATTACATTAATAATTTTACAATATTAAGATCTTACCCTTACCAAACGACAGAAAGAAAATAAAAGTACAACACAAAGTGGAAAGAGACATTTGGAACACATATATCTGACAAAGAAGTCCTATCTCTAATATAGAAAGACTTTTTTTTAATTAATGAGGACAAAAATGCAGGCCATCTTGGTAACAAACCTGACAGCAAATCTCTCAACAGCAACTATGAAAGTGAGAAGACACTGGGCAAAAATTTGAATGGGCAACTTGCAAATGAGAAAATGAAAATGGAATGTCATTTTAAAAGAGCTAGGAAAAATGTCACCAGAAAATTCTAAATCCAGAAAGAATATTCTTCTAAAATGAATGTATTTTCCACATAAAGTTTGAAAAAATTATCAATAATACACACAAGTCAAGAAATACTACAGTTAAGGAAAATGATATAAAGAAAACTGAAAATGGAATTTAAAGCAACAAATATAATGTCTTTTGGAATCCATGAAAAACACTGAAAGTAAAATACATCAAAATACTAGTAATAGGATAATTAAGGTTAAACTGATTAAAGATTCTAGTACTATCTGTGAAAAGGTAAAGCACTAACTTAAGGTAAACGAAAGTAAGAATTCTGTAAAGGAAAAGTTCAACTCCTCTGTTTTACTCAGGTCACCAAATTAGTGGGAACTTTTCCCATCCCAAGCAATTAACTAAATTCTAACATTACAGCATCAGGTTCCAGGCTCAGTTCCATGTGACACCATTCCTACTTCAGACACCAAGTGTAAGCCCAGTGTATCTAACCACTGGGTAAAAACCAAGGCTCCCACACCCTCTTTGTTCAGTTTAATAACCTGACAGAGTGGCTCACAAAACACAGAAAAATAATTTACTTATGAGATTAATGAGTTAATATAAAAGGATACAACTCAGAAACATCCAGATGCAAGAGATACCCAAAGCAAGGATGGGTAAAAGGTTACAAAACTTCCATGCTCTCTCAGAGCTCACTACCTTCCCAATAATACCTCCATGTTCAACAACCTGGAAGCTCTCTGAATCCCGTAAGTAACCTGGAAGCTCTCTGAATCCCATAAATTCACGGACTTTCATGGAGATTACATTATATATGCAAGACTGATCAAATCACTGGTCAATGGTGGCTAATTCAGCCTCCAGCCACTCACTCCTCCTCAGAGGTTGGGAGGTGGGGCTGAGAATTCCAACCCTCTAATCATACGGTTGGTTCTCCTGGTACTCAGTACCTCATTCTTATGAGACATTTCAAAAGTCACTTCATTAACATAAACTCAGGTATGGTTGAAACAAAAAACACCATCTTAATTGTTGTGGAGCTATTTCAGGAACTAGGAAAAAATACTCAATATTGTAACAACAGATTTCCCTATAGCTTTTATCACTTAAGATATTATTAGTTTTAGGGAGGTAAGTTAAGAAACCCTGCAGGAAAATCAACATACATATTTATTATAATAACAATATCACAAATGCAAATTGTAGTATCTAGAGTAAAAACTAAAAATATATGAAACTATATAAATTAAAAGCTACTAGATACAAAAAGAAAATGCCTATCAAAAGGAGAATGGGGAAGATGGCAAAGGAGTAAGATGGGGACATCACCAGCCTCCCCACAAATACATCAAAAACTCATCAAGATATGGAACAACTCCTACAAAGCATTCTCTAGGCAGCAGCAGAAGACCCCAGCCTCCAGGCGGACAGGCTAAGCTCCCTGCAATGAGGTAGGAGAGAGGATGGAGACATAAAAAGGGAAAAGACGGGGACCCCCCTGGTGGCCCAGTGACTAAGATGCTGTGCTCCCAATGTAGGGGGCCTGGGTTCAATCCCTGGTCCAAGAACTAGATCCCACATGCTGCAATTAAAATATCCCTTGCGCAGCCAAATAAATAATAATAATAAAAAAATTTTTTAAAGGGAAAAGATGGAGAACTTCTGGGCAGGAGCTTATGCCCCAAGGGAAGGAGGGAGCCCTGAAACAGCAGGGGTCCCCAATGCACAGGGAAACTTCCTTCATAGGCAGGCCCAAGGCGGAGCTTCGAAGTCTTGGAAAACTAGACAAAGCAGGGACTTAAAAGGCAGTAAACAGAGAAAACTGCTCTTCTCAGTCTGTTAACAGACGGCAAGCTTGGGGAACCGAGGGTGGTGCGGCATACAAGCCCAGCCAGCGCACAGCCCTTGCAGCACAGAGGGCTGGCCCAGGTAGCTGAGTATGATGCCGCAGACACACCCAGCCAGTGCACACAACCCTTGAAGTACAGAGGGTGGGCCCAGGTGGCCTAGTGTGACACAGCAGACAAATGGGACCAGGGCACCGATAGACAGGAGGAATATAAACGGGCAGTGCACACAACCCTCCTGGCACAGCTGAAAGAACACGACACTCGTGACAAAGAGGGCAAGGGGGTGAGATGAAACAAGTGCACATAAACCCCGCAACACAGAGTGCGTGCGTGGGAGCTAAGATAAGTGCACACAAGGAAACAAAGGGCAGGCCTGGGGAGCCAAAACAAGTGCACACAAGCCCCGTGACACAGAGGGTAAGCTCAGGGGCCAGAGGGAAGCCCACACAAGTCACCGTGATGTAGAAGGCACAAGAAAACATCCACACAAGCACCTACCTAACAAGCTTCAACCAGCACCACAGGGCAGGACAGGGGAACAGAAGCACCATTTCATGATCCCAGGGACAAGTAGGGGGCTGGTGACACTGCATATATGCTGAGGTCACTTTAAAGCATCTGCAGAAATACATGTACCTAACACCATGAAAGCTAGAACGACTGCCCAAAGGCATACTGAATGCACAGACACTCCAAAACCTACTACTGGACACTGCACTGCACTTCAGAGAGGCGAGATCCAGCTCCATCAACTGTAACAATAGCACAAGCTCCCCCAACCAGGAAAACATCACAGGACACTAACCGAACCCCATCCACAAGGGCAGACTCCACAACCAAGAACTACGACCTTGAGAACCTTTTTCAGATTTTTTCTTTTTTTCCTCTTATAAATCACACTGTTTATTCTCCCAACATATCTCCACCATCACATTAGCCTTTAGCAGTGCTGTGGAGTTTTCCTTTCTTTTTCTTGTTATAAAAATAAAAAAATTCATTTTAAGATTCTTTCTTTTTATAAATCACAGTGTTTATTCTCCATCATATTTCCACCTTCACATTAGCCTTTTGCGGTGCTGTGGAGTTTTTCTCTTTGTTTTCCTTGTTAAAGAAAAAATTTCATTTAAAGATTTTTTCTTATAAATCACACTGTTTATTCCCTCTACATATTTCTACCTCCAAAAGATAAATGTTGGTTGTGTGGTTTGGAGTTTTCCTCTTTGTGTTTGTAAAAAAAAGGAAAAGAAAGAAAAACATTCATTTTAAGATTTTTTTTTTCCATTTTCTCCTCTTTCACTTTTTTTTCTTTTTTATTGATGAATTTAATTTTATTTTTTATATATTCCACTGCTTTTCCTATAGTTCTTTACCAGCTGTAACTATTCCTGAATATATATAAATCTTTTCCACATATGTCTATTCATCTTTCTTTTCTTTTTCAATTGTCTCCAGCCCTTTCTTTTCTCTTTCCCCTCCCTTCTCTTTTTTTTTCTATTTTTCTTATTCTCCCCCTTTATTCCTTCACTCTCTCTTCTTTCACCAAGTTACATTGTTGAGCTCTCTATGCTATATTGCCCAGGGAGCCCTCTGCTCATGCTCAGACTTACAGATTGAGCATTAGCTAATTCTGCTTTCAATTGCTTGATATCACCTCTGGGTTCTCTTGCTCACCAAGTCAATCTCCTGTACTCTTCTTTAGAATACTTTGGTTATAACTGTATGTGTGTATGTATATGTCCCAGTATTTCTGTAATTACCTGCTTGATTTCCTCCTACTAGAACACAAGCACAAGTCATCCCTAACAAGAAATCAACACAAACCACCCAACATTTCCCTCTGAGGGTAAAAATCAAAAGAAAGAAGTAATACAATCCTAAAGCCTGGGAAAAGGAGACCTCAAGTGGAGCAAGTTAGAAGGAAAAAAAAAGATGAAAAGATAGAGAAATACAGCACAAATGAAGGAGCAAGGCAGAAAGTCACAAGACCAAATAAACAAAGAGTAAATAAGTAATCTCCCTGAAAGAGAATTCAGAATAATGATAGTAAAGATGCTCCAAGGACTTGAAAACACAAACTCATGTTTGTTGATGTATGACAGAAAACCACAAAATTCTGTAAAGCAATTATCCTTTAATTAAAAAAGAAAAAAAAAGACACAAAAAAATGAAAGCAGATACATTAGTTTGCTGACAAAGGTCTGTCTACTCAAAGCTATGGTTTTTCCAGTAGTCATGTATGGATGTGACAGGTGGACCATAAAGAAGGCTGAGCACCAAAGAATTGATGCTTTTGAACTGAGGTATTGGAGAAGACTCTTGAGAGTCCCTTGGACTGCAAGGAGATCCAACCAGTCCATCCTAAAGTCCTGACTAATTCATTGGAAGGACTGATGCTGAAGCTGAAGCTCCAATACTTTGGCCACCTGATGCAAAGAACTGACTCACTGGAAAAGACCCTGATGCTGGGAAAGACTGAAGGTAGGAGGAGAAAGGGATGACAGATGATGCTGTGACTAAGACTTCCAATAATATGTTGAATAAAAGTGGCAAGAAGAGGAAAAAAAAAAGAGAAAGAATGGATAAGTAAATTGTATTCTTTTCATGTATGCAGCAATACAAGAAATAAACTACTGGTACATGCAGCAACATGAATGAATCAAACATATAATGAAAAAAGCCTCATGTAAAAATGTACACACAAATCCTATACATCTAAGTTTCAATAACAGGCAAAATTAATAAATAATGATAGACAAGCACCACAAAGGGGAAGGAAAGTTGTTCTTAAAGACTGGAAAAGTCATGAAGGAACCTTAAGGGGTGGCGGAAATATTAAATATGTTGACTTAGTTGGTAATTACTAGGATTTATGTATGTGTCTTAAAAAAAGGCTGTATACACTTATATTGAATGCATCTTACACACTTTATTGTATCATGATCTAGCACAAAACAAAATTAAAAAATCAGAATTCGAAAAAGGGGAAAGTGGAATATATGAAATAGTAAATGAATTTATAAAATCAGCAATAAATATCTGCCAGTAAGTTGACAGCCAGTAGCTACAGGGGTTTGCAACAAGATAATTTATACCTTCTGAAAGGAAAGGTTTGAACATGTGATATTTTCTTAAGTTGCTAATAGAGAATATGTTGATAAAAATCTTTGTATCTGTTGATGTAGCTACCTATCATGAGTATCAAGGCTGAGACTGCTTAAATATCTGAAGAGGGAGAGTACACTGATTGAGAAGTAAAGTAAGTTGGTAAGGTGGAGAAGTAAGGTAAGGTGGAGAAACACAGTATCACTTAGGGATCCTATGTTAAAATAGCATATTGCATTGTAAGCTGACTCAGTGTCAGAAAAACAAAGCAAAATAAAATAAATCAATAAAATATGTGTGAACAACCAACAAGAAAGCACAGCAAGTAAATACATTGTGGGACAGAGGGCCTAAAACCAAACAACAATAAATGAAAATAGATTAAATCACCCAACATAAAAACAGGAATCTTAAACTTAAAAGGTCTACTTCTTAATTTTTGACTAGAAAAAACAATCCTAAGGAAAACAAAACAGGATTTTGTTTATATCTCTATCATAGTGAAAGTGTTAATCACTCAGTTGTGCCTGACTCTTTGTGACTTCATGGACTATAGCTCGCCAGGTCCCTATGTCTATAGGATTCTCCAGGCAAGAATACTGGGGTTGGTTGCCATGCCCTTCTCCAGGAGGTCTTCCCAACTCAGGGATCGAACCCAGGTCTCCTGCATTGCAGGCAGATTTATTACCATTTGAGCTACTGGGAAGCCCCCCTTGATAGGGATACAAGTGTCTATCATAAGACTTGTAGTAATATAAAAACTAAACGTCCTACATAATTCTAAGAATTTCTATTTATAAAAACTATATATATCTCTTTCTAGGACACATAATAAATATTCATAAATGGTTGCTGAATGGATGAATTAAGAACCAATTCAGTTACATTAAGTGAATACTAATTACAGTGAAAGGGAGACTCACGTGTGATAAAAAACAGTTGCAGAAAAGTGGAAGAGAGCCTAAACATAAACTCATACCACACTTAACACAGTTAATTGAAGGCAATGGCACCCCACTCTAGTACTCTTGCTTGGAAAATCCCATGGACAGAGGAGCCTCGTAGGCTGCAGTCCATGGGGTCGCTGGGAGTCGGACATGATGGAGCAACTTCACTTTCACCTTTCACTTTCATGCATTGGAGAAGGAAATGGCAACCCACTCCGGTGTTCTTGCCTGGAGAATCCCAGGGATGGTGGAGCCTGGCGGGCTGCCATCTATGGGGTCGCACAGAGTCGGACACGACTGAAGCGACTTAGCAGCTTAGCAGCAGCAATAACACACAATGTGAAAAGGATAATCTCTTTAGTAACTGGTGTTGAGGAAACTGGGTATCTACCTGCAAAAGAATAAAACTGGACCCTGATCTTACATCACTCAGAACAATTAACTTGAAATAGATCAAAGACTTAAACATAAGACCCTAGAAGAAAACACAGGGAAGGAGCTCCTTGACATTATTCCTGGCAATCATTCTTGGATAAGATACCAAAAGCACAGGCAAAAAAAGCTAAAATAAACAAACAGGGCTACATCAAATGTAAGAGCTTCTGGGGACTTCCCTGGTGTTCCAGTGGTTAAGACTCTAAGCTACCACTGTAGGAGACGCAGGTTCAGTCCCCTGGTCTGGGAACTAGGATCCCACAACGCCACACAGTGTGGCCAAAACAAACAAAAGCATTAGAGCTTCTGCACAGCCAAGGAAACAATCAAAAAATTTGAAAAGGCAACCTATAGGAAAATATTCCCGACATGTTTCTGATAATATACAAAATACATAAAGAACTCATATAACTCAAAAGCAAGAAAGCAAATAATCCAATTTAAAAATGGTCAAAGGATGTCAATAAACATTTTTCCAAAGACAAACAAATGGCCGAAGGTGCTCAAAATCACTAATCAAATGTAAACAAAATCACAGTGAGATATTATCTCACACCTGTTAAAAGGGCTATTATTAAAAAGACAGGAGATAACAAATGTTGTAAAGGATTCAGAGAAAAGGGAAGTCTTGTGCACTGTTGGTGGGAATGTAAACTGGTGTAGCAATTATGGAAACACTATGGAGGCTCCTGAAAAAATTTTAAATAGAACTATTTTATGATCCAGCAATTCCACTCTTGGGTATAAACCCCAAAGAAACAAAACCACTATCCTAAAGAGATATCTGTACCCTCATGTTCATTGTAGCATTACTTGCAATAGCCAAAGGATGGAAACATTCAAGGATGAATGAATGTTCAAGAAAAATGAATAACGAAAAATGTAATGGTATATACAATGGAATACTATTTGGCTATAAAAAGAAGGAAATCCTGACATTGGGAAAAATGTTAATGGACCTTGACAGCATTATGCTAAGTGAAATAAGTCAGACAACGAAAGGTATACTACTGGTATCACTTACATGTGGAATCTAAAACCACCACCACCACCTCCAATAAAAGCCAAATTCACAGAAAGAGAATGAAATGGGGGTTGCCAAGGGCTAAGAAAAAGGGGAAACAGAATGATATAAATCAAAAGGTATAAATGTTCAGTCATTATAAGAATAATTTTGCTCAGCCATAAAAAGGAATGAAATTGGATCATTTGTAGAAATGTGGACGGACCTAGAGTCTATCATACAGAGTGAAGTAAGTCAGAGAGAGAAAAATAAACATCACATATTAACACATATGTATGGAATCTAGAAAAATGGTACAGATGAACCTATTTCCAGTGCAAAAATAGAGAAGCAGATGTAGGAAACGGACACATGGACATGGGAGGAAGGGGACGGTGGGATGAACTGGGAGATTAGGATTGACATATACATACACTACCATGTGTATAACAGATAGCTAGTGGGAATATCTGCTATAAAGCACAGGAAGCTCAGCTCAGTGCTCTTGATGATCTAGATGGGTGGGATGGGGGTGGGCTGGGAAGGAGGTTTAAGAAGGAGGGGATATATGTATATATAAAACTGGTTCACTTCATGGTAAATGAACTGTAATGCAATTATACTCCAATAAAAAAGATAAAAAAAGAATAATTTAGGAGGATCTAATGTACAGTATGTTGACTATTAACTGTATAGTATTATATAGCTGAAACTTGCTGAGAGTAGACCTTAAGCATTCTCCAATATCAAAAAAACAAACCCAATCAAAAAATGGGCAGAAGATCTAAACAGACATTTCTCTAAAGAAGACAGATGGCCAAGAGGCACATGAAAAGATGCTCAACATCACTAATTAATAGAGAAATGCAAATCAAAACTACAATTAAGTATCATCTCACACCGGTCGGTCAGAATGGCCATCATCAAAAAACCTACAAAAAATAAATGCTGGGAAAGGGGTGGAGAAAAGGGAACCCTCTTGCATTGTTGGTGGGAATGTAAATAAAACCCAAATGCCTCTCAATGGATACTTTGTGAACATGACAAAATCTACCCAGTCTACGCCAGCAGCTTTCATAATGAAGACATGTGGCAGGTATTCCCACTCAGATCTGTTTTGCTAGTGCTTGGTCAGGAAATATTATCCTTTTATTGTTCTCTTTATTTTTTACAGATGGATAACATAAAATTAGGTCCTTTAATCACATTTTATATATATATATATATATATATATTTTTTTTTTAAATTCAAGATGGCTTAAGGTACTATTTAAAAAAAAAAAAACATGCTTGGCATTTTTAGACAAAACAAAAAATTTCATTAGGCCCCTGGGGTAAGGAAAACAAGAATAAAAAACAGAAAGCACAAAAAGATTGTATCACAATATAAAAGTTTCAGAAAATACACTATTAAATGAAAAGACAAAAAGCATACTGAGAAAAGATAATTAGTAACAGTTATAACAAAAGATTACCATTTAAAATACACAGGGAATGCATACAAAACACTGCAAAACCTGAAAAGCCATACACTTATGAAAGCTGCACAACCACAATCAGTCAGAAAATCAAAGTTAAGTTTTTCATCTATTATGGAGGAAGTAATTTTTATATCTGGAAAGATGGAAAGGAAAATAGTCTTGATTTTCATATCCTATAACTCAAACCTATTAATCACAGAACTCTAGAGCAGTGATTCTTAAACTTAGAAAGTATCTGCATCACATGAATACCCTGTTAAAACAGACTGCTGAGCCTACCCCTCCATTTCTCTGCCAGCAGGTTTGAGATAGGGCATGAGCACCTGCAATTTCACACAAGTTTCCGGGTGATGCTGCTGCTTCCAGCCAAAGAACCTCACTTTGAGAAGCACTGCTCTAGAGTCTGAGACACACCTGAAATTTGTGCAGAGTGACAAGAATATTCACAGTAGCACTGTTTATAGTACTAAAAAATAGAAATTATCTAAATGTCTACCAATAGAATACTGAGAATGGAAAAATATGGCATTAAAAGGAATAAAACTACATATCAATAGATTTTAAATTACTAGTGAACCAGGAGAAAACTGTATCACAGATACATTAAAATAGTTTATGTATTTTTAAAAAGCACCCCAAACAATATATAGTATTGTTCAACCATCTACATATTTTTCCAATGTGGGGGTAAAATGAGAAGTCTAGTAGAAGCTGGAACTAAACTCAGAACTAAACTCTGGGGCACAATGAGGAGTACCCCAAGAAAAAGCCATCAGAAGAGTGGTTTCAGAAGTGAAAAAAGGAGACCTTCCAGGAGAGAGCAGTCAGTAATGCAGCAGTTGTTCAAGGAAGACAACTACAATTAAGTCACTGGTGACTTTTACCTGAATAGATTCTCAAGTGGAAAAGAACAAAGACAGAATGCTATGGGATGAAATCTGACCGAAGAACTCAGAAACATTTACCAGAGAATTTAACTTTGAACCACATGCTTCAGGACTTCTACACACAGCTTGGCGAAGATAAAACAGCTTTGTAACAAGCATGCATGCCATTTATTCCTCTAAACATACTCTAAAAATAAGTAAGACTATCATAAAATTCATTATTTGAACCATGTCTTCAACCTTTTTACCCTCAGTAAGGAATGGTTTGAGGCACTCACTTCAGAGCTGTCCCTGGAAATTACTTACCATGTGTCCCGAGCAAAAAGGGTATCTTCCATAAGACTTTGTTGCGTCTTGAAAGGAATCTTTTTGTATCCAAAATACAGTGTATCCCTTTCTGCCATGGTTATCAGAAACATCATAAACCTATCTGCAGGTTAACTTAGAAAGTCTGTTATAAATGATCAGTATATATAAGCCAACTTGGTTCTGTTCTTGATTTGCTATCTTTATATTTTCTATGAAGTTCAATTTTTATCTATTACTGATTTCCTATCTTAATGTATGGACTCTTACAAATCTCACAAAGTCCACTGTTAAACAAAGGAATGAATGAACAAACTCACCTGCGATTTATTCATTTTTGGCTGTTCCTGGAAAAACGTAGACAACTCTGAAGATACACTGGGTTAGAAGAAGAGGCCTGGAGTCATGAAAGATCTGGCCTGTGTGGCAGTTCCTGAATTCTCCTTTCCTATTAAAGCTAAACACACCACTAGATAAGGAAAAAAATGTCAATGTCCCTTTGACCTTCAAAGACATGGATATATATATATATTGTTGATGACCACCTACCTAATACAACTCTAATATTACCATGTAGCTCTTGGGTATACATTTTTTCAGAGTTAAGTATTTAGCGCCTAGGGATATCTTATAACAGTTTAAGTCTCCCTTGGTGTTCATGAATTTTTTTTTAATTATAAAATTGATTAAAACAAAAATACACACAATGAATATTAATTACACCAAAACTGTTGTTAAAAAAATACTTAGGAATAAAGAAAGAAAAAGAAGAAACTCAGGACTAGGCTGTTTAACTTCCCTACTAACGTTACTAAACCTTTGCTTAGTGACTCCACAGAAAGCTATAAAAAGCAGTGCTTTAAGCAAAGACCCATGTTTTACCATTGTTGCCATTTCACAGAAGACTCTTCTATAAAACACTTGCTTTTAGTTGTATGGAAAAGTATAAACAATACTGCCTTATGAGTCAGATCTTTTAGTCTTCGCCACTAACTGATCTGAACAAGGCACTAATCTTCAGAAACAAAGAGAAAGAAATTCTATCCAAAGAGACAAAAAAACAGATAACTCTTGAATATCCTTCCTGAATGCTAAGGCAAGCAGAAGAGAAACAACATGAAGTAATGGACATGACCGGAGGGCAGTTTAGAATCCAAAAAGGATAAATGGAGAACCAAAGGAACGGAGTCTGTGTACAAAGCTAAGCTAACTGATCAGCCCCGACTGGTGGCTCTTCTCCCAAGACCCCACGCCCTGCAACACTCGCCCCTCCACAGCAAGCATTCTCTCAGCAGCCCCGCCCCCGCCCCGTGCCACCAGATCGCTGCCTGCATCTTGCTTGTATATTAAGTCCCTCCTCCTGAGCCCTTAGAAACAGGGCGTCTCGCACTCGCACGGGGGGGGGGGGGGGGGGGGGGGCTCCAGCTCAGGGCTGGGGCTAGTCTGTCAGGGACTTCGGCCCACTCTTCCCAATGGAGACGCCCCCTTCTCGCCCCAGGGGTCTACAGAGCTCCTCCCCACCATGGGTACCGACCTTTTCCCTCCTACTCCCTAAACTGCACGGAACCCCTACGGTCCTCAACCAGCCATCCTGAGCTCACTCGCCTCTCCGTCTCCAAGGGGCACTGAGCCCAGAAGAGTGCACAGACTCATCAGCCCCGTAACCGCTTCCCACGCACGGCTGGAGAAAAACAGAAGCAAAGGCGGAAATGCATAGAGGGAAAAGGTGGAACTAGGCATGCGCAGATGGTCCGCACGCAGGGCCAGACAGTCCACGCTGACCACTAGAACTTTGTTTCCCTTTATTCTCCCCGACCAGCGGGTTGGGATTGGCTGAGAGTCCAGCCCACCTGGCAGCGGAAGATTTGGACCTGAGGTAATTTAAGCAGCTAGAGCCGGTCAGGGACTTTCTCCAAAGTTACGGATTACAGCCGAGTTCTCTGTGCAGTCAGAATGCAGATTTACATACAGACAAGTAAAGGAAAACTGTTCGTCAATTTCACTTTTTTTTTTTAAATACTGGGAAATGGGGACTTAGTTGGTGGTGCAGTGGTTAAGATTACACACTTCCAGCAGGGAGCCTGGTTCAATCCCTGGTCAGGGAGCTGGATCCCACATGCCACTACTGAGTTCACATGCCACAACTAAAGATCCAGCTGCCCAAAGGAAGATAGAAGATCCGGCAACCCAGCACAGTCAAATGAAATAAATAAACAAATACTAGGAAATATATCCCATTAATACAATAAAAGAGTTATATCATCGGGTGGGGCGGGGGGGGGGGTGTGGCAGACAAGAAAGCAAGTTCATTAAAATCATGAAAGCAATAAATGAAAATAGTAGATAAATTAAGTAGATACAATCCAAAAGAAAATAGTCTTCCTCTATATATAAACATCTTGGAGAAGGGCCTGGCAACCCACTCCAGTATTCTCGCCTGGAGAATCCCATGGACAGAAGAACCTGGCAGGCTACAATCCACAAGGTCACAAAGAGACAGAGGCGACTGAAGAGACATAGCATGCATATATAAATATATTCTTTCATTTGTGACATTAAAATTACTTCATAAAAAGGGAGATAAATCCTTCCATAGATTCAATATTTTTGACAAAATTCCAATAAGAATCTCAACTAATTTTGGCATGTACTCCTTTTCTCTTTGATTTTTAAAGTAGTGTGTACATTACAAAAGCATTCTCAACTTCATCTGGAATAAAATTAAATCTAAACAGCCAGATGTTCTTAAAGTGCTGCATTCAATATGTCAGCAAATTTGGAAAACTCAGCAGTGACCACTGGACTGAAAAAGGTCAGTTTTCATTCCAATTCCAAAGAAGGGCATTTCCAAAGAATGTTGAAATTACTGTATAACTGTGTTCATTTCACATGCTAGTAAGGTTATGCTCAAAATCCTTCAAGCTAGACTTTGGCAGTATGTGAACCGAGAACTTCCAGATGTATAAGTTGGGTTTAGAAAAGGCAGGAGAACCAGAGATCAAATTGCCAACATTTATTGAATCAATGAGAAAGCAAGGGAATTCCAGAAAAACATCTACTTCTGTTTCACTGACTATGCTAAAGTCTTTGACTATGTGGATCACAACAATCTGTGGAAAATTCTTCAAGTGATGGGAATACCAGACCACCTTACCTGTCTCCTGAGAAACCTGTATGCCAGTCAAGAAGCAACAGTTAGAACTTGACATGGAACAACAGACTGGTTCAAAATTGGGAAAGGAGTACATCAAGGCTATATATTGTCACCCTGCTTATTTAACTTCTCTGCAGAGTATATCATGTGAAATGCCAAGCAGGATGAATCACAAGCTGGAATCAAGATTGCCAGAAGAAATATCAACAACCTCAGATATGCAGATGATACCACTCTAATGCCAGAAAGTGAAGAGGAACTAAAGAGCCTCATGATGAAGGTGAAAGAGGAGAGTGAAAAATCTGGCTTAAAACTCAATATTAAAAAAAAAAACAAACTAAGATTATGGTGGTTGGTCCCAACACTTCATGGCAAATAGGAGGGGAAAAAGTGAAAGCAGTGCCAGATTTTATTTTCTTGGGCTCCAAAATCACTGCAGATAGTGACTGTAGCCATGAAATTAAAAGACATTTGCTCCTTGGAAGGAGAGCGATGACAAACCTAGACACCATATTAAAAAGCAAAGACATCACTTTGCTGACCATGGTCCATATAGTCAAAGCTATGGTTTTTCCAGTAATCATACACAGATGTGAGAGGTGGACCATAAAGAAGACTGAGCACCAAAGAGTTGATGCTTTTGAACTCTGGTGCAGAGAAGATTCTTGAGTCTCTTGGACAGCAAGGAGATCAAACCAGTTAATCCTAAAGGAGATCAACCCTAAATATTCATTGGAAGGATTGATGCTGAAGCTCTAATACATTGGCCACATGATGCAAAGAGCCGACTCACTGGAAAAAACCCCGATACTGGGAAGACTGAAGCAAAAGGAGAAGGGAGTGGCAGAGGATGAAGTGGTTACACAGCATCACCAACTCAATGGACATGAATCTGAGCAAATTCTGGAATACGGTGAAGAACAGAGGAATCTGTCATGCTCTAGTCCATGGGTCACAAAGAGTTGGACATGACCTAGCAACTGAACAAACAGCCAGAAAGCATTTCAAAAAGGAGAAAGTTGTCTAAGAGAAATCTCAATGTGTATAATATTGCTCAGTTTCAACGCCATCCCTATCAAGCTACCAACAGTATTCTTCACAGAGCTAGAACAAATAATTTCACAATTTGTATGGAAATACAAAAAACCTCGAATAGCCAAAGCGATCTTGAGAAAGAAGAATGGAACTGGAGGAATCAACTTACCTGACTTCAGGCTCTACTACAAAGCCACAGTTATCAAGACAGTATGGTACTGGCACAAAGACAGAAATATTGATCAATGGAATAAAATAGAAAGCCCAGAGATAAATCCACGCACATATGGACACCTTATCTTTGACAAAGGAGGCAAGAATATACAATGGATTAAAGACAATCTCTTTAACAAGTGGTGCTGGGAAAACTGATCAACCACTTGTAAAAGAATGAAACTAGACCACTTTCTAACACCATACACAAAAATAAACTCAAAATGGATTAAAGATCTAAATGTAAGACCAGAAACTATAAAACTCCTAGAGGAGAACATAGGCAAAACACTCTCCGACATACATCACAGCAGGATCCTCTATGACCCACTTCCCAGAATATTGGAAATAAAAGCAAGAATAAACAAATGGGACCTAATTAACCTTAAAAGCTTCTGCACATCAAAGGAAACTATTAGCAAGGTGAAAAGGCAGCCTTCAGAATGGGAGAAAATAATAGCAAATGAAGCAACCAACAAACAACTAATCTCAAAAATATACAAGCAACTCCTACAGCTCAACTCCAGAAAAATAAACGACCCAATCAAAAAATGGGCCAAAGAACTAAATAGACATTTCTCCAAAGAAGACATACAGATGGCTAACAAACACATGAAAAGATGCTCAACATCACTCATTATCAGAGAAATGCAAATCAAAACCACTATGAGATACCATTTCACACCAGTTAGAATGGCTGCGATCCAAAAGTCTACAAATAATAAATGCTGGAGAGGGTGTGGAGAAAAGGGAACCCTCTTACACTGTTGGTGGGAATGCAAACTAGTACAGCCACTATGGAGAACAGTGTGGAGATTCCTTAAAAAACTGGAAATAGAACTGCCTTATGATCCAGCAATCCCACTGCTGGGCATACACACTGAGGAAACCAGAAGGGAAAGAGACACGTGTACCCCAATGTTCATCGCACCACTGTTTATAATAGCCAGGACATGGAAGCAACCTAGATGTCCATCAGCAGATGAATGGATAAGAAAGCTGTGGTACATATACACAATGGAGTATTACTCAGCCATTAAAAAGAATACATTTGAATCAGTTCTAATGAGGTGGATGAAACTGGAGCCTATTATACAGAGTGAAGTAAGCCAGAAGGAAAAACATAAATACAGTATACTAACGCATATATATGGAATTTAGAAAGATGGTAACAATAACCCGGTGTACGAGACAGCAAAAGAGACACTGATGTATAGAACAGTCTTATGGACTCTGTGGGAGAGGGAGAGGGTGGGAAGATTTGGGAGAATGGCATTGAAACATGTAAAATATCATGTAAGAAACGAGTTGCCAGTCCACGTTCGATGCACGATACTGGATGCTTGGGGCTAGTGCACTGGGACGACCCAGAGCGATGGTATGGGGAGGGAGGAGGGAGGAGGGTTCAGGATGGGGAACACATGTATACCTGTGGCGGATTCATTTCGGTATTTGGCAAAACTAATACAATTATGTAAAGTTTTAAAAATAAAATAAAATTAGAAAAAAAAATAGTTTGGCATCTGCTTCATGGTAATACAATAACCATGTTTAAGAGTATTTTTTAAATATAGTATAATAAATGTAGCATTCCAAAACAATGAGGGAAGGAAAGGAATATTCTAAACAGCAAGTCATTCCCAACAAAGATCACATGTGATACAGGTTCATATGGATTCAAGGTCTGAAATGCTTATAAAGTAAACCACTAAGTTAGTAAAGGAAATAAATAGAGATGAGAAGTTGTGACATCAAGAAATCCACACATTTAATATGAAACATTTTATAATAAAAAAATAGCAAACAACTCAGCTCTAGTTTTTAAAATACATTAACCAAATAACCAGGAAATTATATTTTTACTATTTGAAAGAAAAGAAGAATTAATAAGATCTTTAAAGCAATAAAAAGAAAAAACTTAAAATGGGCTATAGAACTGAGCAGTAGTGTAATAAAAAGAAAAAATTCGAATAAACACGTTTGAAAAAGTTGATTAGGAGAATGGAAAGAAATGCAAATGTTTAAGTAAAAACATGCAAGGTATCATTTACTGAGATTTAAATTTTTACTCAATATATAGATATATATATATATACACACACACAAAAGTTCACTTCATTTTGTCCACTTTTATAAGTTTTAACAAGTGCATAGATTTGTGTAACCATCACTGCACTCAAAATACAGAACTGCTGCCCATCAAATTACTTCATACTACCCTTCTGAAATAAAAACCTCTCACCACTTTAAACTTCTGGCTGCTGCTGCTGCTAAGTTGCTTCAGTCCTGTCCGACCCTGTGCGACCCCATAGATGGCAGCCCACCAGGCTCCCCCGTCCCTGGAATTCTCCAGGCAAGAACACTGGAGTGGGTTGCCATTTCCTTCTCCAATGCGTGAAACCAAAAAGTGAAAGGGAAGTCTCTCAGTCGTGTCCGACTCTTCGCGACCCCATGGACTGCAGCCTACCAGGCTCTTCCATCCATGGGATTTTCCAGGCAAGAGTACTGGAGTGGGGTGCCATCGCCTTCTCTGAAACTTCTGGCAGCCACTACGTATTCTTCATGCTTATATGTTCGTTTTTTCCAAAAAGTATTTTTACAAACACATATAACAAATATTATACTTAATGGCGAAATATGGAAAGTGTTCAACTGAAAAGTCAGACAAAGATAAGGATGCATACTATCTGCAACTTTATTTGGCATTTTTTCCGAAGTTCTTAGAGTAAAATAGCAAAATAATCATGTACACAGAATATTCAAATGAAAGTATCCAAAATAAAAGTTTTAAAAATTTGATACAAGTTCAATATAACAAATTTCAGAAAATTAAATTATTTTAAAGGTACTGATAGGGATAGGGACAGAATAAAGAAACAAAGTAGGTGATTAAATAGTTAACACCAATAGGGGATTGTAAGTAGAAAAAAAAATACGGTAGACCTCTGTAAGTTAATGATCACTTAGAAAGCAGCTTTGCTTAACCACAAAACCAAGCAGGCTTGTGAGCCTGCTAATAAACATGCAGCACAGCGTGAGACATGCCCCCAAACAATAAAACAACGGTGGTGTGAGACCCACATCCTGCCCAGTGCGCTAAGTTAATGACCCCCAGGACATTCTTTATGCACACACAAAACAATAATTTATGGCAAGGTGACATTTCAAAGTAAAGATCCTTATTGTACTGAGACCTGAAATAATTTTTCCATAGTGCCATGACCTGAAGAACTATGGGCAGAAATTCATAACACTGTACAGGAGGTGGTGATCAAAACCATCCCCAAAAGAATAAATGCAAAAAGGCAAAATGGTAGTCAGAGGAGGCCTTACAAATAGCTAGGAAAAAAGAGAAGCAGTTCATGACTTTGTACAAGAGACAGGGATCAAGACCATCCCCATGGAAAAGAAATGCAAAAAAGCAAAATGGCTGTCTGGGGAGACCTGACAAATAGCTGTGAAACGAAGAGAAGCAAAAAGCAAAGGAGAAAAGGAAAGATATAAGCATCTGAATGCAGAGTTCCAAAGAATAGCAAGAAGAGATAATAAAGCCTTCCTCAGCAATCAATGCAAATAAACAGAGGAAAACAACAGAATGGGAAAGACTAGAGAGCTCTTCAAGAAAATTAGAGATACCAAGGGAACATTTCATGCAAAGATGGGCTCGATAAAGGACAGAAATGGTATGGACCTAAGAGAAGCGGAAGATATTAAGAAGAGGTGGCAAGAATTCACGGAAGAACTGTACAAAAAAGATCTTCACGACCCGGATAATCACAATGGTGTGATCACTCACCTAGAGCCAGACATCCTGGAATGTGAAGTCAAATGGGACTTAGAAAGCATCACTACGAACAAAGCTGGTGGAGGTGATGGAATTCCAGTTGAGCTATTTCAAATCCTGAAAGATGATGCTGTGAAAGTGCCACACTCAATATGCCAGCAGATTTGGAAAACTCAGCAGTGGCCACAGGACTGGAAAAGGTCAGTTTTCATTCCAATCCCAAAGAAAGGCAATGCCAAAGAATGCTCAAACTACCGCACAATTGCACTCATCTCACATGCTAGTAAAGTAATGCTCAAAATTCTCTAAGCCAGGCTTCAGCAATACATGAACCGTGAACTTCCAGTTGTTCAAGCTGGTTTTTTTTAGAAAAGGCAGAGGAACCAGAGACCAAATTGCCAACATCCACTGGATCATGGAAAAAGCAAGAGAGTTCCAGAAAAACATCTATTTCTGCTTTATTGACTATGCCAAAGCCTTTGACTGTGTGGATCACAATAAACTGTGGAAAATTCTGAAAGAGGTGGGAATACCAGACCACCTGACCTGACTCTTGAGAAATATGTATGCAGGTCAGGAAGCAACAGTTGAAACTGGACATGGAACAACAGACTGGTTCCAAATAGGAAAAGGAGTACGTCAAGGCTGTATATTGTCACCCTGATTCTTTAACTTATATGCAGAGTACATCATGAGAAATGCTGGGCTGGAAGAAGCACAAGTTGGAATCAAGATTGCTGGGAGAAATATCAATAACCTCAGATATGCAGATGACACCACCCTTATGGCAGAAAGTGAAGAGGAACTAAAAAGCCTCTTGATGAAGGTGAAAGAGGAGAGTGAAAAAGTTGGCTTAAAACTCAACATTCAGAAAACGAAGATCATGGCATCTGGTCCCATCACTTCATGGCAAATAGATGGGGAAACAGTGTCAGACTTTATTCTGGGGGGCTCCAAAATCACTGCAGATGGTGACTGCAGCCATGAAATTAAAAGATGCTTACTCCTTGGAAGAAAAGTTATGATCAACCTAGATAGCATACTGAAAAGCAGAGCATTACTTTGTCCACAGAGGTCCGTCTAGTCAAGGCTATGGTTTTTCCAGTGGTCATGTATGGATGTGAGAGTTGGACTGTGAAGAAAGCTGAGCACCGAAGAATTGACGCTTTTGAACTGTGGTGTTGGAGAAGACTCTTGAGAGTCCCTTGGACTGCAAGGAGATCCAACCAGTCCATTCTGAAGGAGATCAGCCCTGGGATTTCTTTGGAAGGAATGATGCTAAAGCTGAAACTCCAGTACTTTGGCCACCTCATGTGAAGTGTTGACTCACTGGAAAAGACTCTGATGCTGGGAGGGGTTGGGGGCAGGAGGAGAAGGGGATGACAGAGGATGAGATGGCTGGATGGCATCACTGACTCGATGGACGTGAGTTTGAGTGAACTCCGGGAGCTGGTGATGGACAGGGAGGCCTGGCGTGCTGCAATTCATGGGGTCGCAAAGAGTCGGACACAACTAAGCGACTGAACTGAAATGAACTGAAAGGCAAAGGAGAAAAGGAAATACATACCCATCTGAATGCAGAGTTCCAAAGAGTAGCAAAGAAATATAAGAAAGCCTTCCTAAGTGAACAATGCAAAGAAATAGAGGAAATCAATAGAATGCGAAAGACTAGAGATCTCATCAAGATAATTAGAGATACAAAGGTATCTCTAATTTGCATGTGTTCATCATGCAAAGATGGGCACAATGAAGGACAGAAATGGTATGAACCTAATAAAAGCAGAAGATATTAAAAAGAAGTGGCAAGAATACACAGAACTGTACAAAAAGATCTTAGTGACCCAGATAACCACCATGGTGTGGTCACTCACCTACAGCCAGATATCCTGGAATGTGAAATCAAGTGGGCCTTAAGAAGCATCACTACGAACAATGCTAGTGGAGGTAATGCAATCCCAGTTGAGCTATTTCAAATTCTACAAGATGATGCTGTTAAAGTCCTACACTCAATATGCCAGCAAATTTGGAAAACTCAGCAACGGTCACAGGACTGGAAAAGGTCAGTTTTCATTCCAATCCCAAAGAAAGCAATGCCAAAGAATGTTTACACTACTGCTCAATTGCACTCATCTCACATGCTAGCAAAGTAATGCTCAAAATTCTCCAACTCAGGCTTCAAAAGTACATGAACTGAGAACTTCCAGATGTTCAAGCTGGGTTTAGAAAAGGCAGAGGAACCAGAGATCAAATTGCCAATGTCCACTGGATCATAGAAAAAGCAAGAGAATTCCAGAAAAAAACATCTACTTATGTTTCATTGACTATGCTAAAGCCTTTAATTGTGTGACAACAAACTGGAAAATTCTTAAAGAGATGGGAATACCAGACCAGACCACCTTACTGGCCTCCTGAGAAATCTGTATGCAGGTCAAGAAGCAACAGTTAGAATCGGACATGGAACAGTGTACTGGTTCCAAACTGGTCAAGGTTGTCTATTCTCACCTTACTTATTGAACTTATATGCAGAGTACATCATGCGAAGTGCCAGACTGGATAATGCACAAGCTGGAATCAAGATTGCCCGGAGAAATATCAATAACCTCAGATATGCAGATGACACCACCCTTATGGCAGAAAGTGAAGAGGAACTGAAGAACCTCTTGATGAAGGTGAGAGAGGAGACTGTAAAAGCTGGCTTAAAATTCAACATTCAAAACCTAAGATCATGGTATCCAGTCCCATCACTGCATGGCAAATAAGTGGGAAAACAATGGAAACAGTGACAGACTTTATTTTCTTGGGCTCCAAAATTACTGTGCACAGTGACTGCAGCCATGAAATTAAAAGATGCTTGCTCTTTGGAAGAAAAGCTATGACAAACCTAGACAGCATATTAAAAAGCAGAGACATTACTTTGCCAACAAATATCTGTCTAGTCAAAGCTATGGTTTTTCCAGCAGTCATGTATGGATATGACAGTTGGAGCATAAAGAAAGCTGAGCACCAAAAAATTGATGCTTTTGAACTGTGGTGTTGGAGAAGACACTTGAGAGTCCCTTGGACTGCAAGAAGAGCAAACTAGTCCATCCTAAAGGAAATCAGTTCTGAATATTCATTGGAAAGACTGATGCTGAAGTTGAATCTCCAATACTTTGGCCATCTGATGTGAAGAACTGACTCATTGCAAAAATACCCTAATGCTGGGAAAGACTGAAGGCAGGAGGAAGAGAAGGGGATGACAGAGGATGAGATGGTTGGATGGCATCACCAACTCAATGTACATGAGTTTGAGCAAGCTCTGGGTGTTGGTGATGGACAGGGAAGCCTCACGTGCTGCAGTCCATTGGGTCACAAAGAGTTGGACATGACTGAGTGACTGAACTGAACTGATGACAATCCTGGCTTGACAATATAAGGACAAAATACTGCCCTGCTTAATCTGGAGGAAGAGCTGATGATGGAAATATGACATCTAATCAAGAATGAGGAAGAAAGTCGTCATTTCCCCATCTCCACTTTGATTATAAAACTGTATCTTACTAAGTTCTTAGGGTGCAACACCCCCTCACCCACCTGCTTCTAAGCCTCACAAGTGACTTATTCTAATAAATCACTTATCTCTCACTTTTCCTCTTGCTGAATTCTTTTCTGTGCTGAATCATAAAGGACCAGGCTCTTTAGAGCTCTCTGAAACACCACCTAACAGTTTCAGTACAACAAATTATAGCATGAAAATATGAAAATCTTTACAGAAACTACAAAATATAATGAGGGAAAATTTTTTGTTTGTCTGGGAGATCGTGAAGGACAGGGAAGCCTGGCGTGCTGTGGCCCATGGGGTCGCAAAGAGTTGGACATGACTGAGCAACTGAACAACAACAAAATTTCTCAGTGGAAACTCTATAGACCAGGAGAGAATGAAATGTCATATTCCAAAGACTGAAAGAAAAAAATATGCCTGTGAACTTATCATTCACATATGAAGGAAAAATACTTTCCCAGACAAACAAAAGCTGAGGGGGTTCATTACCATTCAACACACCTTGAAGAAATGCTGAAAGAAGTTCTTCAAACTGAAATGAAAAGACACTAATGAGAAACATGAAAACATAAAGTATACAACACATTGGTGAAAATAAATATACAATCAGACTTCAAAAACTCTAATTCTATAATAAAATGGTATGTTAAACCACTTACCTAAAGTATAATGGCTAAAGGAAAAGAGTATTAAAATAATTATAGTTATTATGCACTAGTGAATATATAATATACAGAAGTAAAAAGTGATATCAAAAATATAAAAGAGGGAGTAAAAGTATGAAGCTTTTGTAGGCTATCAAAGTTAAGTTGCTACCAGCTTTAAGTGGACTTTATTAGTTATGAGATGTCTCATGTAAACCTCACATTAACCACAAGGTAAAAAACCATAATAAATTCACAAAAGAAAGAAGAAATGAGACACAGGATACCACCACAAAAATCACAAATTTACAAAGGAAGGCAAGAAAAGAGGGGAAAAGAATATGTGGAGATACAAAATAAGCAGAAAGCAATTAAGATGACTAGTACATGAATTGATTTCACCAATCAAAAGGTTGAGTGGCCAGACTGATAAGAAAAACAAGGCTCAAGTTATATGCAGTCTACAAAAGACTCATATCAGCTTTAAGGACCTACAGTCTCTAAGTGAAGGAATGGAAAGGCAAATCATATGCAGGCTGACATCAGAGGAAAGCAGGGATAGCTATACTGTATCAAAGACAATAGACTGTATGCCAAAAATGGTAACAAGACAAACAATGTCACTATATAATGATAAAGGGGTCAATTCATGATGAAGATACAATTGTAAATATATATTCACCCAATATCAGAACACCTAAACATATTAAGCAAATACTAATAGATCTAAGAAAGCTGAGTGCCAAAGAATTGATGCTTTTGAACTGTGGTGTTGGAGAAGATTCTTGAGAGTCCCTTGGACTGCAAGAGATCCAACCAGTCCATCCTAAAGGAGATCGGTCCTGGGTGTTCATTGGAAGGACTGATGCTGAGGCTGAAATTCCAATACTTTGGCCACCTCATGCGAAGAGTTGACTCATTGGAAAAGACCCTGATGCTGGGAGGGATTGGAGTCAGGAGGAGAAGGGGATGACAGAGGATGAGATGGCTGGATGGCATCACCGACTCGATGCACATGAGTTTGGGTGAACTCCAGGAGTTGGTGATGGACAGGGAGGCCTGGCATGCTGCGATTCATGGGGTCACAAAGAGTCGGACACGACTGAGCGACTGAACTGAACAGAACTGAATAGATCTAAAGGGAAAAATATATAACAATGCAATAATAGTAGGGGACTTCTAATATAGTCTATTGCTGAAAATAGCCTATTTTCAACAAGGGTAGATCATCTAGACAGAAAATAAAAGTTGGACTTGAACCATACATTAGGCCAAATGGACTTAACATATTTATAGAACATTCCATTCAACAGGAAGGAAATTAAAAAATATACTGAAACAAATGAAATGGAAACACAACAAACAAAACCTCTGAGATACCGTAACACTAGTTTTGAGAGGGAATTTTACAGCCATAAATGCATATATTAAGAATTTAAAAAGCACTCAAGCAAACCACCTAACTTTACATATTGAAGAACTAAAAGGAAGAGGAAGAAACTAAGCCCAAAGTTAGCAGAAGAAAGGAAATAACAAAAATTAGAGCTGACAGAAATGAGACCACAAAAAACAATAGTAAAAATCAACAAATCTTAGATTTCAAAAATCTAGGTTTTTACAAAAAGAAAAACCAGAAAATTGACTAATCTTTAGTTAGACTCACTAAGGAAAAGAGAGAGGACTCATATAAATGAAGTAAAAAATGAAATAATTGACACTACAGGAATACATAGAATCATAAAGAGACTACTATGAACAATTATATGTGAATTTATCGGAAAACCTAGAAGAAATGGATAAAGTCCTAGACACTTAAAACCTACCGACTGAATCATGAAGAAATAGAAAATCTGAAAAGATCAATAACAAATAAAGTGAATCAGAATCAAAACCCTCTCAACACAGATAACCCCAGGACCAAAAGGCTTCATAGATGAATTCTACCAAACATTTAAAGAAGAGTTAAAGCCAATTCCTCTCAAACTCTTTCCCAAAATTGAAGGGGGCAGAACACTTCCAAACTCATCCTATGAGGCTAGTGTTATTGAATACCATGATACCCTGATACCAAAGCTAGATATGGACACCACAAAAAAGAAAAGGATAGAATAAAATCCTTGATGAATATAGATGCAAAAACTCCCAACAGAACATTAACAAACCAAATCACAACACAAAAATATTATACACCATGACGAAATGGTACTCACCCCTGAGATGCAAGAATGGTTCAACAAACATAAATCAATCAAAGTGAGATACCATATTAATAGAATGAAAGATAAATATCACAAGATCATCTCAATAGATGCAGAAAAAAACATTTCATAAAATATAATATCTTTTCATGATTAAAAAAAAATCTGAATAAGATATCAGGAACTACCATAATCCTGAAGGTTTATGTGGTTTTGGAGAAGAGAAACAGAGGGTGTGAAAAGATCAGAAATGTCAACTCTGTGCTTTGGAAATTTTATCAGAGGATATACCACCACAACTAGCCAAGAAGGGTGTGTTGAACTATCAGATTTGACTAAAACCTGGAGAAATACATCCCTGAGGCCCATTCTAACCCACAAACTCTGCAATGTCAAGGGGTCTACCCAGGGCTGCCTAGAACTTCCCTTCCAGAGAGCAGTGTTTTTTAGAAGTGAAGGGATAAAGAATATATCACTGTGAAAAGTTTTTGTTTTTATTTTTTTCTAAGATCCCCTTATCTGCCTAAATTCATCCATCATAAATGCTTCCTTCTGGGAGAAATTACCAGGGAAGATTGGCTCCTCTGACAGAAGACAAGACGTTGGCACACTGGACTTCCCCAGTGGTCCAGTGGTTAAGAATCCACCTGCCAATGCAGGGGAAATGGGTTCAATCCCTAGTCTGGGAAGATTCCACACATCTCAGAGCAACTAAGCCGGTGTGCCACAACTAGTAAAGCCTGTGTGCAAAGATCCAGCACAGCCAAAAAAAAAAAAAGTTGGCACCAGCATAAGAAACTGTCTAAACAGACATCAGAAAACTATCATATCTCACATCTAATCTTCTAAAGGCCCATGTTTCTCTTTCCTAAATTCATTTTTTTCTCATAAATGGTCTTTTCTTCTTTCCCCCTATTAATATGGTATATATGCCCCAAATTCTGCTTCTTTGAATCACATTTTTCTGTGAACACTCCTGTATGTACATGAATAAAAATCTTGTCTTTTATCTAAAAACAGCAACAAAACCTAAACAAATTGGATACTGAAGGAATGTGCCTCACAATATAGGGGACAAATACAACAAGCCCATGTGCTATGCTTAGCCACTCAGTTGTGTCCGACTCTGCGACCCTATGGACTGTAGCCCACCAGGCTCCTCTGTCCATGGGGATTCTTCAGGCAAGAATACTGGAGTGGGTTTCCATGCCTTCCTCCAGGGGATCTTCCCAACCCACAGATCAAACCCAGGTCTCCCATACTGCAGATGGATTTTTAAACCATCTGAGCCACCAGGGAAGCCGTCATCGTACTCATTGGTGAAAAGCTGAAAGTTTTTCCTCTGTGATCAGAACAGGCCAAGGGTGCCTGCTCAGCACTCTTATTCAACATGGTAATGGAAATCCTAGCTAGAGCAATTGGGCAAGACCAAAAGATTGCAATAAATAAAAGGCATCCAAAATGGAAGCAAAGAAACTGTCATTATGTGTAGATAATATGATCTTATATGTAAGAAATTCCAAAGAATCAACCAAACAACAGTGAGACTGAAACAAATTCAGCAAAGATGCAAGACATAAAAATCAATATACAGAAATCAGCTGTATTTCTATATACTATTAATGAAACATCTGAGAAAAATAAAGAAAACTACCCCATTTATAATATCATCAATACAATAGTAAACATAAGAATTAAGCAAGGAAGTGAAAGACCTGTATAATGGAAAAAAGAAGATGTTAAAAGAAATGGGAGAAAACACAGATCAGAAAAACTAATATTGTTAAAATGTCCATACTAAGTTCCATTCAAGATGGCAATGTAGGAGGCTCCTGAATTCTCCTCCTCCCATGGACACACTGAACTCAGTCACTTCCTCCTCCCTGAAGACTGCCACAGCTCCTCTTCCTCTCAATATTATGGCAGTTCCAGCCCAGGAACAAAATTCCAGAGACCAGGATCATCAGCTCACAAGTAAACATGGGCACCATTTATGGTTGCCAATCCCAGCTTCCTTTACTGTTTCAATGAATGTGACTCAGAGACCCATGTGCGGGGAAGAAACGAGAGGCCTGAGTACATACCAGTAGTCCTCTGAGCTCTGAATACATGGGCTTTCTCTGGTAAGGTTCTCAGAACCAGTTTAATTTTCAACTAAGTCTGTGTTTTAATTTATAGCTTAACATTATTAGCTAAATTAAAGCAGTAAAACTGTATGATTTATTTATTAAATACAAAATGTTTTATTCTTTGAAAATAAGTCTAAACTTAGAAAATTTGCAAGAATAGTACAAA
This sequence comes from Bos taurus, assembly GCF_002263795.3. Lineage (NCBI taxonomy): Eukaryota > Metazoa > Chordata > Mammalia > Artiodactyla > Bovidae > Bos > Bos taurus. The sequence goes on along the minus strand of NC_037355.1, from coordinate 12,775,764 downwards.
TAAACATTTTTTTCCTCTGAACCATTGAAAGTAGGTTGCCAACATGATGCTCTATCATTCCCTAATACTTTAGTAACAAGAATACTCTACACAGTTATATTTTAACCATCAAAACCAGGAAACTAGCACCGTTACTTACCACCTTTTGACCCCAATTGAGTTTCACCTATTTTATAAATAATTTTCTGTAGAGCAAAATGATTCAATCCAGGATCACACACTGTGATTTCATATCTCTTTAGTCTCTTTGAAAGCGGAACACTTTCTCAGTTTCTTTTAACTTGCAACATCTGAAGGACTTCCCTGGTGGCTCAGTGGTAAAGAATCCGCTTGCCAATGCAAAAGTGGGTTTAATCTCTGCTCCGAGAGGATACTACATGCTGTGGAGCAACTAAGCTGGTGCACCACAACCACTGAGCCTGTGCTCTAGGGCCCAGGCGCCACAACTGTTGAGGCCATGTGCCGTAACTACTGAAGCCTGCACACCATAGAGCCTGTGCTCTGCAATACGAGAGGCAATCACAACAGGAAGCTCGCACACTGTAACTAGAGAGTAACCCCTGCTCTCTGAAACTAGAGAAAAGCCTGCACAGCAGTGAAGATGCTGCACAGCCAAGAAATAAAGAAAAATTTTAAAAATTAGAAGATTATAAGCCAGTATAATCTTTGAACAATATTCCTCAGTTTGGGTTTGTCTGATGTTTCTCCTGCTTAGACTTAGTTATGCATTTTGGCCATGTTCTTCTGATGATGGCATCCTATCAGATATGTATGCTCAGTCACTCAGTCAGGTCTGACTCTTTGTGGCCCCAAGGACTGTAGCCTGCCAGGCTCTTCTGTCCATGGAACACTTTCCAGGCAAGAATACTGGAGTGGGCTGCCTTTTCCTGCCTCAGGGGATCTTCCTGATCCAGGGATTGAACCTGTGTCCCTTGTGTCTGCTGCACTGGCAGGTAGATTCTCTACCACTGCATCACCTGGGACTCAATTTGTTTCAATATTACTTATGTTAACTTTAATCACATGACCACGTTGAGTTATTCCACTTTTTCCATTGTAGAGTTACTTTTTCCCATCGTAACCACATTTGAGTCGGTCACAACTGAGCGACTGAACTGAACTGAACCACATTTCTGTCCATCCTCCCTGCTTTGTCAACAGTATATGCTTAAGGAAGACTATAAGGATGGAGGGAAAAGGGACATGCTCCTTCCTGTTTATTTCCTGGGGTCTTCCCGTTTGCTTCACATGCTGTGTCACTGCAGCAATACTACTTCACCTAGGCAGGCACAGTGCCTCCTCCGAGCAGCAGCTAAAACCAGCTGAATTTTTCTAACGCTTGCAAACCAGCATCATCATACCTCATGAAAGACACCAGTGTCAGTCAGCCAGTACTTGCTCAGTGGCCAATACAGATCCCAGTCTCATGAGCCCCCCTCTTCTGGGACCAGAGATACCTACATCAGCAATCTTTTCAGAGGTCTGCACTTCAACTTGGAGGGATGTCTATTCAGTTACCTTCATTTTGTCAGCCAAGGGTTGATGGCTGCTGTCTGCTGTTGCTATCTCAGTGATAATTTGTCTTCTCTGTTTTACTCTTTTGGATACTTGATACCTTTGTACTATCTCACTCTAGCTGGAAAATAACTAGAACTGGCTCTGCCGTGGTCTCTAGAACTGAAAGAAGATAATACTCCGGCGACAGCTGGTGACAAAGCACAATGGAACAGCACCCTGGCTGAGGCTGGCTTAGCTCTGGAACTGACGGTATTGAGGATACTGGCTGAAGTTGTAGAGGAAGTACTAGGACAGATTTCTGTGATGATTCTGGCTCTGCAGATGGAGGGAGAGGTGCTAAAGAACCTTCTCTGGATCCAGAATTGAAAACTGTGCAGACGCTTTTTCTCCATTATGAGTTTAATGAGAGCTAAGGCATGAGTATGCTCTGGCTCTGGAGCTGTGGCAGGAGAGGTATAGTTGGTTCCAAGTCTGGAGATGTTTCCAGAGCTTGTTCTGGAGCTGGTACTGTAGCCACAAGAAGAGAAAATATCATCAATAAGACTGCTTTTCCATGTGTCTCCCAAAGACAGGAAATGTCTCACTGCCAATAACTGAAGTCTCAGTCCACAACGCCATTCCGCCATGAGCAGGTCCTCCCCGGCTGCAGTCCAGGGGAATAGTGATGCCTCCTCAGTGATCCTGGCCTAGTTGCAGCCTCAGGAGGCTCTCTCTGTGTTGCCCAGGCCAGGCTCCTCCCTTCATTTTCGCCCCCATCCTCCTCACCCACCCCGAGTCCTCCTCACCATGCCCCTCTGCCTCAGTGGGCTCCAAGGTCACCAGCTGCTCCAGGAGATGGCGGGCTCGCTGCTCCAGGTCCGAGTCGGGCATGTTGAGCTCTACATAAGCGAGGAGCATCTTCAGGCAGGGAAATTCTGGGGCCTGCTGGAAATCCTCAGGGTAAAGGTACAGCCAGGTGCCCAGGATGCAGGCCATGGCCCTGGGGGGCATCACATGGGCAGCAGAGTCAGAGACCTGGCCTTCCTGCCACACTGCACTCCAGGGCTGCCCCGAGGGGACCTGGGCCTTTGCGCCTTCTGCCGTGCCCATCCAGAGGTCAGTTCTCCTCCACGGTCCATCTCACCTGGCAGACCAGGCAGAGGAGGCCTGGACACAGGAGAGGGGCCGCCAACGAGCCTGCTCAAATGACAGCCCTTGATCCATGGTGTGACCATCTGTCCACTTCCTGAGGGCAGCCTGAGAGCACAATGTCCCTCCCCCTGGTGTCACCTCTGTGAAGGTAGGCAGGGTGTCTACTCTGGTCACTGTACTGTAAGGGAACATGTAGGGGCTCCATGAATATCTGACCCTGGAGGGAACACACAGGCTTTGTCTCTGGCCCAGTCTTCCTGTGGGCCTCCTAACTCCTCAGATTTACCTCCTGCACCTACAGGCTGCCTTGTCCTCTAGGGACCTGCCTGGTTCTCCTTCCGCCACGGACACTCATCCTTTACCAGCGAGGGCTCAGCTGTCCCTGAGTGTCACTGGATCCCCTGAGCACCAGCTGAGCATCCCCGCTGAGGTTCCACCAGACAGTGAGCACACCACACCATGTGTTCTGGGTCTCAGGATGGGGGGTGGAGGCAGGGCTATGATGGAGAGGGGATGGGTGTGGACTCTCATGGGGTCTGACTCTGAGCTTTGGCCTCCCAGATGCTTCTCAAAGCACCCCAGCCTCATCCACAGCTCTCTTGGACTCCTTTCCTTTTGTCCAGGAGAAGCTGCCAGATCTCTGCCTTCAGTAGGAATCAGAAGCTATGTGGGATCCAGGATTCTGCCAGCCCTGCCCATCCACCAACTCCACTTCTTCAGGCAGTCCTTCAGAAAACAGAGTCCCTCCCTCTTGAATCAAAACACCTCAGGAAGTGCCAGCCTGTCCTCAGGTGTGACCGTGACAGGACTACCAGGTCACCATGTGCCCACCAACCTGTTCCTGCCCAGAGGGAGAACCTCCTCTAAAGTCCCACGTCCCCCCACATGGAGACAAGGGCAGCTGGTGCTGCCCAGGGAGGGCTCCCAGTGGCGGCCAGGCCTGGTGTGGCCAGCTCTAGGTTGCCTGGGGTTACCTTAGGTGACCTCCTGGTAAAGGACCAGAGGCATCCAGGCTGAGCGCTGAACCACCTGAAACATCTGAAAAACCTCTCCCTCCAGGTTTCCTCAAGCAGAAGCCCTGGCCAGTCGAGACACAGCAGGAAAACATCTTTCTCTACCAAGTGTCTTCAGCCAAGTGAGCCCCAAAGGCTGTGGAGCTGTTGCTAGAATGTGGGTGCCTGGTTACAGGGTTCCAAGTTCTGTTGGGGTCTGTTGTCAAGGAAGGGACTTCACTTCCTGGGGTCCCCTTCCTTACTTGAATTGACAGTTGACATCTCTGCACACAGCCCTCTGGACTGTTGATCCCTCATCCTTCATCCATGTAGCCACAGGTCTCACAAGTTACACCACACAGCCCTCCCCACAGCTCCCGGGCAGGGTCTATGTGCAGCTCTGAGGAGACAGACCTGGGTCCAGACTCACCTCCTGATTCCTACGTGTTCTCCATCCTGGATGAGTCCTTGTGTCTCTCAAGGCTTGTCCGTGTCCCCACCTGCACACTGGGGATAATGCCCGCATGGACTTCTAGGGATGTTCTCAGACATCACTGGGACAAGACCTGGAATATGCAGAGTTGTGTCCCATGCAGGCTGTGCCTCCAGTCTCTTTTCTTGTCCTCTAATTACCTCCCATGTCTGTTCCTCTTCTGATCTCATCCCACAGTCCTTATTAAACCTCAGTGTGAGTGTGCACGCGTGTGTGTATCCCAGTGCCCACTCTAGTAGGCTAGAAGAAAACTGCCCCTGTAAGGAGAGATAGGCAACAGCTTCCTAAGATCTGAGAGTTTCTAATTTCCAAAGCAAACCTGATGAGAGGGGTTTCAGCTTGGCCAAGGAGGTCAAGGCACTTTGACACAAGGCCTTAAAGGTGGCAGGGGCTGGAGTTGGGATGACAGACTCACAGAGTCTGGCCCCACTGTCCACATCCATAACCACAGCGCAGGCTGTGATGACATAGCTGCTTTCAGGGGCTGTGCCTTCAGGGGCTCACAGCCCAGCAGGCTCAGCATCTCAGGCTGGACACACAGAGGCCCAGGGACAAACTGGTGCTCGCAGCCTGTCATCTGCCACACAGACTTGACCATCTCATCTGTTGTGGCCTTTATGTTCCTGTCCTTAAATCACTCTGTCATTTTTGAGATTGCACCCAAGTACAGCATTTCAGACTCTTTTGTTGACTATGAGGGCTACTCCATTTCTTCTAAGGGATTCCTGCCCACAGTAGTAGATATAATGGTCACCTGAATTAAATTCACCCATTCCAGTCCATTTAGTTCACTGATTCCTAAAATGTCGATGGCCACTCTTGTCATCTCATTTGACCACTTCCAATTTACCTTGATTCATGGACCTAACATTCCAGGTTCCTATGCAATATTGTTCTTTATAACATCAGACTTTACTCCCATCACCAGTCACATCCACAACCGGGCGTTGTTTTCGCTTTGGCTCCATCTCTTCATTCTTTCTGGAGTTATTTCTCCACTCTTCTCCAGGAGCATATTGAGCACCTACTGACCTTGGGAGTTCATCTTTCAGTATCATATCTTTTTGCCTTTCATATTGTTCATGGGATTCTCAAGGCAAGAATACTGAAGTGGTTTGCCATTCCCTTCTCCACCAACAAACAAGCCCAAAATATAAAAGGTAGGTAAGGACAGTCTCTGCAATAAATGATGTTGGGAAAACTGGACACTCACACACAAAACAATCAAACTGGACCACTATCTTATCTTACAACTGAACTCAAAATGCATTAAGCCTTGAGTAGAAGACCTGAAACCACAGAACTAGAAAAAAAAAAAAAAAAAAAACAGGTAGAAAGCTCTTCACCAGCCCTCAGAAATGATTTTTGGATCTGATTCTAAAAACAAAAGAAAGGAAAGCAAAAAGTAACAGGTGGAATTATAGCAGAGGTCAACAAAATAAAACAGAGAAATGAAATGAAATGGGAGAAAATATTTGCAATTCATATATTTTGTAAGGGGTTAATACCTAAAATATACAAAAATTCATACAACTGAATAGCAAACAAAAAACCAACTTCATTTAAAAAAGAGCCAAAGGTCTCAACAGATATTTCTTTCAAAGACATACAGATGGCAAACAGGCACAGGAAAAGATGCTCTACATTTGTAATCATCAGTGAAATGCAAATCCACACCAACAGAAGTTACCCCCTCACATCTACCAAAACAGCCATCATCAAGAAGAACACAAATAAATGTTGGCGAGGATGTGGAGAAAAAGAAACACTTGAACACTGTTGGTGGGAATGTAAATTGGTGTAGCCGGTATGGAAAACAGTATGAAGGCTCTTCAAAAAATAAGACTACCTCACGATCCAGCAAGCCCACTCCTGGACATATATTGGGAGAAAACTGTAAATTGAAAAGATAATGCACTACTAGTTATAATGCCTAAGATGTGGAAGCAACCTAAATGTCCACTGCCAAATGGATAAAGAAGATGTGATACATATACACAATGGAATACTCTTAGCCATAAAAAGAATGAAATAATGCCATTTGCAGCAGCTTGGATGGACCTGGAGATGATCATAGAAGTGAAGTCAGTCGATAGAGAAAAACAAATATCATATGATATTGCTAATATGTAGAATCTAAAAATGTGATACAGATGAACTAATTTACAAAATAGAAACTGACTCACAAATTTTAAAAACAAACTTATGATTACCAAATGTGACAGGTGGAGGGAGGGATAAATTAGGAGGTTGAGATTAATACACAGATGCTACTATATACAAAATAATCAACAAGGACCTACTGTTTAGCACAGGGAACTCTCCACAATATTTTTTAACAACCTATAAGGGAAAATAATTTGAAAAAGAATGGATATATGTATATATGTAACTCAATCACTTTCTTGTATGCCTGAAACTAATACAATATTATAAATCAACTATTCTCCAGTATAAAATAAAAATTAAATTAAAAAAGAACTCATACAACTCAATAGCAAACAAAATAAATCTCATTTTTAAAAGGGCAGAAGATCTAAATAGACGTTTTTCCAAAGAAGATATACAAATGGTCGACAGGCACAGGAAAAGACGTTCAACATTCTAAATCACTAGAAAAACACAAATCCAAACTGCAATCCAGTATCACTGACCACATGCTATCATCAGAAAGGTCAGAAATAACACACTGGGGAGGATGTGGAGAACAAGGAACCTTTAGGCTCTGTTGGTGGGAATGTAAAATGGTACAGCCAGTATGCAAAACAGTATGGAGATTCTTCAAAAAACAAAAACTAAAATTACCTCATGATCCAGCAATTTCACTCCTAAGTATGCATATCTGAAGAAAATAAAAACACTAATTCAAAAATATACATGGACTTTAATATTTGTACCACATTATTTACAATAGCCAAGATACAGAAGCAATCCAAATGCCCAGCAGCATATGAGTTGATTAAAATAATTACACACACAATGGAATACTACTCAGCTATAGAAAAGAGTGAAAATTTGCCATTTGTAAAACATGGATACATCTGGAGAATATTATGCTTAGTGAAATAAATCAGAAAAATACAAATACTGTATGTTATCATTTATATCTGGATTCTAGAAACTAAAACAGTAAATTCTCTGGTGATCTAGTGGTTAGGACTCCACACACCCACTGCAGGGGGCCTGGGTTTGATCCCTGCTTGGGGAACTAGAATCCTGCAAGCTACGTGGCAGGGCCTAAATAAATAAATAAATAAAAAGAAAAACTGAAACACTAAGTAATAAAACAGAAACGTACTTACAGATATAAGGAACAAACAAGTAGTTGCTAGTGGTGAGAAGGAAGTAGAGGGACAAGATGGGTTCAAGGATTAAGAGACACAAACTTCTATGTATAAAATAAATAAGCTCTGTGTTGTCAGGAGTTTTCACATGTACGTTTTAAACTTAAACAAGGCACAGTTCTAAAAATGGGTATTTATTATTGATGCTAAGGCAAGGATAAAAGTACCTTTATAAAATAAATTGCAAAGTTTTCCAGCAGTTCAAAGGAGTCAGTTTCTCAGGCCATCCCTAAATGAATGTGTGACCAACTGTTAAAATAATTTACGAAAGTGGTCTGTTTGAAGTTTCTGTCTACTCTAGATTGAAATTTGCTAATTTTTGTTGTTCAGAAAATTATTCATGTAGCCTAACATGTCAAATACATAGGTATGAAATTGTTCTGTATGTTTACATAATTTTGTTTTATACAGTTTTTCTATTCATAATACACTAGTTTTTTTTATTGGCTTCATAGGGTTCATTTATTTCCATATAGAAAAATAACACTTTCCTTTTCCAAAATCCAGCATTTAGTTTTATCAATGAAGCACAATATGTAATTTCCAATTGGTTATTTTAGGTTTTCCACGTTTAATTCATCCTTCATTTCCAAAGTGTAAAATTTTTGCTTCTGTTCCTAGGTTGAATGACTGCTCTGTGTAATTTCAATCTTGCTAAATAAATTTTAAAAATCAAGTTTTTATTGGAAAAACAAAGAGAAGCACAGCTGCCATAAAGAAAAAAAGACACCAGTGAGGTTATAGTAAGTGACAGATGTGAAAATATATTTTCAACATAGATAAGACAGATAAAAATCAGTGACATAAAAAAATACCTCAGATAGCAGTGGGTCCTCATTTAGCCCCTACACTGTGCATGCGTGGAGCCCTCCTGGGAAATGGGCAGGTGTCGGCTCCTCTGTTCCTGTACTAAACATGTGCAGGGCCCTCAGGAGTCATTCATATGCTGAAATCTTAACCTCTAAGGTGATGGTATTAGGAGGTGGGGCCTGTGGATGTGATTTAAGTCAGAAGGCAGAGCCCTCATGATGAACAGCGCTCTTGTAAAACAGGCCTGGGAGAGCCCCTCACCCTTTCTGAGAGGTGAGAGTGCGCTGAAAGCAATCCTCCTATGAACCAGAAGGTGGTTCCTCACTAGTCATGGAATCTGTATTCACCTTGATCCTGGACTTCTCAGCACCTATAACTGGTTAAGAAGTAAATTTCTGCTGTTCATATGCTACTCGGTCTATGGTATTCGTTACAGCAGCCAAGATGGAATAAAACAGCCTCTGATTCAGGCAGCCAGTGTCTGATTATAACTGCTATGGATATGACTAAGCAAAGGAAGAGGGTGAAGGCAGGGAGAAGGGGATGTTTTATTTTAACTGGAGTGACATCTTTGTGTTGGGAGGAACATGAAGGAAATGATACTTAAGAATAATTCTAAACATTCATCTTCATAGGCCCTGGAATGCATTTGAGAAAATTAAAAATCCTTTCCTGATTAAAAGCCAATATAACACGTAACAAAAATGGCAACAGGTAGAAATTTTTAGGTCCATTGCATGAGCAAAAACAACAACAAAAAACACATTTATATACATATCAAACCCTACAAACCAGTAAGGATCCACTATCAGCAAAACACGCCCTGACGCTACCATGAACGAGGGTCAGCAGGGACTACACTGGGAGGATTAGACCTCAAGTGCTTCATGAAATAGAATAATTTGACTATCTTATAAAAGAAATTCCTGTAAATCTGTTAAAGTCCTAAAAGACACTATTGGAACCATCAATGAATAAGACACTATGAAACACACCCATAATAGAGAACAGTGTGGAGGTTCCTCAAACCTCACCCTACAATAATGGACTGTGGAATATTAAAGACAATTGGAGACTTCATCACAGAGCAGGGAAGGCAGACCAAGTGAGACCCAACAGTAGACCAGTCACCAGTCACAATTTAGGGGGGAACACAAGGGAAAAACAGCTTCAGATACCAATGGAAACATCACAGAAACGGTCTGTAGATTTTTTATTCTAAACTATCACTCAAGAATAAAAGCAAAATAGGAACATTTTCAGAGGAAAACATTTTCAGACTACGAGCGTTTGCCTCTCTCTCAGGCTCTCTCACTGAGAGTGAGGAAGGATGTAGTCTGAGCAAAACCCAGAAGGAAGGAGTGCAGTGTGAGACATGGAGGCAGGAGATGGGTCTAAGGAGATGGGCAGGAGATTCAGGTCTAAGTCAGACAGTTATTGACTGTGTGAAACAACACCCATGGATCAGTAGTAATAATAATCATGAGTCATTAGAAGCAAAAACTTCTGTGGTCCAGTGCTGCATCCTGGCCACCTGCCACCTTACCAGGGTTTAGGAAGCTGGAGCTGAAATTGTGAGTATATATATATATATATATATATATATATATATATATATATATATATACATATACATACATACACACACACACACATATAATCATTTATATCTATTCATATAATAAGAATTATACACCATGCACAAGTGGGATTTTTCCTGGAATGCAAGAATGCTTCATCTAGTAAAATGCATTGGTGTAATACACCACATTGGAGAAGGAAATGGCAACCCACTCCAGTGTTCTTGCCTAGAGATTCCCGTGGACAGAGGAGCCTGGTGGGCTGTTGTCCATGACTGAAGCGCTTTAGCAAGCAAGCAAGCAATGCACCACATTCACATAACGCAGGGAAAAATCATGATCATCTCAATTAATGCAGAAAAAGCAATTTAAAAACTTCAACACCTTTTCATGATTTAAAAAAAAAAAAAACTTGACAAATAACATTTTAAGGAAACTACCACCATAAAGTCCCCAGTGGCTCAGCAGTAAAGAATCTGCCTGCAAAGCAGAAGATGCAAGAGACAGAGGTCTGATCCCTGGATCAGGAAGATCTCCTAGAGGACAAAACAGCAACCTACTCCAGTATTCTTGCCTACAGAGTCCCAGGGACAGAGGCGCCTGGTGGGCTACAGTGCAAAAGGTCGTGAAGAGTTGGACACAACTGACTACACGCACACAAGTAAAACTCACAGCCAACATCACAGTCAGTGATGAAGACTGAAAAATTTTCCTTTGAGATCAGGAAACACATAAGAATGCTAGGTTTTGCCACTTCTATGCAACACAGCACTGAGTCTTAGCCATAGCAGTCAGGAAAGACAGACATACAGACAGATAGATGAATCAGTGACATTTAAATCTGAAAAGAGGTAGAATTATCTCTGTCCACCCATGACATGATCTCATATGCAGAAATCCTAAGTATGCCACAGAAAATAATGTTATAAATAATAAATTAATTCAGCAAAGTAACAAGGCACAAAGTCAATGCTTAAAATCAGTGGCATTTCTGTATACTAATGATCAAAGAAAAAAGGAAAGTAAAACAGTTTTGTTTACAATTGTTTCAGAAAGAATAAACCACTTAGTGATTAACTTAACAAAAAAAGTGAAGACTTGCACAGTGAAATGTCAAACTATGTGAAGACATTAAATGACACAAACCCTGTTTTCATGGATTGGAAGACTTATTGCTAAGATCTCAATACTAACCATTGCAATTTACAATTCCAATGCAATCTTGATCAAAACTCCACCCTAAACCAAAATGCCTATCCTAAAATACTTTACAACTAATATACCCCAAAATAACCAAACAATTAAGAGAAGAAAAAGTAATATGGGAGAACACTGTTACTGATTTCAAAACTTACTTCAAAGCTATAGTAATCAAAACAGTTTGGTACTGGCATGGATCACAGCCTTGTAGTGATGAAGGGGGTTTTCATACCTCAGTGAAGCCATCAGCCATGGTATGCAGCGTCACTCAAGACGGATGGGTCACGATGAAGAGTGCTGACAAAACATGGTCCACTAGGGGATGAAATGGCAACCAATTTCAGTATTCTTCTCTGGAGAACACCATAAACAGTAAGAAAAGGCAAAAAGATATGACACTGCAAGATGAGCCCCCCAGGTCAGAAGGCATTCAGTATGCTAAACTGGGGAAGAGTGGAGGGCAATTACTAATAGCTCCAGAGAGAAAGAAGTGGCTGGGCCAAAACAGAAATGATGCTCAGTTGTGAATGTGTCTGGTGGTGAAAGTAAAGTCCCATGTAGTAAAGAACAGTATTGCCATCAGTTCAGTTCAGTTCAGTTGCTCAGTCATGTCTGACTCTTTGTGACCCCATGAATCGCAGCACGCCAGGCCTCCCTGTCCATCACCAACTCCCGGAGTTCACTCAAACTCATGTCCATCGACTCAGTGATGCCATCCAGCCATCTCATCCTCTGTCGTCCCCTCCTCCTCCTGCCCCCAATCCCTCCCAGCATCAGAGTCTTTTCCGGTGAGTCAACTCTTCACATGAGGTGGCCAAAGTACTGGAGTTTCAGCTTTAGCATTAGTCCTTCCAAAGAACACCCAGGGCTGATCTCCTTTAGAATAGACTGGTTGGATCTCCTTGCAGTCCAAGGGACTCTCAAGAGTCGTCTCCAACACCACAGTTCAAAAGCATCCATGCTCAGCTTTCTTCACAGTCCAACTCTAACATCCATACATGACCACTGGAAAAACCACAGCCTTGACTAGACGGACCTTTGTTGGCAAAGTAATGTCTCTGCTTTTCAATATGCTATCTAGGTTGGTCATAACTTTTCTTCCAAGGAGTAAGCATCTTTTAATTTCATGGCTGCAGTCACCATCTGCAGTGATTTTGGAGCCCAAAAAAGTAAAGTCTGACACTGTTTCCACTGTTTTCCCATCTATTTCCCATGAAGTGATGGGACCAAATGCCATGATCTTCGTTTTCTGAATGTTGAGCTTTAAGCCAACTTTTTCACTCTCCTCTTTCACTTTCATCAAGAGGCTTTTGAGTTCCTCTTCACTTTCTGCCATAAGGGTGGTATCATCTGCATATCTGAGGTTATTGATATTTCTCCCAGCAATCTTGATTCCAGCTTGTGCTTCTTCCAGCCCACCGTTTCTCATGATGTACTCTGCATATAAGCTAAATAAGGAACCTGAAATATTAGGTTCATGAATCAAGGTAAATTGGATGTGGTCAAGCAGGAGATGGCAAGAGTGAACATCAACATCTTAGGAATCAGTGAACTAAAATGGATGGGAACGGGTGAATTTAATTCAGATGACCATTATATCTACTACTGTGGGCAAGAATCCCTTAGAAGAAATGGAGTAGCCCTTGTAGTCAACAAAAGAGTCCAAAATGCAGCCCTTGAGTGCAGTCTCAAAAACGACAGAATGATCTTGTTTCGTTTCCAAGGCAAACCATTCAATATCACAGTAATCCAAGTCTATGCCCCAAACACTAATGCCAAAGAGGCTGAAGTTGACCAGTTCTACGAAGACCTACAAGACCTCCTAGAACACCAAAAGTAAAGAAAAGAAAAGAAAAAGATGTCCTTTTCATCATAGAGGATTGGAATGTAAAAGAAGGAAGTCAAGAGATACCCAGAATAACAGGCAAGTTTTGCCTTGTAGTACAAAATGAGGCAGGGCCAAGAGTAACAGAGTTTTGTCAAGAGAACATGCTGCTCATAGAAAACACCCTTTAACAACAACACAAGAGATGACTCTACCTGTGGACATCACCAGGTGGTCAATACGAAAATCAGATTGATTATATTCTTTGCAGCCGAAGATGGAGAAGCACTATATAGTCAGCAAAAACAAGACTGGGAGCGGACTGTGGCTGAGATCATGAGCTCCTTATTGCAAAACTCAGGCTTAAATTGAAGAAAGTAGAGAAAACCACTAGACCATTCAGATATGACCTACAGTCAAACCCCTTACGATTATACAGTGGAAGTGACAAATAGATTCAAGGGATTAGATCTCATACACAGACTGCCACCCAAAGACTCACATCAGAAAGAAGGGGCAACATGATTGAAAAATATCTCTAGCACATTACATAGGTTGTGAAACGATACTTTACAAGACAGATGTTTATAGATGAATGAAGAAAGGACGTGACAGCGGTGGACAGAGATGGGTGGTTTAGACACAGACTTTACATCTTTGTAATGTGTCAGAAGGGAAAACTTCCTGTCAGTGGCTCACCTTGAATTTTCACTTGTCCTGGATTTTGACTTTTTCTAAAACATGTTGTGTGTGTGTGCTAAGTCACTAAGTCATGTCTGACTCTTTGCGACCCCATGGACTGTAGCCCACCAAGCTCCTCTGTTCATGGAATTCTCCAGGCAGGAATACTGGAGTGGGTTGCCATTTCCTGATGAAGGCTAACTTGGAAAGGGCCACTTTTGAATGGGGCAGCGTGTTTGTCCTAAGCAGCTACACAGTGCCCTCTGGTGGCCCTATGAGTAATGGCAGGAGTGCCACAGGGCTCTGGTTCCTTGGGCAAAAACAGTCTGAATTTTTAATTCTAAACTACCTGCCTGCAATGCAGGAGACCCAGCTTTAATTCCTGGGTTGGGAAGATCCCCTGGAGAAGGAAATAGCAACCCACTGGAGAATTCCAAGGACAGAGGAGCCTGCTGGGCTACAGTCCATGAGGTCACAGAGAGTCGGACATGCCTAAGCTACTAACAAACTATCACTCAGGAATAAGAACAAAATTAGAATATTTTCAGATGAAAAAGACTACAAGTGTTTGCCTCTCTCAGGCTCTCACTGAGAATTAGGAAGGGTGTATTTAAGGAAGGAGTGAGTGAATCTCAGAAGGAAGGAGTAGAGGGTGAGAAACACAGAGGCAGGAGATGGGCTGATGCAGGTCTAAGTCAGACAGTCACTGGCTGTGTGAAACAACACTCATGGATCAGGAGTATCAATCATCATGACTAATCAGAAGCAGAAATCTCTGTGGTTCAGTGCTATGTCCTGGCCATCACCTGCCCCGCTACCAGGATTCTGGAAGCCTGAGCTGAGGTTGGAAGTGCATATGTATCTCTTTATATAATAATCATTTATAGCTATCTATATAATAAGAATTATACACCATGAGCAAGTGGGATTTATTTTTGGAATGTGAGAATGCTTCAACCTAGGAAAATGCATGAGTATAGCACACACATTAACAGAATAAAGGGGAAAAAACATGTTCATCTCAGTTAATAGAAGAAACAGTTGAAAAAATTCAACACCCTTTCATGCTAAAAACACGACAAATTACATTTGAAGGAAATTATGACATAATAATGCCATACATGTAAAACCCATAGCCAACCAACATCACAGTCTGGTGAAACATGGAAAAATTTTCCTTTGACTTCAGGAAGCATGTAAGAATGCTGGGTTTTACCACTTCTAAGCAAAGGTACTTATAGTTTTAGACACGGCTGTCAGGAAAGACATATAACAAAATAAATGAATCAATGCATAAATCACTAACATTCAAATATGAAAAATGGAAGTAGAATTATCTATGTTCCTATGTGACATGATTTCATAAGTAGAGATCCTAAGGATGCCACAAAAATGCTATAAATAATAAATGAATTCAGCAAAGTAACAGGGTACAAAAATTAACACTGAAAATCACTTACATTTCTGTACAGTAATAGGATCAGTTTGGAAAGGAAATTAAGAAAACAACTGCATTTACAATTGCATCAGAAAGAATAAATTACTGAGTTTCCCTGGGGGCTCAGATGGTAAAGAATCCACCTGCAATGCGGGAGACCTGAGTTCGATTCCTGGGCTGGGACGATCCCTTGGAGGAGGGCATGGCTACCCACTCCAGTATTCTTGCCTGGAGAATTCCCATGGACAGAGGAGCCTGGTGGGCTACAGTCCATGGGGTCACAAAGATTTGGACATGACTGAGCAACTAAGCACAGCACTGAGTAGTTAACTAAGGAGGTGAAGATTTGCACAGTGAAACCTGCCAAATGTTGCAAATAAAGTGTATGACACAAATTCCATTTTCACGTATTAGAAGACTTACCACTGTTAAGAGCTCAATATCAGCCTCTGTAATTTACAATTGTAATTCAATCCCTATCAAAACCCCACAGAAATTAAAAACTCATCCAAAATAAAAAACCTATCCTAAAATTCACTACTTAATTAAAATTCACTGCTGCTGCTGCTGCTAAGTCACTTCAGTCGTGTCCGACTCTGTGTGACCCCACGGACGGCAGCCCACCAGGCTCCCCCGTCCCTGGGATTCTCCAGGCAAGAACACTGGAGTGGGTTGCCATTTCCTTCTCCAATGCACGAAAGTGAAAAGTGAAAGTGAAATTGCTCAGTCGTGTCTGACCCTCAGCGATCCCATGGACTGCAGCCTTCCAGGCTCCTCCATCCATGGGATTTTCCAGGCAAGAGTACTGGAGTGGGGTGCCATTGCCTTCTCTGTAAAATTCACTAATTAATACCTAATTAATGCCCAAACTGCCAACCAATCTTGGGCAAGAAAAACAATGTGGGAGGACACACATTCCCTGATTTCAACATTAACACAAAGTTACAGTAATCACAACCGTCTGGTCCTGTCATAAAGATAAAATTATAGATCAATGGAAAAGAATTCAGAGTCCAGCAACCTTCACACATATCATCAAATGATTTTTGACAAGAGTGGTAAGATCATTCAATGGAGGAAAGACAGTATTCCCCAAAATGTTGCTGGGAGAACTTGACATGCATATGCCAAGGAATGAGGCTCAGTTCAGTTCACTCACTCAGATGTGTCTGACTCTATGCGACTCCGTGGACTGCAGCACACCAAGCCTCCTTGTCCATCACCAACTCCCAGAGTTTACTCTAACTCATGTCCATTGAGTCAGTGATGCCATCCAACCATCACATCCTCTGTCGGGCCTTTCTTCTCCCGCCTTCAATCTTTCCCAGCATCAGGGTCTTTTTAAATGAGTAAGTTCTTCACATCAGGTGGCCAAAGTCTTGGAGTTTCAGCTGCAGCATCAGTCCTTCCAAAGAATATTCAGGACTGATTGCCTTTAGGATGGACTGGTTGGATCTGCTTGCAGTCCAAGGGACTCTCAAGAATCTTCTCCAACACCACAGTTCAAAAGCATCAATTCCCCAGTGCTCAGCTTTCTTTACAGTCCAGCTCTCACACCCATACATTACTACTGGAAAAACTATAGCCTTGACTAGACAGACTTTTGTCAGCAAAGTAATGTCTCTGCTTCTTAATATGCTATCTAGGTTGGATATAACTTTTCTTCCAAGGAGCAAGCGTCTTTTAATTTCATGGCTGCAGTCACCATCTGCAGTGATTTTGGAGCTCCCAAAATAAAGTGTGTCACTGTTTCCCCATCTATTTGCCATGAAGTGATGTGAAAGTGCTGCACTCAATATGCCAGCAGATTTGGAAAACTCAGCAGTGGCCACAGGCCTGGAAAAGGTCAGTTTTCATTCCAATCCCAAAGAAAGGCAATGCTAAAGAATGCTCAAACTACTGCACAATTGCACTCATCTCACATGCTAGTCAAGTAATGCTCAAAATTCTCCAAGCCCGGCTTCAGCAATACGTGAACCATGAACTTCCTGATGTTCAAGCTGGTTTTAGAAAAGGCAGAGGAACCAGAGATCAAATTGCCAACATCCGCTGGATCATGGAAAAAGCAAGAGAGTTCCAGAAAAACATCTATTTCTGCTTTATTGACTATGCCAAAGCCTTTGACTGTGTGGATCACAATAAACTGTGGAAAATTCTGAAACAGATGGGAATACCAGACCACCTGACCTGCCTCTTGAGAAACCTGTATGCAGGTCAGGAAGCAACAGTTAGAACCAGACATGGAAAACAGACAGGTTCCAAATAGGAAAAGGAGTACGTCAAGGCTGTATATTGTTATCCTGCTTATTATATGCAGAGTACATCATGAGAAATGCTGGGCTGGAAGAAGCACAAGCTGGAATCAAGACTGCCAGGAGAAATATCAATAACCTCAGTTATGCAGATGACACCACCCTTATGGCAGAAAGTGAAGAGGAACTCAAAAGCCTCTTGATGAAAGTGAAAGAGGAGAGTGAAAAAGTTGGCTTAAAGCTCAACATTCAGAAAATGAAGATCATGGCATCTGGTCCCATCACTTCATGGCAAATAGATGGCGAAACAGTGGAAACAGTGTCAGACTTTACTTTTTTGGGCTCCAAAATCACTGCAGATGGTGACTGCAGCCATGAAATTAAAAGACGCTTACTCCTTGGAAGAAAAGTTATGACCAACCTAGATAGCATATTCAAAAGCAGAGACTTCACTTTGCCAACAAAGGTGCGTCTAGTCAAGGCTATGGTTTTTCCTGTGGTCACGTATGGATGTTAGAGTTGGACTGTGAAGAAAGCTGAGTGCTGAAGAATTGATGCTTTTGAACTGTGGTGTTGGAGACGACTCTTGAGAGTCCCTTGGACTGCAAGGAGATCCAACCAGTCCATTCTAAAGGAGATCAGCCCTGGGTGTTCTTTGGAAGGACTGATGCTAAAGCTGAAACTCCAGTACTTTGGCCACCTCATGCAAAGAGTTGACTCATTGGAAAAGACTCTAATGCTGGGAGGGATTGGAGGCAGGAGGAGAAGGGGATGACAGAGGATGAGATGGTTGGATGACATCACCAACTCGATGGACATGAGTTTGAGTGAACTCCAGGAGTTGGTGATGGACAGGGAGGCCTGGCGTGCTGCGATTCATGGGGTAGCAAAGGGTCAGACACGACTGAGCGACTGAATTCAACTGAATGGATGGGACCAGATGCCATGATCTTAGTTTCCTGAATGTTAAGTTTTTAGCCAACTTTTTCACTCTCCTCTTACTTTCATCAAGAGGCTCTTTAGTTCTTCACTTTCTGCTGTAAGTATGGCGTCATCTGCATATGTGAGGTTATTGATATTTCTCCCAGAAATCTTGATTCCAGCTTGTGCTTCATCCAGCCTGGCATTTCTCATGATGTGGCTGGAGCCATGTAAACAAGATTTATAAAAGTTAACTGGAAAATGAATCAAGAGACATATCCAGAGATAAACCTACACACCTATTTTCACCTTGTCTATGACAAAAGAGGCAAGAATATACAACGGAGAAAAGATAGTCTTTTCCATAAGTGGTGCTGGGAAAACTGGACAGTTCCATGTAAAAGAATAAAATCAGAACATTCTCTAACACCACACATAAAAATAAACTCAAAATGGATTAAAGACCTAAATTTAAGACTGGGCACTATAAAAATGTTAGAGAAAAACAGGCAGAACACTCTGACATAAATCGCCGAAAGATCTTTTATGAGCCACTTCCTAGAAGGATGAAAATAAAGACCAAAATAAACAAACACAGCCTAATTAAACTTAAAAACTATTGCACAACAAAGGAAACCATCAACAAAATGAAAAGAGCCCACAGAAAGGAAGACAATATCTGCAAATGAAGTGACCAACAGGGGATTAATCTTCAAAATAAGCAACAGCTCATGTAGCTCAATATTAAAAAAAACAAACAAACTAATATCTGCAGTCCAAAAATAGGTGGAAGATCTAAATACACATTTCTCCAAAGAAAACATACAGATGGCCAAGAGGAACATGAAAAGATGCTGAACATTACTAATTATTGGAGAAATGCAAATCAAAACTACAAGGAGGTATCAGCTCATACCAGTCAGAATGGCCATCATCAAAAAAAAATCTACAAACAGTAAATGCTGGAGGGGGTGTGGAGAAAAGGGAAGCCTCCTACATTGTTGGTGAGAATGTAAATTGGTACAGCCACTATGGAAAACAGTATGGAGGTCCTTAAAAGATGAAAAGTAGAGTTACCATATGATATGATAATCTTACTCTTGGGCATATATCCAGAGAAAATAATAATTTGAAAAGATACACGTTCCCCAATGTTCATTTCAGCACTATTTACAACAGCCAGAACATGGAAGCAAGTAAATGTTCCTCAATGGAGGAATAGATAAAGAAGATGTGGCTCATATTTACAATGGAATATTACCCACTCCTAAAAAGAACAAAATAATGCCATGTGTGCAACATGGATGAACCTAGAGATTGGCATACTGAGTGAAGTCAGATATAGAAAGACAAGTATTATATGATGTCACTTATATATAGAATCTAAAAGAATGGTACATATAAACCTATTTACAGAAATAGAGTCACAGATGTAGAGAACAAACTTATGGTTACCAAAGAGGAGTGAAGGATAAATTAGGATTGACAAATACACTCTACTATATATAAAATAAGTAAAGATCTATTGTAGAGCACAGGAAACTCTATTCAATTCTTTGTAATAACCTACATGGGAATATAATCTAAAAAAGAGTGGATATATATATATATATATATATACATACACACACACACATGTATAAAATTGATTCACTTTGCTGCACAGCAGAAATAGCACTGTAAATCAATGATATTCCAATTAAAATTAATTTAAAATAATAATAAAAACAATGAATCAAGAGACATAAAGATAAGAACTGAAAACACAGAACCTCATCTCTCTCACACAATTATTATAACCACTGTTCATTGTTCTGAGCCTTACGCTTCCTCAGGATATACAGGATTTTAGCCAAGTGCCCTGGGGTAGGGCAGATGGGCGAGTTGGGGGGAAGCAGACTCAGTGCTTTGGGGACAGAAGACAATGTGGGCTGGCCTTGGCTGTGCTGAGCAGACCTCCCCCTCGACTGACTCCCCCTGAGACCTACTGCCCACCTGAACACTGTCTCTCAGGGGTCAGGGACATACTCAGTGTCATATGAGCAGTGACTTGCTACATAAACATTGACATCACAAGAATCAACATGATTGAAAAATCTCTCTGATATGTTACATAGACTGTCCAAAGGAGTTTCAGAGAGAGAGTTATCTACGGATGGATGAGGGGAAAGAAGAAGCAACAAAGCTGGACAGAGATAAGGGGCTGGCACAGAGTTCTACCTATCGATATCCAGATGGTGGAGTGGTAAAGAACCCACCTGCCAATGCAGGAGACACATGAGATACGGGTTCCATCCCTGGGTCAGGAAGATTCCTCTGGAGTAGGAAATGGCAACCCACTCCAGTATTCTTGTCAGGAAAATCCCATGGACAGAGGAGCCTGGTCCATAGTCATGGGATCACAAACAGTCGGACTTGACTGAGCATACATACGTGTCACACGGGACAACTTTCAAACAGTGGCTCACCTTACGTGTGCTACTTGTAATGGGTTTTCACTAGTTTCCAAATGAAATTGGAGATGAAAAGCATGTAAATATATTTTAAAGAAATTCTCTAAGTTTATAAAACATGGTCTGATGAAGTTTAACTTGAAAAGGACTCTTTTGAACGGGGCAGTCAGTCAGTTCAGTGGCTCAGTCATGTCTGACTCTTTGCAACCCCATGGACTGCAGCACACCAGGGTTCCAACTCTCAGAGCCTACGCAAACTCATGTCCATTGAGTCGATGCCATCCAGCCATCTCATCCTCTGTCGTCCCCTTCTCCTCCCGCCTTCAATCTTCCCTAGTATCAGGGTCTTTTCCAGTAAGCTGGTTCTTCGCATCAGGTGGCCAAATCATTGGAGCTTCAGCTTCAGTGTCAGTCCTTCCAATGAATATTCAGGATTGATTTCCTTTACTCTTGCCTGGAAAATCCCATGGATGGAGGAGACTGATGTGCTGCAGTCCATGGGGTAGCTAAGAGTCGGACACGACTGAACGACTTCATTTTCACTTTTCACTTTCACGCATTGGAGAAGGAAATGGCAACCCACTCCAGTGTTCTTGCCTGGAGAATCCCAGGGACGGGGGAGCCTGGTGGGCTGCTGTCTTTGGGGTCGCATAGAGTCGGACACGACTGAAACGACTTAGCAGCAGCAGCAGCAGCAGGATTAACTAGTTGGATCTCCTTGCCGTGTGTTTGCCATAAGCAACTACACACTGCCCTCTGGTGGCCCTGTGAGAAATAGCAGGAGCACTGCAGGGCTCTATGGTTCTGTCCGCCAAAGAGGCCAACAACCAGTTGCCACCTTCACAGTATTGCTGTAAGAGTAAACCAAATTCTGCAAGTCTCAGTGTTTGGGGGGAGCCTTCTAGTGGAAATCATTGTCTTGACTATGACACAATATGTCACTTTCCAAGTGCAGAATTTCAGAGAGTGATGATTGAACCCCTGAGTCAGGCCCTGGGATCACAACAGAGAACAGAGAGGAGGTGGCTACCTTGGGATCTGCAGGGAGAGGGTGGGAACCTGCTGGGTGGGATCACCTGCCTATACCCCAACTGTGTGTGTCTAGCGTAGAGATTAGTTTATCTAACCAAAGAATTTTCATAGCTTTCTTCTGATTATATTAACAAAATGTTTTAGAAATTTGGGAAACTATCATTTGAAATAATCTGCATAATTTTACCTACAATTATATAGCATTTAAAAAATGGGATTACCTGATATTACCGGTGACCTTTTCACTTAATATGAGTAATTATTCTATCCATTTATAAATTTAAAAGATGTGAATTTAATAGCTGTAAATATTCCTTATGATACCTTGCATCACAGGACCTGTTTCTACAATTCCTGACGCCAGCTTCCTCTAAACATATCTTGTTGATCTCTGAAAGTGGGGTCCAGAACCTATCAGCTCCAGGCAACTTCCAAATCTAGTATCATTCCCTGAATTTTCAAAGCAGGTTCTCTTTATCTTTTCTGCTAGGACAGCAGACCCTTCATACCATGTCTCCTCTCCTTTAAGAGCTCCTCCCAGACCAAGACACTGCTCAATTGATTCTCAGTCTGCTCTATGCACAGTGCACATTGTATGGTAAATATTCAATAGATATTTGAAACACAATAGGTCTAAATGAGTTACTTGTTATTGCTGATGTCATCCTAAAATTATAAATAAATTCCAGGAAACAATCAGTGTTACCTGAAGCAAAAGGACAGGGTACTGTCTGCAAGGTTTGCAAACTGGGGACACATGATTCTTGCCTGTAACTGAAAGCACATTCCTGGGGCTGAAGGGAGGGAAGAACTTTTAAAAAGCAAGAACCCCAGAATGCTCAGCTGGGAGACTTGTAAGGGGGTTAAATGGCCCTGTGCAGCCTGAGCACAAATTCTTGGAGCTGGACTGCAGTCTGCCATGACTGGCTGTCAATGGAACTTCTCCTTCAGAGTGTTCATAGGTAGGACCCTTAGCAGAATCAGGACTTTTTAGACCTTTTGTTTGTGGTTTTCTAAGAACACAGAGAACATTACTTAATCTCAGGTCTATTATGATTGCATGACTCTGTTTTATTTTGGGTCTCTGTTAGCTAGAATGGGTCCATTTTCTATGTTCTCTTAAGGAATTTCTCTCATTTTTACTTTTCTTTAGGGATTACTGTTTTATTTTTATGTGGACAAAGTTGATTTTCCATGAAAATTCACTCCTCTTCCTGGGGCACACCACTGGAAGACTTCCCAGCCTCTTCTGTGGCCACAGGACCACATCATGGCCAATGAAGTAGGAGAAAAATTGATGTTGCATCCTGGCCTGTTACAACCTCCCACAGGCATTTTTCCAAGTTCCTGCCCCTTCTGCTGATGGATGCAGATGGGGGTGAGGTCGTTGGGATGGAGGAGGCCAAGGATAGGAGAAGTCCGGGTTCCTGAATGACCACATGAGGGAGTACAGTCTCCCCAGGATGAACACCCACGCAGCACTATCATGTGGGGAAGAGTGCTATGCTTCTGAAATTTTGAGTTATTTGATAATTCAGCATAAACTATTATACCCACAAAAATGTTAACCATACTGCTGCTGCTGCTAAGTCGCTTCAGTCATGTCCGACTCTGTGCAACCCCAGAGACGGCAGCCCACCAGGCTCCCCTGTCCCTGGGATTCTGCAGGCAAGAACACTGGAGTGGGTTGCCACATAGGATGAACTTAAGTAGCCATCAATCTAGTACATTTAAATAACAAAAGTAAATTTTGTACTATTAATAGTTTTAACATCCAGCTTAACCCTGTTAATTCTGACTCAAGTAATTTAAATTCAGAGAACTTCAATTCCCCAACATTTTAAATTCTGAACTTAATAAAACCTGCAATAAGAATTATAATATTTGAAACAGTGTTGAGAAAGTATTTTCAAGAGAAAACTTCAATAGGAGATTTTAATTTCTTGATCTTGCTTTGAAAACATAGCACAGCAAACTATTTGTGGTTTATCCATATTTATTTCTAATTGAAAATATTTTAGTTGGGATTCATTTTAAAAAAAATAAATAAATGACAGGTTTCTTAACCACATCACAGCTGAATGACTATAAATTCCCTTTTTGGGAGATTCTTTAGTCATCTGTACTTGTACGTGGCTGACTGACTTGGGTCAAACATCAGATATCTGAAATTTTCAAAATGTTCTTTTCCTGTCATCAATTTTCAGTCAATAATACATTTGATCTCATGGAGTTTTATATGGTGTGGAATACCTCTACTGCTAATGATTTCCCTGATGTTGCAAGAGGCCTTAAGATAAAAATTCTGGCATCCAGTCTATTTGTTTGAAGATAGTGATTAAGTTTTGGTCCAGCTTTTGGAACATCTGCCCCCAAGGCTCCACCACCCTCCCTTTCTGCCTAACTCAATAGAGAAGAGGATGTTCTCAGAGCTACTTACAAGGTTCAGGGAAATGAAAGCTACACAATGGATCTCATCACCTGCCTAGGAATTGAAAGGATCTTTCCCATTCAAATATCCTGGTAAGGAACCACACTTCTAATTTCTTTGGGAGTCAAGAAACACCAAGGAAAGAAAGTCTGTGGTTGGTAAATGAACAAACGGCCAATCCATCTGAGAATCACACCACCTCCTCCCCTTCCTTTGGGTGTTTGGTGTAGGGAAAGAGCTGTGGTCATTACCAGGTGCTTTTCGTTCTTTTTCCCTTAGAAAAGAAACTCAGTTTTATTGAGGACACCAATGCACCAAACTCAGTACTCAAATTTCTCTTGTGTGCCTGTTGCCCATCTTTGAAATGTCTGCCGAATTTCTCTTATGTACCTGGTGCCCATCTTTGAAATGTCTGCCATTATCTTCAACAGTGAAACAACATACTTACTCATTACCAGAGTCGGAACTGCAGGGTTTTAAAGAGTCATTCCTGACTGTTTCAAGTGAAAAAATTGCTAACTCAAGAAACAATTTCGATAGAGAAAGCCAACCTACCTCTGTTACAAAGCATTGTACCTTGTACCAATCACTAGTTTCAATTAGATTGTTTTGAAGCCTCCTAAGTAGGTTCCAACAAACAGCATAGGAAACCACAGAACAAAACCCAAACTATTCTCAAACAAAATACGCATCTTCTGGAAACAATCTGAGAATTAATCTGGATTAGATATTCAAAATTGCAAAATTTTGAAATGTCATGAAATGAACATTTCTTTGGATTCCAAAGTTTTTCCTTCAAGCAAAATTTACCAAACAAACAAACAACCGAGCTCTTGTTAGCTGCTAGAATTTGCAAATACTTGAGCATCTACGATTACTGTGCAGAAATAAAACTTTAAATGCTCATTTAACTTAGAGTAATGCCGCTTCTCAAACACGAACAGAAACAAAAACATAAAATGTTCAAAAAGCCCTCCATACGCAAAAACATAAAAAGACGGGGACTACTTTACTTCAAACTTTGCTTAGGTGTTAGTATGTCACAAATTGCCCTCCAGGAAGCGCTGTGAGTTAGTCACAGTCAGTCAATTAAGCCTGAAAACGCTGAAAGAGAACTTTAACCTTTTATTTTATTTTTTAATTTTACAATATTGTATTGGTTTTGCCATATATCAACATGAATCAACCTTTTGTAGCCGACCCTCCAGAAGGCTTTAGAAAAGAGCATGGAGTCCCATCTGAACACCCGCTGCCGGCGGCCAGCGAACAGGATCCCCGAGCTGTGCTCCCCCGTCACCCGCGCGCATCCCGGGAGCAGAGATCCCTTCACATCTGCGGACCCACCGCTCCCGACAGGCGCGCCCAGCGGCCCCAACTTCGGGCTCCTCGGCGGCACCTCCCCCTCGCGGATCCGGTCGTGGGGCAGCCCCGCGGTGAGGAGACTCGAGGGGCGCCGAGCAGGGAGGGCTGCGAGCGCAGGGGGCGCCCCCCGCTCCACGGCCGCCTTGGGGCCCCGGGCCGGCGTCCTCACCCTGCGGCTGGTGGCGGTGACCCGGGAGCCAAGGACCGAGGGAGGCTCACGCTCCTCTGGGTGGGGGAGTCGGGGCCGCTGGCCGTTAGGCAGGCGGGGGCGCGCGGTGAGGGGCTCCGGTAGAGCGGCACTTACTCGTGTCTGCGCCGCTCCCTGGTCTGGGCGTCCTGCCATGGGGACCGACTCAGTCTCCAACTTCCCTTCGCTCAGAACTGGTCCCCGGGCGCTCAGGCGTCCCTGAGCCTTTGCCTGCCCTCGCACCTGCCTCGCTCATGCCTGCGCAGTCGCTGGGGATGGGGCGGGACCTCGCGGCCACCTTCCACCCTCAACACCCCTGACCTGGATATTCCTGTTTATTTTTAATTTACTGTGTTTTACTTGGGATCAAAACTTTTAAAATAAACAGCAAGGTTTCTTATCTAACTCATAATTTATGATTTATAGATGTGCCTTTTCTAAGAGTTTCGTCTTTTTGTAAGATTTCTTTATGATCATTATTTGTACTTGGTCAACTGACCATCGATTTTCAGTTAGTAACACATTTATTTCGTGTGGAGTTTTCACTGGTGTTGATTATTTTCCCTAAAAATCACCATGATGGCCCATGTGCCCCTAGTTCAAACTATGGGTGTCCAAATAGGCCTACTTCTTTGATGACAGATATTCTTTTTTTGACAGATACTCAGTTTTGATCCACCTTTTTGAACTGTTTTCCCAAAGTGTCCACCCTCTGGTCTCTCCACTTCATTAGAAAATAGAAAAGGACTTTCTCTCATCTGCTTCCAAGGTCCAGGCAGATGAAGCAATCAAATGGTTCCCAGTCACCTCCTGAGGAACTGAATCTTTCCCTCTCAAATATCCTAGTTAGAAACCACATCTCTCATTTCTCTGGGAACAAAGAAACATCAATAAAAGAGAGTTCGTGGTGGGGAGATGAACAACTCATCTGAAAATGATTCTGTCTTGAACTCTTCCTCCTGGTATTTAGTGTAGGAAAAGAGCACTGAATTTCATCTAAGCATGAGAAATTTGACAAGTCAATATTCATATCCATTAAACAATTACTCTAGCACAAGTGGATAACAGTAGTTTTTAGAGTTATACTACTCTATAACACATTATAACATGACACAATTTACTTATGTTTCTCTTGGTGTGTATCAGGTCTTTTAGAGCATCATCAGAGACAGGTTGACATTCAGCAACCATGCTGACTTCAGAGAAAAAAACATTTCTTTTTATGCCATCAAGTTTAAAATTAATTGTTCAAGGAAAGCAACACCATTAAGATGGGCTTCCCTGGTGGCTCAGTAGTTAAAAATCTCCCTGCCACTGCAGGAGACACAGGTTCGATCTCTAGTGTGGGAAGATCCCATATCCCTTGAAGTAACTAAGCCCACGCACCACAACTATTGAGCCTGTACTCTAGAGCCTAGGAACAGCAACTACTGAGCCCATATTCGGCAACTACTGAAGCTGGAACAAACGCTCTGGACCCCAAGCTCCACAACAAGAGAAGCCACCGCAATGAGAAGCCCACACACCGCAACCACAGAGTAGCCGCTGTTTACCACAACTAGAGAAAAGCCCGTGCAACGAAGACACAGTACAACTATAAATGAATAAGTAAAATTATTTCTACAACAGGTAGTCATGTCGAACTTATCCTTGTCCGTATAATTATTGCCTTGTCAATTAAAGCCCATCATTAAGCTTTAGCTCCATAAGATATTCTGACATTAGATCCTGAAGGGAATCAGAGGTGATCTCTGAACCCTAGAGTGGAGAGTCACACAGCAGGACAATTAAGGAGGCCAAAGCGCACAAGAGGAGTCAGAGCAGATGGTGAGATCTGATCTGAGAAATACCCAGGACCAAGTGCATCCTGTCTGAGAGGTACTGTGGGAAGGCCAGCAGGTATACAAGGCCTGGCAGGTGAGGAGGCAGCTGATTTATGATGACCTCCTATTGGGTCTGGGAGAATCCCAGTTTCAAATACATTCTCAAATCTTTCAGGTCCTGATCCCAAATGTATTTATTTAGCAGTACTGGCACATTGCCCAGTACTTTGCCCAGTACCGGGCTGGGGGGCTGTAATAGTCAAAATCAAGGTGCAGTCTCTGCTCCCAGATGGCTGAGCAATGGTTATAATAGAATGAAGGTTGTTGGAGGCAGAGTACCAGGTCATTAACATCATAACCTTCTCTCTTTCCCACAATTATTACAACCATCACTCATTATCTTAACCCTGATGCTCCTTAAAATAATCAAAATTTTATTAAAGTTCCCCCAGGAAGGTAGACTCAGTGCTTTGGAGATAGGAGACAGTGTGGCCCTGACCCTGGCTGTGCTGAGCAGATCTCCCAGTTTGGATGACTCCCACTGAGACCTACTGCTCACCTTCACACTGCCTCCCACTGTCTTATAAGCAACCCACTTACTACTGAAACATTCACATGACAAAGAAGTAGGGACGTGATTGAAAAATATCTGATATGTTACACGGATTATCAAAAGATAGGTTACACAGATGTTTACAGATGGATACAGGGAGGAAGGGACACAGGTGGACAAAGAAGGGGATTGGACACGTAATTTTACATGTCTACATATTACAAGGTAAAAGTCAGTGGTTCACTTTATGTTTGTTATTTTTAGTGAATTTACATTAACTTCCAAATAAGATTAAAGAAGAAAAGCAATTCAATGTACCTTAAAGAGGTCCTATAAGTTTATAAAACATGTTCTGATGAAAGCTGACTTGGATCAGTTTTGAATGGGACAGTGTTTGTCAGAAGCACCCACACCGCCCTCTGGTGGCTTTTTGAGAAATGGCAGGAGTGCTGCATGGCTCCATGATTTTTGTCAGCTAAAGAAGCCAACATTTACACTTGCCACATTCACAATCTTACTGTTAGAGCAAACCAAACTCTGTAAGGCTCAGTGTTTTGAGGATGTCTGTCTTTACACTGTCTTGAGGCCTTGAGCCAGGCCCTGGGTCCACAGCGGAGAGGAGAGAGGAGGTTGCTGCCACCTCACGGGACCAGCAGAGAGATGGTGGGAACCTGCTAGGATCACCTGTCTATACCCAGCTCTGTGTGTGGTGGGGAGAAATTAGTCTATCAAATCAAAGCAATTTATGAAACTTTTGTTTATATTAATAAAACATTTTAGAAAATCACAAAACTGTCATACAACATATCTGTATGATTTCATCTAAATTTACACAGAATTCTAAAAAATGGGATTACCTTACCTTACTGGTCTCTTTTTAACTTAATATGAGTAGTTATTTCATCCATTTGTAATTTTAGGAAATGTGAATTTAATGGCTGCATAATATTTAAGAAAATTGGAGATTTAAGTGAACATTTCATGCAAAAATGGACATAATAAAACACCATAAAAGACAGAAATGTAAAGACCTAATAGCAACAGAAGAGATTAAGAAGAGGTGGCAAGAAGAACTATAGAAAAAAGTCTTAATGACCGGGGTAATACTGGTGTAGGCGCTCACTTAGAGCCAGACATCCTGGAGTGTGAAGTCAAGTGGGCCTGAGGAAAGCTTACTACAAACAAAGCTAGTGGAGGTGACGAAATTTCAGTTGAGCTATTCAAAATCCTAAAAGACAATGCTGTTAAAGTGCTGCATTCAATATATCAGCAGATTTGGAAAACTCAGCTGTGGCTACAGGACTGGAAAAGGTCAGTGTTCATTTCAGTTCAAAAGAAGGGCAATGCCAAAGAATGTCCAAACTACTTGTAAAATTGTACTTGCTCCTCATGTTATCAAGATTATGTTCAAAATCCTTAAAGTCAGGTTTCAGCAGTATGTGAACTGGGAACTTCCAGATGTACAAGCTGGGTATTGAACAGGCAGAAGAACCAGAGATCAAATTGCCAACATCATTGAATCATAGAAAAAGCAAGGGAGTTTCAGAAAAACAACTACTTCTGCTTCATTGACTATGCTAAAGCCTTTGGCTGTGTGGATCACAACAAACTGTAGAAAAGTCTTAAAGAGATGAGAATATCAGACCACCTTACCTGACTCCTGAGAAATCTGTATGTGAGTCAAGAAACAACAGCTAGAATCAGACATGGAACAAGGGACTGGTTCCAAATTGGGAAAGGAGTATGACAAGGTTATATACTGTCACCCTGCTTATTTAACTTCTATGCAGAGTACATGATGTGAAATGCCAGGCTGGATGAATCACAAGCTGGAATCAAGATTGCTGGGAAAATATCAACCACCTCAGAAATGCAGGTGATATCACTCTACTGGCGGAAAGTGAAGAGAAACTAACTAAAGAGCCTCTTGATATGGGTGAAAAAGGAGAATGAAAAAGCTGGCTTGAAACTCAGCATTCAAAAAACTAAGATCATGGCATCTGGTCTCATTGCTATGCTATGCTAAGTCACTTCAGTCATGTCCGACTCTGTGTGACCCCATAGACAGCAGCCCACCAGGCTCCCCCGTCCCTGGGATTCTCCAGGCAAGAACACTGGAGTGGGTTGCCATTTCCTTCTCCAATGCATGCAAGTGAAAAGTGAAAGTGAAGTCGCTCAGTCGTGTCCGACTCTCAGCGACCCCATGGACTGCAGCCTTCCAGGCTCCTCCATCCATGGGATTTTCCAGGCAAGAGTACTGGAGTGGGGTGCCATTGGTCTCATTACTTCATGGCAAACAGAAGGGGAAAAAGTGGAAGCAGTGACAGATTTTCTTTTCTTGAGCTCCAAAATCACTGCAGATGATGACAGCAGTCAGGAAATTAAAAGACACTTACTCCTTGGAAGGAAAGCTCTGACAAACCCAGACAGCCTATTAAAAAGCAGAGACATCAATTTGCCAACAAAGGTCCATATAGTCAAAACTATGGTTTTCCAGTAGTCATATACGGATGTGAGAGTTGCACTGTAAAGAAGGCTGAGTGCTGAAGAACTGATGCTTTTGAACTGTGGTGCTGGAGAAGACTCTTGAGAGTCCCTTGGACTTCAAGGAGATCCAACCATTCAAACCTAAAGGAAAGTAACCCTGGATATTCATTGGAAAGACTGATGCTGATGCTCCAATATTTTACCCATCTGATGCAAAGAGCCATTGGAAAAGACCGTGATCCTGGGAAGGATTGGAATCAGAAGGAGAAGGGGGCAGCAGAGGATGAGATGTTTAGATACCATCACCAACCCAACAGACATATATTTGAGTAAACTCCAGGAGGTAGTGGAATACCAAGGAACCTGGCGTGTTGCAGTCCATGGAGTCACAGAGAGTCCGACACAACTTAGCAACTGCACGATGACGACATAATATTCTTTATGGTCCCTTGTATCACAGGACCTGTTTCTATAGCTCCTGATGCCAGCTTCTTTCACAATCATATCTTGTTCATCTCTGAAAATGGGAGTCCAAATCCTATCATTTCCAGGCAGTTTTCAAATCTAGAATCATTCTCTGAACTTTCAAAGCGGGTTCTCTAAATTCCTTTCTCCTAGGATGGCAGGCACTTCATACTCTGTTTTCTCTCCTGGGGATTCAGAACTCCTCCAAGACTGAGATGCTGCTCAATGAATTCTCAGGTCACTCTTAGCACAGTGCTTGGTGTATGGCAAACAGCCAATAAAGATGTGAAAGCTAATTAAATCGAAATGAATTACTCACTGTTGCTGACAACTTTGTTTTCCCTTCCTGGGGAGAACAGCTGGAAGACTTTCCAGTTTCTTTTGTGGCCACAGAAACTGATTGTGGCCAAAGCAGCAGCAGAGAAACTGTATCCTTCCAGAGCTGGCTCATTATAAGCTTCCATATGCATTTCTACATATTCTTACCCCCTTCTGCTGATGGATGTAGATGGGGATGAGGTCTTAGGGAATGGAGACGGTATAGGATCAGAGGAGTCTGGGTTCCTGAATGACCAACTGAAGGAGTCTCCCCAAAGTGAATACCCACCCAGCGTTGTGATGTGGGAATTACAGTGTTGTCCTGCTGAAATCTGGGGAGTTGTGTGGTAATTCAGCATAAACCATTATACACACAAGAATGCTAAGTATATGATCAAATTAAATTGCCCTTAATCTAGTACTTTTAAAATGACATACATCAGTTTTGTATTATTGATAGTTTTACCCTCCAATTTAACCCTGCTTTTCTGAATCAGTCATTTGACCTCAGAGAATATCAATTCCTCAACATTTTTTACTCTCAGCTTCATACACACTGCAATCAGAATTACAATATTTGAAAAATAATGTTGAGAAAGTACTTTCCAGAGAAAACTTCAGTAACTTTTAATTCCTTGATTCTGTTTTGAAAACATAGCATAGTAAACTACTTGTAGTTTATCCATATTTATTTCTAATTAACAAAGTATTTTAGTTGGGATTAATTTTTAACAAATAAATAGCAGGTTTCTTGTCCACATCACAGCTGAATGACTAAATTCTCTCAGGAGGATTTCTCTACTGACCATAGTTTGTACTCAGTCAACTGACCTGGATCAAATAGCAGGTATTAAAAATCTTCAGAATGTTCTTTTTCTTTCATTACTTTTCAGCCAATAAGCATTTGACCACGTGGATTTTTCTATGGCCTGGATTATTTTTACTAACAACAAGCTACATGTTGTTGCAAAAGACCTTAAGGTCCAAATGTTGGTATCTAATGAGTCTGTTCCTTTGAAGACAGTGATTCACTTTTGCTCCAACTTTTGGAAAACTTGCCCCAAAAAGCTCCACCACCCTCCCATTCTGCCCACTTCACCCATTACAGAAGACTGTTTTCTCAGTGTTACTTCCAAGGTACAGGCAGATGAACGTTTATACAATGGATTCAGGTACCTGCCTGGGAACTGAAAGGATCTTTTCCATTCAAATATCCTGGTTAGGAACCATGTTTCTAATTTCTCTGGGAATTAAGAAACAGCAAGGAAAGAGGGTACATGGTTGATAAATGAACGTCAATTCATCTGAAAATCACTCCATCTCCTCCCCTTCCTCTTGGTGTTCAGTGTAGGGAAAGAGCCCTGGTCATTGCCATGTGGCTATTACTCTTTTTCTCTTCAAAGAGACAAGCCATTTCATTGAGGACACTATTTCACCAAACTCAAAGCTGGAATTCCTTTTATGTACCAGATGCCTATCTTTATAATATATGCCATTATCTTCAACAGTGAAATGATATGCTTTATTCCTCATTACAGAGACCAAACTGCTATAGCAAAAGTCACTCCTGAGAGTTCTATGTGGAAATTTGCTAACTTGAGAAAAAATTTCTGTAGAAAAAGACAACCCATCTCTGTGCTACAACGCATTGTTCCTTGCACCAATCACTAGTTTTAACTACAATCTATTATGATTTGAAGCATGCTAAATAAGCAGATTGTAGCATATTCAAAAGCAGAGACATTACCTTGCCAACAAAGGTTCGTCTAGTCAAAGCTATGGTTTTTCCTGTGGTCATGTATGGATGTGAGAGGTGGACTGTGAAGAAGGCTGAGCACCGAAGAATTGATGCTTTTGAACTGTGGTGTTGGAGAAGACTCTTGAGAGTCCCTTGGACTGCAAGGAGATCCAACCAGTCCATTCTGAAGGAGATCAGCCCTGGGATTTCTTTGGAAGGAATGATGCTAAAGCTGAAACTCCAGTACTTTGGCCACCTCATGCAAAGAGTTGACTCATTGGAAAAGACTCTGATGCTGGGAGGGATTGGGGGCAGGAGGAGAAGGGGATGACAGAGGATGAGATGGCTGGATGGTATCACTGACTCGATGGACGTGAGTCTGGGTGAACTCCGGGAGCTGGTGATGGACAGGGAGGCCTGGCGTGCTGCGATTCATGGGGTTGCAAAGAGTTGGACACGACTGAGCGACTGAACTGAACTGAACTAAAAAAATAACACATAAAAAACCACAGAACAAAACCCAAACTATTCTCAATAAAAATATCCATTTGCTGCAGCCAATCTGAGATTTAACCAGGATTAGGAACTAAAAAGCCTCTTGATGAAAGTGAAAGAGGAGAGTGAAAAAGTTGGCTTACAGCTCAACGTTCAGAAAACGAAGATGATGGCATCTGGTCCCATCACTTCATGGGAAATAGATGGGGAAACAGTGGAAACAGTGTCAGACTTTATTTTCTTGGGCTCCAAAACCACTGCAGATGGTGATTGCAGCCATGAAATTAAAAGATGCCTACTCCTTGGAAGAAAAATTATGACCAACCTAGATAGCATATTCAAAAGCAGAGACATTACTTTGCCAACAAAGGTCTGTCTAGTCAAGGCTATGGTTTTTCCAGTGGTCATGTATGGATGCGAGAGTTGGACTGTGAAGAAAACTGAGCGCCGAAGAATTGATGCTTTTGAACTGTGGTGTTAGAGAAGACTCTTGAGAGTCCCTTGGACTGCAAGGAGATCCAACCAGTTCATTCTAAAGGAAATCCGTCCTGGGTGTTCTTTGGAAGGACTGATGCTAAAGCTGAAACACCAATACTTTGGCCACCTCATGTGAAGAGTTGACTCACTGGAAAAGACTGATGCTGGGAGGGATTGGGAGCAGGAGGAGAAGGGGACGACAGAGGATGAGATGGCTGGATGACATCACCAACTCAATGGACATGAGTTTGAGTAAATTCCGGGAGTTGGTGATGGACAGGGAGGCCTGGCGTGCTGCGATTCATGGGGTCAGACAAGACTGAGAGACTGAACTGAACTGAACTTTGATACTTTAAACTGCAACACTGCATACCAGAATGCCATGAAATAAACATTTCTCCTGATTTGTATATCATCTCCTCCTAATGCAAAATTTAACCCACCCCCCACCCCCCCCAAAAAAATTCAAAAATCTCAAATACAGCCAACCAACAACAAAAAATCAAAGAAATGCCCCAAAACCAAACAAAAAACCAAAGAAACCACGCCCATTACTATAACTAGAGTTCTCAAATATTTTAGCGTCTATGGTAACTGCTCAAAGAAGTATTTTTTAAATGCTCATTTAACTTAGAAGCTTCCCTAGTAGGTGAAGAATCTGCCTGCAATGCCGGAGACTCGGGTTTGATTCCTGGGTCGGGAAGATCTGGAGAAGCAAATGGCAACCCACTCGAGTATTCTTGCTTGGAGAATTCCACAGACAGGGGAGCCTGAATGGCTACAGTCCATGGGGTCGCAAGAGATGGGACACGACTTACCGACTAAACCTTCACCATTTAACTTAAGAGCAGTGCAGCTTCGCCAAAAGTCGCCCTGTTGCTTGAAAAGCCTAATGCAATCGAGAAAAACTGTTCACCATACCCCAAAACATAAAAAGGCGGAAATAGCTTTATTTCAAACTTTGCTTAGATGTTAGTATGTCACAAATTGCCCTCCAGGAAGCGCTCTGTTAGTCACAGTCAGTCAATAAAGCCTGAAAACGCTGAAAGTGAACTTTAACCTTTTGTAGCCGACCCTCCAGAAGGCTTTAGGAAAGAGCACCGAGTCCCATCTGAACACCCGCTGCCGGTGGCCAGCGAACAGGATCCCCGAGCTGTGCGCCCCCATCACCCGCGCGCATCCCAGGAGCAGAGATCCCTTCACACCTGCGGACCCACCGCGCCCGACACGCACGCCCGGCGGCCCCAACTTCGGGCTCCTCGGCGGCACCTCCCCCTCCCGGATCCGGGAGCCCGCGGCGACTACAGGGCCCAGGCGGCGTCCGCAGACCCAGAGGCCACCCCCCGCCGCGGTCGTGGGGCAGCCCCGCCGCAAGGAGACTCGAGGGGCGCCAAGCAGGGAGGGCTGCGAGCGCGCGGGGCACCCCCCGCTCCACGGCCGCCTTGGGGCCCGGGCCCGGAGTCCTCACACTGTGGCCGGTGGCGGCGACCCGGGAGCCGAGGACCGAGGGAGGCTCGCGCTCCTCGGGGCTGGAGGAGTCGGGCGCCGTTGGCCGTTGGGCAGGCGGGGGCGCGCGGTGAGGGGCTGCGGTAGAGCTGCACTTACTCGTGTCTGCGCCGCTCCCTGGTCCGGGCGTCCCGCCGTGGGGACCGACTCAGTCTCCCAACTTCCCTTCCCTCAGGACGGGTCCTCGCGAGCTCAGACGTCTCTGCGCCTCCACCCTCGCACCTGCCGCCGCTCACGCCTGCGCACTCGCTCCTGGGCCGGTGGGGGCGCGGAGGGGCGTCTGTCAGCCTCAGGACTCCTGGCTAGAATATCCTTATTTTACATTTCCTTAGTGTTTGACTTGATATCATTTAAAAAAAAAAAAAAAATTAATGTCAAGTTTTCTTATCCTAATCATAATTTCATGACTACAGATTCTGTCTTTGTAAGATTTCTTTGATAATAGGTACCAAAATTATATATTTGTTCTATAAATTTTCAGTCAATAATACGTTTTACCCTGTGGAGTTTTATTTAGTGTTTTTTTTTTTTTCCCAGCCTTGGCAGGGGCAGAGTCTTGAGATGAAGGGAGAGTTAGGATCCCCCAGGCTAGGGCTGCCTCCCTGCCACATGGTTTGCCGTGGGAATTAGAGGTCCTAAGACCCCAGGATATTCTGGCAATGTGGAGTAGATTCTCTGGGTGTGTGCACAAGTATACACTGACAGACATCAGAGGAAGGGATCATAGGGAGTGGGGTCAGGGGAGGGGTGGACCTTGGGGTAGCGACAATGACGGAAACATGCATCATTTTTCCCTGGACTAAGGCAAAGACCATCTTGTTGGATCTCATATGGAATCAAGGTCAGAACATCTGCACTGGCTATGGTGAGGAGTCCTCACAAGGGAACTAGACACTCCACAGCTGAAGTGGACAAGAGGAGGTTGAGGGTCCTTTTCAAGGTCCTTCTCAAAGCCCCTGGTTCCTATGAATCCTGTCACATTCCCTCCTGGGGCCCAAGGAATGTTGATGTCCTGAAGTCTCTCAGAGGTATGGTTTGTGCTGTGGTTTCCCTGCTTGGTGTGTAGTGTGAGTGGTTCCCATCAAAGGGTTGATGTGTCTACTGGGGCGAGGAGAGTATCCCTTGCACTCCTACACATTCCCCTGCCCCTGACCTGGCCTATACCTCCTCCTATTAGCATCTGAGCTTCTCAGTGGAGGAATGGAGCCTCTAATCTATTCATTTACCAGCTGTGCCCTGAGCACTCAGTGAGGGCTGTGATGAAAAGAACAACCAGGGTCACAGTCTGAGGGGGAAATGGAGAAACACAGAAAGAAAAGACAGAAAGGAGCAAGTTCTGTGTTGAAAAACAGTAGGTGTGACAATGGGGTCATGGAAAGGCTGCACTGAGGGGACATGTTTGTCCCCAGCAGGGTAATGAGAAGGTGCCCGCTATTCACACATCTGGGGATAATTATCCTAGAAGAAGGCACAAGTGTGTGGACACACAGAATGTGTTTGTCCAGAGATGAAACCAGAGGGAGCTAGTGTGGCTGGTGGGAGCTTGGGAGGAGAGTAGGGGGACAATGGGGAGTGAGGGGCCAGGGCCTGATGCTTGATGGCGGTGTGAGTGGTCCATTCTGTGTGACAACATTAGCCAATCTTGAGTGACTTAAGCAACAAAAATTTATTATCTCACACTATCCATGGACCAGGAATTGACCATGATTCACCTGGAGGCCTCTTCCAGTGTCTCCCGGGCGTCTGGGACTGTGGGCTCATTGAATCAGGACCCAAGAGCTCCTCTGTCTGATGGTCTCAATGCTAAGCCACAGATGCCTCTTCATATAGCAACTTGTAATATACAGGCTTGTACCCTAGAGTGAGGGACCAGGAAGACAGAAAGACAGAGAGAGGGGAAACTGCAATACAAATGAAGAAGTGGAAATTGTACACCTAAACTCTGGGGGATTGTCAAATGGTCCAACCACTGTATATAACACTTCAGCAGTTTCTCAAAAGGACAAGCCTACAAGTTTTCAGTCAATCCCAAAATTCCCCTCCTACATCAATACCCAAAAGCATGTGAACACAGATATTCACATGCCTGTACACAAGTATTCAGAGCACCACTGTTCAGAAGAGCCCAAAGGTGAAAACCCTAAAGTCCATCAACAGATGACAGTCAAATGTGCTGTTTCCCAAATGGAATATTATTTAGCAATGAAGAGTGCAAATGTTCTCAAATAGACATTTAATAGGGTTATGTAACATTATGAATGAACTTACTGCAATTTACATGTACAGTCTAAGATAATCAAACTATTAAATTCTAAGTGAACTTTATATCACAGAATAAACGATTTAGTATGCATTAAAAAAAATACCAAAAATGGACTTGCTCTAACTCTGGAGCTCTGGTGGGCAGTAGAGGTGCAGTTGGCTCCAGGTCTGGAGATGTTTCCAGAGCTTGTTCTGGAGCTGGTGCTGTAGTTCCAAGAAGAGAAAACATCAGTAGGACTGCTTTTCCAAGTGTCTCCCAAAAACAGAAAAGAAAGCTTCTCACTGCCACTCAATGATCTCTCAAAGATGCCAGCCCCAGAAAGTCTTCCCAGACTGCAGTCCAGGGCAATAGTGATCTGAGCTTCCTCATTGCTCCTGGCCCAGTTCCAGCCTCAGAAGGCTCTGCTCTGTGTGGTCCAGGTCCCTCCCATCCTCATTCACCCCCATCACCCACCTCGAGTCCTCCTCACATCCCCCTCTGCCTCAGTGGGCTCCAGGGTCTCCAGCTGTGCCAGGAGATTGAGCGTTTGGTGCTCCAGGTCTGCATCAGGCATGCTGAGCTCTATTTAAGCCAGTAGCATCCATAGGCAGGGAAATTCTGGGGGCTTGTGGATATCCTCAGGGTAATGGTACAGCCAGGTGCCCAGGATGGTGGACATAGCCCTGGGGGGAGTCACGTGGGCAGCAGAGTCAGAGATCTGGCCTTCCTTCCACACTGAGCTCCAGGGCAGCTCTATGGGGTCTGGGTCTTTTTGCCTTTGCTCCTGCGCATCCAGAGGCCAGTTCTCCTCCATGTCACATCTCACTTGGTGGTTCTTTGGAAAACTGAGTCCCTCCCTCTCGAATCAAAGTCCCACTCACATTTTTCAGCTGGTGCAGGGGTCCACCGTCCTCATCAGAGTAAGGGAGGATGCATCTGTGCCTAGAGAAGGCCACAAAGGCATCACATGGACAGGACTGAAGACATGCCGGATATGATGGCTAGTGTGACAGTGTGACCCCCCGGGAGAACTGAAGCCCTGGGGGGCAGGACTGCTGTCTGCTCGATGCATTACACGATGGTTGTTCCTAGAAAAGTGCCTGCACCTTGTGGGCCTTCCTCTATATTTCAAGAATGAATGAGCCCAACCAGCCCCATCTGAGTGCCTGGGGCACTACTGATCTCTCCCAGGGATCCCTGTTCTCACTAACCCAGGACAGGGTACCTCTCACAACTTACTTTGCAAATGGAAAACAGTTCGGCCCAAGGTCAAAGGTCAGAGACAACTGAGACAGAAGCTTCCTTGAGGGGAGTAGGAACATGATGACTAAGTACAACCACAGGCCCTCCAGCAGACCTTTCCATGGGGCCAGGTCCCCAGAAAGCACTTTCCAACTTTCCAGGAAGGACCCACTTAGTCCCCACATTCACCCTGAGGGCTGGTTCTCCCTTTACCCTCATGTGCGGAGGTGGGCTGCCGTCTATGGGGTCACACAGAGTTGGACACGAGTGAAGTAACTTAGCAGCAGCAGCAGCAAAGGGGCCAACTGGGGCTCAGAGAGGTGGAGAGATATTCCTGTCACTGACAGCTGGAACGGGGCCAACTCCCCAGTGTGTCATAGGCGGGGGGAAGTGCTCACCTTGTGAAGAGAAGGTCCAGCACCTGTTTTGTTGTTGTTGTTCAGTCACTTAGTCTGACTTTTTGCAACCCTGTGGATGGC
This sequence comes from Bos taurus, assembly GCF_002263795.3. Taxonomy (NCBI): domain Eukaryota; kingdom Metazoa; phylum Chordata; class Mammalia; order Artiodactyla; family Bovidae; genus Bos; species Bos taurus. Next base: position 12,736,289 of record NC_037355.1, on the reverse strand, counting down.
GGCACACTGGCTTTCCTGTGCTTCACTATCTCCTGGAGTTTGCTCAGATTCATGTCCATTGAGTCAGTGAAGCCATCCAACCATCTTGTGCTCTGCTGTCCCCTTCTCCTCTTGTCTTCAATCTTTGCAGTATCAGAGTCTTTCCCAATGAGTTGGCTCTTTGCTTCCATCAGAGTATTTTCCAATGAGTCAGCTCTTCCCACCAGGGGGCCAAAGTATTGGAGATTCAGCTTCAGCATCAGTCCTTCCAATGAATATTCAAGATTGATTTCTTTTAGGATTGACTGGTTTGATCTCCTTGCAGTCCAAGCGACTCTAAAGAGTCTTCTCCAACAACACAGTTCAAAAGTATCTATTCTTCAGCACTCAGCCTTCTTTATGGTCCAGCTCTCACACCCATACATGACTATCGGAAAAACCATAGCTTTGATTATATGGATCTTTGTTGGGAAAGTAATGTCTCTGCTTTTTATATGCTGTATAGGTTTGTCATAGCTTTTTTCCCAAGGAGCAAGTGTCTTAATTTCATGGCTGCAGTCACCATCTGCAGTGATTTTGGAGCCCAAGAAAAAGTCTGTCACTGTTTCCATTGTTTCTTCATTTATTTGCCATGAAGTGATGGGACTGGATCACTTTTTGAATGTTGAGTTTTTCAATGTTGAGTTTTAAGGCGGCTTTTTCACTCTCCTCTTTCCCCTTCATCAAGAGGCTCTTTAGTTCCTCTTTGCTTTCTGCCATGAGGGTGGTGTCATCTGCATATCTAAGGTTATTGATATTTCTCCCAGCAACCTTGATTCCAGCTTGTGCTTCATCCAGCCCCGCATTTTGCATCATGTACTTTGCATATAAGTTAAATAAGCAGGGTGACAATATACAGTCTTGATGTACTTCTTTCCCAATTTGGAACCAGTCCATTGGTCCATGTCTGGTTCTAACTGTTGCTTCCTGACCTGCATACAGGGATCTCAGGGGGCAGGTAAGGTGGTCTGGTATTTCTATCTCTTTAAGAATTTTCCACAGTTTGTTATGATCCACATGGTCAAAGGCTTTAGCATACTCAATGAAGTAGATGTTTTTCTGGAATTCTCTTGCTTTTTCTATGATCTCCAGTGAATGTTGGCAATTTGATCTCCGATTCCTCTGCCTTTTCTAAATCCAGCTTGAACATCTGGAGGTTCTCAGTTCATGAACTGTTGAAGCCTAGCTTAGCGAATTAATGCTTTTGAGCATTACTTTGCTAACATGTGAAATGAGTGCAATTGTGTAGTAGTTTGAACATTCCTTGGCATTGTTGTTCTTTGGGATTGGAATGAAAAAAGACCTTTTCCAGTCCTATGAACACTGCTGAGTTTCCCTAACTTGCCGGTGTATTGAGTGCAACACTTTAACAGCATTTATCTTTTAGGATATGACATTGCTTAGCTGGAATTCCATTACATCCACTAGCTTTGTTCATAGTGATGCTTCCTAAGGCCCACTTGACTTTGCACTCTAAGATGTCTGGCTCTAGGTGAGTGATCATACCATGGTGGTTATCTGGGTCACTAAGATCTTTTTTGTATATTTCTTCTGTGTATTCTTGCCACTTCTTAATATCTTCTGCTTCTGTTAGATCCACACCATTTCTGTCATTTATTGTGCCCATCTTTGCATGAAATGTTCCCTTGGTATCTCTAATTTTCTTGAAGAGATCTCTAGTCTTTCCCATTGTGTTGTTTTCCTCTATTTCTTGCATTGTTCACTTAGGAAGGCTTTCTTATCTCTCCTTGCTATTCTTTGAAACTCTGCATTCAGATGGCTATATCTTTCCTTTTCTCTTTTGCCTTTAGCTTCTCTTCATTTCTCAGCTATTTTGTAAGGCTTCCTCAGACAACATTTTGCCTTTTTGCATTTCTTTTTCTTGGGGATGGTTTGATAACTGCCTCCTGTACAATGTTATGAATCTCTGTCCATAGTTCTTCAGGCACTCTATCAGATCCAATCTCTTGAATCTATTTGTCACTTGCACTGTATAATCGTAAGGGATTTGATTAGATTTTACCTGTGTTGCATAGTAGTTTTACCTACTTTCTTCAATTTAAGTCTGAATTTTGCAATAGTTTATGATCTGAGCCACAGTCAGCTCCCAGTCTTGTTTTTGCTTACAGTACAGAGCTTCTCCATCTCTGGCTGCAAAGAATACAATCAATCTGATTTTGGTATTGACCATCTGGTGATGTCCATGTGTAGAGTCATCTCTTGTGTTGTTGGAAGAGGGTGTTTGCTATGACCAGTGTGTTCTCTTGACAAAACTGTTTGCCTTTGCCCAGCTTCATTTTGTATTCCAAGGCCAAACTTGCCTGTTACTCCAGGTATCTCCTGGCTTCTTACTTTTGCATTCCAGTCCCCTATGATAAAAAGGATATTTTTTTTCTTGGTGTTACCTCTAGAAAGTCTTGTAGCTCTTCATAGAACCATTCAACTTCAGCTTCTTTGGCATTAGTGGCGGGGCATACACTTGGATTACTGTGATAGGAATGGTTTACCTTGGAAAGGAACAGAGATCATTCTATCATTTTTGAGACTGCATCCAAGTACTGCATTTCGGACTCTTCTATTGACTATGAGAGATACTCTATTTCTTCTAAGGGATCCTTGCTCACAGTATGTGGCAAAAGCCCTGTAGGTGCCCAGGAATGTGGGGATGTAGGAGGGGGTTGCTGCCGAGGAAACAGGTACCAGGTTCCCCACCAGCATCTCTAGCCTATGTCTTTGGACACTTCACATCATGTAGGTCTCACTCCTGTCCCCTGTGGACACATTCTCCCCCTGGGGTGGAACATAGCAGAGACACAAGTCAGAGGCAGCACCATGGACACCAGGAAGGCAGGGGCTGGAGCTCAGACTGAGTCCCCGAGCCTCCAGGACTCAAGGCAGGAGGAGGGGCAGGAGTGCCCTCCACAGAATAAACATCCTGGTATCACGAGTGAACTGGCACTGGGCCATGGTTATGTGTGTTAGTGTCTTAGAGCAGTTTGTATTTGATAGCTCTCCATGTATTAACTGCATCATCCCTGTTGGTTATGAAACCATCCCATTCTGGGGATGAGAAGACAGAGGCTGATCCTGGGGTGAGAGGGGCTGAACCTGGGGTGAGAGGCATCAGGATTCTCAGGCCCACATGGATACCTGGGATGGAGTTAATACAGGATTAACTGTAGAAAAATGCAGAAAGGCTCCTTTCACTTTCATGAAGTGAAATTCTATCACAACCTCTTTCTGAGATTCCCACGTGGAGGTGAACAGTGATTTTTGCATCTGGACAAGTAGGGCGTGGGCTTCGAGGGGGCTTTGCAGAGCTGACAGTCCCAGGTTCCTTTGGGAGAAAGACTCTAGGAGGGACCCAGGGGAGGGCCAGGGTGGCTCTGGGACCTGGAACTTCCTGGGTGTAGGATCGCCTCCTGGCTAGCACTCACCCTGTGCCCGCCCTGGGCTCTGTTGCTCGTGTGGGGCTCCAGCCCCTCGTGCAGGGAGATGGAGCAGGGTGCTCTGTGGACTGGCTCCTGTCTGCAGTCCCATGAGGAGCCCTGTGAACAAGTGCCTGTCAGCCAGGCAGAAAGTCTCAGGGCCCCGGCCAGCTGTCTGTGGTGCTTCTCAGACCCCCAGACATCTCCCCTCCAGACACACGCCCACCACTCTCCCCACTGACCTCCACCGAGGATGCAGACACCCGACCACTTGAGGGCCTTGGATTCACACTGGCACAGAGAAGAGCACCTCAGGGATCCTGTTTCCCCACTGCCAGCCTGTCCTCAGGTGTGACCGTGACAGGACCACCAGGTCACCACGGAACCACCAACCTGTTCCTGCCCAGAGGGAGAACCTCCCCTCAGGTCCCACTTCCCCCCACATGGAGATGAGGGCAGCTGGTGCTGCCCAGGGAAGGCTCCCAGTGGCAGCCAGGCCTGGTGTGGCCAGCTCTAGGTTGCCTGGGGTTACCTTAGGTGACCTCCTGGTAAAGGACCAGAGGCATCCGGGTTGAGCGCTGAACCGCCTGAAACATCTGAAAAACCTCTCCCTCCAGGGTTTCCTCAAGCAGAAGCCCTGGTCAGTCGAGACACAGCTGGAGAACATCCTTCTGGATGAAGTCTCTCCAGCCGAGTGAGCCCAAGTGGCCGTGGCGCTGTTGCTAGGAGGTGGGTGCCTGGTTACAGGGTTCTGAGTTCTGTTAGGGTCTGCCGTCAAGGAAGTGACTTCACCTCCCGGGCGCCCCTTCCTTGGATTGACAGTTGATAACTCTGCACACAGCCCTTGGGATACTGACCTCTCATCCCTCATCCCCGCAGCCCCGGATCTCACACAGTTGCTCCACACAGCCCTCCACACAGCTCCCGGGAAGGGTCTGTGTGCAGCTCTGAGGAGACAGATCTGGGCCCAAACTCACCTCCCGATTCCTACCTGTTCTCCATCCTGGATGAGTCCTTGTGTCTCTCAAGGCCTGTCCGTGTCCCCACCTGCACACCAGGGATGATGCCCGCATGGACTTCTACATCCCTAGAAGTAGGACAAGACCTGGAAAATGTGGGAGTCTGTGTCTCAGGCAGGCAGTGCCTCCAGCCCCTGTGTATTCTTCTTATTACCCTCCTCATATCTGTCCCTCTTCTGATCCCACCTCATAGTCTTTATTATATACACTGTGCACCTGTGTATGTGTGTGTGGAGTGCTCACTCCAAAAGGTGAAAAGAAAACTACCCCCACATGGGGAGGGATAGGCATGAGCTTCCTAAGATCTTCCCTGGTGGCTCAGATGCTAAAGCATCTGCCTTCAGTGCAGGAGACCCAGGTTCAATCCCTGGGTTGGGAAGATTCCCTGGAGAAGGGAATGGCAACCCACTCTAGTATTCCTGCCTGTAAAATTCTATGTTCAGATGAGCCAGGTGGTCTACAGGCCATGGGGTCACAAACAGTCGGACACAACTGAAGAACTAATACTTTGTTTTTTTCAGTTTCCTAAGATCTTAGGGTTCCTAATTTTCAAAACAATCCCTTCATGGGACTCACAGCCTGGTAGGCTTGGCTTCTCTGGCTGGACTCACAGTGGGCCAGGGACAGATTGGGAGATGACAGGCTGCCAGCATCAGACAGACTTGACCATCTGATTTGCTGCTGCCTTTATGTCCCTGTCCTTTAACGGTCCTCCTCAAGACTGAGGCTGGCTGTCTCATTTTATCCAGGCCCAACTCCAGCATAAACAGAGACCACTTCACCAGGATGAAGAGGATTTTTAGTTAGCTGGAGGAAAAAGCTCCTCAGCCTCACCCCAAAATCCCGATAAGTAGTTGCTCCCAGTGACTTCATTAGGAAAGGGGGCTTCAGTTCAGTTCAGTTCAGTAGCTCAGTCATGTCTGACTCTTTGCGACCCCATGAATTGCAGCATGCCAGGCCTCCCTGTCCATCACCAACTCCCAGAGTTCCTGCTCTTATCTAACTTTATAAGTGTTTAACAGCAAGTTTTAATTGGCCCCAAATTGCCCTCCAGACATCCCTCCCCCGGCCCCCATATCCATGCAGCAGCAGCTCCATCTCACCACGTGCTCAATCCAGGACCCCAGGGCTCCATCTGCTCCCTCTTTCCTCCTCACCCCCACATGCAATCACCCCATCCATCCCCTGGCCTTGGAGCCCAAGTCTAGAATGCATTCCTCACCTCTCTGCCCTTCCCTCCCCTCTCCTAGTCCAGGCCACTGCAAACACTGTCCCTGATTCACTTTCTTCTGTTTCTCACGCTCTCTGATCCAGGAGAGATCAGAGATTTGAACAGATAGATCTGATCCTGTCACTCTGCTGACAAACAGGAAACCTATCAGCAGCACTCTGGGAAAAAGCTCCAGTCCTCAGCCAGACCTCAAGCCCCTCCTCCTGCCAGCAGACCCCTAGCCTGCTCCCCTCAGTCCAGCCGCACTGGTCTCTGGCTGTTCTTCAAGGATGCCCCCTCCCCAGCCTTCAAAAGCCCCAGACTGGGACCCCATTGAACTCTTTACCTGGATGGACTCCTCCTTCAGGTCTTGCTGGAGGTTGCTTCCAGTGCTCTCTGTTCCTCCCCCACGGCCATTTCCATAGTTCTGGGAGTTGTCCTTCTGGCCTGCTGGGCCCCAGTACTTGCCAGAGGATATGGCAGGAAGCTGGGACCCGAGGCGACCTCAGGTGCTCAGACCTGGTAATGCTTCAGCCACTGGTGGGCAGGTGAGAGCAGAGGGCTCTGTCGATGCCTGGTGACCAGGGACAAGAAGCCTCACAGTGCTTTCTGAGCCTTGCCACCTGACTGGTTTTCCAGTCATAATTTAGAGACCAAGAAAGCAAGCCAGAGCCGGGGTGTGCCTCCAGAGCCCACGCTCCTGCCCAGGCCTCGCCCCCTTCAGTCTCCTCGGTTGGTCTCTTAAGGATCAGTGCAAGGTGCAAATCCTGACTTCTGCTGTTCCACCATGTGGTTGGTATGGCTGTTGCATCATTTTTATTCTTTTATTAAATGTGCCCGGGACTATTCCAGAATCCAGGAGTGCCTGCCAACTTGGAGTTTACAACCTAGTGTGGGGAGACTGATTTATCGATACATTTACCTGGATCTAGACTCTCCCATCTGTCTCCAACTACTACCCCATCGCTCCTTGTCCTTAATGCAAACACTGTCAGATGCATGTCTAGACTCCCCTTCCACTGCTCTGATGAAAAGACCTATCTGGGAGAAGAACATTCTGGGTGTAACAAATAGCCAGTGCACAGGCATGTTCAAGGGATTCCAATAGGCCAGCATGCTGGGGTGCGTGGGAGGGTAGAGTGGGATGAGTCCTTGGAGGAAAGTGTAGTGGGAGGTGTGCTTTTCCTCCCAGGGAGGCGAGGGCAAGAGGGCTCCTGGCCCAGGAGTGGCAGGATGGACACCTAGTAACTGAATTTCTTTGGCTGGTGAAGCTGAGAAAAGACTGCAGAGAACAAGAGATGAGTCTTGGGACCATTAGGGGCTATTGCAATGGGCTGAGAAGAGGCTGGATTCTGGTTCTAAGTGGAAGACAGAACAGACAGGATTTACTGTTTGAGGGGATGTAGGGTTCGAGGGGATCTCAGAAGTTTCTGACCATCAGAAAGGCTGGAATTATCCGAGTGTCAAAGACAGTTGGAGAAGCATGTTTGGGGAGGGGGAGATGAGGAGCTCACCTTTGAACATGACCACCTTTGAAGTGAGTAGATGGCCTCTAGCAGTGATGCTGGTTACATGCTGAGGATACAAGAGCCAGGAATTCACAGGAGATCTAGTCTGGAAATCAAGGTTTGGGAGACTCGGGCAGATGGCATTTAAAGCCCTGGAACTAGCTGAGACCATCCAGAGAGTGAAGGTGAAAACAAAAGAGTAAAACATGTGGCTGTTGTGGGTGGGGTGGAGAGTAGAGTAGACTGAACTGGAGAAGCCGAGAGGTAAGAGAAAACCAGGCATGAAGCTGGAGGTGGGTAAGGCCCTGTGAAGGGAGTGTTTTCTGGAGAAGCGGATGGCCATCTGGATCAAATGCTGGCGGGACAAGATGAAAACTGAGGTGGGAATCCCAGGTTTCAGCAACATGGAGGCCACGAATAACCCCGACAGGACAGCTGGGTAAATGGTGGGGGTGAAGTCTGAGTGGAGTGGATTCTAGAGAGAACCAGAGGAGCAGGTGAAGGGGAGTCTAGACAAGTCTCTTGACAGTGTTTGTTTTAAAGGGGAAGAGAGTGGGGTAGCAGCTAGAGGGAGGTGAATATACTGATGCAGGACAGAGGAGAGGGGCTGGAGCCATGTCCTAGAGTGGAGCGCTCAACTTCACAGGAGCTAGAGCCCCTCACACACAGAAACAAGAGAGCGAACAGCCTGGTGCACAGATGCAGCTGGTGCTGGTGGTGGGCGCTTGTCCCCATCCCCTCTCTCTTTTTATTATTTTCTAACTTGTGAAATATATTTACAGAAAGGTACACAAAACACATATATACCACTTTCCTAATGATGTAGGTACCTGTGTAACCATCACCTGGGGTTAAAAAAAATAGTAACACCTCAAAAAAATCTTCCCAGTGCTTCTCTCCAGTTAGAATCTTTCCTTTCTGCCCTAGATGTATCACCAATCTGCCTTCACTGATGTTATTTTAAAAATAATTTTGCCATCTAAATGTACTCTGGAACCATCTGGGCTGTTATTTAACTTTGTTTTTTAAAATTTTAGTTAATTTTTCCAGCTTTATCAATGTATAATTGATGAATAAAATGTAAGCTATTTAAAATGTATAGTGTGATATTTGATATGAGTATACATAGTGAAATAATTCTCATTTTAATTAATACATCTGTTACCACACATATTTACTTTCCTTTAGATAAGAATATGTAAGTTCTACTTTCTTAGCAAATTTTAACTATATAATGTAGTGTTATCAACTATATATAGTCACCATGTTATACATTAGATCCTGAGACCTTATTCATCTTATAACTGAAGGCTTATATCCTTTTAGCAACCTCTCCCTATTTCTTCTACCCAAGCCCTGGGAACGACTGTTCAAATTTTTCACTCATTTTTAAAAATTGGGTGGGTTGCTATTTTAATTCTTTATTGTTGCATAAAAAACACCCCAAAACTTAGTGGCTTATCACCAACAATAATGTACCTTGTTCACAAATCTTCAATATGAGCAGGGCTTGGCCTCAGCTGGGATGATTCAAGGCTGGGATCTGAATTAGCTAGACAAGGGCTTTCTCACAGCACAGGGGTCCAGATACTGTCAGATTTCTTATAGAGCAGCCTGTTCCCCCCAAACAAGCACTGTAAGACATCCGGCTTGGAGCTGCAAGGCTTCTTCTGATCTAGTCTTGCAAGCCCTGTGCGTGCTAAGTTGCTTCAGTTCTGTCGATACTCTGTGACTCCTCTGTCCATGGCATTCTCCAGGCAAGAATGCTAGAGTGGGTTGCCATGCCCCACTCCAGGGGATCTTCCCAACCCAGGGATCGAGCCTGAGTCTCTTACATCTCTTCCACTGGCAGGCAGGTTCTTTACCACTAGTGCCACCTGGGAAGCCCTTGCAGGTCCCAGGTGTGTTCTATTCATCAGGCAAGTCACTAAGGCCAGCTAGATTCAAGGGAAGGGAAATTAGATGTCACCTTTCACTGTGAGGAATAGCGAGGAATGTTTATTTCCTGCAGTTGCAGTTTCTTTTTTCTTATTGATTTATAGAAGTTCTTCATATATTCTGTATTTGCCTAAAGTCATTATATGTTTTGGAATGCTCTCTTCCATTAGCTGTCTTTTCAGTCTCTTTATATCTTTCCCCACTTTGTGGCTAATGCTTTTTGAATCTTAAGAACTTTTTCTCTCCCTCAGGGTCATGAAAAAACTCTCTTAAAAAAAGCGTTCCAACTTCTATCTCTAAAGGCTTTCTATGCCTTTTTAATTTAGGCCTTGAATCCACCTTTATTTTAGTGTGTGGTGAAGTAGAAGTCTTTTTCCCACATACATGTTTAAGTGCCACTGATTCAGAAGAATATAATTTTCTCACTGTCCTAGTGTGCCGCTTTTGGCAGATATTGACCATTTGTGTGTGTAAATGTCTTTTTTATTAGTCTGAATGTTTCCTTGGTATCTGTCTTGGCAAGAAGTTTCAAGCTCATCTTGTACATTGCCTGCCTAAGACTAGAATCAGCTATTTCTTCAAGATGACTTGGTTTCCTTTATTAAGAAAGGAATCCTCCTTGCTGCTGGCTTGATCACTGTTTTTAGTTCTTTCCCATGGGAAGAATTAGAAATTACATGTATGGTAAAATACTCTGAGTGTATATTGATACATCCAATTCAAATAGAAACTGTATAGCTTGACACCAGAAATAATTAAATTTGAATATCTAATTAGTCACTTGTTTTATCTCAACTTATGCACACACAGGTTCAGAATAATAATATCCCTAATACTACACAAGACATAGGATATACAAATAAGTGGAATGATATTCCATCCTCGTGGATTGGAAGAATTAATATTGTTAAAATGTCCATACTATTTAAAGAAATCTATATGAGTCAATACAATTCCTATCAAAATTCCAATGCATTTTTTCACAGAAAAAGGGACAATAATCCTCAAATTTGTATGGAAACACAGAAGACCCTGAACAGCCTAAGCAATCCTGAGAAAGGAAAACAAAGCTGTCAGCATCACATCCCTACTTTCAGAATCTATCACAAAGCTGTAGTAATCAAAGCAGTATGGCATTGTCATAAAACCAGATGCACAGATCAATGCAATGGAACAGAGAGCCCAGAAATAAACCCACATGTATATGGTCAAGTAATTTACAACAAATATGGCAAGAATATACAATGGGGGAAAGGACAGTCTCTGCAATCAATGCTGCTGGGAAAACTGGACAGCTACACATAACACAATCAAACTGGACTTACATCATACACAAAAATAGATTCAAAATTGTTTAAAGTCTTGACTAAAAGACCTGAAATTAGAAACCAGCTGGTAAAGGACCAGCTCCTTAACATAAGTCTTGGCAATGAATTTTTGGATCTGACTCCAAAAGCAAAACACACTAAAGCAAACATTGACAAGTTGGGATTTCATCAAACTAAAAAGTTTCTGCACAGCAAAGGGAAAAAAAGGAAACAGCCATAGGGGAGGGGGGCAAGATAAACATTTCTTTGAAAAAGAGAAAAATAAAATCTCCTTCAAAGTATTATAAAACATTAATAAACAGAAACATCAAAGGGAGTTGGGAGACCAGAAGCAGGTGCTCTCAAGCTCTGTGAAGACAGCAGAGTACAGCAGGAAGAACTCCTCTCCTGGCAAGGACTTGGCCTCTGAGAAGCCATGGACTCTGTGTACCGGAGCCCTCCCAACTTTCTTTGCCCCTCAGGAAAAGTTTTCCCCTTCCCTTGTGTCGGAGGGCTTTCATGAAGCTTGCCAAGGTTGCAGATCCCAAATAAATCCATCTTTGCTGTAGAAATAACTGGTAGTCTATTTGTGTTAGATCCACAGCATATATCTAGAAACATTTTTCTTCATATGCATATGAAAATTAGGATTGTGTGTGCATAGATAGTTAATATATGCTTAATTCATAGTCCTAAATACAGGGTATTGCTTTGAGTTACAACAGCAGCAATGTTCATGATGAAAGTTCTAGTGCATGTAAAAGAGAGAAGTCAATGCAAATAACGGTCTGTTTCAGAATTTTCCCTTCAGGGTAAATACTCCACCCTTTTATACAATAAAAAGCTGTTGCTGTATTATCGACCTTGGATTAAAAAGAAAACCAACCACATTCTTTGTTTATTTATAGTTTTATTTCCTTATTTCACTATTAAACTTAGGGGATAATATCACCATAAAGTTGCAGGCATCATTTTATAGTACAGACAATTGACTTGTTTTTAGGAGAAGGAATAAAAATGGCATATGACATATCTAAAAAGACTATTGAGGAAGTGCTGGACACTAGGAAATAAAAACAGGTAAAATTCAGTGCCTTTGAAAGATGGGGACACTAGTTATAGATGCAACTATGATACATGCCTTTTGCTTACAAAGCAAATATATTGCCATCTCTTTGGACAGTGGTTTCTACATCCTCATGAATTAGAAGGATGTGAGCATCACTGAACACTTCATAGACATTTCCCAGAAAGCTTTCTGCCAAAAAATATCAATGTGCTAATTCACTGCCTTGGAAGCCTATTTTAATTAAATTTTCTTCAAACCTGCACCAAACTTAGACAGTTCCCATGTGTTTGAAAAGAGGAGGGGAGTATTCCTTGAAAATGTCACCTTCCCATAGCCCTAACCACAGGCCCCAAAGAAGTTTCTCTGGAGTGTTGTATGTAGGAGGCTGAAAATACCCATGTGTTATATAAGGAATGAATAGTGGATATGAAGAGAGGGCTTTTGTTCAATGCTTGCAGAACAGAATAGATTCTGTCCTAACTTTCATGCCAAGCAAAACTACATGCAAGGATGTTTTAAGCCAAACTACAGAACTTCACCTGTACAAACAGAAGACCTATTTATAGACTCTCCAGGCTCTCCCAATATTTCACTTACTAGGACTAAGTAGAGTTGAGTAATCTGGTAAAAAGTTTCTGAATACTAGAGATCAAGAGTGGATTTTCCTTCTTCCCTGTCCTCTTAATTATATTTATTTCTTCAAATCTATTAAAATGTTTCTCCTTGTTGCTTAGTAATATTTTATTAGAAAATCATCATCTGAATGAACCATTTTTCATTTAATTCACTTTCCCAGCCCAATGACCTCTGGCTGCAGTTGAAATGTGGGGCATGATGTGCATGTAATTCTGATAACTATTTGCTGTATTAATCATAAAGAGTTTATTAAACATTCAACAACATTTATTGAATGTCTACTGTCTGACAGATACTGTGCTAGCCACAGGATGAATAAGACCCGCTTTCTATCATCAAGGAAATCACAGAATCTAGGATAAAAATAGTTTGGGATTTGGAATGTAAATTACAGAATTAATAAGTATTTTGGATTTCAAGAAAGAACAAAAATAAACCTTTATAATCTGGGGATAATATTTTAGGATAAGGTTATTTGGGTAAGCGAAGTGTTATTAATACTTCTCTGCAACTGAGGGTATGGCCTGCTTTTCCCTTTACTTTTCATGCAGAATTTCTCATGCAACTCAGATGAGAGCCACTTTGGATTTGGGTGAATATTTGGGGGGTATGCCAAGCCAGGATAAGAGTGGTAGACTCTATTGAGTCTTCCTGATTCTATCAGGGCAACTACAGTCATCAAATTATACAACTGTTTGGGGGTCCACTTCCATATGTTCAAGTGCACTGTCCATCTCTGTGTGATGCAGTACATGTAATGTGTGTCCAATTAACCATAAGACTAACACTTGCCTACTTTGAAATGCAGTGGCGAAATATTATGCATTTACAAACTTACGTTGAATATAGTTATTTTATGAACTTGTTTTTCTTTATCTATTTTTATAATCTCAACATGAGCCTCGTTTCTCAGATAGAAAAAGGAAATGTAATTCCCGGTTCTAAAGAGCTCTCAGCTACTATGCTGAAACCAGTCTCTTGGGTCTGGAATACAAGGCATGAATCCTGGTAGAGACTGAGTTCCTACAATATAGAGTCATAAAAACACAAGGAAAGTCAGCCTAACCTAGGACTGTAAAGGGAAACAGAAAATACTCTTTTAGAGGAGGTGGTATTAATACAAGTAGAGATGTCAGATTGAAGAAACGATCACTATTTTGGGTATTTTGTTCTACAGTTTCAGTCCATTTTGAGAAATGCCACCAACAAAACAAAACAAACACCAGCTACCCAGCAACTCTGCTTTTAAGGTTGTCAGGCCTTAGGTGAGCATCCTGGACTGAGGTATTTGCAACAAAATTCTAGGTTTATCCACAAATTGGAGAGTTCCTTAGAGTTTGCTGTATTGAAATATAAGGAAATAACTCTAATGGATATATAAAATCAGAATGCTTCAAGTGTTCATCAGACAAATAATTTACATTCATCATGGTAGTTATTTACCTAATGCCCTGCCTCAATTTAACATGTGTGATACAAGAAGGCAAATTAAGATGCTTTTATGTTGCTAATGAGTAGGAGCAGATGGAGATGACCCAGTGAGTTTAAGGGTAAGTGACAAGCATGGCAGAGGACACGTAATTACTTGTTGACAGAACTGGGCTAAGAGTTCAGGGTTCCTCATGCTAAGTTCAGAGCTTCTTTGAGGACCTTCACTTGTCCTCTGAAGCTGCTGTGATGAACTGTCCAGTTTATTAACTATATGTCCCCGTCTGGGAATCTTCTCTACTCGGATAAGTCTTGGGGCACCCAGAATGATCCCCAGGTTCTGCCTCTGCTCACATCGTCTCCAGCAGGCTTCTCCACTGTGCCTGAGCCTTGGTGTCCTTTCCCTTCCTAAGATAGATCCGAGGCAGCTAACTCTGCACCAGAGCTGTGCACCCCCTTCTCACAAGTGATGCACAAAGGGCTCTCACCCCATCCCAGAGCAAGGAACTTGCCTATCTGTACACAGAGGGGGTTGACAAAGAAAGCTGCCATGCCTTCTAGATCTTTAGCTCCTGCAACTTCTAAAGCTTATGCTTTCTTATCTTTTTTTTTTTCTACCAGAATCTAGAACTATTATATGTGAAAAAGTGAATAGAAATGGAACTTATTTGGAGATTCAAGGCTAGATTTGAAGTCAAAGATGATTCAGGATAATACAGAGCACTAGAGAAAGGCCACAGGTAGGTGATGGATAAAAGACAGCAGTGAAAGTGAAAAGTGAAAGTGTTAGTCACTCATTTGTATCTGACTCTTTGCGACCCCATAAACTGTAGCCTACTAGACTCCCCTGTCCATGGAATTTTCCAGACAAGAATACTGGAGTGGGTTGCTATTCCCTTCTCCAGGGGATCTGCCTGACCCAGGGATTGAACACAGTTCTCCTGCATTGTAGGCAGATTCTTTACCATCTGAGCCACCAGGGAAAAGGGCAGAATCAGGGGGAATACAGGATCATAGAGCTCACTTCTCTTATCTAACTGGTAGACCCTGGAGAATAGAGAATGGAAGAACATGTGTGCGTATGTTGGGGGTGGGGGTAGATTCCTCACATGTAGTTTATTTAGGATTTATTCTTTTACTCTCTCAGTTTTACATAATCATGAAAACTCTGCAAACCTCATTCTTATGGAATGAAGCAATTTGATTCCCATTTTGGGAATGATCATATGTAAATGTTGAATACCTTTGCTAGTGACAGTCCTTTGAGAAATGCATGGTCCAGTTCTAAACATTTCACTACATCTTTGATTATACTTCTAAATTCTTTGTGTTCAAAATAATTTTTCTTATTTTCCTTTTCTGATAATGATCTAAGAGTTGGACATACATTTCCGTAAACAGAGTCAGTGGGACATACATTTCTAAAAACAGAGTCAGTCAGTATGTAAAAGCAGTTTTCACCCACAGGAGATTTAAAAATAATTCTATAATTAAACCAGTAACACAAAAAAGAGAGCTGATGTCTTAGATGTCTTTCATTTCTTCCATTATCAGCATCATAAAGGGACAAGATTCAGGAGATAATCATGTTTGAGTAGACCTGTTATTAAACTTCACAGTTCCAGTAAAGCTTAGGGATTCTCCGTGTGTTAATTTTAATTATATCTTTTAAAAATACAGGTATTGGCCTTTCAAGAGGGAGGCAAGATAGGAGTTTCAAAGAGAATGGGAATTACTGATGTACAGGGAGACTTGAATCAGCATTCACAAATTTATTAGTGCCAGGCCAACGTGAGTAATAAAATATAGATGCACTTGTTCACTAGACATTTCACAGGTTGATAACATAACATTCTGTAGTCTGCTACACACGTTAGAAAATAGTCTCTGTTTTTTCTTACTCTTTGGTCAAACGTGGGCCAAAAAACCCCACTCTTTCAATTACGCAGATTTGCTTTTTTCCCCTTGTCATGTGATTTCAAACACACTGGTGGAGGGTTGCTTTGATCAGTTCCCATCAGGTTTAACTAGAACAGTATTAGACCGTTACAATAAAGTTGCGGTTGACTTTTTACTATCTAGACAGAGTTAGGTACCTCCTGACACCAACAGGATGACTTTTTCCTCTTCTTAGCAACAAGAAAGCACAATATACCCTACTCATTGCTCAAATGGACCTTAACAATCACTTTCAAGGGACACACCATTACTGAAGACTGAAGAGTAATATTTATCAACATTAAATAGACACTTGGTGAAATATGCATAAATATGTCTTCTTATAAACATAACACGAAATTAAATAGTTCAGGAACACAGACACCATTGAGTACAGTCCCACTGTTGTCACAATCTGCTGTAAACACCAGCTCACACTGAAAACAGAAGCAGCTTCTAACCTGGCTCCGGGTTCACGACACAGAGACCCTGTACAGACAGAAGATTTCTCCTCAGCCCCCCGCCTCCCACCCCTCCCACTCCCCACGCAGCCCCCACAAAAGGAGAAAAGGAACCTCAACAACTATAGCAGCAACACAGATGACAGCCACAGCAGCGCCCCTCCCCCCAAAAAAAGAACAGTTAGCATTTGGGTCAATTCAGAAGAGAACACAAAAATCACTTTTTAGAAATGTACTAAAGAAATCAATTTGCAGCAATACTTTTCAGAGTGTAATACTTTCTTCAGAGGATTTGGGACTTGCCAACCCCCACCTATTCTGGGTGAAGGTCACACAATGAACACCAGAAAGCATTGGTCACAGCAAAGTGACAAGAGGTTTAAGCCCTTTCGCATTTAAAGATGCTGAGTAGCAAAAAATCGAATCCTGTGTTCCTCTCTGGCCCTCACGAGGTCTCTTCTGCTTTGCCCCAGATAATGTTGTGCATGAAATTCAAATGTGGCACTATTATTAAATTTCAAGCAGGTAAGATAGCAAAGGTTTTGGTTGGAAACATTCAGATTTGGACCATTAAATTCAAAGCCACGGATGTGACTCATTGTTTGGGCACAGAGGGGGCCCCCATTTGATTTAGCTTTGTTGAGGGTGTCAACAAAGGTGAAAACTTACTCAGAATCTGGTCAGACCATGGTGCTCATCTGACTCGCTAGGCTGACTGTCCTACACAGATCAGCCCAGAGAGCCTGGCTGCTGTCTGCTGCCTGTTCTCCAGGAAAACAGCCCTGATTTCCAAAACACTACTGGGTTTATTTCACTTTGACATTGTGTTAGGATCCTAGAGAAACTTTAGTCACCAAAGTACTGAAAGCATCTATTGCCGGAGTAATTTGCCAGTTCATTAATTCCCATTATATTATATACACTACGTGTGTGTGCGTGGAATTCACACACATACACACACACACACACACATATATATATATACACATATATACTTATATATCTTTTATTTGTACGAAACTTGAACTGCACAAAACAGTACTTTGCAAGAATCAAGTCCACAAAGAGAGCTTAATGACACACCGATGAGAAGACAGGGAGCTCTACTGGGACGAGGAGGTGCTGTTTTGCAACGTATGAAAGATTTTCAGAACCATGGCTTCACTAGCCTGACATGTTCCATGTGGGATCCGATGGACACTTTGGGGATCCTTGGAGAACATGTGACAACTGGGCCAGTTAGTTATGCTCACCGGGATTCCAGAGCTAACGGGAATTAAAAGACCCAGGCAGACCAATCTGGGTGTGTAATTGCTATGAAAAAATTATTTCCTTCTCTTTAAGAAAAAAACAAAGTCTATTTCAGAATAAATTCCTTCATATTCAGTAATAAGCTTACTTATTTTTGGCTGAACAGGTATTTGACTTTTGATATTAAAATGGGTTTATTTAATGGACCGGGAAACAGGCAGCTTCTTTCACGTCTGGGTGATAAAAACATGTTTATCAGTGCCAGAGACGACCCCCACCCTCGCCTTACTCCCTCCTAAGGTTTGTGGGTTGATGTGTGCGTATGGTGACGGCTATTGAACGCACCCCATTCTATAAGGCCTGCTCAGGCACCCGCTTGTGGAAAATGACCGACTGTCTCTGCTGGTACTGCTGCTTGCGTCTCTTCCTCTTGTCACACTGACACAACAGCAGCATCTTGAAAGTGTTTCTGAATGTTTTGTTGCACAGGGCATAGCACACGGGGTTCACGGTGCTGTTGATGTAGCACAGCCAGTAGCCCAGATTCCAATAGGTTTTGGGGATGCAGCTGTCACAAAAGGTGTTCACTAGAACCATGATATTGTAGGGGGTCCAGGTGATGATGAAGGCAAGCAGGATGGCGCTGAGGGTCTGGGCCGCTTTCTTCTCCTTGATGAGGGACATCCGTTTCCGCTTAGTGATCTGGCTTCTGGTCTTCAGAGCAAACCTCTTGGCCAGTGTAGCTTCCTTAAAGGATAGAGGTAGAGTGGCCGTGGTCTTCCCCACCGAGGAGTTGACATCAGAGGCCTTGGCTGTGTCCACGGCAGACTCTAACTGGATGGGAAGCTTGGAGAAGCTTTTCTGAAAGCTGCCTCCATCGTCCATGCTCTGCTGGGTCTGAAGTTTGCTGGGTTTCCTCTCCAAGCCCACTGAACCCAGCTCCTCCTCCGGCACCTGCAGGTTGTCTGATGAAGGTAGTTTGGTGGAGTTGAGGATGGTGCTGTGACCTGGGAGCTTGAGCACGATGGAGTAGATGGCTCTGGTCTCTGAGCCAATGTCCTCCTCGTCGGAGGAGGCGGAGTTCTCCAGGGAGGCAGCGGCATCATTGTTATTCCAGCTGTCACTGCTGCTGTGGTCTTGGTCCATCTGCTCGGCGCTTGGCTTCCAACTCTTGGTCGTGAACCAGAAATGGCAGCGTCCGTACTTCCTCCTGGCTGAGCGTTTCATGCTCTGCTGCTGGAGCTCATAGCTGCTGCAGCTTCGAGAACTGCCCGTGGGGTGGACAAAGTTCTCCGCTTCGGCCTCTGTTCCAGAGGCTTGCAGCCCAGCAAGTTCTTTGGTACGTTTTTCAGTTTCCTTATAGATCCTCCAGTATAAAATAGTCATGATGGTGACAGGCATATAAAAGGCAGCAATGGCCGTTCCGAAGGTTATGGTGGGCTCGCTGAGGAACTGGATGAAGCACTCCCCTGGAGGCACAGTTCTCTTCCCAACAAAGTATTGCCAGAACAAGATGGCAGGAGCCCAAAGGATGAAGGAGATGACCCAAGCCAAACCTATCATCACACCAGCTCGCTTTGTTGTTCGTTTGGCTCGGTACGTGAGCGGCCTCGTGATGGAAAAGTATCTGTCGAAGCTGATGACCAGAAGGTTCATGACGGAGGCATTGCTAGCCACGTAGTCAATGGATAGCCAGAGGTCACAGGCCAGGTTCCCCAACGCCCATCGGTTCATGATGATGTAGGTAGTAAACAGATTCATCGAAATGACCCCAATAATCAGGTCAGCACAGGCCAGACTTAAGAGGAAGTAGTTGTTGACTGTCTTCAGCTGCTTGTTGACCTTGAATGCCACTATCACCAGGATGTTGCCAATGATGGTCACCAAGGCCAGGACGCCTGTTAAGAATGCAATGAAGACCACCTGCCAGATGGTATGACCTCCTAGAGGGTCACTGGTGGTGCCATTTGGAGAGGAGAGATTCCCAGCTGCCCGAGAAATGTTGTAGCTGCCAAAATGAGTAACTGTTCCTGGGGGCAGCCCTGTATCCGAAGGGCCGTGAATCCAGGAAGAGCTGATGTTCGGAAACAAGGGTGAGGTTGTATTGTTATTGTGCAAGGTCATGGTGACTCTCTGACATAGTCTGGGGAGAAAAGAGAAAAGATGGAGTCAGGACCGTTACTGCCCTCACTGGATTTGCTTTCTGCATTGCACCCTCTAAAAGACACGGAAGACCTATCACTGGATGATATGCGTGCCCCCAAGGACTGTAGCCCGCCAGGCTCCTCTGTCCATGAGATTCTCCAGGCAAGAATACTGGAGTGGGTTGCCATTTCCTTCTCTAGGGGATCTTCTCGACCCAGGGATGAAACCTGGGTCTCCTACACTGCAGGCGGAGTCTATATTCTGAGCCACCAAGGGAGCCCTATTAATATGAACCTGAGACAGACCTGCACATCAGGTTCATTCTCTCATTTTAAAGATCATGAGTTGTCAACTTTATTTCGATAAAAGTAAACAAATTAAATCAAGGTGAGGAGCACAGGGCAGGCACAGATCGATTTGTTCGAGGTAGCACAATTAGCTGGTGGCATGCACTGAGCTTTGTGTTTTTTTCCTCCACATTTTCCACATTTCTACAGACCACAAATACTTCCACACAATGGCGCTATCAAAAAACTCTTCCTTCCTTCTCATATTTTGAAAAGTAGGGGAAATATTATAGATGCAATTATGATATTCAGCACTGCTTTATTCTCATGCTACATGAGAAGTTGATCTTACTCATTTGCATTTTATCCACCTGGGCATTTACCTATCCCAGGCTTTAGACACTGCACCTCTAAGGGAATTCCAGCCATGTAAGCCTCAGTGGAATAAGCAACAACCAGCAAGGGGGGAAGTAAGCATATAATCACATCACTTTATAGTTTCTCTTTGACACACAGGAAGAAAAAGGAATGTACTGGTTCTTTGTAACAGTTGGGAACAGTATACAAGGCAGCTATCTTTTGCTTGATAATATGCAGAACCCTGACGAGACTGTTCTGAACTGAACAGTCTGAACCGAACCAGTTCTGAATATTTCTAGTAGTTAGATACGTTATCTCTAGTTATGAAAAAGCATTTAGTACCATATGCAATAAATAGTTGCAAAACTAAAATTAGTTCTTTGAAAAACAATTTTTTTTTTTTTTATTTGGCAGCACTGGGTCTTAGTTTCAGCAAATGTGATCTTTTTCAGCTGTGGCATGCAGAATCTTTTTTAAAGTTGTGACTTGTGGGATCTAGTTCCCTGATCAGGGATCCAACCTGGAGCCCTGGCATTGCAAGCAGAGTCTTAACCACTGGACCACACAGGAAGTCCCAGTTCTTTTTTATTTTTTAATTTTATATTATAGTTGATTTACAATGTTGTGTTACTTTCTGGTGTATAGCAAAGTGATTCAGTTATGCATACACATATATTCATTCTTTTTCAGATTCTTTTCACATAGAGGTTATTATAGAATATGACTAGAGTTCCTTGTTTGATATACAATAGGTCCTTGTTGATTGTTTATTTTATATATAGTAGTACATATATTGGAGAAGGCGATGGCAACCCACTCCAATACTCTTGCCTGGAAAATCCCATGGATGGAGGAGCCTGTGGGCTGCAGTCCATGGGATCGTGAAGAGTCGGAAATGACTGAGCAGCTTCACTTTCACTTTTCACTTTCATGCATTGGAGAAGGAAATGGCAACCCACTCCAGTGTTCTTGCCTGGAGAATCCCAAGGACGGGGGAACCTGGTGGGCTGCCGTCTATGGGGTCGCACAGAGTTGGACACGACCGAAGCGACTTAGCAGCAGCAGCAGCAGTACATATATGTTAATCTCAAACTCCTAATTTATCCCTCCCCCACCCACATTTCCACTTTGGAAACCATAAATTTGTTTTCAAAATCTGTAAGTCTGTTTCTGTTTTGTAAATACATTTATTTGTATCACTTTTTTTTTTTTTTTGCAATTGGTTCTGTCAATCAGTTGTTACCAAAATAAATAAATGACCAAGAATGGTTATAACGAATACATCTCTAGTAAGACCCTCTGTACTGTTAGGGAGAGCCTTAGGTTGAGACCTGCTTCAACCTCTTAGAACCCCCAGGCTTGTACTTTCACATCACAGCTGACTCTGGGATTCTCATACCACCAATCTTTGTGGACTTTATTCAGTGAATCATTCCTCAGTGAGTGTCATACCACAAATACAACGTATGAGAATCACAACAAGAATCTATTGAGACCGTGGTCTACCATGTTGCGGCTCTTGGTTAAAAGTGTTCACTGTAAATGTTTACAGTACAAATATGTTGACACGTGCACATGGTAAGAGTCCAAATTAAGCCTTTAGATACTGCAGGTAGGGGCAGCTCTCAAAGGAGTGCAGTGAGGTTCATAGCATGCCTTATGGAAACAGCTTAAGGAGTAGCAGGAAGATTCTGGAGTCCCAAAGGCATAGATTCAAAGCTTAGTTCAAAAACTTCCTGAGGGTGAAATCTTGGGTATTATTTAACCTCTTTGAGTCCCAGTTTCCTCACTGAGAAATAAGAATGAAACCTTTTGTATAATGGAATAAATTCAACCTAGAATCCAATGGTAACTGGTCAGGAAAGTTTCTCTCTCATCAAAGTTCACTTAAAAGTCTACATTCAGAAAACTAAGATCATGGCATCCAGTCCCATCACTTCATGGCAAATAGATGGGGAAACAGTGGAAACAGTGATAGACTTTATTTTTCTGGGCTCCAAAATCACTGCAGATGGTGACTGCAGCCATGAAATTAAAAGATGCTTGCTCTGTTATGACCAACCTAGACAGCTTATTAAAAAGCAGAGACATTACTTTGGCAATAAAGGTCTGTCTAGTCAAAGCTATGGTTTTTCCAGTAGTGATTGTATGGATGTGAGAGTTGGACTATAAAGAAAGCTGAACGCCAAAGAATTGATGCTTTTGAACTATGGTGTTGGAGAAGACTCTTGAGAGTCCCTTGGACTGGAAGGAGATCAAACCAGTCCATCCTAAAGGAAATCAGTCTTGAATATTCATCGGAAGGACTGATGCTAAAGCTGAAACTCCAATACTTTGGCCACCTAATGCAAAGAACTGACTCATTGGAAAAGACACTGATGCTGGGAAAGGTTAAAGGCAAGAGGAGAAGGGGACAACAGAGGATGAGATGGTTGGATGGTATCACTGACTCAATGGACATGAGTTTGAGTAAACTCTGAGAGTTGGTGATGGGCAGGGAGGCCTGGTGTGCTGCAGTCCATGGGGTCACAAAGAGTTGAACACAACTGAGCGACTGAACTGAACTGAACTGAAAGTACTTAGACCAGAGCTTGCTTATAATACATGCTGCATTAGTGCAGTATCTGCCATTTTATTTTCATTTTATTCTTTACTGAACAGTGAATTTACTTTGCTTTGGTGGTCAAAGAGCTCAACTTGATGCAATAATAAATGATAGAAGGAAATACTTATTACATAATACTTCCTACATGGTACACATTTTGCAAATTGTCATAAGCACTATCTTATTTAATTTTTAAAATAATATCATTTTTAACAGGAATTTGAGACCCAGATGGTTAAGTAATTTGTCTAAGAATCAAGCTAACGAGTAAAGGTAAAGGGACAGAGATTCATCCCCAGGTAATCCAAGCCTATTGCCTCTTTGTTTAACTGTGGTATTCCTCTGCCTCACCATCAGGTCATCCACACAACTGTGCTGGGCTTAGGTACTCAGTCGTGTCTGACTCTTTGTGACCCCATGGGCTGTAGCCCCCCAGGCTCCTAACTTGTCCCTCCTAACTGGGTACAATTCATTATATACCTCTTTAAAGTCTAATTGAAGAATATTTAAAGTGACTACATGTGGTATATATGTATCGTGTATACGCATATGTGATTGGACATATGTAAGCACACACACCTTTGCATTCATAAATACATTTAGATACATTCACTTCAGCACCATTTGCAATAGTAGAATATTGTAACTAGTCTAAATATAATGTATTATTATATTACAGAGAAAGTGAAAGTGAAGTTGCTCAGTCATGTCCGACTCTTTGCTACCCCATGAACTGTAGTCTACCAGGGCATTCTATCCTTGGGATTTTCCAGGCAAGAATACTGGAGTGGGTTGCCTAGTTTAAAAACTGTATAATCCATCACTATTTCCCCATAGATGAAATCTACATTGCACTAATTTCCAATGACAGGTAATTGCTGCGTTTTTTTTTCTTTATTTCCTTTTACTTTTCTGGGTTTTATTAGGTGCTGTCAGCTCATCTATATCTCCCAGCTCCCTCTCAAAGGGATGTCCGTATTTAGGAAGGGCTACATGTTGTTTGGGGTACTCAACAGCATTTACGATTTCTTCCAAGGTACATAGGGATTCCCTGGTAGCTCAGCTGGTAAAGAATCCGCCTGAAATGCGGGAGACCTGGGTTCGATCCCTGGGTTGGGAAGATCCCCTGGAGAAGGGAACAGCTACCCACTCCAGTATTCTGGCCTGGAGAATTCCATGGACTGTTTAGTCCATGGGGTCACAAAGAGTCAGACACGACTGAGTGACTTCTGCTTTCACTTTCCAAGGTACATATATGGAATGTCAATATGCTCTCCCTTCTCCATGCAGATCCCAGTTTGGCATAGTTCTAAAGGTGTTTGCCTTGGTACCTCCTCCACCGCACCTACAGCTACATATATGAGATCAGCCTTGTCTTTAGTGAGACACCTTTGCTCAATGACCTGCCTCGGAAATTAATGACCACTCTTCTATCAGGGGGCTGAGGATGCCTCTCCAAAGTGCTCCACTACGTTTGTTCAGATAAGGATTATTTTCATTCTATCACTCTTACTCACACATTTCTCTTTTTCAGACACCATACCTTGCTCATTTTTTATATACAGACAACCCCCAGATATTTGACTTTATAATGGTATAAAAGTGATATGCATTCCAGCAGAAATCATACTTTGAATTTTGATGTCTTCTCCAGGTAAGTGATATGAGTTATGGGATTTTCTCATGATGCTAGGCAGTGATGGAGAGCCACAGGTCTGTCAGCCGCATGATCAAGAGGGTAAACAACGGACACACTAACAACCATTCTATACCCAGGCAACCATTCTGGTTTTCACTTTCAGTACAGTATTCAGCAAGTAATATGAACCATTCAACTTCATTATAAAATAAACTTTGCATGAGATGCTTTTGTCCAACTATAGGCTCATGTGAGTGAGTGTCCTAAGTAGGTTAGGCTGCTGCTGCTGCTGCTAAGTCGCTTCAGTCGTGTCTGACTCTGTGCGACCCAATGGATGGCAGCCCACCAGGCTCCCTCATCCCTGGGATTCTCCAGGCAAGAACACTGGAGTGGGTTGCCATTTCCTTCTCCAATGCATGAAAGTGAAAAGTGAAAGTGAAGTCGCTCAGTTGTGTCCGACTCTTAGTGACCCCATGGACTGCAGCCTACCAGGCTCCTCTGTCCATGGGATTCTCCAGGCAAGAGTACTGGAGTGGGGTGCCATTGCCTTCTCTGAGGTTAGGCTAAGGTATATGTTAGGTAGGTTATGTGTATTACATGCATTTTCAACTTAACAACATTTTCAACTTACAATGGGTTCATCAGGAGTATCCCTATCATAAGTTGACGAAGATCTGTGCTCTCTGAACAGCTTTTATATTCCCACCACCTTTCACTCCACAGCTTCCTGGACACAGCAGCTAAGCCCCCTTGTCAGGGCTTCCCTGGTGGCTCAGTGGTTAAGAATCCGCCTGCCAATGCAGGAGATACGGCTTCGATCCCTGGTCTGGGAAGATCCCACATGCACAGAGCAACTAAGCCTGGGCACCACAATTACTGAGCCTGTTCTCTAGAGCCCGGGAGCTGCGACTACTGAGGCCACATGCTACAGCTACTGAAGCCCTCACTCCACAGCGAGAAACCGCTGCAATGAGAAGCCTGTGTGCCACAATGAAGAGTTTCAGCCCCTGCTAGCCACAACTAGAGAAAAGCCAGTGCAGCAACAGAGACCCCACTCAGCCAAAAATACGTGAGTAAATAAATAAATCAGTTGTGTTCAGCTGATTTTACATTCCTTGCTTCATCTTACTCCCACCTCACTCCAGTCACTGATGTGCTCTGAATCTCATGTAACTTTCTTCAGCACCTTTTAAAGTGCCTTAAATACTAAGTTTCCACTCCCATGTCATATGGAATTGATCACATCCTGCAGAACTATTTTCATCACTTATGCCATGCTGATATTATTATAAATAAATACCGTGGCTAATAATCCCAGTGCTTTATATAAAAAGATAATATATCAGTCTTCTTTCTTTTTTTTTTTTTGCTTTTTATCAAGACCATGCAATGGATGTCTATTATTTGTCTTTCCTTCAGTCCTTCTTTAGGAAGTGGCCTGTCATCTACAGAACATATTTCTGGATGGGCATCAATCACATGGTTCTGATTCCATAACCTTAGTTATGGGCCTGAAGAACATGCAAACAGGAGCAGTAAGAATAAATTTGGGGAGTTGATAGGGATGCTGGCAAGAAAGAGGGTAATTCTCTGTTCCTTGGGATTCCTGGGTGCTGCTGACTATTTATACCCACATGGAAAATTGGTGAAGCACCTAAGCACAGAGGAAAGATATGTGGGAAGGAGAGAGACGGGAAGGAACGTGAGGGAGCAGAGATGGTCTGATCATGATGACCTTCCAAACCTGGAGCAAGCCATTCCTGAAGTCAACCCCACCACTTTGAATTTGGCAGTGATATAAGCTAACCACTTCCTTTGCAGTCTGGTCTGCCTGAGAAAGGCTATTGTTAGCTGCCCCTGAAAGGGTCCTTATTAACATAACAGCCATGTGCAGCATCGACACTTTTCACTGGACCACCACTAGCTTTAGGTCATTAAGATCAGCGCTACTGAATTCAATAAGTCAAGACTCTGCCTTCCATGGACTCACACCTGAGATGAGAACCAGGACATGGATAAAATCATTTTCAAAAGCTCATAATTTTTAGGCAATGTCAAATTGCTCCCTGGAAGTAACACATTATGTTTACATTCAATATCAACTCATTTTACTCATCTGATATAATGGTAAAGAATATAAGTAGGAATTTTGGAAATCAGCCAGAGACCAATTCTCTCTTTCATTTCATTTCTGTGAATTGTCAGGAGCACCACAAGCTATATACTATTCCAGTCCAATTATGCTTTGTTGGAATACGGAATAAAAAAGAAACAAGAATTGAGGAAAGACACCTACAGTTTGGACCAGCTATCTATAATGTGTTCGTTAAATACCTGCCTTCGTGCCTACATTAGGGGCTTTTTGACTCATCATTAGAAAGCCTGTGAATCATGAACTGTTAAGTGATCTTTGATCTGAATTCTTTGGCATACTTACCAGTGGTAATTGTTCTTTTTATAATTCAACATTAATTCAATATCTAATATCACTTAAAATTTCAGATACCTCGTGTACTAGAACTATGCCTGAAAAAACAACGTGCATACCTTAATTGAAAAATAATGCTATTGGAAAAATGACTCAGATAGACTTACTGATACATGGTTGCTACAAACTTTCAATTTATAAAAAAATTAAATATCTATGAAGAGGAGTAAAGCTAAGTGCAATAAAACAAGATACACACCTCTTCCGGCCTAAATGGAGACTAATGTAGCCAGAAAAGCTCAGAAAGCTCAGAAATAAATCCATGTATATATGGTCATTTGATCTTTAAATACTCTTAGTAAAGACAGAGCTTTAGAGATAAGGTCTACTGAGCTGCAGACACATCGATCTTTGAGCATTAAGGGACGGTATAGTGGCCTAAACATTAGGCAAATGAGAAAGATCTTCTCCCAACCTTCACTCAGGTCCCTGTACCTGAGACATTTTCCATGATCTCTCTGGATTCCGTGTCACCGTTCCAGATTCACCTACTAAAAGGGATCCTTCTGCTCTGGGAGGATGTCTTACTGGTGTACGGTTTGACATCAGAAAAACCTGATCAAAAGTTCATAAGGAGTATAATAAAAATATTAATAAAAGTCCTTATTTGATATGACAGTCACTTCCCTTTCTTCCTGTATAGCTATCATTTTATAAGTAACATGTGACTTTCTAAGAATCAGGGTTCTAGGTGAGACTCAAATGAAACAATGATAAACCTGGACTTAACGTCTTCGGTTTAAGGTGCTTTTTCTGAAAAGAGATGATCACTTCTATGCTCCACACTCTCTTCCTCATCCTGACTCAACAGCTTATATGCTGTATAGGTAGTAAATTTTGAGTCAAGAGAGTTCAGAGCTGACTCTCACTGAAGTGACTTATGTCAGAGAGGAGGCGAGCTAAGGGAACTTTGTTTTTGAATGCTCAAGAATAAACAGATGTTGGGACCAGAGATGCCTGTAAGCCTGCTGCTTTAATACTTTATAAGTGGTCCCAGGCAGGAATTCTAGGAGCGCAGCCTGCATAAGGGCAAAGAGGTTCATCCAGTAGGAGCGGAAGTGGGCAGGGGGCAGGCTCTAGGTCCCCTCTGGGATCTATAGCAGGTTCCTGCCCTGTTCAGGTGGGAGCTGGTAACTGGGGTCCTGGGACATTTAGAGCTTTGCTATTGAAGTGGTCCAGGGCCCAGACCCCAGGCAAAGGAGTGCAAAACAACATAATCTGCCCGTGGGTGAGATCAGCACCATCGAGAGCCCTCCTGGATTCTGGGTGGAGGACAGTTGTTTCATATGGGTTAGTTACAACTGTCCATACAGGATGGTTCTTGATTTCATCTCTCAGTGTATATTTTCCTAGATCGTTTTCACTACATTCTATCTAGGAGCACAAGCAGAATGGATTCACTTAGTTTTTTTAAAAGTCAGGAGTTATTAAGTGGGCCAGCATGAGAATAAACAAGAAAATAAATAGAATTGAATAGGATATACCAGAGCATGAACCACATAATGACCTAAGTATTGTTTCACAGAAGTTCTGTTTAGCATGTGCCCACACACACACACACACAAACATGTATTCAATACACAGTCATGATGTGAAATGTGTTATATTTGAAAACCACTGCAGTGGATAATTTGACATCTTTTATTTAAATTTAAAATAAGACTGAAAGAGAAAACATCAAAGAACAATTTGAGAGTACTAAGTTTAGGGGAAAGTGAAGAACAATTGTAAGAAATTTCTTCCCTTCCCCCTAGTTGTGGAATAAAAAATATTTGGGGTTAAACATCTGTAAAATATACAGATGACTTTTAAAAATTAAAACAAAAACACATGCTTAAATATCTGATATGAAAACACATGTGAAAGTTCTTAGAGAATCCTAAAAGGCCAATATAAATCTGAAGACTTTTTAAATAATGGATTCCAAGGAGACGAACTTTATTTTCTCCAACCATTCTGGCAGCTCATTCTGAAAAAAAGACTGAGGCTTCTCAATTTTTAAACCTCCTGAACTCAGAAAAAAATGTGTAACTTAATTTTTAATATAAGTCTGAATGAGTTCGACTATTATTATTGTTTTAATCATGAACGGAGGAAACCAAAAATATCTTTGCAATTCACAAACATGCTTTTCTTTAAGACCAAATATTTAGTGCTTCTTCCATATTTGGAATCCAGTACACATCATGTTGCAGGGATTGTTTTGAGTGTCTCTTGGACTGCTTTCTTTGCTAAGAGTGTGTCTCTGTTTTCTGTCACAATTACCACAGTATTCAACAACTGAAATGACTTTCCCAAAGCGAACTTGGTCGCACACAGGAAATGCCATCGCTGACCACTAGGTGGCAGAGCTGACTCGGAGAACAACCACTCCTGCAGGCGCCAAAGCGCCGCCTGTTTCCCCAGGCTGGTGACAGGGAAACTTGAGCTTAGTTCAGTCACGCAGTCCGTGGAGGATATCAAACAGGATCAACACACGCTCGGCAATCAAACATGTCTTTAAAGGGCATCCAACCTTTTCAGACGCGCACAGTCAGAATCAAACTCTGTGAACTTAGCTCGTGTGATTCATTTCAAGCCGCAGGGAGGACAGATGAGCCCTAATATGGTGCAGTCGCTCCTGGTGCAAACAGAACATCTCAGAAGCCAAAACTGGAACAGAATTTCATTTTAAAAGGACAAAGCTTGTTTTCAAAAAGTGGATGCATCGTGCTGCTTCCCTTGGTTGCCGCCTTTCATAGGTTTTATTCAATTCGACAACAAAAATGAAGGATGCTTGGAAAAGTTCTTGCATCAGCACTGCCTAGGCATAGCAATTGCTACTAAAATAACATGATTTTACCTCAAAAACAAAAGCTTAAGCAGGACTAGTGGTCGTCTGCCTCAGTACGCCCAAGCCTAAAATCTCTGTTGTTAGAACTTCTAGAGATATGACAAAAAATGAGAAAACATAGGTGAAGACGTTCTTCCTAAATATCTGTAAGCCCACTTTGCCCACTGGAGTCCACACACTCCTCATGTGGTCCTTTTCTGAGGGAAAAACAGGGACAATGTACAGCTGCTGGATTTGTTTCCACTGCAAACATTTATGACTGCAGATACGTTCAGTAGGGTTTCAACATTCTGCAAATTCATTGCTACTTATTTCAAAGACTGTGCTTCTATAATGCTATTAGAGCTAATATAATTGTAGAAATAATTCTGATTGGAAATCTTTTAGTGAAAACAGTCATTGGGGCTAAATATTTCTGACATTTTGGTTTACATTTGGAAAGGACACTTGGGAAGAAAGTGCTTTGGGCTTGATTTTGATGTCTAATGATTACTTTTTGGGCTTCTCTGGTGGTTCAGTTGGTAGAGAATCCACCTGCAATGTGGGAGACCTGGGTTCAGTCCCTGGGTTGGGAAGATCTCCTGGAGAAGGGAATGGCAACCCACTCCAGTATTCTTGCCTGGAGAATTCCATGGACAGAGGAACCTGGCGGGCTACAGTCCATAGGGTTGCAGAGAGTTGGACACGACTGGACAGCTAAGCACACAGTCCATGATTAAACTGGAGGAGTTATGACTTTTTTTCAAGGTCCACATTTATCAGAGTTATTTACTTTTTCATCTGAACACAGACTATACATCTGATTTCCTTATAAATGGAAGCCTGTATGCACCACCACCCCCTCATTCATCCATGTACAGAAGACTGTTTGCAAAAACGCAGAAGTAGAGGACACGGAGAAAACAGTGTAATGAGTCCTGCAACAGAGCCTTAGGGCCAGAAACAGACTGATTCTGCCACGCAGGCAAGCTGCCTGAGCACTCTGATCCTGCTTTCTCATCTATAAAATGGGGATTATCATTCTTGAGGATTGGATAGGATAGTAGAAAGCACTCAGAATAGGCAGATGGGTCCATGAAAGTTTCTCAAAAAATGGTTAAGATGAATAATTTTCTATGACTGTTTGATTTTATAGATTGGCTTTTTTCAAGGCTCACAAGAGCTGGCATTTGTTGAGCATAAAACATTTGTTGGTTGATTTCTCAAACCAGGGTGACTCTGCCCTATTTGGCAACATCTGGGGGCATTTTTTATCACAGTTTGGGGAGAACATGTTACCAGCACAAGGTGCGTAGAGGCCAGGAGATGCTGATAAACATCCTACGATGCACTGGACAAGTCCCTACAATACAGAATCATCCAGCCCAAGAGGTCAGTAGTGCAGAAGTTGAGAAACTCTAGCATAAAGAGACAACAGAGATGTAGAAAATGTTGCAACATTCCCTTTGCCAGGAAAATCTGTAAAACGTCCTGGCACTCACACACCTGGCAAACTCTAAGTCTCTTCCGGAATCAGCTCACATTTACTTTCTCTGGAAATCACACTCTCCACCTCTCCCCACCAGGATGAATCTCATATTCATTTATGCAGCTTTTCCACTCTTATTTCAGATAGTCAGTGTGTCCGAGGGCTTACTGCAGGCCTCGCATTGGGGACAGAGTTCTTGTTGTCCAGGAACCACTAGGAGACACCATCAACTAAACAAAATCACTGCCACGCAGAGAGAAAGGCGAGGCTACTTTGTGAGTGTGAGGAATATGAACTCCAGGCTGCCACGCACTAAAAACAGAACACAGCCTTCTGAAGACATGGCACAGCCTATGCCAAGTCCACCACTCAGTGGTCCTGCATGCCCTGCACATCCTGCCATCCCAGCACACAGCGATTCGACTTGTCTCCCTCGCTACACTGGAGGTTCCATCTTCTGCTACTTGACTTTTTACTCGGACATGCAGCATAATTTCTTTCCCAGAGTAGACCGAGAACTACTGCCTCCACCCAGCGTCATCACTGAGGTTGACAACATCATTGGACAGGCGAACTAAGAACAAGAACAGAAGGGCTCAGGGGATGCGCTTGGAGAATGTGAAGGTGGCTGGAAAGAAGAGATAGACATTGTATTTGCAACAGGCTCAGGGCTCCAGATGTAGAGAGTGCTGAGAAACTACTCTGGGATTCTCAAAGTGACCTTAGATATGGAGGCATCTGGCTGGGACTGACCCCAGAAAAGAGGATTTGGTGGAATCCATCTTTGTGAACTGGGAGAAGGTGAGGCTGGGAGAGAGGACCCTCCCCTGGACCACCAGGCTACTGTCCAGAGCCATGTCAGCCTCTTCTACCTCAGAGAAAGAGAGACGGGTTCCCAAGTAACCACACCCTCTCTTTCAAGGTTCATCTGGCAGTCAGCACAGTACAAACGCAGAGTTCTCTGGAAAAACAGCATCACATAATACACAATTATTGTAATCCCTCTTTGCTGCTCCAGCATGTACTCTGGACCTCACACCCTTCACACCTGTCACATACCCTGACGGCATTAGGACTCCTGCAAGGTGATAGCCTGGGTTTGAGTCCTTGCTCACTCTTTATCAGTTGTTGTGCCTCTGGTGAGTGATAAAAGCTCTGAGATCCTCAGTCTCCACATAAGAACATTAAGAATAACAATAATAGTAAATTGCAACCCACTTTAGTATTCTTGCCTGAGAAATCCCATGGACAGAGGAGCCTGGTGGGCATTAGTCCATGGGGTCGCAAAGAATTGGGCATGGCTGAGCAGTGACTTTCAGGTAATAATAGTAACTCTGCATGGCTGTGGAGCAGATTAAGTGAGAGAACAGGTGAAGCATCTGATACAACTGCCATCACTCAACAGATATTTTGTAAGTGGGAGACCCTGCCTCTCCCACCTCATCCTCACACTCAGAACTGGGGTCCCTGGAATGTGCCAGCAAGGTGGCCTCGATGAGGTGACCACTTGGACTGGCAACCACATGTGCCATTCCTTGTTTTTAAATATTTGAAATATTACTCTGTGTATATATGTATTTTCATTTGACTATTAGGTTATAAATCTTCAGGGACAGTACCAAAGGTTTATTTTGCTTTCCTCTTTTCTTTCTTCCTTTCTTTTTTTCAAGTTTCCAAGTCTTTCTTAGAACTTCTAGTTGTGATTAAAGTAAAATGGTTTCTCAATAGATAATATGTTTAGTGGGTGGATATTTGATATGCATGGCTTTATTAATAAAATTTAATATAAAACAAATCTTATTAATATAAATATTTATATTTATTTATAAATGCTAACTTTTTCTTATAAAAGCAAATCAGGCAAGAAAAAGACATAGTGATCATGATTTCTCTCAACAACTTGAAAGCAAAAAGCCCTGAAGATCACAACAAATTCTACTGAAGAAGATGCATTGGAGGATGGGGACAAGGAGACAGAATACAAAGTGGATAAACTCTACCACTCATCAGAGTAAAAACCTAGCAAGATGGCTTTAGATACTCAGCGAAGAATGTTATGCATGGTTAAGAGATTTAAAAGCATTGTGGGAAACTAAGATAGCATTTTAGATCAACAATACTTCCCTTGTAGCTTAGTTGGTAAAGAACCTGCCTGCAATGCAGGAGACCCAGATTTGATTTCTTGGGAATCTTGGGAAGATTCCCTGGAGTAGGAAATGGCAACCCACTCCAGTATCCTTGCCTGGAGAATCCCATGAACAGAGGAGCCTGGCAGGCTACAGTCCATGGGGTCGCAAGAGTCAGACATGACTTAGCAACTAAACCACCACCCTACTTCAATTTTAAAAAAGCATTGGGGGAAGGATAGGAAACTAGGGAAATGAAAGCAAGACATCACAATTTTAATTTCTTTTGTCCTTCCAGGGATGTGCTTTCTAAGTTCTTTTTTATGACTTTGAGGAGAAGCATCATGATGACCTCAGGATGCTGCAGGTTTTGCTCTTGCTGTTTGCTTTTTGCTATTGTGATAATATCTGTCCTTCAGGGAGCCAGGTGCTTTTCTAAGTGATGTGCATGTGCTAACTCATTGAATCCTCGGCATAATCACGTGAAAATGAAAGTGTTAGTCATCAATCATGTCCGACGCTTTGCAACCCCATAGACTTTAGCCTGCCAGCTCCTCTGTCCATGGAATTCTCCAGGCAAGAATACTGGAGTCAGTAGCCATTCCCTTCTCCAGGGGATCTTCCTGACCCAGGGATCGAACTGAGTCTCCTGCACTGTGGGGAAATTCTTTACCATCTGAGCCACCAGGGAAGCCCCATAATCATGTGAGGTGGAGACTACTGGGCTTTCCACTTGAAGCTGAAGAAACTGATACAACAAGTGGTTGAAAAACCTGCCCCGGGTTCACACAGCTACTATGATGCAGGTGTGCTGGCTTCTGCCCCTAACCTCTACTCTAGTGGTGGACTCGTCATGAACAAGCAGTATTTCCACATAATACCTAAGTGTATAAAGCAGAAATTCAGTCCTCTTGCCCTTGCCTCTTTCATTCTCATGCCCTTGAGGTAACCAGCGGTAACAGTTTACTTAGTAAGTAAATATTTGTTAGATAAATGGATATGTCCTTCCCAAATGTGCTCTTTTACAAAATTACACATGTGTATTTTTAAGCACTCACTATGCACCAGGCACTGATCTCTCTGTTTACACACATTAAAACTTCATCTGCACAACAAGCCTGTGAGTTAAGTGTCTTTTACTTAATGTCCCGATGAGACAACGGAGGCACAGAACGGTTAAGCGACTGAATCAGGTCACACAGCTCCTCAGCAGCAGAGTTAAAGATGTGAAGCAAGGCAATCTGACCCCAAATTTTACTCCCAAACAATGTATATTATGTTCCCTAGCTTGCAACAAACTGAAAAACCTAATGAGGGACTGTTGCAGATTCATCTATTGGCACATCACGCTTTTTGGCTCAAATAGAATTTTCAGGGCAGGAAAGTGCATGAGATGCTGTGTCTGCTGAAGATTCTTTTAAGTGAAATAGTGTAGAGTCTTAGTGAAGCCAATACAAATCCCTAAGATACTCTAAAAAATAAAATAGTAAGTATCTGACTCATTTCCCCCTGACAAGCTCTACTGTAATTTTATAAGGCCTTAAAAGGGCAAGCCTCAGTTTACCAGTGTTTAAAAGACCTATCCATTGACTATGTAGCCCCCATCACAAAATTGTGTATAAAATCAAACAAATGAATAAATATGAAAGTACTCTGATAAAGTACATGATGGATTCGGAGCTTAAAACATTCTTAAAACACTAAACTCCAAGGGCATGTTCAGTTTCTGATTAAAATATAAAATGGAAATGAAATTATTGAAATATGATATATAAATATGAAAAGAGACTATTTTGTTGAAAGTACTAGCTATTTCTTAAAATAAAACAATAAGAACAGAAACTGTGAGAATTGAAATAAAATAATAATAAAATGTATACTTTGGCACAGCCTGTATAATTAAATATTGGAAAACAATGATCTCTTGTTTTGAATTTCCTGAACCCAAATAGAAACTAAAGCTCACATCACTATTAATTCTGGCTCCACGGGATGAAAAACAAAGAGGCCAAGGAAGAAAGTTGAGCTAGTCCAGCAAAATGGTGTGAATCTGCGAATCCTTACTCTAAAATGCAAGAGGAACATGAATTAAAAATTAAACCCTACAGTGTGAAATCAGTAAAACGAAAAGATTTATTCAAGCAGAAAAGAAGAAATTATACTGGAGATTATGAATAAAAACAAACAAAAAATAACTTCAGGTTGAATATTGTGGTTTTGTGCCTGGAATTTCTTTCAGAAGGAATTTGCTCTTCCTCTGAGTGATACACTGGCTGCCCGGGTCTGGCCTGAGGATCTTGACATGAGAATACCTTGCCCTGATGAGTCCAAAAGTATCATGTCTCACCACCTGCCTCTAAGCTCCCAGAGGTTAAGAAATGGGGCTCATATGCATATACAATCCAGCCAATGGATTATTTGGAGCCAGATACACCTGAAGGCAAGCTGTCCATGCACACCTAAGTTACCTGGGCAAGTGACTTCACCCTTTGAGGTGAGGCTTGTGTTTCTCTTTCCTGGGATAATATAAGAAAAGTCTTGGCTTCCCAGGTGGCACTGATGGTAGAGAACCCGCCTGCCAATGCAGGAGTCTTAAGAGATGTGGGTTTGATCCTTGGGTTGGGAAGATCCCTTAAGAAGGAAATGGCAACCTGCTTTAGTACTCTTGCCTGGAAAATTCCATAGACAGAGGAACCTGGTGGGCTACAGTCCATGGGGTTGCAAAGAGTCAGGCATGACTGAGCTCTCTCTCTCTCTCTCTCTCTCTCTCTCTCACACACACACACACACATATATAATTCAGTAGTTCAGATATGAAGTGTCCAACTGTAGTAAATATTATTATAAGCTCTATCTTACTGTTGATAACATGTATCAAACGGCTCATAGAATTAATATGTAACAATTGGGTGACCATAATTCACCAAAGGAATTCTTTTAGCAATTGCTAACCCCAGATTCAAATGATTTTAAGGTCTTCAAGATCTAAGTGACCTAGCATGGAGTACCACATTCATATTGGGGATTGCACTGCATATTGCAAAGAGCTACGCATACTGCTGAACTGATATATTTCAGGGTCTACAACATGGCCAGTGATGAAACCAATTCTATAATAACCAATGATACCTATCATCCATTGAGTGATTACTATGTGCCATTCCACATTTGGCATATATGTCTCCATAAATACCATATATAATGTGTCACTCCGTATAATGTTGGCTGTCCACTTGTTGTTAAAGAAGGTTGCCTATGGCCTGAAATATACATGACAACCTATTCTCAAGGCTTTGATCTTTAAAGGTTTAACATTTTTACACTCATATAGAGATAAAAAGTTGCAGAACAGAAGATAATAATTGTCTTGTTGGAGGTTTATAGGAACACTGTTGCTGGACCTATAAGGACAGCTGCACGAACCACATCTCATCCCCTTCTAGTATAAAAGAAGCCTGAGTTTTAACTTGGGGAAGATGGTTCTTTGGGACACTAGTCTACCATCTTCTCAGCCTGCTGGCTTTCCAAATAAAGTTGCGGTTCCTTGCCCCAACGACTCATCTCTCAGTTTACTGCCCTGCATGCAGGGTCCAGTATAGGCCTGGACTCAGTAACAATGCTAAGATGACCTGAGACCTCTGGGTCAGTGTCACATGCCAGGGGAAGCAACACTGAGATCATTGCATTCTTCCCCTGATTCTGGCACATTGGGAAACCTGGCTGTAGGAAGTTATTGATGAAAATTAATTGGGGAAGCTGATTAATATACTGGTTGGCTTCTTTGTGAGGGCATTGACATGTCTCAGCTTTATCCAGTTCATTTTTCATTGCCATTCTTAATGATATACAAGTGTTGGTATCACAATGCAGCTGCCTCCAGAGAAATACATCACAATGACCATCAATACAACAACAGCCACAACAAGAAACCCTTCAACTCTATGTGTTGGTCACTCAGTTGTGTCTGACTCTTCGTGATCCCACACCAGTCTCCTCTGCCCATGGGATTTCCCAGGCAACAATACTGGAATGGATTGCCATTCCTTTCTTCAGGGATATTCCTGACCCAGGGATCAAACCCAGGTCTCCTGCATTGCAGGAGGATTCTTTACTGTCTGAGCCACCATGGGAGTCTTTTCATCTCTAAAAGCAGATTATATAAGAACACGCTTTTTATAAAACTCATATTTCAATATATCCCAACTAGAATGCAGACTTTGTAGAGACTGGAGCTTCTCTAAATGTATTATTCTCCTTTAATAAAAAGAACACAAAATGACGAATATAAAATGCCCTCACTTCCACTCCTTTCTCCCGCAGGGGTCCTGTGCAAGTGAAAGAACTTAAAAGTTTTTGCCTTATTAGACTCACAGTAAATTTTCTCCTGATTCCAATAAAAATTGAGATGATCTAGTTATGATTATGATATTGAGTGTTTACAAATCTCTGCACATAACTAAGTACTCAATATATGTATTCTCATATTTAGAGGTAATGAAAGTCTCTCCAAAAACATCTCAACAAACACATGCAAGTAGAGTGGCTAGAAATCCTGATGTTGTGAGGAAGGGAAATTCAGCTTGCCCAGGTATAATGTATTTCAAGGAATTCGACGTCTGATGGTGTAATCAGTTTTTTAGATTGTTTGAGAACCCATGAGTTCCCACTGTATACCATCAAATGATCCCATCAGAAAAGAGGAGAATAAGGAAAAAAGGAAGAGTGAATTCCCTCTGATGGTAAGCTGGTATCAATGCACAGCCAGAAGAGGACCCATCCCACAACACTGTGAGGCACATAAGCAAGTCCTTTAAGGAGGAAAAAGCGACAAATCAAGACATGCAAACATCACATTTGGGGGATTTAGTATCTCTGAGAATAATAAAGAATAACAAGTAGGAGGTCATTTTGATACGACAATATGCCAAAGCAACATTTATGGGACAGTTTTCTCCCTGTATTTGGTACAACATCATGCACAGATGCCCAGTAAGGCTTATTGGAGCCCAGCTGGACTACAACAGCATACCTGTGACAAATGAATGGTGCTATCTCCAGCTGCAGGCAGGTGTCTACTGTATTTCCTGAAGGAATGTGAGGTTCAGCAAACTTAAAATTCTTAATTACAGATCTGGAAGTGAATGCTAATGTGGTTTTCACATGATACGAGATCTGCAACTATTGTAAGCAGACCTATGGAAATTGAAGGAACTGCCCACAATTTTGCAATTTATTTAAAGAACACCGCTGACCAGATGTTAGGCTATCCATGGCCACTGAAGAAGACATACAGAAGGATTAAGTGAAAACTGATTCCAGGAAATATTTAAATAAGATATGATAATAAGATAGACGAGCTGGTCCTGAGAAAATGTTTCCATGGGAACGTCTATTTTCTCCTCCCTGTGATATTTTAAATTAGAATACATATCCATCAGGGTTGGAAACTCTCAGTGCACATACCCGAAAGTAGTATCATTGGTCTTTAGCACATCTCCCCACTCTGCTGGCCATCCATGGCTCAAAATCAGTTTTGGGCTGCCTTCAATCTCAATCCAAGACTTTCTTCTCTCACCAAAGTTTGGATATGAGAGAAGATTCAATTCAAGGCTTAGATTTTGTTTTAGCAAGCATCAGGAACCATTCTTACCTTCCTTGCTGACTTAAAAATATCACCATCCCATGACTTACTCTGGCTTGACATAACAAAGCGTACTTAAGGAGAAATTATGGGAGCAGACTGTATGGTACCAAATTTCTTAACAGAACTCTGTGGATCACTTAGAAATGGTTACAAGATCATATATAAACAGTTTCAGGAGCTTTTAAATTAGTCTTCCCCTCAATAATATAGTGGGGAACCAGAGAGAGGTTAGTTTCTATTTGACATGAACGGAGAAGGAGCAAGATGTAGGACCGACTTCAACCTAGTGAACTTGTATCAGTTATTTAGCTTAGTCACCTTCCACTCTATCAGAAGGGCCTGCTAGGGAGCTAAAGGTTCCCTACGGGACCTTTAGGACTTCCCTGGTGGCTCAGAGGGTAAAGCGTCTGCCTGCAATGTGGGAAACCCAGGTTCAATCCCTGGGTTGGGAAGATCCCCTGGAGAAGGAAATGGCAACCCACTCCAGTAGTCTTGCTTGGAAAATCCCATGGATGGAGGAGCCTGGTAGGCTACAGTCCAAGGGGTCGCAAAGAGTCAGACACGACTGAGCGACTTCACTTTCACTTTGATGGGACCTTTAAGGGAAAAACCACAGCGGTGTCACATTTACAGAGGATTAATGGCTTAGTCACCATATGGATGAAGGAGGCACCGAGCAGGTGTGCCGTCGGCTGGATTAAAGTACAATCAAGTACCCATTTTAGGAACTCATTGTTTAGTACCAACTTTGTCTCCAAATAAACTCAGCTGCCGCTAAAAATATACTGAGGGCTTTAGTACAAAAGCCACGTAGTAATATTTCTCTCAGGGTACAAAAAGT
Source organism: Bos taurus (assembly GCF_002263795.3). NCBI lineage: Eukaryota > Metazoa > Chordata > Mammalia > Artiodactyla > Bovidae > Bos > Bos taurus. The sequence goes on along the minus strand of NC_037355.1, from coordinate 12,696,642 downwards.
GATTGCCAGTAACTGTCAACAAGACAATTGGTTTACTTAGATGAGTATGGACTTCACTCACATGAGTTCCCCAACCATTGGTTCTCAAGAACAGCAACTGAGTTTATTTAGTGACAAAGTTGGAACTAAACAGTGACTTCCTATATCAGAGATATCAATTATTTTTCATTTCTTCTAAGGCATCTGCTGCCTGTTACACTTTTTCCAATGATCTCTATAAAAATTCTCTTCAGGCATTCCTTCTGGTCATTTCCCAAGCTACAAGTCTTATCATCAGATTCTAAATAGGCAGTCAGACTACAAGCACTTTGACAGGAAGAAGGAATCAAGACCAGTAGCCAGACCTTGTCTTCTAGCTGTAATACATCTGAGGTGGGAGCTAAGCATGCTTTACTTGTTTTCTACCAGCCACTGAACAAGAATTCACGTGGCACCTTTCCTAGAGATTCAGCCTGCTATGGCTTTGAACGATATTTAACAAACTTCAAGACATGTGTTTTTAACTCAGGGGTTTATAGTCCAGTTGAAAAGAATGAAACCATCAGAACCATTAAAGTCATAAGACAGGTTTCTGTTTTTCTTTCCCTCCACAACATCCAGTAAAGTGATGGGCAGAGCTTCAACAAAGACATGCTGAATGACTACCTAGGAAGAGCAATATTTAAAACTTACTACTATGCACTGTAGGATTGATAGCTTTAATGTGCATGCACAGGCATGTACATAAAACCAGAGTTACTAAAAGAAAGAAGATATTTCAAGATGCCTGTGGTAAGCTATTTCTCTTATGCCTTATCATCCATTTACACAAAAGAGATGAACCAAATCAGCCTCAAAAAGCTTCATTAATGAAACCAAGAAGCATTTAATATAACCATCATGTATCAGTGTATTAAGTTTCCTTTGGCTGCCATAACAAATTACTCCAATTTAGATGGCTTAAAACAACAGAAATTTATTCTTTCGCAGTTTTAGTAGTTAGAAGTTCAACAAGGTGTCGTAGGGCTACAGGCTTCTTTCAGTTTATAGTAGCTCAGGCATCCCTTGGGTTCTCTGCCTCCATGGTCACTTTGCTACCTCCTTTTTGTCTTCCCCTCTGGATATCTTTTATAAGGACACTCGTCATTAGGTTTGGGACCCTCATAGATAATCCAGGATGATCGTCCCATCCCAAGATCTAAATTTCATCTCTAAAGACCCTTTTCCCAAATAAGGTAAAATTTCCAAATAAGGTAACATTCTTAAGTTCTCAGAGGTTAGGATGTGAACATACTCTTTTGGGGGCTAAAGTGAGCATAGCATAAAGCAGGCAAATTTAGCTCTCCTGACAACAGAACTTCCATCAAACAGGTTGATGTTTGTGTTTGTTTATGGGGTTCTCTTTTCATATGATGAATATGTTTCCTATGGAACACTGGCTTCATTAGGGTGTTTTTTATTTGCATTAGAAAAATTTTAAGAGAAGCACTTTCAATAATACTTCAAAAGAAAAAAAAGGGACCCAAAGATTAGAGGTGTGGATAAATGTATACACAGATGTAGGAAGTAAAGTGGCGGGAAAGCAGGCATAGGTAAGCAGATATTTCATCCTCTGCTGCTTTTCTTACATTTCATTTATTCATATGTTTATAATAGGGAAGAACACATCTGACTCCATATTAGTTCTGTTCCTTTTACTTCAACCTTTGTGCTCTGTTGCCTGCTTAGTCATGCTGGCTCTGCACCTTTCATAAAAGAATGCTGCCCAAAGCCTGAAATATACAGGAGAACCCATTCTCAGGGCTTTGACCTTGAAGAATCCATCCACATAGAGATAAAAAATTACAGAACCGAGAATAACATTTGTCTTGTTGGAGGTATAAACGAACATTGTGACCTGACCTACGGGGACAGCTGCAGCAACAAAGGCTTTCAACACCAAGAAGTTTACAACAACTAACCACACTCCTCCCTTGCTGGCCTTTAACAAGCCTGCTGAAATTCTTTGAGGGCTTGGGGTTTGGAGGGCACAAGCCACCCTCTCCTTGCGTGGCCCTGTAATAAACCTTTCTCTGCTCCAAACTCTGATATTTTGGTTTGTTTGTCTTCACCATGGATTGGACACATGAACTTGCATTTGGTAACATGTTCATACGTTCAACAAGAATTCAGTGTGTATAGACTGGTTACAAAGAATGGCTGAACACAAACCTAGAGTTAGTGTGAGTTCAAATTCTTATACATGTTTTGTCTGGAGTTCTGTAATAACCTAGAAGGGTAGGAAAGGGTGGGAGGTGGGAGGGAAAGCACATAGGTATATTTATGGTTAATTCATGTTGATGTATGACAGAAACCAAACCAATATTGTAGATAAAAAATCCTGTGATAAACCATAATGGGAAAATATGGAAAAGAATATACATATATATTTATAAAATATGTATATAAATGTGTATATATATATAGATATATAAAATTGAACCATTTAGCTGTATAGCAGAAATTAACGCTGTAAATCAACTATACTCCAATAAAAATTTTTAAAAAAGAAAAAAAAAATCCTTATACCAGCTTTGTGCCTTTGGGTAAGTTACTTAATCTCTTCTCCATGCCTCAGTTTCCTTATCTGTAAAACATGGAATGAGTGCCTGAGTATGGGGTTAAATAAATTCATTAAGCACTTCAAATGCAGAACACATATGGAATAGATCATGTTTGGTAAAGACAGAAAAGTGCCAGATTCTGTGCTAGTTTTTTGGGATGAATAAGACAAGTGAAAGGTTACATTCTAATAGTAAGGAGAATCCTTCAAAAAAAATGAATGGACATAATTGTGTTGCAGAAAAGAAATAAAGCTCTGAGCTGCAGTTAAAGGGCATGTGTAAACTGGAAACCCAATTTTAGAAAATAAGGGCAGGGGTCAGGTCTCTAAGGAGGTGTCATTTAACCTGAGAACTAAAGCATAAAATAGTGGAGCCATGCAAAAAAGTTGGTGGAGTAGCATTGTGGGCTGAGAGATGTGGCTTCCTGATAAGACAAAATTTTTTACATTAATATTTTATAATGATGAGTCAAAGGGGGACACACTTATTCTATTGAGTAACTGGTTAAATGTTGTCATTTGATGTTTCAGCAAAACCTATAGAGGGAATTTCCCTGGTGGCTCACACAATAAAGAAACTGTCTGCAATGCAGGAGACCGAAACCTGGGTTCGAGCCCTGGGTCAGGAAGATCCCCTGGAGTAGGAAATGGCAACCCCCTCCAGTATTCTTTCCTGAAGAATTCCATGGACAGAGGAACCTGGCAGGCTACAGTCCATAGGGTCTCAAAGAGTCGGACATGACTGAGCGTAGCACAGCAGTCTATAGTGAGTGGAGACAGGCGGGAAATTCTCCAGAGCCACAAAGAAAACGTCCCATGCAGAGGGGATACATGAGTATGTATTTTCTAAGCTATTACAGCAAAGTGTTAGTTGCTCAGTCATGTCCGACTCTTTGTGACCCCACGGACAGTAGCCCAGAAGGCTCCTCTGTCCATGAGATTCTCCAGGCAAGAATACTGGAGTGGGTAGCCACTCCATTCTCCAGGGCATCTTCCCAACCCAGGGATTGAACCCGGGTCACCTGAGGTGCCGGCGTATCCTTTACTCTGAGTCACCAAGGAAGCCCTCAGCAAGATGATCCTCAACGATCTTGGAGAGAATCCTTCCCATTGCAAAAAGTAGCCTCAAAATTGTGGAGTACCCTAGAATGGAAATCCCACCCTTTGGTAAATTTCAATTTACTGTAGGTTTATTGGACAGTGCTCGTGGGTGCAGCCAATTTGCCTTACGTAAGGGGCTACTTTCGAGAAGTTCATAGGCTGTGACAAAAGACTCAGCCACAATGGCCTTGTTATATAAAGATATGTACCTATCAGGTGGAAATTTAGCATAGATTAGATTTTCCTTAAAATTTACATTCTTATTGCTCCCATATAAATTAACCATTGAACGACTCTCAGTGTTTCCTAAATATGCATTAATATGAATTATTGCTCTACCTCGGTTTCCTAAACAGTCAAGCAGAGAAGAGAAGAGCAACCCCTGTCCTAGGACTGTGCTGGAATTAAATGAATTAATTTGTCATTGGAACAGTGTCTGCACATGGTAAGGACCCAGAAAGTGTTGACTGATTATAGCTATCCTTTACTAGTGTCACCAGGAGACTTCTTAATTCAAAACCCCTTAATTAGTAATAACAAGCCAAATGAACAGTTAAAATCACCAGCATTTGGAGCCGGTTTGCACTAATTAGCAGATGATTTGGGGCAAGTAATCATTCCCTGCAGGTTTCGTTTTCTCCAAGGTAAAATGAGGACAGTGGAAGGAATAGTTGTTCTCTAGCTGTAACTTTGTGTTTCTAAATCCCTCAGTGCTTTCTTGCTGTAGGACTTCACTAGCAGTCCATCAAGAGAGGGACCTTCTGCCTTGTAGGGAAAAGAACCATAAAAAGGTTTTCTTCTGCTGGTGAAACTGGCACACAAACAACTTCCTTTAAATAGTTATTCAAAGGGCACAGGAAGCAGATGGTTGAGGGTGAGTTCCAACTCAGTGGCTTAGGGAAGAACCCTGGGAAAATTAAGGTAAAATCTGAAGATGTGGATTTTTCTGTTTGATTTAGGCTATAGGAAGCTTTTGGGGAAATGTGATGGAGGGCAGCATGAGGCAGCTGACGATCTGAATAAGAACCCAAGTATATTTGTGGATGGAACCCTGATCGTTTTGCACTCTCTTTAATTCTTTCTCATTGCTTTCACTTTTTTCCCTTTCATTTTTACTCCTCCCACTTTCCTGTTAGGCGAGTTGGCGGCAGCTTCAGCAACCCGCACAAACTTCTGGTTGAGAGTTCTTTTATTGGGCACTTGCTTGCCACCTTCGTTTCTAAGTATCTTACCCATTGCTTCCTCAGCTGAGAACTAGGATTGCTGCTGTTTCCTCTTCTGAACTCAGAGGAATATCAGACAGGTTAACAGCAACAAGAGATGTTTGAAACTCTCCATTGCATCTTCATGGCCATCAGAAACAGATACAATCGAAGTGCGTCCAATGCTGTTGTCGTGACTGGGAAGCAGAGATTTTAACTGCAGCAGAGGGACCAGACACGAAGCTGTCTGTGAGTCTGGAGGGATGGTGGTTGACTAGCTCTGCTTTGGACCAGAGAGTACTTCTCTAAGGGCATTGGAGGATGAGAAGAAAGGGAGCAGTTCTCTCTCTCCTCTCTGGATTTCCTCACTCTGGCTTTCTGCTCACCAGGCACTGCCAGCCTGTAGCCTGGTGCTTGGACCAACCAGTCCATGGGGTGCCCGATTTTCAATTTGATGATTCATAGCTTTCTGCTGGGGGAGTTTTCAATTGAAAGAAGAAAACTTGGCAAATTTGTAGATGCTTTAGTAAACGTTTAGTGACACAAAATTGGTTTCTGAGGTAACATGGCTGTAAACACCAAATTGATAAAACCTGGAAAGCAAAGCTCAATTTGAATGGCCTACAGAGGATTGGGATGTTTAAAGCAGTGCTTCTCAAGTCAGGGTAGGGGGAGGGGTCCAGTAGCTGCAGTCATTGAGGGGCTTGCTGAAAGTGCATGGTTCTTGGTCTCCATGCTAGACCTGCTGAAACAGAAGCTCTGGGGGTGACATCCAGCAATGAGGGTTGTTTTCATCATTTCTCTAGGGGATTCTGATGCTCATTCACGTTGGAGGACTGCCTGTTTTCTTCCTGCTAGTATCTCTGCACTTGCCACTCTCTGGGTCTGGAAAGTCTTGCTTTGCCCTCGAGGGTTACCTGGTCAAGCCCAGAAGATGCTGATGGAAAATCCCAGCCCACCCCTTCCAACCCAGCCTGGCTGAGTTGGGTGCCTCTGTTGGGCAGTCACAGAGCACACAGCACATGTTCTCACATGGCAGTGATGAAATCAACTGCACTTCTGCTGCCCATCTGACCACCCGCTTCACTTAACACCTGTGGTCACCTGAGGGCAGATTTTTTTTTTATTAACAACTAAAAATCCTGAGAAGATAGTCATCACCTAAAATTTTCCATGAAAAGAATCTGGATTTTCTTCTCACAAGAAGAAGCGTATCAACTGACCCCTGGGTTTGAATTCCTTTACAAAACTGAGTTTCAGTGTCTTCTGTAAAATGGATCAATTACCTTTCTGCAGCAGTGTTGAAAATTTATTTGATTCTTAAAATTAAAAAAAAAAAAAAGGACTATGGTTTTCCTAAAATTCCAAACTTCCTATAGGGTTTTAGTGAGAAATGCCTTTATGTTTCAAGATACAAATCTTTGGATTAAGTTCTGAAGGAATGAGTATGATAGAATCTGTAAGTAGAAACTAAATTACCTGTGAGTGCCTTTTACATATTAAAATTACAAGCAAGCACAAAGACTCTTTGTAGGCCTGTGTTTATGAGACAGAGAGGGAGAAGTCCTAACACAAATTTGCTTCATTTTCTGTAAGCCCCTTCTGACAGAGCAATTTTCTGGACATTTTGTATTTGCTCTCTCTGTTGATGATATTGATGACGACTTGTGGAACGTGAAAACAAAGTGATGTTTGTCTTTTCCTGAGAGCTGTTCAATAAGCAAATGACTTTCTGCAAATTGGCCTGGTTTGAACCACTTTAGTGACCCCCAAAGTGAAGCCAAAAAAGGGTCATGAGCATAGAGAAGAGACTTATGGTTGTCAAAGGGGAGTGAGGTGGGAAGGAGATGGATTGGGGGTTTGGTATTAGCAGATGCAAACTATTATATATAGGATGGATAAACTACAAGGTCCTACTGTGTAGCACAGGGAACTTTAATCAATATCCTATAATGAACCATAATGGAAAATAATACCAAAAAGAATATATGCATATAACTGAATCACTTTGTGCCAGAAGCTAACAAAACATTGTAAATCAACTATATTTCAATAAAATAAATTTTAGAAAAGCCCATATATATATATGGGCTTCCTTGGTGGCTCAGATGGTAAAGAATCTGCCTGCAATGTGGGAGATTTGGGTTCGATCCCTGGGTCAAGAAGATGCCCCGGAGAAGGGAGAGGCAGTCTGCTCCAGTATTCTTTTCTGGAGAATCCCAAGGACAGAGGAGCCTGGTGGGCTACAGTCCACGGGGTTGCAAAGAGTTGGACACGACTGAGTGACTAACACTTTCTTTCACCTTTATATATATTTATATATATGATACCAAAAGTAGAGTAACTTCAATAGGAATCCCTCTGGTGTCCTAGTTTCTGCTATTTATGTGCTGGCACAGATGATTGGCCAGGGTGAGCTGACCAGAGCAGGTTGATCACATTCTCTCTCCCAAGAATGTGTATTTGGGACTGAATGGCAGGCAGTGGGTCAGGGAAGATGTACCTTCAGGCTATGGATGTTGTCTTTAGCTCACCATTTACATATGTGTAGAAAAGCTTGGAGAGAGTTGGTCTGCCTGAAAAACTGGGGCACAGCTGAAGACACAGTCCTTCTTGGGGTCCTAATGGCTTTCCAGGTCCTAGTTAGGGCCCCACATAAGTCTGGCCCTTTCCCGGCCCTCAGGTTTCCTGTGATACTCGCTATCATTTCACAACTTCTTTGTTTTGCTTACACTACCTCCAGCCACTTTTAAGCTGATAAACCACAGGAGCTGTGTCAGTCATAATGCATACCGATATCTTAACATTTAGAGATCAGATCAATTTTAAGGATGTGGGGCCTCTTTATCTCTGCATATCACTATTTTAAGTTATGCAAGAAGACCCCTTACATTGAAGCTGGTTATTTAAATAATTCCTATTTGTTAGACTGATACTACTAACAGCCAAAGGAGAGCTGGAACCAGGAACAAGCGCTGGATTGCCATTCTTTGATTGTGAATAATAAATAAAAGTGGAGTCATTCAGCATGTTACCAGTGGAAAAGGTATGGAAACCAGGTTTTTGATGCCTTTCATCTCCACAATTTAAGGATTAACATGCAGTCAAGTATTGGGAATGCTATTTACTTCTATAACAATGTATAAACTACCTTCAAGGGGGAGAATTTGGGAAGGAGGTTGGGGTGGCAATAAGTGTTCTGATTTGGGGATGGAGGGAGCAACTCAATATAAATTAATTATAATTTATAATTATATAATTCATTTAATTCATTTGAAATTGTCTTGGAAGAAACAACAGGAGAGATTATAAGAAGCATTACATAGAACAATTCTAACTTCCAGTTAATTTTGACCAATTGCTACTCATTTCCCCCAACATGCTAAATCAAAGGCCAAGATGAGATTAACAATCTGAGGCTGAATGAACATAAAAAAACACAATGGCTACACAATGCTGTCTGAAGATTCAGCTCCTAATATAATTACTGTCAATAAAAAATACAATTCAGCTAAGCTAGGTCTTAATTGTCACACTGTTCCACAGATCAGGGGCTGACTGTAGACTAGATCTGGCAATCCCCCCTTATTTTGTAAGGTCTGTTAAGAATGGTTTTTACTCTTTTAAGTGGTTCAACATAAAATCAAAAGAATAACATGTTGCAATGCATATAAAGTATATGCAATTCCATCTTCAGTCTCTAAAATAAAGGTTACTGGAACAATCAGCCCCGTTTGTTTACACTTTCATGCTACGACAGAGTTGAATAGTTGCACCCAAGAGAACAGGACAGGGAAACCTACAGTATTTGCTTTCTGGCCCTTCACAGAAAGAGTCTGTGGCCCCCTGCCATGGAAACCTGTCTATCCTTCTTTGTAACACGCATCTGCTCTCAAGTCTTATTGTCCTGAAAGGCAGGAATCGTGTCTTATTACTACTATTTATCCAGCATGTGGCACAGGCTTCTCACATAGTTTGCATTCAGATATATATGGCACATGATTGAAGAGTGAACTACTACTTTTTAAGGGCATTCTGCTAGAGAGACAGATACAAAGACAGAATATACGGACCCTGTCCTTTGTTGTTGTTTAGTCGCTAAGTTGTGTCTGACTCTCTTATGACCCCATGGACTGTAGCCCACCACGGGAAAGGCTCCTTTGTCCATGGAATTTTCCAGACAAGAATACTGGAGTGGGTTGCCATTTCTTTCTGCAGACCCTGTCCTTAGGTTTGAATGTAACCAGGGACACTGAACATATACGTCTGTGCATGTTCTAAATGAATGACATACAATGTATATGCACACATATATCAATTTATATTTGTTTAAAATATATTCATATCCTAAAACTAAAGTTACACAGAGGCTATGTGAAGGAATCTATACACAGGGAAGTTCAAACTGAGTTCACGCTGAAGTCAAAACCCGTTCCAAAGACAAATGCTGGCGCCTTTGGCAAGTCACTTGTACTCCTGAGCCTTGGTTTCCTCATCTATAAAATGGGGATAGGGCCTACCTCTCTGGGTTCCTGTGAGGCCAAAATAAGATGATGTCTGTAGAATTCCTAGTCAAGAGGTGGGCATGAGATAAATGACAGTCCTTGTTTATTAAGAATTGAGTGGACACCGTGGAGACAGAGCCTGAGCCTTATGGACTGAACTGGGAGAAGAGGGGGACCTTTAGCTGGCCTGCAAAGAACCAGATTCTGGATCTAAGAGGGCAGGTCGGCATCGGGAAGTATGTGGTGCACGCAGAGGAAAATGAGGATGGCAGTACCAGAGGGTTCATGTACTGGGAAATAGGAGGAAGTCCAGAGGGAGAGAAACAGAAAATTATACGAAACCCCTGCTTCTGAGCTTTTGACTCTTGTGTGAAAATAACAGAGGTCAGCTACAGGAAGTGATAGCTGCAAGGTAGTTTTCAGAAAGTTTCCCTCCACATTATCACATTACCAATGTAGGCTTTTGGTTTCTTCGAAGTTCTAGCCTTGAAGACCCTGCAGACATTTGAAGGCACACATCCCAATGTCCCTGCTGGGCCCTGCTATGATTTTAAAACCATCTGAGGACCCCATGAAGAGTCATGCTTCCCTAACAATTCCTTTAGTGGGGCCACTTCAAAAGTACTTTCTGGAGATGACAACCTTCTGGCCCTAGATTCTGCATGCAGTTCCAGAAGGAAAAATAAGAACCAAAGGGTTGTTCTGCAAATCTTTCAAGCTGAACAAGAGACATGTTGACTGAAGCACTGTTTTGGGCAGGTGGCTTATACTCTGAGGGACTCAGAGCCTGCTGATTCCTGAGGTCTGTTCATGACATCAATCACAGCATGTATATGACTAGAAAAAACAGACCCATGATGCCAAAAATACTCCACAGTCTAGCCTGACTGCAGGCTGTCAGAATGTTACATTCTGATTTTTATACTTCCTGCTGATATTTGGACATTTTCACAAGCACAATGTTTACCTTTTTTGTTGCTGTCTTTTCTTTATAAAAGTTGACTGTGTAGACTCAGGCTTAAAGAGGGCTGCCTAAGGAAAGGATGCTTGTCGAAGCCCGCCGTTCCTCAGTTGTTCAGGGTAAATCGTTTAGCCCCTGTTGCTTGTCTGTGGAGCTGATTTTGAGACTGGGCCCCTCTCACACATAGGCAGTGAGCTAGTTCTTTGTGGGAGGACCCCCACCATAGCTACTCTTCTTCCTGGCCTACCCATCCCTGAAGGTTTGTTGGGTATATATAACTAGAGCTTTGATCTGTCACAGAGTATCTGAGTTGGAAGATATATCAGCTCGCCAACCTCAACAGACATGCTGGTTTCTCACCCATTTTTCACCTGTGGAAACTGAGGCCTTTAGGGTTTCAGTCTAAAACTGAGAAATGGCAACATGACAAAGGCTCAGGTCTGACTCACAGGAAATTGTATTTCGACCACACCATGCAGCTGCCTTTCTAAATACTCAAGGCTCCCCATGACCTGGTGTTTAATGAGCAGCTCCAGGTCAGAGTGGACTGGGAACCCAGGCCTCATCTATTTAATCAACAGCAGCAGTTTCCAAAGTGGCCAGAGTGGGTGGGGTATATTGGCCACCTTGCCAAGTTTATCAGAATAACCAGAGACTGGTTGTGTGTGTGTGTTTTCCTATTTTAGAATTCAATCTCTGCAACTGTCTAAATTAATTAGCAAGACGTAGAAAGGCTATGTATAAATATTGTGGCCCAACCTCTTTCTTCATTCTTGACTCCAGTTAAAATTTTTAGTGCACCCTTCATATTTGGCCAGTCTTTGGGAATGCTGCCTTTTACTGATGAGAAAAGGAGGAACTATTCTAGTTTAATGTCCTTATATAAGTCTAAGACAGTAAGCATTAGAGCTCCAGAACCCCTCTTAGAGTGGAAGCCCATGGAACTACAGGGATCTACTCAAAATATGACAGCAGAGACATATTACAAACAAACAGACCAAAATGAAGTAAAGAGAAGAAACAAACCACTACTCATATATTCTGATTCAAGTTTACTTCAGCACTTATTTCCATCCGTACAGTACATAAAACATAGGAAGCATAGCCCCATAGGCTACTCTATAGGGCATTCCAGACAGCCTCTATATAAGTAATATGTGTTTACATAAATGCCATTATAATCCCAACTTTCCACTTTTCTTGATAATCTTCTCTCATTAGCAATCTTGGGAGTGATTCCAGAATCCTAGCTTTGCAGAACCCTGTAGGACCATCTCTCTGCAGGGGTAGGTCAGAGATGGTACCTTAGATCAGAAGGGCGGCACATTCACGATGAGAAATACAAGGAGAAGGAAAGCAGAGTATCACCTCTGTAATTGTTATTATTTCTGTCCCTGCTCCCTTGAAGTGAAGCTAGCTTTCAGGAATGCTGCAGGCGAAAATGAATGAATGAATGTCTCTTTAGTCTAAAGAGGATAAACACGCCCAGCACCTGTGATCACTCATCTGTTTAATGCACTGGTGAAAATGGATGGACAGCAGGATCTTCTTGGAGCAGTTTGGCTTTAGACAGATTTTAATATTAAGGAAAGTGGCTAACAAAGTGGACAGCTATCCTGGAAGCATAACTGCAGAGTAACTGCCCAACACAATACACACAGGAGGGGTTTCACTCCTCTCCAGAACACCAGGTGAAAATTTGGGGAAAAATATCTCAAGAACAAACAGCAAAAACCAGCCCTCAAAACCCTGAAACAGCTCACCTCTGAGAAGGAGCCATTTCATCAGCTGATCCATCTTGCGTTTGAATTGTTCGTCTGTCTAGCGCTTGCAGGAAGGGATGGTGTCAGATGTCTGGCACATTGCTGACACTCAACAAACAATATTAATCCTTATCATATGACTTAATTGAAGGCCTGCACAGGAAACTAACAGACAAAGTTTCATCTGTCCTCCTTGCCCGGAAGGGGTAATTCCACTTATTTGGACAACTGTAAGGTGCCTGGGAAATGGACATGTTCAGCTCTTTGCTCCTCACTTCTCCTCAAGTCCCTAGGTCTAAACACGTGACTGTTCAGAGTATGTGACTTCTAGGTCTACTTCCTTCAGTCAGCCTTGCATACAAATGTCTATTCTTTCCTTCTTTAGATAATAAACTCCTTGTGTGCAAAGACTGTGTGATTTATACACTGAGAATCTTCCCAGCAGCACCTCATAGAATGTTTCCTAATCCTATTCAGCTTTGGGAACCAAGGAATAACTGGCCCACAAGAACACCAGAATGGCCCACAGCGTGCCCATTTTGAGTAGAAGACAACGTACCTGGAACCAAGAAACAATGAGTTGAATGTGACTGTAAGTGCTACTTCCCTTCTTTTCCCTTCTTTCCAGATGCCTGCAACCAACTGCACTCTCATAATCAAGGCTGATGGGCTTCATGTCCCATCAATGAATATTTTCCAAACACCCAGGTAAAACAAGGCATATACAAAATTTAGACCCAGCTCTTCCCTACAGGTATTCAAAATTTAGGCAAATGAAGAGATATGCACAGAAAGAGAGAACACCTACTAAGACCTGATAAATACTGTAGTAAGTTCAAATTCAGAGCTCTGGGGGTGAAAGGAAGGAAGCAATCTTGGGTATGGATGCAGGTCTGAGTTGTGCATGCTCTGGGGAGTGCAGTCTGTTACTTCCGGATGAGCCAGGACTGGGGACTTGACTGTGGTTGATTGTGCGATCCAGGGAGAGGATCGCCTCCCATAAGGAAGCTGCAAACCTTCAGTCAAGTAAATTCACTGTTTCTCCTAATTGCCTAATTGTCATGTTTTAGGCTACCAGACTGTTCCAGACTGCATATTCTTCTCCAAAGGAGAGGTTAGAGATGGAAGTGGGGAGGAACTGTTGGCTTGTTCCCAGAGATGGAATAAGCCTTCCTCTGACTTGCCTTCCATCATTGTTTCAGGACCAATTCTCAACTCCTCCATCTACCTCTGTATACAGCTTTCAGTCTGTATCACACTCCCTTGCACGTGGCTGACAATCTGTAGTGTCACATCTATGTGACATCTATATGTCACATCTATGTCACATCTATATGTCACATCTATGGCTCCTTTCTGTGCACTCTGCTGGGGCCCCACACATCCCCCTCTTGCACACACCCCTTCATATACCAGGGTTGCACAGGTCCACTCTCACCCCTACTCTAGGTGATGCATCCTTCTAGCTACTTGGACCAGACCAGCCACTCATCTCTAAATTCCTGCTGGGCTCCTCTGCCTTCCCCTTTCTTTTTAAATTAACAGTTTATTCATTTGCTTTTGAGAAGGTAATAAATTCACGTGGTTCACAATTTAAGAACTCTAAATGGAAGTGTTTCCCTGACATCCTTATCTCGCAGACACCCAGGGTTCTACCCCACAGGCAACCAACGTTTTCAGTGTCTCGTGATTTCTTTTAGGGATATTTTATGCATGTGTAAGTTTATAGATTCTGCTTCCTTCTCTTCATACAAATGGGAGCATGCTGTAAACACATGGGAGTTTATACTATAGATATAGTTCTCCATCTTGCTTTTTCTCATGTAAAATACCAAGGAGGAGAATAATTCCATGCCTTTCACAGCGAGATTCCTCATTCTCTTCTATTGTATGGATGGATCATAACTTACTCAACTGGGACCATTTAGAATTTTTCCTGTATTTTTACTATTACACAAAATGCTGCAATGTACATTCTTCATTCTGTATTTATTTAACACGTGTCAGTATTCCTAGAAGTGGACTTGTAATTGTGATAGATGTTGTCACATTCTCCATCTTAGAAGATGCGTCAATTTATATCTCCATCAGCAACACTCAGAGGTGCCAGATTCTTATCACTCTTGACAATATAATGTGTCTCCATGCTTGTTAGTTTCTTTCAACCTGATAGATAAAAATGAGATCTTGGATAGTTTAATTTGGATATAATTCTATACTTAGAGAATTCAAGAGAATCCACTAAAAATCTTTCAGATTTCTGGTTTCTTTTTGGACTACAGTAACTTCAGAACTATTTCAGTATTAATGGGGATAGTGACTCCATGTTTTCCATGTTCCCATCTTTAGGAACCAGCCAATAGTTGTTCTATTTGCTACCCTGGTTGTTACTGATTAGACAAGAATACCTCTTGTGATGTTGAGGGGCTGGGCTAAGGCCTTTCAGGGCAAGGTTCTGGCCAATGAGATCAATCACACTGCAAAATGACACAGGACCTGATGTTTTTTGCTCTTGGGGAGTCTCAGTCTGAGCTGCACACCCAGAAGGAACAAAGTGGCCCTGGCTTCTGAGGGTCTCCTAAGATGATGGTTGGGTCACTGCAGGTGCTGCTATCATAACCAGATTAAAGACCAGCCACTATCCCCCTTCTCCCAGATGACAGCTGAGCATGTCATTCTGCTTTCAGGGCAAGAAGGTCCAAGCTTATATGCAAAGTGTCTCTTCCCTGCAACTTGCCAACCTACATAATATGAGATGCTGTGGTTTAGCCATTAGGAATATGGGGTTTGGAGTTCAACAGCCCACGTTTGAGTTCTGGTTCCGTCCTCTTGTAGCCTCCCACCACCTACTCCAAGCCTCATCAACTGACTGCAAGTTCCCTCCAGGCAAAAATACCTCCTGACGTCCTGAGACTCAAACAATTTATACAAACATTGATTCTAAACATTGAACCTAGAACTCATCTTAACGATCAAGCCTAGGGAAATTTTTCTGTGAATTTTTTTTTCACAAGTACTTTATTTAGAATTATAAGGCTGAAAATAAATCAGAAAACTGTTGCGATTATTTTCCTAAAATTGTCCCTTAGTTTCAGGGGATTATCTGCTTTGACCTATATAGCCTAATGGAAAGAAGGTTCTGTGAATGTGGGCTGTACTTAGGTGATTCAGAGCCTATGAGCTCCTGGTTTTGCTTTCTGCTTTATGAACCAGTGTGTGCCTTAGTTATATTTATTCTCACAACATGTTACTAACTAATAGGACACTTATAGAAATCAAATGCTACTGCTGCTGCTAAGTCGCTTCAGTCGTGCCTGACTCTGTGCGACCCCATAGATGGCATCCCACCAGGCTTCTCCATCCCTGGGATTCTCCAGGCAAGAACACTGGAGTGGGTTGCCATTTCCTTCTCCGATGCATGAAAGTGAAAAGTGAAAGTGAAGTTGCTCAGTCGTGTCTGACTCTAGCGACCCCATGGACTGCAGCCTACCAGGCTCCTCCATCCCTGGGATTCTCCAGGCAAGAATACTGGAGTGGGTTGCCATTTCCTTCTCCAATGCATGCATGCATGCTAAGTCGCTTCAGTCGTGTCCGACTCTATGTGACCCCATGGACAGCAGACCACCAGGCTCCTCCGTCCACAGGATTGTCTAGGCAAGAACACTGGAGTGGGTTGCCATTTCCTTCTCCAAGAAATCAAATGAACAACTGTAAAAACATTAAATTTAATTATTTGCCTACATGTTCAAACACACTCTACCTGGAAATCTCTATGTCCAAGAGCTATATTTAAATTTCAATTCTGTGTGTGTGTGTGCATATGTTCTACCACTCTCTTGGGACTTAGCAAAGAAAAAAAGGAAAATAACCATGTTGATGGAATTGTCACTTAATGATTTCCAAAGCCATCACTGCACTGATTTTGACAAACCTGTAATTATGACTGTTTTCTTTGATTTATTCTGCAAATAAGTCAAAGTGATGATGATTATCCAAGAAGTTATGCTGCAAAGATGTTTCAGTTTTCTCATACAGCTTCCTTTTTAATATCCTAGATTTCTCAGATAAGAGGAAAATAAACTTGCATAAAAGTTGTTTTTTCTAAAAGTCTGAATAATTACTGAGAAATTTAGCAAACTTCCTCTTGTGTTTACATGGTAGAAAACATTCACAAAATCATGAGAGAACTCCAAGGACTTCAGAAGGCAGTCTCTTCCTTAATTTTGCAGCCTTCATTGAAACAAGCAATCCTGTCTAAACCTGGAGGCTGAGGGTCTGGATTCTGTCATGCCATTCCCCTACTGCAAACCAGAAAACTGGAGAGCATGGCTGATTTACTGTAAGCTGTTCTATTGGATTTTCCTGATGGCTCTGTCTGGGCTCCACACAGAGTCTCAAAAGAGAGGCCTATTTCAAAGAATTCAATGTCCCATCTACAGAATTGTTCATCTCTCCCCAAACCATTTTTTTTCCTACTAAAACATTTATTCACTTAAAAAAAAATGACTTGATCAGTTTAACCCCTTATTATAATTACCTGAAGAAGTTCCAAAAGAAGAAAACAAAACGAAACACTGGATTGGAAGATTTAATTTCTCAGGGATATATTCCAAGGGTTCTAGAGATGTGCTTCCAGTTCTTAAGAGCTCAGCTAGGTCTCTATGGGAAGGGGACAAAGAAGTCCATGTGATCTTGAACACAGAACACACACTGTCTTAGCCCTGCCGTGCTCCACTTGGTCACACGGATAATTACAAAGTCTTTGTGACCCTAGGCTACGTCTCCAGCCTCACTTTGGACCTTTCTCTGTACCATCCTTGCACTCCAGTGCCTTGGTCCTCTTTCAGTCTCTAACACTGGCCTTGTTTCTTTTCAAAACAGGCTTTTCATACTGTTTTCCTCTGTCTGAAATGAGCTTTCTCTGTTTGGTCTTGCTGAGTCAACAAAAATTATCCTTTAGATCTCAACTCATTATCACTTCCTTGGGAAATCTCTCCAGGTTCCCCATCTACATCAATCTCCCACTGCAGGCTCCCCAAATACCAAAATAATTTTTTTTCAAAGACATTTCTGCAATTGTGATTTTTATGGGATTTTTTTGGGGGGGATTTTATATTTAATTGTGTAGTTATTAGATTTAACAGTTCCTTCTCTTTCATAAGCTCCACAGCTTCTTTTTCTGTACATTGAATCCCTAGGGTCTAGCTGAGGGCCTGACTCATAAAATATATTCAACAGGACATAAACTGAATGTTATTAATAAAGATAATAATTATAGAAAGAAAACAACCTTCTAAATTTTAGTCATAATTACTCTACCAAGTGACTTATGAAATATTGGAGACTACATTTATTTGGCCTTTAATTTTCTTACCTTCTGAATATGAATAATAATAGTGTTCAAAGAACTATAAGAACAAAATAACATATGTGACTATAACTTCTAGGGATTAATTAAAATGATATTTGAAATGTTTCAAATATCTTAGATAAACTCTATCTCCTCCACACTATTTATAATAGCCAAGACATGGAAACAGCCTAAGTGTCCACTGACGGATGGATGACGTAGATGTGGTTTATATATACAATGGAATACTAGCCGGTCATAGGAAAGAATAAAATTATGCTATTTGTATCAACATGGATGGGAAAGACAAATATTATGTGATATCATTTATATGTGGAATCTGAAATCTGACACAAGTAAACTTATTTACAAAACAGAAACAGACTCACAGTCACAGAGGACAGACTTGTGGTTGTCAAGGGGGGTGAGGGGCGAGGGAGGGTTGGATTGGGAGTCTAGGATTAGCAGGTGCAAACTATTATATATAGGGATATATATAGTAGTTTTAACAACATTCATATTTAATATACTACTACTACTAAGTCGCCCCGGTCGTGTCTGACTCTTTGTGACCTCATAGACGGCAGCCCACCAGGCTCCGCCATCCCTGGGATATGGTAATTATATTTATCATGTTGTACATTACATGGCTTCCCTAGTGGCTCAGATGGTAAAGAGTCTGCCTGCAATGCGGGAGACCTGGGTTCACTCCCTTGGTTGGGACGATCCCTTGGAGAAGGAAATGGCAACCTACTCCAGTATTCTTGTCTGGAGAATCCCATGGATGGAGGAGCTTGGCAGTCTATAGTCCACGGGTCGCAAAGAGTCAGACATGACTGAGTGACTAAGATTGTACATCATATAGTACTTACAGCTTTTATAATGGAAAATTTCTCTGCTTTGACCATCTTCCCCTGATTTCCCCTCTCTACTCCCTCCCACCTCTGGTAACCACAAATCTGATCTCATTTTCTATGAGTTTGTTTCTGAGGCATAATTGAACTACAACTCGATGTTAGTTTCTGTTATGCAACACAATGGTTTGACATTTCTGTACATTTCAAAACAATTACCAAGGTAAGTTAGTTACAATGTCACCATACAAAGATATTATATAATTACTGACTGCATTCCTCACACTGTATATTTCATATCATGACGCATTTATTTTGCATCTGAAAGTTTATACCTTTTAATCTCCTTCACTTATTTCTTTCCTCCTCCCACCTTCTTCCCCTCTGGCAACCACCTGTTTGTTCTCTGAATCTATAATTCCATTTCTGTTTTGTTATGCTTGTTCATTTGTTTTGTTTTTTAGATTCCACATATAACTGAAATCATACACTATTCATGTTTCTCTGTCTGACTTATTTCACTTAAGATAATACTCTCTAGGTCCACCCATATTGTTGCAAGTGTCAAGATTTCATTCTTACTTAAAAGTGAGTAATATCCCATTATATGTATATCTTCTTTATCCATTCATCTAAGTAGATGAATCTACTGATGCCCATCTGACAGGCACTTTGGTTGCTTCCATATCTTGGTTACTGTAAACAATGCTATTATGAATACAGGGGTGCATGCATATTTTTAAATTAGTGTTTTTATTTTCTTTGGACATACACCCAGAAGTGGATTGCTGGTTGTATGGTAGTTCTATTTTTAATTTTTAAAGGGATCACCATATACTTTTGATATCGTGCTTATTGTTAAAGGCACAAATGTAGGTATTCATATATTTAATAACAATAGTTTTTGTACAATACATTGTAGCTTACAATGAACTTTCACAGGCATTATTATGGTCCCATTTTATAAATGAGATAACAGGCTTTTATGTTAAGTGACTAAGTGTGTTGCCCAAAGTCACAGACCTAGTGAATGAAGAGCTGATACCTGAACAGAGATCCTCTGATTTAAGTTTAGTGCTTAGCTCTGACTCCCTGAGCAATTTCCACCACCAGACAACTCCTTAGCAGCTTTCTCCTCATTGTGTCTGAATATGAGTTAGAGGAGATAGATTTTCTTTTCAACTGCTGAGTGTCAAGTTCTTTTGGCTGCACATTTTGTCCTTCTCATTTTTTAAGCCTAGGATTTAGAGTCTTTCTGAAGCTCTTGTAATGATCACCTGAGGCCAGATGGTATCAATCACAGTAACCCCAGGGACAATCACTACCGCTGTAATGTACTGAGTGCCAACTCTGTTTCAGGTGCTGTCCTGGATCCTTTTCAGTTCAGTTCAGTACAATCGCTCAGTCATGTCCAACTCTTTGCAACCCCATGAATTGCAGCATGCCAGGCCTCCTTGTCCATCACCAACTCCTGGAGTCCACCCAAACCCATGTCCATTGAGTTGGTGATGACATCCAACCATCTCATCCTCTGTCGTCCCTTTCTCTTCTTGACCTCAATCTTTCCCAGCATCAGGGTCTTTTCCAATGAGTCAGCTCTTCCCATCAGGTGGCCAAAGTACTGGAGTTTCAGCTTCAACATCAGTCCTTCCAATGAACACCCAGGACTGATTTCCTTTAGGATGGACTGGTTGGATCTCCTTGCAGTCCAAGGGACTCTCAAGAGCCTTCTCCAACACCACAGTTCAAAAGCATCAATTCTTTGGCGCTCAGCTTTCTTTATAGTCCAACTCTCACATCCATACATGACCACTGGAAAAACCACAGCCTTGACTAGATGGACCTTTGTTGACAAAGTAATGTCTCTGCTTTTTAATATGCTGTCTAGGTTGGTCATAACTTTCCTTCCAAGGAGTAAGCGTCTTTTAATTTCATGGCTGCAATCACCATCTACAGTGATTTTGGAGCCCAGAAAAATAAAGTCAGCCACTGTTTCCACTGTTTCCCCATCTATTTGCCATGAAGTGATGGGACCAGATGCCATGATCTTTGTTTTCTGAATGTTGAGCTTTAAGCCAACTTTTTCACTCTCCTCTTTCACTTTCACTGGATCCTTTTAATCTACATCATTTTTTACAAGGATCTTACAAAATATTATATACATTTTACAGTAAACAAATAGCCTTGCCCAAGGCCAGACTGCTTGATGCCAGAAGGATGAATCAAAACAAAGTCTGCCCGGGTTGAATTCTTCCTAACATACTCCTGCCTCTCTAATTCACAGAACAGGATCTAAGTATGGAAGAGAGTGATTTTAGATAAGCATGCATCTGGCTGGCTTACACTGTCATGGTCACACAGCTGTTCAAGGACAGAATCTTTTCGGATTGGTTAGTAATAACCAAGCCATGTCTGTTGCTAAATACTTTTAGACTGACCTTTGATGTTAGGTACATACTTGGTACCTGTTTGCTCAGAGTTGAATCAGACACTTCTAAAACATCAGGTTGTGCTGGTTGGTTGAAATGTCTCTGCTAATGGCAAAGCTTATATTTCTCGCTACCATCAATGGGCTGTGATAGATGGAGCCACCAAATCTTTGAGTCATATACAGACGCTAAAGAAAAAATATAATAGTCACATTTTTACTCTTTCTCAAAATTACAATTGGGTATGAGAAATAAAGTTGCAAATTTTCCCCGTAGCAGTTTAAGGGAGTGAGTGAATTTAAAATGAGTGAAGTTCATCTCTGGATCCTGACTGGCTAAAAATATCAATGCCACTAGAATATGAAACCTTAAAAGCATTCTGACCCACCAGAAGAACAAAATCCTCACTGCTGATGGACCAAAAGCAATCAAGTAATTATCCTACTTCTGGTGTATTCCTGTATGACAGAGAGAATAGGAGAAATAATTTTGATATCTTTGGGTAGTAAATCTTAAGTGTTAATCAGTGGTGTAGTAAGAAAAGGAAGATATGGTATTCTTCCCTATGCTTGTTCTGTCTTTCCCTTCTAACTCATATTTATTGTCTGCAAAGTACTGTTCTAGATACTTTACATATAATAATACT
Organism: Bos taurus; assembly: GCF_002263795.3. Classification (NCBI taxonomy): domain Eukaryota; kingdom Metazoa; phylum Chordata; class Mammalia; order Artiodactyla; family Bovidae; genus Bos; species Bos taurus. The sequence goes on along the minus strand of NC_037355.1, from coordinate 12,675,250 downwards.
ATACCTATTTTGAGATTCAGTGATTATATATATATATATATATGTCTGTGTATATGTGTATGTTTTAATATATATAAACAACACACAAAACTTAGTACAACGTGGTATGTACAAGTTATTGTTCAGTCGCTAAGTCATGTTTCACTCTTTGTGAACCCAGGGACTGCAGTCTACCAGGCTTCTCTGTCCCTTACTAACTCCCAGAGTTTGTTCAAATTCATGTCCACTGAGTCAGTGATGCTATCTAACCATTTCATCCTCTGCTTCCCTCTTTTCCTTTTGCCTTCACTCTTTCCCAGCATCAGGGTCTTTTCCAATGAGTCAGCTCTTCACATCAGATGGTCAAAGTATGCTCCAATACTTCAGCAGCATCAGTTCTTCTAATGAATATTCAGGGTTGATTTCCTTTAGGATTGACTGGTTTGATCTCCTTGCAGTCCAAGGGACTCTCAAGAGTTTTCTCTAGGACCACAATTCGAAAGCATCAATTCTTCTGTGCCCAGCCTTCTTTATGGTCCAACTCTCACATCCATACATAACTACTGGCAAAACCACAGCTTTGCCTCTATGGACTTTTGTCAGTAGAGTGATGCCTTTGCTTTTTAATATGCTATTTATATAAGTATTATCTATTATTTACTCATTCAATTCCTACTTTAAAATAGTACAAGATCAACAAGCATATGAAAAGCAGCCTCAACCTCATTCGTTATTAGAGAAAAACAAATCAAAATCACAATAAGGTACTACTTCCTGGCCATTAGGAAAGCCATAGTTAAAAAAAATTCAAAATAAAATGGAAAACAACAAGTGTTGGCAAAGACACGAAGAAATTGGAATCTTTATACATTGCTGGTGGGATGTAAAATAGTATAACCACTCTGGAAAACAGTCCTGGGGTTTTTCAAATGGTTAAACATAGGGTTGCAATATGATTCAACAATTCAGAGAAATGAAAACACATGTCCACACAAAAACTTGCACACAAATGTTCTTAGAAGCATTATTTATAATAGTCAAAGGGCAAAAACAACCCAGATGTCTAGCAACTGTTGACTGGATAAACAAATGTGGTATTTCCATAAAATGGATTATTATTCAGCCATAAAAAGTAATATAGCACTGATACATGGTACCATGTGGACAAACGTCAAAAATATTATGCTAAGTGAAGAAAGGAAGACACAAAAGGTCACTCATTGTATAATTTCATTCATATGAAATATCCAGAATAAATAAATCCATAGTGACAGAAAGAAGATTGGTGGTTGCCAGGGGCTGGGGGTAGGGGTAGGGGGAGTAACTACGTAAGTCATACAAGGTTTCCTTTTGAAATTAGATAGAGGTCATCATTACTAATATTGTGCATATATGAAATGTCACTGAATTGTATACTTTAAAATGGTTAGTGATTAATTTTATGTTATATAAATTCTACCTTGATTAAAAAATCCTACAGACTGTATGAAGCAAATACAACACAATACAAGCAAATACAATCTCCTTTCTTTTTTCCAAATGAAAAGACTCAGGCAGGTTAAGTAACGTTGCAATTTTCAAAAGTAGTTAATGCAAGAGCAAAAACAGAAGTCTAGGCAGTCTAATTCTAGAACACACACTCAAACAAACAACTCCTTACTAATGTTCTTCTTACTATTCCTTTTGAATGTTCTTTGACTTGATTCAATGAGAATAAAAAGAGTTGATGACCTAGAGGGATGGAATGGGGGTAGGTCCGACTGAGGTTCTGGAGGGAGGGGATATATATATACACATATGGCTGATTCACATTGTTGTACAGCAGAAAGTAAAGCAACATTGTAAAGCAATCATACTCCAATTAAAAACAAATTTTAAAAAAAGGTAAGAGCACTCTAAAGAGGGATATGTGGAGAAGGAAAGGGATGATCTAATGCATACTTACAGTGAATGTATTCATGTGTATGATTAAAGAACAGCACCATTTGGCTGTGCAATATTGTGATATCAAAACAAGGATGCCAGTTTATGAGAGCTCTTGAAAACCAATCAATGAATTTAACGTTGGTGCTTTCTTGCTGTCTAATAAAATGACTAGGGCATCACTGAGTGAATTAATTTGAAGTCTTCTTGCTCGTAGGCAACCAATAAGAGTTATGATGTACACAGTGTGAACTACATAACCTCTACCTTGCACACATATTTATAGCCATATTTCTATGACATATAAATTGTTTAAACATAAACATTTTAACATCTAGATCACTGAACTGACTAGGGACCACACTAATTAATGTCCAAAGCAAGTTCAGATCATGTTACAGATTCTAAGATTTCAGACAGATAGCAATGGGGTAAAATATGATGAAAGACTTATGGATAATTAAGTTCTTTGTCAGCTGATAAATTATTTTAATCTTTGTGTCCAATTGAACTGGAAAATCTGACTGTGCTGCCATTCCTTATGCTTGTCTAGCTACCCTCCAGGTCTCTTCATGAACTAGACAAAGTTAAAAAACAAAAGGCACCTCAAGTAATAGCAGAAATTACAAATTACTCAAAGAAAGCCTCTGGCACCACTAAGTAATAAGAGTAATTTTAAAATAGTAATAAATAAATAAGAACAAATGGCACATATTAGTTCAGTTTCCTTAGATCTAGTTTGTAACTTCAAAATCTTTTGGAATTATAAAGTTAAGAAGGATGTTTTACTTATGTTTTAATTTTTATCTTTTGTTCATCATGGATGTTTTTGCATTAGTTTTTTAAAATTTATTTTTCGGCCACTCCCTGTGTAGCATGTGGGATCTTGGTCCCCAACCAGGAATTGAACCCATGCCCCCTGCAATGGAAGCTCAGAGTCTTCACTGGATAGCCAGGGAAGTCCTGGATGTTGTATTTTGAACTTGATTTTTATTATATACATACAATTTAAAAATCCAATTTTTTTGATTACTTTAAAATTTTTCATCTCGAAAGCAATAAATCTCATCTCATCTTTAGGAAACAGACTAGTGTTTTGCCTGTTTGTCAGAGCATCATTATAAATCAATGTTGGAAAGGCACCTTAGTTTTCATATCCTAGATTTAAGGAGATTTTTGTTCCAAATAAAAATGGTTTTTACCCTTTGGGAGGAGTGTTAAAATACTGTTTTTTAAGAAAATATTGGGATCAGTAACTGAAAGTTCTCTGTTTTGCTTTAGCAATTGTCTGTATGTCTTAAATTCACCACACATTCATTTCTACCCTGTGGCTTCTGATTTTCAAAAGTTTTAAACAGTCTCCTACAAAATCATCTAAGTTTTAAAGACAGCCCTGGATGCTAGTTGTCTTCAGGAAGCTTTTTCCAACCAAGTCGCTGCCACAAAGAAAGCATTGGCCAGCTCTACTTTTAATTTAGCAAGTGATTCATTACTTTTAATGTGCTATAGAGATTATGTTCAGCTGAAGGTTTGCTTAAAATTTTGTACTGAGATGGGCCTTGCCTACTCTCTTTATGAAATGTCATTCAAACAAATGTCAGCTCTTCCAAGGAATCTTCACTTACTATCTAAGCTCGTGGTTTCCCTTCCTCTCTCTCTCCTTCCAACCTTCCACCCATAAATGTTGATTAACCACCATTCATGTGTCACATACACTGTGCCAACTATCCCTGTCTTTCACGGATATTTCATGCAATATTATATGGCTGCCAACTGTCTTGCCAGTAATGATCTCATATAACCTACGTGGCTATGAGCATCTTGGTTCAAGAACTGTGATTCATGGTTGCTAAAGAAATCAGCATGGTGAAGGGGAAGGAATACAGATGGGAACACAGAGTTAGGACAATTAACATCAGATTCAAGGGAGTAGCGGATGAAGCCAAAAAGAGAACAGAGAATATTGGATCTCTGCTGAAGCTAGAAAAACTAGACTAAAATTTTCAGTAGTTTATAATACTTAAGATCACCTGAAATGATTCCCTTTTGGAAAATGTTAAAGAAAAACACCCACAACAACATAAAAATGAGTTACAATGATATGCTTCCTGAAATATTTAGGAAAACATGTATGGATGTCTGCAACTAACTTCAAAATCCACCAAGAAAACATGACAAATTGTTGGATGGATGTAAGAGCAGATATGTGCTATAGCAAATATAGCACAAAACTAACTGTTGATTCTAGGAGGTGGGTTTAGGGATGTTGTTGTTGTTTAGTGGCTAAGTCATGTCCGACTCTTTGGGACTCCATCGACTGCATGAACCCATGTCTCCTACACTGGCAGGCAGATTCTTCACTGCTGAGTCACCAGGGAAGATATTTACTGTAAAATTCTTTCAACTTTTCGGTATGTTTGAAAACTTTTATAATCAATGTTGGGAGAGAAAGATAGTTATAATGTAAAAAGGCAATATAAAGAGATGTTCTCTTATTTTACCCATTGATCAATCTATAAGCAAGCAAGTTTATCTGTGAATAAAGTCCATTTATATGAGTGCGCGCGCGCGTGTGTGTGTGTGTGTGTGTGTGTGTGTTGTGAATCTGAAAAAAAGATTCATTTGCTAATAAAAACCCACTAATGTTGACTAAGTTTCCTAGGACACAGTGAAATATTCAGTTCAGTTCAGTTGCTCAGTCGTGTCTGACTCTTTGTGACCCCATGGACTGCAGCACACCAGGCTTCCCTGTCCTTCACCAACTCCTGGAGCTTGCTCAAACTCATGTCCATCGAGTTGGTGATGCCATCCAACCATCTCATCCTCTGTCATCCCTTTCTCCTCCTGCCTTCAATCTTTCCCAGCCTCAGGGTCTTTTCTTGTGAGTCAGTTCTTTGCATCAGGTGGCCAAAGTATTGGAGCTTCAGCTTCAGCATCAGTCCTTACAATGAATATTCAGTACTGATTTCCTTTAGGGTTGAGTGATTTGATCTCCTTGCTGTTCAAGGGACTCTTAAGAGTCTTCTCCAAAACCTGAGTTCAAAGGCATCAGTTCTTTGGTGCTCAGCTTTATGGTCCAACTCTCACATCCATACATGACTACTTGAAAAACCATAGCTATTACTAGATGGACCTTTGTCAGCAAAGTAATGTCTCTGCTTTCTAATATGCTGTCTAGGTTTGTCATAGCTTTTCTTTCAAGGAGCAAGCATCTTTTAATTTCATGGCTGCATCTACCATCTACTAAGAAAATAAACTGTAACTGTTTCCATTGTTTCCCCATCTATTTGCCATGAAGTGATAGGACTGAATGCCATGGTGTTAGTTTTTTGAATGGTGAGTTTTAAGCCAGCTTTTCCACTCTCCTCTTTCACTTTCATCAAGAGGCTCTTTAGTTCCTCTTCCTTTTCTGCCATAAGGGCGGTGTCATCTGCATATCTGAGGTTATTGATATTTCTCCCTGTAATCTTGATTCCAGCTTGTGCCTCATCCTGTCCGGCTTTCGCATGATGTACTCTGCACATAAGTTAAATAATCAGGGTGACAATTTACAGCCTTGGCATACTCCTTTCCCAATCTGCCTGAAGAACTATGAATGGAGGTTTGGAAGTGAAATATTAATGTGAGTTTATCTTGCTTATAGCCTGCTTTGTCTACATGCAGTGAAGGCAATTCTTGTCTAATGTGGGGAGGGAGGGGGTAGTGTTTTTCACAATAGTAATTCATCTGAAGATTAAATAAAAATATTTGATGTAAAACTGAGTTATGTAATTTTTCAATGGATTTCACAATGAAGCTGCTAATCAAAAAGTTCCATCTCAAACCTAAAAATCCTTCTGTACTTGTTTTTTTTACTCAAGTACTAAAGAATGTTTGGGAATGTATGATGACTCATAATCATTTTGACCATTTCAAAGCCATAATAATGGGAATTATTCCTTCTAATAGGAAGGCAAGGGTTTATTCAAGGGACACTCATCACTTATGTTCTAGTAGGCATTCCCAAGACAATGGTGAGCAAGGTGGAACATGCTGAAGCGTGTCCGAAACACTTAAGGCATCTGGATGAATAAAACATATTTCGATTTGCAAAGTCAAGAGTGAAGGGCATTGCCAGAAACAACTGTATAATAAGTCTGTTCAATCTTTGCAGATTTTATGAATGAAGTGACATCTGATACACAGTGAAAGAAGTACCTGACAAAAACTAGGAAATGGCTTTTATTCTTGAATCTGAGCAATGCAATTTGTAAAATGGAGCAATTAACTTTAAAATTCCTTCCACTTATCTGGATTCTTTTGACACATTCAGTATTAAGCCTTAAAAGAGTGACGAGAAAATGCTAGAGCTTACATTTTTCATGTTTTCCAAACAGGAAAATATTTTTGAAATCTCTAATGGCCAAAGTGATTTAGAATGAACAGATTGGTAAAAACTTTGGATTTATAATTCTTCCCTGTAAACAATAATGGCCCGTGTTTCATAGTGGATATGACTCCTTAGGCACAAATGCAAGGCAACAGGCAGTTTGGAAGGGATTTCATGTTTTTACTTATGAACCCAGGTGGCATATGAGTCATATCTTCTGCAAATCACCTACAGGCTAAATAGAGCCCATACAAGTTGAGTATTTAGGCATCTGCCTGTTTTTAAAACATGCTTTTTTTTTTTTTTGGTGCATAGGACAAAGAATGAATGCAAGCTTAAATGCCTATGGGCTCAATATATCTTGCTAAGTTCCCTCATCATAGGGACACGGGCACCATAATAGATGGTGTTGTTTAATGCTCTCAAACCATAGAGATGTAAGTGACTGTTTAATAAGAGACCAGATGATTTTAACAGTCTTCAAATGAAATTACTAGGTTTTTAGCTTCTTTATATTTTGTCCTATAGGTTATGACTAAGAATTTTCCAGGTGTTGTCAACAAAGAGACTTATACATAAAATAAAATGTGCTCTCAAGAATAACCAGGAAACAATCCACTTAAGCCTTCACAAATCACTGACTGCTCAGTCCTCACACTGCATGCATTTCATAAGATCAATAATCAAGTGGGCATTAGGGTCAACTCTGTGCTCTACGGTGAAATGTAAGAGAAGTAGAAAGCACACAGCCTCCACATGGCTTTTCAAGAGCTTGCAGTGTGGTTGCAAATAATTCGCAAATGACAAAAGATTCAGTACAAAGCAGTGTTAAGGACAGTAGCATAGGTTATATACTTGGATTACTGTGATGTTGAATGGTTTGTATTGGAAACAAATCGAGATCATTCTGTCATTTTTGAGATTGCATCCAAGTACTACATTTCGGACTCTTTTGCTCACTATGAGGGCTACTCCATTTCTTCTAAGGGATTCTTGCCTACAGCAGTAGATAATTATCATCTAAATTAAATTCTCTGATTCCTGCCCATTTTAGTTCACTGATTCCTAAAATGTTGATGTTCACTCTTGCCACCTCCTGTTTGACCACATCCGATTTACCTTGATTCATAGAACTAACATTCCAGGTTCCTATGCAGTATTGCTTTTTACAGCACTGGACTTTTACCACCAGACATGTCCACAGCTGGGCATCATTTCTGCTTTGGCTCAACTTCTTCATTCTTTCTGGAACTATTTCTCCACTCTTCCCCAGTAGCATATTGGATACCTACCAACCTGGGGGGCTCATATTCCAGTTTCATATCTCTTTGCCTTTTCATACTGTTTATGAAATTAGAAGATGCTTGCTCCTTGGAAGAAAAGATATGACAAATCTAGACAGCATATTAAAAAGCAGAGATATCACTTTGCTGACAAAGGTCCATGTAGTAAAAGCTATGGTTTCTCTAGTAGTCATGTATGGATGTGACAGTTGGACCATAAAGAAGGCTGAGTGCCAAAGGATTGATGCTTTCGAACTGTGGTGCTGGAGAAGAAGGGACTCTTGAGAGTCTTGAGAGTCCCTTGTACTGCAGGGAGATCAAACCAGTCAATCCTAAAGTAAATGAGTCTTGAATATTCATTGGAAGGACTGATGCTTCAGTTGAAGCCCCAATACTTTGGCCATCCGATGTGAAGAGCCAACTCACTGGAAAAGACCTTAATGCTGAGAAAGATTAAAGGCAGGAGGAGAAGGGAACAACAGAGGACGAGATGGCTGGATGGCATCACAGACTCAATGGACATGAATTTTAGCAAACTTCAGGAGATAGTGAAGGACAGGGAAACCTGTTGTGCTATAGTCTGTGGGGTCGCAGAGAGTTGGACATGATTAAGCAACTGAACAAGGACAACATAGGCTATAGAAGTTTATTGTTAATGAAACACAGAAAGTATGTAGAATTGATAAAACTGTATTAAATTCTCCTAACAGTTATCAGGACATTGTTGGCCTTTTTAAGTTAGATCTTTATAATATGGGAAGAGTGTGAAAGTTCATGAAAGAAAGAGATTCAACTGGGCCAATTAAATTCAACATACTTATTAAAAATCCTACACAGGAATTTCATTGACATGTGCCCCTTTTGAGAAATATCTCTAGTCTTTATGGATGGCCAACAGGTACATGACTAGTGATGCTCAACATCACTTATCATCAGGAAAATGCAAACCAAAACTACAATGAGATATCATCTCACACATGTGAGAATGGTTAGTATATAAAAGACAAGAAATAACAAGTGTTTGTGAGGATGTGAAGAAAGGGGAATGATTGCATACTATTGCTGGGAATGTAAATTGGTGCAGCCAAAATGGAAAATGGTATGAAGGTTCTTCAAATAATTAAAAATATAGCCACCATAAAATCCAGCAATTCCACTTTTGGGTATTAATCCAAAGGAAACAAAACCAGTAACTGGACAAGATTTATGCACCCATATGTTCACTGTACCATTATTTACAATAGTCAAGACATGGAAACAATCTAAGTGTCCATCAATGGACGAATATATAAAGAATACACACACACAATAGAATATGTTAAAAAATGGGACATTATTCAGCCACAAAATAGAAGGAAATCTTGTTATTTGTGGCAACTTGGATGAACCTTGGACCTGGAGGGCATTATGTTAAGTGATATATAAGTCAGACAGAGAAAGACAAAATTTTAGTTTTATGTGGAATTTTTTAAAAGCAGCAAAAAAATGAGCTTATAGAGTCAGAGAACAGATTGGTGGTTATCAGAGGTAGGGAGTGAGGGATGGGTGAAATAGGTGAAGATGGTCAAAAGGTATAAACTCCCAGTTATAAAATAAATAAGTCCTGGGGATATTATGTACAGTACAGTGGCCATGGTTAATAATACTGTACGAATGTTTGAAAGTTGCCAGGAGTGCAGATCTTAAAAATTCTCATCACAAGAAAAGAAAGTGTAAGTATGTGTGGTAATGAATGTTAACCAGATTTGTTGTGATGATCATTTTTCAAAATATACAAATACTAAATCATCATGTTGTATACCTGAAACTAATATAATGTTAAGTCAATTATGTCTCAAAAACTATCAAAAACCTCAATGAAAAAAAAATAATTCAACTCCCTTCTCACACTTTCTCCTTATTCATTCTATGTGTATATTGATTTATATATGAATTTACCATCCTAAGAACACAAAGTTATATATTCACTATATTTATTTATGTCTTGACCTAATGTTTATTAAAGATTCATATTGAAAGCATTCTATTTTATCTAGAAACAATGTACTTGTGTCTCAAATATTTTAAACTGACTTTTATCATAGGTTGCATTGATATTTTAAATAATTTTTCTCTCCAGATGTGTATCTCTATATACATATATGCATATCTTTATCTCTATATTGGTAATTTTATTTTCAACCTTTCTCCTGAAATACCTTTCTCTTAAAAAGCATATGAATAGCATCTTTAGTTTGTCTACTATACCATATTTTAATATTAATAGCTCACATCTTATTCCCCAGGATTCAGTTAAATACCTTCCACTTTATCCATTTTAGGATTTAGGGAACAACAATAATTTAGGTTGATATTAAGAACACCCCAAACCAACACTCTGAATGAAAGCATGTGAACCGAAGAAAGAATTCATTTCCATTTTCTTACATCCCCAGTTGTTTCCTTATTTGCTGTACTCTGACCCTACTGATCATTTCTTCTCAGAACTCTGTTGTCTGGGGAACTTCTACTACTAGTTTATCATACTATTGTTAGTGATTAGCACTCCTTCTTCCTCTTAAATTGTTTTTTCTCACTTGTACTTTCATGGGTAAAACGTGATGCTGGGCTTTCACGCTCCTTGTCATTCCTTTCTGCTTATGTTACCACCTATAAGCCCCAAGAGGGAAGGGATTTTGTTGCAATTATTTAGTGCTCCATCCCTTGTGTTGAGAAGCCTGCCTGACACACAGAAGGGGCTTAGCAAGTATTTAATGAATGAAGGTCTAAATGAAGAAATGCCTATTTTTATGTCTTTATGTAAATTTCATAATTCTAAAGAGAAGAATGAATTTACCTTAATTGGATATTTTTAGATTTCACCTGACTCATATCTTAAATAAAATATATATCCCCCTCCCCTGAGAAGCTACATGTACAAAAATCTTTAAAATTCTAGAAAACAGAGAGTAATGTATTTCTTACTTTCTCTACCAATGAGAGCCTTTATCAGAACTTTGAGAAAATCAGGTAGGATCCTTTCTTTGTATTTTTTTAAACTCTTCTTTTCAATTTAGTTCTAGTCCTTTATGAAATATGGAAAGGATGGAAACAAAGATCAGGAAGATTACTTTTACACTTAAGTGTTTTATGGGTTTTGAGGCAACATAATTCCACCCATTATCCCTTCTCCTTTCAACTTAATCTAATTTCATAAATACCAATTTTCTATTGAGCTTAGCATAAAGGAGATGAAAAAGAATATACTGGTGAACCAGACATGTTCTCTGAAGATAAAGAATCTGCTTTCTAACAGACACACACATTGATTAAGTTTTTATACAAACAAACAGTCGAGGTACAAAGAGTATTCTCTTCAAACTAAAAAAGCATTTACATTCTACAGAAAAGGCAATTCTTTATAATGTTGGAACTTAGAAATATATATTTTTTTCCAAGTTACTTACACCTTTTTGGCACTGAAATTTAAAAAATGCTTCAAAATGTTGGATTTACTTTTAATTTCTAAAATTTAGAAGGGTGTCAAACTACATGTCACAAAAGAATCTGCCTTTAAATTTAGTCTAATAAAAGTAGAACATCACAATAAAAAGAACTTCACATTTTTAACTCTATAAACATTTAAAACTACTTCCCCAAATATTGATTTGGTTGTGAGGGAGATACTGAGATATAAAAATATAAATAAAAACTCAGAGGATGAGACCAAACCTTTGTAGTAAATTACTTTTTAGTCATAAAATATTTCATTATATTCAGGGAAGCCCCATATTAATAGAAGCAAAGAAATAAACATCTTAGTATTTCATTTAAGAAGTTGTAAGGAAAAAAAAGATGAAAACCTCAAGGAGTAAAAAGGAAAAAAAATATGAAAATAAATTGATAAATTAATCTGAATACACAAAAAACAAGTATAATAATGGCCTAAAATAATCAACAACAGAACATATTCATTTTTTATGAGAGATCAGGAGAAAACAAAATAAAAATTACCATGTAATTCTTGTCAATACATAAACCAGAATGTGTACAACTTCACATGCATTGTTTTTAGTAATACTACCAAGTATAAACTTTTTTTATTTTCATCTAATTTCTTGAAAATGTTTTTAAGCATGTTAAATTTCTTTTATTTATTTATTATTTGTCCATCTCTGTTCATTTTTTTCTAGTTTTACTGAGATGTAATCATTATATAGCACTGTATAAGTTTAAGATGTCTGGCCTAATAACTTGACTTACATACATTGTGAAATGATTACTACAATAAGTTTAGTTAACATCCATCATCTTGTAAAGATTAAAAAATTTTTTTTTCCTTGTGATGAGAACTCTTTGGATTTGCTTTCTTATGAACTTTAAAATACACTGTATAAGGCAGTGAAAGTAATTTCTTGAAAATACTTTACATTATCAATTCAAAGTACTGAATATTTGCTGAATAATTCAGAGTATATGAAAAATTGATAAAACATGGGCAATTGAAACAATTTAGATTGGCTGCTCATAATCCCAAATTATGGGCACTGTTTTCATTTGCATATAATTTCCTAAAGAATTTATTGGTAAGAATAAATTTATTGGAATTTATTGATCTGAATGATAAATCAAGAGACCTGGATTCTAGTCTTGGCCAGTATCCATGACTACATGGTCTTTGTTAAAAAATGAAAAATTCTCTCTAGAAGGACATGGTAGTGCTTGTATCTGAAATCCTGTACAAAGAATATAATTGAAGATTTAAAAAAGATGCCTGTTATACTTGCACAAGGGCATAACATTGTATTGAAAGGGATTTGAGAAATTTTCAGAGGCAGAAACAGGCTCAGAGTTATAATGACTAGACCAAGCTCACATTCCAGTTAATGTACAATTAGGTAGTGTCTAATTCATTGCTTTCTCAGTTTTATCAGACTTCTCCATTTGCTGCCACATTTCTTTTATGAAACAAACCTAGCTTTTAATAACAAGCCATTTTCAAAGTGTGATTCCTTGACTTAGTGAGGGAAGAACTTTCTTTACAACTCTTCAACAAATTCAGCGTAAGTAAGATCCGAGCAAGTTAACTGAAGTTGAATTAGAGTTTTTGTCATATGTTCCAGCTGTTAAGTGAACCAAATCATCTAAATCAGTACTTTTTAAAACTTCAGTGTGTCTACAGGGATTTTGTAGACAGTTCAGTTCAGTTCCCAAGTTCAGTTCCGTGGGGAACTGAACTTATTCCTCAGTTCTAGCAAGTTCCCAGGTGGTACTGATAGTGTTGGTCACTTTGAGAAGTGAATGTCTACTATAAAAAAGGAAAGTCATCTGGGGAAAAGGTTTTCATTCTGCAACTAATTATATAAAGACTCATCCACAAGCTGGAATCAAGATTGCCAGGAGAAACATCAACAATCTCAGATATGCAGATGACACAACCCTTACAGCAGAAAAGGAAGAGGAACTAAAGAGCCTCTTGATGAAGATGAAAGAGCAGAGTGAAAAAGCTGGCTTAAAACTCAACATTCAAAAAACTAAGACCATGGCAACCGGTCCCATCACTTCATGGCAAATAGATGGGGAACCAATGAAAACAGTGACAGACTTTATTTTCTTGGTTCTAAAATCACTGCAGATGGTGACCGCAGCCATGAAATTAAAAGACGCTTGCTTCTTGGAAGAAAAACTATAACAAACCTAGACAGAATATTAAAAAGCAGAGACATTACTTTGCCAACAAAGGTCCGTATAGTCAAAGCTATATAGAAAACCACTGTTTTTTTTCAGTAGTCATGTATGGGTGTGACAGTTGGACCATAAAGAAGGCTGAGCACTGAAGAATTGATGCTTTTGAAGTGCAGTGTTGGAGAAAACTCTTGAGAGTCCCTCAGACTGCATGGAGATCAAGCCAGTCAATCCTAAAGGACATTGATCCTGAATATCCACTGAAAGGACTGATGCTAAAGCTCAAGTTCCAATACTTTGGCCACCTGATGCAAAGAGCCGACTCACAAGAAAAGACCCTGATGCTGGGAAAGATTGAAGGGGAGAGGAGGAGGGGATGACAGAGGATGAGATGGTTGGATGGCATCACCAACTCGATGGACATGAGTTTGAGCAAGCTCCAGGAGATGGTGAAGGGCAGGGAAGCCTGGCATGCTGCAGTCCATGGGTTCACAAAGAGTTGGACATGACTGAGCAAATGAACAACATCACTACACCTATTATTAATATTAACAAGAATAGCTAACATTTATTGATCACTTACAAATAATTTTACCCACGTTAACTGTCTTATTTCTTAGAAAACCCCCATGAGCAAGTATCTTATCATCTCATTTTATATATGAAGAAACTGAGGAAACAAGAAGTCAATCAACAAAGTTCACACAGTGAGTGAAAGAAAGAGCTTCTTTGAACAAATCAAGATGAATTTACATCAAAAGTTTGTGCTTCTATTTATAATAGCCAGGACATGGAAGCAACCTAAATGTCCACTGATGAGAAAAGAATAAAGAAGATATAGTACATATTACAGAATGGACTATTTACTCAGATATAAAAGAGGATGAAATAATGTCATTTGCAGGGAAATGGATGGGCCTAGAGATTGTCACAATGAGTGAAGTCAGACAGAGAAAGATAAATATCATATGATATTGCTTATATGTGGAATCTAAAATAACGGTACAAATGAACCTATTTACAGAAGAGAAACAGAATCACATATGTAGAGAACAAATTTATGGTTACCAAGAAGGAAAGTGGGGGAGGAATAAACTGGGAGATTGGGATTGACTTATACCAATTCAGTGGACATGAATTTGAGCAAACTCTGGGAGACAGTGAAGGGACAGGGGAGCCTGGCACGCTGCAGTTCATGGGGTTGCAAAGAGCTGGACATGGCTTACTGCCTGAACAACAACTACACCCTACTATATATAAAGTAGATAACTAATAGGACTACTGTATAGCACAGAGAACTCTATTACAGAGAACACTCTGTAATAACTTACATGGGAACAGAATCTACAAGAGTGGAGATATTCACTCTGCCATAGAGTAAAAATTAATTCAACATTGTAAATCAACTATATGCTGATAAAAATTAATAGAAAATTGTGTCTTATACTACCTTAGAATATGGTAAGAATGTAAAAGTATTTTATTATGTCTCTTTATATTTTGCTGCACAATAAATATCTGTGTTTTGCTTCTTATAAGTTATATCATCTCATATGACAATTTTTCTAGTATTTAAAGAGGTGAAGTCAACAACACCTATACACAGGCAGGATTTTAGGTCTGTCTTACACTCAACCCCCAGTTGTGCACTGCACTTATAATAGGAAGTATCCGTAGATGGAAAAATGTAGCCGTTGGTCTTATCTTTGTTCTGCAATGATACTTGAATCATCACCAGTAATAAAGACTCCTGGGACAGGGAAGTAAATATGCAAAATCAGAATGGTATTCAGCGTCTTCCTCCATTCATGTGTTAGCTTTGCTAAAAACAGCCCAGAGTTTGCTTGAATTGTAAACTAAGCAAATATGACTAGAGGATACATAGGGAACAGATGTTGATTTTTAAAAGACTACTTATCCATCATCACTTTTTTATATAATCAGCTGAAACTAGCATTCAATCCCTTTTCTTAAAATGGTTTAAAGTTTACCCATAATGATCAAGTCTCAAAGACTCCATGGTGAAAATGGAACCATTTATTTTGAAAACTCTATACTGTAATGATGGTCTGGTGAAATTTATTTTTTATGATCAAATTATTTTCAATTTTATAGGATCAAGAATATTTAGAATAGTATTCCTGTACGTGTTGTGTAAATACCATGGTACATTTATACCATAGCTGAATGAGTCAGTTTATTATTCTTGATGAAAAATAATAGATACGTGTAGTTCTACTATACCTAAACATGGTATATTGAGATGCCCTTGAAGAAACAAATTCAAATAGATATAATAAGTATTTCTGAAAGGATGAATAATTTCTTTCTAAGTTGGAAAAATACAGCACAGAATTTAAAAACTAAGACCAAAAACTTGCACCTACTGGTTACTTGATGCAGACATTGGTCAGGTTGTTCAACCTCCCTGTACCTCAGTTTCCCTTTGAAAAATGGAGATAAACTGCTATGAGGGTAAAGGGGCATAATATATATAGGCCACTTAATGATATCTAGCAATCAGTAAATTGCAACAGTTTTTTCTAATTTTTTGAATCATTACAATCATATAAAACTAACTGTAACACCAGGATGTTTGGAAACTATTGAAAAGTACTGCATATTTTATGTGGGTTTGAACTTAGCAGAACAGACAACCGAGCCAACTAGGATGATTTTGAGAATAACTTTGAATGATGGAAACATTAACCATAACTCCTCCTCCTCCCTTTCAAAGCATGTGTGATTCCTTAGCTGAGTCAGAGCTAATTTTATTATTGGACAGTATGAAAAATTTCTGAATTTAGACAATGCCTCCCTTGCCATGGATGGATAAATCTATTACAATTAGGCACATTTATGCATAAAAGTCTTGACAAAAGGATATTTTAATATGAGGCTGAAGCGAGGGTGAATATGAGCAGTTATCTCATATATTTATAATAGTGAGATCTGCTTCTCAATACCATGAATCCATGTGGTTATTTTTCATTTACTTATTTTTCCCATGTAGTTCAACCTTACATCTACTTTTAATCTTTCTTTTTGATTATAGGCTCACAAAATTCATACTAGTAAAAACATTAAAGTCATTGCAAATAATCCTTAAATATATCTAAATCAAATATATTTGTTATATATTATTTTATATATTTTAGTGATTTTTGAGGCATGACATAGATTCTAACAGCCTACAAAATACTCATTCTCCTTATGTCTCTGAATTTCTATTTTTACTCATGTATATAACTCCTTGGCTAAAAGACTACATTTCTAATATCTCTGGCAGTCAGGACTAAATCTTTGCCATCGAGAAATAAAAGTAAATGTTGGCTGCACTTTCAGAAAGTCTCCTTAAACGACAGGTGGTGTATCAGCCCCATTTTCACCTTATTTTTGAAATACAGATGTAATGAGTGGAGTTGCAGCAGAAATCCTTGATAATAATAAAGAAGACAGAACAGAACACTGGAGGGAGTTGTTGTTCAGTTGCTAAATCGTGTCCAGCTCTTTGCAACCTTGTGGACTGCATCATGCCAGGCCTCCCTGTCCTTCCCTATCTCCTGGAGTTTGCTCACACTCATGTCCACTGAGTCAGTGATGGCATCCAGCCATCTCATCATCTGTCACTCATGCTGGAGAAGACTTGAGGGTCCTTTGGACAGCAAGGAGATCAAATTAGCCAGTCCTAAAGGAAATAAACCCTGAATATTCATTGGAAGGGCTGATGCTGATGCTGAATCTCTAATACTTTGGCCATCTAATGCACAGAGCCAACTCATTGAAAAAAGACCCTGATACTGGGAAAGACTGAGGGCAGGAGGGAGTTTGAGGACTCTATCAGACATGGAGCCTTGTCAATTCTGGCCTGGCTCCTAAACTTCTTTTACATGTAAGAGAAACAAGTCACTGTTACTGAAGCTTGGTATCCTGTTTCCTGCAGCTAGACATATTCCTAGTCAATATGAGACAGGTCTGGGACCTGAGACCCTTTGCTGCAGTGCTGAATGCTTGCACCTGGACACACCTCTTCTTGAGTAACAAAATACAAGAAATTGTATGGGACTAAAAATAACTGCTTGCATGCACAGTTAGAGAAAATTCTGAACAAAAGATACACAGAGACCCCAAATCCCCACTGCCACTTTTGAAGAACAGGGAGCAAAAGCAGGGTATTGTACATGTCCTCTGCATACAATACTACCTAAAGGGTAGGCAAACCATTTAAGCCACCCCTTTGGCTCGATCCCTGGACACACCCCTACCCTCACCCCATACAAGGAGGAAGCTTAACCCCCTCTGAGAATGAACACGCAAGGGAACCTGTTGTTTGTTCTCGCTCTTCCTTGCTACAGCAGGGGCCCCAGTTAAACCTTGCCTGAATTTCTTGTCTGGCCTCTAGTCAGTTTCTATTGATTGAGGAGGTCAAGACCCCTGGTCAGTTAGAAATAGACAAGGTATAGTTTATGGAGTACTTATGCAAAGAGATGTTCTATCCAAACTGGATACTGTATGCCACATATCTTTCCTTAGAATTCACCATTCATAGTAACACAATAACTATAAGAACTCAGAGAATCCTGTAATAAAAGAAAATGCTTGACTTCATTAACTCATTGTTTCCCATACATATATAATCATAGCTTTTTAATTTGTTGCAATAACACCTTTCAATACCCTGGGTTAAAAAATACCCCTTTCATACAATGCACCTTGGAAAGGCTGTTCAGTGGGGCTGTTCCTCTGGATTTGTATTTGTCATAAATTGTCCCTATCGCTCAGCCTTTTGCCAACCTGCTGCTTGGGGAGACCTGTCTCTTTTTTCCCTTAGACCTTGGCCAAACTAGCATGTCTGGAGTATATTTCATTGTGTTGTCCACTGGTGCATTAGACTGAGAATCCTTTCCTTATGTGAAATGGATGCAATTAGTTTGACTGAGTTTAGATAAAGTCTGTTAGATTTTTCTTGGGTTTATAACAAAAAAAAAAATCACTAGATATCTACTAGGAGTAATAATTTTTCCTTTACGTCTAGATAAATGTTCAAGTCTCAAATAGACAATAACTATAGTGGTCCCAAGAATATAATTTTTCTTATAGGCCTTTCAAGAGAAAGCATTTTCTGAAATTTACTTTAAAAATGACATTGACACTGCCATCTATGTCAGAAAGAAAATTTACAAGGAAACAAAGCAGAGATTTATTACATCAGCATGGAGCCCTATCCCAGAAAATGTCTATTAAATCATAGCTTTTTAAAAAAGTTAGAAGGTTAACTTTAAAATCCCTGAACCTGAGATAAGTGTGTTAAGATACATTTTCTTTTTTAGCAGTTAAAATTTTATTAGTGTGCATTTAAAAATTGTTCTCACCTAGTCCTCTGTTGATAAACTACGTTCTACCAAACTTGTATTCTGCAAAATCAACACAAATTTAAAATTCATTTTCATAAAGGCAATGCTTAAGGGTGTCCCTTCTTTGTAAAAGCAAACATAAAGGAACATTAACCGTAGTAAGCAGGGGTCCATGTGACAGTACATGGTTTACAGTGGTATATGTGTCCACTCTTTTTTTAAACTTTTATTTTTATTTACTGTATTTAGTTGCAGCATGTGGGATCTAGTTCCCTGACCAGGGATCAAACCTGGGCCCCTGCATTGGGAAAATACAGCCTTAGTCACTGCACCAACAGGGAAATCCCTAAGTGTCCACTCTTGACATGTGTTTAGCAGACATCTGTAATTCAAGCTATAATTTGATCACAAGCTATAATTTGATATCGAAGGCCTAAGCTTTGAACTGTTTTGTTGTTGCTGTTCTTCAGATTTACTTAAAGTTTTTTTCTTTAATACCTCTTTATGCAAAACGGTTTCAGAAACAAAATGATGCTTTATTCACATAGTGAACTCCAACAACTTAAAAAGTACTCTTAAAGTTAGAGTAAAGTGTGGGTCCATGCTCAAATGACTACATGAGCTGGACAATATACTGAGTGAAACAGACAAGGTGTAAGACCTGAATGTACGGTAGGAACCTTCTGGAAACAAGGATTCAGGTCTGGCTGTGCCAGATTTGACTTTTCAAGCAAAGCATGTAGGTAAACATTCTGGTTTTAAAACGTGTGTGCTGTGCTCAGTTGCTCAGTCATGTTGGACTCTGTGACCCCATGGACTATAGCCTGCCAGGCTTCTCTATCCATGGGATTTCCCAGGCAAGAATACATGGCAACTGATGATTTGAAAAGCAAAAACAGACACAAAACACAACCCAAATTAGCAGAGTAAAAGTCAACTAAAAGCTAAAAAACAAACTGGGTCTAATTCCTGATCTGGCCCAGTGGCTGCCAGCTCGCTACTTCTTGTTATGCCATCTCTTTTCCTCACTTATCATCTCAGTGAGGAAGCATTTCCTACAGTTCTCTAGTATCTCTTTGTTCACTAGCTCTTTTGTAGGTATTATGTAGCTTCTTAACACTGGGACTAAGTAGAACTTAAGGGAAACTCACTGACTACAAGCTCTTTTCTGCTGTAGCATGCCACTCACTCATCCTTGACCTTTACCTTTAAAAGAGTACATCTTTTGGAGGAGGCAGATTAAATCTCCCCTGAGTCTGGAGGTTGGAAACAATTTCTAAGACATCTTCTATAAGCCCCTTCTCTTTGTTTGCACTGCATTCCATCTACAACTTTCTCAGGCCATCATCTCCCCATCCTTCCCCCTTCTCTACCTTTAATTACCAAAATGGGTATCAGTATCTTGGTTGAGAACCTGGGCTTTGGTTTCCCTGGCTGTCTAGTGGTTAAGACTTTGCCTTCCAATGCAGGGGGTATGGGTTCTATTCCTGGTTGGGGAGATAAGATCCATCATGCCTTGCAGCCCCAAACCCAAAACATAAAAGAGAAGCAATATGGTTACAAATTCAATAAATATTTTAAAATGTTCTACATTAAAAAAAAAAAAAAAAAACTTAAAAAATAAAAAGAACCTGGGCTTTAAAGTCAAATGCATTGTGGTAACTACCTGCTCTGCCACTCACTCATCAAATAATTACTTAGTCTCTTTGTATCTAAATATTCTTATTGGTAAAATGGGTTTGATAGGTGGGAAAGCTGAATGGAATAAGGAATCAGAGTCTGCTCTATCCTTAATAGCAAATATTAGCAAGAGGTACTCATTTTATCATTATATGGTTCTAATTTCCAGGGAATTCTCCCTGAATTTGAGTTAAAATGTCATCCGCTGGCCCCAGTATTACTTCTTAGGATTGAAGCAATCATGTTTCATCTTAACTGTAATCTCAGAGTGAATAGTGTGGCTGGATCCATGTGGAAGGGGATTTACTATCACCTCTTTTGTTCTGGATACTGACTGCATTTCTTTTCCCATTGTCTGGGATCATATATGCCATAGAAAATAGTAGTGACTGATGCTCAGTTCAGTTCAGTCGCTCAGTCGTGTCCGACTCTTTGCAACCCCATGAATCACAGCACACCAGACCTCCCTGTCCATCATCAACTCCCAGAGTTTACTCAAACTCATGTCCATCGAGTCGGTGATGCCATCCAGCCATCTCACCCTCTGTCATCCCCTTCTCCTCCGGCCCCCAATCCCTCCCAGCATCATGGTCTTTTCCAATGAGTCAACTCTTCGCATAAGGTGGCCAAAGTATTGGAGTTTCAGCTTTAGCACCAGTCCTTCCAATGAACACCCAGGACTGATCTCCTTTGGAATGGACTGGTTGGATCTCCTTGCAGTCCAAGGGACTCTCAAGAGTCTTCTCCAACACCACAGTTCAAAAGCATCAATTCTTTGGTGATCAGCTTTCTTCACAGTCCAACTCTCACATCCACACATGACCACTGGAAAAACCATAGTCTTGACTAGGCGGACCTTTGTTGGCAAAGTAATATCTCTGCTTTTTAATATGCCGTCTAGGTTGGTCATAACTTTCTTTCCAAGGAGTAAACGTCTTTTAATTTCATGGCTGCAGTCACCATCTGCAGTGATTTTGGAGCCCCCCAAAATAAAGTCTGACATTGTTTCCACTGTTTCCCCATCTATTTGTCATGAAGTTATAGGACCAGATACCATGATCTTAGGCTCAAACAGTAAAGCATCTGCCCGCAATGCGGGAGACCCAGGTTCGATCCCTGGGTAGGGAAGTTCCCCTGGAGAAGGAAATGGCAACCCACTCCAGTATTCTTGCCTAGAAAATCCCATGGATGGAGGAGCCTGGTGGGCTACAGTCCATGGGGTCACAAAGAGTCAGATATGACTGAGTGATATTAATGACTCATATTGAGCTCATTGATACATCAGATGTCCTAAACTTTGATTTTTGAACCCAAGTGTAGAACCTTACATTTTTTCCTCCCTAAGTCTTAGTGAAAAAATTTAATTTCATATAAAAGTCAGCAAATAATCTCCTCTAGATATAAATGACCTGTCCATGATGTTGAAAGGTAAACTAAAAGTAACATCTTTATGTTCTTGTTTAAACATTTTATCCATTTCTTTCCATTTGTTTTGGAGGAGGGAGAGGGTCCTGATACTTTTATATGGACAACTAAAGTTTTTTCAGCTTGGTAACATGTGGACAGGCTAAGGGTACTGGATTAATTGAAATTTTAGTATCGGAAACTCTTGTTCTTTTATTTATACCTAAAATTTCTGCTGGATTTCTTCCTCTCTCCATGTACGATTGCTGAATCATTCATGCTTCCAGCTAACCTCTATAAAGGCAAATGATAGGGTCTCAAAGGAATGCCAAGAAAAATGAGAATCCAACAGAATTTCTAATAGAATCGGTAAGAAATACCCATCAATAGGCTATGGTTTTTCCAGTGGTCATGTATGGATGTGAGAGTTCGACTGTGAAGAAAGCTGAGTGCCGAAGAACTGATGCTTTTGAACTGTAGTGTTGGAGAAGACTGTTGAGAGTCCCTTGGACTGCAAGGAGATCCAACCAGTCCATCCTAAAAGAGATCAGTCCTGGGTGTTTATTGGAAGGACTGGTGCTGAAGCTGAAACTCCAATACTTTGGCCACCTCATGTGAAGAGTTGACTCATTGGAAAACACCTGATGCTGGGAGGGATTGGGGGCCAGAGAAGAAGGGGATGACAGAGGATGAGATGGCTGGATGGCATCACTGACTCAATGGACTTGAGTCTCAGTGAACTCCGGGAGTTGGTGTTGGACAGGGAGGCCTGGCGTGCTGTGATTCATGGAGTCGCAAAGATTCGGACACGACTGAGCAACTGAACTGAACTGACCTGAACTATAACTTAAGTCAGCATGGATCCTTGGGTGTTATAAAGGTACTGTAACGGAATGATTATGGAGGTAAATACCATAGTCTACATTTGTGCCAAGTTTTTAAGGATGGGCAAAAGTTTGGTAAATGGAGGTAAAGAGTACAATGATGATGAGCTAGTGGGCAGAAGGATTAATACTAGTAAAGCCACCATGTCACCAAAGCACAGTCCTTGTTTGGGGGCCCAAATTTATATTACCTGAAAAGTAAGAAGTAAAAAGGCCGAAAAGCAACAGAAGTAGCTTGGGCCAAGAAAGCCACATCGGAAGTTTTGTCCTTAATTCAGTAAGTGGTGGGATCATATCTACTGAAATTTATCATGTATACTGAAGAGAGGAATTGTCAGTGAGTTATGTCTACTGAAGAGAGGAATGAGACGATCACCACAAAACTTTAGGCTCTGATTTAAAGGATGGTCAAACAACAGAGTTTCCAGAGGCAAGAAGACCATCTAGGAGTCTGATGAGATAGTCTGAGTGAGAGAGGATGAAGATCTGAATCCCTCATAGTAGCCACGAGAATAGAAACCCATGAATTCTGAGATATGGTGATAATATTCCAACATTTTTCTAATCTGCTGCTATACTTTATGTTTAAAAGCTGTGTGTGTGTGTGTGTGTGTGTGTGTGTGTGTGTGTATTAGAGTGGCTTGGATGATCCATCTAATTTTGGGACTTTATGAAGACACTTGGATTCCTGATATTTCAAAGTGATCAAAAATGTGAGACAAAAAATATGCCTATATAGTTCTGTAGTCTTGTCATGTATTTATCATTCTTCATCTCCCCTTCTCTTCTTCTCTCATTCTAGCTTTCCCCACCCATCATCAATACAGAAGAAGGAGAAAATGAGATTTTATAATTTGATGATATGCAATAACCATAAGGCATGCAGATGGGTGGCATGGATTAAAATTTTAACTTTGTTAGAAGCTGGGTAGCCTTAAATAAATCTTTCAGTATCCTTGAACCTCATTAGTAAAATGAGTGGCAATCCATTTCTGGGGCTTTTGAGGCTATCCTTTGGGGCCATCTTCCCACTGGAGACAAAATAAGAAGCTTGTTATGCCAATGCCTTGAGGGCGTTATGCAAGAATCATATACTACTCTTGACTCCAAACAGCAAGTGAGGTAAGTCTAGTCAGCTCCTGGGGCCTTGGCCATCTGACTCCTAGGATTCATTTTCTACCTTAACTGCCAATGGATTCAGGATACCAAATCCCAAAGACTTTCACGTTTCTAATGATGTGAAAAATCTCATGGTGGAAAAGTCTGGGGACCTGTAAGGCTAATGAAACATAGCAATTCAACAAAGAATAGAGCTTTATTTTCCTCCCCCCGCCCCTTTAGAGACAGCTGGAAGTTTGTGAATCTGCACACAATAAAATACTACAGTGAATCCCAACAGATCATCAGAAATGAATATGTTTTAGCAAATGCAACATCAGGTTTAGACATGCCTCACCAAATTCCACATTTCTTCTAAATTCATCTCCAGAGCATGCTAGCTCGAGGCTCATATTGAAAGTTTTCGCAAACTGGCCCCTCAAAGGCCAATATCTAACACATACTACACTGGTATCATTCAACAAGAGGCTGATTCCACAAAAAAATTCAGAGTTAAGTGTCCTGAACTTTATCATATTTGAAGTCACTGCTCAAGCTTCAAGGATCAGTGAAAGGCAACACTACACATTCTCACTTAACCTGTGCTCATTACTGAAGAAGACACCTCAGGTCAGTTTCACAGCAGACAGAGAGGCAGGGTGTCTTGAAGTACAATGTAGGTGGATGACCTCGGAGCAGTCTGTTCTGGTAGCTGGGCCTTTGTCAATGGCCTAAAATTATGATGCTTTCTCTGTGTCTGCTGCTGCCCACACGTGCACCTTGAATCAAGACACAATCAGTTCATATGCCAGAATGACAGCCATGAATGTTAATCGCAAAGAAAGGGAACAGTGACTGGGCTGAATTGCTGGAGAGCATACTACAAATGGAAGTAATCTGAAAGTTCTGAAGAAGAAACGCCATGGGAACTCTATTATTCTAACTGATGTTACTTAAATTATGGGAGGAACACACAAATACAAAACTGAGATTTCCGTTGTCCAGATAGATTTTGTTTGGTGTGACTTTTTTTGTTGTTTGTCTTGTTATTGTTGTTTTGGCAGCACCACACAACACATGGGATCTTAGTTCCCTAACCAGGCCCTGCAATGAAAGCATGGAGCTCTAACCACTGGTTAGCCAGGGAATTCCTTGTTAGGTGTGACTTTTATTTATTTTTTTTTAAAATTAAATGTATTTATTTTAATTAGAGGCTAATTACTTTACAATATTGTATTGTGAAAATCACATCTTTAAAAATATTTTCTTTTTATCCCAGGATAACAGTCCATACTTGGCCAGTAAAAATTAGAAATTTAGCATCCTGCCACAGATGAATGGTATTTGCTTCTGCTGCCTGTGTCTTTTTCCTCAGGCCAGAAGACCACATTTTTTGTGGTCTTTGCACAAAGTGCAAAAAAGCAAAAAAGTGATATTTGCTTCTTTACAGAATTTTCTTTTGTATATTATCTGTCACTTTCCTCCAAATATCAGTTTGTCAGGAGTTCAACTGGAAATGCAGACCCGACTGCTTCTTTGGGCATGATTAAGAATAGGAAATCAATGCCCTGTCAAGTGGCCAAGGGCTGTCATCTAGTGACAAGTTCTTGAATAAATTATGGGGCATAGAGAACAGGTTAATGGGGTGAATTCTTTAATTTACACATGTCCTAAGATAATTGACTTCTTAATACCATTAATGGGCTACAAAAAAGAAAAAAAGAAATAAAAAACCACAACCGAAAGAAACCCATGTATTTCTGAATACACACATAAAAGTAAATTTATAGACAACTGGATGGATACACCCAAAATTGAAGAGTGTGGTTACATCCAGGGAGGAGTGTGATACTAGAGTGCTAGTCAAGGGAGATGTTCATTCCCTCTGCACTGTTTGAGGTTTTTGGAGTAAGAATGTATTTCTGCAGTACTGTCAACATTAAAAATAAATAAAATGTGTAACAATTTCAGTAATGACTTTAAAACTCTGAGGCTGAGGTTGGACTGTGCTCTGCACCAGAACATGATATTCTTCCTCGAAGGCTGGAAGGAGAGCCCATGTCTACCTCCTTTCATCTCTTTTTCCCTCTCCTCCTCCAGCTCTGGTGCACTGTGCCAAAGGATTGCTCACATCCCCCACTGAATTTAGTATCAAACCTCTCAAAGCATTTATGGATTAGCTGGCCCCTTTGTAAGTCACTTTAGCTGTGTCTCTCTGTTTAAAGGATAGATATGAAAGACTGGACCCTCAGGAGGTTCTCATCACTGACCCTGAAAGTTTCAAAGCATTTAAACAGTTAGGAATACAAATGGTAATGTTGCTCCCAAGCATTCTATTCTGACTGAGATGCTGCTGCTGCTGCTGTTGCTAAGACGCTTCAGTCGTGTCCGACTCTGTGCGACCCCATAGATGGCCTCCTACCAGACTCTTCTGTCTCTGGGATTCTCCAGGCAAGAACACTGGAGTGGGTTGCCATTTCCTTCTCCAATGCATGAAAGTGAAAAGTGAAAGTGAAGTCGCTCAGTCATGTCTGACTCTTAGCGACCTCATGGACTGCAGCCTACCAGGCTCCTCCAACCATGGTATTTTCCAGGCAAGAGTACTGGAGTGGGGTGCCATTGCCTTCTCCGATTCTGACTGAGATAGCACTTCCCAAAGGCCAAACAAAGAACTGTCCCTGTAAAACCTAAAAGATGTTGTTGATGACCATACAGGACCACTGGAATAAATATTTCCCAAACTGAATGTATAGTCTATAACACTTTATTATTTAATCATCTCAAATCATCCTTAATTATGAGTCAGATCTAAGGACAGTGAAAGTGGCTTTGAATTAAGAGCCACCCAAACTACCAGCACAATTATTTTTTTTTCAGTTTTTATTTTATATAGCAATATAGTTGATTTACAATGCTGTATTAGGGAAGAGGAACTCAAAAGCCTCTTGATGAAAGTGAAAGTGGAGAGTGAAAAAGTTGGCTTAAAGCTCAACATTCAGAAAACGAAGATCATGGCATCTGGTCCCACCACTTCATGGGAAATAGATGGGGAAACAGTGGAAACAGTGTCAGACTTTATTTTTCTGGGCTCCAGAATCACTACAGATGGTGACTGCAGCCATGAAATTAAAAGATGCTTACTCCTTGGAAGGAAAGTTATGACCAACCTAGATAGCATATTCAAAAGCAGAGACATTACTTTGCCAACAAAGGTTTGTCTAGTCAAGGCTATGGTTTTTCCAGTGGTCACGTATGGATGTGAGAGTTGGACTGTGAAGAAGGCTGAGCACCGGAGAATTGATGCTTTTGAACTGTGGTGTTGGAGAAGACTCTTGAGAGTCCCTTGGACTGCAAGGAGATCCAACCAGTCCATTCTGAAGGAGATCAGCCCTGGCATTTCTTTGGAAGGAATGATGCTAAAGCTGAAACTCCAGTACTTTGGCCACCTCATGCGAAGAGTTGATTCATTGAAAAAGACCCTGATGCTGGGAAGGATTGGGGGCAGGAGGAGAAGGGAATGACAGAGGATGAGATGGCTGGATGGCATCACTGACTCGATGGACGTGAGTCTCAGTGAACTGCTGTGATTCATGGGGTCACAAAGAGTCGGACACAACTGAGCTACTGATCTGATCTGATCTGATTAGTTTTAGGTATACAGCAAAGTGAATCAGTTATACACATATCTGTTCTTTTTCAGATTCTTTCCCCAAATTGGTTATTACAGAGTCTTGAATAGAGTTCCCTGTACCAGCACAATTATTTACTAGCATGGTCTGGGGCAAGTTAATTAGCCTTGATATTCTTATTTACCAAAGGAGGCATAATAATACCTACCATGCCTTTCCTGTGTGGTTATTTGGAGGGTCAAGTGTTTTGAAAATACCCTGAGGGGTGATCAGAGGGAAGGGGTATTTACTTTGCATTCTATATTTTTAAGGATGAATATAACACTCCCTTAATTTTGCTCCTCCTCTTAGAAAATAGCTTTAATTTTCTAGATGACATGACATATTCCTTACTCTAAATCGATTTTTCTTAATTCTTCTCTGAATATATAAAAAAATCCAGCTGTATTTTTTGAAATGTCAGTTTCCCAGAAAATCCTTTCCAATTTCTGCAACAAGAGCTCTCTCCTTTACTTATTACAGTGTTTTACACATAAAAGGACCCATAGTATTTTACAGGGTTACGGTTAATGGTACAATAAGAACTGTGTGTGTATGCCGGGTGTGGGGGGCGGGTTGTCATACAATGGGAAATTTCCTGGTTCTGGAGGGAGGAGATTCCATTGTTCATGTAGTTACTAACTGTCTATGTGACCATAAGACAAATCACCCAACCTCCTTGAGAGCACTTCCCTTCATCTGTACGTTGGGATAAAGCTTTATTGGCTCCTGTGTGGTAAGGAACAAATGAGATCAGTTTCATACAAAATGGGTGTGGCAATTTTAAAGAGTTTACAAATGTTCAGGGGAACAGTTAAAAAAAAAAAAAGAGCGTGTCTACCATGTGTTCTGTTCCAGTTACAGCCAACATGATCTCTACATATTGCCATGTTATCCAAAACTGCAAGAAAACAGATGGTATTTGTGTAGCTTGGCATCTTTAACCACAAACATCTGTTTCTGATCAAATCTTTCTTCTGCCCAAACACCTTCCCTGGTCCCCACAATCTAGAATCAAGTTGAAGCTCTGTTTCCTATGATTGTCAGACTCTAAGCTACCCTTCTAACTTTATGCCCCATGCTTGCATTAGTTACGCCCCATTCTTTAGTCAAAGCAAACTGTTTCTTGTGCACTTAATACTTTCTGAAATTTCCTACATCACTGTTTATCCATCACTTAGCACACTGTCTTCCATTTTTAAATGCCCTGGTTTTTAGGACAAAATTCAAATATCACTCTTTCATGATTTTTGAGTCCTACATTCTGAAGTATTCTCCCTGTTCTTCAAAACTCCACAGAATGTTGCCATTTTACTGTTTATACCTTCCAACATTATTATATATGCACACAGTGTATCTTCCCAATGACACTTAATTTCAGGGTATAACCCAGTCTGTTCCAGTCTCATGGTAACTATATGATGTAGGTCACTGTCGCTTAACAGAGACTTAGCAAATGGAGAATATTCATTCTCTGAGAGAGTCAGACAGACAGACAGGGATGGCATTCAGTGGATACAGATAAGAGATTATCAAAAGGAGACCTCCAACTCTAACCCTCTTTAGGAGATTGGGAACTTGAGACAAGCAAGTGAAATCAGCAATCAATGAAATTCTAAAGGAGAATTGTCTAGTAATGGTTAAGCAATTGTGTAGTTAAGTGCTTAAGTGTACAAATATTTTTGCAGGAACTCAAATTCACTATAATCATACAGGTTTTACCGCTGTGCTTCACAGCAGTGTTCTGAGGAATCTAACCTAAAACTTATGTAACATCATGGAGCCATTAAGTCTCTGGAATTAACTGGTTGCAAATGTCTGTCAGGGTTTGCCACTTTCTAAGGAGCAAGGTAGGGCTAAGAGAGGGAAACAGTGAGGACTTGTACCTGATCCCCTCTCTGGGGTCCCTCCTAGTTCAAAACTAATTGGCAATGTCAGGTAGAGGACAATTTGGAGAGAAGAGGCTGGGCTATGAACCTATACAGCTTCATCCTAATTTTGCAGCTCTAGAGCCCTGGGGATTTTTCTTTCTTGGGCTATCATTAAGGGATGTGTCAAAGGTATCATTTTATTGGTTCTAAACAGACTCTTCAAATGGTAAGCATGGAAATGAAAGAAAAGCAAGATGTGTTCCCAGGGCTTCATACACCCTGAGGCACGACAGACCCTCAATTCCTGAGCTAGCTGACATTTCAGTGGGAGATACATGAAGCTCTGGGCAAAAGTGTTCCATTTCTTCTCCCACAATCCTCCCACAATGCATCTCTGACAGCAGGAAATGACGTTGACTATGTGTTCAAAAAGATTCCCCACCCCTCTATCCATCTTACATTTTAAGAAACTTTCCTTTTGTTACTGATCTCCATACACATCCACGGTGTTCCTTCCAGGAATCCTGGGAGATTCTGCTCTCAGGTGAAAAGGAGCTCTGAAGTTTATGTCTGGGGATGGTGGGAGTGAATTTGGACCCCATACTTGTAGCAGAGGAGGGTGTTAAGGACAGACTGGCTCCTATCTCAGCTCCGAGGCAAGAAAAATACTGGAATAGGAATCACATAATCACAGGGTTTCTTATATTTTTATCAATTGGAATATATTTATATTCTGAGTGTTTTAAAAAAAAAAGAGAGAGAGAAAAAAAACTGATTTTATATGGCTTCATTCAGCAAACACTGTGCCAGGCTCAGATGCTTGGCCAGGCAACAGAATGGAGAAAAGCATACTTCCTCTAGAGCTGCACCCTTTCTTGGTCTGAGGATCAGATTTTGGTTTTGAAATAGCTGAGAGAAACAGGACTAAAATAACTTGCATTTCCTGATGCTTTATTAAGTCTTCTAATTCTCACTTGTGGATTTGCTGGTTGGGGAACTGGTCACCTGCGCTTTATCATGATGAAGCTGGGGACTTCCCTGGTGGTCCAGTGGATAAGACTCCATGCTCCCAATGCAGGGGGCCCAGGTTCATTCCCTGGTCAGGGACCTAGATCCCACGTGACGCAGTTAAAATTCCTGCATGCCGCAACGGAGACTGAAGATCCTGTGTGCTGCAACTAAGATCTGGCATGCCAAATAAAATAAATATTAAAAAAGATGAAGCTAATATTCCCCTTGGTTAAAACCAGAGGTAATGCTAGGTGACTGGCTGGAATCTGTGGCCAGTTCTATCCACAAAATGCCATCCGTGCCTGTGCACACATGGCAGGAATTCCTCCTTCTCTACTAATGTACCTCCATCAACTCAAAAGAAGCTGACCTCTAAGTAACCCTGCCTGAGTACATTCTTTCTGCACTGAATATATTATTGTGTATGCATGCATGTGTCCTTTTGCACTGACTTTATGGGCTATACATGGTATTATTTCCCAGATATTTTGCTACAATTTTCACAGAGAAAACAGGAAAACAAATGGGTTTCTGGGGACATTCCCAGGGCTCCATGAATCCAAATACAAGATAAAGGAGACTGATTTATTCCTCATACTAGTTGGCTCTTCTTACATAGTTTCAAACTTTGTCCCTAGAATTGGAAATGATTTTCGCACTGGCTTTTTATAAGGTAGGTTCCCTGCCTGGCTGTCAGCACCACTCTTTCTACCTAGGTTATGTCCTCTGGAAACTTCCCTGTGACGCGCCTCAGAAAACCTGCTTCATTTTTTCCTATGCATGTGATACTTAATTTTTAAAATGAGACTTACTGCATTGTTCTGCTTTGTTTTCCAGTGATTTAACTTTTTCTTATCCCTTACTAGATTACAAACCCTTTAAGGGCAAGGAACATGTTTACATACCTGTGTTCTCAGTGACTGGCACATAGGCGGTTGATTCATATTTGGTACATTCAATTTGAAGATAAAACTCTAAAGATAATTTTAAAAGTCTTTAAGGTTTTCTTTCAGTTGATGAAAAAGATGTGTCAGGGATATGGTTGGTTATTTCTCTAAGAAGACTGAATACATGAGGTTTCCTCGGAAACATTTAGACATCCAAGACAGTGATCTGTGTATAAGTATATGGTATATGATATGTATAGAAAATGACTTCAAGGAAAATCCTAAAAGTGATTATCTCTGAGATGAGGTTATAGGTCATTTTTCTAAATCAGATCAGATCAGTCGCTCAGTCGTGTTCGACTCTTTGCGACCCCATGAATCGCAGCACGCCAGGCCTCCCTGTCCATCACCAACCTCCGGAGTTCACTCAGACTCATGTCCATCCAGTCATCCAGCCATCCCATCCTCTGTCGTCCCCTTCTCCTCTTGCCCCCAAGCCCTCCCAGCATCAGGGTCTTTTCCAGTGAGTCAACTCTTCACATAAGGTGGACAAAGTACTGGAGTTTCAGCTTTAGCACCATTCCTTCCAAAGAAATCCCAGGGCTGATCTTCTTCAGAATGGACTGGTTGGATCTCCTTGCAGTCCAAGGGACTCTCAAGAGTCTTCTCCAACACCACAGTCCAAAAGCATCAATTCTTCGGCGCTCAGCCTTCTTCACAGTCCAACTCTCACATCCATACATGACCACAGGAAAAACCTTAGCTTTGACTAGACGAACCTTTGTTGGCAAAGTAATGTCTCTCCTTTTGAATATGCTATCTAGGTTGGTCATAACTTTCCTTCCAAGGAGTAAGTGTCTTTTAATTTCATGGCTGCATACTGTGGTGTAATATGATGAATATGTATCTTTGATATAATAAATTATGATAAATTTAAGTCAGAAGACAGATACAAGTTCTTCCCATCAGTCTCCTTCTGCTTGTTATAATACTAATGGCTGAAAGAGGACATTCAAAGAGCTAGTTCATCTAATTCCAATACTTCATGATGGAATTCTTAGAGGTAACAATTGAATGCAGAATTTACTGGTCCTAGAAAAGAAGTTATAAAGTGGTACAAACGTGATGTAGTTTTGGCAGTTGGAATCCTTGAAGCTTACAGATTTGACATTGAGTCCTCTTACTCCCATTTCTCTTCTTCAACTTCTTAAAAACTGAATTGCAGTGATTTATACACATGTGCACTGATTCTGTATCAGTGGGCTTTTAACTTTTCAGACTATGTTTCACAGAAAAAAAATTCTACTTTCTGATTCAGTGCACACACATACCAATTATATCCTCACTTTGTGGGAGGTGTTCTAATGTTTTCTATTCTATACTATCTAAATAAATAAAAATGCTCCTCCAAATCTACTAAGTTGATTTCATGACTTGAATTGTGAAAACCACTGTTTGCATGTGGACATGGAGAGGGAAGAGGAGGATGGGATGAATTAGGAGCTTAGGACTGACATATATACACTGCCATGTGTAAAATAGACAGCTAGTGGCAAGCTGCAATATAGCACAAGAAGCTCAGCTCAGTGCTCTGAGATGACATAGGGGGATGGGATGGAGGTGTGTATACACACACACACACACAGCTGATTCACTTTGTTGTACAACAGAAACTATCACAACACTGTAAAGCAATTATACTCCAATTAAAAAAAAAGAAAACCACTGTTTGAAACTCTAAGGACTTTGAGGTCAAGAACCAGTCTTTATTCATCTCTATCTTGTAAGGCACCTTCATACATAGAAGAGAGACAAGAAATATTGTTATATAAATATTTTTTTCTGAGTAAAAGGAATAATCTCTTGGACAGCACTGCCCAAACCATCTTCTGATTTCTCCTTCTGTGTTTTATGTGCTGCAGAGAAAATAGTGGGAACTGGACAGTTGCTTGCTGTCCACAGTTTCCAGACCACAGAAACTAGAAAAGATTCATACTTCATTGTCTTCATTGAAGGAAGGAAGAAGAAAAGATTTTTTTAAAGAAAGAAAGGCAGCCAGCTCTGTTCATTCTCAAACAAAAGGCATAGGACTGAGCTGGCAAGGAGAAGCCAGAAAGACTGAAGATCTGCCGAGTTTCATGTTGACCCTTGAGAGCTTCATGTGATTTATATTTCATCATTGCTAGACAAAACACTGCTAGCAGGGAAACATGTTAAACCAAAATGGCAATTTAAGGTAAAAGGGTACTTCTTCTTTGATCCCTAGCCCCACCACCTGAATCTTCACAAGAGATGGGCTCAAACATCTCCAAGTGTGCGTGCTCAGTCACTTCAGTCGTGTCTGATTCTTTGCGACCCTATGCCCACCAGGCTCCTCTGTCCATGGGATTCTCCAGGCAAGAATACTGGAGTGGGTTGCCGTGCCCTCCTCCAGGGGATCCTCCTGACCCAGGGATCAAACCTGCATCTCTGGCTTTGCAGGAGGATTCTGAGAGGGTAACAGGCAGGAAGGCCAGGGGTCTCCAAATGGAGGAAATAGCCTGCAAGTGTCAGACATTTTTATCTCTCTTAAGCGGCAGGAGGAAACAAACTAGCGACATTTTTTCCTTCTCTAATTTAAAAGGAGGTTTCTCTTAAAATACTGTGTTGCCATAATGACACCTGGTTTCACCTGAAGTTAACTATTCTCAAACCTAGAGATAACCAAGGCCCTTTTCTTACGGAAATGTTTGTCTTAAGCTATGCTAACGTACTATGCATTTACCCCAGACTCTGTCTACAAGTTGGTTCCGCCTCTTGGCTCAGAACCTACTTGACAAACCAGTATGTTATACTCAGATATTGTTCCTCTAATCTATGTAAACGAAACTATTTGTATGGTGATCTGCCCTTCTTCAAGATTCAAGTTAATCATTTTATGGCCCAGGATGAACCATTTGGTGCCAAGATTATCCCAACATGCATCTTATGGGTGAGGGGCCTGGTGCCATTCTGAGTTTTAAGAGATTCCTTTCTTTCATTAAGACTGCTAGTGACTACATAACATCCAGCTGAAGACTAGCAGGGGGGGCACTCTTTCTGCCCCCTTCTGATACCTATGTCAGAAGCTTTCTCTATCTCCTTTATACTTTAATAAAACTTTATTACACAAAAGCTCTAAGCGATCAAGGCGCGTCTCTGGCCCCGGATTGAATTCTTCTCCTCTGGGGGCCAAGAGTCCCGGCGTCTTTGCGTGATTCAACCACAACCTTTCAATTCTTTATTGCTGAGCCACCAGGGAAACACATTTCCAAATAATGAAAGCCAACTCATTTGCTAGGAACCAAAGCATGCCCATATCTTCATTTGCCTTTCCTAAATCTTTGACTTTAACTACACAACCGTGTGTACATGTTAAACTTTAGTCCAAACAGATTATTTTAAGAACCTTTCATATTCAAGCTATATTCAGTGAGTGTCACTGAGAACTTGCTCCATATCAGGCACAGTGCTAAATACCATGAAAGATAAGTGAAACCTTAGCAGCTCTCAGACTGTTTGGTGCAGGCGGCCAGCTACACAGTAAGCTTTGCTATAGTGTTTCAAATGTAGGGCCACACATCTGAGCAAAGGGCCATGCATACACAGACATCCAGTTGAGAAGAAACTCGAGGATTATGGTAGGGAGTCGGGTATTTACGGGGCATTTAACCATGTACCACTGCGTTTATTCTCTAATTGTTGAGTGTATGTAAAGCTTGTCTTCCTCAGTGCTTGTGATGTGGAATTAAATAGCTGGAAGGAAACTCAGGTTATTTACCCCCAAGCCACTAATTTTATACATGAAGAAACAGAAGTATAAGTCATTTGGTTAAAAGGGTCTTTTCCCCAGGATTGGAGAGAATTCAGCCCATTTGCATATAGATAGAAAGCAATCTTCCTGCTGCTGTTGTATAGACTGGCACTTAGTCAAAAAGAAAAACAGCTCACTGTTTATTTAAATTGAGCAGGAAGGAAGTGCAGGAGCAGGTGGGTGGACCCGATAATCTCACTATTCAGGACACAGAGGAGTTTAGTGTAAAGGTAGCTTTGATTTGGACCCCTTCCAAGGGAATTGAGCTACAGGAGTACCAAGAGGACTTGGTAATAAGGCAGTTTTATGCCAAAAGTCATCACAAACCAGGGCCTCTGGACCCCACCAGGGTGCTTTAATTCAGTCACGAACAGCACATAGAGAAGGTCTTCTTCCCCTTCTCTATGTTTAAAAGAAAATTCTCCTTAGTTGGTGAACTAAGGAATTCCTCTGTTGGTAACAATAAATATGGGGGTAGATGCCACCCCATGAATAACACCCTGAGTCTAAGGGTATCAGGGGCTTCCCATGTGGTGCTAGTGGTAGAGAATCTGCCTGCCAATGCAGGAGACAGAAGAGATGTGGGTTCGATTCCTGGGTTGGGAAGATCACCTTGGGGAGGGCACGGCAACCCACTCCAGTATTGTTGCCTGGAGAATCCCCATGAAACAGAGGAGCCTGGTGGGCTATAGTCCAGAGGGTCACACAGAGTCGGACACAACTGAAGCAACTTAGCACACAAGGGTATCGGCCTCCTTCAAGGAGTCTTGTTTCGACCTCCTCTGGGATAAAGATCATAGTATAATGTAAGAGTGAAAGAGAGTCTGAGAAGTCACTGCCTGGAAAAATTTGAGAAGCCTTTCCTCTCAGGAGCTAGTTCCCAATTTCCTTGGACATCAAACTCTGGGTTGTAGGGCCCCACTGAGTGTAGGGCATATTCATCCTAGTAATAGAACAGGCCTGAGTGTCTTTGCATGAACAGTCAAGAAACTCACTGAGAAAGAACTCATCCCGAAGGAGGACAGAGTCAAGGTAATAAGCTCAATTCAAGGAAAAAGCTTCACTTCCAAGGGGAGGGAGCAAGTCATCTAACTATGGCTCAACCCCACTCAGCCACACGAGGAACGTGGACCCAAATCACGTCAATACAAAAGCTGAGTTGCATTAACTTTCTGGGAGAGGTTTTGTAGCTTTTGCAATTGTATCCTGCACAACGGACCTAGTGGCAATGTCCCTGTTGCTCAGGAAGGTCAGGGTACCTTTCTTAACATGCTCTTAATAAGGAATGGATCCAGTGGAGGGTTTTGTCTAAGAATGAAGACAAATGCTAGCGGTTTTGCAAAGGAAAGAAAATAAGTCAAAGTTGAATGAGTAGCCATGGAAATCCAGATGTTCTCACAGGCAGCATGGACACTAATAATCATTTGCTTTTCACACGATGTGGCAGCTTTTGTCTCCATTTGACAAAATTATAATTGAAGAACAAGAACAGAACAAAAGGTAATTGGCTGGAAGCTAACCCGTGGAGAGCCATTGCTTCCTCCAGAAACCAGGAGGTCGGCGTTACAAGGGAAGGACTGCATGGATTCACATGCAGCAGGTTTAAGTGATTTTACCATAAAACATGAAGTGACACATTCTGTCCAAGACCACAAGCAGGTAGAGTTAATTTTTTCCCTCATTTCCATAAAGATCATGAACAAAAAAATGGGCATAACAGCTGAAGCAAAAACGTAACGGCCTTGTCGTAAATACATTGAGAAAGTGCATCACATAAAGGATGCTGATGTCCATTTGCTTTTGAGGAAGGATGCTTCTAAGAGGAAAAAAGAAGTCTAGCTACTTATTTCTTTAAAAGTTTTACTGCTTATTTCTGATAAAATATACAAATATTGCCTTCAAATAGTTCTGATCATCACAGAACACTTAGTAAATTATGTCCCTAGAATGCTGTGAGCATCCCACAGGTGGGCTTTTGCTCCAGGTCAGGGCACCTCCAGACCTCACCTTTGGTTCAAACTTCTGACTTAATTTTCAGAGAATGGATATTTGCCAAGGTAACTTTGGAATGATAAATTATCCCCTTCCTTGGGACTTGCAACAGTATGGATTCCATAATCTCTTTGATACGCCTTCTGCATTGGAGATAAAATTGTGGTGCATGCATTCACATTTTTCTGCTCACATGTGTTAAAATTGCAAGAACATCTACCATCATAATTGGGAATAGCAATATATTTAAAAAATTCTTATACAAAGAAAAACTGTTCCTTCAGGTATTCTGCTGGTGTACCTAGTTCCCTCAGGGCATCAAGAGAATATTTATAAAACACTTGATGCCAAAAGGCTTTCTTGAAGGCATGGACCTCAGAGACCAACAGCCTCCCACTCTGCCTTCCTGGCCCATCCAGGCCCTGCAGTGTAACCATGTCTGAATTTCACCTCCTGAACAAACTACTCATGGAATCAAAGGATTACAGATGGAGAGAAGATCTTAGAAAGCATTTGATTCAATATCTTCCATTGAGAGTTGAGAAAATGCAGAGATGAACTGATTCCTCCAAGAGTTTCCTGGCTCCTGTATCGTGTTGTGGGAGCAAGCCCCTTCTTATGATTCTTGGCCCAGACTCTATCCTTGGAGCTAAGCTGCTTTTACCTACCTCTCGGGCTGACACGTGATGGGAAAGTAAATAATGCAATACTGTATAGCTCTGATGTTTCTTAAATGCGCTTTTAGAATACAGAGCCCACGTCAAAAAAGAAAAACAAACAAACCAACAAACAAAACTGATCAAACACAAAGAAAGACAATTTAGAAAAATTCCTCATGAAATGAACAGGGGAATTTTCTGCCTCCTCAGTCTACCAGTACTAAATGTTCTGAAATTGGGACAGAAGCAACACAAAATAAAACCAACAGTACTTTCAGGGCAGTGAGAGGCTATAGAATGGTCCTGCAGAGGTCACACGTTGGTAGTGCCCACAGGTGTCTCATCTGCCTCCCATCACCCACACGAGTCACCATATATATGGCCTCACTTTCTTGTAAGCAATTCTCATTTCATTGTGTTCCATGGAAACGTTTCATTTCTGAATCTTGGGGATGTAACATTAAATTTTACATACGCTGTTTAACGGAAGCAGGTTTTGACTGAGGGTGAAGGATAAAATAATACAATCTATTTTCCAACACTTTACATACATTATCTCCTTTAATCTTTACAACAACCTCAAGAAGTACATATTTTAATATTTATGTGACAGATGTAGAAATAGAATCTCAGAAAGAATCTCCCCAAAATACATGGAGCCAATAAATAAGCAGGATGGGAGTAACTGAGTTCTTTCTGATTTGAAAATTTATGGTGTTATAAAAGGCACATTTCACAGTCTGTCTTAAATCACAGTTTCAGGGCATGGGCATCATTTTACCATTAAAAAGAATTCTTGGAAAGAGACACAGATATTTTAAATATTAAACCTTTTTCAAATTCTTTAAAAGGAGAGGTACAGTATTTGAGCAGGGAGAAGGAATGATAATTATAAGAAAGTCCTATTCAGCTTTCCACATGTCAGGCAATGCCCTAAGTGCCTTTCAGACATGAATTCATATGCTCTTCATAGCAATCCTGCGAGGGACATACTGTTGTCTTCTCCTTTTCAGAGATGAAAAAAGTGAACCCAGTGAGGTTGAACCATTTGTTCCAGATCATACAGTTAGTAAGAGGTGGACTTGGGTTTGAAATTCAGGTGGTCAGAGACCTTGCTGTAACCACTCTGTTGGCTGCCTTTCCCAGCCTTCCCCAACCTGCACGCCAGACAAGGCAGGTTGGAGGGTTTTTAAGGAAAGCGGGTACAAAAAGAAACACCAAAGACTGATAGACTGGAATTGATCTGAAAATAAATGCTTTTTAAATATGGAAAGTAAAACACTGTATTAGATAACAGGTGTTTTCAAACCCCAGGGTTGCTGGATTAACTCTTAACCGCAACGGAAACTAAGCTAATCAAGTTTGAAAGTTGTAAAGTTCTTTGGTGACAAGAAAAAGGAAGAAAGAGGAGTTGGGGGAATGGAGGGAGGGGGAGATGGAGAGAGGAAAAAGAGAGGAAAGACAGAATGGAAGAGAGGAAAGACAGAATGGAAGGAAGGAAGGAAGAAAATAAACCAGCCCTTCGAACAAGCTGTTTCCATAGCTTCTGGCAGGAGAATCATATAGATTCTCAGAGGCAGCAATTTTTCTTATCTTATAATTAAAGTGAGACTCAGAGAAGCTAAGATTCCCACTGTTGGAATTAGAACTGCTAGTTCCATGCATAGCTACAGTTAAACACTCCAATTCACCACATAGGTTCATTTCTTTCACAAAAGGATGGAAATAAGTTCACACCAAACCAAACCAGGCAACAACAAAACAAAAGCAAACTGGCATAAAACACATTTCAAGAAAGTAATTCCGCATGCCTACTGTGGCAAATCACACTTTGCTTGTCCACAGAATCTCTACCATCATCTACTGCCCTGAGTATCTCCAGCCCATTGGCAGGTGCCCATGGCTCGAGTTCAGATATACCCAGAGTCAAAGCTGTGATCCTGTCCCACAACAGTTTCCTGTGCTGCCTACTTCTTTCCCCTTAGGCCTCATACCATGCTTTATGCTGACGGCAGCCAGAGGGGGGCCCTTGTAAAACATGAATCATCTCTTTCTGCAGCATAAAATCCCTCCAATCTCTTCTTACTCCATACAGCAAAATCCAAATCCCTGTTACATCTCCTAGTTACCTTCCTGAATATCCTTCACACCGTTCTTCCCCTTACCCACGGCCATATAGCCTGTGTATACTGCTCCGTGATCCCTCCAAACATGTTCCCACCACAGGGCCTTCGCATCACCTGTCGTCTGTTTCCTGAACTAGTCACTTCCTATACAGCAGCATCACATCATTCAGTTCTTTACTTAAATGTCATTGCATCAGGGTCCACTCCTAATTACACTAGATAAGTCATCTTCTTCATGCTATGCCCTCTTGAACCATTTTCCTTCACAGATGTTGCCCATAACATTATGTGTGTGTACATGTGTGTATATGCATGCATGTATATTTACGTATGTGTGTTTGTGTACATGTGTGTGTGTATATATATGTATGTTATGTTTGATTTTACTAACAGAAACACAAGCTCCATGAGAGCAGGGTCTTTGTTTAACTCATCATTGCATCCTTTGTATCTAGAACAACGCCTTAAACATAATAAGTGCTTAATAAAAATGTGTTTGATGAGGAATGAATAATTTATGACTGTAACAGTGAATTTGAAATGCAAAGAGAAAATTAAATTACCTCCCACATATTATAACAAAAAACTTCAAGAATTATATGGTGCACTTTATAATGTTTTCTTATTTAAAACACATTAAAATTATCCTAGCATTTAATACTTAGGTACCATTAAAATCTTTTGCAGTTCAATGTGATATACTGCCAAAAATTTATGGAAAATTGAGGTTTCATTGTTAGGTAAAAATTATGTTGAATATTTTTTTAGTGGGTTAAGTTTGTACTGAAATTTTTTTCTTATTCTGTATTCATAGTGAAATTTATGATGGCTTCTAGGTTTATTCAGGCTTCCTTGGTGGTTCAGCTGGTAAAAATCTGTTTGCAATGCAGGAGACCTGGATTTGATCCCAGTGTTGGGAAGATCCCCTGGAGAAGGGAAAGGCTACCTACTCCTGTATTCTGACCTGGAGAATTCCATGGATTATCCACGGGGTCACAAAGAGTCGGACACGATTGGGTGACTTTCACTTCACTTCACTAGGTTTATTCAATCACTTAGCAGAAATAATATGAGAAATAGCTAATATTTACTGAAGCCCTGGTCTAAACCTGTCACCTTTTCTAATTTGTTCTGACGTAGGAACTATTATGACTTCCAGTTTACCAATGAAGACACTGAAATACAGAGAGTTAAAATATCCTAGGGACTTCCCTGGTGGAATGGTGGCTAAGACTCCACGTTCCCAATGCAGAGGGCCTGGGTTCGATTCCTGATCAGAGAACTAGATCCCAAATGCTGCAAAGACGATCAAAGATCCTGCATGCGGTAACCAAGACCTGGCACAGCCAAGTAAATAAATAAAGAAATATTTAAAAGAACAAAATATCCCAATGGAGGCCACAAAGCTCATTAGCAGTGGAGCCAGGGTCACAACAATGTCTTCACACTTCTATATGTTTAGTCATCCATTTTTTAAAGGTTTTTAAAATAACATTTCTTAAAAGTTAATGTGCACATAATAGGAAATCAAAAAACATAATTTGTAGATATATCCTTTTATTAGAATTCATATGAAATACTCTGAGAAATGGAATGATACAAATAATCGAACCACCTCTCTGAGCAGTACATATTCTTTTATTTGTGCTGGTTTAGGGAGAAAGTGCAAGGGGTTTATACCAGTATGTTTATAGTTAGGCAAGGTTAAGCACTGTCCCATAGGTGTCTCTGCATATTGTTTTACTTAGCTGTGTATATAGTGTGCATAAATGTAAATCTGTACAAATGTCTACATTTATAACACCTAGTCTTCCTAGATGTTAAAGAGGTTGCCAGTGTATTACAAAAATAACCAATAAATACATTGTGTATGCTTGATGCTAAAATTCAAAGGAAAGACTTCTGAAAACAACTGGCGGAAGTGAAATTGTTAAAATCCACTCTAAGCATTACAGATGATTATTAGACTTGTCCACTGGGTTGATGGAGATGAGAAAGGGAAGGGTTCTTGGCTAGAGTGTTCCTGTTTGGAAGACACTTGGAGACTGTAGCCTTTGTGTGCAGTGTATTCAGTGCTACTACATGTATGTATAGCGGACAAACTTAAATCCTTATTTGAAACATCTAACCTTTCTAGCGGAGGAGGCAATGGCACCCCACTCCAGTACTCTTGCCTGGAAAATCCCATGGACGGAGGAGCCTGGAAGGCTGCAGTCCATGGGGTCGCACAGAGTCAGACACGACTGAGCGACTTCACTTTCACTTTTCACTTTCATGCATTGGAGAAGGAAATGGCAACCCACTCCAGTGTTCTCGCCTGGAGAATCCCAGGGAGGGGGAGCCTGGTGGTCTGCCAGCTATGGGGTTGCACAGAGTTGGACATGATTGAAGTGACTTAGCAGCAGCAACCTTTTTAGATGTGTAAAAGTACACAACCTATTTTGAAAGCAGAACGCTAAACACCTTTTAAGTATTTTTTTTTCTGTTAATTCATAGGAATGGTTGTATTTGAGGAGTGGAATAGTCATCCATTTTTAATGTAAAAACATCTATAACGAAGTTACCTGGAGTAGGAAATGGCAACCCACTTCAGTATTCTTGCCTGGAAGGTCCCATGGACAGAGGAACCTGGTGGGCTGGGACCTACACAGTCTTGGACAGTCCACAAGACTACCCAGTCCACAAGGTCACAAAGGGTTGGCCATGACTGAGCAACTAAGCACTTTACATAGCTACAATGCGTCAGGCACTGAGTAACAAAATGCAGCACAGTGATGTAGCTCCTACCCTCACACGAAACAGAGAGGTGGGCAAGACGCCAGGCTGCTCGAGAGGTCAGCTCTACGCGGGGTGATGCTTCACTGGACAAGGACTTAGTCCCTTTTCACTTTTAATTCCCATTTAGTGCTGGGCTCATTAAGTATCGTGGAGTGATCCAGGTTCTCCCTCTTCATTCCCTAGAGTCTTCTTCTGAGCACAGAGAAGAAAAGGGCTATTTCAGTAATAAGCTGCCTAAATCTCTCGGTTTGGTTCTGTGGGTGGCCTCGAATCTGTAACTTCGCAGTGTGCCACTTTTGCTGCACTTCAGCCAGGTTTTTCTTGACATCTGAAGAGGCAGTGTCTCTAGGGAGTATATTTTTGTATTTCTCCATATGCTGCTTTTTGTCTCCTCACATATATTGCCAATAAAACTGTGAGTTCCACCACAGGCCAGCTCTGCAAGTTGTGTTTAGTGTTGGCCCGGAAAGACATATATTATTATTATTTCCATTGGTTCATGTCTTTCCCTGTATTGCGGAAATGCTACTTTCTTTCATTTCCCCTCCAAGTATTGGTGCACTTTCTCTTTATTTTATTTCACTCATATATCTTATATGTCTCACGGGTTTCTTTTATTCATGACTGTGCCTGATCCTACCCTGTTTCAAAAATCTATTTAATAAAGTGTCCTGCTTCTATATTTATCTCAAAGCTTTTCTATTGATTTCTTTCCCTGATTCTTTTCATTTTTCCAGTCCTGTGGATTAAGGCAATTTTATTGTTGTTGTTTGGTTCTTTGCCATGGTCCTCTCCTTAAAATATCTGCTACATTGACCTTGGTTTAATCAGACTATGACTCCTGCATGACACTGAAAACAGAGGAAGGACAGAGATGCTTTGATATTGAAAAAATTTCTGTCTCTCAGGTAATGTCATTTTGCAACCCTATTTAAATAAATCTATTGAGTATATTTGTTTGAAAGTGTCTAGAGAACACAACAAATGTCATTAACATTATAAGACAGCAAGAGAGTCTGATTCACAACTGATTAAGTATGAGTAATTGTGTAAAATAAAAGTTTAAATTGTGATAAAAATACACATGCTGCTGCTGCTGCTGCTAAGTCGCGTCAGTCGTGTCCGACCCTGTGTGACCCCATAGACGGCAGCCCACCAGGCTCCCCCATCCCTGGGATTCTCCAGACAAAAACACTGGAGTGGGTTGCATT
Source organism: Bos taurus (assembly GCF_002263795.3). Classification (NCBI taxonomy): domain Eukaryota; kingdom Metazoa; phylum Chordata; class Mammalia; order Artiodactyla; family Bovidae; genus Bos; species Bos taurus. Next base: position 12,631,577 of record NC_037355.1, on the reverse strand, counting down.
TCCTGCTCCAATGCATGAAAGTGAAAAGTGAAAGTGAGGTTGCTCAGTTGTGTCCGACCCTGTGCGACCCCATAGATGGCAGCCCACTGGGCTCTTCTGTCCCTGGGATTCTCCAGGCAAGAACACTGGAGTGGGTTGCCATTTCCTTCTCCAGTGCATGAAAGTGGAAAGTGAAAGTGAAGCCGCTCAGTTACGTCCGACTCTTAGCGACTCCATGGACTGCAGCCTACCAGGCTCCTCCATCCATGGAATTTTCCAGGCAAGAGTACTGGAGTGGGGTGCCATTGCCTTCTCCAAAATACACATAAAAGTTACCATCTCAACAATTTTTAACTATATATTCAGGTAAGTGGTATTAAGTACCTTCACACTGTTGGGAACCATCATCCATCTCAAGAACTCTTTTCATCTTGCAAAACTAAATCTGTACCCACTCAATGATAACTTCTATTCCCACTCCCCTCCCTCATACCTGACAATCAACCACCATTTTACTTCTTCTCTCAAGAATCTGACTTCTCTAGGTCCCCCCCTATTAGGGGAATCAGACAGTATTTGCCCTTTGGTGACTGACTTTGGTGACAACCTAATATTCTCAGGGTTCATCCACATTGCAACATGTATCAAAATTCTATTCCTTTTTAAGGCTGAATCATATTCACTGTATGAATACACCACATTTTGTTTCACATTCATCTGTCCATGGACAATGCAACTCAGGCTGCTCCTTCCCTTTGACTACTGTGACCAAAGCTGCTATGAACATGGGTGTGCAAATACCTCTTCAGAGTGTGCAGAGTCTTAAAAGGCTTAAAGTCACAGAACAACACCAATATGGGATGAGAACTGTGCATAAGTGCTAAGCTTACTGAAACCACTGAAGTCAGGTGGGAGCTCTGTAGAAGAGGGAATTGATAGGTGCTTTCCAGGTGGCAAGAGATGAGTTTTGAAAGCAGCAGATATGGAGAGCTCTTGGTCTATTAGTGTTTTTCACAGAATAATCATACAAGTTGAGAAATGAGTGATGTGGGGGACGGAGTGGGAGATGGGCCATCCTCTAGGCTAGAAGGCATAGTACTGGTCAGAACAAATGAAGAGAATGCTGTGCGACCCCACAGACGGCAGCCCACCAGGCTCCCCCGTCCCTGGGATTCTCCAGGCAAGAACACCGGAGTGGGTTGCCATTTCCTTCTCCAATGCATGAAAGTGAAAAGTGAAAGAGAAGTCGCTCAGTCGTGTCCGACTCTTCACGACCCCATGGACTGCAGCCCACCAGGCTCCTCCATCCATGGGATTTTCCAGGCAAGAGTGCTGGAGTAGGGTGCCATTGCCTTCTCCTATACAATGGATATAAAACATTAAACACCATGATTGTAATGCTTCTGCAAAGAATGATGACAATGAAGAAACTATGAGTTTCTCAGAACTAAAGAGCCATCCATTGGACTGTACACCTCTTGACGGCAGGTCTAGCCTATCACTGTGCCCCAGTGCCCAGAGAACAGTACTTGCACTTGTACCCAGGGGCACTCAGTGAACAGCTGTCAACTGAACACTTTGGCCACCTGATGTGAAGAGCTGACATATTGGAAAAGACCCTGATGCTGGGAGAGACTGAGGGCAGGAGGAGAAGGGGGTGACAGAGGATGAGATGGTTGGATGGCATCACCAACTCAACAGACATGAGCTTGAGAAAACTCTGGGAGGCAGTGGAGGACAGGGAAGCTGGGTGTGCTGCAGTTCATGGCGCTGCAAAGGGTCAGACACAGCTTAGTGACTGAACAACAAAAGGCACTTCATGTTCATACAACTGAAAAAGATGCTTGTCACTGATGAAGATAGGCTAAAAGAGAAAGCTTGTGCTGCTGGTTTCAGTTGAAGGAATTAGGGATGACTGGCACAGCTGCAAGAAACGCCAAATGTACCAAAAGTATCAGATCTGAAAAATTAAGAAGGAAGAATCTGTGAGACAAAAATGGTAGAACTCCTTGGCGAGGATTTTGTTTACATCTATTGTCAATACTCAAACATGTTAGCTTTTCTAAGTTACTTTAACTTTCTATAACCAATGGATATTTTAATAAGGTATTAATTTCTTTCCCTCTGCCCTGAATGTGTTCTCAATCACTATCTTTCTGTTGCAAGGCTCACCCTGTAGTCAATATTTTCGTATTAAGATACTGGCAATTCTAAAGGAAATAGAGACAGACTCACAGACAAAGAAAACAAATTTATGGTTATTAAAAGGGAAAGGGATGGACGAGGGATAAATTAGGATTTGGAATTAGCACATACAGAATAGAAAAGATAAACAATGAGGTACCACTGTATAGCACATGGAGCTACATTCACTATCCTGTAATAAACCATAATAGAAAAGGATATGAAGAAAGTATATATATGTATTCTGAATCACTTTTCTGTACACCAGAAACTAACACAACATTGTAATTTAACTATTTTAATAATAAGAAAGAAACACAAACATTATCCTAATTAAGGACATGCTAGTTTTGTTTTCTTAGATTATCCTATCTTTTTCTTCTGGGGGGATAAAGAAACAATGCATTCATTAATTATCTTCTGTTTATCCACAACACTAGAGGTTTTATTTATTTATTTATTTTCATGTAATTGTGGTTACGTGCCAGCAATAAATGGAGAAGGCAATGGCAACCCACTCCAGTACTCTTGCCTGGAAAATCCCATGGATGAAGGAGCCTGGTAGGCTGCAGTCCATGGGGTCGCTAAGAGTCAGACATGACTGAGTGACTTCACTTTCACTTTCCACTTTCATGCATCGGAGAAGGAAAGTGTTCTTGCCTGGAGAATCCCATGGATGGAGAAGCCTGGTAGGCTGCAGTCCATGGGGTCGCACAGAGTCGGACACGACTGAAGTGACTTGGCGGTGGCGGCGGCCAGCAATAAATGGATGTCACTGCACTAAACTGAATACTAAGATTTGATGATTTTGCACATTAAGTAAGCCAAGGAAGAAAGTTTATGTTTCCACATTGGAAATGCCCTAGCTAAAGACGCTGAGTCCACCTTGTGTATTCTTGTGGCCTAAATGGAAGATGATAAATGTGTGCTGCCTATTTCTAGCACATCTTATCCTCAGCATGGTGATGAAATTATAAGGATATTCAATCTTAGTCTCAGGAGATAAAACAAATGTTTACAGACTTGTGGTTGCCAAGGGGGACCACAATGGGGGAGGGATGGATTAGCAGATGCAAACTGTTATATATAAAATGGATAAAAAATAAGGTCCTACTGTATAGCACAGGGAACTATATTCGATATGTAGGGATAAACCATAATGGAAAGAAATATAAAAAAAGAATGTACGTGTGTGTATATAAAACTGAATCACTTTGCTGTATAGAAGAAATTAATACAACATTGGAAATTTACTACTATACTTCAACAAAATGCACTAAAAATGTTTTAAAGGCCAAAGATATTTAATAAACATGGCATGAGAAACTGGAGTGAAACGAGGCATTGCCATGGTGGGCTGGGGCACCACCCCCTGCCTGGCCTTCTGTGACTGGGAAGCAGAAGGCCATGCGCGTGCCTCCAGGCACCGGCCCAGGCACATGGCAGCCTCCAGCTACTCTCGGCATTTATTATTTGGGAGTTGTTTGCTTTAGATGTTTGTGAAAGGTCAGCGTCTGATCTGGTTCCACCTACAGTCACACAGTTATAGTTTCCCTCACTGCATTTGCACTCTTTTAGTATCATTTGACATTCTCTTTGCTTGCCAGTTTTCAATTCCTTTTGGAAAACTATTTTTTCCCAAGTTTGTCATTTTACTTAAAAAATGTGTTCGGGAGCTGTCTACTTTTTCTGTCTTTCCTATTTGAAACACCTTCCGTAAGCCACTTACTTATGAGAAAAATAATTCATTTTATCAGCATTGTAAAGTTATAACTGTTTTTTGAGCTGTTTCTTAAAGATGACCTCAACTCTAAGTAAGCTATTTCACAAGGAATCTTTTGAGTGATCAATTAGAATATATTCTCTTGATGATACTGACTTGAGGCTGAGAGGGAAGGGAGTTGGAACAGAGGCATAATAGTCCACTTGCTGGATATATAGAACTCACAGGAAGTAAGCAAAAGCCAGGCTCTGCCTTGAGCATCATATAAGTGGCCTTCCTGGAGCAAGGCTAGGGGAATTTGTCATCATCTGCTTGTCAACTTTCTTGGGAACATTAGCTACCATCCTTCTTAAAGGCACTGGGCATGACCACATTGTGCCTGGAGGCCTTTTCTGGTTCTGTTATTCTATAAGGCTGTTGGTTTTTATATTCTCAGCTGAATATCATTATGTTACTGATTCCAAGTCTCAGTTTCTGGAGGGCTGATCACCTTATCTGCTTCCTTCATCAAGGCTTCTGAAAAATTAGATAACATGATACAGGACACAGGACCTTGAAATTTATAAACTGCTGAATAAAACTTTGAGTCTATTAGGTTATATATAATGGCAATGATCTGACTTTGACATATATCTGTGATAAACCTTCCACCATTGGTTTGTAATATTTCATTCCCAAACTTCTGAGTACCTGGCCAAACAATTCTTTCAGATATTAACCTCTCTTCCTCCTCATTATTATTTTAAATTATTATTTTTTGACATCAGAGTTCTAGTCTATTTCTTTGCCATTTTATAACTGTGGGGAAATGACAAGCTTGGGTTTATTTCTTCATGCATGTCCTTTTTATCTTTTTATTATTATTATTTATTTTTTTCTGTTTGCTTGCTACTCTGGGTACCTATGTTAGGTAATGATGCAAACAATGCAAATTTCCAAGGCTCCTCAAAGGCACAACTTAATGAAAAACATTTCTACATCTCATTTATTAGTAAAGGTATTAGCATTCATAATACAAGTTTCATTCCTATTGATATTTATACATGTTGTTTTTGTCTTGCATGTTATGGTACATCTGGGGATAGATAATAGGAATTGCTGCTTACCTAGGTTATATAATAATTTACTTAAATATAACTATAAAATTACTTTCCTAGATTGATATTGAAAAGCAGGATCTGGGTCTCAGTCTGAACTTTTTCTTCTGTGTTGGTAATTTTTCTAGTTGCAAAAATTATTTGGAGAACTACTTATGGAGCTTCTGGAGAATAACAATTCTTCAATATGCTCACGTGTCATGTTGGGGAAGTCATGATCACTGTACACCCACCTTTACATGTGTCGAAACAGATCCTGGTTAAACAAATGCACAGTCCCTGGAAGGTAGCAAAAAGTTTCTCTCCTGTGACTCCTGGTACTCATCTTAGCTACCTCTGTGTCAATTTTCTATCTTGATTTTAGAAACTCAAATACAAGTTATACGACACTGTTTAGGAATCCCACAATCAGAATTAAGTTTTATGTATTGTTTTTTGGTTATAAAAGGGCAATTATTATTTGTGTTGGTGGTTGTCAAAATTTTTGAATGACATTATAATTTAGCAGATTAGATTTCCATCCAGAAATACTTCCATTAATATTTATCTTCTATTACTTTCCTAATGTTCAAAGTGCAGTTTTAGAAACCTGTATTCTAATTTTTGGATGTAAAGATTCTGTTCTTAGCCTTTAATAGAGTAGTTTCAAATGTTTCCCTTTTGGGATTTCCCTGGTGATTCAGTGTAAGACTCCATGATTCCAATGCAGGGGAGGTGGGTTTGATTCCTGGTCAGGGAACTAAGATCCCATATGCTGTGTTGTGTGGCAAAAAAAAAACAAAAAAATATTGTCATTTTTCTGTTCCACAGTGAAGTGAGCCCTGGTGTGCATGTCAAAGAGTAATGTCTGGGAGATGGAACAGATAAGGTCTGTGTTCCACCCCCACCCCTCTGCCCTTCACCACTGACACCTCCTTGGTATCCAGCACCTGGTTTTTTATTTCCCACCCAGCACCAGGCAGTGCAGAGTGGGAAGTGGCTATAATCAAAATGTGTGCCAGAGGATTTCTGGGAATATCTTAATAACTGAAGTGAGTGGGGAGTCACTTCAAGATTCAAAGTAAAGGAAACAGAAGGGCCCCACTGCCTTGTTTTCTCGGAGACAACTCAGATCTGATCCATGAACTAAAGTAGATTAACTGGGGCAGAGGATGGGAAAACAACTGTCTTTAAATCAAACAGAGATTAGTGTTTATGGGACACTATGATTATAGACTTTAACCACACTATCACTGAGAGAGCTGGCTGACATTATCCTGAATGATGGAAATACTGTAAAGTAAATAAAGCTGCTTGAATTTTAAGAACATATAGATCCTTTCTACTAGAAACTATAGATCCTTTACTATAGATCCTTTCTGCTAGATTTAGGATGACCATCTAACCTAGTAAGTCAGAACAGGTAGCTCTTCCTGCTGTTTGCCTCCTTTCATGGTCTGGAGGGACATCATAAGACAATAATAAGCCCACTTAAATCACCATGGGTTATGCCTTTTCTAGTATGGCTTCAGTTTGATGACATAAGAGAATGAAAAGAAAGAAAAGAAGAAACCTCAGTGAATGCCCCTGTTGTGTGAATCCCAAGTGAACAACATATACATCCAGCTGGCTATAGCGTCAATGAAATTGTTCAAAGAAATACGTAACTGCTTCTGAAATACAAAGCAGAGAAAGCAGACGTTTGGCCACTTGTTCTGCTGTCTGTCTTGAAGATCAATGAGGTATCTTCCTATTTACTGTGCTGTAGAACTGCTGGTTCTTCTGGGGTTGGGAATTTGAAAATGGATTATCTGAACACCCTGGAGGTCTTGCCCACCTGATAAATACAGGGTGTGGTCTTGTCCATATCCTGGCTGCCCGATGAGCTCAGAGGCAGGGAGATATCTTGGGGGAGGCCCCTGACGCTGTCCCTAGGAAGTGAGGTCTGTGAATGAGCCGTGAGCAGGGTGGGGACCAGGGTGGGAGGGGAGTAGGCCCCAGACCAGTCACAAAGCTCTTCATTTATGAGAAGCAGAAGATGACTGGTAGGGCAAAACACCTCTAGCTTTCTCTGTACTTCAGGCTTCATTGTGAACAACACATTCACAGGATGATGGCATTCTGATTTAGCAGGTCAATATACGTCTGAGCTCATGGTAATAGGACTTCAGTGAGATTTTTTCCATACATGGTTCTTCAATGAAAGTGAAAGTATTAGTCAGTCAGTTGTGTCAGACTCTTTGTGACCCCATGGACTGTAGCTCACCAGGCTACTCTGTCCATGGAATTCTCCAGGCAAGACTACTGGAGTGGGTTGCCATTGCCTTCTCGAGGGGATCTTCCCAACCCAGGGATCAAACTGGGTCTCTAGCATTGCAGGCAGATTATTTACCGTCTGAGCCACCAGAGAAGCCCCAGTGAAGCAAATACTTATTACAGCCATATTATGTCATTATATAATCTCTACACTACAGACTTGTGTTACATGCATTTAACTTTCCAATCAACTCTCCTCAATCCTTTTAATGGGTATGTTTACATCTCAATGCCTTCAACTATCTTTCTCATCATGGCCAGGAAATAGTAGAAAATTGAGGTCAAATGCAGGCTGAGCTAGGAAAGGACTGTAGACTCATCTGTTTGCTATTCTCCCTCTGATGGAACAATAGGTCCCAGGAGAATACCTGATCTCTGGAAATATAAGACAAGTCAGCTGTAGAAAGTGTTGACTGCACCCTTTTCCATGAATGTGATGAAGGATCTGACCACTTGCCTCCCAGGGGGAACCTAAGATACACTCCTGCAACTGTGGGATCCTGCCTAGCAGCCTCTTTTATTCAAGGTGAATACTGGTTGGAGGGCAGATCTCCCACAGGGGTGTTGCTACTCAGCTTGGCCCCGAGCTGTGGTTGGGCAGGTGTGCTGAGTGGCAGGGGGGCAAGGAGATAACTGATACAGGGGAGCAGGCATCCCTAGGAAATGAGATGCTCTCAGGGACACAGATGGCCCTGGCCACTGGGAGCCTGGCTACACCTATGATACAGGACTGTGACTCTCAGGCAATGGGTTACATTTGAGTCAGGACAAGAGGGACACACACATTTGATTTAATAATTGGAGATCAAGGTGCTGCCAGGGGGTGGGAGGAGCACAGGAAAGGCAAGAGTATTATTATTATTTTTTGGCCATGTCGCATGGCATGTGGGATCTTAGTTTCCTGATCAAGAATGGAAACTTCACCCCCTGCCTTGAAAGCACAGTCTTAACCACTGGACCACTAGGGAAGTCCCATGAATATCATTTACTGTGACGTGTGCTATAGACTGAAATGTTCCCCACCTCCCTCCCAGTTCTTACATTGAAGCCCTAACCTCTAAGGTGACCATATTTGGAGATAGTACAGTAAAAGAGGTAATTAAGGTTAGATGAGGTCATAAGGTGGGACCCCTAATCTGATCAGATTGGCGTCCTTATGGGAAGAGGAGGAGACAGCAGAGATCTTCTTCTAGGCATGCACAGAGAAAAGGGCATGTGAGGACATGGTGAGCAGGTAGCCATCTGTGAACCAGAAGGAGATCTCACCTGAGACCAGCTCTGCTGGCATCTGGATCTTGAACCTGTCCTCCTGAGACATGTGAGAGAACAGACGTCTACTGCCTAAACCACCCAGTCAGTGGTGTTTGTCGTGGCCACCAGAGCTGACACAGACCATGTGGCAGACACGAGAGGTACTATTAGTTCAGTAAATTTTCAAAACCTCTGTGTGAGGCAGGCCTTATTATCACCATTTCAGGCATGCAGAAACAGGCTCTGAAAAAGAAAGCCATGTCTGTTAACGCCCCAAGTGTCTGTTGACACTGAACAGGGAAGGGGCACAGTAACAGAGGAGCTCATTTTTTGACTGAATCATAGTTCCCTGAGTCTGGAGGGGGAGGGTCTAGTTATGATTTAAAGATCTGAGCTTAGAGATCCATATGAGCTTGTGGGGGCCAGTGGGTGGAGTAGTGGGCTTGGGCTGAGGGTGGAGATTGTGCATGTGAGTGCTTGTGTGTTCAGGAGAGGCATCAACTGAGAAGAGGTGGGGAAAAGTTAAGGCAGAGGGAGCCAAATTCAGTGTCGTGAACAGACCACTGGAGGCTTCTACCTGCCTTTGAAAGATTCTGGGTGGTTCCAGGGACCCAGAGGCAGCTCTGGCCCATGATGATTCCAGTGGGGCTGTGTTCTATCGTGAAGATCTGGGCAGTTCTGGGGCTTCCCAAGTGGTGCTAGTGGTAAAAAAAATCTGCCTGCCAGTGTAGGAGACATGAGATACTCGGGTTCAATCCCTGGGTTTGGGAAGATCCTCTTGAGGAGGGCATGGCAACCCAATCTAGTATTCTTGCCTGGAGAATCCCATGGACAGAGAAGCCTGGTGGGCTACGATCCATGGGGCTGCAAAGAGTTGGACATGCCTGAAGTGACTTAACATGCAAAGCACAGGGAAATTAGAAAATATGACTTACATCAAACTGACTGAGAAACCCCTGTTAGGAAGGGAAAAGTAAGGAGAAAAATGTAGTTCAGCGAAGTCTCAGGGAAGGAGACCTTGAAGGAAAAGCTAACCTGGATTAAAGTAGGTCTTCAGGATCTAACAGGGAGTTTTAGTGACAGGCATTCCTGGCTCCCCAGGGGGTCACGAGTGCAGCAAACTCTTAGATGGTACTTTCTGTGTCCAAGTATTGTGCAAAGCTTTCGGCCTTCCTCATCTCAACTATCCTCACACGTGCTTTGTGAAACCAGTGCTCATATCCTTAGTTTATAGATAAAGAAAGTGAGGCACAGAGAGGAGGGATGTAGTTTCTCAGGTCATACAGCCAGTCAAGAGGCAAGGTTTGAACCCAGGCAAATTCACTCCCTTTTTCTTGACCACTAAATTCCACCACCTGGTGAATTCCTGAAGAAATGCATCTCTCTGTGTACTTCCTGGATCAGGAGAAGGACAGGCAGGCATGGCCAACAAAGTTTTAAGCTTGGTATTAGAAAGGCTGAGATTGACGCTTTTCTTCCCCTCCCTGTATCTCAGTTTTCCTTCCTTTAAACAATGCCATTCAGTATAGATCTTACTTATAGACTCTCTGTGGGGTTACTAAGGGAATTCTTAGAAGTTATTAATAATTCTACTCAGGAAAACAGGATTATATGGATTAAAAAAAAAAAAAGAGCAGCTCTGCTGGAGTAGTAAAGCAAGACTGTATTAGGAAAGACCATCTCTTTGAAGCAAGACAAACACATTCCCTTAGCCTGAATCAGCCTCCTGGGAATGGGCAGCAGCAAATATCACTCATACTGAGGTGTAGCCTTTCTGCCTTCTAGAAGCTTCTCTGCAGCCTGGCAGCTCTGCCAGCTACAAGAGCATCCAGACAGCACCAATCAGTGAGTCCTCTGGATATGTAACACTGGGAGGAGAGTCTGAAAGAAGAAAGCTGACTACAAGTCTGGGTTATTTTATTTATTTATTTATTTTTGGCTTCCTGAATGACAAAGTCTTAGCCAAAATGAAAGAGAAAATAAATGCATGCCAGAATGAAATGTATTGATGTCTGATGAACTGTAATGACCTACTGTCCAATTTGTCATTGAGATAAAAGTGCCACATTGATTTTGCTGAAGTGCTGTCACTACACATCATTCATCTGGAGAAGAGTCAATTAAGAGTGCAATTCAGAAATACATAAACCCTGGAAGGAAGGTGTAGTGAGAAAGAGACCCAGGCGGCATGTTCCTCAAGATCAAATATAGGTCCCAAGATGAAAACACCTTCCTCCTCCTCCCAAAGTCAATTTATCTCTATTCAATATTCAAAAAACACTTTGTTTCACATTTGATTTAATTGCCTGTAGGCTGAGCTAGACCTACCTGCTGGAAAATATTCTGCAATTTTCTTTATACTTGGGTCTATGAGCTAACATCCTCCTACTTTTAAAATTAGTTTCTTTTCTTTTTTTTTTTTTTTTGCAAAATTTAAGCTTTCAGAAAGACTGTACTATATTATTGGATTTAATTACTGTAAGTTCTGAAATGAATACTGTTTCAATGAAGATACAGACTTATGCATAGTTTATGGAATCAGATAAAAAGACAGAAGGGTTCTGACAATGTTTTAGACAAATCTCTTCATTTTACAAATAAAGAAATTTGGTTAAAAATGGAAGAAAAAATTTCCACATAACAAAGTAAATAGAGTTTAAGTGTCCAGTTTAAAATCACATATTCCCTTGACCAGGTAAGTCATGAAAATGGGTATGCGTTGACTTGCTATGATGGTACAGAGAAGAGTACACAGAAATCAACACAGCTACTTTCCGTTTATTCATGAGTCCTTTTCTGTGACCTTTGACTGGCAAAATTGACTTTATCTCTGCCTTCTTAGAACATGATAAGGTGCTAAAGTATATAAAAGGGATCGACAGATGGTTTGCCAGAGGAAAGAGAAAAAAAAGTGAGTATATAGTAAGTTGAAGGATCAGGAGGTTCAAAAACTAAAAATACAGTTGTCATATGATCCAGCAATCCCACTCTGGGGCACAAATCCAGACAAAATTATAATTGACTAAGTAGCATTATTTACAATAGTCAGGACATGGAAACAACCTAAATGTCCATCAACAGACGAATGGATAAAGAATATATGGTACATATATACAATGGAATACCATTCAGCCATAAAAAGAATGAAGTAATGCCATTTGTAGCAATGTGGAGGGACCTAGAGATGATCCTACTAAATGAAGCAAGTCAGAAAGCGAAAGACAAACACCATATCATATCACTTGTATGTGGAGCTAAAATTTGGCACAAATGCACTTATTGATAAAACAGAAACAGACTCATAGACATAGAGAACAGATTTGTGGTTGCCAAGGAGGATGGGGTGGCAGAGGGAGGGACTAGGAGTTTGGGATTAGGAGATCTAAACTATTATGTATAGGATGGATAAACAACAAGGTTCTACTGTATAGCACAAGGAACTATAATACCCTGTGATAAACCATAATGAAAAGAATATGAATGATATATGTATATATATGAATCATTTTGCCATATACCAGAAACTAGCATAACATTCTAAATCAGCTGTATGTCAATAAAATAAGTTAATAATAAACAGAAAAGAATCAAGAGGAGCCAAAATCCTTTTCGTATCTCTGAGGTCAACTGAGTCACTCTCAGAAACCTCTTGCTGGGCTGAAACACAAAGCCTCATTTACAGCACTTCTGTGTGCTGCCTTCCATCAACTATCTTTTTTCCAAGCTCAGTCACTCATCAGTGTGGGACGACAGAATCAGCATTACAGGCAATTTTACTGACATCCGTAATGCTGAAGGTGCCAGTGGGTACACGTGGCAGTTACCACAGGCAAAAGGAAAACAGGTGCATTGTCTCCCGGGTAGGGCTGTGGGAGGGAAAGGAAGCTTTGGGTGCCTCTGAAATGCACAGTATATTTGTCTCCAGGCCCAGGCAGATTTGATGTGACTCAGGACTATTTCTTTCATGAGTGACTAAGAGGACAAGCAGGCAACAATGCAAAGCAGAGATGGCTGGATCTGCTGAGAAATACATCAGATAAACTCTATACTGCCTTTCTTAAATCCCATGAGCAAGACTTAGATAATCCATATGCATTTTGTGATACTGAGAAAAAGAGAGAGAATGAAAGAGTATGAAGAAAGAGAATCAGAAAGAGAGAATGAAAGAAAGAGATTTAGAAAGAGAGAGCAGTGAGTGAGAGAGAAACCACATATTGAACTTCATTCTCACTTTGATATTTACCCTTAGATCCCTAGACCATGAGTACCGAAAATGATTATAATTTTTCATTTAAATACGACAAAAAAAAATCTCAAATTGGCCTTTTGAGATTGTTTCATCAGTTTTTTCCTAAGGCAAGTTAATATCTTTCACAGGATTGTTATGAAGTTGAGTGTGAATAAAAGGAAAGGATTTGTCATTGGGAAGGCCATCTGCAACTCGATGTGTGACAGCTACCTTTACTTCATAGTGGAAAGAGGGCACATTATAGAATGCGTTAGAAGAAAAGACATTGGTCCATGACTGCACCACTTCCTAAAGAGTTCTGCAGAAAGCTAGTTCCATGCAATTTTCTTTAGAAAATGGATTTCACTTTCTCAGCACCACTTATTGAAGAGAATGTCGTTTCTCCATTGTATATTCTTGTCTCCTTTGTCATAGATTAATTGGCCATGGGTGTGTGAGTTTATTTCTAGTTTTTTGATCCTGTTCCACTGATCTGTATATCTATTTTTGTGCCAGTACCATACTGTTTTGACTACTATAGCTTTGTAGTATAGTTTGAAGCCAGGGAGCCTGAATCTCTGGCTCAGTTTTTCTTTCTCAAGATTTCCTTGGCTATTAAGCATCTTTTGTGTTTCCATACAAATTGCAAAATTACTACTCTGCCATAAAAATGTATGATATAATGCCATTTGCAGCTCCATGGATGGGCCTAGAGATTATCATACTAAGTGAGGTAAATCAGAGAAAGACAAATATCATAAGACAGAGATAATGAATTTCATAAGACAGATAGACATGGAATCTAAAAAGTGATACAAATGAAATTACTGACAAAACAGAAATAGACCCACAGACATAGAAAACAAACTTTTGTTTGTCAAAGGAAATAGAGAGGGAGGCATTAATTAGAAGTTTGGGATTAACAGATATATGAAAAGTGAAAAGTCAAAGTCAGTCACAGAGTCATATCTGACTTTGTGATCCCATTGACTGTAGCCTGCCAGGCTCCTCTGTCCATGGAATTCCCCAGGCAAGAGGACTGGAGTAGGTTGCCATTTCCTTCTCCAGAATATCTTCCTGATCCATTGATCAAACTCAGGTCTCCTGCATTGCAGGCAGATTCTTTACCAACTGAGCCACTGCTATATATAAAACAGATAACCAACATGGACCTACTATAACATGGAGAATTATACTCAATACTTTGTAATAAGTTAAGCTACAAGGGAAAAGATACTGGCAAAGTGTATGTATGTATATATAACTGAACCACTGTGCTGTATACCTGAAACTAACATGATATTGTAAATCAAGTATACTTCAATTAAAAATGAGTTTTAGCAAAGGATGCCTATTATATTCTCTTCTTCAGAGAGTCACAATACATATCAGTATATTAATTGTCCTGAGAAGTAAAACCTACATTTAAAAAGCAATGGGGGGGGGGTGGTAGGAAGAAAAAATTCTAAGTTCAACTAACCAGCATTTCAAACACTTATTTGACCAAAAGAACTTCTCCATGAACTAAATTTGGCAAATATTCATCTTTCTCAACTGCTTCAGCAAACAGTTTATCTCCTACTTCCCGGCTTTATAGCACATGGGGGAGAAGGCACTGAGAAATCCCAAACAAATGAAGTAACAGCAGCACAGGTATTAAGTCCCCAAGGTCACTAGCAAAGGACTTGCTGCATATGAAACGTTTAACAATAGACTCTATAGTTTCTAGGAAGCCATATCACATGCATGTTACAAGCAACCATGTACATGTTTGTGGGAATATTCCCCATTTGGTAGGGGAAATTCAAACAAATGATTAAGGGAATTGCCCCAAGTTTCATCATCAGTTCTGGGAATACCTCAGTGAGACCCAGGCTGTATTCATCAGCAATCACCAACACCACTGGATACAATCTCCCATCCTACTGCTGGCGAGTCATCATAATAGCAGGACCAGATCATCTTTCTTCTACAAGAAGTGATGGTTTCTATTAGATACTAGATTATAGCAAAAGATTCCAGGGGACAGAAATCCTACCCCAGGATGGTGGCAATCAGCCAGTTCATGCATGGCTGAAATGAAATCAAGCTTTACTTCTGGTGTTGATTTCAGGATCCATGGTGCTGGGTTGGTAGCCATGGTTTCAGACTCATACACAAATCCTAGGTGTACTCTATACACAATTGATATTCAAAGGTCTAAGAAATGGACTGAAAGATAGTAATAGATACAACTGCAAAGAGATTAGTATTATCAAAACTTGTTCATAAAACTTCCTAATACAAACATGAAACTTAAAATAACGTTTAAAATAAGTATACTTCAAAGGTTTACACGGGGAACCCACCATAGCTTCTGTCCCCACTGTATTTCATATGTCCCTCTTTCCTATAATGGCAACTTGCATCATGAGTTTTGTAAGGCAGAGACCATATTATTTTTTGGATTCCACCTGAAACATATCAGGCTCTTGATATATTTTGTCAAACAGATGAATGAATGAATTTATAAATGGATGTGGATTAAAAAGTGATCTGTATCTTATACTTTGTTCCATGCTGATCACTTGCAAAATTTATTCATTGGTCACTGAATTGCTTTATCTTCTATTCCTTTTGGTTGTCTCCTCATTTGTGACACTTTCTGCTGCTATAAGTTCTGTTTCTTTTATCATGTCTTTAGTTGGCTTTGCTATGCTAAGTCACTTCAGTCGTGTCCGACTCTGTGTGACCCCGTAGACGGCAGCCCACCAGGCTCCCCCGTCCCTGAGATTCTCCAGGCAAGAACGCTGGAGTGGGTTGCCATTTCCTTCTCCAATGCATGAAAATGAAAAGTGAAAGTGAAGTTGCTCAGTCGTGTCCGACTCTTAGCGACCCCATGGGCTGCAGCCTACCAGGCTCCTCCGTCCATGGGATTTAATTGGCTTTAAAACATCCTTAAACTGTGATTACAATAATACAGAAGGGTTCCTTCTTCCTCCTGAAATTTCTCCTAGAGTGACTCTGACATTGCATGCCTGATAACCATGTAAAATATCCAAAGCATGAATCAACATGCAGGTCTCACTCCCATGTATCCTTCCCTAACTTCTAAAGGTTAGGAAGCCAGTGGAACTAACACATGCCTTGTAGACTTTGGTTTATGTATCCTTGTTCTATTTTGGTAAGCTGTGCTGGTGAAAACAAGGTATCAGAAATGTCAGATTGTGTCAAAAGAATCTGAGAATAGCTTTGTTTGGCTGCAGCAAAGGAGGTGACAGGAGATCGGGGGAAAATCTGTGGTTCAGGGAGGGCCAAGCTGCAGCAGCCAGAGCGAGGAGGCTGAGGCTAATGTGAAGGGCTTCAGGAAACAGTGAGAAGCTTTCAGTGCCAGAGTGACAAGATCAAAGTGGCTGGCAAAGAAGATAATTTTCACAGCGGTCTTGGATGGCCTGAATGGGAGACAATAGGTCCTGTGGTCAGCATGCTATCCAGTGCCAATCGAGCTGCCACATCATAAGTGCTAAAATAAATCTAATCACAGACTACCTGGGAAACACAAAAGGCAGAGCCTCATTGTAGCCACAGTCTGCTCACAGTTCACAGGCAGAGCATTCTCAGTGATATCCTGAAATGCTACCCAGACTGTGAATCAGGATGGCTTTTACCAACAAAGTCCAATCACAAACAAGTGCAAATCCATAAAGTGTGTCTTGCTTCAAAAAGAGAGGAAACTTTCTGAAAAATCACACATACATATTGAGTATGCTTATGCCCTGAATATGCAAGATATCAAGGTTGCTGTATGCTCTTAGAAGCAAAAGTTGGAGTGATTCTAAGAGTATCCTTGGAAACCATGGCTCAAGTTGGAACCACACACAGGTACACACACTGAACTTGACGGTCACAGATGGCCATTTTTAGAAATGCTACCAGGGCCATATTACAAGGTGTGAAAGGTTACACGAGGACACTGTGTGCCTTAGCCTTAAAGGGTTGATAAGCAAGTGGAAGTGTTTAATCACAACTCTGGTCCAGCTCCCTTTGTCAGCTCTTTCTAGCAAGTGATCAAGGTGTCTCTGAATTTGGCCAAGGACACACTAAAGATAACTGCAAGTGCTCTGAAATTTAACATGCTATGCTACTGAGAAACAAAACGTCCAATCAATTTCAAGAAAATGACATTTGAAGTAAGTGACATGGGCTTAAATTCTGAGATCCTAAGCACATGATTTGGAAATCCTCCCCCTTCCTAGTCCTCCAGGCATGTCCCCCTTGAAGCTCCTGGGATGTGTTTCCCTGACAGAGCCTTTCCTTTGATCTCACAGGAGGAAGTCAATGTTTCCCTGGGCCAGCCTTGCTTTCCTCTGGAAGATCAGCAGAACAGTCACCAGGGCCACGGTGAAGCTACAGGCTGTGACTTGGCCTCCAAGGGTCTGTAGGCTTTTCATCAGAGCTTCAGCAGCAAAGCACAGCATCCCTTTCATAGCTTGGGAATCCAAAGCAGCCCAGATCCCTTTTTGGTGAGGATTACCTCACAGCTGGCATTTCAACCCAGCCCCAGGGACTGCAGAAGATATTTGGAAGAACAGACAGTACATTCTGGCAGCCGCAGCACACAGATCAGCTTGAGTCCCCTCAGCCTGGGGCGTGGCCCAGCCTGATAAGCACAAACAGTGCGGCCACATAAGAACTAACAGGGGCCACATTCCACGTGTGGGCCTCCTGAGAGCCCACTACACCTCAGGCAGAGGAGGAGCCTTCCCGAGTCCCAAGATCGAATGGCTGCAAACACCTGCTCCTCCTTAAGGCGACTTTGGCCTTTCTTGAGACTGTCTACCACCTAGGTGGAGAAATGAGTGGCTTCTTTATGTTCTCATGTGGTAAATCAGCTTTGCTGAAGCAAAAAGGAAAAAGAACAAGTGGGCAGATGATGTACTCCGGGTAAGGGCCACCATAGGGATGGTGGGCAAGACAAAGCAGGGTGGGAGACACACTGGTTTCAGAGCTGAAATCTTAGATCTTTCTAACACATTTGGAGAAAAGAAACAGACTTTAGAGTCACAGACCCCTAGTACAGACTGCCTTGTCTCCTCCTTTTGTAAAGACTAACATGCAATGCTTAACTGGGAGCTTGTCAAGATACTGCTGCTGCTGCTGCTAAGTCGCTTCAGTCGTGTCCTACTCTGTGCAGCCCCATAGACGGCAGCCTACCAGGCTCCCCCGTCCCTGGGATTCTCCAGGCAAGAATACTGGAGTGGGTTGCCATTTCCTTCTCCAATGCATGAAAGCGAAAAGTGAACGTGAAGTGGCTCAGTCGTGTCTGACTCCTAGCGACCCCATGGACTGCAGCCTACCAGGCTCCTCCATCCATGGGATTTTCCAGGCAAGAGTACTAGAGTGGGGTCAAGATACTACTGATGGGAAAAGACAGTATTATAAATAAGCCTTTTCAATAACTGCCTGTCCACTGCATCAACATGGGCAGTCATCTGTGCTGGGTTTTATAGAAGACCTGGTTAATTCTTTTTGGAATCAATTTCTAGGAAATGCAAATACTTTAGACAATCGTCTAAAAGGCTTACAGAGAGTCTATGGGAAGTTAAAGGTTATGAAGAAAATCAGTGGTTTGCCCTGAATCTTTCATCCTGATCCATTTTGAGTTTTAGGAAACAGAAGGGATGATAGTCTTATCACACTTGATTAATCAGCCCTATAGACACAGCAAGGATTATCACTAGGTACTTTTCAGGTGACAAATAAGAGACTTCTTTATTCCTCTAGATTTGATATATCATTAGACCTTGAAAAGATCACCTGTATAAAGAGTGAAAATAGTTCACACAACATGTAATTAAGGCAACAAGAGGTTGTCTCCTTATCCTTTGCATGATTCTAGGGCAAATTCTTATTTGTCTCCTTCATTTGAATGGCCAAGAAGAATTCCCATCTTCTCTGATGCAGATTAATCCTGTCCATAAAACAGCTTAGCATTTTATTGGGTGATGAGGGCTGTACTGATTTACCTTGCTGAAGGTTGCACAAGGGGAGAGACACAAAATAGACTTGCAATTCCTTTCTGCTTATCTGATTTTCAGCTATGACTTGTCACGGATGTATGCATGAATGAGAGCTTTCTGGAAGGCTGTCTTTATCGAACTCCCATGGAGTGAATACTTCAGAAGAGCCTGGTTGCAACTGGACATTGGGACTATTGAGAAATGCATTAAAAGAAACCAATGTCTTGAGACAGATGAATATCATACAGTATCACTTATACCTGGAATATAAAAAAGGGTACAAATGAACTTATCTACAGAAACAGAAACAGAGTTAAAGATGTAGGAAACAAACTTATGGTTGCAGGGGGTAATGACGGGAGGGAGGGATAAATTGGGAGATTGAGATTGACATATACATATTACTATATAGCTTCCCCAGTGGCTCTGCTGGTGAAGAATCCACCTGCAAATTCAGGAAACCTAGATTTGATCCCTTGGTTGGGAAGGTCCCCTGGAGAAGTAAATGGCTACCTACTCTAGTATTTTAGCCTGGAGAATTCCATGGACTATATAGTCCATGGGGTTGCAAAGAGTCAGACATGACTGAGTGACTTTCACTTTCACATTACTATATATAAAACAGGTAACTAATCAGGACCGCCTATATAGCACAGGGGACTCTACTCAGTATTCTGTAATGGCCTATATCGAAAAAGAATCTTAGAGAAGAGCATACATATATATATATGCATATGTATAACTGATTCACTTTGCTGTACACATCCCGATCCAGGGATCGAACCCGGGTCTCCTGCCTAGTTGGCAGATTCTCTACCATTGAAGCCACCAGAGAAGCCCAATGAAACTAACACAACATTGTAAATCAACTACACTCCAATAAAAACTTAAAAATAAGACAAAACCAAACAAAGCCCCTAATCCCCTAAATAACCATTGTCTCACAGTGGCAAAACATGGAAGTCTACTGACAAAGAATTCAAATAAATTTTGGAATAATTCTCTTTAAAAGTCTTCACTTTTAAATAGTCATTTATAGTCATATGCACAGTAATGCACAGCCATTGTAGAACAGCTTGAAACTAGAGGAAAGAAAAGAATAAATGAGATCATCATAAGCTCTCATGATGCAGCCACTAAGCATCAACTACTTTATCATTCCAGTGTATTTCAACATTGAGGAACATGTATGTATAAAGTAAAAAACCTCAATTATGTGTATTTCCAATCCCTTACAGCAAATCTGCCTCTGTGATATGCACTAAAAGAAATAAATTAGGTTTTTTATTTGGTGAAGCTGATGAGTTAAAATACAACAGGGCACGTAAAGATCAAAGACGAAGTGAGGAAAGCCAGAAAATGTTTCACTTAAATATTTGAATGCAATGCATGATTACTAAGCCAAAGAAAAACTATTTATCTGGCCTGAAGAATGTTATTTAAATCCTAGGCTCATTCATGCTAAACAGAGGCAACATTTTCCATTCACGTCTCCAAGGCTTCTCTTCTCCTGGAAGTAACTCCCTTTTCTCCCCCTCTAGCATTCCTATTTATGGGCTTAATGCCCACAATTGAGAATGATAAGTTTAGAAGGTGTTCATTGCCAAAATGATGATATTTAAATGGTAGGACAATTTTAAACAAGGTGATTTTTTTTAAGGTTGTGCCAACCTATAAATGTTACTCTTGCCATAAAACTATAAACTAAAACCCACTAATAAAAAGGCCAGAAGAATAATTATTTACAATGATGTATTAGAGAGTTTGAGCTACTTTTCTTTTCTGAACAAGTAAAAAGGAACTGATTTTTAAAGACTAAAAATGCCACATGATCTTCCACCCAACTATTACTTTTGCTTCTTTTCTTGTATTTTCATTGTGTTAACAACTCAAACCTGCAGAAGGATGTATTGGTCAAATTCTGGTACTTTGCTCGATGCAATCATCTAATACCTCAAAGAAAGTGCATGAACTCGAATTTTCATTATCATCACCTTCAAAAGGCAAGTGCAGTCACAGCCATTTGACATGTTCACTGATCAGGGAGCAGCCTACAGAGGATGACAGAATACATGTTTCTCTTTGGTTCTTCTGTGAACTATTACCTTCACAACTTGAAAGAAAATGGATATTAGTACATCTAATATTTCTAGAGTCCTTATACTTCTAGCTTTTCTTTCAGCGTTTAAGTGTCTGAGCCCAAACTGCCTATATTACTATACAAAACAGATATAGATGTACAGATACAGAGAAAAAATTAGTGGTTATCAGTGGGGAGAAGGGATGGGGAAGGACAAGATAGGGGTTGGAGATTAATAGGTACAAAGTACTGTGTATGAAACACATAAACTACAAGGACATATTGTACGGCACAGGGAATCTAGCCAATATTTTAAAGTAATTTCAAATGGGGTATAAGCTAAAAAATATTGAATCACTATGCTGTACACCTGAAACTAACAGAAAATCGCAAATCAACTATACTTCACGTTAAAACAGACAAACCAACCAAAAATCCTCTACCTATTCTGAACAATGAGAAGAAAGTTACAATTTGTCTAATTTTTAGAAGGAGAAATAGCGTGCAGGTATGTATTTGTTTTCTATGACATATAGGAACATAGTAATGGCCCATTTCTCAGAGGGAGGCTGGCCCGATGGCCTGTGAGCACACGCGAGGTTATGTGACCTGCAATGCTGTACGTCCTTACTCTGTAGGCCTACTGCATCTGGCCCACTCATGCACTTACTGCTCTCAGCTTAATTCCTGCAGTCAATCCTATTTTCTTGCTAAGCATGCCCATCTGTTCCTGATGAACTCAGCAATTACAATCTCTGGAGGCCCACAGATGTGCACATGGTGTATAACTCCATTTCAAATTGCAGGGCTCTGCTCAACACCTGGCACGAGTGTTTTTTTTTTTTTTTAAGTGAATGAGGCCAAGACAATGGTAAGCAAACAGGCAGGACACTGGGAGAGCAGGAGTTCTGAGATTTTCTTTCAGGTTTCTTCATGAGATGGCAGCTCAAAGCTGGGCAAAAGCTGCCACTGAATTGGAGGCTGGCAGTTGAGGGCTCATTCCATCTCAGGACCTCTATCTGGAACCTGCAGGCAGCAGTGGGTAAGGGCTTTATGTGGAGCCAAAGGTGTCCAGGGCAGGCTGGGTTCCTTGACATCTTGGGCCAGGAAATTAAAAGCTTTCAAAACAAGTTCAGGAGAGATTCTGTTTTTTAAAAAATGTAATACTGAAGTACCCATTGTTAAGATGCTGGAAAGAAACAGTGGAAGGAAAGTTATGTAGAATTACTCAGCAAGGGAAATCAGATACTTTGAAGTTAGTGTGTGCGATGTGTATGTGTGCGTGTGTGTGTGTGTGCATGCACTCTCAGTGGTGTCTGACTCTTTGTGACCTCATGGACTGTAGTCTACCAGGCTCCCCTGTCCATGGGATTTTCTAGGCAAGAATACTGGAATGGGGGGCCATTTCCTACTCCAGGGGATCTTCCCGACTCAGGGATCGAATCCGTGTCTCCAGCATTGCAGGTGGATTCTCTACCACCAGCGTCACCTGGGAATGCTAATTACTTCCTTCCTTGCAGAGTGTTTTTCATTTCACAAAGCATTTTGAAGTACCCCAGTTCATTTAGCTCTTACAATCATATGACAGGCTACACGGCACTAATGTTTCCATTATTCAAAACATGTGACTAAGATCTAAATATATGCATAAAGAGATAGGACCAAGGGGGTAGAAGCAAACCCAGGAGTTTTTTCCATTAATGCTTATCCTGCTCCGAATCCCCTTCCTCTCTTTCTTTTACCTATTTCACGATTTTATGATGGATTTGGTGTTTTGCTGGGTGATATTATAGCTGAGGGGAGGAGAGCCCAGAAAGGTACCCTTTCCACACTGGTTAGGTCAGTTAAATATGATTTTGAATCACATGTGCATGCTGTACATTTGGACTGAAAACTAAGAGTGTGAATTTTTATACTTAGGTAAACCAACTTTTGGCTCAGACGGTAAAGGGCCTTGCTTACAATGCGGGAGACCTGGGTTCGATCCCTGGGTCAGGAAGATCCTCTGGAGAAGGAAATGGCAACCCACTCCAGTACTCTTGCCTGTAAAACCCCATGAGAGGAGCATGGTGGGCTACAGTCCACTGGGTCGCAAAGAGTCGGACACAGCTGAGTGACTTCACTTAAACCAACTTTACAGTTGCAAAATATATTTGTAGTTTTCTCCTAGGCAGGAAGAAATGCCTTCAATTTTATGGGAAGGGGGTGAGTGAGACTAAGATGAACTCATTCATTCCTTGTCCACCCAATTTAAGGCTCTGATTCCTCATTTCACCTTCCAACATGCTCTGGATTCCTGGAGAGCTTAGCTGGAGCAGAAGTTTTAAAAGCATAGACAAAGCCAGCTCTTATCTTTTTCTCTTCCAGCTGCTTCTGTTGTCCCTTCCTCTCCTCTTACTCCTCCTGATCCTCTACTGTGTCTACCTATAATACCCGAATTTATGATTTCTTAAATACTCAATATATAATTATTGATAGGTTTGCAGTAAAAGGAATTTATCAGCATCACTGGATACAGGTCAGTGAATACCCTGACAGAAATGGCATAAATATTTATTCCAATTCACCAGAAGCCTATGAGTTACAGCTCATAAACAAGCCATGGCTTTTTTGTGTGTGACTCAGATAAATGGCACTGGACTAACAACTCTGTCAGCTAATCATTGTATGAACCTCATTGATTTTCATCAGTTAAAAGAGCATGATACCACCCTCTCATTTGCAGGGATTAACTGAGATGCCAACCTTGAAGTATGTAGCCCAGTGTATCCTGAAATATAGCAGCTTCTACACGCTATACTTATTTCTCTCATCATTATGACTTCCTTTAAGTCTGTGTGTGTATGCTCACTCGACTCCACGAACTGTAGCCCTCCAGGCAACTCTGTCCATGGGATTTCTGAGGCAAGAACACTGGTGAAGTTTGCTATTTCCTACTCCAGGGGATCTTCCCGACACAGGGATAAAACCCATGTGTCTTGAGCATCTCCTGCACTGGCAGGTGGGTTTTTTTTTTTTTTACCATTGTGCCACCTGGGAAGCCCCTACTTTAGGTCTAGAAGGGACATAATATAAAAGGGAAGGAAATGAGCAAAGGATGACTTTAGGATAATGGAAGAATAGGAGATGGAAATGAGTTAATAATCTCTGGGAAGAATGAGAAGAAATGAATAGCAGGTATATTAATACAAGGAAATGATAAAGAAGAAAATTTTTAGAGGGAAGAAAAGAGTTTGCACAAATCACAGCCAGAGAGAAATCAAGAGGAAAAAATATGGGAGTAAACGGACACAGAAAGGAGAAGGATCAAGGTGAGAAGCAAGGGAAGATTTTGAAGAATGATACAGCTCCATCTTCTGCTGCCTCGTCAGCCCCAGTTAGGAGGAAGGGACTGTATTTCACTCACGCTGAGTCACAGGATTTGAGGATGAACTTGGACATGCCCTGTGGACCACATGATGTATGAGAAAGAAGCTGTGGTGGTCAGGATCGCCATCAGCTTGTTTCCCTTAGAAACCTGACTGCAAAGTAATCTCCCTTCAAAACAAAAGGCAGTTCTGATGGAAATGAGGATAAGACTTCCAGCAGTGAGAAGAGGTGGAGTGACTCTCCACCTATGCCAAGCAGGAAGAATGCAGCTCAAAGCCTCGGAACTTTGAGACTTTCCCAGACAGTGTCAAACAGCAAATGCACAAGTCTTTGCCACAGGAAGAATGGTTCCCACAGTGTGGTCCATTCTGAATAAAGAAATGCAATGGATGATATGTGAGGATGCAATGGGAAGAATCAAGTGAAAAAAAGTCAATTTCCCTTCATGGTAACGACATCTCATTTTTCACTCCCAAGTTTTCTTCAGCTTCTGCTTTAAAATATGGTTTCCCTTTCCTGTGCCATTGCCCTTGGAAATATCTCAAAAGACAGTTGATTTTGTAAAAGCACCTTCCATGGATTTTCGCAGTAAAATCATAAAGCTGTCATCACCCAGGAGAGATAAATGTTCCCTGAGAAGGGGGAGGTTGCCTTTCTCCCATTAGCATAATGCCTACTGTTCTTGGAGACTATAAATCCTCTAATCATCATAGTTTAAAAAATAAATTGATTTGGTTGGCAAATTTGGCAAGTCTTAGAATGGCAGGATACCAGTCTGTCTGGTGCTGTACCCTGGTCTACCACAGCAGATTTAAATTCAGACAAATGCCACTTTGATGGCATTTGAAGGTAGTGACTGAGAGCTCCAATAGACAGTTCTGAAAGGGAGAGATGGTGCCTTGCTTCTCTGCATCACCCAGTGAGAGGTCCACTCTGCTTGGAATGTGGTCTATACCCTTAGGCTGCCTTGCATCATTTAACTTGTTAACCATGTACGGTGCTTAGTTGTTCAGCCATGTCCAGCTCTTTGAGACCCCATGGACTGTTGTCTTCCAGCCTCCTCCGTCCATGCAATTTTCTAAGCAAGAATACTGCAGTGGGTTGCTGTTTCCTTCTCCAGGAGATCTTCTTGATCCAGGGATCAAACTCATGTCTCTTGAGTCTCCTGCATGGGTTCTTTACCACGTTCAGATTTTATCTTAGTGGCTAAGACTAGAAAATTCATACTAAGAAAAAAAGTTGATCTTTAAGAATTTTGTCTATACTTAAATTTGACAGTGAAATGATCACAGTGAGGATGAGTAGAGAATTTGGTCACCTCTTGAAATTCAAAACTCTTCGTATCATCTCCAGCTGATAAAAAAGGAAAATGTTTCCCAGGACTCTTACCTAATGTGGTGATACAACATGCTCTCTGGTAAATGTAATGTGTCTTTTAAAAAGGATCTGGGAAACTGACTCATGTTTTTGAAAAGAGTGTGATGATGAAGATGGTTACCCTGTATTCTTTAAGTACTTTATTCTATTTCCCCCACTATATCCAAGTTAATAAGCGATAAAGCAAATATGTACCTAAGTTCACCAGCAGGATGTGCTTTAAAAAAAGTGTTTTCTGAATTTGCTGCCATGTGTTAGGCTTTGTGTTTCAATAACATGCATATGTGTGTGCTCAGCTGTGTCTGTGGAATGTAGCCACCAAACTCCTCTGTCCATGGGATTTTCCAGGCAAGAATATTGGAGTACGTCCTTTCCTCCTCCAGGTGATCTTCCTGACCCAGGGATCAAATCTTGTCTCCTACGACTCCTGCATTTGCAGGTGGATTCTTTACGACTAAGCCACCTGGGAAGCCCACTGTAATAAGAGATTACATCAAAATGGCTCAAGTAGAAAGGATACTTCACTGACCCCATCCTGTAAAGAAGGTAATAAGACCTTATGTCCCCGTGCATTAGGAAAATACAGCTTTCTACCCTGTTATACTATGAAGGAAGAGTCTGAAAATGCCTTCACGGTGTGATCTGAGGAACTTAATGTATTATTTTTTCTCAGGGATATTTGCATTATGAAGACAATGGGAAGAGCAGGGTCTGATTTAGCAGGAATCACAGTTTACATAGGGTGGATGTTAAGCTTTATTAAAGGACATACTTTCCTATGGGGCAGCTTCCCTGTGCCTCTCAATTAAACCTCAAATTAAAAGTTAGAGCTAATTACTTTACAATATTGTATTGGTTTTGCCATACATCAACATGAATTAGAGTAGACATTTGCAAGCATTACTCAAATGATAATTTATAAAACCAAATTTGCCTGTTCATGTAATAAAATTTTTCACATTTTCACCACAACTTCAAATTAATATGGCCAACAAATTAAAAAAAAAAAAATGTTAGAGCTGGCTACCCATGCCGCTCACACGTAGAGTGAGTCCTAGGACCCTCAGCTTTGTACTCTCAGAAAGTCTATACACTATTTATGGCTGCTAATAAACAGATGACACCACTAAGTTGGATAGGGTGGTTAGCATGTAATTCACAGGCATGGAAGTGTTTTGGTTTTTTAAAATCTGTTTTTTTTTAAAAATCTTATATAGAGCTTATTTATTTGCCATACTATGTGGCATGTAGGCTCTTAATTCCCCAACCAGGGATTGAACCCAAGCCCCCTGAAGTGGAAGCGTGGAGTTTTAACCAGAAGTCCCTGTGGAAGTGTTCCAAACTGCTTTGCAGTGTGGTGTTTCAGTTCCTGTTGTATTTCTCGCTCAATGAACTGTGTTACATTTTTACATATTCTCAGCCATCAGTATGAAATGTTTCAAAATGATGATATCATGTGGTTCAGATTCATATTTTTCTTTTAACATATACTTAATAGTTATTAGTTTAATGAGAGAGAAACAAAACTTCATGGTTTCCACTTACCCTGGGAGCTACAGATGATCTCAGTAATGTCAGATTGTCTAATTTCAAGGTGGCTTGCCTTCATCCAAACCCAGACCTCTACAAAAATCTCACTTCACAGAAATGACCTGGGGTTTATCACTTTTGGAAATATCAAGGATTAGAAGGAAGAGGAAGAAAATCTGGTCTATTTTTACAGGATGAGAGAACCATAACACACAAGAAAATCAGACTGGGGCTGAAGTTTCCACTGCACCCGCCCCTGGTCATCAGGTAGATCAGGGGGCAGCAGGTGCACCTGTCCTCATCCCAGGATGTTGCTATTATTCAGTCGTTTAGTCGTGTCTGACTCTTTGTGACCCATGGACTGCAGCATGCCAGGCTTCCCTGTTCTTCACCATTTCCTAGAGCTTGCTCAAACTCGTGTTCATTGAGTCGGTGATGCCATCCAACCATCTCATCCTCTGTCGTTCCCTTCTCCTCCTGCCTTTAATCTTTCCCAGCATCAGGGTCTTTTCTAATGAGTCAGCTCTTCACATCAGGTGGCCAGAGTACTGGAGTTTCAGCTTCAGCATCAATCCTTCTAATGAATATTCAGGATTGATTTCCTCTAGGACTGACTGGTTTGATCTCCTTGGAGTCCAAGGGACTCTCAAGAGTCTTTTCCAACACCACAGCTCAAAAGCCATCAATTCTTCTGCATTCAGCCTTCTTTATGGTCCAACTCTCACATTCATACATGATTACTGGAAAAGCCAGGATGAGCTCAGTGCATATTTGTAATCCCAGGACGAGTTCAGAGCATATTTGTTACCACAGACATGGAAGGTGCAGTATGCCAAGCATGGAAAAATCTAGATGATGTATCTGGATAGCTTCCAGATGCTGAGTTGAAATGCACAGAAGTAGAGCAGTCACTCTTTATAGCAGTCTGGGCACTACTCTTTTTAATCCCATTTGTGTAAGGAATGAAACCAATTAATTGTCACCTAGTAATGCAATTTATAAAAGCTCATTATAGACACTCTTTTCCTTTAACACTGAAGGCTGCTTGGCAGGAAAAGTACACATTAGTGAGAAAGTACTGATTTCTCTGAGCCTAGAACCAGGGCTCAGTTACTGAACAGAAAACCTAGTTAATCTGCTTACTCTTATCATGAAAGAAACAGGAAGGAATAAGTATCCTGATTCTTACTAGACACCATTCCATAACTGTCAAAGGCACTCTTTAGAAAAACTAAGCAATGCCAAGTGCATCTGTCTGCTTTATCCCAGCCTCTCTGTGGCATCTTGGACAGAAGTGAAACAATCCGGTTCTAGCCCCAGCTCAACATACTTCAGGAGGCTCTGAAACACCATTCTTGGCAGCACGAACTTTGAGATAAGTTCTGGGGCAAACTATCCAGCTTTTTGAAGCCTCAGTTTCCCCAGATACAAATAGGAACAACAGTGATTGGAGAAATCTAGCCTGATATTAAATGTGATACGATATGTTTTCTACACAATGCATGGCTCATACGTAGTGAGAGTCCAATAAAAGTTAGTTATTATTATATTATGTAGGATGGACAAACAAGGTGTTACTGTATAGCCCAGGGAACTATGTTAAATATCCTGTGATAAATCATAATTGAAAAGAATATAAACCATATATACATACACACACATATATTTACATATGTATAACTGAATTACTTTGCGATACAGTAAGAATTAACACAACAGTGTAAATCAACTATATTTCAGTTAAAAAGCCACTTCCCTGGTGGCTTAGTTGGTAAAGAATCCGCCTGCAGTACAGGAGACTGGTGTTTGATCCCTGGGTTGGGAAGATCCCTTGGAGAAGGAAATGGCAACTCACTCCAGTATTCTTGCCTGGAGAATCCCATGGACAGAGCAAGCTGGCAGGCTACTGTCCATGGGTTGCAACAGTCAGACATGACTTAGCCACTTAACCACCACCACCAAGTATGTATAACTGAATGACTTTGCTGTACAATGAGAATTAACACAACATTGTAAGTCAGCTATACTTCAGTTAAAAATAAATAAAATTTATTATTATAAACAAACTAGCTATTTGAACCTCCTTGGGGGCCTATTTCCAATTGGTATTATATTAGTGTTTCTCAAACTTTCCCACTAAAGTGCCCCTAAGAGCATCTGGTCAGAATGCATCCCCTGGAGGCTGGCTGGCAGTGTAAACTGAAGAGAGAATTCTCAAGTGAAAAAAAGTCCCTTCCACTTGTCTTACATTTTTGTAACAGCTTACACTTTTTTTTTTCTTACAAATTTTCTTAATCGCATTTTGCATTCTGCTTCATATTAAATCTTTATCTAATTTTTTTTTTTAATGTCATAGTTCAAATTCTCTTCAACCACCTTTAACATTTCAGGAAGAAGAACTTGGATCGTCTTGTGGCTCTGGGTCCCCTCAGCCCAGCCACAGGAGCGGGTGGGCCCCGTGGGAAAGGCACTCCACAGATCCCTGCTATGCAAAGTGCGGTAGAAGCATCCCTAGAAGCTGCTGGGAAGTGAAGAATCAGGCCTCACCGCAGACCCACAGGAGCTGAGCTGCACGTTAGAAAGATCCTTGGGTGATTAGTATGCATGCTAAAGCTGAGAAGCATTGAACTTGATCATCTCCAAGGAATTGCAGGCTCTAACATACTGTGATTAAGTAAGATGGAGAAATCAGCAGTCATTGAAGATCTAATGGGAGCCTGACATTGTGCTAAATGGTGTGAGGAACGCAGAGATGACAGGGATATGTCCTCCCTCTCCTGAGGGTTTGCTCACTGGAAACCAGGGAGGAGTGAGCAGTGAGCTGGTCCTACAGGAACCTGCCAGCTGCTCCATTAGAAATTTACTTAGCTCTTCTTTAGAGATCATCCACTAGAAAGAGAAGTGAAAAATATAGGAGACGGGTGCTCTTTACCTGGAAATCTTGAAAAAATGACCTTAATTGTCTTTCTATCTATTCCACTCTCTTCTCTACCTATCTCCAGCCCAGTTAAAAATTTCTCAGTGTTCTAATATATTACGTTTACATTCCTACACATACCACTAGTGTTGAAAATAAAAATAAAAGACCTGGGGTGAACAAGAAATAAAAATCCATTTTCAGAAGACCAGCAATAAGCAATTTTCTTGTGGCAGCTCTTAGTGTGCGTAACGAGTTGTGTGTGCTCTGCAGACACCTGTATGCGATGTCATCTTCGACATGTGCTCATTTGACTCTGTCGCTAATAATTCATGGGTTTGTTGGAAGCTGCCAGGCAATGAATGCTATTCTGTACTTTACAGAGCTCTTATTTTCTCTCTAGGACAGTGTCATGCTGAGCAGTATTTTCACCTGAATACAATAGGATATGCATTGTTAGGAAAGATGGTCAAGCAGAAAAGGCAAAAAGTCAATGTAAGTCCAATCGGACTGTTTCTCCAGATATCTACAAGGGGGCCTGTGTCACTATAAGGGACAAAGGTGGTGGGGCATCTTCTATAGTATGGCCAGATAACAATAGAACTGCTGGGTTATCTAAGATGATGGACTAAGATATTCTTGTTCTTTTGGGGGGCCATGTGGCATGTGGGATCTTAGTTCCCTGATCAGGGATTGAAGCTGGGTCCCCTGCATTGGGAGTACAGTATCTTAACCACTGGGCCACCAGGGAAGTCCCAAGGGCTGAGGGATTCTGTGAGGAGGTTCCTCTGACCTGGGAACAGGCAAAGAAAGGTGGGTTTCTCTCCTGCACCTCCTAAGAATAGTTCCCTCACTTCCTGATCATGTTTATATCTCGGTCCTTTTCCTGCCTAAATTCCTGAGCCTGTTATCAGTACCAGCCACCCAGCTGTCCTGTATGCTCACTCTGAAGCCCATCCCATCTAGCCTGCATCCCTTCCCATCACTTAAATGGCACACAGAGTCTACCCATGACCTTTTAATCTTTAAGTCCAATGGCCTTCCAAGAGTTCTGCTTCTACTAGACTTTTCTTCAATATTTGAAATGGTTTTGTCTTTTAATGTCTTTTCTTCCTTTGGCACCTCATTATTTGGCTTCTTTTCAACATATCTGGCCTTCTCTTTTGTTTTGCCTTTCATGATTTAACCCCTCACCCTGTCTGTTAAACACAGCCACTTTCTGAGGTCCAGTTTCTGCCTTCGTTAGCTACACTCTCATTTTTATATACTCATCTACTCCCATAGCTTCAAATGAGGCTCCACTGAAAATACCTCCAGGATATAGACATAAGCATCTGTGGTTTCTATTCCTCAGAATCTAGTAACGAATCTCCTGCTGTCTCCCTGGCATTTGCAGATATTCGACAATGTCTCCACTGACTTGCATCTAACTCTTGCATCTACCCTATTACCCTAGCCTGAGCCCTGGTCTTATCTGGGCCGAGAAGCCTTCAGCGACTTCTAAGCCTGTAACAATCCCCCTCTTCCTACTGATATTTGCCAGTTAGGATTTGCAAAGTAGTCTTTGCTCTTTGGTAGTTTTTTATTTTTATTAAAATTTTTTAATGTATTTATTTATTTTTGGCCATGATGCATGGCATGTGGGATCTTAGTGCCCCAATCAGGGATTGAACTCATGTCCCCTATGGTGGAAGTGTGAATTTCTATCCACTGGACCTCCAAGGAGGTTCCTGTTCTTTGGTATTTTACAGAGCTACTCTTCTCCCCAAGGAGGTACAGCATTGAGAAACATTTGACATTGTACAGAGTAAGATTTCTGCCTTGCATTATTCATTCATTTAACAATTATTTATGGAGTGTCTGCTGTGTGCCAGGCACTGTTCTATGTTCTAGGAACAGGAGTTGACAAACAGGGTTTGCCATCAAGAAGCTTCTATTCTGCAACAGGAGGGGGACCTGGCCAATAAAATATATATTTATTTTATATGTCTATTTGTGGTATTAATAAGCACCATGAAGGAAAATAAATAAAAGTCATGAGGAAGGAAATGACCTGTTTGTAGAGAAGAGCTACTTATTTAGGGGTTGCCCAAGGGAGCCTCTCCGAGAGCCTGATAGTGGACAGATCCAAGGGAAGAGACGGCAAGGCATGACAGCAACTGTAGGAACAGTATATTAGGCGACCGCCCAGAGAGCCTGTGTACCTTGTAGGAAAACAGAGATGAAGCCATTGTGGGCCAGGCAGGGAGGGGAGAGGATACTTGTGAGAGGTGGCATTGGAGAAGCATCAGGGGGCACATCACCTGGTGCTCAGGGGCCAGCAAAGATTTTAGATTTTACTCTGGATGAGAGAAGAGGCTGATGGAGAGTTTTGATTAAGAGTGTTGAGAATGTAATGGATGTAAGTGTAAGAATTGTGTTGGCTGCCACATTGAGAATATGGAAAAACCTGTGTATTCAAAGATGGAAGCAGAGAGTACAGGGAGAAGATGATTAAAATGATTCAAATGAGAGCTGAGGGTGAACTGGACTGGGAAATATGTGTGGGGCTGGTAGAATTGGTTGGATTTTTTTAAAAAGAAAGAACCAACAAGAATAGGAGAAAAAAGAGAAAGTAGGATAACCCCCAAGTTTTAGACCTGAGCAAATGGGAAAAAAAGAGGTGTCAAAAGACAGAAGGAGCAGGTTTCGGGCTATGGGAATATGGAATTTGGGTCTGGACCTTTTAATTTTGAAGTGAGTGCATCAGGCAAGGAGTCAAGGCAGCAATTTGTTATATGCGCTCTAGTTGCCCCTCTCTTAGTCGACTAGAGCACTGAACACAGAACTTTTAAAAGGCTGTGTAGCAAAAGGAAATAGATCCCACAGGGGAAGAAGTGAGGCATATCGTACAAGCTGCTACTGTTGTTCTGCACACTAGACACTGCAAACAGCCATCTACTATATAAAGGGGTTCCTATCACGTAATTGAGGTATTCCTTCCAACAGGCCTAACCATTTTCATATTTTTAAACCAAATTATTTAGGAAAAATTCAGGCCTCTTTGTCTTACTTTTATTGCAATAACTATTAGTGTAATGCGAGAGGAAATACTTACGTAGTTGATGGATTCATTTACTTGGTTTACAAACAACAGTGAGTGAAAGAGACCACAGTATGAAGTGATGGATGCTGAGAAAGCAAAATGGGAGCACGCCTTTCATCAACGCAGCAATGGAGAGAAAGCCTCAGAAGTGGGTCAGCTAAGTAATCTGACCACGGACCCCTGCCAGTAGACAAAAGAGCCTAAAGCAAATAGCTAAGTGCACCAAAATGTACACGGAGTCCACACAACTGATTTCCAGTCTCTGTTCATTATTTATGGAATAACTGGAAAGTTACACTGAAAGCACTTCTTGTGATGTTTGTTTATTGTGAGACCCCTATCTCTGAAAAATGTGTCCTGACTTTCTTTCCCCTGTGACATACAGGTAAAATCACTGTTTTCTACTCCCTCACACTTTTTTCCCCTTGTGATCGCTTTCCTCTACTTCATCTTATTCTAGTTTATTTCTTCAATTCTAATAGAAAAAATAGAGTACAGAGGAAAGAGGAAAAACATCAAAACTTATATATATGTAACTTTAGATGTTCTTCTAGAAAGATGAAGTTCCATCTGGGTACATATTTAATACATATTTGTTCAAAGCAATGGTAGTATTAACAAATGTCCTAAAACAAACTACAATAGCATTAGGATTTTCAGCATTTGCATTTCTTTGATGAACTTAAAAAATATGCATAACTAGAAAACTCTATTTTTAAAAAAGTCTCTTTTCTGCTCTTCATGCCAGAATGCAAATGTCACCAAACACAGTCAACATAAAAATATCAGCATAAACTCCCCTTACACCTTATCATGTGGAAATAATAGTTTATTTATACTCAGCTCAGACTAAGACAAATTGGTCAGATCTAATGTGCTGCCAGATAAATAAACAAACTTCTCAGTTCTTTCAAAATGCAATTCTTCTAAATCTGAAAAAACAAAAACAAAACCTGCTGCTCTTGAAAACACAAGAAAGATCAACTTTTGGTAAAAACTGGGACTCTTTTCAATGTTTTCCCCATTTCTAGGTTACAGTAAACCCACTCAAAGAGTCCATTATTATCATACATTAATAAAGCACTTTACAGAGGGTGGAAATAAACAAAGAAATTAAGAGAAAGGCCTTCGTCTTTTTCTCCTGCCTGCTTCCAATAAGCATGTACTTGGACAATTAACCAGGGCTGGATGAGAGCCAACTCAGACAGCAGGCATGAGATCAGCCTCAGAAAGGATTAATCAGAACATACCCTCTAAGAACCTATGTGCGAACTCACAACACAAGGGGCTAAAACCTCCAGTGCTTATTCCAATCACTCTTGATGCAATTAAACTCCACTGGTGAAAAAAATTAAAGTCACCTAGTCAACAGCATATATTCTCTTGGAGGATCTCAGGAAAAATGACTTTTAAGATTCTGCAATAAAAGTATTCATTAAACCCATTTACTTGAGTAAAATTATTCTTAAAGACAATCAATAAAAATATTCCTTATTTTCTACCTTTTTATGCGAGTTCATTTTCAAAATGCTGTCCATCAAATCAAAGAACTGTGGATAAGTTAACATCAGAAAAGCTAATATTTACTTAATTTGGGGTTTTCAAAAAAACATGGTTGTGCAGCAAGATATTAATTGTTTTTTCCATATAAAAAGTATACAATAATTATTAAAGATGATTGTACACTCTTATGAATAACCAGTATAATACTGTAAAGGTTTGGAACATCAACAGTTAGTTTGCAAATGAACAGATGAATAATCTGTTCTCAGATAGTGATAATATAAGCAACACTGGAAATTATCCAATATTAGTTATTTACTGAGATGTGATAACAAATTAAGTACTGTTATCTAGTCAACACAGTGGCCATTCTGCTGTTTAATTTCATTGATATGAACAGAAACATCTTAAAAATATAGAATGGAAGAGAAAAATGAAATGGAGACACAGCAATGTATTATTATCAATTACTGATTCATCTTAGAAATGGCTTCATATCTTATAAAAGTGTGCAAATTAATAAACAGAAACACTACTGCTTGTTCAAAGGGTGGTAATTATAACCACCAAGCTAGAGCTGAAAGAAACCTTCAGATTTGTAGAGTCCAGCTCCCACATTTTACTAGTAGGAGAATAAAACACAGAGAGATTAGGGATCAAGTGCCCAATAAGCAGTAATGAAGACAAAACACCGATTGTATACAACATATTCTTGGTTACAACTCCTACCTTGCATGTTATTGATACATCTGTTTGAGTTATGTGATGGTCACATAATCAATCTAATACAAATGACAGGTCAGCCCACGGGGAAATGACAAAAAAGGAAGAAGCTATTAAGTAGATGAGACAAAATTCAAGTTCATGCTAAAGTGTTTGCTACATTTGTAAGGTTTTCCCTCAACCATGCACACACCATCATTACAGCAAATATTTAGCCTACCATTTATTTTCCTGTGCATTCTGTATTGTCTCTTGTCAGAAATGTTAGAGCTAATAGCTGGAGTATCATTTATTTTACCGTAATCTCTATATTTTCCATGTAGAAATACTGGCTGCACAGAAGAGAAAAATGTTCTGACCTAAACAACTGACAGCAGGTAATTGGAGGAGAAATTACATTTCATTTCTTGCAAGTTATACATTTGCTCACTCCTAACCTGGAGGTAGTAATAAAGTAAGAACTCCTTAAACTCCTCAAAAAGCTAAGGGGATATTCCCATTCCACCATTCAGGTTCCTTTGCTTAATCCTAATAGAGGAAATTTTTTATGCTTAAAAGCTCAAAAGATAAGAGTGTTTACAGGAGTTTTCACTCCATGATTCCCAATCTGATATGTTTAACTTTTCTGCCCAGGGCACAACACTCAAGTTTTAGACTTGACCCTGTGGCCCACGATGTGAATGTCCTTTTCTGTTAGGTAAAATTTTGGATGTCTCTTGGAATCATTTTGCTTCAGATTTTGGATCTGATTGCTTACCACCAGTTTTGAAAAAGTCCCTTATATGGGTAAGTTCCCTTTTACTCTTTTCTGGAATTGTGATAACCTGGTGGAAAATCTGAGACGTGATTCTCATCAAAAGGAAGCCCACTGGTCTTACTAGAACCCTCCCCATGGCTCCATCCTTGTAAAAGATGGTGAGATCATCATGATTTTATTAACCCCTCTTCCACAGGCAGACAAAATCTTAATCTCTTGAAACAGAAGATAAAAACCACAGTGAAACAAACAATCCTGATGTAATCCCTAGTGAATTAAGAAACCAGTGTTATACAATATCTCTAAGAATGGAGATTGATTTTAACACAAAATTTAAAAAAATTTCCAAGGCAAAAAAAATTTTTTTTAAAAGCACTGTTTTATGGAAGCTCAATAATTCATATTCTAAAATTTCTAAAAATTCTAAAACACAGCCAAGCATGGGACACAGGATGAGAAATGACCAAAGCATACGTGTAGTGTGTCCTGAAAAATAATTGTGAGCAAGTCAAACTTTCTCTAGCTGAGAAGAACAGCCAGCAAGTTCAGGATTTGGCTTCCTATTAATACTTGTATCATGAAAGATAGTCATTTTCTGTTTAATGACATCTGTAACGTGGCTATTCACAAACACAGGCTGAGTCTAGCTATAGAATGCCAATCATAGCTGTGTCATTCAAGCATGTCATGATTTACTGAAGACTCCAGTAACACTACAGTTTAATGAACAAGCCTCAAGCCCAGGGCACAACACTCAGGTTTTAGACTTCACCCTGTGGCCCACAATGTGAGTATCCTTGGAAAGAACTAAATATTCTCTGTGAGCCATGAATTCCACCATCTCTAAAATTCATTCAAGTCCTAACATCCTGTAGCTTCATACAAACACATTTTGGTTTTAACAAATTGCTATAAACAAGGGGAGAACAATGCATTTGGAAGTCATCTGATTTATAGATTTGAATAAGAGTAGAAAATAAAAAATGATCTCATTCACTTGTGAACATTAAAAGACACGCTGCTAGTGAAAGTTTCTCAAGGTTTGTTTTGACTAGGATCTACATGAGAGCAGGAAAGTGACTTTTATTTCTATCTTTTCGAAGGTTTTTACCAGGAGAAGGTGGGAGGAAAAGGGAACGCCAGAGGATGAGATGGCTGGATGGCATCACTGACTCAATGGACATGAGTTTGAGTAAACCCCAGGAGTTGGTGATGGACAAGGAGGCCTGGCATGCTGCAGTCCATGGGGTCACAAAGAGTCGCACACGACTGAACAACTGAACTGAACTGAAAGCAGCAAGGCTTTCTTTGGCTGATGTCTGAATATTAATTCTGCATCTCAGAAGCTTTTTGCTGAACAAAATGAAAGCTCTCAGTGGGCAGAGACTTCTGTTCATCATTATTTCTCTTGTGTCTGGTACAATGCCTAGTTTATAGCAGGTACTCAGTAATACATAAACACATATATAAAAAGCAGGTTTTTTTTTTTTTTTTTTTCTTCCATGATATTGTTAGGGAAAATCAGGGAGAAAAAAGAGCACAGGAAAAAAATAGGATTTTTTTTTCTACTAGCCTGATGACCCAGCGGCCAAAGAGCTCAGACAGAGAGAGGTGGGAAGGTAGCCAGAGTTCTGGACAGCGGTGACAGTGAGATGCAAGGAAGGGGAAGTGAGAAAACCTCTTCTGTGTCTTGACCACCCAAGAGCTTTTTCTTTACACTGGACCCTTCCTCTTCCTCTTCTTTAGACCAGTATGTGCAGTAGGGTTTAGAAGACTAAATACATTGACATATACACTACTACATGAAAAATAGATAACTACAATAATAAGAATCTACTCTATAGCACAGGTTTCCCAGGTGGCGCTAGTGGTAAATAACCCACCTGCCAGTGCAAGAGATGTAAGAGATGTGAGTTGGATCCCTGGTTTGGGAAGATCTCCCAGAGGAAGAAATGGTAACTTACTCCAGTATTCTCTCCGAGAAAATTCCATGGACAGAGGAGACCGGAGGGTTACAGCCAACGGAGTCGCAAAGAGTTGGACTCGTCTGAGTGTCTGAGCATGCACTCACGCATACAGCACAGGGAACTCTACTAAATACCCTGCAATGACTGCGTGGGAAAAGACGCTAAGAAGAGTGGATACATGTGTATGTATAACTGAGTCACTTTGCTGTATGCCTGAAACTAACACAACA
The DNA here is from genome assembly GCF_002263795.3 of Bos taurus. Classification (NCBI taxonomy): domain Eukaryota; kingdom Metazoa; phylum Chordata; class Mammalia; order Artiodactyla; family Bovidae; genus Bos; species Bos taurus. Next base: position 12,593,283 of record NC_037355.1, on the reverse strand, counting down.
TGGTAAATCAACTATACTTCAATAATTTTTTTTTAAAGACTAAACACATAAACACACACATATTATTAAAGGTCTTCCTGTATCTGCCCACACACCCAATGTGGTTCTGGCATTCATATCTGAATCCATAGACTTTTAATCCTGTCTCCTCACCCAACTTCACAAAGACCCATTCCCTCTTTTCCATACCATCTTAGTGTCTGTATTCTAATGAATTCTAATGGAATATATATTTTTTTTCTCCTCAAGTTCTCAGAACTAACAGAGATTACATTCAAGTTTCTATTTGGTTCAAGATTTCCAAGAGCAAAGCAAGCTTCAGGATGGCCAGCAAAATGTATCATTACCTTGAACCTCAAAAAACATAATTGATGAGAAAAACTGAAATACCACCAATCACATTTCTACAGCTGCTAGAGATGCAAAGATTCTCAGATGTTTTCACTCAACACAATGCTCCTTGTCAGAAGATCTTTAATGATATTATTAAAATTGCTAAATGTGCCCTTTCTAAAGAAATCCTATTGATCTTGACAAGCTGTAGGACATGCTAGCTTTTCTTCAGGAGAGACTCCTGCACATATTTGTCTATTTTGTGTGTATGTGTGCATATGGAATTTTGCTCGTAAAAACTATACAAAGCAGTTTGTGAATAATTTCACTGTATGTTGTGTTTAGAACAGTCTTTTGGACTCTGTGGGAGAGGGAGAGGGTGGGATGATTTGGGAGAATGGCATTGAAACATGTATAATATCATATAAGAAATGAATCGCCAGTCCAGGTTTGATGCAGGATATAGGATGCTTGGGGCTGGTGCACTGGGACGACCCAGAGGGATGGTATGGGGAGGGATGTGGGAGGGGGGTTCAGGATGGGGAACACGTGTATACCCGTGGCGGATTCATGTTGATGTATGGCAAAACCAATACAATATTGTAAAGTAATTAGCCTTTAATTAAAATAAATATATTTAAGTTAAAAAAAAATAATTTCACTGTATGTTTTCTTTTAAACTGTTCTTTTCAGAAAGTTACTCATTCTGTATATCTGCTGAATAGATGACTCTCTACCCTCCAACTGACTCTGATGTCAATAAAGTTGTATTTGGAGGTCCAAGCCAGGTCTTGGCTCTGTCATGTTTATGCTCTAGGAGGTTAATGCAATTTAGGAACTAATATTCTGTGCAAGAGGTCAGAGAACTGGTCTTCCCACTTTTAGTTCTGCTGCTAACAATTTTGTGTTTGCTTCTGTTGAAGTTGCACAATCTCCAGGCTAGAGAAAAGATATTTATCTTAAGTAATCCTCAGAAGACTAATGAGGCATTATCTCAGGTAATCCTCAAAAGACTAAAATGGAACTTACTGCATATTTATTCAATGTGGCTGGGAAAGTGGTATTCTGGTTAATAACAGTAAAAAATTTATGCCTTATTTCTTATTGCTTACATACTAGGCATACACTGGCTGCTGCTGCTGCTGCCAAGTCGCTTCAGTTGTGTCTGACTCTGTGCGACCCCATAGACGGCAGCCCACCAGGCTCCCCCGTCCCTGGGATTCTCCAGGCAAGAACACTGGAGTGGGTTGCCATTTCCTTCTCCAATGCATGGAAGTGAAAAGTGAAAGTGAAGTCGCTCAGTCGTGCCCGACTCTTAGCGACCCCATGGACTGCAGCCTACCAGGCTCCCCCATCCATGGGATTTTCCAGGCAAGAGTACTGGAGTGGGTTGCCATTGCCTTCTCCAGTACACTGGCTAATTATTACCAAATTCATTTTCTTTCCTCCTGAGCATACAGCTAGATGACTTCCTCCAGTCTCTTTTGTAATAGGTAGGTCTGAGTGCTATCAGTGGGACCTGGACAGAAGTAATATGCATCACTACAAGCCCAGCCCATAGCACTCCCTCCTATGCCCAGTCTTATATGTTCTTTTCCTTCTCCCAGTGGTTGTGATGGAGACATCCTTAAAGTGGTCGTGAAACCACAGCAGACATGATAAACCCAGAAGATGCAATGATCCTCAAAGCACTGCTTAGGGAAGATACTGCTAACCATAAAAATCCAAAGTGGATTCTTGCATAAATGTAATATAAGTTAACACTGTTGTAATTCACTGAGTTTTTGGAGTTTATCAGTTACATCACCTAGAATAGTCATAAATAATACATATTTAATATCTCTTCAAATAATTAAAATAGCATGTGAATGAAGTTTCATCCTTATTTGGTGATTTAACACAGATTTTCATTTGGGGTCATTCAAATAAAACATTTAAAAAATGTCTAGCTGCTGGAGCTCAGTGGTTGTCTGATTTTCTAATATTAAAATATTTTTCCCAACATGAGATTCAAAGGAAGAAAAACACTTAACTATTTAATGTAAGAATTACAGTTAAAAGTAATAACTATTCACATTAACAAATTACTTTAAATACATCTATGTAAATATAATATAGATTTTATATGTTATACATTTGTTATAAATATCATAAAACAAAGAAAATGTTATAAAAATATGTTACATATAGATATATGACATATATCACATACAACATCTTTTATATGTAAAAGCCTTTTACTAACATTGGCACATTTAATCCCCCAAGTATTCCCTGAGATGCATAGTATTAACTTCACATGTCAGAAAACTGCTGGAAAGGTGTGTTCTCACCTAAGACAGGACAACTTGTAAATGATGGGGCTACAGTGTGAACTCAGTTGTGCTGGTTATCATGTTCCTTCTCCTTAGAAGGAGGTGCTGTCCCCACCTCTGAGCACATCCTCTGAGCATGGGCCTGCCGGCCCACACTGCAGTCTAGGACTCTTTGACTCTTACTGACCTGTCCTCACGCCACAAAGACCTCTGAACTGCTGAATCTACTGACCTTTTTCCTATTCTTATTTGACTTATCTCTCAGGAATCCAGGTTATTGAACATTCCTGCCACTGGAAACTCCTGTTCTAGCTTCTAAGATATAATTCTCTCCTGGTTTTCTTTCCTCCTGGCAGGCTTCTTTCAAGCTACTATACAGCTTCTGCTATATCCTCTGCCCTGTGGACTTCTCTCTCTGTATGGGGATGGCTTTACTTAACTGCCTGAGCTCCCTGTCTTTACCAGCTACCTCAAGGGGAGCTCTGTTTCTTCAAATCAAACGTCCTCCGACTTTCAGACAGGGTTCTTCAGCTGCCTGGTGGATACCATGATTTGATGACTCTGGCACTTCAGATTCTAGAGATCCAAAATTGAGCTTGCCATCTCTCCTTTCCTGCCTGGTCTTCCCACATTTTCTATATGAATTAGCACCGTTCTTCTATTGACAAAAGCCAATACCCTCGGTTTGAACCTTTTCACTTTTCCTCTGGTTTATTGCAACTGCCCACTAATTAGTCATCCTGCCTTCTGTCTGGCCCCTCTGCATTTAAATGCAACCATCTCTGCATTTAAGCCAGAACGGTCTTTCTGAAAAATAAATCTGAATCATTGAATTTGCTTGCATAATGTCCTTTAACAGCACCTCCCACCCCAGGCCCCGCTGTAACTTCAAATTGGTTTAGCTAAGAGATATTCCACAGCCTGGCTTACTGCTCTCCAAACTCCTGTCCTGCACTCTGTTTACCCAGTTCCTACCTTGACTTCCACTGTGAAAATCATGCCCTCAGTTGTTTGATGCTATACTTCTCTCTCTCTTGCCTAATAACAGTTTCTGTCCCAGAGGAATGTTGTGAGGATTAAATGAGGCAATACCTATAATGCACTTAAAATGACACTCAGCACATGGTATTTTATAAGCATTGGTAATAATTACAATTTGCTTTTGCCACAGCACAGCTTAGCAGAGTGGGCAGAAAATGTTAATATAATGAGCTATACCTAAATGAAGGCGAGATGGCTCTTAGGATGTGTTTTAAAAATAAATCGAAATCAGACTTCATCTTGACGATAGCAATGCACAGTCCTCCTAAAATTAAGTGGACATCAGGAGTAGTACAGGTTAATGCTATCATAGAGGAAACAGAAGATGGATTAAAGGTGCAGCTGATGATTCCTTTAATGTATCTCAGTAACCCGAGATAATGTTTAAAATATTATTAATAGATCAGTTGATATCATGCAAGCCCATGGACCTACTATGTAAGATCACTTACCCATATGTACATACATACACAAACACACACACAATTTTTTAAATGTATTTTTACTCCCCCAAAATATTTGCACTCCCTTGCATAGGAAAGGCTCCTAAGGGCCAAAGTAGGAAGGCTCTACAAACTAAACTCTTCCATGAAGATTAAAATAAATATTATAGGCTCTTAGTGACAGTTGTTGCCATAATCAGTTTAGTCCCCATTTCTTCCTGAAGGAACTAACCCTTGTCAATCCCGGATAATACCTGTGGGATCAGGAGAAATCATCATCCAAGGCAAACATGAGATGAAAAATCCACCAAGTATCACAGAGATAATAAGAAATTACACACACAAGAGAGAGAAAGAAACCTCATGCTGAAAGAAGACAGAGGAGTACAGCAAACATCTCAAGGAACGCAGAGACAGGGTGAGACTGCAACAAAGCAAACAAGCTACGTGGCCTCCATGCAGGCGGACAGAAAGCCAGGGGCTTAAGTGATTTATTTTTCTATTTTTACATCCTCAAATGCTCATCTCAACTAAATTCCAAAATCCATTTAAAATCATGCAGGCTTTATAACTCAAAATTTAACTTGAAGAAGTCACATAACTAGATTTTATTTTTCCCAACTCATTAGGTTCTAAATGAGGCCACAGGGGGTTCATCTATAATCATGGGCCAAGAGGATGCTGGATGCGTCCTACGTGGCTTACAGGGGAACAATCACACCGGCCGGGGCTGGACGACTTCCCTCTGCCTCCCTGGTTCTATTTATACTGAGACCCTCATATCATGCATAAGGAGCTGTGCAAGCTTTGCTGCGAGGTTGCAAAGCTGGCACGAGGGTGGTAGAGATATTGCCAAGTCAGCAAACGGACAGATGGCAAATTGGAAAGAGAGTAAGGGAACTGGGGAGACAATGGAAACACTAGACAACTATGGGGTGCAATGCTGATCAGTTTTAATTAACAATTTGGTATGCAAATCTAGTAAGCAATAAAAGAAAAAGAGACAACGAAAATCACTGAAAAATAGAGCTGGAAGAGGTATTAGAGATAACTTAGCCCCTCTTTCCCCTAGCCCCCAATCCAAATATTTATACGGCATGGCTCAAATAATTTATATAAGGCATTGTTAATAAGTTAATTCTGTCCCTAAAAATGTAAAAAAAAAATAAAAACAAACTCACAAATATTAATAAGTGATCACTATAAATAGAAAGAAAGGAAAAACCGTCCACTTCTCCTGACAGGTGACAAGAAGTTATTGTTCATCTACACTTTTTGAAGGAAGAAGGGTGGAAACGGAGCTGTACTCGGAGACATCACCTTTCTGAAACTATAAGTGAGTATCCTTTAAGGATAGGACTTTATATGGTCATGGCAAGTGTTTATAATCAGAGAAGAAAAAGTTGGACAAAAAAGGCCAAAATGAATAGGACCTGGCATCCCTTATAATTGTGGCTCTAAGGAGAGGAATTACAGGATTGCGTGTGGGTAACGTCCAAGTCATTTCTGAACCCAATCCAAATCCCCTCACTGCTATCAGGAAAACACTGTATGCAAACCAACAATTCACAACCATCCACCTCACCACAAGGACTTACTGGGAGGATCCTATAAGGTTACTGGAGTGGGGCCAGAGCAAAGGAGTAGGAATGATCACAGTTGGGAGAGGGTTGTTAAACCTGTATAAATTCTCATCTGCCAAGATGAGAATGTGGAAGAGGGAGCTGATGGAAGTCCACAGAATCAAAAAGGAATGGGGAGGGTAAATATGGAACTTTTATAGCCAGATGCTATTAAAACCTGGAGATGGAGAGAGGGTGGTGAGGTGATGGTTTGGAGATTTCAGAAGTTAATTTAGCTCAGGATAAATAAAAGTACTGCCTAATCAGTGTATAGTAAACTTTTGTCACTTATTACTTCAGGAATAGGTAAAGGTTGCAAATACATAGAACTCTAAAAGACTTGCATAATGTCGGGTCTGATTGTGCACTTTTATGTTTTGAGGCTATTCCAATAATGTTTAAGGATACAGTCTTTGCTTGCTGCACTGCTCTTTGGCAGAATACCGAGGCGGACAATCAAAAGCAGACTCAGGTCTGTGTTTCTTATATTCCCCTGAAGAAAAGAAACTGGCCAAGGGTATATTATATAGGTATCTAGAAACACACCCTCCAACCATTTGAGGGATTTAAGTTTGTTGCGAATGTCTTACATAAAAATCTAAAATACAGCTGGCTCTCTACAAGCTTTCTTTCTTTCTTTCTTTTTTTTTTGCACTTCATTTGCATCTAAATAGCATAAATCATTAGTCAGCCTTATAACCTAGCTGCGCAAAGAACAGGAGACAGTTGTGTTTTTTTCACCTTTATGTAGCTCTATCCCCCAATGTCCTTAACAAAAACTTTGTACCTCACCCAAATTTGGGGCTTAAAGTTTACCGACTTAAACCTGAGACAGTAAAGGTCCATCTACTTGAAGTTTTTGTTGCAGTTGATTATAATTATCTCACCCCATGAAACATAATTTCCAGAAAAAAGTTTTATGAAATAATGTTAGTTTTCTTTTTTATAATTATTAGTCTAATTAATCATCCATCTCTGTGTATTATTAAGCAATCTGTACTCTTTTCAAGCACTGAACCCAGAGAAACTGTATCAAATATCTTTCAGTAGTCAAGATATCCTCATCTGAAGTCAGGATGCACGCTGTTTAATTCTATTAATCTCTTCTACTAAAAAAAAATGATGATGTTGGTTTGGCATGACTTTGTCTAGGGGAATTCTTATTTATTCCTAGGGATGTCTTCTATTTTCCCACTGTTTACAATCATCTGTTTAACAAACCTTTCTAGAATGCAAATAGTACAGTGCATTACATAGACAGTCAAAAAACTTTGGTTGAGAGAATTATTGTTCCAGCTCTGAGATGAAGGAGGTACTGCTTTATACTTAGGTCTACAGTCAGTTCCCTGGCATGATCTTCACTTAGTATATCCTTTCCCAAGGGCAGAGTGTTGCTTTCTTCTCCTCCTCCTTTCCTTTCATAAAGTTTTGTCAAATTTTATCTATCTGACAGGGGGTGAGAGAGATATGGAGTTTGGCATCTAGTTTTGAGTAGCAACATTGAGAGAAACTAGAATGCGTTGAACAATCCTTTATATTAATATCTTATTTAAAAGCAGGTACTATGTTTTTTCCTTCTCTTTTTTTTTTAAATTTTTAAAATTTTTTTTTAATTTTTAAACTTTACATAATTGTATTAGTTTTGCCAAATATCAAAATGAATCCTGAACATTGGTGGTACTATGTTTTAAAAATTAATTTAGGACATACTTATATAGGTGTTTAATATGTTTCAGACATGTTTTAGGGACTTTACAATCATTAATTCATATAATCTTTATAACAACTTTGTAAGATAGGACTTAATATTATTCCTATTTTACAGATGACAAAATTGAGGCACAATGCTGCTAACAATTAGAGCCCGGATTCAAACCCAAGGAGTCTGGCTCCACGGTCTGTGCTTTTAGCCCCTGTACTCTGCTGCTATGGAAGTAACAGGAGAAACATCTCCAGACATCAGAGAAGACAGTGCAAAGAAAACAAATGGAGAAACAATAAACAACAAGCACAAAAGAAAGGAGGGATGCAAAAAACTTATCAGACTTCTCTTATTAAGACGTGCGTAAAACACGCTATGACCTCAGGTGTTCCCCTAAGCATACCAGGTAAAAGTCTCTTAAGGTTGAGATGTTTCACCAGGGCACGATAGCCAAACTAATCTTTCCTAGAAATCTCTCTTCTTATAAACTCACCTGTACTGAACTAAAACCCTTTTTGTTTTCACTAGCAGTATCCCTAAACCTCAGGCTGCTTCTCCTCAAATTCTGCCCTAGGATAGTCAGTCTTTCCACTGGTTATATAATGAGAAAATGCAATACCCCAGACATTGGTTTCTCCCACCACATGAAGATATTCTACAATTCATGTTGTACGACGCCTTGTGCTTTCTTTCACCAAGCAGCCTACAATGGAATCTTGATCAAACATACTACAGGAATTGTTGTATGTATACAGCCAGCCAAAGGAAACAGCAGCTGCTACTTTGAGAGATTTTGGAAGTTCTCAAAGTACAAGTTAAAGCTGAACTGAATTTGCTATTGATGCTTCAGGAGACTAAGGACACTTCTTTGTTCATATTACAAAAGATAATATATGTTTTTAAACTTTATTCACAGCAGGATTCTTTTAGGTAAGGTTTTGAAGACAGAAAATCTCTCCCATCTGGGTAGAAATTTAACATTTGTCTAAGACAGTCCTGCACTTTAAAAAAAGATGACTATATTAAATAAAAAGAGTACCTGGAGTTTCCCAAATAAGTACTTTTCAGAGAGCAATACTTAATTGTGCAGGGCTGCAGTTCAAATATTCCTGAAGAAGTAAGTAGGAAAATTTTCAAGCTTCAAACTATTTCTTTAATAATAAATAGAAGAGTGTGACTGGATTATTAATGTGGGTGTCAAAGATAAAGTTATTGTTTGATATTTTAGTAATTCTCAAAACTATTCTGAATTCTTTTTTTTTAAACCTACCTAAAGAAATAAACTTTTTCTAGAGCCATGACCCCAAATTAGAACAGATATGGAAGGCTGTCAGATGAGGAAGGGATATAAGACAGCACTTATTGCAAAGTTCAGTTCAGTAGAGCTCCAAAAAGACAGAATCCATATAATGAATACATGGGAGATTTTCTGCTTTTTAAACTGGAAGATAATTGCTTTACAATGTTATGCTAGTTTCTTCTCTACAACAGAGTGTATCATCTACAAGTGATGCTTCCCTCTCAGGCCTCCCCCACCCCGCCCCCCCCATCTCACCCCTCTAGGTCATCACGGATCTGAACTGGCTTCTCGTGCTAAACAGCAGCTTCCCACTAGCTATATTTTATACACGGTGCTGTATATATGTCAGTGCTACTCTCTCAATTTGTTCGACCCTCTCTTTCCCACCCTGTGTACACAGTCTCTTCTCTACATGGGAGGCTTTCTGATTTTTAAATTTTTTCCAAAATCCTTTTCCTCCATGGAGTTGTCTCCCTCTTTTTTTTGGCAGGAAGCATTCCAGAACTATTGCACACTAAGCTTTAAGGAAGCTATTTCCCTTTCCCCAAATCCTTCTCTCTCAGCACCCTGCACCACGGCAGCTGTTGGGAAATGTCTGGGTGGTACATGGTGTATTTTTCCTCTGTGAAGGGAAAAACCTTCCTGGTTCTTTTTATTAGTTAGGGTTTCTGACAAGGGCAGCGTGGGGCGGGTGGGCGGAAATCAGATAATTCTTGTTTCTAAATTGAGGGACTTTAGCCACATCCTTCTACAATGCAATGGATCCCCAGTGTTTGGAGAAGTTGCCAGAAGGAAAGGATGGGTGAAGAGTCCTGGATGGTCAAGACTATCTATTCTGAAGTGCAAAGCAATCCCGAGACTCATTATTTTATTTAATGGAACATCTGTCATTGTTGAATAAAACATTTTATTTAATCAAAGCTATGTCTTCTAAGGACTTCAGATTCAAAGATACTTCATTTTGTGTTGGTTCCTAAATTTTCTTCTTTTACATCCTGATTGTACAAATTTTTCTTCTCCCCATGTTGAAAGAGTATTTAACTTTCACCATTAAGTAACACAGGAACTGCTCTGTGTTGTGAGCACCTCATCACTCTCCTTAAATAAACAGATTGCCAAGGTATTCCTACTTTGACTATTTAAATACATACTTGGTGCTTTAAAAGCACCTAATTTATATCTAGCTTGACACAGTCATGACTATACAAAGAACAGTTACACCAGTGGACTCAGATGGAGACTGAAACTCAAGGATAAAGAAGAATCTACCAAGTTCAATCCCTGTGCCAAGACTAATAAAGAGATCTGGCACTGCTGGCATGACAGCCATGTGGTACACTGCATCAGGCTTTGAGGTAAGCCACCTTGATAGAACCTTCACAATAATGCCATGAGACATATAGCATTCTCTCCTATTTTATATATAGAGCAAAACGTCCAGAGAAGTTAAGTAATTATTTCAGGTTCCCATAGCTGCTAAAGGTAGAACTAGAATCCTACTATATAACTGTAAATCCCATGACATTTTTTTCTAGTACTTTTTTTTGAGTTCTGTCATTTAGCATTCTGACAATGGCTGAGCAACACTGATGTAGTTCTTTATTTAGTAAGGACTCATCCTCCTTTTGTCTTCCATTCTAACAAAATGCTTACATGTTGAAGCCAAGACACAGAAGCATTCTAAATGTCCACCGACAAGATAAATGGATAAAGATGTGGTACATATACACAATGGAATACTATGCTGCCACGAAGAAGAATGAAATGATGCCATTTGCAGCAGCATAGATGGAGTTCGTGAGTGTCATACCGAGTGAAGTAAGTCAGACAGAGAAGGAGAAATATCATATGATGGCCCTTATATGTGGCATCTAAAATAATGATACAACTGAACTTATTTGCAAAACAGAAAAAGACTCACAGACTTAGAGAATGAACTTATGGTTCCCTTGGGGGAAAGAAAGGGAGAAAGGATAATTTTGGAAGTTTGGAATTGACATGTACACACTGTATATTTAAAACGGATAACCAAGAAGGATCTACTGTGTTACACAGGGAACTCTGCGCAATGTCATGTGGCAGCCTGGATGGGAGGCGAGTTTGAGGGAGAATGGGTACATGTATATGTATGGCTGGGTTGCTTTGCTGTGCAGCTGAAACTACTACAATATTGCTAATTGGCTAATACTCCATGTTAATCAGCTAAACATGCTAACTGGCTACACTCCAATATTGTCACCCTGCTTACTTCTCTTATATAGAGTACATCATGCAAAATGCTGGGCTGGATGAAGCACAAGCTGGAATCAAGATTTCAGGGAGAAATATCAATAATCTCAGATAAGCAGATGACACTACCCTTAAGGGAGAAAGTGAAGAGGAACTAAAGAGCCTCTTGATGAAAGTGAAAAAGGAGAGTGAAAAAGCTGGCTTAAAACTCAACATTCAAAAATTGAAGATCATGACATCTGGTCCCATCACTTTATGGCAAATAGATGGGGAAACAATGGAAACAGTGACAGAACTTTTTTTTCTTGAGCTCCAGAATCATTGCAGATGGTAGATGTAGCCATGAAATTTAAAGACGCTTGCTCCTTGGAAGAAAAGCTATGACAACCTAGACAGTATTTTAAAAAGCAGAGACATTACTTTGCCAACAAAGGTCCATCTAGTCAAAGCTATGGCTTTTCCAGTAATCATGTATGGATGTGAGAATTTAACCATAAAGAAAGCTGAGTGCTGAAGAATTGATGCTTTTGAACTGTGGTGTTGGAGAAGACTCTTAAGAGTCCCTTGGACTACAGGGAGATCAAACCAGTCCATCCTAAAGGAAATCAACCCTGAATATTCACTGGAAGGACTGATGTCGAAGCTGAAGCTCCAATACTTTGGCTACCTGATGTGAAGAACTGACTCCTTGGAAAAGACCCTGATGCTGGGAAAGATTGAAGGCAGGAGGGGATGGGAACAACAGTGGATGAGATAGTTGGATGGCATCACCAACTCGATGGACATGAGTTTGAGCAAGCTCCGGGAGTTGGTGATGGACAGGGAATCTTGGCATGCTGCAGTCCATGGGGTCTCAAAGAGTTGGACATGGATGAGTGACAGAACTGAACTGATACAGCAATATAAAATAAAAAGTTTAAATTAAAAAAAAAAATCCTTACATATTGAGATAGTAGGTGGAAAGGGTCTAAGGGTTAAATTATGACTGATTCAAACTAATCATCTTCATCTCACATCCCTTGACTAGATTGGTATGCTGCTGCTGCTGCTAAGTTGCTTCAGTCGTGTCCGACTCTGTGCGACCCCATAGATGGCAGCCCACCAGACTACCCCGTCCCTGGGATTCTCCAGGCAAGAACACTGGAGTGGGTTGCCATTTCCTTCTCCAATGCAGGAAAGTGAAAAGTGAAAGTGAAGTCGCTCAGTCGTGTCTGACTCTTAGCGACTCCATGGACTGCAGCCCACCAGGCTCCTCCATGCATGGGATTTTCCAGGCAAGAGTACTGGAGTGGGGTGCCATTGCCTTCTCCAAGATTGATATGAATGGCCCTCAATAAGGGCCCAAATGAAATGAAAGGCAACCACTGTTAGTAAAGACTTCTCTTGCAGAATTAAAAGACAAAGAAGTGAAGGTCTTTTCTCTTATAGTTTAATTTCTTCTTGAATATGGATGCGATTCTTGGTGGTGGAGTAGCCATTCTGCAACCATGTATTAATAAGAATGGGGAACAAAGCCCGTGTGGTAAGAAATAGCAGAAGATGGAAAGGGTATCTAGCGTTGAGCAATTAATTCAAGATCAACACACCTGCCTTCCTCTAGACTATTTCATATTTGAGACTAGAAAGTTCTTAATATTCTGTCATTTGCTACTGAATATGTTCACTACAAATATAGCCATAAAATTAACATTTTAGAATAAAGTGTGCCACTTGACTTATACTGCAAAAAGCTTCTGTTTATTTTGGTTGCTTAGATGATGCTGAAAACACCTAAGTACGTTAAGCCCTAAAGCACACTCGAATGTGTACTTCTCTGTTACAGATCATTAACAAAGAACCCTTTTCTAGGTGGGGATATTTAAAAATTTTTGCCATATGAGTCTATGTTGTAGGCTTTTGGAAATATTTTAAATTTCATTGACAAATCTCCATATTATATCACTAAGATCCTCAAAACATTTCCTTAACTTGAAGTCTTCATCAGCATAGGTAATGAGAAAATACTGGGTGCTGAGCTCTGTGCTGAGTGTGGGGATTCAGAAATGATAATACACTAATAACAGATATGGGAAATGGAACCAAGTGTCCATTAACATAAATGGTCGGGAGCAACTTCTGCCTGAAAAGACAGGAAAGCTGGGAAAGCAGGGGACATCTAGCTGTAAAATATGAGTTTGTCTGGAGGAGAAGCAAGACAGAAGTCATTTAGACAAAGGGAAGTGGTCTTTGTAAAGAGAGGGAGTCGTGGAGAGGCCTGGCAGTCTTGGGAGTAGGAAGATTTTGCACAGGAGGCAGGAGGACGGGAGATGAGACCAGAGCAGACAGCTGGGCACATCACGAACTGCCTTTGATGCTCTGATGAACTGCTTGGAGTTTATACTACAGATGATGCAGAATAATAGGTCTTTGAACACTGGAAGTATAGAATCAGATTTGGGAATAGAATTCCTTATTTCAATGTTTTTCTATAACAAGAATATAATACACAAATCATGTAAAAGTTTAAATAATACAGAATATATTAAAATGTAAAATATATAAAAATGGAAAGTTTCCTTGCCTTCACATATATTCTATCTCAGGAGAATTTTTTAGTAATATCTGGCATGTATTTTCTGGATTTCTCTTTTTCACACATACTGTGTTATCTAGTTTATCTATTTATTTCTCTGTTGTATGTATCTTCTTCTGTCTGATATGTATCTATCTTTTTAACAAAAACAGAACCACAAACAATGATAGGATAACAAAGAGAATGTATCTGTAGTGTGCTGAATTATGGGCTTCCCTGGTGGATCAGATGCTAAAGAATCTGCCTGCAATGCAGGAGACCCAGGTTCGATCCCTGTGTCCAGATGGTCCTCTGAAGAATGGAGTGGCAACCCATTCCAGTATTCTTGCCTGGAAAATTCCATGGACAGAGGAGCCTGGCAGGCTACAGTCCATGGGTTGCAAAGAGTCAGACACAATTGAGCAATTAACACCACTACACCACACATACTGTGGATATCCTGTTACCACTTGCAAATTAATCTCACTGTCCTTAACATCTGCATGGTAATCTACAACAGGCTTGGCAGCCCATAGGTTAATGGGCCAAATTAACACAGCTCTCTGTTTTCATAAATAAAGTTTTATTGGAACACAGTCAGACTCATTTGTTCACATGTTGTCTATAGCTGTTTTCTTGATATAAAAGCAAAGCTTGGCCTGAAAAGCCCACAATATTACTATTGGCCCTTTATAAAAAAAAAAGCTTGCTGCCTGCTAGTCTACAATGTATATGCACTAGAACAAATTTCACCATTTCCACATTGACAATGAGGTCACCTAACTGTTCTGTTGCAAATAAAACTGAAATTAACATTTTGATACATATATGTTTATCTGTTTAAGTGAGTGTTTCTGTAGAAGTTCTCTAGAAGTAGATTTGCTATATTTTCTTCTTTTTTCTTTTTTGGAGAGAATCCTGGTGGCAGTGTGAAGAGTCTGGAGTAAGTAGTTCTTACAGCAAATGGATCAACTAGAAAGCGGTTCATATAATCTAGGCTAGAGACTAGGCAAGTCCAAAGGTGGGAATGGGCAGAGAAGTTAGAATTGAAGAGATTCAGGAGGGAATGCTGAGAATGCCACATTGGATACAGTCAAGGTGAACAGGTGGTGTTAAATGCTTCTGAGGTTAAAATACTTCTGAAATCAAGAGGTTAGGTAACTCATCCATTGAAAAGAAGCACCATTAGAAATGTGAATGTAAGGAAATATATTTTACTTGAATATCACTGTTAGGACAAATTGATATAAAACTCACACAATTACTTTCATTTGGGGACAAGTGTGACTCTGAACAAAGGTTTGGATTCTTTTTATTACTCATTTTGACAAAATTCAGTTTGTCTGTATTGAAGTCTAGTGGATTCACAATATTTAGTTAATTTCAGGTCTACAACGAACACTGCTGCTGCTGCTGCTAAGTCGCTTCAGTCGTGTCCAACTCTGTGCGACCCCACAGACGGCAGCCCACCAGGCTCCCCCGTCCCTGGGATTCTCCAGGCAAGAACACTGGAGTGGGTTGCCATTTCCTTCTCCAATGCATGAAAGTGAAAAGTGAAAGTGAAGTGGCTCATTCGTGTCCGACTCTTCGCGACCCCATGGACTGCAGCCTTCCAGGCTCCTCCATCCATGGGATTTTCCAGGCAAGGGTACTGGAGTGAGGTGCCATCGCCTTCACTAACCAACACTAGTTATTTTAAATCCAACAGTTTCTGGTGTGGTCATCACCCTGCTGTCCTTCCAATGTCCTTCACTAGCCTTTCCTTGCTCACTTAGGCAGCCACCTCCCCTGCAGTCCTGTCCTGTGTCCACCCAAACAGTGAAGAAAACTTTCAAGGCAAACATCTGTGAATCCTTAAATTTGAGACCACTGAAATGTTTATCCTGCCATCCGGTTCCATCACTTCATGGCAAATAGATGGGGAAACAGTGGAAACAGTGGCTGACTTTATTTTGGGGGGCTCCAAAATCATTGCAGATGGTGATTGCAGCCATGAAATTAAAAGACGCTTACTCCTTAGAAGGAAAGTTATGACCAACCTAGACAGCATGTTAAAAAGCAGAGACATTACTTTGCCAACAAAGGTCCATCTAGTCAAGGCTATGGTTTTTCCAGTAGTCATGTATGGATGTGAGAGTTGGACCATAAAGAAAGCTGAGTGCAGAAGAATTGATGCTTTTGAACTATGGTGTTGGAGAAGACTCTTGAGAGTCCCTTGGACTGCAAGGAGATCCAATCAGTCCATCCTAAAGGAGACCAGTCCTGGGTGTTCATTGGAAGGACTAATGCTAAAGCTGAAACTCCAATACTTTGGCCACCTCATGCGAAGAGCTGACTCATTTGAAAAGACCCTGACGCTGGGAAAGATTGAGGGCAGGAGGGGCAGGGGACGACAGAGGATGAGATGGTTGGATGGCATCCCTGACTCAATGGACATGGATTTGCGTAGACTCTGGGAGTTGGTGATTGACAGGGAGGCCTGGCGTGATGCGGTTCATGGGGTTGCAAAGAGTCAGATACGACTGAGCGACTGAACTGAACTGAAATGTTTATCCAGGTGCCTAACTTACTTCTGAATTGCATTTTCATAGGAAGTCACATATTTCCTGCTAATATCTTCACATTCCAAGTTAAAGATGTTTTTACGTTTCACTGAGATTATATCTTTCACTTGACTGATTAAGCTAAGATTGCCAGAAGGTCACAAAGTCACATGAACATATAACATGGATGCTGCTTGGGACCCCTCCCTAGTCCCACAGCCCATTCAGATCTAGATGTGCAAAATCATGCAGGACATATTCTGCAGAAAAATAAAATCACTGATATTCTAGCCTGGCCCCATGGAAAAGTAAAGCAAAGCAGAAACTTAGGATTCAGGAAAAGGCTAAACCTGAAAAAAATAGTAAGCCTTCTATATCTCTCTGTAAGCAACCCCTACCATGTCTAGGATTTCAATAAAGGAGGCATTAGATAAAGAAAAAAAGTGGAATTCCAAAGTACTAACGAAAGCTTAAAATTAACAATTCCTCCTATTATTTCTTACAGCATATTTTTTTTTCACCCTGCACTTAGAATTCATTTAATCCTGCCCTGCAGTTAATTTTTTACACATTTATTTTCACCATGTTGATCTCTCCTTGAAGGCACAAGTTGTGCTTTATTCATCTTTGTATTCCCTATTCACCCCATCCCTTCCCAACTCTGCTAACTACCTGGCTTATATTAGGCATAATAATGGTTATATAATTTTACCCTCTCCTGACTACTGTTTTAATTCAATTTTTTCAGGGAAAAAAAAAAAAGTTACCTTTAGGCAGTCAGCCTGATGGAATGCAATGCTTCAGAAGTGAACACTAATCCTGTGGTATGCTTTACAAGAAAAAATTCCTACTGCCAAAAATATCTGAAAAATGGGGTATAGACCATTCACCTCTGGAAGTCACATGCACATTCAGTTCAGTTCAGTTCAGTTCAGTTGCTCAGTCATGGCCGACTCTTTGAGACCCCATGAATTGCAGCACGCCAGGCCTCCCTGTCCATCACCAACTCCCGGAGTTCACGGAGACTCACGTCCATCGAGTCAGTGATGCCATCCAGCCATCTCATCCTCTGTCGTCCCCTTCTCCTCCTGCCCCCAATCCCTCCCAGCATCAGAGTCTTTTCCAATGAGTCAACTCTTGACATCAGGCGGCCCAAAGTATTGGAGTTTCAGCTTTAGCATCAGTCCTTCCAAAGAACACCCAGGGCTGATCTCCTTTAGAATGGACTGATTGGATCTCCTTGTAGTCCAAGGGACTCTCAACAGTCTTCTCCAACACCACAGTTCAAAAGCATCAATTCTTCAGCACTCAGCTTTCTTCACAGTCCAAATTTCACATCCATACATGACCACAGGAAAAACCATAGCCTTGACTAGATGGACCTTTGTTGGCAAAGTAATGTCTCTGCTTTTGAATGTGCTATCTAGGTTGGTCATAACTTTTCTTCCAAGGAGTAAGCGTCTTTTAATTTCATGGCTGCAATCACCATCTGCAGTGATTTTGGAGCCCCCTAAAATAAAGTCTGACACTGTTTCCACTGTTTCCTCATCTATTTCCCATGAAGTGAGTAGTATTGAAATCTAAGGGCTCTGAAAAACCCTGTATTGAAGTGATTGGTTCAGTCCTAGTAGCTCCATCTCTCCTGTTACGCTGAAAAGGAGTACTTTTTGATTTAGTCATTTATATTAACATACTCTGGGCTCATCCCATTTAGAACCTTGCTACTTGAGGTGTGGCCCATGGACCAGCAGCACTGACATGGCCTGGGAGCTTGTCGGAAATGCAGAATCTCAGGTCTTTCACCCAAACCCCAGTGAACCTGAACCAACATTTTAACAAGATACCCAGAGTGACTCACCTATACATGGATATTTGTAGGACACACTTAAGGAAATTCTGGTATAACTAATAAAGGCTTTAGCTTTGGAACCCGATGAATCTGATTACCATGCTATCTCCTTAAAGACAGTATGTATCTTGCGCAGTCATTGTGAAGATATGGTAAATAAATCACCTGGCACATATATGTACTGAATTACAGTTATTAATACTATTATGATTATTATTCATACTCTATATATACTCCACTCACTATATAATGTATAATTATTCATTTCAAATGACCACCAGAAGTGACCTGTTGATAGCTTTGATTCTATAAGGATAGCATAATGAATGTTTATTGCAATGAAACAGGAATTTCATAACCTCAAAAGTTCTCTTTTACTTCTCCAAAGGAGTTGTTTTTATTACAGGGATCTACATGTTCAGAGAAACAGGAAGTTGTTTTACATAAGTCTGAGATGATTCTCCTTAGGTTGCTTTCCTTTTCCGGCAGGAGAAATGGAGGATACAGAATTGGAATTTAAGTCTCAGGTCTGAAATGCATAGATTCCTGAGAACACGTTTTATGCCATTAGTTTTTAAAAACTTTTTACTTTATATTGGAGTATAATTGGTTAACAATGTTGCCATAGTTTCAGGCCCACAGCAGAGCAACTAAGCCATACATGTACATGTGCTCTTTCTCCCCCAAACTCACCTCCCATCCGGGCTGCCATGCCACTGGTTTAATACCCTAATATTCAATCAGCAATTTGACTTCAATTTATCTTAGGCATGCACAAAAAA
Source organism: Bos taurus (assembly GCF_002263795.3). Classification (NCBI taxonomy): domain Eukaryota; kingdom Metazoa; phylum Chordata; class Mammalia; order Artiodactyla; family Bovidae; genus Bos; species Bos taurus. Next base: position 12,574,573 of record NC_037355.1, on the reverse strand, counting down.
TACTCGTTTTTAAAATAATCACATTAGTTTGCTTTCCATGTTGCATGTAGTAGACTTTTATTGAGATTTTGTCAGAAAGAAAAGTATACAAAAATCAGTTGGGAAAGAGGTGAAACTTAACAACAGAAATCTGATCAGCAAGCTTAAATCCTTTCTGCCAACATTTTCTAGTTTTGATACATTATTTAATATATATCCTACGAACTCTATTTGTATTTTGTACCCACATGAACTTTAAATGGCCAAAACTTCACAGTTTTTCTCAGAATTAGAAAGTCCTAGGAATTATGTGTTTTGATTTCTCCATAATCTTCTCTCTCTCTCTCTCCATATACACACACACACATATGTATGTATGTATCATATAACACACACACACACATAATATCTCCTTTCAAATGTTCAGAAGGTCCTTTCCCATTATCCCTCTTTACATCTCACAGTATTTTCCTAGAAGAGACAAAGTATTTTTTTCTTTTAATAGGATGCTTCAGGCCCCTGAAGGATTTAAGAAACTTAAAAAAAAAAATCAATTTGTATTGGAGTATAGTTGCCTTACAGCATTGTGCTTGTTTCTACTGTACAGCAAAGTGAATCCACTATATGTATACATATATCCCCCTTTTTCTGAATTTCCTTCCCATTTAGGTCACCACAGAGCATTGAGTAGAGTTCCCTGTGCTATACAGTAGATTCTCACTATCCGTCTTATACATATATATTATATATATAATATATATATATATATATATTTGCAGTATATATAGTTTAATCCCAATCTCCCAATTCATCCCACCCTCAATTCCTTCCCCTTTGGTGTCCATATGTTTGATGTCTACACTGTGTCTCTATTTCTGCTTTGCAAATAAGATAATTTATACCATTTTTCTCAATTCCACATTTATGCACTATTATACAATATTTGTTTTTCTCTTTCTAACTTACTTCATTCTGTATGACAGTCTCTAGGTCCATCCACATGTCTACAAATGGCCCATTTTTTTTCTTTTCAATGACTGAGTAATAATCCATTGTATATACATGTAACATACTTCTTTATCCATTCCTTTGTTGATGGATATGTAGGTTGTTTCCACGTCTTGGCTGTTGAAAGCAGTGCTGCCATGGAATTGGGGTGAATGTGTCTTTTTGAATTATATTTTTCTCTGGGTATATATGGGCTTCCCACATGGTGCTAATGGTAAAGAATCTGTCTGCCAATACAGGAGATATAAGAGATGCAGTTTCGATCCTTGGGTTGGGAAGATCTCCTGGAGGAGGGCATGGAAACCCACTCCAGTATTCTTGCTTGGAGAATCCCATGGACAGAGGGAGCCTGGAGGGCTCCAGATCATGGGGTCACCGAGAGTTGGACAGTACTGAGTGACTTAGCATGCACACATGCACTGGGTATGTATAATTTTCTACATACAAGTCTTTTAAGGAACTTTTAAAGGACTTTTAAGGGATACAGTGTTTTATAGGCAGAACTAGAATAAGACACCAGGGTTTTTGTGAATTTGTTATTTTTGTTGGTTTGTATTCCATCTCTTTGGTAAATCTACTACTGAATCAATATTAAGCCTTCTAGAAGTTTTTGTTCTAAAGTGTAAGAGTCTATATGTTCTTAAAGTAGTTTAGCTGGTTGAAAGCTTGACTATTTTGCTCATGTAAACACCACTTCCCCGTCTACCTGGCCAGAAGGGTGAGTGAGATTCATGATCTGAGGTGCATGAATGTCCTTCCTTCTGGATTCTCCATATCTGATATCACATGGAGAACACTTTGTAAGAGGACAGGTCAGATATTTCATGAACTCTCTATAACTCCCTGTGCATGCTTACTAAAATCAAGAAAAAAAGAAGTGACATTAAGGCTTCACTACATTCTAAAGGGGAAGATTTTTAAACTTCTTTATCTATAGTATTGGTAAATAAATCTTTATTTATAATATTATGCTGAAAGGACCCTTATCATTCATCCTGTATTTCAACAAGCCTTGGCAGGACAATGCCCTGTGACAGTGGTGCTGTTTCTCCTCTTGCTGTCCCTTCATTTTATTATTTCTTCTATATGACAGCATATCCATTTATGATAATTTGACGATAAGCTCTCAGAATTTCAGTTATTTATATATACCACTTCTTACTTATCTCTCCCACTTCTAGCATATATTTTTATTAAAAAAATGTTCATTCATTTTATTACATTTCTTTCCAGTTTAATTCTTTTCCTCAGTTTGATTATGTACACGCATCCCGAATGTACTGACCTCTCGAGGGCCTTTCTAATCTATTTTATACATTCATACATCAAATAAAATACATAAAAGTCAGAAGTTGGGCTTTTACCCAACAAAGCCACTTTTTGAGTAAGGAAAGAAGTAGACTTCTGCTTTTATGCCCAACCTGACACCAGCAACATCAAGAGGATAAACTACTGATCTTTTGTCGTAAAAATGTTGTTTTCAGCTTATTTCTGTCAAACGTCACAGACTGCCAAAATAAAGTCTGCATAAGTTCCTATTTTCTGTTGCTATAAGCAATTAGCATTACAAACCTCATAACTAGAAAATAATAGAGCATTAACCGGATTTGACCCTGAACAGGACTTATTGCCATAGTGATGAGAACTTAACAGTCAGCAGGGCCCAGGCGCCAATGGCAAAGGGATCTCCCTGCTTCCTAGGAGACCATGAAGAGTAACAGGGGGACAGAGACAGATCCAAAGGCTCTCCGAATGGAGAGAAAGCAGTAGAGAGGTCTGCTGGCTCCCACTGTGAAAGATCAGCATTTTCCTGGAGAAGCCTAGGCAGTGGAATGGCAGCATCACTAGTATCAATACCTCCTGGACCACTGAATAAGGCACCCTATGACTGGTAGAGTCGCCTCATCTCTAAAATGAGGGAATAAAATGATGAGGTAGGTCCCTTTCCTTTCTAGCCTGTTTCAAGTCTATGATTCCAGAAGCACCTTGAAAAATTTTTTTCCTAGAATATTCTGAGTTGGAGACTATGAACAGCAGCAGAGGAGACTTTCTAGAGTCACATAACGTTACCTTAGTGGTAGCCAGTCGACTGCATGACTAAGTGCCTTCATACGATCACACCTGTTATTCAATCAAAGGCAATTTCAGGCTCATCTGGATAAGCCTCTCTTCAACAGTAACTATGTGGATATGTCTTTACCTGTTCAAAATTTGTCAACTTTAGAGATAAATCTTGATGAGAAGTGTCTAGAGAGTCATCTCTTCTTACCAAAATTATTCTGTTGAGTTAATGTCACCTAATTTATTAACCCATTATGCTAGGTTTGGACATTCAGAAGGTACCAAAATTGCTTTCTCTTATGAGAAACTTCATGCACATAGAAGGGATATGAAGATATTTTTAGAAATGGGGTTTTCCAGGCAGCTATTTATAGCTCCTTCAAAGTCAGAAAGGAAAACAATTATCATGTTTTAATGCATATATGTGGAATCTAGAAAAATAGTATAGATGAACTTATTTGCAAAGAAGAAATAAAGACACAGATGTAGAGAACAAACATGGGTACCAAGGGGGACAGGGAAAGTGGGATGAGTTGAGAGACTGGGATTAACATACATAAATTACTTTGTACAAAACAGATACCAATGAGAGACTGTATAGCACAGGGAACTCAAGGAAGGGAGGATATATGTAGACATATAGCTGATTCACTTTTTGTACAGCAGAAACACAACATTATAAAGCAAATATATTCCAGTTTAAAAAAATAAAAAGGGTAAGCACATGAAGCTTGTCTGGAAGGCAGCTATGCTTACCACTATACCGCTAACACTACCCGAAGCTGGTCTGAAACTTTGGGTCAACCTCAGCCGGGATAGGCAGGAGACTTTGGTTCAATTCCTGGGTTGAGAAGATCTCCTGGAGAAAGGAATGGCAATCCACTCCAGTATTCTTGCCTGGAGAATTCCATGGACAGAGGAGCCATGGGGTTGCAAAATGTCAGACTGATTAACACGTCCACGGAGGAAACAGAGTTTTAGTAAAGCCCCAATGAGATAATGGCCAAATTCTGTCTTTATCCACCCCTGGTGCTTGCGTACACATCTGGATAAATCACACTCGACCTCTCCTCACACCCAGCTCTTCTCTAGTGTTCACATGTGGAGAGAGCACCTTGTTCCCATCAGATGAATTGGTGAAGATGGCAACTTGAGTACCTATTTCAACTTCGATCTGAAAAGTAAAATAAATTGTGGGACATTATACTAACAAATGGGCTTCCCTGGTGGCTCAGAGGTTAAAGTGTCTGCCTCCAATGTGGGAGACCCTGGTTTGATCCCTGGGTTGGGAAGATCCCTTGGAGAAGGAAATGGTAACCCACTCCAGTATTCTTGCCTGGAGAATCCCATGGACGGAGAAGCCTGGTAGGCTACAGTCCACGGGGTCGCAAAGAGTCGGACATGACTGAGTGACTTCACCTTCACCTTCATACTGACAAAAAAAAAAAACAAAACTCCAATTCAAACTCCTATTCCACTTCCTCATCTCTCTCATACCCAAGTCTTAGGCCCAACATACACATCTGGGCATCTGATCTGCTCCAAAGAATTCACTGAGGAAGACCTGCCACACAGCCTCTGTGCCAATTCATCACTCTTTTCTTTTTGTTCCAATGGAAGAGGAGTCTTCTCAAAGTAAAGGATAATTCTTTGGACTCAGCATCAATTTTATCCTTTTACATCCAAATTTTTGACATTCAGTTCAAGAGGCATTGTTATGAACTTAACATTTTTAAAGAGGAATACAGAACAACAATAACAATAAAACAAATGAACAGAGGTGGTACAGTAACATAAACGACTATTTTTACACAGTGGGAAAGAAGTTGGCAACATCATCAGCTTGTGCTATTAATGGCCACCACACCCCCAAGGGGTCAATGAAATCAAGCCTCTCTGAGGACACAGGTCTTAGGTTTTTTGTCCCTTCCATTTCTAGTGCTAGATATGGGAAATAATAAGATTTTTTTTTTTTCTTTTGGAATGTTGAAGGGATTCCCTGAAATTCACAGGAGTACTTTTTCAGGAGGGCATGATCTCTAGACCACAGACAATATTAATAATATTTACCAGTTGAAAAAAATGCATATTAGTTGCAGCAAGTTGCAGCAAAATACATATTAGTGCAGCATTTTTTTTTTTTTTTTAGTTCCAGCATGCAAACTCCTAGTTACATCATGTGGGATCTAGCTCCTTGACCAGGTATTGAACCCAGGCCCCCTACATTGGGAGAGCAGGGTATTAATCACCAGGGACACTCCCATTTTATAGCACTTTGATGTGTTCAGAGTACTTCCACATATATTCAACCATTTGTTTGATACAGTACTGTAGAGACCTCTATATTTGTCTAGACTAGACCGATAGCTACCTGACTTGAAATACAATTCATTTCTCTAAAACTACTCAATTTTACTTTCTGTAAAATGGAAATAATATTTCACAGAATAGCTGTGGGGCTGAAATGGGATTATACATTCATGACATGCTGAAAACACATCAAAAGAGCTATTGGATTGCTAGGTGATGCTTCGTAATGCTTCAAAAGCAGTTAGTACAACAACCGAAAACCTAGAGAATGTTAATGACAGGTTGTCATGTTTTCTTTACTGACTAACTAAGGCCATTGCTTTTGTTTCAGTTAAAGGCAGCGGTTGTTCTCTTTTGTTTGTGTGTTTTCTTTGTTCTGCTGCTGCTGCTAAGTCGCTTCAGTCGTGTCCGACTCTGTGCGACCCCATAGACGGCAGCCCACCAGGCTCCATGCTAATTTTCTTTACACACACCTTGGTATTGCAGAAAAACGTAAAAGCAAAAGGGGAAAAGGTAGGTATTTTTTCTTCTTGGCATCTGTTAGCAGCATTTTAACAGCCCTCTTCTTAAAACCCTATATTTGTTAATGCTCTCAAGATAAAAATAGACCTCAAAAATGCCACCAAATTTTATAAGGGTTTCATAATTATGACTATAAAAGGATCTTTGCCACTCTTACCTAGCATCTTAAAACAATAGGAAATTTCTTTTTTGATGCATTTTCAACTTGTGGTTCACTATGGTTCTTATGATCTCACTTGGTTCCAATCATTTCTATCATATCATGCAGCTTAGTTTCTTTCTAAAATTTAATACCTGGTAGTTTCATTTAATTTTACTTATTTATTTGTGATCATTCATCCTACTTGCCAAGGATATAGTTAGCTCTAATCTTATATCTAGAAATTTAATGAACATGCTTATTATTCTCTCATTCCTATCACTGGTAAAACTGTGCAGAAAGACAAATGGGGAAGCAGAGCGAATGCAAATATAGGCAAATGGATTTCATTCATCTGCTATGTTAAACACAGGCCCAAATTCTCATATTTTAATTAATGTAAACATATTACCAAGGGGGTGGGAGAAGGAGAAAGGCTGGATTGAGGGTTGGGGATTAACAGATGCAAAATACTATATATGGAATGGATAAACCACAAGGTCCTACTGTATAGCACAGAGAACTATATCCAGTATTCTGTGAAAAACCATAATGGAAAAGAATCTGAAAAAGAATATGTGTGTGTATATATATATATATACACACACACACATATATATATATATATAATTGGATATATATATATAGAATACACATATATATAACAATCACTTTGCTATATAATAGAAATATATCATAAATGAACTGTACTTAAATAAAATAAATATAAAAACATATTACACATATATTTGAGACAATTTATTAATCATTCGATTGACTTTTATTAAGCACTCTGTGTACAACACATTTTGCTATGTGCAATGAGAAATTTAAAAAAAGAACGTGTCATGGATTCTGCTTTCAAGAAGCCTATAATTTACTGAAAGGTAATTTGTGAACCTTGAGGAATAATGTAAAGTAGAACAGAGATGTGCAGTAATGCTGGAAGAAGTAAAAAACTGGAAACCTGTAGGTGAAGTCACAATTCTTTCTCTTAGGGATAAAAGGGATTCATAAACTTTCATCAGGGAGATAATAGAAAACTAGATAAAATATATGACATGATGGTGACATCGGACAATAGCGAGCAAAGGCAGGGATTCCCAGGAGAAGAGAAGTTCTATTACAGTCCCTGTTTATGGTCTGGAGAACACTTTCCAGGTTGCAGTGCAGGAAAGAGAAACTCAAACAGAGGCAGGGTTCTCTCTGAGTTGGAGAAATCAAGTTGAGAATTCCTGAAGAGAAAAGTGAAAAGAGTCAGCAGTACAGTGAAGAAACAGCTGCAAAAAAAGAGAGCTCCAGAAGTCTGACAGGCATGACTGATGGCTGCAGGAATATGAACAAACTACCTGTGGCCCGAGAAAGGCCTACCTGAAAGGAGCATCAAGATCTACCTCCAGAGCACAATAGGCCAGGAAGAGTCCATATTTCCTCCAGCCAGAGTGCAAAGGCCCCCTGACCCTCTGGACACCTGCAGAATACTTGGAATGGCACTGACTTGGCAGCCTTAGACTAAAGGAATTTTTGGTCCTTCTTAACAAATCTTAAAAACAAGCCTCATAAAGATGGAAATGTCTCCAATTTAAATGCATCCCAGGACAATGATAAAACATTTACAGGAATACAAAAATAACAGTACCAATGGTATACAATTCACAATATCTGCCATCAGATTTTTAAAAAAATCCTCAGACATGCAAACAAGTAGGATCATACAATCTATAAATCAGAGAGAATCAACAGAAATAAACTTAGCTATGACAAAGATATTAAAAGAGCATAGATACGCATGCATACACAAATGTATTCTCTCTCTCTCTCTGTTTCAAGAAGTTAAAGTATGAACATGATAAGAGAATCATACAAGATATGAAAAGAATCAAATCAAATATACAGTGTCTGGGACAAAAACAAAGAATGGAATATATTGAGCAGTGGGATGTCATCAGATAACCATATAAATGGGTAACTGGAATGTCATGAACGGGGAGAAAAGAGGAAATGGATAAACAGTCTGAAAAAATACTGACTGAAACACGTCCCAATCTGTGAAAACTACACCCATCAAAAATGCCAAGCAAAAGAACTATGGAGAAAAACCACACTCAGGAACATTAAAAATCAAATTGCTTAAAACTAGTGATAAAAGAGAAAATCTTAGAAGCACTCAGAGAAAAAAGCTGAAATTACATAGAGGAGTAAACGTAAGAACAACAGCTGACTTCTGGTTGGAGACAATGCAAACATAAGTAAGCAAAGGAGCCCCTTGAACTCAAAGAACATTACCTGCCAACCTAGAGCTCAGAGTCAGAGAAACTATCTCACAAACACAAAGGTGGGATAAAGAGAAGAGAGAATGCACAGAGGGAAAAGGAGTTAGTGTAAGAGAAGGTGTGTGGGTAGGAAGCAGTAGTGTGAATTCAGGAAACAGACAGGAAAGGGGTTGCACCAGGGTTGTAAACAGAGGCACAGGTGTGGACACGAAGAGGAAAAGACAGGCCATCAACAGAGCTAAGAGATCTGTGACTCTCAAGCTACACTAAAAATACTGTTTTTTTCAAGTAAAGTGGGGACTTCAGTGAAAATTTTTAAATGGGATAATACTAAAATGTGTCTTTTCATGTCTATTTATTTTTCATAGTCATATTTAAAATAATCCTGTGTATCTTCTGTAATATGTAACACAGTTTTATAATATGTAACTTTATATATTTACATCAGTCATCATCAATAACCCATATTGTTCAGTTTCGGAGCCTAAGAACAACACGACATTGTTCAGTATGTTAGAGACCTTGTTCTGAATAAAGACTGCAGAACCAACTGGTGAGGTGAAATTCTTAGAAATTACATATATATGTGTGTACTCTCCTGGAGGCTCAGATGGTAAAGAATCTGCCTGCAATGCACAAGACCCCTGTTCGATACCTAGGTCGGGAAGATCCGCTGGAGAAGGGAATAGCAACCCACTGCAGTATTCTTGCCAGGAGAATTCCATGGACAGAGAGCCTGATGGGCAACAGTCCATGGGGTCGCAAAGAGTCGGACACAATAGAGTGAACACTTTCACTTTCATTAGATGAAAATAAATAAAGTTACATATTATATAACAGTGTTACATATTACAGAAGATACACAGGATTATTTTAAATATGGCTATGAAAAATAGACATAAAGAGACATATTTTAGAAACTGGTTAAAAATTATTCACCTACACTTTTCTAGGTATTTAGAGAACGATGTCATATTTACTACTTATGTACTATTTACTATTACTGCGGGCTTCGCTGGTGACTCAGATGGTTAAGAGTCTGCCTGCAGTGAAACAGACCCATTTTCGATCCTTTGGTTGGGAAGATGATCCCCTGAAGAAGAAAATGGCAACCCACTCTAGTATTCTTACCTAGAAGAGTTCCGTGAACAGAGGAGCCTTTCAGGCTATAGTCCGTGGGGTAGCAAAGAGTCAGACATAACTGAGTGACTAACACACACACAGAGATTAAAATTACACTGTAATCAACTAAGTACTCAAAATTTTCTTAAACAAGGAATAGCAGGGGCCTGCACTCATTTATCCTGTCCCTTCCTGGTTGCGTAAAAATGGGCGAAACATGGCACAGCCACACCTATTTTTGAGTTTCAGAATCTCTTAATTTTACAGTTTACTTCAAAACAAATTTAGAGGGACAATATGATTATTTTTTGCTATTTTATACACAGACTGAAAAAACAAATTTAGATATCAAAGAACAAATAAAAAGCCACAGTCAATTTTATTTCATTTTGGATGCTACAAAGGCTAGAAAATGCTGTAGATTAAATCCCCTAGTCCCTTTTGTTTTGTGGTGACAAGGCCAAGATTTATGCAGAATACCAAAAAGCCTGTTATTTCTTTTGCTTGCAGCTCCTTTTTAAAAGTATGAATGGTATCCCTATTCATCCTCACTTCCTCTTTGATAAATTAATATGAAACGAAATCCCAGGTAAAATTAAACAGATATCAAAGAGCTTGCTGCAAAATAACATATTTTTTATTGAGTTAAAATTCAGCCAAATTGTGTATGCATATATTTTGAAATATGAGTTTCCTCTCTGTTAAAGCCCACAGACATTCTGGATAAGCCTCTTAAACTAAACATCGAGTTAGGAGGAAAATGTCCAAGTTCTGATTGGTCTTCCACTCCTGCTCTGATGATTTAGGTATGGAGCCATTTAATAAATCTGATTGCTCGACCACAAACACTGGAAAAACCTACAAATTTAAGCATCAAGTACCTGACTGTGAGACAATCTGTACTGCTGATTCCCTGACTTCTCAGAAAAGATGCCTGAGGCTTAGAGTTTCCTGGCAGAGCTTAAATAGATGCATGAGAATGAGGAATCCTATTCATCAAGCCCAAACTCTATTACATGAATATTTACAAAACAAAGTTGTCCACTTCTGAGCTCAATCAATAACCACAATAATTCACCACAAGAAACACAATGTCAGAGTTTTCCTAAGGAAAATGAAATCATAGAAGTGGGAAAAAATAGCCTTTCCTTTGAGCCAGTTATGTTCAGAAATGCTATTAATAGACAAGGCAATTTTTTTTAAAAAGTTCAGGCATTTAACAATTTTTGTTACCTCAAAATGAGGAAGCACAGAGACAACTCCTAAAAAGTTGGGTAAATCTGGAATCACCTATATAAATGTTTTTAGATACTCATATCCCAATAAGCAATTGTCAGCCATTTTCATGTAAACTTGCTGATTCTCCTATAGGGTCATTGTAATCATTACACACCACCTTGTATGCTGGGGTGGTGGGGAAGACATCATGTAGTGTACCATTCAGTGATTCATTTAGCATTTACTTACCAAGAATGACTATGTGCAGGAACAGAGCCAGAGACCTGGGATAGCACTCAGAGGAACAAAAAAATATCTTTTCTCCTGTCTAGGACATAGTTATTAAGATATAGGCTATAAAAGCCTCTTTCCTAAGGATGATTTTGAGACACTACAGTTTCAAGAGCTACAATTCTTCAATTCAGTTCAGTTGCTCAGTTGTGTCCGACTCTTTGCGACCCCATGGACTGCAACACAACAGGCTTCCCTGTCCATCACCAACTCCCGGAGTTTACTCAAACGCACGTCCATCAAGTCGGGAATGCTATCCAACCATCTTATCTTCTGTCATCCCCTTCTCCTCCTGCCTTCAATCTTTCCCAGTATCAGGGTCTTTTCCAATGAGTCAGTTCTTCACATCAGGTGGCCAAAGTACTGGGGTTTCAGCTTCAGCATCAATCCTTCCAATGAATATTCAGGACTGGTTTCCTTTAGGATGGACTGGTTGGATCTCCTTGCAGTCCAAGGGACTCTCAAGAGTCTTCTCCAACACCACGGTTCAAAAGCATCAATTCTTCAGTGTTCAGCTTTCTTTATGGTCCAACTCTCACATCCATACATGACTACTGGAAAAACCATATCTTTTTCATACAATCCTTGGAAACATTATATTAGGTCATTGCAAGTTGTTTCTTACCCCTTGTTTTCAACTGTGGTCTTAAATCTGATGTTTAACTCACTGTATAAAAAAATATGCTAAACTTTTATATTAATTTTAAAATATTTTGGGGAACACAGCCAGAGTCTAACCTTATACTAGTGACAAGTGAAAGAAAAGGATTCCTCTGAAATAAATGATTCGATTATGTCCAGGGAGCCTGGGCAGTGTCAGGCATCCCTGTTAAGGCCAGGCAAGTTGTATAAGGTACTCAGTGATATAAACCAATATCAGTAATTGTTATCTATGCAACGAACAGTTACGATCTAGAACTACTTTGTGGGGCAGTGCTTGGAATTATTGAATTCTACAAATTAACTTAGATTTCTTAACCACACATAAGATGTTTGCAGTTGAACTGACTGCTTCTGACTTAGAGTCACTCAGGAAGAGTGAGTTGCATTTAAACATCTTCCTATCAACAGGATTATGTGCATCAGTCACTGCTGCTTTTATTAAGGTACCTGCTTCCTTTTGTCTATTTCATGAGATGGGAAAACAGAATGCATTAACATTCGATGTTCATTTACCAAATGTTTATTGAGCTTTAAAGTCAGAGCAGTAAAGGATTAAAATGGATTGCTTATATTGAACTTCTACTTCATAAAGCTGCTGGGCAAGTATACAAAAAGTACTTCCATATCTACCACTCAGACATTCTTAATAAAGAAGTCTTCCCTACAGTTATTTTAAAAGAGGCTATATATAATGAAAGCTATGTTTTTTTCAGATGTCATGTACGGATGTGGGACCTGGATCATAAAGAAGGCTGAGAGCCTAAGAATTGGTGCTTTTGAATTGTGGTGCTGGAGAAGACTCCTGAAAGTCCCTTGGACAGCAAGGAAATCAAACCAATCAATCCTAAAGGAAATCAACCCTGAGTATTCATTGGAAAGACTGATACTGAAACTGGAAAGAGGGCAACAGAAGATGAGATAGTTGGATGGCATCACTGATTCAACGGACATGAGTTTGAGCAAACTCTGGGAGATAGTAAAGGACAGGGAAGCCTGGCGTGCTGCAGTCCATGGGGTTACAAAGGGTTGGACACAATTTAGCAACAGAACAATAATATATACTGAATGGAGATATAACATGCATTTATTAACTAGACAGGAAAAGATAAAGACATATGAAGTTGATCTTTCAGTATCGCACTACTTGAATTAACAACTAGATGAAGATTGGGATAAATAGGAATTTAAACTACTTCATGAATGAGGAAGATAAATTAAGAACTGCAACAATATTCATTTCTGTACCGAAAAACCTTTTAGCATCTTTGTCTTGAAATTCTCAAAGTCCTTTTTAAACAATAGTCACAATATGATCATGTGAGGAAAAGAAATGGTTATTTTATTCTTAAATGAGAAATATGAGGCTAAAGCATTGTATATGTTCTATTTTACATTCCATTAACTAGATTATATATAATTATACAGCTTTTCAATGATTATAAGTCAGTTGCCTAATGCTTAAAAATGCATGTGATAACCTACATCTCAGGATTTCCTCATAAACAGTCCAAAAACTTACCTCTCTGTAGTAAGAGGTCAGAAGTATTATGTCAAAAACTCAGGAAAGAATAAGACAAGTGTGGCAACATTTGATAAGAACAACCATTTACCTATGCTGCCTACTTTGGACATCAAAAGCTAACTGTAACTGGATGGTTTGATAATGAAAAACTTAATATGGAAAACAGGTCAGCCTTCCTCCCACCATTCCCCGCCCCCTTGAGCATTCTGTTCATTGTCTGAAAGCACTCCCACTGTTTATCATCATTTCAGTAACTATGACATGTGCTCATGCTCAGTCACTAAGTCGTGTCAGACTCTTGCAGCCCCATGGACTGGAGTCCACCAGGCTCCTCTGCCTATAAAATTTTCCAGACAAGAATAGTGGAGTCGGGTGACATTTCCTCCTTCAGGGGATCTTCCCAACTCAGGGACTGAACTTCCATCTCTTGTGACTCCTGCTTTGGCAAGCAGATTCTTTAACACTAGTGCCATCTGGGAAGCCCAACTATGACATTATCTTCCTTATTATACATTGGGTAATAGAACAACAGTGATCCAGTATATACAAACATTTTATATCTATGCATTTTACTCTATCAACAATGATTAGTCTTTCTCAGAATTAAACTGATTTCACAGAAATCATACTCCACAAATGCAAATGCAATTATATTAGTCTAAGGGTTATAAACAAAAATATAAAAGTAATGTAACATGCAAGCTTTAGTTATTATGTAACAGCTATCTTCTACTTTGGTAGCATCTAATTTCAGTCCAGTTCCTCAATCCTTTTTAACTATACTAGTGCAAACCCAATAGGAGAAGCACTCTCCCTCCACTTTAATAAATGTCAGGAAATGACCATCTCATGCATGAACCAGCCTGACCATACCCATTCACATGAGCATGAGCTGTGACATACCCAAGTGGCATATCAAGTGAACTACACACAGTAGTAGGAAGTCTGTAGGTCAGAAACACATCTGTTCTTTGAGGGACATAAGAAAATACAGAATTGGCTGTGTTTGGCTTTGAATCCTTTCAACTTCCAATGGTGGGTTTCTCAACTGAATTTCACTTGTAACTGTTCCCTCCATCCAATTTTATTAAGAAATAAGACATTCTAAATACGTATTTTTCCTCCAGATCACTAGGAAGGTGTACCAGTGTTAGTTGCTCAGTTGTGTTCGACTCTCTGCAGCCCCATGGACTGTAGCCTGCCAGGCTCCTCTATCCATGGGCTTCTCCAGGCAAGAATACTGGACTGGATGGCATTCCCTTCTCCAGGGGATTTCCCCAGCCCAGGGATTGAAGCCAGGTCTCCTGCATTGCAGGCAGATTCTTTACCATCTGAGCCACCAGGGAAGACTCTAGACCACTATAGCTTAGTCTTATAATTAACACAATTCAAAAAATTACAAATTTGAGGGGAACTTTTTAAAAATATGCCACAAACTTCTCTCATTTCTTACAACATGGCTACTATGATCATCAATGACTCTCCCTAGCTAGACACTAGCCACACTTTAGGAACCACCTGGATGGGATGGTTCCTCTGAACATAACAGCATGGTCCAGACGCATGCGGTTTTGAATGTCTTTTATTGTTTCCAAATGTTTGAAACCATTTTTTTCCCTATCTTTCCCTTCCTGGGCTATAGGCAGTCTCTGGCTCCAGTCCCCAACTTGAACTAAAAACTACTCTAGCTGTTCATTTTCTAATCTGTTGTAAGATAGAGAACCAAGTAACTAAGTTTATCGGAACTACATGTAGACTGAAAATGAATTGACTCCCAGGAGAGGCCAAAAGTTTTCCATTTGGGGCATAAAAATCAGGAACTTTGTTCCCTGAGTTTACCATGTCCTAGATATGTGAGGCTCACAGATAAGGCACTTCCTGATAAGTGAGGGTTTTATTGTGTTACTGAAATAAAACACAATGGCTTGCAAAATTAAGCCTGGGGGCTGCCTGACATACTTAAGGTAAATGAAACCTTTTAGAATGTTGATCACAACATCCCCAGTGATTCTGAATAGATTTCCTTTAAAAAAAAAAAATAGGAGGATAGAGTCCTCTGGAATATTTAACTTGGGTAGTAGAAGCACTGATCGAAGAAGGCAATGGCACCCCACTCCAGTACTCTTGCCTGGAAAATCCCATAGATGGAGGAGCCTGGTGGGCTGCAGTCCATGGGGTCGCTAAGAGTCGGACACGACTGAGCAACTTCACTTTCACTTTTCACTTGCATGCATTGGAGAAGGAAATGGCAAACCACTCCAGTGTTCTTGCCTGGAGAATCCCAGGGACCGGGGAGCCTGGTGGGCTGCCGTCTATGGGGTCACACAGAGTCGGACACGACTGAAGCGACTTAGCAGCAGCAGCAGCAGCAGAAGCACTGATAAGGACATGTTTTGGATTTAGTTTTAAGAGAACAAAGAAAGGATAAATCTCATTAAGATTAAAAGAATTCTACCTCAATAAAGTAGGAAAGTTCTTATAAGCTTTGATGGAACAGAAAAGTCCCTTAATCTGATCCATAATCCTTTTAAGACAGGGTAGGATAGCCTTGAGTCTGCACATTTAAAATTCATTAATGATCTTAACCTGAGAATTAGATTGGACATTTTTTTCTACAATCAGGAAAATTATTAAAGAAAATCTTCCTTTTTCCTTCTGCCTCTTTAAGCCTCTGGAGGACTAGCCCATAACTCATTGCTTTGATGGGCTTTGATGCTTTTTCTCCCTCACAGTCCTTTGGTTAGGGTTAACCCCAGGACCATAGCTCCCCTTATAAATAAAGCATTAGTCATCACAGATTCTGGTATGATTCTTTTGTCCTGTGCCTAGTGTGGGAATAGATTGCCTTTTTATATGCTTAGCCTAGGGCAGATATCTAGAGCAGGATCTTCAGACCACAGAAAGGGAGAAAGAATGACTTGATCTCTCCCAGTGCTTCTCAGTGGGGAACCAGTGACATTTCAGGTCCAACAATCCTCTGTGTTAATGAGTCATAGGGAGTCTAGGCATCCTGGCCTCTGCCCAGTCTCTCCTTTCATTGTGAGAAATGGAAATGCCCCAGCATATTTCCAAAGGGTTTCTGGAGAGGTCATACTGGCCTCAACATTAGTCTTGGTGCTGTGCTGAAATGTATGTAGAAACTACCACCACCACCACCATCTCAACAAGCAGATAAAAATTAGGCCAGCACTGATATTCCCATTAAACAGTTGCTAAATCCATATGCAGAAGATGTTTAGGTTCTAAATTATTTGTTCACATGGAACACAAATATTTATACCTTGTAATTGTGGTTATCAGACATATTTCCTCCGTACAAACAACTGCAAATGAAAGACGTTTGCTTGGACCACCCCAACCTCACCAACCTTACCTGGAACACATAGTCAGCATATACCTAATAGCCTGGTGACTTGGCTACATTTGCCTCTGAAACCCATTTAGAATAGGTTGTCACATCCCTCCTCTTTTGTAGCTGTAATCCCAGTGCTAATAAACGCAAGGTCTGGCATAAATACTAAAATAAATAAATACATAAAATAAACAAATACTAAAAACCAATAGTAAATTAGTAAATGAATGAACACAGCAAGGTCTCCTCCAACCACTTCACACCTACAATCAAGCAGGAATGAGCTTAGTAACACATGATTTATGATGTTCAAAACGTCAACAGAGGAAACTGCCTACTTCCATTGAGTTAACTTTTTTTTTACTCTGTCAAAAAACATCTTTAAAATAATCTCTGGGGAAATATCCACTGTTGTGTTTGTAACAAGTGCAGTTGCTTGGTAAACGACATCTTCCCAATCTGCAGGTTGCTTATACAAGCCCGGAGTCAGCTGGGGTCTCCTTGAAGCTCAGACTTCCACAATCATCCATTCATTCAAAAAAATATGAAGACTTGCTGTCTCTATCATCTGTATATGCACCTACATCTGTATCCATATCTATATCTACCATCATCTATGTGATAGATATAGATATAGGCACCCTCCCAGATCCTTATTTGTCCCCCTGGCAAATAAGACAGATATAACTCTCACCTTCAAGACACTATCAAGAGGGACCTCCAGTGGCTAAGACTCCACTCTGCAAACACAGGGGACCCAGGTTTGATCCCTGGTCAGAGAACTAGATCCCACAAGCCACAACCAAAGGATTCCATATGTTGCAATGAACACTGAAGATCTTGAGTGCCCCGACTAAGGCCTGGCGTAGCCAAACAAATAAATGTTGTTGTTTAGTCATGCAGTTGTGTCTGACTCTATTAGAAAAATACATAGTTCATCAAGCTTAGTTTAGAAAAAAGAAACTATAAAAAATTTCTATGTTTTTGATCTAAAGTCATTCCAAGTGCTAATATCTCTGGGAGAAGTTCATATGCTCTCTCTAGATTTCAGAAAGAATAAAAATGATTCTGATCCTACACACAGTAGTTTATGTCTTTGCAGTCTTGCCTTCTAGCTTAAGCAGCTTATCAAAGTATTTTTTCCAAACAAATACTCTGCTGCTTAAAAGAAGAATGAATTTAAAAAACATTACCTATTAATATTGCACATAAATATCAATAAAAATGATGCATATTGTAAACTTCACATTCTCTTTACCAAAATACGAGTCTAACCTTAAACCTGAGCCTAATCCTTTTCTCCTCCTCTAATTTCGGATGTGAGTCCCACAATAGGTGAAAGTGTATTTTAACATATAATTATCACATCAAATAGATAATCATAGGATTTTCCAGTTCATAAAAGCAACTTAGAAAAACCAGCATGATTATACTATCCTATTTGTTTTTAAAATGTTTGAATGGCTAAGTTGGCAGTTGTTTGTCATAACTTCATACTTAACATTATTCACATGTGAGAATGGAAAAATAAATCCACATAGTACTTATCGTATATTTTTGGTGGTAATTTTTCAATTAGGAAAAATATTTAACCAAGGTGATATTTTGCTAAAAGTCAGTATTCTCTAAATCTGTAATACCAAGAACTGGAAACGATCCTGTAAACAAATTTATTTGCACTCCCTCATTTAATAAAAGGGAAACCACAAAACTATAAACAGTAGACAGGCTGGCTTATAAACTCTAAAGGTAGGCAATTTCCTTAAGACTGGTGTGTGCCCTGCCAATCTTCCAAAAACTTCAATCTCCCACAGAAAACTAGGAGCTCAAGAAAACTTCCTCCTCTTCTTCTTCCACAGAAGCACATGGCTGCCCAGCTACATGTTTTTCCCATCCTCCTTTACAGTTGTGAATAACTCTGTGAATATTTATTCCCCCAGTGCAATCTGAGTGGACCTGAGAGCTGAATTTCCATGTCTGGTCCCAAATCTTCCACACTTGCTTTTCCCACATTCTTGTGTCCTTTCCATGTGCTTTTGAAATGAGGCTAACCACAGAGACCTTGAAAACGATCATATAAAATAGCACCCACTGACTTTGAATACTTGTTAAGAAGGATTAAGTGAACAATACATAAATTGCATTCCTTGAGCTCCTGGACTAAAAGGGATCCTGTGTTAGGACAGTGTAGCATTCTCTAATACATAGTCCTGATGGACTCTTTTTTTTGGAAAATTTTTTTATTGGAATATAATTACTTTACAGTGTTATGTTAATTTCTGTTGTACAACGTCATGGATCAGTCATATGCATAAATATATCTCTTCCCTCTTGAGCCTTCCCCACCATTCCACCTGTCTATTCATCACACAGCGCTGAGCTGAGCTCTCTGGGCTATACAGCATCTTCCCACTATCTGTTTTACACGTGATAGTGTATATACGCCAATGCTACTCTCTAATTTGTCCCCTCTTCTCCTCCCCAACCCCAGTGTCCACAAGCCCATTCTCTACGTCTGCATCTCTATTCTTGCCATGCAAATAGGTTCATCAGCACCATTTTTCTAGATTCCATGCACATGCTGGGCATATACCCTGAGAAAACCATAACCCAAAAGACTCATGTACCTGAATGTTCACTGCAGCACTATTTACAATAGCCAGAGCATGGAAGCAACCTAGATGTCCACTGACAGATGAATGAATAAAGAAGATGTGGTACATACATATAATAGAATATTACTCAACCATAAAAAGGAATGAAATTGAGTCAGTTGAAGTGAGGTGGATGAACCTAGAGCCTGTCATACAGAGTGAAATAAGTCAGAAAGAGACAAACACATCATGTATTAATGCATATATATGGAATCTGATGGGCTCTTTCGCAAATTATCTTTTGTGTCTTCTTGCATCCTTTAAAACAATGCATTAATATTATTATAGCACCTCTTTTTATAATGCTTAGTTTGTGGTTCACCCAGTGTTAAACACATTACATGGATATTATTTATTTATTACAAATTCTCAGGTAGATTCTATTTTCTCCATTCTGTAGTTGAGAATACTGAGGTTCCTTGAATAACTTGGTGGATCTGAGATTACAGTCCCAATGCATCTGACTGTCTGTGCTCTTTCTTCTAACTTGACAATTCTTTGCTTCTCTGGAATTACACTAGCTAGTTATGTAGAATGAAGAAGAAGGCATTGGCAACCCACTCCAGTACTCTCGCCTAGAAAATCCCATGGATGAAAGATGGGGTCACTAAGAATCAGACATGACTGAGTGACTTCACTTTCACTTTTCACTTTCATGCATTGGAGAAGGAAATGGCAACCCACTCCAGTGTTCTTGCCTGGAGAATCCCAGGGACGGGGGAGCCTGGTGGGCTGCCGTCTATGGGGTCACAGAGTCGGACACGACTGAAGCGACTTAGCAGCAGCAGTTATGTACATGAACTGTGACCCATAGTCCATTTCCAAAAGAAATGTTGTTATGAGTAAAAGCAGTTTAATAAGAAAGCTTATAAGAATCCCAACAATATGAATTTTATTTAGATGTCCAATGTCTACTTGTTCTTATCTTAACAGCACAAGTTAGTTTAAGATGACCGATGCAAATTGCAGATTTCCACTGCAGAAATTGACTGGGAGGTTAGCACTTTTAGCATAGACACACTACCTTTGTTTTCCCTTAGAGCAACACAAAAGATGCAAACAGGAGGTGGCAATAATTATTCATTGAATATCCCTTCAATGGATAATTATTTTACACAATTATTTTTGATGCAAGCAAGAAATCCCAAAGGGTTCCTTTATCCTTTGTTAAGGATAAGATGTAACACTGGGAGATACTTGGCAAGAAGAACATTTTTGGGTGATGGCAATACAAAATATTTTAATGAGAAGTCTTCACATAGAAAATGGAATCTGAAGTTAACTGAATGATGGCAGTAACACAAGTTATCCAAGAAAGAAATTTCTGTATAAACTGGAAAAGTGCATTTGACTACAATAAATACATATCATTGGAGACTTCCTAGAAAATTCATTTGCCATAGGTATGATTTTTACAAATTCACTATTATAGTCTTTCATGTACTTTCTTTCAAACTTATATCTAAAAATCTATCATTTTCCATTTATATCCTGCACATACTTACTAAATCCTGGGCCAGCCAACTAACCAAGTAAGCTGCAGATTCTAATGCTGAGTGGCAGGTAAAAGATGGAGATAAGTACAAGTCAGGACAGTTAGGGAAAGGAAAGCTCCACAAGAGAGTAGTAAGAGAAGGTATTGCAGGATGGGTGATATTTAAGATAAAACCTGAGGTAATAGGGTAGTTATTATCTGGATTGAAAAGAATTCAATCTATGAATAACTATTTCTTCAACAGCAGTCATGGAGTATTCTAACCCTTAACAGAGACTCTATGTGACATGTTTTGTACCATTCATGCAGATCCTTATAACTCAAAGTATCCACTTACCATTTGGGTAAGCAAGTTCTTCCTAAATGGACTATTTTGTAATCTGAGGTTCAGTTCAGTTCAGTCGCTCAGTCGTGTCTGACTCTTTGTGACCCCATGAATCGCAGCACGTCAGGCCTCCCTGTCTATCACCAACTCCCGGAGTTCACTGAGACTCATGTCCATCAAGTCAGTGATGCCATCCAGCCGTCTCATCCTCTGTCATCCCCTTCTCCTCTTGCCCCCAATCCCTCCCAGCATCAGTCTTTTCCAATGAGTCAAATCAAAGAGTTTCAGCTTTAGCATCATTCCTTCCAAAGAAATCCTAGGGCTGATCTCCTTCAAGAAATCCTAGGGCTGATCTCCTTCAAAATGGACTGGTTGGATCTCCTTGCAGTCCAAGGGACTCTCAAGAGTCTTCTCCAACACCGCAGTTCAAAAGCATCAATTCTTCAGCACTCAGCTTTCTTCACAGTCCAAATTTCACATCCATACATGACCACAGGAAAAACTATAGTGTTGACTAGACGGACCTTTGTTGGCAAAGTAATGTCTCTGCTTTTGAATATGCTATGTAGGTTGGTCATAACTTTCCTTCCAAGGAGTAAGCATCTTTTAATTTCATGGCTGCAGTCACCATCTGCAGTGATTTTGGAGCCCCCTAAAATAAAGTCTGACACTGTTTCCACTGTTTCCCCATCTATTTCCCATGAAGTGATGGGACCGGATGCCATGATCTTCGTTTTTTGAATGTTGAGCTTTCAGGATGTCCTAAATTTGAATTTGCTTACAAAAGAAATTCTTATTTAACCAAATGCAACCATTCTGGTTGGGCTTCCCAGGTGGTGCAGTGGGAAGGAACCTGGCTGCCAATGCAGGAGATGTGAGTTTGATCCCTGGGTCATTCCCCTGGAGGAGGAAGTGGCACCCCAATCCAGTATTCCTACCTGGAGAATCCCATGGACAGAGGAGCCTGGAGGGCTACAGTCCATGGGGTTGCAAAGAGTTGGACACGACTTTGTGACTGAGCACAGCAGTACAACCATTCTGGTTAGAGATTAAGTTGCTCTTGTTAAAATGGGTTTCCAGTACCCTGAAACTCAGCTCACACAATACGCAAAGCCATCCTTGCAACTTCATATCCACCTCTCAGAGTGTGGAAGGATACTGAGAACACATCTGCTTTCCCACTTCAGGGTTTATCTGTCCCATGAAGCCACATGCAGTGGTCTGATCAAAACCAGTCCCCCAAAATGAAAAAAAAAAAAAAATCCCATTTCACTACTGCAAAGTTGTAAAAGGTCAAAAGGTAAAGTTTCACCACTGTTAATGATTCTTTTCTCTAGCACATAGTGTCTAATCCAAATTTTACTGACAGAGAAAGCAAACATCAGGGGTGAAACATAAATGTGCCCATGGCCTTCTGAACTAGTGATAAGCACAGTCCGTGGCCTTGGTAACAACCTGCTCATGGCCCAGGTACTCCTTCCCTACACCTTAATGAGGAGCCATCATTACTGTGCATTTCAGTACTGATGCTCATTTCAGCACCTGTTTTAAACTTCCTTCACAGACACCAGTGTAGCCTTGGTGTTCCACACACACAATGTTCCCTCAAGAAAGCCATCCCCTAAACAGGAAGGTCAAGTCATCTCAATGCTGCATACTTCTGGAGAAGGGCTCACATAAAAGACAAGGCACCCTGAAATTTGCATGCACCTTTGTTTTCTGCGAATTGTTCCTTGTTTAATGAAGTTGGTGATTTACAGCTAATTATATTTATCAAATGAATTCAATTCATCCATTTTGAACTAATCACATATTCCCTGGCTGTTCTTTCTTTCCTTCCTGACACTGAGCTAACAATGAAGTGAGATATATGCAAATTGATTTTAGTTAATACTTCATCGCTGAAATTTTTCTGACCTCAAAATCAACTTCTGCACAGAATTTACTACTTAGCTGTCCAGACATTCTATTATTAACGGAAAAACATGTATTTTTAAATTTTGTGGAATTAAAAAGTGTCAAGGACTGGTGGGTATTACGATTTATCCTTTAAGAGAATTATGGCTGAGCAAAAGCACCCTATAGGATGGGAAACTGATCAGGCTGAAAATTAGAAAGAAATGCCAATAAAACTCAGTTCTCATAACAAGAGAGCATTGATATTTGGAAAACCAAAATAAGACAGAAATGAGGAACGTGACTTTCAAAATGAGTATTAACAATAAAAAGTAGTCAATAGTCAATACAAATATTTTAGATTAGTGCAGATAATAGGTGAGTGTATGTACACTTTCTCCTGGATTATAGTCTTTTAAAATAACCCAAGAGCTGATAATCCAGAACAATTTTATGAAACAGTGAGATCTATAGGTGTCTGTTCAAATTAAAATAAGATAATCTCCTCATTCTTATTTTGATAATGTTCCTTTACACGTCAATATTCCTCACGGATTAAAAACATTATCCTACTTGTAAAACAGATTTATAACATTTAATCGATGCATTTACAACCTTGAGCAAATCGTACTTTCTCAAAACAAGAACTCTGTGCCTTGTATTTTCTTATATTCTCTCCATGTTTGACCAAAGGGTGGAGATTTGATAAGAAAAGAGGAGCAAACGGTTTCAATGGAGGAAAAATGTGAGCATTGCCACTTCTGTCTACAAAAGTCTCCTAGTCTGAGGGACCTAATCAGAATCCTTGGATTCTGATGGTAGGTACTCTGTGCCTGTAAACTGCTCTGTGGGTCATTCTGATGTACATCTTTCATTGAAAATAACACAAACTTAAACTGGATGCCTGCTCCCAAAAGGCACAGATGGTTGCTTACTTTGTTTACTGTTCTACATTATTCAGTTTCCAGAACAATGCCTCGTAGGGAGTAGGTGCTCAAAAATACTCATACTATGGATGATATTTATAGAGTTCCTTTGATGAGAAAATGATAGTAGAAATTGGTTTGTTTGAATGCAGGAAAATTCAAATAATTTATCTTTTTTTTACATGACAGAAGAATACATTTTGATTTTTCTTTTAATTTCATCAATTATTCACCCAAATTAGCCAAACATTTTGTTAATGGATTGACATATTTAGAGCAATAAAGGCTAATCTTTTAGTAAGACTTTTAAGTCCTGGCAACCTACTCCAGTATTCTTGCCTAGAAAATTCCATGGATGGAGGAACCTGGTAGGCTACAGTCCATGGGGTTGCAAAGAGTCGGGTGAGTGACTTTATTTTCACTTTAAGTCCTGAAGGGCAAACAGACAACAACAACAACAAAAAACCCTCTTGATCGAAGTTTTTTCAACCCTTCATACCTATACCTGCATAATGACCAGGGACAGGAAGAAACACTTAGAAAGAAAGACAATTGAAATTTATTAATGAGATGGATGGATCTTTAAAACAGCACTCAAACCCTTCTCTAAGGAAAATATTCATGAGACCCTTCTATCTCTCTGGATATTTTGCTTTAGACATCAAGTATGTTTTCTCAACAAGGTATGCAGAGGTGAAATGGAAGAGTTGCAGCCCTTTTAGTCAAGTTATTTAAATCTCTGAGCCTCAATTTTGTCACTTGTAAAATTATACGTAGTCACACTGTTATAAAACTTAAATGAAAATTCATGTGAAAGTTGCCAGGCACAGAATAGACATGCAAGAAATGTGACTTTGCTCTCAATCTCCATTAAGAGGGAGAATAGGCTCCTGTCTGATAATGAGGAATCCCCTTAAGCAAGCTTTATAAGATACGTATTTCTGGCTCCTACAACTTTTATTTGGGCTAAATGCTCCATTGTTTTTCCAGAATGAAGTACTGCAATTTGACCAGCATTACATGGCTAATGGTATCCTGGAATAGAAAAAACAAAGGCATTTCTCAGTTGCCATCTTTGTTTTTTTCACATATCTAATTGAAATGGGATTTAATCACAAGTCAGTTGGATAGCTTTCTTTAGGAACCAAGTAAAAATAATGAGCTAATTGTGACACCCGAGAGTCAAGCCCTGTGGACAGAGATGTGAATACTTACAATGTACTCAATATAGATTATAAGTTTAGAAGGACAGTTGTCAAGACAAGAAAAGCCTTTAGGAAAAAGAAGTCAGTCACAGCATATTATCCTCTAACAAAAATTATAATAAAGTGTAACATCATTTTGCTGTATACCTGAAACTAACACAATATTGTAAATCAACTATATTCCAATATAAAATAAAAATTAAAAACTATAAAGTACTCAGGTTGATATTTTCCTGATGGGTGTGAAATAAACTGTGAAATAAATATATTTACATATTTTAATTGGAAGGCAAAACAAATTAAAATGAAATGAAAAAGCATGATGCTGTAACTGTTATAGACAGAGGCCCCTTTAACTTGTGCTTGGAACCTACTTTCTAAAGTTCATTTTAAATTAGACTGTAAGGTGAAAAATATAAACTGAACTGATATAGAAAAAAAAGTAGCATCAAACACATTGTTTGTCCTTTCAGAAATATTTTTCAGCATGAAAGAGGTACATACAATCTTTCCATAGCACTTAACCTATACATCGTGCGACCAGCACTTTCAACATTGTTGACAGCTTTTATGTACATGAATTAAAGTTTTCTCATTTCCAATTTAACCTTCACCAGTCTGACAGTTATTTTCCTAAACAATGCATCTGATCATGTCACATTCCTGTTTGAAAGCCTTCAATGGCTCCCATCTTGTTGCAGAACAAATACTAAATTTCTTAGCAGGCCCTATAAAGATGTTAGCGATTTAGCTCCCCAGTCTGTTTCTCTAACCTCTAACCAGCTCCTCTCTCACATCCTTTCTTCCCTCTAGGTGTTGTGTCGTGCACGCAGCCACATCCGACATTGCTCCCCACACTCCAAACCTCCCCTTGTCCAACGTCCTTGTACAAAGCTGATCCCTTCCCCTGCCGGTCCTCTTCCTCAATTTCTGCTCCTTGATCTCATGTGACTACTTCAGGATCCTGCCCAGAGAGCATCTCTTCATGGACAACTTACCACAAGTTTGCCATTCTCTTCCCTCTCTGAGTTGCCACAGATTCAAACGCTCTATCAATCCTTGATTTCCACTGTTGGTCCCAGCCTTACTGTCCACCTGGCACTCTGGATTCTTTATCTATATATCTCTTCAACATCTCGCCATGGATGTTTAATAAGCATCCATGAAAATTAAAATACCTAAAAGAAACCCTCCCCTCTCAACATGCTCTTCTTCCCAATCTCAGTTAATCTCCCTTTACTGGCTGCCTTCCAGCCATGCTGGTCTCCTGGTTCTTTCCTCAATAAGCCATTCATACTCCTGCCTCAGGACTTTTGCAGTTTTCTTTGCCTCTGCCAAGAACATCCTTCTCCCTAGCCACTGGGCCCCTCCCTCAAGTCCTCCAGGCTTTGACTCATCTACTCAGTAAGGCTTTCCTTGACCTCTGTTTAAAATGGATTCAATGAATGAATCCATTCAATGAATGAATTTAAAATGAATTCATCATCACCCATGCTCCACATACCTTTCCCTTTCCTATCTTCCCTATAGTTTTTATCACTTACTTATAGGCTGTATATTTTATTACAGGCATGATAGATGAGCTCTGCACCAAAGTTCAATTCAGTGATGCTGACTGAGGAAGCTTGTTAGAAGGTGTAATGCCTGTCCTTATTTATAGAAGTGAGTAGGAGTCAGGAATCCCAGTTTCCAAGCTCCTTTCTGTGTAACTCTGAGCACATTTCATAGATTTTCAAGATCCATCTTCTATAAATTAGCATTAAAGAGGATAACTGATTAAAAGTTCAATAGACATTCAAGGAACCTTAGTGCAATGGCTGCTGTTGTTACTATTTTCATCATTAGCTTATTTAATTTTTATTTTTTTTAAATTATCTTTTAAATTTATTTAGCTGTGCTGAGTCTTAGTTGTGGCATAAGGGATCTTAAGTCTTTGCTGTGGCATGAAGGATCTTTAGTTGCAGCATACAGGATCTACTTTTCTGACCAGGGATCAAACCTGGGCCCCCTGCATTGGGAGCTCAGAGTCTTAGCCATGGACTAAGGAAGTTCCTCTTTAGCTAATTTTATAGCAGCATGTGATTTAGGGGCTGCTGCTGCTGTTGCTGCTAAGTCACTTCAGTCGTGTCCGACTCTGTGTGACCCCATAGACGGCAGCCCACCAGGCTCCACCGTCCCTGGGATTCTCCAGGCAAGAACACTGGAGTGGGTTGCCATTTCCTTCTCCAATGTATGAAAGTGAAAAGTGAAAGTGAAGTGGCTCAGTCGTGTCCAACTCTTAGCGACCCCATGGACTGCAGCCTACCAGGCTCCTCGTCCATGGGATTTTCCAGGCAAGAGTATTGGAGTGGGGTGCCATTGCCTTCTCCAGTGATTTAGGGGGTTACTCCCTAAATACTTCAAGGCTAGAAAGAAACTTGTTGCTAAATGTAAATATATATGTGTGTATGTGTGTGTGTGTGTGTGTATGTGTATCTTTTCTTTGAAAACTAATTTCAGTTTATAAAATTATACATAATTTTATTCAAATTATAATTTTATTCAAATTATAAATAAAATTATAAATAATTTAAATTATATTCAAATTATAAATAAAACAAGTAGTAAAATGAAGGCATCCTCATTATCTAAACAATTGATTGTTTCTGTTTAAATAGAAGTCATTTCTTTTTCTGACTGGTCTTACTTTTAGGCTCCAAGGCATGGCTTCATTAAATATGACTAGATGTTCAACATATCCCCAAACTGCTTCTTCTTTCAATAGATTATAAAAATTTATAGCTTTTTAAAACTTCTATATTCATTTGAGGTTTAGGTAGAGCTAGATGGTGGTAAGTATCAGTAAAATGGAAAGCAGCAATAAAGTTTTTTAGTTTTCTTTCAACTATCACAGGGCCATAGCTTGTGAATGAACCTTATTAGAGATTTAAAAATGACACCAGATGCTTGTTTCATTGATATTCAGTCTTGCAGCACAAAAATCTTATTTCTCTTATTAGCATATTTACTACTAATTAAATGAAATGGATAAAAATTAAGATGATGCTAGATTAAACATGGTCACACATTATTTCCTGCTCTTCCCCTCATGGGAGTATACTTCCTTTCCTTTCTTTAATCCAGGCTGGCCTGTGGTTTGCCTAATATTCAATCTTGGAACATGAAAATCTTATTTGCATATCTACTGCTAATTAAATGAACTGGATAAAAATTAAGAAGATGCTAGATTAAACACGGTCACAAATTACTTCCTGCTCTATATTGTGGAAGTATATATCCTCTCTTTCTTTGAATCTAGACTGGCCCTGTGACTTGCCTTGACCAAGAGGATATGAAGGTCTTGACAAGTGTAACTTCCAAGTCTGTTGCTTCTGCTCTTCCCCTCCTGGACTGGCTAGAATGCCACAAGGAAACAGGATATCCTGCCACATCAGCCAAGTGAAGGAGGGCTGAATCACCTGCAGGCAGCCCTGCCAGCTGTCCAGCCAGGTTAGTGAGACAGTCTGGGACCATGTGATCCCGGCAGAGACTCCAGGTTCATGAGTGACCCTTGGGGGGAACCAATCCAAAGTACAGAAATGTCATCAATAGGGACTTCCCTGGTGGTCCAGTGGTTAAGACTTTGCCTTGCAGTGCAGGGGGTATGGGTTCATTCCCTGGTTGGGGAGGTAAGAGCGCATAAGCCTTGCAGCCAAAAGACCGAAACATAAACACAGAAACAATTATGCAACAAATTCAATAAAGACATTAAAAATGGTCCATATAAAATATCTTAAAAAAAAAAAAAAAGAAATGTCATCAATAGATGTTTATTGCTTTAGGTCACTAAAATTTGGGGTGGTTGTATAGCAACTGATAACTGAGGCAGCAGTTCTTAAAATAACTTAAATCACAAACATAATTTCTTAAATATGTCACTTTAATGTAAAATTTCTCTTGTATCAAGTTTAGCCAAGGCCATATAAACAGAAAAGGACCAAAATATGTGTGCATGCTGAAGCAATAAGACAAAAATGGTAACATTCTGTTCAGGCAAACACACATGGCAATTGTTTTCCTGTATCTTTTTCTTTTTTTTTTCCCCTGAAAAAAACTGGATTCATCATATCATGGAAGAAATTTAAAAGTTGAAAGACATTACTCCAGAACAGAAGTGTATTATAAAACCAACTTTTATGTGAGTTTTCGACTAACTGAAACTATGAAGTGCCTTTTGGGTGCCTCACATTGTACCTCAACCTTTGACTCATGAGACAGAACTCATATATCCTTATACACATGACATAATTAGCAGAAATATCAAATTACTTAAGGGATAAATAATTCTATCCTCTACTACCTACAGGTCAAAATTGAAATGTAATAGATCTGCAGAAGAACAAGAGAGGCCTGGGGTTTGGAGGAGAGTGAGAAGGTCTGGGACAGGGCAAAGGTGGCTGGAGAAGATGGTGATAGGGTGAAGAGTTCAAGAGATGAGCACAAGTTACAACTGTCACAGAGGCTGGGGCTGGCTCTGCCTCATGCAGACACTATTTGAGGGGCAAGCAGAGAGGAGGCTGATAGGCAAAATGAAATTAGATTTAATTTTTAGAAAAGAAGTCTTACTTTTTTCTCTTAATCTGCCACGACTCTATCTTGTGGAGCTAAATATATCTTTGACTATGTGGACATGCAAATACGAGATTGTGTGTGAGTGTGTGTGAGTACAAATACGTGAGTGTGTGTGAATACAAGTGTATGTGAGAGGGTGTGGGGGCTTATTTAATTGCAAACCACCATCACCACCTCCAAGAAGACTCTAACTGATTGACTTCAGCCAATATTCCATTGGCTTCAGTGATGGAATTCTTTCATTTGTTCGAACTCAGATGTCTTACTAAAAGTATATGAGATGGCTTACAGAACACACACAAAGAACTGAGAAGAAAATATATGAATGCATCAAGAAAGAATAAAAACAGGGAGTGGTAATAAGGTTAAGCTGGGGAAGTCGTTTTTAAAAACAACAACGATTTATTTAACTAAATTTAACCTTCACCGGCACTTCAGTTCATGTTGTCAAAACATCCTCAATGTCAACTTCCTTGAAAGCCAGCGGCACCTCAGAGCAAGCAACACTCAGGTTTCCTGCCTGAGCGGCTCTGATGGAGCCTAGGACATCTTGTCAAAATTCCAAACTTCCAGCTTTGAAAATCAGTAAACAATTATAAGGAAAAAAAGAAATATTATTTTTCCCCTTAAATCCTAGGCAAAACACTTCGTGGTATTATTTTCAAGAGATTTCCAGTTGTTGTTTTAAAAGACAATAGTTCTCTTAACTTGAGTTTTAACCTCTAAAATTCCTGGCCTAGAGAGCATCCTATTTCCTGCCTGGAAGAAGAAGGTTGTAGGATGCAAGGTGACCTTTGCAAGAGGCACCCATATGTCTCCCAGAAGGATGATTTTGCCACTATTACCAATCATTAAAATGCTTGCTCCTTGGAAGAAAAGCTATGACAAACATAGACAGCATTTTAAAAAGCAGAGACATTACTTTTCTAACAAAGGTCCATCTAGTCAAAGCTATGGTTTTCCAATAGTCATGTATGGATGTGAGAGATAGACCATAAAGAAAACTGAGTGCCAAAGAACTGATGCTTCTGAACTGTGGTATTAGAGAAAACCCTCGAGAGTCCCTTGGACTGCAAGGAGATCAAATCAGTTAATCCTGAAGGAAATCAGTCCTGAATATTCACTGGAAGGGCTGATGCTGAAGCTGAGGCTCCAATAGTCTGGCCACCTGATGTGAAGAATTGACTCATTAGAAAAGGCTCTGGTGCTGGGAAAGATTGAAGGCAAGAGGAGAAGGGGGCCACAGAGGATGAGATGGTTGGATGGCATCACTGACTTGGTGGACATAAGTTTGAGCAAGGCCCAGGAGTTGGTGATGGACAGGGAAGCCTGGTGTGCTACAGTCCATGGGGTCACAAAGAGTTGAACAACAGTGATTGACTGACCCAACAACAATGAATCATTGTTGTAACCATCATGTAGAATATTTCTATCATCCCAGAAAGTTCCCTTTTGCTAATTTGTAGTTAATTCCTTTCTTTTACCTTAACCTTTGGTGATCACTGACCTTTTGTTCATTATTTCAATTTTGCCTTTTCTAGAATTTCATACAAATGGAATTATTTACTCTGTACTCCTTGGTGTCTGACATCTTTCATTCAGTGTCGTGCTTTTGGGATTTATCCACATCGTTGCAAGAATTGATGGTTTGTTCCTTTTCCTGGCTGAGTAATATTCCTTTTGGGGATATGGTACAATTTGTTTATCTATTCACCAGTTGACAGACACTCCTTCCTTTAACCCAAGTTTTGGATATAACAAATAAAAATAGTATGGAAAGTCAGGTAAAAAATAAAAATATTAGATTACTAAAAAAAAAAAAATCAGACATTAAGTTTGTTGACATCACTTTCAGTATTTTTCCCCGAGATAACTGGAATACACTCCCTTTTTTCCTGTTATAGTATTTAAAATAAGCCAAAAAAGTATATATATCTACACTGATACCTATATCTCCTCCAGCACATGACTGTGGCTATCTGGGTATGTAATATGCTATTGAGCTCTTCAGTAGAATCACCCAACACCACGGCATTATCCCTGAACTGGCTATGTCCCTGGCTGGGTGGGGAAGTCTGGCATTCATTCAGTGTGAATCCTGTAATATCTTCTGCACAGAGAAATATATTGCCTAATGGGAATGTGATTCAGCTCACCTGACTTCAGTCTTAAGAGTTATGTGATGCTATGTGGAAAGATGGCCGCTGTTGGCTTGATCGGTACTCTTTTGGAAAAGAAAAGCTCTTGGAATTTTTTTTCTAAGACAAAAAGGGCAATACAAGCACAAGTCTTGAACTCCTA
Source organism: Bos taurus (assembly GCF_002263795.3). Taxonomy (NCBI): domain Eukaryota; kingdom Metazoa; phylum Chordata; class Mammalia; order Artiodactyla; family Bovidae; genus Bos; species Bos taurus. The sequence continues at coordinate 12,542,700 of NC_037355.1, read as the reverse complement.
TTAATAGTCCCTGCAAGCACAGCAGCAAAGCCAGTGCATGCCTGTTTCCAAGTGCTTCTGAAATGACAGGGTGCTTTCAAACAGCACTGGGCAGTGCATTTTTCCAATGCCAATGCATGCTGGTGCTGCTGTGCCCTGTCAAATACATAATATTGAAAAGCCCAACTGGACACCTATTTGCTACAATGTTCTTGGCTGTTCTCTACCCATCATGTCCCGATATAGAATCTGCTTAGAGTAGCAAGTCTATTCTTAGGTGCTTCTTGCAGTGAACATTAAATGATTGGAATCTAAGCAAACAGGTAGGGATGGTGAGAGGATAATGGGGTGGAGGGCTGTGTAAAATCCCCCAGGAACAACCTCTGACAAGACAGGATGCCTTCCCTTGCTTCAGCAGTGACCATGATGAGGATTTCTACCTGAAAAACAAGGCTTAAATGAAACCTACCCTTTCTGGAGCCCTTCATCGGTGGTCACTTTCAACCCTTTATGAATAATATCTATTTTGTACACAATGCTTTTCAAAGCACACTGCAAGCCTTCTGAGAACAGAAAGAGTGCCCAAGTGGTTAATTTTCTTTCTCTGTTCCCAGCGCATAAGAACTAGAAAAAGAAAGTATAGGTTAGGCTTTTGCTTTCTCTTTCTCATTTTATTCCTCATGTCCAAACATCTGTTTACCAGGTTTCTAATAACAAACTGACCACATACCCCATTCCAAGACACTTTGACTTTTCTGGGGAAGAAACACTTTTTTTTCCCTCCCTAGTATTAGTGTATCCCCAATCTCCCATTTATACACAATCACTGGCTCCCCAAACCTTCCTGAGCCTGACCCTGGATGATAATCCCCATCATTAAGCCAGCTGGGATCACCCTCTTTCCCAACTGTCAAGCCTCAGTGCTGACTACAAGCCAGGGCTCTCCATATGGGGTGTGGATGCATACAAAACTGAGGAATTCAGCTTTTTTTCTAATTCTGTACAAAGAGAAGTAGATCCTACAATCACAGATGGCATCAGAGTGAGAAACGAAGAGCACAAGGTTCTCAGCGATGAGGATGGGACCAAAAGCTGATTTCCAAAATGCAGGCACAGAGTATGATTAAAGAGAATGTCCAGTCACATGGATGCTTTCCTGCAAAATTGTCATGAAACAAAACTTGTAACCCTCATCACTATTCATTATTGAAAGCAGCTCTCTTAATTCCTGCTAGCAATTAAAGAAACGGGCAAACTAAAGAAGCTAAGTCACTTCAGTTGTGTCTGACTCTTTGCGACCCCATGGACTGTAGCCCACCAGGCTCCTCTGTCCATGGAATTCTCTAGGCAAGAATACTGGAGGGGCTCCCAAGCTCTTCTCCATAGGCTCTTCCTGACCCAGGAATCAAACCGGTGTCTCTTATGTCTCCTGAATTGGTAGGTGGGTTCTTTACCACTAGCGCCGCCTGGGAAGGCCAAGGAAGCTACACCCATGAGTAATTACTATCATTTATAATTAACCATAAGAAACAAATACAGTTTTCACATGTGTTCTGATAGATCAGTTTACTTCATTTGTGGATTCTCAAAGATGCGATCTCAAAGGTACCTGGACAGGCATTTTTGTAATCCAACATGATTCTCTTCTAGTCAGGGTATCTTAGGAAGAATTTCTAAGTTTTCTGTTACTTCAAACAAATCCAAACAGCAGAGACAGAAGTCTCCTGTGATGAACAAAGCCAGCTCAACTCTGGAAAACACTTCTCTGCCCCAGGTCAACCAACAGTGCAGGTCTAAGCTGCAAAGAATAATGATGCAAATATGAGAGAAGAAAGTGGTTATACCTTCAGGGTGAGGAGCAGAGGACGTACGAAAAGAGCAAGCGAGGTCAAAGCTATTTGGCAGAGCTCTAGCTTTGAACTATGTGCTTGGGACTTTGCTAAATGGTATTTGAATGTTTAAATATCTGTACCTATGGTTAGTTGTGTTTTGCTTTTTCCTTAGATAATCTGTAGCAATTGCCCCAAAAGTAACATTATCAGTTTCCTTGAGGAATCTTAGATCTAGAGATGAGATTTAAATTCGGTTATTTACTCAGATTTTCTGTGGAAAATCTTTTTTCCAAAGAGATCATTACAAAGTGGCTGTACCCCTTACATATGGTGACAGAGGAGAATAAAAATGAACAAAAGGGAAAAAAAAGTCAACAAAAGTTATTTTGTCATTTTATTAAAATGTGGCTAAAAATACTGGTAAACAACATACTAAACCAAATACTCCCTGGATGACCGATGATTGTAAATAGACTCAGGTATATTATTCTCAACATTCAGAGTGCTATACTACAGAGTGAATTGATATGTGGAAAATGCAGATATCAAGTCAAATATATATTTAATTTCCCAAACGTTAGTGCTATAGGGGAAAAAAAAATCCCTGAAATAAACTCCAAACAATAAACTATTTAAAACACTTCAGCAGCAGTAATTCCATACAGATATAAATGTGTTATATAAGTGTATTCACACACTTTTCAGCAAGACTGAACTTTCATGCAAAATTATGTTAAAAGCATAAAATCGATTTGTGTGATTACTCAATGGAATATTTTAAGTGGATTCCAAGTTGCAGCCATTTTAAAAGGCAACATCTTTACAAGTTACTTTATTACACTTTATTATGGTTAAAGAAAAGAAACATTAAGGACTCAATGCTGCCAGTTCAATGCTGGAGATGTGAATTTTGCTGGCATCGTCTGTTACGGAAGTAACATCAGCAAGATCAGCAATTAATCTCAGAAAAATTCCCTAAACAAAAAACTGACATGGAGTTTCAAATCTATGATAGAAAGCAATATCTGTAGCATTCTGTATTAACCTGACAGTCCTTAGTTTCAACATCTGATAAGATACCCTGAAATAAATCCGTTATTCCCACAGCATTAACTGTGGCACACCCATGTCCCTATGTATAATGCAATTGAAGCTGATGTCATTGGTGTTTAGGACAGTATTAAAGTGAAGATAGAGCTAAATAATGATATGTCAAATTTTACATTTTTCTTCCTCTCCTTCCCCTTGTCCCTTTCCTTTTTCTCCTCCTCCTTCTTGTTATATTACTTGGTGATTGGTTATGTCTTTAACTATACGTTATTTTTTGTTGTTGCTGTCATTTATTCGCTAAGACATGTCCAACTCTTGCAACCCCATGGACTGTGGCCTGCCAGGCTCCTCTGTCCATGGGATTCTCCAGGCAAGAATACTGGAATGGGTTGCCATTTCCTTCTCCAGGGGATCTTCCTGACCCAGGAATTGAATCCAGGTCTCCTGCATTGCAGGAGCTGAGCTGGCTGAGCTACAAGGGAAGCCCGTATATTATTTTTTAGTAGATATTTTGGTTAAAATATAAGATAGTCATTCTCAAAGTAGATGTATTAATTAGATATTAAAAGTGCAGGGTTCAGAGCAAAATGCACAGCTCATCCTTGTTTTCTAACCTGTTGGCTTCAGGGCAGTTTGTTTCCTGGACCTCAAGTTCCTCATAAGACATATATAATATATATTTACAGTAATAAAGAATAACCTCCCTATGGGACTTCTGTGCCATACCAGCTTCCCTAGTAGCTCAGCTGGTAAAGAACCCGCCTGCAGTGCAGGAGACCGCGGTTTGACCCCTGGGTTGGGAAGATCCCCTGGAGAAGGGAACAGCTACCCACTCCAGTATTCTTGCCTGGAGAATTCCATGCACAGAGGAGCCCGGTGGGATACAGTACATGGGCTTGCAAAGAGTCTGATATGACTGAGTGACTAACCATAGCATAGGGAGTTCTGTGAAGATTAAAGGTCTTGATATACAAAAAGTACTAGAGCTACATATGACGCATGGAAAGAGAGCAGTTTCTAATAGCTGCTCTCATTTAGTGGAGAACATCACAACATTATATTGTATTTAGTTCTTGTCCTCTCTCTCGAGAGGAAGTAGTAGAAATGGGGATCAAGAGGTCATTAATTTGTCCACAGTGCTTACAGGTCTTCTTGATGCTGAAAGTGTGACCAGCAAACCATCTGGCACATCCATGCATCTCCAAGGAAATCCTCCTGCATAGTCTCAGCAACTAAATTATTTCCGCATAACTGCTTTTCTGATGTATTTTGCTTGTGTGAATTATGCAATAATGTTAATTTGTCAGCATTCATTTTAGGGGAGGCAGTTTTCTCTTGTGGCACATTTCAGGGACAAAAGAAAAACTAATTGAATGAAACAGTCTTCCAGAGGTAATGATCAATCAAATGATGTACTATATATGGTCAGGAAAAAGAAATGTGACAGCAACTTATGCCTTAAGCCAAAATACGGTTTCATTAATTATTTATTATTTGTATTCACTGCTTTTATTTTATTCAAAAGTAATAAACCCATGTCTGGGGAAAAATTTGACAGTGACTTGTTTTGATAAAAAGCATTCAATACTACTCCATGATTTTTAAATTGGCTTATCATTTTTTGAAAATAATAAAAGCAGGGAAAATTTGTCTCTCATTTAAAACTTGTCAGCTACAGGAAACATGTTGTTGAAGCAGATAGACAGTGCTGAGCAGGATTATTTGGCAGTACAGGAAACAGACACATGCCATGTGCTCTGAATACCCAATTTACGAATCGACCGAATCAACAACATCTATAACATGATGGCAGAAACTATTTGACTTTTGCTTTGACAGAAGACCCATGTGGGGGCCTCTGGAGATTGAGATCAGTCACAGCGATCTCAGCCAGGGTGACGTCAGAGATGATAAACTCATGTTACACTGATTTTATAGTAAAGATTTATGTTTCTGTATCAAAGGTCTTATATTCAGTCTGCTTTCTCTCCTAAAAAAAATAGGTAAATTAAAAGTATGAAAATTCTTTTCCTATTCTAACATAACGACCATTTTGAAGAAAATGCAAATGTCGTGTATTTCAAATGAGTATACTCTTTAGAATAAGAAATGTTTGTTTTTATGTTAAATAATGGAAAATTTCCAATATACATAAAAGTAGAGATAATGAACTCCATTACATAGCTTCAACAACTGCCAACGTAAGGCAATCTTATTTCATCTAAATCTCCATCTACTCCTCTCTATTTTGGATTGTTTTGGAGCAAATCCCAGTTTTGCTTAAATAACCACTTATATATAACCACTATATCAATATCACATCTAAACAGTTAACAAAGATTCCTAATGTTTGTTTATGACATTTTTCTGATTATATCATAGCTGTTATTTTATGGTTGGTTTGTTCAAGTCAAACATACATTTGTTTGACCTTTAAAAATGGGTTCTCCCTTTTCCCTGTTTTTTTTTTTTTTTGATCTTAATTTATTTATCACATGTAAATTTCTCATGAGCTTTTCTAGTAATGGTTTTTGACAGTGATTGATGATCCCTGCTAAAGTTCATTATTTCATTTACAGGTTAAAAAAGGAGTGATTCCAAATTTACCATTTTTTCTAAGTTAGCTGGATTTCTTCTAAAAAGAACATTTCTCTTATCAATTATGTGGTACAACCCAAGGTATAATTTGCAAAGGAAAGGCAGAAAAAAATTCTTTCCTTTATTTACCAGTTTTCATAATATTGAGTACCTAGTATTCTTTGAAAAGTACTACTTTTTTAGTATTATGACAAACCCACAGAACTGTAACACATTTAATGTATTTCAATTATATGTGAATATACTTTTTGAATTTCAGGTTGTTCTATCTCTAACTAGTGGAAGTCCATTCAAGTTGAATCCAAATCATTTTGACATGACTGTCTCTGGATTCCTCCGCACAAGATACTCAAGGCTCATTCTGAACATTTCCGGTCCCATATCTGAAGCCAGCCATTTCTACAGGAGTGATTCTGTTCCTTAAATGGCAGATGATTTTTGGAGATCAGAACCTGAATGCCTGAGATGCTCATTGCTATTAGGTTAATTGTCTTTCATGAATAAGTTCTGCTTTGCAGAGTCAGAGGTAATAGTAATGTCACCAATAAAAGTAACATTTGACTAGCACCTTCTATGCTGTGTAAGTGTGTGAAAAGTCTACAGAGTACAATAGTTTCTGTTATTTGAAAAAACTGCCTATATAAAAATAATATTTGAATTCACATCTTGAGTTAAGTTCAGGGTAATTTAATAACCTATGAAGAAGTATAAGGAAATGCTTTATATTAAATTTAATTAAATATGAAATAAGGTTTGCAAAGGAAAGGACCTAGCAATGTCTGAAAGATGACAGATGTTTAATAATGTTGATTGTTTATCTCCTTTCACCTTTCCCTACATTTGGAAAATGTACTGGAGCCATACTTAGAGTAATATTTAAGTTTAATTCTTGATTTACCCCAATTTCCTATTTAATACTCATCTTCAACTTCAGTTTTTATAATCTGTAAAAATACTGAATCACTATGCTGTACACCTAAAACTAATACTGTAAATCAACTATGCTGAAAAAAATTAAAAGTTAAATAAATGTGCTTTGTGATAATACTAAAGTACATTTATGAGCACCTACAGAGAGAGTGGTAGCAAAACAGGAATTTATTGCTAATCTATAATGTAAGGTTAGCTATCTTGAAAATGACTAAATGATAATACAAATGAGGAAATATTTCTTGGATGCTAACTATATGTTGGGCACATATTGGTTGGCCAAAATTTCATTCTGTTTTTCCATAATATCTTACGGAAAAACTCAAACAAACTTTTCTGCCAACCAAACATATCTACAAATAGCAACTTGCCTACTGTTCATAGAACCTTTTGCCTCAATTCTCTCCAATTGTTCCTAAGTCTTTGAGGCACCTGGAGAAACCTTTGGAGTCCCCATTATAGTTCTCCTCCGCATCCACCTTGCCCTTTGAGCCTCACCCGAGCATGCACAGCTGGGGGAGCTGTCCAGATGCTGGAGCTGTCTCCACTTCGCCTCATGGCTGATTGAGGCAGTTGGTTTATGGTTTGAGATCAGAGACCACAGTAAGGTAACTTAAACACCTGAAGAATTTGGGGAATAGAAGAATTTGGTCAACAGGATTAAATGATCAGGAAAACAGGATGAAAGGATACGGATGCCGTGAAATCTTAACTGAATAAAATAGCCTATAAACAATGGAGACACGGGGGGAGGGGACTATCACTTCTAAGAATGGAAGTAGTGTTAAAAAGACATTTGTTCCTTTTTTTGAATAAAGCTTACCCAATCAAGCAAGTAAAATGAGACATTGTGATTATTTAAATGTTATATGGTTTATTTAAATAACTTCATCTGAATCACTGAATTTCACCAATTATAAATTTCACCAAGTATAAATTTTTGGAAGAAAGGCCTCTGCTCAAGCAAGCTGTGTTCCATAGTTGAGCATTTTCTAGACTCAAAGATGCTTCTGGGTTAGAACTGAAATTTACAGGTTCCTAAACAATTGTGCTTGAGCCTAATTGTTTATATTTGCTCTTTATAAGAAATACAATCTTTATAAACCAATCTAATAGACATTTAAAAATGCAAAACACAAACACAAATGACTAATTATTGGTTAATTTTTTTTTTTTTTCAATTCTGGACCATCATTTCTGCCAAATCACTGAGGCCAGCAGTAAAGACTTTTGAATGTTTTTTTTTTTGAGAGAAAAATCTTCAGCTATTTGTTATGGATCACAAATGATTGGCAAAAGATGTATTTGAATCTAGACCAAAACTGCAACATTTTCTATTATCTAAATGCTGCCAAATATTTAAATAGGGAAAATTTGTACTAGAGTGTATTATAGTTTTCATACACATTCGCTACACTCTAAGCACCTCCTCCCTTCTCTCTACTCTCTTATTCTTGCTCACACAAGAATGTATACAAACAGCAAAATATTAATGGCAGACACAAACTAACTGTGACAGAGAATCAATGGCTGAATTCCTCAATTACGAATACATGACTAACTGAGATCTTCCTCAAACTTAATCTTAGGTTAACTCCAGTTGAAAACAAAACTATTAATATAGCCAATGAGGCTAAATGAACTATTGACAATAGCAATTATCACTGGCAGCATTAATTCCTTCTGCCTTGTTCATCTTTTCCATGTTGATATCCCTCAGATTTCCTATGTTCTCATCCTATACCTACTGTCTGAGTGATCTCAGTCAGACCCATGATTTTGGCTATATACTTCCCTTGTGGCTCAGCTGGTAAAGAATCTGCCTGCATGTGGGAGACCTGGGTTCGATCCTAGGGTTGGGAAGATCCCTTGGAGAAGGGAAAGGCTACCCACTCCAGCATTCTGGCCTGGAGAATTCCATGAACTGTATAGTCCATGGAGTTGCAAAGAGTTGGACACGACTGAGTGACTTATATATATATATATATACTGATGGCTCCCACATCTTATGTTCAGTCTCTCTGTTTCTCTTAACAGATGTGCACACTCAGCTGCTCATTGGCTCTTTCTGATTGATGATCCATAATCATATATAGCTCAAAGTATTAAATTATATTTACCAACAGCATCCTTCCCCAACATTTTCCCTCCTTTGTTCTCTCCCTCAAAGAATGACATTATTGTTGTCCAACCACCTAAGCTCCAAACTTAGCTATCGTTTTCACCTTCTTCATTCTCTTTGGTATTCAGCTGGATCCCAAGTCCATCAATTCAACCTCATTAGCATTGCTCAAATCCACTCCTTCATTTTCTCCACCCCTGCCATGCTACTGCCTTAGTACAGGCTTTTATCAATCCTTCTTCAGACTGTTGTAACAGAGTCCTAAATTACTTCTCCCTCTCCCAGTGTTTCCTGAAACCCGCATGAGCATCCATACTACTGTGAAGGTTTATCTTTCTATCAGGGGACTCTTTCAATTGCTTCCCACACAGTCAGAACCACAGGCAAGTTCTGTAGCTCACGCTTTAGTACCTGTGGCTCACTCATGAAACATAAATGTGCAGTTTCCAGAAAACTCTGCTATCTGGAGTTCCTCTGAATAGACTGTTTTTTCTACAAGAATGCCCTCTCTCCTTACTGGCCTAATGTGTACTTGAACTTCAAGACTTAGATGAACTTTTAAACTCAGATACAGTGATATTTCTTTCAAGAAGCCTTTCCTGTCTCACCTGTGAGTTATAATCCTGCCTCTCTCTTCTCATTGTATTTTTACAAATTTCTATTTCAATATCACATGAAATGTAATAGCTGCATTCCTTGTTCTGCTTCTCTATTAAACCACGAAGATGGTTACTTTGTGTCTTTGATTCTGCATTCCCATGTCTAAAAAACTCAAAATTTCTGGTCTCAATTCCTCTTTCTACTATTAAAATCACTGAGTACACAAAAGATTATTTGTTTATGGGACTATATATTAACAATATTTACCATACTTAAAGTTAAAACTGATAATTTAAAAATAATAAGCCAATCATATGCTAACATAGATAACATTTTTTTTTTTTGCTGAAGAGTGGTTGTATTTTCTAAACAAAATCTTATTGATAATAGTAGCATTGTTTTACATTTTTACAGATTGCATTAATATCTGACAAGAAGACAGCTAGATACTTATCTCTGTTTCTGAATTCAATACATTAATGAGATATGTAGTTTTGCTTCATATATATGTAGAAAATATACCTCCATAAAGATATAATTAGGAGAGTACTATTTTAATACTTTTTTCCAGATAATTGTAGCTATTTTACTTTGAAAATATATCTAAACTCAACAGTAGTTCCTTAAATATGAGATGCAATGTAAAATCTAACCTATAGTTTTTATATAATGTGATATTAAAACCCACGGTATTTTGAATGGTTCTTTTAACCAATGCATAAGTCTGTACTATCTTGCATTAAAAAAAAAAACAACACACATTGGTTCATTACCTTATGTAGACCTTCCAGATTTCAACATTTTTAAAAATTTTTTTAAAAATTTTATTTTATTTTTAAACTTTACAATATTGTATTGGTTTTGCCAAATATCGAAATGTGCCAGTCCAGGTTCAATGAACATTTTTTTTTAAATACAAAATAGTTACATTAATACCACCACCAATCTCATTATATCTGTCTTAGACCTTTAAAATATTACTAAGTTGTCAAACTCATGTGATGGATATAATTCTTTGAAAATTTTAATTGAAAGCTTAAAATTACCACTGGCAACAGGTACTGTCAATTATTTTCCTTTGAATGAGATGACAGCTCATCTCATTCATTTTAAAGAAAATATCCACAAAATATTCAAGTCTGAATAACCAAAGTTTGTCTGTTAGTCATTCTTTCAAGTACAAATGGTGTTCCAAGAAAAAAGTAGTTTGTTCAGCTTGCATCTGAAACAAGCACCTGTTTTTTTTAAAGCCAAACATCATGCTTCAGTATGAGACAATTTTATGCACATTTCACACTGTATACACAGAATATTAAACTGATGTGTCCTCAAGGATGGAGATTTAACAAAATTATTTGGCTCTAGTTTTTTAACTGCTTCATTGCACTCAAGTGAAATCTGTGTGGGCAAGAGGTACTGAAGTCTACAATGACCAGTACAGCTTTGTGTCCCTGCCTTGATTCCTGCTAAGGAACCAGTAGTTTTACTTACTATTGCTTTTATACCATCAAGGGCTACCAGGTGGCACTAGTGGTAAAGAATCCACCTGCCCATGCAGGAGACTCGGGTTCTATCCCTAGGTGGGGAAGATCTGGAAGAGGAAATGGCACCCCACTCTAGTATTCTTGCCTTGAGAATCGCATGGACAGAGGAGCCTGGCGGGCTATAGTCCGTGGGATTGCAAAGAGTCAGATATGACTGAGCGTCTGAGCAGCAGCAGCTTACACCATCAACGTAAATGTCAACATAGTATAATTATAACCTTAGCATCTTAAAAGAGTTCTGACCTGGTGTACTCTGTTCTGGGTGGGTCTTGAGGAAAAAAAATACATCTCAACAGACCATACTTGGAGAACTGATCTAGACAACACCTTAAACATGATGAATACACAAAACATTTCAAATGAAGTGAATGAATGAACTTGTGTTGGCTTTATCTGTAACAGGGATAGTCTTTTTGGTGGCTCAAAGAATATAAATAAATATGTATGCGTGTGTGTGTGTGTACAATGAAGACCTGTCTGCTTGATGAAAAGTAGAGCCTCAGTCAAAATTAGAATGAAAAACAGAGACTGGGCCAAAATTTCCATTGTGATTTGGGGATATCCTAAAGCAAAATGTTTAAGTGATTCCATTAATTGCACCACCATCAGCTACAAGGGAATATAATATTTCTTCATTTCCTATAAAGACTTGTCAACTTATACCATTTAAACTATTTTGAAAAAAATGATCTATGTAATACATAACTGAACTACTATTGCAAGCTTATAAAACAGAGGACAAAGATGGAAAGATTTCAGACTTAAAACTGAGTCAGAAATATTGACAAATGGACACATTGCTTTCTAGATGTAGTTTTCTATATTACATCCTTAACCAGAGAGTTGGTCACAAAATAGGTATATCTTAATGTTACATAAATCAGAAACTCAGGATTACTGGCAGAATCCCTAAAGTCTCACTGTCTTCAATCCTAATCTCATTCAAATGGCCTGTTATCCTGACCACCAGTGTTAAATTTCTGTCAGTAGGGGGGTTGTGACATGAGTGTGTGTATATTCAGAGAGCGGCAAACTATTGGTTTCACTTAAATGGGAAACCCTTATCAACAACAGGCAGAGAGGTGGTTAACTGTAATTTTGCTGATATTGTGTGAAAAGGAAGTAGGTTATGTAAATGGATTTGGTTGGGGTATCTAACACCTTTTTAAGAAAGATATTTCTTTTCTTGTACTCTTCCAGAGTGACAAGTGTAATCCTGGAAAATTTTAATGAGGAAACGTCAAAGGCAGAAAGCATTCCTGACAAGACAGTGAGTAAGTATATTAGGTGTAGCATATATGAGGTGTCCTTGTCCCAGGATTTTCAAATTGTGCAGACAGAAACTAAACAGATGTGGGGTGGTTAGCTGTCCACTCTAGGAGCACAAATGTGGAGAGCTTGTCTGTCAGTGGAGCAGGTTTGCAAATACATAACATGGGAGACTTACCAATGGCCTTAATGAAGCATAAGCAATACAGTGCTGAAAGCAAGTAGGAAGACTATTTTTTTTCCTTTTTTCCCCCTTATGTAATACTTCTCTCATGTACTCTTAAAAAGTCATTTGACCCTTGCTGATCTGTGGAGGCACAGTGCCCAATTAAATTACTTCCATTATAAAAGCACATACAGCCAAATACTTTTTATAGCACACGATTCCAAACCTATAATAAGGATCAAGGAAAAGTAGCACAAAAGCTTTTTAAAATTTAATAGAGACTTTTAAACAATTGGTAATACCAAAAAAGGTCAGAGAAAGTGCCTCCCTGTCAAGGGCTCAATTGGCAAAGAAATTATGAAACTGACATTTTGAAATGAGAGAATATTTTAATATTCATTCTACTGGGGTCAGGGCCAGGCTGCTTAGAATAACAATTATATCCAAACAGAAGATGAAGACCTTCCAGGAAGAATTACCTTCAAGACAGGCTATATACCTCTTCCCTTGAGATTCACACTAATACATGATAATAACATATATACAGACAGTTGTCCATGTACCAAGTACGTTGTTAGCACTATGTTTGGATTTTACCATTTGATCTTCACAATAATTCTATGAAATAGGTACTGTTATTATCCATATCATGCTGCTAAGCTGCTACTGCTGCTAAGTCGCTTTAGTCGTGTCTGACTCTGTGCGACCCCATAGACAGCAGCCCACCAGGCTCCCCTGTCCCTGGGATTCTCCAGGCAAGAACACTGGAGTGGGTTGCCATTTCCTTCTCCAATGCATGAAAGTGAAAAGTGAAAGGGAAGTGGCTCAGTCATGTCCGACTCTTCGCAACCCCATGGACTGCAGCCTACCAGGCTCCTCCGCCCATGGGATTTTCCAGGCAAGAGTACTGGAGTGGGTTGTGGCTTACAGTTTAACTAATGTATGTAAAGTGATTGAGTGGTGTAACCAATATCCAAATGCAGGGTTGCTAACTCTAGATGCTACACTCTTAACTTTTGTTCTGGTAGCCTTCTAGAACATCTGCAACTCCCTATATCATCGTTAATTTAGATAATAAATAACTAATAAGCACTGTTATCAGGCACTGTGAGATGCTGACATCATAATAGTAAATAAGTCATTCTTATTTATTCAGAAAAGCATAGTTTCATCAGCAGATCATCTCTTGGAACTGGTTCCATAAGACACTTATTGTCACGTCTGGTTTTCTAGAATGAAAACTAAAATAGAGATTGCCCAGGATTTTATACTCAGTGGAAAGCAGAAGTACTGCCCATTGATTTCAGACAAGTGTTTTGTCCACTAAATATTACCATATGTCTTTTAGATAATCAGAAAAGTAATTGTTGAGACCATAAAGATGAATCCTATTCCCCCAAACTTGATAAACCGCTTGATAAATCTCTAGATATAATAGGAGCTACATTAATATTTTTTACTTTGAAGTCTATGGTAGTCATAATTTTAAAAAGATAAACTGAAATCAGTGAAAACATAATAGAAAAGACTAAATGTCTAACAAATGGGGTCTAGTTTAGTAACATAGGGCACATGAACTCCATGGGTATTGGGAAATTACCATTTATTTATTTTGGCCATGTCTTGCAGCTTGTGGGATCCTAGTCAGCCCCCCACCACCCCCCAGGGATTGAACCCAGACCCTTGGCAGTGAAAGCAATGAATCATAACCACTAGACCACCAGGGAACTAGTTAACATTATTTTTTATTCAAAAGTTCAGTGCCAAGATGAACATTATCATAATTCATAGATAAAACATAATCACTCACAAGGTATAAAAAATTACATATTAATATAATTAAATCTAAACAAAAAATTGAAGAACTAGTACGCTAGATCGAGTTAGCAAGCTTTTCATTAAAGGATCTGAGAGTTTCTATTCTATCTGTGCAAATGGGTGAGCATGGCTGTGTTCCAATAAAAATTTTACTTAAAAAACAGCCAGTGGGGCACATTTTACTTGAGGGCTATGGTTTGCTGACTCCGGTTCCAGACTATGGAAGAATGAAAGAGTTTAAAGACATTTACAGTAGTGTTTTTAGTCATATTTTATAATACTGCTTAATAAATTTTAAAAAGGGGAATTGTATACTGTTCCTCATTTGAATTCTAACTAGTAACCATTTATTATTTTAACCCAATTAACCTTTACTCCCTTGAAATAGTTTGCAAATCCAAGCTAGATTTTAGGGCAAGCGATCTTTATATTTATCAGACAGCAAAACTCTCCTAATTGTTGGGTAAAGTAATTCAAAATTCATGATCTGACCCTCAAGCTGGTCAACAATCATTTACAGACTAGTTACAAAGTGTTTTGTCTTTTCTAAGCATAGTGGGAAGCACCTTTTAAGAGTTTCCCTACTGTCAAGAAGCTTAAAACCTAATAGATGAGGCAACTACATCACCTTAATTTATGCAGTGGGACATTTGGCATAAAAAGTATGAATATCCATAGAAACAACTGTCATATCTAGTAACAAGAAACAAAAAGCACATCAGTTTGCAGAGGGTGGAATTACTCTAGTATATAAAAACATATGCACTCTTGTAGATTTAAAAATTTACTCTAGTATATAATCTAGGTGGTTCAGTGGTAAAGAATCCACCTAGCAATGCAGAAAACGCAGGACACACAGGTTCAGTTCCTGGGTTGGGAAGATCCCTTGGAGTAGGAAGTGGAAATCCAGTCCAGTATGCTTGCCTGGAAAATCCAATGGACAGAGGAGCCTGGTGGGCCACAGTCTATGGGGTCGCAAAGAGTCAGACACGATGGAGTGACTGAGCACCCACATGCATGCACACACGCATATAATCTAGTATGTTGGTGTCCATCTTAAGTAGACATATATTCAATTTTAGTTTACATTTGCATATTTCTTGGGGAAGCAAATGGAAACCCACTCCAGTACTCTTGCTTGGAGAATTCCACGGACCAAGGAGTCTGGCGGGTCATGGAGTCACAAAGAGTTGAACATGACTGAGGACTAAGCTACACATACATGTATATTTCTATCTTAATATGCTATGCATTTAATTTACAATATCTTAGAAACAAATGATCAATACTTTAGGCTCTTACTTAATATTCATTTTCCAAGCTTCAATTTAATGGTTACAATGGCAGAAAAATGGCCCCATTACTTGGTAAAGTATACTAGCATTATACACAAAAGCAAAGAAAATATAGGGCCATTATTCTCCAGAAAATGTTAACGCTGGACTTTTTCTAATAGCTTAATTATTTAAAAAAAAATCATTTTGTAGGTAACTTCCAAAGTGCAAAGTATGTTGAGGAAGGAACTTATGTTAGAGAGGGAGGTAGGAGCCAGATCAAAAAAGATGCTGTCCTAAAACGCTCAGTTTATAGTTACAAGCGATGGGAAGGGTGCCAGAGTGAGCATGTGCTGTAGAAGAACAGTGCAGGGGAGGGTGCGATGGGGACATCTTAGGCAAAACTGAACGTGAGAATATGTGATTGCTGCTTTAGTCATCAGGTCCAGAGAAGACAAGGGCCTGAAACAAGGAACTGGTATAAGAAAGCAGAAACTTTAGAAATATTTACATGACAAAAGAATCAGGCCTTGGTAACTGATCACATGTGGGAGACAGAGGAAAAAAATAGTAAGCAACTAGAATTTCTAGCTTACATGATTAGGTGAAAAGTTGAAATATGGCACACTGAAAGAAGATTAAGGTGTTCTGCTTGAGATAAGTTGAAAACATCCATGTGGAAAAAATGCCAGATTAGTGAATAATTATTAGATGCTATTCTAACATTAGCATTTAATATATGTGTTCTTTGTACCAGGAACTGTGCTAAGCACTTGAATGCACAAGTTCATTGAATTCTCATGATAGCCCCACTGGAATACACATTCTACAAGCAAGGGACCTAAAGTCTAGTGAGGTTAATAACCTCCCAACACACACACAATTACATAAATTACATAAAACCTGGTTTTTAACCCATTAAATCATACTTTTCACATTGACTCTTAGCCATTATCATATCTTGTACTAATAAAACATCTCAATTTGAAGAACACTCCAAAAAATGATCCCTTTTAGCCAATGCTAGCCCCATAAGTGTCCATTCAACAAATGACTTGGTAAAGAGAGTCACACTTTACTACACTTCATTAGGAGTCCGAGGATGATTTCCCAGGTGGCTCAGCAGTAAAGAATCCATTTGCCAATGCAAGCAGATACAGGAGATGAGGGTTTGATCCCTAAGTCAGAAAGATTCCCTGGAGGAAGAAATGGCAACCCAACTGAGCATTTTTGCCTGGGAAATCCCATGGACAGAGGAGCCTGGCAAGTTATAGTCCATGGGGTTGCAAAAGAATTGGACACAACTTAGCGACTAAACAAGAGCTTAAGATATTCTTCTGTTAACTGGGGAAGTTTATAAGAACTAGAATGTATCCATGCCCTCCTAAGACAACATTTTAGCCAGAGTGACCACGGTTCCAGCATCTAACCATATGGCCAGCAGAGGCATGGCTTCTGGCTTCAGTCAACACTGATCTGGATAGAGACGTGGGCAGATTTGTGAGTTTTCAACCATATTTGAAAATAACAGAGATTGTACTGCTTGCCTTTAATGACTATCATCTCAAAGTATACTTATTCATAAAATGAAGCTTGTTTCCTGACTTTTTGTGGTGAAAGTCCCTGAATTTTTGGCAAGCTCTGTAGAAGATATTAAGAAGAGGTGGCGAGAATACACAGAACTGTACAATGATGTGATCACTCACCTAGAACCAGACATTCTGGACTGTGAAGTCAAGTGGACTTAGGAAGCATTACTATGAACAAAGCTAGTGTAGGTGATGGAATTCCAGCTGAGCTATTTCAAATCCTAAAAGATGATGCTGTGAAAGTGCTGTACTCAAGATGCCAGCAAATTTGGAAGACTCAGCGGTCACCACAGGGCTGGATAAAGTCAGTTTTTATTCCAACCCCAAAGAAGAGCAATGCCAAAGAATGCTCAAACAACTGCACAATTGCCCTCATTTCACATGCTAGCAAGGTAATGCTCAAAATCCTTCAAGCTAGGCTTCAACAGTTCATGAACTGAGAACTTTCAGATGTACAAGCTGGATTTAGAAAAGGCAGAGAAACCAGAGATCAAATTGCCAACATCCACTGCATCATAGAAATAACAAAGGAATTCCAAAAATATATCTACTTCTGCTTCATTGACTATCCTAAAGCCTTTGACTGTGTGGATCACAACAAACTGTGGAAAATTCTTCAAGAGATGGGAATACCAGACCACCTTACCTGTCCCCTGCAAAACCCATATGCAGGTCAAGAAGCAGACATAGAACAATGAACTGATTCAAAATTGGGAAAGGCGTATATGAAGGCTGTATATTGTCACTCTGCTTATATGCAGAGGACATCATGTGAAATGCCAAGCTGGATGAATCACAAGCTGGAGTCAAGATTTCTGGGAGAAATATTATCAACAACCCCATATATGCAGACGACACCACCCTAATAGTAGAAAGTGAAGAGGAGCCAAAGAGGTGAGTGAAGTGAAGCTAAAGAAGCTAAAGAGGAGCTTCTTGATGAAGGTGAAAGAGGAGACTGAAAGGCTGATTTAAAACTCAGTACTCAATAAACAAAGATTATGTCATCTGGTCCCTTCACCTCATGGCAAATAGATGGGGAAAAAATGGACACAGTGACAGACTTTCTTTTCTTGGGCTCCAAAATTACTGTGGATGTTTACTGCAGCCATGAAGTTAAAAGATGCTTGGTCCTTGGAAGAAAAGCTATGACAAACCTAGACAGAATATTACAAAGCAGAGATACCACTTTGCCAACAAGGGTCTGTATAGTCAAAGCCATGATTTTTCCAGTAGTCATGTACAGATGTGAGATTTGGACCATAAAGAATGGTGAGCACCAAAGAATTGATGCTTTTGAATTGCGGTGCTGGAGAAAACTTTCAAGGGTTCCTTGGATAGTAAGGAGGTTAAACCAGTCAATCCTAAAGGAAATCAACTCTGAATATTCATTAGAAGGACTGCTGCTGAAGCAGATACTCCAATTTTTGGCCACCTGATGTGATGAGCTGACTCACTGGAAAAGACCCTGATTCTGGGAAAGACTGAGGGCAGGAGGAGAAGGGGACAGCAGAGATGAGATGGGTGGTGGCATCATTGACTCAATGGACATGAGTTTAAGCAAGCTCTGGGAGATAGTGAAGGACAGGGAAGCCTAGTGTGTTGCAGTTCATGGGGTTGCCAAGAGTTGCACACAACTGAGCGGCCAACAACAACAATTTGGCACTCAATGGAACTGGGGCTGTAAAGATGAAAAATGCTACTGGTCTACATACTGTGGCCTCATATTTAAGTTGCAGAATAGCAGAGGCTCAGTGATAAGACCCAGAGAAGGCAATGGCACCCCACTCCAGTACTCTTGCCTGGAAAATCACATGGACGGAGGAGCCTGGTAAGCTGCAGTCCATGGGGTCGCTAAGAGTTGGACACGGCTGAGCGACTTCATTTTCACTTTTCACTTTCATGCATTGGAGAAGGAAATGGCAACCCACTCCAGTGTTCTTGCCTGGGGTTTCCCAGGGACGAGGGAGCCTGGTGGGCTGCCGTTTATAGGGTCGCACAGAGTCGGAAACGACTGAAGCGACTTAGCAGCAGCAGCAGCAGAGGTAAGACCAGCTTCCGAAAAGAGCTGCAGTAGCCTTGGTTCAGTCACACTGACCACAATAATTTCCAATCTAGTTCTAGAATCATCTTATACAATTTTTCCCAAAGGAAAAAGATCATATGTATTCACTTGACATCCTACACATAATTAGTGCAGTGAGATACAGCATATAAAGTACCAAACACTGGGTATGGTGCATACAAATTGTTCAATATATGTTAGCTATTATTGTAAGTCATAGGAGTATACGCTAGTAATAACAATATGGAAGCTTAATAAACATTTGTGCAGTTGTTGAACTTTCTAGTCCTTATGATCCATAATGCATTTTAAAGATAAAGTTGAAAATATCAAGTACAAAAAGTAAAAAATGTAATTCTGTTTATGTCATTGCTATCAAAGGTAATAGAAACTATTTATCTTTCAAAGAAAGATTAACATTGAAGATATTAACATGTAAAAAGGTGAAAACTGTAACACTTTAGAAAACCATTTTATCCTTATAATAAAGTATCTAGAATCTATTTAGACCCCGTTTTATGCTTACTGAAGGGGACTGTTTCATGTGTTTGGTATTTCTGGTAAATAACTGAGGGATGTTGCTTTGTATGTGGCTACAAAAATTGAAGTAATGGCTCCTTTCTCATGAAAGCAGATTTAGATACCACTGACATTGCAACTCAGCAATATTTTTCACATTACACAGAGGAAAAAGAGAAAGCAAAGGTATTGAGTAAATTCATACATTTCCATTGACTCCAAGTGCTCATCTAGGTTCTCTCTCACTGTCTTTCTCTTTCTCTCTCTCTATATATGTATATCAATAAGGAATTGTTAAGCCTTAATCAGAATAAATTAATATAGTGATGATCAACCAAACCTAATCTGATTTTTATTCCTTTTAACTTTTTATAACCTCTTAAGTGATATCTGCTCTATATCTACCCTAGAACATACTTAAGAAACACACATAAAAGAAATATAGGATTTAATAAAACTCAATGGTGTTTATAAATGTTCTTAAATAAATGCATAGTTTTTCTAGACTTAGAAATAAGTCATTTGAACGGTCATCATAAATGCAACTTTTGCATTTGTTGGTTTAGCTCTAAATGAAATATATTACTTATACATTAGTTACCTTAAATATTGAATGTTCTTAACTCCAATATACTTGCATTGCAGACAAGGCATTTGTGCTGCTCAGTGTGATTAATGAATAGTAATTCCACGAGGAACTTCCCCTGTGGTCCAATGGTTAAGAATCTGCCTAGCAATGCAGGAGAAGCAGGCTTGGTCCCTGGCAGGAGAACTAAGATACTACATGCCTCAGGCAACTAAGCCCGCAAGCTGCGACTACGGAGTCTGTATGCCTTCTCAAGAGAGAAGTCCACAGGCCTCAACAAAAAGTCCCACATGACACATCAAAGATCCTGCTTGCTGCAACTAAGACAAAATACAGCCAAATAAATAAATAAATACTGAACCGAAAAATAGTAACTCAATGAAAGAAAACTAAGATGAAAATAAGGTAATTGATTTTACCAAAGTCACAACTAAGAATAACTATAAGATAAGAATCTATATCTTCAGATTTTGTGTCCTTTTAACTATTAAACTGTGAGAGAAAAGATTTTGTAAGTTGGTAAACATAATACTTAAATGAGGAGGGGCAGATAGCAATAATATCTGTTCATGCAACTAACTGGGTACCTGTGAGTGGTTAGGCCCATATGGCCAATGGGTGCTAAGAAACATACAGGGGGTTTTCTTGGTCTTCTCAGCTATCAAGTCAACTTGACTGAAACAAAGGCACATTTCACAGGCATGAAAGACAACTGATTTTGGTCAACCTTTTTAGCATTTTCCAGGTAACTACGTCTTCATAAATTGCCAGCAAAATCAAGTGGTTAAACTGCCTCACAGACTTTGGCTAGAACATTAGAGAAATTGAATGATATATGCAGGAGAAGATCAAGTAAGTTGCACTGTCTCTAAATGCTTGTATCTTGAACCAAAAGCTGAATGTGAAGTAAGGAAATAATTATTTTTCATTTTCTTCTAGAATTTCATGGTCTGGAATACCCTTCCCTAACTTTTGTTGAGAGTACAAGTTTTACTCATTTTCAAAGTCCTGGAAATTTCCCACATCAACTCCTTTGTCTTTCCTCACCTTCTGCAACATTTACTTTTTCATGCTACATTTTTATATTTTTTGGTCTTGTTTGTATTTTTCTCCAGTTGGTTTATAGGTGCATATAATACAAATGAGTGCAAACAATCTCCTACCAGATTATATAACACTGCTTTTGTATTCTGCATACTGTACAAAGAGAATATTATGTACAGATTACCCCATGATAAATTATCTGTATAGGAACCATTTCACTGAAATGTTCTTTATTTGAACTGGAATATGTAAAGACTTTTTTTTCACTCTTTGTAATCTGTTACGAAGGTACTTTTTCTGTCCTTCATTAAAATATAATCTCCCATTTTGACTTACTCTTCGTTTGAAACTTTGTACTACCTGTTAATGAAATGCATTTATGTTGTTCATGGATGACACATTATTGTGTTTCAGAAGCCCTGAAAATGGGACTTCCCTGGCGGTCCAGTGGTTAAGACTAGGTGCTCCCAATACAGGGGGCACAGGTTTGATCTCTGGTACTGGAACTCTGTACCAGACATCTCTGTACAGGAATCTCTGGTAAGATCCCACATGCTGTGTGGTGTGGCCTCAAAACAAATCAAAAAAACCCTGGCGCTTCTCTTGTGGCTCAGTGGTAAAGAATCCACATGTCAATGCAAGAGATATGGGTTCAGTTCTTGACCTGGGGGATGACATGGCATGGAGCAACTAAGCCTATGCCTCACAACTATTGAGCCTGTGCTCTAGAGCCCAGGAGTGGCAACTACTGAAGCCCACACACCCTAGAACCTGTGCTCCGCAGGAAGAAAAGCCACTACAATAAGAAGCCTGCAATCGCAACTAGAGAGCAGCCCCCATTCGCTGCAACTAGAAAAAAGCCCTTGCGGCAATGAAGGTCCAGCAGAGTCAAAAAATAAAAATGCAAATAACAAAAGAGAAGCCCTGAGAAAATTAGTGACTACTCAATAAACTGCCAACCGGAAGGTTCAACGCTAGGCCTATCATTTAAATGTGTTTCTTCCCACTTGATCCTGAAAACTCCAGGATCATGATCTAAGGAGAGAGATAAGAGCTGGGGGAAAGGTGGTCGGTTGTCAGGTGAGCTGGAGAAGAACACTCCTTTCTTACCTACCACTAACCTCATCTTTTGTATTCTGCATTCTCTTTGAAGAGAATTTCACTCACTGAATTAGACAGGGACTCTTTCACAACGTCTGTTCTAAGAACTGAAACACACTGGGTTTTCTGAGAAATAGACATCCTTACACAGCACAGAGTTTGGGCTTTTGTCATATTCCCACTTCTTCAAAAGAGTGCTCCTTTAATTGGACCGTGTGTGCATGCCTGCTCAGTTGCTTCCGTCGTGTCCGACTCTGTGACCCTATGGATTGTAGCCTGCCAGGCTTCAGAGGCCAGGTTCCTCTGTCCATCACCTGAATACAATTATGATTATTTAAAATGTCACAATACATAATCCCATATTATAATAATTGATGGAAACCTTTCCTTAAATAAATATATATTCTTCTCAAATCTACTTCAGTTGAATGTAAATAAAACAAAAATAAAATTAAAAAATGCATACTGCCTCTCAACAAAATCACTCCGTCACACATATTTCAAGAAGGAAATTTAATTCACAAAGAAAAAAAGTGCGTTCAAATAAACCTAAGGGGAAAGTGTCTTTATTTTCATTATATACAAGGAGATGGCCACTTTGATGTAAGGATCAAATATAATATTCATGATTTCCAACATGAATTTCATAAGACTTTGTTTTCTCTTTAAACCATGCTTATTCTTGAACTTTATAGTAAAAGCTGTAGAGAATCACATAAGAGAAAGATATAAAAAAGAAAAAAATACCCTCAAATTTCCATATCTCTACAGACAAAACCCTTGAAGACCTGGGAGTAAGCATCTGAAAATATCAGGTGCATTTAAAACATCACACTCTTTGTTTACTTGGCAACTGCTTACAACATGGAAAAGTCCCAATTTTTGCCCTGAGAAAATGGGAGTCAAATAGCATTAGAGAAGTAATGCTTCATTTTAATAATCCAAGCCTAATTTGTAATATAACATTCAATTCTATTAAAAATCTTTTGATTGGGTATTCCTCTGTCTCTGAATAAAGGACAAGATTGTTAATTGCCAATGGCTCTATGAAACACAATACAAAGAAGATAAGCAAAGAAAACAGACAAAGCAAAGTTTCCAGCTTTAGCAAAATAGATGCTTGTATTCTGTATATTCTGGATCACCTTCACCGAAACAACAAGCAGTAACTCACTTCGCTACTACAACATGGCTCATTAGTCTGCAGGCTGGATACACAGCCTGTCAAATCCCTTCCCCTGAACCATAATAATGAGAGTAACGACACACCTATAACATAGTTTGCAAGTCTTCATTCTGCTTCCAAAACTTAATGCTATCATAGGTCTCCTGTGTATGTATTTTTAGTGCCCAGTTCCTAGTTCAGTGTTTAAAAATCTTGCTGATCCTGGAGTTGGAACAAAGCTTTCGGAAGCAATCAACTGCTCTTGCCATCACAGGTGCCAAACACACACACAATGTCCTTTTATTTATGGAAATACACACAGATCTATTCTGCATGTGCTCAGAGCCTGACACAAACACCACCTCTTTCCCACAGGCAGCAGGAAGGATGTGGTTTGAAGGACACGGTTGCTTCATCCAAGTGTTCAGTTTTTCAAAGAACTCTTGTTTTACACAGAATTGCTGAATGACTATCTAAATTTAAGAAGATACAACTGGGCCATGCCTGAAGTCCCACTTTTATTTAACTAAAATTGGCATTAAGGCAGATCATGAAATAGTTTTCCCCTTACCTTGAATGGACACATGCTCAAAGTGCGTTCATAATCAAAAGACATTTCTGTGAGCTGGTGACCCAGTAATTCCTCATGTCTAAAGGTCTGCTGCAACAATACAAGACTAGAATCGCCAGATGAAATGGTCAGAATTACCCAGTGGCTCAATAAAATCAGCTTACTTTGAGTCTAATCCAAGGATAAATATATAGAAATCTCCAAGCAGTGGAAATTGTAAACATTGTACATCTGCCCCCAAAACAGTAACACAGGAAGGTCTGTCATCGCCAGGGAAACAAACATTTGCTAAATTCTAGGGCATTATCTTGATTCTACCTGAATGCAAACAAGGACTAAATAATCACAAGCTACTGTCGAATGGAAATATGGTTTAGTGGAAAAATGTAACATGTAGTACAAGGGAATAATTTCATCCCTCCAAACAGCAATAAACTCAGAACAAGCAATCCATCAAACCTGATTATCCAGCATTCCTGGAGCTCACTGACTTCATCATTTCACTTCCGAAACTCTCGAACTCTATGAACCTTTAATTTACAGCCCCTCACTCATTATTTCCTCCATCTTCTGAAGTCAGCCCTCTTTTCCAGTGTATTAATTTACAGATGATCTCTCTTTTGAAGTTTAGCACCTTGCATTTCCCTGGAGCCTTCTTTGGAGCCTTAATTCACCTGGTATTTCTAAGCTCCTAAAAGAGATGCAGGTTTTTCTATTCTGCAGATTAAGTCTTCTCATGACTTAAACTTACCTTTCAATAAAAGATGCTTCTTCAGCTTTGCATACAAAGTCTGGTCTGCTTTACAATTCCCCTGCAGAGTTCTGAGCTCAGGAGAATCTATAATTTGAGAAAACAGCTTTGGCAACAAAACAGGTAAATTGCTGCTAGTGGTTTCTCCTGAATTACTGGAAGTTAATTCTTTTTTTTTTTTCCTCCAGCCACTTCTCCTTTTTTCTAACTAGTTTTTAATATATGTGATAGATAAAGTTACTTAGAACTACTGAAGTAGACATCAAATGATAGAAAAATGAAAACCGGATGAAAATATTTTATTGGTAACACAAAGCTAAAAACAGCACCTTCTGAGAAAGCATACACAATTCCATCCACCAGGTGGAATATTACTCCCACCCCAAGGTATTAGATAAGCTTCCATGTTTCTTCCCCAAGTAGAAACAAATAGTTCTGGACCAACTGTCTGTGCCCCAGTCCTGCAGAAATCCATATCTGGCTCTTCTAAGATGCCAGGAAAATTTCACCTTGTGTCATGTTTCATGCTGAGAAGTTTGTGTAGCTCTTGTATAAACCTTGGTCTCTAAGACACATTCCAAGCTGAATTTATTTCAAATTCCAAACCAAGTTTATTCCATTCCACTCACTTAAAATTCCAATTGTGATTAGAACATATACACTTCATTTACTTTCTGTGCAGTGTTCAATGAACCACTTGCCATGATTCAACTTTGTAAGCTGCATTTCAATCTTGAGTGTGTCTGATTATCAGTTAATTAAAGCTTTGCCATTATTTGAAAAGAACATTATAACATGCAGTTATCTTTCTCAGCATTTTTTGCTACCCTAACACAAGAATTCTGGCAAAATAATATGGTGATTGCTATTCTTTCCCCTACACCTATGTCATTTACTTGTCAGTACACAAAATCATGCTTCTGATGAAGCAGAAATAAATGTAGAAAAATCAACTTCCCTGTCCTATTGTGGCTGTGTCACTCAAGACACTGACATGGCATAACATGAGCTTGTTTGATAAACTGCTGGAGTCAAGAACAAATTACTACCATTTAGCCAGAGCAGGACAAGTCGTTTCAGGACATTGCCTCGGGGGATGTCAATTTTAGAAGAGGAAGGATAAAACTCAAGTTAGGGAGCTGGTTCTTTGTTCAGTGTTGGTGAATTTCCTGGACAATGTTTAAGCCAGAAGTGACAGGTGGCATAGAAGAGTAAACCACACTTTGAGAAAGCAGACGGTGTATAAGCATCCCCAACTTCATATTTCTGCCACCAAGGACATTACCACATAGGTCACTGCTCACATCTGAAGAGATGTCACTTCAAGCCCTAACCAACGGATAATTGTCAACAACCACTCTTAGTAACATAACTATGAAACTGATAAATATGTGAATCTGTTCCTTCTTAAATTCTGTATTAGGGTTTTCCAGTGGTGATGAACCTCTTCATGAACCACAGCCTTGTCGTGAAGAAGGCGCTTGTGTAACTTAATGAAGCCACGAGCCATGCAGTGCTCAGCTACCCAAGACGGATAGGTCACAGTGAAGAGTGCTCACAAAATGTGGTCCACTGGAGGGGGAAATGACAACCCATTCCAGTATTCTTGCCACGAGAACCCCATGAACAGTATGAAAAGGCAAAAAGGTATATGACACCAGAAGATGAGCCCTCCAAGCCAGCAGGTGCCCAATATGCTACTGGAAAGAGCAGAGGGCAATTACTAATAGCGCTAGAAAGAATGAGGCAGTTGGACCAAATTAGAAATGACGCTCAGTTTTGGATGTGTCTGGTGGTGAAAGTAAACTGCGATGCTGAAAAGAACAATACTGCATAGGAATCTGGAATGTTAGGTCCACGAATCAAGGTAAATTGGGTGTGGTCAAGCAGGAAATGGCAAGACTGAATACTGACATCTTAGGAATCAGCAAACTAAACTAAATGGAAATGGGCAAATTTAATTCAGATGACCATTATATCTATTACTATGGACAAGAATCCCTTAGAAGAAATGGAGTAATCTTCACAGTCATCAGGAGACTCTGAAATTCAGTACTTGGGTGTAACCTCAAAAACAAGAGAATAATCTTGATTCCTTTCCAAGGCAAACCATTCGATATCACAGTAATCCAAGTCTAGGCTGTATATTGTCACTTTGTTTATTTAACTTACATGCAGAGTACATCGTGCAAAATGCCAGGCTACATGAATCACAAACAGGAAACAAGAAAAATATCAACAACCTCAGATATGCAGATGAAACCACTCTACAGGCAGAAATTGAAGAGGAACTAAAGAGTGTCTTGATGAGGGTAAAGAGGAAGGTGAATAAGCTTGCTTGAAACTCAACATTAACAAAACTAAAATCATGGCATTCAGTCCCATCGCTTCATGGCAAACATATGGGGAAAAAGTGGAACTGGTGAGAGACTTTATTTTCTTGGGCTCCAAAATCACTGCAGATGTGACTGCAGCCATGAAATTAAAAGACGTTTGCTCCTTGGAAGAAAAGCTATGACAAACCTAGACAGCATTTTACAAAGCAGAGACATCACTTTGCTGACAAAGGTCTGTATAGTCAAAGCTATGGTTTTTCCAGTAGTTATGTACAGATGTGAGAGTTGGACCATAAAGAAGGTTGAGCCACCAAAGAATTGATGCTTTCGAATTGTGGTGCTGGAGAAGAATCTTGAGAGTCCCTTAAACAACAAGGAGATCAAACTAGTTAATCCTAAAGGAAATCAACACTGAACATTCATTGGAAGCACTGATGCTGAAGCTCCATCACTTTGGCCACCTGATGAGAAGAGCTGACCCATTGGAAAACACCCTGATGCTGGGAAAGACTGAAGGAAAAGAGGAGGGGTGGCAGAGGATGAAATGGTTAGATAGCATCACTGACCAACTCAATGGACATGAATTTGAGCAAACTGCCCGAGATGGAGGAGGACAGGTGAGCCTAGTCTTCTGCAGTCCATGAGTTTGCAGAGTTGGACACAGCTTAGCAACTGAACAATAACAACAACAACGGTAATGAAATTATCTGGTAAGAAAAACACTTCTATTTCTGCCAAAGAAATGGCCCCGACTCCCTTCCGTGATACTGAAATGTCCAGCAAGGCTTCTATCATTCAAAAGAGTTTGTTCTGTGTTTTCCTGGTACCAGCATAACAAAGTCAACACAACTGGTTGCTTTTAAGGTGAGTAACTACCTCCTCAGTGAGCATATAGGTCCAGAACAGGCATAAGACTTCCTGAGAGCCTCAATTCATCTCTGTTCTTACCCTTGAACTTTTTCTTTTTTGGAAGATGCAGTCATGACAAATTTATTCATGCAAAAAACAGTGAAGGTGATTAAGAATACCTATGTCTTTCTGGAACTGAAGACATTTCAATTACTATCCTGACAAGATCATCCTGTAACTATCTTCAGAAACATATTTTTCAAACATATGTGTGTGAATAGTGAAAACCAAAGTAAAGTAACAAACCTAGATCAGGTCAAACAATCTAAACCCTCTTGGGCATTCTCATCTTAGAAGAGAGCTGCTTTTCCCTGACGGAGAAGGCAATGGCACCCCACTCCAGTACTCTTGCATGGAAAATCCCATGGATGGAGGAGCCTGGTGGGCTACAGTCCATGGGGTCACTAAGAGTCAGACATGACTGAGCGACTTCACTTTCATGCATTGGAGAAGGAAATGGCAACCCACTCCAGTGTTCTTGCCTTGAGAATCCCAGGGACAGGGAAGCCTGGTTGGGCTGCTGTCTATGGGGTCGCACAGAGTCGGACACGACTGAAGCGACTTAGCAGCAGCAGCAGCAGCAGCTTTTCCTTGATAACCACCTTGGCTGCACCTGGGCTTTTTGCTGTGCCTACTAATGTTTACTGAAGTGCAGGATCTTAATTTTTTTTTTTCCTGAATGGGCTCTTTTTTTTTTTTTAATTTTATTTTTTTAAATTTTATTTTATTTTTAAACTTTACAATATTGTATTAGTTTTGCCAAATATCGAAATGAATCTGCCACAGGTATACCTGTGTTCCCCATCCTGAACCCTCCTCCCTCCTCCCTCCCCATACCGTCCCTCTGGGTCGTCCCAGTGCACCAGCCCCAAGCATCCAGCATTGTGCATCGAACCTGGACTGGCGACTTGTTTCATACATGATATTATACATGTTTCATTGCCATTCTCCCAAATCTCCCCACCCTCTCCCTCTCCCACAGAGTCCATAAGACTGATCTATACATCAGTGTCTCTTTTGCTGTCTCGTACACAGAGTTATTGTTACTATCTTTCTAAATTCCATATATATGCATTAGTATGGTGTTTTTCTTTCTAGCTTACTTCACTCTGTATAATAGGTTCCAGTTTCATCCACCTCATTAGGCTTACTTCACTCTGTATAATAGCTTCCAGTTTCATCCACCTCATTAGAACTGATTCAAATGTATTCTTTTTAATGGCTGAGTAATACTCCATTGTGTATATGTACCACAGCTTTCTTATCCATTCATCTGCTGATGGGCATCTAGGTTGCTTCCATGTCCTGGCTATTATAAACAGTGCTGCGATGAACATTGAGGTACATGTGTCTCTTTCCCTTCTGGTTTCCTCAGTGTGTATGCCCAGCAGTGGGATTGCTGGATCATAAGGCACACAGAGCTAGAACAAATAATTTCACAATTTGTATGGAAATACAAAAAACCTCAAATAGCCAAAGCTATCTTGAGAAAGAAGAATGGAACTGGAGGAATCAACCTACCTGACTTCAGGCTCTACTACAAAGCCACAGTTATCAAGACAGTATGGTACTGGCACAAAGACAGAAATATTGATCAATGGAACAAAATAGAAAGCCCAGAGATAAATCCACGCACATATGGACACCTTATCTTTGACAAAGGAGGCAAGAATATACAATGGATTAAAGACAATCTCTTTAACAAGTGGTGCTGGGAAATCTGGTCAACCACTTGTAAAAGAATGAAACTAGAACACTTTCTAACACCATACACAAAAATAAACTCAAAATGGATTAAAGATCTCAATGTAAGACCAGAAACTATAAAACTCCTAGAGGAGAACATAGGCAAAACACTCTCCGACATACATCACAGCAGGATCCTCTATGACCCACCTCCCAGAATATTGGAAATAAAAGCAAAAATAAACAAATGGGACCTAATTAAACTTAAAAGCTTCTGCACAACAAAGGAAACTATTAGCAAGGTGAAAAGGCAGCCTTCAGAATGGGAGAAAATAATAACAAATGAAGCAACTGACAAACAACTAATCTCAAAAATATACAAGCAACTCCTACAGCTCAACTCCAGAAAAATAAATGACCCAATCAAAAAATGGGCCAAAGAACTAAATAGACATTTCTCCAAAGAAGACATACAGATGGCTAACAAACACATGAAAAGATGCTCAACATCACTCATTATCAGAGAAATGCAAATCAAAACCACTATGAGGTACCATTTCACGCCAGTCAGAATGGCTGCAATCCAAAAGTCTAAAAAGATCTTAATTTTAAAAAAATCTTACCTTCTTCATTGTCCAATGAAGCATGTTCTCTTTTGAGGCCTAAACTCTTTAACTATTCCCCATTTTTTCTTGCAACTGGCTGCAATCCCAGGGAGCTCCTTATATTCATCAGAGACTTTGGCACATGGTTTAAGGTCTTAATATTCAATCCAAGATCCTCAGTGACTATAATGTCCTTTGAAATGAACATCCAATGTTCTCCCTTACTCAGTGTAATGATCTTCACTTCCACTCGGCTTCGGTCACATGCATGGTCACCAAAACTCTGTTCCCTCTTTACTTGTTCACTTATTCCCTCACCAGCATCCCCCCCCCTCCATCTTTTCTGCTCTCTTCATTTCATAGTTCCTCTACACCTGTCCAACAACCTCATTAAGACTTTGACTCTCTGAAAAGTACCATTTTCTTTGGGTTGAACAAATCCTTTCAGCTTTACTCTTTTCTCTCTTCATCCTAGACATCATAGCATATCTCTTTAAACATGCTGTTGTTAATACCCACCGCTCCCCCAAATCTTTGCCCACCCTCCACATTCTCCTGCAAAATTTCAACCCAAGAATAATGCAGTGGTTTTCATTTCTATGCTACTATATACCTGTGCTAAATTCTGGGAAAATCCATGCGACTGCAGAATGGTGCTGATACAAAGTTCTGGGATCAATATCATTGGCACCTCAACACTGTCCAACTCTCCTACCACATCCACTTTTCCTTCAAATATTACCTATTCTTTCCAATCCAATATTATATACCAACCACCATTGGATTGGAAAGAATAGGTAATATTTGACTCATTGCCTCATTTACATTGGCTAATGCTGAGCCTGTGGAGAAGGCAATGGCAACCCATGCCAGTACTCTTGCCTGGAAAATCCAACGGGTGGAGGAGCCTGGTAGGCTGCAGTCCATGGGGTCGTGAAGAGTTGGACACAACTGAACGACTTCACTTTCACTTTTCATTTTCATGCTTTGGAGAAGGAAATGGTAACCCACTCCAGTATTCTTACCTGGAGAATCCCAGGGATGGGGGAGCCTGGTGGGCTGCCATCTATGGGGTCACACAGAGTTGGACATGAGTGAAGCGACTTAGCAGCAGCAGCATGCTTAGCCCATGAAGTGAGAACGCATTCAACATCATCTCCTCCAGTATTAACTTATTCCAACCCAAACCTCTGCCTCCCAAATTATTACAAGTGATGTATTTTCTCTGTATTCTGAGTTTCCCCTGTATTCTTGATTCTACTCTCACCCTCCTTATATATTTTATTAGATATTTCATTTCACACACAAACCTTTAAGCTTCCCCATTCCATTGGCTTCTACGCAGTGGTACACTGGAGTTGGTGCCTGATTCTAGGCATCTATATCTTTTATCTGCATTTAGTACTATTATACTTACAGCTTGACTTCAGTCATGGTGGGATTATGGTAACCAAGACAATGGCAAAAGGTACCAATCAGGGCTTCTGTTTCCCTTCCCTTCCCAGTGGTGCTGGTATGTCAGGGCACCATTGCACACAAGCCTGCTCAAAACAAACCAAACTAAAGTGCTGACAAAAAACCCTTGCATTTAGCATATCTCCTCTTCTAGTTATACTGCCCTCTCTCTCCTTTTATGTTCTGGCTACTTAAAAATGTGCAGTATACTCAATCATTCACTCCTAAATATGTCTTCAGTTCGTATCAGTTCTTCACTGAAGTTGATATTTTCAAGGCAATCAATAACCTCCTAGTTGATAAATCTAGTGGATATTTTTCAGAGTTTACTAACTTAATCTGTGGTATTTGACATTACTGGTCATTCCCTCCTTATAATTCTCTCTTGCCTTAGCTTCTAGAATATCACGATTTCCTAAATTGCCCCTTACCTCTCTGGCCAAATTTTTCTTAGGTTTTATTTTCAGGGACCATTCATTTGCCCACTTTTAACAAGTTCTTCTCCAGTGTTCTTTCCTCAACCCTTCTTCTCCTTCATTTATTTAATACCTTACTCATTTGAGTCTTACTCAATAGTCCGTGGCTGCTACTGCTGACAAAATTCTGATCACTCACAAAGTCATTTCTCTCCCATATCTACTTCATTTGTTGCATTTACAAGTGTACAATTGTCCATCTAGATGGTCCAATACACCAAGTACCTCTAACCCCAAACCCACCAAATTGAGCCCTTCAAATTCCTAGCTTAACCTGACACTTAATTCTGTGACAGGTAACAAAATGCTCTGGAAAATGATCCCATTTGATCCTTACAACTATCTAGTAAAGTAGGTATCATCCTTTTCACTTTATAGATGAGGTGATTGGTATTTGAGATATTAAGCAATTTTCTCAGGTCACATTTTTAATATATAGTAAACCAAGTCTGGAAACTAGATTTGGTGTCTGTAAAGCCTTGACTCTTAACTACTATGATGCATTGCCTTAATCATTAAGCCTTAATGCTTTTAGGCTCAATGATTGTTTTTCCTTGTCTCTTCATCACCACTGTCACTACCTTGGTTCAAATTCTCTTCTCATGTTGGCTTTGCTACAGAAGTCTCTTTCTTACTTTCACACACCTAGTCTTGACTCTCTCTAGTCTGTCTTCCACACTGCAGCCAAAGAAAGCTTATGAGATCTGCTCATAACACACACCACTCAAAAGTTTAACTATAGGGGGTAATTTAAATCTGAATATCCCAGAATGTCCTGATTTTGTGTTCTCATCTCATTGTCTTATTGAGATCATAAGCTAACAAGACACCCCTTTGCTGGGAGGTTGTTTGTTTTCCTGATAGAAGGGTCATCTGCATAGTCAATTATGGGGAGAAGATCATCTCAGAAAAGGAAATGAGAGCCAATAACTTTATAACTGGGGGAAGAAAGACATGATCTTACTTCAGAATTTTGGACTTTAATTTCAAAAAGCATCTAAATGGGTAAAATCACTCCTGTTGGTGAATATAAGCCAATCCTTGAAACCTGGTGGTATTTTCTAGGTAAGTAGTGATACACCTTGTTATAGATTCTGTGAGGATGAGTGTGGGTTTGGGGGCTCCAAAAGTAATTACTTTGGGGTAGTTTCAAGTTCAGTTCAGTTCAGTCATTCAGTCGTGTCCAACTCTTTGCAGCCTCATGGAATGCAGCACTCCAGTCTCCCCTGTCCATCACCAACTCTCAGAGCTTGCTCAAACTCATGAGTTTTAAGTTAATCTCTGTTATAATTCTCTTTTCTTTCCCCTAAACTTCAGTATAGTCTTCTAAAAGAGAAAAAAATGTCTCAGTTATCCTCCTGGGGAATTAAGATTAAGGTCTCTGCCCACTCTTGAGGATAGCATCCCAGTCCTGGCAGTAGAATGAACACAAGATTGGTCAAACGGACAGTTAAGGTGGAAGATGAAAGGCAGTCAAGATGCATTTGTGAACCATGAAGTTGCCCAAGCTAGAACTGGAAGAGTTTTTTTTTTTTTTTTCAATTTCTATTGGGGTATGATTGAGTTACAATGTTGTGTTAACTTCTGCTGTACAGCAAAGCGAATCAGCTTAACATATTCATATATCCCATTTTCTCTGGATTTCCTTTCCATGTTACCACATGGAGTTCCCTGTGCTATTCAGTAGGTTCTCATAGTTATCTATTTTATACATAGTATCAATACTGTATATATATCAATCCCAACCTCCCAATTCTACCCACCATCTATTCCTGCCCTTGGCATCTACACATTTGTTCTCTACATCTGTGTCCTATTTCTGCTTTCAAATAGGTTCATCTATATCATTTTTCTAGATTCCACATATATGTGTTAATATATGACATTTGTTTTTCTCCTTCTGAGAAAGAGAAAAGTCATTCTTGGTATGTGATCAGATTTGTGCTTGGAATATATCAGCTCAGCTAAGTTGTGTAAGATAGACTGAGAGGCAAGGGAACCAAAGTAGGCAAGATTACAAGGTAGGAGGCTTTGATAGTGGTCCTGGCTGGAGATGAATTTTGGACAGATTACTAAAGGAGAGACATATGCTGGTTTGATACTCAGGAGGTAAAATCTGTAGGTCAAGGTGATGGGTAAGATATGGGAGTGTGACGATTAGGGTGGGACCAAGAATGACTTTCATATGGAATATCAAACCAGCATATTTTTATCCTTTTGTAATCTGTCTCTCTTCATCTCCAGCCAGGACTGCTATAAAAGCCTCTACCTTGGAATCTTGCCAGGACTGCTATGAAAGTCTTGACTCTTGTTCACTTGCCCCTCAATCTATATTATATAACTTAACGGAGTTGATATATTCCAAGCACAAATCTGATCACATACCCTTGGTTTAAAACATTCCAGTTTTTTCCTACCTCTTGTGATACTGCTGCAGCTTCATTCCCCATGAGGCTTTACCTGACTTCTATACTGTATTTGTGCAAATTCTGGCCTTTTTTTCCCTCCCCAGTCTTGTGCCCATAGTCCCCTCCCACCCCAGGACCTTGGCACAAGCTTTCTTCCACATCTGCTTTTCTTTCTTCACCAAGGTAATGATGACTTAATCATTCTGATCCCAAATCAAATGAAGCTTCCACAAAGAAATATTCCCTGAATATTCCTGATCACTCAAGTCCCCCTACTGTCAGCTTTCAGAGCACCCTACTCCTCCACCTCTCTTTTGAACATTATCAAATATGCAGCTTTATGTTTGGGTGATTAGTAACATTTGTTTCTCTCTTTAGAAGGTGACCTCCACGAAGGATGGTCACCTTCTTGCTCATAATTACACTCCCGAGTTGCATATGTCATGCTAGCTGTGCTGGTCCCATAAATATTTACTGAATGAATGAATGCAGACCTTGGCAACTTCCAGTTTTTCAGGTAGGGAAACTAGTAGACTAGGTTCTCTTCAGCAAGCAGAGGACACTTCTAAACCAGGAAATTAAGGCCTTGACAGAGCTACAGTTTGATTTAATAAACATTGCTGGTTAGATACAGCAGATGAGTTACTCAAGTGATATAAAAGAAATCTGTTGTTTTAACGGTATGTATAGTCTCGAGATCAAGATTTAACATCATAAAGAGCTGTATATATTTCTCCAGTTTTTTGCTTAGTCCATGTTCTATGTAGACTATATCAGAACATCATCATTTATGCTTAAATAGAGTGACCATATAGTTTATCATCCAAACTGGGGCATTTGTTGGTGAAAAGGGTAATATTAATAATTATATCAGGATAACACAGGTGGATTGTGGAGGTCCTTGGCAAACTAGGACTCATGGTCATCCAAGTTTTAGCTGACAAAGAATAAAATAGGTAAATATTAAATTCTCTGAGTGTGTGGAACTGTGTTTGGAGTCACAGAATGGACAAATCCATTACACAAGAAGGCTTCTTACAATATGGTGTTGGCAGCCATAGAAAGCAAACTCATGGTTACCAAGGTGGGAGTAAGGAGGAATAAATTGGGAATTTGGAATTAACAGATACACACTACCCTACATAAAATAAACAACAAGGACCTACTGTAAGAGAACTACATTTAATATCTTGTAATAAACTATAATGTAAAAGAATTTGAAAAAGATATCTATATATATATATATGTATATAACTGAATCTCTGCTGTACATGTGAAACACTTAAATCAACTGTAGTTAAAAACAAAACAAAACAAAATAAACAGCAAAAATCATGTAGTGTGGGTGTTTATGCAAGCTACTGAATAAGTAATGTATTTCCAATAATGCATTGCTGATAACATAATTGCATTAATCATTCTATATTTTATCTGGATCTTATTTTTTTATTTGAACACCATGACAAACCAGTTCCTCAAAAGGCACTTAACTGAGCACTGGACCAGGCACAACTGCAGATGTGAAGGAAGCACAAGATACTGGTCACTCTGTAGAGTGGACAGTTTAACGATAAGGCAAGTGGCACTGCCCGCATTTACAGATGGAGAAACTAGCACCCAGGACTCAGAAATGACTTTGGTAGAGTTATGCAGACAGTAAATCACAGAGCTGGAATTGTA
This sequence comes from Bos taurus, assembly GCF_002263795.3. Classification (NCBI taxonomy): domain Eukaryota; kingdom Metazoa; phylum Chordata; class Mammalia; order Artiodactyla; family Bovidae; genus Bos; species Bos taurus. The sequence goes on along the minus strand of NC_037355.1, from coordinate 12,506,575 downwards.
ATTCAATCTCTGACTTCCAGTTCAGAGTTCAGTTTATTCTGCTAAACTACCGAAATGGAGACAGCACCCTTAACTGTGTTTTATGCTTTTGTCCACTACCACACAGAAATGCCCATGAAGAATGTTTACACAATCTCTGCAGAAGCAGTCTGTGCCCAGGCTCGGCAGGCAGAGTTTGTATTGCCTGTGTGGACTTCCTTTCTAGGCACCGGGAACTGGCCCTGTGACAAGGATTTAATGGGGCTTTAGAATGCCAAACACATTTCTGATTGGCTCGTCATGTATCATAATCATGTTTAAATCCTGGGTAAATTAAAAGGCCAAAAATATGCCCTTTTATTTTATGGTCAAATTCCACTTCAGGGGAGTAATGAAATAGTCCAGATTTAGCTACACTCGGGGATCAAACTATGTCTACCACACAAAACAAGGTTATCTGTCCATGATGGAACATTTTACTTTATCATTAACAGATGAATTCTAATTTACTGGTGCTTTGCGGGTATCCTCAGTCTTTGCAAAATAGATTTATCACTGTTGTCAGGTTCTTAAAGGAAACTGCTTTTGAGATTGTGATTGTGGTGAGAGAGGCAATATGCCATCATGCTTGTATTCTATATGTTGGCAAGAGGAGCTCATTAAAATGCTAAGTATTTTTTAATAATCACACATATCCTCCCACTTACAAAGACCTTTAAGTTTTTATTCATTCTAACCATAGAGTGCTATTAGTATATGATCCTACTGATCAACTCAGGTTAATTTTGATATTTTTAGTTTTTTAAAATCATGTATTTCACTTATTTTACACAAGTATTTCCAAGGAAGAGATGACTTTCAGACAACCTAGTTTTCTTATCTGAGGAGAATTTTGTAAAGGGCAAAGGGAAAATTAAAATAGCTCACAAATCAATTAAGTCATTCAAATCACAACCAAGGATGCCCAAAATAGACTTCTAAAGTTGCCTGAAATTGATCAGGGACCAAGTTAACTGAGACAACAGAGACGATTAAAGTATTTTCTGTTTAGCATCTACAAAAATTTTGGTCTTGTGCTTGTGACAAAGATGAATAAGACTTGAGATAAAGGCAATTGCTCCCTTTCTGGATAGTCTGAGAGTTTCTCTTAAAGGGAGACCTTTGTTGGGAATATTTCTGAATAAGCTTGCTAGGGATAAAAACTGAGATCCTGAGGAGCCCAAGTCTATCAGGAGCTGCCCTGAGTAAGCTTTGGGGAAGGATCCGGCTGTAGCTTTTAAGGGGGATAGGGAGAAACAGGGACAGTGGCAGGGCACTGAGGATTTGTTGTGTTTTGTGACCCTTTCCTCATAATGCCTCAAATCTTTGATGAGTCATTAACTAAGCTCATCAAATTCTGAAGAAAGTCAATTTTTTTTTTTTTTTTGGTCTGGAAAATTGAGAAGGGGCTGAGTGGTGAGTCTGGTAGGGAATTACTGAGACACACTGAACTTGGAATGAAGACTTTGGTGACTGAACAGATATTAACTCGAATAATTCTCAGGACTTGTGGGGAGAACTCTGGACTCTAGCACAATGCAAAGCTAGATCTGAGTGAATCAAGTTTACCAAATCTCAGAGCAGCAGAAAAATTTCAACTTGTTACAGACAGAATCTATGCATGGCCCCAAAGCCTCATGGAGTGGAGGGAAAGACAGACAGATGGGCAAGCAATGAACTAAACTGAAATAATCTCACCTGTGCTAAAGTGATCACATTTACACAATGCAATGGGGGTCCCCAACAGGCAGGCACTTATCTCACCTGAGGACTCAGATGGCATTTTTGTAGCATGAGTGGTTAAATAATTGTGAAAACTGAGACCAGTATTACTTCCATCCCCTAAAATAAAGCCAAATAAAACCAGAAAAGAAAAGGATGGGCTTTCCCAGCAGAGGATAGAGCATGAATGAGGATGAACAGGAAGACAAATAGGTTGTCTGGGGAATAGTGAAAAATGCTGCTTATATGAATGAGAAGTGCTCAGAGACAGGCTGTATTTTTTGTCTTTATGCATAGAAAGGAGTGATTTCTCAAGAATGAGACACAAGTACATTTTATTAAATTACTTTATCTAAGTGTGATTTTCAGTTATAGTTATCAAACTCACTGTACTATACCTGGCTAAATAATTAAATAATATGCAGTAAATTATTTGAATTCACATGCTTAATAGAGGCCTGTTTTGGAAGTGAACCTCAGGACACCCTCTTCCCATCTCCTTTCCCATATGTCATGTAAGACCCACAACACATCTATCTCTGCAGTGTTAACAATCTCAGTCATTCACAATGTTATGTTATTTCTTAGTTGCAGATGTATTTTCTTTCATTATCTGCCTAGGACATGGACATGAAATTGCTAAGACTTTATAAAATCTCTGTCCAACTTAGATCATGGAATTTTGCAATGATTGATCTTGAGTGATTTGAATACAGTTATACATGACTCAAACACCCTCTTCCAACAACACAAGAGAAGACTCTATACATGGACATCACCAGATGGTCAACACTGAAATCAGATTGATTATATTCTTTGCAGCCAAAGATAGAGAAGCTCTATACAGTCAGCAAAAACAAGACCAGGAGCTGACTGTGGTTCAGACCATGAACTCCTTATTACCAAATTCAGACTTAAATTGAAGAAAGTAGGGAAAACCACTAGACCATTCAGGTATGACCTAAATCAAATCCCTTATGATTATACAGTGGAAGTGAGAAATAGATTTAAGGGCCTAGATCTAATAGATAGAGTGCCTGATGAACTATGGAATGAGGTTCGTGACACTGTACAGGAGACAGGGATCAAGACCATCCTCATGGAAAAGAAATGCAAAAAAGCAAAATGGTTGTCTGGGGTGGCCTTACAAATGGCTGTGAAAAGAAGAGAAGCGAAAAGCAAAGGAGAAAAGGAAAGATACAAGCATCTGAATGCAGAGTTCCAAAGAATAGCAAGAAGAGATAAGAAAGCCTTCTTCAGCAATCAATGCAAAGAAATAGAGGAAAACAAGGGATCTCTTCAAGAAAATCAGAGATACCAAAGGAATATTTCATGCAAAGATGGGCTCGATAAAGGACCCATGGTATGGACCTAACAGAAGCAGAAATGGTATGGACCTAACAGAAGCAGAAGATATTAAGAAGAGGTGGCAAGAATACACAGAAGAACTGTACAAAAAAGATCTTCACGACCCAGATAATCATGATGGTATGATCACTGACCTAGAGCCAGACATCCTGGAATGTGAAGTGGGCCTTGGAAAGCATCACTACGAACAAAGCTAGTGGAGGTGATGGAATTCCAGTTGAGCTATTCCAAATCCTGAAAGATGATGCTCTGAAAGTGCTACACTCAATATGCCAGCAAATTTGGAAAACTCAGCAGTGGCCACAGGACTGGAAAAGGTCAGTTTTCATTTTAATCCCAAAGAAAGGCAATGCCAAAGAATGCTCAAACTACCGCACAATTACACTCATCTCACACTCTAGTAAAGTACTGCTCAAAATTCTCCAAGCCAGGCTTCAGCAATATGTGAACCGTGAACTTCCAGATGTTCACGCTGGTTTTAGAAAAGGCAGAGGAACCAGAGATCAAATTGCCAACATCTGCTGGATTATCAAAAAAGCAAGAGAGTTCCAGAAAAACATCTATTTCTGCTTTATTGACTATGCCAAAGCCTTTGACTGTGTGGATCACGATAAACTGTGGAAAATTCTTCAAGAGATGTGGAAAATTCTCAAGAGACCACCTGATCTGCCTCTTGAGAAATCTGTATGCAGGTCAGGAAGCAACAGTTAGAACTGGACATGGAACAACAGACTGGTTCCAAATAGGAAAAGGAGTTCGTCAAGGCTGTATACTGTCACCCTGCTTATTTAACTTATATGCAGAGTACATCATGAGAAACGCTGACTGGAAGAAACACAAGCTGGAATCAAGATTGCCGGGAGAAATATCAATCACCTCAGATATGCAGATGACACCACCCTTATGGCAGAAAGTGAAGAGCAACTCAAAAGCCTCTTGATGAAAGTGCGAGTGGAATATGAAAACTTGGCTTAAAGCCCAACATTCAGAAAACGAAGATCATGGCATCCGGTCCCATCACTTCATGGGAAATAGATGGGGAAACAGTGGCTGACTTTATTTTTCTGGGCTCCAAAATCACTGCAGATGGTGACTGCAGCCATGAAATTAAAAGACGCTTACTCCTTGGAAGGAAAGTTATGACCAACCTAGATAGCATATTCAAAAGCAGAGACATTACTTTGCCAACAAAGGTCCATCTAGTCAAGGCTATGGTTTTTCCTGTGGTCATGTATGGATGTGAGAGTTGGACTGTGAAGAAGGCTGAGCACCGAAGAATTGATGCTTTTGAACTGTGGTGTTGGAGAAGACACTTGAGAGTCCCTTGGACTGCAAGGAGATCCAACCAGTCCATTCTGAAGATCTGCCCTGGGATTTCTCTGGAAGGAATGATGCTAAAGCTGAAACTCCAGTACTTTGGCCACCCCATGCGAAGAGTTTACTCATTGGAAAAGACTCTGATGCTGGGAGGGATTGGGGGCAAGAGGAGAAGGGGACGACAGAGGACGAGATGGTTGGATGGCATCACTGACTCGATGGACGTGCGTCTGAGTGAACTCCGGGAGTTGGTGATGGACAGGGAGGCCTGGCATGCTGCGATTCATGGGGTCACAAAGAGTTGGACATGACTGAGCAACTGATCTGATCTGATCTGATTTGATACATGATATATAGATATATAGAGAAAGAGTGTTTACCTTTTAGCATTTAATTTGGCTTTTAAATTGTTTCATTCACAAACTTGTCCTGAGTTCCCATGACAAGTTCAACAAGATAAACCAGACTTCGTGGTCAGTGATGATGAAAAGTAATTGCCATTATAAGAAACATCATCAGCTTCTTTTCTATCTGGCCATGGTATAGAAGGGCTGCATAGTTTGTTTTATTTGCACTTCATGATACAATGGCATTTCATGCCAAATGCCAATTAACATCATTTTAAACTTGATATGAATGTTGTTTTGACTTATGGTATTGACTTTTTAAAAACAATTATGTTTTCTAACTTCTCTTTTTGAAATTTTATTTATTTTTAATTGGGGGATTATTGCTTTACAATGTTGCATTGGTTTCTGCCATATATCAACATTAATCAGTCATAGGTATACTTTTGAACTTCCCACCCACCTCTCATCCCATCCCACCCCTCTAGGTTGGCCCAGAGCAATGGGTTGAGCTCCCTGCATCACACAGCAAATTACCTCTGGCTATCTCTTTTATGGGCTTCTATTTTACATATAGTAATAAACACTTAGGCATTAAAGATAAAATTAAACAAGTAGCTTTGCTACCAGGCAATCATTTGTCAATAATAAGGAATTTAGATGCACCACTGGTTACCTCTTTAAACTTATTTGAAATATAGTTACTTAACTAGAACTTCACAGCAAATTTTTTAAAAATGCCAGAAATTGCCTCTTAAGTTAGAGAATTCTTAAAAGCTTGTCCTTGTCAACAATTATTCCCAATAGCAGCCAATACAGTTTAAAGGGTTCCTTAAATGGAGGAGCCTGGTGGGCTGCAGTCCATGGAGTCGCTACGAGTTGGACACGACTAAGTGACTTCACTTTCATGCATTGGAGGAGGAAATGGCAACCCACTCCAGTGTTCTTGCCTGGAGAATCCCAGGGACGGCGGAGCCTGGTGCGCTGCCGTCTATGGGGTCGCACAGAGTCGGACACGACTGAAGTGACTTAGCAGCAGCAGCAGCAAACGCCTCTTAGCAGCTCCAGGTCTATAAGATGGATTTCATTCATTCATTTATTCACTTATTCACTCATTCATCATCATTTCAACAAATATGGAGTCCCAATCACACAACAAGGATTGTTCTAGCTTGGACTATAGGGATAAAATAATTGATTAAAAGGAATTGTATTCTAGAGGGCAACACAAAATTGCAGCAAAATTAATACAATAACATTAGCTGCTTTACTGAAAAAATAAAGCAGGGAATGTGTGTAAAAGGAGCAATTGTCTGGAGTATGACTATTTTAGACCTAGTCACCAGTGAAAGCTGCCTGAGGGTGCAGATATTTGAGCAGACCCTTGTTCACCAGGGGGCAGTCTGTAAAAGCATTCCAGACAGTGGGACCTGAGAGAGCAAAGTCCTGGGGTGAGAATCAGCTTCACAGATTCAAGAAGCTGCAAGGTCAGTGTGACTGTACTAGGTGTGAGTGTTAAAACTTTTGATGAATATTGGATTTAGTTGCAGAAAAACAGAATGTAAGAAGAAGCATTATATTCTTAAAAATATAAAAATAACTAGGCAGGACTAGATAGAAAGGAGTTTTGGAAACTTTACTTTTTTTTAAGTTGGAAATTTCTTTCTGGCAACATGGACCTTGAAGGCTGGTTGATGTTACTGAACTTGTCATGGGATCACAGGAATGAACTATTATGAATGGAACAATTTAACAGCCCAACAAAGGATAAAGATAAATAAGCTCAAGTCTATCTTTAGCCTTCAGGGTCAGAAACCACTTCTATACCCAAGGTGGAAGACAAACTCAGAGACTCTAAAAGTTATTTAATTAACTATTCTAGCCCTTTTGCCTCTGAGGAGTAGCTACCTACTTAAGTTACCTTGCATATTTCATAAAAGGAACTCAAATATGTATCTTACAAGTTCATAAACACCACTTCCAAGAAGCAGGAAAAACTTTTTTGTCTATTTTTTGCTTAAATCCTCAAAGTAATATTCATTTGGATATCCTAATCTCTCAGAAAATTAATTTTATCCTTTCTTTATATTTAAGCTAATATTGTAGGTTTATTTTCTTAAGAAATCCAGACACAGTCCTATTAACTCTGTTAAAATGTCTTTCTAATTTGAAATATATTTTCTTTCTTGGTTCCAGGAAGTGGAAACCTGAACAATCAAACCTCAGGAATTATATTCTCAGGCAAGACACAGAACATGAAATCTTAGTGAAGATAAGAAAGAACTTGCTGCATGGTTATTTATAATTTTGAAAATACAGAAACATTGAGATTACTATAAATGCCTAAAAATAGAGAAAATTTAATAAGATGAAAGACTATTTTCTGAAATATAACTAATAAATGAATTATAAATTTAATTAAGCAATGTAAAAGTCCATACCATAATGGGAAATTTAAGGTTTCCGAATACAATGTCTATAAACGTTTATACATACTCTGATTATAAATAGGAAAAAGGATAAAAATGTCAACAGCTGAGGGAAATCATGATTTCTTTCCTATTTTCTAAAAAAAATTATGTAGTGTTCTATTGCTAGGATTGTTTTTTTGCTTTGTCTCCTGGTCCATAAAGAAAGGAATTATTACGTAGACTCACACATCCTGCAGGCCACATTCTTTCCCACATTCCAGAATTACTACATTCAGATGCTGCTATGGTATATAGTCTTCAAGATGAGTATTTCATTTAACAAAATATTCCAGAGCATTTATTTACCAAGTTAGACACAGATCGAAAGAAAAAACTAAAGTTGTACATATAAAAGCACTTACTGTCTATAATTGTATAAAAGATTATTGCAAGGGCACGGTTACCCAATACTTTCTACATTAAGTGATCCCAGGGTATGTTTATCTATCTATGATTAAGTTTAGCTTCAGAATCAGGGATAAAGTGGGATAAGTGAAGGTATTTAATTACTGTTTTGTTTTCTGCACTCTCAACAGAATAATTGCTGACAAACTCTGTTGCCCAGAAAATGTCTATTGGAACTTTGGCGTACAAAAAAATTCAAAAGCAATGAAAAAAGGAGGATGTTTTGTTTACGTCTTATTTCAAAACCAGTGCTTCCTTATGAGTCTGTCTTTGCAGGCCCAATATTATACGTCTGCATTAAAAGTTTAGGATCATTGCTTAAGTTCTTCAAACAAACAGTACTGGTATATGCATTTGAAAATGTCGACTTTATTTACAACTAAAACAAGTATTAAGATCTCATTAATCAGAACTTCTGGGTTTGCAAAGCTAAACAGAACTGAAGGAAACTTTACACAAGCAATAGTTACCATTTCTGCTAAGAATCATCACAGTGCCACAAAAGCTGTGGGTTTTTCTATCCACAGATTCAGATGAAATCTTTTATTATCTAGTTAAATTTTTTCAGCTTAAGATAGCAAGTCAGTCTAGGCACACGTTTAAATCTATGGGGAATAACATCTAGAATCCTTCTGCTTATGAAAATTAGAATTCATAATAATGAAAGAGTTATGTAACACTGTGCTCTTTATATAGCTTATTCCACCTAATCCTCCAAATAACTAGTTGACATATTTATCCCCACCTTACATAGCACATTAACCCAAGCATGTAGGATTAGTTCATTTGTCCAAAGTCACCCAGAAAATCGCTTGTGCAGCTCTATGTAAGGCTGCCTGCCAGACTCCAAACTCTTCCCTTCTTCCACTTCTTTATGCTGCCTTCACTTTCCTCACGTATGTTGAAAACTATCATTTGGTTTCTATACATTTTTACAAAATACTTATGATAATAAATTTAGTTTCTGTGTGTATCCCCTTAAGTGAAAGTTGCTCAGACATGTCCAACTCTTTGTGACCCCAAGGAATAGTCCATGGAATTCTCCAGGCCAGAATACTGGAGTGGGTAGCTGTTTCTTTTTCCAGAGGATCTTCCCAACCCAGGGATGGAACCCAGGGCTCACGCACTGCGGGCAGATTCTTTACCTGCTGAGCCACAGGAGAAGTCCAAGAATACTAGAGTGGGCAGCCTATACCTTCTCCAGGGGATCTTCCTGACCGAGGAATCGAACCAGGGTCTCCTGCATTGCAGGTGGATTCTTTTATCAGCTGAGCTACCAGAGAAGCCCCCTTAGCATTTTTCTATATCTGGCATATAAGTGCTAGCGTGCCTGTTGGTGCCTATGTGTGTGTGTATGTATGGGGCAGAGAAGTAATTACTTTTTTCCTAGATGCTAAGTTTCAAGGAGTTAGTGTAAATCCCACCCAATCTGCTTCATGGCTAGGAAATCCTACTCTTTGTAGCCTTTCAAGAAGACAGCCCATCTAACCCAGGAGATGGTATCTGACATCAGGTTTTCAGATATTAGCCTAGTGTTCAGTGGGGAAATAGTCTGCACACTGGGTCATGGATGGCCTTTCTGTGTTCAATGTCTTTTCCATCTCTTGGAAGTTGAAAGAAGGCATTATTTTCCTCAATGAAATTCCATCCATCTTATGATAAACTGACCATTCTCCCTATCCAAATTCCTCATCTCAAGAGTTAAGTTTTGAAAAATCTTTATTTATTGTTGCCTTCAAAATCATTTACATCTATTCTTTCTTTTACAATTTTGCATCCCAATTACATATATTAGCTTATTAGCTATTCTATCCCAAGGTAATTAAACATATTCACTCTGACCATATTGGTCACAGAGCTTCCCTCTGCGAATAATGTCTATGAATATCAAGGCCTCTTAATACATAAAGAGAATCTCTTTTCAGCCCAAACCGTCATTTTTATCTTCTTTACATACTGTCATGGTTTATAAAGGACAAGGATTTACATCCATTCCAAAAGATATGGTAAAGTCCTAGCAGGTCATAATCTGACTTTATTTGGAGACAGAGACTCACAGAGGTAATCAAGTGAACAGTGGGGTCATCTGGGTGGGCCTACGTCCAGTGACTAAGGGCCTCATAAAAAGTGAAAATCTAGACATAGCTAGACACACAGACATGGGAGAATGCCATCCTAAAGATGAAGGCAGAGACTGAAGAGATGCACCTACAAGCCCAAGAACATCAAAGATTGTTCGCAGACTTAAGAAGCTAAGAGCAGGCATGAAACAGACGATCCCTTCCAGCACTCAGAAGCAATCAACCCTGCTGACCCTCTGATGTTGGACTTCTGGCCGCTAGTATTCTGACACCATCAATCTCTGTAGTTTAAGTCCTTCAGTCTGTGGTTAGTTTTTACAGCAGTCCTTGGAAACTAAGACAAATATTGTTTGTTACTTAAGTTGCTAAGTTGTGTCTGACTCTTTGCAACCCCATGGATTGTTGGCCTCCAGGCTCCTCTGTCCATGGGGTTTCCCAGACAAGAATACTGGCATGGGTTGAAATTTCCTTCTCCATGTAATTTTCCCAATGCAGGGATCAAACCCAAGTACCATCACTGCAGGCGAATTCTTTACCACTGAGCTGCCTCGGAAGCACTACCTTGAACTATATTCATAGATGGTCATTTGCTTTTCCTCATACATGTTCCATCCTTTTCTCTCTTCCATATTTATTTGGAGAGCCTTTTCTTTTCATATATGTGTAAAGAATTTCTCATTAATGTTTATAATTAGCACGAAGATGATCTCCACATAAATTCTGTAAAACTCTAGCTGGAGTAAATTTATTTCCTCTATGTTCTCTCTAGCACCTTATTTGTATTTCATAATAAATATTACTAAATTCTCTCTTGCATTGTGGCTACTTGTATACATATCTCATCTCCCTCTAATAAATAAACCATGTCCTTTGAGACAAGGGCTACCTCTTCCTCCTTCTGGTATTGCTCATGATGTTGATCAAAGTGCTCTGTAGAGAGATGATGCTTCATATTTATTTTGCTACTTCAGTTGCACAAGAGAGATTTGGCTACTTGGGAAAAGGTTGCAAAGAACCATTTTCCTGCTTCTGTGATAAGAAATTAAAATATAATTTTGATTATTTATTATCTTTTCAACATTCTTTCAAATTATGTCTTCTTCTTGGATCTGGTTTACTGAAACTTCCCTTTCTGTAATCCATACAATTCAAATCACCATTCTGCAAAAAGGTCTTCTCTGACTGATTCATCAGTTAAATGGAACCATTTACATATAACCATTTACGTATACCATTTATGTATAACTCCCATGGCCAGCTCTTCATTGCTTGTTTTACCCACACTTCCCCACTGTAACAAGATGCAGAACCACTCTGAAGTTTGTACATACTTCTGAAGTATATGTGCAGCTCTTTCTGCTTTTTTTGTTATCTTCAAACTACTTGTACAGAAATCACAGCTGATAGAGATTATTTCCAAAAAAGCTGTGAAATGGTGTTTCAAAAACTTTATCTACAATCCTTCTTTAGGATGAACAAAGCTAAAGCCTCTGAGACCTTCATAAAATGTCTAAAGGACAAATGTTTATTACCATTCTGAAGAACTATTTCCCCAAAGTTCTTCCACTTCTTTCTAGCTGAAATGTCAAATTTTACATAAGAGTTGCTCCTGCATTAATTAATAACTAAGTTCTGAATAGAGTTGAATCTAACACATTTCAAGTGGATTCATCAATTAATTCTTACAAGATGACATTGTTACTTATTAAAGTGATATATACATATACACATACATATCAATTTATGTTACAATTTGATTAAACTATTTTCAGCCTAAATATTTGAACACAGGACCAATCCCAAAGAAAGGCAATGCCAAAGAATGCTCAAACTACTGCACAATTGCACTCATCTCACACGCTAGTAAAGTAATGCTCAAAATTCTCCAAGCCAGGCTTCAGGAATATGTGAACTGTGAACTTCCTGATGTTCAAGCTGGTTTTAGAAAAGGCAGAGGAACCAGAGCTCAAATTGCCAACATCTGCTAGATCATGGAAAAAGCAAGAGAGTTCCAGAAAAACATCTACTTCTGCTTTATTGACTATGCCAAAGCCTTGGACTGTGTGGATCACAATCAACTGTGGAAAATTCTGAAAGAGATGGGAATACCAGACCACCTGATCTGCCTCTTGATAAATTTGTATGCAGGTCAGGAAGCAACAGTTAGAAGTGGACATGGAATAACAGACTGGTTCCAAATAGGAAAAGGAGTACGTCGAGGCTGTATATTGTCACCCTGCTTATTTAACTTATATGCAGAGTACATCATGAGAAACGCTGACTGGAAGAAACACAAGCTGGAATCAAGATTGCCGGGAGAAATATCAATCACCTCAGATATGCAGATGACACCACCCTTATGGCAGAAAGTGAAGAGCAACTCAAAAGCCTCTTGATGAAAGTGAAAGAGGAGAGTGAAAAAGTTGGCTTAAAGCTCAACATTCAGAAAATGAAGATCATGGCATCTGGTCCCATCACTCCATGTGAAATAGATGGGGAAACAGTGGAAGCAGTGTCAGACTTTATTTTTCTGGGCTCCAAAATCACTGCAGATGGTGACTGCAGCCATGAAATTAAAAGACGCTTACTCCTTGGAAGGAAAGTTATGGCCAACCTAGATAGCATATTCAAAAGCAGAGACATTACTTTGCCAACAAAGGTTCGTCTAGTCAAGGCTATGGTTTTTCCTGTGGTCATGTATGGATGTGAGAGTTGGACTGTGAAGAAGGCTGAGTGCCAAAGAATTGATGCTTTTGAACTGTGGTGTTGGAGAAGACTCTTGAGAGTCCCTTGGACTGCAAGGAGATCCAACCAGTCCATTCTAAAGGAGATCAGCCCTGGGATTTCTTTGGAAGGAATGATGCTAAAGCTGAAACTCCAGTACTTTGGCCACCTCATGTGAAGAGTTGACTCATTGGAAAAGACTCTGATGCTGGGAGGGATTGGGGGCAAGAGGAGAAGGGGACGACAGAGGATGAGATGGCTGGACGGCATCACTGACTTGATGGACGTGAGTCTGAGTGAACTCCGGGAGTTGGTGATGGACAGGGAGGCCTGGCGTGCTGTGATTCATAGGGTCGCGAAGAGTCGGACACCACTGAGCGACTGATCTGATCTAATACTAAATTTAAATTTAATGATTATTATGTTTTCTTCTCAAAAAAGTAAGAAGACTTTGCTTTCTTTACCTGAAATAAGAGTACATATAATTAGGAAAAAAAAGAGAAAACAAAAGATTGATAGGTAATAGCCATCACCTGGCAGCCCTGAAGAATTTCTTGATTTGTACTGTAGTAATTTCTCACATCTCTACCAAAAACAATCAAATCAAATCATAATAGTAAATATTACTGTTTTTATGTTTTCCTTAACCTGATACCTCCTGAGTGTAACTGGGTCTGGAATTTCCTCACACTTTGCTTTTTTGCCCACAGGCACAGTAGCAGAGAAAGCTAAATCATCCAGTTAAGAGGATTTCAGTGTGTGGGAATATGTAATCTCCAGACAATTTAGATAGTTCCTCTGTCATCCTAGGAACCAGAAACTGATGTAAATTTGCAAGAGAATCAAGCAACAATGAGTTTCCCAGGGGAATAAAAAAATATGGCTTATCTATATTGCTCTTTTTATGTAAGATGGAACCTGATGCTGTGGCTAATTAGGGGCCTAATCAATATATCAATATTTTGGGGATGGTGATACAACTTTGAATTATTTATAACAACATAAAACAGAAGTAAGTTGTGTAAGAGTCTGGAATTTTGAAAGCACTTTAAGATTTTATCAATTCAACAACAACATGATAACTATTCAAGAGTGTAAATGTTGTTGAAATAAAAATATTATAAATCAGGACAAACAAAATAAGTTACACACTGCATGCTAGTTTTTTGAATGGAGACTCAAGTCTCCATAGCAATATATAACTCAAGTGTTGTTGCTGTTCAGTTGCTAAGCTGTGTCTGACTCTTTGTGACCCCATGGACTGCAGCAAGCCAGGTATCCCTGTCCTTCACCATCTCCCAGAGTTTGCTCAAACTCATGTCCATTGAGTTGGTGATGCCATCCAACTATCTCATCCTCTTTCGCCCCCTTCTCCTACTGGTCTCAATCTTTCCCAGCACCAAATTCTTTTCCAGTGAGTTGGCTCTTCACATCAGGATGCCAAAGTATTGGGGTTTCAGCATGAGTCCTTCCAATGAATATTCAGGGCTGATTTCCTTTAGGATTGACTGGTATGCTCTACCTGCAGTCCAAGGGACTCTCAAGAATCTTCTCCAATGGATTGAAATAAAATCTTAAAAATGTTACTGTGCAGCAAATGAGGAGAATTTTGTTTTTGTAAATGTTAGATATTGATTTAGTATGTGATAGGCGAAGGAAATGGCACCCCACTCCAGTACTCTTGCCTGGAAAATCCCATGGACAGAGGAGCCTGGTAGGCTGCAGTCCATGGGGTCACTAAGAGTCGGACACGACTGAGCGTCTTCCCTTTCACTTTTCATTTTCACGCATTGGAGGAGGAAATGGCACCCCACTCCAGTATTCTTGCCTGGAGAATCCCAGGGATGGGGGAGCCTGGTGGGCTACCGTCTATGGGGTCGCACAGAGTGGTACACAACTGAAGTGACTTAGCAGCAGCAGCAAAAGTAAAAACAAACAAACAAACAAACAAACAAAAACTGAGAAAAAGGCACTGTTTACTTTTCTAGACTTAAACTGAACACACACACACAATGTGTTGTGAGTGAACACTTGTGAAAGCTCAGAGAAGTGACTGTTATTCAGCAAAGGGAAGAATTTACATGCAGTTTTTAAAAGAAGAACTATACCCAGTGTGGGTTTCAGTAGTACAGAATCTGAACCCAGGTGGTTCAGTAGTAAAGAATCTGCCTGCTATGCAGGAGATGTAGGAGATGCAGGTTTGATCCCTGGGTGGGAAGATACCCTGGAAAAGGAAATGGCAACCCACTCCAGTATTCTTGCCTAGGAAATCCCATGGACAGAGGAGCTTGGCAGGAAACAGTCGATGGGATTGCAAACAGTCAGACACAATATAGTGACTAAACAACAACAACAACTCCCTGTGTCCTCCTTTGACAGGAATGCCAGAATTGAATCAAGATAGCCATGTTTGTGGGACAAGTAGACAGCTCTTCAGAAATATTGTTAGAAGAGTGGCAAATAAATCGATGACTCCCAAATATTGTCCTCAGCTTCAAATTTCACAGTCAATACATTAATCAAATTAATTTCACATTTAATCAGTGAGTCATTTAAGAACTGCATTCCCTTGCAAGATCATTGTATCAACCCAAGAGCAACATTTACCAAGCATCAACTAGAGGTTTAATGTTATTTCAGGAAAAGTAGTTTAAACCCAAAGTATTAACTGACACGGCCCCTCCATGTCATGGCTGAAGCCCCTTGCTTCAGCCCAGAAGCAGGGAATATAACACATGTAGAACTATTAAGAAAGAGATAACAGAATAATCATGACCTAGGCATCAGGAGTTGACTTAACGTTGGCCAGTGCAGACCAGGGTAAATAAATAATAGAGGAAAAGGGATTGAATCTGTCCTTTAAAGAATAGATAAGAACTGGCTGGTCAATAAGGAGAATAAAGAATATGCTATGCAAAAGAAAGAGCATGAACAAGAAAGGAGTCAGAATGAGCAAACATATTTAAGGATACAGAAGTCTAGGCTGCTTAGGACAATGGGTGAGTTTGAAAGAAAGGGGATCATGGAGGCCATGAACCCCAGATAGAAGAGTCTGCACTGCTAACTAGAGCCCATTAAAACATCAGAAGGTTTCCCTGGTAGTCCAGTGGTTAAGAATCCTCCTTGTAATGCAGGGGATGTGGGGTTCAATCTCTGGTGTGGGCACTAAGATCCCACATGCCTTGGAGCAACTAAGCACAGACACCATAAGTGGGGAGTCTAGGCACTGAAACTAAAGATCCCACATGACTCAATGAAAATCCCATCTGCTGCAACTAAGACCCAGTGGAGACCAAAATAAATGAATAAATAAATAATTTTTAAAAAGATCAGGAGTAGAGCAGACATGATGAGAGTGGTATTTTAGGAACATGGTTGGGTAATGATATGAAAAAATGGATTAAAAGAGAAAGAGCCAGCTAGCCAAACCAGTTGATTACTCACAAGATATAGGCTTAATTAGATGAGGGACCATTCCTTCCCAACCATGAGAATGAGTAGAAGAACCAGATAGCCATTTGAAAGGCAGACCTCCCACACCTCAGTGTCAAGTTTTGGTGAAGGAGGAAAGACTCAAAGATGAGAAGGGAGAGCTGGATTTGGGGGGAAAAAGAATATTTGCAGATCCCTGTTTCTAGGTACCTGCCGCAGTTTGGTCCTGTTCACCAGCTTATCAGCACATGACAGAGACAGAGCTTTCTTGCAGATAAAACAACCCTATATAATAGGACTGACAGATCCAGGACCAAAACATTCTCCAATTCTGCCCTGGTGGAATGAACTGAGGAAGAGATGAGCAGTTGTAATAAATGCACAGTCTTCAGCTTAGGTTCAGAAACCTAACTGCACAAGCAAAAGACAGCAGAGACCAGAAGAATAACATATTAATGCATATATATGGAATCTAGAAAAATGGTACTGATGAACCTATTTGCAGGGCAGGAATAGAGAGTCAGACATAGAAAATGGACCTGTGGACACACTGGTGAAGGGAAGGGTGGGATGAATTGAGAGAGTAGAATTGACGTATTTTACACTACAATGTGTAAAACAGACAGCTAGTGGGAAGCTGCTGCATAGCACAGGGAGCTCAGCTTGGTGCTCTGTGATGACCCACAGAAGTGGGATGGGGTGGTGGGAGGGAGGCTCAGAAGGGAGGAGCTATAAGTATAATTATAGTTGATTCAAGATGTTTTACGGCAGAAACAAACACAACATTGGAAAGCAATTACTCTTAAATTCAAAGGCTTCCCTGGTGGCTCAGTGGTAAAGAATATGCCTGCCAATGCAGGAGACATGAGTTCGATTCCTGGTCTGGGAAGATCCCGCATGCTGTGGAGCAACTAAGTCCATGGACTGAGAAGAGCAACTACTGAGCCCTCACCTTGCAACGACTGAAGACTGTGTGCTCTAGAGCCCATGCTCCACAACGAGAAGCCACCGCAGTAAGAAGCCCACACACCACAATGAAATGAGAGAAAAGCTCATGCAGGAACCAAGACCTAGCACAGCTACTAAATAAATAAAATAAAAAAAAGACAGCAGATAACTTACTCAAGAGGAATGTAAAGAGTGGAAAAAGGTCTTAGGAATTTAAGCTATTATTAATAAGACAAATGAAGAGTAAACAAAAGCTGAGAGGATAAATGGTTGATAAAAGTTCTACATTGATTTTAACCCACTAGTGACATGTAATGAAATGCAGGAGGTGACAGCTCTCTTTTCCTCCAAACTGTTCAGATCACCTACAATACTGACGTGAGTTGAGGAATCTACCCTTGAAGACAGGCCACAGAAATGCTTCCAAAAGTTGGCAGGTAACTTAGATGACTCATGACTTCTAGGCATAAGGAAAAAGGGGAGAACGCGCCAAATTAATGAAATAATGCCATTTGTGTCTTTCCTCTTTTCCTTTCAAATGCTCAAGGATCAAAGACTAGGCTGCAGGCTGTGGGTTTATGACATCTACTTTCATAGGAACAGGCCCACAGTTGAGAGCTGAGGCGACAGGATTGGTAATGGGACTCAAAGTCATATCCCACAGGGAGAGGGGATGGACTGATAACATTTATCCATGAGAAGGTGGATTCTATAGCTGTTTTCAAATTTCTGAAGGTCTTTAAGTCAAAGTGGAATTAGATTTGCTCTTCATGATTCCTTCAGAAGGTAATACCAGTATTAATAGGAAAGGTGTCAGGGTTTGGGGCTTGCTATTTGGGGCAGTTTTCCAACAGTCAGAGATGAATATCAATAAATGAGACTGGCTTGTGAGATAGTGAGCTTCCTAACACTGAAGGTTATTTAAGATTAAATGAACACTTTCTAAAGATGTTACAGAAGGAACAACATATATTAGATGGGATATTAGGTTAATAGCCTCGGAAATCCTCTGCACATCTAAGATTCCAGCATTATATAACATCAATTCTCAGGTAGGAGAGAATGGAAAAGAACATTGGTACCCTGACAGAAGGTACAGAATAAATTAAAAAAAACTGAAGGCATATGGATCCAAGCTTCTTTTTCCTTCTAGAGTGAAGCAAAATACAAGCCTGCTGAATGGGAAGAAAATTAAGAGAAGGGAAAGGAAAGATAAAATAAATTAAACGTCTTCACTATTTTCCTAAGGCTGGTTTCAAATTTAGCTGTGATATTCTAACTAACATTAAAGAGTTGTGATCATGTTTTTCTGTGCAGTGCTATAGGTTGAAAACATTCTTTTTTTTCACATTCTGTTTGGCTATATCAGTCAGTTTAGTCACTCAGTCATGTCCAACTCCATGGACTGCAGCACGCCAGGCTTCCCTGTCCATCACTAACTCCCGGGGTTTACTCAAACTCATGTCCATTGAGTCAGGGATGCCAGCCGACCATCTTATCCTCTGTTGTCCCCTTCTCCTCCTGCCATCAATCCTTCCCAGCATCAGGGTCTTTTCAAATGAGTCAGTTCTTCACATCAGGTGGCCAAAGTATTGGGTTTCAGCCTCAGCATCAGTCCTTCTAGTGAATATTAAGGACTGATTTCCTTTAGGATGGACTGGTTGGATCTCCTTGCAGTCCCAGGGACTCTCAAGAGTCTTCTCCAACACCACAGTTCAAATACATCAATTCTTTTGCACTCAGCTTTCTTTATAGTCCAACTCTCACATCCATACATGACTATTGGAAAAACCATAGCCTTGACTAGATAGGACTTTGTTGGCAAAGTAATGTCTCTGCTTTTTAATATGTTGTCTAGGTTGGTCATAGCTTTACTTCCAAGGAGTAAGCATCTTTAATTTTATGGCTGCAGTCACCATCTGCAGTGATTTTGGAGCCCCAAAAGATAAAGTCTGTCACTGTTTCTATTGTTTCCCCATCTATTTGCCATGAAGTGATGGGATCATATGTCATGATCTTAGTTTTCTGAATGTTGAGTTTTAAGCCAAGTTTTTCACTCTTCTCTGTCACTTTCATCAAGTGGCTCTTTAGTTCTTCCTCACTTTCTGCCATAATGGTGTTGTCATCTGCATATCAGAGGTTATTGATATTTCTCCTGGCAATCTTGATTCCAGCTTGTGCTTCATCCAGCCCAGAGTTCGGCACTCTGCAAATAAGTTAAGTAAACAGGGTGACAATATGCAGCCTTGACATACCCTTTTCCCAGTTTGGAACCAGTCCATTGCTCCGTGTCCAGTTTTAACTTTTGCTTTGTGACCTGCATCCATATTTCTCAGGAGGCAGGTAAGGTGGTCTGGTGTTCCCATCTCTTTAAGAATTTTCCACAGTTTGTTGTGATCCACACAGTCAAAGGCTTTGGCATAGTCAATAAAGCAGAAATAGATGTTTTTCTGGAACTCTCTTGCTTTTTCAACGATACAGTGGATGTTGGCAACTTGATCTCTGGTTCCGCTACCTTTCCTAAATCCAAGTTTAACATCTGGTCATTCATACAGCTCTAGTGGCTGTGAAGTCCAAGATCAAGGTATGAGCCAATTCAGGCTAATGAATGATCTCTCATCTTGGCTTGTAGATGGGTACCTTCTCATTAAGTCTTCCCAAGACCTCTTCGTGTTTGTATGAAGAGAGAATGAGCTCTTTGTTGTCTTTCCTTATAAGGGCACTACTAATGTTATAAAGGCAATGCCAAAGAATGCTCAAACTACTGCACAATTGCACTCATCTCACATGCTAGTAAAGTAATGCTCAAAATTCTCCAAGCCAGGCTTCAGCAATACATGAACTATGAACTTCCGGATATACAAGCTGGTTTTAGAAAAGGCAGAGGAACCAGAGATCAAATTGCCAACATCTGCTGGATCATGGAAAAAGCAAGAGAGTTCCAAGAAAACATCTATTTCTGCTTTATTGACTATGCCAAAGCCTTTGACCATGTGGATCACAATCAACTGTGGAAAATTCTGAAAGAGATGGGAATACCAGACCACCTGACCTACCTCTTGAGAAACCTATATGCAGGTCAGGAAGCAACAGTTAGAACTGGCCATGGAACAGACTGGTTCCAAATAGGAAAAGGAGTATGTCAAGGCTGTACATTGTCACCCTGCTTATTTAACTTATATGCAGAGTACATCATGAGAAACACTGGGCTGGAGGAAGCAGAAGCTGGAATCAAGATTGCTAGGAGAAATATCAATCACCTCAGATACGCAGATGACACCACCCTTATGGCAGAAAGTGAAGAACTGAAAAGCCTCTTAATGAAAGTGAAAGAGGAGAATGAACAAGTTGGCTTAAAGCTTAACATTCAGAAAACTAAGATCATGGCATCCGGTCCTGCCCCTTCATGGGAAATAGATGGGGAAACAGTGCGAACAGTGTCAGACTTTATTTTTTTGGGCTCCAAAATCACTGCAGATGGTGACTGCAGCCATGAAATTAAAAGACACTTACTCCTTGGAAGGAAAGTTATGACCAACCTAGATAGCCAGAGACATTACTTTGCCAACAAAGGTCCGTCTAGTCAAGGCTATGGTTTTTCCAGTGGTCACGTATGGAGGTGAGAGTTGGACTGTGAAGAAAGTTGAGTACCGAAGAATTGATACTTTTGAATTGGAGAAGACTCTTGAGAGTCCCTTGGACTGCAAGGAGATCCAACCAGTCCATTCTAAGGGAGATCAGTCCTGGGTGTTCATTGGAAGGTTCACTGACACTAAAGTTCATTACTAAAGCTGAAACTCCAATACTTTGTCCATCTCATGCACAGAGTTGACTCATTGGAAAAGACCCTGATGCTGGGAGGGATTAGGGGCAGGAGGAGAAGGGGACGACAGAGGATAAGATGGCTGGATGGCATCACCGACTCGATGGACATGAGTTTGAGTAAATTCCGGGAGTTGGTTTTGGACAGGGAAGCCTGGTATGCCTCGATTCATGGGGTCACAAAGGTTCGGACATAACTGAACTACTGAATTGAACTGAACTGAGTATTATGAGACCAGAGCCCCACTCTCAGGATTTCATCTAACCCTAATACCTCCCCGGAGACCTTATCTCAAAATACCACTAGGGTATGGAATTCGCTATAGGAATTTTTTGGGGAAATATTCAGCCCATAACACTATTCAACTATGTGTTTTATAAAACTATATAATGAACATACTCTTGATATATTAAGTCAAAAGGAGGATGGATCTAGAGATTGTCATACAGAGTGAAGTCAGAAAGAGATAAACAAATATTACATATTAACACATATGAGGAATCTAGAAAAACGGTATAGATGATTATTTGCAAAACAGAAATAGACACAGACATAAAGAACAAATGGATAGACACCAAGGGGGGACAGAAGGGGTGGGATGAATTGGGAGATTGGGATTGACATATATACACTATTGATAGTATGTATAAAATAGACAAATAGGAACCTGCTGTATCGCACAAAGAACTCTATTCAGTGCTCTGTGGTGACCCAAATGGGAAGGAAATCCAAAAAAGAGGGGATAAACCTATGCATAAGGCTGATTCACTTTGTTTTACAGTAGAAACTAAAACAAAATTGTAACTATACTTTAATAAAAATTAATTTTTAAAAGGTCACAGAAATTATACATGAAACATCATTAAAGTCATGGGGGGAAAAGTTAGAAAAAAAACTCTTTAAGGAAAAATACCAATATGCTAGTTGTGATTGTGTTGTGTGATAGGACTGAGTTGAAAAAAAATTTTATTTCCCAGGCTTTAATAAATAAGTATGTACAGCTTTAAAATTATGCTAGAAGAATTAAGTTTGTGAGAATACATCTGCTAATTAACTCTGAAGAATTAAGTCTCTACAACCTGTGTAACACAGAGACTCCCAGGAGCAAGAGAGACACGAACAAGCAAGATCCTGGCCATGTGGAAGTGGCACCCATACACTGCAGTCACAGCCCAGAAAACATATGGTCTACCCTCAGTAACTGGTTATTTAACTTACTGTTTCTGCAATAAGGCAGTCTGAATACAATAGGGGCAATGGGAGACTCACTGTAGTTCTTCCCCAAGCAAGTGTGTGTATTCTAGTTAACTAACCTTTTTATTTGGAAGAATTAACTTTTGCCAAATGCATATATACTTGGCTGGAAATACGTTATATTTATGTTTTAATATATGGGCTTCTCTGATGGCTCAGCTGGTAAAGAATCAGCCTGCAATGTGGGAGACCTGGGTTCAATCTCTGGGTTGGGAAGCTCTCTTGGAGAACAGAACAGCTACCCACTCCAGTATTCTGGTCTGGATATTTCCAGGGACTGTAGAGTCGATGGGGTCGCAAAGAGTCGCACATGACTAACTTTCACTTTCACTTTTTACAATCTTATGTACTGCTGAACAACTGAATGGCCTCATAGAAATGTGTAATTTATCCGCACCCCTCCCCCTCCCCACAAAATGCAACCAATTCACTTCACTCTTTGTCAGTGAAGTACAGAACAGAATTCCAGAATTTCAGGCACATCAGGTAGGCATGATTCTCTTTTCAGGGGTTAACAGCTGTAAACTAAATTACTGCCCCATGTAAAGAATAAATCTGCTTTAAACTTTTAAGTTGTCTTTCATACATGCTACTAAAGCACTGTAATATTTCAGATTAATGGTTTAGGACTAACGACCTTTAAGGAGGAAACAGGAGTGATTTCTCAGGATTTGAAATGATCTATTCTTAATTGTGTAGTAATGTCAAGTACTGACACTGTAGTGTTCATACATAGCTGTCACTGTGCATAGTTTTACAAAATAATAATTACCGCTTAATGCCTGTTTTTAGAAAACGAATTTGACAAACTTGGTTTGTCATTTTTTTCTTCGAATCTTTTTAAAAAGTTGTTCCTGTATACGAATAATTCGCTAATCCATCTGCATAAATCCAGGAATGTCAAATTTCCTTCTCTTCCTCACTTGTTCTTCTGCCAGTTCTCACTCACCATCCATCCACCAGGACAATGGCTTTGGACACCATAAGGATTTAGTGATCTTTCCTCTTCCTATTTCATTTTCCTTGGGAAAGGTCTAGAAGGTGGTTTCTATTCCTGACCCCTCTCCCTCTGTCTATGTGGATAACTCTATAAACCAGCTCTGGAGACATCCCTGATCGTAGGGCTGTCAAATACTATACAACTGTGAGAGTGGTACTTGCTCAGTTGTATCTGACTCTGCGACCCCTTGTACTGCCGCCCGCCAGGCCCCTCTGTGCACAGAATTCTCCAGGCAGGAGTACTGGAGTGGACTGCCATTCTCTTCTTCAGGGGATCTTCCTGACCCAGGGACTGAATCAGAATTTCTTGTATCTCTTGCACTGCAGGCAGAGTCTTTACTATCTGAGCCATGAGGGAAGCTCAAAATATTACGGAGGCAAGAGTGAAATCAGTGAAGTCAAAGCAAGGGCAAGCACTTTGCTTATTTAGTCTTTGGCATATTGGAGTGATTAACAGTCCTTGTAAAAATTACTATGGTTTTAAAAGTCTTTCTTTTTTCAGAATATTATAATAAAAAAATTCTTATTGGAATATAGTTGCTTAACAATACTGTGTTAGTTTCTCCTGTACAGCAAAGTGGATCAGCTATATGTATACATACATACTCTCTTTTTTTGGATTTCTTTCCAATCTAGGTGACCGCAGAGCACTGAATAGAGTTCTCTGTGCTATACAGTAGGTTCTTATTAGTTATTTGTTTTATGCATAGTATCCATAATGTATATATGTCAATCCTGATCATTGCCGACGAAGGTCTATATAGTCAAAGCTACGGTTTTTCCAGTAATCATGCACGTTGTGAGAGTTGCACCATAAAGAAGGCTGAGCACCGAAAAATTGATGGTTTTGAATTATGGTGCTGGGGAAGACTCTTGAGAGTCCCTTGGACTGCAAGCAGATCAAACCAGTCAATCCTAAAGGAAATTAACCCAGAATATTCATTGGAAGAACTGATGCTGAAAACTGAAGCTCCAATACTTTGGCCATCCAATACTGATGTCAAGAACCAACCCATTGGAAAAGACCCTGATGCTCAGAAAGATTGATGGCAAAAGGAGAAGGGGGCTGCAGAGGATGAGATGTTAGACAGTTATCACCAACTCAATGGACATGAATTTGAACAAACTCTGGGTGATTTCTGAAGGACAGGGAAACCTGGTGTGCTGCAGTCCACGGGGTGGCAAAGAGTCCAATGTGACTTAGCAACTGGACAACAACAACGTCAGTACAAATCTTCCAGTGCATCACCCCCCTCACCCCTCCCCAGCAAAGTCTTTTGCTTCTTTTTGTCTTATACTTCCTGAATATCTGCCTCCCACTCTGTCCTCACGCCACTGGTTTCCATTCTAGGGACTGGTTTCTTTGCAACCCAAATTCATCCCCTTTCTATTGCTGTCACCTATTTACCTTGGTTTTCCCTGAAATCACATTTGCTCAAGTATTTTTCCTTCTGAAACATGCTAAACAGTGATTATATTTTGATGGCTGCATTGCTAGTGGCTTTTATTTGCTCTTGATGCTTTTCTGTATATTCTGAGCTTTTACTGTACATATGTATTATCTACTGCAGAAAAAGAAATAGTACAAAAAATCATTTTTTCTTCTAAACATAGACTACACTGAGCATGTACGACAAATGCAAAGTACAAAAATGTGTCATTATGCTGTCAAATATGTGCATTTTAAAAGAAGATAATAATGATTATGATTTATTTTATACTCAGAAACTGCTAGGCTCCTCTACAAGTGCTTTACATATATTTGCTCGTTTTAAACTTCACTTTGACCAGGGAGGGGAATGTTTTCATAATTGCTGTTTGGAAGATGAAGAAACTGAAACTCAGGAAAGTGAAGGATCTTATCCTAAGTCAGTAGGCTGGTAAGAGTGAAAGGAATGAGGTGAACTGTACAAGGAGTTCATGAGTATTTATGTTTCCGCCAAGACACCTACTCTGTTTCCCCAATGAGAGCTTACATTTTTTAAAAATTTAATAATATATTTTATTTAACCCTATATGAAGTTGAAAGTTGTTAAGAGAATACATCTGAAATTTTATCACCACGAAAAGAAATGTAATTAAACATGAGGACGGAGGTGCTAGCTAACTTTATTGTGTTAATTGTTTTGCAATATATACTTGAATCAAATCATCACATTGTACATCTGAAGCTTATGTAGTTACATGTCCATGTCTCAATAAATCTGGGATTTTTTTTTAAGTGAAAAGGAACAAATAGCAAAAAAGACATTACAGTAAATAATATAAAATTATGAATAGAAAATTATCATCTGTGGCTAGAATATTCACTAAGGGAGCCATTTGCCACATGTGGCCATTCAGCACTTAAAATATGCTGTAAGTGGGAAGTCAATCATGTTGTGAGAACTTACTGTGGAGAAAAAAATGTATAAAATCATATTAGCAATTTTATTTGACTACATGTTGAAATTAGAATTTCAAAAAATTGAAAATTAAATTTACAAAATTTATGTAGAAATAAATTCACAAAAATTATAATTTCAAAATGTAACCAATATTACTAATATGATTTTATACATTTTTTTCCATAGTAAGCCCTCATAACATGATTGACTTCACACTTAGAGCTCATTTTAAGTGCTGAATGGCCACAGTGGCAAGTGGCTCCCTTAGTGAATATTGAAGCCACAGATGATAATTTTATATTCATAATTTTTTGTTATTTATTGTAATGTCTTTTTTGCTATTTGTTCCTTTTCATTAAAAAATAATCCCAGATTTATTGAGACAAGGACATGTAACTACATAAGCTTCAGGTGTACAATGTGATGATTTGATTCATGTATATATTGCAAATGATTACCACAATAAGGTTAGCTAGCACCTCTGTCCTCATACATAATTACATTTCTTTTTGTGGTGATAAAATTTCAGATCTACTCTCTTAACAACTATCAACTTCTACAAAGTGAGAGCATACAGGAGCTTGCCTTTCCATTGTATGTTACAGTTTACAAAAGATAGGCTTATATTTTTGACCTGAGATGTTCATGCAAGCACAGAGCAGGTACTATTATTTCTATCTTAATGATGCAGGGAGCTTAGGGAGGTTAAATGGCTTACCCACAGCCAGAATTTTTGCAAGTAACAAAGATACTTGGCAAGTAACAAAGATACTTGGCATCTGGTCCCATCACTTCATGGGAAATAGATGGGGCAACAGTGGAAACAGTGTCAGACTTTATTTTTTTGGGCTCCAAAATCACTGCAGATGGTGACTGCAGCCATGAAATTAAAAGATGCTTACTCCTTGGAAGGAAAGTTATGACCAACCTAGATAACATATTCAAAAGCAGAGACATTACTTTGCCAACAAAGGTCTGTCTAGTTAAGGCTATGGTTTTTCCAGTGGTCATGTATGGATATGAGAGTTGGACTGTGAAGAAAGCTGAGCATCGAAGAATTGATGCTTTTGAACTGTGGTGTTGGAGAAGACTCTTGAGAGTCCCTTGAACTGCAAGGAGATCCAACCAGTCCATTCTGAAGGAGATCAGTCCTGGGTGTTCTTTGGAAGGACTGATGCTAAAGCTGAAACTCCAGTACTTTGGCCACCTCATGCAAAGAGTTGACTCATTGGAAAAGACTCTGATGCTGGGAGGGATTGAGGGCAGGGGGAGAAGGGGACGACAGAGGATGAGATGGCTGGATGGCATCACCGACTCAATGGACATGAGTTTGGGTGAACTCTGGGAGTTGGTGATGGACAGGGAGGCCTGGCGTGCTGCAATTCATGGGGTCACAAAGAGTCAGACACGACTGAGCGACTGAACTGAACTGAACCAAGATAGGGCCAGAAAGCATGCTTTCTGGTTTCTAATCCGAAGTGTGCTTTCCATTATTTACTTGATAAAGATGGTTTACACACTTTCTGTGTTGTAAATAATATTCTTAAGAGATAATCTGTTAGTGCAAAGATGGAAAGTTTGAAAAGGATGTTGAAGTTAGAGGTAACACTTCCTATATATTTTTATGCTTCTAGATGTAATACATGCATTAACATGAAAAAAGATAAATGATTTTGAGTTAATTAGGTCACTTGAATTGTAGATATCTTCTAGTGTATTTTCCAAGTAAGTGAAATTAAATAACTGTGTAAGTCTAGTTCAAAATCCAGTTAAAGAACAGTGAATCTGAAATATTTCAAAGAAAATGAAAATTCTTTCCCTGGTTCTCAAAAATAAAAATGAGTTTCCTTTCCTTTTCATTTTATCTAAATATGCCTACCCTGAGGCATCTGAGGGAAAAATTTCCTTCTTCCTAACTACAAAAATAGTTTAAAAATTTTATAGCATACATTGAATTTTCATCACTTGAGCTCACAGCAGGAAGTTCAACCTTTATCATGTTATATGTAATAACTGTAGTTGACTACAGAGTTTAGGTAATGATTTTAGGCACTGGTTTTTCAAGATCTCCCACATTTCTTGTTAAAGTAAGAAAAAAAGTAAATTTATGAATAATATAAAAGTACCAACATGTCAAAGCAGTAAACTAAATTTCCCTAAATAAAAATAATCTACAAAATACTATTTTGTTAGTGCTCTGTATAGTAACATACTTTGAAAATGTATCAGAAAAATTCCAAAAATAAAGTATTCTTTAATAATCAACTCCAGTTTTATCTGTGTCATCATTTCTATGGTTCCTTTTGCTTATTTGTTTTTGCTTGCAGCATAGAGGTCAATGAAAAATACACATATACCTCTAAAAGGTAAATAAAAGTTAGTAAAAATGAAAGCAGTTTGTATTAAAATTACCTGTTCATTATTAATAAAATTGAGGACTTTTTTTTTTTTTGCATTGATGATGCAGATCAAGATTAGTTTGATAATTTTAGGATGTTAAGTTTATGTTAAAAGACAAATGATGACTCAATTTTTTCTTCAGTTAGTTCCATTTTTATATGTTCATTAATGTTTAAGAGAATGGAACATTTTAATACCTTTGATTTTTAAGCCCAGTTTCAAAGTAAAAATGAAATAAAATAATTTTAAAACAGAGGGAGGGAAATCTCTAATGTTCTAACACCAGTCAGAAAAAAATTAATTTATCATTATGCAAGAGCGAATTTACATTATATAAAGCACTTTAGTCAATTGTGCCAGAGACCTTTTCTTATTTCTTGGAACATCTAATCTCATTTCAAAGATTCAGAACTTAGATGGGTCATTTACACAAGGCCACCTATGTGGGAGCACAGAGATAATCATATGCCTAGTTTGGCTGAGGTCCCTATAACCTGTGACAGATGATTTATGCCTTTTTCTTTTTGACTCAGGGAAGCTCTCATGTGCCCTAGTGGTAAATGAGGCAAAAGACCTTGCCTGTATTATGTGACTTCGTATCTTGAGATCATCTAAAGTTATCTTGGGACTTCCCTGGTGGTCCAGTGGTTAAGAATCTGCCTGCCAATGCAGGGGACATGGGTTCAATCCCTGGTCCGAGGGGATTCCCCATGCCGCACAGCAATAATGCCAGCGTGCTAGAACTACTGAAGTCCATGCTTCAGTAGTCCTTCATGCGTCCTAGAGCCCATGCTCCGCAACCAGAGGAGCCACTGCCATCGGAAGCTGTACAGAAGCGTCCGCTTGCCGGAACTAGAAAAAGTCCAAGTGCAGCAATGAAGACCCAGAATAGCCAAACACAACTTAAAAAAAAAAAAAATAACCTTTAAAAAAGATGCCTTCGTTACCATAAGTTTTGGTTACATATTGATCTAAATTTTTAAGAATAAAACAAGTTTGAGGGGCAGAGAAGCTCAAGGTGAGGCAGCATGGACTCTACAGAGAACAGAACTGATGAGCAGTACATAGACCGGTGGAAGTATGGACACAGACTGCCTAGTTCAGCTGCCATTCCTGAGACCTGCACAAACAACATCCTTTAGCCTTAATTTTCCTCAACTGAGAAGTGGGCACAATATTCACAGAGCCTACCTTAAAGAACGGCTGCTATGAGGAAGAGAGAAATTAGTAAGTGCAGAATTCTTAGAAATTTCTGTGGCTCAAGATCTTCTAGGTCTGAGGATTGTATAAATTTTCCAGGTCATACTGAATCCAAACAGTATCATGAGAGGTTTCTACACTCAATTATAAGCTTCTGCAGGGCATCACCTATCTTTGAGACAGTTCTTAGATTAATATATATTACTGGTTTCAGTCTTTCATTCTGGATGTTCATTCTTTCAAGAGCAATTCTTATCACTTATATGAATACATGAATATAAGAACGAAACAGTTTTTGTTCAGTGACGTTTTAAAGAGTAATTATCTAAGAGAAAACGTGACTAAGTTCAAGCCTTCCTAAGCTGAATTCCTAATTGTACTGGGTATAGGTATCAGATCACTTGGTCTTCAATTGGCAACCATAAGTCTTCAACTGTTTTTCATATAGGACTCTCCTCTATATTTTACATTTTTGAATGTTGCCTTCTGTCCTTAAAGGTCTTAAACTTCACAGATGCCTAAAGATCTGAAACCTGCATGCCACACATAACATAAAGCTCGTGGCATCTCAATACACAGTATATAATATATATATGAAAAAAAACCCACCACTATGTGCTAAGGAACTAAATATCTTTCTGAAATACAGCTTTCTGTCATTCATATATTTGTCATAGGCCAAGCCATCTTGTAATGATCCTGTAATCCAAGCCTCTGTTTTCACCTTAATGAAAATTGGTTGAAGATACACCTGCCTCAAACTTTTCTCACCATCCTCATTTTACCTCTGATACCTTGAGTTTCCCTACCTCTCACCTCTCATCATTTGAAACAAATGAAATGATGACAGTCAAGGAGCAAACATTGTTCTGTATATCAGTGTGCTCAGGCTGGCATAACCAAATGCTATACAGTAGGAGGCTAGATAATATAAACATTTATTTCTAACGGCTCTGGACATCAAAGATGAGGGTTCCAGTGGATTTGGTTTCCGGTGTGGGGATAGAGGCCACCAATCCTATGCTTTTAGGACCTGTATTTGTGAGATCACTTAACCTTAATTGCCTCCTGAAAGTCCTGTCTCCAAATAAAATTGCCTTTGGGGTTAGGGTTTCAACATAGGAATTTGAGTATAGACAATTCAACCCAAAGCACCCTGAAAAGTCAAAGAACTATTGTAGCTTTGTGAACAAAAAGGAGGTGAAAGTGTGTTAGTTGCTCAGTCATGTCTGACTCTGCAACCCCACGGACTGTAGCCCGCCAGGTTTCTTTGTCCATGGGATTTTCCAGGCAAGAATACTGGAGTGGGTTGTCATTCCCTCCTCCAGGGGATGTTCTGGACCCAGGGATTTAACCCAGGTCTCCTGCATTGCAGGTGGATTCTTTACCAGCTGAGCTGCTAGGGAAGCCCCAGAAGGAGATGGTGTGAGTTTATTTTGAACTATGTGGCCATGATTTTGTAGAGTGCTGAGGGCAGCAATCATACTTTTCTTACAAAGCCATGTGAGGAAATACAGAGGAGGAACAGGTGTGTATGAATGCAGAGCAAGAATATAGATACTAGGCATGATTTGATGATCTGATTTCCTATTCCTAAATTTTCCACTTCAGATGTATTTCTCTGAAGTACATGAATAATCTCATGGAAACAGAAAAGACAAAAGAATCAATCTGGGTCAGAATTTACTGAAGTCAAAAAATAGATGAAAATGTATCCTCTCCTCACCCTAATCCTTCCAACGACTCAAATTTATGATCTCTTTTGGTTCCCACTCCTGCTAGCTCCCAAGTTTTACCATCAGGGAAGTATTTTCTTCCTGCAGTGGACAGCCCTCCAGCCAGGAAGAGAGCAAACATGACCACCGTCTTCCCTCAAGGAGCTGCTCATGAGTTTCAGGATTGTTGATGTTCTTGACGAGTTCTTCAGTTTTCCTAACTTATCCTACCTTCTCTTCTGTTGCTCATCTTTGCAATTATCCTTCAAACCCTCTTCAGATTCACCTCACTTCTCTTGAGTTATGGAATCAATATACTCATTTGGGTCTCATCAGTAATGAGCATAACAGCAGGATAACCTTACTATTTTTGAAAATAGCTGGCAAAATTTCAAAACAGAGAGGCACGACACTTCCTCACATCATCTCAGATGCTATTTCTTATTCCAGGAGAGTCTGTCTCTCAAAACTGCAACTAACCACAAGCCTTCAATTATTTTTGACATACAAATCATCTTTTTTTTTTCTTTTAAATTTTATTTTATTTTTAAACTTTACATAATTGTATTAGTTTTGCCAAATATCAAAATGAATCCGCCACAGGCATACATGTGTTCCCCATCCTGAACCCTCCTCCCTCCTCCCTCCCCACACCATCCCTCTGGGTCGTCCCAGTGCACCAGCCCCAAGCATCCAGTATCGCGCATCGAACCTGGACTGGCAACTCGTTTCTTACATGATATTCTACATGTTTCAAATCATCTTGAACTAGAGTTTAAATCCCAGAGTGTTGCTTCTTGAAACCTTAATTCTCTTAAACACCACAGATTTACTGCACCCCCTCCCAATTGCTTGGCCCATGCATATGCAAAATTCTCTGCAGGATGAATGGCACCATCATCACAGAGCCAATTTCCTCAAAAGAAAGATGCATCATTTTTTTCCCCTGCTCGACAAATTCCAGTCTCTAAATATTCATCTAAGAGATATTAAATGTTTTGCTCAAGATGCCTAAAAGTTTGGTCATCTTTCAGATTCAAGAGAAAGAACCTGGAACAGCTTCCAGGGAACTAGCCTAGAGGAAACTGACATAAGATACTGGTGACATTTGAAACTCCTAATACATTTTGAGATAGTTGCATCCCCTGGGGTCTCTTGCCTCAGGATCCTTGTCAAAACACTGGAATAAGTACTCTTTGATTTCATTACTTCACAATTGATCTTTCCAGACACTTGGTCTTGAGGGAAAAATCTTCAAATGGTGTGCCTGAGCGGGCTGTAAGCCCTGAGTCTAAAAGGGGACCTTTCATTTCTCATCAAAATATGGAGAGAGCCAATTCTTCCACTGCTTATATGCACCTCCAAATTAGGAGACATCATCATGACTGAATATAAAACATTTAGAGTTCATTTAAAATTATGACTATTTTCTTCAGAGAAGCAATATATAAAACTTAAAATGTATAAATTACTATATGATGAGATCCCCAGGTAGACAGAAGGAACGTGGCTTAATGTCACTCTAATCTATCTTCAGATAATTGCTTAGTAGTTACATCCTCAAGCGGATATTTTATTTAAATTAAACTGAATACATGGACCATATTATCTATGTCTCTTGGCTAAATGATGAAAAGCTTGTAGCCTCTGACCTTTAAAATATTTTCTTTTTTGGTGGGGTAAGACTCAGGAAATGTTCAAACAGTTGTTGAATAACAAAAAAATTCTCTGAGCAAACACAAATCATATTCATAATATTTTTAAAAATTACTCTTATAATTAAAACCTTTCAATGTCCTTAATCGCACTTACCAATGCCTTTCTTTACTAGGATATGGGCTCCTACAAGGACTTCCTGGGTGGCTTAGTGGTAAAGAATCTGCATGTGATGCAGGAGATGCTGGTTCAATCCCTGGGGTCTGAAAGATCCCCTGGGGAGGGCATGGCAACCCCTCCAGTATTCTTGCCTGGAGAATCCCATGGACAGAGGAGACTGGGAGGCTACAGTACATAGGGTCACAAAGAGTAAGACATGACTGAAGCGACTTAGCATGCATGCATGCGTACATGGGCTCCTACACATTTACAATGAAATCCAACTGCTTCCTGGAGATCTTGAAGTAGCCCTTCAAGCCCCTCTGCCCAGCTCCATGACCTTGGATGATTCCTCACCTGAATGGGATTACTTCCTGGCTTTTCCTAACCTAGAGTGGCTTCCTGTAGCCCTTGACAACTCCCAACTGAGTCTGATATATTTTCCTGAGTGATGCTGGTTCCTTAATTCTTTAAGTCCCCTGGAGGAGGAAATGGCAATCCACTCCAGGATACTTGCCTGGAAAATTCTGTGGACAGAG
Organism: Bos taurus; assembly: GCF_002263795.3. Taxonomy (NCBI): domain Eukaryota; kingdom Metazoa; phylum Chordata; class Mammalia; order Artiodactyla; family Bovidae; genus Bos; species Bos taurus. The sequence goes on along the minus strand of NC_037355.1, from coordinate 12,473,610 downwards.
AACCCTGGCAGGCTACAGTCCACGGGCTTGCAAAGAGCTGGACACAACTGAGCACAGCACAGGGACCAAGAAATCACTTGCTAACGGAGGGTGTCTGCTTTTATGGCTGTTCTCAGCTGAGATCTGAGCATCTTAATGACTTCAACCTCAGATCCTCTGCAGTTTTCCATCAACTCTCTGGATTCCTTTCACTTGTATTTATATATATTTCAGTATTTTGTTATGAACAGATAAATTAGTAATAAATACACATTAAAAAGTTTCAGCCACTCACTACGTGTCACACAAACGTTTTGAATTTTTAGGAATACTAGTAAAAACAATAATATGCAACTCTTTTCAATGATGGTACTTTTCCAAAGCAGGAAAAAATTATTTACTGTGAATTTCCATATAAGGGGTAATTTTTGAGAAACACAGTCCTATTTTAAGCACTTTTTTTTAAGATGAGAAAGTAATTTTGCATGAAATCTGCTCAATTTATGTTGAAGTAGCCCCCCCTCTTTTTTGGGTAATCATTTTGCCAAGCTGGGATCAATTTAGGAATTTCGACTATTACATCTCCTAAAACTAGCTTTCATGTTCAGTTGGAGAAACAAACTGGAATGTGAATCCATGAGATGCTGGGTGTTATGGTAAAAGGTAATGTACAGACTTTGAAGAAAAAAAGTTCACCCAGCAACCCCTCTTCTCCCTCTGAGGGGTTGCTGAGTGAACTTCTCTTTTTCTTCAAAGTCACATGACCCTCTGAGCATATTTTAGAACCAAATGAGCTTAGAAGCACCAGCAGAGTTCTTGTCTCTTCTCCCTTTACATGCTCTCATTTCCAGAACTTGAATTGCTTTAAAATAATACGAAATGCCACCAAATCTCCAATCAGACAACTCCTGAAATCCAGACTGCTGGACCTTCTGGAGACCCCTCCCAATCATTTCCCTTGGAGACCATCTAAGAACCTCAGATTCTTCATGTTCAAATCCTACTCATGACTTCCCCTCCACTACAAAGTGGAGGTAGGGGAGGTAACCCCACTACCCCAAGTCCTACTTCCAGGAGCAATACCAAAACTGCTCTTTACATATGTAGATCCATTCTCCCTTTTCCTGGAATAATAAATCCCTCAGATATCTAGCTGGTTGCATGGTTACCTTCCCTTTAGTGAGGTGTGATTATGCAAGAAAGAGAAATGTTCCCTTCTATGCTCATTGTTTCCCACTCTGTTGACAAAATGTAATCCTTTCCCCATCTATTCCTTTTCACAGAAAAGCCAAATTCATCCTTCTAAAAAAATCCTCAGATTAGGTCACTCTGTTGCTCTGATAGGGTTCAGGGCAGGCTGCCCCAGAATGTGCCACTTTGGCACATAGATTATGTTCATTTGAAGACAGTTAAGGCTTAACAGTCTCACGAAGAGTTTTTTACCTCCCACTTAATCATCTAAAAGAATTTAGATGGACGACTCGGTCCAGGAAATGAACCATCCAGGGATAATGATAAGAGTGTGTGCTGGTATAAGAAGCTAGGGGGAGTCTGGGAGGGCTTATTTGTTCAAAATCATTGCCTCCACCTGGCATGGCAAACATTTGTTTACCAAACATTTGCTCTTTCCACCCTCCTGTGAATAATCTTCCTTCCCTTTGAAGCCCCAGACCGCTCCTCTCTTCTACTGAGCTCAGGGTGGCAACACAAGCATCAGCTGCCTGTCTGAGAGTTTCTCACATCTACATGAGATTTCTATACATATAAAGTTAAATTTGTTTTTCTCCAGTTAACCCATGTTATGTCAATTTAATTACTAAACTAATCAAAAGAATCTAGAAAGGTAGAAGAAAAATCTTCCTCCCTTCCAGTTCAAAGTCTTAACAATGGCTTCCTAGGTCAATTAGTAAAATATCCAAGGTTCTTACCATGGTCTACTTGGCCTCACTAAGTAGCACTAGGGCCTTTTTGATGCTGGTTCTCCTGGCTGGGCTTCTGATTTCTCTTCCAATAGGATCTTAACAGACCTTACTAAAAAGGACTTTCTTGAACACTCTCTATAGAAGAATACTGCCCTTTGCCATGATTCTGTTTCCTTAATATATTTAATAAGACTGATTTCTCTTGACATTGTATATTTACATATGTTCCTTCTGTCTGCCCCTTAACTAGGATATAACCTTTATGAAGGCACAGACTTTTCTATGTGCTGTCATAACCTCAGCACCTAAAAGAATGTCTGGCACAGAGAATGTAGTCAATAAATATTCCAGTTTTAGGATACCTCAGAAAGAGGAAGCATATTCTTTTTGAAGACATAGTACATGTTTGGTAAAGTGTGAAAGTGAAAGTCACTCAGTCATGTTCGATTCTTTGCAACCCCATGGACTATACAATCCATGGAATTCTCCAGGCCAGAAAACTGGAGTGGGTAGCCTTTCCCTTCTCCAGGGGGATCTTCCCAACCCAGGGATCGAACCCAGGTCTCCAGCATTGCAGGCGGATTCTTTACCAGCTGAGCCACAAGGAAAGTCCAAGAATACTGGAGTAGGTAATCTATCCCTTTACCAGTGGATCTTCCTGACCCAGGAATTGAACCGGGTGTCCTGCATTGCAGGTAGGTTCTTTACTGACTGAGCTATCAGGTAAGCCCTTGGTGAAGTGCAAGAAATTCCAAATACAAAATAATTTCTCTATATTTGTGGAGTGAGTTGAGGTTTTTGGTTTGACTTTTATATCCTTTTTATTTTCTTTCAAATTTTTTTTTCCTCTTTTTGGCAGCACGATCTTCATTCTCTGACCAGGGATCAAACCCAAACCCATTGCACTGGAAGGGCAGAATCTTAACCACTGGACTGCAAGGGAAGTCCCAAGTTTCTGTTTTTTTAATGTAGCATTTTCAAAAGTCTAATTCATGGGTGCTGCTATTTCATAATTTTTTTTCCCCACTAACTAAAACCACTCTAACCAGAGATATTCACATTTTTATTCATGTTCTGATCACTGTTTTATACAAATGTTTACTTAACCTAAACTTGAATGCAAATCTCTCTGTGTACAACAGAAGTGGTCAAAGTCAAGGTAACAATTGGCTCTATAAATATTTTATTACTCATCATTCCTCTTGCAACTAAAATTTATGATACTTCAATACAGAATCCTCCCTGGGTAAGGGGGGATACTGAGAAAATCTCATTTTTTATTTTTCAACAAGGCAAATTAGTGACAAACAAATCACATTTTTATTCTAATTGTTATTAAAAACTCCCATGGAGAGAACTGGTGAAGTCTACATTATTTTGAAACAAATAGAAAAGTATCATCTAAGTATATCTTCAGCCTTTATTCTTTGAGCTAAATTTTTAATTATGACTTAATCAATGGTGAATTTAACATAATAGTGGGACCAGAGTCATAGGGTCTTTAATTAACTGTCAAAAACATGAGAGTAAATAAGATTTCAGGGCAAGATTAACTGTCCTAAGAACACACAATGACTTAAATGACTTTAGAGGTGTCTGTGTTATTGCAACTTATAATGTTCAGTGAGTATCATTCCTTTTTCACCTTGTAACACAAATCCCTCAGAATACCATCAATACTTTGCTACCTGAATTTTAGTTATATACTATGTATAAATCAAAACCAATAAATATCTACAAGTCATGACTTTCTATTAATTTAGTACACATGAGTAGTTTTATATTATTTTAGTGAAAGAATCTTATGAAAAGGGATTAATATTTTTTAAATATTGAGAAAACAAAGATCACTTGTTGATAAAAAAAAAAAACAAAAAAACTAAGAGACGACTTAAAGTAACTGCAGAATTTTAAACCAAATGTAGAAAAGACTACAGTAAGGCAGACCTCTAAGACAAAACACACTGGAAGACATACCTTCTTTCCAAATTGTAGTGGCAAAATAAGAAAAATAACAGCTTTTTAAAATTAAAAACATATAAATTAAAAATTAATTCTCAGCTTTTTGAGTTCATCTATTTACTTATTCAGTAATTAAACAAAGGTGTATTAAGTGTCTACTCGAGGCCCCCTCTTAAGTATTGGCAGCATAAAAACAAATATTATAAGATTCTTGCCCATGGGGTGTGTAAACAACACAGACTCAGCAAAAAGACTATCATGTGCTGCACTAGTGTGGCTCACTCTTCATGCACTCATCTATGACTTTAGTTCTCCACAGGAATTCTTAAAACTCACTTACTCATTGTTTCTGGAATGCTTACTATGTGTCAGAATGTGGAGTATGTAAAGATGAGTCAGGGCTCCTGTTGGCCTGTAGGTGGGGAGCCCTCACTCTGGCATATCAAAGCTGTGTGACCTGGAGTTAGACATTTCACAGTCTCTGGGGACATCGCTTTTTTCATTTTTCCATTTTATGTCCCTTTCTTTGACGTAAATTTGAACCTCACCACTAACCTTGGTGAGGTCTGAATTAAAATTACCATTCTCCAAACTCTTACCATACCCAGGCATTCCTCTTATATCTCATTGAATCCTTTCAAAAGAGTCTGTTCATAAAGTGGGCCTGATGACCCTTATTGGGAGAATGAATGGAAAAGCAGAGGCTAAAATAATTCAAGAGACAGGGAAACACAATTTATAGGTTTTAATCCAGGTCTTGAATCCAGAGCTGCTGAGTGCAAAACTGATGCTTACATCAACTATACTACTTACTACGTGGAAGTACTGCTAAACCATAGATACACCAACACAGAACACTATAGTCTTAAAGGATAATCTTCTAATTCAAAGAGACAGCAAATAAAACATTTAATATTGTCCTGAGAATGGAGTTTCAATAAAATTGAAAAAAAGGTCTTTGGATCTTTGTATGGTAAAATATTTGAGGGAAAGACCCAAGACAATGTGTTTGAGTTAACGGGATATATACATATATACACACTGAGTTATACACTAATTATATAATTATTACTTACCAGTTATACTAGTTCCTTCTGCAAATAGCTCCTTGAAAAAGCATTGCAATATATATTTTTTTTTAAAAAGTAAAAGAAGGCATAAAAACATTTTATTTTTTTTCAGACTGACAACCACTTTAGAAGCAGAGAATTTACGGATTACTGTAAAGCACTAAGTATGGCCTGATGCACTAACAGTAGTATGTGATGGTGGTAAGAATATAAGGTGGCGCTAGTAGTAAAGAACCCGTCTGCCAACGCAGGAGACATGAAGAGACACACGTCTGATCCCAGGGTCGAAAAGACCCGCTGGAGGAGGGCATGGCAACCCACTCCAGTATTCTTCCCTGGAGAATCCCATGGACAGAGGAGCCTGGCGTGCTACGGTCCACAGAGTCACAAAGAGTCAAACACGACTGAAGTGATTTAGCATGCATGTATTTATAATTCTTGAGTGCAACTGATTAAAAGAGGCCACATTTACATTACTAAAGACAGGTTTTTATAACTTTGTGATATGAAGACCACAGATTTGTTTCCTGTTTCGTACTAAACAGTTTGAAACTTAGAATGGATTTAACTACGTAGTGAAATGCTTTTTTCAAGTATATTTATTATAAGTATCAATATGCTCTAATTTACTTATAAAGATGATGTTCTGATATTACCACATGATGTTATTGTTCTGGAATATTCCCTCTAATAAACAATACTGATGAATAACCTCTGAACCCAGCATCAGGGGTACAGAGGTAACATTAGCTTCCATTAAAAAATTATTAACAAATTAAGTCAGAGATCAAATATAAAACATGTAGATACTTTCTTAGTAAAAGCAAACCAATTATTTATTCTAGGGCATTAGAAAACACATCTCACAACTCATTAATTTTCCTCTAAATTACTATAATTATTAAAATGCAGTATTAGTAAAAAAAAAAAAAAAAAAATCCAAAATAATGTTCCAGGTAACCCAGCACATATTAGGCAATCAATATAAATTTATTTAATGAATGGACAATATTTGACCTTAAGTGATAGCTTTTTTTCTTAACACTTTAAAATTTTCCAAGTTCCTATATTAATAAGTAAAGTGGAATGTGAATGAGACTACATCTTTTAAAAGTATTAAAGTTTTTGGAGTCACGTTCTGAAACACTACATTTTCCTCTATTTGGACTTTTTCCCAACTAAAAAAGGGTGAGAGTGTGAAAGCTTAAGTTAATGAAACTCATCCCTAATCTTTTTGGATGCTCCAGAATACTGGGCAAATTAATTTATTGCATCATTTCCCTAGCTGCTAGGGAATGATAAATCAGGAGGGATTCATGGATCACTTAGTATTTATTCAATATACAATAAAGCATTTGTTTAGTGACTCTTTGTACTGCCACTAGGAAATACTATGATGAATATGATGTTGGTGCCAGTACTCAAAGAATTCAGTCTTAGGGGAAAACAATCAAGAAAATCAATAAGTTGCAATACAGAGCTATAAGTGCTGGGCAACCATGAAGCTAGCAGGGGTTGGGGGAAGACCATGGTGAACTTTGCCTGGGGAGAAGATGAGCAGAGCACGGGGTAAGCATCAATGAACCATGGAGATTTCATTCGGATCTTGAAAATGAATACACATTTGGCAGGAAAGGGGGTTCAGTGTACTCCAGGCAGAATGATGAGTAGATGCAAGCAATTTCCTCTATAATTTTCAGGAAACAATCAGTGGAGTGCAGAGTATATACAGGAGTCATGGAAGAGAGTGGTCTATATGACCTTTCATAGAAACTCAGCTGTGAAACCAGTTGAGTTCCCTCCTCTGTTATGAACACCAAACACAGTCTCAGACATTGCCCAATATCCTCCTAGGGAACAAAATCATTCTGATTGAGAAGCACTGGTTAGGAGGAAAAGGATTATGCTTTAAGAAAGAAAAAGTTCTGGTATCACAGTTTACCCTTCTTATTAGTAAGCAGATAGGAATGATTCATGACATTATTTTTCTCTAACACATTTTTCTTTGTTATATGTAAAGAAAGGCTATTACTTATCTCACAGGGCAACTTTGAAGATTAAATAAGATATTCTGAAGAGATGATATGTGTTAGGGGACTCAAAGAGGGACTGGCCCATGACAGTGCCTTGTAAAATGTGAGATGGGTCAGCAGATTAAAGGGGAGACTCAACTGTGTCAATTGCTTTGCAGTGTACAGATAATCAGATTAGTTTGAAACAGTTTTTGTTAGTTGAAAAATGTCCCAGAAAGATAGCTTTCAGCACCAACAGGATCGTGTTTTGTTCACAACTCTGAGACAGGCTCTCAAACTTTTTTAAATCTTTTTTTTTTTTTTCTAAATAGGAACTAAATGTATTACAACCAGAAGTTAATTCAGAATACCCTCAAAGTCATAAGTAACTCATGGAAGTATAACATAAGTTGAGATTTTGGCCACTCATTACTTGGTTCTATTTGCCATCATTTTTTTTTTTTTTTTTTACTGCTGTGTGTAGTTTATAATGCAGTATTTGGAAATAGGCTATATGTTAATATAATTATATAAATCATTTACCAGGAAGATAGAGCTTTATTTTTTAAATGACATTTTAAAATACATCTATATCTGCTGGTTTTTCAAACTGAAAATGTCTTCAATCTTTTAAGGTCAGAATTCATGGTACTAGGCATTCTTAACTCCCTTTATACTATAGAAAGTTGCTTGCAAAATATGACTCCTTTTTCTTTTTATTTTTTTAAATTCAAATTTATTTATTTTTATTAGAGGCTAATTACTTTACAATATTGTATTGGTTCTGCCATACATCAACATGAATCTGCCACGGCTGTACACGTGTTCCCAATCCTGAACTCCCCCTCCCACCTCCCTCCCCATACCATCCCTCTGGGTCATCCCAGTGCACCAGCCCCAAGCTTCCTGTATCCTGCATCGAACCTGGACTGGCGATTCATTTCTTATATGGTATTATACATGTTTCAACGCCATTCTCCCAAATCATGCCCCCCACCCCCACCCCACCACAGAGTCCAAAAGGCTGTTCTATACATCTGTGTCTCTTTTGCTGTCTCGCATACAGGGTTATCATTACCATCTTTCTAAATTCCATATATATGTGTTAGTATACTGTATTGGTGTTTTTCTTTCTGGCTTACTTCACTCTGTATAATAGGCTCCAGTTTCATCCACCTCATTAGAACTGATTCAAATTGTGTGCCATGCTTTTAGAAGATTAATCACAACAATTTTTATATTGCAAAGGATTTGATAGAAGATTTAAAATGGGGTAGATTTCAAGAATAGGATAACGATATAAAGCTTGTGTCATGAATCCACAAAGTTGCTATCTCGGAAAATAAGCAGCACTTAAATGGCAACCCACTCCGGTATTCTTGCCTGAAGTACGCCATGGACAGAGAAGCCTAGTGGGCTACAGTCCATGGGGTCACAAGAGAGTCAGACACGACTGAGTGACTAACACACTTATCCTCTTAGTTCAATGGTCTCAAAGAAAATATAGACTTATTTTTCCCCCAAAGCTCAAAGAGTAAGAAATTAAAGATACACCTATAAAGTAGTAGCTAATATCATAAATAAAAACAGTGTAGGCAAACACATAATTTTACGCCAAAGGAAAAAAACTACCAAAATTTAAATCAATAAAATCTTCTCAACTTTTATGAGACCCTAGTCAACAATTTTGCAACTATAGCTTCTACTTGATTTCATAAAACAGCATTGAAAATTTAGTGTTGATAGTGGTAAAGAACAAAAACCAAAATCAAGATCTCTGAGCACGCTGAGGTTCAAAGGCCAATGGAATTCACCATATAAATTCAGACGTCAATGGTTTTGTTTCAATCGTCCGTGAAGCACAACCATAAATATAAATAAAAAGAGGCTGCTGATAAATACACATAGTTCAGGACAGCTGTATCTCATTCCTGCATCCATGATCCTCAAATATGAGTCCAATGGTCCCATAGTATGATAAGTACTCTTTTCCCTTCCATTCCTGTCAGGTATGTAATTTCTCTTTTTACAGAATGAGTATTTTAATGTTAGGCAAATATATCTTTTTTCAGATAATTGTTCAACAAAATTTGGCTTTAGCCCCTAGTAAACCTAGAGTCAAGTCTGATGATCATCACAGCAACTGTTGGTCTGCCTAATTGTGATTGATATTTTTTTCTCTTGATTCTGTGGTTTTATTTCTATTTGTTGTTTCTTAATTTTCTGTTTCATTGATAATTATTCTGCCTTAATTTTCTATTTCATTCATCTTTTTATAATCTATCTAAAGTATTTTAATGTATAAAAAAGCAGAGTACAGATACATTAATCAGATTAATCACAAACAAGTGAATAGTGGAGAATGAAAATGTTTAAAGGAAAACAACTAATAATATAAAGAAAGACATGTTTGAACATTAAAGTGGCTAACTTAAATATGGGGATGTTTCCAATTTCAGAATACTTATAATCAAAGTTATCATTGATCATATTATTAATATTCAGATAAAGTAAAATAATGTAATATCTCTCCAATATGGGAATATAATTGAAGGATCCTAAATGTATGAAATTACTTATCCTTGAGGCACAGTATGTTGTGATATTAAGAAAACAACATAATTTCAAAGTGAAATTTCATATCCTTCTGAGATAAATAATTTTATGTATGAAGGGCTTATATTACTGTTGGCTAATATGATCATCACATCCATTTGCACTATCTAATCATTTTCTAAAATGCAAAAGTGAAGCAATGTAAAGCATATGGACTTTAACTGGGTTTGAGCTTTGCCAAGAAAAGTCAAAGATTGAATAGATAAGTAGATGGAGGCATAGGAATGATTCAAGCACTTCCTAAAGAGTTTGCTTGGGCAGCATATTGCATGATCAGACAACATTAGACTCTGTTCAGTTATAAGTGCAGCTGTTTCTGTACTAGATTAGTATTTATTGAGATACTGTAGTATTTTACTCTTAATGTCCCACATGCCCCTAGCAAAGTTTTTAAAGATAAGGTACCTGAACCAGGAGTCTTTAGACTAGAACATCCTCTTAACATGGCAGTTAAAAAAGATTTTAAAGATGAAAACTTCAGTGAAGGAGAAAGGGAAGTGAACAGCCATGCCTTAATGAAATCAGGATGAGCTGCTCACCAAAATATTAGATTTGCTGGCCCTTTGACTTTGTCCAAATCCTTTAAAAATGATGGCCATCTCTCTCTGCTTCCACAGAGCATACCAGATATAATATCAGCTCTGGTGAATTACCATTTTTATTTGTCATTATTTTATATATCTAGTTCACTGGCTAAGTTAGTTCCTAGCTTAAGTACAATTTCATCTGCTTGTATCTAAAATTAAAACACATTTGCATTATTCATCGTTCATTTCACAAACATTTACTAAAGTCTAATATGGTTCAAGCATGCAGGATCCTGGAAGAATATATCTTTTGTTCCAAAATGTTCATTCTCAAAAGTCAACACAAAGTGCTAGAGGAATGATAGGAATAAGAAAAAGTCTGATATAATAGTAAATATCTGTGACAAACATGCATATTTTTGAAGCCATTTGATGTATACATATAACATAATAAATGTCTTCACAATCAATTCAGCATCCATATTATTCCTAACTTAAAATAAATAGAGGATACATTTACCTGTTACTTTAGATTTTTAAAAATGAATCCTAATTAGTTTAGGGAACTTCTCTGATTAAAGTGAATTAATGGCAAGTGAAAAATAATGGTAGAAATACAACGTGAGCTATGCTTAACCCAGGGTTCATTTCAGACACTATTAATTTCCTTCTCATTAGCTGTTTCATGTGGTGACAATACGATACATTTTAATCTTCCTCTGTCCATATCCCAGGCACTCAGTGATACAAAGAATTTAGAAAAATGGATTTATCTTATTGGAAAAGCTTTGCATGTCCTAATGTCTAGTCAAGGCTATGGTTTTTCCAGTAGTCATGTATGGATGTGAGAGTTGGGCTGTGAAGAAAGCTGAGCACCGAAGAATTGATGCTTTTGAACTGTGGTGTTGGAGAAGACTCTTGAGAGTCCCTTGGACTGCAAGGAGATCCAACCAGTCCATTCTAAAGGAGATCAGTCCTGGGTGTTCTTTGGAAAGAATGATGCTAAAGCTGAAACTCCAGTACTTTGGCCACCTCATGCGAAGAGTTGACTCATTGGAAAAGACTCTGATGCTGGGAGGGATTGGGGGCAGGAGGAGAAGGGGACGACAGAGGATGGGATGGTTGGATGGCATCACTGACTTGATGGACGTGAGTTTGAGTGAACTCCAGGAGTTGGTGATGGACAGGGAGGCCTACAGTGCTGCGGTTCATGGAGTCGCAAAGAGTTGGACATGACTGAGCGACTGAACTGAACTGAACTGAATGTAAAATCTTAAAACATAATGGTCATCACTGCCTGAATCCTTTCAAATGATTTCTAAAATGGCATGAAAAGAATCTATGGCCTTATTATAAACCTACTCACCACAAAGAAAAATTATACACATGGCCAGTTCATCTTGATTTCCAAAGGAAAAACAAAGGCATCTCATTAACAGACACTACCCTGTATTTGGGGCTTCCCTGATGGCTCACACAGTAAAGAACCTCCCTGCGATGCAGGAGGCCTAGGTTCAGTCCCTGGGTCAGGAAGATCCCCTGGAGAAGGGGATGGTTGCCCACTCCAATTCTGTGGGCAGAGGAATTTAACTCTAGGGATGCTCAGTGAGTATGTGCTTGTGCCTCTCTCTGTATTTTGTTTTCCATTTGTCCTCTAAAATAAACATTTAGGAAAGAAGTAAAAATGTCAATTGTTTCTTTAGATGTAAGACAGCTCTGCCCAGGCATATTATCTGGGTAAGCTAGGACCCTAAGGTAAAGTGGATAACTGTGTCTCAGGCATTAATTCAACTCCTCAGGCTATAACATCTTTATTGGTCTCCATTACCTGAATGTCATAGGCACATTTTTGTCTTAACACAACTCCTTGAACTTTTTATAATGTCAGTAGTGAAGCAGTGATGGTTTTATACTGAAGAAAATAATTGTCACCTGTATGAAATAAAACTTGATTACAGTGAGCACAAGGGGTGCTGACATGGACACATGTTCCACTCAGCTTCAAAGCTGCTGCTGCTGCTGCTAAGCCACTTCAGTTGTGTCCGACTCTGTGTGACCCCATAGACGTCAGCCCACCAGGCTCTCATGCCCCTGGGATTCTCCAGGCAAGAACACTTTGCACTTATTGATTTATTTTTGAACTCTGAGTAAAATAACATCACTATATGTCAGAAGATGTCTTTTATGAAAAGTTTCTGATGCCACCTTATCTTCTTCCCTTGCAATGGGAAGCATGTCATCTCAGTTATGGGGTGGGTGGAGGCTAAAGCAAAGACTCCAGTAACTACCTCTATGGCCCACACCACCACTACACAGTCATTTTGAAAAAGAAAAGTCTCCACTGCAGCTCAAATAAATAACTGGATTTATGTTATTTGTTGGTGACAACGAGGAACTGTGTGTCAGAGCGGCAAGAGAGACGATTCCATGTATAACTTCTAACCCTGACAAATGCACACCCCTAGTTCAGTTAGTCCGCCTAAAAATTTACCAGCATCAACTTACTTTGCTGGGTGGATCATGCAACTAGGAAGAAGTGACATTTAATAAACACTGGTGGCTGTGTGCTAACATTAATCTTATAATAATGTCACTGCCAGGTTATAACCCCCCTTTGCTCCTGACAGCAGTGTGACATCAGGACACTGATTGGGTGGCAATTTGTAGAAGTCAGGGATGCTTTTGGCCCATGGGTCACTGTCTGTAGGAGTAGGCAGGCAGAAGATACTGTCAGATTAGGCAATAGGCCTCATGTAGGCCTCCCCCATTTGCTTCTGATATTTAATGCTCCAGTGACTTCAACAAAGCCTCAACTCAGATTCTTCATTCAACCAAGGTATCAATGATCGTCATCAGCTGTTATCATTATTGTTATTATTATTGAAGAGGTTCAAGCATGCATTAACTAGGTATGTTCAATTCTGAAACAGTGACTCTGGCTGTTGGGTGGGGATGGAACTGAACAAAGACGAGAACAGAAATGAGAAGGGGATTTAGCGATGATGGTACAAAACTGTTAAGACCAGAAAGTGGTGAGTATGACCTGGACTCAGGGTATGGCCCTTGCCATATAGGGAGAGAGGAAGATGTTAGGGCAGTGGTTCTAAACCTTGGTTGCATATAAGAATCATCTGAAGAACTTTCTACAGTTTTGAAGCCCAGCTCTACACTCAGAACTACTGGCTTAATTTTCTGAGTACAGCCTGAGTACCCAGGAAATTGTCTTTTCACAGTGAGGCTGAGAACCACTGGGTGGTCACAGCAAGGCTTTGGAGGACTTGATGAGTTAGATGTGGAGAGGTTAAGATGAGGGAGGTAATTTGTATGACAGCTAGAATTGGGGCACAAGCAACTAATTTAATTCATTTCCAGAGATGGGAAGCCCAGATTTTTATGTGAACTCTTCTGATTTTTTGATTTGACATTTTTTTAAACACATGTATTGATATATTAATTTTGTGTTAAGCAAAAAAAAAAAAAAACAAACAAAAAACCCTATACAATAAACAACCTAAGAAAGCTGGAACATGCAGGTGACTAGTTGCAACTTCTGCCTTAAATCAAGAAGGTTAAACTCTAATTATAGATTTAAGACTTTCAGAGAATGTAGAAGATAAATTCTCTGGAGACTCAGGGAAACACATTGATTAATTACTTGATACCTTATTAAGAATAAAGGTGACCTAGAGTATTTGGTACATGGCAACTGTGAATTTATTTTCTCCCTCCTTACCTTTCTTCCTCCCTCCTTCTCTCTCTCTCCCTCCCTCTTTCTAAGGAAGCAAAACATTTTTTTTCAAGGTCATGGGTTAGGGAGTACAGCATAACATTTTTTCCCCCAAGGTCATAGATTATATCTAATTAAGTCTCAAGGCTATGCTACTTCCCAAATGTGGTTTTCAGCAGACATTTTGGGAAGGAGGATTGAGCAGGGCAGCTTTACTTTTTTGAAAATACAATTTATATAGGCTGGACTCTTTTCTAAATACAAACCAAAATTTCAAAAAGTCTACAATAGTCCCCAAAATATTTTGAAAATTGAATACAACAAAGCAATGAATCTTATAATCAAGTATCTCTTAGAGCTAACATACCACTCCCCGCCCCACCGCCCCCCTCAAACACACACACAGAGCACTCATCAAAGTAGTCTGAACTGAATTAAATCAGGAGCTACACAGCTTATATCTCATGAGAATCTAATTTCAGAATATCCCCTTCAAGATAACTCATAAAACAATAATACCTTCAAATACTGTATTTTTTTGCCTTTATGTCATATTTATGTCATTTTACACTACGGGAATACTTGTCTCAAAAACGAAGAGGATCAAATAATCATTAATTAATTCCCATGTGCAGTCATTTAGTTTAAAATTTGGTACTTAGGTTTGCCTAAGACTGGACTATTTTGGAAAAAAAAGTTACATCTTTCTGTTAGATGTTAGACTTTTGTATACTATATTTATAAACATACCAGGGGATCTGTCATATTTTGTATACTTGAGTTCCAAAGATTTATATATTAAATTCCATTATTTTCAGAGCCATATGAGCATGGAATTTCCATTCTCTACTGGCATGAATGTATTCTTAATTTGTATTAATCACACAACAAAGGAAATGAAGGGTGTTGAGGAGTCTTGTATGTCATATTATAAACACATGCTCTAAGCAGAAAAGACAAAGATCATCTCTAACACATGAAGTTTATTCTTCAGAACAAATTCCACTCTTAATCAACAACAAGAAAAGCAGAAATGGATATAACATCCATGGCTATTCAAAGGATGAGAAAGCAAACACTGAAAGTCTTACATACCTATTCCAGGTAGGATCCTCAAACCAGTCCAATGTATCAAAGACTGTGCTGTGTGCTGAACCTTCCTTGTAGAAAGAAACCAGATGCCATGTCACCATGAAAGCTGAAAACCAGAGAAAGGAGGAGTAATCAGATCTAAAACAAGATAAAAGCAGCAGGAAACTTGGGATCACTGAATTGTGAGATGGCATTTTAACAAAATCACAGGTTTCATAAATGGAGATTTATTCCAGTGTTTCCCCAAATGAATTTCAGCAAGAAACCTTTTCATCCCACAATACCTGTTAGCATCCTGCCACAGGAGGGATCCACAGCAGTTACTGGGGAAACGACTTGTGCAACGTACTTCTCTGCAAGTGACACATCTCGTATACTGTCATGTGGTCACATGTTCTCAGTGTGAAACTTTCAATAATTAGGAGTACTTTATAAGCTTCCCCATTAAAATATGCACATCAGGTGCCTATATTTATATCACATACAGAAAGCTTGAATGTTGTTTCTTTCACAAGTTTCATAGCAAATTAGTGAAGAATCATGAACCTGACTAGTACAATTTCTTTCATGGCGGTGAGTATCTGACATTCACTCATCATTCTGATCAAAATTTACCAAGTAAATAACAAGAACCAGATACTGGGTTGAGAAAATGAATAAGATTTGGTCCTGCCCTCAAAAACCCAAGTCCACTCATGTAGGAAAGGCCACACTTGGACCCACAGCAACCCTGAGGATGAAGTCATCGTGTTCACGGTGCAGACAGGACCCACGGGTGTCACACAAAGCAGAGGGTCCGTAAGCTAAGCCTCGAATGGTGAATAGGAGGGGAACAGACAGACAAAGGGAGATGGAGGTGAGGTGGAGGAAGAAGGGGGGTGAGGAGGGTGTGATTCAGGCAGCATGTTCAAACACAGGAAGCTGTGAGGGAGAATGGCATGTTCTGAAAGCTGCCTTATATCGGGTCTACAATAATGTGAGGGAACAGAACGTGCACAAAGGAAGTGGCAGAACACCCTTTTACAGATTTAAATAACCATAAATCAGCCCAACAGTACAAACACAAGCACCCACCCAAATAACTGCATACAATTAGAAACTATCCCCTAACTCCTATACACATGTCATCTCATCCTGGACTCACAAGGTTGAGGGGCCCACCCAAGACCAGAAAGTGATTTGTATAAATAAGTTCACTTTTTTAGATTCTGAATGTAAGTGATATCATATGATATTTGTCTTTCTCAGTCTGACTTACTTTACTTAATATGACAATTTCTGGGTCCACCCATTGCTGCAAATGGCACTATTTCATTATTTTTAATGACTGAGTAATACTGTTGGTGTTTAGATGCTAAGTCGTTTCTGACTCTTTTGCGACCCCATGGACGGTAGCCTACCAGGCTCCTCTGTCCATGAGATTTCCAGGCAAGAATATCTGGGTTGTCATTTCCTTCTCCAGGGGATCTTCCCAACCCAGGGGTCAAACTTGCCTCTCCTGCACTGGCAGGCAGGTTCTTCATCACTGAGCCATCAGGAAAGCCCATGACTGATATACTTTTTACAAAACAGAAATAAGACTCATAGACATAGGCAACAAACTTATGGCTACCAAAAAGGAATAAGGGGGAGGGATAAATTGGGAATTTGCAATTAACAGATATGAACTACTATATAAATTAGATAAACAAGGACCTACTGTGTAGCACAGGGAGCTTTACTCAATACTTTGTAATAACCTATAATGGAAAAGAATCTGAAAAATTTCATATATATATATGTTATATATATATAATGTGTGTATACACACATATATATGTAAATAAAACATAATCACTGCTATACACTGAATCATTGCAAATCAACTATATTCAACACAAAATAATAATAAAAGAAACTAAAAGAAAACTTCATATAATTGGGGAAAAATTGATTCACATAGACAAGTCTAGTCCCCACTCTGTGCAGGGAGAGGGGTGTGTAGCATGTGGTATGACACCTTATTTCATGACATATGTTTCCTGATTGCACTGCAGTTCAGACTCCAGGCACAACCAAAGCGCTGCCGCCATCACCTTTTCTGTTTCAAGTTTTAGGAAAGCAAGCATGGGGTAGAGAGATTATGATTAGTTCATGTGTTTTCACCCCCTGGGTTTTGATATGTTTAAAGAAGACTTCTTGGTGCAGCCATATTGAAGGCAGGACTGGTGACCGGGTACTGGTGACTGTGTACCGTCCAGTAACCATGGAGAATCTGGTGGTTGTCTACATTCGGCTCTGATCCTCAGATGCCCTCTGTGTAACTGTTACATATGAGCCTTGCTCAGGCCTCCTGGTTTTTGCTTCTGACTTCATCAGCACTTTAATAACTTTGCTGATGTAGTGTGTGGATAAAAGGGCTTTGCACTATGGTCAGAGGTTGAATTAGTGTATCTATTCAGAGAGGAAGAGAGGCCAGCACTCATTTGTAACATGTGAAAATGGGGAGAGCCAGCACGGAGATTGGGAAAATGCAGGTTTATTAATATAAAAATGGAGAAACCTTGTCTATGACACATAGCTTATGTAAGAAAAAAAATCTAAAGAGGGCCTGTGATGTTCTCCAAGGGACAAGAAATATAGTTGCTGAGGTTGGAGAGACTGGAGAGGAATTTTTTCCTTCTTCTTCCTCCTCCTCCCACTTTTCCTCTTCTAAACTCCTAAAGTGAAACTGCTTAGAATACATCTTATTCAGTTCAATTTCTCATCATGAGAGTGAGACTGGAAAATCTTGTGGTAGCCCCCAAATCTCCTTGCCCTCATGAAATAGGATATAAGCTTTTATTTTCAATGCTTTTCAATGCTTTTAGTTTCAATGCTTCCAATTGAGACGCTGTATGCCTGTTATAGGCTCCCTGAGACCTTATAACATATTAGGAATTATTTTAGCTTTAAAGAAGCGTGGTTGCTTAAAAAGGCAGATTCTGCTACAGAGGCTTTCAAGATAGAAACCAATTCCAGGCAACAGATGAGCAATAATGCCTAGAAAATGGACAAACATTAGATGTAAGACAGACAAAATCCAAGTGACAGTACCATCCAGATATGCAACTTGCAGCAATGCTCTTGTGTTGCAGTTGCTTGACAAACCACACTTGTTATCACAGAAGTAAGCTTGTTCTTGGGTACTGGCAGCAGAGAGCAGATGAAGCAGAAACACTACCCGAAACCAAAACAAAGAAGCAAATAAACAAATCAAAATATCTCTGAGCAACCTAAAGGAAGAAAACCTGGACAAGTCATATAAAGAGAAACTGAACTATACACAAACTTCTTAAATGAGCAATTTATGGAACAATTTTATTCTGAGTGTATTTCTGACTTGTTTGTATGGACACTTAAGAAATTCAAGGGGTCTGATAGATTTGACCTCCATGATTTGTGGTATAATTCAGCACTTGCTGGCATAGTAGAGACTGGTTCTCTGCAGAAACCTGACAATTAGCTCCTGTGAACTCTGGAATGAGAAATCAGGTTCTATGAAAATTTGTACAAAAAGAACTTGAATGTATAACCCATTGAAGAAGGAGTCAGGAGCAGGAGGGTTGATGGACAAAATGAGGGAGCCACAGACAGAGGGAAGGAGGATTAATAATTTCCTTTGTGGCATGAACACACGAGGCATTGATGAATTCATCTAATCATTTCAATAGCTTTGTAAAGAAAATATCACTGTCAGTAGTTTACAAATAGAGAAATTATAATTTTTTGATAGGCTAACTCACTTAATACACAATAAGAAGTGGCCTTCTATTGCATTAACTAGATTGCATTAACTACAATTATAAATAATACAATGCAGCTGAGATTATTGGGGAAACAATTGATAGACTCACATATTTCAGTTGTATTATACGTATGTAGAGCCACTGAATCACTGCCTCACCTATACCTGTATTTAGAGTCCTTAAATATATTCATATCTTTGGACCTAGTAATCCACTCACAAATTATCCCAAGCAAACAATTCAAAATCAGGAAAATGTCACTGCAGCATTATTCATAATAGTGAGTAATAGAAACTATTTGTGTATCCCACAGCAGGGCATCTAAGAAAATATGGGCATATTAACTCCATAGTATATTAAGTTGCCATTAAAGTAACAATTAAATCACAATACAGAGAAAGTGGTATATCAAATTGTATGTTCTGATTATAAATAGGTACAAAATATACATGTGAATAAATATTAGCCACAGGACCAGAATAAAGAAAATTGTGGTACTAGGGTAGAGTAGTTATGAATGCATTAAAAAATCTTAACACCATTCTCATAATATATTTTAAAGCTTTACTCATTTGAAATACCCACTCAATAGAAATACAGACTCACAAACACGATATATTTAGAACACGCATTTACAAGGTTAAGTGGTTTCCAGCACACACAATATTATTTTGTTACATTGTTAACTATTTGATAGTGGAGAAAAGAGTTTGGAGATCAAGATATACTTAGGATGACGCTGAGATAAAATACATATATATTTTAACAGAAGGTAGAATTCAGTTTCTTATAATGATGGTCCATGGAGAAACTAGGTAAGATTACAAAAACAAGAAGACTTGTTAACATGATCACTAATGTACATGATTTTAAACAGATCTATGATCAACAGTCTTTTCCCATTGTACCATAGCTTTCATCTTCTTACATTCCCTCTGTCCCATTTCCTAATATATATAAAAAAAGAAAAAGCTAAGGAAAATTGGCCAGCTGCAGAAATCTCCCATTTCTTCATTTTCTTCATTAAGACATCACCCATCTCCCCAACAGGATCTCCTCCACCCCTGGGAAGCCATTTAGCCTTACCAGGGCAGGGAAGTGCTTTTGAAGAAGCAACAGCTAATTTTTGCTTGCTGACCTCTATCTAAGAATAAGGGTGAGCCAGCAAGTGTTCATCATTTGTCTCACATGGTATCATATTCATCTCTCTCTAGTCTTGGTCTCACTCCTGGCTTTAGGCAGTACATTTCTAGCATTTGCTGCTCCAAAACATCTCCTACCCTCTAGAAGTAAGATTAAGGGGTAAAAGCTACAGTGCCTATCTCCTGGCTCCTTAACTCTTAGAAAGCAAAAGAACTTCCTACCTTCCTGTATCTGTAAATCTCACAAATCATTAGAAATTCACAAACCACATTCCCTGCCCCTCCCCTGGCAGTTGTTTATACATTTGTATATAAAGAGAAATGCAAAATTCAATGTAATTCCAGTACCGTTCAATCTCTTTTGGATAAGCCAGCCTATTAGCTTTTCTCTCCCACTCTCTTTTAACATGCACGCGCGTACACACACACACACACACACACACACACACACAGAAGTGTGGCTTTAATAAATGGAGAAGAGAAGAACACAGTTTGCATTTCCAAACGTGACTTTGTCTATTTCCTTTGACATGTGGGGTAGATCTCCTTATTTATCTGGGTGCTCCTAACCCTGTTGACATAGTAAAGTTTACCACTGGCATGCATGTCATCTGTTATTTCTTGACCAATTCAAGTTGGGAAGACATTTATGTTTAACTTGACCTCATCTTACCTCCTGCTGACAGTGTACTCGTCTCAGAGGTCTGACCATGATGCACCTTCAGCCTTGGGGTGTTGCAGCCCTTAGATCAGAATCATCTTCTCCTATGGGATGACACCCCAGCCCCAGTGACACATTCTCCAGCTGTTTCAGGGTCCTATCCATGCCACACTAGAACTTTAGTCCAAGGCGTTCCTCCAATTGACCTTGTTACACTGCGAAGTTCACTATGATGCTGGCAAAGGGCTGCGTATGAATTAGCTGCCTGTCTTAGACACACCTCCTTCTCACGAATACAAACCTCATTCTCTGGACTGAAACTCCAAGAGAGAAAGTTGGGAGGCACCTATTAGATTGCGTTACTTTCCTTTCGCAGTCATTCTTATTTTGCAGAATTCCTCGGACTCAGCAAGGGGGCATGTCTTCCTTTTCTTTCTTGGTATCATAATCTCAATATCAGAGAGTGAACCTACATGTAATAAGTTGAAGAGTTTCCCCCTATACAATAGGACTTCAGTTTTTGAGGCTGACCCTTGATAATCTAATCTTTATCAATCTACCCTTGATAAATCTAGAGGATGCTTCCTCAAAAAGTAATTGGGATTTCCTCTCATAACCATGAAGATGGAGTATAACTTACAGCCTAGCACTCTCCTATTTCCCCCCAAACCCTAGAAAACTATAAAAAATAAATGAAGTAACTATTTTGAGGAACTGGAATAGGTAGTACAGGGCTGTGATGACAGAGAAAGGAAACCAATAAGAGAAAAAAACCCTAATCTGGATTCTTTGTTTGGGAGAGGTTTCTGGAAAGTGGGCACACGAAAGGGAAAGTCAAACACATCTTGATTGCCTCACTGAACTGAGGAAGTGGTGATCAATGAGGATTCCAGGAATATGATGCAGAAGATGCTCAACAACATTAGTTACTAGGAAAATATAAATTAAAACCACAATAAGAGGCCACAATACCCCTAAAACAACTGATTACAGAATGTTGGCAAGGATGTGTGGCAACTATAGTGCTCTTACACTGCTGGTGGGAATATAAATGATACAACCACTTTTGAAGACAGTTTCACAGTTATTATGTAGGTAAACATATGTTTAATATGCAGGTGAGCAATTTTACTCCTATTTACCCAAGAGAGATAAACATATATGTCTACACAGAAACTTACACATCAATGTTCATAGCAACTTCATTCATAATTGCCTCAAACTGGAAAAAATGTCCATCAGATGGACTGGAGAAAGCAAAACCTTGATACTGTCAAACAACAGAATTAAAAAATCCAAGAGAAAGGGAAGAATCACTGAAACCATTACAACACCACGTAAAAATATTATGCAGAGCAAAAGGAGCCAGACACAAAAGTGAATATTGAGGAATTTCTTTATTAAAACTCTAGGGAAAAAAAAAATCTAAGGGTCAGAAAGCAGAACAGTATTTGACTGGGTTTGGGGGTAGGGCAAGGGGGTGTCAGCCGACTAGGAAGGGCAATAGGCGAACTTTGTGTGGTGAGGGAAATGTACCAGGACTTGGTTTAGTGGTAATAACATGGCGGATAAATTTGTTTAACCTCATCCAAACATGTAGTTAAAGTGAGTGCTTGTTATTGTATATACATTATATCTCAATATAATATTGAGATTAAAATGAAATTTTAATTGGTGGCTTATTCTTTTATTAATATCAGAACTGATCTCTTAAAGTATTTTGTCATTAAAAATTTTTTTTAAATAGGACATTAGGCACATTAGGGAATGTGAAGATCTTGCATTTGTTTTAAAATAATCCAGTATTGGGACTTCCCCAGTGGTCCAGTGGCTAAGACACTCCCAATGCAGGCAGGGGGCACAGGTTTGATCCCTGGTCAGGGAACAAAGATCCCACATGCAACAAGTGAGAGTTTGCATGTTGCAACTAAGACCTGGCTCAGCCAAATAAATTAATTTAAAAACAAATCCAGTGTCTTTGGGGAAAAGGTATCCTAGAAAGTAATGCGCTGCCCATGTGCTGCTAATTCCTGAAGGCAGGTGGTGAGCACAGGGGGTTGCTTATGCTTTTCTACTTTTGAATATGTCTGTAATTCTTTAATTTAAAATGTTTTCAACATCTAGTGGATTGCATTTCTTTAAGACATTATTAACATATTAGTTAGCATTAGATGTCTACTTTACTTACTTTCCACACCCTTATCCCCTGATTATGTGTAAAGTCTTTCTGTGTCTTTGTTACGCTTTTCATGTTGTCCTTTACTTTTCTCCCTTCATCTCTTAACCAACAACAACTTACACAGAATCAGCCTGCATGGCACATTTAAGCCAAGACCTGAGTAATCTGAGAGAAAATTAGTTAAACTTCTGAGTCTGGTTCTTCACATTCAACAATCACGAATTTCAATAAGCCTGGCCTGCAGAAGAGAGGCCCCTTCAGGAACAAATGAAACAGCCAGGTATGGAGAAATGCCATTTTGTTAAGAAGTCTGCTTAACAGGATGATTGAAACAAACGGAACAAAGAAACCAATTCAACACAGTGAACACAAAGAGACAGTTCGAAACATTTAAAAGGGAAAGGAAACTGGACTTAATTATTTTCATCCTACCTTTTTTCCCTTTTAAGACATTCAGCTTCTTGCTAACTTCAGGGAAAGTTGGCTCCAGGCTCCTAGTCACAGGAGTGGGATTCCGCTCCACAGGTGCTGAGCCTGGTTCTGGCTAACACAGAGTGTGCACAGGCTCCATGCTGACATGATTTTTATGGATTTTATGGATCATTTTATAGATTTTCCAGTGAGAATGAAGCCCAAGATGAAGTCAGTCAAAGTGGAAATTGATTAAGGATGTAGACGGCAGTGTTCAACTATGTAGGCAAGAATGCCCTTTAGAGAAATTAATGTCCCCTTCAGTTTCTTAGTGATGCATTAAACGGAATATAGCGCTTTCCCCCTGTTCCTATTATGTCTAGAACTACCCATTCTTTCTATGAATAAGACCCCAAACTGATTTTCTAATGAGCAAGAGTGGACCAAAAACATGTATTAATTACCAAAAAAGAACATAAGCTCTGCAATCACACTCTGATGGGATAAATTAGAACTTTGTTCTCCAGAACCCAGCCTATTATGGACAAACTGAGAATTGTTCTTAATGTTAAACTGGAACAATAAGGCATCAGGATAAGAGTACATGCTGTACAGGGTCGATACACAATCCTATTATTATAGAACTCTCATTTTCCTTTAGACACATTCCTTTTTCAAATATATCTTCTTGGGGACTTTTCTGATGGTCCAGTGTTCAGGACCCTGTGCTTTCAATGCAAAGGGCACAGGTTCAATCCCAGGTTGGGGAACTAAGACCCCACATGCTGTGTGACTTGATCAAAAAGTAAATATTAAAAAAATAAATAAAGTACATCCTCTTATAAAATGTTTTACCTTAGGAATTAAAGAATAAAAATTTTAAGGAGTCTGACTACAGATAAAGGGACAGAAAAATTCCTAGGATAGAAACACATTACACTCGTTTCTTTACCAAGATGCTTTATATTTAATTATTCCAAAGGAAATGACAGGTAAAGAGCACAATACACAGTATACTAATGCATATATATGGAATTTAGAAAGATGGTAACGATAATCCTGTATGCGAGACAGAAGAAGAGACACAGATGTATAGAACAGTCTTTTGGACTCTGTGGGAGAGGGAGAGGGTGGGATGGTTTGGGAGAATGGCATTGAACCATGTATAATATCATATATGAAACGAATCACCAGTCCAGGTTTGATGCATGATATAGGATGCTTGGGGCTGGTCTACTCGGATGACCCAGAGGGATGGTATGGGGAGGGAGGTGGGGGGGGGTTCAGGATGGGGAACATGTGTACACCCGTGGCGGACTCATGTTGATGTATGGCAAAACCAATATAATATTGTAAAGTAATTAGCCTCCAATTAAAATAAATTTATATTAAAAAATAAATAAAAAAGAAAAAAGAGCACAATACATACACTAGTGTGTTTCTGGGATGTGGAGAAATGTAATTATATTCTTTGCTTTTGGGAAGTTTATGTTATCATTTATGCAAAAAGATAATCATGTCATAAATAAAATGATATAAAGTTTTTATGTATGTATGTATATTATATACATAGTGTGAGTCTATCTATCCATCCATCCATCCATCCATTTATCTAATGTGGTGCTCAAGTTCTTGGCAGTGAGGACCACAGTGCTGTGGGAAATGCATAAGTTTATAAAGGATAAATTGAGAAAGAAGGAAATGCTTTGTGAGAGCTAAGCAGATCTCAAAATATGAATACAATTCATAACGTAACAGGAGGTAAATGCTTCTGGGATGGGGGACAATAAAAACAAAGGTTAAAAATCGAGATGATCTACTGTGGGACCAAGGGAGAAAAACACTGGGCTAAGTCAGGGGAAATTAGGTTGGAGCCCGATTTGGGAAAGCCTTGAATGCTGGTCCTCAGGAACTTACACTTTATCCTGAAAGCAAGACAGGCTAAAAAATGTTCTGAATAGAATGTGGACACGATGGACATGGTTTTTACGTAAAGGAGATATAGAAGTGATGCTGACTAGACAGAGGCCAAGAGACTAAAGAAACAGAGGCTAAATCAAATTTTAAAAGTGTATTGACCTCAGAACTTCCCTGGTGGTCCAGCAGTTAGGACTCTGTGCTCCCAGGGCAGGGGGCACTGGTTCCATCCCTGATTGGGGAACTAAGATCCTTCACGCCATGTGGTGTGGTCAAAAGCAAATAAATAAAATAAGCCGATGTTTAAAAAACCAAAACAAAACAAAAAACAGTATACTGACCTTAAGTGATGAATAAAGAACACGTCTAAGTAGTAGGAAACTCTTAATAAGATTAAATGCTTAGAGTCTATATACATTGGTAAATTTGGAAGTAATTCAACATGAAACATTGACTGCATATGGCTTTAAGTTGTCTGAGAAAGACAGCATGTTGTATCACAGAACCCTGCTATAAGCATCAGAGCAGGATGAGTTTGGTGTCCACCAGGCCCTGAAAGAAGACACAGAAGAAGTTCATTCATGCTAGATCCTGTGGAGTGGGGTCGGGTTTTGACAGGAAGACACTGAAGACAAGTGGATTCAAGTGAAGAGAAATACAGGAAAACGTTAGAAGCAGCCAGCAGCGGAGAACACATCAGGGGACTCTGCATGTGCCTGTCCCTGCATTTATAGAAGGTGGCACATGCAGAAGGAGAGAATGACGGAATGTTTCCTTGAGAAAATTACTTTTACCCTTTTGGCTTCAGTTTCTTCATGGGACTGTTGGGGAGCTGCTGACAGAAAATGCCCGCCCTAACCAGGAATGACAATAACCACTTGCCTGAGTTGCCTCACAACAGGAGGTCTAGACAAAAAACTACAGTGCTGCCAATGAAAAATAAGTGGGAGAATGTGAGACTGGCTGAGAGGAGGGAGGACATGCCGGCCCATAATATGTCTGCTAGTCTCCCAGAAGCCTTCACACTGGAATCCATCTTGGCTGAGAGATGTCTGCACCACCAGGAGGGACTCCAGTCAGACTAAATATGAGACAAGCAAGATGATTGGCTAGAGACAACCCGGAAACTCACCCCATTACCGTAAAACCTGAGACTGTGAGCAGAGCAGTTCTCCTGAATCCCCTTATCCTTCTGCTCTCCACCCAGGCATCCCTTCCCAATAAAGTCTCTTGCTTTGTCAGCAAGTGTGTCTCCTTGGACAGTTTATTTCTGAGTGATAGACAGGAGCTTGCTTTTGTGCTGTGGAAGAAGTCCCCCTTCCTACAATAGAACTTTATACTTTTATAGTTAAAATTCACACTGAAGACCTGTCCCAAAGTTGAATGATAAATCACTCTGTAACTGAGAACACTGAAATAGAGAAATTGTGGGGAGCAGTTACTGTGGGAACCATGAGAAAAGGTCTTGACAGCACTTTAGAGATGACTGCAAAGTACCCAGCACAGAACGACAGACAGGATGCTCAGGTGAGGGTGGAATGTAAGGGACACATGCTGAAGAAAATGTGTCACCAGACTTTTGACTGTAAGTGCGTGACTTTGAGCTTTTTGATTGTAGTATAAGTGCCTGGAATCAAGGTTTTGATTGCCAAGGCATCCATTTCAAAGACATCCATCTCAGTAACCATTGCCAGGAGACTTCCCTGGTGGTCCAGTGGCTGAGACTCCATGCTCCCAACTCAGGGGGCCTGGGTTTGATCCCCTGTCAGGAAACTAGATCACATATGCTGCAACTAAGACTCAGCAGAGTCAAATAAATATGTAATATTTAAATATATATATATACATTGCCAGCTGTGTGCTTGCTAAGTCACTTCAGCCGTGTTCGAGTCTTTGCGACCTATGGATTCTAGCCCTCCAGGCTCCTCTATCCACAGGACTCTCCAGGTAAGAATACTGGAGTGGGTTGTCATGTTCTTCCCCTCCCTCCAGGGGATCTTCCCGACTCAGGGATTAAACCCGAGTCTCTTACGTCTCCTGCGTTGGTGGGTGGGTTCTTTACTATTAGTATCACCTGGGGGGCCTGTAGCTGTGTGAATAGCTCCTGAAAAAGCAACTAGATAAGAAACTACACTGTCCCACTCATGAAGGATCCCTTCTAGAAAGCACTAGGTGGCATAGATAACTACAAGCTTGAGTGATCCTGCTTTTCCTTTCCCCATGCTGCATCCTAATTCTGGCTTTTATGCTTTAAATTTGCTAATAAAGAATAAACCTGTGAAACCCTAATCACCCCGCCCCCCTTGAACCCCATAAGTATGGAGTCTCAAGTCCGTACTTTTTCTCCCTCTATCTACCCTTGACCTCAGTGTCTGGTTCTCAGGAGTGCCATGTGCCTGCCAGGACCCGTGAGTAATAAATCTATTCTTCAAAGTTTCCTGATGGTTTTTACTAAGATGTATCTTGTGATCATAACAGGAACCACATGGGCTGGTCAAGCAACAACTCTGGGTCCAGTTGGAGTAATGTCTGTGGGGGATCAATATAAGTCCAGACATTCTTAGCCTATCAATTCACTATCAATCACTATAAGTCAGCTGAGACCAAACAAGACAAATCCCCAGAAGACTGGATGGAAAAGTAAAAGGTGATTATTCTCATATTTTTATATGGTCAAGGAATCAGGAGAATAGTATTTCCTTTGAGATAAAAAGGGAAAGGTGTATGTATATTTCAGAAAATACTGTAAATAGATCTGTGTTTCAGAGATGCTGAATTTTGTGTGAGTGGGACTCATTCAGCAATAGAAACAGTAAGTTACATAGAAATTAAGGTTTGGAGAGAATTTAAAGATTAACATATAAAGATGACCTATCTGTGTAACTGCTGGGAGAGGGACTTGAGAAGAAAGATGTAGAAAAGGAAGCTAAGACAGTATAAGAGAGGAGTTGAAGACTCAATTTTAGGGAATAACTATTTCAGGAGGCAGGAGGTAGAAAAAAAGAATCCAGCCAAAACCTAGGAACCAGCAAGAGAGAGCAGAAGAACTCAAGGATGCTGAGATATTGGCAGCAAAAATAAATTTATATTAAAAAAAATAAATTGCCTCAAATTATAAGATGCTTTCAGGTAGAAAAACTAGGGGAAAAAAAAGCTCAGATTAGGAAAAAGAAGGGTTCATTGATAACCTTTAAGACCAATGTTTCAGGATAATGAAAGAGAAGGAGATGCTAATGATAGTGAATCAAGGATGAGAGGAGATGACAGGTAAGGGCTGAGATGCTGATGAATCTGACAAAGAAGAGGAAGCAGGAAAACACATGGGAGCTGGAGGAGACAGTGCCAGGCATGCAGCACACAGATGGCACTGGAACCTTTCTGAATGAGTAAAAGGAGACAGGCAGGTGAGCTCAAGAAAATATTTTATTCTTCTTAAGAAAACAAATTTAATTAAAAATTTTTATTGAGGTACAATTAACATATAACATTATATGAGTTTCAAGTGCACAACATACTGATGCAATATATGTAAATACTGCAAAATGACCACACAATACATCCAGTTAACATCTGTCACTATATTTTGTTTTTGGCTGCACCATGAGGCTCCTGGGATCTTAGTTCCTTGACCTGGTTGGACTCAGGCCCTCAGCAGTGAAAACACAAAACCCTAACCGCTGGAATGCCAGGGAAGTACTCCCCCCACCTAATTTTTGTTTCCTGTGGTAAGAAAAAATTAAGTTTTAATGCTTAAAATACTAGAAGTCAGGAAATAGACTGAAAGGGCAGATGTCAAAGATCAGAAATAGGATGGGAGTCCAGATGGAAATGTGAATGTCTTAGCTGAAGGGGCATTTCTTCTCCAGAGACAGAGAGAGGGATGAGAAAAGGGGCAGAATAAGGATAGATGTGTTGGGCTCTAGGTTTCTCAAAGAAGCAGGTGATGGGATATTCACTTTTAATCAGAAAGACCATGTACAGGATTAGGGGTAGAAAGTGAAGCGGATCTTCTGGGAAAGCTTTGGTGAAGAGTGGACTAAGCCATGATGAAAGACAGACAGGAAGCAGGCTGAGGAGCCGGGAAGAGCCACAGTTACAATGAGTCTTGTCTACAAGCCTCGTGGGTTTGTCCAGTGATGTCTCATGACACTGAAACATGAAAAGAGGAGGGCTTCAAGGAGGGTGAGAGGGCATATCCACATGAAGGGGCAAGAGTGGCTGGGGCATCAGAGAGGGTAGGTGGCAGAGAGGGGTCTGGACAAAATGCCTGGTGTGGCCAGAAGGGAACCCACAGCAAGGACTCCATGGGAGACAGAGAAGAAAAAGAGTTCAGAATTCACGAGGAGCGATTTTGAAGACAAGGGGTGTGGGAGAACAAAACCTCTCTGCCCAGTACAGAGAGGTTCCCTCTGCCAAAGGAACAGGATAGTTTTGCTCCCTGTGTTGCAGAATAAAAAATGAAAATGTTTGGAAAATATTTTGGATATATATAGAAGGCCCCATTTAGTTCTAAGACGCAAGACCAGTGTGCTTGTAACTTTCATTGTAGACCACAAAGAACAGGGCCACACAAGCAGGAATTTTAAAAATGCTTTTGATACTGTTGAATCAGTGATAAATCAAACATGGAATAAAAGCTACTTTCCTTTCCAGGCTGTGTACATGAACTAATAGAGCGGATTGAACAGAATGATTTAAGTGAAGATACTGCTTTATGCTCGGAAAGAAAGGGCTCTGTAAATATTTATAGGCAAAGAGCATTCTCAGATCAGTGAATACTTATCTATTGCTTCCTGATATCATAAAATTTTTTTTTCAAATGGAGACAACATTAGGATTTTGGTAGCTTTCAATCCTTCATGGGACTCACAAGCAAGACGCAGAGGATAAATTTGAGCATCACATTTGTGAAACTTGGTTTCATGACTAAGAAGAAAATGTTATCTTTATAAAAGTTTGATGTATATACTGGAGAAGGCAATGGCAAGCCACTCCAGTACTCTTGCCTGGAAAATCCCATGGACGAGGAGCCTGGTAGGCTGCAGTCTGTGGGGTCGCTACTAGTCAGACACGACTGAGCGACTTTACTTTCAATTTTCACTTTCACGCATTGGAGAAGGAAATGGCAACCCACTCCAGTGTTCTTGCCTGGAGAAACCCAGGGACAGGGGAGCCTGGTGGGCTGCTGTCTATGGGGTCGCACAGAGTCGGACACAACTAAAGCGACTTAGCAGCAGCAGCAGCAGCATGTATACACACACACACACATTAGAAAATTGTTCTGATATGTAAATGACTTCAACATATCACCAAAGATTCTACTAAGGTTTTATCTCACTGGTTCTCTAAGCTGATGAACTTTCTGATATTCTCCAGAAACTTCTTCAAAGGGAAAGAAAGATATCTGGCATATCTCCAAAGATTCTAATTCTAGAGGCCTAAGACTGGGCACAAGAATCTGTATATTTACAAAAAATCTCTAAAGAAATACTGAAAGAGTCATCTGCTGGTAAGGACTCACTATAATTAACAAACTGCAGAATAAATATATTTTGATTGACATTGTACAAAGTTTAAGAGTAAACTGGCCTTGCTCAACTCCAGTCCCAGATATAAAACTAGCTTATTTCATTTGGAAACCTAACATACATGGCTTTGGTTCTATTTATTCCTCTTTAAGAATATAAATAGGACTAAAGATAATTAGACCATAAACTAGAAATTAATTTACTACTTTATAGTCTTCCTTTCTCATATGATTCCATTCCATTGACCACAATAGCATTGATATGTGCTGAGATCACCTTCAGTATATTTGTCACAGGAAAGAATTCACATTTCCCTCTCTTGGAATGGGCAGCAAGGGAAACCAATGTGAAAAAAGAAGTGTGAATTAAATGGGACCTGGGAGTTTAGCAGACTGTGGACAAAATTCATTGTGTTAGTTCTTTTGATACTCTTGTAAGTTTGCTGAGATAAAAGTCAAAGCTCTCAGGGTGACCTGTATTTTAAAAAGGGGCAAGAAAAAGGAAGAATAAAAGAGGAGAGGTTGAAAAGCTTGAGGAGGCAGAGCAGACAGGAGAGCGGCCCCTTTCGGCTCAGTTCAGAGTTGCCTCAGCACCAGCTCCATGCTGGCTCCCAAACTACAACCTTCTGCTTCTCAGACATGGGAATCCATGTGAGATACAAAAAAATTAAAAAGAAAGAACACCATAAAAATCCAGAAAGAAAGACAAACTGTAATGAAAAAATCCAGCCAACCTATAACAAAAAACAAAATCATGAAATAAACACTCCAATGGCACCCCACTCCAATACTCTTGCCTGGAAAATCCCACGGATGGAGGAGCCTGGTAGGCTGCAGTCCATGGGGTTGCTAAGAGTCGAACACGACTGAGTGACTTCACTTTCACTTTTTATGCATTGGAGAAGGAAATGGCAACCCACTCCAGTGTTCTTGCGTGGAGAATCCCAGGGACAGGGGAGCCTGGTAGGCCGCTGTCTATGGGGTCGCACAGAGTCGGACACGACTGAAGCGACTTAGCAGCAGCAGCATTTTTTAGTGTCAATTGACAAAAACTGCTAACTTGAATCAATCTACTTGTATTTATTGGGCACCTATCCTGCATAGCACTTCCCAGGTGGCTTAGTGGTAAAGAATCTGCCTGCCAATGCAGGAGACGCTGGAGACACCAGTTTGATCCCTGGATTGGGAAGATTCCCTGGAGAAGGAAATGGCAGCCCACTCCAGTATTCCTGCCTGAAAAATTCCATGGACAGAGGAACCTGGTGGGCTACATTTCATGGGTTTGCAAAGAGTTGGACACATCTGAGCACACACACACATGCAGCATTCTGAGCAATGTTAGGGGACAACAGGGGGAACCGAATAAATACAGTCTCTATGCTCATAGCTTACTTCAGATATTTTGTAAAAAAGTACACCTGATATTGTTTTGAGGTCATAATTCAGTTCTGGTATATTAAAAAGAAAAACCAAGAAAAGACAATCTACATACTGGGAGAAAATATTTGCAAATGATGCAAACATCAAGGGCTTAATCTTCAAACTATACAAATAGCTCATACAGCTCAATAACAAACAACAACAACAATAGCAAAAATCAAAGAATAGGCAGGAGATCTGAACAGACATTTCTCCAAACAAAACATATAGGTGTAATATCATATATGAAACGAGTCACCAGTCCAGGTTCGATGCATGATACTGGATGCTTGGGGCTGGTGCACTGGGACGACTCAGAGGGATGGTACGGGGAGGGAGGAGGAAGGAGGGTTCAGGATGGGGAACACGTGTATATCTGTGGTGGATTCATGTTGATATATGGCAAAACCAATACAATATTGTAAAGATAAAAAATAAAATAAAAAAAAGATAAAGTAAAAAAAAGACATATAGGTGGCTAGTAGGCCATGAAAAGATGCTCAACATTGCTAATTATTAGAGAAATGTAAATCAAAACCACAGTGAGGGTACAACTTCACACCAGTCAGAATGGCCATCATCAAAAGTCTGTAAATAATAAATGTTAGACAGGGTGTGGAGAAAAAGGAACCTTCCTACACTGTTGGTGGGAATGTAAACTGGTACAGCCACTATGGCAAACAGTATGGAAGTTCCTTAAAAAACTAAAACTAGAGTTACCATATGATCCTACAATCCTACTCGTCGGTATATATCTACACAAAAATCTCAATAAAAAAGATGCCTGCAACCCTATGTTCACGGTAGCAGTATTTACATTAACCAAGGCATGGAAGCAACCCAAATGTCTACCAACAGATGAATGGATAAAGAAGATACGGTACGTATACACAATGGAATATTACTCAGCCATAAAAAGGAATGAAATAATGCCATTTCAGAAACATGGATGGACCTGGAGATTATCATACTAAGTGAAGTATGTCAGACACAGAAAGACAAACATATGATATCACTTATGCGTGAAATCTAAAACATGATACAGGCAAATTCACTGGTGGTCCAGTGGTCACAATTCAGTTCTTTCACTATGATTGGCCTGGGTTCAATCCCTGGTCAGGGAACTAAAATTCTGCAAATTGTATGGGGTGGCCAAAAAAAAAAAAATATACAGATGAACTTATTTATGAAAGAGAAACAGACTCACAGACATAGAAAACAAATGTATGGTTATCAAGGAGAAGGAAAGGAGAGGGGTTAATTAGGAGGCTGAGATTTACAGAAGCAAATTACTACATATGAAACAGATAAACTACAATGTCCTACTATATAGTACAAGGGACTATATTCAATACCCTGTAATGACCTATAATGGGGAAGAATCTGAAAAAGAGCACACACACACACACACACACACATGTATAACTGATTCACTCTGCTGTACACCTAAACTAACACAACACAGTAAATCAACTATACTTCACTGAAAAAAATCAAGATACTCCCAATATTTTACTAAAACCTGAATAAGTAGCTATCATACCCAACTGGAAAGGCTGAAAAGTGTCCTGACAAGAACCAATACCTTTTGGGTTAATTCTGTTATATTGTCATGGTTAAAGGCTTCCATATAGCATCCTATAACCATCATGTACAACCATTCTAGAAAACAGACACATTACCAGTGACATTTCATACCTACTAAAGTCTGCGGATAAAAGACTGTCCCTGCTTAAGTGAAGCAAGCTTACAATCATTACCAGAATTCTAAGATGGCTTTCAATTAGCTGGAAAATAGGTGCTTTGTATTTACAATAATCTCTGCAACAGTAGCATTCAAACTTTTTTTGACTTCTTATCCAGAATCAGATATGTATTTCTTACATTGCAAACCAGTGTACCCATATACCTGTGTACACAAATGCATATCTAAAACTGCAACAGATGTTTCCTGTAACAATATTTATTCTCAGAATGCAGTGTTCTTAGACATTTTGTTCCATTTATCTTCACTGATAAACTTTGTTCTTTGGGGTTGTTTAGGCCCGCAGAAAACTGAAGAGAAACTACAGAGAATTCGCATGCATCCCTCTCATCACCACCCCCATCCTCCATTTCCCTTATGAGTAACATCTTGCCTGAGTGTGGTATATTTGTTAAAATTAATAAACACATATTTGTACATCTTTATTAACTAAAATCCATAGTGTCCATTAGGGTTCACTCTTTGTATTGTACATTTAATGGATTTTGACATTGTATAAAGCATATAATGGAGGTGGAAATGGCAAACCACTCCAGTATTCTTGTCTGAAAAATTTCATGGACAGAGGAGCCTGGAGGGCCACAGTCCATGGAGTCACAGTCAGACACGACTGAGCACATGTATTCACCATGACGTTATCCAACAGAATAGTTTCACTGCCCTAACTCTCCCCACCACCCAAACCTGAGCTCTATTAATTCATCACTCACTCCTTTGTCTCCCTGAAGGCTTGGCAACCACTAATATTTTTACTGTCTCCTTTGTTTTACTGTTTCCAGAAAGTTGTGTATTTGGAATCTCGCAGCATGTAGCTTTTTACACTAGCTTATTCCACATAGCACTGTGCATCTGAGATTGCTCCATGACTTTGAGAGCTCTTTTTCTCTCTTGCTGAATAATATTCCATTGTATGGCGATGTACCACAGTTTGATATTATTCACTGAACTCCTCCATTAAAGTATTTCGGCTGTGAATTACGTAGATAATAGACTGATTTCAGAGGCTATGAATGAGCCATATCTGTAGTCTGGGGACTACTTGCCTACAATATGACATTAAGTTCTTGCAGGACACAAACGGACAAACAGCTTGGTCCCTATCTTAGGAGCTTAGAAAGTTACTGGGAAGGAAAGGCGCGAATCTATGAGATGTTGCTGCTGTGGTTCAGTTTCTAAGTTGCATCCAACTCTTACTGACTGTGGACTGCAGTGTGCCAGGCTCCTCTGTCCCTCACTATCTCCCAGAGTTTGCTCAAATTCACGTCCAGCATGTCAGTGATGCTATCATCTATGAGATGCTTACTGACAGAAAGGTAAGAAAGAATAGAACAGAACTATAAATCTATT
Source organism: Bos taurus (assembly GCF_002263795.3). Lineage (NCBI taxonomy): Eukaryota > Metazoa > Chordata > Mammalia > Artiodactyla > Bovidae > Bos > Bos taurus. Next base: position 12,438,568 of record NC_037355.1, on the reverse strand, counting down.
AGTACTCTTGAGGAATATGAAGAACTGTCAAGTGTCCTGTGAGAGCAGGACCTTATTGTCATTTACTGACTAGCAGATGGGGGATGGTTCTTTTAGACACCTCAAGTTTCCTCATCTGTAATGATGCTAAAGCTGAAACTGCAGTACTTTGGCCACCTCATGCGAAGAGTTGACTCACTGGAAAAGGCTCTGATGCTGGGAGGGATTGGGGGCAGGAGGAGAAGGGGATGACAGAGGGTGAGATGGCTGGATGGCAACACTGACTTGATGGACGTGCGTCTGAGTGAACTCCGGGAGTTGGTGATGGACAGGGAGGCCTGGCATGCTGCGATTCATGGGGTCGCAGAGAGTCAGACACGACTGAGCAACTGAACTGAATTGAACTGAAAATTTATATATTAGTAACATCTATTATATTAGTAATATTATATTAGTTATATAAATATTAAAATATATATTAGTAATATATATTATTAGTAAATAGTAATAACAACATATTAGTAATATATATTTATATAAAATATTACTAATGTATGTATTTATATATAAATATTAGTTATGTATATAATTCATAATATTATATCAGTAATATCAGAGAAGTAATATCTTCTCCTATGGCTTAGTTGGTAAAGAACCTGCCTGCAGATACAGGAGACACAAGAGACACGAGTTTGATCCCTGGGTCAGGAAGATCCTCTGGAGAAGGAAATGGCAACTCACTCCACTATACTTGCCTGGAGAATTCCACGGACAGAGGAGCCTGCCGGGCTACAGTCCATGAGGCTGCAGAGAGTCACACATGACTGAGTGTGTGTGCGTGCACACACACACAAAATCTATTGCACTGAGTACTTATGAGAAGTAAATGAATCCTGCACACACAGAGTTAAGAAGAGGATCTGGCACATAAGACTTCAGCAAATATTAATCTATTATTATTATTAGTCACTCTATCTTTGCTGGAATACAGGAAAACCTCAGTTCTTGACATACATTTTTTGTAAAAGCTGGAGGATTCCACTTTTCATAGGCTTAATTTGGTTTGTGGAAGCTTCTGAGAAAATCCAAGATGTGAGCCTTGAAGAACATACATAGTTTGGAAAATGGAGAGAGGGATAAAGATATAAAAGACTGAGGATATAGCACAATACTGGGCTGAGAAGTAGAAAAGTAAAAGGAACATTTGGAGGACAGTAATAAATTTGATTCAAGTAGAGAGTTAGGAGGCAGGAATGAGAAATGGAAGCTGACTGCCTTTTAGAGATGCTGGTGACCTTTGCAAATGACAGATATTTCAACTTCGTCTTCCAATGGGCAGGAAAGGAAGACTTCTGTTACCTAAGCAGAGAGAATAAAGTTCTAATGCCCTCAAGCATCTACTGTATGTAATGACGTAACTTCTCTTCCACATATTTTGGAACAGTACCAGTTACACTTGGAGAACTGAGACGATAGATTCAAATAAAATTCTGTGTTCTGTGGGTAAGAAAGTTAACCCATTGTCTAATAGTATAGCCATCTTCCACATAGGAATGTTTTAATTTTAAATGTAAAGAATTAAAAAATAATTTTTTCTAGCATATTAGTTAAATTTCAAGTGTTTAATTACCACAAGAGCTTAATGGCTACTGCACTGACGTAGAACATTTCCATCATCATATAAAGTCTCTTGAGGGACTTCCCTGGTTGTCCAGTGGTTAAATCATTGCAGGAAGTGTAGCTTACAGCCCTGGTTGGGGAACTAAGATCCCACATGTCCCATGGCTGGAAAAAAAACAAATAAAGGTTCTTGGGAGAAAGAAGGTTTAGAGCCTAGTGAAGCACCTATAAGAGGGGAAAAATAGGATGAAAGGTGGAGGTCAGACACAGAGCCAGTAAGATGACGTGCAGTTTATACTGAAATAGGAGAGACTGGTAGATGTATATGGTCAGTGGAAGGCTCCAGACAAGAGGACGAGAAAGGCTCCAGAGGATGAGAAGGGGTCCAGACAAGAGGAAGAGAAATAGGGCAGTTATGAGAAATCTTGGGAACAACTGAGCTACAAGAGCCCAGGAGGGACACAGGATAGTGGCAGAACAAAGGCTTGCCTGGATACATAAGCAGCAGAGGACAAGTACAAAACTAAGAATTTGAAACAGAAGATGAAGACACACCTGTGAAGTGACGATAAGCTTGAGCAGAATCAAAAAACAACCATGGAGAAAAAAGAAGTTAGAATGGACTAGTGTTTTCACACAGTGGATTGCGAATAAATGTACTTAACTGAAAATCAAAGTCAGTAAAATTATTTTGAGGAAGCCAACTTGACCATTTCTAGGTGCCAAAACATTTGATAACTTTCACATCCATTAATCAAACAGCTATTATTTATTGGATACTAATACACCAGGCTTTCTGAGCAAACATAATGAAATTAAAAGTCTCAATTTGTAGAAAGAACTTAGAGAACAACACAAATAAATGCTCAGTTATGGAGTGCAGCTTAAACATGTTATCTCAAATTAGGAGTGGCAACCCTCTGGCACTCAGGCTGGTACCTACAAGTTCCAGTAGATACCATGAATCAATCTTGACATTCTTTCTGGTTGAGCCCAAAGAAGCCTCAGGATGCCTTTCAACACAAGACCCATTATTCAATCTACTAGTTAGTATGAAAAACAAAAACTATTTATAAATCTAGCACAGACGGTATTAGAATTGTATAGTGAAATAAGAAGCCCGTGGTAAGGCTGCAGATTTATTTTACTATAATATATTCATCTCACTGTTTGAAAACCAGAGTTAATCACTCATCAAAAAAAAAGAGTAGACTGCAATAGGTGGTCTCAGCACTTTTAAATATTTAACTCCTAATCCAGGAACTTTTCCTTATTTGAGCAACCCATAAACAAAGCATATTAAGAATTGCAAATTAAGATTAACTAAGAAGCACATACTAGACCCCTTAAAATAACCCCAATAAAGTATATTCCATTGTTCTCAGCTTTTCAGTAAGTATGCAATAACAAAGCTGTCAGAGTAAGAAGATAAATCTTGCAATTTCTTTCCAAGGAATGTAGGAGGAAGAAAATAGATATATTAGTTATTTAAAGGACACATTAAGCCCACAAAGCAACCAAGAGTAGTGGAGACAGATGATATTTTTTATGTAATTTTGCTTTATTTTAATAAAAGGCAACCTACCACTGTGAACATTTTCTGAGGTCCAGTGTCCATACTTTAAATCACAGAACCAAATGGGAGTTAAAATGGTTTTATCATGAAATTTAGTACCTAATACATATTTCTGACTGAGAAAAAAATATTAGAGTATAAAAGGCAATTAAAGAAGAAAAGGGATTCTCAAATGCCTATTCTGATAGCAATCTTGATGAACAGCTCATATAAGCTGCTGACCTCTCTATGTTGAATCATCAGGGCCTATAACTGCTAAGCCCACCTTGTTAGTTAGTCATCTCAGTTCTTAATTCAAGGCTCTGCAGTGGAAAAATTTTGGCAGGGTGATTGGTACACCTTGGTTTCTCTCAATCTACTGGAAACATTCCAAACTGAGTGCAATAGTATAAAAGCCTACAGTTTCCATTTTCTCAACATCCTGTATAAATTCAGATGATTTTATAATGTCAATAAAATTATAGAGAGACCATCATAGAAAGAGACTTTTAGGTATTCCAGCTCTTCTTCATGTTCCACTGTAAAATGGTTGGTTCCAAAATAATTTATCTGGTATAATGTCATTAAAAAGAAGTTTAATGGATTTGAAATAGTATTTTGTTGTTGTTCAATTGCCCAGTTGTGTTTGACTTGTTGTGACCCCAATGAACTGCAGCACACCAGGCCTCCCTATTCCTCACTATCTCCCGAAATTTGCCCAAGTTCATGTCCATTGCATTGGTGGTGCCATTCAGCCGTCTCATATTCTAATGCCCTCTTCTCCTTCTGCCCTCAATCTTTCCCAGCATCAAGGACTTTTTCAATGAATTGGCTGTTTGCATCAGATGACCAAAATACTGGCGCTTCAGTTTCAGCATCAGTCCTTCCAATGAGTGTTCAGGATTGATTTCCCTTAAGACTGATTTGATCTCCTTGCTGTCCAGGGGGCTTTCAGGAGTCTTCTGTAGCACCACGGTTCAAAGGCATCAATTCTTTAGCACTTAACCTTCTTTATGGTACAACAATTATGTGTGATATGTTTATACATGTATATACTTGAAGTTGATATACTTGAAATAGTATATACATATATAAATACACCATGCATAAATGTTGGTTCAAATATACCTATGGTGTTTCTTGTGAAAGGGCCCATTTTATTCTTAAATCCTTTAAAATATAAAAAGTATAGTATTATAATAGCCTTCCCTTGCAAATGTTGTCAGCAAAGGTTAGCAGCTTTAAGGGATTGCCATTTTCAAAACTGCAAATTCATAATTCTCTCTCAGCTTCCTAAGTTATTTTGAAATCCTAAAATTTGAGAACCATCACTATAGAAGAAAATAACTCTGATGTAGGCAATCATCAAAAAACATTTCAAGGATATGTCTTTTAGAAATAAAGCAAAGAAGTTATAAAAATGAAGTACAATGACTACAATTAGAAAAAGCATTTTAGTAATTTTTTTTAAAAATTCATTTTGATATTTGGCAAAACTAATACAATTATGTAAAGTTTAAAAATAAAATAAAATAAAAAAAAATTCAGGTAAGTAGAAACTGTTCATTATAAATTCTAAAATTAAAAAAAATCACTTATAATCCCAACATCAATATTTTTATGTATCAGTTCTTTTTCTTTACCATTTTTACTATTTATTTTTCCCCCAAAGGGGTGGCATTAAATCAATTGTTTCATTTCATATTACTCGGGAAGCCTTTAGAAAGACTGTCTATACAGAGAAGATATTTCAAGATGACACTGATATCATGCCTGATTGTGCAAATTAATGAATTGACTTTAGAGATGAGAAGGCAGCCAGGTGCAAAATTCTGAGAGTAAAATGAGATGAAGGCAGATATCCTCACTCTAAAGCATTACACCAAGGCTGAAACTGGCCCATGGCCATGTGTATGAGTACATCCGAAGTATATTTAATCTTTGACTCTACAAAAACATCTTGAAACCAAGGAGCTCAAAAAGCCTTTCTTAGAAAGGCAGGAAGAGATGAAAGTATGATTATCCCTCATTCAACAGATGGGAAATAACCAGGCTCAGCCAACAGTCCAGGAGGTTAAAGGGATCAGAGTTTCTGAAGCTGACTTGAACTCTATTGTTAGATCCTGCAAATTTTCAAGAGAAACAAGAAACAGTTTGACTTGACTTTGCTTGGCCTTTTGGCCTGCAGAAATACTGAGGCAGCCTGACATTTCGGCTACAAATTTTGCAGCTGGGTAATAAGTGGGGTCTGGGAGACCTTACTATACTTGGTTCAGCTCCTGAGTGCCTTTTGAGATCAAGACAATAGAACTTATAATTAGCAAACCACCATAAGTCTCAAGAGTATGACACATGAATAGAATTCTTCCTTTTTCTCTTTCCCTACATAGGAACATAAAAATAGAACAAGTAACTAGTATATTTGCACATCTACTCACACTAACTTAAAAAAAAATACACCGAGAGATGGAACTTGGCAAGAACAACGCCTACTATGAGATGAATCATTTTTGTTTTTCTCCTAATATTGAAGTTTCTTGCTGATATGAAAGAGTCAACCTAAACCTGTTAGAAAGGCATCAGTTCCAAACTGTTCTTTCCTTTTTATTCTCAGTGTAACAAATCCAGCTCAGGGTCTTATCACTTCTCCTGGGCCACAAGATATCTGCTCTGAGTTACTCTCCCTACTGATTCCTGATTTAAATCAACTCACCCTTGGATTCCAGGTAAACATTCTGAGACACCTCCCTGGTCATGTTAATTTCCCACTCCAAAATAATATACGACTTACCATGAAAAGAGAAATTGGGAACTGAGCAATCAAGGTCCTTCAAAATCTGACCCACATCTACCTTCACCATTCATTTTTCTTTTCCAATCCTTTGTAATCTGGACTTCCCAAAGTAGATTTTTTTACCCTTCCTTTATGTGCTTTAGGCTTTTCTGGTTCTGTTTGTTCTCATTCTACTCCCTCCAAGAAAACTGCACTGCAACTGCCTTTCAAGATTCTATCTCCACCAAGGCCAGCCATAAAAATCTGTCTCAGAAGCCCTACTGGCATCCAACCAGATGCAACAGTCCCCTTCTCTGATCCTCCTTCGAAACTTTCCTTGACACTTGGTTGTTAAAGTTTGCCTTACTCTTTAAGTAAATGTGTCTCATTTTCTGTTGCTATGAAGGTAAAGCACAAAATGCTTAAGTGTATCTGTTATAAATCTAGATCATTTTTTGGCAATAGATTTTCTGGGATCTATATACAGAGGCCTCTGTCTCTAATGAGGGAATCAATTTCATCTCCTCCTCATCTGCAACCAGAGTCCACCTCTTTCCCTACAAAGAGGGAATGGCCTCTGTCAGTCACTGATACCAAGCATTATTATAAATGATCTAATTCAGCATCATATGCTACTTAGCCTCTCATCTTCAGATGAATCTGTGAAGTGTATTATGATAATTTCTACAGTGAACAAAATGCTGTCTTATGAATCACTTCATTTCATTTTCACAAGTCTGATATAGGATGATGTGGCTGTCCCATACTACTGAGGAGAAAAACGAGGCTCAATGAAGGTAAGTGCCTTGTCTGTAGTAATGCAAGTAGAAAAAACTTTTAGTGGTGGAAGGGAAAGCAGAAAGATGATCTCATATATCTGCAAGTTTATGCTGAGGATAAGACTGAGAAAGCAGAAGGAAATAAAGAAAAATATCTAAAATGTATTGAATGCTTACTAAAGGGCTGGCACTACATAAAGACTTTGTATGTAACAATCTAATTAACTGTACATAATAGTATTTATGGGGTGCTTCTAACTACAGAGTACAGATGATAAAACAAGATCAGAAAATTAGCTTGCCCATGGTAGAATGGGGATTTGAATTCAGATCATATAGCATTAAACCACATTTCAAATGTCTATACGGAGAAGGCAATGGCAACCCACTCCAGTACTCTTGCCTGGAAAATCCCATGGATGGAGGAGCCTGGTAGGCTGCAATCCATGGGGTTGTGAAGAGTAGGACATGACTCAGTGACTTCACTTTCACTTTTCACTTTCATGCATTGGAGAAGGAAATGGCAACCCACTAGAGTGTTCTTGCCTGGAGAATCCCAGGGACAGCAGAGCCTGATGGGCTACCATATATGGGGTCGCACAGAGTTGGACACGACTGAAGTGACTTAGCAGCAGCAAATGTCTATGCCAGTACTTTCCGAAATCTAATTTGTGATTTAATGTGAATTACTTGCAGAATTTGTTATCTACCAATTCTGATTCAGTGGGGATGATAGATAGGGGATCTGAGATGCTGCATATACAAGTTCCCAGGTGATGCTGATGAACAATGGATCACAGTTTGAGTACTAGTATCTCTATTCCTCTCAGAAAGTACTAGAGTTAGCAACTCGAGTCTCTGATGTTCCATTTCTGGGGACCAGCTGAGGGACAGAGAAAGAAGGATGGATAGAGCCTCTTGCCTCTGTCTTAGCCAAACCTACTGCTGAAGCTTCTCTGAATGTCCCTCCCTGTATCTTGTGCTATGCTCCTTGGCTTCCAGCTGAAACTCTTCCCTTCTTTGGTTTCTCATAAGAGTATTCTCATCTTGAAGCACATTAAACATGGCTTCAGATGATACTTAATGATATTCAGTACCATAATATTTTCTTGTCTGGAACACAATTCTATCTACTTACCTTACATGCATTTTATAATGCCCTGCCTTTATTCTTTGATTAGATATACCAACTCATATGAAAGTCCCTATCTGTATTTCCATCATGAAGCACTATTTTGTATTACATTTGTTTGTAAGAAAATAAATAGAATGTGTTAGCTACTTTTTTTTCAGAGGAGGAAGATCTCCAACATAAGTCACACAAGTTGTAAATATGGTATTTATTCATTCATTTGTTCACCCATCATTTCCAGCAGCTATAGTGTACCAGCATTATGCTAGGTTTGCCCTCATGATTCTTGTGTTTCATTTGGAAATCAAAACCTAATGGATATATATTTTAATATATTATTTTTAAATTGCATGCATGATGCTACAAAACACAGTAATTTAATTAAATTTAGCTTACTTATTTTTAACTGTTTTAGTGTACTTGTTCAGATACTCTGATATAATGTGGTAATTAATGTCACTTCCCAATATAAAAACTCATTACAGTAACTGAGCCTCTGCAGATATTTGTTTTATAATGTGCCCATGCACACACACAATCTCCCCTCAACTTTAGTGAAGTGAAAATGAATCACTTTTTATTAAACTTATCAGCCTCAATGGAAAGGCTGGCCCTGGCCAGTAATCAGCCTTTAATTGGGTTCCATTCTGTTACAAAGTAAGTCCTAAAAACTGCCTTCAAATCACGAGTCTATTTCTCTCTCCCAATCTTCATTTGAAAATTCCCTGTCTCTGAAAATTTTCAGTTGTGGATGTGTCTGGTGGTGGAAGTAAAGTCCAATGCTATAAAGGACAATAGTGCATAGGAACCTGGAACATTAGGTCCATGAATCAAGGTAAATTGGAAGTGGTCAAACAGGAGAAGGCAAGAGGGAACATCAACATTTTAGGAATCAGTGAACTAAAAGGGACTGGAATGGGTGAATTTAATTCACATGACCACTACATGATCTACTACTGTGGGCAACAAAGATCCCTTAGAAGAAAAGGAGTGGCCCTCATAATCAACAAGAATCAGAAATGCTGTAAAAGTGAAAGCTAGTCACACAGTCGTGTCTGACTCTTTGTGATACTTTGGACTGTAGCTTGCCCGGCTCCTCTGTCCATGGAATTCTCTAGGCAAGAGTACTGGAGTGTGTTGCATTTCCCAGTCCTTGGGTGAAATCTCAAAAACAACATAATGACCTCCGTTCCTTTCCAAGGCAAATCGTTCAATATCAGTAATCCAAGTCTATGCTGCAACTAGTAATGCTGAAGAACCTGAAGCTGAATGGATCCATGAAGACCTATAAGACCTTTTAGAAATAACATCAAAAAATTATGTCCTTTTCATCACAGGGGACTAGAATGCAAAAGTAGGACATCAAGAGATACATGGAATAACAGGAAAATTTGGCCTTGGAGTACAAATGAGGCAGGGCAAAGAATAACAAAGTTTTGCCAAGAGAACCTACTGGTCATAGCAAACACCCTCTTCCAACAACACAAAAGAAGACTCTACACATGGACATAACCAAATGATCAATACTGAAACCAGACTGATCATATTCTTTGCAGGTGAAGATACAGAAGTTCTACGCAGTCAGCAAAAACGAGACCAGCGGCTGACTGTGGCTCAGATGGTGAACTCCTTATTGCAAAATCCTGACTTAAATTGAAGAAAGTACAGAAAAACACAAGGCCATTAAGGTGTGACCTAAATCAAATCCCTTATGATTATACAGTGGAAGTGACAAATAGATTCAAGGGATTAGATCTGATAGACAGAGTGCCTGAAGAACTATGGACGGAGGTTCATAACATTGTACATGAGGTAGTGATCAAAACCTTCCCCAAGAAAAAGAACTGCAAAAAGGTAAAATGGTTGTTCAAGGAGGCCTTACAAATAGCTGAGAAAAGAAGAGAAGCAAAAGGCAAATGAGAAGAAGAAAGATATACCCATCTGAATGTAGAGTTCCAAAGAATAGCAAGGAGATATGAGAAAACGTTTCTAAGGGAATAATGAAAAGAAATAGAGGAAAACAACAGAATGGGAAAGACTGGACATCTCTTCAAGAAAATTAGAGATACCAAGGGAACATTTCATGCAAAGATGGGCTCAATAAAGGACAGAAGTGGTATGGACCTAAAAGAAGCATAAGATAATAAGAAGAGGTGGCAATAATACACAGAACTATACAAAAAAAGATCTTCATGACCCAGATTACCCACAATGGTATGATCACTCACTTAGAGCCAGAAATCCTACAGTGCGAAGTCAAGTGGGCCTTAGGAAGCATCACTACGAACAAAACTAATGGAGGTGATGGAATTCCATTTGAATTATTTCAAATCCTAAAAGAAGATGCTGTGAAAGTTCTGCACTCAATATGCCAGCAAATTTGGAAAACTCAGCAGTGGGCACAGGACTGGACAAGGTCAGTTTTCATTCCAATCCCAAAGAAAAGCAATGCCAAAGAATGTTCAAACTACTGCACAATTGCACTCATATCACATGCTAGCAAAGTAATGCTCAAAATTCTCCAAGTCAGGCTTCAACAGTACATGAGCCGAGAACTTCCAGATGTACAACCTGGATTTAGAGAAAGGAGAGGAACCAGAGATCAAATTGCCAACATCCACAAGATCATAGAAAAAGCAAGAGAATTCCAGGAAAACATCTACTTTTTTTTCATTGACTACACTAAAGCCTTTGGTTGTGTGGATCACAACAAACTGTGGAAAATTCTTAAAGACATGAGAGTACCAGGGGTACTCTCTGGTACTCACTCCTGGGGTCCAGCCAGGGTACTCACTCCTGGGGTCCAGCCCTGGTTGGATCCAAGGATATCCTCAGGAGGACGGCTTTGGTGATTGAAAGGATAGATAAAAGGAGAAAGAGACAGAGGCTTGACCTGACTGGTTTACGTGGGAAACTAATAAAGTTCGTGACACCGAACTTGCTCTGACCACAGAGGCCGCAGGCGCCCTCTCGAATCACTGAAGATGCCCCACCTTAGGCACCTTCTCGAGTGGGTCTTAGAAGCCCAGGCAAGTAAGTGGTCTCAGAGAGCCCCCACGCTCCAAATCAGTCATCCTGAAGGAAGAACAGAGAAGAAAAGGAGAGAAAAGGAAGCAAGAACGACACGGGGAGACCAAGCCTGATGAGCAAGGCCCGTAGCTTTATTTTCAAAGGGAGCTTATATACCTTAAGCTGTGCATAGACGATAATAGGGGGGTGTAAAATCATGCAAAGTCAGCAGTCTTTGATCCTTATCGAGACCAGGCTTTCTTTTCTGCAAACTTATCGTATACAAATAAATGCTTTACGTGATTTACATCATCTTCTGGCCAGAAGGCCTATTAACATTTTATGATTCTTTGTTCTGATAAAGGTTAGTTAACCAGAAAACTTGTTTTTTCTAAGAGTAATTATTTTAAAGTTTGGCGCCATCCTTTGAAAGTGTTAAAGTTGCATTCCTATAGGGCAAAGGTGCAGTGGGCTTACAACAAGGGAAGAATTTATTACCTTAAGGGTCTAAAGTTGTTAGCACCAAGGCCACTACTTATTTTTTCTATATACCAACTATATTAATTAATATACTCCCAAGGACACAATACAGGGGATGTGGAAACTTGGGAGCAAGCATTGGCTCAACAATGAAATCTACTAGTTCTATTCTAACAATTTCTAACTCCCCATACTATTTGAATATCTTAAGCTTCCCGTACCTCTCGCGGTTGGGAGGCTGTAAACAATCGTATGCGTAGCTGTAGGAGTCCGGGTAAACCTGTCAGGCAAGTCAGAGACCCATCTGAGGGGTCTGGATTGAAACATTCCTATTATGCCCAGGAGGCTAATTAACTAGAGCTCTAAGTTGATTTCCTTCAGAGAAAGGTGATTGGGGATAGCCCCGCGTTAATGTCAGAGGAGTTGGTGAAAGTCGTAAAATAGTAAAACAGACAGATTCTGGTTTTGGAGTAGATGCTCAAGCAGTTCCAGGGGGTCCCTTGAGTCCTGACTCGCCTTTGCATGTCAGGCCTCTCCACATGACCTTTGTCATGGGTGGGAACTCCCATGCTGGCTCCCGGCAGATCACCTTACCTGCCTCCTGGAAAACCTGTATGCAGGTCAAGATGCAACTGAACTGGACATGGAACAATGGACTGGTTCCAAATTGGGAAAGAAATCTGTCAAGGCTGTATATTGTCACCTGGTTTACTTAACTGATATTCAGAATACATCATGTGAAATGCCAGACTGGATGAAGCACAAGCTAGAATCAAGATTGCCAGGAGAAATATCAATAACCTCAGATATGCAGTGGAGAAGGCAATGGCACCCCACTCCAGTACTCTTGCTTGGAAAATCCCATGGACAGAGGAGCCTAGTAGGCTGCAGTCGGTGGGGTCACGAAGAGTCTGACACAATTGAGCGATTTCACTTTCACTTTTCACCTTCATGCACTGGAGAAGGAAACGGCAACCCACTCCAGTGTTCTTGCCTGGAGAATACCAGGGATGGGGGAGCCTGGTGGGCTGCTGTCTATGGGGTCACACAGAGTCAGACACGACTGAAGTGACTTAGCAGCAGCAGCAGCAGATATGCGGATGACACCAATCTTATGGTAGAAAGTGAAGTGGAACTAAGGAGCCTCTTGATGAAGGTGAAAGAGGAGAGTGAAAAAGCTGGTTTAAAAGTCAGCATTCAAAAAATGAAGACCATGGCATCCAGTCCCATCACTTCAGGGCAAATAAATGGGGAAATAATGGAAACAGTGACAGACTTTATCATTTTGGGCTCCAAAATCACTGCAGATAGTGACTGAAGCCATGAAATTAAAAGATGTTTGTTCCTTGGAAGAAAAGCTATGACAAACCTAGAAAGTAGATTAGAAAGCAGAGACATTACTTTGCCGACAAAGATCTGTCTAGTCAAAGCTATGGTTTTTCCAGTGGACATGTATGGATGTAAGACTTGGACTATAAAGAAAGCTGAGCACTAAAGAATTGATGCTTTTGAAGTGGAGTGTTGGAGAAGACTCTTGAGAGTCCCTTGGACTGCAAGGAGATCAAATCAGTCAATCCTAATGCAAATCAACCCTGATTACTTATTGGAAGGACTGATGCTGAAGCTCCAATACTTTGGCCACCTGATGCAAAGAGCTGATTCCCAAGAAAAGGCCCTGATGCTGGGAAAGACTGAAGATAGGAGGAGAAGGGGACAACAGAGGGCTAAATGGTTGGATGGCATTACTGACTTGATCGACATGAGTTTTAGCAAGCTCTGGGAGGTGGTGAAGGATAGGGAAGCCTGGCGTGATGCAGTCTACGGGGTTGCAAGGAATCAGATGGACTGAGTGAACAACACATCTCTGGTATCTTGATCTTCACACACATTTCTTTTTTCTCTTATACTCGCTTGCTGTAACGCTGAGACCTTGTATGGCACATCTTTTCTATTCTCACAACAATCCCATATTACAGATGGAAAGGAAAGTGTAGAGAGTGAAACAATAACCAACATTGTGTAGGCAAAAATATATATATTCTACACAATTTACAGTGTCTCAATTGTTCCTTATCCTGCCTATGAGTAGGGTCATCTTTAATCACCATGTTGCACAAGAACCACTTGGGTAGAAAGGGCAAGTTTCTGATCCAAGTTGACGTAGCCAATTGGTGATGGAGCCTGGGTCCCAGCATCGGAGTCCAGTCTGGAGCCTGTGCTCTTACCCATCATCAGCTAACCCTATGGGGGTCCCAGAGCTGATAGAAAGTTTCAGATCCAGAACACAAAAATCTGTCTGAAAATAAAGCCCCTAAAGTTGGTCACTGCGCACATGGCTTACTTTCTTCAGAGCCATCCTTCTCAACCTAAAGGACAGGCTTAAATCTGGAATTTATCTGAACTCAAGGGCACACAGAAAAGTAATAATGATTTGAGGATTGCTTCCTTTTCTGACCATCATCATCTGTATACTCACTGGCGTCTGTGCTCATGCATCTACCCAGGGCCAGCCCAGTTCACTGTTCTCATTCACACAAGGTCTTTACTCCTGGAGTGTCCCCACCTTTCCCATCCACTGTCAGTTTATCCTTCCTTCCTTCCTCAATTATTTGCATCATTTTATAAGTGGGCTATAAAATCTCTCATATTTAGAAAGTCCTCATTTGGTTTCAGGTCCTGCCCTCCTCTTTCTGGATGACAATCACTACCACACAATGCTTCCTCTTACAGCCAAGCTTGCCTACAAAGTCTGCTATACTATCTACCTCCACTTCCTCACCTCCAACTCTGTTTTTAACCCCATTTCATATCAGACTTATGTTTCTCTGACTCCTAATATTTATATACTAAACATTGTGCTACTCTTATTATCAAAGTACATTAAAATGCATATACAGCATGCTTTCACATAGGGCACCACACACACACACACACACACACACACACCTTAAACCAAAAGATACTATGACTCATTAAGGCTGTGTATATTGATACTATGTATAAAATAGAAAACTAAGGAAAGCCTACCCTGTAACACAGAACTCTACTCAATGCTCTGTGGTGACTTAATCAAAAAGAGGAGATGTATGTATGCATATGGTTGATTCACTTTGCTGTACAGCAGAAACACAATATTGTAAAGGAAACTATTCCAATAAAAAGAAAACTGTGTATATACGCCAATTCTATAGCTCAATATTCTATATATCACAAATTTATGTATCAGTATTATCCTTTCCTCATGCTTGACACTGAAATTTTGCCCCGGAAGATTTTATACAAACTTATCATCAGGTTAGTATGAACTCTCCTCTTTTGCCAGCCACCCCCGTGTTGGCCCCTCCACCATGGCTCACGAAAGGTCTCATCTATTGTGAAGAGTCTACTAACTGGCTTCCATGTTCCTCCTCACACCTTGGTTTTTGCTCTACCTTGATAGCACGAGGTTGCCTTTTGCTTTCTCCTCTTCATATTTGCCCCTTTTCTGCTATCTCAGGCTTAAATGTTAGAGGGGAGAGGGCTGGCTCTATTCAGGGCCAATTCTAGGTGTACAATTGATGCATCCTACTGTTTATTCTTTTGTGGTCCACACCCTAGGGTTAGAGGGTCTCTCAAAACCACTTCCACATAAATGGCGCATCCTCTACCACAAAGAAGCTGGTAGTTTAAAGATGCACACATAACGGCCACACAGAATGAACAACCTCTAAGATCCTGGCTCTCTAGGAGAAGAGTGTTTTTCCTCTCATGGAGGAAAAACTAATTTAGACTTGGGGAGAAGAGGCCAAGAAGAGGTCTTCCCCACACACTCTGAAGGTCAGTGGAAATTATCATGTATAAGTCATGATCCAGTAAAGGGAGGAGACACAAGTGAGCTCAGAAGAGGGGAGGAATTGATAAGAAATAAAGCTTAAAAATTAAGCAACAAAACACATCACATGCTAAGAAATCTAGGGGTTTTCTCCCTTTAAGTCAGTGAGGAGTCTGCTCACATCAAACAATCAAATAGTTATTATTTACTGAGAACTTACAATGTGCCATTTATTATTTTCACAACACTCCTGTGAGGCAGATGCTATTATTTTTTCCATTATACAAATAAGAAAACTGAGAGACACAGAAGTTAAGTAATGCTGAAGGTCAGACAGCTAGGAAGTGGCTCAATTTGAATTATAATGAGATTTTCATTTCAGAAAGGGAGAGGGATGCATTTAGTGTCTGGGTAGATCCTGCATAATGCACAGAAGGCTTGGACAGAGGCGCGGAGAAGTGGAATGGGGCAAGAGAAGCAGAGGAGTTAGGTTCCGCCATCCTGACTGGGGTCGAGGGTGAAAGCCCACAGAGTGGTCCAGTTGGATGCACAGATGCGGACTAGGGAAAAGATGTGTAGGCTCGAGGCAGAAGAGATCTGAGTCACTGGGCTGAAGACCATATCTTAATCATGGAAATTAAGTGAATTAGAAAGAAAAGAACTCCGAATAGAATTTTGGTGGAGGCAGGGAAGGGGGTTTGTACTTAAACAACAGACAGAAGGAAAAACAAAAAAAGAAAGAAAGAAAGGAAGGAAGGAAAGGAGGGAGGGAGAAAGAGAGAAGACAAGGAGGGGAAAGGGGTACCAGGAGATTTAATCAGACTGAAATTCCTTGGAAAGCAAGGAAAGAGAGAATTTCAAAAAGGTCAGTGGGGAATAAAATTGGCAGAGAAGTCAAGAGAGTTAAGGCTCAAAAGTTCTTGGGGTTTATCAGCCAGAGGATCTCTGCTCATTTTGGCAACTGCAGTGCCAGTGAAGTGGTGGAATCAGAGGCCAAACTGCAGCTCTTTGAGGAGTGCTAGACACAAGGAAATTGAAAGATAGAACATGGTTAAAGAAGGTGAGAGACAGAGAAGGAGGAAGCCATAAAAATCAAAGGAAAACTTAGGCAGGGGTGCTGTTTCTTTTCCCTTTGCAACTTGAACCCATTTTCCATTTACATATGAAAGACAAATCTTCCAAAGAATTTCAAATCTTCATGAAAAAGTATGAAGACCCAAGAGACAGTCAACATAAAACTGATATAGGGAAGGAGGAAGGTCCAGACTTCATGCTGTCTTTTTAAATTTTTTTGATGTGGACCATTTTTAAAGTCTTTATTGAATTTGTTACAATACTGCTTCTATTTTATGTTTTGTTTTTTTGCCCATGAAGCATGTGGGATCTGAGTTCCCTGAAGAGGAACTGAACCCACACCCCTTGCATTTGAAGGTGAAGTCTTAACCACTGGACTGCCAGGAAAGTCCTCCTGCTGTTTTTTGAATCTATTCTTTCCTCTTGCTGACAGTTTCCTTTTTTGTCTCATATCACCCTCTTCTTGTAGAAGGGTCTCTATGCCCTTGAAGCCATATAAAAATGGTACATTTTCTTCCACCTTGGAATGTCATCATTCCACATCATAAACGTTGTATCACTGTAAAAAAGTGATACACGGTAAAAAAGAATCAAGAATGTCAACAGGCTAAAGATATAGCCCATGCCAACTATGGAGTCATAATCTGGTATTTAAACTACTTGGTCTCGTTACTTAAATCTGGCCTTACATGTTCAGTTCAGTTCAATTCAGTCGCTCAGTCGTGTCTGACTCTTTGTGACCCCATGAATCACAGAACACCAGGCCTCCCTGTCCATCACCATAACACACACTAAAAAAATGCATGTAGCTTGTCATCAAAACTGCACTGCAAACTCTTCATGAGAGAAGCTGTGTATTAAAGTATTAGTACAGATGATCTAAAATTTCATCTCAGGAACATGCAGCAGGAATTGAATAAGTATTCTGCTGAAAGGAAAACTGGACAGAGTTTGCAATCTTAGAATAATAAGAAACTGAGTAAATTGAATTTTCTTTTTTCTCCCCTAGGATATGCTGGAATGTAAATATAGCATGTCCACAGCTTTTGCCTTTGATCACATTACGAGATCTGTTTTTCTTTCCCCAAAGCATTCTTATATGTGCTTTGAATTGATCTCTTCTTATACTTGCATGCATGCTGCATGTTGTTTGATGTGAAGATTGAGCCTCTCATTTTCACATTACTTTCTACAATTTTCACTGTAAGCCTATGAGTTTCCTCATTTCTCTCCAAATGTAATGTAAACTATCCATGTTATGGAATGGTGTCTAAAACACTCTTTCTTTAAAAAGTATAAACTACTAACTTCAAATTTGGATTTTTACAAATCATCTCTATAACTTTACCTGGTCACTCCTAGTTTTCTATAACTACTTTTTGTTACATTTTTTATAATTATCCCATAAGATTCATTTTTTAAAAATAAATCTAAAAATATTTAAGATATTTTTAGGTCCATATTCTGATACTCTTTCTGTTTATGTTCTGTGTCTTAAATACTACTTTGTGATATATTTTTGATCATCTGATCAATTTACTTTGATTTTTTTTGCATTTTATTTCTTTTGCATATAGCATAACACACAAATGCTCTTTTTATTTAAAAATATTATCTGTAATTTTCTGCTTTATTTTGCTCTTGATTTGGATTTTCTATTTCTTTTAGTTCAAATGTTCCACTGAGAATTTAAGTATTTTTGTTTGTTTGTTTTAAGAAAAGGGGATTGTTTTCTTTTTGGGTCATTTCTGAAAATGAAATTGCTTTTTCATCGATTTCCATGTAATATATTAAAATCTTGCTAGAGAACTATTAGATTTTCTACCTTCACTTAAAGTGCCGTTTTAAACCTAACTGGAACATTCCATGTGTTGGGCAGTAGTACCCTGGTGTATAAGATCCACACTGGAGCCCTGAGACCCCTGTGTGGCTAGCAGGGCCTGAGTAGGGGGCCCCAGTCCTCAAGAGTCTGATAATGAGCCTCAAGTCTCAAGGCTGCAAGGATAATGGGGACTCCCAGTACCTGCTGCTCCTCTGAGATGCCCTAAGCACAGTTAGGGTAGCTTCTGCCACCCAAACATCAAACTGAGTGTCTAGCCAAAGAGTGAGCTGTTGGCTTGCAGGGACCAGGGGCTGTGAATGGAGGGACAGGTTGCCAAGGGACCTGGTACAGAATAGGGAGGTGTACCAGGAGTGGATCCAGGCTGGGGGTCTCCGATGAGGACAACTCTCCACAGCAGGCCCACATCTTTGTCTTCACCTAAAGCTGGTACTTGTGTTCAGTACCCACCCTGAGATCCAAGCAGGGACCCCTGGGCTTGTGCATTACAGTCTTGCTTCTCAGAGTGCAGTCAGTAACAGCAGCAGCTGGGTATGTGGCCGAAATGCAGAAGGGTAAGTTCACCTTAGCCCTTATGAACCAAAATCTGTATTTGAACAGGAGACTGCACACACATTTGTGCTTGAGAAGCACTGAGTCAGAGGAGCCATTCTGGCTTTTCTCTCGACATCACCCTTTGTAAGGGACATGGCCAAGGCGAACTGGCTTCCTTTCTGAACAGGCTTCATATACTCAGGTCCCCAGAATCCTTTGTCCAAAGGCCCAAGTCTACTCACTTCTAGGGTACACAGTGGGTCTTCACCAGATACATCCTCCCCTGCATCCAGGACCGAGCAGGTGGTCAAGGAACCACTGTGACACAGTGGGAGCAGGTAGGTAGGGCTTCCAGGCTGAATGTTCATGTAAGGCACTGTAGGAGCAGAAAAGAGTCAGGGGTTGTGTGTGTGTGGAGGGGGAGGGGGGGTGGATCCAGGGCCTCCAATTATACTTTAGCTCCTGGTCCCTTAGACAGGGTTGAGGCTACTTCTGTTCATTTATACCTGATATACCCTTCTAGTGGGGTCCTAAGCAATGGGCAGGGTGAGGCTATAAAAGAATATTTGATTTGTATAAAAATTTAAAATATTTGATATGAAATGTTAGGTTGGATTCCAGAATCATTTGCCTTGTCCTAAGAAATTTCAACATTACAGTTTTCAGTGAAAGAATGTAATAGCTGTCATATTCTTTAGGTGTAATTTCAATCCAAGGAACCTTCTGAATGGCTATGAAAATCAGTTTTAGACTTTTTATCATCTCATTTTTCTTACAAAGCACCCCACAGATAGCAACTATGGAGACTTTGGAGAGACAACTGATTTAAAATTATAAATACAAGTCATCATGTCTAACATAGTATCTTATAATGAAAAGTTACTTGTGAATTTATGGTTTTCATTAAAATGTTTGACAATATTCCATTTGGAAATTCAATACTTATTCTTATTTCCAAACTTTGTATTTTTTATTCTTCTCTTTAAAATTTATTTTTTCGAAATATAGTTGATTTATAAGATGTTAATTTCTGCTGTACAGCAAAGTGATTCAGTTATACATATATATACATTCTTTTTCATATTCTTTTCTACTATGGTTTATCACAGGATTTTGAATATAGTTCCCTGTGGTATACAGTAAGACCTTATTGTTTATCTATTCTTTATATAATAGTTTGCATCCGTTAACCCCAAATTCCCATTCTATCCCTCCCCCATTGACCTTGGCACCCATAAGTATGTTCTCTATGTCCTTGAGTCTGTTTCTGTTTCATTAATTTCTCTTCACTTAATACCAAGTATATGTATTGAATTTTTTTCAAAAAAGTCCATACGGATGTCCTCAAATCCTAACTAATTTACCCATGTACCTATCATACAAATATCACATCAGCATAATTAAGTGAAAAAAGGTGAGAAGCATGTATACTCAGCTAGACAAAAGCAAAGGGACCCAAAACAGGCAGAGTGGAGAAGGATACTCCTTTCCATCACATACAGTGTCTCTGGGTCCCAAATGTCTATCATTTCTGACTTTTATTAAAAGTTTATCATTTTATAAAGTGGATTTCCTTCCTTTGTAAAATTTTTCAAAGATTTTCCCCCCTCAACAGATCAGCTTCAAACTTTTTAAAACACTTTCCTAACATACAATTATCATCTTCCAAAGATCCAAAAGTACTGTCAATGTGACTGAAATCAGAATGTAAATATTTTATAAACAGCTGTCAAATCTCAATCAGCAGAAAACAAAAAGCCCCCAAATTGCTGTAATCTAACCACAAGGCTACATCATTTAATTGACAGATAAGACATTTTTCGAGCTTCGGTTTTCCCATCAGCATTTTAACACATTTGCATAGTGCGCCATCCTGGATTGTCCCTGTGACAACTGACTGGAAGATGGGATAACCGAAGCTCTCTAAGGGAGAAGCTTAGCACAGTAACTGAATTCAGTTTCGTGGAACATTTTTCTTTTTTTTTTTTTCAGGTGTACAACATGATTCAGTTATTTACATTTTACATATATATATTAGACTATTTTCCTTTATAAGTTATTACAAAAAATTATTTTATTTCTTTTTAAAATTTAAATTTATTTATTTTAATTAGAGGCTAATTACTTTACAATACTGTATTGGTTTTGCCATATATCAACATGAATCCGCCACGGGTGTACACGTGTTCCCAATCCTGAACCCCCCTCCCACCTCCCTCCCCATACCATCCCTCTGGGTCATCCCATGGAACATTTTTCATACTCACTGTATTTGGAATTTCAGTCACTAACAGGGACTAAATCTTGGCATCAAAGGAATATTATCATGGCCATAAAAAAAAAGGCAAACTTTCAGCAGTTTGATAATTTATTATTTCATTCTGTTGGGTCTTCATTCAACAAAGATTTCTAATCATCCATGTGCCAGGCTTAACTAATAAATCTATGCAAGACCCAAAGCACTGGGCTCTTTCACCCATTACAACTGATAAGAAATGCCACCAGTGGGCTTCCCTGGGGGCTCAGTGGTAAAGAATCCACCTGTCAATGCAGGAAATACAGGTTTGATCCCTGATCTGGGAAGATCCCACATGCCATGGAGCAACTAAGCCCATGTGCCACAATTACTGAGCCTGTGCTCAGCATGGGGGCCACAACTAGGAAGCCCAAGGGCTGCAACTCCCTAAAGCCTGTGTTCCAAGAGAAGCCACCGCAACGAGAAGCCCATGCACCGCAACTAGAGAGGAGTCCCTACTCACCCAAACTAGAGAAAAGCCCACACAGCAGTGAAGACCCAGCATGGCCAAAGTAAATAAATAAATAAAATTATTTTTTAAAAAGGCAATGTCACTAGTGAAAATACCACAAACGGTCCCTCCAAATGATTTACTGCTATTTTCTGTGTTCATTGCTATCTGTCCCCTTTCCCAGAATTTGTTTTTTCATGTTTTCCTCTACTTTCCTCTCCCCATCCCACCCACCATCTACAGCAATAAGCCTTTCGGGGACATCTATAAGCACTGCTTATTTTTTTGTTTGTTTTGAGATATTTTACCTAAGGCATTTTCTGACTTTATATTAATTCATTCAATAAATATTTACTAAGTTTCTTGCATGAAACAGGCATCTTTAGAGATACTGTAGTTCACACAGTGAGGAAGAGACTAGGGAATCCCTGCCCTCAAGGAGCTTAGACCATAAAATAAACCATAAACACATGTGAGATTTCTTCATGACTTTCCTAAATCCCTCAAGCTACACAAATAAGTATTTTTCCCATATGGGGATATTTTAATGTGCCTTAAAAATAAAACTTCTAGTTTTTAAAAGGAATTAAATTTGGGTAGCTGGAACAGTGCTCATTTACAGAGACTAGGTAGTTGGATTCTTATGGTGGCTCGGCGGTAAAGAATCCGCCTGCAATTCAGGAGACGAGGTAGCAGCCTAGGGTTGAATCCCTGGGTCAAGAAGATCTCATGGAGAAGGAAATAGCAACCCACTTCAGTATTCTTGTGTGGGAAATCCCATGGGCAGAGGAGCCTGGTGGACCTCAGTCCTTATAGTTGCAAAGAGTCCCACATGACTGAGCATGCACAAGCACGAGAACACAGAATAACAAGCCCTAATTCGGGTTCCCCTGGACACTAGTCTTGCACAGTAAACGGATTTTGTGTGGGAAGAATAGAAGCCAGGAGACCATCAGGAAGCTTACACAGTTGTCCCAGCAAGACTGAATGATAATCAGGGTGGTAACAGAATAAAAAGAAATTAAGAGTTTCAGGATGCATTTAAAATAAAGACAGGAACAGGAAAATAGCTGATAACTCTTTAGTTCCATGGCCATAAAGGAAAAAGCTGACTTTAGTAGACATTGCACTTCCCTGCATTAGCAATGGACAGCCAAAAGGCAAGTTATTATTTTATATTAAAAGAGTACCAGTACACTCTCCACTTACAAATAAAGAACAAAGGTCCAGAGAGGTGAAATAGCTGTTTTAAGCCTTCAAGAGCTGCTGTCACCTGCATTTCCCATTTCCTATTTTCCAGCCCAGGGACTTTTCCATTAACCAGCACCTCCTTCCTCTGACTCAGCTCAGTACCTTATTCAATATCTTGCATGACTTTCTTTGGAAAGGAATTTTATTATATAATTTATCTTTAATCCGTATTTTTTTCTGAGCCTAATGAATGTAAAGTATATAATATCAGGATTATAGTTTAAAAGCTTAGTTTTGGTAGCCATACTTGCACCATTACTCCTAAACCTTTATTTTAAAAGAACAAAAAGCCAAAGAAGAAACTTGGAATTAGTATTTCCTTTATCTGCTTTCACAAGCAATTTCAATTCATCCTGAGTCCCCCAGACCAGATTTTTCCCTTTTCTATATATGGAATAGCCTTGGTTCACTTTGTTTTATAAATGGAATAATTTAGTGGAATGTCTGTGTTACTGAAGAACATTCAAAGGATTAGTGTATTAACAATCCCACAGCAATAGTATAGGCTCCTGGCATCATAATGTGAGGACCAGCATTAAGGTAGCAGAGTACAGGGAAGGGCATCTGACATGTCCAAGATCAAACCTTGCCTTTGACACTAAAGTTCTTAACATCTCAAAGCATCAGTTTCCTCATTGTAAAATGGGGATCATAATACTTAACCCTGATGGCACTATTTGTGAAGACTAAATAAGGTATAGAAATACGCCCAGCATCTTGACCAGATATGAATGCTAGAACCAGCTAATTCTCCATTTAGATTTGAGTATCACAAGACCTAACAACCTTGTTGAAGTTCAATATTTGTCTCATGCAATAAGAAATCTAATGGCATTTTTAAAACCCTTATGTTACTACAGTTAAGACACAAACAAGCTTTTGAAATAAAATCAACTTATCTCATATTTCAACAAATGCCTTCATTGTAATTTTGAATCTGATGAGCAAATAAGTAAAAAAAAAAAAAAAGCATCTTTATTAAGATACATAGAACTGAGCATGCATGTATATTTACATTAAGATGTACACTGTAATGATTATAAATTGTATTAAAAAGCATCAAACAGAATTCCTATTCCTCCTTAATCTCTTCTCATAAATCAAGCCCATAAGCCCCCCTTTTAAAGCAAAGATTTCAACTCATGAAAGGATCTTACCTTATAGTACCTTAGTGGAAGTTCTCAATGTCATTTATTCCGCCTCTAATTAGCACACAGGTGCTAGAAGAGAATAAGAAAATGGAGCTCACACAAAGCCAGGATCCTGGAGAAGGGAAAGTCAACTATTACACACAATGATTTGAAGAAATATAAGAAAACTACAACATTTCGTAGAAAGTGATTTCATATATCATGACACAGGTGGTCAGAGAGTTAAGGAACCTGTTATTGACAAAGGAAACCTACATATTGAACTTTGGATGAAAGGCTTTCTACAGTTTCACCTCTCATACCTGCCAAAGCTCCAGACACAAAGAAAGGCATCAAGTAAGAAGGAAACAAAAGAAGTTGCTTATCCCTTATTCTATGTGTTAGCGATGGTATCTTACTTTTCAGTAAATCAGTCACACTGTCTACTTAGAAGTTCTAGTCCACTATCTTCTTCCAGACACTATTGGGAGTATATACATACTATTATCTTATGACTAGCTAAATTCTAACACAGAGATAGAACCAAATCTTTATAAACTGAACTATAATTGACATACAATATCCCATTAGTTTCAGGTGTACAACAGTGATTCGCTATTTGTACACATTATGAAATGATCACTGCCATTAAACCTAGATACCATCTGTCATGGTATCTAGAATTGGTACCATGGTATCTAGAATCTATGCTTTTGAACTGTGGTTTTGGACTCTTGAGAGTCCCTTGTACTGCAAGGAGATCCAACCAGTTCATCCTAAAGGAAATCAGTCCTGAATATTCATTGGGAGGACTGATGCTGAAGCTGAAACTCCAATACTTTGGCCACGTGATGCAAAGAACTAACTCATTGGAAAAGACCGTGATGCTGGGAAAGATTGAAGGTGGGAGGAGAAGGGGACAGAGGATGAGATTGTTGGATGGCATCACCGACTCAATGGACATGAGTTTGATAAACTCCGGGAGTTGGTGATGGACAGGGAGGCCTGGCATGCTGCCGTTCATGGGGTCGCAAAAAGTCTGACAGGACTGAGCGACTGAAGTGAACTGAAATGAACCAGTTGTCAGGGTACAAAGTTGTTACAATATTATTGGTTGTATTCCCTATGCTGTGCATTGTATCAATGTGACTTATTGTTTTACAATTGGAATTTTTAAACTCTTAATCTCCTTCACTTATTTCATCTGTTTTCCCATCTCTCTCCCCTCTTGTAGCCATCAATTTGTCTTCTGTATCTATGAGTCTATTTTATTTTGTCCATTTACTTGATTTTTATACTCCACATATAAGTGAAATCATACGGTATTTATTTTATTCCCTCTGGCTTATTTCCCTTAGCATAATACCCTCTGCTGCTGCTGCTAAGTCGCTTCAGTCGTGTCCGACTCTGTGTGATCCCAGAGATGACAGCCCACCAGGCTCCCCCGTCCCTGGGATTCTCCAGGCAAGAACACTGGAGTGGGTTCCCATTTCCTTCTCCATAATACCCTCTAGGTCTACACATGTTGTTACAAATGACAAGATTTCATTCCTTTTTATGGTTAACATTCCAGAATATTGCATCTTCTTTATCCACTCTTTTATCAAGACACAGTTCAATTGCATCTATATCTTGGAGACTGCAAATAATAGGGGAACATATATCTTTTAAAATTAATGTTTTTGTTTTCTCTGGCTAAATATCCAGAAGTGCAATTGCTGGATCATATGGTAGTTCTATTTTTAATTTTTTGAGGAACCTCCATACTGTTTTCCATAGTGGTTGCAATTTATATTCCAAGCAACAGGGTACTAGGGTTCCTTTTTCTACTCATTCTTGCCAACACTTGTTATTTCCTGTCTTTTTGATAACAGTTATTCTGACAGGCATTAGGTCGTATTATAGGTGTTTTTTTTTTTTTTTTAATGTGGACTATTTACTTACTTTTGACTGCACTGGGTCTTTGATGCTGTGTGTGGGCTCTCTCTAGCTGTGGTGAGTGGGGGCTACTCTCTAGTACAGTACACACACAGACTTCTCATTGCAGTGGCTTCTCTTGCTGTGGAACACAGGCTCTAGAGTGCATAGGCTTCAATAGTTGTGGCGCATGGACTTGGTAGATGCAGCTTGCAGGCTCCAGAGCATGGGCTCAGTATTTGTGACACACAGACTTTGTTGCCCCACGGCATGGGGGATCTTCTCAGATCAGGGATTGAACTGATGGCCTCTGCATTGCAAGGTAGATTCTTAACCACTGGACCAACAGGGAAGTGCCTCACTGTAGTTTTGATTTGCATATTTACCTGATAACTAGTCATGCTGAGCATCTTTAGGTGGCTACCTGTATATTTGTAAAATATACATTTGTAAAAATGTCTCATCAGGTCTTCTGTCCATTTCCTAATCAGATTACTTTTTTTTTTTGACATTTAGTGGTATGAGTTTTTAAAACATATTTTGGATTTCAGTCCCTTATCAGATATACTGTTTGCAAATATCTTGGGATATAATCAAATCTGAAAGAAAATCTCATAACCCCATTTTGGACACTGATATTTATAATTTTAAAGAGCACAGAGCCTAAGAATTGGGCCCTGAATCTTAGAAAAGCATCTCTCTTAGAAAGTTGGCCGAGAGAAAGAAAAAGGCACCAAGTTTCATGAGAGGAGAAGGAGGGAAATCTGTTCTTGTGAGGGATGTCCTTGAGGGTAGAGCATCCATCCGGAAGGAACAGTAAGCACCAGAGGAGAATTTGAGGATGAAACCTGACAAGATATTATTGGATTTTTAAAAGGAGGACCTTGCAGTTTCCTGAGAGGTGAAGGTTAAGTCAGATGACCAGAGGATGAGAAGAGGCTGCAAGGTGAGAAGTAGAGGGATTCTAGGGGCATGTGTGGAGGGATTTCCTCAGCAAGGATGAGAGAAGCTCTTCTGAGACTGTGCAACAGGATAATCCGAGAGATGGAGGAAAGCTTGATTAATAATTTAGAGATAGGTTTGTATCTTACATGTCTTTTAAAAAAAGTATCAATTTGCAAAGGACTGGGGAAAAAGAAAAGAAAAAAAGCCATTGGTCCTTCATAGTTTGAGAAGCACTATTTTAAAGAACATCAGCCACTTTGCCAGCTCAGCATCCCTCCCCTTTTAGGGCATCTCCCTCTGCTATGGCTCCC
Organism: Bos taurus; assembly: GCF_002263795.3. Lineage (NCBI taxonomy): Eukaryota > Metazoa > Chordata > Mammalia > Artiodactyla > Bovidae > Bos > Bos taurus. The sequence goes on along the minus strand of NC_037355.1, from coordinate 12,411,681 downwards.
AGTGCTGAAACTATCCATCAAAGGACCCTCTCCTACTTCGGCAAAAGGAGGGCACCTGACCCAAGGGAGGCCTCTTAGATTGCTCTTCTTTTGGGAGCCCCAGTCAGAGAAATGTGTCCTAAGGAAAGCAATGGTAGAAGCTAATCTTTAATGAGACCCATTCACTTTATGCATGGGGAGACTGAGACTAGTGAGTCAGTGAGCAGAGGTCACTTGAGTCCAGGCTATCTTTCCCACTAATGGCTCTGCTATTTAGATTCTGGCATCTCTTTAGGAAACAGTATCTCTACAATGGGAACTTCATGAGAAAATTCAGTAGTATAGTAACACACTCATTCCTACTAGAGGAAGTGATGGGTAAGTCTTCAAACAAGGAAAACCAATCTTGCTGCCAAAAATGCAATCCATAAGAGTCTAAAATAAAGAAAGTATAATCAAGGAATATGGAGGCCTCTTTAATACTGCTTTCTGTTTTTCCTCTGAAAACAGACATTTTTCTGCTGTACGGGACATACCAGTGAGCCTGGAATTCATATTTCACCATAGATTCTTCTTTGAATCTAATGGGCCAAAAGGCAAGTACTCTTTGAGTTCCACTGAGGCATGGGCCAGTCTTATAGTAACTTACTAAGTGTCTTGCACACAGTAGTTTCTCAGTAAGTCTTTGTTACATGGGTTTTATCATTAAAACTAATAAATATCCAGAACACACTTGCCTAATTTACAATTAGGGGTCCCAACATGCCTACATATTGAGATTCACATCATTTAAAGTACGTAAATACATATCTCTCAATAATAAAAATTAAGTTGCATGATTAATAACCAAAAGAAACAAACATCATTCAATCACTAAGGTATCTACTAATAAAAAGACCTTCTGTGCTAAATGAACCAGAGAACAATAAATAAGATTGAACACCCTGAGGTTTATCTAAGTTTCTCTAGTATTAGATTGAGCAAGTATTCATTTTGAAAACCAGCAAGGGAACTGGCTTTCACCCTGGCTTCACATTCACTCTATTGCAATTTAATTGTATATGACATTCATGAAGGAATAAGCTTCAAATCTCTTAGTATAAATGACAGGCTCTTTTGAATGCTAGCAAACATGGCTTAAAAGGTTTCATAATCAAAATATGATTGGTGATTCCAGAGACTGTCGTCGTAATTATGCAGTGAGCTAAATAATTTGGAAAACAAAGAAAGAGACAGAATAATAATTATGGAAGACCAGGTGTCAGGCTCTTTTAATAGGTCAACAAAACATGACCTTGATTTAGGATGTATATAGAGAATGGTAGGCTATTTTGATAGTATCTTTAAAGTATCAGTTTCTTTCTATCAGCTTATCAGGTGTTTCTCGAACACAGACTCTGAGAAGACCGCTCAACGAGGTAGTAGTTTTGGAGGCTTAATATGATAATTTGAGCTGTTCCATTTCCTTAAAATTTTTTCAAAAATCAGATTTCCCTATTTTCTAATTATTTTGAATGTGTATATTCTCTTATGCCTAGGAAGATGCAAAGCATCTTAATGGATATTTTGCAATCTAAGTGGATGATAAATGAATCTGTAGCCCTCTAATTTGGACAGCATTATACCTGCTCACAGTTTTGAAACAAATAAGCTTAACTAATTAACTTCTAGAATTTGGATGAAATTAGAGCCGAAACTCTCAGAGAAGACCTAGAATATTTCCCCACTTAATTTCACAATATCTTTATTTGAAGACCAAATAACAAGGGCTTTGACAAAATTGAGCCTAACAATTTGTTTCACGGGAATAGGATAAATATAGTTTCAAAATGTAGATATTATGCTAGGTCTGGTTTGCATTCAGTATTCATGAAAAAACAGCATTCACTAAATATCGCTGTTCATTCAGATTTATATTCTGATTTGTTTCCTTCAGAGCTCTTCTCACTTTAGCCAGCCCATCACATCCAGAGAGAGAGAGAGAGAGGACTAATGAAAAGATGCAACAGTTCTTATGAGTAAAATTATTCATTCCTTTGTAACTGAAGGAAAACAAAAATAACAGCAGATGAAACAGGTTAAGAGAACAAGTTGTTTCTAGTGCACCAGACTTGTTATGTTTCCCATTTGCAGAGGAGCTTCAGGGATCAAATAACTGTCTCTAAGTTGACCAATAAGAAACAGGTAAAATTGATATACAAAAGCTTGGATCTTTTCCATTTTATATTCCACTTAACAATAGAATCAATATTAACAACAACAGCAACAACAAATATTTACTGAATGATTGCCATATTCCAGGTGCTATTCCAAGGCCTTGACATACATCCAATCATTTCATCTTCACAGCCCTATTGTTACTTGCATTTTATAGATAAAGAAACAGATATCTGCTCGCTTGCTCTGTGTAGAACCACAGCTCTACAGAGATTATTGAGACAAAAACTTGGTGCTGAGTCATCTTTTGCCATCTACATTCCTTCGCCTTTGTCCATCCTTATTTTAGTCATCCAAGTAAATTAATGTTTACTTATTAACACAACTCCTGGTTTGAATGCTAGAGGTTCCTTTGGCTTATTATTTTCTACAAGGATTGTGAAAAGAGGTTTAGCTGTTTTGATTAATGGGCATTACAGCAGCACAAGAGTTTTTGGTGGATATCAAGTGCTCTAAAATAGGCTCTACCTGGGTATTCCAGGCAGCACAACACTGTGGAAGGGGCGAAGGCAAATGAGAATGGCATTGCAGAGAAAGAAAAGCACTCACTTTGGCAGTTTTTTTTTTTTTTTTAATCAATGAGTGCTGTGTCACCCTTGACTGAAGCTTGTGAGTGAAGACTGTTCCTGCCACATTAGAAAACAAAGGATGTTGTGGCCATCAGGCCATCGGCCACTTCAGCTGCCCCTTAACAGTGTAACCTGAGGGGATTCAGGAAGAAGAAAAGCAGAACACTAGTGTGAAATAGTTATGGTTCATATCAAAGGAATTATTTTAATAAGCTCAGACTCTTGCAACTTCCTATACATAGAAGAGTGCTAAATTCATTACCTAGAGATGTGTATTTCTCTTTAATTAACTATAATCATTTGATGTTCTGAGTATCGAGTTACTTTCAAAAAACGCCTTTGTATCCTGACTCCTCCGTTACCTCTTCAGAGCAGTCCAACAATGGCTGTCTCCTGGGCGGAAGTCCTCCGTATGTCTGCCCACCAAAACAGAATTCTCAGCTTTTAGACAGTGCATTGTTTTCAGCTGACAAATGTCTGAGGAGACACTACAAACCCAGAAGAATGGCCACTGAGCTAGGCTGGGCTGATGGACAGCACAGTATCAGAAGTCTTCTGGGTAGGTTCCATATTTGTTATCAAGATGGTAGCCAACTTGTTGGCTCATATAAGCTGATAAGCCCTCAGCCAGTGATTGGAAGCATGGGCAAAGTTCAGTATTCTGGGGTAAGTGGACTGGTTAATAGTGTAGCAGGTCAGATTATTAAATCTCTTACCTTCGGAGGAGGTGTGCTGGGGTGGGGGGTAGGTGGCATCTACATTTAAGAATGAGGAGAGCAAAACAGGATCTGAAGAAGTTAAACTAAAGACTGTCTCTTGCCAAGACCTACTCCAGATCTCTTGAGTGTTCTCCCAGAAGCCACTAACAGAGGAATGAGTCCCATTTAATGCACAGAGACTGGGTAGGCCTGAGACTTGCAAGATGATAGCTTTAAATTCTGACAAGTCCCTGAGCCTGAGGCCTACAGGAGTGGATACTGAGACTCTTATAAAGTCTCATTACACCAAGAGTTCAAGAAATTCAAGGCAGTATCAAATGACAATTAAGTGGAAAGTATTGTTTTCCGTTTCAGTTTTGGCAGAGAGTCTTAATGGGAGAAGAAAATGTTACCCTCATTTGTAGAAAAGGACCACTTGTCAATCCAATTTCAGCAAACCTAATCTCATACTGCTGAGATAAAAGTTGGAGGCTGAATTCAACTTGATACACAAAACAGGGTGAAGAGTATTACTCAAACTTTGTAATTTCACTTTTTGTCCTATGGACATAGAAAAGTGACTAAAAGGAATTTCACCAATAATATTAATGTTTGTTTGTTGGTTCTTTCTGTAATTAGATGTAATTTCTGTGTTCTTCTATATTTTGATTTTTTTATAAATCAGAAAAAAGTATTAGCAACCAACTAATACTTCTATCAGATCAGATCAGATCATACTTCTATAGTGGCAGTTAAATAATAGAAACTGATGACTTCTAACATCTGAGATTTAAACAGTTCTTTCTGCACTAAAGCTGTTTTAAAAGGAAAAGTTTTTAAAAGACATATTTTTAAACATAACTCTTTAGAAAGATATATGCATATATTCTGCATAAAATGTTAAAGACATTTTAACAATTTAACAAAATAATGCATGCCTTCATAAAATTAGACTTTAAAGATTATGACTGCTGGCTGGAAAAGGCAGTTAAATGTCACTTAAATTTACTGCTTTTACTAAAAGATGGAGCGAAAACTTAGAAAGCAGAAACTTAGCATAAAATGAAACATATACAACTTTAGTATCCTATAGTATCCCAGGCCTACTTTTCTCCCTGTTATGGACTGAATTGTGTCTTCCTCAAAGTAATAGGTTAAAGCTGTAAGTCCCAATGTGATTTAAACAGGATCTTAAGGTTGCGGCTGTAATTCAACAAGAATGATGTCCTTGTAAGAAGAAGTACCTGAGTGCACTTGAGAACATGTGCTCTCCCTTCCCCTCCCACCCCAAACCCCATCCATACAAAAAAGGCCACAGGACACACTGACAAGGCACTGTCTGCAAGCCAAGGACAGAGGCCTCCCAGAAACTGACTCTGATGGCACGTTGATCTTGACCCATCAGGCTCCAGAACTAGGAAAGAAGAAATGTGTGTAGTTAAGCTACCTAGTCTGGCATTTTGTTATACCAACCCTAGACTAGTACATTCCCAATGTTATATTCAATTCTACAGTGAACAAAAGCCTACAGATTATGTTGAGCTTTATCTGTAGTTTTGGCTTCTACCTTTCCTTAAAACTCATAAATTTATAGAATGTTTAAGCTGAAAAAAAAAGAATCACTTAGCCCAGGTCCTACCATTTCTGAATTTTGTCCTTGGTTTCCAAGTGGTGAATTTAAAATGAAATATGACCTTTGAGTAAAACATGTATGATGCCAAAAGAGAAATATCCCTCTTTGCTAACTAACACCTTTCAGTATAAGGATAAAAATCAAATGAGGACATTCCAAAACCATAGCTCCTTTCATAATACAATTAATTTGAAGGCAATTCATATCACTGGATATTGTGTAGGAACTATTATATCTTTAATTCAAAGAATGAAGGTTATTTATTACATATGATTCACCACAATATTAAATTGGTAAGATAGGGTGATCAAAAAGTAGTTAATCTGTATAACTGGTAGAAACGAGGTAGGAAGAAAAGCCATAGGTTACAAACTTACACTTTTTCTTTTATCCAGAGAAATTATTAATTTTTACCTTTTTATTCATAGTGGAGACAGAGTTATGTATGAGTTGATATATGCATTTGTGGATAAGCTTAGAGATCAACTTATTTCTAATGCTAAAGTACCTATGTTAACAGAGTGGGAAGAATACTAAGGAGAAGGAAGCTGTTTTGCTCACCCTGGTTCTGTCATTAATTTTTTTGTTCTTACAGCTCAATCTCTGTCAGCCTGAATTCTAGGCTGCCTAGCAACTTAGAAGCAGAATTAAATGACTATCCTTGTATAATAATACATAATAAAATAGTTTCTTTCTAAGTAATAAAGCTCATTTAATAAATGAAACAATACTCAAGTTACATAAAAGAAAAAAATGATTTTATTTCCTCTCATTCTCACTCCCAAATTCGGTCCCTTAAATGTTAAATTTGATGTTTATCATCCCATGTATTTTCTCTTTTCATTCAAAATTACCATTTCCTTTACTGTTCTTCTGTCACTATATTATAATGCATATTCTTTTCTCAGTAAACAATGCAGCACAACTTCCTCATCCATCCCAGTGGATCTAACACATGCTTTTTAAAAAATTTTATTTATTTATTTTAATTGGAGGCTAATTACTTTACAATATTGTAGTGGTTTTTGCCATACATTGACATGAATCAGCCATGGGTGTACATGTATCCCCCATCCTGAACCCCCCTTCCACCTCCCTCCCCATCCCACCCCTCAGGGTCATCCCAGTGCACCAGCCCTGAGCACCCTGCCTCATGCATCAAACCTGGACTGGTGATCTATTTCACATATGGTAATATACATGTTTCAATGCTATTATCTCAAATCATCCCACCTTCGCCTTCTCCCACAGAGTCCAAAAGTCTGTTCTTTACATCTGTATCTCTTTTGCTGTCTCGCATATAGGGCCAGCATTACCCTCTTTCTAAATTCCATATATATGCATTAATATACTATATTGGTGTTTTTCTTTCTGACTTACTTCACTCTGTATAATAGGCTCAAGTTTCATCAACCTCATTAGGGCTGATTCAAATGCATTCTCTTTAATGGCTGAGTAATACTCCATTGTGTATAGTACCACAGCTTTCTTATCTATTCGTCTGCCAATGGACATCTAGATTGCTTCCATGTCCTAGCTATTGTAAACAGTTCTGTGATGAACATTGCGGTACATGTGTCTCTTTCATTTAGGGTTTCCTTGGTGTGTATGACCAGTAGTGGGATTGTTGGGTCATATGGGAGGTCTATTTCCAGTTTTTTAAGGAATCTCCACACTGTACTCCATATGTTGTTTGCATTCTCACCAACAGTGTAAGAGGGTTCCTTTTTCTCCACACCCTCTCCAGCATTTATTATTTGGAGACTTTTTGATAGCAGCCCTTCTGACTGGTGTGAAATGATACCTCATTGTGATTTTAACTTGCATATATCTGATAATGAGTGATGTTGAGCATCTTTTCGTATGTTTTTTAGCCATCTGTATGGTGTCTTTGGAGAAATGACTGTTTAGTTCTTTGGCCCATTTTTTTTTGATTACGTCATTTATTTTTCTGGAATTGAGCAGTAGGAGCTGCTTGTATATTTTTGAGATTAATTCTTTGTCAGTTATTTTGTTTGCTATTATTTTCTCCCATTCTGAAGGCTGTCTTTTCACCTTGTTTATAGTTTCCTTTGTTGTGCAAAAGCCATTAAGTTTAATTAGGTCCCATTTGTTTATTTTTGCTTTTATTTCCATTACTCTGGGAAGTGGGTCGCAGAGGATCCTGCTATAATTTATGTCAGAGAATGTTTTGCCTACATTTTCCTATAGGAGTTTTATAGTTTCTGGTCTTACATTTAGATCTTTAATCCATTTTGAGTTTATTTTTGTGTATGGTGTTAGAAAGTGTTCTAGTTTCATTCTTTTACATGTGGTTGACCAGTTTTCCCAGCACCACTTGTTAGAGAGATTGTCTTTTCTCCATTGTATATTTTTGCCTTTTTTGTCAAAGATAAGATGTCCACAGGTGCGTGGATTTATCTCTGGGCTTTCTGTTTTGTTTCATTGATCTATATTTCTGTCTTTGTGCCAGTACCATACTGTCTTGATGACTGTAGCTTTGTAGTAGAGTCTGAAGTCAGGTTGATTCCTCCATTTCCATTCTTCTTTCTCAAGATTGCTTTGGCTATTCGAGGTTTTTTGTATTTCCATAGAAATTATGAAATTATTTGTTCTAGTTCTCTGAAAAATACCGTTGGCAGCTTGATAGGGATTGCATTGAATCTATAGATTGCTTTGGGTAGTATACTCATTTTCACTATATTGATTCTTCCGATTCATGAACATGGTATATTTCTCCATCTATTTGTGTCATCTTTGATTTCTTTCATCAGTGTTTTATAGTTTTCTATATATAGGTCTTTTGTTTCTTTAGGTAGATTTATTCCTAAGTATTGTATTATTTTCATCACAATGGTGAATGGAATTGTTTCCTTAATTTCTCTGTTTTCTCATTGTTAGTGTATAGGAATACAAGGGATTTCTGTGAGTTAATTTTATATCCTGCAACTTTACTATATTCATTAATTAGCTCTAGTAATTTTCTGGTGGTGTCTTTAAGGTTTTCTATGTAGAGGATCATGTCATCTGCAAACAGTGAGAGTTTTACTTCTTCTTTCCCAATCTGGATTTCTTTTATTTCTTTTTCTTTTCTGATTGCTGTGACTGAAACTTCCAAAACTATGTTGAATAGTAGTGGTGAGAGTGGGCACCCTTGTCTTGTTCCTGACTTTAGGGGAAATGCTTTCAATTTTTCACCATTGAGGATAATGTTTGCTGTGGGTTTATCATATATATCATATATGGCTTTTATTATGTTGAGGTATGTTCTTTCTATTGCTGCTTTCCGGAGGGTTTTTATCATAAATGGATGTGGAATTTTTTCAAAGGCTTTCTCTGCATCTATTGAGATAATCATATGATTTTTAGCTTTCAATTCTAAAACATGCATTGTAAGAACTGATGAATCCATTTCAACATGGATATGCCACAATTTATTTAATCCATTTATGTTTATGGGATTAGAATCACTTCTTTTTTAAATTATAAACAATTTAGCAATTATAATCCTCTTGTCTCTGTACATTTATGTTAATTTTTATAGTTATACAGTTAAAACTAGAATTTATAGGTCCTAGGGTCATCACATTTATTTTAGTAGATAATGTTAGTGACTTATCAAAAAGATATAACAATTTTGTTTCCCACTTTCCTCATCATAATTGGACATTATCTCTATTGATCAATCAATAAGTCTATCTGATTTTTGGAAAGAAAAACAGTATTCTCAGCAAAATCTCTTTATTATCTGTAGGTTCTCAGGGGCAGTCTTGTACCAAGGGCAGAGTGGAAACAATCCTTGGCCAATATTCCAGAGCTGAGTCATAAAATGGAAATATGTGCTGAGGCACTTCAGTTGTGTCCGACTCTTTGTGACCCCATGGAGTGTAGCCCGCCAGGCCTCTCTGTCCAGGGGATTCTCCAGGCAAGAATACTGGAGTGGGTTGCCATTTCCTTTTCCAGGGGATCTTCCCCACTCAGGGATCAAACACGTGTCTCTTATGGCTCCTGCATTGGCAGTTGAATTCTTTACCACTAGCGCTACCTGGGGAAATGGAAATAATCCTTGGAAAAATGTATTTCAGGAAAACAATAATAACTACTATCTGGAGAAAGGATTTTTAAAGGTGGTGTTGTAAGAAGTGAAAATGATAAATGCTCCTTTCAGTAAGATGCTCTACAGTAAAAAAAAAAAAAAAAAAATCTGATTTAAAAGTCACTGCTATTATTTTCCCCACAAAATCATAAGTTTTAAAAATGTTTAACCCAACAAAGGGTTTCCTGTATTCTTGAAAGGTTCAAACAATCCACAACAAAGGAAAAGGTCCAGTCTTGAGTTCCTTAATTACATAAACAATACAGTATCTGTAAAATACTATTCTTTAGCCAGACATGATTGGGTTTAGCTGCTTGGAAATGTTAACCACATTTTTTTTTTTTTTTTTTGAAGCTAACATTTCAGCAGACCCAATATAGGGGACTGCATTGTATCTCTCTCTCTTTCTGAAGTTAAACATAATATGAATAAGAAAACCAGGAAGGAGTATTTTGTATTTTTGATCAAAACAATGTTATAGAGAATGGTCAAATTATAGTGTTTCTAGTATTTTAAGGATCCAATTTTACTTATTTTTTTGAATACTATTATTGTTATCTTTATTTTAGTTTTTAAAAATTAATGTTTATTGGAGTATAGTTGCTTAAAATGTGTGTGTTTTTGCTGTACACACACACACACATACTCTTTTTTAGACTTCCTTCCCATTTAGGTCATCACAGAATATTGAGTAGATTTTCCTGTGCTATACAATATGTTCTCACTAGTTATCTATTTTATACATAGTAGTGTGTATATGGGAGAAGGCAATGGCACCCCACTCCAGTACTCCTGCCTGGAAAATCCCATGGATGGAGGAGCTTGGTAGGCTGCAGTCCATGGGGTCGCTAAGAGTCAGACATGACTGAGCGACTTCACTTTCACTTTTCACTTTCATGCATTGGAGAAGGAAATGGCAACCCACTCAAGTGTTCTTGCCTGGAGAATCCCAGGGATGGGGGAGCCTGGTGGGCTGCTGTCTATGGGGTCAAACAGAGTCGGACACGACTGAAGCAACTTAGCAGCAGCAGCAGCAGTGTGTATATGTCAGTTCCAATCTCCCAATTCATCCCACCTTCCCCTGACCCCCTTGGTATCAAGGATCCAATTTTAAAAGGAAAAATATACCTGGAGTTTAGATTTATAAATTGATATTCTTTGGAGACCCTGCTTCGATTCCTGGGTCAGGAAGCTCCCCTGGAGAAGGAATAGGCTACCCACTCCAGTATTCTTGGGCTTCTCCAGTGGCTCTGATGGTTAAGAAACCGTTTGCAATGTAGGAGACCTGGGTTCGGTCCCTAGGTTGGGAAGATCCCCTGGAGGAGGACATGGAAACCCACTCCAGTATTCTTGCTTGGAGAACCCCCAGGGGCAGATGAGCCTGGTGGGTTACAACCCATGGGGTTGTAAAGAGTTGGAGATGGCTGAGTGACTAAGTACAGCACAACACATTCTTTGGAGTGTTTCCATCAGGAATCAGAGAAACACCTTAAAGGATCACTAGCAAATTTGCAATCCAACATCTCTTCCTGGTAATGACACAGCCAAACTCATCAATTAAACTTTGGGATTGATTAGATGATGAATAAATTAGTAATTATATTAGCTTAGTTTAAAGCATCTATGGTGGATATGTTTTTAAAAATTAAAATAAATAATAATAAAGGCATATCTTTCTTTATGTCTAGAACTTGCTTGTTTAGAGAATAATGTTTTTCCTTTTTTCCCAGTTTTCACTTTTCATTTCAGGACTCAGGAAGTTTCCATTTCGGGTCTTCAGCAAAAGTTAACCTGGACTCTGGGCAGTTGCTTCATTCAGTGCCTTGGTCTTCTCATTCAGAGCCTAAAGTTAAAGCCATCAACTTATCGCAAAGGAATGATAAAGATAACTGCACCTTATAAAAAGAGAAAGGAAATACTACAGCTAAGTGATAACATGGCTATATTTATTTTTTTAAATGGAAAAATAACTTGAAAACAAAACCCCTATTCTATTTAAGTCTGAGTTCTTGTCCAAGTCAGACAGGATGCTCCACACCTGATGCCCTGCTGGTGTCTCTTGGCTTCTTTCTTCTCCATATTCCCTCTTTGGGATGTTAGGTACTTCGGAGACTCCCAAACTCCCTGTAGTTAAAAGTTATCCCTATTCATTTATTCATTGGTCTGTCTCTTCCACAAGATTGTAGGTAAGGATTCTGTGCCCCAAATATGCCTGGAAGTCCACACTGCTGCCAAAATAGACACACAGCCAAGACCAGAGCAAATAATGAGGCCCTGCCTGGTCAACTCTTAACTGCAGGCACTTCTCAAAGAGAACTTCAGCTAAGTCAGACGCCTTGGGAATACCGGTGATTAAAACAAGCAAGCAAGTAACAAACTTAACAACTGCAGGTAGAAACTGAGAAGATTTATAAATGTTTCTACAAGATACAAGAAAGCAGGGCATTCAGGGATACTGTCATGAAACAGTAAGAGTATGGGGACATAAAGGGGACTGTCACAAGTCATTCAATCCAGATATAAAAGGAACCTCAGTGGATCATTAACACAGTCATTTTATCTATAATTGGTATGTGTGTGTGCATCTGGAATACAATGGAAATTAACGTTAGAACTCTATATCATTTGCAGTGATGTATGCGTGCATGTGAGCTAAGTCGTTTTAGTCGTGTCTGACTCTTTGTGACCCCATGGATTGTAGCTGACCAGGCTCCTCTGTCCATGGGATTATCCAGGCAGGAAGAAGCGGATTGCTATGCCCTCCTCCAGGGCAGTGTTGTATATTATGCTTATTAAAAATATTGATATTTAAATACATTATAGAGACAAATTTTGACACAACACTTTACCATTTTTATAAAAAGTGACCCTTGCTGGCATTACAGTAGAGAGCCATCTTAACTATCTGGATTTTAATAAGTGACCAAGATGACACTGTTTCAAGAAGGCAAAATCAAGCAATCGAAGGACTCCCTATAGGTGTTTATGACATTTTTTAGACTTCACCTGATCCCAGGAGCTCCACAAGATTCCAGGAAGATATCTGATACTCAGATAAATCTGGGGAATATTGGCTTAAATACTATGTTATCATTATTTTTACAACAGGATTAGTTAGAAATGTTAAAACTGAGCCTTGCATTTGAATCTCCTCAAGGTAGATACATCCTGACTCTAGTTTTTCCCCATCTTGTTTGGCCAAGTGAGGTTTTCTGAGGGGAACCAGAGTAAATGCTGTATAGCACAAACAGCTCAGGATCCTTTTCTACTTCAGAACAGGAAAAAAAAAAAAAAAAAAAAAAGGATCTATTCTTCAGTGTCTAGCCTAGCTTGAAAATGAATTTACTCAAAAAAAAAAAAAAAAAAGAAAATGAATTTGCTCGAGTCTAGGTAAGTATTTCTCTCAAAACTCATAGACTCCAAAACATCATGAAAAATAAATTTATCTTTCTGAAAAGGGAATAGTGCATGCTACATTGCAAAACAAGGATGAATAGATCTAGGGTAGAAAAAAATTCAATAATAATATTTAGAAATATATATTTTCAAATACTACAATTTGAAATGAAGCCATGACATTCTTAGATATACTCTTGAAAATCAAATGAGCTCCTGAAACTGTATTTAACTAAAATTCCAATCTCTTAAATATTTGGAAAGGTCAATTTTGATATGATGAATTACAATTTTGGCAATTCCTATAGTACAGCTGTTCTAAGGAAATATAATACTGTTGGTGGTGTAAAGAACATATTTAACTGGTTTCCCTGGAGTTTTTCTTGTTAAATACCTTTTAGAAAATGCTCAAATGTCCCAAGTTAATAGCTTTTCTTTCCTACTAGCTTAAGCAATGCTTTTGGTTGGTAAATGCTTACCACATACTGCAGATAACAGTCCTCCTGGAGCCTAGGACCCCCAATCTACGAAGCAAATACACTGATAAAGGAGCTCCTTAAAGGAAAATCTCATTTAAAAATTATATTTTTAAAAAGCAGTTGAATGGCAAAAAGTACTCTATATTTGCTGTTGTTCAGTTGCTCAGTCATGTCTGACTCTCTGCGACCCCATGGACTGCAGCATGCCAGGCTTCCCTGCCCTTCACTATCACCTGGAGTTTGCTCAAACTCATGTCCATTGAGTTGATGATGCCATCCAACCATCTCATCTTGTCACACCCTTCTCCTCCTGCCCTCAATCTAAAAAAAAAAAAAAAAACACAAAAAACCTAGATATAATGTGGTCTGGACAATGGGTCCACAACCTTATAAGCACAAACGCAGAGTAATCTTTAAGAAAACAAAGAAAATTTAGGTTTAACCAAATGAATTTGCTGATTAAGCAGGTCCAAAACAGTCACTTTTCAGTAATTTCATACATTCCAACTTGCAGATCAAAATGTTCACAGTGGTTGTAACTTGGGAACTAAATAATGGTGTATTTTTATACTTTTGTGTGTGGGTGTATGTATGTGTATACCTTCTCTTATTTTCAAAATTTCACAGTGAGCATTCGTTTTAAACAACATACTTTTAAACTTCTACAAGAAGACACACAGAAGCACAAACATGTAAATGAAGGGATTAAATTGTTTCCTGGAGGGGAATACAAAGGAAATGAAGGAAGAGTCTGGACTGTGATTTAGCTATCATTTTCAAGAGTTGTATGTGGATTCCAACATCTCATTATAAACTGACATGTAAGAAGGATCCTGGTTTCCCAGAGTTTAGGGAAAGAAATGTTTTCTGCATACACTGTTAAAGGATTACCCTCAGTTTGGGCCCAAAGTAGGAACACAAGGATGCCATCCATTATATGAGGGAATAGGCAATATGGTAAGGAAGCTATCTGTATTATTCATGTAGTATCATTCTTTTTTTCCACTTAAGACATTTGACTCTCCTTAGTTCATTTGTGAGTACCCAGATTAAAATCCTGAATATATCCATTGAAGTTACATTTTCTCCTGGGCTGTGTTTGTAGTTGAACAACCAATGCCTTCTAATAAGCAAGGATTTACCCTGGTCTTCATGAAACAGAAGTAGTCCAAAGGCTGCCTACAGTCCTAAGGCTAGAGAAGCAAAGAGTTCTTATTTATTTTAATTGAAGTATAGTTGATTTAAAATATTGTGTTAGTTTCAGTTGTACAGCATAGTGATCCTTTCTCTTTTTTTTTCGGATTAGAGTCCATTAGAAGGAAATGTCACTTCTTCCATCTGGAGGGCACCCCAGGTCTGGGCCAGGGGAGGAGCTTATTTCTGGCTGATGGCTGACAGCATGGAGGGGTCCCTGTCTTCCCTTAGAAAGGTCCATCTGGATTTCACAGAAATGGTCTCATGCTAGTGACAGCCATTTTTCTGGAATCACTCTTGCCAAAGCCATGGGCAAGATAAGAAAAAAATATAAGACTCTAACAAAACTGTACTTGCTACTCATAAGTTTGTTTTCTGTCCATCAGTTGTTTCTACTTTGAGAATAAGTTCATTTGTCTCATAGTTTAGATTTTACACATAAGCAATATTGTATGATATCTTTCTCTGTCTGATGTCATTTAATATAATAAGCTCTAGGTCCATCCATGTTGCTGCAGATGGCATTATTTCATTGTTTTTTATGGCTGAGTATTACTCCATTATATATAGCTCATCTTTATCCATTCAAATATATGTGTAAATGAACCTCTTTGCTGTACACCTGAAACTAACACAGCACTGTAAGCCAATTACATTACAATTAAAAAACAAACAAACGAAACCTCTATTTGTTGTTAAAAACCAGCAGTAATAACTTATTTATAGTCAACCAAATAATTAATAACACTTAAAAATAAATATTGACTTTTCCCATCTTGAGATTAGAAAGAAGTGAATACTTTTCAAACTAATGGTAGAACATTTTTACTTGAATATAAAACCTTGTATTCCATCTTGCTTTTTACAATACATTAATTCTACTGTGTTTGAAACATTCATTGCTTTGAAAAAGATTACCTAAATTTCTTTTCTGGCAATCAGGCACTCATTTAGGGATTCAAAAATACTCTAAATGTAAATATTGCTATACCCTATGAAATATTTCACCTTTGTATGTATTAAAGCACACTGTTGGGACTTCTGTGGTGGTCCAGTGGCTAAAATGTCATGCTTCCAATGCAGGAGGCCTGGGTTCAATCCCTGGTCAGGGAACTAGAACCCATATGCCACAACTAAGTGTTCTCACACTGCAACGAAGATCGAAGATTCCAGTGCAACAACTAAGAAATGATGCAGCCAAATAAACTTTTTTTTTTTTTAAAAGCACACTGTTTTCCTTTAAACACAGAGGTATACCCGAGAGGATACAAATTTTGTTGGATGAGGTAACAGGTTGGCATTGTGATAACCTACAGGGGTGGTAAGAATTACGGGAAATCTGAGGTACAGGTTAAAAAGGATGTGGAACTTAATTAAAGATTTATATTTCCTGGGCCTAGTATAAGCCTGTTCTGTGAATAAGCATTAAAATTATAGCAATTCTTTCCATATCTTCCTAGCATGACTATCACTATCCCATATACATAACATGATGAATCTTTAAACACAGATTTTTATTGTGTCAAAAATGTCATACATAACATTGTTCTTTTGCATCTTTTGCTTGTTTATTCAAAAAATATTATCTAATTGATGTTTTGATTTCATCCTTTACAACTAAACAGTTGCAAGGGATCTATATGATTGCAAAACTGTTTTCAGATAAGTGGCCACTTCCCCAGCTTGTGCATTGCTTTGTAAGTCAGACTCATGAGAGATTAGTTTTTGACGTGTAACTAGTCAGTTTGAGATACAAAACTTGATCTTGAAAAAAGCACCAGCCAGATAAAGGGATACTTCACTTCCCTATTCTTACCCATTTCACTTACATAGAATGCTGCATCTTTCTTTAATTATTGGCCACCCCCTGAGGCATATGGACTTCCGTGGGTGGCTCAGACAGTAAGGGTTCTGCCTGCAATGCAGGAGACCAGGGTTTGATCCCGGGTCAGGAAGATCCCCTGGGGAAGAAAATGGCTACCCACTCCAGTATTCTTGCCTAGAGAATCCCCATGGGCAGAAGAGCCTGGTCAGCTACGGTCCATGAGGTTGCAAAGAGTCAGACACGACTGAGTGACTAAATTTTTTGAGGCATATGAGATCTTAGTTCCCTGACCAGGGATCAAACCTACATGCTCTGAATTGGAAGGTGGAGTCTTAACCACTGGACCACCAGGGAAGTCCCAATCTTTCTTGATTATTGCTGTCATGATACCACATTTCTGAATAATCAGAGTCATTAATATGTGTATCTGTACACATGTGTAGGACAGAAAGAGACAGAATGAGAGAGATAGCATGAGACAGAAGGAGACAGACAGTGAGAAAGACTGACAGAGGGAGGGAGACAAAGACAGATACATATATAGACCCACACATGCACAGTGACAGACATTGGCTCTTCCTCCCTTTATGGTCTGTCTGTTTTCATTTCTCTTGTACTTACAGACCTTTTAGCAGCTGACATTACTCATTTTGAGCCCTGCAACTACTTAGGCTTCGCCTTTGTGTGCGTGTATGAGACTGACAGCGATTGAAATAGGTTATATTATGTCATTCTGAGGCTGGGAGATTTTAAAAATATATTATCTGTGTGATCCTCATTTTTCTGTAACTACAAATCCTATATTTAAATCTGCATAAGGTTGCACATTGTCTTAATTCTATTTTTAAAAAAATCACAGCAGTGCAAATTGCTTGTTCTTCTCCAAGTCATAAGTTACTACTCAGAGATAATTTGTAACAGGCAGAAAAGATTGTAAGAGGAGTGAAACTTTAGCCTTTGCTTGTGATGTCAGTGCAGTTTGAACTTGGCTTAGCAAAATCATAGGCTATGTGAATGTCACATCACTGCTTCACTTCCTGCTTAAGTCACCCTAGAAGTGTTGGAAGGGTTGTACTAAGATGACGAGTTCAGTTCAGTTCAGTTCAGTTGCTCAGTCGTGTCCGACTCTTTGCGACCCCATGAATCGCAGCACGCCAGGCCTCCCTGTCCATCACCAATTCCTGGAGTTCACTCAGACTCACGTCCATCGAGTCAGTGATGTCATCCAGCCATCTCATCCTCTATTGTCCCCTTCTCCTCCTTTCCCCAATCCCTCCCAGCATCAGAGTCTTTTCCAGTGAGTCAACTCTTCACATGAGGTGGCCAAAGTACTGGAGTTTCAGCTTTAGCATCATTCCTTCCAAAAAAATCCCAGGGCTGATCTCCTTCAGAATGGACTGGTTGTATCTCCTTGCAGTCCAAGGGACTCTCAAGAGTCTTCTCCAACACCACAGTTCAAAAGCATCAATTCTTCAGTGCTCAGCTTTCTTCACAGTCCAACTCTCACATCCATACATGACCACTGGAAAAACCATAGCCTTGACTAGACGGACCTTTGTTGGCAAAGTAATGTCTCTGCTTTTGAATATGCTATCTAGGTTGGTCATAACTTTCCTTCCAAGGAGTAAGTGTCTTTTAATTTCATGGCTACAGTCACCATCTGCAGTGATTTTGGAGCCCAAGAAAATAAAGTCTGACACTGTTTCCACTATTTCCCCATCTATTTGCCATGAAGTGATGGGACCGGATGCCATAATCTTAGTTTTCTGAATGTTGAGCTTTAAGCCAACTTTTGCACTCTCCACTTTCACTTTCATCAAGAGGCTTTTTAGTTCCTCTTCACTTTCTGCCATAAGGGTGGTGTCATCTGCATATCTGAGGTTATTGATATTTCTCCCAGCAATCTTGATTCCAGAGCAAACCCCAAATCACATTTGCCTATTTTGCAATATAGTTTTAAGTTGTTGTTTTGTCATTAAGTCATGTCCAGCTCTTTGTGACCCCATGGACTGTAGCCCACCAGGCTCCTCTGTCCATGGGATTTCCTAGGCAAGAATAGTAGAGTGGGTTGCCATTTCCTTCTCCAAGGAATCTTCCCAATCTAGCGGTTGAACCCACGTCTCCTGCATTGGCAGGCAGATTATTTACCACTGAACCACCAGGGAAGCCAATGGTTTTAGATAGCAATAATTTAATCTTGAGTTTATATCCAAAAACAAAAAAAGAGTATATATCTAGAACTTAACATATTCCAGATATTTTTGATAAATTACCTCCCCTATTTCTCATGATAATTTGATGTCATGGATACTGTTATTATCATTCCTGTAAGTGAGAAGAGAAAGCCAAGGTCTGGAAGAGTTAGGGAGCTTCCTAAAGATGACACAGATGATGTGGGAAGGGTTTGAACCTGGACCATAAGACTCCAGACCTGGGACTTTCCCCCACAGTGCAATTGCACATTGCTATTTGGTGAATCCATATCACCCAAAAGGAAACACAGTAGGGAGTAAATTTCATATTGGGTCCAGAAAAAAAAGTATGAGACAACAGCGTTCCTTTAGGTGTATCCTGCAGGGAACGGGAAAGGAAATGATGGAGAAGAAAAAAAGAAAAGAAAAGAAAAGTAATTTCTTTTGGCATGGTGAACAGGACCCTCTCTGGGTTTATATTTCTCAGTACATAATGAAGAGTGAGTTTGACAGGCAATGAGGAATAGGCTAGGTTTTCTGTTTATCTGTGGGTTTGATTGCTTTTTTCTTATCTGAGAAAGATAGCACAAGTTTTACACAACAAGAAACAAAATATTTTCTGATTTAAGGAAAAGTTTTAAATCATAAAGAGGTCTTTGCAAAACTCAACAAGTACTGAATTTTTGATTTATGGAAGTGGCAATACAATACACAAAAACTCACAGTTATCTATAAATTAACAAAATTACCTAACAAAAATTAAGCAACAGCTGCCAACTGGTTTGTGGATTATATCTGTGACATATCAATGAATATAAAATTGGAAATCTGACATATGTTTCCTAAGAGTCTCCCTTCTAAGAAAGTTAGGGCAGCAGAAATTGTGACTGTCCCTTTGACAAGATAAAATACTGAGATTTATGATCAAAAAGACATGGCATTTCCCTTTCTAAATATCTTTAAGCAGAGAAAGACATTTACTGCTAGGTTCACGAGGAGATGATAAAAACAGAGATCCAGACTAGAAAAGCCATAAGAGCCATCCTAGCTCTATGACCCAGTGGTTAAGTCATTTTATGAATGAGCCTATTCAATGTACATAAATTTGAATTTTATAAATTGTACCTAGAATTCTTTATCCTCGATAGTATTAAAATTTTCTCCATTTTCATCAACATCAATACCATAAACTTGTTAATTATAACCTATTGACAATGAGTTTTAGGTGTGTGTGTGTGTGTGTGTGTGTGTGTGTGTGTGTGTGTTAGTTGCTCAGTTGTGTCTGACTCTCTGTGACCCCATGGACTGTAGCCCATCAGGTTCCTCGGTCCATGGGATTCTCCAGGCAAGAATACTGGAGGGAACAGCCATTTCCTTCGCCAGGGGATCTTCCCCACCCAGGTACTGAACTTTGGTCTCCTGTACTGCAGTCAGATTCTTTACCACCTGAGCCACCAGAGAAGCTCACCAGGTAAGTTTCAGGTACATCTTTCCAAATTTGCCATGCTAGAGAATTTTGTCTACAACCCACCTTGAAATTTGTCTGATGCAAAAAATTTCACTTATAAACTTTAGATTTAGCCAAGGCTTAATGGAGTATCTGGTCATGAGATATTATATTCTTGGAAGTTATGCTGTAAAAAATAGTATAAGAGTGTATAATGGATAACAATTAAGGTTAGAATTTATAGATTTTTTTCTCAATAAGCAAACTTTGTTTTCTTTCCTTCCATTATATACATTTTGGCAAAGTCATTGCTTAAAAAGGCAAATAAGATAAAACTGAAATTTATTTTATTGTACAAAGGTTAACAGGAGGGGGTAAATTAAGGCATGATTTATATTCTGCTGATAAAAAAAAATATTGTCCAGAGCATGTTTTTAAAAGTGAAGTTTCAAGTTTTTAACAGAAGCACAGAGTTTGCATACAGGAACTGGACAGACGGATGTAAATACTAGTCCTGCCACTTACCCGTGGCCTTAGGCAAGTATTTTTCCTTTCGGAGACTAGTTTCTCATTTCTAAATGGGATCATAATAGTATACCCAGGCTGTTGTGAGGACTGATTTGTTTAATGTAGGTAAAGGGCTTAGTGCCTGACAAGTGTTAGCTATTATTATATCTCTATAAAGCTATTAATATAAGGTTTTGTAAATATACTACATATATGGAACAACATTAAAAGAACTTGGTAACTGTGGCATGAGAAATAGGACAGCAATAAAGCATTTAAGAAGAAATTATATATACAATGGTGGTGGTTTATTCGCTAATTCGTGTCCAAACTTGGGATCCCATGGACAATAGCCTGCCAGGTTCCTCTATCCATGGGATTTTCCAGGCAAGAATACTAGAGGGGGTTGCCATGTCCTTCTCCAGGGGATCTTCCCAAACCAGGGATCAAACCCACGTCTACTGCATTGCAGGCAGATTCTTTACCACAGAGCCACCAGGGAAGCCCTAGAAAATATGAATAAAATATTTCAAAATGTACTAGTTCAGTTCAGTTCAGAGGCTCAGTCGTGTCCAACTCTTTGCGACCCCATGAATTGCAGCACGCCAAGCCTCCCTGTCCATCATCAACTCCCGGAGGTCACTCAAACTCATGTCCATTGAGTCGCTGATGCCATCTAGCCATCTCATCCTCTGTTGTCCCCTTCTCCTCCTGCCCCCAATCCCTCCCAGCATCAGGGTCTTTTCCAATGAGTCCACTCTTCGCATGAGGTGGCCAAAGTACTGGAGTTACAGCTTTAGCATCAGTCCTTCCAATGAACACCCAGGACTGATTTCCTTTAGGATGGACTGGTTGGATCTCCTTGTAGTCCAAGGGTCTCTCAAGAGTCTTCTCCAACATCACAGTTCAAAAGCATCAATTCTTCGGTGCTCAGCTTTCTTCACAGTCCAACTCTCACATCCATACATGACCACTGGAAAAACCATAGCCTTGATTAGATGGACCTTTGTTGGCAAAGTAATGTCTCTGCTTTTGAATATGCTATCTAGGTTGGTCATAACTTTTCTTCCAAGGAGTAAGCGTCTTTTAATTTCATGGCTGCAATCACCATTTGCAGTGATTCTGGAGCCCAAAAAAGTAAAGTCTGACACTGTTTCCACTGTTTCCCCATCTATTTTCCATGAAGTGATGGGATCAGATGCCATGATCCGAGTTTTCTGAATGTTGAGCTTAAAGTCAACTTTTTCATTCTCCTCTTTCACTTTCATTAAGAGGCTCTTTAGTTCCTCTTCACTTTCTGCCATAAGGGTGGTGTCATCTGCATATCTGAGGTTATTGATATTTCTCCCGCCAATCTTGATTCCAGCTTGTGCTTCTTCTAGCCCACTGTTGCTCATGATGTACTCTGCATATAAGTTAAATAAGCAGGGTGACAATATACAGCCTTGATGCACTCCTTTGCCTATTTGGAACGTCTGTTGTTCCATGTCCAGTTCTAACTGTTGCTTCCTGACCTGAATACAAATTTCTCAAGAGGCAGATCAGGTGGTCTGGTATTCCCATCTCTTTCAGAATTTTCCACAGTTTATTGTGACCCACGCAGTCAAAGGCTTTGGCATAGTCAATAAAGCAGAAATAGATGATTTTCTGGAACTCTCTTCCTTTTTCCATGATCCAGCAGATGTTGGAAATTTGATCTCTGGTTCCTTTGCCTTTTCTAAAACCATCTTGAATATCTAGAGTTCACATATTGCTGAAGCCTGGCTTGGGGAATTTGAGGATTACTTCACTAGCGTGTGAGATGAGTGCAATTGTGTGGTAGTTTGAGCATTCTTTGGCATTGCCTTTCTTTGGGATTGGAATGAAAACTGACCTTTTCCAGTCCTGTGGCTGCTGCTGAGTTTTCCAAATTTGCTGGCATATTAAGTGCAGCACTTTCACAGCATCATCTTTCAGGATTTGAAATAGCTCAACTGGAATTCCATCACCTCCACTAGCTTTGTTCGTAGTGATGCTTTCTAAGACCCACTTGAGTTCACATTCTAGGATGTTTGGCTCTAGATGAGTGATCACACTATTGTGATTATCTGGGTCATGAAGATCTTTTGTGCACAGTTCTTCCATGTATTCTTGCCACCTCTTTTTAATATCTTCTGCTTCTGTTAGGTCCATACCATTTCTGTCCTTTATCGAGCCCATCTTTGCATGAAATGTTCCCTTGGTATCTCTAATTTTCTTTCTTTTTAAAAAAATTTTTTTTTAATTTTTATTTTTGGTATCTCTAATTTTCTTGAAGAGATCTCTAGTCTTTCCCATTCTCTTGTTTTCCTCTATTTCTTTGCATTGATCGCCGAGAAAGGCTTTCTTATCTCTTCTTGCCATTCTTTGGAACTATGCATTCAGATGCTTATATCTTTCTTTTTCTCCTTTGCTTTTCACTTCTCTTCTTTTCACAGCTATTTGTAAGGCATACCTAGACAGTCATTTTGCTTTTCTGCATTTCTATTCTATGGGGATGGTCTTGATCCCTCTCTCCTGTACAATGTCATGAACTTCCGTCCACAGTTCATCAGGCACTTTGTCTATCAGATCTAGTCCTTTAAATCTATTTCTCACTTCCAGTGTATAATCATAAGGGATTTGATTTAGGTTATACCTGAATGATCTAGTGGTTTTCCCCACTTTCTTCAATTTAAGTCTGAATTTGGCAATAAGGAGTTTGTGATCTGAGCCACAGTCAGCTCCCAGTCTTGTTTTTGCTGACTGTATAGAGCTTCTCCATCTTTGGCTGCAAAGAATATAATCAGTCTGATTTCGCTGTTGACCATCTGGTGATGTCCATGTATAGAGTCTTCTTTTGTGTTGTTGGAAGAGGGTGTTTGCTATGACCAGTGCGTTCTCTTGGCAAAACTATTAGCCTTTGCCCTGCTTCATTCTGTATTCCAAGGCCAAATTTGCCTGTTATCCCAGGTGTTTTTTGACTTCCTACTTTTCCATTCCAGTCCCCTATAATGAAAAGGACATCTTTTTTTGGGTGTTAAGTCTAAAAGGTCTTATAGGTCTTCATAGAACTCTTCAACTTCAGCTTCTTCATACTTCTTGGGGCATAGGCTTGGATTACTGTGATATTGAATGGTTTGCCTTGGAAACAAACATAGATCATTCTGTCGTTTTTGATATTGCATCCAAGTATTGCATTTTGGGCTCTTGTTGACCATGATGGCTACTCCATTTCTTCTAAGGGATTCCTGCCCACAGTAGTAGATATAATGGTCATCTGAGTTAAATTCACCCATTCCAGTCCACTTCACTAAACAATACACACAGATGTTAAATAAGCAACAGGAAAAGATGCTCAAGATCATTGGCCATTAGGGAAATGCAAATAAAAATCAGCAGCATGAAACATCTGCTGGAAAAAGTAAAATTAAAAACACCGATCATCGTAAGCTTTAGCAAGGATATAGAGCAACTGGAACTGTTATCTGCTGCTATGTAAAATCTATAACCACTTTGAAAAACAGTTTGGGAATTTCCTAAAAAGTTAAACGTACACCTACCATGTGACTCAGACATCCTAATCCTGGATATTTACCTAAGAGCAACGAAAGCACTTTCATACAAGGACGTGGACACAAATATTTAGAGCAGATTTCTTTTAACAACTCAGTGCTGGAAACAAGCCAAGTGTCTATCAGAGGTAGATATCTATCTAGAGGATAGATAGTAGTGTATCAGCATACTGGGTTAATAAGCAAAAAAAGAAACTATTGATATGCACAAATATGAATGAATATAAAAATAATTATGCTTAGTGAAAGAAGCTAGATCAGAAAAAGAGTATCCATTGTAGGATTCCATTTATATCACTCCCAAAAACGCAAACTAATCTATACTGACAGAAAGCACATCAGTGGTTTCCTGGTGATTGGGAGTGAAACGTGGGAGGTAAAGGGAGGGATTACAAAGAATTAAAGCAAAGATTTCCACTTTATAATACATTAAAAAGTAATGAGTATACTATTATCTGGCTTTTGCTGACAGTTTCATATATGTATACATTATAACTTAGAAAGGTACACTCTAAGTATATACAATTTATAGATAAAATCATGCTTTAATAAAGCTGTAAAATAATCAACTGCACATTTCACTTTACAGTATGTTTCAATGTCTTGCAATTTATGAAAGCAGAAAATAAGGAAAAAATGAGGCTTTGCAAGAAAAATAATTTTGAATTAAATTGTTATATACAGCATGTCAAATCTGTAAAGTTAAGAATCTTTGTAGAAACATTCGATCTAATAATTTCCCATTTTAAACCTTTGTTCTGCTGAAAATGGACACATTTTCCTTAGAACTGAGTCACAGAGATGATAAACTCTGCCTTTTATTCATGTTTCTGCATTCGTGGCACTGGCTAGTGGCGTCATTATCCCTCTCTGCATTTGTGAGACAGTACTCAAAAGGACTAAATGAGTTTGTCCATGTTCTAAACCACAGAACTATCAAGGTTTATTGCTTCATAGTTTGGCAAGAGAACTGTGGTTTTTCTTTGGATGTAAATGTATCCATGAGCTTATTTTAGGGCATACAGAACAATTAAAACAGACGGCAGTATCTAGCAGGAAATATCCTTGCCAACAAGAATTTTGTCAAAGCAACTCTTTTCAGAAATTCTAATTTATTAAAACCTACAAAAGTTCATTTCGAGTAACTACATGGAGAATATTTTTGAGAGCAACCTATGAGCAAAGGAGTTATATGTGATAAGCACTTAAAGATTCAGATGGCAGAATAATTGAGTTAAATCTTGTGTCTACTATGATGTTTATCAAGAAATCTCAGTCAATGACAAGTAAGTTTGATTCATTTATAACTAAATGATTTCAAAATGAAATTATACATAAACTTTAAACTTCTTCTACAAATAATAATACGCATAACCTAGGGTATGTTTGAAATTTATTGTATTTATTATGATACAGGGTTGGCCCCATAAAATATAGGAGCTTAGAACCTCAGAGAGATGAAAACTACTGTGCTTATTAATAAGCACAGTTATTAATAAGCACAGCTTATTAATAAGCTTATTTGTGAAATTCTTCCAATGAAAATGCATCCTCCTCTAAAATTACATAAACTCCTGGAAGGCAATGGGCAATTGCCTGCGTGTGTACTAAGTCACTACAGTTGTGTTCAACTCTTTGAGACACTATGGACTGCAGCCCACCGGGCTCCTCTGTCCATGGGATTCTCCAGGTTGGAATACTGGAGTGGGTTGCCATGCCCTCCTCCAAGGGATCTTCCTGATCCAGGGATCAAACCCACGTCTCTTATGTCTCCTGCACTGGTAGGCGGGTTCTTTACCACTAGTGCAACCTGGAGATTTTGCAAACAAAATAATGCACATGTATGTCCCAACCTTAGAACACAGGGTATAATTTATTTTCTCTTGCCTATTTGCCCTGGCTAGGACTTCTAGTACTACACTGAATAAAAGTGTAAGAGTTGGCATTCTTTTTTCATTCCTGATCTTGGAGAAAGCTTTCAGCTTTTTAGTGTTGAGTACGATGTTAGCTATGGGTTTGTTATATATGGCCTTTATAATGTTGAAGTACATATTCTTAGCATTATTATGAAAATAGGTTGTTTTTTTTTTTGAAAATAGTTTTGACCACATGAAACCCCTTAGATCACCTCTGGGACCCCATAAGGTATCAAGGCACACTTTGGAAACTGATCTCAGGATGACCTTGAATGATGCTTGTTAGCAACTAATATGTCTAGTCTGTTTTAAATGTTATAAATGCTTAAATAAAGAGCCTTCCTAAGTATTAAGTAGTTCTCATAACCTAACCTTACAAATGCCAGAAACTTTATCCTAAATATTCTAATGGAAAATATAAATTTAATGAGGTTTATGGTCAAAATCCCAGCTGTAAGTGATTATACATTTTAAAGTAGAATTATTGAACTGTAACTCTACTAAGCAATCTTAAAGTTACATGTCTGAAAATTACCAAATATGCATGAATTATCCTTAAAACACAAATATTAATATTCTGGTCTTGATTTTTTTGAACACCTATATTTTAATTCCATATCTTCTTAGAGTTGAAAGATGTTTGCTTTCTCAGCCTGATTGTGATTCCTTTTGACCTGCTCCTTTGATCAGGGCTTTCATGGGATTTTGTTGGTCTATCTTATAAGAGGCACGGAACTCCACATGGTCACTATATCAACAGCTTCATCAATGACCACTGAGTGGGAAAAAACACATTGCCCCATAAGAGTAAATTCAGCTATGGCATGACCTTCTACTAAAAAAGTTTGAAACACTCACACAGAGAGTGATGATGGCTGATGGCCTGATCAGATTTTGAATGCATCTGGGTCTTGAGATATATAAATGTCTTCTTGCCTAAGGACTTCTGAATGTGGCAATAATTCTTCAGTCATTTATATTATTATCTGGACCACACAGCCATACAGATATTTTCAATGTTACCTGATTAAATTCTGGATAGCTCATGTGGTTCTTCCTGGCATAAAAATCAGTGTAACTGAACCAATAAATGAAATACACATTTCATCCTAACTTTTAGAAATACATATTATCAATTCCAATTTTTCTATTAAAATTTTTAATCATTAAACAGGGCATTTTGACTGAAAATAAAGAGACTTTAATGAAATGAACTCATACAATCATAAATTAAGAAAGCAACACAGAACAAACTTACTCTGTAATTAATCATCCAAGAAATAGTCTAACAATCTTTAAAAGGTACAGAAATTTAAAAATATCAGTTGGCATTCTGCTTTCCCCAATAGCACCTCTTCATAGGAAAGATAACTACAAATGCCTAGATGAAAGGAGCAATGCAAGTATCTAAAAATTCTCAGATTGAAATATTTCAGATGACATGGATGCTGGGACCTATTTCTCTTGGATTATTTGTAAGCCACAGAAAATGACCCCAGTCTCTGGAGATCCATAGTCTGCCAACTTCATTAGAGGTCAAGGACCACTTGACATGTTGGATGTACAAGGCAAAGACAGCCAGCCAAGATTCACTTGGCTCTAGACATCAATCTCAGAGAAGTAGGAATATTGCTAGACATATTGTCAGAGACTGTAGAGAAACTTCCAATTTCTTAATAATTTCAATCCTATCCAAAAATAGGTGAAAATATATTCAAGAATTTATCTAGCTCAAGTAATACAAGCATTGGGTAGATGAAATAATTGGAATAAAAGAATATCATGAAAATATACCAAAGCTGTATTTAGAAAACTGATTTTTTTTTCAGATTGCTTTTGTCATTAAAAAAAAAAAAAAAAAAATCCAGCCTCAGTTTTCCCAGATAGGTGACCTTTCTAATCAATTTAAAATTTGATTAAATTTCCAACCTAAGAAATGATACTTCTTAAAGTATAAATAAGCACAATCTTTCACTTACAGAGCACAGAGCACAAAGACAGTCAAGAAACATTTAATCCATCATCTTAAATCTCAAACTCAACAACAAAGAAGATGCCTGCATCAAAGAAAACTGGATTACCTCAGGAGAGAAATTTTTAAAGCTATATTTGAATTTTAAAGGTATAGTTTATAAGTCCTCTTCATTTTTATTAACATATAACTAGGTATCTTGTTTCTTTTCAAATTTCATCTTTTACTGTATGGTTGAAAATTCACAATACCATCTAAGAAAATCAAATAGAATTTGAGCCATAAAACCACTCTCTCCAGTGGCAAATGACTAAGCTACAGAAAATGTTTATAATTATAATCTTCACTCCAAACAGAACTTCATGTAAAGCTATTCATTTTTATGTGAAATTTAACATATCTATGAACTATCCAAAATGAGTCTATGTCTACATGTGTGTATAAGATTGTTATATATATATATATATACACACACACATATATATACACACTATGTAACTGCTTCATAATATATAACTTTATATATATATATATAACTTTAACTATATATATATATATATATATATATATATATATATATATATACACAAACGTATGTAAAGTTTAAAGAAACAACTACATTAAGGTTAAAAGAAATATCCATACACCCACAACTCAGCTTGCCTCTGAGGTTCCCTGTGAGTTCTTGCGCATTAATCATATAAGGCTCTTTTTCATGGGCTTTTAATACATTTTCTCTGGTAAAACAAAGGGTCAGTTTCAACACCCATATTGAAAAAACACTGACTATCAGTTCAGTTCAGTTCAGTTGCTCAGTTGTGTCCAACTTTTCGCGACCCCATGGACTGCAGCACGCCAGGCTTCCCTGTCCATCACCAACTCCCAGAGCTGGCTCAAACTCATGTCCATCGAGTTGGTGATGCCATCCAACCATCTCATCCTCTGTTTTCCCCTTATCCCCCTGCCTTCAATCTTTCCCAGCATCAGGATCTTTTCCAATGAGTCAGTTCTTCACATCAGGTGGCCTAAGTATTGTTTGAAAAACACTTGGCTAGAACAAAGGCCAAACTCAGAACTCATTGGCTTTTACTATGCATGCATATTTTACAGACAACTTCCTTCCAAAGGCTAAGAAAGACTGAATAACCAACCCCAGGTGAGAACCTGGTGATGAGTAGTCCATAAAGAGCCTGGACCTGTTTTGTCTAAGACAACCGAATGCCCACCAGGACACAGGATACGTGGCCTAGCCCGTCACTGAATAGTAGTAGTGGTTTAGGTAGTAATATCTGTTTAGAGTAACTCAGATATTCTTGAAATATTGCTTTATTATTTTTTTTCTTATCTATATTTTCCAGAAAGTTAACCTTGTCTAAATTCTTGCTCTTAATTGAAGGGATTCCTTATACAAATTTTGAGGTGAAAATAAGTACTATACTTTTTAAAAATGCTATCCTGTTGTGATAAGGAGCTATTAAATATTTCCATGTTACTTCTTTACCATAATAAACTACAATGAACTACAAGTATTATAATACAACTCTATAGTCATTCACTCTGTATGAAGATTTATTAAAAAACAAACATTAAAAAATAATTCTAAAAATTAAAGAAACTGAACTATATCAAAAGTTAACACTTCTGTGCAAAAAGCATAATCAACAGAGTGAAGTGGCAACCCACAGAATGGAAGAAAATATCTGTAAATCATATATTTGATAAGGGATTATATACAGGATAAAGAACTACTGAAACACAACAACAAAAACAAACAACTTGATTGAAAAATGGGGAAAGACTTGAATACACATTTTGTCAAAGAGGATATATAAATGGCCAATAAGCATATGAAAAGATGCCAATGTCACCAATCATTAAGGAAGTGCAAACCAAAACCACAATACAATACTACTCACAACCCATCAGGATGGTCACTATCAAAAACTAGAAAATAACAAGTGACGTTGAGAAGTGGGGAAATAAAAGTACACTGTTGGTGGAAATATAAAATGGTGCAACCACCATATAAAATAATATAAAGACTCCTCAAAATAATCAAAAATAGAATTACCACATGATGCAGCAATTCCACTCCTGGGTGTGTCTGCATGTGTGTGTGTGTGTATGAATTGAAAGCAGAATCTCAAAGAGGTATTTACACACCCAAGTTCACAGCAGCACTATGAACAACAGCCATGAAGCAACTGGAAACAACTGGACACTGGAAGCAACTCAGTGTCTATCAACAGATGACTGGATAAGCAAATATGGTACATACAAACAATGGATTATTTATTCAGCCTTCAGATTTAGGCTACAACATGGATGAACCTTGAAGACATTACACACACCAAATAAACCAGTCACAAAAAACCGACTACTATATGATTCCACTTATAAGAGATATCTAAATGGTAATGTATACAAACAAAGAATGGTTTGCCAAAGACTGGGGGAATTGGTGAGCTGCT
The DNA here is from genome assembly GCF_002263795.3 of Bos taurus. Lineage (NCBI taxonomy): Eukaryota > Metazoa > Chordata > Mammalia > Artiodactyla > Bovidae > Bos > Bos taurus. The sequence goes on along the minus strand of NC_037355.1, from coordinate 12,381,518 downwards.
GTGTAATAGGGATAAGGTCTCAGTTTTGCAAGATGAAAAATTCTGGAGACTGACTGGCCAACAATGTGTATACACTTAATGAAACTGAATAGTACATGTAAAAATGGTGAAAGTTCCTTATACTATCATTGCAAATAGTTCAAAGAAGTTTCCTACACAGTTTTAGAAAAGTGCTTTCAGTCCTATATGGACATACTTCCAACAGGTTACATAAATAATTATTTGCACACTGAGCATTAATTTTAAAAGTATGTATTAAGCACCTACTGTTTACCTGTTGTTTATTTTTAATAATTATGTTTATTTTACTTTTTTATGAAGGTTTTTCCAAAAATTTTTTCAGTGGACCATTTATAAAGTCTTTATTGAATCCGTTACCATACTGTTTCTGTTTTATGTTTTGGTTGGTTTTTGGCCATGAGGCATGTGGGATCTTAACTCCTGAAAAGGGATTGAACCCACACCCCCTGCACTGCAAGGTGAAGTCCTAACCACAGGACCGCCAGGGAAATCCCTGTTTACATGTTATTTAAAATGCTACCTCTTACTGTGTAAAGATCTTTCAATGAACACTTTTACTTATTTATTTTTTTGAGTTCATGATGGGCTTTTCAGGACAGATAATCTGTTTTCTCCTATCTAAATATATCACTAATGAAAACCCCTCGTTAGGTAAGTATTTCAGACTCCCAGTTATTCAGTTTCTTTTCATATCAAAATTCATGATTTTATATGGAGACTTCATCTCTAAGAATACTGAAATGGTCCAGGATTGTTACTAGGCTTAATTTTTTATTACAAAATCATAATCTTAAAAGCAGGCATGATCCTTCTTTCTCAAAACACAATTTTTTTTTAAAAGGACCAAACTATTGGCATTTGGAGCATTTATATATTAAAGGTTTTATAAGAAGAAAAGAGGCCACTATAAACGCTTTAAACTGAAGGCTAACATGGTGGGAAAGTTAATGCACTATTAGGCATAAAAGGATTGAGACCAAATTGACATAAAAAGCATAGGTACAGACAAAATTGAAAAGCCCCAAAATGTCCGAGTGAAAATGATGAAAACAGCCATCAGAACAGAGCAAGAGCCATCATTTATCCATTTAGTGAGCATTCAGGCTTTGTACTCTATTAGACATTTTTCTAGGTTCTCTCTTTTATTGACTCACCACAATAAGTACATGCGGTAGACTATTTCCCCTTGTTTCAGAAATAAGACTGAGGTTCAGTGAATTTAAATCATTAGTCCAATGTCACACAGTCTTGGTTTCATGAGCCTAGTGTTCCGCCCCTCCCCCCGCCCCCCCCCGCCCCTGCACCTCAACTGGTCGAGGGACTACAAAGCTTTAACCAACCCAGAGCTTTCTCTAAACACATGCCCTTTTCCTGGCTTTAAATCTTCCCATTTATTTCCACTTTATTATTCAATACTCTCTGACAGAGTTTTATGCATACTGACATTTCCTTTAAGAAAATACACTTTAAAAATCACTTCTATCCCAGAGGATCAATCAGGTCACAGAAATTATTTGCTTGTTTTATGGATCAGGAAACAACCCAACATTGTCATTACTTGTATCGCCACCACTCAGAGTCCCTGCTTCTCTAAAATCTCCAATCAATCAACCAACAGCCAGACCTCAGCAAATTAACTGGGGAAAACACAAGATTTAAGAGTGGAGGATAGTGGTGGGGGAAGGCAGGCGGGAGTTGCTGAAAGGAATGATCCAGCATGAGATTCACTCCCTTAGGAAAATTAATACCTTTCCTGAAATATGAAGATCCACTTAAGATATTACATAATCCTCTCCATTGGATTCTCAAAGGAATATTTCAAATGAGAACAATGACTCCAGCCTCCCATCAATGGACTTTAAAATTACTCTTCTCCCTCTTTCCCATCCCACATAAATTAAATCAATGAGTTTAAAAATCTAAATATACTTCATATAATGTAGGAAAACATGTCATGTCCACATACTGATGCTAAATGAAACATGAAGAATAGAAAGAGAGAAAAATGGAATGAGTGAAAACAAAAGCAGAAAGAAGAGAGGAACAGAGGTAGAGGAAAATGTTTCTTTGATCTATTCAGAGGTTACTGCATAGAGGACAAAATATCTCTCTCTCGAGCTTCCATGAGTAACCCTCATTTCATCCTTCTTGTTTTTGTGAAAAATAAAATATGCCTTATTTCCAATTTAACATCTTCCAAGGCGGGGGGGGTGGGGGGAAGTCATCCACTTTGGGGGGGGGGGAGGTGGAAAAGCAATCTTTCTCATTTTCATTCCTTTTCTTGGATACTAACCTAGGTGGCAAAATCTGAAAAAAAAGAAAAAAAAAAAAAACCTGTTGGTTAACCTGGTGGGAGCACTGGAAGAGGACCAGCAGGTCACAAAGAGCATGGCCAGAGTCAGTCTCTCCAAAGCTCAGGGCTTTCCTTACTCACTTGGGTCATTAACACTTAGCCTTCACTAGTTCCACCCTGAGAAGGGATAGCTGGTGTGGGAGAAGACTGGAGAAGCTGCAGATCATAGAGGATACTGTTTGCCATAGACAGCTTCATTCTCATTCTTGGAGCAGAGGAAATCCTTGTGGGGTTTTAAGCAGGTAGGTGATTTCAGTTTTATATTTAAAAAGTTCGTTCTGCAATAAGAGGGTGGAGAAGGGAATGAAGGTATGTAGAGCTAAAGACAGAGACTAGTTAAAAGCTGTATCCATCTGAGTCCTGGCAGGAAACAGACTGGTACACTTGAAGGGTTTAACGGAAGACACTTTACTGAAGGGGCTATTTACAGAGGTGTGTGAGTAGATATAGATAACCACAAAAAAGGGGGAAGCATCAGAGACCAGCAACAATGAAAATCTGTTACCAGGACAAAGTAGAAAGGGGCAGAAGGGAACCATGTCAGAGCCTGGAGAAAACGGGATAGGAGGAGGGCCCCTGGAAGATGTCGTGTCCCTAGAAAGAGGCAAACAAATCGGAACCCAGGGACCCAACGTCTCTTCTCACTCCCATCATCCTCCAGTGCCTCCCATGGATGCAGCTCAAGAGAAAGAGCCCAGGGACTTCCCTGGTGGTCCAGTGGCTAAGACTCTGAGCTTCCAATGCAGGTGGCTGGGATTTGATCCCTGGTCAGGGAACTAGATCCCACATGCTTCAGCCAAGACCTGATGCAGTCAAACAGATAGATAAGTATTAAATAGAAGAAGAGCCCACATAGAAGTCAGCCTCCCAGGGCTCAATCCTTCAATTTAGGAGGACGGGCAGAGACTGTATTGGCATGGGGGAGTGGCCAAGGGAGATGAGCCATCAAAATGGTTACTGAGATGATCACTGTGGCAGTGAGGATGGAGAGAAAGAAGAAGAGGAAGATACCAGAGATAATTTGAGAGTTAAACTAAATATGAATTAGCTTTGAATCTGGTGTGAAGTGGGGGAAAAGAGGAGCATTCACAGATGGCTTTGAAACATTACTGGTTTTGGTGGTGAGTGGCATGGCTTATAACCAGAAGGTTAAATAGACATGAACATACAGGTTTAAGGGAAAATTAGCCCTTATATGTGCATGCTGTCTGAGAAGCGCCAAAATGATCACACACTGTATGTTACTGGGTGTGGCTCTTGCACTACCTCAGTAGGAGGTATGGAAATCAACTTTGGGCATAGTCAGCAAATGAGTAGAAGTTAAAGCCATGGGAAAGGACCAAAAGCCCTTGGGTATGATGTCAGGAAAGAAAAATGGAGGGTCAGCGAGTAACCCTGTAGAATATTATATAACGTTTAAGGATCCAAGAGAGGAAGAAAAGTCACCCAGAGCCTACAAAGGAGACTGACAAAGGATGAGAAGTAGGAGAAATCCCGGGAGGAGAGAGTTGTACAGAGAGTCACCGAAACTGACAGCTGAAATGGGAGAAGACTGGAGAAATGGAGTGTCCAGTGGGTCTGGTGATGAGATGGTCTTTGTTCATTTAAGAAAGAGCAGCTTTATTGGGTGAGGAAGGGAGAATCTTCATGAACATTAGAGGAGCTGAAAATGGGAGATAAAGCCCAGTGCCTCTCAACTGTGAAGAAGTGTGCAGGTGATGGGAAGGTGTAGAGTAATGACTATGTGGAAGGCAGAATGAAAGGAAGGATATCATCTCCAAAGAAAAGAAAGTTGAGTCCAGGCTATGGAAAGGAGCTAAAAGAGAGAGAAGGGTTAAAAACACAGAGGAGACAAAAGATCCCCCAAAGATATGTCACAACAGGAAGGAGCAGCTGAGACCAGATGAAGCAAGAGCCACAACATGAGTGAGGGGTGCCTAGAAATGAAGCTGGTGGCGTGGGGATTCTTGGTTGTGTTTGGGGGCCTCTCTGCAGACGTTGGTGGCAGCATGCATTTGGGTTGGGGAGTGGGGAGAACATGATCAGTCCACAAGCTCATCTATTCTGACTTCACGGCCCATTTTCTCAAATTTGGAAAAAGCACTCTGAATTTTGGGGAAGGGAAGAAAAAAACGAGAAAAGACATGGGGATAGACTAGGAGCACCTTGACGTATAAAGGAGAAAAATTAGTTCCGAGCTGTTGGCATCCACTCAAAACCTGAGAGCCAGTTAAATTGTAAAAGTGGAAACCTTTAGCACTGCTTCCCCAAACAAGTCAGGGGGCACCAACCCTGCTCTGAGTCATCTGTGACTCCGTCCTTGAACCATATTCATGTCTTATCCTTAAACAGGAACCTTTAATCAAGTGACCCTACCTTTAAATTTGGGGGCACAGATACAGAAAACTCCACTTAACATTACTTCAGTCTAAATATAGTTACAAAGGCGTTGATGGCCCAGGTTCTACAAAGATGAGGTTGCAATCCCAGGCTTAGATTCAGTTTCCTGAGCCCTCGTCCAGTGTCCTTTTCGTTACACGAATTTCATGAGAATATAAAAGTAATGGATCCGGATGTGTCTCAGGGCACATTCAAGATGCAAGGGAGCCAAGAAATAACACACTTCTTATTTTCTCTGAATCAACAAGGATCCAACTTGAAGACTCTGCTCTGCTCGGCTGGGCAAGGAAATCTAAACAATAACACCATAACAATAGCAATCTCAATAATGACTGAGGCCTTTCCCGGGTCCCGGTGCAAGGGAGCCCCTCGCCTACCCTAGCCATCACTTCTCTGCTATCCACTTCGGGTTTTACCTTCAAATCTCTGGTTCTGTGCAATGGTGATACACAGGAATTAACTATGCAATTATGAACTAGGTGTCTAAGCCCAGATTCTTGCTAGAATGTCCTCTGAAGAATTGCCATGTTCCCCACTGAATTAGACAAGGCGCCCCTATTCTCAGAGACCTCAATTGTCAGAGTTGTATTTTTAGGGGAAAGGAAAGCTCTAGCAAATCATTTTTTTCTCTCTCTTCTTATTGCACTCACAAAATACACCATGGCAAACAACTCTGTCAGTAAGTTTAGGCTTTTAACAGAAAATGAGAAATGCTCCTGACAGAAAAATTACAAAAAACTAAGCAGAGGTAAGAAAATACTAAAGTATAACTATATGCCTGAAGTGGAGTCAAGGACAGCTGGGAGAATAAACACAAGTTAATATTCTAATCATTTGGCCTAATTTTAATATGAGGTTAAAAAAATCAAAAGGTATCATTAGAAACAATTTATGATAAACTAACTTGCAGTCATTTCATTAAAAACAACAACAAAAGCCCACTAGACCAGAAAATTCTAACCCTACCATTTTTACTGTGGTTTCACTTCACATTTTGGAAAAGATTTCTCCATATACGGTAGAGGTTGCTGCTAAGTCGCTTCAGTCGTGTCCGACTCTGTGTGACCCTATAGACAGCAGCCCACCAAGCTCCCCCATCCCTGGGATTCTCCAGGCAAGAACACTGGAGTGGGTTGCCATTTCCTTCTCCCAATGCATGAAAGTGAAAAGGGAAAGTGAAGTCGCTCAGTCGTATCTGGCTCCTAGAAACCCCATGGACTGCAGCCCACCAGGCTATGGGATTTTACAGGCAAGGATACTGGAGTGGGGTGCCATTGCCTTCTCCAATATGCTACAGGTTAGCTACTGGTAATTGTACTATTATACAACATTTTAGCTTTCAGAAATAAATTTCCCTCTTGATAAACCCATTGAAAGAAAAATAAAGGTGAAATTATTTTTCTCTACCACAAAAAGTGAAAACAGATTGAAATCACTAAAGGACAGAGAACATACCATACACCTTCTTGTATCCCTAGGGCCCTGCTCCTAAGAAATGTCAAAAAATGCATTGCAATGATGATAATTAATGGTAGGATGATGCAAAAAGTAGAATATTACCCAATTATAAGCTGAAGTTGAATTATAATTGAATTCTCACACATAGATCTTTTGGCTTAATTTAATTTTACTTACATGTTTTTATTTTACTTTTTATTTTGATTCTTCAGTTTAAACTCAGCTATTTGGAAAAAATTTTTAAAAAACAGCTATTTTCTTTGTGAAAATGTTTTGATTCTCAGATTCTCCTTCCTTCCCTCCCACAGAAACACACAGAAAAATGAGGCTTCTTTTACTTTGTGTTCCCTGAATCTTGCTAAAAATATTGTGGTCACTTGTGTGACATTAACAAATATATAAAATATCTGTATTTATAGGCAGATACTCAAAGAAAAAAATCAGTGCATTCCTGTCCATTAAATAACAACCTATTTTAAAATCCTCAACAGAGAGTACATCTGCCTCCTCGGAAAATGTTGCGTACTCTGCAACACCGTGACACAGATGCATTGGTGTAGGAAAGCCTTCTTCTCAAAAAGTGTGATGACTAGAGCTGGAGTCCATCCTCTGACTTAAAATTAATCAATTCCTTTATAAATTAAAATTTAGTGTTATGAGGTAGTACACTTATTGCTGATACAAATTTGTTATCCATCAAAAAGAAACAGCTCTTTCTTTTTTTAAAGTTGTCATACTCTCCAAGGAGTAAAACAATGGCTTGTTATTTTGCTAAGAATTGTTAAACACTAGAGGCTCTACTTTGTTCTCTTATCAGGACTTTCCTTATGAACGAGTTGCTTGTTGACTCTCCATTTGTACTTGCAGCAGTCTTTCATTAAAATAAAATAAAATAAAACTTTCAGGGACATATGGCTTTTCTTCCACCTCCATGTTTCAAATTTACTTCAAAACACCTACACAGAGTTGGAGGTTCCTAAAGTGTCAACAGCTGAAATGTCCCAGGAGCTGCAAATGCTTTTCTTGTAAAGAGTCAGAGATGGAAAATTACTAGATTTAAAGAAGGCATTCTTAGAGGGGTTATCTCAGCATTGCTTTATTTCTAGAGACCTCAAATGGTCTAGTGAAAGTTGGGAGAGGAAATAAATGCTGCACATCAAATTTTTAAGATTTTGCATTTTATCCATCCATCCAGGTGAAATGTACTTAAACTTTTTTCTCTAATTCAAACTAAGAAGCATGAACAAACACCAACTCCTAGTATAAAGAGACTAGGCAAGGTTCTGTCTCTTAACGATAACACATATAACAACATGCAGTAAGGAAGACTGGTGTATGAGTGTTCAAAACTATGGGGTTCTCTGCAGAAAGCTGCAGTATTGTAAAAATCAACTCTAAAATTAAGGAAGTAAAGTAGAAAAACAGGAGTGAATATTGACAACGATGTTTATATCAAACAGATTTCCCTTGGTAGACAATTCAATCTTCAACAAGCAATGGACCTAGTTTTACCATTTTATAGCAAAAGAGTTAAAGTGAGTTTGGATTTGTTTGTCTACGGAAAATTCTAATCTCTTCCACCCAAATGAATAAATATAAAACACAGTTTCAGTGATTACTTAAAAATGTTCAAAATCTTGAAGAGCTGGGTAACTGAAAGACAAGTTTAGAAAAATGCTTTAATATAAGAAATGTCTTGGAAATACATGAGTTTCAAATACTTAAATTCAATGATTTTGTACTTCATAAAAATAAAATATAGATAAATGATTACAGTAGAGGTCAACTTGCACATGTCAATACCTTAACTTATGAAAAATACTTCTGAAGACATAAGACTTTCTTCAGTTAAACAAATAATAGTACTTCCTTTCTTTAAAATACTTTAATCATGCATTCTGGCAGTTTTCTGTAGTCTATTGGAATTCTACCCATCCAAAATGATAGAGAGAGACTTTGATCAAACTGAGAAATGCCACAAATGTATCTGAAATTATACTTTCTCAAAATACTATCAAAGCCTGAAACACTGAAGAAAGTCTTAAACAGACTTTGAACTTGTCTGAGCCTTTCCATCAATGTCAAGTGGATTCCAGAACACTAAATTCACAGCTTTTAGACAGTAATCTATAGGTACAGCAGTATGACTGCTTTATTCACAATAAAGATATTCCTGTACAGATACAAACAGTGTTTGTTATAAACACAAACATCTTGCAGAATATATTCTCTGCAGAGCATCTCACAATCCCATACCCACATATAGAAAGTGAACCATTTGGGGAAGAGTTTTGTTACTGCCACTTTTAGTCTCCTAACACAAAAGTCAACAAACTCACTGTAGTACAACTGTGCTTATCAAATTTGTCTCATTTCAGAAATGCAGTTTTAGTCCTTTGCCTGTAAATCAGATGAGTCATTTGAAGAGTACTTTACTTAATTCTGATTTCCAAATGTTAAACTAATAACATTAAGTGGTGTCAGAACACCAAAGCCTGAAAGTGAAAGTTGCTCAGTCGTGTCTGACTCAAAGACTCAGACACTCTGCGTGTCCGACTCATGGACTGTATAGTCCATGGAATTCTCCAGGTCAGCATACTGGAGTGGGTAGCCGTTCCCTTCTCCAGGGAATCTTCCCAACTCAGGGGTTGAACCCAGGTCTCCCACATTGCAGGCGGATTCTTTACCAGCTGAGCCACCAGGGAAGCCCATTTTGTACCTAGCAAAATGATTTAGACATCAAAAGGGAGAAAAACGTTAATCTACTTACATGTTTTATAATACCTCCTGATATATTCCAAGCCCAACGGTAATCATTAATACAGTTTCAAAGGGGAAAAAAGATGCCCATGATATGGAAAAATACCTAACACCACAGTTAAAGTGGTTATATAAAGCAGTGAATGACAAACTTGCTTATCAGAGGATTTGAACATCAGGGCTTAATTACAATCCTGAAGAGATTTATTTACAATTTACTAGCAATTGCTTTTGAGTAAGGATTATAGGTGCTGGGGATTGCTTTTGAATAAGCTGGTTGCTTTTATAACCAACTGATCAACTGTGGTAATATGTCAGTTAATATTAATGACTTCTGTTTTTCTTAGGCCCGAACGAAGGTCTTTTTCAGTGGATGTTTTCTGCACCTGTGGCTCACCGAGGGTGTGACTCTACCCTCCCGTTGAGAAAGTAGTAACTTCCCTACTGGACTTGTCATAGTCCAGAACTACTCAGGGTATTATTCATCTTTTAAATCGAATTACTTCAACTTGTGCTTCTAGAGAAATTCTGAGCCTGATAAAGAAAAGTCTGTATTTTCTAAGCCGAGGTTACAAATAGGCAAACAATTTGAAATTGCTCTTCTGTTTATGAGCTGGCTCATAAATACATACTTTTAGGGAAATCAGTAAAAATAACAGGAAAAAGAAAAAACCAAAAAACCCTAGCCATTTGTTCTTGGAAATGGAGAAGGGAAAAGTCTGGGGGCAGCTGCTGAAGTTAATGTAGTTATTATAATTTTAAATATAAGTTAATATAGTTTTTCTAGATGGCATGAACTCAATATTGAAATATAAAAGCCTAGTAAACAGATCACAGAATTGATCTCAGCCAAATGAAATAGTTGAGCTTTTTTTTTTTTTTAAAAGGAAAATTCTAAAGTAAGAAATAAATCAAATGAATCTAATTGTTACTTTGGTTTGACACCCAAGCAAATTTTGGAAACTAAAGGAGAAATCAGGTCCTTCAGGTGCTAGAATGAAGATTAAAAAATAAACAAACACACAAAAAGCAAGAACAAAATACCTGACAATTTCTGTAGAGGAAAAAATGTGGTATGACTACTATGGATGCAGAATAACATGTTAGTTTTAAGGTCAATCATGGTAGATCAATTCATGCTCAAATAATTATAAGGACATAAGTTTCTAGATTAGCTGTATATCAAGGGGGAAAAGGCAAAACCTCTTTACTACAATGAAGCTTTCTAAGACTCAAATTCATTTTTCAATACAGCTCTGTCATTATAACAATCTAGGCTACAAAGGAATGCATTGGTGTCATATATCAGGGATTTCATCTATTTTTAATGAAAACATGGTGAGAAGTCCTAATTCAAGTGAATAAGCTCCACTAACAGAAAGCCAGCTTCTTTGCAGGAGAGAAAATAAAAGACTGGCACTCTGCAATTTTGGGACCATTTGTTCTGCCAGCTGAGAATTCTGGAGCAGGGATCTGGGGCTTGCCAACTAAGACCTTTGAACTCTGACTTCCCAGGTCCAAGCTGTCTCCCATTTCACTCACTGCTTTTTTCCACCCTAGGAGAACAGGGGGTGGAAATGGCACCCATCCTCCTTACAAAAATAGACAGGACATATTTTTATGTTTTATTTTATATCTTATTTTTTAGGACATAAAATGTATTAGCAGTTCTACTTAGATATGCTTCAAACCATGTTACTTTGCTACATTCTCAGACACATGACTCTAATAACATCTTTGGCAGGGAGTCAAATTATTCTCAACTTCCAGTTGATGTTCAATACACTTACTTAAGTGGTAACAGAATTCTAGTTCAGAATATTAATTCAGAGCCATCTTCTTGCTTCTTGTAATTTTTTAAAAATAAAGGCCACGCGTAGGGTGAATTTGGCCATCACCTTTATTTTAAAACGAAACAAAAAAAAATCCTTTTTCAGTAGTGAGCTTAAGAACTTGTTTTAGCAATTTTAAGACAGTATGACCATATTCTTTCACCTTAGCTGTGAACTGAATAGAACAGGAGGATTAAAGCTAAAGGAAGGACAATGAAGTTCATTAGCCAGGTCTCTGGTACCAGACAAAGCCAGAGAAGCAGAGGGAAAGAAATGGGAGAAGTTAAAGAAACCCAGGGACTTCCCTGGTGGTCCAGTGGCTAAGACTCCGTGCTGTCAATGCGGGGAACCCAGACTCAACCCCTGGTCAGGGAACTAGATCCCACGTGGGGCAACTAAGAGTCCGTATGCCACAACTTAAAAAAGAAAGAAACCCAAAGTTTTCCATGTAGGTGGGTGTAGAGAAGGGATGCTGGGAAGGGAAGCATGCGTTGCAGAGAGAAGGCTTGTGGAAGGGAAGAAGAGCAAGTCAGTGTTAGAGAACTGATTGTGGGGCATTTGCACTGAGGAACTGATCTATTATAACAACTCAGAATTGTTACTAACTAGGTGAAATAGCCACTCAGCAGGTGGTTGGAGCTCAAGACCAGGATTGAGGCCAGGGCTCCTCTAGAGATGCATATGTGGATGGTCCTCAGAAGCACCTTTCACATTTTCCATAGTTATCAATGTGACACACAAAACCAAACCGATTATTTTTCAGACGTTCTGCCCAGTACCCAGCATGGTGAGCATAATTCTGACCAAAGACAGTTTCCATGAATATCAACTGTGAGCAAGAAGGTGAGTTAGATTTTAGCAGCTACATCCTGAAATGGACTTATATTTAAATTTGTAGCCAACTAAAATACTAGACTTTTTTTCCCATGTAAAACTGTGCTTCTCTTATCTTTTATATGTATGATAACATTTTAAAATTAAATATAGGATTTTATGTTTATTTCAGTTATATTTAATCATTTTGGTTTTGATCCAGCAATTCAGACTGCCAAAAATTCAGACTGCTAAAAAAAGGGATATCAATCCGTTATTTTCTATCCTCCCTGGAGAAACTAAGGAACTTCACTTCAAAATTGCATAATGAAGAATTTGGGTAATCCATAAAGAATTTCCTTATGGGAAGAACAGAGAAGCTAGAATAGATACAGGGAAATATTCTGGTTTGTACCTTTATTTAAAAAGGGTTAAAACATAGTCCTTTAAGTAAACTATTATCCCAGTCTCAAGAGAAACTGGCCAGCTTTTCTTTGTGTAACACATACATCTTCTTTTATATGTAGATCATAATACTAGCAAGATGTATTGCCTTTCTTCTCTTATTCATGCTCTTTTTCAGGCTAGACTGTAACATCTCTGAAGATAAGAAACATATCAGTCTTTAAATCCCAAGATATATGATGGGCATTTAACAGATTTTTAATAGTTAATAACTCACTGAATGAACTGAAGGTAAAAGTACGAGGAAAAAGGATTCAGTCATCTCATCAACATCTTCAGCATCTATTGTATTCCAGGTAGGGACAGAAATACACAGGGGCAAGGCCATCATATCTTGGCCTCCTCCAGGACAGTAAGAGAATCAGACAGACCCGCTGAACTGTGAAAATGACCATGGGTGTTGTGGATCCATCACATCTGTAATTTTAGTTCAAGATCATTTACAGACAAACATTACAATATGTCTCAGAGAGAAATCTAAAATGAGAGTTTTTTTAAGTAGTGACATTTAAAATGTGGGTTTCCGTATAAAAACAAAAGGTCCCACTACTTTATCAGTAAGGCATTTTATGGCATTTGTAAGTAAATTGTCTTGTATCTAAAGTCATACATTTAATGGAGACTTATATAGTACAATACTTTAGATGCAAAGTTGGAAATATATAGTTTTAGGCAATTTTCATGTACTGATATATGATTTTTTTTCACAAACGGTGCTTACATTCGTACCTTGAATTATCTTTGGCAGGGGGATGCGTACACATGTAGGAGCCATTTTCACTCAGCTGAGTGACTTAGTAGATTTTAAATTTGGTTTCTCATTATAATCAGTACATTGACTATTCATAAGTTAATCCATTTTTCAGTTCTCATTTATAATGATGTTTCAGTAACTCACTAAAGATAACACTTTTGCTTTCTTGTAGCACCTGGAGGCCTAAGCTGGATTTATAAAACCAAATTCCTTCTTCACAAAGTGCTCTGGGCATTTTTGAAGCATCATATGCAAGTGCACATACTCCTTCCACTGCTCTGCAAATCTAACGACTGTGCAAGTTACTGTAAAATGATATTATGAGCAGGATTTTTTCAAGCTTGTTCATCCAGACCTGCTGGCAGTCATGAGTTCCTCTGTCATAGAGCAGGACATTGGCGCACATGACAGTTAAAAAAAATTATATATATACACACACACATATATATATATATATTTTTAAGTCTCTCAATGCTCTGTTTTTTAATTTTGCTTTAGATTTTCAAACTAGTCTTTCATTCATAGGATAATTATGCACTCAATCACTGCAACATTATTACATTTAAAAATGTAAAATGTAAGAACAACTGAACATTTCTTGTGGGGGCTTGATTGTGGCCACACACTGAATAAAGGAGCATTTATTCAGGCAACAACTTTTTGTTGAATTTCTCCCAGATGCTATGCAATGTGCTACCTAATGGAGGTCCATAAATTTTAGAGAATAACAGTGCCTCCATATGGTAGACAGGCACTTGCAGATGCATCACTTCATCTCAACTGGACAGTAGAAAGGTTGATCAATATTCTAAACTATGGTTTCACAAATACTGTTCCCAGGCTCATCTAGTCCCTGCAAGCGGCAGGGGTGGTATTCTAAGTAGCAAATGAACCAATCTGCATACATGCTTAAATCAAGTTTGTTTAAAAATAGAAATGGCATAATGTATTCAAAAGTTTTTATGCAGGATTCACATAGAATTAAAAATATGCTACATGATTTGAATTGAGACAGCAAAGATGTGAAACTCATCTATGGGTCTAATAGGATATTCAAAATCCAAATTTCAGAAACCTTTGCACTTAAAAAAGAAAATCGGAATGCATTAGCCTGTTTATTGGTCTAATAAAAATAAAATTAGCATGAGTGAGAACACTATATTGGTTATATCAGATCTATAGAATTAAAGAAATTTTGGAGCTTCTTTTGTTGCTTGGCACAGGAGAAAATTTCTTTTTTTAATTTTTTTTTAAATTTTATTTTATTTTTAAACTTCACAATATTGTATTGGTTCTGCCATATATCTAAAATTTCTTTATATATGAATCTGAGATGTTTCTCTTTGCCAAAACATGTTTTTGTAACCTTGACTATAATTGCTGAATTAAGCCCCAGAAAAATTATTTTGTTGCTGTTTAGTGGTAGGGGAAATGGAGAAAAGAGAAAGAGCAGGGCAGAGAGACAGACATATAAACAGAAAAATAAAACAGAGACTAGTAAGTGTCTGTAGGTAATTTAAACAATTTTGCCAATCTCACTATCTTTAACTGCACAGCTGGCTTAAAATTCCCCTGCATCCTGCATGGGTGACCCTCTGGCCCTCCAGATCCCTACTCTGCCTATAAATGCAGGAATCTCTTGATAAGAAGCCAAGTCTTTTCCAGTGTGTGTGTTTGGGGGTGGGAATGGGATTGGGAGGAGGAGACCCTCTTTCAACTTTATATTCCTCCTTCCATAATATTTTTCATCAAAAGGAAAGGGCTGCAGTAAACTGATTGGTAAGAGACTGGCCTCTATGGGAGTTTTCACTTACATGATGGATAGCTGAGCTCACTTCCCAGGTGAGGAAGGGCTGCCAGTCACTGTCCCTGTGGGACCATCACCGATCTACAGGAAAAGGCACCAGGATCCAACTGGGTGCTCTCTTCAAAACCAGCGGTAAGGTCTGGGGCCCACTTTCCTGAGGGTGGCCAGGAGAGTCACCCTGCTGACTCTGGTCTGAATGTGTGCAGTAGACAGACCTGAGGTTGACCCTCTGCTGGATCAGGTATGGGAGGTACCCCAGTATTCTCAACAAGCCTGGAAAGGGACAGCCCTGAGCGCTTAGGAGAAGCCCAGATTTCACCACCGGCTGTGCTTTTCAATCCAGCTCTACTCAAAACACCTGCCTATCAAGAGATGTCAATACTCATTCTAAATAAAGCTGAACCTTCAACCTTCTTATTCATCTCTGCCAGACAGAATCTAAAAAGAAGAGGAGGCAATAAACAGGAACCCCAAACTTCCGGTTCCAACTCTGGAACTGGCTGTTCATGCAGGGTGTATCATATAAAGTGCAAGAAAATAATTTTAGCTTACTCAAAAAATTTAAGGAGTTTCATAGCACATTTTCCCCCTGAATGTCAAACTTGTAATTTTCACACAGAAATAAATGGAAGTGTATGACATATCTGCTTTATAACATCTGAATATATATAATGAAAAGAACTGAAATGTTTCTCAAAGAACACCTGAATACTTTACAAATAAATTAATGGTGAATTTAAGAAGAATCTCTTTCAGACATTGAAGAATGAGAAGGGGATTACATTCTGGCCTTTCGTTTTGGTTCTAAGAAGGACCATAAACTTTATTTCTGTCTGTGTTTTGATTCATGAGTATCCAAAACCCTGACATTTGCTTTGAGAAATTTCCATGCTGCAAAAAAATAGGCCACAGTCCAAGCTCACCTCTGCAGTTGTCACATAAAGACCCTTATGGCTGCGTGGACCACAGTAATATATTAGGTTTTGGTGCAAGTCCAGAGCTAAAATCCACTAAGAGACAGTAATAAAAAACACCTATATAACTTTATGTCAGGTCTGACTTGGCTTGGCCTCGGACACTATCTCATGAAGAATCTAAACATCTTTAACACATTAATTTACAGACTTTGGAGGTGCTAGGGATGTCTGCTTCCTAAGGAAGAACAGGGTAGATAGAAATATTCTTCAGAAAGACAGTATGAGGGGTAGACAGCACATGGACTGCTAAGCTATCAGATCAGACTTTGCATCATGATTGATTAGTCGAGCTCTAACAGGGTTGCTCGACTATACAGAGTATTCTCATCTCTAAAGTGGGAAAAATAAATAAAACTGACATTACAGAATAAATGCCGTTTTCTTTTGTTCTTGTTTTTGCAAAAATGGGAACAAACTGCCTAGTAAATAGCAAGCGTCCATTAATATCTAATTCTTTTTCTTCTTGCACACTACCCAAAATTCAATTCAGGATGGTTATCATAGTTTACAAACCAAGTTAATCCTGAATTGGCCATTTAGAGTTCATATTTTCTCTCTTATTTTGAAGTACAAGGACTTATTGAAATACAAGGCCTCATTGGCTTTTGCAAGATTCAGCCTGAAAAAGATGGTAGTGATATGCCTGCCAAGCATTTCTAGCACCTTCAACTGTGATCATTAGACACAGGCTGTCCCAGATCCAAGCAGCTCTGTGTTTATTCCTGAATACTATTTAGGGCAAGGCTGAGGTATGATTTTTATGGCAAAATGAACAGAAGTGAGGTTTCCCCTAAACTTCTCTGAACTATTACAGGTTAGGGGTTCTGTTTCATGAATGCATCACATGATTACTTCCTTTACTAATCTGAGTCACTTCCCTTGATTATGTTAGACAAAACTGGTCAAAATCTTTCCCTATTGACTTCAGCTTCAAATCTCTCTCCACCCTCACCAAACTGATACACCCTTTCCCCCTGAGTAGCTAGTTGACTCTCATAAAGGTTTTGAGCACCAAATTTTTTTCTCCCAGATAATTCATCTGTATAATCTCAAGAGAGGAAGGGCAACAACCCTCTATTCAAATGAAATTTCCATTTTATCATCTATTTAGCATCTAAGACTTTAGACTTTGACTCTATTTTATATATGTGAACATGGGTCCTAAGCTATGAATAGATTTATATGTATTAATTCTATCTCCAAATGATCAGTAACATAGTTTTTCAAGTTTTTTTTTTTTTTTTTGGTGTTGTTGCTGTTGCTTTTGTGAAGAACTACTACCTCTAGTAGAAGTATCTCATGGGCATATTTGAATACCTCAAACTAGTACCTAGTGCAAAAGTTCATAAAATTAATTTGACTTTATAATATGGATACCTCAGTCAATATGGATTTGAGGTCTTAATGAGCTTCAAAAGTATGAGAGACTACAACTGACATACTGCTGGTCAACACGATGACCACATAACCAACAGATGCATATCAAACATCTTGGCTTCCAGAGTGAGATCATGAGAAAAACATCCCAAAAGAGGAGAGAAGACATTACTATCCTTGGCTTTGTGGAAGGCTACATCTGGACATTCATGTGAATTAATCCCAACCCTCCTGGACTCTATTCTCATCAGAAGATTTTAGCTACTCTCATCAGCTCCCAAAGAATCATCATTTCCATCATCATGGCATTTTTTAGTCTGTATTATGTTTATGCTTACCCCATCTCTCTTTTCTTACTTGTGTTCTTCAATATACCACTAAAATATTTGAATTCAGCTTAACAAAACTATAAAGGAAAACAAAAGAGAAAAAAAAAGAAAAAGAGCCCAAGAGTTTGAAATAGACACAAATCATCTGTATCTTTGTTTTCTATCTCAGTCACTCGAAAGGGTTATTCCAATTAAACTTGAGGATTATACAGCCTTGCTCTGACATTCTGATGCTGAGGATATAAAGGGACCCTGGGGCCAGGAAGCTCCAGTTGACAAGGAGAGAAACAGATCTTATCAATACTCAGGCTTAATCTAATGAAGTCATGAGGTTTGAGTCTGGTATGTTCACTGGTTAACAAGCTAGGAGAGAACCCATCATTTAAAGTGTTTTTTCTAAATAGTAACAAGATTTTTTGCAAAACTTCCCCAGCTAGAGTAAATAAAAATGAATGATTAGTAACCATTCTGACAACAAAAATGTGCTGGGTGATAAAAAATAAAACAAAGTCCTCTTATGGTGATTACACTGATGACTTTATGTTGTCATGATACCAAATGAAGGGAATTAAATAAATCATGCACTTCTGCTTGGAAAAGTGGGTGTGGGGGGAGGAGTAAATGGAGAGGAAAAACAAGTAAAAATTACTTTCGAAGTAATTCCTAGCTGAGTAATTCATCAGTAAGAATAGATTCTGAGACCTAGTACCCCTACACTAAATTGGCCTAAATTACCACAGTTCTTTGTGTCTGAGTCCTAGTTAGTTCAAGTAGACTAAAACATGGAAGACACAGCCTGTGCCTTATATCTCTTATATTTAGCACACTTTCAAGGCAAAGAAAAGGTGTTCACTAAGTATTTATCGAACTAATGCATTCTTTCTTCTACCATTTAGTAATAAACATAATAATAATAAACATAAATATTTTGAGACTGATACATCTTTATCCATATTTTATATCCTCAGTGCATTATTTATAATTAAGCTATAGACATATGCATATTTAACACAAAATACACACACAGTTATTAACATACTGACTTCCCATATGGTTCATTTATATGTGGCCTGCCTTCACAGTATTTCACCCTCTCAAGGAAAAGATACATTACACTATCACTACTGTGGTACAGTGAGTGGTGGTGTGGGAAATTCATCTGGTCCACAGTGAGCAGAGCGTTAGTGAATGGTTGTCAGGGAAGACGTAAGTCAGAGCAATGAGCCAGCTCATGAGAACACACGGGTGTGAGTTTAACTCTCATCCAGAAAAGCCGAGAGACTTGCCAACTGGCTGGAGGGCAGCAGGGAAAAAGGAGAATAACTCAGACAGACTGCAGCGAGTTCACGCAGGATTATATCTTCCAAGGCAAGAGGAGAAGAAGATGGTTGGATGGCATCACCAACTCGATGGACATGAGTTTGAGCAAGCTCTGGGAGTTGGTGATGGACAGGGAAGCCTGGCATGCCGCAGTACATGGGGTCTCAAAGAGTCCAAAACATGACTGAACAAATGAACTGACTGAAGTTAGTTAACTTCTAAATGAAACAACAGTTAGAACTGGACATGGAACAACAGACTGGTTCCAAATAGGAAAAGGAGTACATCAAGGCTGTACATTGTTACCTTGCTTATTTAACTTATATGCAGAGTACATTATGAGAAATGCTGGGCTGGAAGAAGCACAAGCTGGAATCAAGATTTCTGGGACAAATATCAATAACCTCAGATATGCAGATGACACCACCCTTATGGCAGAAAGTGAAGAAGAACTAAAGAGCCTCTTAATGAAAGGGAAAGAGGAGAGTGAAAAAGTTGGCTTAAAGCTCAACATTCAAAAAAATAAGATCATGGCATCCGGTCCCATCACTTCATGGCAAATAGATGGGGAAACAGTGGAAACAGTGGCTGACTTTATTTTGGGGGACTCCAAAATCACTGCAGATGGTGATTGCAGCCATGAAATGAAAAGACACTTACACCTTGGAAGGAAAGTTATGAGCAACCTAGAGAGAATATTAAGAAGGACAGACATTACTTTGTCTACAAAGGTCCGTCTAGTTAAGGCTATGGTTTTTCCAGTAGTCATGTATGGATGTGAGAGTTGGACTATAAAGAAAGCTAAGCACCAAAGAATTGATGCTTTTGAACTGTGGTGTTGAAGAAGACTCTTGAGAGTCCCTTGGACTGCAAAGAGATCCAACCAGTCCATCCTAAAAGAGATCAGTCCTGGGTGTTCATTGGAAGGACAGATGTTGAAGCTGAAACTCCAACTTTGGCCACCTGATGCAAAGAGCTTATTCATTTGAAAAGACCCTGATGCTGGGAAAGATTGAGGGCAGGAGGAGAAGGGGATGATAGAGGATGAGATGGTTAGATGGCATCACGGACTCAATGGACATGGGTTTGGGTGAATTCTGGCAGTTGAAGATGGACAGGCAGGCTTGGCGTGCTGCGGTTCATGGGGTCGCAAAGAGTTGGACATGACTGAGCGACTGAATTGAACTGAAGTTAAAGCCAGTGGACCTGATCGCCATGGAAGACCGAATACTTTTTCATGAATGCACAGCTTGATCCCACCAGGAAGATCCCATGTGATTTTGGGAAGTTCACATTAGTTGTTGTGTAAAAATGGATTCCAGAGGGGAGAGAACAGATAAGGGACAGGCTGTGATGTTGTTTCAATAACTCAGCTGACAGAATATAGCACCATGGATGAGAAATGGCTTTGGGGGAATTGGAGAAAACAATGTGTTCAGTTTGAGATGCCTGAAGCACACAAGAAGCATATGCAATAAAATGTAGGATGTAACATTCTGGACCTGAGGGAACCCCTGCCAACCAGGGAAACTGTTTGAGAGCCACAAATACCTGCCTAGTAACTGAAACCAGGCTGTCCATGGGTCTCAGGGAGAAAATGTCTTGGGAGAATTTATCACTTGAGTGAACAATTTTTCTACAGGTAACAAACTGCATTACTGATAAAACAACACTCAAAAGATGGATAACCCAGGCATACATATTTTATACAATAGTTCATTTTTTCCCAGTGAGATGATAATATAGATTAGAAATAAGCATTTGTAGCAAAGTCAGCCTGCAAACTCCCTGATTCTACAGTGCAGTCTGAGTCCTCTCTGGTTTGATATTGTCAAGTTAACAGAGCACAGGAAAACTTACAGTTAGCAGGTTGGCATAATTTGTCTTACCCAGCAGCCTCCTAAGTTCCTAGTACATAAATTATGGTTTTACTTAGCACACAATTTAGTGTCACTGCCATCTTACCAGAAATTCAAAGTTTTAGTTATTTAAATGACATGTATTGACAAAGTGGGTATGTTAAAAACATTTTACAAATATTGGATATTTATATGTATTCTTTGATTTTTGTCACAACATTATAGAAGGGATGATGAAAGGATAAAAAGAAAGACATCTCAAATGATGTAGAACTTATTTTTCTCTGCTCTGTTGGGTTCAGTTCAGTCGTTCAGTCGTGTCCAACTCTTTGCAACCCCATGGACTGCAGCACGCCAGGCCTCCCTGTCCATCAACAACTTCCGGAGTTTACTCAAACTCATGTCCTTTGAGTTGATGATGCCATCTAACCATCTATTCCTCTCTCGTCTGCTTCTCCTCCTGCCTTCAGTCTCACAGCATCAGGATCTTTTCAAATAAGTTAGTTCTTCACATCAGGTAACCAAAGTATTGGAGTTTCAGCTTCAGCATCAGTCCTTCCAATGAGTAATCAGGACTGATTTCCTTTAGGATGGACTGGTGGATTTCCTTGAAGTCCAAGGAACTCTCAAGAGTCTTCTCCAACATCACAGTTCAAAAGCACCAATTCTTCGGCACTCAGCTTTCTTTATAGTCCAACTCTCATATCCATACATGACTACTGGAAAAACCATAGCCTTGACTAGACGGACATTTGGAGACAAAGTAATGTCTCTCCTTTTTAATATGCTGTCTAGGTTGCTCATGACTTTTCTTCCAAGGACTAAGTGTCTTTTTATTTCATGGCTGCAATCACCATCTGCAGTGATTTTGGAGCCCTGAAAAATAAAGTCTGCATGGTTTTCACTGTTTCTCCATCTATTTGCCATGAAGTGATGGGACCAGATGCGATAACCTTTGTTTTCTGAATGTTGAACTTTAAATCAACTTTTTCACTCTGTTCTTTCACTTTCATCAAGAGGCTCTTTAGTTCTTCACTTTCTGCCATAAGGGTGGTGTCATCTACATATTTGAGGTTATTGATATTTCTCCCAGCAATCTTGATTCCAGCTTGTGCTTCATCCAGCCCAGCGTTTCTCAAGATGTAATCTGCATATAAGTTAAATAAGCAGGGTGACTAAATATAGCCTTGACGTACTCCTTTTCCTATTTGGAACCAGTCTGTCGCTCCATGTCCAGTTCTAACTGTTATTTCTTGACCTGCATACAGATTTCTCAAGAGGCAGGTCAGGTGGTCTGGTATTCCCATCTCTTTCCGAATTTTCTAGAGTTTGTTGTGGTCCACACAGTCAAAGGCTTTGACATAGTCAATAAAGCAGAAGTAGATAATTTTATGGAACTCTCTTGCTTTTTTGATGACACAACGGATGTTAACAATTTGATCTCTGGTTCCTCTGCCTTTTCTAAATCCAGTTTGAACATCTGGAAGTTCTCGGTTCACATACTGTTGAAGCCTGGCTTTGAGAATTTTTAGCATTACTTTGCTATCATGTGAGATGGGTGCAATCTTGTAGTAGTTTCAGCATTCTTTGGCATTGCCTTTCTTAGGGATTGGAATGAAAACTGACCTTTTCCAGTCCTGTGGCCACTGCTGAGTTTTCCACATTTGCTGGCATATTGAGTGCAGCACTTTCACAGCATTACCTTTTAGGATTTGAAATCACTCGGCTGAAATTCCATCACTTCCACTAGCTTTGTTCATAGTGATGCTTCCTACAGCCCACTTGACTTCACATTCCAGGATCCCTGGCTCTTAAGTTGCTGATCATACCATCGTGATCACATCACATCACATCGTGATCACACAATGTCTGTTCTGTACACATTTGAAAGTATGAAAAGTTTTCTCCTAATTTTTCCTCAGAATGATGTGGTGAGACACACAGGCTTGGAATCAGACAACCTAGGTTCAAGTCCTGGCTTTTCTGTTTACTAGCTAAGTGACATTTGAACTGTCTAAGCCTCAGTTTCATAATCTATCAAGTGGGGACATTACCAACCTTTTAGGATTATGATTAAACATTAAATGAGACAATGCAGCCGAAGCATGTGCACAGTGCTGGTCACCCTGCCAACCTTTCTGCACGAGCCAACCACAGTAAACTATCACTTTGGGCCTTAATCATCTCAAGACCTAGAGGTGACCAGCACAGGGAGTTCAGTGTTGCAGGTCCTCAAGAAATATTTGCCAAGTGGACACTTTGTAAGCATTTACACATAGGTGTGTACACACAGACAAAGACAAGTCTCAGCAGCAACCTCCCTAAGAAGAGAGAGCAATGGCATTAGACTGACCTAGATTTGAATTTTAGCTTTGCCACTTAGCAGCTGTGTCACCTTAAAGAATTTCTTACCCTCTAAGTTTTTATTTTTTGTACCCAAAAGAGAACAGTAACAATAACTAGTTCAAAGGATGCTTTAAAATTTAAAAGATAACTTTTTTATTGTACCATATTCCTTCTCCTCCTTCATATTATTAATATTCCCATTCGAGAAACAAAAGCGTACATACAAGAGTACACGTTATGCAGTGCTACTATATGACTCATATACTAACCTCCTGCCAAGAAACCCTAAATTAAAATGAACATCAATGCTATCTTGAAAAGATTCAAAAAAGGGGGACAAAATGCAACTTTGGAGTGTCTTGAGGTCTGTGTAAAGGGCTTTGTCCCTGGATCACTGTCAAACGCTCAGAGCAAGATCCAGTCAACATACTTTTGGGTAGACAAATACCCTAGACATAAAGAATCATCTGCTTCCAAAGTGGAGAGATGTACTCTCCAGAAAGTCCATCAGAAGAAGCATTTTCACTGCAAACATCTGTATGATAAAAATCACATTTCTAAATGATTCATGTATATAACATGAGTATAACAACAATACATACAACTAATATGTGCACATAGTATACAACTATTCTGATACTAGGTCTGGGGGTCAGAGCAGAAACGTTCAGTTGTTATCATTTTTATTAAATTCTTGAGGACCACAATTATATCACTTAACATTTTTTTCCTCTGTTGAGGGAGAATAACAGTGACTTTTCAACAAAGCATAAACAGCTGCTAAACTATTTGCCAAAATAGAATATTATATAAATAGTTGAAAAGTGTGAACAGCATGGAGAGATTTTAGTTTTTATTCCTTGTTAGATAATAGTATTCTAATTAGGCTAAAAGAAAATATGGAAACTGATCATACTACTCAGTCAAATATGTTAATCAGTCTCTTTTCAACTTATGTGTGTGTGCTCACGTATCTGTGTGTGCACATGTGTGAGTGCATGTGTCTTTTACATAGTCTAGTTCCAAGAGGCTTGGGAAAACATAGGGAAAAAACTAATGTCATTGGTATATTCATAAATTTTTAGTGATAGAAGGGGTAGGTAATTAAGAGAACCAATATGGATATGAATTAATACAGTATTAAGTTAGGGATGAAGTATACGGACCAAATGGTACATAACAGAAGAGAGCTAAGTAAAGACACAGACTGCCACAGTGGTTAATGTTTGGGGCCAGGCTGCTTAAACTCACATTTCAATTCAGGTATCTTTGAGTTGTAGGACCCTGGGCAGATTATTTAATTTCTCTGTGCTCTGGCTTCCTTCTCTGTAAAGTGAGTATAAAATTAGTGCCTCCCTCACATAGTTTTAGTGAAGACTTGGAAGGAATGATGCTAAAGCTGAAACTCCAGTACTTTGGCCACCTCATGCAGAGTTGACTCATTGGAAAAGACTCTGATGCTGGGAGGCATTGGGGGCAGGAGGAGAAGGGGACGACAGAGGATGAGATGGCTGGATGGCATCACTGACTCGATGGACGTGAGTCTGAGTAAACTCTGGGAGTTGGTGATGGACAGGGAGGCCTGGTGTGCTGTGATTCATGGGGTCGCAAAGAGCTGGACACGACTGAGTGACTGAACTGACTGACTGACTGAATCAGTAAGTTAACATAGGTGTATAAAATGCTTATTACAGAAATGCCTGACATGCAGTGAGTACTAAGTATTAACTATTATTAAGGACAAATAACACCACTTAACACCTGTAGCAGTGGCCACGGGATGGGAAAAGGTCAGTTTTCATTCCAATCCCTAAGAAAGGCAATGCAAAGGAATGTTCAAACTACCGCACAATTACACTCATCTCACACGCTACCAAAGTAATGCTCAAAATTCTCCAAGCCAGGCTTCAACAGTCCATGAACTGTGAACTTCCAGATGTTCAAGTTGGATTTAGGAAGGCTGAGGAACAAGAGATCATATTGCCAACATTGGTTGAATCATCAAAAAAAGCAAAAGAGTTCCAGAAAAACATCTATTTCTGCTTTATTGACTATGCCAAAACTTTGACTGTGTGGATCACAACAAACTGTGGAAAACTCTCAAAGAGATGGGAATACCAGAGCACCTCACCTGCCTCCTGAGAAATCTGTAGCAGGTCAAGAAGTAACAGTTACAATTGGACATGGAACAACAGACTGGTTCCAAATAGGAAAAGGAGTGCATCAACGCTGTATATTGTCACCCTGCTTATTTAACTTCTATGCAGAGTACATCATGAGAAACGCTGGGCTGGATGAAGCACAAGCTGGAATCAAGATTTCTGGGAGAAATATCAATAACCTCTGATATGCAGATGACACCACCCTTATGGCAGAAAATGAAGAAGAACTAAAGAGCCTCTTGATGAAAGGGAAAGAGGAGATTGAAAAAGTTGGCTTAAAACTCAACATTCAGAAAACTAACATAATTGTATCCAGTCCCATCACTTCATGACAAATAGATGGGGAAACAATGGAAACAATGAGAGACTTTATTTTCCTGGGCTCCAAAATCAGTGTAGATGGTGACTGCAGCCATGAAATTAAAAGACTCTTGCTCCTTGGAAGAAAATTTATGAGCAACCTAGACAGTATATTAAAAATAGACATTACTTTGCCAACTAAGGTCTGTCTAGTCAAGGCTATGGTTTTTCCAGTAGTCACATATGGATGTGAGACTTGGTCTATAAAGAAAGCTGAGTGCTGAAGAATTGATGCTTTTGAACTGTGGTGTTGAAGAAGACTCTTGAGAGTCCTTTGGACTGCAAGGAGATCCGACCAGTCCATCCTAGGAGATCAGTCCTGGGTGTTTATTGGAAGGACTGATACTGAAGCTGAAACTCCAACACTTTGACCACCTGATGTGAAGAACCGACTCATTTGAAAAGACCCTGATGCTGGGAAAGATTGAAGGCAAGAGGAAAAGGGGACAACTGAGGAAGAGGTGATTGGATGGCATCATCAACTCAATGGATATGAGTTTGAGTAAGCTCTGGGAGTTGGTGATGGACAGGGAAGCCTGGTGTGCTGCAGTCCATGGGGTCACAAAGAGTCAGACATGAATGAGCGACTGAACTGGACTAAACAGTATTTAAAAAATCTAAAATTCACATTAAGTGTACAACAATTATTACAGGCAAGAGAGTTTATTTTAGGATTACATAAGCTCATGTTTACTACTTTTGTGCAATGGTGTTGTTATTGGATGAAAAAGTGAAAGAGAAATAAAAAACCCTTCAACTCTTCATACATTTTTTGTCTTCTCTGTCAAGGAAGAAGAGCATCTAAGTGAAAGTGAAAACTGCTAAGGTAAAATCTATACACCATTACATGAATGTGGGAGTTATACAGGGCTGCTCAAAGTGAATTCTAGTATATTGGCCTCATGGAAAATATGTTTATATGTACTGAAAGAATCCATGAGTAAGAAAACTTCTCTATGGCCTGAGGTCTTTAAAACAATATACAAAAGAAGAGTTCCTACAATTCTGGAAAATGACCTATGCTATTCTAAATTCTAAAAGCAATGCCATTTCCAAATACTTGAATTAATATGCTTAATACTCCAGAAATTACTCTCTAATAGATCAGCATGGCAATGGACATCATGAACAGACACTTGGGAATCCCTAAGAACCAATATGGATTTCTCTGGTAGCTCAGATAGTAAAGAATCTGCCTGCAGTGCGGAGTCTTGGGTTCGATACCTGGGTTGGGAAGATCCCCTGGAGAAGGGAATGGCAACCCATTCCAGTTTTCTTGCTTGAAGAATTCCATTGGCAGAGGAGCCTGGCGAGCTACAGTCTATAGTCATGTGAAGAGTTGGACACAACTGATTGACTAATACACAATAGATCAGTATGGTAATGAATGTCATGAAGAGACACCTGGGAATCACTAAGAACCAGTATGGATTTGCAACCCACTCCAGTACTCTTGCCTGGAAAATCCCGTGGACAGAGGAGCCTGGTAGGCTACAGTCCATGGGGTCGCTAAGAGTTGGACACGACTGAGTGACTTCACTTTCACTTTTCACTTTCATGCATTGGAGAAGGAAATGGCAACCCACTCCAGTGTCCTTGCTTGGAGAATCCCAGGGACGGGGGAGGCTGGTGGGTGCCGCCTATGGGGTCACACAGAGTTGGACATGACTGAAGCGACTTAGCAGCAGTAGCAGCAGCAGTAGCAGCAGCAGTATGGATTTAATAAAACCAGTATATGTCACACTAACTTCATTGTTTTCTTTGGTAGGGTTGGTAGATTAGTAACCCAGGGAAATATGGACTATAATAAAACTGATATCCAAAAGTCATGTGACAAGGTCTGTCATAATTTCTTTCATTCATTCTCTTCATTGTTAATTTAATAAACATTTAATAAATGCTAAAATTAAGCTAGAATGGAACATAATTCCTTTATTTGAGAGAAATGCTAATACATTTATGTTAATAAATGTAAGAGCTGGACAGTGATATATTTAAAATATAAAGTCAGTAGGATCTTTTTACTTAATAGAGGGAGGGTGAGAAACTCTGAGGTTGTCCCAAGTTTTATGAACTAGAGCCACTGAAATCAATGATTCCCAGTGGTCCATCAAAAGGTGACTTGGTTACAGAGGAATCACTTTGGGGAGCCAATTACAGTTATGCATTCTGAGCTAGAGACCTGGAGATGCTGGGTTGGGGAACTGAGCAGAGTCCAGGTATAAAATGCTTTCCAGTGGTTTTGGTATTCATCTAGGCTTGGGAACCACTGAAAAAGTAATATTTAGTAAAGAGCTCAACCTGAGATAATCATATTCATTTTATAAAATCTAACACACTCCAATCTATACATTCTAGTCTGTCAGATTATCTTCAAAATAGTCACATAAGATATCATATGCTAATGACAAAGAAAATATCATTGAATACAGCATGATAGAGTGCCTTTTTTGGAATGTCTTTCGGATTCTGCAGTGTGATATTTTGAATGCTGACTGTGGTAGTAAATTTTGACCTTTATTGATGGATTTGAGTTTTGGAAAATGTCCAGTTTTTCAAAGCTAAATGATATCAATAAAGTACATAATCAATTTGTTGATAATTATCATGAAAAAACTGCTATCACTGAGATATATGTAATGTATCATTGTAAAATGTAGCAATTGGTAAATATAAAATATGATATGTAATATACAAAATATTAAAATAAACACCAACTTCTCTTGTACAAGAAGCTGTAAAGACACATATTTGTGAATATATTTACTACAACTGCACACATAAATGGGCTGTAAATGAATAGAATGTGCCCAAAGACTTAGCTGGCCTTCTACAATGACAATCATGTGTGTGATATGTGTTTAGGGGTACTCAAGAGACACCTCTAACAAAACAAACCTCATTTTTTGGCCACTGTAGGCATTTAAGACCTAACCATTAGTATTCTGCTCCTCAGGCTTATAGCATAGATTGTTACAAAAATGCACATACCCTTGGGAAGAATGACATAATAAGCCCTCTCAGATATTAATATCTTCACACTAATAAGTCTGTCATTTCCTTTAGGAACAGAGTTCTGTGAGAAGACAAATGATTCTCATGAGGGATCAGAATGCCTGTGATTGTCACTTTAAGAGAATGTAAACAGAGAGTAAATGTGAATGCTGCAAATAGGACTTTTCTCCTTCAAGATAACGTATGGCTTGGGCGTATTTGAAATAACAATCAACACATAAATCTGACAGAGAGTAAGATTAGGAAAAAATTTAGAATGTTATGTTCAAAACCGACCAATTTCATCCAGAATTTTACAATGGAGTAGGTACCAATGTATATTTAGGAGGCAGTTCATACTCAGACGCAATCATTATTCCAAAACTCAAGCGTATGTTTTTACCAGTTGTAAGGATTTATATAACCAATCATCCTGTGACACCAGCCAAGGCGGGGGGTTGGGGGGAATAATGCATGGTGTGATGAGAACTCACGCCGTTGGCCCCCCTTGCAGGAGAAGATCACTTGTCAATCTGAACCATGCCAGCCATCATCATCTCAGGGGAAGAACTTTATTCATTGTGAATTTTCTCTGACCAGTTTGTTCTCTATTATGTTTTTCAAAATGTATTTGAAGAAATATAAAAGAATTTGTCATTTTAAAATTACAAGGCCTAAGGTTATAGCATAAATTTATCAGTGAATAAACGTCAAAAGAAAAAGAGAAGGAATGAAGGGAGGTGGGGAGAAGGGTAGGGAGAGAGGGAGGGAGGAAGGGAAAAGAGGCAAGACCAGAATAATGCCTAGTCCTTTACATATTTTAAAGGAGTAATCACAAACAGATTAAGTTTCTAATATTTTACTTTCAATTTAAGGACCTCAAATGGTCTTGAAAATTCTAAACTGTTTCTGAATATTTGTTCTACTTTTTTGGTAATATTTGTGTATGGAGAAGTAAGTAACCAAGCTTTAAAGCTAAAATTTCTATGTGTGTAATCTTTACCAAGAAGGACTGGGCATGTTCATGTTTGTGTATACAATGGATGTTTTCCCAAGTGACACAGAGAGGAGTTGTGGGGTAACTGCAGAAATGGTGAACTTTCATATTTCGTCATCATGAGCCAAATTGCTCATATGTTACTACTTCTCTCTTCCTTGCTTAAAAATAGGAGTCATTCTAGACAGTCAGTGGGAATTTGCTGTATGACGCAGGGAGCTGAAACCTGGTGCTATATGACAACCTAGAGGGGTGGAAAAGGGTGGAAGGTGGGAGGAGGTTCAAGAGGGAGGGGACATACGTATACCTATGGCTGATTGATGTTGATATATGGCAGAAACCAACACAAAATCATAAAGCACTTATCCTCCAATTAAAAATAAATAAAATTTTAAAAATGGGATCCTTTCTAATACTCTCTAAGGCCAATTTCTGAACAATCTCAAGTACATTCTATAAGTACTATAATTTCATTTACAAATGCTATTAACTATGAACCTTACAGGAGGTACTTGGTGGAGCCAGAGGTCTAGCCTCACAGGATGAATATAAACAAAAAGTGATATATGCACATAAAAGGATACTCAGTTCAGTTCAGTTGCTCAGTCATGTATGACCCTTTGAGACCCCATGGACTGCACTGCATCAGGCCTCCCTGTCCAGCACCAACTCCCAGAGTTTACTCAAACTCATGTCCATTGAGTCAGTGATGACATCCAACCATCCCTTCATCTGTAGTCCCATTCTCCTCTCACCTTCAATTTATCCAGCATCACGGTCTTTTCAAATGAGTCAGCTCTTTGCATCAGGTGGCCAAAGTATTGGAGTTTCAGCTTCAACATCAGTCTTTCCAATGAACATTCAGGACAGATTTCCTTTAGGATGGAATGGTTGGATCTGTTTGCAGTCCAAGGATCTCTCAAGAGTCTTCTCCAACACCGTAGTTCAAAAGCATAAATTTTTTGATCCTCAGCTTTCTTTATAGTCCAACTCTCACATCCATACATGACTACTGGAAAAACCATAGCAAGGTAATATCTCTGCTTTTTAATATGCTGTCTAGGTTGGTCATAACTTTTCTTCCAAGAATTAAGTGTCTTTTTATTTCATGGCTGCAGTCACCATGTGCAGTGATTTTGGAGCCCCCCCCCCCCAAATAAAGTCTATACTGTTTTGACTATTTCTCCATCTATTTGCCATGAAGTGATGGGACCGGATGCCATGAGCATTGTTTTCTGAATGTTGAGCTTTAAGCCAACTTCTTCACTCTCCTCTTTCCCTTTCATCAAGAGGCTCTTTAGTTCCTCTTCACTTTCTGCCATAAGGGTGGTGTCATTTGCATATCTGAGGTTATTGATATTTCTCCAGAAATCTTGATTCCAGCTTGTGCTTCTTCCAGCCCACTCTTTCTCATGATGTACTCTGCATATAAGTTAAATAATCAGGGTGACTATATACAGCTTTGACATGGTCCTTTTCTTATTTGGAACCAGTCTGTTGTTCCATGACCAGTTCTAACTGTTGCTTCTTGACTTGAATATAGGTTTCTCAAGAAGCAGGTCAGGTGGTCTGGTATTCCCATCTCTTGAAGAATTTTCCACAGTTTATCGTGATCTGCACAGTCAAAGGCTTTGGCATAGTCAATAAAGCAAAATAGTCAAAATAGATATTTTTCTGGAACTCTCTTGCTTTTTCTATGATCCAGCAGATGTTGGCAATGTGATCTTTGGTTCCTCTGCCTTTTTTAAAACCAGCTTGAACATCTGAAAGTTCATGGTTCACATACTGTTAAAGCCTGGCTTGGAGAATTTTGAGCATTACTTTGCTAGCATGTGAGATGAGTGCAATTGTGCGGTACTTTGAGCATTCTTTGGCATTGCCTTTCTTAGAGTTTGGAATAAAAACTGACCTTTTCCAGTTCTGTGGCCACTGCTGCATTTTCCAAATTTGCTGGCATGTTGTGTGCAGCACTTTCACAGCATCATCTTTCAGAATTTGAAATAGCTCAACTGGCATTCCATCACCTCCACTAGCTTTGTTCATAGTGATGCTTCCTATGGCCTATTTGACTTCACATTCCAGGATGTCTGGCTCTACGTGAGTGATCACACCATTGTGATTATCTGGGTCATGAAGATCTTTTTTGTATCGTTCTTCTGTGTATTCTTGCCACCTCTTCTTAATATCTTCTGCTTCTGTTAGGTCCATACCATTTCTGTCCTTTATCGAGTCCATCTTTGCATGAAATGTTCCTTTGGTATCTCTCATTTTCTTGTAGAGATCTCTAGTCCTTCCCATTCTATTGTTTTCCTCTATTTCTTTGCACTGATCACTGAGGAAGGCTTTCTTATCTCTCCTTGCTATTGTTTGGAACTCTGTATTCAAATGGGTATATCTTTCTTTTTCTCCTTTGCTTTTCGCTTCTCTTCTTTTCACAGCTATTTGTAAGGACTCCTCAGATAGCCATTTAGCTTTTTTGCATTTCTTTTTCTTGGGGATGGTCTTGCTCCCTGTCTCCTGTACAATGTCCTGAACCTCCATCCATAATTCATCAGGCACTCTGTCTATCAGATCTAGGCCCTTAAATCTATTTCTCACTTCCACTGTATAATCATAAGGAATTTGATTTAGGTCATAACTGATGGTCTAGTGGTTTTCCCTACTTTCTTCGATTTAAGTCTGAATCTGGCAATAAGGAGTTCATGATCTCAGCCACAGTCAGCTCCCAGTCTTGTTTTTGTTGACTGTATAGAGCTTCTCCATCTTTTGCTGCAAAGAATACAATCAATCTGATTTGGGGGTTGGCCATCTGGTGATGTCCATGTGTAGAGTCTTCTCTTGTGTTGTTAGAAGAGGGTGTTTGCCATGACCAGTGCATTTTCTTGGCAAAACTCTATTAGTCTTTGCCCTGCTTCATTCCGTATTCCAAGGCCAAATTTGCCTGTTACTCCAGGTGTTTCTTGATTTCCTATTTTTGCATTCCAATTCCCTACAATGAAAAGGACATCTTTTTTGTGTGTTAGTTCTAGATCTTGTAGGTCTTCATAGAACCTCTCAACTTCAGCTTCTTCAGTGTTACTGGTTGGGGCATAGACTTGGATTACTGTGCTATTCAATGGTTTACCTTGGAAATGAACAGAGATCATTCTGTTGTTTTTGAGACTGCATCCAAGTACTGCATTTTGGACTCTTTTGTTGACCATGATGGCTACTCCATTTCTTCTAAGGGATTCCTGCCCACAGTAGTAGATATAATGGTCATCTGAGTTAAATTCATCCATTCCTGTCCATTTTAGTTCGCTGATTCCTAGAATGTCAACATTCACTCTTGCCATCTCTTGTTTGACCACTTCCAATTTGCCTCGATTCATGGACATAACATTCCAGGTTCCTATGCAATATTGCTCTTTACAGCATCGGACCCTGCTTCCATTAAGGTCTGGAATTGGAGCAGCGAGCAACCAAGAGGATATACCCCACGTCCAAGGTCAGGAGCGGTGCCTGCACTTCGCTGGAGCAGTCATGAATAGATACCCTACGTCCAAGGCCAGAGAAACCCCAGTAAGATGATAGGCACTGGAGCGGCTGTGAGGAGACACCTCACGTCCAAGGGCAAAGGAGAAGCCCCAGCCAGACAGTAGGAGGGGAAAATTCATGTTTAGAATCAAACCCCATTCCCACCAGAGACATTCAGAGGGCTCAAACAAACCTTGTGCACACCAGGTCCCAAGGGTCCCACAGAGACTGAGACAGAACTGTGTTTGAGCATCTCCTTTGGAGGTACGGGTCAGCAGTGGACTGCTGCAGGGGCAGGGGTTCTGGGTGTGCGTATGGCATAAGTCCTCTTGGAGGAGGTCTCCATTAATCCCACCAGAGAGCTGTCAGAACTTACAGAGGACTGGGAAATAGACTCTTTGAGGGCACAACAGAACTTTGTGTACCAGGACCCAGGAGAAAGGAACAGTGACCCACAGGAGACTGTCCCATACTTGCCTGTGGGCGTTTGTGAGTCTCTGGCAAAGGTGTGGGTCGGCGGTGGCCTGCTGCAGGCTTGGGGGCACAGACTGTAGCAGTACGTGTATGGGATCTTTTGAGGGAGGTCACCATTATCTTCCCTGGTGGCTCAGATGGTAAAGCATCTGCCTACAATGTTTGAGACCCAGGTTTGATCCCTGGGTCAGGAAGATCCTCTGGAGAAGGAAATGGCAACCTACTCCAGTACTCTTGCATGGAAAATCACATGGATGGAGCAGCATTGTAGGCTACAGTCCATGGGGTCACACAGAGTCGGACACGACTGAACGACTTCACTTTCACCATTGTCTTCTTTACC
The DNA here is from genome assembly GCF_002263795.3 of Bos taurus. NCBI lineage: Eukaryota > Metazoa > Chordata > Mammalia > Artiodactyla > Bovidae > Bos > Bos taurus. The sequence goes on along the minus strand of NC_037355.1, from coordinate 12,347,801 downwards.
TCTGCTGCTGCACCTGTTGCTAAGTCGCTTCAGTCATGTCCAACTCTGTGCGACCCCATAGATGGCAGCCCACTAGGCTCCCCCGTCCCTGAGATTCTCCAGGCAAGAACACTGGAGTGGGTTGCCATTTCCTTCTCCAATGCATGAAAATGAAAAGTGAAAGTGAAGTCACTCAGTCATGTCCGACTCTTTGTGACCCCGTGGACTGCAGCCTACCAGGCTCCTCTGTCCATGGGATTTTCCAGGCAAGAGTACTGGAGTGGGTTGCCATTTCCTTCCCCAGGGGATCTTCCTGAACCAGGGATCGAACCTGGGTCTCCCACATTGCAGGCAGACACTTTACCCTCTAAGCCACCAGGGAGAGAGGGAACACAGCTTCCCCATTAACAGAAAATTGGATTAAAGATTTATTGAGGCTGGAAGAAACACAAGTTGGAATCAAGACTGGAGAAATATCAATAACCTCAGATATGCAGATGACACACCCTTATGGCAGAAAGTGAAGAACTAAAAAGCCTCTTGATGAAAGTGAAAGAGGAGAGTGAAAAAGTTGGCTTAAAGCTCAACATTCAGAAAAAGAAGATCATGGTATCTGGTCCCATCACTTCATGGGAAATAGATGGGGAAACAGTGGAAACAGTGCCAGACTTTATTTTTGGGGGCTCCAAAATCACTGCAGATGGTGACTGCAGCCATGAAACTGAAAGATGCTTACTCCTTGGAAGGAAAGTTATGACCAATCTAGATAGCATATTGAAAAGCAGAGACATTACTTTGCCAACAAAGGTCCATCTAGTCAAGGCTATGGTTTTTCCAGTGGTCATGTATGGATGTGAGAGTTGGACTGTGAAGAAAGCTGAGCGCCGAGGAATTGATGCTTTTGAACTGTGGTGTTGGAGAAGACTGTTGAGAGTCCCTTGGACTGCAAGGAGATCCAACCAGTCCATTCTAAAGGAGATCAGTCCTGGGTGTTCATTGGAAGGACTGATGCTGAAGCTGAAACTCCAGTACTTTGATCACCTCATGTGAAGAGTTGACTCACTGGAAAAGACCCTGATGCTGGGAGGGATTGGGAGCAGGAGGAGAAGGGGACAACAGAGGATGAGATGGCTGGATTGCATCACTGACTCGATGGACATAAGTTTGGGTAGACTCTGGGAGTTGATGATGGATAGGGAGGCTTGGTGTGCTGCGATTCATGGGGTCATAAAGAGTCAGACAAGACTGTGACTGAACTGAACTGAACTGAGTATGGCCCGCCCATCAGAACAAGACCCGGTGCCCTCAGTCAGTCTTTCCCATCAGGAAGCTTTTATAACCCTCTTATCCTTCTCCATCAGAGGGCAGACTGAAAACCATAATCACAGAAAACTAAACACTCTAATCACATGGACCACAGCCTTGTCTAAGTCAATGTAACTATGAGCCACGCCATGTAGGGCCATCCAAGACAGATGGGTCATGGTGGAGGGTTCTGGCAAAATGTGGTTCGCTGGAGAAGGGAATGGCAAACCACTTCAGTATTCTTGCTTGAGAATCCCATGAACAGTATGAAAATGGGATATTATTTGGCTCTAAAAAGGATATTCCTGACACAGAATGGATAATCCTAAGGACATTAAGCTAAGTAAAATAAGAATGTCACCAAGAATACAGAGTAAGACATAAAGGACAAAGAAGTTGGATTCCACTCATATGAGGCACCTAGAGTAGTCAAATTCACAGAGACAGGAAGTTGAGTGGTGGTTGTCAGGGCCTGGAAGGAGGCATGGACAGGGAGTTAGTGTTTAATGAGGAGAGTTTTGCAAGATGAAAAAGGTCTAGAGATTCACTACACAGCAATATGAATATACTAAAGCCAACTGAACTGTACACTTTGAAGTGGTTAAGATGATAAATTTAATGGCATGTGTTTTTTTTTGCCACAATTAAAAAATTAAATATATATATATATGTATGTGTGTTCAAAATATTAAAAATGTACATAGCTCATGGAAGGGCATGTACACATGTGTTCAGACCCAGCTTGCCATCACACAGCTTTCCTGTTCAAGTTCTGATGAATGGCTGCATGTGGCCATCACTGACCAGAGACTGAGGTCAGGCTAGACACCTTCCTGGCTCTTAGCATTCGATAGGTTTCTCAACTTCCAGGAAAGAATCATTTCAGCATAGAATCCAAATAACTGGCTCAGGCTAGGGAAAACATGAATCCCTTTACTGATATCACGGAATATCCAGGGCTTTCATCCCACACCTAACTCTAGTGACAGAGTCCTAGATCAGGAGTCCGAACTGACTCTGTGTCCTAGGCATGAATGATGTTAAGCCGATGGTCTCTCTCAAAGCTATTCTATGCCTTTCTCTAGAAAGTGAGATGTGGTGAGATGCAACTAATTCAAAACCCAGTTAGGTAAATATATACTCTGGTTCCTTCTTGGAGATTCTTGTAAGATATTAGCAATAAAAATAATAGGAGCTATGCTTTTGTTCTTGGTTTTCCTAAAACTTGCAATTTCTCTCTCTGAATTCATGATAGACTGATGATTTTGGTAAACCAGAAGTGCAAAATATACTCCCCCACCTCCCCGCACCCCCCCCGCCCCGCCAAAAAAACTCTTAAGGCTACTCAGCAAAAAGGGGAACTCAAAGAATTTTAAGGGATGAGTGTCAATAAATATGAAGAATCTTTCTTTAAAATCTATTGTCATAAAGGAGAAATTTCACCACAAAGTAAAAGCCAGTTGAAAAACAAAAGACTCCTTAATTTAAATCCTTCCATTCTCATTTTAGGGTATACAAAGTTTAAAGAGCTTCATTAAATTGATAAATTTATTTTTCATCAGAATCAAGGCATAGTTTCTGCCACTATAAAATCAGCATTAGTAAATTCTGGGATGGAGTCTATCTATGGGTAATATTAGGGCCAAATCATCAGTTGGATAAATTAATACTTCCATCCAATAAATATTTTTTGAATACCAAATATAGGTATTGTTCACCTAGGGGATGATGATGATGGTAATAATAATACAGATGAAAATCATCACTCTTATTGACTATAAATTATGGCAGAGAGAACAATAAATCCAATAGAAAAGTAAATTCTATACAACACTGGAAAGTGATAAGAACATGACAAACAAAGAAGAGAGTATGGCAAGAGTGACAGGAAATAGCTAGGGTTTAGTGGGGAGGAGGACAGGCAGCCGGCTCTGTAGTAGAGGGCAGTCTCTGGAGCCCTGGTAAAGGAAGTGAAATTTAATCCAAGATTTGAAGGAACTGAAGGGCTTGTTTGAGCGCATCTGGGAGCCAAGTGCTCCAGGCCACAGTGGAATCATGTGAAGCAGGTATGAGGACCAGGAAGGACGATGGCTGGAGAGGAAGAAAGAGTAGATGTAGGAGAGGAGGCTACAGAACATGGACACTCAAACCAAACTGACCATCAGGGCTCTGAGGGATGTGTGGAGCCCTGGTAGTGTGTTGCAGAAAAGTGGTGTTCTTTGGTGTATATTTTATAAGGATCACTTTGGCTGCCCTGCTGAGAGTAAACTAAAATGGGGCAAGGAGCAGGCAGATTAAATATCTCTTTCCCAGAACAAAAGGTATGCAGCTGTGGTACAAATAAATGAATGACTCTCAGTGGATTGTCAAGGGAAGTCAGTGCGTATTGCTATTAGATGTGATGGTATCAGGGCTGTCTTTGCACAGTGCAAAGAGCACTAGATCAGGAGACAAGAGATCAGACCCACATCAGCAACTGCATAACTAACTAGGAGCCTTTCGAGGGCACGATGGTGACCTCGTGTGGAAGACAAGGTTCCGAATGATAAAGCTATGGGGACATAATTATATGCAAATTGTGAGTAAGAAATGAAATATCTAAAACAAATACAAGATTAACAGGGCTATAAATGGGGATTTCAGCTCAGATAAATGCCCTGAACAAAACTCGGAAGAGAACAGGACAATTGTGATGGGTTTTGACCAGGAAACCTGAGGGCCACCTAAAAGAGATCTTGGCCAAAATACCTACTACCAGCAGGAGGGCTGAAGGGAATGAAAAGCATATTGTACCAGGACCTATACTACACTGTTATACAATATTATGTATATTCCATATAAGTTCTTCAATACGGAACAGTTAGTATAGAATAAAATTAATATAGAACACAATCAATATAGAAAAATTAATGTAGAACAAAATTAATATAAGAACAAAACAATATAGGTTATGTGCATTTAATTTTGTTCTTATCCTATGTACTAAAATTACTAAAGAACTTTAGTGATCACCTTGGGAAGAATGTGGCTTGGAAAGGAGAATTTTCTGGGATATGCCAGGGAACCAGGGCCAAGTTAAATGAATCAAAGAACTTTCTACAGAGAATATTTTCTTGAGTATCAAGATAATACTGCTCACTATCCTCATCTCTTTGATCTTCTTCATCTAGAGGGCACTCAATCAAATTGTCTGGTTAGCTAATCAGCATAGCACTGGAAAGGTGGAGCTAGAGATTAGAGATGAAAAGGGAAAGTGATGGCTAAGCATGGGGGAAATCTGGCACTAAATACAAGTAAGAGAAAGGATGCTGGAAAAGAAAATGAGCCTTGTAATAGAAAGAGCAGAAAATGGAAAAAAAAGATATGAGGGTTTTGTGAGTTACACATATGAACTATATACCAGTGGTCCCCAATCTTTCTGGCATTAGGGACCATTTTTCTGGAACATAATTTTTCCATGGACTGGGGGTGGGAGGAAAGATTTAAGCATACTACATTTATTCTGCACTTCATTTCTATTATTATTACATAAGGAGTATGCAACCTATATCCCTCACATGCACAGACCATGGTAGGGTTTGCGCTCTTATGGGAATCTAATGTCACTGCTGATCTGACAGGAGTTGGAGCTCAGGCATAATGCAAGTGATGGGGAGTGGTTATAAATACACATGAAGCTTGTCTGGCTTGCTTGCTACTCACCTGCTGTGTGGCCTAGTTCCCAACAGGCCACAGAGCTGTAACCAATTCATGGTGCAGGGGTTGGGGACCCCTGCTCTGTATGGTAGATCTAGAGTCAGGTATGTTAAAGCACCCCTCGAAGCTTGGGAGAAATGGGAAAGTATAGAATATCCATTCAGTGAAGCAGAAGGTAAGAATGTTTATGAAGAAAGATACTCAATGTGAAAGCCAAACTCAAAAGAGGGTTATAAATAATCATAGGCAAGAGAGGGCTACATATAAAGCATACAGGCTCATTTTATCTCTCTTTACTTTGAAATGTATTGTGGAGTCCTTAATAACATGATTATTTTTTTGTTCTCTGAAATAATCACTGTGAAAGAAATCTGAAACAATGCTACATATATATAATACGTACCAGATCACATTCATTAAGAACAGGCATCCATTGTCACTTAACATTGTCACTTAACTATTTTACCAGAGTAATGTCATGACACCAAAATGATGTACAAAATCCAGTAATTCTTGAGAACAAAGATTTGATATATTAAGTATGGAAATAGAAGTCATCATTTAATGAAATGGTTTAAAAGAACAGTGGAGACAAATACAAATTTATGTTTGTTCATTGCTGATGATTGCTCATTATGAAGAATACTTGCTGGAAAATGTGCATTATCCTGATGCCAGTTTATACTGAATTAGGAAATCTCATTCAACATGATCCTCATCATTATCAGAGGTCTAGCTGATCTGTTAGACATCTAATATTTAGTGACATACAGTCAAAAAATAATCAAAGTTTCTCATTTTCAGAAAGGAAAATTAGCAGTAATTGCTAGCCACTTAAGTGCCTAAAAAAGAGGATTGAACTTGTGAAAAAGTTATCCACTGAAGTCTCTTCTCTATCTTACCAAAGTGACCCAGGGATTCTTTACAGTCATGGAAAACTCATGAGGCTCAAAATCTTTCTGGGTGAGGAATACTTCCCCCAGCTCCTGCACCTGTAATCCTGTGCACACGTGTAAATCCTAGTTGGCAAATCATGGGAGCTTTGGGTGGAAAAATGACTAATAACACAACTTTAGGTCAAATCCAAGTTAAAGTAGGAAGTACTGCAACTTGCCCACAGGATGCTTCTAAAGCTAATTGAGATATGTACATTACATGGCTTCTGAACCAAAGTGATTTTAATAATTAAAAGGTAGTTGACAGGATATACTGGCTGAGCTTCTATCCTTGGAGAAAAAAGTCAAAGAAGTCAGCTCTGCTCCAAGGCACTGATCAGCATCAAGATGTTGAATCTGAGTGGAAAGTAAGAAGCACATGTCCAATGCCCACATATCTATTTGCTGCTGCTGCTAAGTCACTTCAGTAGTGTCCGACTCTGTGAGACCCCATAGATGGCAGCCCACCAGGCTCCCCCGTCCCTGGGATTCTCCAGGCAAGAACACTGGAGTGGGTTCTCCACTCCAATGCATGAAAGTGAAAAGTGAAAGTGAAGTTGTTCAGTCGTGTCTGATTCTCAGGGACCCCATGGACTGCAGCCTACCAGGCTCCTCCATCCATGGGATTTTCCAGGCAAGAGTACTGGAGTGGGGTGCCATTGCCTTCTCCAACAGAGAAGCCTGGTGTGCTGCAATTCACAGGGTTGTAAAGAGTTGGACATGACTTAGCAACTGAACAACAATTAACTCTTAAATGTTTCTTTGATAGGATATTACAACTATGTTTACTGTTGAGAAAGGCCAATTATAAAATTTTAGCAATAAGTGTCAGAGATAATTATGAAATAAATGACTACTCCATTCAATCATTCTAGCACAATGATGCTTTTCTTAGAATAACATCTTCTAGTCATTCTGGAACAAAGATCTTGAGCTAGTTAATTTAACTGTATACAAATATGATACATCTCTGCCAGGAATTTTTAATCTATCATTAAGAATACGCTTGCACCCAGACACATTGTATGTATTTGTGATTAATGAACGTGTTAAGTCACTCAGTCGTGTCGAACTCTGAGACCCCATGGACCGTGCCGTGCCAGGCTCCTTTGTCCATGGAATTTCCCAGGCAAGAATACAAGAGTGGGTCACCATTTTCTTCTCCAGGGGTTCTTTCCGACCCAGGGATGCAACCCGGGACTCCCATGCTGCAGGCAGATTCTTTACTGTCTAAAGCACCAGGAATCATATTGATTTACCTGGAGAAAGCTGTACTTTGTTGATAACCCTTCATCTTGGAGTTGCTGCTCTGTCACTGCAACTACTGTTTCACAAGCTAGGAGCCTGGCAGTGCTGATGAGCTTAAAATTCAATACTGGACTGCAAACATTTGCCCGAAAGGAGAGCAAGGAAACTTCCTCCAAGTTCTCTTTCAATCTATATTCCTAGGAAAAATGTTCATGCTCCAAAGGGAATTTATGTCCCATCCTACTTGACAGTGGGTCTTCCCAGATGGCTTAGTGGGTAAAGAACCTGCCTGCAATGCAGGAGATGCAAGTTCAATCCCTGGGTTGGGAAGATCCCCTGAAGGACGTCATGGCAACCCACTCCAGTATTCTTGCCTGGAGAATCCCATGCACAGAGGAGCCAGGAGGGCTACAATCCATGGGGTGGCAAAGAGTTGGACACAACTGAAGTGACTGAGCATGCACGAATGCCTATATGACAGCAATTTAGGGTGAAAAGTAAATAATTAGCCTGGATCCAAAGAATTCCTCAAAGGTAGTAAACATAAACAGAAGAACATGAATCAAAGGGAACTGAAATGAGGCATCTAAGTAAAGATGAACAACTCTGATATAAAAGATATAATGTGTTCTAACAACTACAGCCTCCCTTTCCATTAGCAAGTACAATTGCTGCCACTTACGGAACTAATGTCTTCCCTACCTCTTATTACTATGACAAATTGCTAGTGGAATGCCTTGCAAAGTGAGTAATGTCTTGCTGGACATCTGTAATTCACTTAAACTGATTAACATAATAACAGACACGATGACATAATCTCCGGATTCACACTAATAACTATAGCTTGGCATGCTCTTGAGGATGTGCAGCTGAATCAAAATTAAAGATGCTTGAAATGAAAATAGTGTTTTGTCCATGTGGTGCTTTAACATACATCATTTTCTTATTTGGACATGCTATAAAACAAAGCCAAATCAGAGCCTGCTATCTTCTTAATTTCTTTAATCAGAATAACAAATTGCCTGAATGTGAGGAAAGTTATCGCCAGAGAACAAGAGTGTTATTTACACAGTTGTGGAAATTTTTGTTGTTGTGTGTGTATACTCAGTCATGTCTGACCCTTTGCAACACCATCGACTGTAGCCGGCCAGGCTCCACTGACCATGAGATTTCCCAGGCAAGAATACTGGAGTGGGTTGCCATTTCCTTCTCTAGGGGATCTTCCCAACCCAGGGATCAAACTCACATCTCGTGCATCTCCTGCATTGCAGACAGATTGTTTACTGCTGAGCCACCAGGTAAACCCATGGAAATGAAAGAATGCCTAATAGGAAGTATTCCAATCTACTTTCAGTAAACATCATGATGGATATTTAAGCAAGAAATTCTTTTTAGGAATTTAGACATTTAAGCAAACCATTAGGCAATGTTTCCTTACGAGAAACGTTGTAAAAAAATTTTTATAGTAAATTAAATCACTTTTTACTGAACATTTAAAATTTCATTTCTACAGCATTTAGTTGGCACAGAACAACAGACAGCTTTGTATTATGCTCTAAGTAATTGAGAACACAGTAAAAATTCGAGGTAAAAAGTAATTTGGGTAAAAAGATATTTTATTCTCACCCAAACACTTTCCATTTTACACTATTACAGTTATGTAGCTTTGACTAGCTTTAGTTAACTAAAAACTCTGGTTAACACCTATATTCCAATATATTCCTAAACTGAATCAGATGTTAAACTACTAGAGAAAAGAAATCTACACACTGCAGCATTCAGTAGGATGAATTATGCCCCCCAGAGATATCTTAATCCCTGGATGAGGATGAAATCCCTAATCTCTGGAATCGGTAAGTGTTACCTTAACTGGAATAAAGGGTCTTTCCCAGTGTGATTATGTTAAGGATCTTGAGATGGGGAGATTGGATTGTCTAGGTGGACCCTAAATGTATTACTTGTCTAGAAGACAAAGAGAGATTTGACTCTCAGAGGAGGAGGTGATGTGAAGATGGAGACACAGACAGTAGTGCTGTGGCCACAAAGCAAGGAAGAAAGGCAGCTACCAGAAGCTGACAAAGCTGGGAACAGATTCTCTCTTCTAATTTTCAGGGGAGTAAGACCCTGTTAGCACCCTGATTTTGGACTTCTGTCCTCCACAGCTGTGAAAGAATACATTTCTATTGTGTAAGCCACAAAGACATTTGGTTTTGTTGTTTTAATAGTGGTAAGAGAAAATGAAAACACATTTGATTTTTGTTCCTCTTGACTCCAATAAAGTTTAGAATCAAGGAGACTCTTATACCAAGAGACTTATATCATTTTAAAAGTCTCTCTCTCTCTCTCTCTCTCTCTCTCTCTATATATATATATATATATATATATATATGTATATATATATATGTAATATATTGTCTGTGTGTGCATCTTCTTAATGATCCTGGAACAAGAAAAAGGCAAAAATCCCAATGAAAATATATTTCTGCTAAAAATATAGTTACTTTCATTGGTTAACAACTGCAATAGATATTTTAGGAAATATGATTCTGTGAACTATGAGAATAGAAAATGGTTTTAAGTATTTAGATACTATTTTTAATGGAATAAAAAATTAAATTTTCTGTTTCAGTATGGAATATGGAAAGAAAAGAAAATGTTTTTTGCTTGTGTGTGTGTGTGATGAAAACACTTAAGATCTACTCTCTTAGCATATTTTAAGTATGGAATACAATATTATCTAATGCTGTATATTAGACCCTCAAAACATATTCAGTCTTATAACTGAATATTTGTACCCTTTTACAAACATCTCTGCATTTTCTCTATCTTCTAGCCTCTGGAAGGGAAGTCTCCTTCTTTACAGGGACTTTATAAAGAGACATTTAAATCTCTTGGGATGATTTTTAAAAGCATAAAACCTAGTTACAGGTAATTAGTTCCATTAAAATATTTCCCCAGGTTTCCTCTAGATATGTTTTTATATCATGTGATCTACAATGTTTCCTTTGTCTGTTCTTACTCTTGAATCTTTTGGGATTTTAACTAATTTTACACCAGTCCTTGTATCTCCTTATTTACAACAATTAAGCATAGTTTTTTAAAATGTTATACATATTTTACTTTATTCTAGGTCACTGGATTACTTTTTCAAGGTTTAGTTACAATCTCCATTATTCTATAAAACTAATTCTAAGTGTTGAGTTCAACATAGTGTACTTTTTACAAATGACATAAGCAGAAATTTGCTTGCTCTTCATTCCACTTGAAGTTCTTCATTCTAGAGTCATTTCTAAGTAACCAAAGCTAGAAATAGAGGCATTATCTCATTAAAGAGTCCCTGACATGGCTAAGCATTGAGTTTCTAAAAATCGTTTTCTGTTATTAAATGTTTACAAAATCTGTGACAGGAATGTCAGCATGCTTTTTGAACCATTTCCTGCCCTTGTTCCAGTGCTTATGAAAAAGAGGAATGCTTTAGATAAACCAGCTGCTGGATTTCCTAGAACAGTAAATTACTCTAACACTCCTATTTGATGTGATCCTGCCACATTTTTTTTTCCAGCAGGATTTCCTCATGTTTCACAACTATTTGTTTCCACTTTAAATTAGCTCCCTACAAGCAGTCTCTTGTCAAATGCATGCCTAGCTATCCACACAGAGTAACCATGAATAAAGAGACCCTTCAATTCACTACAACCATCTCCCTTTAATTAAAAAATCACAAAACACAACTTTTTCACTGACATTTTGACTCCCTGCCTTAAAACAAGTCATTGCTATAGTCAATATAAAACTTCTATGAACTCATTTGGAATTCTTCATGATTATTGAGGTACTACATGGTTAATTGTTTTGGATTAAATAATGGCAACAATGAAAAGTCATTCAAATATCTGAGGAACTAGCATAAAAGACATTCAAATTTATTTCTAATTTCTTAGCTCTTCTACTTTACTTATTTTCTCCAATATTGGTTATTTTATTATTTTTTTACTGGAAAAATATATGTTGTTTTATTTTTCAGGTACCTATCTCCTACTTTTTATTGGAGTATAATTACTTTACAATGTTGTGTCTAGAATCTCCCTCTCATTCCACGCTCCATCCCTCCCACTGAGATCATCACAGAACACCGAGCTAAGTTCCCTGTGCTACAGTTATTTTAATGACATCCTGATGATTCTTTGTTAAGTCAGCTATCTGAGACTCTAACAATTTGATGCATGCTCATCTTCCTTAGCTAAGCCATGTTTGTGATGATCAACTTATTTTTAGAAACAAATAAATATTCATAATTTTGATTATATAAACTGAGAGAAATAATGTGCATCTGGATAGATCTTTTCAGGGTCTCTTGTCTTACTGCTCCACATCCAACTTGGAATAAAACAAACAAACAAATGGAAAAAAAAAAAAAAAAAAACCACCCTTCTTGAGAAGACAGGTAAGTCTCTGAGGTTGTAAGAATTTTTAGAAAATAATATAAATTCAACCAGTGCAAATTACAATGGTGTGATTATGTTAATGCCACAAATAAAAGGTCCATTGAGCAGTTTATTGTTTCTTTGTCTATATAAATAATGAGTTCCAGTCTCTTCCATTTCACTACCTGTTAAAATTCCCTTTACCTAATTATTTATTTGTCTGTGGAAATCTTCTAAAGGAATGATTCTTGTTCCTTTTTAAAATGCTCTGAACAGAACACTAATATCCAGCATCTACACTAAATTTAATCATTAAGTCTCAGGAAGTTTGAATGACAGACACAAACCTTTTCTTTTGATGATGCTGTACTAACAGTTTTTGGGTTTGGGCATCAGCCAGTCTTGGGTATAGACATCAGTTCTATAACTTACCAACTTCACACACTATAAACTCAGAGGCTGTCTCTTCATCTGACAGAAGGGAATAATATCTATTCTATAGAGCTGTTATGAAGATCAAATGACTAAAATGTAAATATATAAATGAAAAACTCCTGGGCACATATCCTGAAATGATGAAAACTACAATTCAAAAAAATACATGGACCTCAACGTTCATAGCAGCACTCTTCACAATAGCCAAGACTTGGAAACAACCTAAATGTATATAAACAAATGAATATGTAAAGATGTGGTACATATATAGCATGCAATACTACTCAGCCCAAAAGAAGAATGGAGTAATGTAATTCGTAGCAACATGATGGACCGAGAGATTATCCTAAGTGAAGTAGGTCAGAAAGAGAAAGATAAACACCATATGCTATAAATTCTATGTGGAATCTAAAAATTGGCACAAATGAACTTATTTATGAAATAGAAACAGACAGACAAAATAAATTTATGGATACCAAAAGATACATACAGGGGGAGGATAAATCGAGAGTTTGGGATTAGCAGATAAAAACTACTATATGTAAAATAGATAAACAAATTTCCACTGTATAACATAGGGAACTATATTCAACATCCTGTAATTAGCTATAATGGAAAAGAATCTGAAGAGGAATATATATATGAATCACTTAAATATTTTGCTCTATACCAGAAAATAACACAAAACTGTTAATCAAGTATACTTCAAATTTTTTGACTGAGAAATTCTATTTACACAATTTGTAGTAGTACTTAAGTCTTCATCAATTGTTTCATTCATTTAGTATTTAGTGTCTACCACACAGTAAGTTCTGTTCTTGGTTCCAGGGCTAGAGTTGTGTGTGACCAATACCAGGTTTTTTCTCTGCTTACATGGAGCTTACATTCTGATGAATAGATGGATAACAAGAAAAGCCATGAGTGTTTAAGAAATGATACACATATGACAGAAACACAATGTAGAGGTGTGTTTTAGAGTAGCTGGAGTGCTCCTTTTGCACTCTGATAGGCAGGAAGCCACTAGGAGAGGTGACATTTGCAGTGAAACCTAAACAAAAGGGAAGAGGCGTCTGGAGTGTGAGGGGAGAGAGTTTCAACCCACAGCAGCAGAATAGATGCAAGCTTAGCAGATAAGGCAGCATATCCTCCTCTTGGCAGAGAAGGATAGTGAGATGAGGTGAAAAACAGGGGTAGGTCATGGTCATAGGGAACCCTGAGAGCCATAACAATATTTAGATTTTATTCAGGTATTCTGGAAAGCCCCTGCAGGATTGTGAGCAAGTGACTGACAAGACTGACACAAGAGTGGTCAGGGAAAAGCAGGAGAGAAGGGGCCACTTAGAGCACCCTGCGTAAGACTGCTGACCAGATCGGTACTGGAAAAGTTGGAAGAAAGAGGACAGAATTACAATGTGTTTTGAAGACTGAGTCAATAAAACTTATAGATGAACTGAATGTGGGAATTGAGAAAAGAAAAAATAAATAACACCTAGCCTTTGGTTTGGATCTCCTGGAAACAGTCTGGAAAACAGAGATGAGACAGATGAGGGAGAAGAAAGTTTGTGGTGGGACACAAAAAATCTCCAGTTTTATTTTGGACAAGTTTTTTAATTTTTTTTTTTTTTTTTTTTAGCAAAGGTGCTTTATTAGCAGAAATGCAGGCTTATATATCTTTATTCTTTTTCTTTTTTTTTTATTTTTTACAGGCTTTTATTTATTTTTTTAATTTAATTTAATTTTATTTTTTTTTAAATTTTATTTTATTTTTAAACTTTACATAATTGTATTAGTTTTGCCAAATATCAAAATGAATCCGCCACAGGCATACATGTGTTCCCCATCCTGAACCCTCCTCCCTCCTCCCTCCCCACACCATCCCTCTGGGTCGTCCCAGTGCACCAGCCCCAAGCATCCAGTATCGTGCATCGAAGCTGGACTGGCAACTCGTTTCATACATGATATTATACATGTTTCAATGCCACTCTCCCAAATCTTCCCACCCTCTCCCTCTCCCACAGAGTCCATAAGACTGTTCTATACATCAGTGTCTCTTTACCTAAAGACCTATATATAGAAAACTATAAAACACTGGTGAAAGAAATCAAAGAAGACACTTATAATTTTTAATTTTATATTGGAGTATAATTGATTACCAGGCTTCTCTGGTGGCTTAGTGGTAAGGAATTGACCTACCAATGCAGGAGACATGGGTTCCATCCCTGGATTGGGAAGGTCCCCTGGAGAAGAAAATGGCAACCCACTCAGTACTCTTGCCTGGGAAATCCCATGGACACAAGAGCCTGGTGGGCTACAGTCCATGGAGTTACAAAAGAGCTGGACATGACTTAGCAACTAAACAATAATTGACTAACAATGTTGTGCTATTTTCAGGTGTACAGCATGGATGGAAGAGCTGAACTATAAGGAAAGCTGAGTGCTGAAGAATTGATGCTTTTGAACTGTGGTGTTGGAGAAGACTCTTGAGAGTCCCTTGGACTGCAAGGAGATCCAATCAGTCCATCCTAAAGGAAATAAGTCCTGAATATTCATTGGAAGGACTGATCTTAAAGCTGAAACTCCAATACTTTGGCCACCTGATATGAAGAACTGACTCACTGGAAAAGACCCTGATGCTGGGAAAGATTGAGGGCAGAAGGAGAAGGGGACAACAGAGGATGAAATGGTTGGATGGCATCACTGATGTGATGGATGTGAGTTTGAGTAGGCTCTGGGAGTTGGTGATGGACAGGGAAGCCTGGAGTGCTGCAGTCCAGGGAGTTGCAAAGAGTCAGACATGATTGAGCAACTGAACTGAACTGATAGATAGATATATGCACATACATACACATATGTGGGCTTCCCTAGTGACTCACTGGTAAAAAATCTGCTTGCAATGCAGGAGACACAGGAAACCTGGGTTTGATCACTTAGTCAGGAAGATCCCCTGGAGGAGGGCAAGGCAACCCACTTCAGTATTCTTGCCTGGAGAATTCTATGGATAGAGGAGCCTGGCGGGCTACAGTCCATAAGGTCGCAAAATGTCAGATATGATTGAGGCAACTGAGCATGTATGCACGCATAGGTAGACGTATAAGGAAAGGAAAGGAAAGTCACTCAGTCTTGCCTGACTCTTTGTGACCCCATGGACTGTAGCCTGCCAGGCTCCTCTATCCATGGAATTCTCCAGGCAAGAATACTGGAGTGGGTAGCTATTCCCTTTTCCAGGGGATCTTCCCAACCGAGGTATCAAACCAGGGTCTTCCACACTGCAGGCAGATACTTTATTGTCTGAGCCAACAGGGAAGCCCCGGGTATATGTATATATACACCGTTGTTCAGATTCTTTTCCCATATAGGTGATTATAAAGTATTGAGCAAACTTCCCTGTGCTACACAGTAGGTCCTTGTCGATTATCTATTATGTGTCTAGTAGCATGTATCATGGAAAAAGCAAGAGAGTTCCAGAAAAACATCTATTTCTGCTTTGTTGACTATGCCAAAGCCTTTGACTGTGTGGATCACAATAAACTGTGGAAAATTCTGAAAGAGATGGGAATACCAGACCACCTCACCTGCCTCTTGAGAAACCTGTATGCAGGTCAGGAAGCAATAGTTAGAACTGGACATGGAACAACAGACTGGTTGCAAATAGGAAAAGGAGTACGTCAAGGCTGTACATTGTCACCCTGCTTATTTAACTTCTATGCAGAGTACATCATGAGAAATGCTGGGCTGGAAGAAGCACAAGCTGGAATCAAGACTGCCGGGAGAAATATCAATGACCTCAGATATGCAGAAGACACTATCCTTATGGCAGAAAGTGAAGAGGAACTAAAAAGCCTCTTAATGAAAGTGAAAGAGGAGAGTGAAAAAGTTGGCTTAAAGCTCAACATTCAGAAAATTAAGATCATGGCATCTGGTCCCATCACTTCATGGGAAATAGATGGGGAAACAGTGAAAAACAGTGTCAGACTTTATTTTTGGGGGCTCCAAAATCACTGCAGATAATGACTGCAGCAACGATATTAAAAGACGCTTACTCCTTGGAAGGAAAGTTATGACCATCCTAGAGAGCATATTCAAAAGCAGAGACATTACTTTGCCAACAAAGGTCCATCTAGTCAAGGCTATGGTTTTTCCTGTGGTCATGTATGGATGTGAGAGTTGGACTGTGAAGAAAGTTGAGCACCGAAGAATTGATGCTTTTGAACTGTGGGGTTGGAGAAGACTCTTGAGAGTCTCTTGGAATGCAAGGAGATCCAACCAGTCCATTCTAAAGGAGATCGGTCCTGGGTGTTCTTTAGAAGGAATGATGCTAAAGCTGAAACTCCAATACTTTGGCCACCTGATATGAAGAGTTGACTCATTGGAAAAGACTCTGATGCTGGGAGGGATTGAGGGCAGGAGGAGAAGGGGACGACAGAGGATGAAATGGCTAGATGGCATCACTGACTCAATGGACATGAGTTTGGGTGAACTCCGGGAGTTGGTGATGGACAGGGAGGCCTGGCATGCTGTGATTCATGGGGTTACAAAGAGTCAGACACGACTGAGAGACTGAACTGAACTGAACTGAGCATGTATATGTTAATCCCAGCCTCCTAATGTATCCCTCCCTTCACATTTTTCCTTTAGTAAAAGGGAATGTTTTTTCCAAGCTTGTTTTGGACAAGTTAATTTAGATCTACTATTAGGCTTTCAAGTAAAGCATACCATCTTAGTTGCATGTAGTCTGATTGTCAAAGAAGGGATCAGAGCTGGAATTGTTACGTGAACTGTTGAGTCCTGCCCCAAGGCCACAGGTGCAAGGCCTTGTACCAAGGCCATACATGAGGAGCCCAGAACCAAGGTCACCTCCTAAGCTGACTAAGCCCTTTCATAACTATTGCCAAAAGCCCCCTTGACCATCACCAGCAGGCTTCCTGATCCCAAATCAGGCAAAAATGTGCATCCTGGTAGTCACTCTATAGCGTCCTATTGCTATTGCTATTGCTAAGTCACTTCAGTTGTGTCCAACTCTGTGCGACCCCATAGACGGCAGCCCACCAGGCTTCCCTGTCCCTGGGATTCTCTAGGCAAGAACACTGGAATGGGTTGCCATTTCCTTTTCCAATGCATGAAAGTGAAAAGTGAAAGTGAAGTCGCTCAGTCGTGTCCGACCCTCAGCGACCCCATGGACTGCAGCCTTCCAGGCTCCTCTGTCCATGGGATTTTCCAGGCAAGAGGACTGGAGTAGGGTGCCATTGCCTTACCAACCACCTAATGTCAACCTTCCAGCAGGAATTTTCTTTGTCTTGAGGCCATAAAAATTGGCTCTTAACCCATGAATATTGTCAACTTTACCTGGCCTGTCAGGAGCTCAGCCCACTGTGCTCACAGCACTGTCATTACTTCTGCTCTTTGTTCTTAAAAAGCTCACTTCCTTCCAAAATGCTATGTCTGGAAATTCTTTTCCAGTCCACACTCAGACTGCCTCAGCATGAACATATAGTCAAAGATTTGTTTGGAAGGATGTTAAAGAAAGTTATAATACAGAATGATCACCATAATATCCCATAAATTACAATAAAATGTTATGTTTCCTGTAAGTTTCTTTTAGAGAAATACTTTAAGACATGGAAAATGGGAATGCATTACTATACTTTGAGAGGAAAAAGGTATGAATAAGATGACTCTATATTTGTATAAATATATATAAATTTTAGAAGACAAGAATATAAAACTATTTGAAGAGTTACTTTGAAGTTTTACAGTGTTAAGATTAGAAGTGTTTATATTACTTTCTGTATCTTTGGTTTTGTATTTTCAAGTTTATAAAAAATGGAAAATTAATGGTAATAAACACAAATTACTTAAAAATATCAGTCAGTTCAGTCACTCAGTCATGTCCGACTCTTTGTGACCCCTTGGACTGCAACACATTAACTTCCCTGACCATCACCAAATCCCAGAGTTTACTGAAACTCATGCGCATCACGTCGGTGATGCCATCCAACCATTTCATCCTCTGTCGTCCCCTTCTCCTCCTGCCTTCAGTCTTTCCCAGCATCAGGGTCTTTTCCAATGAGTTAGTTCTTTGCATCTGGTGGACAAAGTATTGGAGTTTCAGCTTCATCATCAGTCCTTCCAATGAGGAATCAGGACTGATCTCCTTTAGGATGGACTGGTTGGATCTCCTTGCAGTCCAAGGGACTCTCAAGAGTCTTCTCCAACACCACAGTTCAAAAGCATCAATTCTTCGGCACTCAGCTTTCTTTATAGCACAACTCTAACATCCATACATGACTACTGGAAAAACCATAACTCTGACTGGATGGACCTTTGTTGGCAAAGTAATGTCTCTGCTTTTTAATATGCTGTCTAGGTTGGTCACAGCTTTTCTTCCAAGGAGTGAGTATCTTTTAATTTCATTGCTGCTGCAGTCACCATCTGCAGTGATTTGGAGCCCAAGAAAATAAAAGTCTCTCACTGTTTCCATTGTTTCCCCATTTATTTGCTTTGAAGTAGATGGGACAGGATGCCACGGTCTTAGTTTTCTGAATGTTGAGCTTTAAGCCAACTTTTCACTCTCCTCTTTCACGTTCATCAAGAGACTCTTTAGTTCTTCTTTACTTTCTGCCATAACGGCAGTGTAATCTGCATATCTGAGGTTATTGATATTTCTCCCGGCAATCTGGATTCTAGCTTGTGCTTCATCCAGCCCAGCATTTCACATGACGTACTCTGCATATAAGTTAAATAAACAGGGTGATAATATACAGCCTTGATGTACTCCTTTCCTGCTTTGGAACCAGTCTGTTGTTCCATGTCCAGTTCTAACTGTTGCTTCTTGACCTGCATACAGATTTCTCAGGAGGCATGAGAGGTGGTCTGGTATTCCCAACTCTTAAAGAACTTTCCACAGTTTATTGTGATCCACACAGTCAAAGGCTTTGGCATAGTCAATAAAGGAAAAGTAGAAGTCTTTCTGGAACTCTCTTGCTTTTTCAATGATCCAGTGGATGTTGGCAATTTGATCATGGTTCCTCTGCCTTTTCTAAGTCCAGCTTGAACATCTGGAAGTTCTTGGTTCATGTACTATTGAAGCCTGGCTTGGAGAATTTCGAGCATTACTTTGCTAGTGTGTGAGATGAGTTCAAGTGTGAGGTAGTTTGAACATTCTTTGGCATTCCCTTTCCTTGGGATTGGAATGAAAACTGACCTTTTCCAGTCCTGTTGGCCACTGCTGAGTTTTCCAGATTTGCTGGCATAGTGAGTGCAGAACTTTCACAGTATCATCTTTTAGGATTTGAAATAGCTCAACTGGAATTCCATCACCTCCACTAGCTTTGTTCACAGTGATGCTTCCTAAGGCCCACTTGACTTCTCATTCCAGGATGTCTGGCTCTGGGTGAGTGATCACACCATCTTGATTATCTGGGTCATGAAGATCTTTTTTGTACAGTTCTTCTGTGTATTCTTGCCACCTCTTCATAATATCTTCTGCTTCTGTTAGGTCCATACCATTTCTGTCCTTTATTGAGCTCATCATCTTTGCATGAAATGTTCCCTTGCTATCTCTAATTTTCTTAAAGAAATCTCTAATCTTTCCTATTCTATTGTTTTCCTCTATTTCTTTGCACTGATCAGTTATAACAAAACCATTAAATGCACTAAGAAAGATTTAGCAAAAACAGTTTTAGCAACAGTTCATTCTGTAACATTACAGTAAATTCATTAGCTAAGAAATATTGATATATTCTATTTGCTTATAAAAATATTACTTCATAATTTTTACAGAGCAAAAATCGTCTCAGTATTTCTTCTTGTTCTTTGCATAGATACATTTTTGGTTCCAGAGAACTTTGCATACCATGTGTCATACTTAACCATTTTTAACTTCTACTGTGAATAAGTGGCACGTGGTTAGTCCATCCATCACTCTTAAATTTATTTAGAAAAATGCAATGAGATAACCACTCCTACTAATTCCAAAACAGATAGACTAGGTCCAAGAAATGCTTTGTTTTCCCTTAATGGTTGATGTGGATGCCACCCTGGGAATGATCAATTGTGTGTGAACTGGGTTGCACAAGGACAAAAGGGGGAAAGGATGGATAGGGTATACCATAGACGTTGGGTATTATTATATAGATCTGCAATTGAGGGTTTAATGCAACATCTTCCTTTATCAAATATACATCCCCATGATCGTATACTGAGATGCAACAATGTAATTAACTCAGGTATAATAAATATTATCTTTCTGTACTAAACAGTAACATCTTATTTATCAAATAATCAATCACTGTGCTGTGCCTTGAAATTCTCCTTAATTTTCCCTGAAACCTTATGAAGGAAATCTAATATGTGTAAAAGTCAACCCCTCAGAATTTGGTGTTAAAATTTGATGCAATAGCTAATATGTCAGCGACTTGCATTTAATTAAAAATGTTTGCCTGCAACAAAGAAATTAGGGAAATATATTATATAATGGTATTCAAGGTCAAGATTAAGGCCAAAGCTAAGCTAAAACCCAAGATTTTATTTTAAATATGTGTTTAAATAAGTATTCAAGTTCATAATAGAACATTCCTTTAGGAGATATACTGCAAGGATACTCTTTTCAGCCCAATGAACTGGTGAATCCATGTAAAAAGACTGTAATCCAAGTTCAGAGCAATAACTGGTTATCAATGACTTTCTACAGACAATAATGAAGACAAATTGCTACATTTACAAATTAATAAGCAGAAGCATCATTAAATTCCACTAACATTTATTTAATTCTATGTGCCCTGCTTTGTGCTAATTTTGTAGGAAGAACTGTAACAAAACTGAAATAAGCAAACAACCTACTACTCTTTATATAGAATGGTTTTTCTTTGCCTTAAACTTACCACCTCTACCTTGCAATTTATGTCCCTCTTCCTTGAGGAAGGTGTAGATATATCCAGCTTAGTAAGGAAGCCTAAAACATTACCATAATCTGTTTAATGTATTTTTAATGGGTTTAATATTCAGGGCATTTCAGTTGATTTATTTTTCTGCATTATTTGGTATGATTATACAGTTTTGACATTTTAATTACTGTATTATTCAAATGTTACATTTTTCAGGTAGTTAGTACCTAGGGCTGGGACCCAATGATAATTACTTTGTCAACAATTTTTACTTTAGCAGATTTATTTTTGCTCCCAACAGTGAGCAATGGAAAAAGGCAAAATTAGCACTGAGGCATTACCAGTTTTGCTCCACCTCAACACTCAACTCACTGTCAAAAATTATTAGAGGGACTTCTCTGGTGGTCCAGAAGCTAAGACTCCATGCTCTCAATGCAGGAGGCCAGGGTTTGATCCCTGATCAGGAAACCAGATGTCACATGTCAGAATTAAGAGTTCACATCCCACACACTGCAGCTAAAAGATCCCGCATGCTGCAACAAAGATTAAAGATACCTCGTGCTGCAACTAAGACCCCATACAGCCAAATAAATTAAAAAAAAACAAAAACAAAAAAAAGGTGTTAGATATTATCATTTGACTATATTATTTTTAACTATATTTTTTCATAAAAGCTAAATTCAAAAATGAATTAAGAACAATTGCAAAATCTCCTGTGGCATATTTGTGTGTCAAGTACTGATTTTTACATCATTTGGGAAAAAATCATGAAAACCATGTATTCAGAGTTAAACAGTAGGTAAGTTTTCAAACATGAACCTGTGCTTCATGGGAAGAAAGAAGTATTTTTTAAATGATTGCTTTGTTATAATGTTTTTATCTTATCCCAGAAGAATAGCCTACTTTATCTATCATGGCAGTCAAAGTAAACAGAGTTTAACATCCACTTACTCACTGAGCTTAATAAAGAAGTCATTATATTATATCCAAAAATCACTAAAAA
The DNA here is from genome assembly GCF_002263795.3 of Bos taurus. Lineage (NCBI taxonomy): Eukaryota > Metazoa > Chordata > Mammalia > Artiodactyla > Bovidae > Bos > Bos taurus. The sequence goes on along the minus strand of NC_037355.1, from coordinate 12,325,894 downwards.
CGATTGGCTCACTGTCGAGTTGGAAAACCGGCTTATCACAGTGCATGCAAGACTGACACTTTGTTTTTCCAGGTTTTGAACTGTTCCTTTTGTCACAAGCTCTAAGTACACATCTGATATTAAATTATACTTCTTATTAAGTAAAGCATTTGAATCAATAACTGGTTCCATAACCAATTTTCATGTGATTAGGTAACATGCCCATGCTATTTCACAGTTCAACACAGAGAGAACTTTAACTTGGATTTTAGAAATTGCTCCTATTCCTTCAATTTAATCTTCTCCCCCCATCCCCGCCCCACGTTAGGTCTCACAGGGTTCAAGTTTTCTGTCCCTCATCAGCCGATTGCAGTCTCAGTGCAATCTGATGGTGTACAAAATACTCTAGGGAGGTTCTCCTTCAGATTCTGACACATCTACAAATATTCTTAATGAATAAAGAAAATAAGATAGCAAACACATAAACCATTTTAAAACAATGACTAATATAGTTTATAAAAATTTCCCATTCCGGAAAAGATTAAAATACAAACTTTTGGTGAGTAAGAATTTCAAACTCTAATCTAAAACTATGCTTTAGAAAAACTTTAAAGCAAGAATTCTTTTTGCTATAAAAAGGTCATTCATTTAAAATCAAATTTATTACTATTTGTGTATATATATATATGTATTTAATGATACATATCACCATACATTTATATGTACACACACACACACACACACACATATGCATAAATACACACATATTCTACTTCCTTTCTTTCCACAACTCCTGCCCCTCACTCCCCAATTGCAACCTAGAAATATAAACTCCACGAATACAGGAACTTGTTTACTGTACATAACTCAGGGCCTACTGTACTGAAAGAGGCCCATTAATATTTATAGCATGAGTACATGAGACACCTGAGTTCTTCAATTTCAAGTATTGAACTAACATAATTTAAAACATGATTTTCTTTCCAGGTAATTTAATCCCCTTAAATTTCAAATGACTTCAAAATATTGTAATTATCTTCTTTATTAAACAACAGGTATAAAAAACACGGCTTCTTCAAAACTATCTCTGCTTCCTAGGCTTATTTGTTTTCAGACTTTTTTTTCCTTCAGATCAGTTGAGTGGCACATATAAGAGACAGTAAAACACTGGTGATCTCTGTCCACCATATGCTATGCTATATGCTAAGTCACTTCAGTCGTGTCCGACTCTGTGTGACCCCATAGACGGTAGCCCACCAGGCTCCGCCGTCCCTGGGATTCTCCAGGCAAGAACACTGGAGTGGGTTGCCATTTCCTTCTCCAATGCATGGAAGTGAAAAGTGAAAGTGAAGTCGCTCAGTCGTGTCTGACCCTCAGCAACTCCATGGACTGCAGCCTTCCAGGCTCTACTGCCCATGGGACTTTCCAGGCAAGAGTACTAGAGTGGGGTGCCATTGCCTTCTCCAGTCCACCATATAGATAAGCCAAATGTAAGACAAATCAGAACAATTCTTTGCAGATAAGTGAGCTAAAAAGAGAGTGTTCATGTGAAAGAATTTGATGGGATGCCTGGTGGACATACGGCTTCCCTGATGGCTCAGTGGTAAAGAATCCACCTGTAATACAGGAGACACAGGATACATGGGTTCAATCCCTGGGTCAGGAAGATCCCCTGGAGAAGGAGATGGCAACCCACTTCAGTATTCTTGCCTGAAAAATCCTGTGGACAGAGGGGCCTGGTTGGCTACAGTCCAAAGGTTTGCAGAGTCGGACATGATTGAGCACACACGCCAGTGGATATAATATACTTATTAAGGCCAAGAATGTTAGTTTTTACCTTGTGGAATCAATTAATTATGCTACCACACACACTCACATTAATGTGAAAAAAATAAGATGTAATAAAACATGTTAAAGATATCTGACTTTAATGGTAAACCATTCAATCTTAAAAATGGTTAATGCATTCTCCTGAAAGACACCTTCCTGTATGTGCTTGAGGTCATGTCTCTATTAGATCCAGATTCTCATTTTTATCCATATCAATTGCTGGAGAAGGATAGAAGGGGAAATCTTTAATTATGTTATAATTACTTTTCAGGATATTAAAAAAGGCATGGTTTAAAATCTGAAGCATATTTTGAATATATAATTAATATATAATTTACTTTTTGAAAGCAAAATTAGTTTTCTAACTCCACATACAAAATATGTGCCTCCATATTTACATGCCATTCTACAGTGGTGAGGCTGTCACAAATTTAGGTTACATAAATACGCATATAAATTGGTAGTGTACCCTGCTCCTTATGCATTTCCTCCTTTGTAAAAAGAAGACAAAGCCATGCTTGCAGAGATATTGTGAATATTAAAGGATGTTGTACAGTGAAACCCCACTGCACAGTTACTACTTTAGTAGATGGGAGCCATTATCAGCATTATCATTAAATTTCAACATGCAACTCTAAGTCCTTCAGCTAAAAAGAATGTCAGAAAATGGTCACCAAGTTGCTACAGTTTGAAGACACTAACAAAGCTATCAGGAAACAACCTGGAATTCTCTCAAGTGTTACCTTTGGACGTTAAAAAACAACAAAACCTGAGCCTTTCAAATATATTGTTCTTGCTGCATTACTCTACTTGCTTGACTGTATCCAAGCTTGAGTTCAGGGATAATGCCTACATGACTCCATTATATTTCTGCTGACACAACTGGATGAATATTCTTAATATAGGATTCATTCAAACATTATCCCTTTTTGCTTAAAGCATGTCAATCTAAAATAGCTCACACATTGAGACCTGGAGTACCCTGTCAACCCGTTTTCCTCTCCTAAAGATGTCTTTATTAGCCTAATGCTTCCCACTTATCTCTCTATAGCCATCTGTGAAAGCTGAACAGCTTGAGATACCCTGTGCTACTTATAAGTCGTAGCCTGTACCAACTCCTGTGTGTATGACTGAAGTACAGTAAGTAACAAAGATGAAAGTCGAGTGTTTCCATAAGGCTTTAGTGGACTTAACAGTCTTTCCTGTTAAAATAGTACTATCTGGGTGATATACAGTTACTGAAATAAATTTCAGATAAAATTTCAGTTAGCCATGTTACAAAGGCTTTTGCTCATTGACATCGAGGGCTTTTGGGGATTTGATTATTTTTCCCTCTATTTTTTTAAAAACAGTTTGAACCTATAGGGACCTTTCATTACACTTAATAGATACATTCCTCCCTTCTCAAATGAAATTAATGGTAGATACTTTTCATGAATATATGAAACATGTACACACAAATGTGATATGCATTATAAATATAATTAATATAATAAAATCTTCGAGAGTTGGTGCTGGACAGGGAGGCCTGGTGTGCTGCAGTCCATGGGATCACAAAGAGTCAGACACGACTGAGCGACTGAACTGAACTGAATAAAGCCTTGAGAACTACTTTATTTTTTCTTACTAATTTACATGGAGGAAATCATGCTAGCCTCAGTCAAGATGAGATTAAGTAATTTTTATCAGTTTTGAAATGTTGATCTAAAAATAATATGCTTAATGATAAACTACTAAGGATGTTACTAGAGTCAGTTATGTAACTTATACAAACGATAGAACCATCATGGTACATTGCAAGTAGCCACTTTTCATTTTTCTGGTTATTTTTAACCATGTAAATTAATAATAATCTTACTGAGGAAGATAAGGACTACCCTCAATAAGGCAAGAATGCAATAGGAAAGATGGATGCTTCTGTGGATTGAATGCTCGTTTGTCCCCCAAATTCATAAGTTAAATCCTAATGCACAGTGTGAGAGTATTTGGAGGTTGGGCCTCTGGGAGGTGGTTATTAGGTTATGAGTGTGGAGCTCTCATTAATGGGATTAATACACTTAGGATACAAAAAAGAGGCTCAAGAAATTGCTTTCGACACTTCCACCACGTGAGGACACAGCAAAAAGATGGCTTTTCTAGGAAACAAGTGTGTACCATACATGAAATCTGCCAGTGCAGATATTGGATTCTAGACTCCAGAACTGTGAGGAATAAACTTCCATTGTTTATATGAGCTACTGAGTCAATGGTGTTGTTTTAGCAGCTTGCATGGACTGAGATAGAAATGTCAACCAATAATAGGAAAAAAAGTGAGTGTAGTCTACCAAACAGGCGTGTACATAATACACGGGTGAAAGAAAAGAGAGTAGTCAATTTTAAAAGGAGGATTAAGGAAGTTTTCATAGAAGGGAGAGCATGTCAAATGAGTTTGGAAGGACAACTTGGAGTTTGATGGGCAGTACCCACAAACAGGAGGAGGCTTGTGGTGTCACACTGGTAAGGCTGGGTGCTTCTAGGTTGGGCTTGGCCAGCAAAAAGGTGGAGGAGATCACAGTAGACCAATGAAAGGGGGCCAGGTAAAGCTCCTTGAGGCATTCACAACTCATCTTATTCCACTTCTGGTTACTCTGCAGTAGTTATTCAACTTTAATCAACTCTTCTGCTTGTCCCTGAATACCTTCTGCTCATTCACAACTGTGAATCAGAGGTTTACACTATTCCCCTTATTACAATGATGTTATGCTTACGATTATGACCTGACTGAGTAGACCTATTCTTAAAGTTCCATTGATAAACACTTCAATCTCCTGTCTCCAGTTTAGAGGAGACTTCAGTTCTGAATGGACTTCCCTGATGGCTCAGATGGTAAGGCGACTGCCTAAAGTGCGGGAGACCTGGGTTTGATCCCTGGGTCAGGAAGATCCTCTAGAGAGGGAAATGGCAACCCACTCCAGTACTCCTGCCTTCTGAATACCCCATGTCTCCTCCAAATTCTGGCACTTCTCTCTAGTTTTTAGATACCTTTTATCAAGTACTAGACTGACATCTAAGTCAGACTCCTTTAGAAGGAGACTTCTAAATTCATGAAAATGTTTAATATAAACATCACAAATCTATAAAGATTATGAAAATAAGCAAGGACATATGAGCATCTGTCTGTCCAGTACGGCTGATATTCCAACACCACGATGCTGCTTTTTCATTTTGTTACATGTGAAATCCTAATATGAGAGTTCAAAATATGAATGGTGGCCACGCTGAAGGACTGAAAGCATGGGATAAGGCAGAGCCCAGGAGAAGCAGGACAGAAAAGCACCAGATTCGTCAGTGCATCTGGCCACCTAGGGTCCCATGCAGGGACAGCAAAGCAGCAGCCAAGCCTCACCCTACATCCATGGTTTGTGGGCTCCGACCTAGGAATTTACCTCCAAAACCTTTACCCTCAAAAGCTTTCTCCACAAACATGATTTTCCTCGTCAGGTGCAAACTTGATAAAAGCTAAAGTTATTGAAAAAATAAACAAGAATAAAGGAGAGTGTGTACAGAAGCATTCAATAATGTTATAATCCAAGTTATGGACAAGTCGGGTTCCATTTACATGTGAAATACTCTCTGGAGGCTGATGTGGATGGATACAGAGATGGACTGAGCGAACATTGCCATTGTTTCAGATGGTTTATAACTAAAACGTGAGGGAAAGAGACTCGGCTTTCTGTTCCGAGTGATACACAGCAGCCAGCCACAATCCACTCCTGGATTACGGCCCCAATTTATCAGTACTTCCCACCTTGGAAACAACTCATGACTCATTTGAAAATTGCCACCTATTCCAACCACTGAATTTTGTCCAACACAAGTCTAAAAGAAAATATTTTAAATTTCTTCATAATAAGAACAAGTATGCAGTCTGTTTTAGAGCATAGGATTATGAAAACGAAAGTTTAAACTCTCCTTCTCCACCACTTTGTGACACATATTCTATTTTTCCATCTCCTTTCTTTCTTCCCTTTCTGTCCGGAAAGTCATTTTAAATGCAGTAACAGCCCAATCTGCCTAACAAATAAGGAGCTGATATTCCCTGTTAGGCCTAAAAAACAGTCAATGGATTTCTGTTACTTTAATTTTTTTTAAATTATGAAAGTATGATAATACATTTATAGAAGACTTGGAAAATACAGAACAAAGCTACGTATAGTCCCACTCTATATTACAATTATTTTTAATTAGAAAAATTAAGATTTTTAGTTGGAATTTCAATATCAAGCTCTCAAAAATTAATAGAATGAATGGACAGAAAAGTAGAAGGATATAGTAGACCTGAAAAGCACTATGAACCACTTCAACATAATTAAGATTTATACAATTTTCATACAACAGCAGGATATAAATTCTATTTAGGTTCCCAGAGTCTATAAACCAGGAGACAAGGAACCTATCCAGGGATATAAAACAAAGGGCAAAAATTTCATGGTCTAAGGATATTGAAATAATACAAAGCCTGCTCTCTCATCACTGTGGAAGTTATGGTAGAAATCAATATCAAAAGATATTTGAAAATAACCCACATATTTTCAAATGCAGTGGGTAATTTTCATTTTTTAAATCAGGATGTCATATTTGTTGCTTATACTTGTAATTTGATTTAAATTATCTGTTTGTCTTATTTGAAATTCTGGATTGGACAGAACAAATCCTGTAATTGGACACATTTCTTAAAGTCCCCTAAATATAACATATGGCAAGACACTTTCAGAAACAGAGAATCTCTGATGTACATTATTTTACAATTGCATTAGATAGTACTCTGTGAATATACCTTCAAAATTCCCAACAAAGGTGCCAGATATTGTGTTAAACCATCTTAACAAAAGCATTATGGAGTATATTTTAATTATTTTCATTTTATTTCTCAGAAACTAAGAATTCAAATAGTTCAGTTACTACTCTAGATTTCACCATTAATTCATAAATGGTTTTGAACCTAGGGCTTTCTGATTCCAAAACCTATAGTTAGCACCATAATTCCATGCTTATCCAGTGAATAATAATCACTAATGCTGACTGATTACCTAACAAGTGTCACACAGTGCTGCTGCTAAGTGCTCAACCAAATTAACTCATGTAATTCACACAACAATCCTATGAAATAAATACTCATTATTAGACCCATTTTACGATGAGGAAACTAAGGCAAAGAGCAATTAAATGACCTGTCCGACACTGCAGAGCTGGAAAACGACGAAACTGGGTTGCAACCCCAGGCAATCTGACTCTAGCCCTGCCTCACCCCACCATACTTAAGCACCATGCTACAATATAAGCAAGTGACTGTATGTTATCTGTTAATTAAGATTTTTGTTTCACTTATATGTAAAAATTTTATCTGCATAATAAAAGGCAATGGCACCCCACTCCAGTACTCTTGCCTGGAAAATCCCATGGACGGAGGAGCCTGGTGGGCTGCAGTCCATGGGGTTGCTAAAAGTCGGACATGACTGAACGACTTCACTTTGACTTTTCACTTTCATGCACTGGAGAAGGAAATGGAAACCCACTCCAGTGTTCTTGCCTGGAGAATCCCAGGGACGGGGGAGCCTGGTGGGCTGCCGTCTATGGGGTCGCACAGAGTCGGACACGACTGAAGCGACTTAGCAGCAGCAATAAACCATTGCCTCTTCAATGGTAATCATATCCAATTTCTGGAAAAGAACTTGCAAACCACTTTTATTGTACTGGCCTGATTATATAATAATTCATTCAATTTTACTGGAAAAGTCTTTCTCTATATTACTAAATACATTTGTCAAAATTTTCATTTTCCGTTTTTTATTTTAAACAGACTAGTGCTGCATTCTGTTGGCTAAAGGGGATGATCAGATGAGGTGTTATAGATATTTCAAGAAACAAAAATTTTAATATATTAAAACTGAATGAGTAATATCTGACTGCATTTCTACATTGTCCTCTTGGTATCCTGAAATGAAATTACACATAAAAAGTGAAACGAGTTGCCAGTCCAGGTTTGATGCACGATACTGGATGCTTGGGGCTGTTGCACTGGGATGACCCAGAGGGATGGTATGGGGAGGGAGGAGGGAGGAGGATTCAGGATGGGGAACACATGTATACCTGTGGCGGATTCATTTTGATATTTGGCAAAACTAATACAATTTGTAAAGTTTAAAAAAAAAAAGTATCTTGTATCTTGTCTCCTCTAAGTATAAAACACCTAAAAATAAACTTTAATGGAGTAAATATTCTGGAGGTCAGAACTAGAAGCCTAATTATATGGTTGATGGGGATTTGTGTATGCAAGTATATGTGAGGAACATGTGCTCCTCATTTAATCATACCTTTCTCAAATACAAAAAAAATAATTGGGGTCATTCATTTAAGTATAATCTTATCATTTATCTCTTAGGTGAATAACGTATAAAATATTTGACACTATTAACCAATTTTAAAAGAAAATTGTGATTTTTTCCCCCACCTTCCTACTTGTGGTATTAGTGAGCCAGATATATCATCTATTTTTTATGGGGTTTTACTGTTAATAATTTCACATCAGGATCTCATTTATCCTTTAAAGCAATCTTATGAGTTAGGCAAAGCAGAATGTCTGCCTCTCATTTCGTAGATGAAGAAACTGGGTCCTAAAGATTTAAGGGACTAGTTAGATGATAAATATTGGGGCTGGAACTAAAATTAAGGGAATTGAGTAGAATTTCCTTTCAATGACACCATAGATATCTCATGTCAATTACCATATGACACCTGTGTAAGTGGAAGTATATCAGATACCCTGTTAGGAAAAACTGCAATAAAATTGACCTGTTTCAAAATATTAAGCTAAATAAGATTTTTCTGTCTTACACTGCCAGATTTATATCAGATGACAGAACCAAAAGTCACTGAAATTCCAGTGACTACTTTCATTCAGTTAAAAAGGAGGTAAAATTCTATACTTCTGAATTCTGCCTATTTAGATATACCATATATATCAAAAAGTAAAAATACATGATAGATGGATCTAAATGCACTTTTTCATTTTGCAATTGGTTGGTACATAGACTGTCTAGCCACGTTTCATAAGAGTAACACCAATGCATGTGTCTTACATGTTTTTTGCAAGATAAATGCATACTGTGTTGACCATCTCAATATATAACCACACAAGTGATACTGAATAGAGAATGACTTACTAGTGAGGAGCCTTGGTGGTATACATCATGATGGGAATGGGTATGGTTCAGTCAATCCACAGTCCACTGAGAAACTTGTAACAGAAATAAGTGCCATCACTGTTCAGACCTAAGCAGACACATACAGAAAAGACAGTTGGTCAGTAGATACCATTTTGTGCCATTTGTACAAGAGCATCTTTACAACCTGCAGCATTAAAACACAAAAAGACAACTGACAAGCAATCCAATGAAAGGGCTTTAATTTATACAACTCTGCTAATGAGTAGTATAGCAGTGGAACCACACTACGTAAATCAGTAAGGAAGTAAAAAGTTTAGTGATTAGACATTATATAGTGATTAAGAAGTAACAAAGTTAGTAGTAAACTGTATCACATTACTGGAAGGTTATAAATTTATCAATAAAAACCTAACCCAAAACATTTAACATTCTGTTGTAAATTTGGGGGGGGATGTTATATGCTAAGCACTTACAACATGTCTGTGTATAAAATTTCATTCAGTCTTGACAACAGCATTGCAGTGCAGGTAATCCCTTCATTTAACAATATTTAAGGCTGCAAGCAGGGCCCTATTCTATAATCTATGCTTCTTTTTCATATCACGTGGAGTATGCCAAGCACACACTTCTTCCTATGCTGACTTGTGCTCCCTATGACTTATGGTATAAATAACAGATATCAAGAGGATTATAAAAACACGTATCTCTGTTTCACATTTAGTATCCTAGAAAACAAATACGGTATTCTACTCATCTTTGTCAAAATGTAAGATCTTTTGGGTACACACAGATATTTGTTGATTAAGTAAATGAATAACAGCAACAACAAAAGTAGAAACTGAAAAAGAGAAAGTCTCAAGTCACACTTTTGCTTTGTCAATTCTTTCCTTTACTTACCAGAAGTATCTTCCTGTTTGCAACACAATCTCAAGAGGAAAGAGTAAGAAGAATCATCTAAAAATCATGTGAATGAAGTTCAAATATATATCATTAAAAGAAATACAAACTATTTGGCAGTTTAATTTAGTTCAGTTGGAGAGGTTTCTGAAGAACAAAAAAGGTAAAATAACAAAAATTTTCCAGAGAGAGAGAGAAAAAAACACAACCCATCTTTCACTTCTAGATCAGATACTAACTGCTAACACAGTCTAAGCACCTTGCCTGTGATGAGATCTCAAGAGGGGAGGACACAAAGATAGAGGAGAAAACTAAAATAGCTAAAGACTCCAGGTAGAAACTGCACATCACAAGAAACTACAAAGTGCTGCTCTGCATTGGAGATGCTGTAGAGAAAGCAGTCAAACTGGAGACCATGATGGTCAGATTCCAATTTACCCTGCAGAAGAAGCAAGCATCCTGCCTGTGTAGAGCAAGGGCTGGCAAACTGCAGACTGCTGCCTGTGAGCTAAAAATGGTTTTCACATTTTTAAATCGTTGGAGGAAATCAAAGGAATCATTTAAGTGTAAATTATTTGAAATTCAAATTTCAGAGTCTATAAATAAAGTTTTATTGGAATACAGCCACAACATCTCACGTATATATTGTCTCTGGTTACGTTTATGCTATAACAGTAATGTTGAGAGGTTGTGAAAGAACAGTATTACTTGAAAGGCTAAAATATATTTACTATTTGACCCTTTACAGATATCATAGGCTGATTTCTGGTCTAGAGAATTATTAGTTCTCAATTTGGAAGGGATGATATTAAAGAAAGGGGGTGCTTCAGAGCAGATTGGAAGCAGATTGGAAGCTGGGAATCCATTTCCCTATATAGATCCAGTGCAGTGCAGTATTATGAGTATAGCAGGGCTTTTTCTCGGGGCACGGGGGTTCTTCCCGGGGGAAGTACCAGAAAAGAGAGTAGATTCAGCCATACTCAGTCTGGCATACAGGCTACAGGCTGGACCAATGAGGATGGATGGAGAAATCCAGCCACCAGAATAAATGTTATTTTTCAGTATGACAGAATGAATTTCTCATGAAGAAAATCAAATCTCCAGGCTCTGATTCTCTCCCTGTATGTGCCAGCCTCTAGAAAGGCAGATAATCAGGTTTTTTTTCTTTTTTTTTTGGTTTGTTTTTTGTTGTTTTCTTTGCTGAAGATCTTAGAAAGATTAAAAGAGAAAACAGAGGCATCCTAAAGCAGGTGAAAGACACTCCATCAATCCCATAGAAAAGCAAATAGTGGGTCATATCTAATAACAGATAAACAGGGGATGAAGCAAAACAAAACAAAGCATAAGAACTGTATTAAAAAGAATCTGCTACATAATACATGAAAATATACGGAGAGGAAGCATTTTCATTTGAAGAATATCAAAGAAAAGTTAAATACGTTGTCTAGAACAACCACTCCATGCTTTTGATGAAGTTTGAGACAATACAGAATAAAATCCCAAAGATTTATCTTCAGAGAAGTTAATTAAACTGAAACAAATGAAAAGACACTTAAGTCGTTTCCTATTTAAATATTCATTGCATCTTGATGACAAGAAAAGGGGTTTTGATCTCAAAGACTTGGGTCTGAACATCAATTCCACTATTTTTTTTGCTGTATGACCTTGGACAACTGACTTTCTATTCAAAGTCTTATTTCCATCACTTCTTAAATAGGGTTATTCTGAGAACTGTAGGACCAAATATGCATAAAATGTCCAGCATACTGCCTGTCACATAGGAGGCACAGGATATGTACCAGCTTCCTATGTACTTTCTGATCCTGCTTACTTTCTCACCCTCTTACCCTAACACTAATCGTCTACCACAGTCATTACAGCTGTAGGAAAATGGTAGGTCTCTTTCATGTTGTCATATTTGACTTTGCATCTTGTTTTTGCTGGGTGGACTATACCTTTTAAACTTTGGACTCCTCTCTATTTAACGGGTAAATTGGTATTTACTTAAAAATTTAATTCAGAAATGAATCCTGCAACCTCCTTAATCCCTTAGACAAAAAATATAAAGTCACAACATTTTGTGTATAAACCTATTTTTATGATTAATATTGTATTCTTTTTTATTTACATGTGTCTTTCCCAGGAGGCTATATCTTGGCCAAGTGCATTGATATGATACATTAAGATGACCAACTACGGCCTCCTGTAGAAGACAGACATGTGAACAAATATATCTGCCTACATTTCTGCCTATTCACTGGCCTTACAGCAGAGATTGTGCCCTGATGCTTGTTGAACAGACAGCATCTCCTTCATGCCAGATGCAACCTGGAGTCAAGCAGTGACTTCATAAATTCTTGGTTATAATAGGCTCTATTATTTTTTTAAAGAATAAATAAAGAATGAAAAAAAGAAGAATGATGGAAAGATAGTGAGGATTTGATTAAAAAAAAAAAAAAGGACACTTAGCATATAGTTGCTGATCCTGACTACTTAATTATCCTGGAAATCCATATAGAAATATGCACAAAATCATATAAACATCTTCATTTTATACAGGTTAAATAATTTTTAGAAGTAGTTCCCAAGAACAATCTTCTCCCATATCTTGAACATTTACCATGTGTCACACTCTGGTAGATAACAACCTATAAGTCAGTTATTATTATTCTTATTTTTTTCAGAGGAGAAAACTGAAAGTGAGGAATCAAAATAGAATTTTTTCCTTGATTAATCATCACACAGGAAGTTGAGACCGAAGTCTACCAAATTCTAAAGTCAAGGTGTTCCACATAACAAACTAGGCATGGTCTCTACTTTGTAAAAAGACGTGCTTAACAGAACACTCATTGTGTAAACAGTTGGTAAGTGGTAGGTGTTATAACTGCTATTATTAATACCATAACCTAACAAAAGGGAACTGTTTTAACACTATGGAATGCTGTATTATTAAATATATTATGCTCTATTGCTATAATAAGTATGAAAGTTACATTAATATAAGGAAATGTGTACATGAATGCAGAATACAAAATGTTATATATAGGCTTATTAAAATTATAGGCAATTTCATGTAGGGTAGATTAACAAAAATTATGACAGTGTGATAAATATAATAAAATTGTGCAACTATAGGTAACTTATTTGAACTTCATCAATTTATTTGAGAAGATGCGAATCTGCTTGAGTTCAAGCTTATGTTTTAAAAAGCAAATAATGTATATACATTTCTAAAAGTGGTGGTAACATCCTAGACCTTCTGCACATCTGAAATCTCACTTTTTTCTTTAAGTAAAATAATATATTACTGCTGTTGCAGTAAGACCTGTTTGTTAGTCCATTTATTTATTTTGCTATTGGGAATGGAAGTATTTAGAGGCAGATTTAAAAATTAGAATGACTGAAGTGAAGTTGTCTTTGAAATGGAGTCATTTAAACCACCTACTCCAGTTAAAGGGCTTCCCTTGCGGCTCAGCTGGTAGAGAATCCCCCTGCAATGAGGGAGACCTGGGTTCTATCTATGGGTTGGGAAGATCCCCTGGAGAAGGGAAAGGCCACCAACTCCAGTATTCTGGCCTGGAGCATTCCATGGACTGTATGGTCCATGGGATTGCAAAGAGTCGGACATGACTGAGTGACTTTCACTTTCACTTTAGTTAAAATACACATCGTTTACCTTAATATTTCCCAATTAGCATAAGCAATTAGCACATAATGATGCTAACTTTTATACACAAAAGTTTTATACACACACACATATGAGAGAAAGAACGAGCTATTTCAGGAGAACCTCAAGAAGAATAACGTGAAAATTATCCAAAAACGAGTAAGAATATTTGACAAGAGCAACAGTTGAGACACAGAAACGTGTTGAATTATGCTCAGCTGTCTGCATGCTAAGCCTGCCATAGGCCATTTAGGCACTGCTCATCTGAGTTTCAGACTTTCCTCTGAAGGCAGTTCTAACCAGTGTCACCCACTCACGAAGCAACTAACGTTCCTTTATTCTTGTTGCATTATAACAGAACAAAGTACAAAAGATTGAAAGAATTCTGTTTGATCAAAAGAATTGTCTATCAAAGAAAGTGCAGGAAAGTGACCCTGATTGCATAGCTATGAAACCTACTCAACAAGGAATGAGAAACATCTCCTCCTGTGCGTGTGGGTGGCTCTTCTTCCCTACAACAGATATGCCCAGAGATTCCTGCCTGATTCATCCGTGGTTTGAACAAACTAATGGTTAGGTCTGAGGCAAAAAATTGGTATTCTGGATGAAAATACATTTTAACTAGGTTTCCATAATTTGAAAGTTATGTGAAAAGTATTTTTTCTTTCTTCATTGACTCTAGAATTATTTTGCACCAGGCTTAATTCTTTCAGTAACTATATATTTGATAGCCACAGTGCTAAGGTAGGAAATAATAAACCAAAAAGAAAGACAGCCGTTGTGAAAAAGGCTCAGGCATAAGCAAACGAGGAGGTTTTATCTCTTGGTTTGTTTTAAACTGCTGCTGGGTAAGTTTCTTCGTGTGTTTACATTTGTAATGAAGAAACTGTCACTTCATGTTTACGTTTACTGGCTATTAGAGTTTAAAGAATAGTTGTGCTGAGAATTAACTTCTATGTTTATTCTACATTTGCTCTCTCAGTGTTCCAGTTACTCTTTTCTCTTAATTTTAACTTAGGACAGTTAAATTTACTAGACAAAAATCAGTGGGAATTTTTTTCCTTAACATGCAGTTTACAAAACAGAGACAGCAGCCTCTAACTCTATTTAAATTTCAAATCTAACTCCAACGTTATCTAACTGGACTGAGACAACCATTAGACAGGCTGTGGATAAAGGGTTCTCATGAATCAGGAAATCCTGATGCTAGTAGAGAAGCTCTCAAGCTATAGGATGGAGTGGTGCTGGGGAGGTGAACTAATGCAGAAAGGAGGTCAAAAGGTGGGGCAAAGTCAGCACAGAAAAAGTGAGAAGCAGCTTCTATGGGCTTCTCCTGGGGGAGGTGGGGGAAGAGGAAACAAACTCTCTCAGAGTCTCATTATGCTTTGCAATTACACCAAAGATGAGAACTGGTAGATGAAGGAAAGAGATACTTGGAAAGCCCTTGCAAAATGGTACAATCTCATTATTTCTCCCATTACATGCTCCAGCTCTTCCCTTTTTTTCCCTCTTATTTCTGCTTCTCCCCCTCCTCTCACTGCTCTTCCTTTTTCCTTTTCTTTCCACCTGTCCTTTTTCAGCAGGAACATTATCATAATCAGTGTTACTCATGTGCCTACCTGTGTGTATACACTTTGGTGGATGCTTTATACACATATCTGTTTTCTTTTCAGTCTTCTGAAAGTTCTATTATTATCTATCTTTTAAAAACCTGGAGTTTTCATCAAGTGAATTTCACAGTCAAATAGCCAGGGAGTGAACAAATGTAGGAATCAAATCTAATTCTATGTAATTCTTTTATTAATAAAGGAAAGTTCTGCTCACAGGGAACTCTCTCTTCTAAAAAGAAAGTTCTATTCCTGGGACTAGAACTCAGTGTAAGTACAGAATTTAGCATAACATCACAGACTCTGAGCACCTAAGGATGTGAGTTGCGGTGGTAGAATCTGAGAGCTGAATTAAGTTATCCTTCAAAACACAATTCCACATCAGAGAGCTATCACTTTACTGTTGTTATTTTGCTAAGCTGTGTCTGACTCTTTTGACCCCATGAACTGCAGCACGTCAGGCTTCTCTGTCTTCACTATCTCCCAAAGTTTGCTCAAATTCAAGTTCATTGAGTCAGTGATGCCATCCAGCCATCTTATCCTCTGTCATCCACTTTTCCTCTTGCCCTCAATCTTTCCCAGCATCAGGGTCTTTTCCAATGAGTCAGCTCTTTGCATCAGGTGGCCAAAGTATTGGAGTTGCAGCTTCAACATCAGTCCTTCCAATGAACATTCAGGACTGATCTCCTTTAGGATGGACTGGTTGGATCTCCTTGCAGTCCAAGGGACTCTCAAGAGTCTTCTCCAATACCACAGTTCAAAGGCATCAATTCTTCGGCACTCAGCTTTCTATATAGTCCAACTCTCACATGCATACATCACTACTGGAAAAACTACAGCCTTGACTAGATGGACCTTTGTTGGCAAAGTAATGTCTCTGCTTTTGAATATGCTGTTTAGGTTAGTCATATATTTCCTTCCAAGGAGTAAGCATCTTTTAATTTCATGGCTGCAATCACCATCTGCAGTGATTTTGGAGCCCCAAAAAATAAAGTCAGCCACTGTTTCCCCATCTATTTGTTATGAAGTAATGAGACCAGATGCCATGATCTTAGTTTTATGAATGTTGAGTTTTAAGCCAACTTTTTCACTCTCCTCTTTCACTTTCATCAAGAGGCTCTTTAGTTCTTCACTTTCTGCTATAAGGGTGGTGTCATCTGCATATCTGAGGTTATTGATATTTCTCCCAGCAATCTTGATTCCAGCTTGGGCTTCCTACAGCCCAGAGTTTCTCATGATGTACTCTGTGTATAAGTTAAATAAGCAGGGTGAGAATATGCAGCAACATATTCCTTTTCCTACTTCCTGATCTGCATAGAGATTTCTCAAGAGGCAAGTTAGATGGTCTGGTATTCCCATCTCTTTCAGAATTTTCCACAGTTTATTGTGAGCCACACACTCAAAGGCTTTGGCATAGTCAATAAAGCAGAATACATCTTTTTCTGAAACTCTCTTGCTTTTTCCAACATCCAGTGGATGTTGGCAATTTCATCTCTGGTTCCTCTGCCTTTTCTAAAACCAGCTTGAACATATAGTAGTTCACGGTTCACATATTGCTGAAGCCTGGCTTGGACAATTTTGAGCATTACTTTACTAGCGTGTAAAATGAGTGCAATTGTGCAGTAGTTCAAGCATTCTTTGGCATTGCCTTTCTTTGGGATTGGAATGAAAACTGACCTTTTCCAGTCCTGTGGTCACTGCTGAGTTTTCCAGATTTGCTGGCATATTGAGTGCAGCACTTTCACAGCATCATCTTTCAGGATTTGAAATAGCTCAACTGGTATTCTATCACTTCCACTAGCTTTGTGTGTAGTGATGCTTCCTAAGGCCCACTTGATGTCGCATTCCAGGATGTCTGGCTCTAGGTGAGAGATCACACCATCTTGATTATCTGGGTCATGAAGATCTTTTTTGTACAGTTCTTCTGTGTATTCTTGCCACCTCTTCTTGATATCTTCTGCTTCTGTTAGGTCCATACCATTTCTGTCCTTTATCGAGCCCATCTTTGCATGAAATGTTCCCTTGGTATCTCTAATATTCTTGAAGAGATCTCTAGTCTTTCCCATTCTGTTGTTTTCCTCTATTTCTTTGCACTGATCACTGAGGAAGGCTTTCTTATCTCTCCTTGCTATTCTTTGGAGCTCTGCATTTAAATGAATATATCTTCCCTTTTCTCCTTTGCTTTTTACTTCTCTTCTTTTCACAGCTATTTGTAAGGCTTCCTCAGACAGCCATTTAACTTTTTTGTATTTCTTTTCCATGGGGATCATCTTGACCCCTGTCTCCTGTATAATGTCAGGAAACTCTGTCCATAGTTTATCAGGCACTTTGTCTATCAGATCTAGTCTCTTAAATCTATTTCTCATTTCCACTGTGTAATCGTAGGGGATTTAGTTAGGAGGTCTAGTTAATGTTAGTTAGGAGGGACCATTTTTAGAATCAATGTACCAGTTAACTTATGGATGATAAAAACACAGACAGACAATTGTTACTAGCTCAACAGGTATCTAACCTGGAACGGTAGTTAAAGAGGTATTTCTTTACCAAGTGAAACAAAATTAGCAGTCTATTCTCTGGTGCCTCAGATGGTAAAGGATCCTCCTGCAATGCAGGAGAACTGGGTTCAATCCCTGGGTCGAGAAGAACTCCTGGAGAAGGGAATGGCTACCCATTCTATATTTTTGCCTGGAGAATTTCATGAACAGAGCAGCCTGGAGGGCTACAGTCCATTGGGGTTACAAAGAGTTGGACACGACTAAGTGACTTAACACTTTCACTTCACTTCATGACTACCTCATCCATCTGAAATATTCTAGGGATATTAGAGATGGAACCCAAGGAAAGCAAACTTAGAAGTCATCTTTGAAATGTAAAAAATGAAAGAAAAATACAAAAACCAGAAAAGCAAGCTTAATTATTGCTTTAAGACCTAATAGGGCATGCTATTGGAATGAGGACGCTTTCTGCCAGAATACATCTACAGAGGCGAAATACGCATTTACATTGAGATGGAAATGGTTCCCTTACAACTTCCCCTAAGCTGTCTGGTAGAATGCATAATTACTTTCAAGTATTTAAGAAGCCAGTGCTCTCTTCATTCTGAAACCTGAAAAGGCCTTGGTTTCCTGGAAGCACAATATGAAGGAAGACAGCCAAAACAGCATCGAAAATACTTTTTTCACATTATAAGCCTGGACATTTAGATGGTTATCTTTGTGACTGTCTCTGGATATTTTCCTAGAACTGTCTTGAAAGGAAGCGATTTACGACTCAGAAATCACAGTTACCTCAAGTGGATGTGAGAGAATTTTCAAAAAGTTGAGAGCTTCCTAGTATTTTGGGTATAGAGATGCCTCAGGTATGTCTGGAGTGAAAATATTTACAGATTTCAGAAATTCTGTTTAGTCTCTTGAAGTATCAGTACTTCCTTTAATGAATGTCAGAGTGGAGTTAAAGTCAAAAGCAGTAAGGATTCCTTAGTACTGATATTCTGGATCTCTGACTAAGTAAGAAAGACTACAAGTAAACAGGGCAATAGGATACTGTGCTTTTAGGGTAGAAAGAGGACAACCTTATTGCTTAAGATGGTAGCAAGTGTTGCTTATGCATTCAGTACTCCAATGCATCATTTCAGGCAGCTGTCTCTTAGCCCAAGTTCCCTCTAAACTCCACAGTTAAGCAAGGGAAGCGTCATTTGAAACAAAGATAAAATGAGGGCTTTTCCACTTACATATTAGAGAAACTACATTTTTAGGTTACTTACAAATAAAGAATATTATTAAGAAGCAAAGAACAACCAATAATCCTAAAGTAGAGGGCAAAATTAAGGCTTTGTACAAGAACTGTTCTGGGGCTTCCCAGGTGGCTCAATAGTAAAGAAACTGCCACCAGCCAATGCAGGATATATAGGAGACGCAAGTTTTATCCCTGGATCGGGAAGATCCCCTCAAAGAAGCAATAACAACCCATTTCAGTATTCTTGCCTGGAAAATCCCATGGACAGGGTAGTCTGGTGGGTTACAGTCCATAGGGTTGCAAAGAGTTGGACAAGACTGAATGACTGAGCATACATACATATGTTTAGGAACTCTTCTACAATACGTGAATATGTATAGATTCTTTTTAAGCTATGCATTTATACAGTGAGGTTTACAATTAAGATTATCGACCTTTCTGACAGTTATCTGCTGAATTACATAAGCTTATAACTTCTTGATGGACGTGGTGTTGACTTTAAAAAAAAAAAAAAAAGCACAAGGTGAGAGTTGTGAGTTAAATTATATTTGGGGGAAAATGAGGACACTAGCCAGGAAGATAGCATTTCAGATAGCTCTGAGAAACTGCTCCAAAGATGTGGTGGGGAAAGGACAGTAAATATGTGATTTTGGTGAAGGGGCCGTACATGCAACCAAGTAAATATCTTTTGCAGAAGGCTTCTGCTAGTCACAAGAAACAGTCACCACCATGAAGAATTTAAGAGCTTTTCTAGATATGAGGAGATACAAGAATTGGACTCATAAAATATACTCCTGAAAATATCTAAGTACCTGAGAACCTGTTCCACCAGTTCTTTCCAGAGCACAGAGTGCTTCATTTCTGCACTCCACCCTGAACTCCTTTCAGGGGGTGTTAAAACCCAGCAGCTGCAGCAGTACCTGATTTAATCCTTTTAGAGATGCATGGCAAGTGCCCATGGCAAGCACCAGTTTGTAGCTGACATGAGAACACTCTGGTTGGCCGGCCCATTATTTACTGCCGAGACCAGTTAGTAGGATGCTCTCTTCACAAAGTTGCTTTTCTCCCTCAGCCGCAGCTCATGATTATTATTAATCTTGGAGAATCCATCTCAACAGAGATTGTTTGCTATAGGAAGAGAATGGCTTTAGCCAAGATTATGCCAATAACTCTGTCCTCCAGCTATAGCTATAAATAAAGTATTGAGCCAGAAATAAGTTATTGATATACAATGTGTGTGTGTGTGGTGGGGGGGAGCTACTTAAACCATATTCTCCTCTGGACATTCTTGGAATTGGAAAACTATGTTTTCCATATTAGTTAGAATTTAGGTAATTTATCCAATGAAAGCTAACTTGATACCAAGAGGATTAGTCATGTAACTCTGAACCCAATGTTATTCCTGACTTCTGGACTCCAAATGCAAAATGAAATTGGGAGCAATAGTCTCAAGATGTTTAGTAGGCTTAGAACTAGCAATGCACTGATGGATCCTGAAGTATGCTTTTCCACACATTCAGCAAGTTTGCAGCTTGGTAACAGTGCATGAGGAGCCTGGTAGGCTGCAGTTCATGGGGTCGCTAGAGTCAGACACGACTGAGTGACTTCCCTTTCACTTTTCACTTTCTTGCATTGGAGAAGGAAATGGCAATCCACTCCAGTGTTCTTGCCTGGAGAATCCCAGGGGTGGGGGAGCCTGGTGGGCTTCCGTCTATGGGGTCGCACAGAGTCAGACATGACTGAAGCAACTTAGCAGCAGCAGCAGCAACAGTGCATGATGTTCAAGATACCTAATCTGCCTCAGCCTCATCCTCAATCTGCCTCAGCCCTCAGCAAGAGGGCTGCTTCCCTCTGGCTCAAGGTCAAACTGCAAACAGCCTGCACCCCAAGGCCTGGTTCACAGTCTCTTTCACAGCCCTTGCCTTTACTCAGGCCTAAGCAAAACCCTGCCCCCTAAAGCCATTGACCTCCATGAAGCTGACTTCATGATCCTAGGGAACAAGCTTCAGAGGTACCAATGGGAGGTCCAGATTAGGAAACTGCTAAGATTCCCAAACATAAAAACAAATGTAGGGATGATGAGAAAAAAACCTTTGCAGCAGGATAGGATTCTTATGTCTAAACAAAACCCAAAGGCAACATGTGGAACCTAAACAATTTGCTGAAATGAGTGTGAAAGTGTTTTAACAAGGTAGAGCCCCCACTCGATATGGGTTTGGTGTTCTAGAAACACAGAGCCCAGAGTGGGGAAAAAAGAAATGGGAAGCTCTGAAAACATACTAGCTAGGAAAGGTTTTTTAAGTAAGACCTGGTGACTGGGGCTCCACTGAATGTTCTTAACTTGGTAATATGGCAGCAATATGACGAACTTCATTCACTCTTAGGGATGAGGAGACAGATTTTACCCCAGAGGTGTTGAGTGCATATTGCCAATATTAACTACCAGAAGATTTCTCTCAGTGTTTAATTTGTCTGTCTTCCTCCTCTCCATAAAGATTTGGTGCTGAATTAATTCTACTACTGAAGTTCGGCTAAAAGTATAATCATTTGGTGGAAGAAAGTTGTAAAAGCAGCCCAGGCTGTGAACGCTAAAGACCCATCTAAGATGTCAGCTGCATGAGAGCAGAAACTCACTGCTGACTCTACAGCACGCAGCACAGGGCTGGCAGGTAGTGGCATATTTTTAAATGGATGAGCATTCTTAGAGGAGAACAGTATCTTCAAAGTAAGTCTTCACTCAAGTTTAGCAGCTCCTAGCAACGGTATGACACCTCTCAATTAATGACAGCCTTATTACAATCACAGATTATTATTTTAATTATTCTCTATCATTTAGTGAGGTTCTCCCATGAGTTAGGTAAAGTGCTGGTTGTTCCAAATATGTACTGTATCATATAATCCTTATCACAACCTTGAAAATGTATATTAGCCTCATTTTCCAGATTAGGAAACTGATGATTCAAACTTAGGTTGAAGGGTCTTTTCCAATGAGTCAATTCTTTGTATCAGGTGGAAAAAGTATTGGAGTTTCAGCTTCAGCATCAGTACTTCCAATGAATATTCAGGAATGATTTCCTTCAGGATTGACTAGCTGGATCTCTGTGCAGTACAAGGGACTCTCAAGAGTCTTTGCCAACACCACAGTTCAAAAGCATCAATTCTTCAGTGCTCAGCTTTCTTTATATGTCCAACTCTCACATCCATACATGACTACTGAAAAACCATAGCTTTGACTAGATGGATCTTTGTTGGTAAAGCAATGTCTCTGCTTTTTAATATGCTGTCAAGGTTGGTCATAGCTTTTCTTTCAAGGAGCAAGTGGCTTTTAATTTCATGGCTACAGTCAACATTGCAATGATTTTGGAGCCCAAAAAATAAAGTCTCTCATTGTTTCCATTATATCCCTATTTGCCATGAAGTCATGGGACCAGCTGCCATGATCTTAGTTTTCTGAATGTTGAGTTTTAAGCCAACTTTTTCACTCTCCTCTTTCACTTTCATCAAGAGGCTCTTTAGTTCTTCTTTGCTGTCTGCTATAAGGGTGGTATCATCTGTGTATTTGAGGTATTGCTATTTCTCCTGACAATATTGATTCCAGCTTGTGCTTCATTTAGCCTGACATTTTACATGATGTATTCTGCATATAAGTTAAATAAGCAGGGTGACAAATAAGCAGCCTTGACATACTCCTTTCCAGATTTGGAACGAGTCTGTTGTTCCATGTCTAGTTCTAACTGTTGCTTTTTGACTTGCATATAGATTTCTTGGGAGTCAGGTCAGGTGGTCTGGTATTCCCATGTCTTGAAGAATTTTCCACAGTGTGTTGTGATCCACTCAGTAAAAGGCTTTGGCATAGTCAATAAAGCAGAAGTAGATGTTTTTCTGGAACTCATTGCTTTTTCGATGATCCAGTGGATGTTGGCAATTTCATCTCTGGTTCCTCTGCCTTTTCTAAAACCAGCTTGAACATCTGGAAGTTCACGGTTCACGTATTGCTGAAGCCTGGCTTGGAGAATTTTGAGCATTACTTTCCTAGCGTGTGAGATGAGTGCAATTGTGTGGTAGTTTGAACATTCTTTGGCATTGCCTTTCTTTGGGATTAGAATGAAAACTGATCTTTTCCAGTCTTGTGGCCACTGCTGAGTTTTCCAGATTTGCTGGCATATTGAGTGCAGCACTTTCACAGCATCATCTTTTAGGATTTGAAATAGCTCAACTGGAATTCCATCACCTCCACTAGCTTTGTTTGTAGTGATGCTTCCTAAAGCCCACTTGACGTCGCATTCCAGGATGTCTGGCTCTAGGTGAGTCATCACACCATCATGATTATCTGGGTCATGAAGATCTTTTTTGTGTAGTTTTTTTGTGTATCCTTTTGTGCAAGAATACACAAAATATCTTCTGCTTCTGTTAGGTCCATTGGATTTCTGTCCTTTATTGTGCCCATCTTTGCATGAAATGTTCCCTTGGTATCTCTAATATTCTTGAAGAGATCTCTAGTCTTTCCCATTCTATTGTTTTCCTCTATTTCTTTGCATTGATCACTGAGGAAGACTTTCTCATCTCTCCTTGCTATTCTTTGGAACTCTGCATTCAAATAGATATATCTTTCCTTTTCTCCTTTGCCTTTAGCTTCTCCTCTTTTCTCAGCTATTTGTAAGACCTCGAGTCAGAGAAACATTTTGCCTTTTTGCATTTCTTTTTCTTGGGGATGGTCTTTTTTTTTTTTTAACAAATTCAATAAAGTCTTTTTATTTTTTTGTTTTGTTTTGTTTTTTTCTTTAATAGAAAATTATTTAATTAGTATACATGTGTTCCCCATCCTGAACCCTCCTCCCTCCTCCCTCCCCACACCATCCCTCTGGGTCGTCCCAGTGCACCAGCCCCAAGCATCCAGCATCCTGCATTGAACCTGGACTGGCATCTCGTTTCATACATGACGTTTCACATGTTTCAATGCCATTCTCCCAAATCTTCCCACCCTCTCCCTCTCCCACAGAGTCCATAAGACTGTTCTATATATTGGGGATGGTCTTGATCTGTGCGTCCTATACAATGTCATGATCCTCCATCCATAGTTTTTCGAACTCTATCAGATCTAATACCTTGAATCTATTTGTCACTTCCACTGTATAATCATAAGGGATTTGATTTAGGTTTAAAGACAATGTCCACACAAAAGAATTCACCCTTTTTAGTATATGGCTTATTGAGTTTCATAAATGTTCACTGTAGTATATCCATGTCCACAATCAAGATATAAATTTCCATCACCCTAGGAAGTTACCCATGTCCCTTTGGGTCAGCACCCTTCTACTTCCCCATCCCTGGCAACAACTGCTCTGATTTCTATTCTTGAACTTTTTCCAGAATGCCTTACGAATTAAAGCCTTTTGGGTCTCCCTTGTGGCTCAGACATTAAAGCGTCTGTCTACAATGCAGGAGACCTGGGTTTGAGCCCTAGGTTGGGAAGATCCCCTGGAGAAGGAAATGGCAATCCACTCCAGTACTATTGCCTAGAGAATCCCATGGACAGAGGAGCCTGGTAGGCCACAGTCTATGGGGTCGCAAAGCGTCGGACATGACTGAGTGACTTCACTTTCACTTTCTTTTATTGAGCATATCTGATATGTGGGAGACTCATAATTGTATGAGTTTACCTCTAGATTCTGAATTATGTTCCATTGATCTATAATCCATCTTTATGCTACTATCACTGTTTTGATTACTATAGCTTCATATTATGTTCTAAATCAGGAAGTGTGAAGTCCTCCTCTGTTCTTTTTTTTAAAAACTTTTGATTATTTTGGGTCCTGTGAATTTCCACATAAATTTTTGGATTAGTTTATCAATGTCTATAAAAATCTGAATGAGATACCAATAGAGTTTAACTGAATCTACTGATAAAGTTGGAAAGAACTGTCATCTTGACAATATTAAGCCTTTTAATCAATGATCAGGAGATGAGTTTCCATTTATTAAAATTTATTCATTAACTTTTCTTAGCTAACATGTTCCTTCTCTCAGAAAGTTATCTTCCCTTAGCAGTGTTTTGTAATTTCTGATGCATAAGTATTTTACTTATTTTGCTAAATTTATTTATACATATTAATTTTTGTTAATAAAATAATTTTAATTGCAAAAGTTCATTGGTAGTATATAGATATGCACACATGCATGCATACTAAGTCACTTCAGTCACTTTAGTGTCTGACTCTTTGTGACCCCATGGACTGTAGCCTGCCTGGCTCCTCTGGGATTCTCCAGGCAAGAATACTGGAGTGGGTTGCCATGCCCTCTTCCAGGGGATCTTCCTGACCCAGGGATCAAACCCATGTCTCTTACATCTCTTGCATTGGCAGGCAGGTTCTTTACCACTAGCATCACTGGGAAGCCCAAGATATGCATATTGATCCTATATTCTCTGGTTTTGCTGAACAGTTCACTAGTTCTAAAACTACTTCTGTGGATTGTTTAAGATTTTCTACCTACAGGATCACATCAACTGCCAACAAACATAATTTACTTCCCTTTTAATCTGGATGTCTTTAGCTTAGTTATCTCTATATTTTTTATAACACCGAGTATTAAAATTGAGCATCTTGTTTGTTATTTTTTCTATCATAGGGAAAAAAAGATTGTCTCTAATTCTTTAGCATAATGCTAGCTGAAGGGTCCTCTGTAGACATCCCTTAACAGATTAAGATGTTAAGGTAACTATGCAAACAATGCAAAAGGTAACTACCTTTTGTTTCTAGCTTGTTAAAAGTTTAGTTTTTATTTTTAAAGCAGGAATGGATATTATTTTATTTTATTTTATTTTTTTGCATCTACTAAGAAGATCATGTGGTTTTTCCCCTTTCTTCTCTTATTTTGGCTTATCACACTAACTGATTTTTTGCTATTAAGCCAATTTTGCAAATAACTACTCACAGAATCTATACATATTGACCAATTTACATAGCGATTTGGTTTGCTATTTTTAACAGAAGAAAAGGGTTGAGATTAGCCTCTGAAGTGAATACTGAACCTGCATCAAGTAACTTCTAAAGACAGGTGACTATAATGTTGATGTAAGGATGAATGATACATGGACTGAGGTGGAAATACATAATCCATGAAAGTAACAGAAAATTAACAGACATCTCTTAATTATCAGTCAGCTAAGCTTCAAAATGGAAGAATTTTAAATTAGGACTTTTTATATTCACTCCTCAGACTACCACATCAAAGTAGCTGGTACTCACTAAACTGAAGATATACTATATTCCGTGATGTATCAATCCCTGCCAACAGAGCAAGATCTGCAAGTATTCCTTCAGTAGCAATTTTTAAAGTCTTGTTTTCTGTCCTTATAGGGAACCCTTGCTGAAATACTTCAAGTACTAGAAAAAGATATCAGTGGGTTGAAAAGTGAATGGAAGATGAGGAAGAGGATCTAGCAAGTATCAACTACTCTTTTAAGCCTGAACAGGAAGGAAGATATCTGTAATGGTTTCTTGAGTTATTCCAGAATACAATATGTTGTTATGGCTGTCTCCATCCCAAATAAATCAATGTACTTTTATTTCCATCTCTAAACTCTGTTGTTATATGATCTATGGATTTTATTGTCAAGTACACTCTTCGAGTCATGTCTTGGCATTTACTGTAGCTGGATTACTAAAATTTAGAGGAGGGCACCTTGCTCACTCTGTCATTCTGATGTAATGCACCTTCAAACTTATGGTCAGCCAAAAGCCCAGTGCAGAGAAGAAAGGATCTACAGAAAGTGTTTATCCTATTGTCACAAGAGACTTTCAACAAGACATGCCAGGTCTCTCACTGATCAATACATCACACACTCCCTGCACGATGGCAGGAATCAGTCCTGCTGAGTATTAATAAGACAGAAGTCTCAAGACTTGTCATATCCCATCACACAATGAGGTCTAGCTAAGTGATGGCTGACACAGACAGCTGTGATTTGCCATCATCTCAGTATAAGAAAAAGTAGCAACATGAAAGGGTTTTACTCCCTCTTGAATTCATCCATCCATTTACTCATTTATTAAATAATGACAGCTAATGACATGTATTAAAGGCTTTCTATGCTAACCAGTTTTACATTTTCTCTTAATCCTCACAGCAACCCCATGAGGGTTTTCATTTTGGAGATAGAGGAGTTTAGGAACTTAAAGAGCTCACAAGTTTCCATTCTGTGCTGAGCATTTTGCAAAATACAAAAATATATGTCAACATGCTCATCACTGTAGACATTAACAGTACAGAAAGAGAAAACAGATTTTTAAGAAAATGTATTATAATGAGATGATAATAAAAATAGTCAATTTTAAAATGCTTTATGAATACCAGGCAGTTGTGTGTATCTTACATTCATTACCTTTTAATATTCATAAGCCTCTGAGATAGGCTGTCTTTGATTCAAAAATCTTGAATTTTATAGATGAGGAAACTGAGGCTTACAGAGGTTAATTAAATCATCAGAAGTTATTAGCTAGTAAGTGATGAATGCTGTGATTGAGATATTTTTCCATAGGCTGTAAGAACACAGAGAAAAGAGCTATTAACCAAATTGGATGCTCAGTTAAAGCTTCAAAGAGAACTGTTTGACACTGGAACTGCAGCTTGAAATTTGTGAGAGGGAGTTCACGTGGAAGGAGAAAGGAAAAACTTCAGACTTAAGGAACAGCACAGGGAAAGACATGCAGTTGCCACAGATTCAGGGAACAACCAGTAGGCCGGTAGTGCTGGAGAAAAGGGTAAGTGAAAGTGTGGGAGTAAATGCACAGAAGGATATAAATGGAGTTTGGGAATAAGTTGTTTAAGGGCCTTGCATAATTTTTAAGAAGTCCAGTTTAAACAACACAATGGTTAACAAATCAGGTTCTCGGAATTCAACAATTCTAGGTAAGAATCCACTTAGCACTATCATTTATTAAACACATTAGCTTGACTAAGAAACCTTATCTAATCCACTGTTTCTTCATCTGTAAAATGGGAATAAGTATAGTAACAATTTTGTAGGTTGTTAAAGCAGTAAATGAGATACAGCACTTCTACAAGATGTTGTATACAGATGTAAAAAGACTCCAGTGAAAGTTATTCTCATCATTATTAACAAGTTTATTATCATTATGGTTGAGACAGACTTAGATGGCGGCCGGTGGAAAATAAAAGTAACAAAGGAAAAATCTAATAAATCAAAACAGGTCCTTTTACCTGTTCCCTGCTATTTGATAGGAGTTGTTCCTATCAAATACAGAATCAATATTTCACTTTCACTTAACTGCATCAAAGGAATCAGAGCATGAATATACTTGCTGAAGCCAGAAAATGTCTTGATCATTAATGCTATGGGAGAACAACCCAGCCAGGGGCTGCTAGCAAGTACTGATACACAGGCCAGCCTCCATATTTAGCACCGAGGTCAAATCCAGGGGTCAGGGTGTGCCTTGGCAGCTGGTAAAAACACTGGAATGAAGTCAAGTTGTTCTGACTATAATGCAAAAAATACCAATTATCCACACTGCAAATACAACTTTAATGATAATTTGGAGGTTCAGGAAGCAATACCCAGCTCTGCAAAGAAAAGGATAAAAAAAAAAAAAAAAAGCACACAAGCAAAGGATAAGACATATATCATACTGACCATAGAGGAAGAGGGACTACAGAGTAAGGGGCCCTGTCTTTGGGTTATTCCAATACGGAGACTAAATAGGTGAGGATTCAGACACTAGGAGGAGAGTGTGTGTCAAGGCGAGTTTGCTTCAGCATAAGAGAAAAATGGATAACATAACTTAATTTTGATTGCCCCATATGATGGAGCTAAGATTACTTCTCTCCTTCCTATCCTTCATTTAAACAAGCTGAAACTCCTGATTAATGCTTCCTAAACCTGGCTGCCCAGTGAAATCATTTGAGAAGATTCAAAACATATTGATACCTGAGTACCACTTCTAGGTATCCAGGGACTCTCACTTCAGTGGAATTGGGGTGTCTTAAACATCAGGTTTCTAATAGGTCCCTGGCTTGACTGTAACATGCAGCCAAGGCACAGAACCACTAGGGTGGGCAATACGTTACAGACAGTATTTCATCTCCTGCCTACTTACCATTATTCCAAATAATGACAAAACAATAAGCTGTCCTTTGGAAGAATGCATCACCCTGAGAGTGATTAAACAGCTACAAGCTTAATCTATTTTCAGACATTAAAATAAAAAAATACACACAGTCTTGAGATAGTGGGTTGGAGGAAGGTAAGGTGGAATATATGTATATTGCCAGTTCATCATTTTCTCTAAAGAACAGTCTGGGAATATGTTATGATTTGCATTACTCAACTTGAGCTTTTGAATTAAAATTTAAATAGCTGGATCTGTCTGTGCTCAGTCACTAAGTCGTGTCTGACTCCTCGTGATCCCATGGACTTGCCAGGCTCTGTCCATGGGATTTCCCAGGCAAGAATCCTGGAGTGGGTAGCCATTTCCTTCTCCAGGAGATTTTCCCCACCCAGGGATCTAACCCGTCTCTCTGGCATTGGCCGGCAGATTCTTCACCATTGAGCCACCAAGGAAGCTCTGCTGGGTCTGTATATAAGTGTTAATACTATACATGATTAAAAGTTTTTAAAAAGAGAGAAAAAGAAAACCTAAATGCTTAACAATATCATAACTGGCAATCAACCTTGGATACAGCAATACATCATGTGGCTAGGAAAGTAAAACTTAGGGTTGACTATCTCACTGCTTGAAAATATATATAAGAAAAATGAAGAAAAATGTACAATAACATGTTTTGAAATGATTAAACTTGCTCTAATTTTCACTTTACAAAATTTAGTATTAAAATGTTCTTAATTTATCCAAGTACTAAAATAAGGGATAATTAGATTAAAAAAAATGACAGTTTTGAGAAAAATCAAAGAATAGTGACTGGAAGTAACCTTTCTTGATCAGGCCTCTGAACTAAGCCAACCTACTAGGAAGAATGCTAAAGAAGCTGCAACTGAAAGAATCCATTTAGATTTTATCATTTTCTTTTTTCAAATTTTTACATTCATTTAATCATTTAATTGTATTTACTTTTACTGTTGAGGCAAGACATGGTTTACTCTGATTAACAGACTATATCAACTGATGACTGAATAAAATAAGATGTGGTACACATATGCAATGGAATACTATTCAGCCGTTAAAAATGAAACAATGCCATTTGGAGCAACATGGATAAACCTAGAGATTATGTACTAAGTGAGGTAAATCAGACTGAGAAAGCCAAATATCATATGATATCACTTTTATGTGGAATAAAAAAAATGACAGAAATGAACTTGTTTATACACAAAACAGATGCATAGGCATAGAAAGCAAACTAATGGTTACCAAAGAGAAAGTGTACAGAGGGAGAAATAAGGAGCTTGGGATTAACAGATACATGCTACTATGCATAACATAGATCAACAAGCTTTTACTGTATAGCACATGAAACTGTATTCAATACCTTGTATTAAACTAATGGAAAAAATCATGTGTGTGTGCTAAGTCGCCTTAGTTGTGTCCAGCTCTTTGTGACCCTATGGACTGTAGCCCACCAGGCTATATATATATGAATCACTTTGTTATACACCTGAAACAAACATTGTAAATCAACTGTTACTTCCATTTTTAAAAATATATTTAAAAAAATAAAATTTAAAAATAGAAAGGAAACTTGATTTTCATGCTCAGGTTATAAATTCAGTCTGTGTAATTCACTGATTATATTTAACAGAAAAAGCCCTATGGTAACAATTTTCTTAGTTATATTTATCAAATTTTATCTAGATAATAGCCAACCCTAAAGGATGGACTTGGTAACAAATAAGTTTTTGTCCATGTTTTCAAAAAAACCACAACTCTACAGAGACAGACAGCAATGTTGCTGGGATGATGGTTTATGTATAACAAACTGGAGAGGAAGTGACTGAAAGCAAATGCCATATTGCTAGAAAGAACAATGACAAGGAGCTGTCTCCTTGAGAAGATAAAAATACATGCTGTCAGTAAAATCTGCACTTAGTTTGAAAGTCACAGAAGGCCTGCTTTTGAAAAAAATAGCAAATAATAATATGCAAAAGTGTTATATATATATATATTCTTTAAATCAGTAGGAATCTAGAATTATAACAGGTGGGGTTATTAGATTTTTAAAATTGATGATGAGTGGGTGCAGGCGTAATGATTTGGGTGGTTTTAACACTTAAAAGTTGAGAAATGTGGCTTAAAATTATACAGGAGTTCCAGAACTCAGACCCTCCTGTTATCAGTTCTACCCTACAGATCCTACTTTCTAACAGACTTAATAGATTTAATATGCTTATCATGAATATCTCACTTATTAATTTATTATTTTATTTATTCAATTTCTGGATCTGACCACTCCTTTTCTGATTGTAACTTCTGTCCTAAATCACAAAAATGAACAAAAAGGTTTTATGTGACACCATCATCACACTGTTTCTTCCCATTAATTTCGCTTCTGAAATGCTGTTCTACCAAACACACAATAGACTCTTGCTAATTGTTACTGGGTACATTTATGGTACCTTTTATGTTTTGGTTCTATTTTGATAAGAAAATAGACTGAAATCAGAATTTCAGAATTATAACATTAAAAACAGAGACACAAAGAATATAAAAAAAAATAAACCTTTTCACATATGAGGGACAGTGGATTCAGATTTTATTTTTATCTTAAACCACATCTGTCACTCTGATTCTTTGCTTTCATCAGCTTACTTGTAACTTTGAGATGATATTTTTATTTGCAAAACATCACTACTGAGAAAATCAATTTCCTACGGCACTGTTAGCATCTAGACCAGTGTGTTTAAGCCAGACTTCTTGTTTGGACACATGTTACTAAGGCTGTGTAATCCTGGGCATTATCTTTACCTCTAATCAACTATTAAATGACAGAGCAGGACTAAAGAGATCATAAGATTACTTCAAACTTCAAGCATATCCTGAGTGAGAAGGAACGGACCAATACAAAGAAGTGACTTGTTTAGGATATTCTAAGTAACTAGTTGATGATACACTAGGACAAAATAAAAGCCAAAAATTCAATAATTCACCAAATATTTAATGGCCACCTGACTACCTACCATGTGCCACGCCCTCTGCTAGGACCTAGGAGTATATGAATAAAATGCACATCTTCCTGCTTTTGTGAAGCTGATGTGCCAGTGGGGAAGACAGACAATACCCAAGAAAACAAATACATCAAGTAATTACAAGTGACAAATGCTAGGAAAAAACTAAACCAGACTATGCAATGAACCAATGGGGGATGGGATGACTTCTCTACTAAAGGGGTGACTTCTGGGCAGGATCCTAAAGGATGACGATGAGCTACAAATGAGCTGGTCATGGGCAAAAGTGGAAGAAAAACTTCCCAGGAAATGGAAATTTGGACAAGTACACACATGTATGTGTCTGTTTCTATGGTCTGACATTCACGCACTGTCATTTAACTGCCAGATCTCATGAAAGGCTCCCAAGTGAAAGGCTTAGAAATGTAGGCAATAAAGAAAATTAACTACATCAGAAGAACTGTATTTAATTTCTTACAATTAACTTGATCTCATTTTAAAATGCTGAATTTATTTCGACATTCCAAATTTAAGTGTAGTGAGACATTCCAAATAAAAGTGTAACAAACTCTTCAACTTTTCTAAAAGTTATCTTCTAACATGTTTGTGGAAGGCAAAAAATGAGAACTCCTAGAGCAGACTGAACTTGCTGGATGGCAGCAATGATGATTTGCAAATGAAAAGAGCAGTCTTTTCATTCAATAATATCCCATGGAATGCATGGGAGATTGCTGTGGCAAATTCTGGGGCAGTTTTGAATTGCACTGTGTAGACACTATTCATATTTCTGATAAACACTGTTGACAACACTTACTTCTATTTGAAATCACCAGAGAAATGTTTTCAATCAAATAATTCATTAATAGCAAGTGAAATATAGATCAGTTCAGTTCAGTTCAGTCACTCAGTCATGTCTAACTCTTTGTGACCCCATGAACCGCAGCACGCCAGGCCTCCCTGTCCATCACCAACTCCCAGAGTCCACCCAAACCCGTGTCCATGGAGTTGGTGATGCCATCCAGCCATCTCAGGCTCTGTTGTCCTCTTCTCCTCCTGCCCTTGATCTTTCCCAGCATCAGGGTCTTTTCCAATGAGTCAGCTCTTTGCATCAGGTGGCCAAAGTATTGGGAGTTGCAGCTTCAACATCAGTCCTTTCAATGAATACCCAGGACTGATCTCCTTTAGGATGGACTGGTTGGGCCTTCTTGCAGTCCAAGGGACTCTCAAGAGTCTTCTCCAACACCACAGTTCAAAAGCACCAATTCTTCTAGATATTCTGTTTTCCAGTAATGTATAAAACCTGACCACAGGCAACAATACAACTAAGTGGCGTAAATCCTTTGATGCTTTTGAAAGAACCCCTGAAAAAGCATTAAGAATGTCATTATCAATGTTCATTCAATTAACAGGTATGACTGTGGGATAAGATGCTGTCTGTGATTTAGTCTCTAAGTCTTAAGCCTAGGTTTTGGGATGATTTTGCTGTGCAACTTTCCACCATATGTGTTTTTAAATGAAGTCAACCCCTCCACAGATGTTCTGTTGATGCCTGCTGTGTGCTTGGCACAGTACTGAGTTCCTTAACTGATTGACTGATTGATTGACTGCCTTTGCTCAGTCGTGTCTGACTCTTTGCGACCCCATGGACTGTAGCCTACCAGGCTCCTGTGTCCATGGGATTTTCCAGGCAATAGTACTGGAGTGGATTGCCATTTCCTTCTCCTTAACTGATTAGAGGAGACTAATACAATTATTTCTTGATGCTGTGTGATACATATTTCTGAGACATAGTGGGAAGATTTTAAAATCAGAGTTGTTTCAAATTTTCATTCTGAAGTTAGTTCTGGTATGAGCCTAGAGTAGACAACTTCTTTAGCTGCAGTTTCTTTATCTAGAAAATATGTGAATAATCATAATGAAGATTTTTGAGAAAATTCAATGAGGTAACACCTCTGACTTGACACATTACAAATGGCTATTTGTTGTGGACTGTAAGTGGTCAACAACTGGTTAGAACATATGTATATACATGTGCATATATACATATATAGTCATATATATGTTTCTACATGCCTGTACATAAAACACATATATTACCAACTGTGATAAAGAATTTTGGGTCAACCTGACAGTCACAAAATGCCCGATTCTTGGCTAAACATTATTTTGGGTGTGTCTCTGGAAGATGCTTCAAGATAGGATTAACATCTGAATTGGCAAATGCAGAAAGGAAACTGCCCTCCCTAGGGCTTCCCAGGTGGTGTTAGTGCTAAAGAACCCAGCTGCCAACGCAGGAGACAGAAGAGACACAGGTTAGATCCCTGGGTGGGGGAGATCATCTGAAGGAGGGCATGACAACCCACTCCAGTATTCTTGCCTGGAGAATCCCATGGACAGAGGAGCCTGGTTGGCAGCAGTCCATAGGGTTGCAAAGAGTTGGACACAGCCAAAGCAACTTAATGTGCATGAGTGCAGGGTAGGAAGGCCTCATCCCATCCGAGAGACCTGACAAGAGCAAAGCAAAGAGTGAGAATTTACTCTCTGCGTGACGGTATTGAACTGGGGCAACTGTCTTCTCCTGCCTTTGGATCCAGGCTGGAACTCGCAACATAAGCTCCCTTGGTTTTCAGGCCTGCACTCAGACGGAACACACCATGGGCTCTCCTGGGACATAAGCTTGCCAGCGGCAGCTCTTGGGGTTTCTCGGCCTCTGTAATGGGTAAGCCAATTTCTTATAATAAATGACACAGTTGACCCTTGAACAACACAGCCTCAAACTTCTTAGGTCCACTTACACGTGGAATTTTTCCCAATAAATATGAACTACAGTACTACAGCTTGCATCTGTAGATGTGGAGCCCCAAGCACAAATGGGGAGGTGAGGACTGGTTCCCCTAAACCCAGCAATATTACTTTTTAATATTTATTTATTTGGGTGTGAGAGGACTTAGTTGCTTCACTGGAAATCTTTGTTATAACATGCAAGATCTTTAGTTGTGGCATGTGGGATCTAGTCCCCAGACCAGGGATCTAATCCAGGCCTCTTGCATTGGGAGTGCAGAGTCTTAGCCACTGGAACACCAGGGAAGTCCTCATCTAATATTATTCAAAGCTTCTGTTTCTCTGGAGAATCCTGACTAGTTCATCTATGTATGCAATCAACTTGACTTTTGTCGTTTTCTGATTTTTTCTCTGCTGCTTTTTACATGGGTTAGATAGGTGGAAAGAGTTCACACAATACTACCCACTGAGGGCTAGACTGATTCTCTGCTCCCCTTAATTACTATGTCTGATCTTATGAGGCAAGGCTGAAGCTAACTCAGCCTTCTACAGCAGAGCCTTTCTGAGTCCTGGAGACCATACGGACACCCACAGATGTAGTAACAGGGAATACTCAGGAAAGGATGTTACCAGTTTTGAAAGGTTCACCTTTATGCTAGAAAGTCACCTTTTCTTTCCTGAGCTTATATAACCTTTAAAGATACACTTAAACTAACAATGTATCAACTATTGTAGGGAAACCTTTAGAAACACTGAGAATGCCTTGTTCTTAAATCAAGTTTAGCATTTGCAAGGGCACCTAACCCTTGAAAGGAAAAAGTGAATTTAAATGCCTTTGTCTGAATAATGTCTCTACCTCCTGATTTTCAGCAGTCAGAAAACTGATTTTTCTACACACACACACAAAAAGAACATATAATGAACACACATGACCAACCAAAATCAGTGTCTGCTATCAACTGCTACAGAACGCAATAAAAACTAAAGTGGCTCAAAACAATAATAATGGTTTATTATTCTTGAGAGTATCTGTTGAACACGAACTGGAGAAGTATGTGACTGGGTAGTAGGTCTACTTAGGGTCTCTCATGCAGTGTAGTCATGTATTGGTTGAGACTGGAAGACCCACTAAGGATTTGAACTGGGGCATCGGCATCCCAGAAGGCTCATTCACATGGCTGGCAAGTTGGTGCTGGCTGGTGGCCTGTGGCATCAGACCCTCTACATGGTCCTCTTGCTCCAAGGATGCTTCAAGGGTTTCATTATGGCACCTGGCCCCATAATTACAACAACCCAGGAGACCAAGGATGAAGCCTGTGAAGTCTTTGATGACATGGCCTAGAAGTCAAAACCTCTTACTCTAAGAATTGAGGCAGTAACAACAGTCTATCTGTGTTCAAGAAAAGAGAACATATTCCCATCTTTTAACAGAGGGTTTTCAGCACCACACTGTAACAACAGTACTATGTCCAAAACACTATACAACCTTCCCACATACAAAACAGAGAGTAGGCATGTATGTCCAGCTGTACAAAGAAAGTTCACTATCTTTTCATAAAATCAATGCACTGAAAAAATCCTTTGACACTGTATCAGAATTCACATGGTATATGATTTCAATATTAGAAACTACTTTAAACATTTAGTGACTAGCCAAAAAATGCATAGTAGATATTCAATTCTATTTACAGGAACCATTATATCAACACTGGAGCATTTTTGAAATTTATGTGAAGCACAGATTTTCAGTGAGTTATCCTAGAAGGAAGCTGTCTTCCATGAGGATGAAGAAGATCCACTGTCTACCTGTATCACTCAAGAGGGCCACTGTCTTCACAAAGCAACCTGGAGCCCTCTGGCTTTACTGGAGCCATAACTCAAAGGCGTATCATCCAGGAGAATAGTTTGCATGTCCTAAGACAGGTGGTCACAGGCAATATCAGATTTAGCAATGATTATTATCAACCACAGGAAAGCTTCAAACTGGTCTTATGTATCAACTATTACAAAAGACCTTTGGTTGTCAGCTGATGGATGAAGTCTAGGTTATAGGTGTGCTTAGAAGTAAAGCTAATTGATTTTTGGATATTGCTACAATGTGAGAAGACCATCTAATCCAATTATTTTAATAGAAATCAGAATAATCAAATACATTCTAAAGGATTTCCTGCAGAGGTCTGTTTTTGCACTCCCACTGACAATCTGATTTCTTTAAGTGCATATTGGGTCAGATGTCTTTTTCTGCACTTTATAATTATGTAACTCAAAAAAGACAGTATTTTTACCAGGATACACTTGAAACTCTTCACAAGTCTGTACTAACAGTATGTCATGTGTGTACAAAATGCTTTGCATTGAAGTTGCCTTTGAAAGTCAACAAATGCCTCAGCAAATACATGAAAGCTTCCCTAAAACAGGGTCAATATTAGATCTGCTCAAGAGAGCTTACTGCTGCAAGGCCTAGAAGAACCTGGAAAGGTTGCTATTTTAGTTATTGATTTGACTTAAATTGCAACAGATCTGCTGTACTGTTGAACACTAGAGTACTTGAAGACCATAAAACACTTCTATCCCCAAATTGTCCTGATTTCAGCTTCAATTTCTGTGTACATTTCTTAGATGCAAGAATACTAATATACTATGAGAATTAAAATAGTTTTTCTCGGCAATAATTGAGCACATTTATAGTTAAACATTTGGTATTTGACATGCGAGACAATATACTTTGAACCTAAGGAGATAAAGAAAGTTAAAGAATAAGAACCAAGGAACTGGTTTTAATCATGAGAAAATGACAAAATTCAAATGGCAAGGAAACTGGGAGGACAGCTCTCTTGCAAAGAAATATTTGAGATGTTGAAATAAATTTGATGAATGTTGAATACTGTCTGTTAAAAATCTCTCTGCTAGTAACTGTTTAGAGTTATTTCAAAATAGGTCTTGCTTTGATGATAAAAAGAATACTTATGTCTACCTTCACCCAATTAATGAACTCTTTAACGTAGGAATCCCTAACATTTCAAGTTTAAAATGCAGAAAATCAAGATTTCTAATCAGTGAAAAAACTACACAGAAAAACCTTTGCAAGTTCATTCTGGTAGGTCTTAAAACATACAGAAGATGCCACATTTGTTAATTGCCTCATAACAGATACATTTTTAAACCACACTACGTAATCATGGAGTTTGAACTTAAATTATGACATAGAAAAACCTGTACAATTTTTTATTTATCTAGATAAGTGTGTACCACATACTAAATTTTTATATTATTTACATTGAAGAAATTACATTTCAGTTATCACTAAATTACAGTCAAACAAAAATACAGGTTAATGACTTTTGAGAGGCATATCACTCTAATGCAAATACCACTAGTCTACTGTTCCTTGGTCACAGAACCCTCCGTATCAAATGCGGACTGGGTTAGACTCAGAAGGAGAAGCAATGAGAAAACAGTCTTCTGTCTTCCTGCCTTCAGCAGCCCAACCACTGTCCCTCTGCCTTTTAGGGGAGGGGATTCATCTGGAACAATTGAACTTAAACTTCCTCCCCATAAGTAACTGTGTACACAGTTTCTTATTAGGACCCTAAATCATGCTATTGTCTTCACTGCATTTAAACGTTAATTTCTAACACCCAGCTAACTTTATGGAACTAGCCTCTGCTTATTTTCATCCAAACTTCTGATTTTTAAAAATCTCAGTCCTGCAGAAAATTGAAAGAGTCTTCACCCAGACTGACAACTCTCTACATCTACATTCTCTTGGCCACATCTGCGTTCTCCATCTTCCACCAAGACTACCACATGGGATATGTCCTTTGTGAACCTCAGTTTGGGAGACTGAATAGCATAAAGTCACTGAAACCAATCAACTATTCTTGTGCTTATTTTATGTATCCACAGTCTAGCTGTAAAGTGGAGAATGATTTGGATTGACAGAGGGGGGCAGTGGGGTTAAACGATTGGACTTAAGTTCCACTCCACATTTATTTGATTCTCTTTTATAAATGTGTGAAATGCTTCATCTGCATTTACTATTCCACTGCATATATTTAATGAGTTTATTACTTTTGCTTATTACAGATAGCCTGGAAAATTTGACTATTTATCTTCCCTTATGCTCTTTAAAAAGTGATTAAATTAAAACACACATGGAAATTGTTGTTATGTCATCAGATACACTGATTATTCATCCCCAGTTTGCTTTAGTTAAACGCTGCAAGGAGATCCAACCAGTCCATCCTAAAGGAAATCAGTCCTGAATATTCATGGGAAGGATTGATGTTGAAGCTGAAACTCCAATACTTTAGCCACCTGATGCAAAGAACTGATTCATTAGAAAAGACCCTGATGCTGGGAAAGACTGAAGGCAGGAGGAGAAGGGGATGACAGAGGATGAGATGGTTGGAGAGCATCACTGACTCAATGAACTTGAGTTTGAGCAAGCCCTGGGAGTTGGTGATGGACAGGGAAGCCTGGAGTGCTGCAGTCCATGGGGCTGCAAAGAATAGGACACAACTGAGCGACTAAACTGAACTGTAAAGTAGAATATATGACAATCAAAATAGTGCTTTCTGAAATGTGTCCTTCAAAAATGCTTATTCCTAAAGACAATAGTATTCCCTGGAGAAAAATAAAAAATAATTCAGAAGATAAAATTTTATTAACTCCATTTTTTCCCTAGAAGATCTGAAGGACATTCTTTGTCTGGTTTCATTCATATCAGCTGATAATTGAACACCCCAAGTATCACATTTTATAAATTCTGGAACAACTTTACAAGATATAGAGTTTATGATAAACACAAGTTGATAATTTGTTTACGGTTTAAATGAGAAAAAAAAAGCAATGGAAACATGTAACACAGAAGGGAAAGTGAAGATTTTGGAACTATGGAAACTAACAGCTGACTTAGTTGCTTATTAACTGAGTGAACTTAGGCAAATTACTTAGCCTCGTTTTACTTCAGCTCTTAAATCCATGAATTGAGAGAAATGATCTTAATCTAAGTATCAAGGTTTTATTGCGATACAGTAGTTACCCCACTCCAGTACTCTTGCCTGGAAAATCCCATGGACGGAGGAGCTTGGTGGGTTGCAGTCCATGGGGTCGCTAAGAGTCGGACACGACTGAGCGACTTCACTTCACTTTTCACTTTCATGCATTGGAGAAGGAAATGGCAACCCGCTCCAGTGTTCTTGCCTGGAGAATCCCAGGGGCAGGGGAGCCTGGTGGGCTGCCGTCTATGGGGTCGCACAGAGTCGGATACGACTGAAGCGACTTAGCAGCAGCAGCAGTTAGTGATAACAACAGCTAGCATTTCTCAAGCACTTATAATGTGCCAAGGTTTATATACATTTTCTCCTCTAATTCTCTCAGATGTTCTAGGAGGTCACTGTACTTGCTTCCCCTAATTCAGAGGAACAGAACTGAAGCTTTTAAGAGTTTATAGAATTTCTATTATTTCACACACTAGTAGAAAACAATCTGGGTTTAGCCATAAGATTACCAAAGTCTTTGATATGAGAATAAGAGCTCAAAAAATACTAAAAGGCTTAATATTTATAAGGCCATTTTATTTGCAAAACACGTTTACAGGCCATATCTGACCTAATTCTCATAGTAGCCTTGCAAGATAAGTTTGATGCCCATTTTACAGAAAAGGGAGTTGAAGGACAGAGTTTGTGTTATTTTCAAGGTTGTTGAGAAACTACTTGCAAATAAATATATTAGCATATTTCTCTTAGCTATTTCCCTTTACATAAATATATTTACATAATTGCTTAAATTCTTCCTGCTAGGAATGTCCTTTTACACATGGTGAATATCTGCTAAAATAAAGAAGGAAATAGTATCCTAGAAGGAATCCCTACAAATGGCTGTTGCAAATAAACACAAAATTAGAAAAAGCATAAGCAAAATAAGGTCTGCTGCTGCTGCTGCTGCTAGGTTGCTTCTGTCATTTCCGACTCTGTGTGACCCCATAGATGGCAGCCCACCAGGCTCCTCTGTCCCTGGGATTCTCCAGGTAAGAATACTGGAGTGGGTTGCCATTTCCTTCTCCAATGCATGAAAGTGAAAAGTGAAAGTGAAGTCGCTCAGTCCTGCCTGACTCTTAGCGACCCCACAGACTGCTGCCTATCAGGCTCCTCTGTCCATGGGATTTTCCAGGCAAGAGTACTGGAGTGGGTTGCCATTGCCTTCTCCAAAATTAGGTCTGAGCTTTCTGCAAACTTAGACCAAAAAATGGGAGGTGAGGGAAGCAATGAGTTATCCAACTCTTAAAAACTATTTTAAGAAGGTTATCAGGACTAAGGTGTCCTGTGGTCCTATTCAACAACCAAGCCAATGAGTAGCAGTTTTAATTTTCTAGTTCATGTTCCTAAAATGTTCAAAGGCTTTTTTAAAGTTACTTTTATTTTGGGTTTTTGTTTTTTTTTTTTGCCCAGCCGAGCTCTTCATAGAA
The DNA here is from genome assembly GCF_002263795.3 of Bos taurus. Taxonomy (NCBI): domain Eukaryota; kingdom Metazoa; phylum Chordata; class Mammalia; order Artiodactyla; family Bovidae; genus Bos; species Bos taurus. The sequence goes on along the minus strand of NC_037355.1, from coordinate 12,284,586 downwards.
TCTTCGTTCCCTGACCAGGGATCAAATCCATGCCCACAGCAATGGCAGCATGCAGTCCTATCCCTAGACTGCCAGGGAATGTCCTCCCAAAGGCTTCTAATGAGCTTCTATTTTAATAAATATAAAATGTCATAAAAAATTCAAATATGCATGTTTTAGATATCTAACTGGTTATTAATGGTATTGTACTTTAAATCATTGTGTGAATAAGTCACAATCATTTTGTACCATCTTGGCAAACTGATGACAGAGTTCAGTGTATTCTATTTTATTCACTTGAGATACAGACTCTGGCCTGCCGAAAAATATGGTGCAAGGCATTAAACAGGTTGTCACTTTCCATTTCTCATAATAATTGTTTGTCTGCAATAATTTTGAAGCCATGCAGCACATTTTAGAAAAATAAATAAATTAAAGCCAGAGAAATAACTTTCCCTTTGTTTATGGCAGAAAACTGGGTTTGCAAGAGACACTGCTCTTCATGTAGTATAAATATTGTGAAATTCTTTAAGCTAAGCAAAAGTATTGCCCCTACCCATCCTTATCCAAGAATTTTTTTTTAAAGTACACAAGTTTTTCTAGATGTTCCATTAAGAGTTACAGTGATATGACATTTTCTGCCTTTTGATTTATATGTATTTTTAACTTACTGTTTATTTGTAAAGTCAATATATGAGTTAGAAGCCACTGAGACTCTTTCCCAAGTTTTAGACAAAATTTTATTTTTTAATAAGTATTTTAAAGAACTTTCAATTTGAATATTTAGCGTATTTTCAGGAAAATACATATAATTATCAAACATTGGCAACATTTTAAGCATTAAAATATGGCCAATGAATACACATATTGATAGAGAAAACCACCTGTACTTTCATGAGCATTTTATTTACTCACATTTCTTTTATATATTCAAAAATAGATGATGTTGATAAAGGGAAGTATTTGTAAGTTCTCAAAAAGTCAATGAAGTAATTTTATCTTCATTTTGAGGTGATATTGGGTATAGAGAAGATTTTGTGATAAATTGAGTCTTGCAAATTTCACATTTATAATTCTACAGTGGATCAACATGAAATAATGGAATACCTCCCTCTGAAAATTTTATTCTTGATCAAGTTTAATAGACAGTAGTCGGGTTTGAGAACTGAAATTAGTGATGCATGTAAAACACTTGGGTTCTGCACACGCCTGCTGCTGCCAAGTCGCTCAGTCGTGTCCGACTCTGTGCAACCCCATGGACTGCAGCCTACCAGGCTTCTCCGTCCATGGGATTCTCCAGGCAAGAACACTGGAGTGGGTTGACATTTCCTTCTCCAATGCATGAGAGTGGAAAGTGAAAGTGAAGTCACTCAGTTGTGTCTGACTCTTAGTGACCCCATGGACTGCAGCCCACCAGGCTCCTCCATCCATGGGGTTTTCTGGGCAACAGTACTGCAGTGGGGTGCCATTGCCTTCTCCCGGGTTCTGCACATAGAATATGCTTAAAATCTAGTTAGCTGTGAAAAGGGATCTCATGAAGAACTAGCAGCTTTCCCAATAAGACCAAGAACAATCCAAGGACACATCCTCCGACCACACATTTTTAATGTTCCATGGGAAGTTCTAGCTACTGCAATTTAAAAGAAAAGGAAATAAAAGGTATACAGATGGAGAAGGAAGAAATAAACTTGCTTTACATATGCCATGTAGGAAAGTGAAGTTGCTCAGTTGTGTCTGACTCTTTGTGACCCCATGGACTGTAGCCTACTGGGTTCCTCCATCCAAGGGATTTTCCAGGCAAGAATACTGGAGTGGGTGGCCATTTCCTTCTGTCTCCAGGAGACTTTCCTGACTCAGGGATGGAACCTGTGTCTCCCACTTTGTAGGCAGACACTTTACCATCTGAGCCATCAGGGAAGCCCATCTATGTAGTCTGTCCAACAGAATAATTTGATTTCTGAATAACAAGTGACTCTAGCAAGGTTGCAGAATTCAGGGTTAATACACAAGTCAATCATTTCCCTATACACCAGCAATGAACAAGTAGAATTTGAAGTACAAACAAAATTTACATTAACATCCAGAAATGAAAAGTTTTGGTATAAATTTATGTAAATCTGGTTCTACCTGAGAAAACCACAAAACTGGGTGAATGAAATAAGTAGAACAAATAGATATTTTATGTCATGGATTGGAAGAACCCATGTTTGTCATGATGTTAGCTCTTCCCAACTTGATCTATAGACTCAACACAATCCCAATCAAAATCCCAGCAAGTTATCTTATAGATACCATCAAACAGATTCTAAAGTTTACACAGTGAAAGGCTAAAGACACAGAATAGATAGCTAAATATTGAACAAAGTTGGAGAACTGACAACTACCTAACTTCAAGACTTAGTATAAAGCCAAAGTAATCAAGACAGTGTGGTATCTGAGAAAGAAAGAACAAATAGATCAATGGAACAGAATGCAGAGCCAAGCATTAGACTCACATATAGTCAACTGACCTTTCACAGAGGAGCAAAAGCAATACAATGCAGCAGAGACTGTCTTTTCAACAAATAGTGCTAGAACAACTAGGCATCCACATACAAAAAAAAAAAGAAAGAAAAAATCTAGACAGATTTTACACTCTTCACAAACACAAAATGGGTCACAGACCTAAATTTAATACACAATACTGTAAAATCCTAGAAGATAACATAGGAGAAAATCTAGATGATTTCAGGTATGGAAGTGACTTACTTTTTAGATAGGACGCCAATGGTATGATCCATGAAGAAATAATTGATAAGCACAACTTCATTAAAATTAAAGACTTTTGCTTTGTGAAAGGCCGCCAAGAGTATGAGAAGATAAATGACAGACTGGGAGAAGATGTTTGCAAAAGACACATCTGATAAAGCATTGTTTATCCAGAAAATACAAAACAAAAACAAAATAAAAAACCTCTTAAAATGCCAAATAAATGAAAATGAACAATGCAATTAAAAAAAATATATAGGCAAAAGACGGGAACAAACTCCTCACCAAAGAAGATACACAGATGGAAAATTAGCATATGGAAAGATGCTCAACATTCCACAAGATCGGGGAATTGCAAATTAAAACAAGATACACACCAATTAAAATAGCCAGAATCCACAAACACTGACAACACTAAATGCTGACAAGGATGTGCAGCAACAGAAAGTCTCATTCACTGCTGGCCGAGAATGCAAAACGGTACAACTGCTATTGGAAGGAGGCTTAGCAGTTTCTTACAAAACTAAACATACCCTTACAATGTGATCCACCACTAACTCTCCTTGGTATTAATCCACATCAGTTGAAAACTTACAACCATGAAAAAAATCTGTCCAAGAATGTTTACAGCAGCTTTATTCATAATTGTCATAACTTGGAAGCAACCAAAATGCTTTCAATAGATGAAATGTATCAATAAATTATGGTCTATCAGACAATGGAATATAATCCACTGCTTAAAAGAAATGAGCCATCAAACCAGGAAATGACTTGGAAGAATCTAAAATGTGTGTTATTAATTGAAGGAAACAAGTGAAAAGGCTACATACTGTATGACTTCAACTATATTGCATTTTTGAAAGAGTAAAACTATAGACACCAAAATTATTTGTGCTTATTGGGGTTAGATGGGAGTGAAAGATGAATAGGCCAAGCACAGAGGATTTTTAGGGCAGTGGAATTGCTCTCTAGGATATTTAACGGTGAATAAATTACACACTTGTCAAAACCCACAGAACATATAATTTCAACAGTAAACTCTAATGTAAACCAAGGACTTTGTGTGATAATGAATAAGTGTCCATGTAGGTTCATTAACTGCAATCAATATACTGCTCTCATGGGGAATGTTGATAATGTTAGAGAAGGGTGAGGGGTATGGGAGACCCTCTGTATTGTCCCTTCAATTTTGCTGTGAACCTAAAACTTCTTTAAAAAATAAAATCGAATTAAAAAAAACCCAGCGCCTCGAAGTAAGCTGTACTTTACTTTAAGATACAATTTCCAAAGGTATCTTTATTATCATTCACAAAAGAAATTCCAACTGAAATAAGTAAATAATGTGTCTGCTCCAGAAGAATATAAATGCTGTGATAGCGGGAAGTTTATTAACAACTAAATAAACCAAAATATTGTGCCCAGAACAGTACCTGCCCACTGTCATGAATATTTGTGAAACAGTTAATTGACCAGATTAATTAATATCTTACAAACGGGGTAAATGACTTATAAAAAGATAACTTAAAAATTTAGAATTTTGAATATCTACCTCATAGAAAATGTTCTATTTCCAATTGTTAGAAAGTTTGTAGAAAATAGGGAGGAAAGAAAAAAACCCAGCATCAATTTAAATAATGATAGACATTTAAATAAATGTTATTTAGAAAAACAAAGACAAAATTAAGAGAGATAGATTTAAGCTAATTTAATCAATACAAAACAAAACATGCATCAAGTTAAGATGGCAAAAGTCTAACTATATGCTCTTTTTGTTATCTTCTATAGTATTTTTACAATACCTATAGAAAGTCTAAAACATATCATTGGAAAATCAGCTTGTATTGGATTAACTTCCCCAATATAGATTTCTGATTTCAGAAGTATGACCTAAAATGGAAGATCCCTTTTGATATAAAATACCTATCAATGCTGGAAAGGGCACGAGAATGTGCATCACTCAACTGCATGGCTCCCCTTACAACAACATGAGAGAGTCACCAGAGCCAAGGGTGGAATGGGACTCTGACAGCCAATTTCTGGGATGCTGCAGAACCATAGAAACTCAGAGATAGAGACCTGCCTCACTGTTCAACCAAGAGTTTTGATTCTAATAGTTTCTTCTTGGGGAAAGAGGTTAAGCCTTGGAGTCAAATAAAATGCAGAACTGACACATTCACATTTAGCTAGGTCCTTTAGAGGACTGAAAACACCTTTAAGAAAACAGGGCACCAGAAAAAAAAAAAAATGTCTATTAGCAGAGGAATGTGGAAGAGGAAGAGGTGGGAAGGGGAAGGAAGGGAGGGAGGGAAGAAGGCAAGAGAGGGAGGGAAGGTTGGAGGAAGGGAGGAAGGGAAAAAAAGAAAGCAACTATAAGTTTCTAAGGAGAATAAACACCCTGAAATTATTACCAAACAGTAGTGGAGTCAATAAGAGACTGAGAAGGGGTTGGAGGGGGGTGATCAAGGAAACAGTTCTGAGGCTCAAGCCTCTGCTACTTCCTGCACCTGGACTTTTAGTCACTTTCCCATATATCTCTGAAATAGATTAGGCATTCAGGCAAAGTTTGTTGAGTTGAATTGAAATCCTTTAGCTATCAGCAGAGCTCAGACAGCCCCCACAACTGCACGCACCTTACTAGAGCTCTGAATCCTACCTGCAGCTTGAAAGCCTGGACTTGGCCATCCCAGTTTTTACATCACGACTGTTTTGAGAATAAACTAGGGTTTCCGCCAAAACAAGGCCCCCTTCCAGATTGGACTGTCTTTTGTTTGGATTCCTGTTTCTCACTTAACTCATCCTCCTTCCCTTCTGCTCACTTGTGAAGTCAATCTTTCACCTCTCAGGTTGGTTCCTCCCATCCAGTTACCTTGCCAAATCCTAGTCCAAATCCTCATCTCAAACAAGTTCCTTATTTCCCCTTTCTTCTCTCAGTCTTAACCCTGCAATCTACATACATATATCATAACCAATTAGTATTCCTATAATCTTTGCCTCTTTAAATGAATGAATTAAAATGTACTTGCAATAAAAATCTAGAGGTGTAATTTATTACAGTTTTGATTACAAAAAGTTTATTTTGCTTCCTTGAGCTATGGATGTGACAATGGCAGGATTTTAACTTTTATGTTCTCTCCCTCTTAACTTCTCATGAAACTTGTTTCATTCCAATAAAGAAATAAATGTGAACGTATCAGTCTGTGCTCCATGAAATCAAATTTAATAATAATATTTAATTTGTTGTCTGCCAAGCAAAAATTCTCCAAACTCTTCTCTCAGTATAATTCGGTCCAACTCCTAAGTAATTGAGTCTGACTTATTTTTTAAGTCTCCCGTGGTTGAAATCATTTAACAAAGTAAAGATAAAAATGGAATAGACATAGTTAATCTTTTTGGAAATTTATTTTTAAGGAGAAAAATAACTATAGAAATCAGACTTGACACTTTCATTTTTGAATCTTTTAAAATGCTTAATCTCACCAGAAGAAAATGAATTTATTCTCAGTTGCAGAGTCACCAAATTACAAAACAAATGATTAATCTCACCCTTATAACAATCTGATCTTAAATACATCTGTAATATAACCATTACGAGAAAAATGGGAACAGGAACCAACAACCTCACAGCTGTAGATGATTTATTTAATCTATATGCAATTAATTTTTCAAACATATTATCCATAGTATTAGAAGTATCATCCATAGTTTTAACCTATCCTCATAGTTGTTAATAAAATAAAACTGCATGGAATTAATTTGATCAATACCTCTCTCCAACATCTCACATCAGAGTGGAAAAGCTATAAAGACCAACCATATGATGCTCAACACTGAACACTTCAGTTAACTGTATATGGCACTTTCTTGGATTAAGCCTTTGGACATTTCACTCTACTCGCATAGAGCTGTTTCTCTCTCTCTAACATTCTATCTTTGCTCTAGCTTCATTTTGTTATTTTGGACTATTCTATCTCACCCCTAAGGTTTCATTATCCTTCATTTGCTAGGCAGTTTTCAACTACAGGCAGGAAAAAGCTGACTCAGATTAGCTGAAATTTACTATCTCACATTATAAGAAGTTGAGGGTGTTAGCCTGGGATGCAGGCACCATCCAATCCAATGATGCCACTAAAGATGCAGGTTCTCTTCATCTCTCAGCTGTGCCACTAGCTTCTCAGTGATGGTCACAGGTCAGCTGCAGCATTTTCATGCCTCAACACTCAGAGAAAGAAGAGGCAATGATTTCTTCCTATGTCTCCTTCTAATAAACAAGAAAACTTGGCAGACATCCCCAGCTGCCCCTTCTCATGTCTCATAGGCTTGGATTACTGTATTTCCTCTATACCAGTAATATTCTAAAAAATATTTTGTAGGAGAAATAACTGCCCTGCTTGGGTTTAAACTAATAATCTGGGAATAGGATATATTTTCACAAGTCAATCTCAATGAAAACTATCGCTTTTTCTATCATACCTCAGAATTCTTACACAGGATAAATAGCTTTTACTTCTTAAAACTTTTAAACTGTTGACTAAGCAAATAAAACCAGTTCATTCTGAAGGAGATCATTCCTGGGTATTCATTGGAAGGATTGATGCTAAAGCTGAAACTCCAGTACTTAGGCCACCTCATATGAAGAGTTGACTCACTGGAAAAGACCCTGATGCTGGGGGGGATTGGGGGCAGGAGGAGAAGGGGACGACAGAGGATGAGATGGTTGGATGGCATCACCGACTCAATGGACATGGGTTTGGGTGGACTCTGGGAGGCCTGGCATACTGCGATTTATGGGGTCACAAAGAGTCAGACACGACTGAGTGACTGAACTGAAGCAAATAAAACTCATGAATATATACAATTTCAAAGGAAAACGCATGTTCAGAAAGACACATTTTTATGTACTGAATTTATTCTAAAACATAAAGAAATACTTACTGCTGTTCTTATTGACAGTACCATGAATAAAGTTCAGAACAATATATCATCCAAGAACAAGCCTGCTTCTGCTACCTACAGTATAAACATTTCCCCATTAACAGCAATGGTTTCACACGATCTCAGAATTTTGTGAATTTCTGGCTGGAGTGGTTATGTGGAAACTAACTCCAGTTGCACCTTGAGGGAAATCTTTGCAAGTATTTTTCATACAGATTTTCCCAGACTCAAAAGCATGGATACTGGAAGAAAATTTCAGGTTAATTTCTTCTTTGGATAAATGAAAATATCCTATAAATGGGTATTCCCATTAGTGGAATTTATTAAACTGATTTCAAGATCATAATAGGATATGTAATTACTCAAGATAGGAATAAAACTACCATATGATCCAGCAATCCCATCACTGGGCACATACCCTGAGAAAATCATAATTTAAAAAGCCATGTGTACCCCAGTGTTCACTGCAGCATTATTTACAATAGCCAGGACATGAAAGCAACATAGATGTCCATTGACAGGTGAATGGATCAAGTAGTTGTGGTATATATATACAATGGAATATTACTCGGCCATAAAATGGAGCAAATTTGAGTGAGCTGAACTAGTAGATGAACCTAGAGCTTGTTATATAGAGTGAAGTTGGAAAGATAAAACCAAGTATTAAATCTTAACACATATGTTTGTAATCTAGAAAAACGGTACAGATGAAGCTATTTGCAAGGCAGGAATCGAGATGCAGACATAGAGAACAGACTTGTAGACACAGCATGGGAAGCAGAAGGTAGGACAAAGTGAGAGAGCAGCATTGAAACATATACATTACCATGTGTAAAACAGATAACTAGTGGGAAGTTTCTGTATAACACAGGGAGCTCAGCCTGGTGTTCTGTGAAACAGAGGGGCAGGAGGGAGGTTCAAAAGGGAGGGCATCAGTATATATACATATAGGCTTTCCTGGTGGCTCAGATAGTAAAGAATCTGACTGTAATGCAGGAGACCTGGGTTTGATCCCTGGGTCAGAAAGATACCCTGGAGAAGGAAATGGTAACCTATGCTAGTATTCTTGTCTGGAGAATTCCATGGACAGAGGAGCCTGGCGAGCTACAGTCCATGGGGTCACAAAGAGTCGGACATGAATAAATGACTAAAACACACACACACATACATATTATATAATATATATACACACACACATGCATACTTATGGCTGATTCACATTATTATACAGCAGAAACCAATACAACTTTGTAAAGCAATTACCCCTCAATTAAAAACAAATCTTTTTTTAAAAGTTTAAAAATTTTGCTGAAACATATCTAAGAAGAGAGGGTGATAAGAAAGAATATCTTTCAAGAAATAATATTCATCAAATATATTTATTCTTCTCCTGAATATTTTTACTGGGTGGTTTAGTTAAATCAAGAAAGTTAACTAGTAGCTCAATTTGAAAAACTTGTGTTGAAACTAAAGTGACAAATTCCTTATCACTAATATACTTGGTTCAGAGAGAGTGATTTAAGTGTTTATTGCACCAGAGCAATTTTACACAGTGTGAGGTGAAGGCCCAGTTTAACTGTTCATCCAGCGTATTTATTTGGGATTGTTTCCTTTGAAATAAAATACCGCTTCTTCTAGTTTTCTCCACTGCTGACAATTCAGGAAAAGCTGATTTTTTTCTCCCACATTTTTCAAACCATCAATCTCACAGCATAGAGCTGCAAGGGCCCTCAGGTGTACACTGTTCGACAGATGAAAAAGCCAAAGTTGAAGGAGATTGAGTGACTTGTCCTTTATCACAATACAAGTCACAGCTAGCACCGGGTTTATAACAGAGCTTATGTGATATTTGCTTCATAGTTCAGCTCATCAGTAATTATATGCTGAAGACACACTATGTTAGAAACACTTGGCTAGGCTGTAGGACTGGTTATGGGTGCATCATACACATGCCTGTGCATTATGGACTTTACATGCAGATACAGTACTCTTGCCTGGAAAATCCCACGGACGGAGGAGCCTGGGAGGCTGCAGTCCATGGGGTCGCACAGAGTCGGACACGACTGAAGAGACTTAGCAGCAGCAGCAGCAGCAACAGAGAGAATACAAAACGAAGAAGAAATATTTTAAGATAAATAAAAGAGCCTGCTCAGGTTCATACAGGATTAATTTGCAGATCGGTTGGGAAGTCCTTAGGTACTAATAATTTAGAGGAAGAAAGAGTCAGCTATGGAGCAGATAATTAAGTTTATAGGAAGAAGAACTTCGAAGAGGCATATTATGAAGAGCAATATACATATAGGTTAAGAGGGAGGGCTGAGCTCCTTATACTAAGAAAGAGGAAGAACACATTCAAAGGCTTCATACGGCACTAAGATTCTGGAGTCCCAGTGTTAGAACTGCGTGTTCTGCTGACTGACCTCAGCACAGGTTATGATGCAGGAGATCTGGATGGAGGCTTAGTAATCTGAATTTTAAACAAGCAGCCCAGGTGTCTTTAATAAACATCACATTTTTAGAGTACCCAAATATTAATTCCAAGACAATAAGGACCTCATCTACTTTGTCAAGGATTATACATATCCCATTGTATAAAAACTGTGCTAGCATCTAATAAATGTTTTTGGAATGACAGTGTGCACAGGAGACATGATTTAGAACATGATTAACATAATTCTTGTTGCTTTTGCTCGTAAGAGGACCTATAACACTTTGAACTTTCATGCTCTAAAAATAGTTACAAACACAAGAAACATTCTGGACCTCTTTGTAAGCTTCTATTCTTTTCCATAAGAATGTGCCAACTGAAATTGTAAATAGGAGGTTATTAGTGATTATACTTGAAGTGAAATCATAAGGCCAGATCATAAGTTAATCATAAGTAAAGTCGGGAGTCAGACTTTGGTGGGTTAAGAAAGAGACTAGGGACCATTTTTACCCTAAACCTCGTAGGATTAAAGAATACTGCAAGTATTAAATTGAGAACAACAAAAGCAAAAATAATAAAAACATGGCCAAAACAGAGGTGGTGTTAAAGTTAAAAAGATAAACAATAATAACAAAAACAACACAAGGGATTCATTCATGTCCATATTTGGTGCTTAGACATTTATATTTTAATGAGAACTTCTAACATTCATGATAATTCACTCAAATTCCAGAAAATATTGAGGTTCACAGTCTGAGATCCCATTTCATTGTACAGAATTACCCAACTTCATACAGCTCTTCCTTATTCCACTACCAACTACTCTGAAACTGAAAATGTGTAGCTTCACTTCCAATGTATCTCTGAATACTAACCTGGGGAGATCTGATCTAATTCTTTTCTTTGGAAAGTAAATTTGAATAAAACAGATAGTCACTTCCAATGAGTCTCCAAGATTTACAAGAGAGGCTTGTCTAGTATCACTGTTTCTGGGCAGTCTTCTTCTGTCTTCTCAGTCAGAATTAATATTCTCAGCCTCAGGCTCTGTAACTTATACTTGAAATAATTACGGCATTCTGCCTTGTATTCTTATCAGTCATATACCACAGAGATTTTCTCAACAGTGTCTATGATTTATCACTTAAATCTCTGCTTTTTTTTCATAGGCACAAAGCTCCTACTTCCAGGGACTTTTACATAAGTCATAGGGATATTCCCCTCACATCCTAAACCCCAGAAGTCCAAAACAGAGTTTATCTTTTTCACTCTACTGCCTGTTCTTCCACAGTCCAACGAGCACAATCGTGCTTGACATACAAAAATAAATGGGACAAATTCCCCAAATGTCTGCGTTTTAGTCTATTCACATACTGGCCCATAAAAATAATATTGAAAATATAATACAGCAAACAAGTAGACCAGGTAAAAGTGCTTTGCTTTCATCTTCCTCATAGCATCATTACTATCATTGTCATTATCATCACAACAGCTACTGATTTCTTACTACATCTCACGCACTTTGCCATATATTAATTCCAGTTATTACCAGAGCATTGAGAGGAAAATACTAGTATGATTCCCAATTTCAAAGCTGAAGAAACCAAGGCTAAGAATTTTCAAAAGGTCAGTAACTTTTCCCAAATAGAGACTTGGTAAACAGTGAAATCTTCAGTTATTATTGAACAATGATCTATTAATATTATCAATTATAACATCATATGGTATAGTATTTACTATACTCTAAGTATTAACTATGTGTTAATAATTAATATTATATAATACATGATAAATATTAAATTATATATAAATATAAAATGTAGATGAGTTTAATATAGATTGATAATGATTAATTAATAAAGATTAAAACTATTTAATTATCATTAAACACCATTATAACACAGTTATTGAACAATAACAATCCATTCTCTTAGTTTGGGCAGGGCTCACTGGGGATGGCTCATCTCCACTGGAGCATCTCCATGGAGGACTGGAGGAGCCACATTTACGGTGTCTCACTCACAGGGCCAGCATATTGGTTGCCAACTGTGAACTTAGTGGAGGTTGAAGGCAAGGGGTCTTGCTTCCTCTCCACGTGGGTTTCATCTTAGGCTGCCTTGGGGCTCCTTCACAGCCCAATAGGCAGATTCCTAGTATGAGCATTTCAAGAGACCAAGATGGCAGCGCGTGTCATTTTTATGCTGGGTCTCTGAAGTTATCTCCACTCTATCCACTGGCCAAAGCAGTGACAAAGATCTCCTCAGGTGCAAGGGAAGAGACACAAACTCTGCCCTGAGATGGTGCTGGCAGTGGTGGAGTTCAAGAAGAGCACAGGGGATGGAGACAGCTTTCCTTCTCTCATTTAAAAACACAATCTTTCACCCTATCTTGCACATTAAAGTCCCAATTTACCTTTCCTCCCACCCTCCAAGTCACTGAAAGCTCCATGTTACAGCCTTACATATCTCAACAGTGTTTCCTTTGCCTAACACATAACACGTATTCTATATGTGCTTACTGAATGAGGTCATGAGTAACTAACTCATCCCTCTTCCTTAAACATCTATCACATGTATCTCTTAAACGTGCTTTTGAATAATAACTCCTCTGAAGGGCTGATCTTTATCTTCCTGCTAGAAACAATCTCCCAGCCTGAACTATATAAGTTCTTTATTTATACCTAAATGGCAATCCACTCCAGTGTTCTTGCCTGGAGAATCCCAGGGACGGGGGAGCCTGGTGGGCTGCCGTCTATGGGGTCGCACAGAGTCAGACATGACTGAAGCGACTTAGCAGCAGCAAACACACGTGATGGGAATACCGGACCACCTGACCTGCCTCTTGAGAAATCTATATGCAAGTAGGAAGCAACAGTTAGAACTGGACATGGAACAACAGACTGGTTCCAAATAGGAAAAGGAGTACATCAAGGCTGTATACTGTCACCCTGCTTATTTAACTTATACACAGAGTACATCATGAGAAACACTGGGCTGAAAGAAGCACAAGCTGGAATCAAGATTGCTGGGAGAAATATCAATAACCTCAGATATGCAGATGATACCACCCTTATGGCAGTAAGTGAAGAGGAACTCAAAAGCCTCTTGATGAAAGTGAAAGACGAGAGTGAAAAAGTTGGCTTAAAGCTCAACATTCAGAAAAGGAAGATCATGGCATCCGGTCCCATCACTTCATGGGAAATAGATGGGGAAACAGTGGAAACAGTGTCAGACTTTATTTTTTTGGGCTCCAAAATCACTGCAGATGGTGACTGCAGCCATGAAATTAAAAGACACTTACTCCTTGGAAGAAAAGTTATGACCAACCTAGATAGCATATTGAAAACCGGAGACATTACTTTGCTGACAAAGGTCCATCTAATCAAGTCTATGGTTTTTCCAGTGGTCATGTATGGATGCACGAGTTGGACTGTGAAGAAGGCTATGTGCCGAAGAATTGATGCTTTTGAACTGTGGTGTTGGAGAAGACTCTTGAGAGTCCCTTGGACTGCAAGGAGATCCAACCAGTCCATTCTGAAGGAGATCAGCCCTGGGTGTTCTTTGGAAGGAATGATGCTAAAGCTGAAACTCCAGTACTTTGGCCACCTCATGCAAAGAGTTGACTCATTGGAAAAAATTCTGATGCTGGGAGGGATTGGGGGCAGGAGGAGAAGGGGACAACAGAGGATGAGATGGCTGGGTGGCATCACCGACTCAATGGATGTGAGTTTGAGTGAACTCCGGGCATTGGTGATGGACAGGGAGGCCTGGCGTGCTGTGATTCATGGGGTCGCAAAGAGTCGGACACGACTGAGTGACTGAATTGAACTAAACTGAAGCACACGTGATACTAGTGTGTAGTCTCCTAAATTCAGTAGTCAAATCATCGGACTATCCCAGTTAACAGACCAAGTTGAAGAGGATCCCACTTTGTTTCTAGTCATTCCTCAAAGTGATCTTCCCTATTACAGAGCTAGAAGATTCTAGCCATGAATGAAATTCAGTTTAAACAGTTCTTCAGTGCCTTTTGCATTGCTTGGTACTGAAGAGGTTACAAAGATAAAACTTTTTGAATGTATCTTTACATTTACTAGGGAAGGTGGATCTCCATACAAGTTCAGTTCAGTTGCTCAGTCTTGTCTGACTCTTTGCGACCCCATGGACTGCAGTACGCCAGGCCTCACTGTCCATCACCAACTCCCGGAGTTTACTCAAACATATGTTCAACTGAGTCAGTGATGCCATCCAACCATCTCATCCTCTATCGTCCCCTTCTCCTGTCTTCAATCTTTCCCAGCATCAGGGTCTTTTCAAATGGGGCTCTTCCCATCAGGTGGCCAACGTATTGGAGTTTCAGCTGCAGCATCAGTCCTTCCAGTGAATATTCAGGACTGATTTCCTTTAGGATGGACTGGTTGGGTCTCCTTGCAGTCCAAGGGACCCTGAAGAGTCTTCTCCAACACCAAAGTTCAAAAGTATCAGTTCTTTGGTGCTCAGATTTCTTTATAGTCCAACTCTCACATCCATACGTGGCTACTGGAAAAACCATAGCTTTGACTAGATGGACCTTTGTTGACAAAGTAATGTCTGCTTTTTAATACGCTGTCTAGTTTGGTAATAGCTTTTCTTCCAAGGAGCAAGCGTCTTTTAATTTCATGGCTGCAGTCACCATCTGCAGTGATTTTGGAGCCCAAAATAATAAAGTCTGCCACTGTTTCCACATACAAGAGATCTCCATACAAGAGACTGTGCTAAAGAAACAGACACAGCATATGGAGAAAGTAGGGATCAAACTATGTCTGAGGTGTAATTGCATAGTACGTTGTAAGTGTCTAGAAGCTGAAGCTTATTTATTGAAGTTTTATTAGCTATCTGCTCTCCAGCAAGACAAGAGGAAAAAGATACATTTTACATGCAGCTCTTAGAAATTAGTTTATACACAAAATACATAAATTTTTGCTAAACACCTACATTTCAGCTCATGATACTAAGGTGTTGTCTATTATAGCATGGATGAACAATTTATTAGTCACTCAGAGAAAGACAGTTTTCTTAAAAATTTTCTCAAAATCTACACTTACAATTTATATTTCCTTATTCTGCTTATTAATAAAGCAACCTTTGGTCTTTTTTGGGTCCACCTGCTCTTTAGAAAACTTACGATTACACACACACAAAAAGAGATGTAAGGATTCAACTGGGTGAAATTTAATTTTATTTAAATATATTTATCAAGGAATAAATTATTTCTTGCAATCTATTTTTGCACTTATTAGGTTATCTTGAATAATAAATACAATAAGTACAAAAGTCAAGAATATGTAAGACTAATAATTAAAACTTAATATTCTAGGTATTTCAAAATCTCTAAATCTTTGACATCTTCTAAGTTTAATTCTTATTGTATATAGTACAACTTCACACTCACAGGATTTTTAGTTCCACCAGGCAAATGTCTTGATATGGGCATATATGTGATTAATTAAAGGTTGAATAAGGCATTGTATAATCCAACAATGCTCAATGCCTATATCTGACTAGCAGTTTTCATTACTGACCTCAATCTTTTTTCCATTTGCAGCCTATGAAGACATTCATAGCAGTAAATTACTAAGACATGTTTATATCAGTTCGTGTAATAAATAGCTCTACCTTAGTTGTTCCCATGCTGCTCAGACAGGCCTGATTCATAACCTAAGAAACTCAAGCACTTTTCCACGGGAGATCTAGTGAGTGGCATGGTGAGTTTCCTGGTCTAGCACCATGGCCACATCCCTCTAACTGGTTGCCGTCTCTGTTATTCCAGTTGTTTTCAATGATTTACATATCACTCAAAGCTCGTTTCTCAATTTGGTTCATCTCAAAGCATTGGTGATGGGCCTCATTCCTTGCTAGGTGCTTCACCATTTCTCTGGGCTGGCCTCACGTGTGTGTGCTCAGTTGTTCAGTCATGTCCAGCTCTTTGCGACCCCATGGACTGTAGCCTGCCAGGCTCTTCTGTCCATGGGATTTCCCAGGCAAGAATACCAGAATGGGTTGCCATTTCCTCCTCCAGGGGATCTTCCCAACCCAGGGATTGAACCTGCACTTCCTGCATTGGCAGGGAGATTCTTTACCACCGAGCCAGCTGGAAAGCCTGTTGTGACCTCAAACTGCCATTTTATTACACCTCTCTCTTATCAGTTCGGACAGAGGAGCCTGGCAGGCTACAGTCCATGTGGTCACAGAGTCAAACATGATTGAGTGACTAACAACAACCTATCACTTGAAGCAAAAGAAAGCACAGACAAAAGTAAGTTTTATACATAAAGTATTATAGATTTGTAATCTCTCTCCACTTTTCATTATTCTTTAAAGACAGAAACTTCCAGACAAGGAAAGGAAGACCTCACAAGAACATTGTGCTCTACTGCTTCCTCATCCAAGTAACATAGTGGGGAAAAGCTCATGAACAAGCAAAGGACTAAGAAGCACAGGCAGACATTCAATCGACATCCTCAGTGTGTTAATGATGCCTCACCTCTGGTGCTGCCCTCCCCACTCTCTACCCATTATTACCATCCTATGGAAATTCGCTTAATAATGCATTTATTGATATATTTTTTCCAAATTCTGTTAAGCTAGGATGTATATTAATATTCCTACAATCCCTGGAAAACACGGGATAAAAGGAAAAGTAATTGCAAAAGCCAGGCCTTGAGCCCTTATCCCAAAGCAACCAGACTGATCCAGATATCATCACCAACGATCTTCCACAAAATTATCATCACTTCACATTCCTTGGAATAATATTTCTCTGTTAGTTTACTCTCCAAAAACAAGATCCTGGTGACCATTTTCAATACACCATTTTTTGGAACTTCAATGCGACTGTGTTTTCTGGGTCTGCCTAGTTATTTTAGCATACACGCAAACCAGAATATTCCTCACAAAAAGTATAAAGGGTCAAGTCTAGCAAATGTATACACACATGCAGATAAGAGGACTGGCCAGGAAAAGTGGAATTTTCTAAAGCAATGCTGAGGCAGAGAGAATGGATTCAGTAGCAGCTTCTCCACAGAGAACATGAGGGGTTCATCAGAACAAGACCCTGAATGAAGAAGGTTAAAGAAAAAATAAAATGTAAACAAAACTTCAGAGTATATACTTTTGGCTGACATATAAAAATTGTGTGATATTATATTAAAATGCATTATCTGTGTTGGGTAATTGTAAATATCAGTTCAAGGAGTTTCCCAGAATTAATTTATGGTATAATCTGGAGGAAAAAAGAGACAAGAGTTGTCACTGCAGGAAAGTCATTATATGCATATTTGCTTTATACACATATATGTATATATCATCTGTTATGCAGATAATAATATCTTCTTCAATCTCTAAAATAATCTTCATGGTAAATATTATACATATTTTACAAGTAAAGAAACAGGCTTAGTAAGATAAACTCATACAACTAGCAAGTGTAGGGCTGTAATTTGAATGTAGACAATCAGTTCTGTCCCTCTAAGCCTTGTAATTTCAACACATGGAATGGAAACAATATTTCCACTCTAGCCTACCCTCAGATGACACCATGATGCTGTTTTCATCTGACTTGTGCCTTCAGTGATATCTGCATCTATGCTATGCTATGCTATGCTAAGTCACTTCAGTCGTGTCTGACTCTGTGTGACCCCATAGACGGCAGCCACCAGGCTCCCCCGTCCCTGGGATTTTCCAGGCAAGAACACTGGAGTGGGTTGCCATTTCCTTCTCCAATGCATGAAAGTGAAAAGTGAAAGCAAAGTCGCTCAGTCTGTCCGACTCTTAGCGACCCCATGGACTGCAGCCTACCAGGCTCTTCCATCCATGGGATTTTCCAGGCAAGAGTACTGGAGTGGGGTACCATTGCCTTCTCCGATCTGCATCTATAAACCCAAGAAAAAGTGACATATAGAATGACATCAGAAAATTATGCACAGTGGAGGCATTATTTCAGTGAATGCATAAAAGATGATGAACATTCTTAGATTCCAACACAGCACAGATCTAGGCACTGGTAGTTAACAGGAAACATTGCTACAGAATGCTTGGTCCCTCTGACATCCCCAAAATAGTAGATATATTCTCCACCCCTCTGGCCTCATAATCCTAGTTACTTTATAGGTTGACAAAAGTAAGGAGAGGTGGGTTAAGAGCTAGAAGTATGCATACCTTCAGGTAAAAGAAGGAAATCCAAGACAGGGTGTGCAGGAATGAACAAAAACAACAGCAGCAGCACAATGATCATTAATAACAATAACTAATACATATTGAATGCTTAGTATGTGTTGGAAACTTTACATGTACTTGTTGATTGATTGCTCAGTATTCTGTAACAGCAAATATTACTACCATGTCCATTTTATACATGAGGGATCTGAAGCTGAGTGTGACTGGTCTGAGGGCTCACAGCTGGTGATGAGCAAAATCAGGTTCAAAGGGAGGTAGATTATCTCCCAAGTGGGATCTACATTCTCCAGTGACCACAGAGAGCCTAAGTCCCACCACAGAACAGGTCAGGAGAGGTGAACAGAAGTATTTCAGAGGTGAGAATAAGAGAATGGTTCAATGAAAAGATCAAATTTGCACAACGGGGGAAGTGGTAAGGAGGGTTGTAGCTAAAAAGAAGATAAATTAAAAGGAAGAGAGCCAGGGTTCAAGTCCACTGCCTATTTCTTGAGCTGCTTTCTTCATCTTAGCTTTTGCCTAAGAGTTGATGGTTTAATGCACAGAAAACCCAGATATCTACATGAATTCCAATGAGTTTAATTCTAAGAACAATGACATAACCTTCCTTTTTGTGAGTATCACAGCTGGTAGACAAACTCAGTAACAATACATGAAGCAATATAAATACTGAGACCTGAACCGACTATCTGTATTTTGCAAAACAGCAAGCAGAGCCACTAAGAATTTTGTCTCATTAGAATAAAAGCTGTGATATGAGACACTGACTGCTTCAGTCTAGATAGACATGGAAGATGAAACAGTGAAATATGTCAAAGAATGCTTTAATACAAGATGATTTTACAAAAAAAAAGGCCCAGGGAGGAACCGAGACAAAGAAATTGTTTGTATCTATTGATATTTTGAAAAAAGTATGTTTTCTAAGGAGGAGATGAAGCAAAAATGTAAACTATGCAAAATATCTTTAGTAACTTATTTTAGTAATATCTAGTAACTTATAACATATATCCAAGCCTATGCCCCAACGAGTAACACTAAAGAAGCTGAAGTTGAACAGTTGTATGAAGACCTACAAGACCTCTCAGAACTAACACCCAAAAAAGATGTCCTTTTCATTATACGGGACTGGAATGCAAAAGTAGGAAGTCAAGAAACACCTGGAGTAACAGGCAAATTTGGCCTAGGAGTACAGAATGAAGCAGGGCAAAGATTAATAGACCTTTGCTAAGAGAACACACTGGTCATAGCAAACACCCTCTTCCAACAACACAAGAGAAGACTCTACACATGGACATCACCAGATGGTCAACACCAAAATCAGACTGATTATATTCTTTGCAGCCAAAGATAGAGAAGCTCTATGCAGTCAGCAAAGACAAGACTGGGAGCTGACTGTGGCTCAGATCATGAACTCCTTATTGCCAAACTCAGACTGAAATTGAAGAAAGTAGGGAAAGCCACTAGACCATTCAGGTATGACCTAAATCAAATCCCTTATGATTATACAGTGGAAGTGAGAAATAGATTTAAGGGACTAGATCTGATAGACAGAGTGCCTGAAGAACTATGGATGGAGGTTCATGACACTGTACAGGAGACAGGGATCAAGACCATCAAAGAAATGCAAAAAAGCAAAATGGCTGTCTGGGGAGGCCTTACAAATAGCTGTGAAAAGAAGAGAAGTGAAAAGCAAAGGAGAAAAGGAAAGATAGAAGCATCTGAATGCAGAGTTCCAAAGAATAGCAAGGAGAGATAAGAAAGCCTTCCTCATCAATCAATGCAAAGAAATAGAGGAAAACAACAGAATGGGAAAGACAAGAGATCTCTTCAAGAATATTAGAGATACCAAGGGAACATTTCATGCAAAGATGAGCTCGATAAAGGACAGAAATGGTATGGACCTAACAGAAGCAGTAGATATTAAGAAGAGGTGGCAAGAATACATAGAAGAACCATACAAAAAAGATCTTCATGACCCAGATAATCACGATGGTGTGATCACTGACCTAGAGCCAGACATCCTGGAATGTGAAGTTAAATGAGCTTAGAAAGCAATCCCACTGCTGGGCATACACACTGAGGAAACCAGAAGGGAAAGAGACACGTGTACCCCAATGTTCATCGCAGCACTGTTTATAATAGCCAGGACATGGAAGCAACCTAGATGCCCATCACAGATGAATGGATAAGAAAGCTGTGGTACATATATACAATGGAGTATTACTCAGCCATTAAAAAGAATTCATTTGAATCAGTTCTAATGAGGTGGATGAAACTGGAGCCTATTATACAGAGTGAAGTAAGCCAGAAGGAAAAACACCAATACAGTATACTAACACATATATATGGAATTTAGAAAGATGATAACAATAACCCTGTGTACGAGACAGCAAAAGAGACACTGATGTATGGAACAGTCTTATGGACTCTGAGGGAGAGGGAGAGGGTGGGAAGATTTGGGAGAATGGCATTGAAACATGTAAAATATCATGTATGAAACGAGATGCCAGTCCAGGTTCAATGCACGATACTGGATTCTTGGGGCTAGTGCACTGGGACGACCCAGAGGGATGGTATGCGGAGGGAGGAGGGAGGAGGATTCAGGATGGGGAGCACATGTATACCTGTGATGGATTCATTTTGATATTTGGCAAAACTAATACAATTATGTAAAGTTTAAAAATAAAATAAAATTAAAAAAAAAAATTAAAAAAAAAATAAAATCAATCCAAAGAGAAAAAAAAAAAAAAGAAAGCATCACTACGAACAAAGCTAGTGGAGGTGATGGAATTCCAGTTGAGCTATTCCAAATCCTGAAAGATGATGCTGTGAAAGTGCTGCACTCAATATGCCAGCAAATTTGGAAACTCAGCAGTGGCCACAGGACTGGAAAAGGTCAGTTTTCATTCTAATCTAAAAGAAAGGCAATGCCAAAGATTGGTCAAACTACCACACAATTGCACTCATCTCACACGCCAGCAAAGTAATGCTCAAAATTCTCCAAGCCAGGCTTCAGTAATACGTGAACCGCGAACTTCCTGATGTTCAAGCTGGTTTTAGAAAAGGCAGAGGAACCAGAGATCAAATTGGCAACACCCACTGGATCATTGAAAAAACAAGAGAGTTCCAGAAAAAATCTATTTCTGCTTTACTGACTATGCCAAAGCCTTTGACTGTGTGGATCACAATAAACTGTGGAAAATTCTAAAAGAGATGGGAATACCAGAGCATCTGACCTGCCTCTTGAGAAACCTATATGCAGGTCAGGAAGCAACAGTTAGAACTGGACACGGGAACAACAGACTGGTTCCAAATAGGAAAAGCAGTACATCAAGGCTGTATATTGTCACCCTGCTTATTTAACTTCTATGCAGAGTACACCATGAGAAATGCTGGACTGGAAGAAGCACAAGCTGGAATCAAGATTGCTGGGAGAAATATCAATAACCTCAGATATGCAGATGACACCACCCTTATGGCCGAAAGTGAAAAGGAACTAAAAAGCCTCTTGACGAAAGTGAAAGAGGAGAGTGAAAAAGTTGGCGTAAAGCTCAAAATACAGAAAACGAAGATCATGGCATCTGGTATTATCACTTCGTGGGAAATAGATGGGGAAACAATGGAAACAGTGTCAGACTTTATTTTTTTGGGCTCCAAAATCACTGCAGATGGTGACTGCAGCCATGAAATTAAAAGATGCTTACTCCTTGGAAGGAAAGTTATGACCAACCTAGACAGCATATTAAAAAGCAGATTCAGGATGGGGAGCACATGTATACCTGTGATGGATTCATTTTGATATTTGGCAAAACTAATACAATTATGTAAAGTTTAAAAAAAAAAAAAAAAAGCAGAGACATTACTTTGCCAACAAAGGTCTGTCTAGTCAAGGCAGAGACATTACTTTGCCAACAAAGGTCTGTCTAGTCAAGGCTATGGTTTTTCCAGTGGTCATGTATGGATGTGAGAGTTGGAGTGTGAAGAAGGCTGAGCACCAAATAATTGATGCTTTTGAACTGTGGTGTTGGAGAAGACTCTTGAGAGTCCCTTGGACTGCAAGGAGATCCAACCAGTCCATATTAAGGGAGATCAGTCCTGGGTGTTCATTGAAGGACTGATGCTAAAGCTGAAACTCCAATACTTTGGCCACCTCATGCGAAGAGTTGATTCATTGGAAAAGACCCTGATCCTGGAAGAGATTGGGGGCATGAGGAGAAGGGGATGACAGGATGAGATGGCTGGATGGCATCACTGACTCGATGGACGTGAGTCTCAGTGAACTCCAGGAGCTGGTGATGGACAGGGAGGCCTGGCATGCTGCGATTCATGGGGTCGCAAAGAGTTGGACACAACTGAGTGATTGAACTGAACTGAACATATATGTAGTAAATATCTACTATACGTTTGACATCAGGTTAACGGTCTACTGAAGTGAATGTAGCCTGAATTCAGCAAGGAGGAACTTATGTTTTTATCCTTAGTACACAGTCTGTATTTAAGAACCCTATTGGATACTATGAAACATCAGTAACCTGGATGAGTTGATTTAGACCATAAATAATACTAGGTTCAAATTCCCATTCCTCCTTAAACATAGTTACAATGTAAATCATATTCCAAGTTGGGGATTTTAATTTTCTGCTCAGTAAGAACCTATTAAGTAAATGTAAAGCTCTTACTTTTCTTAGTCTTAGTGCTTTTGAAATCCCTACTGTGTATTTGGAAGGAAGGAAGGGGAAGTCGCTCAGTCGCGTCCAATTCTTTGCGACCCCATGGACTGTAGCCCACCAGGCTCCTCCATCCATGGGTTTTCCAGGCAACAGTACTGGAGTGGGTTACCATTTCCTTCTCCAGGGGATCTTCCCCACCCAGGTTCGAACCGGGGTCTCCTGCATCGTAGGCAGACGCTTTACCAACTAAGCCACCAGGGAAGTCATGTGTTTGGAAGTCTATTCAAATAATTTTTAGTTATTTTTTTTAAACAAAGTTTTCAAGAAACTTCAATTGTAAGTAAATTTCCAGCTTATAAATATGTGGTAAGAGCAGCTCCCACAGAGATTAATTAAGCTGACATTTTTTCAGTACAGGATGGATAGGATATTTTTCTAAGATTCATCTAATAATTGGGTTTTAATTCAATGTGACAACCTGGCAAGTAAAGCCTGACCTACTGTATCTAGTTTAGCAACAAAAACTCATAGTAACTGGGGATCTTCTCCACATAGTAACTGGGGATCTTCCAGGTGGATCCAGAGGTCTTACTGAGAAACTGTATGGGTCATCTTGCATGAATCTCCATAAAAACAACACTCCATCAGCAATGCATAGCCCCATCAGATGTAGATTTCTAATATTTGATTACATGAAGCAATTCCTAATAGTCTTTTGTTTTAAATATTAGTGGTTCCCTGCAAAATCTTTTAATTACTAGACAAGGACCAAATCTGTGTTCCAGTTTTCAGTTTAGCTACTATCTCAACTGGAACTAGTTTTCTCAATTTTTGGAACCTCAGTTTCTTCACCTACACCCTGGGAGGCTTGCAATGATGAGTTTTGGGGACTATTACATTTCCTGAATAGTGTAATACTGGCGTTTTGAGGCAACTCGATAAATACTATCTGTCTTTTCAGATGAGTTTTGGACAAATGAACAGTAAGATCAGAGTCAGAATGTGGATGCTTTCATCCCCCTGAATGATAAAATTTGACCTGGAGAAGGGGCTAATTGAGGTTGACTTCACACACCTTGTTGCTGGCAGCCCTGGACCAGGCAGACTCCCTCTGCAAGGCAGGGGCTTTATCTCCCAGTTCACAGCTTGGCCCAGAGCAGCAACCACCCAGAAGGTTATTCTGCCCACATTTCTGCTAACTCACTTTCCCATGGATGGGTAGAGGAAAGTGTGAGAGACTATACTGAGGCCAAGTGTGTTTGGGCAAAAATGCCTTCCAAGGAATCAGGAGGAGAGAAGAAACAAATGTTAACACATCCAACTATGATTTTCCTATATCCAGCTATGAGACAGGAAGTCCTGAAAATACATTGAGGTTTAGATTACATTTATCACAGTGATGTAAGTGATACCCAGTATGAGAAGCTGGGATATTACTAACCTAAGGCATTTTTTCATACTCAAAAATTGTATCCTGCCTTTCTCTAGTACAAAGTATCTAGGCAAAGCTTGATGATCTTTATTTGCAACAAGATTACTGTTACAAAAATAGAATAGGACTAAACTGAAAATAAACACATCAATTTTAATATATCTCATACCAATTCTCATACCATCTCCTAACCTGCTATAGACTCTATGCTATAGACACTAATTTCTTACCAAATCTGAATTTTTTATGTCAAATGCAAAACAACTTATAAAGAAGAAATTGTAACATGTATAGAATAATCTACATCTTGCTTTCTTCCCTCTATAATTTGAAGACTGTCCTATATCAACATCTACAAAACTATCTAATTCTTAAGAACTACTTAGTCCAAAATATTGATTTACCATAATTCAATGTCTCTCCCATTAATGAACATCTAGGTGTAACGACTTTAATTTCAATACTACCTTTCAAAACTACACAAGTAGGAAATCTTCCTAAGGAATTTGACTGGAAAAGAGTTGAAGGAGATGTGCATTTCACATTTTGACAGTTAGCCAAGTTGCCTATCAATAGATCTGTTAACAATTAACACTCTCAATCAAGAGGCCATGAAGAGTGACCACTTATCAATTCCCTTATTATATTGAGACTTAACAAATATTTCAATCTTTGTCAATCTGGTTGTTTTAAAAGTACCTTATTTTAATGTGCATTTCTTAGTAATGAGGCTGAGCTTTCTTTCCCATATGGTTACTATCTACTTATTCATGTTTTTTTAATTGTGAGTTACTGTGAGCTGCCCTATACTTAATTTTCTATTGCAAGGTTTGTATTTCTTTGTATTTCAAGGATATTTCTCTTTTGTCTACTTGTTATTTTTTTTTTTTTTTGCAACTATTACATGGACATGTTTGTAATTTGACTTTGGATATATAGTAGTAAAGATTTTATTGAAAAGAATAATATTTCTCTTTTCTAGATTAAGAGCTAGAAATTTGATGTGGCTGATAAATTTGATGTTATCTTAGGTTCATTTTTCTAGTGTCTTTGTAAGGTTTCCTAAAATATTAATAGTAATTTGTTTTTTTGATTGGGGATTCAACGTAGTTATAGATAATTAATGAAGACTCGGTATTTTCACAATACCAAATCTTCCCATCTAAAAGCATGTTACACGTTTCCACGCATTCAGTCATTGCTTTATGCCAATAGTAGAGGTTTAAAGTTTTTCATGTTGTTCTTATACACTTAGACTGAATTTCTCCCCAGATGTTATCCTTTTTATTGACATTATACACAAGGGCTCTTCTTTCAAAATCAAAGTATTTATGTGTTGTGTGTATGAAAAAAATGTATTCTCTACAATGATTTTTAAAATCAGACCCTTTACTAAGTTGTCTTTTTTAAGAAATTTATTTTCACTGAGTTTTTCAGACTTATCATAGATATATTATCCGAAACTACTGATGATATTATAGACTATTTGAAAGGCTAATGAGATTTTTTTAAGTTTATATTCATTTGTTTATGGCTGTGCTGGGCCTTCGTTGCTTTTTCTAGCTGTGATGTGTGGGGGCTACCTCTTTGTTGCACTGTGCAGGCTTCTCACTGTGGTGGTTTCTCTTGTGGAGTACAAGCTCCAGAGTGCGCATGCTGAGTAAGTTGCAGCATAGAGCTTAGCTGCCCGGTGGCATGTGGAATCCTCCTGGACCAAGGACTGAACCCATGTTCCCTCCATTGGCAGGTGGATGTTTAACCACTGGAGCAGCAGGGAAGTCCGTGAGATTTTAACTGGGACTGGATGTTCATCTTAACTATCATGCAGAAAAATCATAGAAAATAGCTTTGTCTTTCTATCATACTTTACTGTTTTAAATTATGGCCTTTTTCTTACACTTAATTGGAATTTATTGATGCTACAAAATTAAAAATATGCATGGTTTCAGTTTTTCTTATTGGCTTTCAAATTTGAAAGGACGAAAGAGTAGTGTATCAATAACAAGAATTTGGTCTTCCTTGCCTTGGTTCGTACTGTTTTATCCAGTAAGTTCTGTCTAGACATCTGGAATTATGATACATGTCAAAATCCACAAATTTCAGTGAAAAAGAGCAAATGCTTCTTATTTAAAAAATTTTAGACCTATTTTTTGAGGTAATGCTTATCTATTTTATAATTTTCATGTCTTCATATTTTCATTCACTCAACATTGAATACTGCTGCTGCTAAGTTACTTCAGTCGTGTCCGACTCTGTGTGACCCCATAGACGTCAGCCCACCAGGCTCTCCCGCCCCTGGGATTCTCCACGCAAGAACACTGGAGTGGGTTGCCATTTCCTTCTCCAATGTATGAAAGTGAAAAAGTGAAAGTGAAGTCGCTCAGTCGTGTCCGACTCTTAGCGACCCCATGGGCTGCAGCCTACCAGGCTCCTCCATCCATGGGATTTTCTAGGCAAGAGTACTAGAGTGGGGTGCCATTGCCTTCTCCGATTATTGAATACAGGAGATGCAAAGAATGACATTTGAGCCCATTACCCAGGAATTTGCATCTTTCTAAGAAGGTAACCTCTTTGCTACAGTAGATATGGTAGAGGTGAGTGCTAAATCAAACCAAGAATCTTTTCTGGTGGTGATGATGACAAAGAATCAGAGAACAGAAAATTTGGGAACATAGAGGTACAGGGGGACATTCTAAGTCAGGAGTCAGTAAACTACATACAGCCTGCCAGCCATCTGTTTTATAAATAAAGTTTTACTGGAATACTATTTTCCTTTTACATATTATACAACTGGTTCTAGGCTACAACTGCAGAGGTAAGTGGTTTCAATAGAAACCATGTGGCCTGTAAAGCCCTAAATATTTACTCACTGTTCCTTTACAGAAAAAGTTTGCCAACTCTTGTTTTAAAACATGTCATGAACAAGTTCCCATAGATAGAAAAAAAACTAGGTATTTTCCACTGTTTGTGGGGGACAGTTGGAGGGTAAGAGGGATGGAGAGCAGATGGGGTTTGTGGAGAAGCAAGTCAGGAGCTAAGTTACAAGAGTGTCATGGCCCCAGAAAGCACTGTGATAAATGAAGCCTGTAGTGCTGGGCAGATCACAGCAAGATGGAGAAAAGCCTTGAATCCTAAGCAATTCAGAACCCATTTGCTAGCAGAAGGGATTTACAGACATTCAGCTTTGTGTCTCAAGCACATCACACAACGTCCAACACCCACAGACTCAACTGAATTTCTCTCCTTGAATGAGGAAAAATAGCGAAGTTATTTCATTAGTTCAGGAGTAAGTTAATGACAATAACCCTAGTACCTGCTTAATGGAAGTGAAAGGGAAAGATAATTTTGAGAGGATTATGAAGAAAAAAATATAGACTTTATCTAACAGTATTGAGGAACTTGAAAATAACATTATAAGGAGTATTGGGGTAGGGATGGTCATTAACCAAAATAAAATATTAGGTGGAGGAGAAAAGTTTCTAGTTTATAGGAAATCATCAACTTCGCGTTAGTGAAATCAACCTCGAGGTGAGCAGAGAGTGCTCAGTGAAAATGTCCATTACATAGCGGCAAATGCAAGGCTAGAGTTTGTGGTCAAGGATCTAAATAAACTATATAAGGAAGACACATGTTTTTGGGAGCAATCTTTTATAATCAGGAGTTTTTTAAAATGAAAATCTAATATCTGCTTTCCCTTGATATAATTGGGAAATTGGTTTACACTATGCCCTGTTCAGGGCTTCCCTGGTGGCTCAGTGGTAAAGAAACTGACTGCAGTGCAGGAGAGGAGATGCAGGTTCGATCCCTGGGTTGGAAAGATCCCCTAGGGAAGGAAATGGCAATCCACTTCAGTATTCTTGACTGGAAAATCCCATGGACATAGGAGCCCGGTAGGCTACAGTCCATGGGTCGCAAAAGAGTTGGACAGGACTCAGTGACTTCACTTTCACTTTTCACTTTCATGCATTGGAGAAGGAAATGGCACCCCACTCCAGTGTTCTTGCCTGGAGAATCCCAGGGACAGGGGAGCCTGGTGATTGCTGTCTATGGGGTCACACAGAGTCAGACACGACTGAAGTGACTTAGCAGCAGCAGCAGTGACTAAACAACAAATGCCCTGCTCAAGCATGGCAGTGACAAGTACTGGTTAAAGGGTGGTGGGGGCCTTGATCAGAATGGGATGGGTCCCCAGGGGGTCAGAGCTCCATAATCTCCAATGCTTCCCAACACTGAAGCCAAGTTTCATTTGGAATTTATCATTAAGCTGGGATTTAATTCTTTCCCTAGTGGAGGTGTATTTTTCTGTTCCCATGTCTCTTATCAAAGGAGAGAAGGAAAAGGCAGACCAAGATGGGTGCATGTTTCAGAAAAGAAACGGGAGGCAACATTTTGTCTGAGAATGAAAAGACTAGTCTCGCCTATTTAATAGCAAACTCTTGGCCCACTTTGTGACTCCTGTGGACAGGTAAGCTCTGTACCCTGTGCTACGCTGTGCATGCATGCTCAGTCTTGTCCAACGCTTTGTGATCCCCTGTCCTGCCAGGCTCCTCCATCCATGGAATTTCCCAGGCAAGAATACTGGAGTGGGTTGCCATTTCCTACTCCAGGGGATCTTCCTGACCCAGGGATAGAACCCATGTCTCTTTCGTCTCCTGCATTGACAGGCAGATTCTTTACTCACTGGGCCACCAGGGAAGCCTAAGCTTTGCATTCTAATCCTATAAATTCGAAACACAGCAAAGAAACAGGTGACACTGGGTTCCCAGGCATCCTAAGATAATGAAATCTGTCCATAAAGTGATGTTTTCATAGCCAGATAAAGTGGATAAATGCAATAGGTTAAAAATGAATAATGCTGTATTTTAGAATATTAAGAAAATACAAAGGGTCTGCTGATGAGCCTTAATTGAACAGGGAAATGTTTATCAAAAATCAACTTTATTTCAAGATGGCCATGATGGCGGCATGCATCCTAGCACATTTGGATAGGTGAACATAAAGGTCTATGAAAATTCACACGCTGGAGTTATTATTTTCTTTTATATGTGATTCTATTTTACAGAAGTTTTTGTCATAAGATTTCTTTTAGCTCTTTGCTTTCTCAGAACATAGCAAACTGAGGATTTAAGCTTCTCACTGAGAGTTTCAGACCATGTCACTCCCTTGGTCAAGGCAGGATATCCACTCCCTATACCACATCCACTCCTGTCCTCTATCCCCATATTTGACTTTCTTCCATTCTTATAACTGTGTTGTACATGCTGCAATCAGATCCTAGAAACATTTTAAACAATAAAATCTTTTGGAGCTCTCGAAAGGAATTTTTAAAGCCAAAGAGACTACACATTTTGTTAAAAACATGTGATTCAACATCTAACACAACAGAATTATTGCTTTCCTTCCTGTATAAAATAAGCATCCAAGAGGAAGGTCACTAAATTAATAGCTGTGTTAGAAGTAGACAATATCCTAGTCTTATAAAATCCATGTATGCTGTGATACCAAATTATCTTTTTTGCCAGTGTGAGGGTAGACACAAAGTAAGGGCAGTTGTTGACCCACAACTTAGGTAAAAGAGCCTAGTTAAAGAGCCTAGTTAAAGAGCCAAGCAAGGGCCACGATGGGCCTTCAAACCACCTTCAGTTTATGTCGATTCTGTCTCTGAGGTGCTCAAATAATTTTTCAGACAGTATCCAATTAATCTCTAGCTACATAGGTGTCAGCATTTCAGATTAAATTATCTTCCATTCACCCCTTCATAAAAAAAAAAAAAAAAAAAATGTCCAGCATGTGACAAAGCATCTTGTCAAAAACGATTTCTTAGTTAAAGAAGCTTTGCAAAACGAGAGCAAACCACTCCCATTTACTCCTGCAAATCCAAGTTCGTGCCTCTCCTGACCACCTTTGTAGAGTGACCCTGTTCAACTAGTTGGGCTCAATCCTACTGGGGAGACCAACAGTGAGTGGTTTCTTTTACGGTGGTGTGCAGGAAATGGAGAACCACAATTGGGAACCCAAGCAGGGTATGATTAGTTAATTTCACAGTTGTACAGAAGAGCACATTAGAATTAAAATGAAAGCTTATGACAATGAGAGTTTCTTAACAGCTTCTAGAAGGGAGCATTTTTCTACTGGGGCAATATTCTTAAGTCTCATCTTAGTAAATTCTTAATACCTTCCTGTATAATAAAGGTTAGAATAATTAGAGTGTAAAAAGTGTAGAACAGACATGTAATAGCTGGAAGACCTGTAATACTGACTTACTGTGAGGTAGTCTTTTCAAACACTTTAACAAGTCTGTTAACTGTTTTTATGTTCACACGAGTATCCTTAAAATATTCCCCTTACCCCTCTCAAATTCTTTCAGTGGGCAAGAAACCAAAACTAAAGAGTTCATTTGACTCAAATAATGCCTTTTACAAACATGGTTATGAAATCACAATACATATATAACATAATATCTTCTGGGGGGGAAGAAAGGCAATGCTTTGTAATCACAAAAAAATGCTTGACAAGAAAAAATTGTGAGAAATTGAGTTTCATGAAAACCATAAGGAAATACCTGTTTATATTTTTATATCATGTTATTCATTCTTTCCTGTAACATTTGCTGAGAATCTACTAAATTTCAACAACTAGGCTAAGATCTGGTCATAAAAGATGAATATGACAGATTTGTTACAAAAAGATGAATATTACAGATTTGTTAAAAAACTGAATGAAATTTACAGCTCAGCAGAGAATATAGAAAAATGAACAACTGCACCTCAGTGTAATAACAGAAGTGTACAGTTCATGGTTATATAGACGTAACCTGGGTGTGAGATGTCAGGGAAGCCTCCCTGGAAGAAGTGAATCCAATGTGAGAGGTGAAGGATGAGTAGAGATTAGCCAGGTGAAATGAGGGTAGGGAGAAAAGTAGGGATGAGAAAGGTATTCTAGGCAAAAAGTTTATCTTGAGCCTTCCCTGGTGGGCCAGTGGCTAAGACTCCATGCTCCCAATGCAGGGGACTTGGGTTCAACCCCTGGTCAGGGAACTAGATCCTGCATGCCACAACGAAAATCAAAGATCCCAAGTGCCACAACTAAGACCCGGCACAACAAATAAATAAAAATAAATTGAAAAAAAAAGTTGTCTTATTCTTGCAGGTAAAAGAAACTGTAGTCCTGTAGGGTATGTGCTACTTCAAGTTTCAACGTGTTACTTTGTGGAGCAGAAATATGAAAAATTGCTTTTTTGGCTTTAAGTCTTGTGGGAGTACTTAACCCTGAAAGATTCACAGTGTTTCCCATCACAGTTGCATGTCCATGTGGACAGAGGTTAAAAAACAAGACATGCAGGGACTTTCCTGCTGGTACAATGGATTACTTGCCAGTGCAGGGAACATGGATTCAATCTCTGGTCTGGGAAGATTCCACACGCCTTGAAGCAACTAAGCCCACGCATCACAACTACTGAGCCAGTGCTCTAGAGCCTGGGAGCCGCAACTGCTGAAGCCTACAAGCTCTAGGGCCCACAAGTCACAACTATTGAAGCCAGTGTCCCCGGGAGCCAGCAAGCTGCTACGACTGCGCCTGCAAGCTGCCAACTACTGAATCTCACACACCTAGAGCCTGCGCTCTGCAACAAGAGAAGCCACCACAGTGAGAACTCCGTGCACTGCAACAAGAGAGCAGCCCTCACTCTCTGGAACTAGAGGAAGTCTTTGTGCAGCAACAAAAACCCAGCACAACCCAAAATAAATAAATAAATAATTTTTTTTAAAAGACATGCAGAAAAGAGAACTGATGTATTCAACAGAGGTGTGAAAGAATACTTATTCTATGAGTAAGAAGAGCAGCTCAGAAAAACAGGAGGGTGTCTGTGGGCTGTTACTGTCATGCCCAAGTAGGGACAAAAGTGTTAGAACAAGAGAACAGAGGAAAGGGAAGTAGAGCCAAAACATGGGAGGGCTGCCTGGAAAAGTAAGAAAGGAGAAAATTAACAGACTCCCTGTAAAGGCTAAGAGGACTGACTTTTGCTTCAAAGAAAGAACTCCTTGCCAATTAATCTTCCTAAAACACTCAAATCTGATGTATATCCTGTTCAAAACCCATTGATGGAACCCCCTTCACTCTTTAACTGGGCACCAACCTACCTTCCTCAGCTCATCACTTTTCAAAAAAAAAACAAAAACAAACAAACAAAAAAAAAACTCGATTTCAGCAACACATATCTACACCTTTCTTCTTCCCCTCTTTTTGTGTATCATTCTTGCCCAAAGTGATATGTTTCATAGATCAGCCAAAAAAACATTCAGTATCTGTTCAAATGTTACCTCTTGTATCATGTATTATTCTAAGCAGTCCTATTCATTTCTGTGTTCCTCCCTTATACCAGTATTTAAATGAAATTTTACCCTTTACCATTACCAACATCCTTCTAATTGAAAAGTCAGTGAATATTAATGCCTATATGCCAGTGCATTAAGCTGGGTAAAAAGCAAAGAAAGAATTAATGGCCTTTACCCCTAATAAACTTATGTGTGAGTCCTCCATTAAATCAGTGTAGTGAAATGAGCAAAACATTTATTTAAAAACTAGGCTTTTAAAAATTGAGGGAATAATCTTAGTATGCAGTACAATTTTATAAACATCAAAAGTTACTGCTGTTAAAAAAAAGCTCTCTCTTTCAATCCTGACCCTCAAGTTCTAAAGGACTTTTTTTTAAGATTCAAAATCCCTTAGCAATTTTTATATATTATTAAGAGCTAGTACAGGGATCAAGATCATCTCCATGGAAAAAAAAATGCAAAAAAGCAAAATGGCTGTCTGGGAGGCCTAACAAATAGCTGGGAAAAGAAGAGAAGTGAAAAGCAAAGGAAAGATATAAGCATCTGAATGCAGAGTTCCAAAGAATAGCAAGGAGAGATAAGAAAGCCTTCCTGAGTGATCAAAGCAAAGAAATAGATGAAAACAACAGAATGGGAAAGACTAGAGATCTCTTCAAGAATATTAGAGATACCAAGGGAACACTTCATGCAAAGAGAGGCTCGATAAAGGACAGAAATGGTATGGACCCTACAGAAGCAGAAGATGTTAAGAAGAGGTGGCAAGAATACACAGGAGAACTGTACAAAAAAGATCTTCACAACCAAGATAATCATGATGGTGTCATCACTCAACTAGAGCCAGACATCCTGGAATGTAAAGTCAAGTGAGCCTTAGGAAGCATCATTACAAACAAAGCTAGTGGAGGTGATGGAATTCCAGTTGAGCTATTTCAAATCCTGAAAGATGATGCTATGAAAGTGCTGCACTCAATATGCCAGCAAATTTGGAAAACTCAGCAGTGGCCACAGGACTGGAAAAGGTCAGTTTTCATTCCAATCCCAAAGAAAGGCAATGCCAAAGAATGCTCAAACTACCACACAATTGCACTCATCTCACACGCTAGTAAAGTAATGCTCAAAAATTCTTCAAGCCAGGCTTCAGCAATACGTGAACCATGAACTTCCAGATGTTCAAGCTGGTTTTAGAAAAGGCAGAGGAACCAGAGATCAAATTGCCAACATCTGCTGGATCATCAAAAAAACAAAGGAGTTCCAAAAAAAACATCTATTTCTGCTTTATTGACTATGCCAAAGCCTTTGACTGTGTGCATCACAATAAACTGTGGAAAATTCTGAAAGAGATGAGAATACCAGACCACCTGACCTGCCTCTTGAGAAATTTGTATGCAGGTCAGGAAGCAACAGTTAGAACTGGACAGGGAACAACAGACTGGTTCCAAATAGGAGAAGGAGTATGTCAAGGCTGTACATTGTCACCCTGCTTATTTAACTTATATGCAGAGTACATCATGAGAAACACTGGGCTGGAAGAAGCACAAGCTGGAATCAAGATTTCCGGAAGAAGTATCAATAACCTCAGATATGCCGATGACACCACCCTAATGGCAGAAAGTGAAGAAGAACTACAGTCTCTTGATGAAAGTGAAAGAGGAGAGTCAAAATGTTGGCTTAAAGCTTAACATTCAGAAAACGAAGATCATGGCATCTGGTCCCATCACTTCATGGCTAATAGATGGAGAAACAGTGGAAACAGTGGCTGATTTTATTTTTTGGGGCTCCGAGATCACTGCGGATGGTGATTGCAGCCATGAAATTAAAAGACACTCCTTGGAAGGAACGTTATGACCAACCTAGAGAGCATATTAAAAAGCAGAGACATACTTTGTCAACAAAGGTCTATCTAGTCAAGGCTATGGTTTTTCCAGTAGTGATGTATGGATGTGAGAGTTGGACCATAAAGAAAGTTGAGTGCCAAAGAATTGGTGTTGGAGAAGACTCTTGAGAGTCCCTTGGACTGCAAGGAGATCCAACCAGTCCATCCTAAAGGAGATCAGTCCTGGGTCTTCATTGGAAGGACTGATGTTGAAGCTGCAACTCCAATACTTTGGCCACCTGATGCGAAGAGCTGACTCATTGGAAAAGACCCTGATGCTGGGAAAGATTGAGAGCAGGAGAAGAAGGGGATAACAGAGGATGAGATGGTTGGATGGCATCACCAACTCAATGGACGTGAGTTTGGGTAAACTCCAGGAGTTGGTGATGGAGAGGGAGGCCTGGCATGCTGCCATTCATTGGGTTGCAAAGAGTCAGACACAACTGAGCAACTGAACTGAAGTGAAGGAGAGACAGACAGACATACACCAAAACCAGCCTTTTGTTCTTTGTTGTGTTCTACAGATCTAAGTTTTCATCTGGTATTAATACCTTTCAGCCTAAATACTTTTTCAGTATTTCCTTTAGTGCAAGTCAACAAAATGTCTCAGCTTTTGTCGGCCTGCAGTGTTTTACTGAGTCCTCATGTTTGAACAATACTGTTTTCCAGATGTGGAATTCTAAATTTACAGATTCCATCATCTGTTTGGTTTCCACTGTGTCTGACAAGAAGTTAGCTGTTCTTATCTTTGTTCTCTTTTAAGCCATATGTCTTCTATACTGGCTGATTTTAAGATTTCTCTCCTATCTTTGGTTGCAGCAGTGACATTATATTGCACATCAGTAATGGTTTTCTTTGTATTCAACGTTTGCCTATGATTACTGAACTTACTGGGTTTGTAGATTGCTCTTTGTTCAATTTTGCATAAAAAGATATTAT
The DNA here is from genome assembly GCF_002263795.3 of Bos taurus. Classification (NCBI taxonomy): domain Eukaryota; kingdom Metazoa; phylum Chordata; class Mammalia; order Artiodactyla; family Bovidae; genus Bos; species Bos taurus. Next base: position 12,249,048 of record NC_037355.1, on the reverse strand, counting down.
TTATTCAAATATTGGGTCTCCCTGGTGGCTCAGATGATAAAGCATCTGTGTGCAATGCGGAAGACCCAGGTTTGATCCCTGGGTTGAGAAGATCCTCTAGAGAAGGAAATGGCACCCCACTCTAGTACTCTAGCCTGAAAAATCCCATAGATGGAGGAGCCTGGTAGGCTACAGTCCATGGGGTCCCAAAGAGTCAGACATAACTGAGCGCTTCACTTTCTTTTCACTTTCATTCAAATATTTCTTCAGCCTCACTGTGTTCCCCTCTCCTAAAGGGACAGCAATTATATTAATAGGTTGTTTGATATTGTCTCACAGTTCTCAGGTAATCTTATTTTTTTCACTCTTTATCTCCTCTTTATATTTTGGTTTAGATAATCTCTATCTTAAAATGGACTGATTTCATCTTATGCTGTATCCATTCTGCTATTACATCCATGGAATGCATTCTTTATATCTTATAGTTTTCAAGTTGAGCATTTTCACTGTTTTTAAATAGTCTTTTTTTTATAGTCTGAATTTTCATGTGTTGATTCACACTGTCTACCTTTTCTACTAGATGTTTGGGGTTATTTATAACAGGTAATTTTAAAATAATACTAACATCTGTACCATTTCTAGGTTAATGTCTATTGACTGTTTTTCTTTTGACTGTCAGCCACCTCTTCATGCTTCTTCAACATTTTATTATTTTATGCTAAATATGTGCAAAGAACAATCAAGACTGAAGGGAACAACATATTCTTTCAGAAAAGGCTCACTCCTTCTTCTGTCATGCTGCCAGTGTGGGAATGGTAGTCTCTGAATTTGAGCTTGGTTTGGGCTTTTGACATCTTTGACTCAGTTAACCACTGAGTAAAGAATCTGGACTTCTCTCTCAGCAGGTCTTGAGAACACCAGCAAGACTCAGGATATTTAATTTTGCTTGTAGATAAGACACCTGGTTTCCACACTGTGGATGATCTTTCTCTGCCTCATTAACCTTCCTGTCAGCAATTCTTCCCGCTGGGAACTCACTTTCTTTCCTGGTCCTTGTTCACTGCTCTCTTTCTGTCCTTCCTTAGCTTCACGCAGCATATGCAGAGCTTGCAATAAAGGCGGCAGAGTCTCAAGGGAAAGGCTCTCAGCATTCCTGCTCCTTTCAAAGTGTTAAGAGGTCACTACTTACACTTTGTAAAGACCAGAGTGCTTCCAAGAGGATTCTCTCAGATTTCCGGCTCCTCCAACTGCTTTGAACTCAGTGAAAATCTCAGACTTTTCATAAGCTTTCCATACATGCCCTCAGCTTTATGCTTACAAGGACACTACAAAATCAGTGAAGGCACATAGGAAAGAGTTGACGCATAGATACAGACCCATCCTGTAGTCACTGTTCCACAGAATTCTAAACCATCATGAGATCACTCATGTGCTTATTAAAAGTTTATTAAAATTTAACTGGTTGCTTCTTACTCACTCAATGGCAGATTCCTCTTTCTCTTAGTACTTCTGTTAGAGCAGCTGGGGTGGTGTCTCTTTTCAGCACTCTGGATTTTCAGTTTGTTTAAGTTTCTTTGCTTTCTTAGGTCTTGAGTAGGTTTAAAAACCATTATTTTGTAAGAAATCTACATTGTTCTCATTGTTAGGGTGGTAACAACAGTTTCTTATGACTTTCTCAATCTTAATCTTAAGTGGCAACTTCCCCAGCACTTATCTAAGTGCTCTCTGTGTATGAACTGTTCTACTTCTAATGACTTTAGGGGATCACTGCTAGTATTGCCTCAGTGTCAGAGTTGGAAACTGAGTCACAGAGAGATGAAATAACTTGCTCAATTGACATAGGCAGTAGGTGGCTGAGGCAGGGTTTTGAGCTAAGGAGCAGTTAGGTTAAATTACTGACCTTGCTTTAGTCAGAGCTTAGTCACACAGAATCATGGAGTCAGGCTCCCATGAGTTTGCCATGGTAATTTCGTTACCCCACACTTTTGCTCATCCTGTTTCCAAAGTTCAGATTGTCGTCCCCTGCAAGGTCTATGGGTCCATTCTTCTTCCAGTACTTAAGTAATTGATCCTGTCCTATGAGCAGTCTTCTATACCCTCCACACCCTTGAAAATTACCCTATTTTTGCTGTGTTTCCAGACTTTGTTTTTGCTTGATAGTGTATTTACTATATTTTTCAGCTTAACAGTGGGAACCTTCAATTTAGAGGTGTGCTTAGTCACCCAGTCATGTCCAACTCTTTGCAACCCCATGGACTGTAGCTCACCAGACTCCTCTGTCCTTGGGATTCTTCAGGCAAGAATACTGGAGTGGGTTGCCATGCCCTCCTCCAGGGGATCTTCCCAACCCAGGGATTGAACCCAGGTCTCTCACACTGCAGATGGATTCTTTACCTTCTGAACCAACAGGGAAGCCCAAGAATATTGGAGTGGGTAGCCTATCCCTTCTCCAGGGGAATTTTCCAACCTAGGAATCAAACTGGGGTCTCCTGCATTGTAGGCAGATTCTTTGCCAGCTGAGCTATCAGGGAAGCCAATTTAGAGGTACTTCTCCTGAAAAGAAGCAAAACCTATTGAGCAGAGTAAATATCTGAAGGTGTAACCAACATTTATTTTTTAAAGTAAGTTTATCCTACATGAAGTTTAGTATCTTTTGACTAACAGCTCCCACTTCTCCCTCCCTTTCCCTCAGCCCCTGATGACTACCACTTTCTGCTTCTTCCATGAGTTTGATTATTTACATTCCACATATAAACCTGAAATCTACTAAGACAGTTAAGCACTCTCACCACAAAGGAAGGAAGGAAAGGGCAAGGTGGGAGGGAGGAAAATAAATATGAAGTGATGGATGTGTTTATTAGCTAGACTGTAATAATCATTTCATAATGCATACATAGTTTATCACTTGATATTTTAAAATATTATTTATTGATTTAGGTTGAAAGGCATGTGAGATCTTAGTTCCCTGACCAGGGACTGAACCCATAACCCCTGCCTTGGAAGCATGGAATCTTAGCATCTGGACCGCCAGGGAGGTCTATCACTGTTGATAGAATATAACAATGTGTACATTTCTTCTCTTAGAGTGTAGTTTTTATTTTCTTCATGTCACAGTCTCACTAGTATATATTGGTACAGATACAACATGGATGGTCTGCTCTAACTCTTTAACCAGATGACACACAATTCTGTCAACCTAATTTTACTTAGCAAGTAAATCAATCCCATGTTCCTTTCTGTCTACAGTTCTTCACAGAACTTCCTCTTAATTGTATGTATCTGTCTGGTTTTGGTTTCCCAAAACATATACAAAAGTAAAAATATAGTTTAACTTTACTCTAGTAAGTAGGCAATATCACTGGCTCTGCTGATAGCCCAAAACAGCACAGTGTAGGTATTACCAACTCATTATTTTTATTATTTAACTTTAATTTTTTAATGCAAATATGGTCTAAAGTTGTAAAATTTTATCAGTTCACAAGAAAGGAGTTGCAGTCAACACTTACCCCAGTTCAGTTCAGTTCAGTCATTCAATCGTGTCTGACCCTTTGCGACCCCATGGACTGCAGCATGCCGGTCTTCCCTTTCCATCACCAACTCCTGGAGCCTACTCAAACTTACGTCCATTGAGATGGTGATGCCATCCAACCATCTCATCCTCTGTCTCCTCCTACCTTCAATCTTCCCCAGCATCAGGGTCTTTTCCAATGAGTCAGTTCTTCACATCAGGTGGCCAAAGTATTAGAGTTTCTGCTTCAGCATCAATCCTTCCAATGAATATTTGGGACTGATTTCCTTAGGATGGACTGGCTGGATCTCCTTGCAGTCTGAGGGACTCTCAAGAGTCTTCTCCAACATCACGGTTCAAAAGCATCAATTCTTTGGTGCTCAGCTTTATTGATAGCCCAACTCTCACATCCATACATCACTACTGGAAAAACTATAGCTTTGACTAGAAGGACCTTTGTCAGCAAATTAATGTCTCTGCTTTTTAATATGCTGTCTAGGTTGGTCATAGCTTTCCTTCCAGTGAGTGTCTTTTAATTTCATGGCTGCAGTCACCATCTGCAGTGATTTTGAAGCCCAAGAAAATAAAGTCTGACACTGTTTCTATTGCTTCCCCATCTATTTGCCATGAAGTGATGGGACCGGATGCCATAATCTTAGTTTTCTGAATGTTGAGTTTTAAGCCAACTTTTTCACTCTCCTCTTTCACTTTCATCAAGAGACTCTTTAGTTCTTCTTCACTACCTTTCTGCCATAAGGGTGGTGTCATCTGCGTATTTCTCCCGGCAATCTTGATTCCAGCTTGTGCTTCATCCAGCCCTGCATTTCACATGATGTACTCTGCATATAAGTTAATATAAGCAGGGTGACAATATACAGCCTTGACATACTCCTTTCCTGATGTGGAACCAGTCTGTTGTTCCATGTCCAGTTCTAACTGTTACTCCTTGACCTGCATACAGATTTCTCAGGAGGCAGGTCAGGTAGTCTGATATTCCCATCTCTTGAATACACAAGAATCACAAGGTGGCAAGAATACACAGAAGAACTGTACAAAAGAGATCTTTATGACCCAGATAACCATGATGGTATGATCACTCACTTAGAGCCTGACATCCTGGAATGTGAAGTCAAGTGGGCCTTAGGAAGCATCACTATGAACAAAGCTAGTGGAGGTGATGGAATTCCAGTTGAGCTATTTCAAATACTAAAAGATGATGCTATGAAAGTGCTGCACTCAATATGTCAGCAAATTTGGAAAACTCAGCAGCAGTCACAGGACTGGAAAAGGTCAGTTTTCATTCCAATCCCAAGAAAGGCAATGCCAAAGAATGCTCAAACTACTGCACACTTGCACTCATCTCACATGCTAGCAAAGTAATGCTCAAATTCTCCAAGCCAGGTTTCAACAGGATGAGAACCGTGAATTTCCTGATGTTCAAGCTGGATTTAGAAAAGGCAGAGGAACCAGAGATCAAATTTCCAACATCCGTTGGATCATGGAAAAAGCAAGAGAGTTCCAGAAAAACATCTACTTCTGCTTTATTGACTACGCCAATGCCTCTGGCTGTGTGGATCACAACAAACGGTGGAAAATTCTTCAAGAGACTCACCCCAGACTATGGCTTGCTCTACTCTTACATAGTTTTGCAGAGCTAGCCCTGAGTGCCTTCATCCCTAGGTTTGTTTAATGGAGGATCTGGGCAGCTGTTTTCTTCAAGGGTCTTTGCCATAACCTCATGTGGAGGAGGAGGGGAAAACCTTGAGGACACCTCTTTCAACTCTATCTCAGTAATCAGTACTCTTCCTCCCTTTTACCTGTTTTGCTCCCCCCCCCCCCCCCCCGCCCTCCATGATCCACAAATCTGCCCGAGGCTTTAGGTCAGGCTGCACAGTGAATCATCTGAGGTAACCCAGCTAACCCCCACAAGTTCACCATTCCATGAGAGAAGCAGCACTCTATCCTATTTCACTCCATTGCTTGCATCATCTCACTAAGTGATTAAAGGTTTATTTAACTCCTTCATTTGGGGCTTGGTGCTTTAATCGAGTATTCCGGCAACTGGGACACTTGGCGGCTCAGCTTTCTCCCAGTTCAAACTCACTTCTCTCCCAGTTCGGCTCAGCTCCTGGCACCACTCTTTGATTTAAAAAAATAAAGAGAGTCCAAAAATGATAAAATATCAACGAATCAACTAAAACTTAGTCTCATAAATGCAGAAGTTATTTTAAAATTCTTCAAATTATAATTAATGAGTCACTGAGTTATATAATCCAAGTAATGAATGTATGCCCATTTCTTAGGACTATTTACAAGCTTAGAAAAATTTATAAACTTTATGTCTAACTGTGAAAACATGAGACAATACCACATGGTGTTATTACAGTGCTGGCCTCCACAATGAACCGGGAAGAAACAAAGCACTGAGCTTTGCATGTGTGATGGGTGGTCACTGAGAAGTCCCTGGAAAGAGTGCAAGAAGGCACCACCCCGTGGCACAGTCTAAGGAAGGAAGAATAGGGACATCTGGTTGGCTGCTTCAGTTTTCAGTTGGTCAAAACTCAGTAACCAAGGTGCTGACAAGATCTGTTCCCTGGGCAGGCTCTGAGGGCAAATGTGTCCATATCCTCTCCCAGCTTTTGGGGGCTGCTGGCAACTCTTGCCATGTCTCTCCATCCTCTGCCTCCATTTCCCCATCACTTCCTCCTCCATGTTTCTTATCTGTGTCTGTGTATCCCAAAACTCCCTCTTCTTTCCTTTATAAGGAGACCAGTTATTGGATTTAGATAGATGATTTCGCCTCAAGACCCATAACTACATCTGAAAAACCCTATTTCCAAATAAGATCACCTTCAGAGATGTCAGGGGTGAAGACTAGGCCACACCTTTTTGGGGCCCCCTATTCAATCCACTGCAGGGAGAATGGCACAGAAAGGGTGCAGTGAAATAGGGTGCAAGAGCCACAGAGCCCAGTGGTGTCACTGCAGACTCCAGCCTGTTCAACAAACTTGGCAAAGGCTGGGGAGGACACAGTCCCAGAAAAAAAAGGTGCTTTAAGGAAAGAAGGAGGCCACGGCAGGAACCTGAGAAAGTATTCAAGGTTTGCATCCAGAACAAAATTTATTTATTTATTTAAATTAAGTTTGGGGACTTTGGTCCAGTGGCTAAGACTCGAAATTCCTAATGCAGGGGGTCCAGGTTCCATCCACGGTTAAGGAACTAGATTCCACACGCCCCAATTAAAAAGAAAGACTCTGAATGCACCAACTAAAAGATCCCACATGCTGCAACAAAGATCGAAGATCCAGCAGGCTGCATATAAGACCTGGGGCAGCCAAGTAAATAAATGAAACAAAATAAAATAAAATAAATAAATATTTAAAAAATAAATATAAAGTTAGCTTGAAGATTTTCACATGACAGTAATGATTATGAAAATAAAGTTTATCATACATATATTAAGAACTTTCAATGTACTGGAGGCTGGAGATACCAAGATGATTCAGAAGCAACCCTAAATGAGCTGACAGTCTAAGAGGTAGAGCTGCTGCTGCTAAGTCGCTTTAGTCGTGTCTGACTCTGTGCGTCCCCATAGATGGCAGCCCATCAGGCTCCCCCATCCCTGGGATTCTCCAGGCAAGAACACTGGAGCGGGTTGCCATTTCCTTCTCCAATGCATGAAATTGAAAAGTGCAAGTGAAGTCGCTTAGTCGTGTCCGACCCTCAGCGACCCCATGGACTGCAGCCTACCAGGCTCCTCCGTCCATGGGATTTTCCAGGCAAGAGTACTGGAGTGGGGTGCCATCACCTTCTCTGAAGAGGCAGAGAGAGACATACAAAATGAATGGGTAGAATAAACTGCATGGACAAGGTATGGGAGGAAGGGGACAGAGACACCAGTATGATCTATTCTAGATGGAAATAGTCAGGAAAGCACAAAACACTTCAATATACACTGTATCATTTGATTCTCCACAACAATTCTGTGATAAATGCAAGTTTAATGGGAGGAGATCCTGACAGGCTGGATACATTACCCAGATTTCCCTCTGGGATAGATGTCAATTACAGCCTAGATCTAGGGCATCTAACTCCTAGTCAAATTCACATTTCTCTTTATGCTTGCCTTCCATAGGAATTAACCACCTCTGTTCTCCCCATATTAATTCTGGATTTTATTGTTGTTTTTGTTCAGTCACCCAATTGTGTCTGATTCTTGCAACCCATGGACTGCTGCACACCAGGCCTCCCTGTCCCACACCATCTCCCAAAGTTTGCCCAAGTTCACATCCACTGCATTGGTGATGCCATCTAGTCATGTCATCCTCTGATGCCCTCTTCTCCTTCTGCCCTCAATCTTTCCCAGCATCAGGCACTTTTCCAATGAGTCAGCCATTCACATCAGCTGACCAAAATACTGGAGCTTTAGCTTCAGCATCAGTTCTTCCAATGAGTATTCAGGGTTGATTTCCTTTAAAATTGACTGGTTTGATTGTCTTGATATCCATGAGACTCTCAGGAGTCTTCTCCAGCACCACAGTTGAAAGGCATCAATTCTTTGGTGCTCTGCCTTCTTTATGGTCCAGCTTCCACAACTGTACATGACCACTGGGAAGACCATAGCCTTGACTATACAGACTTTTGTCCTCAGAGTAATGTCTTTGCTTTTCAACACAACATCTAGGTTTGTCATACCTTTCCTGCCAAGAAGCAATCATCTGATTTCATGGCTTCAGTCACCATTCACAGTGATTTTAGAGCCTAAGAAAAGGAAATCTGTCTCTACTTCCACCTTTTCCCCTTCTATTTGCCATGAAGTAATTGGGCCAGATGCTATGATCTTAGTTTTTTTAATGTTTAGTTTGAAGCTGGTTGTTTCACTTTCCTCCTTCATCCTCATCAAGAGGGTCTTTAGTTCCTCTTTGCTTTTGCCATCAGAGTGGTGTCATTCGCATATCTGAAGTGGTTGATGTTTTTCCTGCGTGTCTTGATTCCAGCTTATAACTCATCCAGCCCGGCATTTTTCATGATGTGCTCAGCGTACAGGTTAAATAAACAGGGTAACAACAGACAGCCTGTTGTATCCTTTCTCAACCCTGAACCAATCAGTTGTTTCATACAGGGTTCTAACTGTTGCTTCTTGACTCACATACAGGTTTCTCAGGAGACAGGTAAGATGGTCTGGTATTCCCATCCCTTTAAGATCTTTCCACAGTTTGTTATGATCTACACAAAGGCTTCAGTGTAGTCAATGAAACAGAGGTAGATGTTTTTCTGGAATTCCCTTGCTTTCTCTATGATCCAGCGAATGTCTGCAATTTGATCTCTGGTTCCTCTGCCTTTTCTAAACCCAGCTTGGACATCTGGAAGTTCCTGGTTCATCTGGAAGTTGAACCAAGTTCATCTGGAAGCTGGACATCTGGAAGTTCTGGAGCCTAGCATGCAAGATCTTAAGCATGACCTTACTAGCATGGGAGATGAGTGCAGTTGTCCACTCATTAGTACTATTCTTCTTGGGAACTGAGATAAGGATTGACCTTTTCCAGTCCTGGGGCCATGGCTGGGTCTTCCAGATTTGCTGACACATTGAGTGCAACACTTTGATAACATCATCTTTAAGGGTTTTTGGATAGCTCTACTAGACTCCCATCACATCCATTAGGCAGTCTGCTTCCTAAAGCCCACTTGACTTCACACTCCAGAATGTCTGACTCTGGGTGACTGACCACACCACTGTAGTTATCTGGTTCATTAAGATCTTTTTTGTATAGTCCTTCTGTGTATTCTTTCCATCTCTTGATCTCTTCTGTGTTTACTAAGTCTCTACCATTCCCATCCTTTATTGTGCCCATCTTTGGGAGACATATTCCCTTGACATTTCCAATTTTCCTGATGAGATTTCCAGCCTTTCCCCTTCTGCTGTTTTCCTCTACGTTTATACATTGTTCATTAAAGAAAGCCTTCTTGCCTTTCCTTGCTATTCTTTGGAACTTGGTGCTTTTATAACCCCACTATAATTTTTCATTTTGTAGGAACATACTAATAAGTTGATATTACTTACTAATAATGGTCTCCTAATGAATGTATTGAACTTGTGACATCTGTTTTCTGCTGTACTTGGGTTTCCTGTCATATCTTTCCTAATTCAGCTAAGACACTGGACCTAAGGATTCACACCGTAGATATCTGAATTTCACAGTTTTCAATGTGTGCTTGAATTTCCCAGAAATAGAGTTCTCAAAGTAACATGGTCATACTAAATCTTTCCAATGAATTTTTTTACATGAGACTATATAGCTATTAATCTATAAAGAAAGAATATTTTAAAACTAAATCTGAAGATAAAGTAAAAGGAATGACGTTCAATTTCTACTGTCTTTATTTTCAGTATGTCAAAAGCTAAATAGCAAAATGGCATTGTTCCAAATAACTGAGTGTACCATCTAAAGCACAGAGTTTAAAGATTTTACTGCTGCTTCTAGGAGCTAACAAAAATTCCTCCTAAAACAGCAATTTTCATTCACACAGGATTGGCAACTATCACCCTCATTTTGCTAGAAATACAATGCTAGATATTAACTTCAAAAAATTTAAGTTTTATTGAAAAACTATACTTTAACACTACTGAGTCAGTATTTGTAGAAAAGTATATTTACCATTTATGTAATGGTAGAAATAAACTGTAATGGCAAAGGCAGCTAAGGCATCTGTTTATTTTTCATCAAACAACAGAAGCTTCAGAAAAAACTTAGTAAATACTACTCTCATAACCTGGTATACTTTATATCCCTTCTCAATATAATTAGGAATCATGGTCTCTTCATAAGCAGTAATGAGAGTCTATTAAATCATCATTTCTTAATGACTGATTGAAAATGGACATGTGCTCTGGGAAAACAGCAGTGAGTCAGAATAGGGAGAAACAGATTTCTTATTGCCTTACACAAGAATAGAAAAGTCTACTCCATTACTAAGCCTAAGTTCTGGAGCTTTTTAAAGAAGAAAATTATAAGGGGCCATGTGCTTTTAGTATAATTCCATCTGTTTTACCACTCAGCGCTCTTTTAACACCCTCAGAGTCTTAGGAGACAAATGATCACATTTTGTCATATTTTCTTCTTGAAATGAAGCTGGGAGGGGGTAGGGAAAATTGGTAGAGAAAATGAAGAGTTCTATTTCAAGGATGACACTCAGGGAAATAAAGAAATCAAAAGTGATCCAACCCCTTAAGCAAAAGAAGAGCATGGTATTCATCATAATTCTCTTCAACTCAAGATTCAAACACTCAGGAAAAGTGTTATCTTTTTGAATTTCCCTGGTGGTGCAGTGGATAAGAATCCTCCTGCCAATGCAGGAGACAGGGGTTTGATCCCTGGTCTGGGAAGATCTCACATGCCTCGAAGCAACTAAGCCTGTGCACCACAACTACAGCCCATGTTCCACAACAAGAGAGGCCATCAAAAGAGAACCCCGTGCATCGCAACGAGGAGTAGGCCCTGCTCACCGCAATTAGAATGCCTGTGCACAGTAACCAAGACCCCGTGCAACCAAAAATTAAAAAACACATTATTAAAAAAGTGTTATCTTCTAAAATAAAGTCAGTAAGCGAAGTTTATAGAATACATCCAATGTCCCAGCAATGCTGCTGCTGCTGCTGCTAAGTCACTTCAGTCGTGTCCGACTCTGTGCGACCCCATAGACGGCAGCCCACCAGGCTCCCCCGTCCCTGGGATTCTCCAGGCAAGACCACTGGAGTGGGTTGCCATTTCCTTCTCCAATGCATGAAAGTGAAAAGTGAAAGTGAAGTCACTCAGTCGTGTCTGACTCTTAGCAACCCCATGGACTGCAGCCTACCAGGCTCCTCTGTCTGAGATTTTCCAGGCAAGAGTACTGGAGTAGGGTGCCATTGCCTTCTCCGGTCACAGCAATAATTTACCCTGAAATGTAATTTTTTCTTTATGTTTTTCTTACTCAAAATCTAAAGGCATTTCACTCAACAGCCCGTACTCATTCACCTATCATTCAAAAAATGAAGATCATGGCATCTGGTCCCATCACTTCTTGGCAAATAGATGGGGAAAAAATGGGAACAGTGACAGACTTTATTTTCTTGTGCTCCAAAATCACTGTGGAAGGTGACTGCAGCCATGAAATTAAAAGACACTTGCTCCTTGGAAGAAAAGGTATGACAAACCTGGACAGCATATTAAAAGGCAGAGACATTACTTTGCCTGTGAAGGTCCGTATAGGCAAAGCTATGGTTTTTCCAGTAGTCATGTATGGATGTGAGAGCTGGACCATAGAGAAGGCTGAGCACCAAAGAACTGATGTTTTCAAACTGTGGTATTGGAGAAGACTCTTGAGAGTCCCTTGGACTGCAAGGAGATCCAACCAGTCAACCTTAAAGGAAAGTGAATGTGAAGTCGCTCAGTTGTGTTGGACTCTTCGCAACCCCATGGACTGTAGCCTACCAGGCTTCTCCATCCATGGGATTCTCCAGGCAAGAGTACTGGAGTGGGTTGCCATTTCCTTCTCCAAGGGATCTTCCCGACCCAGGGATGGGACCCGGGTCTCCCGCATTCCAGGCAGACACTTTAACCTCTGAGCCACCAGGGAAGCTCCTTGAAATAGAACTCTTTCCCTTAAAGGAAAGCAATCCTCAGTATTCATTGGTATGACTGACTCTGAAGCTGAAGCTGCAATATTTTGGCCACTTGATGTGAAGAATCTCATTGGAAAAGATCCTGATGCTGGGAAAGACAAAAGGCTGGAGGAGAAGGGATGACAGAGGACGAGATGGTTGGATGGCCTCACCAACTCAATAGACATGAGTTTGAGCAAGCTCCGGCAGATAGTGAAGGACAGGGAAGCTTGGAGTGCTGCAGTCCATGGGGTTATAAAGAGTCAGACATGACTGAGTGACTGAACAACTGAACAAGAACACTTAGAGAAGTGTTCTTGAGTAGCTGACTGAGACCTTTGGGATTCAGTTTCTTCATTTGTTACTTACAGATAATATCATTGTCCGGTCCATATTATGGGGTTTTTGTGAACTCTCAAAACTGGAATAGAATTGGAATTTAAAATTTAAAAATGTTACATACTAATGAACTGAAAGTTAAGAATCTTCTCAGAAATACTTTTCACTACTCAAATCTGGAGGTTTGGAATCCTGCAGTCCAACTAAGCATGACCTGTATCTAAGTTACTTGATCCTCAATGTGGCCATGACAATTTGGAAGAGTAAAAACTGACCCTTAACTTTGCATATCTCCTAGATAAGCTGTGGAAGAGAAGCCATGATTGGCAAACAAAGTTTCGATCACCACAGAGGGAAACTGATAAGCAAAGTGTCTTCAATAGCCCATCTGGATCCTGCTCAACCATCTGCCAGGCTATATCTAGAATCTTTGGAGGGGAAGTCAAACTCTTCATTCTATCAGTCAACACCCTCAACACCCTCTTCTCCCATCTCATCCTTTCAGCTTTAGAGTTTTACTGGACACAGATCCTATGCTGTGAATGGGCAAGTCATTGGCCTCTAAATGTCATGGGTCATTTCCAGATATTTCCTTTCCTTATGCCTCCCCCATAAACTTGGAAAGTTCTCTGTTACTTCACTTTTGTCCAGATAGTCCAGAGCATAGATTTTACTAACAGACTGTGAGCTGAGAAATGGGACCACAGCTTCCACGTCGGCCCAGTTCTACATAGTCATCAATGGTCAATACTGATTTGTGCACCATACAAGAACAGAAAAATTTAAAAACATCAAATTCCCATTTGCCATTTTGATACTATTATGAAACATGTTAGGAAAATTATGTAGGCATCTAAATAAACTGAATTGATCTAGGGAGAACAAATCAAATTAGAGACATAGATCTGGAATTGTACCAGGAGAGGTTTGGGCTTGTTTCTCTTTTATTTTCACAGCTCCACATTGCAGGGACTTGTAACACTGCATCAGAAGTAAATTATTGCTCTTTTTTTTAAGAAAGCACAGGTAGGCACATACACACAGATGTCCAGGATTACTTTTAATAATAATATTGAAAAAATGTCAAATAATTTGTGGTCATCTTTAATCCATCACAACCAGAACAAACACAAAATTTCAAATATACTTCTATTATGACAGTCAAGTGTTACATTGGCTTTAGCACACTCCAGACAAAGGAAGAGATGCCCCCATGGTAGCAGAGGCTAGAAGAAGTTGGCAAGAATGGGAGGTGAAGTCCAACATGGAAGAAGGTAAGTTAAGCAAATACAGAGGACGCATGCTGATGAAAGGTGGAAAGATAAGATACCTTGGCTTTCAGATTCTAATTGTAAGGGCAGATGGGAGATAACTGAACATTTATTTCCTAAGAAGATGCCTGATGAAAGTACTATTTGAGAAACATGAATATGGCAGTGATATATCAGAACTGGAGGGAGTTTCTCAGTGGTCCAATGGTTAAGATTCTGCCTTCCAAAGCAGGGGACACAGGTTCAGTCAAGGCACATGCCATGAACTTGGATCCCACATGCCATGGAATGTGAAACAACAAATAGCACTAGAACACTAGAATACCTCTATGCAAAAACAAAACAGCAACAACTGATCATACTCTGCACCAAATATAAAGATTAACTCAAAAAATGAATTGCAGACCTAAATGTAAAACCTCAAAAAAAGAACTGAGAGGGCCTGGATTCCAGTCAACTAGTGCGCTAACATTGAAAACGATAGCAGAGAAGTACAGCTCTTCTGGGAAAAGAGCAAAGGAACGGGCAAAGGAATGAGCAAAGGAAGAATAACAAGAGGCAGAATGTAATACTGTCACGAAAGCCCTGGAAAGCTTTCAGATTTCACCAAGAAAATTGACTAAAATTAGCTTATATATGGAAAAGATATTCTCTTCTTGGTTTGAAAATGATGTCTCATATCATTGCAACACTGATATAGTCAAATGTTATTTATTTACTTATTCACTTCATTTATTTGTTTACTAGTTACTATCATTATCTATTACATACAAGACTCTCTGCCAGGAGCTTAGTATTATTTCATGCCATCATCACAAACACTCCATGAAGGTGTTAATATTCTCTCCTTGTTTTTCAATTAATGAAGCAATTATGCATAGCTTGGAATAATATCAAAATGTAGTCATGTATATTAGATACAAAAAATAAACTGCTTTTCCTAGGAATCATGGCAACTCACTCCAGTATTCTTAACTGGGAAATCCCATGGACAGAGGAGACTGGAGGGCTACAGTTCATAGAGTCACAAAGTTGGATACAACTGAAGCGACTCAGCATACAGTAATCATGACTCATAAATTTTCTCTATTTCTCTCATCATATATTTGCTGAACTGTGATCAAAAAATTAATTTTGTCAGAGTAAAGCAGAGAAATTAACACAAAATGTTCAAAATGGATTCCATAAAATATACAGATTAAATTTAGTTCACACTATGGAATTTTAAAATTTTAGGCTAATATAAGTTATTAAGAAAATAGCTGCAGAAATAGTTGTCAACTAAACTTGAGATGGAAGTTCAAAACTTCATAAAATTATTTTTAGCTGCAAACACGCTATGTACATAAAATTAAGCGATGATTTTATCTCACATATTTTAAAGTTATTTCTACTAGAGCATTTCTGAGTAATTTAGTATCCATCATCTATGTTACTATCCTAATGTGCCAGAAAAATGAACTTGGAGTCAAGTTATTTTTACACTACTGTGCAAGCAGCTGTAAAAGTGTAAATGTACAAAATAAAATGCTGACATTTTTTTATATCCCTGGGATGCATTACAGTATAAAAACAAAACAAAAGTATTTATGACCTGGAACAAGAACACAAATACAAAATAGGCTTTTCTTTTGATGACTATGGTCTTTCAGAGTCACAACTTTTGAAACAAACTTTGGGTAACAAAAATTGGTTCTTGTTAACAGGACTAACCTTGCATAACCCAAAATACATTATTTATTTACCCAGTGAAAAACAAAATAACAAATAGCAATACCAGTAAACAGTTCTGCTCAGAGAAAACTGCTTTTCAAAAAAGGAAAGCCTCCTGAATTCTCAAATTTAGTGTATGCCCCTAAATCTCATTTTCCACTTTAAGTTTGGCACAAAGCATTTTGTGTTTCAGAGTGAAAGACAATTTTTTCCCACAATTATTTATTAGCTGAATGGATGTAAGAAACAGAAACTCAACTCATAGCTAAATCAAATATAATTTTTAAAATTAATATTTCTACTTACCAGTGAAAAGTAGTAGTATTATTAGGGGGTAGAGGGGCCAAAGGATGATTTGACAAGGGTTTCTTTTTTTTTCTTTTTATCAATTTACTTATTTATTTTTGAAGAGGAGGAGGAATTGAGAATGCGAAGTAGAAAGAACTGATAGGAAGGGACACATTGAAGAAAAGAAGGCAGCCTGTATGTAACCAGAAAAGACATCCCCAGAGGGGCTGGGATACACTGAGGTCAGGCCATGGTGGGAGCAGGGGGAGAATTAGGGCAGGAAATGGTATCAGTGACCTTCTAAGGGAAAGGTCACTTCCATGTGCTGGATGAAACCACATTGTAAATCAACCTGAAACACTACCTGTAGAGTCCATCCCGTCAAGGGACTTTTATATACGTATTTACATATGTGTATAGGTATACACATACTTTAATATACATATTGTATATATGGAGACAAGCACATTCTCTAAAGTTTGCTTGTGTAGAATATGCATTAAACATACACAGAAGAAAAATAGATATAAAGGAATCATGATGGTGTAAAGGAATCCAATCCTCCCATAATGCAATTTGGTTTAAAAAATCAAATAAATAATACAAACTTTTGCAAATTCTATTACCTTTAACTGATTTCTTTTTTTTTTAATTTTATTTTATTTTTAAACTTTACATAATTGTATTAGTTTTGCCAAATATCAAAATGAATCCATCACAGGTATACATGTGCTCCCCATCCTGAACCCTCCTCCCTCCTCCCTCCCCATACCATCCCTCTGGGTCGTCCCAGTGCACTATCCCCAAGCATCCAGTATCGTGCATTGAACCTGGACTGGCATTCTAAGATGGTTTGAGATTCAGATGTCGTATTATTTACATATAATAAACAGAACGTGCATCAGTTTACATGTCTTCTCAGAGGAAGTCATATACAACTTATAAATATTAATTCTTTCATTACACAATAAAGAAAAACATGTAATTTTTAAAATAAATAATCAGGATCTATAATTTATATAAGTGTATCCTTCTTTATTGGCACACCATATCTAGATTTAAACATTTGTCAGAGAATATAACCTTGAACTTTCTTCTGTAAATACTCTAAATTTTATCCTTGAATCATGTTAAAGTAGCCAGGAGCTGCCCCTGGGAACCATATCCTGATGGACCCCAGCAGAACTATTTTGGCTGGACTTTTCTAGGATGTTATGTTATAGTCCTCAATAAAAGTCATTTTAAGAAACAGCCTGATGTATCTTTTGCTCATCAGAGGGCAGACACACTGAAACCATAATCACAGAAAACTAGTCAATCTAATCACACTAGGACCACAGCCTTGTCTAACTCAATGAAACTAAGCCATGCCCATGGGGCAACCCAAGATGGGTGGGTCATGGTGGAGAGGTCTGACAGAATGTGGTCCACTGGAGAAGGGAATGGCAAACCACTTCAGTATTCTTGCCTTGAGAACCCCATGAACAGTATGAAAGGGCAAAATGATAGGATACTGAAAGAGGAACTCCCCAGGTAGGTAGGTGCCCAATATGCTACTGGATATCAGTGGAGAAATAACTCCAGAAAGAATGAAGGGATGGAGCCAAAGCAAAAACAATGCCCAGCTGTGGATGTGACTGGTGATAGAAGCAAGGTCCGATGCTGTAAAGAGCAATATTGCATAGGAACCTGGAATGTTAGGTCCATGAATCAAGGCAAATTGGAAGTGGTCAAACAGGAGATGGCAAGAGTGAACGTTGACATTCTATGAATCAGCGAACTAAAATGGACTGGAATGGGTGAATTTAACTCAGATGACCATTATATCTACTACTGTGGGCATGAATCCCTTAGAAGAAATGGAGTAGCCATCATGGTCAACAAGAGTCCCATATGTAGTACTTGGATGCAGTCTCAAAAATGACAGAAAGATCTCTGTTCGTTTCCAAGGCAAACCATTCAGTACCATGGTAATCCAAGTCTATGCCCCAACCAGTAACGCTGAAGAAGGTATGAAGACCTTTTAGAACTAACACCCAAAAAAGATGTCCTTTTCATTATAGGGGACTGGAATGCAAAAGTAGGAAGAAACACCTGGAGTAACAGGCATATTTGGCCTTGGAATACGGAATGAAGCAGGGCAAAGGCTAATAGAGTTTTGCCAAGAGAACGCATATACTGTTTAATATACTATAAATATCACAGATGATACTCATTACTTCACAATGACATCTCTATGTAAGAACTATGGAACTTTCTCTCTGTGGCACAGAGATAACTACACTTCTATTAATCATTTCAAAACCAAAGAGCACTGCATTTTACTTTATAGTATCTTTTTTTGTGTTGATTGTTGGGAGACTATAAACCTATTTGTTTCTCATCACTTTTAAGTACATATGAATTGATGTCAACTTACTGCTACTTTTTTTTTCTGTCATTATTTTCCTTATCACACTCATTTCATTTTATTGCATTATATTTGAAACATTCTTGAAAACTGCCTTAAATCATTTTGGGGGAAAAATATGTGTAGAATTTTTCTTTGATGTAAAGGAATTTCAGTTAAATAAAGGTGCTTTTCTTAGATACAAGGATCAATAATATATAGAGGATAACCTCCCAAAGTAGCCATGAGGAAGTATAAAGACAATACAATATGCAACCTTGGATTGAAATCAACCACTAGTTTCCCTGGTTATAAATTATTCTTGAATGGTCTTGAGAAGAGCCCTTCTCTTTTTCCAGGCACATTATTATCTAACCATGTCATGTCTCAATTTCTCCATCTATATAATGGAGATAACAGTACCTTCCTCATAGGGCTATTCAGAGACTTAATCTAAATGAATTAATATGTGTAAAATCCCCAAGTAGTGGGACACAGTTAGTGTTCTATTAGTAAGAACTGACCAACACCACCCAGACCATGCATCTAAGCTCTGCTTCCCAACCACATGCTACCTCCCTAAACTCGGCCAGTATCTTAAAATATGGGCCTTCAGAAAAGCAGTCACAGTTTATGATAACCTCTGTCACTTAAAACCAAAGCCTTCACCTCAGTTTTATTTTTCTCCATAGATTTATCACCACCCAACATACTATATATTTTGCCCTTTCTTTATATAATTTCTTAGATGATAAATTCTATTCTTTCTTATCCCAAATGTAATGCAAGCTACTATTCATCTACCCCTGTGGTATGTAATTTCCTGGACAAAACACAGGGGCAGTAGAACGGAAACTTAACTGACACTCACAAATTTATACTTTCACACAAGGAGCAATTTCTATCACTGGCAGAGGCAAGTGATAAAATAGTTTCACAAATAACTTGGTTTGGAGCCACATGATAAACTATTGAATGTCACTCTTTATAATTCTCAAAATACGTATTTTGTAAAGTATCCATCAAGTGCATTCTAGAGAAGTTCATCATTTTATGGTAAGCATTTTTCACAAAACAACAAAATGTGTATCATTTTGTGATTAGTAAACCAAGCATCTCTGAACTGTAGGTGTCCTGGCCTCCATCCAGACAGGTAACATCTTTGCTTTCATCTACAAGCTTCATGGTCCTTGGCATTTATTTTTGTTCCTCAGAAATATGAGGAACTTGCATTTTGCTTGCAAATAGGCAGAATGTCACATTTAAAATCTGTAGCACTAGACACAGGCCTAATTTGGTACTTTACAGACCTCTGACATCACTTATTCTCTACTAAATATGAAGTTAAAAGACTGAATTGTAGCTTTCAAAGCAAAGCTCCTCAGCTCAAATGAAAGCAACGTAACATATATAGTAATCCAGACATTTCTGGATAAGAGTATAAAATGTATAACTATTTTTGAATGTATAATTCATAAATTAGAGTCACAATAAAAACTGCTAAACATTTTAAGGTGCTTAACACATGCCAAACATCATATTCAGTGGTTTGTGTGTGTTCTCTCATTAAATCCTCATTTTGGGGACTTCCCTGGTGGTCTGGTGGCTAAGACTCCACATTTCCAATGCAGGGGACCTTGGTTCGATCTCTGGTCAGGGAACTAGATCCCACATGCTGCAACTAAGATCCGGCAAGGCCAAATAAATAAATATTTAAGTCCTCACTTTCCATCCTTTAGGATATTTTTACCAGTTCACAAGTCAAGAAAAATCAAGGCTTAAAAAGTTAAATAAGCCTCCTAAGATCATACAAAGACAGCCAGGAGGAGAGCTGAATATGAACTCCCACTGACTGCCCTGATTAGAACCAGGAAAGGATGAGGCAAACATCAAAGATGCAACAAGCTGGGGATTCCTGTGAAGGAACAGTAGCAAGCTGCTTAGTCCACTGCCAGCCCTCAGAAATAGGAGTGCTGACACTTAGAAACCAAACCACGAAGTCACAGTGCACATCCATAAACAGACATAAAACCGGTTAGAGGTAGATAAACTTTCAAATGCTGCTCACTGGCAAAAGATGGATTTTTAGTTTTTACAAATTGGCCATCAAGATGGTCATAATTCTGTCTGCTTGGGCTTCCCTGGTGGTTCAGATGGTAAGGAAGGTCTGCTGGAGTAGGAAATGGCAACCCACTCCAGTATTCTTGCCTGGAGAATCCCATGGACAGAGGTGCCTGGTGGGCTACAGCCCATGGGATCGCAGAGTCAGACGTGACTGAGTGACTAACATACACACACACATCTGTCTGCTCAGAGCTCCCTTTGACAGATCCTGTTTTCGGAAGGGTTGTTGCCTGACAGCCCCTAGTGGTTTTATTTTCTGATCCACTGTGGTGTTTACAGCAGGTCACATGCCCTCCACCCAGCGTAGCCCCTGCTCACTCCCAGCCACTCCTAGCCAGTGGTCAAGCAAGGGCATGTCCAAGAATCGGGCTACTCCTGCTCAGCTGTGTGCCTTGGAGACTTCTTATCAACCTAGCCAAGACTTTCTCCAAACTGCAATGCACTGAGACCCTCCCATTCTATTCTTCCTTACCCTCCCCACTTCAGAGATGCCTGCCCTGTGCTTAGAAGGTCCTCCTGCCTGCCAAGCACCTGCCCTTCTTTTTTAGCCCTCACAGGCATCTCCCCCCAAAAATCCCTGGTACATCCATTTTGGCTCCTGTTTCTGAATTGATACAGTCAGATTTGCTCATGAATATAGGAACATTTTAACTGTTTCAGAATTTCTGCAGTACCTAAGATTGTCTGATAAGATGTATAATTAATGACTTATCTAGCAAAAGGCATAATTTATATCTATGCTGCTACTAAGTTACATCAGTCATGTCTGACTCTGTGTGACCCCATAGACGGTACCCAACAGGCTCCTCTGTCCCTGGGATTCTCCAGGCAAGAATACTAGAGTGGGTTGACATTTCCTTCTCCAGTGCATGAAAGTGAAAAATGAAAGTGAAGTCGCTCAGTCATGCCCGACTCTTAGCGACCCCATGGACTGCAGCCTACCATGCTCCTCCATCCATGGGATTCTCAAGGTAAGAGTACTGGAGTGGGTTGCCATTGCCTTCTCCATTATATCTATGAGTATCGTTTAATAGCTAATGTTGTTTATTCATTTTGGAATGAACCTGTATCTACTGTGTGGAAATATAAGTGGGCAACATCTTGTCTATAACATGATATAAAATGTGGTTACACAACAATTTGCAAAACCATATGACAATGTAGCTTTGCCATTTAAAATGAGAATGTGGACATTACTGTAGACACTGGTATATATTTAGATGAAACCACATTAAAAAACTAAATCTGTTTCTAAAAGTAGGCATTTTAGCTTAGTTTTTGCTACAAGACACGGGAAAGCAATGAATTCATTTTCATTTATTATTCTAAATTAGCTATGTTTTCATACTGATAAACATTATGAACAGGAATGAAAGATTAATAGCCAAAAGGTTTCTTTTTTCTTATTTCTTAGGAGTAGGGCTGAAATAAAATGGAGAGTTTAGATTATGTTCACGACAGTGTACTGAGGCTGAATTTAGGAGTTTTTGACCAGGTTCCCTATTCTCCTTATCTCTCTTATCATCCCCCTTCCCTTGTTTAATTAGAAGCAAGGCTAAACAAAGGGTCTGTTTCATCATTTCAACTTTCACTGCTTTCTGGAATAGGAATGACCTTCCTTTAAAATATAACTGTCAGATATTAATCTAGAGTTTTCATACAATCTATACTCCCTTTGGGTAATGTATTTACTGATATCAGGCAACAGGCTCTGACTGATCCAACATTATTACAGAGAACTTCCATCTTGGGGAAATATCTTGGCTACAGTGAAAATTGATATTAGAAATACTGGAACATATTCTGGAGCTCAGTGTTTCTTTGGGCAGAGACTTTTAAAACAGGAAACTGTTTTTAATATCTGGGCTTAATGAACCATCTCATTTCTAGAATTTCTGAAGTATTTTTCTCACTACAGTTGCAACCCCCTGGAACTGTCATCAGTCACTTATCACCACAGCTATTCATAACTAGCTAATGAGAGTATTATTAACTGCTCAATAATAAAGTATATAAACTTAAAAAAAAACTATATAAACTTTTTAAAGAAACATATTCCAATTAGCTTAAATAAATGGCCAATGATTTTTGTTAAATTTATGAATCCAAACTCAGGTTAAAAATAATTTATATATATGTATTCATAACTATTTTAACTTGTGAATTTTTTGTTTTATGTGTCCAAATTTGGGTAGAATGGGACTCTGAATTATAACATGTGGACATCAGTTTGTATTACACAGTTATAGGTAATGGATAAAAACCATCTTTTATAGCTGGGCATATTTTATGGAAAGAATATTTATACAAGAACATTGCATAATGTAAGAACCATATAAGTTAGACTGCTTAAATTTCATACTTGCATTTTTAAGCATATTGCATTCAATCAATTAGTTTTATTTCTAAAATCTAATAAAATAGGTATATTAAAATATAATATTCAATTTATAAAGGCAACAGAATTTGGAAACCAGTATCAAATATGTATTTTATTTTTTGAACTACTTTATTCATATATTTTGCATTCAGTAATGCTGCATTGTAAAATTTATTTTTTTCCCATTTTTGCCTTGACTTTTTTATTGGCTACTGTAAAGTTATTAAAAAGATCTTAATGTAAGTTTGCAATTCTAACTCATTAGAAAATCTGATTCGAAAAATATATTCTAGGCACTATTTAACGTGCTCCACATGTGTTGAATTCATTTAATCGGCATGACATCTGCGAAGTGAGTCTGTACCATTCTCATCCTTGGTACACCAGAGAGGAAAGTAAGTCTCAAGAGCTGGGATAAGCTGCCCATGGCCACATCTAAGCCAGCATCTAAATCCCTATTCTGTGCTCTCAATACCATGAAAGGCCAGATCTCCTTGTCTGTAACAGTCTCTTCTTAACTCAATATGCATTCTTGGCAGTAGTCTTTGTATTGTCTGGTATAACTTACAAATTTAATTCTGCGGGGTTATAAAAGATAGGATGTTGTATTTTACTTCAAATTCAGACTGCTATGGTGTGCTTCCTCCAAATGAGCACCTACTGAGCAGATAATAGACAAAGCCACTGAGCACTGACACTGCTACTTGAACCCTGATCCCATCTATTACCCATTCACCACATCCCGTTCACCACTATGATGTGATTTTTAGGATCAGAGCCAGCAATGTTCTATTTTATGAGTAATGCCTCAATACTGGCTTGAGAAGAATGATTAGAGGATTTAAGGACAGACACCTAACCAAAGATAAATTATCAACCTTTTACAATTCCACATGATACAGAATGAATATAAGCACTGTGGGCATTTACAAACCTGAGTAACCAGCAGCATGGAACTCCCATACATTGTAAAGAAAACATCTATCTTTTTTTATAAGACTTTTTCCATACAGATTCACAATGTTTTCTAAATACTTATCATCAAAAGTGGGATAGATACAAACTCACTTTTCATGACCATACTTATTCTTGACACACTTAACACTGTGTTTGGTTTTTGTTTGTTTTTTGGGCTGCACGACGTGGCATGCAGGATCTCATTCCCCAACCAGGGATCAAACCCATGTTCCCTGCAGTGGAAGCCAGGTCCTAACCAACTGGAAGACCAGGGAAGTCCCTAACACCATGTGAGAGAGGAAATTTGTCACAGGTTAGAACAAAGTCAGTCCTAAAATTAGCACACTGAAATCTCAGGGTTTTTCAGTAAAGTGGCAGAAATGGCAGAATTTCATATTCTCTTAATATCTTTAACAATTAAGAATTAACTTAGGGCTTCTCTGGTGGCTCAGTGGTAAAGAATTCACCTGCCAATGCCGGAGACACTGGTTTAATCCCCCACATGCCTCTGAGCAACTTTTGAGCCTATGCTCTAGAGCCTGGGAGCTGCAACTATTGAGCCCACGAGCCCTAGAGCCCATGCTCTGCAACAAGAGAGGCCACCGCAATGAGAAGCTTGCACACCACAACTAGAGAAAAGCCCACACAGCAACGAAGACCCAGGATAGCCAAAAATAAATAAATAAATCAGCTCAGAGGAACACATGACAAATAGTTTAGAAGCAAAAACTGGTAAAGCAGAATTCATTCTGTAGATTTTAACTTGGCATTTCTCTTCCAGAGCAGGCTGTGTGCTAGACCCTAGGATTCAAAGTAAGAAACATAGAGCTCTTGCCACGTGGAAGCAAATAGTCTAGGGAGCAAGAGAGACAAGTAATAAATCATGACAGTGCAGTGTGATGAGTGCTGCTCTCACAGGAAGAGCTCGGTGAAAAGAAGCACTGTGCTCAGGGCTGGCAGAAGTGCAAAATGATGCAATCTCACTAGGGGCCCATTTGGCAAGATATTTCCGAAGTATTAGAAATGTACATGCCCAGGAATTCTTTCTCTAGGAATATGTCCTACAGAAATAGTATTAGATGTGCACAAGAATGCTTTGTTTATAAAAGGAAAATACTTTAAATACTTTGATGGCCAACAAGAGAGGAACTCTTATATTAATTACACTCTAACTATGTGATGGGCTATTAAGAAAACATTAAAATTGTTTTAATTTAAGCTTTCTAAGAATACCGAAAGGTATCTTTTAAATGCACATGATCTAATATTAAATGGAAGAGAGAATATCAAAGTATGTAAGTTCCCAAGTTGGTTTTGTTGTTGCTGTTGTATCTGCTTGCTTTTCGGAGGGGGAGAATAGGTTAGGACAAAGTCAAATTGGAAGAAGGTCTTCTCTGAGTAAAGATTTTGCTTGCAATGCAGAAGATCTGGGTTTGATCTCTGGGTTGGGCACATCCCCTGAAGAAGTGAATGGCTAATAATTTGTACCAATGATTCATATTATGGAGTTACGGTTGTTATTTATTTTACTTTTTCATTTCTATATTTTCATACAATGTTTTTATATTAATTTTAGGATCAGTATATATATATTAATTGAAGTATGACTTATAATATTGTGTTAGTTTCAGGTATACAACAGTGATTCAGCTTTTTTCAGACTACATTCCGTTATAGGTTATTACAAGATACTGAATATAATTTCATGTTCTATACAATAAATCCTTGTTGCTTATCTATTTTATGTATAGTAGTTTGTATCTGTTAACCCCATACTCCTAATTTGCCCCTCCTCTCCTCCTTTTCCCTTTTGGTAATTTGTTCTATATGTCTATAAATCTGTTAGAAGCAGTATATATATTTAAAACAAAAGAAGAGATAATTTAAAGTATCTTAGAGAAAAGCTTTAGAATAGAAGGGGAATTTAAGATGGGCACAGAGATAAAGCTCTCAACTGGGTGAGGAGGAGGGGAAAAAGCATTCTAGACAAAGGGAACAGCACGTACAAATGCAGAACCATGAGATGCTTAAGACACGTGGGATCTATTTGACTGGAGGAAAATGTAAAGAAGACTGGCTTGAAAAGGCACAAAATGTGTAACTTGCCAAAGTCTCTATATGATTAACATGACCAGAGCACTCATATTTCTCATTTAATTTTGAGTTTGCAGAATTTGAGAGCCTTAACTAAGCCTCTGATAATTTACTTAGCATAAGTGGTCACCTACCTGACACATGGCTGAGCAGGGAACTGAATTTACATCTTCTAACCCAAACCCCAACTCCTTCCACTTCATATTGCTGTCCTGCCTCTTTATGCTACAATTATACATACACACACACACACACACACACACACACCAGAAAGTAATAATTCATCCTAAATACCAGAAAACCGAGGAAATTAAGTCTGGTGAAATAAACATGGCAATGAACTAAATTTCTTGTCCTGGTATCTATTCTACTTCACACAGAATAGAATTCAGAACTATCTGCATTTCCACACCTCCCTTCAACTCCTCCATTTTTACCCTGGGATAAACCAAAGTTGAAACTTCAATCAACTCCTGGGGAGGAGTATGAAAAAGTATTTTTATATGTTTACACACATTTCTGTTTTTCAAGTCTCCTTCAACCTCATATAGTGACCTCTATATTCACTTCCTTTGCAATCTGGTGTCTGTTGACTTGTACTGTTCAGTATTTGGTCAAGCAATTTCCTTTTGTCCTTTTTTCTGAATGATCAGCTAAAACATTCTTTCCTTAAAAAACAAAAAAACACAACTTTGTTTGGTGTTGCATTACTAAATAACTAAATAGAATTAAATATGCTAAAATTATACTAATAATGTCTTGGAGGGTTGACCAGATAAAGTAAATTGAGCTGTCATAAGCTCTCTTAATTTACTTGCCCAGCAGAATTGTAAATGCAGCAGAAAACAGCTTACTGTAATGTAAACAGAGCTTTCCCTGCACTGCGCGTGGGACAAGTTTATTTAATGTAATATATTACACTCAGCCATCATTGCTACCTTTCAGTTTATACTTTTATGGTAACAAACGGTTATAATAAACAGAGCCGTTGTGTTAAAAATCAAATGGAAGGTTCAGTGTTCATCCTCTAGTTGAAAAGAATCTGATTTTCTTTAGCTTTATACTTTGTGATACTGAAGACTCACGGAACAGATTATTTTAAAAGTAGAAAGGCTCTCAATTCCTAATATTGACCCATGGAGAATTTTGGTCTAAATCTTGTCACATGTAGTCCACGTTCTAGTATTCCTTTTCATGGTTTAGCTGATTTATAATCAGATTGAAAAAAATTAACTATTTGCCTGAAATAAAATTACTTTGTGTTTTATAGTAATGGTTATTACCAATACTTCTATGTTCTTTTAGCATTATCTTGTAACAACAGCAGTATTTTAGTCATGATAAATTAAGTCTGTTGATATATCATTTTGAACATTTATGAAGGAACATTTATTTAGATTTTTAGGCAATTTAGCAATCTGATATGAGGTAACACTAGGCTAAATATTTGCTACAAATGTGATAAAGTGTTCATGTTCTAAAAAAAAAATCAATTATTTCTACCTAAAGTTCAGAATATTACATATCATTTCTTGGCAAAATAATTCGCTAAATTTGACATACCTTTTAATGAAATATATGGTAGGCTCTAACCTAATATATTAATAAATTGCCAAGTATGTTATTTTATGTGTAAGTATTTTAAAAACAAAGTTAACAATTTGGCTAAAACTCTTAAGACTCTGACAGAAAGTGAGTTATACAGTATGACTCTGTATCTACAGTGTAACACTGTATCTACCTCTCAGAATCAACAGCAGAGGGAGCAACACCTGACAACAGCTCATTCAGGAGGGACAGATTTCTTGAGCATTTATTATGTGCTGGACATTTTACTAAATCTTTTCCTGTGTTGTTTCATTTAATTCCCCTCAATCACTTTATAAAAAACCTTTAGTATAAAAACAAGGACACTGAGGCTTAGAGAGGTGGAATCATTCACCCAAGACCTTGTAATGGTGACGTGGCAGAATCCAGACTGGAATCCAGGTCTGTCTGACCTGAAGTGTGTGTTTTCTCAAGGACAAGGTACGGGGTGGGGTTTACACACACCAGTGTAGCTTGCATGAGTCCAGCACTTAATGATGACACACCAAATCCAGCCAAATACCAAGAAGATACTAAAAAGAGTGTCCTGATGCTGCTGCTGCTGCGTCGCTTCAGTCGTGTCCGACTCTGTGCGACCCCATAGACGGCAGCCCACCAGGCTCCCCTGTCCCTGGGATTCTCCAGGCAAGAACACTGGAGTGGGCTGCCCTTTCCTTCTCCAATGCATAAAAGTGAAAAGTGAAAGTAAAGTCACTCAGTCGTGTCCGACTCTTAGTGACCCCCTGGACTGCAGAGGCCAAGAAAAACACTCTAATTCATGTCAAATTCGAAGATGACTTCTTGACAAGTTGATTCCAAATTTAAGTCTCTCCTTTCCTGTTTGAACCAAAAGCTCCTACTATATAAGGTTAAAAATTTGCAAATGCTTTGTTTTCCTGGGACCCAGTTGCTCCCGAAGGAAAAACTTGCATGCATTTTTATCTCTAGAACTTTCCCTTCTGCTCCACCCCCTTTCTCTCCAAAGTCTTGGAAATTTTAAAGAAAATATGTATAGAAACTTTGAAAAACTACTTTTACTTACTAATCCTTTTTTACACCTTTTTTTTTTTGTATAAAATTTTTAAGAGTTGTTCTAAAACAATATTTTTAATGTTGGGCAGTCATGAATCCCTCTTTTTTTAATCTCAAGTTATTCTGAAACATCATAGTGAATTTCGTTAATGAGTATTTTTAAATGGTAATCAATTTTAAGTTGCTGATGAAATTGATTACATATACACATACTGATGAATAGATTCTAATTAAATAAATTTTGTAAAATGTGGAAAAACCACATTTTACAAAATTCACTTAACTGAACATTAACAGTCATTGAAAATGTCTTAAAAATTTGTGTCTAATCTACAAAGGAGAGCTAGCTCATATTTAAGTTGTGGTATCTGTGTTCTTGTTTAGACATGCTGAATACTCTTCAGCAAATGGTTAAGTCATATGCTTGATCACTTATCTATGAGATGATTACTAATTTCTCAACAATTTAATTGATACCATTATATACTATAACAGTAGTTTCTCTTTTTTTAATTTGCTACAACTTATATTCACAGTTTAATCAGCTCCTAATTTGATTTTTTATTTGGTATAAAAGTTATAAATACAAAGGCATTCAATTGTTTGTCTTTATTATTTCTGTTGTCTTCAAGGCTTAGAAGAAAAGCACATGCCACTTAAGATGCTCGATAATTAACTCAATTTTTAAAAACTTTTTAATGGATCAGTACACTTTGTAGTTGGCTGCTTTGGTTTTCCTCCCCTTTGAACTGCTCCCTAATGGCAGGCTCTGTCTTTCATCTGAGTTCCCCAGTGCTTAGTAAATAGCGCTCCATATTTACTCGCACTACAGATGGATGAAAAGACGAATGATAATGCTAATAACAACAGTTAATGTTATTGACTTTTTATTAAGCACTGTTCTAATCACTTCTATAAATATTAATTTGATGCACTAAACTTTTTATTCTTAATCACACTTACATACTAATAACAATCTTGGAAAGAGTCAGAAATCTACCTTAAATAGTCTGCTTTTCTAATGAAGGGGTACTAGAGAACCATCACCAAACTTATACCTCCACCCTACGTCTTAGAGGATGGCCACCCTGTCCACTAGCAATTATAAAATAAAGGTGTATGTAAAATGATATGAAATATTAATGACATTTCAGCTCCTGCTGTGAATCCATCTCCTCACTCCTAAATTCAGATGCCTTAACCTTGAAACATGACTGTTATAAGGGTGTCATTTTCATTATGTTCTATGTGTCTTTTTTCCTACATTGCATAGAAAGAAACTAGTAACACCATCTCTTTCATGAGAGTACAATGAGGAGGAAAAGGAGAAACACTTAGGGCAATGCCTGGTCCCTAGAAGAGCTCAGAAACTCTTAGCTGTGATCGCTAGCATTGCTGGTATTAGACAAGCTAACATCACCTGTGTCTTCATTCTTTCTCCTTTGCCAAGCTAGACACATTTCTGAAAAATCATGATTTCACGTCTCTACGGTTCAGCTTCTCCAACTTGCACATATTCTTCCACATTACAATTGGATATCTCTCATGAAGACACCACCTCCAGTGTCAATCACCGTCTCAGTGCTAAATTGGCTGGCTGGCTGGCTGCGCAAAATGAAATCATCCTCCATGCCATAAACCTTCAAAACTTCCCATCCTCCCTGTTAGTAACACCAGAGACCTCAGTATCATCCTTTCTCTTTCCATGTGCCCCTACAAGTAAGTCATCATCAAACAAATAATCATTCAATCCAATCCTTCTACCTTAAACAGGCTCTCCACCCTTTCTACTCCCACTCTCTTACTTCAGGTACTTCGTCTATGCCACTGGGAAATATGCAATATTCTCTATTCTCTCTGAATTATCTTTTTCTTCATCTAAAATACATTACATTCTTTCATTCGAGTTATCATACTATCATTCAGCTGATCCTCTCCTGCCCTAGATTCTCTGACAGCAACTGAATTGAACACAGACTTTTCAGCATGGCATTCCAGGCATTCCCTGATCTAGTTCCAATCCACCCTTCCAGTCTTCCATCTTCCTCTTTATTTATTCCTCACGCTTGACCTCTCTCCCTGACAAAGGTCTACCCACCTTTCAGATCTCAGCTCACCCATCAGGGCCTCTAATGAAGTCTTTCTTATTTGTTCCAGTACAAATTAATTGCTTCCTCTTTTATGAATCCCCAGTATTTTATATGTTCCTCCATTTATTCAAAACATTCTTTTCATTACAGTTGTGTATGAAATGTCTGTCTCTCCTATTATACTGTAAAATGTCTTATTTATCTTTGTAGGACTGGTTGTTCCCAGTAGAATCTGTGTGTGTTTTATTTAAATCTTTTCATCTTATTTTTTCTTTTTTAAAATTAAAAATACATAGAAGCCAGATTGAGTTAAAATATAATGGGTTTTCATATTTTCTCTGGTACATATGAATTGTGCAACTCTTGCAGGAAGACCCATAATCTGTCTAAGGCCTTTTTTTAACTCATCAGTGAAGCAAGAATATTAATAACTAAGTTGAAGTATTCTCGTAAGAACCGAAGACGACATACACATGATGTTCCTGATATCAAAGGTCATGACTGCAAGTATGAACACATTACTTACTGGGGGGCGGGAGGGGTTGCACAAACAGCCTATGTGTGGAACATCTCTGACAATGTGTTAAAAGTGAACGTTTCATAAGCTTTTTTTTGGTAGGCATTACATAACAGTAAATGTAGAATGATTTTCTTAACTATAAAATGTGAAACATACATTTTACATGAAAGAGCTCAAGTGATAGGATTAAAAAGAAAAGGAAGACCTCCACAAATGTTTAATTGATTCTTCTCTTACTCTAAAATTCTCTGTGATGACTGAAGTTTCTACTGGACCAATCTGGGGCATACCCGCCTCTAACGAGTCAAAATATTATATGACTAACACTCAAACAAAGAAAAATGGTTTTCTTGACATTTTCACCCCCAAAGCCTTTCTTCAGAGTCTTCATTAAAGTAAATACTTGGCAATGAAGTACTCTGTGTTTACTACATACAGCTTTTGATGTCACAGTCAACTTAAAAAGCCCCCAGATCTTAACCTGGCAGCTGTTCTTCCTCACACTTTGATGTGATCTTTGCAATTCCAACTTCATTGGTGCTTACATAACTGTAGTTTACTGCAATTTTTTCAGACTTGATGTTCTCATAATTATTTATTTAGAAAACCTGGTATCAATTTTATATCTGTATTCTACAAAAAGAAGCTCTCCTTAATCAGCTGCCGAAGGCTTCAGTGAGAAATATTCACTTCAGTACCATATTAGGAGACTATATGACTCATGACAAATTATGCAATCATCAGATTATTCCTCAAATACATGACTCTTCCATAAATGACTTTCATCTCCCTACAAACACCAAAAGCTGCAAGTCACATATGGGAGGAGAAAAATATTGTAAATTCACTTCAAACAAACATTTTTATAAGTGAGAACAATTACCTCAGACTTTTGAAATTCACTATTAAATAGAATAAAGTAAGCTTTGTTATCTCACAATAAATTAAACACATAAAACCATCAAGCAATAGTACTTAGCACAATCATATGAAAATGTTAAGGATGGGTGCATCTATTAAACTGACATTTTATCCTTATTTGTAAATACATTTAAAAAAAATCTCAGCCTTGATTAAAATGTAGCCAAAGGACTTGTATAGCCCACTGTTGGGTAGAGAGAGGCAGCTGGCACAGAGAACACCAGAAAAGAAACTACACAAATTCTAAGTAGGGAATGAGTATTTTGATTTTTCTCTCCCAAGCCAGTTCTTGCTGCAGACATATTTGTTTTCAGAAACAGTCTGTACCTCTCAACCTGGAAAATTCATTAACCTCAAGAATACAGAAAGAAAGAACAAAGTCATGTCTATCCACACCTGCATTAAGAACTAACACGCATTTAATGCCTTCAGTGATAAATGACATACAATCTGAGACAACCCTGTTATGTGAAAGGAAGCATTTGAGAAAATACACAAACATACATATACACTTTGACAATTAGTATATGGGGTACCTCTTTTCTGGGTATACAATGAAATTCAAATAGCACCATATGCTAATAACATAAATTATATATTTGGAGTTTTACCTTAATTTTCTTAAGTGTTTGTTCTCGAGGATTTGAAAGTTCTTCATCTGAGCACAGTAACTTGAGTTCAGCTAATGAGAAATGTATGGATTCTTTCACACACAAACAGTTTTATAAATAAACTGGTCAGGGCAAGAATTAAAGAGGGGTTTTGTCTTATTTAAAATTATTAATTACAACTATGAAAAATAAGGAAGAACTTCAACAACCTGGCAAAGCCTTTCCTAGTCTCCCTCACGGACTTACTTGAAAGCATCTTCATTGCTTTATTTCATCACAGGTCACACACAACTTAACATTTCCACTGTCTATGAATCTTTTTAAAATGTTCTGGCAACCGGTTTGGTCCATTTAGTATCCATGCCTCTCTGCTACATGTGAAAGCCAGTCTGGTTTGCAGACAAACGTGCCCACTCATAAATCTACTAATTCTTCTATCCTCCATTTGTAGATTCCATTCTGCTCAAATGTAGAGAAACACTGGAAGTTCTGAATGAAAAATGAAGCAAAAGAAATGTCAACTCACTACTCTGACTTTTTATAGGGATAAGAGATTTTAAAATATCTTAGAGATACTGACAAAACATACGAGTATCCAAGGCCTTACTTAGAACGACACAGAAAAGCATGAGAACTAGCTCCGATTTAGGTAATGGTTGTGGTTTTGCTTCCTTTTTCGTTTTGTCTTACTTCTGCTTAACTTGGCTAAGAACCAACAGCTCTAATAATTTTTCCAATTATAAATGTTCTTTCACATTTTGTTTCCATTTCAGATCTATTCATCAGCAAATGATGATGCGTGCTTAAAATAATAACCAATAATTTGGGGAAACTTTATAAACCTTTCCACTAGTTAATGATCACTATCAAGAGAATTTATTTTTGCTTATTTTTCCATTTCTGTCCTCAATCTGCTGGTTTATAAATTTAGCTGTCAATACCCTGCGTGCTCAGCCATGGAATGACTGTCAAAGAGAATCATCACCCAGAGTAACGTCTGCCTTACAAAGAGTAAATGCAAATTCAGTCACCCAGGGGAGACTGAGCTCTTGATGGAGTTTAACCATAAAGATGTCTGAGCTAATATTACAAGTTTCCAGGCAAGGATTAAGAAATGATTTAATTAGATACTCTTTAGGGGTTGTGCTGTTTTAGCATTATTCTAAGGGATACATTTATTAACGGGCTAAAGGACCTATTCTCTGACAACCTATTCTCTGACAAAAAATTATACATTCAAATAAGTATTAATATGACTATGAGATACTCTGACACCTCAAACATCACTTTAATGATAAAAATGCCTTATGTTCTTCAAACCTCCACACTGGAATAATTTAACACACACATATAGTGTTTGTCCAGTCCTCAAGGCCAGTATTTCTCCTTAACAGGATACACACATTGTCCGAGTCCAGCAACCAGGATTTTCTGGTCTCCTCCTTTTCTCTTTTCTTTCCCTTGTCACTCATTTTTAAGAGCTTGCTTCTTCACTTTTCACTCATGTCCAAACCTACCAAGCTCTTGGCTTTACAGTGACGTTTCTCTTTTAAACGTCCTCACACCATCTTCTTGCACATTATTAAAATCTAACAGGCTGATACCTTGCCCCAGTTGATGACACAATGACTGCCTTTTGCTCCCTAGGGAACTTTTTCTGTACTGAAAGCCCCAGTGTCATAGACATTCCCAGTATGCACCATTTAGGTGTGAAGACCTAGGCATAATATCGAAATGACTATAGTAGATTATAATACAATAATGAGATCTGTTTAAAGGTACTTCAATAACTTGGATATCTTTAAGATCAACTCTGAATAGTATGTTAGTTGATTGCCTTTTCCATTATTCTAAGAAA
The DNA here is from genome assembly GCF_002263795.3 of Bos taurus. Classification (NCBI taxonomy): domain Eukaryota; kingdom Metazoa; phylum Chordata; class Mammalia; order Artiodactyla; family Bovidae; genus Bos; species Bos taurus. The sequence goes on along the minus strand of NC_037355.1, from coordinate 12,214,746 downwards.
AATAAATAATTAGAATTTGTGCAACAAGTCCTCTCTTATCTTTCTGTGTGCCCAATGTTAATTATTCACTTTCCTGTCCTTCCTATCCGGGTGTCCAGTGTTCTGGTGCTGGTCACTAGCAACCAAAGCTCTGGTCCCAATCACCTAGCAGTTACTAGAAGAAAAACCACAAATGCTTATAACACTTCTCCTTCCTCAATACATTTACATTTTTAGGCAAGTGACTAAATATAAAAAGCTACAAAGTGCTAGTGTTGCTATTAATATCTGCAAAGCCATTTGGATTTAGGTTTCAGAAGACAGCCATCAATCTTGACCTGACTACCTACAACATCTCAGGAGTTCAACTCCAACGCAGACCCAAGGAATATGTTTCAAAACTGTATTGTCATGAACCATTATCTAATAGCCTATGGAATTGCTGGGATATCTAGAGCCATGTGCCTTTTCAATGAAAGTGTTAGTCACTCAGTCATGTCCAACTCTTTGTGACCCCATGGAGTATAGCCCACCCGGATCCTCTGTCCATGGAATTTTCCAGGCAAGAACACTAGAGTGGGTTGCCATTCCCTTCTCCAAGGGAATGTACTGACCCAGGGATCTTCCTGACCCAGGGATTGAACCCAGGTCTCCTGCACTGTGGGCAGATTCTTCGCTGTCTGAGCCACCAGGGAAGTCCACTTTAACTGTCACTAATTTGTCTGAATCTAAATTTTAACACTAAGTATGCCAAGAGGCTTAGCATTATGCTAACTATTTAAGTGAACAACTATTTAAGAAATTAGATAAGAAGCTAGGCTTGAATTACAAAACTCTTTAGAAGGAGGGTCAATATTGTTCATTATAGTCAGGGCTGTACTTCAATTCATATGAGACATTCTTTGTTTCCAGACACCCTAAGTTCTGTTGGTTTGGATTTTTTATTCTTTGATGAATGGTGCACATTTGGGCAACCTTTTGCTTAGGTTCTATCAGAATTCTGGAATAGGTTTCAGAAGCCCATCACTACTGAAAAATAGTATATTGTGAAATAACTATGTGTTAGATTGCACACAATTAGAAAGTCTCAATATTCTTTACAAGAGGTTCTTACCTTCACAAAAATATCCATTATCTCTTTTAACATGTAGCTCTTTTAAACCTTTTGTAGCTCAGAAAAGCTTTCGGTATCTCAAATATTGAGTCACTGTTGTGATTGACAGAACAGCTCTATCAAATTCATAGTAACTACAGGTTCACTATGACTCCATACCATATAGATAATCTACAAGAAGGAGCATATATGACAAACTTTGGTGTATTACAGTAAAATACAAATAATCAGACTCCACCAGAGTCAGCATGCCATGATAAACAGCATAATGCCCTGTTCAGCTTGAGCAAATCAAAGCAAAATTTTAGGGGTTTTTTTATTAGTTATTTTATAAAGGGCAGCTCCATTTTCAACTGTATATAAATTTGAAAGCACAGAATTGGCTTTACTTGAATATGTCTGTGTGTGTTTATGCATGTGTCAAAAATCCGCACTATTTGTAACTTTTATAAGTTTTATATCTCAAGACTTCTGCTATAATTTGAGAGAGTACATCTTTCTTAACCATTAAGAAACATCCTGGGGTGGAAATAAATGTAAATATACTTAAAATGTAACATCATGCAAGATGGTTTAGGGGAGAACTTTAATATGTTTTGGTATATTTTAAAGTGCAACATGCTTATGGCTGAAGAAGTACAGTGAATAAGTCATTAATCGGCTTTAAGATCTATGGTTATATCTGCTGTTACTGTTCCTTGTGACCTACTCGATGTTGATTCCTCCATTCTCTATTTTGATGTCCCCAGTGAGAGCACAGGTATTCAGGAAGCAAAGCATTGGGAACATAAGGCCTCAGAAATTTACAAGAATCATTCAAAAATGCTTCCAATTTTCATCTTAAACAGATAAAATACTTTGTACTTTTAGTACCAGAGAAAAAATGTGATCTGTGCTCTCTAGTTTCAGATTCTGGGCTCAGACTTCCTGAGCTGTTTCACTGACCTTTTTGGACTCTCATTTCTCTTTTGTCAATTTTCATCTTCTACCACTTCAGTGGTCCAACCAGAAAGGCTCATCATAATACCACAATCCCAGAGATTCCCAAGATCACCGGGGGCAGGGAGAAGCAGTGTCCCAGAGCAGAGATGATGGTATTATCTCAAAGATATGAATGAGGCATCACGAATTTAACTGAGACAGAAATTAAAATGTGCATTACTCGTGGATTATAGACTATGTGAGCCCACTTATTAAAAAAACAACTGAGTTCCTAAGTAAGCTATGTTGTGCCTGATGAGTCATTCTCATTCATGGTCTAGAACTGGAAATCCCATGAGAGGTCATTTCCTGGGGTCTTCCTGGATGATAAGATCAAATCAAAAATAGGTGAAAGAATAACTCCCAATAAAGACAGAAAAAAAGCAACACTCAAGTCTGGGTTTTATCTGAGAGGGTGCCGGGGGTGGGGGCTGGTGGGGAGGAAGGCATAAAGGTGAAACCCTGCCTTGCTACTAAAATTAATATGTTTGCCCTAGAAAAAGTAACCATTTCTTGGAGGTTTTCACTTGCAAAACCTTTGAAAAAGAAAGTGGCAAGAAGCACCACATAGAAAAAGTATTTGAACACAATGAATGAAGTGAGAGAGGAATTCATAAAGCTCTTTTGCTTTCCGTCAGAACAACAGCAAGGGACTATCTCCTGGCTGGTTTGGACAGGTGGGTAAGATAGAGGAAAGAGAACAGCAGTAGATACAAAGGAACAAATAAAACTGTGTCATCTCCACACAGACCTAGAGAACAGACTTAAGGACACGGCTGGGGTGGGGGGAGGAAGGAGAGGGTGGGATGTATGGAGAAAGTATCACTGAAGCATACATAACCATATGTAAAATAGATAACCAATGGGAATTTGCTGTATGACTCAGGGAACTCAAACCAGGGCTTGGTAACAATCTAGAGAGGTGGGATAGGGAGGAAGGTGGGAGGGAAATTAAAAAAGGAGGGGACATGGATAAACCTATGGCTGATTCATATTGATGTCTGGTACAATACTGTAAATCAATTATTCTTCAATTAAAGATAAATAATAAAAAAAGAAAACTGTCACCTCCAGACTGAACACACCACTGGACTGCCCACAGTAAAACGCCAGGGGACAGGGACCACCTGCCCACTCAGTTCGTGATGGTCTAGTGAGAGCCTCTCAGGACCCACAGCTCTGTTTACTGTGTGGAAGCACGTGTTCCTGTCGGTGCCTCTACCGCAGCACTCAAGACCAACTGTCCCTCTGGAACCTCCAAATTCTAAGCGGCTGGAGTCCCTCAGAATTGCCAGTTCACAGATGCCTTGACTAGTTGAAAATGGTTATCTTTTAAATTAATATGTTTACAATCTGCTAGAAAACTTCAAGAAAATTCTTCCAAATCAACTTACTGCCTTTTATTTATGTATTTATTTCTAAATTAATTGTATCATAGTACAGTTGCTTTACAATGTTTTGTTAGTTTCTACTGTACAGAAAAATGAATCAGCCAAATGTAAACATATATCTTCTCCTTGGATTTCCTTCCCAATCAGGTCACCACAGTGCATTAAGTAGAGTTTCCTGTGCTGTATATAGTAGGTTCTCATTAGTTATCTGTTTTATATATAGTATCTATAGTGTGTAGGTGTCAACTCCAATTTCCCAATTCCTCTCACCACCCCCTTTAATCCCTGTGGCATCCATATATTTGTTCTCTACCTCTGTTTCTCTATTTCTGTTTCATAAATAAGATCATCTATACCATTTTTCTAAATTCCACATATATGCATTAAAACACGACATTTGTTTTTCTCTGACTTCCTTCACTCTGTATGACAGTCTCTAGATCCATCCATGTCTCTACAAATGACCCAATTTTGTTCCTTTTTATGGCTGAGAAATACCCCATTGTATATGTACCACATCTTATTTATCCTTTCTTACTGCCTTTTAAAATTCTAAGCTAAATAGCCAAGATTTTCCTCCCTCTCCCTTTTATGTGCCCATGAGCATACATACAGATTCATTTTTAAAAATCTGTCTCATAATAATATAACTACAGTATCTTTCAAAATTATTTTTAAAAATGCCACATATCTTTAATTCTCAAAAGAGATATGATATTCCTTACAATGTCTTCTGTAAAGCTCTGGCAGTACAAAGTGTCACCCTATGGAAATATTGGGGAAAAAAGGCTATAAAATGATTTCCAGGAAAATCAAATGTATATTTGAATTCAACACTAAATCTAGGCACTGAAGAAACATGCTGGAATTCACTACCTCTAGACATTATCTGTAAAGCATGAAAAATAGCTAAGCATATTTTTAAATGTATGGACATTTACCAAAATAAATTTGAAACTTCCAAATGCCTACCTCAGATACTGATTTACAGGATGGCTACAAGTACAAACATTCATTCACTCAGGATTTCCTTGGGATAATATCAAGTGGCAATCCCATCAGCACTGAGTATTACTAACTAGATTTTTTTTTTAATTTCTAAAAAATATATAACTGTTCATATAACTTTCTTTAAGTTTTATAAAACATTTACCAATAGGAAAGAATGGGAACAATACTGCCCTCCATAGGCAGTAAAGTCCTATAAAAAAGTCATAAAGTAGCAGCCAGAATGAGAAGAAAAAAAACACAAGATCTCAAGAGGTCTACTTCCTTTTCTACAGACTGACCTTTGGATATCTCAAATTCTCAACCAAAAATGTCAATTATTGTTTCCTTTCAAAGTAATTACAATCACATTTCATCTCAAAGCCTGCTTCCTTCCTTCTTTCTCTGTTCTCTCTCTCTCTCCTTTTTCTCTTGATACCAAGCAAATGTTACATGCTAAAACACAAACTCATGTATATGGGATTTTTTGTTTGTTTTTTTCACTGATGTATTACAAGCACTTAGTGCGAAGCAAACAGTAGGCACTCAATAAATATTTGTTGACTTACACTGAATATGCCCATTCCTAGGAAGACAGTGGTAAATAAGGCACAGTTCCTGCTCTCAAAACAGTTACTATGTATTTGAGGAAACAGACAAGATTATCATATAAACACATGGGATATGTGGTACATAATAAGAGGCGGAAACAAGATGTTCCTAGAATAGAGAAGGGCAGCACAGTAACTATACTCTTATGTAGATGGAGGGTCTTGGGAAATAACCAAGAGAAGATGGTGTTTCTCTGAAGGAAAGAGGAATAGGAATTAGCTAAGCAAACACAGCGAGACATGGCCCTCCAGGAAGAAGAAATAGGACATGTAAAGACACAGAGTCGGAGATGACAACATATTGCCCGCCCAGCTACTAAGAGACTTGTTTGGAGATGAGGGTGCAAAAGTTACCTGGCATTATTAAGGCTCAAGTATAACTGATGGGAACCCAATGAAAAAGTTTAAACAAAGAAATGATTTGATCAGATTGTGATCTTTAAAAACAAGTTTTCTATAACAAGCTAGAAGGGTGGGGAGGGGTGGGAGGGAGGTTCAAGAGGGAGGGGCAGATGTATACCTAGGACTGATTTATGTTGATATACGGCAGAAACCAACATAATATTGCAAAGCAATTATCCTTCAATGAAAAAGAGTTTACAAAAAAAAAAAAATAAGTTTTACAGTCAGGGGAGGAAGAGAGGTAGAAAAGGTTGGAAAACTGAAGCCTATCTAAGGATTCAGTGCATCTGTTTAGGCAAAAAGTAAGAAGAACCTGAATTAAGGCCATAGGGGTGCTTTTAGAATAAACAGAATGGATAGGAGAGAGATTTAGGAAATGGGATTTGTGTGTGTGCATGTGTGTGTGTGTGTTTAGTTGCTCAGTTGTGTCTGACTCTTTGTGACCCCATGGATTGTAGACTGACAAGCTCTTCTGTCCAGGGAATTCTCCAGGCAAGAATATTGGATTGAATAGCCGTTCCCTTTTCCAGGGGATTTTCCCGACCCAGGTATTGAACCTGGATTATCTGCATTGCAGGCAGATTGTTTACCATCTGAGCCACTAGGGAAGCTCAGGAAATGGGACAGGCATAACTAAACGACTCAGGGAGGTAGTGAGAGCAGGGGAATTTAGGGTGGTCTGAGTTTTCTGAATTGAACAGCTAGAGTCTCTGAGTTCATTCCCTGGGACCATGGACAGAGGTGACCATGGAGAATCTGATATCTGGGGAGGGATAAGTCTGGGTCCTGGGTTTGAGGTGAGGTTTGGAGCATCTGATTGAGCCATGAATTGGACAGTTGAGAACACTGATCAAGATGAAGACAGAACACTAGGCTGGCTGAAACGCCTTAACTGATAAAGTCAAGTTTGGGACTAAGGTATCCCAGAGTGTGGTGGAAGAAGATAAAGATGACAGAATTCAGTAAATAACTTGAATTCATAAAAGGACCCAGAATAATACCCTGGGAAGCCCCAGTATTCAAAAATAAAAAGCAGATGAGAGAGTGATATTTGTGTATTATTTAACAGATTATCTTTGGATAGAAAATGCGTCTGACTGGATTTGAGTTTCTCTTTCACTTCTGTGGTATCAAAGAAAACACATCTTCTTTCTAAATTGGAATATTAAATTATACCATAATTGATTTTCATGCCTTCCATTTTCATACATATCCTGCTGTTTATCTCATCACATCTTCATACAGTGAAAATCAAAACCAACTTTTCCAAGTAAACAAAGTGGACATCCTAGCACAGCACTTATACATGACCTATGGTAGGGTCAGAGGAAGCCAAAATTTGTTCACTTTCACAAAAGCAACTCTGCTCACAATTTACATACAGAGCATTTCCCCCATTCACTCTTCTGGTAGCAAACAGTAGCAGCAGCAGCATCGTGGCAGCTAATTAGGTAAGATTAAATGCAAATAAAACCCAGATGACTAAAGAGGAGGATTAATATATTTCAACATAAATATAGAAGGTGAATTCATTTTCAAATCTATCATGTCAAATCACCGAAGCACAGACCTGCTGATTTAATGCCCCTGAGAAGTTATCAACCAATAACACAATGTTCCCAGGATTTTCCCAGGAGATAACAAACTGCTTCTGGAATGACTGAGTTGATAATCACCAAAAAGACTACTTCCAGATAGGTTCTGAATTTGAACTTCTCACTTACCTTTTTCCCCTTCCCCCTCTAAACCCCCTGACAATCATCATCCATAAAGGATCTTTGGAGTGTTAGTTACTCAGTCATGTCCAACTCTTTGCAACCCCTTAGATTGTAGCCTGCCAGGTTCCTCTGTCCATGGAATTCTCCAGGCAAGAATACTGGAATGGATAGCCATTCCCTTCTCCAGGGGATCTTCCCAACCCAGGGATTGAACCTGGGTCTTCAACATTAAAGCATCTTGTTTGCTGTTTAGTCGCTAAATAGTGTCTGACTGTGACCCCATGGACTGTTACTCGCCAGGCTCCTCTGTCCACGGGATTCTCTGGGCAAGAATACTGGAGTGAGCTGTCATTTCCTCCTCCAGGGGATCTTCTCGACCCAGGGACTGAATTTACATCTCTTGCATCTCCTACATTGGCAGGTGGGTTCTTTACCACTGGGCCACCTGGGAAGCTCAGAGTACTTAACAAGCACTAAATGAAGGAAATGAATCATATGCACTCAAGTGGTAACTGATGTTATCCTGACTTTAAACTACAGCATATTTTGAGAAAGGCAGGAAATCTCAGGGAACTTACACTGAGAGTAAGTTTTTCTCCTTGAAAAGCAGGGCCTGACCTTGAATTGTGAGTTTATTTTTGCTCCAACCTAAGTCCACACACAGTACCTTTTAGGGATAATATTTATTTCCTTGTTATTAAAGAGGCTATTGTGTCTTGTAGATCCACTGAACCTTGTTAATTTTATTATTTGGCATGCCTAGTTTTATCCCCAGGCATTTTAATTACTATTTTATAGACTTTAAAAATCCTTTTCCTGAGAATGAAAATCAATGAAGCAGACTGGATAATCTGAGGATTGATTGAACAAAAACCTGTTATGTGATCCTTATAAACCTCATAAATTTATTTTAGAGGATAAATAAACTAGGTTGCATAGATTTATTATGTAAATTAAGTTTATACCCCAGAGCATTTTATAAGCATAGTAGGTGCCTATAAATATTTTGTGGACAAGACAATAAATGAGTTAATTTCACTAGCCTTTCCAATATGCAAGTATTGTGAAACTCACATTCTATCATTCACAGCTAAAACTTTGGCTCAAGACTGTAATGTATGGATCAGAGGCCGAGACTGGTTTAAAAGAAACTCCAAAATCAACCAAAAGGAACACATGTTAATGATGTACGGTATGTTGAAAATGCTTTTCTATTATTTACTGAATATTCAAAGTAACTAAGATATCTTTAGTAGCTACTCTTCTCTCATGCTCTGAAAACTCCTATCTTACAATGAATTTACCTATTACAGAAAAATCAATGGACCAGGCTACACTTCAGTTTGAAAAACAAAATACTAACAAGAAAACATCAAGGAGCTAAATTCCTATAAGCCATTTGATATGTGTGTGTGTGTGTGTGTGTATTTGAAGAAATATACAGACACATATTTGTCCATTTGTATCTGGAGGGTAGAAAGCTTTGTCATTTTAGGCATGGAAAGTGTTTTATAAAATTGAGTCTACCCTGTCATCGTAAATTATCAACGAAATGCAAATTAAAAGAACAGCAATATACCACCATATCCATTCAGTTCAGTTGCTCAATCATGTCCAACTCTTTGTGACCCCATGGACTGCAGCATACCAGGCCTCCCTGTCCATTACCAACTCCCGGAGCTTACTCAAACTCACGTCCATTGAGTTGGTGACGCCATCCAACCATCTCATCCTCTGTCATCCCCTTCTCCCGCTGCCTTCAATCTTTTCCCCAGCATCAGAATCTTTTCCAATGAGTCAGTTCTTCGCAGCAGGTGGCCAAAGTATTAGAGTTTCAGCTTCAACATCAGTCCTTCCAATGAATATTCAGGCCTGATTTCCTTTAGGATTGATTGGTTTGATCTCCTTGCAGTCCAAGGCACTCTCAAGAGTCTTCTCCAACACCACAGTTCAAAAGCATCAGTTCTTTGGTGCTCAGCTTTCTTTATAGTCCAGCTCTCAAACGGCCACAATCTAGAACACTAACACCAAATACTGGAGAAGATGTGGGGCAATAGGAACTCTACTCATTGCTGGTGGGAATACAAAATTGTACAGCCATGTTGGAAGACAGTTTGGCAATTTCTCACAAAACTAATCATGTTCTTACCCTGTAATCTGGCAATCATGCTTTTTGGTATTTATCTAAAGGAGCTGAAAACCTACATCCTTAGAAAACCTGCCCATGGAGGTTTGCTGTTATTGTTTAGTCACTAAGTGTTGTCCAGCTCTTTGTGACCCCATAGATTGCAGCACACCAGGCTTCCCTGTCCTTCACTATCTCCCAGAGTTTGCTCAAGTTCATGTCCATTGAGGCAGTGATGCTATCCAACCATCTCATCCTCTGCCTCCCCCATCTCTTTCTGCCTTCAATCTTTCCTAGTATGAGGGTCTTTTCCAATGAATCATCTGTTTGCATCAGGTAACCAAAATATTGGAGCTTCAGCTTCTGTCCTTCCATTGAATATTCAGGGTTGATTTCCTTTAGGATTAACTGGTTTGACCTCCCTGTAGTCCAGGGAAATCTCAAGAGTCTTCTCCAGCACCACAATTTGAAAGCATCAATTTTTCAGCACTCAGCCTGCTTTATGGTCCAACTTTCACATACATGACTACTGGAAAAACCATAGCTTTGACTATACAGACCTTGGAGGTTTATATCAGTTTTATTCACAATTATCAAAACTTGAAGGCAATCAAGATATTCTTCAGGTGGTGAATGTATCAATAAACTTGCGTACATCTAGACAGTGGAATATTATTCAGTATTAAAGAGAAATTAGCTGTCAAGTCATAAAAATACATAGAAGAGACTTAAATGTACATTAATAAAAGAAAGAAGCCAAGCTGAAGAGGCTACATACTGTATAATTCCACCCATATGATATTCTGGAAAAGGCAAAACTATAGAGAGTTCAAAGATCAGTGGTTACCAGGAGTTAAAGGGATGGAAAGAGACGAAATAGGCAGAGCCCATGGGATTTTTAGGGTAGTGAAAATATTCTGTGTGATACTATATGGATGGACAAATGTCATTATGTCCAAATCCATAGAATGTACAATAAATAACAACAGTGAACTATAATGTGGACTACAGACTTTGAGTAATTGTGATGTGTCAATATAAGTTCATTAATTGTAAAATGTGTGCTGCTCTGGTGGAGGATGTTGATAACTGGTGAAGGCTATGTGTGTCAGGGCCAGCGGGTATATGCGAAATGTCTGCATCTTCTCTGCAACTTTTCTGTTAACCTACAACTACTCTAAAAATCAGATCAGATCAGTTGCTCAGTCGTGTCTGACTCTTTGCGACCCCATGAATCGCAGCATGCCAGGCCTCCCCATCCATCACCAACTCCTGGAGTTCACTCAGACTCATGTCCATCGAGTCAGTGATGCCATCCAGCCATCTCATCCTCTGTCATCCCCTTCTCCTCCTGCCCCCAATCCCTCCCAGTATCAGAGTCTTTTCCAATGAGTCAACTCTTCGCATGAGGTGGCCAAAGTACTGGAGTTTCAGCTTTAGCATCATTCCTTCCAAAGAAATCCCAGGGCTGATCTCCTTCAGAATGGACTGGTTGGATCTCCTTGCAGTCCAAGGGACTCTCAAGAGTCTTCTCCAGCACCACAGTTCAAAAGCATCAATTCTTCGGCGCTCAGCCTTCTAAAAACAGTCTCAATAAAAATAATGAGTCTACCGAGTTTACACGTGTCAATATTTTCCCAAAAGCTGGTTGAACATGGTTTTCTTCTGATCACTTTGATCAATGAATCAAACAGTATCCAGTGGTCACTATACCTGAAAGTGAAGGTGTTAGTTGCTCAGTCATGTCTGAGCCCGCCAGACTCCTCTGTCCATGGGATTACCCAGGCAAGAATACTGGAATGGGTAGCCATTCGTGTTGCCAAGGGATCTTCCCAACTTAGGGATCGAATCCAGGTCTCCGGAATTACAGGCAAATTCTTAACCATCTGAGCCACCAGAGAAGCCTACCTATTATGTTGTAAATGTTGAAACTATCTTAGACTGATGCATGGTGGTATTTCTTGAGAGTTTATGAAAGTCTATGTATTTGAGAAAGTGACTGACTTAACCTGGAATCAAAAGTGAAAAATTTTTTAAATGTGTAAAATTACAGATTTTATCTATTTTTATACAGTGCAAAAATATTTAAAGGAGTGTCTGGGCATTTATTTACTTAATAAAATGATTTATATAATTTGAACTTGTATTATATTTAATTGCACTCACAAGTTTAATAAGCTTAACAAGTAGAAAGATGGCAGAACACACATGCAAGTAGTTTTGGACAATTCAAAGAACTGTCATAATATGGTAAGAAAAACTCATGATAATTAAGATGGGCAGAAAATACTGACAGAAATGGGGGAGAAAATCATATCCAAAAAGAAGAAAAATGCAATCAGACTAGCCAAATAAAAACACCAGATAGGAAAAATCAGCACATTCTCAGAAATGTAAAAGAGAAAACCACAAAAAATATGTGCCATATGCATGAGCTCTGCAGTGTTTACTGGGGTGAGAGTGAAACCCATTAAATGGTACTGAATAATAGCAATTACATCCTGGTTTTAGAGCATATGTTACACTGGGTACCATTACAAGATCACAGCTAGCCTTTTTAATCTAGTTTGAAGTGTTACAGCAAATCATAATTAGAAGGAAATAAATCACAGATAATGATTTAAGAACCATGCATTCAAACCTTATTCAATCTTTAATTTTGTACACAGGGATGATGAGTTTTTAAGCCAGTTTGTTAATTTCCCTCTTACCCAGAGGCACTACCATTTGAATTCTACAGGTCCAAAGGTAAAAACCACTATGTTTACTTAGTTGCAGGAATTGCTAGAGAAGCAAAGGGCTGAAGAAATTAAAACTGTATTTATTCAAAGGTGAGCTTAAGAAACAGTAATATCAACCAGCTGCAAATTGCATCAAGATTCCTCCCAATGTTTCTGCTCCTAGTAATCTGATTTCAGGAATTCCAAAAGATTTCCTAGGTAAACAACCCAATACTTGGGGAAAAATCCTGGGTACCAAGACCTCATCTTAAGCATACTGGTAAAAGTGAAAACATGGAAAAACACAAACTCCCAGAAACACAGAGAAAACTAAGACCATTCTGGACAGACTGTTATTCAGCCACTAAAAATGATGCTACAAAGTAATAGAGAGAATGGCCATCATATAGAGCTAATAAGGAAAACTATATATAAAATTGTATACATAATATATAGAGAAGAGCGGCACAGAGAACGACAGTCTTAAAAGGAATTTATCAAAGTGATGGCTAAGATGGTATATTAACGTTTTTGGTGTAGTTGTTTTGTTAATGAAGTTATACTTTGTAATTTAAAAAATAAACCAGAAACATATAGGGCTGCTGCTGCTGCTAAGTCACTTCACTCTGTGACCCCACAGCATATAGGGCAAATGTTACTCATTCTTTGGTGAGATATCACCAAAGGTTAAGAGGAAAACAATTCTCACCTGAAGTATTCTCATGACTAAATGTTTCTGCATCTAAGCATTATTTTGCTTCATTTAAATTTTCAGGGGATGTTTTCTATGTACAGTCCCCTTCCCTATACGCATTTCACTTACACTTCAAAATGCTAGTTTCCTGACATTGCCTACTCAATACAAAGACCTCTATCTTTTTCCTTTAAAGTATCCCATGCAATGATTCCCAACTCTTGTCAATTCACAACCAGGTCATATTTTGCACTCTGAAATATTTACTCAAACTACGCCAGACCAGGTGTAGTACTACTCATCATTTATGTCAAATAATCCACCACCAGTTTTGAAATGGAAAATGCTGAACTCTTGCTTGTGCAGCTGCTACTGTCAGACTCCAAGAGGCTTCTGAAAGGAGAAAGCTACTCCATTCTTGTTGCTAGAAGTTACCACCGCCTTCTTTTCCCAGACAATGTCATGGTGGACTCAAGGTGATGATTACTCGCCTGCCCTTATGTACCTTTCAGACTGTGTGTGTGCAGAGTCGGGGGCACGCATGGAAGAGCAGATACTGGAGGGGGAGAGGTCCACCGTTTAGGATGGCAACCTTTCTATCCCTCTCTCCATGTCTGACTCAAGAACAAGACATGGGGTTTTATAAATATGTTCCTGTGGCTACCACCAATTTTCTAACCGTGTTTGTGCAAACCACCATGTGAAGTAAAAACAGTCATCAAGGACCTTAAGTGGCTAATATTCTGGAAATTTTCTGGAGTTTTGTTATTAGATTGTTCCCTTGTATGTAACAACTGTTTCCTCTTTCTTAGGTCATTCTCCTTCCTTTCAGCCAAATGACCCACTCCTGGTTAGCATCTTGTCTTTCTGGATGCTGTTTCTCAGGCTTCTCCTTCTACCAGCTCTTCAGTGTTGGTGCCTCTACAAGTTCTGTCCTGGATCAGTCTCTTTAGATTATCTTATTGGTTGTTTTCCATTTGAAATTCTAGGTCCACTCTACCCGCCTCCCCCCACCCCGCCGCCTCTTTCTCTGCCCTGTACTGTGCCCAAGGCTCCTCTATGGAGCCTCAAGGTATTTGCCTGCCCTTGGGCTTCATTATGGATTTGGCTAATGGGAGGCCAAAGGGCAGAGGGTAGGGAGAGAGAGAGGTCATCAGGTGTATCCAGGCTCTTTTCCTGCTGGGCCGAAGCCTGGCAGTGGCTGTGTTCCTCTACAGAACACTACGGGTCCTACTGGGCAACTCTCCCCTAACGTTACATCTACAGATTCAGCTTCCGCTTGTCCGTGTTCTTCCCTTGGGTCCTCCAGGCATAAGAGTGGTAAAGACTCTCTGCTATTCCTAACTAATCCCAGTGTGGTTCACTAACTCAGTTGGTTTCCTTAATCCTTCCCATAACCTTTATGAATAGTCTTCTCATCAAATTCTCCTTAATTACCCATTTGAGTATGACATCTGTTTCCTGCTGGGATCCTGACTAATACCCCATCATATTCTCACTCATCTTTAATTACCACTACATGGTAATTACTTTAATTCACTAGGACCCAATCTCTTTCCAATCTCCAAATACATACATATTTCAAGCCACCATCTAAATATTCTGAAATAACTTCAAATTACCGTGCCCCCAATTAAACCATCTCCTTCACCCACCTCTGCTTGCCCTTCAAACCTTCCTTTAACCCATACCCCTACCTGTATTCTCATTTTAGAAAGAGACAATCATCTACCCACCTGCACAATCTAGAAAATTGGCAATTATCCTCCATTCCTTACTACCTCACGGGTTACCAAGCACTCTTGGTTAAATCTCCTACATCATTCTTAAATCTATTTCCTCTTCTTAATCTGCATGGTCTCTCCTTTCATTTCAAATCCATCTTCATTCTATTGAATAGGAATCTCTGCTATCTCTCACCAAATAGGTTGTAATCAGCTTGACCAGTAGCGCCCTGGTTGAATGATCAACTGAGTAAATGAAATACAAGAGGAAGATTAGAATAACTTCTAATCTTTACTTTTTTCCATATATCTTAAAAACAGCTTCAAATCAATCTGCATGTGCATCCATAGACATACATGGTACACACATGTATGTTTGAGGACTAATTTAATCCACTAATCTTGTTTTGTATTTTGAATTCACAGCAGTGGTGTGCCAGAAAATAATTACTAAACAGCTTCCTGGGCCGGGGGGTGGGGGGGCGGGTAGGGAGACAAATCTCTGATTCATAGCATCAATATCCATGGTGCCAATTTCCATGGTGAAAACAATGTCAGCATTGCCAATTTCAAGCTACTGAAGCAACATCACTGAAAAAGGAGCTAGAAAAAGATGGGCACAGCTGGCTCTCTTGAACTGGAATGAGGTGGCTCCAGCATGCCACTGAAAGACACATCTGTCATAAGACAGGTTAGATTACCTAAACCATCAGATTTCTGAAATAACACAATTACAATGAATGGCATATTTTAGATTCTACATGAAAAAAAAAAATAACAAAAATAGCACATAAAACTAGAGGCATCATAGAAATCCAATCATCATTTGGAGGAAATTTAAGTTTGTCTCATGAAAAATTCCCCACTTTTGTTTTCTTTCATTTATTTTAACTCAACTGAAAAATCATTTACCATGTACGTATATTCTGTGGAACTCTGTTCCAATGGAAGAAACCAAAGGTGAAAAAGAAGCTCTCTGACCAAGGATGACTGGTAAAGTGGAATAACTTAATGCTTGAGAGCTGGGCAGTTCCAAGGTGGGGGAGGATAAGTGACGTCTGTTATTTCTAACTGGGAAGATCCACAAAGTGCTCTTGGAAGAAGAGGCTTTGAGTTGCACTTTGGTAAGAAATACTATGATAGATTGAAAGACAGAGGGAAGGGAAATTAAGGTCAGCGAGGGAATCTGGCATTGTGTTTGACACACAGTAGGCACTCAATAATTTCTGAGTGAATGAAAAAATAAGTAAATGACTGAATGAATGAATTAAGAGGGACGGATGGGTAAAGTAAAGACAGAGAGGCGGAAAAAAAAAAAAAAAAAGACAGAGAGGCGAAATAACATCTGTATTGGGTTTGACCTATTAGGCCTAAGGCTGTGTCATTTGGTACCTGGTCCCAATACTACCTATTCAACCTTGATTCTTAGTGGTCCTAAATCACTTGTAATGAGTTATTAGTTCTTCTTTGTCCCAGAATCCATCTACTCTGTCTCCATCACTAGCACTGGGGTCTACCATTCCAAAGATCTCACCAGCTCCTCAGAAACCTCAATCAGAATACACCCTGGCCCTGCTCCATTGCATCACCCCTCATGCAGACAGATTATGCTTTTCAAAATGCCAATGTGAAACTCTGATATTTCCTTCAGTCCTTCACTGCTCATTTAAGATTTAGTGTCTGATGTGCATACTGTTATATTTATGGTGGATAACCAACAAGGACCTACTGTACAGCACAGGGAACTCTGCTCAATGTTATATGGCAGCCTGAATGGGAGGGGAGTTTAGGGGAAAATGGATACATGTGTATGTGTGGCTAAGGAGCTTTTCTGTCCACCTGAAACTATCACAACACTGTTAATCAGCTGTACTCCAGTATAAAATAAAAAGTTTTAAAAGAAAGATTTAGGGTCTTCCCATAGAGGACAGACTTGTGGTTGCCAAGGGAGAAGAATGATTGGGAATTTGGGATTAGCAGAGGCAAACTATTATAAGTAGAATGGATAAACAAGGTCCTACTGTATATAGCACAGGGAACTATATTCAATATCCTGTGATAAACCAAAATGGAAAAGAATATGACAAAAATTATATGTGTGTATAACTGAATCACTTTGCTGTACAGCAGAAATTAGCACAACCTTGTGAATCAGCCACACCTGAATAAAATAAATTTAAAAAGAGAGATTCAGGGTCTTTCTATGGTTAGACTCATAAGGAAGTCTATACTCCTCCAAGTGACCTACAAGGCCCTACTTGATCTGGTCTCAGTGCCTTCTTCAGGCTGACAACCCATGACATTCTCCAAAGATACTTTTGTGCCAATTCCACAACCTTCTTTTAGACCATCAAGTAGTGTCTGCAATGTGGCTCCTTCTGATAGGAATCATCCCCCTTCTCTCATCACCCAATTGCACATACATTCTGTCCTCTCTTGACCAGGTCAAACACTGCCTTAGAGCTCCATGTATCTCTCTTTAGGGGAATTTATCACAGTCATAAATGTGTACTTACGACTGTTTGATTAATGTTGATCTCTCCCACTAGTCCATAAAGTTCCAGAGGGAGAGACTATATCTGTTTTTACTCAAGTGTTTGGCACCAAATATCTGCTTAATAGGGGTTTGTTGAATGAAGAACAAAATGACATGTTCATTTCAACCTCCACATCTCTATCTAAAGATTGTAAACACTCCTGGGTGACCTCCTCACCTTGCACCCTCATGTCCTGCTTTGAATGCAAATGTAATGTGTCTTTTCATGTCCAACTTAAAACCCATTATTTAATACAAAGAATATCCATTATTAAAGTCTTATGTTCTGTGTTAGGGGCAGAGACTATATGGCTGCACAAGATCTTACCAGCTCACATGAGGATGTCTGGTGTACTCAGGAGAAGATACCACTAACTGCATGTAACACATACCGATCACTAATACTGCTATGACTAGAACCTATGGAAGCACAGATGTATGTGTGTTAAGTCTCCTTCAGCTGTGTCCGACTCTTTGTGACCCTATGGACTGTAGACCACCAGGCTCCTCTGTTTATGGGTCTCCAGGCAAGAATACTGGAGTGGGTTGACCATTTCCTCCTCCAGGGGATCTTCCCAATCCAGGGATCAAACACGCATCTCTTAGGTCTCCTGCACTGGGCAGGTGGGTTCTTTACCACTAGCACCACCTGGGAAGTCCATGGAAGCACAGATTAATAGAGAAACAGATTAACAAAGTCTCTGAATATTCAATACAGTGTCACAAAGGAAGAGGCATTTGGCCTGTAGTTTTACAGCTTTCTTCTTGAACACTTTTCTATTTCTTAGGAAAAAATATAATAATGACAATAAATACATTTTAAGCCTACTACTTATGGGGCTTCTATTTTGTACCAGTCACTCTTGTAGTTGGCCTTTACAAATTTACTAATTTTAATCCTACCTCATAGTAGAGTCTAAATTTTAGTAATGAGGTTTTATAATAAAAATCCCACCCAAATATATATTGCATGATTATTATTTGCATGGTTTCAACTACGTGGCTTGGCTTCCCCAAATACTACTCAAAAAATGTAATCTGATACGGTATCCTTCATCCCCACTCCCTACCGTCTTCCACAGTGCTGTCCTAGACACAAACTAAGTGGTTAATGGATACCTTTGAATAAGTGGAATCCAGGTGGCCTTTCAGTATGTGCAGTAGACAGTTTCTATTCCAGTCAAAGTTTTCCATAAACGAGTTATCATCATCACAAGAATTTTAACTTCATAATTGCATATGATTTTCTTTAAAAATACAAAAATACAAGTATCAACACTGCACACCTGCTGTATGTATTTTTTACTGCATGTCCTAAAAAGACCAAGAAAAAATGAGCAAGAAGTTTCTCCGGAATTTCAATTAATTCCCCCCAAATTCAAAGTGTCACCATGCAGGTGACACTAATATACATTACTTCATTTTGTCACAGCTACAGTCTTTTTAGATTGATATTACTATCTCCAGTTTACAGATAAGAAAACCAAGGATCAAACAAAAGTTACAAAAATTGGCCAGGATCAAATAGAATTGGAATATCTCAACTTCAGGCCCATCCTCTCCAATCACACATTTTTCTCAACTGTAAAATGAACTCTCCAATGATTTGTTCTAAAGGATCACAGCTTTCACAGGTTAAATGGATTTCCTTCCTATCAACTGTTCCATAAACAAGTTATCATTACAAAAACTTTATTTTCTCAATTGCATTAGACTGTCTTGTGGAGCTCAACACAGTACAACCACAATTCGTATTTTTCTAATGCTTATTCTTAATGAAAAAAGCAAAATAGAAAAATAAATAAAACAAAAGACTATTTACTGACTTCCCAGAAAAATCTCTAAATATATGCACTGCTTAAGTCACTTCCTCAGGATTTACAAGGTCTAAAGCATGAAGTTGCTGCAGAAAAGAAAATCTTCAACCCTCAGCTGCAGTTTGCAACAGAAAAGAATGCAGTCTATGTCCAAACACTGTAATCCCAACGCTTCCTTATGGTAGTATTATTGAGACAATTCCTTATTTTTGCATTAAAACATTTTATAAAATATGAAAGGAAGATAAACTCTCCCTTTTTGGCCATAATAGGTAAGCCGTTTCTTGCCTCATTTATTATCTCTTGGCTAAGATTTCACATGGCCTTCACTTTTCTTTAATATTCTGTGTGTTATAATTTAACAACAGTAACATGTCATCTACAGAGCATAATTACACATACACATCTTAAAACTATGTTTTGCTCATTCCACAGTGTAATATACTCTCTGAATTCTTCACATGTTAAAAGAATTAAGCATATTCATTAGCCCAATTATAAAAAGTCTGGCATCAGTATGGTGTGATTTGGCATTGAAAACTAGAGACTGTAAAACTAGCCTAATATAGAGAAATTGGTGGATGAAAAATATATTAGAGGTGAAGCATTCCACAGGGTAAGTATCACATTGATGGTTGGAATTTCTCAGTAAAGGTTAAGAACACTTAATATTTCCTAAACTATGTTCCAGAGGTCAAATCAAGAATGATAGTTCAATTAATATCTTTGGAGAGCAAAGAAACTTTTATAAAGAGCAAGTTACATTTAAATATATAAAAGTGATGCATCAATGCAATTTTAAAAGTTAACCTTATTTACAGGGTATCTTAAAAGACAGTCTAATATTTAAATGTAACTGAACGATAAGTATTAATTAGCAAAAAAGATAGTTAAGCTTACAAAACTTAATGCAAATTTATCCCCCACCCAAGTCATTTTACTCTAATGAAAAGGTCAATGACCCCAAATAAATAACTTAAAATGTTGTGGCATTTCATACAAGGAGTCAGAAAAGAATATAAACAGCTCCTGCTGCTGCTGCTGCTGCTAAGTCGCTTCAGTCGTGTCCGACTCTGTGCGACCCCAGAGACGGCAGCCCAACAGGCTCCCCCGTCCCTGGGATTCTCCAGGCAAGAACACTGGAGTGTTTTCCTTCTCCACTGCATGAAAGTGGAAAGTGAAAGTGAAGTCGCTGTCAGGTCTGACTCTTAGCGACCCCATGGACTGCAGCCTACCAGGCTCCTCTGTCCATGAGATTTTCCAGGCAAGAGTATTGGAGTGGGTGCCATTGCCTTCTCCAAAACAGCTCCTACTTATCACTAATAACACTGTATTTCCAAGCAAACTGTTTAATAAACCTGAAAATGAGAAAGTAGTAACATCAGAAGAATTTGCTTTAACAAGCATCCTACATACAGCATAATCTCGTTCCTCTCATTTCTTGACAACCAAATGTGCAATATGTCTTATAGATTCACAATATTGTTGAATTATTAAAAGATATTTGGTGTAATCTCAAAAAAAGTCAGTAAATTAGAATGCTGAAGTAACCATTTCCTTAAAAATAATAAAACTCTACTTACACACCATCTATCTTAAAGGTTTTATGCATTTTCTATAGACATTTTTGCCCCTTTTCACCATTAAAAATATAAATACTCTTTTTCAAAAAAGGAGAATAACTTGTAAGAGATTAAAGTTATCAAATAGCCACTGGACCTACATGTCAAAATGAGAAGAGGAGACAATTTGCATCACAATGCCCTGATGTTTCAATGTTTTAATATTATGTTTATACAAGTGTCATTTTCTTTTTTAAAAAATATATGTCGCAGGAGTGTGTAATTTCCTCAGTTCTGTCTCACCACAGCAAAGACTTGAAGCAACGGATGGGCCAGGATTACTGCTCCATGTTACAGCTCAGTTTTATTCGGCAACCAAAGGAAAACACATCCTCCAGATGTGAGGGCAGCCGACCCAAAAGACTCAAAGAGAAGAGAAGACCCCACCCCCCGCTCACTTTTGGCTCCTCTTTTTATATGTTTTTTTCTCCTCCCCCTGGGGCTGCCCTATGTAAATTGGGCTAGCAAGGAGGGCTGTTCATTTCACCTGAGGTCCTCACTCGGATTCGTGGACTTTCTCTTGTTCTATTTTCACAGGCTTTTCCCTTCTTTGTCTTTTAGCCACAGCCATTTGGGACTCCTTTTTCCTACTCTAACCACCTAAAATTCCCCCCTTAAGAGATGGGAGGCCCAATTCTTTGTGAATAGGGGTGTCAAGGTCTCTCTGGCTACACCCCACTGAGCTGGGATGATGAGGGGCATTGGGCCTCCCCCTCTTGCTAGTCTCAAGCCTCAGAGTCCTTATAGCAGTGTCCATCTAAGACTGAGTGGTATTTTCTGTGGTCAGCTGTAGTTTTATATATCCTTGTTAAACTGGCACTGCGTATTGTAGCCTGTTGACCTGGGCAGAGACAAAATGAGTTGGACAATTGATGATACATGGAGGAATGATAAGCAGCATAAATATGGTGATAATAAGGATTAGTAGGGGCATTAGCCAACTCCAAATTCCCCATTGCCAGAAGGATCCCTCAAAGAGAGATTGTAGCCACCCCAAGAACTCTCCAGCTCATTCTTTGAGGTCCTGTAGCATCTAGAATGTTTTTCTTGAGGACTGTGAGGCTTTCTTTAACTTGGCTGGAGGTATTTACCCAGAAACAACACATCTCATTCAAGATGGCACAAGTTGCTCTTTATTCAGGGATCAGGAGATCTATTGTCTATTTTGGAGTACAACCCCTGCCAAGCTGTGTTGTCTCTTTAGAGCTGTCCTGAGAAATCTTATCCCCAGAAACTTAGCTTTGGGGCTGTTCATTAGAATGGCACTCATTTGTAGTTGTGAATAGGTATCTGAGATCTCCCAGGGGCTCATAGGTGGATTGAGTGTCCTGTTATGTTTTCTCCCATGACTTGACTCATTAGTAGTGAATCCAGGAGTCATGTCCTGGGAACCTTGACTGCTGTGGGGGTAGAAAGTATTACAGGGTAGGGGCCCTCCCATGTGGGCTGGAATTGAGCCTTTGGGGACCCAACTTTCCATACTTTAATTAGGACTTGAGTCCCTGGAGCATATCGTGGTGGCTCTTTAGAATCTTTGGGGTCCTTGTTGACACCCCACAAGCATATATCTTGTTGAAATTGTTCAATGACCATGGTATAAGACTGGAGGGTCTAAGCCTCTGGATCTAGGAAGAGGTCACTGATATAAACAAAAGGTCTCCCATATAGCATCTCATAAGGACTAAGACCAACTTGTTCCTTAGGGGCAACACAAGTGTGGAGGAGAACTATTGGTAAAGCCTCCTTCCATCCAAGGGAGGTCTCCTGGGTTACCTTTTTTATCACTGACTTTAAGAATTGGTTGGCTCTTTATACTTTTCCTAAAGACTGAGGCCTCCAGGCACAATGGAGATGATAAGAAATGCCCAATGCTTTAGAGGCCCCTTGGGTGACCTTAGAAGTAAATTATGTCCCATTGGCACTTTATAATGACCTGGGCAGACTGAATCTTGTAAAGATGTCATGGAGCAGTATTTTTACCACCTCCTCAGCCTTCTCAGTCCAGGTGGGAAAGCCTTCAATCCATCCTGTGAATGTGTCTATCATGACTAGCAGGCATTTTTACCCTTGAGAAACTGGCATCTGGGTGAAATCCATCTGCCAGTCCTCTCCTGGGTAGGTCCCATGACTTTGGATGGACTGGGTCAGCTGGAGTCTTCGAGTTCCTTGGGGGTTGTTTAATTGGCAAGTGGGACAAGAAGAGACCACTTGCTTTACAGTTGTTTGGAGGCCTGTTCCTCTGAAGGACCTTTCTAGTAATCTTTAGAGGGCCTTTCCCCCTAAATGAGTGGTGGCATGTAAGGAGTTAACCAACTTCCATTGGAGGTTCCCAGGCAGAAAAAGGAGTCCCTCCTTTTGGAACCACCCCATATGATCTTCTTGAAAGCCCTCGCTCTTAGCTTTAAGAGTCTCACCTTCAGTATATGAAGGAGTTTCTGGCAAATTAATCTGTGGAACTAAGGTTGCAACCCCTATTAGGTCATTGTTCTGTAATGCTGCTCTCTTAGGTGGCTTATTGGCTGCTTGGTTTCCTCATGCCACTTCCATGCTCCCTTTTTGGTGTCCTTTACAGTGGGAGACTGAAACCTCAGTGGGCAGATGGACTGCCTCCAAGAGTCTAAAAATTTGATCACCATATTTGATTGGGGACTCTCGGGAGGTCAAGTGGCTTCTTTCTTTCCAAATAACAGCATGTGCATGTAGCACCAGAAAGGTATACTTGGAGTCAGTGTAAATGGCTACTCTTTTTCCTTTTCCCTGACAGCTCAAGTCAGGACTATGAGCTCAGCTAATTGGGCTGGAGTACTGGTAGCAGAAGTTTAGCCTCTATGGTCTCAAAAGTGGAGACTACTGTATATCCAGCCTTTTTCCATCCATGACAAAGTTGCTTCCATCAGTGTACCAGACTTCCTCAAAATTGGTCAGAGGATCTTCTGAGAATCCCTCTTGGGGTTTTGTCCAGTGGTCCAAAGTTTCTAGGCAAGAGTGAAAGGGGAGAGAGCCCTTGGGGGTAGGCAGGAGGGCAGCTGAGGAATCCATTTCCTCGGCCACTTCAGTCCATTGAACCATTGTGAGGGAAGGTTTGGTACTTGACCTTGAGGCTCTTGGGTCCCCAGGGCAGACTGCTGCCCAGTGTCCCAATTGATGGCATTTGTAGCTAGTCATTTTAGGAGACTTGTCACGGTTTGGACACTCTTTGGCCCAATATCCTGCCTGTCTACAGATTAGGCATTTGCCTCATGCCTTGTCCTTCAAAGACTTGGTGTTTGCCATATGGCTTCCCTGGAGGGCGGCCAGCATCTGGGCATGTCTTGTCTCTTTTCTTTTCTCCATTTCCTGGACCTTGGCCTCCCTCTCCTGTTCTTTGTTATAAAAGGTATTGGTGGCTGTCTGGACCATCTCATCTAAAGAGACAGCAGGGTCTTGCTGCTGTAGCTGTTGTAACTTTATCCTGATGTCTGATGCACATTGGGATAGGAATTTGTCCTTTAAAATCACCTGTCCCTCGTAAGAGTCTAAGTCCAGATTGGTGAACTTTTGGAGGGCCTCTTTTAGTCTTTCCAGAAGGGCAATGGGGTTCCCATTGGACTGCTGAGTTATTGCTGAGACCAGGCACAGTCCCACAACTAATAAGCTTCCTTCTATTTCCATGGGTGGACTTCCTTAGGGGTGAGTCTTTCTGAATCTTATCCTACCCAGTACTGTTGCAACCTGAAAGCTAGCCATCCCCAGGACAGGGGGCAGATCCCCAGGCAGGCAGAGACGTGACAGCCTCCTGGAGATCAAAACCACGGGCAGGTTGAAGCACAGTGGCCTCTGGAAAATTGAGTCCCTGGGCAGGTTGAGGCATGTCAACCTCCTGGGACCCTCGGACTGGAGTTGGGAGTCCCCAAAGTCTCCAGCGTGATCAGTGCTGGGTAGGATTAAGGGGCTGTGACTCATTGCTGGTTTGTCTACCATGGATGGGAATAGATACCTTTTTAAAAAATTTTTAAAATATAAATTTATTTATTTTAATTGGAAGCTAATTACTTTACAGTATTGTATTGGTTTTGCCATACATCGACATGAATCCGCCACGGGTGTACACGTGTTCCCCATCCTGAACCCCCCTCTCACCTCCCTCCCCATACCATCCCTCTGGGTCATCCCAGTGCACCAGCCCTGAGCATCCTGTATCATGCATCAAACCTGGACTGGCGATTTGTTTCACATATGATAATATACATGTTTCAGTGCCATTCTCCCATCACGATGTAAAGCAATCCAAGTCTGTGCCCTGAGACTGGGAGCCTGGTGAAACAGCCATAAGCCTTATCCTCTTATTGCTCTGAGGGAATGTAAGTGACTGATTTCCTCCCCTAGTCTTTCATAAGAGAAGCTTAGGGTGTCTCCAATGGTAAACATTTCATTGTCATAGAACCAGTTTAAGTAATAACAAAAGTAATGACAAAGGAGTGGGTTATCTGGTCCTGTTAGGGGTATTAAGAGTATTTTAATAATAAGCTGGGTGGAGCAATGTTGCCTACAAAGAGGCAGGGTTCCAGTTGTAGGAGTTAGTAAATGGCTTAAGAACAAACTGATAAGAGGCAATTGACCAGATGTTCCATAAAAGTGGAGTGGAGATTTGATCTAGGGGCATGTTTGTAATTTTACGAGAAGGCTGGCAATGGTTTGGGCCCAGATGGCCTGCAGGGCTAACCCCCAAAGTGGCTAACAGTATCCTTGGAAGCCCAGCTGCTCTTGAAGGGATGCTACCAACAGACAGACTTCTAGCAGGCATTCTGTGCCTGTCACCTGCCCTAGAGTGTTCACTGAGAGATGCTGTTGTTGCACACATTGTAGGAAACATGGAAGATGAAGGCCTGAATATGTAGAGGGATTGGATACTATACAGTATTTTCCTCCCAAGGTCCAGCTATTTTCTGGTTGTCCCTTGAGAAGATTGTAAAGGCAACATTGTGGGCCCGGATGGGGCTCAGGAGAAGAGCATGAAACTGGAGGGAAGGGGGCAGGGCACGACTTTTGAAAGAATGACATAGCCCAAGGGCATAGCATAAACCAATTAAAATTAAATGGGTCCAAGATGACAAGTCAAATATCAACTAAACCTTGATCCTCAACCTGCAAGCTAAGTGACACACCCTGAGGCACCTGGACAGTTCCAAGGCACTGTCAAAAGACTGAGGAGTGGGTGGTTCTCTGGAATGATCCTCCCACTCATCAGCATATGAAATCACCCACCCATAAAAAACTAACCACACCACATTTCATGTCTGCTGCAGTCACTCACGCTCTGCAATGGCCCAAACCCTGTGGAGTGTGCTTCTCTCTGAATCTGAACAAATCCACCTCTTACCTATCACTGTGTCTCTCACTGAATTTTTTTTTCAATGAGACGTCCTGAGCCTGAGGGTCATTAGTTCCTGAAGCCAGGCACCGTGGGTTTTCATCCGGTTCAAGTCCCGGGAGAGAGGAGCTGAAGGATGGGAGGAAAAAGCAGTGGGAAAAACGTGCCGAGGAATCCCTTTCACAACCTGCCGGAAAATCTGCCAAATACCTGACCTGTGCTCACAGTTTTCATTGGCTTGATCCTTGGTACAAAGAAGATTAAGGACAGAAGAACCCCCACCCACTTGGGCAACAGCTACGAAGTAGCCCCTGCCAGAGTCCCTCAGTTGCACCCACTGCCACTCACCTGTTCATGGGGGGTTCAAGGAAACAAGAATCAAGAGATTGCAAAGGAATTAAGATTTTGTTATCCATATGTCCTTCCAGGTAGAGCAGTGAGGACCTCCTACCTCAACCAGAGGTCTTCTGGAATCTGAGACTGAGCCACGTGAGCTTTCTGCTGCGATGTTTTTGCTGTCCTGGTTTCTAACATGCTGGGCTTTTTGTCACTTCCCCGTGCTCGGTTTTCTGTGTTCATCTTCCACCACAGGAACTTTCGCCAAGTTGGGCTTCTGCTGTGCTTGGCCTCCGCCTCCTAGGGTCCAAGCCGAGGTTGTTTCATCCAGGTTAAATCTGAGTCATGGCACCATATATGTCCGGGGAGTATGTAATTTCCTTGGCTCTGTCTTGCCACAGCAAAGATTTGAAGCAACGGACGGACCAGCATTACAGCTCCGTGTTACAGCTCAGTTTTATTTGGCAAGCAAAGGAAAATACATCTTCGAGGCATGAGGGTGGGCTGACCCAAAAGACTCTAAGAGAAGAGAAGCACCCCTGCCCTCTGCTCAATTTTGGCTTCTCTTTTTATATGTTTTCTTTTCTCCTCCCCCCAGGCCTGCCCTATGTAAATCGGGCTAGCAAGGATGGCTGTTTGTTTTACCTGAGGTCTTCACACCTTCCTTTTTCCCTTCTTTGTATTTTGAAAGTGAAAGTGAAGTCGCTCAGTCGTGCCCCATGGATAGTAGCCTGCACCAAGCTCCTCTGTCCATGGGATTTTCAAAGCATAGTACTAGAGTGGATTGCCATTTCCTTCTCCAGGGAATCTTCCCAACCCAGGTCTCTCACATTGTAGACAGACGCTTTACCGTCTGGGCCACCAGGGAAGTCCTTTCCCCTATTCTAACTATTCTAACTATGTAACATAAAGATATATTGAGGTCTACGTTTAAACTTAGACCATCTGCATAAAACTTACTAAAACAGAATAACTGGAAAAGTTGGCATAGCTGTTTCAGTACTGATACTGAAATCAATACCTACTTATTAGTCCTAAAATACAGAGGGTATATTAAATAATCTTATTCAGAATGAGGAAAAACTGGAAAAACCTCATAAGATTTCTTATTCTAAAACTCATTTAGATTAAAAGTGTAAAGTTCTCTTAATTAAAGTGTCGAAGCTATTAATACCAAAACTTTTACATCTAGCTCAGTGGATTTCAACTCTGTTGTAAATTAAGATACCCTGTGAAACTTTAACAAATCTATTGAATCAAATCTCCCAGGTAGAATCAACACATTTGAATTTCTTAAAAGCCACACAAGAGCTTTGAGAATTCCAGTTATGAATGTATTCATCCAGCATATGTGCCTACTATGTAAAGCATTAGGAAAGCATGGATGCAGAAAACATTAAGAGGAAGCAGTTGTTTCCAATGAAGTGTGATAACTGTGATAAGCTTACCTTAGACAGAGATAAGCAAACAGAGTAATTTGAGGTAATGAAGAGGAGGACTAAACCAGATGTGGATTTATGAGAGGGCTCAAGTCTCAAAACAGAGCAGCCTTCTCACTCATTTCTTCTGACTAAAGGTCCTGCTCCTTAGGGAGCTTGGGAATGAAGGGAAGACCTGTTAGACCCTTGACCATTAGATGGAGTATATCTAATGGAGTATTACTAAATTCAGTCCCTGTGTCTGATAGAAGATATCAGGAAGTCACTGGACTATTGGATTTTCCAATGTACATGCGTGTTCAGTCACTTAGTTGTGTTCAGTTCTTTGCAACTCCCTGGACTGTAATCCATCAGGCTCCTCTGTCCATGAGATTTTCCAGGCAACAATACTGGAGAAGGTTGCCATTTCCTGTTCCAGAGGCTTTTCCCAACCCTGGGTTCAATCCCTGGATTGGGAAAATCCCCTGGAGAAGGGAAAGGCTACCCACTCCAGTATTCTGGCCTGGACTCTACAGTCCATGGGGTCAGAGTCAGACACAACTGAGTGACTTTCACTCAATTAGCATTTTCTGACCCAGGGATTGAACCTGTGTCTCTGGTGTCTCCTGCACTGGCAGGTGGAATCTTTACCACTGAGCCACCTGGGAAGCCTGTATGAATTTTCATATAGGAGCAGGGAAATAATCAGTCTCACTGAGACAACATGAAGAGGCAATGAGAGAAAGATAAATACAATTGCTTTACACTGGCATCATATTAGTTGTGCCTGTTCAGGGTAATGGTTCCCCAGGTAAAGAGATATAAAATAAGATCAGGAAAAATTATGCAAAACAGGGTGAGAAAGATGAAGTTATTTAAATTTTGATCTTTGTAGTACAAAGAGTTGTTTTCCACTTTCATCCAGATGATTACATGTAGATTTTGTTAACATTTAATGTACTGAATTTGTTGAATGCTGAAATATATGAACAATATTGACTACAAACTCAAGTCTGAAAACTTTAATCATATACTATCTGCTCCTTCTTTAAACTACCATCCTTTAAAATAAAAGTTGATGGACTAAACACCCTTATATATTCTTCTCTTGTGATTTCTTGACATTAAATCTTAAATCCAACTCATATAAACTCATAGAAGAATCCAAATGTCAAGACAAATTATATCTCCACATGGATAAAACAATGAAAAGCATAACATTTCGATCCATACTCTTCCAAAACAAATAATTCATATGAAAAGGTTGGGTGGGAGCTCCCAATAGTGAAATTTGTTTGACTTTAATAAGTAGACTATACTTATAAGAATTCTCTTGAGAGTTGAACATATAGAATCAGACTAAGACAAATTAATTGAAGGAATACTATGGATTACAGAAAGAATGAATAGGTGTCTCTGCCTTCAAAAACAGGATGAGTCAGATAGACATCTAAATACAGAGGTAAATAATCCAAGGACCCTTAGACTAGAATATGCAGATATCAAGAGTGACTGAACCAGTGTCCCATGAAACAGCATTGAGGAAACCCACCATCCAAATGACTCACTGTCATGGGAGATGTTTTCCTTTTCAACTTAATTGTCTTATAAGCATTTATAATTTGATATCCATTTACTGGGGAAATTTTCGGTTTTTTAAAGTTATTTTTGTTTCTTGAAAATCTTGAAAGGTTTAAAATTATTTCAGTTTTGAAAGTATTTTTATTTATTCTAACCATGTACAGAAGGACCATCCTTTCTTTACAAAGAAGAATTAAAGTATGAGAACTTTGTAGTATTTTGTTAAGTTCATACATAATGTGTATTTTTGCTGTTTTTCTAAAAAATTGAATGTATGTTACTCCAGAGTGGATGTGGTCATTATTCATCTATTATATCTAATATTAATGTACATCAAAAAGTGAATAAATGCATGAAAGAGTGCCTAGATTTCTTTTTAATGTAGGAATAAAAGCCGCAAGAAAGCCAAACAAAATTAACAATTATTTTACAAGCCACTATTGATAAAATAATGAGCAAGAAAATCTCATTAGAGTATGCATCTCATGCATAAAGGAAAATATGTCAATGTTAAATGACAGTTATCCAATGTACAGCATTCAGTTCAGTTCAGCGCTCAGTCATGTCCAACTCTTTGCGACCCCATGAACTGCAGCACGCCAGGACTTCCCGTCCATCACCAACTCCCGGAGTCTACCCAAACCCATGTCCAACGAGTCGGTGATGCCATCCAGCCATCTCATCCTCTGTCGTCCCCTTCTCCTCTTGCCCCCAGTACTGCCCAGCATTAGGGTATTTTCCAATGAGTCAACTCTTCGCATGAGGTGGCCAAAGTATTAGAGTTTCAGCTTCAACACAGTCCTTCCAATGAACACCCAGGACTGATCTCCTTTAGGATGGACTGGTTGGATCTTCTAGCAGTCCAAGGGACTCTCAAGAGTCTTCTCCAACACCACAGTTCAAAAGCACCAATTCTTTGGTGCTCAGCTTTCTTCACCGTCCAACTCTCACATCCATACAGGACTACTGGAAACACCATAGCCTTGACTAGATGGACCTTTGTTGCAAAGTAAGGTCTCTGCTTTTATATATGCTATCTAGGTTCCTCATAACTTTCCTTCCAAGAAGTAAGCACCTTTTAATTTCATGGCTGCAATCACCATCTGCAGTGATTTTGGAGCCTAAAAAATTAAAGTCTGCCACTGTTTCCACTGTTTCCCCATCTATTTCCCATGAAGTGATGGGACCAGATGCCATGATCTTAGTTTTCTGAATGTTGACCTTTAAGCCAACTTTTTCACTCTCTTCTTTCACTTTCATCAAGAGGTTTCTTAGTTCCTCTTCACTTTCTGCCATAAGGGTGGTGTCATCTGCATATCTGAGGTTATTGAGATTTCTCCTGGCAATCATGATTCCAGCTTGTGCTTCTTCCAGTCCAGCATTTCTCATGATGTGCTCTGCATAGAAGTTAAATAAGCAGGGTGACAACATAACAGCCTTGACGTACTCCTTTTCCTATTTGGAACCAGTCTGTTGTTCCATGTCCAGTTTTAACTGTCACTTCCTGACCTGCATATAGGTTTTTCAAGAGGCAGATCAGGTGGTCTGGTATTCCCATCTCTTTCAGAATTTTCCACAGTTTATTGTGATCCACACAGTCAAGGTTTTGGCATAGTCAATAAAGCAGAAATAGATGTTTTTCTGGAACTCTCTTGCTTTTTCCAACATCCAGTGGATGTTGGCAATTTGATCTCTGGTTCCTCTGCCTTTCCTAGAACCAGCTTGAACATCTGGAAGTTCACAGTTCACGTATTGCTGATGCGTGGCTTGGAGAATTTTGAGCATTACTTTACTAGCGTGTGAGATGAGTGTAATTGTGCGGTAGTTTGAACATTTTTTTTGCATTGCCACCTTTCCTTCAGAATTGGAATGAAAATTGACCTTTTCCAGTCCTGTGGCCACTGCTGAGTTTTCCAAATTTGCTGGCATGTTGAGTGCAGCACTTTGACAGCATCATATTTTAGGATTCGAAAGAGCTCAACGGTAATTCTATCACTTCCACTAGCTTTGTTTGTAGTGATGCTTCCTAAGGTCCACTTGACCTTGCATTCCAGAATGTCTGGCTCTAGGTCAGTGATCACACCATCTTGGTTATCTGGGTCATGAAGATCTTTTTTGTATAGTTCTTCTGTGTGTTCTTGCCACCTCTTCTTAGTATCTGCTGCTTCTGTTAGGTCCATACCATTTCTGTCCTTTATCGAGCCCATCTGTGCATGAAATTTTCCCTTGGTATCTCAAATTTTCTTGAAGAGATTTCTAGTCTTTCCCATTCTGTTGTTTCCCTTTATTTCTTTGCACTGATCACTGAGGAAGGCTTTCTTATCATTCCTTGCTATTCTTTGGAACACTGCATTCACATGCTTATATCTTTAATTTTGTCCTTTACTTTTTGCTTCTCTTCTTTTCACAGTTATTTGTAAGGCCTCCTCAGACAGCCATTTTGCTTCTTTGCATTTCTTTTCCATGGTGATGGTCTTAATCCCTGTCTCCTGTACAATGTCAAGAACCTCTGGCGATAGTTCATCAGGCACTCTGTCTATCAGATCTAGTCCCTTAAATCTATTTCTCACTTCCACTGTATTATCAAAAGGGATTTGATTTAGGTCATACCTGAATGGTCTAGTGGTTTTCAGCACAATGTACAGCATGCCAAGTACATAAAATCTGTTGGCTTTAAAAAAACAAATTTCTCTCCAATATATCAGATGGATTAAAAAAAAAAATCACAAATGTTTCTAAGATAATTTATAGAACACTTTGTGCACACACAAATATGAATTCCTTCATGAAGAGATTGCAAAATGCCTGCTGCCCAGATAGAGCCAATCCAAGTAAATTTTTTGTTTGCTCACACAACATTTTCAAAATAAATAAATAAATGCAAATACCTAAAGGGGGCTCCCCAAC
Organism: Bos taurus; assembly: GCF_002263795.3. Lineage (NCBI taxonomy): Eukaryota > Metazoa > Chordata > Mammalia > Artiodactyla > Bovidae > Bos > Bos taurus. The sequence continues at coordinate 12,182,733 of NC_037355.1, read as the reverse complement.
CTCTGGAATCTAATACCTGATGATCTTAGGTGGAATTGGTGTAATAGAAATAAAGTGCACAATAAATGTAATCCACTTGTTTGAATCATCCTGAAAGCAAACACTCCCCCAGTCCATGGAAAAATTGTCTTCTATGGAATCAAAAAGGTGGGGACTCCTGATGCCAAAAAGGTTGGGCACTCCTGACCAAAGCATATAAATATATACATATAAAGCAACATTTAAACATTAGTAAGAGTTATGTTAAAAACTTGGTTTTAAGCCTTTGTTAACACATAAAACATCTAGCAACAGAGGGTCAGTATCACCATATTATAAAGGCAGACTCAGGTAAGCAGTGGGTCACCTTCAGAATGGTGTGCACAATCTACTTGGCCTGAATTCCTACGCTCTCCCAGGGGCTACACTTTCTATTTACTTGGTCCACTGCCTCCCTGCTACAGGCATCTGAAATTTAGCACCCTTGCTTCAACACCGTAATGTATACATGTTGCAGCAATCATTTATGAAACTTTTAATAGAGTAATCTAGGAAATCTGATATTTTGTTTGCTTTATTTCTTATTAACATGTACTGGCCTCCTAACATGTAGATTTAGCTCAGAAGCAAATAAGGTAAATTAAAGGAAGGTAAATAAAAAATCTGTTGAAAAAGAAAAATCTGTTATAATTGGTTGCTGCTGCTGCTAAGTCGCTTCAGTCATGTCGGACTCTGTGCGACCCCATAGACGGCAGCCCACCAGGCTCCCCTGTCCCTGGGATTCTCCAGGCAAGAGTACTGGAGTGGGGTGCCATCGCCTTCTCCATATAATTGGTTATCTGCTATTAAATATTTACAACAAAAATCATGACCCGGATTATTTTTTACTCATTGTATCCATGTATCTGGAATTAAAGATCTGTGCTGTTTTTCAATCTGTACCTGAAGGAAACCTATGGAACATCAAAATTAGTAAATCCCGCTGCTGCTGCTGCTAATTCGCTCCAGTCGTGTCCGACTCTGTGCGACCCCATGGACGACAGCCCATGAGGCTCCCCCATCCCTGGGATTCTCCAGGCAAGAACACTGGAGTGGGTTGCCATTTCCTTCTCCAATGCAGGAAAGTGAAAAGTGAAAGTGAAGTCGCTCAGTCGTATCAGACTCTTCGTGACCCCGTGGACTGCAGCCTACCAGGCTCCTCTGTCCATGGGATTTTCCAGGCAAGAGTGGGGTGCCATTGCCTTCTCCATAGTAAATCCTAGTCAATTTATAAAATTTAAAATGAGAAATATCTGAAAGAGATGTCTTTGGACAGTTAAAATCATTTCTGATATCAAATTATATTCTAGGGGATATACATTCTATGTGTAAAATTATGAAAAAAGCAAAAATTAAAACATTAATTTTACTTTATTTTTCAATTTCTCATGCTGGCTTAAAACATAATTTACAACGAGTATGTAGGATAATAAACATACCATCAGAAATGTTGTCAGCTCTCTGGCAGTCTCCTAAAACAAAAGATGTTATGCCTGGCCAGTAGGATGTGGTGATTCAGAAGGGCATCAAGGAATAACTATTTATTTTCTTTAAAGACCCAAATGGAACATACACAGAATTTACCCAGCAGCAGAGACCACTTGTTCTAAAATATACTAGAGTATATTTTTCGTTCTATCATTAAGTCTATAAATTTTATAAAAAATTTTTTCTAGCCAAACACTTTTATCTTTTGAAAACAGCATGTGTGAGCAACACATATTCACAGCTGAAATTGTTTTATTTACATCTTTGGAGGACGAGGTAACATTAACATGCATCTTTCCCTGAACTCAGAAACAGATGTTATGGGTGATTGCAAAATCACCGAGTCAATCTGTTAGCAGGTAGCCTCTAATACCATAGGTTTTTATCCTTTTCAAGCCTTTTAAAATCATACAAATGAAATCCAAACTCTCAAAAAGTTATAATTTATCTCCTTGTTCAGTACCCTGTATCCATGAATTCGAGAAGCAATTCTGGCAACCACTTTCCTTCCTTTGCTTCTTACTTCATCCTCATCAATAATGGCATGACTCAGTTCCTCATCTTCCCTAACTATCCATCCTCTTCTCTAAAGGGAGAGTTGAGACAGCTAACTGGTCTGGGCTGCTAAACCATATCCATTGATGACAAGGGTTAAAGATATACCCTTCTGGAAGTCTCATAACCTACCAACTATAAAATGAGGCTGAGATATCAGAGTATAATCTTTGTTAAATCTTTTACTTTTTAACTTAAACGTTTCCCCCTTCCCTCGACTTACAAGTCAACACTCCATAAAATCATTTTCTGAAAAGAAGAAAACTATTAATTGGCAGCAAAGAGAGAACACAGTCACACTACTACTGATAACTCACAGTCTTTAGTGTAGGCAGATATGCTTTCATTGGAATATTTCATTCTAGTTCCCATTGTTGAATAGTCATCCTTTAAAACAATGAGATTCATTAGGAAGTGAATGCGATGCCTGTCAGAGGTTGTACTCCTCATTCTAGACAGTATTGTTCTATAGAGAAAATCTTCTCTACTTGACCACACATGTCAATGTTTAGTTTCTCTATTGATAACGTGCTGCCATTTGAGTTTAAACTTCAGAGGAAAATCAGTGATGGAATCAGATAAATGATTCTACATAACTAAACTAACAATTAAAAAAAATAACCTAGGATCACTGAAGACCCACGACCATATGAAGTATGGTCTCTATGATTTTAGTTCTTTAAAATGGTTTCTGAGGGGCTTCCCTGGTAGTCTGGGGGGCAGGGTGAGGTGGGGGGTAGTTCTCTAATCAGAGAACTAAGGTCCTACATGCCATGGGGCCAAAAATAAACATACACACCAGATTTTGAAATTCAGATCAAATATGGTTTCCCCACAGTAGTTAATTCTGTTCCTGAAGAGTCTTTCTCTCAACAGCTTGATCATCAAGGAAGCTCGGCACAATGGCAATATCCTATTAGCACATGTTCATATTTGAACAGTCTGCTCTTCTTCCCTTAATTTTCATCTACTTGGAAAATCTATACCAAATATAGAGATTTACTATTTCTACTTGTCATCTTTTATATCAATTATGCATAATTTATGTAAGATCACTGAATCAGTTTCCAAGTTGCATAGACAACATTATACTCAGAGCCCTGGATGATCCTACTTAGATGAAAAAAATGACATGTTATTGGAATCTAGTTATAGCTCTAGCTAATTTTTTTCCCCTCTCTATCTGCTGTGATTACTAGTCTTTCTTGTTCTAGCTTCATTCTTCATTGGTAATGAAAATTTATTATCACAGGTATGTCACAGCAATGCAGCTAAAGAATCATACTTTTAGATATACTAAATTTTTCCTTATCCAAACTTGGGTCCATTATCTATTTACAACTTTATTTTTTCCTCCAGTTACTTTAATTTTCCTACTTTTCATATTTTTATTCTTTCCTTAATTTTTTTTAATTTAACAAGCTGTTACTATGACAGAGAAAGGGATATAAAAAGTATTTTCTATAAAAAGATAATTTTTCTCTGATCAGACTATAAAATCCATTTTTTTTTTTTTTTAGTCCAGAGATTGCAAACATCTTTAACCAGAACCAGAGTCAAACACTCGTTTGTCTGAAACCTGATTTGGACAAGTCATTTAACCTATTTGTGGCTTATACCCATCTAATAAACAGAGATGGTATCTACCTTGTATATTATTTTCAAGAATTAAGTGGTGCATTACCAATGAAGTATTTAGTGCTGTTCCAACACTGAGTAAGCACACAATATTTTGTAAATATTAATATTTATACGGTCAGTGAATCATTCTCCAGAAAGGCTCAAACTGTAGGTTTCCTACAATCTACCTCTATTTACACTAAGAGCCATTGTTCATCAAGGGCAGGAGCTCCAAAGAAATTGATCATATTAATGAAATAAAACACACTTTCAACTTCTACTGTATACATTCAATTAATCCAATTAATCATCTTTAATCTCAGCTGGACAGAATTTAAAGAAATAGATGAAATTAGGCACACCGTCTGTGCTAGTCCATCCTCTCAAAAAGCCTGTTATGTGATCTCAACTATTTTGTTCTGTTCCAGATTTTTCACTACGCGCTGTGGAGCAAACATAGAGGTTGGTGTTTGTGTAATGTCACACAGCACAGGCCAGTGGAACAGGATGGAAGACGGTTTGTTCCAAGTAACACCAAAGGGCTGTAAATACCTGCCTTAGGTAGATGACACCTAAATGAATATTCAGATTGCTTAGGTTTATGGAAATCCAAGTGAGGGAGGGATTAATCTCTTTTAAACAAGGTAGGCCACTTGTGTGATTCACCGCAGAGGTATTCTTCTCATTATGTCAAGGACAGGTATTTAACTGTCATCAAACACGTGGTTCAATACAAAATCAACTGTGAATAGAAAGCCAGCGAAGGAGTAGTTGAAACAGCACAGCAGTGATGAGTTGTGCCTATGCCCCGGGATTCGGACACATTTAGGTGTTGAGTGACAGACACCAGCTCTTCCAGTGGCAACATGGGAACTGCTCATTAAATTACTGTGGAATCTCTGCTAGTGACAAGCGCTTGAAGTGAAGTGAAGTTGCTCAGTCATGTCCGACTCTTTGCGACCCCATGGATTGTAGCCTACCAGGCTTCTCCATCCATGGGATTTTCCAGGCAAGAATACTGGAGTGGGTTGCTATTTCCTTCTCCAGGGGATCTTCCTGACCCAGGAATCAAACCCGGGTTTCCTGCATTGCAGGCAGACGCTTTACCCTCTGAGCCACCAGGGAAGCCAAGTCTAAAATTCAAATTATTTTTGTCAAAAACCCCGTCTTTTTCAACAAACACCTACCCCTTGAGTTTATATCATTCTGGTATCATCAGTAGGATTTAAAATCACCCGAGCAAACATTGGTAATGGAGATAACAACAATGGAAAACAAATTGGCATTTGGTTCTTTATTTTTAAAAATATTTTTATTATGTGTGTATGTGTACCCTCAACATCCCAAAGCCATACTAATGGCAAAGTAACATCTAAATATATTAATACTTGATTTTGAGCCTTTCCATTTTATTAATTAGCTATATATCCTGGACAAGAGAGTTCTCTATTCCAACATAGACATTCACTCTTTTATGCTTCACAGTTTTATTCAAATAATATTGTAGCCGATTGAAGTTCATAAAATGTAAAACATTCCTAAAGGACTTCAGTACACATCTTAAATTCAGATTAGAGTTCAGTCCCCACATTCACAGAAAATGGGCTTGTCTTGTCAGGTCAGAGTGCAGGGCAGTGAGGGCATTAGTGGGTAACCAACAAGCCTCAGTCACACTAAAAAGAACTATCCTTCTCTCCTTCAGGTGGTATCTGCTCTAACTGACCCTTGAAAGAAGTCCAGAGTATGTTGGACCATTAACAGTAATTACTTATTACATTACATACTTATTACATTATCAGTAATAAGGATGATGGCATCATGGGCATCCCACGTGGCTCAGTTGTAAAGAATCCACCTGCCAATGCAGGAGACGCAAGAGATGTGGGTTTGACCCCTGGATTGGGAAGATCTCCTGGAGGAGGAAATGGCACCCCACTCCATTATTCTTGCCTGAAAAATCCCACAAACAGAGGTGCCTGGCAAGCTACAGTCCAATAGGTTGCAAAGAGCTGGACGTAAACGAGCAACTGAGCACGTGTTTGTTGTGGTTCAGTCATGTCCAACTTTGCAACACAATGGAGTGCAACACAGCAGGCTTCCCTGACTTTCGCTGTCTCCAGGAGTTTGCTCAAATTCATGTCCAATGAGTCGGTGATGCTGTCCAACCGTCTCATCCTCTGTCGACTCAGAATGCCTGCCTGATGACATTACCAGTCTGCAGGGCTCTTACTTATTCCACAGTGAGCTCCTGTTCTACTCATAATGTCCCACAGAAATATTCCATTGAGACAGGTAAGATAACAATGAAAAAATAACCATAAAACCAGTATACACAGTAGCAATAAGTTGTTATTTAAGATTTTGGGGATGGGTACTGTGTGCCAGTACTACTACTGTTTACATATATGCTCATTTAATGTTCCTGAGAACTAGCAAGAGCCAGGATAGTCATTATTGCTCTCACTCTGCAGAAAGTAAAACTGAAGATCTCTGAAGAAAAGAGAGAATCTGGGGATGGGTATACTGAGGGGAAAATGCTAGAGGAAAGCTATCTGGAAGGTCCAGAGAGCATCCAGTCCTGACTGGAGCAAAAGGCCCGAAGACTCCGAAGAGATGAAAGACAGGAAGGGAAGGAGGGAGATGCAGGGAAGAAAGGGAGACTATGAGACAGTATTAATTCCAACAAAGTCAAAAAATAATGTAAAAAGAAATCATAGTTCTGTAAATGATTCTATAGTGAGTAAAACATACAGTCAAAACATGCTTATAGGGACCTCCCTGGTGGTCTGGTGGTTAAGACTTCACCTCCCAATGCCGGAGGCGCAGGTTCAACCCCTGGTTGGGGAACTAAGATCCCACATGCTTTGTGGCCAAAAAATCAAAACATAAAACAGAAGCAATATTGTAACATATATAATAAACACTTTTAAAATGGTCCACATCCAAAAAAAATGTTTAAAATAACTTGCTTACAATGAATATTGATTTGACAAAAATTTTAATGGTTCTCTTGGGAGTAAAAGAAAAGAGGTTTACAACAGGGCTACAACTTCATTTTCTGTAGTAAGAAGTAAATCCTTAAAGCAAGTTGAAAAGCAAGACATAGCTGTCAGAGACTGTTATTTAGAAATATATAGAGTAAGTAACAGAAATTAAAAAAGAGCCTAAAGAGATAAAAATGGTTGCCTCTCATAAGTGGGGATCTGGGAGTGGTGGGCACCTGAGGATGCTATCATTTTATCATAGCCTTGGGAACTATGATTTTCTAAATGCCGGGGATATTGTTGTTACTGTTCAGTTGCTCAGTTGTGTCTGGAATCTTTGCGACCCCACAGACTGTAGTCCGCCAGGCTCCTCTGTCCCTGGGATTTCCCTGGCTAGAATACTGGAGTGGGTTGCTATTTCCTACTCCTGGGGATCTTCCTGACCCAGGGATCAAACCCACATCTCCTGTGTTGGCAGGCAGGTTCTTTACCACTAGGGCCCCACCTGGGAAGCCCCCAAGTACTGTGTAAATCATATTAAAAACACAACAGAATGGACGTATCTGGGCAGGCCTTTATCTCAACTGCCCTTGGATGCTGAGAACGCGCAGATTTGCCAGGCAGAACACAGCCAGTTTAGGACTCCCTGAGCCAAAGGAGCTGAAAAAAAGCAGGAAGATCAAGGGAATCATTCTTAGAGTTTCTCATTTTGCTTAAGAAAAAAAGTATATTGATCTTTTCTACAGCTCAGAAACCAAGTATTAAGGGACAACCCTGCAGACATTTCCACGGAAATCCTTCTTGAGGGACTGAAGGTGAGCCCACTCAGGTACCAGTCCTAAAGGACCAGAGGATTCAAGAAAGAGGTGGCGATGGAGGAAGTGGGTGATGAGGGATGTTGCAGGCTTCATGAACGAATTGTGTCAACACTGCAGAACTTCTAGGGAGAGAGCCCAGCAAGGGGACTGGGGAGCTGTGAGTGTGAGGTGGGTGGTCACTCCTGCCTCTGTATCACCCTGACATAAACGATTCAAGTACGCATTCCATGGCAGTGACATTGCCCCAAATGGGGTGAAAATGAGTTCTGAGAGGGCAGAAAGTCTTAGGGATTGCAATGGTTTCTGACTCTTTAAATGGTCATATTTTATAAACAAATATGCTATAAATATATAGTATTAAAATTTCACGTGGTTGGACTTCCCTGAAGGTCCAGTGGTTAAGACTCCATGTTTCCCATGTAAGGGGCATGGGTTCCATCCCTGGTCGGGGAACTAGGATCCCATATGCCTCTCAGCATGTTCAAACAATTTTTTAAAAAATTAATTAACCGAAAAAAGGAGTCCAAAAAAATTGTCCTTTCCCCATTTTAAAAATATTCATGGGGTAGAGCGATTATTAGGGAGAAAAAAAATGTCTAAAAGGCTCCTAAGGGTGGCATTAATGAGGAAAATCCAGTTGAGAAACACTGGATTAAAATAAAAGGTAAAATAATAAATAATGGTTGGAAAATTTTAGAATGTAAATTGGTAAAAACTGAGAAGGACCTTAGGAACTCTGGGAGCTTGAGAGCATTTTTTGATGGAAAACCATTTTTTTTTTTAAATTTTATTTTATTTTTAAATTTTACATTATTGTATTGGTTTTGCCAAATATTGAAATGAATCCACCACAGGTATACATGTGTTCCCCATCCTGAACCCTCCTCCCTCCCCATACCATCTCTCTGGGTTGTCCCAGTGCACCAGCCCCAAGCATCCAGTATCGTGCATCGAACCTGGACTGGAGACTTGTTTCATATATGATATTATACGTGAAAACCATTTTAAGGATACATCTAATACCATATACCAGAAGGTTCTTTAAAAGTTAGAAAAGAACAAGTAGACACCCTCAAATCAAATCTGCCCTATTATCTAAATCACTGATTGTAAACAAAAGACATTATCTTTTCAGTGAACTCCCTGATATCAACTCCAAGGACATCATTATCTTTTTAGAGGTCAATGAGTCAAGCTCATGATTATCCCAAATTACACTAGACCACTAACTTCCCTGTGATCTTGGTAAGATATCTTCTGAACTTTTCAAATATCTGTTTTGAAGTCACACTGGCACAAATATTGTTTTCTGATTTGATTCAGAGCCCAGACTGCCAAAGGTTTTCACATACACATATGATCTCAAGATCTGAGATGGGAAAAACTCAGGCCCAATTGAAGTCAAGATAGTTTCTAAACTTAGGTGTCTGTGTGTGATTTGGTGATGCCCAAAGAGTCAAACATGACTGAGTGACTAACACTTACCCTTTTTTCAGGTTTCAGAGAAATCATGTCTCCAGGAAGTGTCTTCTACCCAACCACTATCAGAACACAAATTACAGCACTAGGGATGTTGATCTTTTCAATATTATGTCCACATCAGCATTTTTCAAACCAGATAGTCTGTTACACTATATTAATATATTAAGCAATGTTACTATATTACTTTTTAAAGCTACTTCTCAACAGAAACAAAAATTAGTTGATCCACTCAAATCTCAAACTCCATGAGGACAAGACACTGTCTTCTTTCTGCATCACTCTGTCTCCAGCATGGAACAGCATCTTGGCATTAGCAGCGCTCAATAAATGTGTGACAGATGGAAAGACAGAAAACATTACCTTCAAGTGTGTTTAGCAATATTTCAAGCCTAGAATTTCTTGTGAAAAAATCTAACAGAATAGGTTGTGTGCATGCTAAGTCATTTCAGGCATGTCCAACTCTTTGCCACCCTAAGGGCTGCAGCCTGCCAGGCTCCTCTGTCCATGGAATCCTCCATGCAAGAATGCTGGGGTGGGTTGCCATGCCCTCCTCCAGGGGATCTTCCCAACCCAAAGATGGAACCCTCATTTCCTGTGGCTCCTGCATTGCTGGCAGATTCTTTACCACTGAGCCACTGGGGAAGCCCCTAAGAGTACACTATTTAAACAGACTCAGTATAACTGCACCACTCTAAACCGTATTAGCAAAGTAACAGAAAACTAACTATATTATGACACACCAAGAGCATCCTGGGCCAACATATCTTTGGCTATGTGTCATATTTTGCATAGTGGCACACAGCAGGCACTCAACTGTTGATTTCCCAAAGTATGATATAGAATCCCAAATTCAGATAATCCCTCCTCTATCTTTTTCTTCCATTTTATAACCATAAGAATTTCTTTACTCCCTTCTTAAAAGCATATGTTCATAATTAAGTAAGTGGGCATTTACAAAAATAAGATTGAAAAGAATGAGAAGGTAACAAGTTGCTTCCCTCTCATCTAATTGTAATAGAAAAACAGGGTAAAACATCATTATTGAAAAGAAAGCTAGGCCTATTCAATTTGAATGTGCTAGTTTATTTCATTGTTCTTCATGTCTACAGTCATTAATCTGTCACCTGTAATTCACTATAAATGATGCTATCAGTAATTATTTCAACATGATTGTTCAAAAGAAAAGGCCCTGGTTCAAAGGACAATATGGGTTAGGTCTGTCAGTTTTCCTTTCCGCAATAATAAAAAGTGGCATTGCATTTTCATTTACTCAATTCGTGTTTGATAGAAGCCTACTGTGGGTCAGGCCGTGTTCTAGGAACTAGACGTTTAACTATTAAAAGGTTAATTCCTCTGTCTCAGAGAGCTCATGCTGTAGCAAATATAAACAGACAATAAATGAAAAACAAAATGTGCACTTTATTAGTGGTAATAAACTTCCAGGAGAAGGACAACAGATTAGGGAGATGATGATTGACAGAAGGGGTGCATGCTGTTTCATGGGACGTGATCACAAAATGCTGACCTGATAAGGTGACATATGGGGAGAGATCTTAAGTGCAGAAGCAAGCTGTATAGATTTCTGGATAAAGAATGTTCCAAATAGAACAGTAAGTGAAAAGACTCTGAGACGGAGTGCATGGTATAGACCAGAAAACAGTAGGGGGTTTTCACATGTAAGTTTTGCCTAAATAGCTTACCTTACATCTCTATCTATTTAAACCTTACTGGTCCTTTAAAGTGAGATCTCTCAAGCAAAATCCTTTAAACCAAGTTCCTGGTATCCCTCCAAAAAGATCTGGCTTCTCCACCCTTTGAATCCCAAGAACAACTTGGCTCAGAAAATTCTGTTTTATAAGTGAATATCTTTGTAGACTATAAACACATATCTAAGGTTGAAGACTTGGCTGCAAATTTGTATAACCCCTTCTGAACCTAGCTTCCTCAAAACAATGCTGTCTTTGAAAGTCAAAGACAGTATCTTCAGTTGGTATCACTGACTCAGTGGATATGAACTGTGTCCTGAGGAAACTCCAGGAAATGGTGGAGGACAGAGAAGCCTGGCATGCTACAGTCCATGAGGTTGCCAAATGTCGGACATGACTTAGTCAGACATGAACACAGTTGGTATGGGTTTTTCAGAAATTTAAAGAGTCAGCAGGCACTACTTTTTATAGCTTAGTCTGGTTTGGACTTCAAAAACACATTATATGGCACCTTCAGTCTTCCAAGACATGCTTTGATTCATGCTTTGGTTAGTGATCTCCTTGATAAAAGGGGGATACAGGCAGGCTGTTCATCAGCAGGATTTGGGCCAGCTTTCAGTTCTGTAACAGTAGTGCTAGTCTTAGTTTATACATGTGATTTGCCAGATATAATCTCTGTTCCCATTGCATTTTTGGACTCTTGTAACCAATGGGTAGATCAAATGAAGTAGTCAGGCAGAGTATCTAGTATCTTTGTTTCTTCTCTCACAAGAAAACGAAACACTGGTTTCTCATGTGACATCTGTAAAAGTAACATACTCCCTAGACCCACCGACTGTGTTCATCTATGCCTCAGTTTCAAAGACTATTTTAACCTTTTTGTACAAAAAGAACACTGGTAAAAGTATATTAAAGAGTCTGTTATATCATAACTTCAGTAACAAATGTCACTTTCAAAAAGAGTTTAAAAAATGGGTTGTCCTGCATTTGAAAACATACAGAGTGGGTAGCCACACTGAAAAATAGATGCTAGGGAGTTTAAAAATGGTCATAAGGTATTGTATCCATGGAGCATAACAGTCACCACTACGTCTCATTCATGTGAGATTAATATTATTTTTCGTATCAAATGAATCATTTTGAACCTCATTTTAATTTTTCAAAACTTGACTTACTCATTGGACACACAAGTGCAGATGTCTGCCATCTAGTGGCAAAATTTAGTATTGGCACTCTACTTTTTCTAGGAAAGTGTCAACATTTTGCTGAGAAAAATGTAATCTAAGTCCCATGTTTCCCCATGAGGAGAAAGCCAAGTCTAGGAAGATAACACATCTAACTGGTTATACTATCCTCATACTCCCATCTCTTCTCTTCTTGACACTAAGTAGGAAACAGGCTTGGTTAGAAATCCCTAGGAACACTACTTTAGGTTTTATGGATGCTGAATTCACAAAGATATAAGTTCCATGAAAGCAGAATGACTATTCATCTAATTATCTCTAGCATCTACATCAGTAACCAAAACAATTCAGCAACTTAGCAAATTTTTTATAATACAGTCACATTTATTTAAGAATGTATTCCATATCAAATGGCAAAGTTCAACAATACAAAACCAGAATTATTTTTGTACCAACCTAATACTTTTACCAGAGAAGGCAATGGCACCCAACTCCAGTACTCTTGCCTGGAAAGTCCCACGGATGGAGGAGCCTAGAGGGCTGCAGTCCATGGGATCGCTGAGGGTCGGACACGACTGAACGACTTCACTTTCACTTTTCACTTTCATGCATTGGAGAAGGAAATGGCAACCCACTCCAGTGTTCTTGCCTGGAGAATCCAAGGGACGGGGGAGCCTGGTGGGCTGCCGTCTATGGGGTTGCACAGAGTCGGACACGATTGAAGCGACTTAGCAGCAGCAGAATACTTTTACACAAATTGAATGTGAACTATTATTTTCAAAGCTGAAAATAGACCAGACTGTGGATCACCTGCCAGAGGAATTTCTAAAGTCTAAGGAATAGGGAGATTGATAATTTTGTTTAACTCTCTAAAATATAATTTACATTAAATTTATGTAAAAGTATTAAGTGTTATTTTATATGCTTTTTAAAATGTACCCATGTTTGGAGTTCTATTGTAAAATTCCCTTTAATTGATGAACAAAACTAATCTATGTCCATTTCTAAGAACACTCATAGTAATTAAACGACTATGCACATACGCAGCAGTTATAGACTATTTTGTCCTTCCTTTCTTGACATCTTACTGTTTGTATCAATGATATATGTGATGTACTTGCTCAGAAAGTTAATTCCTAAATATAGCATTATACACAGGAAAAAATGGGGTCAGCTTCTGATATAGTTTCATGATATAACACTAAAAACAAAGAAAAACTGTTGAGGACTAGATGTATTTGAGATAATTTCTGTTTTTACACCACCCTGTAAACACTGTTATCCATTAAAAAAAAAAAAAAAAAAAGCTATAAATTTAGCTACAGAGGAGCACATTTGATGGAAATGTGCACTCAGCTGCATCTGACTCTGGGACCCCATGGACTATAGTCTGCCAGCCTCCTCTGTCCATAGAATATACTCCAGGCAAGAATACCAGAGTGTGTTGCCATTTCCCCTCAATGGGATCTTCCTGACCCAGGGATCAAACCAGGGTCTCCTGTGTCTCCTGCATTGGCAGGCAGATTCTCCACCACCACTGAGCCATCTGGGAAGCCCTTAGTTTCACCTTAATTCTATACCTGAGATCTTAGTCCTTCCTCAATTGTATTTAAATTCCAATGGAAAAGAGCACTCCACCCTTCCTCAAAGTCTGAGAAACACCCTAAATTGAATGACTCATCTTAACAGAGAACAGCCTAAGACAATGGACCCCTTGCCAATCCAGGTTATTAATCTACTTTTTAAAAAAATACAAAGTGTTTCTCTATCTCATTCAATCTTTCAATCAAAATATTCTGTCACTCTATCTCTCCAATTAGATTTTAATATTTAGCAGACAGAAGTATCATTCAAGGTTATTTATTTAAAATGCAGATGGACAGACCCTGCCTCCATAATGATTCAGCTGATCTGGTTTCAATCCCCAAGACTACAGTTTAACAACTAAATCAGGTATTTTGGTCAAATGATCCTGGACCACAATGGTAGAAATATCACCTTAAGTCCCTGTGATGGAAATCTTTCCAGTGATTACAAAAAGCCCTCAGGAGACCTGGCTACCTACAGCAGCCAGTGATCAACAAAAATGACTCCTTCGAAAGTCCTGGCCACTAGAACTAGACAGTGAGAGGAGCCCTAATTTGTTAGATGTTACCTGAAAGGACCATGCCTCTCAAAATGTTAGGATCACCAGTGTAACCATTATATCCTTGCAGACAGCCCTTCAAGCAAGTGAAACTCTGAGTCCGACTTGGGATAATTTTATTACATTCTGCATCATATTCAACAAGACCGTCTTAGTGTTTATTAACATGTAAACTAATTTGTCATTATCAAAATACACTGAAATCTCAGATTTCTCTCCTACCCCACAACCCAAAGGAAGGAACTCACAACACATACAAGAACAGTACTGCCAAGCACTGTTTTAGGCCTTTGGAATATATCATGAATAAAACATAACATAAACATCTCTGCCCTGACAGAGATGTAAACCATCACTCAATTTGGTAAGCTGCTCATCCCCATTTTACAATGTGTAAGTCCTGGGGGACAGAGAAATAAATAATGGGTGACTCCTGATGTGAAGCTCAAAATCTAAAGGAAAATTCTGATATTTGCATAATTTATTCTAGTATAAACAAGTATGGCAAATGTTACAATATACAGGAAAATACTACACTCAAGGTGCAGAGGGAATGAAAAGATGAACTGTCTTGGAGGAGGCGGGCAGGCCTCCTCATATCTGCAGGACCACTACAGCCAAACCTAGACTAGCGCATTTTAAGAAGTATGGAAGGTCTCCATGGAAACCTAGAGGCAGGAAAACAGGCATATTCCAGGATCCTCAAGCAGGCTGGTGTGGCTACAGAGTCACAGCAGAGGGCGGAAGGAAGACAGGATAGAAAGTTACGGAGAGTCAAACTATAAATGACTTTGATCTCCCTGTAGAATAGATAAAAGCAAACAAAGTAGAAAGACAAGTCAGAGGCCACTGGGGCTGTGCAAGGGGGTGGTGGGAGAGAGCCGTATCAGAGAAGTGCAAGTGGTGCAGGAAGGAAGGACCTGATGAGACAGTTCAGGGAAATCCATTAAGATTTAGGGAGTGTATATAGGAAATAAAGAATCAAAATGGTTCAAGTTTGAGCTCCTAGGATGCGTGCATGCTCAGTTGCATCCAACTCTTTGGGATTCCATGGACTGTAGCCTAGCAGGTTCCTCTGTCTGTGGGATTTTCCCAGGCAAGAATACTGGAGTGGGTTGATATTTCCTCTTCCAGGGAAACTTTCCGACCCAGGGACCGAACGCACATCTCCTGCATTGGCAGGCAGATTTTTTTTTTTTTTTTTAACCACTGAGCCACTAGGAAGTCCACTCTAGGATGACTGTGATGGAATTTATTAAGTTAGGAAAAACAGGAGGAATGGTGTATTTTGGAGAAAAATGATGGATTCCAAAGTCCAAATGGAACATTACAGGTACCTGATTGATACTCTTTATGGAAATGTCCAGCAGGATGCCAGCATGGAAATCTAGTGCCCAAGGGAAGAGTTTTGTTCTTCAGAATTCATCTACTGATACTGGAAGCTCTAAGTGCAGTTGAAATCACAGAGAGGGCTGTCAAGTGAGAAGAGGTGAGTTGATTCCTGGGAAGTGACTTAACATGAAAGGATAGAGAAAACCAGACACAGAGTCAAAAGATCCAAGCATATTAATTTTGTGGCCTTGGGTAAATCACTTGATAAGATGTAGAAATCTTCTTTATATAATTTCATTGATTCAGACTGCAGAAATCTCACATAGGTTCAGAGTTTTCTCCCCTTACTGTCTGGCACTCGACTTTTAAGTATGTCTTCATAAAACACAACCAGCTCTGCTGACAACTCTATAGATTCCCTGAACATACAGCTGCCTTCCCACTATCCAGGGAAATTATCTTCCAGAATTCTACCACAAACTGACTTTTTTAAGTGACAAATAGGGTAGCAATAACATTCATCATTATTAAGATTTCTCTCTTCAAAATTCTTAGGGGACTATTGATGAAAACTTCTAAAGAAATTTCTTTTTCAACAGATGTGTTACACTGTGTCTTATTGGCATTCTAAGACATAGATCATACACTTTATTTTTTCTCCATAATTCTCCCTGTTGGTGTTCAGTCTAATTCTCCCTGCTGCTGCTGCTGCTAAGTCACTTCAGTCGTGTCCAACTCTGTGTGACCCCATAGACGGCAGCCCACCAGGCTCCCCCGTCCCTGTTATTCTCCAGGCAAGAACACTGGAGTGGGTTGCCATTTCTTTCTCCAATGCATGAAACTGAAAAGTGAAAGTGAAGTCGTCCAGTCGAATCCAACTCTTAGCGACCCCATGGACTACAGCCTACCAGGCTCCTCTGTCCATGGGATTTTCCAGGCAAGAGTATTGGAGGGGGGTACCATTGCCTTCTCCAATTCTCCCTAGATTGTGGTTTTATTAAATATACAAGATTTTGTTAAGTCTTTAATGGTTTTCTGTTTTTCATTCCAAACTTAAATTCACTCATGAAATAAAAACAAACATACATACACACATGTGCGTTAGACCAATAAAAATATCTTCAGAATTAAAAATTAGACACCTATTCTTTATGGATCTAAATAATACAGAATCTTAAATTTCAATATAAAAGGTTAAAATTCAATATAAAATCTGAGACTGCATGTCTTCTTTAATCTAGCAACAAAATGAGTGAACACTATATGTCCACTGTGCTTTCCTGGTGGCTCAGCAATAAAAATCCCGCCTACCAATACAAGAGATGGGGGTTTGATCCCTAGATCAGGAAGATCCCCTGGAGAAAGAAATGGCAACCCACTCTAGTACTCTTGCCTTGGAAATCCCATTGGCAGAGGAGCCTGGTGGGTTACAGTCCATGGGGTTGCAAGAGTCGGACACAACTTAGCGACTAAACCACCACCACCATGCCTCCATTAGTCCATTATTTGACATTAGCCTGAAGGCAGGGGCATAACTTGTGTCTTTTGGGGTAGTATTTCTGTGTTACTCTTACAAATCCAAAGTGTCTACTATAATTCTAGGGGCAGAGAAAGTGCTGAATACAGACATGCTTAACTAATCAGAAATTCAAAGCAAACATTTTTCTATATTGCTGGGCCACTTTAAGTAGATGGATTTTTATGCAATGAAATCAATCAATCATTTAGAACACATTGCAGATTAAAAATTAAGAAGGTAGATTTATATTGAAAGTCAGCTCACAAAAGTGTATTATTATTCCAGTTTTGTATAAAGTAAGTGTTAGGATGTGTACAGAAAAATATAAGAGGATTATGCTGAGAGTCCCTTGGACAGCAAGAAGATCAAATCAGTCAATCCTAAAGGAAATCAGTTCCAAATATTCATTGGAAGGACTGATGCTGAAGCTGAAGCTCTAATACTTTGGCCACCTGATGCGAAGAGCTGACTCACTGGAAAAGACCCTGATACTGGGAAAGATTGAAGGCAGGAGGAGAAGGAGCTGACAGAGGATGAGATGATTGGATGGCATCACCGAATCGATGGACATGAGTTTGAGTAAGCTCTGGGAGTTGGTGATGGACAGGGAAGCCAGGCGTGCTGCAGTCCATGGGGTCGCAAAGAATAGGACATGACTGAGCAACTGAACTGACTGAACTGAATGCATCAAATGTTGCTTTGGGGGCACTGGATCATGATGAACTTTTAGTTTTCACATAATATGTTTCTTTCATGTTTGAATTTGGTGTAACCCATGTTACTTCTATAATAAGAAAAACAGAAAAATGATATTTTGCATATTCATACATACATTGAGCATTTATGAGTGTGACTCTGTAATAAGTACTTCATTTTAGACAAATGAAACATGGCATCATTCAAGCACTTCACACTCTAGTCTTTGAAACAACTTATACACACACATGAGAGTCAATTTCTAGGCAGGTTGATAAGAAGTCCGGGGTCCCCAAGGAGGGGAGAAGGGTCTGGGGTTCTTGAGGAGGAGATAGGGGTCTGGAATTCTCAAGAAGGAGGAAAGGACAAATGTCCTTTTTTCCTCTCTCTCCACATTCCTTAGTCTTAGTCACATAAAACATTTTTTTTTTTCTTTAAGCCCTGAACTGATGATTACACAACAAACAACTCAGTTCTAACTCTGTACTAACGATTATATAACAACAATGTATCCTGCTTGAGGACAGTTTTTCCTTCTTGAAAACTTTCCAACTAATCCTGTTATTTTAGAATGTATATTATGGGAGTGGGTCTAGTAAGATCTTTACAACCTTGAGACATTCTTTTGATTTATTGTAATAACCAATTTAAAAAGTATATAATTCCCTTGCTAAGACTAGTAATCAGGGCACTCTCCATCCCCCTTCTGATGTCTATGTCAGGAGCTTTCTCTGTCCCTTTTTCACTTTAATAAAACTCTGCTACACAAAAGCTCTTGAGTGATCAACTCTGATCCCTGGTCCCAAAACTAAGTCTTCCTGGGAGATCAGGAATCCGACACACTGTAAGCTATCACACACAAATAAGTGAATATGATCAGTGGTAAAACCAAGAATCTGATAAAGTTACTAAAAGATCAATTCATAGTGAAAAGTGTCACTTCGAGCACTTTGTCCTTGACAAACTGCTAAAATTTGGACCCATGAGGATGTGGAAGAAAGTGATTCCAAGTAGCATGAGAACATAAGAAAGTCATGAAAATGGCAGAGGGTATTCACAACAGCAAGTAGGGTGGGTAAAGTCAATGTAACCTTGAGACTTGAGACTGAATTTAATGTAAATCCAAACCGTGGACCATATGGAATGCTAGCTGGAAGCTGATTTCATTGCTATTCAATAGATAGCATAAAGGATATCAGTGAAGTTTTTCTCATATCAGGATAGGAGAAAAAAATGATCAGATTTGGTCTTCAATAAAAGTAATCTCTAAAGTGTATTTGAAGACAATATAGTCAATAAAATCACCTGGAAAACCCAGAGACTCTAACAGAAAGGTATAAAGGTCTGATTGCACCTGATTACCTGGAGTTGTTGGGAAAGGGGACTCTCAGGCCCTCACTCCAGACCTCCTGAATCAGAATCTGCCTTTTCACAAGATTCCCACGTGATCTGACTGCACATAAAAGTTGGAAAAGCCATGAATTAAGTAGGTAGGTAGTGGGAAAGAAAAGAAGCCAAGAGGCTGAGCTATTATTTGGCTGAATTATTACAATTTGGTATCTAAGTGAAGGAAGAGAGTAAATCAAGATTACTCAGAAAATTTGGAGCCATAGGATGCTGACGCTATGCACAGGAACAGGAAACCTCAAAGGAGTGTGGTGAAGAGGGAAGAAATGAAGGCTACTGTCCATCAGGCTCATGGAAATGCCCCCTCCAGGAGCCACACTGGGCTTGGAGATGATATGGATGATCCACATTGAAAAGTACTGGAAACCTTGACAATAAATGGAGTCACAAAAGGAAAGGGGAGCAGGAAAAGCAGGCCAGTCAACCGAGGAGAAAGTCTTTGAGAACCTCATGCTGCTCAGGAGTCAACGCAGGGAGGCTTGGAGGATAAAGAGGAACCAGAGGGGAAGAGAATCAGCAAAGTACAATGCTTTGAAAATTAAGGGAGGTTGAAGGTGTTGCTAAGAGATTAAAGGGGATGCCCAGAAAAGGGCCTCTTGTTTTGTGACTAACAGGGGACAGGTCATTTTTGGCTAAGTCATTTCTGTGAATCTGGTGAAGATGGAAGTCACAGAACAAACAGAGTCAGAAATTGGTAAAAATTAAAGACATGTGGATGCTACTCATCGAGTATAAATGAAAAGGTTAGGGATGAACATGAAAATTTAGAAGGGGTGCAAAGGACTAGGTTGACTTAACTTTAAGCCGTTGAACTTTAAAGATTTTCTTATGGAAGAAAGATCAGAGGTATTCTCATCATAACTCTCAGAATGATTAGGAAGGCCAACAAGCACAGTGAGGAGGAATTGGATTTCTGGCTCAGTTAAAAGGAGGTTCTGCCTCTCCCTGCTCTCCGAAAATGGAATGAAGTGCATTACGAGTGTTAATTTCTCAAATTGTACAAACTACACAGTTGGATGATCACCAATGGGGAGTCATAAAGTAGAATGCTCTTCACTGATGACTTCTGTTGTGAGCCAAATGACAGTCTCCCAAAAGATATGTCTGCCCACATCCTAATCCCCCAAATCTGTGAATATGGCCTAATATGGTAAAGGTGTGGTAAAGCTAAGGCTCTTGAAAGGAGGAGCTGGTCTTGGATTTTCTGAGTGAGCCCTGAATGCAATCACACGTATCTTTATAAGATGGATGCACAGGGGAGGAGACACATAGACTGAAAGAGAGGAGACAATCTGACTCCAGGGCAGAGACTAGAGGCAGTCACAAGTCAGGGAATGCAGACAGATGCCTGAAGCTGCAGAAAGCAAGTACAGGTTCTCCCCTGGGGACTTTAGAGGGAGTGTGTTTGCCAAAACCTTAATTTCAGACTCCTGGTCTCTAGAATTATGAGACAGTGCATTTGTGTTGTTTAAAGCCCTAGGGAATGAATACAATGTCGAACATTACCTTCCTGCTCTGAGATTTCTTGAGCTGCTCTCACCTCATAGTGATCACCTGCTCCCGGAAGGCGGAGTCCCTGACTCACCCTCCTGAGCTTCCAGAAAAACAATGTCCACCATACCCAGTATGTTAGAGAACACTGACAAGGAACTTACCACAGGAATATGCACCCCTGTGTGTAAATGAAAAGAAGAGATGGTAGCTAGGTAGGTAGACAGATGCCTGATAGAGACAGACACAGAGACACACTCATTCTATTCAAGCAAGTAACTATTGAAATGTACTTGTTAAACACTCTCATGAACTTAACTTTCTCAGAGAGAATCATAAATACTTGGGTTACCCTTGACTGTCAACTTTAATATTAAAAATACTGAGAAAACCAGAATTCAGAGCAAAGATACATGACCTCCAGTTGCTCAGATAAGTCTTTAGTTTCTTATTATCAAATGAACTGAGGGATTGAAAATAATTTATCCCAGGGAAAGCAGAATAATAGCCACATCCAAGGAAAGCTGAAAAAGGGTGGTTGCTTCCTGTGTGACGAGGAGGGTTTGGGGGTTAAAAGGGAAGATGGGAGGACCCCAGGTAAAGGAACCTTGTGGCAATGCCAGTTTCCCTTCAGGGCTCCCTTCCCACCAGGTAAGACATGTGGCAGGTATTATCATGTATGTGAGAAATCACAGGCAAGGAACACAGAAGACTCTTTGCTTCCATATTATGTATAAGAGGGACTTCCCCAGTGGCTTCAGAGGTAAAAAGTCTGCCTGCCAATGAAGGAGACACAGGAGACACGGGTTCAATCCCTGGATCGGGAAGATTCCCTGGAGGAGGAAATGGCAACCTACTCCAGTGTTCTTGCCTGGAGAATTCCATGGACAGAGAAGCCTGGTGGGCTACAGTGGATAGGGTGGCAAAGAGTAGGACATGACTGAGTGACTAAGCATGCAGCATGTATGAGAATTTCTTTCTGACATGACTGAGTGACTAAGCATGCAGCATGTATGAGAATTTCTTTCTGGTGCAATTGATTTGAGGGATCTCTGCATGACAGTTGTGCTTTTGCACATGACGGCTGAGCTCAAAAAAAGATGAAAATCACCAAAAACTACTGGGCTCAATAATCCTCTAAAATGATTGTACATAGATACAAAGATGTAGAAATAGAGATATTTAGAAATATAGAGATAAAAATAGATATGTAGATACACAGAACGTAGTGACACTTGAAATTTATATGGATTCTTGGAGTCTACACAATACCACTAGACTGGGATACATTGAAGGTGAGAGGTTGCTGGATGAAACTTCAAACAGCAGTGGGCAAAACATGGTACGTATATAAGCAGGAACTAGGTTTCTCTTCAGACTGGGTCCCAGAGCCAGTTCTAATGAGGTAATCTGCTCTGGAGTAATACATACAAAAATACTGACAAAGGTTGTCAGCAGATCCCTTTTCCCAGAGCTTACTGACAGGATATTTTTGAGTGAATCTAATGATCATGGCCATAGTTACCTATGATCGATGAGAAGGCTTCCTTAGGAGACCATCAAAGCACCACATAATCATAAATGCACAGTCTTCACAAGAGACATCTGGCAGCCCCTTCCTCTCTGAAACCGGCTGGTGATATTTTACTCTGGTTTAACCTCACCTGAATTTGACCTGAACAGTAGTTACTGGAGGATATCCTGCTCAACCCAGGATGTCTAGACAAACTCCACTTCCTGCAATAGAGGTGACTGAAGGTAGGATATGTCATGGCTCAGCTGGTGTGCGGATTTCAAGGGAACACTGGGGACAGGAAGTAAGCACGGGCTAGGCTAGAACAAATGACCTAATGAAGGATTAATTCTGTAGTGAGAGTCAACAACTCAAATTACAGTGGCCAGGAGGAGTATGGAGAACAGAGATTTGATCCTGCCAACAATGACACACAAGGAGATCTGTCAAGTAGAACTTGGCAGCACAAGTCTCCAGGCAGAAGTGATACAGAGTCACAAGGTGGGCTGTGCCTCAGGCCCAGGGGTCTGTCCACTTTAGGGGTGCGGCAGGGACTGGCAAGAGAAGGACTGGACTGCTGCTTCTGGGCAGAAGGTCTTGGAAAGAGGGAGATTAACTGTCAAGGTCATGCTAATCTTTCCAAAATGTCTTCAGTCCTACAAAGGCAAACTGAATACAGGGGAGAAGTTCAGTCCTGCGAAATGGCAAATACAATAAGAGATGCACAAACTGAAGCTAGCTAGGCATGGGAATCAGTAGAGTTCACTAGGGTCACGGCAGGTAAACCCATCTCAGACTTCCCTCTTCTGTGGGTTGCACTGGTTGATGAATCCGGAAGGCCAGACCCCAGAGCAGGGGTGGGGAAGACAAGAGCTCAAAGCCCATAGTGTGTCTGCCAGCTACCATGGAAATGGGATTCTTCCACCATTGTTTCTCCTCAAAATGTTCATTCTGGCTGGCTTCAGGAAGAGCTGGCACAACTGGTAAGAAGATGGCAGTGGCTCAAATACCCCTCCTGCCTGCTTGCTGTCATTGCCAGTAGGTCCTGGGTCCTGTGTCCATGTGGCAAGCCGCAGAGGAAGTCTGAGAAGGTGCACGCCAGCCAGAGAACTTGGCCTTCAGGAGCCTGTGAGCAGGAAGTTCCAACAGGTGGGAGAATAAAAACAGCCAGCCTGAAGGAGAGAGCCTGCCAGAGGCAGGGGAGTCTGCAAGCCGCCCAAACTTCTGGACAAAAAGGAACACACAGCAGCCAACTACGGAGCCAGGGGGACACCTACAAACTGGCTCTCCGGGCTCCAGGCGAAGGAATATTAAAGAAGGTATGCATCCAAAACATGCACTGCGTTTCATAGTGCTTTAGAGACCGATCAGAAAGCACGTGCACAGGCATCGTGCCTTCCAACCACAAAGCCACTCCACAACCACTACCTGACCATCTTCACCTGTGCACTGGGAAAGACATGTTCTGGAGAAGGAACATGCTTTTCCTTCTGTGGCCCACTGTGATTCAACATTTGCAATAGCTTCACCACAACAAAACTCTCTTTCTTTCTTTCTTTGAGGACAGTGCAAATGCAGATCTGTACCGCCCAGGATACGTAACTTTCAGGGTCCTCCAGATGCTGAGTTGACCATGGAAAAGGGTCCCTTTTGCACCTGTACAACCTTTCTGTGAAGGGCCCATGGAGGAAGAAGTGATGACTGATTTAGGATTCAAAGAGACTACTTGGATTTTGACATTAAGGAACACTTCCTTAATGGAGAAGATACAGACAGTCCGATTCAAGAAACAAATTAATTTCTAATTTGACTAGCTTTGCCTCCTGTAAAATTCCTTCAATGATCTCTTCACATTTTCCCTCTAAAGTTAAAGCTTTCCATTCAGGGTGAAATTGTAACCCAAAGTGCTGTTAAGACTAATAACCAGGATAGGGATTCCACTGGACTAAATGGGACTGACAGATGAAAAATCTTTTGGAACATTTCACAGCCATCACACCTAAAAAGCACTGCATTTGAGGACTAAGCAGGAGACACATTTGATTATCCTGATTAATTTTTTAAAGCTGTGGAGGGATTTGATTTTTTTTAAATTGAAGCCACATTTGCCTTTTTGATATTCTTCGGTAAGACAGATGTGTTTTAAATTCACCAACTTATTGTGTAAAATATTTCCAGTCACTCACTGATACTTCAGAACCACAATGGGAGGATAATGCTGTTAGTCACAATACATTATGATATCAAATGAGGTCTCATAAGTGAAGGACAGGCACATCACTCTGCATCCTGATCAGAGGTGTATGCTTTGTGAGAGTCACAGTTCATTCATCTCCTATCTGAAGTGCCACCACAGCACAGCTGTTCTCTACATAAACTTCCCTGCACTGCAAACAAGACCCAGTTTCTTAATAGTTACACTGACAACATCCAGGCCATTTAGGGGTAAGCAACTAATTTTGCCAATGTTAACAACTTTATTAGGCAAGAACGCCATGTTGGCTTGGGGAATAATAGAGGAAATATTAGGTAAAAACTTGAACAAAACTATTACTTTCTTAAGTTCAAATACATAAGGCAACTTGGCTTTTAATCAGATAGTTTAATTTTCTGTTTAATCAGTTTTCTGGTATGGATTCAAGAAGTTCTAGTTCTGTGATTTTTTTTTTTTGGGGGGGGGTGGGGGCTCATGTTCAACAGGTTGTCTGTAATTGAAAGCTAAAATATCATGCAAAGAAGTTCATGTTTTCACACAGTGTAGCCTAAAATAATGAACAAAATTTCTTTTTTAAGGAAATAAATCATTTGTCTTTATAAGGAAGATAAATGAAAGAGTACACCCTAAAGAACTTTACAGTGTGCCTAAATACTCTTCAGAAATAAAATTTTTGAAGTTATACATTTACCTTTTGTCCCAGGAAGAAAAATAATGTATATGCACTCATTTGCCTAAACTTAAAAAAAGTTTCCTAAGTAAGTTTAAATGTAGGTTTAATGCAGAACTACTCATTATTGTAACACTCTCAATCATTCTTTAAATCTTAACCAATTCCATAAACATACTTTCCTTTTTCCCAAGTTATACTTTTCTCATAATTTTCCATGTGAAAGTACACATTATCAAAAATCCTTTTCAAAATCTACTTTTTCTCCAATATTCTTTTTAAAATGTCAAGTATCCTGAAATAAATATTGGTTTCTATTTAAAAATAAGTACTTCAATACTACTATTTTCAGATTAAATTCAATCTTATAGCACCCTCCCAAGCCTACAGAAACAGTCTAAATCAGACCTGTAATTAATTAATTTTAAATTAGTAATTTAAACTCAAGTTATATTTCCATATGGAAACACATTTCAGAATTATTGTGCTTTCTAGCTCAACAACAGCTAATTACATATTAAGCTAATTGCGACAAACCATTGCAAACAAAATCAAAAGATAGGCTATCCAGTGCTAGGAACATATGATAAAGACCATACCGCTGTGGCATGTTGAATGCAGGCTGGAGAGGCAGGCATGTTCTATGTATACTCCGCAATACCAGCTCCCATAACCAGAGGGTGCACCCAACGCCATGTCTATCCCACCACATTTGGAACAAAAAGACCTCAGGGTTTTCTTTTGTTTTAATTAATAAGCTGCTACCACAAACCTGTCTATATTTATGGATTTGTTCCAGCGTCAGCTCTCCTCATTCTGAGTGTATGTTTTCATGTATGGCCTCATAAGTAAATACAGAGGCATTGTTTTAAATACAAAAAATAGTGATGGATGCTTCATGCAATATACTGAGCTCACCACATAAGATCATCTGGGACTACATAACCCACAGACATACTTTTCACACAGATTATTTTTCAAATCGTGACCCCGAAAGACCTCACATGGAGGATTGCTGGCTTGCTGGCATTCTGAGGCCGAGAGAGAAAAGAAAGGTCTGTGCAAAGCATACAGTGAAATAATCGGTGTCCTTAACATAAACGATTAGATAAATACATTTACCTCCTAAGGACAGCCGTCGTTTTACACTGCAAACACGGACACCGGGAAGAAAGCATATCCTCACAGCCATCGGACAGGTTCAAATAGCACTTACAGACAAACGAATGTTTGCGTTTTGAAATCTGTCCATATGGATGCAATTCCCAAACCTCTGCTTCATCTACCACTTCGAATCCGCGTGCCAGGAGAGTCGCACACACGCCGAATAGGATCACAATTCCAACATGCACAAGCGCGAAGTAGACAAGTGAATTCTGCTGCTCGAAATCAACCCTCCTCCAGCCCCCACAGCTTAAAAATCACACAGAAATTAACCCAGCTGTAAGGAGGCTGCCCTGGGGGAGGGTTCCAGAGAGGAGATCCGGTGCAATTCAGCGGCCCGCGCTCCGCGAGCGCAGGCTCTCCCTGGATCTGTAAAGACTCGCACCCGGGCTCTGCACCTTCGCCCAGGTGTTAAACTAAGTGCCACATCTGCCTCTTCGCTCTCAGCGAAATGCAATCTCAACTAGCGGCCCCACTGCGAGGGTGGCAGGTGTCTGCTTTAGCCTTCTTAAAAGCGTTAGGAAATCAAATAGAGGGACCGACACACACAACAAACGCGCGAGCGCGCGCACACACACACACACACATACCGAAGCCAAGAAGCTCCTCTTGTCCGGACACACCTTGCCTCGGATTCCGCATTCGGGGGACAGAGAATCCAAGCGAAGGAGAGCCGGGATGGGGGCGGACATCCCAGGTTCTTCCCCGGCCACCACTCCTATTATTCCAGTCGCTCTCCCCGCACATGGTGTCACCCCGGCGTTCCCCACCTCCGGTCCTAGAACTCCAACTCCGCACCAGATTCCGCGCTCCCCAGGTTCAAGCTCTCCCCCCGAAATCGACAGACCAACTGTCTCCTCCCTCCCCAGTACCCTCTTTAAACTCCCCAAAGAAAGGACATTTCCTACCCGCGCAGAAAACTTTTTCCTCGTTTTGCAACGCGATAAGGCATGAAACCCAGTCAGCCGCCACCGCCACCCGCTTTGCCCAGCGCCGCGCTGGCGGAGGTCGTCCTTACCTGGCCGCTGCGCTCCAGGTGGCCGTCCCGCGCCGGTCGTCCGCGATCCCCCGAAGCGCGGGAGGCGCCCGGTCCACTGTGCGCTGGTCGCCTCCCGCTCAGCGTTCTGGAAGAGAGTGTCCTAGGACTGAGCGCCCAAGCCCGGGGCCACCCTTCGGTTCATCACTCGTCTTTCCAGAAGAGCCCTCGCCGCCCAGGCGAACTGACGAGGAGCGTGGGGATTCGGGATGGCACCGACTTGCCCCGCGATGTGCGCTCCCGGGTCCGAGAGCGCTCTGCCCGCGGGCAGCTGCGGCCGCGCGTCACATGCCGCCTCCGGGCAGCGGCCGCGGCACCTGCCCAAGCGGCAGCGCTCCCGGCTCCGCACTGCCGCCCCCGCGCCTGGGGCTCCCTGCGCGCTCTAGCCCTTTCAGTTCACGTCCTTTCTCCCTCTATCTCCCCCTTCACTTCTTTCCCTGCCGCCTTCTTCTTCCCGTCCCCTCCTTTATCGTAGTCTCTTTCTCCACAAGCAGACGCCAGGCGCTTCAAGTGGGAGGTCTTCCCTCCTCACTAACTCTTCCTCTGCCTGGTGGTGGCGGTCGTGGCTACTGCTGGCCGCTCCTCCTTCCCTTCCTCCCCCACGCCGGTCCTCCTCCTCCTCCCCGGGCTGCGAGCTGGTGTAATGCACAAGCCGCCTGGGTGAGACCCAAACCTGCCAGCCTTCTGAGCATGCCCAATTGCCCCGCTGGCGTGGCGCTCGACTCCCGCGTGCTCGCTCCGCTCCGCCGGCTGCGCCTGGCGTGGGGCGGAGAGGGGGGTGGGGTTGGTGGCGAGAGCGCCCAGCTGTGGAGGAGCCCAGCGTTCTCCCCAGGTGGGCTCCCAGGAGATGGGAGACTCACCCACCCAGCGCGGCCACACACTGTCTCCTAATTGTGCCCCCCTCCGGTGCTTCAGGAACAGATTTTAGTCGGTCAGTTGGTTTCGTCGTGTTCTCTTCTAAATTGGTTTGCTTGAACTGCTTGGAAGGATTGGAAGGAAGTAGATTTCTTGGGGACAACTTATTGATGAAAGAACATCAGCTCCAGTACAATATACGACTCGGTTGAAAACCTTCCTCTAGAGAGCAGCCTGATGCATTTATTTTTTCACATGTGATGAGCGTTTGTTCATCCAGAGGAATGTACTAATACAGGACTTCCTGGCTTTTCCCTTCTCTCGAAGTTTACGCCTTGGGAGTAAATGAGACAAACGTGTGTGAAAAGGACACAGGTGCGCGCGCACACAGACACCGCTTTTTTAACGTAAGAAAAACACTAGGATCTTGCTAAACAGGCTTTTAAATTTCATAACAAGAGGAATGAGAAGCTAAGAAGAAAGAAGGGGAGTGAAGTACAGAAAGGGGGGAAATGAAAGGAGGAAGAGAGGGAAAAATGAGTTTCTTACTCTACTACTTTCAGCTACTAAATATGAACAAGTGGAGAGATCTCAAAGTGGCAAAGATGTCAGTGAGGCTGCACCACAAAGACGAAGGGTGTTTTAGAGTAGGTAAGGAAAAATTATGGGAGAATCCCGCGAGAAAGGGCAAAGACCATCAGTAGCGGTAACTGGAAAGAAATAAGAAAAAAAGAGCACAGCATGAAATTAAAGTTTTATTAACAATGTTAAAAGGGGCAAAATGATTTTGTTAATTCTGTCTGGAGCAAGACAATAAACAGGAAAAGGTAAGTCTCTTGAAAATAAGTAATAATAAGAAAAGAGAGAAATATACACATACCTTTCTGAGGCTATGTACTCCCTTCTAGGCAGAGCTGTCTTTAGGAGAGGAAGGACTAAACATTGATGGAGACAATTAGGATAGTGAGAAAATACGAGGCTATTTAAACTAGTTCAAGTATCCAAACTCAGATGAATTATATGCAGAATACTACAGCGGCAATGGTATTAATATAGATGCAATTTTGTTTGGATAACTCAGATGGATATATAATAGTTGCCTTCATATATTTCCCTAATCTTCAAAGCAAATTTTCAAACATTTTATCTCCATGTAATAAAGGACAGAAGTTTAAAGGTTAAAGTAAATTGCCCATTACATAGTTAGTAAGAGGATTATGAATTAAAATTTACTGTATCTTTCCTGTCACATAAAATTGTTATTTGCCTGTAGGAACAGGAATTATTTGATAATATTTGGTAAATCCATAAATGACAGATAAAGGGCCAGAAAAATGGGCATATAGAAATGTTCTATTTTTGTAAAGTAGATTCTGTTACCTATACAATGATAAAGTTAGAGATGGATTCCTGGCAATATTCCAGAGAAGATCCTAAAATGAATTTTTTGGCAGTAGTCAGAAAAGAATAGGAAAACAATTACCATGTAGTAAAACTATCTTACCAGGTTAACTTTGTTTCACTTTGTAAATAGCCCTTATACTCATACATAGGGCGTTTTCTAATTTCAGCCAACCTTCCCATTATCTTTATGAACAAGGTAAACTTACATGAATGTAAGTTACATTAATGTAAACTTACATTAATATTGAACAAACTAAAAACTAACAGTTGGGACAGAATTGGCACAAATATCTTAGTAAGTAGATTCTCGCTAGATCAGAGTAAGATGTTTGATTCTGAGCTTACTGCCCTACTGTTCAGCAGATTTATCAAGTTATATTTAAGAGAAAAATATAAAAGGGATACTTGTTAGATTTAAGAATAGTACAATTATGAGGGGCAGTGCTAACTTGTAGGATGCCAAAATCAGAACCCAAAGAGTACTTTACTTTGGATGTTGATCTAATACAAAGGAGATAAACTAAAACATATTTTGAAATCCTGCATTTTATGTTTGTTTTTAAAAAGAACAGGGTGAGCATAAGATTTATTCATTCATGCAATTATTAGACAGGACTTTGGATATGGACAAGATAGATAGCCAATAGCACACTTAAACACTTCTATCATGAAATAACTACAAAACCTGGACAAAATATATAACACTACATTTTCAGTTATTAACAGCAGCCAAAGTCGGGGTGGCTACAATGTTTGAGTCAGAGAAGGCAAGGGAGGAGCCCATGCACACAGATATTTCCCTTGGGGCCATTTTTTTTCCAATAGAAGTAAGTACTGGGTGGCTGAGACAAAGCAGGGAGTTTCACCAGGCAGCGGACATGCAGCTCAAAAGCTTGGAGCTGCAAAGGTAACTTAAGGGCACCAGAGAAATCATCTGGCAGAGAGAGGGCCACGGAGAGAAAACCCCACAAGTCTCTGTGGAAATTCCCGAGAGTTCCTTAGCTGAATGCCCATGCTGCATAGTCCCAGGGGCAAGATTCTGGAGCCCTGATACAGTATAGTGGCTGAGAAGTGGAAATTTGAGATCATGTAAATCACAATTCTGGAGAGAGATTTAAGTTGGGACTCAGCCAGAATGGACTTTGGTAAACAAATTAGACATTTGATTGAGACCCTCCTGAAGGTTACTAAGTGTGCAAATAATGCCATGTGGTGTGTGTGTGTGTGTGTGTGTGTGTGTGTGTGTGTGTGTGTGTGTGTGTGTGTTAGTCACCCAGTCATCTCTGACTCTTTGCGATCCCATGAACTGTAGCCCACCAGGCTCCTCTGTTCGTGGGATTCTCCAGGCAAGAATACTGGAGTGGGTTGCCATTTCCTTCTCCAGGGGATCTTCCCATCCCAGGGATCGAACCTGGGTCTCCCGGATTGCCCGCAGATTCTTTACTGTCTGAACCACCAGGGGAGCCATACAAATAATGCCCTAGGAAAATGAATAAAACCAAAATAAATTCGCCCTAATAAAATTAAAACTAGGCACTTGCAGGATTAAGATGATCCACAAACAAGTTATCTGCTAGAGCAAAGCTCAGAATTCATTTGAGGAAGAACACCAAAGCTAGAACTCTTACAAAAAGGTGGTATGCAATAAAAATTTACCAG
This sequence comes from Bos taurus, assembly GCF_002263795.3. NCBI lineage: Eukaryota > Metazoa > Chordata > Mammalia > Artiodactyla > Bovidae > Bos > Bos taurus. Next base: position 12,151,771 of record NC_037355.1, on the reverse strand, counting down.
ACATGCAAAGAAGAAAAGACTATTTGATGACAATTAACAATAATACGTTTAATATAGACAGAGACCAAGAAATGTTCTGGAATTAATAGTCAAGGACTTTTAAATAACCATAAATAACATATTAAATATACTACCCTGGAAATGCAGTAAATTAGTTCAGAGAATTTCAGTACATTATTGCATTCTGTGAAAAAGAATTCAATTAAGAATTAAATGAACTCTTTGGACTGCTAAATCAGGAAGTAACTAGGCACTTGGACACAAAAGAAGATAGGGCTGATGATGTCAAACATAAGTCCACAGAGACGAGCAGGAAAGAGGAAGGAGGCCCAGAAGCAATATTCAAAGAAATGATGCATGAGAACTTTCCATATTTGATGAAAGATGTCAACCCAGAAATTCAAGAAGTTCAGTGAACCCAAAGCAAAGAAAACCTCAACTAGGTCAGTAAGATTCAAGTTGCTGAAAACCAAAGATAAAAAGAAAATATTTATACCAGCCAGAAGAAAAAAAAATGTCACCTTTGGAGGAACAATATGAATGAACACTGACTTCAGCAGAAAATCATGGAAGCCAAAAGATAATAGAAAGACACTTTAAGGTACTGAAAGGAACAAAAAAATCCATCAAGCTAGAATTCTAGATCCACTGGAAAAAAAGTTAAAATTGAAGGTAGGAAATGATACACTCAGACAAAAGCTAAGAGAATTCACTGCAAGCTGGCCATAAACTACAAGGATATTCTTCAAGGTAAAGGAAAGTGATTCTGGAATAAATCACAGCAGTATAAGCAAAAATAAACAGCTCCAGACAAGGTAAATGTATGACAAGATCGAAAGACTGTTTAAAGTATAAATAATAAGACTATCTGTGGGGTTTAAAATGTATATTGAAGTCAAACATATAATAGCAATAACCATTATGTGGAAAGATTAAAATACTGTTTTTGCATTTGGTAGTGATTTAAGATATAGAGTATTAAGGGTGATTCTCTTTTAGTGTAACCAGTGGAAGAATGATACTATAGGTATACAAAAGAAGGTAATAGAGAAGATAAAATTGAATTGTCAACAACAGTTGATTGATGTGAGAAAGGCAGGAAAGGAAGAATGAATGAACAAAGAACAGATGAGGTAAATAGAAAACAAGAGCAAGATAGAAAACTCAAATGTATTATTAGTTATATCAAATATAAATGGCCTTTAAAAAGACAAATAATTTCAGAATGGATAAAAAAACCATTTGTTGTTTACAAGAAACATACTTTAAACATAAGAATATAGAAAGGTCAAAAATAAAAGATGGAAAATTTCTACCATGGAAATACTAAACACTAAGATGTTGAATCTGTTCGAACAGGTCTATAGTTCCAGTGTGATCCTAGTCAAAATCCTTACATTGTCTATAAATTAACAAGGTTGATTTTAAAATTTTTAGGTAAATGCATAGGAACTAGAGTAGCTAAAACAGTGTTGAGGAATTTTAAAAAGGAACTTTCAGGTTTACTACCGGATTTCAAAGCTACAGTAATCAGGAAACTGTGGAATTGTCAGAAGGAAAAGCAAACGACTGAAACAGATTTTAAAGTTCATAGGAAGAAACTGTGGACCCAGAATAGCCAATGCAGTATTGAAGGAAAAGAGCAAAGTTGAGGGCTGACATTGCCCAAGTTCAAGACTTATTATAAAGCTGTGTAATCAAGACAGTATGGTAACTGTGAAAATATAGAAAAATAGATCAGTGGCACAGAATACAAAGCCCAGTGATAGGCCCTGAAAAATACAGCTAATTAATTTTTGATAAAGAACAAAGGCAGTACAATGGAAAGGAGATAGTGTTCTCAATAAATGGTTCTGGAACACCTGTACTTCCATCATGCAAAAACTTGAATCTAGACAAAAACCTTACATTCTTCACAATAATTAACTCAAAATGGGTCACAGATCTAAATGTAAAATGCGAAACTGTAAAGCTCCAAGAAGATAACATAGGAGAAAACTTCAATGCCCTTGAATATGGCAATGAGTTTTAGGTATAACATCAAAGGCATGATTTGTGACAGAAATCACTGAAAATTATATTAAAATTAAAATTTTCTACTCTGTGAAAAGCAATGTCAAAAGAATGAGAACAGACTAGGAGAAAATATTTTCAAAAGACACATCGATAAAAAGGACCATTAATGAAAAATATACAGTTCAGTTCAGTCGTTCATTCCTGTCCAACTCTTTGCGACCCCATGAATTGCAGCACTCCAGGCCTCCCTGTCCATCACCAACTCCCGGAGTTCACTCAGACTCACGTCCATCGAGTTGGTGATGCCATCCAGCCATCTCATCCTCTGTTATCTCCTTCTCCTCCTGCCCCCAATCCCTCCCAGCATCAGAGTCTTTTCCAATGAGTCAACTCTTCACATGAGGTGGCCAAAGTACTGGAGTTTCAGCTTTAGCATCATTCCTTCCAAAGAACAGCCAGGGCTGATCTTCAGAATGGACAGGTAGTCCAAGGGACTCTCAAGAGTCTTCTCCAACACCACAGTTCAAAAGCATCAATTCATCGGCACTCAGCTTTCTTCACAGTCCATCACATTCATACATGACCACAGGAAAAACCATAGCCTTGACTAGACGGACCTTTGTTGGCAAGGTAATGTCTCTGCTTTTGCCTATGCTGTCTAGGTTGGTCATAACTTTCCTTCCAAGGAGTAAGCGTCTTTTAATTTCATGGCTGCAATCACCATCTGCAGTGATTTTGGAGCCCCCAAAAATAAAGTCTGACACTGTTTTCACTGTTTCCCCATCTATTTCCCATGAAGTGATGGGACCAGATGCCATGATCTTCCTTTTCTGAATGTTGAGCTTTAAGCCAACTTTTTCACTCTCCTCTTTCACTTTCATCAAGAGGCTTTTTAGTTCCTCTTCACTTTCTGCCATAAGGGTGGTGTCATCTGCATGTCTGAGGTTATTGATATTTCTCCCAGCAATCTTGATTCCAGCTTGTGCTTCTTCCAGCCCAGCGTTTCTCATGTTGTACTCTGCATAGAAGTTAAATAAGCAGGGTGACAATATACAGCCTTGACGTACTCCTTTTCCTATTTGGAACCAGTCTGTTGTTCCATGTCCAGTTCTAACTGTTGCTTCCTGACCTGCATATAGGTTTCTCAAGAGGCAAGTCAGGTGGTCTGGTATTCCCATCTCTTTCAGAATTTTCCACAGTTTATTGTGATCCACCCAGTCAAAGGCTTTGGCATAGTCAATAAAGCAGAAATAGATGTTTTTCTGGAACTCTCTTGCTTCCAGCGGATGTTGGCAATTTGATTTCTGGTTCCTCTGCCTTTTCTAAAACTAGCTTGAACATCTGGAAGTTTACGGTTCACGTACTGCTGAAGCCTGGCTTGGAGAATTTTGAGCATTACTTTACTAGCGTGTGAGATGAGTGCAATTGTGTGGTAGTTTGAGCATTCTTTGGCATTGCCTTTCTTTGGGTTGGAATGAAAACTCTCCTTTTCCAGTCCTGTGGCCACTGCTGAGCAAAATATACAAAGAACTCTTAAAACTTAATAAGGAAACAAACAATCCTATTTAAAAATGGGCCCAAAACCTTAACAGACACCTGCTGCTGCTGCTGCTAAGTCACTTCAGTCGTGTCCAACTCTATGCAACCCCATAGATGGCAGCCCACCAGGCTCCTCCGCCCCTGGGATTCTCCAGGCAAGAACACTGGAGTGGGTTGCCATTTCCTTTTCCAATGCATGAAAGTGAAAAGTGAAAGTGAAGTCATTCAGTCGTGTCCCACTCTTAGCGACCCCATGGACTGCAGCCTACCAGGCTCCTCCATCCATGGGATTTTCCAGGCAAGAGTAATGGAGTGGGTTGCCATTGCCTTCTCTCACATGAAAATGAAAATTAAAACAACTCTGAGATACCACTATATGCCTATTAGAATGGCACAAATCTGGAACACCAAATGCTGACAAGGATGTGGAGCAAAAGAACTCTCATTCATTACTGGAAATAATGCAAATGATAAGCCACTTTGGAAGATATTTTGGCAGTTTCTTACAAAACAAAATATACTCTCACTAAATGATCCAACAAGTGCACTCGTTAGTATTTACCCAAATTTTGTAAAAACTTGTACAACTTTCTTTGAGTCAAGAGAATAAAAATAGTAATTTGATTATCTGAGACAATAATTCCTTTGCATTCTGTTTTGTACCGAACAGATTATTGCCCCCTAAATTAAAAAAAAAATATATATATATATAACCGTGTTAGGTCTTAGTTGGAGCACATGTACTCTAGTTGCGGCTCACGGGCTTGGTTTCCCCGCAGCATGTGGGAACTTAGTTGTCCAAACAGGGATTGAAGCCATGTTGCCTGCATTGCAAGACGGACTCATAACCACTGGACCAGCAGGGAAGTCCTGACAGAATAGTTTTGATTCTTCAGAATTAGTCCATCAGATTTTAAGAAGTGAAAACCAGGATAGAATGATAGAGATTTGTTTTCTTTTTTTATGCTTTCCCTTACTCATTCACTTGGTCTTTCCTGGTGACTCAGGTAGTAAAGAATCTGCCTGCAATACTGGAGACCTGGGTTTGATCCCTGGGTCAGGAAGATCTCCTGGAGAAGGGCATGGCAACCCACTCCAGTATTCTTGCTTGGAGAATTTCATGGACAGAGGAGTCTGGCAGGCTACAGTCCATGGGGTCGCAAAGAGTCAGACACAACTAACACTTTCATTGTTTTTTCCCACTTACTCATTCACTTACTTTAAAGGGCTCATTTAATTTTGCTAAATGCTAAACACTAGGCTATGCTTTATATATTTTAAGACATGTCAATTAATAAAGAACATCGCTCTTCTTAGAAGGCTTAGAGTACATGAATGGTTCTTTTAAACTTTTGAAGAAAAAGTAAACAGATTGTGTGGTTCTAAAGGAAGTTATGGGGATATGGGCTCCAGCCCATGATACGGAAGACCTAGGTTAACCTCGATAAATTGTTCATCTGTCCTAAAGAAGTGGTGAGATTTTAATCTCTGGAAATATTCCGCTACAGAGCAATAATAGTAATAATCACTCCTGAACCTCACCTTTGTGCTAGGTAAGTTGCTATGAACGTCTAATTTATTTTGACAACTTCCTTTTTCAGGAAATTCATATTATTGCCCTTTTAGAGATGGGGAAACTGGACAAGTGACAGAGCCAGATCCAAACACAGTTAGCAGTTCACCTCAGATGACGATTTCTAAGTACTGTTGGCAGTGAGATTTCTGTAAGTTTAGAGGACACATATGACCTTCAAAGTTCCTTCCAAATGAAAGATGTGTGAATTTATCCTGTGTGCAGGGATGGACCCTGGTTTGGGGCTGTATTTTCTTTGGGAGAAAATAATGCACATTTATGAATACTAAAATAGCCTCAAGGCCTTAGAAAAGTGCTCATAGAAGGAGAGACTTAAGTTGAAGCTTATTTGCTTCCAAGTTAGTCACCCTCTACCTATTTGTCATAAATGTCTTTGGTAAGGAGCCACTAATGACAGGTTTCTCCAGCAGAATTTGGAAAAATGGAGATGACCTCTGCTCTAGGACACCTTGACAACTAAAAGGAGGTGACCCAAGAACTGTGGGAGAAAAGGGGTCTGTGACTAGCTGGTGAGAAATATGCTGGTAATCATATGTCCTTTTCTCTTTGCTTTTATCTTGGTTTTGCTTTTGCCTCTGTTTCTTCTGACAGTACTGTTTGTTGGAATGTGGTTCAACTGCAGCTCTGGTTTATTTCTCTCCCTGAGTCTCTGTGCTCCCTTAGTTCCTCCGAGTCCTTGGCCCTCTTCCTGTTGCTCTGCGTTCTATACTGAGCCATCCCATCCACAGCCAAGATTGCCACTACCTCAGATTTAATGATGACAAATTAAACATTGCCCTGTGGAACTCATCTTCCCTCCTCTCCTCCAGTTCCAGACCTTTTTCCTTCTGAATGTTTCATGTCACCTAGTAACAGATGTCTCGAGCCTATTACATAACAGTCCTATATTCCTTTGACTCATCACTTTACACCTGAAATAAACCACTGATTGTCATCAAATTCATTCTCTAAACATGTTGTAAACTTAGATCTATTGAGGTTCAAAACCCAGAATGTTCATAAGAAATATCAAGATTGAGAACAATTGCAAAACAAGAAAATGACCCTTAGCTTGGGACTTGAGGCAATGTCATAGCTAGGAACAATATGGTAATATTTGTATAACATTTCTATGTAATGTTTTAATACATTGAATACTTTTATTTCTGTTCTTTTTATCTCTTGATGAAACTCATCTTGTAGAGGTGAAAACAGACTAGAATAGGCATGAATGTCTCGTTCAATGTGACAGAAATTAATAGATGATAGAAATTGGATGCATATTTAGTTTTCCATCACCTCCGAATTCACACAGTGATGATTTCTACCTACAAATAAAATTATTCTGGTGATGGAGACAGTTGTTCTTAAGTAAAACAAAATGAAATAAAACTTTCAGCTCTTTATTATAAATCAAATGAATCCTCTCATAATTTTTTACAATATATAAATTTAACTTTTTATCATGTGTCTCATTTACTGTGGATTATGTATGGTAGGTTTTAACATAAATTTCTTTCTCATCATCTTACAAACTTTAGAGTTTGTGTTGCATACTCTCCAAAGTGTGTATCCAGGAACAAAATAATTACAACAGCCTCCTAAATAAGAATTGCATAGTTTAGAAATGGAATGTCCTTGTAAAAATATCACAAAACCAATTTAAAATATATCTATATATTATTTTTAATTATCTGTTGAATTGTTAATGCATATCATTAAGACTTAAATACTTATCATTAAATTTACCGATGCTTCCAGAGATATTAACCACGTAGATTGTGCTAAAATGACCCGTAACCTTGTCTAAACAGTATGAAGATTGTATTTTGACTTGTAACAAAATTTTATATTACTGTTTCAATCTCTGTCTATAAACCTTTCATTTGGCTTGGTGTTTTGGAATTTTCATTCCTCCTCCTCCTCCTTTTTGCTGGCATACCTCAAAGATATTCTGGATTCTGAATTCCCTTTTCTCCCTCACTTCTTTCCTCCTACCTTCCTTTCTCCCTTCTTTCTTTCCTAATATTCCAAAGCCCATAAATCAATACTTCTCTCTCCCAACATTTAACAATGATGTATTGGAGTTTATTAGTACCATATACATGTGTCTTAGTCTTGATTCCATTTACTCTTCACTACCACTATTCATGTTGTGTGCTAAGTCATTTCAGAAGTGTCTGACTCCTTGTGACCCTATGGACTGTAGCCCGTCAGACTCCTCTGTCCATGGGATTCTCCAGGCAAGAATACTAGAGTGGGTTACCATGCCCTTCTCCAGGGAATCTTTCCAACCCAAGGATTGAACTTGCATCTCTTACATCTTGTGTGTTGGCAAGCAGGCTCTTTACTACTAGCGCCACCATGATAAACAGCTGCATTTCTCTCCTGAACTTTTCTAGGAAAACACTGCTAGTTTCTCTCCCAACTTTTCTATTTGAGCTTCCCCTCTGCAGATAGAATTACAGTTTGAAGTCTTTCAATAATGCAAATTCTATATCTGTATTTCTTGGCTGAGGAGAATCCCTTAAAATATTGACTTTTAGCACAAATTATTTCCCACACCCTGTAAGGCCGACTGAGTTTTAGTGTCTGCTTGCATACCTATTGTCATCCTTTTCCAACCTTCATGCTAGCCCCCATAACCCCCAACCTCTCCTCCTACATTTTGTAAGCCATCTCTCTTTTTCAGGGAATTATCACCATTGTCTCCCTCTCTTACAATGTTCTTACCTTTCCTATTCTCCTAGATAACTACTCTTCACCCTCAAGCATTCACATTAAAGACCCTTTTCCAGGTAGGCTCCCTAAACTAGGTTGGATTTCTCCTATATCCTATGCTTTTCTTTTGGGGGAAAAAAAAGAAAAAGGAATGCTCATATTCTAATGTTCCCGTAGGACTGTGGACCCTGTAGTGTCAGGGACCTCATTGCTTTTCTCATCACTCTATCTCTAGTAGCTCAATTTTGTTCTTTGTTGAAACAATCTTGGCTATTCTTAATTTTTCACATTTCTGTAAAACTTTTACAAGCAGTGGTTGCTTCCCACTAAAAGCCTGCTGGATTGTTGACTGGGATCACACTCAATCTACAGATCAATTTGGGACAGAACTGACAGCCTTGTAACACTGAGTCTCACAATCTATGAATATGATATGTCTCATCATTAATTTAGATAGTCTTTAATTTATCAAAATGCAAGATTTAGATGACCTTAATTGAATCTAGCATGAATTGGTTTGAAACTCAGTTTTAATCCTGGAGAGAGTTGCACAATTTTCAGTCTGCTCTTACATCTAGGCTTTCATCCTATAAGGGACTCCAACAGAATGCCTGAAATGGTCACCAGAACCCTTATAATTGGACAGCTCTGAACTTCAATTTTGGTTTTCCCATCAAACAGAGGTTGCTGAAAGTTTGCTCTGATGCCTAACCTTTTAGTCCTTTCTTCCTGCTTGGCCATTCAGTCATTGGAGGTCAACAAGAGGACTTGACCACCGGTTGACCTGTGAGCTGGATCTGGCCATCAGAGTCTCCTTACCTTCTCCCCTGTCCTTGGAAAGCACCTTCCATCCACTATTCCCATAGCCAAAGCTGTTTCAAGGATGCAATGTTCAGAGAGTACGGTGTTGCTGAGACCATCTGGACTGATATGTAACCAGCTCAATAAAGCCTCTGTAAACTTTTCAGATTCTGGCAGAGATCTCATTTTGTAGCTGCCCAAGACAAGCCTTGTATGTAAGTTCCCTTGTTTATTAAATCTGCTACCTGCCAATCTGGAGTGGTTTGCCTCCTTCTTCAGTCTCTGCTTACCCTCTGTGTAAGGGGGCCAGCTTCAATTTCACCTCAGGAACCCGGAAGTTGCAAACAAAAATCAGGCACTTGGCTCATAGACACAAATGTCTCTAAGGGAAAAGTAGTGAATCACCAGGCTCACCCAAATGTGCTTTCTGCTTCTTTGAGATGTTCGTCCTTGAATCCAGGTTGCACTGACAGCAGTTTTATACCTTTGATTAAGAAAAATATATCTGCAATTTTTAGTTGTTCTCCTTGGAAAAGTTGGCTTGATAGTTATAGATGTCAATAACGGATAGCTACATTTGAAAGGTGATGTATTCAACAAGTCCAAAGCTATCCTTAGTGAAGAGTTATGGTTCTGTAGGGGAGGCTGAAAAGTATAATTACATAGGGGAGAAGTGGTGTTAATACTTTCTAGTGATAGTAGTGATGTCTTAGGCTCTCCTGTGTTCAGATCAATTTCTTGACTCTTATCTGAACTTACTAGCTGAGTATTTTTAACCCTATTTCTTTATAGGTGCTTTTTGAATTAAATTCGATCCATATAAAAATAAAACTTCAAATTAACCTCACCATTAGAAAGAATTGAGACTTACTTATCTTACTCTTCAAAAGACAAATACTAGAAGTATGACAGCATCACAATCTTCGGGAAGGCATATTCTCTCTAGCTTTCTGCTTCATCAGAAATCTGGAGCTTTCATCAAGATCTTTTCATGGTCTACACAGTGGTTGCTGGAGTTCCCGTAATGATGTCTGTGCTGAAAGCAAGAAAAAAGAGGAAATGAAGAGGAGGGAAGATAAAAGGATCATCTCTAGCCTGGGATAGTCCACTTTAAGGTCAAGAAAACCCATCCAGTATCTGCCCCTTTATTTGTCATTAGCAATTCCATTTGCAAAGGAGGTTATGAACCATGAACCTTTGCTTAGAATGTAATTGTAATTTTTTAAACAAGAAAGGGAAAATGAATATCAGGTAAAAACACTAACAATCTCTGCTACATGTGTCCTTTTCTCTTAGGATTCATATATACCATATTTAGAAGTATTATCTATTTCTAGCCTCCCTGGTGACTCAGATGGTAAAGAATCTGCCTGCAATGCAGGAAAGCTGGGTTCGATCCCTGGGTTGGGAAGATTCCCTGGAGAAGGGAATGGCTACCCACTCCAGTATTCTTGCCTGGAGAATTCCATGGACACAGGAGCCTGGTGGGCTATAGTCCATGGGATCACAAAAAGTTGGACATACCCAAGTGACTTTTGCTTTCACCTACTTCTAGCCATAAGGCAGTCTCTGACACAGAACACTGTACTCATCCTTTTATAATTCTGCTGCAGTCTACATCATTGCCCATATCACCCTATTTATAAAATGAATTAACCTGTATAACTGATTGTATTGCTATATATACATCTCTATACCATCCTAAACAAGCCTTATCTAACACATGGGTGAAGAACATGGCAATATCAGGTAGTAAAGGCTGTTTTCATCTTCTTAACTATAGGGCACTTGTAGGTAGAAAATAAATTTTATTCATTTACATACCCCTGAACTCAGTCAAAACCTTTTAAAAATTAGTCAAAATGAATAAATGAGAATGCAAATTAACTGAGAGAAAGCAAAAAATCTTCGAGGACTCTCAGAAGTTGTGGCACTTGAACTGATACTGGGAACCTGACTTAAAAAGAAATAAAAGAAAAAAACTTCTATTAGCTGACTATTTTTTAGCTCTGTATTTGTGCCTTCTACAAAGGACTGATTATGCTTTGTACAAATGTATCTATTATATTTCCTATGGCTACATGTAATTTGTCTGCTTTCAATGCATGTTAAAATTAAACTTCCTTCAAACGGAAGATAATACAAAGTACACAAACCCACGGAATCAATGCCTTATCTCTGAACTCTCTGAGCTCATTAAGGCATACCACTTCAGGATTCACAAGTACTCTTGGCATGAGAACTCACCCTACATCATTCCTTCATATTGACTCAAGATTTTTCTTAACTTCCTTTAGTTTGGTACATCATTATTTCTAAGGACATTTAGATATTAAGCCTTTACCAAAATTTCAACAAATTTTTCATTTCTCAAGTTTTTTTTTTTTTTTTTTCTGTATGCATTCAAAATTCTATAACCAGCTCAGTCTTCTAATATATGTAAAATGAGTTTTACCACAGACATTATATTATTGGGCTCTTGCCAGTTACTGAATGTATTTTATTTGGGATTTTAAAAAATAATATCATGATATTCAGATCCATATTTGTTCCACTTTTAAGACTGAGGAATGAATAGGGTCATTGGAGAATAAAATTTACCAGACATTTATTTTCTTGGCATAAAAACTTGCACAAATTGGAGCAGATGAATTTTCAGAATTGTTCTTACAAAAAGTTATTATTTTTCCAGTTTTACTTTGATGCGGTAGAAATAAAATTATTTAAATGTCAAAATTCTTTTATTCAATGGATAAATATTTGTTGGATGTCAACTGTGCCAGGTCCTATTCTTAGGGATTCTGAAGTGAACACAATTTCTGCTGAAAGAGAGTGAGGGAAAGAGAAGAACAAAATTGGTCATAGTGGTGATTAAGAGCTGATACTCCTATAGTTACAGAGATGAGTTCAAATCCCATACCTTCCCATTAATAATTGGTTAAGTTACTTAATCTCTTTACATCTCAATTTCTTAAATTATACCTTAAAATGGAGATATTTGATTTAAAGGAATGTTGAGAGGAATAATTATTTGTAAAGTTACTATTGTATTACCTGAGACATATTGTATATTTGGAACAGAATGACATTAAATATTTCTGGTAATTAGTGGAGTGATTGAGATCAAACCATGGTATTTAGAGAGAATTGAAAAAGGCTCTGGAGGCAGCAGGAGTAAGTGTGGTGTGACTGAGTCGATGAGTGATAAAGCAAGGCTTCCTAAGGTAGTTAAAGCTGCTTCTAAATCTGAACAGACAAGCACAAGTTATCCAGAAAAAAAAGAATGAGAAAGAGAATTTCAGGCAGGAAGGGCAGTGGGAATCGTGACATGTTAGCAATATGTAGCAGTGTGTGTGGAGATCTTAAAGTTGTTTGGTATTGTCAGAGCAGACTGTTTGTGGCAGAGGGTAAATGCAGATGTTTGCTAACAAGACAGATAAGGCCAGACTTTTGAAGATTTTTGTATCTTGGTTACTCCTATAAGGTGTTTGCATTTCATCTTGTGGTTAACAAAGCATCACAACTGAAGAGTGAAATGGCAGTCAACATATGAAGAAATAATGAACCGGTGATTTAAGAGGATAATGCAAGGGTGATTGCTTGGTGATAGGTGAGCTATATTTAAAATCCAGGCAGTGAGTTTTGGAGGATGACTTTATTTAAGGGTGTTGATGGTGAGACTTCCCTGGTGGTTCAATGGCTAAGACCCCATGCTCCCAATGCGTGGGGCCTGGGTTTGACCCCTGGCCAAGAAACTAGATCCCACATGCAGCAACCAGGAGTTCACATGCCACAACTAAAAGACATCCTGCATGCTGCAACCAAGACCCAACACAGCCAAATAAATAGTTTTTTTTAAGAGTGCTGATGGTGATTTCAGTGTCTCATTCGTTGTGTTCACTATTCTATGGGAAATAAAAGTGGAGATGTCCATCAAGCATTTGGAAATAATACACTGAAGATCACTGTGGGTCTCATGCTAGCTCAATGTAGGTGGCCTGCATCTATGAGACAGGAAAATATTCAGGAATAATATTTAGATTGAGATGAGATGTCAGTGAAATCCTGGGACACAACCACAGTTTAGAAGTTAGGAGGGAAAAAGGAATACATACAAAGGAAAGAGAACTCTCAGAAATGTATGAGGACCACTAGAAAACATCAGTCACAGAAGCCAATGGAGTAAAGAAATCTAAGAAGTGGGACTTACCACGATTATCAAATGCACTAGAAAGCTCAGATAAAATAGATAGCAACTCAAATACCAGTGAAGATATTGGTGAAGTTGTTTCTCTAAAGTGAGAGGAACAGAAACCAAATTTTAATAGGTTAAGAAGTAAATAGGAAAGCAAGTGTATGAAAATGTTAATAGCTTTATTGAGGTATAACTGACTTACAATAAAATGTACATATTAAAGTGCAAAACTGGATAAGTTTTGATGCGTGTGTATATATATAATATTATAGTGAGATAGATATTATATATATATATATAATATATATAATGTGATAATAGGATATATGTAATGAGCTATAGGATATATATATATATATATATATATATATATATATATATATATCCTGGTTCCTGGCATAGACTCCAAAACACTTGCAACTTCCTAAGTGATAAAAGCACTGGGAGCATCTTTCATTCTAAAATTCGTTTTTTGACCATGTTTCCTGACAGTGCACTCTTAAATCCTTGGAGCGTCCTGGGTGATAGGAGTATCTTTTGTTCCAATGAGGCAGCTCTCAGTAGGCTTCTGGATAGGGGTTGGTTGCCAGAAAGATCCCGACTGTGGTTAGAAGTTTGGAACTTTAGTAGGCTTCCCTCCCATTCTCCAGAGACAGGAGAGGGGCTAAAAGGGGACTTATAAGCAATCATGCTTACATGATAATATCTCCATAAAAATCCGAATATTATAGGTTTGGAGAGCTTCTGGATTGGTGAACACCTAGAGTGCTGGGAAAGTGGCACCCAGAGTGGGAACGGAAGGTCTATACCCTTTCCCACATCCCTTGCCCCATGCATCTCTTTATATGGCTGTTATCTTTTATCTTACATCTTTATTATATTCTTTACAATAAACCAATAAATGTAACTCGGTGTTTCCCTTAGCTATCTAAGCAAATTATTGAACCAAAAGAAGGATCACCTCTACTTTTAGCCCATTGATCAGAAGCACATGTGACAGCCTGGGACTTGTGATTAGCATCTGAAGTAGGAGCAGTCATGTTCGACTAAGTCCTTAACCCATGGGCATGTGTGCTCAGTAGCTTCAGTTGTGTCTGACTCTTTGCTGCCCCATAGACTGTAGCCCACCAGGCTTCTCTGTCCATGGAATTCTTCAGGCAAAAATACTGGAGTGGGTTGCCATGCCCTCCTCCAGGGGAATCTTCCCGACCCAGGAATCGAACCCTCATCTCGTACATTTCTTGCATTGGCAGGCAGGTTCTTTACCACTAGCGCCACCTGGAAAACCCCTTAACCTGTGGAATCTGATGTTATCTGCAAGTGGGTAATGTCAGGACTGCACTGAAATGTGGTACACTCAGCTAGTGCTGCAGAACTGCTCAACATGTGGAAAAGTCACTTATCTGGTGTCAAGAGTGTTGTGACTGTGATTGTATTGTAAGAGTAAAGGGAGAACACAGGAATGTTAATATGCATACAGGGAACATCATAACCCCAATTTAATGAATACACATAGTCCCTCAAAAGTTTTCCCCTTTGTGACTTGTCACTCCCACCTCTCCTTATCATCCCCCAGGCAACTACTAATTTGCTTTTTGTCACTATAGACTAGTTTTTATTTTCTAAAACTTTATATGAATGAGCTAATGCATACTTTCTTTTTGGATTGGCTTCTTTCATTCAGCATATTCTCTTGGGATTTGTTCATATTGTAATTATTATTAGTGGTTAATTAATTTTTTTAGTGCTGAGTATCACAGTTGGTTTATCCACTCACCTGTTAGTGAACATTGGGTTTAGACTATTACACATAAAGATTCTATGAGCATTTCTATACAAATCTTCTCTGGATGTATACTTTCATTTCTCTGAGGTTAATACCAAGGTGTTGAATGGCTTCATCATAACAAAGTTTATGTTAATTTTTTAAAGAAACTACCAAACTGTACCATTTTATGTTGCTACCAGCAATGTATGAGAGTTCCAGTCCCTCCATATTCTCACCAACACTTGATATGATCCATTGTTTTACTTTTAGCCAAAAAGCTATATAGTGATATTTTATGGTGGTTTTAATTTGTGTTTCCCTAATGACTATTGAATGGAGAAGGCAGTGGCACCCCACTCCAGTACTCTTGCCTGGAAAATCCCATGGACAGAGGAGCCTGGTAGGCTGCAGTCCCTGGGGTCGTGAAGAGTCGGATAGGACTGAGCGACTTCACTTTCACTTTTCACTTTCATGCATTGGAGAAGGAAATGGCAACCCACTCCAGTGTTCTTGCCTGGAGAATCCCAGGGATGGGGGAGCCTGGTGGGCTGCCGTCCACTGGGTCGCACAGAGTCGGACACGACTGAAGTGACTTAGCAGCAGCAGCAATGACTATTGAAAGGGAAAGATTGAAGACAGGAGGAGAAGAGGATGACAGAGGATGAGATGGTGGGATGGCATCACCAACTCAATGGACATGAGTTTGAGGTGAAATTTGGGGTTATTTTATGACATCTTGCTCTTTGAATAATTCTGTTAGTATTTACTCGGGGAATTCAACACATAGACTTTTATTACTCTTCAGTGCATTCGATGTAAAAGTTGTGTTTCTTTTGGACATAAAGCTCTTCTAAAAGTGACTTTCAGCCAAGATTTACACACATAAACAATTTGTAATAGGTGGGGACAAATATGGCAAGATATTATGCATAATGACTAAGTAGAACTCATGAGTTAGGGGGCAAATGATTTTTTGTAGAGTAGAGAATTTTTTGTAGAGGAGAGGATTTAAATAGAGAGTGTAAGGAGAGAGACAAGGAAGAGAGATCTTTGAAACGTCATTGAGGGAATTGAAAGAAGAAGCAAAAAATAAATAAATAAATAATTTTTTACAGGTTGGCCTGAGGTCTCAGCTAACTCTAAAAAATTTTTAAATTTATTTCTTAATTGAATGATAATTGCTCTACAGAATTTTGTTGGTTTCTGAGTTTATGGTTAAGCTGTTATTTGTAGCAAACCTCAGCTTGTAGAAGCTAAATAAGATTATTGTAATGAATCTACTGAGTCTGGATGGTGGAAGTGTTAGAATACAAGGGAATCAGGGTGGCAGGGAAGTTGGGGATATGAGATGTCTCAGAAATAGGCTGGATAAAAGAGGAAGAAAGTTCAAGAAGAAAAGTGAGAGTCTTGGAAGGATGCATATTCTATTGATATCTGAGTGGGTAAATCTTCTAAACGTTATCTTTCAAATTGGCTTTGTCAAGAAGTTACCTAGTAAAGTGGATCTTTCTTTTACCTTTATTACCATTACTACCAATTACTGGTTTACTAATATTGGCAAATTACCAGTTATTGAACAAGCACTACATGGCACAAATACATATTATGTTGGGGGTACAGAAATGACCGATGTTGAGTCTGGCACTGATAATGTTCTTTCTTAGCCCTTGCACTTCATTTCACAAGCTGTTACATTGTCTCTATCATATCTTCAAAAGAGCCTTGCTATATCGATACCCCATAATCCTGTAACTGTTAACATTTCGTAGAATGCTTTTTGAACACTATTCCCCTTGGACCTACTACTGCCTTACTGTTTGCTTCTTTCATAGGATTATTTATCCACTTTATATTTCATTCACTTCAGTAAAACAAGATACCTCTTTAGACAAGAAAAGATGTAAATATACCAATTTATCTGGTGCCGTTTGGATTGCTTACTGTTTGAAATTCTGTCACGTATTTCCTTATCACTTTTAAAGAAGTTAAGCTTCTGGTTCTTTCTCTGTATTTACAGTTATCTTTCATTTTTAATAGTTCACTTACTTTTCCTAATATTATTACAGCCTTAGGATATGAAAGTATGTGTAATTGCTCCATTAACCCACATATTTTGTGCTTGCAAGAAATGAGGCTTCTAGCCAGATATCTTTACCACTCTAGTCATTTATTAATGGGCCAATAAAACATACCCTAAAGTGTCTTCATCTAATAGAAATCACAGAAGACATTTATATAGAGGTTTCCATTCTGTGACATCCGAAGCACTTGGCAGATTTTTGCCATCAAACTTACTGGATTTATGTATAGCAGAGTAATAATTGATTAGGCAAGGAAATGTAGTGATCTCATTAATACAAAATACAAAGAGAGTGGCTACAGGAGTCAGAGGAAGAATATTTCTGCCTTTTTCTAATGTAACAAAACAATGGTATCTACCATACAGGAGATTATGGGGTTGAGAAAATATACAAAAAAGTGCTCTGAGGTGGGCAGTGATGGGTTCGTAAAGTGAAAGGAAGGACAGGAAAGAACAAGGATGAGTTCATGAGATTAAAAAATTAGAATACAGGGAGAAAATGAATGTTTCTGTTGAACATGGTGCACTCACTTTGAACCTGCCCTAGATATTGTGGCAGGTCGGTTGCCAGCAGCAAGAAGTAATTTCTGGACATGTTCAGCTGGTGCAACCATCATGCTAAACCCATACATTCTGAAGCATAAAGACACTAAAACCATAATATCCCCTTCTAGTTTGACTTGGTAGACAATTAATTTTGATCTTTATGTTTCTCTTGCAAGGATAATGGAGCTGACATTTGAAATTCATATTTAGACATGATGTAGGATTTCAGATGTGCCAAAAATGCTTCATAATGAATTCAGCTTGAATATATGATACAGGAACAGTTTAGAGGTGTCATGAGATGAAAGAGATATATTTCTATTTCATCCTCATAAATCATGTAAGAGTAAAGCATAAAATCCAAATTATTCTTCCTTAAACATTCTGATGGGGTAATTAGTAAATAACTTCATACATTATATTGAAATTAATTTAAGTTGAGATTTACTACTAAACAGAAGGAAAATTCAATTCATATGAATTGTTAAGGTGAAGGAGAAGGCTTTGGAGAATTATCATGCATATTGCTAGAAACTTTGAGTTTCATGGTCGTCCCTGAAACTTCTTGGTCATCCCAAGATGTAACTCCATTCTGCTCTATTTGAGGCAGAATTTGGTTAATATGTTAGAGCTTTACTACTTTAAGAGACCAGGTTATCAAAGTACTCTTATAAGACTCTGGCAGCCAGTTCGGAGTTATCAAATTGTTGGTAAATCTAATTAGTTCTTTTTGAAATTTAAAGAATGAGAAAATGGGAAAATGAACCATTTTATTACAGCGAAGCAGCATTGGTGACTCCATGTAATGGCCTCTAATAAAGCTTGTTTAATCACCTGCTGTGAACAGGAATTTCCTTTAAGCATTTCTAGACTCAGAACAAAGAGACTATTTTACTTTCTCCTTGTAATACCTTCTGGCAGAGCCAGTCTTCAAGGTAGTTGAATTGGCAACCAGTTACATAGGATGATTTGCAAAGTGCAGTAAAGCCTTTCCTGCCTCCAGGCTCCACCTACCACTGGGTATCCACCTCCCTTCTGTCTAGAAACTTCGCCTTTAGAGTCAAGATTGAGTGCCAACATAAAGCCAGGTGACATGCATGGAGAGAGTTGCTTACATTCATGTGTATTACCTAAGAGGGTTGATTAAGAAAGAGAAAGAACCTGGGGTTAGCATGGGATTTTTGGGTTTGTCTTCCTTGATGAATTTCCTGTTTACATAGTTTATTTTGTTATATTCTGTAGAAGCAGATTATTTACATAAATTAAATATTATGCATATTTAAGACCATGGGCAATTGAAATATGAGGAACTATCCAAGCAAGGGAAGACTGGGGTTGGAGGCTGGTGAGAAGTTGCTCCAGGCATTGTGATGGCAGGCCACAGTTGCACGTGAGCCTCCAAACCATGACCAACTGACCACCTGGCAACATGTTCAATTGACAGCTTTGTCTAAAGCAGGCCTATAATTTCATGGAATCATAATACTAGTGCCTTGGATAACCTTCTACATCACCTTCATTTTAATAAACCAGGAAATTGAAGTTTTAGAGGGATAAAGATGATTTTTATACCCATTGGCTAAATCTAAATCTTGGAATAAATTATGGGTTTTCTGGTTCTTACATCAGTGTTCTTCCTTTATGTATCACTGATGAATCTTTCTTCTAAATATATCAATGTAATCAATGCCAACAAGTTGAAAAAAAGTCCATAATTTTAAACTATTCTTCAGTCCTAGATAAAAAGAGAAAGGCTGAAAGTGAAAGTGAAGTCGTTCAGTTGTGTCCGACTCTTTGCGACCCCATGGACTGTAGCCTACCAGGCTCCTCTGTCCTTGGGATTTTCCAGGCAATAGTACTGGAGTGGATTGCCATTTCCTTCTCTGCTTGAAAATTATGCAGAGTTAATAGAAATAGGTAAATAGTAGAGACGCATAATTTGTTAAGTATATGTTTTATTTTGATTTCCCCAAAGGCCCAACTTGAGAAAAGAAAATGGGTATAGGTAAATTATCCCAGAGGAAATTTCAAACAGAATTAAAAGTGTACAAAAAAAGAAAGAAGGAAAAAGAGTCAATTCTATGTTTTCACGATTGGTTGCCACTGTGACCAAGTGAGTTTCAGTCCCTGGAGGAGAGCATGGCTACCCACTGCAGTTTTCTTGCCTGGAGAATCCTATGGACAGAGGAGCCGGGTGGGGTAAAATCCTTGGTGTTACAAAGAGTTGGACACAACTGAAGTGACATAGCACATAGTGAGGAACTGTGTAGAACCTGCCTTAGCACCACAGCCACAGAAGACAGGAAAGCTGGAGCATTTATCAAGACTCCTGTCTCTGGCTTGTGGAAGACTCCTCCCAGGAGATGAATCCTCCTACTTTTGTAGGTTGAGCCAGTTTGTAGCTAAATGGCCTCCTGTGGATTAGAAAACCTTGGAACCACAAAGCAGAGGGGGCACTCAAGATGTTGCCCATTGGACTTTCGTTGTGGTCCAGTGTTAAGAATCTGCCTGCTGATGTAGGGGACATGGGTTCAATCCCAGGTCCTGGAGGATTACACATACCATGGGGCAATTAGACCCAAGCACCACAACTACCAAGCCTGCACTCTAGAGTCCGAAGTGCCACATCAAGAAAAGCGACTACAGTGAGAAGCCTGCACACCACAACTGGAGAGTAGCCTCTGCTTGCCACAACTAGAAAAAGCCTGTGTGCAGCAGCAAAGACCCAGAGCAGCCAAAAATAAATAAAATTTAAAAAGCAGATATTGGCCATTGGCAGCATGCTGGGAACTGTCCACCGCCAGTGAGCGGAAATCAGCTGGACTCAGGGAAGTTTGCATGATGCATTACAACCATTGACAATAGCCTAATTCTTGACCATAAAAAAAAAATCAAAAGACTATTTTATGAATTTTTTTATCAAGTAATAATTCTTATGAAATTGGAATTGAATCTTTTCTAGGGCTCTCTTGAAGAAGATTTGTGGGTTCCTTGTAAACTAGACCATTAAGCATATATTTTATTCACTGAGGAGACATGAAACTCTAGGAAGAAGATGGAAGTGATATCAATAAAAATAATGCTTCCTTGAATTTATGGAAGCTTTTTACTTTTCTCAAAATCCTTTCTCATACATTATCTCTTTTTTCTTCCAGAATATCTCATTATTCTCTGAATATGTTGTCTCCTTTTCCCTTCCATTCGCTTGTGATTTATAATCCCCTCTTTAAACGCCTCTTAAAAAGGTGGGCAAATATTTCAAGATATAGGTGAAATATTAGTTCCTTTATGAAGTTCCTTCTGTTTCACTAGAAAAGCTGAATTAGTTGCCTTCCATTCTGTTTCTGAAGGATTTCTTTTTTCCTTTTTTTCTCCCCAGAAAACAATAAACCTATTGTGATGAGAATTTGAACAGGATGCTATCCTTTCCATACTATGTTTTGATTAATATTTAGAATAAAAGATAATACTCAGCATAGATATGGGAGTACAGAAACTGTAAATATTGCTATTAATTTAGAGTTTCTAAAAGGCAATATGTTCAAGAATCTTGATTGTTAAAAATAACTCCATTGTCATAATCATCTGTAAACATATGTAATCATACGTAAACAGACAGCAATGTTAGCAGCTCAGCAATGTTGGGCCTCTGCAAGGAAGTAGAAACATTAATTTCTCATTAAATTAGAAGACATCTATAATTCTGAATTACAATATATGAAGATGAAAAGAAAAACTAGGAATTAAATTATTTAACAAAGTAGAGAAAGGTCAAATACATGTATCTACAAAGTGGGTTACCAATGAGAAGGAGGTGGATTTTGTTCTTTAGAATACTGGAAAGATTTATAAGCAAAGGTGCCTTGACTATAGAAAGGAATATATATGTGGATGGGATGGAAGCCTGGGGTGGCCTGGAAGTTTACAGAAGAAGCAGTTAGATTTCCAGCTCCACCTCAGCCTCCTGTTGTCAGATAGCTATAGCTTCCAGGCTTTGTGGGGACTGGGAACTGCTCTCTAGAGAAAACTGGACTATCTCCATTCAGACCACCTCTGAATCAAGTGCTCACTAGTTACACGGTGCTTAGTGGCTTCCATATAGGACAGTGCAGCTTCTCATGTCTTAACCCTAACTGCTTCTCCTGCCTCAATCTGCATATCTTTCACCATACTCCAGTCTAATTGACCTTCCTTCTATTCCTCAAATATGCCAGGTTTATTCCCATCTTAAGTCTTCCGTGTTGCCAGATCTGTCTGGGTATTAAGTCACCAGAACTCTCCGAGTGAGCTCCTTCTTAACATTCAGATATTAGCTCAAAAGTACCTTCTGGGGAATGTCTTCCCTTCCCATCCAATCTAAAGCTGCAGTTCCTCTTTATATCTTCTTAGTCACGTTAATCAGGTTTCTCTTTTTTCACAGAACTTATGTGTTTCATTGTTAACTGCTCTCCTTCACTACTTCTGCTTTCTTGACTATTTGGGATTTATGTATCTTGTTCACAGATGTATCCATAGGCCTTCCAGCATCTCTTGGAACATTTACAGAAAGGATGGATGAATATATAAATGAATGAATGAAGGGATCATCATTAAAATGTTAATAGTAGTAAGATAAACAAAGGAAATTATTCCATTGAGTTTATTAAATTTGCTATAGCAAACACGTATTACTTTTGGAATGAAAAAATACAACAGAAAGCTTTAAACTAATAAACTGATTAAATAGTAAACCACTGACTGCTGGACTATGTGGACAAACAGTGGTATTAAAGAGTATCACCTTGCTGACGAAGGGAATATAATTTCCTCTAAATAAGAGATATATTAATAGTTATCTTTCAATATAAAATCAACAAATTTTCTAAAACTTGATCTTGAGTTGACCAAGAGTATGATATATCTTAGAGGTTGTAATGAATGTATAATGCTCATTATTTGATTTTATACTTCTTGATATTTGGCACAAGGCCAAATTATAGCATTCATATAATACCTTGGATACAAAATCTCTCTAGAGGTTGTGGTAGAAAATAATTAAGGGATACAAGAAGCCCCTTGCTTGAACAATAACTCCTAAGCTGAGCATGGTGTTTACTCCAGGCAAATCATTCTTATTCCCTAACATCAATCTCAGGAAGTTGTTTAAAGCATACATGTCTGGTACCCTGGAAACCTGCATTCCAAAAAATTCATTCCAAGAGATTCTACTGCCCTTAATTGTGGAACACTGCCTCAAATCAAGGATCCATTTCCTTTTATGATGCAAGTTCTCCTAAACAGAATAACACTGAACTCCAGTGAGCTGTTATTAACTATTTTAGAGGGTGAGTTTTTTTTCAGATACCTTTTAGTTGGCAGCTTGATGGAAGCAGAGTTTAAAGGGAAAAAGGTAAAGATTTTTATAGAAGCTAAGGGCTGTTTAGAGAGAGTGTCTGTTATAACAACTCTCTGAGCAGCCAGAGATCAGATAGCATAAGAAGACCTGGCATGACCAGTCTAGGAAAGTATGGAAAGGCATCGAAGGAAAGCAGTGCCCATCACAGTTTTTCCAAGATGCACAGTCACACTGGGAAAAGAAAAGCCTCTACACAAATAATTCACATATCAAATATAAAGAAGAATGAAGAAAAATATTAGTGCTTTGGAAAATAGACTTACAAGTAGCATAATCCTATACCCTGTTAGAGGTTTATTTCAGAGATTTACATAAGTGAAGTGTGGAATGGTAAGTTTTTTGGCATAAAACTCTAGCATCACTCTGCCAGCAGTGATGAGAAATGATGCCTGAATCAGAGCTCTTAAGGACTCTGAATCACCTGGCTAATAGCCTAAAGTAGAATCAAGAAACTGTTCCATCTCTTCTTCCCCTTAAGCTTTAGGTTTAGTGAACCAGTTTACACCAACTGCTGATGAATCATCTTTCTAAATGACCCTGCTAAATCATACGTAGTTAATTATAAAGATTTTAGTGCTATGTTTTGTGTGTGGGTTGCAGATTACCATTGCCTGACCACATCCTCAGTAAAACTTTAAACTGTCATCAGACCACAAATAAAAGAGTGAATCCTTCATCCCCATAGCTGCAGAGGAAACAAGAAGTGAGAAAATTTTTTGGCAGGATAAAACCACTCTACCCCTTAGTCTCTCAAGAGTACGCAGTCTCTCTCACTGTACACAGCTAAGACCTACTACCTCAGGGTCTCTCTTGTACTGTTATTTTAATTATCTACATCTTTGTGGATGAGCGTGTCCATGGAAAGAAAGCAAGCATCTTGTTTAAAAAGTAAGTCTGACAACAGGAAATGAGAATGACGTAGAAGGAAATAGGGGTTTGTGTGGACAGATAACATGAAGGACACATTTTTCTTATCTCTTACAACTTCATTGGCCAATACAGTTGACCAAGGTAACTATCAGCATTCATCTCAAAATATAACTTTTTCCATATCATAAGGACTAAAAGCTATTAGAGTGTGACAAGTTTAATATTGCATATTCAAAACATCTGATTAACTTGAAAAGTTTCTGTGCTTTGTGACCCCAAGGACTGTGGCCTGCCAGGCTCCTTTGCCCATGGAATTCTCCAGGCAAGAAGACTGGAGTGGGTTGCCACCCTCTTCTCTAGGGGATCTTCCTGACCCAGAGATTAAACCCATGTCTCCGGCATTGCAGGCAGATTCTTTACTGTCTAAGCCACCAGGGAAGCCAACACTAAAAAGAAGTGAGCTATCAAGTCATGGAAAGATAGGGAGGAACCTTAAGAAGATATTTCTAAGCGAAAGAAGCTAAGCTAAAGAGGTTATATATTGTATAATTCCAACCATATAAAATTTTGGAAAAATTTTGGAAGTTAACCTAAAGAGGATACATATTGCATGCTGCTGCTGCTAAGTTGCTTCAGTCATGTCCGACTCTGTGCAACCCCAGAGACGGCAGCCCACGAGGCCCTCCCCGTCCCTGGGATTCTCCAGGCAAGAACACTGGAGTGGGTTGCCATTTCCTTCTCCAACGCATGAAAGTGAAAAGTGAAAGTGAAGTCGCTCAGTCGTGTCCAACTCTTCGTGACCCCATGGACTGCAGCCTACCAGGCTCCTCCGTCCATGGGATTTTCCAGGCAAGAGTACTGGAGTGGGGTGCCATCGCCTTCTCCAACATATTGCATAATTCCAACTGTATAAAATTTTGGAAAAACTATGAAAACAACAAAAAAGATCTGTGGTTGCCATGGGCTATTGGTGAACAGAGATGAATAGGTGCAGCACAGAGGATTTTCAGGGCAGTTAAAATACTCAGTACAGTATTATAATGCTGGATACATGTCATTATGTATTTTTCCAAATCCATAGAATGAACTGCATCAAGAATGAACTGTAATGTAAGCTATGGACTTTGGGTGATTATAGTGTGTTAATGTAGGCTCAACAATTGTTACAAATGTACCACTCTGGAGGAGAAAGTCAAAAATTGAGGAGCTGTGTGTATGTGAGACAGGGTGATAATGGGGAATCTCTGAACCTTCCAGTCAATTTTGCTCTGAACCTCAACCTGCTCTAAAAAAATCAAGTCTTTTTCTTTTTTTTAAGAATACTGGCACATAGGAAGTGCTCAATAAATAATTAATGAATGAGGTTAAATAAATAAAAGTTGCTGAACTTGCCTTTTTGAGCCTCCTGTTTTCTCATCTTCAGCAGACATCAAAGTGTTTATGATCTTCTAGAAGCCTATGGGGCGGAGAAGGCGATGGCACCCCACTCCAGTACTCTTGCCTGGAAAATCCCATGGGCGGAGGAGCCTGGTAGGCTGCAGTCCATGGGGTCGCTAAGAGTCGGACACGACTGAGCGACTTGACTTCACTTTTCACTTTCATGCATTGGAGAAGGAAATGGCGATCCACTCCAGTGTTCTTGCCTGGAGAATCCCAGGGACGGGGGAGCCTGGTGGGCTGCCGTCTACGGGGTCGCACAGAGTCAGACACGACTGAAGTGACTTAGCTGCAGCAGAAGCCTATGGGGACCCAAGGTAATGCTTGATTATCCACTCATAATGGAGTCATACATCTTTCACACCAACTGAAAGGTTGGTGTGAAAAAAAAAAAAGCATTAAAATGGCATTAAAAAATAGTCTTAATTTTTAAAATGCTGTCCATAAAGTTTACTATTTACCCACAAACCAAGAAATCACATGAAATATATCATTTGTAATGACTTCATGTTACACTTTATCAATTAATGAGGGAAACACCTTTTTTATGCCATTTCCTGTTCAAGAAACTTTTTTGTTTAGCACATATTAAAAAACATTCTTTTTATTGCTGTAAAATCTAAGTATTTTTCCCTCTTAGCTATATTGTAAGTGTACATGTAAAGTTTTAATAGCAAGCACAAACCTTTCCTAATTTTGGGAAGTAAATGCATGAACTTACAGGTTAATCAAGACCACTTGCATTTCTATGTGAAAAGAAGCAAACTAAAATGCATTAAAATTCTAATTTTATTTGTCAGAGAACAGAATATAAACAGTAGAGCTTTTCTTCTACAGGAATATAATTTCTGAAGTCGCTCCAAATTAATTTTATCCTATTTTTGTTATTTATATGTTTTATAAAAAATAACTCATATCAATCGTAGAAAGATTAAAAAAAGCGGAGAACAGAAAAATGCCTCTAAATCATCAATTCTAATTGGCTATATAACTCCACTGTTGGATAAAGCACTTATATAGTTCAATCCTTGAGGGTTGTATATTTCTTCCCTAGCTGTTATTTTTTTTTTTTTTTGCATTTTTTTTCTAATTTTATTTTATTTTTGAACTTTACATAATTGTATTAGTTTTGCCAAATATCAAAATGAATCCGCCACAGGTATACATGTGTTCCCCATCCTGAACCCTCCTCCCTCCTCCCTCCCCATACCATCCCTCTGGGTCGTCCCAGTGCACTAGCCCCAAGCATCCAGTATCGTGCATCGAACCTGGACTGGCAACTCGTTTCTTACATGATATTTTACATGTTTCAATGCCATTCTCCCAAATCTTCCCACCCTCTCCCTCTCCCACAGAGTCCATAAGACTGTTCTATACATCAGTGTCTCTTTTGCTGTCTCGTACACCGGGTTATTGTTACCATCTTTCTAAATTCCATATATATGCGTTAGTATACTGTATTTATGTTTTTCCTTCTGGCTTACTTCACTCTGTATAATAGGCTCCAGTTTCATCCACCTCATTAGAACTGATTCAAATGTATTCTTTTTAATGGCTGAGTAATACTCCATTGTGTATATGTACCACAGCTTTCTTATCCATTCATCTGCTGATGGACATCTAGCTTGCTTCCATGTCCTGGCTATTATAAACAGTGCTGCGATGAATATTGGGGTACACGTGTCTCTTTCCCTTCTGGTTTCCTCAGTGTGTATGCCCAGCAGTGGGATTGCTGGGTCATATGGCAGCTCTATTTCTAGTTTTTTAAGGAATCTCCACACTGTTCTCCATAGTGGCTGTACTAGTTTGCGTTCCCACCAACAGTGTAAGAGGGTTCCCTTTTCTCCACACCCTCTCCAGCATTTATTATTTGTAGACTTTTGGATCGCAGCCATTCTGACTGGTGTGAAATGGTACTTCATAGTGGTTTTGATTTGCATTTCTCTGATAATGAGTGATGTTGAGCATCTTTTCATGTGTTTGTTAGCCATCTGTATGTCTTCTTTGGAGAAATGTCTATTTAGTTCTTTGGCCCATTTTTTGATTGGGTCGTTTATTTTTCTGGAATTGAGCTGCAGGAGTTGCTTGTATATTTTTGAGATTAGTTGTTTGTCGGTTGCTTCATTTGCTATTATTTTCTCCCATTCTGAAGGCTGTCTTTTCACCTTGCTAATAGTTTCCTTTGATGTGCAGAAGCTTTTAAGGTTAATTAGGTCCCATTTGTTTATTTTTGCTTTTATTTCCAATATTCTGGGAGGTGGGTCATAGAGGATCCTGCTGTGATGTATGTCGGAGAGTGTTTTGCCTATGTTCTCCTCTAGGAGTTTTATAGTTTCTGGTCTTACATTTAGATCTTTAATCCATTTTGAGTTTATTTTTGTGTATGGTGTTAGAAAGTGGTCTGGTTTCATTCTTTTACAAGTGGTTGACCAGATTTCCCAGCACCACGTGTTAAAGAGATTGTCTTTAATCCATTGTATATTCTTGCCTCCTTTGTCAAAGATAAGGTGTCCATATGTGCGTGGATTTATCTCTGGGCTTTCTATTTTATTCCATTGATCAATATTTCTGTCTTTGTGCCAGTACCATACTGTCTTGATAACTGTGGCTTTGTAGTAGAGCCTGAAGAAGCAAAGGGAGAAAAATCAAATCAACAAAATTAGAAACGAAAATAGATCACAACAGACAACACAGAAATACAAAGGATCATAAGAGACTATTATCAACAATTATATGCCAATAAAATGGACAACGTGGAAGAAATGGACAAATTCTTAGAAAAGTACAACTTTCCAAAACTGGACCAGGAAGAAATAGAAAATCTTAACAGACCCATCACAAGCACGGAAATTGAAACTGTAATCAAAAATCTTCCAGCAAAAAAAAGCCCAGGTCCAGATGGCTTCACAGCTGAATTCTACCAAAAATTTAGAGAAGAGCTAACACCTATCCTGCTCAAACTCTTCCAGAAAATTGCAGAGGAAGGTAAACTTCCAAACTCATTCTATGAGGCCACCATCACCCTAATACCAAAACCTGACAAAGATCCCACAAAAAAAGAAAACTACAGGCCAATATCACTGATGAACATAGATGCAAAAATCCTTAACAAAATTCTAGCAATCAGAATCCAACAACACATTAAAAAGATCATACACCATGATCAATGGGCTTTATCCCAGGGATGCAAGGATTCTTCAATATCCGCAAATCAATCAATGTAATACACCACATTAACAAATTGAAAAATAAAAACCATATGATTATCTCAATAGATGCAGAGAAAGCCTTTGACAAAATTCAACATCCATTTATGATAAAAACTCTCCAGAAAGCAGGAATAGAAGGAACATACCTCAACATAATAAAAGCTATATATGACAAACCCACAGCAAACATTTATCCTCAATGGTGAAAAATTGAAAGCATTTCCTCTAAAGTCAGGAACAAGACAAGGGTGCCCACTTTCACCATTACTATTCAACATAGTTTTGGAAGTTTTGGCCACAGCAGTCAGAGCAGAAAAAGAAATAAAAGGAATCCAAATTGGAAAAGAAGAAGTAAAACTCTCACTATTTGCAGATGACATGATCCTCTACATAGAAAACCCTAAAGACTCCACCAGAAAATTATTAGAAATAATCAATGACTATAGTAAAGTTGCAGGATATAAAATCAACACACAGAAATCCCTTGCATTCCTATACACTAATAATGAGAAAACAGAAAGAGAAATTAAGGAAACAATTCCATTCACCATTGCAATGGAAAGAATAAAATACTTAGGAATATATCTACCTAAAGAAACTAAAGACCTATATATAGAAAACTATAAAACACTGGTGAAAGAAATCAAAGAGGACACTAATAGATGGAGAAATATACCATGTTCATGGATTGGAAGAATCAATATAGTGAAAATGAGTATACTACACAAAGCAATTTATAGATTCAATGCAATCCCTATCAAGCTACCAACAGTATTCTTCACAGAGCTAGAACAAATAATTTCAGAATTTGTATGGAAATACAAAAAACCTCAAATAGCCAAAGCGATCTTGAGAAAGAAGAATGGAACTGGAGGAATCAACCTACCTGACTTCAGGCTCTACTAGCTGTTATTTTTAATGAAGAATGTTATAATAAACATTTTTGTTGAAGTATTGCTTGATCCTTGTCTGAATGGTATAGAAAGTTTCTACCCTTGTCTAGTTCTATTGGCAAAGGTTATGAATGATACTTCCTACTTGGTATCACATTTCTCAATGGACTAGTCAATAAATACACATATAACAATATTTATATTAATCTGTAATTATTTAATTGCTAGAAAAAGTAAACTTTATTCATATACTTAATATTTGTATTTCTTAGCTGTTCATTTACGTGTTCATGCCTTAGCCTATTTTTAAAATACTGATGATAAATTTCTTGAGCTTTGAGTGCACTGAGATAATTATACTCATTAATGGTATGGTTGGTGCATCATCATCATTGGTCTCTGCAAAGTGTGATTCTGTTTCGTTCCTTTGTTTTGGTTTTATGTTTATTTATATATTCCATTCCCTTTGTTTTATTTCCCATCTCCTCCCACAAGGACATCCATTCTAAAGCACTTAATATACTATTTTTTGTTTGTATGTGTTTCTGAATGTTGTCCTTTTGAGCACTTGTAAAGATAGTTTCCATAAATTTTATATGATTCACATTTCATTCTGTTTTAAAATTTGCTAATTCAGTACCATGTTTGTTTGTTTGTTTGCTTTAAATAGAAGAGTCCATGTTGGTGGGTATATACCTAGTTGATTACTTTTGATTTCTGCAAGGTACTCTGTGCTGTTCATTAATCACAGTTTATGAGTCCAGTCTCCCCAGAATGGGCACCCAGAGTGTCTCTAATGTCCTAGCAGGGGGAAAAAAATGCTTTTTCTTTCAATCTCTGTTAAATTTTACTTAGGAATGTAAGTGTTATGTTATTGGATAGGCATATACATTTTTTACTGGGCATTGTTACACGTGTTTGCAAATATTTCCCCTATTCTGTGATTGATTGATTGCTGATTTGGTTGATTGACTATGTAGATGAATCTACCAATTTATTCATAACTCTTTCTGGCCTTGATAGTACTGTTAGAGGGCCATCCCAATCCACCAGACAGAGACCATTTTTCTGTGAGATTTATTTTATAACATTCATAACTGTAATAAATCTGGAATTCGTTTTGCTAAAAGAGGTAGGCTGCTGCTGCTGCTAAGTCGCTTCAGTCGTGTCCGACTCTGTGCGACCCCATAGACGGCAGCCCGCCAGGCTCCCCCGTCCCTGGGATTCTCCAGGCAAGAACACTGGAGTGGGTTGCCATTTCCTTCTCTAATGCATGAAAGTGAAAAGTGAAAGTGAAGTCGCTCAGTTGTGTCCGACTCTTAACGACCCCATGGACTGCAGCCCACCAAGCTCCTCCGCCCATGGGATTTTCCAGGCAAGAGTACTGGAGTGGGTTGCCATTGCCTTCTCTGAAAAAGAGGTATGCTGCTGCTGCTGCTGCTGCTAAGTCGTTTCAGTCGTGTCCGACTCTGTGTGACCCCATAGATGGCAGCCCACCAGGTTCCACCATCCCTGGGATTCTCCAGGCAAGAACACTGGAGTGGGTTGCCATTTCCTTCTCCAATGCATGAAAGTGAAAAGTGAAAGTCAAGTCGCTCAGTCGTGTCCGACTCTTTGCGACCCCATGGACTGCAGCCCACCAGGCTCCTCTGTCCATGGGATTTTCCAGGCAAGAGTACTGGAGTGGGGTGCCATTGCCTTCTCCGGAAAAACAGGTATAGACTTCACTTAATCCTTTTCAAATGTATAACCAATATATCAACTAAATTCATTGAGTAGATATTTCTTTCCACACAGTCTTGAAATGATAAACTTATTTAGTTGTATTTGATCTGACTTTGGACTTGCTCTTCACTTTAATTGATCATTTTATCCTCATGAATAACCAATACTTTTCAATAAATATAGAATTATAGTATAGTTTTTTTCCAACTGGTTGATCAGGATAACTTTTTCTTTAGTATTTTTAAGTTTAGAAATAATTGCTTCTTCTTTTAAATAAAGCTAAAATGTATATAGGAAAATGTTAATGCTCATAATTTCCTACTTTCCAGAAGTTACCAGTTGACATTTTTCCTGTCTCATATAATATATCTAATTTTTTCAAAAGTAGAATTCTAATACACGTCTTATTCTACAACTTTTTCTTCACTGTAAAACATATCATGGACATGTTTTAAGCACAAAAAGACTTTTTATCAGTTATGGTTAGCTAGGTTATGCTTTAGTAATAGGTAGTAAATCATTCCCAAATTTCAGTATTTTCAGAACAAAATAAGCAAATGGTTTATTTTTTCTTCAGTTACCTATTTATTGAAATTGCTTGAGTCTCTTCTCTAAGTTATTGTTAGTCTCCTGGAGCAAATTAAATCTGTTCTGAAGGGTAAGAAAACACAAATTGTGCATAGGCTTCAGCCCAACATAGAAGGTCTGATTTAATTGGTTAAACCAACACATATGGCCATGTCTAACTTCAAAAAGATAAGGAAGTGCAAAGTATATTCCATGCCCAGAAGGTGGACAAATGACATAGTTTTGGGTCCTTCTAAGAAGTACTATTGGAGAAGGCAATGGCACCCACTCCAGTACTCTTGCCTGGAAAATCCCATGGATGGAGGAACCTGGTGGGCTGCAGTCCATGGGGTTGCTAAGAGTCGGACGTGACTGAGTGACTTCACTTTCACTTTTCACTTTCATGCATTGGAGAAGGAAATGGCAACCCACTCCAGTGTTCTTTCGTGGAGAATCCCAGGGACATCGGGGCCTGGTGGGCTGCCGTCTGTGGGGTCACACAGAGTCGGAAACGTCTGAAGTGACTTAGCAGCAGCAGCAGCAGCAAGAAGTACCATAAAACATAGTTTAATCCATGTACAAATATAGCATCATGTTTTCAAACACCCTTTAATGATAAGCATTCAGAATGTTTATTTTTCCTTTGACATACAATACTGTGAGAAATGTAATTTACTTTATGTATCTTTGTACAGAATATATCTGTGGATTAATTTTTTATGTATCCAATATAATTTTTTAAGTTAGATATATTTGATCAAATAATTTTTGCTGAATTACTTCCCAGAGAGGTTAAGGCAGTTCACTACTCAATATCAGTATGTGAGCATGCTCATTTCCTTACATCCATTTCAGCATTAGATATTATCAATATTTTGATATTCGTTTTTGTTTTTTCTTTAATTATCAAAATTTAAAACTAGTAAGGATGAGGATCCATTTACAGGCTTATTAAACATTTATATTTCCTATTATGTGATTTGCCTAATCTTTCAGTTCAGTTCAGTTTAATCGCTCAGTCATGCTCGACTCTTTTTGACCCCATGGACTGCAGCTCGCCAGCCCTCCCTGTCCATCACCAACTCCTGGAGTTTACTCAAACTCATGTCCATTGGGTGGGTGATGCCATCCAACCATCTCATCCTCTGTCGTCCCCTTTCCTCCCGCCTTCAATCTTTCCCAGCATCAGGGTCTTTTCCAATGAGTCAGTTCTTCACATCAGGTGGCCAAAGTGTTGTAGTTTCAGCTTTAGCATCAGTCCTTCCAATGAATATTCAGGACTGATTTCCTTTAGGATGGATCTCCTTGCAGTCCAAGGGACTCTCAAGAGTCTTCTCCAACACCACAGTTCAAAAGCATCAATTCTTTGGCAC
The DNA here is from genome assembly GCF_002263795.3 of Bos taurus. NCBI lineage: Eukaryota > Metazoa > Chordata > Mammalia > Artiodactyla > Bovidae > Bos > Bos taurus. The sequence goes on along the minus strand of NC_037355.1, from coordinate 12,119,063 downwards.
TCAGTTTTCTTTATCCACATCCATATACAACTACTGGAAAAACCATAACTTTGACTAGACCGACCTTTGTCAGCAAAGTAATGTCTCTGCTTTTTAATAAACTGTCTAGGTTGGTCATAACTTTTCTTCCAAGGAGCAACCATCTTTTAAATTCATGGCTACAGTCACAATCTGCAGTGATTTTGGAGCCCCCCCAAAATAAAGTCTGTCACTTTATTTTATAAAGTTCTGAGAATATCTTTAGCCTAATTTAAAATTACAATTAAAACCAAAATTTGTATTGAAGCCAGTAATCTAGGTACCTAAATATACAGTAGAGCTATCAAAACATTTGCTAATTAAGTCTCGAGATATACCCTGAATTTGGCATTGATTTACATCTCCATTGACACCACTTTTGTCTACATCACACATCCCTGCCAATCTCTCAACCTAATTTCCCTGCTCCCAGTTTTTCACACCATAAATTCAATTTTCTCACAGGAGTAAAGATTAAGATAAACAAATGACGTGAAAACCACTGCCTTGCCTAAAATATTTAAATAGTTCCCCAAGTCACGAGTAAAATCCAAACATTTTAACCATGTCCTACATGGTAACTGCATGTATGGTCTAACCTCTGCCTCCACATAGTTGCCTTCATATACTTGAGCCATTATTTTTCTAACTCACTCTAATTCTTTGATTTCTTAAAATAATAGCAAAGAAAATAAAGTTTCATTGCCTCAGAGACTTTTCACATGCTATTCCAACTGAACATTCTTCTCTCCATTTCTCAGCTGATTGGCTCATATTATGCTTCTGTTCCCAGCTAAATTGTCACTGCTTCTGCGATGCCTTCTCAGATAGAGAAGAACAAACTTGGCTCCATTTTGGATCAATTCTTTCATGTTTAAGCCTTGTGCTCTGTTGCCTGTACTTAGTCATGTTGCCTCAGCACCTCTCTAAAATGTTACCTATAGCCTGAAATATATAGGACAGTCCATTCTCGAGGCTCTGACCTTTAAAGGTATAACACTTTTCTATTCATTCTGGAGGCTCTGACCTTTAAAGATATAACACTTTTCTATTCATATAGAGATAAAAAGTTGCAGAAAAAACATCTTGTCTTGTTGGAGGTTTATAGGAACACCGTGACCAGACTTACAAGAACATCTGCAAGAAGAAAGGACTCAGGCATCAAAAATTTGCAACAGCCAGCCACAGCTCCTCCCCTTTTAGTATAAAAGAAATCTGAATTCTAACTTGGGTAACATGGTTCTTCGGGATAACAGTCTGTTACCCTTGCGGTCTGTGGCTTTCTAAATGAAATCACTATTAATTGCACCAATGATTTGCCTCAATTTATTGACCTGCCATGTGGCCAGTAGTATAAGCTTGGTTTCAGTAAAAGTCCTATGTTTTCTTCTGTAATTTTCATGTCAGGTATTTTTGATTATCTCACAATTCTTATTGAGACTGCAATCATTTGTTTACTTGTTGATTTACTCTCTTTAGAGTAAAAAGAGTTTATTCCACTAATACCTAGGTTTTGTGATGGCAAATGACTCCCTTATTCACAAATGCATTTCCAGAGTCTTTATCAGCATTTGACACCAAGTAAATTCTCAATAAATAAATGCTGAATAAGTGAATCAGTGCTTGAGAAGAAACTTTTATAAATATTATGGATATTAGGAATACCAGTTATCTAGATGTTTATCATTTGTTGCACTTTTCTCCTTCCTCCAATAAGTTAATTTAATTTTGCTAATCCAAATACTTTAATTTTATTTTGTCAAATTTGTGAATTTTCTTATGTTTACCCATTCTGATTTTAAAATATTCTCCTATACTAGATCTTTAATCTACCAGGAATTAATGTCTTATGTGAGGCAGAGTTTTGTTCTTTTTTTAATTAATGAGCAATTTCACTTATGCAACCTGTTAAGTTGTTCATCATTACTGTACTCATTGGACTATTACTATATTATTACTATACTCAGAGGACTATTTTGGACTAGATTACAGACTAGATATAAAACAACACAGAGACACATCCCAATGAAGAGAAATTTATATAGCATTATATAAAATTGCATTTATTGAAACTGAAGGCTATATTAACTAAAACTAATGATTATTATTTCTTCAATTATATTTAAAATATTGGATTATATAGTATGTGTGTGTATATATACACATACACATGCACACACACACACACAGATGTTCCTCAACTCACAATAAGGTTTATGTCCCAATAAACCCATCATAACTTGAAAATATTGTAAGTCAAATATGTACCTAATACACCTAACCTAAGAACATCATAGTTTAGCCTACCCTACCGTAAACCTGTTCAGAACAGTTACATTAGCCTATAGTTGCACAAAATCATCTAACACAAAGCCTATTTTATAATAATGTGTTCACTGTCTCATAATTTATTGAGTACTGTACTGGAAGTGAAAAATAGAATGGTTGCTTGGGAACAGAATGATTGTAAATATATTGGTTGCTTCTCCTCTTGAGTATCTCACTACATATCACTTGCCAGGGAAAAGATCAAAATTCAAAGTAAGGTTCTCTACTGAAAGCCATTTCCTTTGTACCATCATAAAGTTAAAAAATAGTAATTTTAACCACAGTAAGTTGGAGACTGTCTATACATGTTTTAAATTTTCTTCTTTTTTCAGATTAATTTTTTATTTTGTCATGTCTCCTTAAACTTTCAGAATATTCTGTTTTTATGTTTTTAATTTTGTAAACCTTTTAAACATTTGAAATATACATTCTTTAAGGCCTTTTTAATATTGGTCTATTTTGTCCAATTTTTAGGCCCTAATTCACCTTCTGGTTGATCTCATGTATTCTCCTTCATGAGAGAGTTTCTGCCAAGATTTGCAATTGTTAACTGCAGTTTTAACCTCTGTAGGAGCTGTTTTCCTGGGAATTATGGTGAATCCTAGGTTGTGGATGCCTAGGACAAAATCTTATTAGCCTCTGCAATACCCCTGTGGGTGTCTGTATAGGATTAGACTTAAAAAAAAATTCTAAATAATTTTAGACTAGGGAAAAGTTGTGAAAATAATGTAAAATGTTTCTGTGTACCTCTTAATATAGCTTCCCTTAATGTAAAGTCTTAATGACTATAATAAAGTTAATAAAATGAATACATTAAGCATTGTATGGTATAGTTTGTACCCAGATTTCACCTGTTTTTCCACTGATGGCTTTTGTTGTTCTAGGATCCTACACACAATTCCACCCAATATTTAATTGTTAGAGTTCCTTACTTCCCTCCAGTCTGTGACAGTTCCTCAGTCTTCCTTATCTTTTATGTCCCTGACAGTTTTGAAAAGCACAGATCAATTATTTTGCAGAATGTCTTCCCATCCAGGTTTGTCTGGTATTTGCTAATGATTAAATTGAGGTTATATATTTTTGACAAGGACATCACAGAAGTGATGCTATTCTATTGTAGGTGCTACATAGAGGAGTTATATGATGTCAATAAAACTTATTACTGCTGATGTTAAACTTGATATAGTGGTTAAAATGGTGTCTGGTTAAAGTGTGTTTGCTAGTCAAATTTATTTAATGCTACTCTAGTTTCTTATCTATTCACAGATACATTTGTACATTGTATTTTTAAGTACATAGGAAATACTTGTGGGAGAAACTATTGACTATGTAAATGTTTCCTCTTAAACTTTCCCCCACTAATTTTAATATTCATCTGTAGATCTTGCCTGCATAAATTAGTGTGGTGGTCTAATGATTTGTTTAAAAAGTGTTTTTCCTTTCATATTTAATATTTGTAATTTTTATATGAGGAAGACTTAACCTTTCTTCCTCATTTATTCCCTGTATCATTTATTTATGTCACTATAGATTCATAGATATTTACTTATTTTTTCTGGAGATCATATTATTTTTTATTTCATAACTCAATTAGTTCCATCTTTGGCCATTGGAGCTATTTCAGGTTAGATTCTGTGCCTTTTCAGTTCAGTTCAGTCGCTCAGTCGTGTCCGATTCTTTGCGACCCCATGAATCGCAGCACGCCAGGCCTCCCTGTCCATCACCAACTCCCGGAGTTCACCCAGACTCACATCCATCGAGTCAATGACATTCCAGGTTCCTGTGCAATATTGCTCTTTATAGCATCGGACCTTGCTTCTATCACCAGTCACATCCACAGTTGGGTATTCTTTTTGCTTTGGCTCCATCCCATCATTCTTTTTGGAGTTATTTCTCCACTGATCTCCAGGAGCATATTGGACACCTACTGACCTGGGGAGTTCCTCTTTCAGTATCCTATCATTTTGCCTTTTCATACTGTTCATGGGGTTCTCAAGGCAAGAATACTGAAATGGTTTGCCATTCCCTGTGCCTTTTACATATACTTTAATCTGTTTTTTTTTAAACTCCTTTTTTTAAAAAACAACAAGCTTTCTGGAACCACAGATAGGCCAGATACTTTCTGTGTCTCAATTTTAGAATCAGTGATTTCTCCAAGCATCCTGGGTTGCTTGTATAGAATGTTATTTAGAAGTCAGTATCTGGGCTCTATGTGTGCTACTTGCTATTGGAGTATCACTGTTTGTAGGCGTTTTCAGTGGAAATAGTGTATGTATACTAACCCATACACTCACACACACACACAGACACGCATGCAAATCTGCGGATATATATATATATATATATATATATATATTTATGTAATATACATATATATCATATAAATATTTGCTTAAAGTTTACAATTCAAAGTTTAGAGACAAATCAGATAGTTCTAAATTTCTCTAAAGGGCAATTAGTCCAAGTTCATGTAACATTTCCCCAAATTTATTTTTTTAATTGAGAAAATCTCTTAATTAGACTTGAACCAATTTAACCAATTTGTTGAAACAGATAAAAAATTCAAAAATTCATTTCTCTTCTCTACTCTTGAATTGTATTTTCCTATCACAAAGACAATGGAGCAGCTAACTGATTTGGGGAATTTATGCTTGATTAGCTTCTCAGGTTGGGGACTGTTGAAACCCTGCCAAATTATCAAGCCCTTAAATGACAGAAGTTTTAAACCTATGCTGACAGTAAAGACCCACTGTGATTTCAGACCCTTTTTAATGGCAGTCTGCCATGAAAGAATTTCATATGTGTCTTTGGTCAGACATTTTGAAAATCCTGCACATAAATACTTAAAAGAGATTAATGTTCAGTGAATTAAGTGAATATTTTTTTGCCTGAAGATCCATATATAAAAAGAAGAAATGAAAGGTAAACTTTTATTCTCACAGGTTTACAAAAAACATTTATGCTCTTTTGTATTATTATTTAGCAAACCTCTTCTCAATGTAATTGCATATTGATTTATTTAGTGTGTCTCATGAAAATGTTATTCTTCTATCTAACATTGAAAACACATGTAGCTCTCCAGCACTACATCTTCCATGCCAATATACTTCTGCTGCTGCTAAGTCGCTTCAGTCGTGTCAGACTCTGTGTGACCCCATAGACGGCAGCCCGCCAGGCTCCACCAACCCTGGGATTCTCCAGGCAAGAATACCGGAGTGGGTGCCATTTCCTTCTCCAATGCATGAAAGTGAAGAATGAAAATGAAGTCGCTCAGTCGTGTTCAACTCTTCACGACCCCATGGACTGACCAGGCTCCTTCGTCCATGGGATTTTCCAGGCAAGAGTACTGGAGTGGGGTGCCATTGCTTTCTCAGATGCCAATACATTAGGACTCTGAAATTTTTCATTTTATCGTCTTTGGTGCTTTTCCTTATCTGGTTCCCTACTCCTTTAGTGACCTTTCCCTTCACTGCCCAGGTGACCTATTATCTTTCAGTCACATTCCCATAACTCTGCAGATCATTATTTAGTCTCCATGCTCTGATATCGCTTTATAGCTTTTTGTTGCTGTTCGGTTGCTAAGTCATGTCCGACCCCATGTCTTTGTGACCCCATGGACTGCAGCACGCCAAGCTTCCCTTTATACGTACCTCATTGTAATACTTATCATGTTCATAATTCTATTTCTCCACAATGTACTGAAGTTTGAGTTCCCTGAAAGCAGAGACTTCCTGTTAATCATGTTTGTATTTTGAATGCCAAGCCACGTGCCACTCATTGTAAGCAAAGCCTGAGTTCTTATGTGGCTGAATTGAAGGGAGGTCATAGACAGAGGTGCCTGAACACTTAATGGTTGGTTTTTTTACTCTGTCCTTAATGATGAATCAAGGTTGGGACATTTGACTCAAATCCCTTATCTTCCTACCTCTACCCTTTTTTCCAGAAGTTCCGAAACTCTAGTTCCTAGGGATGGAATTCTTACACCACATTAAAATGCTGATAGCATGGACCATTCAGATTCTTCCCTCCATTTAAACTTAGTGGTGGCTCTGTAAGAAATACTGTGCTTCTGTGTGAAAGCTAGTTAGAGACTAACTCTGTCTTCTCTTTCCCTTTTACATGAATAGTGGCTAAGGGTGGCATGGGACATCTGTCTCTCTCCATTCTACCTTCTTCTTTAAATGGCAACAGGAGAAAAGAAGTGAAAGACTAAAAGCCAATGTCATTTCAAAACAATATCTATCTGCATTATCTATATTGGTTTAGTATTATCCAAGACTATAAACTGAGATCTTGCAAACCTAGTTATAGAAAGGGGTAAAGCAGATGCCGCCAAGTGAAGTCATCAGGACCTGAACGTATACAGGGAAGAATAGAATAGAAGTTTAGTTACATGTAGAAGACACTCTAACTTTCAGTTCATATTTCTCAAAGCTTTGCTTTACCACCACTTTCGTTACAATTATTCAAGGTGTTTTAAAAATCTAGAGCCTTTGGGAAGGAGGGTGAAGGAGTAGAGACTCATTTAAAAAAAATAGTCATGCTTTTATCACCATCCATTATTATTATGCTTACAGAAGTCTGAAAAATACTGCTGTCTAATCTCACACTTTGTATTTTTTTAATATGCAAAGGGAAATTCTCAGATTGCCTTAAGTGTTTGTGAGAAAATGCTTTCTCTTCCCTAGGTGGGGTGGGGTTTTATAGCTCTAACTCATTACTTCCTGATTTTTTATTTTTATGGGCGTTTTCCATGTCTGCAAAAGTAAACTAGGTCTTACTTATGCTTTTCCAGTTTGGGAAACAAACAACAGAGGTGGTAGAGAGATTTCCTGAATTAATAGTGAAAAGGTGACTTTCTTACTCGCTGGCAAAACCAATACAATATTGTAAAGTAATTAGCCTCCAATTAAAATAAATAAATTTAAATTAAAAATAAATAAATAAAATGATTTCCAAGTAACAAAAAAAATAAGTAAGTATATTATTTCTACTGGTTTTTACAAAATCTTTTGGCTAGGAGTAAGATTTTTTATTTTTCCTTAAAGCTATTCATATCTTCAACTTCAAGGGAAATGTGGGAAATAGTTTGTGTAAATACTGTGTTAGGAGAGTGATCAGCCAACACCCTTTTTTTAACACTGTAATCATCAAAAGACAAGAACTAGATTTTATTTGTTTTCTACCTGCCTGCTGCCCAGTAATTGCTATGTAGTTTACTAGCAATAGTGTCAGGTGTATTTGATGAGATAAATAAATGTGATACTGGAAACTCTAGCCATTTATTCATACTGTGGCACTTGACTTCCTAGACTCTTCAATGACAATTCCATAAATACAACATACATGCCTTTATTTATTGTTGAGACAAAGAAACTTTTGTTTAAGTTCCCAAGGATTAAATTCCAGAATTATGGAAAATGTTTGCTCTCTTTCCTCTCAATCAGGAAGACAGTAAATCGAAAATCATTTGCGGAACCTGCTCGCATTGCTCTTGATAATCCAGTTATGGCAGGTGGCAAATCAGGCAAGTTTCCCAGAGTTTCTGAGAGCTCCACAGCTACAAAGAAATATAAAGCAAGGGAGATTTCCAAGGAAGTTTATTTGAGTGCCAGTTATAATGCTGTGCAAATAAACATCTTTCTACATTATTACCATGTTTAATCATTAACACGTAAGTATAAACTTTGCAGTTAATTACACCTCAGTTCAGAGCTTCAGAAGACCAGTGTTGGCCTTCTTTTATTTTTATCTTTGCTAAGGAGTGCAAAGGAGTGTCTTTGTCTTGCAAAAACTTTTGAACTTTCCTCTCTACTTACTCTCTTGGTGTGGGATGGGGGAAAAACTGCTGAAATCACTTCCTCCTAAAATAAACAAGCCAAAAAAAAAAAAAAGCTGACCAATTTTCCTTACTGTTGGTGCCTCTTCTGGCTTTTCCTCTTTGCTTTGCCAATAAATTTCATAAAAAGGAAAGCATGTTGTCCTTCAAATCTCTCTCCTTGATTTTTCTTTTTTGTACAGAGTGAGTTGTTACGTTTTGTATTTCCTCTGTGTTCATTTTTAAAATTATTTATTTATTTATGGCTGTGCTGGGTGTTCGTTGCTGCACTCAGGCTTTCTCTAGTTGTACTGCACAGGCTTTAAAGTGACAGGTTCAGTAGTTGCTGCATGCAAGCTCTGGAACGCTGGCACATGGGGACTTAATTGCTTGTAGCATGTGGGATCTTCGTCAGTCAGGGATCGAATCCCTGTCCTGTGCATTTGTAGGCAAATTTTTAACCACTGGAACACCAGGGAAAATCAGTGTCAATTTGCGCCACTCTTACTCCTAAAACTTGTGTCTAAGTATCAAATCCAATGACACGCCTTTTCAGCCTTCATCTTTTTTTAATCACTTCTTTCAGCCTGTGACAAGATGGGCCATGTATCTGGTGTTGATTGTTACAGCTGCTGCTGCTGCTAAATCACTTCAGTCGTGTCCGACTCTGTGCGATCCCACAGATGGCAACCCACTATAGGCTTCCCCGTCCCTGGGATTCTCCAGGCAAGAACACTGGAGTGGGTTGCCATTTCCTTCTCCAATGCATGAAAGTGAAAAGTGAAAGTGAAGTCACTCAGTCGTGTCTGACTCTAGTGACCTCATGGACTGCAGCCCACCAGGCTCCTCTGTCCATGGAATCCTCCAGGCAAAAGTACTGGAGTGGGGTGCCATTGCCTTCTCTGGATTGTTACAGCAGTTGCACTCAATGACTCATGACTCCCTCCACTCTCAGGCTTCTGTGATTGTTTTCTTACATTCCCTCAGTGCTTGGTCAAGGGAACCATCAGATACTTGAAAAGGATTTGTTGCAGGGAGATAACTCTCCACTGCTGCTTTCTTAATGTTAAAAACCAAAACACAACAAATCAAATACCCCAGGCTAGCCTCCTGGAGGCTGAGAGAGCACAGAAACAGGGACCGGGTTTTCTTTGCTGTCCTGTCTGAGGACCACATACTCGAATGATCAGTAGCATCCTTCCCAACTGAGCACAGCCCAAGTGCCAATCCATAGAGTCGTGAACAAACACGTGGCTGTTACTCTAAGCAATTAAGTTTGGGAGCAATTTGTTTATCAGACTAGATAGCACCATTCTTTTGGAAACACCATTTCCTTAGCTTAATTTCGTGTTATTTCATGCTCCTGGTTCTTTCTTTTACTCTTTCGGTGATCTCTCTCCCTCTCCTTTTTATTCTTTGTTCTTCAAATGTATTAAGAAATAGGAAGTATTAACTCAGATGGTAAAGAATCTGCCTGCAATGTAGGAGACTCGGGTTGGATCCCTAATTCGGTAAGATCCCCTAGAGCAGAAAATGGCAACCCACTCCCGGATTCTTGCCTGGAAAATCCCATAGACATCTGGGCTATCCCATAGCCTGGCAGGCTACAGTTCATGTGGTCACAAGAAGTCAGACACGACTAAGCAAGTAACACTTTCACACTTCAACTTTAGTGAGGCTAGGTCACAAAACAGAAGTAAAAAGACCTTCAGTATCCAGACCATCAGTATCTCTCTTCCAGATCATCTCTGTGGAAAAGTGCAAATGACCAATGGCTTTTAGGTAGTGAGAAAACCACTCTTCTTTGAGTCCAGAGCTTGTAATCAGAATGGCAGTTGTCAGTATCTGCATTCTGCTTATGAACATTAGATTCTCCTAACAGTCCTTTGGGAAAAAATCACAAAGTTTTCAATGTGTCATCTGTGTGAATTATTGACACTCAATACTGTATCAAGAAAAGGTGAATCATTTGGTTTTTAATTTCCCATATCTATTTTGCATCATTTGTTGCTATTAAGGAGGCAAATATGTCTATATATGTGTGCATAATTCAGAGTTATTTATATAGCCACGGTGAGTCACTATATAGCACATTTAATTACTTATGCAATCTTCTTTATGGTTATTTATGTACCATAGTAAAAGTCAGGGCTTTGTATATTAAAAAAATGGTATAGTGTGGGGGACATATACTTGACTGACAGGATATTTAATTAAACCTGAAGAATATTTCATTCCAGGGGAAGTGATGTGTCACATATTTTACTTCAGTAAAATCAGATAACAAAGATAAATAATATTCTCACAAGTGGACTTGCCTATATATTTGTTCAGAGATGCAGTGAAACTATACTCCTTTGTAAGCACTGGGTCTTCCTTTTGGTTATTATGGTTAGCATTTCTTCCTGATATTATTTTATGCTCAGTTTAAGATATGGAAAGATGACTTTTTGGTTAGTTCACATGAAAATACTTCATGATCTTATAAACATACTAAATGCATCCTGGTATGCCCAGATTTGAGTATTTCCTTAGTTTATTAAGTATGGACAAATTGCTTTTTCCCCCCAAAAGCAAAACAATATTTATTAAATTATAGAATAAGGACATTTTTACATTAATAAAAACTGCTACTCATTTAACTTTTCTCTGATATATGTCTGCCTATAGGATAACAGAAGATGTTTGAGCTGGTACTGCATAAGGAATAGCAAATCAAATAATTTTTAAAAAATATCATTCATCGAATGGGAAGTTTATTTAATTTCCAGTGAATTATTGTGACAAATTTGGGAAAAGGTATTTAGAGAAGTTTACTTGTATGTCCTGAGTTTTTAATGCCTTGAGCATGAAGTCACTCAGAGAGAACTAGATTGATGGTATTTATCATAAGCTAAAAGTAATACAAATGCTTTTTACATGAAATATAGTTTATTTTGCTCAGAGTTGCATGAATGAGACTATGTTGGTTTCTGAGGTCTTGGGACTTGACTTCTTGAGTGTTTTTGTTTCTTTTTTTCTCTAACTAAAGCAAGCTTAAAAAAATTACGTAGTAGAGATCTCAAGGCTTGCATTGGTCACATAGCAAAGTCTTTTTTTGTCGTCCCTGTCTACTGCTGAGCACGTGACTTTCATTTTCATTGAATTTCTTACCTGCTAAGGCTGCTTTTCTTCTTCATTGTAGGACTGGTCGGAATAATTTAATTTCTCCAGAATCATTTTGTGCAGCTATTTTTATTTTGTCAACTTGTTTCTTTGTCTAATTTCAATAGAAACAGTTGGCAATGATACTAGAAATGAAGCTTACATTGACTAATTGTATACTTCTCCCTGCCCGTTTAGATTTGAAATCTAAAGGCCAAGAATAAGAATTAAGAAAGACATGAAAACTTCAGTAGAATTTTAACTTGAGACACAGAATTAGTGATGATCAATGTAAATTCCTGATGTTTAATTTGAGGTGAAACCTAAATTAAAAGGATTACATTAAATGTTCTGTTAAACATGCAGATTTGAATTAGTTTGGATTGTATTCCTTTTCATCTTTATAAAGGAACAATTCTATTGATTATACCAGAAAGCACACAGAAACAAACCCCCAATAATTAGGTGCTTATGAAAATTCTTACAACCATACATCTTGATATTATTTCAAAATTAATTTTCTGATTGTGAAGTATTTTTAAAGAGAAGTAAAAATGTATTTTAGCAGTCATAATGTGACAAAATACCCCTGCTCACTTCTTTTCCCTCAAGAATAAATAAAAATCAAGACTCATTTAATTTCTTAATGTTTACTTCATTTTTAGAAGCTTGATTCAGGGTTATCTTGCTGTGAAGGTGCAAAGTAGTCAGGCTTTGAATAACAATATTATTGTTATTTGAATTGTTATTTGAATAACAATACCTATTGAAACCTAAGTAGTGGGTGCTCTAGCATTTGAGCACGGGTGCCTGGGTTTACATCCTGACTTTCCCCTGTGGTTGTGAGTTGTGAGTTGTGTAGTTGTAGTCTGGTGAGTTACATATCCCCTTAGTCTCTTGACTATTAAGTGAGCTCTGAGTACCAAATCTTAATGACTATGGTATATAGACCAATGCCCATAATGTGATATGTACTATATAACTCATATATTGCTATTATTTCTATTTGTTGTCTATTAATTTTTTAAAAAATATTTATTTATTTGGCTGAGTCATGTCTTAGTTGGGCTTCTCTCAGCCCAGGTGGGCTTCTCTCTAGTTGCAGAGTGTGAGTTCCCCAGTGGCATGTGGGATCTTAGTTCCTCGACCAGGGATTGAACCCACATCCCCTGCATTGGAAGGCGGTTTCTTAACCACGGGACCATCAGGGAAGTCCGTGTCTAACAATTTAAGATGAACTTTTGTAAATGTTAATAGTAAATTTGAAACAACAGTTTATCAACAACTTTGGGTTAATATTCTTGTTTCTTGAGAAAGGAACACAGAAGTGACAGACTGAAGCGGTGGTATGAACTGTGTCGGTCTCCTCTGCATCAAAAAGATCTAAAATACAGTCACATCTCTATTAAATTGAAAAACTGTATTTCCTGTGTGATCACATAAAGGCTTTAGTCACAATTACACAAAGTACAGAAGAGAAGCCACACCTCTAGATAAAACATACGTTAAAGAAATGTGCTGCTTGTTCTTTTCTTGTCATTTTGGATGAGAGAGAAGTGTAGTTTCTATTATATATTATACTTTGCTCTGTAACAAGTTTCAGCAGATAAAGCAATGAAAGAAGGAAAGCTTTAGATGAATTTCAGGGAAAGGAGACTTCTCTTTTAATTCAATTCTCATATGATTAAAAAACTCTCATATAATTAAAAAATTATATATATATATTATATATATAATAACTCATATTATAAAAGTGTGTAAGAGAAAAAAAAGATCAGGTCAGAGTTCTTACTGAAATCCATATTCAAACCACCAAGAGTTATATAAAAATTAATTACCATTTACATTATTTTTGATATTTTTCTTAGTACCTGCACATATATATATATTTGGTCTAGCATATGAGATGAATCCTGTAAGTCTGGCTAGCTGTCAAATAATCAGATTATTGTCAATAGTGATAACCATAGGAACATGACAGTCTTCATACTGAGGATGGCCTGACCTATTCTGTTAAGAAAGGACCTTTGAATTGATAATCTAGCAATGGAAATAGATTTAAGTCTGCGTTAATGTGTTCTGTTGCCCAATATTCTTTTAGACTGATGGTAAAAGTGTCAGTTTCTCTGTTTGCTCTGAGAGATCATGGCTGCAAGGTGCAGTCACAAGTGCTCTATTGACCCAACATTTACTGATTGTGTGAACCCCCAATTTATTCAATGTTAGCAAATGAATGAATACTCAAAACTCAGTCATTAAAAAGATAACACTCTTAGTCTTACTCAATTGCATTTTTTCTACTTTAATTATCTTTGCTAATTTTTTATTACTATAAAACTAAAATTATTTTTTCTTTTTATCAGCTACTTTCCTTATTAATTTTCCTTAAAAATATCTTGACTCAAGCTCAAAGTACACTGACATCTCTCCTGGAGACAATTTTAGAAACAGCTGCAGTTTTATTATAAGAGAAAATTATCCCTAAGTCCTCAAGATATAAGTTTTGTCCTCAGAAGGCAAACTTCATGGAATTGTGATTTTTTTTTCAGTTTTATTTCAGCTTATAGTTGAGTTTTAATTAGCTACAGAAATGGGTTTACACTTTGAGAAGAAGACGTTGACTCTTCTAATTATTTGCAAACTGTTTTACTAAGACTGAATTTCAGTGCTTTCGTGAATAATTCATGTGCTTTTATTCTATGCTGTCAATCATATCATGTCTTTTTATTGAAACAGTATTCACTACTGATAGAAGATAGAAGCAGATTGGCCTAGAAAATACACCGACTCTACAAAAAGAAAAATGCTTATCCTGAAATGAGTGCAATTGTGAATGTTCATTTGTCTCAATTGCATATGAAGTTTCAGTTCAGTTCAGTTCAGTTCAGTCGCTCAGTCGTGACCAACTCTTTGTGACCCCATGAATTGCAGCATGCCAGGCCTCCCTGTCCATCACCAACTCCTGGAGTTCACTCAAACTCACGTCCATCGAGTCAGTGATGCCATCCAGCCATCTCATCCTCTGTCGTCCCCTTTTCCTCCTGCCCCCAATCCCTCCCAGCATCAGTCTTTTCCATGAGTCAACTATTCGTATGAGGTGGCCAAAGTACTAGAGTTTCAGCTCTAGTGTCATTCCTTCCAAAGAACATCCAGGGCTGATCTCCTTTAGAATGGACTGGCTGGATCTCCTTGCAGTCCAAGGGACTCTCAAGAGTCTTCTCCAACACCACAGTTTAAAAGCATCAATTCTTTGGCGCTCAGCCTTCTTCACAGTCCAACTCTCACATCCATACATGACCACTGGAAAAACCATAGCCTTGACTAGATGACCTTTGTTGCCAAAGTATTGTCTCTGCTTTTGAATATACTATCTAGGTTGGTCATAACTTTCCTTCCAAGGAGTAAGCGTCTTTTAATTTCATGGCTGCAGTCACCATCTGCAGTGATTTTGGAACCCCCCAAAATAAAGTCTGACACTGTTTCCACTGTTTCCCCATCTATTTCCTATGAAGTGATGGGACCACATGCCATGATCTTCGTTTTCTGAATGTTGAGCTTTAAGCCAACTTTTCACTCTCCTCTTTCACTTTCATCAAGAGGCATTTTAGTTCCTCTTCACTTTCTGCCATATGGGTGGTGTCATCTGTGTATCTGAGGTTAGTGATATTTCTCCCAGCAATGTTGATTCCAGCTTGTGTTTCGTCCAGTCCAGCGATTCTCATGATGTAGTCTGAATATAAGTTAAATAAGCAGGGTGACAGTAACAGCCTTGACATACTCCTTTTCCTATTTGGAGCCAGTCTGTTGTTCCCTGTCCAGTTCTAACTGTTGCTTCCTGACCTGCATATAGGTTTCTCAAGAGGCAGGTCAGGTGGTCTGGTATTCCCATCTCTTTCAGAATTTTCCACAGTTTATTGTGATCCACACAGTCAAAGGCTTTGGCATAGTCAATAAAACAGAAATACATGTTGTTCTGGAACTCTCTTGCTTTTTTGATGATCCAGCGGATGTTGGCAACTTGATCTCTTGTTCCTCTGCCTTTTCTAAAACCAGCTTGAACATCTGGAAGTTCACGGTTCACATATTGCTGAAGCCTGGCTTGGAGAATTTTGAGCGTTACTTTACTAGCGTGTGAGGTGAGTGCAATTGTGCTATGAAGTTTAGCATGTTCTATATATTACCTTTCTCATTTTCTAATTATTTTGCTCATCAAAAGGGAAAATAATTTTATTACTCTTAAACACTCAATATTTGAAATCTCCCGATACTTGTTTCATTGTTCTACAGTTATTAAGTTATAATGAATTCTTGCATGGGAGGTATGTACCATTTATTCAAGAAATGTTTACTAAATACTCTCTAAGCAAACATCACTGACATGCACATCAAGAAGAAATCTTAAATCCTTAGAGATCTTTAGTCAAAAATCCTTCATTGTTTAGGTGAATATTCTCAAGGTCAGTGGGGTGAAGTGCATTTTTTAGAGCTATAAAGTAGCTCTCTAGTTTGACACACAAGAGCATGACAATAAATGCAAGGAAAGTGTTAGGGTTAGCCTTTGACACAGCAAGGGGAATAGCAAGGAAAGATAAGACAGCCTTCCTCAGTGATCAGTGCAAAAAATAGAGGAAAACAACAGAATGGGAAAGACTAAAGATCTCTTCAAGAAAATTAGAGATATGAAGGGAACATTTCAGGCAAAGATGGGCTCAATAAAGGACAGAAATGGTATGGACCTAACAGAAGCAGAAGATAAGAAGAGGTGGCAAGAATACACAGAAGAACTGTACAGAAAAGATCTTCACGACCCAGATAATCATGATGGTGTGATCACTCACCTAGAGCCAGACATCCTGGAATGTGCAGTCAAGTGGGCCTTAGGAAGCATCACTACGAACAAAGCTAGTGGAGGTTATGCAATCCAGTTGAGTTATTTCAAATCCTAAAAGGTGATGCTGTGAAAGTGCTGCACTCGATATGTCAGCAAATTTGGAAAACTCAGCAGTGGCCACAGAACTGGAAAAGGTCAGTTTTCATTCCAATCCCAAAGAAAGGCAATGCCAAAGAATGCTCAAACTACTGGACAATTGCATTAATCTCACATGATAGCAAGTTAATGCTCAAAATTCTCCAAGCCAGGCTTCAGCAATATGTGAACTGTGAACTTCTAGATGTTCAGGCTGGTTTTAGAAAAGGCAGAGAAGCCAGAGATCAAGTTGCCAACATACTCTGGATCATCTAAAAAGCAATAGAATTCCAGCAAAACATCTATTTCTGCTTTATTGACTATGCCAAAGCCTTTGACTGTGTGAATCACAATAAACTGTGGAAAATTCTTCAAGAAATGGGAATACCAGACCACCTGACCTGCCTTTTGAGAAATCTTTATTCAGGTCAGGAGGCAACAGTTAGAACTGGGCATAGAACAACAGACTGTTTCCTAATAAGAAAAGGAGTATGTCAAGGGTGTATATTGTTACCCTGCTTATTTATCTTATATGCAGAGTACATCGTGAGAAACGCTGGGCTGGAAGAAGCACAAGCTGGAATCAAGATTGCCGGGAGAAATATCAATAACCTCAGATATGCAGATGATACCACCCTTACGGCAGAAAGTGAAGAAGAACTAAAGAGCCTCTTGTTGAAGGTGGAGAGTGAAAAAGTTGGCTTAAAACTCAGCATTCAGAAAACAAAGGTCATGGCATCTGGTCCCATTACTTCATGGCAAATAGATGGAGAAATTGTGGAATCAGTGGAAGACTTTATTTTTTGGGGCTCTAAAATCGCTGCAGATGGTGACAGCAGCCATGAAATAAAAAATGGTTACTCCTTGGAAGAAAAGTTATGACCAACCTAGATAGTATATTAAAAAGCAGAGATATTACTTTGCCAACAAAGGTCTGTCTAGCCAATGCTATGGTTTTTCCAGTGGTCATGTATGGATGTGAGTGTTGGACTATAAAGAAAGCTTAGTGCCATAGAATTGATGCTTTTGAACTGTGGTATTGGAGAAGACTCTTGAGAGTCCCTTGGACAGCAAGCAGATCCAACCAGTCCATCCTAACAGAGATCAGTCCTGAATGTTCGTTGGAAGGACTGATGTTGAAGCTGAAACTCCAATACTTTGGCCACCTGATGTGAAGAACTGACTCATTTGAAAAGACCTTGATGCTGGGAAAGACTGAAGGCAGGAGGAGAAGGGGATGACAGAGGATGAGATGGTTGGATGGCATCACCGACTCAATGAACATGAGTTTGTGTAAACTCTGGGTGTTGGTGATGGACAGGGAGGCCTGGTGTGCTGCAGTCTACGGGGTTGCAAAGAGCCAAACACGACTGAGTGACTGACTGAACTAACTGAACTTGACACATTTTTCTGTCTTTTGCTTTTGTTTATTCAACCACACAGACCTACAAATCAATTACTTCCTGATGTTCTGCTCCAGTTAGCCCGTCCTTTATTACCATCTATCATATCCATGTGATAACTTGAATTTGGTCTGTTTTACTGGTTACTATTACAACTTTTTGCTTATTTTGATTACCTACACTAAATTCCCAGTTGTGTGCTATGTACCCTATGGAGCTTAATGGGGGTGGAGGGAGGAGCTTCACATTTTTGCTCAAGTTTGACCTGTATCTGTTTCCTACCTATTTGTAAGGGCTCAGTTCATGCTTAGGTAAGCTACATATCTCTCTCACTCTTATAATATCTGATGGCCTTTACTGTGAATATGTCTCATGCACTAAAAAGCAGGACTGTATCCAAAATACATTTGGCTCAATCTATAGAAACATAACCACACTACTTTGGTAAAGTACAATAGCCATTTTGAGCTTGTTTCTTCATCTGGATTATTCGAATAAAAAGGCTTATTTTAAAAGGTAAATGGTAGGCTTGAACAATATAACATTTTAAAACCATTTGAGACTACCTACATAGTAGGCAGAATGAAAGTCTATGCTATCATTTGAATTATTACAGTCTTCTATCATTAATTTTATCTTTCTTTATATGACTGCATTATCTCCAAACCTGATCCTAAAATTCTTATATATATATGTTTCTGTATTTTTGCTATTTAAAGTTGGGGGATTGGATATAAAGGACTTTCAATTAATATTTGAAATGAGAATAAAACACTAAATTTCTAATTTTGATATTTCAATTTAAATTTTTCACTTTAACTATCACTTACATCATGAACTGCTTTAACTGAAGCATAATTTGATTTCCCAGCTAAGAAACTAATTTTATGAATATATTTATTCAGGAAAATTTTAATTACATCATTTATATTTTCATATGATTACAGTGACAGAGAATTCTTAGAGCCATAATGACTGCATTTTAGCTGCAGTTCCGACATCAAATAGAGTCTTGGCAACAATGTCTGTGGCTTCGGATAACATTATATTAGCCTCTTGCCAACCCTGTAAGATGTACGTAGGCACTGTTGTGCCTCCTACCCCCTCAAAAGAGGATGTGAGAATAATTAATACTATGCAGTAGTGTATTCATCTTGAATGCCAAGAGGTCTGAGCCAATATCAAAAGTACGTGAGTTTCAGGCTGTTGCCTGCCAGGAATGTGCATCACATAATCTATTTCTAAACTGCAGAGTAGAATTGAGTAGGTGTTTGTTTTTTTAAACTTCTCAGTTTAGGAATTGATCAATATCAGGACCTAAACTATTGTGTCTTAAATGTAGACTTCAGAATAAAAGTTAGTTCCCAGTCCAGTTTTTTCTTTTTTTCATGTCCATATCTCCACATTTTTGCATGAATTCTTTAGGTGAGACTTACACATTCTTTTTCAACTTGAGTGCTGAAAGTACTAAAGTTTATAAAATACTGGAGAAATTATTCAAAACTGTTTTACTTGCTGCTTTTGTTATTCAGAAGTGAAGACAATCCATTTGACTAGATGCTTATCTCATGTCTTCAATTCTAAACAAATTATATTTCAAGTATTTGACAAAAATAATTAGCTAGAGTGTGACACATTACTAAATAAAAACAACTTGTCATCTCTATATCTTGCAAACCAATTAATCTGTTTTAAAAAATAGTATCATGTTTTATGATGTAAAAAGCAATAATATTTTTAACTTTGAAAATATATGCAAAAAGGGATAAATGTAAGATCTCCTAGAGACTTCCCTAGTGATCCAATGGCTAAGACTCTGCACTCCCAATGCTGGGAGCCCAGGTTTAATCCCTGGTCAGGGAACCAGATTCAACATGCCACAACTAAGACCCAGAGAAGCCAAATAAATATATATTCAAAAGAAAATGTAAGATTTCCTTCTCTCTTTCCTTCCTTCAATTCTTATAATAACCTGAAATATAGGTATTAAATCATTTCAATGACAATAATATTAAATTTCAGAAAGGTGGAGTGATAAGCTCAGGGTCTCAGAGCATATTACTGACAAAGTTGATATTTCAATTTTATCTTGTGATAATAGATTGAATTCCTATACTGCCTCATAATTAATGAGTCTTGAAACTTCTTTGCCATTCTCTTGCTATTTACTCATACATCTTTTTTTAAAATTATGTTAATCTGTTTTTAAAGTCATAATATGCTCCACAAATATGAGATGCGATCAAATGTGCTTACTTCTCCTATTCTGTACTACATGTGTGATGTAAGCCTGGGAGGTCAAGGCATTTTCTACTTCTCTATATATCTGCAAAGGAGGGTTAATAACTTCAACACATTTTAATCATCTGTTGAGAAAAAACACAGAACTTGGCACGCTGATAATTGTAACTGTATCATAAACTATTCTGCAATATGTACCTTTTGACTACAAACAAGTTAGTAAACTCTCATAAGGGCTTTTACTCATAATGGAGTGCTGAGTTCAAATCCCAACTGCATTTGGAAGTCAGCTTCTCATCTTTAAGGTTTGTTATCTCCTTTTACAAGTTTTTTTTTAATGTTTATTTTTCCCCACAGTATAGGTCACATTATAACTTATGATTTATTTTCTCAGACTGTAGAATTCTTGAAGTCAAGATCCAGTCTAGCTCATTTTCACCACCAATAGCACTTAATGTAATACGGGTACAGAGTAGGTATTCAATAGATAGTTATTGAACTAAGTAAACACACTTTTATATTATAACGTGTCTCTCAGGAAAGTAAATTCTAAGATCATTGATCTGATAGTCACGCAAGCTCCATTTGCTCAAAAAGCATCCCATTATTATCTGACCTGTACTCTGTAATTTAAAATGATGATGTGATTGTTTCAAGAAAGTGAACGGACAAGGCTGGGCAACACTTCCCATCTCCCAGGTGTTGTGTGCTTTTTTGTGATAACCTCTGTCTCATTGTTTGTCCCATGGTCTGTATGTCCTAAACAACACTATACTCTTTGAGTTTTCTTATTTATTGATGCCTTGTTCTTAATACTGGTTAAATAAAAAAAAATCTCTATTTTTATTGTTGCAGTTAGTTTTTTTTTCAAAACCAAATATATCCTTGAGACATATATCTGGAATGTAAACAAAAGGACCCTAATATAAAAATAATCTGTTCTACATTTAAATCAAGTTCAATATGAATAAGAAAGGAACATGGAGAGAAGTTAAAAAAAGAATTCCTCAACAACACCGAAAACTTCTTCAGCTCTATATTTACATGTGTGCTTATATGCATGTAGGCATACACACACACATTTTTAATCACACGATTATTATTAATTCCAAATATTTTAACTCCAATCTTATCAAGTGATTTTTTTTCTAAATCAAAGTTTATCATAAGAATTCTTAAGGAAGTGATTTTTATTATTCCACTTACGTATTCACCATATAGAACAGGTGGTCAAGGGAAAATGGATAAATTTACCTATTTTGTGTAACAAGACTAAAGCACCACTAAATTGTTGAGTAAATCATAGGCTGACAAAGATTTGATTTGTGAAATCTTGAAAATGTTGAATAACCTTACAATATTGGGGAGCTTCCTGCTACAAACTGTATTGTGCCACTGGGTTTAAGCTTGGTCTCTGAGAGCAAAGGAATTTCAAATACCTCCCATAGATTCATAGAGCTTGTAACAATGACTAATCAGTGAGTATTTTCTGAGACTGCTTATGTTTTTTTAAAACTATCCTCAATAACATTCTTTAATTTTTTAATTTAATCTTTTGGCTGTGCTGCACCAGGCACATGGGATCTTATTTCCCTGACCAGGAATCAAATCTGTACCCCCTATACTGGAAGCACAGAGTTTTAACCACTGGACTGCCAGGGAAGTCCCAATAACAAGCTTTAGATAAGGCTGATTTAGAGTTAAGTCTTGGCTTTCAACTTCATCATTATGTAAATTTAAGTTGATGACTGACTCCCTCATTGCTTTCAACCATAAATTTTGAATAATAGTAACAGTTCACTACTTTGCCAACAAAGGTCCATCTAGTAAAAGCTATGGTTTTTCCAGTAATCATGTGTGGATGTGAGCGTTGGACTATAAAGAAAGCTGAGCACCAAAGAATTGATGTTTTTGAACTGTGGTGTTGGAGAAGATTCTTGAGAGTCCTTTGGACTACAAGGAGATCCAACCAGTCCATCCTAAAGAAGATCAATCCTGAATATTCATTGGAAAGACTGATGTTAAAGCTGAAATTCCAATATTTTGGCCACCTGATGCAAAGAACTGACTCATTGGAAAAGACCCTGATACTGGGAAAGATTGAAGGTGGGAGAAGAGGACGACAGAGGATGAGATGGTTGGATGGTATCACTGACTCAATGGACATAAGTTTGAGTAAACTCCAGGGGTTGGTCATGGACAGGGAGGCCTGGCGTGCTGCAGTCCATGGGGTCCCAAAGTGTCAGACATGACTGAACAACTGAAATGAACTGAACAATTCACTTTGTTTTTGAAAGGGTTGCTGCTAATGTATATGATTCATTCAACAAGTGACCTACAAATGATAGAAACAGAAGGCCTGAAATTTCTCCCAGGGCACCTTTAGAAAACTGGATCATGTTCAGTCACCTACCATGCAAGATATGGGTGGCATCACTGACTCAATGGACCTGAGTTTGAGCAAGCTCCTGGGAGATAGTGAAGGACAGGGAAGCCTGGTGTGCTGCAGTTCATGGGGTCATAAAGAGTTGAACATGACTGAGTGACTGAACAATAACAAGATATTATATAGATGAATTCTAATGTGCAAATTCTAAGCTGTTAACCATAACAGTTATCTGTGATATGCTGATAATTACTTGAACAGGATTTCAAAAAGAGTGAAAGGATCCTTCTGAGATATTTGAGAAGACTTCATGGAAGAAGGGTTTTGAAAATAAACATTATTTAGAAGTCTGGAAAAAAGAGGAGAAAAATTCAGCAAGAGAACTACATAAACAAAGTTACAAACAAAAGGGACAAACATGAGATTTTCCCCCCAAGCATTTAGAGAATTGGCTTTAGAAGTGCAGAGAAACACAGGAGATAGCAGAAAATATTTTGACAGATATGCTAGGGTCATATTACAAAGGGTATTGAATGTGGAAAAAAAACACAGGAGTTAATTTTAACATCTCAAACAAAATGAATAAAATTTTTAGATGAGTGAAATATCATGATAAATAAAAATTATATTAATGAAAATTAGAAAGAGGAGACTATAGTCATCTCTTTGAGACCCCATGGACTATAGCCCATCAGGCTCTTCTGTCTGTTGAATTCTTCAGGCAGAAATACTAGAGTGGGTTGCCATCCCCTTCTCCAGGTTATCTTTCCAACCCAGTGTTCGCACCTGGGTTTCCTGCATTGCAGGCAGATCCTATACCATTTGAGCCACTGGAGGCTCAATACAGCCATGGAGGGGACTCAGGAATAGAAGAAGTAATGATGCAGCTGACTGGAGGGAGAAAAGGAAGAGGGACAGGAAGTGCTTGATTTTATTCATATTTATTTGAAAAAGCAGCAGAACTTATAAGTGAAAACAGCCAGTAGGAAGGAGAAGAGATGCAGGTTTCAGTGGCATCTTAATGTTTTAGAATTAACAGTTATCTTACAGATAACTAATCATCATTGGCAAATGAAAAACTGAGAGCCAGAGAAGTTGAGAAATTCGTTTGTGAATTGAATTTGCAGATCTGTTCCAGTCTTGATCTAGTATCATTTCCATCATAATGACATCTTCAGATCAGATCAGTCGCTCAGTCATGTCTGACTCTTTACGACCCCATGAATTGCAGCACGCCAGGCCTCCCTGTCCATCACCAACTCCTGGAGTTCACTGAGAGTCACGTCCATCGAGTCAGTGATGCCATCCAGCCATCTCATCCTCTGTCGTCCCCTTCTCCTCCTGCCCCCAATCCCTCCCAGCATCAGAGTCTTTTCCAATGACATCTTAGCAGTGAGAATGAATGGAGTCCCCAGAGAAGACTTAGATTGTCTAGAGAAGAACTCAGGAAGCTTAAATATGTGGAATGCAAGTGCAGAGAAAGAGAAAAGAGGGATATCAGTCAGTAAGGAAAATCACAGGAGTGGGTCAGAGATAGAAGGGAAATCATTACATCCTAGTTCATCTGAATTGAGGGAGAAAAATATAAGATGGTGTTCTGTTGATTCAGTATTTAAAGAGAAGGATGGCAAATAGAAGCTATTCTATTTGGCAATAGGAAAATTGGCAGACACCTGAGTAAATGAGATTATAAGTGAAGCAGGGAGAAATAAATTAGAGAGGAATTTTCAAGAGGCTTGGAAAAAGGATAGCAGAATGACACTGGTTTATTTATTTCATAATAAAGGAAGTATAGACAAATTTGAAGACAGAGACAAAGGATCTACATTAGTGAGACAGTTCACATTAGCCAGTTGTGGATAGCTATGGGAATAGATGTATTCGAGGATGAGAATAAAGAACTTTAAAACACAATAGGTTAGCTTTAGCCATAAAAAGGGGTTATTTTTTTCAAGATTAAAAGGAGAGATAAAAGCATATATAAGTTACAGAAACACAAATGTTAAACTAGAAATAAAGATAAAAGTGAACACATACCAAATTTATATCTTTATTGATTGGTCTGTTTGGAGTAAAAGTCAAACTCACTTACACATAAATAATAAGACCATGAGGGATGAATGAATTATTTCAGAAAGAGTGGAATTTCTGCAGAAGTTGGCATATGAGGAGAATTAAGGAGATTAATAAGGATATTATATTAGAAATGTTTTAGGGTATGAACGACAAAATAGCTAGCAGTGGCTTAAGACATTTAAATATCTCCCATTACAAGAAGTGTAGACGTAGGTATTTTCAAAATTGTCTCAGCAACTCAGTAATATCAAAGAATATTGGGTCAGCTTCTCTAGATTTCTCTTGGCTTTTTGGCTATGGTCAAATGATCACATCTTCATATGACAACAAGTAGGGTGAAAGGAAGAGATAGTGAAAATAGAAAATCTCCTCATGCTTCCCTGCTGGCTCAGTTGGTAAAGAATCTGCCTGCAGTGCTGGAGACCCAGGTTCAATCCCTGGGTTGGGAAGATCCCCTGGAGACGGGAATGGCAACCCACTCCAAAATTCTTGAATGGAGAATTCCATGGACAGAGGAGCCTGGCGGGCCACAGTCCATGGGTTGCAAAGAGTTGGACACGACAGAGTGACTAACACACACATCTGTAGATTTCTCTTGGCTTTTCAACTATGGTCCAATGATCATATCTTCATATAACAACAAGTAAGGTGAAAGGAAGAGACAGTGAAAATAGAAAATCTCCTCATACATTTTTCTCTTTTAATATGAAACAAAATTATGTGAAGCTGATTTTATTTACATCTTGTGAAAGAATCCAGGTGAAAAGAACGAGTGAACAAAGTCTGATCTCTCTTACTTCCTTAAGTGGTCTATATTATATATGATGATTGCAGTTATTTTTTAGTGACTGTACTGCTTTTAATTACAAAAACCTATTGATAATGTCTGAAGCACGGTACAAATAACCTTGCTTGATCAGGGTTGCCTCATCACTACTTTGAGTATTATTTAGTGTCAAATACCAAGAATGAACACCATAATATCATGCCAAAAAGTATTTTATTTAAAAAGACTTTGCATCTTTTCAAACTGTAGGACTGTAGTATTCCATCCACTAATACACACTAAGTCACTTCAATTATGTCCGATTCTTTGAGACCCTATGGACTGTAGCTCTCCAGGATCCTGTGTCCGTCGAATTCTTCAGGCAAAAATACTGGAGTGGGTTGCCATGCCCTTCTCCAGGGAATCTTCCACCCTGAGGGATCAAACTCACTAATCTAATGACCAAATACAAATTTTCACCTGTGACCTGTATTATGCCAAATGTTATAGCATGAATTGTTAAAAAAAAAAAAAACACAACACATATGGGAAGGAGTAAAAAGTTCATAGTGCCAGTCTAATTTTGGATGGAGAAAGGATCATAGGTGTCTTCTTTCATATTGAGTAAGGTGTATGAATAGCTAACTGATAAAAAGTACAGTATTTTCATATGCTAATTCACAAAACAAGTCATAGAAACTTTAAGAAGATTGAAATTATACCAAGCATTTTTCTGGTCCCAATGGTATGAAACTAGAATCAATTACAAGAAGAAAACTGAAAAGCTCATAAATATGTGGAAATTAAGCAACATGCTACTGAAAAAAATGGGCCAAAGAATAAATAA
Organism: Bos taurus; assembly: GCF_002263795.3. Classification (NCBI taxonomy): domain Eukaryota; kingdom Metazoa; phylum Chordata; class Mammalia; order Artiodactyla; family Bovidae; genus Bos; species Bos taurus. The sequence continues at coordinate 12,093,070 of NC_037355.1, read as the reverse complement.
ATAAAAGTATATTGAGACAAATGAAATCAGAAGTACTACATATCAATACTTATAGGATGCAGCAGAAAATAGTCCTAAGAGGTAAGTTCATAACAGTAAATTTCTACATTAAGAAAACAACTGTGGCGGATTCATTTTGATATTTGGCAAAACCAATACAATATTGTAAAGTTTAAAAAAAAAAAAAAAAAAGAAAGAAAACAAAAGAGCTCAAATAAACTACCTAACTTTATAACTCAAGAAACTAGAAAAAGAACAAATGAAACTCCAAATTAATAAAAGGAAGGAAGAAAATATCGAAGATTAGAGCAGAAATAAATTGGACAAGAGGCAAAAAAGACAATAGAAAGGACGCATTAAACTAAGAGCTTGGTTTTTTGAAAAGATAAACATTACAACTGATATCACAGAGATACAAAGGATCTTAAGAGACCGTCACGAACAATTATTGGTCAACAAACTGGGCCATCTGGAAGACATGAGTGAATTTCTAGAAACATATAATCTACCAAGACTGAGTCATGAAGAAACAGAAAATATGTATAGACCATTTATTAGTAAGGAGTTTGAATCAGTGATCAAAAACCCCTGAACAGCAAAAAAAGCCCCACACCAGATTACTTCACTAGTGGAGTCTACAAACAATTAAAGGAGAATCAACACCATCCCTAAAATTCTTCTAAAAATATAAAATAGTAGGGAACATGTCAAAATTCATTTTAGAAGGCCAGCATTACCATGATATCAAAGACAGCCAAAGATTCTATTTGAAAATAAAATTACAGGCAAATATCCCTTTTGAACATGGATGCAAAAATCATCATTAACATATTAACAAAATGACTTCAACAATACATTAAAAGGATCATATACCATGATAATAGGGGAATTTATTCTACAGGTGCAAGGATGGTTTGACATTCACAAGTCAATTAATATAATAAACCGCATTAACAAAATAAATGATAAAAAAAATCATATGATCACCTCAATAGATGCAAAAAACAATTTGACAAAGTTCAATATCATTTAATGAAAAAAACTCTCAACAAAATGAGAATAGAGGGAATAAAAGTTCAATAGAATAAAGGCCATTTAGGACAAGCCTGCAACTAACTTCATATTGAATGGTGAGAAACTGAAAGCTTTTCCTCTAAGATGAGGAACAAGAGGATGCTCATTCTCACCACTTTTATTCAAGATAGTTCTGGAAGTCACAGCCAGAGGAATTAGGCAAGAAAAAAAGCCATCTAAATCAAAAACAAAGATGCAAAACTGTTTCTATTTGCAGATGACATGATATTATGTACACTAAACACTGAAGAGTACAAAAAAAAAAAAAAAAGAAAACACCCTGTTAGAACTATTAAATTCAAAAAAATAGAAATCATTCCAAGCATTTTTTCTGACCACAATGCAGTAAGATTAGATCTCAATTACAGGAGAAAAACTATTAAAAATTCCAACATATGGAGGCTGAACAACATGCTGCTGAATAACCAACAAATCACAGAAGAAATCAAAAAAGAAATCAAAATTTGCATAGAAACGAATGAAAATGAAAACACAACAACCCAAAACCTGTGGGACACAGTAAAAGCAGTCCTAAGGGGAAAGTTCATAGCAATACAGGCACACCTCAAGAAACAAGAAAAAAGTCAAATAAATAACCTAACTCTACACCTAAAGCAACTAGAAAAGGAAGAAATGAAGAACCCCAGGGTTAGTAGAAGGAAAGAAATCTTAAAAATTAGAGCAAAAATAAATGCAAAAGAAACAAAAGAGACCATAGCAAAAATCAACAAAGCCAAAAGCTGGTTCTTTGAAAGGATAAATAAAATTGACAAACCATTAGCCAGACTCATCAAGAAACAAAGGGAGAAAAATCAAATCAACAAAATTAGAAACGAAAATGGAGAGATCACAACAGACAACACAGAAATACAAAGGATCATAAGAGACTACTATCAACAATTATATGCCAATAAAATGGACAACGTGGAAGAAATGGACAAATTCTTAGAAAAGTACAACTTTCTCAAACTGGACCAGGAAGAAATAGAAAATCTTAACAGACCCATCACAAGCACGGAAATTGAAACTGTAATCAAAAATCTTCCAGCAAACAAAAGCCCAGGTCCAGACGGCTTCACAGCTGAATTCTACCAAAAATTTAGAGAAGAGCTAACACCTATCCTGCTCAAACTCTTCCAGAAAATTGCAGAGGAAGGTAAACTTCCAAACTCATTCTATGAGGCCACCATCACCCTAATACCAAAACCTGACAAAGATCCCACAAAAAAAGAAAACTACAGGCCAATATCACTGATGAACATAGATGCAAAAATCCTTAACAAAATTCTAGCAATCAGAATCCAACAACACATTAAAAAGATCATACACCATGATCAAGTGGGCTTTATCCCAGGGATGCAAGGATTCTTCAATATCCGCAAATCAATCAATGTAATACACCACATTAACAAATTGAAAAATAAAAACCATATGATTATCTCAATAGATGCAGAGAAAGCCTTTGACAAAATTCAACATCCATTTATGATAAAAACTCTCCAGAAAGCAGGAATAGAAGGAACATACCTCAACATAATAAAAGCTATATATGACAAACCCACAGCAAACATTATCCTCAATGGTGAAAAATTGAAAGCATTTCCTCTAAAGTCAGGAACAAGACAAGGGTGCCCACTTTCACCATTACTATTCAACATAGTTTTGGAAGTTTTGGCCACAGCAATCAGAGCAGAAAAAGAAATAAAAGGAATCCAAATTGGAAAAGAAGAAGTAAAACTCTATTTGCAGATGACATGATCCTCTACATAGAAAACCCTAAAGATTCCACCAGAAAATTACTAGAAATAATCAATGACTATAGTAAAGTTGCAGGATATAAAATCAATACACAGAAATCCCTTGCATTCCTATACACTAATAATGAGAAAACAGAAAGAGAAATTAAGGAAACAATTCCATTCACCATTGCAACAGAAAGAATAAAATACTTAGGAATATATCTACCTAAAGAAACTAAAGACCTATATATAGAAAACTATAAAACACTGGTGAAAGAAATCAAAGAGGACACTAATGCATGGAGAAATATACCATGTTCATGGATTGGAAGAATCAATATAGTGAAAATGAGTATACTACCCAAAGCAATTTAGAGATTCAACGCAATCCCTATCAAGCTACCAACAGTATTCTTCACAGAGCTAGAACAAATAATTTCACAATTTGTATGGAAATACAAAAAACCTCGAATAGCCAAAGCGATCTTGAGAAAGAAGAATGGAACTGGAGGAATCAACCTATCTGACTTCAGGCTCTACTACAAAGCCACAGTTATCAAGACAGTATGGTACTGGCACAAAGACAGAAATATTGATCAATGGAATAAAATAGAAAGCCCAGAGATAAATCCACGCACATATGGACACCTTATCTTTGACAAAGGAGGCAAGAATATACAATGGATTAAAGACAATCTCTTTAACACGTGGTGCTGGGAAATCTGGTCAACCACTTGTAAAAGAATGAAACCAGACCACTTTCTAACACCATACACAAAAATAAACTCAAAATGGATTAAAGATCTAAACGTAAGACCAGAAACTATAAAACTCCTAGAGGAGAACATAGGCAAAACACTCTCCGACATACATCACAGCAGGATCCTCTATGACCCACCTCCCAGAATATTGGAAATAAAAGCAAAAATAAACAAATGGGACCTAATTAACCTTAAAAGCTTCTGTACATCAAAGGAAACTATTAGCAAGGTGAAAAGACAGCCTTCAGAATGGGAGAAAATAATAGCAAATGAAGCAACTGACAAACAACTAATCTCAAAAATATACAAGCAACTCCTACAGCTCAAATCCAGAAAAATAAACGACCCAATCAAAAAATGGGCCAAAGATCTAAATAGACATTTCTCCAAAGAAGACATACAGATGGCTAACAAACACATGAAACGATGCTCAACATCACTCATTATCAGAGAAATGCAAATCAAAACCACTATGAAGTACCATTTCACACCAGTCAGAATGGCTGCGATCCAAAAGTCTACAAATAATAAATGCTGGAGAGGGTGTGGAGAAAAGGGAACCCTCTTACACTGTTGGTGGGAATGCAAACTAGTACAGCCACTATGGAGAACAGTGTGGAGATTCCTTAAAAAACTGGAACTAGAACTGCCTTATGATCCAGCAATGCCACTGCTGGGCATACACACTGAGGAAACCAGAAGGGAAAGAGACACGTGTACCCCAATGTTCATCGCAGCACTGTTTATAATAGCCAGGACATGGAAGCAAGCTAGATGTCCATCAGCAGATGAATGGATAAGCAAGCTGTGGTACATATACACAATGGAGTATTACTCAGCCATTAAAAAGAATACATTTGAATCAGTTCTAATGAGGTGGATGAAACTGGAGCCTATTATACAGAGTGAAGTAAGCCAGAAGGAAAAACATAAATACAGTATACTAACGCATATATATGGAATTTAGAAAGATGGTAACAATAACCCGGTGTACGAGACAGCAAAAGAGACACTGGTGTATGGAACAGTCTTACGGACTCTGTGGGAGAGGGAGAGGGTGGGAAGATTTGGGAGAATGGCATTGAAACATGTAAAATATCATGTAAGAAACGAGTTGCCAGTCCAGGTTCAATGCACGATACTGGATGCTTGGGGCTAGTGCACTGGGACGACCCAGAGGGATGGTATGGGGAGGGAGGAGGGAGGAGGGTTCAGGATGGGGAACACATGTATACCTGTGGCGGATTCATTTTGATATTTGGCAAAACTAATACAATTATGTAAAGTTTAAAAATAAAATAAAATTAGAAAAAAAAATAAACAGAAAAAAAAAGAGAACTATTAAACAAATTCAGTAAAGTTTCTGGATAAAAAAATCACTATACAAAAAATAGTTATGTTTCTATACACTAATAGCAAGCTATCATAAAGAGAATATTCTTTAAATCCCATTTACAACCATATCAAAAAGAATAAAATACCAAGGAACAAATTTAAACAAGAGTGAAAGACATGTACACTGAAAACTATAAAATAGTAATGAAAGGTACTGAAGAAGATACAAATAAGTGAAGAGATATTCCATGCTCATGGATTGGAAGAATGTAGTATCGTTAAAATGGTCATGCTACTCAAAGCAACCTAAAGATATTATGCAATCCTTCTCAAAATTATAATGGCTTGTTGTACAAAATACAACAAAAATTCATAAAATTGTATGGAACCACAAAAACTCTTGAACATCCAAAACAATCCTGACAAAAAATAAACCTTAAGACATAACACTTTTTGATTTCAAGCTATGTTACAAAACTCTAGGAATCAAAATAGTATGATACTGGCATAAAAAAAACACAGGCATAGATGATGGAACAAAATGAAGATCCCGTAGATAAATTCATGCTTATATAGTCAACCAATATTCGACAAAGAATCCAAGAACTCTCAACTGAGAAAAGATAGTCTTCAATTAATGTTGAATGGAAAACTGGACAACCACATGCAAAAGAATGAAACTGGACTCTGATTTTATAGCATACAAAAAGTCAACTCAAAATGGATTAAAGATTTAAATATACCTGAAATGATAAACCTCATAGAAGAAAGTAGGGGGTAACCTTCTCAGCATTCATCTTGACAATAATCTTTTATATTTGATACTAAAACCAAAGACACAAAAGCAAAAATAAACAAGTGATAATATATCATACTAAAAATCTTCTGCATAGCAAAGGAAACCACCAACAAAATGAAAAGGCAGCCTACTGAATGGGAGAAATATTTGTAAATTGCATGTCTTATAAAGGCTTAAAATCTAAATGTATAAAAATTCATTCAACTCAGTAGCACATAAAACAAACCATATGATTAAAACATAGGCAGAGGAACTAAAAGACATTCATCCAACGAAGATATCCAAATTGTCAGCAGGTACATGAAAAGACACTCAACATCACTAAGCCTCAGAAATGAAAATCAAAACCGCAATGAGATATCACCTCACATCTATAAGAATGGCAATTATCAAAAAGACAAGAGATAACAAATGCTAGTGAGGATGCGGAGAAAAGGGAACCTTTGTACATTGTTGATGGGAATGTAAATTGGTGAGTCCACTATGGAAAACAGCATGGACTTACCTCAAAAAATTAAAAATGAATTACCATAGGATCCAGCAAATCCACAAAGATACAAAACCACTAATTCTGTACACTCTCACTTACTGCAGCATGATTTACAATAAAGAAGACATGGAAAACTTAATCCATTAACTGATGAATGAATAAAGAAGATGTAGTGTATATGTGTATATACATATATACATAGTCAGTGATAAACAAGTGCTGTATTGTGCAACACAATGGATAGACTTTGAGGTGATTATGCTAAGTGAAGTAACCAGACAGAGTAAGACAAATAATGTATCGCCTCACATATATGTGAAATTAAAAAACAAAACAAAACATAGAAACAGAACAGATTGAGTTGCCAGATGCAGGAGGTGAGAATGAGGGTAAGAGAATTGGGTAAAGGTGGTCAAAAGATACAACTTTCTGGTTATAAGATAAATAAGCCCTGGGATTTATAGCATGGTTATTATAATTCACAAGACTGTATTGTATATTTGAAATTTGCTAAGTTTATCTTTAAAATGCTCATCACCAGAAAAAATGCAACTTATTTGAGGTGAAAAATGTTAATAACTTACTGTGGTAATCATTTCACAATATATGCATATATCAAATCAGTGGGTTGTGCATCTAAAACTAATACGAAGGTGTATGTCTATTATATCTCAATAAAACTGGGAATAAAAAGGAAATTCCAGGAAACAGTATCCTGTATCTGTTAGTATGTAGCTCAGTAAACTTGAGCCTGTTGTTTAGTCTCTCAAAAAAAAAAAAAAAATAAAACATTTAAATATACCATTCAAATAATAGTATGGCACACACCCCAAACCAGGCAACCTTCCCTTAATTTTAAAAGTGAGAAAACATTTTGTGATTGGAGTTCTTTCTATCTGTAGAATGATAATCACAGGAAAACTTTAAAGAGTAGGCATGTTGCATTGATTTAAAAGTGTCTTGAAAGATACATAATCTTTTTAAAAAAAAATTGGTACTATTTAGATCCTCTAATAGGAAAAGAAGTTTCCAGGTATCATTTAACATGAGATTGGTGAATTTTGTCAAAAATTATAAAATCACAAATGAACCTAAACATACCGCATTAATTTATTTGAATACCTGAACAAACAGCTTTGATCAGATCTTTTCTGAGTTTTTTTACATTTCTTTTAAATGACATATGGCAAGATTCAGCACGTTATCATACCACCACAATCCATGTGAAAGATCGAGTAGTATTAACTTTGTACAAAGATAAGTAATTAGATAATTATTTATCTAATTATGCAGATTGTTTATGCAGATTCTGTCACAGAAGGGAAGCAATACTGTACAATGAACAATGTATATACTAATATATGTTGAATAGGGGCCTCTGGGTTAATATGGATCTGGATTCCTGAAAGAGCTCTACCTCTGTGTAAACTTCCATCAGTGATTAGACTCTCTGACTTTTAGTTTCTTTATGTATAATATATTGACGTGAGAGTTGGACCATAAAGAAGTCTGAGCACCAAAGAATTGATGCTTTCAAACTGTGGTGCTGGAGAAGAATCTTGAGAGTCCCTTGGGCAGCAAGATCCAACCAGTGAATCCTAAAGGAAATAAATCCTAAATATTCATTGGAAGGACTGATGCTGAAGCTGAAACTCCAATACTTTGGCCATCTGATGCGAAGAGTCAACTCATTGGGAAAGACCTTGATGCTGGGAAAGATTGAGGGCCAGAGGAGAAGCGGCTGACAGAGGATGAGATGGTTGGATGGCATCACTGACTTAATGGACATGACTTTGAGCAGACTCTGGGAAGTAGTGAAAGACAGGGAAGCCTGGCATGCTGCACTCCAAGGGGTTACAAAGGTAGGACATGACTAAGCTACAGAAAAACAACAACATGTGTAATATGGGAATAATCACATTAAGTGAGACGGTACATACTTTTCATGGGGCTGGCCATGTTCTAAGTAATCAGTAATTGTGAACTACGAATGATATAGCTTTTACACATACTAAAGGTCTTTTTGTATTTTTTTTTTAATATTTACTCAAAAGAGTTGGAAATAGCTTCCATAAGAGTCCATATTTCTCTTATATGGAAAATTAATGTAAGATGTCAGTAATAAAAGAAACAACATAAAAATTCCCCTGTGTCATGTAACTATAGGGTATTTCTGGAAGAAAGCTGACCTACCTAATCAGCTATTACAAAACAGTTGACCTGTTAAGGCAGGGCCAGATAGGAGCTTGATTCAATACTCCCTACTTTACTGCAAAATCAAATCTGATATGTCCTCAGTTCATGTTTTTTATTTTTTTCATAGTTTTCCAGGGCCCCTTTTTGTTCAATCCCCATTGCCCATGGAGGGGAGTAGGTGGGAATGTTCTGATTTCTACCACCATAGATTGGTTTTGCTTGTTCTGAGCTTTATATAAGTATATGTTTCATGCCCTTTAATGTTTGATTGGGTTCTTTCACTCAGCATACTAATTTTGAATTTCATCCCTGTTACTGTGTTTATTAGATTAAAACAAACAAACAAGCTACTTTTACTGTACATAAAAGTTTTAAGGATAGTTCAAAGAATTTCTGTAAAACCATTCACCCAAATTGCCAATTGTCAGTGTTTTACCACATTTGTTTTCTCTTTCTGAGCCACTTGAGTTGAGCTGCAGAAGTTATGCCTCTTTACCCCTAAATATTTCCATTATATTGCCTGAAGATATCAGAACATCAGTGCACTTAGCAAAGTCAGAAAATCCACATGAAGATAATACTAACATCTAATCTAGACACCTTATTGAAATTCTATCATATTTGCCAACATTTTCCTTTATAGGGAAAACATGATTTTTGGTTCAAGATCCAATCTAGGATCATGTATTGTGTTTACTTTTCAGGTCTCTTTGGGATTATTTAGTTAGGAACAGTTTCTTGGTCTGAATTTGTCTTTCATAGTCTTGATATTTTTGAAGAGCATTTTGTCCTTGAATTTGGGTTGTCTGATATTTCCTCATTATTAAATTCAGGCTATGCTTTATTTGGCAGAAATGTCATGGGGATGATGCTGTATCCTCAGTACCTCCTATCAAGAGGCTCATGATGTCATTTTGCTCCATTAGTTGTGACACTTACATCAGATACCTGGCTAAGTTGGGGTCTGTCCGTTTTTTCTTCTACAAAAGTATTAGCTTTCACTTTGTTATTAAGAAATATTTTGAAGAGGGTTAATTTACTTCATTAAAATAAAAATGCTGAGTCATCTTTCCTTCTACGGCTACACCACAGTTTGTTAATTTATGTGCCTTGTTAATGGGAATGAAGTTTCCAGGTTTGTGCTACTATGAATAAAACTGCTATGAACATTCTACAGCAGCTGTTTTTGTAGACCTGCATTTCTGTTCCTGTTGTGTAGATGCTAGGAGTGAAATTGCAGGGGTATCCAGTAGAGATAAGGGTAATTAAAAAACAAAACAAAAGAAAAACACAAAAAAACAGAAAGCTTTCCAAGATGGTAAAATTGTTCCCACTGTTCCAAATCTTGCCAATATTTGGCATAGACTTCTTTTTACAATTTGAGCCATTTGAGTGGGAGGCAAATGGCATCTCATTTTGATTTTTATTTTGATTTCCCTGATGACTAATACTGGACATAATTTAATGTGCTTATTGGCCATGCATATATCTTCTTTTGTGAAGTATCTTTTGAAAGTATATTTTGCCCACTTAATATAGTGAGTGAAAGTCGCTCAGTCCTGTCTGACTCTTTGTGACCCCATCGACTATACCGTCCACAGAATTCTCCAAGCCAGAATACTGGAGTGGGTAGCTTTTCCCTTCTTCAAGGGATATTTCCAACCCAGGGATAGAACCCACGTCTCCCACATTGCAGGCAGAGCAAACTCTTTATCAGCTGAGCCACAAGGGAAGCCCCACTTAATATAGGGCTTTATTTATTTATTATTGTTTTGTAGTAAATTTCTTTGCATATTCTAGATATGCTTCTTTCTTTTATTATTCTTTTTTTATGGATTATTTATTTATTCTGGACACCTGTCCTTTGCTATATGTATTGATGGCAAAGATTTTCTTCCAGCTTTGTGCTTGCCATTTCATTTCTTAAAATGGTATCTTTATATTTGTAAAAGTCCTGATTTTAATGAAACCCAATTTTCGTTAAAAATTATGGCTAATAGTTTATTCATACTAAGAATTTCTTTCCAAAACTCAAATTTGCGAAGATGTTTTTCAATGTCTTCTAAAGCTTTGTAGCTTTGGCATTAGCTTATCTCCTACCACAACTGCCATAAAATATGCTGCGCTCACACCAGACTGCCAATGGTCTTTAGGTGGCTTAGGTGTTTAATTCATTTGTTAGATTGGCACATGCTGCAACTTCCATTGTCTTGTAAACTCTTACTCATCTTTAAATCTGCTCTCTGTTCATGTTATTTTAACTTTCTTAAGATAGATTTACCTCTCTTTCTCTCCTTAGAACTTTGTAGGTCCATACGACCCTTATCAGATTGATATAAATAGTTGTGTCTTTGCCACTAGACAAGAAGGCTACTCACTGGTTAGCCTGCTTGTTACATTTACTAAATGGTTAGTTACATTTTAGATTTAAGTAGTTTATATATACCACATGCGGAGAAGGCAATGGCACCCCACTCCAGTACTCTCGCCTGGAAAATCCCATGGACGGAGGAGCCTGGTAGGCTGCAGTCCATGGGGTGGCAAAGAGTTGGACACAACTGAGCGACTTTACTTTCACTTTTCACTTTCACACACCGGAGAAGGCAATGGAAACCCACTCCAGTGTTTTTGCCTGGAGAATCCCAGGGACGGAGGAGCCTGGTGGGCTGCCGTCTATGGGGTCACACAGAGTCGGACACGACTGAAGTGACTTAGCAGCAGCAGCAGCAGCAGCATATACCACATGACAATCTTTGATGTGGCATTTCATTAATAATAATGAATTATTGTCTTAATGCAGTTAGTATATTGGTAAAATAATTATCAAAAACTCTGAGGAGCCTCTACCAAGTTTGAATTGTTGTGGTAGGAACTGATGACACAAAAATGATGAAAAAGGACAAACTAAAACATACTGCTATATTTTTATGGCATTTACAATTTAATGGGTGATTTGGCAGGTAATTACAAGATAAAGTATTTATTATCTTAAGAGAGATATGGAGGAGGCAATTCTGAGGGTCCATAGAGAATATATCTAGAACAAACTCAGGGAAGATGTGTTGGAGAGAACCGTGTACATAGAGCCAGGAGTGTAACTTAGGGCTTGTAACTTAGACTTAGTAAAGTCTAACCTAGATAGCATATTGAAAAGCAGAGACATTACTTTGCCAACAAAGATCCATTTAGTCAAGGCTATGGTTTTTCCAATGGTCATGTATGGATGTGAGAGTTGGACTGTGAAGAAAGCTGAGCGCCAAATAATTGATGCTTTTGAACTGTGGTGTTGGAGAAGGCTCTTGAGAGTCCCTTGGACTGCAAGGAGATCCAACCAGTCCATTCTAAAGGAGATCAGTCCTGTGTGTTCTTTGGAAGGAATGATGTTAAAGCTGAAATTCCAGTACTTTGGCCACCTCATGCAAAGAGTTGACTCATTGGAAAAGACTCTGATGCTGGGAGGGATTGGGGGCAGGAGGAGAAGGGAGCGACAGAGGATGAGATGGCTGGATGGCATCACCGACTCGATGGACATGAGTTTGAGTGAACTCCGGGAGTTGGTGATGGACAGGGAGGCCTGGCATGCTGCGATTCATGGGGTCACAGAGAGTCAGACACGACTGAGTGACTGAACTGAACTGAACTGAACAGGTTATCAATTTTTCAGAGTTCTCTGAAAAACCTGTTGGAGAAGACTCTTGAGAGTCCCTTGGGCTGCAAGGAGATCAAACCAGCCCATGCTAAAGGAAATCGGTCCTGAATATTTATTGGAAAGACTGGTGCTGAAGCTGAAACTCCAATACTTTGGGCACCTGATGCGAAGAACTGACTCATTGGAAAAGACCCTGATGCTGGGAAAGATTTCTAGAGTGCTTATGTTGGTTCTAGGGACTAGCTCCTGAGAACTCGTAAGAGAACCTTCTCCATGTCTCTATTATGATAATCAACATAATATATTTTAATTGTCTGCTGAGTCCCATTAAATTGTATATGCTTTAAAACATAAGCTGTGTATTGTTTTATCATTTATTACTTTTGTTGTTGTTTTTAAGAAATAAGTATTCTCTCTGTTCCATCTGGTGACCAAACTAAAAATGCATGGATTCCTGGAGGTTGTACATAGTTAAGAATAAAAGAGACTGGATTTCAAAAGGCCAAATGTAAGGAACACGCCACATGAGGTGTCACTGATGTTGAAAGCCTGTGATTCAAACCAAGTGGATGAGGCAAAATTGGTTCTTTTTATTTGATTACAGCAAGAAGTAAAAAGGCAACTGAGCTAGGGAAAAAGAGAGAATCAGTAGAAAGAAAGAGATGGAAGTTGAAGAATGGAATTTTCTTGGTCCTGGTGTGTGGGGGGTGTATATCCGCAAAGTCTTCCCTTAACATGGGGGCCTCTAAGGACATAGCTGGACACTAAGGAGGCTATTCTGGTGTAAGGAAATGAAGTTTGGTGATGTTGGCTTGGCAGTGAAAACTGCCTACAGAAAAATGTAGCAATTTGGGAGTGTGGATAGTGCAGAATTTGGGGAGAGATGTAACATGGTGAAAGAGAGCAAAAACTATCCCCAGTTTCCGTGAGAAATGAGTTTGTCTGGAGAAGATTCATAGATTTCCAATAGGCCTAAGTTAGTCTGTGAAAGAATCTGGAAGGGTGAGTCATTTCTCTGCCACCAAATGGGGTTACTCCCATTAGAGACAGCCTAGAACGCCATCTGGAAATTTTTTTTCAACTGGAAAATTTCTTTAAAATTGGAGTATAATTGCTTTATAATGTTGTGTTAGTTTCTGCTGTACAGCTAAGTAAATCAGTCACCCATATTTATATTCTCTCCTCCTTGGATTTCCTTCCCATTTAGGTCACCATAGAACACTCAGTAGAGTTTCCTGTGCTATACAGTTCATTTTTATTAGTTATCTATTTTATACATAGTACTGTATATATGCCAATCCCAATCTCCCAACCCATCCTACAAACAATAAATGCTGGAGAGGGTATGGAGAAAAGGAAACCCTCTTTTGAGTGTGGGTTGCAGTGGTGAGAACACCAGATCCTAGCCACCAGACCAGTAGTCAGTGACAAAGGCTCTGGCCTTTGACTTTGCAGAAAATAGTTTCCACAAAGACAGAAAGTAGTGAAACAAGTAAAGTGTCTACTAAGAGGAAAAATGTATAGTACATGTGGATATGTACACATCGATGGGAATGAAACTGGTAGAGTCACTATGGAGAACAGTGTGGGGCTTTCTTAAAAAACTAAAAATAGAAATACCATATGACCCAGCAATCCCACTCCTGGGCATATATCCAGAGAAAATGATAATTCAAAAAGATACATGCACCCCAATGTTCATTGCAGCACTATTTACAATAACCAGGACATGCCTGTGTGCTCAGTAGCTAAGCAGTACCTGACTCTTTGTGGCCCAATGGATTGTAACCTGCTAAGCTCCTCTGTCCATGGGATTTCCCAGACAAGAATACTGAAGTGGCTAACCAGTACAGGAACACAACCTAAATGCCCATCAACAGAAGAATGGATAAAGAAGATTTGGTACATACATACAAACAAATATTACTCAGCCATTAAAATGAATGAAATGTGACATTTGCAGAGATGTGGATGGACCTAGAGACTGTCTTAGAGATTGAAGTAAGTCAAAAAGAGAAAAGCAAATATTTTATATTAATGCGTATGTGTGAATCTATGTAAATGGCACAGATGAACTTAATTCCATCTGGATTTTGAGGGAGGCAGTCATCCTTCCCTGAACTGGGGTTCAGCTGGGGATCTGCAGACGGAGAAGGCTTCAGATGCTGAGATCAGTTTTGGATGCTGTCCAGGCTGAAAGCTAGCTGGGATACCGCTCATCCTGAGGCAGGAGGCAGATGGGCACCCCAGGGTAAAGCAATTGAAGATTCATTCCCTATTGACCAAATCTCTAAGACAAGAATAGTAGGACGATTAAGGGAGAAGGCTGGGCCCTGCCCAGATCACATATCTTTCACTCCTGATATCAGGAGACCTCCTTGACCACATGTGCATAGAAAAGCTCCTTGTAGACCAATGAGGTGAGCAATGTCAAGGGCAAGGAATGTCCTACCTAGATGCCTTTTTGGTAAAATCCATCTTGGATAAGAGATGCATGCACATACATGGGAGGATCCGGAGATATACTAAACGTGGACTGTGAACCAGCAAACTCAAAATGATTGGCCAAAGGAAACCCAGAAGAAATAACCCATAAAAGTAATTCGAACTGCCGTGAGGGTGCGACTCAGTGACTCTCTTTCCCTGAATCTGCCCATATGCCTATCCACACATACTGTACTTTTTTCCTCTTAATAAGTTATTTACTTGATCCACTACTTTGTCTTTGTGGAAATTCTTTTCTACAAAGCCAAACACCAGAGTCTTTGTCACTGATGACTGGTTTAGTGGCTAGGATCTGGTACTTTCACTGCCGCCACCCAGCCTCAATCTCTGGTTGGGAATCCAAGCTCTGCTCCAAGCAGGTGCAGACTGAAGCCACCTGAGATCAACCCCAGATACTGACTAAAGTTCAATAGCTAGCTGCTGCTGCTAAGTCACTTCAGTCACGTCTGACTCTGTGCGATCCCATAGACGGCAGCCCACCAGGCTCCTCTGTCCCTGGGATTCTCCAGGCAAGAACACTGGAGTGGGTTGCCATTTCTTTCTCCAGTGCATGAAAGTGAAAAGTGAAAGTGAAGTTGCTCAGTCGTGTCTGACTCTTCATGACCCCAAGGACTGCAGCCTACCAGGCTCCTCCATCCATGGGATTTTCCAGGCAAGAGTGCTGGGGTGGGGTGCCATTGCCTTCTCTGTCAACAGCAAGAGCAGAAGACAAAAGAACTTCACAGACTGGAGATGCAATGCCACTCCTTGAGGGAGGATAGTTATCTAAGACAATTTCCCCTCTTCTACCTGCAGCTGTGGTGGAAAGGGGCACACAGACCTATAAAAAGAGAAGTGAGAAGCAGGGGTGAAGACCTTAAGACAGGGGGAAGTAAGGCGTTGAAGATAGTGATAGAAATAATAATGCTTGAATTTGACTGAATATTTACCCAAACAAAGCATAAATTTAAAAGAGAAAAGAATAACTGGAAATGTCATGATTTTGTTAACCTTTGGCCACTGAGAAAGAACGGGGTCTTGAGAAAGGAAACCCAGTTCATATCAAAACAAAGATAGTTTTTTTTTTTTTTTTAATCATCCTGCAAACATTTGGTTTTGCTGTCCAATTTTTACCTGTGAACAATTGCAGTGAAGGAGTATTTTGATATTTAGGGCACTTTCCCATGGAATAAAAATGCTTTCACTCTGGGGGTTTGCAACATAAGTGGTGCTCAACTAATATTATATTCATACTTTATTACATTATTTTAACATGACAGTAACTGAAATGGGTAAGGATAGAATTAGTATTTCTCAGTCTGAAGAAACAGCCTCAGAAAAGTTGTAACTTCAGATATACAGGCCAGTGATCAATCTGCTGCCCCAAACTGCCTAGTCAGGATCAGTGACAGTTACTCCTGGATTGAGAATTCTCAAGGCTTGGTACAGAGACAGAATCAATTGCATCAGAATCAATTGGAATATTTGTTAAAAATGTATATTTGTTGGGGGTGGGAGGGAGGTTGAAGAGGGAAGGGGTATAAATATATATATGTGTATATATATATATATATATATATATATATACTTATAGCTGATTCACATTGTTATACAGAAGAAAGTATCACATTGTAAAGCAATTATGCTTCAATTAAAAACAATTTTTTTAAAATGTAGATTTTTGCTCTCAGATCTGATCTACTGCATCAAAATACACATGAGTTAATGACATCTTAATCAGGTTACCCAGATTATTTACTGCTCTCCCAAATGTGAAAATGACCATAGACCAACAGCATTGCTTCTTTTACTGAGATATCATTTTGAAATGGCCTTGGGGTTTAGTTTTGAATAGGGCTGAAAAGGTACCAAATTCTGTTTTTGAACTTTGTAACTTAAGGCAAAAGAGAAGGGGACAGCAGACAATGAGATGGTTAGATAGCATCACAGACTCAACAGACATGAATAATTTGAGCAAACTCTGGGAGACAGTGAAGGACAGGGAGCCTGGCATGCTACTGTCCGTCTGTGGGGTAACAGAGTCAGACAGGGCTCAGTGACTGAACAACAACAGCAATTAAGGATGCATTTAGAAATCCTTTCCTCTTACCTCAAAAGAAAAGCATATTAAAAAAAAATCATAGATCTCCACTGTGAGAGGTTGTGTTTAAATTATTCATATTCTAAACTGCTATAGCTGACAACTTTGATCCCTGCAGACAGAAGTCATTGTAAAGCAGAATGTGCAAATGACTTTTCCTCTTACTAGTGAGATAACTAGCTTTCTTCTTTGTTATTCTTAGCTTCCTTTCCTATTTAGCTTCAGACCTTGAAGCCATCATCTGGCAAGAAATTTTACTGTACTGTCTTCATTTACTGCTTCTAGGAACCCTTGCAGTTTATTCAGGTATATGAGTGCATGGCTGACACAAGCCCTATTTTGTTTCTGGTTTTGTGCATGTCTTTCGTTTGAAAATGAAAACTATAAGCATCTTAAGAAACTAAAAGAACGGGGAGGATTATGATATATGAGCCCATGTGTATTTATTAAAAAGCACACAAGGATGTCCCAGACCTGTGCAGCTGCAGGCTATGCAGCTGGGCTTTTAGAATGAACTGGAACTAGGCTCTGGATGCTCTGAGAAACTGACTTTCTCAGGCTCTTCATTTATTTTTGCTTTTTGGAGGTGCATTGTCTCTACCTTTTTTTCTCTTTGGACATTAATTTCACTCTATTTTATGGACTTTATCTCTTTGAAAAGCTTGTGAATTTCCTCTGCTACATATTCTATAAAAATGCAGAGGCATTCTGAATCCAAATTCCCAGAGAGAGATTCTGATCAGCCCAGTTTGAGTCAGAAGAATATCTCTATCTACTCAGCGATGGCCATGGGGTAGGAACCTATTGCCAGCAAGGTACCAGGTACTCATCCCCATGAAGTCCGACAGGCTGCTGAGAAATGGGATCATTCTGGGCTGTCAGATCCAAAGCAGTTTGGTTGTCTCTTTGCTTGTTTGGCTTTAGTTAAATTATTCTGAAATGTGCATTAACTGAGGCCAATGTGAGTCAGGGCCTGACACCCTCCTCAGGTGTTGGGGAAGAGATGTTCCTTTACACTAGTGTCTGGCATGGGAAGATATGGGCATGCACGTACCAGCAGCTATGCTGGGACGACAATGTGCTTGAGAATAAAACTGACACATAGACAAGAACGAAGCTGAAAAATCAGACCAGGGCCTGATAATACTTGCTTTGTTCCTAAATTTTCAGTTATGTGATCTGATATACTTTTCTCTAAGTTAATTTGGACTGGGTTTTTTCTCACCTAGCACGGCTTCTTTACGATTTTAAAATTCAACATCTTATGTTTAAAATTCAACCATTCTGCCATTGGTTTAACCCTATTCTGAATTAAGTTTACTTTGCTTTCCTTCTACACTTTGTTCCTTCTTCCCAGAGAAAGAAAGTATATGACAATGTTCTCCTTTAATGATAACAATTATAGCAACAGTAATACATTATTACACATCATTATTTTTACATTTTGATTTATCCTATTCTCAGCATTAGATTTTTCTTTAACAATGATATTTATTTAGTTATTATTATTTTTTAAAATTTAAATCTCATTATCTACTGAATAACAAACTGCCACTTTTGTTTGACAATTGAGTCTTGGTTCATCTTTGAACCTTCTATTATTACAGTTTTTTTCTATGGTTTCAGCAAAGTAGGTAGCTTCCTAGTGAGTAACTGCATCCTGGATTTTCTTCACTTTGGTCACATTCATTGTTTTAGATTCCCAAACTTCAATCTCATATGTGGAATTCCTAAACATCCTCTCCCTCAAATATCATCTCCTCTGGAAGTATTCTTCAGATTCCTTATTTAGAAGTTGTATTTCCTACATGCACCCTGATGTTCACAGCAGTACTATAGCATATAGATATGGAAGCAACCTAAGGGTCCATCAACAGATGAATGGATAAAGAAGTGTTGTACACATAATGGAACATTACTCAGCCATAAACAAGAATAAAATAATGTCATTTACAGCAACACAGATGGATGTAGAGACTATCTAAGTGAAGTAAATCAAAGATAAATATTAATGATATCACTTATATCTCTTATATGTGGATATAAGTGGATATTAATGACATCATTTATATGAGGAATCTGAAATAATACACACAAGTTTATTTGCAAAACGGAAACCAACTCACAGATATAGAAAACAAATCTACGGTTAGCAAAGGGAAAAGGGGGGGGTGATATATTAAGAGTATGGGATTAACAGATACATACTACTATATATAAAACAGATAAGTAACAAGGTCTTAATGTATAGCACAAGGAGATATATTTAATATCTTGCAATGATCTATAATGGAAAACAATCTGAAAAAAAATACATGCATATATGATTGAATCACTTTGCTGTACACCTGAAACTAATACAGTGTTGTAAATCAACTAAACTACAATAAAAAACAGAAGTTATCTTTCCTCTTCTGTGCTCAGATTGTATATTATTTTGGGGTTTGGAAGCAAAGAGTTTATATCTAAAATTTATATTTCCATACATTGTTACATTGTTAGTAGTTGATATGTTCATTGAAATTTGGGATATGTTATGTCCTTTGTATGACTTCCTAGGTGACTCAGTGGTAAAGAATCTGCCTGCCAAGCAGGAGACATGAGTTTGACCCCTTGGTCAGAAAGATCTACTGGAGAAGGAGCTGGCAACCCACTCCAGGGTCTTGCTTGGGAAATTCCATTGACAGAGGAGTCGGAGGGCTAGTGCATGGGGTCACAAAGAACTGGACGTGACTTAGCGACTAAACCACCACCACCTTGTCTTTTGCGTAGCTCAGTGCACTAAGTCAGTGCTTTGCACAGAATAGATACTAAGTAAATGTTTAAAGATGGACAACAAAGGAAAAGATTACACATAAAACACAAAAAATGTACCATCCATGGGAGTTCTAAGATATAAAATTCAGCTTTAAGTTTACTTTTGTCAGACTATTTCATAATATTTTTCAATGAAAAACTTAAGAAAAGGTAATTTTCATATAGTTGCAGAAATTCAGTAGGTAATCAATGCATGTTGAGAATCATTTTATATGATAGTCTGTAGCCCTGGGGACACCCTATCAAGTAGAAAACTGCTGTGTTGAGTAGTCCATAAGTATGTATACCAGCTGTATTTCAAAGTTAAGTAGTCTGTTTTATAAAAGGAATTATTCAAATATGTGGAAAAGCTTTTCTTTGTAGAAATCAGTAACTAAAAAAAGACTATCCTCAAAAACATCCTTTTTGCTTCTCTAGGGGAAACAAAAAGATAACTTAAAATAAATAAAATGTCATCCAACTTCCCATCTAACATACATAGCAGTTAAAAGAAAAAAAAAAACAAAAATGAAGAGTAAACATGTATCTAACCAGAGCCAAATTGAACCAAATGCAAAGAGGAAGGCCTTCTAATAAGAATGTTTATTAGAATGGTCTCCTAATAAAAATGTTAACAAGCCATTTGGTATATCAAAAATTCTAGGGGCCAACAAAGCGCCAACTGCAGAGTATGACTACAGAAGAAATGAGAGGAAATGTAGAAAGACATATGTATGTGCATGCTCACACATACACACACAGATTTTTAAAGAGAGCCACTAAAAACTGCCAATTTGTTGGCATCTAATTGAGTTCAATTGCTCTCGTGATATTGGTAACTTAACCACCAAGTACCTCCTTTAGACCATTTGACTTCTTTCCTGGGATCAGTCATCCTGAAGGTTTTCCACTCCTTGAACAGAAAGGAGGAAAATGATCAAGGCAGACATCTGAGCAAACACATGCTGTTTATATACAGCGTGTGTTTTCTAGATCCTGTACCTGATTTGGTATATCAATTATTTGTACCCTTCTGCCTCCTCTTACGCAAACTCAAAGCTGTGCCATGCCTTGCTGATTTACTCTGATAAGCTCTCAATGCCTGCCTCTAAGAGCAGCTTGCATGCCCTTGAGTAATTCACTCACAGATTATCCATATCTGACCTGGAGTGCATTAACTGAGAATAGTAAATTACAAAAGTGAGTCTTCAAATATGAATATGTGTTCTAAAATAAAATTAACTAACATTAGTAATTTAGACCAATCAATTAAAGAGGAAGAAGCAGGTCTACATTATATGGAGTAATTTGGCATAGTTCCATGTATTCTATAATTTATTAGTATACCTAAATATTGTCAGAAATGATTCTTCCCAATCAAAACAGAAACTCAAGTAATTCCAAACCACTCTCTTAACCACATTTTCGGATTTTCTTTCATAGAATCATTCTTTCACAAAAGCAGACCTGTTGCCAACAGGGAGATTCACTTGATACATGAAAAGTAAGAGAAAAGATTGTGGCAACATTATAAATAATAGTTACCACCACTGATAATACACAAAGTGTATTATTGATTTAATGATAATAATGAGACCACCTAATGCAAAGAGCCAACTCACTGGAAAAGACCCTGATGCCAGGAAAGATTGAAAGCAGGAGGAAAACAGGGTGACAGAGGATGAGATGGTTGGATGGCATCATTGACTCAATGGACATGAGTTTGAATAAACTCCAGGAGATAGTGAAGGACAGGGAAGCCTGGCATGTTGCAGTCCATAGGGTCACAAAGAGTTGGATTCGACTGAGCGACTGAACAACAACAACAAAAATGAGTTGAAATTTTTTTTTTAATTGAAGAATAATTGCTTTACAGAATTTTGTTGTTTTCTGTCAAACCTCAACGTGAATCAGCCATAGGTGTACATATATCCCCTTCCTTTTGAACTTCCCTCCCATCTGCCTCCCCAGCCCACCCCTTTAGGTAAATACAGAGCCACTGTTTGAGTTTCTTAGCTATATAGCAAATTCCCATTGGCTATCTATTTTACATATGGTAATGTAAGTTTCCAGGTTACTCTTTCCATACATCTCACCCTTTCCTCCCATCTTCCCAGGTCCGCAAGTCTATTCTCTTTGTCTGTTTCTCCATTGTGGCCCTGTAAGTAAATTCTTCAGTACTATTTTTCTAGATTCTGTATATATGCATTAGAATACTATATCTTACACTTTCTGACTTACTTCACTCTGTATAATAGTTTCTAGGTTCATACACTTCATAAATTAATTAATTAGAACTGACTCAAATGTGTTCCTTTTTATGGCTGAGTAATATTCTGTTGTGTATACGTACCACAACTTCATTATCCTTTCATCTGTTGATGGACATCTAGGTTGCTTTCATGTTCTGGCTATTGTAAATAATACTGCAATGAACAATGGGATACATGTGTCTTTTTCAATTTTGGCTTCCTTAGGCTATATGCCTAGGAGTGGGATTGCTGGGTACTATGGTGGTTTTATTCCTAGTTTTTTAGGGACTCTTCATACCATCTTCTATAGTGGCTGTATCAATTTACATTCCCACCAACAGTGCAAGAGTGTTTCCTTTTCTCCACACCCTTTCCAGCATTTATTGTTTGTAGACTTTTTGATGATGGCCATTCTGACTGGTGTGAGGTGATATCTCATTGTGGTTTTGATTTGCATTTTGCTGATAATGAGTGATGTTAAGCATCTTTTCATGTGTTTGTTAGCCATCTGTATGTCTTCTTTGGAGAAATGTCTGTTTAGGTATTTTTCCCACTTTTTGATTGAATTGTTTGTTTTTCTGGTACTGAGTTGTATGAGCTGTTTATATATTTTGGAAATTAATTCTTTGTCAGTTTTTTTCCTTTGCTATTATTTTTTCCCATTCTGAGGGTTGTCTTTTCACCTTGCCTATAATTTCCTTTGCTGTGTAAAAATTTTTAAGTTTAATCAGGTCCCACTTGTTTACTTTTGTTTTTATTTCTGTTACTCTAGGAGGTGGAACATAGAGGATCTTGCTTTGATTTATATCATCGAGTGTTCTGCCTATGTTTTCCTCTAAGAGTTTTATAGCTTCTGGTCTTCCATTTAGGTCTTTAATCCGTCTTGAGTTTATCTTTGTGTATGATGTTAGGAAGTGTTCTAATTTCATTCATTTACATGTAGCTGTCCAGTTTTCCCAGCACCATTTATTGAAGAAGCTGTCTTTGTCCCATTGTATATTCTTGCCTCCTTTGTCAAAAATAAGGTACCCATAGGTACATGGGTTTATTTCTGGGCTTTCTATCTTGTTCCATTGGTCTATGTTTCTGTTTTTTGTGCCAGTACCATACTGTCTTGATGACTGTAGCTTTGTAGTATAATCTGAAATCAGGAAGGTTGATTCTTCCAACTCCATTCTTCTTTCTGAAGATTGCCTTGGCTGTTAGGGGTCTTTTATGTCTCCATATGAATTGTGAATTTTTTGTTCTAGTTCTGTGAAAAATGTCATTGGTAATTTGATAGGGATCACATTTAATCCTTAGATTGCATTTGGTAGTATAGTAATTTTCACAATATTGATTCTTCCCACCCAGGAAGAAATCTAGGTAGGAAGAACATGGAATATCTCTGCATCTGTTTATGTTGTCTTTGATTTCTTTCATTAGTGTCTTATAATTTTCTGTGTAGAGTTCTTTTGTCTCCTTAGGTAAGTTTATTCCTAGATATTTTATCCTTTTTGTTGCAATGGTGGATGGGATTGATTACTTAATTTCTTTTTCTGATTTATCATTGTTAGTATACAGAAATGCAAATGATTTCTGTGTATTGATTTTGTATCCTGCAACCTTGCTATATTCACTGATTAGCTCTAGTAATTTTCTGATACTTTCTATAGGGCTTTCTATGAAGAGTATCATGTCATCTGCAAACAGTGAGAACTTTACTTCTTTTTTTCTGATATGGATTCCTTTTATGTCTTTCTTCTCTGATTGCTGTAGCTCGGACTTACAGAACTATGTTGAATAATAGTGGGGAAAGTGGGCATTCCTTGTCTTGTTCCTGATCTTAGGGGGAATGCTTTTAGTTTTTCACCATTGAGAATAATGTTTGCTCTAGGCCTATCATATATGGGCTTTACCATGTTGAGATAGGTTCTATCTATGCCCATTTTTTGAAGAGTTTTGTCATAAATGGGTGTTGAATTTTGTCAAAGGCTTTTTCTGCATCTATTGAGATGATCATATGGCTATTACCTTTCAGTTTGTTAACATGGTGTATCACATTGATTGTTTTCCATATATTGAAGAATCCTTTTATCCCTGGAATAAACCCAACTTGATCATGGTGTATGAGCTTTTTGATGTGTTGCTGAATTCTGTTTGCTAAAATTTTGTTGAGGATTTTTGCATCTATGTTCATCAGTGATATTGGCCTGTAGTTTTCTTTTTTTGTGTTGTCTTTGGTTTTGTTATCAGGGTGATGGTGGCCTCATAGAATGAGTTTGGAAATGTTCCTTCCTCTGCAATTTTTTGAAAGAGTTTTAGAAGGATAGGCATTAGCTCTTCTCTAAATGTTTGATAGAATTCTCCCATGAAGCCTTTTGGTCCTGGACTTTTGTTTTTTGGGAGATTTTTTTTTTATCACAGCTTCAATTTAAGTAATTGTAATCAAGTTGTTCATAACTTTTATTTCTTCCTGGTTCAGTCTTGGAAGATTGAACTTTTCTAAGAATCTGTCCATTTCTTCCAGGATATCCACTTTATTGCCATATAGTTATTCATAATAGTCTCTTGTAATCCTTTGAATTTCTACATTGTCTGTTGTAACCTGTCCTTTTTCATTTCTAATTTTGTTGATTTGATTCTTCTCTCTTTTTCTTGATGAGTCTGGCCAAAGTTTTGTCAATTTTGTTTATCTCCTCAAAGAATCAGCTTTTAGTTTTATTAATCTTTACTATTGTTTCTTTAATTGCTTTTTCATTTATTTCTGCTCAGATATTTATGATTTCTTTCCTTCTACTAATTCTGGGGGTTTTGTTCTTCTTTTTCCAGTTGTTTTAGGTGTAAAGTTAGGTTGCCTATTCGATGTTTTTCTTTTTTCTTGAGGTAAGATTGTATTTTTGTAAACTTCCCTCTTAGAACTGCTTTTGTGCATCCCATAAGTGTTGAGTTGTCATGTTTTCATTGTCATTTGTTTCTAGAATTTTTTTTTATTTCCCTTTTGATTTCTTCAGTAATCAGTTTGTTATTTAGAAACGTATTGTTTAATCTCCAAGTGTTTGTGTTTCTTACAGTTTTTTTCTTGTAATTGATATCTAGTCTCATAGCATTGTGATTGAAGAAGATGCTTGATACTATTTCAACTTTCTTAAATTTACTGAGGTTTGATTCCTGACCCAGGATGTGGTCTATACTGGAGAATGTTCCATGTGCACTTGTGAAGAAGCTGTATTCTTCTGCATTTGGATGGAATGTCCTGAAGATATCAATGAGATCCATCTCATCTAATGTATCATTTAAGACTTGTGTTTCCTTATTAATTTCCTGTTTTGATGATCTGTCCATTGGTATGAGTTAGGTGTTAAAGTGTCCTACTATTACTGTGTTACTGTCAGTTTCTCCTTTATGTCTGTTAGTGTTTCTCTTATGTATTGAGGTGCTCCTATGTTGGGTGCATAGATATTTACACCTGTTTTGTCTCTCTCTTGGATTGATCCCTTGATTATTATGTAGCGTCCTTCCTTATCTCTTGTAATTCTTCTTTATTTTAAGGTCTATTTTTTTCTGATATGAGTATTGCTACTCCAGCTTCCTTTTGCTTCCCATTTGCAGGGAATATGTTTTTCCATCCTTTTACTTTCAGTCTATATGTGTGTTTAGGTCTGAAGTGGGTTTCTTCCAGACAGCATATATATGGGTCTTGTTTTGTATCCATTCAGCCAGTCTGTGTCTTTTGGTTGGAGCATTTAATCCATTTACATTTAAAATAATTATTGCTATATATGTTCCTATTGTCACTTTCTTAATTGTTTTGGGTTGATTTTGTAGATCTTTTTCTTTCTCTTGTATTTCTTCACTATATAAGTCCCTTTAACATTTATTGTAAAGCTGAATTGGTGGTACTGAATTCTCCTAACTTTTGCTTGTCTGAAAAGCTTTTTATTTCTCCATCAATTTTGAATGAGATCCTTGAAAGGTACAGTAATCTTGGTTGTAGATTTTTCCCTTTCAGTACTTTAAATATATCCTGCCATTCCCTTTTGGTCTGCAGAGTTTCTGCTTAAAAGATCAGCTGTTAAACATATTGGGTTTCCCTTGTATGTTACTTACTGCTTTTCCCTTGCTGGTTTTAATATTCTTGATTTGTGCTTAGTCTTTGTTAATTTGATTAGTATGTGTCTTGGCATGTTTCTCCTTGGGTTTATCCTGTATGGGACTCCTTGGGCCTCTTGGACTTGATTGACTACTTCCTTTTCCATGTTCGGGAAATTTTCAACTATAATCTCTTCAAAAATTTTCTCATACCCTTTCTTTTTCTCTTTTTCTTCTGGGATCCCTATAATTCGAATGTTGGTGTGTTTGATATTGTCCCAGAGGTCTCTGAGACTGTCCTCAGTTCTTTTCATTCTTTTTACTTTATTCTCTTCTTCAGAAGTTATTTCCATCATTTTATCTTCCGGCTCACTGATTCATTCTTCTGCTATTGATTCTTTCCAGAGTATTTTTAATTTAGGTAATTGTGTTGATTGTCTCTGTATTCTTATTCTTTAATTCTTCTAGGTCTTTGTTAATTGCTTCTTGAATTTTCTCCATTTTGTTTTCAAGGTTTTTGATCATCTTTACTATCACTATTCTGAATTCTTTTTCAGGTAGTTTGCCTATTTCCTCTTCATTTATTGGACTTCTGCGTTTCTAATTTGTCCCTTCACAGCTGAGTGAGGTGGTAATCCCATCTGCTGATGATCGGGTTTGTATTTTTGTTATGTTTGTTCTTTAGATGAGGTGTCCCACACAGGGTGCTACTGGTGGTTGGGTGATTCCAGGTCTTGTATTCAAGTGGTTTCCTTAGTGAGAGTTCTCACTATTTGATACTCCCTGGTCATAGCAAACACCCTCTTCCAACAACACAAGAGAAGACTTTATATATGGACATCACCAGATGGTCAACACCAAAATCAGATTGATTATATTCTTTGCAGCCAAAGATGGAGAAGCTCTATACAGTCAGCAAAAACAAGACCAGGAGCTGACTGTGGCTCAGATCATGAACTCCTTATTGCCAAATTGAGACTTGAATAAAGTAGGGAAAACCTCTAGACCATTCAGGTATGACCTAAATCTAATCCCTTATGATTATACAGTGGAAGTGAGAAATAGATTTAAGGGACTAGATCTGATAGAGTGCCTGATGAACTATGGAATGAGGTCCGTGACATTGTACAGGAGACAGATATCAAGATCATCCCCATGGAAAAGAAATGCAAAAAAGCAAAATGGCTGTCTGAGGAGGCCTTACAAATAGCTGTGAAAAGAAGAGAAGTGAAAGGCAAAGGAGAAAAGGAAAGATATAAGCATCTGAATGCAGAGTTCTAAAGCATAGCAAGAAGAGATAAGAAAGCCTTCCTCAGGGATCAATGCAAAGAAATAGAGGGAAACAACAGAATGGGAAAGACTAGAGATCTCTTCAAGAAAATTAGAGATACCAAGGGAACATTTCATGCACAGATGGGCTAGATAAAGGACAGAAATGGTATGGACTTAAGAGAAGCAGAAGAGATTAAGAAGAAGTGGCAAGAATACACAGAAGAACTGTACAAAAAAGATCTTCACGACCCAGATAATCACGATGGTGTGATCACTCATCTAGAGCCAGACATCCTGGAAGGTGAAGTCAAGTGGGCCTTAGGAAGCATCACTACGAACAAAGCTAGTGGAGGTGATGGAATTCCAGTTAAGCTATTTCAAATCCTGGCAGATGATGCTGTGAAAGTGCTGCACTCAATATGCCAGCAAATTTGGAAAACTCAGCAGTGGCCACAGGACTGGAAAAGGTCAGTTTTCATTCCAATCCCAAAGAAAGGCAATGCCAAAGAATGCTCAAACTACCACACAGTTGCACTCATCTCACACGCTAGTAAAGTAATGCTCAAAATTCTCCAAGCCAGGCTTTAGCAATATGTGAACTGTGCACTTCCAGATGTTCAAGCTGGTTTTAGAAAAGGCAGAGGAACCAGAGATCAAATTGCCAACATCTGCTGGATCATGGAAAAAGCAAGAGAGTTCCAGAAAAACATCTATTTCTGCTTTATTGACTATGCCAAAGCCTTTGACTGTATGGATCACAATAAACTGTGGAAAATTCTGAAAGAGATGGGAATACCAAACCACCTGATCTGCCTCTTGAGAAATTTGTATGCAGGTCAGGAAGCAACAGTTATAACTGGACATGGAACAACAGACTAGTTCCAAATAGGAAAAGGAGTATGTCAAGGCTGTATATTGTCACCCTGTTTATTTAACTTATATGCAGAGTACATAATGAGAAATGCTGGACTGGAAGAAACACAAGCTGGAATAACCTTGTGTACGAGACAGCAAAAGATACATTGATGTATAGAACAATCTTATGGACTCTGTGGGAGAGGGAGAGGGTGGGAAGATTTGGGAGAATGGCATTGAAACATGTAAAATGTCATGTATGAAACGAGATGCCAGTCCAGGTTTGATGCACGATACTGGATGCTTGGGGCTAGTGCACTGGGACGACCCAGAGGGATGGTATGGGGAGGGGGGAGGGAGGAGGGAGGAGGGTTCAGGATGGGGAACACATGTATACCTGTGGTGGATTCATTTTGATATTTGGCAAAACTAATACAATTATGTAAAGTTTAAAAATAAAATAAAATAAAAAAAAAGATGGCTGGGAGAAATATCAATAACCTCAGATATGCAGATGACACCACCCTTATGGCAGAAAGTGAAGAGGAACTAAAAAACCTCTTGATGAAAGTGAAAGTGGAGAGTGAAAAGTTGGCTTAAAGCCCAACATTCAGAAAACGAAGATCATGGCATCTGGTTCTATCACTTCATGGGAAATAGATGGGGAAACAGTGGAAACAGTGTCAGACTTTATTTTTTTGGGCTCCAAAGTCACTGCAGATGGTAATTGCAGCCATGAAATTAAAAGACACTTACTCCTTGGAAGGAAAGTTATGACCAACCTAGACAGCATATTCAAAAGCAGAGACATTACTCTGCCAACAAAGGTCCGTCTAGTCAAGGCTGTGGTTTTTCCGTTGGTCATGTATGGATGTGAGCGTTGGACTGTGAAGAAGGCTGAGCACTGAAAAATTGATGCTTTTGAACTGTGGTGTTAGAGAAGACTCTTGAGAGTCCCGTGGACTGCAAGGAGATCCAACCAGTCCATTCTGAAGGAGATCAGCCTTGGGATTTCTTTGGAAGGAATGATGCTAAAGCTGAAACTCCAGTACTTTGGCCACCTCATGTGAAGAGTTGACTCATTGGAGAAGACTCTGATGCTAGGAGGGATTGGGGGCAGGAGGAGAAGGGGACAACAGAGGATGAGATGGTTGGGTGTCATCACTAACTCGATGGATGTGAGTCTGGGTGAACTCCGGGAGATGGTGATGGACAGGGAGACCTGGCGTGCTGCACTTCATGGGGTCTCAAAGAGTCAGACACGACTGAGCGACTGAACTGAACTGAACTGAGGGTTAGTTCTCTGGTAGTCTAGGGTCTTGGAGTCAGTGCTCGCACTCCATAATCTCTGGACTTGATCTTGAGTTTTGTGTGGTTCTGTATATTCTTTCCACTGGTCAGGTACATCTGTCCACTGTCAGCTGGTGTTCTGCATGCACTTCTGTGTCTGAAACTGTATTCCTGATGTATCCGTGGAGAGAGATGTATTCTATGTCCACCTACTCCATTGCCATCTTGTTCTGTGTTTTTTCCTTTGTGCTTTCTAGTTTTACTGGCGCATAAGGTGGCCGGGCCCAGAGGCCTTTGAGCTGGTACTTCAGACCCGAGTCTACTGCAAAATGGCTGCTGACAGCTCAGCTGGCCGTCCATGTGCCATGAGTTGGAATTTTTAGTAGAAGGGGAATTTTTATGTTTACACCAACATACTAATAGTATAGAAAACACAGTTATTTGACATTATTTAATAGCATCTGGACAATATCTGAATACTAGTTCCCTTTATATCGCTATCTTGTTTTGATTTCTTTTTTATTTTAATATAAAAGGTACAGATTTGAGAATGGAAAGTAAAGTAGCCTATGGTGAAAGACAATGATACTATATCATTTGCTCTGTGGTGCAAGCAAAAGTATGATATAATATATGTGAAAGCATATTACCTCTCACATTGTAGGTATATAATAAAAGTTTGTTGAATAAATATGATGAGTCAATAAATCTTAAGCTATTGTTTGGTTATAACTTTCACAACACAAATGTTTGACAGCTCATAAGACAGCCTTTCAGCAGAAATTATTTTATTGGCAGTTGGATTTAAAGCAATAGAGATATAGAGTCATTATTTCATGATTTCCCTTAGTCCTGGAAATGGAGTTTGTTGATTTAGCATGGCACAGATTATTTATATGTAAAAGGTCACCTCTTTCCCCCCCTTAGCTAGCATTAGAAAGAGTTTAATTGAGAAACTCACATTTTAAGCCTATAAAAATGATAACAATGAAGAGTATTTCTTTGTGCTTTTAACTTCTTCTTTGTAATTTTAGAGAGATGGGAATACCATACCATCTGACCTGTCTCCTGCTAATCCTGTATGCAGGTTAGAAGCCTGCATGGAACAACTAATTGGTTCAAGATGGAGAAAGGAGTACAAAAGTGTGGTCTGCTGTCATGCTGTTTGTTTAATCAATATGCTGAGCATATCATGAGAAATGCCAGGCTGGGTGAGATACAAACTGGAATCAAGATAGGTGGGAGAAACATCAACAACCTCAGATATGTGGATGATACCACTCTAATGGCAGAAAGCAAAGAGGAACTAAAGAGCCTCTTGATGAGAGTGAAGGAGGAGAGTGAAAGAGCTGGCTTAAACTAAACATTAAGAAACTAAGATCATGGCATCTGGCCCCATTACTGCCTGGCAAGTAGAAGAGAAAGGGGTGGAAGTAGTGGGACATTTCCTCTTCTTGGGCTCCAAAATCACTGCAGATGGTGACTGCAGCCATGAAACTGGAAGACAATTGCTTCTTGGCAGGAAAGTGATGACAAACCTAAACAGTGTGTTGAAAAGCAGACATTACTCTGCCAACAAAGGTCCATATAGTCAAGGCTATGATCTTCCCAGTGATCACATATGATTGTGAGAGCTGGACCGTAAAGAAGGCAGAATGCCAGAGAATTGATACCTTTGAACTGTGGTGCTGAAGAAGACTCCTGAAAGTCCCTTGGCCAGCAGGGAGATTAAACCAGTCAATCTTAAGAGAGATCAACCTTGCATATTCACTGGAAGGACTTAAGCTGAAGCTGAAGCTCCATTATTTTGATCATCTGATATGAACAGATGACTTATTGGAAAACTCCCTGATGCTGGGAAAGATTGAGCTCAGAAGGAGAAGAGGGTGTCAGAAGATGAGATGGATGGGGTATCACCGATGCAATGAACATG
The DNA here is from genome assembly GCF_002263795.3 of Bos taurus. Classification (NCBI taxonomy): domain Eukaryota; kingdom Metazoa; phylum Chordata; class Mammalia; order Artiodactyla; family Bovidae; genus Bos; species Bos taurus. The sequence goes on along the minus strand of NC_037355.1, from coordinate 12,061,973 downwards.
AACCTGGGCAAATTCTGGGAGATTGTGAGGGACAGGGAGGCCTGGTCTGCTGCAGTCCATGAGGTCACAAAGAGCTGGACATGACTGGGCAACTAAAAAACAACATCTGAAATCGTCTCATGTATAAGGCACTCGAATGATACTATGTTGGACTTAAAGTTCCTAAAAATTTAAAAATTCTTCTTTTTAATCAACAGATAAACCTGTTATATTGTAACTGTCTGGGCATTTGGAAGGCTGTTTTATTCCCCAAGCATCTCCCATTTATGAGAATTTGTCACATTGGGCTTTGTCATGCCACACCTCCAATCACCTTACTCATCAAGTGGCCTTGTAGGGAGGCAGGTCTGCCTACTCTGGCAGCCCCTGGTGCCCCACATCCCTAGTATTCCCTAATATAAGACTTCTTGGGGTTTTTTTGTTGACTGTTTCACCCCCTATTGATAAATCTGGCCTTAGCTATCAATCTATGTCATTTCTCCACTGAGGTTCTTTACATCATAGCCAGATCTTGTTGACAAGGTAGAGTAAAGCAAGCATGCAATTATCTGGGTAATTTAAGCCACCACCATGCTTTGTCTCTATTATCTGGACAATTCACTAGAGAGGAAATCAATAGTGAAGAGATTATTAACTTGCGATTATTCGGGCAATTTAAGTCAAAGTAATGTTTTCGCTTGAATTATCCAGATATGCTTCAAATCTTTATTTTGCTTTGCTAATTGAAAGCTAACCTTGATTTTTAAAAAATGGCTTAAGACAGCAAGTAGCCTGAGAGATCCCAGTTCAAACCTTCATCCTTGGAACTTTTCTCGGCAGTTGATTTCATTATATTTTTATAATGTGAATAAAACATCTAACTTCAGGGACTTCCCTGGGGTCCAGTGGTTAAGAATCCACCTTGCAATGCAGGGAATGAAGATGTAATTCCTAGTTGGGGAAGTAAGATCCCACTTGCCATAGAGCAACTAAGCCCATGCCCTCTGTAGCCTGTATGCCACAACTATCGAGCCTGTGTACTCAACTAGATTGTCAGTGCATCGCAATGAAAGATCCCACATGATGCAAGGAAGATTTGTGTGCTACAAAGAAGATCTTGTGTGCTGCAACTAAGATCTGATACAGTCAAAAAACAAGCAAGCAATTGCAAAAACAAAACCAAAAAAATCTAACTTCACACACAAGGACCAGGTAAGTTAAGTGCTAGGTAAAGTGTCTATGTGACTATGGAGAAAGATGAAGCCATATGGTCTTCACAGACCATCATCAGAACACTGCCACTTCCCTTGTTCAATAATAATGGTCCAAAGGAAACTGTGCCAACTAATACAGAACCACACAAAGGCATTGTTCCTGCCCTATACATCGATGGGAATTAACATATGTGTATTTATGTCATACACACATTTACATATGTGTATGCTCATATAGCCAATGACAAAAACCTAGATATAGGGCAGTTCAAGCACTCCAACTGGCTCCCTCGTGGCCCCTTGTAACCAATTCCCCACCAGAAGTAACACCTACACTGCTTGTTTTTGACTTCATATATATGGTCTTATACATTACATATTCTTTTGTGTCTGGGTTTTTTCCCAGTCAATATTTATCTGTGAGATTCATCCATGGGTGCATATCTTTCTCATTGCTGTGTACTATTTTTTGTATGAATGTGTCACAATTTACTTATTCATCCTGTTGTAGATGAATGTGTGTGTTATTTCCTGTTTGGAGTTCTTAAGAATAATCCGGTGTAAGTGTTCTTAAATAAGCAAATAAACAAAAAACTATTGCCACTCACCTGTAATTGCCCCTGATTGAGAGCAACAGAATATTATGTATGATATTGTATCTTCTGCAGTCTTTAGTCTGTAATTATGCAGATTATGTCATAGTTTTCTTGGGTTCAGAGAAAAGTGATACCTAAAGAAAGATACCCTGATACCTAAAGAAAGAAAGAGGGGATTCATTTATTTTCAAGATACTCACAGGCTAGGAGCTGAATTGTGAAGATGTCCTCTTCTGTCTCCCTCTTAGGACTCCCCTGGAGCTCACGCAGGAAACCTCAGCATCTCTCAACACATTTGCTCATTATTATGCTCTTTTACCTGCAAAAGACCTAGAAGCACTGCTTCTGCACTCCGCCTCTTAATATTGTGCAGCTCAGCTAATTATTTCAATCTGACAGCTTCCTATTTCTAAACTCTCAAGATATGAATATTATTGACTCTGCTCATTTTTTTCAAGCTGTGTGGTGTGTGTAGGATGAACACGAACCTGTTGACCACAGCAAGCCCATAAGCGGGGCAGGCCCTTAGGTTCACATGGAACAGAACCTTGATCTAAATATCTATCTGCACTAGTGTGGACACTGGCTTCTCTTAGAAGTGTTACGCTTGGGGCAGGTAATAAGTCACTTCGATAAAGTGAGAAGCCCTCCTGAGAAGCTAAAAGTATGCCTTAAGAGTATTGTTGAAAAGTTGTACAATTCAGCCTTTTTATTCTTCAAGTGATGATCACATATAAAAATCAAAAATATCAAACAAAGATTACCTTGAATAAAAAATAAGGAGTTCTAGGGACTAATACATGTTATATGCAGACATGTATGGAGTGTTCATTTTATTCCAGGCACTAGTATTTGGAACTCAGAAGTAAGACAGATGACATGTCTCATGTACTTAATTTATAGTGGAGGAGACAAGATATATGAAAATACACAATGTCTACATAGGGTGAAGTCTGTAGTGATGAAGGGACAGAGAATGCTTACAGGTAATATTTAGGTGAGATGTTAGAGATTTTTATGAAGGAGTGATATTTGAGCAGAGATTGGAAAGAAGCATGTGAAAGATGTGCCAGTTAGGAGTGTTTGCAAAAATTCCCGCATCAGGCATTTCTTTTGTTTTATTCACTAGTTTGTGGTATTTTTTAGATTCCACATGTAAGTGATATAATGCAGTATTTGCCTTTCTCTGTCTGATGTCATTTCACTTAGCATAGTACTCTCCAAGTACATCCATATTGTTGCTAATGGCAAAATTTGGTTGCCAGTACAGACAGAAGCAGAGAGGGAAGATATAGGGGTATAGGACTAAAAGGTACTAACTATTAGTTATAAAATAAGCTGCATGGATATATTGTACAACATGGGAAATACAGCGAACATTTTATAACTATGAATGGGGTATGGGCTTTAAAATTTTGAATCACTATATTGTATACTTGTAGCTTATAAAATATTGTATAACAAATACACTTCAACAAAAAAGAAACAAAAATAACTGCCACTAATTAGATTAAAGACTGTCATAGGTCAAAGGAGAAAATATGGATGCCATCTAAGAGTCTGTTGCAATTTGTGGGTTTGACTAGCACTGAAGTATATGAATGGTGAGAAATGGTGAATTCACATTTGTATGATATAGTTTGATCTAAAAGCTGATAGAATTTGCAGATGTTTTGGATTTGAGGTGTGAGTGAAACAAAGGAGTTAAAAATGATGCAAGCATGTTAGCTTAAATGAAGGTATGCTATTGGCTGACATGGAGAAGACCCAGGGAGCCAAGGTCTGGGGTGCAGAGAATGAAGAGTTCACTTCCAGACAAGTTAATTTTGAGGCTTATATTAGTCATGCAAGCTTGGGTGCTAAATAACTAGATGTCTAATTCTGGAGTTGAAGGGAGAGATTAGACTGGAGAATAGATGAAAATATATCTTTAAAGTGAAGCCAAGATGACTTCATTAGACAGCTGTGCTGAACAGAACTGTCTCTTCCTTAAATCCTGGATTGTCTCACCTCTTTTTTTCTTCTATCTATAAACATTAGTTCTCAACTTCATCATCATCACAAACAAATACCCGCCATTATGATAGTTAAGGCAGAAGCCTGGCCGAGAGGAGCTACCCCACGCTCCATGTCAGGGGCAGTGGCTGAGATAATCACAATGGCGTGATCACTCACCAATAGCAAGACATCCTGGAGTGTGAAGTCAAGTGGGCCGTAGAAAGCATCACTACAAACAAAGCTAGTGGAGGTGATGGAATTCCAGTTGAGCTATTCCAAATCCTGAAAGATGATGCTGTGAAAGTGCTGCACTCACTATGCCAGCAAATTTGGAAAACTCAGCAGTGGCCACAGGATTGGAAAAGGTCAGTTTTCATTCCAATCCCAAAGAAAGGCAATGCCAAAGAATGCTCAAACTACCACACAATTGCACTCATCTCACACACTAGTAAAGTAATGCTCAAAATTCTCCAAGCCAGGCTTCAGCAATATGTGAACCGTGAACTTCCAGATGTCCAAGCTGGTTTTAGAAAAGGCAGAGGAACCAGAGATCAAATTGCCAACATCCGCTGTAACATGGAAAAGCAAGAGAGTTCCAGAAAAACATCTATTTCTGCTTTATTGATTATGCCAAAGCCTTTGACTGTGTGGATCACAATAAACTGTGGAAAATTCTGAAAGAGATGGGAATACCAGACCACCTGACCTGCCTCTTGAGAAACCTATATGCAGGTCAGGAAGCAACAGTTATAACTGGACAGGGAACAGCAGACTGGTTCCAAATAGGAAAAGGAGTACATCAAGGCTATATATTGCCACCCTGCTTATTTATCTTATATGCAGAGTACATCATGAGAAACGCTGGGCTGGAAGAAACACAAGCTGGAATCAAGATTGCTGGGAGAAATCTCAATAACCTCAGATATGCAGATGACACTACCCTTAGAGCAGAAAGTGAAGAGGAACTAAAAAGCCTCTTGATGAAAGTGAAGGAGGAGAGTGAAAAACCTGTCTTAAAACTCAACATTCAGAAAACGAAGATCATGGCATCCGGTCCCATCACTTCATGGGAAATAGATGGGGAAACAGTGGAAACAGTGTCAGACTTCATTTTTTTTAGGCTCCAAAATCACTGCAGATGGTGATTGCAGCCATGAAATTAAAAGATCCTTACTCCTTGGAAGAAAAGTTATGACCAACCTAGATAGCATATTGAAAAGCAGAGACATTACTTTGCCAAGAAAGGTCCATCTAGTCAAGGCTATGGTTTTTCCTGTGGTCATGTATGGATGTGAGAGTTGGACTGTGAAGAAGGCTGAGTGCCAAAGAATTGATGCTTTTGAACTGTGGTGTTGGAGAAGACTTGAGAGTCCCTTGGACTGCAAGGAGATCCAACCAGTCCATCCTAAAGGAGATCAGTCCTGGGTGTTCATTGGAAGGACTGATGCTAAAGCTGAAACTCCAATACTTTGGCCACCTCATGTGCAGAATTGACTCATCGGAAAAGACTCTGATGCTGGGAGGGCTTGGGGGCAGGAGGAGAAGGGGACGACAGAGGATGAGATGGGTGGATGGCATCACCGACTCGATGGATGTGAGTTTGAGTGAACTCTGGGAGTTGGTGATGGACAGGGATACCTGGCGTGCTGCAATTCATGGGGTCACAAAGAGTCAGACACAACTGAGCGACTGAACTGAACTGATGATACTTAAACTATTGTAATTAAATTCTGATTCCTTGATTACATTATAATAATAGTTCCCTGCTCATAACTACTCCTATTATTTTTCATTTCACCAAGGCTATTTTTCTTTTCTTAAAAAAATTTTACTCATTTATTCATTTTTTAAAAATTTGGCATGATCTTAGCTGTGGTACACAGGTTCTTCAATCTTTGTTTTGGCATAACCTTTAAAAAATTATCTTAATTCTCACTTTTTTTTTTTAATTCTCACTTTCTACATTAATTTCATGAGGGTCTTGTTGCTGTTTAGTCACAAAGTCATTTCTGACTCTTGCAACCCCATAGACTACAGCGTGCCAGGCTTCCCTGTCCTTTACTACCTCCCGGAGTTTGCTCAAGTTCATGTCCATTAAGTTGGTAATGCAATCTAAACATCTCTCCTTTTCCCTTCAGTCTTTCCCAGCATGAGGCTCTTTCCCATCCTTTATTCTGTACCCACATTCCATTGTGATCCATTTGTACCATATTGATTTTATATTTAATTCAAGAAATGTTTTTGGAGGATTATTGTGTGCTGAGTTGTGAACTTAGCTTTAGAAATATCCTGATTCTTTTTTATATCCCCTATTTTATGTTTGGAGCATAGTCTTATGAATACTATTGCTAACACTAGTAATAATCATCATCATCATCCTTAATATATATCTAGGGCTGTACTCTTTACAAAGAACGTTCATATACATTGTCTCAATAAAGCCTGTCAATAAGATTATGAGGGAGATATTATTATCTCCATTTTATTGATATTTGTGCTGAATATATATTATGGCACCTGCTCTAGTAAATAAGGAAGATACAGAGAAGGGTAGAAAAATGACACCTTGTTTCATTGGCTTATAACGTGAAATAATATTTACATTTAATTAGATAGAAAATGAGAACAGATCAAAGGTGCAGTTGTTAAGCAATTAGAGGTGCAGTGACCTCTTTTATAGGTGCAAACACTGTGAACCATGAGGACAAGAAACTAGATTTTCAGCAGCTCCAAAAATTAGTCATTTTAAGAGTGTGTTAAAAAAGTTGTCAGTCATTTTTTTTTGTTGTTTTTAGTGTAAAAATGAATCTGAATTGCTGCCAGAAGTTGTATTATATCATTTTGAATTATTCTAGGCCAACAAACATAAGGTCCTTTACATTAGGGTATAAACATTCCTCCTATATTATTAGATAACTTGAGTTGTTGAGGAGTCAACAGGAATAAAAATAACTATTTTTTTTTCTGTATTCAACACTCTCAAATGAAACAGCAAAAGGCCACAGAAAGCTACCAACCACAGGAATTTTCTTTTTCTTTCTCTTCTTATCATTATCATGAGAAATATCACTGTGTGGTTGCTTCCAACCAGTGTTTGGTCTACTCTGTCCACTCAAAACATTCCTTCTCATTATGAAAAATTATGTGAAGGAAGGAGTCCAGTGGATTCCTTCATCTTCTGTATTAAGAAATTATTTTTAACGTATTTTAATGACTTGTGACCAGAAGTTGCTGCTTTTGTTTAGGGCAAGTTTCCTTAGGTGTATATATTTTCTTTCTTGACTTCAACTAGCAATCAGGAAACAAGCTGTGTGACTTTAAATAAGTTACCTAATTCCTCAGTCCTTAATTGTCCTGGCTCTGTAGTGAGGAAGTTGAATGAAATGATCCCTATTCTTACTTCTAATTTAACAATTTTATGAGTCTGTGGCATGCACAATAAACTCAATATAATACTTTGCTTGTCCTAGAACTTGTGGCCTTTTTTTTTCAAGGTTCTTGTTCTTGTCTGGTTTTTATGTCAGCAATCTCATGTAGTCTTAAGGATTTAACTACCACATGAATATTTATTTCTTCCTTACCCCCAGACATGGATCTACAGCCTAGAATTCCCCAACTGTATTTGTGGGGCACTAGGGCTTCCCAGGTGGCGATAGTTGTAAAGAATCCCACCTGCCAATGCAGGAGACTTAAGAGATGCAGGTGCGATCCTCGGGTTGGGAACATCCCCTGGAAGTGGGCATGGTACCTTACTCCAGTATTCTTGCCTGGACAATCCTATGGACAGAGGTGCCTGGCAGGCTAGAGTCTATGGGATCACAGAGTCAGACACGATTGAAGCGACTGAGCACACACGCAGGCAGAGTTCCTTCAGTCAGTAATAGCAATTCAACAGAAAAATAGTTTCATTGGAAATAATGTTTAGGATTCTGCTTACTCAATCCCCTACTTGGAGGTAAACAGACAACGCAAAGCATATTAAGTGCTTTGAAAAATCTTGTACAGAAAGCTGCTGAAGTCAATGTTTTAAGACTGTGTAGGATACCAGCAGATGTCTTTATTTACCTATCTTCTCTTGAACCCTGTAAATTCTCAGTCAGCACAGAATGTGAAGTTCCTGGTGCTTGGTTAAGTCATCTGAGGTGAGGGCCCTTGCATATTTGTTCATGTGAGTCACTGGAAGTCTAAATTCTCACACTTTAATTTCTAAAACTGCAAATAATATTTTCACTTATAGTCTCTGCAGTGAAAAATCATTACCATAGTTTAAAATATCTAATTGTTCAAGGCAGACCAATAAAAAAAGAAAGGAAAAAGAAAAGGAAACATCGGGTTAGGCAAATTTATTTGTTCATTGAATACATGCTGCAATATTTATGTTTTTTCCTTTTTACTTCAGTGATAGTGAGAACAGATGCTTAGATGGTTTGAAATGCTTACTTAATACTTACTGCGGAATTCAAGACACAACTGATTTGAGGGATATAAAATCTTTCAAAAACCAAATATTTCAGATGTGATATGCAATTTAAAAGACGGTGTGCCTGAAATCATTTTACAATGACTTATTTTAATTCCTATAAGGAAGTTGGATGGTATTATTTTATGAAATCCAAGCATGCAAAATAAACTTCCCTATGACTGATCCCATCAGATAATAATAAACTTTTTAATAAATATTAGCATAAATTGGTGAACACTGTTGTTTTTGTATACAAGTATATATTAGGTCTCTTTTAGAACTTATCCTAAGCCTAGAGCTATATAAACTTTGCTGCTCACCTGTGAACTGTGTTATTAAACAAGGTCATTCTTATCAGAAGTCACAACTGCAGCTTACCTTGGTTAATTGTTAATAGCCCAGACTTGCTGCTTTTGGTCAATAAGTTATCAGGTCAGTGCTGTGTGGGACAGTTATTCAAAGTGAAACTAATTCCTCACTATCTTTATGTAAGCATTAAACAAAAATCTTTTATAGGAAAAAATCCAATGTGTAACTCTAAGTGTCGAGAGAATACCTTATGCCTTATGCAAATGATACTAGTGGTCTTCAAACATTATTTACAGTAGAAACTCTCCATTAAATTCTATGGCTAAAATTTTAGTTTTAATTCTATGATATTATTTTAAAGAGGAGAATTTGTTCTTCCATTACAGTTTCATTGCTTATTTAATTTTTCCAAACAGTGAGTTTTCTAGAGGGAGAAAGATTTAGAAAAGCAAGTGTAAGATGTCTATACTGTTTAATAAGCAAAGTGAAACATTTAAATAAGTTGAGCACTGCCAGTCTTAACAAATCCCAAAACAAGTTTACCATTAAAAGTCAATTTGGCCAAAGGTAAAAATTAAAAGCAAAAGGGAAAGAAATCAAATATATTGAAACTGTGAGGTAAAAATTCAGTGACAATTTTGTATTATAGTTTCTTTTCCCCTTCCCAAATATATACCAAAAGAATGAATCTTATTTAGGAAATACGCTAGGTTCTTATACATTTTAAAGTGCTCAAAGGAATATGTTTTTTTTTTTTTTCCTGTTATAAAATCATGATTAAACAAAGGTAGAATTTTCCATACAATTTTCATTAAATGGCCAGATGTTTCTTTGGAGGTTAGAAAACAAACCTCAGTAAAGAGAGAATACAAATATTTCAACAAATAATGAGAGGTTTCGGGCATTTCTTATTCGTTCTCCTTAAATTCTCAGTGTATTTTTTCACAGTCATAACCCAGGACTAAGTGCCCATCTCATTATGCTCTATTCTCAAAGTAAAGGTGACCTTTCCTGCTCAGAAAGTATCTTGGTCTCAGTCAACTAGAGATGGTGAGAGTGGGGTGCCCAGGGAAGTCTGTCTTGGTGTCAAGGTAAAGGAGACCTTTTCTGCTAGAGTATAAATTATGTACATTTCATCAGTTTAAGAAAGGTCTCTGACATTTAGCTAATAAACCCAGAAATACAGGGGTAACATTGCTCAGGCTGGAAGACAGTTGGATCTCTCAATTAAACTAAGCAAAACATTCAAGAAAATGGAGGATTAGACACCTCAAGATGGATATTCGAGTCAATTCTCTTTATTTTACAGTTGAAAAATCTAGGGCCCTGAAAGTTTGTGTGACGTAGTGAAGATCTCACAGCACATTAAAGTGTCAGCTAGGCTTTTAATCACATTCAAATCCAAGTACACTCCCTCATATGTTTCTTCTTTTGAGATATTCAATCAATAAGTGATTAGTGAATTTTACCAGGGAACAGAACACTGAACACTGACTAAGGAAATATACCTAAGAAATTAAAACCAATATAAGTATTTTTCAAAAGTTTAACAAGAAATAATAACTATGCCACAAAAAGTCAAGGAAAATTGAGGGCTTATCCTAACAGTGTTAACATTATCAGAAGTTTATCTATGTAATTCATAGCTAATTGACACAAATAATAAGAGTACAGACAAATGAAGGAAATGATAAATTGTCATGGAAATTATTTACATTTCTTCTGTACTTGCTTTTTTGTGGGTAATTTGTGAATAAGAATTTCTTAGAATCTATATATAAACTGAGTCAGAAAAGAGCAGTAGGAATCATTACAAACTTTAACTCCACTTTGGCTTGGATCCCATAACTCTAATAATTTTATACAGATCCCTATTGGTATTTAGGAGATGCTGTAATACAGCATTCTGAAAATTACCTTTTATTCACTGTAGTTAGGCATAGGGCTAGACAGATGGTTATTCATGTTAATGTTACTGGCATTGGTCTATGAAGAATAAATATAAGATAGGTCCACAAACTATTACTAGGACCACCATCTGGAAGACATCTTTAAGTTTTATGGGAGAATCTCTTGCAGTTACCTTCACTTGGCTTGAGAGAATAGGAAGGGCTCTTCATTCTTTCCTCTCCCATTTGGAGGGTAAAACTTTGTGCCTTGTCTGAGAAGATCTGAGAAGTTCTCCTTTTCAATGTCTCAAACTTTTAAAAAATTTCTGCATTGGGATGAGTCACATTTAACCTGATTCATTCTTTCACCTTGAAGTAAGCTTTTTATGTATCAAATCCCAATGTGAAGAGATCTCTTATTTGAGTACTTAACACTTCTTCAGACTTAGTTGGGGAATCATTAAGAATTCTTGAATATCAGGAGAGGTTTCATTTAGCATCCTACCACATAGTCTGTTGATATTAATCCTACTAAGAGTGGTGGCTCTATAATTTCTAGAAAAGAAAGTCTTAATAGTTACAATCTAGTTTAAACTGAGAAATGCTTGGGACTTGGGTTGACGTTACTTGCAATCCTTAGCACTCTGGTCTATTCATTTATTTGGGAGGCTGATGGTAGTGGAGGTTATGATAGAGATCAAACAAAGAGTTAAAACATTCTTTCATTTTCCTTAAGTTCTTGCTCTTTATATCCCCTTCCTTAACCTAAGCCACACCTCAGTTGCTGGTATTATAGTTGGCATCTATGATAAAATGAATGTCTCTGGAATGACCACAAACCTGCTGGTTCTTGCTTGCTGAGATCAGCTCTACTTTGGGACAGACACTAAGGTATGGTTGTGCTGGCACTGCCAAGGTCAAATAAGCTGCCAAACCCCAGTTTGTGGGCAGGGCTCTGTTCAGTATGTGGGAACTTGTGTGTGTGTGTGTGTGTGTGTGTGGTGGGGGTGCGGGACTTTTGTATTTACAAGCAAAATTTAAGGGCCCATGTGAGGTATAATGAAGAACAGGTTTAGAGTTAGAATAATGGGTAGAGAAGAGCTACTTATTTTTGTTTATTGTCCAATCAATGCATGAAGATTTTCTGCAGTGTTCAGGCACTATCATCTCCTGTTTAGACCTAGTAAGTACCTTTTCATGGACTTTTACATAATGTACACTTCTTGGCTAATTTAATGTCTACCACAATATAAGGCAGAAACACTGTTATACAGATATTCCTACCTTTTCAGTTTCCTGATATCCTTTATTTAATGTTGATTACATTGATACTCATGATGTCATAACCTCCACTGAACCATCCACAAATACTGCATTCTAATGACTATCAAAGTTTGTTACTATGGTTTATGAAATATGACTTCAGATCAAATAAGTAAGATGCAAATCTTAGAATAGTCAGAATAATGTGAATATTCATGCCATTCATAGATGTGTGCATGCTCAGTTTCTTCAATCATGTCTGACTCTTTGTGACCCCATGGACTGTACCCCACCAAGCTCCTCTGTCCATGGGATTTTCCAGGCAAGAATACTGGAGTGCATTGCCATGCTCTCCTTCAGAGCATCTTTCTGACCCAGGGATTAAACCTGTGTCTCCTGCTTCTCCTGCATTGCAGGCAGATTCTTTACTCACTGAGCCTTTGAAAGCCCACCATTCATAGGTATTACCACTCTAAGATCTGGCTAGGCAGGGTCCTTATTTTCTTCTTGGGAATGCCTTCCTGAAAATATCTTAAGACTCCTTTACTGTGAGGGCCTGCAGTGTCATCAGGGAAGGTGCCTAAGGGTTGGCTGATAAGTGCCTTTTCATTAGTGAATATCACACAACTGTTACCTGGAAAAAGTCTCATTTAGAGCTCAAATCACCTACTTTCACTCTGATAAAAATGACTGTTAGCAATCTCTTCCTGTTTTTGCTTAGATGAAATCAGATTAAATCTCAACTCTCTTTGTGCTGTGTGAAGCCCTCTCCATGTCAGACCCTGGATGGAACGGATGTTCAGGATTTACCTTCCCTTCACCTGGGGGTATCTAGACTAGGCTGGAGGACTTTACATTTCTCTAAACCTCAGAGGCCCTTGCTCTATTTGCTCTAGTCTCCTACATATAAATGATCCAAACTTTGGTCTTAATCTTTTTCTTATAAGGGGTCTCTAAAGAGAACTGGCTATGATTCTAAATGTCTAGTCCCAGTCAGCTGTCTGAGTTCTCTCAAGTTTTTCAGTGAGTTGGGCAGGGGAGAAACTTTCAGATGAAAAAATAACCTTGCATGACTATCTGAAGCTCTGGCCTCCAATGTTCATGAAGTCTCCCTTATGGGAATGGAAAAGACTGAGTCTGAGGAATTTCTACAGCCTGGACTAGAGACAAACCTATGCTTTCTGCCCCATCTGTTCTTCCCTGGCCCTCACCGCAGTTCCCACTTGGTGCTCCATGGAAATGTCTGTGATTTATCATGTCAAGCAAGAAGAGGTACTATCAGACCCAATAGGAGAATAAACAGAAGCAACTCTAAAGAATCAATGCAAAATAGGAAAGAAGGATTTCAAAAGCAATTGAGCTGAAAAGAGATTGAGCCCCAAAGTGGTGATCCTAAAAGGAACATCCTAAAAGAGGTTTTCCAACTGGGAGTAATAGACTCTTTGCATGTGTATGTGCTAAGTCACTTCAGTTGTGTCCGACTCTTCGCAACCCTATGGACTGTAACCTGCCAGGCTCCTCTGTCCATGAGATTTCCCAGGCAAGAATACTGCAGAGCGTTGCCATACCCTTCTCCAGGGGATCTTCCCGACTCAGGGATAGAACCCACATCTCTTATGTCTCCTGCATTGGCAGGCGGGTTCTTTACCACTAGTGCCACCTGGGAAGCCCCAATAGAGTCTTTATTGTCCCCCAAAACCACCCCAAAACTATACGCCTCAGAAGAAAAGTACCAATGGTGTCTTTGGCATTGGTCCAAGCCAATAGCCAGTGTCCTGATCAGAAAAGCTAAAAAGATGAAACATTAAGATGGATAATCTTGATCACCTTCTTAGATCTGGGAGCATGCTTCTAAGCTACAAATGCTTTCCCTCACCAGGGACAGGTAGAACAATTCAAGAGCCTTAATTCCCGGGCTACAGTGAAAATATGTGACCTATTCTTTGTTCTATCTTTTCTCAAGACAAAGTTACTTTTCTTGCTATACGTCAAAATAAAGTTACTTTTACTGTTCTATCTTTTCTCAAGATAAAGTTACTTTTCTTGCTATATGTCAAAGGGGAAGCAGTCACAGATCCCTATGTTTTTCTTCCATAAGGACTCTGAGCCTGCTTCTGCTGTTGGGAAAACAAAATGTGAAAATAAATCATGGAGGCTTTTTGGAACAGATTAGTTTATAGGAAAAAAAATTAGGGCATCTGAAATAGCAAAATAAAACTGTGACTCATAAACCAGAACTCTGATTAACAGTGTATTATGTAATTTATTATCAGGACTTGGCAAAAAGCAAGAGTACATTATATGAAACAACATTTATGGGAATAATATGATCATCTCATCCCTTTTTCTTAAAATCTACACCACTAAACTAGTTTTTCAGACAAAATTTATTTTTTGACTGAAAACTGTTCTTTGGCACAAAAAATGATAAATTAAGATATTGCCAAGGTGTTTAGTCTATGGGGTCGCAAAGAGTTGGACACGACTGAACGACTTCACTTTCACTTTTACTTTGAATTTTCTATGATATATTCAAGTGATGTAAATATTTCCCCAATTCTCTGAATATTTCATAGTACTAATTTGATTGAAAAAGGTACTTTCAGATATCTATTGAAAGTGATAAGGGAAATTAGAGCTCTCTACATTTCTATGAAATAAAAAATTAAACTAGTTGCTCAGGTATTTGGGTTTTGGCATTACATTGTGATATACAAAGTTTTGTTGCTTGAAGCAAAATAACTATACAAGAGAAGCATGTTTTTATGTATATTCAGGTTTGCTTTTCCTGAAACCATTTATATAAGGAAAAATGCAACTCCACAATGATTTAAGTAAACTATTTTAAATGCAAAGTTCATGGCTTTCAAGTTTAAATACAGAGATAGGTTAACTTGGTGAGTATGTCCCTCCTTAGAAATTTATTACAGATTTTTGGAAGCAAATGTACTTCTTTACAGCACTCTCCCTTTCAGACAGTTTATTGTAGAGCCCAGTTTTCCAAACCAATAACAGTATCTTTCTGCTTCAAGAACCACAAGCACGTTGCCCTGTGTTGATGGGCAGTTGTATGTTTTTTTGAACACCACCTATTGAACACCTCATATGGGCACTGTGGATGGCATGATGTAATCTTGCCCATATGAAACTTAGGATTTTGGTCAGAAAATACATCTTGACATAAATATTCACAATGAAAGTAATGACCCATGAGAGACTAAGAAGAGTATTTAAAATGAACGTCTACAGAATTACAAAGCACTGAATTGAAGCATTTTGTGTAAACTTCTTTCTTGATAAAAAGCATAAAACATTTTAGCCAGAGAGCACAGAATGGACAAAAGGGTCAAAGGAATGCATAAACTGTGTTTAGGAAATGGCCAGTAATTCATTTTGTCTGAAGCATGGAAGACAATAGAGACCATGTGGTGTCAGGAGTTTGCACATGATGGAGAAAAAATCAGAGTCTAAGCGGTTGATGAGAGAACCAGGAAGACACAACTGCTGGCAGCTGGGAGTGTGGAACCAGACAGTAAAGGAATGACAAGGCTGGCCCTGTAGATTCTGAAGTCTGAGCTAACAGGAGGGCATGACTTCAGAGAGCTAGAAATCAAGAAAACAATGGTGGTGGAAAGAACTCAGGACACTGCTGCTCAGGGTTTGTAAGGAGGAACAAGAATGATTGGCAAGACAGAAAAGCAGGTTATTGACCCCTGGTGAGGACATGTCAAGAAAAGGATAATCAAGGGGCAAATGATACAAAAGACTAATGAAGATGTAGACCAGAAAGGCCATGAGATTTGGAGATTAAGAAGCTACTGATGCTAACTTGCAGTCCATGGGGTCCCAAAGAGTCAGACATGAATGAGTGATCAACGCACACACTGAGTGGTGGCTCAGATGGTAAAGAATCTGCCAGCAATTCAGGAGACTGGGGCTCAGTCCCTGGGTTGGGAAGATGCCCTAGAGGAGGGGATGGTTACTCACTCCAGTATTCTTGCCTGGAGAATTCCATGGATAGAGGAGCCTGGCAGGCTAGGGTCCATAGGGTCGCAAAGAGTCAGGACATGACTGAAGCAACTTAGCATGTACATAAGGTATTTTTTAAGAAGTGCATAATTTGCCACCGTAGAATAATTTACCAGTGTATAACCTGGTCACTGTGAAGAATCCTCTTCTTCATGTCTGGAATTAACTACCCCCCCAAAATCTGCACAACCAAAGGCAATATATTAACAGTGACTATAAACTTAAACTCTTCAGATTTTGTAAGGAAGTCAAGTTTTAAATTACTGGGATAAACCATTTCATTATGTGGAAAGACACATTCCACAAAGATACATGTTCAATCAACTTCTTAAAACAATTGAACCTTTAAGCTTTTTCTAAATTTTGTTATAAAAATGCAATATGTGTCTAGAAAACAAATACACTGTACTCTAGATAAAATAAAAACCTAAGCAAGGATGAAGCCCAAAGATTTAAATATGAGGAAAGTTGAGTAGCTTTTTCTTTTTTTTCAAAATCAGAAACCTAATGCAAACAAAGGTGCACATTCTCAGAAACATGTTATCTTAGATGGGCATTCTTTAAAAGCCACTGTACAAACTGAAAGCATCTAGCTCTTCTACTCATGTTGGTTCTTTGTTCTTTACTGTAAATACACCAATTGTTCATCTGTTTAACTAAGATCTGCCTGGCTAAAAGCACATTAAAGGTACTTGCCGCTATTGATTTTGTTATGAGCTATAGATTTGTACACAATTAAGAGGCTGCTTCAGAGAAGGCAATGGAACCCCACTCCAGTCCTCTTGCCTGGAAAATCCCATGGATGGAGGAGCCTGGAAAGCTGCAGTTCATGGGGTCGCTGAGGGTCGGACACGACTGAGCGACTTCACTTTCACTTTTCACTTTCATGCATTGGAGAAGGAAATGGCAACCCACTCCAGTGTTCTTGCCTGGAGAATCCCAGGGACGGGGGAGCCTAGTGGGCTGCCATGTATGGGGTTGCACAGAGTCAGACACGACTAAAGTGACTTAGCAGCAGCAGCAAGAGGCTCCTTAGACTTATATAAGAATATATGTAATGCTATCTTTTTTTCCATAAGTGGTGGTTTTTCAAGATGAATTTTTGTAAAATGAGGCATATCCTTGTAAGATTTATGACTTTCCAAGGAAGAGGTATACCTCCCTAAACAGCCATGGAATTTGGTAAAGAAACTGCATAATTAAAGTGACACTTTTCTGATCTTGGTGTTGAAATATTTCTAAAGAAACTTTATAGGAATTTATTGGGATAGGTCTTTTCAGCCCTATAACAGAAATAAAGATGTCCAATTTGAAGAATAGATTATTTTTAAAATCTAAAATAATTGTTATATCTTATACTTTTGAATGCTACAAATGTGTTTATATAAAATATTATTAGGTTTAATGGCCAGAAGACAATTAAATGATCTTTTACTATCTACTTAAAAATCTCTCCAGGTTTAGACTATAATTTCTATGTGGTAAATAAAGATTCTTCATATTTTCTCTGTGTACATACACAAGTTTTCTTACATGAAGAGAACATGAAGGTAAAGGAAATGATAAGTGATAAGAAAAGGCTTAGGGAAGGAGAATTAGTTTAAAAGTTAATGTTTCCAGTCATAATCATACAATCATACTACTCAAGAACCAAAAACTGAGTACCCTATAATATTTAACATTTTCTATTTAGAAACTGGTGGCATTTATCCATTGTTTAAAATCCCTGAGGTGGGTTCCATTAAATCTGTTATTTAGCAACTATATACATTTAGTTAATATCTTATTATCTAGGATCTAAGTAAATGTATTCCAATTCAATGAAAATCATAATTCATTAGTAACAAATATTAATAGCAAAATGATATCCTTTACAAATTATTTATTTTTAATTGAAGGATAATTGCTTTAAATATTGCATTGGCTTCTGCCATACATCAACATGAATCAGCCACAGGTACACATATGTCCCCTCCCTCATGAACCTCCTTCCCACATCCCACCATTTCCCACCTCTCTTGGTGGTTACAGAGCCCCAGTTTGAGTTCCCTGAGTCATACAGCAAATTCCCCCTGGTTATCTATTTTATATGTGGTAGTGTATATGTTTCCATGCCGCTCTATCCATTCGTCCCACCCCTTTCTTCCATCCCCTTCCAGTGTCCATAAGTCTGTTTTCTATGTCTGTGTCTCCATGTAAAATGCTGTCTATTTTCTATTTGATTAAAGCAAAACTGAAAATAAATATTGTTTGCTTGAGGGATTTATATGTTTTCTATGTTTCTCTTTACTTGTTTCCAATTTAATCATTCTCAATGCTGTTACAGTATCACAGTTGTCATCTAAGGAAGGAATTCAGTATTTGGCTTTAGGGGTTTTGGAATTGAGAAGATTTTGTTCACATGTGAACTCTACTAGGTGATCTTGGCCATGTTGCTTCCTTTTCTGAGTCTTTCCTCTTCTATAAGACAGGCATAATTATACTGAATTTGGAGTTCAGAGGTAACAAAAAGATCACCTGGTCCAATAGCTTGACACTATTTTTGTAACTTGAAATTGATCAGTATACTTGCAGTCTCCCATCTTTTGATGTAAGACCAAGCCTTTTGCTTGACTAGGTGCCCGTGATGGATATCACTTAGCTTTTCTCATGTAATTTGTATTCACAATGCATCATCTAAAGTTTCAATTTTTTATTTTTATTATCAAGTGGTAGCTTATAAATGCAAAGCAAATTAAGGACTGGCCAACATTTTTACATTTTTTACCCATATTTTACAGCTATTTGTCTCACACCTACTTTCACAGATGTTTTGGGAGGCAGAGGAGAGCTTTATAAGTTTCTAAGCTATTTGATTACTTTTCTTTATACACCTATGTTTTATTTGGTTTTCTGATGTCTAATTAAAATGCACAAAGAATCCAACAAATGAAAGTTATAAAAAACTTAGATCAGAAGGATTATAAAGTTATAAAAAACTTAGATCAGAAGGATTCCTGCATCAGGTGAATAGATCCATATTAATATTTTTACAAGGAAAATGGGGAATTCCAGGTAATTCAAGAGTCAATCAACAGCAAATAAGTTAAAATGCTTCGACAGTATTAGTGAACTAAACTATCATCAAACACATTTATCAAAACAAAGTCATAGTCTCACACTTTACACAATCTAGAAAATGAAGCTGGCCTGACTCTTGCATGTTTACAAACATGGAATTTTCCATTCTAAATTTTCTTTGGCAGACATTTTGTACTCAGTGTTCAGGGTGGGAACAGTTATCAGCCCCTTTCTGCTCTTCTGAGGAGAGTCAGTGGAAGCTGTGGTGACTCTCCTTCTGTGACCATTTATTCTGTGTTGAATTGATTATAGAGTTTGAGGGTGCTTGGTGGGAAGGTAGGAATTAGAAAATGATGCTGGGATATTTCTCTGAGAGTCATGAGGGCCACATAAAGAATTTGTACCATGATGACTGGGGCTTCCCAGATGGTGATAGTGGTAAAGAACCCGCCTGCCAATGCAGAAGACTAAGAGACAGACGTGGATTCAATCCCTGGATCCAGAAGAACTCCTGGGGGAGGGCAAGGAAACCCACTGCAGTATTGTTGTCTGGAGAATTCCATGGACAGAGTAGCCTGGCAGGCTCTGGTCCATAGGATTGCAAAGAGTTGGACACAACTGAAGCGACTTAACTCACATGCACCATGATGATTGCCATATTCTATCACCTATGTATGTATGTATGTGCCATTTATCTATCTACCCATCTATACTACCCACCATCTGTCTATCCATCCACTCATCAGGTATTGACCATTTCTCTCTCTCTCATTGATGCATCTATTCAGCGTAATAGTAGATAGCATTGACATTTGAGTTTCATAGATTTTATATAAGCACTTTGTTTTTACAAACTGCACTTCTCTTCAATAATATAGTTGTTCATTTTGTCCTTAAATTTTACATTCAAGTGATATCTATTCAAGTACTAGGTTTCTGGTGGTTTTAAGTTGTAACATTTTTAAATTTAAATTTAAACTGTTATTTAATTCTGCTATATTTAATAGCTCAAATGTCATACATTTCACTATTGTAGAGTTATCCATTTAAATTAATGTACTCAGTGTACAATTTATTAACCATTAAATTTAAAGTTCTAAACAACATCCAGTACAAACTCAGATTTTATTTGGTCTTATTTCTGACTTCTAATGGCTATGATAGTGGTTTAGTCATTAAATCATCTTTGACTCTTGTGACCCCATGGACTATGGCCCACCAGGCTCCTCTGTCTATGGGGTTTTCCAGGCAAGAATACTGGAGTGGCTTGTTATTGCCTTCTCCAGGGGATCTTCCAGACCCAGGGATCGAAACCAGGTCTCCTGCATTGGAGGCAGATTTCTTACCATCTGAGCCACCAGGAAAGCCCCTTCTAATGGCTATAGTGCTGATGATTTTGCTCCTTCTAAGTTTATCCATAAAACAAGGATTTAAATATGGACAAAGTCTAATATTTTCATTCTATTATAGAAAAACTTATGCTTTTCTGCTCAAATACAGTGGACACTTGTCAGCATTACAAAAATTAAATAGAGCAGACTATTCTTACTGTAGTATCTAGGATTGTGTTCAGCTACATGTAATAGAAAACCAAACGAAACATCATGTGCACACAAGAAGGATTTGGTTTGTGTGTTTGTTCCACACATCGAGCAGTTCAGAGACAGGCTGCCCAGGACTGGAATGGTAGCCTGAAGACTTTACGTGGGATTCAGCCTTTCATTCAGTCATCCTTCACATATTATACTTGGCACCTCTGGCTTGCCTCCAGGCTTGTACTGAGTTTCAAGCCAGAAGAAGGAAAAAAAAAAAAAAGAGGCAATGGGCACATGTCAGTTAAATCTTCCCCCTTTAACAGAAACTTCCTCAAAGCCCCACTCACTGATATGTGTGTTATTAGCCTATGTTCAGATAGTTCTAATCACAAAGGATCTATTAGTTGTAAATTTTTATCTGAGTATGTTGTAATCCTGAACAGTTAGGAACCTTTCAGATCAGAGGAAAGGGAGAATGAATAGTGCATAGATTGACATCAGTGTTTTACATAATCCACTGAGCCCGAGACACTGCCTCATCATAGAGTCCTCCAAACAACTGCATTGTTCTGTTTATTTCCTTGCTGCCTCTGTCCGTGCTGAAGATGGAAAATGAGGAAGGGTTAGCAAAGAAGTGCGGCAGTCTCAAAGATGTTCTTCTAAAGTTTAGAATAAAGTCTTGGAAACCCCAAGTTCTGTGCATTTGAGAAGGAATAGTTTGCTAAGTGATAGAAAATATGTTATACTTTAACACAAGCTGTGACACTGAGGACTGAAGCTGGGAACAAGGACAGATGCTGGATAGATAGATGCTCCCAGAGGGACTAAAGAGAGACTATGTGCAGTTTGGTAATAGTACCATCAAATATTGAGAAGATAGCAAATTCTTGTCCATAAATTTTTTAATTAAAATATCCCATTTAAAAAATACTATTTAAATATAGTTGATTTGTAATGCTGTGTTAATTTCTGCTATACAGCAAAGTGACTCAGCTATACATATATTCTTTTTCAAATTATTTTCCATTATGGTGTATCAAATCATATTGATTATAGTTCCCTATGCTACACAGTAGAGCCTTGTTGTTTATCCATGCTATATATAAAAACTTGCATCTGCTAAGTCCAAACTCCCAATTCTTCCTTCTCCCACCCTCTGTCCTTGTATTTCTTATAATAAAATAGTGTTGCTGATATTTTCCATGTGACTATTACAGGGAGCCTGTGAAGAAGGAACACTGATCTTCGAACCAAATGATACTCAAATCCTGACTTGTCTCCCCCAGACTAGGTGACTCATTACACCATTATTTAGCCCCTTTGACCCTTAGTTTTCTTACTTGCATAACATATAAGATTATAATAAGGAATAAATGAGATTGTATAGATAAAAGATTTAGCATAGTATCTGCCACATATTAATTTCTTGATGAATAATAGCTATAGCTTATATTTTTTTATTGTTGAGATTTTTGTTTCAACTATCAGTAGTAATCAATAAAAACCTAACTGTACTTCAAAGTTAAGACTGCTCTATCAGGTGAAGAGCTATTTATTAAAATGTTCAGTTTTTAGTGCTCTGTTCTTTTGAGCTTTGCTGGCTGGGTGAATATTGTTTCTTTAGATTACAGTGTAATCTACACTTTCAATGTATGCATTTAAAATGTTGTAAAACTTATATGTGGCCAAGTATGTAATTTTGAATACCATGCTGCTGCTGCTAAGTCGCTTCAGTCATGTCCGACTCTGTGCGACCCCATAGATGGCAGCCCACCAGGCTCCCCCGTCCCTGGGATTCTCCAGGCAAGAACACTGGAGTGGGCTGCCATTTCCTTCTCCAATGCATGAAAGTAAAAAGTGAAAGTGAAGTCGCTCAGTCATGTCCAACTCTTTGCGACCCCATGGACTGCAGCCTACCAGGCTCCTCCATCCATGGGATTTTCCAGGCAAGAGTACTGGAGTGGGTTGCTATTGCCTTCTCTGTTTGAATACCATAATCAGTGGTTAATATTAAAAAGTCATATGTGTAAGCAATAAGAAATAAATTCCATGTAATATGGTATAGTCTGGAAATATCTGTGATATGCTTTTTTTCATGAGAAGAGATGCATCATGTAATATTGTATTATATTTTAATAGTATAATTTGAAATGACTAATTTCCTATTTACAGATGTATTCTAATTTTCATGTCTATCAGTAGTGTAGATACTAAAGTGTATAATTTAAAAGTATTATATTTTTTGTCAATATAAATGAAACCAATTGAAAGTCTTGATATAATTGTTCCAGTTTTGAAAAGGGACAATTAAAACTTAATTGGAAAAAATTGTACCTCTGCCTTAATTTTTGCTATGATGCTGTGGATATCATTCTAAAACAGCTTTCTATGACTTTGAAAACTTCATTGCAGCTTGAAGCTCAACAACATACACCATGTTTGTAACTAAACTTTTCATATGTGCCTTAGGTAAAATTCAATTTTGTTTCTTCATTTTCCTATTTCTAATCACATCTACAAGGACAGCAAAGACTAGTTCTATGGATATAATAACACAAATTCAATTATCTTCTAAAACTAGGTCCCTCTCTTTGTAAATTGGGTTAGTTATAGCCTTATTCTTTGTGAGAGGAAATAAAATTGTTTATAAGGAAAAGGGTTTTTTTTTTTTTAGTTTTTCAAAGGTTTTATCTGAGTATTATGTTTTGATGAAATTGTGGAGAGAAGTTATATATATTTTGAAGAGTTTCTTTCATTAATCTGTACAACTTAAAATATATATTTTCACTTTCACTGGCACAGAACAATAGTCTTGTTCAAATGTTTCATTCCTTTGGTATGTCTGCTGCCTCACTGCAGTTACCTGAAATTTCCTGAAGTTCTGAGAATGTCTAGGTTAGCCAGTGCCATGCTTTCTCATGTTCCTGCTTTGCCTTGGGCCTGTTTCTTCTTTTTAACCAAAACTTGCATATCTCACATTGTAATATGACAGGCACTGTGTTATTCTTACCCACACTAGACAGTTTATTAGAGTCCTAATAATGTATCTTAGTGAAAATTTATGCGAGATCCTTTTGAAACAGTGTTATCGTCTAATGTTTTATAAACTAGCTTCTGCCAAAAGATGTTATATAGGCCTTATTTTTTTTTTTTTAATTAAACATTTTAGAAATGGTTCCTTGCAGTTAATTTTCTTTAGTTAATTACTACTCAATCTTATCTGACTAGAGAAAACATTCTTTTATAGCATTTCTACTGATATCTGTGAATATTTGATTATATCTACATATATTTTCTTTGCAATACCAATTAGGGAAATGGGTTGGCTTAACCCAATAGTGTAACTTGGAGTGGCACCATTCTGACCAATAAAGTAGATGAATAGATCTTTGAGAATGACAATGGAAGAATCCCAGGAACTGCCATATTTGAAAGGCAAACAAAAAGAGGAGACAAGGAAGACAAGTGAGAAGGAGCCGCTTGAGAATCAAGAGAGGATGGTGTCACGTCAATTAAAGGAAGAGAGAGGAGTTTAAAGTGATAAAAACTGCATCGACCAAATCGGTTCTCATGGAAATAAGGGGCATAAACCAGATTATAACTAAGAAAGAGAAGATAAAATAGGGGTGCTACTATAAGTATTAATCTTACATGAAGTTCATGTATGAAAGATAAGTGAGAAAGAGAAGAAACACAGAAAGGTAAATATTTTGTTTAAAGATGAAAAGACTTGAATTATTTGCAAATGATGAGACCAACTAGGCTTAATTTTCAAAAATATACAGATGACTCCTACAACTCAACAACAAAAAAAACTCAAACAATTCCAATGAAAAATGGGCAGAAGCTCCAAACAGACATTTTTCCAAAAGAAGACACACAGATGGCCAACAGCCACACAAAAAGACGCTCAACATCACTAATTATTACATAAATGCAAAGCAAAACTACAATGAGGTACCACCTAACACTAGTCAGAATGGCCATCATTGAAGTCTACAGATAACAAGTGCTGGAGATGGGTGTATAGAAAAGGGAACCCTCCAACGCCATTGGTGGGCATGTAAACTGGTGCAACCACTATGACAAAGGTAATAGTACAGAAGGTTCTCAAAAAACTAAAAGAGAATTGTCATATGGTCCAGCAATCCCACTCCTGGGCTTCAGTTCAGTTCAGTTCAGTTCAGTTGCTCAGTCGTGTCCAACTCTTTGCAACCCCAAGAATTGCAGCACACCAGGCCTCCCTGTCCATCACCAATGCCCGGAGTTCACTCAAACTCATGTCCATTGAGCCAGTAATGCCATCCACCCATCTCATCCTCTGTCGTCCCCTTCTCCTCCTGCCCCCAATCCCTCCCAGCATCAGAGTCTTTTCCAATGAGTCAACTCTTCGCATGAGGTGGCCAAAGTATTGGAGTTTCAGCTTTAGCATCAGTCCTTTCAAAGAACACCCAGGACTGATCTCCTTTAGCATGGACTGGTTGGATCTCTTTGCAATCCAAGGGATTCTCAAGAGTCTTCTCCAACACCACAGTTCAAAAGCATCAGTTCTTCGGCACTCAGTTTTATTCACAGCCCAACTCTCACATCCATACATGACCACTGGAAAAACCATAGCCTTCACTAGACAGACCTTTGTTGACAAAGTAATGTCTCTGCTTTTTAATATGCTATCTAGGTTGGTCATAACTTTCCTTCCAAGGAGTAAGCGTCTTTTAACTTCATGGCTGCCATCACCATCTGCAGTGATTTTATATGCAGAAGTCTAATTCAAAAAGATGCATGCTCCCCTATGTTTGTAGCAGCACTGTTCACAATAGCAAAGACGTGGAAACAACCTGAATGTCCATCAACTGGTGAATGGATAAAGAATATGTGTTACATATACATGATGGAATACTACTTAGCCATAAAAAGAATGAAATGATGCCATTTACAGCAACGTGGATGGACCTAAAATTTATTATTCTAAGTGAAGTCAGAGAAAGAAAAATATCATATGACATCACTTACATGTGAAATCTAAAATATGACATAAACGAACTTATCTTGAAACAGACTCACAGATATAGAGAACAGACTTGTAGTTGCCAAGTGGGAAGGAAAGGGGCATGGCATAGAGTGAAAATTTGGCATTGGCAGATGGAAACTCTTATATGTAGAATGGATATACAACAAGGTCCCACTGTATAGCACAGAAAACTATATTCAATATCCTGTGATAAACCACAATGGAAAAGAATAGGAAAAACAACATGAATATATATGTATATGTATATATATATATACATATATATGTATTCAATACATATGTATATATGTATTGAATTACTTTGATGTACAGCAGAAATACATTCTACACTGACAGTTCAGTTCAGCTCAGTTCAGTCACTCAGTTGTGTCCAACTCTTTACGACCCCATGTACTGCAGCACGCCAGGCCTCCCTGTCCATCACCAACTCCCAGAGTCCACCCAAACCCATGTCCATTGAGTCGGTGATGCCATCTAACCATCTCATCCTCTGTTGTCCCCTTCTCCTCCTGCCCTCAATCTTTCCCAGCATCAGGGTCTTTTCAAATGGGTCAGCTCTTCACATCAGGTGGCCAAAGTATTGGAGTTTCAGCTTTAGCATCAGTCCTTCCAATGAACACCCAGGACTGATTTCCTTTAGGATGGACTGATGGATCTCCTTGCATTCCAAGGGACTCTCAAGAGTCTTCTCTAACACCACAGTTCAAAACACTGACAGTAGTTGAACAAAATAATTTCTTAAAAAAAGATGAAAATACCTGACTTTTCTTAAGAGAAGGGGAAGAAAAAAGTAGAGAATCTAAGGAAGAGAGCTAGGTTTAGGGTGCAGCAGTTTGAAGTGAGTGGGATCCAGAGCCCAGGGGAAGGGAGTAGCTTCCAGGAGGAGTGAAGCCACTTTCTCTAAGGTTGCAGAAACATAACGTGCTGTGTGTAGGGAATAGGTAACCAAAGAAATTCACATATAGTGGATTCGATTCTCTTTGTGAAACAGGAGAGAAAGAAATGTGAACCAGGAGTGTCATTCTTCTAGGCCAGAAGACCTAATAACACAGATTAAAATTAAATATGACCATTAAGGAAATATGACATATTGGGCTTCCCTAGTAGCTTAGATGGTAAAGCACCTGCCTGCAATGGAGAAGACCCGGGTTTGGTCCCTGGGTTGGGAAGATGCCCTGGAGAAGGAAATGGCAACCCACTCTGGGATCCTTGCCTGGAAAATTCCATGGACAGAGGAGCCTGGCAGGCTACAGTCCATGGGATTGCAAAGAGTTGGATAGAACTGAGTGACTAACACAGAACATTAAGGAAGGTGGCTTAAGGCTGACCAGTGGCATGCAAACACTATGTACTATTCAGATAAATGTAGCTTCAGGTAAGCATTCCGTTTCATCTCATCTCCTGACCGACTACCTTATTAGAATGTCAAATACTTAAGATGGTATTTAGGGCTTCCCTGGTGGCTCAGTGGTAAAGAATCCACCTGCCATTGCAGGGGACACAGGTTTGATCCCTGGGTTTAGAAGATCCCCTGAAGGAGGAAATGGCAACCCACTCCAGTGTTAGAATCCCACACACAGAGGAGCTTGGCGGGCTATAGCCCTTGGGGTCACAAAAGAGTTGGACATGACTTAGTGACTAAACAACTCCAAGATGATATTTAAGATTAAAAAGCTAGAGGAAAAAGAAAGCTACAGAAACCAAATACTATCTCTCATTGTTTTAAAATGTACCAGGATTTGTTTTAAACCTATATGGTAAGTCAAATAGAATTAGAACTAACTGTCATGAAGGAAGAAATTTTTATGCTCACAGATCCCTAGAAATAGGACACATGACCCATCATGCAGGGCCCCATGTGGGAGCACTATGGTCAGTCAGGGGGCAGAAGGAGTAAGAGGAAAATATGGGCAAGAGCCCTTACTGTGGTTTCCGTGGGGAGATTGGGTGAGGCAGGAGGGTAACCAGGCTTAAGGTTGGCTAGTTTGAATAGTTTAAGGGGCTCTGGAGTACATGCACTGGCCATGGTCATTAGGGCAGGTGGATAACAGTAAAAGTATGAGACTCAGATGAAGGCTGTGACTGAACTCTGTGGTCTTTGGGTTGGCTGGTTTGCATACAAGAGTCATTTTCACAGAGGAGTTGTCCACCATCTCTAAGAATTGGCTAGCCCTGTTAGGGGCAGTTTCTTACCAGTCAGTGAGGCCCCAGATGCCAGAGTGTCAAGAATATACAACATAAGGGACTTGCCTGGTGATCCAGTGGCTAAGACTCCATGCTCCCAATGCAAGGGGCCCGGGTTCCATTCCTGGTCAGGAACCAGACCCCACGTGCAACAACTAGAGTTCCTGAATGTTGAAATGAAGATCGAAGATCCTATAGGTTGTGACGAAGACCAAGCACAGCCAAATAAGTAAAAAAATAAATATTTTAAAATAGAATATGCAACATAAAACATTTACAATTAATATGCATGTCAGGGCTATCATTTGCAATTGAGAAAGAAAGTTGGTGGTCTAGTGAATATTGCCTTTTTCTATGCTTTAATATCTCCAGCCAAGAAGGAGGCTGAAAGGTCCAACTTGATTGATGACCTGTGAATCAGTGTCCAGCAGCAAAGCAGAAATGATGCTGACTCCTTCAAAATAAAATAATTTACTGCATGACATCGGTAATGCAGGTGAAGAGTGGCTGCCAAGACAAAGAGAAACAGGAAATCAGCCTATACCGTAGCTGTCCAGGAAGTCACTATTAGCCCAGAACAGGGAAACAAGAAGCAGAGTTCACAGAGCTCAGAAGCCGAGAGGCTGATGGCAGTCATGACATAAAGGCCGGTCCTGTGCACTGTGAGCTGAAGCTGCTGAAAAGATGCCAGGAGACTGAGGGAGAGTGATACCCAATTCAAGGGCTTCTCCTTCTTTTCAGCCTCACTTCCCATGGACTCATAGTACTCAAGCCAGAGGACAAGGGAGCTTGGAAAATAGTTTCCTGAGATGCAGAGCAGGCAGGAGATTGTCAGGAAATGATTTGAGAGCAAACAGGGCATATCCTGCAGTTCAGAGATGCAGGGTTTAGAATGACTAGAAAGACGGGAAGTCATATGGGTGTTTGTGCCAGGTGCTCATTTCTGAGGCAGTTACATCGAGGTCATCTGGCTGCTCTCCTCAAATCCATTAAGAAAAAAGGGAGCCAGAAGAAAAATATAGGCAGAGTTCCATGCCCTGCAGAATCCTCTAATTCTTAACTCTTCCAAGCCACAGAGACAATACCTAGGGACTGTTAGGAGGCAGAATTCCTCAGCATGATCTCTAAGGTGGATCCCCCTCCTCGATTTCAACAGCAGGATCCTCTCTGCAGCCTGGTTATTTTGACAGTACAGACTGTCTTCATCTTCCCCTTATTAAGAACTCAGCCTCTTTTCAGCTTTCTTTGGCCCCACTAAACCATGTTTAAAGTATACATTTTAGGCTGCATTGCTTGAGAGTAACTTTAGGCATGGGTGGGAGTAAAGGGTGGTTTACATACTCCTCTCTGGCTTTCAGTTCAGTTCAGTTCAGTTCAGTCGCTCAATCGTGTCTGACTCTTTGCAACCCCATGAATTGCAGCATGCCAGGCCTCCCTGTCTATCACCAACTCCCGGAGTTCACCCAAACTCATGTCCATCGAGTCTGTAGTGCCATCTACCCATCTCATCCTCTGTTATCCCCTTCTCCTCCTGCCCCCAAACCCTCTCAGCATCAGAGTCTTTTCCAATGAGTTAACTCTTCGCATGAGGTGGCCAAAGTATTGGAGTTTCAGCTTTAGCATCAGTCCTTCCAAAGAACACCCAGGACTGATCTCCCTTAGAATGGACTGGTTGGATCCCTTTGCAGTCCAAGGGACTTTCAAGAGTCTTCTCCAACACCACAGTTCAAAAGCATCAATTCTTCGGTGCTCAGCTTTCTTCACAGTCCAACTTTCACATACATACATGACCACAGGAAAAACAATAGCCTTGACTAGACGGACCTTTGTTGGCAAAGTAATGTCTCTGCTTTTCAATATGCTATCTAAGTTGGCCATAATTTCCTTCCAAGGAGTAAGCGTCTTTTAATTTAGATGAGCATAAATTGTCTCCCAATTCCTGTGTTAACAGAAAACACAGTTTTCTTTTGATTGTTTTCTAACTAGCTTAGTTTTGTCTCAGACTCCAGGCTCCAGGAAGAAAGAAGCAGAATGCTGTCTTTTTTTTTATTTTATTTTATTTTTAAACTTTACATAATTGTATTAGTTTTGCCAAATATCAAAATGAATCCGCCACAGGTATACATGTGCTCCCCATCCTGAACCCTCCTCCCTCCTCCCTCCCCATACCATCCCTCTGGGTCGTCCCAGTGCACTAGCCCCAAGCATCCAGTATCGTGCATCGAACTTACTGGAAGTTCAAAAGCAACCTCTGGTTCAAGGACCTCATGCCTATTTTAATAGCAGTGTGCTATGAATCTATGGATGTGTGAGTTGGACCATGAAGAAGGCTAAGTGCTGAAGAATTGATGCTTTTGAGTTGTGGTACTGGAGAAGACTCTAGAGAGTCCTTTGGACTGCAAGGAGATCAAACCAGTCAAGCCTAAAGAAAATCAACCTGGAATATTCATTGGAAGGACTGATGCTGAGGCTCCAATACTTTGGCTACCTGATGCCAAGAGCCTACTCATTGGAAAAGACCCTATGTTGGGAAATATGGAAAGCAAATAGAGAAGTGAGCAGCAGAGGATGAAATGGTTAGATAGTATTACTGACTCAATGGATATAAATTTGAGCAAACTCCAGGAGATAGTGGAGGACAGAGGAGCTTAGTGTGCTGAAGTCCATGGGGTCACAAAGAGTTGCACATGACTTAGTGACTGAACAACAACAGCAACATGAACCTGAATACTGTAACCCTGGTTTTAAGTCTGATAATTCTGCTGGATCCTTAGCTCCTTGAAGGCATAGGCTCTGCTCAGTAAGTGATTCTTCATTGATAAGGAATTTTCATAAGCGCTTAGCCAGTCTTCCCAATATGAAAGAAAGTGGGGAACAGCTAACTACAGAAATTACAATGTCCACCTAGTTACAGAAAAAGCATACCTCTCAAAATGTAGTGACAATTGTGCTGATAGTATGAGTGTCTTTATCAACCACCATGAAAAGACACAGATGACTTCCTCTTCAGTTTTATTAGAACCCTGATAAACTGACTGATGTGAAGTGAGGAAAAATACTGGGAAATGTTCCTGATATAACTTGGAGAAAGTGGGATTGATTATACATATAAAACATATGTATAGAGACAACAGTTAAATCTCCACTAACATCTAAACTATTTTTCACGTTTATTCCCTGAGAACCAAAGTACAGTCTCTTCTAAAAGGAACTGACATTTTCCTTTTGATTTATTTAGCAGTTTTAAAGCTAAATGTCTTTACAGCATGGTAGGGTAGGTCAAACAGCAAAATAAGATTGGAACAAATGTCAGGATAGCCGACACAAGGCAACTGAGTAGGTGGGTCATCGTTATTTATAAACATAAAGAAAGTAGGTGACAGGGAACTTAAAAAACGAAAAGAAAAATTCAGTGCTTGTGCTAAAATAAAGAATAGTATAAGCTGCTCAAAATGATTCTCCTTTTCCCACATCAGCTGTGAAGACCAGAAAAGGGAATAATATTGTTATTACTTTTATCTTTCTCCATTCATCTTCACCCTTTTTTTCATTTTAATTTTGTCCTATTTGCCCAAGCTCTCCTTTAAATTTCAATAAATATTTAATATTTATTGAATGGGAAATATTAGTTCATTCACTCCCTCATTCACATGTTTCATACTTTCACAATTTCTATGAATGCTTTTAGAAGGACTGCTATGTATCAGACAGTGTTCTAAGTGTTTGGAAAATGATGTGAGAAAAGCAGAATCCTGGCCCTCTGAGATTTATGTTCTAATGAGGGAAGAGACAATAAGTTAACTAAATCACTAAAGTATGTAATAGACTATACCATGGTACATTTTATGAAAAGAAACAAAGCAGGAAGTTGGTCAGAAATTTTTCATTTTTCTAGAGAGGATCAAGGAAAGCCTCCCTAGAAAGATAACATTTGAGTCAAAACCTGGGAGAAGCAGGAGAATGAGCCATGTGGACATTTGGAATGGGCGTGTTCTAGGTTAGAGGAACAGCAAGTAAAGAACATTTTGCTTTGGATGTTTGAACAATAGTAAAGAAGCCAGAGTGGATCAGAATGAGCAGGGAAAGGAGGAGTAGATATAATGGGACAAAGGTGAGGTGATAAATCATGAAAGATCCCTGTAGGTCATTGTGATAAGTTTGTCTTTTACTCTAAGTGGGATGTGAAGCCTTGGGTAGGTTTGGGCAACACAATTTTTTTAGCTGCTGTATTGAAGATAGGCTGAAGAGAGTGAGGCTATCAATTACAAGACAATTTGGAAGCTGTGTCAATAATCCAGGTAGAGGATGATGGTGGTTTGGGTCAGGGTGCTAGCAGTGAAGGAGGTAGGAAGTGTGTGGTTTTTAAATATATATATTATATATACATATATATTTAATATATATTAAATGTATATATTTAATATATGTTAAATGTGTATATTTAATATAAATATATATATAATATGATTTCAGTATTAATAAAGTACTGAAAAGTGATGTGAGAGGATTTGTTAATAGATCATCTATTTTATAGGAGACAAATGAGCCTAGTCAGAAGTGAGTCCAGGGGTTTTACCCTGAGCAACAGAAGGGATGCAACTGTCCTTACCAAAATGTGAAAGCCCATATTAGGAGATTTGGGAGCAAGACTTAGGGCTCAATTTAGGACAAGTTAGGACTTGGACAGCTATGAGATGTGGAAATGTCAAATAGGCAGATAGATGTAAGAGGATGGGGTTCATGGAGAGGTCTGTGCTGGAAATATTAATTTGAGGTTTGTCAGCTCTGAGATGGTTTTTAAAGCCACAAAAATGGATGAGATAGAAAAAAAAAAAAACAAGAACTGAAGTAGATGGAACATAAATGCTCAGATGGCTGGCTCTGGGGACAGGGCTGCCACATCCAGTGGCACAAGCAGCTCTACATGCCCCCTGGGGGGTCATTCATCTTAGCCAGAAAGAGACAGAGAAGCAGGGACCAGCACAGGCCTAGGAATGCTAAGGGAGAGTGGTGACCTGGCTGTCACACGGAGGAAGGGATTCAAGGAATAAGGAGAGTCAACTGTGTCAAATGCTGCTAAGTCTTCTAATAAGGTGAGGACTGAGAAGTCCCTGATGACTTTTTCATATGAAAGAAACAGGACATGGTCAAACCCTGGGAGTAATTCATAGTCTAGCAGACTCTCACAGGCAAAGTTTTATAACACTGCTATAGGCGAAGTGCCAGGGAAATACAGGGCGGGGTGGGGTGGGGGGGGGCGCGGGTAGATGGCAATTCTAACCAAGTGTGATCAGAAATAGTGCAGGGAAAATGTGATATAACTATGTAAGCCCTGATATGAAAAACTGTTAAGAGCTAAGGCAAATATTTGAAAATATTATGCAGTAAGTGACCAAGAATAAATTATTTCTCTCCAACGGAGACTTAATCTAGTGAAACTTAATCTGGAAGATGTTTCTTTTCTGTAATAGTTAGGGCTGACCATACAATACCTCCCACCCCTATTAGTATCCCTGAAGACAGTACAGATAAACTGAGACAAACACCACCTGGGAAGCAACTGACACAGGCATATGGCAGAAGAAGCATTATATAGACTTAGTTATATAGTTAAGTTTATATAGACTCAGCATTATATAGACTTGTTATATAGTTGCAGTAACAACTAGAGTCAGGGAGATTTGAAACAATGTAAATGCAGTTGATGAAAGATGAGTTTTAGGATCTGGATTTTGAGCAGACACAGATATAAAGTTCTGTGAAATTAGTTTAGCAGCCCAAGCACTAAAACTAGTTCATTCTGTCCGTCGTTTATAAGGGAGAAGAAAAATGTTTAGGACATTATGAATGGGAAATTAACAGGATCTATGGGCAAAAAAAGACATTTTGCTTAACTACACCTAGATAAACCATTCGTCAGTGAAGTGGTTTTAGAAATTCCTTTTGCTTTTGTCTTTTTTTTTTTAATTTTTTATAACTTTAAAAATCATGTGTTCCCCATCCTGAACCCTCCTCCCTCCTCCCTCTCCACACCATCCCTCTGGGTCGTCCCAGTGCACCAGCCCCAAGCATCCAGCATCGTGCATTGAACCTGGATTGGCATCTCGTTTCATACATGACGTTTCACATGTTTCAATGCCATTCTCCCAAATCTTCCCACCCTCTCCCTCTCCCACAGAGTCCATAAGACTGTTCTATACATCATTGTCTCTTTTGCTTCCTATATGAACCTCTGTGTGCTAGTTATAATCCGTTGTGTAGACGAATGGCAGGGTGATGAGAATAAGAAAGATCTCTGAATTTGGACTACTGAGGTTCTTTTGGGAAAGCAAAAGTGAAATGGTAGTCATGGACTTCAGCCTGCCAGGCTCCTCTGTTCATGGAATTCTCCAGACAAAAACACTGGAGTGGGTTGCCATTTCCTTCTCCAGAGGATCTCTTTGATCCACGGACTGAACCTGGGGTCTCCTGCATTGCAGATAGATTCTTTACCATCTGAGCCACCTGGGAAGCCTTAATTTAATTACTAAGTTTATTTTTATAATGCATATAATAAAACTGTGTCACTGCAGTGACACATTCCTGCGGTGTCTCATTCCTGCATTGAGAAAATGCATTCATAGTGTCCATAGTATAATAATAACTCAATAAACTTTAGCTACTATTATTAGTATATTCAGTAAATTCTTAAGTAAACTACTATAATCATTCATTCCTAGTGTTAAATTAATCATTCTCAACCAATATCTTTCTTGCCTTTATTAATTCCAGAGTAAAGAATCATTGACACTTGGTTATTGATTTGATTGATTTCTACTGGTTATTGACATTAAGATTTTTCACTCACTATATGTCAACTGAATAACACATAAGCAACAAATAGTGTTGTCTTATTTTTGTTGTTTTGGTTGTATTTCAAAGTCAAGGGCTTTTGAATTGTACCTTGAAGGAAAATTAGGTATTCTCTAGCTAACGAATAAAGTCGGCTCTAGGAAGAAGGTCTGGATATTGAGCCATAGTGGTATGAGATTGTTCTTAGGGCATAGAAGATAGTGAAACCATGTGACTGAAGGATAGGATGCATGCAGATGGAAAGTAGGAATTAAGCCTATGCATGTAAGAGAGTGTCTTCTGTAATATGCTGAAGAACATGGATATTGAAATTTTAAAAAATTGACAGATTTATTGGAGGTATAATTAATATATGATAAACTATTATATCAATATATATTTAGAGTGTACAGTTTGAT
This sequence comes from Bos taurus, assembly GCF_002263795.3. Lineage (NCBI taxonomy): Eukaryota > Metazoa > Chordata > Mammalia > Artiodactyla > Bovidae > Bos > Bos taurus. Next base: position 12,027,173 of record NC_037355.1, on the reverse strand, counting down.
ACATTTTGACATGGGTAGACATTGATGAGACAGACAAAGCAATAAAGATAATGAACATATCAATCATCTAAAAATTTCCTCATGCCCCTTTTACAGTTTTTCATTCATGCAATGTCCATGTCCCCTTCCAGGAAACTACTGATTTATTTCTGTCACTAGAGATTTACATGTAAGCTTTAGAATGTTTTATAAGTAGGATCATAAAATTGAACTTTCCTTGATATGTCTTCTTTCACTAAACATAAATAGGTGGGAATTCATCTGTATTTTGAAATAGATCCATAGTTCATTCTTTTTATTGATGAGTAGTATTTTATTGTAAGCATATATCACAATTTGTTTATTGATCCAACTATGGATGGATATATGGGTTAACTCCAGTTTTGAGCTATTGCAAAGCTGTTAGGAACAGTCATGTAGAAATATATTGTTATATGCTTTCATTTCTCTTGGGAAAATACTTAGGAGAAGGATGGCTGGGTCACATGATTTATTTATTCAGTGTTAGAAATCTGTCAACTTATGGCTCAAAGTGATTGTACCATTTTAGATTCCCATCAGCAGTTCCAGTTGCTCTGCATCCTTGTCAACACTTGGGTTGTTTGTTCATTTATTTGAGCCATTCACATATGAGTTGAGTGTTATCTCCTCATGGTTTTAATTTGTATTTCCCTAATGACTAATGCTATTAAACAGCTTATCGTGTGTTTACTTGCCCTCTATATATCTACTCTAATAAAATATTTGTTCAAATCCATATTTCTATTTCTCACTTCCTGTCCTTTGTGCTTTTTAGGTCATACAGTTTACTTCTGACAAGTGTTACAAACACCACAGTATATTATTATTTTTGCCTTAAACAATCAGTTACCATTTAAAATGATTTAATGCATGAGAAAAACATCTTTTCTATTTACTTATTCATTTATCATTTTCTGTGCTCTCCATTTCTTGTGGTATATTCAAATTTTCATCTTCTGTCATTTTCCTGTCTATTGGACTTTCTTCAGAATATGTTACGATGTAGGTCTGCTGATGATTAATTCTTTCAGCTTTTCTTAGTCTAGAAAAGTATTTTGCCTTTGTTTTTGAATTTTAATTTTTGTTGAATTTTTTTTCTTTCAGTGGTTTTAAGACTTTGCTTTACTGTCTTCTGGTTTACTTTGTTTCCAATAAGAAATCTACTGTTATCCGTAACATTGTTTCATTGTATGTAGTTCAAACTTTGTCTCTGACTGATTTAAAAATTTTATCTTAATCACTTCTTTAAAGTAGTTTTTTTTAAAGTGGCTATGGTTTCCTTCATTTTGAGGGGTGAAGGGGACGTTAAGGAGATAAGTTCTTAATGGTAATCATAATCTTGAACTTCTCACGATGAGTTACAGGCTTGAAGAAGTACTTTTTCTGTCCTCTCCCATCTTCTATCAAACATCATCAAGAATCAGCCATGCTGCTGCTGCTAAGTCGCTTCAGTCATGTCCGACTCTGTGCGACCCCATAGACGGCGGCCCACCAGGCTCCCCCATCCCTGGGATTCTCCAGGCAAGAACACTGGAGTGGGTTGCCATTTCCTTCTCCAATGCATGAAAGGGAAAAGTGAAAGTGAAGTCGCTCAGTTGTGTCCGACTCTTAGCGACCCCATGGTCTACAGCCTACCAGGCTCCTCTGTCCATGGGATTTTCCAGGAAAGAGTACTGGAGTGGGGTGCCATTGCCTTCTCCAAGAATCAGCCATAGGTACACCCATTTCCCCTCCCTCCTGAATATTCCTCCCATCTCCCTCCCCATCCCACCCTTCTAGATTGTTACAGAGCCCCTGTTTGAGTTCCCTGAGACATACAGCAAATTCCCATTGGCTATCTATTTTACATATGGTATTGTAAGTTTCCATATTACTCTTTCCATACATCTCACTGTCTCTTTCCTCCCCTCCCTCCCCCTGTATCCATAAGTCTGTTCTCTATGTCTGTTTCTCCATTGCTGCCCTGAAAATAAATTCATCTGTACCATCTTTCTAGATTCCATATATAGGTGTTAGAGTGCAATATTTATATTTCTCTTTCTGACTTACTTCAGTCTGTATGATAGGTGCTAGGTTCATCCACCTCATCAGAACTGACTCAAATGTGTTCCTTTTTATGGCTGAGCAATATTCCATTATGTATATGTACCACAACTTCTTTATCCATTCATCTGTTGATGGACATCTAGGTTGCTTCTATGTTCCAGCTATTGTAAATAGTGCCACAGTGAATATTGGGGTACATGCATTTTTTCAACTTTGGTTTCCTCAGGATACATGCCTAGGAGTGGGATTGCTGGGTCATATGGTGGTGTTATTCCTAGTTTTTTTTTTTTTTTTTAAGGAATCTCCATACCATGATCCATAGTTGCTGTATCAATTAACATTCCCATCAGCAATGCAAGAGGGTTCCCTTTTCTCCACACCCTCTCCAACATTTATTGTTTGTAGACTTTTTGATAATGGCTATTCTGACTGGTGTGAGGTGGTATCTCATTGTAGTTTTGATTTGCATTTCTCTAATAATGAGTAATGTCGAGCACCTTTGCATGTGTTTGTTAGCCATCTGTATGTCCTCTTTGGAGAGATGTCTGTTTAGGTCTTTTTTCCCCACTTTTTGTTGGGATTGTTTGTTTTTCTGGTGTTGAGTTGTATGAGCTGCTTATATATTTTGGAAATTAATTCTTTGTCAGTTCTTTCCTTTGCTATTAGTTTCTCCCATTCTGAGGGTTGTCTTTTCACCTTGCTTGTAGTTTCCTTTGCTGTGTAAAAATTTTTAAGTTTAATTAGGCCCCACTTGTTTATTTTTGTTTTTATTTCCATTACTTTAGGAGGTGGGTCATAGAGGATCTTGTTTTGATTTAGGTCACTGAGTGTTCTACCTATATTTTCCTCTATGAATTTTATAGTCTCTGATCTTACATTTAGGTCTTTAATCCATTTTGAGTTTATAATTGTACATGGTGTTAGGAAGTGTTCTAATTTCTTTCTTTTACATGTAGCAGTCTAGTTTTCCCAGCACCACTTATTGAAAAGGCAATCTTTTCCCCATTATATATTCTTGTCTCCTTTGTTAAAAATAAGGTACCCATAGGTGCATGGGTTTATCTCTGGGCTCTCTACCTTGTTCCATTGGTCTATATTTCTATTTTTGTGCCAGTACTGTATTGTCTTCATGTTTGTAGCTTTTTTGTGTATTCTGAAGTCAGGAACGTTGATTCCTCCAGATCCATTCTTCTTAAGACTGCTTTGGCAATTTGGAGTCTTTTGTTTTTCTATATGAATTGTGAATTTTTTTGTTCTAGTTCTGTGAAAAATGCCATTGGTAACTTGATAGGGATTGCATTGAATCTGTAGATTGAATTTGGTAGTATAGTCATTTTCATGATATTGATTCTTCCTACCCAGGAACATGGAATATCTCTCCATCTGTTTATGTCATCTTTGATTTCTTTCATCAGTGTCTTATAATTTTTCATATACAGTCCTTTTGTCTCCTTAAGTAGGCTTTTTCCTAGATATTTAATTCTTTTTGTTGCAATGGTGCATGGGATTGATTCCTTAATTTCTCTTTCTGAGTTTTTATTGTTAGTGTATAGGAATGCAAGTGGTTTCTGTGTGTTGACTTTGTATTCTGTGACTTTCCTAAATGCAGTGATTAGCTCTAGTAATTTTCTGATAGTTTCTTTTGGGTTTCCTATGTATAGTATCATGTCATCTTCAAGGTGAGAGTTTTGCTTCTTCTTTTCTGATTTGGATTCCTTTTATTTCTTTTTCCTTCTCTAATTGCCATAGCTAGGACTGCCTAAACTATGTTGAATCATAGTGGTGAGAGTGGTTTCCCATACACTAGGGACTGTAATGAAATATATAATTAGACTACTAATGAACTTACAATTATTAAAGTTTATAATTATTTTTAAGTTTTGTGTTTTAGAATGTTAACATCTTCGGTAGTATTTTGGACAATGATCAATAAAAAGGAGGAATTACATGTATGTAAGAGGAACTAGAAAAAGGAGATTCACTTAGAGAGGAGAAAATAGCATCATGTCACCAAAGCCATAAAAGGTAAGACATTCAAGGGAGCTATAAGAAGCAGAAGGAACCTAAAGAAAATAATACAATTGGCAAGCGATTCTTGTTAATCTTGCAGAGAGAAGTTTTAATAACACGATGGCATTCTAGCCACCTTATAGAAGCTAGAAGGATGCATAGGAAACTGAGGAAATGAAGACAAGAGAAAATTTTAGAGAAATTTGGCTGTAAGCAGAGAGGAAGTTTAGACTCCAAGAGGTAAGGTGGTGATTTGGTTAAAGTGAAAGTGAAGTCACTCAGTTGTGTCCAACTCTTTGTGACCCCATGGACTGTAGCCTACCAGGCTCCTCTGTCCATGGGATTTTCCAGGCAATAGTACTGGAGTGAACTGCTGTTTCCTTCTCCAGGGGATCTTCCCAATTCAGGGATCGAACCCGGGTCATCCGCATTGTAGACAGATGCTACCAGGGAAGTCCTGGTAGCATCTGGTTAAATTTGGTTAAGGACAAGATAAAAATAAGAAAATGAGATGTTAGAAAGGGATGAAAGGAAAGGAAATCTTTTGTGTCAACAAAGACAATTGAAGTTGGACAAGTTGTGAATTTAAAAGAGGAAAAAGAAGCAGAGGAAGAAAATAAACTTTTATAGGTCTTGTATGTGCTTCCCTCGTGGCTCAGTGGTAAAGAATCTGCTTGCCAATGAAGGAGATGTGAGTTTGATCCCTAGGCTAGGAAGATCCCCTGGGAAAGGAAATGGCAACCCACTCCAGTATTCAAGCCTGGGAAATCCCATGAACAGCAGAGCCTGGAGGGCTACAGTCCATGGGGTTGCGAAAGAGTTGGTCACGACTTAGCAACTAAACGACATGTGTACATTACTGGTTGCTTAACACATAATTTATAATGTTTATCATCATCATTCAACAAGGTAGCACTTACTATCTACTTTAGAAGAGAGAAACAAAAGGCACTCAGAAAATTGTAATAACCATTGTCCAATGGTTATTAAGTAACAGAAGTGGGATTCATATTCAGGTATATCTAAATCACATACATCTAATACTCTTTACTCCAGCAAGTCAAGGGGACCAAAGCATTGAACTTGAAAATGGGGTCCTTTTCTTGATCTTTCACAGAAAAACAGAAAGTAAATATAAGTGAATGAAGAGATCTTTATGACTGGATGCCGAGGGAAATCAAAAAAGGTTCATATCCGATGGTCCTATTTTATGTGCAGATGAATGTCAATGGAGGTGTATACCTGGGGACTCGGAGCTAATGATAAAGATTTAGATTTGTCTTTTCAGGAAATAGAAGAGATAACTGCAAATAAATAAAAGAATTATGTTTGTTCAATTTTTAAATATATTTAGGAGAACATCTTTGGAGTTTCATTTATATTTCTATTATTAGAAAATAAAGCATATGAAGTTCTTAGTAAGAAATTAACACTTCTGACTATAACTGTAAAAATAGATATAAACTATAATTTATGTATAATATTTTGCTTCACACTTCATTTTTGGTATAAACTATTTTAAATTATAAGAACTATTCTGAAAAATGTTTAATTTACTGTACTTTTAAAGTTACAAATCTTCTGGAAAAACAACAAATACACATCAATTGGGGTTAGATATACAAATCTTTTTCATTAATTTCAGTAACTGCTTTTCTCAAAATTTTATTTTGAATTATAATAAATAAATTATAGTGTTTTTGCCTGGAGAATCACAGGGAATGGGGAGCCTGGTGGGCAGCCGTCTATGGAGTCACACAGGGTCGGACACAACTGAAGTGACTTAGCAGTGCAATAAAATGAACTTTTTTTGGAGTATATTGAAATGAAGACAATTGACTTAAAAAGTAGATGTGATATTTTCCCCTTTATTCATGAGACCAGTGATCATTATAAAGGGGATCATTTTCATAAATGTTTTAAATACACATATTAAGTAAATTGAGAGAATTAATTCTATAATTGGGAAAAATAAATTTATTCATAAAGTAGCACTAAGATGGTAGAAAAACATGTGGATTATTTTACTGTGTGTTAAAAACTAAATAATAAGCAAATAAAGTATTGAAACATTTACTAAATGATAGAATGAAAAAAAACAGTAGCTAAAACTGTTAGGTACTTTCTAAGCACTCCAGATATAATCCATGAAGTGGGTACTGCCATCATCATTGTTTTGTAGATGAGGAAAGTGAGGCATATGGTAGCTAAACAACTTGGACAAGTTGTCACAGCTAATATATAATGAGGCTGGGATTCAAACCATAAGCATCAAGCATGAAAGCATGAATGCATTCTTATAGAATATTTTTTAAAGGAAAGTGTCAAATAATTAAACATAAAGTTGAAACATACAGCAACAACCTGTGAATACAGGATACATGTTATTATTCTCAGATTATATAACCTCCTATCAGAAATAACTTAAGAATTCTAGTTTCAAGTTCAATGTTTGTTCTCTTTTGTTTGAATGTTGACCATGGACTGCTCAGCAATCATTTATTTGGCCAACAAATATTTATCTTGAATTGATTATGTTCCAGATATTCTCCTAGGAACAGGGGATACAATTGAAGGAAGACTACCTTTTATTAGGGACAGACAACACATAGATACATAACTAAGTATAAATTTGTTGTTATTTAGTTGCTAAGTCGAATTCAACTCTTATGAACCCATGGACTGTAGCCTGGCAGGCTCCTCTGTCCCTGGGATTTTCCAGGCAAGAATACTGGACTGGGTTGCCATTTCCTTCTCCAGGGGATCTTCCTGACCTAGGGATTGAACCCATATCTCCTGTATTGTAGGCAGATTCTCTGCCACTGAGTCATTAAGGAAGCCCAAATATAAACTAGATAACCAAAAAAATATGACGGTAGTAGTTTGGGGAAGAAAAAATAAAACAAAGAAATACAGAGTTACGGGAGTGAATTTTGACTGTATGGGCAAAACAGGCTTCTTTTGAGGATGTGATGTTTGCTCTGAGAGATGAACGACAAGGAGAAGACACAGAAGGACAGAGCAGTCCAGGCAGAAGAACACAAATGGCAAGATTCTGAGTCAGAGGTGAGCTAAGACTGGTAAGAAGCAGAAAGCAAGCCAGTGTTTCTTGAACTAGGAGAGAAGGGGGAACATGGATAGAGATGAGGAAGCATAATTCATGTGTCAGATTGTCCATTGTCTAGAGCAGCAGTCCCTAACCTTTTTGGCACCAGGGATCAGTTTTATGGAAGATAATTTTTCCATGGGCTGGGGTGAGGGAATGGTTTCAGGTTTGCCTGCTGCTCACCTCCTGCTGTGTGACCCAGTTCCTAACAGACTACAGATTGATACCAATCCATGAACCAAAGGTTGGGGACCCCTAGTCTAGATGCCATGGGAATAAGTTCAGAGTTTGGTTGTTTTTTGTCATCTTAGTGGAAACATCTGGGAAATTTACCATTTAGTGTGCAGTTATAAGTCACCATTTGCATGGGTATATGCTAAGATATTCGTGAAGTCAACGTTAACTATATTCTTCAAGGCTACATTCTTTATAGACTTTTTTCTTGTATAAATATTTAGGAAACTCCAAAGCAATTCACAAATCATTATCAGTGTACAGAACAGGAGAAAGCAAAATGAACCTTAGTGGGATCTCTTAGCCCTAGAGAAATTCAAGCAGAGAATATAGAAGGAAAGCAATGCACAGTAATATGAATGTGCATATTTCTGGAAGGATAGTAGGATTTTAGGCTTTAGTGTACTATAAGGATGTAGATTCATAGAATCATAAAGTAACAGCTGCAGCGGAGCTCAATGATCATCTCATTTCATAAATGAAGAAATTGGAGTCCAGCCAAAGTGTTCACTTGCCCAGGGTCATAAAACTCATTAAGCAGAGCCAGAATGAAATTATTCCTGTAAGTAAGATGCCGAAGAAGGGAAATGGAAAAATCTCTCCTTTATATTCATTAACTTTGCCAAAGCATTTCATTCTGTACTGTAGTAATTCATTGAGGCTGAAGCCAATATTTTGTGCCACTTGATGATCACCCCATCTACAATGCGTTCCCTGTCCCTCCTCATGTACTATGGAGCCCGGCCTTCTCTAAACCATCTTTTACTCTTGGCTTAGTGTACCACCACCATGCAGTACAACCTGAAATACTATGCCTTAGAAGCATCACATATTTCTCACTTTGGTGTGGGAATTCTCTGCGGCCTCCACATGGGTGTCTGCAAGGATCCACTCACCATTCTGAGGTAAAATAAACCAGGAAGTATGGCAAACCTTTGGCCATTGAGGAGGGGGAGGTCAGTGGATAAGTATGCCCTGAATCAATGACTAAGATGACTGATTCTAAGGACTACTTTACGTAGCTCCTAAGAAAGTCCCCAGTGGAATCAGTTCCCCATTGTCCAGAGCAGTAACCATTTAGCCTTGAATTGGCAATCTTTCCTGGTTTCATGTTTCCTTGTCCTCTACTTTTGTCCCTTATAATTACTTCCCCAAATAAGGTGTCAGAGTATGCTCCCTTGTCTCAGGCTTGGGAAAACTGATGCTGAGATAGTATCCATTTGTTAACATGCCAGCTTACATTATATATTTGGGCTTCCATGGTGGCTTAGACAGTAAAGAATCTGTCTGCAATGTGGGAAACCTGGGTTCGATCCCTGGATCAGGAAGATCCCCTGGAGAAGGGAATGGCAACCCACTCCAGTACTCTTGCTGGAGAATTCCATGGACAGAGGAGCCTGATGGGATATAGTCTATGGGGGTCACAGAAAGTTGGACATGAATGAGTGACTAAACTTCACACTTTAAATCATTTTTGGAGAAAGACCACACATCATTTGTTATCAGTTGGAGAAAGAATTAAATGGCAAAGTGAATAGTATAGGGAAAAAATGCTATAGGAAATCATGGAGGGAAGCAATAAGACCTTACAGTGATTACCACAGAAGAATGTATACATTCACAAACTTTAGTAACTACAAGGGAAAAAATGCTACAGGAAATCATGGAGGGAAGCAATAAGACCTTACAGTGATTGGCAGAGAAGACTTTATACATTCACAAACGTTAGTAACTACTCAAAATGCGTTTTGGTAAAAAGAGAAGAAACAATAAGGATCAAAGATGCAAAAGATAGAATTCCTACCTGAGATGGTTGGTTGTTCAGTGACTCAGTTGTGTCTGATTCTTTGTGACCCCATGGACTGCAGCATGCCAGTCTTCCCTGTCCTTCAACATCTCCTGGAGTGCACTCAAACTCATGTCCATATGAAGAGAAAAAGCCCCTGTGGTAAACCTCTTCTGTAATTAAGGCATCTCCATCAGAAGGGAAGAGGAGAACTTACCATGTCAGAAATGGACTGCCCCAAAGATAAGAAAAGATGACAAAACGTGACTTATCTTGGCTTCATGTCAACAAATCATGCCTCAGGATATAGAAAGAACTTGTGTGTGGGACCAACTCAAGCCACCTAAGGGATCATAACAAATATATCATTTCCTCTCTTGATGATTTCTAGTGTTGTGCATGAAGATATGTTACAATCAGTCTGTGTTTTCTTTTGTGTTTAACAGATCATCTAGCCAAATTTATTGTGATGTATTTTTGAACAAAGATTTGAGCTATGTAATAGTATTCTTAAGTAAATGTATAGTAAGTTTGAATAGATGAATCTTACAAATGTTATTTATTGATGCAATTCTTTCTAAAAGAGTATCAAAATTGTTTCATTTGTCAGTCAATATTCTAACACTGGATATCAAAGATGAGTATAACATCTCTGCTGTCAAACTGATTATAGTCCAATGTAGCACATAGATAAAAATTATATTTCTGTAATAATTTTAATGAGGAAATGGGAGCACAAACAAAGAGCACTTAATACACTGAGACTCAGAACAATCTCCTACTCTGTTCCTGGATGAGTTCAGTATTCAATAAGAATGTAGAAATCTCACTGGAGGGAAAATGAGGGTGGTGGCACTCCTAGCGGTAGGAGGGAACAAAGAGCAAAGGGGTTGATAATGTTTGAAAGTAACTATAATCAGACTAGTATTATTTGACTGCAAACTTTGAAGAAAGAAGAGGTGAGAGGTGAGATTGGAGAGCCAGTAGCAAACAGATGAAAGGGACTGAGAATGGAAAAGAAATTGGGAGCGAGAGAGATCATACTCTGAATATATAAAAAAAAAATTCTTCATTGCAAACACAAAGCTAAATACTTCATTGTATGGGAAACAGAGAGCTATTGACAAATTTTGAAAAAGAGTGGATATGATCAGTTGGTGTTTCAAAAACCTTGCTCTTATGACTGCATGAGATGAATTTGAGGAGGTAAGAGTTTTTATCTTAGGAAGAATAGGTTCTGTATTTTTGTAAAGGTGAAGGCAAAGGTTGAAGGCTGAATGGGAGATGAGAATTGGAATAAGGAATTTGAGTTACAGAGGTGAGGATAAAGATTTTATGGTAGTTAGATGAAAACTCAGGTATGAGATAGGATTAACATTTTAGGTTAACATTATTATTTACAAAATTATGTTTAATTTATAAAACAATGCAATGCTTTTCAGTGTCAATGAAATATGTTGCCTGCCACATCAGTAAACAAAAGGTGTTACAGCCATCTAAGTACCATATTACAGCTGCCCACAGTGAGCCCTGAGGGAACTCAGGATGGAAACAGGATGCCCACAGTCTAGCACCCCAAATGAGGGATCCTCTCACCATGAGGATTCTCAGGGTGAGAAAGTGCAGGATACTGGCCCCAGATAGCTGAGGTGCAAACAAAGGAATGATTTCAGTGAGCCTAGATGCTTGCATTTTCCCAAACAGAAAAGTGCTAAATTCATTAACTTGAGATGTCTGGTTTTCTTTAATTAACAATAATCTTTTCAAGTTCCAACTACCTTGTCTTTGTTGCAAAGCCTCCTATGTAGCTTCTTTTCTCTCTTACCTCTTCAGAGCAGTTAGATAACTGAGATGCTGTGTCCTGGGCTTAAGTCCTCAGTTTTGTCCACTGATTAAAACATAATTCTCAACTTTTAGGCTGTCTAACCTTTTTTTTAGTTGACAATTGAATAGGTGATCAATGGAGAAAAGAAAAAAATTGACATATAAACCCTGCAAACACAAATTCTTTAAGAACACGAATATATTTCAATCTAACCTTCTATCTAAGCCTATTTATTTCAAATAAATGTAACCATAATTTCCTAATGTTTTTGGACTCTGTGTTTAAGCACCTTAACCATATTACAACACAGTATTTTTTTTAGAATAGTAATAACGAATCTATAACCAATTGACTTACAAAACATCTCAGTTACTTTGGAGATACAAGCATGAAGCTTTTTTTATTTTTGTTTCAATCACTGCTTTCAAATCTACTGTGTCAAGTCTCCCTTTCTGGCTTGTGTCCTAAGCACCTGGTAGAGAGAACTAATTCTGTAACACTTCCGTCACTTTTTCATCACTGAAATTAGTTCACTTGTTACAATTTCATATCTAATTCAAAGGCATTCTCTTCCTTTTGTGTTCAGTTCAGTCACTCAGTTGTGTCCGACTCTTTGCTACCCACGGACTTCAGCATACTAGGCTTCCCTGTCCATCACCAACTCCCGGAGGTTACTCAAACTCATGTCCATCGAATCAGTGATGCTGTCTAACCATCTCATCCACTCTTGTCCCCTTCTCCTCCTGCCTTCAATCTTCCCCTGCATCAGGGTCTTTTCCCTTTGTGAGGGTCAGCTGTATATTGGAATGGAGGGGCTTATCAAATCCTCCCCTTTCTCAGGCTATAGTCCTTCCAGTCTTGGAAGTCAGGGAAGAGGGTTTTGAAGGTCAAATGTCTCTAGAGAATGAGTGAGGTCAAGTCCTCTGCTTCTTGGTTGCCTTTGGTCTTTCAGTGTTTACATGGACACACCCTGATTAGCAAGTCCCAAAGTGGCAACTCTAGTGTTAGAGCTGGTTCTGACTCTGTGATTCCACTTATTCCATCTTCATCTTCTGAAATTTATTACTGGTTGGATCTCCATGTCAACTGGATAGCACTCTTTTTAGATTAGGAGAAAAATCTGTATGTCTTTCATATATAGAAGCTTGACTACATATGTCTTTCAACTCAAGAAAAATTAAAAAGCAGAACCATAAAATAAATGTTTCCAAATATAGGCTGTTGACTATGTGGAATCCAGTTTATCTCAAACTGACCTCTCCAGCTATATCAGCTTCACAATTTTTGACTAGAATAAACAATAACACATCTTAGGGCAAATTGGATTCTCAAATTTGCATATGTGCATGGAAAATTTCTTGATATCAAAGTTTGTCTTGAATGAGGCACATGTGGAAGAAAATGATGATGTACTTGTCCTAATATTCTAGGGTCAAGACACTTGAACAACTAACAGTAAACAAAGCTACACTAACACTAAGGGTAATTCCATTCATAGGCAGAGGATTAATCTGAGGAAGGATGGAGCAGAGGTTTATCTGCCCATCCTGAGATCTTGGGCTGTGGAACACAAAGAAGAGATAATCAAGTCTCATGGTGTCCTTCAATAATTTCTGGAGGGAAAGTTAATGATAGTAACTATCTTTGATTGAATACCTACCATGTATCAGGCCATTTATGTACATAATCATTAAATGATTCTGCAAGATAAATATCATTTGCATTTCACTGATGCAGCTCAGAGTTAAACAAGTTGTCCATGACTACAATGCTAATAGAGGCTTTTAATTTTCCATCTCAGGGAGTTTTTGATCTGGGGAAGAAAAACCCTACTTGTACTACTGTTTTGTCTTAAGTTTTTGCTTTCCCATTACCTGCATTTTAAGAAGTGATAATAAATCTATATATACAGAAATGAATGTTCACTCAAAATATTTTGTTTCAGTATGTGTAATGTTTAGGGCAAACACATTTGCTTTTCTGTCAAAGAGAATAATTGAAGGTTCAAGTGTCTGTAGTAGAAAGAAGTCCAGTGGGTGGCTGTCAAGGAAAATTGGCCAGACTGCCTTTTCATTGAAGGAGAGGTGGTGGTAAGGCTCATGAAGAGATGAAAGTACTGGGAGAAACAAAGAACTCCATCTTCCATGGCCAGGATCAAAGGCGATGCAGACATTGAGGGACAAGGCAGAGAGAGTCAGTGTAAAGAAATCCACCCAAGCCCAGTACACACAAGTATTCATACACAGAAGTATTCACAAACACCATTTCACAGATGAGAACAGATGAAAAGATAGAACTATGAAGGGAAATTCTTTTCCAAACTGTACACACTGAATTGACATAATTCTAAGCTCACCTACTTGCTTTTTCACAAGGTAGGCAATGCTTTTCTTTACTCAGATCCCCTTCTGTTTGGCTTAAGTATTCAAATAGCAAAACTGACATTTCAAAAAACATAAACTATTAACAAATTAGTACTAACTCCCCTAGGGACAGTAGAGAAGGTATTGTTTTGTTGAGAGAATTGCCTGAATGTTTTGAAATAAAAAAAACAAAGACTTGGAGTATATTTGAAAATGGAACATGCTAAAATGAATGAGTTATTTTACTGAAAGTATTGGAAACATTTCATGTGAAAGTAAGCAATTCAATTGAGAACATTTTTGTTGCTGATGACAATTTTTTATTCCAATATGAACTCATTAGTTGTCTACCTAAAATTATCACCTATGATCTACATGCTTGCAACTGTGAAGGTATGTGCCAACAAACAAACTCCTAAGAGTACGAATCAAGAGACTATTCAGAAAATGAGGTAAATCTCTAAATATAGGCTCATATATAAAACCACCTTTCTACAGCAATGTCAGACTTTCAGAACATAGTTGATTCATAATCAAGGAGAACAATCCAAAGAGCCTATTTGGTTTTGAGGATTTGTGCCACTTCAAACCAAATTCACTACTGATATTGAAAGTACTGATTATTTTGTTCATAATTTTGATTACTGTGTTTGACAGTTATAGTTTGAAGGTTGTATCAGTCAGAGTTCTACCAGAAAAACAGAAATACACACAGATACATGGACTTCTCTGGTAGCTCAGCTGGTAAAGAATCCAGCTGCAATGCAGGAGACCCTTGTTTGACAGTCATAGTTTGAAGGTTGTATCAGTCAGAGTTCTACCAGAAAAACAGAAATACATACAGATACATGGACTTCTCTGGTAGCTCAGCTGGTAAAGAATCCAGCTGCAATGCAGGAGACCCTTGTTTGATTCCTGGGTTGGAAAAGATCCCCGGGAGGAGGGATAGGCTACCTACTCCAGTATTCTTGGGCTTCCCTGGGGCCTCAGCTGGTAAAGAATCCACCAGCAATGTGGGAGACCTGGGTTTGGTCCCTGGGTTGGGAAGATCCCCTGGAGAAGGGAACAGCAACCAAATTTAGCATTCTGGCCTGGAGAATTCCATGGACTGTATAGTCCATGGGGTCGCAAAGAGTCAGACATGACTGAGTAGCTTTGGCTTTCACATAGACACAGATTTTTTTTCCAAGGAATTGGCTTACGTGATTGTGGAATCTGGCTGGGCAAGCCTGATGTCCATAGGCCGGAAAATAGGCTGGAAATATATAAGCAGGTCAAAGACTGCAGCTGAGAAGCAAAATTGCTTCTTTCTAGTGGTGGGCTGCCATCTCGGGGGTCGCCCAGAGTCAGACACGACTGAAGTGACTTAGCAGCAGCAGCAGCAGCAGAAAACTTCAGTCACACTCTAAAGGTCATTCAAATGACTGGTTGAGGCTCACCCAGATTATTGCAGATAATCTCCTTGACTTCAAGTCTACTGATTGTAGGTGTCAAGCATGCCTACAAAATACCTCCACAGCAACATCTAGATTAGTGTTTGAATTGCTGAGTACTACAATATAGCCAAATTGAAGTGTGACATATCGCCATGGTTGATTCATGTATACATTTAGAGCATAATTTCAAATTTCCAAAAGAATAGAATATTGAAGTTGAACAAAGACAAATTCAAAGGTATTTAATACAATATACCTTTTAAAATCTGTGAAAAATCAACAGATAAAGAAGAAGGAAAATAAAATATAGTTTGAAATGCATTTTTTCCTACTCTACTTTTATTTTAAAACTTTGGTGTTCCCTGAGTTCATATACTTGAGTTAACATGTTCCTCAATTCAAAGTACATTAGTTTGTACAAGATATTGGCTTGCCATTTTATTTTTTCCTTGCTTATTTTCTTTTTGCACTGATAACATTTCCAACCCTCCCTCCCAAAAGACTTACTTGTCTATAGTATATATTGTATATTACATGTACACTTTGGGATATAGTCCTCTAATATGTAGTCTATTTACTAGACTTTTACATACTGTCTTTTACCCAAAGAGCTCCATCTGGTTTATGGATTTTTATTTCTGCAAGTCAGGAGCTAATGTGAGGAACTATTTGTGATTCCTCTTTCAAAACACAATGGAAGGACATTTAACATTTAAACAAATTTATTTTTGCAATCCTTAGATAAAACCTAAAAGAAACCAAGGAGAGACTCAACTATGACTTACTATAGTTTAAAGTGACTTCTGAAATTTATTCATTTAAAGTGTGTTAAAATGAATTATAGTTCAAAGAACATCTTTTATATAGGACAACTCACAGAGAGAATGTAAATGAATTCTATAGCTAACTTCAATAATGACTAGTCTAAGAATTTACTCAACATTCAGAAAACGAAGATCATGGCATCTGGTCCCATCACTTCATGGGAAATAGATGGGGAAACAGTGAAAACAGTGTCAGACTTTATTTTTTTGGGCTCCAAAATCACTGCAGATGGTGATTGCAGCCATGAAATTAAAAGACGCTTACTCCTTGGAAAGAAATAAATGACCAACCTAGATAGCATATTAAAAAGCAGAGACATTACTTTGTCAACAAAGGTCTGTCTAGTGAAGGCTATGGTTTTTCCAGTGGTGATGTATGGATGTGAGAGTTGGACTGTGAAGAAAACTGAGCGCCGAAGAATTGATGCTTTTGAACTGTGGTGTTGGAGAAGACTCTTGAGAGTCCCTTGGACTGTAAGGAGCTCCAACCAGTCCATCTTAAAGGAAATTAACACTGAACATTCATTCATCGGAAGGACTGATGCTGAAACCAATATTTTTGCCACCTGGTGTGAAGAACCGACTCATTGAAAAAGACCCTGATACTGGGAAAGATTGAAAGTAGGAGGATAATGGGACAACAGAGTATGAGAAAGTTGGATGGCATCACTGACCCAATGGACATGAGTTGGAGCAGGCTCCAGAAGATAGTGAAGGACGGGGAAGCCTGGTGTGCTGCAGGCCATGGGGTCACAAAGAGTAGGACATGACTGAGTGACTGAATAACAACAGTATTTATCTCCCTAGGTTTATACACTTTAAGAAGATATTTTTATAACTAAAAAGGATGACTCTAGGGTGAAAATGAATGCCTCTTGGGCAGAAAATTCCAATTTCTACTGACCATAAGTCTTTTTTGAATGTTCAGGGTAAGCTTACCAGGGATGCAGCACTGGAATCGATTGCCCAGAGCCACGATGCTCTACATGGCTTGAGATTGGACAACAAGACTAGAATGTCAGTATCTAATTTTTATGCTCAATATCCTTCAGTATTGTATGCTTCAAATTGACCTATGGTCTTTCTGAGAATGAAAGACCTCTCTCACTCATGTCTGTTTAAAATCCAACAATTAGGAACTTAAGGGATTTAAGAAAGGGAACTTGGTGCCACCTGACACTCAAGCATGTTTGATGAACAAAATATGGTCAGGACTATGAATGTGCTATTTGACACCTCTTATGCACTGTTTATACACTTATGCAGGACTTCCCTCGTGGCTCAGACTGTAAAGTGTCTCAATGCGGGAGACTTGGGTTCGATCCCTGGGTCGGGAAGATCCTCTGGAGAAGGAAATGGCAACCCACTCCAGTACTCTTGCCTGGAAAATTCCAAGGACAGAGGAGCCTTGTAGGCTACAGTCCATGGGGTTGCAAAGAGTTGGACACGACTGAGCAACTTCACTCACTCACATGCACTGCTTTAGGTTATTGGCTTACCTGTCTCTGGGGCACTTTATTCTTTGCTCAGTTCAAGCTGCTGCTGAGGAGACCTACTTCCCATGTACACCTGGCCAGTTCCATCATCTGACCTGTCAAATGCAAACTGGAACTCCCTGTGGGCAAACACTGCCCAATGGAAGATGGTGGAAGCAGACAGACAAAGTCCCTCTCCGCCTGGAGCATGGTGTTTTCTCTAGAGCCTGTCTGCCGATGTTGCAAGCAATAGAGGGGAGGTTTGGGTTTCTTCATGAAGAAAGGACCTTTGTGTAATGCACTGTCTCTTTCTTTCCCATTCTTCCTTGCCTTATATTTCTTTTTGCTTCTCTGTCACTTCTTAATAAAGCATCTGTATTCATATATATATATATATAGTTTTCAATGTTCGGTACTGAACTAGAATAAAAGTAGACTAAATCATTGTACTTTAGTCAGATTACTTTGAGACTTTTTCCTTTTAAAAACAAGGGAATAAGAGACATTTAATTTGGTCAGTAGCCAAATTTTCTTAAGTAATAAGATTCCCTATAAAATGAATTAGATGAAGATCTCTCAACTTTTTCCAGCATTTATCTTTTTATTAAAATGTGGTTATAATCAAACTCCAAGATTTAGGATTTTTAACAATTGTTCTCAGGGTTTTAATTAAAGGAAGAATACCTTTTAAAAATGTACTTAGTATTCTTAATAAATAAAGGTAGTGTCTCCTAGTACATTTATGAGAAATTCTAAGGGAAATTATAGTATTTATGTGGTTCTGAACTAAACTGAATGTGGTTCAAAATGTTACAGTTCATGGAAGGCAAAAGAGTTTGCAACAGTGTTTTTTGTAAAGCAAGTTCTGCCAAGAAACTTGATAAAATGTGGCATTCGAAAGTTAATTTCTACAAGTACAGACATATATGGATTTTGGTTGTGCAGTTAAAATTCCATATGTAGATATGAAGGAAAATATTCTCCCGAAAAAAAAAAAAAAAGAGCCAGAAATAGGAGTCTTCTGAGACATGACTGGCTTATGGGAATACAAGTGTCTCTATCTTCAGATTTAGACAATGCGTTGTAAGTGTATTCTGCGTCCAACAACTTGACTGATTCTGATCCTTTAGAAAAAAATCCTATTGTTTTATCTAGCAAAGAACTACACAGTAATTATCAAATTGTTTTTAATTTCCAAAAGCCACCTTAGTCTTGATGTCCATGATGCTGCAAAATCATGTTTTCCTCCTTGAGCCCAACTGCTATTGCTAAGTCACTTCAGTCGTGTCCGACTCTCTGCGACCCCATAGACGGCAGCCCACCAGGCTCCCCCGTCCCTGGGATTCTCCAGGCAAGAACACTGGAGTGGGTTGCCATTTCCTTCTCCAATGCATGAAAGGGAAAAGTGAAAGTGAAGTCTCTCAGTCGTGTCCGACTCTGTGCAACCCCATGGACTGCCGCCTACCAGGCTCCTCCGTCCATGCGATCTTCCAGGCAAGAGTACTGGAGTGGGGTGCCATTGCCTTCTCTGCCTTGAGCCCAAACTGCCACATAATACTTACTATTTTATTCTTTTCTGAGTTAGCAGTATGAGATAAAATGTAATAAACCTAATGGCCTTCCTTCTACCCACAGAAATACTGGGTTAAAAATAACAGAAAAAAACTCCTAAATATAGGAGAACAAATTTTAATGAAAAGAAAATTCTCAATGTACAAAACCAAAATGAACTTGACACAATAGTGACAGACAATCTGAAAGAAGTAGGTCCAGAAATAAGATGTAATGACGGGGTGTCTGGGTTATCTTGTGGCTGTATGAATTTTTCTTTGGACCCAAACATTTCAGACTCTAGAAATGAGATACCTGCATGATATAGAAAGCCTGGCAGTAGTCCCCACTCTAGGATAGAGGATGCAGAAGTAACCACCTACAGCTCAGGATGAAGTAAGAAGCTTGACTTTAGCTTGAATTCAGTATGTGAAAAAAGCTATAGTCTCCATTCAGTGCAAGGACTGAGCTCAAAATTGTTGTATTCCCTTTGTTTATATATCTATAAGCCAATATATAAAGGGAAAAAT
This sequence comes from Bos taurus, assembly GCF_002263795.3. Lineage (NCBI taxonomy): Eukaryota > Metazoa > Chordata > Mammalia > Artiodactyla > Bovidae > Bos > Bos taurus. The sequence goes on along the minus strand of NC_037355.1, from coordinate 12,007,966 downwards.
AAGATCACTTTTGAAATCCATTGAGCACCTGCTAGGACAAAAATGAAATAACACTGGAGGAACATATAGTATTAAAGTTTATGGGATGACTACAGGATTGTAGGGAGTAGCAGAAGATGAGCTAACAGTAAAAATTTCAATGTCAAACATTTTACCATAAAGAAGAGAAGATACAGAGAAACTAAAATAGAACATGTTTTCAATGATGTAAAAATCATTTAGAAACAAAATATGAAGAGGAGAAGTTGTAATGAGAAGAGTTGATGCTATGAATAAAAGAACAGGTACACTGGAGAAAAATTAAAATCAAGAATTAAAAACCTCAGCAACTGAGTTAAATAGCTAATTACATCCAACTGAAAGGGAAATTAGCAGAAATTTAGGAAAGTAAGGAAAAAACCTAAGATTTAGAATACAGAAATAAAGTGCTATAAAATATGATTTACATGAAATAAGAATAGTAAATTTGGCTTTAACTTGAACTCAGTATGTGGCGAAAGCTATAACCTCTATTCAGTGCAAGCTCTAAGTTAAAAATTGTTGCATTCCCTTTGTTTAGATACAACTTACAAAATTAAAGAAAGTGAAAGTGAAGTCGCTCAGTCGTGTCTGACTCTTTGTGACCCCATAGAGCCTACCAGGCTCCTTCGTCCATGGGATTTTCCAGGCAAGAGTACTGGAGTGGGTTGCTATTTCCTTCTCCATACAAAATTAAGTTACATTACAATGTCAGGAAATAACACAGTTCGTGTTTTAGGAGAACTTGAAAGTTTATACAGTAAATACAAAAGAATCTCAAGACAAATTATTAGAAAGGATAATAGACTCTTGAGAGTTTCATATATGAAGTAACTATATGAAATTAATAGTTATCCTTTATTAGAAAATAGGCAATAATAAGGCAAAAGAAGTTATTAGGCATTCTAACTTAAAAGGATAGAGTTCAGTTTAGGATATGAAAAGTCCTTAATAAATTTTTGCCTTGAAAACTCCATTAACCGTATGAAAAGGCAAAAAGATATGACACTGAAAGATGAACTCCCCAGGTTTGTAGGTGCCTAATATGCTACTGGAGAAGAGCAGAAAAATAGCTCTAGAAGGAATGAAGAGGCTGAGCCAAAGTGGACACAACACCCAGATATGGATATGTCTGGTGGTGAAAGTAAAGTTTGATGCTGTAAAGAAAAATAATACATAGGAACCTGGAATGTTAGGTCCATGAAAATGGTAAACTGGAAGTGGTCAAACAGGAGATGACAAGAGTGAACATCGACATTTTAGGAAACAGAACTAAAATGGACAGGAGTGGGCAAATTTATTGCTTAGAAGAAATGGAGTAGAACTCATAGGCAACAGAAGAGCCCAAAATGCAGTTCTTGGGTACAATCTCAAAGACACCAGAATGATCTTGGTTCATTTCCAAGGAATACCATTTAATATCACAGTAATCCAAGTCTAGCCCCAACCACTGATGCCAAAGAAGCTGAAGTTGAATAGTTCTATGAAGACCTACAAGACCTTTTAGAACTAACACCATAAAAAGATGTCCTTTTCATTACAGAGAACTGGAATGCAGAAGTAGGAAGTAAAGAGACACCTGGAGTAACAGGCAAATTTGGCCTTGGAGTACAGAATGAAGCAGGGCAAAGATTAACAGTTTTGCCCGGAAAATGCACTGGTCATAGCAAACACCCTCTTCCAACAACACAAGAGATGACTCTACAAATGGACATCACCAGATGGTCAATACTAAAATCAGATTGATTATATTCTTTGCAGCCAAAGATGGAGAAGCTCTATACAACCAGGAAAAACAAGACTGGGAGTTGACTGTGGCTCAGATCATGAACTCATTGCAAAATTCAGACTTATATCAAAGAATGTAGGAAAAACCACTAGGCCATTCAGGTATGACCTAAATAAAATCCCTTACAATTATACAGTGGAAGTAACAAATAGATTCAAGGTGTTAGATCTTATGGACAAAGTGCTTGAAGAACTATGGACAGAGGTTCATAACACTGTATAAGAGGTGGTGATCAAAACCATCCCCAAGAAAATGAAATGAAAAAAGGCAAAATGGTTGTCTGAGGAGGCCTTACAAAGAGTTGAGAAAAGAAGAGAAGTGAAAGGCAAAAGAGAAAAGGAAACATACACCCGTCTGAATGCAGAGTTCCAAAAACTAGCAAGGAGAGATAAGAAAGCCATTCTAAGCAAACAACGCAAAGAAATAGAGGGAAACAATAGAATGTGAAAGACTAGAGATCCTTTCAAGATACCAAGAGAACATTTCATGAAAAAAGAATACAATAAAGGATAGAAATAGTATGGACCAAACAGAAGCAGAAGATATTAAGAAGAGGTGGCAAGATTACACAGAAGAACTATATAATAATAAAAAAAAAATTCTTAATGGCCCAGATAACCACAATGGTGTGATCACTCACCTAGAGCCAGACATTCTGGAGTGTGAAGTCAAGTGGGCCTTCGGAAGCCACACTACAAACAAAGCTAGTGGATGTGGTGGAATTCCAGTTTAGCTCTTTCAAATCCTAAAGAATAATGTTGTGAAAGTGCTGCACTTTCACATATGCCAAAAAATATTCCAACAAATTTTAAAAACTCAGCAGTGGCCACATGGAAAAGGATGGAAATTGTCAGTTTTCCAATAGAAAAGGAAATTCCAAATTCCTTTGTAAATTTTAAAATGGAAAAGGTCAGTTTTCATTCAAATCCCACAGAAAGGTAATGCCAAAGAACGTTGAAACTACTACACAATAGCCCACATTTCACATGCTAGCAAGCAAATGCTCAAAATTCTACAAGCCAGGCTTCAACAGTACATGAACCATGAACCTTCAGATGTTCAAGCCGGATTTAGAAAAGGTAGAGGAAACAGAGATCAAATTACTAACATCCATTGGATCATAGAAAAAGCAAGAGAATTCCAGAAAAATACGTACTTCTGATTCAATGACTATGCTAAAGTCTCTGACTGTGTGGATCACAACAAACTGTGGAAAATTCTTAAAGAGATGGGAATACCAGACCACCTTACCTGCCTCCTGAGAAACCTGTATGCAGGTCAAGAAACAATCACTAGAACCAAACATGGAACAGCAGACTAGTTCAAAGTTGGGAAAGGATTATATCACAGCTGAATATTGTCACCCTCCTTATTTACTTTTATGCAGAGTACAGCATGCAGAATGCTGGGCTGGATGAAGCACAAGTTGGAATTAAGATTGCTGGGAGAAATATAAAAAACCTAAGATATGCACCACCCTTATGGCAGAAAGTAAAGAGGAAATAAAGAGCCTCTTGATGAAGGAGAAAGAAGAGAGTGAAAAAGCTCTTAAAGCTCAACATTCAAAATACTAAGATCATGGCATCCAGTCCCATCACTTCATTGCAAATAGATGGGGAAACAATGGAAAGGGTGGACATTATTTTCTTAGGCTCCAAAATCACTGTAGAATGTGATCTTACAAGGAAAAGATCCCTGCTCCTTGTAAGAAAAGCTGTGATAAACCTAAACAGCATACTAAAAAGCAGAGACATTACTTCACTCACAGAAGTCCATAGAGTCAAAGTTATTGTTTTTCCAGTAGTCATGTATGGATGTGAGAGTTAGACCATAAAGAAGGTTGAGCACCAAAGAATTGATGTTTTTGAACTGTGGTGTTGGAGAAGACTCTTGAGATTCCCTTAGACAGCAAGATCAAACCAGTCAATCCTAAGAAAATCAACCCTGAATATTCATTGGAAAGACTAATGCTGAAGCTTCAATATTTTAGCCACATGATCCAAAGAGCTGACTTATTGGAAAAGACCCTGATTATGGGAAAGATTGAAGGCAGGAGGAGAATGGGGTGACAGAGGATGAGATGGTTGAATGGCATCCCTGACTCAATGCACACGAGTTTGAGCAAACTCTGGGAGATAGTGAAGGATAGGGAAGCCTGGCGTACTGCAGTCCATGAGGTCACAAAGAGTTGGACACAACTGAGAGACTGAACAATAACAATTAAAAATCCTGGAGATGGATAGTGGTGATGGTTGCAAAATAATGTGGATGTATCTAATGCCACTAAATGTACACTTAAAATTTGATAAAATGATCATCTTTATGTTATGAATAGTTTATCACAATAAAATAGTTTTTAAGCTATGGCATCAGTAACTGAAAATACTGAATAATTAAATAAAAGTGTACAAGAGTTTTTTAAAAAATTATAAATTCCTACTGAAATAAACTCATGAGAATCAAATTGAAGAATGAAGCCATGTTCATAAATAGAAGGATTCAATATCTTATGCCAATTTTCTTCATAATAATGTATAAATTAAATGTAATTTTACTAATCTCAGAAGTATTTTACAATGACACTGAGCTATTTCTCATGAAATTCATATTGAATTACAAGTTATTAAACATGGGGAAACAATTTTTAAGTTATTAATGTAGATAATTTATCTCCTAAAATACCAAGCTTTACATGATACAGTTATGTAAGGTAAAGGGGGCTTCATGGGTATCTTTTGTAGTGATCAGGATACCCGAATAAAGGGGAGACTGAGTTTTAGAAACTCTTGAGAGTCCCTTGGACTGCAAGGAGATCCAACCTGTCCATTCTGAAGGAGATCAGCCCTGGGATTTCTTTGGAAGGAATGATGCTAAAGCTGAAACTCCAGTACTTTGGCCACCTCATGCAAAGAGTTGATTCATTGGAAAAGACCCTGATGCTGGGAGGGATTGGGGGCAGGAGGAGAAGGGGACGACAGAGGATGAGATGGCTGGATGGCATCACTGACTCGATGGACGTGACTCTCAGTGAACTCCGGGAGTTGGTGATGGACAGGGAGGCCTGGCGTGCTGCAATTCATGGGGTCACAAAGAGTTGGACACGACTGAGCGACTGATCTGATCTGATCTGAAGCATAAAAGCAAGAGAGTTCCAGAAAAACATCTATTTCTGTTTTATTGACTATGCCAAAGCCTTTGACTGTGTGGATCACAATAAACTGGAAAATTCCTCAAGAGATGGGAATACCAGACCACCTGACCTGCCTCTTGAGAAACCTATATGCAGGTCAGGAAGCAACAGTTAGAACTAGACATGGAACAACAGACTGGTTCTAAATAGGAAAAGGAGTATGTCAAGGCTGTATATTGTCATCCTGCTTATTTAACTTATATGCAGAGTACATCATGAGAAACGCTGGGCTGGAAAAAGCACAAGCTAGAATCAAGATTGCTGGGAGAAATCTCAATAACCTCAGATATGCAAATGACACCACCATTATGGCAGAAAGTGAAGAGGAACTCAAAAGCCTCTTGATGAAAGAGAAGGAGGAGAGTGAAAAAGTTGGCTTAAAGCTCAACATTCAGAAAACGAAGATCATGGCATCTGGTCCCATCACTTCATGGGAAATAGATGGGGAAACAGTGGAAACAGTGTCAGACTTTTTTGGGGCTCCAAAATCACTGCAGATGGTGATTGCAGACATGAAATGAAAAGATCCTTACTCCTTGGAAGGAAAGTTATGACCAAACTAGATAGCATATTGAAAAGCAGAGACATTACTTTGCTAAGAAAGGTCCATCTAGTCAAGGCTATGGTTTTTCTAGTAGTCATGTATGGATGTGAGAGTTGGACTTTGAAGAAAGCTGAGCATCGAAGAATTGATGCTTTTGAACTGTGGTGTTGGAGAAGACTCTTGAGAGTCCCTTGGACTGCAAGGAGATCCAACCAGTCTATTCTAAAGGGGATCAACACTGGGTGTTCCTTGGAAGGAATGATTCTAAGACTGAAACTCCAGTACTTTGGCCACCTCATGCGAAGAGTTGACTCATTGGAAAAGACTCTGATGCTGTATTGCGGCCACGAGGAGAAGGGGATGACAGAGGATGAGATGGCTGGATGGCATCACTGACTCAATGGACGTGAGTCTGAGTGAACTCAGGGAGATGGTGATGGACAGGGATGCCTGGCGTGCTGGAATTCATGGGGTCGCAAAGAATTGCATACAACTAAGCGACTGAACCGAACTGAACTGAAGCATACATCAGGGTACCACAAAAATGGAATATGGTTAGAAAGTTATTGGGAAGGTGATGTATTTATTGGAGTCTGAGGACAGACGTAAACATTGAGAATGAATTTGACCTCTCTGCTTTAATGATTATGAAGATATGGAATCATCTGGAGTATCCCCTTAAGACAAGTTAAGTACAGAAGGCAGCCAGGGAGCATTCTGGATTGACTTTCAAAGGTGTGGGAATCCACCAGCACGTGGATCCTTTGGATGATAGCTGAACTGAGCCATCTTGAAAGTATTTCTCCAAATTAGGCCTGATGCCAAGATTAATGGACCTCAACTGTTTAAAGAATATAGATTTTATTTCTTGCAAAGAAGTTAAAATAGGGATAGGTGACAAGATTGTAGCCAGAATGTGCCTTCTTGCTGTCGTGAAATGTACTAGTGTTTCTCTTAAGGGGCCTCTAGATAGCCTATGCGTGTATCTCCAATTGAGATTTGAGATGATTGCCACATCTTTAGTATTTTTTGGTTAACCAAGAAAGACCTGCAATAGCAGGACAGTTAAATGTGAATAAACAACAACATGAGCAAGCAAACAAATGACCTGTCCCTTTCCTCTGTTGGCTCACTACCCTTCTTTCAACTTCTGAAAAAATGAGGTTTGTGCTGGAGATGTCATCCCAAGTGGGAAGATGTGAGGGACGCCACACACCTGATATTCAGATGTCAGCAGTTGGGGAAAAATGAAGCCATTTGTTACACACTTTGAGTTCAGCCCATTTAATAAGCTGCTTATGTCAAGAAAAATAATGGATTGTTCAGAGTATTGTCTTATATTTTTTTGAAATTAGTAATTTAATATTTCTAAACACACTCCTTTAGTGGTTTGAAAATGATCTATTTGTGCTAAGAATATTTTTCTGGGTAAAACACAAAATTATTTTCTCTATATCATTATTGTCATTATTTACTACTACTTTGATTAATTCTTTTTAGGCTTGGTATAAGGAGGATTGTCAAAACAGTTGAACAGATAGGCTAAAAGTTGAGAAATGAAGTGACTAGCAGTTAGTACAACAGACTATACAAAGATGCTATTTCTCAGTTTTTTCTTGGCATGGAAGAAAAATAGTGTTATGAGGCATAACTATTTGCTGAAAATAACTCCCTAGGTACATCCTTAGATTAGAAATCATGTTAATAATAATAACATGGATTATACTAGGTCAATAAGGCTCATTGTTACATATTTTTTATTACGAATAAATTTTTTACTTTTGATTACTGTTTATGTGATGTTATATGTTAATAAAGTCACACTGATGCCTGCTATTGCTGCTGCTGCTTCTAAGTTGCTTCAGACATGTCTGACTCTTTGTGACCCCATGGACTATAGCCTGCCAGGCTTCTCTGTCCATGCAATTCTCTAGGCCAGAATACTGGAGGGAGTTGCCATTTCCTTCTCCAGAGGATCTTCCTGACCCAGGGACTGTATCCATGGTTCTTACATCTCCTGCATTGGCAGGAGGGTCTTTTACTACTAGTTTTACCATGCCTGAAATGTCACAAAAAATTTGGAAGTAGGACCAATCCATCTGTGTTATTTGACATCAGCTCCAACTTAATGCTACCAATTTGTTTCCTTTCTTTGTCATTTGAAGCTGAATATTTTGATTTATTTTATAATAAATAAAAATGTATCAAAGGAACAGTGTAGTTTAACATAAAATATACTTAATCAAGAATGGCTGTATGTTTAGAGGCGAAGGTAGCCAATTCACCTTAATCGCATTTCCTGAAGTAGAATTCCTTTTGTTCTTTATAGACAAGTCTCATTGATTGGAACTTAACTGTGCATGAGCAGGACCTATTCTTAACATGTAGGCTTCCACGTAGAATGAACAAAGAGGGAGCTAATTTTTCACTGGGAATCTCTCAAATGTTAGTATCTAGGGGAACACTCTCTCTGGAGAGGATTCTCCTGGATGCCTGTGTTCTTAGATAAGGTGGAACAAGAGAGCTTGGAAAAATTTCTTTCAGTTTTTTGACTTTCACTTAATGTCTGTATTCCTGAACTGCAACACTAAACCTCACTGTATCTAATAGTCCTTACTCTTCAATTTCTCAAATTTTAAATCTTTGGAAAAGAAATCCAGTCTTCAATAATAGATCAGGTTGACTTGAAGAGGTTTCAGAGGGTAGGGTAAACATTGGCCTCCTGGGAAGTCTGAACAATCCCTCTATTTTTTGGACTTAAGCCTAACTCCTGTCTTCTGAGATGTCTGGGGACCTCAAGGGATGAGTTTTGATGTGTTGAAACCATTTCATTTTATGTTGTGTATTTTTTTTTTTTAATTAAAAGTTGGTTAAGAGTATTGTGTTTCTTGTTCTCTTACTGAAATATTAGAACTCTAACAGAACAAATTTATGGATGCCAAGCAGGAAAGGGGATGGAATGAGTTGGGAGACTGGAATTGGCATATATACACTATTTATACTATGTATAAAATAGATAACTAATGAGAACCTACTGTATAGCACAGGAGATTCTACTCATTGCTCTGTGGTGACCTAAATAGGAAGGAAATCCAAAAAAGAGGAGATATATGTATACATATATCTAGTTTACTTTGCTCTATAGTAGAAACTAACACAACATTTTAAAGCAATTATACTCCAATAAAATTTTTTTAAATGCCTGAAAAGAAAAGAAATAACTGACAGTGTGAAGGGTAGTCCTAGAAGTAGAGACCGATGGCAAAGAGACAAGAGCTAAAAGAAATGAGCTCTTCTACAATTCTACTATAAATATATACTGTTCTATTATTTAATGCTTTGTCATAAAATCAATATTATTTAAAATTAGATGTAACTGTAGAAATGTTTAAAAATCAGATGAGATCTTAAAGGACAAATAGTCTAATGCCTCCATTATATAGAAAGAAAAATTAAGCTTAAACTATCAAATGTATTAATATACATGTAAATATATTTTCATGAATCATCTATTTGATGTATTGTAGAGTTGTATACTACAAACAATGTAGAGTTTAGTGTAATATATGTTCTCTAGAATTAGCATCTACTAAATGTATTCATTATTTTGCAGCAGTAGCCTACTTGATTTTCTTACAAATTTCTTAGTTTTCTTGCTTGTTAGACACAAATTACATTTAGGTTTGTAACTAATGAGGATATCCCAATCTTATTTTGTCTGTAAATATTCAATTAAACTAAATGTATTTATTTAGAGAAGATGAATTATTGTCAACAGTATAATCATAATTTGGAAGCATAATAATGTGTGGAATGCATTTTAATGAAAATCTAGTTATAACTGTGAATTAAAAAAATAATATTTTCCCACCTGTTTCATTAAGTAAATAGCTTTGTGATTTAGAGCAAATGATTCAATCTCTCTTACACTCATTTTCCTCACTGGCAAAATTTCTGAGTTGAACAGAATCTGGTCCTTTCTCCTTAAAAAAAAATTTTTTTTTTTTCCTCCTGTGTATTTCTTATAATGGAGAAGTTTTCATGTAATTCATCACTCCATTTTCTTCCTCCTTCTTAGGTAAAATTGTTTCTTAATGTTTAGAAGCAAAGGTGGTTTTGCCAAAGTGACTCCTATTCAATTTCTAATTCCCTATGAAACTGTGATGTTTCTGCTGCTTTAAGATGCATTTCATTCAGTTCTAGGAATTTTACATTATTTAGGTACTTTATACAAGCTATAAAAATAACTTCTTCTGAGTTTATTCTAAAACAACACCTAAAACATATTTACAGAAATATTCAATTATCAGTTCAGTTCAGTCACTCAGTCCTGTCGACTCTTTACTACACATGGACTGCAGCACCTCAGGCTTCCCAGTCTATCACCAACTCCCAGAGCTTGCTCAAACTCATGTCCATCAAGTCAGTGATACCATCCAACCATCTCCTCCCCTGTCGTCCCCTTCTCCTCCTGCCTTCAGTCTTGCCCAACATCAGGGTCTTTTCTGAGTCAGTTCTTCGCATCAGGTGTCCAAAGTATCGGAGCTTCAGCTTTAGCATCAGTCCTTCCAGTGAGTATTCAGGATTGATTTCCTTTAGGACTTACTGGTTGGATCTCCTTACAGGCCAAGGTATTCTCAAGAGTCTGCTCCAACACCACAGTTTAAAAGCATCAATTCTTCGGTGCTCAGCTTTCTTTATAGTCCAACTCTTACATCCATGCAGGACTACTGGAAAAACCATAGCTTTGACTAGACGGACCTCTGTCAGCAAAGTAATGTCTCTCCTTTTTAATATGCTGGCTAGGTTAGTCATGCAATATTGCTCTTTACAGCATCGGACCTTGCTTCTATCACCAGTCACATCCACAGCTGTGTATTCTTTTTGCTTTGGCTCCATCCCTTCATTCTTTCTGGAGTTATTTCTCCACTGATCTCCAGTAGCATATTGGGCGGCCTGGGGAGTTTCTCTTTCAGTATCCTATCATTTTGCCTTTTCATATTGTTCATGGGATTCTCAAGGCAAGAATACTGAAGTGGTTTGCCATTCCCTTCTCCAGTGGACGACATTCTGTCAGATCTCTCCACCATGACTGGCCCAGAGCAGTATTGCATAGGAACCTGGAATGTCAGGTCCATGAATCAAGGCAAATTGGAAGTGGTTGAACAAGAGATGGCAAGAGTGAATGTCAACATTCTAGGAATCAGCGAACTGAAATGGACTAGAATGGGTGAATTTAACTCAGATGACCATTATATCTACTACTGCAGGCAGGAATCCCTCAGAAGAAATGGAGTGGCCATCATGGTCAACAAAAGAGTCTGAAATGCAGTACTTGGATGCAATCTCAAAAATGACAGAATGATCTCTGTTCGTTTCCAAGGCAAACCATTCAATATCACAGTAATCCAAGTCTATGCCCCAACCAGTAATGCTGAAGAAGCTGAAGTTGAACGGTTCTATGAAGAACTACAAGACCTTTTAGAACTAACACCATAAAAAGATGTCCTTTTCATTATAGGGGACTGGAATGCAAAAGTAGCAAGTCAAGAAACACCTGGAGTAACAGGCGAATTGGCCTTGGAATACGGAAGGAAGCAGGGCAAAGACTAATAGAGTTTTGCCAAGAAAATGCACTGGTCATAGCAAACACCCTCTTCCAACAACACAAGAGAAGACTCTATACATGGACATCACCAGATGGTCAACACCGAAATCAGATTGATTATATTCTTTGCAGCCAAAGATGGAGAAGCTCTATCCAGTCAGCAAAAACAAGACTAGGAGCTGACTGTGGCTCAGACCATGAACTCCTTATTACCAAATTCAGACTTAAATTGAAGAAAGTAGGGAAAACCACTAGACCATTCAGGTATGACCTAAATCAAATCCCTTATGACTCTACAGTGGAAGTGAGAAATAGATTTGAGGGCCTGGATCTGATAGATAGAGTGCCTGATGAACTATGGAATGAGGTTCATGACATTGTACAGGAGACAGGGATCAAGACCATCCCCATGGAAAGGAAATGCGAAAAAGCAAAATGGCTGTCTGGAGAGGCCTTACAGATAGCTGTGAAAAGAAGAGAAGCGAAAAGCAAAGGAGAAAAGAAAAGATATAAACATCTGAATGCAGAGTTCCAAAGAATAGCAAGAAGAGATAAGAAAGCCTTCTTCAGTGATCAATGCAAAGAAATAGAGGAAAACAACAGAATGGGAAAGACTAGGGATCTCTTCAAGAAAATCAGAGATACCAAGGGAATATTTCATGCAAAGATGGGCTCAATAAAGGACAGAAATGGTATGGATCTAACAGAAGCAGAAGATATTAAGAAGAGATGGCAAGAATAAACAGAAGAACTGTACAAAAAAAAATCTTCAAGACCCAGATAATCATGATGGTGTGATCACTGACCTAGAGCCAGACATCTTGGAATGTGAAGTCAAGTTGGCCTTAGAAAGCATCACTACGAACAAAGCTAGTGGAGGTGATGGAATTCCAGTTGAGCTATTCCAAATCCTGAAAGATGATGCTGTGCAAGTGCTGCACTCAATATGCCAGCACATTTGGAAAACTCAGCAGTGGCCACAGGACTGGAAAAGGTCAGTTTTCATTCCAATCCCAAAGAAAGGCAATGCCAAAGAAGACTGAAACTACCACACAATTGCACTCATCTCACATGCAAGTACAGTAATGCTCAAAATTCTCCAAGCCAGGCTTCAGCAATATGTGAACTGTGAACTTCCTGATGATCAAGCTGGTTTTAGAAAAGGCAGAGGAACCAGAGATCAAATTGCCAACATCCGCTGGATCATGGAAAAAGCAAGAGAGTTCCAGAAAAACATCTATTTCTGCTTTGTTGACTATGCCAAAGCCTTTGACTGTGTGGATCACAATAAACTGTGGAAAATTCCTCAAGAGATGGGAATACCAGACCATCTGATCTGCTTCTTGAGAAATTTTTATGCAGGTCAGGAAGCAACAGTTAGAAGTGGACATGGAACAACAGACTGGTTCCAAATAGGAAAAGGAGTTCGTCAAGGCTGTATATTGTCACCCTGCTTATTTAACTTATATGCAGAGTACATCATGAGAAATGCTAGACTGGAAGAAACACAAGCTGGAATCAAGATTGCCAGGAGAAATATCAAGAACCTCAGATATGCAGATGACACCACCCTTATGGCAGAAAGTGAAGAGGAACGAAAAAGTCTCTTGATGAAAGTGAAAGAGGAGAGTGAAAAAGTTGGCTTAAAGCTCAACATTCAGAAAACGAAGATCATGGCATCTGGTCCCATCACTTCATGGGAAGTAGATGGGGAAACAGTGGAAACAGTGTCAGACTTTATTTTTCTGGGCTCCAAAATCACTGCAGATGGTGATTGCAGCCATGAAATTAAAAGACGCTTACTCCTTGGAAGGAAAGTTATGACCAACCTAGATAGCATATTCAAAAGCAGAGACATTACTTAGCCAACAAAGGTTTGTCTAGTCAAGGCTATGGTTTTTCCTGTGGTCATGTATGGGTGTGAGAGTTGGACTGTGAAGAAGACTGAGTGCCGAATAATTGATGCTTTTGAACTGTGGTGTTGGAGAAGACTCTTGAGTCCCTTGGACTGCAAGGAGATCCAACCAATCCATTCTGAAGGAGATCAGCCCTGGGATTTCTTTGGAAGGAATGATTCTAAGACTGAAACTCCAGTACTTTGGCCACCTCATGCGAAGTGTTGACTCATTGGAGAAGACTCTGATGCTGGGAGGGATTTGGGGCAAGAGGAGAAGGGGACGACAGAGGATGAGATGGCTGGATGGCATCACTGACTCGATGAATGTGGGTCTCAGTGAACTCTGGGAGTTGGTGATGGACCGAAAGGCCTGGCGTGCTGCGATTCATGGTGTCGAAAAGAGTCGGACACGACTGAGCAACTGATCTGATCTGATCTGAGGTTAGTCATAGCTTTTCTTTCAAGGAGTAAGTATCTTTTAGTTTCACGGCTGCAGTCACCATCTGCAGTGATTTTGGAGCCCAAGAAAATAAAGTTTGTTGCTGTTTCCATTGTTTCCCCATTTATTTGCCACAAAGTGGTGGGACCAGATGCCATGATCTTAGTTTTCTGAATGTTGAGTTTTAAGCCAGCTTTTTCACTCTCCTCTTTCACTTTCATCAAGAGGCTCTTTAGTTCTTCTTTACTTTCTCCATAAGGGTGGTGTTATCTGCGTATCTGAGGTTATTGATATTTCTCCCAGAAATCTTGTTTCCAGGTTGTGCTTCATCCAGCCCAGCATTTTGCATGATTTACTCTGCATGTAAGTTAAATAAACAGGGTGACAATATACAACCTTGGTGTACTCCTTTCCCAATTTGGAACCAGTCTGTTGTTCCATGTCTAATTTTAATTGTTGTTTCCTGACTTGCATATAGATTTCTCCGGAGGCATGGACTGTATATTCCATGGAATTCTCCAGGCCAGGATACTGGAGTGGGTAGATATTCCCTTTTCCAGGGAATCTTCCCAACCTGGGGATCAAACTCAGGTCTCCCACATTGCAGGGGAATTCTTTACCAGCTGGGCCACCAAGGAAGCCCAGAAATACTGGAGTGGGTAGCATATCCCTTCTCCAGCAGATCTTCCCAACCCAGGAATTGAACCGGGGTCTCTTCCATTGCAGGTGGGTTCTTTACCATCTGATCTACCAGGAAAGTCCTTATATTCAATCATACTTATCAAAAAATGACCGGGAACAAGCCACCCATTTGAAAAGAGTGATACAACAATCTGCTAAATCCAGATTTAGCACAAGTTTTTCTAAATGCATATTGGAATACCCTCTGAGGATTTTCATTTGAGGTATGCATAATAAGAAATGAAATAATGGTATCAGGAATTCAAGGGGGCATAAAACATACATCAAAATATAGACTGATGACCATGTTTGTTCAGTGTATTAGAGCAATAATAAAATTTGAAAATGTTCTCCAAAATGGAAAGCCTAACACAAAATATAAGAAGTATAGAGTTACATTTTAAAATATCACTGTTTACTAAGGGTAAGTTCTAAAATTTTAAACAGTCATTCAATAATGCAGTGATCTCAAAACTAAGTACCAAGCATTAGGCTAGGCACTTGGAAAGCAACACAGACTCCTGTTCTCACGGAATTTGTAGTCTAGTTAGGGAGACAGAGAAGTAACTTTAATGCAGTATCAAGTGGAGAAAACGTGGGTTCGATCCCTGGGTTAGGAAGATCCTCTAGAGGAGGAAATGGCTACCCATTTCAATATTCTTGCTTGGAGAATCCCATGGACAGAGGACACTGTTGGGCTACAGTTCATGCAATTGCAAAGAGTAGGAGACAACACAGCAACTCAGCAAGGACACACGCAAATGCTAAGATTAAAAAGATAGAATGTTCTGTTGGGACATATGAGAGAGGCATCACATTCATTACTGAGGGAACAAGATCAACTAAAGAATAGAAGGAAAGGAATTAGGAGGGAGCTGGTAACACAGGGGTGAGGTGAGAATGGTAAAATGAACAGATTATGAGAAGGCTTGGAAGTAAAAAAAAAAAAAAAAAAAAAACACCTATAGAATAATGGAAGATATTCAAGAAGTCCTATGTGGCTCTTGGAGAGAGTGAAAAGGCAAAAGGAGAGAAGAAATAAATTGTTATCATCCTCATCATCACCACTACTTTAGCCTGTAGAGAAATATTTGAGTAAGTATAAAGCAATCATTTGCATCAAGCCAGAAACCTGAAGATCCTCCTTAAAACCCCACATTCAGGGGCTTCCATGGCAGTCCAGTGGTTGAGACTTGCCTCCCATGCCATGAGTGTGGGTTTGATCCCTGGTCGGAGAAGGCAATGGTACCCCACTCCAGTACTTTTGCCTGGAAAATCCCATGGATGGAGGAGCCTGGTGGGCTGCAGTCCATGGGGTCGCTAGAGTCAGACACGACTGAGCGACTTCACTTTGACTTTTCACTTTCATGCATTGGAGAAGGAAATGGCAACCCACTCCAGTGTTCTTGCCTGGAGAATCCCAGGGACGGGAAAGCCTGGTGGGCTGCCGTCTATGGGGTCGCACAGAGTCGGACACGACTGAAGCGACTTAGCAGCAGTAGCATGCAAGAGGCATGGGTTCCAACCCTGGTTGGGGAACTATATGATGTGTAGTATGGCCAAGAAATTTTTTAAAATGTAAAATATGCAAAACACATGGAGGAAAAAATTTCTCCAGCTTAACTGAAAATTCTTCCTTGTATATCCCATGGCATGTAAATCAATCATAGACATGAAGGTGCATCTGGTGCCAGTCTCATTGACAGGGAAGTGCTTGCTTCCTGATACAGATGGCCCAAGATCTCCTTATGATGATTTCTTTAACTCCCTCCCTCTCTTCTGGATTCTTTCTCTTTGTCTGCCTACCTCCTTTTCACACACACACACACACAAACACATATACATTCACTTAGGCACCCATACACATGCATGTCTGGCCAAACAATGAGGCATTTTGATCAACTAATTTATGATATCATAATGAGGCACTGCATGCACTACATACACTACACTTGAGAAACCTACATGCAGGTCAGGAAGCAACAGTTAGAACTGGACATGGAACAACAGACTGGTTCCAAATAGGAAAAGGAAGTACATCAAGGCTGTATATTGTCACCCTGCTCATTTAATTTATATGCAGAGTACATCATGAGATACGTTGGGCTGGAAGAAGCACAAGCTGCAATCAAGACTGCTGGGAGAAATCTCAATAACCTCAGATATGCAGATGACACCACCCTTATGGCAGAAGGTGAAGAGGAACTCAAAAGCCTCTTGATGAAAGTGAAAGAGGAGAGTGAAAAAGTTGGCTTAAAACTCAACATTCAGTAAATAATAATCTTAAAATGGGTTAATAATCATACCTGACATATAAGAATAGAAATTAACATGATCTAATATATTTAAAGTGCTTAGAAAAATGTTATATTGTATTAAGTGTTGGCTACATTTGAACAAGGATAATGGCAGTGATGCTGGGGAACAGATGACCAATATGAGGTTATGTTTAGAAAGTGTGAGATATTTGGAAATTTATTGGTTATAAAGGAGAATAAATCTGGGTCTTTCTTTGATGTGCACCATTTTAATGTCTTTATTAAATTTGTTGCAATATTGATTCTGTTATATGTTTTGGACTTTTAGCCCTGGGGCATGTGGGATCTTAGTTCCCTGCTGCTACTGCAAGCATGGAGTGTTAACCAGTGGACTCCAGAGAAGCCCCTACACTACATTATGATAAATATTGTAGCATAAATTTGAGGCATTTCAAATAATCTTTTGAAATAGTAATACATAATGATTTCTTTTGAAATAATACTTCTTTTAAAGATGAATTAAAATAATTATATAGAAACAAAGGGAACTAAGGCTTAGACTACATTTTATTTATATACAAACATAGAAATAAGCAGAAACTGACAAATATATCTATTTATGTAAAGAGGAACTGCTGTATTTTTTATTTTTATCAAACTTGCTGACAACATTTAAAGCAATGGAATGTTTCAGATACCCTACTTGGTCATGTAACATCATTAATGTGTATGCTGAATAGAAGATTCAAAAAGAACATGGTTGTTAAGAGATCATACATGCTTGCTTGCTAGGTTGCTTCAGTCATGTCCAACTCTTTGTGACTCTATGGATTCTCACCTGCCAGGTTCCTCTGTCCATGGAATTCTCCAGGCAAGAGTACTGGAGTGAGTTGTCATGCCCTCCAGTAGGGGATCTTCCCGACCCAGGGATCGAGCCTACATCTCATAGGTCTCCGGCATTGGCAGGCAGGCTCTTTGGCAAGTGCCATTGAATCTGTGTCTGTTAGCTCTCCTGCATTGGCAAGCGCCACCTGGGAAATCCAATTATGTGTATAAATATATGCATTTATATACAAAGTTCTGTCCTATGTACTTTACATATATTACTTTATCAAATCTTCACAACTCCATGAATTAGGTACTAATATATTATACTTCCACGAGAAGAAACTAGAGAGTTGAATCACACAGCCCGTAAAAGGAATGCCCAAGACTTTTCCCTGTCCTTGACCTCTGCTGTCTCATTCAGTGTGCCAATTTCTTTCTTTTTCTTTTTTTCCTGTTGGATCATTATTTCAAATCTCTGTATATCTCCTGGAATAATTCCTAAAGCAAGGAACAGAAATAATATACTTGAACAAATAACAAATTCTGGAAAGGGTGTAGAGAAAAGGGAACCCCCTTAAACTGTGGCAAGGATGTATATTGGTGTAACCACTATGGAAAACAGTGTGGAGGTTCCTCAGGAAATCAAAAATTGAGTTGCCATGTTATCCAGCAATCCCACTCCTTGGCATATCCTGGACAAAACTATAATTCAAAAAGATACATGCACTACTATGTTCATAGCAGCAATATTTTCAATAGCTAAACATGGAAACAATCTAAATGTTTATTGACAGATGAATGGATAAAGAAGATGTGGAACTTATATACAATGGAATACTACTCAGCCATAAAAAAGCACAATAATGCCATTTATAGCAACGTGGATACAACAAAAGATTATCATACTAAGTGAAATAAGTCAGAGAAAGACACATACTGTATGATATAACTTATATGTGGAATCTAAGATATGGCATGAAAAAACCTAACTCGAAACAGAAACAAACTTACAAATACAGAGATCAGACTTATGGTTGCCAAGGAGAAAAGACTAGGGTAGATGTGCACTGGGAATATGGGGTTGGCAGATGGAAACTATTACATTTAGAATGGAAAAACACAGAGAACTATGTCCAATCTCCTGGGATAAAACAAAATGGTAAAGCGTATTAAGAAGAATGTATATATGTGTAAAAAGGGATATGTATGTGTAAAAAGAGATAAAACAAAATGGTAAAGAGTATTGAAAAGAATGTATATATGTGTAAAACTGAATCACTTTGCTTTATAGCAGAGATTGACTCAACATTGTAATTTGATAAAAAAAATAAATGATATATTTGATGTTTCATGGGAGATGTAGCAATCAATAAAAATCAAAGTTGCCAATTATGCTAGATTTTCTATGGAGTATTTTTTAAAGCTTACTACTGTAATAGAAATGTTCATTTAGTTTAACAGAATTTGAGAAGTTTCAGAGAAATTAAGTTTTAGTGAGGTAGTGAGGTTACTTGGATAGTGAGGCATAAATTAAGTTTTAGTTAGCTGGTAGTGAGGTTACTTGGTTAAGTGTTGAAGGTCACTTTAAAATAGTTTGCAAATTCAGTCTTATGGACTCTGTGGGAGAGGGAGAAGGTGGGGAGATTTGGGAGAATGGCATTGAAACATGTATAATATCATGTATGAAACGAGTCGCCAGTCCAGGTTCGATGCACGATACTGGATGCTTGGGGCTGGTGCACTGAGACGACCCAGAGGGAGGGTAGGGGAGGGAGGAGGGAGGAGGGTTCAGGATGGGGAACACATGTATACCTGTGGCGGATTCATTTTGATATTTGGCAAAACTAATACAATATTGTAAAGTTTAAAAATAAAATAAAATTAAAAAAAATAAAATACATAAACAACATCTTATTGTATCCAACAGGAAACTATATTAGATATTCTATAATAAATCATAGTGAAAAGAATATATATATGGAATATATATATGTGTATAAAACTGAATCACTTTGCTGTATAAACTAACACAACATTGTAAACCAACCATACTTCAATAAAAATATAATTAAATAAAAAAATAAAAAAAACCGGAAAAAAATAGTTTGCAAGAGAAGTAAAAATATACATGATACTGTTCTTTCTGACTGAAAAGAAACTACAGCATTAAGTTTTATTCTAAAACGCATTAAAGAAGATTGTGATTTAATAGATGTTTTCTTTTATTGTTAGTTTTCCTTAATGAAAGTGCATTCTCTTCCTTAGATATTGACCTGATCTTAGTATCAATTAAAGTTAAGATGACAGCCAGCTCATTCATTTAAAGAGATTCCAGTTAGATCTTGTAAAAGTGAAAGTGTCAGTGTCCCAGTCATGTCCAACTCTTGGCGACCCCAAGGACTGTATCCTGCCAGGCTCATCTGTTCATGAAATTCTCCAGGCAAGAATACTGGAGTGGGTTGGCATTTCCTTCTCCAGGGGATTTTCCCCACCCAGCGACCGAATCCAGGTTTCCTACATTGCAGGTGGATTCTTTCCCATCTGAGCCACTAGGGAAGCAGATTTTGTGGGAAAATGTTACTGATATATCTTCAATGTTAGTTTAATGAAAGCAATTTAGAAATCTGTGAAATGGAAAGCAATAACTAATATTAGTGATAATTCACATCTCTGTGCATGATAAGACAAAACTATAAATTAATAGAATATTTAAAAACCCCCTCCCCCAAATAATTTTCATTTCATTAAAGCTGTAAATCTTTCAAACACTCAGAATTATTTCACTTCTACTTCTACATGGTGCTCTAATATGAACTATTTGAACAAATCATAAGTTCATATGCACAAATAGTAATTTCATCAATTCCAGTAGGTTTTTGTAAATTTGTAAATCTCTATCTTCAGATAAGTAGGATAACATTTTCCCTATTTCTTTGTTTTTCATTTTATTTGCACTTTCCTCACTTTAATTTCCTCCTCTAATCACTAAAGAAGAAGATTTATTTTCTTCTTTGTCCAATTAACCTCCTGATAAACTGTAAGTCTCTAATAGGCTTTATCTTACAGTCACTCCATTTAGCTTGCTGCTATATACTCTGCTTTTTGCCAAAAACTGATGGCCCTAACATTCTCCTATGCTTCCTTAGCCTTTTTAAAGTAATACAGGAGACATAAAGTGCTTGGTCAGCCTGTTAAACCAGGACATCAATTTTTTAACAGTCAATAATGAAATAGGCTGACTCTGCAAAGAAACTATAAGGAACTGCCCTGCTAACCCTTGCCCAGTTCATCTGCATTTATTGATGATAACACATTATTTCATACCATGTTCCTGGAGAGGAGTAGAGTAACACTGGTGCTCCATTTTTAGGTGATAGAATTAAATGTTCTATAAGCCAAATAATAAGTAGTGAGTTCATTATTCTATCATCAATGACCCCCTTAACCTTCTCACTCCACAAGCATAAATTATATTTAATCATCAGTGTTCAGGTTGTTATGCAAATTAATTAGTAATATAAATGTCCATTGGTGTAAATTTTCTATTACTCTTACACTTAATCATATCAGAATTATTGAGACAAGGATAAATAATTTGCTACTCCAATGCTAAGCAGGTTTCTAAAATTAGGTTACAAATATCTTCCAAGATAGGCATTATGTATGAAAATGAAAATATGTCAGAAACTAATCTTTAAATAAAACGATTAGGAATAAAACCATCTCTAAAATATTTTGTTGAATTGTGATAACACATCATACAGGCCAATTTGTATTCAAATCAATATTCTCTCTCAAAGACACCACAAGTTAAGTGAGGCAATTGGCCTCCACTGAATCATTCTTTTTTTTTTTGTTTTTGTTTTTTTTTTTTAATTTAATTTTATTTTTAAACTTTACATAATTGTATTAGTTTTGCCAAATATCAAAATGAATCTGCCACAGGTATACATGTGTTCCCCATCCTGAACCCTCCTCCCTCCTCCCTCCCCATACCATCCCTCTGGGTCGTCCCAGTGCACTAGCCCCAAGCATCCAGTATCGTGTATCGAACCTGGACTGGCAACTCGTTTCTTACATGATATTTTACATGTTTCAATGTCATTCTCCCAAATCTTCCCACCCTCTCCCTCTCCCACAGAGTCCATAAGACTGTTCTATACATCAGTGTCTCTTTTGCTGTCTCATACACCAGGTTATTGTTACCATCTTCCTAAATTCCATATATATGCGTTAGTATACTGTATTTATGTTTTTCCTTCTGGCTTACTTCACTCTGTAAAATAGGCTCCAGTTTCATCCACCTCATTAGAACTGATTCAAATGTATTCTTTTTAATGGCTGAGTAATACTCCATTGTGTATATGTACCACAGCTTGCTTATCCATTCATCTGCTGATGGACATCTAGGTTGCTTCCATGTCCTGGCTATTATAAACAGTGCTGCGATGAACATTGGGGTACACGTGTCTCTTTCCCTTCTGGTTTCCTCAGTGTGTATGCCCAGCAGTGGGATTGCTGGATCATAAGGCAGTTCTATTTGCAATTTTTTAAGGAATCTCCACACTGTTCTCCATAGTGGCTGTACTAGTTTGCATTCCCACCAACAGTGTAAGAGGGTTCCCTTTTCTCCACACCCTCTCCAGCATTTATTATTTGTAGACTTTTGGATCGCAGCCATTCTGACTGGTGTGAAATGGTACCTCATAGTGGTTTTGATTTGCATTTCTCTGATAATGAGTGATGTTGAGCATCTTTTCATGTGTTTGTTAGCCATCTGTATGTCTTCTTTGGAGAAATGTCTGTTTAGTTCTTTGGCCCATTTTTTGATTGGGTCGTTTATTTTTCTGGAGTTGAGCTGTAGGAGTTGCTTGTATATTTTTGAGATTAGTTGTTTGTCAGTTGCTTCATTTGCTATTATTTTCTCCCATTCTGAAGGCTGTCTTTTCACCTTGCTAATAGTTTCCTTTGATGTGCAGAAGCTTTTATACTCCATCAGTTATCTAGATGGTTCAAACTCTTCATAAAACTTTCTTTAAAAAATTTAAAATTTGTGATATTTGTTTTATTTAGTTGTGAATTAAATATTGATATTTTTCTCTTTGTTTGCAATGAATGTTGACTTTAAATAATAATAATTAAAGTTATTAAATTTTCATTTTCAAACTTTCTGTTTTTTTTTTTTTTTTTTCAGCCATGCTGCATGGTCTGCAAGGGATCTTAGTTTCCTGACTGGGGATGGAACCTGGGCCACCACAGGTGAAAAGCACCAAGTAGTAATCACTGGTGAATGCTTGGTTGCTTCAGTTGTGTCCCATTCTTTTCGACCCTATAGACTGTAACCTGCCAGACTCCTCGGTCCACAGGATTCTCCAGGCAAGAATACTGGAGTGGGTTGCCATGCCCTCCTCCAGAGTATCTTCCAGACCCAGGGATGGTACCTGTATCTCTTACATCTCCTGCACTGGCAGGCAGGTTCTTTACCACTAAGGCCACCTGGAAAACCCTAGTAACCACTGGACCACCAGGGAATTCCCCTTTCCTGCCTTTTCTTGTGCATTTATCTTAGTCACTAGGTAGTCTTTGGGATTCCCTGGTAGCTCAGTTGGTAAAGAATCTGCCTGCAATGCGGGAGACCTGGGTTCGATCCCTGGGTTGTGAAGATCCCCTGGAGAAGGGAAAGGCTACCCACTCCAGTATTCTGGCCTGGAGAATTTCATGGATTCTCCATGGGGTCGCAAAGAGTCAGACATGACTGAGCCACTTTCACTTTCACATAGTCATTTAGCAAAGGAAAAAAAATAAGCAAGTGTCTACTTTGAAATATACTGAAGCTATCCTTGAGACAAGTATAGAAAATTTACACCAATGGACATTTATATTACTAATTAATTTGCATAACAACCTGAACACTGATGATTAAATATTATTTATGCTTGTGGAGTGAGAAGGTTAAGGGGGTCATCCTATCAAGCTTTTATAAAGAATAATAATCTTTCCTTGATTTTTGTACACTCTGGTCCCTGTGAGTGACACATGAAGTATGTTCCTTGGCAGAGAGAAACAGAAAATAAAACGTGAATAGAGGAAAAACATCTGTACAGAATATTCACTCACGTGATGCCTTAATTGGCCCCACTAAATCTGATTGCTTTCCTTTGGAATGATTTCTCCTCAAAATACTTTTCTCCTTTGACTTCTATGACAATATACTCTCCTGCTTTCAAATTCCTTCCGTTTAGTCTCTTACTCTGTTTCCATCTTCCAGATCAGATCAGATCAGATCAGTTGCTCAGTCGTGTCCGACTCTTTGCGACCCCATGAATCGCAGCACGCCAGGCCTCCCTGTCCATCACCAACTCCCAGAGTTCACTCAGACTCACGTCCATCGAGTCAGTGATGCCATCCAGCCATCTCATCCTCTGTCGTCCCCTTCTCCTCTTGCCCCTAATCCCTCCCAGCATCAGTCTTTTCCAATGAGTCAAGTCTTCGCATGAGGTGGCCAAAGTATTGGAGTTTCAGCTTTAGCATCATTCCTTCCAAAGAAATCCCAGGGCTGATCTCCTTCAGAATGGACTGGTTGGATCCCCTTGCAGTCCAAGGGACTCTTAATCTTCCAACTACCCTTTAAATGTGGGTGTATTTCAGCACTACAGCATAATACCTTCACTCTGTCCACTGCCCATTCCCTTGTTGTTGCTCAATCGTTCAGTCATGTCCAACTCTTTGCAACCCCACGGATTGTAACGCGCCAGGCTTCCATGTCCTTCACTATCTCCCAGAGCTTGCACACTCTAGGACATCCATAATTCATCCTTCATATGCCTTTAGTTATCATTCAAATATTAGCAACTCTCATATTGACATTTTCTGACAGCATTTACCCCAAACACATGTTCACATTCCCTTGCCATCTCCAACTCCTCATGTCTAAAACTGAGCTCCCCTAGATGTGATATTTGAACACTGTTCATGCTGTTAAGAAATGGTACAATCATTTGCATCAAGCCAGAAACCTGAAGATCCTCCTTAAAACCCCACATTCAGGGGCTTCCATGGCAGTCCAGTGGTTGAGACTTGCCTTCCCATGCTGTGAGTGTGGGTTTGATCCCTGGTCGGAGAAGGCAATGGTACCCCACTCCAGTACTTTTGCCTGGAAAATCCCATGGACGGAGGAGCCTGGTAGGCTGCAGTTCATGAGGTCGCTAGAGTCGGACACGACTTCACTTTCACTTTCACTTTTCACTTTCATGCATTGGAGAAGGAAATGGCAACCCACTCCAGTGTTCTTGCCTGGAGAATCCCAGGGATGGGGAAGCCTGGTGGGCTGCCATCTATGGGGTCGCACAGAGTCGGACACGACTGAAGCGACTTAGCAGGAGTAGCAACAGGGAACTAAGATCCCCACATGCCCCAGGGCTAAAAGTCCAAAACATGTAACAGAATCAATATTGCAACAAATTTAATAAAGACATTAAAAATGGTGCACATCAAAGAAAGACCCAGATTTATTTTCCTTTATATCCAATAAATTTCCAAATATCTCACACTTTCTAAACATAACCTCTTATTGGTCATCTGTTCCCCAGCATCACTGCCATCATGCTTGTTCAAATGTAGCCAACACTTAATACAATATAACATTTTTCTAAGCACTTTAAATATATTAGATCATGTTAATCTCTATTCTTATATGTCAGGTATGATTATTAACCCATTTTAAGATTATTATTTACTGAATTTGAACCAGATAGTTGGTTTCATATACAAGAATAACAATTTATTACAGTTCAAACTAATTGTTCAATTGTCTTAAGGATTAATTGTAATATTATTAATGTGTTTACATGGTCTCTGATCTGTCTCCAGCTGACCACTCCTAGTCATCTCATGTTATTCTCTCTTGTTTCTTTCTAAACCTTAGCTGCAACACAAAATTTTAATGTTATTTTCTCTCTACTATTGGCTTTTGCCTATAGAAGTTGTTCTGCCTGGTATATATATATATTTTTTTTTTTCTAATTTTATTTTATTTTTAAACTTTACATAATTGTATTAGTTTTGCCAAATATCAAAATGAATCCACCACATCTTTTTACTTCATTTGCCTGTTTATTCCTTTAGTCTTAGGTATTTTTACTGAATTCTCACTTCATTAGTGTTATCTGTTTAACTACAATAAATTCCTTTGAAAGCAAGAGTCATATGTGACTTATATCTAAATCTCTGTCTTTAACATTATGACTGGCACATTATAGGCAATCAAAAACATATGTATTGATTGAAATACTTCGTGTCAGTTTTATTCCTGTAAGCTTATATTTATTGTTTTTGATGTGTGTGTGTGTGTGTGTGTGTGTGCATGCACGTGTACACGCTTAGCCATATCTGATTCTTCGCAACCCCAAGGACTGTAGCCTGCCAGGTTCCACCGTCCATGGGATTTTCCAGGCAAGAATACTGGAATGGGTTGGCATTTCCTTCTCCAGGGGATCTTCCTGACCCAAGGATTGAACTGGGGTCTCCTGTGTCCCATGCGTTAGCAGGTGGATTCTTAATCACTGTGCCACCTGGGAAACCCTGTGGTTGTGATTTAGTCACTAAGTCATGTCCAATTCTTTGAGATCCTGTGAACTGTAGCCCAGCAGGCTCCTTTGACCATTGCATTTTTCAGGCAAGAATACTGAACTGGGTTGTCATTTTCTTTGCCAGGGAAGCCTTTCTGTTGTATAAAAAAGATTCTTAATGCAATTGTATAGAATACGAAGTTGAGATGCAGTGAGATTTAATTACTTGACCAAAATTATATACTTAATAAACATCAGAACTCAAAATCAAACCCAGGTCATCTGAGTCCAAATTCATGAATATTCAGCAGTATTTTACATTTCTGACCAATTACAGAAACAAGACCTATATAAGCTAACACATTTGGTTAGAAATTACAAACAACATTGATAAAGTTATGGATTTAATTCTTGTTATGGATTTAATTCTTGTAGTCTTCTCATTAAAGACAACTTGCAGTACAGTTTTTGACAGTACTACTAAATTGCAATTGATATTTGTCACAGGTCAGATCCTAATAGATAAAACAAATTGTTCACTACTAACAAGAAATGTACTAAGTGTATTAAGTCACCTGGGAGCTATATCAGATATAGTATCAGAAGAACAGCACAGTTAAGAATTTATGTCTCAGTATGATACAGTTTTATATTTATACCACCTTAATTTTATTTTTTTAAGTATGTGTATTTGCATGTGTGTGCACCTTAAAACTACAGGAATATTCAGAAATATATATTCTAGTGAAAAGAAGTATTTGAATACATAATCACTTTTGTTTTTTTAATATCCAAATATATTTTAAACTTGGGACAGTGTAAACATCAGATAAATGTACCAGTGCCAAGATAAAACAACTGTAATTCATATATACTAATTATTCTACTCACAATTTAATTAGAGCATAAGTAAATCTGTGTTTTCTTGCCACCTTGTTTATTTTTCTTACAAATGTGTCATTTTTAACTATCTAGTTTATTTTAATTTCATGACATACATAAGCATATAAACAGATGTCAACACTATGAGCCATTAGGAAAATGCAAATTCTAACTAGAATGATTAACCATTATACATGTATTAGAATATATAATATTTTTAAAAGACTATAAAATTAATAAACAGAAATCTCACTTAAGTAGAGTCTGGAAACCAGGGGGTCTCACACCCTAGAATATTAGAGCCTAATAGGAGGAAGGAAAATTCCTTTTTTTCCCGTTTTCTAGAGCCTTCTCAACTTCTTTTTGCTTCTCTAAAGGTATTTACATTCCTTTGCTGTGAGGGGACTTGCACATGACTTGCCATAGTTGCAGACCCAAAGTGGCAGTTGTCTGCTGATCCTGAATAAAAATTCATCTTTGCTGGAGAAATATCTGACAGTCTATTTATTTCAGGACAACAAAACTAACCACATCAAATGTTGACAAATATTTAGATCAACCTGATTTCTCCTTTGCTATTGGAATATAAAAAGGTACAGCTTCAGAAAATAGTTTGGGAATTTATATCTTCCACATGATCTAGACATTCTACTACTGAATATTTGCTCAGGAGAAAGACTATGTTATTATAAGGACTTGTATACCTATGTTTGACTTCCCTGGTGGCTCAGACGATAAAGCATCTGTCTACGATGCGGGAGACCCAGGTTTGATCCCTGGGTGAGGAAGACCTCCTGGAGAAGGAAATGGCAACCAACTCCAGTATTCTTGCCTGGAAAATCCCATGGATGGAGGAGCCTGGTAGGTTACAGTCCATGGGGTCGCAAAGAGTAGGACACGACTGAGCTTTCACTTTCACTTTCATACCTATGTTTATAGCAACACTATTGCTATAAATCAAAAACTGAAAATACTCCAAATTACCATCAGCAAGTGAATGATAAACAAGCTGTAGTATATCTTTACAATAAAATAGCCCTCAGCAATAAAAAGGATAAACTTTATATAGACAATTATATGGATGAATCTCAAAATAATTATGCTGAATAAAATGTCAGACAAAAACAGTAAGTACTGTGTGATTCCACTTGTATAACATTCTAGAAAATGTTAACTAATTGATAGTGATAGAAAACAGCTGCATAAAAGTGATGGAATAGAGATGGTTATGCGAAGGGACAATATGGGATGTTACAGGGGCAAGAAGTAACTTTTGGCAATGATGAATTTGTTAATTTTTCTTCACTGTGGCAATAATTTCACAGATACACATAGGTCAAAACTTATCAAATTGTATCTATACAATTTAAGTATGTGCAGTTTGCTTTAGTCCATTATATTTTATTAAAGCTGATTAAAGCTGTTAAAAAAGAGAAAATTATGTTTTATTCTAAACAGAAGTTAAGGGACTTCTCTGGGAGAAATATCAATAACCTCAGATATGCAGATGACACCACCCTTATGGCAGAAAGTGAAGAGGAACTAAAAAACCTCTTGATGAAAGTGAAAGTGGAGAGTGAAAAAGTTGGCTTAAAGCTCAACACTCAGAAAACTAAGATCATGGCATCCAGTGCCACCACTTCATGGGAAATAGATGGGGAAACAGTGGAAACAGTGTCACACTTTATTTTTTGGGGGCTCCAAAATCACTGCAAATGGTGATTGCAGCCATGAAATTAAAAGATTCTTACTCCTTGGAAGGAAAGTTATGACCAACCTAGATAGCATATTCAAAAGCAGAGATATTACTTTGCCAGCAAAGGTCCGTCTAGTCAAGGTATGGTTTTTCCAGTAGTCATGTATGGATGTGAGAGTTGGACTGTGAAGAAGGCTGAGCGCCGAAGCATTGATGCTTTTGAGCTGTGGTGTTGGAGAAGGCTCCTGAGAGTCCCTTGGACTGAAAGGAGATCCAACCAGTCCATTCTGAAGGAGATCAGCCCTGGGATTTCTTTGGAAGGAATGATGCTAAAGCTGAAACTCCAGTACTCTGGCCACCTCATGCGAAGAGTTGACTCATTGGAAAAGACTCTGATGCTGGGAGGGATTGGGGGCAGGAGGAGAAGGGGACGGCAGAGGATGAGATGGCATCACTAACTTGATGGACGGACATGAGTCTGAGTGAACTCCGGGAGTTGGTGATAGACAGGGAGGCCTGGCAGGCTGCGATTCATGGGATCGCAAACAGTCTGACACGACTGAGTGACTGAATTGGTGGTCCAGTTGGAGAAGGAAATGGCAACCCATTCCAGTACTCTTGCCTGGAAAATTTCATGGATGGAGGAGCCTGGTAGGCTCCAGTCCATGGGGTCGCAAAGAGTCAGACACGACTGAGCAATTTCACTTTCTGGTGATCCAATGGTTAAGACCTTGTGCTCCCCATGGAGGGAGCCTGGGTTCGATCTCTGGTCAGGGAACTAAGATTCTGTATGCCACAACCAAAAAGGTCTTGCATATCACAAATAATACCTGGTGCAGCCAAATAAATAAATAAGCAAATACTTCCAACAAAGCAAAAAAAAGACATTTGGAAGGCCTAATATAGTGGTTCATGAGTATACAAGCAAGAAAAACACGACATTAAATATAAGTAAAACTGTCACCATTCTCACCAAACATGGTTGTGTATGTAGGGAACACTATAAAACTTATAAAAACCTATAACTATTAATAAATTAATCTAGCAATGTCACTATAAAAATAATATATTTGTCTATGATAATCATAAATAGTTTGAAATTAAATTTAAAATTAATTGAATTTAAAAATAACTAAGTATATTCCACCAATTATTATGAATAAATTTAACAAAAGTTATGTAAGACCTAAGCACTATGAAACATTAAGGAAATTGAAAGAAACTTAAATCAATAGAAACAGGTACAAGCTCATGGAGCTATTCTACAGATTCAGTGCAATCTCAGTTAAAATCCCACAGGCTTTTAAAAATATATTGGCAAATTGCTTCTCAAGTTAATATTGAAATGCAAAGGATCTAAATACCTAGAAAAGAAAAAAAGCTTAAGAGTGAAAACAAAGTTGAAGGACTCTCAATATATGAATTCAAAATTCACTATAAAGCTATAGTAATCAAGATAGTGTAATATTGGTTAAAAGCTAGCCACATAAATTACTGAAACAGAATGAAGAGTCCAGGAATAGAATCACATCTATACAGTTAATCTTGAACCAAAGCATTAATTCAATTTGACAAAAGGAGAATCCTTTTACTAAATAATTTTGTAATATTGGGTATCCATATGAACAAAAGAAGCTCTATCATGGCTATGCTTTGTATACAAAAATCAATTCTCATGTGCATAAATACAAAGTTAGAACTATACAGTTTTTTTAAAGAAAAACACAAGATGCTGCTTTCGTAGACTGGGTATAAGCAAAGATTTCGTAATATAAGACATAAAATCTACCAGTTAAAAAGGAAAAGAAAACGATTGGACTTCATCAGAATTAAAATGTTTTGCTCATCAAAAATACAATTAAGAAAATAAATCAGTAGACCAAAGCCAGGCAAAAGAATAATATCTAGAAAACATGAAGAGAAACTAAACTATCAAGTGAAAAACAATCTAATTAAAATATGTTATGGACATAAAAAGGCAATTAAAAAGAAAGATAAGTAAATAACCAATAAGCACACAGAACTACTTCTAACTTATCATGTTAACAGTCATCATGGAAATGCAAATCAAAATAATATTTAAATATCTTCTCATACTCAGTAAAAGGGCTTAAATCAAAATGAATGAAAACACAAAATATTGATGAGGATATTAAGCAACTTGAGTGTTCATACATTGTGGGGAGACATAAAAAATTGTATAACCACTTTGAAATACTCTTTAGTGTTTTTTTTTAAAATTTAAATACACATCATATGGCCAGTAATTCTTACTCCTATGAATTTATCCAATAAAAATAAAAATATCTGTCCTCAAAAAATCCTCTATAGGAATG
This sequence comes from Bos taurus, assembly GCF_002263795.3. Taxonomy (NCBI): domain Eukaryota; kingdom Metazoa; phylum Chordata; class Mammalia; order Artiodactyla; family Bovidae; genus Bos; species Bos taurus. Next base: position 11,977,233 of record NC_037355.1, on the reverse strand, counting down.
TTCTAGGAGCCTTACTCATAGGCATAAAAATCTGGAATAAAGCCAAACGTCCTTCAAAAAAGGGGTTGTTTTACAATAATTGTAGCATATTCACCAAATGAACTATCATTCAGCAATAAAGGGAAACAATCTACTTCTGCATAGAAGAAACATGAATGAGCCACAGAAATATTAGGTTGAGTTAAAAAGTGAAGAATTCATTATGATTCTATTTATATAAAATTCTAGAACAAACAGAACTAAGTTATGGCAATTGAAATCAGAACAATGGTTACCCACAGGGTAAGGAAGCAGGAGAGAACTTTCTGATGTAGCAGAAATGTCCTGTATTTTTTTTTTTTTAGCAGTGTTTCAGGTGTATACAATTTTGCAAAATTAATCAAAATGAAACATCATAAATTTGTGAGAAAAAAAACAGAATATGTATAATACTACCTTGCTAAACATAAATGCAATAATCCCTACCAAAATATTAGGGAATGGAATGCAGTAACACATAAAGAAAATACAATATGATCAAATTGGGTTTAACATGGAAAAGTGAGTCAGAGTAATTCACCTTCTTAAGAGAAAGAAAGGAGTAGGAGAAGGGGGCAACAGAGGATGAGATGGTTGGATGGCATCACTGACTGAATGGACTTGAGTTGGAGCAAGCTAAGGGAGATAGTGAAGGACAGGGAAGCCTGGCCTGCTGCAGTCCATGGGGTTGCAAAGAGTCGGACATGACTTAGCAACTGAACAACAATCACATCCGTATACTAATAGGTAAAATAAATAATTTGATAAAATTCAATAACTTGATAAAATTAAATTTGCTAAAATTCAAATCAGTGATGAAGACTCAATATTTTTAATGATATTCTGAAAGGTTTCTTCTAAGATATGAGCAAGCTGAGGATATTCCTTCTAAACCCTTTTTAGCATGATACTTAAGATAATACCAAGTAAAACAAGCAAGAAAAACAAATAGTATACATACAAATTGAAAAGGAAGAAACAGAACAGTTATTTGTAGATGACACTGCCAAGTATGTAGATAATCTTAAGGAATCTATAAAATGAGAATGGATACATGTATATGTATGGCTGAGTCACTTTGCTCTGTACCTAAAACTTTCATAACATTTTCAATCAGCTATACTCTAATATAAAATGAAAAGTTAAAAAAATATAGAAAAAATGTTCCTATAAGTAATAAGTTAACTTAAAAAGGTTAATAGGATACAAGGTTGGTTTGTTGTTGGTTACTTTTATTTGCATTTATTTTATGCTGAGTTTATTCATGGGTCACAAGTTTTTATTTTTTCAGTTTCTTCTGTGCAACTTCTATTTTAGGAACAATCCGTTCTTGTTCACTAAGAATCAGCTCAGATGAGTGGCAGAGGAGGCTCATGTATGGATGAATTCAACCATGAGCTCTGTAAGTTCTGCATCTTAGGTGCTTTTTTTCACAGGGAAGTGCTCAGTGACCAGAGAATCTACATGTAAATAGTAGATAAGCACTACGCTCTGCACTTCTATGCATGTGCAGCACAAATCTAGCACTCTTTGTGGGTAACTGAGCTTTGTGTCCAGGCCCTACTGTTTGGTCTGAGCACACCTAAAGGCTCTATGACTGTGACAAAATGGCACAAAGTGCTTCTTCAAAGTGACCTCCTTCTGATACTTGGTGGCTTTTTGGACATGAATGCCCTTGATGGCCTGGAAAGTTTTATTCATGTTCTTCAAATGAACACAAAGATCCAAGTCTCTTGATTTGTATGACTTTGTAGGGTTTTCTGGGTTAAGTGGACAGCATACAGTTTTCAGATATGATCTTAGGCCACTAAAAAGGAGAACCAAGGTATATAGGTATATAGGTACACAATTAATTGTTAATTGTGTACCTATATACCTGCCATGAACAATTTCAAAATAACATCAACAGCAGCAGCAAAATTTTCAACATTATCAAAAACATTTTGAGTAGTTATTTGTGTTTGATTTCTTAAAATAAATTTATTCACTTTAATTGGAGGCTAATTACTTTACAATATTGTAGTGGTTTTGCCATACATTGACATGAATCAGCCATGGGTGTACACCTGTTCCCCATCCTGAGTCCCTCTCTCACCTCCCTCCCCATCCCATCCCTCTGGGTCATCACAGTGCACCAGCACCAAACACCCTGTCCCATGCATTGAACCTGGACTGGTGATCCATTTCACATATGATAATGTACATGTTTCAATGCCATTCTCCCAAATCTTCCCACCCTCTCCCTCTTCCACAGAGTCCAAAAAACTGTTCTATACATCTGTGTCTCTTTTGCTGTCTCACATATAGGGTTATCATAACTATCTTTCTAAATTCCATGTATATGCATTAGTATAGCATATTGATGTTTTTCTTTCTGGCTTACTTCACTCTGTATAACAGGCTCCAGTTTCATCCACCTCATTAGAACTGATTCAAATGTATTCTTTTTAATGGCTGAGTAATACTCCATTGTGTATACGTACCAAAGCTTTCTTATCCATTTGTCTGCTGATGGACGTCTGGGTTGCTTCCATGTCCTGGCTATTATAAAGGGTGTTTGATGAACATGGCGTACACGTGTCTCTTTCAATTCTGGTTTCCTTAGTGTGTATGCCCAGCAGTGGGATTGCTGGGTCATATGGCAGCTCTATTTCCAATTTTTAAAGGAATCTCCACACTGTTCCCCATAGTGACTGTACCTGTTTGCATTCCCACCAACAGTGTAAGAGGGTTCCCTTTTCTGCACACCCTCTCCAGCATTTATTGCTTATAGACTTTTGGATCACAGGCATTCTGACTGGCCTGAAATGGTACCTCATTGTGGTTTTGATTTGCATTTCTCTGATAATGAGTGATGTTGAGCATCTTTTCATGTGTTTGTTAGCCATCTGTATGCCTTCTTTGGAGAAATGTCTGTTTAGTTCTTTGGCCCATTTTTTGATTGGGCCATTTATTTTTCTGGAATTGAGCTGCATGAGTTGCTAGTATATTTTTGAGATTAATTCTTTGTCAGTTGCTTCATTTGCTATTATTTGCTGTCATTCTTAAGGCTGTCTTTTCACCTTGCTTATAGTTTCCTTTGTTGTGCAGAAGCTTTTAAGTTTAATTAGGTCCCATTTGTTTATTTTTGCTTTTATTTCCAATATTCTGGGAGGTGGGTCATAGAGGATCCTGCTGTGATTTGTGTTGGAGTGTGTTTTGCCTATGTTCTCCTCTAGGAGTTTTATAGTTTCTGGTCTTATGTTTAGATCTTTAATCCATTCTGAGTTTATCTTTGTGTATGGTGTTAGATGGTATCACTGACTCGATGGACATGAGTCTGAGTGAACTCTGGGAGTTGATGGACAGGGAGGCCTGGCATGTTGTGACTCATGGGGTCGCAAAGAGTCAGACACGACTGAGCGACTGAACTGAACTGATGGTGTTAGAAAGTGTTCTAGCTTCATTCTTTTACAAGTCGTTGACCAGTTTTCCCAGCACCGCTTGTTAAAGAGATTGTCTTTTCTCCACTGTATATTCTTGCCTCCTTTATCAAATATAAGGTGTCCATAGGTGCATGGATTTATCTCTGGGCTTTCTATTTTGTTCCATTGATCTATATTTCTGTCTTTGTGCCAGTACCATCCTGTCTTGATCACTGTAGCTTTGTGGTATAGCCTGAAGACAAGGAGATTGATTCCTCCAGTTCCATTCTTCTTTCTCAAGATTGCTTGGCTATTTGAGGTTTTTTTTTTTTTTAATTTCTATACAAATTGTGAAATTATTCTAGTTCTGTGAAAAATACCGTTGGTAGCTTGATAAGGATTGCATTGAATCTATAGATTACTTTAGGTAGTATACTCATTTTCACTATATTGATTCTTCCAATCCATCAACATGGTATATTTCTTCATCCATTTGTGTCTTTGATTTTTTTGATCAGTGTTTTATAGTTTTCTATATATAGGTCTTTTGTTTCTTTAGGTAGATATATTCCTAAGTATTTTATTCTTTTCGTTGCACTGGTGAATGGAATTTTTACTTTAATTTCTCTTTCTGTTTTCTTATTGTTAGTGTATAGGAATGCAAGGGATTTCTCTGTATTAATTTTATATCCTGCAACTTTATTATATTCATTGATTAGCTCTAGTAATTTTCTGGTGGAGTCTTTAAGGTTTTCTATGTATGGGATCATGTCATCTGCAAACAGTGAGAGTTTTACTTCTTCTTTTCCAATTTGGATTCCTTTTATTTCCTTTTTTGCTCTGATTGCTGTGGCCAAAACTTCCAAAATTATGTTGAATAGAAGTGGTGAGAGTGGGCACCCTTCTCTTATTCCTGACTTGAGGGGAAATGCTTTCAATTTTTCACCATTGAGGATAATGTTTGCTGTGAGTTTGTCATATATAGCTTTTATTATCTTGAGGTATGTTCCTTCTATTCCTGCTTTCTGGAGAGTTTTTATCATAAATGGATGTTGAATTTTGTCAAAGGCTTTATCTGAATCTATTGAAATAATCATATGGTTTTTATCTTTGAGTTTGTTAATGTGGTATATTACATTGATTAATTTGTGGATATTGAAGAATCCTTGCATCCCTGGGATAAAGCCCACTTGGTTGATGTCTGACTGATCTTTTTAATATGTTATTGGATTCTGTTTCCTAGAGTTTTGTTAAGGATTTTAGCATCTATGTTCATCAGTGATATTGGCCTGCAGTTTTCTTTTTCTGTGGCATCTTTGTCTGGTTTTGGTATTAGGGTGATGGTGGCCTCATGGAATGAGTTTGGAAGTTTACTTTCCTCTGCAATTTTCTGGAAGCATTTGAGTAGGATATGTGTTAGCTCTTCTCTAAATTTTTGGTAGAATTCTGCTGTAAAGCCTTCTGGTCTTGGGCTTTTGTTTGCTGGAAGATTTCTGATTACAGTTTCAATTTCCATGCTTGTGATGGGTCTGTTAAGATTTTCTATTTCTTCCTGGTTCAGTTTTGGAAAGTGGTACTTGTCTAAGAATTTGTTCATTCTTCCAAGTTGTCCATTTTATTGGCATATAGTTGTTGATAGTAGTCTCTTATGATTCTTTGTATTTCTGTGTTGTCTGTTGTGATTTCTCCATTTTCATTTCTAATTTTGTTGATTTGATTCTTCTCCCTTTGTTTCTTTATGAGTCTGGTTAATGGTTTGTCAATTTTATCTTCTCAAAGAACCAGCATTTGGCTTTGTTGATTTTTTGCTATGGTCTCTTTTGCATTTATTTCTACCCTAATTTTTAAGATTTCTTTCCTTTTACTAACCCTGGGTTTCTTCATTTCTTCCTTTTCTAGTTGCTTTAGGTGTAAAGTTAGGTTATTTACTTGACTTTTTTCTTGTTTCTTGAGGTAAGCCTGTATTGCCATGAACCTTCCCCTTAGCACTGCTTTTGCAGTATCCCGTAGGTTTTGGGTTGTTGTGTTTTCATTTTCATTCATTTCTATGCATATTTTGATTTCTTCTGTGATTTATTAGTTATTCAGCAGCATGTTGTTCAGCCTCCATATGTTGGAATTTTTAATAGTTTTTATCCTGCAATTGAAATCTAATCTTACTGCATTGTGGTCAGAAAAGATGCTTGGAATGATTTCAACTTTTTTGAATTTACCAAGGCTAGATTTATAGCCCAGAATGTGATCTATCTTGGAGAAGGTTCCATGTGCACTTGAGAAAAAGTTGAAATTCATTGTTTTGGGGTGAAATGTCCTATAGATATCAATTAGGTCTAACTGGTCTATTGTATCATTTAAAGTTTGTGTTTCCTTGTTAATTTTATGTTTAGTGATCTATCCATAGGTGTGAGTGTGGTATTAAAGTCCCCCACTATTATTGTGTTATTGTTAATTTCCCCTTTCTTACTTGTTAGCATTTGTTTTACATATTGCGGTGCTCCTATGTTGGGTACACACACACACACACACACACACACACATATATATTTATAATTGTTATATCTTCTTCTTGGATTGATCCTTTGATCATTATGTAGTGACCATCTTTTTCTCTTTTCACAGTCGTTATTTTAAAGTCTATTTTATCTGACATGAGTATTGCTACTCCTGCTTTTTTTTTTTTGGTCTCTATTTGCATGGAATATCTTTTTCCAGCCCTTCATTTTCAGTCTGTATGTGTCCTTTGTTTTGAGGTGGGTCTCTTGTAGACAACATATATAGGGGTCTTGTTTTTGTATCCATTCAGCCAGTCTTTGTCTTTTGGTTGGGGCATTCAACCTATTTACATTTAAGGTAATTACTGATAAGTATGACCCCATTGCCATTTACTTTGCTGTTTTGCATTTCAGTTTATACACCCTTGTTGTGTTTCCTGTCTAGAGAAGATCCTTTAGCACTTGTTGGAGTGCTGGTTTGGTGGTGCTGAATTCTCTTAGCTTTTGCTTGTCTCTAAAGCTTTTGATTTCTCTTCATATTTGAATGAGATCCTTGCTGGGTACAGTAATCTGTGTTGTAGGTTTTTCTCTTTTATCACTTTAAGTATGTCCTGCCATTCCCTTCTGGCCTGAAGAGTTTCTGTTGAAAGATCAGCTGTTATCTTTATGGGAATCCCCTTGTGTGTTATTTGTTGTTTTTCTCTTGCTGCTTTTAATATTTGTTCTTTAAATATTTTAATGTTTGTTTGAATTTTGTTAATTTGATTAATATGTGTCTTGGGATGTTTCACCTTGAGTTTATCCTATTTGGGACTCTCTGTGTTTCTTGGACTTGGGTAACTATTTCCTTACCCATTTTAGAGAAGTTTTCAACTATTATCTCCTCAAGTATTTTCTCATGGTCTTTCTTTTTGTCTTCTTCTTCTGGGACTCCTATGATTTGAATGCTGGGGCTTTTAACATTGTCCCAGAGGTCTCTGAGGTTGTCCTCACTTTTTTTTTTTAATTCTTTTTTTCTTTTTTCCTCTCTGCTTCATTTATTTCTACCATTCTATCTTCTACCTCACTTATCTTATCTTCTGCCTCCTTTATTCTATTGTTGGTTCCCTCCAGAGTGTTTTTGATCTCATTTATTGCATTATTCATTATATATTGACTCTCTTTTATTTCTTCTAGGTCCTTGTTAAACATTTCTTGCATCTTCTCAATCCTTGTCTCCAGGCTATTTATCTGTAATTCCATTTTATTTTCAAGATTTTGGATAATTTTCACTATCATTATGCTGAATTCTTTTTCAGGTGTATTTCCTGTCTCTTCCTCTTTTGTTTGGTTTGGTGGACATTTATCCTGCTGAGTATTTCTTTGCCTTTTCATCTTGTTTAGATTGCTGTGTTTGGGGTGGCCTTTCCATATTCTGGTAGTTTGTGGTTCCTGTTTATTGTGGGGATTCCTCACTGTGGGTGGGGTTAGATGGGTGGCTTGTCAAGGTTTCCTGGTTAGGGAATCTTGTGTTGGTGTTCTGGTGCATGGAACTGGATTTCTTCTCTCTGGAGTGCAATGAAGTGTGACTTTGGGCAACCTGTATATTGAAGCTCAGGGCTATGTTCCTGTGTTGCTGGAGAATTTGTGTGGTATGTCTTGCTCTGGAACTTGTTGGCTCTTGGGTGGTGCTTGGTTTCAGTGTAGGTATGGAGGCTTCTGGGCGAGCTCTTATCGATTAATATTGCTTGGAGTCAGGAATTCTCTGGTGTTCTCAGGTTTTGAACTTAAGCCTCCTGCCTCTGGATTTCAGTATTATTCTTACAGTAGCCTCAAGACTTCTCCATCTATACAACACCAATGATAAAACATCTAGGTTAATAAAAGTTTCTCCACAGTGAAGGACGCCTGGAGAGTTCACAGAGTTACATGGAGATGAGAAGAGGGAGGAGGGAGATAGAGGTGACCAGGAGGAAAAGATGGGGAATCAAAAGAGGAGACAGCAAGCTAGCCAGTAATCAATTCCCTATGTGCTCTCCACAGTCTGGATCCCTCAGAGATGTTCACAGAGTTACACAGAGAAGAGAAGAGGAGGGAGGAGACAGAGGTAGCCAGGAGGATAAAGGGGGGAATCAAAAGGAGAGAGACAGATCCAGCCAGTAATCAGTTCCCTAAGTGTTCTCCACAGCCTGGAACACACAAAGAGATTCACAGAGTTGGGTAGAGAAGAGAAGGGGGAGGGAGGAGATAGAGGTGACCTGGTGGAGAAAAAGGAGAGTCAAAAGGGGGAGAGAGCAATCAAGCCAGTAATCACACTCCCAAGTTAAAATGGGTACTGAAGACTGGATTCTTAAAGGTACAAAATTGATAACAAATACCAAAAAGCAAAGATTAAAAATCTAGAGTAGAAGTTAGACTGAAAAATATAATATTAAAAACACAAAACAAAGTCACAAAAATTATAAAATATATATGAAGTTTGTTTTAAAAATAAAGTGTTTTTTTTTTTTTTTTGGCAAGGCAATCAGATCAGATCAGTCGCTCAGTTGTGTCCGACTCTTTGCGACCCCATGAATTGCAGCACGCCAGGCCTCTCTGTCCATCACCAACTCCTGGAGTTCACTCAGACTCACGTCCATCGAGTCAGTGATGCCATCCAGCCATCTCATCCTCTGTCATCCCCTTCTCCTCTTGCCCCTAATCCCTCCCAGCATCAGAGTCTTTTCCAATGAGTCAAGTCTTCGCATGAGGTGGCCAAAGTATTGGAGTTTCAGCTTTAGCATCATTCCTTCCAAAGAAATCCCAGGGCTGATCTCCTTCAGAATGGACTGGTTGGATCTCCTTGCAGTCCAAGGGACTCTCAAGAGTCTTCTCCAACACCACAGTTCAAAAGCATCAATTCTTCAGTGCTCAGCCTTCTCCACAGTCCAACTCTCACATCCATACATGACCACAGGAAAAACCATAGCCTTGACTAGATGAACCTTTGTTGGCAAAGTAATGTCTCTGCTTTAGAATATGCTATCTAGGTTGGTTATAACTTTCCTTCCAAGGAGTAAGCATCTTTTAATTTCATGGCTGCAGTCACCATCTGTGGTGATTTTTGAGCCCAGAAAAATAAAGTTTGCCACTGTTTCCACTGGTTCCCCATCTATTTCCCATGAAGTGGTGGGACCAGATGCCATGATCTTCGTTTTCTGAATGTTGAGCTTTAAGCCAACTTTTTCACTCTCCTCCTTCACTTTCATCAAGAGACTTTTTCGTTCCTCTTCACTTTCTGCCATAAAGGTGGTGTCATCTGCATATCTGAGGTGATTGATATTTCTCCCGGCAATCTTGATTCCAGCTTGTATTTCTTCCAGTCCAGCGTTTCTCATGATGTAGTCTGCATATAAGTTAAATAAGCAGGGTGACAATATACAGCCTTGACGAACTCCTTTTCCTATTTGGAACCAGTCTGTTGTTCCATGTCCACTTCTAACTGTTGCTTCCTGACCTGCATACAAATCTCTCAAGAGGCAGATCAGGTGGTCTGGGATTCCCATCTCTTTCAGAATTTTCCACACTTTCTTGTGATCCACACAGTCGAAGGCTTTGGCATAGTCAATAAAGCATAAATAGATGCTCTTCTGGAACTCTCTTGCTTTTTCCATGATCCAGCAGATGTTGGCAATTTGATCTCTGGTTCCTCTGCCCTTTCTAAAACCAGCTTGAACATCAGGAAGTTCATGGTTCACATATTGCTGAAGCCTGGCTTGGAGAATTTTGAGCATTACTGTACTTGCATGTGAGATGAGTGCAATTGTGTGGTAGTTCAAGCATTCTTTGGCATTGTCTTTCTTTGGGATTGTAATGAAAACTGACCTTTTCCAATCATGTGGCCACTGCTGAGTTTACAAAATTTGCTGGCATATTGAGTGCAGCACTTTCATAGCATCATCTTTCAGGATTTGGAATGGCTCAACTGGAATTCCATCACCTCCACTAGCTTTGTTCGTAGTGATGCTTTCTAAGGCCCACTTGACTTCACATTCCAGCATGTCTGGCTCTAGGTCAGTGATCACACCATCGTGATTATCTTGGTCGTGAAGATTTTTTTTGTACAGTTCTTCTGTGTATTCTTGCCATCTCTTCTTAATATCTTCTGCCTCTGTTAGGTCCATACCATTTCTGTCCTTTATTGAGCCCATCTTTGCATGAAATGTTCCTTTGGTATCTCTGATTTTCTTGAAGAGATCCCTAGTCTTTCCCATTCTGTTGTTTTCCTCTATTTTTTTGCATTGATCGCTGAAGAAGGCTTTCTTATCTCTTCTTGCTATTCTTTGGAACTCTGCATTCAGATGTTTATATCTTTCCTTTTCTCCTTTGGCAAGGTAATAGTAGATTATAAAAACAAAAATTAATGGAGTAATAGAGGATTAAAAATAAGTTTTTTTTTTAATTAAAAAATTATACTAGTAAAAATATATCTAGGAATTTCTCTGGAACTATTGTGGACAGTGTGGGGTCAGCTCAGTTTCAGATAGTTCTTTGATCCAGCTTACACTTCTCAAGTTCTATAGGCCCCCTTTCAATGTAGTTGGTGCTAACTACAGAGTTTTAATCTGTTGCACTTGTCACTTCCAAAGTGGTTCCCTCTGTTTATTTTAGCTTCTTCTGTTTGCTGGTCTCTTCAGTGTTTAATTTCCACCCTGACACAAGGGGGCGAAGGTGGTCACTTATTTAGGCTCACTTGTTTAGTCGTGCTGTGGGGAGGGAGGAACACTGCAAACAAATATCACTGGTGTGTGTGGGAAGTGCTCACAGTGTTTCAGCACACTGGGTGTGTCCCCACTCAGTGGTGTGTGTGCTTTCATGGTCTACATTTCTTAGGCTCTAGGTTGCTCTGCTGGGAACTGTCTGAGGCTGGCCCTGGGTTGCATGCACTTTCCAGGCCTAAGCCACTCAGGTTCAGGTTCTTGGGTACTCCACAAAGGCGCAGACTCAATTGGGCCTGCGTTTTGTGCCCTTTCCAGGTTTGAGCAGCTCAGGTGCCCAGGTGCTTGGTGAGAGCAGTCACCCCCAGGTGGGCGATGCATCTTATCACCTGCCCCATCCCAGCAGCTCAGTTTTCTGGGTTTACAACGGGTGCACCTTCTCAGGTGTGCTGCATGTCTCTTTTAAGGAGATAATCTCTGGCTGTGACCCTCCTGGCAGATGTCAACCGTCCAGAATCCCAAGAACTCTTGGTTAGCTATGGAGCCTGTTTGCAGTTTGGTAGAGGATGCCTCTCTGGGGCCGTGGTTGCCCCTTTCTGGCTCTGGCTGCCCCCTGCCTGTTTGTCCCTGGTGGGAGATGGGCCAGTCCGCAGCTAGCGCTCAGTCCTTTGTTCTGTGAGCGGGCCTGTCAGTGCCTCTGGTTAGGGCTTTTCGTGGGATAGTTTTCTCTCTCTCTCTCTTTTTTTCTCTCTCTCTCTGGCTATCCACAGTTTGGGTTGCTATCTTATGTTAGTTCCCTCAGATTGCCCTCAGGGCATTCAGGCCAGGTCCTTACACTAAGCAATGCAGCCCGTGCCTCCCTGTTCAGCCCCTGCTTGCTGGTGGCTGCTGCCAGAGCGCTGGGAGTTGCCCTTAGGCAGGTAATCTGTGCGTTTTATTTGTTTATTTATTTTTCCTCCTGGTTATGTTGCCTTCTGAGATTCCAAGATGCCCCACAGACCTGCCAGTGAGAGTATTTCTTGGTGTTTGGAAACTTTTCTTTTAAGACTCCCTTTCAAGGATGGATCTCTGTCCCTACCTCTTTTTTCTCTCTTTTTATCTTTTATAATTTGTCCTACCTCTTTTATAAGGCAATGGGCTGCCTTTCTGGGTGCCTGATGTCCTCTGCCACCATTCAGAAGTTTTTTTGTGGAATTTGCTCAGCGTTCAAATGTTCTTTCGATGAATTTGTGGGGGAGAAAGTGGTCTCTCCGTTCTATTCCTCTGCCATCTTAGGACCAGCCCCCTCGAGCAGTTATTTAACAAAAACCCAAAATTAAAGAAAAAAAATTTGAGGAGTTATTTAACAAAATATGTGCAAGATTTGTATACTGAAAACTGTAAAACTTTAATTGCAAAGAGAAATTAAAGACCTAAATTAATGCAGATATGTACCATGTTCCTGGTTTGAAAAATATTAGGATATCAATTGTCCTTATATTGACCAATAGATTCAATGTGATCTCAATTGAAGCATGATTTGTTTTGTAGAAATTTGTAAGTTGATTTTTAAAAGGATATAGGGATAAAAAGGACCTAGAATAGCCAAAACGATTTTACAAAAGTAAAACATATTTGTAGCAGGTGGATTTATACTATTTTATTTCAGTTTTTAACAGACTATAGGAATGAAGGCAAATTGGTAATAGATCAATGGATCAGAAAGCGTTAAAAAAGTAAAGTGTACATATGTGTGCAGTTGATTTTTAACAAAGGTGCCAAGGTAATTTAATGGGAAAATTAAAGCCTTTCAAAGAAGGGTGCCAAAATAAATGGATATCATTTGGGATGGAAAAAAACAAATTAGAATCTTTCCGTCACATCATACAGAAAAATGAAATGAAAATGGATCATTAAACCTAAAACCTATACCTATAAAACTTTTAGCAAGAAGCAATTTGTTTTTTAATTTAAAATAGGCAGAGCTATCTTATTTGGGGCATATAAGGAAAATAAATGACGAATTGGACTTCATCAAAAATAACAACTTCTAATTTCTGGTGAAAAGTTGTTACAGATGAGAAAATATTTTAATACATATTTCTGAAAACTATATAATGTCTACAACTTAATAAGATAGCAGCTTATTTAAATGTGCAGGAGATATAACTAGGTACCTCAGAGATTTATAAATTGATAATGAGCCACATGGATAAATCTTAAAAGAATTTTTTTTTGAGAGAGAGAAAAAAGCAAAACACAGAAGAGTGCATATTCCATGACTTTCATTAATATGTGATTCTAGAAAAGCAAAGCTGATCTCTGCTGGCCAACAGATTAGTGGTTGCATGGTGTTAGGGACCTCCAGGGGCAGTGCTCCGTCTATTACAAAGGGGACAAAGGAACATGCAGGTACTCCTGATGATGGAAATCTTTCTGGGTTTTGAATATTCATATGTTAAGGGAAGCATATTACATGATATATATATTTGACAAAATTCTGAAATGACAAATTATTTTTCCCTATTTTCAAAGTGATCACTCCATGGCTGTCACTGGTCTCAAGGATCAGACAGTTCTAATCATTAGATAAATGACATATAGATCATGTGGACAGATCAAGATAATGTGACTGACTGTCACAGAGGCTGATCTAGAAGGAACTGTATAGTTGTGCTTTAGGTTTATAGGACCATTCCAAGTGGACATAAGCATCCAAGTGCTGGTGACTTTATGTTCATAGATTAAAATAAAAATAAGTTGAATAAAGGGCATTTTGAATTATATTATACCAAATACACTTTAAAAGATTTTGACTGTATCAATCTATTTTTATCCACATTTTGTCACATAGCACAATAGTAAAAAACACAAGTCCTGAAGTAAGATGAATCTAGGTTTGGTCCCTGTTCTACCATTCACTACCCATGTAACCTTGGATAACTTACCTTGCATCTCTGAGTTCCCATTTCTTTGTCTGGATTATCACAAGGATTAGAGGAAACAATGTACCTATAGCATTTAGTATGGCACCTGGGAGATAGCATATTCAATTAATATTTGCCATTTTGATTAGACTACTGTTAATACTTCCATACTTCCATCCCCTGGATGAGGAAATGGCACCTCACTACAGTTATTCTTGCCTGGAGAATCCCATGGACAGAGGAGTCTGGCAGCTTACAGTCCATGGGGTCACAGAATCAGATACAACTGAGCATCTGAGCACATTACTTCTCAAAAGTTAAATAATTGCCCTTAAAATGAAAATATTTTGTTTCATGACATAGCATATTAACAAAATTAATTTAAAAGGAAAATGTAGTTGTGTTTTGTTGTACAAACTATAACTCAATAAAAAGTGCACAGAAAACTAAGACAAAATGTAATGAATTATAGGGAGAAAAAAAAAATCTATTTTAATTAAGGATGTCCTTTGTTGTTCTTGTAAGGATTTAGGTACTGTTCATATCATAGCACATGATCAATGAACAGATGGCTTTGTTTTTCAGTTCTGTTGGGCTTGAGATACTGGTATTCTAGCCCATTTAAAAGTCCTGTAAGAGCTGCAATCTAGAAGTTCATGTTTTGCCATCAAATGGACCTACATTTATTTGTGCCCTGCTCTAGGGAATGTTTTTCAAATTTCGGGAATGAAGTTCAGCTGGCATCTATAACTTGTAAGGATGACACTAAAGTAACAAGTTTCACTAAAGTGAAAAAGTTGGCTTAAAGCTCAACAATCAGAAAACTAAGATCATGGCATCTGGTCCAATCACTTCATGGCAAGCAGATGGGGAAACAATGGAAACAGTGACAGACTTTATTTTGGGGGGCTCCAAATCACTGTAGATGGTGACTGCAGCCATGAAATTAAAAGACACTTCCTCCTTGGAAGAAAAACTATGACTAACCTAGATAGCTGGAGAAGGCAATGGCACCCCACTCCAGTACTCTTGCCTGGAAAATCCCATGGACAGAGGAGCCTGGTGGTCTGCAGTCCATGGGGTCACTAAGAGTTGGACATGACTGAGCGACTTCACTTTCACTTTTTACTTTCATGCATTGGAGAAGGAAATGGCAACCTACTCCAGTGTTCTTGCCTGGAGAATCCCAGGGACTGGGAGCCTGGTGGGCGGCCGTCTATGGGGTTGCACAGAGTCGGACATGACTGAAGCAACTTAGCAGCAGCAGCAGCAGCAACCTAGACAGCATGTTAAAAATCAGAGGCATTACTTTGCCAACAAAAGTCCATCTAGTCAATGCTATGGTTTTTCCAGTGGTCATGTATGGATGTGAGAGCTGGACTACAAAGAAAGCTTAGCACCGAAGAATTGATGCTTTTGAACTGTGGTGTTGGTGAAGACTCTTGAGAGTCCCTTGGACTGCAAGGAGTTCCAACCAGTCCATCCTAAAGGAAATCAGTCATGAATAATCATTGGAAGGACTGATGCTGAAGCTGGAACTCCAGTACTTTGGCCACCTGATGCAAAGAACTGACTCATGAGAGAAGACCCTGATTGTGGCAAAGATTGAAGGTAGGAGAAGGGGACGACAGAGGATGAGATGGCTGGATGGCATCACCAACTCAATGGACATGCATTTAAGTAGACTCTGGGAGTTGGGGATGTATAGGGAAGCCTGGCATGCTGCAGTCCATGGGGTCGCTAAGTGTTGGACACAACTGAGTTACTGAATTGAACTGAGAGGTAAACCTTAGAACAGCAGTCAAAATCCAGAGTAAATTACATTATATCAGAGGCACTGGAAAATCTTCAAGGATGTCCACCAATTCAAAGATTTTATAGCTTTCTGTTCCTTATCTATTTATTTCCATAAGGCCATATTAGGTTAATTCCATAGTCAGCAATCTGCTGAGTACTATGTCAGGAGTGCAGTAAAACTTCAAAACAATTCTAAAATGAGGGATTTTTTTTTTTTTTATCCAGAGTAATTGATGTTTACTGCTACCAGGGAGAGTTTGAGGATTGTTACTTTCAGTTCAGTTCAGTCGGTCAGTCATGTCCAACACTTAGCGACCCCATGGACTGCAGCATGCCAGGCCTCCCTATACCTCCCCAATATCTATACCTAGATGTATACACACCCTTGCAAAATGACTTCTGAATATTCATTGCAAAAACTGTGATGACCAAAGGTTGACAAACAAACTTAGATGTCAATAATGTATTGATTTATCTTAAATTATGATAATTTAACTTATATTTTAAATTAGTTTATTTTAAATTCTAAGTAATTTAAAGATAAATAAATTATGCTAATCCATGATGGTGTGGAGAAGGCAATGGCACCCCACTACAGTGCTCTTGCTTGGAGAGACCCATGGACGGAGGAGCCTGGTGGGCTGCAGTGCATGGGATCTCGAAGAGTCGGACACAACTGAGTGACTTCACTTTCACTTTTCATTCTCATGCATTGGAGAAGGAAATGGCAACCCACTCCAGTGTTCTTGCCTGGAGAATCCCAGGGACAGAAGAGCCTGGTAGGCTGCCATCTCTGGGGTCGCACAGAGTTGGACACGACTGAAGCGACTTAGCAGCAGCAGCAGCAGCATGATCATGTATAAAACTGAAAAAGGAGGAAGAAGATACCTATGCTAGAGATAGAGTTCCAAGATACAGTAAATACAAAAAGCAGGGTATAGAACTGTGGTGTAATATGTTTTGATATGTGTAAAGGGGGGAGAAAATGAAACTCTACATTCATGTTTCCTTGATTAGGGAAAAAATTTCTAGGCAGATACAGAAGAAATCAAGGACAGTGGTTACAAAGGATGAGATAATGGGAACAGAGCTGAAGCAGATACTGAAAAATTGCATTTTTCTCCTCTTATGTCAAATTTACATGAATAAGAGTTGGACTTACCTCAACATGGTCCAAGCCACCTTGCTTTCTTCAAGCTGCTTCATCAGCACAAGCTCCTTCCTCTTGACTCAGGATGAGAACTTTAGCCTTGGATCCAACCTCAGGACCACGTGGGGAAAACATTTTCTCCCTTCTCTTTGACACACAGGGCATGGGATGCCTTACTTAAGTTCAGTCAAACTTGTACTCCTCTTTGAGATTCAATCTTGAGTGGGTGACACCAACTTGCAGGGGAAGATGAGAAATCACTCACAGCACCAGCAGTGGACTCAATAAGACTCTACCAGTGGTAAAGCAATCATCAAGTTGTGACTAAGCCAGCGACTGTGTCCAAAATTCCATCTGCAGAAACATCGGCCCTTGGTTCCTTTGGATTTTAAAAATTAAGGTCCTTAGGGCTTTCCTCATAGCTCTGTTGGTAAGGAATCTGCCTGCAATGCAGGAGACCTGGGTTCGATTCCTGGGTCGGGAAGATCCCCTGGAGAAGGAAATGGCAATCCGCTCCAGTATTCTTGCCTGGAAATTCCATGGACACAGGAGCCTGGCAGGCTACAGTCCATGGGGTCACAAGAGTAGGACATGACATAGCGACTAAACCACCAGACTTCCTTCCTAATCTCTGTGGTCTCCATTGTTGTTCCCATAAAAACTATTTCTGTTAAAGGTAAACAGATTTAATTTCTTTTGTTAGCTACATATAGTTATGATGCCAAATTAATTTCTTTTTTACTCTCTTTGCCATTAAATTGTAAGTTTCCTGAGGTCTAGTAGTTAGTCTTGTTCAACACCCATAGGGCCTAGCACCGTGCTTACCATATAACAATAGGTGATTATTGATAGAATTGACTAATTCAGTGACTCAGAAGTTAACATTAAGGCTAAGTGAAAATTAAAAGTTTCAAAATAACAAAGACTTCCAACATCTAAGCTCTGAGTCTATGCAAATGCTTTGTGTTAACTGATCTTCTCAATTCTCAGTCTCAGATCTCAATCGTGTCCAACTCTTTGCAATCCCAGGTGCCGTAACTCACCAGCTACTCTTGTCTGTGGGATTTCCAGGCAAAAATGCTGGAGTGGGTTGCCACTTCCTTCTCCAGGGAATCTTGTCAATCCAGGGATTGAACCCAGGTCTCCTGCTTTGCAGGCAAATTCTTCACTGTCTGAGCTACAAGGAAGCCCAAAAGTATTTTTATTCATTGAAAATTAAAAGTTTCAAAATAACAATGACTTCTAATGTCTAAGCTCTGCATTTAAGCAATTTTTTTGTGTGTGTTAACTGATTTGCTCAATTCTCAGTCTCAAATCAAGGAGAGATTGAATAATTTAACATGGTAAAAAGAGGTTAATATTGAAAAGGCAATGAATTTTTCTGCTTGAAATAAACTAGCAGGAAATCTATTCCTAAAACACATACTTAATGCTAAAATGAGTACAAACTTTTATGAAATCATTCATTTCTTTTAAAATGATAAATTTTATATTTGAAATGATTCTCATTTTTAATGACTATTACTATAAACCCATTCCATTCCTTTCAAACATTAGAAGAAACAGAGGGTAACTTGTATTAGATAATTTTCATTCAGTTAAACAATGAAAGAAATATAATGCCAAGGAAGTATTACTAAAAAAAAAATAACAATAATCTTTACTTTATACTTGACATCACAATAAAAAATTTTTATTAAAATTTTATATTCCTGGAAACCATGTTTCACTGTGTTAATATAAAATCCAGAATGTAATAGAAATAGAAAAAGAATTTTCCCAAAACCTCCAATTACTTAAAATAATATATTTTACATAGCACTAATTATCTTAAGTTAGCATACCACTGGGAAATGAAAAGCAAACATGAAATCTATTTGATTAATGTATCAGAATGTTGCAAAATTACACTTTTTTCCTCTTGACAGAGATCACTTTCCTTGCATTTCCCCTTGTTTTCATTAAGTACTCTCATGTCAGCAATACTGATTTGACAATTTGAATATCATTCCCATAAGAGCACTCTAAATAAATACTCCTTCATATTTATCCATAAAAATACAATGTTATACTCACTCAAAAGCCTTATAAAATTATGTATTATCAAACATAATTCGTAACCATTAAATCTCTCAATGTGACATGGAAAGGACAACAAAATAAGGGAGCCATGTAAATACTTCTTTAAGGACTGGATTGATTTTGTTCAAGGGCCACTGTTCTGTCACTCTTTAAAAAGACTTCAAATGTCAATTCATTGCTGTCTGTAAAAGTGAAAAAGCAATATCTTTTTGCCTATTATTTGCACAGCAAGTATTATTCAAGTTTAACTTTATCATTTTCATAATATCCTTCCAAAACATAGAAAATAAATTTTATAAACAAATAGGTGCTAAGAAATTTCAAGACCCAATCATTTCAGTTCAGTTCAGTCACTCAATCGTGTCTGACTCCTTGCGACCCCATGGACTGCAGCATGCCAAGCTTCCCTGTTCATCACCAACTCCTGGGATATATCTAAACCCATGTCCATTGATTCGGTGATGCCATCCAACCATCTCATCCTCTGTCATCCCTTTCTCTTCTCGCCTTCAAACTTTCCCAGCATCAGGGTGTTTTCCAATGAAGCCGCTCTTCTCATCAGGTGGCCAAAGTATTGAAGTTTCAGCTTCAATATCAGCCCTTCCAATGAACACTCAGGGCTGATCTCCTTTAGGATGGTTGGATCTCCTTGCACTCCAAAGGACTTTTAAGAGTCTTCTTCAACACCACAGTTCAAATCATCAATTCTTCAGTGCTTTGCTTTCTTTATAGTCCAACTCTCACATCCATACATGACCACAGGAAAAACCATAGCCTTGACTAGATAGACCTTTGTTGACAAAGTAATGTCTCTGCTTTTGAATATGCTGTCTAGGTTAGTCATAGCTTTTCTTCCAAGGAACAAGTGTCTTTTAATTTCCTGGCTGCAGTCACCATCTGCAGTGATTTTGGAGCCTCCCAAAATAAAGTCTGCCATTGTTTCCACTGTTGCCCTATCTATTTGCCATGAAGTGATGGGACCTGATGCCATGATCCTAGTTTTCTGAATGTTGAGCTTTAAGCCAACTTTTTCACTCTCCTCCTTTACTTTCATCAAGAGGCTTTTTAGTTCTTTGCTTTCTGTCATAAGGGTGGCATCATCTGCATATGATGCAGGTTATTGATATTTCTTCTGGCAATCTTGATTCCAGTGTGTGCTTCATCCAGCCCAGCATTTCTTATGATGTACTCTGCATACAAGTTAAATAAGCAGGGTGACAACATACAGCCTTGACATACTCCTTTTCCTATTTGGAACCAGTCTGTTGTTTCATGTCCATTTCTAACTGTTGCTTCTTGACCTGCATACAGATTTCTCAAGAGGCAGGTCAGGTGGTCTGGTATTCCTATCTCTTTCAGAATTTTCCACAGTTTGTTGTGATCCACACAGTCAAAGGCTTTGGCATAGTCAATAAAGCAGATATAGATATTTTTCTGGAACGCTCTTGTTTTTTGATGATCCAGCAGATGTTGGTAATTTGATCTCTGTTTCCTCTGCCTTCTCTAAAACCAGCTTGAACATCTGGAAGTTCACGGTTCATGTATTGGGTTCAAGACCCAATACCACTCTTCAGAAAGAATGAAATCAATCTAAATAGTAGAATTAAGACTATAACACCATTTCCACAGGCAAATTTCCCTACTAAGACACATGAATTGTATTTAGGTAAAATATTCCATCATAACCCTGCACCAGAATACCCTTTCCTTGGGTCAGTTTAGTTTGTTTTGTGTTCTGGAATTTCCTTCTGTATAGCATATCCATGCTGGAACTTGTTAAAACCATCAGGATCATAGGTTTACAGTCTGCTTCTATAGAGTTGCTTTTGCTTGCACCTTAATATATATATATACACATATTTTTTTTACAGTAGTTTAGTTCTGCTGCTGGGTTTACAAAGCTCAGAAGCATAAGGTAGTGGGTTTTTTCCTGAACTTTATTCTCAGATGAAAACTCTAACATTAAAAAGGTATAAAAACTGTGAATGTATTTTCCAAGCTCTGTCTCAAATGTCAGAAACTTGATGAAACCATTTAAAATTTATCTGTTCTGACTGAACTCTCTTACTCCTCTCATGATATTGATTATACTTTGTTCTTTACTGTGATTTCTGGCTTTTCCTCTCCAGATAGAATGATGGCTGCATTAAGGCAGAACACTTTATCTTATTATCTTCAGCCACAGTCCATCTCTGCTGCCTTCCTTCTTGTCAAGTTTCCCACATCTTAAAATAACCAATTTTTATGCCTAAATCCACATAGAATTATTTTCAGTTTTTGTTCCTTCTTGCTTTTATCAGGCTTTGTAACATGATGGTCAAATTCTCCTGCTTGACTTCATCTATTCCCAGTCATACTTAACATGGGTGCAATGTGGCTGATAGACCCATACTTCTGTAGAAGAGTCTTTATCAACCCCATGATCCTAATTTCCCAACAGGGAATGTTGTTGTTCAGTCCCATGGTCATGTCTGACTCTTTGTGACTTGATGGACTGCATGGCTTTCTGGTCCTTCATTACTTCCTGGAGTTTGCTCAAACTCATGTCCATTGAGTCAATGATGCCATCCAACCATCTCATCCTCTGTTGCTCTCTTCTCTTCCTGCCCTCAGTCTTTCCCAGCATCAAGGTCTTTTCCAGTGAGTCAGCTTTTCACATCAGGTGGCCAAAGTATTGGAGCTTCAGCTTCAGCATCAGTCTTTAAAATGAATATTCAGGGTTGATTTCCTATAGGATTGACTGGTTTGATCTTGCTGTCCAAAGGACTGTCAAGAGTTTAAATGCATGATCTGACATAAAAGTCTTGACTACTTGTCACATTGTAAACTCTTCACCTAAACAAACTTTCACGAGACTCTTCCTACCCATTACTTGTATGACTTGCTTTCTCCTCTCTTTGCTATAATTGATCTTTTATTGATTCCTTTTTCCTACTAAATTTAAGGCCTTGAGCACACCAGTGTTCCAGTCATACTTACTTATTCAAAACTACTTACTGAGAGGATATATCATGTCAAACACTTCTAAAAACTGAGGGTTAGCAATTAACCAACCAACCAAACAAAAAAGACTCCTGCTGTCATAGATTCTCTAGGCGAGAATATTGGAGTGGGTAGTCTTTCCCTTCTTCAGGTGATTTTCCCAACCCAGGGATTGATCTCAGGTCTCCCGCATTACAGGTGGATTCTTTAACAGCTGAGCCACAGGGGAAACTCAGTCATGAAATTCAAACTCAGGCAAAGATGCCCCAGAGGCAAAGAAAGGAATTTTGGAGATATTTGGGGAAGAAAATTTGAAGCAGAGCTAAGAGGGATACAAAATTTCTGTGGTAGGAATGAAACAGAGTAGGACCCTATGGGCCTTGCCCTCCATGTCCTCTGCTTGTCTTTAGTCTGCAGAAAAATTTTAGCCAAAGAATACATTTCATCAGAGAGCTGAGAACATGCAGAGGGGAAAAGAGGCACAGGAAACCAATAATAATAGTTTAATTATCAAGCATAGTTAAAGACCTTTAATTCCTTCTTAAGGGTTATAAAAAATATTCTTAGCCATACCCTGTGAGCTGTCTTACAGATACTGAATATAGATACTTTTATGTCCCAAAATTCCAAATAGGAAAAGGAGTACATCAAGGCTGTATATTGTCACCCTGCTTATTTAACTTGTATGCAGAGTACATCATGAGAAACACTGGGCTGGATGAAGCACACACAGGAATCAAGATTGCCAGGAGAAATATCAATAACCTCAGATATGCAGATGATGCCACCCTTATGACAGAAAGTGAAGAACTAAAGAGCCTCCTGATGAAAGTGAAAGAGGAGAGTGAAAAAGTTGGCTTAAAGCTCAACATTCAGAAAACTAAGATCATGGCATCCAGTCCCATCACTTCATGGGAAATAGATGGGGCAACAGTGGAAACAGTGGCTGACTTTATTTTTTGGAGGCTCCAAAATCACTGCAGATGGTGACTGCAGCCATGAAATTAAAAGACGCTTACTCCTTGGAAGGAAAATTATGACCAACCTAGACAGCATATTAAAAAGCAGAGACATTACTTTGTCAACAAAGGTCTGTCTAGTCAAGGCTGTGGTTTTTTCAGTAGTCGTGTATGGATGTGAGAGTTGGACTATAAAGAAAGCTGAGCTCAGAAGAATTGATGCTTTTGAACTGTGGTGTTGGAGAAGACTCTTGAGAGTCCCTTGAACTGCAAGGAGATCCAACCAGTCCATCCTAAGTGAGATCAGTCCTGGGTGTTCATTGGAAGGACTGATGTTGAAACTGAAACTCCAATACTTTGGCCACCTGATGCAAAGAGCCGACTCATTTGAAAAGACCCTGATGATGTGAAAGACTGAGGACAGGAGGAGAAGGGGACAACAGAGGATAAGATGGTTGGGTGGCATCACTGACTCAATGGACATGAGTTTGGGTGAGCTCTGGGAGTTGGTGATGGACAGGGAGGCCTGGATTGCTGCAGTTCATGGGGTCACAAAGAGTTGGACATGACTGAGCAACTGAACTGAACTGATGTCCCAAAGAAAGGCAATGCCAAAGAATGTTCAAATTATATACAATTGCACTCATTTTCCATGCTAGCAAGATTATATTCAAAATCCTTCAAATTAGGCTTCAAAAGTACTTGAACTGAGAAATTCCACATGTACAAGCTGGATTTAGAAATGGCAGAGAATCCAGATATCAAAATGTCATCATCTACCGAATCAAAGAAAAAGCAAGAGAATTCCAGAAAACATCTGCTTCAGTGACTATGCTGAAGACTTTGACTGTGTGGATTACAACAAACCGTGGAATATTCTTAAAGACATGGAAATACCAGACCACCTTACCTGTCTCCTCAGAAACCTGTATCCAAGAAAAGAAGCAATAGTTAGAATCTTACATGGAACAATGGAGTGGTTCAAAATTGGGACAGGAGTATTCCAAGGCTGTATATTTTTACTCTGCTTATTCAACTTATATGCAGAGTACATTATGCAAAATGCAAGGCTGGATGAAGCAAAAGCTGGAATCAATATTGCTGGAAGAAATATCAATAACCTCCAATATGCCGATGACACCACTTTAATGGTAGAAAGTGAAGAGGAACTAGAGCCTCTTGATGAAGGTGAAAGAGGAGAATAATAAAGCTGGCTTGAAACACAACATTAAAAAAAACTAAGATCACGGCATCTGGTCCCATCACTTCATGGCAAATAGATGGGGAAAAAGTGGAAACTGTGACAAGACTTTATTTTCTTGGGCTCCAAAATCACTGTGGACAGTGACTGCAGCCACAAAATTAAAAGACACTTGTTCCTTGGAAGAAAAGCTATGCAAACCACAATAGCATATTAAAAAGCAGAGACATCACTTTGCCGACAAAGGTCCATCTAATCAAAGCTATGGTTTTTCCAGTAGTTATATACAGATATGAGAGTTGGATCATAAAGATGGCTGAGAGCTGAAAAATTGATGCTTTTGATCTGTGGTGTTGGAGAAGACTCTTGAGAGTTCCATGGACAGCAAGGAGATCAAACCAGTCCATCCTAAAGGCAATTAACCCTGAATATTCATTGGAAGTACTTCACCTTCAGCTGAAGCTCCAATATTTTGGCCACCTGGATGCAAACAGCTGACTCACTGGAAAAGACCAAGATGCTAGGAAAGATTGAAGGTTAGAGGAGAAGGAGGTGATAGAGCATGAGATGGTTGGATGGCATCACTGACTCAATGGATATGAGTTTGAGACCCCTGAGAGATAGTGAAGGACAGGGAAGCCTGACATGCTGCAGTTTATGGGGTCACAAGTAGTTGGACATGATTTAGCAACTGAATAACAACAAATGACAAATAGATACTTATAGATACTGAACCTCCACCAGGTGAAAGAAGTGATGATGACCAGAATGCAGCCGTGACATAAACTGTCACAATTCCAATAACTGGCTTCAAGAAATGAAACCAAACCAATGCTGCAACCGAAGATTAACTGCACCTGAAACAGTCAAGATGACACTGGTCAGACCACCAGTTAAAAAGGTATATAGTGCACAACTGTTTAGTGCACTGAAACAAATAAATAGTATTGACTAAAGGTGTACAGTCCATACTATTTGTTAGGTAGTCTTTTCAGTATTCTAGAGGCTGTCCTCTAGATAACGGATAATGGGGGCTTCAACTAGTGGAGTTGCATTATATTTTAGAATCTGTTTTAAGCATAACAGTTTTAACTTTGAAAATAATAAAAACATTTGAATCTAACCCTTCATTTATCAGCCTTTTTTTTTTTTTTTTTTTTTAGCATTTACAAAGTACAACACAATATGCAACTTGGTTTTTGGTGTTGTTTTTGTGTTTGTTTTTGAGTTGGAAACAGAAAACAGGTATTGCAAAAGTTAGCATTTATCTATGCCCTCCAGTCAAAGACTAGTAGGAACAAACTTGTAATTAAACAACTTGGGTTTATTACTTGTCGCAATGAGAATGAGCACCATGGGGAAATGTGGGATGTCTCAGTAGTCCTGTAACAGAACTTGGCTTTTGGTTGAGTGATTTTGGAGACAGTTTAAGGAAATGTGGCTTTGCTCTGGTTTGGATAAGATGTCAGGAAGTAGGAGTAATTCAATGAGTGGTTAACCTAATAAATTTTGTCTATAGAAGATCAGAAAACTAAATCTGAAAAATGTAACTTGGTAAAAACCTTAATTGCTGTTAATTTACTTGTATCAAAATCTATATTTAAGAAGAGGACAACAATGGATGGGTTTTCATGTAGGTAAATCATACCTCAGCATAGCAGTAAAAAACGAAATACTTGCATTCATCTTAAAGCAAAATGTCTCATTAGCAATGATAACACAAGAGGTTACTATACAAATTTGGCACATAACTATGTAACAAACATCTAATTTTAAATAATGTAACTAAAAAACAGAATTATAGTACTCAAATGTTTTCACCATTGTTACATTTCCATCCTACTTCCTAAAACTTTACAAGTCTCTCAGGTTTTAGGCACTGCTTCTAACACATTGGGCTTCCCTGGTGGCTCAGAGGTTAAAGCATCTGCCTCTAATGCGGGAAACCTGGGTTCGATCCCTGGGTCAGGAAGATCCCCTGGAGAAGGAAATGGCACCCCACTCCAGTACTCTTGCCTGGAGAATCCCAGGGACAGGGGAGCCTGGTGGGCTGCCATCTATGGGGTCGCACAGAGTCGGACACGACTGAAGCAACTTAACAGCAGCAGCAGCAGCAGCAGCAGCACTTAACATTATATGGCATATCATTCGCTGTGCTTTAGGACAGTAAATTTTACCATTTTTCTTTTGTATGTTGCTTTTCTTGGAGAGGGCAATGGCACCCCACTCCAGTACTCTTGCCTGGAAAATCCCATGGACTAAGGAGCCTGGTGGGCTGCCGTCTATGGGGTCAGACAGAGTCAGACACGACTGAAGTGACTCAGCAGCAGCAGCAGCAGCAGCACCATGTTGCTTTTCTTAGCTATTTTCATTCTTCTTCTCAGTGTCCCTTATTATACTTTTGGTAATATCAATTCTCATAATTTATTCTTCATTTCTGAGGTGATTTTTTCCCTTTCTTTTCTCCCTTATGTCTCCCTTTCTTCCCCTCTCTGTCCCTTGCTTCCTACTATCCTTCCTCTCTCTCTCTCTCTTTCGTTCTCTCTTCATATAGGTCTTATTTCATGTTTCTTTATGTTCATTTCTATTCTGAGATTTTCAAATTTTGACTCAAGATATTCTTTCTTATTCTCAAGTGTTTGCTTAATTATACTTAATTCACACTAAGATACTAGGCCACATGTTTGCCTCTGAGTTTCACTTTCTATTTTCTTCTCATTGTGGTTTGTATAGATGCAGCCCAGCCATTTTTGAAATGTTTTATCCTTTTCTGACCAGCAATGATGTGTTTCTCTGCAGGAGTGAGTGGGAGAGGACTTAGGTTTTGTTATTTTATATTTCCTTCTGTACCCACTTTTGTTGCCTTGTGTAGACATGGCTCTTTCTTAGATGGAGTGACAATCCTCTTATTTCATTAGACCCTTAGTGTGCACCTCGTCCTTCCTTCTCTGTCCACACCTGAGAGGTTCCAGGGGATGACTCTCTACGAGGTTACCTCCTTCTCCCCTGGAAGCTCTGTTTACCCATTTCGCCTCTTCTATGCCCACATGCCCTACAGTCCTTCCTCAGGTACCCAGGAAGCAAGGCTCCAATCCATCAGTCTCCACCCCACCCTCAGTAATGCCTCCTTCAAGATGGAACCCTGCTTATATAACTTATATGCAGAGTACATCATGTGAAATTCCAGGCTGGATGAAGCACAAGCTGTAATCAAGGTTGCCAGGAGAAATATCAATAACCTCAGATACGCAGATGACACCACCTTTATGGCAGAAAGTGAAGACTAAAGAGCCTCTTGATGACAGTGAAAGATGAGAGTGAAAAAGTTGGCTTGAAGCTCAACATTCAGAAAACTAGGATCATGCCTTCTGGTCCCATCACTTCATGGCAAATAGATGAGGAAACAATGGAAACAGTGACAGACTTTATTTTGGAGGGCTCCAAAATCACTGCAGATGGTGACTCTAGCCATGAAATTAAAAGACACTTGCTCCTTGGAAGAAAAGCTATGACCAATCTAGACAACATATTAAAAAGCAGAGATATTACTTTGCTGACAAAGATCTGTCTAGTGAAAGGTATGGTTTTTACAGTGGTCATGTATGGACATGAGAGTTGGACCATTAAGAAAGCTGAATATTAAAGAATTGATGCTTTTGAAGTGTGGTGTTGAAGACTCTTGAGAGTCCCTTGGACTGCAAGGAAATGCAATCAGTCAATCCTAAAGCTAATCAGTCCTGAATATTCATTGGAAGGACTGACGTCAAACTTGAAACTCCAATACTTTGGCCACCTGATGCTAGGAACTGACTGACTGGAAAAGCCCCTGATGCTGAGAAGGATTGAAGGCAGGGTAAAGGGATGACAGAGGGTGAGATGGTTGGATGGCATCACTGACTCGATGGACATGAATTTGACCAAGCTCCGGAAGTTGGTGATGGACAGGGAAGCCTGGTGTGCTACTGTCCATGGGGTCACAAAGAGTTGGACATGACTGAGTGACTCTCACTTCACATCCATACACGACTATTGGAAAAACCATGGCTTTGGTATTGAAACTCTAAGTAAATATCTTAATTTATCTACTTAAATATAATTGTAATATATAGTGGAACTATATGTAAGTTTGTTCTTTGTTTATACCTATAGCTGATTCATGTTGAGGTTTGACAGAAAAGAGCAAACAGAAAAATTCTGTAAAGCAATTATCCTTCAATAAAAATTAAGTTAAAAATAATGCTTTACCATTATTACCACTCCATAATCAGCTTCTTTAATCAACTCAAATATTATTATCGTTGTCTAGTCACTAAGTCTTGTCCAACTCTTTGTGACCCCACAGACTTCAAAATGCCAGTCTCCTCTGTCCACCACTATTTCCCAGAGTTTATTGAAATTTATGTCCATTGAGTTGGTGATGCTATCTAACAATCTCACTTGGAGCTATTAGTAACTCTTCTCTGCTCTTCCTCAGTAGCATATTGGACACCTTCAGACCTGGGGGGCTCATCTTTTGATGTCATATCTTTTTGTCTTTTCATACTGTCCATGGGGCAGGCAAGAATCCTGGAGTGGGTTGCCATTTCATCCTCCAGTGAATCATGATTTGTTAGAACTCTTCTCTATGACCCATCTGTCTTGGGTGGCCCTGCAAGGCATGGTTCATAGCTTCAGTGAGTTATGCAAGCCCCTTCTCCATGACAAGGCTGTTCTATATACAAAAATATACAATATATATTTGTAATTTTTATCCTCTGTATTTTCTCTGTTACTAATTGTTCCAAGTGAGATGGTTAGATAGCATCACGGACTCAATGGACATGAATTTGGACAAATTATTTCTAATTCTCCTAGATTGATTTTCAACTTCTATTTTCACTTTTTCTATAGTCTGTCTTCCTTTTTTCCTTTCTGCAAAATTTTCCTCTCGTGCTCTTTCAAACTTTTTATTGAACTTTTAAAATTAGACTGTATCATATATTTCTAATGTTTAATGTTTTTTCTTTCTTATTTTCCTTACATTGATTCAATGTTTTCTCTCATCTCTTAGCTTTATAGTTTTCTTCTGTTTCAGACATTATTTCTGTTTTCTATTAGTTCTATTTCTTTGCTTATTCCAGATGCTCTATTTCAAGCTAGAGATTTTCCTCCATTTTGTGGTGATTCTTATAGTCTAAGGCATAGTGCATGAAATCTGAGGTTGCATTAGAAAAAAATTCATTGTCAATTATTTTGAAATAAATGTGCAATTCAGTGACTAAACAGAGATATTACATTGTGTTTATGAACAGAATTTTTCACATCTTGCATTTTTCTGTAAGATGATAATGATATCAGCCAGGTTTTATTTCTTTAGAGGACACAGAAAGTCACTTATCAGATATTCCTTTTTATCAAAGCATAAAGATTTATTTACTTTTCCACTTCTATTTTTAAGAAGACATCTGTGTAATTGATGCTTGTATTAAAAGTTAAGTTACAAAGAGTTTTGAAAGAGAAAACATGGAAACAGTATCCAAACCCTGGTAATAATTCTTTTGCTTGTTATTACTGATGGCCAATTAATTTACATATGTTAATTTTTTAGACAACCCAGGATAAATTCATTTGATCATCCAGTTTATTTCAACTTATTTGAAGAAAAAAATTTCTAATATATATATTTTCTATTTCCTCACTTTTCCTAGAGACTACTGAACATAATTTAACCTTTTCATGTCATCATGAAAATGTAGCAGTGTAATAAGACAGAAACATAGCATCTGGGCCTGCTGAGGTATGTTATGCCATATACCTTTTTCCTGTAAGTACCAACATGGTTAAACCACACTGCCAAGCATTTATAATGTGTCTAAAATAAAAATAAATAACTCACAGAGGGCTAAGGGTCCTCTCCATCAGTAAACTACATGGAGCTTTTAATGTCAGTTTTGGTGCTTGGCATACTTTGCTAATCTTTTAGTTATTTCCTAGAACTTGCCAAAATACTGAATTGAGTGATGTTCACCATGTAACTCACATGGAAATTAAGTTTCATAGATCCACATTTCTATATTTCTACAACTCTGTTAAGAATTCAGTCTTTGTGAAATTATTTGTTCTAGCTCTGTGAAGAACACCGTTGGTAGCTTGACAGGGATTGCATTGAATCTATAAATTGCTTTGGGTAGTATACTCATTTTCACTATATTGATTCTTCCAATCCATGAACATGGTATATTTCTCCTTCTATTAGTGTCCTCTTTGATTTCTTTCACCAGTGTTTTATAGTTTTCTATATATAGGTCTTTAGCTTCTTTAGGTAGATATATTCCTAAGTGTTTTATTCTTTTCGTTGCAATGGTGAATGGAATTGTTTCCTTAATTTCTCTTTCTATTTTCTCAAACTGGAGCCTATTATACAGAGTGAAGTAAGCCAGAAACAAAAACATCAATACAGTATACTAATGCATATATATGGAATTTAGAAAGATGATAACAATAACCCTGTATACGAGACAGCAAAAGAGACACTGATGTATAGAACAGTCTTTTGGACTCTGTGGGAGAGGGAGAGGGTGGGATGATTTGGGAGAATGGCATTGAAATATGTATAATATTATATATGAAATGAGTCACCAGTCCAGGTTCGATGCACGATACTGGATGCTTGGGGCTGGTGCACTGGGACAACCCAGAGGGATGGTATGGGGAGGGAGGAGAGAGGGGGGTTCAAGATGGGGAACACATGTATACCTGTGGCAGATATATGGCAAAACCAATACAATATTGTAAAGTTAAATAAAATTAAATTAAAAATAAATAAATAAAGTAAAAAAAAAAAAGAATTCAGTCTTTGAAAAAGAAATGGATTTTAATCATTTTATATGTTTATTCCATAAACAATTACATTTATTTCAGGCAAATGTTAAATATTTTCTTCTTTTTTAATTGTTCTAGATGAGACATGAAAATAAAATTTATAATACTGTATATGTGATTTCAAATGTGTTCTTCAATTTATTTGTTTCAGAACAATGGAGATTAGGGTTGAAACTAAAGATGCATGAAAAATTCAGTAAGTTCTGGCTAGCTGGAATTTTAGGAAATGTGTTGCTTTAGATCCAAATTTTCTGTAGAGCCGAGAATTCAACCTCTATAGAGCACTCACAATTTTGAGTTGAATTTTGAGTTGATTTGGTAGGAAGTACTTATAAAATGTATCATATGCCTCACAGTCTTCTAAAGTAATATATAAAGCATGTTTTAATGATTTTTATTAAGATGATCATTACTAACATAAATTATTGTATTATTGCCGATTATTTCCCCTATACTAAATAGGTCTATTCTATTCTGCTACTAAATTTTACAGCAGTAGAATTTATTCACCTTCAAGGTAGTTGCATTTAATTAGCTTTGGGTTTCAAAACCAGATAACTAAGATTGTTGGAATTCTGTATACATTAAACAAAGCAAACTGATTCTGAATGAAGAACTGAATGACTTGATTAAAAGTATATGGATGGATTTTGTAACCTCTATTACAGTTGATCATAGATTCTTTTAAATTCATTATCTGCCTGTTTGCTGCCTTCAAAATAAATGGAGGTACTCCATGAGTTCTAAGTTTTTTAAAAATATAATATATAATGCTTCTTCATTTCATAATTTATTTGATCAAGTTAAAATCCAAGCACTTAAGTTTTTTATTTTCTATTTTAATTGAACACTAGTCAAGGCTATGGTTTTTCCAGTGGTCATGTATGGATGTGAGAGTTGGACTGTGAAGAAAGCTGAGTGCAGAATTGATGCTTTTGAACTGTGGTGTTGGAGAAGACTCTTGAGAGTCCCTTGGACTGCAAGGAGATCCAATCAGTCCATTCTGAAGGAGATCAGCCCTGGGTGTTCTTTGGAAGGAATGATGCTAAAGCTGAAACTTCAGTACTTCGGCCACCTCATGCAAAGAGTTGACTCATTGGAAAAGACTCTGATGCTGGGAGGGATTTGGGTCAGGAGGAGAAGGGGATGACAGAGGATGAGATGGCTGGATGGCATCACCGACTCGATGGACGTGAGTCTGGGTGAACTCCGGGTGTTGGTGATGGACAGGGAGGCCTGGCGTGCTGTGATTCATGGGGTCGCAAAGAGTCGGACATGAAGGAGCGACTGAACTGAGATGCTTTAAGAATTTCTTTGCAGTATTAGAGTTTAGCATATATATATATATATATATATATATATATATATATATATATATATAATCAGTAGTCTCTGGAAATGGTCTCTAGCATGTATATATATCAATAGTCTTTGGAAATGGTCCCATGAGTATGCTGGCATACCTTGTTTTACTATGCTTCACTTCATTATACTTTACAGATATTGTACATTTTCAAAATTGAAGGCGTATGAGAATCATGCATCCAGCAAGTTATCAGTGTCATTTTCCCAAAGGCATTGTCTACTTCATGTCCATGTCACATTTTGGTAATATATTATTTGTCATGATACTGTGATCAGTGATCTTTGATGTTATTACTATGGCTTGCTAAAAGCTCATATGATTGCTAGTAATTTTTAGTAATGAAGTATTTTAAAATTAAGATGTGCATACTTTTTAAAGATATGATGCTATTATATATTTGTTAAGCTATAGTATAGTGTAAGCAAAACATACATCACGTACTAGGAACCCATGCACTAGGAAACCAAAAATTTGTATGACTCACTCTATTGCAATATTCACTTTACTGTGGTGGTTTGGAATGACATCCACAATATCATTTGCCTGTTGAACAAATGAAGGAACACTTACTCAAATTTTACCAACGTTTGGCAAGAACAGTGAGAATTTGCAGTTTTTGAGCTGCGACATATTTCTTCCACTCACATTTCCAGTTCAGCTAGAAGAAAATCTCAGTTCAGACTGTTAGAGCTAAAAACAGAGGGCTCCCTGTCCTGTCAATGCCCAGACGGAGAGCTCTCTTACTGGGTTGGGTAGGATGTCAGCCTTTCTCATCCTGCCTTCAGGATGTGTTGCTGAGGTTAAGTCTAGGTGAGTGTAGCTGATTACTGTAGAATTTCATCTTTCACTCAGCGCTCACCTGTGGGACAGAAAGTCTGCCTTGGGCATGGAACTGAGCATCTTTCCTTTAGCAATGCTTCCATGCCAGCAGAAGCAAGCACAGAAGATCTAAGACTATTGTTTTCTGTCCACTGAACACTTCACTATCAAAGCAGTGATGCCATCCAGTGAGAAGTACACCACTATACCCAAGTCCAACTGCAGATCCAAGGCTCAGACATTTTTCTTGGGAGCAGAAGCAGGGTATAAGGTATAAAACATATTGTTCTTCTTACTCCAACAGACTGCTTTATTTAAAGGGGACACGGGTTCGATCTCTGGTCTGGGAACTAAGATCTCACATGCCATGAGGCAACTGAGCCCATGTGCCACAGCTACTGAGCCCACACTCTATAGCCTGCAAGCCAGAACTACTGAAACTCGCCTGCCCTAGAGCCCACGCTCCACAAGAAGAGAAGCCACCACAATGAGAAGTTTGCCTTCAGCAACTAGAGAGCAACCCCCTTGCTTGCTGCTACTAGAGAACCTGTGCATAGCAACAAAGCCTGTGCATCACAGTGAAGACCCAGTGCAGCCAAAACAAAACAAAATAAAGCAAACCAACCAACCAACAAACAAAAAACCAGTGGAACTTGTAGTAAAAGACAAAAAGGAAATGATTGGTAGAGTCATTTGCATATAAGCAACTATTGGCTGGTTAGTTGCCCTGTGAAAACCTGGGAAAGAGACAGAGAGAAAAAGCCTTATCGGGATCCAAGCATATCTCAACACTAACCTAAAGAATGATTCTTTTAAAGAAGTCTGTTATTGATGAATATACTGTTTTGAGTTATTTATGCCTCAAGATATTATTCATAACAATAGAGATCAGCAATTAATGGAATTTAAGAGCTAGCTGTGGTTAAGGAAAGAAACGGTCAAAGAGAATCGAGCTAAAGCCACTGTGACTCCAGGTAAACTTGGGCATAAACAAGGCTGTGGCTCTTCAAGAACACTGGAAAGCAGAATAGATTAAAATTAAATAATCCAGTCCATCACAAAACAAATAAAAGAAATAATAATAAACTACAACACATTTTGGGGGTGGAAGGGACAGAATTACTACAACATATTTTAGCTAAAGCAGTGGGAAGTGAAAAACAGTAACAACAAAACCCAGAAAAGAATGGTTGATATACCAGAAAAAAATCAGGCAACAGAAAAATCAGCACATTATAATGTGGCCTCTAACTGGAAGCTATTGAATAAAAATTGTGACATAACACATATGGAAATCACTCATAGTCTTCACAATTTACTTTGTAGTTTTTACAATGCAAACAAATGATATTTTCCCCAAATGTAGATCATCTCCAGTCTTCTTCTTTTCTTTACCCAGATACAGATTTTCAACTGGTATATATATATTTTTCTGTCTGATGGGCTTCTTTTATAAAATTTGAGTCTTCTGGTGATAATTTAATGTCAGATTTGAATGTCTTAATATGTCATTATTTCACTTTCATTTTTAAACATGTTTGTTGATTCAGAATCCTAACTGGTCCATTCATCTGTCAATGGACATTTAGGTTGCCAACAAGGACCTACTGTATAGCACAGGGAACTCTGTTCAATATTCTATAATAACCTAAGTGGGAAAAGAATTTGAAAAAGTATAGATACTTGTATGTATAACTGAATCGACTTTGTTGTACCCCTGAAACTCACCATTGTTAAAAGCTATACTCCAATAAAAAAGAATCACAATTTGATAGTATTATTTTTCAATTTTTTTCTATCATTTTAAAGTGCTGCTCCTCTGTCTTCTGTCTTGAATTGTTTTCAGTGAAAAGCCTACTCTCCTTATATTCATTTCACTGTATGTAACATACTCCTCCATCCCTTAAATGCCTTTACAAATGTTTCCTTTTCTTTGGTTTACTGCAGTTTGAATATATTATTTGGTGTGTTATTGTTGGTATTTATCCCAGTTGGTGTTCATTGAAGTTCCTGGACCTATGATATGGTAATTTTAGAGAATTCTCTGCCATTGTGACTTCAATTATGTTTTCTGTTCTGTTCATCATTTGATCTACTTTGACATTCCAATTACAAATATATCTATTAATATTATCCCACAGATCTTCTAGATACTATTATGTTTTCAGTTTTGTTGTTTTTTGTTATTTTTATTTGAATCAAAAGAATATGTGAGAAGAATAAACGAAAAAGAGTATTCATTAGAAATTAAAAAAAGTAGCGATGGTAACAGAAATGAATAACTTTTGCTGGCCCTAAAGTGGACTTGACATGGCTAAAGGAAGAATACTGACCTAGGTTCAGGTTCTTTGATTCTTCCTTTAGCCATGTCTAGTCCACGTAAGGGCAAGTAAAAGTTATTCATTTCTGTTGCTATCTTTATTATTTTAAAATTTCTAATAAATTCTTTTTTAAAAATTTATTAATTTAACATATTCTTTTGATTTTTTCTTAGAAATACTGTATCCCCTTACATGATCAATCTGTCCTTATATGCTGTCTTCCTTTTTAATAGATCTATTAACATGTTATTCTTGGTTATTTTAAATTTCCTGGGTGATAATTCCAAAATCTGTGTCATAACTGAGTTTGATTATGATGCTTGCTTTGTCTCCTCACAGTGTATTTTTTTTATTGCCTTTTATCAAAGCTTGTAATTTTGATTTCTGAAAGCCAAACATGTAATATCAGATAAAAGAAATTCCAGTAAACAGCATTTTAGCTTAAGTATTATGTTAATCTTACTAGAATCTAGCCAATATTAGCTGTGAGTGTCTGAGGCATCAAATTTTTCTTCAGCTTTCATTGTTGTCTCTACTCTGTACTCTATATTATGGAATTATCTAAGAATTCTTACTCAAAGAACCTACATCTTGCTATTCTTTCAACTGTTATTGTTGTTCAGTCACTCAGTTGTGTCTGACTCTTTGTGACCCCATGGACTGCAGCACACCAGGCTTCTCTGTCTTTCACCATCTCTGGGAGGTTGCTCAAACTCTTGTACATTGAGTCGGTGATGCTATCCAACCACCCTGTCTTCTGTCATCCCCTTCTCCTCCTGTCTTCAATATTTCCCAGCATCAGGGTCTTTTCTAATGAGTTGGCTCTATTCATCAGGTGGCCAAAGTACTGGAGCTTCAGCTTCAGCATCAGTCCTTTCAATGAATATTCAGGACTGGTTTGATCTCTTTACAGTCCAAGGGACTCGCAAGAGTCTTCTCCACCACCACAGCTTTTCAACTGTAATTCATTATTATTATCATGAATCCCAGTTGGTGGGGTGGTTGATTTGGGGAGGAGGAGCATTCTATAATCTTCTAAATAAGTCTAAGCCATTTAGTGGGACCTGTGTCTCTGCACTGCAGACTTCAAAATGATCCCCAATCCCCCACCCAACCCCTACCTCTTCCATTCAAACAGCTTTTACTCCTTGCTGACTTTCCTGGCAACATTATCAACCTATTTTCTTGAATTCCTACCTCCTGTTGAAATGTGTCCCCCCCCCACCCCCCCGCCTTCAAGTAAGACAGGAAAGCCTAAGGGGCTGGAAAGAAAGTGAAAGTCACTGAGTTGTGTCAGACTTTTTGTGACCCCATGGACTATACAGTCCATGGAATTCTCCAGGCCAGAATACTGGAGTGCATAGTGTTTTCCTTCTCCAGGGGATCTTCCCAACCCAGGTATGGAACCCAGGTCTCCCGCATTGCAGGTGGATTCTTTAGCATCTGAGCCACAAGAGAAACCCCAAGGGGCTGGAGGTGGGTAAAATTTCCTTCTCCCAGCTGAGATATGGTCTCGGAATTCAGCTCAGGTAAATAGGGGAGATAAAAAAGCCTTTCTCAGAGATCAATGCAAAGAAATAGAGGAAAACAACAGAATGAGAAAGACTAGAGATCTTTTCAAGAAAATTAGAGATACCAAAGGAACATTTCATGCAAAGATGGGCTAAAGGACAGAAATGGTATGGACCTAACAGAAGCAGAAGATATTAAGAAGAGGTGGCAAGAAGACACAGAAGAACTGTACAAAAAAGATCTTCACGACCCAAATAATCACAATGGTGTGATCACTCACCTAGAGCCAGACATCCTGGAATGTGAAGTCAAGTGGGCCTTAGAAAGCATCACTACGAACAAAGCTAGTGGAGGAAATGGAATTTCGGTTGAGCTATTTCAAATCCTGAAAGATGATGCTGTGAAAGTGCTGCACTCAATATGCCAGCACATTTGGAAAACTCAGCAGTGGCCACAGGACTGGAAAAGGTCAGTTTTCATTCCAATCCCAAAGAAAGGCAATGCCAAAGAAGACTCAAACTACCACACAATTGCATTCATCTCACACACAAGTACAGTAATGCTCAAAATTCTCCAAGCCAGGCTTCAGCAGTACGTGAACCATGAACTTCCAGATGTTCAAGCTGGTTTTAGAAAAGGCAGAGGAACCAGAGATCAAATTACCAACATCCGCTGGATCATGAAAAAAGCAAGGGAGTTCCAGAAAAACATCTGTTTCTGCCTTATTGACTATGCCAAAGCCTTTGACTGTGTGGATCACAATAAACTGTGGAAAATTCCTCAAGAGATGGGAATACGAGACCACCTGACCTGCCTCTTGAGAAATCTGTATGCAGGTCAGGAAGCAACAGTTAGAACTGGACATGGAACAACAGACTCATTCAAATAGGAAAAGGAGTACGTTAAGACTGTATATTGTCACCCTGCTTATTTAACTTATATGCAGAGTACATCGTGAGAAACGCTGGGCTGGAAGAAGCACAAGCTGGAATTAAGACTGCCAAGAGAAATCCCAATAGCCTCAGATATGCAGATGACACCACCCTTATGGCAGAAAGTGAAGAGGAATTAAAAAGCCTCTTGATGAAAGTGAAAGAGGAGAGTGAAAAAGTTGGCTTAAAGCTCAACATTCAGAAAACGGAGAACATGGCATCTGGTCCCATCACTTCATGGGAAATAGATGGGGAAACAGTGGAAACAGTGTCAGACTTCATTTTTTTGGGCTCCAAAATCACTGCAGATGGTGATTGCAGCCATGAAATTAAAAGACGCTTACTCCTTGGAAGGAAAGTTATGATCAACCTAGACAGCATAGGCAAAAGCAGAGACATTACCTTGCCAACAAAGGTCCGTCTAGTCAAGGCTATGGTTTTTCCTGTGGTCATGTATGGATGTGAGAGTTGGACTGTGAAGAAGGCTGAGCGCTGAAGAATTGATGCTTTTGAACTGTGGTGTTGGAGAAGACTCTTGAGAGTCGCTTGGACTGCAAGGAGATCCAACTAGTCCATTCTAAAGGGGATCAGTCCTGGGTGTTCATTGGAAGGACTGATGTTGAAGCTGAAACTCCAATACTTTGGCCACCTCATGTGAAGAGTTGACTCATTGGAAAAGACTCTGATGCTGGGAAGGATTGGGGGCAGGAGGAGAAGGGGATGACAGAGGATGAGATGGCTGGATGGCATCACCGACTCAATGGGCATGAGTCTGGGTGAATTCCGGGTGTTGGTGATTGACAGGGAGGCCTGGTGTGCTGCAATTCATGGGGCTGCAAAGAGTTGGACATGACTGAGCGATTGAACTGAACTGAACTGAAAGTGCTTTCATTCCTTCCTCTACCACAGGCCATACTCTTGAGAGCTGGGTAGAAAATGTCCTGGGATTATATCACATTATGTGATATGCCTCCTCCTTCCTCTGTCAGGGCTACAAGGAATGTTCTCAGATCTTCAAAGTAAAAACTATGAGGGCTCCACTAAGAAGCCAAGGAGATTTTGTTACCCAAGTCCAGACTGAGTCTCCACAATTAAACAAAATTACCATTTATTTTAACTTCTCTGCATGCTCAGTCACTTCAGTTGTGTCAGACTGTTTGCAACCTCATGGTTGCACTGTAGCCCACCAGCTTCCTTTGTCCATGGGATTCTCCTGGCTAGAATTCTGGAGTAGGCTGCCGTTTCCTACTCCATTGTTTGCTTGTATTAGGTTATAACTTAAAAGGATTCTGCTCCAGGTAGCCAGACCTGGGATTCTTTATGTAGATGTATCTGGGGTGTCAGTCTGCCCTGTGATTTCAGTCATCTGGTAAGGAGAAAGCTGTCAATTTTTGTTTTGTTCAACTTTCTTGCTAAAAATAGCAACTTGCTAGCTCTTTACATATTGGGGCTAAAACCCTTTTTACATAAAACCAGCTATTTACATATTGGGGCTAAAACCGGACTTTTAACCTTAAAACTCCTACCTTAAAAGTTTTCATCCAACTTAACATTAGCAATTATTGACATGCAATTTAACATTAGCAGTTATTGACATGAACAATCTTGGCATACGTTTCATCCAAAAGACTGAGGATGTTTTCAAACTGTAATTGGCTTTTGGTTCACCCATTTGTTAAGCCAGCAGTGTAAAAAGTTCTAGTAGCTTAGAGGCTAGTCCAGCAAGTTATTCTTTTTCAACACCCAAATCCAGAGTTTATATTTAAGCTATACTGTGGTTGTTAACCCATCTAATATGACACTATTATAGGCCAGATGAAGTTTCCTTTCCTAAAGATAGTTTATGCTTGATTGTATTTCATATTCTTACATATCCTGGGTGAAAGCAGAGAAAATAATCAAGCATTGTGTTATGAGCCATTAAAGTCAATTTGAATCATGGAGTTAGCTTTGAAGATTCAAGTGCTATTGAAAATATTCTCGAGTTTATGTGACATTAAATGTTGAGATGTAATCACACTCATCTCACAATTCTGCATGTTTCATACTGTCAGTATTTTTGTATATAATTAAACATTAATTAGAAAGACTTCATTTAAACACATTTTCACTTTTACAAACATGTTCAGACTATTTTCTTTATTGCAGCTCCCATTGTGTTATAGGCCAGGATCACAGTGACACTGCATTCTCAGACAATACAAAGTGAAACAGGACAAAACCTCCAATTACCTTTATTTTCTTTCAATTTCTGACTTTTCAATCTTCTCTTAGCTAAACTTTTTAAGTGTGGTATATTTTTTTCTTCATTCCTTTATTTTTGCCTTACCCTTCACTCACTGGTAAGAAAATGTTGCTAAGTTTTCAAATGATGTCCAGGATTCTAAAGGAGTGGTGTCCTATCAGTATTCATCTTAGTTTTTCTTTCTCTCTACAAGTCAGCGGTTGTGACCAAGGCCTCTTTCATCTTGCTCTCTCATCTATGGACTTTCTTATCACTTGCAATTGCAGTCTTATAAAATCCAGAATCTATTAGGATTCTTAATTTAATATTCTTGCCCAATATTATGTTGGCTTTTTCCACAGCAGATTCACAAAGACATAGAAATGCACATTCCAGTCTCTTGACAAATATTATTAATAGGCTTTAAAATATTAAAAATATCAAAATACTAGTTGACACAGCTACAGTACTGCCTGGCCTCAACTTGGACCCCTTCTATCTTCCTCTGCCTTTCTCTGTGTCAGAGGCTGGGGCCCTGGGTTGGACTTCCGGCAGCAGGCCTGAGTCTCAGGGCAAGAGGGTATGAACCCAAACAGTGCTCAGCTTGTGTGTCTGGCTGGGTGCTACAGCTTCTGCTGCCACTGTTCAAGGCTCTCAGAACTCCCCAGAGAGAGACCAGAGTGGTTCCAAGCCACCCCAGCATTCACTTAGGTTTATTAAGATGAAACACTTCAGATAGGCCTTCTGAAAATCAAGAAAAGGAAAAACAGAATATTAAAAACTCTGGGGGAAAAAAATAAAAACAAACAAACAAACAAAAACATGCCTCCAGAACAGAAACCACAATCATAGAAAGCTTAAAAAAAAAAAAAAAAAAAAAGTATAGGATTATGTCCCACGTGAAGGAACAAGATAAATCCCCAGGTGAGCAACTAAATGAGTGGCAATAGGCAAACTTCCAGAAAAAGAATTCAGAATAATGATAGTGAATGATAGTGTATGATAAAAAATACACTAGAATAAATCAATAGCAGAATAACTGAGACAGAAGAACAGATAAGTCACCTGGAAGACAGAAAGATGGAAATCACTGCTGCACAACAAAATATAGGAAAAAAAGAAAAGAAATGAAGACAGTCTAAGAGACATCTGGGACAACATTAAATGCACCAACATTCACATTATTATAGGGGTCCCAGAAGGAGAAGAGAGAGAAAGAACCCAAGAAAATATTTGAAGAGGGTAATAGGTGAGAAGTTCCCTCATGGGAAAGGAAATAGTCAACCAAATTCAGGAAGCACAGAGAATCCCAGGCAGAATAAAACCAAAAAAGAATACACCAAGACATATAGTAATCAAACCAACAAAAACTAAACATGAAGATAAAATATTAAAAACAACAAGGAAAATGACAAATAACATACAAGGGAGCTCTCATCAGGCTACTAGCTGATTTCTCAACAGAAACTCTCTATAGGCCAGAAGAAATGACACAATATATTCAAAGTCATGAAAGAGAAGAACTTACAACCAAAAAAAATCTACCCATGAGGACTATCATCAAGATTTGATGGAGAAATCAAAATTTTTACAGGCAAACAAAAGTTAAGAGAATGTGGCACCATTAAACCAGCTTTACAACAAATGCTAGAGGAACTTCTCTAGGCAGGAGAAACAAGAGAAGGAAAAAATCTACAAAAAATAAACCCCAAGCAATTAAGATAATGGTAATAGGATTGTACATGTTGATAATTACCTTAAGTGTAAATAGATTAAATGTACCAACCAAAAGACATAGACTAACTGAGTGGATACAAAAATGAGAGCCGTATATATGCTGTCTAGAAGAGACCCACCTCAGACCTAGGGACACTTACAGACTGAAAGTAAGGAGATGGGAAAAGGTATTCCACCCAAATAGAAATCAAAAGAAAGCTTGAGTAACAATACTCATATCAGACAAAACAGACTTTAACATAAAGACTGCTATAAGAGACTAAGAAGAACACTATTTAATAATCAAATGTTCCATATAAGAGGAAGACATAAATATATATGGACCCGATACAGGAGCACCTCAACATGTAAGGCAAATACTAACAACCATAGAGAGAGAAATTGACAGCAGCACAATAATAATAATGGGGGACTTTAACGCCCACTTTTATCAATGGACAGATCATCTGTACAGAAAATTAATAAGGAAACACAGGCCTTAAATGTCACTTCAGACATTGGACTTAATTTATATCTATAGAGCATTACATCAAAAAAAAGGAGACTACATATTCTTCTCAAGTGTACATGGAATGTTCTCCAGGATTGACCACATGCTGGGCCACAAGGTGAGCCTTGGTAAATTTAAGAGAATTTAAAGAAAAAATACTTGAAATTATATCAAGCATCTTTTATGACTACATAGTTATGAGATTAAAGATAAACTACAAAAAAAGTCCCTAAAAAGCCCAAACACATGGCATCAAATAATATGCTACTAAACAATTAATGAATCACAGAAGAAATCAAAGAGAAAATAAAAAAGAATACTTAGAGACATATGAAAATGAAAACACAATGGTCCAAACCTATCAGATACAGCAAAAATAGTATTAAGAGGAAAGGTTATAGTAATACAAGCTGACCTGAAGAAACAAGAAAATCTCAAATAAACAACCTAACCTTACACCTAAAACAACTAGAGAAAGAACACACAAAATCTAAAATTAGTAGAAGGAAAGAAATCATTAAGATTAGAGCAGAAATAAATGGGAGACAGTGAAAACAATAACAAAGATTAATTAGGTCAAAAGCTGGCTCTTTGGAAAGATAAACAAAATTGATAAACCTTTAGCCAGACTCATCAAGATGAAAAGGGAGAAGACTCAGATCAATACAATTAGAATGGAAAAAGGATATGCTACTACTGACTCCATAGACATGCCAAGGATCATGAGAGACTACTATGAGCAATTGTATGCCAATAAATTGGACAGCCTAGAAGAAGTGGACAAACTCTTTGAAAGGCACAGTCTCCCAAGACTGAACCAGGAATAAATAGAAAATATGAATAGACCAATGAGGAGCACAGAAATGGAAATTGTGATTTAAAATCTCCCAACAAAATTCCAGGACCTGATGGATTCACAGGCAAGTTCTATCAAACATTTAGAGAAGAGTTAACACCTATCCTTGCAAAATTGTTCCAAAAATTTTTAGAGGAAGGAAGACTTCCAAACTCATTTAATGAGGCCACCATCACCCTGATACCAAACTCAGACAAATATACCACAAAAAAGAGAAAACTACAGGCAGTATCACTGATGAACATAGATGCAAAAATTCTGAACAAAATACTAGCAATCCATATCCAGAAATACATTAGAAGATAATACATTATGATCAAGTGGGATTCATCCCAGGGAATGCAAGGATTCTTCCACATCAACAAATCAATCAATGTGATAAATCACATCAACAAATTGAAGAATAAGATCTGTATAATCATCTTGATATATGCAGAAAAAGCTTTTGACAAAATTCAGCAAACATTTTTCTTAAAAACTTTGTAGAAAGGGAGCATAGAGGGGACATACCTCAACATAATAAAGGTCATATATGAAAAAGCTACAGCTAGCATCATCCTTAGTGGTGAAAACCTGAAAGCATTTCCTCTTACCTCAAGAACAAGACACCACCATTTTTATTTAACATAGTTTTTGAAGTCCTACCTACAGCAATGAGAGAAGAGAAAGAAAGAAAAGGAATCCAAATTGGAAAAGAGGAAGTTAAACTGCCACTGTTTGCAGATGACATGACACTATACATAGAATATCCCAAAGATGCTACCAGAAAATTACTAAAATAAATCAATGAATTTGGCAAATTTGCAGTTTACAAAATTAATACACAGAAACATATTGCATTTCTATACACTAACTATGAAAGATCAGAAAGGAAAATTCAAGAAACAATTCCATTTACCATTGCATCAAAATATAAAATAAAAACATAGGAATAAGCCTACCTAAGGAGACAAAAGACCTATACTCTGAAAACTATAAGATGCTGATGAAAGATATCAAAGAAGACAAAACAGATAGAAAGATACACTATGTTCATGGATTGGAGGAATCAAATTAT
The DNA here is from genome assembly GCF_002263795.3 of Bos taurus. NCBI lineage: Eukaryota > Metazoa > Chordata > Mammalia > Artiodactyla > Bovidae > Bos > Bos taurus. The sequence continues at coordinate 11,933,391 of NC_037355.1, read as the reverse complement.
TGTCAAAATGTCTATACTACCCAAGTTAATCTACAGATTCAAGGCAACTCCTATAAAATTAGCAACAGCATTTTCCACAGAACTAAAACAAACAAACAAACAAACATCTCGAAATTTGTATGGAGACAGTAAAGACCCTGAATAGCTAAAACATCTTGAGAAAGAAAAATGGAACTAGAGGAATTAGGCTCCCTGACTTCAAACTATACGTTAGAGTGATAGTCATGAAAACAGTATTGTAGTGGTACAAAAGTAGAAATATAGGTCAATGGAACAGGAAAGAAAGCTGAAAAATAAGCCCATGTACCTACAGTCAATTAAGCTATGACAAAAGAGGCAAGACTCCACAATACTGGAAAAACAGTCTCTTCAACAAATGGTATTGTGAAAAATGGGCAGCTACATGTAGAAAAATGAAATTAGATAGTTCCTTAACTTGATATACAAAAATAAGCCCAAAATGGATTAAAGGCTTAAATGTGAGACTGAACACTATGAAACTTCTAGAGGAAAACATAGGCAGAATACTCTCTTACATAAGTCACAGCTATATCTTTTTCAATCCATTTGCCAGAATGATGGATTTAAAAACAAAAATAAACAAATGGGACCTATTTAAACTCAAAAGATTTTTTTAAAGCAAATAAAAAAATTAGCAAAAACAACTCATAGATTGGGAGAAAATATTTGCAAATGATGTGACTGATTAAGGGATTAGTCTCCAAAATTTACAAACAGCTCATGACACTTAGCATCAAATTCTACAACCACTCAAAAAATAGGCAGAAGACTAAATAAACATTTCTCTCCATCTAGTCAAGGTTATGGTTTTTCCAGTGGTCATGTATGGATGTGAGAGTTGGACCGTGAAGAAAGCTGAGTGCTGAAGAATTGATGCTTTTGAACTGTGGTGTTGGAGAAGACTCTTGAGAGTCCCTTGGACTGCAAGGAGATCCAGCCAGTCCATCCTAAAGAAGATTAGTCCTGGGTGTTCATTGGAAGGATTGATGTTGAAGCTGAAACTCCAATCCTTTGGCCACCTGATGTGAAGAGTTGACTCATTGGAAAAGACCCTGATGCTGGGAGGTATTGGGGGCAGGAGGAGAAGGGGATAACAGAGGATGAGATGGTTGGATGGTATCACCGACTCGATGGACATGGGTTTGAGTGGACTCTGGGAGTTGGTGATGGACAGGGAGGCCTACCGTGCTGCAGTTCATGGGGTTGCAAAGAGTTGGACACGACTGAACTGAACTGAACTGAAAGAAGACATACAGATGCCAAAAGGCACATGAAAAGATGATCAGCATTGCTAATTATTATATAAATGCAAGTCAAGACTATAGTGAGGTATCACCTCACACCAGCCAGAATGTCTACCGCCCAAAAATGCACAAATGATAAATGCTGAAGAGGGTGTGGAGGGAAGGGAACCCTCCTAAACTGTTGGTGGGAATGTAAATTGGTACAGTCAATATGGCAGTTCCTAAAATACTAAAAATAAAGCTACTGTGTGTGTGTGTGTGTGTATATGTGTGTTAGTCACCCAGTCACATCTGACTCTGCAGTCCCATGGACTGTAGCTCGGTAGGCTCTTCTGTCCTTGGAACTCTTCAGGCAAGAGTACTGGTGTAGGTAGCCATCTCCTTCTCCAGGAGATCTTCCCCACCCAGGAATCAAACCCAGGGCTCCTGCATTGCAGGTGGATTCCTTACCATCTCAGCCACCAAAGAAGCCCAGAGCTACCATATGACCATACAATCTCATTCCTGAGCATATATCTGAAGAAAAGCATAAACCAAAAGGATATATGCACCCTAATATTCATTTCAGTGGTGTTTACAATAGTCAAGACATGGAAGCAACCTAAATGTCCATCAACAGAGGAATAGATAAAGAAAACATAGTACATATATGAAATGGAATATTACTCAGTCATTAAAAAGAAAGAAATAATGCCATTTACAACAATATGGATGGATCTAGAGAGTATCATACTTAGTGAAGTACGTCAGAGAAGGAGAAATCTCATATTACATACTTTATATGTGGAATCTAAAAAGAAATGGTACAAATGAACTTAGGCACAAAACAGAAACAGACCCACAGATTTCAAGAATTAACTTATGGTTGCTGGGGGAAAGGATGGAAGGAAGGATAGTTAGGGAGTTTGGGATAGACATGTACTCACTGCTATATTTAAAATTGATAACCTGTAAGGACATACTGTATAACACATACAACTTTGCTCTATGTTATATAGCAGCCTGGATGGGAGGGAAGTTTGGGGGAGAATGGATACAAGTATACGTATGATTGAGCCACTTCACTGTTCACCAGAATCTATTACAACATTGTTTATTAATCAGGTATACCTCAATACAAAGTAAAAAGCCTAAATATTAAAAAAATCAAAATCAATTTAGGCCATACAATGCTGTTTGTTAAATGCAAAAGTGAGTAGAGTATGTTGTAGTTCACTTCAGTTCAGTCGCTCAGTCGTGTCCAACTCTTTGCGACCCCATGAATCGCAGCACACCAGGCCTCCCTGTCCACCACCAACACCCAGAGTTCACTCAGACTCATATCCATTGAGTCAGTGATGCCATCCAGCCATCTCATCCTCTGTCGTCCCCTTCTCTGCCTGCCCCCAAGCCCTCCCAGCATCAGAGTCTTTTCCAATGAGCCAACTCTTCGCATGAGGTGGTCAAAGTACTGGAGTTTCAGCTTTAGCATCATTTCTTCCAAAGAAATCCCAGGGCTGATCTTCAGAATGGACTGGTTGGATCTCTTTGCAGTCCAAGGGACTTGCAAGAGTCTTCTCTAACACCACAGTTCAAAAGCATCAATTCTTTGGTGCTCAGATTTCTTCACAGTCCAACTCTCACATCCATACAAGACTACTGGAAAAAGAGTTAACCTCAAATATCTGAACTCTGAACAAGGCCTTCTATGCTTCTTCCATGAGAAATTCTATAGAAAGTGAAGGTTTTGTTCTGCTTAAACCTTTATCATACATATTTAGTTGTTCTTATGTACAACTCACTACTTAGGATATTTAAGTTAAAGTGAGTTAGAAGCTATTGAAATTCTACTTGATCCCTACTACAATTGAGAAAAAATAGTTTAGTAACAACAAAAACAAATTTGTATAGCTATATTTTGTTATCTGATTTTTTAAAAGGGAATTTAATCTCTGAGGCATTTTGTCCTGAGAGTAAGAATTCACAAATTTCACAAAAAGACATTTAAAAAAATAACTCAAGGACCAAGTTACTATTAGCTCCAAAACAGCAAAGTATATCCATATGAATAGTTTTAATATTAATTTTGTACAAAGCAAAGGGAATAATATTGTGTATTAATGTAAATAATATAATTGTGAAAAGGAAGGTGATAGTGGATGTATGGGCGAGTCTCCTATCATTTCAGTTCAGTTGCTTGGAAGTGTCCAGTTGTTTGTGACCCCATGGACTGCAGCATGCCAGGCCTCCCTGGCCATCATCAACTCCTGGAGCTTGCTCAAACTCATGTCTATTGAGTTGATGACGCCATCCAACCATCTCACCCCCTGCTGTCCCCTTATCCTTCTGCCTTCAGTCTTTCCCAGCAAAAGGATCTTTTCCAATAAGTCACTTCTTTGCATCAGGTGGTGAAAGTATTGGAGCTTCAGCTTCATAAGGACTGAATATTCATCAGTCCTTCCAATGAATATTCAGGACTGATTTCCTTTAGGATCGACTGGTTGGATCTCCTTACAGTCCAAGGGACTTTTAAGAGTCTTCCCCAACACCACAGTTCAAAGCATCAGTTCATTGGTGTTCAGCTTTCTTTATGGTCCAACTCTCACATTCATGCATGACTGCTGGAAAAGCTGTAACTTTGACTAGACTGAACACTGGAAAAATAATGCCTCTGCTTTTTAATATGCTGTCTAGGTTGGTCATAGCCTTTCTTCCAAGGAGCAAGTGTCTTTTAATTTCAGGGCTGCTGTCAACATCTCAGTGATTTTGCAGCAATAATTTTGCAGCCCAGAGAAACAAAGTCTGTCACTGTTTTTATTGTTTCCCCATCATTTTGCCATTAAATGATGGGACTGGATGCCATGATCTTAGTTTTTTGAATGTTGAGTGTTAAGCCAGCTTTTTCACTCTCCTCTTTCACTTTCATCAAGAGACTCTTCAGTTCCTCTTCACTTTCTGCCACAAGGGTAGTGTCATCAGCATGTCTGAGGTTATTGATATTTCCCCTGGCAGTCTTGGTTCCAGCTTGTGTTTTATCCAGCCTGGCATTTCTCATGTTGTGCTCTGCACGTAAATTCATAAGCAAGTTGACAATATACAGCCTTGACATGGTCCTTTTCCAATTTTGAACCAGCTGATTGTTCCATGTCTGGTTCTAACTGTTGCTTCTTGACCTGCATACAGATTTCTCATGAGGCAGGTAAAGTGGTCTGGGTTTCCCATCTCTTGAAGAATTTTCCACTGTTTGTTGTGATCCACAGTCTAAGGATTTAGCATAGTCAATGAAGCAGAAGCAGATGTTTTTTTGGAACTCTTTTGCTTTTACAATGATCCAACATATGTTGACAATTTGATTTCTGGTTCCTCTGCCTTTTCTAAGTCTAGCTTGAACATCAGCAAGTTCATGATTCACATACTGTTGAAGCCTGTCTTGGAGAATTTTGAGCATTACTTTACTAGTGTGTGAGATGAGTGCAATTGTGGGGAAGTTCGCACATTCCTTGGCATTGTCTGTCTTTGAGATTGGAATGAAAGCTGACTTTTTCTAGTCCTGTGGCCACTGCTAAGTTTGCAAAATTGCTGGCATATTGAGTGAAGTATCTTAATAGCATCACCTTTTAGGACTTGAAATAGCTCAGCTGGAATTCCATCACCTCCACTAGCTTTGTTCACAGTGATGCTTTCTAAGGCCCACTTGACTTCATTTCAGGATGGCTGGCTCTAGGTGAGTGATCACACCATCGTAGGTATCTGGTCATGATTCTTTTTTGTATACTTCTTCTGTGTATTCTTGCCACCTCTTCTTAATATCTTCCGATTCAATTAGGTCCATACAATTTCTGTCTTTTATTGTGCCCATCTTTGCATGAAATGCCCACTTAGTATTTCTCATTTTCTTGAAGAGATCTCTAGTAATTTTCAATCTATTTCTTTGCATTGATCACAGAGGAAGGCTTTCTTATATCTCCTTGCTGCTCTTTGAAACTGTGCATTCAAATAGGTATCTTTCTTTTTATCCTTTGGCTTTTGCTTCTCTTCTTTCCTCAGCTATTTGTAAGTCCTCCTCAGACAACCATTTTGCCTTTTTGCATTTCTTTTTCTTGGGGATAGTCCTGATCACTGCCTCCTGTACAATGTCATGAACCTATGTCCATTGTTCTTCAGGCACTCTATCAAATCTAATCCTTTGAATCTCTTTGTCACTTCCACTGCGTAAATGTAAGAGATTTGATTTAGGTCATACATGAATGGTCTATTAGTTTTCCCTACTTTCTTCAATTAAGTCTGAATTTGGCAATAAGGAGTTCATGATTTGAGGCACAGTCAGCTCCAAGTCTTGTTTTTCTGACTGTATAGAGCTTCTCGATCTTCGGCTATGAAGAATATAATTAATCTGATTTCGATCTTGATTTCCATCTATAGAGTATTTTCTTATGTTGTTGGAAGAGGCTGTTTGCCATGACCAGTGAACTCACTTGACAAAACTGTTAGCTTTTGCCCTGCTTCATTTTGTAGTCCAAGGCCAAACATGCCTGTTACTCCAGATATCTCTTAACTTCCTGCTTTTTCATTCCAGTCCCCTATGATGGAAAGGACAATTTTTTTTTTTTTTTTTGGTGTTAGTTCTAGAAGGTCTCATAGGTATTCACAGAACTGTTCAACTTCAGCTTCTTTGGCATTAGTGGTTGGGGCATAGACTTGGATTACTGTGATACTGAATGGTTTTCCTTGGAAACAAACGGAGATCATTCTGTAATTTTCCAGATTGCACTCAAGAACTGCATTTTGGAGTCTTTTGTTGACTATGAGGGCTACTCCATTTATTCTAAGGGATTCTTGCCCACAGTATTAGATGTAATGGCCATCTGAATTCAGTTCACCCATTCTGGTCCATTTTAGTTCATTGATTTCTAAACTGTTAATGTTCACTCTTGCCATCTCCTGCTTGACCATTTCCAATTTACCTTGATTCATGGACCTAACATTCCAGGTTCCTATACAATATTGTTCTTTACAGCATCAGACTTTAATCAGTCACATTCACAACTGGGTGCTGTTTTTTCATTGGCTCAGCCTCTTCGTTTTTTCCTGAGCTATTTCTCCATTCTTCTCCAGTAGCATATTCAGCACCTACCAAGTGGGGGAGTTCATCTTTCAGTGTCATAACATTTTGCCTTTTCATACTGTTCATGGGGTTCTCAAGGCAAGAATACTGACTTGTGGTTTGCCATTCCCAACATCAGTGGACCACGTTTTGTCAGAACTCTCCACCATGACCCGTCCATCTTGGGTGGCCCCACACAGCATGGCTCATAGTTTCATTTTGTTAGACAAGTCTGTTGTCCATGTTAGCTTTCTGTGACTGTGACTTTCATTCTGCCTGCCCTCTGATGAATTAGGATAAGAGGATTATGGAAGCTTCTTGAATCTCCCATACTTATCCAAATAAATTTAACAAATGTATAACTTATCCATATAAACCCTATATCAATCTCTATTTAGCTTTTATTCCCAGCATCTTAGATCTTGCACCTAACCCTGATCATAAACACTTCAGTACCAACAGACACATCTATGATCATGACGTTCTTCATGCCTCTGCTTCCAACTTTTTGTTTCCTAGATGGATTACTATGAGATGTCATAATTCTACCCAGAGCAATCTATAGTTTTAATGTGATTCCTCTCAAATTACTCATGATACGTTTTGAAGAACTAGAACAAATAATTCCCAAATTTGCATTGAACCACAAAATACCCAGAAGTGTCAAAGCCATCCTGATGATAAAGAACAAAGCTGGAGATATAACCTTCCCAGACTCAGACAATGCTGTGAAGCTACATGAATCAAATTAGTGTTATGTTGACACAAAAGGACTTCCCTGGTGGCTCAGTGGCAAAGAATCTGCCTACAACACAAGAAATCAAGAAGATGGATGTTCAATCCCTAGGTTGGGAAGATCCCCTGGAGGAGGATATGGCACTCTTCCCCATTAGTCTTGCCTGGAGAATCCCATGAACAGAGGAGCCAGGCAGGCTACAGTCCATGGGGTTGCAAAGAGTCAGACACAACTGAAGTGACTGAGCATGCACACATGCATTGGCACAAAAACATATCTATCAATCAATGGAAGAAGAAAGATAACCCAGAAATAAACTCATATGCCTATAGTCAACTAATCTCAGACAAAGGAGGCAAGACTATATAATGGAGAAAAGATAGTCTCTTCAATAAGTGGTGCTGGGAAAACTGGACAGTTACATATAAAATAACATAAGGATATTCTCTAACACCATATACAAAAATAAACTCAAAATGGATTAAAGACATAAATGTAAGGCTAAATACTATAAAACTCTTATAGAAAACAGTAGGCAGAGAACTCTTTGACATAAATTACAACAATATTTTTTAGATCTATCTCCTAGAAAAATGAAAATAAAAGCAAAAACAAACAAACAAACAAACTGAACTTAATTAAACTTACAAGTTTTTGAATAGAAAAGAAAACCATAAACAAAATGAAAAGACAATCTATGGAATAGAAGAAAGTATTTGCAAATGATGCAACCAAGAAGAGCTTAATTTCTAAACTACACAAACAGTTCCTATGTGTCAATGTCAAAAAGAATAAATAAATATACAATCCAATCAAACAATGGGCAGAGGTACTAAATAGACAATTCTGCGAAGATATACAGATGGCCAAGAGGCAATAAATAGATGTTTAACATCATTGTAAGAACACTGGAGTGGGTTGCCATTTCCTTCTCTAATGCATGAAAGTGAAAAGTGAAAGGGAAGTTGCTCAGTCGTGTCCGACGCTCAGCGACCCCATGGACTGCAGCCTTCCAGGCTCCTCCATCCATGGGATTTTCCAGGCAAGAGTATTGGAGTGGGGTGCCATTTCCTTCTCCCATTAATTATTAGAGAGATGCAAATCAAAACTACAATGAGATAGTATCTCATACTGGTGAGAATGGCCACCATTAAAAAGTCTACAAATAAACAATGCTGAAGAGGATGCAGAGAAAAAGGAACCTTGCTACACCATTTGTTGGGAATGTAAATTGTTACGGACATTATGAAGAACACTATTGAGGTTTCCTCAGAAACTAAAAATGGAGTTACCATATGATCCAGCAATTCCACTCTTAGGTATATATCCAGAGAAAACTCTAATTCAAAAAGATACATGCAGCCCAATGTTTATAGCAGTGCTACTTGCTGTGACGGACCACACAGAAGCACGGCAGAGAGGAGCTACCCCACACCTAAGGTCAGGGGTGGCGGTGGAGAGGAGCAACCCCACATCCAAGGAGCGGCAGCTGCGTGGGCACAACAGGGTGGAGAGGAGCTACTCCACGTTCAAGGTCAGGAGGGACAACCTCGTCCAAGGTAAGGAGCAGCAGCTGTGCTTTGCTGGAGCAGCCGTGAAGAAATACCCCACTTTCAAGGTGAGAGAAACCCAGGTAAGATGGTAGGTGTTGCAAGAGGGCATCAGAGGGGAGACATACTGAAACCATAATCACAGAAAACTAGCCAATCTGATCACATGGACCACAGCCTTGTCTAACTCAATGAAACTAAGCCATGCCCTGTGGGGCGACCCAAAAGGATGGGTCATGGTAAAGAGTTCTGACAGAATGTGGTCTGCTGGAGAAGAGAATGGCAAACAACTTCAGTATTCTTGCATTGAGAACCCCCTGAACAGTATGAAAAGGCAAAATGATAGGATACTGAAAGAGGAACTCCCCAGGTTCGTAGGTGCCCAATATGCTACTGGAGATCAGTAGAGAAATAACTCCAGAAAGAATGAAGGGATGGAGCCAAAGCAAAAACAATATGCAGTTGTGGATGTGACTAGTGATAGAAGCAAGGTCTGATGCTGTAAAGAGCAACATTGCACAGGAACCTGGAATGTTAGGTCCATGAATCAAGGCAAATTGGAAGTGGTCAAACAGGAGATGGCACAAGTGAATGTCTGCATTCTAGGAATCAGCGAACTAAAATGGACTGGAATGGGTGAATTTACTCAGATGACCATTATATCTACTACTGTGGGCAGGAACCCCTTAGAAGAAATGGAGTAGCCATCATGGTCAACAAAAGAGTCCAAAATGCAGTACTTGGATGCAATCTCAAAAACGACAGAATGATCTCTGTTCGTTTCCAAGGCAATCCATTCAATATCACAGTGATCCAAGCCTGTGCCCCAACCAGTAACACTGAAGAAGCTGCAGGTGAATGGTTCTATGAAGACCTACAAGAACTCTTAGAGCTAACACCCCAAAAAGATGTGCTTTTCATTATAAGTGACTGGAATGCAAAAGTAGGAAGTCAAGAAACACCTGGAGTAACAGGCAAATTTGGCCTTGGAGTACAGAATGAAGCACGGCAAAGGCTAATAGAGTTTTGCCAAGAGAATGCATTGGTCATAGCAAACACTCTCTTCCAACAACACAAGCGAAGACTCTATACATGGACATCACCAGATGGTCATCACTGAAATCAGACTGATTATATTGTTTGCAGCTAAAGATGGAGAAGCTCTATACAGTCAGCAAAAACAAGACCGGGAGCTGACTGTGGCTCAATTCATGAACTCTTTATTGCCAAATTCAGACTTAAATGGAAGACAGTAGGGAAAACCACTAGACTATTCAGGTATGTCCTAAATTAAATCCCTTATGATTATACAGCGGAAGTGAGATATAGATTTAAGGGACTAGATCGGATAGACAGAGTGCCTGATGAACTATGGACGGAGATTCGTGACATTGTACAGGAGAGAGGGATCAAGACCATCTCCATGGAAAAGAAATGCAAAAAAGCAAAATGGCTGTCTGAGGAGGCCTTACAAATAGCTGTGAAGAGAAGCGAAAAGCAAAGGAGAAAAGAAAAGATACTCCCATTTGAATGCAGAGTTCCAAACAATAGCAAGGAGAGATAAGAAAGCCTTCCTCAGTGATCAATGCAAAGAAACAGAGGAAAACAACAGAACGGGAAAGACTAGAGATCTCTTCAAGAAAATTAGAGATACCAAGGGAACATTTCATGCAAAGATGGGCACAATAAAGGACAGAAATGGTATGGACCTAACAGAAGCAGAAGATATTAAGAAGAGGTGGCAAGAAGACACAGAAGAAGTGTATAAAAAAGATCTTCACAACCCAGATAATCAAAATGGTGTGATCACTCACCTAGAACTGGACATCCTGAAATGTGAAGTCAAGTGGGCCTTAGAAAGCATCACTACGAACAAAGCTAGTGGAGGTGATGGAATTCCAATTGAGCTATTCCAAATCCTGAAAGATGATACTGTGAAAGTGCTGCACTCAATATGCCAGCACATTTGGAAAACTCAGCAGTGGCCACAAGACTGGAAAAGGTCAATTTTCATTCCAATCCCCAAAGAAGGCAATGCCAAAGAAGGCTCAAACTACCACACAATAGCACTCATCTCACATACTAGTACAGTAATGCTCAAAATTTTCCAAACCAGGCTTCAGCAGTACATGAACTGTGAACTTCCAGATGTTCAAGCTGGTTTTAGAAAAGGCAGAGGAACCAGAGATCAAATTACCAACATCTGCTGGATCATGGAAAAAGCAAGGGAGTTCCAGAAAAACATCTATTTCTGCTTTATTGACTATGCCAAAGCCTTTGACTGTGTGGATCACAATAAACTGTGGAAAATTCTGAAAGAGATGGGAATACCAGACCACCTGACTTGCCTCTTAAGAAACCTATATGCAGGCCAGGAAGGAATAGTTAGAACTGAACAAGGAACAACAGACTGGTTCTAAAAAGGAAAAGGAGTACATCAAGGCTGTATATTGTCACCCTGCTTATTTAACTTATATGCAGAGTACGTCATGAGAAACGCTGGACTGGAAGAAACACAAGCTGGAATCAAGATTGCCAGGAGAAATCTCAATAACCTCAGATATGCAAATGACACCATCCTTATGGTAGAAAGTGAAGAGGAACTAAAAAGCCTCTTGATGAAAGTGAAGGAGGAGAGTGCAAAAGTTGGCTTAAAGCTCAACATTCAGAAAGTGAAGATCATGGCATCCAGTCCCATCACTTGATGGGAAATAAATGGGGAAACAGTGGAAACAGTGTCAGACTTTATTTTTCTGGGCTCCAAAGTCACTGCAGATGGTGATTGCAGCCATGGAATTAAAAGACGCTTACTTCTTGGAAGGAAAGTTATGACCAACATTGATAGCATATTAAAACTCAGAGACATTACTTTGTAACAAAGGTCCATCTAGTCAAGGCTGTGGTTTTTCCTGTGGTCATGTATGGATGTGAGAGTTGGACTGTGAAGAAAGCTGAGCACCGAAGAATTGATGCTTTTGAACTGTGGTGTTGGAGAAGACTCTTGCAAGTCCCTTGGACTGCAAGGAGTTCCAACCAGTCCATCCTAAAGGAGACCAGTCCTGGGTGTTCATTGGAAGAACTGATGCTGAAGCTGAAACTCCAATACTTTGGTCACCTCTTGTGAAGAGTTGATTTATTGGAAAAGACTCTGATGCTGGGAGGAAGTGGGGGCAGGAGGAGAAGGGGACAGCAGAAGATGAGATGGCTGGATGGCATCACCGACTTGATGCACATGAGTTTGGGTGAACTCCAGGAGTTGGTGATGGACAGGGTGGCCTGCCGTGCTGAGATTCAAAGGGGTTGCAAAGAGTCAAACATGACTAAACTGAAATGAAGACATAGAAGCAACCTAAGTGTCTATTGAAAGATTACTAGATAAATGTACATCTTGTTGTACCTACCACGAGGTAATATAACTAAGACATAAAAAATGAAATAATGTTATTTGTAGCAACATGGATAGAGCTAGAGATTATCATATTAAGTGAAGTAGTCAGAACGAGAAAGACAAATACCATAAAATATCAAATATATGTGGACTCTAAAAAATGATACAAATGTACAAAACAGAAATAGATCTAAAGAAAGAGAAAACAAACTTATGGTTATCAAAAGGGGAAGGGGGAGGGTTCTTGGGATTAACAGATACACACTGCTGTGCTGTGCTTATTCACTCAGTTGTTTTCAATTCTTTGTGGTCTTATGGACCACAGCTAGCCAAGGTCCCTTGTTCATGGGGATTCTTCAGGCAAGAATACTTGAGTTGGTTGCCTTGCCCTCCTCGAGTGATCTTCCCAATCCAGGGATTGAACCCAGGTTTCCCACATTGCAGGCAGATTCTTTACCATCTAAGCCACTAGGGAAGCCCAAGAATATTGGAGTCAGCAGCCTATCCCTTCTCCAGGAGAACTTCCCCACCCAGGAATTGATCTGGGGTCTCCTACATTGCAGGCAGATTCTTAACCAGCTGAGCTACCAGGGAAGCCCCCAGAAACACACTACTTTATATAAAATAGATAAAAACAAGATCCTACTATATAGTACAAGGACCTATATTCAATATGTCCTCCACTGTCTCCTGGAATTTGCTCAAATTCATATCCATTGGGTCAGATTGTATCTAACAGTTGCATTCTCTGCCAGCTCCTTCTCCTTTTGCCTTGAATCTTTCCCAGAATCCGAGTCTTTTCCAATGGCTCTTCGCACGAGGTGGCTAAAGTATTGGAGCTTCAACTTCAGCATCAATTCTTCCAACGAATATCCACAGTTTATTTACTTTAGAACTGACTGGTTTGATCTCCCAGCAGACCAAGGGACTCTCAAACATCTTCTTAAGCACCACTGTTTGAAAGCACCAGTTCTTCAATGCTCAGCCTTCTTTATGGTCCAACTCTCATATCCATATATGACAGGTGGAAAAACCACAGCTTTGACTTTTTCAGCTAAGTGATGTCTTTGTAAGCTGATTGATGTCTCTGGCTTTTAAAATGCTGTCTATGTTTTTCATAGCTTTCCTTCTAAGAAGCATGTGTCTTTACATTTCCTGACTGCAGTCACCATCCACAGTGATTTTGGAGCCCAAGAAAATAAAATGTGTTCTTGCTTCCACTTTTTCCCCTATTAATATTTGCATGAAGTGATAGGAACAGGTGCCACAATCTTAGTTTTTTGATTGTTGAGTTCCAAGCCAGCTTTTTCACTCTCCTATCTCACCCTCATCAAGAGGCTCTTTAGTTCCTCTTCAATTTCTGCCACAGTGTGGTATCATCTACATATCTGAGGCTATTCATGTTTCTCCCAGCAATCTGATTCCAGCTTGTGATGCAGCCAGCCCAGCATTTCACATGATTTATTCTGCATGTAAGTTAAACAAGCAGAGTAACAATATATAGCCTTGTCGTACTCTGTTCCCAGTTTTGTTCCATGTCCAGATCTAACTGTTGCTTCTTGACCTTCATACAGGTTTCTCAGGAGACAGGTAAAATGGTCTGGTACTCCCATCTATTTAAGAACTTTTCAGTTTGTTGTGATCCACACAGTCAAAGGCTTTAGCATAGTTAATGAAGCAGAAGTAGATGTCTTTCTGGAACTCTCTTGCTTTTTCCACTGAATGCTGGCATTTGATCTCTGGTTCCTTTGCCTTCTTAAAAGCCCAGCTTATACATCTGGAAGTTCTTGGTTCACTTACTGCTAAAGCCTAGCTTGAAGGAATGTGAAATGAGTGCAATTGTACTGTAGTTTGAACGTTCTTTGGCATTGCCCTTCTTTGAGATTGGAATGAAAACTGAACTTTTTCAGTCCTGTGGCCACTGCTGAGTTTTTTAATTTGCTGAACATATTAAATGCAACTCTTTAACATCATCTTTTAGAATTTTAAATAGCTCAGCTGGAATTCCATCACTTCCAATAGTTCTGTTCACAGTAATGGTTCTGAAGGCCCACTTGACTTCATATTCCAGGATGTCTTGCTCTAGGTGTGTGACCACACCATCTTGGTTATCCAGATCATTAAGACTTTTCTTGTATAGTTCTTCTGTGTATTCTTGCTGCCTCTTCTTAATCTCCTCTACTTCTGTTAGGTCCTTACCATTTCTGTCCTTTATTGTACCCATTCTTGCATGAAATGTTCCCTTGATATCTCCAATTTTCTTGAAGATATCTCTAGTCTTTCCCATTCTATTGTTTTCCTCTATTCCTTTATTTTATTTTATTTTTTTATTGAAGGATAATTGCTTTACAGAATTTTTTTGCTTTCTGTTTCCTCTATTTCTTTGCACTGTTCATTTAAGAATAGCCTCTTTGCTATTCTCTGGAACTCTGCATTCATATGAGTATATCTTTCCCTTTCTCCTTTGCCTTTCATTTTTCTTTTTCCCTCAGCTATTTGTAAAGCCTCCTCAGACAACCACTTTGCATTCTTGAATTGGTTTTGATCACTACCTCTTGTACAGTGTTACAAGCCTCAGTCCATTGTGCTTCAGACATTCTGTCTACCAGGTGTAAGCCCTTGAATCTATTTGTCACCTACACTGTATAATCATAAGGAATTTGATTTAGGTCATATCTGAATGACCTAGTGGTTTTCCCCACTTTCCTCAATTTAAGCCTGATTATTTCAATAAGGAACTCGTGATCTGAGCTACAGTCAGCTCAAATGCTTATTTTTACTGATGATATAGAGCTTAATCTTTGTCTGCAAAGAACACAATCAATCTGAGTTCAGTATTGACCATCTGATGATGTCCATATGGAGAGTCATCCCTTGGGTTGTTGGAAAGGGTGTTTGCTATGACCAGAGTGTTCTTTTGACCAAACCTCTTTAGCCTTTGCCCTGATTCATTTGTTCAGTTCAGTTCAGTTCAGTTCAGTCACTCAGTCATGTCCGACTCTTTGCGACCCCATGAATCGCAGCATGCCAGGCCTCCCTGTCCATCACCAACTCCCGGAGTTCACTGAGACTCACGTCCATCGAGTCAGTGATGCCATCCAGCCATCTCATCCTCTGTCATCCCCTTCTCCTCCTGCCCCCAATCCCTCCCAGCATCAGAGTCTTTTCCAATGACTCGCATGAGGTGGCCAAAGTACTAGAGTTTCAGCTTTAGCATTAGTCCTTCCAAAGAAATTCCAGGGCTGATCTCCTTCAGAATGGACTGGTTGGATCTCCTTGCAGTCCAAGGGACTCTCAAGAGTCTTCTCCAACACCACAGTTCAAAAGCATCAATTCTTCAGCATTTAGCCTTCTTCACAGTCCAACTCTCACATTCATACTTAACCACAGGAAAAACCATAGCCTTGACTAGATGGACCTTTGTTGGCAAAGTAATGTCTCTGCTTTTGAATATGCTATCTATATTGGTCATAACTTTCCTTCCAAGGAGCAAGCGTCTTTTAATTTCATGGCTGCAGTCACCATCTGCAGTGATTTTGGAGCCCCAAAAAATAAAGTCTGGCACTGTTTCCACTGATTCCCCATCTACTTCCCATGAAGTGATGGGACCAGATGCCATGATCTTCGTTTTCTGAATATTGAGCTTTCAGCCAACTTTTTCACTCTCCACTTTCACTTTCATCAAGAGGCTTTTTAGTTCCTCTTCACTTTTTGCCATAAGGGTGGTGTCATCTGCATATCTGAGGTTATTGATATTTCTCCCGGCAATCTTGATTCCAGCTTGTGTTTCTTCCAGTAATGAAGGCTAAACTTGCCTGTTGCATCAGGTATCTACTTCCTACTTCTTACTTTATCATTTCAATCCCCTGTGATGAAAAGAACATTTTTTTTTTCCTGGTGTTAGTTCTAGAAGGTTTGTAGGTTTTCATAGAGCTAGTCAACTTCAGCTTCTTCAGCATCAGTGATTGGGGCATAGACTTGGATAAACTAGAAGCTATGGGACATAGACTTGAAGCTATGAGCCATCCCATGCAGGGCCACCCAAGATGGATGGGTCATAGTGAAGAGTTCTGATGAAATGTGGTCCACTGGAGAAGGAAATGGAAACCCACTCCAGTATTCTTGCCTGAAGAACCCCATGGACAGTTTGAAAAGGTAAAAAGATATGATTCTGGAAGATGAGGCCCTCCCACCCAGGTTGGAAGGTGTCCAATATACTACTGGGGAAGAGCAGAGAGCAATACTAATAGCTCCAGAAATAATAAAGTGGCTTGGCCAAAGCAGAAATGACCCTCAGTTGTGGATGTGTCTGGTGCTGAAAAGTCAAATTCTATATGGTATAGAACAATATTGCATAGGAACCTGGAATGTTAGGTCCATGAATCAAGGTAAAGTGGATGTGGTCAAGCAGAAGATGGCAAGATGGAACATTAACATCTGAGGTATCAATAAACTAAAAATGGATGAGAATGGTCAAATTTAATTCAGACAATCAGTATATCTACTACTGTGGGCAAGAATCCCTTAGAAGAAATGGAGCAGCCCTCAAGTCAATGAAAGAATCCAAAATGCAGTACTTGGGTGGAGTCTCAAAAACAACAGAATGATCTTGCTTCATTTCCAAGGCAAACTATTCAACATCACAGTGATTCAATTCCATGCCCCAACAAATCAATTATACATCAATTTAAAAAGGGTTCCATAACTTTCCACTTCATTAGATATCCCAGACAAACCTACTCTGAAAATAGTCTTGAAGGTGCCCTGGACTCTCTACCAGGATTGCCCTCTTCCTATTACCCTGTCAATACCTTTGCCTCACATCCAGCTTCTTACTTCTTCTGGTTCTTTTTGGGTCAGTGACCACATATCAGACCAAGGGCTACTGATATGAAGTAAGAGATAAACAAACCAAAGAGTCATTCTGTCTAAAACTGAGAAGCAACTATCTTTTTAATGTTAAAGTACACTGATTTCAAATCTGAACATAATTCAGATTTGTGAATTATGATTGTTATTATAATCATAATTCAAATCGTGATTAAGAAATGTAATCACCATAGGAAAAGTAACATAAATGATTAAGAAATATATTTAGGATAACTGCCGAGTAGCAAAACCACATCTATTTGATTTACAGCTAAGTGTAGTTAAAAAAAAAAAAAAAAAAAAAGCAGTGAGTATTACAGGGAATATATCTAGAAATAACTAAATATAAAAAGATGCTTTTAGTTTTACTTCAGGAGGATTGAGTCTATTCAGCAGATTCCTTTTTTACTAACTGAATAATCAGATTGTTTTCCAACATTAAGGGAGTTAGATGAGGGAAGCAGTGCTAATTATCTTCCCTTACCTTTATTGACAAATCATCAGGAAGACTTTGGACAATTAAACCCCATGAAATATATTTAGCATTTCCCTAACAACTGAAGAACAAAAACACTTAGTATTGGTTGAGAGATGAGTGCCCAGTTGAGACCTGATAATTCTGACCAAGAAAAATGAATTCAGTACCTGAGTCAGGCTTCATGGTTTCTTTCTTTTTGATGAGATTAGCATTTCATTCTGGTTACCACCGCTACCACAGAAATATTGGACCTCAAAACTCTTAAAAATACATTTATTCAAAAAAGGCATAAAATATATTTCTTTTATGAGAGATATATTTCATTTAGTGGGAAGAGTATGGAAGAGATATATTGCCTGTGAGGTGTATATTAGAAGGAAAAATGACAGCAGCTTATTTGAATAAATCAATAAGAAGAATGATAGAGTACAATTACTAGGAGGATGGATGAATTATTATAGTCTCTGTTTTCTTTTTCAGTATAAAGTTTGAGGCAGAAATAAACTCCAGTGTCAGTTTATAATTTTAATCTGAAACAATTGAGATGTTTTAGAACTGAACTGAACTGAACTGAGAACATTTCTTTAGGACAATTTAATTGATATTCTTAACTTTGAATATTGTGCATCTTAATCATCATTTACAAAAAGATTTTAAAAACATATTTAGGGTTTCCCTGATAGCTTACCCCTTGGAAAGAAAGTTATGACCAACCTAGATAGCATATTCAAAAGCAGAGACATTACTTTGCCAACAAAGGTCTGTCTAGTCCACGCTATGGTTTCTCCAGTGGTCATGTATGGATGTGAGAATTGGACTATAAAGAAAGCTGAGTGCTGAAAAATTGATGCTTTTGAACTGTGGTATTGGAAAAGACTCTTG
Organism: Bos taurus; assembly: GCF_002263795.3. Taxonomy (NCBI): domain Eukaryota; kingdom Metazoa; phylum Chordata; class Mammalia; order Artiodactyla; family Bovidae; genus Bos; species Bos taurus. The sequence continues at coordinate 11,915,140 of NC_037355.1, read as the reverse complement.
CGAGTCCCTTGGACTGCAAGGAGATCCAACCAGTCCATCCTAAAGGAGATCAGTCCTTGGTGTTCATTGGAAGGACTGATGTTGAAGCTGAAACTCCAATCCTATGGTCACTTGATGTGAAGAGCTGACTCATTTGAAAAGACCCTGATGCTGGGAAAGATTGAGGACTGGAGGAGAAGGGGATGACAGAGGATGAGATGGTTGGATGGCATCACCGACTCAATGGACATGGGTTTGTGTGGACTCCGGGGGTTGGTGATGGACAGGGAGGCCTGGCGTGCTGCGGTTCCTGGGGTCGCCAAGAATCGGACACGACTGAGCGACTGAACTGAACTGATAGCTCAGTTGGTAAAGAATCCGCCTGCAATGCAGGAAACGCCAGTTAGATTCCTGGGTTGGGAATATCCCCTGGAGAAGGGATAGGCTACCCGTTCCAGTATTATTGGGCTTCTCCTATGGCTCAGCTGGTAAAGAATCTGCCTGCAATGCAGGAGATCTGGGTTCGATCTCTGGTTTGGGAAGATCCCCTGGAGAAGGGAAAGGCTACTCACTCCAGTATTTTGGCCTATATAGTCCATGGGGTCACAAAGAGTTGGACATGACTCAGTGACTTTCACTTAACTATAGCAGGTCAAAACCTAGCAATAGGAATCACTTTGTTTTCAGATAAATTATATGCATATATTCATGGTTCATGCTTTTTTAACTTTGAGGACATCTTATTAAATTAAATTATGTTAAGCTTGGATTTTTGAATTAAGATACATCTTAACATCATTTGGATTAAATATTCATGATATTTTTAAATCAAAAACTGTAAAAAAACTTTTGTGTATTTCCATAATTCTGCACTAATAAGACTTGTTATGTTGACTCCTGGCATTGTTAAAAATAAAAAAAATGATCAGGAGCGAGATATATTTAAATATGCCTGTTGTAGAGTGTTCTCATGGTTATAACCTCATATGAAGTAGTTATACTGTGTCAGAATTTTTTCTGATTTTAAATATATTTTCTAACTATAATGTGATGGAATAAAAGAAAACATTTAAAAGTTATAGTAATTTCTTTAGTAAATGTACTTATATCAGTTAGCTTTTAGTGAATAACAAATTGCCCCCTAACCTAACAGTCTAAGTCAATAAATAAATCTTCTGCGAATAAGGATTGGGCAGTGGCTTATCTAGAAGGTTCTAGCTCAGGACCTCTCATAAGGTTGCGGTCAAGTCGATGGTCAGAGCTGCTGACATCTGCAGATTTTATGGTGGCTGGAGGATCATTTCTAAGTGGACTTGCTCAGATGCCTGACTAGTTGGTGCTGGCTGCTGGCAGGAGGAACCTATTCCTTGCTACAGAGAACTCTCCAAAAGACTACTTGAGAACTCTCAGGATATGGTGGCTGGTTTCATGGAGAGAAAATGATCTGAGATGGAAAGGCAGAAACTCCAATAATTTCTCCAATCTTCTACTTGCTTCACAGGTCATCTCCATTCAATGTAGGAGGGTGAGACAAGAGGCATGAACATGAAGGGGTGAGGATCACTGGGACCGTCTTTAAAGCTGGTTACTGTAACTTTTGTCTTTGCTTTATAACCACCAAAACACTTTTTGAATACCCCCAAATAACCAGAATAATAAATATAAAAGCATTAGAAACATGCTGTCAGATCTTGTTCATTCTTATTATAGCACTATGTCCTAGATTAACATTTCTTAAATGGCATCTTATTTTATTTTATTTTTTTTCTGACAGCCCCTTGCCTAAATTTCCATGTTAAAGATTCATTAAATTAATACTATTTTTAACAAATAAATTTATCCTCTATCAGGTGGCACTCCTCTAGGAAAGGAGTTACAAAAATATTCTCAAAGATCTCATTTACAGGTGTTATAGAGCTACTTGGAAACAACAAAGATGTACATCAGTGGGAGAAAAATATAAAACAAAATATGCAAGCATTTCTGGAGGGTTCAGTGAGTATAAAGAAGTGAAAAGTATAGTCAAAGTAGTAGTCCCATAGATGGTTAATTTCATCCATGGTTTTCATCTTATCTCCACCCTTATTCTTTGAACTGGGAATCTTGATGTGGTAAGGTTGAGAAATGTCTCAAAAATAGGGTAATGACACAGATAAGAATTAGAATATAAATATAAATCAGGAGTCGTGTTTTGGTCCTATTTGTCTATCTGACTTAGGGCCTTTTGAAATTACAGTCAGATTGTAAGGTCTATTCCCTACAGTTTAAATGGTATCCTTCAAAAATTTTCATTTTATACTTGAAGTGTTTGATTGCTGTAATTTATTTGGACTAACAATTTCATGCTGAAGGATGAGAATTGCTTAGTATTCCATTTATTCTAGAGGATGAACACTTCTATCTTTCATGATATTCTTAATTATATAGGAGATGTGGTTGGGAAAATGTTTTTCTTATCATCTCTATTCTTCATAAGAAAAACTTAATTAAATTTCTTACAGTTCTCTCAGTAACTCATACAAATTAAATTTAATATTTGGAAACCCCTTTTGAGGATATATTTGCTTGACATATCCCCTTAGAAGCTTACTCAAAATTTTAATATCTTTATTGTTTTCCCTGAATAGAAAAAGCAATACATGCTTGTGAAACTTCAAACAGTAGAGGGATGTATAAAATAGAAAGCAGAAGTGCTCTGTAATTGAAGTGGGAGTCTGGATCAAGGAGAATTATGCTGAGCATAATCTCTGGTAATACTTTTTAAAGAAACTCATTTGTATATATTTTTTAAAAAGCTGCTTTAAAATATAAAAAAATATTAAGCCCTTTAAATAAGTACTTTGATGACAGCAAGAGAAGACACATGGAGAGATGATAAATTAATAAAACCAGATTGTTAACCAAAGTTGGGCAAGAATTAGTGGTGACTTTGAGGATCCATGCATATTCAGAATCCTTAGGAATACACAAAAAATGACTATAGTTTCAGGAAAGTAACCATTATGGAAAAGTTACACAGGTGCATAAATACATAAAACAGACATTAAATGTTTGTGTAAATGGTACAGAAAGAGAGGGATGACTCTGGGTGAACCAAAATAGAAATTACTTGAATGCAAGATTTTTATCTCTTTTATTCATTGTTAAATCACCACTGTCTAGAATAGTTCCTGGGCTCTGGGATCCATTCAACAAATTTCAGGGAAGTAAAACCATGAAATAATAAATGAATTTGAACTTATAAATACATTCATGATTACTGTTTGATGCTCATTACCAGAATTAAAAGAAAGTTTGTTATTTAGGCAGAAATTGTACAAAAGATCATAGCATAACAGCATGAGGGTTCATATTAATAAATAAACTTAATTCTACTGCTTTGATTTAAAATTTTTATGGAGTAGTGGAATTCTATATATCATGCTGTAGCCTCAAGCCAGCCTTGTGGTGGGTCTTTGGCAATAATGTAAAGAAAAAATGAAAGTTCACAAAATGTCTTTGGATATGTACTTTTACATCAACTTTATCCTTGAATAGAAGACTTCACTTTCCATGCATAAACAGTAAATTAATGTTAAAGAATTATTAGATATGAAGTTCCAAGAAGAAAAAATTTAGTATATTCATAATTTGGCTCAAATGGCTTTTAAATTTCTTGAAAGCAGTTATTCTGTCTTATTTACCTTTATAACAATAAGGTCTAATCCTTCATTGATTGAAACAATGCATATATATAGTGGTCTGGGAACATTTTGATATTTTTCAAAAAAAAAAAATCTTTAAACATCCACTATATCCAATTCTGAATGACATCTTTTCCAATACAACTTTTATATTTTATTTACGGGGAAATAATCATTATTTTCATCGAATAATTATTATTTTGGTTGATAGAAATACAAAAAATGAAAATTTTTACCTTCAATGAGCTTATAATTCTGGAAGAAATAATAAAGTTGCTCACGAGTGTAATTTCAGACCTAGATTGCTCTTCTTTGGGGAGCTGGCCTATGATCACCCATCACTCAATTGTCTTTGTTCTGTCTTGGAAACTGAGCACCCCCTCACCTCCTGTCTCTCTTGTCCTCCCCCCACACCAACAGTGATCCAGGGAAGCAACTCAATTTGCAAGTACTAAAAATGCATTTTGTTCAAGCAAATCCAGCTTAAATGCATTTAAACGTAAAATAGCAATGCATGTTTATTGCCTGGCCTCCCCTAGTATATCAGCTTCCAGATGTCTTTTCAACAATCGGCTTAATGAAGTTTAGAGCAACCATCTTCTCTCCCACACACAGAACTATTTTTAAGACATGTTAATGTGTTATTCTGCTCACTTTTACTGAATTTACTCCTCTTTAACATTCATTTTGGCAGTGGTATCCTTAAGCAACAACAATAACAAAAAAAGTATGATTTTCAGGATGGTACCTTTTTCAGCACCCATTAAATAATTCTGTATATATTAGCTAAGACAAGGAATAATATTCGGATTTCTCTTTATTGCTTTCAAATGTCTCACTCCAAAAAATTCTAATCTGAAGTAAATTTTATATGAGTACATATATCACTATTGGTAGTTATTTTCTATTTATGGAAAGAATTATTACTATCTTCATTTCCAAGACTTTTTCATCCCAAGCCTTTTATTCCTGGAATTTTTTTCTTATTTCCAATGTGCCCTTGGATCATTGCAAGGTATTTTCATATTGGATCTCTTCCTATTTAATGAGTAATCTCAACTATTAAGAATATATCCAGAAGACAACAAAAAAGAAAAAAGCAGCCACCTGAGCCATCAAAATATAAACCATGGGCTGAAAATCATGCAATTTACTTACAAAATCACACACAGTTCCAGACCTATGTCACAAACTAATTACTCATGTTTGATATTATTTTTTAAAATAACTTTTACTACCCATGTTCTCAACTCACACAGGCAATTTTATTTCACTGAAGAAAATTGGACACAGCCAATAGACATAGTGCCTGGAGCTGTAAGTAAAACTGGCAACCAGCAGAAAGACCAAAACTGCCAAAGGCAAACCTAAGCACTCACATAGCCTAACAGCCACCGGCCACTTAATGGAGCTGTGAATTGACCTAGGTATCTCTAGGGCTTCTGTGGCCTTTCAATATTTGAACATAACTTGTATAATTATGAACATCTTCCTAGAGAATGAAAAAAAGTATAGCCATCAATTCATTCACCCTCTTGTTCATTTACTCACCAAGTGAAATACATGGAACTAATTTGTCTTGATACACCCTAAAAAGGCAAGCCTTCAAGGCAATTGGGAATACTAGTGTTTTTGTGCAGAAATGTTTACCAGGTGGGAGAAATATCTCATGAGACTATACAGTGGATAATTTTAAAATGTAGAATTCTCCACTCTTCAATCATTTAACTAATCAGACCCTAGACTCTCCTGAATCTAGGTACCCTCAGTGGTACCCAAGTCCTGTATGTTTGTTTTCTTCTTTTGCTGAAAATTTGAATAGTTCTTCCTAGTCTCCTTCCAACTCATGCCATCGGACCTCACCATGGACCTTCAAGAGATACATTAAGAGATTTTACTCAATAAAGACTATTCTTCCCATAAGAAGAATTTCTGCTTCAGCTAGCAAAAATAGTAATTTTCACCATGCCTTACAAGAAAAGTATATTTTAAAATATGTTCATATAGTTTAGATATATTTTTAAATGCTTAAAGTTGCAGGTCTCTATTTTCTGAAATTATCCACCAGGTAAAGACAGATAAAGAGAATATGTTAGCAATATGCTACTACACTGACGGAAGAAAAAAAAAAAAACATCGTTTGTTCAGGTGTGCTGAGTGCGTGTGTGTGTGTGTGTGCACGCTCAGTCACTTAGTCGTGTCCAACTCTTCACGACCCCATGGACTATAGCCCTTCAAGCCTCTCTGTCATTGGAATTTTACAGGTAAGAACACTGGAGTGGGTTTCCATTTCCTTCTCCAGGGTATCTTCCTGACCCAGGGATTGAACCTGTCTCTTGCATCTTCTGCATTGGCAGGTGGATTCTTGATCCCTAGTGACACCTGGGAAGCGTTGCTGAGTAAGTAGTCTGTTATAATTTTTTTTTTTTAATTCCAGAATCACTACAGTCTCCAAAATTTTACCCTTAGAGTTTTCTTCCTTTGGTTAAGCATCATCCTTTTCAGGCAAAGTTGCCTAAAGTATCAAAACTCATTAGACAAATATACTTGGGTCCATTAACTTCAGAATAAACTTAATTTTTAATATCACAAATTCCAGGTCAAACATACACAGACAAAACTCTAGGAAATGAAACAAGTTTTGCCTATATCTGAGTAACTTCTAGATAAATTACTAAGGTTTGGGGCCTGTTTAAAAGGCTGATTATGTATGATCTTTTTTAACTCTCTGAAACTTCATGAAGTTTCATAAAACCAACAAGAAAGAAAATAGTACAAGATGAAAAGATTACCTTCAGAATGGGGGAATAATTGAAAATGAAGCAATGGACAAAGAATTAATCTTCAAAATATATAGGCAACTTAATATTAGGAAATAAAGCAAGTCAATCAAAAAATGGTCAGAAGTCCTAAAAAGCATTTCTCCAAAGAAGACAGCAATTTGACAACATCATCTTTCAGGATTTGGAATAGCTCAACTGGAATTCCATCACCTCCACTAGCTTTGTTCGTAGTGATGCTTCCTAAGGTCCACTTGACTTCACATTCCAGGATGTCTGGCTCTGGGTGAGTGATCACACCATCATGATTAAACCTTAAATCACACTATCTAATCAAATCTTCGATACTATAATACATTCCTAAGCTAAAATGTTACATTACTTAATTAACCTAGAGAATTGTTTTATATACTAAGAGCATTTCAAGTCTGGTGAAAGATCCGGTGTTTTCAACATTATTTAGGAGAAATGTTATAGGGGTTGAGGTCCCACTCTACTGCTTTATTCTTAAAAAGAGGCTCTAAGTTTCCAGGCACATTGCAATCTTCTTCCCTACCTTTCATTTGTGTCTGTGATTCTTTTCTTTATAGGCAGCATTGTCAGAACAAAATGACCCTGCTAACTGCCTGTTGATTCCCACAAAAATTTGCTAGTACATCTGTAATTTCATAAAATACTTTGTACTATCTTGTTATAAACTTATATATCGCATTCATTCTGAGCATATAACTTTTTACATCTAGTTATATCACATGTTATCTTTGTACTATAAATTTGCACTCATGATTCTCAGAAAAGGATTTCAAGCTATGGACTCTGGAGGAAAACTGGAATGTCTCTCAAAGTGAAAACAGTCAGTGATGATATCTAGACAGAGAAGATACTATGTGCCAATAATTAAGACAGACATGCCCCCAAATATAAAATTAGAGTCAGTTGTCAAAAGTTAAAAGCACAAGATAATTGGGTCAGAACATGTTTCTGCAAATGCGGTCTGCAAAAACCTGCAAATTGTAGGAAAAAAGCAGGGGTTGAATTGAACATGTTTTAAATCACCATTATTAGAGTTTAGTTTGAATCATTTTCCTAATTAATCATATATTTATTTGAATACTTTCATTTACATGAAATGGGTAAAACTTCTATGGATACACTTGAGAATTAACTAAAACTTGTTACACTATAAAACTAATTTGAAATGAGTAGTAGATGGGGGAGTATATACTTTGACCAGTAGATGCACACTGAGGAAAACTAAATTTGGAATAGAAGGTGCTTGATTCAATTCATATTTTCTTTGCAATTGTACATAAGGCAGTTTTGATTAGTGAAGCAGACAGATATTTTAGGTCAGACATTTGGATTAAAAGACTATTTCTGTCCTTCACTATTTTTTTTTTTTTTTACTAGCCTGGACATTTACTTCTGAGTCTCAGTTTCTTCATCTATTAACAGTGATATGCTTCTCTGAAGAGTGTTGTATAGATTAGTGGGATAGCACACAAGGGTTAGGTTCTACATTATAATGCTGACACATAATGAATGTTCAATAAATGTCAGTTCTATTTGTGTCTTCTTCCTCTTCACTTTTGGACTCATAGCTTCTTTATCTCTACAATAGAAACTATAAAAACTAATAAAAATAAAGCCAGTATACTATTCATTACTAATGTTATAGTAATTACATTATTTGTTTAATAAAAAAATTTAGTAAGATTGGGATAAATCAACCACATTCACAAACACAATTGTTATCACATTTTGGATTCTCTTAGAAGCAGACTCCAAGACAAAATTTAAAGTTTATTAGGGACTGCCTTTGGGATTAACACTTGTAAGGGGGGAAGAAACAGAAATGGACAGAGAAAGAAATAAAAAATGTTGTAGACTTGATAACTTGAACTGACTTCACAGAGAACGCTGGAGTTTCAGAAATAGACCAACAGAAGTGTCTTCTTACTAATAAGAATTGACCTGTCTTGGGTCTTCACTGATTGATACTTAAATATTGTCCACAGTGGTCTCCACTGGCTGGAATTCAAAAATTTCCGAGTCCTCTTGAGAACCAGGATTGTGAACTTTAGATTCCTGGACTCCCACCTCCTTCGTGAGTTTTCATTCTGTGCAAGTGTTGATAGGTTTTCAGCAAAAAGGTCAATGAGACCCCATTCTTATTTCTGGGGTTTTCTCTTCATGATGCCCTTCTTTTCAGCATTCTGCCTTCCAAATTCTTCCTGCAGCAGTTTTCCTGAACTTTGATCTCTGTCTCCTCAACTAAGGAAGACTACTGGCTCTGTTTTGGTTCCTCTTTACTGTGCCAAGATTCAGAAATTGTTTCTGGATAGAAATCTGGGACAGTCCTGGGGTTTACCATGTTTGTTTCCCTTTGTTTAAAAATTAGTCCTGCACTATTTATCATCCCATGTTTCAAAACAATGTTATGTTTTGTCATGTTTTATTGTTTAAGGTAAGAGAATAAGTCTGTTCTCTGAATTTCAGCATGTAGAGAAGTAGAGGTTGTTACTCATTCCTCTTTTTCTCATCCTTCCGCCTTCTGAAAGAGTCAGGCAGTGTGTCCCTCAGAGCATTATGGAAGGTCATGTGCTATCCTATTATTCCACACATTTACAAATCTCCTCTCCAGTCACTTGAATCTTCCTTCCTAAATTCAGTGATAAACTATCTTACCTTTTGCCTAGGTTCTTGTTCAGTTCAGTTCAGTCACTCAGTTGTGTCCAATCATTGTGACCCCGTGGACTACAGCACGCCAGGCCTCCCTGTCTGTTGCCAACTCCTGGAGCTTGCTCAAACTCATGTCTATCGAGTTGGTGATGCCATCCAGCCATCTCATCCTCCGTCATCCCCTTATCGTCCCGCCTTCAATTTTTCTCAGCATCAGGGTCTTCTCCGAGTCAGTTCTTTGCATCAGGTGGTCAAAGTATTGGAGCTTCAGCTTCAGCATCAGTCCTTCCAATGATTATTGAGGACTGATTTCCTTTAGGATGGACTGGTTCGATCTCCTTGCAGTCCAAGGGATTCTCAAGAGTCTTCTCCAACACCACAGTTCAAAACCATCAATTCTTTGTCACTTCAATTGTATAATCATAAGGGATTTGATTTAGGTCATTCCTGTATGGTCTAGTGGCTTTCCCTACTTTCTTGAATTTAAGTCTGAATTCTGCAATAGGGATGCTAAATAAGGTTACTAAAACCTTTAGCTATGTTAAGAAAAACAGAAATGATTCAAATTAATAAAATTGTAGGAAAGAGGAGCATCAAAACTGATACCACAGAAATAAAAAGGATAAGAGACTACTATGGACATTTATGTGCCAACAAGCTAGATAACTTAAAAGAAATATATAACATTCCTAAAAACATGCAGCTTATCCAAACTGAATCATGAAATAATAGAAAATTTGAACAAATCAATACTAAAAAAGAGATTGAATCAAAAATCTCCCAATAAACAAAACTAGGGGCCAGGTGGCTTCACTAATGATTTCTATGAAATAGTTAAACAAAAAGTAATGCCCCTTTTCTCAAGTTTAAAAAAAAAAAATTGAAGAGGAATGAACACTTCCAAACTCATTTTATTATGCTAAGATTACTCTGAAACCAAAACCAGACAACGACAGTACAAGAAGAGAAAACTAAAGGCCAGTATACCTTATGAACATGGATCGAAAAATCTTTAACAAAATGTTAGCAAATGACATTCTGTATCAAATTAAAAGGATCATGCACCATGATCATGTGGCACTTACCCTTGGAATGTGAAGATATTTCAAATTAATAAATGTGATACACAATTTTAATAAAGTTATAAAATATTATGATGCTTACAATAGATGCAGAAAAAGCAGTTTAAAAAATCCACTCTCAAAAGAGTGGGAATGTATTTGAACAAAGTAAAGTTCATATGTGACAAGCCCACAGCAAACATCACACTCAACAGTGACAAGATGTAAGATTTTCCTCCCAGATTAGGAACAAGACAAGAATGCCCAGTCCAACACTTTTATTCTATATGGTACTGAAAGTCCTAGCCACAGAGTTATGAAAGAAACATAAATAAAAGTCATCCAAATAGGAAAAATAAAAGTAAAGTTATCTATGCAGATAACATGATCTTATAAGAAAACTCTAAAGTGTTTACCCCAAACTGTTAGAACAAATAAATGAATTTAATGAAGTTGTAGGATACAAAAACATACATAATCTACACTAACAATGAACTATGTAAAAGAGAAATTAAGATAATTGTGGCTCATGTGGTAAAGCATCTGTTTACAATGCGGGAGACCCGGGTTCGATCTGAGTGGATCAATGGAGAAGGAAATGGCAACCCACTCCAGTATTCTTGTCTGGAACATCCCATGGAGGAGCCTGGTAGGCTACAGTCCATGGGGTCGCAAAGAGTTGAACAACACGACTGAACAACTTCACTTTCACTTCTTTCATTAACAATAGCAACAAAAATAAACAATACTAAGAATAAATTTAACCCAGGAAATGAAAAACTTGTACACTTAAAATTATAAGACACTGATGAAAAAATGAAAACCAAGTAAATGGAGAGGTATTCTGCATTCTTATATAGGGATAAATAACAATATTAAAATGTCCATACTACCCAAAGAGATCTATATATTCAATGCAACCCCTATCTTATCTGTAATAACAAAGCAAAACATGGAGACAAGAAAACCCAACCTTATTTATTTACTATATAAGGATGTGGATACCAGGAGGCAGGAGTCCTTAGCATCAATCCTGAGAATGGTATAGCACTGGGAAAGTGCATGAGGAAACCTTCCGTGAGTTTGAAATATTCTTTATGTAGATGTGGGTGGTGGTTCCATGAATGTATTGATTTGAGAAAATTCATGAAGGTGTACATTTAGGATCCGTGCATTTTATTCTATGTATGCTGCTGCTGCTGCTGCTAAGTCACTTCAGTTGTGTCCGACTCTGTGTGACCCCATAGATGGCAGCCCACCAGGCTCCCCCGTCCCTGGGATTCTTCAGGCAAGAACACTGGAGTGGGTTGCCATTTCCTTCTCCAATGCATGAAAGTGAAAAGTGTAAGGGAAGTCACTCAGTCGTGTCCAACTCTTCACGACCTCATGGACTGCAGCCTACCAGGCTCCTCCGTCCATGGGATTTTCCAGGCAAGAGTACTGGAGTGGGGGTGCCATTGGGTGTGACCAGCCTCAATTTAAAAAATAGAAACAGAGTAAGAAAAAAAATGGAACTAGGTAAAAATATGCATATCTGCACATTTGCCTCTGTTGCTTAAAATCTTTAAGTGATTTTGTAACTACATAGACACGAAGACAAAATCCTTACCTTCAGCTATAAGGCCACATATTAGGACCTCATTTGTCCTAGTATTATTTTGCTTTCCCCAACCAATCTTCACACATTCTTTTGTTTCCTTTAATGAAATATATCCTTTTATATTTTTTATTTTTTTAATTTTTATTTAATTTTTTTTTTTTTGCTTTTGAAATTTTATTTTATTTTTAAACTTTACATAATTGTATTAGTTTTGCCAAATATCAAAATGAATCCGCCACAGGTTTACATGTGTTAACTTTACAATATTGTATTAGTTTTGCCAAATATCGAAATGAATCTGCCACAGGTATACCTGTGTTCCCCATCCTGAACCCTCCTCCCTCCTCCCTCCCCATACCCTCCCTCTGGGTCGTCCCAGCGCACCAGCCCCAAGCATCCAGTATCGTGCATCGAACCTGGACTGACGACTCGTTTCATACATGATATTATACATGTTTCAATGCCATTCTCCCAAATCTCCCCACCCTCTCCCTCTCCCACAGAGTCCATAAGACTGATCTATACATCCTTTTTTTAAAAAAAGTCTACGCTCTGAAATGTTGTTCCTATTGTTTAAAAAGTGCTTTCAGGGGGCTTAATGGGGGAAGAATCCACCTGCAATGCAGGAGACACAAGAAATGTGGATTCAATCCCTGAGTCAGGAAAATTTCTTGAAGAAGGGCATGGCAACCCACTGCAATATTCTTGCCTAGAGAATCCTATGGACAGAAGAGCCTGGCAGACTGCAGTATTGCCTGGAAAACTTCTTTTCCACCTATAGTTCTTCCCTTTATTCCTAACTTAAAATGGTTTCATCAAATTGACTAGTAAACTACTTACTTGAATCATCAGTGTTTATATGGGAAATAAATAGTCTTTGTGATACATTTCAGTAAAAATTGTGTTTCAAGGTTACCAAATATCCTTAAATACTGATATTATAAAGAACTTTTTTAAAAATTATAAGCTAATGTAAATATTGAGTGATAGAAAACCACAATTTTGCAACTGTAGTAGTAGAACTGGTTATTGTTTAGTCGCTAAAGCTTCATGTAAGGAGAAAAATCAACTGGTTCTCTCATGATGAATAATTACTCTGGAATGCACTATACTATTGGAGTCCAATAGTATAGAAACAAATAAATAGAGGCCACTCATATAATGAAAGATACATAAATAAAAATGTAATGATGGTGGTGGTTTAGTTGCTAAGTTCTCCTATTCTTTTGCAACACAATGGACATAGCCTGCAAGGCTCCTCTGTCCATGGGATTTCCCAGGCAAGAATACTATAGTGGGTTGCCATTTCCTTCTCCAGGGTATCTTCCTGACCCAGGAATCAAATTTGAGTCTCCTGTATTTGCAAGTGGATTCTTTTCCACTGAGCCACCAGGGAAGCACTTGTAGAATTGATAACCAAGTATAATTATAAGACACTAAAAATATTAGATTAAAGGTCAATTGATAACTGGACTTCAAATGGAGCTGAGATATTGTCTCAGCCTAATTGCTGGTTTGTGGAGTAAAATATAACCTCACATTGAAGAGATCTTGCTAGTTCTACATTAAGCCAGTGGCTTTTCTGGTGGCTCAGACAATAAGGAATCTGCCTGCAATACAGGAGACCTGGGTTCCATTCCTGGGTTGGGAAGATCCCCTGGAGGAGGAAATGGCAACCCACTCCAGTATTCTTGCCTGGAGAATTCCATGGACAGAGGAGCCTGAGGGCTAAATTCATAGTGTCACAAAGAGTTGGACATAACTGAGCAATTAACATTTTAATTTTTACTACATTAACCCAGAGATCAAGTTTAAAATAACTGACTGAGAAAATCTACATTAGGGCTTTTCTGGTGGCTCAGATGGTAAAGAATCTGCCCGCCATGTGGAAGACCCAGGTGAAATGCGTGTCTATAAGGTTACTTTTAAAATTTAGCAAAAAGGTGTAAAATGGTACCTCATAGTGGTTTTGATTTGCATTTCTCTGATAATGAGTGATGTTGAGCATCTTTTCATGTCAGAATGGCTGCAATCCAAAAGTCTACAAGCAATAAATGCTAGAGAGGATGTGGAGAAAAGGGAACCCTCTTACACTGTTGGTGGGAATGCAAACTAGTACAGCCACTATGGAGAACAGTGTGGAGATTCCTTAAAAAACTGCAAATAGAACTGCCTTATGATCCAGCAATCCCACTGCTGGGCATACACACTGAGGAAACCAGAAGGGAAAGAGACACGTGTACCCCAATGTTCATCGCAGCACTGTTTATAATAGCCAGGACATGGAAGCAAGCTAGATGTCCATCAGCAGATGAATGGATAAGAAAGCTGTGGTACATATACACAATGGAGTATTACTCAGCCATTAAAAAGAATACATTTGAATCAGTTCTAATGAGGTGGATGAAACTGGAGCCTATTATACAGAGTGAAGTAAGCCAGAAAGAAAAACACCAATACAGTATACTAACGCATATATATGGAATTTAGAAAGATGCTAACAATAAACCTGTGTATGAGACAGCAAAAGAGACACTGATGTATAGGACAGTCTTATGGACTCTGTTGCAGAGGGAGAGCGTGGGATGATTTGGGAGAATGGCATTGAAACATGTTTAATATCATGTATGAAAGGAGATGCCAGTCCAGCTTCGATGCACGATACTGGATGCTTGGGGCTAGTGCACTGGGACGACCCAGAGGGATGGTATGGGGAGGGAGGAGGGAGGAGGGTTCAGGATGGGGAACACATGTATACCTGTGATGGATTCATTTTGATATTTGACAAAACTAATACAATTTGTAAAGTTTAAAAATAAAATAAAATTAAAAAAAATAAAATTTAGCAAAAAGGATAAAATAAATATGGCAAAATATAAACAACATTTCTAACTTAATAAAAAATCTCTTTATCAGATGGATTTCTCTGCTTCTCCACCCTGGGTTGACCAAGGACAGGCCTATGAAAACACAGTGGCATATGCTTTACATAGCACTTATTACAATCATAATTATTCATTTTTTTAAAATTTATATTCTATACTAGGCAATAAGGTTCATCCTATTGTAGAAAATACTGTTTGCAAGTGTTAAATAACTAATTCTTAATGAAAAAAATGAAGCACACGGATAATTTCCAATTCTCTAATTGTTTAGTTTCTTATTTTTTCCATATTTTTTCTTTCATGTTGGATAAACTATCCTACTAATCTCAATTTTATATGCTACAATTTTGTAAATCTCTACTCAAGTGTTACCTCTCTGTAAAGTTTTCGCTTATCTTACCAAATAAAAATTTTTATCCTTGTATGATTATTACTGTATCATTACCAAACGAAGATGCTCAACCTCAGTAACTAGATATTTACTTGTGTCTGTATTTACACTCTCTATCCATAAAAACAGGGGCTGTGCCTTTCATTCTGCTTCTTTCTCCTAAACATTCTATTACTTTGTATACTACTACTACTACTAAGTCGCTTCAGTCGTGTCCGACTCTGTGCGACCTCACAGACGGCAGCCCACAAGGCTCTGCCATCCCTAGGATTCTCCAGGCAAGAACACTGGAGTGGGTTGCCATTTCCTTCTCCAATGCATGAAAGTGAAAAGTGAAAGTGAAGTTGCTCAGTCGTGTCCAACTCTTAGTGACCCCATGGACTGCAGCCTAGCAGGCTCCCCTGTCCATGGGATTTTCCAGGCGAGAATACTAGAGTGGGTTGCCATTGCCTTCTCCAGTTACTTTGTATACCATATAATAAATAATCTTTGATTTGGGTTCATATCAGTATGTGCACAACAACACACCTTTATTATAGTACTTTTTAAAGTTCTAGTATTCTTTCATGACAAAATATTGAGGGATGTTTCCAATTGCTTTTCATTATTTTTTCATAACTATTTAATAATGTTAACTAATACAATAGGATTAATCACTTCCTTAGACAAATCCAATCTTTTATTACTAATGTGCAGTCCCAGACTAATCTGTGCCAGAGCATAAGTCCACAGAACGCAGAAGAAGGGAGCCAAGAAAAAATAACAAGAAATTGAAGCAGATTTTTAAAACACTGAGATATTGCCTATCACATTGGCTGTAATATCCCAGAGACAATAGAAAAGCTTTCAGAGAAGGAATTCAAAAGCACAGGAGATGAAAGGAAAACCTGTAGACATGGAAGGACGATCACAGATCAATACCCCAAATGAACAGTCACTGTTGTGTTTTTGTTGGGTTGACAGCTAAGGGAAGGCTCTTCCTGTTAACATCTGTCTGTCAGTTTCTGGTAATCTGTATTATATTGATTATATGTATGTGCACATAGCATTAACTTATATTCTACAGCTTTCTCCTGCTTGCTTTTGGTTATTCCCACCACCCACTCACCACTGCTGCTGCTGCTGCTGCTAAGTCACTTCAGTCATGTCCAACTCTGTGTGACCCCATAGATGGCAGCCCACCAGGCTCCCCCATCCCTGGGATTCTCCAGGCAAGAACACTGGAGTGGGTTGCCATTTCCTTCTCCATTCACCGCTAGAACCAGACAAAAAGAGAACAAAGGAAAAGAGGACAAAATGCCCTCAATTGGATTTTCACAAAATAAGTAGTTAAGGAAGAAAAAACACACTTCCCCAGTCTCTGCCTGCCTGGGTACATGGTCCTCCTTTACACAACACTTTATGAGGCCCTGGGAGTGGGATTCAGTTCTCAATGACCACCTCAGGCAAGGTAAGCTTGACTTAGTTTTTTAGGGAAGTAAATAAACTGTTCTCAGTTTAGTGCCTTATTAACAGGAGAAGGTCAATTTCTTCATTCTTTGTTCCTAAGAATGAAGGAAGATCCTACAGGTAGGAAGCATCGCATAACAGAACTTTGTGCTTTCTGGTAGCTATCACTATTTTATTATTTGTATTCTCCAGAAGCATTGCATACATGAGTACTAAGCCAGCTCAGTTGTGTCCAAATCTGTGTGACTCTATGGACTATAGCCCACCAGACTCCTCTGTCCATGGCATTCTGCAGGCAATAAAACTGGGGTGGGTTGTCTGCCCTCTTCCAGGGGATTTTCCTGATCCAGGGATAGAATGAAAATCTATCTATAGATTTTCTAATATCTATAGAAATCTATAGAAAATCTCTTATGTCTCTTTCACTGGCAGGCAGATTCTTTACCACTAATGCCATCCAGGAAACCCCCTCAGGAGCATATGATTTCTCAATCTAGCTTTGTTTTCATTGTCTTTCATATACCTGAGAACCATCGATCAAATTGCCAACAACCATTGGAACATAGAAAAAGCAAGAGAGTTCCAGGAAAACATCTACTTCTGCTTTATTGACCATGCTAAAGCCTTTGACTGTGTGGATCACAATAAACTTTGGAAAATTCCTAAAGAGATGGGGATACCAGACCACCTTACTTGCCTCCTGAGAAATCTGTATACAGGTCAAGAAGCAACAGTTAGAATCAGACACAGAACAACAGATTGCTTCCGAATCAGGAAAGGAGTATGTCAAGGCTGTATATTGTTAACCTGCTTATTTAACTTATATGCAGAGTACGTCATGCATGATGCTGATCTGGATGAAGCACAAGCTGGGATCAAGACTGCCGGGAGAAATATCAATAACTTCAGATATGCAGATGACATCATCCTTATGGCAGAAAGCAAAAAGAAACTAAAGAGCCTCTTGATGAAAGTGAAAGAGGAGAGTGAAAAAATTGTCTTAAAACTCAACATTCAGAAAACTAAGATCATGGCATCTGGTCCCATCACTTCATGGCAAATAGATGGGGAAACAATGGAAGCAGTGAGAGACTTTATTTTATTGGGCTCCAAAATCACTACAATGGTGACTTCAGCCATGAAATTAAAAGATGCTTGATCTTTGGAAGAAAATCTATAACCAACCTAGCTAGCATATTAAAACTCAGAGATACTACTTTGCTGACAAAGGTCCTTCTAGTCAAAGCTATGGTTTTTCCAGTAGTCATGTATGGATGTGAGAGTTGGACCATAAAGAAAGCTGAGCACCAAAGAATTGATGCTTTTGAACTGTGGTGCTGGAGAAGACTCTTGAGAGTCCCTTGGACTGCAAGGAGATCAAACCAGTCCATTCTAAAGGAAATCGGTCCTGAATATTCATTGGAAGGACTAATGCTGAAGCTGAAACTCCAATATTTTGGCCACCTGTTGCAAAGAGCTGACTCATTGGAGAAGACTCTGGTGCTAGGAAAGATTGAAGGCAGGAGGAGAAGGGGTGACAGAGGATGAGATCACTGACTCCTCACTGATGAATGGCATCACCGAACTCGATGGACTTGAGTTTGAGCAAGCTCCAGAAGTTGGTGATGGACAAGGAAGCCTGGCATGCTGCAGTCCATGAAATCACAGAGTCGGACACGACTGAATGACTGGACTGAACTGAACTGATACACCCTGAAAATCCTACTTTCAACAAGTAGAAATGGGGTTTTAGAAGTATTTAGATCATAATTTTCTTACACTATATTTTATACAATATTCTAATAGATGTATTTTGGAAGAAAATGTGATGGCTCACATATATATTAAATATTTTATACTTTGATTGTTTAGAAAACGAAGACCAAAGAAGAAAAATTTATGAACCAAGTCCAGGTGTGTTCTTTACCACTGTGCCACCTGGGAAGCTCTAGTCATTATAGCAGTAGAGACAAGAAGGTACAAGCCAACTTACCCAAACTTTGTGAGCAATATAATCAACCTGACTTGCTAAGGAAAGATCTGTTTAGGTTATTTAGCAGATAAAAATCTTCTGTCTGTAGTCCTAAAAATAAGTTTCAAGGATATTGTAGTTATCTCCCAATGTCAAGATAATTTTATTCTTGATTTCTTGTGGAAACTTGGAATCTAAACATAGGATTTTGGAAGACAAGGTCCTGAATCAATATATAGTTCACAACCACAGTGCAACAGTGTGAGACTGTGTCCAATCACTAATAAAACAAAGCAGAGAAAATTGAAGGAGGAGAATATAATAGGGGTATAATTTGACAACATATCATTTGTAGAATTCTCTTCTTTCACCAGTTCAGTTCAGTTCAGTTGCTTGGTCATGTCCGACCCTTTGTGACCCCATGGATTGTAGCATGCCAGGCTTCCCTGTCCATCACCAACTCCCTGAACTTGCTCAAACGCATTCCATTGAGTCAGTGATGCCATCCAAACATCTCATCCTCTGTCGTCCCCTTCTCCTCCTGCCTTAAAACTTTCCCAGCATCAGGGTCTTTTCCAATGAGTCAGTTCTTCACATCAGGTGGCCAAGTATTGGAGCTTCAGTTTCAGCATCAGTCCTTCCAATGAAAGGAAGGACTCTTTCACCAAGTGAATTATAATCTCAACTCAACTTTATACATGAGAATTGATGCTGTTTAACTGTCTCCTATTAGAGAAAAATTCTTTTAGAATAAACTGAAGCATATGAAAAATCTATTTCATTCAGTTCAGTTCAATTTAGTCACTCAGTCGTGTCTGACTCTTTGCGACCCCATGAATCGCAGCACGCCAGGCCTCCCTGTCCATCACCAACTCCTGGAGTTCACCCAGACTCACGTCCATACAGTCAGTGATGCCATCCAGCCATCTCATCCTCTGTCGTCCCCTTCTCCTCCTGACCCCAATCCCTCCCAGCATCAGAGTCTTTTCCAACGAGTCAACTCTTCGCATGAGGTGGCCAAAGTACTGGAGTTTCAGCTTTAGCATTAATCCTTCCAAAGAAATCCCAGGGCTGATTTCCTTCAGAATGGACTGGTTGGATCTCCTTGCAAGTCCAAGGGACTCTCAAGAGTCTTCTCCAACATCACAGTTCAAAAGCATCAATTCTTCGGCACTCAGCTTTCTTCACAGTCCAACTCTCACATCCATACATGACCACTGGAAAAACCATAGCCTTGACTAGACAGACCTTTGTTGGCAAAACTGAAGCATATGAAAAATCTATTTCATTACATGTCTATAAATTTTGCAAAATAAAATATTTCATGTTAATAAATATTAAGGAGTCCTGTGTTAGCTGTCAAGGTTTCAGCATTTCTTTTTTTCCAAAATCATCAGAATAAGAAAACATGCCTTTCCTCTTCTGAGGACATTCTAAAATGTGTGGCCTGAGAATTGTGAATTGAACCCAAACTGTTGGTCTTTGTTTATCCATTTTTTGAAGATTAGGCACTGTCACTAAGGGGAAGAATTCTGCTTTCACACTGGGTACTGAATGTTAACAGCATATCATTTTAAACGTTTCCATGCAAAATCAGAACCCTGAAAGAATTGACACTATAATAATTTAACTGCATAAAATAAGAGAACATCTTGAGCATAATTTTTGAGAGTTTTAATAAATCAGTCTTGATATTTGGAGTTAGTTGAAGCACAATGCTGCCAGTCTGGAATATGATGAAGTAGCTTGCAGCAAAGCCATGCTCCTGCTGGGAACCACCAGAAGAGTTGGATAAAATACAAAATCATTTGAAATCCATTGCAGAGTTGCTGAAGAAACTAGCTCTTGAGAGGCTAAAATCTTGGATAAAGGGAATCCCAGGAGTTACTTTTCTACTCAGGATATTTGCTAATATAGAACTGAAGGCTGCCAAAACGGGAATACAACAAAGAATCAGCAGAACAAGGCAAACTGTTTTCAACCTCAGAAGGGCAAGTGAGATAAACTTTACTGCTGACCCCTGATTCAGTAAGCCAAAATCTTGAGAAGGGAGGTATAGGAAAGTCAAACTCAAGGGATTCCTTCCTTGATGCATTTGCTGAAATTTTAACCAAGAAAGAGCAAGATGCTAAAAACTAAGCATAAGCTACCAAAAAAGCAGAGTGGAGTTATCAGTGGCTTTAAGCTGATTAAGAGATGAAAATCAGAGTATACTAAATATATAAAATAAAAGGAGTCCTATAAAATAGTTGGTATCCCTGGAAATTTACACCCTACAATATGGGGCAAAGCAGAGGTAGAAGAAGACATACCAAAAGTTTTGAGCTAAAAGCCTGGTTGGATTAAGGTGATCCCAATGGCTCCTACTACTATTCTGTGAGTGTGCACTAAATTGCTTCAGTTGTGTTTGACTCTGTGTGACTCTAGGGACGATAGCCCATCAGGTTCCTCTGTCCAGAGATTCTTTAGGCAAGAATACTGGAGTGGGTTTCCACATCCTCCTCCAGGAGGTCTTCCTGACTTAGGGATAGAACTGTGTCTCTTTTGTCTCCTGCATTGGCAGGTGGATTCTTTACCACAAGTACTACCTGGGAAGCCCTACTACTATTTCATATTCAACATTTTCTGTATTATTCTATTTCCTATGTTAAATATTTCCTTCTCAACTGTCTCCTTCTCCATCAGCTTTCCAACATAATCGATTATATCCCATCCTCATGAGGTTACACAGAGGCAGGGGAGCTTTTTTTTTTTTTAATCTTCCCACTCCAACAGTACCTTCACTCCCTTTTCCCCTTTCCTCAGGTTCCACTTACTTCTGAACCCAAGGCAATCCTATTTCCGTTCCTACTATGCAGCCAATCACTAAAATTGCTCGTCAAAGACTCCAATAATGTCTATGACCCTCCATGGTCCTGGTAATGCACATTATTAGTCCAGTGGCTTTTTATATAATTTCAATTTAAAAAATGTACTACTCTTCTTTTCTGCCTAACTTTCCCCCTAACTTTCTGCTTCTTCCTTCTGGTCACTTTGAACCATTTTTCTTCTTATTCTTCCTCTTATTTCTTATTCCAATCCAAAATTGATAATGTAACTTTCTTTTCCTTCAAATTTCTATATGGTTCGGACTGTTCCACTTAGTTTCAAATATCACATATCTGATACTAACTCCTAAATCTAAGGCTCTTGCTTGAGACATATGTTACACTTCTAGTTACATACACCTAAATATTTGGACAATTCAAGTGTTCTTCAAATTTAATATACCCAAAACAAATAAACTGTGGCAATAAACTGATGGTCCTTCAAATTTTACTACTACATTCTAGAACCTGATATCCACCCCCCACCCCCCGACCACCCAATATCTCACCAGTCTGTCCTCTTTTCACCATCTGTAGGCCCATCACTATCAAATTTTTCTTGACTATGATTGTGGTCTGATAATAGTCTCTGCACATGTACTCTTGAGCACCTCCAGACCATTTTTTCCAGACAAGTCATAGGAGTCTTTTACATACTACAGATCCTATCATGTAGTCCTCTATTTAAATACTTCAGTCAATAACTTCCTTAACTTTACGGACAAAATCTGGTCACTGTCAACGTCTCTGGAATTAGGATATGCAATTCTTTCTTCTCTTTATTCCAGTAAAATTGTCCAACTTTCATTTCTTTAAATGAACTATACTCCCTTCTCTTTCTCTCTCTTCTTAAAATTCCTTGTTATTTTTTTTTAATATTTATTTATTTGGCTGAAACTGATCTTTAGTTGTGGCATGTGGGGTCCAGTTTCCTAACCAGGGATTGAACCCAGGTCCCTCCACTGGGAGTGTGGATCACCACTGAAGTCACTGAACCATGTTCCCGTTGGCCTGAAAGAGTTCTGCCCTTTCCACATCTTTTGTCTACTGAGCTAATTAACTCCTAACCATCTTTCCAGTCACAGTACAAATGCCACTGCCTTTGGAAAGTTTTCCTTGATGTCCTCTGGCATGATTATGTTTTTTGTTTTCAATTTATGTTTTTTCTGGAAAGGAGTATTATTTTTTTTGTATTTGGTTAATTCCTACCCATCACATGACCACCACCCCAACCCCAGGCAGACTGATAATTTCATAAGGATAAAGGATCAAGTTTATTTTGTTTCCATTGCATTCCCAGCATCAAGTTAGTTCCAATAAGTAGTAGACACTCAATACATGTAAAATAAGTGAGTGCAAATGAAACAGATGGCTAAGAAGGTAATAATATGTAAATGATTAGGAGCCTTCTGTTAGCTACCATATCCAGGTACTTGTCTGCTCTCAGCTTTCTTGGATAGTCAACTTTCCTTTCCAAATACTAGGTCTTCTCCTTCTTCTATCTACATCTACTCAGGCCATCATGAAACACTGGAAACAGATTAGGGTGCCCATAATATTTTTCAGGATTAACCTTCTCCCTCTCTTACCCACAATACACATACATGTGCACACAGGCTCACACACATTCAGATAAGGACACATACATGAAGAGTCAACTTTGGGGAAAAGGAAAAGGCATTATTGTATTTAG
This sequence comes from Bos taurus, assembly GCF_002263795.3. Taxonomy (NCBI): domain Eukaryota; kingdom Metazoa; phylum Chordata; class Mammalia; order Artiodactyla; family Bovidae; genus Bos; species Bos taurus. The sequence continues at coordinate 11,892,098 of NC_037355.1, read as the reverse complement.
GATGCAATTTTCCCAGAATCCTCCAATTTCCTAATGTTATTTTTTTCTAATTAGTGTACAACCAATACATGAGTTAAAATACAGACTCTTTTTAGAATATTCCATTGACTCATAACTTAACTGACTCATTAGTTTTCTAGAAAGAACCAATTCAAGATATTGTGCTTTTTTTTTGTTAGATTTTTTTCCTTGCAATTTTTCCTCTTTCCCTTTTAAAAAATAAAATAAATTTAAAAAGTAAGATATTTTAGAAAATGATACATTTGAAATATTGCTCTTTTAAAATCTTCAGTTTTCTAAGTACTTATGTCCTTTAAATGTTTCCTAAGAAAATGCCTGGCTGCCATTCAATCTTCAAGTGAGATTAATATTCTAGAGTAATTTATTTAACATTCTTATTTTCATAAATGGAAGAATGAGGAAGGGAATCTGAAAAAACACAGGGAAATATTATTTTATTATTTGTCATTGTAACCAATGCATATATACTACTACTATTTGGGGCAGAATGTTGAACATATAAGTATTCTATATATCTGAACTGATAAAGTTAATATTCCCTTACAGATGATTGACAACTAATGAGCTTCTTTATATAGTTTATCAATTTATACTATTGAAAGAAATATTCAGAAAGTATATAGTAGTCCTCTCTTATCCACAGTTTTGTTTTCTAAGGTTTCAGTTACCCATAGTCAACCATGGTCAGAAACTATTAAATGAAAAAAATCCAGAAATAAATAATTCATTATATTTAAATTCCATGCTATTCTGAGGAGTGAGATGAAATCTTATGCCATTCTGCTCCACCCCACCTGAAACATGAATCATTCCTTTTGCTAGCACATCCCATCCATTAGTCACTTAGTATCAGCTGGGTTATCAGATCTTCTCTCTAGGTATCACAGTGCTTGTGTTCAAATAATCCTTATTTCATTAAATGGTCCCAAAGCACAAGAGCAGTCATGCTAGTAATTCAGATATGCCAGAAAGAAGCTGCAAAGTGAAAATTTTAAAGTTCTACATTTAATAAGGAAAGAAAAAATTATTATATTGACATTGCTAAAATGTTATGGTAAGAATGAATTTATATCTTTGAAACTGAAGAATGAAAAGAAATTCAGGCTAGTTTTGCTGCCACACCTCAGACTGCATAAGTTATGGCTACAGAGCCTGAGAAGTGCTTGGTTAAGATTCTGAGAAAGAGATAGACTACATTAAACTTTTATTATAGTATACTGTTAAAACTGTTCTATTTTATTATTAGTTATTGTTGTTAATCTCTTACTGTGCCTAATTTATAAATTAAACTTTATCATAGGTATATTTGTGTAGGAAGAAACATAGTATAGATATGATTTGGTGCTCTCTAAGTATCCACTGGGAGTCTTGGAACGTATCCCCTGTGAATAAAGGTATGATAGCTCTTTGGAAAGTTCAGAAAACATGTGTATTGCTTTCTCTGGAGGAAGTTGCTGTCTTTTGCAATCTTTGATACTCTAATATGTGTTAGTAGCAGAAGAAGCAACACCTACTTGACTTTTTCTGTTCTAAAAATCTCCTTTTTCCTATAAAATTAATTGTACATTTTCCCTTTTATCTTGAAGATCATAAAGTCCAATATCTATCAGAATCTTTACTCACAGTAGATAGAGAATTGATTCTATTTGAATGGATGTTGAGTTCCCTATAAATTATAATGTTTGTTTTCTCATTAACCATACAACTTATTGTAGTCATTGCTTATAATTAATAGCTAACATTCCCAGTAACATTTATGCCTTTTATATTTCCTGGTTATTCTCCTGGTTATTCTATCTACAGCATAATTTTTAGACTAATGGATGTGAAGTATATTAAAGTAGCATTTATATAGATAATTACTATTATTTCCAAGGTGAGGGCTCATTGTTTTAACACTTGTTTATCAATATGGAAGTTGTTATAAGATGTTTACTTAATTATGCCTCCTTTTTTCCAAGATTATCCCTAAGCAAATACCAAATCAGTGAAGCATGTTTTCAGTACTCCCAGAAACTAGTTTTGTTCCTTTTGTCCTACTTCCAGGAGCCCAGTGTCTCTCTGTTATATGTTACAAAAACAATCTCTAAACTGTACTAAGAATTGTATTTTCCCACCAGGTAGCTGACTGATAGTGTAAAAGGTGTAACTTCTTAATTCCACTTAATTAGTATTAGTGATGATAATACCTGATTTTTATTCATTGCTTCCTACAGGCAATCTAAGTACTTTTCAAGTAATAGAAAAGTGAGTGCCTTCTCTTCTTTTTTTTTGCTGTTTCTCCAGATTAAATTTCATGAATTGCACATTAGTAAAATATTTTCAATGATTTAATGATGTGCAACATAATATCACTTCTGAACCACTGGGTTAGAGAGTTGGTTGAAAGTATATTACATTCTCTACAAAAAAACTGGTTGTGTGTTGGTGCATAGTTTTAGAAAGCTCCAGTGCTATTCCAAAGACATGGGTTTTATTTTTCCTAATGAAAATGATGAAGAGAAAAAAAAATCAATGATTTTATGTTGACATACATAAAAAGAAAAGAGACAAGAAAATAAAGCAGGAGTGAGGCAAACAATAGATTAAAAAATAGACTAATAGGCAGCCAAATTTATCTTGGAAAATGAACATAGATGTACCCTCCTTTCCACCTACTCTTGTCAAGTCTACAAAAATATAAATGGTAATAGGAAAAGAAATCAAAGATGTGACAAAATCTTAGAGCTAGAAATGTGCTTAAGATATAACCTTATCCAACTCAGGTCACTTTCTGGGTCACTTACACAGAAGTTAAGTGTCCACAGCCACAGGCTAATTGGCAGGAGAATGGAGACTGAACTCAGGTCTTCTGAATCTCACATTGTATTTTGGTGGTGGCATACTGCCTGAATTCTTTTCAGGCGTTTTTATAGTAAATGGATTATTCTTTAGAGTCTGTTAGGGAAATTAAATGAATAATCTTGTTTAGGCTTCAGAGACAAAGCAGAGCAGGCCTTGGACCTTGTTTCTAACTTGCCTGGACACTGCCCTGACTGGGAGTGACTGTGAGTGAACACCGGCTGTGACTGTAAGACTTGCAGCACAGTTCAGGTCAATTCAGTCGTGTCAACTCTTTGCGACCCCATGAATCCCAGCACTCCAGGCCTCCCTGTCCATCACCAACTCCCGGAGTCTAGCCAAACCCGTGTCTATTGAGTTGGTGATGCCATCCAGCCATCTCATCCTCTGTCGTCCCCTTCTCCTCCTGCCCCCAATCCTTCCCAGCATTAGGGTCTTTTCCAATGAGTCAACTCTTCACACATGAGGTGGCCAAACTATTGGAGTTTCAGCTTCAACATCAGTCCTTCCAATGAATACCCAGGACTGATCTCCTTTAGGGTGGACTGGTTGGATATCCTTGCAGTCCAAGGGATTCTCAAGAGTCTTCTCCAACACCACAGTTCAAAACCATCAATTCTTTGGCACTCAGCTTTCTTCACAGTCCAACTCTCACATCCATATATAACCACTGGAAAAACCATAGCCTTGACAAGACAGACCTTTGTTGGCAAAGTAATGTCTCTGCTTTTCAATATGCTGTCTAGGTTGGTCATAACTTTCCTTCCAAGGAGTAAGCATCTTTTAATTTCATGGCTGCAGTCACCATCTGCAGTGATTTTGGAGCCCCCAAACATAAAGTCTGACACTATTTCCACTGTTTCCCCATGTATTTCCCATGAAGTGATGGGACCAGATGCCATGATCTTAGTTTTCTGTATGTTGAGCTTTAAGCCAACTTTTTCACTTTCCTCCTTCACTTTCATCAAGAGGCTTCTTTGTTCCTCTTCACTTTCTGCCATAAGGGCGGTGTCATCTGCATATCTGAGATTATTGATATTTCTCCTGGCAATCTTGATTCCAGCTTGTGCTTCTTCCAGCACAGCGTTTCTCATGATGTACTCTGCATATAAGTTAAATAAGCAGGGTGACAATATACAGCCTTGATGTACTCCTTTTCCTATTTGGAATCAGTCTATTATTTCATGTATAGTTCTAACTGTTGCTCCCTGACCTGCATAGAAGTTTCTCAAGAGACAGGTCAGGTGGTCTGGTATTCCCATCCCTTTCAGAATTTTCCACAGTTTATTGTGATCCACACAGTCAAAGGCTTTGGCACTTGCATCACATAGATAGATAAGATGGGGGAGGAATCTTGAAATTGTTGAAACCCTGGAGGGGGCCTGGCTAACCAAGCCCCAGGCTTAACTACGTTCCAAGTTTTACACAACAAAACAAAGAACATTAACATGAAGCCAGAGCTGCAATTTGGTCACAGATTGATGATGATATCAGTTTGTTACCATCCTGGGATTATAAGCAGGAAGCCTGAAGTGCAATCTTTGAAGTCTCATCCATGGAGCAGATGTATTGCCTAGGAATGTTTCCCAATTGGGACTCCAGAGATGCTGTGATACAGGACTTCCCAGCACTGATTAAGTCTGGATGTTGGTCAAAACCCAATTTGGTGATGTATCCTCTACTCTTTCTAATTCTCTTTTCTTTTAATGTTAGTATATTGAAACTAAGCTAGATAATTCTAATGAATATTTGTATTACTTATTTGTATATAATGAATGGCTTATTTTGTCACCAAATCCTTTTGTTGGGGGAGTGTGTAATTTCCTCAGATCTGTCTCACTGCAGCAAAAATTTGAAGCGGTGGACCTGTGTTACAGCTCAGTTACAACTCAGTTTAAATGTCAGACCAGTGTTACAGCTTGGTTACAGCTCAGTTTTATTTGGCATGCAAAGGAAAATACATCCTCAAGGCGTGAGGGTGGGCTGACCCAAAAGAAGCATGGGGCTCAATTTTGACACCTGTGTTTATATGTTTTCTTTCTCCTCTTCCTGAGCCTGTCCTATATAAATTGGCCTAGCCAAGAGGACTGTTTGCTTCACCTGAGGTTCTCACTCTGGTCCTTGGACCTTCCTTTGCTCTATTTTCATGGGCTTTTCCCTTTCATTGTCTTTTAGCCACCTCTATTTTGGACTCCTTTTTCCTATTCTAACTACTTAACATGCCTCAAGAGTGGGAAGCCCAATTTTTTGGAAATAGGGGCATCTAGGTCTCTCTGGCTACTTCTGCTGAGCTGGGATGGCAAGGGACATTGGGCATCCCCTTCTTGCTAATCTCAAGCCTCAGAGTCTTTATGGTGGTGTCCATTTAAGGGTGAGTGACATTTTCCATGGTCAGGTGTAGTTGTATAAATACTTGTTGAACTGGCACTGCATGTTGTAGCTTGTTGACCTGGACAGAGACAAAATGGGTTAGACAATTACTAATACATGGAGCAAACATAAGCAGCATCAATATGGTTATAGCCAACTCCAAATCTCCTTTTTCCAGGGAAGAATCTCCCAAACAGATATGTGTAGCCACCCTGAGGACTCTCTGGCTCGTTCTTTGAGATATCATATGATCTAAATGTTTTTCTTGAGGACAGTGAGACTTTTTTTTAACTTGACTAGAGGTATTTACTCAGAAACAACACATCCCATTTAAGATGGCTTAAGTTCCTCTTTGTTCAGGGATCAGGAGACCTATCTCCTGTCTATTTTGGAGTACAATCGCTGCCAAGCTGTGTTGGCTCTTTAGAGCTATCCTGAGAAATCTCCAGAAAGAATGAAGAGACAGATCCAAAGCTAAAACAAAACCCAGTTGTGGATGTGAAGGGTAATGGAAGTAAACTCTGATGCTGTAAAGAACAGTATTGCATATGAACCTGGAAACATGAATCCAGGCAAATTGGAAGTGGTCAAACAGAAGATGGCAAGAGTGAACATCAACATTTTGGGAATCAGAAAAGTAAAAATGGACTGGAATGGGTACATTTAACTCAGATGACCATTATATCTACTATGTGGGCAAGAGTCCCTTAGAAAAAATGGAGTAGCCATCATAGCCAACAAAAGAGTCTGAAAGGCAGTACTTCTATGCAATCTCAAAAGTGACAGAAAGATCTCTGTTTGGGATTAGGCTGTTTCATCTCACAGGAATCGGTGCTCTTGCTAGCTGAGGGGCCACGGGGGCCCACTGCGGGTAAAAAAAAAAAAAAAAAAAAGATCTCTGTTTGTTTCCAAGGCAAAATATTCAATATCACAATAATCCAAGTCTATGCCCAACAAGTAATGCTAAAAAAGCTGAAGCTGAATGGTTCTATGAAAACCTACAAAAGCTTCTAGAACTAACACCCCAAAAGATGTCCTTTTCATTATAGGGGACTGGAATGCAAAAGTGGGAATTCAAGAGATACCTGGAGTAACAGGCAAGTTTGGCCTTGGAGTACAAAACAAAGCAGGTCAAAGGCTAACAGAGTTTTGATAAGAGAGTGCACTGGTCATAGCAAACACTCTCTTCCAACAACACAACAGAAGACTCTACACATGGATATCACCAGATGGTCAACTCCAAAATCAGATTGATTATATTCTTTGCAGCCAAAGATGGAGAAGCTCTACACAGTCAGAAAAAAAAAAAAAAAAAAAAGACCTGGACCTGATTGTGGCTCAGATCTTGAACTCCTTATTGCCAAATTCAGACTGAAATTCATGAAAGTAGGGAAAACCACTAGACCATACAGGTATGACCTAAATCAAATCCCTTATGATTATACAGTAGAAGTGACAAATAGATTCAAGGGATTAAATCTGATAGACAAGAGTGCCTGAAGAACTATGGACAGAGGTTCATGACATTGTACAGGAGGTGGTGATCAAACCATCCCCAAGAAAAAGAAATGCAAAAAGGCAAAATGGTTGTCTGACAAGGCCTTACAAATAGCTGAGGAAAGAAGAGAAGCAAAAGCCAAAGGAGAAAAAGGAAAATACCCATTTGAATGCACAGACCCAAGAATAGCAAGGAGATAAGACACCCTTCCTCAGTGATTAATGCAGAGAAATAGAGGAAAACAATAGAATGGGAAAGACTAGAGATCTCTTCAAGAAAATAAGAGATACCAAGGGAACATTTCATGCAAAGATGGGCTCAATAAAGGACAGGAAAGGTAGGGACCTAACTGGAGCAGAAGATATTAAGAAGAGGTGGCAAGAATACACAGAACTATACAAAAAAAAGATCTTCATGACCCAAATAATCACAATGGTGTTATCACTCACCTAGAGCCAGACACCCTGGAATGTGAAGTCAAGCAGGCCTTAGGAAACATCATTACAAACAAAGCTAGTGGTGGTTATGGAATTCCAGTTGACCTATTTCAAATCCTAAAAGATGATGTTGTGAAAGTGCTGCACTCAATATGCCAGAAAATTTGGAAAATTCAGCAGTGGCCACAGGACTGGAAAAGGTCAGTTTTCATTCCAATCCCACAGAAGAAGGGCAATGCCAAAGAATGTTCAAACTACCACACAATTGCACTCAGGCTTTCCTGGTGGCTCAGATGGTAAAGCTTCTGTCTACAATGCAGGAGACCTGGTTTCAATCCCTGGGTCAGGATGATTCCCTGGAGAAGGAAATGGCAACCCACTCCAGTACTCTTGACTAGAAAATCCCATGGACGGAAGAGTCGAGTGTAGGCTACTGTCCATGGGGTCGCAAAGAGTCGGACTCGACTGAGCAACTTCACTTTCACTTTACACACTAGTAAAGTAATGCTCAAAATTCTCCAAGCCAGGCTTCAACAGTAAGTGAACTGTGGACTTCCAGATGTTCAAATTGAATTTAGAAAAGTCAGAGGAACCAGAGATCAAATTGCCAACATCCATTGGATCATCAGAAAAGCAAGAGATTTCCACAAAAACATCTACTTCTGCTTTATTGATTATGCCAAAGCTTTGACTGTGAGGATCACAAAAAGCTGTGAAAAATTCTGAAAGAAATGGAAATACCAGACCACTTGACCTGCCTCCTGAGAAACTGGTATGCAGGTCAGGAAGCAACAGTTAGGACTGGACATGGAACAACAGACTGGTCCAAATCGGGAAAGGAGTACATCAAGGCTGCATATTGCAACCCTGTTTATTTAACTTATATACAGAGTACATCATGAGAAATGCTGGACTAGATGAGCACAAAATGGAATCAAGATTGCTGGGAGAAATATCAATAACCTCAGATATGAAGATTTCACCACCCTTATGGCAGAATGGGAAGAAGAACTAAAGAGCCTCTTGATGAAAGTGAAAGAGAAGATTGAAAAAGTTGGTTTAAAACTGAACATTCAGAAAAGTAAGATCATGGCATCCAACTCATCACTACATGGCAAATAGATGGGTAAACAAAGGAAACAGTGACAGACTTTGTTTTCTTGGGCTCCAAAATCACTGCAGATGGTGACTGAAGCCATGAAATTAAAAGACACTTGCTCCTTGGAAGAAAAGCTATGGCCAACCTAGACAGCATATTAAAAAGAAGAGATATTACTTTGGCAACAAAGGTCCATCTAGTCAAAGCTATGGTTTTTCCAGTAGTCATGTATGGATGTGAGGGTTGGACTATAAAGAAAGCTGAACACCAAAGAATTGATGCTTTTGAATTGTTATGTTGAAGAAGACTCTTGAGAGTCCTTTGGACTGCAGCAAGATCCAACTAGTCAATTCTAAAGAAATCAGCCCTGAATATGTATTGGAAGTACTGATGCTGAATCTGAAACTCCAACGCTTTGGCCATCTGATGCGAGGAATTGACTCATTGGAAAAGACCCTGATGCTGGGAAAGATTGAAGGCATGAGGAAAAGGGGACGACAGAGCATGAGATGGTCGGATGGCATCACCGACTTGATGGACATAAGTTTGAGCAAACTCCAGGTGTTGGTGATGGACAGGGAGCTTGGTGTGCCTCAGTCCATGGGGTCGCAAAGAGTTGGACATGACTGAGTGACTTAACTGATTGACTGACTGAGAAGTCTTATCCCCAGAAACTTAATTTTAGGAGTGTTCATTAGAATGACACTCATTTGTAATCCTGAATAGGTATCTGAGATCTCCAAGGGGCTCACAGGTATATTGAATGTCCTCTTCTTTTCTCTACCATGGCTTGACTCATGAGTAGTGAATCCAGTAGCCGTGTCCTGTAACCTTGACTGTTTTGTAGTAAAAAGTATTATAGAGTAGGGGCTCTTCCATGTGGGTTGGAGTTGAGTGTTTGGGGACCCATCTTCCAGAATTTAGTTAGGACTTGTGTCTCTGGAACACATAGTGGTGCCTCTTTAGAATCGTTTGGATCCTAATTGACACCCCACAATCATATATCCTGTTGGAATTGCCCAATGGCCATGGTATAAGACCAAAGGGTCTGAGCCTCTGGATCTAGGAAGAGATCATTGACATAAATAAAAGGTCTCCCAAATACCATCTCATAAGGACTAAGATCAACCTGTTCCTTAGTTGCAATACAGGTATGGAGGAGAGCTATTGGTAAAGCCTCCTTCCATCCCAGGGAGGTCTCCTGGGTTATCTTTTTTTTTTTTTTTTTAATTTTATTTTATTTTTAAACTTTACATGATTGTATTAGTTTTGCCAAATATAAAAATGAATCCACCACAGCTATACATGTGTTCCCCATCCTGAACCCTCCTCCCTCCTCCCTCCCCATACCATCCCTCTGGGTCGTCCCAGTGCACTAGCCCCAAGCATCCAGTATCGTGCATCGAACCTGGACTGGCAACTCGTTTCTTACATGATATTTTACATGTTTCCATGTCATTCTCCCAAATCTTCCCACCCTCTCCCTCTCCCACAGAGTCCATAAGACTGTTCTATACATCAGTGTCTCTTTTGCTGTCTCGTACACCGGGTTATTGTTACCATCTTTCTAAATTCCATATATATGCGTTAGTATACTGTATTGGTGTTTTTCCTTCTGACTTACTTCACTCTGTATAATAGACTCCAGTTTCATCCATCTCATTAGAACTGATTCAAATGTATTCTTTTTAATGGCTGAGTAATACTCCATTGTGTATATGTACCACAGCTTTCTTATCCATTCATCTGCTGATGGACATCTAGCTTGCTTCCATGTCCTGGCTATTATAAACAGTGCTGCGATGAACATTGGGGTACACGTGTCTCTTTCCCTTCTGGTTTCCTCAGTGTGTATGCCCAGCAGTGGGATTGCTGGATCATAAGGCAGTTCTATTTGCAGTTTTTTAAGGAATCTCCGCACTGTTCTCCATAGTGGCTGTACTAGTTTGCATTCCCACCAACAGTGTAAGAGGGTTCCCTTTTCTCCACACCCTCTCCAGCATTTATTGCTTGTAGACTTTTGGATCGCAGCCATTCTGACTGGTGTGAAATGGTACCTCATAGTGGTTTTGATTTGCATTTCTCTGATAATGAGTGATGTTGAGCATCTTTTCATGTGTTTGTTAGCCATCTGTATGTCTTCTTTGGAGAAATGTCTGTTTAGTTCTTTGGCCCATTTTTTGATTGGGTCGTTTATTTTTCTGGAGTTGAGCTGTAGGAGTTGCTTGTATATTTTTGAGATTAGTTGTTTGTCAGTTGCTTCATTTGCTATTATTTTCTCCCATTCTGAAGGCTGCCTTTTCACCTTGCTAATAGTTTCCTTTGATGTGCAGAAGCTTTTAAGTTTAATTAGGTCCCATTTGTTTATTTTTGCTTTTATTTCCAATATTCTGGGAGGTGGGTCATAGAGGATCCTGCTGTGATGTATGTCGGAGAGTGTTTTGCCTATGTTCTCCTCTAGGAGTTTTATAGTTTCTGGTCTTACGTTTAGATCTTTAATCCATTTTGAGTTTATTTTTGTGTATGGTGTTAGAAAGTGTTCTAGTTTCATTCTTTTACAAGTGGTTGACCAGGTTTCCCAGCACCACTTGTTAAAGAGATTGTCTTTAATCCATTGTATATTCTTGCCTCCTTTGTCAAAGATAAGATGTCCATATGTGCATGGATTTATCTCTGGGCTTTCTATTTTGTTCCATTGATCTATATTTCTGTCTTTGTGCCAGGACCATACTGTCTTGATAACTGTGGCTTTGTAGTAGAGCCTGAAGTCAGGTAGGTTGATTCCTCCAGTTCCATTTTTCTTTCTCAAGATTGCTTTGGCTATTCGAGGTTTTTTGTATTTCCATACAAATTGTGAAATTATTTGTTCTAGCTCTGTGAAGAATACTGTTGGTAGCTTGATAGGGATTGCATTGAATCTATAAATTGCTTTGGGTAGTATACTCATTTTCACTATATTGATTCTTTCAATCCATGAACATGGTATATTTCTCCATCTATTAGTGTCCTCTTTGATTTCTTTCACCAGTGTTTTATAGTTTTCTATATATAGGTCTTTAGTTTCTTTAGGTAGATATATTCCTAAGTATTTTATTCTGTCCGTTGCAATGGTGAATGGAATTGTTTCCTTAATTTCTCTTTCTGTTTTCTCATTATTAGTGTATAGGAATGCAAGGGATTTCTGTGTGTTGATTTTATATTCTGCAACTTTACTATAGTCATTGATTATTTCCAGTAATTTTCTGGTGGAATCTTTAGGGTTTTCTATGTAGAGGATCATGTCATCTGCAAATAGTGAGAGTTTTACTTCTTCTTTTCCAATTTGGATTCCTTTTATTTCTTTTTCTGCTCTGATTGCTGTGGCCAAAACTTCCAAAACTATGTTGAATGGTAATGGTGAAAGTGGGCACCCTTGTCTTGTTCCTGACTTTAGAGGAAATGCTTTCAATTTTTCACCATTGAGGATAATGTTTGCTGTGGGTTTGTCATATATAGCTTTTATTATGTTGAGGTATGTTCCTTCTATTCCTGCTTTCTGGAGAGTTTTTATCATAAATGGATGTTGAATTTTGTCAAAGGCTTTCTCTGCATCTATTGAGATAATCATATGGTTTTTATTTTTCAATTTGTTAATGTGGTGTATTACATTGATTGATTTGCGGATATTGAAGAATCCTTGCATCCCTGGGATAAAGCCCACTTGATCATGGTGTATGATCTTTTTAATATGTTGTTGGATTCTGATTGCTAGAATTTTGTTAAGGATTTTTGCATCTATGTTCATCAGTGATATTGGCCTGTAGTTTTCTTTTTTTGTGGGATCTTTGTCAGGTTTTGGTATTAGGGTGATGGTGGCCTCATAGAATGAGTTTGGAAGTTTACCTTCCTCTGCAATTTTTTGGAAGAGTTTGAGCAGGATAGGTGTTAGCTCTTCTCTAAATTTTTGGTAGAATTCAGCTGTGAAGCCGTCTGGACCTGGGCTTTTGTTTGCTGGAAGGTTTTTGATTACAGTTTCAATTTCTGTGCTTGTGATGGGTCTGTTAAGATTTTCTATTTCTTCCTGGTCGAGTTTTGGAAAGTTGTACTTTTCTAAGAATTTGTCCATTTCTTCCACGTTGTCCATTTTATTGGCATATAATTGTTGAGAGTAGTCTCTTATGATCCTTTGTATTTCTGTGTTGTCTGTTGTGATCTCTCCATTTTCGTTTCTAATTTTGTTGATTTGATTTTTCTCCCTTTGTTTCTTGATGAGTCTTGCTAATGGTTTGTCAACTTTATTTATCCTTTCAAAGAACCAGCTTTTGGTTTTGTTGATTTTTGCTATGGTCTCTTTTGTTTCTTTCGCATTTATTTCTGCTCTTAATACAGATTTTTAGAATTGGTTGGCTCTTTATACTTTTCCTGAAGGCTGAGGGCTCCAGGTACAATGGAGATAATAAGCAATGCCCAATGCTTTAGAGACCCCTTGGGTAACCTTACAAGTAAATGATGTTCCATCATCATTTTGCAATGACCTGGGTAGACCAAATCTCAGAATGATTTCATGGAGCAGTTTTTTGCCACATCTTCAGCCTTCTCAGTCTGGGTGGGAAAGCCTTCAATCCATCCTGTGAATGTGTCAATAATGACTAATAGGCATTTATACCCTTGAGAAACTGGCATCTGGATGAAGTCCTCTCCTGGGTAGGTCCCATGCTTTTGGATGGGCTTGGCCAGCTGGGGTCTTCAAGCCCCTTGGGGGTTGTTTAATTGGCAAGTGGAACAAGAGGAGACCATTTGCCTTATAGTCATTTGGAGGCCTGTGCCTCTGAAGGACCTTTCTAGTAATATTGGAGGACCTTTTCCCCTAAATGAGTGGTGACATGTAAGGAGCTAACCACTTCCATCGGACGCTCCCAGGCAGAGAAAGTAGACCCTCCTTTTGGAAACACCCCATATGGTCTTCTTGAAAGCCCTCACTCTCAGCTTTAAGAGTCTTACCTTTCATATATGAAGGAGTTCCTGGCAAATTAGTCTGTGGAACTAAGGTGGCAACCCCTATTAGGTCATTGTTCTGTAATGCTGCTCTCTTAGCTGCCTGATTGGCTGCTTGGTTCCCTTGTGCCACTTCTGTGCTCCCTTTTTGGTGTCCTTTACAATGGGTGACTGCAAGCTCAGTGGGCAGATAGACCCCCTCCAAATGCCTAAGGATTTGATTGCCATACTTCATTGGAGACCCTTGGGTGGTCAGGTGGCCTCTTCCTTTCCAAATAGCAGCATGTGAATGTAGCACCAGAAAGGCATACTTGGAATCAGTGTAAATGGCTACTCTTTTTCCTTTTCTCAGCTCTAAAGCTTGAGTCAGGGCTATGAGTTCAGCTAATTGGGCTGAAGTACCTGGTGGCAAAGGTTTAGCCTCTATGGTCTCAAAATTGGAGACTACTGCATATCTGGCTCTTTTTCCATCCAAGACAAAGCTGCTTTCATCAGTGTACCATATTTCCTCAGGATTAGTCAGAGGATCTTCTGACAATCCCTCCTGGGTTTTTGTCCAGCGGTCCAAGGTTTCTAGGTAATACTGAAGGGAGAGAGCCCTTGTGGGTAGGCAGGAGGGCAGCTGGGTTAAGAACCTCACAAGGGGATATAGTCAGGTCTGGATTTTCCATTAGCATTACTTGATATCTGAGGATCCTTTGATCAGACATCCATAAGTGGCCTCTCCCATTCAGGAGTTGTTTCACTTGGTGGCTGATAAAAATAGTTAGTTTGCCCCCAAGAGAGAGTTTTAAAGCATTTTCTATCAGGACTGCAATAGCTGCAAGATTTTGAAGGCAGGGAAAAATCTCTTCCCGATAAGGCAGTAGGACACTAAGGGACCACCAGAAACTTGTGGGAAAATACTTGTCCATCCCAGCAACAAAGTGCTCAAGTGAATCTTTCTGTAACTGTTTTTCTGTAGCACCCAAAATGGTACAGGTTTGGGAGGAGAAAGCTCCAGAGTAGGAGGTCACCACAGAGTAGGTAGCCCCTGTGTCAACCAAGAAATTCTTCTAACTACCTGCCACATCTTGCTGCACCCTTGTCTCCAGCCCTGTGATGGTTATCTGTGACAGGTGGGCTGGCTGGAGTAGGCCGCTTCAGTCCTGTTAAACCATTGTGAGGGAAGGCTTGGCACTTGACCTTGAGGCTCTTGGGTCCCCAGGGCAGAGTGCCATCCAATGTCCCAATTGATGGCATTTAGATGCTGAAGCTGAAACTCCAATACTTTGGCCACCTCATGCAAAGAGTTGACTCATTGGAAAAGACTTTGATGCTGGGAGGGGTTGAGGGCAGGAGGAGAAGGGGACGACAGAGGATGAGATGGCTGGATGGCATCACCGACTCAATGGATGTGAATTTGAGTGAACTCTGGGAATTGGTGATGGACAGGGAGGCCTGGCGTTCTGCAATTCATGGGGTTGCAGAGTCGGACATGACTGAGCTACTGAACTGAACTGAACTGAACTGAACTGTAGCTAGTCGTTTTAGGAGACTTGTCATGGGTTGGGCACTCTTTGGCCCAATGTCCCACCTGTCTACAGATTAGGCATTTGCCTCCTCCCTTGTCCCTCAAGGACTCAGGGTTTGCCATTGGGCTTCCCTGCATGGTGGACAGCATTTTGGCATGTCCTGTCTCTTTCCTTTTCTCCCTTTCCTGGGCCTTGGCCTCCCTCTCTTGTTCTCTGTTATAAAAGGTACTGGTGGCTGTCTGGACCATTTCATATAAAGGGGCAGCAGGGTCCTGCTGCTGTAGCTGTTGTAGCTTTTTCCTGATGTCTGATGCACACTGGGACAGGAATTTGTCCTTTAAAATCACCTATCCCTCGTAAGAGTCTAAGTCCAGATTGGTAAACTTTTGGAAGGCCTCTTTTAGCCTGTCCAGAAAGGAAACGGGGTTCTTATAGAGCTCCTGAGCTATTGCTGAGACCGGGCACAGTTCCACAACTAATAGTCTTCCTTCTATTTTTATGGGTGGATTTCCTTAGGGGTGAGTCTTTCTGAAGCTTATCCTACCCAGTACTGTTGCAACCTGAGAGCCAGCCATCCCTGGGTCAGGGAGCAGATCCCCAGGAAGGTTAAGGCACGACAGCCTCCTGGAGACTGAATCCCTGGGCAGGCAAAGGCAGCTCAGACACCTGAGAATTGGGTCCGTGGGTATGTCAAGGCATATCAACCTCCTGGGACCCCTGGACTTGCGGATCCCTGAGTAGGTTGTGGCGTGACAACCTCCCAGGGACCAGGTCCCTAGGCAGGTCAAGGCACGTCGACCTCCTGGGACCCCTGGGCTGGAGTTAGGTGTCCCCAAGGTCTCCAGTGTGACTAGTGCTGGGTAGGATTAAGGAATTGTAATTTTAACTCATTGCCAGTTTGTCCACTGTGGAAAGGAATAGATACCATGATGTAAAGCAATCCAAGCCTGTGCCTTGAGACTGGGAACCTGGTGAAACAGCCAATAAGCCTTATCCTTTTAATGCTCTGAGGGAATGTAAGTCACAGATTTCTTCCTCTACTCCTTCACAGGAGCAGTTTAGGGTGTTTCCAATGGTAAATATTTCATTGTCATAGACCCACTTTAGGCAATAACAGAAGTAATGACAAAGGAGTGGGTTATCTGATCCTGTTAGGGGCATTAAGAATATTTTAATAATAAGCGGGGTGGAGTGATGTTACTTAAAAAGGGGCAGGGTCCTGGTTGTCGGAGTTAGTAAGGGGCTTAAGAACAAATTGATAATAAGCAACAGACCATATGTTCCATAAAAGTGGAGTGGAGATTTGATCCGGGGGTATGTTTGTAACTTTAGGAGAAGGGTGGTAAGGGTTTGCGCCCAAAAAGCCTGCAGGGCTAACTCCCAAGGTGGCAAACATTATCTCTGGAAGCCCAATTACCCTTGAAGGGATGCCACCAACAGATCGACTTCTAGCAGGCATTGTGTACCTGTCACCCACCATAGCAGCTTCACTGAGAGATGCTGTTGTTGCACATGTTGTAGGAAACATGGAAGATGAAGGCCTGAATAGCTAGAGGGATTGGATATTATGCAGTATTTCCCTCCCAGGGGCCAACTATATTCTGGTTGCCCCTCCAGAAGATTGTACAGGCAACACTGTGGGCCCGGACAGGGCTTAGGAAAAGAGCATAAGACAGGAGGGAAGAGGGCAGGGCATAACTTTTGAAAGAATGACATAGCCCAGGGGCATAACATAAACCAGTTAAAATCAGATGGATCCAAGATGACAGACAAGTCAAATTTAACTAAACCTTGATTCTCAATCTGCAAGCTAAATTACACACCCAGAGGCTCCAGGACCATTCCAAGACACTATCAAAAGACCAAGGAATGGGTGATTCCCCAATTGTTGGAATGATCCTCCAACTCATTAGCATATGAAATCACCAACCCATAAAAATTTAACCACACTGCATTTCTTGGCTGCAGCACTCATACTTACTCTCTGTGATGGCCTATACCCTATGGAATGTGCTTCTCTCTGAATCTGAACAATCTACCTCTTATCTATCGTTGTGTCTCTCACTGAATTTTTTGTAATGAGACATCAAGAACCTGGGCTTCATTAGGTCTTGAAACCAGGCCCTGTGGTTTTTGGCCTGGCTCAAGTCCCAGTTGGACACGACTGAGTAACTAAGCATAGCACAGAGTCCCTGCCACATGGGTTTGAGTCTCAATCTTAGGTAAACAGTTTGAAACACAACTTTTCCCCTTCAGGAAAGATGATGACATGCCCAATACTCTGTAAGCAATGACATAGATGAAGAGAGGAGCTGAAGAATGGGAGGAAAAAGCAGTGGGAAAAATGCGCTGAGGAATCCCCTTCATAACCTGTCAGAAAATCTGCTAAATATTTGACCTATGCTCACAGTTTTCATTGGCCTGATCCTTGGCACAAAGAAGATTAAGGACAGAAGAACCCTCACCAGTTTGTCAACAGATACTAAGGCACAGCAGATAGTAGAGCCTTCGGGACACACTGGGGAGTAGCCCCTGCCAAAGTCTCTCAGTTGCACACACTGCCACTCACCTCTTCACAAGGGGTTTGAGGAAATAAGAAATGAGAGATTGTAAAGGAGTTAAGATTTTGTTAGCCACATGTCCTTCCAGCCATAGGAGTGAGGACCTCTTACCTTAACAGAGGTCTTCTGGAATCTGAGACAGACACGTGAGCCACTGAGTTTGTTTTTGCTGTCCCAGTTTCTAGCATGCTGGGCTTCTTATCACTTCCACTGCACTGGGTTTTCTTTGCATTCAGCTTCTGCCACAGGAGCGTTCATTGAGTTGGGCTTCTGCTGTGCTTGGTCTCTGCCTCGTTGGGGCTGAACTGAGGTTTCAGCCAGGTTAAATTCAAGAAGCAGCACCAGAGATGTTGGGGGAATGTGTAATTTCCTCAATTCTGTCTTGCTGCAGCAAAAATTTGAAGCGGCAGACCTGTGTTACAGCTCGGTTACAGCTCAGGGTAAAAGCTGGACTGGTGTTACAGCTTGGTTGAAGCTCAGTTTTATTTGGCAAGCAAAGGAAAATACATTCTTGAGGCATGAGGGAGGGCCGACCCAAAAGGAGTGAGAGCTCAATTTTGGTTACTCTCTTTATGTTTTTTCTCTTCCTCCTGAGCCTGCCCTATGTAGCCCTATGTAAAACGGGCTAGCCAGGAGGGCTGAGGTTCTCACTCTGGTCTTCGGACGTTCCTTTGTTCTATTTTCTTTTTTAAAAATTTTATTTTATTTTTAAACCTTACAATATTGTATTGGTTCTGCCATACATTGAAATGAATCCGCCACAGGCATACATGTGTTCCCCATCCTGAACCCTCCTCCCTCCTCCCTCCCCATACCATCCCTCTGGGTCGTCCCAGTGCACCAGCTCCAAGCATCCAGTATCATGCATTGAACCTGGACTGATGACTCGTTTCATATATGATACCTTTGTTCTATTTTCACAGGCTTTTCCCTTTCTTCTGACTTGTAGCCACCGCTATTTTCGACTCCTTTTTCCTATTCTAACTACCTAACACTTTGCACCTGACACAAAAGTGAAAACCTTTGGTGAGAGTCTGATAATTTGACTTTTGACTCTATTTCACCTTAAAACTATGACCAAGACAAAGGCATTTTACTGGGAAACGTGAAAGCCTTTATCTATAAAATGTTATTAAAGATACTGATTCCAGAAGACTGTTAAGCTGCCTAAATGAGATAGGTCTGCAAATGACTTTTATGGGGCTTTTAAATAATGATAACAACTGACACTTATTGAGGATTACTGTGTACTAGATGCTGTTCTGATTTATCTATATGCAAATAAAACATTTATTTTTAACATCAGTTTGAAGCACATACCTCACTCAACTAGAAGGTATTTTAGTGGAAATTGATAAGGCCAGATAGGATATGTAATAACACAATACACATGCAAAATGTTGCATGTAACAATGATGTAATAATTCATGGCAGCCATATAACCACCTCTGAACTTGATACACAAAATATTACTAGTAGTTCCCAATGTGTTTTTCCTCATTCCAGCCTCCTTCCCTGCATCCAGAGTTAACTAATAACTTGGATTGGGGTGGTCATTCCTTTGCTTTTAACTTTATGGTTTCTCACATTCAGTGGGCTGCCATCTATGGGGTTGCACAGAGTCGGACACAAGTTATCTATCTACTATCTAGCTATCTAACTGCCCTATCTACTTATTCCATCTCCCCCACATTTGAGCTAAGTTAATCTTGAATTCTGTATTCATTTTTTCCTTCGTTTCAACTTAATACATTTTTTACTTCTATAGTTATTGCCAAAAAGCATTTGTATATGCTTACATACACATATTTACACAAATTTTAGTTTTTCATTGAGTTTTCAACTATAGGAACAAAGTATTTATTGTATATGGGCTTCCCAGTTAAAGAACCTGGCTGCCAATGCAGATTTGATCCTTTGTTAGGGCAAATCTCCTGGAGTAGGAAATGGTGGTCCACTCCAGTAATCTTGCCTGGAAAATCCCATGGACAGAGGACTCTGGGGGGCTGCAGTCCAAGGCTTCTCAAAGAGTTGGACATGACTGAGCACACACACACACATTTATTGTATATAATGTTGTGGAACTTGTTTTGCAGATTCACTCATAATGTTACATGCTACTTTCAGGCATTTTTAATGGCTACATAGTATTTATTGTGTGAATACAACAGTTTTTTCATCCATTATCTCATTAATAGACAATTTTTATCATTCTCTGGTATTAGCAACTGTCAAAATAGCTATTGTTAACTTTCTTTTGTCATAAGGTAAGCCAGAGAGTAAAGAACTGGATAATAAGGTAAAGAAGAATTCAATCTTACAAAATAATATGACATGTCATCTGCAGAATAATAGTACTAGTTCACTATCATAGTCAATATAGCATCAGTTTTATGGATTATTATATTATTATTCTCCACAATTCTTGGTACCATTACACTCTTCAAATTTATTAATTTGCTATTTAGGTTAAAATTATCACTCTGTAAGGTCATGTATTGTATTCCAAATTAATAATGACATGAATATGTCTCCCTGGATTTTTAGCAACCAGGAGTGTAACAGACTGAAAAATTGTTAAAGAGGTGGGAATACCAGACCACCTTACCTGTCTCCTGAGGAACCTGTATGAAGGTCAAGAAGAAAAAGTTAGAGCGAGACATGGAACAACAGACTGATTCAAAATTGGGAAAGGAGTACAAGGCTGTATATTGTTACCTTGCTTATTTGACTTATATGCAGAGCACGTCATGCAAAATGCTGGGCTGGATAAATCACAAGCTGGAATCAACATTGCCAGGAGAAATATCAACAACCTCACATATGCAGATGATACCACTCTAATGGCAGAAAGTAAAGAGGAACTAAAAATCCTCTTGATGAGAGTGAAAAAGGAGAGTAAAAAAGTTGGCTTAAAACTCAACATTCTAAGATCATGGATAGATCATGGATAAACTAAGATCACGACCAATAGAAGGGGAAAAAGTGGAAGCAGTGACAGATTTTCTTTCCTTGGACTCCAAGATTACTGCTGGTAGTGACTGCAGCCACTAAATTAAAAGATGCTTGCTCCTTGGAATGAAAACTATGACAAACCTAGGCAACCTATTAAAAAGCAGAGACATCACTTTGTCAACAAAGGTCCATATAGTCAGAGACATGATTTTTTTCCAGTAGCCATATACAGATGTGAGAGTTGGACCAGGAAGAGGGCTGAGCACCAAAGAATTAATGTTTTTGCTGTGGTGATAGAGAAGACTCTTCAGAGTCCCTTGACAGCAAGGAGCTCAAACCAGTCAGTCCTAAAGGAAATCAACCCTGAAATTCATTGGAAGGACTGATGCTGAAGTTGAAGCTCCAATACTCAGGCCACCAGATATGAAGAGTCAACTCATTGGAAAAGAGGCTGATGCTGGGAAAGATTGAAGGCAAAAGGAGAAGGGGAAACAGGATGGGATGGTTGGATAACATCACTGACTCAGTGTACATGAGTTTGAGCAAACTCCAGCAGTTAGTGGAGGGCAGTGGAGCCTTGTGTGCCGCAGTTTATGGGGTTGCAAAGTGTCAGACAAGACTTATCAATTGAACAACAACAACAAAATGATCATGTTTTGCATTTCCAAATTCATGATGATATCAATAGCTCTCCCTAGGTTTATTAGTATTATACGATTCCATTTCACTGACAGGTATTAAACCATTTTTCTACTGAAATGTCTGTGTTCTTTTTATTGATTTATAGATTTTTAAAACACATTTCTGATACCAGTCATTTATCAATTTATGTACTGAGAATTTCTTCTCTTTGTCTGTATCATGTTTTCTCATTATTGTCTTTTGAAGCAAACATATTTTAATAAGTTACATGGATTTTTTTTCCTGAGCAATGTTCTTTGTGTTTTACTTTTTATTTTATATTTATTTATTTTTTGCCACACATCATGGCATGTAGGATCTAGTTCCCTGACCAGAAATGGAACAGTGGAAGTGCAGAGTCTTAACCAATGGACAATGAGGGAAGTCCCTTCTTTGCATCTTAGATTTATCTTTAACTCAAGTTTTAATAAGATTGTCACATTTTATTTTCTCCCTTTAAACAATTAAGTCTTTGCTATATTTATTATTATTATTGCTATATATATATTATTATTATTCATACACTTCATGGGGTTCTCAAGGCAAGAATACTGGAATGGTTTGCCATTCCCTCCTCCAGTGGACCATGTTTTGTCAGAACTCTCCACTGTGACCCTTCTGTCTTGGATGGACCTGCATGGCATGACTCATAGCTTCACTGTGTTACGGTTGTGAGAGTTGGACCATAAAGAAGGCTGAGCGCAAAAGAATGGATACTTTCAAGCTCTGGTGCTGGAGAAGACTCTTGAGAGTCCTTTGGACAGCAAGATCAAACCAGTCAATCCTGAAAGAAATCAATCCTGAATATTCATTGGAAGGACTGATGCTGAAGCTGAAGCTCCAGTATTTTGGCCACTTGATGCTGGAAATGATTGAGGGTAGGAGAAGGGGGTGACAGAGGATGAGATGGTTGAATGAC
Organism: Bos taurus; assembly: GCF_002263795.3. Lineage (NCBI taxonomy): Eukaryota > Metazoa > Chordata > Mammalia > Artiodactyla > Bovidae > Bos > Bos taurus. The sequence continues at coordinate 11,870,228 of NC_037355.1, read as the reverse complement.
ATCACCAACTCAATGGACATGAGTTTGAGCAAGCTCCAGGAGTTGGTGCAGGACATAGAAGTCTAGTGTGCTGCAGTCCATGGGGTTGCAAAGAGTTGAACATGACTGACTGACCAATATATTTGGTTACTGCATAATATGTTGAGTAATATGCCCCCAGTCGAACATTTCCCATATTGATAATAATTTTTTTCTAGTTCATTGTTGAGTAGTCACTTATTTTCTTGCTGGTCTAGTATGGTATCTGCAACATTTACTACAGTTTTACACATGTGCAAATCTGTTTCTCTGTTCTGTATTCCACTTGTCAATTTGTATGTCTCTGTGACAGTACCAAATTCTTCATGATGACAATCTCAGAATAAGTCTGGACATCTGGTAGGGCAAGTCTTTGATTTTCATTTACTTCCTTCTTCTTTTTAAAAATAACCTCATTATTTTTTTAAGTTTTTTTTTTTTCTTGTGGACTATTTTTAAAGTCTTTATTGACTTTGTTACAATGTTTCTTATATTTTATGCTTTGGGTTTTGACCATGAGGTATATGAGATTTCAGTTCTCCAACCAGAGATTAAACCTGTGCCCATGCATTGGAAAAAGTCTTAATCACTGGACTGCCAGTGAAGTCCCTGATTTTAATTTTCAAAAGTGTCCTAGCTATCCTTCCTTAACTTGACCAATTAATTTTTTAAGAATCATATTACATTTTACAAAAATATGTGTTGGAATTTTTAACGTAATTGTACTGAGTCTATAGATTAACTTGGAAGAATTAAAATCTACAAAAATCCATTCTTTCTATTCATACACACTGCAAATCTCTCTATCTCTTTTCACAAGTGTGTGAAGGTTTCCTGTAGAAGCTTTGCACTTCTTTTGCTAAATTCATTCCTAGATATTTAGCATTTGTCCATACAATCATAAGTTGCTTTCTTTTATATTTGAGTTATTTGCTAATGGTGTATAAAAAGACTTATGACTATTGGTCTTGTATACAACCATAATTATGGTTTTTTATTTTAGCAAAATGGAGACAAAATTACCATTTTAACTATTTTTAAGTGTATAGCTCAATAGCATTAAGTGCATTCACATTGTGTACAGCCATCACCACCAGACATCTCCAGAATATTTTCATCTTCCCACACTGAATCTCCACATCAATTAAACACCAATTTCCCACTCTCCTTCCTTCCAACTTCTGGCAACCATTATTCACTTTCTGTCTCTATGAATTTGACTATTCTACATGTTTCATATAAGTGGAATATTACAACATTTGACCTTCTGTCACTGATTCATTTCACCTAGTAGAACATTTTCAGAGTTTATCTATGATGAAGCTTGTGTCTTAATGCTCTGCCTTTTTTGCTGTTGTTCAGTTACTCAATCATGTCTAACTCTTTGCAACCCCATGGATTGCAGCACACCAGGCTTTTCTGTCCTTCACCATCTCCTGAATTTCACTCAGACTCATGTCCATTGAGTCGGTGGTGCCATCCAACCATCTTAATTCTCTGTTGTCTGCTTCTCCTGCCTTCAATCTTTCCCAGAATCAGGGTCTTTTCCAATGAGATGACTCTTCACATCAGGTGGCCAAAATATTGGAGCTTCAGCTTCAGTATCAGTCCTTCCAACGAATATTCAGGGTTGATTTCCTTTAGGATTGACTGGTTTGATCTCCTTGCTATCCAAGGGGATCTCAAGAGTCTTCTCTAGCACCAGAGTTTGAAAACATCAGTTCTTCAGTGCTCAGTCTTTTTAATGGTGCAGCTCTTACATCTGTACATGACTATCAGAAAAACCATAGCTTTGACTATAGGGACCTTTGTAGGCAAAGTAATATCTCTGCTTTTTAACACATTTCCCTTTTTAAGGCTAAATAATATCCCATTGTGTGTGTGTGTGTACCTTATTTTGTTTATTTATTCATCCATAAATGGACTTTTGAGTTGCTTCCATCATTTGGCTATTGAGAATAAAGCTACAATGAATACAGATGTACAAATCTCTGTTTTAGTCACTGTTTTCAACTGTGTTAGGTATATATAAGTGGAATTGCTGCATCATATGGTAATCCTATGTTTAATTTTGTTGAAGAAATGTCATACTGTTTCCCATACTGGCTTCACCAATTTCATTTACCATTTTGTATTTACATTAATGATTCCTAAGTATTAATAACATTTTCTTTCTTATAATGCCTCTGTTTTATTTTGGTAAGAGAGCAATACTGGTTTCATAAAATGAATTAGTATTTCCTCTATTTTTAGTTTTCTGGAAGAGTTTGTATACAAATGTGCATTCTATATTTAATCAATGAAACATTGTACATGTTTATTAAAGTTTGTTATACATGTTAAACAAATCACTTGGATGCATACTGAATTTCTCTCTTTTATTCAATAGTAATTGAGATTGCTAACCTAAAATATTCTATTATGGCTGTGAAGTTTTCTATTATCATTCTTATTCTGTCAGTATTTACTTCTTGAGCTTGTAGGTCATATTATTGATTACTGGTGAGGTACTGAGAGAGACTGTTGAGGAACTAAGCCTTCTATTAGCACATGGTTTTGTTTATCTCTAACAATGTTTTGCTATACACTTATTTCAATTGATACTAATCAGGAACCGTATGAAATAAAAGTTGCTAATGTTTTAATTTTTAAACTTAAATGTCCTTATGCTTTAAGAATGCCTCCTGTAAATAACATGTAACTGGATTTTTTGAAAAGTCATTATGACAGTGTGATATTTATTGGAGATTATTGATTTTAACTATTGCTAAACTTGGATTTATTTCTACCATCATAATTGTGTACTCAATCATTACACTTTTCCTGTATTTCTTTTTCCTCTATACCCTTTCTTTTCATTATTTATCACTTTTTCTTTTCTTTTAGTTTGGCCTGTACTGTTTTGAAAATTGTACACACTATGTCTAATCTTTTAGGGAGCACTTTAGACAGCTCAAGAAAACAAGGAGAGGAGAACTTTTAAAGCATTATCACTCTCTGTGTGAGATATCTGCCATTTTCTATCTTGATTTTTTTCAACCCCACAATATTCAGAGTGATTGTTTTTATTGTTTTATTTAGAATTTTTGAGTAGATTTACACACAAATATAATTTTATCATTCCTTTTTCATCTGATGCCTTCTTTTTGGAAACTTTTTCTTCTTTTAAAGTTCATCCTTTAAAAATTCTTGTTTTGAGGGTGTGTAGTTAATATCTCTTGAGTTTTATTTGTATAATATTGCCATCACCTTATCCTCATTTTAGAAAGATAATTTCTCTGGATATGTAATTATATCCAGGTGAATTGCTTGTTTTTCTCTCTGAATGTTGAAGAACTTATTTTAATGTCTTTGCATCTATTATTTCCATCAGTCAAGTAATCATTCATTTACTGAAAATCTGCCCTTTATCTTTGATGTCAAAGTCTTCTACTTGTTGTCAATGTGTTTCAATTTTACTTCTTCAAATTCAACATTTTTTTTTAATTCATTAGTCTTCCTCCAGTCAGTTGGAGGATTTATGTTTTTCATCAGTTCTAAAATTTCTTTTTAGTTATTATTTCTTTTTTCCCAGACCTACTTCTAAATCTTTGTTTAGATGAATTTTGATTATTATTATTTTATTCTATAAATCTATAAGCCTCAATTTTATATTTTTTATCTCTGTGTGCTGAATTCAGAGTTATTTCTTAAGGTATATTTTCAAATATATTTTATCATTGTCTTCTTGAACTATATCTAGTGTTTAATACACTTACTGTATTTTTAATTTCATTTATGCATTTTTAAATTTTTGACAGTTCATATTAGTACTTTTACAAATCAACCTGGTCAGTTTTTATATTATTATTTTCATGTTTTTAATTCTCTATGTATTTCAAAATAGTAATTGTAATTTATTTTATATTCTCTCTAAAAATACTACTATAGGTGTACCTTGGAGATATTGAGGATTCAGTTCCAAATCACTAAAATGAAGTGAATATCACAATAAAGTGAGTCACACAGATTTTCTGGTTTCCCAGGACATATGAAAGCTATTTATGCTACACTGTAGTCTGTTAAGTGTACAATAGCTTTATGCCTATAAAAGCAATGTACGTACTTTAATTAAAAAATAATACCATTGGAAAAATAGCACCAATAGGCTTGCCCATGAAAGGTTGCCAAAAAACTTCAATTGTGTAAAAAATATAATACCCACAAAGTGCAACAAAGTGAAGCACAATAAAATGAAGAATGCCTGTTTTTACAAGTTTTTGGAAGTGATTCTGCTGATTTATTTTCTGTTGACTCATTTGCATTGTTTTTTGTTTTCTAACATTTTCAGTGATTTTTGAGTCTGAGCTTATTTTTTCTTTGACTTCAACTTTGGGAAATCTTTGAGATCTGTACTTCAATTGAATTCCTCCACAGAGACTTTTTGCTGGTTTTGCCAGATGTTTAGTAGCATATTTAATGCAAATTGTGAATTTAGAGTCTCAATAAGTAGTATGAATATGGCCTCAATCCCATGATTGATTAAGGCTTCTTAAGTGAGAATTTTCTTCGCTTAGAAATAAGGTTGGGAAAGAGGCCATTTTCCATATCATACATCCTTGTTTTGTACAAATGGAAATGAGAGGAAGATATTATCCTTTGCTGTCTCAGTCTTACCCAGTGGACATCTAAGTTTCCACTTTGCTCAGCCCAGGCTTTGTCTCCTCTCTCACAGGTATGTAAACCTTAATACTCAAACATCAAAATGCTTTGGTTTGCCACATGCACTTAGGACAAACATTTGCCATAGATCTCCTAACCTCTGTGGTATTGCCCTTTATTGTATTTCTGATAACTGATTTATATTTACTTTAAATTCCACTCACTTATGCATTGTAAAACTTAAAAAAAAATTATCTAACATTTTTAGGAGATGTTTCTTTAAATGTCTCCAATATTCTCAGAAACTAAACTCCAAGCCAACATTGGCCTAGACTATCTCCAGAACAGAGAAAATAAATATTTGTGATTCAATACATTATCAATGATAAATTGTGGACATTGAGGAAAGCATCAAAACAAATGTAAATTAAGAAACCATGTTAAAAGTATCAACAGTCAAGGAGAATACAGAAAAGCATTCCAAGGTGTGAATTCTGTAAGTTTTCAGGAGACATATACCAACTACACTGAGACTTTTCCTTCATGTTTTAATCACATTAAATCTCTCAATAACTCCTGTTCAGCTTTGTCAGAGTTTTCTTATGAATCTCAGCCAATTCACAGTGAGTCCTTTTTTTCTAGAATTTTTCTTCCATTCTTTCACCTGTAGCATTTTTACTTACGCACAAAAAATCTGCTGTTAAATCATTTTTTTTCTCTCAAGTTTTATATATACTGCTGCTGCTGCTAAGTCGCTTCAGTCGTGTCCAACTCTGTGCGACCCCATAGAGGGCAGCCTACCAGGCTCCCCCGTCCCTGGGATTCTCTCGGCAAGAACACTGGAGTGGGTTGCCATTTCCTTCTCCAATGCATGAAAGTGAAAAGTGAAAGTGAAGTCGCTCAGTCGTGTCTGACTCTTAGCAACCCCATGGACTGCAGCCTACCAGGCTCCTCCATCCATGGGATTTTTCCAGGCAAGAGTACTGGAGTGGGGTGCCATTGCCTTCTCCTTATATATATACTAATGAAATAATTATTCTGGGCTTCAGTGTGACCATGTTCGCATATTAATGAAAACATTCATCTTGCTCTAGATCATGACCAATTTTTTAAGCTGGAAAATATTTTTATTGAAATTGACTGAAGACAGTTTTCTATGGCTTCCTTAAAGATACTAAATAATTGTTCCTTTATTTTGTGTCCTTAACTTTTTATATTGTGTTTTTATCTATTTAAAAAAAACACACAAAACATTTCTATGCAGCTCAATTAAGTAAATTAACTAATTAAGTGATTCTATCAATCATTTCGGGGTTGAAGAATAAAACTTGATCCAGGACTTTCCTGGTGGTCCAGTGGTAAAGAATCTGCCCACCAAGGCAGGGGTCTTGGGTTCAGTGCCTGGACTGGGAGAATTCCACACGCCATGGGGCAGCCAAGCCCTTGCACTGTAACTACTGAGCTCTAGAGCCTGTGCTCTGCAACAAGAGAAGCCACTGCAATGAGAAGTTCGTGCATCACAACTAGAGAGTATTCCCCACTTGCCACAACTAGAGAAGTCCAACGTGCTGCAACGGAGACTGACTGTGGCCACGAATAAATGAATAAAAATTAAAGACAAAAAAAAAAAAAGAATTAAATATACCCCAGTGACAGCTCTTGAGCCTTCTCCATTAGGGCCTGCTCTTACCTCTGAAATGTAGCCAGTATTTTAGGATTTTATCAGCACTGATTCTTAATGTATATATTCTAGAGCTCATTCAGTGTGCACATTTCTGGCTGCTTTTGTTTAATGTCATGGTTATGAGGTTTATTCATGTTGATTCACTTGTAAATATATCATCTATTATTAAAATTTACTATTTCCTTTTTTAGGAATATACTGCACATTATTTATCTATTATGAGTTGATGGATATTCAGGTCATTTTTTATTTGTGGACTGTTGTGGATTGAGTTATGTCATTTCAAAATTCATACACTGGAATCTTAATCTCTAGGACTTTAGAATGTGATCTTATTTGAATATAAAATATTTATAAATGTAAACAAGTTAAACTGAGATCATTAGTGTGCATCCTCATTCAATATGACTGGTTATATATTATATAAAAAGGGAAATTTTCTAATTCAGTTTTTTTGTCACTAAAATAATAAGCTTTCTAGACTTTTAGCAGTGATACTAGATGCTAGAATAAATGGAACTATATCAAAGTTTTGAGTGAATATAAATTAGAAATTTGACATCTATTCATACTTCACTTCCCTGGTGGTTCAGTGGTAAAGAATCTGCCTGCCAATGCAGGAGATGCAGGTTCAATACCGGGGTCAGGATGACCTCCTGGAGATGGGAATGGCAACCCCCTCTAGTATTCTTGCCTAGAAGATCCCATGGACAGAGAAGCCTGGCAGGCTACAGTGCACGCAGTTGCAAATAGGTAGACACGACTTTGCAACTAAACCACCATCACTTTCATACTTAGTCAAGCACGTGGAGCCAAAATGTCATATTTTTTTTTTAGCTAAACAGAGATTCATAAGTTTTTATATATATATAATAGATATTTTGAGAGTTTGATATTGAAGTTCAGTTCAGTCCAGTTGTTTGGTTTTCTGACTCTTTGCTACCCCACAGACTGCAGCATGCCAGGCTTCCCTGTCCATCACCAACTACAAGAGATTGCTCAAAATCATGTCAATCGAGTTGGTGATGCCATCCAACCATCTCATCCTCTGTTGTCCCCTTCTCCTCTTGCCTTCAATCTTTCCCAGCATCAGGGTCTTTCCCAATGATTCAGTTTTTTGCATAAGGTAGCAAAAATACTGGAGCTTCAGCTTTAGCCTCAGTCCTTCCAATGAATATTCAGGACTGGTTTCATCTCCTTGCAGTCCAAGGGACTCTCAAGAGTCTTCTCCAACACCACAGTTCAAAAACATCAATTCTTTGGCACTCAGCCTTCTTTATGGTCCAACTCTTACATCCATACATGACTACTGGAAAAAACATATGGAAGCTATCAGTTTCCCTCATAGCTCAGTTGGTAAAGAATCTGCTGCAATGCAGGAGACCCCCATTTAGATTCCTGGGTTGGGAAGATCCACTGGAGAAGGGGTAGGCTACCCACTCCAGTATTCTTGGGCTTCCCTTGTGTCTCAGCTGGTAAAGAATCCACCTGCAATGTGGGAGACCTGAGTTCTATCCTTGGGTTGGGAAGATGCCCTGGAGAAGGGAAACTGTACCCACTCCAGTATTCTGGCCTGGAGAATTCCATGAACTGTATTGTCCATGGGGTCACAAAGAGTTGGGCACGACTGAGCGACTCTCACTTCACATCCACACATGCCTATTGGAAAAACCATGGCTTTGGTATTGAAACTCTAAGTAAATATCTTAATTTACCTACTTAAATATAATTCTAATATATAGTGGAACTATATGTAAGTTTGTTCTTTGTTTTCCAAGTCTCCTATAAATGTATTATAATACTTTCATAATTTAAAAAACTTAAAAAGGGAAACTATCACCACAAATATTCATATAAGGCAGCAGTACCCAATATTTTTGGACCAGGAACAGGTTTCATAGAAGACAATTTTTCTATGGATCGGTTGTGGGGGGTGGAGAATGGTTTCAAGATGATTCATGAGCATTACATTTATTGTGTACTTTATTTCTATGATTATTACATTGCAATATATAATGATAATCTGTATTTGCAGCCATGCCCCAGGGCTAACAACACCACTTCAGCTCCATCTCAGTTTGTCAAGCATTAGATTCTCATAAGAAGCATGCTATCTAGATCCCTTGCATGTACACAGTAGGGTTCATGCTTCTGTGAGAATCTAATGCTGGTGTGATTTGACAGTAGGTGGAACATAGGCAGTAAAGCAAGTGATGTGGAGCAGCTGTAGGTACAGATGAAGTTTTGTTCATTCATTCACCCACCACTCATCTCCTGCTGTACCTGGTTCCTAATAGGTTGGGGGGTCCTAATATATGGAGAACATCATGTGAAAATGAAGCAAATCACCAGAAACTACGGAGAAGGCAATGGCAACCCACTCCAGTACTCTTGCCTGGAAAATCCCATGGATGGACGGCCTGGTAGGCTGTAGTCCATGGGGTCGTTAAGAGTCGGGCATGACTGAGCCACTTCACTTTCACTTTTCACTCTCATGCATTGGAGAAGGAAATGGCAACCCACTCCAGTATTCTTGCCTGGAGAATCCCAGGGACAGAGGAGACTAGTGGGCTGCCATCTATGGGGTCGCACAGAGTCGGACACGACTGAAGCGACTTAGCAGCAGCAGCAGCAACCAGAAACTATGGGAGAGAGGTCAGGAAGAGATTCTCCCTTACCATATATAGAAGGAACAACCTTGCACTTTCATATTGAACTTTCAGCCTCTAAAACTGAGATAATACATTTCTATTGTTTAAGTCACCTGTTGTGTGGACTTTGTTATGGCAGCCTAGAAAACTAACACTAAGACTATTGAAATATAGCTACAGCTGCAAAAAATATTTTTACTCATATTTTTAATTGAACATATATTTGTGCATTTCTATTGTATATATGTCTAGGAATGGAAATTTGGGTCATGTACTATAAGTCCATTTTGCTTGTTCTGATATTTCCAAATAGTTTCCATGGTGTTTATACCAATTTATACTCAGAAAGAGTACAGCGAATTTAACACAAAAGAGATTGAAGTTTCTACAGTTTATAGGGCAAAATAGAACCACGAAGCTAGCAAAGATTATTCATGCTACTTATAAAAAAAGACTCACATTGGGGGAGTTTGGTTTGACTATTAATGAATGTTGATTGTTGAATTCACAGATTAATCACTTCAGTTTACACACTGATAGCATAAAGTGTTATGCCATCTGGAGGAGAGATTTCACAAGTTGCCACAAGTCCTAAAAGCATATGTTTTCCAAGAGATCTTCAATTGCTGAACTGATAGTCAATTGCTGAGTCTGATAGGGTGCCCTCCTTCCTACATTCAGAGATATATTGAATGCAATGCCAGGAAATAAGATTTCTACTGTAGCATCCTACACCTTTATGGTTTTTCCAGTAGTCATGTGCAGTTCTGAATTGGACCATAAAAAATGCTGATTGCCAAAGAATTGATGATTTTGAACTGTGGTGTTGAAGGAGACTCTTGAAAGTCCCTTGGACAGTAAGAAGATCAAACCAGTCAATCCTGAACAACTGAACAACAGCTACCGAGTTCTGGAAAGATTACATTAAATGATTAATTTTAATAGTTATCTATGATATGCCAAGAAATGCTGTTGGGTGTTTTGATAGACAAAAAAATGTCCACCAGGAAGGAATTTATGATTGAATGAGGGGCATGCTCTTGGAAACAGGACTTTATACTCAATTAATTTCCCTTCTTTATCTGCCCCCCCCAGCCAAGTACATATCTTCTTTTTTTTAAATTATTATTTATAACTAATTTCCAGTCCTTTCTTCTTTCAGTTCAGTTCAGTCGCTCAGTCATGTCCGACTCTTTGCGACCCCATGAATCGCAGCACGCCAGGCCTCCCTGTCCATGACCAGCTCCCGGAGTTCACTCAAACTCACGTCCATCGAGTCGGTGATACCATCCAGCTATCTCATCCTCTGTCATCCCCTTCTCCTCCTGCCCCCAGTCCTTCCCAGCATCAGAGTCTTTTCCAATGAGTCAACTTTTCCATGAGGTAGCCAAAGTACTGGAGTTTCAGCTTTAGCATCGTTCCTTCCAAAGAACACCCAGGACCTATCTCCTTTAGAATGGACTAGTTGGATCTTCTTGCAGTCCAAGGAACTCTCAAGAGTCTTCTCCAACACCACAGTTCAAAAGCATCAATTCTTCAGTGCTCAGCTTTCTTCACAGTCCAACTCTCACATCCGTACATGACCACTGGAAAAATCATAGCCTTGACCAGACGGACCTTTGTTGGCAAAGTAATGTCACTGCTTTTGAATATGCTATCTAGGTTGGTCATAACTTTCCTTCCAAAGAGTAAGCATCTTTTAATTTCATGGCTGCAGTCACCATCTGCAGTGATTTTGGAGCCCAAAAAAATAGTCTGACACTGCTTCCACTGTTTCCCATCTATTTCCCATGAAGTGATGGGACCAGATGCCATGATCTTAGTTTTCTGAATGTTGAGCTTTAAGCCAACTTTTTCACTCTCCTCTTTCACTTTCATCAAGAGGCTTTTAGTTCCTCTTCACTTTCTGCCATAAGGGTGGTGTCATCTGCATATCTGTTATTGATATTTCTCCCGGCAATCTTGATTCCAGCTTGTGCTTCTTCCAGCCCAGTGTTTCTCATGATGTACCCTGCATATAAGTTAAATAAACAGGGTGACAATATACGGCCTTGACGTACTCCTTTTCCTATTTGGAACCAGTCTGTTGTTCCATGTCCAGTTCTAACCATTGCTTCCTGACCTGCATATAGGCTTCTTAAGAGGCAGGTCAGGTGGTCTGGTATTCCCATCTCTTTCAAAGTTTTCACAGTTTATTGTGATCCACACAGTCAAAGGCTTTGGCATAGTCAATAAAGCAGAAATAGATGCTTTTCTGGAACTCTTGGTTTTTCCATGATCCAGCGGATGTTGGCAATTTGATCTCTGGTTCCTCTGCCTTTTCTAAAACCAGCTGGACCATCTGGAATTTACGGTTCACGTACTGCTGAAAGCTGGTTTGGAGAATTTTGAGCAGTCCATGACATCTGAAAAATCTAATGAAGTTGAATTTTAAAATGCCATGTTCCTTAACAGAGAGACATGAGATATAAACCATGACTACAGTCAAGAAAAGGGTAATATTCTGTCACAACTAAATCATCAACTTTAAATTTAGTAACATTTAAAAAGCAATAATATGCATTCTTGTCCACATGTAAGCAACTGTCAGTGTTAAACTGCAAAATCCCAAAGACCTAATTAAATTAGCTTATTCCATTCACTTGTGAAGCATTTGAGTGACAGTTTAATAAGGATTGTTTTTGTGGTCCTATAAGTCAGAGCTAAACTCCATCGTAACAAGATACAAATAGCACTTCCAAGAAATTTTTTTTCAGAAAACTTTCTCCTTAAATGATTTCATCATTTGGTCTCCTGCTTATATAAGGAAACACATTTTACAACTCTCTGCTCTTGGTGTTAAAAAATGACACTTTCAGAAATAAGTCTCTTTTCATTTTATTTATGAGAATGATGTTGCTATGAAAAATATGACATTTTAAGAATCATTGGAAAAGAATGATGCACTTAACCAAAAAATTTAAGTCAAAGACTTTAAATGACTTCAACAACCTGATCATTAATGCATAATGTTCCCATCATATTAGATCCTATGTGCTTTGTTTTCTGTACTTCTAACTCACCACCCCCATTATTGTGAATCATCAGTTCATCTCAGTTCAGTTGCTCAGTCATGTCTGACTCTTTGCGACCCCATGAACTGCTGCATGCCAGGCCTCCCTGTCCATCACCAACTGCCAGAGTTTAACCAAACCCATGTGCATTGAGTCAGTGATGCCGTCCAACCATCTCATCCTCTGTCATACCCTTCTCCTGCCCTCAATCTTTCCCAACATCAGGGTCTTTTCAAATGAGTCAGCTCTTCTCATCAGGCGGCCAAAGTATTGGAGTTTCAGCTTCAACATCAGTCCTTCCAGCGAATATCCAGGGATATTTTTTGCCTTATTATAAATCTCTTAGCTTCTGGAACCAAGATTTGGAAAGAATAGGAATCAAAATAAATCATTCAATAATACTCCAGTCAGAAGTATTAAAATTTATGATTATTGGAATCATTTTTTGCTTTTTATTTTCTCATTTAAGATGAATAGTTTACATATTTATCTAAGGCAAACTGATGTTTGAGAGGTGTTTAGGCTTAACTGTAAATAATTTTGTTTTGTTTCGAAGGTGGTATTACCATAAGTGAGAGCAAGGAAAAAGAAAAATTTCCAGTGTTTTAGTGAACTAAATTAGAAGTTCATCTGTCTAATGTTTAAAAGATCTATTATACATATCAAAGTATACAATGGACATTTGTATGTCATTCACTTCTGATACATTTTATTTAGAACTCAGTCATCAATATTCATTGATAAAACCATATCTTATGAGTGAAATTAAATTATTTAAAAAAACATTTACTGACTACCTACTACACTCAGGAGACTGTACTAGTCACTATAGTTCAAACTTGATTACTTCAAGAAATCTTAAATTCTAAGAATAAAAAGCTACATATAGGGCTGTTTGATGTCAACTAAAAGCTTACAGCAGTATGATAAGTTGATTAATGTAACATCATATTGAGATATAGAAAAGCAGCCTTTGGCTATCTAGAGGCTGACCTGGAATACACGGGAGGTGTTAGTGGCCTACACTTGAACATAAGTACATTCATGGATCATCAGCATCAAACAAAGCTGCTCCATGACCATGAATTGAGGCCAAAATAAAAAGTGTGTTAGAAATGTACATTTACTTTCTGGATTTAGGTATGTAGTTACCACAAATATTAAATTTAAACATTGAGGAAAATCTTTTAAGGCAAAGCATTACCTTACAAAGGTTCCTAAATGTTCTCTGAAGAAAATTAAACTATGCAGCATACGAAGTAGCAGCTCAAGTAAATTTTTTCACTGTAAGCAAAAGTGAATACAATGGATTTAAAAATGTTCTGAAAAAGAAATTGGTAAATTATGGCCATGGACAAAATCTGGCCCACTTTCTCTTTTTATAAATAAAGAGGTATTGAAACATAGTCATGTCATTTATTTACATATTTTCAATGACAAAATTCATTAGTTGTAATAAAAATAGCATGGCCAGGTTAAGTTTAAAATATTTATTATCTGACTCTTTAGAGCAAAATTTTGCTGACCACCCATCTTGGAGAAAAGCAGAGTGATATTGAATCTTAAAAATAGGATTGAATGAATTCCAGCTTCATAACACTCATAAAATATATTACCATTTTTATGTAAAATGTAATTATAACATAATAAACAAAATACTGTGATTCAGTCTCGTCTGGAGAAGGAAATGACAATCCACTCCAGCACTATTGCCTGGAAAATCCCATGGACAAAGGAGCCTGGTAGGCTACAGTCTGTAGGGTCACAAAGAGTCTGACACGACTGAGCGACTTCACTTTTCATTCTCCTCACCTATATAATCAGGGTTATAATAACAGCACCTATAGGGCTTCTTTGGTGATCCAGTGGTTAAGAATCCACCTGCCAATGCAGAGGACATGATTGATCCCTGGTCTGGGAAGATCCCACAGGCCGTGTGCCACAACTACTGAAGCATGCTCTATAGACTGTGCTTCACAACAAGAGAAGCCAGTTCAATGAGAAGCCCATGCACTGCAACTAGAGAGTAGCTCCCATTTGCTGCAACTAGAGGAAGCCTGTGTGAAGCAATGAAGGCTCAGTACAGCCACAAGTAAAATAAATAATTAAAACATTATAGTGCCTACATATTCATAGAGTTATTGTGAAAATCAAGTACATTAATATGTTTAAAGCGCTTAGAACACATAGCATCTAAGAACTGCCAATATAAGGATTTCCTATTTTCTACTTGCTCATTATCACTAAAAAAGCCAGTAGCACCTCCAGACATCTAAATATAAAAGCTCATTTCTGGAAAAAAGTGCATTGAGCACAAAAATAGCCAAGTGATGGCAAAGTTGATTTGTATTCTATTACTGGCCCAAAATGGCCCAAAACACAAAAATCAAAAAAAGAGTTAGAGAGAAAAAGGAAAAAAGGGGGATTGCATCAAAAGCAATGACAATTATTCTATTAAAAATAGGAAACAATTAATAAAACTGATTAGAAGCAACAATGTACATGATAGATTTTATGGAGTGTTTCACTATTGGATTTTGAGCAAATGCAAATGCAATAGAACTCTGAGACACCCACACACTGATTAAATAGGAGAAACCTAAATATCCAGCTTCACACCCAACTTCTGCAGGAATATCAGTGTGATAATTAGTCTGTCCTCAGACTGGAATTTAATTTCTGGGCCTTCCATTTTTATTTCATGGTGTTTCTTGGAGGAAAAAATCCACAAGGGGAGGTAAGCCAACGGGGCAGGTGAAAAAATATATATATCTTAAAATTAAGGAAGATGCAGAGTAATGTCTATGAAATTTTATTAAGTTGACAAAATCAAACTCTCCTTAAAACAATTTTTATAAATACTTTAAATGTCACTTATTGAGATTATATCCAACATCAGTTTAATGTAATATAACATTTAATTTATTGTAGTAAAGAACCCGCCTGCCAAAGTAGGAGACAAAAGGAACACGGATTTGATCCTTGGGTCAGGAAGATTCCCTAGAGGAGGAAATGGCAACTTACTCCAGTATTCTTTCCTGGAGAATCCCATGGATAGAAGAGCTTGGTGGGCTACAGTCCATAGGGTTGCAAAGAGTTGGACATGACTGAAGTGACTTAGCATACACACACAAGATGAATGTATTCTGAAAAAATTTTATGTTGAGGTCCTAACCCCCTAGTACCTTAGAATATGATCATATTTGGATATAGCTCATCATATAAGTTGTTATTTAAGTTAATATTAGTCGGGTCGGCCCCTAATCTGATACAACTCATATCCTTGTAAAAAAGGGAAATTTGGATTCAAGAAAGACATGCACAGAAGGGGAAAGCTAAGGATGTAGTAATGCACCCACAAGCCAAAGAACTAACAGAAGTGGGGAGAGAAGCCTGGAACAGATCCTTTCCCATATCCTTCAGAGGGAGGATGGTCCTGCCAAAACCTCGATTTCAGATCTCTGGTCTCAAAATCCTGAGACAATAAATTTCTATTGTTCTAAGCCACAGAGTTTGGTAGCATTTTGTTACAACAGTCACAGGAAGTTCATACTCTATCCAATTGCATACTAGATTCTTGAATTAATGCAATTAATTAGAAACAACCCCTGGGACAAAAGTCCAGCATGCATCACAGCTAACAACACTGATCTCCATTGCTATGCAGTTTGCATTTTTAGAAATTTTATCTTTCTTGAGTAGGTACTTCACAACCCCTTGATATGAAATTAAAAATTACAAAGAGACTAAAGAGGGAGTTAGTTTATCCATATATATTTGATATTTTTATTAATGCTAATAGAGGTACCTAACATATAGTACCAGAAATTATATTCTTGGGTATTTTCATTCATTTAAAAGTCATACTTACCCTATACACATAAACTGAGGGTCACGGAAAGTAAGAGCTTTATGAAAGCAATGACTTGAAAGGAATTCTAAAACAGGAATACATGAGCTCTATTAGTACAAGATAAAATTTTCTAGGTGGGTAAATTTCTTGCAACTGTGACCACAGTGAAGTTAAAACTAATCTCTAGATGGCATTGCCAAGGGTTCCTTTTGAAAGCCAGTGGGTGAAAAAAAAAAAAAAAAAAGAAATCCAGTGGGTGAGAATTTCAAAATTTGTATCTCTGTACAAAATTATGCTTTTTGAGGAGAATTATCACAGAAATTTCTTCACAACAGTAAAACTTATTGCAAGAAATGATAATTACAAATTTTAGAAAGTGACATGCCAATACACACTTTGTGTTTCATGGATTCAAAGAAGTAGCAATATTAACATTTAAACAGGAAAACAGTATATGAACAGAAGGTTTTTTTAATAAAAATAAATTGCACAAAAAAGGAAAAAGAAGATATGAACTTCAGTTTGCCCTCAATATATGACATGTTGTTATTGTTTAGTCACTCAGTCATGTCCAACTCTTTTGTGATCCCATGGACTATAGCCCACCAGGATCTTCTGTCTATGGGATTTTCCAGGCAAGAATGCTGGAATGGGCTGTCATTTCCTTCTCCAGGGAATTTTCTCAACCCAGGGATGGAACCCACGTCTCCTGCATTGGCAGGCTGATTCTTTACTAATGAGTCACTTCAGAAGACCCCAAATATATGACATATCTAAAGATAATTTATTAAGTAGATATCTTATTGTAAACAGTGCTGCAATGAACATTGGAGTACACTTGTCTCTTTCAATTCTGGTTTCCTCAGTGTGTAAGCATAGCAGTGGGATTTCTGGGTGGTATGGTAGTTCTATTTCCAGTTTTTTAAAGAATCTCCACACTATTCTCCATAGTGGCTATACTAGTTTGCATTTTCACCAACAGTGTAAGAGGGTTCCTTTTTCTCCACACTCTCTCCAGCATTTATGGTTTATAGACTTTTTGATAGCAGCCATTCTTACCAGTGTGAAATGGTACCTCATTGTGGTTTTGATTTGGGTTTCTCTGATAATGAGTGATGTTGAGCATCTTTTCATGCGTTTGTTAGCCATTTGTATGTCTTTGGAGAAATGTCTGTTCAGTTCTTCGGCCCATTTTTTGATTGGGTCACTTATTTTTCTGGAATTGAGCTATAGGAGTTGCTTGTATAGTTTTGAGATTAATTCTTTGTCAGTTGCTTCATTTGCTATTATTTTCTCCCATTCTGAAGGCTGTCTTTTCACCTTGCTTATAGTTTCCTTTGTTGTATGAAGCTTTTAAGTTTAATTAGGTCCCATTTGTTTATTTTTGCTTTTATTTCCATTATTCTGGGAGGTGGGTCATAGAGAATCCTGCTATGATTTATGTCAAAGAGTGTTTTGCTTATGTTTTCCTCCAGGAGTTTTATAGTTTCTGGTCTTATGTTTATATCTTTAACCCATTTTGAGTTTATTTTTGTGTATGGTGTTAGAAAGTGTTCTAGTTTCATTCTTTTACAAGTGGTTGACCAGTTTTCCCAGCACCACTTGTTAAAGACATTGTCTTTTCTCCATTGTATACTCTTGTCTCCTTTGTCAAAGATAAGGTGTCCATAGGTGTGTGGATTTATCTCTGGGCTTTCTATTTTGTTCCATTGATCTATGTTTCTGTCTTTGTGCCCGTACCATACTGTCTTGATGACTGTTGCTTCGTAGTAGAGCCTGAAGTCAGGCAGGTCAATTCCTCCAGTTTCATTCTTCTTTTGCAAGATTGCTTTGGCTATTCAAAGTTTTTTGTAATTCCATATGAATTGTGAAATTATTTGTTCTAAATCTCTGAAAAATACCGTTGGTATCTTGATAGGCATTGCATTGAATCTATAGATTGCTTTGGGTAGTATACTCATTTTCACTATATTGATTCTTCCAATCCATGAACATGATATATTTCTCCATCTATTTGTGTCATCTTTGATTTCTTTCATCAGTGTTTTATAGTTTTCTATGTATAGGGACATGGAAGCAACCTAGATGTCCATCAGCAGACGAAGGGATAAGAAAGTTGTGGTACATATACACAATGAAATATTGCTCAGCTATTAAAAAGCATGCATTTGAATCAGTTCTAATGAGGTGGATGAAACTGGAGACTATTATACAGAGCGAAATAAGTCAGAAAGAAAAACACCAATACAGTATATTAATGCATATATATGGAATTTAGAAAGATGGTAACAATGACCCTATATGCAAGACAGTAAAAGAGACACAGATGTAAAGAACAGACTGTTGGACTCCCCACTCAGACAGGCTCTGGCTCAGGATTCGGCCTCCCCCCTCAGACAGGGATCTGGGACAGGGCTGCGCCTTCCCCCTCAGACAGGCTCTGGGGCAGGACTGTGCCTCCCCCCTCAGATGGGGAACACATGTACACTCATTGCTGATTCATGTGAATGTATGGCAAAAAGCACCACAATATTGTAAAGTAATTAGCCTCCAATTTAAAAATTAAAAAAAAAGTAGATATCTGATTACTACCATGAAGAAAATGCTATAAATTTTAACTTTAAAAGTTATAATCATTTAGACTAGCTTTAGAGTTTAAAAAAATTACTTTTACTCCAAGATTTAATCTAACTTAAGCCATGATTTTGTTATAAAATCCTTTTACCAGTTTTGGTCACTTTATGGGTCAATCATGTTTGTGTGTTAAATGAGTAAAAACTCTTTTCTATTGATAAACCTTCTAATGTATTTTTGTTATCAAATATAATATGTTCACCTTAAGCAAGAAGACTGGCAGTTGTTTCTCCAGCCAAAATGGCTTGATTCCAGATGAATAAAGAACTGCAGTTTGGGGTCTGCAAAACTAGGGAGCTTTGTGCAAGTCTGCTGCAAAAATGGACAGGAAAACCTTTTTATAGAGGGAAAAAGGAAGTTGGGAGGACCATGGATTTTCATTGGCCAGTTTGACAGTTTCTCATTGCTGAGTCCTTGCCAGGAAAGGAGAGGAGTTTTTCTTCTTCCTGTTGGGTTCTACTATTATCATAGGGTATGAGAGCTCCCCCCTCTGGTATTCTGACTATTTCATTGAGATTTCCATTTATTCAGTTTTACATAAGTAACAAAATAAGCTCCTAATAACAGACAGGTTTTGTTAGAAATTCACAGGAGTGCTAAACGTTCCTGCTATAATCATGAAAGTTTTTTTAAAAGGTGACATTTTTATACATTAGAGATTTGCTTTAACATTTCAAGAGTTATTTGCATGGCAGTGTTGTTATTGTTGTTTAGTTGCTTAGTCCCGTTTAACTCTTTTGTGACCCCATGGACTGTAGCCCACCAGGCTCCTCTGTCCATGGGCTTTCCCAGGCAAGAATACTGGAGTGGGTTGCCATTTCCTTTTCCAGGGGATCTTCCCAATCCAAGGATTGAACTTGCATCTCCTGCAGAGGCAGGCAAATTCTTTACCACTGAACCACCAGAGAATATTTTTTTTCCATTATTGGAGAGAAGCATTTGATATTGGGAATATGGTGAATTTCATATTCCTCAAGTCAGGCATAGTTTTTCTGGATTCTTGAAACAAATCTTTAAATAAACTATTTTACATGTCATCTTTCTCTACTTTGTTTAACTGAAATGTGCATGAAACATATGGCAATACAAAGGTTTGTTACCTAAAAATCAGAAGAGGAAAAAAAACAGTTTTATTTACTTAAGCTGCAGTAAGAATACTGAAACAGCTTTTAAGTGCAGTGTATCAACAAGGTATTCAAACAGCAATACTTCCTTTATCTCCTTGTCATAGCTTTGAAAGATTTGACTCGTATATTTGACCCTGAAAATTTCTACATGTTTTCTTTATTACTAAGAGATATGATGAAGGTTTTTATAAGTAGTATATTAAGCTGAAAATACTGCCAAATTTTAATTCTCTCCACTGTGTTGAGTCAAATTTTGGCTGAAATGATATAATGAATGACAAATAAGAAAAGCCTTGTCACTTTTATGTTTATATGCATTTTGGTATGGAAGGACAATTAAGAATTTCTTAAAAGCAGTTCTAGGGAGTAGGATAAATTCTGTACAGTTTATTCACTTACATATTATAGACTTAGGAAAGATTAATTTTTCCTTTCACATGGCATTTTTCTTTATAAAATGACATTGATCAAGGACATAATACACAGAAAGAGTTTTTATAAATAAAAATATTAAGAAGCCACCTTAAAAAAGTGATATATCTATATACTCTAATATGGTATGATTGTCAAACATATCACTTAATGGGAAGAAAATGGTTGGGAGAATTTGTAGTGGACAGACTCTAAGATGGGCCAGAGTGATCCTTGCCTCCCAATGTTCACATCCTTATGTAACTCCCACACCTTGAATGAGGACCAGACCTCTGACTTGTTTCTAACAAACAGAATATGACTAAGGTAACAAGATGTTACTGAAGTATAGGTCACCTAAGATTGCCACTTCTGTCTTACTAGCAAATTCTGTTTCTTTTGGACTTGCATGCTTTAACATAGCAAGTGGCCATGTTGCAGATGTCCCTGAGCCTATGTCAACTAGGACCTGAAGCCTTTAGTCTAGTTTCCCACAAAGAGAGCATATAAGTGGCTTCTTCCACAGTCAAATATTCAGAAGAGACCCCAGGCCAGTGTGGCACCTTAATTGAAATCTTATGAAAGACATAGAAGCAGAAGACCCAACTAAGCCATATCTGAATACCTGAGTAAGAGAAACTTTAAGATAGTAAGTATGTGTGCACTATTTCAAGCTGCTTATTATATGACAATTTGCCATGCAACAATAGATAACTAATACACAATTTGGTACCTGGAATTTGGATACTTCTATAACCTCAAAGTGTGGGAGTGCCTTTGGAACAGGGCAATAGTTAAAGACTGGAAGGATTTGCAGGAGAATAACAAACAAAGCGTAAATTATCTGTACTATTCTGTTAGTAGAAATTTGGACATTGAAAACACAGCCAGCAAGGGCTCAAAAGAAGTGAGGGAGCATGCTTTCAGAAGTTGAAGGGAGAGGAATCTTTATTGTATAGTGGCAGGAAGCTAAGCAAAATTTTCATCTCAGTTATGTGGGAAACAGAACATTTACAAGATAAACTTGGTTACTTAGCTAGAAATTTCCAAGCAAAGTGTTGAAAATGCCACCTGGTTTATTCTTGCTACTTACAGCAAAGTGCAAGAGAAGACAAATTAGGGAGGGGTGAACTACAGTGTTAAAAAAAAAAAAAAAAAAAAAAAAAGGAGCCAGGATCTGATGATTTACAAAGTTCTCGGCTTTTTTAGGGGGTTTCCCAGGTGGCACTAGTGGCAAAGAACATGCTTACCAATGCAGGAGACCCAATAGACTCGGGTTTGATCCCTGGGTTAGGAAGATCCCCTGGAGGAGGAAATGTCAACCCAGCCCAGTATTCTTGCCTGGAGAATCTCATGGACAGAGGAGCCTGGCAGGACCCAGTTCATCAGGTCACGAAGAGTTGGTCATGACTGCAGTGACTTAGCACAGCTTCTTCGTATGACAAAAGATGCTAAAATTAAGAAATGTCTTCCAAACACTCAGAACAATGTATTCTTGTCATGAGGCCTTGTTTAGAGATCAATTTGAGTGTGTCATTGGACAAACCTTTTGTTAAAACTTTAGAAAGATAAGGTATCAGAGTAATCCATCACAAAAAGTCATTTAAAGGGACTAATGAACACTTAAATTATTGAAGGGATTATTGAACCCTTCAATCAAACCATAGGGCATCTTGGAAGCTTTAGGACATTATCCTCAGCCAACTCTGCAAGTAGCCAAAAGCAGAAAAGGGTTTATGGAAGAGACATTTCCAGACATGGCTTTTGAGGAATGGAATAAATCCTAATGAAATTCATAGAAAGCCCACAAATTTTTGAGGAAATCATGTCATGAAAACCAATGAAAATATGCAGTAAAAGGAACAAGAGAATAGAAAATGAAAAGACACTGTTGGTTTCTTCTAAATATCTCCTGACAATGAGCATACGGACGAAACTACTCAGGAGCAATCAGGGAGACACAAAAGATGAAACCAAGAGTATGGAAAGGCAAAGCCAGGAGCTCTGAAAATTATGACACTAACAAGGAAACAAACCAAGAAAAAATGTGCTCTCTGCTCTTTGGTCCCATCTACCAGTCCTTGTAAAGGGCAATATTTTAACACTGTTTCTCAGGTATACACTCAGTTGAGCCAGGATGGATACATATCAATAAAAGGTGTATAGAGGAAGGTTTTTCCCCTACTGCCACAGACAGAAGATTATAAAGGTAAAAATAAAGTCCCTCACTAATTTTATATATACACTTATATATAAGACTGGTGTGTATATCATAACTGGTCTTGACTTTTTGGGATTCATCCTAAGAGGTGGCAAGTTGAATAGCAGAAAGCCAATGACTTGGAGTTTATTTTCTTTTATAATTTGTTGTTGTTGTTGATGTAAACCATTTTTAAAGTTTTATTGAATTTGTTACAACATTGCTTCTGTTTTATGGTGTTTGTTTTTTTTTTTTTTTGCCACATAGTATATGGAGTTCTAGCTCCCCAGTCAGGGGTTTAATCTGCAGTTCTTGCCTTGGAAGGTAAAGTCTCAACTGGACCATGAGGGAAGTCCCTAGGGGTTAATTTTTTATTCCTTTTAAATTTTCTAGCTAAAACCACAGACATTTTGAAAGGTAGTAAATGTATCACATCAGTTAACACATTTCACAGACTCCTGGAAAAATGGACTCCAAACTAGATGTATAAATCTATACTAAACCAAAACCAAAAAACAAAGTTACAGAGAGTAACTCCCAGGCCTTGATATCTAATCAAGTACCTTCCAATGTTTGCCTAGCAGGATTTCAGAATTATTAAGGACTACTTTTTATCTTCCATTTTCTCCCATTTTGAATAAGAATGTCTGCAGCTATTTTCCTATGTCTCATCCACCACTGTATGTTGGATAGATGTACAGGTAGATAAACTCATCTATTTAGTGTCATCTATCTGTAGATGAAGAGAAACTATTTCAGGAGTTCTGCTTCACAAATCACACTCATTCTCACCTAAACTTGATCCTAAATATGAGATTTTAGACTTAGAACAAATTGAGTAAAAAGTTGGTACTCTAAAGAATTTTGAGAAAGGGGTTTAAGGTGTTTGGCAGTGAAAGGAATGTGTTTTAGCATCAGAGAGCAGACTCTGTCAGGCAGTTACTCTGATGATTGCCAACAAGCCCTGCCTTCTGGTGACTGTGGATTGTGCAAACCCCTGCTCTTAAGTAATGTGCTTCTAACTAATAGAATACCTCAGTGTTGAGGGGATATAACTTCCATGATTAGAATTACATATGACTTTAACTTCTGTCTTGCTCTCAGACTTTCCCTATTGACTTCTCAAAGAGGTCTGTGAGGGTCTTGGTCCCGTAACCCACAGGAGACTATATGCTGCCAACAAACACGTGAGACTGGAAATGGATTCTTCACCAGTCAGACTGTCACATGAGATCTATAACATGTCAATGCCATAACACTGACAGTAGCCTTGTAAGAAACCATGCAGCTGTGGGGACAACTGAGTGATCTCCAGCTTTCTGACTCATAGAAAGTGTAAATAATAAATGTGGAACTAAAAGTCCATCAACAGATGAACAGATGAGGAAAATGTGGTACATATATATTGTACAATGGAATACAACTCAGCCACAAAAACAAATGAAATAACGCTTTGTAACAACATGGATGGACCTAGAAATTATCATACTAAGAAAAGTAAGTCAGACAGAGACAAATATCACATGATATCACTCATATGTAGACTCTAATTTAAAAAAATGATACAAATGAACTTATTTACAGAATAGTAACATATTCACAGATTTCACAAATAAACTAATGGTTACCAAAGGGGAAAGGTTTGGAGGAAGAATAAATTAGGAACTTGAGATTAATACACACACACTACTATATATAAAATAGACAACCAACAAGGACCTTCTGTATAAACAGGGAATTCTACTCAATAGTCTGTAATAATTTATATTGGAAAGAGTCCAAAAAAAGAACAGCTGTATGTATAACTGAATCACTTGGCTATATACCTAAATCTAACCAACACTGTAAATTAACTATACTACATATATCATTGTAGCACTATTTACAATAGCCAGGACATGGAAGCAACCTAGATGTCCATTGACAGTTGCATGGATAAAGAAGTTGTGGTACATATATATACAATGGACTATTACTCAGCCATAAAAAGGAACAAAATTGAGTCAGATTTAGATGAACCTAGTGTCTGTCATACAGAGTGAACTAAGTCAGAAAGAGAAAAACAAAAATAGTATATTAACACATATATATGGAATTTAGAAAATGATACTAATGAACCTATTTGCAGGGCAGGAATAGAAAGATAGATATAGAGAACAGATACGTGGACACTGTGGGGGGAGAAGTAGGTGGGATGAACTGAGAGAGTAGCATTATATATATATATATATATATATATATACACACACATATTTTGCCATGTGTCAAACAGCTAGTGGGAAGCTTCTGTATAACACAGGGAGCTCAACTTGGTGCTCTGTGATGACCTAGAGGGCTGGGATGGGGGAGGTGGAAGGGAAACTCAAGAGCGAGGAGATATATATATATATATATGTATATATATATATATATATACACTTTCATGATTGGACAGCAGAAACTAACACAACATTGTAAAGAAATCACATTCCAATTAAAAAAATAAAATAATAAGAACTGTGGGTTATTTAAAGCAGCCAATATTATGGTAATTTGTTATATCACAATGGATAACAAAGACAGTATCTGTGTAAATGCATGTTTTAAGATCTATAGAACACTTCAGAAATAAATACAATAAATGAAAGAGGGTGGGTACCTATGAAGAGAGAATATAGCCCTTCTGGGATGAGAAGTTATACTTTCCTGTATGCATGTAGTTTTTTAACTTTCCCCCAAAATTCTGTATGTTACTAAAATATAATTTTTAAGAAATAGGTAGTTTTATACTTGTCAAAAGAGAAAAGGAAAGATATAAGCATCTGAATGCAGAGTTTCAAAGAATAGCAAGGAGAGATAAGAAAGTCATCCTCAGTGATCAATGCAAAGAAATAGAGGAAAACAACAGAATGGGGAAGACTAGAGATCTCTTCAAGAAAATTAGAGATACCAAGGGGACATTTCATGCAAAGATGGGCTCGATAAAGGACAGAAATGGTATGGACCTAACAGAAGCAGAAGATATTAAGAAGAGGTGACATGAATACACAGAACTGTACAAAAAAGAGCTTCAAGACCCAGATAATCATGATGGTGTGATCACTCACCTAGAGCCAGACATCCTGGAATGTGAAATCAAGTGGGCCTTAGAAAGCATCACTGTAACAAAGCTAGTGGAGGTGATGGAATTCCAGTTGAGCTATTTCAAATCCTGGCAGATGATGCTGTGAAAGTGCTGCACTCAGTATGCCAGCAAATTTGGAAAACTCAGCAGTGGCCACAGGACTGGGAAAGGTCAGTTTTCATTCCAATCAAAAAGAAAGACAAGGCCAAAGAATACTCAAACTACCACACAATTACACTCATCTCACATGCTAGTAAAGTAATCCTTAAAATTCTCCAAGCCAGGCTTCAGCAGTACATGAACCGTGAAATTCCAGATGGTCAAGCTGGTTTTAGAAAAGGCAGAGGAACAGAGATCAAATTGCCAACATCCGCTGGATCATGGAAAAAGCAAGAGAGTTCCAGAAAAGCATCTATTTCTGCTTTATTGACTATGCCAAAGCCTTTGACTGTGTGGATCACAATAAACTGTGGAAAATTCTGAAAGAGATGGGCATACCAGACCACCTGACTCGCCTCTTGAGAAACCTATGTGCAGGTCAGGAAGCAACAGTTAGAACTGGACATGGAACAACAGACTAGTTCCAAATAGGAAAAGGAGTACGTCAAGGCTGTATATTGTCACCCTGCTTATTTAACTTATATGCAGAGTACATCATGAGAAATGCTGGGCTGGAAGAAGCATAAGCTGGAATCAAGATTGCTGGGAGAAATCTCAATAACCTCAGATATGCAGATGACACCACCCTTATGGCCGAAAGTGAAGAGGAGCTAAAAAGCCTCTTGATGAAAGTGAAAGAAGAGAGTGAAAAAATTGGCTTAAAGCTCAACATTCAGAAAATGAAGATCATGGCATCTGGTCCCACCACTTCATGGGAAATAGATGGGAAACAGTGGAAACAGTGTCATACTTTATTTTTTTTTGGCTCCAAAATTCACTGCAGATGGTGATTGCAGCCATGAAACTAAAAGATGCTTACTCCTTGGAAGGAAAGTTATGACCAACCTAGACAGCATATTACAAAGCAGAGACATTACTTTGCCAACAAAGGTTTGTCTAGTCAAGGCTATGGTTTTTCCTGTGGTCATGTATGGATGTGAGAGTTGGACTGTGATGAAAGCTGAGCGCTGAAGAATTGATGTTTTTGAACTGTGGTGTTGGAGAAGACTCTTGAGAGTCCCTTGGACTGCAAGGAGATCCAACCAGTCCATTCTAAAGGAGATCAGGCCTGGGTGTTCACTGGAAGGACTGATGCTAAAGCTGAAACTTCGATACTTTGGCCACCTCAGGAGAAGAGTTGACTCATTGGAGAAGACTCTGATGCTCGGAGGGGTTGGGGACAGGAGGAGAAGGGGATGACAGAGGATGAGATGGCTGGATGGCATCACCGACTCGATGGACGTGAGTTTGAGTGAACTCCGGGAGCTGGTGATGGACAGGGAGGCCTGGCATGCTGCAGTTCATGGGGTCACAAAGAGCCGGATGCGGCTTAGCGACTGAACTGAACTGAACTGATACTTGTCATTTAAAATTAACTAAGGATTCATTTTGTGTAAAACACATTAATTCTATTTGAGCAAAATGAAACTACTTTAAATGTAAGATGGTGAATTTTTAGTTTAAGAAATTTTCAAATCAGAGAGCAATCATGGCCAGGACAAACCTGAGTTTAATCACTTGACAGTAAGAGTCTTACAGCTGAGAAGTCACATCCATGATCATTTCTATGCAACCACGTTATATTGAGAAAAAATACCTGAATATATTAGGTTCTCAGTTAAGATAAAAGGGGCAGGTTGTAGAGATTCTGTGTTCTTGTTACAGCTTAGTACATATAATGAGGAACAATTCTTATTTACTTTTTCATCTGATAAATTTGTTAATGATATAGTTATGCCAGTAATGAAATTCTTAAATATTAGATAGCCTCCTTAATATTTCATTATAAAAACATATACTAAATACATATCATGTGCCAATCACTAATGATGAACAAGAGGATTTTTATTCACAAGAAACTGTCATTCTAATAAAAGAGAGAGGTTAGATTCTGTCAGTGTGGTAAATGTTAAAATAGGTATGTGGACAGGGAATCTAGTGGGAAAAAAACACTTATCTGAGTTTATGAATGGTGAATACCTAGGAAGTTTTCCAGAAAAGAAAGTATACAAGCTAAGATTTTCTCTTTCATGACAAATAAAATAAAGAATTTTACTTTCATACTTGGAGTTTTATTCTGAACTCAGTTAATGTTTTTCATTTTTCCTCAGTAATCTTATTTTCAATGTACAAGCTTGTTAGCATAGTTGAACAGCAAATTCTGAGAAAACTGGACATCTCTGCAATGTTGGGAGTGTGGGCTGGGAATGCTAAACCATTAAATAGGAGAGAAGGAGCATTAGAAAATAAAAAGAAGTTATGCTAAAGGATCTGAAAGAATGTCAGCAAGTTGGCATGGGAGGACTTACATGAGAGGCACAGCAGGAAATGCTCTCACTGGACTAGAGCAGATGGTGTAAAGAAAAAATTTTATATATATATATATATATATATATATACACACACACACACACATACATACACACACACACACATATATTTAAAAGCTGTAGAGAACAGCCTGGGAAGATTGAGTAGGCTGACAATTACCATACCATATTATCTATTATTTTTAGTTTGCAGATTCCTATTTATTTCACTCAGCGAGGGCTCCTAAGTATACCACATATTTTGAACTGAAGGATTCAGGGAAGAGTGGGTGAGTTTAGGAGAGATCAGAGTGACTCAGTGGAAAATGAGCACAGATGCTATGGCAGACTGCCATCTCGTCTTCCTGGGAGTGCACACAGACTGCTTAATGAAAATTTCTTGGAAGCTTGTGGTTGCCCCAAAAGCCAGCCCCATGGAGTCTGCATCAAGGTGCATTAACTGCTTCACACTTCTTCATCTTTGTGCTCAAGAACAATCGCTGCTGAAGTCATGACATCTATGGACACCTTCACTGGATTCTGTGAGCTTTAGCATAAAATTATTTCATGATTCTTATTTTCTAAATGAAAGCAAAAACTTAATTTTAAAAACTAAATTGTGTCCTGTAAATATGGGAACATTGGCTCCCAGATGGGAGTAAAAAAATTCACAAATCATAAGTCCAACAACATTCCTTTATGTGTCCAATATCTTATGCAATGGGATGTATTGAATAGTGTGTGAAAATGAGGTAACACACAGGACTTTTGTTGATAAGACATATCACTAGCTCATAAAGGTGTCTAGTAGGAGCTGAAATGGTGAGTCAGTGAACCTAATAAATGAATTAAGGTTGGGAAGAATATCTTTGAATTTCAGTCTTATCCTCAAAATATGTATCTTTGGTCATTCCTCTCTTTAAACTAACCTCACCTGAACAACTCCACTTCCCCAAGATATTTAAATTAGATTAACAGTATTAAAAGCTCTTATGGAAACAGTAAGTGATTTAAAGTGATAAAAATATGAAAAATTTAAAGACCTTGTCACCAGTGCAAAGTGAGGCTTCAGTTTAAGGGATAGGAAGGGAAAGCCATGCAAAACAGATCGTTTAATTTTCTTTTTTTCTGTTGGTCTAAACTTCCTCATTTTTCTTTGATAGGAAGTGAGTTATTTTTCTCAAAATTCCAAAGAAGCCAGAATGAGGGTAGAGTGGTATGAATTAATTAAGCCATTCTGGCTAGATTTTTTTTTCCTGTGAACCCAACATAACTATAAATCCAAACTAACCACTATAGAAGTACTTTTGATAAGGTACACATATGATCAGAGAAATCATTGACCTGGTCACTAGAAAGTCAAAACGGGGCTGAAGTAAGTTCAAGAGTAAAGGTGGGGTATGAATATAGTTATGGGTTCAAAATACACATGAAGTTTATTTAAATTGATCATTCATTTCTCAGTTGTGAAAATCATGCATTTTCTTCCACAACTACTAATGATGATAATAATCACAGCTTAACATTTACTGTTAAGTTACCTTAATGTAAGATGGCAGCCCACTCCAGTATTCTTGCCTGGAAAATCCCATGGACAGCGGAGCCTGGTAGGCTACTGTCCACAGGGTCACAAAGAGTCAGACACGACTGAGCGACTTCACGTCACTTCACTTTACCTTAACGTATCTCAAAAGTGTGGGCCCTTATAAACTCTGCATTCATTATCTCATTTAAACATTTGAAAAACTCTTTGAAGCATTTATGCTCAATATCCTCATATTACAGATAAGGAGAAAGAAACACGAGGAGCTGAATAACTTCACCGCAAACCCATATCTAAGATTGACATACATACACTACCATGTGTAAAGTAGATAGCTAGTGGGAAGCTGCTGTATAGCACAGGGAGCTCAGCTCCATGCTCAGTGATGACCTAGAGGGCTGGGATAGGGGCTAGGGGGATTTCCAAGAGGGAGGGGGTATATGTATACATATAGCTGATTCACTTCATTGTACAGCAGAAACGAACATAACATTGTAAAGCAATTATATTCCCATTAAAAAAGCTGAGATACTTAAAATCTGATTCCTATACCTCTCTGTATTTTAATATACACTAATTTTCCACAAATTTTAATCAATATTTTAATTCCTAATAAATATATGGTGTTTCTTTTCACAATTTGGGATTAAATATTTTACCTGCTGCTGCTAAGTCGCTTCAGTCGTGTCCAACTCTGTGCGACCCCATAGACGGCAGCCCACCAGACTCCCCTGTACCCGGGATTCTCCAGGAAAGAACACGGGAGTGGGTTGCCGTTTTCTTCTCCAAAGCATGAAAGTGAAAAGTGAAAGCGAAGTCATTCAGTCGTGTCCAACTCTTCGCGACCCCATGGACTGCAGCCTACCAGGCTCCTCAGTCCATGGGATTTTCCAGGCAAGAGTACTGGAATGGGGTGCCATTGCCTTCTCCAATACATATTTTGTAACTCTTTTACTGAAAAATCTCAAAATTGGAACATATGGGAAAACAAAGAATTTTCACTAAGTAAAGAAGATGATGGTTCATCATATATTTAACCATCATCTTCTTTACTTAGTGAAAATTCTTTGTTTTCCCACGTGTTCCAATTTTGAGATTTTTCAGTAAAAGAGTTTGATAGATGCATTCTTTTTTACTTTTCTTGTCATAATTGTACTTGAATAAAACACACTTGGCTGGCAGGTCACTATCTTTGTACCTGGGTAGGGTGAAGTCCAGTTATGTTTAGAACCCTAGCATGAAAGGCTTCATCAGAGATCCCGTACATACTACTGGCACCTCAGCAAGAGGAGCGTGGTTTTGACATCAAGTATATGGGTTTCCCTGGTGGCTCAGATGGTAAAGAGTCTGCCTGCAACGCAGGAGATCACGGTTCAATCCCTGGCTCAGGAAGATCCCCTGGAGAAGGGAATGGCAAGCCACTCTAGTATTTTTGCTTGGAAAATCCCATGGACAGAGGAGCCTGGCAGGCTGCAGCCTATAGGGTCGCAAAGAGTTGGACACAACTGAGCGACTTCACTTTATTTTTCACTGTTAATACAACCAATAACTGAGGCTGAAAAGTAAAAGCAATAAGATGTCAGACTAACATCTTCAATACTCCTTCACTGAGTAATAATACTCATTTAACTAAGTACCAGGAGGACAAAGTTCTGTTTCAGGAGTTGGTGCAACAAAATTTATTATTAAGGAAAATGAAACTCAAGAAGCAAAACTAGTACTGCTAGTCTGTTATTACTAGAATCAAATGTCAAAACTACACTTTAAATTCTTTAGACCTGAAAGAGTTCATCAACAATATTGGTGTGTGAGGGAATTGTCATAGTTACAATTCAATGGATTTCCAATATAAATTGATTTGTAATCAATGAGTTGTTCTCAGATGAAAAAAATCCCCAATCAATATATTATCTAAGATGTATCAGTAAATGGCAGATTTTATTTTCACAATAAAAATAAGTAGTGTTGCCTATTTCCCAATTTATTCCTCCATCTTTTTTTTTTCTGAGAAGGAAGGAAAAACCCTCCACTGTTACATATCTCTGATTTTGGTACAAATAATGTCCATGATGACTCAGATGTGGACAGAATCTGGATGGACGGGGTGAAAATGAAAGAGAAGGCATTGTTGAATCAACAGTAAGTGACATGTAGGTTTATAGAGCATATGTGCATGTTAAGTCACTTTATTTGTGTCCAACTCTTTGTGACCCTATGTACTGTAGCCCACCCAGCTCCTCTGTCCATAGGATTCTCCAGGCAAGAAAATTGGAATGGGTTGCCATGCCCTCCTCCAGGGGATCTTCCCGACCCAGGGGTCAAACCCTACTCTCTTACATTTCCTAGAAACGTAGGCAGGTTCTTTACTACTAGCATCATCTGGAAATAAAGACTATTGACAAGACAATTTTAAAAGCAATCTGATATTTCAAGTTTAAGAAACTGAGTATTTTTACAGACAGACTGAGAAATTGTTGCTCAGTCAAGGTCATAATTGTGAATATGCAGTATCTCAGTGCAGACGAGGAAGGGAAAGAACACCTAGGAAAATCAGCAGGATTTAATGATGAGAAAAAAATCTGACACAAGAAGGAAAATTGAGATACATAAGAACTGGGGTGGTTTTCATAAATCATACGTCCTAAGGACTTTCTAATTCATTTTGAGCAATATATGTAAGTCAATAAAAAAACATATACTACATATGATAAAATACATATCATATTATTCAAATAATTATGTTATATTATGGTAATTCATTAAAAATCAAACTTACCAACTGACATTCTTACACTAATAATTTACAGAGAAGAAATTTCAGTGAATGTAAGTTTATTGAAATTAGAAAAGATTCAATTGTTACTTATTTTATGCAAGTATAGAAAGACACATGCTAATAAAATAATTATGAAAAAACTATTTCCTAAAAATAGAAATTTTATTCATAAGGTCTATTTGCTTAAATAATTATGTATTAAAAGGTTACTTTTTAATATAAAAACCAAGATTATTATTGCTGCATAATCAGAAATAATTAAGTTAGGATGTTCTACCTTTTAATGATGTGCTCCATTCAGTCAGCACAAACATAAATCTGTTCAATTAAAGAAAGTACATACCTGAGATTTGACCTAGAAACCAACATTCTGCCAAGGTCTTTGATCAGATCCAGACAGTATTTCAGAAATATAGGAAGCTTATTTTAGTTCATATTTCACTGTATTGTTTTGTATTATAGCAAACAAGATAAAGCACCAAGTTCTAGCCCTTGATGAAAAATCTGGAAGTGAACTTATTTAGATTTATGAGTAACTATGTTCTCAAAATATTTTTGAGCCATATTCAAGGTTTCATTTTTCTCATACTTCCTCAAACAATACCCAAATGTTCATTCTTTTTGAAACACTGTTAGAATATCAGAATATTTGTTTTCTCTACTATAACCTTTATTACAAACTTTCACTCGAATTATAATGGCTTTCTGAAGTATACCCTGATTCTTCAACAGTCTTATAAATCAAGAGGCCAGGTGTTTTTTTTTCATGTCTCTCTCAGGAAGATAACTTCTCAGAACTCTATTAATAAATTAGCTCAAATTTGACAGAAACTCTGTTCCTTTTATTTATATGAAGTTATACATTCTTCAAGATTCATCTTCCTGAAGTATTTCTCATTAAAAAGGAAGAAACATGTTTGCCTGTAAAGAACAGCAAAGCTAGAGAGAGGATAATTATTTGCATGTGAATTTTTTCATATTAATTTTTGGATTTTGGCTGATATGCCAGCATCTATCAAATGGGAGTTGTAAAATATAATTCCACTTGAACAATTGTTTAATATAAACAGGAAGACACCAAAGTTATTGGAACTTCTTTCAATATTAGATTGGTCTATGGAATATAATCTATCTCTGTTAATAATTAATATTCTTCTGTTGAAAATTCCATAGGATGTATTTTAATGTAGAGACATTAAGGGATATTTCAAAGTAATGTTTTATATATATGATACAATGTTGTGATGTTATTGTGTTTATTGATTTTGTTTCAGATAAGTTTAAAACTGCTGGCACAAGCATGGTAGTACTTTCTCTTGTCCTTCAGCATCAGAAGTACTTGTTAAAAATATTTATTTTCTACCTCTGCTTACTATGAGGGACCAGAAATAATAGCACTCCAGTAGCAATTAGCACACTAGGCACACAGATATTAACTTTTACATACCATTCACTTAAAGTAAAAGTAAGCCTGGCTTCTCAGAAAAGTGATTTCAATCCTGGAGCAGGAAACTACACAATGAACTTGGAACAGCTTTTTGTGCCAGAAAATGAAGAGGGACTCAAAGAATGACAGAAATCGGTACACAGAAGTCAGCCTGAAGAAGCTCTTGGCTACCAAGTCTGAGATAATTTCAGTGAAAAATAAGTAATTATATAAAAAGATTATAACACATTGATTGGGATTCATTGAATAAAATAAGAATTTATGAGTATTTGTTAATATAAATAAATGAATATAAAGACATATTCTTTCTTGTAGTAAAATACCAACCGATAAGTGCAGTAACAACAATGCAGTTAGAAAATCACTATTTGACACATATCTAGTATAACTAATGGAGAAGGCAATGGCACCCCACTCCAGTAACTCTTGCCTAGAAAATCCCATGGATGGAGGGGCCTGGAAGGCTGCAGTCCATGGGGTCGCTGAGGGTCGGACACGACTGAGCGACTTCACTTTCACTTTTCACTTTCCTGCATTGGAGAAGGAAATGGCAATCCACTCCAGTGTTCTTGCCTGGAGAATCCCAGGGACAGGGGAGCCTGGTGGGCTGCCGTCTATGGGGTCGCACAGAGTCGGACATGACTGAAGTGACTTAGAAGCAGTATAACTAATGACAAATCAGATAATCCTGATATATTTAGAATCAGATATATTCTCAAATGTTCTCCTGCAATATTAATTACAAAGGGAAAAGAATAATAAATTTACAGTGGAAAAAATTCTAAGACAGGATCTTAGTTAAATGAATGACCAAAGTTAATGTCATTAGTAATGGAACAAGCCAACCACATGTGATTCTTGATACGATGAACTAAGGATAAAATCACTTTTGGTATATTTCTGCCAAAAATGTGAAAACCCAATAAAATCATGAGAAAACATCAAACAAACCAAAAAGTGAAGAACATTTTAAAAATTACCTAACCAGTAGTCTTCTCAAATCTCAAGGTCATGCAACACAAATTAAGATTCAAAAACTTCCAAATTGAGCTAAAAAGATGTGACCACTTAATGCAACACATGATTTGAGATTTTCTGTTTTTATAATGGAAATTTTAAGGACAATTTGTGAAATCTGAATAAAAGCCGTAGATTATATTATAGTATGAGTTGTTTAATTTCTTGATTTGAATTTGAAGTTAAATAAAAGAATGTCACTATTCCAAGGAAACATACAACATTTACATATATAGGGGAGCAGTATATCCTCAGGTTTCAACTTATTCTCAAATGGTACAAATATATATATATGCTATGCTATGCTAAGTCACATCAGTTGTGTCTGACTCTGTGCGACCCCATAGATGGCAGCCCACCAGGTTCCCCGTCCCTGGGATTCTCCAGGCAAGAACACTGGAGTGGGTTGCCATTTCCTTCTCCAGTGCATGAAAGTGAAAAGTGAAAGTGAAGTCGCTCAGTCATGTCTGACTCCTAGCGACCCCATGGATTGCAGCCTACCAGGCTCCTCCATCCATGGGATTCTAGGCAAGAGTACTGGAGTGGGGTGCCATTGCCTTCTCCATATATATATATATATATATATATATATATATATATACACACTATATTAATGTATGTATATGTGTCTGTATATGCAGAGAAAGCACTGTAAAACAAATACAAGTAAATATTGAAAATATGGAAATCTTGGAAAAGAGCAATTCTTTTCACTGTTTTTGCAAATTTCCTGAAGTTTGAAAACATTTCAAAAATGTAAACTTACAAAATATTTTCTTTCCTATTTTGTTTTGAGGATTCTGGAGTTGTAGCAATATAATTAATTATTTACTCTAGAACAGAGCTCATAAAGAGGGAGTCAACAGGGCTTTTAGCTTGCAGAAATGCTTTTCAGTTAGTCTAGTGTAGTTTAGTTTTGCTTCTGGTGTATATAGAATAAAATAATATAAAATTCATTTCGATCATTTACAATTATAAAAGTTCATATGTAAAAACAATTTCAAGCTCTTCTTGAATACTGGAAAGTTGGAAACACTAGGTCCACAATTCACAAGAGAAAAACCAGTAGTTGAAAAACAATTTCCCCTTTGGTTATGCCTGTGCTTTCCAGTTAATCATATTTTCCACCCCCTTGCTTCATTCATTCATTTCTTATATCTAATTTTGATAAGCATTTGCATTTGGAGCCAAGTCCCAGAACATAAGAGGCAAAGTGGAACCTTCTCTGTGTTCTTTTACTAAAGGAAATGACAAAATAAGATGGAATTGAAAGACCTGAATGTAAGTTTTCAATGTTTGTTATTTCAAGCTACTTATGTAATCTTAAAGGAAGCATTTACCTCTTTTGGCCTTGGTTTCCGCATTTACAAAATTGGAGTAACAACTCTACAACAATGAATTATTGTAAGGAACAAATGAGATACTGTGTTAGAAAATTCCAAACCATAAATCACTACACAAATCTTGACTGCATTGATAGCAATAAATTCATAAAGAATTCTGACCAATCTAATAAATTATGCATATTTGAAATTTTGAACTCTATTTACAGTGTTTCTAATTTAACAAGTATACTCATCATGCAATATGCCTTAAGTAATATAGTGTTCTAAGAGATCTAAAAGGTTTATTAATCTCAATAGCCACATGGGGTGTTCACAAACTAAATACACAGCTTCAGTTCAGTTCAGTTCAGTTGCAAGTTATGTCTGACTCTTTGCAACCCCATGAAGTGCAGCACGTCAGGCTTCCCTGTCCATCACCAACTCCCGGAGTTCACTCAAACTCATGTCCATCAAGTCGGTGATGCCATCCAGCCATCTCATCCTCTGTCATCCCCTTCTCCTCCTGCCCCCAACCCATCCCAGCATCAGAGTCTTCTCCAATGAGTCAACTCTTCTCATGAGGTGGCCAAAGTATTGGAGTTTCAGCTTTAGCATCAGTCCCTCCAAAGAACACCCAGGCCTGCTCTCCTTTAGAATGGACTGGTTGGATCTCCTTGCAGTCCAAGGGACTCTCAAGAGTCTTCTCCAACATCACAGTTCAAAAGCATCAATTCTTCAGCACTCAGCTTTCTTCACAGTCCAACTCTCACATCCATACATGACCACTCGAAAAACCATAGCATTGACTAGACAGACCTTTGGCTTAGTTGTCTTTAAATCTTAAATTAATAACCAGAATATTACACTAAGAAGGAACTTTCTATTAACACCAGCAATCATGATCCTAAAAGAAAAAAAAAAAAAAGACTTTGAAAATTAGTTTAAATAAATACCATAAGGGTTACAAGACAGGCTGAATTTCAACCAAATTGTTAATTAAAACACAAACCTCTTTTGTGCTTTCACATCAATTTCCTCCTCAAGATACTTATTTGTTTTAGTCCTAAAAGATTAATTTTTCTTTCACTTTTAAAGACTTGGAGATTTTTCTTTTGAGAGTATCACTAATGTGATGCTGACATTATGATACTGATGAGGTTGTTAATGACCACCTTAAAGATAACTTTTAATCTGTTCCGTAATGGAATAAATTATTTTGTATTGGATAGTTTCCTAATGAGTACTGAGGAAATCAAAATGATTCTTCCTGCCTTGTTTCTCATTACATCTGTCTTGACCCAAACCTCAAAACTTATCTCTGTAGCAGAAAAATAGTTGCCATAATATTTTCTTATTAGTTGAAAACAGTCAAATTAAAAAAATATCATTAATTTATTTTCTAATGGAGTTACCATTTTTATCCATTTATCAAACAGGCCGTGCCTTTCGTTTTCTAATAAAGCAGTTTACTCTTTTATTTGATTTTCATTTATTTCTCTTTTCATTGAACATAAATTATTGAATAGAATTTTTAAAAACTGCAAAATATTAAAGTAAAATAAACTAAACACTATTAACTTTTAAAATACATGTTTCTAGGTGTTTTGGTATATGTATGTATGCATATAACAACAACTTGTACACAGGAGACAAAGAAGGTATAAATAAACCATTGATGACACTTGTAAGGGTGATGTGAAAGTGTTATCAGAGGGAAAGTACGTAAGTGACTTCAGGAAGAACCCCTGGTTCTCCAAGGCCTTGCACTGGGTGCAGAGTACCTCAAGTTGCAGCATACCCAACAGGGTGACACTGAAGTAGGATGTTAAGTGGCAGCACATCTGAAAACTTGTAGAGGGCAAGAGTTTTGGATCAGGGGCTAAATCTCATTTACAGTATTAGAACCAGTATAACTAAACCAGGTAGCCAAAGATATTACTCCTCCTTGTTCAAAAGGTCAAGGGATAGATCAGCCTAGCTCCATAGCAGTCCCAGGAATATCTAGTGAACTTTGCAGTGATATTAGGATCTATTCTTTTTTTTTCAGCTGCCATCAGATCATGTAAGCTAGATCCTTCTCTATTATATGCAGACACCCTGTAAGGTAATAAGAGAAGGGGAAAGAAAAGGTCTGAAAAACTGTCCCTCAAACATAGCAGAACAGAGAGTAAGTCTCTTTAAGAGACTCTTCAAGATACCTAGAAAGTCTCTTAAAAAGTCAAAGTATGATGACAAAAGTAGACTAAATTATTTTTGTAAGGTTTTATTTCCCAACACCGTTGATTGTACTGATCATATCATTTTGAACTGATATAATTTTGTAGTGGATAACTATATGAGTTATCCATGCTACTTTATCATTATTTTTTTAATTTAAATTTATTTTAATTGGAGGCTAATTACTTTGCAATATTGTATTGGTTTTGCCATACATCAACATGAATCCACCATGGGTGTACACGTGTTCCCCATCCTGAACCCCCGTCCCACCTCCACCCCAGTACCATCCCTCTGGATCATCCCAGTGCACCAGCCCCAAGCATCCTGTATTCTGCATCGAACCTGGACTGGCAACTAGTTTCATACATGATATTATACATGTTTCAATGCCATTCTCCCAAATCACCCCACCCTCTCCCTCTCCCACAGAGTCCAAAAGACTGTTCTATACATCTGTGTCTCTTTTGCTGTTTTGTATACAGGGTTATTGTTACCATCTTTCTAAATTCCATATATATGTGTTAGTATACTGTATTGGTGTTTTGCTTTCTGCATTACTTCACTCAGTATAATAGGCTCCAGTTTCATCCACCTCATTAGAACTGATTCAAATAAATTATTTTCAATGGCTTAGTAATACTCCATTGTGTATATGTACCACAGCTTTCTTATCCATTCATCTGCTGATGGACATCTAGCTTGCTTCCATGTCCTGGTTATTATAAACAGTGCTGTGATAAACATTGGAGTACATGTGTCTCTTTCAATTCTGGTTTCCTCAGTGTGTATGCTCAGCAGTGGGATTGCTGGGTCATAAGGCAGTTCTATTTCCACTTTTTAAAGGAATCTCCACACTGTTCTCCATAGTGGCTGTACTAGTTTGCATTCCCACCAACAGTGTAAGAGGGTTCCCTTTTCTCCACACCCTCTCCAGCATTTATTGCTTGTAGACTTTTGGATCACAGCCATTCTGACTGGTGTGAAATGGTACCTCACTGTGGTTTTGATTTGCATTTCTCTGATAATGAGTGATGTTGAGCATCTTTTCTTGTGTTTGTTAGCCATCTGTATGTCTTCTTTGGAGAAATGTCTGTTTAGTTCTTTGGCCCATTTTTTGATTGGGTCATTTATTTTTCTGGAATTGAGCTGTAGGAGTTGCTTGTATATTTTTGAGATTAGTTGTTTGTCAGATGCTTAATTGCTATTATTTTCTCCCATTCTGAAGGCTGTCTTTTCACCTTGCTTATAGTTCCCTTTGTTGTGCAGAAGCTTTTAATTAGGTCCCATTTGTTTATTTTTGCTTTTATTTCCAATATTCTGGGAGGTGGGTCACAGAGGATCCTGCTGTGATTTATGTCGGAGAGTGTTTTGCCTATGTTCCCCTCTAGGAGTTTTATAGTTTCTGGTCTTACGTTTAGATCTTTAATCATTTTGAGTTTATTTTTGTGTATGGTGTTGTAAAGTGTTCTAGTTTCATTCTTTTACAAGTGGTTGACCAGTTTTTCCAGCACCACTTGTTAAAGACATTGTCTTTTCTCCATTGTGTACTCTTGAGTCCTTTAAAAAGATAAGGTGTCCATAGATGCATGGATTTATCTCTGGGCTTTCTATTTTGTGCCATTGATCTATGTTTCTGTCTTTGTGCCAGTACCATACTTGATGACTGTGGCTTTGTAGTAGAGCCTGAAGTCAGGCAGGTTGATTCCTCCAGTTCCATTCTTCTTTCTCAAGATTGCTTTGGCTATTCGAGGTTTTTTGTATTTCCATACAAATTGTGAAATTATTTGTTCTAGCTCTGTGAAAAATACTGTTTGTAGTTTCATAGGGATTGCATTGAATCTATAGATTGCTTTGGGTAGTATACTCATTTTCACTATATTGATTCTTCCGATCCATGACCATAGTATATTTCTCCATCTATTAGTGTCCTCTTTGATTTCTTTCACCAGTGTTTTATAGTTTTCTATATATAGGTCTTTTGTTTCGTTAGGTAGATATATTCCTAAGTATTTTATTCTTTTCGTTGCAATGGTGAATGGAATTGTTTCCTTAATTTCTCTTTTTATTTTCTCATTATTAGTGTATAGGAATGCAAGGGATTTCTGTGTGTTGATTTTATATCCTGCAACTTTACTATATTCATTGATTAACTCTAGTAATTTTCTGGTGGAGTCTTTAGGGTTTTCTATGCATAGGATCATGTCATCTGCAAATAGTGAGAGTTTTACTTCTTCTTTTCCAATTTGGATTCCTTTTATTTCTTTTCCTGCTCTGATTGCTGTGGCCAAAACTTCCAAAACTATGTTGAATGGTAGTGGTGAAAGTGGCATCCTTGTCTTGTTCCTGACTTTAGGGGAAATGCTTTCAATTTTTCACCATTGAGGATAATGTTTGCTGTGGGTTTGTCATATATAGCTTTTATTATGTTGAGGTATGTTCCTTCTATTCCTGCCTTCTGGAGAGTTTTTATCATAAATGGATGTTGAATTTTGTCAAAGGCTTTCTCTGCATCTATTGAGATAATCATATGGCTTTTATTTTTCAATTTGTTAATGTGATGTATTTCATTGATTGATTTGTGGATATTGAAGAATCCTTACATCCCTGGGATAAAACCCACTTGGTCATGGTGTATGATATTTTTAATGTGTTCTTGGATACTGATTTATAGAATTTTGTTAAGGATTTTTGCGTCTATATTCATCAGTGATATTGGCCTGTAGTTTTCTTTTTTGTGTGTGGGATCTTTGTCAGGTTTTGGTATTAGGGTGATGGTGGCGTCATAAATGAGTTTGGAAGTTTACCTTCCTCTGCAATTTTCTGGAAGATTTTGAGTAGGATAGGTGTTAGCTCTTCTCTAAATTTTTTGTAGAATTCAGTTGCAAAGCTGTCTGGACCTGGGCTTTTGTTTGCTGGAAGATTTCTGATTACGGTTTCAATTTCTGTGCTTGTGATGGATCTGTTAAGATTTTCCATTTCTTCCTGGTTCTGTTTTGGAAAGTTGTACTTTTCTAAGACTTTGTCCATTTCTTCCACGTTGTCCATTTTATTGGCATATTGTTGTTGATAGTCGTCTCTTATGATCCTTTGTACTTGTGTGTTGTCTGTTGTGATCTCTCCATTTTCATTTCCAATTTTGTTGATTTGATTTTTCCCCCTTTGTTTCTTGATGAGTCTGGCTAATGGTGTGTCAATTTTATTTATCCTTTCAAAGAACCAGCTTTTGGCTTTGTTGATTTTTGTTGTGGTCTCTTTTGTTTCTTTTGCATTTATTTCTGCCCTAATTTTTAAGATTTCTTTCCTTCTACTAACCCTGGGGTTCTTCATTTCTTCCTTTTCTAGTTGCTTTAGGTGTAGAGTTAGGTTATTTATTTGACTTTTTTCTTGTTTCTTGAGGTATGCCTGTACTGTTATGAACTTTCCCCTTAGCACTGCTTTTACAGTGTCCCAGAGGTTTTGGGTTGTTGTGTTTTCATTTTCCTTCATTTCTATGCATATTTTGTTTTCTTTTTTGATTTCTTCTGTGATTTATTGGTTATTCAGCAGTGTGTTGTTCATCCTCAATATGTTAGAATTTTTAATAGTTTTTCTCCTGTAATTGAGATCTAATCTTACTGCATTGTGGTCAGAAAAGATGCTTGGAATGATTTCAATTTTTTTGAATTTTCCAAGGCTAGATTTATGGCCCAGGATGTGATCTATCCTGGAGAAGGTTCCGTGTGCGCTTGAGAAAAAGGTGAAGTTCATTGTTTTGGGGTGAATTTTCCTATAAGTATCAATTAGGTCTAACTGGTCTATTGTATCATTTAAAGTTTGTGTTTCCTTGTTAATTTTCTGTTTAGGTGTGAGTGGGGTATTAAAGTCTCCCACTATTATTGTGCTATTGTTAATGTCCCCTTTCATACTTGTTAGCATTTGTCTTACATATTGTGGTGCTCCTATGTTGGGTGCATATATATTTATATATATTTATAATTGTTATATCTTCTTCTTGCATTGATTGATCCTTTGATCATTATGTTGTGTCCTTCTTTGTCTCTTTTCACAGCCTTTGTTTTAAAGTCTATTTTATCTGATATGAGTATTGCTACTCCTGCTTTCTTTTGGTCTCTATTTGTGTGGAATATCTTTTTCCAGCCCTTCACTTTCAGCCTGTTTGTGTCCCCTGTTTTGAGGTGGGTTTCTTGTAGACAACATATATAGGACTCTTTTTTTTTTTGTATCCATTCAGCCAGTCTTTGTTTTTTGGTTGGGCCATTCAACCCATTTATGTTTAACGTAATTATTGATAAGTATGATCCCGTTGCCATTTACTTTATTGTTTTGGGTTCAAGTTTATATACCCTTTTTTGTGTTTCCTGTCTAGAGAATCTCAGTTTAATTTGTTGGAGAGCTGGTTTGGTGGTGCTGAATTCTCTCAGCTTTTGCTTGTCTGTAAAGCTTTTGATTTCTTCTCCATATTTGAATGAGATCCTTGATGGGTACAGTAATCTGGGCTGTAGGTTATTTTCTTCCATCACTTTAAGTTTGTCTTGCCATTCCCTCCTGGCCTGAAGAGTTTCTATTGAAAGGTCAGCTATTATCCTTATGGGAATCCCCTTGTGTGTTATTTGTTGTTTTTCCCTTGCTGCTTTTAATATTGTTCTTTGTGTTTGATCTTTGTTAATTTGATTAATATGTGTCTTGGGGTGTTTTGTCTTGGGTTTATCCTATTTGGGACTCTCTGGGTTTCTTGGACTTGGGTGATTATTTCCTTCCCCATTTTAGAGAAGTTTTCAACTATTATCTCTTCAAGTATTTTCTCATGGTCTTTCTTTTTGTCTTCTTCTTCTGGGACTTCTATGATTCGAATGTTGGGGCATTTAATAATGTCCTGGAGGTCTCTGAGATTGTCCTCGTTTCTTTTAATTTGTTTTTCTTTTTTCCTCTCTGATTCATTTATTTCTACCATTCTATCTTCTACTTCACTAAATCTATCTTCTGCCTCTGTTATTCTACTATTTGTTGCTTCCAGAGTGTTTTTGATCTCACTTATTGCTTTATTCATTGTATATTGACTCTTTTTTATTTCTTCTAGGTCTTTTTTAAACCTTTCTTGCATCTTCTCAATCCTTGTCTCCAGGCTATTTATCTGTGATTCCATTTTGATTTCAAGATTTTGGATCATTTTCACTATCATTATTTGGAATTCTTTATCAGGTAGATTTCCTATCTCTTCCTCTTTTGTTTGGTTTGGTGGGCATTTATCCTGTTCCTTTACCTGCTGGATGTTCCTCTGTCTCTTCATCTTGTTTATATTGCTGAGTTTGGGGTGGCCTTTCTGTATTCTGGCAGTTTGTGGAGTTTTCTTTATTGTGGAGTTTCCTCACTGTGGGTGGGGTTGTACAGGTGGCTTGTCAAGGTTTCCTGGTTAGGGAAGCTTG
Organism: Bos taurus; assembly: GCF_002263795.3. Classification (NCBI taxonomy): domain Eukaryota; kingdom Metazoa; phylum Chordata; class Mammalia; order Artiodactyla; family Bovidae; genus Bos; species Bos taurus. Next base: position 11,826,634 of record NC_037355.1, on the reverse strand, counting down.
TGTCAGTGTTCTGGTGGGTAGAGCTGGATTTCTTCTCTCTGGAGTGCAATGAAGTGTCCAGTAATGAGTTACGAGATGTCAATGGGTTTGGAGTGACTTTGGGCAGCCTGTATATTGAAGCTCAGGGCTATGTTCCTGTGTTGCTGGAGAATTTGTGTGGTATGTCTTGCCCTGGAACTTGTTGGTCCTTGGGTGGTGCTTGATTTCAGTGTAGGTATGGAGGTGTTTGATAAGCTTCTGTCAATTAATGTTCCCTGGAGTCAGGAGTTCTCTGGTGTTCTCAGGATTTGGACTTAAGCCTCCTGCCTCTGGTTTTCAGTCTTATTTTTACAGTAGTCTCAAGACTTCTCCATCTATATAGCACCGTTGATAAAACATCTAGGTTAAAGATGAAAAGTTTCTCCACAGTGAAGGACACTGAGAGAGGTTCACAGAGAGAAGAGAAGAGGGAGGAGGGAGTTAGAGGAGACCCAAATGAGATGAGGTAGAATCAAAAGAGGAGAGAGCAAGTTAGCCAGTAATCACTTCCTTATGTGCACTCCACAGTCTGGACCATTCAGAGATGTTCACGGAGTTATACAGAGAAGAGAAGAGGGAGGAAGGAGACAGAGGTGGCCAGGAAGATAAAGCGGGGAATCAAAAGGAGAGAGGCACATCCAGCCAGTAATCAGTTCCCTAAGTGTTCCCCACCATCTGGAACACGCAAAGAGATTCACAGACGTGGGTCGAGAAGAGAAGGGGGAGGGTGGAGATAGAGGTGACCTGGTGGAGAAAAAGGAGGGTCCATAGGGGGAGAGAGCAGTCAAGTCAGTAATCTCGCTCCCAAGTAAAAATGGGTACCAAAGATTGGGTTCTTAAAGGTACAAAATTGGAACAAATACACAAAAGCATAAATTAAAAATCTAGAGTAGAGGTTGGATTTTCAAAAATACAATATTAAAGAAAAAAAGTCAGAAAAATTATAAAATATATATATATATATATATATATATATATATATATGAAGTTTGCTTTAAAAAATTGGGTCTTTTTTCTGCAAAGTAATAGTAGGTTATAAAAATGAAAATTAAAGGAGTAATAGAGGACTTAAAATTTTTTTTTAAATTAAAAATAAAAGAATGATAATAAAAATAGTAAAAATATATCTAGGACTTTCTCTAGTATTGTTGTGGGCAGTATGGGGTCAGTTCATTTTCAGATAGTTCCTTTGTCCAGCTTATATTTCTCAAGATCTATAGGCCCCTTCCTATGTAGTTGGTACTAACTACAGGGTTTTAATCTATTGCACCTGTCACTTCCAAGGCAGTTCCCTCTGTTTTAGCTTCTTCTGTTTGCTGGTCTCTTCAGTGTCTGATTTTGCCCTGACACAAGGGGGCAGTGGTGGACACTTTTTTAGGCTCACTTGTTCAGTTGCACTGTGGGGAGGGAGGGACGCTGCAAACAAATAACACTGGCGTGTGCTTGCAGTATCTCAGCCACACTAGGCCTGCCCCCTCTCATGGCGCGTGTGCCCTCCCTGCCCACACTGCTCAGGCTCTAGGTTGCTCGGCGGGGAACCATCCGAGGCTGGCCCTGGGCTTCATGCACCTCCCAGGTCTAAACCGCTCAGGTTCAGGCACTTGGGTAGTCCTCAGAGGTGCAGACTCAGTTGGGCCTGCGTTTTGTGCCCTTCCCAGGTCCGAGCAGCTCAGGTGATGAGGTGTTTGGTGAGCATGGTCGCTGTGACTTATCACCTCCCCCATCCCTGCCGCTCAGTTTTCTGGGTGTATAACCAGCGCACCTTCTCAGGCGGATGTTGACCATCCAGGACCCCAAGAAGTCTTAGTTAGCAAAGAAGCCTGCTTGCAGTTTGGTAGATAATGCCTCTCTAGGGCTGCGATTGCCCCCTTCTGGCTTTGGCTGCCTGTCACCAGAGGGGGATGGTCTGGAGCAGGCTAGCTCTGTTCAGTCCTTTGTTCTGTGAGCAGGCCTGGCAGTGTCTTAGGTTAAGGCTTTTCACATGGTAGCTATCCTATAGTCTGGTTTGCTAGCCAAAGTCAGTTCCCTCAGATTGCCCTCGGGGCATTCAGGCCTGGTCCTTACTCTAAGCAATGCAGCCCACGCCTCCCTGCCCAGCCCCGCTTGCTAGTGGCAGGTGCAGGCAGCTCCACTGCTTCTCCGCTGGGGGAGTTACAGCTGGGCACGTAATCTGTGGGTTTTAATTATTTACTTATTTTTCCTCCCAGTTACGTTGCCCTCCGTGGTTCCAAGGCTCACCACAGACTTGGCAGTGAGAGTGTTTCCTGGTGTTTGGAAACTTCTTTTTTTAAGACTCCCTTCCCGGAATGGAGCTCCATCCCTACCTCTTTTGTCTCTCTTTTTGTCTTTTATATTTTTTCCTACCTCCTTTCGAAGACAATGGGCTGCTTTTCTGGGTTCCTGATGTCCTGTGCCGGCATTCAGAGGTTGTTTTGTGGAATTTACTCAGCGTTTGAATGTTCTTTTGATGAATTTGTGGGGGAGAAAGTGGTCTCCTCGTCCTATTCCTCCGTGATCTTAAGACTGCCCCGGCTGCTTTCTTTAATATGCATAACTGAATGACTCATGTCAGCATGTCATCATAATCAAGTCCAAATTATTTAGAACTTTCCTGAAGATGTGATGGCACACATGATGTTATTTCTTCTACATCATAAAAATTGGTTGCTGTCCCTAAAACATGAATGATCTCTTTGTATAAATTAAAATCTTAAAAAAAAACCCCTCTATTTTAAAGACCCTCTCTGTATTCCAGTGAGGAATCAAAAGCTTCTGAATTACAATTATATGCCTTCTGAAAAATGAAACTTATTTGGAACTAAAGCTCTGTCCTACAGACATTTGGGTCTTCTCTCTGAGGGGAAGTATTAAGCTTACTTATTATTTATATGAAAGGTCTATTCCCAGAAGGAGAAGAAGGCACTTTTCCAAAGTTAAAGCAAGTTCTTCTTAGGTTTTAACAACCACAAGCACCTCAATAAATTCAACTATTTAACTAATAAATTTCATCTTTACATTATTATAAGACAAAGCACCATTTTGTTTCAGTTTGGGATTATTAATATTTTATAATATGAGTATCATTTATCATGTTCTTGTCTGTTCTTGCTTCCACTAATTGAAGAAAATTTAATATAGGAAAGTTATTCTCTGTATAACAAGAATCCTGCATCCCAAATGTACCTGAGTTCTACATGTTTATTATGATTCCATTTATTTAACTCAATGCAAAGTCTGCAGAATAATCTAGAGATACATTTCTAGATACAACTCTGAACTTCATAGAGCTGATATTCTAGTCAAGCAGACATATATATATATATATATATGTTTAATACAGAACATTCCACTCATACTAATGGTGTATTATGTAATGTGCACCAAACTTTTTACTGAGAATGGTGAGAAATATTGGAAAATATGTTTTTAAAATATATTTGAAGACATAGAAATGTGGCAGTGTGATGAAAACTATAAAGCATTGAAGCAAGAGAAAGAAACAAAAATAGCATTGTTTAACTTAGCATTTGGAACATCTTTTCTGCAAGGGACATCTGCCGTATCCTGAAGAGGCAGATGCGAGGCTGAGATACTGAGTGCGATTGTGGCAGGCTCCTGGGGCTGAAAGACACTCTGGAATCCAGGTTTTCCAATGAGGGAAATCTTTACTAACACCTTATATTTTGTGTTGAGATCATGAAAGTACTGTATCTTAAAAGAGAGGTCAGTAAGCATTTTCTGTGAAGGGCAAGGTAGGAAGCATTTTAGGTTTTGTGAGACATACTATCTGTACCAACTACTTAGTTCTGTTTTTCTAGCAGAAAAGCCATAACTGACTATACACAAATAGACAGACATCACTGTGTTTCAATAAAATCTTATTTACACAAACAAGCAGCTGGTCAGATTTGACCAATATCTGTAGTGTGAGTTTGGTCACAAAGAAGAGGTGAACCAGAAATATACCAGGCTGAAAAGAAGATAGAACTTAACTTCAAATTATATTATTTTTAAATAATAGAATTAAAGTAAGAATGGATTTCTCACATACCTGGCTATCTTTAAAGATCAGTCCTAAATCATGACAAATGGAAGATAATAATACCTTGACCTCAAATTATTTCTATTTTTCATATAATACCTCACAGTCAACTGAAAGAAAAACACAGTCCCACCAGAAGATAAAATAAGAAAGAAAACAATTCCACAAAAATCTCAACTTTTTTTTTAGAACATGATGAATTCAGTTTAAAATTTGTGTAGAAATGTAAAAGACCAAAGAGAGAAAAAAGACTTCTGAAAAAGAAGTATAAGGGAGGACACATTCTCTACTAAATATTTTTATTTTTTTGGCCATACTGCATGGCAGGTGAGATCTTAGTTCCCAGACCAGGGATCAACCCACACCCCCTGCACTGGAAGCACAGAGTCTTAAACACTGTACCTCCAAGGAAGTCCCTACTAAATGTTATGTTTATAATCAAGTATTGGCTAGAGTCCAGATCAAGATGATAGAGTAGAAAGATCCTGAGCTCACCTCCTCCCATGGCCACTGCACATCAAAATGGCAACTGCGCATAGAGCAATGATCTCTGCAAACAACCTAAAGACTAGGAGAACAGATTTAATACAACTCAGGATATAAGCAAAGATCGCATCAAGATGTGTAGCAGTGGGTAGAGAGGCAATCTAGTTGGAATACCCCACCCCCAGTGTGACAACCCACAAGCAAGAGGGACATCACAACTGAGGAGATCCCCTCTAAGCCTGAGGAGGACTCTGAGCCCCTAGTGGTCTCCCTATCCCAGGACACCTGTACTGAGATGAGCCACCATAACATCTGACTTTGAAAACCAGCAGGGCTTATGTCCAGGAGAGCTAGAGAACTGTGGGAAATCAAGACTCCACACTTGAAGGGCTTGCACATAAACCCACTTGACCCAAATTCTTGCATAAAAGCAGCAGATAAAGCATTCTGGGTTATATGAGATTTATCGACTAATTGAAGAGTATGTGCTGGAGGGACAGAGATCTGATGAAACCTTCTCCAGAAGTGGAAGCACTAGTGGGAACTTAAAAAAAAAAAAAATCTGCTTAGCCAGCCCAGCACTGGTGAGTACCATTTCTGTCAGTCTCCACCAACCTAGCTAACACCATACACTCCTCCCTGGTGTTTCCATGAGGATCCACTTGTACAACATGCCCACCCTCCCTGGGTTCTCCAAAGCTACTCCAGTCCCACTCTACCCAGTGGGTCACTACAACCAACACTAATGCCCACTAGTGGCTGAAGCTCCAATGGGCTGGCCTGACAAACCAGCATGCATATAGTACTTGCAGCTTGTCCTTGAAGCCAGCTGGCCTGGATACCAACCCCAATCAGCAGCATGCCTGTAGCAATTGCAGCTCAACCACAATAGGAAGATAAATGCAGCCCACAGAGAGGATAGCCCTGGTGACTAGAGGAGATTGAATCACTGCTCTGCAAAGGACAATTTCTACCAAAGCCACTCTTTCAAGACTGGGATACATAGTTGATATACATAATACATATAAACAGAGAGTTAGGCAAAATAAAGAGACAAAGAAATATGTTCCAAACAAAAGAACAAGATAAAAAATCAGAAAAAGAACAACATGAAATAGTTATGGGAAATTTACCGAATAAAGAGTTCAAAGTAATAATCATAAAAATGCTCACTGACTCAGAAGAAGGAGTGAACTCAGTAAGAACTTCAACAAAGAGATTAATAGTATAAAATAGATTCAGTCAAAACTGAAGACTATAACAACTTGAATGAAAAATACATTAGACAGATATAACAGTACATTGCAGATACCAGGGAATGATGAGCTATCTGTAACACAGTGCAATAGAAGTAACCTAGTTGGAACATCCTAAAGAAAAAAGGAAGGAAAAAATGAGGAGAGATTGAGGGACCTCTGGGATGATGTCAGTCATACTAATATTCACATTGTAGGAATCCCAAAGGCAGGGAGAGAGAGTGTGTACATGCATGCTAAGTTGGTTCAGTCAGGGAGAAAGAGAAAGAAAAAATAAATTGTAGAAATAATGGCTGAAAACATCCCTAACCTGGCAAAGAAAACAGACATTCAAGTCCAGGAAACATAGTCTCCTCCAAAATGAATCCAAAGAGACCCACACCAAAACAAAATATAATTAAAGTGTTAAAAGTTAAAAATAAAGAGAGAATCTAAAAATGCAAGAGAAAAATAACTAGTTACATATGTAGATATCCCCCATGCCCATAAGATTATAAGCTGGTTTTTCAGCAGAAACTCTATAGGCCAGAAGGAATTGACACCACATATTCCAGGTACTGGGGAAACAAAACAAAATAAAAATCAAACAAAAAAAACCCTTACAACCAAGAACACACTACTAGCAACTATTTCATATGGAGTACATCACCACTAAACTGCTCTTAAAATAAACATTAAAGGGACTTCTTTAAATAGAAAAGGTCATAACTAGAAAGAAAAAAGAAGAAGAAGAAGAAAAAACCTCACTGGTAAAGGTAAACAATGTAAATGTAGCAATGAACCATCTATAAAGCTAATATGAAGGTTAAAAGACAAAAGTAGTACGATCATCTTTGTCTAAACTAAGTAGCTAAATGACATACACACAAAAAGATATGAAGTATGAGCACCAAAGCATTGATGCCTTCAAACTGTGATGCTAGAGAAGACTCTTGAGAGTCCCTTGGACTTCAAGGAGATCAAACCAGTCAATCTTAAAGGAACTCAACCCTGAATATCCATCGGAAGGACTGATGTTGAAGTTGAAGCTCCAATATTCTCGCCATTTGATGCCAAGGGCTGACTCATTGGAAAAGACCCTGATGCTGGGAAAGATTGAGGACAGGAGGAAAAGGGGGTGACAGAGGATGAGATGGTTGGATGGCATCATGGATTCAATGGACATGAGTTTGAGAAAACTCCAGGAGATAGTGAAGGACAGGAAAGCCTGGCATGCTGCAGTCCATGGTGTTGCAAAGAGTTGGACACAACTTAACAACTGAACAGCAACAAATCATGTCAAAATCATAAAATGTTTAGGCATGGTAAAAATGTAGTGGTTTTAGAATACTCTTAAATTAAAGTAACCATTAACTTAATATAGACTGCTATATATATAAGCTGTTATTTATGAAATGGTGGTAACCACAAACAAAAACCTGCAACAGATACATGCAAAAAGAGATGGGAATACAAATATAACACTAAATAAGGTCATTGGATTACAAGGGAATAAAATAAGAGAAAGAAGAAAGGAACAGGGAAGAACTATAAAAAACAATTAGAAAACAACAAAATGAAAATAAGTGCACACTTATCACTAATTAAATGTTAATAGACTGCATACTACAAATAAAAGACAGACGGTGACTGAATGAATTTTTGAAATTTTGAAAAACAATACCCATATACGTATGTTGCCACCAAGAGACTCATATCATATCTAAAGACATGCACAGAGTAAAAGTGAGAGGTTGGAAATGGTATTCCATGTAAATGAAAATGAAAAGAAAGCTGAGGTAGCAATACTTAGGACAGAAAAATAGACTTTAAAACAAAGACAATTATATAAGTATAAAATGATAAAATAAAAAAGAATCTCTAATAATTGTAAATAAATATGAACCTATTATCAGAGTACCTAAATACATAAAATATTAACAGATATAAATGGAGAAATTGACAGTAATATAATAACAGTGGAGGACTTTAACACTCCATTTACATGGATAAGATTATCCAGACAGAAAATTAAAATGAAGCATTGCATTAAGGAAGCATTAGCTCACATACACTTAAAATAGATGTATAGAGGACATTCCATCCTCAAAACAGCAAAAAGCACAATCTTTTCAAACACACATGAAACATTCTCTAGGGAAGACAGAAAACAGTTCAATGAACTTAAAAGATTGAATCACTGCAATCCTTCTCAAACCAAAAAAGTTTGAGACTGGGGCTTCCCAGGTGGTAAAGTAAAGAATCTGCCCGCCAGTGCAGGAGACACATGAGATGTGTGTTCGATCCCTGGGTCAGGCAGATCTCCTGGAGAGGAAATGGTACCCCACTCCAGTATTCTTGCCTGGAAAATTCCATGGACAGAGGAGCCTGCCGGGCTACAGTCTTTGGGGTCAGATATAACCCTCCAATCATAAGATAAATGTCATGGAGAGTAACATACAGCATTTAGAATATCATCAATAATATTGTAATAACTGAATGTGTATGGTGACAGCTGGCTTATGAGACTGATTGTGGTAATAAATTCATAAATTATATACATATTAAATCATTATGTTGTACACTTGAAACTAACATAATATTGTATGTTGACTATACTTTAATAAAAATGCAATGGAATTTTTTAAACAAAAATAAAATACAGTATTTAAGAGTGCTCTATTAAAGCAATGTTAGACAAATAGGCCAGTGACACAAAATAAAAAGTCCAGAAAGAGATCTATATACATTGATGAATCATTTATTGCTGGGGTGATTCTGGAATGTATATGATAATATCAAGAAAATGAATTTCAGATGAATTATAGCACAAAATGAAAATGGAAGGATAAAGAATTTCCTCAAATATGTGAATATCATGATTTGTGAGAGTGAATATTTCTTTAAAAGATATGAAAAGTACTATCCTCAAAGAGGATGTTTGAAAAATTGAACCATTGTGTAGAATCGTATGAAATTGCCACCTTTTCACCATTTTTGACAACAGAAAATTCAATTTCATAAGGCAATGTGCATTACAATTAAGGTCTCATTTTTATCAACAAATATTGTTAAAACAACAAATAGATAAACTACAGAATAAATGAAATTTAAAAATATCTCAAACTTAAATAATAAGCAAAGTTTGAACATCCCAAGAAGTAAATGGAAAAAAAAAACTTGCACAAATACTTCAAAAAATGTATCCATATGGCCAATTTTATGACAGATAATAAAATATGATCAAATTGATTAGTCATCAAGAAAAGGCAAATTAAAAACACATTGGGGACCTCCCCTTAAGGTCCACTGCAAAAATAATATATGTATGTGTGTATATATATATATGTATATATATATATGTATATATATATATATAATTTTAGAAGCACAATGAAATATCACTCCATACCCTAGAAGAATGCCTAAAATATAAAAATATTGGCAAGGCTTTGGGACAATGGAAACTCCTATATATTGCTGTGAAATTTAAATCATTACAACCACATTGAAAAATAATTAACCCAGAATAAATGTCTACTTTATGACAATGAAAAATCCATTGTTACTTTCTACCAAAATAAATGTGTGAAATATACACTAAGAGATAAGTACAAATATGTCATAGCACCATTATAGGTGATAAAAACTAAAAATATTAATGATAGAAGATTCAATGTTTATATTAATAAGAAATACCTAATTATACAACTGCACAGAAGAATTACACATATAGAATGAGAAATGCAAAAATAAGCAATAATAAAATAAATGTATGGTTGCAAAGTTTAAAACACTCATACCTAAACTATGTTTTAAAAGGAAAAGCATGAGGTTGATGGAGAGGTTATCTGTTGAGATAAGGCATGCTGGATGGATGCTCAGTCTGTCCATAATGTTCTCTTTCTTGATGGTGGTGATTATACGTGTTTATTTTTATGGTTTTCCTTTTAACTGTACATTAATGCTTTGTTTCTTGTTTTTAATTTGTATGTGTGCTACAATGCAAGTTTAAATTTAATTATACACACCATCCAATGATTCAGCAACTACAGTGATACTTTTATGTAGTTCTAGAAGTTTCATGACAAGGGTGAAAGAGGTTACATCTGAAACAAGGGAAATTTACCTTGTCTGAAGGTTAGAGAAGACTGAATCCTTAAAGGTTAATAAGAGTTGTTCAGTCACCAAGTTGTGTCTGAATTTTGTGACCCCATTGACTGAAGCTCTCTGTCCCTCATGATCTCCTGGAGTTTGCTCAAATTCATGTCCATTAAGTTGGTGGTGCCACCCAACCATCTCATCCTCTGTCACCCTCTTCCCCTTTTGCCTTCAATCTTTCCCATCATAAAGGTCTTTTTCATGAGTCAGATCTTAGCATCAGGTGGACAAAGTATTGGAGCTTCAGTTTCAGTATCAGTCCTTCTAATGAATATTTGGGGTTGATTTCCTTTAGGATTGACTGGTTTGAGCTCCTTACTGCCCAAGGGACTCTCAAGAGTCTTCTCCAGCACCACATTTCAAAGACATCAGTTCTTCAGTGCTCTGCCTTTCCTGTGGTCCAGCTCTCACATCCATACATGACTAGTGGAAAGAGTAGAGCTTTGACTATATGGATATTTGTTGGCAAAGTGATGCCTTTGCCTTTTAACACACTGTCTAGGTTTGTCATAGCTTTCCTTCCCAAAAGCAATCATCTTCTAATTTCATGGCTGCAGTCACCATCTGCAGTTATTTTAACAAGAGTCATTGTAGTAATTAGAGAGGTTGTGTAGAGAAGACAAGAGTGCAATCTATACATGTGATAAAATGTATGGCAGGTATGGAGCTTCCCTGGTGGTTCAGTGGTAAAAGAATCTGCCTGTCAATACGGAGTCACAGGAGACATGGGTTCAATCCCTGGGTTGGAAGACATTCCAATATTCTTGTCTAGAGAATTCTATGGACAGAGGAGCCTGGAGGGCTCCATGTGGTTGCAAGGAGTCAAACACCAGTTAGCAACAACAGCAGCAACATGGCATGTATGACCCATTTAAGGCCATATAGCTGAGACATACATTTCAGGCAAGTCAGAAGCCAGGAAGGTCATGCAAAGTATTGTAGACCATGGTGAAATTATTTTCAACAATCATTTTCTAAATTGAAAATCAGGGAAAGGTTTTACACCAAAAAACATGATGACATTTGTATTTTTAAAATATGACTGGCGGTCTTGTGTGGACCAATAAAAATAAGGCAAGAAAGCAGGCATGAAGACAGATCCATTAGATTATCTTAATCGTGCAGGTGAAGTGATGATCACTTTTGTCAGTGTGAGGCTGTGAACTTCGCAAGTAATTAAGATGTGCCTTAGTTTAGCAGGCAGTTTTTTATTTTTTTAATTATACATGCTGCTCAAGCTTCCCTTTGGCTCAGATGGTAAAGAATCTGTCTGCAATGCAGGAGACTTGGGTTGGATCCCTGGGTCAGGAAGATCCCCTAGACAAGGGAATGGCTAGCCACTCCAATATTTTAGCCTGGGAAATTCAGTGGACAGAGGAGTCTGACAGGCTACAGACCATGTGATCATGAAAAGTCGGACATGACTGAGCTGATTGAGCATGCGTGCACTCTGTAGCTAGGATTCATTCAGTGACGTGCTGGAGCTTCTATTGACTGCTCTAGTTTTAAGGTTTTCCTTTGTTGTTGGTATGTGCTGCCTGTGAGTTAGGATATGTATTTAAATGTTGGTTACCGTATTTTATCCAACATTTCATGGTATTTTATAATGGAAATGTTTTCAGGTTAACATGATTCCTTTGTTACCCCAGGATCCTATGTATTGCATATAGGAGATGCCCAATACTGGTTAGTAGGTGAATACTTGCATTTGCTTCCTGTTTCTTTCCATTGTAACTAGTTTTTATTTGTTTGTATAAAATTCTTTTGTGAACAACAATTCAGTTCAATTATAATTTTCCATTCATCTAGGAAATCAGATGTTTGTAACTTAGTATTTTATGTCTGGGGGTGAGCTTTTTATTGACTGCTAACATTGCAAAGATCCAGACTTTCAGTGATCTTGTTTTCTTTCCTATTTCTATGTTGGTTTTTTTTACCAGAAAGGAGTAACATATTTCTAGGTTTTCTATGGTAAAAGGTAATGAAAAATTTAGAGAATTTATGAGGCAAAAAGGAAAACATTCATGTTATAAATGAATTTATGTTTTATCTTCATATTGATTCAAATTCTAAGTATATTTTATGTTTTAACCTTAATTTCTCCCAACATAGAGCTTGAGAAAAAGGTTTATTTGGAACCAGCTTATTTGCAAATGACATTCAGTGTCTGGGCTAAGAAACAAAAGGATGGAAGCAGGGAAAAAGGAAGGTATGTATCAATATTAGAGATTAAATCAATATTAGAGTTACAATAGGTAACTGATTGCCTGATAACATGAAATATCTCTTAGATCAGGTTTCCCTGAAGAGAAAGAATGCAGCATTTATCTTAGCTCCTGTTTCCCTTGGTCAAGAGTTGATTCAAGTGGTTTTAAATATCCCCCACCCTCCCATTTCTTGGAAGGTTGTGCCTATTTGACTTCGTTGGGAATGATTTCCTACATTCCTTACCATTCAAATACTCAAAACTTGAGACAAGGAGAGGTTCGCCACACAACAGTACCCCAATGTTCATTGCAGCACTGTTTATAATAGCCAGGACATGGAAGCAACCTAGATGTCCATCAGCAGATGAATGGATAAGAAAGCTGTGGTACATATACACAATGGAGTATTACTCAACCATTAAAAAGAATACATTTGAATCAGTTCTAATGAGGTGGATGAAACTGGAGCCTATTATACAGAGTGAAGTAAGCCAGACGGAAAAACATAAATACAGTATACTAACGCATATATATGGAATTTAGAAAGATGGTAACGATAACCCTGTATACGAGCCAGCAAAAGAGACACTGATGTATAGAACAGTCTTATGGACTCTGTGGGAGAGGGAGAGGGTGGGAAGATTTGGGAGAATGGCATTGAAACATGTGAAATGTAAAAAAAAAAAAAAAGAATTTCAAAAAGTGCAAAAAAATAAAATGTTCTACTAAGTGATATTGTTTGTTTTGTGGCAAATTGTTTTACAACAGTGTTCTGTATTAGTTTTCTCTTTGTAACCCACAGTTATATATTGCATTAGCAGCAGTGTAATTTTTGGCTGCATATATGATATCATTTTTTGATAGAAGGACTTATTTTTTTTTTTTGCCGTTTCCTACCATTCTTCCTCTAAACTTTTATCTGTATTTCAAGGCAGTGGTCAGCGTTGTAAGCTATAGCTACTGTTAACAAATTTCCAACTATATTTGTTTGCATGTGAGTTGATTAAGACACAAATATATATAATATGTATTCTACATATTTGATAATACATAAAATACTAAAAGCAAAACATAAATATATAGAATATATAGATAAATACATATTTGTATATATTTGGAAAACATATTGTGTGGAATGAAACTGCTAATGTTAAAGATTACCTAGGGTTAGGAATTGATGTGGTTGTTGTTCAGTTGCTAAGTCATGTCCCACTCTGAGTCTCCATGAACTGCAGCACACCAGGCTCCTCTGTCCTCCACTATCTCCTAGAGTTTGTCCAAATTCACATCCATTGAGTTGGTGATGCTAACCACCTCATCCTCTGTCGCCCCCTCCTCCTCCTCCTCCCCTCAATATTTCCCAGCATCACTGGGTCTTTTCCAGTGAGCCCACACTTCCCATCAGGTGGCCAAAGTATTGGAGCTTTGGCTTCAGCATCAGTCCTTCTGATGAATATTTAGAGTTGGTTTTCTTTAAGATTGACTAGTTTGATCTCCCTGCAGTCCAAGGGACTCTCAAGAGTCTTCTCCAGCACCACAATTTCAAAGCATTGATTCTTTGGATGTCAGTCTTCTTTATGGTCCAACTCTCACATTCACATTAAAAAAAAACAAAAAAACATTGCTTTGACTATGTGGATCTTCATTGGCAAAGTGATGTCTCTGCTTTTCAATATGTTGTCTAGTTTTGTCATAGTTTTCCTTCCAAGGGGCATGTGTCTTTTAATTTCATGGCTGCATTCACCATCCTCAGTGATTTTACAGCCCAAGAAAATAAAATCTGCCACTGCTTCACTTTCCCCCCTTCTATATGCCATGAAGTGATGGGACTGGATGCCATGATCTTCGTTTTTGGATGTTGAGTTTCAAATCAACTTTTTCACTCTCCTCTTTTACCCTCATCAAGAGGCTTTTTATTTCCTCTTCACTATATGCATATATGTGATATCATCTGCATATATGAGGTTGTTGATATTTCTGCCAGCAATCTTGATTCCAGCTTGTGCTTCATCCAGCCTGGCATTTCAAATGATGTACTCTTCTTTGTAAAAGTTAAATAAGCAGGGTGACAACACATAATCATGTCAAACTTCTTTCCCAATTTTGAACCAGTCTGTTGTTCCATATCTGGTTCTAATTATTGTGTCTTTACCTAATACAGGTTTCTCAGGAGATAGGTAAGATGTTCTGGTACTCCCATCACTTTAAGAATTTTCCATAGTTTGTTGTAATTCACACGGTGAAAGGCTTTAGCATAGTCAATGAGGCAGAAGTAGATGTTTTTCTGGAACTCCCTTGCTTTCTCCAGCAAATGTTGGCATTTGATTTCTGGTTCCTCTGCTTTTTCTAAACCTACCTTGTATATCTGAAAGTTCTCAGTTCATGTACTGCTGAAGCCTAGCTTGAAGGACTTTGAGCATAACCTTGCTAGCATGTGAAATGAGTACAATGATATGATAGTTTGAACATTCTTTGGCATTGCCTTTCTTTGGGATTGGAATAAAAACTGACTATTTCCAGTCCTGTGGCCATGGCTGAGTTTTCCAAATTTGCTGACATATTGAGTGCAGCACTTTAATAGCATCATCTTTAGGACTTGAAATATAGCTCAGCTGGAATTCTACCACAGCCACTAGCTTTGTTTGTAGAAATGTTTCCTAAGGCCCACTTGACTTTATACTCCAGGAAGTCTGACTCTAGGTGAGTAACCACAGCTTCATAGTCATTTGAGTCATTAAGACTTTTCTTGTATAGTTCTTCTGCGTATTCTTGCCACCTCTTCTTAATCTCTTCTGCTACTGTTATATTGTTATCATTTCTATTCTTTATTGTGCCAATCCTTGCATGAAATGTTCTCTTGATATCTCTAATTTTCTTAAAGAGATCTCTAGTCTTTCTCATTCTATTGTGTTCCTCTACTTCTTTTCATTGCTCATTTAAGAAGGCCTTCTTATCTCTCCTTGCTATTCTTTGTAACTTCATTCATTTGGTATATCTTCCCCCTCTTCCCTTGTCTTTTGCTTGTCTTCTTTCCTCAGCTATTTGTAGGGACTCATCAGACAAACACTTTGATTTCTTGCATTTCTTTTTCTTTGGGATGGTTTTGGTCACTGCCTCCTGTAGAATGTTATAAACCTCAGTTCATAGTTATTCAGAAACTCTGTCTATCAGATGTAATGCCTTGAATCTGTCATCTCCTATGTATAATCATAAGGGATTTGATTTAAGTCATACCTGAATGGCTCTGTGGTTTTTCTTACCTTTTTCAATTTAAGACTAAATTTTACAATAAGAGGTTTATGATCTGAGCCATAGTAGCTCCAAGTCTTTTTTTTTTTTTTTTTTTCTGACTGTACAGTGCTTCTCCCTCCTTGGCTGCAAAAAACAGAATCGATCTGATTTCAGTATTGACCATCTGGTGACGTCCATGTGTACCGTCGTCTCTTGGAGTTGTTGGGAAAAGGTGTTTGCTATGATCAGCATGTTCTCTTGACAGAACTCTATTAGCCTTTGCTCTGCTTCATTTTTCACTTCAAGGCTAAACTTGCATGTTATTCTGGGCATCTTTAGACTTCTTAGTTTTGCATTCAAATCCTCTATGATGAAAAGAATAGGGGTGTTTTGTTTTTGGTGTTAGTTCTAGATGGCGTAGTAGGTCTTCATGGAACCAGCCAATTTCAGCTTCTTTGGCATTAGTGGATGGGGCGTAGACTTGGATTACTGTGATGCTGTTTGATTTGCCTTGGAAATGAACCAAGGCCATTCTGTCATTTTGATGTTACACCCAAGTACTGCATGTAATGTGGATTTTTATATGTGGATTTTTTTCAATAATTTTCACTTTACAGATCAAAGTTCAGGGGAATGGCAATGTTCACATAAAGATCACAAAATTGGAATTAAAAAATCTGATGTTTGAGTTCTGATTATATCCAAACTGCTTCAGTTTCCTTCCTTTGGGTACGTCATTTATCAGTTCTTCTATTTTTGAGGTAGAGATAACAATATGTGGATTTTCTTCTGCACCAGGTTGTGCCCCTAACACTACACTGTTCAAGAGGCAACTGTAATTGCTATTATTCTTTATGCATATAAAGTTTGACTTCTGGAAATTACTTGTGTTTACTTTTCCAGTTCAAAAAACTATAAAAGAAAAAAGTTTATATGAAAAAGAAGCCATGGAAATTAAAAATAAAATTACACTTTCTTTTTGTATTGGGCATTTTGTTTTTGCTTCAGATGAGACAACGTTCCATGGAGCTATGATTAAAACTAGCAGATTCCAAAGACCTTGAGTGTGTTGTTGAGTGGTCTTCTTAAGCTTTAGTAATGTACATATCTCTTTAAAAAAATAGATGAGGAGGGGTGGGATGGGAGGGTAGGAAAGAGGTTCAAGAGGAGGGGATACACATATAGCTCATTCATATTGCTGTACAGTAGAAACTAGTACAACATTATAAATTGATTATACTCCAATTACTATTGAAAAATAAAATGGAAAATTTGCAATATCTAGGTACAATAAAGTGAGATAAAACAAAAATAGATTGGGAAAGTAGATACATTTTATCATTAAAAATAGTCATTTCTTTAATTTAATGCACATGCTTTCTATTTACAATGTGTTCTTCCAAAATAAAATTTACTGCATAGTTTGTTGTATATTAATCACTATTGTCTGAGGTAATAGTACAGGTAATGAGCTCCTAGGATATATTTTGAGGGACCTCATGAAGAAAAATTGGGGAGCATGCCTTAGAGGATAGTTACAAGAAATTAACTCACCAATATAAAATCAATGCACAAAAGTACTATGATGGTCAATCATTTGCTCTTTTTGGTAATACATGGGAAAGCATTTTAAATGTCTTACCATGGAGATTATACACAATGCACATACCTACATATATTGTTGTTGCTGTTGTTGTTGTTTAGTCACCAAGTTGTGACTTAGTATTGTTAGTTGTCTGACTTCGTTGTATAACTCTCTGTGATCCCACGGACTGTAGCCTGCCAGGCTCCTCTGTCCATGAGTTTTCCCAGGCAAGAATACCAGAGTGGGTTTCCCAATTCCTTCTCCAAGGGATATTCCTGACTTGGGGATCAAACCTGTGTCTCCTACGTTAGCAGGCAGATTTTTTATCACTGAGCCACCCAGGATGCCCATACCTATTAAAACATGTATACTTGTATATTATAGGATATAGATATAAATATTTTAACATTTATATAAAATTTTACTTACATGTTTATTTATTAACATTTATATGTAAACATTAATATGTTAATATCTATCTTTATAGTATGTATATAGATATATGATGATCAATAGAGAGATAAAATCATGTAGCCATAAGCCATGGTTTTCTTTTTGCCACTAGGAGTCTAGCAATTCTTCATTTAGAACTCAATTTTAACTGGAGAAAGTTTACTTTTTAAATTTTGGAAATCAACAAGGAAATTCTAGAATAGTAGGCACTAAAAAGTCAACAACTTCAAGAAAACCATTCCAAACTGCTTGATATGTGCGATTTCTCCTTAGAATCCTATTTCCTCAGGCTATTCTAAGAAATTGCATTACATCCTTTAACCGATGGCATTAACTTAGAAAGGAAAATTAATGCTGATTTTTACCGATTAAGTCAAACTAAATTACCTCAGTTCCTGCTGTATCTTAGCAGTTTATGTTTGGATGACTAAGTTTTCCATCTGGTTGTCTAAATATTCCACTTCAGAATACAACTTTGTAAAAAATAATTTCAGAAAACAAAGTCTGAAACATTACATAAATAGTTCATTTTTCATTGTCCTTGAAGAGTTGAATGTGATTCACTCTTAGAAAAGTTCTCAGATGGCTACAATCACTGGGCAGTGGATGAGTTGAAGCATTTCAAGGTTTCTGGTTTGTTTTCACTGTGGCCTCCTGACAGCTTTAACACAATCATTTTTAGCTTTCTGTTGAATCGCTTCCCCTGTCATCTGACCCTTGAGTCTTTAAGAACAAAATCCTCAGTAAGTTCTGCAAACTGCATTTAGGTCAGAAATTGGAATTTAACTCTAAAAAATATTTACTTTTTTTTTTTTTTAAGGTTGAGCTTATATAGGAAGTTTTACCGAAGAGTTTAGCAGAGTAGTAACTCTTGTTTTAGCTCTGTGAGCTCTAAATTTTAGCTTCTGACAGTACTTTTCCTACAAGGATTTATATTTTGAAGTGAGGAAGTCTAAATGACATAAAACAAAAATTATATGATGGCAAACATAATTTTAAAACCTGACCAGGCAATAATCATTTTATTTCTCACTTTCTACTGACTCAAAATGGCCAGATACTACTGGCTGCTACTTATTCAGCAAGTTAAAGCATTAGACTGATGAAGCTAAGGTTAAAGTTCTTATGGGACCTGGTTATTTTTCTACTTTGCTATAGTCTCCAATATCAGCTGCCTACTGAAAAAATGGAAAATTTAGTCATAAGGGACAGAGTGTTGGTGTATTTGCTCAAATATATTCTCTTCTCATCTATAAAAACATAATTTTCTGTGACTTATGAAAACTGGGAGCACCATTAATGAAAAGTATTATATTATAGTGGAAGGGGTCATTATTTCAGAGTCTAAAGACATTTGTGTTAGCATTAATCCTATCTCAAAACTAGCTGGGTTATCTAGAATAAATAAAAAATTGAGCCAGTGTTTAACCGTCTGAAAAATGGTGTATTAGTGATGGTTATTCAGAGAGGCAGAAAAAATAGGGATTTATATGTATCCATGCTTCCCTTGTTGCTCAGCTGGTAAAAAATCTTCCTGCAATGCAGGAGACCTAGGTTCAATCCCTGGGTTGGGAAGATCCCCTGGAGAAGAGAAAGGCTACCCACTCCAATATTCTGGCTGGGAAAATTCCATGGACTGTATAGAGTTGCAAAGAGTCAGACATGACGTGACTTTTGCTTCACTTCCATTTCAAGAATTGGAATTTCAAGAGATAATTGATAATTATCATAATGCAGGATAAATTATTTTGTATGTAAAACTTTATGAAAAGATTATTTACCTTTATTAAGATATGAAAGTACTTTATAAAATTTTTTATGACAGAGTCTGTCTGAGGCATGATGTCAATGTAACAATCCAGGGATGTGATCAGTTCTGCCAATTTGGTAAAATAGTTTATGTGGGTGAATGAATTATGCCAGATATAATTATATATATTTTTCTCTGTGAACTAAATATAGATTCTTAATTTTAATTGACATTTTGATAGATGCATAGGAGAAAAGGGTGATATGTTTAAAAAGTTTTGAATTGCTTATATCTTTATATTTAATTGGCCATAATTGCCTTATCCATACACATTATAATGAAATATCATGTTTTTCCATTCATTTAGAATATATCATTAATTTTACTTCATGGTTATAGAAAATGTATTTATCCAGGTAATCTTTGCATAAAGAAGTAAGAAAGAATTTATTAAAATATTTAAAACATAATTAAAGAGGGAAATCCAAATTAATTTTTCTATCTTATATAGAAATTTATGTGGAGTTGGTATGAATCCTATTAAAACTGAACTTAGGGACATATGAAATAGTTTTTAAAATAGAAAAGTATAATGGAAGAAAATGGCATATAAGAAGTAAAGAGTAGAATCAACAAAAAAGAAACTTGGGTCAATGATGTGGGGAATGACACTAAGAAAATTACATACAAAAGAGAAGAAAGTGAGAAAGATATGGAAGTTGTTATGAAGAAGATGTTAATGAATAATAAAAGTTAACATATAGAGAAAACATTTCCTTGTAACATAAGGAAGATCAATTGTGAAATTAACAATATAAAAACCTTCCTAAATTATAAGATGGAAGGAGTTCATCACATAAAATTAGTTATTAGCAGGTAGCATATAGCTTATAATTTAATAGTCACTAAAGTAATGTCAGACAAAGAAAGACAAACATTGTGTGCCATCACTTACATGTTGAGTCTAAAAGATAAAATAAATATAACAAAAGAGAAACAGACTCACAGATACATAGAACAAACTAGTGGTGACCAGTGGAAAAGGGAATTGGAGAGTGGAAGGTAGCGGTAGGGGATTAAGAGATTCAACCTACTTTGTACAAGATAAATAAGCAGCTGGCATATATTGCACAGCACAGGAAATATGGTCAATATTTTATAACAACTTTAAAGGGAGTATAATCTATAATAAGACATTGAATCATTGTGTTGCACACCTGAAACTATTATAATATTGTAAATCAACTACACTTCAATGAAAAATAAAATAATTACTAAAGTACTTAATGTTAAGAATGAATAGAATTATTGAGGTAAAGAGAAACATTTGTTAAATGCAGAGCTCAGAAACAGTAAAATATTGTAAGACTTCATAAACGTAAATATCAGTGCATGCGTGCTCAGTTGTGTTCGACTCTTTGCGATCCCATGGACTGTAGCCTGCCAGGCCCCTCTGTTTGTAGGATTCTCTAGGCAAGAACACTGGAGTAGTTTGTCTTTTTCTTCTCCAGGGGATCTTCTGGACCCAGGGATCAAACCCATATCTCATGTGTCTCCTGCATTGGCAGGTGGATTCTTTACCACTGCACCACCTAGTCTATCTTAAATCAAATGAATATGACTAGGACAGACTTATAATCTAGAAATAATATGTATGCAAAAATTATCCCAGTAGAAATTAGAGTGCTTCTGGGAAGATGGGGCTACTGATGGTAGGGGCTCAATTATCCTCAAAATAAATCTAAAACTTTAAGATAATCCCAGTTAAATTCTCCATCTAATTTTGATAGATATTTAAAAATACAGCTTAAATTTATGTGACTAAATATGAAAGACAGGAAATTTCTGAAATTTTAGCTTAAATAAAGGTGGATAAGCTCTATCAATCATTTAAAGTAGAAGTAATTAATCAGCATCATAACAGACAAACAAATCAATAGATAAAGTCAAGAAGCAGATTCAAGCATATATAAATTTTAATATACAGCAGTCATTTTAAATAACAAGAAATTGATATTTCTGTCAATATACTTAACTAACATTGTTTAGCTAGGCTATTTTGGAAATATACATCACCAGCAACACCAAAACAATCTACAGATAGATTGAAAATTTATATGTAAAACATGAATGCATAAAAGTAGAAATCTGTATATGTAAATTTTAAAATATAGTGATAAAAGGTCTTTCTGAGCATAGGAATGACAAAAATATTTAGTAATCCTGAATAAATAAAAACATTAAATTTATAAAGTCCCATAAATCAAACTGAAGACAGTTAAAGTGCTGGTAAAAAGCATATGTTGTACATAAAATCTAATAACTTCAATAAATCAAGAGGCAGTTCAAATCCGTAAGGAAAGACCAAGTGCATGATAGGAAAATAGGCAATTATATAAATATGCCACAAAAGAAGAAAATGAAATACCCAATATACATAAAAAGATATATCCATAAAAGTGGACTGCAATGAATCTTATTTGGGGAATGAGGTACTATTTTCAACTTTCATGTTAATATAAATTGAAAATAATCATAATACATAAAATTGGAATTGTATATACATGAATGAGCAAAATATAATTTATTAATGGTGTTGTCCTTGGGATTGACATTTCATGTTGCTTCTTTCTCTTTTTGGCTTACTTTATTTTCCCATGTTCCTCAGGTTTTGGAACACTTAACAAAAATTAAACATGTAAATTCAAATTTTCTATGTAAAAAAGTTGTAAAATAGTCAATATTAGTGAACAAGCTATCCAAGAAGACATCAAATGAATATTTGCCATTTGTGATCGTGTTTCCTCATAGTCAACAAAAGAGTCCAAAATGCAGTAAGTACTTGGGTGCAGTCTTAGAAATGACAATGATCTCTGTTCGTTTCCAAGGCAAACCATTCAATATTACATCAACCCAAGTTTATGCCCCAACCACTAATGCTGAAGAAGCTGAGTTGAACGGTTCTGTGAAGACCTACAAGAACTTCTAGAACTCACACCAAAAAAAGATGTCCTTTTCATCATAGGGGACTGGAATGCAAAAGCGGGATGTCAAGAGATAGCTGGAATAACAGGCAAGTCTGGCCTTGGAGTACAAAATGAAGCAGGGCAAAGGTTAACAAAGTTTTGCCAAGAGAACACATTGATCATAGCAAACACTCTCTTCCAACAACACAAGAGATGACTCTACACATGAACATCTCCAGATGGTCAATACCGAAATCAGATTGATTATCATCTTTGCAGCCAGAGATGGAGAAGGTCTATATAGCCAGCAAAACAAAACAGGGACCTGACTGTGACTCAGATCATGAACTTCTTATTGAACAATTCAGACTTAAATTGAAGGAAGTAGGGAAAATCACTAGACCATTCAGGTATGACCTAAATCAAATCCCTTATGATTATACAGTGCAAGTGACAAACAGATTCTAGGGATTAGATCTCATAGACAGTGAAGAACTATGTGAAGAACTATGAAAAGAGGTCCATGACATTGTAAAGGAGGCAGTGATCAAGACCATCCCCAAGAAAAACAAATGGAAAAAGAAAAAATGATTGTCTGAGAACGCCTTCCAAATAACTGAGAAAAGAAGAGAAGTAAAGGCAAAGGAAAAAAGGAAAGATATACCCATCTGAATTCAGAGTCCTAAAGAATAGCAAGGAGAGATAAGAAAAACGTCCTCAGGGATCAGTACAAAGAAATAGAGGGAAAAAATAGACTGGGAAACTAGAAATCTCTTCAAGAAAATTAGAGATAGCAAGGGAACATTTCATGCCAAGATGGGCACAGCAAAGGACAGAAATGGTATGGACCTAACAGAAGTAGAAGATATTAAGAAAAAGTGGCAACAATACACAAAAGAACTATACAAAAAAGAACGTAATTACCCAGATAGCTATGATCGTGTGCTCACTCACCTAGAGCAAGAAATCCTGGAGATTGAAGTCAAGTGGCTTTGTCACTTGAAATATTACTATGAACAAAGTTAATGGAGGTGATGGAATTCCAGCTGAGCTATTTCAAATCCTAAAAGATGATGCTGTGAAAGTGTTGCACTCAATTGCCAGAAAATTTGGAAAACTCAGCAGTGGCCACAGAACTGGAAAAGGTCAGTTTTCATTCCAATCCCAAAGAAAAGCGATACCAAAGAATGTTCAAGCTACCACACAATTGCACTCATCTCAGATGCTACCAAAGTAATGCTCAAAATTCTCCAAGCCAGGGTTCAACAATACCTGAATTGAGCATTTCAAGGTGTTCAAGCTGGTTTTACAAGAGGCAGAGGAACCAGAGATCAAATTGCCAACATCTGTTGGATCATAGAAAAAGCAAGAAAGTTCTAGAAAAACATCTATTTCTGCTTTATTGACTATGCCAAAGCCTTTGACTGCGTGGATCACAATAAACTATGGAAAATTCTTAAACTGATGGGAATACCAGACCACCTTACCTGGTTCCTGAGAAATACCTGCCACCTTACCTGCAGGTCAAGAAGCAACAGTTAGAACTGGACTTGGAACAATGGACTGGTTCAAAATTGGGAAAGGAATGTGTCAAGGCTGTGTATTGTCACCCTGTTTATTTAACTTATATGCAGAGTACATCATGAGAAATGCCAGGCTGGTTGAAGCACAAGCTGGAATCAAGATTTCTGGAAGATATGCAGATGACACCACTGTTATAGCAGAAATCAAAGAACTAAAGAGCCTCTTGATGAAAGTGAAAGAGGAAAGTGAAAAAGTTGGCTTAAAATTCAACATTCAGAAAATTAAGATCATGGCATCTGGTCCCATCAGTTCAGTTCAGTTCAGTCACTCAGTTGTGTCCGACTCTTTGTGACCCCATGAACCGCAGCACACCAGGCCTCCCTATCCATCTCCAACTCCTGGAGTCCACCCAAAACAATGTCCATCGACTTGGTGATGCCAACCAACCATCTCATCCTCTGTTGTCCCCTTCTTCTCTGCCCTCAATCTTTCCCTGCATCAAGGTCTTTTCAATGAGTCAGCTCTTTGCATCAGGTGGCCAAAGTATTGGAGTTTCAGTTTCAACATCAACCTCCCAATGAACACCCAGGACTGATCTCCTTTAGGATGGACTGGTTGGATTTCCTTGCAGTCCAAGGGACTCGCAAGAGTCTTCTCCAACACCTCAGTTCAAAAACATCAATTCTTCAGCACTCAGCTTTCTTA
Organism: Bos taurus; assembly: GCF_002263795.3. Classification (NCBI taxonomy): domain Eukaryota; kingdom Metazoa; phylum Chordata; class Mammalia; order Artiodactyla; family Bovidae; genus Bos; species Bos taurus. Next base: position 11,802,271 of record NC_037355.1, on the reverse strand, counting down.
ATAGTCCAACTTTCACATCCATACATGACCACTGGAAAAACCATAGCCTTGATTAGACAGTCCTTTGTTGGCAAAATAATGTCTCTGCTTTTGAATATGTTGTCTAGGCTGGTCATAACTTTCCTTGCAAGGAGTAAGTGTCTTTTAATTTCATGGCTGCAATCACCATCTGCAGTGATTTTGGAGCCCCCCAAAATAAAGTCTGACACTATTTCCCCATCTATTTGCCATGAAGTGATGGGACCAGATGCCATGATCTTCGATTTCTGAATGTTGAGCTTTAAGCCAACTTTTGCACTCTCCTCTTTCACTTTCATCAAGAGGCTCTTTAGTTCTTCTTCACTTTCTGCCATAAGGGTGGTGTCATCTGCATATCTGAGGTTATTGGTATTTCTCCCGGCAATCTTGATTCCAGCTTGTGTTTCTTCCAGCCCAGCGTTTCTCATGATGTACTCTGCATGTAAGTTAAATAAGCAGGGTGACAATATACAGCCTTGACGTACTCCTTTACCTATTTGGAACCAGTCTGTTGTTCCATGTCCAGTTCTAACTGTTGTTTCCTGACCTGCATATAGGTTTCTCAAGAGGCAGGTCAGGTAGTCTGGTATTCCCATCTCTTTCAGAATTTTCCACAGTTGATTGTGATCCACACAGTCAAAGGCTTTGGCATAGTCAATAAAGCAGAAATAGATGTTTTTCTGGAACTTTCTCTTTTTCGTTGATCCAGCAGATGTTGGCAATTTGATCTCTGGTTCCTCTCACTTCATGGCCAATAGATGGGAAAACAATGCAAACAGGGACACACTTTATTTTCTTCGGCTCCAAAATCACTGCGGATTGTGACTGCAGTTATGAAATTAAGAGACTTTCTCCTTGGAAGAAAAGCTCTGACCAACCTAGACAGCATATTAAAAAGCAGGGACATTGCCAATAAAAGTCTGTCTAGTCAAAGCTATTGTTTTCCCAGTAGTCATGTATGGATGTGAGAGTTGCATCATAAAGAAAGCTGAGCACTGAAGAACTGATGCTTTTGAAATGTGATATTGGAGAAGACTCTCGAGAATCCCTTGGGCTGCAAGGTGATCCAACCAGTCCATCCTAAAGGAAATCAGTTCTGAATATTCATTGGAAGAACTAATGCTGAAGCTGAAGCTCCAATACTTTGGCCACCTGACTTATTGGAAAAGACCCTGATGCTGGGAAAGATTGAAGGCAGGAGGAGAAAGGGATGACAGAGGATGAGATGGTCGGATGACATCACCGACTTGATGGACATGAGTTTTAGCAAGCTCCAGGAGTCGGCGATGGACAGGGAAGCCTGGTGTGCTACAGTCCATGGGGTTGCAAAGAGTTGGACACCACTGAGCAACTGAACTGCTTGTATTTCGTGCCCTTTCCTGGTGCTGCTGGGGAGTATGCTGATTATACTCTTTATAGTATTTTAAAACAATTTATATAATTTCAGTTTGATCTTTCTTAAGTAAAAATGTTGCATTCACACCTAGAAATTGTTTGAAATATTTGGAAACTACTACCAACTAGTTACCAGTGGATATTGTCCCACTTAAGCATAAGTTAGTGGTAGCTTGATGTGAAATGTCTGATACACATTTCAGATACAAACCTCGAATTAAACTTTAATAGCCAGAATCACCCCAGTCAAGTTGATTTCACTGATTTACAGCCTGGGTGATTCTGAAACGCTCACAATGACATGTTAAGTGGCAGAGTTGCTTGTAGGTTAAAACATGACAATGGGAGGACTAAGTGTAGCACATCAAGGCCATGCTTCTCTATCTGCTATGTCAGGGCAAAATTTTATTCAGAAGGATAGAGAAATGATAAGAACAAGATTTTTCCTGTTTCTACTTTATGATTTTCACTGGTTGTTTTCACCATTCCCTTTAAACGAGGCTATTAATTTATCACATTTATATCTTTAATTACTTTGAGACTGAACATTGCAAAAATCCATAAAATTTTAACATCAGTTCTCTATGTTTAAATGCAACCTAGTATTTTAATGGCATAGCTTATATAAAAGAGGAATCAAGAAGATTGTTTCCTGCAGAGATTTTCTTTAAGGCTTTGTTTTATTAGTAAAATTTATCTCTAAAAAAGATTTCTCTGTACAATCCTATACCTTCTCTTCAAACCCCACAAGTTTCTCTGAAGAATTTGAATTAGCTTTCAATGATTTGGGCACCTTCTATAGGATCATAGGATCTTTGGATGCCCATCTCTTCACATGTTTTGAGCTACTTCCTTGTTTTGGCCATTTCAATATTAACTTGCATTTCTCAGAAGTGAGGCTCTGTATTGACACACGAAGTGAGTCTCAGTAAAAAATATTTCAGTCTTTTTCAATATATCTTGCTTGATCAATATTTGTAATATTAGTATTTAAATTTTGTTATTTAAATTATCTTTTGATATAATATTGAAAATTTTCCTTTCAACATTAAAAGTCTACAAATCTAACTATTTAATTGGAGATGTTAATAAAAATTATGAGTTAAATACATCTTTCTTAAAAAAAAGTCACACAACAATTGGAATAATCCACTGAATCTATCTACCAACTGTCCCTAACCCTAAAAGTTGCAGTGAGAATTTCTGTTCCATTCTGCTATCACAAGTTATTTGGTAAGAAAAATTGCCCCTTGTAGGTGTCCATACCTTAATTTTTGGAAGCTTTAGATTGTTCAATTACAGTACAAAAAGGGAGTCACAAACATAATTATTGGATTTTAAAATAGAGAGATTATCTTAGATTATCCAGATGGACCGAATCGAATAACATGATCTCTTAAAAGCAGAGAACTTTCCCCAGCTGGAGACAAGAGCAATGCTCACAATGAAGGGAAGTCAAAAGTTTCCAAGTATGAATAGAAATTAACCCATCCTTTCTAGATGGGACATGCTTACAGGAAGCATGAGAGGGAATATGGGCAGCATCTAGAAGCAGAGCCCAGACTCTGGCTGCTACCAGCAAGAAAAAAGAACCTCAGTCTTACAACCTCTGGGAACTGAATTTGGCCAACAACTGGAATGAGCTTGGGACCAACTTCTTCTCTAGAACCCTCAGTAAGGAATGCAGCCTGACAGGGCTTTGATTTCAGCTTTTGGAGAGCCTAAGTAGGGAACCCAGTCCAATCTACCCAGATTCCTGACTTACACAAACTGTGAGTCAATAAATTTATGTTGTTCTCAGAAGGTAAATTTGTGATAATTTGTTATAGCATGAATAGAAAACTAATGTAAATTATCAAAGGGAAGTCCTTCCCAGCAAGCAGGTTTTTATCTTGTCCTATTTTATTTTTACTGCAGTATGAAAACAACTATCTACAATTTACATCTTGCTTTCTAAGAATTTTATTTTTAATAATAGTCTATTAGAATTTACTTAAAAATTATATTATATTTGAATTTCTCAAGCACATTTTCAGTTCCCAGTCTCCATTTCACACAACTATTGAGTAATTTCTTGCCTTTCATTTAAGTATAAAGCATGACTTAACCTAATATTTACCTAGGAAATTTTATTATAAGTAAAATTATTTACGGATTTGGTAGTTGTTCTTCCATGTTTAGCAAAGACAGTATGTATGAAAAAGGGTTGCAGAACACTTGATGTAATTCAGGAATTTCTTGTATGAAACACTCACTGCTTAATTAACAACAATCTTTTGGGCTTAGATTCATTTTGGGTATGTTTATGTTTTTATTACTAGTCTTAGAATAATAATAGAAATTAAAACCATATACACAACTACAAAATAAAAAATGTGACATATTAATCTAGCCATTGGAAATTATTTATTGAGCACTTACTATATACACAACACTATGCTAGGTATTGTCAAAGATATAAAAGGAATATAAGACATATTCTAGATACAGAATCATAGTTAGGGTAAACAAATTCCTACGTAGAAGGATAAAGATACATGTGATTTATTTATATATTGAATGATTAAGCAGGTACTTATTTAGCAAACATTTATCACATGCTTATTATATAAACAGAGGGTGACCACAGGGGTTAAGACCAAGTCTGTGTTCTCAAGAATCTAGGCAGGAAGTCAGACACTAATGTCAGAACTAACTGCATGAGAGAGAGAGAGAGATAAATTGACAGACATATATGCAATATCACATGGGAACTAGGATACCCATCCAGCTGAGGTCCAGTAGGTATCAGGGAATCAGGGCTCAGGAAGTTTTCATTAGGAGAAACCTCTAAAGGGAATCCTGAAGGATGAGCAGGCCTATCCTTCTTAAGGGATGAGGCCATCAAAACCAGAAAGTGTTATTCTGTAGAAAGAACCAGAGAAAAAGAGAAAACTTTTTTTGTGTGTGAAGAAAAACCACACATCTGTGAGTGTTGGATGGAAAAGATAAAGGGTTGATCCAGAAAGGGCCCCTGTGACATTCTAAACTGGGCAGGCTTTATTGTGAAGCAACTGAAGAGGCTGCAGCTGGATAGTCACAGGGACATATCAAGAAGGTTTCTATAATCTAGAATGCTTTCTAAAGAATTTTAGAAAGTTCACTCTGGTGATAGAGGAGAAATATTGGAGAGTTAAAAGTTTTTCATAGGGAGACCAGCTAGACCTGTGTGGATGTTATAAAGCAGCAGTGCTGTGTAAATTCTTGTGATATGTGAACACATGGCATGTTTTCCCACAGATATTATTAAATGAGGAAAAAATAGATTGTGCTCCGATATTTAAATTATGAAAGTAACACACAGTGGAAGAATTTGGTCAGTTCTAAACCCACTAGCCTAAATAGTAATTTGAATGTGACAAAGTAATTACATCTGAGTCTGTCAATAGGATGTAGCTCTAGGCAGCCTGTCTTTACTAGTCTGGTAAGCTTTGTCATGAATATATTATTATAAATGGTGTTACAAATAGCCAAAAAGGGAAAAATAAATAAATAAGAAGAAATCCAAAGATTCAAAGGGAAAAGAGGGCATTCTAGTTCTTGAGATAAATATTTTCTTATTTCAAATTTATCAACAGTCATTCCACTATTTAGCTCTACTTGCTGTCTAACTAGGGCTTCCCTGGTGGCTCAGACAATAAAGAATCTGCCTGCAATACAGGAGCCTGGGGTTCAATCCCTGGGTCAGGAAAATCTGCTGGAGATGAGAACGGTTATTCACTTCAGTATTCTTCCCTGGGAAATCCCATGGACAAAGGAGCTTGGTGGGCTACAGTTGATGGGGTTGCAAGGAGTCGGACAGGACTGATTGATTAACACTTTCACTTTTTCATCTGTCTAACTAAATCTATTTGTCAGCTCACTTTGGACAGTGAGAGGATAGTGTCTCTCTGGTTTCAAAATGCAAGACTAGGATCTTCAGTGTGGTGAAGAACTTGAGATACTACCCAAACTTTTTCCTTCATGGAGTTCCACTTCCTTCTTCACATGAATACATTCATGAAATGTTGAGAAAGTAGAATCAAAGGAGCTTCATACTTAATTGGAGTGTGTGTGGACTGCAAGGATTGGAATAAAAAAGGCAAGTTATGAATGATACCCAGCATCCTATCTTGAGCTACTGGTGGATCATACTGCTATTCGTGAAGGTGGAACAGGACAGGTCCTGGCTTGGATACAGAGGAAAAGGAAGAAGGTAGATCATAAATTCAAAATATGTACATTTGAAGTGCCCCTCAGTTCTGCAGCTGGAGATTTCTGATATAAATCAGAGATATAGGTATAACTGCCAACCCGAAAAATACATCTTAGAGAAATCTGTGTAGAGCTGAAGCCAGAGAAATGGGTGAAGTCATCCAGGAATGGTAAAGGGATCAATCAAGGTAAGCACAGAATTTGAGGGTAGAAAGAGAATAAGAGGGAATGAAGTAATAAGTGTATGTCCAGAGGAGATCAAATAATGGGAGAAGTATAGGGTAAGTGGAGGTGTTCAGGAATTAATCAAAGAACTAGGTTAGGTTTGAGGAATTTGTTCCCAATGGAATGAGCAGAGTTCAATTCAAGACATTTGAGTTTAAGCACTACTGATGTTTGTTCTGGAAAAATTCTAGGCAGAGAAGTGACATAATTAATGTTGTAGACCTGAGAAAAAAAATGAATAGATTGTTCTTATTGCAGTATGTGTATGGTCATAAGGACTTGGCATGGGTAACAGCAAAAAACAATTCCAAAGGAAAAAAAAACACAAAAAGCAAAATACTTAAACTAATGTCATCTGCTATTTAATTTCCATTTTCCCATATTCTGTGTCCTTTGCTTCACTGGGGCAAGAAGAAAACTAACCTTTATTGAGTGTCCCTATATACTAATACTTTCTGTAGGTTTACACTTAGATCTACTTCACAGGTGGCTCAGTGTAAACATAATCCACATGACTGCCTCGGGGAGAGTGGCACTGCCCCTAGCACTACACAGAACAAAAACTAAGTCTCAGGTGAATTTAAATTGCATAGGGTGGTCAAACTAGTTAAGTGACAGAATTTGCTTTCAAGCCATATGTACCCACTTCCAAAGCCCACTCGCTTGTGGTGACCCCACCCCTTACACGCTGCTCCATTTATTCAGCTGCTATGTCTTCCATACAACTTGTCTGAAATTTTCAAAACCTTTCTGTTTCATTTCTTCCAAACTATCTACATTCATAACGTTTACCTGAAATTCTAATTCCTTGAGGAATTTCTGCTGACGACTCCAGCTCAAAAGTATTTTTCTAAGCTCAGAGTTCATACAGAATATTTTTTTAAAGTGTTTTCTGAGAACACTAGCTTCCCAAAACTACAAAATTGGGTTTGTAATCAAATAAATGAGACGTCCTACATGGTGAGTCTATTTTGGAAGCTACCCAGTCTTTTAAAAATCTTTTTTTAATATTGAGAGAGTATTTTCCAGGCGCTCCTATAATTACATAACATCAACCCAACTCAACCGCTCACACATTATTTTATTTTTGTTCTTGTAAGGCACATTGTGAAGTAAATTGTAATCTTGAATACCATAATCAAGTGGAGATTATTTTGCATGTATAATTTGTGCATGTGTGTATGTGTAAGCATATTATATGGTAAGTGCTTAAAATATTCAATTGTTTATTTGTGGGGAAAGCAAATAAACATGGACTATTATTTACTATCTAAAACAATAAGGGGGCTTCCCAGGTTGCTCAGTGGGTAAAGAATCCACTTGCAGGAGATGCAGGTTCATGCTGTGGGTGGGGAAGATACCCTGAAGGATGGCATGTCAATTTACTTCAGTATTCTTGTCTAGAGAATCTCATGGACAGAGGAGCCTGGTGGCCTACAGTTCATAGACTTGCAAAGAATCGGACATGACTGAAGCAACTGAGCATGCACACACTAAAAACAATAAAAAAAAAAAAATTCTGGAGATTCAGGACATGGGAATGGGCTTGAAAAGAATAAAAAATATGTATATATATACATTTTTTCCCTGCATGTTTGCATTTATCTCTGTTTAAAATGTTGTGTTAAAATTAAGTAAACAGGTTTTTCTTCTGATTAAGATGTACAAGGCACTAAATGAACTTCACTCATATGGTAACACCAAGAAAAATCCAATAAATTAAAGATGGATCCTTATCTATGCTACCTTATTGATGGTATCGAAGAATAGTGGACACACATACAAAAATCCTTATTAAACTGATTTCCACAAAGAAGTGGCATTCAGAGTTTAGCAGCAAATTGTTTTAACTTATGTTGGGAAATGTCAGGTAAAGGAGAAGACTTGCTAAAGGCAGAGACCAACTGAGCCATTGACAATGGCAGAGACAGACAGAAATGGATTAGAGTCTAAAGGCTTCCTAAATATAGTAATTGTTTTTTTTTGTTTGTTTGTTTGTATAGCATTATGCTTATTTTCCCATCCTTCCACCTCTGAGTTTTGCAGAGAATAAAAGCAAGTATCTTGAGGCTGTAGAGCAAGCAGCAGCATAAAAACTTGGTAAACTCTAAAGAGTCACTACCTCACTTTATCTTCCAGACATCAAATAAAAATCACATTCTTTGCAGAAAATAAAAGCAGAAGAGTAGTCTTACATTGCTTCTGGTTTTCTATACAAAAAGTATGGTATACTATCAAGTATGATGAAATATGCCAAAAGATAAATATATTGGAAAGAGAAAAAATATAAAAGAAAATGACTAAATCAAACCATAAATGATTCATCCCACAGTACTATTCACCATAACAATTTTCTGCAATATGATCTTATACATCATCTTATCCAGAGGGAGAATCTATGGATGAGAGATAGAATCTATGTTCTCTCTGCTTGAATCTTAGTGGGCTTGTCACTCACATTAAACAGAATATGGTGACTGTGATGTTGCATGGCTTCTGAAATTGGGGTGGAAAAGGCATGTAGCTTCTTTCATATTGGCTGAGTCACTTGATGGCAAAAGAAGTTTACATAAGTAGAAACTGGAATAACCATATGGGATTATTTAGAATGAAGCACAGAGGATTTCTGTGGTGATAGCAGTGTTCTATATCTTGATTGGAGTGTGGGTAAAACAAGTATAATTATTTGTCCAACTCATCAAATTATATACTTAATAACTTTACATTTTCTGCTTTGTATTTTCATTTTTAGCCCCCAAATAAATGGACATTTGTGCATATTTTTGTCAATTTCTTCTTAAGAAAATAAAATTTAATGAACCATGAACTATTTTTTTGTTTGTTTCATAATCACTTTCTTTAATTATTAAAACAATGAGGTTGGAACACAGCAGAGGAAATCAAAGCAGCCTTGAATAATCTCATGATTAGGGGATCTTTTTTTTTCTCATTTGATAAAAACTAAGTTGGACACATGTTTATAGTTAATATGTTTTACAAAATCATCAGTTCAACTTAGGAAACAAAGCATCTTTGCTTGCTAATGTTATAATAGTTTATTATAAGCTGATCAATGTACTTGAATGTAATTAAAGTAAATTTCCTTAAATCAAATCTGTATTTCTGTTCTCCTTTAATTCAGATTATTGCATAAATTCCACAGTTTAAATTATCAAGGTAGTGTTTTTCTATTGGCATAAGAATACTTTTTAATTTCTACTGTGTATCACTGCCTTAAACCCTTTTTTTTTTTCAGACATAGATATAAATAAGTAGGCACTGGTATTAAAAATAATGCTTTTTCATATGCTGTTTCCTATAAAATCTGATACAAATTATGAGGTTGAATAAAAAGTAGAGGTATATCAAATTTAAGAAGACAGAAGATGTTGGAATTTGAAGTGAAATGAAGAGGGACCTATGAACTATAGATCCCGAGTCCTTGAAAATACTTTCCTTTCTATATTCTTTTCACTTTTAAATTGGACATAAAGTTTCTTTTTAAAAAAAATAGAAGAAGAAGAAGAAAGAAACTAAACTTAAAATCAGATCTAGATATTTCTAAATAATGAGATTGAGTAATGACTCTAAGTGATAATATCACATGTTATTATTAAGGTGTTTTTTTAACCAGAAAAACAGAGTAAAACATCTTCATCTTTTCTGGACACTGTTACATTTAAAACTTACAATTGTGTGTCATTTAATAACTATGTGGTTAAGAGAAAGGGAACCTCAGTTTTCTCAATCTTGAAATGATTTTAACATTACAGTTTTACAGTATGCTTTAGAAATAATGTGTATAATAAATAGCCCTATTATACAAAATTGTGCTCAGCTTTCTTCACAGTCCAACTCTCACATCCATACATGACCACTGGAAAAACCATAGCCTTGACTAGATGGAACTTTGTTGGAAAAGTAATATCTCTGCCTTTTAATATGCTATCTAGGTTGGTCATAACTTTCCTTCCAAGGAGTAAGTGTCTTTTAATTTCATGGCTGCAATCACCATCTGTACTGATTTTGGAGCCCCCCAAAATAAAGTCTGACACTGTTTCCACTGTTTCCCATGAAGTGATGGAACCAGATGCCATAATATTAGTTTTCTGAATGTTGAGCTTTAAGCCAACTTTTTCACTCTCCACTTTCACTTTCATCAACAGGCTTTTTAGTTCCTCTTCACTTTCTGCCATAAGGGTGGTGTCATCTGCATATCTGAGGTTATTGATTTTTCTCCCGGCAATCTTGATTCCAGCTTGTGCTTCTTCCAGCCCAGCATTTCTCATGATGTACTCTGCATAAAAGTTAAATAAGCCAGGTGACAATATACAGCCTTGACGTACTCCTTTTCCTATTTGGATTCCATATATATGTGTAATTATACAATATTTGGTTTTCCCTTTCTGAATTGCTTCACTTTATGTAATAGACTTATCCACCTCATAAGAACTGACTCAAAGAATCTTAAAAGATTCCCTACATTATCAAAAGCAGATTTAATAACAATTTAAAATTATATCTTTTATTAAAATATATAATAGGATTATAAAATAGGATTGAAAGATGTTTGTGAAAATGTCAACTTTTATGAATGTGATCAGTGTAAAAAGTATATATATTTAATTAAATAAATAGAATATTTTCTTAGAGTAGAAATAATAATAAACATAATTTGTAGTGATCTTATGAACTTGTGATTGTAAGAAATAAACACATCAGAACATATTTATTCTTTAGCATGAGAATTGATTGTGCATCTCAGGAACTTGTAGTCTGTGTCTTAGCTCAAGAGAATACTATAGGGATCCCTAATACTTTATTCACAATCCTAAAATACAAAAGGGCTTCTCTGGTAGCTCAACTGATACCAATTTTACCAATTTTTACCAACTGGTTTCTCCATACCAATGCTGGAGACCCAGTTCAAAGATTCCCTGGAGAAGGGATAGGCTACCCACTCCAGTATTCTTGGGATTCCCTGGTGGCTCAGATGGTAAAGAATCCACCTGCAATGTAGGAGACCTGGATTCGATCATTGGGTTGAGAAGGTGCCCTGGAGGATGGCATGGCAACCCATTTCAGTATTCTTGCCTGGAGAATCCCTATGGACAGAGGAGCCTGAAGCTATAGTCCATGGGGTCACAAAGAGTCAGATGTGACTGAGGACAGCACAAAATACAAAAAGCTCTGGAGAAATGCTTTCATAAATAAGGCACTAAACTCCTTTGGTTGGGAATTTGTGTTCCAAGATGGAATCAGTCAGTTCAGTTCAGTTCAGTTGCTCAGAGACTGATTGACCCTCCTCGCTAAACAACTAGAAATTATATATGTCAATAGTTTTTAAGACATAGAACATCAGGCAATGAAGGATAGTGATCCCTGAGATAAAAGAAACAAATAAGGTGAGCCCTCTGATTGCCTTAGTTTACTTTCTGGATCAAGTTTCCAGGCCAAAGCACAGAGTTTAAGGTTTTTGTTCTATACAGAAGAGGAGCTTGAGTCTAAATAAGCTTTTGTTCTGAGGCAGGAGATAAATGGCCCCCATTTATCTCAGCCGGAACCTGTCCCCTGTGGACAGGTGCTTCAAGATAAAGACAATGGCAGGGGCAAGGAGGAGCAAGGACCTGTTGGATAAAAGGACCACATATTTCTCATACTTGAGGTCAAGATCTCCCTGACTATTCATGAGGGTCACAAAGGGAGGGGACACCATCTCATAATAGGTGGTGTCAGCCTTTCCATAAGCCTCTGCACTGGAAGCCATCTTGGCAAAAAGATGTACATACATGTTGGGTAGGACTCTAGGACAGGTCAGGTGTGGAAAGTAAATGAAGTAATTGGCCAAAGGTAAACAAGACTCAGGGGAACTGCCCTAAATAAGTGATTTGAGTCACCTCTCTGGTGAGCACCACATCATTAGGGAGGATTCCCACACCCTTTCTCTCTAGGTGTGTATCTGTCTTGCTTCTGTCTTAAACAAAATGTTCCTCTGTGTGCTCTGCCACTTGTTGTGCTGTCTCTGTAATAATAAATTTTGTAGCTGTTTTTACAGGTTTTGTTACTTTGAGAAATTCACTTTGTGATAGGGGTAAAAACCAGAGCAACTTTTCTCCTAGCCTCTAGCCTCTAGTGGACAAGTGGCTAGGATTCCTGATTTTTATCCAGGCTCCCCAAGTCCAATTCCTGGGCAGGGAACCAAGATCCCACTTCAAGCCACCACTCATTGCTGTCTCCCTGAGATCAGTTTCATAGGGGAGATGGAAGACATGAATTTGGATAGATTTTGGTACTGATACTGGTTGCTCCTCAGCCAACCAGTATCCAGAAGTTTTCTCTGGATCCTCCCTGTGAGTAAATGGTGGAAATACTGGAGGAAAAGTCTGCAAGCAGGTAGGAACGCTTTTATGTCTGCTTCCCAAAGAGTTTCACACTGTCATCTACATCTTGCCTTTAGCACTGTATTAAATGGTTCTAGATAAAACTTTTTAGAAGCTTTAACTGTATTTGACAATGTTTATCCATTCTAGGTACACAAATGCTAGGATCCTGTACGTCCCCTTAAGCATCTCTCTCTCCCCAGATTGTTTGCTTTGCAACCTCTGTTCTCTGAAGGGCTCAAGAAAAGCCACTTATATTTGCCATTTACCCAGCTTTTATCTTGTCTGGAGAGTGGGAGTCTTTCTCTTTCCAGCATTTTACATAGCTGAAATATTAAGTCCATCATGCTTACTAAAATCAAAACCAACACGTGCTCTCTCATTCTCTCTCATTTTGTGATCACTTAATTCTGGCTGACCTTGAGGGGGAAAAAAAAAAAAAAAAAAATATATATATATATATATATATATATATATATAATATTCCAGACCTTTTACATACAGTTTACCTGGATCATCTCATGATTCAAAATAGTCCCCAAATATCTAAACATCTCTATATTTCTTTGGCATTGTAAACACTGTTCATAATACCATTTCTTTGGTGGACTTTTGCCCATATGGCACAATCATTTCTATAAACTATTAACACTTTTCTGTTAAAATGAAAAATGGTGTCATGGATTAAGCACTGCATTTAAATGAGGGAGGAAAGGAGTGTGTTTGTCCTTTCATGGCTTGTGCCTGTTCAGGATGTGAACTAGCCTTGCACTGAAGGGTATTCTGCCTGATGCGCTTAGTCATTCAGTCATGTCTGAATCTTTGCGATCCCCCAGGCTCTTTTGTCCATGGGAATTCTCCAGGCAAGAATACTGGAATGGGTTGACGTGCCCTCCTCCAGGGGATTTTCCCAACCCAGAGATCAAACCCAGGTCTTCTGCTCTGCAGGCAGATTCCCAGTCTGAGCCACCAGGGAAGCCATTCTGCTTCTGTGATAGGAAAATATATCAGGGGGATAGAAGCTGACAGATAAAACCTAGATTCTGTTATAAAGAGAATATACATTTTCCAAGTGTATATTGCAAACATCTAAACTAGTTCAGTGAACACAGTATTAGTAGGAAACAAATAATTTGTTGTTAAATTCAACTAGAAGATGGCAGAGTAGGACCTGAGCTCATCTTCCACTCTGAGAACTCCAAAATTGCAACTTGCTGCTGAACAACCATCGACAGGAGAATGTTGGATCTCATCAAAAAGATACCCCACATCCAAAGGCAAAGGAGAAGAGCCAACAAGATGGTAGGAGGAACGAAACTGTGTTTATTGCAAGCCCCATACCAGGCAGAGATGCCTGGAAGGAAGGTTCAAACAAAACCTCGTGTGCACCAGGATCCAGATACCTCACAAAAGACTGAGTCAGACCTGCCTTGGAGTGTTTGAGTGTCTGCTCAGGAGTTACGGATCAGCAGTGGCCACCATGGGGACAGGGGCTCTGGCTGCAATAGACCTGGGAGGTGCTGAGCATGTCCTAAATCCTCTTGGAGGATGTCACCATTAGGCCCACCATAGAGCCACCGAGCAAATGACTCACAAACTGGAGAACAATTGCATCAAAGAAGTTCTTGCACTGTTGCAAAAGTTCTATGGTCCACAATAGATTCCCAAACCTGGGGATCCAGCAAAGAGACTGAGAACCCCCAAGGAATTTGACTTTGAAGGCCAGTGAGATTTGATTCCAGAACTTCCACAAGATTGGGGAAACAGACTCTTGGAGGGCATAAACAAAACTTTGCGCACACCAGGACCCAGAAGAAAGGAGCAGTGACTGCACTAAAGACTGAGCCAGACTTGCCTGTGAGTGTCCAGGAGTCTCTGGTGTGGGTGTGGGTCGACAGTGACCTGCTTTGAGGTTAGGGCACTGAATGCAAAAGTCCTGGGGGCTGCAGGGTGGTGCTGGCATAAATCTTTTTGAAGGAGGTTGCCTCAAGCAAAACCAAAGGGAGAGAATAGAGTCTGCTACATCAACAGAAAGTTGGATTAAATATTTACTGAGCATGGCCCCACCCATCAGAGCAAGACACAGATTCCTTCCTCCCTGCCATAACCAGACCCTCCAATCAGGAAACTTCCACAGTCTCTTATTTTTATCCATCAGAAGTCAGACAGATGAAAACCACAATCAAAGAAAACTAACCAAATTGATCACATGGATCACTGCCTCGTCTAACTCAATGAAGCTATGAGTTATATCATGCAGGGCCACCCAAGATCGACGGGTCATGGTGGAAGTTCTGACAAAATGTGGTCCACTGGAGAAGGGAATGGCAAACCACTTCAGTATTATTGCCTTGAGAACCCCATGAACAGTACGAAAAGGCAAAAAGTTATGATATTGAAAGATGAACTCCTCCACTTGGTAGGTGCTGAATATACTACTGGAGAAGAGTGGAGAAATAGCTCAGGAAAAAATAAAGAGGCTGAGCCAATGCAAAAACAACACCCAGCTGTGAATGTAACTGGTGATGGAAGTAAAGTCTGATGCTGTAAAGAACAATATTGCATAGGAGCCTGGAATGTTAGGTCCATGAATCAAGGTAAATTGGAAGTGGTCAAGCAGGAGATGGCAAGAGTCAACATTGACATTTTACTAATCAATGAACTAAAATGGACCAGAATGGGTGAATTGAATTCAAATGACCATTACATCTAATACTGTGGGCAAGAACCCCTTAGAAGAAATGGAGCAGCCCTCGTGGTCAACAAAAGAGTCCAAAATGCAGTTCTTGAGTGCAATCTCAAAAATGGCAGAATGATCTCCATTTGTTTCCAAGGCAAACCATTCCATATCACAGTAATCCAAGTCTATGACCTAATCACTAATGCCATAGAAGCTGAAGTTGAACAGTTCTGTGAAGACTTACAAGAACTTCTAGAACTAACACCAAAAGAAAAGATGTCATTTCCATCATAGGAGACTAGAATGAAAGAGCAGAAAGTCAAGACATACTTGGAGTAACAGGCAAGTTTGGCCTTGGAGTACAGTATGAAGCAGGGCAAAGACTAACAGAGTTTCGCCAACAGAACACACTTGTCATAGCAAACACCCTCTTCCAACAACACAAGAGACGACTCTACACATAGACAGCACCAGATGCTCAGGACCAAAATCAGATTGATTATATTCTTTGCAGCCAAAAATGGAGAAGCTCTATACAGTCAGCAAAAACACAACCGGGAGCTGACTGTGGCTCTGACCATGAATTCCTTACTGCAAAATTCAGACTTAAATGGAAGAAAGTACAGAAAACTACTAGACCATTCAGGTATAACCTAAATCAAATCCCTTTGAATATACAGTGGAAGTGACAAAGAGATTCAAGGGATTAGCTTTAATAGACACAATGCCTTAAGAGCAATGGAAAGAGGTTTGTAACATTGTATAGGAAGCTGTGATCAAAACCATCCCCAAGAAAAAGCATTGCAAAAAGTCAAAATGGTTGTCTGAGGAGGCCTTACAAATATTTGAGAAAAGAAGAGAAGCAAAAGGCAAAGGAGAAAAAGAAAGATATATCCATGAATTCAGAGTTCCAAAGAATAGCAAGTAGAGATAAGAAAGCTTTCCTAAATGGTCATTGCAAAGAAGTAGAGGAAAACAATAGAATAGGAAATACTAGAGGTCTCTGCAAGAAAATTAGAGATACCAAGGAAACATTTCATGCAAAGACAGGCACAAGAAAGGACAGAAATAGTGCAGACTTAACAGAAGGCACAGATATTAAGAAGACATGGCAAGAATACACAGAAGAACTATACAAAAAAGATCTTAATGACCCAGATAACCATGAGTGTGTGGTCACTCACCTAGAGCCAGACATCCTGGAATGTGAAGTCAAGTGGAAGCATCACTACAAACAAAGCTAGTGGAGGTGATGGAATTCTAGCTGAGCTATTTCAAATCCTAAAAGATGATGCTGTAAAAGTGCTGCACTCAATATGCCAGCAAATTTGGAAAACTTAGCAGTGGCCACAGGGCTGAAAAAGGTCAGTTTTCATTCCAATCCTAAAGAAAGGCAATGCCAATGAGTTTAAACTACTGCCCAATTGCACTCATCTCATTCCAGCAGAGTAATGATCAAAATTCTCCAAGTGAAGCTTCAACAGACAGTGAACTGAGAATTTCCAAATGTTCAAACTGGACTTAGAAAAGACAGAGCAACCAGAGATCAAATTGTCAACAGTTGTTGGATCATAGAAAAAGCTAGAGAATTCCAGAAAAAATATCTATTTCTGCTTCATTGCCTATGCTAAATACTTTGTGTGGATCACAACAAACTGTGGAAGTTTCTTAAAGAGATTGGAATACTAGACCATCTCACCAGCTTCCTGAGAATCCTGTAAGCAGGTCAAGAAGCAACAGTAAGAACCAGACATGAAACAACAGACTGCTTCAAAATTGGGAAAGGAGTACGTCAAGGCTGCATATTGTCACCTTGCTTATTTAACTTGTATGCAGAGTACATCATGCGAAATGCTGGGCTGGATCAAGCACAAGCTGGAATCAAGATTTCCAGGAGAAATATCAATAACCTAAGATATGCAGATGACACAACCCTGATGGTAGATAGTGAAGAACTAAAGAGCCTGTTGATGAAAGTGGAAGAGGAACGTGAAAAAGCTGGCCTAGAACTCAACATTCAAACACCTAAGATCATGGTATTCAGTCCCATCACTTCATGGCAAATAGATGGGGAAACAATGGAAATGGTGACAGATTTTCTTTTCTTGGGCTCCAAAATTCCTGTAGATGGTGACTGCAGTCATGAAATTAAAATACACTTGCTCCTTGGAAGAAAAGCTATGACCAACCTAGACAGCACATTAAAATTCAGAGACATTACTTTGTTGACAAAGGTTCATCTAGTTAAAGTTATGGTTTTTCCGGCAGTAATGTATGGATGCGAGAGTTGGACTATAAAGAAATCTGAGCCCAGAAGTTTTGATACTTTTGAACTGTGGTGTTGGAGAAGACTCTTAAGAGTTGCTTGGATTTCTTTTTATTTTTTTTTATTTTTAGACTTTACAATATTGTATTGGTTTTGCCAAATATCGAAATGAATCCACCATAGGTATACATGTGTTCCCCATCCTGAATCCTCCTCCCTCCTCCCTCCCCATACCATCCCTCTGGGTCGTCCCAGTGCACCAGCCCCAAGCATCCAGTATCGTGCATCGAACCTGGACTGGAGACTCATTCCATATATGATATTATACATATTTCAATGCCATTCTCCCAAATCATCCCACCCTCTCCCTCTCCCACAGAGTCCAAAAGACTGTTCTATACATCAGTGTCTCTTTTGCTGTCTCGTATACACGGTTATTATTACCATCTTTCTAAATTCCATATATATGCTTCAGTATACTGTATTGGTGTTTTTCTTTCTGGCTTACATCACTCTGTATAATAGGCTCCAGTTTCATCCACCTCATTAGAACTGATTCAAATGTATTCTTTTTAATGGCTGAGTAATACTCCATTGTGTATATGTACCACAGCTTTCTTATCCATTCATCTGCTGATGGACATCTAGGTTGCTTCCATGTCCTGGCTATTATAAACAGTGCTGTGATGAACATTGGGGTACACGTGTCTCTTTCAATTCTGGTTTCCTCAGTGTGTATGCCCAGCAGTGGGATTGCTGGATCATAAGGCAGTTCTATGTCCAGTTTTTTAAGGAATCTCCACACTCTTCTCCATAGTGGCTGTACTAGTTTGCATTCCCACCAATGGTGTAAGAGGGTTCCCTTTTCTCCACACCCTCTCCAGCATTTATTGCTTGTAGACTTTTGAATAGCAGCCATTCTGACTGGCGTGAAATGGTACCTCATAGTGGTTTTGATTTGCATTTCTCTGATAATGAGTGATGTTGAGCATCTTTCCACGCACATATGGACACCTTATCTTTGACAAAAGAGGCAAGAATATACAATGGATTAAAGACAATCTCTTTAACAAGTGGTGCTGGGAAAACTGGTCAACCACTTGTAAAAGAATGAAACTAGATATTTTAGAAAACACATCTCTAAATACTTCTATAGGACAAATAACTGCATTTCAGAAATTTTATAAATGCAGTAAAAGCTGTTTTCCTCTTATATGTACATTTTGTTCAGAGAAAGGAAGATGATGAGCTTATATTGAACATCTTATTGAGAACCCTGAACTATGTTAGGTGCTTCACATATCTGTTACTTGATTCTCTTCACAAACCTTTTCAGTATTTTATACTCTTTCCAATTCAAAGATAAGGAAATTGTCATTATTTATTCAATCTGTCAGGAAGATAAGTAAAAAGTTCTGTGTACTGGCATGGTGCTAATTTCTAACATCCTATTGTAAATAACATGAAAGCAGTCTCTTGGCCTCATGGAGTTTACAAATGTCAGTGAATAAATATTTTGTACAAATTAGTATTGTTTTACATTTGTTCATTGTTTTTACAAGCTTTGTATGTTTTGAAAATATCCAGAAGAGATAGTTAAGCAATACTACAAAAGCAGACATAAACACCACCTAATTGGGTTTGCAATTTCCTTCATCATCCAGTGGTTAAGAATCTACCTTCCAATGCAGAGGATATGGGTTCGATCCCTCTTCAGGGAACTAAGATCCCACATGTCACAGAGCCAGTAAACCCATGGTGCAACAACTGAGCCTGTATACTGCAATTGGAGAGCTTGTGTGCCCCAAACTACAGAGCCCAGATGCTCTGGAGCCCTTGCACCTCAAGTAAGATCCTGTATGCTGCAACTAAGACCCAACACAGCCAAAAACAAACAAACAAATAAATGAATAAATATTTTTTAAAAAGATCACCTAATCTGGGTTAGATGATATGGAAAATTCTCCCATAGAAAATAATTTTAAGACTTAAAATAGTTAACCTGCCTTAAGTCAGACAGCAGTGTGTGGAAGAAACACCATTTGAATTTCCATGTCTGACTCCACAGTTTTGTTATTTTTGTAATGTAATTTGTTGTATTACATAGTTACTAAGGTAACTAACTAGTTGGCTGTTCAAAAAGAGTAAGTGTACATTTGCTACAGAACTTCTCATGCCCCAAAGCTACCTTAACCACAACGCTGTACCAGCGGACTCCCCTTCTACCCACCCATGAAAGGAGAACCTGGGGAGACTCTCATGAGAACACCTGACGAATGAAAATGTGATCAAGAATCTGGGAAAATCAGATAGTTCTCTTTTCAAGTCAGGTGTGTTTGTGGTTATTTTGGGAAATGTGAAACTACAAGCTTCAAAGGCAGCAACTGACAGCCAGATGGCAACTGGACACCTTCCTCCTTTGAGACTACGCATGACTCTTCTGTCTCATTCACCCAGGAACTCACTGACCTACCCTGGCTTGTCAAATCTGAACTCAACGTGATAATTAAGTGTGGCTTGCCAAATTCAATTTAATCTGTATCACTTGCCTTTCAGACCTACTATGTGTTATATCTAAGTGAGTTATATTTGTTTGAGTGTAAAGATTGCTTTTTATCACTAAATAAGTCCTACTTGATGGAGTGAATGACTGCCATTTTAAATGAAATTGTTAATTAATACATAACAAGAGTTTTTCTTAACATTTTTTAAAGAGATTTTTTGGTGTGGACCATCTGTTTTTGTCTTTATTGAATTTGTTACAGTATTGTTTCACACACACACACACACACACACACACACATATATATATACATATATATTAGCCTTGGGATTTTTATTAGCCCTGGGATCTTGGCTCTCAGACCAGCGATGGAAACCACACACCATGCATTGGTAGGCAGAATCTTAACCACTGGACCACCAGGGAAGTCCTGTAGAGACTTGTTTAAAGTTGCCTCAAATTGTTGTTGATGTTCAGTCGCACAGTCATGTCTGCCTCTTTGTGACCCCATGGATTGCAGCATGCCAGTCTTCCCTGTCCTTCACCATCTCCCAGAGCTTGCTCAAACTCATGTCCAGTGAGTCGGTGGTGCCATCCAACTATCTCATTCTCTGTCATCCCCTTCTCCTGCCGCTTTCAATCTTTCCCAGCATCAGGGTATTTTATGAGTCAGCTCTTCCAATCAGGTGGCCAAAATATTGGAGCTTCAACTTTAGCATCAGTCCTTCCAACGAATATTCAGGACTGATTTCCTTTAGAGTTGACTGGTTTGATCTTGCAGTCCCTTGCAAGAGTCTTCTCCAACACCATAGTTCAAAAGCATCAGTTCTTCAGCACTCAGTCATCTTTATGGTTCAACTCTCACATCTGTACATGACTACTGGAAAACCCATAGCTTTGACTATACAGACCTTTATCAGCAAAATAATGTCTCTGGTTTTTAATACATTGCCTAGGTTGGTCATAGCTTTTCTTCCAAGGAGCAAGTGTCTTAATTTTATGACTGCCATCACCATCTGTAGTGATTTTGGAGCCCAAGAAAAGAAAATCTGTCACTGTTTCCATTGTTTCCCCATCTATTTGCCATGAAGTAACCAAGTAAGATGGTAGGTATTGTGAGAGGGCATCAGAGGGTAGATGCACTGAAACCATAATCACAGAAAACTAGCCAATCTGATCGCATGGACCACAGCCTTGTCTAACTCAATGAAACTAAGCCATGCCATGTGGGGCCACCCAAGATGGGAGGGTCATGGTGGAGAGGTTTGACAGAATGTGGTCCACTGGAGAAGGGAATGGCAAACAATGTCAGTTTTCTTGCCTTGAGAACCCCATGAACAGTATGTAAAGGCAAAGTGATAGGATACTGAAAGGGGAACTCCCCAGGTCAGTAGGTGCCTGATATGCTACTGGAGATCAGTGGAGAAATAACTTCAGAAAGAATGAAGGGATGGAGCCAAAGCAAAAACAATACCCAGTTGTGGATGTGATTGGTGATAGAAGCAAGGTCCGATGCTGTAAAGAGCAATATTGCATAGGAACTTGGAATGTGAGGTCCATGAATCAAGGCAAATTGGAATTGGTCAAACAGGAAATGGCACAAGTGAATGTTGACAGTCTAGGAATCAGCGAACTAAAATGGACTGGAATGGGTGAATTTAACTCAGATGACCATTATATCTACTACTGTGGGCAGGGATCCCTTAGAAGAATGGAGTAGCCATCATGGTCGGCAAAAGAGTCCGAAATGCAGTACTTGGATGCAATCTCAAAAACAACAGAATGATCTCTGTTCCTTTCCAAGGCAAAACATCCAACATCACGGTAATCTAAGCCTTTGCCCTAACCAGTAACACTGAAGAGGCTGAAGTTGAACGGTTCTATGAAGACCTACATGACCTTTTAGAACTAACACCCAAAAAAGATGTCCTTTTCATTATAGGGGACTGGAATGCAAAAGTAGGAAGTCAAGAAACCCCTGGAGTAACAGGCAAATTTGGCCTTGGAGTACAGAATGAAGCAGGGCAAAGGCTAATAGAGTTTTGCCAAGGGAACACACTGGTCGTAGCAAATAAACTCTTCCAACAACACAAGAGAAGACTCTACACATGGACATCACCAGATGGTCAACACTGAAATCGGATTGATTATTTTCTTTGCAGCCAAAGATGGAGAAGCTCTATACAGTCAGTAAAAACAAGACAAGGAGCTGATTGTGTCTCAGATCATGAACTCCTTATTGCCAAATTCAGACTGAAATTGAAGAAAGTGGGGCAAACCACTATTCAGGTATGACCTAAATCAAATCCCTTATGATTATACAGTGGAAGTGAGATAAAGATTTAAGGGACTAGATCTGATAGACAGAGTGCCTAATGAACTATGGATGGAGGTTCGTGACATTGTACAGGAGACAGGGATCAAGAGGATCCCCATGGAAAAGAAATGCAAAAAAGCAAAATGGCTGTCTGAGGAGGCCTTACAAATAGCTGTGAAAAGAAGAGAAGCCAAAAGCAAAGGAGGAAAGGAAAGATATAAGCATCTAAATGCAGAGCTCCAAAGAATAGCAAGGAGAGATAAGAAAGCCTTCCTCAGTGGTCAGTGAAAAGAAATAGAGGAAAACAACAGAATGGGAAAGACTAGAGATCTCTTCAAGAAAATTTGAGTTACCAAGGGAACACTTCATACAAAGATAGGTCAATAAAGGGCAGAAATGGTATGAATCTAACAGAAGCAGAAGATATTAAGAAGAGGTGGCAAGAAGACACAGAACTGTACAAAAAAGATCTTCACGACCAAGATAATCACAATGGTGTGATCACTCACCTAGAGCCAGACATCCTGGAATGTGAAGTCAAGTGGGCCTTAGAAAGCATCACTATGAACAAAGCTAGTGGAGGTGATGGAATTCCAGTTGAGCTATTCCAAATCCTGAAAGATGATGCTGTGAAAGTGCTGCACTCAATATACCAGCAAATTTGGAAAACTCAGCAGTGGCCACAGGACTGGAAAAAGTCAGTTTTCATTCCAATCCCAAAGAAAGGCAATGCCAAAGAATGCTCAAACTACTGCACAATTGCACTCATCTCACATGCTAGTAAAGTGATGCTCAAAATTCTGCAAGTCAGGCCTCAGCCGTACATGAACCTTGAACTTCCAGATGTTCAAGCTGGTTTTAGAAAAGGCAGGGGAACCAGAGATCAAATTGTCAACATCTGCTGGATCATCAAAAAAGCAAGAGAGTTCCAGAAAAAAACATCAATTTCTGCTTTATTGACTATGCCAAAGCCTTTGACTGTGTGGATCACAATAAACTGTGGAAAATTCTGAAAGAGATGGGCATACCAGACCACCTGACCTGCCTCTTGAGAAATCTGTATGCAGGTCAGGAAGCAATAGTTAGAACTGGAATGGAACAATAGACTGGTTCCAAATAGGAAAAGGAGTACGTCAAGGCTGTATATTGTCACCCTGCTTATTTAACTTATATGCAGAGTACATCATGAGAAATGCTGGGCTGGAAAAAGCACAAGCTGGAATCAAGATTGCCAGGAGAAATATCAATCACCTCAGATATGCAGATAACACCACCCTTATGGCAGAAAGTGAAGAGGAACTCAAAAGCCTCTTGATGAGAGTGAAAGTGGAGAGTGAAAAAGTTGGCTTAAAACTCAACATTAATAAAACTAAGATCATGGCATCTGGTACCATCACTTCATAGCAGATAGATGGGGAAACAGTGGAAACAGTGTCAGACTTTATTTTTTTGGTCTCCAAAATCACCGCAGTTGGTGATTACAACCATGAAATTAAAATACACTCCTTGGAAGAAAAGTTATGACCAAGCTAAATAGCATATTGAAAATCAGAGACATTACTTTGCCAACAAAGGTCCATCTAGTCAAGGCTATGGTTTTTCCAGTGGTCATGTATGGATGTAAGAGCTGGACTGTGAAGAAAGCTGAGCGTCAAAGAATTGATGCTTTTGAACTGTGGTGTTGGAGATGACTCTTGAGAGTCCCTTGGACTGCAAGGAGATCCAACCAGTCCATCCTAAAGGAGATCAGTCCTGGGTGTTCATTGGAGGACAGATGCTGAAGCTGAAACTCCAATACTTTGGCCACCTCATGCGAAGAGCTGACTCATTGGAAAAGACCCTGATGCTGGAAGGGATTAGGGGCAGGAGGAGAAGGGGATGACAGAGGATGAGATGGCTGGATGGCATCACCGACTTGATGGACATGAGTTTGAGTGAACTCGGGAGTTGGTGATGGACAGGGATGCCTGGCATGCTGTGATTTGTGGGGTCATGAAGAGTCGGACACGGCTGAGCAACTGATCTGAACTGAACTGAACTGAACTGATTGGACTGGATGCCATGATCTTAGTTTTTTGAATGTTGGGTTTTAAGCCAGCTTTTTCACTCTTCTCGTTCATCTCCATCAAGAGGTTCTTTAGTTCCTCTTCACTTTCTGCCATCAGGTTGGTATCATCTGCATATCTTAGGTTATTGATATTTCTCCTGGAGTTCTTGATTCCAGTTTGTGCTTTATCCAGCCCAGTATTTTGCATAATATACTCAGCATATAAGTTAAATAAGCAGGGTGACAATATACAACCTTGATGAACTCTTCTGCCAATTTTGAACAGTTCACTGTTCCAGGTCTGGTTCTAACTGTGGCTTCTTAACCTGCTTACAGATTTCTCAGGAGGCAGGTAAGGTGGTCTGGTATTTCCATCTCTCTTTTTTTTTTTTTTCCATCTCTTGAAGAATTTTCCACAGTTTATTTGGTCTCCACCGTCAAAGGCTTTAGCGTAGTCAATGAAGCCAAAGTATAGGTTTTTCTGGAATTGTCTAGCTTATTCTATGATCCAACAAATGTTGCAATTTGATCTCTGATTCCTCTGCCTTTCTAAATCCAGCTTGAATATCTGGAATTTTTTGGTCATATTCTTTTGAAGCCTGCATTAGAGACTTTTGAACATCACTATGTTAGCGTGTGAAATGAGTGCAATTGTGTGGTAGTTTGAACATTCTTTTGCATTGCCCTTCTTTGAGGTTGGAATGAAAACTCATCTTCTCCAGTCCTCTGGCCACTGCTGAATTTTCCAAATTTGCTGGCATATTGAATGCAGCACTTTAGCAGCAGCATCCTTTAAAATTAGAAATAGCTTAGCTGGAATACAATACCTTCACTAGCTTTGTTCTAATACAATATTGTATTTTGAATACAATAACTGACTTCTGCATCTTTTCAGACATGAATAAACCTAAATATTTATAGCCAAATGAATATTTGAACATACTGTAGACTCTACATTCCTCCTCAATGAGGGAGTTTTTCATTTTTAATTCAGTCTTGAATTTATGTTTCCTACCAGCAGAGAAAATATAAATTTCGTCCCTTGCCAAGACCTGTCAGCATCAGCAGGAAGGGGTGAAGTGGATGAAGTTGAAGGCAAGAAGGTGAAGGCCACACAGAGAAACACTTCTAGGAACTGAGAAAATAGTTTTGGGGATTTTATGAATGCCACAACTTTGAGATTACATCATTCAAGAAAAAGCAACATTGAAACACCTTAACTTTGAATAATTCCCCCTTGCAGATGGGTAGGTAGTTAAGAAAGGTGTTTCTAGCAAGTAGAAACAACCAGTAAATAAAGAAAGAACAATGACAAATCTGATGAGGGCAGCAAACAACACAATGCACCCCAAAGAGGATAAGCAGCACTCATGGCAAAATAAAGTACAATCATTGCAGAGGACCTCTTTAGCCACAGGCAACCAATTACTATCAGAAAACTTTCTGTTAAGACAGGTCTATCTCTATATTATTTATAAACTTGTACAAAATTATATTTGGCAATAAAATCAACTTTATCTATTTCTCATTCCAATGTCAGCATCTACATGTATGGCATTTTCAATATTGAATTCTTTTATTTATAACAATTATTTATGACAATGATTGAAGTGATTGGGTTGAGGTTAACCCAAATGACAATTTTGATAAAAATTGTTTTGCTGGGAGAGTGCAGAACAAATAAACACTTCTCTTAAAGAATGTGAAATTGGCCAAACCTCTTCCTGTCTAATTTGCCACACATGACATTAGCATAGGATACCCCATATTAACCAATTCATTCAGAAAGAGGTCCTACTAATGGGATGTGTGTGTTGACATCTTAATAATAACAATAATAACTAATTTGAAAGATAAGATTGTATTTAAAGCAGCCACTGAGTAGATCCCACATATGTAAATAATTATAAAAATTATAAATCCAAAAACTGAAGAGGGGTGAAGACCAGTCAGTTAAATGAGAAATTCAGAATGTTTTGGAGGGGTCCCTAGTAAATTTGGGAGAGGTGCTCTAATGTGTATCTAAAAGCATATTATTAAAAATCTTTAATTTTTAAATTTTATTTTACTTATTTTGGCTGTGCCTCCTGGCTTGCGGGATCTCTGGCAAGTTCCCTGGCCAGAAGCAGGGACTGAAGCCAGGTTCCAGCAGGGAAAGCACTGAATTCCAACCACGAGACCAGCAGGGAACTCCCATAGTATACATATTTTTAAAAAGTAGAATGATATGTAAATCAAGGAAAACATGCCAAACAAAAGCAGTTTGTTTTCTATACTTATGTTACTTAAGAAGGTTTAAACAACAAAATAAAGAGCATGTTCAGGGTACAACATTCATGAGAACATAAAGACTGCTGTCTTACCTACAGGAGACTAGAGATGACATAGATTTGTATATTTTATGCAAATTTTAATGACAGTAGCATACTGAATTGTAATAAATGCTGAGTTCACAGTTAAATCTTTAATGAGTTTGCCAGTGACAATGCGTTACTTAAAGGTAGTTATTCTACATAGTATCTGAATCAAACTGTTTCTCTGAATATTAAGAAGACAGAACCATTGGATGGTTGTAATTGAGGCTTTTTCCATAATAAAATAACTTTTAAAAAGGGAAAAGATAGAGTGTCACAGTATAATGAAAGTCTCTGAAGAGTAATTCTGTAGGGAGACAACTGATATTTAGTTTAGTGAATCCTGATAATTGCTTATCTTTAAAGTTTGAACTGTAATTACGATTTACAAGATACAGATGAGCATCTACTTAAGCAACTGGAGAAGTGATGGTCACTGGCAGTTACATTCATTAAGTCTGACATCACCTTTGTTTTAATGAAGTATAAATTTAAACAACTTAGTCTTTAAATGTTCAAGTAAGATTATTTATGTCTAGTAGATATTTAACTGGACATGGTGGTTAATACTGTTTACCACCCAATTTACCAGAGAGTGGAAGTCAAAAACCCTAGCTGTCTAAGCAGTTAGTCATTTGTATTATTCTTTATGCTGTCTCAATTTTCCACTGATAAAATAATAGCAATTTAAAGTAATATTGCAGTTGGGGAAAAGCTGTCAAGTTCAATTTGTATTGTAATAGAAAATATTTAATTAGAAATGCCCAGAGAGAAATCCTGATAGGTTATCTGTCTGGGTCATTTGGAGTAGTGAAACGTACAGTGTATAGCTTATTAATAAGATGCTTTACACACTTTTTATCAGAGCAAAATAAAAAGTGGAACAGATAGCATAAACCCAAGGAAAGATGATCCTCAATATTGCATTATGTTTTAAATCACATCAATAAACAAAATTTGATTTCCAAATCATTATCATGACAAACAATAAACATATATTGTTAAATGAAATATAACCCTTCATCTTAGGCCATTAGTGGGATCTTCTATCCATCCCATAGTTTCTTTCCCAGTTTTGTTCTCATTCTTCTGGGATATCATCATATCTATAGCATTTCAATTTCCATCGCTTTGATGTTGACTCTCAAGTGCAGAAGTTCACCTCAGTTCAGTGCCCTGAGATCCTGGATCAAACATCTCACTGCTTAGTGAACATTTCCATGTAAATGGGACACAAGAATCTTACATTTTTATGCTCCCAAGTCAATTTTCCCCTCTACCCTGTCTCCCAACCAGCTTTTTTCCAATGCTTCCACCCTCATCATCTATTTATTTATTCTTGAATCACCTTTGACACAATTCTCCTATTTTTCTTTCACGTATAATCTACCACCAAGTTCTTTTGGATCTACCTCCAACATATACTTCAACTACATTTTCTCCATACCACCTATGCTATCATTGCATTTCATATCCTAGTGATTATTTCCTTTTGCTTACAGAGCTGTAATAGAGCACTCTTGCTCCCTTCTTTGGCACTCTCCACAATTAAGCCAGAGCAATAGCTATGAAAAAAAAAATGTCTTTAAATGTGCTTGAAAACCTTCATTGTTTCTCCTTAATCTTGAGTACGATTTGAAGGATAGACTTCATTGCTCTCAACAAAGTCATAGTGGGTCAGATATGATTACAAACAAAAATAAAAGTGTCCATCGGGCCTCAGGTGTGCTCTTCTGTGTTTATCAGGCCTCTCTTCTGTGCCCCATGTACAGAACAGCTTTGCAGCTACTATCCCACTGACCAAGAGCAGCCCCAGGTCCTTCCCTGTACCCCTAGATGTGTTCCCACAGAGGGAGTAGCTTCACAGAGGCAGCAGTTCCCACAGTCCTCTCTGCAGTGGCTACACCTGCTTCGCTTCTCAGATTTTCTTATTATTCACCCCTTGAAAACTAAAATAAAGGGAAAATCCTGAGAATCTCAAGGGAAAAAAATGAAATATTACAAATAGAGCAGTGAGCAAATTAATAGCTTATTTCTCATAAGAAGTCATGGAGGTTAGAACAGATTAAAAGAAAAAGAATCCATCCAAGACTCTACAGATTAGTGAAAATATTCTTCAAAAACTAGGCAAAATGGAGCCATTTTCATATAAAAGAAAACTGACATAATTCTTTGCCAGCAGATCTGCTTTATATGATACTATAAAGGAGGTTCTTGAGGATGAATGGAAATAGTGTCAGACAGAAACTCACTTCCACAGAATAGAATGTACAATACTAAAATTGGTAAGTGTCCAAGGCAAAAAAAATTTATTTTTTTTGGCTTTTTATCCTTCTTCATTTCTATATAAATGATATAACTATTATATTTCAAGCAAATATTATAACATTTTCGTATAGGGTTCATAGTTTATGGGGAACCAGAGATCAAACTGCCATCATTTGTTGGATCATCAAAAAAGCAAGAGAGTATCAGAAAAACATCTACTTCTGTTTTATTGGCTATACTAAAGCCTTTGACTGTGTGGATCACAACAAACTATGGAAAATTCTAAAAGAGATGGAAATACCAGACCATCTAACCTGCCTGTTGAGAAATTTGTATGCAACTCAGGAA
Organism: Bos taurus; assembly: GCF_002263795.3. Taxonomy (NCBI): domain Eukaryota; kingdom Metazoa; phylum Chordata; class Mammalia; order Artiodactyla; family Bovidae; genus Bos; species Bos taurus. The sequence continues at coordinate 11,773,237 of NC_037355.1, read as the reverse complement.
GCAGCAGTTAGAACTGGACATGGAACAACAGACTGGTTCTATATAGGAAAAGGAACACATCAAGGCTGTATATTGTCACCCTGTTTATTTAACTTATATGTAGAGCTGGGCTGGAGGAGGCACAAGATGGAATCAAGATTGCCGGGAAAAATATCAATAACCTCAGATATGCAGATGACACCACTGTTATGGTAGAAAGCCAAGAAGTACTAAAGAGCCTCTTGATGAAAATGAAAGAGAGTGAAAAAGTTGGCTTAAAGCTCAATATTCGGAAAACTTAAGATCATGGCTCCTGGTCCCATCACTTCATGGTAAATAGATGGGGAAACAGAGGAAACAGTGACAGACTATATTTTGGGGGGCTCCAAAATCACTGCAGATGGTGATTGCAGCCATGAAATTAATAGACACTTGCTCCTTGGAAGAAAAGCTATGACCAACCTAGAAAGCATAGTAAAAACAAGAGACATTATTTTGCCAACAAAGTTCCATCTAGTCAAAGCTGTGGTTTTCCACTAGTCATTTATGGATGTGAGAGTTGGACTATAAAGAAAGCTGAGCACCAAAGAACTGATGCTTTTGAACTGTGGTGTTGGAGAAGATTCTTGACAGTCCCTTGCACTGCAAGGAGATCCAACCAGTCCATTCTAAAGGAAATCAGTCCTGAATATTCATTGAAACGACTGATTTTGAAACTGAAGCTCCAATACTTTGGCTTCCTGATGAGAAAAACTGACTCATTGGTAAAGACCCTGATGCTGGGAGAGAAGGGGACGACAGAGGATGAGATGGCTGAATGGCATCACTGACTCAATGGACATGAGTTTGAGTAAACTCCATGAGTTGGTGAAGGACAGGGAGGCCTGGAGTGTTGCAGTCCATGTCCATGGGGTCACAAAGAGTTGGGTACCACTGAGTGACTGAAATGACTGACTGACTGAGTCTATGTGGATATGATACATGTAATAATTTTAAGATGAAAATTTAGAGAGTAAATAAGTCAGTAAATGAGATATAAGGAATTAAAATTTTTTTAATGTATATGTAGACAAGAAATAAGAAAATGATAGGTCTAAAATCAAACATATGAAAAATTATATTATGTACTGGGCAACAACTAAAAGAGAGAGCTTGTCAGAATGGATTTAAAAACTAGACGCAAATGTAAAGTGTCTACAAGAGTAACACTTCCCAGATTAAAATGTAGGATGAAAGTAAATATATGGAAAACATATACCACACAGAGAGATGGGTAGGAAGACTGCTGCTGCTACTGCTGCTAAGTCACTTCAGTCATGGACTGCAGCCTACCAGGCTCCTCTGCCCATGGGATTCTCCAGGCAAGAGTACTGGAGTGGGGTGCCATTGCCTTCTCCAGTAGGAAGACTACAGTGACTAAATTAATGACTGTTATGGCGACATTTGGGGCTTCCCTAGTGGTTCAGATGGTAAAGAATCCTCTTGCAATGCAGGAGATCCATGTTTGATCTCTGAATCAAGAAGATCCCCTCAAGGAGGGAATAGCTACCCACTCCAGTATTCTTACCTGGAGAATGCCATGGACAGAGGAGCCTGGCAGGCTACAGTCCATGGTGTTGCAAAGAGTCAGACATGACTGAGTGGTTAAACACAAACAAAAATACACAGTCACTTTCAGAAGCAGATGAACTCAATCTTAAATTTGGGTCAAGGTCAAGACTGATGGAGGCCATCTGTGCACACACCCAAAAGCTCAAAGAGGTTTATTACTTACATAACTGAGGTCTTGCAGAAGTAGGAAAGACACTAAAGCAGGTCCAGAAGGGATGGTCTAGATCTATATTGTATCAATAGTTAGGCGCTAGTGCTGGAGCTTGAGTGAGAGATGTTGAGCACAGGCAGACACTTGTAAGGATCTTGTAATCTCCCACCTACACCAAGATGAATCATAAAGCAAAATATGAAAGCTAAAACCAGACTATAAGACAACAAAGGATAAAACTTTTGTGCCATTGTGTAAGGGCACATTTCTTAAGCAAAATACACACAGAATCCCACAATCTATAAAAGAATATAGCAAATAACAAATTGAACTTTGTCAAAATTAAAAATATTTACTCTATATATTTGTCAAGGTTTTCCAGAGAAATAGAAGTCACAGAATACAGATGGAAGATATATTCAAGTTTTTGGCCCACCAATTTAAATGTCAGTTGAATTCCCTCCCAAAGCAAGAAAGCAAACAAAACCACCAGAGAAATATCCAAAACCATGTTTGACCAAATATCAGTGTACTGTAGCCAAGGTGACACATAAAATTAAATATCACATTCTTTAAAAAATGAGCTTCCCTGGTGGCTCAGATGGTAATAAGTTTTCCTGCAATGCAAGAGACCTGGGTCTTTTCAATCCCTGGGTCAGGAACAGCTCCTGGAGAAGGAAATGGCAACTTTATCCAATATTCTTCTCAGGAGAATTCCATGGACAGAAAAGTATGGTGTGTCCCAGTCCATGGGGTCGCAAAGAGTCGGACACAAATGCACAACCAACACTTCACTTCACTTCACTCTTTCTTTTCATGTTTAGGTAAGCTAAAAGACAAGCCAGATTTGGGAGAAAATGTTTGCAAAACCTGAATCTGGTTTGCATCCAGAACAAAGAACTCTTACAATTCAATAAGACAAATGGTCCCCTAAAAATAGGCAACATGTTTGTATAGACAGTTCAAAAGAATGTATACTGTGGCTATTGAACATATGAAACGATGCACAAAAGCACTACTTATTAGGAAAAAATACATTCTAGAACTACCCACTAGATTCTTAAATTCTAAAATTCTTAAAGAGATAGGAATACCAGACCACCTTACCTGCCTCTTGAGAAATCTGTATGTAGATCAAGAAGCAACAGTTAGAACTGGATGTAGAACAACAGACTGGTTCCAAATTGGGAAAGCAGTATGTCAAAGCTGCGTATTGTCACCTTGCTTATTTAGCTTATATGCAGAGTACATCATGAGAAATTCTGGGCTAAAGGAGGCATAAGCTGGAATCAAATTGCTGGGAGAAATAGCAATAACCTCAGATATGCAGATGACACCACCTTGATGGCAGAAAGTGAAGAAGAACTAAAAAGCCTCTTGATGAAAGTGAAAGAGGAGAGTGAAAAAGTTGGCTTAAAGTTCAACATTCAGAAAACTAAGATCATGGCATCCGGTCCCATCACTTCATGGCAAATAGATGGGGAAACAATGGAAACTGTGACAGACTTTATTTCTGGGGCCTCCAAAATCAATGCAGATTGTGACTGCAGCCATGAAATTAAAAGACGCTTGCTCCTTGGAAGAAAAGCTATAACCAACCTGCTGCTGCTGGTGCTGCTAAGTCGCTTCAGTCGTGTCCGACTCTGTGCGACTCCATAGACAGCAGCACACCAGGCTTCTCCGTCCCTAGGATTCTCCAGGCAAGAATACTGGAGTGGGTTGCCTTCTCCAATGCATGAAAGTGAAAAGTGAAAGTGAAGTCGCTCAGTCATGTCCGACTCTTTGCAACCCCATGGACAGCAGTCTACCAGGCTCCTCCGTTCATGGATTTTCCAGGCAAGAGTACTGGAGTGGAGTGCCATTGCCTTCTCCGATAATCAAACTAGACAGCACGTTAAAAAGCAGACATTACTTTGCCAGCAAAGGTCCATCCAGTCAGAGCTATGGTTTTTCCAATAGTCATGTATGGATTTGAGAGTTGGACTATAAAGAAAGTTGAGCACTGAAGAATTGTGCTTTTGAATTGTGGTATTTGAGAAGACTCTTGAGAGTTCCTTTGACTGCAAGGATATTAAACCAGTCAATCCTAAGAGTGTTGAATATTCATTGAAAGGACTGATTCTGTAGCTGAAACTCCAATACCTTGACCACCTGATGTGAAGAACTGACTCAACGGAAAAGACCCTGATGCTGGGAAAGATTGAAGATAGGAGGAGAAGGGGTTGACAAGGGATGAGATGGTTGGATGGCATCACCACCTCGATGGGACATGAGTTTGAGCATGCTCAACTCATGCTCAACTCCAGGGAAGCCTGGAATGCTGTTGTCCATGGGGTTGTAAGGAGTTGGACACGACTGAGCAACTGAACTGAACTGAACTCACCAGAAGAACTAAAGCTGAAATAACTGATATTACCAAGTGATGGAAAGAATGAAGAACGATTAGAACTATCGCACTTTGCTAGTGAGAATGATAACCACTTTGGAATCTACTCTGTCAGCATACTAACTATATCTCAATATAACTAAAATAGGTGTGCATGTAAACACACACACACACACAATTCCTGCACACACACTTACCAAGCCACTCTATCCGCCTTCATTTACCTGAGTTTTGCATTTTCAAAAAAGAGAGCAACCACCCACATGTATGATACATTAACAAAGATGTCACTGTAGTGCGGGAAGGATTTTTCAAAATAAATGTTGATATATCAAATGGATACAAAGTTTGAAAAAAAAAATTGGGTCTTGATCCAAAATTCACACCACTCATTGCATATCTAGTTGAAAAAGTTAAAACAACAAAATATTAAGAAAAAAACAGAAAAATATGTTCAGGACTTAGGAGAAGGCAAAATTTTCTTAAACAGGAAGAAAAAATAATCATAAATAAATACAAAATTTGATGAATTAGAACACATCATAATTGAGGACTTTTATTAATAGAGAGAAAAAGGCATGCCATAGAGTTGGAGAAGATATTTGAGATATCTGACAAAAGACTTGTATTCACAATATATAAATATTTTTTGCAAGTTAATAAGAAAAAGTCAAAATAAAATTAAAATCTGGACAAAAGTTTGTTCAAGAAATTCATCATGAGTATATTCAAATGGCCAAAATATATACAAAATATACTTAAACCTCATTAGACATTAGGAAAAACCACAAAGTCATATAACTCTATTCCCAGTAGAATGGATACAATTTAAAAAGAAGAGGAAGGGAAAAGAAAAAGAAGAAAATGTAAACCCAAATTTAGGTGAGAATGCAATACAACTATTATCTGTACAATGCTGATGGTGTGTATACTGATTTATTCACTTTGGAAAGCTCTTTAAAATGACTAATGAACCTAAATATATGTAATGCCTATAACCCAGCAATCCCATCCTTAGGTATATATCCCATAGACTCACATTCACACTTACCAGAAGACATGCACAAAAATGTTCAGGTATCTGCGTCCACTATTTGTAAAAATGTTATCTATTTTTAAAAACATAAAACTAGAAACTAAACAAAAGAAACTCGACAGTTGAGTGAAAAAATAACCTATATTGTAATCAGACAGTGAATCTCTATAAAGCATTGAGAATGAAGAAATTATAAATATATGCAATGAAATGAATAAACACCATAAAAATGACAAAAAGACTGCCTAGTTTATATTTCCATTTATAAAAATTTCAAGAAAAGGCAAAACTATTCTATGCTGTTAGAGATCAAGACAATAGCTCCCTTGGAATGGAAAGTCACTAGATATAAGGATAGCTTCATGTTTTATTTCTTTCTCTGAATGCTGTTTATACAAAAGTGGGCAATGTCATTAAACTGCACAACTTTTTGAATATTTATTACATTTCAAGAAAAGTTGTTTCTAAAGTAACAACCCCAGGGAAAAAATGGTGGCTGGTTATTAAAAGCATGACAGCCAAAATTTGAAGGACTAGAAGTAGGACAGAGGACAGAGATTTCAATCTACTCAGAGAAATGTTATTTATGAATATACGAAGAGTGGTTTTCTCAATAGTCATCCCAGCTTCCCCAGAGATGTATTATATAGTTGAATAGCATCATTTATTTTGCTTTGATTTTTGTTAAGTTGGTTCTGAATATTAAAAGAAATCTGGATCTTCTCACTGCAAAAATACTCAAGATGCCTGCCCATTACTAATACATGGCTGGCAACATGGTGTTGTGCAGGAACCATCTTCCTTAATAGCCAATATATTGGTGTGAAATGCTAGTAAATATCTGTCTGTCTCTTTTGTGCAAGGTGTTTTCAGTTCCTTACCATATCTTTCCAAATTGGAGTTTCCTTTCTGAAAGAGCCTGGCAAAACCTAGAGAAAAGTTCAAAACTTAAATTTTTAAAAGTTGAAACTTTTAAAAGTTTTAATTGTTGAAAGTTTGGCTTTCAACAAATCAGAAAGAGGTAACAGGACCCTACACAGTAAAGAAATAGGGGGAGAAATCTGCCTTAGATTGAATCGCTTGCTTGATGTTGTAAAGAGAAAACTCACAATCATACTCATGAGAAGTTAACCAGGATCATTGCAAATATTACTTCGGTGCAAGTTTACTTGAGGTTTTGGACTATGTATTTTAAATCATTATAACTTGGCTCAAACACATCTTTATTAATCAAAATAAAAACCATTACAATCAACACTTTTTTGCCAATGAGAAATAAGTTCGTTTATTCCTGAGCACAAAAATTCGTGCTTTGGGATTTGACAAACTCTTGGAAAGCATTTTCTGCCTCCTGCTGATTGAGGAAGCATCTTTCCAGCAAAAAGTTGTCGAGATCCTTGAGCAAGTGGTAATCTGTTCTTGAGCGGTCAGGTGAATATGACAGATGAGGAAAAACTTCACAGCCCAATTTGTTCAACTTTGAAGCATTGGTTGTGCAACATGCAATCCAGTGTTGTTGTGGAGAAGAATTGGGCCCATTCTGTTGACTAATGCCAGTCAGGTGCAGGCATGACAGTTTTCAGTGCATCTCATTGATTCGCTGAGCATAATTCTTCGATGTAACAGTTTTGTTGAGAATAAGAAAGCTGTAGTGGTTCAGACAGGCAGCAGACCACCAACAAGTGATCATGACCATTATTTTGGTGCAAGTTTGGCTTTGGGAAGTGCTTTGGAGCTTTGTCTTGGTCCAGCCACTGAGTTGGTTATCACTGGTTGTCATATAAAATCCACTTTTCATTGCAGGTCACAGTCTGATCAAGAAATGGTTTGTTGTTGTTGCATAGAGTAAGAGAAGCTTCAAATGCCTAATGACCATAGAATGCTCGACGTTGAGTTCTTTGGCAACTTCTCACATAGTTGTAAAAGGATGAGTTTCGATGATTGTTTCAATTGTTGTTGTCAACTTCTGATGGCCAGCCTCTATACTCCTCATCGTCAAGGCTCTCCTGACCTTTACAAAACTTCTTGAATCAACACTGTAGTGTACATTTGTGAGCAGTCCCTGAGTCAAATGTGTCATTGATGTTGCAAGTTGTCTGCACTGCTTTACAACCTGTTTTGAAATCAAATAAGAAAAATCACTCAAATTTGCTTTTTGTCTAACATCATTTTCATAATCTAAAATAAATATAAGATGAACAGCAAGTAATAAATCATTATCAAAAAATAAAGTGAGAAATGTGCATTAAAATGATGTATAACATAACCACATTTATTTAAGAATATATTCCAATATCAAATGGTGAAGTTCAACAATGCAAAACTGCAATTACTTTTGCACCGACCTAATAAATGAAAATGAGATGCAAATAATGTGAGCATGGAAAACAGTATGAAAAATATTAACCAAATACAACAGTTCCTATAAAAACAAAGCCAAATGCATTCTCCCTTTGTGCAATTGATATCGTGAATTTTCAACACTCCTGGAAATCACACAAATTTTTATTGTCTGCTTTAAGTTGGTGAATAGGACAAATAAAGTATTAAAATAGGTAATCTGTAGTAAAAATCAAATGGCAATGCTATTTCTGTCAACATAAACATCTTCCAATTTACATGCTATTACTGGTAGTAAGAAAGGGAATTTATTAAATAAAAAAAATTACCTTGATGTCCCAGTTTATTTGCAATCATCCTTCCTGTTAAATCATATAAACATTTGCAACAGTTCAAAGTTTAATTTGAACATGTTCCAAGCATCTAAAATTCTTATATTAGTGTCTTTGCCAAATACCACCACTCAGTATTCAATATTTTAAACCTGCTTCAGAAACAAAAATGGTAAGTATAAATTTATCAAAAAGATTTCCTGATCAAATGATTTTCTTCCATCAGAAATTTAGCACTTAAATCTATGGAAATTATTTCTTAAGTCTACTGAAAACAAATTTGGTGAAAGAGATGGTGATACATTACTCTTGAGTTTCTTGAAGAAAAAACATAAGTGAGTAGTAAAAGAAATCTCTGAGAGAAATCAGGGTGAATTTTATAGGTCACATATATGAGTCTTTAAATTATTGTATACACACACACACAAACACATATATACTCACACACACACACAATTTTTCCATCTTAGTAACATAATTTTTGAGAGCTAAAAACTCAACTTAAGTGCCCTTGGTTCAACTTTATCAGTTTAAACAAATGGGAAAAATGGATGCCCAGATCAGATCAGATCAGTCGCTCAGTCGTGTCTGACTCTTTGCGACCTCATGAATCGCAGCACACCAGGCCTCCCTGTCCATCACCAACTCCCGGAGTTCACTCAGACTCACATCCATCGAGTCAGTCATGCCATCCAGCCATCTCATCCTCTGTTGTCCCCTTCTCCTCCTGCCCCCAATCCCTCCCACCATCAGAGTCTTTTCCAACGAGTCAACTCTTTGCATGAGGTGGCCAAAGTACTGGAGTTTCAGCCTTAGCATCATTCCTTCCAAAGTAATCCCAGGGCTGATCTCCTTCAGAATGGACTGGTTGGATCTCCTTGCAGTCCAAGGGACTCTCAAGAGTCTTCCCCAACACCACAGTTCAAAAGCATCAATTCTTTGGCACTCAGCCTTCTTCACAGTCCAACTCTCACATCCATACATGACCACAGGAAAAACCATAGCCTTGACTAGATGGACCTTTGTTGGCAAAGTAATGTCTCTGCTTTTGAATATGCTATCTAGGTTGGTCATAAATTTCCTTCCAAGGAGTAAGCGTCTTTTACTTTCATGGCTGCAGTCACCATCTGTAGTGATTTTGAAGCCCAGAGAAATAAAGTCTGACACTGTTTCCACTGTTTCCCCATTTATTTGCCCTGAAGTGATGGGACCAGATGCCATGATCTTTGTTTTCTGAATGTTGAGCTTTAAGCCAACTTTTTCACTCTCCTCTTTCACTTTCATCAAGAGGCTTTTGAGTTCCTCTTCACTTTCTGCCATAAGGGTGGTGTCATCTGCATATCTGAGGTTATTGATATTTCTCCTGGCAATCTTGATTCCAGCTTGTGTTTCTTCCAGTCCAGCGTTTCTCATGATGTACTCTGCATATAAGTTAAATAAACAGGGTGACAATATACAGCCTTGACATACTCCTTTTCCTATTTGGGACCAGTCTGTTGTTCCATGTCCAGTTCTTCTTGACCTGCATACAAATTTCTCATGAGGCAGATCAGGTGGTCTCGTATTACCATCTCTTTCAGAATTTTCCACAGTTTATCAGGTATGACCTAAATCAAATCCCTTATGATTATACAATGGAAGTGAGAAATAGATTTAAGGGCCTAGATCTGATAAATAGAGTGCCTGATGAATTATGGAATGAGGTTCATGACATTGTACAGGAGACAGGGATCAAGACCATTCCCATAGAAAAGAAATGCAAAAAAGCAAAATGGCTGTCTGGGGAGGCCTTACAAATAGCTGTGAAAAGAAGAGAAGCAAAAAGCAGAGGAGAAAAGGAAAGATATAAACATCTGAATGCAGAGTTCAAAGAATAGCAAGAAGAGATAAGAAAGCCTTCTTCAGCGATCAATGCAAAGAAATAGAGGAAAACAACAGAATGGGAAAGACTAAGGATCTCTTCAAGAAAATCAGAGATACCAAAGGAACATTTCATACAAAGATGAGCTCAATAAAGGACAGAAATGGTACAGGCCTAAGAGAAGCAGAAGCTATTAAGAAGAGATAGCAGGAATACACAGAAGAACTGTACAGAAAAGATTTTCACGACCCAGATAATCACGATGGTGTGATCACTAGAGCCAGACATCCTGGAATGTTAAGTCAAATGGGCCTTAGAAAGCATCACTATGAACAAAGCTAGTGGAGGTGATGGAATTCCAGTTGAGCTATTCCAAATCCTGAAAGATGATGCTGTGAAAGTGCTGCACTCAATATGCCAGCACATTTGGAAAACTCAGCAGTGGCCACAGGACTGGAAAAGGTCAGTTTTCATTCCAATCCCCAAGAAAGGCAATGCCAAAGAATGCTCAAAGTACCGCACAATTGCACTCATCTCACATGCTAGTAAAGTAATGCTCAAAATTCTCCAAGCCAGGCTTCAGCAATATGTGAACCATGAACCATGATGTTCAAGCTGGTTTTAGAAAAGGCAGAGGAACCAGAGATCAAATTGCCAACATCCACTAGATCATGGAAAAAGCAGGAGAGTTCCAGAAAAACATCTATTTCTGCTTTATTGACTATGCCAAAGCCTTTGACTATGTGGATCACAATAAACTGTGGAAATGGATGCCCAGCAGAGTTTAAAAAATTGCTCAAGGCACATAATAAACCTGTATCAGAAATTGTCCTGGAACTCCAGCCTCCTGATTTTCTTATTCCCCATTTACTCTTCTGCACCACCACTCTTCAGGGGTGCTCCTTTCAATCTTGAACTAAGTGGCTTGACTTGCTAGAGGACACTAGCTATGCACTGCTACAAGAAAAGGAATGTAATTTATCCCAATCTCCCAGTGCCCTGGATCAAACCTTGTGGCAATAAAAATCAAATTATTCTCCCCAGGCTTTGCCATCATGCTGTTGACTAGCATCACTCTGTGTCTTTTTCACTGTGATCCATGGAAGGTCAGTTTTCTTTCTTGTAAATAACTTTCTAAATATAAGAGTTCTATATCTTCAGTTTGTCAACCTACACTATCATGCCTTTAGTAGTACGTTAGTTAGTGCCTATGAAATCCCTGTTTTTAATTATTAAGAAGACATGACTGAGTGACTAAACAACAACAACAACAACCCTGCCATAAATTGAGTAAGAAAGCTGACAGAAGGATAGAGGTTAGCTGACAATATTTGAGTTAGGTTAATTGAACAAGAAAACCATCTACTGGATGGAAAATTGTATTTGAGATCTATTCTCTACTTACCACTCACTGTGACTGATTCTACATAGCAGCTCTTTTGCCTCTTTACTTCCCCAGATAAATAAGATTCAGTAATGGGAGATCCAATCAGTTCATCCTAAAGGAAATCAGTCCTGGGTGTTCATTGGATGGACTGTTGCTGAAGCTGAAACTCCAATGTTTTGGCCACCTGTTGTGAAGAGCTGACTCATTTGAAAAGACCTTGATGCTGGGAAAGATTGAAGGCAGGAAGAGAAGGGGGTGACAGAGGATGAGATAGTTGGATGGCATCACCAACTCAATGGACATGAGTTTGAGTAAACTCCCGGAGCTGGTGATGGACAGGGAGGCCTGGCATGCTGCAGTCCCTGGGGTCACAAAGAGTTGGACACTACTGAGCGACTGAACAGAACTGAATGACATTTGAGAGCAGAATGGCAAGAAGTAAAGAAGAAAGCAGCTCCTTTAACATACTTTCCATTTATCAAAGACACAGAGTAGCTAGCATAAACAGGAAAATTTATGGATTCATTTCACCTGAAAGATGAGCAAAAGGGAATAACAAATATATGCTGTTTTCATTGCAAACTGTTTAATCTCTCTTCCCTAGATGTCTGGAAGAACCTATATCTTGGCTTCCCTGGTGGCTCACCAGGGAAGAATAATGAGCCAGAAAGAATAGTGATAGTAAAGCATCCGCCTGCAATGCAGGAGACTCCCATTCATTCCCTGGGTCAGGAAGATCCCCTTGAGGAGACAGTGGCAATCCATCATAGGATTCTTGCCTGGGAAATCCTGTAGACAGAGGAGCCTGGAGGGCTACAGTCTATGGAGTTGCAAAGAGTCAGACATGACTGAGTGACTGAACACACACACATCTCAAAATTTCAAACCACCTTTCTATTTGAGGTGACTGTTCTTCCACTCATCTCCTAAGTGTAGATACTGCTCAGTATTCTTCCCTAAACAGGTTCATGTTATGAAGGCCAATACAATTACCATGCTCAAATATTACTGAAAGTTTCCTCACTACAGAACATAGAACAAACTCTTTGCGTGGCAGTCAAATTCATATAACAACTGGCCCCAATATCTCTCTTTCTGATGCTACCTTCAACCCACCATGGAAATTCACACTATTTTACAAGTATAACACACATCCATAACACTATTATTTTCCTTTTATTGAATTCTTAAGTAGCTCTTTCCCAACATTTAGCATATAAAGTTCCTATCCCCTATGAAACTTTCCTACACCTCTCTAGTTCAAGTATTTTTAATTTCTATATGCACTGCTCTGTTATGCCTCTCATGTCATTTCAACGTCTATCTTATATAAGTTGTGCACTTTTTTATCTTCCCACAGGTGTTTTTGTAGCTCCTGAAAATTACTCATCTTATGCTTTATCAGTACCACAGACAGTGCTTTTCGTAAATAGTACACACACTGGGACAACCTGAAAAGTTTATATGTTATGTTAAATTGAGAAGTGAAAATATAATGTCCTTTCTGAGTTAACAAACACTAAATAATATAGTCTAGGAGGAAATTTACCAGTTTTTTCCTGAAATGAAGGAAAGTATTATATCAATGTTTCATTAGGAAAAACATGCAGATAATTCAAGAAGGAAGGCATTCAATAAAGAAAATTTAGCAGCTCTGAAAACAATCTGGAGACTGAGAAATGAATGCCAGGAAAATGCTACTTACTGATATTCAAGAAATAGGTATCATAGCAGACAACAATCAGTGAACTCAACTACCTTTTGCCCTGCGTGGGACAGCTGCGTGCATGCCCTGCACAGGGGGATGTTAAGAGTCACTGGAACTGACTGAGTCTTGCCCTTTTACCTGAATCTGCCAAGAGGTCATAATGGCTTCTGTTGTCTTCCACCTACCAAATTTCATGCAAGTACATCTAAACGAGGCCTCTGAGTGCTGGCAGAGGTTCTGAGATGTGCATTAATAGTTACCAGGATTGTAGGTGCTATTATGCAAGGAAACATTGAAAAGGGAAAAGATTGTTGATATATAATAGCTAATTGGGCACACCAAGGACCAGAGGTCACCATGAATCAGGACTATTTTTCTGAGCTGTGGAATTCAGATACAAATATACACAGCTGAGTGAAAATTGTAAATTTGATTCATAAAGCATGTAACTGCCCAAATGTTAACCCTGCTGAGCTAAGTAAGTTGACCTATGATGTCAAAGTCTAGTTATGTAGCTGACAGGGACCCAATTAAAGTCTCTAGAATACTATGTATTTCAAGCTATGTATTTCTCAAAATGTTCCATATTGCAGATTCTGTTTGTAACACCATTTAAAATGTAAGGAGGAGATAAGATTAATTGATAAGAAGAAGAAAACTAAAAAAATTTATTACTTTCATATAAAATAAAGAAAAAAAAAATTTGCCATAACAGTGATCACAGTATTTTGAGAGGCTGAGAAAGTTGCCAAATCAGTAATAAAAACTGCTATTTCAGTGTGGAAGAAAAATACAGGCCCTGATATGAATTCCACCAGAAAGTCACCAATGTTCCATAAATGGTTAGATGTAGGCAACATTTCCTTGCTTCTTTATCTCAAGTAATGACAATATGCTTATTTTGAAGAAATGCAACCAGTTCTGAATCTTAAAAATTCAGTCAATATTCATTCATTTCTTCAACCTGTCTATTTATTTCTCTCTTCTTCAATACTTGCATATGAGAATGTTTTAGGAACCAATAAAACTTGGATTATGAGAATAGCATGAAATCCACAACTGTGGTTAAACATGAGTAACATTTAAAGCAAATAGTGCCAACAGACAGAATAGTACATTTATAGGAAAAATGTCCTCTTGTCAAATAGAATAGGGTGGGACAGAGGAGAGGGAAAACATATATATTACAAGGTGTATATAAGTCTGTAAAACATCATGAGATATTCTGGCTGCATCACTGGGGGTTGTGTGATATTTGACAAATTGTGTAATTTCCCTGTGCCTCTATTTCTTTTATTTATTCTTTAAAAAATTTTTTTTTTCTTCTCAGGGCTTTTATTTTATTTTTATTATTATTATTTTTTAATATAAATTTATTTATTTTAATTGGAGGTTAATTACTTTACAATATTGTATTGGTTTTGCCATACATCAGGAGTGTAAAAGTGAAATTCCCTATCGCCCATTCAGGCACTTCTCTGACCAGGAGTGCTAAAATCAGTAAGACTTGTGGCTGTTACTCTGCTTCGATTTGAGCAATTGTTCTCCTGGAAGTCGTCATAGGATTCCTTTTGAAATGAGGATTTCTAGCTGAAGAATAGGTGTCCTGAGTAGCTCAAATTATCAAGAATCTGCCTGCAATGCAGGAGACTTGGGTTCGATCCCTGGTTAGGGATAATCCCCTGGAAAAGGGCTTGGCAACTCTTCCAATATTCTTTCCTGGAGAATTCCATGGATAAAGCAGCCTGGGGGGCTACAGTCCATGGAGTCACAAAGACTTGGACATGCTTGAACCACTAATACTCTCCCTTTTTCAACTGAAGAATATCTGAGATCCCACTAGTTTATATGAACTACAAGAGGTGAGAGTTTAGGAATGTGATGTTTTCTTTTTGTTAGGTGCTGTTAGACAAAACTTCTCAAGGGATATAAATATCTTTATAGTTTAAAGTAGGTATGGGAAGGAAGACTTCATTATGGTTTTCTTGCTATATTGCACAATTTCACCTTTACCCTACATTTCTCTTTGGTGGATTTAATACACCCCTACAATAGTCAAATAAATTAATATATATGCAAAAGATCTTTTTTTAAAATCTATCAGATGAGAGAAAACTTTAAAGGAGTAATAAGGAGTACATTTTTTTGCAAACAAAATTTTAATTGGGAACATAAAGACTTGAACAACAGTCGACAAAATTGTTCCTCTTCATGGCAAGATCCAATGTTGATAGGATGTCAGTTATCTCCAAATTATTGTAAGGTTTAAAAAAAGGAATAGTATCTTTAAGAATATGTATAGGCAGCAATTTCTCATGCCTCAAAAGTGCTTGTAAATTGAGAGAGACTTGTAGGAAAAAGAGAAAATTGGCTATATATATATATATATATATATATATATAAAACATAAAGAATTTCTGTTCTTTGTATTCATATTTCACTTCTAATAATCTAATTAATAAAAATTATTTGCATATATAGATATTTTCTGCATTATTTATGGAAATACATCATAACCAATAAAAATGAGCAATGATTATATGAACTGTGTTATATACATGCACATATTGGGATGCTATGTGGATATTAAATACAAGTTCTTGAGACTTAATGACATGGGAGACTTTTTTGTGATATAACATTAATTGCAAGTAAAGAGAAAAAATTTGGCAGAAAACTATAAAATATTAACAGTGACCAATGAAGGGCAGTGACTATATGCATGATTTCCATATTTATAATGTCTTCCCAGAGAAAAAATATTAAATTCATCATAAGCAAAATAATATTATGTGGAAAACTGAACCATTTTATACTCAGTGGAGTTGGGAAAAATGTTTACTCTCTCAGAGTATTATAAACATATTTAGATGGCTCATATTTTTGAAAGCCAAAGTGGAAAGCATTGTCAATATTTTTTATATTCTCTCAATTATAAGTATGATGCATATCACTTTTACCTTCTGCTATTCCTTATTAAATTTGATCCCTGGGTTGGGAAGATCCCCTGGAGAAGGGAAAGCCTACCCACTTCAATATTCTAGCCTGGAGAATTTCATGGACTGTATAGTCCATGGGGTTGCAAACAGTTGGATACGACTGAGTGACTTTCACATTCCTTATTAAACATGAAAATTGATGTTTCACTTCAGAGTTAACTGACTAATCCAGATTTAATTTCCTAGTACCTAGGTTAAAGCATATGTAAACTATTGTCAAAGATAAACAAAGCTGGACACTAGTTACCATGGGTAAGCACAGATTTTTAATCAGTAATAATTACTGCAATACGGAAACAAGCCCAGTGTCAAGTTAACTCAACTTCAAGTTGTACAGAGGTGACTGCATGTTTTAAAGGAAGAATGAAGGAATAGGGAAGGGGTAAGCATGGGCTCAGTAGAATCAGGAAAGTAAAAATGCCAAGAGTCTGTCAATATAAATATGATTAAACCAGCTGTCTCTGCTAGTTGGCAATGATCAACTTCAGGATTTTATCCATCTAAGAGACTAAGAGACAGACACTATGCTTGCTGTTGATGACACTTCAAAGGATGGTGTTCAGATCACTGAGAAAGACACTCCTGAGTTGTGGAGATATATAAACATCCCAAAGGGACAAAGGAAGGATTCACAAGCATAATTGTTTTTAGTAGACACTTTAATAAAGGGTGATTGAGGGTCCATCCTCAGGTGTTGGCTGGAACAATCAATTCTTTTGGTAGTCTGGAGCTTTCTCAGGGAGACACTTTAAAAGGGGTTGGGTCATTCAAGGGATGAGGCCTTGAGCTATCAGAAACTACGTTAGTGTTTGTTCAAGTCTTTATAGACCAGAGTTGAGACCTAATGGAGAAGATGACTCAGAGGTACCTGGCTAGAACTTGATTAAGGAGAGAATCTTTGTCAGTATCAACATCTTCCAAGTGCAGTCCAACATCATCATGCAAAACTACACAAGAATGAAGAAAGTATGTGCAGTTTCAGAAAGCCCGTCTATATATTTTGACCTTATACCTACCTGGCACCTGCTTTCTGTTTTAGCTCCCAATGAACTTAAATAATTCTAGTTGATTACTTTTTAGAGCTTGAGTATGATCCATTTAAGTAATTGTTATGCTGTTCTTGCTAGAGCCCACATAAATTGCTAAGAGCAATCAATAACATGAATTAATTAAGTACATACTACAAGTTCAGCAATGTGAGAGCAATATTTACATGCCACAAGCAGTTTTAGGAAAATGTCAAAACTTTTAACTCACATTCTCATGCACAATTAATCCATTATATTCAACTCAATAGTAATTTATTGAGTCTGTTTACAATAGGTGCTGTTTCATAATTCAATCACTAACTACCTCAACAAGCTCTTTTTCTGTGGCTCCTGTAGTTGACTGAAAATGAATGTTTCAGAGAACAACGTTTCAACTGTATTCTAGAGCTAAAATGCATAGAGGAACAGGATTCATTCTGATCTTTTGTATGAATATTCATATACTAAGCTTAAGTGCCATAGCTATTTTTTAAAAAAAGATAAATTAGAAGTTGACTAAGCTATTACAAAGGCATGTATAATTTACAACTCTCTAGAAATAGAGAGTTCCAATAGTCACATATGGATGTGAGAGTTGTACCATAAAGAAGGCTGAGTGCTGAAGAATAGATGCTTTTGAACTGTGGTGTTGGAGAAGACTCTTGAGAGTCCCTTGGACTGCAAGGAGATCAAACCAGTCCATCCTAAAGGAAATCAACCCTGAATATTCATTGGAAGGACTGATGCTGAAGCTGAAACTTCAATACTGGTCACTGACATGAAGAGCCAACTCATTGGAAAAGAACCTCATGCTGGGAAAGATTGAAGGGAGGAGGAGAAGGGGATGACAGAGAATAAGATGGCTGGATGGCATCACTGACTCAGTGGACATGAGTTTGAACAAAGTCCAAGAGATGGTGAAAGACAGGGAAGCCAGGCAGTCCATGAGGTCCCAAAGAGGTGGATATGACTGAGAGACTGAATAACTAGAATTAGGAACATTTTAAAGGGGATATATACTACTGTGTTTAATAGCAAGTCTTTTGAGTCGGGTAAAGCAGGCTTTGTTTTCTCATTTGTTCTCTAGCTTTGTGACTTGAAACAAGTCACTAGGCTTCTATGGGACTTCAATTGTCCTGCAAAAGAAGGATAATGATTCCTACCACATAGAATGTTGCTCTGATTAGATACTGCATGTACAACTCCTGATACATAATAACCTATCAATAGCAATTATTCTGAATTATTATTTTTCTTAAATTAATAGAGTTTCTGTGGGAGTCCTTAATTAGATCCATATCATGAAGCAGAAGAGACAGAACAATTGAAAAATTAATATATGAAAACACACTAATGTGCTAAATGTTCAAATGGAAAGCAAAATATGACAGAGTATAGTTACTTTAGGGATTTCTCTGGTGGCCCATTGGTTCAGGTTTAACCTTCGAGTACAGAGGATATGGATTTGATCCCCAGTTGGGGAGCTAAGATCTCACATATTTCCCAGCCAAAAAGCCAAAGCTTAAAACAGAAACGATATTTCAACAAATTCAATAAAGACTTTAGAAATGATCCACTTCAAAAGAAAAATCTTTAAAACAATAGTTAATTTAAATCTAATGCTGCCTAAATAAATTCAAGAATAATCATAGAAAACCTAACACTTGAATTTGGTCTCAAAGAATAAATACATTTTCTAAGTAAATTGCAAGAAAAATTTATGTGTAAGAAGCAGCATTTCCAAGATAGGAAGCTAGAAAAAGAATTCTGGGGAAAGATGAAATCAGTGAGGTTGGAGTATAGAGTTGGTTGGAGTTTGAGAGGGTGGGGAAGATTGAAGCCTCTATGGGGTACATTTTGTGGGTATTGATATAAGGCTGTGAATCCGCTTTTTGGACAGCATGTTCCCAAATGGACTATTTATTTTATGCACATCTATATTTTCTAAAAGTGTATTTTTTAAATAAAATTCCCATTTTTTTCCCTTTGAGTCATAAATATATTGAATAAGTTCCTGACTCACAGAAAGGCATGAAGATCTTTCATTTTGCAAATTAGCAATGATAAAGGAGAACGTTTTCAATTGTTTGCTTTGCAATTTAAAATACCCAGCCTTAATTTGGGAGCTACAAAAAGTACGAGTTTCCTTTCTTTCATACTCCAGCATATAATCCACAACAAATAGACAACTGAAGATTTCTGACACATATTCAGGTATGCCCATAGAGAAAGATCCCCTGTAGAAGGGAATGGCTACCCACTCCAGTATTCTTGCCTGGAGAATCCCATGGACAGAGGAGCCTGGTGGGCTATAGTCTATGGGGTCACAAAGAGTTGAACATGACTGGGCCACTAAGCACATAGAGAAAGAATGAACATCCACAAAGGCACAGTCAATGCTGAAAGAATCTGTTTCATATTAGAAACTGTGCCATTGGTACAAAAGTTGGAGAAGAAATGTCCATGTCCATGTGAGCTGTGTTGCTGCTCTTTTGAACACTTGTGTGTGTAAGGGTTGTTTCTCCATTTAAATTGTCCTTTTATTATTGCACCAAAATAAGTTGTCAAGTGGCTGGCAGTTCCACACTGTGTTCTATGTTATGAAGTTTATTTCTTATATAAAAATACAGTGATCGTTTCTACTTTTCCGAGATTTTACATTCTTGAGAATTAATGGTTTTATGAACCAACTTGTTCAGTGTCGGTTGCCTTGATGATCATCACAAAAGCTAGTGTGAAATTTCCAGTCCAGGTTCGATGCGTGAGACAGGGCGCTCGGGGCTGGTGCACTGGGATGACCCAGAGGGATGGGATGGGGAGGGAGGCAGGAGGGGGGTTCAGGATGGGAACACATGTACACCCGTGGTGGATTCATGTCAATGTATGGCAAAGCCACTACAATATTGTAAAGTAATTAGCCTCCAATTAAAATAAATAAATTTATATTAAAAAATAAAAAAATAAACTGCAAGAAGATAATGCTACATTTAATTCTTTTTTTTAAATTTTTTTTACATGTAATTCTAATAGTAATTTTCAAAATGTAGGTTAATGAGAAGGATTGGTTTGATGCATTATCAGTTCAGTTCAGTCGCTCAGTCGTGTCCAACTCTTTGCGACCCCATGAATCGCAGCACGCCTGGCCTCCCTGTCCATCACCAACTCCCGGAGTTCACTCAGGCTCACATCCATCGAGTCAGTGATGCCATCCAGCCATCTCATCCTCTGTCGTCCCCTTCTCCTCCTGCCCCCAATCCCTCCCAGCATCAGAGTCTTTTCCAATGAGTCAACTCTTCGCATGAGGTGGCCAAAGTACTGGAGTTTCAGCTTTAGCATCATTCCTTCCAAAGAAATCCCAGGGCTGATCTCCTTCAGAATGGACTGGTTGGATCTCCTTGCAGTCCAAGGGACTCTCAAGAGTCTTCTCCAACACCACAGTTCAAAAGCATCAATTCTTTGGCGCTCAGCCTTCTTCACAGTCCAACTCTCACATCCATACATGACCACTGGAAAAACCATAGCCTTGACTAGATGGACCTTTGTTGGCAAAGTGATGTCTCTGCTTCTCAATATGCTATCTAGGTTGGTCATAACTTTCCTTCCAAGGAGTCTTTTAATTTCATGGCTGCAGTCACCATCTGCAGTGTTTTTTAGACCAAAAAAATAAAGTCTGACACTGTTTCCCCATCTATTTCTCATGAAGTGATGGGACCGGATGCCATGATCTTCGTTTTCTGAATGTTGAGCTTTAAGCCAACTTTTTCACTTTCCTCTTTCACTTTCATCAAGAGGCTTATACTTAACACCTTATCAGTGAGAACTAGTGATAAGATGACAGCTTTACAATGTCCAAAATCAAAATCTGCCAATCACACAAATCTGACTTTGCTTCTGTTGCTTTTATCTCTTTTAATGGTACCATTAGATGATCACCCTCCTTGATATCCTTAAAATTGTGTTTAAGTTTCTCTTTCCCTGGTCCTTGCAAAATATCATTAGTCACAAAGTCCTGTAGATTTAAATAAACTATTTCTAAAACTATATATATGTATGTGTGTGTATATATATATATATCCTTCTATTTTATTCACACTGCTACTTCACAAGTTTAAATCCTTATTACTTCACTTTATCTGGACTATTCCAATGACTTTTAAATTGTCCTTTTGCCTCCAGACTTTCTCTGTTCAAGCCAAACTGCATACTGTTGCCATAGGAACCTTCCTCAAGAATAACTTTAATCTTTTTCTCATGGGATGAAACAGGTTCCATGGGCTCTCTTTTGCCTACAAGATACTCATTAACATAGCCTATCAAACTGTCCTCCTCCCAAACCAGACCCTACCATTAGTTTAGCAATCATCAACAGCATTTTGAGATTTTTTTTTGTTTGTTTACATGATGTATATCAATGTATGATAATGTTTCCTTCTTGAACTGCCATAAAATTTGCTTCTAAGTATTGCTGCACTTGATATGTTTTATTTTGCATAATATACACATGTATACACACACACACACATACACATATATATGTAAATTTATGTTTAGCTTTCCGTAATAGACTTTCTAAAACCTTTGTTCATTTGGTCAAAGATCATGGGGTTTACCATTGTGCCAGGTAGTAGCCTGGAGAGGACTGACTGCATAGCTCTTAAATCCCAATCCACCACCTCAAAGAGAATAGCTTGGACTTTGTTTTATTTAAGAAAGTATCATGTGGTATTTAAATTTATTTTTTAAGATATTTTCCACTGTTTTTTAAAAAAAGTCTGGATTTTTGTTTCCAAGTTTAACAGATTTCCTACGGTTATCTCTTATATACCCACACTGACTTGAGATCCAAAGCAAAATGTCTTCCAGATTCAGCAGAACCAAACCACATCACGAAGGAGACTGTTCTCCCAAGAACTTCACATCAAGCATCTAATGAATTCTTTCCATTCAAGACCTTTAGATCAAGACCCTAGGCCTCTGACTGCCAGTCTCTTTAATCTTTTTTTTTTTTTTCCTTTTCCCATTGCTATTTCCGTTCTTCTCTCCCATTTTAAAATGCTGATGGCTAAAATAATACTCTTAAAGTTTCTCCTTTAAACATTGGTTCTGTAGACAAATCTAGAGGATGGACACAAATCCACGAATATTAAATCTGCCTTATCTATAAAATCCAGAATGGATGGTGTCTATTCTCCTTTCAGACCCCAGGTGGGGCAGGATTTGATCTAAGAAGCGTTGTCTCAAGCCTTTTGACAATTCTCATGTGAGTGCTTGTTTTCACTACGGTTCACTGTGTAGTCTCCTGATTCTTAAACACTCCTGCAAAACTACAACTCAACAAAAGATTGAAACCCAACTACAGTGACAAACACTGCAAGAAGTCCTGTTGGCACTGAATTCTATTGAGACTGAGGAGACAAGGGATGCAGGTGAATAGCTGCATAGAGTCCAAGTAGAGCTACAGTTTTCCTGCTGACCAGAAGAAGGCCCAGAAGAGACCTTATAAAACTTAAAATTCCTCCCATGGTCCTAACATTGCTTTGATCCCTGCCACTGTTCCTTTACAGCACTTTTGTAAATGACTAGTCCCTGCAACAACCCCTGCTCTACCTTCTTGCTAAACCTAAACTGTCCAACCAGCAATCTCTGAACTGCAAGAATAATTCCTCCCTTTTCCAAAAATCATTTTGACCTACTATTCCTAAAACTAGCTGAACTTCAGCTTTATTTCTGGCAAAAACTGTATAAAATCTCTTCCTTTCTGTAAAGTAGGGCATTGCTTTGGAGTTCTTCTCCTGTCCCAATATTACAAATTAAAGTGTTAGTTGCTCATTTGTGTCTGACTCTTTACGACCCCATGGACTGTAACCCTCCAGACTCCTCTGTCCATGGAATTCTCCAGGCAAGAATACTGGAGTGGGTAGCCATTCCCTTCTCCAGGGGATATTCCTAACCCAGATATTGGACCTGGGTGTCCTGCATTGCAGGCAGATTCTTTACTGTCTGAGTCACCAGAGAAGATTTGTTTATTACAAATAAATATGTGTGCTTATTGTGCCCTGGATAATCTTTTTCCACATTACCTTGTTCAACTCATTTAAAAAATAATAGAACACAAACTCACACCCAGCTTTTCTGGTGACCAATAGCCTGCTTTTACTGATATGTGAATAATCATGATCATAAATAATTATAATCTCAATTGCCATATTAATTCAAAGGGGAGAGAGATAATTTTTTTCCTGGTAGTGTGTGGTTTTGTGTGGTGGGAGATGCTTGGTGGTGATGGTTTAGTCACTAAGTCATGTCCAACTCTTGCGATCTCACAGACTATAGCCTGCCAGGCTCCTCTGTCCATGGGATTCTCCAGGTGAGAATACTGGAGTGGGTTGCCATTTTCTTCTCCAGAGGATCTTCCCCACCCAGGAATCGAACCCGGGTCTCCTGCATTGCAGGGAGATTTTTTATTGACTGAGGTCATGTGTGGTTGTGTGTGGTGGGAGATGCTTAGGGCAATACAAAAATCAGGACTGAAACCCTGAACACTAATGTGTAAGAGATACCCTTCTTAAACAAGTTTGTGAAACAACTAGAAGAAAAAATGACAGTATTTAGTAAGTAAGCTATAAAAATGTCACTACAGCCTATTCCTATTTGCACTCATGGAGGATGGACTCAAAAGTCCTTTGTTTAGGAATTGTGGTTCTTCATTTTCCCATGTGTAGAAATGAGGGAAAATTTG
Organism: Bos taurus; assembly: GCF_002263795.3. NCBI lineage: Eukaryota > Metazoa > Chordata > Mammalia > Artiodactyla > Bovidae > Bos > Bos taurus. The sequence goes on along the minus strand of NC_037355.1, from coordinate 11,749,680 downwards.
CCCTTAGTATCCAAAATATGGCAGAAGTATGTCAACATTTCATTTCTTCAAGGATTAACAATTTAAGCTCAAAGCAATGTAAATAAAGGCTAGGCCACTCCCACAGGTTGCTTGCTATCCCAACAGAAGCTGAGGGTAAACACTGTCTAGAATCCTCTGCATTCTGGCTCCTTCCTTCCCTCCCTTACAACAAACATGTGATAAGAAATGCCAGTTGTAGAGTTCAGGACTGTTAGGTCAGTTACCGTCTCCTACCTTCAGGAGGCTTGCTAGAGGCATGGCAAAATAAATATTAGAGTGATGGAATAGGTACTCTTTTATTTTTGGATGCATTGCTTTACCGTAGAAAGACCTTTGCCTGGTTTCCTGGCTTTTGGTCCCATCTTATCTATAATTTCAGAATGAAAGCACAGCACAGTTCAGAGAATATAAGTGCTAAATTTGACACACTGCACAAGATGTGGTTAGAAAGAAAGCATCCACAGAAGAGATGAGAATGGTGCTTGAGCCTTGGTTGGTTGTAAGGAGCAAGTAGTTCAGCTGAGTGGTTTGTCACAGTCAGATTTAGAGTAACAACTCTGAAATTATGAGACACACAAAAAGGATAAGCATTGTTTATCACAACTGCTTGGAACTACAAATCAGAAAGCAGCCATACTGGATACCCAGATCCCCTCCTCAAGCTCAAAACTTTCATTCATCAACTGGTGAATGAGAAGTCTCATGTCTGAGTCCCTTTCTGGGTAAGGCCCTCAGAGTAAAGGTAGCTGCCATGTTCAAGGTTATAGCTCCATCCAGGGACACCCAGCAGGCAGTGATTGATAGATACAAAAAGGTGAAGACCGGATATTATCTCGAATTACAGCAGTTCTGAAATTGCTGAGACCTCTGCTTTAATTTATTGCAGGTTAGATTTTCTATCAGCCCAGTACTATTTCTTTCACTCCATTACCGTGTTACAATTGCCAAGAAAAGTACTCCAAAATAAACTTCTTGCACACAGTCTCCTTTTTGGAGTCTATTTCTTAGGAAACCTGACTTAAAACAAGTTCCCTATGGACATAGTTCTCAAATGACCAGTTCTTTGTAGGTGTTATAAAGCCAGCAGCAGGAGAATCTTTGATTAAAAAAAAAGTGAAAAGTGTATGAATCATCATAATATATTAACTTCAACAAAAATAATTGTATTCTGGACTTGTCTTGATCTTACTTTGGACACTCTGGAAGGAAGCCCTAGTTCTATTTTTGAAGCCCACTATTTTAGATAAATGTGCATAATTTGGATAGATTTTAAATAAAGGCAAGTCAAACGATTAAATAATGAGAATAAAATTAGTATAAAATGTGCTTGGAACACTTGCCCTTTAGAAAGGAAGGGGCTGGGTTCATTTTAACAATATTCTTCAAATAATGCCTGTTTATTCAAGTGAGTAATAGATGTGAAAGATGGTTGTGAGCTCAAGCTAGGGGGACAGGCAAAGACTGGATCATCGTAGACCAGGATTCCTTCATTAGCCTCCAAAATCCTCTCCCAGTCTCCATACTTGACACCGTACAATCCAATCTCCTTGGTTCTTTCAGAGTAGTCCACCAGGCTCCTGTCCATGGGATTTTCCAAACAAGAATACTGCAGTGGGTTGCTATTTCCTGCTTCAGGGGATCTTCCCTACCCTGGGATCAAACTTTCATCTCCAGTGTCTCCTGCGTTGGGAAGTAGATTCTTTACCACTGGGCCACCTGGGAAGCCTGTTTGTGTGTGTAGCTGTGTGTGTAAAACTCTCCTGTTTTAACAAATGTAGCTATTGACTATACATTCATCTTTAAATACACCAATACACCTCAGGAATTTGGATACACAATTTTATTTTTTTCAATTTTAACTCCATTTTGACATCCACTCCTATCCATGGATTATTTTCAATAACTTGTCCCTTCATAATATATAAGGCATTTTTTCATATTGTATTTTAATTGTGGTGAGAGAAAGTTGTCTGTGTTATACAATTTCTTTGATATTAGCTGAGACTTCCTTAACTTTAAATATAATATGCTTTTAAATGTCTTCTGTTTTCTTGAAATAAATACATAATTTCTATCTATTGCATACAATGTTCTGTATATAGTTACCAGGTTAAGCTTTTTGATTACACTCAATTCAAGTATGTACTTATAATATTTTTATTTCTTTGACCAGTACTTGTAGATTAATATTAAAATCAATAATATGATAGTAAATATGTTCTCAAAATTCTGTAAGATTTTTTATTTAAAAATATTTTACTTCTTAGCACTCTGCAAATATTATCTCAAAGTCATGATAATTGAATTTTCTTGGAGGATTTTTCCAAGTGTGATAAGTACTTTCCCTCCAGTTTAGGCTGAAATTGTTTGATTTTCAGTTTGTGCATGCTCAGTCACTCAGTTGTGTCTGACTCTGTGTGACCCCAGGGACAGTAGCCTGCCAAGCTCCCCTGTCCATGGGATTTTCCAAGCAAGAATACTAGAGTGGGTTGCTATGCCCTCCTCCAGGGAGGAGGCGATTCCACAAGTTCAAACTAACATTTCTAGGAGAAATATGAACAACCTCATATACACAGATGATACCACTTTAATGGAAGAAAGTGAAGAGAAACTAAAGAGCCTCATGATGAAGGCGAAAGAGGAGAGTGAAAAAGCTGGCTTAAAACTCAATATTCAAAAACCTAAGATCATGGCATCTGGTTCTATCACTTCATGGCAACTAGATGGGGAAAATATGGAAGCAGTACCAGATTTTGTTTTCTTTGGCTCCAAAATCACTGTGGACGGTGACTGCAGCCATGAAATTAAAAGATGCTTGCTTCTTTGAAGAATAGCTGTGACAAACCAGACAATGTATTAAAAAGCAGAGACATTACTTTGCCAACAAAGGTCCATATAGTCAAAGCTATTGTTTTTCTAGTAGTCATGTATGGATGTGAGAGTTGGACCATAAAGAAGGCTGAGCGCGAAAGAATTGACAAAGAATTGACACTCTCGAACTGTGGTGCTGGAGAAGACTTGAGAGTCCCTTGGACAGTTAGGAGACCAAACCAGTCAATCCTAAAGGAAATCAACCCTGAATATTCATTGGAAGGACTGATGCTGAACTTGAAGCTCCAATACTTTGGCCTCAACACAAAGAGCTGACTTATTTGAAAAAGCCCTGATGCTGGGAAAGATTGAGTACAGGAGGAGAAGTGGGTGACAGAGGATGAGATGGTTTTATGGCATCACTGACTTAATGGACATGAGTTTGAGCAACCTCAGGGAGATAGTGAAGGACAGAGAAGCCTGATGTGCTGCAGTTCTTGGGGTCACAAAGAGTCGGACATGACTTAGCGACTGTACTACAACAACAACCTCCAGAGGATATTTCCCACCCAGGGAAAGAACCCATGTCTATTGTGTCTCCTACACTGACAGGTAGATTCTTTTACCATTGACACATCTATGATACTTACAACATACAATTATTGTTTTATCCATGAAACAATATTTTAGTAGTAGTAGTTTTAATGTCTTTGGGCATTTTAATCTCTTTTTTTTTCTGCCCACATTCTTAAAGAGTATTTTACCTGTGTTTAAATTTCTAGGTTAAACATATAGTTTTATTGCTTTTATGTCAAGCCTACTATATGTCCTATATGACACTCATGTTAGTCAAGCTATTGCTGTATAAAAACAATCAATCCCAAAACTCAGTAATTTAAAAGAGCCTTCATTCATATTTATGAATCTACAGTTTGTTTTGGATCAGCTGACCTAGTTAAAATTTGGAAAAATATATTAATAGCACTGAGCTATAGGTCCACCCAGATGTAACACTCTTGCTTTTCTGCATTACAACTGGGCAAAGCTAGACACATGCCCAATAAAAAGTCAAGAGTTAAGAAGTATACTTTTCCTCTAAGTGGATTTCAAGATTCAGGAATAAAATTCATTCTATCTTAGTTTTTGTGGTTACTTCCAAGCTGAACACTCAGTATACTTATCATAAAAATTCTCAGACTTCATCCTTTTGAATATTGTTTCACACTATTCTCTCCATTTTCATTTATTCAGAAATATGTTGCAGACTTTCAATCCTTTAAGTCTCAATTTCATTTTTGATCATTTTTTCTACCGACTTTTTTCTACTTCTTGCAAGAAAATAACATTCTGCTAAGTGTTTTCCTTCTAGTTTTTAATATTGAAAGTTAGCATTTTAATTTCAATTACATAAATTATATAGTAATAGGTACTCATTCTACAGAAAATTTTAATGTATACAAAGTTAAATCTTCTTCAGACTTTTCTAGCCTCAATCCCAAACTCTGAAAGTTAACTTCCAACTCTAAAAATAATCACTCTTGTGCATTTCCTGTATAATCTTTTGACTTGTTTGCTGTATATAGATAGCAATTATAGACATATATGTATTGTGAAAAACTGTATTACATATGTAGTATTATAATGTACATATTTTCGGGGATAGATCTAAGAATTCAACAGTCCTTCAAGTAAAGAGCTCTGCATCTTATGTTTCATTAGCTTTCTGGTAAACTGGTCTGTCCGTATTTATAGCAACTTCGTTTTTATCACCAAAAAATTTACACTGGCTATGTTTTCATTAAAAATAATATATAACTTACATAATTCATTTTACAGATTTCATTTAACTAATTTAGTATCAAATTATCACATTGGATCTTTAATCAAAAATTTTGAACCAACGTCTGTCCTAATGTGTATTTCTCAGCATAGGCAGCAGGCGCCCCACTCTTTGCATGAAAAACATACATATTTTTAACTTGAGCATAGATTGTGAAATTTTCCTACAAAGACAGTGTTATAATTTACACATTTTCAAAAGCTGATACGATTTGTCACTTTTTTTATTTTGAGCACTGCATTAACTGTTTTATCTTAATGCTCTGAATTCTATATTGATGAACTTATGGTAACAATAAAAATATAAATATTGATGGAACACAGTATCATATTAAAAACACAGCTCTTGCAAAATTAACAAACCTAGGAAGCAAAAGTGTGCTTGCATTTGTGATTCATACATAATGTATAGCTGCATCCAAACACGATGTACTATCCCAGTGACCTAGATAGAAACTGGTTGTCAAGTTCTACAAAATTAAACAATCTGAAGAACTGAACCATAAACTTTTTAAGATAAAGTTGATGTTGAAGACAAACAAAAAGTAATCCTTCAACACAGTGGAATGCACCACCCATTTGATTTTAGAGAAGTCTAAGCTTCGGAAAAAAATATTTTGTAAATCAATATAAATATACTACAATTGTATTAAATTATTTTTAAATGGGTTTTCTAATGTTGGGCGTGTGTGAACGCTACGTCTCTTCAGATGTGTCCAACACTTTGTGAAGCCAAGGACTGTAGACTGGCAGTCTACAGTCCCCTCTGTCCATGGGATTCTCCAGGTAAGAATACTGGAGTGGGTTGTCTTACCCTCCTCCAGGGGATCTTCCTGACCCAGGGATTTAACCCGTGTCTCTAATGGCTCTTGCACTGGCAAATGGGTTCTTTACCACTAATGCCACCTGAGGAGATCCAAAGTTGGATAACCTTTGTTTTACTAACACCAGTAAAACATATTTAATCAAATTCTTTAATAAATATAGTATTAAAACTGATTGAAGCCTTTTTTTGAATGTTGTTGAAAAAAAGATGCATTACAAGGTCAAGAGAGAAACTGAACAAATTAAATATAATTTAATTTCTAAAGTAGATAATTCTTTTCTATAAGATTTTGACTTGCAGAAGGACATTTTCCAGGAGATTTCTATTTTTAACAGAATTAGTGCATTTGTCATCAAAATGGAATGAAATTAAGAAGGTCCATGATATTACAGAGGATGAGATGGCTGGATGGCATCACCAACTCGATGGACGTGAGTTTGAGTAAACTCTGGGAGTTGGTGATGGACAGGGAGGCCTGGCATGCTGCAATTCATGGGTTCACAGAGTCAGACACGACTGAGCGACTGAACTGAACTGATAATATTACATAATGAACAGAATAATTTATTTCAAGAATTTATTTTCTAATGAAATTATTTGAAGGAAGAAAGTACTCTTAGTGGAAACCAAAAAATAATATGAGTGAAAATATATAGGCTAAAATATTGAAAAAATTAATACAAAATATTCTCCAGTGAGCAAAATTTTCTCTGAGTATAGATTTATGTTAACTCCTATAGAAAGAATATTTTTTCAGTTACAGAAAAGAGTGGAAAATTAAGATTAATTAGCCCACAAAAAATAATTTTAAAGAATACATATGGCAATTTTATGGAAGAAGTTTGAAAATATGAAGATATTTTAAAAATACAACATGTACCTGGAGATTAATTAATCAACTGATGAATAAAAGTGATTATATCTAAATCTAAAGTTATTTTACTTATTTATTTAAATGCATAAATAAAATATATAAAGTATTTTCCAATTTTGTTTATTGCACACAGATGCTGTTTCTATCTTTCAGATACAATTTTATTTCTAAAAAGCACTTTCAGTTTAGGACTATTTAATCTTCCAACCAACATATCTGTTAGTCAGTAAATATCAATTTAAAATTATATAGAGACTTCCGTGGTGGTCCAGTGACTAAGAATTTCTGTTCCCAATGCCGGGGACCTGGGTTCAACCCCTGGTCAGGGAACTAGATTCCACATGTCACAACTAAGAGTTTGAATGCTATAATGAGGACTCAACACAGCCAGATAAATAAATAAATATTAAAAATACAATAAAATTTTATAAATTATATAATTCATAAATTTAATAAAATATTAAAAATACCATAAAATATATATAACAATAAAATTATATAATGTGGCTGGTTTTAAAACACCTATAATAACTTATATGGTAACACTGCTTATGATTGAATAATAACATTCTTGTTATTTACCCAGAGGGATTTATGGACAGGAATTTTAAGGGACAAGCTCAAAAATGTTCATAGGTATAAGTGTTTAAAAATAGAAGCAATTTAATTGCTCAAAACAAGAAGGATGAGTATATAAATTATAGTTTTGTTATAGAGTCAATTACTATATAAATGAAAATGAAACAATGCAACAATATGGATCAATCATCCAAATGTTAAACTATAGAAAACAAGATAGGCAGAGGGGTTATATATGAGTACACAAACAAAAACTTCAAAAACGGACTAAACTATCATTGTTATGCAGACATCCATAGGTAGTAAAAGTATAAAGATATTTCAAGATCATTGCTATCTGAAAGGAGAGGAAAGAATAAAAGATTTTGGGGTTCTATTTCTTTGATTGAGTTTATAGAAATATCTCCTTTATAATAATTCGTAAAACCTACATTTTGGTTTCATTTGGGTTTTTTTGTATATGTGTCAAATTTTCATCAAAAAATGTATATGGATGAACAGTCAGAAATATTTTGAAGATATTTACTGTAAATTCTCCTTTTCTCTTTTGCTTGTTGATACTTGTGAAATATGAACCTGTTGAAAAACAATTATAAATCATATTTACATCAAGGCAATTCTTCTACTCTAAGTGAGGATGTGTGTATATCTGCTTGTTTATTTTTGTAGATGGATGCATGTCTCTGTGTGTGTTTGTGTGCCTGAATGTGTATGTTAGTGTACATTAGCAGGAGAGCATATGTATGGTTTGGGGGAAGGTAGAAATATGTTCTTTGGCATGGGAGAATATGATTATCATGGAAATATTAAGAGGAACTTAAATGCTGCAAACAGAAACTCCAAAATAGAAAGAAAATATCAAGTAAATGAAGAGACATAAATGTATTGTTTTCATCAAGTCACACATTTTAAAACACATACTTTAATATTAGTTTATTCCCAGCCATTTGTTTTTTAGTATGTGATTCAAGCAACTATAACACCTTAGTGAAAATAATGCCGTTAATTACAAGAGAAAGCACTCCCCATGTTATTTCCAGGTTATTTTCATTTCATAATTGTTTTCGTGAGTATCATGCCCAAACAAAAAGCAAGAAAAACCTGCCCTATATTGTACACAGTTTTCAGTCATTTCATCAGTAGTTTTAGTGTAAAAGAAAGAAGTCAGGCAGATTACTAGTCCACTTGGGATCTGTGAGAACAGATTTAAAGGATGTGAGTATTCTCATTTCAAAGTAATTTCGCTTCTTCACTTTTTGTAATTATGGAACACAGAATTCTTTTTGGCTGGTTGCTTACACTTTCATCAATGCCTCTTATAATATTTACTGAAAAGAGGTATTCAAACATTGTGGACCGCAAAGTACAAAGGCACATATACATACCATACCCTATGTGCACAAATAACACAGTCCAGCATTTTCTAAGAGATTCAGATTTCCTTATAATTATTCTGCCATTCTCTCAAATTCCAAATTAACTCCATTAATCCTTTCAGCTTATAATTTGACACTTTGATTCTCAGGTAGAAAAATTCACTTAAATTAAACAGTTTTATTGACTGACTGTTACATAATATATTGGATAAGTACTCAAACTCTGAGGCTTACAGACCTGCCTTTGAATAATAACTCAAATTATAATTTATTATGCAAGCTTTGGGAATATTAGTTAACCTCTACACAGTTCCATTTCCTCACCTGTAGAACAGTCATAATATCCTGGGGTCAAACATTAGTTAACAAGAAACAAGCCATAAAAATAAAGGAAAGATGAAAATCTCAGGGGAAAGACATTTTCCTCTACCTTTCTAGGTTTTTCTGACTGTATTAAGAGTTAAACTGACATGAGACAGATTAAAGAAGAAAATCAAACAAGTTTGTTAACACATATATGTGAGTTAACAAAATAGCTGAAACCCTCACCTTAATAAGGTCTTCAGCTAAAGACAGAAAAGGATGTTAGGGGTAGTGTTTTGGGACTTCAAAAGGGAGAAAGGGGAAAAGCAAATGTATGGTAAATAAACGTTTGCTGTTTCATGGAAAGATAATGGGACACAGAGTGGAATTGGAACAGACAGACATTGCTAGGCTTCTCCCTGTCTACCTCAGCTGGCACACATAATAGAGTTATAGATGGTGATAGCCCCTTTCCTGGGACAGATCTATTGCCATTCTTTTAGGCAGTTGTGCAATGTGCTCAGTTGCTCATTTACATCTGGTTCTTTTTGAACCCATGGACTGTAGCCTGCCAGGCTCTTCTGGCCATGGATTTTTCCAGGCAAGCATACTGGAGTGGATTGCCATTTCCTTCTGGAGACTTGCTGACCCAGGGATGGAACCCATGGCTCTTGCAGCTCCTGCATTTGTAGGTGGATTCTTTACCATTGCACCACTTGGGAAGCCCCTTTTAGGAAGTTAGTGAGAAGGTCAAAGTTTCTTTCTGAGTCTTTTCGGTCTTGATAGTTTTTAGGTCAAAATAATAAATATGTCAAAGAGGATATATTAGGGTGGCAAAGCTTTAATATTTTTAGCTGTTTTTTTTTTTTTTTTTTTGAAATACAGTTGATTTACAATATTTTGTTGGTTCCAGGTGTATAGCACAATGATTCCATTTTTTTGAGATCATATTCCATTAAAGATTATTATAAGATATTAAATATAATCCCCTGGGCTATACACTGAATTCTTGTGCTTATCTATTTTATGTATTGTTTCTGTTTAGTCACTAAGTCCTGTCTGACTCTTGTGACCCCATAGACTGTAACCTGCCAGACTACTCTGTCTAGGGATTTCCCAGACAAGAATACTGGAAAGTGAAAGTGAAATCATGTCCAGCTGTTTGGTATCTCATGGACTGTAGCTTACCAGACTCCTCCGTCCATGGAATTTTCCAGGTAAGAGTACTGCAGTGGGTAGCCATTTCCTTTTCCAGGGAATCTTCCCGACTCAGGAATTGAACCTGAGTCTCCCACATTGCAGGTAGACACTTTTACCATCTGAGCTACCACTGGAGTGGGTTGCCATTTCCTTCTCCAGGGTATCTTCCCAATGCAGGTATCAAACCCACATCTTCTGCATTGGCTGGCAGATTCTTTACCACTGAGCCACCAGAGAAGCCCTCTTTTATGTATAGCAGTCTGCTAACTTTATACTGTTAATCCCATACTCTGAATGTATCCCTCCCTCCCTTTCCCCTTAGGTAACCATAAGTTTTTTTCTATGTCTGCATGTCTGTTTCTGTTTTATATGACGTTCATTTGTATTATCACATATAAGTGATATAAGATAATATTTGTCTTTCTCTGATGTGGTTCACTAAGTAACTATTGTCTAGGTCCATTCATGTTGCTGCAAATGGAAATATTTTATTCTTTTCTGTGGCTGAATAATGCTCCTCTGTATAAATATACCACATATTCTTAAGCTGTCTGTTGATAGGCATTTGTTTTGTTTCCATGTCTTGTCTATTGCAAATAGTGCTACAATGAACATTCTGGTGTATATACTTTTTTAACTAGAATTTTCATGTTTTCCAGTTAAATACCCAGGAGTGGGATTTCTGGGTCATTTAGTAGCTATATTTTTAGTTTTTTAAGGAACCTCCATACTGTTTTCCATAGTGACTACATCAATTTACATTCTGGGGTACAAGTTTTGTGCTCCTATAAAGTTATTATTAGAAAGTTAATCAATTCAGATTACCAAGCAACTTTCACATCTCCAGGTTTGTCTAGTAATGCAAATATTTGGTGAATACTTTTTTGCTGTTGTTTAATTTCAACTTGAATGGACTGCAAACCTTACTATTTCTAGGATTACATGAAACTTTGCACATATGTATATTTCAGTAAATTGAAAAAATAATACCTAGTGTCACTTTACCACTAAAACAAGGTGTTTGCGCTTCAGTTTTACACTGTCTAATGTACACATTATTTAAAGCTATTTTCTAATTGTTAACAAAGTTAAGTAGAACAAATAGCTTTAAAGCTCCCTATCTCCCTAGGCTGGAAAGCCTAGGGAATCATACAACCCATTCTTAGTGTATAGGTTTGGATATTTGAAAAAGAAAGTGAATGAAGGAAAGAAATAGAATGAAATGTTTTACTACACCATCATCACTGAATAACAGTTCTCTATTTTTTAAGATGTTTGGAGCTCCATTTTATAAGTACATATCATCATCTCTCTACAGCATAGTAAGGTTAAATAAAACAATTTATTGTGGACTATATGGTCATATTCAAGGTCCATACTGAGTTTAAAAAATTTGACCTGATATTTCTAGTCATGAAGTTTATTTACTACAATAGTATAAGCTGACAACTCTGAATACTCATTGGAAGGGCTGATGCTGAAGCTAAAGCTCCAATTCTTTTGCCACCTGATGTGAAAAGCCGACTCATTGGAAAAGCCCCTGATGCTGGGAAAGACTGAGGTCAGAAAAAGAAGGGGGCATGAGAAGAAAAGATGGTTGGATGGCATCACAGATTAAGTGGACATGAACTTGGGCAAACTCTGGGAGATGGTGTGGGACAGGGAAGCCTGGCGTGCTACAGTCCACGGGGTTGCAAAGAGTCAGAAAGCCTTGGTGACCAAACATCAACAGCATAAGGTGTCAGGACCTTGTTCCTTGAGTGAGTGAGTTCACTTGCTCAGTCATGTCCGACTCTTTCCTTTGAACAATACAAATGATCCATCAGATTTTGCAAGATTGGGTAGCAGGTAAAGAAATTTCACTGGTAGGAGAGCAAGCAGCCAGCTGAATGAAGACTGTAATGCACAGACCCTGTAATGCTGGGGGCAAGGAGATAACTTTTAACTTCCACAGATCCCAGAAACAAGTCCAAACTAATTCCCCAAAGGCTGATGTTTTTCTCTGCAAAACACATGGAGGAAATATAATGGCAGTAATGTGGTCTGCATTTTTATTTGGAAAGTGAATTTGCTACTTTTAAGGGAATAATGGGCTTGATACTTGGAACTGTGGACACTGAAGCCCCATTGTAGATACAAATTAATGGTTTGTCATAGTCTGGGGCATTGCTGAATGACTGACTTGACCTGAGGGCTTGGAAAGGTAAGAATGCATGTGTATTTAGGGAAGAAGAAAGCTCAGTGTGAGGCAATTTGGAATTCAATATTCCAATCCCATAACCTAAAACAAAAAAAGAAAGTAGCAGCTATACACCAACACTGTTGAAATTGTGGCAAAGGAATACTATGAGTGTCTCAATTGTTCCTTAAGGATCCTGTAAAATATACCTCTAGCCTCAGACCACAAGAGCTACAACATGCAAGAAAGATATAGGATGTGGCTGCTGTGACTGGTGTCCAGTTCCTTGAGACCAATGTGTCTTAGATCATCATAATACAAAGGCTCATCTATTTCACTGAGAAAAATACCAGCCATCAGGGAATTAGTCTAGACTTGCCCTCAATGATGTATAGAATTGAAAAGTTGTCTCTTTTCTCTCAAGCACTGGTTGGTTCCAGTCCTTAGTCAATTATTCATAAAGTAATATTCAGAAATATCTATACCCGAGGCTTTGATATAGGTACACCATTGCAAATGAAACAGACGTATTCTTTGTTAGAGCTGTTGTCACATACAAGTAACCAATCAAACACAAATTTGAAATAACCTAGGAATGATAATATAATGGAATGAAATTATAAGGCAGGTAATCAGAGAGATTAATTAAATTCAATAATTAATAATAATTTAATAAATTAATTATATCAAAGGGATTAATTAAATTAAATTAATAAAAGAAATGCAAAAAAGCAAAATGGTTGTCGGAGGCCTTACAAATAGCTGTGAAAAGATGGAAGCAAAAAGAAAAGCAGAAAAAGAAAGATACACCCATTTGAATGCAGAGTTCCAAAGAATAGCAAGGAGAGATAAGAAAGCCATCCTCAGCGATCAATGCAAAGAAATAGAGGAAAACAATAGAATGGGAAAGACTAGAAATCTCTTCAAGAAAATTAGAGATACCACGGGAACATTTCATGCAAAGACGGGCTCGATAAAGGGCAGGAATGCCAGGGAACTAACAGAAGCAGAAGATATTAAGAAGAGGTGGCAGGACTACACAGAAGAACTATACAAAAAAGATCTTCACGACCCAGATAATCACAATGGTGTGATCACTGACCTAGAGCCAGACATCCTGGAATGTGAAGTCAAGTGGGCCTTAGGAAGTATCAATATAACAAAGGTAGTGGAGGTGACAGAAATCCAGTTGAGCTATTTTAAATCCTGAAAGATGATGCTATAAAAGTGCTGCACTCAATATGCCAGCAAATTTGGAAAACTCAGCAGTGCCCACAGGACTGGAAAAAAATCAGTTTTCATTCCAATCCCAAAGAAAGGCAATGCCAAAGAATGCTCAAAATACTGCACAATTGCACTAATCTCACACGCTAGTAAACTGATGATCAAAATTCTCCACGCCAGGCTTCAGCAACACGTGAACCATGAATTTCCAGATGTTCAAGCTGGTTTTAGAAAAGGCAGAGGAACCAGAGATCAAATTGCCAACATCCGCTGGATCATCAAAAAAGCAAGAGAGTTCCAGAAAAACATCTATTTCTGCTTTATTGACTATGCCAAAGCCTTTGACTGTATGGATCACATTAAACTGTGGAAAATTATGCAAGAGATGGGCATACCAGACCACCTGACCTGAGTCTTGAGAAACCTATATACAGGTCAGGAAGCAACAGTTAGAACTGGACATAGAATAACAGACTGGTTCCAAATACGAAAAGGAGTACTCATGGCTGTATATTGTCACCCTGCTTATTTAACTTATATGCAGAGCACATCATGAGAAACGCTGGGCTGGAAGAAGCACAAGCTGGAATCAAGATTGCTGGGAGAAATATCAATAAACTCAGATATGCACATGACACCACCCTTATGACAGAAAGTGAAGAGGAACTCAAAAGCCTCTTGATGAAAGTGAAAGTGGAGAGTGAAAAAGTTGGCTTAAAGCTCAACATTCAGAAAACGAAGATCATGGCATCTGGTCCCATCACTTCATGGCAAATAGATGGGAAAACAGTGGAAACAGTGGCAGACTTTATTTTTCTGGGCTCCAAAATCACTGCAGATGGTGATGTCAGCCATGAAATTAAAAGATGCTTACTCCTTGGAAGGAAAGTTATGACCAAGCTAGATAGCATATTAAAAAGCAGAGACATTACTTTGCCAACAAAGGTCCATCTAGTCAAGGCAGTGGTCATGTATGGATGTGAGATTTGGACTATAAAGAAAGCTGAGCACCAAAGAATTGATGCTTTTGAACTGTGGTGTTGGAGAAGACTCTTGAGAGTCCCTTGGACTACAAGGAGATCCAACCAGTCCATCCTAAAGGAGATCAGGCCTGGGTGTTCATTGGAAGGACTGATGTTGAAGCTGAAACTCCAATACTTTGGCCAGCTGATGCGAAGAGCTGACTCATTGGAAAAGACCCTGATGCTGGAAAAGATTGAGGGCAGGAGGAGAAGGGGACGACCTAGGATAAGATCTTTGGATGGCATCACCGACTCAATGAACCTGGGTTTGGGTGGACTCTGGGAGTTGGTGATGGACAGGGAGGCCTGGCGTGCTGTGTTTCATGGGGTCGCAATGAGTCGGACACAACTGAGTGACTGAGCTGAACTGAACTTAGTCAGAGGGAGAGGATCAAATTAGTTTCGACAGAGCAGGATTCAGAAAAATTGAAATAGAAGAGAGATAAAGATGCCACCAGTTCAAAGTGCAGGGAGGAGTAAGAGGTACCTGTCACACATCTCAGGAACCACTAACTCATCAGTTCTCATGGCATTCTATCAGTTTTTTTTTGTGTGTGATTTTGTTAAATCTTCACAAATTTCCTATATACAACCTGAAACTTATGACTAATAATGTGAAGTGTGCCAGAGGTCCCCAACCTCCGAGATCCAGTGCCTGATGATCAGAGGTGGAGCTGATATAATAACAATAGGAACAAAGGGCACAGTGAATGTCATGTGCTTGAATCAGCCCCAAATCAGGGCCCGACATCCTGTTGGTTGAAAAATTGTCTTCAAGGAAACCGGTCCCTGGTACCAAAAAAGTTTGGAGACCACGTAACTGTGTTATTTAATTAATTATTTTACCCTTACTTTAATTTGCTTTGCAAAAAACAAACAATTATGGCATCATCCCATATTCAAAGAATGTTCCATCTCAAAATTCAAATTTTCTATGACTATCAATGATTTTAATCCATACACGGAACCAGGCCTAAAATTCAGGAGTCATTCCAAAGTTGGAACTTATTATCAAGCCTTGTTGGAACTATTTTGTGTTTTTCATGGTTTAGGTTTCATAAAATATTTGACATAAAAGAATTATCACATGTATTTTATATATGCATATATAAAATAGTATTTATTATAAAGCAAGAATACACAGAAGAACTATACAAAAAAGATCTTCACGACCCAGATAATCACGATGGTGTGATCACTGACCTAGAGTCAGACATCCTGGAATGTGAAGTCAAGTGGGCCTTAGAAAGCATCACTAAAAACAAAGCTAGTGGAGGTGATGGAATTCCAGTTGAGCTATTCCAAATCCTGAAAGATGATGCTGTAAAAGTGCTGCACTCAATATGCCAGCAAATTTGGAAAACACAGCAGTGGATAGGACTGGAAAAGGTCAGTTTTCATTCCAATCCCAAAGAAAGGCAATGCCAAAGAATGTTCAAAATACTGCACAATTGCACTCATCTCACACACTAGTAAAGTAATGCTCAAAATTCTCCAAGCCAGGCTTCAACAATATGTGAACCGTGAACTTCCTGATGTTCAAGCTGGTTTTAGAAAAGGCAGAGGAACCAGAGATCAAATTGCCAACATCCGCTGGATCATCAAAAAAGCAAGAGAGTTCCAGAAAAACATCTATTTCTGCTTTATTGACTATGCCAAAGCCTTTGACTGTGTGGATCACAATAAACTGTGGAAAATTCTGAAAGAGATGGGAATACCAGACCACCTGATCTGCCTCTTGAGAAATTTGTATGCAGGTCAGGAAGCAACAGTTAGAAGTGGACATCGAACAACAGACTGGTTCCAAATAGGAAAAGGAGTTCGTCAAGGCTATATATTGTCACTCTGTTTATTTAACTTATATGCAGAGTACATCATGAGAAACGCTGGGCTGGAAGAAGCACAAGCTGGAATCAAGATTGCCGGGGAAATATCAATCACCTCAGATATGCAGATGACACCACCTTTATGGCAGAAAGTGAAGAGGAACTCAAAAGCCTCTTGATGAAAGTGAAAGTGAAGAGTGAAAAAGTTGTCTTAAAGCTCAACATTCAGAAAACGAAGATCATGGCATCCGGTCCCACCACTTCATGGGGAATAGATGGGGAAACAGTGGAAACAGTGTCAAACTTTATTTTTATGGGCTCCAAAATCACTACAGATGGTGACTGCAGCCATGAAATTAAAAGCTACTTACTCCTTGGAAGGAAAGTTATGACCAACCTAGATAGCATATTCAAAAGCAGAGACATTACTTTGCGAACAAAGGTTCGTCTAGTCAAGGCTATGGTTTTTCCTGTGGTCATGTATGGATGTGAGAGTTGGACTGTGAAGAAGGCTGAGTACCAAAGAATTGATGCTTTTGAGCTGTGGTGTTGGAGAAGACTCTTGAGAGTCCCTTGGACTGCAGGGAGATCCAACCAGTCCATTCTGAAGGAGATCAGCCCTGGGATTTCTTTGGAAGGAATGATGCTAAAGCTGAAACTCCAGTACTTTGGCCACCTCATGCGAAGAATTGACTCATTGGAAAAGACTCTGATGCTGGGAGGGATTGGGGGCAGGAGGAGAAGGGGACGACAGAGGATGAGATGGCTGGATGGCATGACTGACTCGATGGATGTGAGTCTGAGTGAACTCCGGGAGTTGGTGATGGACAGGGAGGCCTGGCGTGCTGCAATTCATGGGATCACAGAGTTGGACACGACTGAGCAACTGATCTGATCTGATATAAAAAACAGAACATTTCAGATATTTTTAATGCCTTCACAGTGCTTCTCCCCAGTTTTATCATCTTCTCTACCCACCAAAGGTAACCTATATTTTGAATTCTTTATTTGTCATTCACTTTTTTTTTATTGCTTTCCTCTCGAGATTTGTGTTTCTAAATAAGATATTGTTTAGTTTCACTTATTCTCAGGCCTTAATAAATATAAGTATTTTAATTCTTCACTAACATTTTTTTCTTTGAATTTCATCCAGTCCAATGCTGTGTGTCCAAGACTGTTAGAATGTGCAGCTAGAATTCATTGAATATCACTGCTGTATACTCTTATGAATTCACCAAACTGGGTGTATTAATTTTCTAATTAATAGACTATTGGTGCTTTCTATTTTTTTGTAACTATAAACAATGTCAGTATAAACATTCTCTTTGTGCACATGATAATAGTTTCCATGTAGTAAATGGCAACCCACTCCAGTGTTCTTGCCTGGAGAATCCCCGGGACTGAGGAGCCTGGTGGACTGACATCTATGGGGTCTCACAGAGTTGGACATAACTGAAATGACTTAGTTAGCAGTACCTAACCAGTAGCAAAATTACCAGGTCAGAGTGTTGGTTCATATCCAAATTACTAGGTAATACCACTATTTTTAAAAAATAATTATACTGATTTAATTCCACAAGTGGGGCTTCTCTGGTGACTCAGTGGTAAAGATTCCACCTGCCAACTCAGGAGACATGGGTTCGATCCCTCTGTAGGGAAGATTCCCTAGAGAGTAAATAGCAACCCACTCTAGTATTCTTACCTGGAAAACCCACGGATAGAGGAGCCTGGTTGGCTACAGTCCACGGAGTTGCAAAAGAGTCAGACACAACTTAGTGACTAAAGAACAGCAATTCCATAAGCATGTTCCAAGTATTCTCCTACCCCACATCTATAGCATTTTCAGATTTTAAAATTTTTGCTGATGTATTACATGTAAACTGTGACTTCATTTATTTAAATTTGCATTTCCTAATGATTCTCTATGTGTAGAGTATTTTTATCTGTTTTCAGTGTTTCATATGTCTTCTGTAAACTGTCTGAACATGTCTTTAACTTCTTTTATCTATTGGATTTATTGTCAATTCCTTGTTGTGTTTTAAAGATTTTATATACTCTTCATATTATTTCATTGTTGAAAATGAATTTCACTTTGAATATAATTAAAAAATTCAGTGTTTGTCTTAATGTATTTTGTTTCTTTGTTTGATTTACAGATTTCTCCCCACAGCTAGCTCAAGGTTCATTTTCTGGTAAATTTTTATATTTTGTGTTTCATATTTATTTTAACCTATCTAGAATTTTTTAAATGTATTTGTATATGATATAGGTCCCATTAAATAATTATTTCAGATGTGATTGAGAAATCTGCCCATTTACCACTGATCTAAAATGTCACCTTACTCATACACCACATTCTTATGTGTGCGTGCATCCGACCTTTAGCTCTTTTTTTCTGTTCCATTTCTCACATGTCTTATCATTTAACTAAAAGCACACTGCCTTAGTTGCTGCAATTTTATATTAATTTTTATACCAAGTAAGAAAGTTCTACCTATTTATTCTTGTGTATGTATTTTAGAATTAGCCTTTAAAGTTAAAAAAATAATAACTGTCATTCTGTTTGGAATTACACAGACTTAAAATAATGTGTTTTATTTCAAGTGGTGGCACTAGTGGTAAAGAATCCACTTGCCAATGCAGGAGACACAATACATGAGGGTTCGATCCCTGGGTCAGGAAGAGCCCCTGGAGAAGAGAATGGCTCTTCACTTCAGTATTCTTGCCTGGGAAATCCCATGGACAGAGGAGGCTGGTGGGCTACAGTTCATGGGGTCACAAAGAGTTGGACATGACTGAGCACACACACATGCACATACATTTTAGAATTACCCTTTCAAGTTAAAAACAATTGGCATTCTGTTTAGAATTACACAGACTTGAAATAATATTTTTAGTGAAAATGACATGAATATGATACCTAATGAGCATTTTATGTCTCTAGTAAATTTTTCTTATTTAATACCATTCAATAAAATGTTATACTTTAATTCATAAAGGTTTTGCATGACTTTGTTAAATATATTCCTTGGTAGTTATTACTGCTGTTATTAGGAAAAGTAGATTTTTTTTAAAAACAGCAGTCACAGAGTAATAGCATTCAGACATATTCTTTGGTACTTCAGTGTTCTATTGACATTGCTATGCTAAGTAAAATTTTTATTTTGAAAAATAAGAAATGAAATTCACCATTTTATATTGATCTTACCCTAAGTAAGTTTGGCATTTTATTAATTTTAAAGATTTGTAGGTTCTGTGGCCTCTTTGAAATGTTCTCACACCTGTCCCTTCTTTATACCTAATTAGCTTATACACTACCTTGTCCTTTCTTACACCAGGCCTCCATTTACATTGGTCCTGAATTTCCAGACTAGTTTTTCAAATCTCTTCATTGTCTAGGGCTTTATCAAACCCTCGTCTAGCTTATAGAGAATTTCTTAATTCAAGGAAATAGGTTTAAAATGCTTAGGAGTTAAATTCATATATATCTTACTAGATTTCCTCTACCCCTAATTTAACTTCCTCTAAAAACACTTCTCTAATCTATATTGACAATCTCAGTTTTTCATTTCAGTATTGTTCTGTCCCAACAAGTCAGCAAACATCTTGTCTCTCTCTCTCTCCCGTGATTCCAGTATTCCACCTATTCTTGTATCTCTGAATGATTTTGTTTTAATTCTTAGTCCTAGTCTTCTAATATTTTTTCTTATTTCCTATTAAAAAAAAAATCTTCCCTGCCGGGGACCAGCCCCGGCTGAACCAGGGTATTCGAAGGAGAGACGGCGTAGGCGAAGATCAGGAGACAATTGCTTAATTAAATGTTAATTAAGGATATAAAGAGTAATAGAATGAGGATAGCTCAGTAGGAAAATTCAGTGAAGAAAAGAGGCTGAAATAAGGATAGCTCAGTGAGGAAATTCAGTGGAGAAAAGAGGCTGAATAATTCAGCCAGAAGGTAAGAGAAAGAACGACATGGTAAGACCAAGTTTCGGTGAACAAGGCCCACACTTTATTTTCCAAAGTAGTTTTTATACCTTAAGTTATGCATAGAGGATAATGGGGGAAGGGGTAGAGTCATGCAGTAAGCCAGGCTTTCTTCCTGCAAACTTATCATATGCAAAAGTTTAGGTGATTTGCATCATCTTCTGGCCCGGAGGCCTTTTTCTCTATAAAGGTGATTATTCTAAAGTCATGCACCAGCCTCCAAAAAGCATTAGATAAAGTTGCATTCCTACAGAGCAAAGGTGTGGTGGGCTATAACAAGAAAAAGAATTAACTCAAGGGTCCCAGGTTACAAACATTAAAGCTACTACTTACACCAATTATATTAATCAATACACTGCCAGGGACACAGCAGGTAAGGGATATGGAAACTTAGCAGCAAACATTGGCCCAACAAGTGAAAATCCCTTCACCAATACAATTTCTAATCAATCTTTTAACTACTCAAAAGAATCTGTGTTTAGACAGTTTAGAACATCTCCTGCCTCTCACAGTTGGGAGGCTCTGAGCAATCACATGTGGCCGGAAAAACCTATTCAGGCAGGCTAGAGGATTTCCAAAGGAGTTTGTAGGTTAAACACTGTCACACCCAGGAATTATTAACTGGAGCTGTAAGCTAACTTTTTTCAGAGAGGTAGTGGGGGACAGCCCCCCGTAAAGTCAGAGGTGTAGGTGAAAGCACAAAGCAGAAAGTAGGCAGACTCTGGTTTTGGGGGTAGATTGCTCGAGAATTTCCAGGGAGACTCCTGAGGCTTGATCCCGCCTTTGCGTATGCCAAGCCTCCTTCATCATGACCTTTGCCAGAGGCGGAGCTCACTCTGGCCCCCAACACTTCTCACCTTTGAAATCCAAGTAAAACCCTACTTCTATCTGAGATTTTCTCCTTCATTCCAATTCACTTTGGTAGCTCAGTATCCCGAATCCCTCAATAATTATTATTTGCATTCTTAGGTTGTTAGAGTACAACATAATGTGTTGTCTTCACCTTTTCATGTATTATTTATCAAAAATAATCTATTGAATTTGTAACGTGTAAGACACTATATTTTAACCAAGCCTCTCGGATAGTTTCCAATATGAGTCTTTGCATCCATCACAAAGGTAGGATAGCAAAATTTGTTAAAATATGTCTCTGTAGCATGAGGGTTATATCAGGTTTTTCTTTTTCTTTTTTTAAAGAAACAAAAGGCTCATGAAGAGCTTTCACCTCCACCTCTGAACTTCGTTAAATAATTTAGATAGGGCTCCAGGCCCAGGAAGAGAGTTTTCAGCAGAGCTAACTACAAGGGATGTGAGTTAGATGTGGTAGACTGGGGGCACTTAGCAAGGCTGGTTCCATCAAAGTCCTCTTTGTGTCCAGTTGTCTCTGAAGAGCATGGAAAACATTTATTTACCCAACATTTCTTCTCCCATCTTCCTATAAATTATTTTCCTCCTATTGGAGATCCCAAATTCCTAACCCCTTTTCCTCTCAGATAGCATAAAAGCCTCGATTGCCTAACTTGCTCTTAAGCTTCATTTTCTTATGAAACCTACATGTGTACAAAGTTAAATTTGATTTTACGTTAATCCATCTCATGACAATTTGATTCTTTGACTAGCTGAAAGAACCTTGGACGAGTAGAGGAAGTTGTTTTTCTTCGTTGACATTAACCTGACAAGTAATAGGTGTTCAATGTGTTTATTAATTTATCTTTTTAACTTCTCAATTCCTATGACAAAGCAGTTGTGCACAAGATAAATATTTAATGTACATATTTAAGGAATCAATGAATAAATTTTCTTGAGGAAATAACATGTCCTCCTTTAAAGTGAGCTGCATTTTCCTTTCTAATATGGAAAGGTTTTACAAAAGATGATAGTTTTTTTTTTTTTTTTCAGAAAAATGTATATATGGTGCAGTGAAAATACCAGAATACTAATACACATTTTCTGGTTTGCCTAATCTCTGTTAATATAAACTGTCTTATTTAAAATGAGTTTTAACAAAACATCATGACTTTGTTTGGTGTAAACATTAAGTGGGCTATATTAACATTTCATTACCAGTATATATTGCTTATTTTTCTCTACAAAGCTTTATCAATAATGGGGATATATGCCTGTGATTACCAAATATCTTATCTAGAAAAGAGAATATTTTAGTTTAACATCTTCCTGAGAACCAGTCATTTATAAGGTACAGTTTTTACAGGCTGTCTGTTTACTTAAAAATCAATTAATTCACTTGGAACCATCTCCTTTAAAGCCTGCATTATTTATAACTTCATCTAGAGTTGAATCTATTTGAACTTTAAATAAAGACAGGAAGCAGTAATGCATGATATAACACATAATAAACTCCATAAATGGAAAAGGATTTTGCAATTCTAAGTGTCAAAGTTTATAATACAATTAAATGACAAGTATTTGGGCAATTAAAAAAAAAACTATTCATTTCATTTGGCAGAAATGGTAGATGCAGAAAATGCATGTTTCCCATCTTAGGTCCTATCATTCTAGGAAATATAGATGTACATAGCTAATGAAATTCTGTATAATTACCTTCACAGGTACCAAAACGTTACAAGTCATTAGTTTATACTCTTAATATCTTCCTGTAAGCTAAAATAATTTTCTACCAAAATGTAGTGACTATGACATTTCATCATGCTTTTAGCTGGTGTTATACTTCTTTTACTATCAAGGATAGTTAACAAACATCTCCTGTTATTTTCCCCTATCCTTCCAAAAAAAAAAAGCCCCATTTAAAAGAGATATGAGGGGACTTCCATGGTGGTCCTGTGGTTAAGAATCTGCTGCCAATTCAGGGAACACGGGTTCACTCCCTTCTCCAGAAAGATTTCATGTGCTGCAGAGCTTCTAAGTCCCTGAGCGACAACTACTGAAGTCTGCACCCTCCAGAGCCAGTGCTCTGCCACAAGAGAAGGCACTGCAATGAGAAGCTTGAACAGCACAACTAGAGTAGCTCCCACTCACCACAACTAGAGAAAGCCTATGCACAGCAACGAAGACCCAGCACAGCCAAAAAACAAACATATTACAACTTAAAAAAAAAAAAAGAAGATACATGTCTGTCCAGTCAGTTCTTTTTACTATGATGGATGTAAGAATTCTCAACAAAATTGTCTTGCCTCTCATCTTCATTAGATTAATTCTAAAATCATTCTACCCACAATTATCTTGAGGGGATGAAGAATTTGCCTTAATAAATTACTTTGTTGTTCATGCAAAAAAAAAAAAAAAAAAAGAAGATACAAAAACTGAAAGTGAAAGTCACTCAGTTGTGTCCAACTCTGTGACCCCATGGACTATACAGTCCATGGGATCAGGCCAGAATGCTGGAGTGGGTAGCCTTTCCCTTCTCCAGGGGATCTTCCCAATCCAGGGATCAAACCCAGTTCTCCTGCATTTCAGGTGGATTCTTAACCAGCTGAGCCACAAGAGAAGCCCCTAAGTGTTAGTCACTCAGTCATGTCCCACGCTTTGTGACCCCGTGAACTGTATGTAGCCCACCAGGCTCCTCTGTCCATATGAGTCTCCTAGCAAGAATACTGGAATGGGTGGTCATTTCCTTCTCCAAGGGATCTTCATGACCCAGGGATTGAACCCAGCTCTCCTCACATTACAGGGAGACTCTTTACCAACTGAGCCACCAGGGAAGCCCAAAGTGAAGTTAAAGTCCCTCAGTCATGTCTGACTCTTTGCAACCCCATGGACTGTGTAGTCCATGGAATTCTCCAGGTCAGAATACTGGAGTGGGTAGCTTATCCCTTCTCCAGCAGATATTTGTGATCCAGAAATTGAACCAGTGTCTCCTGCAATGCAGGTGGATTCTTTACCAAATGAGCTATCAGGGGATTGGGATTAACATATACATACTATTATATACAGAACAGACAATCAACAAAAAAACTACTACATAGCATAGGGAACCCTACTCAATATTCTGTAATAAACTATATAGGAAAAGAATCTGAAAGAGAATGGATATATGTATATGTTTAACTGAATCACTTTGCTGTACACCTGAAACTGATGCAACATTGTAAATCAACTGTACTCTAATATAAAATAAAACTTAAATTAAAACATTAATTATACAAAAAAAGAGAGGAAGACTGCAACAAACCACCTTTGAGAAATGCTGACAGGGACAGGAAGTTAGAACAATTGCTTAACTAAAAGTTTTATCAGAGATTTTAATACACTTTATGAAATGGCAGGAGAGGCAGCACTGCATATTGGATTTCCCAAAAATCTGTAACCATAGGACCCTTCTGTCTGTCAACCTTATCATAGGACTGAGGCTTCCTTGATAGCTCAGTTGGTAAAGAATCCACCTGCAGTGCAGGAGACCCTGGTTTGATTCCTGGGTCAGGAAGATCCCCTAGAGAAAGAATAGGCTACCCACTGCAGTATTTTGGGGCTTCCCTTGTGGCTCAGCTGGTAAAGAAACTATCAGCAATGCAGGAGACATGAGCTTGATCCCTGGGTTGGATAGATTCCCTGGAGAAGAGAAAGGCTACTCACTCCAGTATTCTGGCCTGGAGAATTCCACGGACTATACAGTGCATGGGGTCACAAAGAGTCAGACACGAGTGAGTAACTTGCATTTTTACTATCATAGTTACTGAAAACATATTCTGAAAAATCATGGTATAGTGGAAATATTATGGATTCTGGACTCCTGAAGACTGCATTCAAATCCCAGTTCCTCCCAGTTCTGCCTCTTATTACATTTTTGAGCCTTGATATCATCATATGTAAACAGGAAATATTCCTGACCTAATAGAGTCATGGGATGAATTAATTAAGCTAATTCAATTAACTTAATTCAACAAACATTTACTTAGGTCCTAGGCAATGACAGAATTTGGTTAGGAGATAAAGATAAGGAGATAAATAAGGCATACCCCCTGACCTCAAGCAGTTCATTTTTTTCAATCTCGCTGGCTATGTGCTGCTATGGGAATTTTCTCTTATCTTGGTTCTCATGTATTTACACTCTTCTTCATCTCTCCCTTTATGCTAACTACCAGCTCCAAATCATTGCAGGTCTAACGAGAACAGTTTACCTCTCCATTTCCCCAAACCAACTATCCTTGAACACCAAAAATCCACAGATGGCCACACATTCTGGACATTTATCCATATAAATGCAGGGGATGGCAAAATATTTGAAATTAGAGCTTTTTGTTGAACAGACTCCAGATCAAATTCTTAAAATTCTTTCAGACAGTCTTCTCAGAAATAGAGTGAAACAATTGAAATGCAATTTATTGAAGGCTCTAGGGTAATGTGGATGTGGTTAATAGCATTATCTTATCCATTTTTATTTAGTTGTTACTATATAAAATATTTTCAACCAAATAATATACATACAAAAAGATCTCTTCTCCTTAAAAATCAGCAGTTTTTCCCATTAACATAGCAGTACTTTCCAAGGAAGAAAAGGAAGAAAAATAGACATAAAACTGAAAATTAACAAAAAGGACATATTCATCTGAACATTGAATGTTTCTTAAGTAATAAGATAGAATGAACTCAACTAAAGAAATTACGTACTGTGGTATGATAAGTCCCTTTAGTCATGTCTGGCTCTGAGCAACCTCATGGATTGTAGCCCACCAGGCTCCTCCATCCATAGGATTCTCCAGCAAGAATACTAGAGTGGGTTGCCACGCCCTTCTCCAGGGCATCTTCCAAACCCAGGTATCAAACCTGAGTCTCTTATGTCTCTGGCTTTGGCAGACAGGTTCTTTACCACTAGCATCACCGATTTATTTCAATTCAAAATAAATGTTTCAGCATCTACTACATCCAACCACTAAAGGATGTTGCAAAACTTAAAAAGTGATGATACATCCCCAGCTTTAAAATAAGATAAATGTTATACTAATGATAAACAATTAAGTAGTTATTTAAGTTCTATTGTCTGTGAAGCACTGTTACATTTTTTTTCCCACTTGCTTTGTTTTATTTTGGCTGTAAGGGAAAGTATCAGTGCTAAAGCTTCAGATTAGAATTTGTAGGAATGAAAAAAGTAGTGAAAATTGGATGACTTGAGCAGGCAACGCTTACTTCTACCTGTTGACAACAATAAGCATAGAAAGCTTTAAATATAAGTAGCCTAAGGAAAAAATCCACTCAGTCATTATGCAAGTTTTGGTTGATTTGTGTCTTCAAAGTTGACTGGTAATTGTAATTGACTATAAGTTATGTTTTGCAGGAAAAACAATAAAATAAGATATATAAAATATGTTAAATAATGAACATTAAAATTAAAGTTGCAAATCACATCTGAGTTGGCATCAAAAATATTTCCAACAGTATTCCCCTTCTACCACTATATTAAATCTTGCACTGAATTGCAATAGCAGAATAAGTAAGCCATTGGCAGCCATGCCTTTACCCTAATCCATAAAAGTCTGTTAATGGAAATGACAATTTATGAAATAAGGATTATAGCATCAAGATTGGATTCTTGAGTCAATTATCTAAAGACATAAGAAGATAAGCACCCCCCCACTACATTTCATGAATAATTTTATTCCTAAGTCCAACAAAAGCCTGAAAATCACTATGTGTCATCTTATAATGTTTCTTTTGCAAAAGGGAAAAATATTATGGGTCACTTTTCTCTATGGAGGTAATGTATGAAAAGAAAAGAATTTTCTATACCATTTTAGATTTAATTACTGAAGCCTACTAATAAAATTGACAAAAGATTAATAGGAGAAAAGCATACAAACTTCACTGTTGTTAATATTTATACATATTTTCACAGAAAAGAAGTGAAAATTCAAAGAAATGGTTAGACATGAGAGTTTATATACCATTTCAACAAAGAGTCATAAATTCTGAAGAAGCGACTAAACAAAAGAAAGGGGTCTTGGCCTTCTAGGAACAATAAGTTGTGGGAAGGTAAATATATGAGAAAATTAATGGAAGATAAGGGTTTTTTCCAAGGTTGTTTATTTTGTTTGTACAGAGTCATATCAGTGCTTCTTCTCCTGGAGAGGGTATTTATGGCAGTCTTTATTTCTCAGAAGTTTCTGCATTTAGTCAGATAAGGGAAGACACAAGGAGACTTCTTCCTGAATCTGTCAATTCTCAATTGACTTCAGCTCACAGTAATCCATATTCCAGTATGGCATACTTCAGGGTAGGATGCCTGATCCCCTTAAGTAGCAAAGCTTTACGTGATAGTCTCAAACAAAAACGTTGCCACTCTACTTTTACAGTTCCTGTTATAAGAAACTAAAATTATCTCTTGCTTATGAACAGTTGTCAGGAGTCATCTTTAATTAAGATTCCAGCTATATTTTCATTTCCTGGGATAGTATCAGTTCAAGGTAGGTCAGATTCCCTTAGGGCCACTTGTAAAATTCTGACTATTTTAGGCAATTCTAGAGGTTCCTTCCTCTTTCACTTGAATTTTCAAGCATCTTACAGAAAACAAGTGTAACCATCTATTCAGAACATAAGCTCAGAATTTCTGAAAATACCTTACTGGTGTGATGTAAATATTTGAGAAGAGAAGCCTCCTTACTCTCTTGTTTCACACATTATGTGATGCTTTGGACTCCAGAAGAGGATTGATTACTTTAATCAGACACCATATAGAGATCAGAGATTAAAAGCTTCCCTTTCTCTTCCTTCTTTACATGTTGCTCAAATGCCAAATGCCTCTTTTTAATAAAATCTATGTGAAATCCTGCTGGCAGGTAAGTCTAAGAAAAAGTTTCCTGGGCTTAGCTTCCTCAGCAGAGGGGAGAATTGAGAAGGGTGAGGGTAATAAAGATTATAAATAAAACTTTCTGATGTTTTATGTAGGTATAACTTAGAGTTATCAGAACAATTCACAAATATTATCAAGTAGCGTCCTTAACATTTTTTGTTCTAGACAACAAAACATCAGAATTATTTTATCCTCCTTCTTAAAAACTTGTTTAAATTGTACATCATTAAAGCAAATTTTCTTAGGGTTAGCTTCTTCCTGGGGAAACTAATAAAATGGCTAAACCATCAGGTACATTTATCCCCAAAATGTAGTACATCTTTTGACCAAAAAATCAGGGTTTACATGCCAAAGCAATTACATGTAGGTTTCAGAGATGACTAAATATAGTATGTATCCCAGAGTCAAACCCATTGAACTCCTCCCTTAGGTAGCCAGTGAATCAAAGGCTGTTGTTCTAGCTAATGCCCTCAAAACTTTTACTAATTTTAAGAAAATAAAGTGTGTGCCTGCTCCTAATACTCTATGTTAAAATTTGCTCAGACATTGCTTGCTATTAGATTGTAAACATAAAATAAGCATCATTCAATGAATGACTAACATCTGTAACTTTTGTATACCCCTTATATGACATCAATGAATGTGAAAACTGAAACATACAGTGTACGAATCTAGCTCTCTCCTATTTGGGTCAAGGGAGTCTTTCTTAGCACACTCAGACTATAAATGATAGGAGGGCAAACTCTACCCATTTCTTTTTTGTGTGCAGGATCTAAAAGTAAACAATGGTCCCAGACCAGACTACAGTGTATATTTTACTCCTGTTTTGTAAGTGTACTGTACATAGAAACTATAGCAATGTATAGCTTTTAAAATGCCATTTCTGTCATTTTGAATCAAAAATGTGGGAGCAGCTGGGTAATTGCCTTTGAAGAGAGAGAAGATGTGTAAGAGGATTATCTGATGACTGGGGAAACACAAGACCAATGCAAAATTTAGTTTTGGTTATGACTTTTCTACTCAGTCTGTGTTTTTGTTTGGTTTGAAGTTACTGCTGATAATTTAAGAATAGAACATTCAATCAAATCTACTTTGAATCCAGATGAGTATTAAAATGTTGCTAATGGAATTGAGTATAATTATAAACAAGAACATAGGCATTTATTCAGCACAGAATGTATTATCTGTTAGGTTGGAGGTTATAACGTGTATCATCAAGGCTGTCTTTAGCAGCTTCTATCTGTAGGGTGTTTGGCAGTCAAGTTACTAGCTATTCTTCATAACCAAACAGTGAAACATGTCAATAATTTTTTTTTTCTTACATGATATTTTACGTGTTTCAATGCCATTCTCCCAAATCTTCCCACCCTCTCCCTCTCCCACAGAGTCCATAAGACTGTTCTATACATCAGTGTCTCTTTTGCTGTCTCGTACACCAGGTTATTGTTACCATCTTTCTAAATTCCATATATTACTCTGTTGTATAGCATCAGAAACTGTGATAGGCTATACAAATCTTGGAATAAATATGGACTAGAGGGTTTAATTTAAATATGTCATTGCTGTTCAGTCAGTAAGTCATGTCCAACTCTTCACAACCCCATGGACTGTAGCCCACCAGGCTCTTCAGTCCACAGGATTTTCCAGGTGAGAACACTGGAATGGGTTGCCATTTCTTCTTCCAGGGTATCTTTCTGACCCAGTGATGCAACCCGTGTCTCCTGCGTCTCATGAGTTGGCAGGCAGATTCTTTACCAATGAGCCATCTGGGAAACCCTCTTAAATATTTTGAGAGTTAAATAAGCTATATGTTTGTGTATAAAGTATCAAATGAAGCAAGGAAATTAACCTCTTAATTTGGAAGGCCTTTTTAATTAAGCTGGAAATTTCAAACAGTATCAGAATGTCAGTGCTAGAGGTTTGGAGATTAATTTAACTAAAGTGGTTTGTGGAATCTACAAATTCAATGTACTATATTGATGTGGTCACTGGAAAAAATATATGATATAAAGTAAAATTATAATAGTGAATAAGATAAATATTACATATGCTGTTCTTCCTATCCAAATATGTTGATTATTTAGTAACTCTTGATATTTCTGGTTTCACCTCAGTCATGTAAAGAGCTCAGAAGATATTAGTCTCATCTTTACAAAAGGAAAAAATAACTGAACAAACTTAAAAAAAAAAAAACTAGCATGTCTCTGTCACTCATAATCTTGGTTGACTTCTGTCATCTTTGGAACATTTATTATCAGTTTTGAAAAAAATAAATCTCAAGGAGCGCCTAGTCTTTTCTCTACAGTTGCTTTCTCTCAAATTCACACACACACACACAAAAACTCCTTGTCAATGAAGAGGCCTGATAACAAAGGAAAACTGTTACCTTTACTCAATCCTTGCTTGAAAACATCCTTCCTTTCTGCTCTTTCTGCCACTCATTGTCAAGATAAAAGAAAAGTTATGGGCTTCTGAATCTTTTGGTTAATGCAAAGGGCATGGCAAGAAAGGAAAGTAGATTTTTACACTTTAAAAGAATAGATAGAAATCAGATGAATCAAAAGGAAATAGTATAGTTTTAAAAAACTGACTTCAGTTTTTATCTTTGCACAGTTAAACTGGATAGGATTTTTTCTGTTTCTGTATTTCTCTATAGAACCATGAGAACAATAACACATGACATTGTGTGTATGTGTATATGTGTGTGTGTGTGTGTGCATGTATGCAAAGCAAAACTGGCTTATTTACGTGATAAATTCAGTTCTCCCTTCTGATCACAATGTTCATAGTCTCATTTAATATTTGGGTTCTACTAACAGTTTGT
Source organism: Bos taurus (assembly GCF_002263795.3). Lineage (NCBI taxonomy): Eukaryota > Metazoa > Chordata > Mammalia > Artiodactyla > Bovidae > Bos > Bos taurus. The sequence goes on along the minus strand of NC_037355.1, from coordinate 11,719,030 downwards.
TAAGCCTCCACAATCAGACTGAAATATAAATTTCCCTTCAGAGTCAAGAGAGTTCTTTACAAGACTATCTTCCACAAAGGTCTCATCCTTACAACTAAAGAAAACTAGATGCAAGTGCACAGTTGTTCATTTGTTCTTCCATCTTGTTTATTAATCTTTATATAATTTACTAGACTTAGTTATATTATTTTGTAATAATAGCATTATTGAGTATATACAGTATAGTATGTGAATTGTAACTCAAATACCACAAAACTCACCCTTTTAAAGTGTACAAGTCAGTGGTTTTTAGTAAATTCACAGAATTATGATCACTATCTAATTTCAGAACACTTTCATTCCCCAAGACTAAATCTTCATTTATAGTCACTCTCCATTTCTCCCTTCTTCCAGTCTCTGGAAACCACTCATCTACTTTCTGACTCTATGGATTTGTCTCTTCTGAACATTTCATATTGCTCTTTTTCCTTTACAGCTTTACATAACAATCCTCAACATTGGTTGCCTGACATATTTCACTTGGACATTTCAGTCAGATTTATATCTTCTTAAATAGAGAAATTACATATTAAAAATATCTTTTAAGGGGAGAAATTGTTAGCTCATTTCTTTATGAATAACACATTACAAAATGGTGAATCTTTTTAAATGAATTCATTTCAACAAATATTATTGAAGCATTTAAGCAGTGTGTCTGTAAGTGTTAATTTTGGGTGACCTAGCTATATCATAATCACCTGGGGTGCTTTTTAAACATGCAAGTATTTGAGATCCACCTCATATCTATTGAATAGACTTTTATGAAGAGGGGAAAGAATCTTCATCTAACAGGGCCTCTGGGTTATTCTTATGCACAGTAACATTTAGCTCCTCAGAAACCTACCCTGAGTAGGATCTAGCCATAATACAGATGAGTAAGACACAGTATCTGATATTAGATGGTTTCAACATATTTTGTCTATACATTTGGCCAACGGTTTTTTATAGAAATAAACAAATAAACTAAAAGACTAGAAATAAATAAACTAAAAGACTAGAACTAAAAGACTCCCAGTGATCAGTCACTATCTGCTTCTTATAAAATATTCTACAGATACTCTTTTGTTTACTTATTAAGAGTATCATATGGCACTAGATGTTGTGATACATACATATAGATACTAATGTTGCATATTTGCTCTTACATTAAATATATGTACATGAGTATTAATTCATTTGTTTATTTGCTTAGTAAGTGAATATGTATTAAGTTACTATTCTATGGCAAGCACTGTTTATGGCAGTAAACTAAACTAAGTCTTCAAGCAGTAAAACTAAAGGAAGAGGGAATGAAAGCAAGAGATATTTAGAGAAGAAAGCAATGTGGATAGGCAAAGCCTTCATGGAAGGAAAAAAAAGGAACTAGTTCTCTGATGATGAATAGGCTTACTCTGGAAAGCAATAAATAGAGGACTCTCATAGGGAAAATCCCATGGACGGAGGAGCCTGGTAGGCTGCAGTCCATGGGGTCGCTGAGTCGGACACAACTGAGCGACTTCACTTTCACTGTTCACTTTGATGCAATAGAGAAGGAAATGGCAACCCACTCCAGTGTTCTTGCCTGGAGAATCCCAGGGACAGGGGAGCCTGGTGGGCTGCCGTCTATGGGGTCGCACAGAGTCGGACACGACTGAAGTGACTCAGCAGCAGCAGCAGCATATAACGAAAGATACATAAATAAAAGCGTGGTGATGGTTTAGTTACTAAGTCATGTCTAACTCTTGCTACCCCATGGACTGTAGCCCGTCAGGCTCCTCTGTCCATGGAATTTCCCATGGTAGAAATACTGGAGTGGGTTGTCATTTCCTTCTCTCCAGGGGATCTTTCCGACCCAGGGACTGAATCTGCATCTCCTGCAAGGCAGGTGGATTCTTGACTGCTGAGCCACCTTCGAAGCCCAAATAAAAGTATACACTTATATATACCACCAAAACACTGACACTTTTGATTCAAGTTAGAACCAACTATCAGTAATAAACTACTTGTCCCTAAGTATAGAATCTTGTTACTTCTGCCACAAATGTGGCTATTTCCTCTGAAGGTACCCCAGAAGAATGGTGTTCTGCACGAATAAACCACAGTAATACATCTAATATGACTGAGCAAGCTGAAAGAGGGGAAAGTGTTCACTTGGATTAAGCACTAAAACCAATCCATTCATATAGAAGTGATAGACCAGACCATGAATCATAGCATTTAGGGAATTTCATGCATGGTACAAAAGTTGTAGGAGTTTTGGAGGGAAGGGCCAAAACAGATAGAGGACAGGAAATAAAGCATGTATCTAACTTGAGCTGAAAAAAAGCCAAGTCGACAGATGAAGATTATTCCTTTAACAACCAGGCAAAGTTAATGATTTTTTAAAAAGCTTAGAAAAATTCCAGAACTTCAAAGAAAAGGAGAAAACTCTTGCAAGCTTCCAGAGAAGAAACAGATTACCTAAAAAGGTAAAAAGGATCAGACCAGCCACAGGCAAGTTATCTGTCACACTGACAATGAGAAAGTAGATGAAAACCACCTACAGAATTTTGAGGAGTAAGAACTGTAGCCTGATCATTCCATTACTGACTGGGGGTTGGGGGAAGGAGGCAAGACACATATGGACGTGTTACACTTTAGGAAACACACTGTCTTGTTTCTCATCTAACCAATAACATTGTATTAAGGGAAAAAACCATCAGAGGTGGGAAAGTAAAGAAAAGAACAATCTTTTCTTTAGAAGAAGGTAGAGTGAATGAATCTCATATTTCCTTTATATAGTTTATATGCATCTCATATTTGTTATATATATATGTTACATATGATGGGCATTGATAAAACACTAGGAATGCAACAAAATGATAAGAAAGTTACTCAGAATTAAGGAAAAATCCTGGAAATCAAATGGATGTAAATTATAAAAATTGAAGATTAATTCTTGCCATTGAAGGGAAAATACAGAATCTGAGATTAAAAGTATTAAACTATCCTAATGAAAATTCTAAGTTGAGGTGTATTGAAGACAGACAAAAGAAAAAAAAAGAATGTCTCTTTCAGATTGTGGTAATAAAGGACAGTGAGTAAGTTTAAGCAGCACAGCATGTGGAGAATGGTGCTGGAGAGCAGGGTCACAGTCCTGGTAAAGGAATAGTAGCTGGAGACGTGTCCCCAAGTATAACAGGGAAACGTGAGTGTAATTATAGGCAGGCAAGATAGAGGTGATGACTATCAATGAAATAAGAGCTTCAGGAAAAATGAATACAAGTTGTTCAGTGCTTTCAAAACATTTTTAAGATAGAGGAAAAAAGTGCAGAGAAACAGATTTATTAGTATAAATAAATAAAATGGAGGAAAGCAACTAGATAATCAACAAAGTTGAACACACACACATATGATGTATATTCAAGAGAAAGAAATGTGTATTATGTTTTCATTACAAAAGACATGAAATTGGAAATAAATTACAAAAACCATACTAACATAATCTTACCTACTTAGAAATTAAGCAATGACAGTGCATAATGACTCTTAAAACAAAATAAAAAATGAACACCTTTTATAAAGGTGCAGAAAGAAGAATACATCATACTAAAACCTATAAAATAGAAAAAAAACTGTAAATAATAAAAGTTTTGCCTTAAATGCCTTAATTATTAACGAAAACAATTACTCTGCTGAAATTTCTCATTATCAAATTATGATTGTTAATACTTTATATTGAACTTAATTCATACAATATCTGGTAAGATTCGTATTTTCAGTCATTTCAATATCTAAATTTAACCATCCCGATTAAATTGAATAATATTAGCAGTAGTTTGCTCTTAAGTGAAAAGAAAAGGTATTCATAAAAATTCAATAAAGTAGTTTATTGGATGAAAACTGAAACATTCATTAAAATGTCAAAATCAGAACATTTGAAATACCTGGATAATTTGATAAATTTTTGAAACATGTGTTGGTCAGCAAGGCTGTCATAAAACAAAAACAAAAAACATAGATTGGGTGGCTGAAGCAATAGGAATTTATTTCTCACAGTTCTGGAAGCTGGGAATTTCAAGGTCAACATGTCAGCCAATTATGCTCCCCAGAGAGGGCTCTCTTCCTTACCCTTCTCACTGTATGAAGAGAGTTCTGGTCTCTTTACCTTCTTATAAAAGTACCAATCTCATCATGGTTGCTCCATTCTCATGACCTCATCTAAACATACTTACTTCCCAAAGGTCACATCTCTAAATGCCTTCACACTGGGGGTTAGAGTCTCAACACATGAACTTGGGGGTGACAGAGAAACACAATTCAACCCATAGCAATACCCATCATGGACTTCATATTTTCATTGCCTTTATCAAGAGCTTTCATTCAGTTTAAAATTAATGCATAATATCATGTATGAAATGAGTCGCCAGTCCAGGTTCGATGCACGGTACTCGATGCTTGGGGCTGGTGCACTGGGAAGACCCAGACGGAGGGTAGGGGAGGGAGGATGGAGGAGGGTTCAGGATGGGGAATGCGGGTATACCTGTGGCGGATTCCTTTCGATGTTTGGCAAAACTAATACAATATTGTAAAGTTTAAAAATAAAATAAAAGTTAAAAAAATAAAAATAAAAATGTAAATCAGAATAAAATTAATGCAGTGTTTTACTTAAAGTGAAAGTCTCTCAGTTGTGTCTGACTCTTTGTGACCCCATGGACTGTACAGTTCATGGAACTCTCCAGGCCAGAACCCTGCAGTGGGTAGCCTTTCCCTTCTCCAGGGGCTCTTCCCAACTCAGGTCTCCTGCATTGCAGGTGGATTCTTTCCCAGCTGAACCCCAAGGGAAGCCCAAGAATACTGCAGTGGGTAGCCTACCCCTTCTCCAGCGGATCTTCCTGACCCAGGAATTGAACTGAGGTCTCGTGCATTGCAGGCAGATTCTTTACCAACTGAGCTATCAGGGAAGCTCTGTTTTACTTAAACAGAGCAACAATTTCAATGATACTGTAAATGTTTACATGTAAAGTGAGCTAGCTAGTCATTTTATTAGTTAAGGAGTAATTTTAAACATGCTTCCCATAGACAGTTTAAGACGGTCTTTGATACCTAGGCAGTCATACACCTTTAAGTCTGTTCTTTCTTCAAAAGCTTTCTAAAAACTAACATGGCCAGCTGTTGAAAATATCCATTAAACATTAACTGCTCCAGGTAAAAATTATCACGATCCATGCCTTACAGTAAAAAGCTATCTTTGAGATTATTATTGTAATACTTAACTATACTGCTAACAGTGGTTGAGAACTAAACAGCTCATAAACTTGCCACTCCAGCTATTACAAAGTCAAGATAATGTAGTTGAAAGGAGAGCAATAAAATAACCAGGGCATCATAAACCTAAAGTAAACAAAATCACATAGTAGTAACTAACATGACACATACAAATCTTCAATATTATTCACTGTTTGAAGTCCTTTATATTGAATGATTATATGAATTCTTTGTATGAAATGATTTTATATAGTCCTTCATATGAAATTAAGTTTCTTCCTCTTTTCTGTGGGAATAAATGAAGCTTATTAAATGAAAACAAGTTAAGGCTTTATACAGAGCTTGCAAAAGAGTCAGTGACTACCACTTGTACTTGTCAGAGGCTCAAAAGGCAGGTGGAGGAGTGAGAAAATTTTATAGAGGGAAGAAATGCTTCAAGTTTGCCTTAATTGGAGTTTGTTGGCACGCAGAAGCTGGAGGTGGGCTAAATTAGAAGGGCATTCTTTTTTGTTCTTTGTAAGTGTATGTTTATTGCAGATTGTACATATGACAAAAATAACCAACATATAACTGAAAACAAAAGTAATAACTATCAGTAAAGGAATGATTGCATAAATGATAAAATAACCTTAAATAAAAAAACCTATAATGATAAAAAAAACTTCCATCATATGGAAGGTAATACAGCAAATATAAAAAAACAAAAACAAAAAATGAATGAGAGCTAAATCAGATAATTTGTAGGGATTTCCAAGAGGTTTTGTTGATTAAGAAAAGAAAACTGCAGACAAGTGAATATAGTACATTTTCATTAAACAAAAACTTCCAGTATATGTGTATGAAAATATGTTTATGTGTATATATGTGTCTGTGTATTAAATTAAATGAGCATGGAAAAGTATTTTTAAAACTATATAAAATATTTTTAAAAAGACAACACAGGACATTAAAGCTTGAATTATAAGTATGAATGGCAAGGAAGTTATGTTATTTTGAATAATGTTCCCCCCAAGATGTCCATGTTCTGATCTAGAAGAGAGACATTTTAAGCAATTGATTAGGGGAGCATATTTGGCTTTCAATGGTTGGCTGTAAATTAGAAGTGGAAGCAGAAATTCAGGAAACTGGCAGTTATCGATTACTCCATTTTGGGCTGATTTCACTTACTCCTGGACTAGCTGCTGCAGACTGTGGGTTGTGTTCTACTTTTACGTATGGTCTGGCTGCTCTCCATTTGTATATTCAGTCTCTCAGTTTCTACTCTGACAAATACTGCCCCAGAAAATTTGAATTCATAATGGTTTGGAGCAGGATTAGAGGAAATAACCCAGGAAATAACTTCTAAGAAAATGCAGTCAATCTGATCACCTCATTTTAGACACACATTTTCTATAATAGAAAGGGTTTTTTTTTTATTATTATTATTACACTTTCTGCTAACTGCTATATTAACTAAATTACTTCTAAGCATAAAATTTTAAACTGATAAAAATACATACACATAGGACCAAACTAACTTTATTTCATTTTAAAGTATGTGTGTAAGTTGAAGAAATGTTTCAGACTATAAATCATGTTGTTTTTTTACCATTATCACCAAAGAGATTCTTAAGTGCTGAAATACATGACTTCTCTTGATAGGAATACATTGAAGGCATAGTTTTTAACTTCACTTGAATAAGGCTTTCAGTAGCCTTAGGGAAGATACGATTCAACAGAGGTATTCTAGTCTCTCACTTCAAGTTGAAAGGCCAGTTAGCTTCAGAATATTAAAAGCTACCACTAGCATAGCAATTATTATTACTATTTATCAAGCCATTACTGTCTGCCAGGGTCTCTATATGTTCACATTTAAGTTGATTTAATTTTTGCAAGACTTTCAACATAATTTAAAATAGGAAGCCAAGTTATATCAATTCATTTATCCATTAAAAAACCATTTGCTGTGTCTCTCTGAGACCCAAGGATGACTGGCTAAAGTGGATGATGTGTCAGGGGTCAAATCCAAACCTGCCTGCATCCACGTTCTGTGTTCTCATCCAAATGCACCCAAATTTCCTCATGCATTAAGCCTTACTCACAGGAAAGAAATCTTGACAGGCTCTACATTATGGACTAGGACATTCCTGATAAGTTTTCCTACCACCAAAATTAAGTGCAAATGGCACATAAAAAGAATTCAAGAAGTAGAAGTTTATACTTTAATATTATATTCTGAAGTGATTTTTAGAATTTTTTTTCCAGTTAGCAAATAGTAATCATGACATACTGCTGTAGGTTGTTAAATTAATGTCCATATGATGATAAACATAAAGAAACAAAAAATTGATTCCTTGTGATGGTTGATTTTATGGGTCAACTTGACTAGGGCATGGAATACTCAGACATTTACTCAAAATGGTAAGCGCTTCTGCAAAATTCCTATTGATGAATAGGATTTTAACTTTATTTACTTAGTTATTTATGTATAACTTCTTAGATACCAAAATAAATATAATTAAATATCAGGGTACAAATGCTTGTTATATTATTTTATGTGTTTGAAATACACTTTATTTAGTGAAAAAATATGCTAAAGTTACCTGAATTTCTAACAGAAATAAGGGAAAATGTGTAAGGTGAACTTGCAAATGATTATATGAAATATAAAATGTTAGCCAGTTATAACATATAATGAAATAAAACATTACATTAAAACTAAGTACAAGATATAAAATTCCTAGGGATATTTTAATAAGAAATGTGCATCACATGTAACAATCTTAATTGAAGAAACAGAAATGTGTACCTGAACAGGTAGAAGGGAATTTTTCAATTTTTAATTCTTCCATTAAATAGTTTTAAAGAATTTCAAATCAATGTCAGTGGTGGTTAACTTGATATCCTATAGTGAGACTGCAAATTCAATGAAATTTTAAATGAATAAACAACTAAGATATTTAATACGGTGTAAGAAGGACGTTGAAATTTCAATGAGTAAAAGAACAGGTTACTTATGTAAAGGTGTTACTAAAACGTCAATGGATTGTGATTCTAAAGAGATGTGCCAGTGATCTATCTATAAGAATTTCTCTTTGTAATTCTTGTTCATATGAATTTAGTACATAATTACCTTTTCATTACGAATAGCTAGGGAATTAAGTCAATCAAGAAATAGAGCATAGTCAATTAACTGAAATTTAAGGGGGGAAAACAGGCTTCCCTGATAGCTCAGTTTGTAAGGAATCCGCCTCCTATGCAGGAGATACCTGGGTCAGGCAGATCCCCTGGAGAAGGCATAGGCTACCCACTCCAGTATTCTTGGGCTTCCCTTGTGGCTTAGCCAGTAAAGAATCTACCTGCAATGCAGGAAACATGGGTTCGATCCTTGAGTTGGGAAGATTCCCCTGGAGAAGGGAAAGGCTACCCACTCCAGTATTCTGGCCTAAAGAATTCCATGGACTCTATAGTCCATGGGGTTGCAAAGAGTCAGACACAGACTGAGAGACTTTCACTTTAGGGGGAAAAAAAATCAGTTCTCCAGGATCTCCATCAAACATTTGAATGCAGAATAGCTGGGTGCTGAATCCTCTACCCTGAGCTATTGCCACAACCACCACCATTCCAGGCTTTACTCAAACACAGATAGTGCACTAACAAAGTGGAGATTTGTGGTCACAGACCCTGCTGGAGAAATCATCCCTGGGTCACAGAATCACTGGAAGAACCAGCATCAGCAACCCAGTCTAGGAGCTACCCTTTCATTTTTCCTTTTAGTATGAGCAGTCATTATACAACCCTGGGCACACGAGGAAAATAACAGCCAGAAATGATAATTTCATACTCTAAAATGAGTGAATATCTACCAAAGAAAACAGAATTATTAAAAAAAAGTAAGAGAACTTAAAAAGTATCTGACTAGCATTCTCAGTCAGATTCAAGAGAATCACAGTGATAAATACAAAAACAAGTTACAAAAAAAAAAAAGAGAGAGAGAGAGAGTCAATGTGGCTGCAAGAAGAATTCTTGGAAGTAGAAAGCATGATTGAAGAGTGTCCTAATTCAGTAACAATTTAAGAACAAAATGTGTATTTCTAAAAACTAAATTTGTGAAGATCAATTGTATTAAAATTATGGGAAAGTGAAAAAATGAAATACATAAAGGATTGATAGAATATGTGCTTCTTGGCAAATCTAGGTAAGCCAACACACATTAAGCAGCATATAGAAAGAAAAAATAATGGAAATGGATAATCAAGCAAACTGTATATGACAAATATCTAGAACTGAGGAGAACATTTTGGGAACATACACAAACAGATACAAATCCTATCAGAAATTTGGAATTACTAAGATAAAATTTAAATGTGACAAGCTTCCAGAAACACATATAAGCACACACAAAAAATGGTACTAAAATAAACAAAAATAGCAAACAAACAAAAACCCAGGTTTACAAAGGAGAAAGAATCAAAGTGGCTCTGTAGTTCTTATCTGCAATCTCCCAGCTCAGCATAATAATCAGCAGAAGTCATTGCAAATCCCTCAAACCAGAGTCCAATTGGGAAGATAAAAAGCAAGAAAAGCAGATTAAGAGTACCAATCATGTCTCAATTCTTTCTTTTTTTTTTTTTTTTTTAACTATATATGTAAACATTGTCACTCAGCAAAGTGAGAAATTTGACTTTTTAGCTATTTTAACACATGAAGGTCATGACAAGTGTAAACATTTATGAAATCTAATGGGGTATTCTGGAACCAATTCCAATACCTGGAGGAAGGGGGAATTCCCTAACATGGAGCCGTGCTCTAACACCAGGTCCTATGATTTAACTCACTTCTGACTCTCTACTTGGAGATAATATCAGATTCCACAGGTTAAGAACTCAGTCCCTCAAAACTGTCTTGTCCCCTTAGACACCAATCCAAGACCTGTTTGTCATCTGTGCTTCTGACTGTTTAGCTGTAACTCTGAGGTTCCCACCATCCCTTCCTCAAGTTTGATTAATTTGCTAGAGAGTTTCACAGAACTCAGAAAAGCTGTTTGTAAAATGTTTACCTTTATTATAAAAGCATGTGATTAAATATACAGATGAACATCCAGAGGAACAGATGTATAGGACAGGGTATGTGAGAAGTGAAGCGGAGTGCCACTCTCCCCTCCTCCCTATGTTCACCTATCTGGGAAGCTCTCTGAATCCCATACCATTGGGACTTTTATGGAGGCTTCATCATGTAAATATGAGTGATCACTAACTCTGTTTCCAGCCTCTCTTTCTTCTCAAAGAATGGGGGATAGGGCTGAAAGGTCTGAGCTTCTAATCAAGGTTTGAACTTTTTGGTGACCAGCCCTTCCCCACGTGGCTCAGAAGTTAAAGAATCCATCTGTCAATGCAGGAGATACAGGTTTGAACCCTGGGTTGGGAAGATTCCCTAGAGAAGGAAATGGCAACCCACTCCAGTATATCCTTGCCTGGGAAATCCCATGGACAGAGGAGCCTGGCAGGCTACAGTCCATGGAGTTGCAAAAGAATCAGATACAACTTAGTGACTAAACAACAGCCTCATCCAGGAGCCACCCAGGAGCCTATCCAGAGTCATTTCATTAGAAAAAAGATAGTTCTATCACCAGAAAATTAGAAGAGGTTTAGGAGTCCTGTGTCCAGAACCAGGATCAAAGACCAAATATGAGTCCATTGACAGATGAATGGATGAAGAAGATGTGGTACATAAATACAATGGAATACTACTCAGCCCAAAAAAAAAGGAACGAAATTGGATCATTTGTAGAGATGTGGATGGACTGAGAGTCTGTCATACAGAGTGAAGTAAGTCAGAAAGAGAAAAACAAGTATGGTATATTAATGCATATGTGTGGAATCTAGAAAAATAGTACAGATGAACCTATCTGCAGAGCAGGAATAGAGATACAGACGTAGAACAAAGATTTGTAGACACAGGTAGGGGAAGGGGAAGGGGGACAAATTGGAAAGTGGGTTTGACATATATATATATATAATATATTCTACCATGTGTAAATAGATATCTAGTAGGAACTTTCTATATAGCACGGGGAACTTATCTTGGTGATCTGTGATGACCTAAATGGGTGGAATGAGGGGGCAGGATCAAGGTCTAAGAGAGAGAGGATATACACACACACACACACACACACACACATAGCTGATTCACTTTGTTGTATAGAAGAAACTAATACATTATTGTAAAGCAGTTATACTCCAATTAAAAGAAATAGAAAAAAAAAAAACCACCGAGTATGAGAACAAAAAGATATTCCTAGTGCTCTAATCACCTAGGAAATCATAGTTGCTTTGTGCCAAAAATGGAATGAAAACCAAATATATGTTTCCTATTGTAAATCAAAACATTACAGAGTCCCTGTTAGGGGCCAAGCATTGTGTTCCTCTACCTTCAGGGAGTCCCCCTTCAATTAGGATAGACAGGAAAACCAGTGCAAAGCCAGTAAGGATGCACTGAGGAAGCTTTCTTTCCATATGGTTTCAGGAAGCCACTTTGAAGTGATCCTAAGCCAGCCAAGTGAATGTGTCAGGGAGGGCATTGCTAAGGATTAATCTTAAGGGATAGCAGGACTTCACCAACTCACAGGAAAGGAGACAGCTTTGCAGGCAGATTAGAAAACAAGAGGCAAAAACAATACATTGTGTAGGAAGGAAGAAGTAGGGCTACAAACTTAGCAGTAGTCAGGATGTTTAGAGAATGAGTCATTATGTAGACTGAAATGAGGCCAAAGAAGTGGGTTGGGCTTCAATCATAGAAGGTCTTATAATCCTATGGTAAATGATTTGAAGCATATTCTGTAGGGCATTGCTTCTCAATCTCTTAAAGGAGAACAACACTTTTTTCAGATAACATCTACCTGGAGATCTAATATATAAAAAGATGAAAACACGTACCTTATTAGCATAATTATAGAAATGACAGTTGTGTGCTTGTGTTAGTCACTCAGTCGTTAGTGACATCAATCTTATAGTCAGGCAACATGTACAATGAGGCAATCCGATGAACCCCCCCAAATCTCACCCTTGGCTTATAATTTATTTCTAAGTTTACTTTTAGTTGTATATTAGCCCAAAAGTTCTTAAATCACAGAGATAAATACTTGCAAATAGTTATTCAACAACTTTTATAGACAGAAATGGGAAAAGAAGCATTATTCTGGTATCTGGATGGAGAAAGAGAGAGCTTGAACACTAGCAAACATGAAACACAGGTTAATAAGCTGAACAGGAATGGGTCCTACAGGTGAACCCCCAGGACAGGTCAAGGATTTCATAGTCTTTCATCAACAACCTTTAACTACTTGCTTAACATTTGTTAATGGCAGTGGTGAAGGATGAAGGAAGATAAGTTTTGTTCAGGAAATAATGTGTTTATTTGTATCCAAAAATTCTTATTAGCAAGTCAGAAAATTCAAATCTAGACATTTAAGCAAAGCAAGAAATTATCGAAAAGTATGGGGGTTCCCAGAATTGACAAAGTGATGGAAAAGCCAGCCTAAAAAGTGCACAGAAACAAAAACAACTTAAAGTTCCCAAATCAGGAAAAATGGAAGCTTTACCTTCAGTAGGGACAGTCCACCCAGGATGCATTCACACACTGCAGGACACCCTCTCCACAGCAGGACACAGCAGCATCTGTCATGGGTCATTCCCAGCCCACCCAGGCATGAATGTGTTTTCAGTTGAGCTTGGATCCTGAGCTCATTCCTGTCTCTCAGACAATGGGGAGCAAGAGGCTCTTTCCCTTGAACCCCTGGAATGGGAAGGTGAGCAATGGTGGCTGACGGGGAATGAGACTGTGCCCAGCGTTTGGAAGATAGACGTCAAAGATGAAGGAATAAGATCCCAGAGAATTTCCCTTGAAACTCAGAAGGGAATGGGAATATTATGTATTCTCTGAATAGCAGGGTCTCAACTTCTTTATTTCCACAACATCCTAGGGAATTCAGTGGACATTGGAAAGAAGTAGTTGATGATTTTTTAAATGTCTTCACTGAATTTGTTACAATATTTCTTCTGTTTATGTCTTGATTTTTGGCCACAAGGCATGCTTAGCTCCCTGGATCAGGGATCAAATCTTCATCTCCTGCATTGGAAGGTAAAATATTAACCACTGGATCATCAGACAAGTCTTTGACCTTTAACAGACAATGGCCATAACAAAAAAAATGCCTGAGATTGGTACAAAGATAGAAAAACAGCTAATTCCCTGCTGCTGCTGCTAAGTTGCTTCAGTCGTGTCCGACTCTGTGCGACCCCATAGACGGCAGCCCACCAGGCTCCCCTGTTCCTGGGATTCTCCAGGCAAGAATACTGGAGTGGGTTGCCATTTCCTTCTCTAATGCGTGAAAGTGAAGAGTGAAAGTGAAGTCACTCAGTCGTGCCCGACTCTTAGCGACCCCATGGACTGCAACCTACCAGGCTCCTCCGCCCATGGGATTTTCCAGGCAAGAGTACTGGAGTGGGGTGCCATTGCCTTCTCCAGCTAATTCCCTAGGACATTGCTATTCTGACTACATACCAGCTATTACCAAGAGATACTGAGCTTCAGAAGGACTTCTTCCTTGAAATTTCTGTATACTCTGTAAATCTCTGGAATCTCTAGAGAGGGCAAGTAATCAGAGTATATCATAGAGTTTTGATGTTGAAAAAAATCTTACTTTCAAACACTTATTGTGCGCCAGGCAATGATAGTCCTATCACTTTACATATTCAAGTCATTTTACCTTCACACCAACCCATAGAATAGTTCCAGTTGACCTTAAATGGGAAGGGGGTTAATCCAAGCATAATTTATAGTCAGTACTCTGTAATAGAGGTTCTTTTAAATACACAGATTAACCAAATGTATGCAGTACATACAGTGTAGTACTGTAGCATTTACTATTGAGAAATACCTGGATATAAGTGCATCTGTGCAGTTCAAACCTGAGTTATTCAAGAGTCAGCTGTCCTAGTCTTATTCCTATTTCATGCATGTGGTATTGAGAAACATATTAAATAATGGAGTCATACAGGAGAAGGCAATGGCAACCCACTCCAGTACTCTTGCCTGGAAAATCCCATGGACAGAGGAACCTGGTAGGCTGCAGTCCATGGGGTTGCACAGAATCAGACACGACTGAAGCGAATTAGCAGCAGCAGCAGCAACACTAAATAAAGAACAGAACCAGATTTCAAATCCAGGCAGCCTGCCTCCTGAGTCCATTTTTTTTTTTTTTTTTTTTAGCCTAAAGGCTACAATTCTCCTAACAGTCTACAAACTAAAACATATCAATTCAGTTCAGTTCAGTTGCTCAGTCGTGTTTGACTCTCTGTGACCCGATGAACCACAGCACACCAGGCTCCCCTGTCCATCACCAACTCCCAGAGTCCACCCAAACCCATGTCCAACGAGACGGTGATGCCATCCAACCATCTCATCCTCTGTCGTCCCCTTCTTCTCCTGCCGTCAATCTTTCCCAGCATCAGGGTCTTTTCCAGTGAGTCAGCTCTTTGCATCAAAGGGCAAATTATTGGAGTTTCAGCTTCAACATCAATCCTTCCAGTGAACACCCAGGACTGATCTCCTTTAGGATGGACTGGTTGGATCTCTTTGTAGTCCAAGGGACTCTCAAGAGGCTTCTCCAACACCACAGTTCAAAAGCATCAATTCTTCAGCGCTCAGCTTTCTTTATAGTCCAATTCTCACATCCATACATGACCACTGGAAAAACCATAGATCTGACCAGATGGACCTTTGTTGGCAAAGTATGTCTCTGCTTTTTAATATACTATCTAGACTGGCTATAACTTTCCTTCTAAGGAGTAAGCATCTTTTAATTTCATGGCTGCAATCACCAATACAGGGATTTTTGAGCCCAGAAAATAAAGTCACCCACTGTTTCCACTGCTTCTCCATCTATTTGCCATGAAGTGATGGGACCAGATGCCATAATCTTAGTTTTCTGAATGTTGAGCTTAAAGCCAACCTTTTCACTCTCCTCTTTCACTTGCATCAAGAGGCATTTTAGTTCCTCTTCACCTTCTGCCATGAGGGTGGTGTCATCTGCATATCTGAGGTTATTGATATTTCTCCCAGCAATCCTGATTTCAGGTTGTGCTTCCTGCAGTCCAGCATTTCTCATGATGTACTCTGCATATAAGTTAAATAAACAGGGTGACAATATTCAGCCTTGACATACTCCTTTTCTTTTTGGAACCAGTCTGTTGTTCCATGTCCAGTTCTAACTATTGCTTCCTAATCTGCATACAGGTTTCTCAAGAGGCAGGTCAGGTGGTCTGATATTCCCATCTCTTTCAGAATTTTCCACAGTTTATTGTGATCCACACAGTCAAAGGCTATGGCATAGTTAATAAAGCAGAAATAGATGTTTTTCTGGAAATCTTTTGCTTTTTTGATAATCCAGTTGAGTTGGCAATTTGGTTTCTGATTCTTCTGCCTTTTCTAAAACCAGCTTGAACATCTGGAAGTTCATGGTTCACATATTGCTGAAGCCTGGCTTGGAGAATTTTAAGCATTACTTTACTAGCGTGTGAGATGACTGCAACTGTGTGGTAGTTTAAGCATTCTTTGGCATTGCCTTTCTTTGGGATTGGAATGAAAACTGACCTTTTCCAGTCCTATGGCCACTGCTGAGTTTTCCAAATTTGCTGGCATATTGAGTGCAGCACTTTCACAGCATCATCTTTCAGGATTTGAAATAGCTCAACTGGAATTCCATGACCTCCACTAGCTTTGTTCGTAGTGATGCTTCCTAAGGCCCACTTGACTTCACATTCCAGGATGTCTTGGCTCTAGATGAGTGATCACACCATCGTGATTATCTGGGTCATGAAGATCTTTTTTGTACAGTTCTTCTGTGTATTCCTGCCACCTCTTCTTAATATCTTCTGCTTCTGTTAGTCCCCTAACATTTCTGTCCTTTATTGAGCCCATCTTTGCATGAAATGTTCCCTTGGTATCTCTAATTTTCTTGAAGAGATCTCTAGTCTTTCCCATTCTATTGTTTTCCTCTGTTTCTTTGCACTAATCGCTGAGGAAGGCTTTCTTATATGTCCTTGCTATTCGTTGGAACTTTGCATTCAAATGGATATATCTTTCCCTTTCTCCTTTGCTTTTCACTTCCCTTATTTTCACAGCTGTTTGTGAGGCCTCAGACAGCCATTTTGCTTTCTTGCATTTCTTTTTCTTGGGGATGATATTGATTCCTGTCTCCTGTACAATGTTGCGAACCTCCATCCATAGTTCACCAGGCACTCTGTCTATCAGATCTAGTCCCTTAAATCTATTTCTCACTTCCACTGTATAGTCATAAGGGATTTGATTTAGCTCATACCTGAATGATCTAGTGGTTTTCCCTACTTTCTTCCATTTAAGTCTGAATTTGGCAATATGGAGTTCGTGGTCTGAGCCACAGTCAGCTCCTGGTCTTGTTTTTGCTGACTGGATAGAGCTTCTCCATATTTGGCTGCAAAGAATATAATCAATTTGATGTCCATGTGTAGTGTCTTGTGTCTTGTGTTGTTGGAAGAGAGTGTTCGCTATGACCAGTGTGTTCTCTTGGCAGAACTCTATCAGCCTTTGCCCTGCTTCATTCTGTACTCCAAGGCCAAATTTGCCTGTTACTCCAGGTATTTCTTGACTTCCTACCTTTGCATTCCAGTCCCCTATAATGAAAAGGACATCTTTTTTAGTGTTAGTTCTAGAAGGTCTTTTAGGTTTTCATAGAAATGTTCAACTTCAGCTTCTTCAGCGTTACTGGTTGGGGCATAGATTTGGATTACCGTGATATTGAATGGTTTGCCTTGAAAATGAACAGAGATCATTTTGTCTTTTTAGAGACTGCATGCAAGTACTGCATTTCATACTCTTGTTGACTTAATGGCTACTGGATTTCTTCTAAGGGATTCCTGCCCATAGTAGTAGATATAATGGTCATCTGAGTTAAATTCACCCATTCCAGTCCATCTTAGTTTATTGATTCATAAAATGTCGATGTTCACTCTTGTCATCTCCTGTTTGACCACTTCCAATTTGCCTTCATTCATGGACCTAACATTCCAGGTTCCTATGCAATATTGCTCTTTACAACATTGGACCTTTCTTCTATCACCAGTCCCATTCACAACTGGATGTTGTTTTTGCTTTGGCTCCATTCCTTCATTCTTTCTGGAGTTATTTCTCCACTGATCTCCAGTAGTATATTGGGCACCTACCCACCTGGGGAGTTCATCTTTCAATTTCCTATCTTTCTGCCTTTTCATACTCTTCATGGGGTTCTCCATGCAAGAATACTGAAGTGGTTTGCCATTCCCTTCTCCAGTGGACCACATTGTGTCAGACCTCTCCACCATGACCCGTCTGTCTTGCGTGGCCCCAAATGGCACAACTTAGTTTCCTTGAGTTAGACAAGGCTGTGGTCCATGTGATCAGATTGGCTAGTTGTGATTGTAGTTTCAGTCTGTCTGCCCTTTGATCCCCTCTCTCAGTGCCTATCATCTTACTTGGGTTTCACTTACCTTGGATGTGGGGTCTCTCTTCACGGCTGCTCCAGCAAAGCGCAGCTGACACTCCTTACCTCATACGTGGGGTAGCTTCTCTTGGCCATGGCCCCTGACCTGCCTCCCTAGGTAGCTCCTTTTGGACATGTTCATGCACCATCGCAGCTGCCACGCTCAAAACATATCAATTCCGTTTGATGAAAAATAAAGAATTTGTATACACCAAAAATAACTTTTAGAATTATTTTTCAGGTTGTTCATCCCTCTCTAAAAGATAACATTTTTGGCTCATATCCATGAAGAACAGTGACTAATAATTCTCAAAATTTTCTTTAAAAAATATTTTTTCTGTCATTTATGTGAAAAAAATTCATACTATTCTATTATTCTTATTTTCTTTGATTTTTTAAAAATAATTTTCCAGTAGTTGCTTCAGCAGCACATATACTAAAATTGGAACGATACAGAGAAGATTAGCATGGCCCCTGAGCAAGGATGACACGCAAATTCAAGAAGCATTCCTGAAGAATGCTGTGAAGATCTAACCCTGTGAAGATCTCAGAGGGGTTCAGACTGTGGAGAGCACATAGGGAAGTGATTACTGGCTAGCTTGCTCTCACCCCAAGACATATATTAATCAAATTAACAAAGATCAAACAGAAAGAGCAAATATTAAAAGCAGCAAGGGAAAAACAACAAATAACACACAAGGGGATTCCCATAAGGATAACAGCTGATCTTTCAATAGAAACTCTTCAGGCTAGGAGAGAATGGCAGGACATATAAAGTGATGAAAGAAAATAACCTACAGCCCAGATTATTGTACCCAGCAAGGATCTCATTCAAATATGAAGAAGAAATCAAAAGCTTTACAGACAAGCAAAAGCTGAGAGAATTCAGCACCATCAAACCAGCTCTCCAACAAATGCCAAAGGATCTTCTCTAGACTGGAAACACAACAAGGGTGTATAAACTTGAACCCAAAACAATAAAGTAAATGGCCAAAGGATCATACTTATCAATAATTACCTTAAACATACATGGGTTGAATGCCCCAACCAAAAGACAAAGACTGGTTGAATGGATACAAAAACAAGACCCCTACATATGTTGTGTACAAGAGACCCACCTCAAAACAGGGGACACATACAGACTGAGAATGAAGGGCTGGAAAAAGTTATTCCACGCAAATAGAGGCCAAAAGAAAGCAGGAGTAACAATACTCATATCAGATAAAATAGACTTTAAAACAAAGGCTGTGAAAAGAGACAAAGATGGTCACTACATAATGATCAAAGGATCAACCCAAGAAGAAGATATAACAATTTAAATATATATGGACCCAACATAGAAGCACCACAATATGTAAAACAAATGCTAACAAGTATGAAAGGGGAAATTAACAATAACACAATAATAGTGGAGGACTTTAATACCCCACTCACACCTATGGATAGATCAACTAAACAGAAAATTAACAAGGAAACGCAAAGTTTAAATGATACAATAGACCATTTAGACCTAATTGATATCTATTGGACATTCCACCCCAAAACAATGAATTTCACATTTTTCTCAAGCACACACGGAACCTTCTCAGGATAGATCACATCCTGGGCCATAAATCTAGCTTTGGTAAATTCAAAAAAATTGAAATCATTCCAAGCATCTTTTCTGACCACAATGCAGTAAGATTAGATCTCAATTACAGGAGAAAAACTGTTAAAAATCCCAACATATGGAGGCTGAACAACACGCTGCTGAATAACCAACAAATCACAGAAGAAATCAAAAAAGAAATCAAAATATGCATAGAAACAAATGAAAATGAAAACACAACAACCCAAAACCTCTGGGACACTGTAAAAGCAGTGCTAAGGGGAAGATTCATAGCAGTACAGTCATACCTCAAGAAACAGGATAAAAGTCAAATAAATAACCTAGATCAGATCAGGTCAGTTGCTCAGTCGTGTCCGACTCTTTTTGACCCCATGAATCACAGCACGCCAGGCCTCCCTGTCCATCACCAACTCCCGGAATTCACTCAGACTCATGTCCATCGAGTCAGTGATGCCATCCAGCCATCTCATCCTCTGTCGTCCCCTTCTCCTCCTGCCCCCAATCCCTCCCAGCATCAGAGTCTTTTCCAATGAGTCAACTCTTCACATGAGGTGGCCAAAGTACTGGAGTTTCAGCTTTAGCATCATTCCTTCCAAAGAAATCCCAGGGCTGATCTCCTTCAGAATGGGCTGGTTGGATCTCCTTGCAGTCCAAGGTACTCTCAAGAGTCTTCTCCAACAACGCAGTTCAAAAGCATCAATTCTTCGGTGCTCAGCCTTCTTCACAGTCCAACTCTCACATCCATACATGACCACAGGAAAAACCATAGCCTAACTCTACACCTAAAGCAACTAGAAAAGGAAGAAATGAAGAACCCCAGGATTAGTAGAAGGAAAGAAATCTTAAAAACTAGGGCAGAAATAAATGCAAAAGAAACCAAAGGGACCATAGCAAAAATCAAGAAAGCCAAAAGCTGGTTCTTTGAAAGGATAAATAAAATTGACAAACCATTAGCCAGACTCATCAAGAAACCAAGGGAGAAAAATCAAATCAATAAAATTAGAAATGAAAATGGAGAGATCACAACAGACAACACAGAAATACAAAGGATCATAAAAGACTACTAACAGTGATTATATGCCAATAAAATGGTAAACTTGGAAGAAATGGACAAATCTTTAGAAAAGTATAACTTTCCAAAGCTGAACCAGAAAGAAATGGAAAATCTTAACAGACGTATCACAAGCACAGTAATTGAAACTGTAATCAGAAATATTCCAGCAAACAAAAGCCAAGGACCAGATGGCTTCACAGCTGAATTATACCAAAAATGTAGAGAAGAGCTAACACCTAACAGCTATCTTACTCAAACTCTTCCAGAAAATTGCAGAGGAAGGTAAACTTCCAAACTCATTCTATGAGGCCACCATCACCCTAATACCAAAACCTGACAAAGATGCCACAAAAAAGAAAAATACAGGCCATATCAATGATGAAGATAGATGCAAAAATCCTTAACAAAATTCTAGCAATCAGAATCCAACAACACATTAAAAAGATCATACACTATGACAAAGTGGGCTTTATCCCAGGGATGCAAGCATTCTTCAATATCCGCAAATCAATCAGCAAAATACACCAAATTAACAAATGGAAAAATAAAAGCCATTTGATTATCTCAATAGATGCAGAGAAAGCCTTTGAAAAAATTCAATATCCATTTATGACAAAAACTCTCCAGGAAGCAGGAATAGAAGGAACATACCTCAACATAATAAAAGCTATATATGAAAAACCCACAGCAAACATTATCCTCAATGGTGAAAAATTGAAAGCATTTCCCCTAAAGTCAGGAACAAGACAAAGTGCCCACTCTCACCACTGCTATTCAACATAGTTTTGGAAGTTTTGGCCACAGCAATGAGCAGAAAAAGAAATAAAAGGAATCTAAAATGGAAAAGAGGAAGTAAAACTCTCACTGTTTGTAGATGACATGATCCTTTACATAGAGGACCCTAAAGGCTCCACCAGAAAACTACTAGAGCTAATTAATGAATATAGTAAAGTTGCAGGATATAAAATCAACACACAGAAATCCCTTGCATTCCTGTACACTAACAATGAGAAAACAGAAAGAAATTAAGGAAACAATTCCATTCACCATTGCAACGGAAAGAATAAAATACTTAGGAATATATCTACCTAAAGAAACTAAAGACCTATGTATAGAAAACTATAAAACACTGGTGAAAGAAATCAAGGAGGACACTAATAGATGGAGAAATATACCATGTTCATGGATCAGAAGAATCAATATAGTGAAAATGAGTATACTACCCAAATCAATCTATAGATTCAATGCAATCCCTATGAGGCTACCAACGGTATTTTTCACAGAGCTAGAACAAATAATCTCACAATTTGTATGGAAATACAAAAAACCTCAAATAGCCAAAGCAATCTTGAGAAAGAAGAATGGAACTGGAGGAATCAACCTGCCTGATCAGACTCTACTACAATGCCACAGTCATCAAGACAGTCTGGTACTGGCACAAAGACAGAAATATAGATTAATGGAACAAAATAGAAAGCCCAGAGATAAATCCATGCACCTATGGACAACTTCTCTTTGACAAAAGAGGCAAGAATATACAATAGAGAAAAGAAAATCTATTAAACAAGTGGTGCTGGGAAAACTGGTCAACGACTTGTAAAAGAATGAAACTGGAACACTTTCTAACACCATACACAAAGATAATCTCAAAATGGATTAAAGATCTAAATGTAAGACCAGAAACTATAAAACTCCTACAGGAGAACATAGGCAAAAGAGTCTTCAACATAAATCACAGCAGGATCCTCTATGAGCCACCTCCCAGAATATTGGAAATAAAAGCAAAAATAAACAAATGGGACCTAATTAAAATTAATAGCTTTTGCACAACAAAGGAAACTATAAGGAAGGTGAAAAGACAGCCTTCAGAATGGGAGATAATTATAGCAAATTAAGCAACTGACAAACAACTAATCTCAAAAATATACAAGCAACACCTGCAGCTCAATTCCAGAAAAAATAAACGACCAAATCAATAAATGGGCCAAAGAACTAAACAGACATTTCTCCAAAGAAGACATACAGATGGCTAACAAACACATGAAAAGATGCTCAACATCACTCATTATCAGAGTAATGCAAATCAAAACCACAGTGAGGTATCATTTCACACCAGTCAGAATGGCTGCTATCCAAAAGTCTACAAGCAATAAATGCTGGAGAGGGTGTGGAGAAAAGGGAACCCTCTTACACTGTTGGTGGGAATGCAAACTAGTACAGCCACTATGGAGAACAGTGTGGAGATTCCTTAAAAAACTGGAAATAGAACTGGCTTATGACCCAGCAATCCCACTGCTGGGCATACACACTGAGGAAACCAAAACTGAAAGAGACACGTGTACCCCAATGTTCATCGCAGCACTGTTTATAATAGCCAGGACATGGAAGCAAGCTAGATGTCCATCAGCAGATGAATGGATAAGAAAGCTGTGGTACATATACACAATGGAATATTACTCAGCCATTAAAAAGAATACATTTGAATCAGTTCTAATGAGGTGGATGAAACTGGAGCCTATTATACAGAGTGAAGTAAGCCAGAAAAAAAAAACACCAGTACAGTATACTAATGCGTATATATAGAATTTAGAAAATGGTAACAATAACCCTATATGCGAGACAGCAAAAGAGACACAGATGTATAGAACAGTCTTTTAGACTCTGTGGGAGAGGGTGAAGGTGGGATGGTTTGAGAGAATGGCATTGAAACTTGTATATTATCATATGTGAAACGGATCTCCAGTCCAGGTTTGATGCATGATACAGGGTGCTCATGGTTGGTGCACTGGGATGACCCAGAAAAATGGGATGGGGAGGATTTGGGAGGGGGTTTCAGGATGGGGAACACATGTACACTCGTGCGGATTCATGTCAATGTATGGCAAAACCAATACAATATAGTAAAGTAATTAGCCTCCAAAAAATAATTTAATTAATTAATTAATAAAAATTTCCAAAGCAAAGTTTTTCCTAATGTATATTAAAGATTTTTTAATTTTAGAAATATAAAATTAACCACTTGTTCCCATAAATATAAATATCATTTCCCCCAACTAAATAAATATCAAAATAAGGGTGAGTGGTAACAGATCTCTTAGCTTAGAGCTCATGTTTATGGGGACGGTCAACTTCAGGGAGTCTTGGCAGGAATTTATTTTATTGGTAGTGAGGTCTTATATTGAGTATTCATTGGAAGGACTGATGCTGAGGCTAAAGGTCAAATACTATGGCCACCTGATGTGAAGAGTCTACTCATTGGAAAACACCCTGATTCTGGAAAAGATTGAGGACAGGAGGAGAAGGGGGTGACAGAGGATGAGATGGCTGGATGGCATCTTCAACCAAATAGACATGAGTTTGAGCAAACTCTGGGAGATGGGAAAGGACAGGGAAGCCTGGCGTGCTGCAGTCCATGGGGTTGTAAAGAGTCAGACGTGACTTAGCAACTGAACAACAATAAAATAAAGGTCTTTTATGGTTTTTAATTTATCTTGAAATATTTCAACATAGATAGTTTCATATGTAAAATAATATATCCTATGCAAACTCTCATTTAATTATGAATTGACTAGTGATAGCCTCCCATCTTCTGTCCAGCCCTTATTCTGATATTAGTCAATATTTCTATTTGGAAGATTAGGCAGCATGCTACATATTCACTAGGCCCTATATCTCAAGATCACCTACATATGATACAAATGGATTGTTTGGATACTACTTACTCATTCTGGTGGGGCTGGTGTTCAGGTTCATTTTCACTTTCTGTCTCAGAGGTGACCAGTTAACAATTTCACTTTTAGTTATGACTTAAAGCCTATTATTCAGAAATGCAGAATCCAAATACGGCTACCACAAATGCTAACACTACCTCTATCCAGGATGTGTTCATTAGCATTCTGTATCTTAACACTTCCCAAGATATGTCCCTTCACTAGAAATATTTAAGAATTCTACCTTTTCAAGAATCCACTGAGCCCAGTGTCCTACACCTTGTGGAGCAGAGCCCTGGGCTTAGGATTCAGAGGTAGACCCAACTGTCTCAAATTAATCAGAGAAACAGTTCCTTTCCCTAACCTAAACTTCAGGTGAATTTTTCTGCTAAAATACTTTCACATCTACCTGGAGAGAATGCTTCGTGTAATGTGTGAGGAAAGAGAGCAGAGACTTCTGATAGCACAAGTTTTTATAATTTCTTCCTAATAGATGCTTTTACATGTGGTAGAATTCTGCCCAAAACTCACCTTCATTTTAAGACCATCTATGGTGCCACAGTTGGAGGATTAGAAACCTTAGATATCAGCTATATCTAAAATTAAAGAATGCTCCATACCCATCAAAAAGAAATGATAGTTCAGAATATTTGAGTCAGTTATGACAATTTGCTGCAGGACTGAGACTGGGTCATGCAGTGAGCCTTGTCAGTTGTAACATATTTAACATAGGTCATATCAGTGAAAATTGATTTTTTATTTATTGATTTAGTTTGTTTTGTTTTAGAGCACTAAATATTTTGGACAATATGCTTACATTTTGCTGTTGCAAGGGTCTCACAGAGATCTAAGTGTACTGGCATCATGTGTGCTCAGTCGCTTAGTCATTACTGACTCTTTTTAACCCCATGGAATATAGCCTGCCAGGCTTCTCTGTCCATGGGATTTTCCAGGCAAGAATACTGGAGTGGGTTGCTATTTCCTTCTCCAGTACTGGGATCACACAGCCAGTGTGTGTGATGCTCTCATTCTTATGAGGGCAATTTTAGTGTCCCTTATTTGTAGGCACCATGACCCAGATATTTGATAGTCTGACCCTTCATCCTACACCAACGTCAAGGGGTTAAAAACAAGTTTTACTACAACAATTTTGATCTTTTAAAAGTATAGAACATTAACACTATTTTAAACTAAAATTGTCATTGGATTTGGCCACCTGATGCAAAAAACTGACTCATTTGAAAAGACCCTGATGCTGAGAAAGATTGAAGTTGGAAGGAGAAGGGGATGACAGAGGATGAGATGGTTAGATGGCATGGCCAACTTAAAGGACATCAGTTTGGGTAAACTCCGGGAGTTGGTGATGAACAGGGAGGCCTGGCTTGCTGCAGTCCATGGGGTCACAAAAAGTCGGACATGACTGAGCAACTGAACTGAACTGAACTAATTTGTAGAATCCCTAAAGTACCTGCTTGCAAAAACAGTTTGAAAACTGCTAGTGTAGGTAAAGGGAAATTACCCCAGGATTTTAAGGAAGGGAATAATACTATTGGTTTACGTTTGAAAGATATGTCTAGCATCTGTGGGAAGAGCAAACTTGACAGGAAAAAAACAAAATACAAAGCCCCATTAAGAAAGAATTAGAATGAGAGTAATGGTGATAGGAATGGAGAGAAACTAGATTGAAGCCTTGTTTAGAAAATAAAACTGCAAGTATTTAAGTCATTCTCCTATCTTTTAGTCTCATTTATAGTCTTTCCTAAAAGCCATTAGATTAACTGATGTTTCGAATAAAACTGGCTGCTTGGTAATGTTAAGAAACATAGACTTCTGTTTAAACTCGAGTCCAGGACTTATTAATTCTCTGTTGTTGAGCAAATTGGTTAACTTCTTGATCCTCCATTTCCTCATCTGTAAGATAGGAATAATAATTCCTACCTCACACGTTTAATAGTGAGAAAAAGGAAAATAGTAAATGTCTGTGTTAAAGTATTAGAACAGTATCTACCCAAACAATGAAAGATCATTTTTTTCTTAAGAAATGAACAGTTTAACTATGACTATACAATAAAAGCAAAATGGTGTGTTAAAAGTCTACATGCAAATACAAAATAAGGGTGTAGGAATTAAGCAATATATTCATGTGGAAGCAGGGCTATTTAAGGGAGATAAAGTGAAATGAGTAAAACTGTATTACTTTTGTTTTGTTTTCCTTGATTCAATTTATTTTTCCAAGTGGGATTGTGTGAATAGCAGAAAGTTCTCCTGCCAAAATAAAATAAACCGGAGAAAGGAAAGAAGGTAAAGATAAATTACATGTGCCAACATATAATCCTTTTCAAATTTGGAAAAAGAATGATACCCTTGCTGGCAAGTCAGTTGGCCTCATTAGAAAGAAAAGCAAAGGTGAAGACAATGGATGAGATATATTAATACAATGACTTACTTTGATCAGAAGCCAGAGATGGGCAGCCAAATGCAGCTGTTTCACCATATGAGTTCCTTTTCATATCTTGAGTGCTGTATCTCCCTGGGTATGAGGATAAAATCTCTTCCATGAGAAGCCAGGAAAAGTTTCTTTAGTCTTCCTAAAGGGATTGAGAATGAAATTAATTATCAACATGGCAAATTTAGAACTTCTTTATGTGTCTCGTGGATATTTAATTCTAAGTCACACTTCAGAGGCTGGATTTTGAGCAGAGAAGACACGAGTCTGCATGTGAAATCAACTTTTGCCTCTATTCTAGATGCACCTGCTTGATACTAAACAGTGATTTCACTAAGATAGGTGGAACCACTATTAATATCCTAGCACCCTTCTTATGTTTGCAATCACAGGCAGCCAGTTACCCCTAGGAACAAATACTCATTTTTTATCATTTTATTTCTTTTTTGTCATAAAGTATAATTTTTGGTCACATAATATAAGGATAAATTGTGTTGACCTTTGAATATCACCAAAAAGCAGAACATCTAGGTTTTGATTTTTTTTTCTGACACAGGTGATAAATTTTCATTACTTTTTTTTTTTTAGTTCATCTCAGTCCTGGACTCCTATTAAAATGGTTTCTTGAGAAATTCAACATAATGGCATTGAGATCATGTGGCACTGAGCCTCAGTATTATCCCTACAACTTATTCTCAAATGTTTTTTTTATTTAAATATTATCATTAGAATAATTGGAATCTAATATAAACAGCAACACAATGAACTGTCCCCATTAAAAAAAAATAGCATTTATTTGGCTCTGTTAGCTATTAGTTGTGTCAGGGGAAGCACACTGAGTGAAACCACCCACCCTGGCCAGGAGTGAGTTGTTTTACAACAGGAGGTCCTGGTAAGGAACATGTAACTAAAAAGCCACCACCAACCAGAAGAGTTCTGGAAAGGTCAAAAGGTGACACCATGCATCCAACCACCTTCCAGAATCCTTCTTGTGGCATCCATTTTGGCTGAGAAATGCGTGAGCCACCAGGAAGGACTCTGAGTCATAATGACTGGCCAAAGACAACCAGAAAATAATCCCATCACCATAAAACCCAAGACTGCTAGCCATGTGGCAGAGCAGTTCTCCTGGGTTCCCTTACCCTAATGCTCTCTGCTTGGGCACACCTTCCCAATAAAATTTCTTGCTTTGTCAGCTCATGTGTCTCCTTGGGCAATTCATTTCTGAGTATTAGAAAAGAGTTGCATCATGTGGGATCTTCATTGCATTAGGTGAGATCTTTTGTTGTAGCACATGGACTCTAGTTGTGGAGTGAGTTTGGTTCCTCTGCGGTACGTAGGATGGTAGTTCCCTGACCGGTGATCAAACTCACAGCCATTGCATTGCAAGGCAGATTCTTAACCATTGGACCACCAGGAAAGTCCCTTGCCCCAATTTCTTAACCTCATACTAGGTACCATCATACTGGGCCTTCTGGAGTTTCCCTGGATGCCTTCACACACAAGCTGGCAGGTAGGCAAATACATCTGCCCTAGGCTAAAATCTTTGGGCATGGTCCCAAGATTGGGTGTTTCTTTAGCTTTGCTGAGATAGCTGTAAATGCATGATAAAGGACTTTGCATCACTAAATACAAAGAAATCCAGGTGAAGTGACAAAAAATCTCTGCCCTCATGGAGGTTACATTTTAGTTGGATTGTGGGACACTGTTCACAAGCACATAAATAAAATATATGTTATAACTCATAGAAATAAGTGCTACAGGAGAAACAAAGCAGAGAAGGGGACAAAGGGCATAGACAGAAGTACTATAATTTTAAACAGTGTGTCCTGGGAAGTGTGAAATTAGAAGACACATGTGAGCAGACCTGGAGGGTGTACAGAAACAAACCATGAAAAGCCTGGAGGGTTGTCTTTTAAGCAGAAGTGGGTGCTTCCAGTGTGACTGGTAGTGTGTTCTATGGTAGAGGGGTAGCAAGGAGGCCAGTGTGGCCACAGGGATGTGAGCCAAGGGAAGAGGAGTCAGAGATAAGTACAGAGAATTAGTGAGCAAGACAAGAAAGCAGTGGAGTAAGACCGGAGAAAGAGCAGGTTTGGGGGAAAAGATTAAGAGGTCAATATGTAGCATCTTTAGGACCAAGGTACCTACTATTAGCCATCCAAGTGGAATAAGTAGGCTGCTAATGATCAGGATAAAATTCAGGGAGCAATGACTCTGAAGGAAGAGCTGTGATTAGCATTGTGCTAAAACCCAAGCCATGTAGGATAGAAGAGCGGATTAAAAAAAAAAAAAAATCATTCTGCAAAGAGGACTATGGTCAAATGAAGCAGAGAGATCATGGCATTGGAAAGCTTAGAGCCACCTCTGAGAAAAGAATGGGGTTGGTGGGACATTTAAAGATCCAGGTGGAGGCAGTATGTTAATTCTAAGGTGGAAAAAGAAATCTAATCCTAGTGTGGGTAAAGAATTAAATTTGTTGAATTCTTCTCATTGTATTTCTCTGTTAAAACCAACAATAGCAACAAAAACAAAACACTCAATTCTTCTGTGAGATGTGAGTGACATTTTGATATGTGTCTATTATAATCTGGGGAACAATGAAGAGGCAGAAAGTACTAAGGAAAGGATGCTAAGCACTTTCGAAGCATCCTGTGAAAGTTCCAGCAAGGATGTGTAGATTAGGACGTGTGATCACTTGGAGACCCTCATCAGACTGAGCCATAAAGGAGGGAAGCAGAAATAACCAATTCTCTTCAACAAAAGGCAGCAAAAACCTGGATTTCCTGCTGATCCCACACATACAGAAGATATACACTATGAGACAGAAAAGAACCACTTTTATTATGATAAATAAAATAATTATTCCTCTACTTGATCCCTTTCTTTTGTTCTAAAGAGTGCATGTGCATGCTCAGCCCCTCAGTCATGTCTGGCTCTTTGTGACCTCTTGGACGGTAGCCTGCCAGTCTCCTCTGTCCATGGGATTCTCCTGGCAAGAATATTGGAATGGGTTGCTATTTCTTCCTCCACAGGATCTTCAGAATATGAATGGGATCTTCAGAATATGAATGGGTTGCCATTTCCTCCTCCTCCAGAGGATCTTCCCAACCCAGGGGTCAAACCTGCATTTCCTGTATCTTCTTGCATTGGCAGGTAGATTCTTTAGCACTGAGTCACCTGATAAAGTCTGTTCTGGGATGACCCGGAGGGATGATATGGGGAGGGAGGTGGAAGGGTGGTTCAGGATGGGGAACACCTGTACGCCTGTGGTGAATTCATGTTGGTGTGTGGCAGAACCAATACAATATTGTAAAGTAATTAGCCTCCAATTAAAATAAATAAATTTAAATTTAAAAAATAAATAAATAAAATTAAAATGATACAACACCTAAAAAATAAAAAATAAAGAGCAGTATTCTTTCAAGAGTCACAAAAAACAAAACTCTAAAGTCCACTTGTGTAGTAAATTTCCTAATGTATCATCTTCAAAATAATTTCTTTTCTCAGTGAATGATTCAAAATTTAGCCTTGCTTAGAAGGAAATGGCAACCCACTCCAGTATTCTTGCCTGGAGAATCCCAGGGACAGAGGGGCCTAGTGGGCTGTCATCTATGGGGTCGCACAGAGTCGGACACGACTGAAGCAACTTAGCAGCAGCAGCAGCAGAGTAATCTAGAATCAAATCTACAGCAGTGAAGTCTGGTTTACATATTTTTTATGAAAATATAACATTTCCCTTTTGGTTGTGATCTGTTGTTCTGATCATCTTTGGATGAGGATTGGAAGAAAGGAAAAGTCCATGAAATAGAACCCTATTATGAGAATTACTACATATAGCAGGAGTTTTTAACTTATTGGGGATCAAAGAGTCTATCAAAAGTCAGATAAAAAACTATGGACATAAACTAAATGAAAATAAAAATAAAATGGTTAGCCCAGAAATATAAACTAACATTTTCATGAGGCTCACAGTTACTTTACCTAGAAAACATTCATGTGCCTCATTAAATAAAAGGTAAGTTCTGAAGATATCAGCAGCAGCTGCTGCTGCTGCTAAGTCGTTTCAGTCGTGTCCGACCCTGTGAGACCCCATAGATGGCAGCCCACTAGGCTCCTCTGTCCCTGGGATTCTCCAGGCAAGAATACTGGACTAAGTTGCCATTTCCTTCTCCAATGCATGAAAGTAAAAAATGAAAGTGAAGTCGCTCATTAGTGCCTGACTCTTAGCAACTCCACAGACTGCAGCCTACCAGGTTCCTCCATCCATGGGATTTTCCAAGCAAGAGTACTGGAGTGGGGTGCCATTGCCTTCTCTGAAGATATCAGTTAGTGGCTAGCAAACCAAAATGAATACAGGGCCGCCTCTTGGCTATCCACTGTTTCACAAAGCCTTTTTGAGAGGAGAAAGGAAATAGAGTGTCAAGTTAATAAACCTATTGAAAAATATGGACTTCTCTAAATTTAGTCCTTTAAACCTGAAAAGCCATCTACCTTTTAAGACAAAGGAATTTTTTCTGCACATCTTTAGAGAAGAGCTGTTTAGTAATGATGCTTAATTTAAAGCAGCTGTTGCTTCTCATAAAGGAGATTTGACAGCACTGCTGGATGAGCCATGAGTCACACATGAATATGGAATTAGCCAGATGATCATTTGTTCAGTTGTCAAGATCTGTCCCTCAAGAATGTAAGTTCGTTATACATGTGCAGTCTTTGTGAAAACACCAAAGAAGGAACACACTTTTATTATGGACTAGGGACTTTGGATTCATCCTCACTAAGGTAAACCACTATAGAGAACACCTGGTAAGGAATGCAAAAAAGAATTTGAATTTTTAAAAATTATTATAGAATGCAACTAGTTCTTCTCTACTGTCCCCAGGGCATGGTTATGAACCAGGGCCCTCTGGTCCATTGCTGCATAGATGGTCCTTCCTAGGATCTTCTACCAATCTGGCTTCTGGAGTAGGGGACTTGTAGTTGAGAACAGAGATGTAGAACTAATTTGACATGACAGATATAGAACTAGATCAAAGAGTTACCCCCTCGTATGTTCTATGAATAAATATTAACTTAGCTAAGTTTAAATGACTCTTACACTAGATGAGGTATCTTAGACTGGACTTAGGCAACCTTTCCTTCAGAGAAGAGCATGATGTATAGAAAACGGTCTGAGTGATTGGGGAGGGGATGAGGCCTCTCAGATCTTTAAATATTTAGATGTATGTCTCTGATTATATCATTAGAAATCACATTCTTCAAAGCTTAGAGAAGATCATGTTCATTAATGAAGCCTGAGAGTTGTCTGAGAGAGTGCATTATGTTTTTCCTGAGGAACACACACACACACACACACACACACCAAAGTGAATTTTGACATTAAAAAAAAAAGTTATTCTTAATGAACATTTTTTCTTAGGGAGAAATGTCTATGACAGAATAAATATTAATGTAACTAAAGAATGCATTATTCTTAAATCATACAAATCACATTCAAAGCTTGGAAATTAATAGATTTTTTAATGGTTTTAGGCTTCCCTGTTTAGCTCAGTTGGTAAAGAATCCACTGCAATGCACGAGACCCCGGTTCAATTCCTGTGACAGGAAGATCCACTGGAGAAGGGATAGGCTACCCACTCCAGTATTCTTGGGCTTCCCTTGTGGCTCAGCTGGTAAAAATTCCACCTGCAATGCAGGAGACCTGGGTTCGATCCCTGGGTTGGGAAGATTCCCCTGGAGAAGGGAAAGGCTACCCACTCCAGTATTCTGGCCTAGAGAATTCCATGGACTATCCATGGGGTGGCAAAGAGTCAGAAATGACTGAGCAACTTTCACTTTAATGTTTTAAGTCAGTATTGAAGGCAATTTTAAACCTATTCTTTAAATTTAATTTACAATTTTACACTGTTGATGTGAAGACCACATGCTAATGAGAACTTAAATGCTATGAAATACAAACCATGATACTATTGAATGTGTGTAGTTTTAATAAGCTCCTAAAAGTTAACTTGTACAATCTGTGCAGACTGGTTAAGACTCTAAACTTGAGATGGTTGCATTATGCTCTCCAGTTTGTGCTATTCTAAGCTGTTCAGTTTATCATTTCTATGATACTCTAAGTCAAGTGAGGACAGCTTGATTTTGCTGATAGCTGATGAAACTGTAGAATGCTGCATAATTAGATAGAAGGGAAGTATCTATTTAAGAAGGAAAATAAACATCCAGGAAGTTATTTTATGGTGGGGGAACAGTTGGGTAAAGGAATATGGAAAATATTTTGTGCCCTGTTACCCAACTTTTCCAAGAACTTTGATTTAGCTTTTGTTTATAGCATTAAGTTCGGCATTCCTAAAAGACCTTACTTAAATAATTGCCATTTGAATGGTGCTTTATGATTATGAAAGTGCTCCACACATATTGTCTCCTTCAGGACTCCAAAATAACTATGAGATAGATAATGTTGCTACCCAACTGAATAAGGATGCTTGGGCTGTCTGAATTTAAATTATTTCCCCAAGATTATACATGGTAAGTGATAGAAATGGGAAGTAAATCTTAAAGTATTCTGCCCTTTTATCAGTGCCATGCTGTCTTTCACTTGGGAATTTCCAAGACTGAAAAGAAGAAGGAGCTGTCATCTTGACTTGCCTAAACTATGGTAAAATCTCCTTGACTTGTATCTCCCCTTGCAGCCTCTCCTACCCAGTGGTGATTTCTAAAGTAGGAGCAATGAATTCACTGCTGATTTGGGATGCTTCAAACATCTTAGCTCAGGAAGAAAGCTCTTAAAAATCAGCCACATATATATGTGTTAATATACGATATTTGTTTTTCTCTTTCTGATTCACTTCACTCTGTATAACAGAATCTAGGTTCATCCATCTGAGTTCAACTGACTCAAATTTGTTCCTTTTTATGGCTGAGTAATATAAATATACATGGAATCTAGAAAAATGGTACTGATGAACCTATTTTCAGGGCAGGAATAGAGATGCAGACATGGAGAATGAATTTGTGGACACAGTTGGGGAAAGAGTGGATGGGGCAAACTGAGAGAGTAACACTGGCATATGTATACATTGAAAGTGAAAGTGAAAGTCGCTCAGTGGTGTCTCACTCTTTGTGACCCCATTATACAGTCCATGTATTCTCCAGACCAGAACACTGGAGTGGGTAGCCATTCCCTTCTCCAGGGGATCTTCCCAACCCAGGGATCGAACCTAGGACTCCCTCATTGCAGGCAGATTCTTTACCAGCTGAGCCACAAGACATATATAAAATAGATATCTAGTTGGAAGCTGCTGTATAACATAAAAAGCACAGCATATATATATATATATATATATATATATATATATACATATATATATATATATACGCCCACACACACACACTTAAGGCTGATTAATGTTGTTGTATGGCAGAAACAATACAACATTGCAAAAGAATTATCTTCCAATTAAAAATAAAAAAACAATCACAGCCAAACCTCATTTGCAGTAATAATAATAATAGTAATTACTTACATATATTTCCATTCATTATGTGGCAGGCACTATGTCAAATATTATATGTATATATTATCTCGTTTATTCTAACCAGAAAGCTTATGAAGCTGCTGATATTATTATATCCTTCTTCCAACAGAGGGAATAGGGAAAGCTGCAAGATCAAGTTACCATTTCAGGATGCCTTATCTTCTCTCTCACTAGGTTCATTTCCTTTTCATTAAAAAGGTCAAAAATAGAAGGGTTGGGGGTATACTGCATCTGAATGTAAAGAAAACTGTTTTCAAGTGAAAAGTGGAAGGACTGTAGCAGTGGCACATCTTGGAATTTGAAGTTGAGGCAGGAGGTATATGAATCCCCCAGAGTGAAACAACTGGAGATTCATTCCCTATGGACTTAACCTCCAAAATATCAGTAGCAGGACAATTGAGAGAGGATACTGGGCCCTGCCCAGATAGAAGATAAGAGACCACATATTTTTCATTCTCAAAGTCAGGAGACCTCTCCTACTACATATGTGCAGAAAGGTTCCTTGGAGTTCAAAAGAGGAGTGATGCTATGTGATCCTCTACCCACGGGCCTGGCTAAGAAATACATGCACGCACACACACACCCACAGGAGGATCCTGAAATATACCAAATATGGACTTACAGGCAAATTAAAATGATTGGCCAAAGGAAACCCAGAAGAAATGCCCCATACAAGTAATTCAAACTACCATATGGGCATAACTAAGCAATTCTGAGTCTGCCCATGTGTCTGTCTACATGTACTGTACTTTTTTCCCCTTCTTAATAAATACTTTACTTGTTTACTACTTTCCATCTTTGTGGAATTTCTGCAAAGATGAAGAGCCACGGTCTTGTTACTGACCATTGGTCTAGTGCTTAGGATTCCGTGCTCTCACTGCTGCGACCCAACTTCAGTCCCTGGCAAGGGGCCGAAGCCCTGCTTCAAGTGCTGCAGGCTGAAGCCACTGGAGATCAAACTGTTTTATAAATTTTGCTTACGATCAAAGAGAAAACTTAGAAAGTTTCAGATTACAAAGAAAATTGCTATTCTCAAAATCCAAGAATGAGACACAATGGGTACAAGATGACCATAACCTTGATATATTGGTATAGAACTCAAATTAGTTTACATAACTACATCCAACTAAATCCTGATTACACAAAATGTTTCTGAAATATTCTAAATAAGTAAAAGTAAAAATAGAGGGGCGATTAAGAGATGAAAGAAAAGAAAAATTGGAAATATAATGGGATATGGCTCAAATTAATTTACATAAGTAGATCCAACTGTATACTGTTTATATGAAACACTTCTGAAACATCAGTTCAGTTCATTTGCTCAGTCATTTCCTACTCTTTGCGACCCCATGGACTGCAGCACACCAGGCTTCCCTGTCTATCACCAACTCCTGGAGCTTGCTCAAACTCATGTCCATCGAGTTGGTGATGCCATCCAACCATCTCATCCTCTGTTGACCTCTTCTCCTTCTGCCTTCAATCTTTCTCAGATTAGGGTATTTTCCAATGAGTCTGTTCTTTGCATCAGGTGGCCAAAGTATTGGAATTTCAGCTTCAGCCTCAGTCCTTCCAGTGAATATTCAGGACTGATTTCCTTTTGAATGGACTGGTTGAATCTCCTTGCAGTCCAAGGGACTTTCAACACCACAGTTTAAAAGCATCAATTTTTTGGCGTTCAGCTTTGTTTATAGTCTAACTCTCACATCCATAGATGACTACTGGAAAAACCATAGCTTTGACTAGATGGACCTTTGTTGGCAAAGTGATGTCTCTGCTTTTTAATATGCTGTCTAGATTGGTCATAGCTTTCCTTCCAAGGAGCAAGCATCTTTTAATTTCATAGCTGCAATCACCATCTGCAGTGATTTTGGACCCCAAGAAAATAAAGCCTGTCAGTGTTTCCATTGTTTCCCCATCTATTTGCCATGAAGTGATGGGACTGGATGCCATCATCTTAGTTTTCTGAATGTTGAGCTTTAAGCCAACTTTTTTGCTCTCCTCTGAAATTTTGTGAAACAGTGAACATTTAAAAAAAATAAAGCAAAAAAAAAAGAAAACAATCAGCAAATGAATACTGGGGAAAAGGAGAAACTGAAGTATAAATATCAAACTGCTTTGATACAGCCAAGAGAGAGACTTGGTACTTAAACCATAACTGACTTTTGTCTTGAATGATGGAACATGTTTGTAACTAGAGGAACACTGTCTTTATAAAGCTGTATAGTCTTTTTGCAACTAGAGGAGGAAAAATAAGAAATCTTAAAAGGAGAGCAGAGCAGTTTATCTTTTGTATAAGTTAGGACCAGATAGTCTCAGAGCTGGTGTTGGCGGTCTGAGCTAGAAAGAGATCCTTTTAATTATATGAGGGTAGTTAAAAAAAAATTGCTTGTTGTTTATAGCTTCTAAAAGGGATGTTTAAATTTTTACTTATTTCTATTTGAGCCATGTAAATGAGCTCACTCAGCTCCAGGCTCTCTGTAAAATACAGCACAGACACTTGTGTACATGCTGCTGGATGTGCAGGGCTCCAAGTGTGTGGCTGTGTGTATGTGTGTTTACTTTGGGTGTTTTGAGTGACTATTGGTCAAATTTTGACTTATCCAAACACCTCCTAAGTTTCTCAAGATTTTGTCCTTTTTCTCTTGGGCTAATAATAGCAATAATAAATTGCAACTATAAACTATTATCCTCAGATATGTTACATGAATATATCTGTGCACATTTCTTAGGTATATAACTTTCATGTGATTGTTAGAAATTGGCTATGGAATGCATGTAATTCATGAGAAATTTCTATCCAAATTTGTGATGTTGTTCTTAGAATAAAGCAGAGAGAATGCAACCATTACACATAAATACAACCATTATGCATACAAATGTTGTAAGATAGAGTTAACCTTACCATGCCCAGTAATTTCTGCCTGGAGAAATTACTAGAGTTTAATTGTTCTCCACAACTTTGGATCAGATACCTAGGTTTGAGGAAAGCCCCTGTGCCTACATCCACACCTCCACAAACTGAGTCTTTTTCATTTAAATCATTAATAATCTCAAGAAATAGGAAAATACCATAGAATCACAATAAGTGATAAAGGGCATTCTGAGTTATAGATACCAGACATACAGACATAGAGGATGCTTAAGTTGCTATTCTCCAATTTTAACCAAGAATAAATATAGAAGCACAAAAATTCACTAGTCTGGATACTAAAGAATGTTTTTTCCCCCACCAGTGGTCATAAAATTCTTAGTTGATTTAAACTCAAGTAGACAAATAGTCAATCAAACAAATTAAGAGAAACAAAATAGATTCTCTACCATTTCTCATCCAAAAGATGAAAGATCTCAATAAACCTTTAGTCTATTTACAATGATTAGCCAATAATAAGACCATAAAACAAATTATTAATCATTGTGGTCATCAGTGAGAAATAATAACTTATCTGTCTTTAACAAACCAAAAATACACCATAACAGAAAACAAAATTATTGGAGAGGAGAAATCAAATTTTAGAAAAATCAGCCAAGTTCCACTATGATTTGGAATCACCGGAAAGAGACTTGCCCACTTCTCTGGTAGGGAAGTTTATCCAGTTCTGTCAGGTAAATCCATTGAGTATCTCTGAGGAAAACTTCTAAAATTAGATAAAATTATGATATTTAAGCTTAGTACAAAAATAGGAAAATAATTCAATAAAAGGTGAAACAGCCTCAAGTTTATAGAGTATATAGTATAATTTAATATATATTAACAGAGCTATTTGGAGAAGGAAATGGCAACCCACTGCAGCATTCTGGCCTGGAGAATCCCAGGGACAGAGGACCCTGGTGGGCTGCCGTCTATGGGGTTGCGCAGAGTTGGACACGACTGAAGGGACTTAGCAGCAGTATCAACAGAGATATTACAGATCAGTGGAAGAAATAAGAATTATTCAATAAAAGGCCCAGAGATTTAGTTATTTAGAAAGAAAATAAAATTAAGTCATAGTCTTATACTATCTAGCACAATCCAGTTCAAATATATCAACTGACAAAATTAAAAAAAAAAATCAATCAGACAAAAAACAATCTGATTGTTTTTACACTGGGGGAAGAGTTTATAATATAGCTGTTTTTTTTTTTTTTTTTTAACTCAGATAAGAAAGCTTGATTCTATGGTACTCTTGGTCTGTGACATATTCTTGTCTTTGGTAACTTCTAAGCTCTCATTTTATTCCATTTTTTTTTGTTTGTTTGTGCTAATGATCATGTCTCATATTCCTTCCCACCCAGAAAATAGTTTTATGTTTTCAAATATTGGTAGTTTCCATTTATATGTTCATATGTATACATGTTTTTTAGTCTTCATGGATGCCTTTGTTATATATCTCATTATTTTGTTTTCTTTACTCAGTATCATGTTTCTAAAATTCTGCCTGTTGCCATGTGTACTATTATGACATTGCTTCAAACTGCTTGCATGATACTCCATGTTGGGTGGGCATGGAGTGATTTTGTGTTTTGTTTTTGGTTTAATAAAGGAGAATAAGTTATTGTTCCCCATTGGTGGAAGCAATGATTGAAGATTTGATTTTATGCTCTGATTATTTGATGAGCACTGTAAATGGATCAATGGTTTATAGATATCTTTCATCTCTTGAACGAGAGATAAACAAGAATTTTTGTTATTGATTACTTTGACTGCCTACTAGTCTGTTTGAATTCAGTAGACCCTTTGAAGTGCTACTGACTGCATTTCAATTATATCCAACTTCTGAAACACAGTTACACCTAAATGACTTCATAGATGGTCCTCTGTGCACTTGCACGAATGTTTCTTTGGCATATATACCCAGGAGTATATGGTTGTAGGGAAGGCTTATGTTTAATTTGAATAGATGGTGTCAGTTTGTACTATAGAATGATTCAGTTCAGTTCAGTCGCTCAATCGTGTCCGACTCTTTGTGACCCCATGAATCGCAGCATGCCAGGCCTCCCTTTCCATCACCAACTCTCAGAGTTCACTCAGACTGACGTTCATTGAGTTGGTGATGCCATCCAACCATCTCATCCTCTGTTGTCCCCTTCTCCACCTGTCTCCAATCCCTCCCAGCATCAGAGCCTTTTCCAATGAGTCAACTCATCACATGAGGTGGCCAAAGTACTGGAGTTTCAGCTTTAGCATCATTCCTTCCAAAGAAATCCCAGGACTGATCTCCTTCAGAATGGACTGGTTGGATCTCCTTGCAGTCCAAGGGACTCTCAAGAGTCTTCTCCAACACCAAAGAATGATTACAATTATCCAAATGAATTTGATAGCCTTACAAATGGTATAAATAGACTAGCAATCTTTACCTAAGTGAGGCTACAGGAATAGAAGCAAGTTATTAGATTTTAGTTAATCTCAGTTGGTAAAAGGGGTGAATTCTCTTGTCTATCACTATAACGATGCTGCATTATTAACCACCCTAAAATCAATGGCATACAAGCCAAGGCCTTTCTTTCCTTATGCACAGGTTTGTCTGGGGCTGCTCTGCTTGAGTCTACCCATCACTTGGATTTGCTTCCAGATTCTGGGTTACATTCTGATCAGTTTTAGTCATCTCTCCCCTTTCTTTGGATCCACAGTTACCTGAGGCAAGTTATTGGTGGATGATAATTCTGAGTAGGAGAACAAAGAGGATCATTAAGGCTTTAGCTTGGAACAGACTGTTAGGTAGGAAGACAGGCATGAGCAATGAGGGGTGGCCTGGCTGAAAGGGATCCAGGTGATCCCTAAACTCTCTAAACTGATCTTTAAACTCCATTCCAGACACACCCAGGAGACCTCACAGATATGCTACAGAATAACCACAGAAAATTTTCAACTCTTGCACCCCAGGCACACAGTGCATACAAAATAACCATAGGGGCTTCTCCAAGTGACCTTAGGTAGTTAGGTAGTTAGGAGTCTATTAAGGACTCATGAATATTCTACATCTAATTATAGAAGACTGAATTATCGGAAGACAAACAGTACAGCCTGCTGTTAAAACTTGCAATTGTCAACTGGCCTTGAGTGTATGCCTATTTGCATTCCCTTTCATTGACTGGTGGTGGATAGAAGCCTTACTTTGCACCAGGCATAACCAAAAAGAGATGACTGGAAGTATAAATAGGGGAAACCAAGAGGACTTGACAAGAAGAACAAGAAGGGCTTCTTTGCAGCTAAGTTTGTTCCCATACCTTAGGAATCTCTGTCTAATAAAAAATCTGTTTGAGCTGAACTGAGGTATAACTTATATATTCAGTGCTCTTTAGTCAATTGCTCCAAGTTTTTGTTGTGAGGAGATAAAGACCAAGGCAAAGAAATAAACTGACATGACAGATCCTTATTTTTGTAACTAAGATGTATAAGGGGTTGGAGACCATAATAAAAATTAGACCTGGCAGAATAAATGCCCTTTAATTCAAATTTTCTTTTTAAGTAGAAATACTTAACAGACTTTTTTCTGTCCCCTTACAGCATTCCACATTTCTTTGAGAGTTACGGGCATTAGGCCTAAATGAGTCCCTTGGCTTGTGGGGCTCAGTTGTCACTGAGTTTGAGCAGCACTGTGAAAATTATCCTAGCTTT
The DNA here is from genome assembly GCF_002263795.3 of Bos taurus. Lineage (NCBI taxonomy): Eukaryota > Metazoa > Chordata > Mammalia > Artiodactyla > Bovidae > Bos > Bos taurus. Next base: position 11,678,281 of record NC_037355.1, on the reverse strand, counting down.
TTTCTTTTACCTCTGGATTATGTTCCTATTAACTGAATTAAGCAGAATGAAATGTAAAATAATTGAATGACTATGCCTTAATTAAAAAGAAAGAAAAAAGAGCACTTACTTTCTCATTGTTCTTCATTTGGAAAAAGCAATTAGTTAAATTTTAGAATACTTCTAGTTTAATCAGAACTACAATGATATTAATTTATTTAATCCTAAAAGCATGGGCCTGGTAAGATTAATTCATTTTTTAAACATCAGATTCATTCATCAGTATATGCAAATGATGTCACATATAACACTATCTTTCGCATTCATGCCTGTTCACATTTTCTGTATGCAAATAGATCTGCTCTTCATTGTAAGTGTATTTAATCACTACATAAGCAACACTTTACTACTGACAGCTGAACAAATGAGATCTCAATGCTATGTTCAAAAGACATCTTGATTAAAAACATTTAATGACTTTATATATATATATATATATATACTTTCTTGAATGCGTGCCTGAATGATTCTTACAAATTCAAGTTTCTTCTATTTTAAGAAGGGCAAAATTGATGGAGTTAGTGAGGCATTTTGAGAGAAACATAATTGTAACAAGACCCCCAGACTCTTTGTCACCTCAGCATTCCAAACAGAAGTATCTAAAACTTAAAACATCCTTATCCTTTAACCCTAAATTTAAAAATATCCTCAGGAGATTTCCCTGGTAGTCCAGTGACTAAGACTCCACACACCCAATGCAAGGGGTCTAGGTTTTATCCCTGGTCAGGGTACTACATCCCACATTTCCCAACCAAGTGTTCCCATGCAGCAACTAAAGATTCCTCATGCCTCAAGGAAGACCCATGGCAGCAAAAAAAAAAAAAAAAAAAAGAAACACTTGGTATGGTGGTTGATCTAAGTTATCAGATTCTTATCAGCGATCAGAACTTAAAAATATTTTCTGAATACAAAAAAACCTCTGACTGGTAGAGCTATGTTCAGCAGGACACTCCCTTGCTTGGTTTACATTGCTGGCCCTACCCCAAACCAGGTATCTGCTCTTTCATCCCATTTCTGAAATGGGGCCAAAGTCTCTCCTAAAGTGTTCAGTAATCCATACTAGAAACTCATGAAAGACACATTTACACTCATGGCTGATTCATGTCAATGTATGGCAAAAACCACCACAATATTGTAAAATAATTAGCCTCCAATTAAAAGGAAAAAAAAAAAAAAAAGAAGAAGACTGAATGGTGCTTTCTTCATGTGTTCTATCTCTGTCCTCAGAAACAGAATCATAGCTAAAACTGCTGTGGACTCTGTAGGAAATTTTCCCAACTAGCAACTAATATTCTCAAAGGAATGCTTTTAAGCCCAATTTTACTGCTAGTATTTTCACTTCTAGCAGTGTTCATTACAAAATTAACAGTGACAATTATTTGCATATTTTTTCATTATTTCCTTCCAGTAATTCAGTCACTGCCTGCAATGCAGGAGACCTGGGTTCGATCCCTGGATTGGGAAGATCCCCTAGAGGAGGGCATGGCAACCCACTTCAGAATTCTTGCATGGAAAATCCCCATGGACAGAGGAGCCTGGCGGGCTATAGACCACAGGGTCACAAACAGTTGGCCACAACTGAGCAACTAAGCACAGCACAGCTCAGTCACACCCCCCTGACAGAGCTTGACTCTAAGTTCCTGACCTTTACAGAGAGATGTGTGCACAGTGGGCGCAATGAAGGTCAGACTTTTCATCTAACAGATGGAAGATACTATCAGTCTTACCTTCAAGGTCCATGGAATCAAACAACTCGTTACCAGAGGTGGTGATCAAATTGATAACATGGTCTTTAATGGATTTTATCTCCTTCTCACTTTCATTTTCCTGTTCTTAATTCCTCCTCCTTGTGATGGGCTCTAGAATTAATCATCCACATTTAATTTTTTATCTCAAGCTCTACTTTTGTGAGAACTCAAACTAAACCCGTACCTTCACTTCCCCTTATTTCCCTTCTGTTGATTTGTCTGGTTATCTTTCTATTTACTCATTTGTCTTAGAGACATTGTGTTTAGATGAAAATCATGGCATTGAGAGAAATAATAGGTCCATGCATTAGTAGTATGTAATGCTAATAAATGTCAAAATACAAACACTTTTAATATTATAAGTGTGCTTTTCCAGGGTTTTTCTTCAGAATATTAAATATTTATGCATCTATAGAATATTTTTACAAAAAAATGGGATCCTACTATCTTATATCCACACATATGTATATAGAGAGAGATTCTGCTTTTCAACTAATCTTAACATGGTATTTATTTCAATAACTCTAGATATAAAATCAGAGAATGCAATGGCAACCCACTCCAGTACTCTTGCCTGGAAAATCCCATGGATGGAGGAGCCTGGTAGGCTGAATTTAGAAAAGGCAGAGGAACCAGAGATCAAATTACCAATTTCAACATCATTGAATGGGTCATTGAAAAAGCAAGAGAGCTCCAGGAAAACATCTACTTCTGCTTTATTGATCATGCCAAAGTCTTTGACTGTGTAGATCACAAAAAAAAACCTGTGGAAATTCTTAAAGAGAAGGAAATACCAGACCGCCTTACCTGCCTCCTGAGAAATCTATATGCAGGTCAAGATGCAACAGTTAGAACTGGACATGGAACAACGGACTGGTTCCAAATCAGGAAAGGCGTATGTTCAAGGCTGTATATTGTCACTCTGTTTATGTAACTTAAGTGAAAGGAAGTGAACGTGATGTCGCTCAGTCGTGTCCGACTCTTTGTGACCCCATGGACTGTAGCCTACCAGGCTTCTCTGTCCATGGGATTCTCCAGGCAAGAATACTGGAGTGGGTTACCATTTCCTTCTCCAGGGGATCTTCCCGATCAAGCCCAGGATCTCCTGCATTGGAGGCAGACGCTTTAACCTCTGAGCCACCGGGGATGCACAGAAAATCATGTGAAATGCTGGGCTGGATGAAGTACAAGCTGGAAACAAGTTTTCCAGGAGAAATATCAGTAACCTCAGATATGCAGATGACACCACCCTTATGGAAGAAAGTGAAGAAGAGTTAAAGAGCCTTTTGATGAAAATGAAAGAGGAGAGTGAAAAAGTTGGCTTAAAGCTCAGCATTCAGAAAATGAAGATCATGGCAACCAGTCCCATCATTTCATGGCAAATAGATGGGGAAACAATGGAAACAGTGACAGACTTTTTTTTTCTTGGGCTCCAAAATCACTGCAGATGGTGACTGCAGCCCTGAAATTCAAAGATGCTTGCTCATTGGAAGGAAAGCTATGACCAACCTAGACAGCATATTAAAAAGCAGAGACTACTTTGCCAAAAAAGGTCCATCTGGTCAAAGCTATGTTTTTTCCAGTAGTCATGTATGGATGTGAGAGTTAGACTATAAGCAAAGCTGAGTGCCAAAAAATTGATGCTTTTGAACTATGATGTTGGAAAAGACTCTTCAGAGTCCCTTGGACTGCAAGGAGATCCAACAAGTCCATCCTAGAGGAAATCAGTCCTGAATATTCATTGGGAGGACTGATGCTAAGGCTAAAACTCCAGTACTTTGGCCACGTGATGCAAATAACAGACTCCTTGGAAAAGACCCTGATGCTGAGAAAGATTGAAGGCAGGAGGAGAAGGGGACGACAGAGGATGAGATGGATGGATGGCATTATCAACTTGATGGACATGAGTTTGAACAAGCTCCAGGAGTTGGTGATGGACAGGGAAGCCTGGTGTGCTGCAGTCCATGGGGTCGCAAAGAGTTGGACATGACTGAGCGACTGAACTGACTAACTGATCTTAGTTGTGGCACTTGGGATTTCATTGTCATGTATGGGAACTGTTTAGTTGAGATATGGGGAATCTTTAGTTACAGTATGTGTGATCTTGTTCCCCCATTAGGAATTGAAGCCAGGTCCCCTGCATTTGGAACGTGGAGTCTAAGCCACTAAACCACGAGGGAAGTCCTCCTTGCAGTACTTTAGATATTTTATTTTCTTTCAAACTTCAAAAACTTTGGAATGTATTTGGTTGTAGTTTTAAAATGGATATCTCTTTTTAAGATGAATTTATAATCATTTTTTCTTCAAGCTTACATTATCCAAAAGACTCTTATAGTTAACCATAGAATTTTCTTGAAGCAAATGTATGTCTTCTGTCACATATTGGTTCAAATCACAGTAATCAAACACCCCCAAACATTACCAAGTCTCTTTCTCTGACCCAATATATGCTTCTCTCTGCTCCTCACTCCTAAAAGACATCTCAATAATTTTGTAAAATCTTTACAACGTGCTCAGTCCATGACAGTTTCCCCAAATTAATATTTTTTATTAATATTAATAAAAATAATACATTTATTAGTCAGCTGTGAAAGTGACAAGCTAGAGAACAGAAATTAATATCTATTTGGTATTCTTTGGCCGTATGTGATTTGGTAAAATTGTTTAGTAATTTTTTAATAATATTTCAAAAATAAAACCAAAGAACTTACCCATTGGTTAAACTTAGACTGCATAAAATTGGCACAGTGAAACAAACAAAATCATTCAGAAAGGGTACATCATCAAAATAATATAATTTGTATAGTCAGTTTCCACGAGGAGGATTAGATTCTCCCTAAAGCAAAGATACTTTGTTGATCTTGAGAAACACAAAATACTTTTGCTTGTAGAAGCTTGAAGTCTGGCAGATGGTCACAAAATATTACCAGAAATATGAAATAAACATTGTCAAATGCATTCCATATTTTACAGGCAGCTCAACCAAAGTAGCTTACAAAAATCTAGGGTCATTAAACTATATAACTAAAAATGTTATTATTTTGATGACAGTAGTAAGAATGCAGTTATTTCCCCCTTCAATTTTGTTTTCTAATTTTAAATACATTTTACATAAACTCTCAAATTACCTGGGAGATAAAATTAGCTTTCATATTATAAATATGAAAAAAGAAGTGATTACTCTTTTCCTGAAGAATTATTGTCTGTGATGAATGACAAGATGCTGGCATAGAATGCAGTCACATTATACATACCTATCCCTTCTCACATAAGGTTTAGATCCTAATTAATTCGGTGAGGTGGAAGAAGGAGGATTGATGTTAGGAACCAAAAAAGTGATTAATTTGTCACACTGATCTGAGGATTCGTCATTTCATTTTGGTGGGGAATCCTCAGCCATGAAGCAATGATTAGCAGAACCTGTAGCAAAGCCTAGATTCAAACTTAGGAGTGGCTCAAGAAAGACAGTGAGTCTTGAGTCCTAGGAAGCTAGTGAGACTCATGAAGAGCTGCCAATGCCACATCCAAGAAGATCAGGACCAGAAAAATATAAACCGTTTGGCCTAACTGCACAGTTTTGGCCAGGAATCATCCTAGTCCTTTGGTAAAAGGTACTCTTGTACACTGTCTTGTCCGAAGAATGGCCACACATCTCCCTGGTCTGAGCTTTGGCACCATGTTGTGTATTTTTGAGAAAGGAAGGGCTTGGAGCCATAAACAGAAGAGGCATCTGAGATAGAGCTGGACTGCCAGGTACTCAGTGATAAAGAATCTGCCTACCCATGCAGGAGACATGGGTTTCATCCCTGAGTTGGGAAAGACCCATGCAGGAGGAAATGGCAATCCACTCCAGTATTCTTGTCTGGGAAATCCCATAGACAGAGAAGCCTAGAGGCTACAGTTCAGGGGGTCATAAAGAGTTTGGACAGGATTGAGCAACTGAGCATGCATACACACATGCTGTAGAAAACTGCTTTTGCTCATGAGCACAGGGGTGCTTTGTGGGGTGCATGAGGACAATGTACTCTAAAATAATACCTTTCTTTTATCATTTATCTTCCTGAAGAATATAAATATCCACTTTAAGGTAAGATGTAGTATTTGCCAAAATTGTAAACCACACTGAAGAGTCAATTCTGGGGTTTAGCAAAACTTCTCCCCTCCCCCATCTAATCTAGTATCTAGTTGTCTAAACTTTTGTTATGTGGTTTAGCATCTATGTTAAGACTAGAATGAGAAAAAATGTAGAGGAAAAAAAAAAAGCAGAGGAGTATAGAAAGAGGAATGAGGGGCTGTATTTCATTGCTAAGACTTAAATTGCAAGTAGGAGGGATTATCTTGGAAGACACAAAATATCTCAAATTATTAAAATTTGATTCTTGTGCCCTAATGATGTACATCACCTGCCTAGCTCTAAATTGCTGTTCTCTTCACTACAAGCCAGTCTGCAGCTCTTCCATTGACTGCAGCATTTGCCAAACCTGTTCTATTCATTCCCTGATGTCAGTTTGCTATGAAAACAAGACACTAGATGTGGTAGTGAACTGATGCAGGTTCTGATGTAAGAGATGCCCTCAACCTGTACGGTGTTCAGGAATACACGCAGTACCAGCCCTCTCCACACAGAATAGTGGTACCCATTCTCTTCTCAAACCAGTCCTGGAGCCACCACTGATATTGTTGGTATCTCCATTTATATCTTATACAAGGAAACAAACAAGAAACATATGGACTTGTCCAAAAGATAGTGCATTTCAAGGTGGAGCCCCTTACATGACAGAGTAATAAGAGGTACTTCACTAACCCTATCCACATTGACTCTTACAGGGCAGAAGAAGCACTTTGGCTGAATCAAAACCCATAACTCTTAGGAAGAACATAATGCTTCTGATGATGTCAGTTATTCAAGACAGGATTGAAAACTATGAATGACTGCTAGCATTTTCTCAATAAAATGCTAAATAACCCAAGGATATCATTTTAACAAGCAGAGAGGAGGTGATTGTGAGCCTCACACTTGATAAGGAAAGCCAAGGTGACAATGGTTTTATTACTGATGGTTAACACTGACAGCTTTCCAGGGAAATGTTTTGACTGACTGCATCACCAAGCTCATTAATGAATTTGAAATTGAGGTTAATTCTAAATAAGACTGCAACTGAGAGGAGGAAAGTCAAGTTCCAATAACCAGCTCCCTTTCAGCAGAAGTCTAAATGTCAGAGGACCATGCAGATATAACAACGGCTGCCTCTTATTTCTTATCAAATGTTGGCAAGGAAGCAATTATGGACATGTACAGACAAATAGACCATGATTCCTGCCTGCCCAACACTTGGGAGAGTGGTTGCAGAATCCCGAGATAACTGAAATTGACTCTGTTGATAGATAAATAGGCCTCTGCTGCTGCTGCTGCTGCTGCTGCTGCTAAGTTGCTTCAATCGTGTCTGACTCTGTGCGACCCCATAGACGGCCTCCTACCAGGCTCCTCTACCCTGAGATTCTCCAGATAAGAACACTGGAGTGGGCTGCCATTTCCTTCTCCAATAAATAGGCCGCTAGAAGAGAATATCCAGGGGCAGGCAGCCTCTTCATACCAAACACCATGCTTGATGTCTTCTGATTAGAAAGCTCCTTATATAACCTTTATAATGCTGCTTCCACTTGAGGACACTCCTCCAACCCTATCTGCTCCTCACCCATGGATTCCAGATCTGGGCTCCAACAAAGTTGGGCTTACTTTTGAAAATGGGCTTCCCTGGTGGCTCAGATGGTAAAAAATCTGCCTGCAATGCAGGAGACCTGGGTTTGATCCCTGGGTAAGAAAGATCCCCTATAAAGAAGGGAATTGAAACCCACTTCAGTATTCTTGCTTGGGAAATCCTGTGGACAGAAGAGCTTGGTGGGCTACAGTCCATAGGATCGCAAAGAGTTGGATACAACTTAGCGACTAAACGAAAACAACAACAACCTGTACTGTGTCCCATAACCCAGTTCACACTCAGGTCTTAAGAGACTTTGGACTTCTGCAACAATAATCCCATGGGTTGTGCCTCATTATACCTGACATTGTTTTGTTTTATAGAAGGAGATTAATTGGTTGCCAGATCACTGATCACAAGATAAATGAAGACATAATGAAAATAGCAAAAAAACCCAAGAAACTCAAGATTGTATTGCCATACTTTATCTCAGTGGACTTCTGTGATATCCTCATGTCAAAAAAATGTTAATTTATGTCTGTAGATTCTAAGTGCAAGCTATTAATTTGTTTTTGTGGTTTCTAGATAAACAGAGATGAGGTGGGGGAAAATAAGGTAACTACCAGAGAGTAAGCAAAAGGGATTGGACCAGGAGGCTAAGCGAGTTTCACTTTATTTGCCAACTTCATTTCATTTTTAGGGATTTCCTGAAGCACTAGGCAGCCAAGGAGTGTGAGGCTGTATCCAGACTAAGTCAAAAAGAGGCAAAGGCTGACTAGTGATGTTGTCAAGGGAGAAAGTTGGGTCAGGGAGAAAGTAGAGAAGGAAGAGTTAGGAGCAAAACTTGGATCCTGTGTTTACTATCCCTTGATGAATAAAGTGGTATTGCGTGTTAAGGACTAGAGACCCTAACTGCACTAATAAATCATAAATAGCTCACTCATAAAATATTTTGAATCTTACTGAATAAGGACATACCTGCTGCTTTTGCAGACTGAGCTACATAACTACTTAAGACCTGAGCTGAATTCACAGAAACCGACATAGCATCATATGGAAACAAATTCATTTAATAGGCTTCCAGTAGAAAATATTGTTTGTAATGTGATGCATTGTTTGAAAGAGGAAATCTTTTAATCTATACTTGATTTCTGATGTCAACAATAAATTTTTAAAGAATGACAAATAACTCCATTTGAAATCAAAAGCAAAGGCAACAAAAGCAAAATAAACAGTGTAACTACATCAAACTAAAAAGCTTCTTCACAGCATATTAAAATAGAATATTATTTTACTTTTAGGTGTATGACAAAAAGGTTCAATATTTGTATATATTGCAATATCATCATACAGTAAGTTTAGTTGACATCTGTTACCATATATAGCTACAGAATTTTTTTTTTCTTATAATGAGAAACTTTAAGATCTATTCTTTCAGCAACTTTCAAATTTGTAATACAATATTATTAGCTATACATTGGTATGAGTATAGTCTCCATGCTATACATTATATCCCATGGTTTTTTTTTTTTTAATCTTATCACTGGAAGACTGGAAGTTTATACCTTTGGTTCCCTTCACCTGTTCTGCCCACCTCCCATCTGTGCCTCTGGTAGTGACTACCTTATTCTCTGTATTTATGTGTTTGTTCATTTTTTTTTTTTTAGATTTCATATATGAGATCATATGTCATTTGTCTTTCTCTGTCTACCTTATTTCACTTAAAAGAATGCTTTCAAGGTCCACCCATCTTTTCACAAATGTCAAGATTACATTCATTTTTATGGCTGAATAACATCCCACAATAAATCTATAAAAACAAACAAAAAAAGTCAGTCGTGTCCAACTGTTTGTGACCCCTTGGGCTATACATTCCATGAAATTTTTTAGGCCAGAATACTGGAGTGGGTAGCCTTTTCCTTCTCCAGAGGATCTTCGCAACCCAGGGATCTACAATAAATCTATATTGATAGATAAATACAAAGACAAACAGATAGATAGCTTGTTATCCATTCTGGACACTTAGGTTGTTGTTGTTGTTTGGCTACTGTAAATAATGCTGCAATGGACCTGGGGTGCATATAACTTCAAGTTAGTATCTTTATTTTCTTCAGATAAATATTAGAAGCAAAATGGTTGGATCATATGTTAGTTTTATTTTTAATTTTTTGAGGAACTTCCTATTTCCATAATGCCTACACTAATTTACATTCCCACCAATGGTGCACAAATTTTCCTTTTCTCCACATTCTCACCAAAACTTATTATTTTTTGTCTTTTTGATAATACCCATTCTAGAAGACAATAGCACCCCACTCCAGTACTCTTGCCTGGAAAATCCCATGGACAGAGGAGCCTGGAAGGCTGCAGTTCATGGGGCCACTGAGGATCGGACATGGCTGAGGGACTTCACTTTAACTTTTCACTTTTCACTTTCATGCATTGGAGAAGGAAATGGGAATCCACTCCAGTGTTCTTGCCTGGAGAATCCCAGGGACGGGGAAGCCTGGTGGACTGCTGTCTATGGGGTCACACAGAGTCAGACACGACTGAAGCGACTTAGCAGCAGCAGCAGGTGTGAGGTGATATCTCACTGTGGTTTTGATTTGCATTTCATTTTATAATTAATGATATTGAGTACCTTTTCATGTACCTATTGTCCATCTGCATATCTTTTTTGGGAAGAATGTCTATACAGATTTTCTGCCCATTTTTTAAAAATAAAATTGTTTTGTTTTAATATTGAGTTATATACACTCTTTATATATTTTAGATATAAAACATAAAATATATGATTTGCAAATATTTTTTTCTCCCGTTCAGTCTTTTGCCTTTTTCATTTTCATTGATGGTTTTCTCCCTTTTTCAGTCTTTTTCATTTCATTGATCGTTTCCTTTACTATGCAGAAGTTTTTTTAGTTTCATGTAGTTACACTGTTTATTTTTGCTTTTGTTGCCTTTACACTTGGTGTCAAATACAAAAAGTCATCACCAGGATTAATATCAAGGAGATTACTGTCTATATTTTCTTCTAGGAGATTTATAGCTTCAGGGTTACATTCAAATGTTTAATTCACTATGAATTATCTTTTGTATATGATGTTAGATAGCAGTCCAGTTTGATTCTTTTGCATGTGACTGTCTAATTTTCCTAACATTGTTTAGTGAAGAGACTGTCCCTTCTCGATTATATATTCACGGCTCCTTTGTCATAATTGGCCAAATATATGTGGGATGAACTTTCTATTATGTGATACAGGGTGCTCTTTATTGGAATACTTGATTAGAAGTCAAGTATCCTGGCAACACCTCCTGCTCTGGGCCATTAATTAGCTCTGTGACCCAGCACAAGTCAAACTTTAATTCTTTAATTACCTCCAGTGAAAAATTAGGGGATTAGGCAATTAAACAATAAGTTCTTATTCAGCTTAAAATCTATAGAATTATAAGTTCAGAGAAATTCATATTCTATAACAAATGAAAAATTTTTTACGGTAATGGTTTTAATACATTGATAGATCTGTAATGTTTATAACACTGTAATTCACTAGCCATATGTTCTGAATACAGTTTTTCCTGGGTGGAGGTGGGGGTGGGAGGTAATACAGGCTATTAGTATGTGAAAAAGATGCATGATCTTCCTTGTCAACAAGAAAGAATTGCAAATTAACATTTATTTATTTTAATTGGCACGCCTCCCAGGCATATATTTATCATTTCTAATTTGAATTAGTTTTTTAAATCTGATTTTTGACACCAACCAACCAAATTGAAACATTTTGAGAGCAATTCTTGGGAGGCCTTGATATAATATGTCTATATTATGTCACACAACAGGTATAATTCTGACACATTCTGGTTACAAGGAAAGCCTCATGAGGAACCCCCTAGTAAGATTTTTATTTGCTTCCAAGTCTTGTTCTTCACCATGTGGTCAAAGCCAAAACACAAACAAGGGGTAGGATAAAGGAAAACTGCATGGCATATTTGACACCAGACCTAAACTGCAATTTATGCAAATTAGAAAATCCTGATGTATAATCAAGGCTGTGCCTGTTTGTCCATTCACTACACAAAACACACTGACCATAGTAGTCAGAGAAGTTTATTTTAATGCATTAATGAACAAAATTATAAATAAGTGATAATAGATGACTAAGGGAAGAAGCATCATTAGATTTGTTTAGACTTCTCCCTTTACAGTCCATAATCCATCTGTAAAATTCTGAAGTACATTGCTTTACTGTACAGAAATGTCTAAGCTTAAGGTAAAAATTGTTATGCTTCTTTTCATAGTATAACATGATAGCTAAAAGTACATGCTCTTAGTTTCCTAACAAATTCACATTAAAGTTTATTACAGAAGCTTAAAAATAGAAAATAAATCAAACACAAGCAAAACAAAAAAAGAGACATTTGCTGAACTTAGCAGTTGTGATCAGTTCGGTTCAGTTCAGTTCAGTTGCTCAGTCGTGTCAGACTCTTTGTGACCCCATGGACTGCAGCATGCCAGGATTCCCTGTCCATCACCAACTCCCAGAGTTTGCTCAAACTCATGTCCACTGAGTCTGTGATACCATCCAACCATCTCATCCTCTGTTATCCCCTTCTCCTCCTGCCCTCAATCATTCCCAGGATCAGGGTCTTTTCCAAGGAGAGAGTTCTTCATGTCAGGTGCCCGCAATGTTGGAGTTTCAGCTTCAGCATCAGCCCTTCCAAATAACACCTAGGACTGATCTCCTTTAGAATGGACTGGTTGGATCTCCTTGCAGTTCCAGGGACTCTCAAGAGACTTCTCCAACACCACAGTTTAAAAGCATCAATTCTTCGGTGCTCAGCTTTCCTTATAGTCCAACTCTCACATCTATATATGACTACTGGAAAAACCAACACTTTGACTAGACGGATCTTTGTTGACAAAGTAATGTCTGTGCTTTTTAATATGCTGTCTAGGTTGGTCATAACTTTCCTTCCAAGGAACAAGTGTCTTTTAATTTCATGGCTGCGGTCACCAACCACAGTGATTTTGAAGCCCCCCAAAATAAAGTCTGTCACTGTTTCCACTGTTTCCCTATCTATTTTCCATGAATTGATGGGAGCAGATACCATGATCTTAGTTTTTTGAATGTTGAGCTTTAAGCCAACTTTTTCACTCTCCTCTTTCACTTTCATCAAGAGGTTCTTTAGTTCTTCACTTTCTGCCATAAGGGTGGTGTCATCTGCATATCTCAGGTTATTAATGTTTCTCCTGGCAATCTTGTTTCCAGCTTGTGCTTCATCCAGTCCAGCATTTCACATGACGTACTCTGCATGTAAGTTAAATAAGTAGGGTGACAATATACAGCCTTGACAGACTCCTTTTCCTATTTGGAACCAGTCTGTTGTTCCATGTCCAGTTCTAACTGTTGCTTCTTGACCTGCATAACAGATTTCTCAAGAGGCAGGTCAGGTTGTCTGGTATTCCCATCTCTTCAAGAATTTTCCAGTTTGTTGTGATCCACACAGTCAAAGGCTTTGGCATAGTGAAAAAAAAGGCTTTGGTAGTTGTGATAATGGAGAGGAATGGATAGAAGTGCTTTTGAAACCCACCAATATATTTTTTTACTATCAATTCTTAATTACAAGCACTTAGAATGTCAGAGTAGTCTACATGTAAATAATGCTGATGACACCACCCTTATGGCAGAAAATGAAGAGGAACTAAAAAGCCTCTTGATGAAAGAGGAGAGTGAAAAAGTTGGCTTAAAGCTCAACATTCGGAAAAAAAAAAAAAAAAGATCATGGCATCTGGTCCCATCACTTCATGGGAAATAGATGGGGAAACAGTGGAAACACTGGCAGACTATTTCTTTGGGCTCCAAAATCACTGAAGATGGTGACTGCAGCCATGAAATTAAAAGATGCTTACTCCTTGGAAGGAAAGTTATGACCAACCTAGATAGCATATTCAAAACCAGAGACATTCCTTTGCCAACAAAGGTCTGTCTAGTCAAGGCTCTGGTTTTTCCAGTAGTCATTATGGATGTGAGAGTTGGACTGTGAAGAAAGCTGAGCACCAAATAATTGATGCTTTTGAACTGTGGCGTTGGAGAAGACTCTTAGAAGTCCCTTGGACTGCAAGGAGATCCAACCAGTCCATTCTAAAGGAGATCAGTCCTGGGTGTTCTTTGGAAGGAATGATGCTGAAGCTGAAACTCCAGTACTTTGGCCACCTCATGCGAAGAACTGACTCACTGGAAAAGACTCTGATGCTGGGAGGGATTGAGGGCAGGAGGAGAAGGGGACGACAGAGGATGAGATGGCTGGATGGCATTACCGACTCGATGGATGTGAGTTTGAGTGAACTCTGGGAGTTGGTGATGGACAGGGAGGCCTGACATGCTGCAATTCATGGGGTCACAAAGAGTGAGACATGATTGAGCAACTGAACTGAACTGAACTGAATGTTCAATCTTAGTCCATGAGAATCATCATATGCACTGCACAGTTGCTTTATTTCCTAGAGAAGCTTTCCTTCTTGCATTTCATTTTAGAATTCTAATTTAGAGCATTAGCATACACACACACATATTCACAGACATATTGTAGAATAAGTTATTTTAGTCTCAGCAGAAGTTCCCCCTGGAGGAAGGCATGGTAACTCACTCCAATATTCTTGCCTGGAGAATCCCATGGACATAGGAGCCTAGCCAGCTACAGTGGATAGGGTCACAAAGAATTGGGCACGACTGAAACAACACAGCACACACACAGGTGCCACATTCTCTACAGAACCTTGGTGGACTCCTTAAGACTGAAATTGACTGTTTCAGGAGAACAAGGCACTCAGAGCTACCATGATGGCTCATCTCCCCAGTTTTGACCATGAGCTTTCTCCCTTTTGTAGCCCCAGTGCTAAGAACAAACATAGCCCATAGATCTGTTCAGTAAATATTTTAAAATGAAGAAATGACATCATAAGTGGACAATAGTGATACAGGACATGACTATAAATTTCTCTATGGACTTAAGGCAATTCGTCCCTTAATCACATAAATATTTACTATTAAAAATTGTCAAAAGAAAATAATACTGGTCATTACACTGTTCATTAACACCATGTACAAGATTTGCATAATGCTTATGCCTGAAGTTTAATATGATTTTAAGACATATATTAGGATAGAAAAATTTTAATATCAGCCTTACTATTTTAATGAACTGCATTTTATAATTGGAGTGATCTAAAAATTATTACTTTAAAGGTAGAGAGACAAAGGTAAACTAAAAAAAAGAAAAAAGCAGATCCCATGAGAACTTAGTAAGAGCAGTTTAGTGATTAGAATATTCTCATGGAAGAAATGGAGAATTTTTAATATCACACTTTTGATTAAGACATGAGTTTTATGTCTTTACACAGTCTTTAAAAGTCATCTGTAAAAATTTAAATAATCTAATGTAATTATTAATTTTTTACAAAAAGTTATTCATAAAGTGGATCCACTGAATTAATATTCCAATAAGTACATAACCAGCCTCTAGGATTTAAAAATGGAGTTTGGTCATGCTTTCAGTGAGAAGTTTATTTTAATTTAAAACACTATGGTTTACTTTTTTGAAGAAATATAATTTTGAGTAGCTTAGAATTATTTCATACCATTTGAAGAAATCTTGAAATGTGTGTGAAATATCTATGGTTTATAACTTTTCCTATATTCTTACATATTTCAGTTTGTATAGAACTTTCTACCTTAAAATTACTTCAAAGAAAAAATGGTCTACTTCAAACTGCTTTCTTCAAAAATACAGATAGAATTGTGATAGCTGGTATGAGCAGTTTTGCTTTCTAGAATCCAATTTTAGAGTTGAAGATGGAATGAGGTGGGATGCCATCTGTCCCTTTTCTTACATTCGGAGCTTAAATAAATACTGTATCATTTTCAAGACTAATGATTCCTCATAAAGCATATTTGTCCACTGTGAGAAGAGTGGGGCATTCCATTTGGGAAGCAGATTGATGGCCAGACAGCAGAGAGCAATTTCAGCTAGTAAAAGCACTTGGATAAGTTTTGCTCATATCACCCTGTTCTTTTTGTTTGTTTAATTTTCCCTATGACATAAAGGGTCCTGTACTTTAAGTTGTTTATCACTTCCACAGATTGGTTTATGTACTATTTATCTTAGCTATTCTACTTTTTATGTTTACCTTGTCTAAGGCCTTAGAGAAAATAATCTTTCATACACAACACGTAGTATTCTTTCTCAAATGACTCTTTGGGGATTTTGCAATGAAGTTGTATTTTTATGTATTCAGTATTTTGCCATGATCTGTTCTTCATATGTCTGTCCTTAAGGCAAGTTTTACTTCCTTTAGTTAAGAATATCATTTCCACTTCTCTTCACAATACTTATTTATAAGGCAGTTGTTAATTTAAGAGAAAAAAGAATTTAGAATATTTGCTAAATCCTCTTTTAATAGAAAGTAGTGTGCTTAGAAATGCATAAAATTATGAAGATAATTCTGTTGACACATCTTATCTCATCTTTATTCACATGAGAAAGTGATCTAATGAAATTCTAAGCTGATGTGCCAAGTGAGTTTCTATTATCAGTAAATCTTTGCTAGTATTGTTACTTTCTTCTAAAAATATAAAATAACTTATACATGGAATTTATAGAAATTTCTAAAAAAATGTAGAGTCTAGGGCAAGCTCCCTACAGTAAATTCTTAATCAAGTGGAAGTGTTAGTCGCTCAGTCATGTCTGACTTTTTGTGATCCCATGGACTGTAGCCCAACAGGCTCCTCTGGACATGGAATTCTCCAGGCAAGAATACTGGAGTGGGTAGTCATTCCCTTCAACAGGGATCTTTCCAACCCAGGGATCGAACCTGGGTCTTCTGCATTTCAGGCAGGTTCTTTTACCATCTGAAACATCAGGAAAGCCCAATCAAGCGGAAAGATACTATGCTTTTGGATGGACACTCAATAAGGTAAAACATTACTTTAAATCCATTATAATTAGGATGAAAAGAAGTTAACAGACACATATGAATGCAAATATAAATATGTATAGTATACAAATATTGACATTTCAAATCCCAGTACAGGTTAATATTTTTAATGTAAGTAAGACTAAACCAGAAAACTAATTATTTTCTACATTGACATTGACACAGAAGCATCTAAGTGTTTATTTGATGCACTTGTTGCCTAACAGATTATCTTTTTACCTCTTTTAATGCATGAGGTTCACTTTGCACTTTGAATCAGTTCTAATGAGGTGGATGAAACTGGAGCCTATTATACACAGTGAAGTAAGCCAGAAGGAAAAACACCAATACAGTATACTAACGCATATATATGGAATTTAGAAAGATGATAACAATAACCCTGTGTACGAGACAGCAAAAGTGATGCTGATGTATGGAACAGTCTTATGGACTCTGTGGGAGAGGGAGAGGGTGGGAAGATTTGGGAGAATGGCATTGAAACATGTAAAATATCATGTATGAAACGAGATGCCAGTCCAGGTTCAATGCACGATACTGGATGCTTGGGGCTAGTGCACTGGGACGACCTAGAGGGATGGTATGGGGAGGGAGGAGGGAGGAGGGTTCAGGATGGGGAGCACATGTATACCTGTGATGGATTCATTTTGATATTTGGCAAAACTAATACAATTATGTAAAGTTTAAAAATAAAATAAAATTAAAAAAATATTGTTTTACAAAAGAACACCCATTTGTATTCATACATGTAATGTTTAATAAAACAGAAAATATAATTTACCCCCTAAAAATGGCAACTATAATGATGAGTCAGTATCTTTCCTTATTATAAGCACAATGAAATATTGGATTAAAATATTTATATGTAAAAAATTATCTGGTTGAATGCAAACCAAAATGAAAAGTCATGAAATCTTCATCAAAGAAGAGGGTACTTAAACCTTGATATCAGAAGATCAAGCCAAAAGTCTCACATGATCATCAGCATTGGAGTTAAGCCTTAGAAGCTGCAATGTGAATGTCCTCAGAGACACAGCCAATGTGTCTTTAGTTAAATCCATTATCAAAATGACATGCAAATGTACTTTCCACATAAATCTTGGAGTCAAGTGCTTCCCAGTTGGTGCTAGTGGTAAAGAACCTGCCTACCAATCCAGGAGATGTAAGAGATGTAAGATCAATATTTGATCCCTAGGTAGAGAAGATACCCTAGAGAAAGACATGGCAACCCACTCCAGTCTTCTTGGCTGGAGAATCCCAAGGGCAGAAGAATCGGACACGACTGAAGCAACTTATATGCACACACTCACACTTGGAGTCAAAGACAGCTAATGTGTCTTTAAAGGAGAAAACTGGAAAAACTCTGCCTAACGATTATGGTATGGATATTGACTCTGGCCTAGAGTGTGAGTTTGTATCATCATTAAAAATGCATTTTAAATTCTCAATGTCTTCAGCTTTGGATATTAATATGAAAACTGAAGATAAAGAAAATGAAAACAAGAAAAATACTTTTCTAGATTGAAAAACACAGCAATTAAAGATAATGTAAGAATCTTGAGTTGCCCTTGACTTAAGGGGAGGCAAACATTTTGCAACAATGTGAAAAATTCTAGACTAGACACTGTTTGATGTTATGGAATTATTGGTAGTTCTCTAAGGTCTGATAACATGGCATTGTGGTTGCAGGATAATATTCTTATACTTGGGAGATATGAGCTGAATCATTTGGTAGTGATGCATCCTAAGCAAAGACAGTTTGACTTTAAAAAAATAATTAGTGTGACTCAACACTTTAAAGGAAAGAGAAAAGCATGTGTTCATCTCAATATTCAAATTTGAAAGGCTTATATCAGTCATGATTTCAAAAATAATTTCATAGCACAAAAGATACAGAATAGAACAAAAATTAATATTTAGCCCATCAACAATTAATATTCAAGTATCTTGACTATATAAAAATCAAGAATAAAGAAAAGGTAAAAGCTAGTTCATAAATATAAGAATATGGGAGGGGCTATGACATATAGAGCATACTTTTTTTAATTTACTATTTCCACATTCTCCAAAGGGGGGAAAATTATCCATACTAATTGTAACTAAGGTGATCCTTAGCACATCTGAAACAGGAGGACATTAGAAACCACACACCGTTTGCAACCTGGGATAACTTATCTAACCTTTGAAAGCTTCAGGAGCCTAATGATAAGTAAACAATAAAATTTAAACTCTTGAACTCACTCAAAACCATTTGCTTTATGAAGGACAAATTCCCATCCCTTGAG
The DNA here is from genome assembly GCF_002263795.3 of Bos taurus. Taxonomy (NCBI): domain Eukaryota; kingdom Metazoa; phylum Chordata; class Mammalia; order Artiodactyla; family Bovidae; genus Bos; species Bos taurus. Next base: position 11,659,521 of record NC_037355.1, on the reverse strand, counting down.
ATTGTGAGGTATATAGGCACTCAATGAATATTTGTTAAACAAATTAATAATAGTATTAACAAATAAGGCACTATAAGGATTCAAATAAAAGAGATAATACCCAAAAGCACTAAATACAAGCCTTAGTGTATATATAAGCATTCAAAATCAAAAATTGTAGTTAACATCATCATCATTATTTTCTATTACTATTATTATTAGTAATGTAATTAATACCTTCACATCCAAGGACATATCATTATTCTCTCAAGCTTTGATAAGACTGCAACATACCAATTCCAGTGGACTGGGAACATTTGCTCCTGAGACAAAACCTCTGAGCAAATTATAATGGAGTGAATTTTCTCAAGTATACTAACAATACCAGTGGCTGAGATTGATCATGAAATCTTTGTTGAATTCTGAGATTGAGTGATATTAGTAATGAGAAGGTATTTTAAGTATTTTTAATCTAACAACTTATATACATTTGACAATATGCTGATAATTTTGTCCAACTCAGGTATTTGTATATACTAGAGCCTCTGGGAATATTCTTTATATATAAATTTTGAAGCTTAGTAATTTTCTTACAAGTGAAAAATCATCCAAATATCTGGATAAACCCCAGGCTCTGAAGACCACTTATACTAGTCCACAGAGAAGAAGGTTTAGTTTTTAATGTATCTTTTTGGTAACAGAGCTGCCACCCTTCAGGCACAAAAGTGATATGCTTTCTAACTATTTTTATGTACTAAACTGACTTACTGTAATCAGTAATTTTAAGTTATAAGATATAATATCCAAAAAATGCAGATGCTTTCTTGTAGATTAAATTCTGAGAATGAGAGCCTAGTAAACTCAACTACCTAATGAAATATTCAGATTGACATTTTATTTTACTGTATTTATAAGGGATATAAACAATATGACCTTTAAATGTTATAATTTTTCTTTAGTTGAAAAAAATGCCACATTCAATATAGATTTGCAGTTTTAACACTATATATGAGAATCTATAAAAAGCAACCATAAAAGCTTGAATAGTGTATAATAGGTTGCCTATTACAAGCAACTCAAACAGATAAACACAATTTTGACTGAAGCGTATGATTAATAGCAGTCTTAGTCTGTTGAACAGAAAATAAAATAGGAATATTTCACCTCTACTGTAACTGTACTTTTTTTTTTTTTTTTTGAACACACAGCCTGTGGGATCTTAGTTTCCCAACCAGGGATTGAACCTGGGCCCTCGGCAGTGAAAGTGCGAAGTCCTAACCACTGGACTGCCAGGGAATTCCCTGGACTTTTTAAAGTATAAGAATTTTTGTAAAGGATGATGATGATACTAATAATAACAAAATGATCTCTCGCTTGTGTGGATTGCTTGCCAATTACTAGGTATTTTTATTTTCTTATATAAATTATTGCATTTAATCTCACAATAACCCTATAATATAAAACTATTATCATTTTATAGATGATGAAAAAAGCACAAGACTCAGATCTTGAGCTTGTGCTACAAAAGATGTTTTGCTATAATATGTGATACTATGATCAATCAAATATTTCTGAATATTTCTTCTGTATATAAAGTCTCAGATATATTAATCAATAGATGTGTTAACATGGCAAGTTGCTATTCTCCATATGCTCAAATCAAAGCTAAATCAGTATCAGGTATCACAGTCCTACCTTCATATAATCTGCCACTCACAGCCTAGAGATCTCCTGCCCAGTCACCTCCAGCATCAGCATTAGTGGGTTTGGGCTCATCTTGTCCTTGAGGTAATTCTGACAGAGGCAGTGATTAGATTAAAGCTTCAGATTTAATCCCACCCTCTTCTTTCCCCTGTATTCTGGTGTGACTTGAGTCAGGCTTTCCAAATCTGAACTCAGGCAACCCTGCTAGGTTCTTACTAAGAACCAGAGCTAGGTACATCTGCAGGAATTATTCTTGAGTGCTCACATTTATCAAAGCTCACCTGGTCTTCTTCCTCTGATGCCATGCTTGCCCAAACATAAAAATTGTAATCCTTTTGTTTTCATCCATTTATTCAGCCTGGTTCTTCTATCCCCTTTTATGGCAGGAGTTGTGCTCTGATTATTTTTTGATGATAATTGGCTTCTCTAAGGTTCTTACCTGTGACATCTTCAATGTCACAGGCTACTGACCTACTCTATTCCCATTTAGAAATGCTAGTACCAGCCATTGCTTGAATCTCATCTGAGCATTCTACATACTCTGAACTTTGAGTCTACCCATTCAACTCTACACAGTCTGGAGTCAGTTGCACTTTTTTCTTATTACCTTCTAGTCTTAAAGGGCAGTTGTGCTATTTCCTGGTTTTGGAGTTCCTCTATCTTGTCTCATACCCCGATGTCTAAATATAATCAGCCCGCCAATAATTATGATACTAAACCAAATGTAGCAATTTCTAAGTGTCTACACATTGTTAAGGGTCTTCTGAGATTAAATAAAATTTTTTTCATTGTAAAAAACAATGAGAGTGCAATCCATGAAATGTGTGGTACACGTTTTAGAATTTTGTGACAAGCAGAGGTGGTGAATGGTATGCTAGTAGAGAAATAGCCTCTGGCAACTGTATAGAACAATCAAAGTCTGTTAACATTGCTGACCCGAGGAAATCCCTGGTGGTTCTGTGGTTAAGAAGCTGCTTCCAAAGCAGGGGACATGAGCTCGATTCCTGCTGGGGAACTAAGATCCTACCTGCTGCTAAGTCGCTTCAGTCGTGTCCGACTCTGTGGGACCCCATAGACGGCAGCCCACCAGGCTCCGCCGTCCATGGGATTCTCCAGGCAAGAACACTGGAGTGGGCTGCCGTTTCCTTCTAAGGGACAATTAAGTCTGAGTGTTACAAAGAAAGGTCCTGCATGAAGCAACAAAGATCTCATGTGCCCCAACAAAGACCCAAGGCAGCCAAATAACTGAATGCTTTTTTTTATAAAAAGCAATATTGACCTGAAACAAACAGATTGCCATATATTTCTCTGGCAAAGATGGGCTCATTGCAGATCAGCAGAAAATTGCAATCAAGGGACTGAAATCATGGTGAGCCATGTGCAAGTTCCTGCAAAACAAGTGAAGGAGGACCCTTTTATAGAGGGGAAAAATAAGCTGGGAGGGCTCCAGTAAGCAAAAAGTTCATGGCTTTTCACTGGAGAGTCCTTCCAGTAAAGAAGAAACTTTTTTCTTCCTCTTAGCCTCTGCTGTAAACCCAGGGCATGAGAACTCCCCCTTCTGGTCTCCCAATTTTGTTTAATTGAATTTTCTGTTTATTATTATTATTTTTTCCCAACAACAAGACAATAGGCCTAAAACAGATTTGCTTATGCTAAGCCTCACATTACCAAACCAAGACTAAAGTTAATTAGAGTTTCAGTTCTTTCAGAAATGGAATCTTGAACCAGTCAGTCAAGACTCACCCAATCAGTGCTATTAATAGTTGGGTAATCTCCTTTCCATTCCCTAAAGGAAAGTAATCTTGTAACAACCAGTTGACTTTCTTTTTTTTTTTTTTTCCCAGTATAACTTCCTTTTTCCTGCCCCCTTCTAAAAATTCTTTCGTTGTTTACAGCTTCTCAGAACTCCTATCGACTAGATTTGATGCTTCTCGATTCATGAATCATTGAATAACGCCAATAAAATATTTAAAATGGACTCAGTTGGTTTATTTTAACAAGTCCAAATCACATACCACAATTAAATAGTTCAATTTAGTTTCTCTTTGTGGTATATGGGACAGAGTAATATGAGGCAAATCTAAAAAGGCAGACTAAAATCATATTGGGAAGGATATTGAATTCCAGATAGATGAGTGTGTATAAAATATTTTACACAGCACAAATTAATGAGAAACTTTGGTTACTCTTTATTTCACTTTCTCCATCTCTTTCTCTTTTAGAAATTAATATAAAGAGAATTAGGACAGAAAAATATTAGAAGCTGTAAATACAGTTAGGAGGCAATTGCAACAACACAAGCAAGATGAAAATTTAAATGACAGCCTGAAATTAGCTGTTGATAATATAAGAAAAAATAAAGCAAAAAGTTAAAAGTTGGTATTTGAAAGAGAGTCTTCTTGTTTCAAGAACCAGAAGAATAACTAAGCCCAATTTTCCTCCACAAAATTGACCTTCCCTCTGGGTCCCCGTGATGATCACTCTCACAAGAGTGGATGGCCAGTGCCACCGCTCTGCCTCTATTCTTTGACCCAAGAGTGGAGAGCTAAGTTTTCTTCTCCACAGACTGAACAGCACCGCAGAGATGAGATTGGAACAACTAAGAAATAATATACTGAAGACTCATCTACACATTGATGCAGAGTATAAAATTTGGATAATTTGGCATATAAAATACAAACATCATCTTTAGCTTGTGACCCCACTAAAGAGGACCTAGCCCACAGGCTACCAAAGCTGAATAGATTCTTGGTAATTACCAGAATTACACATCTGAACATAATTCAAGTCAAAGGAAGGCTTCAACTACTTAGGTCAGTCCTTCCATTTCTAGCTTACTGCTTCAGAAATTACTTCATTTCCTGGCCAATTTGTGCTAAGAACTCATCCTGTTCAATTATTTGTCCATTGTTTTATCTTTAAACTATTTAGAACAACTATATCAAAGAACAACACTAATAAAGCAAACATTAGTGGTATGCTAGTAAATTTTTAGGAGTAGGCTCTCTAGGAAAAACAGAAACAAAAACCAAACTGTTTTGTATTATGTCCCAATTTCTATGGATAAATATTGCACCATGTCAAATTTTAAGCTACTAATATGAAGCCACTGAATTAAGAATTCAGAAGAGTGTGTGTGAACTCTTCATGTACAACAACTACCTATTCATGTACAGCGCTAATAGCTAATATTTGTTAAGTTCTCACTAAGTGCTAGGAAGATTACTATGCAATGAACATACATTCTCCCCTTTACTCTTCCAATTGCTCTCTAAAACAGGCATTATTTTTTATCATTCTTATGTACATGGATGAGGATATTAAGGATTAAAAGTGTATATCTCCAAATTTCACAAAACCAGTAAATGTAAGAGCCAACACTTGAGTTTCATTCTGTTATTGGACTTCAAATATCTTTGTCTGTCTCTTAATCAGCAAGTCCTAATGTTAGCATCATTTTTTTCTACCCAAGAATCTGTCTCCAATGCTTATATTCTTGAATATGTCTCTATACTTTTTCTTATAAAAGAGAAAGCACCAATATAAAGATTATTGCCATAAAAGTAATAAGCTATAAAATGATATCATTTTATAAATATTGCAGGTATAAACTCTATATAAGTAGGCAATGTATTAAATATGGTGATGAAAGGGACAGATGAAACACTGTATTTTTACTCCTAGGTGACTGAAAGAATGGAACAATCTTTAAAATTCTGGAATCTGGGAGGAGTCTTGCTTTATGAGAAATATATTTTAGGAATGTTGATTTGGGAAGAGTTTAAAGATTTACGAGGAAAATATATTTTTTTGTCTTCATTCTGGCAAGATAGATGAGAAGTCTGCTGGAATCAGATTGGTCAAGGTGGGAATAAGGCAATTAATTTCCATGACCTTAAGTTTCTCAACTTTAAAAACCCAAAGCCAGGAACTCTGCTCAAATTCTGTTTTCAGAGAATAATAGGAAGATTAATGTGCTTTTATCAAGGAAGCTCTTATATGTATCTCTAGGAGTTGCTGGGGGAAGCTGATGCCAGCTGAAATAACAATCTATCCCTTTCTCTCCATGAAAGAAACTATCAGTTGTAACATCATTCTACTTATCACATTAATTATTTTCCCATATTTCTTCACATTCCTTTTTTCTTTCTCACCATGATATTTGGAAAAAAATCTCTTAGCATGAGAGAAGGTGATTTTTAAAAATAGCTGTACAATTAATGTAGTGGCTTTTTAGCAAAGGTTAGCAGTTTCAGAATTATCACAGATTTTAAGCCTCACCTGACTTGAAGTCTCATATTTACCAATATTTTCATCTATGATACCTTTAAATGTACTCCCCAAACTTTTTTATTACCTCAATCAGAAACAACATATATTACATAACACTGATAGCCTTCTTGCTCTGAAATTTCACTTATGCTATCCAGAAGCATGACAGAAGCAGGAAACAATTTTTTTTTAATATTCTGGAATGTTTGATTCACAGCTAAATCACTGCCACATTGTTGCTGCCTAGGATAGACAGAAGAGAAAAAATTTATGCAAAGGATTTTTTTTTTCTAGGATATGGAGACTAGAATATGGGTGGGTTGAGAATGGAAGTGTACAGTGTTGTGTTGAAGTCAGCATGTACAGGCTTACAGCAGCTAACTGAGTACATCTCTTCCCAATGCATTTTCATTAATGTATGTTGGCATTTTGAAATGGACCACGGTGGGGTTCTTCACACAGTTGAAATAGACAGTTGCTACGACTTAGGGCCTTTTTCCCCAGAGAGTCTGTTGATAAACATTTACAAGTGCACCACTGAAAGTATGCCATTAAGACATCAGTGATGTTTTCTTAGGCAGATAACTAGGCATGAAACAAATAATCCTGAGTGTGAATTCAAGGATGGGTAAGAACAAGAATGACAGCAGAGAAATAAAGGCTGGCAGTGTGGAGGAAGTTCAAATACTGGATAGAGGATTTGGTAGGAATGAATGAAACCTTAATGTAGTGCTGGTAATTAAGAAAGAGAAAGAAGTGGGCAATCTAAATATAGGTTCTGGTGTTAGTCTGGGTCCTCTAAGAAGCAGATGCTAAAATGAGATTAGACATTCAAGAGATTATTAACTGACTGTGATGGATTAAAGAGAGGAATAGGAGTATGTAGGGAGACTCAGCAGACCATGATATATATCTGATACTTGTGAAAAGGTAGTGTAAGGAGGGCAGATTAAATAGCAATAGTCTCACACTCTACCTCAGTTCTAAGAAAGTTTCAACCAGATCCATAGGTACCCTTGGATCTAATGAAGACTCAAAAGCCTTCATTAGAAAATTCCAGGTACTATAACAATAGGCCAACACAGTATTTCTATTATTCTTTATCTGTTATCTTTATTCTTTATCTGTTATTCTGTTATTCTTTTATTTGATGGGAGAAACTGGGAGAAGCATGGCCTTGGCATGAATGCAAGGAAACCCCATGCAGGATGTGAGGTGAACAACACAGTAGGTCCCCTATATATGAAGCTTCAAGTTTTGGTGAATTTTCAAAGATGCAAATGTGCATTCTCATGTCCAGGCGCATACATTAATTCACCTGTCTGGAGTACACTGCTACATGTTTTCAGCCTCTACCAGTGGTTGTGCTTTTGTGTACTTTACTGTATAGTACTGTATGAAGTACAGTAGTACAGTATTTTTATTTCAAGCCCAGGATGCCTGGAAGCAAGGGTAAAAGTAGCAGTGATGTAGCTGGTACTGCTAAGAAATGCCAAGAAAGAAGAGAGAGAAGTAACTGAAGAACAAAAGAGGTTCATAACATAGGAAATGGCAAGGGAGTTTCCTTTATTTGAGGAGGCAGTATTATTTTTTGAGGCACCGGACTCAAGTGTAGAGCAGTACACAAAGGTTGCAGCAGCTGTTCGGAAGCTAAACCAGTGGTACTGTGCCATCTAAGATGAGAAAAAAAAAAAAAAGAGTTAATATCCAGATATCACTGGACTGTTTTTTCAAGATGTAGATAGAATTGAATCCAGCAAGAAATCAGAATCTGTGCCATCAGTCAGGGGCGAGTGAAACTGCAGCTTGCCCTCCACCTCCAATTGCAGATGATCCCTAAGTTCTACCATCTCCCACCTCCTCTCCCTCCTCCAGTTAGTAGCTCTTCTTTCTTGTTCCCTTGATGCCAGCCCTTGTATGCCAGCTGTTGTACTGTGCAACCATACTTTTCAAAGTACTGTACTGTAAGATTTAAAATGTTTTATTTTTTGTGTTTGTTTTTATGTGTTATTTGTGTGGAAAGTATTATAAACCTATTACAGTACAGTACTGAATAGCTAGGAGCTTCCCAGGTGGTGCAGTGGTAAAGAATCTGCCTGCCAATGAAGGAGACACAAGAGACATGCGTTTGATCCTTGGGTCGAGAAGATACCCTGGAATAGGAAATGGCAATCCCCTCCAGTATTCTTGCCTGGAAAACTCCATGGACAGAGGAACTTGGCAGGCTACAGTCCATGGGGTCACAAAGAATCAGACATGACTGAGTAAATACACACATATTGTATAGACAATTGTGTTGGTTGGGTACCTAGGCTAAATTTGATGGACTTTCAGAGTTCTTGGGATGGAACTCACTCATATGTAGGGGACTTATTTACACACATATGGTACAAAGAAGACTTTTTGCCAGATACTGAGTTTTAATGGTGACACTCAGAGTCCTCTTTAGTAAATGCATCCCACCACATAACTCCAAGCTCTGCATCTAGGCCTTCTCTTCTATGGGTTACCTTGAGAGATATTACTATCTCCTCATAGTGGACTGATGAATCTATTGAGATCTAGTACATTCTCCTGCTACAGTTGGACAAGGACTTGGACCTTGCTAAGCTCTTTAAACAGGGGATTTTATCAACCCCAGAATCTGGGCTTCCTAGTGTTGGGTTCCTTCATACCTTGAAATTAAAGTCATGTACATTTTATTAAATTTGCATATACCATGCCTGTTATTTGATATCTCTTCCAACATCAATATTTTTCTGATCCTTTATAATATGTCCCCATTCCTCGGTTCTGGTCTTATATTTTGTAAGAACTGTCCAGAAGCCAAGCTTTGACTATATGACATGTTTCCCAGCTGGGTTTTGTATTTCTTGAACATAAGACCCATGTGTTTTTCTAACTCCATGTATTCCCACAGCACATCATATAGTTGGGTATGTGTGGAGGATCTGAGATATTAATCAAAGTCTTTCTTTAGTGACTTTACCTTTGAGATGTGGGAGACTTTTGTGTTTTGTTTGGCATTTATCCTTCCTTCTTTTCATAATATTTGGCTTGATTTACAAGGTGGTACCATTAGCTAGTTGGCCTTGGCTTATACTTTTGGGGAAGCATAGTCAGAGTAGAGGCAAACAGATAATATTTTTAGCATACTTTTATATTTATATTTATTGTTAATACCTAATCTATGTAATATTAGCAATAAGAATTTCAAATTGCAGAACTTAACTCACTGAACAGTGAAATAATTATCTTATCACTACTGTTCCTTTTAACAGCAAATGTATACCTTACCAATGTTTCTACATGGATAAAGAAAAACATTTATTTTGTATACATAAATAGTGATAATTTGCAAAATGAGCACCCAAAAACAGTGTGAGAAGAAACATATTTTAGTAGATTTTAATAGAGTCACTTTCTTCTTTTTGTGGCAAGAAGCCTTGCATTGCATCAAAATCAGCAAGAAAAGATAATAATTTAGTTCCTAATTACAACACCGAATATAGCTAGTTTATTTTCTATTAGAAAGCATGTAATTGAAATTTAAAATAAAATAAAATATAACTTTATCTTCTCTTAGCATTTAATCCTGTGCATTTAAAATAATAAAAAGGCCACACTCACTACATAGATTTCAATCAAATTGGTTTCCAACGATTAACAACAAATACATGCAAAAATGTTATTTTAACCTTCATATGGCAAAGATTTTGATACATTATAAAAGAAACAACTCTTCTCACATTATTTTTAAAGAAGCAAACTTTTAATAAAATTGAATTAAACTGTGTTTTTGGATTGTAATTGAGAATAAAACTGATCACATTTTATGCTCTGAAAACTTGTGGAATAAATTTGATTAGGGGTCTCCTCTCTTCAAGACATCTTTCTTTTCTGATAGGTGATAAAGAAAGGCAAATTCCTATATGACACATCACACATTGTACTAAGTTCTCTAGACAATGGCTCATAGAAATGCTATTTCTTTCTTGCCAATAAGTTATTTATGATTATTGTTGTTGTTTAGTCACTAAGTTGTGTCCAACTCTGTGTGACTCCATTGACTGCAGTGCCCCAGGCTTCCTGTGCTTCACTATCTCCTGGAGTTTGCTCAGTTTATGTTCACTGAGTTGGTGATGCTATCCAACCATCTCATCCTCTGTTGCCCACTTCTACTTCCCTCAATCTTTCCCATTGTCAGGGTCTTTTTACTAATGAATTGTTATGCTTGTGTTCAAGTGTTACATAGTTAATTTAAAGGATTTTTTTTTCAAGGAAAGCAATGTATTTTAGACTCTTTGAGTTGTTCCTTCATTTAATAATTCTCTAAAATCTTAAATACCAACCTGAAGTATTCTCAAAGGAAACAGATGTGATGTCCTACAGTTTAGTAGGTACTAGACACATTACATTTCTAACCTCAACATTCTCATTTAATCTACTACAACATGGGTTCAGAACCTAAGGTCCAAAGCCCAGAATTCAGTAGTGTCAGGCATACAGGTGGGTTATTTTCACTAGCCTGTAATCAAAATTTATTATTTATTTTAATAGTGACTCAGTCAACAAACCATAGCAGTAACAGCAATCCTCATTAATTTGTTACTAATAGAAGCACAAATAATTTTTTCTTCCAGTTTATTGACATGTAGCACTCCACAAGTTAATGGTATAAAGCATACTGATTTGACTCTAAGTCAAATGTATGTAAGTCAAACTTCACAATGCATATTGTGGAATGATTACCACCACATTAAGTTCAGTGAACATCCATTATGTCATACAGATGTAAAATAAAAATTAAAGATAATTTTTCTATCTGATGAGAACTCAGGATTTACTCTTAACAACTTTTATATATCACATAACAGCAGTTTTAATCATATTATTCATTCTATGCATATAACCTTAGTATTTATTTACCTTATAACTACCACACAATTGCACTCATTTCACATGTTAGCAAGGTAATGCTCAAAATACTTTAAGTTAGGCTTCAGCAGTACATTAGCTGAGAACTTCCAGATGTGCAACCTGGGTTTAGAAAAGGCAGAGGAATTAGAGATCAAATTGCCGACATCCATTGGATCATTGAAAAAGCAAGGAAATTCCAGAAAAACATCTATTTCTGCTTCATTGAATACACAAAAGCCTTTGGCTGTGTGGATCACAACAAACTGGAGAATTCTCAATGAGATGAGAATACCAGAACACCTTGCCTGCCTCCTGAGAAACCTGTATGCAGGTCAAGAAGCAACAGTTAGAGAACCAGACATGGAATAATGGACTGGTTCAAAACTGTGAAAGGAGTACACCAGGGTTGTCACCCAGTTTATGTAACTTCTATGCAGAGTACATCATGTGAAATGCCAGGCTGGATGAAACTCAAGCTGGAATCAAGATTGCCAGGAAAAATATCAATAACCTCAGATATGGAGATGATATCACTCTTATGGCAGAAAGTGAAGAGGAACTGAGGAGCCTCTTGATGAAAGTGGAAGAGAAGAGTGAAAAAGCTGGCTTAAAACTCAACTTTCAAAAAACTAAGATCATGGCATCTGATCCCATCACTTCAGGGCAACTAGATGGGGAAGAAATTGAAACAGTGACAAATTTTATTTTCTTGACATCCAAAATCACCTGGATGGTGACTGCAGCCATGAAATTAAAAGACATTTGCTCCTTGGAAGAAAAGTTATGACCCATCTAGACAGTATTAAAAAGTAGACATCACTTTGCCAACAAAGGTCTGTATAGTCAAAGCTATGGTTTTCCCAGTAGTCATGTATGGGTGTGAAAGTTGGACTAAAAGGAAGGCTGAGCACCAAAGAATTGATGCTTTTGAACTGTGGTGATGGAGAAGACTCCTGAGAGTCCCTTGGATGGCAAGGAGGCCAAACAGGTCAATCCCAAAGGAAATCAACCCTGAATATTCATTGGAAGGACTGATGCTGAAGCTGAAGCTCCAATACTTTGGCCACCTGATGCGAAGAACTGCTCATTGGAAAAGAACTTGATGCTCGGAAAGATTGAAGAGAAAGGATAAGGGGAAGACAGAGGATGAGATGGTTGGATGTCATCACCGATTCAATGGACATGAGTTTGAGCAAACTCCATGAGATAGTGAAGAACAGGAAGCCTGGCATGTTGCAGCCCATGGTGTTGCAAAGAGTTGGATGCAACTGAACAACAGCAGTCAATATAATTGACATAGTAACACTGTTACTTCATGATGTACAACGTTGTACATCAAATCAACATGATTTGATATTTCTGTTTATTACAAAATTATCACCATAAAAACTCTAGTTACCACCTGCTATTATGCAAAGGTAATACATCATTATTGACTATATCCCCCACTCTGTACATTCCATCTCCACGACTCATTTATTTTATACCTAGATATTTGTTTCTCTTAATCTCCTTCAAAATTTCTTTCCTTCTTCCACCTCCTCCCCCTGGCTACCACCTGTTTGTTCTCTGTATCTATAACTCTGTTTCTGTTTAAATGTATTTCTCTGTATAGTTTTTTAGGTTCCACATGTAAGTAAAATCAAACAGTATTTGTCTTTTTCTATCTGATTTAACTTACATAGCATAATGTCCCCTAGGTCCATCCATTTTGTAGCAAATGGCAAGCTTTCATTATTTTCTCTGGCTGAGTAATATTTCATATATATGTCACATCTTCTTTATTCATTCATCTATTGATGGACACTAACAATGTTTCCATATCTTGGCTATGGTCAATAGCCAAGGAAAAGAGGGGTGTATATATCTTTGTTGAACTAGCGATTCTGTTTTGTTTGGAAAAATACCCAGCAATAGAATCATATGGCCATTTTTAATTACTTAAGAAACCTTCATACTATTTTCCACAGTGGCTGCACCAATTTATATTCGTACCAACAGTGCAGGGAGTTTTTCCTTTTCTCCACATCTTAGCCAGCATTTGTTATTTGTTGTCATTTTGATGACAACCATTTTGAGATGTGTGATGTGATATTTCATTGTAGTATTGATTTGCATTTCTTTGATTATTAGTGATGCTGAGCATCTTTTCATGTGCTTGTTGGCCATCTGGATGTCTTATTTGAAAAAAAAAAAATCTCTCAGATAGAAGCAGAGACATTTTCATATTACCTGAACTAGTGTTGCCAAGGAGAATGAAACAGAAGAGACATGTATTTCATTCATGCCGATAGTTTTGTTGTCTATTTCATATAGAGGACAAATTTATCTAGTGATTATTACATTTGAATATATTTTTTCTGCCCATTACACATTGAATACTGCTTAGAATATGCGATTGATACAATAAGAAAAACACATATATTAATAGCTTGAACTAGAAGAGGTATACTTATTATTACTATTGCAATAATACGATTGTTTGAAAAAAGAATACTTACAACAAGTTCCAGGAAAATGAAAGGAAAAGTTTACAATTTATTAGCAAATTTATTGTTTAGCAGGGATAAACCAAACATATAAGAATTAATGGTTTTCAGGTTTATTATTCATAACTAATTAGAAAATCTGATGGGAATAAATGATTATCTCTCAAAGTAGCTGCAAACACACTGTTGTGAGATTAAGTGCATGAAGAAATGCATGAGACACTTATGAGGAGAGAAACATTTTTTGATACAAATTATAAAACTTTCAAATTCTTAGGTGAAAAATTATTCCCAAGTGTATGACAAAGAGTCATTGAAATTTTGGAAAATAATTCAACTTTTTTTCTGGCAAAATGACAAGGGAAACAGAGATAAAAACCTCTTTGAAAAATAGTAAAAATGGTATAGTATTTAATACACCTGCTCATAAATATTCCAGACACATAGTTGAACACTACTTTCTAACTTTTTTAAACATGCATGGCCATGCAGCTTGTTTTTCTCCAATGAAATGTGAGAAGAAATGATGGGTGTTATCAGTAGAAGCTTAAAGGACCAAATTTTGATTTTCCATGTTCTCTTTATTGTATTGAGTTAATTGTGAAAATTCATTTAAAGACAGAGCTTCCAATTCCAGAAAAATAAATGACCAAATCCAAAAATGGGCCAAAGAACTAAATAGACATTTCTCCAAAGAAGACATACAGATGGGTAACAAACACATGAAAAGATGCTCAACATCACTCATTATCAGAGAAATGCAAATCAAAACCACTATGAGGTACCATCTCACATAGGTCAGAATGGCTGCGATCCAAAAGTTTACAAACAATAAATGCTGGAAAAGGTACAGAGAAAAGGGAACCCTCTTACACTGTTGGTGGGAATGCAAACTAGTACAGCCACTATGGAGAACAGTGTGGAGATTCCTTAAAAAACTGGAAATAGAATGGCCATATCACCCAGCAATCCCACTACTGGGCATACACACCAATGTTCATCGCAGCACTGTTTACAATAGCCAGGACATAGAAGCAACCTAGATGTCCATCGGCAGGTGAGTGGATAAGAAAGCTGTGGTACGTATACACAATGGAATATTACTCAGCTTTTAAAAAGAATGCATTTGAATCAGTTCTAATGAGGTGGATGAAACTGGAGCCACAGAGTGAAGCAAATCAGAAAGAAAAAGACCCATACAGTATATCAGTGCATCAGTTTAGTTCAGTTCAGTAGCTCAGTCATGTACGACTCTTTGCAACCCCATGAATCGCAGCACACCAGGCCTCCCTGTCCATCACCAACTCCCAGAGTTCACTCAAACTCATGTACATCAAGTCGGTGATGCCATCCAGCCATCTCATCCTGTCATCCCCTTCTCCTCCTGCCCTAATCTTTCCCAGCATCAGGGTCTTTTCCAATGAGTTGTCTTCACACAAGGTGGCCAAAGTATTGGAGTTTCAGCTTTAGCATCAGTCCTTCCAATGAACACCAGGACTGATCTCCTTTAGGATGGACTGGTTGGATCTCCTTGCAGTCCAAGGGACTCTCAAGAGTCTTCTCCAACATCACAGTTCAAAAGAATCAATTCTTCAGCGCTCAGCTTTCTTCACAGTCCAACTCTCACATCCATACATGACCCTTGGAAAAACCATAGCCTTGACTAGAAGGGCCTTTGTTGACAAAGTAATGTCTCTGCTTTTGAATATGTTATCTAGGTTGGTCATAACTTTTCTTCCAAGGAGTAAGTGTCTTTTAATTTCGTGGCTGCAATCACCATGTGCAGTGATTTTGGAGCCCCCCAAAATAAAGTCTGCCAGTGTTTCCACTGTTTCCTCATCTATTTCCCATGAAGTGATGGGACCAGATGCCATGATCTTAGTTTTCTGAATGTTGAACTTTAAGCCAACTTTTTCACTTTCCTCTTCCACTTTCATCAAGAGGCTTTCTAGTTCCTCTTCACTTTCTGCCATAAGGGTGGTGTCATCTGCATATCTGAGGTTATTGAGATTTCTCCCAGCAATATTGATTCTAGCTTGTGCTTCTTCCAGTCCTATGTTTCTCATGATGTACTCTGCATAAAAGTTAAATAAGCAAGGTAACAATATACAGCCTTGGCATACTACTTTTCCAATTTGGAAGCATTCTGCATATATATGGAATTTAGAAAGATGGTAATGATGATCCTATATAAAAGATAGCAAAAGAGACACAAGTGTGTAAAGAACAGACTTTTGAACTCTTTTGGAGAAGGCGAGGGTGGGATGATTTTAGAGAAAAGCATTGAAACATGTATATTATCTATGTGAAATAAATCACCAGTCCAGGTATGATGCATGAGACACAGTGCTCAGGACTGGTGCACTGGGATGACCCTGAGGGAAGGGATGGGGAGGGACGTGGGAGGGGCTTTAGGATGGGGAACTCATGCACACCCACAGCTGATTCACGTCAAGGTATGGCAAAAAACACTGCAATATTGTAAAGTAATTAGCCTTCAATTAAAATAAAGTAATTAATTTAAAAAGTTTGAAAAAGCAGAAATAGGAAAAAAAAAATAAAGATGGAGCTTCATCAGCCTGGGTTCTGAAGTGACTATAGTGTTCAAAGCACTGTGACAGTATATATTTGATGTTTACTGGGTGAAAGAAACTTTGCATTGTCATGTTGTTGTTCAGTTGAAGTCCATGTCCTTCACTATATCATGGAGTTTGTGCAAATTCATGTCCATTGAGCCAGTGATGCTATCAAACCATCTTATCCTCTGCTGTCCTCTTCTCCTTTTGCCTTCAATCTTTCCCAGCATTAGGGTTTTTTCCCCAGTGAGTCGACTCTTTGTATCAGGTAGAAAAAGTACTGGAGCTACAGTATCAGTCCTTCCAATGAATATTCAGGGTTGATTTCCTTTAGGAAACTTGGTTTGATCTCCTTGCAGTCCAAGGGACTCTCAAGGGTCTTCTCCAGCACCACAGTTTGAAAGCATCAATTCTTTGGTGCTCAGCCTTCTTTATGGTCCAGTTCTCATATCTGTACATGAAAACCATAGTTTTGACTATATGGACCTTTATTAGCAAAGTGATGTCTCTGTTTTTTAATACACTTTCTAGGTTTTTCATAACTTTTCTTTCAAGGAGCAAGTGTCTTTTAATTTCCCAGCTGCAGTCACAATCTGCAGTGATTTTGGAGACCAAGAAAATAAAATCTGTCACTGTTTTCACTTTTTCCCCATCTGAGTGATGGGACTAAATGGCATGATCTTGGTTTTTCGAATGTTGAGTTTTAAGCCAGCTTTCACTTTCATCAAGAAGCTCTTTAGTTCCTCTTTGCTTTCTGCCATTAGAGTGGTATCATCTGCTTATCTGAGGTTATTATTTTTTGTCCCAGAAATCTTGGTTTCAGCTTGTGCTTCATCCAGCTTGGAATTTTGCATGATATACTCTGCATAGAAGTTAAATAAACAGAGTGACAGTGTACAGCCTTATATTGTCATAGGCAAATTTTTTTACATGAGCATAACTTTGCCTATCTTAATTGATACAAATGGAGTACTTCCTTTCCATTAATAAAAGGAACATATTAGTGCAAAAGTTGTTGACCAATATTATATGTGCACAGTAATCTACATAACAAAAATAACATTAATGACATGCATACATGTGCACACATAAAATTTGAATGTTTAAAAATATGAAATAAAAATCATGTAAGATGGAAATGTTCAATGAATATTGCTGAAATTATTTTTGAGAAAAATAATTCCAGGCCTTATAACTGTAAAATAATAAGAGCTTACAATGATGAAGCACTTATTCTGTGCCAGTGTTCTTTTCCATGCTTTACATGTATCAGTTCAGTTCAGTTCAGTTCGGTTGCTCAGTCATGTCTGACTTCATGTAAAATTCAGATTCACTGCATGAGTTAATAATGATGTGTATATTTCACATATGGCAAAACTAAAGCACTGAGAGTGATAATATTTGGCAAAGGTCACACAGCTGATAACTTTAGAAATTAAATTATTGAGAAGAACTCTCAAGCTACAAGCATGAGAAAATTGTAACATTAATATCAGGATGATAGAAGACTCTCTAAAATGAAAAGCATGGGGAAAAAAGGAGGTATTTGATCATATAAAATTATGCCAAAATATTTAAATAATCTTTAAAATCAAAATACATTTTAGAAAAAAATCAAATAATACAATTTTAATACTAAGTATGTAAAAACCACTTATATATTCAAAAAGAAGAAATTAAAAGCCTGAAAAATGTTCAAATGTACTAGTAATCTAATATGTTGATAAATTAGAGGTTACCCTTTGGTAAAAATATAGGAAAATATTTTAAAATGATTTTTATCTTTATACCTGAATATTGTGAAATACTTAGATAATTATTATAACAAGGTTTTATTAATATGGGAAATTTTATTATAGCATCAATGTTTTCTAGGTGTTTTTAAAATGTAGGAATGACATTTTAAATAAATGCATGTGGGCATATACAAAAACATATTGGGTTTTTGTATTTGCTATTTGTTACAGTTATCTCTGAGAAGATAAATAACAGACAATTATTATACTTATATATTGTCTTAAATTTCCTAATACACTTTAATGAATATGCATTATTTCATTTGCAGGGAAAAATATGATGCTGATTTAAAACACCAAATGCATATTCAAACTGACCTGAACAAAGTTAAAATCTATCCTTACTCTCTGATGATTTCGTACTCATAAAGTTTCTGATTTGGAGATGGAGAACTTTGGCTTTGAAAGATTTTATAAATCTCCATCTCTTGTGACAAAGTAAAAGTTGTGTGTGAGTGTGCTAAGTCAATTCACTGTTGTCTGACTTCTTGTGACCCTATGGACTGTAGGCTGCCAGGCTCCTCTGTCCATGGGATTCTCCAGGCAAGAATACTGGAGTGAGTTTCCATGCGCTCCTGTAGGGGATCTTCCTGACCCAGGCATTGAACCCTGGTCTCTTACATCTCTGGCATTGGATTCTTTACCACTAGCACCACCTGGGAAGCTCAATTAAAAGGTGAGGAACCAAAAAAGGAGCAAGGGGTGACATTTGGTTGCCAGTACCAGAGTTAAGAAAAAGTTAAGCTACATTGTAACTAGATGGGGAGGGCAAAAAACAGACAACAATAAAAAAAAATTATCTTTCTTCTATCTACTCCTATATGATTCCTTCCAAATACTTGTTGGAAAAGGTGGCATCTACAGAGTGGACATCATCTTCATAATTCCTTTCAACTCCTAAATTCCTTTAGGTAATATAGGATAAAAAAATAGTCTGAACATTCAATTATACTGCTATATCAGTATTTAAAAATAATGATCATGGCACTAGTTGAAATCTGAAAATGTTTGAGGTTTAACTTAGGATAATGAAACAGTCAAAAACATTGAACTTACAACATTATTTTGGATTATTTTTTTAAAAATATTTTCAACACTGTATATGCAAAAAACAAACAAAAAAGTCCCCTGCCAAAAGATAGTGATCCGAACCCCATCAGTCAAAATAAGTTTGCCAAAAATGCAATGATTTTTAATGTACTCTAAATGCATTCTTTTATTTTTTTTAATATAAATTTATTTATTTTAATTGGAAGCTAATTACTTTACAATATTGTACTGGTTTTGCCATACATCGACATGGATCCGCCATGGGTGTAAACATGTTCCCCATCCTGAACCCCCCTCCCTGCTACCCAGCTCCCTCCCCATACCATCCCTCTGGGTCATCCCAGTGCACCAGCCCTGAGCATGCTGTATCATGCATCAAACCTGGACTGGTGATCTGTTTCACATATGATATTATACATGTTTCAATGCCATTCTCCCAAATCATCCCACCCTCACCCTCTCCCACAAAGTCCAAAAGACAGTTCTATACATCTGTGTCTCTTTTGCTGTCTCTCATACAAGGTAATCATTACCATCTTTATAAATTCCATATATATGCATTATTATACTGTATTGGTGTTTTTCTTTCTGGCTTACTTCACTCTGTATAATAGGCTCCAGTTTCATCCACCTCATTAGAACTTATTCGAATGTATTGTTTTCAATGGCTGAGTAATACTCCATTGTGTATATGTACCATGGCTTTCTTATCCATTCATCTGCTGATTGACATCTAGGTTGCTTCCATGTCCTAGCTATTATAA
This sequence comes from Bos taurus, assembly GCF_002263795.3. NCBI lineage: Eukaryota > Metazoa > Chordata > Mammalia > Artiodactyla > Bovidae > Bos > Bos taurus. The sequence goes on along the minus strand of NC_037355.1, from coordinate 11,639,971 downwards.
ACAGTGTTGTGGTGAACATTGGGGTACACGTGTCTCTTTCAATTCTAGTTTCCTCAGTGTGTATGCTCAGCAGTGGGATTGCTGAGTCATAAGGCAGTTCTATTTCCAGTTTTTTAAGGAATCTCCACACTGTTCTCCATAGTGGCTGTACTAGTTTGCATTCCCACCAACAGTGTAAGAGAGTTCCCTTTTCTCCACACCCTCTCCAGCATTTATTGCTTGTAGACTTTTGGATCACAGCCATTCTGACCGGTGTGAAATAGTACCTCATTGTGGTTTTGATTTGCATTTCTCTGATAATGAGTGATGTTGAGCATCTTTTCATGTGTTTGTTAGCCATCTGTATGTCTTCTTTGGAGAAATGTCTTTTTATTTATTTGACCCATTTTTTGATTGGGTTGTTTATTTCTCTGGGATTGAGCTGCAGGAATTGCTTGTATATTTTTGAGATTAATTCTTTGTCAGTTGCTTCATTTGCTATAATTTTCTCCCATTCTGAAAGCTGTCTTTTCACCTTGCTTATAGTTTCCTTTGTTGTGCAGAAGCTTTTAATTTTAATTAGGTCCCATTTGTTTATTTTTGCTTTTATTTCCAAAATTTTGGGAGGTGGGTCATAGAGGATCCTGCTGTGATTATGTCGGAGAGTGTTTTGCCTATGTTCTCCTCTAGGAGTTTTTTAGTTTCTGGTCTTACGTTTAGATCTTTAATCCATTTTGAGTTTATTTTTGTGTATGATATTAGAAAGTGTTCTAGTTTCATTCTTTTACAAGTGGTGGACCAGTTTTCCCAGCACCACTTGTTAAAGAGATTATATTTTCTCCATTGTATATTCTTGCCTCCTTTGTCAAAAATAAGTTGTCCATAGGTGCATGGATTTATCTCTGGGCTTTGTATTTTGTTCCATTGATCTGTATTTCTGTCTTTGTGCCAGTACCATACTGTCTTGATGACTGTGGCTTTGTAGTAGAGTCTGATCAGGCAGGGTGATTCCTCCAGTTCCATTCTTCTTTCTCAAGATTACTTTGGCTATTTGAGGTTTTTTTCTATTTCCATACAAATTGTGAGATTATTTATTCTAGCTCTGTGAAAAATACCGTTGGTAGCTTGATAAGGATTGCATTGAATCTATAGATTTCTCTGGGTAGTATACTCATTTTCACTATATTGATTCTTCATATCCATGAACACGATATATTTCTCCATCTATTAGTGTCCTCTTTGATTTCTTTTACCAGTGTTTTATAGTTTTCTATATATAGGTCTTTAGTTCCTTTAGATAGATATATTCCTAAGTATTTTATTCTTTTCATTGCCATGGTGAATAGAATTGTTTCCTTAATTTCTCTTTCTATTTTCTCATTATTAGTGTATAGGAATGCAAGGATTTCTGTGTGTTGATTTTATATCCTGCAACTTAAAGAAAGCACATGTACATTTATTGGGGCATTTTTAGCCAAAGGAAAAAGACTTTCTTTGAACATGAGTTCTCTGACTTCAATTTTATTTTGTTTTTATTGCAAATATATATATATATATATATATATATTCAAAGAGGATTGTCTGTGGTTTTCAGTCCCTGTGAAATTAAACAACCCCATAACCACTGCAAAGTTGGTATAGAAGCCTTCTAGATTTGTAGAATATTTCTCCAATCTCTTATGCTTATCTTCTTCCTAATCTGACTGATTTCTTAGCAAGTCATCATTATTGATTGTTTTCATAGAAATCAATCATGGAAATAAGAATTATTTTTATTATGCTGGCCAAATGAGATTTATTTAAATAATATATTTATAATAAGAATTCTAAGCTAGTGTTATAAATAGCTCTTATGAAAACACAATTCAGTTCAGTTCAGTTGCTCAGTTGTGTCTGACTCTTTGTGACCCCATGAATAACAGCACGCCAGTCCTCCCTGTCCATCAACAACTCCCAGAGTGCACTCAAACTGATGTCCATCAAGCCGGTGATGCCATCCAGCCACCTCATCCTCTGTTGTCCCCTTCTCCTCCTGCCCTCAATCCCTTCAAGCATCAGGGTCTTTTCCAATGAGTCAACTCTTCGCATGAGGTGGCCAAAGTATTGGAGTTTCAGCTTCAGCATCGGTCCTTCCAATGAACACCAGGACTGATCTCCTTTAGGATGGACTGGTTGGATCTCCTTGCAGTCCAAGGGACTCTCAAGAGTCTTCTCCAACACCACAGTTCAAAAGCATCAATTCTTCAGTGCTCAGCTTTCTTCACAGTCCAACTCTCACATCCATACATGACCCCTGGATAAACCATAGCCTTGACTAGACGGACCTTTGTTGGCAAAGTAATGTTTCTGCTTTTCAATATGCTATCTAGGTTGGTCATAAGTTTCCTTCCAAGGAGTAAGCATCTTTTAATTTCATGGCTGCAATCACCATGTGCAGTGATTTTGGAGCCCCCCAAAATAAAGTCTGCCAGTGTTTCCACTGTTTCCCCATCTATTTGCCATGAAGTGATGGGACCAGATGCCATGATCTTAGTTTTCTGAATATTGAGCTTTAAGCCAACTTTTTCACTCTCTTCTTTCACTTTCATCAAGAAGCTTTTTAGTTCCTCTTCACTTTCTGCCATGTTAACTATTGATAAATCAATTGGAAGAATGAAAGTATAGGTTTCATTGCTAGCTCGTGTTCGACTCTTGCGACCCCACAGACTGTAGCCTGCCAGGCTTGTCTGTCCATGGGATTCTCCGGGCAAGAAATCTGGAGTGGATTGCCAATTTCTTCTCCAGGGTAATTTCCCAACCCAGAAATTGAACCCAGGTCTCCTGCATTGCAGGCAGATTTTTTTTACCAACTGAGTACAAGGGAAGCCCCTTGACGGTATACAAAAAAGTATATATGAAGGTATATGAAAGTATAGGCATACTAACAAATGTCCTTCTATTAATAATTTGGAGGATTCCACACAGTCTTGAGACTGAAATTGAAGAAAAATCATTTTGAAAATAAAGTGCTATGTGCAGTCATAATTTTGTTCTACTGAGAGAAGAGAGAGTGCCAATTAATCTGACACATCCCTTCGATTAAGATGGTAACAGAGTTGAGGAATTTCTCCACCTCATGTATATTATTTACAGTTTCCACTATATTTACAAAAAGTTGCTGCCAGGCTTAATGTACAATTCACAAACATAAAACAATCCTCAACAAAAATGTCTCAGGTGCTAGATGATTTCCACTGTCATATTTCCTAAAATATACCAATCAAAATTATGTGTAAATCAACTTGCAGTTAGAAAATTCTGAAGAGACAAATACGCATCACCTCTGACTTTGTATATGACAGTGATTTTCAAGGTATCACAGAGCAGAATCTCCTAATTACTATAGTCATCAGCAACACTTCACACACATTGAATCATTCTCTGATGATTCAGCTTAAAAGCTACTTTATAATTGTAAGAAAAACATTGTATTTAGAGAGAAGAAGAACACAATAAAAAAAATTAACCTGTATATATGAAAATATCGTCTAAAGGTATTTGGCTAAGAGCTATAGACTTCATTTCACAAGATATTAAAGGAAATATGCAAATTATAAAACATAAAGGGAAGAAGATAAAATATTTTAGACCTTTTCTAGAATCAATGTGGATATAAGTAGAGAATTTTCAGTTCCATAGTATGGGTTTGGTCAATAGCACAGGAAGCTATGGCACTGCTTTCACTCGAAACCAACAAGCTTTCTCCTCAAATACTCCGCTGAAGCATACTTTGTTGTCTCACAGGTGTTCTGAGAATAACTTTATTCGGTGACTTTAAGAAGTTTTCTGGAATAAGTTATATTTATCTCCAAAATTTCTTCAAATTCCATAGACATCAATTAAACCTTCTTTATGTAATGGGAAAAATACACCCGTACTTCTATGATTGTATTTCTTTCAAAATTTATCATATAGGAAATGAGTAATAAATACCAAATACAATGAATTATACTACCTGATTTGAGACAAATACCTATTAAATTATTTATGCACTACATCGTAGAAGCACACTGCCAGTCACTGAACACATTATAAACAACTACAATAAAATGGCCTCCTTGGTTATATACTATAATAAAAAGCTACAGATTTATTTTAGGTCATGTAAATACAAAAGTACATGACATGGATAATGTATTTTACAACTTTAAAATTTCTTATATTTGACACATAAAGATAGAATTCAGAGGAACTAACATGTATTTAGTGTGTATGTATGAACCAGAAATTTTATAATACATATTATTTCATTTCATTCTCACGACAAGATTTTCATACTTTAGGTGAGCTCAAACTGTTTATCATGACATAACACAAAGAACAAACATGTTCTGAAGAGAGGAAGTTAAAGTAACTCTATTTCACCTGTAAGCTTTCCACATAGATGGACAATACTTCTCAAATAGCATTCTGCAAAACAAGAATTTAATAGAATAGTAAAATTCATCATCAATAAAAAATGAAAGTGATAAGTTAAAGAGGTTTATCATTGCATCAGAAAGAAAAAATATCCAGAAATAAATGTACATAAGAAGTTAAAAAACTTGTACTCAAAATTGTAAGATGCTGAAGAAAGAAACTGAAGATGACACAAACAAGTGGGCGAATACATCATGTTCTTGAATTGGAAGATTCAATATTGTTAAAATGAACATACTACTCAAGGCAATCTACAGACTGAATGCAACTTCTAAATAATTATTGATGGCATTTTTCACAGAACTAGAATGAAAATGTTTTAATTTGTATGGATACATAAAAGACCCTGAATAGCCAAAGTCATCTTGAGAAAGAATGGAGCTGGAATAATCAGGCATTCTGGCTTCAAATATACTACAAAGCTATAAAACTCAAAACAATATGGTACTGAACAAAAACATACATGTAGTGTAATGGAATAAGATAGAAAGCCCAGAAATAAATGCATGCAATTTTGGTCAACTAATATATTAAAAAGGAGGCAAGAATACACAATGGAGATAAGAGAGTTCCTATAATAAGCAGTGTTGGGAAAACTGGACAGCTACATGTAAAAGAATAAAACTAGAACATTCTCTGATACTACATGCAAATATATAATCAAAATGGATTAAAGACATAAAAGTAAGACCAGATACTTCAAAACTCCTAGAGCTATACATAGAAAATTCTCTGACATAAATTGCAGCAACATTTTTTTGGATCCATTTCTTATAGTAATGGAAATAAAAACAAAAATTAACAAATGGAACCTAATTAAACTTAGAAGCTTCTGTACAACAAAGGAAATCATAAACAAAATGAAAAAAAAAACTATAGAGTGAGACAAAATATATGCAAATGATGTGGCTGACAAGAGGTTAATTTCCAAAATATACAGACAGCTCTTACTGCTTAATATCAGAAGACAAACAACACAAATAAAAAATAGTCAAAAGACCTAAACAGACGTTTCTCCAAAGAAGACAAATGGCCAAAATATACATCAAAAGATGATCTCAATATCACAAAATATAACAGGGATTGAAAATCAAAACAATAAACTTACACCAGTCAAAATGGCAATCATATAAAGAGTCTCAGTTCAGTGCAGTTCAGTCACTCAGTCATGTCCAACTCTTTGTGACCCCATGGACTGCAGCACACCAAGCTTCCCTGTCCATCACCAACTCCCAGAGCTTGCTCACATTCAAGTCCATCGAGTTGCTGATGCCATCCAACCATCTCATCCTCTGTTGTCCACTTCTCCTCCTGCCTTCAATCTTTCCCAGCCTTTCCTGCCTTTCAATCTTTCTGAAATTTGAAACTCCAATACTTTGGCCACCTCATGCGAAGAGTTGACTCATTGGAAAAGACTCTGATGCTGGGAGGGATTGGGGGCAGGAGGAGAAGGGGACGACAGAGAATGAGATGGCTGGATGGCATCACGGACTCAATGGACATGAGTTTGAGTGAACTCCGGGAGTTGGCAATGGACAGGGAGGCCTGGCGTGCTGCAGTTCATGGGGTCACAAAGAGTCGGACATGACTGAGTGACTGAACTGAATTTGACTGAACTGAATACTGTATTGGTGTTTTTCTTTCTGGCTTACTTCACTCTGTATAATAGGCCACCTCATTAGAACTGATTCAAATGTATTCTTGTTAATGGCTGAGTAATACTCCATTTTGTATATATACCACAGCTTTCTTATCCATTTGTCTGCTGATGGGCATCTAGGTTGCTTCCATGTCCTGGCTATTATAAACAGTGCTGCGATGAACATTGGAATACACATGTCTCTTTCAATTCTGGTTTCCTTGGTGTGTATGCCTAGCAGTGGGATTGCTGGGTCATATGGCAAAATATATCTACCTAAAGAAACAAAAGACTTATATATAGAAAACTATAAAACACTGGTGAAAGAAATCGAAGAGGACACAAATAGATGGAGAAATATACCGTATTCAAGGATCAGAAAAATAAATATACTGAAAATGAGTATACTACCCAAAGCAACTTATAGATTCAATGCAATCCCTATCAAGCTACTAATGGTATTTTTCAGAGAACTAGAACAAATAATTTCACAATTTGTATGGAAATACACAAAACCTTGAATAGCCAAAGCAATCTTGAGAAAGAAGAATTGAACTAGAGGAATCAACCTGCCTGACTTCAGGCTCTACTACAAAGCCACAGTCATCAAAACAGTACGGTACTGGCACAAAGACAGAAATATAGATTAATGGAGCAAAACAGAAAGCCCAGAGATAAGTCATCACACCTATGAACACCTTATCTTCAACAAAAGAGGCAAGAATATACAATGGAGGAAAGACAATCTCTAACAAGTGGTGCTGGGAAAACTGGTCAACCACTTGTAAAAGAATGAAACTAGAACACTTTCTAACACCATACACAAAGATAAACTCAAAATGGATTAAAGATCTAAAAGTAAGACCAAAAACTATAAAACTCTTAGAGGAAAACATAGGCAAAACACTCTCCGACAAAAATCATAGCAGGATCCTCTATGATCCACCTCCCAGAATATTGGAAATAAAAGCAAAAATAACAAATGGGACCTAATTAAACTTAAAAGCTTCTGCACAACAAAGGAAACTCTAAGCAAGGTGAAAAGACAGCCTGCAGAATGGGAGAAAATAATAGCAAATGAAGCAACTGACAAAGAATTAATCTCAATATGCTTTCTCATTAATAACAGGAATTAGGCAAAGATGTCTGCTTTTACCACTTATATTTAGTAGTATAGTGGACGTTATAGCCAGTATAATCAGGCCAAAAAAAAAAAAAAAGAAAAGAAAAAAAAAATAAGAAAAGAAATGGAAAAAAAAAAGGCATTCAGAGAGAGGAAAATATGTAAACTGTCTTTATTCAAAGAAGACACGATTGTCTATGTGGAAAAGCCTTATAATCTACAAAGATGCAGATACAAATTGTTCAACAAGGTCTCCGGATATAAGATAAAAATGAAAATGAGTTTTGCTTCTATATACTAGTAATATACAGTAAGAAATTGAAACTAATAAACAATAACATTTACCATAGCATCAAAGAATGTGAAATATTTGAGGCTAGCCCTGACAGATTTCTCTACTCAAAACTATAAATCATTTCTGAGAGAAATTAAAAATAAATAAATGAAGATATATACCCTTCTCAATAGATCAGAAAATAATTTTTGTTAAAACAGAAATCATTGAATTGATCTATAGATATGGTGCAATCATAATTGCAGTGAAAGCCAGAATTTTTAACACAGGTGACAAGATGGTTTTGAAATTTGTATGGAAACACAATGGACCTAGAAAAGCCAAAACAATTTGGGAATTATTTCAAATTTAGCATCATCAAAACTGTGTGGCCTTTAACTAGACAAACATATTAATGACTTATAAAAAAAAAAAAGTACGGTATAATACTGATACATATACAGTCAATTCATTTTTGAAGACGTTTCATAGATAATTCAATTAATAAAGGATACTCTCTTCAGCAAAAATCCTGAATAGGGTGTCATTCTCAAATAAATTATTTATAAATTTTCATAATTCAATAATTATGAAAATGAATTATTTATAATAAATTCAATAATTTAGTGAATAAAGATAGAGCTTAGTGGTCTAGAATACATAAGGAAAGACTTCATGTAATAGGTCCTGGCTTCATCACTTAGTAAGTGAAATATAACTTTAAAGTTATTTAATCGTTCTAAGCCTCTAATCCATGATCTTCCTTTTTATATCCCACCTCAAAACAAACTTTGTCAGAGAAGGAAACCAATAGAAATTTAACTTAACTTCAATCTTTACTTAGCAATATCCCTAAAAATTAGATCATTAAGGATTATAGATTTATACATGAGAGCAAAGACTATAAGATTTCTTGAGTTTAGTTCAGTTCAGTTGCTCAGTCATGTCCTATTCTTTGCAATCCCATGGACTGCAGCACGCCAGGCCTCCTGTCCATCACGAAACTTCCAGAGTTTACCCAAACTCATGTCCATTGAGTCGGTGATGCCATCCAACCATCTCATCCTCTGTCGTCCTACTCTCCTTCTGCGTTCAATCTTTCCCAGCATCAAGGTCTTTTCAAATGAGTCAGCTCTTCACTTCAGGTGACCAAAGTATTGGAGTTTCAGCTTCAACATCAGTCCTTCCAATGAACACTCAGGACTGATCTCCTTTTGGAAGGACTGGTTGGATCTCCTTGCAGTCCAAGGGACTCTCAAAAGTCTTCTCCAACACAATTCAAAAGCATCAGTTCTTCTGCATATAGTCCAACTCTCACATCCATACGTGACTACTGGAAAAACTTGACTAGACGGACCTTTGTTGGCAAAGTAATGTTTCTGCATTTTAATATGCTGTCTAGGCTGGTCATAACTTTCCTTACAAGGAGTAAGTGTCTTTGAATTTCATGGCTGTAGTCACCATCTGCAGTGATTTTGGAGCCCCCACAAAATAAAGTCAGCTACTGTTTCCACCGTTTCCCCATCTATTTGCCATGAAGTGATGGGACTGGATGCCATGGTGTTAGCTTTCTGAATGTTGAGCTTTAAGCCAACTTTTTAAAAGGAAAATACTGTCAATCCTGATGGTTGAATTAGCTCCAGAGACAGTGGGGGATAAAAGTGTTAAGTTGCTCAGTTGTCTTTGCAACCAAATGAATTGTAGCCCACCAGGTTCTTATGCCTTTGGAATTCTCCAGGCAAGAATATTGGCGACTGTAATCATTCCCTTCTCCAGGGCATCTTTCCAACCCAGGAATTGAACCCAAGTCTCCCACATTGCAAGCAGATTCTTTACCACCTGAGCCACCAGAGACAGTGAGGAGTTTCATATTATCCAGGAGTTATCAGAAAAAGTCAGGTCACTGCCAGGAAGAGAGACTGAAAATTGTTGGATATGCACCAAATATAAGACACCTTCAGCTTTCATCTATGAACAGGATGTTTGGTTTAACCAGTATCAGACAAGAATATTATGAAAAGGTAATCCTTAATCCTCTTATGCAAAATTAAAACAAATCAAAATCATCTCACTCATTCTGGTTTCTCAATGTTTATTTATTTTTTACTTTATTATTTTTTTATTTTTTAAAATTTTATTATTTAACTTTACAATATTGTATTGGTTTTGCCATATATCAACATGAATCCACCACAGGTATACACGTGTTCCCCATCCTGAACCCTCCTCCCACCTCCCTCCCCATAAGTCTTTCAATTTCATGCCAAGCTAAAGGCGTGCCTACATTGTTTCTCCATTTTAAGTTGACAGCAATCTAGGAAGTACCTTGTTTTTGAAACCACGTAAGGTTGAGTTCAAATATTAGCTCTGCCATTTATTAGTTGAGTTACCTGAAACAATCCTTTTAAACATTCTTTGTCTCAGTCTTCTCAAAAAAAAAAAAAAAAAATGGAGTGGGGTGGGGTGGAGAATAGATTTTATTGTAAACAGTGAATGATGAAGCATGGTTAAAATGTGTGTCTCACAGTAGTCATTAAAAAAAAATTAGTCTCCTTTTTTGAATATCAAACTTTACATTTTATTTGCAACTCAAGCCAGCCCAGCTTCTTTTTAATTCCTCAAGAAATTTTCAGAGCAAAAGTTATTTTAGTACTACTCTAAGTAAAACCATTGTAAAACATTTTTTTTTCTCCCCTTGTATGGTCCTTCACTCATTTAAACTTTTGTTTTGGTGAATTCATACTTCAGGACTGAGGTAAAATGGTCCATTTTGTCTTATTTGTGCTAATGGGAACAACCAGTGAAATAGAAACAATTGAAATCATTAGTAGTAACCCATAACATCCTTGTAACAATCTTGGTTGAAAACAAACCATTTATCATATAGGAAACAAGTAAAAATTAAACAAATATCTCTCCTTTATGTGCTTCTTTTCTCCCCAGATCTGGTCTCATCCTCTTTTAAAGCTGTAAATTGTTGTAAAAGCAATCAGACATTTTTAGCAAAGAAGGAGGGTAGGTAAAGTGTTTATGTTATCAACAACAGGAGATGAGTTTTTAATAATAAGGAACAACCTCTTTCTCAGGAACCAGCACAAGAACATCTAGTGGTGTGTTTATGGCCATGCTTCATTAGCTAAAACACCTTCACAACTATTACCGCCAGCAGCAGCAGCATCTAAAACCCTTTCAGTGACAAGAAAGTACGTCTAATGGTATTTTCCCTCTCACTAGTAATAGCTATTATGATCCTTCAAGGTCAATATATATAAAAGGAAATGGAAATTTAGAAGAAAGAATGTGAGGGGTTTTTTGAGAACAGAAAAAATACTCAAAGGCTTCGTACAAAAGTGGCAAATTATTGTAATATTTCTTAGACATGATTGAAATAACAAGTATATAATAGAAAAACTACTTTTTAAAATTAATAATAATCATTCTGAGTATTAAGTTTCCAAGGGAGAAAAAAGAATTCAACCTAGCTGTTAATTTTCTCTTGGTGCAAAGGATTCATGGTATTTTGATAATGCAGAAGGATATGTGTGTGCCCAGTCATGCCCAACTCTTTGTGATCCCTTGGACTGCAATCTGTCATGCTGCTCTATCCATGGGATTTTCCTGGCAAGAATATTGGAGCAGGTTGCCATTTCTTACTCCTGGGGATCTTCCCAATCTAGGGATGGAAACTGCATCTCATTAATTGTATCCATGACATAATAGGAGAAAATTTCAAATATTAGGAACTCTTCACCTTTAAAATCTAACAGGGTTATTTGCAATAATTCTATTATTATTTCCTCATATCTCTGGGTACAGATATCTGGTATCTGTTGTATTTATCAGTTATCTAATACTTACTACATTACAGGCATTCTGCGAAATAATTTACATGGATTTTTAAATTTAATCCTCACAAACCTTTGAAGTAATTTTTACTTGCACTTGAGAAAAAAGATTGTTTGGTTCTTCAATATCACTCCCTGAGAAATTAGAGCAGGTTACATTTTAAAATGGTATCTGTCTGGTTACCAAGTTTAGGTCATTGACATAATGTCTCCAGGACAAAGCTTCTTTCCTTCATTATCTTACTGTATTTAACCTTCATTTATTTTAGGCATTCCACAGTCACTATTTCTTTTTTAATTAATTATTTACTTTTGGCTGTGCTGGATCTTCATTGCTGTGTGCAGGCTTTCTCTAGCTTGGTGTGTGGGCACACATTGTGGTGGTTTCTCTTGCTGCAGAGCACAGGCTGTAGGGCAGGAGGGCTTCAGTAGTTGTGACTCCTGGGCTCTATAGCACAGGCTCAGTAATTGTGGTGCGTGGGCTTAGTTGTCATGCAGCATGTGGGACCATACCAGACAGGGATTGAATCTGTGTCTCCCATATTGGCAGGCAGATTCTTTACCAATGAACCACCAGAGAAGCCTGTCACTATTTCTTAAATAATGTTTCCACATTGAAAATAGAAACATGAATCTATAATTTCACTCATAAAATCATACAACAAAAACTATTTTCTAGGATTTTAAAAATCATAAAATTCATATTGCTTTAGCAATATTCTTTAGAATAATTTTTAAAAGATAAAATAATGACTCAGAGAAACCTGAAGTGGACACACATCAAATAATAATTCATTAATGTGGGGATATATTACAAGGGGTTCAAAGGAGAATTCAAAGAGTACACACACATGTTTGGGAAGTCAGACATGCTGACATAAAATTCCCTAATATATGGAAAACCAGACAATATTAAAAAGGCAAATCAACCCTATCTACAAGGAAATTTACATTTCTCTGATGAATATTTGGTATTTTACAATTTTCAGAAGAACTTAAAGAAAATGAAAGGCTTAGAGAGTCCACAGAATCACAAACTCAGACGGCACCTAGGTTTCTTTTGAAGACACACAATAATCTTTTCATCCTTCTTAAAGTCTTTCACAATTTTCCCCTAACTTCTCTAATTTTACCTAAATTGTAACACCAAGAAAAAAAAAAAAGGGCGGCAGTGGGGGATGGGGGGGGGTGGTGGTGTCAAACTTGCTTACCACAGCTAGTACACTGAAATAGAAGAATCCTCACATACATTTATCTCCTTTCTCTCTGAAATCTCACTGGAATTAAAATATAGAAATGAAAAAGTGTAATCCCTCAAAAATAGGGAAAAGGTCACAAGTTGGACCACAGAAAGCTACCAGCATCCTACAAATAGCATGTAAGCCCATGAACTCTTGCCTCCTGTGGGCAAGAGATTGATCCAACATTTAATTTTCATAGGAATTTAACCAGAAAGGCTCTGGGCTCAGTAATATCAAGAGCTCTTGATAGAGAGGAGTAAGCACAGGAATGAAAGCAGGAGGATTAAGGGAAAGGTGCCCCAGTGAACCATGAGACGTTTTGTACCTTCTCTCTCCTCTCTGGAATATGCTTGTAAGACCTGGGATTTGAAGATTCTTCCCTTAAGAAACCAAAAAATTCCAAAGAAATGAACTTCATGTACTCATACTGCAGATCTGCCAAGTTTTGCTTAACAGACAAAAGAAAGCAAGTGTTGAGGAGAATTAACTTTTCCTGTACTCTCTTAGACTGGTTTAATGAGGGTGTGAGAATTAAACTCATGGAAGATAGATTAGCAAAGACAAAAAAAAAAGATTTAATTATGTATGTCTGCACTAGAGTGACAAAGAAATGCGGCTCAAAGAAATTAGAATTTGAGGTTTATATACTATCTTAATGGACTTCCCAGGGGTGCAGTGGTAAAGAATCTACCTGCCAATGCAGGATATGCAAGAGACATGGGTTCAATCCCTGGGTTGGGAAGATCCCCTGGAGAAGGGAGTGGCAGCTCACTCCAGTATTCTTGCCTGGAAAATTCCATGGACAGTGGAGCCTAGCAGTCTATAGGCTATGGGGTCAAAAAGAGTCAGACATGACTGAGCAACTAAGCCCAAGCACAAGAACGAAACACAATACTCTCTTAATAGGGGATAAGGTGGGACACAGGGGAGAACAAATGACTTATTTGTAGGAGGGAAAAGCGTCACTTATGAAAAAACAAACAAACAAACAAACAAAAATTGGGGATATATAAATAAGCCCTTATAAGAAAAGATAGGTGATATGGTAGTTTTGTGACAATGTCTGTTTGGGTATAGCACTGATTTATCTTTGGGAAGAGAAAACTGAAGTTATTCTGAGGAAAGAGTTTTTGACAACTGAGTTGATTTGGAGTCTCTGCATTTAAGCAGTTAAGGATTTCAGGAACTCAAATCCCTTCAGCTCAAGGTAATTTTTATGCCAACTGGCTTATTCAGGACCCTCTCACAAGTCTTTCTACACCACACCATTAAAACAATTAAAATTGGATAGGGCTTTGCTGGTGGCTCAGCCATAAAGAATCTGCCTGCCAATACCTGCCAATGCAGGAGATACAGGTTCGATCACTGAATCAGGAGAAACCCTAAAGAAGGAAATGGCAACACAATCCCATATTGTTGCCTGGGAAATCCCATGGGTTATAGCCCATGGACTCACAAAGAGGACATGACTTAGTGACTAAACAACAACAACAAAATGTTAGAATAGCAACAACAATGACACGTATTGAAACTGGCAAAGAATACAAATGACCTCTGTAGAGAAAATAAAAATTAAAACTCCATACTCTCTACACAATTTTACACACCAGTAATATAAAGTTTGAGATATCAAAATGGTGTAATTCATTAAATTGGCTGACAAGAGAAAGATGTATTCAATGTATTAATACATCTACTTTGGAAAGGATTATTTCTTTTCTGGTTCAGTTCCCTGCTGGCTCAGATGGTAAAGAATCCACCTGCAATGCAGGACACCTGGCTACAATCCCTGAGTTGGGAAGATCCCCTGGAGGAGGGCATGGCAAGCCACTCCACTATTCTTGCCTGGAGAATCTCCATGGACAGAGGAGCCTGGTGGGCTATAGGCCATGGGGTTGCAAAGAGTTGGACATGACTGAGTGACTAAGCACAAAATGCGGTCCACTCCATGAAAATATTAAAAGGCAAAAAGATAAGACACTGAAAGATGAATTTCCCAGATTTGTAGGTGCCCAATATGCAACAAGAGATCAGTTCAATTCAGTTCAGTCGCTCAGTCCTGTCCGACTCTTTGCAACCCCATGAATTGCAGCATGCCAGGCCTCCCTGTCTATCACCAACTCCCGGAGTTCACTCAAACTCACATCCAACGAGTCGGTGATGCCATCCAGCCATCTCATCCTCTGCCGTCCCCTTCTCCTCCTGCCCCCAATCCCTCCCAGCAACAGAGTCTTTTCCAATGAGTCAACTCTTTGCATGAGGTGGCCAAAGTACTGGTTTCAGCTTTAGCATCATTCCTTCCAAAGAACACCCAGGGCTGATCTCCTTTAGAATGGACTGGTTGGATCTCCTTGTAGTCCAAGGGACTCTCAAGAGTCTTCTCCAACACTACAGTTCAAAAGCATCAATTCTTCAGTGCTCAGCTTTCTTTACAGTCCAACTCTCACATCCATACATGATCACTGAACGAACAATAGCCTCGACTAGACAGACCTTTGTTGGCAAAGTAATGTCTCTGCTTTTCAATATGCTATCTAAGTTGGTCATAACTTTCTTTCCAAGGAGTAAGTGTCTTTTAATTTCATGGCTGCAATCACCATCTGCATTGATTTTGGTGCCCCCAAAAATAAAGTCTGCCAGTGTTTCCACTGTTTCCCCATCTACTTCCCATGAAGTGATGGGACCAGATGCCATGATTTTCGTTTTCTGAAAGTCGAGCTTTAAGCCAACTTTTTCACTCTCCACTTTCACTTTCATCAAGAGGCTTTTTAGTTCCTCTTCACTTTCTGTCATAAGGGTGGTGTCATCTGCATATCTGAGGTTATTGATATTTCTCCTGGCAATCTTGATTCCAGCTTGTGCTTCTTCCAGCCCAGCGTTTCTCATGATGTATTCTGCATATAAGTTAAACAAAAGATCAGTCGAGAAATAATTCCAGATAGAATGAAGAGATGGAGCCAAAGCAAAAACAACACACAGTTGTGGATCTGACTAGCGATGGAAGGAAGGTTCAATACTGTAAAGAGCAATATTGCATAGGAACCTGGAATGTTAAGTGCATGAAACAAGGCCTATTGGACGTGGCAAACAGGAGATGGCAAAAGTGAACATCAACACTTTAGGAATCAGTGAGCTAAAACAAACTGGAATATGTAATTTTAACTCAGATGACCATTGTATCTACTACTGTGGGCAAGATCCCTTAGAGGAAATGGAGTTGCCATCATAGTCAACAAAAGAGTCTGAAAAGCAGTACTTGGGTGCAATGTCAAAAATGACAGAATGATCTCTATTAATTTCCAAGGCAAACCATTCAATATCATGGGAATCCAAGTCTATGCCCCAACCAGTGATGAAGAAGAAGCTGAAGTTGAACAGTTCTATGAAGACCTACAAGACTTTTAAAATTAACACCCCCAAAAGATGTCCTTTTCACTATAGGGGGATGGTATGCAAAAGTAGGAAGTCAAGAAACACCTGGAGTAACAGGCAAGTTTGGCCTTGGAGTACAGAATGAAGCAAGGCAAAGGCTAATAGAGTTTTGCCAAGGGATCGCACTGGTCATAGTCAACACCCTCTTCCAACAACACAAGAAAATGCTTTACACATGGACATCACCAGATGGTCGACACCAAAATCAGATTGATTATTCTTTTCAGCCAAAGATGGAAAAGCCCTATACAGTCAGCAAAAATAAGACTGGGAGCTGACTGTGGTTTAGATAATGAACTCCTTATTGCCAAATTAAGACTTAAATGGAAGAAAGTGGGGAAAACCACTAAGCCATTCAGGTATGACCTAAATCAAATCCATTATGATCATACAGTGGAAGTGAGACATATATTTAATGGACTAGAACTGATAGAGTGCCTGATGAACTATGGGTGGAGGTTCATAACATTGTACAGCAGACAGGGATCAAGACCATCCTCAAGAAAAATAAATGCAAAAAAGCAAAATGGCTGTCAGAGGAGACCTTAAAAATAGGTGTAAAAAGAAGAGAAATGGAAAGCAAAGGAGAAAAGTAAAGGTATACCCATTTGTATGCATAGTTCCAAAGAATAGCAAGGAGAGATAAGAAAGCCTTCCTCATTGATCAGTGCAAAGAAATAGAGGAAAATAATAGAAAGGGAAAGACTAGAAATCTCTTCAAGAAAATTACAGATACCAAGGGAACATTTCATGCAAAGATGGGCTCAATAAAGGACAGAAATGGTATAGACATAACAGAAACAGAAGATATTAAGAAGAGGTGGCAAGAATACACAGAAAGAGTATTCAAAAAGAATATACAAAAAAGATCTTCATGACCCAGATAACCAAGATGGTGTGATCACTAACCTAGAGCCAGACATCCTGGGATGCAAGGTCAAGTGGACCTTAGGAAGCATCAGTACAAACAAAGCTAGTGGAGGTGACAGAATTCCAGTTGAGCTCTTTCAAATCCTGAAAGATGATGCTGTGAAAGTGCTGTACTCAATATGCCAGCAAATTTGGAAAACTCAGCAGTGGCCACAGGACTGGAAAAGGTCAATTTTCATTCCAATTCTGAAGGAAAGGTGGCAAAGGAAAAGAATGTGCAAATTACTGCACAATTGCACTCATCTCACACACTAGCAAATTAATGCTCAAAATTCTCCAAGCCAAGCTTCAACAAAATACATGAACTGAGAACTTCCAGATGTTCAAGCTGGATTTAGTAAAGCCAGAGGAGATCAAATTGCCAACATTTGCTGGATCATCAAAAAAGCAAGAGAGTTCCAGAAGAACATCTATTTCTGCTTTATTGACTATGCCAAAGCCTTTGACTTGTGCATCTCAATAAATTGTGGAAAATTCTGAAAAAGATGGGAATACCAGACCACCTGATCTGACCTGACTCTTGAGAAATTTGTATGCAGGTCAGGAAACAACAGTTAGAACTGGACATGGAAAAATAGACTGGTTCCAAATAGGAAAAGGAGTACATCAAGGCTGGATATTGTCACCCTGCTTATTTAACTTCTATGCAGAGTACATCATGAGAAACACTGGGCTGGAGGAAGCACAAGCTGGAATCAAGATTGCTGAGAGAAATATCAATAACCTCAGATATGCAGATGACACCACCCTTATGGCAGAAAGTGAAGAGGAACTAAAAAGCCTCTTGATGAAAGTGAAAGTGGAGAGTGAAAAGTTGGCTTAAAGCTCAACATTTAGAAAACTAACATCAAGGCATCCAGTCCCATCACTTCATGGCAAATAAATGCGGAAACAGTGGAAACAGTGACAGACTATTTTGGAGGGCTCCAAAATCACTGCACATGGTGACTGCTGCCGTGAAATTAAAAGACACTTACTCCTTGTAAGGGAAGTTTTGACCAACCTAGACAGCATATTAGAAAGCAGAGACATCACTTTGCCAACAAAAATCCATCTAGTCAAGGCTATGGTTTTTCCAGTAGTCATGTTGGATGTGAGAGCTGGACTATAAAGAAAGCTGAGAGCTGAAGAATTGATGCGTTTGAACTGTGGTGTTTGAGAAGACTCTTGAAAGTCCCTTGGACTGCAAGGAGATCCAACCAGTCCATCCTAAGGGAAATCAGTCTTGAATATTCATTGGAAGGGCTAATGCTGAAGCTGAAACTGCAATACTTTGGCCACCTGATGTGAAGAACTGACTCCTTGGAAAATTCCTTGATGCTGGGAAAGATTGAAGGCAGGAGGAGAAGGGGATGACAGAGGATGAGACGGTTGGATGGCATCACTGACTCAAAGGACATGATTTTGAGTAGACTCCAGGAATTGGTGATGGACAGGGAAGCTTGGCATGCTGCAGTCCACGAAGTCCCAAAGAGTCGGACATGACTAAGCGACTGAACTCAATTCAACTGAGCAACTAAGCACACATAGTATAAAGTGGATAAAATTGCTTAAATGAGAAAATGCCTTTGTTTATAAATGAGGAAAGAATAAAGGAAGCAAAAGCATGACCAAATAATAATGCTGTAAGATGTTACATTAGTTATGTTTTCATACCTCTTTGATCCTAGAATGCCGAAGAACTACTTAAGTGATTGTATTTGGATTTCCTGTCAGTTAGCAGCAGCAAAATAGAGACATGGTATATCAGAAATGGAAGAATCTGAAGCATCATTTAGGCCAACTGCTTCATTTCACAGGTAAGCAAATCAAGTTCTAGGGAGGCTAAGAAAGATCCATGAGGTGCCCCAGTGTGCTCAGATGCCCCAGGTGCTTAAAATCAAAGATCCAGGTCCCCTGACTTTGGCTAGATTGAATCAGTTTTTAGGAAGTGTGTGTGTGTGTGTGTGTGTGTGAAAGTCACTCAGTTGTATCTGACTCTTTGCGATCCCATGGACTGTAGCCCACTGGCTCTTCTGTCCATGTGATTCTCCAGGCAAGAATACTGGAGTCAGCTCCCATAACCTCCTCCAGGGGATCTTCCCAACCCAAGAGTTGAACCCATGTCTCCTATGTTTCCTGCATTGCAGATAGATTCTTTACCACTGAGCCACCAGGGAAGTCCATTGTATGTCAGAAACACTCATTTTTTTTTAAATGTTTTTGCTTTGATATATTCTGACATATATATCTGTGATACTTTTGTCATCATATTAATCTTTTATACATTCATTGATAGGATCATATCTAACCTTTGAGTTTTCAGTTCAGTTCAGTCACTCAGTCGTGTCCAACTATTTGTGACCCCATGAATCGCAGCACGCCAGGCCTCCCTGTCCATCACCAACTCCCGGAGTTCACTCAGACTCACATCCATCGAGTCCGTGATGCCATCCAGCCATCTCATCCTCTGTCGTCCCCTTCTCCTCCTGCCCCCAATCCCTCCCATCATCAGAGTCTTTTCCAATGAGTCAACACTTCGCATGAGGTGGCCAAAGTACTGGAGTTTCAGCTTTAGCATCATTCCTTCCAAAGCAATCCCAGGGCTGATCTTCAGAATAGACTGGTTGGATCTCCTTGCAGTCCAAGGGGCTCTCAAGAGTCTTTTCCAACACCACAGTTTGAAAGCATGAATTCTTCAGTGCTCAGCTTTCTTCACAGTCCAACTCTCACATCCATACATGACCCCTGGGAAACCATAGCCTTGACTAGACAGACCTTTGTTGGCAAAGTAATGTCTCTGCTTTTCAATATGCTATCTAGGTTGGTCATAACTTTTCTTCCAAGGAGTAAACATCTTTTAATTTCATGGCTGCAGTCACCATGTGCAGTGATTTTGGAGCCCCAAAAAATAAAGTCTGACACCGTTTCCACTGTTTCCCCATCTATTTCCCATGAAGTGATGGGACCAGATGCCATGATCTTCGTTTTCTAAATGTTGAGTTTTAAGCCAACTTTTTCACTTTCCACTTTCACTTTGAAGAGGCTTTTTAGTTCCTCTTCACTTTCTGCCATAAGGGTGGTGTCATCTGCATATCTGAGGTTATTGAGATTTCTCCCAGCAATCTTGATTCCAGCTTGTGCTTCTTCCAGCCCAGCGTTTCTCATGATGTACTCTGCATAGAAGTTAAATAAGCAGGGTGACAATATACAGCCTTGACGTACTCCTTTTCCTATTTGGAACCAGTCTGTTGTTCCATGTCCAGTTCTAACTGTTGCTTCCTGACCTGCATATAGGTTTCTCAAGAGGCAGGTCAGGTGGTCTGGTATTCCCATCTCTTTCAGAATTTTCCAGTTTATTATGATCTGCACATTCAAAGGCTTTTGCATTTGAGTTTTATCAAACTAGTAATAATTCTCTAAAAATATTATGTTATTTTTCATGGGATTGTGATAAAAATGCAAAGGAATTTCAGAAGAGTTGTAACATTTAAAATATCTCTCCTTTCCATTATGTAAAACATAGCATCCCATGTAATTGTCTCCTATATTTCTAAGAAATCTGTTATTTCATACACTTCAATGTACCACTAAGAAGTATTATTTACTCAGTATTTAATTTTTATTATGAAAGATAACTCATTTTTTGGTTATAATTTGTACCTGGTGATCAGGAGAGTAAGGAAATTTCATACATATATATTTTATATTTTACAATTATATATATAACATACAATTATTTCATTATCATTTGAGGAGAAAGTATAAAGATTAGTATCTTAGACTTAAAAGGCAAACCAAAAATACATGTGGATTTGATTTGAATTGTTTATTGCTGACTACTAAATCCCCAGAATGTGTGTGTAAGTGTGTGTAAATGTGCATGTGCTCAGTCGTGTCCGACTCTTTGCAACCCCACAGACTGTAGCCCACCTGGCTCCTATGTCCATGGAATTTTCCAGGCAAGAATATTGCAGTGTGTTGCCATTTCCTTCTCCAGGGGATCTTCCCCACCTAGGGATTGAACCCACATTTCTTGAATCTCCTGCATTGAAAGGTGGATTTTTAAACCAGTGAGCTACCTAAGAAGACCCCCATGGTATGATACCATGCCTATTAGGGGAAAATAGGAATACTAGATGTGTCATGTTTCTCTAGCTCACTATCTTCAGTGAAATGAGGATAGTTATATACAGTATGCAGTCCGTAATGACTGTCTTTTTCATTTAACTTCATATACTTGAGATTCATCTACAGTATTTTGTGTATATGTTTAATCATTTTTACTATAATAAAATATTTCTTTTTGTGGATATACTACAATTTATTTATTCTAATGTCAATGGACTACTTTGTGGTTTTCAATTTGGAGCTATTTTGATAATATTTCTGTGAACATATTTGTATGTATCCGTTGTATACATTTTTACACATTTCTGTTGGTTTTTACTCAGGAATAGCACTGCTGAATCATAGGTTAGGCATATGTTTAGTTTTATGAAATGCTGCCAAGAAATTTGCTAAAATGATTTAACAATTTTATTTCACAAATAATGTTATTCCACATCCTCACCAACACTACCATACATTTAAAATAGATTTTGTGTGTGTATTGTGTGATGAAGGGGGTCAAGGTTTGTGGTTTGTTCATTTTTTTCATATGGGATCCAAGTTTCATTACATCATTTTATAAAAACTATTCTTCCTTCACTCTGTAGTTCACCTATGTCAAAAATCAGATGTTCAAAATATGTGTGAAACTGGTGTTGAGCCCTCTTTTATGCTCTTTTATACATATCATCATTGCATTTATATAGCTTTGTCATAAACAATGGTTTCTGTCAGCATTAAATATAAGTTATCCAACTTTGTTTTTTAAAATCCTGGGCCATAAATCTAGCCTTCGTAAATGCAAAAAAATTGAAATCATTCCAAGCATTTTTTCTGACCACAATGCAGTAAGATTAGATCTCAATTACAGGAGAAAAAATATTAAAAATTCCAACATATGGAGGCTGAACAACACGCTGCTGAATAACCAACAAATCACAAAAGAAATCAAAATTTGCACAGAAACAAATGAAAATGAAAACACAACAACCCAAAACCTGTGGGACACTGTAAAATCAGTGCTAAGGGGAAAGTTCATAGCAATACAGGCATACCTTAAGAAACAAGAAAAAAGTCAAAAAAATAACCTAACTCTACACCTAAAGCAACTAGAAAAGGAAGAAATGAAGAACCCCAGGGTTAGTAGAAGGAAAGAAATCTTAAAAATTAGGGAAGAAATAAATGCAAAAGAAACAAAAGAGACCATAGCAAAAATTAACAAAGCCAAAAGCTGGTTCTTTGAAAGGATAAATAAAATTGACAAACCATTAGCCAGACTCATCAAGAAACAAAGGGAGAAAAATCAAATCAATAAAATTAGAAATGAAAATGGAGAGATCACAACAGACAACACAGAAATACAAAAGATTATAAGAGACTACTGTCAGCGATTATATGCCAATAAAATGGACAATGTGGAAGAAATGGACAAATTCTTAGAAAAGTACAACTTTCCAAAACCGGACCAGGAAGAAATAGAAAATCTTAACAGACCCATCACAAGCACAGTAATTGAAACTGTAATCAGAAATATTCCAGCAAATAAAAGCCCAGGTCCAGATGGCTTCACAGCTGAATTCTACCAAAAATTTAGAGAAGAGCTAACACCTATCCTGATCAAACTCTGCCAGAACATTGCAGAGGAAGGTAAACTTCCAAACTCATTCTATGAAGCCACCATCACCCTAATACCAAAACCTGACAAAGATCCCACAATAAAAGAAAACTACAGGCCAATATCCCTGATGAACATAGATTCAAAAATCCTTAACAAAATTCTAGCAATCAGAATCCAACAACACATTAAAAAGATCATACACCATGACCAAGTGGGCTTTATCCCAGGGATCAAAGGAGTCTTCAATATCCGCAAATCAATCAATGTAATATACCACATTAACAAATTGAAAAATAAAAACCATATGATTATCTCAATAGATGCAGAGAAAGCCTTTGACAAAATTCAACATCCATTTATGATAAAAACTCTCCAGAGAGCAGGAATAGAAGGAACATGCCTTGACATAATAAAAGCTATATATGACAAACCCAAAGCAATATATCGTCAATCGTGAAAAATTGAAAGCTTTTTCTCTAAAGTCAGGAACAAGACAAGGGTGCCCACTTTCACCATTACTATTCAACATAGTTTTGGAAGTTTTGGCCACAGCAATCAGAGCAGAAAAAGAAATAAAAGGAATCCAGATTGGAAAAGAAGAAGTAAAACTCTCACTGTTTGCAGATGACATGACCCTCTAAATAGAAAACCCTAAACACTCCACCAGAAAACTTCTAGAGCTAATTAATGAATATAGTAAAGTTGCAGGATATAAAATCAACACACAGAAATCCCTTGCATTCCTATATACTAATAATGAGAAAATAGACAAAGAAATTAAGGAAACAATTCCATTCACCATTGCAACGAAAATAATAAAACACTTAGGAATATATCTAGCTAAAGAAACTAAAGACCTATATATAGAAAACCATAAAACACTGGTGAAACAAATCAAAGAGGACACTAATAGATGGAGAAATATACCATGTTCATGGATTGGAAGAATCAATATAGTGAAAATGAGTATACTACCCAAAGCAACTTATAGATTCCATGCAATCCCTATCAAGCTACCAACGGTATTCTTCACAGAGCTAGAATAAATAATTTCACAATTTGTATGGAAATACAAAAAACCTCGGATAGCCAAAGCAATCTTGAGAAAGAAGAATGGAACTGGAGGAATCAACCTGCCTGACTTCAGGCTCTACTACAAAGCTACAGTCATCAAGACAGTATGGTACTGGCACAAAGACAGAAATATAGATCAATGGAACAAAATAGAAAGCCCAGAGATAAATCCACGCACCTATGGACACCTTATCTTTGACAAAGGAGGCAAGAATATACAATGGAGGAAAGACAATCTCTTTAACAAGTGGTGCTGGGAACTTTGGTCAACCACTAGTAAAAGAATGAAACTAGAACACTTTCTAACACCATACACAAAAATAAACTCATTATGGATTAAAGATCTCAACGTAAGACCAGAAACTATAAAACTCCTAGAGGAAAACATAGGCAAAACACTCTCCAACATAAATCACAGCAGGATCCTCTATGACCCACCTCCCAGAATATTGGAAATAAAAGCAAAAATAACAAATGGGACCTAATTAAAATTAAAAGCTTCTGCACAACAAAGGAAACTATTAGCAAGGTGAAAAGGCAGCCTTCAGAATGGGAGGAAATAATAGCAAATGAAGCAACTGACAAACAACTAATCTCAAAAATATACAAGCAACTCCTGCACCTCAACTCCAGAAAAATAAATGACCCAATCAAAAAATGGGCCAAAGAACTAAATAGACATTCCTCCAAAGAAGACATATAGATGGCTAACAAACACAAGAAAAGATGCTCAACATCACTCATTATCAGATCAGATCAGTCGCTCAGTCGTGTCTTACTCTTTGCGACCCCATGAATCACAGCATGCCAGGCCTCCCTGTCTATCACCAACTCCCGGAGTTCACTCAGACTTACGTCCATCAAGTCAGTGATGCCATCCAGCCATCTCATCCTCTGTCATCCCCTTCTCCTCTTGCCCCCAATCCCTCTAAGCATCAGAGTCTTTTCCAATGAGTCAACTCTTCGCATGAGGTGGCCAATGTACTGGAGTTTCAGCTTTAGCATCATTCCTTCCAAAGAAATCCCAGGGCAGATCTTCTTCAGAATGGACTGGTTGGATCTCCTTGCAGTCTAAGGGACTCTCAAGAGTCTTTTCCAACACCACAGTTCAAAAGCATCAATTCTTTGGTGCTCAGCCTTCTTCACAGTCCAACTCTCACATCCATACATGACCACACGAAAAACCATAGCCTTGACTAGACGAACCTTTGCTGGCAAAGTAATGTCTCTGCTTTTAAATATGCTATCTAGGTTGGTCGTAACTGTCCTTCCAAGGAGGAAGCGTCTTTTAATTTCATGGCTGCAGTCACCATCTGCAGTGATTTTGGAGCCCAAAGAAATAAAGTCTGACACTGTTTCCCCATCAATTTCCCATGAAGTGATGGGACTGGATGCCATGTTCTCCGTTTTCTGAATGTTGAGCTTTAAACCAACTTTTTCACTCTCCACTTTCATTTTCATCAAGAGGCTTTTTAGTTCCTCTTCACTTTCTGCCATAAGGGTGGTGTCATCTGCATATCTGAGGTTATTGAGATTTCTCCTGGCAATCTTGATTCCAGCTTGTGCTTCTTCCAGTCCAGCATTTCTCATGATGTACTCTGCATATAAGTTAAATAAGCTGGGTGACAATATACAGCCTTGACGTACTCCTTTTCCTATTTGGACCAGTCTGTTGTTCCATGTCCAGTTCTAACTGTTCCTTCCTGACCTGCGTACGGATTTCTCAAGAGGCATATCAAGTGGTCTGTTATTCCCATGTCTTTCAGAATTTTCCACAGTTGATTGTGATCCACACAGTCAAAGGCTTTGCATAGTCAATAAAGCAGAAATAGATGTTTTTCTGGAACTCTCTTGCTTTTTCCATGATCCAGCAGATGTTGGCAATTTGATCACTGGTTCCTCTGCCTTTTTTAAAACCAGCTTGAACATCAGGAAGTTCACGGTTCACATATTGCTGAAGCCTGGCTTGGAGAATTTTGAGCATTACTTTACTAGCATGTGAGATGAGTGCAATTGTGTGGTAGTTTGAGCATTCTTTGGCATTGCCTTTCTTGGGGATTGGAATGAAAACTGACCTTTTCCAGTCCTGTGGCCACTGCTGAGTTTTCCAAAAATGCTGGCATATTGAGTGCAGCACTTTCACAGCATCATCTTTCAGGATTTGGAATAGCTCTACTGGAATTCTATCACCTCCACTAGCTTTGTTCGTAGTGATGCTTTCTAAGGCCCACTTGACTTCTTATTAGAGGATGTCTGGCTCTAGGTCAGAGATCACACCATCGTGATTATCTGGGTCGTGAAGATCTTTTTTGTACAGTTCTTCTGTGTATTCTTGCCATCTCTTCTTAATAGCTTCTGCTTCTGTTAGGTTCATATCGTTTCTGTCCTTTATCAAGCCCATCTTTGCATGAAATGTTCCATTGGTATCTCTGATTTTCTTGAAGAGATCTCTAGTCTTTCCCATTCTGTTGTTTTCCTCTATGTCTTTGCACTGATCACTGAAGGAGGCTTTCTTATCTCTTCTTGCTATTCTTTGGAACTCTGCATTCAGATGCTTATATCTTTCCTTTTTTCCTTTGCTTTTCGCTTCTCTTCTTTTCACAGCTATTTGTAAGGCCTCCCCAGACAGCCATTTTTCTTTTTGCATTTCTTTTCCATGGGGATGGTCTTGTTTCCTGTCTCTTGTACAATGTCATGAACCTCATTCCATAATTCATCAGGCATGCTATCTATGAGATCTAGCCCCTAAATCTATTTCTCACTTCCACTGTATAATCATAAGGGATTTGATTTAGGTCATATCTGAATGGTCTAGTGGTTTTCCCTACTTTCTTCAATTTAAGTCTGAATCTGGCAATAAGGAGTTCATGGTCTGAGCCACAGTCAGCTCCTGGTCTTGTTTTTGCTGACTGTATAGAGCTTCTCCATCTTTGGCTGCAAAGAATATAATCAATCTGATTTTGGTGTTTACCATCTGGTGATGTCCATGTATAGAGTCTTCTCTTGGGTTTTGGAAGAGGGTGTTTGTTATGACCAGTGCATTCTCTTCAAAAAACTCTATTAGTCTTTGCCCTGCTTCATTCCATATTCCAGGGCCAAATTTGCCTGTTACTCCAGGTGTTTCTTGACTTCCTACTTTTGCATTCCAGTGCCCTATAATGAAAAGGTCATCTTTTTTGGGTGTTAGTTCTAAAAGGTCTTGTAGGTCTTCATGGAACCGTTCAACTTCAGCCTCTTCATCGTTACTGGTTGGGGTTAGACTTGGATTACTGTGATATTAAATGGTTTGCCTTGGAAACGAACAGAGATCATTCTGTTGTTTTTGATACTGCATTGGAGTACTGCATTTCAGTCTCTTTTGTTGACCATGATGGCTACTCCATTTCTTCTGAGTGATTCCTGCTTGCAGTAGTAGATATAATGGTCATTTGATATGAATTCATCCATTCCAGTCCATTTTAGTTCGCTGATTCCTAGAATGTCAACATTCACTCTTGACATCTCTTGTTTGACCACTTCCAATTTGCCTTGATTCATGGATCTGACATTCCAGGTTCCTATGCAGTATTGCTCTTTACAGCATTGGACCTTGCTTCTATCACCAGTCACATCCACAGCTGGGTATTGTTTTTGCTTTGGCTCCATCCCTTCATTCTTTCTGGAGTTATTTCTCCACTGATCTCCAGTAGCATATTGGGCACCTACTGACCTGGGGAGTTTCTCTTTCAGTATCCTATCATTTTGCCTGTTCATACTGTTTATGGGGTTCTCAAGGCAAGAATACTGAAGTGGTTTGCCATTCCATTCTCTAGTGGACCACATTCTGTCAGATCTCTCCACCATGACCTGCCCATCTTGGGTTGCCCCATGGGCATGGCTTAGTTTCATTGAGTTAGACAAGGCTGTGGTCCTAGTGTGATTAGATTAACCAGAGAAATGCAAGTCAAAACCACAATGAGGTATCATTTCATGCCAGTCAGAATGGTTGCGATCCAAAAGTCTATAAGCAATAATGCTGGAGAGGATGTGGAGAAAAGGGAACCCTCTTACACCATTGGTGGGAATGCAAACTAGTACAGCCACTATGAACAGTGTGGAGATTCCTTAAAAAACTGGAAATAGAACTGCCTTATGACCCAGCAATCCCACTGCTGGGCATACACACTGAGGAAACTAGAATTGAAAGAGACACGTGTACCCCAATGTTCATCGCAGCACTGTTTATAATAGCCAGGACATGGAAGCAACCTAGATGTCCATCAGCAGATGAATGGATAAGAAAGCAGTGGTACATATACACAATGGAGTATTACTCAGCCATTAAAAAGAATACATTTGAATCAGTTCTAATGAGGTGGATGAAACTGGAGCCTAGTATACAGAGTGAAGTAAGCCAGAAAGAAAAACACCAATACAGTATACTAACGCATATATATGGAATTTAAAAAGATGGTAACAATAACCCTGTATACGAGGCAGCAAAAGAGACACTGATGTATAGAACAGTCTTTTCGACTCTGTGGGAGAGGGAGAGGATGGGATTATTTGGGAGAATGGCATTGAAACATGTGTAATATCATATATGAAATGAGTTGCCAGTCCATGTTCAATGAACCATACTGGATGCTTGGGGCTGGTGCACTGGGACGACCCAGAGGGATGGTAAGGGGAGGGAGGAGGGAGGAGGGTTCAGGATACGGAACACGTGTATACCTGTGGCAGATTCATGTTGATATATGGCAAAACCAATACAATATTGTAAAGTTAAATAATAAAATTATATTGACTATTCTTAGGTATTCATACTTTTAAATTTTGAAATGAATCTTTTATCTTCCATTTTTCAGTGTGACATTGTGATTGAACTAACTACAGATCAATTTAAAATAATGAAGATTTTTAATATACATTATTTCCATTTGTGAACATAGTCTAGTTCTCTAATTTTTTTTCTTAATTTCTCAAAGTAATATTTTATAATTTTTCCCATACAGGCCTGAGGTGGGCAAAATTCAATGACCTTTACCCTTGCATAATAATTTTCTCATCATGAATGTAGGCAAAATCTGTATATATGATGAAAAATCACCTCTGTGGTTATGTTACACGGTATGGTAAAATGAATTTTTAAACAATTAAATTCCAAACTGTTAGACCTTAAAATCATGAGATCATTCAGAGGGGAATGATCTAATCACATCAGTGTTTAAATCTGGATCTAGAAGTCAGAAAAGGAGAAAGTCATAGATTCAAAGTTGGCTTCAGGTTCGAATGGGGACATGTGGCAAGATAGGTGTGTGGCCTCTAGAAGCTGAGTATACATCCTGGCTGTCAGTCAGCAATGAAATATAAATCTGTTTTACAATCACAATGAGCCGAATTCTGAAAACAAAAATGGGCTTGTGGATGAATTTTCTTTTAGAGATTCCAGACAAAAATCCCACCTGGCTGACACCTTAATTTTGGCCTTGTTGGTACCATTAGAAAAGAAACCAGCCATGTCTATCCAGCTTTCAATAGAACTGTATGTTAATAAATTTGTGTTGCGTCAAGCAATGGCACCCCACTCCAGTACTCTTGCCTGGAAAATCCCATGGACGGAGGAGCCTGGAAGGCTGCAGTTCATGGGGTCGCTGAGGGTCGGACACGACTGAGCGACTTCACTTTGACTTTCCACTTTCATGCATTGGAGAAGGAAATGGCAACCCACTCCAGTATTCTTGCCTGGAGAATCCTAGGGACGGGGAAACCTGGTGGGCTGCCATCTATGGGGTCACACAGTGTCGGACAGGACTGAAGTGACTTAGCAATAGCAATAGCAAGTTGACACTTTGTCCCTCAGCAATAGAAAAATGTGTACAAGACTTTTGAACATACCTTGTTAGATTTATTTCTGTTTATTTTAGTTTCTGAAAACATTTAGTTAATTTGAAATGGTATCATGCTTTTAAAACTTTATTATCTAAATGTTTATTATTGGATCTAGAAATACATTGACTTTTTATAATGATCTCATATCTAGTGATCTTGTTTAATTTACCTATATATTCTAATACATTCTCTTCTATTTTTAAACCTTCTACATGTAAAGTCATGTCATTTATGAATAATAAATTTATTTGCTTCTAATTTATATACCATTTTCCTGAAAATGAACAAAGAATTGATGACAGCAGGTTGTTGCTTAATTCATCTTACAGAAGGAAGTGTCAAGATTTTAACATTAAGCATGAAGTTTACTGTAGATTCCTTCTAGCAGAAGGAAATTCTATTTCTATTAATTTTTTATTCTTCTATTTTGCTAGGAAATTTTTTAAAAAAAACATGACTTGGTATTGAAGTGTTCACATATTTTTTCAGAATCTATCACAGGGAGGACTCCTATTACTCAGCAGATAATGGTACTCACAGCTATTGTTTATTACAGTGAAGGATACAAAGAAAAGTCAGCTAAAGGAAAGGATACGTGGGGCAAATTCCAGATGAATCCAAGAACAAGTTTCCAGGAGTCCTTCCCAGTGCTGTCACACAGACATGCTTGATGCCTCCAGCAACAAGTTGTGACAATACACATGAAATGTTGTCTACCAAGGAAGCTAATTAGTTATCAGTGCCCAGGAATTTTACTGGGTACTGGTCATGTTGGCATCCTCTACCCAGCATATACTAAACTGCCAGACTCCCAGAAAGAAAGCAGATGCTCAGTATAAACCATATTTTTTGTACTAACTGTTTGGACATAACAAGTCATTGTTATCAGAGAATGGTGGAAACCCTCTTGAAATGTAAGATCCTGGACATCAGCCAAGCAAAGACTAGACTATAAACAGGTGATCAGTTTTAGGCTTGCTATGTTAACTTATTTCTCCACAAATGTTATAGATTCCTGGATTTGCTTTCCTAATATCTGTATAGGATTTTTTGCATTTATGTGTATAAGAGATAGGAGTATAATTTTCTTTCTTAACATATATTATCAAGTTGTAAATATCAAAGATATATTTATCTGAAGTCACTGAAAAGTGTTTCCATATTTTCTATCTTCTGAATGAATATATTTATATGAGAATATGTCAACAGACTGCTGAAACAAGAAGCCAATGTCTGTCTTATTAATGGTCTTTTGAGGGAATTTTTTCTTTTTAAATTTAGTTGCTTTTAGGATTCTCTCATTCTCATTTTCACTTGTTTAACTGTGATATTTATATACATGGTTTCTTTCTTTTCATAATTCTATTTGATTTTTAACTCTTTATTTTCTTACTTAATGTATATATTTAGTTCAGGGAAATTCTTGAAAAATTATATTATTAATATTATAACAATTATTATTCTACCTAATTCTTGAAAATAATTATCATTTCTACTGAATTTCAGTCTCTTCTTTCTTTCTGATACTCCAGTTGCACATTGATTAACCTTTTCAGTGAGTTGAAATATCTCTTAATATCTTCTTTATATTTTCTTTCTTTAATTTTTTTTCTTTGTAGTCTAAGTATTTTCTACTAACTTATCTTCCAATTCACTAATCATCTTTTCAACTATATCTGATTTTCCAGGTAACTGTCTAAGGATTTGGTTGTTTTAGTTATCACATTTCTCTGTTCTTGATTTTTTATTAGATCTTTATCACAGACTTCAGTGCTGAAATTCTTGATGTTTAAAACCACTAAACTAGTTTTGATATGAGAAAAAGATATGAATTAGAAACCACTAAAACAGTTTTGATATGAGAAAGAGATATGAATATATGACATAAAAATGTGGGGAGTTTTTAAGAATGCCAATGTCAGTTTTCCATTTAGACAAACCAGATCAGAATTTCCACGAAAAGAGTTCAGGCATTTACATGCTCAACTGCATCCATTATGTGACTTAAGAACACACTTGGCTCAGATTAATTCTAATATATAATACATGTTGCTGTCAGGGTATCTTTCTAAAGCTTGGAAGAGATTTTTCTATTGACCTACCAAAATTTTTTCAAATCTTCCCATTTTCCATGTGAAAAAGATCAGATGCTTTTGCAGGTTATCTATATTCTCCATAATCTGTTTTACTAGGGTTCTTTTTTCCTTTAACACAGTCAGAGCCTATACCCCAGCTAATACAATCATCATGTTTCTCTAGCTCTTCTTAGCATCCCACAAGCTCTCCATACTCATATTTACAATATTTAAATCAACTGTGAAATCTTTTCTGAAGTTAACAAACTTTTTCTTTAAAGATCCAGATGGTAAGTATATTTGTAGTCCTGGCCTTGGTCCCAATTACTCAACTCTGATGTTGCAGTACGAACACAGGTTTAGATAATATGTAATTGAATGGCTATGGCTCCCTCCCTCTGCATTCAACAGATTTAAAGAAACGTTCTAGCTTATGTCAGATACTTTTATTCTACATTACCATCTCACTTTCAGATCCTGACACTTGAATATACATGTTGCTCTCCATCCATCCTTAAGGTATCTTATTTATAAGACTGTGGTCCCCTTGTCCTTTGGGGGATTTTGGTTATTCCCCTACCACCTTGCAAAGACTCCAGCCTTATTCAAATTCATGTTTGTTTATCCAACAAATAGATAATGGATGATTACTATTGCTTAGTTATGGTTAGAACTGGGGACAAAGTTGAAACAAGATCAGTATATTTCCCAAGCTTATGGACCCATGACATCTTTCCCTCAAATTGAGAAGTGAGGTTAGGTATATTAATTTATTCATTCAAATCACTATTCAGACCAAAGTGCTTGGATTTATTAAATACTCTGCTGAGGCTCAAGTTACATATTTTCTGTGCTCAGAGGACGCTTACATTTCAGGCTGGCAGTCAAACAACAAGAGGAAAAATTGTGGCCTGGTTTAGTAGAAGCAATATTGGGTGATATTGGATCATAAAAGGGTAAATGCTGGGTAGTGTTAATGATTGTTCAATAGAATAATATTTGACTTAAGACTTATAGAACAATTAATTAGGTGTTATCAATATGGGGAAATGAGAACACAGTTGGAAACTTGAAATACTCTTACTGTTCTACACATTATTCCATGAGGCTGAAGAGGAAATACTAACAGGAGATGAATCTAAATTATGTGCATTAACTAAACCACCAGGATGCCAACCGAGTGATTTATAAAAGATATTATCTGTAGTAGGTAAATTATAAAGTAAACAGTCTTATATCACAGAGACACCTTTTAGCTCCCCAAATTTGCCATTTCTCTTTATATATTATAGAATTGTTTTTTTTAATTAATTTTATTTTATTTTTAAACCTTACATAATTGTATTAGTTTTGCCAAATATCAAAATGAATCTACCACAGGTATACATGTGTTCCCCATCCTGAACCCTCCTCCCTCCTCCCTCCCCATACCTTCCCTCTGGGTCGTCCCAGTGCACCAGCCCCAAGCATCCAGCATCGTGCATTGAACCTGGACTGGCATCTCGTTTCATACATGACGTTTCACATGTTTCAATGCCATTCTCCCAAATCTTCCCACCCTCTCCCTCTCCCACAGAGTCCATAAGACTGTTCTATACATCAGTGTCTCTTTTGCTGTCTCGTATACAGGGTTATCGTTACCATCTTTCTAAATTCCATATATATGCGTTAGTATACTGTATTGGTGTTTTTCCTTCTGGCTTACTTCACTCTGTATAATAGGCTCCAGTTTCATCCACCTCATTAGAACTGATTCAAATGTATTCTTTTTAATGGCTGAGTAATACTCCATTGTGTATATGTACCACTGCTTTCTTATCCATTCATCTGCTGATGGACATCTAGGTTGCTTCCATGTCCTGGCTATTATAAACAGTGCTGCGATGAACATTGGGGTACACGTGTCTCTTTCCCTTCTGGTTTCCTCAGTGTGTATGCCCAGCAGTGGGATTGCTGGATCATAAGGCAGTTCTATTTCCAGTTTTTTAAGGAATCTCCACACTGTTCTCCATAGTGGCTGTACTAGTTTGCATTCCCACCAACAGTGTAAGAGGGTTCCCTTTTCTCCACACCCTCTCCAGCATTTATTATTTGTAGACTTTTGGATCGCAGCCATTCTGACTGGTGTGAAATGGTACCTCATAGTGGTTTTGATTTGCATTTCTCTAATAATGAGTGATGTTGAGCATCTTTTCATGTGTTTGTTAGCCATCTGTATGTCTTCTTTGGAGAAATGTCTATTTAGATCTTTGGCCCATTTTTTGATTGGGTCATTTATTTTTCTGGAGTTGAGCTGTAGGAGTTGCTTGTATATTTTTGAGATTAGTTGTTTGTCGGTTGCTTCATTTGCTATTATTTTCTCCCATTCTGAAGGCTGTCTTTTCACCTTGCTAATAGTTTCCTTTGATGTGCAGAAGCTTTTAAGTTTAATTAGGTCCCATTTGTTTATTTTTGCTTTTATTTCCAATATTCTGGGAGGTGGGTCATAGAGGATCCTGCTGTGATGTATGTCAGAGAGTGTTTTGCCTATGTTCTCCTCTAGGAGTTTTATAGTTTCTGGTCTTACATTGAGATCTTTAATCCATTTTGAGTTTATTTTTGTATATGGTGTTAGAAAGTGTTCTAGTTTCATTCTTTTACAAGTGGTTGACCAAAGTTCCCAGCACCACTTGTTAAAGAGATTGTCTTTAATCCATTGTATATTCTTGCCTCCTTTGTCAAAGATAAGGTGTCCATAGGTGCGTGGATTTATCTCTGGGCTTTCTATTTTGTTCCATTGATCTATATTTCTGTCTTTGTGCCAGTACCATACTGTCTTGATAACTGTGGCTTTGTAGTAGAGCCTGAAGTCAGGTAGGTTGATTCCTCCAGTTCCATTTTTCTTTCTCAAGATCGCTTTGGCTATTCGAGGTTTTTTGTATTTCCATACAAATTGTGAAATTATTTGTTCTAGCTCTGTGAAGAATACTGTCGGTAGCTTGATAGGGATTGCATTGAATCTATAAATTGCTTTGGGTAGTATACTCATTTTCACTATATTGATTCTTCCAATCCATGAACATGGTATATTTCTCCATCTATTAGTGTCCTCTTTGATTTCTTTCACCAGTGTTTTATAGTTTTCTATATATAGGTCTTTAGTTTCTTTAGGTAGATATATTCCTAAGTATTTTATTCTTTTTGTTGCAATGGTGAATGGAATTGTTTCCTTAATTTCTCTTTCTGTTTTCTCATTATTAGTGTATAGGAATGCAAGGGATTTCTGTGTGTTGATTTTATATCCTGCAACTTTACTATAATCATTGATTAGTTCTAGTAATTTTCTGGTGGAGTCTTTAGGGTTTTCTATGTAGAGGATCATGTCATCTGCAAATAGTGAGAGTTTTACATCTTCTTTTCCAATTTGGATTCCTTTTATTTCTTTTTCTGCTCTGATTGCTGTGGCCAAAACTTCCAAAACTATGTTGAATAGTAATGGTGAAAGTCGGCACCCTTGTCTTGTTCCTGACTTTAGTGGAAATGCTTTCAATTTTTCACCATTGAGGATAATGTTTGCTGTGGGTTTGTCATATATAGCTTTTATTATGTTGAGGTATGTTCCTTCTATTCCTGCTTTCTGGAGAGTTTTTATCATAAATGGGTGTTGAATTTTGTCAAAGGCTTTCTCTGCATCTATTGAGATAATCATATGGCTTTTGTTTTTCAATTTGTTAATGTGGTGTATTACATTGATTGATTTGCGGATATTGAAGAATCCTTGCATCCCTGGGATAATAGAATTGTTAAAAACGGGTTTCCATCCAGAGACTAAATTCTGAATTCTCCTTTAAATCTAGTTGATGCTATATAAGTACTTCTTACTAAAAAACAGTAGTTGAGGTGATATGGGTCACCTTAGACCAAAGACTTAGAAAGTGCATGTTCATATTCACCTTCTATCACCCATCGAAGATGCAGAATATCCTTAATCCATTTGGTCACTTTAGACCAAAGAGTTAGAAAGTGCATGTTCAGTTTCACCCTCCCATCACTGATCCCTTTGATCAGTGATCCCTTTGGGGAAAGGTCCCAGAGTAGGAGGAGCCTATGTCCTTAAACCACCACATGGAGGAGAACAGCAATGCCAATCACAGGTTTTGCTCTTACTAAATGGTATCTTAACACATATGTTATTTGGTGAGTCTATATAATATTCTAAATAAGTTAAAAGATGTGCTGCTGCTGCTAAGTCACTTCAGTCGTGTCCGACTCTGTGCAATCCCATAGACAGCAGCTCACCAGGCTCCGCTATCCCTGGGATTCTCCAGGCAAGAACATGTGCAGATCAGATCAGATCAGATCAGTCGCTCAGTCATGTCCGACTCTTTGTGACCTCATGAATCGCAGCACGCCAGGCCTCCCTGTCCATCACCAACTCCCGGAGTTCACCCAGACTCATGTCCATCGAGTCAGTGATGCCATCCAGCCACCTCATTCTCTGTCGTCCCCTTCTCCTCCTGCCCCCAATTCCTCCCAGCATCAGAGTCTTTTCCAATGAGTCAACTCTTTGCATGAGGTGGCCAAAGTATTGGAGTTTCAGCTTTAGCATCATTCCTTCCAAAGAAATCCCAGGGCTGATCTCCTTCAGAATGGACTGGTTGGATCTCCTTGCAGTCCAAGGGACTCTCAAGAGTCTTCTCCAACACCACAGTTCAAAAGCATCAATTTTTCAGGGCTCAGCCTTCTTCACAGTCCAACTCTCACATCCATACATGACCACAGGAAAAACCATAGCCTTGACTAGACGAAACTTTGTTGGCAAAGTAATGTCTCTGCTTTTGCTAAATAAATAGCAAGATATCAGTTCAGTTCTACATTCCACATCACTGCATTTTTCTTCTCAGAAAAGAAGGTATTCAGTTTCTTTTCCATGTAAATGCTATGCTACAAAACTAGAGTTCCTAATTACAGTGAAAGTATATTTTTTTACCTATTTGTTCTCACATTTTCTATGCATTGCATTGACCAATACTATTGCCTTAAGTGCAATAAACACTTGGGGATCCACAACCTTTACTGACAACCTCATACTTGAAAAGATTTAATATCCCTATACGAGTAATTTGGATTATAGCTGAAACTGAAAATATTTTTTGCTTTGAAAATTTTGTCTTTCCAAATAATTGTTAAGAGTCTATAAGGATATGAGCTTGGTATGCACTGGGGCAAGAATGGTTGCTTTGCACATCTCCAAATCATTATTCTTTATACTCTAAACAAGAATATCCTAGAAATGAGGATAAGTAAGCAATTTTCAGAAGAGAAAGTACAAGTGGCTAATAAATATGAAAGAGGTTCAACATCATGAACTATTAGTTTCTAGACAAATTAAAATAGAAATGCAATTCCACATATAACAAATTGGTATAAATACTGAAAATCTTATGTGGAAGTATAGAATGCTCTGATAATTCTGGTGGGAGTATACACTGGTTCAACCACTTTGGAAAGCAATTTCCCAATATCAGGTCAACTTAATAAAGACATGAACCTCTTGAGTCAAGAAGTCCTGGTTTTTAGTATATACACTATAGAAACAATTGTACACACAATGCAGGTGCAAGAATGTATATTAGAATGTTATTGGGAATACAAGAAGGAAGGAAGGGAAATAAAACTTAAAAAATTTTCAATAATAAATTGAGTAACTAAATAATGATATATTTACAAATGGAACACTAAGCAACAGTATTGATAAAGTAAATTAATATATATGTTCCCTGATCCAAATTTTAAAAACAGCAAAAATATGATACATTAGTTGTGAATACATACCTATGTAGGAAAGGTATGAAAACACAAATAGAAAGAATAAACAATAAATTTAGTCCACTGATTATATATCTAGGAGGAAATGAAGGTTAATGAATTAGTCAAGTGGCCTCAATTTAACTGTAATGTAGTAGTCCTTTAAAAAACAGTAAAGTTTCTGAGATGCATTTTAAAAATATTAACGTTAAAAATTTCAATGTGAAATACATGTCTGTGTCATTATTTTCTGCTATTTTTGGTTTATTTGCTTATGTCACTTAGCAATACATCTTTATAGTTTAAACATTCATGACAGATCCTATTTTTAACATAGATCTTTGTTTTTAAACTTAGTTACTGCTTAAACCATTTCACATCTTCCTAAGTGATACCCAAATTAGAGAGAGTCTGCTTGAGAAACTACTTGGATATTCACCATCTGTAAGCTCAGTAAGTTCTTCAATGTGAAGAACTGTGTCCTTTTTATGCTGTGTAGCTAGCCTCTATCTAACAAAGTAAAAGCTTAGTTAAAAAATATTTCCAGGTGAACTCACTGATAACTGGTAGTCTCAACCAAATGTTCATACTGTAATGGAGAGTTGATTAAATTTATCCCATTTCAAATGTTTTTTAAACCAATTTCACAACATTCATTGTTATGTACTTCTGGCATGTGACAGACAAGGATCTGTGATGAACTAAAATGCATCAATATTTGAGATATTTATCCACTCCTAAATAAACTAGATAGAAACATGTATGTGCATGTGTCCTAAGTCACCTCAGTCATGTCTGACTCTTTGTGACCCTAAGGATTGTAGCCCACCACGCTCCTTTGTCCATGGGATTCTGCAGGCAAGCATACTAGAGTGGGTTGCCATGACCTCCTCTAGGGGATCTTCCTAACCTAGGGATCAAACCCATGTGTCTTATGCTTTCTGCACTGGCAGATGGGTTCTTTACCTCTAGGGCCACCTGAGCAGCCCAGAAACATATAACAACAAAATACCTGCATGTGACACCTACTTGTTCTCCTGTTTACTGTCAAACTCTCTTAACTGGGAATTCAGTCTTCTGTTGATAACTAGCTAGAAATCAGCTTTCAGGCTGCACCAGAGCCTGGCTGACTTTGCTTCATTTTGCCCTCTGGTTGGATTCCATGCTTGTCTTGGCAGGTCATTGCCTATTCATGTAGACATCTCTAAAGATGAACTGGCTGCAGGGATGCTGCAGGGGTTTAAGGCTTCAAATTGCAAAGCTTTCTGCCTAAAAGGCTCTTGCATCTATCCTGCTTCCACCTACCTCTCCAACTCATCACTCACACAATCCACCTCACTCATGGTTTATGTTCTAGCAATACACACTACTTCAAATTCCCTGACACACTGTATTGATTCTTAACTCTGCACCTTGGCACAAGCTTCTTCCTATGCCAGGAATGCCATTCTCTGTTTCTTGTTTCTTTGTCAAGTATCTAAACCTACCTGGCAAGGCCGTACTCAGACATCACTCCTTCTCTCATAATGTCCCTGAGTTTTGCAATCCAGAATTCTCATGACCTAAAACAAAAAAGGACAAAATCCATTCAGCTCATGCTAACATTCAGTATCTTCCACAAGATGTCCAACATATTAATTCATCAATTTGATGGAGTGTTTCTAAGTTTTAAGCAACATACAAGGTATTAAAGACAAAACGATGTCACCAATATGATCTGTCAATAAAGACCTTTGCTTGGTGTAGGTGAATCCAGCATCTTAGATGCACCATTTTGTTGTTGTTTTAGTCCTAAGTCATGAGTCACACTTGTGGCTCAGTGGTAAAGAATCCACCTGTCAATGTAGGAGATGCCATTCAATCCCTGGGTTAGGAAAATCCCCTGGAGAAGGAAATGGCAACCCACACCAGTATTCTTCCCTGGGAAATCCCATGGCCAGAGGAGCCTGGTGGGCTACAAGTACATGGGATCTCAAAGAGTTGAACATGACTGAGCAACTACCAAGAATAAGGAACTCACTGGATAATGGAAAAGGCCAAACACCAAACAAGCAAGCAAAACACAACCTGTATAGCATAATGGGTTCATATATAAATTTAGTCTATGAGGCAATAAAAGAATACCAAGGATTAAGTAAAAAAACAGACTGAATCATATATGGTTTTCAACAAAGGGAGGGAAGGAAGAATAGCACGAGCAAGGAGACAAAGGAATGGGGAAGAAAGAAAAATAAAAGGAAGATATCTTTGAAAGGAAAATTTTCACAGAAAAGTTTTAATTTTAGAGTTAAGTTTGTACAATAGAAGACATTCACCAGGCAAGTAGTAACATCCAGAATTACCGAAAAGATTGGGAAAAATACATATTAAAAGAAAGGTTGGGACCAGGTATACCATTCACAATACATAAATAGGTAGGGCTCAGATCCTAGCTTTCACACAGGATTCTGTATATATGGCTCTGCTCTAAGACTGACATAAAATGTGGAAACCAAAACCTTAGTGGACAATGACTACTTGGTCGGTGCCATTTTGCATATGTGAAACTAAGTAAACAAAACGGCCAGAGATGACCACAACAAGGTAGCAAGAATGTACAGACTGACATTATCTAACACAGTGTGTGAATACTAATCTAGAGTGGAAGTTCTTGAGAGCAGATTTTTTTTTAAATTTTGTTCAATGCTGAATTATTAGCCTCTATAATGAAAACTGGTATATAAAATGAATTTCAGAAATATTTATGAAAATAAATATAGCATGAAAAAAATACTAGCATGAATATAGCCAGTGGAAAATAAAAAGGAAACAAAAGTAAATATATTCATGTATATTATCCGAGAGTAATAACTGTAGTGCTTCCTTTTTAAAAATCCCTTTTTCCCATCTTTATTCAGATATAGTTGACATATAACATTATGTAAGTTTAAGGTGTATTACACTTTGATTTGACATACTAGTATTGCAAAATTACTATCACCATAGCTTTAGCTAACACCTGCTATTACACCACATAATTAGCATTTCTTTCTTGTTGGAACTTTTAAAATTTACTTTCTTAGCAACTTTCAAGTATATGACACAGTATTACTAACTATAATTACCACACATTATTAGATCACCAGCACTAATTCATCTTATAACTGAAATCTGTACTCTTTGACCAACATCTCCTCTTCTCCCCATACTACATTCCCTGTTAACCACAATTCTTGTCTCTGTTACTATGAATATGTGATTTTTAAAAAATTCCACATATAAATGAGATCATGTTTATTTGCGTGAGACCTATTTTTCTGTCTGACTTATCTCATGTAGCATAATGCCCTTAAAGTCCATCTGGGTTGTCACAAATAGAAGGATATCCTTCTTTCTCATGTCTGAAAAATATTCTGTAGTGTATATAAACTGTGCTTCTCAGGTGGTGTTAGTGGTAAGGAACCTGCCTGCCAATACAGGAGACAGGAGACTCACGGGTCCCATCCCTGGGTCAGGAAGATCCCCTGGAGGAGGGCACTGCAACCCACTCCAGTATGCTTGCCTGGAGAATCCCATGAGACAGAGGAGCCTGGCGGGCTACAGTCCTTGCCGTTGCAAAGAGTCAAACATGACTGAAGCAACTTAGCACGCACACACATCTGTAAACCATGTCTTTAATATAATTCATCCATTCACACACACTTAGGTTGTTTTCATATCCTGGCTATTGCAAATAATGCTGCTATGACTACAGGTGTGCAAATGTCTCAAGTTTCTATTTTTATTTCCTTTGAGTACGCAGTACTCCTACCTTATCCACGGTTTCACTTTCTTCAGTTCCAGTAACTCTTAGACAACCATGGTCAGAAAATATGGAAAATCCCAGAAATAAATACGTCGTAAGTTTCACATTGCATGATACTCTGAGCAGCACCACAAAAACTCAGACTGTTCGGCTCCACTCTTC
The DNA here is from genome assembly GCF_002263795.3 of Bos taurus. Taxonomy (NCBI): domain Eukaryota; kingdom Metazoa; phylum Chordata; class Mammalia; order Artiodactyla; family Bovidae; genus Bos; species Bos taurus. The sequence goes on along the minus strand of NC_037355.1, from coordinate 11,598,590 downwards.
CTGCATGTGACTCATCCCTTTGCCCCGGCACATGCCGCCTGTTAGTCAGTTAGCAGCCACCGGGTTATCAGATAGTCCAGGTCTCACAGTGCTTGTGTTCAAGCTGCTCTTATTTCATTAAATTGTCCCAAAACTCAAGAGTAGTGACACAGGTAATTTGCATACACCAAAGAGAAGCAATTAAGTGCTTCCTTTAAGTGAACAGGTGAATATGTTACTAGCAAAGGCCATTAACTCCTTGGGAATAAAAATAGAATCTGGGAAATAAAAAAGTCTGACTTTTTCTTTTTTTCAATTGTGCCACATGCAGAGGCCCCACACCTGGCACTTGAGACCAGAACTCCTTTGGCAAAATGGCAGTGCCTGATGCCTCAACAGGCAGGCTGAAAACCGTGCCACCTGACTCCTCAGCTGGCAGGCTGTTCAAGCTCTGCGCATGACCCCTCAATCCAAGATGGCGGCAGCAAGCTGTCTGCCCAGACATTAAGACCTTGCATGTGGATCTTCAGCCATTAGCTACCCGCCTGCAAGAGCTGCGTGAGAACCCCGCCCCCTATCCCCGCTGTGGAGAAAGCTATAAAGCGGCTCTGGTGGCTGCCTACCCTACCCTGAAGAGACTGTGCTCTGGAGCAAGAGTTCGCAGGTGTCCACTTTTCATTCTTCAGTCAGCAATGAGAGCTTTCCATAATTTCTAAAGCGAATTCAGTCTCGTTCTATTGGATCCAAGGACACAGGCAGAAGGACCCTTGTTGGAGACCAACTCAGTAGGGTCCATAATAAAAGTCCTCGTCTGAATAAAGACCGGGGGGGCGGGGGGGGGGACAAAAAACATACCCTGAAGTAGCAAAGATTTCCAGTAAGAAAGAATCGTTCTATTGCTGAAATTGTGAGAAAGGAGAAAGAAATGGGTCCTAGTTTTTCTGTTGCACCTCACACCACAGAAGTTACAGCCACAGTGTGTGATAGCACTTCGTTAACATAGAAAGGCATTCAATTAGTACAGTAAGGTATTTTGTGAGAAACTATATTCACATGGCTTTGCCCATAGATCAGTCAGTAAAAGAATCCACCTGCAATGCAGGAGTGGCACCGCAAATGCAGGAGTCCATTTGCAATGCAGGAGTTCACTTCAGTCATTCAATCGTATCTGACTCTTTGCGATCCCATGAACCGCAGCATGGTAGGCCTACCTGTCCATCACCAACTCCTGGAGTCTATCCAAAACCATGTCAATTGAGTCAGTGATGCTATCCAACCATGTCATCTTCTGTCGTCCCCTTCTCCTCCTGCCCTCAATCTTTCCTAGCATCAGGTGGCCAAAATATTGGAGTTTCAGCTTCAACATCAGTCCTTCCAAAGAACACCCAGGACTGATCTCCTTTAGGATGGACTGGATGGATCTTCTAGCAGTACAAGGGACTCTCAAGAGTCTTCTCCAACAACACAGTTCAAAAGCATCAATTCTTCAGTGCTCAGCTTTCTTTACAGTCCAACTCTCACATCCATATATGACTACTGGAAAAACCATAGCCTTGACTAGATGGACCTTTGTTGACAAAGTAATGTCTCTGTTTTTAATTATGCTGTCCAGGTTGGTCATAACTTTCCTTCCAAGGAGTAAGCATCTTTTAATTTCATGGCTGCAAGCACCATCTGCAGTGATTTTGGAGCCCCTCAAAATAGTCAGCCACTGTTTCCCCATCTATTTGCCATGAAGTGATGGGACCAGATGCCATGATCTTAGTTTTCTGAATATTGAGCTTTAAGCCAACTTTTTCACTCTCCTCTTTCACTTTCATCAAGAGGCTCTTTAGTTCCTCTTCACTTTTTGCCATAAGGGTGGTGTCATCTGCATATCTGAGGTTATTGATATTTCTCTTGGCAATCTTGATTCCAGCTTGTGCTTCATCCAGCCCAGCATTTCTCATGATGTACTTTGCATAGAAGTTAAATAAGCAGGGTGACAATATACAGCCTTGACGTACTCCTTTTCCTATTTGGAAGCAGTCTATTGTTCCCTGTCCAGTTCGAACTGTTGCTTCCTGACCTGCATACAGATTTATCAAGAGGCAGGTCAGGGGGTCTGGTATTCTCATCTTTTTCAGAATTTTCCACAGTTTATTGTGATCCACACAGTCAAAGTCTTTGCATAGTCAATAAAGCAGAAATAGATTTTTTTCCTGGAACTCTATTGATTTTTTGATAACCCAGCGAATGTTGACAATTTGATCTCTGGTTCCTCTGCCTTTTCTAAAAGCAGCTTGAACATCTGGAAGTTCACAGTTCATATATTGCTGAAGCCCGGCTTGGAGAATTTTGAGCATTACTTTACTAGCGTGTGAGATGAGTGCAATTGTGCGGTAGTTTGAGCATTCTTTGGCATTGGAATGAAAAGTGACCTTTTCCAGTCCTGTGGCCACTGCTGAGCTTTCCAAATTTGCTGACATATTGAGTGCAACAGTTTCACAGCATCATCTTTTAGGATTTGAAATAGGTCAACTGGAATTCCGTCACCTCCACTAGCTTTGTTCTTAGTAATGCTTCCTAAGGCCTGCTTGACTTCACATTCCATGGTGTCTTGCTCTAGGTGAGTGATAACACCATCGTGATTATCTGGGTCATGAAGATTTTTTTGTGTGTAGTTCTGTGTATTCTTGCCACGTCTTCTTAATAGCTTCTGCTTCTGTTAGGCTCTACCATTCCTGTCCTTTATTGAGCCCATCTTTGCATGAAATGTTCCCTTGGTATCTAATTTTCTTGAAGAGGTCTCTAGTCTTTCCCATTCTATTGTTCTTCTCTATTTTTCTGCATTGATCGCTGAGGAAGGCTTTCTTATCTCTTGTTGCTATTCTTTGAAACTCTGAATTCAAATGGGTATATCTTTCCTTTTCTCCTTTGCGTTTTGCTTCTCTTCTTTTCACATCTATTTTAAAGGACTCCTCAGACAGCCATTTTGCTTTTTTGTATTTCTTTTCCATGAGCATGGTCTTGATCCCTGTCTCCTGTACAATGTCATGAACCTCCGTCCATGGTTCATCAGGCACTATCAGCTCTAATCCCTTAAATTTATTTCTCACTTCTACTGTATAATCATAAGGGATTTGATTTAAGTCATACCTGAATGGCTTTGTGGTTTTCCCCACTTTCTTCCATTTAAATCTGAATTTGGCAATAAGGAGTTCATGATCTGAGCCACAGTCAGCTCCTGGTCTTGTTTTTGTTGACTGTATAGAGCTTCTCCATTTTTGGCTGCAAAGAATATAATCAATATAATTTCGGTGTTGACCATCTGGTGACGTCCATGTGTACAGTCTTCTCTTGTGTTGTTGGAAGAGGGTGTTTGCTGTGACCAGTGCATTCTCTTGGAAAAACTCTATTAGCCTTTCCCCTGCTTCATTCTGTATTCCAAGGACAAATTTGCCTTATACTCCAGCTATTTCTTGACTTCTTACTTTTGCATTCCAGTCCCCTATAATGAACAGGACATCGTTTTTGGTTGTTAGTTCTACAGGTCTTGTAGGTCTTCATAGAACCATTTAATGTCAGCTTCTTCAGTGTTACTGGTCTGGGCATAGACTTGGATTACCATGATATGGAGTGGTTTGCCTTGGAAACGAACAGAGTTCATTCTGTCGTTTTTGAGATTGCTGCATTGATTGCTGATGGTCGTTTTTGAGATCCAAGTACTGCATTTTGGACTTTTTTGTTGACTATGATAGCTACTCCATTTTTTTTTTTCTAAGGAATTCCTGCCCACAGTAGTAGCTATAATGGTCATCTGAGTTAAATTCACCCATGCCAGTCCATCTTAGTTCACTGATTCCTAGAATGTCAACGTTCACTCATGCCATCTCCTGTTTGACCACTTCTAATTTGCTTTGATTCGTGGACCTAACATTCCAGGTTCCTATGCAATATTGCTCTTTACAGCATTGGACCTTACTTCTATCACCAGTCACATCCACAGCTGGGTGTTGTTTTTGCGTTGGCTCCATCCCTTCATTCTTTCTGGAGTTATTTCTCCACTGGTCTCCAGTAGCATATTGGGCACCTACTGACCTGGGGAGTTCATCTTTCAGTGTCCTATCTTTTTGCCTTTTCATACTGTTCATGGGTTTCTCAACACAAGAATACTAAAGTGGTTTGCCATTCCCTTCTCCAGTGGACCACATTCTGTCAGACCTCTCCACCATGATGCCTCCGTCTTGGGTGGCCCCAAGTGGCTTAGTTTCATTGAGTTAGACAAGCTGTGGCCCATGTGATCAGATTGGCTGGTTGTCTGTGATTGTGGTTTCAGTCTGTCTGCCCTCTGATGCCCTTTCTCAGTGCCTACTGTCTTATTTGGGTTTCTCTTACCTTGGACGTGGGGTATCTCTTCATGGCTGCTCCAGCAAAGCACAGCCACTGCTCCTTACCTTGGACGTAGGGTAGCTCCTTTTGGCTGGTCCTGCAGCGTCGTATTGCAGGAGACTGGGGTTCAATTCCTGGGTCCAAAAGATCCTTTGGAGAAGGAAATGGTAACCCACTCCAGTATTCTTGCCTAGAAAATCCCATGAACAGAGGAGCCTGGCTGGCTACGGTCCATGCAGTTGCAAGAGTTGAACACGACTTAGCAATTAAACCACCACCATATTCACATAGCTTTTATTACAATATATTGTTATAATTGTTCTAGTTTATTATTAGTTATTATTATGAATCCCTACAATACCTAATTTATAAATTAAATTTTCTTAAGGTATGTCTGTATAGGAAAAATATTATATATAGACAGTTTGGTACTGTTCTTGGTTTCGGGCATCCACTGGGGGTCTTGAAATATATCCCACACAGATAAGGCCACTACTGTATACCCAGAAGTGGAATTGCTAGATACTATGGCAGTTCTATTTTTAAGTCTCCGAGGAACACCCAGTGCTTTATAGTGACTGCATAAATTTATGTTTTCACCAATGGTGCAAAATTTGTCTTTTCTCCACAGCTTTGTCAACTCTTCAGTTCAGTTCAGTTACTCGGTCATGTCCTAATCTTTGTGACCCCATGGACTGCAGTAAGGCAGATTTCCCTGCCCATCACCAGCTTCCAGAGATTACTCAAACTTGTGTCCATTGAGTCAGTGATGCCATCCAACCATCTCATCCTCTGTCGCCCCCTTCTCCTCCTGCCTTCAGCATCAAGGTCTTTTCAAATGAGTCAGTTCTTTGCATCAGGTGGCCAAAGTATTGGAGTTTCAGCTTCAGCATCAGTCCTTGCAATGAATATTAAGGACTCATTTCCTTTAAGATGGACTGGTTTGATCTCCTTGCAGTCCAAGGGACTCTCCAACACCACAGTTAAAAAGCATCAATTCGTTGGCTCTCAGCTTTCTTTATAGTCCAACTCTCACATCCGTACATGACTGCTGGAAAAACCAAAGCTTTGACTAGATTGACATTTGTCAGCAAAGTAATGCCTCTGTTTTTTAATACACTGTCTAGGTTGGTCATAACTTTTCTTCCAAGGAGTAAGTGTCTTTTAATTTCATGGCTGCAGTCACCATCTGCAGTGATTTTGGAGCCCCCCAAAAGAAAGTCTGTCACTGTTTCCATTTTTTCCTCTTCTACTTGCCATGAAGTGATGGGACCAGATGCCATGATCTTATAAGGTCAACTTTTATTATCTGCTATTATTTTGATAATAGTCTCCCTGTACCATCCCTCTGGGTCGTCCCAGTGCACCAGCCCCAAGCATCCAGTATCGTGCATTGAACCTGGACTGGCGACTCATTTCATTTTGAAATAAAAATTTATTAAACATTTTTTTTTGTTTTTGCTTTAAATTGCCATAATGTTTTGTATTGGAATTTGGGGTCATTATTAAAATTATTAACTTGATAGAACACAAAGTAGAGAAGAAAATAGAAATAAGGTAGGAGGGACAGTATTTTCAAGAATAATGTGGATTATGGGTTAAATGTACTCCCGTGCACAGATTCATATACTGAAGTCTTAATCCTCAGTTCAATGGTATTTGGGGAATACTGAGATTTAGATGAGGTCATGAAGGTGAGGCCCTATGATGGGATTAGTGTCCTTATAAGAAGAGAGAGAGAGAGGGGGGAAAAAAAAAAACAAAACAAAACACAGAGCTCACTAATGTGCCCATGCTCACTCACTTGCTTTCTCTGATCTCTGCCAAGTGAGGACATAGCAAGAAGGCAGTCTTCTTCAAGCCAGGAAAAGTTCCCTCATCAAAAACTAGACCATGCTAGTACCCTGAACTCAGAAGTCCCAGTCTCTAGAACTGAGCAATAAATGTTTGTCGCTCAGTTTATGGTATGTTGTTGTAGTAGCCAGAACTGACTACAACAGTGCCTGGAGATCCCTCAGAATTAATGAAAGAAACAAATTCATGGGTACAGGAAGTACAGAAGACACAAAGAAGGAAAGATAAACAATCCTTGCCTCACACATTGTATTGAAATCTCAGCAAACTACAGAAAAAGACCTATTTTAGGTAGCAGTATCAGGGAAGCTGGTTGAAGGAGGCTTTGACATTTGAATCACGAACTAAATGGTCAGAAAGAGGGAGCCATGCAGCCTACCTCAAGAAAGAGCTGCTGCTGCTAAGTCACTTCAGTAGTGTTCAACTCTGTGTGACCCCAGAGATGGCAGCCCACCAACCTCCCCCTGTCCCTGGGATTCTCCAGGCAAGAACACTGGAGTGGGTTGCCATTTCCTTCTCCAATGCATGAAAGTGAAAAGTGACAGTGAAGTCACTCAGTCGTGTCCGACTCTTAGTGACCCCATGGACTGCAGCCTGCCAGGCTCCTCCGTCCATAGGATTTTCCAGGCAAGAGTACTGGAGTAGGGTGCCATTGCCTTCTCTGCAAGAAAAAGCAAGAAGCCAGTAATGTGGAACACATTTTCAGGAGAAAAAGGGGTGGGAAATGTGCTTGGAAATTTAGGTCAGTCGTGTAGATGTTAGAGGTTCTGCAGAGGAGGTTGTATTATTTTTCCCTAAGTGTGATGAAGTTACTGGAGAGTTTTGAGCATGTGGATGGTGTGAATGTTTACTGTTTTAAATGCCCACTCTGTCTTTTGAGGACTGCACTGTATTGGATCAAGTACTGTATTGGAGGTGCAAGAGCTGCTTGTATCAGTGGCATTGCCATCATCTGATGACAATGGATTGGAATAATGTGAAAGCAGTAGAGAGGTGGCAAGGAGTAGAATTGGGGATAAGTTTTAAATGTATGGCATATAAGGCTTGTTCTTGATTTGGATGTGAGTATTGAGTAAATCACAGGAAAAAGAATAGCTCCTATGAGTTAGGAAGATTCAGGGGTACAGAGCAAGAATTCCCTTTGGAGTAATGCATTTGAAATTAATATTAAAGATTATTATATTAAGTTTGGGACTCTGGGTTTCTTGGACTTGGGTGATTATTTCCTTCCCCATTTTAGGGAAGTTTTCAACTATTATCTCCTCAAGTATTTTCTCATGGTCTTTCTTTTTGTCTTCTTCTTCTGGGACCCCTATGATTCAAATGTTGTAGCATTTAATATTGTCCTGGAGGTCTCTGAGATTGTCCTCATTTCTTTTAATTCGTTTTTCTTTTATCCTCTCTGATTCATTTATTTCTATCATTCTATCTTCTAATTCACTAATCCTATCTTCTGCCTCTGTTATTCTACTATTTGTTGCCTCCAGAGTGTTTTTAATTTCATTTATTGCATTATTCATTTTATATTGACTCTCTTTTATTTCTTCTAGGTCCTTGTTAAACCTTTCTTGCATCTTCTCAATCTTTGTCTCCAAGCTATTTATCTGTGATTCCATTTTGATTTCAAGATTTTGGATCAATTTCACTATCGTTATTCGGAATTCTTTATCAGGTAGATTCCCTATCTCTTCCTCTTTTGTTTGGTTTGGTGGGCTTTTATCCTGTTCCTTTGTCTGCTGGGTATTCCTCTGTCTCTTCATCTTGTTTAAATTGCTGAGTTTGGGGTGTCCTTTCTGTATTCTGGCAGTTTGTGGAGTTCTCTTTATTGTGGCATTTCCTCGCTCTGTGTGGGTTTGTACAGGTGGCTTGCCAAGGTTTCTTGGTTAAGGAAGCTTGTGTCGGTGTTCTGGTGAGTGGAGCTGTATTTCTTCTCTCTCCTTTCGAAGACTTGGGTTGCTTTTCTGGGTGCCTGATGTCCTCTGCCGGCATTCAGAAGTTGTTTTGTGGAATTTACTCGGTGTTTAAATGTTCTTTTGATGAATTTGTGGGGGAGAAAGTGTTCTCCCCGTCCTACTCCTCCGCCATCTGAGCTCCTCCCTCGTGGCAGGATTCTTTACCAGCTGAGCTACTAGGGAATTCCAGTTACTGCTTTTTGTCCTTTGTGCTCAGTCCAGTTTCACTCCCTCCTAGGGCGCTACATGCAAAGGCCTCCCAGCGGGAAGTTCAAATGAGAGTTTCTGGTGAAAACTGACTCTGCTTGAGCCCAGCAGCTGGGAAGAGAAACAAACTCACGATGCCTCCACTCAAGATGGCGGCAGCGGCATCGGGCCATGTGTACAGGGGATGCGCCCGCGCCGAGATCCATAACATGAGTCCCAAATAGGATAAACCCAAGGCGAAACACCCCAAGACACATATTAATCAAATTAACAAAGATCAAACACAAAGAACAAATATTAAAAGCAGCAAGGGAAAAACAACAAATAACACACAAGGGAATTCCCATAAGGATAACAGCTGATCTTTCAATAGAAACTCTTCAAGCCAGGAGGGAATGGCAAGACATACTTAAAGCGATGAAAGAAAATAACCTACAACCCAGATTATTGTACCCAGCAAGGATCTCATTCAAATATGAAGGAGAAATCAAAAGCTTCTCAGACACGCAAAAGCTGAGAGAATTCAGCACCACCAAACCAGCTCTCCAACAAATACTAAAGGATATTCTCTAGACAGGAAACACAAAAACAGTGTATAAACTCGAACCCAAAACAATAAAGTAAATGGCAACGGGATCATACTTATCAGTAATTACCTTAAATGTAAATGGGTTGAATGCCCCAACCAAAAGACAAAGACTGGCTGAATGGATACAAAAACAAGACCCCTACATATGTTGTCTACAAGAGACCCACCTCAAAACAGGGGACACATACAGACTGAAAGTGAAAGGCTGGAAAAAGATTTTCCATGCAAATAGGGACCAAAAGAAAGCAGGAGTAGCAATACCTGTATCAGATAAAATAGACTTTAAAACAAAGGCTGTAAAAAGAGACAAAGATGGTCACTACCTAATGATCAAAGGATCAATCCAAGAAGAAGATATAACAATTATAAATATATATGCACCCAACACGGGAGTGCCGCAATATGTAAGACAAATGCTAACAAGTATGAAAGGAGAAATTAACGATAACACAATAATAGTGGGAGACTTTAATACCCTACTCACACCTATGGATAGATCAACTAAACAGAAAATAAACAAGGAAACACAAACTTTAAATGATACAATAGACCAGTTAGACCTAATTGATATCTATAGGACATTTCATCCCAAAACAATGAATTTCACCTTTTTCTCAAGCACACATGGAACCTTCTCCAGGATAGATCACATCCTGGGCCATAAATCTAGCCTTGGTAAATTCAGAAAAATTGAAATCATTCCAAGCATCTTTTCTGACCATAATGCAGTAAGATTAGATCTCAATTACAGAAGTAAAACTATTAAAAATTCCAACATATGGAGGCTGAACAACACGCTGCTGAATAGCCAACAAATCAGAGAAGAAATCAAAAAAGAAATCAAAATTTGCATAGAAATGAATGAAAATGAAAACACAACAACTCAAAACCTGTGGGACACTTTAAAAGCAGTCCTAAGGGGAAAGTTCATAGCAATACAGGCATACCTCAAGAAACAAGAAAAAAGTCAAATAAATAACCTAACCCTACACCTAAAGCAACTAGAAAAGGAAGAAATGAAGAACCCCAGGGTTAGTAGAAGGAAAGAAATCTTAAAAATTAGGGCAGAAATAAGTGCAAAAGAAACAAAAGAGACCATAGCAAAAATCAACAAAGCCAAAAGCTGGTTCTTTGAAAGGATAAATAAAATTGACAAACCATTAGCCAGACTCATCAAGAAACAAAGGGAGAAAAATCAAATCAATAAAATTAGAAATGAAAATGGAGAGATCACAACAGACAACACAGAAATACAAAGGATCATAAGAGACTACTATCAACAATTATATGCCAATAAAATGGACAATGTGGAAGAAATGGACAAATTCTTAGAAAAGTACAACTTTCCAAAACTGGACCAGGAAGAAATAGAAAATCTTAACAGACCCATCACAAGCACGGAAATTGAAACTGTAATAAAAAATCTTCCAGCAAACAAAAGCCCAGGTCCAGACGGCTTCACAGCTGAATTCTACCAAAAATTTAGAGAAGAGCTAACACCTATCCTGCTCAAACTCTTCCAGAAAATTGCAGAGGAACGTAAACTTCCAAACTCATTCTATGAGGCCACCATCACCCTAATACCAAAACCTAACAAAGATCCCACAAAAAATAAAGAGTATTATATTAAAAGTCATTTGGAAAGGGTATGTAGACAGTTGGGTAAATGTGTCTTAAGTTCAGGTCAAAGTCATGGCTAAACATTCATATTGTGGAAGTTTCACCTTATTTATGCTATGCGTACATGTGTGTGCTCAGTTACTCAGTCATGTCCAACTCTTTGTGAGCCCCATGGACTGTTGCCAGTTCTTCACATCTTGTGGCCAAAGTATTGGGAGTTTCAGCTTTAACAACAGTACTTCCAATGAATATTCAGGGTTGATTTCCTTTCAGATTGACTGGCTTGATATCTTTGCAGTCCAAGGGACTGTCAAGAGTCTTCTCCAACACCACAATTTGAAAGCATCAATTCTTCATCACTCAGCCTTCTTTATAGTCCAAATTTCACATCTGAGCATGAGTACCGGAAAAACAATAGTTTTAACTATACAGACCTTTATTGGCAAAGTAGTTGCCTTGTAAAACAGACCCAGGAGAGAGCTCCACTGCCCTTCTATATGAGATACAGTGAGAAAATGTCCATCTATGAACCAAGCCTTCACCAAATGCTGAATCTGCCTGTGCATGATCTTGGACTTCCCAGTCTCCAGACCACGAAAAATAAATTTCTGTTATTTGTAAGCCACCCGATCTGTAGTATTTTGTTATAGCAGCTTGAAGGAACTAAGATAACAACTGAAAACGATTTCTGTGAGAATCACCTTGTTTCAACCTGATATTTCTGATCATGCCTTGCAAGTATACTGAGGGCTACAAGGTAATTTAATTCAAATATTAAATATCAGTTTTACATTACAACTGTTTTATTAAATAGTTAATTAATAAGGTTCTGCTCTAATATTAAATATTTATTAATGTTTGTCTACTTCAAAATTCCCTTCCCAGTGGGCTTGGAGTAGTCTATGGAATTAGTTACAAAGAGACAGGGGAAGGAAAAAAAGAAGACCAAACTTTCTATTCCCATTTTCTTATCCCTCAGAGAGATTGTCTGCTTTACTTTTCCTTTTAGCCAAGTTAATAAAAATGTAGCAAAATATTGAGTTTTTGAACCAATGTCATCTCCAGCTGGCATGGGGAGCATCTTTCTGTGGCCTCACTGCAAAATGACACAGGGAAGCTGTCCATTCTCATTAACTTTACAAGCCAGTCTGCTATAAGCATCTGGTTGTAAATTTGCCAATAATGAACAAGGCTGGGATATACCTCCTGGAATCATCGCTTTAAACATATTGGGTATTCAGTATACTCTTTCCTACATTTCTGATCTTTTGCCAGCATTCTAATTTTTAAAGAAGAGCAAGGGATGTCAGAAGGTAAAATGACAGGAAGTAATATTGGATTTTTTACAGACTAGTGTAGCACATTAGAACAGTTCAATTTCTTTACTTACAACAAAGTGTATCCAATGACTGATGAGCCTGGCAGCAACAAATTTTGTACTGGAAACCTTAGATTTCCTACACATCCAAACCAATCATCTGCTTGGATATCTTCACTATAATATCCATCATTGGTATTTCTGTAAATCGACTTCATCCCTCTTTTGGTAAGCCTATTCATTAGCAGTGAAATGTTTCATTCACAGTAAATGTTCATTGATGTTGAACTTGCAATCACTTTTAAATCCTATAATTTGACTGGGGACACTTTTATTTCAAATATAAGTAGATATATGGGTTTTCCTAGTGGCTCCATTGGTAAAGAATCCACCTGCAATGTTGGAGACCTAGATTTGATTCCTGGGTTGGAAAGATACTCTGGAGGAGGGCATGGCAACCCACTCCAATACTCTTGCCTGGAGAATCCCCATGGACAGAGGAGCCTGGTGAACTACAGGCCATGGGGTCACAAAGAGTTAGACATGACTGAGCAACTAAGCACACACACACACACACACACACAATTTCATTGCAACAATGTTTACAGTAACCAAGATATGGAAACAACCTAAGTGAACAATGGAGAGATGAATGGATAAAAAAATATGATGTGACATATATGTATTTTCTCTCTTATATGCAAAGTTTAAAAACAAAACCAAACAGAAACCAAGCTTATCAATACAAAGAACAGATTTGTGGTTGCCAGAGGAGTAGGGTGGAGGTGGGCAAAATGAGTGAAGTGAAGGTAAAAGTTACAAACTGTTAGTTATAAAATAAGTCATGAGCTGTAAGGTACAGCATGGTAACTACAACTACTGTATTGCATATTTGAATGTTGCTATGAAAGTATATTGTAAAAGCCTTCATCACAACAAATGTTTAGTGTTTGTGATATCACTATGTTTAGTGATGTTAACCAGATCTGTTGTGATCATTTTGCAATATATACAAATATTGAATCATTATGTCATACACTTGAAACTAATATAATATTGTATATTGTATATGCCTCAATTTAAAAATATAATTCTTTTTGTTGCAATGGTGAATGGGATTGATTCTTTAATTTTTATTTTCAATTTTTCATTGGTAGTATATAGAAATGCAACTGATTTCTGCATATTGATTTTTTATCCTGCAACTTTGCTAAATTCACTGATTAGCTCCAGCAATTTTCGGATACTATCTTTAGGGTTTTCTATGTACAGTATCATGTCATCTGCAAACAGTGAGAGTTTTACTTGTTTTCTGATCTGGATTCCTTTAAATTATTTTTTTTTTCTTCTTCTCTGATTGCTGTAGCTAGGACTTCCAGGACTATGTTGAATAATAGTGGTGAAAGTGGACACCCTTGTCTTGTCCCTGATCTTAGGGGGAATGCTTTCAGTTTTTCACCATTGAAAGTAATGTTCGCTTTAGGCTTATCATATATGGCTTTTACCATGTTGAGGTAGGTTCCTTCTATGCCCATTTTTTGAAAAGTTTTAATCATAAATGGGTGCTGAATTTTGTCAAAGGCTTTTTGGCATCTATTGAGATGATCATATCATTTTTATCTTTCAATTTGTTAATATGGTGTATCACATTGATTTGCATATATTGAAAAATCCTTGCATTTTTGGAATAAACCCAAATTGATCATGATGTATGAGCTTTTCAATGTGCTGCTGAATAATGTTTGTTAAAATTTTGTTGAGGGTTTTTGCATCTATGTTTATCAGTGATATTGGCTTGTAGGTTTGTGTGTGTGTGTGTGTGTTGTGTGTGTGTGTGTTGTTGTGTGTGTGTGTGTGTTGTCTTTGTGTGGTTTTGGTATCAGGGTGATGGTAGCCTCGTAGAATGAGTTTGGAAGTGTTCCTTCCTCTTCAATTTTTTGAAAGAGTTTTAGAAGAATAGGCATTAGCTCTTCTCTAAATGTTAGATAGAATTCTCCTGTGAAGCCATCTGGTCCTGGGCTTTTGTTTTTTGGGAGATTTTTTTTTTTTTTAATCACAGCTTCAATTTCAGTGCTTGTAATTGGGCTGTTCATAATTTCTATTTCCTCCTGATTCAGTCTTGGAAGATTGAACTTTTCTAAGAACCTGTCCATTTCTTCCAGATTATCCACTTTATTGCCATATAGTTGTTTATAATAGTCTCATATAATCCTTTGTACTTCTGCATTGTCTGTTGTAACCTCTCCTTTTTCTTTCCTAATATTGTTAATTTGATTCTTCTCTCTTTTTTTCTTGATGAGTCTGGCTAAAGGTTTGTCAATTTGTTTATCTTCCAAAGAACCACCTTTTAGTTTTATTAATCTTTACTATTGTTTCTTTCATTTCTTTTTCATTTATTTCAGCTCAAATCATTATGATTTCTTTTCTTCTACTATTTTTTTCTTCTTTTTCCAGTTGTTTTAGGTGTAGGAATAAAACCACCACATGACCCGGCAATCCCACTCCTAGGCATATACCCTGAGGAAACCAGGATTGAAAAAGACACATGTACCCCATTGTTCATTGCAGCACTATTTACAATAGCTAGAACATGGAACCAACCTAGATGTCCACTGACAAATGAATGGATAAAGAAGTTGTGACACATAGCACAATGGAATATTACTCAGCCATAAAAAGGAATGCATTTGAGTCAGTTCTGATGAAGTGGATGAAGCTAGAACAGAATGAAGTGAGTCAGAATGAGAATTCTAACACACATATATAGAATATAGAAAAATGGTACTGAATAATTTATTCACATGGCAGCAATGGAGAAACAGACATAGAGAATAGACTTATGGACATGGGAGAAGGGAGAAGAGGGTGAGCTATAATGGAAAGAGTAACATGGAAACTTACATTACCATATGTTAAATATATAACCAACAAAAATTTGTTGTATGGCTCAGGAAACTCAAACAGGCGCTCTGTATCAACCTAGAGGGTTAGGATGATGAGGAAAATAGGAGGGAGGTTCAAAAGGGAGGAGATGTACCTATGGCTGATTCATGTTGAGGTTTGATAGAAAACAACAAAATTCTGTAAAGCAATTATCTTTCAATAAACACATAAATTTAATATATATATATATATATATATATATATATATATATATACACACATATAATATAGTATAATGTGGGCTTCCCTAGTAGGTCAGATGGTAAAGAATCTGCCTGCAATACAGGAGACCCAGGTTCAATCCCTGGGTTGGGAAGACATCCCTGGAGAAGTGAATGACTACTCACTCTAGTATTCTTGCCTGGAGAATTTCATGGACAGAGGAATCTGGTGGGCTACAGTCCACGGAGTTGCAAGGAGTCAGACATGACTGAGTGGCTAACACACTTTCATAATAATAATGTAATACAATTTCTTAGCTTTTAGCAATATTATAGTAAACCAGGGCCAATGACTTGATACCAGAGGAAGCTGAGATGAATTCAGGCACAAGATAAAATTCCCATATAGGTGTTGTGTTACTAGTACTGAAGAGTCATAATCAAAGTATCACTAAGAGTCTCTTAGATTCACATGTCAAGCTGCTTTATCCAGGCTATTTTTTTTTAATCTTCATAATTCGTTTTTTTTTTTTTCCTTTTCTTTCTGGCCTTGTAGGATAGCTTGCAGTATAGCTTGCATATCTTAGTTCCCCAACCAGGAATCAAACCTGGGCACCCTGCAGTAGTTCAGAGTCTTAACCTTTGGACCATTGAGGTACCCAACAAATTTCATAATTCCTAAATTAAATATAATACTGAATTCAAATCACATAAATCAAAAATTATATTTTAAGATAGAAAAATAAAACATAGTGCTTTTTGTACACTTTGTGCTTTAAGTGCTTACAATTGCAGTCTAGAAACTCTGATTTCTGCTAGTCAAAAGATTATTGCATATCATGAAAATAGAAGTTACACACAATCAAGAAACCACACCTAGTTATATTATTCATCTAGGTTTTTCTTGAGTGAACACAGAATAAAAAAATATATTCTCAAAACCAGAACCAAATACTCATCTGCTAAAAGGCATAGATAAGTTACTACTTCCTAATATTTAAAAATGCTTTCAAATATATCACATAACTGATTATTTTCAATAGACCTTTGAGATATATACTATTATATTCCTTTTAGAAATGAGGTTAAAAGAGATTCATACACATTGTAAATGTAAAAAAAAAAAGTAGTCTCAGATCTTGTAGTAGCAGTTGTTCCCCATAACAAAGCTTCCATCGCTGGAGAATAGACATAATTTTATAAACCTTGATTATATTACTGACTCACTATTCTTGAAAAGTCTTAGTCACTTAGTCATGCTGATTCTTTGTGACCCCATGGACTATAGTCTGCCAGGCTCCTCTGTCCAAGGGATTCTCCAAGCAAGAATACTGGAGTGGGTTGCCCTTCCCTTCTCCAGGGGATCTTTCAAATCCAGGAATGGAACCCGAGTCCCCTGTATTGCAAGCAGATTCTTTACCATCTGAGCCACCAGGGAAGAGTAATATTCTTGAAACACAGACTGAATTGCTTTAGTTAATGTGGGTGTATGGATGATCTTTTACTATTCTATCCAGATATCTTACCCTGTTCCCTTATATCCAGCAATGCAAGGGGCATGGGGGAAACGAAGCTAATGCTATTGGGACAAGCTGTGACTATATTTTTAATTATTTATTTTGTAAATTAATTAATTTATTTTAATTGGAGATTAGTATCTTTACAATACTGTGATGGTTTTTCCATATATCAACATGAATTGGCCAAAAAGCTTATTTCCATGATAACTGGAAAATTTTAAATTAAAACACATTCATATACATCCTAAGATAGAATGTTTGCCAATATTTGAATTATTCTGTTAATATATAATTATATTAGCTAATATAATTCCTTCCCCAAATATGAAATCTGTGAGCATCATAAGGAAAGATTCCCCACAGCAAATGTGTAGATCAGATTGAAATTGAAGATAAAATAGATCCACACATAACTTCAAATCCAGAGCTCTTTCCACTATGCAGTTAAACTCAAATATTAAAGATGTCATGAGTCCATTCAAATATTAAAGATTATGTCTTAGTTGAATCAGCTAAGAGATTTGAAAAGACTATGAGCTATATAAAAATATATGCAGTGCCAACTTTTCAATATTTCAAACTTGGTCATTCTGCTCAACCCATTTTAATAAGATTTAAAAACTTTTAATGGTCACCTCTGTTACTCCATATTTTATTGTTTTCTCTGATGATTTATACCAAAAAGTGGGACAGATGGATATCATCAGTATTTCACCCCATAGGGATCCAGTGAAAATATTGTTTTTTGAGACACTTCTAAAAGTTATGGACTACTGGCAATTCTAAACACTTACTAGATTTGTTAAAATAAGTTGAATTGATCACTAAGTTAAGAAGAAAAGGCAATCATTGTTATATCTGGTATATCTTGGATTGCTGAATTTCTGCGTTTTTGAGCTTCTTAACATGAAAGATAAAATAGTGCTTGGCAAAAACAGAAAAACAAGACAGCATATTTTCTATATAGAAAACCTGGCATTATGCCCCATCTTGGAAAAATAAAAAAATGAGTATAATTAACCACATATAAAAATACAATTGCAAAAAAAAATTAGAAGTGAATCTTTTAAACCTCTAAACTTATAACTGTTTCTGTTTCCAAACTTACTAGGAAATCTTGAAAAAATGCATTTGCCTTACATTCCACTTCTGTTTATATCTCTAGTACTTAATCCACTACCTGAAATACAGTGCTTAAAAACATTTTCTCAATTTTAATGTTTCATAATAAATAGTATTGATTGCCACAACTTAAAACTGTAAGGTACTGAAAAGAGCATTACAGCCCAAACATAAAATGTTCCAAATGAACACTTTGCCATCCTGATAAAATCCTTCCAAGAAGGGGAAAATATCCATATGTTTTGTGATCCATTGGCTGAAAATATTACTTTGTGCTTTGTCATAACAGGCTGTTCTGCTGTAGAGACTTATGAATACTGGCTTACGTCCAGTTTGTATAACAGATTAACTTTATCAAAGTCTCTGAAGATAAAAGGCTTAGGCCAATTCATGTGACTGTGGGCACATAGCATATCCAATATGAACAAGCTTACAAAGGAACAAAGACTGCCTCATTCATGGTGGAAGATATATGTACAGAACTACTGCAAGCTTCAGCAACACAAGGAAAATTTGGCAGACTTATTTCAATGTGGTCACCAAAACCAATTCCTTTTTTTTTTTCCTAAATGAAACTTCTGAACACTGATTAGATAAGTAGAGAAATACTGCCAGGACTTGGAGAAAAACATTCTCCATCAATTAATGGTGAAACAGGGCTAGAGCATGAAATACCCTTCTTTCTAAGAATATGCCTTTCAGTGGAGCAGAATCTCTTATCTCTTCCCATGATTCATTTCTTTGGCACTTCTCTTCTCCTTGGGGGGTTTTTCTGTAGCAGGATTTTGGCCATTGTGTATCAAGACTGTGAAGGGGAAAATGGAGCCAGATTTGGCAGAAGCTGTTAGGGTGGTGGCATTCATCTTAACCTTAAGTTTAGAAATAGGTAATCAGGCCAACTGCCAGACATATTTGTTTGGTTTGTAGGAAAAGCCACTCAGTCACACAGTGGTGTTGGAAAGAAGGATGACATATCTGTCTTTTGGGGAGAATAAGGAGGGAAGAAGTCATGTGTCAATAATTCATAATTTGCTTTCTCAAAAATTAAAAATTTATATTTAAAGTCAAGTTCTTAGAGGAAAATCTCACTTCAAATGTGTATATATTAAAATGCAGAAAGCAAGATTTTTATTTTTTCCAAAATTCTCCATATTAATGATTGAGAATTCTGTCCTTTCATTGTATTTTCCCCTTTTACATTTATTAGGATATTGCATGATTATAAGAACTCCCCCATTATAACTGCAAATTATATCCTTTTTATTTTACTTTGTGAAGACCCTAAAATGTATTTCTCATGACAAAATACATGTAAACTCTTAAGAGAAGGCCAAAAGAAAATAATACCAAATTAGTTCAATTTTTAAATTTTTCTTTCCTTTTGTCAAATAAACTCCAAACTTGCAAAAACAGAGTTTTAGTTCAGGAGCCCTATTTAGCATACATATAAATGCAAAGATTGTCTTTTCTAGTGAAAATAATCTGAGTACTGGAAAATCTACCATCATAAATATTTGGTCCTTAGTCTCATGTATTTTATGTGGAATATCTTCTATTGTATCTTGTATTTCACTTTTGCAAATCAAATCCTTCAGCAAATAACTCAGTTCCCCCTCTAAGCAGTAAATACTTGAAGTGTTTTTATGATGGATATCATAAACTTATGATATTGTTAATTCTGAAGGAAACTTGCTCAATGATCATTTAGATTTAGGATTAGAATATCTTTTTAAAAATCATCTTCACTCTGATTCTAATTTTCACTTGAGAATTCTTGTGTAAATAATTTCAAGGGAAGCATAAAAAAGCAATTTTATTCCCTTGTTTGGTTAATGTATAAGGTAAACATATCTGAAAAATCAACCTTTAATGAGTGGGCACAAGTACTGTTAACTAAGTATGTAATTTTTAAAAATTATTGCACTTTACTCTTAAAGGAAGAAAGTTTTAATATTCTTATTTTACAGATGGAGAAGATTGTACATAATGATATTAAATAACTTACTTGAAGTAACACAACACAAGTGAATACTGGATCCAGAATACTGAAAATCTTTTATATCATATTTTGAACACCATTAAACTGATGGCAGAATTTCTCCTGTTCAGTGTCTTAGTGACAAACAGAGCTATCTTGTCCGCTTTTGAAATTACTTTCTCTGTAGTTTAACTCCCGGGACCTTTGTTACTTTTATGAGCCTTAAAGCAGTGTACCTTTATTGTAGACATTACAAGCTCGTCTTAATATTATTGGAGATTGTAAGTTTACATCAGGACCCATGCCTTTTTTATGTTAATAACAGTAGGTAATCAATAGTGAATGAATGTTTGTCAAAAGTTATTATCTTTTGTAAAGCATCACAAATATTTTCTAACACCCTGTTCATTGTATAAAGGCGACTTTTTAGATTAGTAAGCAAACATTGGATCAGTAACTCACCATATATTAACCATAATATTTTAAACTATTGCTTCTCTTTGCTCTATCACATTAAGACTTCTAAATTTGATCTCCTGGTTGTCCTATTTTGAAGATTTCCATTCAATTTTTATAAACATTTATTTCATAATTATTGTTTTACCATACTTAGGCTCAACAATCACCACCACCTCTGCAGAGAAAGGCTTCTTTTCATCCTTTGCAATATCTACTTTCATTTTTTGTTTTTTTTTAATTTTTTATTTTATATTGGAGTATAGTCAATTTACAAAGTTATGTTAGTTTCAGGTGTATAGCAAAGTGATTCAGTTAAACATACACACACACACATATATATATATATATATGTGTATGTATATATATTCTTTTTCCATTTAGGTTCGTATAGAATACTGACTTCCCTGTGCTATACAGTAGGTCCTTGTTGGTTATCTATTTTAAATATAGCAGTGTGCACATCTCAATCCCACATTCCCAATCTACCTCTCACCCTTCCCCCATGGTAACCACAAATTCATTCTCTACATCTCTAGGTCTGTTTTATATTATAAATAAGTTCATTTGTATCATTTTTAAAATATTCTGAATGTAAGTGATATCATTATATGAAAGACAAATATCTTTCTCTTTCTGACTTACTTCACTTAGTATAATAATTTCTAGGTCCATTCATGTTGCTTCAGATGGCATTGTTGCACTATTTTTAATGGCTGAGTAATATTCCAGTGTGTGTGTGTGTGTGTGTGTGTGTGTGTGTGTGTGTGTGTGCATGTATCACATCTTTATGCATTTATCTGCTGATGGGCATTTAGGTTGCTTCCATGTCTTGGCTACTGTAAGCAGTGCTGCAGTGAAAATTGGGGTGCATGTATCCTTTTGAACCATGGTTTTCTCTGGATATATACCCATGAGTGGGATTGCTGGATCATATGGAACTCTATTTTTAGTTTTTTTAAGGGACCCCAATACCGTTCTCCATAGTGGCTATATTATGCTATGTTCTTGGATTGGAAAATGCAGTATCTTCTTTCAGTTACTCAAAACCCAATTTTAGACTTTCTGACCCCCATCTCAGTTATCAGTTTGGCTTCCCTTCAAACAAAAACATATGTCTCTATCTTTATCCATATTTCTATGTAAATATGTCCAATTCTTCCATATGTTTAGTTCTTGTCTAAACAAGACTCAAAAATTTCTGAATGAGACATGATCTATCTTTTACATGCCCTTAATATTGCTCTAAACTTGTAGTACTAGTCGAGGGTAGACCACTGGGAAATATTAAGCAAACATGGAAGTAGAAAATACTAAAATGATTAATTTCTATTGTTAGACAAATTAGTGCCAGTTGCCCAGGCTTAAGAGCTCTATCACTTTTTTGCCAATGTTCTGAGTCAGTTACTCTAAATGTGTTTTATTAACATACTACATGATCAGCAGATGTTCACTTATACTGAATTGACAACAGGCTCATTCATGTCAAGGTTTATTTGTATAACCATCTTGTCCGACCATATGCATAACCATTTGATCTGTGGGAGTTATTAGTTCACTTATATTATTCTCAGGATGGTAGACAGCTAAAATAATGCTGGGCTTTTATGAAAGTGCTCCAGATGTTTAGCACCAAAAATTTAGAGTTTGAAATTCAAATAGCACATTATACATTATTAGGTCTGTTAAGATCTGCTTCCAGAGGCTGTTAAATACTTGCTCTTTTCTTTCTATCTCCCTAGTGCACTATATTTCTTTGCCCCAAATGGAAATACTTCATTGACATTTGTAAGACATTAATGGCATTAATTCTTATTCTAAAATAAATAATGCATTCATATAGAGTGAAATAGAACTACCAATTATTACTCACTTATATGAACCAATAAAACAAGTGTGAATAGTTTTAACATAAGTGACATACAACTCTATCAAAATGCTGAGAAGCAAGCTACCATATTACTAGGTTTCTAAAAATTGTATGTAAAAGCAAAATGATTATACTATAACCAGAAATTTGGGCTCATTTATATAAGGAAACTAGATGATATCTATAATTGGACACAGCTGGACATAACTGGACAGGTCATGGGTTATAATCCAAGGGAAAAAGCTTCCTGTTGCTACTTTGAATATCTAAAGGGAGCTTGGGAGAGGACAAGAAGCACCAGACTGGTTAATAACTTTCTTCTTTGGTTAGAAAGCATTGTTGAAGAGAGGAGCATCCTCTATAAAACAACACAGTTGCTACTATTTAAAAAAAAATCCTGAGTGAGCGCTTTCCTGGTAACACAGGTCATTGCTGAGAAGGGGTCAAGGGGAATGGGGAAAACATAGCATAGCAGGAACCACTGAGGACCTTGTCTCCTCACCCAGCAGAGAAGGCTAAGAAGGTGCAGAAGAAGAGGTGAGAAAAAAGCAGAGTGGAAGGTGGAAATTCTTCTTGATATACTGTATGCATCAAAGTTTGATCACTTATGCATAAAAGTTTGATCACTGTATGCATATACTGTATGCATAAAGTTTAATCAGTTAGTCAAGATTTTCCAGACAAAAATTGCTTATTGTTTAAGTCTGCGTGTTCCCTCCACTGGGAGACCCTAGCTATCTTTTGCCTGTGGAGATCAGGGCAACCACCTGTGTGTTAGTTCCCATTCTGAAGAACAATCTAACAAAGACTAGCACCACGCATGGAGCTGCTTCATGTATTAACATGGTACATTGTATCATTAGTTTGCTTACTTGGCCTCCTTACATTTCTGTGGATATTCTAATGTCATTAATTAATGCCCAGATAGTCAAAAGATTATAAATGACATCTATTATTACACAAGTAATAGATGCTCATTCTAAAAGAGAACTTTTAATGCAGATAAGATCACCTGATATCTTAAAGACAGATTCCCAAATGAAGTCAGTGGCGGAGGGGTCCCTTAGGCTCACAGCACTATTGGAATGTCTAAGCTACACCCAGGCAGACACTCACACAGCAAATTTCAATGGACTAGCTGATTGGCAGCTTAATCAATTTAAGGTGTGCTATACTCTTTTGGAGAAGCTAATTTAAAACAATGTTTTTATGTGCATGTGATGCAAACTCAGAAAATATGTTAATATCAGACCTTTAACTCTATGCACAAATAACTTCCTACAGGTGGCATTATTGGGAATAAGAACAGATATGCACATTTCCTGATAGTGATCAGGCGATAATTTCCTCAAGGAAAAAAGTAGACCTAGGTTAACATAATATTGTTGGTGGATTCATTTCGATATTTGGCAAAACTTACACAATATTGTAAAGTTTAAAAATAAAATAAAATTTAAAACACACACACACACACACACAGGAACTGGATTGTATCTTTCTAATATATACATGTTGAAGTTCTAACCACTAGTGCTGAAAAATGTGACTGTATTTGGAAACAGAGCCTTTAAAAAAGTGATTCAGCTGAAATAAGATGGGACTTTCCTGGCAGTCCAGTGGTTAAGCCTTTGCCTTCCAATGCAGGGGATGCAGGTTTGATCCCTGGTTGGGGAACTAAGATCCCACATGCCTCATGGCCAAAAACCAAAATATAAAAAATAAGCAATACTGAAACAACTAAAGACTGTAAAAATGGTCCACAAAAAAATCTTTATAAAAAAATAAATGAAACAAGGTTATAAGGATACCTGGAGTAAAGTAAGTACTTTACTTAGAGAGTAAGGGACCAGAAAGTTTGGTCTCAGAGTACAAAATTGCAAAGGCTAACAGAGTTTTGTCAGAAGAACACATGTCATAGCAAACACTCTTTCCCAACAACACAAGAGACAACTCTACACATGGACATCATGAAATGGTCAATACTAAGATCAGATAGACTATATGTTGTATTCTTTGCAACCGAAGATGGAGAAGCTCTATGTAATTAGCAAAAACAAGACTAGAGGTGACTGTGGCTCAGATCATGAGCTCTTTACTGTAATAATCAGGCTTAAATTGGAAAATATTAGGGAAAACCACTGGGCCATTCATATATGACCTACATCAAATCCCTTATGATTACAGTGGAGGTGACAAATAGATTTAAGGAATTAGATATGATAGAATGCTTGACGAACTATGGATGGAGGTTTGTAACATTGTATGGGAGGCAGTGACCAAAATCATCCCAAAGAAAAAGAAATGCAAGAAGGCAAAGTGGCTGTCTGAAGAGGCTTTACAAATAGCTGACGAAAGTAGAGAAGCAAAACCAAGGGGAAAAGGGAATGATATACCCAACTGAATGCAGAGTTCTAGAGAATAGCAAGGAGAGATAAGAAAGGATTCTTAAATGAACAATAAAAAGAAGTAGGGGAAAATAATAGAATGGGAAAGGCTAGAGATCTTTTCAAGAAAACTGGAGGTATCAAGGGAACATTTCATGCAAAGATGGGCTCAATAAAGGACAGAAATGATATGGACCAAACAGAATCAGAAAGATTAAGAAGAGGTGGCAAGAATACACAGAAGAACTATACAAAATAGTTCTTAATGACTGAGGTAACTATGATGGTGAAGTCACTCACCTAGAGCCAGACATCCTGGAGTGTGAAGTCAAGTGGGTCTTAGGAAGCATTACCAGAAACAAAGCTAGCGGAGGTGATGGAATTTCAGTTGAGCTATTTCAAACCCTAAAAGATGTTGCTGTGAAAGTGCTGCACTCAATAGGCCAGCAAATTTAAAAAACTCAGCAGTGGCCACAGGATGGGAAAAGTCAGTTTTCATTTCAATCCCAAAGAAGGACAGTGCCAAATTTTTTTCAAACTACCAGACAATTGCGCTCAAAATCCTTCAAGCTAGGCTTCAGCAGTACGTGAACTGAGAACTTCCAGACGTACAAGCTAGGTTTAGAAAAGGCAAAGATATCAGAGATCAAATTGTCAATATTCGTTGGATCACAAAGAAAGCAAAGCAATGCCAGAAAAGCATCTACTTCTGCTTCATTGACTACGCAAATTTTGACTGTGTGCATTACAACAAAATGTGGAAAATTCTTAAAGAGATGAGAACATCAGACCATAATACTTGTCTCCTGAGAAATCTGTGTACAGGTCAAGTAGCAACAGTTAGAACTGGACACGGAACAATGGACTTGTTCAAAATTGGGAAAGGAGTAAGACAAGAGTGTATGTTGTCATCCTGTTTATTTAACTTATATGCAGGCTACATCATGGGAAATGTGGAGATGAATAAATCACAAGCTGGATTCAAGATTACCAGGAGAGATATCAATAACCTCAGATATGCAGATGATATCATTCTAACGGCAGAAAGTGAAGAACTAAGAAGCCTCTTGATGAAAGTGAAAGAAGAAATTGAAAAAGCTGGCTTAAAAGTCAACATTCTGAAAACAGAGATCATGGCATCTGGTTCCATCACTTCATGGCAAATAGAAGGGGAAAAAGAGGAAGCAGTGACAGACTTTGTTTTCTTGGGCTCCAAAACCATTGTGGATGGTGATTACAACCATGAAATTAAGATGCTTGATCCTTAGAAGGAAAGCTATGACAAACCTAAACAGTGTATTAAAAACCAGACATCACTTTGTCAACAACGATCTGTATAGTAAAAGCTGTAGTTTTTCCAGTAGTTATGTATGGATATGAGAGTTGGGCCATAAAGAAGGCTGAGCACTGAAGAACTGATGTTTTTGAATTGTGGTGCTGGAGAAGACTTTTGAGAGTCCCTTGGCCTGTAAGGATATCAAACAAGTCAATCCTAAAGGAAGTCAACCTTGACTATTCATTGAAAGTAATGATGTTGAAGCTGAAGCTCCAATATTCTGGCCACCTTTTGAGAAGAGTTAACTCATTGGAAAAGACCCTGATGCTGGGAAAGATTGAAGTCAAAAGGAGGAGAGCTGGCAGAGGCGGAGATGGTTAGATAGAATCACCAACTCAATGGACATGAATTTGAGCAAACTCTGGGATGTAGTGAAGGACATGGAAGCCTGGAGTTCTGCAGTCCATGAGGTCACAAAGAGTCAGACAGAACTTAGCAACTGAACAACAACAATAAGGTTGTAACGATGGGTCCTAATCCAATCCTACTGGTGTCCTTGGAAGAAGAAGACCTCTGGACCTACATACCTACAGAAAAAAAAGGTAATTTGAATATACAGGGAGAAGATAGCCATCTACAAGCCAAAATCAGAAACCTCAGAAGAAACCAATCCTGCCAATTCCTGGATGTTAAACTTTTAGCCTCCAGAGTTGTGAGAAATTAATGTCTATTGTTTAAACCACCCAGTCTGTGATATTTAGTTGTGCCCTCTCAGACTAAGGCACATGCTAGCACCCCAGTGGCTGGAGTGTATGAAGCCATATATGCCTTATGTTCAGATGACTCAGAAGCTTTCCTAGGTCAAGTCAGTTCTCTCTGAGGTGCTGTATTGGTGTTTGAGTTTTCCATGCCAAAAGTACAAAGAAATATGGGACTGAGCCTTACATAATGACTTTGAATTGTCTGCTGATCTCAGGGAGTTGTGCCACCTGAATTCTAGGATTACAGCCAGGTTTCTGCCTGTAGGCAGATGCTATCTGTTATAGCTCTGCATGGCTATGGTTCAGCCCTTGTTAATAGGTTTATTACTTTTGCCTCTCTGTTGATGACAGGGAAACAATTAAAAAGAGAATATCATTATGTTCTGCGAAAGGATTCATAGGGATCTGCGTATGCTTGACCCCCATGGTGGTAGACTGTGAAACAGGCTTACTAGAAACCTTATGCTACTGATTCAAACCAAAGTCCCAGTACTACCAAGGAGCTTCTGATCAGGAATAAGATGTTACTCGATAAATTTAGCATTAAGTGAAGTGAAGTGAAATTCACTCAGTTGTGTCTGACTCTTTGCGACCCCATGGACTATACAGTCCATGGACATTTGGCATAGCAAATGTGTTTGTAAACTCGTTTCAACTCTGAAAGTTGGAGGAGAAGATATGACAAACTATTGTAAGTAAAATTCACTAAGTACCCTGGGAAGGCACCTAGGAGCATCCCTGATCTTGCCAAGGGATGCTTTCATAGGAACCTTTGTGTGTGTGCTTAGTCGCTCAGTTGTGTCTGACTCTTTGCAACCTTGTGGATTGTAGCCTGCCTGGCTCCTCTGTCCATGGGATTCTCCAGGCAAGAATACTGGATTGGGTTGCCATGTTATCCTCCAAGGGATCTTCTTTACCCAGGGATCAAACCTGTGTCTCCTGCATTGCAGAAAGATTCTTTACCTGCTGAGCCATCAAGGAAGCCCATAGGAACTTGAAGCAGGGTCAAAGGGACACAGTGTCAGGCAGATTCCATCCAGCTAAGGAAGCCTTATCTCTCATGGCAGGAGGATTGAGGAGAGATGATAGGAATTCATAAATCAGGGTTTGTGGATCTTCTAGGCTACTGGTGGCACAGGCTTCCTGGTTTGTTTCCAGGATACATGGAACTTCAGTAGTTAGCAAATAAAACGGAAAAACAGAAAAGGGTGTCAGGGAGCTGATCCAGTTGGAAGCCACTAGAAGTGGTACTAGTCAAGCCAGGATACATAACTGCACATTTTATGCTTGGCCTGTCATAACATTCTACACTCACAGGGAAAATAATAGCAATTCATAGCACAGGCAACTCAAGGAAACCTTGTGCAAAGAAATCATAAATTAATATAAACCTTTTGTGCGGCTAAAGAAAATGGTTACTGCTACTCAGGGTTAGAGATAATAGCAGTAGCAAAGCCACAAAAACAAACAGAGAAAAGCATTAAATAAGTGTCGTGTGTGGGTGCCTAGCTACTCAGCTGTGTCCTACTCTTTGTGACCCTTTGGACTGTAGCCTTTCAGGTTCCTCAGTCCATGGGATTCTCCAGGCAAGAATACTGGAGTAGAGTGCCATGCCCTTCTCCAGGGGATCTTCCTGACCCGGGAATGGAACCCAGGTCTCCTGTGTCTCCTACATAAATAACTGCCATCAACCTATTACCTGAGCATGGTTTGAATACACATCACGCTTGTAGAAATATTCGGGAATGACATAGATTTTTTTTTTCCCTGCACACTGTCCCTGAAAGGAGCAGTAACTATGGCCTTTCACCTTGTGAGGGTACTATTATCACCCAGGCCCCATAAACTAAAGTATAATTAGAGATCCACAGGCCAGAGAGTCTAGAATGTAATAAAAGTTAAGGCTACCATTCCAGTTAATGTTGCCTCTGAAGGAATTCATTATTTATGGCCCATTTAGGGCAAAGTAATCATAACCACATTAATAATTTTCTTCTTATAGCTCATTGGGCAGTATTCTTCTATAGGTTAATACATTTAAAGGACAGTGTGCTAATTTTTTAGTATCAAAGATAAAGCTAATAGCTGGTTATTTTCCTCTAACAGAATTGACCTTTGAACACAGAAAATATCTCCAGGTATTTTTCAAACTGAATCATTTTTCATTACTACCTCTCTGAACCTTGGGCCAACTGGGGAGAAAGTTGAGTTTCCTAGTCCTGTGAGCATAAAGTTTGTATTTCTCAAGTCTCCAGCAATATGGTACATGTTAGTCATACCTAAATATGAAATTGTTTCACATCACCCAATCAGAGGAGGAAGTACAGTTATGTGAGTTGATTAAAGCATAGATAAAAACAAAAATTTGAACTAAAGTATGCATCCATTATATCAGGGCACATCATATGATATGGTTAGCTAGTCATAGGCCTTATCATGTAAGGTATACTTTACAGGTTACACTTTCAGCATAATTTCCTAAATGTCTCAAGTTCTATCATCAAAACCCAATGACAATGACATTACCATAAAATGGTAAGGTAAAGGCCTTTGAAAATGAGCTTCTGCAAAACAAAAAATTTTTTGAATATAAATATTGTTTATTTCAGAACTCTGAAAATCAACCAAAGATTTGCAGCAATCCATGCAAAATTTATTCAAGAAAATCAGTTGACTCTCAGTTAAGCACAGCTTTTGGGGCATTTTAACTTGTCCCATTCCCATTCCTTGCTCTCCAGCTCTGTGGCAGCCTTGAAAAGTAGCAATCCCAATGCAGCCTGGTAGCCATTGGAGGGAGCAGAACAGGACTGCATTACTTTCAAAGCCTCATTACCAAAGAACTGTCATTATTTAATTTGCTGATAGTTCCCTAGAAGATCCCGCTTACAAGATTGCCTGTATTGACCTAATTTGGAGCTCACTCAGAGCAAAAAATTCTTCACCTAGGGGATGTTTGTCAAAAGCAATTACAGGCAAGTGTCTTTACTTCATACCCCTTGGCATAACATAGGATAATGGCTGATGCAGACAACAGACCAATCAAAAAGATTAAAAGGAAAGCTGAGAAATGAGATGTCCATAATATTTCTGAAAAGTTGTGCCATATTCTGAGAACCTAGGAGACCATACACAGGTGTACTTGCCCAGGCAAGACTTGGGAGAACCTAAGCTGTCATATCTAGCTAACTTTGAAGCTCTACATAAGCATGCAATGAAGGAAAATGCAGAAGAGTTAACTGCTTTATGGTGTGCTGAAAACAGGCCTGGACATAAACACAAAGCCACTCAGCAAAGACTGGGAAATTTGTTGGTTCCTGACATTTAAGGAAATATCTGTTCAAACATTAGTCAAGCCAAAGTAAAGTTAACAGAGTAGAGATATCGGTGATCACATACAAGAAAAAATACTGAATTTACAGAGTTAATTCAGAAGTCCCTACTGATAAAAAAAAAAAAAAAAGATAGCAATAACAGCAGACTCTGGAAAGGGGAGAATTTGGTTTCTAGAGTTACCACACTGTATTATTTTTAAATTTCCAGTTAACCACAACAACAACAAGAAAAATAGAGACATGCAGATAAACGGAAACATGTTATCCATATATAGGGGGGAAAAATCAATAAATAGATATGACTCTTAAGGATGCCCAGACATTGGGATATCAAACAGAGAATATCATTAAATATTATTAAAACACAAAAATTACATATAGACATACATATATACATATGTAATTTTTGTGTCTTAATAATATTTAATATATATATGTATGAATATATTTTTGAGTATATATATATAATGTAAAATTTTTAATTTCAAAGTATGATAGCTGAAGTAAAAACATTCACTAGAGGGGCCCAAGAGCATGTTGGGTAAAAGAAAGAATTGAGGAACTCGAATGTAGCCCATTTGAGATTATCCTGTCTGAGGAATCGAAACAAAATATGAAGGAAATTTGCCAGAATCTCAGATATGTGTAAGAGCATATTTTCAGTTTTCAGTTACATAATGGGATTCCCAGAAGGAGAGAAAGGAGGGAAAGGGGCAGAGCCTTTTGAAAGGATATTATGCCTCAGTAATTTGAGTATAAAAATTATACAAATTGTATACTTTAATCACAGTGTATTCCAAATCCTGAAAGATGATGCTGTGAAAGTGCTGCACTCAATATGCCAGCCAATTTGGGAAACTCAGCAGTGGCCACAGGACTGGAAAACCTCAGTTTTCATTCCAATCCCAAAGAAAGGCAATGCCAAAGAACGCTCAAACTACCACACAATTGCACTCATCTCACACACTAGTAAAGTAATGCTCAAAATTCTCCAAGCCAAGCTTCAGCAATATGTGAACTGTGAACTCCCTGATGTTCAAGCTGGTTTTAGAAAACGCAGAGGAACCAGAGATCAAAGTGCCAACATCCTCTGGATCATGGAAAAAGCAAGAGAGTTCCAGAAAAACACCTATTTCTGCTTTATTGACTATGCCAAAGCCTTTGACTGTGTGGATCACAAGAAAGTGTGGAAAATTCTGAAAGAGATGGGAATACCAGACCACCTGACCTGCGTCTTGAGAAACCTATATGCAGGTCAGGAAGCAACAGTTAGAACTGGACATGGAACAACAGACTGGTTCCAAATAGGAAAAGGAGTACGTCAAGGCTGTATATTGTCACCCTGCTTATTTAACTTATATGCAGAGTACATCATGAGAAACGCTGGACTGGAAGAAACACAAGTTGGAATCAAGATTACCCGGAGAAATGTCAATAACCTCAGATATGCAGATGACACCACCCTTATGGCAGAAAGTGAAGAGGAACTAAAAAGCCTCTTGATGAAGGTGAAAGTGGAGAGTGAAGAAGTTGGCTTAAAGCTCAACATTCAGAAAACGAAAATCATGGCATCCGGTCCCATCACTTCATGGGAAATAAATTGGAAAACAGTGGAAACAGTGTCAGACTTTATTTTTCTGGGCTCCAAAATCACTACAGATGGTGACTGCAGCCATGAAATTAAAAGGTGTTTACTCCTTGGAAGGAAAGTTATGACCAACCTAGATAGCACATTGAAAAGCAGAGACATTGCTTTGCCAACAAAGGTCCGTCTAGTCAAGGCTGTGGTTTTTCCTGTGATCATGTATGGATGTGAGAGTTGGACTATGAAGAAAGCTGAGCACCAAAGAATTGATGCTTTTGAACTGTGGTGTTGGAGAAGACTCTTGAGAGTCCCTTGGACTGCAAGGAGATCCAACCAGTCCATTCTGAAGGAGATCAGCCCTGGGATTTCTTTGGAAGGAATGATGCTAAAGCTGAAACTCCAGTACTTTGGCCACCTCATGCGAAGAGTTGACTCATTGGAAAAGACTCTGATGCTGGGAGGGATTGGGGGCAGGAGGAGAAGGGGACCACAGAGGATGAGATGGCTGGATGGCATCACTGACTTGATGGATGTGAGTCTGAGTGAATTCTGGGAGTTGGTGATGGACAGGGAGGCCTGGTGTGCTGCGATTCATGGGGTCACAAAGAGTTGTATACGAGTGAGCAACTGATCTGATCTGATATGATCTGAACAAAGTTAGAAATCAATAATAGAAAAAAAGTTGAGAACTTACAATATTTAATGTAAATTAAATATATCCTTCTAAATAGCCAATGAATCAAAGAAAAAAAAATTGAAAATATCTTGAGATTAATGAAAATGAAAACAGAGGCAAAGCTTATTCTAAAACTACACAAAACTTATGAGATGGAGTGAAACAGGATTTAGAAGGAAATTAACATCTGTAAATGCATATATCAAAACATTAAGTTCCTCAAGAAAAGAAGTTGAATTTCCACCTTAAAAAGATTGAAACAGAAAAGCAAAGAAATTCCAAACCAAGCAGAAAGAAGGAAACAATAAAAATAGAACAGAAATAAATGAAATAGGAAATTAAAAAATAGAGAAAAAAATGTCTTTTTCTTTAATTTTAATTTTATATTGAAGTATATTTGATTAATAATGTTTTGTTAGTTTCAGATGTCAACAAATTAATTCAGTTATATATATGCATGTATCTATTCATTTTCAAATTATTTTCCAATTTCGGTTATTACAAAGTATGAATCAGAGTTCCTTGAGTTAGGCAGAGGTCTATATTGGTTATCTCTTTTAAATATAGCAGTGTGTACATGTTAGTCCCTTAGACAAAGACAGATATCAATGATATCACTTATATGTGCTCTCTCAAAGAAATGATACAAATGAACTTATTTACAAAATAGAAACAGACTCACAAATTTAGAGAAATTTTTGTTTTAAAGGAAAGTGTCCCGTTGAAAGAATGAATGGTGGATAAACTTTAGTTAGACTAACTAAAAAAGGAAAAAGTGAAGAGATACCAATTATTATGATGAGAAATGAAAGAGGGAGATTATAACCAACCTTAAAGGGAAAAAAATGAATTATAAAGAAATAGTAGTTAACCTGGATATAATAAGTAAATTCCTGGAGAGACACAAACTACCAAAATTGATTCAAGAAGACATGAAAAATCCAAGTAGCTATAACAAGTATTCTACTGGGCAGCAAACAAAGACTTCCAACAATGAAGAGGTCAGGACTGAATACATTCTCTGGAATTCTACAAATGTTTAAAAAAGAATTATACCAATTGGTCTTAAAATATTCCAAAAAGAAAAAAAAAAAAAAGAAGAGCAGGGAACTTGTCATAATTTATTCTAGGAGGCTGATTTTGTCTTAATACCAAAACCAGAAAATACCTTATTTTTACTTATAATAGCATTGAGCATTGAATCTCTGGCCTACCTCATATAAGAATTAACTCAAAATTGATTGAAGACATAAATGTAGGGGGTAAAACAATAAAATTATTAGAAGGGAAAATAAGTATAAATATTTGTGAGTTTAAATTAGGCAATGATTTCTTAAACATGACATCAAAGCACAGGCAATCAAGAATAAAATATAAATTGGATATTTTCAAATTAAAAAAAAAGTGTGCTTCACAGGACACTCTCAAGAAAGTGGAAAGATGACACACAGAGAAAGAGAATATATTTGCAAATCATGTATCTGATAAGGGTCTAATATTCAGAATATAAAAAAATCTCATAACTCAGTGTTAAAGAGAAAACTAGATTACAAATAGACAAAGATTTGATCAGAAATTTTCCCAAAGATTTTATACAATGGCCATGAGCAGATGCTCAACATTATTAGTCACTAGGTAAATTAAAATAAAAACCAAAATGAGGTATTTTATAGCTGCTACAATAGCTATAATCAGAAATGGAAAATAGCAAGTGTTGAGGAGGATATGGACAAGTTGGTCCTGAGAAACTGATGGTAGGAATGTAAGTTATTGTAGCAACTTTGAAAAGCAGTTTGGCAATTCCTCAAAGGTTAACAACAAAATAACCATGTGACTTAGCAATTTCACACTCAAATATGAATCCAAGATAAATAAACATATATTTGCACAAAAAACTTGTATACGATGTTAGAGCGATATTATTCATAATAACCAAATATGGAAACTACCCAAAAAGGATAAATGGATAAATGATATATGCTATATCTATATAATGGAATATTACTCATTCATAAAAAGGAGTGAAGTATTGATATGCTACAACATGGGTGAACCCTGAAAATACACTGCTAAAATAAAGAAACCAGACATAAAGGCCACATATTGTATGTTGTCATTTATATTGAATGTCCAGAACAGGAAAATCCATAGAGACAGAAAGTAGTTTACTGGTGTCCAGGGGCCAGAGGAAGGCAGAAATGGAGAGTGACAGATAATAGGTATAAGGTTTCTTTTTGAGGGTAATGGAAAATACTCTGGGTAGTGGTGATGATTGCACAACTTTTGGACTGTACAATAGACCTCTGAATGGTTTAAAGGGTGAATTTTATGATAGGCTAATTAAATTTCAATTAAAATATCTACACACAATGTTTTAAAAGGCCAAAGCAAAAAAATCATGGGAACTTTTTCCCATTATTTCCAAAAATAATTTTTAAAAGGTATAGCTATTAACCCAATGAATGAATTGCATGGTATATGAATTATATCTTCATAAAGCTGTTTTTTAAAAGTATAAATACGTGAAAGTAAAGAAAACAGAAACAATGTGGATGGACAAGGTTTGTGAACAAATTTTTGAAGATTAGACAGCTGGCAAAAGAAGGCAACTAAGTTAACTGTAAAAAAAAAAAGCTGAAATCTAAGGGCTTGCAGAAGGCAACGTAAAGAGAAGCAAACTAATCCATACTATGAATCTAGGAAATGATCAGGAATAGGGACATCTAGTTACCCTAGAAGGGATAGGGGAACTGTGGCACTGAAAATAAGATAATTGATTAGACTTCTGTATAAAGGACCAGCCAAAGTTTCAAATTCCTTTTTACACCCTAGCAGAGACCATCTTTAATCCTTTGGAGAAATTGAACTGAAAGTCTCCAGAGATAACACACGCAGAGAGTGTGCATGAAGGGCTGCATGAAAAACAGGGAGATACCCAGAAATTCTATGCAATATTGGTGACAGCATGTTCCCCAGCCCTTGATTAGCTCCCAGACTAAAGGGACACTTGCTAACTGTCTTCAGGCAAAAGATTAGAGAGCTTTCCCCTGGAATAACTTCTGGTAAAAGAAAGAATACTTACTGTTTGTTACTTATATTTAGGTATCCCACTGTGAGGGTTAATTTTATGTGTCAATTGTGCTGGGCCATAGCTAGTCAAACATTTTTCATTATTCAGATATGTCTGTGAGGATGTTGTAGATGAAACTAACATTTTATTTGGTGGACTAATTTAAAAGCAGATTTTCCACCATAATGTGGATAGGCCTTATACAATGAGTTAAAGGCTTGAATAGAACAAAAGACTGACCTTCCCATGGGCAAGAGGAAGCTGCCAGCAAAGGCCTTTAGACTTAACTACAGCACTGCTCTTCTCTGGGTGTCCAGCCTCCCAGGCCATCCTGCAGATTTCGGATTTGCTAGCCTTCATAATATCTTGAGCCAATTCCTTAAAATAAATCTATCTCTGTCTCTCTGTTTCTAATTATATATAATGTGTGTGTGTGTGTGTGTGTGTGTGTGTGTGTGTGTATGCACGTGTGTGTGCTTAGTTGCTCAGCTGTGTCCGACTCTTTGCGACCCCATGGACTATAGCCTGCCACATTCCTCTGTCCATGGGATTCTCCAGGCAAGAATACTAGAGTGGGTTGCCATGCTCTCCTCCAGGAGAGCTTCCCAAACCAGGGATCAAACCCAGTTCCCCCGCATTGCAGGTGGATTCTTTACCATCTGAGCCACTGGGGAAGCCCTATATATATATAATATACTGATATATTAATATACTGATATGCTAGTATACTGATAATAATATGATCAAAAATGTATATGTGTTTTATATATATATATGTAATATCTTTACCAATGGCTCAATGGTAAAGAATCCACTTGCAGTTCAGGAGCCACAGGAGATGCAGGTTTGGTCCCTGGGTTAGGAAGATCCCCTGGAGGAGGAAATGGCAATGCTATATATTATATATATATATATATATATATATATATATATATATATACACACACATACACACACACACACACACATATGCTAATTCTCTCTAGAGTAATCTGACAATACTTCTCTGAAGAAAAGCCCAGATCATCATACTATCTATTATGATGAGGATATGTTAGCCATATGTTGCTTTGTTTCATTGTTTTTTTAAACTGAGTAGCTACATAATTGTTCATATTATCCTCTATACCTCTAGGTATACTAGAATTATTTTTTTAATTTTGAAAAATGGGTAAGTAGACGATGAAGAAATTGATATTTGATGGATTAATGTAAATGTATGGCAAAACCAATACAATATTGTAAAGTAATTAGCCTCTAATTAAAATAAATAAATTTATATTAAAAAAAAAGAAATTGATATTTGTATCAAACCAATCTGAAAAGTAATGAGATGGAAGGACAGAGTGGGATGAGATTGAAGTAGATTGAAAGGGAAAAATGAGCTAATGAAATAATATGAAGTTCAGTGAAAAGGCAGGTGAACATTTCAGACCAAGAAGAACACAATGTGGGAATCAATAGGAAATGGCTCCAAGGTCTCAAGTGTTGGAGTGAGACTTAGGAAGATGCAAACTAATTTCCCCTCAACAATGCCTTTGGTGACAGAAGAATCAGGGACCTGAGTTCTTCTCATGGCTCTGGCCTTCTGTAGGGAGGTTAGTGGGCTTACCTGATAGCTCAGCAGGTAAAGAATCCACCTGCAATGCAGGACACAGAAGAGAAAAAGAGAAGTGGGTTCAATCCTTGGGTCAGGAAGATCCCCTGGGGGAGGAAATGGCAACCCACTCCAGCAATCTTGCCTGAAAAATCCCATGGACAGAGGAGCCTGGTGGGCTACAGTCCAAAGGGTCACAAAGAATTAGACATGACTGAGAGACTAAGCACGCGTGCAGGGAGGTTAGCATGAGTCAGTGTCTGCCCCACGACAATTTCTTCATCTGTAAAAGACTAGAACTGCATACATTTCAGTCACATTTTCATCAAAAGCTTTGGTGAAAGCTTTTACTTCTATAGTGCATAGGATTACTCTTGTTTTCTAGTTGTAATATTTTATTCTTAAAAATAAAATAGAAAAAGTCTCCCCCTACCCAAGCTACGATGGCATTTTACCTTTCATGTATCTTGGATCAACATTTTTGGACCTTTTTTTTTTTCTTTAATATTCTGGTCTCTCTTAATTTTCAAACATTTCCTTTAATTCTTAGTTTTATCACACTAAACACAATCCATTTTCCTATTCTTTTGCTAAATGTTATTTTCCAGTGAATTTCATTCATTAATAAGAGAATTTCCAGGAATGTCTGAGAAAAAAAAATGTAAGAAACAGAGTCAAAATATGATTATACTAATTATCACTGCTGAAATTTACTCAGATTCTCTAATCCGTAGCTAAAAAAGAACCATAAACACTTGTTATATTTACATAAGGTGTTTCCCATTTCAAAGGTAAAATAAGAATCAGGAAAATAAAAGTCCTAATAATTTATTTGATTCAAAAGTAAAGCAAAATCACTTAAACATCAAATAACTTAAATAACATTAGAAGAAATGTCTTTTACAACTGAAGTATTGTTCAGGACTAGACCATTTTACTTGGGAAAGCCAACTTAGGTAATGTAGTAGAGAATCTTGACAGAATTTTCCCCAAAGTTTCATTTTAATAATTGCTTTACATTAAATATTTACCAAGTCAACTGTATTGTTCCAGTAATGCTCTTTTACTAGAATATATATATATATATGTGTGTGTCTGTGTGTGTGTGTGTGTGTACATATAATTATGTATGTGTATGGGTGTGTGTATGTGTGTAATATACAAAAGTATTTAAATATATGTATGCCAGCCTGCTAGAATGCTTCAGTCGTGTCCAACTCTTTGCAACCCTAGGGACTGTAGCCTACCAGGCTCCTCTATCCATGTGATTCTCCAGGAAAGAATATTGGAATGGGTTGCCATGCCCTGCTCCAGGGGATCCTCCTGACCCTGGGATTGAACCCATGTCTCCCTCAATGTAGGCAGATGCTTTACTGCTAAGCCACCAGGGAAGCCCCATATTTAATATTTAATTTAGCTATGTTAAATGTCAGTATATTTATCTAGTAAGCTTTTTGTAGAGTTCTGCTTAGAGTTTTCACATCTCCAGTGTTAGGCACTTTGGAAATCAAGAGCAAAGAAGTGAAAAAAGAGGAAATATAAACTAATAGGATGAAAGGATGAATGAAGCCTTTGAATAGAGGCTAAACCCCAATGAAATAAATAAAAATAAGTAAAAGTAAAAAGTCCAAAATTCTGTATAAACATGTTATTTTTACATTCCTTTGTTTTGGTAATCATGAGAAAAAGATATGAGTTTAATATATCAAATCCTTCAGATTGTATCATCGCAGTGCAATGCCTTCCAACTTAGCTCCATGTCTCTTTAAACATCTGTCCATTAGTAACAGTAAGCACCTCACTGAAAAAACTGAACTATTAGGTAAATGAATTAAAGAGAAACATAACTGTAAGTTGGATGTAAAATGAGAAAAGTAGTAAATTGTTAAACAAATAAAAATAAAAATACTCTCCATTGCTGAATATCACATCAACTCAGCCTTCAGGAATACTGACCATCAAACAACTCTTGGAAAAACAGACAGTGTGTTCATTCAGGACACTCAGAGAACTTATAGAGTTGGGAGCCAGTTAGGTGGCCTAATACCAATCTTAGTTATATTCTAGCATGTCTGATCTTTTAGATGAAACAAAAGACCAGGAATCTCAGGGCAGTGACAATCCTTAGGAGGATTGTAACAAAGGTTATTTGTTTCAGAACAGAACCTACCCATAGCCTGGTAATACAAGGGAGAGAATCAGCCAAGTTAACTACAGCTGCTCTTGTCCAGTACAGCAGCCGCTAGCTATAGGTGAATTTGAATGTTTTAAAAATAAATAAAATAAAGATGCAGTTCCTCAGTAGCTCTTGCCACATGTAAGTACTCAGTGGCTGATGTACTATACAACACAGATATGGGACATTCACACCATCTCCATGAATAAACAGCATTGGCATCACTCAGAAGTTTTCAGAAATGCAGGAACCTGGGTCCTAGTACATCTTCATGTGATTTGTGTGCACAGTCAAAATTCCAAGGAGCTCATTCCAGGGGTCTAGTCATTAAAACATAAATGGAATACAAGTCAGAAAGCTGAGACAGAATAGCTCAGTAGATGACTGTTCAAGAACTATCTCGATTCATCCAAATAGCCTTGGTTGTGTAATCTCTTTTTGTGGAGATAAGATGACTAAAATTATATTCTAGTTAAGATTGGGTAGATAACAAATATACTGGCAAATGAATATCAATAACAAATTCCAATAGTACTTACTATGTGTCTGACACTTTGCTGGGTATATTAGGTATTTTCTAAATTATTCCACATAAGTGATCTTTAAATGTTTTGAGTGATGATATAATTTAGCCTCAACAAGTATAAAAATCATGCTCAGGGTCACACAGCTAATAAATAAAAGCCAAATTTGAAGAAAATGAGAATAAAGGATTTTTTCCGTTAATCAACAGAAAATTAAGAAATATGTGCTGCTTTTTTATTTCAAGACTTAGAACTTTTAACCATAATTACTACTGTGGCAGCAATTATCAATAAATAAATCTTATCTGAGATTCAACTAAGAGAATATGACTAAGAAAGATTTTTGCCCAGACTCAGCAGTGGTGAAAAGAAATATTTATAATTTCCTTAAAAGCTTTTAGTCTTTTGGAGAGGCTGTAATCTACATTAGCAGAGGTTGTACCCTTGACGTGACATTAAGTTTTATCCTCTATGCATTTGGAAACCTGAACTTCAGTTTCTTTCTGCCTCACTTAGTTGAAGGACAATTTTCTGCATGCAATATTAACTGTTAACTCCTACTGTTGCTTCCCCAGAATCAGACAGCTCTATGATCTCTCGTTAGCTATGAGAACAAGCTGCAAATTTCTTAGTAAAGCAGGCAAAATTGAATGTTCTACTGATAAGCATAGAATTCCATAGTGCATCGAAGCTATCATATCAAGGCAACAGTTAAGAAAACATGATTTGAACAGTTTTTATACTGACCAGCACAAGCAGCTGCTTGTTCACTAGATTTATTGCCACAGGCTGCCCATACACAAGTTAAAGTATATGAATTCTTTAAATCATATCCAAAATTGCAAAAGCAGCAGAAAACACTGGTATTTAACAAGTGAATTTTTCATTTTAAGCAGACAATGCAAGCAATTCTTTCCTTAGAGTAGATTTTAAAGAAAAATAGTAGCCTATAGAGTGAAAAGAAAATTCAATGAAGATTAGCCAAAAGCAACTATTCTCCAATAAAATTAATAAAAATGAAAGAAAAAATGTTAGTCAAAGGAATTCTCATTAAGTATATAGACTAGTTCCATGTATAGTCCTTTGATATCAACTATTTATTACTTATTTACCAGTTTGCCCTATCTTAAAAATTTTAACACATTTCCTACATTCTAAGTTGGCTTATGTATTTAAACAG
The DNA here is from genome assembly GCF_002263795.3 of Bos taurus. Taxonomy (NCBI): domain Eukaryota; kingdom Metazoa; phylum Chordata; class Mammalia; order Artiodactyla; family Bovidae; genus Bos; species Bos taurus. The sequence goes on along the minus strand of NC_037355.1, from coordinate 11,558,089 downwards.
GCTGCAAATATCTATTTAATATTTAAATACAAATGGATGATTTGTATCAAAAAATGATTTGATAAAAGAGCACATATACTTTCACATTTTGTTCAGTTCAGTCACTCAGTCATGTCTGACTCTTTGTGGCCCCAGGGAGTGCAGTACACCAGGCTTCCTTGTCCATCACCAACTCCCAGAGCTTGCTCAAACTCACATCCGTCGAGTCAGTTATGCCATCCAATCATCTCATCCTCTGTCATGCCCTTCTCCTCCTGCCTTCAATCTTTCCCAGCTTCAGGGTCCTTTCCAAGGAGTCAGTTATTTGCATCAGCTGGCCAAACTATTGGAGTTTCAGCCTCAGCATCAGTCCTTCCAATGAATGTTCACGACTGATTTCCTTTAGGATTGACTGGTTTGGTTTCCTTGCAGTCCCAGGGACTCTCAAGAGTCTTCTCCAACACCACAGTTCAAAAGCATCAATTCTTCAACACTCAGCTTTCTTTACAGTCCAACTCTCACATCCATACATTACTACTAGAAAAATCATAGCTTTGACTAGATGGACCTTTGTCAGCAAAGTAATGTCTCTGCTTTTTAATGTCCTGTCTAGGTTGGTCACAACTTTTCTTCCAAGGAGCAAGCATCTTTAAATTTCATGGCTGCAGTCACCATCTACAGTGATTTTGGAACCCAAGAAAAAAAAGTGTCACTGTTTCCATTGTTTCCCCATCTATTTGCCACGAAGTGATGGGACCAAATGCCATGATCTTAGTCTTTTGAATGTTGAGTTTTAAGCCAAAATTTTCACTCTCTTTCAGTTCATCAAGAGGCTCTTTAGTCCTTCTTTGCTTTCTGCCATAAGGGTGGTGTCATCTGTGTATCTGAAGTTACTGATATTTCTCCTGGCAATCTTGATTCCAGCTTCAGTTCAGTTCAGGTGCTCAGTCGTGTCTTACTCTTTGCAACCCCATGGACTTTAGCACACCAGGCTTCCTTGTCCTTCACCAATTCCTGGAGCTTTCTCAAACTCATGTCCATTGAGTCAGGGATGCCATCCAACCATCTCATCCTCTGTCATCCCCTTCTCCTCCTGCCTTCAATCTTTCCCAGCATCAGGGTATTTTCCAAGGAGTCAGTTCTTCACATCAGGTGGCCAATGTGTTGGATTTTCAGCTTCAGCTTCAGTCCTTCCAATGAACATTCAGAACTGATTTCCTTTAGGATTGACTGGTTTTATTTCTTTGCAGTCCAAGGGACTCTCAAGAGTCTTCTCCAACACCACAGTTCAAAAGCCTCAATTCTTCGTCACTCAGCTTTCTTTCTTTATAGTTCAACTCTCACATCCATACATGACTACTGGGAAAAGGAAAAACCATAGCTTTGACTAGACCGACCTTTGTTGGCAAAGTAATACCTCTGCTTTTTAATATGCTGTCTAGGTTGATTACAGCTTTTCTTCCAAGGAACAAGCATCTTTGAATTTCATGGCTGCAGTCACCATCTGCAGAGATTTTGGAACCCAAGAAAAAAAAGTGTCACTATTTCCATTGTTTCCCCATCTATTTGCCATGAAGTGATGGGACCAGATACCATGATCTTAGTCTTTTGCATCTTGAGTTTTAAGCCAAAATTTTCACTCTCTTCATTCACTTTTTATCAAAAGGCTCTTTAGTTCTTCTTCACTTTTTGCTATAAGAGTGGTGTCATCTTCACATCTGAGGTTATTGATATTTCTCCTGGCAGTCTTGATTTCAGCTTGTTCTTCATCCAGCCCTGCATTTTGTATGATGTACTCTGCATATAAGTTAAAAAAGCAGGGTGACAAATACAGCCTTGATGTTCTCCTTTCTTGATTTGGATTCCAGCTTGGAGGAAACCAAATTTCAGAAACTATCATTTGTCCATTTAAGGTGGTCAGATTTATTGATGAGGTTGGAGGAGTGACTGGGAGAATCAAGTATCCTTAGGCTAAAGAAAAGAAGTTTAATTACTGAATTTTCATGTGTAGAAATTGTGTGTATCAGCATAATGCGGATCTAGTGTCAGAAAATGATTAAACAATGCTGGAAACACAGTATAAAGCAATAAATTCTAACAACATCCTTTTGGAAAAAAATATAAAAATAATAAGAAATAAGGATTTTGGGTTGTAGGTAACCAGCTAACCTCTTGGGGGAGGTCACTTCATTCCATCCTCAAGAAGTTCTATAGGTGAATCAAGGGGAAATGGAAGTTCTGAAAGATTCCCAATCAGCAAGCTACATGGGTGGGATTTTAGGAGCCATATTAATGGAGTTCTAAGTGTTCTTACTTTTACATTTTTTTTTTTTTTCCCTCTCCTGTTGCAGTTGTGATAAGGTAGCCTGAAGATTACTTCTGCCTGTAGGTGTTCTTACATTTGGAAGATAAACCAATGTTCACAATACAGAAGCCCAATGTACTGGAAATTAGTTTAGGCAAGCTTAACTCTCAACCAAAAAGAAAAGATGTCCATAGCTTTTTTGTCCTTCAGGGGAACTGGCATGGAGTACTTTTCCCTAGCTAATAACTCTTTGGGGCCTAAAGATGAAGGCAAAGAATAGCCATCCAAGTTTTTTTTTTTTTTTTTTTATTGTTTAGCAATATGAAATATTGACAGTATCTTGTCAATATTCAAAAAGTAATAAATAAATGAAAGTTTATTCTTTTATATTAGTTCCTTCTAAAATATGTGTTAGCTTCTTATGAAGGTACAGTGTCAATATTCAATAAATATCATAAATAAATTTTATAACTTAACTTAGGCAACACATTTAGCAGCTCAGAACAAAGTATTATGAATATTACTCCTTATTACATTGTTTAACATACAAATGGAAGATATAAATATATCATTGTAATATTGTATGTTCTTCCCCTTTATAAATGACATTACCATTTCAATGCATTTGCCTTAGCAAAATGTGTAAATTTACATGCTTCTGTTTTAAAAATAATCAGTTGAAGTTATCAGTTATTCATTATATTCACTGAAGAGTTGGTTAATTCATTTAGTAAATCATCCTATGATTCATTAAGCCAAAGTTTTGACAAAGAATTAAATAAAAAGTAACTATGTTGATTTTTCTTTAAAACATTGTAACCATTTTCTCAGTTGCCTTTCATCTGTATGTCTGTCAAATTGATTTAGACATACTTGAGTTGGTGATACTTGGATAGGCAAATAAGTTCCTTGTTTTAGCAGCAGACCATCCACTGGAACACATCTAAATTCTCATTAGATAATTTGACAGTGAAAAAACAAAAGATAATAATAGAGTGACAGGTGTAAGAAAATAGAAGACATTTACAGGAATATAGAACAATAATAGGACTTATTACTCAGTGCTTACTATGCACCAGACATGCAATACATTTCACAGGAGATGATTTATGTAACTCTCATAACAACTAAAAGAAGAAACTACTATTAGCATCACCATTTTCAGATGAGACCAAAGTCAGATCAGTAGTATACGGCAGTCCTGGACTCCAACCCAAATCGCCCATCACCAAAATTCATACTCTCAAAAGAAACGTACTGCTCTCATGCAATCAATAATACAGTTAATGATATCATTAACAAATATGGACATTTTTCAAGATAAGTAAATAAACTGGGCAAAATCTTGGTAATATAACCTTAATACTGTGGAAAATATTACAAGATATACACTGAAATATTAACAAAATTTAGAGATTCATGTTTTTCGAAAAAGCTACTTGGGTTTCCACTGCCAATTAGGATGTAGGAGTACATGAAATAATTTAACTCCTATAGTAGAAGCAAGACAAAATAGACATCATGCTAAGATGTATAATTTTTATGATGTTACTGAAGAACAGTGGACATTAAGATGTCTTAATGAACTAAATTCCAGAGAGAGAGATGAGCCCTTTATAGGTTGTCAAAGTGCCACTTCTACCCCTGGGGTCAAGCGCCCAGTGTGGGAATAGTTAAATGGGGAAGTGGGCCTGTCACTGAGAGATAGCCTAGTAGAGAAAATGTAAAATCAACCAGTTACTAATGGAAGACAGAAGATCGGTAATAAAAAATTTCAATATCTCAGCCTGGCAAGCCTCTCACTTCCTTTCACAGAATACCACTGGGTGAAGGCAGTGGAGGTGAGGGTAAAAAGCAGAAAGTCTTCCAGCAGACATGCACAGCTCTACAGTGCTTAATATTCCAAAGGGTCAGCTAGAGAAGACTCCAAAAATGAGCCCAAACTACCAAAAATTGCAGTCTGAATCACTTCCAGCTCAAGTCTGACAAAATCAAAGGATTAGCTAAAGAGTAAAAAGAAGGCATTAATCCAATTTCAAGCCACAGCTGAATGCAATTAATTTATAGTAACAAGGTCATACAAACTCAACCGAATTCTTCATGGAATCTGAAAAATCATTCCTTTGTACCATTTGCTGCCTGATAGAGGAATACAACTTGAGCTCTCTAGGAAACATAATAACACAAGATGAAAACAAATTCTTTCATAGTTTTATCTCTATTTAATGAAAATGCCCAGAATTAAAATTTTTATAAAAGCAAAAAAGCAGGGAAAGTTACCATAATTAAGAGAAAAGAACGTCAACAGAGGAAGAGCAACAGATGACCTAGATATTATAATGAGTCAGAAAAGTTTAAAACGACTATGATAACTATGTTAAGAATAGGGGCTTCCCCGGTGGCTCAGTGGTAAAGAATCCACTTGCCAATGCGAGAGACACAGGTTTGAACTCTGATCCCACCTGCCACAGACCAACTAAGTCCACGTGCCACAACTGTTGAGCCTGTGCTCTGGAGCCTAGGAACCACAACTACTGAGCCATGTGCCACAGCTACTGAAACTTCTGTGCCCTTAGCCCATACTCCACAACAAGGGAAGCCGCTACAATAAGAAGCCCACCCACCACAACTATAGGGCAGCCCCAGCTCACTACAACTACAGAAAAGCCCACACAGCAACAAAGACCCAGCACAGCTAAAAAAATAAACAAAATACTTTTAAAGGTATTGCAAAAAATGAAAATAAAAACAAAAAACAGTTGGGAAAAGAAATGGAAAATTATGGTAGAAAAGAATATATATGGTATATGAAAGAAAAATTCTAAAACATAAATGTATGACAGCTCAAATGTAAAATTTATTTAAAATAAGAAATTTAAAGCAGTATAAACCTATTCCCACATATTATCTTTTATGATAATTTTGGACACAATTCATACACAGCAGAAGAAACGATTAGTTACCCTTATACAGGTTAGTAGAAATTATCCAAATTGAGGCACAGAGACAAAAATAGATTAAAAAAAAAATGAAGAGATAACTAGTGACCTATAGAAAAACATCCAATTTCTAATCTACTTATAGTTGGAGTCAAAAAAGAAGAGAAAGAATATGATAGAGAAAGGTATTTTATGAAAAAATAGTTTGAAAGGTTCATATTTTTTGTAAAAATTCAATATACATTTCCAAGACACAAAGCAAGCCTATGCTCAATAAATACAAAAATAACCACCTTTAGATCCATAAAAGCCAAGTTACTGAAAACCTAAGGTAATTTTAAAATATTGAATGCAGACTGAGAGAAAAGATATATTGCACTGAAGGAAATACAGTATAAGAATTGAAGTAGACTTATCAGGCATAACAGAAGGTAGTAGACCACAAAAAGAGTTGTCTAGTGTGCAAAGGGAAAAAAGACAGGCTTCCTTTCAACAGTCAACAAAAATGCTCTTTAAAAATGAAGGCAAAAATAAAGAAATATTTAGATAATCAAGAGCTGAGTGAATTCATTGGTTCAAAATCACTTTAAAAACCTTAAAGGAAAGTCCTCAAGTGAACATAGAATCCAAAAGTATCGTTTAAAAACTGCTGGAAAGGCCAGGAAACATGAGGTCAGTTTACAAAATTTAACTACATTTCTATATAATGTGGATGAATAATTGAAAAATGATATTTTTCAAACTGTAATTTAGTATCAAAAACATAAGACCCTTAGAAATACATTTACTAAATAAAATATAATTATTTATATTTATAAATATATAAAGCATTTATATATGGTATATTAATATTATAATAAATATAGTAAGTATATAAAATGTTTTTATTTTATAAAATTTTATAAAATTATAGTTAATTTTATAAAATATTGTAATAAACATAGTAAATATAAAATATTTAGTAATTATTATGAATATTTAATAAATCATGGAAAAAGAAAGAGAGTTCCAGAAAAACATCTATTTCTGCTTTATTAACTATGCCAAAGCCTTTGACTGTGTGGATCACAAGAAAATGTGGAAAATTCTGAAAGAGATGGGAATACCAGACCACCTGACCTGCCTCTTGAGAAACCTATATGCAGGTCAGGAAGCAACAGTTAGAACTGGACATGGAACAACAGACTGGTTCCAAATAGGAAAAGGAGTACGTCAAGGCTGTATATTGTCACCCTGCTTATTTAACGTCTATGTAGAGTACATCATGAGAAATGCTGGACTGGAAGAAACACAAGCTGGAATCAAGACTTCCAGGAGAAATCTCAATAACCTCAGATATGCAGATGACACCACCCTTATGGCAGAAAATGAAGAGGAACTAAAAAGCCTCTTGATGAAAGTGAAAGAGGAGAGTGAAAAAGTTGGCTTAAAGCTCCACATTCAGAAAATGAAGATCATGACATCCGCTCCCTTCCTTCATGGGAAATAGATGGGGAAACAGTGGAAACAGTGTCAGACTTTATTTTTCTGGGCTCCAAAATCACTGCAGAAGGTTATGGCAGCCATGAAATTAAAAGATGCTTACTCCTTGGAAGGAAAGTTATGACCAACCTAGACAGCATATTGAAAAGCAGAGACATTATTTTGCCAACAATGGTTCGTCTAGTCAAGGCTATGGTTTTTCCAGTGGTCATGTATGGATGTGAGAGTTGGATTGTGAAGAAGGCTGAGTGCCGAAGAATTGATGCTTTTGAACTGTGATGTTGGAGAAGACTCTTGAGAGTCCCTTGGACTGCAAGGAGATCCAACCAGTCTATTCTGAAGGAGATCAGTCCTGGGATTTCTTTGGAAGGAATGATGCTAAAGCTGAAACTCCAGTACTTTGGCCACCTCATGTGAAGAGTTGACTCATTGGAAAAGACTCTGATGCTGGGAGGGATTGGGGGCAGGAGGAGAAGGGGACGGCAGAGGATGAGAGGGCTGGATGGCATCACCGACTCGATGGATGTAAGTCTGAGTGAAGTCCGGGAGTTGGAGATGGACAGGGAGGCCTGGCATGCTGCGATTCATGGGGTCTCAAAGAGTCGGACAAGACTGAGTGACTGAACTGAACTGAATCAAATGTCTAGTAAATAAGAACTCTACAATGAAATATAAACCATATTGAGTTATATTAAAGATGACTTGGACTTCCCAGGTGACTCAAGGTAAAGAATCCACTTGCCAGTGCAGGAGACACAGGAGATATAGGTTCCATCCCTGGGTAGCGAAGATCCCTGGAGAAGGCAACCAATTCCAGTATTCTTGCCTGGAAAATCCCATGGACTGAGGAGCCTGGCAGGCTACAGTCTATGGGGTTGCAAAGAGTCAGACACGACTTAGCGACAGCACACACTCAAAGATGACTTAAATATAAGAAACACACCACATTCATAAAGTGGAATTAATATTGGTAAGATTTCAACTCTCAAGTTAAACTAGTGATTCAATGTTATCTGGATGAAAATATCAGCATCTTTTTGGTAAAAATTGACAAGAAGTTTCTAAAGTATACGGAATTGAAAAGGATCTAGCATAGCCAAAGCAATCTAGAAAAGAGGGGGAAAAAAAAGCAATTTGTGAGGGCTTTCACTTGGTTTCAAGGTAATATACTATATCATAAGATATACTTACTTCCTAATTGTAAAACTTACAATAAAGCTACATTAATTTTAGTAACATAGTATCAAGAGAACGATAGGCAAATAGATCAATGGAATAAAATAGTCAGGAGAAAATGCAATTCAGTGGAGAAACAGTCTTTACGATAAATGGTGCTGAAACAAGTCTTTACAATAAATGACACTGAAGCAAGTGGAACAATGCACCTTGACCCTCCTTCACCCTATTCAAAACTTTAATTCCAAATGTCTCATAGACCTTAACAATAAAAGTTAAACTATAAAGCTATTAAAAGCTTACAACAGAAAATATTTTCTTAACCCTGGAGTAGACAAATATTTCTTAGACTTGTCATAAAATGTTCTACCTATTAGAGAAAGAAACAATAAATTGAACTATTGTTCATCAAAAGACACCATTCTAGAAAATGAAAGGAAAAGCCAGAGACTGGGAGAAAATATAATATAATAGGTCTAACAGGGGCTTATATTTAAATTAGACAAAGAAATCCTATAACTCAATAATATAGAGTAAACAATCCAAATACAACTGCCAGAACAGAAACAGACGCTTCCTAAAAGAAGATACTTGAATGACTCAGTTCAGTTCAGTCACTCAGTTGTGTCCGACTCAGTTGTGCCAGGCCTCCCTGTCCATCACCAACTCCTGGAGTTCACTCAGACTCACGTCCATCAAGTCAGTGATGCCATCCAGCCATCTCATCCTCTGTCGGCCCTTCTCTTCCTGTCCCCAATCCATCCCAGCATCAGAGTCTTTTCCAGTGAGTCAACTCTTCGCATGAGGTGGCCAAAGTATTGGAGTTTCAGCTTTAGCATCATTTCTTCTGAAGAAAACCCAGGGCTGATCTCCTTCAGAATGGACTGGTTGGATCTCCTTGCAGTCCAAGGGACTCTCAAGAGTCTTCTCCAACACCACAGTTCAAAAGCATCAATTCTTTGGCGCTCAGCCTTTTTCACAGTCCAACTCTCACATCCATACATGACCACAGGAAAAACCATAGCTTTGACTAGATGGACCTTTGTTGGCAAAGTAAGTACTTAAAGATGCTCAATATCATTAATCATTAGGGAAACACAGACATACAATGACTTGCTGCTTCATATCAACTAAAATGATAATAATAAAAAGCCTGACAATGCCCACTGTTATTAAGGAGATGGAGCTACAGGAGCTCTCAGTGTGTTTCTGATGGAGTGTAAAATAGTGCAGCCACTTCAGAAAACTGATAGGTAATTTTATTTAAAGTTTTATATTTATTATGTCCTAGAAGTTCCTCTTCTCATGTGATAAATACAAGCAAGATAAAAGCATGTAATGACAAATAATACAAATACAAAAATGTTCACAGCAGAAAATATTAGACAAGAGAATAATAGTTAATCAACTAAGTAGGATATTCTATTTAACAATAAAAAGAACAAACTATTTATATACATAGAGAATGTTAGTCACTCAGTCCCCATGGACTGCAGCCCACCACGCTCCTCTGTCCATGAAATTCTCCAGACAAGAATACTGGAGTGGGTAAACATTCACTTCTCCAGGAGATCTTCCTGACCTAGGGATTGAACCCAGGTCTCCCGCATTGCAGGCACTTTCTTTACAGTCTGAGCCATCAGGGAAGCCCACATAGAGCATGAATGGATCTTAAATGCATTATGTTGACTAAAAGAGTGCAGAAATAAAACATATGTTCCATGATTCCATTTACATCAAATTCTATAAAGAGCAAAATTTAACTATGCTGACAAAAATTGAAGTAGTTTTTGTTTCAGGAGAGGTTTGAGCATTGACTGAAAATAGGCATGAAGTTGATAGTACTATTCTGTTTCTTGACAAAGAATTTTAGTTACATGTGTGTATACATTTGCCAGAACTCATCAGACCATATCCTTAAGATCAGTTACTTGGATAAAGGAAAAAACGATACACATGTAGGTCACCAAAAGCAAGAGTGCTTCCTTACAAAAAGTTGAGAACTAATCAAATCTTATTCCTTATTATGTGCATCCTCAGTCCACTTGTTTAAAACTAATTTAGAAAAAAAAAACAAAACGGTAGGTTAACAAACTATAAGAAGCCAGTACTTGTAAAGTAGAAGCAGAAAAATTTTCTCACTGCAAAATTATCCCACCTATACATTTAAGATCGCTAGGCTTACCCTGAAGGTCCAGGATCCATTAGAGCTCTTGATTAGTATAAATTTGATTTTTTGAGGAACTCAGGGTTAACATTGTTCAATCTCTGATCCCAGTTTGGGGTGGTTTTGGTATTCTCCCTATTTGTCTTTGACTATGACTCGTGGCCTATCTTATACACTCAGTTTTTAAGCATTTACCCAATTTCTGACTATATTGATCTTCCCTACTTGGTGCTCAAGTTTTATCAGGACTGAAATTCTCTCCACAGCTTATACAACAACTGTTTATTTGGAGCTTACCATGTAGATAATATATGATAAGCATAGGGTATACTACATAGATTGCCTGGAAAAAAGCAATACCACCATTTTCTACTTTTGGAGAGATTTAGAATTGTGCTTTTGAATGGAGTGGATATCAATTTGAATAACTCATTAAACATTATATTAATAGAACACAAAAAATGTAGTGCTTCCTAATGGGAAAAATTGTAAAATCAAAGTTAAAATTTATTTAAGTATTTATACTTAAATACATGAACCATTGTTACCTGTAGTTGTCAATTTGGTATTCACAAGACTTTATTTTATCAAGAATTTGTAGTTTAAATTTTTATGCTACAAAACTTACCAGGTTTATACTATGATTAAAGACAGTCTATTGCCAGTTGTATACTAAAGGTTTTCATTTAGACATATTTTTGAATTAATAAACATAGATTTTTTTTAAAGTTCATAGAAACTTTTAATATGGAATACAGATTTTTTTCAATATGTCTTCTATGATGTGTGAATTGGGGTAGACTATGCTGGAGTAACAAATAGGCCCCAAAATAGAATGAGTCAACAAATTCAGTTCAGTTCAGTCACTCAGTCGTGTCCGACTCTTTGCCACTCCATGAATCACAGGACTCTAGGCCTCCCTGTCCATCACCAACTCCCGGAGTTCACTCAGACTCATGTCCATCAAGTCAGTGATGCCATCCAGCCCTCCCATCCTCTGTTGTCCCCTTCTCCTCCTGCCCCCAATCCCTCCCAGCATCAGAGTCTTTTCCAATGAGTCAACTCTTCACATGAGGGGGCCAAAGTACTGGAGTTTCAGCTTTAGGATCATTCCTTCCAAAGAAATCCCAGGACTGATCTCCTTCAAAATGGACTGGTTGGATCTCCTTGCAGTCCAAGGGACTCTCAAGAGCCTTCTCCAACATCACAATTCAAAAGCATCAATTTTTGGTGCTCAGCTTTCTTCGGAGTCCAACTCTCACATCCATACATGACCACTGGGAAAACCATAGCCTTGACTAGACCGACCATTGTTGGCAAAGTAATGTATCTGCTTTTCAATATGCTATCTAGGTTGGTCATGACTTTTCTTCCAAGCAGTAAGCGTCTTTTAATTTCATGGCTGCAGTCACCATCTGTAGTGATTTTGGAGTCCAAAAAAATAAAGTTTGACACTGTTTCCACGTTTCCCATCTATTTCCCATGAAGGGAGGGCCAGATGACATGATCTTCATTTTCTTAAACTCTGAAAAAGTTTAAGCCAACTTTTTCACTCTCCTCCTTCACTTTCATCAAGAGGCTTTTGAGTTCCTCTTCACTTTCTGCCATAAGGGTGGTGTCATCTGCATATCTGAGGTTATTGAGATTTCTCCCAGCAATCTTGATTCCAGCTTGTGCTTCTTCCAGTCCAGAGTTTCTCATGATGTACTCTACGTATAAGTTAAATAAGCAGTGTAACAACATACAGCCTTGACGTACTCCTTTTCCTATTTGGAACCAGTCTGTTGTTCCATGTCCAGTTCTAACTGTTGCTTCCTGACCTGCATATAGGTTTCTCAAGAGGCAGGTCAGGTGGTCTGGTATTCCCATCTCTTTCAGAATTTTCCACACTTTCTTGTGATCCACACAGTCAAAGTCTTTGGCATAGTCAATAAAGCAGAAATAGATCTTTTTCTGGAACTCTCTTGCTTTTTCAATGACCCAGCAGATGTTGGCACTTTGATCTCTGGTTCCTCTGCCTTTTCTAAAACCAGTTGAACATCTGGAAGTTCAGGGCTCACGTATTGCTGAGTCCTGGCTTGGAGAATTTTGAGCATTACTTTACTAGCGTGTGAGATGAGTGCAATTCTGCGGTAGTTTGAGCATTCTCTGGCATTTCCTTTCTTTGGGATTGGAATGAAAACTGACCTTTTCCAGTCCTGTGGCCTCTGCTGAGTTTTCCAAATTTGCTGGCATATTGAGTTCAGCACTTTCACAGCATCATCTTTTAGGATTTGGAATAGCTCAACTGGAATTCCATCACCTCCACTAGCTTTGTTCGTAGTGATGCTTTCTAAGTCCCATTTGACTTCACATTCCAGGATGTCTGGCTCAAGGTCAGTGATCACACCATTGTGATTATCTTGGTCTTGAAGATCTTTTTTGTACAGTTCTTCTGTGTGTTCTTGCCACCTCTTCTTAATATCTTCTGCTTCTGTTAGGTCCATACCATTTCTGTCCTTTATCGAGCCCATCTTTGCATGAAGTGTTCCCTTGTTATCTCTAATTTTCTTGAAGAGATCTCTAGTCTTTCCCATTTTCTTGTTTTCCTCTATTTCTTTACATTGATTGCTGAGGAAGGCTTTCTTATCTCTTCTTGCTATTCTTTGGAACTCCGCATTCAGATGTTTATGTCTTTCCTTTTCTCATTTGCTTTTCACTTCTCTTCTTTTCACACCTATTTGTAAGGCCTCCTCAGACAGCCATTTTGCTTTTTTGCATTTCTTTTCCATGAGGAGGGTCTTGATCCCTGTCTCCTGTACAATGTCATGAACCTCAGTCCATAGTTTATCAGGCACTCTATCTATCAGATCTAGGCCCTTAAATCTATTTCTCACTTCCACTGTATAATCATAAGGGATTTGATTTAGATTATACCTGAATAGTCTAGTGGTCAACAAATTAGAACTGTTTACCTCTCACACATGTAACAGTCTATGGTGCGTGGGTTCATGTTAGTAGAAAGTGGGGCTGGGAGGAGTCAAAGTTCTACTTTATTGGAGCAGAGTAGGAACACAGTCCATGGGGTCGCTAAGACTTGGACACGGCTGAGCTGCTTCACTTTCACTTTTCACTTTCATGCACTGGAGAAGGAAATGGCAAACCACTCCACTGTTGTTGCCTGGAGAATCCCAGGGATGGAGGAGCCTGGTGGGCTATCATCTATGGCGTTGCACAAAGTTGGACACGACTGAAGTGTCTTAGCAGCAGCAGCAGCAGCAGGAACAATGGGTTAATCACGTCCATTGGTATTCTTTATGGCATGCATTACTCTGACCCATTTTCCGTTGAGTAGAGTTTGGTCATATGGCTGTGCATAGGTGGAGACTTTGGAGACTAGATAAAAGAATAGAAGATGAAGTATGGTGAACAAATTATCAGTTTCTTGGTCAAGGAATGCCTTAGAGGTAATGAAGATTCCCTTACTGTTTGTTACCACCCCTTTTAAAATCATGCCTTTGCTTATTATCTATTATGTCTTAGACATTATTCCAATAGAATTTTACTTTAAGTAAATGACTACAATGAATACTCATTTTACAACACAGATATTTTGTCCAACTCTTTTTATAACAAAAGTACCTCTTGGGTTTTGTTTTCCTTACTGAAACGTGGGAAAATTAATTTCTTCAAAATAGTTATTTTACATTATCACTGAGTGAAAATAACTTAAATATCCTCATGCTACCTTAACTGAATCCATCAACTTAAACTCAAATCAGTGTAAAATATGACTGCATTTTATATTTGTATTTTCTCCTTAGACTCTAGCATGGGACCTTATGCCCATAGTAAGTGTTACTGCATGTTTGTTAAACAAGTTAGAGTTGCTGTGCCTGAAGAAAAGCAAGGTGCATGATGTATTCAAGAATTTTATGCAGTAAAACTGCCTTGAAAGATTTGTTGGCTGTTTTCAAAGATGATCAAATATTACTTTTCCTACACAGTCCCTTTATTGCTTGTTGTCTCTAATGTGAAAGTCAGTATACTTGGTCCTATGAGAATTACAGATATTTTCAAGACACTGGTCCTTGATTTCAAAATGCTCACATAGAAACAAGAAAGAAAATGATGATTATGACAGTGAATGAGTATTAGATAAGACTAATTAGAGACTGAACAATTGAAAAGAATATTTTTGAAGAAGACTATACCTGCCAATGCAGCAGATGCAAGAGAGCCAGGTTCAGTCCCCAGGTTGGGGAGATCCCCTGTAGAAGGAAATTGTTACCTACTCCAGTATTCTTGCCTGGAAAAATCTCATGGACAGAGGAGCTTGGTGGGCTGTAGCACATGGGGTTACAAAGAGTCAGACATGACTGAACGCTTGTCCACAGCAATAAACCACCTAGCTTTGGATTTTTAGTCATTTGTTTCTCTGGAGGTCCCAAAACAAAACCAGTCAACTTTTGAATATCTCCTTTAGATCCTTAACTTTAAATATCATAATGTGCTATTTCAATCATACTTTTAAAATTTATTTCCCCAACTGTTCTCATGGTTGTAGTATTATAAAGGTTAAATTTACAAACCCATAAACTTACAAACCCACTAACCTCAATTATTCTATTAACTTTAAACATATAAGGGCAAGTATGTTTAACAAAGTTATCACAAGAGACTACTAATAGAGCAGTACTTCATAGAAATGCTTTTGAAATTATTCCTCATTTCTTAAAGTGCTCATTGCCCTTGGTTTGGAAGGAATAAAATTGACTCACAAGAGTGATCCTTATTCAATTTATCCTTAGTGGCATTCCATTAGCAGTAAGATGTGTGTGTGTGTGTGGGGGTACTTCTCAATAGCTTAGTCACTTTATGAATCTCCATGATGCCTACTTATGATCTTTCTGTTAACTCTAGGTAATACTGGTCAATGCAGGCATCCCTAGTCTAACCACAGATACAACTAAAACTCATAATATATAGAAATTAGAGGTGGCTGAAAATTCTTAGTCTTCTCTTCAAGAGGGTAAATCTAATTCCCTACCCCTTGAATCTGGACTGACCCTGTGATACGTTTAACAGATAAAAAGTGAAAGAACTTCAATGGATGCTACAAATGAACTTATTTACAAAATAAACACACCCACAGACTTAAAGAATGAATTTATGGTTATCAGGGAGGAAAGGTGTTGGGGGTGATAGAAAGTTTGGGATTGGAATGTATACACTGCTATATTTAAAAAGGATAACCAACAAGGACCTACCATATAGCACCGGGAACTCTGCTAAATATTATGTAGCAACTTATATGAGAAAAAAATCTGAAAAAAGAATAAACACATATATAGGTATAACTGAATCACTTTATCTTATACCTGAACTTAATACAACATTGTTAATCAACTATATTCTAATATAAAATAAAAAAGATAGAAAGAACTAAGTAATGTATGATTTCCAAGGCTGAGTTTTATGAATAACAACTCCTGCTTGGTTATTTTAGAATACCTGCTCTTGGACTTCTGAGAACCCAGCCATCAGGTAGAATCCCAAGCCACAAGATGAGCACTTATGTAGACACTCCAATCAACAGCCATAGTTGAGCTCTGCCTAGAGCCAGCTGAGCCTAGATCCAGCATCAAATTTCAGTCATGTGAGTGACCCATCTACCACAAGCAACTAGTGAAAGCTTCAGCTGACTGCAGCTTCATCTACAACATGGGAGAGCCCAAGTGACAACCATCCAGCTAAGGTCAGTACAGTCGTTCCTTGGTATCCACAGGAGATTGATCTCAGAACCCTCCTCAGATATGAAAATCTGAGGATGATCAAGTGTCTTCTATAAAATGGCAAATTATTTTCATATAACCTATACACATCTTCCCATACACTTTACATTATCTCTATAACTTATAACATCTAATACAAAGTCAATGCTATAGGAAGAGTTGTAAGCACAATGTAATTGCTTTATAGATAGTTGCCCAATCTGGCAAAATCAAGTGTTACTTTTTGGAACCTTCTGGATTTTTTCCAAATATTTTTGACCTGCCGTTGGTTAAATCCAGGGCTCAGGAAGCTATGGATATGGAGTGTTGACTGACTATAGTCTGCAAAGCTGAGAAAATAATAAGTGAAGCCCCTAAATTCAGTGGTTATTTATTGCAAAACAATAGGTAACCACAAGCCAATGAATTCAGAAACCAGTATTTCAGGCTAATTTTGTTCTCTGTTTCAAACCCAGAATAGCTATGATAAAAACAAATAACTCATACTTTGAAGAAGTACTTTCCTACTCTGGGGAACAGTCATCTTGGTATAATTTTATATAACTAGGAATAGAAAAATTCAAATGATCTTTGAGTTGTTTCTTTTAGGTTGGAATTACGCTTTATAAGGGAGGTTTTCATGCAAGTACTTACAAATTTGGAGCTACCTTTCAATTTTAAAAAATTAAAAATTTTAAATATTTATTATTAATAGATAAGTTATCTGGTAAAATTGAGAGTTTATTGTGTTTTATCTAAGTGTACTGTATATATAAAGAGACACTCCTTTCCCCAAGACCTAGGCAAAATTAATCTAAATCACCAGATAATGATTAGTAAAAAAATCCATTTCCTTCCTTCAAATTTCACTGAAGTAACTGAAGAGCTTCCCTGGTGGCTCAGCAGTAAAGAATCTGCCTACCAATGCAGGAGATGTGGGTTGCATCCCTAGGTGGGAAAGAGTCCCTGGAGAAAGAAATGGCAAACCACTCCAGTATTCTTGCCTGTGAAATCACATGGGCAGAGGAGCCTGGCGGGCTACAGTCCATGGTGTGGCAAAAGGGTCAGACATGACTTCGTGACTAAACAAGAACACCACCACTTGGGCTGAAGGCGGGTAGTTCTTATGTTCTCAAAGCTTCTTCTCATTTTAAGTTCCTGCTTCTTCTGAATTTCATCAATTTCAGTGTCTTATTCATATAGTCCTTACGCCAAGTTCTGTAGACTAGATAGAATCCAGTTCCTTAATGTCCTTCTAGAAAATGTACATAGATTTTACTGAGCACTTAGGGGAGATATAGACACACTTCAAACTAAACAACAGGTATGCCTGTTTTCTTAAAAGTGAAAAACATTTCGGCATACTAGGAAATGGATAATAGTAAAGTCATGGGACTGGTTGAGAGTACAGAGTCAGTGAGGTAAGAAGAGAAGTCTAATGCCAGATCCATGGGGCATGGTAATATGGTCAAGAAAATGCGGCAGAATCAACCAAAAAGGGTGAAAAGGGACAGCCAGTGAATTGAGAAGTTGTTATCCTGGGTCGGGAAGATCTGCTGGAGAAGGGATAGGCTACCCGCTCCAGTATTCTTGGGCTTCCATTGCGGCTCAGCTGGTAAAGAATCTGCTCACAATACAGGAGACCTGGGTTCAATCCTTGGGTTGGGAAGATCCCCTGGAGAAGGGAAAAGATACACTCTCCAGTATTCTGGCTTGGAGAATTCCATGCACAGTAAAGTCCATGGGGTTGCAAAGAGTCGAACACGACTGAGCGACTTTCACTTTCACTTCACTATCCTGAAATAAAATGTCTAAAGGACAATGATATTTTTGCATGCTACAGAGAGCTCAAGTAATACAGAAGCTTACAGTTGTGAACTATATTTAGAAATCTGCAACCAAAATGAAAGTGATAGGAATCTCAGTGAAATGATATAATCTTATTAGGATAAGAAAGACTGGGAAGTAAGAGAGTATAAATGCAGTGAAGACATTTTTTCCTCTAGCTTTATTGAAATACAGTTGATGTTTTTGTTGTTGTTTAGTTGTGCTTGACTCTGCAACCCCACGGATTGTGTCCTGCCAGGCTCCTCTGTCCATAGGATTTCCCAGGCAAGAATATTGGAGTGGGCTGCCATTTCCTTCCCCAGGGGATCTTCTTGACCTAGGGACTGAGCCTGTGTCTCCTGGATTGCTGGCGAATTGTTTACTGCTGAGCTGACCACCATATAAGATTGAATTATATAGCATAGTGACTTAACTTACATATATTTTGAAATGATTACCACAGTAAGTTAAGTTAGCATGCACCATCTCCAATAGATACAAAAAAAGAAAAAATATTTTCTTCTGATGAGAACTCATGGCGTCTATTCTCTTTACAATTTTCAACTATGCCATACACCAGTGTCAGCTATAGTCATTGTGCTCTATGTTATATCCTTAGCAATTATTTATATTTTAACGGAAAGTTTGTACCTTTTGACCACCTTCATTCAATCTCTGTCCTCCCTAGCTCCCATCTCTGATAATACCAAATTTTATCTTACTTTCCATGAGTTTGTTTTGTTGTTAAAGTTCCACAAATAAGTGGTGATCATACAGTATTTCTCTTTCTCTATGTGTTTCACTTCCTTATGTCACTTAACATAGAGCCCACAGAGTCCATCCCTGTTGTTGCAAATGACAGGATGTCCTTCTTCTATGGTTAAATAGTATTCCATTTTTTGAATATACCACAACTTCTTCAGCTACTCATTTTTCAGTTGAACCCTTAGGTTATTTCCTTTTCTTGGCTATTATAAATAATGCTGCAAAGGGCACAAGGTTGCAGATACATCTCATATTTGTGTTTTTGTATTCCCAGAAGTGGAATTGCTGGACAATATGGTAGTTCTCTTTTTAATTTCTTGAGGAACCTCCATGCTATTTTCCATAGTGAGTGTACTAATAGTGTACAAATGTTCCCTTTTTTCCAAATTGTCATCAGACTTTGTTATCTCTTGTCTTTTTGATGATCACCATGCTAATGAAAATAGTAACACTCTCATTGTATTTTGGTTTATATTCACCTGATCATTAGTGATGTGGAGTACTTTTCATGCATTTTCTGACTATTTGGCTGCTTTCTTAGGAAAATGTCTATTCAGTTCCTCTGCTCATTAAAATGGGCTTCCCTGATAGTTCAGTTGGTAAAGAATCTGCCTGCACTACAGGAGACCCTGGTTTGATTCCTAGGTTGGAAAGATTCAATTAAATATAAAATAATAAAATTGTCTTCTATTGAGAGTTCTTTATATGTTTTACATACTAACCACTTATCAAAAATAAGATTTGCAAATATTTTTGATATAACATACTAATATGGTATGTTATATTTTCATTTTGCTGACTGTTTCCTTTGCTATACAGAAACTTTTTAGTTTGATGTACTCGTGTTTGTTTATTTTTTTACTTTCAGTTCAGTTCAGTCACTGAGTTGTGTCCGACTTTTTGCAATCCCATGGACTGCAGCACACCAGGCTTTCCTGTCCATTACCAACTCCCGAAGCCTACTTAAACTCATGTTTGATTACTGTATTGTTTAATACAGCTTAAAATCGGAAACTGTGAGGCCTTATGCATTGTTATTCTTGCTCAGGATTGCTTTTGTGGGTCCATGTAAATTTCAGGGATTGTTTATCCTACTTTTGTAAAAATACACAATTGAAATCTTGATAGAGATTGGTTGCATTGAATTTATAAATGGCTCCTGGTAGTATGGACACTTTAATATTTATTCTTCCAAACAATGAACATGGAATACTTTTCCATTTATTTTTCATCTTCTTCAATTACCCTCATCAATCTTCCAGTTTTCAGTGTTTAGCTCAGTCTCTCAGTTGTGTCCAACTCTTTGTGACCCCATGGACTGCAGCATGCCAGGCCTTCCTGTCCATCACCAACTCCCAGCGTTTACTCAAAGGCATTTCCATTGAGTCAGTGATGCCATCCAATCATCTCATCCTCTGTTGTCCCCTTCTCTTCCTGCCTGCAATCTTTCCCAGCATCAGGGTTTTTTCAAATGAGTCAGTTCTTTGCATCAGGTGGCCAAAGTATTGGAGTTTCAGTCCTTCCAATGAACATTCAGGACTGATTTCCTTTAGGATGGACTGGTTGGATCTCCTTGAAATCCCAGGGACTCTCAAGAGTCTTCTCCAACACCACAGTTCAAAACCATCAATACTTTGGTGCTCAGCTTTCTTTATAGTCCAACTCTCAATCCATATGTGACTACTGGAAAAACTGTAGCTTTAACAAGATGGACTATGTCGGCAAAGTAATGTCTCTGGTTTTTAATATGCTATCCAGGTTGGTCATAGCTTTTATTGCAAGGAGCAAGCATCTTTGAATTTAATGGCTGCAGTCACCATCTGCAGTGATTTTGAAACCCAAAAAAATAAAGTCTGTCACTGCTTCCACATCTATTTGTTATGAAGTGATGGCACCAGATGCCATGACCTTAGTTTTCTGAATGTTGAGCTTTAAGCCAACTTTTTCACTCTCCTCTTTCACTTTTATCAAAAGGCTCTTTGCACGATACTGGATGCTAGGGGCTAGTGCACTGGGACGACCCAGAGGGATGGTATGGGGAGGGAGGAGGGAGGAGGGTTCAGGATGGGGAACACATGTATACCTGTGGTGGATTCATTTTGATATTTGGCAAAACTAATACAATTATGTAAAGTTTAAAAATAAAATAAAATTAGAAAAAAAAAAAAAAAAGAGGCTCTTTAGTTCTTGGCTTTCTGCCATAAGGGTGGTGTCATCTGCATATTTTAGGTTATTGAGATTTCTCCCAGCAATCTTGATTCCAGCTTGTGCTTCATCTAGCCCAGCATTTCTCATGATGTACTCAGCATATAAATTAAATAAACAGGGTGACAATATACAGCCTTGATATAATCCCTTCCTGATATGGAACCAGTCTGTTGTTCCAGGTCTGTTGCTTCTTGACCTGCATACAGATTTCTCAAGAGGCAGGTCAGGTGGTCTGGTATTCCCATCTCTTAATATTTTCCACAGTTTGTTGTGATCCACACAGTCTAAGGCATTGGCATTGTCAATAAAGCAGAAATAGATTTTTTTTTTCTGGAACTCTCTTGCTTTTTCGATGATTCATAGGATGTTGTCAGTTTGATCTCTGGTTCCTCTTCCTTTTCTAAATCCAACTTGAACATCTGGAAGTTCACAGTTCACATACTGTTGAAGGCTGGCTTGGACAATTTTGAGCATTACTTTGCTAGTGTGTGAGATGAGTGCAATTGTGCGGTAGTTTGTGCATTATTTGGCATTGCCTTTCTTTGGGATCAGAATGAAAACTGAACTTTTCCAGTTTTCAGTGTAGAAATATTTTATGTCTTTGGTTAAATTTATTCCTAAGTTTTGGCACCCTACTCCAGTACTCTTGCCTGGAAAATCCCATGGATGGAGGAGCCTGGTGGGCTGCAGTCCATGGGGTCGCTGAGGGTCTGACACGACTGAGTGACTTCACTTTCACTTTTCACTTTCATTCATTGGAGAAGGAAATGGCAACCCACTCCAGTGTTCTTGCCTGGAGAATCCCAGGGACAGGGGAGCCTGGTGGGCTGCCGTCTATGGGGTTGCACAGAGTTGGATATGACTGAAGCGACTTAGCAGCAGCAGCAGTAGCATTCCTAAGTTTATTTATTTATTTATTTTGATGATTTTTGTTTGGAATCATTTTCTTTGTTTCTTTTTCAAATAATGAGTAGTGTACAGAAATTTTACTATTTTGCTTGCTAATTTTCTATTCTCCATATTTACTTAATTCATTAAGTAGATTTAGGATTTTGGGTGTGATCTTTAATAATTTCCCATATATAAAATTATGTCACCTGTAAATAGTGACCATTTACTTCTTCCTTTCTTATTCTAATGCCTTTTATTCCTCCTTCTTGCCTGAATGCTCTGACTAGGGTTTCAGTACTGTGTTGCATAGGAGTGGTGAGAGTGGGCAACCTTGTTTTTCCCCTATTTTAAAGAAAAAGCTATTAACATTTTAGTACTGAGTACAATGTTAGCCATGCGCTCCTCATGTATGACCTTTATTATATTGAATTATATTCCTTCTATTGTTAATTTGTTAAGAGTTTGTGTGTTTTGTTTTTTTTTTTAATTCATAAACACATGTTGAGCTTTGTCAAGTGCTTTTACTGCATCCAACATTCAGAAAACGAAGATCGTGGCATCTGGTTCCATCACTTCATGGGAGATAGATGGGAAAACAGTGGAAACAGTGTCAGACTTTATTTTTGGGGGCTCTAAAATCACTGCAGATGGTGACTGCAGCCATGAAGTTAAAAGACGCTTACTCCTTGGAAGGGAAGTTATGATCAACCTAGATAGCATATTCCAAAGCAGAGACATTACTTTGCCAACAAAGGTCCGTCTAGTCAAGGCTATGTTTTTTCCAGTGGTCATGTATGAATGTGAGAGTTGGACTGTGAATAAAGCTGAGGGCTGAAGAATTGATGCTTTTGAACTGTGGTGTTGGAGAAGACTCTTGAGCATCCCTTGGACTGCAAGGAGATCCAACCAGTCCATTCTAAAGGAGATCAGCCCTGGGTGTTCTTTGGAAGAAATGATGCTAAAGCTGCAACTTCAGTACTTTGGCCATCTCATGTGAAGAGTTGACTCGTTGGAAAAGACTCTGATGCTGGGAGGGATTGGGGGCAGGAGGAGAAGGGGACTACAGAGGATGAGATGGCTGCATGGTGTCACCGACTTGATAGACGTGAGTTTGAGTGAACTCCGGGAGTTGGTGATGGACAGGGAGGCCTGGCGTGCTGCGATTCATGGGGTCGCAAAGTGTTGGACACGACTGAGCAACTGAACTGAACTGAACTGATTAACATGATTTTCATATCCTTTTCATGTGATATATCACAATTATTGATTTGTTTATGTGAACCAGCATTTTGTTACAGGAATAAATTCACTTTATCATGATGGATAGTTCTTTTAATGTGCTACTAATTTCAGTTTACTAGTATTTTATTGAGGATTTTTATACCTATAGTCATCAGGGATATTGGCCTGTAGTTTTCTTTTCATGTACTCTCCCTTTATGGCTTTAGTATCAGAGTAATTCTGGCCTCATAAAGTGAATTTAGGAATGGTCGATAACTTTTATATTTTGGAAAATTTTGAGAAGAATTTTCATAGATTTTTCTTTAAATATTTGGTAAAACTTTTTATTGAAGCCATCTGGTCCTGAGAGTTTTGTTTCCAGGTGGTAGTTTTTTGATTACTGATTCAATCTCCTTATTAATAATTGGTCTGTTCAACTTTTCTACTTGTTCCTGGTATAGTCTTGGTTGGTCATCTATTTTAATAATTTTCCTATTTCTTCTAGGTTGTTCAGTTTATTGGCATATAGTTAGTCACAGTAAATTCTTAAGATCTTTCTTTTTTTTTTTTTCAAAGTTTAAAATCAAATTTATTTTTTACTGATAGCTTTTTTGTGGATAGTGATATGAAATGATATGAAATGAAATGAAATGATAGCTCATTTCATTTACATGAGCTTTTAACTCTTCAGTTGATCCCTTGTGAGCCATCTCCATGGGCCACACTGATTTCATGTGGTTCCCTAAGTATCTTTCATATTTCTGTGCTATCAATCGAAATATCTCCTCTTTCACTTATAATTTTGTTAATCTGGATCCACTCTCTTTTTTCCCTTGATTAGTCTAGCTGAAGTTTTGTCAATTTTGTTTACCTTTTCAAAGAACCAACACTTAGTTTTGTTAATAACCAAACCATTTTTAAAGGTCATTGATTTTAAAGGGTAGAAGACACTAGATCAGTATGTACAGTGCCAGGAGTTTGGGGTTCGGTTTGGTTTTGTTTTTATTCTAGAGATATCATAGTTGTTCTGAATTTACTCACCCCTGGCTCATTTACATTATTAGTGTGAAACTAAACATACCCACACACAAAATTAGAATAAAATCATAAATAAATATTTTTGAACTGGAAGACTTCTATTATCTTACCTTGTTCAACCTATTCTACATGTCATTTCTTACCTCATTCATTCTGTGATTAAGCAAGGAATGAGTTTTCCCTTTTCTTTCACTTGCCTCATCCTGTCAATGAGTCAACAAATCAAGCACAACTTGTCAGGCTCCCTTGCCAACAGAAAAACCAAGAAAAAGAAGTCACGATTATTTTCATCTACTGAAGTCATCAAGCTCTAGTAGCTGAAACTTAATAAAATTCTTGCTAAAATCCTATTTTACAGTAGAGCACAAGCAACACAATTAGCAGCATGCAGCAAGTGTCAGGTGAGTTGTCATTCAGTCGCTAAGTCATGTC
This sequence comes from Bos taurus, assembly GCF_002263795.3. Lineage (NCBI taxonomy): Eukaryota > Metazoa > Chordata > Mammalia > Artiodactyla > Bovidae > Bos > Bos taurus. The sequence goes on along the minus strand of NC_037355.1, from coordinate 11,533,906 downwards.
TGACTCTTTGCAACCCCGTGGACTGCAGCACACAAGGCCTCCCTGTCCATCACCGTCTTCTGCAGTTCATGTCCATTGAATCAGTGATGCCATCCAGCCATCTCATCCTCGATCACCCTCTTCTCCTTCTGCCTTCAATCTTTCCCAGCATCAGGGTCTTTTCCACAGCTGTTCATCAGAGGACAGGAAAGGTCTATTAAGATAGATGAGGTCAAGAAGAGAGAATAGCATCAGAAGCTGTAGTGCATGGGTGTTCACTCTCTAGCCATTCTACTAATAATTTCTGTCTGAGCCCTTTATGGTTGAGGCTTACTACAGGTTAGCAACTTTATTAACATTTTCAAAAACTCAACTTTTGGCTTTGTTAATTGTGTTTGTTATTTATCTGCTTTCAATTCCATTGTTTTCCTATTTTTTTAACTTTTCTACATTTAATCCCTTTTACTTTAATTTTCTATTCTTTTTCAAATTTCTTATGGTGGAAGGTTTTCAAGCTTCATTAATTGAAATTTTCTTCATCTTAATAATCATATAAAGCTATACATTTTTTACAAAACACTAATTTTTATATTTTCCACAAATTTTGATGTATTTTTTTTCTTAAACATTCATTCAGTTCAGTTCAGTTGCTCAGTCATGTCCGAGTCTTTGTGACCCCAAGGACTGCAGCATTCCAATCCTCCCTGTCCATCACCAACTCCCGGAGTTCACTCAGACTCACGTCCATCAAGTCAGTGATGCCATCCAGCCATCTCATCCTCTGTCGTCGCCTTTTCCTCCGGCCCTCAATCTTTCCCAGCATCAGGGTCTTTTCAAATGAGTCAGCTCTTCATATCAGGTGGCCAAAGAATTGGAGTTTAGCTTCAGCATCAGTCCTTCCAATGAACACCTAGGACTAATCTCATTTAGGATGGACTGGTTGGTTTGCCTTGCAGTCCAAGGGACTCTCGAGAGTCTTCTCCAACACCACAGTCCAAAAGCATCAATTCTTCGGTGCTCAGCTTTCTTTATAGTCCAACTCTCACATCCATACAGGGCTACTTGAAAAACCATAGCCTTGACTAGATGGACCTTTGTTAATAAAGTAATGTCTCTGCTTTTTAATAAGCTATCTAGGTTGGTCATAACTTTCCTCCCAAGGAGTAAGTGTCTTTTAATTTCATGGCTGCAGTCACCATCTGCAGTGATTTTGGAGCCCCCAAAAATAAAGTCAGCCATTGTTTCCACTGTTTCCCCATCTATTTGCCATAAAGTGATGGGACTGGATGGCATGATCTTAGTTTTCTGAATGTTGAGTTTTAAGCCAACTTTTTCAGTCTCTTCTTTCACTTTCATCAAGAGGCTCTTTAGTTCTTCTTCACATTCTGCCAAGGGTGGTTCATCTGCATATCTGAGGTTATTGATATTACTCCCGGCAATCTTGATTCCAGATTGTGCTTCTTCCAGCCCAGCGTTTCTCATGATGTACTCTGCATGTAAGTTAAATAAGCAGGGTGACAGTATACAGCCATGATGTACTTTTTTTCCTGTTTGAAACCTGTCTGTTATTCCATGTCCAGGTCTAACTGTTGCTTCCTGATTTGCATACAGGTTTCTCAAGAGGCAGGTCGGGTGGTCTGGTATTCCCGTCTCTTTCAGAATTTTACACAGTTTATTATGATCCATTCAGTCAAAGGCATTGGCATAGTCAATAAATCAGAAATAGATATTTTTTCTGGAACTCTCTTGCTTTTTTGATGATCCAGCGGATGTTGGCAATTTGATCTCTGGTTTCTCTGCCTTTTCTAAAACCAGCTTGAACATCTGGAAGTTCATGGTTCAAGTATTGCTAAGCCTGGCTTGGAGAATTTTGAGCTTTACTTTACTAGTGTGTGAAATGAGTGCAATTGTGAGGAAGTTTGAGCATCCTTTGGCATTGCCTTTCTTTGGGATTGGAATGAAAACTGACCTTTACAGTCTGTGGCCACTGCTGAGTTTTCCAAATTTGCTGACATATTGAGTGCAGCACTTTTACAGCATCATCTTTTAGGATTTGAAATAGCCTAACTGGAATTCTGTCACCTGCACTAGGTTTGTTTATAGTGATGCTTCCTAAGTCCCACTTGACTTCACATTCCAGGATATCTGGCTCTAGGTGAGTGATCATAACATCATGATTATCTGGATCATGAAGATCTTTTTTGTACAGTTCTTCTGTGTATTCTAGCCACCTCTTCTTAATATCCTCTGCTGCTGTTAGGTCCATACCATTTCTGTCTTTTATTGAGCCCATCTTTGCATGAAATGTTCCCTTGGTATCTCTAATTTTCTTGACAAGATCTCTAGTTTTTCTCATTCTATTGTTTTCTTCTAGTTCTTTGCTTTGATCGCTGAGGAAGGCTTTCTTATCTCTCCTTGCTATTCCTTGAAATTCTACATTCAGATGCTTATATCTTTCCTTTTCTCCTTTGCTCTTTGCTTCTCTTCTTTTCACAGCTATTTGTAAGCCATTCAACATCATGGTAATCCAAGTCTATGCTCTAACCAGTAATGCTGAAGAAGCTGAAGTTTCACAGTTGTATGAAAATATACATGACTTTTTAGAACTAACACCCCCAAAAGACGTTTCATTATAGGGGACTGGAATTCCAAAGTTAGAAATCAAGAAACACCTGGAGTAACAGGCAAATTTGGCCTTGGAGTACAGAATTAGGTAGCACAAAGGCTAATAGAGTTTTGCCAAGTGAACGCACTGGTCATAGCAAACACCCTCTTCTAACAACACAAGAGAAGACTCTCCACATGGACATCACCAGATGGCCAACACCTAAATCAGATTAATTATATTCTTTGCAGCTAAAGATGGAGAAGCTCTATACAGTCGGTAAAAACAAGACCGGGTGCTGACTGTGGCTCAGATCATGAACTCCTTATTGCCAAATTCAGACTTAAATTGAAGAAAGTGGGGAAATCACTAGACCAATCAGGTATGGCCTAAGTCAAATCCCTTATGATTACACAGTGGAAGTGAGATATAGATTTAAGGGATTAGATTTGATAGACAGAGTGCTTGATGAACTATGGATAGAGGTTTGTGACATTGTACAGGAGACAGGAATCAAGACCATCCTCCAAAAAAAGGAAATGCAAAATGCAGAGATAAGTATTATTCCTCAATATTAATTAAAGGTTAAATAATTTATCAAAGTTACATCTTTTCATGCAATTCTCATTCAAGGCAATAAGTTTGTTATTTTCTGTGTCCTTTGGTACTTAATAGAGAAAAAATAAAGGCATATGTTCCCAGGTTTTAGCCAAATTTCTTAACAGCCAATTTAATCATACTTTATCTGTTCTTTTTATTTCCTGGACTCAAAATAATGCATTGCTTTGCTGGCAGCATGACAAAAGACAGGATCAACTGGAGCAGTGTATCCATTATTAAATTAACTCTCGTCAGTAATCAGCTTCTAAAAACACTCCTGGGAGAATAAAAGTTGTAAAAGTTGACATGTAGTCCAAAAAACCCCCCAAATAAATGTAAAAGACCTTTAGAAAAATACTACTTTGGTCAATAACAGTTTAATAGGATTGTTAGGAAGGGTGCTGTCCTCAAGTTTCTAGGCTGCCAGTAGACATCAAAGGCATTTTTGAAAGCCTTTTTATCTTTTTTCTGTACCTGCTATTTCAAAGAATCATACGGTTCATTCTCATGTCCTTGCACTATTTTTTTCTAGCAGGGAATGTCCTTCAAAGATAATATGAGCCCCACCTCCATGAGATGGAGTAATAAGATGTATGTTTTTCTTTTTGTAGCACAGAGGAAAAGTTCAGATGAATTCAAGCATACGTAGGTGGCAAGCTCTTCATATAATATCCAGAGCAGGGAATTACAAATAAGTGTAGTGAGGTTGCAGAAAGTCTACATGGGCATTTAGTAAGGTAATCTCAATTAAAGGAAAACACTTAGTAAAGGGCTTAGACACTTTCCATAGAGATTTTCAACAGAGCAACAGTTTTGTATCAAGATTTGTGAATATGGTTTATGGTTAAAAATAATTATGTATAACAGAGTACAGTATATCTCCTATTGATAGTGGAGAAAGACTCAACAGGCAAATTTGAAATTGAGTTTTGGTTATCTTATATTAAGCACGTTGTTGTTCCGTTGCTAAGTCGTGTCCGACTCTGCAACCACATGGACTGTAGCATAGCAGGCTTCCCTGTCCTTCACTGTCTCCTGGAGTTGGTTCAGCTCTTGTCCTTGGAGTCAGTGATGCCATCCAACCATCTCATCCTCTGTTTCCCCCTTCCAATTCTACCCTTAATCTTGGTCAGCATCAGGTCTTTTCCCAGTGAACTGGCTGTTTGCATCAAGTGGCCGAAGTATTGGAACTTCAGTTCTTTTAATGAATATTCAGTTCAGTTCAGTAGTTCAGTTGTGTCCGACTCTTTGCGACCCTATGAATTGTAGCATGCCAGGCCTCCCTGTCCATCACCAACTCCCTGAGTTCACACAAACTCACGTTCATCAAGTCAGTGATGCCATCCAGCCATCTCATCCTCTGTCGTCCACTTTTCCTCCTGCCCCCAATCCCTCCCAGCATCAGAGTCTTTTCCAATGAGTCAACTCTTCACATGAGGTGGCCAAAGTACTGGAGTTTCAGCTTTAGCATCATTCCTTCCAAACAACACCCAAGACTGATCTCCTTTAGAATGGACTGTTTGGATCTCCTTGCAGTCCAAGGAACTCTCAAGAGTCTTCTCCAACACCACAGTTCAAAAGCGTCAATTCTTCAGCAGTCAGCTTTCTTCACAGTCCAACTCTCACATCCATACATGACTACTGGAAAAACCATAGCCTTGACTAGACAGACCTTTGTTGGCAAAGTAATGTCTCTGCTTTGGAATATGCTATCTAGGTTGGTCTTAACTTTCCTTCCAAGGAGTAAGCATCTTTTAATTTCATGGCTGCCATAACCTTCTGCAGTGATTTTGGAGCCCAAAAAAATAAAGTCTGAGAGTTTCCCCATCTATTGCCATGAAGTGATGTAAACGGATGTCATGATCTTCGTTTTCTGAATGTTGAGCTTTAAGCCAACTTTTTCACTCTCCTCTTTCACTTTCATCAAGAGGCTTTTTAGTTCCTCTTCACTTTCTGCCATAAGGGTGGTGTCATCTGCATATCTGAGGTTATTGAGATTTCTCCTGGCAATCTTGATTCCAGCTTGTGCTTCTTCCAGCCCAGCGTTTCTCATGATGTGTTCTGCATATAAGTTAAATAATCAGGGTGACAATATACAGCCTTGAGGTACTCCTAGGTAGGTTTATGCTTAAATTCAGTTAAAAATACCAGCTCTATTACCCAGGAATTATTATTAGTTCCTCAAGACATGAAGAAGGAAAGAATGTTCTCCTATAGCTATAATATACAATAATACAGTGGTGATAAAAAATATATTAATGTGCTGCACCTGCAGGCAAAATCCTGCCCTTATTGATGGAGCTGGCATGTTGATGGACTGTGAAAGAGACAATTCCTTAAGTATTCTTTCAGTGGCCAAATCTCGTTTGTTTCATTAATAGTCTTACTGTAAACTGAATATTTAGGTCCCCTCAAAATTAACACATTACAGCTTACCTACCAATATGATGGTGGTGTTCAGATGTAGAGCTTTGGGGAGGTTATTAGGTCATGCATGTGTGTTTGAGACTTGTGTCTTTATAAAATAGACCTCAAGAGCTTGTTCTTCCTCCCAGAATGTGAGGACACACACAATTAAAAGATTTAAACAACTAAAATGAGTGCAAATGCTGGGATCTGGCAGAAATGCTATTGAGACAACAGGTTCTCAACAAGAAATAGAGTTCAACATGGAATAGGAGGGGAGCAGTGATAAGTACAAATAAAACTTTTCTTGTTTATACCACATTGCATTGAGATTCCTCATTAAACATAAACGTATGCTAGAAAGTGATAAATAAATCAGTAGTTTTATACATCAATATGTGATCCTAAATAGGTGTGGAATTCAAGGAAACAGTTTATTTTATTTTATTTCTTTAACTGGATGTTACTACAAGCAAAGTATGCTTCACTCTGCTGTAAATATATCATTTAATTTATTAATATTCTTTCCTGCTTCACCAAAGTCATATTTCATGATCCTTTCTCTATTTCCTTTCCAAAATATGCGATATCACTACAATACAATAAAGCAAAAAAAAAAAAAAAAAAACAAGTGATTTATGGAATCAGTCTCAGCATTTTATTTTCATTACTTATTTTTTTACCACCTTGGATATACATAAAGACTTTAATGGATATTTTTGGCTTTTGAATCAAAGGAAGGACTCAACTAGAAGGACTTCAGATTTTACTGTAAAAAAATCCAAAAGCCAGTTTAAAAGTCAGAGTTGGTCCCTTGTTTATTTAGTCACTGAATAGATTTTTATTCATAAAGCAAATACACTGTACTAGAACCTGTGGTACCTTTAGTGAAGGAGAAGATGATGTCTAACAAATTACCACAAATTAGCAGCTTAAAACTGCACAAATTTATAATTTTCCTGGCCTAGGCTTCTACCAGCTGAGGTCAAGGTTTTGATCAGGGCTGTGTTCTTATCTGGAGCTCAGAATCCTCTTCCAAATTCACTTCTTGTGTTCAGGATTCAGCTCCTTGGAATTGTAGAACTGTGTTTTCCATCTTCTTGCTGGCTCTTGCTGGAGTCAGTCTTAGCTCTGAGAAGCTGCCCTCGGGTCCTAAGCACAAGACTCTCTCCTCCTGCAGTGTCTGTATTAATCACGCAGTCATGTCCAACTCTTTGTGACCCCATGAACTGTAGCCCACCAGGCTCCTCTGGTCCATGGGATTTCCCAGCAGGAATATACTGGAGTAGGTTGCAATTTCCTTCTCCAGGGGATCTTCCTGACCCAGGGATCCAACCCCAGTGTCCTGCATTTCAGGCAGATTCTTTACTGTCTGAGCCACCAGGGAACCTACTCCTGCAGTAGGACTTTTTCAAGGCCAAAAAGAGAAACTCTTTCTTTTCGAATTTATCTCTGCAGTCTAAGACAGTCTTATGTAATTCAACTTAATAGAGTGATTGCTCCATGTTCATAGGCCCCACTCACACCGGGAGGGAATTATACAATATGTATACACCAGGAGCCAGGAATCTTGGAAGTCATCTCAGAATTTCTACAAGGACACCAACTCTCAAAGATCTTTTCCAACAAGGAGAGAAGATGTATTTCGGATGGCATCACTGACTCGATGGACGTGAGTCTCAGTGAACTCTGGGAGTTGGTGATGGACAGGGAGACCTGGCGTGCTGCCATTCATGGGGTCGCACAGAGTCGGACACGACTGATCTGATCTGATGATATGGAATTCAGCCCCTCTATTGACCTATCCTTCCTACATTTCAAATAGAGCATCTGAATATTAGGATTAAATATTTAAAATCTATTACTATACAGTAAATGTACTATAGTAGAGTCGGAGTTGACATATCTAATTAGCATACCATTTTTTCAAGCTGACAATAAAAGAAATCAGGTGTATATTTTATATAGTTTGCAAATATGATGTATATATTTTGGAGAACTGTTTTTCTTATCTGACCTTGTTATGTGTGCTGAGTTGCTTCAGTTGTGTCCAACTTTTTGCGGCCCCATGGACTGTGGCCTGCCAGGCTCCTCTGTCCATGGGATTTTCCAGGCAAGAATCCTGGAGTGGGTTGCCATGCCCTCCTCTAGGGGATCTTATGGACCCAGGTATCTAACTCCTGTCTCTTACATCTCCTGCATTGGCCAGCAGGTTTTTTACAACTAGTGACACTTGGGACACTCATTTGACCCATTATGAACATTTTCTATTGTATTATTGTTTCTCATGAGAATTTTATGAGAAATTTATTGCATCCATTGCTATACTTATAATGACTCATAGGAATACTTTAGGTTGGTATGTCATCACATTGATTTTTCCTATTAAACAAACAGTAAGCTTTTTCCACTCAAATGTTACCATTTTTGATAATATGATTGATATTTTGTGTTTACATATGCTATATATGAAATATAGTTTTATCTTATAATTTAAGTATTCACTCAGATATATTTTATTTTGTGGCTATGCATTGATAAAATTGCTTCACAAAGTACAGTACCAATTAGAACCCTAGTTTTTGTTTAAGAGAACTAATAGATTGTTATTTAAGCTTGAAACAACTACACTGAAACTTATTTGATTTTGTAAACATTAAAAATGTTTGAATGCTAAATCCTATAGAAGCATTGAAAGACATCTAGGAATTCATCAGTATAAATGTCTGAATTTTACAGATGAAGAAACTGCATTCTCTAGAGGTTTCTTTGAGGCTGTTCTAGGTCACACGGCTAATAATTGTCAGAAATGGATGAAAAACAGCTCTCATATCCAGCGCAATCCTTTTGCATTGTAGATGTGCTTCTTAGAATTTGGTGGCTTTCAGATCATTTCCTTGGGGACTATGAAAAAACAAATTAAGAGGCCCACTTTTGTGGATTCTGAATCAATCTATTTTTATTCTGTAAAAGCACTCATTTGATTCTGACACAGGCTATTTGGGAGGCTATCATACTCAGCAAACTACTAACAAATCTGTTATATATATAAAGAACTTTTTTAAAAGAGAAAAGAGAAAAAAAATATGAAGATTTGGAATCTGCCCTTGCTTTAAGCTGAGAGTTTCTGTTTTCCCTAATGAATCTGAGACAGACTCAATATACTTATTTATTGTTCTTGTCTTTAAAGGCAATACAATTTCTAGTTTTATGAGAAATTTATGAGAAATTTTATGAGAAATTTAAAGGTCACATGTCAGTTATAAAAAATCTCAGCACCATAAAAAGATATAAAGTGAAAAAAAACCTTCCCTATCACTCCAAGGACACTTCCCAAAGATAACTTCAGGGAATGGAGTATCCATTTTTTTTTTTTTTTCTAGGCAATTTTTTAAGTGTTTAAGCATAAATCTATGAGTGAATTTTTCTTATGTGAATGTCAATGTATATTGATATTATATGAACTGTTCTGCGATTTCCTTTTTCCACTTAATATATCGGGCTTCATTCCAGTATCACAGGTCTATATATATATATATATATATATATATATATATATATTTTTTTTTTAATGGTTGCATAGCATCTTTGGCAACCCACTCCAGTGTTCTTGCCTGGAGAATACCAGGGACCGGGGAGCCTGGTGGGCTGCTGTCTATGGGGTCGCATAGAGTTGGACATGACTGAAGCGACTTAGCAGCAGCAGCATCTTATTACACAGCTACATCAATACTTTCTTAATCAATGCCCTACAACAACATACTCAAGCATCTGTCCTACTTTTGTGCTATTACAAACAATGCTTTAGTGAACTCCACTTTGGACATTTACTGTTTTGTCTTTCTATGGCTATTTTTTTAAGGTAGACTGCCTATAGATCAAAATATATTTTCATTTAAAATTTCCATTAAAAAGCCATTTACTTTCAGTAGAATTTAATAGTGTATTTTTCCATCTTTACTAGTACAGAATACTGTCAATCTCTTTAATATTTATCATTATAGTAGATAAACTGTAACATCATAGTAATAGATAATATATATGCAGTGCTTACTGTGGCTAAACATCTCATGAATGCTTAAGAAGTTTAATTTAATTAATCCTGGAATCAATCTATGAATTGCAACTATCTTCATTCTTCAGATGAGGAAATTGAGGCACAGAAAGGTTAACTGATGGGTCTGAGGCCACAAGACCAGCCAGGTTTTAGAGTTGAGATTTGTACATAGATTGTCTGATTGTGTAACTCTAGAGTCCTGGTTTTCAAAAGGAGCACTCAACTACTTCAGCATTCATAAATTTTAGGGTAATGTTTAATATTCTGTAAGTTTTAAAGGTTCAGTAAGTATAAACTTATTCATCAAGTTTTGTATTTAAAATTCTAGGTCATGCCCTTGCCCAGCAAGCTCCTGTTATTTATGAGTTATTTGTAAAAAAGGAAATTAGAAAATATATTTCCATTGTATTATATCTCTTTTTCAGGTGATTTAAGCTAATTTTCTACAATACAGTCATTTTAATCTTATTTAATCAGTCTTTCTATTTGGGCATCTGGGTATGGCTTAGCATTATAAATATACTCATTTATATATTAAGTTAATATTTTCAGAATAATTTCTAATTTGATTATAAGTAGACATTAAAAGACATGTATATGTATTTTGATTTCTATCAAATTTATTTTGGTAATTCTTTTTAAATGTGTTACAAAAGGTTATTATACCAAATATTAGTGTTGTTATGGCCAAAAAGAGAATTTGATGTAAAGTGAGTAATATTTCAATAGCAAATTCAATATAAATTTTAATCTACTTTAATTTAATCATGTAAGGTATATTATTGGGAATAAAAATGTTAGAAGAAAATATACAAACATTGTTATTATAACTTAGAGTGATAGAATCATGGACTGTTTTTACTTTTTTCTTTTCTCCAACAAACCATCTCTACTACTTTGAAATTCTCTTCATTTTTGTCAATTAATTTTACACTGTAATATAGGGCCAGAAAAAAAAGAGATTATTTTCCTTAGCTTGTAATAAATGCCATAGAAATATATGTACTTATTCTCTATTGCATGAATCTAAAATAGCTAGTTTTTTCTTAAAATGTCTGGGATATGAGGAATAGTGTTACATCATTTTCTTGTTGCTTTTCTGTATTCCCTTAAATTAAAAGTCTGGTCATGCATATTTTTAAAGATGAAGCATAATTTCCTAAGAAGGAAAACATAACTCATTAATAAATTATAATTTAAGGTAATGTAAGAGCTGTATGTCAGAGTGAGAATGCAGCAGATCTGGTTTCCAAGGTGAGACCCAAGCAGACGGTGTGTAAAAACAGTATGTCAGCCTTGACATGAGCTGGTCCGTACCACGCACACAAGCAAAGGAGAGAACTTAACAATGATAAGGCACAGTGCGGCTTTCCAGCATCACAAAATAGCATGTTCAGGAAGACCATATTTATTGTGAAGTAGGGAGATGCCTTCCCATTCTCAAAGCTGCAACTCTGTTGATAGTATTGTTTTTAGAGATCATTCTTAAAGAATCTTAAAGGATCTTCAAATATTTGGTAGAGCAGCATCATTTTAAAATATTTTACACATTTACAAAAAGGCTTTCCTTTTTACCTCCCTTCATTTTATAACTCCATTTTTGTAGGTTTAAGCAACTTCTTCCTCATCTATAAAACTCTGTGTGTGTTTATAGGTATGTGTTCTACTCTACATTTTTTAGTGTTTTTTCTTATGTGGCCTTATTAATTTTTTCCCTGTGGATCATTGACTCTTATTATTAAGTAGGATACCTATACCTGTGTTATGATGAGAATAAAGATTTTAAAAAGTTAGTGAAACAAAGCAAACTAAATATTAGCACAATCACTGCCATTGTATTTTTCCATTTAAGTTTTTCACATTTGACTGGATAGTTAGAAGTTCTTTTATAATCAATATAAATTTCTTCTATCACTGGAAAGAACCATAAGACTTTGGATTCACCTGTTTTATAAGAAAAATACTTGGACTATAGAAGCCAAATCTCCTGGCTTTAAACTAATCCATGTCAACATGATAACAAATGTTCTAGGACAGCAAAATAGCAACTGCTCATTTGGCCAAGACGGTGAAAAACATTGCAGATTTCAAATCCCTCACATATGTCTTCCTTCATTAAAATGTAGCTGCTTTGAGTCTTAAGTCCCCTGGTACTCTGTGCCTCAGTCATTTAAGTCAACTTGACATCTGCTCAGAATTAGTCGCTGTGCCCACTTGGTCTAATGGGATTCGCTCATGTGGAAAGTAAGCAGCACGCTTAGAATGAGAGCCTAATGTTTTCCTGCCCAAACTACAGGGCAGAAATGCCTCCCAATCTCAGAATATACCATTCCCAAAGGCTTATGGAAATGTGCAAACCTACAAGTTAGATGAGTCAAATTGCAATTTTTCCATGAGTATGTCATATCTTGAAACTATACTCCATAACAAACATTTTTAAGATTTTTTTCTTCTCTTACCCAGTACAGTACAGTGTTAATCACTCAGTCGAGTCTGACTCTTTGCAACCCCAAGGACTGTAGCCCATCAGCCTCCTCCATCTATGGAATTCTCCAGGCAAGAATACTGGAGTGGGTAATCATTTCCTCTCTTACCCAAATTCACTGAAAATAGTGAGAAGTGGGAAAAAAAAATCAGAAATAAGCAGAAACCATATAACAGACAGATGTTTCATAGCCAGATTAACTAAAGCAATCTTGTAGACTAGTTAAATAAACCACAGAGCATTTGACAGTCTGAGGCCTTTACCTTGATGGAGTTATTTATTCCAATAGGTAGTAATATAGACTTTGGCTTAAACGTTTCCTTGCCAACAATGATTATCTCAGTTATTAGTCAATATTATTGCTTGCTTTTCTTTGAAGTCTGGACGTTATCAGTTCTTATGGATTCTTCATTGAAAAGGCATAGAATACAAATCTAGATGAAACAAAAAGTCTATAGGATGGAGCAAAAGTTTTGAGAAATGGAGGAATCAATGGTAAATGACTGACTATGCAAGATGCCTACTATGTGATATGTAGCTTGTATATGATCCAACCCTAATATCCAGGAGATTGAAACACTTAATAATTAAAATCTTATCAGTCCAAGTTACTACACATATCTATTTATACTTGTAGTATGGTTAGTGAGACCAGAAGGTGCCCAAAAGGATCACTTGGGTTCTGCAGCTATTTCTCTCTATCCTTATTGTGTAAAACCAGCTCTGCTATCCTCTGATATGGATCAGTCATAAGTGACAATACGGCATTTTCTCTTTTCACCTCCTGTTTCTTAAACACAAGATATTGAACATTTCCTGAGGGCCACTCTTCCGATTCAGTGGGACTCTTGCTATGTCCCCTAGCAAGAGTGTCCTCCCTTTGGAGGCCAGGACTTCTAAATCTTTAGAGATTAGAGTTGCAGTCCTGAGAAAGACTAAATATACCAGTAGGTCATTGGGAAGGATGGTCAGCATAGCCACTCCTGCTCCAATTCCTTGGTTCCTGAACCTACCTATTCTTATTGAGAAAAGAAAAGCATCACACAATGCTCTTTAATTTGAAAAGTCACTCTGTCCTAGACTTTGGTATTTCTTGCTTTCAACATGATTCCTCCAGGAGGAATCAGGCTTCATTATTCTAAGAAACTGGGGTACATGAGATGATCTTTTGTTTGCATGGTCATAGGCTTGGTGCTACCCCTCCTTCTCTAGTCAAAGCCTGTGCTGTGTGGGATTCCATGTCTACAGATCAGTCACTCCATGAGTCCCTGCATTATGGTGATGGCTGATGCTCTGCAGGAAGCAAAGGTGATTCCATACCAGGAAAAAAGTGTCTATATCTGTGAAGATAATTCACCAGTACTTTCAGGAGGGAAAATACTGGCTGTATTCAATTTGATAGCAAGTTGCTGATTGGTTTTCTTGATGAACAGCATCTTATCAAGGGTCCAGAGTTAGTTTCATTGCTGAAAAGTTGCACACTCAGGAGCAGCAATATCTGTTTTTGCTAAGCAGGGTTCCATCTCTTAAGTCCATGCGTAAGTTTTCTTTCTACTTTCACTACTTTCACTCTGTTCATGTGATCATCTTATCACTTATGGAGAGTCCTGTAATGGAATTTGGCTATTGTCATTGGCTGAACCATTTCTTCTTTGGTATTTCAATGTTTTTCTGTGAGAGATCCTGGGTTTTAATAACATATGATAGAAGCATCTTTACACTATATGCCCATTCTCTTATGTCCATTCACAAGCCTCTTCCACACATCGCCTTGTTTGTAATGCAACTGCCCTATTCTTTTTTTTTTTTTTTTCCAGTGCATTGGCTATGTGACTTTTTATTTCATGTAGGTGTTGAACAGCACTTTTCCTGGCTGCCTATCTCCTTCATCCTATGGACACTGTGCTTTATCCATCATTTCCACCACTCCCCATTTCAAGGCCCCTTAGATGGTGATGGTAGTTGAGGCCACCTAACTTCTGTTGTTGATTCCTTTATTATTTCTGGGCTCCATCAGTCCCATGGTCATTAATGAGCTTAGATCTATGTCTAGGATTATAGCTTCAGGAACTAGAGACATGGTTACTTACTGGAATTTAATATTGAAAAATAATCACCTCAATTTTCTTTTTCTTTCTTATACTAAATCATAGTTTTCTGGTAGTAAAGTAAAGTGCATATCCTGTCATGTTTTCTACAAGTAAAATTACGAAGTCTTATGACTTGAAGAGTCCTCAGGAGACCTATTTTCTCTATTTTACTTGCTATTCAGAACCACTATTTCTGTGGTTCAGAATCTTTTCCATGTAATGGCACACAAAGAAAATGAAAATACTCTAAAGAGACTGAATATAGTAGATGGAGAAGGCTGTTCACAACCTGATGTTACAGAATCACAGTTCTGATTCCACAGATCCTGCTCAGCTGTGCTGACAGGGAATCAGTAAGTTGATACATATAATCCACATGTCATGGTGCCAGTGATTGAGAAACTATGCCCAGCAAGACCATATCAGTCATTTCACAAACATCAGGTAACACATTTTAAGACTGTCCCAACATTTTTTTTTCCAACTTTTTAACGCAAAAATTTTTCCCTTAATTTTTTAAGTTTACTTATTTTAATTGAAGGATAATTGATTTACAATATTGTGTTGGTTTCTGCCATACATCAACATGAATCAATCTTAGGTATACCTATGTCTCCTCCCTCTTGAACATCCCTCCCACCTCCCATCCCATCCCACCCATCTAGGTTGTCACAGAGGCCAGGTTTGAGTTCCCTGAATCACACAGCAAATTCCAACTGGCTATCTATTTTACACATGGTAGTATATGTGTTTCCATGCTACTCTCTCCATTGTCCCACCCTCTCCCTCCCCCACCTGCCCATGTCCATAAATCTGTTCTCTACATCTGTATCTCCAGTGATGCCATGAAAATAGGTTCATAAGTACCATCTTTCTAGTTTCCATATATATGAATTAACATACAATATTTGTTTTTCTCTTTCTGACTTACTTCACTCTGTATAATAGACTCTAAGTTTATCTACCTCATTAGCACTGACCCAGGTATGTTCCTTTTTATGACTGAGTAATATTCCATTGGAAGTTTCATGCTGAAGCTGAAACTCCAATACTTTAGCCACCTCATGCGAAGAGTTGACTCAATGGAAAAGACCCTGATGCTGGGAGGGATTGGGGGCAGGAGGAGAAGGGGACAACAGAGGATGAGATGGCTGGTTGGCATCACCAACTCGATGGACATGAGTTTGGGTAAACTCCAGGAGTTGATGATGGACAGGGAGGCCTGGCGTGCTACAATTCATGGGGTCGCAAAGAGTTGGACACGACTGAGCGACTCAACTGAACTGAATTGAATATTCCATTGTATGTATGTACCACAGTTTCTTTATCCATTTATCTGTCCATGGACAACTAGGTTTCTTCTATGTCCTGCTGCTGCTGCTAAGTCGCTTCAGTCGTGTCCGACTCTGTGCAACCCCAGAGACGGCAGCCCAACAGGCTCCCCCTTCCCTGAGATTCTCCAGGCAAGAACACTGGAGTGGGTTGCTGTTTCCTTCTCCAATGCATGAAAGTGAAAAGTGAAAGGGAAGTTGCTCAGTCATATCCGACTCCTAGCGACCCCATGGACTGCAGTCCACCAGGCTCCTCTATCCATAAGATTTTCCTAGCTATTGTAAATGGTGCTGCAATGAACATTGGGGTACACATGTCTTTTTCAATTTTTGTTTCCTCAGTAGTAGGATTGTATCCCGATATTATTAATTCAATAAGCATCTATGTAGTAGACACTTTCATACCCTGGACAGTGACAATGATACTACAGTGAAACTATCCATGTTCAATTGTCTGGATCTCCCTGATGACCTCATCTTTCTCCAGCTCCTGGGAAGGTTAGCAGTTCGCAGCTCATAGATGAGTCTGTCTTCAGGGAATTTCCCTCAGCACAAGGGGGATAGCTTACTCATAGTTAAGTCACTCCTTCCCTAGGCACAACTCAAATACAGTGTTCAATAAGGGAAGCAGCTAAGAAGCTATCGACTTGAGCGAGCTCTGAAGAGTCATCCTGGCTCCACGGCTCTCTGTGGGATCAGCAGAGGGCTCTGTTACAATTCTGTCTGGTTCAACATCTCCCTCTTCTTAGACTCACTCACCTCCGCAACAAAGCTTTAAGTGAGGAAGATCTCTGTTTCAGTGTCTGTTCCCATCTTAGGCTCACTTCCCAGGAAACAAAAATAAATAAGGCTTAGAGTGACCCCCAGGGAGCATAGAATACAGAGGAGGGAGTAGCATGCAGAGATGTCAATATTATCAACATGAAGGATGCCATAGTGAATGTATAAATAAGATATATCGAAGCTCAAGATTTGAGAGAACAATACAACCTAAGATATTGTAAGAAAGGTGACACTGAGGGCCTCTGGGAAGCAGAACAGTTCTATACTCTGTGTTACTATTCTCCTGGCCAGGTTATGAGATGTGTGTATGCTAAGTCACTTCAGCTGGGTGACTCTTTGAGACCCTATGGATTGTAACTCAGATGACCATTATATGTACTACTGTGAGCAAGAATCCCTTAGAAGAAATGGTGTAGCCCTCATAGTCAATGAAAGAGTCTGAAATGCAGTTCTTGGGCGCAGTCTCAAAAATTACAGAATGATCTCTGTTTGTTTCCAAGGTAAACCCATTCAATTTCACAGTAATCCAAGTCTGTTCCCCAATCAGGAATGCTGAAGAAGCTGAAGTTGAGCAGTTTTATGAAGACCTACAAAATCTTCTAGAACTAACAACCAAAAAAAGATGTCCTTTTCATCAAAGGGGACTGGAATGAAAAAATAGGAAGTCAAGAGATACCTGGAGTAACAGGCAAGTTTGGCCTTAGAGTACAAAATGAAACAGGTCAAAGGCTAACAGAGTTTTTCCAAGAGAATGCACTGGTCAGAGCAAACACCCTCTTCCAACAACACAAGATACAACTCTACACATTGACATCACCAGATGGTCAAGACTGAAATCAGATTGATTATATTCTTTGCAGTCAAAGAAGGAAAAGCTCTATACAGTCAGCAAAAATACATCCAGGAGCTGACTGTGGCTCAGATCATGAACTCCTTATTGCAAAATTCAGACTTAAATTGCAGAAAGTATGGAAAACCATTAAGCCATTCAGTTATGACCTAAATCAAATCCCTTACAATTATACAGTGGAAGTGACAAATAGATTCAAGGGATTAGATCTGATAGAGAGTCCCTGAAGAACTTGGGACAGAGGATCATGACATTTTACAGAAGGCAGTCTGCAAAAAGGCAGAATGGTTGTTTGATAAGGCCTTACAAATAGCTGAGAAAAGAAGAGAAGCTAAAGATGAAGAGAAAAGGAAAAATA
This sequence comes from Bos taurus, assembly GCF_002263795.3. Classification (NCBI taxonomy): domain Eukaryota; kingdom Metazoa; phylum Chordata; class Mammalia; order Artiodactyla; family Bovidae; genus Bos; species Bos taurus. Next base: position 11,516,362 of record NC_037355.1, on the reverse strand, counting down.
TACCCATCTGAATGCAGAGTTACAAAGAACGGCAAGGAGAGATAAGAAAGCCTTCCTCAGTGATCAATGCAAAGAAATAAAGGAAAACAATAGAATGGGAAAGACTAAAGATGTCTTCAAGAAAATTAGAGATACCGAGGGAAATTTTCATGAAAAGATGGACACAGTGAAAGACAGAAATAGTATGGACCTAACATAAGCAGAGGATAATAAGAAGAGGTGGCAACAATACACAAAAGAACTATACAAAAAAGATCATCATGACCCAGATAACCATGATGGTGTGATCACTCACCTAGAGCCAGATGCCCTGGAATGCAAAGTCAAGTGGGCCTTAGGAAGCATCACTATGAACAAAGCTAGTGGAGGTTATGGGATTCCAGTTAAGCCATTTCAAATCTTAAAAGATGATGCTGTTATAGTGCTACACTCAAAATGCCAGCAAATTTGGAAAACTCAGTAGTGGCCACAGGACTGGAAAAGGTCAGGTTTCATCCAAACCCCAAAGAAAGTCAATGCCAAAGAATGTTCAAACTACTACACAACTGCACTCATCTCACACACTAGCATGGAGAAGGCGATGGCACCTCACTCCAGTACTCTTGCCTGGAAAATCCCATGGACAGAGGAGCCTGGTGGGCTGCAGTCCATGGGGTCGCACAGAGTTGGACATGACTGAAGTGATTTAGCAGCAGCAGCACACCCTAACAAAATAATGCTCAAAATTCTCCAAACCAGGCTTCAACAGTATATGAAGGTGGATTTAGAAAAGGCAGAGGAGCCAGAGATCAAATTGTCAACATCCGTTGGATCATCAAAAAAGCAAAAGAGTTCCAGAAAAACATTTCCTTCCACTTTATTGACTATGCCAATGCCTTTTACTATGTAGATCACAACAAACTGTGGAAATTCTTCAAGAGATGGGAATATCAGACCACCTGACCTGCTTCCTGAGAAATCTGTATGCAGGTCAAGAAGCAACAGTTAGAACTGGACATGCAACAACAGACTGGTTTCAAATAGGGAAAGGAGTACATCAAGGCTGTGTATTGTTACCCTGCTTATTTAACTTATATGCAGAGCACATCATGCAAAATGCCGGGATGGATGGAACACAAACTGGAATCAAGATTTCCAGGAGAAATGTCAATAACCACAAATACACAGATGACACCGCCCTTATGGCAGAAAGTAAAGAATAACTAAAGAGTCTCTTGATGAAAATGAAAGAGAAGAGCGAAAAAGTTGGCTTAAAGCTCAACATTCAGAAAACTAAGGTCATGGTAACTGGTCCCATCACTTCATGGCAAATAGATAAGTAAGCAGTGGAAACAATGTCAGATTTTCTTTTCTTGGGCTCCATAATCACTGCAGATTGTGACACTAGCCCTTAAATTCAAAGACACTTACTCCTTGGAATAAAATCTATGACCAACCTAGACAACATAATAAATAGCAGAGACATTACTTTGCCAACACAGGTCCCTCTAGTCAAAGCTATGGTTTTTCCACTAGTCATGTATGGATGTGAGAGTTGGACCATAAAGAAAGCTGAGCACCAAAGAATTGATGCTTTTGAAATGTGGTGGGGAGAAGTCTCCTGAGAGACCCTTGGACTGCAAGGAGATCCAACCATTCCATCCTAAAGGAAATCAGTCTTGAATATCCTTTGGAAGGACTGATGCTGAAGCTGAAACTCCAATGCTTTGGCTACCTGATGTGACAAACTGACTCAATGGAAAATACTCTGATGCTTGGAAAGATTAAAGGAAGTAGGATAAGGGCACGATAGAGGATAAAATTGTTGGGTGGCATCACCGACTCTATGGACATGAGTTTGAGCAAATCCTGGGAGTGGTGAAGGATAGGTAAGCCTGGCATACTGCAGTCCATTGGGTCGCAAAGAATCAGATATGGCTGAGTGACTGAACTAACTGAACTAGTGGATTGTAGCCTGCCAGGCTCCTTTGTCCACTAGATTCTCCAGTCAAGAATACTGGAATAGATTTCCATTCCCTCCTCTAGGGGGTTCTCCCAGCGCAGGGATCAAATTAGTGTCTCTTATGTCTCCTGCATTGGCAGGCAGGTTCTTTACTATTAGCTCCACCTAGGACACCCAGGGTATGACAGTGCAAGCTAAAAAAAATATTCAATGAATTGATGATGTTGGGGTAGTCTTAAAATTTATCATTTTATTATTTAGCATTTAAGTCATGTTATCAGTTTAAGGGAAAGTCTGACGATATGAGATGTTGGTGGTTAGTCTTAAATAATAAAGAAAAGTGAAAGTGTTAGTTGCTTAGTTGTGTCAGACTCTTTGCCACCCCACTGACTGTAGCCCACCAGGCTACTCAGTCCATGGGATTCTTCAGGCAAGAATACTGGAGTCGGTTGCCATTTCCTTCTCCAGGGATCTTCTTGACCCAGATATTGAACCTGATTGCAGGAAGATTCTTTACCATCTGAGCCACCAGGGAATCCCTAAATAATAAATAGGACTTCAGCAGACAGAAAGTGGTAAAAACCCATTTCAAGCATTGAGTACAACATATTTAAAACCCCATTTTGAGGTATTTTCAGAGAGATACTGTAGTTTGGTATTACTCCATCGAGGAAATGAAACTGGTGTGGGAGGTAAGGGCTAGACTGGAAATACTGGCCTATCATGTCAATTTACACACCAAGAGATGTTTTTTTAAATTATTTCCATCACAAACTTTTAAAATATACATTAAATGAGTTATAGTGTTAGTTTAAGTAATTGTTTTCTGTAGTAACACAGAGTTCTCAAAATAAATTGGCTTAAGTGTGTTTGAAATGCTTTGTTCTCAGTATCAGTTCAAGGTCAGTGGTACAGACTGGCAAAATGTCTGGCCTTTAGAAACACAGGTTCCTTCATATTTTTGCTCTGCTTTCCCCTAATTTATATACTGGAAGCTGGGACAATGCCATGTCTGTGATATAGCATAGGAAAGAGGGACTAGAGGAAGAACAAAAATTTTTAAAATGCTTTAAGTTTAAACCTAAAGTGGGCAGTCATTTCTGCTCACACGCTTTGTGACGTTGAACCCAAGGACATGACGTGTATTTGTGCGAGCTTATGGATGACCATGGCCCTAACCTACTAAGGTAGAGATAGAGGTGTTAAATTTTTTAAAATAATGGAGAAAGAGGACAAAGGACACCATTTAAAATTCAGTGGGTTCCATCCTGGCTGTCAATGTTTTAAAACTTGTGGATTTCACATCTTAAGTGAGATTTCTGGCCTCTATTGAAGAGTGTGTGTTAGTTTCTCAGTCATGTCTGACTGCAATCCCATGGACTATAGTCCCCCAAGATCCTCTGTTCATGGAATTTTCCAGGCAAGAATACTGGAGTGGATTGCCATTCCCTTCTCCAGGGGATCTTCCTGACCCAGGGTTTGAACCTGGGTCCTCTGCATTACAGGCAGAGTATTTATTGTCTGAGCCACCAGAGAAGTCCTATTGAAAAATAGGCCAGCATTTTTGTTCAGCATAAGCCAGCTAGTTCTGGTAGATGTCATCAACCTCAAGGTATACAGTTCTTGGTTTAACATGGGCATAAGTAAAGAAAAAAGTAGATAGGTAAAGCAAATCTTTATATAGTTAAAAGACAATGCATAAATCTTTTAAAACTAGGACATAAAATTTGCTTATAAACCATACTATAACCAAAATTGTAATAAATGAATAAATAATCTTTAATAAAATTTTGTGAATTAAAAAAGTCTAGCTTACCAAACAGTGTTTTAAAAAATGCAGTTATGTATTAATTAAAGACACATAAAGTAAAAAAGGAAGAGAAAATACATTTTTAAATCATGGAGCATTTATAGTAGTATTTTTAATCCCCCCCAAACTATGTATCTTTAGCAAGAATAGGCATTTGGAAATATAAGTTAAATTATAAATAGCATTGCTCAGAATGTGAAGATACAGTTTAATTTTTACCAGACATGTTAAAACATTTAAACTATCTGTGTCATTTACTCTAGCAAATAATGATAGCACAGATAAAAAAATCTGTGCATGACTTTCACGCCTACTCTACATAACATAGGAGAGAGTTGCAGATACGGCTTGGCATTTTCCTTCACACAACTATGGGCCATAATCTGGTACCATGTTCACTTTAGTTTTGTACAAAGATATGGGCAAGAATCCCAACATAACTGGCAGTTACAGGAATGCTGTCTTCAAGAGGAATCTTCACAGTACTTAAGAACATGATGTACAGGCCACCCAAGCATCGGTTGTTTTGTAAAGTATGAACCCGTGTGGGTTGATGCAGAAACAGTCCTGAATTTGATTAGGCTCCCTCAACATTGCACCAGTATCTTGTAACATCCTTGAGCAAAGTTTTCATGTCCCTCAAGGAACAATTTGATGAAAAGTTGTCCACCTCACACAGGAATCTGAGGTCTATGCATCAACAGGTTTTAATAGCTCACTCTCAGCCCAGCAAGCCCAAATACAGTTGACCAAATTTGAATCAGTTTTGCAATAAACATCATTTCTTAGTGACCGTGCTTATGTCCTACGTTTAACTTAAACCATTCGGTTTCCAGGGAAACAATGCGAAGAGAGGTAATTCTGAGGTCATTCTTTCCACAGAAAAATAATTTAGACTTGCTGTTAACTCTTCTCTTCAAACACCCATTTAACTATATATGTGTAGCTGTAGTTTTGACAAGACTTGTGGTGTTAAAAATGCTTTATAAATGGAACTTAAGACAGTCTGAGCAACGTGAATCTTGAATCATCTTATAATTCTGATGAGAAGAATGTTTTTTATTTTATTTTTAAAATTAATTAATTTTAATTGGAGACTAATTACTTTACAATATTGTGTTGATTTTTGCCATACATTGACATGAATCAGCCATGTCTGTACATGTTTTCCCCTTCCCAAATCCCCCTGCCACCTCCCTCCTCATCCCAACCCTCTGGGTTGTCCCAGTGCACTGACTTTGAGTGCCCTGTTTCATGCATCAAACTTGGATTGGTGATCTATTTCATATACGGTAACATACATGTTTCAATGCTATTCTCTCAAACCATCCCACCCTTGCCTTCTCCCACAGAGTCCAAAAGTCTGTTCTTTATATCTGTGTCTCTTTTGCTTTCTCACGTATAGGGTCCTCGTTACCATCTTTCTAAATTCCATATATATGTGTTAATATACTGTATTGGTGTTTTTATTTCTGACTTACTTCTTTCTGTAAAATAGGTTCCAGTTTCATCCAACTCATTAGAACTGATTCAAATGCATTATTTTTAATGCTGAGTAATATTCCACTGTGTACATGAAGAATCTTGAAAATATTAGGACACATCAGTCAATATTTTGGATTTGTCTAAATAACCTCCTGTGTTCCTCATTACCTCATACTACTTGTGCAAAATCATCATCATAGACTTCTTTGTTTCATTGTGTTTGGTAGATAATAACCATGATATTATTTAGGACTAAGATCAGAGTACATTTGATTCTTTACTGTTAGCAGTAAAGCCAAACCATTTTATTCTCTACTTACTCTCCTTCTACCATAATTGCGTTGCCAGGGTGTGTGCATGTATGTGTGGGTACTTAGCAAATTAAGGTAATATTTAATCAAATAAAGAAGATTCAGCAGTTCTGAAGTTTAGTTTTAACTTTTCTCAGACTTAGAAGATGACTTCTGGCAAAACGGTATCCCTGTTTTAAGGTACTTTGGACTACATTGGGAAAAACTGATTCTCAGGCCAAGTTTCTGAGATGAGTGTGAGAACACTGATGGAGCAAGGAAAACAACCTGGAACATCCTCTGTGTTGTTATATATAAATTTAACCTGAGTTAAATTCAGTACTTTGTGTACTAGGAGGGTTAGAGAGGCAATTGTTGAGTGTGTTTGCAAGCCTGCCCAAACATAGGCACACATGTTTCTGCAACGTTCTGTCTTCTTTATTATGTTCTCTGGTCTGTATGGGCAGGTGCTTTATGCTGAGGTCAGTCTCTCCCTTGCAAGATTGCTGCAACAGCTTTTTAACAGAATCTAACATTTGACAATGATTGCAGCTGGCTGTTTCATTTTAACTGCCTTTTGATATTCCAGGAATCACTGCCCCCAGAAGAATCTGCTGCCAACGTACTTAACACTTTCAGAACACAGCACTTGAATGAAGGGAATAAGGTACCCTGTGGTGCTTGTATATCTGTGAACTCCTTCTTAAAGTGAGTCTAATAAAGGGGAAGATACCCAAAGAGGATGAAATTAGGTGAAGAAAAGAGACTAATGTTATAATAGTTTTCCTTCCCGCAGTGCACCCAACCATTGAGACTTGCTTTGCTTTCTCTGTCAGCTTAATTTGGAAGGGGAGTCTCGTTGATCACTTTACCTGACTTCTGAATCAGCTGGGTTAAGCTAACTGCTGGAAAATATCAACCACAAAATCAAATGGATTTATTTAGTCCTTGTTTGCATCAACTCCCAGCAGTGGTGAGAGAAGGCTCTGCTTCACACATTCATACGGGGACCCATTCTGGATGTCACTGTTCAGGGCCTTTTGTCCCCAGAGAGGAAGAGAGACCATGGGCGCAAGCATGGATGGTTTTTATGGGGGCTGATTCCCAGACCACATGCCTCTGTGGGTCTAAGGCACAGTGGCCGTGAATTGCAAGGTGTCTGGAAAATGTGCTCTAGTTTGTGCCCAGAAGGAAGAGAAAATGTGTTTTGGCTAACATGTAAATCTCTGCTCCAAATGTTGTGACATGCTTTATTGAATTTCTTCTTCAGTTAATGGTTACTCCTTCAGAATGTTGACGGCTGCTTCTTTTGAAAACCTACTCTAAACATCAGTTATCTGGATGATACTTCTGTTCTTCACTACAGCGTTTAATTATAGTTTTTACAATTATTCATTTGTTTGGCTGCATCAGGTCTTAGTTTGGGCACATAGGATCTTCCTTGCATCATGTGGGATCTTTCATTCCGACACATGGACTCTCTAGTTGTGGCACATGGCATCCGGAGAATGCAGGCTCTGCAGTCGTGGCGTGAGGGCTGAGTTGCTCTGCAGCATGTGGGAACCCAGTTCCTGACCAGAGACTGAACCTGCGCTCCTTTCACTGCAAGGCAGTCCCCCAAACACTGGACCATCAGGGAAGTCCCCTAATTATTTTTGAAATTTTTTGCTGAATCACACATCATATCTTTCTTCTCTCCCTCCTTGCTTCCTCCCTTTCTCTTTTTCTTCCCTTATTTTATTTTTTAAAATCTCTGTCTTACACGTAGATGGTGATGTTTGTGCGTACTTAGTCATGTCCGATTCTTTGTGACCAAATGAACTGTAGCCCACCAGGCTCCTCTGTTCACTGGGTTCTCCAAGCAAGTATACTGGAGTAGGTTGCCATTTCCTCCTCCAGGGTATCTTCTTGACTTAGGGATTGAACTTGTGTCTCTTGTGTCTTTTTGCATTGGCAGGTAGATTCTTTACCACTGTGCCACCTGGGAAGCCCTACATGTAGAAGGCTTGCTCAAATATTTGATCATTTTTGTTTGTCAATTCGTGCTTAAGGCTAAGTTACTAAAAGCCAGTTGGATTCTGTACATCTGCATGGACCATCAACTGGGAGACTGTAAGGAACTCTGTCAGAAAACAAACATGACTCTGTGTGTGTGTTTGTGTGTGTGTGTGTGTGTACAATGTTTGTATGCATGTGCATTACTAAGAGGGTTTTGCAGCTTTCTATTATCCTTGGAAAGAAATGGAGCCGATGGGTAAGAATGGGGGTGTGATCATCCTATATCTAGACATTTTGTAAACCTCCTCTTTGAAGTATGACATCTTTCAACTACTTTCTGTAAGGGAAATTACTCTGGCCTTTTTAAGCTGAAGGAATTTAACACAGACAGATTTTTGTTTAGAAAAATACATTGGGAAGATTGGAGAAATAGTTCCAGGTAAGGTTCTCAAAAATGATCCCTAGGAAAACACTCCAGAACTAGCCTGTGAAAGAATGCACAATATATGTTACTCTTAAGAAGGTTAGGAATCAGGGATTTATCACTGGCCCTGTTGACCCCAAGACTAAACTCTCTAACAGCACCCTGGGATCAGAAAAACAGAGCCCATAGACTTTATTGCAATATCAAGAATCAGGAATCAAGAGGGCACCTCACTGTTGATTCTAGAACCATCTTTACCTGCTGGACTAACATGACATTCACACAGCCAGTGACTGGACATGGAAGCTAGTTAGCAGCCTTGGGAAATCACTAACTTCTTCTGCCTATGCGTGTCATCAGAGGTGAAGAAGCAGGATAGCTTTGGCCTTTACAATGAACCTCAGCTGCAAGGAAGTCTAGCAGAGGTATTTTCTAGCTTCTCAACTTCTGAAATGCAAGATGGTATGTGTACTAACTAAATCCTCTCTAATCTGTGTAGCTTCCTAGTTAAACTTTTCTGGAACAGGCTGAGGAAGTGTTGTGAAGTTCTTAATTTTTTAAAATGGTATTTTAACAACTTAACAGTCACTTATTTTATTTTGGCCATGCCGCATGGCTAGCAGGATCTTAGTTCCACACTGTGCCCCTGCAGTGGAATCACAGTGTCTTAACCACTGGACCTCCAGGGAAGTCCCAAGATGTGAAGTTCTAGTTGCTCTTCCATCCAGGAGAATTTCACCAGTCTTCCTATTTCAACTTGCTGTTTCACCTGTAAATTTTGCAGTAAATGATTTTGTGGTATTTTTCCTAGAGTTCTCTACAAGAATAAATTGTTCTTATTGACCTCACCCTTATGGCACTTAGGATCCAGTTTCCCAGCCTCCTACCTCTTTCATGTGCTTTCTATCTTCCAAAAGTTATTGACCACACTTGCACTTGCCACTTGCTATTTATCTCTTGATAGTGTTGTCCTGGTAGAGAGAAAGAATTTTAACTACATTACCCTTATTTAGTGGGGCTTTAAAAGAAAACAGAGATAAATGTGTTCAACAAAATAAGTTTAATCTAAAGTACAGTCAAATTTTTTTTGCTATCTTTACTTTTTCTTAGGTGATCTATTTTTAGTCAACAGGTCGTAAATATCATACACATGCCAATATCACCTAAATGTATATCTTCACCCCTGAGTTCACCACAGAATTTCCAATTCATATATCCCTCTGCTTACTCGGCATGCCCTGCTGAATATTTAAGAGATATAATGAATATAACAGCATAAAAATAGAGTTCTTGATTATGTTCTATTCTTTCCTGTTTTATTTCCTAACATCTAAAAGATGTACAAACAGACAGTGAAGGGGGCTTGGATCCCAGCTCTTTTGCTAAAACTTACTAATTATTACAATATGAATCTTCCTATTTCCCAATGGGAAAATATTCCTTGTGTTTCAGCTTGAGATATATATTTTAGTGTTTAAAATTCCTCAAAGCCAATCTTTTCAAAAGACACGCACCTTGAACATTTGCTTTTGCATTTTTTACTCAAGGTAAAAGAAATATCCTTCATCTATAAAATAAGTCACAATTCTGTAGATAATTAACACCCTTTGGCCACCTCATGCGAAGAGTTGACTCATTGGAAAAGACCCTGATGCTGGGAGGGATTGGGGGCAGGAGGAGAAGGGGACGACAGAGGATGAGATGGCTGGATGGCATCACCGACTCAATGGACATGAGTTTGAGTGAACTCCAGGAGTTGGTGGTGGACAGAGAGGCCTGGCGTGCTGAGATTCATGGGGTCACAAAGAGTCAGACACGACTGAGCGACTGAACTGAACTGAACTGACAAATTATTGTTTTTCATTTCATTTAAAATTTAATTTTATTTTATTCATTTTTACTTTTTAAAGGGTTGTTTCTCATTTATTTAACTGTTGAGTGTGTTCTGGTATATACATTTTTATGGAGTACAGTTGATTAACAGTGTTGTGTTGGTTTCATGTATACAGCAAAATGAAATCAGTTATGCATATACGTATATCAACTCTTTTTCATATTATTTTCCTATATAGATCATTAGAGTATTGAGTAAAGTTCCCTCTGCTATACAGTAGGTTCTAATTAGTTTTCTATTTTATATACAGTGGTGTGTATATGTCAATCCCAATAAAAACAGTGGTTAGATGTCACATCGTAGGTGGCAGTGCCTTAACCATATGCTTATTGTCAGGCGTCAAGGGGAGTGCCAACCTTCTCCTTTCACACAACACTAAATCTAATTTTAAAACAAGTTTGTTTTTTATCTTCTGTTCAATGTTACAGAATGATCCCTAGATTTATAGTGAGGATAATTGTTTTATTGCTCTTATTTATTTTGGTCCTGATATCCATGGGAATGAGACTTTGGGTTACAAGCCTCAAGTAAATATCGTGTAATTATTTTTTATTACATAAAGTCGTACCATCAATAAACAATATTCTCATTTTAAAAAATGTGCTTGAAGTCAGAAATAATCTAAAAACTCTATATTTTATAGGTTAGGTAAGCTTGTAATTGGAGAAGGCAATGGCACCCCATTCTAGTACTTTTGCCCGGAAAATCCCATGGATGGAGGAGCCTGGTAGGTTGCACTACATGGAGTCGCTAGAGTCGGACACGACTGAGCAACTTCCCTTTCACTTTTAACTTTCATGCATTGGAGAAGGAAATGGCAACCCACTCCAGCGTTCTTGCCTGGAGAATCCCAGGGACGGGGAAGCCTGGTGGCCTGCCATCTATGGGATCGCACAGAGTCGGACACGACTAAAGCGACTTAGCAGCAGCAGCAGCAAGCTTGTAATTAAGTTATAAATTTAATAATGTGAATATAATATAGTGGGTATATTAAGAAACATATTGTCATATTTTGGAAAGAATGTTTCCACCAAATGATAAAATTACCTTCATGGTAAGGATGCTGCATAAATAAGTTTGGCTAGAATTTCTTCATTATGTTAAAAAACAACATAAGAAGTGCTAAAATATTACATGAAGAAAATCAAGTCAAATGAGTAGTCAAGATTTTAGTGTATTTAAAATTTTATCTGAAAATGATGGCAATCTGATTCAAATGGTATCTTTTTAATGGAGCCGCATTGTTTCCTCTAAAACTCTAATTAAAATTCTTCTGCAGACCTGCCTGGAGGGAGACAAAATTTTAAAACTATCGAAAGCAAAGACTGGCAAAACACCTACTGGTAAAATCTTGGATGATTCAACAGTATTTATGAGGCAAACAGATATAGATTGAAAATAATCTTCCAAGACTTGAGCACAAAGTGCACTTTGAGTCTACCTGGAAAAAGTAGGAGGATGCTGAACACTTTCTTCACCGTATAGTATCAGGCGTAAAAACACAGGGTGAGCACTCGCCTGTGTTTCTCACCTATGAAAATAATTTTAAATCCAGGCAAAGAATAAGAGACACTTTAGATAACTAAGGGAAGAATCAGGTGAACTGCTGGTTTATTCTGGGAGCACAGTTCCTTGAGAAAAGGCAGGCATGTGCCTTCAGGGAAATCTATGATAGCAATGCATGCTGGAAAATTACAGTTTTAATTTACTATATATATACCCAGCGGACTGGGGTGTCATCCCATTGGCAATGAGGCTCAGTAGAGATAACTGTCAGAAGTTCCATTAGCACAGAATCTTTGTTTTCTTCATTGCTTCAACTCAGTGACTCAAACAGTACCTGGTACATAGTAGTTACTGGTTATGTAGATATAGAGAATTGACAGGAAATGTTATTTTCAGCTTCATCCCACTGTATCTTAAAGTAAATCTAAAGGATATGGGACAAACCATTCAATAATTATCATCATTATTATAGGCATCATAATTAGCATAATTACCTAATATTCCTAGAGCGCATGCCTTTGTTTTCCTCTAGGAGTTTTATGGTTTCTGGTCTTACATTTAGATCTTTAATCCATTTTGAGTTTATTTTTATGTATGGTGTTAGAAAGTGTTCTAGTTTCATTCTTTTACAAGTGGTTGACCAGTTTTTCCAGCACCACTTGTTAAAGAATTGTCTTTTCTCCATTGTATGTTCTTGCCTCCTTTGTCAAAACACTGTGACATAAATCACAGCAGGATCCTCTATGATCCACCTCCCAGAGTAATGGAAATAAAAGCAAAAATAAACAAATGGGACCCATTTAAACTTAAAAGCTTTTGCACAAAGGAAACTATAAGCAAGGTGAAAAGACAGCATTCAGAAAGGGAAAAATAATAGCAAATTAAGCAACTGACAAAGGATTAATCTCAAAAATATACAAGCAACTCCTACAGCTCAATTCCAGAAAAATAAGCAACCCAATCAAAAAATGGGCCAAAGAACTAAACAAACATTTCTCCAAAGAAGATATACAAATAGCTAACAAACACATGAAAAGATGCTCAACATCACTCATTATCAGAGAAATGCAAATCAAAACCACTATGAGGTACCATCACATGCTGGTCAGAATGGCTGCTATCAAAAAGTCTATAAGCAATAAATGCTGGAGAGGGTACGGAGAAAAAGGATCCCTCTTACACTGTAAACTAGTACAGCCACTATGGAGAACAGTGTGGAGGTTCCTTAAAAAGCTGGAAATAGAACTGTCATATGACCCAGCAATCCCACTGCTATGCATACACACCAAGGAAACCAGAAATGAAAGAGACACGTGTACCCCAATGTTCATTGCAGCACTGTTTCCAATAGCCAGGACACAGAAGCAACCTAGATGTCCATCAACAGACGAATGGATAAGAAAGCTGTGGTACATATACACAATGGAATATTACTCAGCTATTAAAAATAATGCGTTTGAATCAGTTCTAATGAGGTGGATGAAATTGGAGCCATTATACAGAGCGAAGTAAGTCAGAAAGAGAAACACCAATACAGTATTTTTAACACATATATATGGAATTTAGAAAGATGGTAATGATGACCCTATATGCGAGACAGCAAAAGGGACACAGATGTAAAGAACATACTGTTGGACTCTGTGGGAGAAGGCGAGGGTGGGATGATTTGAGAGAATAGTATCGAAACATGTATATTATCATATGTGAAATAGATCACCAGTCCAGGTTTGATGCATGAGGCAGGGTGCTCAGGGCTGGTGCACTGGGATGACCCAGAGGGATGGGATGGGGAGGGAAGTGGGAGGGAGGGTCTGGATGGGGAACACATGTACACCCATGGCTGATTCATATCAATGTATGGCAAAAACCACCACAATATTATATTGTAAAGTAATTAGCCTCAAATTGAATAAAAAAAAATTAAAAAAATATTCCTAGAGTTCTGTGGAGAAGGAAATGGCAACCCACTCCAGTGTTCTTGCCTAGAGAATCCCAGGGACGGGGGAGACTGGTGGGCTGCTGTTTATGGGGTCGCACAGAGTTGGACGTGACTGAAGTGACTTAGCAGCAGCAGCAGCAGCAGCAGAGCTCTGTAGTTAGTGCTAGACACTCTGCTGACATTATTTTTTAATGTTTTTGTTGTGGTGGTAAAAATCACATGATGTAAAACACGATTTTAGCCATATTTAACTGTGCAGTTCAATGGCACTAAGGATATTCACATTGCTCAACTCTTGCCATCATCCATCTCTGAAATTTTTACTTTCCTTAACTGAAACCATCTCCCCATTAAACACTAAATCCCCATTCCCTCCCTACGTCCTGACCCCAGCCCCTGGCATCTACCAGTGTACTTTCTGAATCTATGAATTTGACTATTCTAGGTAAACTGTACAGCATTTTGCTAACGTTATGTTATTCATATGACAACTCTGAAGGATAGGCAATAACATTATCCTTATTTGAAACAAACTTGACAGAGGTTACTAGAAATAGCAGATCTAGAGCTTGAACTCAGGCATTGGCTCCATGACCCAAGCTCTTATTTGGGCTAAAAACAAAGAAGTCATTTGATGGCAGATACTGCTCTTTGAATATTTTTCTCCTCACTTACAGTGTAATAACCCCCCCAAGCTTTCTTTTGGCATATGGTTGCCAGAAATAAAGTGACCTTTTGACTGGCTCTGTTAAAGGTGAGTATGGTCATATGAATATGTTCTACCTGATACAATGAAGTGGAAGTGACATGTACAGTACTTGAAACCTTAATGGAAGAGACCTCAGAAAATATTCTTTACTCCTCCCTTCTTCCTAGTAGTAGCTTTCTAGTTGCACTTTCCAGCAGCAGGTAGGTACCTTCACTGGTTAAGAGTTTCTTTCCCCTTACGTAAGTCTCCCAAAAGGAGAGACAAAGTTAGCTTATTGTCTTTCTACCCAAGACTATTGTTTTGTAATTAAGGGATATAGCTTCTTTGGTAAAAACAAAACAAAACAAAAAACCACAAACATGGGATTAAAAAGGCTTGGGGCTTCCCTGGTGGCTCAATGGTAAAGAATCCACCTGCAATATAGGAGCTACAGGAAATGGAGTTTTGATCCCTGGGTTGGTAAAATACCCTGGAGGAGGTCATGGTAACCCACTACAGTATTCTTGCCTGGACAATCCCATGGACAGAGGAACTTGGTAGACTATAGCCCATAGGTTTGCAAAGAGTCAGACATGACTGAAGTGACTTAGTACTCATGCAAGAGAAGGGTTCAGGAAACAGTATATATGAAATCAGCTTTTAGGGTTAAAAATTGTCTAGGCAAAAACACTTGGCTATTCTTTCTTGTACCTGAAACCAAGTAAACACATCAAAATCTTCTAATGGGGCATTATTGTTAGCAAAAAAAAAAAAAATCACAAAATTTGTGAAAATTCAAACTTTAAAATCAACCTACTTTTGAAAGGGCTCCCAAATCTGCACCATCTGTAGCTCTGAAAACTCTAAGGGCACTTTCAGGTGGGGCCTTGGAGGCTATTGGACAGGGGACAGCCTCCCAAGAACAGAGACTGTGACTACAGAAAACAAAGGAATTTTCCCCAGAAAGTTGAATCAAGGGCTGCCAGTTGGACAAGCTTAAGAACTTACTGTACCACCAACTGCTAATCGCTTATTATTTGAAAAATTTTGATTATTACTCTTATGTTTTTCCACAGTTGTATAAATAACTAGCACATCAAAAGTCAAATCCTAGCTTGATGAAAAGAAATGAACATCCCTAGACATCCTGGACTTGAAGTTGGGTACAGCAATTGGAGACAACTTTGGAATTGCTTATTTGGGAGTGAAAATGATGATTCTTCCCCAGTTTCTATGTATTATTCTTCACTAATAGGATCTTTGAATATAAATTAGGCACAAGATTAGCTAGCATAAAGCTGGCATTTTCTAACACCTTGAGGCTAAGTGTTGCAATGTGACAGTTTTCTGGTCATGGCAAATGTCATATGAGTAGAGTTAGTGTATATACCCTATGACAAAAGCAGGGTCCCAGTGTTATCTTTTTCTTTTGGATTTAGTTCCAGTGTGATAGTTGAAGCTAACATGGCCATCTTGTACTGTGAAGTAGAAATCTGATGTGGAGAATCCTAGGTCCCTGATGATATTGAAGCCAGCATACCTGTCTTAGAATGTCTATGTTATATAACAGAGGTAAACTTCTGTCTTCTTTAAGCCTGTACAAACTACTCTTATTTGGACTTTAAAAAATTCTTTCCAAACTTTATCTTACCAATTCATGTTGAACGACAGACAGTTTAATGAAATAGACTCATCTTGATAAACCTGGGAAAACGTGAAGTCAATAATTAGGAGATAAATAAAGAGAAAAATATGTGAGTAGCTTTGTATACTAAGAACTAAATTAATTTACTATTTTTAAAATACTGTATACTAAATGATGAGAGGGACTTCATTTTTGAGAATACACCTAGATATACTGTCAGAGGCAGAAAGATTCATCTTCCTAAATACATACCTGAGGTGATGTGAAAGAAAAGAAATTATTCAGACGTGATAAACTCTAACTCCACTGAGGCAAAGAGAACCTTGGGGTTATTCTGACACATTTGCTCATTCCGGTTGGAACCACTGAGAGTCCATATTCACAGTGGGCTGATTAACATAAAAAAAACTCTACAAAGGGCAATAGTGTGATCTATAATTATCTTGGCCTTTACAGAGTAGAAAAAATTTCATGTGAAAGCCTCTAAAGAAAAGCTTATTCTTACTTGAATTTGGGTCAAGAAAATGTCTTGTGGTCAGAAAAAGTCCACCTTAAAATGTACATTTTAATTGTCCCCATGTTTCAGTGCTTTTCCTGGTGGAGGGAATAGCAGCCCACTCCAGTATTCTTGCCTGGAGAATTCCATGGACAGAGGAGCCTGGTGGACTATAGTCCATGAGGTCCCAAAGAGTCAGACATGACTGTGCAACTAACACTTTCACTTTTCTTTAAGTGCTATTAGGATATCAGCACAAGAAAACTAAAGTCTTCTTTAGGGGGTGCATTTTAATTGCAGACACCTCAAAATTCCTTTAAATAAGGTGGCAGGAAACATAAACTAACAATCAAAAGTCTTTAAATACACAAGAGAAAAAATGATCATTAAAACCAGCAAAATATACTATCACAGATAAGAATGAATTTTTGTTGTTAAAATAAACTATAAAAAAAGAAAATAAAAATTATGGTGAAAAATAAATATCAATGTGATCAGACATATTTGATTAAAATCAAATAGAACTTTAAGAAATTAAAAATGTAAGAACTAGCTTTAAATCATCCAGTGGATGGGATAAGCCAAAGATAAGGAGGTAAGGACTTCCCTGGTGGTCCAGTGATTAAGAATCTACATGCCAATGCAGGGGACACAGGTTCGATCCTTGGTCCAGGAAGACTCCACATGGCTGAACCAATTAAGCCCACGAACCGCAACAGTTGAAGCTCTAGGGCCTGTGCTCCTCAGGAAGAGAAGTCACGGAAATGTGAAGCCCACACACTGTAAGAAAGAGAAGCCCACTTTCACCACAACTAGAGAAAGCCTGTGCACAGCAATGAAGGCCCTGAATAAATAAATAAGATGAGGATAGAGTAAACTGGATGACACATCTGAAAAAAAGAAAACCTAAGATAGGAGATAGAGACAAGATATGAGAAATGTGAAGGAGAGTAAAACTAGGAAAGGAAACTGAGAAAGAAATATTTTGATATACAATGCAAAACATACATATAAAACATATACAAAAGCAAAAATAAGAGGATAGAGAGAATGGAAGAAGTGGAATTTTGAAAATACAAAACAGCTGACACTGCTCCAGTATTGATGAAAGACATAGGTCCTCAGTTTCAGAAAGTTTGATGGTTTGCAAGCAGGCATAACAAACACAGATCTATCCCCAGAGATATAATGAGAAAACTCAGAAGATAAATCAAATCAAAGAGAAGATTCTAAAAGTCACCAAAATTAAGAGCTGAATGCCTGCAAAGAAAGGGCAATCAGGTCATAATTTCTTGTTAAAAAACAAGAATAATAAAGGCAATAACAAAGGCAGACAGAAGACAATGGGAGATAACTTTGAATTATGAGAGAAAATTGTCCCCCACATAGAACCTATGCAGAAGCACACTATCTTTCAGAAGCTAATACTTTTTGTATAAAAGCTTATTATTAAAAGATCCTTTTTGAAAACCTTGTAAAGATTTGTTTTAAAAGGAGAGATTTTTTAAAGAAGGAAAGGATGGTATGAAAATTGGTGAGGTAATAAAATGTTATTTTTTGTGTAAATCTAAAAAAAAAAGTGATGGTTTCAGTTTTTGAAGAAGCAGTTTCTTAAAATTAGTAGAGCCACACTAATAAAGTTTAGAAAAAGATTAACATTCCAGAGGTAAATCACAGTTTTTAAATGTATAAAGCTATAGAATGATCTTTTAACCCTACCAAAAAATCCTACCAAAAAAAATTTAGCAAGTATAGGTAAGAATGAGAAAGCCAGGGTATAAAAAGTGATCTATGTGTTCTTAAATCATTTAAACTGGAGATCCTATCAAAAAAAGTTTAGCAAGTATAAATAAGAATGAGAAATCCAGGGTGTAAAAAGTAGTCTATATGTACTTAAATCATTTAAACTAGAAATGAGATAAAATAACTCATAAATATTACTGTAAAGAAAAGGCAAATGTAAAATTCTTCAAAATTATATGAATAGCATACTATGAATAAAAGATTAAAAGTAACAGGTGAGATGAAAGCCATAGGGATTAAGGAAAAACTTGATATTTACCTAATTAGTTGGAACATAAAGCATGTTTTACATTTGACTCTAAAATATAAAATCTTCAAATAATAACTACTTCTGAAAATGTAATTATTAATAAAGTGGAAAACACTGTATAAATACATTCTAGAGACAGATAATGAAAGCTAAAAATTATATCACAGGAAAATTATAAAGCAATAGAAGGAAAATAATAAAAAGAAAAAAACAGAATGCAATAAATAAAATATACCTAACATATCACTTACAAGGACTGGCTACTATATAAAGAATTCTTTAGTATTGCTGCTCTTTAATTCATTTATTCCACAATCATTTGCTAATTTAAGGTTTTTGGTTTTTTTACAAAATCAAGAAAAATTGCTAAGTAAACTAAAAAAGTGGGAATTATTAAAACATTTGTATTTTACATAGCAATTATAGAATCTGAATAATTAATAAAATTTTTGATATTAACACTTATAATATACATATATATGTATGTTGTTGTTCAGTCGCTAAGGCATGTCCAACTCTTTGGTGATGCTATGGACTATAGACTGCCAGGCTCCTCTGTCCATGGGATTTCCCAGGCAAGAATGCTGGAGTGGGTTGCCATTTCCTTTTCCAGGTGCCCTTCCTGACCCAGGGATTGAACCAAGTCTCCTGCATTGGCATGCGGCCTCATTACCACTGAGCAACTGGGGAAGCCCACAAGTTTCTCTTGTTGTTGTTCAGTCACTAAGTCATGTTAGACTCTTTGTGACTCTATGGATTGTAGCACACCAGGCTTCCCTGTCCTGCGCCATCTCCCGGAGTTTGCTCAAACTCATGCCCATTGAGTCAGTGATGCCATCCACCAATCTCATCCTCTGTCACCCCATTCTCATTTGCCCTCAGTCTTTCCCAGCATCAGGGTCTTTTCCAATTAGTTGGCTCTTCACATCAGGTGGTCAAAGTATTGGAGCTTCAGCCTTAACATCAGTCCTTCCAATGAATATTCAGGGTTGATTTCCTTAGGTTTAATCTCCCTGCAGTCTAAGGGACTCTCAAGAGTCTCCTCCAACACCACAGTTCGAAAAGAATCAATTTCTCAGCACTCAGCCTTCTTTGTGGTCCAACTCTCACATCCATACATGACTACTGAAAAAAACATATCTTTGACTGTACAGACCTTTGTTTGCAAAGTGATGTCTCTGCTTTTTAATATGATGTCTAGATTTGTCATTGCTTTTCTTCCAGGGAGTAAGCATTTTTTAATTTTGTGACTGCAGTCACTGTCCACAGTGATTTTGGAGCCCAAGAAAGTAAAATCTATCATTGTTTCCACTTTTTCCCCTTCTATTTGCTGTGAAGTGATGGTATTCTTCTGTCCCCTGGGTTTTATTCTATTGGAATAAGTGTTCCTCATAGTTTATTGGTCGTAGTGTGATATGAATGTTAGTCTGTCGTCTTACCAAGAGGGTGTGGCTTTCCCTTTTTCTCTCTTTTCTGGCTTCTTACTCTGTTAACACATTTTGATGAACTCTTGATTATTGTCTACTCTGATGCTAACAGATTTAGTAGCTGCCTCCTTTTTTCAGCTCATCCATTAACAAAACCAAACATTAAAACAAAAGATTAAACCATTTAGGTGACTTTCACCAGTTGAATTCCCAGGCGATTAAAGTATTTTAGATAGATAAAAAGAATTTTGGTGATCATGGCTTGAATCCTTTTAGCCACATCATTTTAAAATACCATGTCTCCTTAGTGAAAAGTAATATATGTCACATTCAGAGAAGTTGTTATATATGTGTAATATTGTAGGTTGCAATTCTGTCCACATCATATGCTAAAGAAGAGAGTTATAAATTGAGTCACTAGAGTAGCTACAACAGCTGTTATTTGCCATTTATTAAATTTGTTTAATAAACTATGTTTTAATAAACATGAAGTTATACAACTATAGTGCAACAATATAATACAATGTAGAGCTAACTCAGGTTTTTATTGTACATATATATTTTAATATTTGACTTTCAATATGTAAAAACATCTGTCAGTTTCTGTCTAATAAAATTCATAATACTGATACCAAAATTTTAATCAGTTTCCTATAGTTAGACGGTGATATATTTCATCAAATATTTTTACACAGATGGCCTGATATATGAGATTGTTTTTATAACACTGTGAAAGTAGCATTTTAAATACAAAATGTTTTTGGTTGGGAATTGGAACGTAAGATAGAATCTAGGATTATTTTTCAACTACAAAAGAAAAATATAATAATAAAATCAGAGTACAGCCACAAAAGAAACTCAATTTTTTAACTATGTAGGGCAAATTCTTTTCAATTTCCCTCTAGTAACATAAAAGAGCTGTAGCATGAACTGTTATCAGAATGCTTGCTGAGATTTTTCTTTTTTAATGAACTCTTGTGATTCACACTGCCACACATGGTGGGAAAAAAAGAAGTTGGATTAAGAACCATTTCCAGCTTTTTGCTCTTATTTCTTTACAGATATCTGCTTACATTCCTGGCTTTGGATCTCAAGATATGATACTAGATTTACTTTGAAAAGAAAATAGTACCAGCACTTCCACGTTTCTGAGGAATACTATCTTAACACATAGACCCCTGACACTGTTTTATCCATGTAAGTCATTCAGTGTCCTAGGCGATGGCCTTTAAAAAACTCTAACACCCTGATTAACCGTTAACTGTAGTTAAATATTTGACAAAAGGTAATCATCAAATTTAAACTCATATCATTGCTTATTAGATATTTATGATTTGTCCACTTAATTTAAAAAAATATTTTTAAAGATGCAAGTAATTTTATGAAAAAATATATTTTGGAGGAATTTAGTTTTGAAGACAAAATTACTGAGATTTTGTCTCAGTAATTACAAAATTACATCTGTCTACTGAATTTCAGGGCTTCCCTGGTGGCTCAGTCGATAAAGAATCTGCCTGCATTGCAGGGGACCTGGGTTGTATCCCTGAGTCAGTAAGATCCCCTGGAGAAGGAAATGGCAACCCACTCCAGTATTCTTGCCTAGGAAATCCCATGGACAGAGGAGCCTGACTGGCTACAATCCATGGGGTCACAGAGTCAGAAACGACTGAAGAACTAAACCACCACCACCATTGAATTTCATGTTGAGTTGATAGCCAGCTGTTTTGATTTAAATCATTTTTCTAAGTAGTTTACTTACCATAAAATTTTTAGTTGTAAACTTAAATTTTGTCTCACTCAAGGAAATTTACAATGAAATAAGGAGTTCCCTGGTGGCCCAGAGGTTAGGACTTCCCTGGTGGCTCAGACGGTAAAAGTGCCTACAATGCGGTAGACCTGGGTTCGATCCCTGGGTCGGGAAGATTCCCTGGAGAAGGAAATGGCAACCCACTCCCGTACTCTTGCCTGGAAAATCCCATGGACTGAGAAGCCTGGTAGGCTACAGTCCGTGGGGTCACAAAGAGTCGGACACGACTGAGTGACTTCACTTTCACTTGGGGAACTAAGGAGACATGTGCCCTCATGCCTCCTGGGCACAACCGCCAAAAAAAAAAAAAAGAAAAAATGGAATCAAGACCTAAAAACTTATCATTGCTTCTTTACCTTCAACTAGAGCCTTTCTCAGTTAAATGAATGGTAAAATGATCTTCAACTTGAGATAATAGTAAATACTCTAACAGAAATAACAGTCATTTCTAACTATATTTAATGTCAACCAAATATTACTGGTGCTTATTATTAATATTGGATAACAAAATCTGCACACACTAGAAAAAACTCTTCCTATTTTTAATATATTTGCACAATCTCTGGTCAGCTGGTTCTTAAAACTCTAAGAGGAAAATTCATATTTATGTTCAACATTATATTGTTGTTGTTTAGTCACTCAGTCCTCTTCAATTCTTTTGTGACCCCAGGGACTGTAGCACACCAGGCTCCTCTGTCCATGGGATTTTCCAAGCAAGAATATTGAAGTGGATTGCCCTTTCCTCCTCCAGGGGATCTTCCTGACCTGGGGATTGAACCTGCATCTCCTACATTGGCAGGCAGATTCTTTACAAGAGAACCATCAGGGAAGCTCAAACATATCATCAACTCCTTTGTAGCACCTATATTCTAGAAGATAAAACATAGAAAAAGACTCCAGTTGAAAAACTTATATTTATTCTATAAGCTCATTATGTGAAGGGAAAATAAGATCATTTTTTCTTCTTGTCAGTATTATTGGAATTTTCTCTAGTTGGTGTACATATAAAATAATATATCTACATATATATATATATATACACATATATATATATATATATATATATATATATATTTAATTTGTGGTCCTCTTTGTGTTTGTATTTTTGTTCTCAGCAAATTATGCCTGGTCAGCTAGTTTAGACTAATTGCTATAGTTCTTACTTTAAATGCTGCACATTATCACTCAGTGATTTTATGACTTCAGCAATGCATCAAGAGCACAATCCCACCCTTTCAAACATTCTGACTACTTTGGAACAATAAAAACAATAAAAGCATCAAGAATGGTAATGACAATGATATCTAATATCTATTGTTAAAAATCTCCAAAGTCTTCAATTAGCTAAACATGAATCATGTTTTACTGAGCTATTTTATTGTAGGTTTACTACATTGCAGAAACTAGCCAGGAATTTGAACTTTAGGAAATCTTTTAAACCTTACAGCAATGCCATGAGGAAAATACTATCATTATCAGTCTTCAGTTGTTTCTGCTCTGGTTGTTGAAGGATCCATTCTGCAACCCTTGATAAGGTCAGAAGAGACCAGCTAGTCACCAAGAAAGAAAGCATTTTCAGTCCTTGTCAACTTGGACTATCCATTTGCTTCCTCCTTCCCCTCCTGCCCTCTCTCCCCTCTTGTATCTTCTCTCATTTCCTCTCTCTCTTTCTCATTTTTTTCCCTTCATTTTTATCTTTCTTACTGGGAAGTGAGTCTAAGCCTTTATGCCTTTCCAAAATACAAAAGTAGCAAAATTAACACAAAAGTTGAGGTTTTCTTCTTATAGTTTAATGTCAGGGAATACTTCATTTGGTAACATGGAACAGAGCCTTTCTCTCCTTTGTCTTCTCTCAGCATTTTTGTCTTTCTCTTTTAAAATGAGCAAATTTCAATTCTAGGACAGATTATACTGTTAGCTGTGGATTGTTTTTTTTTTCATTTAATATTGTTTCAATCTACATTTATGAGAACAGTACTGGTCTCTGTTCACTTGAGGGGCCACAGTGCAAACCCAATAACATTGTTTCCCCCACAGGCCTTACAAATTTTGTTCAGCTCTTCCTTTGAACTGAGATCAGTTTTGAGAAGAAAGGAGCATCTAATGAAACACATTAACCCAGACTAAGGGATTTAAGAAACTCATTGTTTTTGAACTGGTACCTAGTGAAGGAATTGAGAGGAGCTTTCCATACAGCAGAGGAAGCTGTTTGCATTTTCTATACATGCAGCATTCTCATTTAAAGTATATATTTATTTAACGTTTCTGCTCTCACAGGTTGCAAGCTAATTCTTAAAAAATAGTGGGAATATATGTGAAGCATATCATGTAGTATTTGTTTCAATTGTATCTTTGTATGTTGTCATTTTCCTTACTTCTTTATCCCGGATTTAAGGTATGGGTGTTGCCTCCAGGTTCTTAATGACTAGCTTACATGTCAAAAAGCTTTCTGTCAAGTTGCATTTCCAGATTATATGAATATGAATACATTAAAAGGAATGAAGCACTAAAAAGCAGAAAACCACAGAAGAAAGAACAATAATATTGCCTTTTTAAAATTGAGGCATACTTGATTTACACTGTTGTGTTACTATTAGGTATACAGCAAAGTGAATAGTATGTATATGTTAATCCCAAACTCCTCATTTATTCCTCCCTTCCCTTTTCTCCTTTGATAACCTTAAATTCTTTTTTATGTCTGTGGGAATACTCGTGTTGTATAATTAAGTTCTTTTGTATCATTACTTTAAGATTCCCCATATAAGTTGCATTATATGATATCTGTCTTTATCTGGATTACTTCATTTAGTATAATAATCTCTGTCCATCCATGTTGCTGCAATTAGCATTTTTCATTCTTTTTGGTGGCTGAATACTATGCCATTATATATCAGACCATGAACTCCTTATTGCCAAATTCAGGCTTAAATTGAAGAAAGTAGGGAAAACCACTAGACAATTCAGGTATGACCTAAATCAAATCCCTTATGATTATACAGTGGAAGTGAGAAATAGATTTAAAGGCCTAGATCTGATACATAGAATGCCTGATGAACTGTGGAATGAGGTTCATGACATTGTACAGGACACAGGGATCAAGACCATCCCCATGGAAAAGAAATGCAAAAAAATAAAATGGCTGTCTGGGGAGGCCTTACAAACAGCTGTGAAAAGAAGATGAGCGAAAAGCAAAGGAGAAAAGGAAAGATATAAACATCTGAATGCAGAGTTCCAAAGAATAGCAAGGAGAGATAAGAAAGACTTCCCCAGTGATCAATGCAAAGAAATAGAGGAAAACAACAGAATGGGAAAGACTAGAGATCTCTTCAAGAAAATCAGAGATACCAAGGGAACACTTCATGCAAAGATGGGCTCGATAAAGGACAGAAATGGTATGAACCTAACAGAAGCAGAGGATATTAAGAAGATGTGGCAAGAATACACAGAAGAACTGTACAAAAAAGATCTTCACGACCCAGATAATCACAATGGTGTGATCACTGACCTAGAGCCAGACATCCTGGAATGTGAAGTCAAGTGGGCCTTAGAAAGCATCACTACGAACAAAGCTAGTGCAGGTGATAGAATTCCAGTTGAGCTGTTCCAGGTCCTAAAAGATGATGCTGTGAAAGTGCTGCACTCAATATGCCAGCAAATTTGGAAAACTCAGCAGTGGCCATAGGACTATAAAAGGTCAGTTTTCATTCCAATCCCAAAGAAAGGCAATGCCAAAGAATGCTCAAACTACCACACAATTTCACTCATCTCACATGCTAGTAAAGTAATGCTCAAAATTCTCCAAGCCAGGCTTCAACAATATGTGAACCGTCAACTTCCTGATGTTCAAGCTGGTTTTAGAAAAGGCAGAGGAACCAGAGATCAAATTTCCAACATCCACTGGATCATGGAAAAAGCAATAGAATTCCAGAAAAGCATCTATTTCTGCTTTATTGACTATGCCAAAGCCTTTGACTGTGTGGATCACAAGAAAGTGTGGAAAATTCTGAAAGAGATGGGAATACCAGACCACCTGATCTGCCTCTTGAGAAATTTGTATGCAGGTCAGGAAGAACTGTTAGAATTGGACATGGAACAACAGACTGGTTCCAAATAGGAAAAGGATTTTGTCAAGGCTGTATATTGTCACCCTGCTTATTTAACTTATATGCAGAGTACATCATGAGAAATGCTGGACTGGAAGAAACACAAGCTGCAATCAAGATTGCTGGGAGAAATATCAATATCCTCAGATATGCAGATGACACCACCCATATGGCAGAAAGTGAAGAGGAACTAACTCTTGATGAAAGTGAAAGTGAGAGTGAAAAAGTTGGCTTAAAGCTCAACATTCAGAAAATGAAGATCATGGCATCCAGTCCCATCACTTCATGGGAAATAGATAGGGAAACAGTGTCAGACTTTATTTTTTGGGCTCCAAAATCACTACAGATGGTGACTGCAGCCATGAAATTAAAAGACGCTTACTCCTTGGAAGGAAAGTTATGACCAACCTAGATAGCATATTGAAAAGCAGAGACATTACTTTACCAACAAAGGTTCATCTAGTCAAGGCTATGGTTTTTCCTGTGGTCATGTATGGATGTGAGAGTTGGACTGTGAAGAAGGCTGAGCGCTGAAGAATTGATGCTTTTGAACTGTGATGTTGGAGAAGACTCTTGAGAGTCCCTTGGACTGCAAGGAGATCCAACCAGTCCATTTTGAAGGCCATTAGCCCTGGGATTTCTTTGAAAAGAATGATGCTAAAGCTAAAACTCCAGTACTTTGCCACCTCATGTGAAGAGTTGACTCATTGGAAAAGACTCTGATGCTGGGAGGGATTGGGGGCAGGAGGAGAAGGGGACGACAGAGGATGAGGTGGCTGGATGGCATCACTGACTCATTGGACATGAGTCTGAGTGAACTCCGGGAGTTGGTGATGGACAGGGAGGCCTGGCGTGCTGCGATTCATGGGGTCGCAAAGAGTCGGACATGACCGAGCGACTGATCTGATCTGATCTGATATATATATATACACATCACATCATCTTCATTCATTTATCTATCTATGGACATTTAAGTTGTTTCCATGTTTTAGTTATTGTAAATAGTGCTGCAATGAACACTGGGGTGCAAGTATCTTTTCAAATTAGAGTTTTCTCTGAAGATATGCCTGGGAGTTAGATCATATGGTAAATAATATGATGGGTGGTCAAAACCAAATTTTTGTTGAGTAGAGTCTACCCTTATCAGAAGAAAATATACTACATCCATTCTATGGTCCTTGGACCAAAAAAGGAAATACAACTTGTATTATTTTAATGATCTTCTCTCCAATATAATTTTTACTATTATTGATAAAAGCATTGTAAAATAGCACTTAAGTGAGTTCTTGAATTCATTTTGGAAGTAATTTGGAAGAAATTTGGAAGAAAATTAAGAATTAAACTCTTGGTTAAATTGGGGAAAAAATGAACTCTCTTCATTTCATGCCTATATCTGTTAGGGTCTGGTAAGTATCATACAATATATAACTTACTATAGGCTTGATACCTTACAGAATTATGGAACAAGTACAGGAAATCAAGCTCTGAATGGGAGAGGTCGGTGGATAGGATGACAGGGGCAACTGCAGCAGTCTCTGAAGTGCTTTGATCTCTGTTTTTGCTGATGAGCAGCCCTGAATTAAATTCAGCAAGGCAGGCCATTTTCAGGCTGTGTTAAAGGAGAAAATCAGCAACAAACTGAGACCTGTAAAAATAAATTGTAATCTTCAGGGAAAATCAGAAACACACAAGCATAATTTGAAATCTCTGTCTAACTCTTCCTGCATCTAATCCCTACTACATAGGTGACCTGCAGAAGTTGCTGCCTTTCATGCTAGGGTTGCACTCACACACCTGGCCCCAAGCTCTGAGAAATGTAATGAAGAACCATGGGGAATCATGGCTCTTTCATGTCGCTGAGATGAGCCAGCCAATCAACAACAATGTGCTGGATTTTGCCTACAGTATAAGGCTCACTGCTTCACTCCTGCCTTCCAAATCTCCTGCTTATTTCTCTTCTGAGCAACACTAACCCAGAACCACAGAAGGAATAGAATTTGGAAAATGTAGCTTCACCTTAGCAAAAATGACACATTAAAAAAATCACATCAACACCTTAAAGATAAAGCCAGTAAATTCAGTTGATTTTACTGTAACAAATTGAGCAACTCAATCAAGAATAGAGGCTTTAATCATAAGAGCTGTACTTGAATAAATTTGATACACATTTTAGTTTCCTATTCTTTCTTTCTGGTCACTCTATTTTCTTTTGTACTGTACTCATGTCAGAGAATTCCATAAGAGACTTCCCTGGCAGTCCAGTGGTTAAGCATCTGCACTTCCACTGCAGGAATACAGGTTTGACCCCTGGCTAGGGAATTAAAATCCCATATGCTGTGTGGCAAAAAAAAAAAAAAAAAAAGAAAGAAAGAAAGAAAGGAAGTTCCTCAAGACTTTCTGATAGTTCAGTTCCATCAACTATAATCTCTTTCATTAAAGGCTCAGAGTGAAACTCAGAGATGCTCTGAAGCTAGAATAACATGGGATGAATCTCAGAGCTCCACTTTCATGTATATCATAGTAAGTAAGCTCATTGTTTCCAGTTTCCTAATTTATAAAACAGAAGTATAGCATCCTTTGAATCTTTAAAATATTGTTTGATTTTTATTGTATTTCATCACAGTTAAGCAGATATAATCACTGCTTTTTGCTCCCGATGTTCCAGTTTCCTTCTTCATCTCTATGCTGGAAACTAGTTCATCCTTCCCATATCACGAATTTCAGGTCAGATCTTTTTATGTCTAACCAAGCTACAAATTCTTGTGGAAAGAAACATGCTTTCATTATTTTACGTCTGA
Source organism: Bos taurus (assembly GCF_002263795.3). NCBI lineage: Eukaryota > Metazoa > Chordata > Mammalia > Artiodactyla > Bovidae > Bos > Bos taurus. The sequence goes on along the minus strand of NC_037355.1, from coordinate 11,488,057 downwards.
CCTTGCTTATCATGGAGATAGGCAGAATGATCCCTTAATAGAGGTTTATGAAAGGATGAGTGAAATGAGCAGAAGCCTCTGTGGGAATCTGTCCTGGACTTCTTTAGTAAATGCACACATAGGGGCTTTCTGCTTTCATTTGTCCTTGCTTGCAGCTGTGTAAGTATTTCAAAATCTCTTCCCAGGGTATCTGCATTTATAAGGATCATTGGCTTCTTCCAATAGCATCATTACATTCTTGAGCTTTGAACAGTATCTTCTAATTTTATTTTTCCATTTTGATTTCCTTTGATCCCATGTTGGTATAGAATGAATGGTTGGCACATTCTAGTCTTTGTCTTTTTATTTACTTCAAATACTAATTGTGTGCAAATAAAGGGTTGATTTTCTAGGAGGATATTACCATGTTTTTAACAATTACCTGAACTTTCTCCATTTTACAAACATTCCTTGGAATTTAACGTTGTTATCTTATTCCAGCTCTTATAAATAGATAAAGAAAAATGCTTTTCAAGTTTTGCTCAACTTGGTCATTGGTTTAGTAAAACTTAGCTTCTAGGAAGACTATTAAGGATTTGTTTTCAATTCTAGAAAGAATCAAATTTAAAAATATTCTATTATTTTAAATAATCCTTAAATTTTAGCAGTTAACAGTATTATTCCCTTGGTTATACAAATCCTCCAAATGCTAATTTCCCTTTTATTGGCTTATATAACCCACTCAGCATTTCAGTGTGTTCTCCAGATTAATCTAAATTGGAATAGTTAGAAGGTAAAGCTGTGTGATAAATTTGATGAAGTCAAGGAAGTCTTGATTCATATTGATTTTATACCATTCACTTTTACACCACCTGTTTCAGTAGCTGCCACTCTTTTAAATCCAGATTATAGAAACTACTCCTTGATTTTATTTAGCTTCTTTAGCACAGCTCCAAGGAAAAGTGTTGTCTTGTTCTTATTGGTAGTAATCTGGGAATATAAAAAAGGAAATATTTGAAACTAAAATGTAGTGCAAATCACTCAGTGATTCATCTAACATATGATATATACTTAAAATAAGTTTTTCTGCTGCCGAATATTGTAGAACAAAGAAAGAAGATTTGCCTAAAATGGGATTTCAAAAGATACAAAATTATGTGGTTCATACCTTTTAACAGTAACAAAACCTATAATTGAGAAAATATATCCCTGAAAATAGACTAAAGAATTTTTCTAGCATGCTTGTGATCAGGGCCACTGAAATGAAATATAGAATTTCAAACATGTGATATTTTCCAGTTTTAATTAAATTGACCTTAACAGTGCCAATATGTCTCTATCTTTAAATTAAGCAGAATTTAATATGTATGTCTCTACAGTAATGACCTCTTATGAGTAATGCTTAAAACTTCTCATCTGCATCCTATGACTTACATGGCTTTATCTTTAGAGACACATTCTACTTCATTTGATTCATTTTCTCCCCTTTCTCAACTCTTATTCACCAAAAATCAAAAGTTTGGAGTCTCAGTGGTTATAGAAAAAATATATTAATGTAAATGAATGAGGATATCTCTTATGATCTTATTCTGACATTTCTCTCATCACCTTTCATTTAAAAATCACATTTGGGACTATCCTGGTGGTCAGTGGCTAAGACTCTGTACTTCCAATGCAGGGGACCTAAGTTCAATCCCTGGTCAGGGTACTAGATCCCATATGCAGCAACTCTAGATCCCGAGTGGTGCAACTAAGACCCAGCACAGCCAAATAAAGAAGTAAAATAAATAAATATATTTAAAATGCATCCATTTAAATCCATAGCTTGAACCAGGATCTCAGAGTGAGTGATTCTGCTTCCACAAAACCCGCTGAAAACATTTGCCGGTGGTGATTGACTTCTCTACTCCTCTTGGCACCTGAGTGTTCTCGAGCTTTACTACTCTAAGAGAGTAATAAACATTAGTGATCAAATCATAGTGTCTTCTTTTACCCGCTGCAAAGTCTCTCCTATTTCTCTTTAGGAGTCCCTGCAGATTGTCATATGCAGTTTTGGACAAGTTTACTCATGGTCATCGATGCAGCTAGGACCCTCCCACCAAACTACCTCACCACCTCTGGTGCCAGTGCCAGCTTCTCCTTGAGAAGCCCAGCCATCTGGGCCCAGGCACTCCTGTTCAGACCTCAGGGAGCACCACTGGCACTGTGGCTTCAAGGGTTTGTGACAGAGTAGTGGGGAAATTGGAACTCTAGTCAATCCATTTGCAGCTTATGCACCAAAAATCTATGTTGCTTCCTAGATATTTAGACATCCATGGATTCAGCTCCTTTTTTTTTTTTTAATTTAGTTTTTATTTTATGTTGGAGTACAATTGATTTACAATGTTTTGTTAGTTTCAGGTGTACAGCAAAGTGATTCAGTTATACATAAACATATATCCATTCTTTTCAAAATTCTTTTCTCACATAGGTTATTACAGCATATTGAGTAGAGTTCCCGGTGCTATACAGTAGGGCCTGGTTGACTAAGGAGTGGGTTGTCATTTCCTTCTCCAGGGGATCTTCCCAATCCAGGGGATTGAACCCTTATCTCCAGCACTGCAGGTGGATCCTTTACTGACTGAACCACCAGGGAGGCCCAGATTCCACCATAATCTGATCCTATCAGATTCGGGCTTCCTTTAAGAATTGGCCTTTGGGATTTATACTAATACTAGAAGGGCTCATTCTGATTCTTTTTAGTGAACTATATGGACTAAGGTATAGCCTATTGCTCTTATTCTTTACTCCCCAAATCTCCATTGTTTTGGGAGTTCTCTTAGGCTTGAACTTCACCACACTCTTTGTCAAATAAAGGCATTTTCCATGGGAGATCTCAGAGTTCTCTTCTATTATGGACTTCCTATTCCCCTGGGAAAAAATTCTGAATCTTTGTCTAGAGCTTGGGGAGGGAACAATGGCCCCATTCTCTTGGAATAATACCTCTGTTCTAGAGTACAGTGGTAAATTGAAACAATAGCTATTAATATTTTTCCTGTTTGCTTGCCTCTCACAGAATAGAAGATTACCCCATGGGAAAACAGAAATGAGAATGAGCAGACCCCCAATATTCTCAGCCTGCCATTCCTGGGGATATATCTCAGCCTTATGAATGGCAGGTATGCAGTGGAAGGAAACCCCTATTTTTTGGCAATACTTACTGAGAATTTAGCCTCTGCAAATGGGAATTTAGGGGGATGAGAAATCCCTGATACTCCTGGGGGCTGAGAAATGGAGTATTTCCTGCCATGTCAATAAACAAGGAGGTCACAAACATTAGCAATTCTAGCCCTCCATATGTGAATTTCTGAGCCCAGTGGGTGCTCAGAACAAAACAGCACCTAAGGCGGCTATAGGCTGCCACCACTCCCAACTGTGAGCCAGGAACTAAGGATGTGAAAAATCAAATCTCAGGATGCTGGCCCCAGATAGCTGAGAGGCATATAAAAGTAATTAATTCAGTAAGCATCTTCCCATACATAGAAAAGTGGTAAATTCCTTAACTTGAGATATGTGTTTGTCTTTAACAATAGTTTTTGATGTTCATACTATCTTTTTGCCAACTTCTATATAATCTGACTCTTCCTTCCACCTCCTCAGGTTACTTAAAATGCTGTCTCTCAGGTTTGAAGTCCTAAAAATTCCCACCATATAAAATATGACTCATGAACAACTTTTTGAAAAGTTCAGACTTGAAGAAAGTAGGGAAAACCACTAGGCCATTCAGGTATGACCTAAATCAAATCTCTTATGATTATACAGTGGAAGTGACAAATATATTCAAGGAATTCGATCTGATAGAGTGCCTGAAGAACTATGGGTGAAGGTTTGCAACACTGTAAAGGAGTCAGTGATCAAAAACATCCCCAAGAAAAAGACATACAAAAAGGCAAAATGGTTTGTCTGAGGAGGCCTTACAAATAGCTGAGAAAAGAAAAGAAACAAAAGGCAAAGGAGGAAAGGAAAAATATATTCATCTGAATGCAGAGTTCCAAAGAACAGCAAGAAGGGATACAAAAGCTGTCTTAAGAGAACAATGCAAAGAAATAGAGGAAAACAGTAGAATAGGAAAGACTAGAGATCTCTTCAAGAAAATTAGATACCAAGGGAACATTTCATGCAAAGATGGGCACAATAAAGGACAGAAATGATATGGACCTAACAGAAGCAGAAGTTATTAAGAACAGGTAGAAAGAACACACAGGAGAACTATACAAAAAAGATCGTAATGACCCAGATAAACATGATGGTTTGATCATTCACCTAGAGCCAGACATCCTGGTGTGCGTAGTCAAGTGGGCCTTAGGAAATATCACTATGAACAAAACTAGTGGGGGTGATGAAATTCCAGTTGAGCTATTTCAAATCCTGAAAGATGACGCTGTGAAAGCACTGCACCCAATATGCCAGTAATTTTGGAAAACTCATCAGAAGCCACAGGACTGGAAAAGTTCAGTTTTCATTCCAATCCCAATGAAGGACAATGCCAAAGAATGTTCAAACTATCACAAAATTGCACTTATTTCACATGCTAGTAAGGTAATGCTCAAAATACTTCAAGCTAGGCTTCAACAGTCCTGGAGTAGGGCATGGCAACCCACTCCAGTACTCTTGCCTGGAGAATCCCCATGGACAGAGGAACCTGGTGGGCTACAGCACATGAGGTCACAAAGGGTTGGACAAACTGAGAAACTAAGCACAACACAGCACAAGCTTCAACAGTATGTGAACTGAGAACTTACAGATGTTCAAGCCGGATTTAGAAAAGTCAGAGGAACCAGAGATCAAATAGTAAACATCCACTGAATCACAGAAAAAGGAAGAGAATTCTAGGAAAAAAAAAACATCTCCTTCTGCTTCACCAACTATGCTAAAACCTGTGACTTTATGGATCACAACAAACTGTGGGAAATTCTTAAAGACATGGGAATACCAAACCACCTTTCCTGCCTCCTGAGAAACATGTATGCAAGCCAAGAAAAAACAGGTAGAACCAGACATGGAACAACTGACTGGTTCAAAATTGGGAAAGGAGTATGTCAAGGTTTTACATTGTCACTCTGCTTATTTAACTTATTTGCAGAGTACATGATGAAAGTTGCTGGGCTGGATGAAACACAAGCTGGAATCAAGAATGCTGAGAGAAATATCAATAACCTCAGATATGCAGATGACACCACTCTAATGTCAGAAAGTGAAGGGGAACTAATGTGCCTCTTGATGAAAGTGAAAGAGGAGAGTGAAAAACCTGGCTTAAAACTCAACATTCAAAAACAAAGATCATGGCATCCAGTCCCATCATTTCATGGCAAATAGATGGGGAAACAATGGAAGCAATGACAGACTTTCTTTTCTTGGCCTCCAAAATCACTGAGAATGGTGACAGCAACCATGAAATTGAAAGCTGCTTGTTTCTTAGAAGAAAAGCTATGACAAACCTACACAACATATTAAAAAGCAGAGACATTATTTTCCCAACAAAGGTCCGTCTTGTCACAACTATTGTTTTTCCAGGAGTCACGCATGGATATGAGAGCTGGACAATAGAAAAGGCTGAGCACTGAAGAATTGATGTTCGAACTCTATTGCTGGAGAAGACTCTTGGGAGTCCCTTGGACTGCAAGGAAATCAAACCAGTCAATCCTAAAGGAAATCAACCCTGAATATTTATTGAAAGGACTGATGCTAAAGCCGAAGTTCCAATACTTGGACCACCTGATGGGAAATGCTGAGTCTTTACAAAAATCCCTGATGTGGGGAAAAATTGAAGGCAGGAGGAGAAAGGGATGACAGTGAACAAGTTGGTTGGATGGTATCGGCAACTCAATGAACATGAGTTTCAATAAACTCCAGTAGATAGTGAAGGACAGGGAAAACTTTCATGCTGCCACAGGGTGGCAAAGTATTGGACACAACTGAGAGACTGAACAACAATAACAAACAGTTAAAGTCAACATTTATCCATGTTATCCATCCATTATCCAAGAAATGAGAGGAGAAAGAGCCTTATTTCCTTGGCCACACCTGCTGCATAAGTGATGAGTGAGAGGGGAGAGGTTATTGCTCAAGTGCCACAGACTCTTGCTGCTCTTAATGAGATTAACAGAATTTTTTGAATAACTAAATATTCTTTTTGCTATATGCCCTTAAGACAATTTAGAGACCTTAACCACTTAGGGGTGTTTTATGACATAGAACCCCTCAAGGTACATAGAAATCTTCATATTGTTATTTTGGCTCAAAGAGTTTTGATTTACCAAGTTGGATGTAAAATGTAACCATAAGATCAAATATAACAAATATGGTTTGTAGAAGAATAATTTCAGTGTGTGGTGCTTGCTCTTTGTCATATAAAGATTGTTATATAGTTATGTGAATTGAAATAGTGTAAAAAGGATATGAGTGAACATGTAGATGGACTAGAGAGACCTAAAATACATCCATTCATGTATACCATATTGAAAAACTGGCATCCCTTATCAGTAAGAAAAGGTTAGACTGCTCAATCTATGCTGCAGGACAACTGATCTTACAGTAAAAATAGTGACTTTGAATACTTTTGAAAAAAAATCATACTAATTCATTAAATCATGCTTTCATTAAAATGTACGTTAGTTGTTTATAGCGGTCTATGTTCTATGAGTAGTTCCAGAGATACCTTGAGGATGAAGGAAATGAAGGAAGAAGGAGGAAGAGAACATATAAAGCCCGCTCTCACAGAGTTATCTGTTAGTGGGAATTCATAAAATTACTTACTAATTCTTGGGATTTTCGCATTGATTCAGTGGCTAAGACTCCATCTTCCAATGCAGGTGGCATAGGTTCGATACCTGGTAAGGGAACTAAGGTCCCACGTGTCACACTGCTCAACCAAATTTTTAAAAAATTATTTACTAACTTTTAAATGAGAATTACAAAATGTTCAGGTTTCACAGTTATTTGGGGCATTTTAACTAATAACCTGCTTAATCTTGCAGTAATAATAGAATCTGTTTTTCCTGTTCTTGGTTTTGCAAGTTGACTGTATTTTAGGATCCCTCGCATGTAGGTGTGGCCATTTGACTCTGTTATAAACAGTAGATTATGAAGTGTCCCTTTATCATGCCTGGCGTGTAAAATCTTCTCTGCCCCCTTTCCCCCTTTCTGTCTCTTCCCTCTTGTGTATGATAGATGTAGACTGTGAGCATCCCTAGAGGATGCAGACACAAGATGAGAGGAGCACAAGTCTATGTGATCGTATAGTGGAGCTCCTCTGACAGTCTTAACACTCCCCCAGAACTCAAAGAACAGCAAGATGTGTATTTTTATGTTATTAAGTCACTGAAATTTTGAAGTCTGCTTGTTAGATCAACAATTCTAATCCACAGGGTCTGAGTTATTAAGATTTAAGCATATTGTATCAGAAGAGAGTGGGAATTTAGATAGAAACAAAGGAGATATTATCCTTTAGAAAACAATAGGGTTAAGGACAGAATACAAGATTGAGAAATGGCCTATAGACAGGAAAAGAGTGTTCATGTGATCCATTGTATAATTAACTGTCCTGAAACTTAGAAACTTAAATCAATGATAATTTCACTCTATATTCTTATAGCTTAAGATTTTGAAGGTCTGGAATTCAGGGTCCATTTAAAAGTGCAATTCTTCTGTACCATGTGCCACCAAGAGATTGTTGGTAGATGGGTGGGTCCAGACCTTCCAAGGTCACTTCCTTCATGTCATGTGCATTGTTGGAAATCTATCCAGAAGGCTAGATTTAGCTGGGATTATGGATCAAGGGTCAGTATGTGATTTCTTTCTAGTGTCAGGGTAAACTAACTTCTTACAGTGCCCCACACCTCCCTGAAAGAGTGTTGTAAGAGACCTGGTTGAAATCTGCAAGACTTCATGTGATCTGGCGTCAGAAGCTCTAGCTCGAATTTAAGAGCATAAAAATCAGATTTAACCACTCACTGAAAGTGTGGCAAATAATTTTCAGTCGCCTTTCATCGCAGATCGGCTTTTTAAAATAATCTCGAAGGAACTAATTGATAAAAATATGTTTGCTTTTTTGAATTTCTGGGGAAAAAGTATTAATTTCTGTTGATTCTGTAAGGTAAGACTGTGAGATACTATTTTTCAGAATTTGGGGGGAAGACATGTGTTACACATGCTTGTTCAAGTCCTCTTATAAACAAATACCAAGATGGAATTGGATGCGCAAAAGATTTATTCGAGGAAAAACCAATGAAGAGGGGAAAGGACAGAAGTAGTAGCAGTAAGCAGGTAGAGTTTTTAGACCAAATTCAGGTCTGACAACTAATTATTGAAGGAGACAAGAAAGAAGGATGATTGAATAGGAGGAGTTGCAGACTGCAGTACAATTCTGAGAAATTCTCAACGAGGCTTGATGGCAAGTCCCAGAGCAGAGTGCATATTTGAAAACTCCTTTGTCAGACAGAAACAGTGCTCTCTTTTCTCTGCCATGCAAAATCGTTGTCTAGGAGCAGCCCAGGGAGAAATATATCCTGTATGTGAATGCTGTGATGGATTCAAAATTTTGGCAGCTGGGGTCAGTAAACCAATACACTGCTCCCAGTGCATTTCTCTTGAAGGGAGATCTGAGCAACACACATCCATGACTGCTCCATAGGCATGAAAATAGTTGAGAGATTGTGAAAAATTGTTGTTGTGGAGAATGAGAGTTGGCTCAATAAACATAATAATGGATTCTATGATTGATAAAGCTAGGTTTCATGTTCTTCATTTCTGAACACAATAGACTTTCTGGGAATTTCAGTAAAAGTTCAACATCAAACTCTTAATCCTTATTTTTTCCCATCCTTTAGAGCTCTGTCTTTTCTAAATTATTACACCACCCATACAACTGAACTGATACAGAAATTTGAATGATTTTAAAGAACACATTCAGATTATTTTTGAAAAGTACTTTCTAGTTTTATGGGCCAAATTTATTCTACTAAAAATGTTCCTTAAACCAAATGGCCACCAGGTGAGGATATACCTATGAATGAAATTTTCCAGTCAGAAAATGCATATGGTCAAGTTTGTAAGAGCAAGGAAAATACTTTCTAAAATATCATTCTATTTCCCAATCCCAGTGGCACAGTTTAAAACTTCCTATTGATCTACTTGTTTGCTAATACTTAACGTTGTTATTTCTTTTGGCAGTTCTTGGGAATGTAGTGTGTAGTGGAATTTAATTATGTTTTAATATGCATTTTCCTGATTGCTATGAAGAAAAATAATTTTAATAGGATTTTATTGAAAACTTAGGTATTTCCCATTGTACAGCACTTGCAAATTTATCATTTTATCTATCTTTATCTTATTGAATTATAGGAATTCCTTATGTATTCTGGATGTGAGATCTCAGTCAGTTTTATATATTTCAAGTATCTTCTATGGTTTGTGACTTGCATTTTCACATTTTTAATGATAATTTTTAATAATTTAATCATAATAATTATATATTGAACATTATAAATAATAATAAAATTGATGATAAATGATGGAATATGCACAAAAGAGAATGCCATACAGCAAAAAATGAGTAATTAGTGGCTACTTACAAAAATGTATGATTTTAGAAACATACTGTATATAAAAGAAATTATCTATAAAATAATATAGGCTTTATGATTGTATTTATGACAAGTCCCAAGTTAAGCAAAGGTAATCTATGCTGTCAGAAGTTGAGTTTTTGATTGGACAGATGTATGAAAAAGGCTTCCAGGGTTCTGAAAATCTTCTCATATTTGATGTCTGTTGCATTTGCATTATCATGTGCTTTGTTTGTCACTGAGTTATGCAAGTGTGCTCTCTGTACTTATGTTTAAGGCACAGGATGTACACTATGCTTCATCTTTAAGAAAAGGTTAAAAATAGGAAATGTTAATTTCACCAAGAAAATATGACAATTACCAAGAAAAGAAAAGGTATTCTAATGCATGAGGATTTCAAAGGAGTCTCAATGAGGAAAGATACAAAAAAAAACCACAATACATTCAGAGAATTACCACATCAATCTCCAATGTTATTACCCGTGATGTTGCTGTAGGACTGTTTCATTTCCAAAAGAATTTTTTCAGTTACATGTTAAAAAGTGAGATTCAAATTTATCTGAACAACAAAGAAATCTATTGTCTTATAAAAGAAGTCCAGGTTAGGTGAGCTCCAGGACATGCTGAACCCATGTACTATGGACTTCATGTTTGTGTTTCGCTAAAATTCATGTCTTTCCCTAAAATTCATATGTTGAAACACTAATTCCCTAATGTAATGGTATTTGGAGACATAGACATTTGGAGGTGATTAGGACAGGAGATTGGAGCCCTCTTGATGGGATTAGTGTCCTTATAGGAAGAGACATGAGAGAGCTTGTTTCCATTCTCTCTTTCTCCACCTTGGGAAGATATAACAGGAACACAGCTGTCTGCAAGTCAGGAAGAGGGCCCTCACAAGACATACAGCCTTTAAAACCTTGAGAAATAAATGTTTGTTATCAACTAGTCCATGGTATTCTGTTGTGTATGCTGTTGCTTCAGTCGTGATTGATTCTTTGCAACCCTGTGGACTGTAGCTGATCAGGCTCCTCTTGTCCGTGGGATTCTCCAGGCAAGAATACTGGAGTAGGTTTCCTCCAGGGATCTTCCCCACCCAAAAATCTAACCCACATCTTGTGCACTGCAGGCAGATTCTTTACACACTGAGCCGCCTGTGAAGCCTAGTATTCCTTTAGTTCAGATCAGTCACTCAGTCGTGTCCTACTCTTGGTGACCCCATGAATCACAGCACGCCAGGCCTCCCTGTCCATCACCAACTCCCGGAGTTCACTCAGACTCATGTCCATTGAGTCAGTGATGCCATCCAGCCATCTCATCCTCTGTCGTCCCCTTCTCCTCTTGCCCCCAATCCCTCCCAGCATCAGAGTCTTTTCCAATGAGTCAACTCTTCGCATGAGGTGGCCAAAGTACTGGAGTTTCAGCTTTAGCATCATTCCTTCCAAAGAAATCCCAGAGCTGATCTCCTTCAGAATGAACTGGTTGGATCTCCTTGCAGTCCAAGGAACTCTCAAGAGCCTTCTCCAACACCACAGTTCAAAAGCATCAATGCTTCAGTGCTCAGCCTTCTTCAGAGTCCAACTCTCACATCCATACATGACCACAGGAAAAACCATAGCTTTGAATAGACGGACCTTTGTTGGCAAAGTAATGTCTCTGCTTTTGAATATGCTATCTAGGTTGGTCATAACTTTCCTTCCAAGGAGCAAGCGTCTTTTAATTTTATGGCTGCAGTCACCATCTGTAGTGATTTTGGAGCACAGAAAAATAAAGTCTGACACTGTTTCCACTGTTTCCCCATCTGTTTCCCATGAAGTGATGGGACCAGATGCTATGATCTAGTTTTCTGAATGTTGAACTTTAAGCCAACTTTTTCACTCTCCACTTTCACCTTCATCAAGAGGCTTTTTAGTTTCTCTTCACTTTCTGCCATAAGGGTGGTGTCATCTGCATATCTCAGGTTATTGATATTTCTCCCGGCAATCTTGATTCCAGCTTGTGTTTTTTCCAGTCCAGCGTTTCTCATGATGTACTCTGCATATAAGTTAAATATACAGATTTCTCAAGAGGCAGATCAGGTGGTCTGGTATTCCCATCTCTTTCAGAATTTTCCACCATTTATTGTCATCCACACAGTCAAAGGCTTTGGCATAGTCAATAAAGCAGAAATAGATCTTTTTCTGGAACTCTCTTGCTTTTTCCATGATCCAGCAGATGTTGGTCATTTGATCTCTGGTTCCTCTGCCTTTTCTAAAACCAACTTGAACATCAGGAAGTTCACGGTTCACATATGCTGAAGCCTGGCTTGGAGAATTTTAAGCATTACTTTACTAATGTGTGAGATGAGTGCAATTGTGCAGTAGTTTGAGCATTCTTTGGCACTGCCTTTCTTGGGGATTGGAATGAAAACTGACCTTTTCCAGTCCTGTGGCCACTGCTGAGTTTTCCAAATTTGCTGGCATATTGAGTGCAGCACTTTCACAGCATCATCTTTTAGGACCTGGAACAGCTCAACTGGAATTCCATCACCTCCACTAGCTCTGTTCGTAATGATGCTTTTTAAGGTCCACTTGACTTCACATTCCAGGATGTCTGACTCTAGGTCAGTGATCACACCATTGTGATTATCTGGGTCATGAAGATCTTTTTTGTACAGTTTCTCTGTATTCTTGCCATCTCTTCTTAATATCTTCTGCTTCTGTTAGGTCCATACCATTTCTGTCCTTTATTAAGCCCATCTTTGCATGAAAGTTTCCTTTGGTATCTCTGATTTTCTTGAAGAGATATCTAATCTTTCCTATTCTGTTGTTTTCCTCTATTTCTTTGCATTGATCGCTGAAGAAGGCTTTCTTATCTCCTCTTGCTATTCTTTGGAACTCTGCATTCAGATGTTTATATCTTTCCTTTTCTCCTTTGCTTTTTGCTTCTCTTCTTTTCACAGCTATTTGTAAGGCCTCCCCAGACAGCCATTTTGCTTTTTTGCATTTCTTTTCCATGGGGATCCTCTTGATCCCTGTCTCCTGTTGATGTCACGAACCTCATTCCATAGCTCATCAGGCACTCTATCTATCAGATCTAGGCCCTTAAATCTATTTCTCACTCCCACTGTATAATTATAAGGGATTTGATTTAGGTCATATCTGAATGGTCTAGTGGTTTTCCCTACTTTCTTCAATTTAAGTCTGAATTTGGCAATAAGGAGTTCATGGTCTGAGCCACAGTCAGCTCCTGGTCTTGTTTTTGCTGACTGTATAGAGCTTCTCCATCTTTGGCTGCAAAGAATATAATCAATCTGATTTTGGTGTTGACCATCTGGTGATGTCCATGTGTAGAGTTTTCTCTTGTGTTGTTGGAAGAGGGTGTTTGCTATGACCAGTGCATTTTCTTGGCAAAACTCTATTAGTCTTTGCTCTGCTTCATTCCATATTCCAAGGCCAATTTTGCCTGTTACTCCAGGTGTTTCTTGACTTTCTACTTTTGCATTCCAGTCCCCTATAGTGAAAAGGACATCTTTTTTGGATGTTAGTTCTAAAAGGTCTTGTAGGTCTTCAGAGAACCATTCAACTTCAGCTTCTTCAGCGTTACTGGTTGGGGCATAGACTTGGATTACTGTGATATTGAATGGTTTGCCTTGGAAACGATCAGAGATCATTCTGTTGTTTTTGAGATTGCATCCAAGTACTGCATTTTGGACTCTTTTGTTGATCATGATGGCTACTCCATTTCTTCTGAGGGATTCCTACCCACAGTAGTAGATATAATGGTCATCTGAGTTAAATTCACCCATTCCAGTCCATTTCAGTTCGCTGATTCCTAGAATGTCAATGTTCACTCTTGCCATCTCTTGTTTGACCACTTTCAATTTGCCTTGATTCATGAACCTAACATTCCAGGTTCCTATGCAATATTGCTCTTTACAGCATTGGACCTTGCTTCTATCACCAGTCACATCCACAGCTGGGTATTGTTTTAGCTTTGGCTCCATCCCTTCATTCTTTCTGGAGTTATTTCTCCACTGATCTCCAGTAGCATATTGGGCCCCTACTGACCTGGGGAGTTCCTCTTTCAGTATCCTATCATTTTGCCTTTTCATACTGTTCATGGGGTTCTCAAGGCAAGAATACTGAAGTGGTTTGCCATTCCCTTCTCCAGTGGACCACATTCTGTATTGTGTATTGCTCTAATATTCCTTGGAGCAGCCCAAACTTACTGAGACATCATGGTTCAATAATGGCTTCAGGGACCCAGATTTTCACAATCATTTTGCTTTGGTAGTTTATGTTATATTATCCTAGTCTGGTTCATTTGTGTCCAAATATCTCATTTTTGTCCCTGTAAGCCAAAGTTTTAAAAGGGAGTCTCCATAATGAATAAGAGCAAGGAAACATTTCCTAGAAGCCCTCCAGAAGTTTTCCTTTGTTCTCATTAGCCAAAATTGTGACCCTTAGAAGCATTTAAACCAATCACTGAAAAAGGGAATAGGACCATTATGATTGAGTTAAATCAATCAAAACCTATTCTTGGACTTGAAGTAGGTATGTCTAATGTGCATTGTAAGGCCAAAGGAGGCAAGAAACAGGGTTTCATTTAGAAAAAGACAGAGGTTTAAAAAAGAAAAGATAAAAAATAGGTGGATGAAAAGTAGAAGGAAGGAAGGGAAAAGTAGGGGGAAAGTAAGATAATAGATACAGTACATTATATATTGTAAATTTCACATTCCAAGAAGAAGACAGACATTTTTAAAAAGAGAAAGATAGAGTAAATGCACCAATTGTATTTCTTACATTTGCTAAATTGGGACAATAAATGTCATTATCAGACAGATTGTATGTAGATTATATCAAGGTATACTATGATATTGTAAAATATCTTCCACAGATCTTCATCATGTTTTTTTAGTTTGCATCTGCCTTATATGTACTGTGTTTTATTTTCCCTTTGAAAGATGACTCTATTTCCTAGCTATATTTTATTTATAAAATTTAAAATTCACTTGGAATATATTAAGTCACTATCTTGTTTTCTTTAAAATATTGGCTCTATTATCAACCATTACACAGATTTATGGCTGTTTTACTTTTTCAAAGTAAATATATTCTCATTTTTCACAGGGTGACAGGCAAATATTTTAAAGTTTCCATTATTTAGTGTCAGGAAATAAAATTACAGTATACTTTATTATAAAACATAATATCAATGTCACTCAAATGTATCATAATTTTAACATACATCTTATTGTAATTTTCCTGGTTTATATAAATTTAACTCTTCGAAAATATAAACCAAAGGAATCAGTTGAGGATTTTTAAGCATCAATAATGTAAAACCATGTAATGAAACAATACTTAATAATGTAATAAATAGCAAAAGGAATGTAGTAAATTTAGAAAAACATCAAACATTCTTAATAGTAAAAAAATTGATGACTAAGAATTCTGTTATATATTAGTATTTTTTTCAACAGAATTATTATGCATTGCTTTTCTAATTGGTATCTAGAATATATGAAGCACAGGGAGTACAAAAATTAAAAGGAAATTAATTATACTCTAAAGGAGCCTTATCTAACAGAAGAGCCAGCTGACCCCACCGCAGTACCGCAAAACACAGACATTATTTAAGGGGAGCAAAGGCAGCACACAAAGAGGAGGCATTTAATTCTATTTTGAAGCTTAGGAAAAAGTTTTGACAGAGTTCATGTCTATTATGTTATCTCATGAGGTAAGATTTTATAGGTATAGATAATAAATAGTGTAAATATCTTAAAGATGTAAAAGTTTATTTTCCTATTGCAACTACTTTTTTCATTATTTAAAATAACCCGTACTGCATTGCAAAAGTACCTGAAATTCCTTTTAGTTAATACACATGCACATGTGTATTTTGATATCAGAGTTAAAAGTGTTTAAAAATTACTTTCAAATTTTCCTAACATTGGCCAAAGATCCATAATTTGATCATTTATGTAAAATAGTTATATGTAACCTGCTTTATGACTTAATAAAATCATAGAGAAAAGTATATGGCTTTTTTATATTGTATTTTATGCAGTAATATAACAAGTAAATTAAACTAGCATTACTCATAATGAGATTACAAAGCAACTTAGTTTTGACTTCCATGTATCTTTTTTTTAAATTTACATAAATATGAAAATTCTTTACATTGCAAACATTTTATTATTTTTTTAATTTAATTTTATTTTTTAACTTTACAATATTGTATTGGTTTTGCCATATATCAAAACGAATCTGAACAGGTATACATGTGTTCCCCATCTTGAACCCTCCTCCTTCCTCCCTCCCCAGACCATCCCTCTGGGTCGTCCCATGTATCTTTAAAACACATTGAGTAGAATTATTTTCCCAGTGCCTTTCATGAAAACTCGGGTGGTATTAGGATTTTTGCGGTCACATGTCATGTTTTTACATTATAAATAAAGGCATCATCTCATTTTACAAATTAAATTGTCTGACACCATTATATAATGAAAGCTTTGAAAGTGATTTTAAGTATATCTGCTTTCCACAGATAGGTACTGAAGGAAGGAATTATTTCATCAACAAAGGTCTCCTCTTAACTTCTGGCTTCTTCTTTCTTTACTTGTTTTTCTTCTTTAGCTTGTTAACTGTAGATTCTGAGAAAGGAGAGGGAAGGGAGAAATGAAAGAGGGACCAGGAAAATTATTACCTGCACTGATGTTTAATTGCTACCCTAAGCTTTATTTTTAATTTACTTGCTTTTTAAAGGCATTCTGAAGCTCTGACATTCTCATATTTATTTTATAGCAGACCATCTTACTGAAATCTCTTACACATCTAACAGTGTAAACAAAAATTCTCTTGGTCATTCCAAATTGGTGATAACATTCAGTTCACTTCAATTCAGATTAGTGGCTCAGTCTTATCCAACTCTTTATGATCTCATGGACTGCAGTACGACAGGCTGCCCTGACCATGACCAACTCCTGGAGCCTACTCAAATTCATGTCTGTCCAGTCGGTGATGCCATCCAACCATCTCACCTTCTGTCATCAACTTCTCCTCTTGGCTTCAATCTTTGCCAGGCTCAGGGTCTTTTCAAAGGAGTAAATACTTCGCATCAGGTAGCCAAAATGCCAGAGCTTCAGCTTCAGCATCAGTCCTTCCAATGAATATTCAGGACTGATTTTATTTAGGATGGGTTTGTTGGATCTCTTTGCAGTCCAAGTTACTCTCAAGAGTCTTCTCCAACACCACAGTTCAAAAGCATCAACTCTTTGGTACTCAGCTTTCTTTATAGTCCAACTCTTACATCCATACATGACTACTGGAAAAACCAAAGCCTTGACTAGACGGACCTTTGTTGGCAAAGTACTATCTCTGCTTTTTAATTTGCTGTCTAGGTTGGTCATAGTTTTTTCCCAAGAGCAAGCATTTTTTAATTTCCTGGTTGGTGTCACCATCTGCAATGATTTTGGAGCCCCCCAAAAGAAAGTCTGTCTCTGTTTCCATTCTTTCCCCATCTATTTTCCATGAAATGATGGGACCAGATACCATGATCTTAGTTTTCTGAATGTTAAGTTTTAAGCCAGTTTTTTCACTCTCCTTTTTCACTTTCATCAAGAGGCTCTTTCGTTCTTCTTGGCTTTCTGCCATAAGGGTGGTGTCATCTGTGTATCTGTGGTTATTGATATTTATCCCAGCATTCTTGATTCCAGCTTCTACTTCATCCAGGCCAGCATATCACATGATGTACTCTGCATACAAGTTAAATAAGCAGGGTGACAATATACAGCTTTGATGTCCTCCTTTCCAATTTGGAGCCAGTCTATTTTTCCATGTCCAGTTTTAACTGTTACTCCTTGACCTGCATACAGATGTCTCAGGAGACAGGTTAGGTGGTCTGTATGCTGATCTCTTTAAGAATTTTCCACAGTTTGTTGTGATCCACACAGTCAAAGGCTTTGGTACAGTCAATAAAGCAGAAGGAAATATTTTTCTGGAACTTTCTTGCTTTTTTATGACCCAACTGATGTTGACAATTTGATCTCTATTCCTCTACCTTTTCTAAATCCAGCTTGAACATCTGGAAGTTCATGGATCACATAGTTTTGAAGCCTGGCTTGGAGAATTTGAGCATTACTTTACTAGCATGTGAGATGAGTGACATTGTGTAGTAGTTTGGACATTAATTGGCATTGCCTTTCTTTGGGATTGGAATGAAAACTGACCTTTTCCAGTCCTGTGGCCTCTGCTGAGTTTTCCAAATTTGCTGGCATATTGAGTGCAGCACTTTCACAGCATCATCTTTTAGGATTTGAAATAGCTCAACTGGAATCCCATCACCTCTACTAGCTTTGTTCATAGTAATGATTCCTAAGGCCCACTTGACTTCACATTCCAGGATGTCTGGCTCTAGGTGAGTGATCATACCACCATGGTTATCTGGGTCATGAAGATTTTTTTTTTGTACAGTTCTTCTGTGTATTGTTGTCACTTCTTAATATTTTCTGCTTCTGTTATGTCCATACCATTTCTGTCCTTTATTGAGGCCATCTTTGCATGAAATGTTCCCTTGGTATCTCTAATTTTCTTGAAGAGATCTCTAGTCTTTTCCATTCTGTTGTTTTCATCTATTTCTTTGCATTGATCACCGGGGAAGGCTTTCTTATCTCTCCTTGCTATTCTTTGGAATTCTCCTTTCAAATGGGTATATCTTTCCCTTTCTCCTTTACCTTTAGCTTCTCTTCTCTTCATGGTTATTTGTAAGGCCTCCTCAGACAACCATTTTGCCTTGTTGTATTTCTTTTTCTTGGGGATGATCTTGATCACTGCCTCCTGTGTATCTCACGAACCTCCTTCCATAGTTCTTCAGGCACTCCGTCTGTCAAATTTAATCCCTTAAACCTATTTTTTACTTTCACTGTATAATCATAAGGGATTTAAGTCATACCTGAATGGTCTAGTGGTTTTCCCTACTTTCTTCAATTTAAGTCTCAATTTGGCAACAAGGAGTTCATGATCTGAGCCACAGTCAGCTCCTGGTCTTGTTTTTGCTGACTATATAGAGCTTCTCCATCTTTGGCTGCAAAGCATATAATCAATCTGATTTCAGTATTGACCATCTGGTGATGTCCACGTGTAGAGTCTCTTCTTATATTGTTGGAAGAGTGTTTTAGCTATGACCAGTGCATTCTCTTTGTAAAACTCTATTAGCCTTTGCCCTGCTTCATTTTTTATTCAAAGGCTAAATTTCCCATTACTCCAGATATCTCTTCACTTCCTACATTTGCATTCCAGGCCGCCATAATGAAAAGGACATTTTTTTGGCGGGAGGTGGGTGTTAGTTCTAGAAAGTCTTGTAGGTCTTCATAGAACTATTCAACTTCAGCTTCTTCAGCATTACTGGTCAGGGCATAGACTTAGGTTACTGTGATATTGACTGGTTTGCCTTGGAAGCAAACAGAGTTCATTCGGTCATTTTTGAGATAGCATCCGAGGACTGCATTTTGGGCTCCTTTGTTGACTATGAGGGCTACTCCATTTCTTCTAAGGGTTCTTGCCCACAGTAGTAGATATAATAGTCATCTGAGTTAATTCACCCAGTCCAGTCCATTTTAGTTAGCTGATTTCTAAAATGTCGATTTTACGTTGCCATCTCTTATTTGACCACTTCCAATTTGCGTTGATTCATGGACCTAACATTCCAAGTTCCTATGTGATATTGTTCTTTACAGCATCAGATTTTACTTCCATCACCAGGCACATCCACAACTGGGTGTTGTTTTTGCCTTGGCTCCCTCTCTTCATTCTTTCTGTAGTTATTTCTCCACTCTTCTCCAGTAGCATATTGAGCACCTGCGGGACTGGTGAGATCATCTTTCAGTGTCCTCTTTTTGCCTTTTCACACTGTTCATGTGGTTCTCAAGGCAAGAATACTTAAATGCTTTTCCATTCCCTTCTCCAGTGGACCACATTTTCTCAGAGCTATAACATCAGTATAAATATATCTGTTAAGTCTCTTCCATTCTATTTACACATCTTTTTTTTTTTTAATGTGTTATGTAAGACCAGCAGGCAAACATTGAATATTACAGATATTTAACATCCATGTTTTGTTCTTGACAGTCTTATAAATGTTTCCAGCATTTTATTATTTGGTATAATGGTTGGTATTATTTGGTATAAAGTGTTCCATAGATTTTTGAATATATTTTTAATCTCTTCTCAGATTATATAAAAATATAAACATAATAGATATACAACTTTTGAAATATTATATCATGATTTGTCTTTTTTTATTAGTATGAGAGCTTATCAGGAAAAATGGAATTAAGAAAGAAAAGGAGGGCACCAAAGGTGGTCCCATAAAACTGGAGGGGCAGTAAAGCTTGTCTCTCTGTACCCACAGATGGGGAGTGGGTGTAGAAGGAAGATAACAGTAGGACAGTGATTAACATACCAGGTTTTGATTTCTTGTATCCACCCCTTCAAACTGATCACTGAGAAAGTGTTGCTTTCAGAACTCCTGAATACCAAGGGATATGGGGAGCAAGGATAATTTAGGAGATTGGGACTGACATATACACACTGTTATATATAAAATTGGTAACTAATGATCTACTTTATAGTGCAGGAAACTCTACTCAGTATTCTATAATGACCTATAAAGGAAAAGAATCTAAAAATGAATGAATATATGTATATGTATAACTGGCTCACTTGCTGTACATCTAAAATAATGCAGCACTGTAAATCAACTATACTCCAATACAAATTAAAAATAAAAACTCCTGTAAGTTGAAAAATATTGTAGAATCCAACAGCAAACACTGCCCCTAGTGTGAGGGGATTCATTTCTGTCCCTAATGAAAAAATGTGCAAGCTCTGAAAGGGACTGTGGACACCCCCAAGAACTAATCAGAGAGAAGAGGATGCAGAAAGCAAGTGAAAAAAGCCAAAGCATTCACTCAGATACTATATCCCAATATAACTCAAAATTCCCAGTGGAAGCTATGAATATCACACTTGAGAGCTGCCAACCCAGATAACAGTCCAGATGGGAACTGTAGTAGATAGTGAATTTGTAAGACACCATCTGGATCCAAGCACAGATCTTCTCTGCTTTCATAAAGAGAGAGTGGACATCTTCATATCCCAGCTGCTCTTTGAAGAGAAGAAAGAAGTGGTATTCTGAAAGCATTTAACTTAGGAGAGAGAGTCTCTAAAAAGACTTTCAAATCCAGCAACCAGTAGGAATCTAAACCTTGGATATTAAATATATTGACTGCCTTAAAAAAAAAAAAAAAAGGTCATTAAATTTGAAAAGACCAACTTATTATTTATTTGAAAGTGTAAGTTTTCAGATTATTCAGCTAGGTAAAAATTGTCCTTTATACATTTGAATATAGTTTGAATAAAACTGTGATGAAGATTATTAAGAATAATACCTGCTTATTTATTTATCAGAAAATATGTTTAGTCTTATAATATGTATCTTCTACATCTTTTGAGAAGATTAATTTTTCAGTTTTCATCTGTTAATGTAAAATGATGGTTCCTCAATTTTTTTGACTTGTGAATCCTTTATAATTTTAAAAGTTATTGAGCATTTAATAGACTTGTTTATATGGGTTATTTCTATTAATATTTACCACATTCCAAATTGAAACTAAGAAAAAATTTAAGTATTTATTAATTCACTTACAATAGCAGTAATACATCCATTACATGTTAATATATTTTTAAATAACTGTATTTTGAGATGGTTAAGTGAGTGAAGTCGCTCAGTCGTGTCTGACTCTTTGTGACCCCATGGACTGCAGCCTACCAGGCTCCACCCTCCATGGGTTTCTCCAGGCAAGAGTACTGGAGTGGGGTGCCATTTCCTTCTCCAGGGGACCAACCCGACCCAAGGATCGAAGCCGGGTCTCCCGCATTCCAGGCAGATTCTTTAACCTCTGAGCCACCAGGGAAGCCCAATAACTGTATTTTGAGATGGTAATATACATATAAAAAAGATGCTCAGCATCATTAATATCAGGGGAATGCAAGTCAAAACCACAGTGAAGTATCTCACATCTGTCAGGATGGTTATTTTTAAGACAACAAGAAACAACTGCTGGTTAGGATTTGGAGCAAAGGGAACCCTGTAGGTGGGAATGGAAATTTGTACATCCACTATGAGCTACCCCACGTCCGAGGTCAGGGGCGGCAGCTGGGAAGAGCTACCCCCGCCCAAGGCCAGGGGCGGCGGCCTGGAGGAACGACCCCACATCCAAGGAGCGGTGGCTGCGCAGGCGCCGGAGGGCCTAGAGGAGCTATTCCACGTTCAAGGTCAGGAGGGGTGGTGGTGAAGAGATACCCCTAGTCCAAGGTAAGGAGCAGCCGTGAAGAGATACCCGACGTCCAAGGTAAGAGAAACCCAAGTAAGACGGTAGGTGTTGCAAGAGGGCATCAGAGGGCAGACACACTGAAACCATACTCACAGAAAACTAGTCAATCTAATCACACAAGGACCACAGCCTTGCCTAACTCAGTGAAACTAAGCCATGCCCTGTGGGGCCACCCAAGATGGGCGGGCATGGTGGAGAGGTCTGACACAATGTGGTCCACTGGAGAAAGGAATGGCAAACCACTTCATTATTCTTGCCTTGAGAACCCCATGAACAGTATGAAAAGGCAAAATGATAGGATACTGAAAGAGGAACTCCCCAGGTCAGTAGGTGCCCAATATGCTACTGGAGATCAGTGGAGAAATAACTCCAGAAAGAATGAAGGGATGGAGCCAAAGCTAAAACAATACCCAGCTGTGGATGTGACTGGTGATAGAAGCAAGGTCCAATGCTGTAAAGAGCAATATTGCATAGGAACCTGGAATGTCAGGTCCATGAATCAAGGCAACTTGGAAGTGGTCAAACAAGAGATGGCAAGAGTGAATGTCGACATTCTAGGAATCAGCGAACTCAAATGGACTGGAATGGGTGAATTTAACTCAGATAACCATTATATCTACTACTGCGGGCAGGAATCCCTTGGGAGAAATGGAGTAGCCATCATGGTCAACAAAAGAGTCTGAAATGCAGTACTTGGATGCAATCTCAAAAATGACAGAATGAACTCTATTCGTTTCCAAGGCAAACCATTCAATATCTCAGTAATCCAAGTCTATGCCTCAACCAGTAATGCTGGAGAAGCTGAAGTTGAATGGTTCTATGAAGACCTACAAGACCTTTTAGAACTAACACCCAAAAAAGATGTCCTTTTCATTACAGGGGACTGGGATGCAAAAGTAGGAAGTCAAGAAACATCTGGAGTTACAGGCAAATTTGGCCTTGGAATATGGAATGAAGCAGGGCAAAGACTAATAGAGTTTTGTCAAGCAAATGCACTGGTCATAGCAAGCACCCTCTTCCAACAACACAAGATAAGACTCTACACATGGACATCACCAGATGGTCAACACCGAAACCAGATTGATTATATTCTTTGCAGCCAAAGATGGAGAAGCTCTATACAGTCAAGAAAAACAAGACCAGGAGCTGACTGTGGCTCATATCATGCACTCCTTGTTGCCAAATTCAGACTTAAATTGAAGAAAGTAGGGAAAACCACTAGACCATTCAGATATGACCTAAATCAATTCCCTTATGATTATACAGTGGAAGTTAGAAAAAGATTTAAGGGACAAGATCTGATAGAGTGCCTGATGAACTATGGACTGAGGTTCATGACATTGTACAGGAGACAGGGATCAAGACCATCCCAATGGAAAAGAAATGCAAAAAGGCAAAATGGCTGTATGAGGAAGCCTTACAAATAGCTGTGAAAAGAAGAGAAGTGAAAAGCAAAGGAGAAAAGGAAAGATACAAGTATCTGAATGCAGAGTTACAAAGAATAGCAAGAAGAGATAAGAAAGCCTTCCTCAGCAATCAATGCAAAGAAATAGAGGAAAACAACAGAATAGGAAAGACTAGAGAACACTTCAAGAAAATTAGCCATACCAAGGGAAAAATTCATGCAAAGATGGGCACAATAAAGGACAGAAACGGTATGGACCTGACAGAAGCAGAAGACATTAAGAAGAGGTGGCAAGAATACACAGAAGAACTGTACAAAAAAGATCTTCATGATCAAGATAATCATGATGACGTGATCACTCACCTAGAGCCAGACATCATGGATGTGAAGTCAAGTGGGCCTTAGAAAGCATCACTACGAACAAAGCTAGTGGAAGTGATGGAATTCCAGTTGAGCTATCTCAAATCCTGAAATATGATGCTGTGAAAGTGCTGCACTCAATATGCCAGCAAATTTCAAAAACTCAGCAGTGGCCACAGGACTGGAAAAGGTCAGTTTTCATTCCAATCCCCAAAAGAGGCAATGCCAAAGAATGCTCAAACTACCCTACAATTGCACTCATCTCATACGCTAGTAAAGTAATGCTCAAAATTCTCCAAGCCAGGCTTCACAAATAAGAGAACTGTGAACTTCCAGATGTTCAAGCTGGTTTTAGAAAAGGCAGAGGAACCAGAGATCAAATTGCCAACATCCACTGGATCATCGGAAAAACAAGAAAGTTCCAGAAAAGCATCTATTTCTGCTTTATTGATTATGCCAAAGCCTTTGACTGTGTGGATCACAATAAACTGTGGAAAATTCTGAAAGAGATGGGAATACCAGAGCACCTAACCTGCCTCTTGAGAAACCTATATGCAGGTCAGGAAGCAACAGTTAGAACTGGCCATGGAACAACAGACTGGTTCCAAATAGGAAAAGGAGTATGTTAAGGCTGTATATTGTCACCCTGCTTATTTAACTTCTATGCAGAGTACATCGTGAGAAACGCTGGGCTGGAAGAAGCACAAGCTGGAATCAAGATTGCCAGGAGAAATCTCAATAACCTCAGATATGCAGATGGCACCACCCTTATGGCACAAAGTGAAGAGGAACTAAAAAGCCTCTTGATGAAAGTGAAAGTGAGAGTGAAAAAGTTGGCTTAAAGGTCAACATTCAGAAAATGAAGATCATGGCACCTGGTCCCATCACTTCATGGGAAATAGATGGGGAAACAGTGGAAACAGTGTCAGACTTTATTTTTCTGGGCTCCAAAATTACTGCAGATGATGATGGCAACCATGAAATTAAAAGACGCTTACTCCTTGGATGGACAGTTATGACCAACCTAGATAGCATATTGAAAAGCAGAGACATTACTTTGCCAACAAAGGTCCGTCTAGTCAAGGCTATGGTTTTTCCTGTGGTCATGTATGGATGTGAGAGTTGAACTGTGAAGAAAGCTGAGTGCCGAAGAATTGATGCTTTTGAACTGTGGTGTTGGAGAAGATTCTTGAGAGTCCCTTGGACTGCAAGGAGATCCAACCAGTCCATTCTGAAGGAGATCAGCCCTGGGATTTCTTTGGAGAGAATGATGCTAAAGCTGAAACTCCAGTACTTTGGCCACCTCGTGCGAAGATTTGACTCATTGGAAAAGATTCTGAGGCTGGGAGAGATTGGGGGCAGGAGGAGAAGGGGATGACAGAGAATGATATGGCTGGATGGCCTCACTGACTCGATGCACGTGAGTCTGAATGAACTCCAGGAGTTGGTGATTGGCGAGGAGGACTGGCGTGCTGCGATTCATGGGGTTGCAAAGAGTTGGACACGACTGAGTGACTGAACTGAACTGATGGAAAACAGTATGAAAATTCCTCAAAATTTAAAAAATAGAACTACTATACAATCCAGCAACTCCACTCCTGAATATTTATTTATCTGAAGAAAATGAAAACACTAATTCCTAAAGATACATTCATATGTATGTTCATTGTAGCTGTATTTACAATACCCAAGATAAAGGAGCAACCTATGTACCCATCGATATGTAAATGGATAAATCAGCAGTTATATATTTATGGAATGTTGCTGCTGCTGATGCTGCTAAGTCACTTCAGTTGTGTCCAACTCTGTGCGACCCCATAGACAGCAGGCTACCAGGTTCCCCCGTCCCTAGGATTCTCCAGGCAAGAACACTGGAGTGGGTTGCCATTTCCTTCTCCAATGCATGAAAGTGAAAAATTAAAGTGAGTCGATCAGTCGTGTCTGACTTTTCGCGACCCCATGGACTGCAGCCTACCAGGCTCCTCCATCCATGGGATTTTCCAGGCAAGAGTACTGGAGTGGGGTGCCATTGCCTTCACCGTTATGGAATGTTGCTGCTGCTGCTGCTGTTAAGTCGCTTCAGTCTTGTCGGACTCTGTGCCAACCCATAGACAGCAGCCCAGCAGCCATAAATCACATTGCAGTCTTGACGTTTGCAACAACACGGATGGACCTAAAAATTGTCATGCTACTTAAAGTAAGTTGGACAGAAAAAGACAAATATCATATGTACAAAATCCCAAAGGAAAAAATAAGAACAAACATAAAGAAACAGAAACAGAGTCATAGATACAGAGAACAAACAGATGGTTGCCTGAAGGGAGGAGAATTGGGAGGAGAAAAATGGGTGAGGGAAGTTAAGAGGTACAAGCTTCCAGTTACAAAATAAATGTCACAAGTATAAAATTTCAGTGTGAGGAATGTAGTCAATCATTATTTAATATCCTTGTATGCTGATAGATGATAACTAGACTATCACAGTGATCATTTTGAAATGTATAGAAATATCAAATCACTATGTGTGTAACTGAAACTAAATAGTGTTGTAGGTCAGTTAAACTTCAAAAACAAACAAACAAACTCTTAGGAAAAGAAATCAGATTTGTGCTTATCAGAGGCAGTGAATAGATTCCCCTTCCCCCTTACCAGAGGCAAGGGGAAGGAGGATTGGAGGAAGGTGGTAAATGGTGCAAACCTCCAGTTATAGGATAAATAAGCACTAGGTATGTTATATATAACATGGTACATATAACGATGTATGTTATATATGAAAGATGTTTAGAAAGGAAATCCTGAGAGTTCTCATCACAAGGAAAATTTTTTTTTTCTGTTTTTTAAATTTTGCATCTATATGAGATGGTGGATATTCACTAAACTTATGATAAACTTGTTATGTGCATGCATGCTAAATGTTAGTTGTTTCTGACTCTTTGCAACCCCATGGGTTGTAACCCACTAGGCTCCTCTGTCCATGGTATTCTCCAGGCAAAAGTACTGGAGTAGGTTGCCGTTCCCTACTCCAAGAGATCTTCCCAAGCCTGGTATTGAAACCATGTCTCTTGTGTCTCCTGCATTGGCAGATAGGTTCTTTACCACTACTGCCACCAAATCATTATGCTGTATGCTTTAAACTTTTGTTCTATATATAGCTCAATAAAACTGGAAGGGAAAAATGTAAAAATTAAAACAATTAAAAATAAATAACTATTTTAGAAAACAAGAAAAAATTGTGAGGGAATGACACTCTTTCATATTGCTGCAAATGTTAATATCTGGCTGTATTTTTATATTTGTTCTTGAATTCACTTATCACACTTTACGTTGTTTTTGATGTTGTTTAGTTGTTAAGTTATGTCTGACTCTTTTGCAATCCCATGGGCTGTAGCCCACCAGGCTCTTCTGTTCATGGAATTTCCCAGGCAAGAATACTGAAGTGGGTTGCTGTTTATTTCTCCAGGGGATCTTCCAGACCCAGAGATCGAATCTGAGGTCTTCTGTATTGGCAGATGGATTTTTTTACCACTGAACCACCAGGGAAGCCCACACTTTCTGTATTTCATTTATTTTTTATGCATATTTACCTTTTATATTTCATATAACCTCTGAAAACTCCACTCCACACTCATTAAAAAAATGGCAGTGAAACAAAAAGTACAAAGTCCTGGTATTATTATGAAAATAGTTGTGATAACCCTGAGCCACTGAAGTGGTCTCAAACCATGATATATGGATGGGGTTTATGACTTTACTGTAGAGATTAGTTAAAAATCAAAAGCAAGACTCTTGGTATCCACCCCATTTTCCAGACCACACTCTTGCCTCTGTACTCCTGTTATTCACAAGTGATACACTATCTAAGTGGCATCTCCTAGTCACTGATCTCTAGGACTCCACCACAGCCCAGGCTGGTGCCTTTCTGAGTTATTGGCATCATGAGACTCAGATAATTCTGCATATCCCACCACCTGTGTAGCAATGGCTGCTTTCCTCCAATCCCACTATAATTTGAGCTATTGTTACATGAGAGGAACAATTTGGAAACCCAAACAACCCATTATTTACTAATAAACACATATTGGAATTCAAATTTTTGAAATTGTTAGGTTGACCATTGATTGTTTTTTTATATTGCATAGACATAAAGAGAAATAAAACCATGAGTTTTATTTTCAAAAATGGTTCAGTTTTTCTAAGACTATGGGCCTTTTTTCTGTTAAACGGTTGTGTGTTTAGACCATACTGAGTTTGGGGGTAAATTTGTGAAATAAGTGCTCCCTAAAGAAAATATGGCTGCTGTGATAGGAAAAATCACTGTTTCACATGTTAAAGTCTGCAATGGCAGCAGGGAATTGTTTGTTTTTATTTTAAAATTTAGATTTAAATTATTTATCTAATTTATCTAAAATAATTTATCTAAATTTGTTATTATTTATCTAAATTTACCTAAAATTATTTATCTAAATTTATATAAATCTAATTTATCTAAAATTAAATTATATATATTAATTTTATTTTTAATTTAGATTTTATTTTATTTTAGATCCTAAGGGAGGCTTTGCTCTGTATTAGCTTATGAGTTTGAAGTTGAATATGTCTGAGAATACCAAAAAAGGCAGTTTCCTTTAGATAAAACTTGATGAATGGCATTATATGAAATTAATTTAGGATGTCTTGACTACTTAGACATAATGACTATTCTTTTGAAAAAATATTGTTTAGTTAATTTTTTGACTTTGTTCGTGGAATTCTCTTGGCAAGAATACTGGAGTGGGTTGCCATTTCCTTCTCTAGGGGATCTTCCTGACCCAGGAATGGAAACCATGTTTCTTACATCTTCTGCTTTGGTAGGCGGATTCTTTACCATTACTGCCAACTGAGAATCCCTTAAACCATAAAAATTGCTATAATTTTCATTCAGAAAGCAATCCCTTGCATTCTACTCCTTGCATTGAGGATTTATTATCTTTCAATATTTCCGGTCAATTTCTTGAAAATCATGAAACTAAAAAAAAAAAAAAGAAAATTAGCACAGACTAAATTGGAGAAATTTATGCACAGTCTTTCCCAACAAAGAGATGTCACAGTATTGGAAATAAATTAAGTCAGTTCTAAAATTGTGGAAAATTCTTCAAGAGATGGGAATACCAGACCACCTGACCTGCCTCTTGAGAAACCTATATGCAGGTCAGGAAGCAACAGTTAGAACTGGACATGGAACAACAGACTGGTTCCAAATAGGAAAAGGAGTACGTCAAGGCTGTATATTGTCACCCTGCTTATTCAACTTCTATGCAGAGTACATCATGAGAAACGCTGGGCTGGAAGAAGCACAAGCTGGAATCAAGATTGCTGGGAGAAATCTCAATAACCTCAGATATGCAGATGGCACCACCCTTATGGCAGAAAGTGAAAAGGAACTAAAAAGCCTCTTGATGAAAGTGAAAGTGGAGAGTGAAAAAGTTGGCTTAAAGCTCAACATTCAGAAAACGAAGATGATGGCACCTGGTGCCATCACTTCATGGGAAATAGATGGGGAAACAGTGGAAACAGTGTCAGACTTTATTTTGGGGGGCTCCAAAATCACTGCAGATGGTGATAGCAACCATGAAATTAAAAGACACTTACTCCTTGGAAGGAAAGTTATAACCAACCTAAATGTTATATTAAAAAGCAGAGATATTACTTTGCTAACAAAGGTCTGTCTAGTCAAGGCTATGGTTTTTCCTGTGGTCATGTATGGATGCAAGAGTTGGACTGTGAAGAAAGCTGAGCACTGAAGAATTGAGGCTTTTGAACTGTGGTGTTGGAGAAGACTCTTGAGAGTCCCTGGATTGCAAAGAGATCCAACCAGTCCATCCTAAAGGAGATCAGTCCTGGGTGTTCACTGGAAGGACTGATGCTGAAGCTGAAACTCTAATACTTTGGCCACCTCATGCGCAGAGTTGATTCATTGGAAAAGACCCTGATGGTGGGAGGGATTGGGGGCAGGAGGAGAAGGGGATGACGGAGGATGAGAAGGCTGGATGGCATCACTGACTCAATGGACATGAGTTTGAGTGAACTCTGGGAGATGGTGATGGACAGGGAGGCCTGGTGTGCTGTGATTCATGGGGTCACAAAGAGTTGGACACGACTGAGCGACTGAACTGAACTGAACTGAACTGAAAGAAAGAAATTAAACTTTTTTATCTCAAGTTCTTCAGGAAACAGATGAAGTCTTTGACTCCTCTCTTTAAGAAATAAAAGTGAGCAATCTACAAAATGTTTCATAAATTTTTATTGAATTCATGACATCTATCTTTAAACTTCGAAAGGTTTTATGGATCTCAAATAATTTAAGAAAATTTACAAATGAAAACACATGAATTTTAATTAAATGGAAATAAGCAGCTGTACTAATTTTGATAAATGTTTCAGTCTTTTACAGTTAATGATTGTTATCTATTCGTGTAGCCGAAGCTGAAATACCAAAAATTATTACTCAGACAACTCTCATGCATGCTGTTTTTGAATTAAAATTTTGACAGGTTCACAATGGTGCTTTCTGACTCATGTCTTCTCAATGCCAAAGCTCAAAGACAAATTCACTTTCTTAAAAGGCAGTCAAATCATATCACTAAGATTAAAAAAAAATAAACTTTGGGTGAATTTATCATATCTTATGAGTTATCAGATGAGCCATTACTATAGTGCTGATAAAAGTTTGGCTGATTAGGAGTTTTGAGTTTTTTTTTTTTCTTCTAGAGAAGGTATTCATAAAAGATATAATGAGAGCCATATATGTATTTTTCAATATTCTAGTAGTCACATTAAAAATAAAAGGAAGCTGGTGATAGTAATTTAATATTATAATTTTAATTAACCATACAGTTCATTCTTCATCAACACAGGTTTGATTTTTTTTTTTATAAAGTTTGGATTTATTTGGTCATCTATAACTTTTATACAACAATAAATAAAACAATCTAGATGGTCTATTTTTAGTTTTAGAAATTATTCAATTACTTACAGTTTATATTTTTCAACATTTTATAAACGATACAAAAAATATACTTAATCCTGAGAACATATTAGACACCTCAGCTTTAAGCTGAACATAACGGACTATTTGGAATAGGAAATGACAGCCCACTCCAGTGTTCTTGCCTGGGAAATGCCATAGATAGAGGAGCCTCGGGGGCTACAGTCCATAGGGATGCAAAAGAGTCGGACACGACTTAGTGACTGAACAACAAAAACAACTATACCATCAATGTTTTTTGCCTCCAAGCGAAACAATTAGTAGCATTGTATTCAATACATTGGTTTAATACAATTAAGTGCATTGTATTGCATTAACTCAAGTGTCAGAAGATTAACATGCTGTGTCCTTGAGGGTTTTGTGAGAGTGTTCACCACTCAGTGTTTATCAAAATGTCACATCAAATGACCAAGCACCACATTTAGAAAATATCTGGGCACTTAAAAAGCAGACAGAAATCACAGTGCATTCTATAAATAAGCCTGTTTTATTTTGAATGATGAGTAAAAATTAAAGAATTCCAGGAATCAATAATTAAATAAATGATACCAGAAAAAACAGGCTCATTTTTTAAGAACAATACAGGTTTGAGCTATGTGGATCCACTTATAAGAGAAAGTTTTTCAATGTCTAGTTAGTCCTAAATATTCACAGGTTCTCATTCATGGATTCTATCAATGGGAAGATCTCGATTTCCATCTATGGTAGTTGAATCCACTGATGAGAGACCTTTGGATATTGAGGGTTGACTGTTAATCCAAAATATCATTATTTCAACATGTAATCAATATAAAACAAATGTCCATTTTACATATTTTCAAACTAAATCTTTGTCATGTAGTATTTATTTCATACTCACAGCCTATGTCAATTTTGACTAGATATGTGTCAAGTGTTCAATACCCACATCTGCCTGGTATCATAATGTTTTTCTACATTTTGTACAAATTTAGAATGTACATTTTTTGCTGTTCAGTTGCTCAGGCTTGTCCAGCCCTTTGCAACCCCATGGACTGCAGCACACCAGGCTTTCCTGTCCTTCACTATCTGCCAGAGTTTGCTCACACTCATGTCCATTGAGAAGATTATGCCATCCAACTGTCTCACCCTCTGCCATCCTCCTCTCCTGTCCTCAATCTTTCCCAGAATCAGGGACTTTTCCAATGAGTTGGCTCATTGCATCAGGTGGCCAAAGATTGGAGCTTCAGCTTTAGCATCAGTCCTTCCAGTGAATATTCAGGGTTGATTTTCTTTAGGATTGACTGGTTTGATTCCCTTGATGTCAAGGGACTCTCAAGAGACTTTTGCACTACCATAATTTGAAACCATCAATTCTTCAGCACTCAGCTTTCTTTATGGTCCAGCTTACACATCCACACATGATTACTGGAAAAACCATAACTTTGACTATACAAACCTTTGTCAGCAAAGTGATATCTCAGCTTTTTAATACACTTTCTAGGTTTGTCATAGCTTTTCTTCCAAAGAACAAGCATCTTTTAATTTCAGTCACTGCAGTCACTGTCCTAAGTGGTTTTGGAGCCCAAGAAAATATAGTCTGTCACAGATGGGACTGGCTGCCATGATTCTGGTTTTTTGAATGTTGAGTTTTAATCCAGCTTTTACACTATCCTCTTTCAATTTCATCAAGAGGCACATTAGTTCCCCTTCACTTTCTGACGTTAGAGTGTTGTTATATGCATATCCGTGGTTATTGATATTTCTCTGGCAGTCTTGATTCCAGCTTGTGCTTCATCCAGCCCGGCATTTCACGTGACATACTCTGCATATAAGTTAAACAAGCAGGGTGACAATATACAGCCTTGAGGTACTCCTTTCCCAGTTTTGAACCAGTCAGTTGTTCCATATCCAGTTCTAACTATTTCTTCTTGACCTACATACAGGTTTTTCAGGAAGCAGATGGTAGTCCCATCTCTTGAAGAATTTTCCACAGTTTGTTGTGATCCACAGAGTCAAAGACTTTAGCCTAGTCAATGAAGCATAAGTAGATGTTTTTCTGTAATTCCCTTGCATTCTCTATGATAAAACAGATGTTAGCAATTTGATCTCTGGTTCTTCTGCCTTTTCTAAATGCAGATTGTACATCTGAAAGTTCTTGATTCATATATTGTTGAAGCCTAGCTTAAAGTAATTTGTACTTTGAGCATTACTTTGCTAGCATGTGAAATGACTGAAATTGTGTGGTTGTTTGAACATTCTTTAGCATTGCACTTCTTTGGGATTGGAATGAAAACTGACCTTTTTCAGTCCAGTAGACACTGCTGAATTTTCCAAATTTTCTGACCTATTGAGTGTAGCACTTTAACAGCATCATGTTTCAGGATTTGAAATAGATCAGCTGGAATTCCATCACTCACACTAACTTTGTTCATAGTAATGCTTCCTAAGGCCCACTTGACTTCACACTCCAGGATGTCTGGCTCTAGGTGAGTGATCGCACCTTCGTGACTGTGGCTCAGATCATGAACTCCTTATTGCAAAATTCAGACTTAAATTGGAGAAAGTAGGAAAAATAACTAGACCATTCTGCTATGACCTAAATCAAATCTCTTATGATTATACAGCAGAGGTGACAAATATATTCAAGACATTAGGTCTGACAGACAGAGTGTCTGAAAAACTATGGGTGAAGGTTCGCAACACTGTAAAGGAGGCAGTGATCAAAAATATCCCCAAGAAAACGATGTGCAAAAAGGCAAATGGTTGTCTGAGGAGGCCTTACAAATAGCCATGAAGAGAAGAGAAGCAAAAGGCAAAGAAGAAAAGAAAAGAAAAGATATATCCATCTGACTGCAGAATTCCAAAGAACAGCAAGGAGAAAAAAAAAAAAAGAGAGAGAAATGCAAGGAGCGATAATAAGTATCTTCTTATGTGAACAATGCAAAGAAATAGAGGAAAACAATAGAATGAGAAAGACTAGAGATCTCTTCCAGAAAACTAGAGATACCAAGGGAACATTTCATGCAAAGATGGGCACAATAAAGGACAGAAATGGTATGGACTTAACAGAAGAAGAAGATATTAAGAAGAGGTGGCAACAATACACAGAAGAACTGTACAAAAAAGACATTCATGATGTAGATAACCATGACAGTGATCACTCATCTAAAACCAGACATCCTGGAATGTGATGTCAAGTGATCCTTAGGAAGCATCACTATGAACAAAGTTAGTGGAGGGGATGGAATTCCAGTTGAGCTATTTCAAGTCCTAAAAGATCATGCTGTGAAAGTGCCGCACTCAATATGCCAGCATATTTGGAAAACTCAGCAGTGGCCATAGAACTGGAAAAGGTCAGTTTTCATTCCAATCCCAAAGAAAGAACACTCAAACTACCACACAATTGCACTCATCTCACACACTAGCAAAACAGTGCTCAAAACTCTCCAAGCCAGGTTTCAACAGTATGTGATCCATGAACTTCCAGATGTTTAAACTGGTTTTAGAAAAGGCAGAGGAACCAGAGATCAAATTGACAAAATCCGTTGGATCATCAAAAAAGCAAGAGATTTTCAGAAAAACATCTATTTCTGTTTTATTGACCGCACCAAAGCCTTCATTGTGTGGATCACAACAAACTGTGGAATATTCTTAAAGAAATGGGAATACCAGACCACCTGATCTACCTCCTGAGAAATCTACATGCAGGTCAAGAAGCAACAGTTAGAACTGGTCATGGAACAACAGACTGGTTCCAAATCAGGAAAGGAGTAAGCTGAAGCTGTATATTATCACCCTCCTTATTTAACTTAAATGCAGAGTACATCATGAGAAATGATGGACTGGATGAAGCACAAGCTGGAATCAAGATTGCCAGGAGAAATATCAATAACATCAGATATGCAGATGACACCACCCTTATGCCAGAAAGCAGAAAAGAACTAAGGAACTTCTTGATGAAAGCAAAAGAGAAGAGTGAAAAAGCTGGCTTAAAATTCAACAATCAGAAAGCTAAGATCATGGCATCTGGTCCCATCACTTCATGGCAAATAGATGCAGAAACAATGGAAACAAGGACAGAGTTAATTTTGGGAGGCTCCAAAGTCACTTCAGATGGTGATTACAGCCATGGAATTCAAAGATGCTTGCTCGTTGGAAGAAAAGTTATGACCAAACTAGACAGTGTATTATAAAGCAGAGATACGTTATATACGTTGCCAAAAAAGGTCTGTCTAGTCAAAGATCAGGTTTTTCCAGTAGTCATGTATGGATATGAGAGTTGGAGTATAAAGAAAGCTGAGTGCCAAAGAATTCCTGCTTTTCAACTGTGGTGTTGGAGAAGACACTTGAGAGTCCCTGCAAGGAGATCCAACCAGTTCATCCTAAAGGAACTCAGTCCTGAATATTTATTGGAAGGCCTGATGCTGAAGCTGAAATTCCAATACTTTGGCCACCTGATGGGAAGAAGTGACTCATTGGAAAAGACCTTGATCCTGGGAAAGATTGAAGGCATGAGGAGAAGGGGATGACAGAGGATGAGATGGTTGGTTGGCATCACCAATTCAATGGACATGAGTTTGAGTAAGCTCCAGGGTTTGGTGATGTACAGGGGGCTCTGCCGTGCTGCAGTCCATGGGGTTGCAAAGAGTTAGACATCGCTGAGGGACTGAAATGAACTGAACTGAATAATAAAGGTAGGATAGTAAGGAATGGTAGTAAGGAATATATTTTTAAATGTTCTTCAGAGAAAACTCTGAAATATGCAGCTTTTTTTCCCTATTTTTTCAGAGGGTAAAAACTATACTGTCATGTATCTGTCAACAAAATGTGTTTGTTTATATAAGATACATTTTTCCAAGAAAACAATTTGACACTCTATTAGTTCTTGCCATTAAGTTTTGCTTTTGAGATCCAGAGATAAAATTGTTAACATGTCTTTCCCTATACCAGATTGTCCAGACACCTATAGAGACAAAGACACACACAGACACATAGACCCAAAGATACACACACACACACACACACACACACACACACACACACACACACACAGATACACACCCTTGGAAGTGTTTTAGTTTATACCTTTATTCTTGGAACACTGTATATTCAAATTTGTTTATCTAAAAAGAAAAAAAAAGAATGCCATATTTTATTATCCATTTTTCATGCTTGCATCAGTTATATCAGAGATTGATGATTTATGTTATTCAGTAATCTACCTTTCTAATTATATCTTTATGTCTCTAATTATATCTTTAATGTTAAAAAAAAAAAAAGAAAAGAAAAGTGACAGAAAGCCTTGGCTCTTACCCAATGCATCTAGTATTTTAAATATGCCTGTTTTTAAAATGGGCTAAGTAATCTTAGCAAAATTTTAGCCAATCACATAAAAAGTGCTTGGTAAAGCTGACCATGGTATAGTGATTATGAAGCAGCTGAAATCTTAAATTCTTTGGCAATTTTCAAGAATATGCTTGTTTTAAAGAGTGATTTTGGTAGAAACCACTGAATATATAACTTTGAGTTTTATTTGAACTTTGTCTACTCATGACATTTTATCTCATCAGCAGAGAGACTACATTCTCAAAATGAGGTTGCTAAATGTTTTTAACAACATAATGATTACAAAGATGAAATGGAAATTCTTGAGATGTATAGGAGCTTCATTTTCTTTTAAGATCAAATTGCCAGGGTCATACTGAGGTGGGATGATCTCTCCCAAATGATGTGTATTCAATTCAGTTTTGTTCAGTTGCTCAGCCTTGTCCGACTCTTCGCGACCCCATGGACTGCAGCCTACCAGGCTCCTCCGTCCATGGGATTTTCGAGACAAGAGTACTGGAGTGGGTTGCCATTGCCTTCTCCAGCTAATGGTCTGACTAGTAGCCTGTTAAAAATCACAAATTTTATATGCTCTGACAGTGCTGTGCTTAGTCTTTCAGTCATATCCGACCTTTTGCAACCCCATGGACTTTACCCAACAAGGCTCCTCTGTCAATGGGGTTCTCCAAGCAAGAATACTGAAGTATGTTGCCATCCCCTCCTCCAGGGGAACTTCACAACCCAGGAATCAAATCCAGGTCTCCCACATTGCAAATGGATTCTTTATCATCTGAGCCACCAAGGAATCCTTAACTAATATGCTGACTAGTAGCCTATTAAAAATCACAAATTAATATATGATATTTAAAATCATAACATATCTGTTTTCAAATTCAAGGTTGTATAATTTGAAAAAAAACATATGTAAAATAAATGTTATATGATTTTCAATATAATATTAGGAAAATTGTCTTGATTAAGATAACCAAAACCTTGTACACACTATTTCCATTTAATTCAACCATTATTTCAAGCAATTCATTGTTTTTTTATTTGACTTAGTGTAATTAATATTACTGTGGTCTGTGTTTTTTAACAATTATTATAAAGTAGATCTAGTAAGGTGAACATGTGAACAGTAAGGTGAACAGTTCTATATTCAATAGAACTGAATATTTTGATCCTTGATCACTCATTTGTGCTATAAATTGGAAAACAGGAGAATTCGTCATAAAAATAACATGAAGAAGGTTGATATACTCTACCCACTTGTGACCCTTGTAGGAGAACTAATTTTGATTTGTATCTTTGGTATTTATCAGTTTAACACTTTATCTTTTGTATGCATTTACCTCTAGAACATCTCCATCGATGTAGTGGAGCAAAATTTATGGAAAATTTTTATTAAACAGGAATGGTATGAAGGGAGGAAAGAGTAGGGAAAGATGTTGGTTGAATAAAAATAGTGTGAATAAAAAAAATAAAATGAATAAGAACTCAAAACATAACTTGTGTAAGAAAACTTAATAGTTCTTGTCCTAAGGATTGTCCAATCTTGTTTAAAATACAAATATTTGGGTTTTAAAGAATGTACTTACATAGTTCTTCAGAATAAAATACACAAATGCCACTGAATTTTAATCTTGCATTTGTTGTTTTTGCATCTATTATTTATTTTTTGCTTAAATATCATTAGGGAATTTTAATTGATTCCAACTTCTTAGGTGAGAAAATTAAAGCTCAAATTTAAGAAAAAAACCCACATGATGTCTAGATAACTACTTAAATAAGATCAAAGATAGAGAGTATACAAATTGTACTTAAAAAGAAAAAAAAACTCTTAACATGTAATATATTCAATCATGGGAGAAAATATGCTTTTTCTGTTAAATTTTAGAGCAAAATCTCAAACTTATGCTTAGTCCAAAATATAACTGAAGTCTAGCCTTATGCTAATTTTTCTATACTCCATACAGTTCCATGGGAATTGTTATACAGAGTTAAAACTTGATAGTATTCAAACTGCATAACCTTCTGGAGGAAGAGAAAATTTCAAATCACTGATTGTGCCTTCAACAATTTTAAAGGAATTTCTGACCTGAGAATGGAGGACCAATAACGTGGAGGCAGAAAAGATAACTCAGGGCATTGGAAATATGTGGAGAGGATAGAACACAGACTCTTCTACAGCTACAAATTTCAGAAGCCAAACCACTTCAGTTCTGAGTTTAAACCAGTTTTTTCTTTCCTAACTTAAAAAAAAAAAATAAACTGTATTTTTGGTGTGATTTTGGGATCCAGCAAAGCTCAGCAGTGAGTACAAAGAATTTCCAAGTTCTTTGTCTCCTCAACATGAACATCCTCTCCCACTATCAGCAGGCCTGACCAGAGTGGTACAATTGATAAACCTATATTAACACATCATAATCAGTCAAAACCTATAGTTAAAAATAGTATTCAATCTTGATGTTTCTTCTATGGGTTTTGACAAGAGTGTATTCACATATATCCATAATTACAGTATCATGAAGAGTATTTTCACTGCTATAACAATCCTCTGTGATCCATTCATTGATCCTCCTACCCCCTTTAACCAACATTCAGTAATAAGTAATCTTTTAGTGTCCTCATCAGTTCAGTTCAGTCGCTCAGTCGTGTCCAGCTGTTTGTGATCCCATGGACTGCAGCACGCCAGGCCTCCCTGTCCATCATCAACTCCTGGAGTTTACCCAAACTCATGTCCATTGAGTCGGTGATGTCATCGAACCATCTTATCCTCTGTCGTCCCCTTCCCCTCCTGCCTTCAAACTTTCCCAGCATCAGGGTCTTTTCCAATGAGTCGGTTCTTCGCATCAGGTGGCCAAAGTTTTGGAGTTTCAGCTTCAATATCAAGTCCTTCCAATGAATATTCAGGACTGATTTCCTTTAGAATGGACTGGTTGGATCTCCTTGCAGGGACTCTCAAGAGTCTTCTCCAGCACCACAGTTGAAAAGCAGCAATTCTTTGGCACTCAACTTTCTTAATAGTCCAAGTCTCATATCCATACATAACTACTGGAAAAACCATATCTTTGACTAGACAGATCTTTGTTGGTCAAGTAATGTCTCTGCTTTGCAATATGTTGTCTAGGTTGATCATAGCTTTTCTACCAAGGAGCAAATATCTTTTAATTTCATGGCTGCAATCACCACCTGCAGTGATTCTGGAGCCCAAGAAAATAAAGACTGTCCCTGTTTCCATTGTTTCCCCATCTATTTGCCATGAAGTGATGGGACCTTAGTTTTCTGAATGTTGACTTGTAAGCCAACTTTTTCACTCCCCTCTTTCACTTTCATCAAGAGGCTCTTTAGTTTTGCTTCACCTTGTGACATAAGTGTGGTGTCATCTGTGTATCTGAGGCTATTGATATTTCTCCCAGCAATCTTGATTCCACTTGTGCATTCATCCAGCCTGCATTTTGCATGACGTACTCTGCAGATAAGTTAAATAAGCTGGGTGATAATATACAGCCTTACATGCTCCTTTCCTGATTTGGAACCAGTCTGTAGTCCCATGACCAGTTCTAACTGTTGCTTCTTGACCTGCATACAGATTTCTCAGGAGGTAGGTCAGGTGGTCTGGCATTCCCATTTCTTTAAGAATTTTCCACAGTTTGTTGTGATCCACACAGTCAAAGGCTTTGGCATAGTCAATAAAGCAAAAGTAGATGTTTTTCTGGCAGAGAAGGCAATGGCACCCCACTCCAGTACTCTTTCCTGGAAAATCCCATGGATGGAGAAGCCTGGTAGGCTGCAGTCTGTGGGGTTGCTGAGAATCAGACATGACTGAGTGACTTCACTTTCACTTTTCACTTTCATGCATTGGAGAAGGAAATGGCAACCCACTCCAGTGTTCTTGCCTGGAGAATCCCAGGGATGAGGGAGCCTGGTGGGCTGCTGTCTCTGGGGTCGCACAGAGTCAGACGCGACTGAAGCGACTTAGCAGCAGCAGCAGCAGATGTTTTTCTGGAACTTGCTTGCTTTTTTGATGATCCAACGGATGTTGGCAATTTGATCTCTGGTTCCTCTGTCTTTTTTAAATCCAGCTTGAACATCTGGAAGTTCATGGTTCACATACTGTTGAAGCCTGGCTTGGAGAATAGTTTTGCCTTTTTCAAAATATCATATAGTTAAAATCATACAGTATGTAGCCTTTTCAGATTGGCTTCTTTCACTTAGTAACAAGCATTTAAGTTCTTGTATGTCTTTTCATGGCTTGATCATTACTTTTTTTGTGTTAAAAACATTCAGTTGTTTGGATGTACCACAGTTTGTTTATCTATTCACCTACTAAAGGGGCATTTTGGGTGCACCCAAGTTTTGGTACTTAAGAACAAAATATTATAAATATCTGTGTTTAGGTTCTTATGTGGAAGTTAGTTTTCAACTACATTTTTGGGTGGCATACTAACTGTATGTTTAGTTTTGTAAGAAACTGTTAAACTGTCTTCCTAAGGGACTGTTCCATTTTGCATCCCTACCAGCAATGCATGAGAGTTTTTATTTCTCCCCAATATTCTGCATTTGGTAATGCCAGTGTTTTAGATTCTAACCACTCTATTAAGTATATAGTGGTATCATTGTTTAATTGCAATTTCTTAATGATTTAATGTAGAGCATCTTTTCATATGCTTATTTGCTATCTCTATATCTTCTTCTAGGTCCAGATCCTTAGCATATTTTTAATGGAATTGTTTGTTTTCTTAGTGTTGAGTTTTAAGAGTTCTTCTTACATTTTTGACAATGACAGTCCTTTATCAGCTATGTTTTTTTTGGAAAATATTTTCTCCTAGTCTGTGGCTTGTCTTCTCATTTTCTTAACATTGTCTTTTGAGAGCAGAAATTTTAAAGAAGCCCAGCTTATCCAGTTTTTATTTTACGGATCATGCCTTTGGTGTTGTAGCTAAGAAGCCATCACTATACCCAAGGCTTTTTCATAGCTTAACATCTAGGATTTTGGCAGTTTTGCATTTTACATTTAGGTGTATAATCCATTTTGCATCAATTTTTGTGAATGGTGTAAGGTCTGTGTCTAGATTTATTATTTTGCATGTGAATGTCCAATTGTCTCAGTACCATTTGTTTAAAAGACTATCTTTTCCATTGTACTGCCTTTATTCCTTTGACAAAGATCAGTTGACTACATTTACTTGGGTCTATTTCCGGGCTTTCTATTCTATTCCACTATTCTGTTTACCAAACCACCTGATCTGCCTCTTGAGGAATTTGTATGCAGGTCAGGATGGAAAACCAGACTGGTTCAAATAGGAAAAGGAGTTCGTCAAGGCTGTATACTGTCACCCTGTTTATTTAACTTATATGCAGAGTACATCATGAGACACGCTGGACTGGAAGAAACACAAGCTGGAATCAAGATTGCCGGGAGAAATCTCAATAACCTCAGAAATGCAGATGACACCACTCTTATGGCAGAAAGGGAAGAGGAACTCAAAAGCCTCTTGATGAAAGTGAAAGCAGAGAGTGAAAAAGTTGGCTTAAAGCTCAACATTCAGAAAACGAAGATCATGGCATCTGGTCCCACCACTTCATGGGAAATAGATGGGGAAACAGTGGAAATAGTGTCAGACTTGATTTTTCTGGGCTTCAAAATCACTACAGATGGTGACTGCAGCCATGAAATTAAAAAGACACTTGCTCCTTGGAAGGAAAGTTATGACCAACCTAGATAGCATATTCAAAAGCAGAGACATTACTTTGCCAACAAAGGCCCGTCTAGTCAAGGCTATGGTTTTTCCTGTGGTCATGTATGGATGTGAGAGTTGGACTGTGAAGAAGGCTGAGCGCCGAAGAATTGATGCTTTTGAACTGTGGTGTTGGAGAAGACTCTTGAGAGTCCCTTGGACTGCAAGGAGATCCAACCAGTCCATTCTGAAGGAGATCAGCCCTGGGATTTCTTTGGAAGGAATGATGCTAAAGCTGAAACTCCAGTACTTTGGCCACCTCATGCGAAGAGTTGACTCATTGGAAAAGACTCTGATGCTGGGAGTGATTGGGGGCAGGAGGAGAAGGGGACGACAGAGGATGAGATGGCTGGATGGCATCACTGACTCGATGGACGTGAGTCTCAGTGAACTCCGGGAATTGGTGATGGACAGGGAGGCCTGGCGTGCTGCGATTCATGGGGTCGCAAAGAGTTGGACATGACTGAGCGACTAATCTGATCTGATTCTGTTTTTATTTTACCACTAGCACACTGTTTTGATGACTGTGGCTTTATTGTAAGTCTTGAAGTGAGGTATTGTCAATCTATCAAATTTGTTCTTTTCAATATGGTTTTAGAGATCTGGGAATTAGCCTAATTTTTAAGCTGAGTCTTTGTATGTAAAGTGTTCTATTTTTATTTTTGTAGATTAAAGAAGGTTGAGTCTTGTGTTTTTACCCATTCTTAAAGTCTCAAACTGGTGTATTTAGACGATTTTCAATTAAAGTGTTTATTAATCAAATTGGACTGTGTTGTGTGTTAGTCGTTCACTCATGTCTGACTCTTTGCTACCCCATGGACTGTAGCCAGCCAGGCTCCTCTTCCATGGAATTCTCCAGGCAAGAATATTGGAGTGTGTTGCCATTCCCTACTCAAGGGTATCTTAGTATTTTCAATATTTGTTTCTTTTTCTATTTGCTGTCTTTGTTTCTTTCTTCCCCTCCCTTTTTTCCCCAACACCTCTTATGTTAACTGAAAGCTTTCTGTGGTTCTTTTATCTTCTCACTTAGCAAATCAATTAAAATTCTTTAAAGTAATTGTGTTTCTCCTAGAGTCTTATATACATATAAAATAGGTGTAAGTTCACTTTCTTTTTTTTTTTCATATTTTTTTTTTCTGGATGTGGATCATTTTTAAAGTCTTTATTGAATTTGTTGTACTATTGCTTCTATTTTATGCTTTGGTTTTTTTGTTCATGAGTCATGTGAGAGCTTAGCTTCCTGACCAGGGATTTAACACATATCCCTGCATTGGAATGTGAAGTCGTAACCACTGGACTGCCAGAGAAGCCCCTGCAAATTCACTTTCAAATCACAATTCATGGGTAGTTGAATGGTATATTAGTATATGTTTGGTACCTCATTTGTGTGCCTCATGACAGAGATGTCATTCAGTTGACTTATCCATGTGATAGTCACCAAGGCATTCCTACTATTATTACCTTAAACTGTTATCTGTTATTTTAATTGAGGCTATAATATGTACATATACATTGTATTAAAATATATACATTTTATATATAGATGGTTATAATATAATAATTATATTAATTATAAAAAAACTCTTTACTTTTATTTATTTCTTCTCCAGTGCTTTTATTTTTCCTATATAGATCTAGGCATCTTTCTTATATATTTTCCCTTTTTTTTCTGAAAACTTCTTTTAACATTTCTTGAAGGGTGTTCTAGATATACACTGTCTTAATCTATTTGTTTCTGAAACTATTTATATACCCTGTATTTTGAAGGATAATTTCACTGGATATAGGAGTCTAAGTTGATAAAATTTTCTTTCAACACTTTAAATATGTCACTCTATTGTCCTTTTTGACAATTTCTGACTAGATGTCTACTGTAATTCTTGCTCTTGTTCCACTATAGATAACAAACTTTCCCCCTTTTATTCTTTCATAGCTTTATATTTGTCTTCAGTTTTTTCATTTGACATATAATATGGCTAGATGTGGTACTTTGGTAATTTATCCTGCTTTGAATTCTTGAAGCTTCCTGTATTGTGATTTTGTGTCTGTCATTAACCTTAAAGTATTCTTGGCTATCTTTATTTCTAATGTTTTCTGTGCCATCATACTTTCTTCTTCTTCTAATATCCAATTATGTATTCTAACACCTTTTGACATAGTCCTTGTGTTTTGAGATAACTTTGCTCTATTTTCATTCAGTTTGAGAGCTAACTGTTTACCTCAATCAAGCTCAACAATTCTTTCATTGGTCTTGTTTAGTTTATCAGTAAGTCAATGAAAAATATTCTTTGTTTCCATTACCACTTATTGATGTCTTGGATTTTCATTTGATTTGTTTTCTTAGATTTTACATTTCTCATCTTATATTACTTAACTTCTCTTTCATGTTCCTACTTTTTTCATTAAAAACCTGAACCTATTAATCTTAGTTATTTTATGTTGTCTCCTGATAATTCCAGTCAGTGTGGGTCATATCTGAGTCTGGTTTAGATGCTTGCACTATCTCTTCAGACAGCAATTATTCCTGAGTTTCACAAACCTTGTGGTTTTGTTG
Organism: Bos taurus; assembly: GCF_002263795.3. Classification (NCBI taxonomy): domain Eukaryota; kingdom Metazoa; phylum Chordata; class Mammalia; order Artiodactyla; family Bovidae; genus Bos; species Bos taurus. Next base: position 11,443,733 of record NC_037355.1, on the reverse strand, counting down.
TTGGAAGCTGACTATGATGTATTGAGAAATAGGAAATGTGGAAAATAGGTTTTTATTGTGATATTTTACATACATGTAGATAGTTATTGGTCTATACCCAGTATTTTTCTCTAATTATAGATTCCAGAGGCTTCATATTCCTCTAAGGCCCTTATTTGTACCCTCCTGTTATCTTTAAGGGGCTTCCCTGGTGGCTCAGATGGTGAAGAATCTCCCTGCATTGAGGGAGATCTGGGCTCAACCCCTGGGTTGCGAAGATCCCTGACTGGAGAAGGGAATGGCTATCCACTCCAGTATTCTTGCCTGGACAATTCCATGGACAGAGAAGCCTGGTGAGTTATCTTTAAACTTCCCAATGATCTCCTCATTAGTTGAGTCTTTGCCTCAGTATTCCTTCTGCTGTAATCCACAGTTACTACACTGTATTCTTATTACCGTGATGTTAAGGAGTGAGGAAAGGGAAGTAACCTGTCATCTTATGATTGTTGTTGTTAAGTTGCTAAGTCATGTACAACTCTTTGCAATCCCATGGGCAGTAGCATACCAGGCTTCCCTGTCCCTCACTATCTCCTGGACTTTGCCCAATTTCATGTCCATTAAATGGGTGATGCTATCCAACCATCTCATCCTCTGCTGCTCTCTTGTTTTTTTGCTTTCAATCTTTCCCAGCATCAGGGTCTTTTCCAATGAGTTGGTTCTTTGCATTAGTTGGCAAAAATATCTTACGATTAGATCTTATAATTAGATCTCATTATTTATTGGCAAATAGCCTTCTGTTCTAAGAAACACTTTGCTTACACTTCAGATGATTAATTTTCTTCTCCCTCTTCCAGAGCTATGAGACGATCTTTTTTGGATCATCACTTTGAGAACTTGATGGTTTCCTTGAGGCAAAATTCCCAATATTGTGGGGAACCCCGAAGACTGTGGTTCCCAGAACTTTCTCTCTTACACTAGTTACCACTCTGCCTCTAGTAATCTTCAAAATTACCATTTAAGTGTTCCCACCTGCTTACTGCTCCTGTGGTTTCTACTCCAAGCACAGCTGTGACTCTCTAGATTCACTTATGTCTCCTGATTTGGAGATGGCAGATTTCCCTGAGTCTTTAGTTCAAGAAGATGGGTTCAAGAATATTTACTGAATTTTAGCTTGTTCAGCTTCTTCTTACTCTAATGATGAGAAGGATGAAATCCAAACACTTTGATTGTCGTAGCTGAAACCATAATTCCCTCTCTCTCTCTAAATGACACTTTTGTGGAAAATCACATACAAATTCTCTTATTCACATGTATTACTCCTTCCTATCACCTCCTTACATTTGCAAGCTTTCAGTCACATGCTTGCACACTTCTCAGGATGTTTCATGTTAAGTTTAATGCTTCAAAGGAGTTTTGGAAAAGTATTTATGGGTGTGAGGGATATATATGTAAGGGATTGAGAATACCTGCATATAAGGATTGTCTAAGACCCTGAGAGTTTTAATGCTACTTAAATACATGTAAACTGTTCTTTTAACAAGCACAATAAATCAAGCATGATATATGCTGAACATTAATTTGAAAAACTCAGCTGAGATACTTTCTGTGTTACACCCTGATCCTCACTTCAGAGTAGATTCAGTTTGCATAAGAGTCTGTCTGGTCTTCGGAAACAGAAGCATATAATCTTAATATATATTAACTTCTGTCTCAGGTCTACATGTACGCATGTAGTTTTTACACAAACTACTTTATCTGAGAATGCGTTAATTCTTACATTTCAGACATAATTCATGAATTCTCAACAATACTCTGTAGAGCTATAAATTTCTGTGCTTCAGCTTATTATTAGGCACAAAATATACACCCTGCTTCTTTAACTTATATGCAGAGTACATCATGAGAAATGCTGGGCTGGAGGAAGCACAAGCTGGAATCAAGACTGCTGGGAGAAACATCAGTAACCTCAGATACGCAGATGACATCACCCTTATGGCAGAAAGTGAAGAAGAACTAAACAGCCTCTTGATGAAAGTGAAAGAGGAGAGTGAAAAACTTGGCTTAAAGCTCAACATTCAGAAAACTAACATCATGGCATCCGGTCCCATCACATCATGGGAAATAGATGGGGAAACAGTGGGAACAGTGGCTGACTTTATGTTTCAGGGCTCCAAAATCACTGTAGATGTTGATTGCAGCCATAAAATTAAAAGACACTTACTCCTTGGAGGGAAAGTTATGACCAACCTAGATAGCATATTCAAAAGCAGAGACATTACTTTGCCAACAAAGATCCATCTAGTTAAGGCTATGTTTTTTCCTGTGGTCATGTATGGATGCTAGAGTTGGACTATAAAGAAAGCTGAGCACCAAAGAATTGATGCTTTTGAACTGTGGTGTTGGAGAAGACTCTTGAGAGTCCCTTGGACTGCAAGGAGATCCAACCAGTCCATCCTAAAGGAAATCAGTCCTGGGTGTTCATCGGAAAGACTGATGTTGAAGCTGAAACTCCAATACTTGGGCCACCTGATGCAAAGAACTGACTCATTTGAAAAGACCCTGATGCTGGGAAAGATTGAGGGCAGGAGGAGAAGGGGGCGACAGAGGATGAGATGGTTGGATGGCATCACCGACTCGATAGAAATGGGTTTGGGCAGACTCCAGGAGTTGGTGATGGACAGGGAGGCCTGGCGTGCTTCGGTTCATGAGGTCACAAAGAGTTGGTCACAACTGAGCGACTGAACAAAACTGAGCTGAATACACATCATTTGGGAGAGATCATCCCATCTCAGTATGGCCCTGGCAATTTGATCTTAAAAGAAACTGAAGCTTCTATACACCTCAAGAATTTCCATTTCATCTTTGTAATTATTATGTTGTTAAAAACATTTAGCAACCTCATTTTGAGAATGTAGTCTCTGCTGATGAGATAAAATGTCATGAGTAGACAAAGTTCAAATAAAACTCAAAGTTATATATTGTATAGTTTCTACCAAAATCACTCTTTAAAACAAGCATATTTTTGAAAATTGCCAAGGAATTTAAGAATTTCAGCTGCTTCATAATCACTATACCATTGTCAACTTTACCAAGCATTTTTTATGTGATTGGCTAAAATTTTGCTAAGATTACTTAGCACACTTTAAAAGCAGGAATATTTAAAATACTAGATGCATTGGGTAAGAGCCAAGGCCTTCTCTCACTTTTCTTTTTTTTAGCATTAAAGATATAATTAGAAACAGACTTTATGAAAGGTGGACTACTGAATAACATAAATCATCAATCTCTGATATAACTGATGCAAGCATGAAAAATGGGTAATAAAATGTGGCATTGTTTTTTCACTTTTTAGATAAACAAATTTGAATATACAGTGTTCCAAGAATAAAGGAATAAACTAAAACACTTCCAAGTGTGTGTATCTGTGTGTGTGTGTGTGTGTGTGTGTGTGTGTGTGTGTATCTTTGGGTCTATGTGTCTGTGTGTGTCTTTGTTTGTAGGTTTCTGGACAATCTGGTATAGGGAAAGATATGTTAACAATTTTATCTCTGAATCTCAAAAGCAAAACTTAATGGCAAGAACTAATAGAGTGTCAAATTGTTTTCTTGGAAAGATGTATCTTATATAAACAAACACATTTTATTGATGGATACATGACAGCATAGTTTTTATCCTCTGAAAAAATAGGGGAAAAAAAGCTGCATATTTCAGAGCTTTCTCTGCAGAACATTTAAAAATATATACCATTTCTTCCTACCCTACTCTCATTATTCAGTTCAGTTCAGCTCAGTCCCTCAGTGATATCTGACTCTTTGCAACCCCATGGACTGCAGCATGGCAGGGTCCTCTGTACATCACCAAACCCCAGAGCTTACTCAAACTCATGTCCATTGAATTGGTGATGCCAACCAACCATCTCATCCTCTGTCATCCTTTTTTCCTCATGCCTTCAATCTTTCCCAGGATCAGGGTCTTTTCCAATGAGTCACTTCTTTGCATCAGGTGGCCAAAGTATTGGAATTTCAGCCTCAACATCAGACCTTCCAATAAATATTCAGGACTGAGTTCCTTTAGGATGGATGGTTGGATCTCCTTGCAGGGACTCTCAAGTGTCTTCTCTAACACCACAGTTGAAAAGCAGCAATTCTTTGGCACTCAGCTTTCTTTATAGTCCAACTCTCATATCCCTACATGACTACTGGAAAAAACGTATCTTTGACTTGACAGACCTCTGTTGGCAACGTAGTATCTCTGCTTTATAATACACTGTCTAGTTTGGTCATAACTTTTCTTCCAAGGAGCAAGCATCTTTGAATTCCATGGCTGTAATCACCATCTGAAGTGACTTTGGAGCCCCCCAAAATAAAGTCTGTCCTTGTTTCCATTGTTTCTGCATCTATTTGCCATGAAGTGATGGGACCAGATGCCATGATCTTAGCTTTCTGAATGTTGAATTTTAAGCCAGCTTTTTCACTCTTCTCTTTTGCTTTTATGAAGAAGCTCTTTAGCTCTTTTCTGCTTTCTGGCATAAGGGTGGTGTCATCTGCATATCTGAGGTTATTGATATTTCTCCTGGCAATCTTGATTCCAGCTTGTGCTTCATCCAGTCCATCATTTCTCATGATGTACTCTGAATTTAAGTTAAATAAGGAGGGTGACAATATACAGCTTCGGCTTACTCCTTTCCTGATTTGGAACCAGTCTGTTGTTCCATGACCAGTTCTAACTGTTGCTTCTTGACCTGCATACAGATTTCTCAGGAGGTACATCAGGTGGTCTGGTATTCCCATCTCTTTAAGAATTTTCCACAGTTTGTTGTGATCCACACAATGAAAGGTTTTGGTGTAGACAATAAAGCAGAAGTAGATGTTTTTTCTGGAATTCTCTTGCTTTTTTGATGATCCAATGGGTTTTGTCAATTTGGTCTCTGGTTCCTCTGCCTTTTCTAAATCCAATTTGAACATCTGGAAGTTCATGGATCACATACTGTTGAAGCCTGGCTTGGAGAATTTTGAGCACTACTTTGCTAGTGTGTGAGATTAGTGCAATTGTGTGATAGTTTGAGTGTTCTTTCTTTGGGATTGGAATGAAAACTGACCTTTTCCAGTTCTATGGCCACTGCTGAGTTTTCCAAATTTGCTGGCATATTGAATGCAGCACTTTCACAGCATGATCTTTTAGGATTTGAAATAGCTCAACTGGAATTCCATCCCCTCCACTAACACTGTTCATAGTGATGCTTCCTAAGGCTCACTTGACATCACATTCCAGGATGTCTGATTTTAAATGAGTAACCACTGTCATGGTTATCTATGTCTTGAATGTCTCTTTTGTACAGTTCTTCTGTGTATTGTTGCCACCTCTTCTTAATATCTTCTGCTTCTGTTAGGTCCATACCTTTTCTGTCCTTTATTGTGCCCATCTTTGCATGAATTGTTCCCTCGGTACCTCTAGTTTTGTTGAAGAGATCTCTAGTCTTTCTCATTCTATTGTTTTCCTCTATTTCTTTGCATTGATCTCTGAGGAAGGCTTTCTTATCTCTTCTTGCTATTCTTTGGAACTCTGCATTCAAATACGTATATCTTTCCTTTTCTCCTTTACCTTTCTCTTCTCTTCTTTTCATCGCTATTACTAAGCCCTCCTCAGACAACCATTTTGCCTTTTTGCACATCTTTTTCTTGGGAATTTTCTTGATCACTGCCTCGTCAGGAACCTCTGTCCATATTTCTTCAGGCACTCTGTCTATCAGATTTAATCCCTTTGATCTGTTTGTCACTTGCACTGTTTAATCATAAGGGAATTGATTTAGGTCATACCTGAATTGTCTTTTCATACTGAAAAGAGCTGACTCATTTGAAAAGACCCTGATCCTGGGAAAGATTGAGGGCAGGAGGAGAAGCAGACAACAGAGGATGAAATGGTTGGATGGCATCACTGACTCAATGGGCATGAATTTGAGTAAACCTCAGGAGTTGGTGATGGACAAGGAGGCCTGGCATGGTGCATGCAGTCCATGGGGTTGCAAAGAGTTGGACACGACTGAGCGACTGAACAGAACTGAACTGAACTGAGTGGTCTGTGGTTTTCCATACTTTTTTCAATTTACGTCTGAATTTTGCAATAAGATGTTCATGATCTGAGGCACAGTCAGCTTATATTCAGATAAAATTTTGAATTCTGATCAGTTCTGAAAATATCTGGCAAAGGGAAGTGAATTGATATGCATGTGTCTTCTATTCTCCAGACAAGAATACTGGAGTGGGTTGCCAGTGCCCTCCCCAGGGGATCGTCCCAACCCAGGGATCACACCCACGTCTCCCATTGCAAGTTGATTCTATACCCTCTGAGTCATCAGGGAAGCTGAAGAATACTGGACAGGGTAGCCTATCCCTTCTCTAGGGGATCTTTCTGACCCAGGAATCGAACCAGGGTCTCCTGAATTGCAGGTGAATTCTTTACCATGGAAGCTCTTTACTGAGCTACCATGGAAGTCCAGTGACTCAAGAAAAACATCATTGAAAATAATTGTGCACTATGACCAAGTGGGATTTATTCCAATAGTGCAATTACACTTCAACATTCAAATATAATTAATTTAATTCAGCATATTACAAAATAATATAGAAAAAAGCTTATAGTCATGTCAATAGGAGACAAAATAATTCATCAAGTCAATATATTTCCATGATACAAAATCTCAAAAATCCAGAATATAAAGCTAACTATACCTCATAATAGCAGAAAGTTAAGAGGATCAAACGGAGAAGGCAATGGCAACCCACTCCAGTACTCTTGCCTGGAAAATCCCATGGATGGAGGGGCCTGGTAGGCTGCAGTCCATGGGGTTGCTAGGAGTCGGACACGACTGAGTGACTTCACTTTCACTTTTCACTTTAATGCATTGGAGAAGGAAATGGCAACCCACTCCAGTGTTCTTGCCTGGAGAATCCCAGGGACAGTGCAGCCTGGTGGGCTGCCATCTCTGGGGTTGCACAGAGTCGGACACAACTAAAGCGACTTAGCAGCAGAAGCAGCAAAAGGCTTCTACAACAATGAAAAAAAAAAAAACTATCAAAAAAGTTATGTCTCCTATAAAAAATTTGTCACTTTCCTCTTAAGATTGAGAACAAAGCAAAGATGCACATTCTCACATTTCTATTCAATTTCATACTGATTATCCTAATCATTGAAGAGAAATGTAGATAACATGAATGTCTACATAGAAAATCTTTTTTTTTCTTTTTTTTTTTTCCAACTACAATTTTATTTTATTTTTAAACTTTACAAAATAGACTGATCAGACAACTATGAAACTATTGGATGATCCTGATAAGCTTGTAGGACACAAATTTAGGATATAATAATCAAGTGTTACTTACAAGTATTCAATAAATGATGCCCTCAATAGAATTTTTTTTCTTATAAACAGAAAATTAAAATAACTTCCAAGACTGCCTCAATGTGTTGAAGAAATGAGATCAAAGTAAATATGAAATGGCTTTCTATATTATAAAAAAAGTACTTAAATGAACAGTATTATTTGTCAATAATTTCCAAATAGCATTTAGTTACTAGAAACCATATTTGAAGGTCCTCGAGCATGATCAAATTATTTAACAACTCTAAAAAGGTCAATTTTACTGGTAAGATAAAAGTATAACATGAGATTAAAAAAAATTTTACAATAGTTCCAAAAGTAATTCGATACTTAGGGGTAAATAATATCTAAGATGTCTTCATTAAAACCACTTGAAACTGCTGAGAGACATAAAAGAAGACCTAAATTAATGAGATTTGTTGCACTTATGAAATGGAGGGCTTAATATTTTTGAAATTTCATTTAATCACAAATTGATCTATAAATTCTAAAAACTTGCAATAATAATTTAAGCAAAACTTTTTTAGAAATTATTGTTTATTATAAAATCAATAAAGAAATACTAATGATACATAAAAGCCAAAAATTTTAAAGAAATGAACAAAGTTGCAGGAAAATAGCAATTGATTTTAGCACTAAAAGTAAATTCCAGTGCTAGCCAGATGAATGACTGGAAGCAATTTACTTCCAACCCTAAAAACTGATTAAAAAAAAAAAAAAAGGAGAAGAAAGAAAGGAAGGAAAGAGGGAAGGAAGGAAGGAAAGATGGAAGGAAGAAAAAGGAAACAGAAATACATGTGGCTTCAAATTTCATTACATCTTATTTAATTTAATGCTTTACTTTGGTTCATGTATTATCTTCTAAACTAGACTGTACTCACTTTGTGAGACAGAACCATATTTAATACTCTCCCTATATATACACTTCAGCTCTCCATATCTATGGTTTCTACATCTGCATATTCAACCAATTATGGTTTAAAACTATTCAGAAAAAAATTTTCAGAAATTTCCAAAAGGCAAAACTTGAATTCTCTGTGCACTGGCAACTACTTGCATAGTATTTACATTATATTCGGTGTCATAAGCCATGAAATTAAAAGATTCTTGCTCCTTGGAAAAAAAGCTATGACCAACCTAGACAGCATATTAAAAAGCAGAGATATTACTTTACCAACAAAGGTCATCTAGTGAAGGCTATGGTATTTCCAGTAGTCATGTATGGATGTGAGAGTTGGACTATAAAGAAAGCTGAGCACTGAAGAATTGATGCTTTTGAACTGTGGTATTGGAGAAGACTCTTGAGAGTCCCTTGGACTGCAAGGAGATCCAACCAGTCCATTCTGAAGGAGATCAGTCCTGGGTGTTCTTTGGAAGGACTGATGCTGAAGCTGAAACTCCAATACTTTGGCCACCTCATGCAAAGATTTGACTCATTGGAAAAGACCCTGATTCTGGGAGAGATTGGAGGCAGGAGGAGAAGGGGACTACAGAGGATAAGATGGTTGGATGGCATCACTGGCTGGATGGACATGAATTTGAGTAAACTTCAAGAGTTGGTGATGTACAGGGGGGCCTGGTGTGCTGCAGTCCATGGGGTCGCAAAGAGTCGGACGTGACTGTGTGACTGAACTGAACTGAGGTGTCATAAGTAATCTACAGATAATTTAAAGTATACGGGAGAGTGTGTATAGGTTATATGCAAATATTATACCATTTTATGTAAGGGAATGGAGAATTCATCACTTTTGGTATGGGAAGAGATCTAGAACCAATCCTTGGGTTGATATCCAAGGGCTGATTGTACTTTGACATTCAGAAAACCTATAAACTACCAAGTTGAAAGAGAGGTTTAGATCAAGTTGAAAGTGCACTAAACTACTGTTATATAGCTGTATGAAGTAAAAAGACTTATGAAATAACATTTTTTGAAGTTATTTAGACTTGGATTTTAATTCAGGTCTGCCATTAACATAACTGGTCCTCCTTGGGCAAGTTTACAACTCTTAATTTTCTCACGAAAAATAGCTAGAAAAATGCCTGCCTTATTGATCTATTGTAAGGATTCAATGGATTACATAAGCAAATTACTTTGCATAGTAAGGGACATACACTACCTGCTCATTATAGGTAAGTTCTCTGATTTCCTGTCCCTAACATCTCCATGTTTTATATAGTGAAAACCATGTTATAAAAAGTGTTTGGACTTTTCTGTACACTACTGCTTCTGCATAGGAATTTGAAAAGCTAGAAGTAGATGAAAAGGCTTAAGGGGCCCCTGAATACACATAGTTATTTCTTTACTATGCAGTCACTGGTAGTTCTTAGACTCAAGCTCTGTAAATTGCTGCCTTTGAACTCCTCATGGACAGGTTTGATTTAGGAGAAAACCCAGGAGAGAATAAAACAGAAACACAATCAAAAAGTTTTCTCTCAAGGGAAAAGAAAGTGGACACCCTAGGAATCTGTAGATATCACTCCAAATCCTGAGAAAGATAATTGACTTTTAGGGAACAGATGGCTGCAATCAAATAAATGATCACGTCTTCACACTGAGGCAAATACCATATCACTGAAGATAAGACAAAATATAAGCTTAGTGAGCTGAGAATCAACCAAAGACTCACAAAGAATATATTAACAAACTTTTTCCAATAAAGAGGATTCACTTTGAACTTAAAATACTGCCTTTATTTTTACTACATATAATATTGTCAAGATTCTTCCTTAAAATGAAAACATGTGATACTAGATGTTGGACAAGGTACAGTGAATACATGGGATTTTTCAGTAGTTACTGATTTTAAGAATTTCTTCTTCTTTTTAACTTTTTCCCCCCATATGTACATGTTTCATATATTTTATGGTTGCAGCCCATTTGATTTTTTCTTGAAACATTGTTAGAAATATATATATATATACACACACACACATTTAAAATATAATGAGCACTTCTTTCTGAATTTATATAGTAAGTTTAGTAAATTTGAATTGATACATTATGCATTTTCTAATGTTTATTTTTATGTATTTATTTTATTTGGCTGTGCCAGTCTTAGTTGCTGCATGTGGAATCTTTGATTTTCACTGTGGCATATGGGATCTTTAGTTGCAGTACACAAGCTCTTAGTTGTGGCACATGGGGCTCTAGTTCCCTGACCAGAGATCGAACCCAAGCCCCTGCCTTAGAAGTGCAGAGTCTTAGTCACTGGACCATCAAGGAAGTCCTGATATATCACATAATTGAATATTTTTAAGTGCTTATTAAGAGATTACTAGGTATCTTAGTCCATGAAGCCTGATATAACAAAGTATCACAGACTGGGTGGCTTATAAACAATAGAAATTTATTTACCACAGTTCTGAAAGCAAGAAGTTGAAGATTAGGGTGCCAGCATGGTTGCATTCTGATAAATACAACTTCTAACTTATAAATTGCTGACTTACTGCCGTGTCTTCACATGGTGGTAGGGGCTAGGGAGCTAGCTCTGTGAATTTTCTTTTACAAGGCCACTAATGTTGTTTATGAGGGCTCCAGTCTCATGATCTAAGCATCTCCCAAAGGCCTCATCTCCTTAATAGTTTCACACCGTACAATAGGATGTCAACATAGACATTTTGGGGAACACAAACATTTAGACCATAGCACTAGCCTAGGTTCTGAGGTTAATACACACACACACACACACACACACACACATACATATATATATATATATATATACACACACACAAGATACTATCTGTTTTAAAGAAGGAATTATTTTACTCTATCAGAACACAGAGTAGAGACTTTTAAAGTAGTTGTATTAATACCAAGGTCTTTATAAGGGATTAGTCAATGCTATGAAGAAATCTTATCTAAACTGAATTTTAAGCTAAGTAAGAACCAAGTTTCACATGGAGAAGTGGGTAGGATAAGGCTATTCAAAATGTAAAGAACAAAGAATCAAATGTATGAATTATCAGAAACCAAAACAAACCCTTGACAAATTTACTAATAGATGCAAAAAAAAAAAAAAAAACCATTTTGTATGATAGAGAAAGAAATATACTGGAAAGGTGGCCATATTAGGAGAAGAGCAAAAGAGTTAGAGACTAGGTAATGATGTCATGAAATGTAAGGATTTTATTGCAAAGAATGAAACCACCAAAATATTTTAAGCCGAGTGTTACCTTGTTATACTGCTGCTGCTGCTGCTAAGACACTTCAGTCGTGTCCGACTCTGCGACCCCATAGACATCAGCCCACCAGGCTCCCCTGTCCCTGAGATTCTCCAGGCAAGAACACTGGAGTGGGTTGCCATTTCCTTCTCCAATGCATTTAAGTGAAAAATGAAAGTGAAGTCGCTCAGTCGTGTCTGACTCTTCCCGACCCCATGGACTGCAGCCTACCAGGCTCCTCCACCCATAGGATTTTCCAGGCAAGAGTACTGGAGTGGGTTGCCATTGCCTTCTCCATACCTTGCTATAATTTGCTTCAAAAGATTCTGTTCTGACTGTATTCTTGAAATTGATTTCAGAAATTTCAAGAGTCACGGATATTATATTAGAAAATTTGCATTCATTTATTTGTAACAAAGCTTAGAGCTATGTTGTGGCTCCATCTTGATCCAGTCTGGCATTCAAAGATATTTTACAATGGCATACAAAAATAATTACTAGGCAATTACTAATCTTTCCAATAGTTTCTGAAAACATGCCAACAGGTTGAATGACAGAATCAAATTTATAGTAGAGAACATAAATCTCCTCTCTCTTTCTCTCCCTCAATATCTTACTGTTTCTCCATTATTCTTTCAACTACAGACCCAAGCCTCTGAAACATGGTTCCTAAACTCTTCTAGAAAGGTGCCTTAGCCCTTTCCTTTCTTTTTAAGTCTTATCTCTTAAAATAACTACCTTCTAGAAACTTCTATTAATAATCTAATTTAAGCTAGACTTTAAGGCCCAGGGAACTTCTGGCTCTAGCTTGATCTATGATCTTGACCTGTAAAATAAAACCTAAAATTAGATTTGGTAAAACAGGATTAATTCTGTTATGCATTCATTTAACAAAAATCACTAGGCACAGCTCCATGCTGGATGCTGCTAAAATCCAATAAAACCATTGTAATCCAGAACAAGAAAATGATGGTAGTAAAATTAAAGTATGAATTCAAGAAACAAACATCTTGTTTACCCGTTCATCTACTAATGGGCATTTAGGTTGCTTCCATATCTTGATTATTGTGATTAATGCCACAGTGAACATAGGGGTGCATATATCTTTTTGAATTAGTATTTTTGTTTTCTTTGGGTAAATATTCAGAAGTGGAGATACTAGATTATATGGTAGTTCTATTTTTATTTTTTTTTTTTTTTTTTTTTTTTTTTTTTTTTGTTTTTTTTTTACTGACACAAATTTATTTATTTTTTAATTGAAGGATAACTACTTTACAGAATTGACTTTTACACTATCTTTGATAAATATAAGTTATTTGAAAGAATTTTAGTGGAATATGGAAGTTATTACATTTTACATAGTACCTTTTATAATTTTTCCTTTAGTGCATGTTGTGTGTTCTCCTTTCAAAATTTCCGTGGAAAATATAATGGAGCCACTTCAAAATTAAAAATAGAACTACCTAAGCAGGTAGTTCTATTTTTAATTTTGAAGTGGCTCCATTATATTTTCCACAGTGGCTACACCAGTTTACATTCCAACCAGCTGTGCATGAGAAATCCCTTTTCTTTCCATCCTTGCAAAAACTTGTTAATTCTTATCTTTCTGATGATAACAATTCTGATAAGTGTAAGGTGGTATCTCTTTGTACTTTTGACTTGCACTTCCCTGATAATTAGCGATGTTGAGCATCTTTTGATGTGTCTGTTAGCTATCTGTGTGTCCTCTTTGGAAAAATGGTGATTCAGGTTTTCTGCCTATTTTGTATTTTTTATTTAATTAATTTTTCTGGAATATAATTGATATACAATGTTGTGTTCATTTCTGCTGTACATCAAGGTGAATCAGTTATACATATATGAATGCCCACTCTTCCCCTCTGCCCATTTTCAATTGGATTGTTTGTTATTCTTGATGATGAGTAGTATGATTTCTTTATATACTTTAAATAGCAATCCGTTATCAATTGTTTCATTCACAAATACCTTCCCCCATTTAAAAGGTTGCTTTTTCTTTTAATGATGGTTTCCTTCACTGTGCAAAAGCTTTTTAGTTTGAGGTAGTCCTATTTGTTTATTTTTGTTATTGTTGTTCTTGCCTGAGGAGACAGATCCAAAACAATACTGCTAGGACTATGTTAAAGAGCATATGGCCTATTATTTTTTCTAGGAGTTCTATGGCTTCAGGTACTACATTCAGTTCTTGAATCCATTTTGAGTTTATTTTTGTATATGGTATAAGAAAATGGTTGTTTCATTCTTTTGCATGTGGCTGTCCATTTTTCTCAACACCAGTTATTGAGGTGGCTGTATTTTCCCTATTGTATATCCTTGCCTCCTTTTTTGAAGATTAATGACCATATGTTCATGGATTGATTTTGGGGTTATCTGTCCTGTTTCATTCATCTCTGTGTCTGTTTTTATGCCAGTACCATGCTGTTTTGATTACTATGGCCTTGGTGTATAGTTTGAAATCAGGGAGTATGATACCTCCAGCTTTGTTCTTTCTCATGATTGCTTTGGCTACTTGGGATATTTGTGATTCCACACAAATTTTAAGATTATTTATTCTAGTTCTGTGAAAAATGCCATAGTATTTTGATAGGGATTTTATTAAATCTTCAGATTGCCTCAGGCAAGATGGATATTTTAACAACATTAATTTTTCCAATGAATGATTATGGTATATCTTTCCATTTACGTTTCATCTGAAATTGTTTTCCTCAATGTCTTAATAGTTTTTAGCATAAAGGTTTTTTACCTCCCTAGAAAAATTTATTCCCAACTATTTTATAACTTTTGATGCAATTGTAAATGAAATTATTTTCTTAATTTATTTTTCTGATAGTTAATTGTTAGTAGAAATGCTGCATATTATGTATTTTAATTTTGTAAGCTGCAACTTTACTGAATTCATTTAATTAGTTCTAATAGGGTTTTTTTTTTTTTTTGGTGTTCTATGGAAGAGGAAATGGCAACCCACTCCAGTGTTCTTGCCTGGAGAATCCCAGGGACAGGGGAGCCTGATGGGCTGCCATCTATGGGGTCGCACAGAGTTGGACATGACTGAAGTGACTTAGCAGCAGAAGCATGGGGTTTTTATGTACAGTATCATATCATCTGCAAACAGTAATAGTTTTACTTTTTCCTTTCCAATTTGGATGCTTTCTCTTTTTTCTTCTCTGATTGCTGTGACTGAGATTTCCAATACTATGTTGAATAAAAGTGGTGAGAGTGGATATCCTTGTCAAGTATCATCATAAACTTATCTATAAGAACTGCCTTTGCTGTGCCTCATAAGTTTTGGAGTATTGTGTTCACATTTTCATGTATTTCCAGGTATCTTTTTTTTTCTCTTTGATTTCTTCAATAAATACCCCATTGTTTGTTTAGTAGCATATGTTTTGACTCCAAGTGCTTTTGTTTTTTCCATTTTTTTCCTGATAGTTGATATCCAGTTTTGTACCATTATGGTGAAAAAAAAAATGATATAATTTCAGTCTTCTTAAATTTGTTAAGATATGTTTTGTGACCTAACATGTGATCCATCCTGGAGAATGTTCCATGTGAACCTAAAAAGAATGTGTATTCTGCTAATTTGAGGAGGAATTTCCAGGATATATTTATTTAGTGTACCAGCCTATTGTGTCCTTTAAGGCTAAAGTTTCCTCAGTGACTTTCTGTCAGGATGCTCTATCTATTCATGTAAATGGAGTGTTAATGTCCTCTATACCGTTATTGTGGGTCCCAGTAGTGCTGTCCCTGAGTTGCCAGAGTCAGGTGCTCCTGGAATGTCTTCTGTGTGGAGTATGCATGTCCTCCTGTTGGGGCTGGGCTGGGCTGTGCTTGCTCTGGGCACACTAGTGCACAGGGATGACCCCTGGCGCAATTGGCTGTAAGTCCTGGTTTTAATTGCTGTGCACACTTTATTGTATGGGGCCAGATTCCAGGGAAAGGTCAATTTGTGTGCGTGTTAGGGGGGAACTGCTGATGCTGATCAAGGGCACTCATTGCAACTGGCAGAACAGAGGGCCACTTTGAAGGATCCCTAACTGTGTCACTTCTGCAGGTGAAACTGGGACAAGATGAGAAAATAGGTTCGATGAATAGAGCCAGAAATGGCACCTGCCATCACTGGTAGAAAATGAGCCACAAACAAAAATAACAACAACAAAAAAGTGGTACCTACAAGTTTCTCTATAATCAGAGAAAGTCTTACAAATTCTGAAAATTAGTCTATGAATCTCCTTCATGTATGACCCAGGCTCCTTTTAGACTGCTGCCTCTGTTATAGGACTCAAGGAGAGTGAGTTTTATGTGCACTCTGAAGGTGAATTCTCAGTTTTCTATAAACCTCTAGCTCTCTTGGACATAAGCCCTTCTGGTTTTTAAGGTCAGATATTATGTCATTTTCCTGGTACAGGTATGCCTGGCTGAGGAGCCTAACTTGGAGTTTGGAGCCCTTCACCCTCAAGGGAAACCTCCAAGGCTATGATATCCCTCCTGCCTATGTGTCACAGGACTGGTGGTGTGAGTCCCAGCCAGACTGCATCTCTGCTCCTCTTACTTGTCTCAGTGCAGCTTTTCCTTTTTACCTTTAGTTGTGGAAAATCTTTTCTGTTAGTCTTCAAATCCTTCTCAGATATGGATTTTAAGTAATTATAATTTTGGTGTCTCTAAGGGAGGTGAGTCCAGGATCTCTCTACTATACCATTTTATCCCATTTCCACATACAGTCTATTCTTAGCATAGCAACCACATTATTGTTTCTTTTATATTAAGCCAGTATCAAACAAACCAAAGACATTGAAAACTCACTAAGCCAATAGCAAATCACAAATATATAGGCCCCTTGCTGTCCATTGTATTATAAGAAAGTACATAGAAATCTAATATGGATTGACATAAGATATAGTGAAAGTGATCTTGGCCCTGATGCCGTTAATGGAAGTTCCCCCCATGGCTTCATCAGGGACTAAGATCCAATAGTAGGATGGTGTGTCAAATCCTTGGCTCTAACCCTATTCTGTCAGCTCATAGTTGGAGAATAACTTCCACTGTAGTGAGAAAAGATTTGTGATGTACCTTTATAGTAGCAGCTGTAGGTAAGCCAATGGTATTGTTCCCCCTCAGCACGTATGGTTGGAGAGGAGGGTCCTTTGATATGTCTTATAGTTAACCAAGATTAATTTCTTAATCAGTAAGCTGTAGGTGATGTTCATTGAGATTTGAAAAAAAAAAAAAAAAAGCTTCCTTTCTGGAAAGCCAGCTTTCAGGAGATCATTCTTCAATAAATTAACCTTTACATCTCTCCCAGATATTGTCACTCTACTACTCAACAATTTCCTTTGGCTACTTACCTAAGTCAGAATAAAATGAAAAATTCTTAACATGACAATTAAAATCCGAGATAATTCAGCCCCATTACTTACTTCCCTCATTTTATTTTCTATCATTCTCCCTTTATCATCTCACTATGACCACAGTGATCTCCCCTCTCTTCTTCATACATGACTTTGCATGGGCATTTTCAGTTTCATTACACTTGTCTTTATCATCACAAATTTGGAGATATTGTTTTCCAAAATTGTGGCATATCCTTTCAAATTCTGTCATTCTAGTGGATATGTAGTGATACTTCATTGTCTTTTAATTACAATATCCCCATAACTAATAATGTTAAGAATATTTTCAAATACTTACTACCTGAATATTTTAATTTTTAAATGTCACACAAATATTTTATCAATTTAAAAATTGGTTTGTCTTATACTTGAACTGTGTAAGTTTTACATATATATATATATATATATATTTCATATATTCTGTATTCTGTATTGCTGTGGCCAGTGCAGCAGGTAGGGATTGAAAATGGTCAATGTGCAGTTTGGGAAAACAAACAAACAAAAAAAACAACTAAAGACAGAATTAAAGTTTTAAACATGGGACAGGGGACTCAAGACCTCTTGGATCAAGAGCCCTGTTCCTCAGAGCCACATCACTTTTATTTAGTGTCTTGGCAAGCAGAAAGTATCTGTTGTGCTACGGTAAAGTCAGCCTCCTGTGTCCCCAGTCACGTCTCCCAATTTATTGATTACTTTAAACTCTCTTTGTTATCTTCTTGTACAAGGGGTACCACCTGGCTAGAAGCTATAGACCTGCATAAGCCTTGGTAAAACATCTTAGTGTGTGAGCAAGCAGCGTTCTGAACTTGTGCTGATCCGGTGTTCCAAGGTCCACACTATGTTTTTCCTTAGCTTAGCAGGGCATGACGACCCCAACTAATCAACCTGATGTACTTTCATTTGGGTTATGTTGTATTGCTATATTTTGCTTTTATTCTTTTCCCATGGTGATTTTCTCATAGCTTAGCCAGAGCAACAGGTGGCTGACTATTATATTAACCCCTGCATATCCCCCTTTTTGTTTATGTAGCAGAAGATATGTTGATTTTGCAACTTCTTTCTTCATTAGTTCTCAGAGGGTTTTGCTCGTGTACCTGAGGACTAAACAGATTATAGCGAGACGCAAAACATAGCTAGTGTTTCAGTGAGACCACCTCTGATGTCTTTGATCCACTCGAGAGGACTCAGTGAGTTAAGGCCCTCTGCTATTCCTTGAAGTGTATCTGTACCTGGTAATAGTCTAAGAGAAGCATGCTTCACGCCAATGATTTTTAGCTTGTAGCTTTTTAATATCTAGAGTAAAATTGTCAGCTGGATGGCCCTGCAAGTGCCATCTAATTTTTTCCCAGGTGTGTTCAGATTGGTTATATTCCTGGGCGGGGGAGGTGGGGAGTCACACAAAAAGTAGTAATGTTCCAGTCACACTTTAAATGTATTTGGAACTTAAGATTTTGTACTTCTTCTCCTAAGAGTAGCACTGCATTTTCTAAATCCATCAACCAGATGTTAATCTCCTCATCTATATGAATTTTGGTTCCCCAAGCAGAAGTAGCATTTTTATGCCACTCCTGCACAAAGGCAGTTGTTTATACCATCTGATGGTGAGCTATTCCCACCATTGCCGCTGTGGTGGTGATGGCAATAATGCTCATTATGGTGGCAATGAGGAGCCAAATGAAACGCTTGGATCTTTTCAAAATAGTATTCAGTACTGTGAGCAAAGTATGCACGTCAGGGGAGAGTTCCCAAGGCCTATTTTGAGTTACTGGCAGACAAACTCCTAAATGTCTACACAAAATCACATAGGAATAGTTAGAGTTAAATAATGAACTGTTCAAGTAGGTATATTGTTTGCAATCCTGGCAGATCAGGTTCCTTTCTATTTGATTAATAGTTGTAGTGCCAATCATAATCACATATGGATCCCTAACACAAGCTTGAGTATGAAATGTCCAATTTGTTGATGTATTGCATGAGAAAGTATAATTCATGGAATGAAAATAATTTCCATCCCAAATTTGATATTTTTTCAGACTTATGTCCAACTTTCATATTTCTATTTGAGCCATACCTAATTCTAGCTGTGGCTGTGGTGGAGACACGCCATTGCCATGCCAGATAATGGAATATTCTGAATGTTCAGTAATATTAGTATGATTGTATACAGACACATGCCAACACAACTTCTTATAAGGATTGCAGGATGCGTTATGGTGTGAGCAATTAGAGACTGCATACCCCTTAGGGGACCAGTCCTGGACAATTCCATAGGAACCATTAAGTAAAATCACCCCTTCAATCCTCCAACAATTATCCCAATGTATTTGATCTTGTCGGTCAGCCCATATGGGTCTGCTCTCACATAAGGATCTACCCAGCTTGGTTAGATTAATTTGATCAGTCTCTTGATATCCAAAGCTCAATCCAGAACGTAAATGTAGCTGAGCCTTAGTGTGATTTCTGTTCAAAGAGTTTACAGAAAGCCAAGTCTGTACTGATAGATTAAGACAGCTATGGTCAGCACCCAGGCAAACAGACCAAGTATCAAAACCCAAAGTACTATTAAACGAGGTTCCCTGTTTGCCGAGGTCCAGCTCCGGCTGATCCAGGGTATTCGAAGGGGAGATGGTGTCGGCGACCTATTCAAATGTTAATTAGAGATATAAAGAGTAATAGAATGAGGATAGCTCAGTGGGAAAATTCAGTGGGGAAAAGAGTCTGAGTAGCTTGGTTTACACGGAAAATCAACATAACCTGTGACACCAGGTTAGCTCTGACCACGGAGGCCGCAGGTGCCCTCTCGAATAGTGGAAGGTGCCCCACCTTAGACACCTTCTCGAGTGGGTCTTAGAAGCCCAGGCAAATAAATGGTCGCAGAGGACCTCCGCGCTCCAGATGGAGACTTCAGCCAGAATGTGAAAAGAAAGAATGATATGGGGAGACCAAGCTCTGGTGAGCAAGGCCCGTAGCTTTATTTTCAACAGGGGCTTTTATACCGTAAGTTACACATAGAGGATAATAGGGGATGCAAAGTCAGCAGTTTTTGATCCTTATCAAAAACCAGGGTTTCTTTCCTGCAAATTTATCGTATACAAATGGTTTAGGTGATTTACATCATCTTCTGGCCAGAAGGCCTATTAACATTTTATGACTCTTGACAAAGACTTATCAACCATAAGACTTATTTTCTCTAAGAGTAATTATTTTAAGGTTTGGCGCCATCTTCCAAAGATAAAATTGCATTCCTATAGGGCGGATGTGTAATGGGTTTACAACAAAGGAAAGAATTTATTACCTTAAGGGTCTAAAGTTACTAACGCCAAGGCCACTATTTATTTTTTCTACATGCCAACTATATTAATTAATACACATTCAAGGATACAATTCAGGGGATGTGAAAACTTGGCAACAAACATTGGTTCATCAATGAAATCTTTTACTAGTTTTATTCTGACAGTTTCTAACTCTCTGAGAGGCTCTAAGCTATTTGAATATCTTAAGCTTCCCATGCCTCTCGAGGCTGGGAGACTGTAAACAATCATATGCATAGCTGTAGGAGTCCGGGTAAACTTGTCAGGCGAGTTAGAGAGCTATCTGAGGGGTTTGGATTTAAACACTCCTGATTGCCCAGGCACTTTTATTAATTGGAGCTGTAAGTTAACTCTTTGACAGAGAGAGCGAGATGGTGGTGGGGGACAGCCCCCAGTAAAGTCAGAGGTGAGAGCACAAAGCAATAAAGTAGGCAGACTCTGTTTTTTGGGGGATAGATGCTCGAGAATATCCAGGGGGACTCCTGAGGCTTGACCCCACCTTTGCGTATGCCGAGCCTCCTTCCTCATGACCTTTGTCACAAGTGGAATGCCTCACCAGCTCCCGGCACCTGTTCCTTTTTATGAACGGGCAAAAACTTGTCTTCTGGATTAGGGATCCCAGGGGAGTCATTAACATAAACAGGAATAGATCCTTCACCCCAGTTAACAGGCCTTAGTAACAGGGGATTAGGTACATAGGCCCAATAGGTATAATTCTTTGCTTCTGCCAAAGCAACGGGTATACTCACTGTGATAGTTATCAGGGCAAACATATCCATGGTCAGGTTGCCTGGAGTCACTGGTTGTTTCTGCTCAGTTTTACTCTACGAGCTGGAATCCACACAGGTTCTAGACCTTCTCCTGGGAAGATACAAGCAAATCCTCTTCCCCATGTAATTAACTTCCCTGGTGACCAAGCATTTGTTAGTGGATCTTGCCACCAAATCACAGGCTTACTTGTATTTGTGGGTGTAGCTTGAAAATGCTGCTCAGCTGCAGATTCCATAGTTTGTGCCAAAATATTCAAAAAATTGAGAGTAAATAAAGCTTTATTCAATATTGTTTATTGTCCTAGGGTATCTCCCCCTTTTTGTTTTTGTATAATATGTTTAAGTGATTTATTAGCCCTCTCCAATATGGCCTGTTCTTATGGATTATAGTGAGTGTCGGTAGAATTTTTTATAGACCAAATTTTAAGAAACTATTGGAATGCTCTACTGCTATAAGCAGGGCCATTATCAGTTTTTATAGATTTTGGTAATTTTATAATAGCAAAACAAGCATATAAATGTCTTTGTACAGATTTTGTAGTCTCACTGGAGTGAGCAGTGACCCATATAAATTGAGAGACTATATCAATAGTCACATATACATAAGAGAGCTTACCAAAGGAAGATATATGAGTTACATCCATTATAACTATGTATTTTATATGAAACTGTATACCATAATCATCAGTGGCTCAGTCACACATTTGATAATGTAAGGGACAACATTTCTTGAAACAGGCAATATAAAAAACAATATAGTTAACAGTAATAGTAAAATCCTAAGTAATAACTTAAGTCAAGAACTTTTATTAGGTATGGTCCAGTGACATCTTTAAGTTACCCAACTTAGTTTGTTAAATGACTACTGCTTGTTGTTTATTTCCTGGTTGTAGATCCTGGAGCATCTGATCTTTATGTAAAGACTGGTTACTGAGATAAGCTTTAGAAACAAACTTAGAGCATCTTTTTTCATTTAATTTAATGAAACCTCTTAGCAATGTAGCATAACCACAAGGAACTATCTTAGAAGTGAGTCTTAGTAAATACAGACCTTAATTAACAAAGCTAGAACTTAATATTCAGTGAAACATAATGGATACCATAGGCCTGACAACAGTTGGGTGGATTTTTCTTTTAGAGCTCCCCAGTATACTCTGAGATTTTTCTGTATGGCTGGTGAAGGTCTTCTTTACCTTGATGTGGATATTCAGAATCCAAATGTTTCTAATTTCTCAAGGTATGAGGCAGAGTGAAAAGAAAAATATTTTAATTTTACTCACAGATGTAAATCACTGAATTGTTTTAAACTATCAGTGACTTGAAGAGAAGAGCTTTTTTATATTGGAAAACAAAAATTAAAAGCCAGTAAATGTCAGACAAAAAGTCATGAAAATTGTAGTCATATTTATCAGTCTGTTCAATCCCATGCAATTGATCCCTTTGTTTTGTGGTCCTTGCCTGACAACCGAGGACATCAGTAAAAACGATAGATTCTCCAAGACATTTGTGAAGTTTTTTGCCAATGGCTGTATGACCTGTCTAGCAAAGTGGGTGCCCTGATCACTGGAGATTGTAGAAAAGACTTTTTTTATTCTGAAATATTAACCCTATAGCCAGGAAAGGTTTTTTCCTATCAAATAAAAGTGAGGTTTGTCAGGGAGCCAGGAAAAGCCAAGCTGCCGTCCTGGACTTCCCATAGCCCTGACTGTTTGGTTTATAGCCATTATTTAACAATTTTAAATTTTCTGATGAGGGGTTAATTTTGTAGAAGCAGAATGAGCTTTGTCTATGTGCGTCATAGTCTCCATAGATCATTGTGAAATAACATTCATTTTATCAAAGTAACAAAAGATTTTAAAAGCAAGTATGAATCACTTAAAGAAATTTACGTAGTCTGTTATCAAAAGCCATATTCCAAGAAAACAGGAAGAGAAAACCAAATTCCAGATTGATTCCGGCTTATATTTATTTTGAAACAATAGTTATTTACTTAGTCAAAGTAATGATGAAACTTAAAAGGCAATTTGTCTTAAGAAACTTGTATCATGTACAAAACATTTTTTCATTTGTCATAATTCCTTTTTTACATTTTCTGTAGTTATCACTTCATTTATCTATTTAGAGAATAGCTACCTGTATGCTTAGATTTATTTTCTTTTTTTCTTTTCTTAATAGACTATAATTTCATTTTTATATCTTTTTTATTAAAAACATAAATCTTATTTTCCTTAAACAACCATGAACTGTCTTGTATATTAGCATTTTATAGATGGTTGAACATAAATCCAGTTTTAATTTTTTTTTAATTTGCTTTTTTTTTTTTTAATAGAGAACATCTCAGGATGGCACCAAACATATTGATTCATAGTCCAAAATCTCTTTAGTTTTTCTGTAACAGGAAGTCAGTGTTCAGTAATTAATGTTTCAAAATCTTATTTTATTTTATTTGGAAATAACCTAGCTATTTAATAAGCTTTTATCATTTAGTTTAGTACAACCCAAGAAATTTAAGTTACCCCAATCATTAGAGATTTTTTTAGATAGACATTTGTAAAATATAATTATTTTCAGTAGAGTTTATCTAAAAGTTTTCATCTCATTTATATATACTTAGATATATATAAAGAGTTACTTTTTTGTTATTGATAAATTTAGTTTACATTAAACCTAGGCACAATAAAAGTATTATGCAATGTTGATGACTTAAGACGTGTCTTAGATTAGCAACAAACATTAATGTTAGATTTTTAATATTGAATATTTTTCAGTTCACATGAACCTGAATTTAAATAGAGCTCATTTATAAATGAACCTTATATTATCTAAAAACAAACACACACACTGAGACACAGATAAACTTAGACACACAGACAGAGATCTCATAGTTTTCCACTTGAAATTTAAAATATCTCTTTGCCCCTTCTTTTTTATTCTTGGTTTGAGTCCACCGATTTGTTCATGGCTGGAGTCTCAGATGGAGTGGGCTGTGTATCCTGAGGACATGATAAGAGTTACCTTCAGGCTTTTTCCCAGGTGTTGTTTTTTCTTGGGCAGAATTGGAGCTTCAAAAAAGTATTTTAACAAGTCAACTTTTTTCCTAATTGTACATGCAAGAAGAACCAGTTTTGCAATATCAAAAAAGATTTTGTTTAACCAGTTTTCTCTGGAGTCTAAAGAATATCATGGCCATTCAGTGTCAAAAATGTCATCTCTCTTTTTTGTAGTCATAGTTTCACAGTTAAAAATTAAACCAGAGAATGTTTAAAATGGCTCTGATGACACGGGTAGCCTGACTAACATGTTTCTCAGCAGGGAGTGTCTCTCTGGGGAGGTGAGGTCTTTTCTTAAAGTAAAACAAGTCTGTCCTTTTACCTCTATTTTCTCTCAGGCTCTTATGCAGTACCGCCTCACCTGTTTTAGCCTAAATTTTCATAAGCACTTGATCTTGAATTTTTTCCCAATTTCCATTGCCTATCAATTGATCTAAAGAGATGGGGATCTGCCTTGCTTGGTTATAAGCCACCATAATCAAAGAGGAACCCTCAGCTAGTCCCTGCACTATTCCCAAGGTAAAGAATTATGGAGAGTAAATTATGGAGAATTTACTACATAATTTTGAACTGCTTGCTTAATTTCCTTTAGTATTTTGAAGGGAATCTGTTTACAGCCTCATGCTCTAATGCACATTAATGAAGTCTCCTTTATGGACAGTTGGGCAGGTCTCCTGGAGGAGGAAATGGCAACCCATTCCAATATTTTTGCCTAGAGAATCCCATGGACAGAGAAGCCTGGCAGTCACGGTCCATGGGGTCACAAAAAGTTGCACACGACTGAGCAACCGATACTTCATACACCCCATTAGGATTATTAGGATCTGTCCCAGGAGCTATCTGTTCATTGTATTGTCACTGGAAATATCATAGTGATAGTCTCCAAGTCACACTCCCGTCGAGCCCACCAAATATCTTTCCAGAGGGGTGACAAAATTGCCTTCTGTTGTAATGAAGGAAAAGCTTGAGTTGCTCTAGCAGTTAAGACAAGAGGGGGAGGAAGAGGTGGCAGAGGAAATTCTGCTTCCCTAAACAAAGGCACAGAAGGAACTACACATTTAAGAGTCTCCTGCATTTTTTGCTCTATCCTCTCAGGCTCTGCATATTCACATTCTCCCTTTGATGGGATTTCACATCCCAACTCCCTTCTGAGCTTTCTGGGGTCTGAAGAAGTTCTAAAATGGATTTTATCAGTGCCCAAGTTGACCAGATAGATACAGGCATGGGCACTCCGTTGCAAGAAGTTTCTCTAATTCACTACATCAGTCAGTTCAGTTGCTCAGTCATATCCAATTCTATGCAACCCCATGGACTGCAGCACACCAGGGCTCCCTGTCCATCATCAACCACTGAAGTTTACTCAAACTCGTGTCCGTTGAGTCAGTAATGCCATCCAACCATCTCATCCTCTGTTGTCCCCTTTTCCTCCCACATTCAATCTTTCCCAGCATCAGGGTCTTTACAAATGAATCAGTTCTTCTCATAAGGTGGCCAAAGTACTGGAGTTGTAGCTCATATCAGTCCTTCGAATGAATATTCAGGACTGATTTCCTTTAGGATGGACTAATTTGATCCCCTTGCAGTTCAAGGGACTCTCAAGAGTCTTCTCCAACACCACAGTTCAAAAGCATCAATTATTTGGCACTCAGCTTTCTTACAGTACAAATTTCACAGCCATACGTGACTACTGGAAAAAACACAGCTTTGACTAGACGACCTTTGCTGGCAAAGTAATGTCTCTGCTTTTTAATATGCTGTCTAGGTTAGCCATAGCTTTTTTTTTTTTCAAAGAAGCAAGCATCTTTTAATTTCATGGCTGGTGTCACCATGTGCAGTGAATTTGGAGCCCCAAAAAAGAAAGATTGTCCTCATTTCCATTGTTTGCTCATCTATTTTCCATGAAGTGATGGGATCAGATACAGTGATCTTAGTTTTCTGAATGTTGAGTTTTAAGCCAACTTTTTCACTCTCCTCTTTCTCCTTAATCAAGAAGCTCTTTTTTGGGGGGTGTATTAATTTTTTTATTTACTTAATTGGAGGTTAATTACTTTACAATATTGTATTGGTAAGCTCTTTAGTTTCTTCTGCTTTCTGGCATAAGGGTGGTGTCATCTGCATATCTGATGTTATTGATATTTCTCCCAGCAATCTTGATTCCAGCTTGTGCTTCATCCAGTACAGCGTTTCTCATGATGTACTCTGCATATAAGTTAAATAAGCAGGATGATAATACTCCTTTGATATATTCCTTTCCTGTTTTGAAACTAGTCTATTGTTCCATGTCCAGGTCTAACTGTTGCTTCTTGACCTGCATACAGATTTCTCGGGATGCAGGTCAGGTTGTCTAGTATACCCATTACTTGAAGAATTTTCCACAGTTTGTTGTGATCCACACAGTCAAAGGCTTTGGCACAGTCAATATAGCAGAAGTGGATGTTTCTCTGAAAATCTCTTGCTTTTTTAATGATTCAACAGATGGTGTCAATTTGATCTCTGGTTCCTCTACCTTTTCTAAATCTAGCTTGAACATCTGGAAGTTCACAGTTCATGTACTGCTGAAGCCTGGCTTGGAGAATTTTGAGCATTACTTTGCTAGTGTGTGAGATGATGCAATTGTGCAGTAGTTTGGACATTTTTGGCATTGAGTTTCTTTGGTATTGGAATTAAAACTGACTTTTTTCCAGTCCATTGCTGAGTTTTCCAAATTTGCTGGCATATTGAGTGTGGCACTTTCACAGCATCATCTTTTAGTGTTTGAAATAGCTCAACTGGAATTCCATCACCTCCACTAGCTTTGATCCTAGTGATGCTTCCTAAAACCCACTTGACTTCACATTCCAGGATGTCTGGCTCTAGGTGAGTGATCACACTATTGTGATTATCTCAGTTGTGAAGGTCTTTTTTGTATAATTTTGTATATTCTTGCCACCTCTTCTTAGTTATATTCTGCTTCTGTTAGGTCCATACCATTTCTGTCCTTTACTGTGTCCATTTTTCATGAAATGTTTCCTTGGTATCTCTAATTTTCTTGAAGAGATCTCATCCCATTCTATTGTTTTCCTCTATTTCTTTGCGTTGATCACTGAGGAAGGCTTTCTCATCTCTCCTTGCTGTTCTCTGGAACAGTGCCTTCATATGGGTATATCTTTCCTTTTCTCTTTGCCTTTCACTTTCTTATTTTCATAGCTATTTGTAAGGCCTCTTCAGAAAACCACTTTGCCTTTTTGCATTTCATTTTCTTGGGGATGGTCTTGATTACTACCTCCTGTACAATGTCATGAACGTCTTTCCATAGTTCTTCAGGCACTCTGTCTATCAGATCCAATCCCTTGAATCTCTTTGTCACTTCCACTGTATAGTCGTAAGGGATTTTATTCAGGTCATACCTGAATGGTCTAGTGGTTTTCCCTACTTCCTTCAATTTAAGTCTGAATTTGTCAATAAGGAGTTCATGATCTGAGCCACAGTCAGCTCCTGGTCTTGTTTTTGCTGACTGTATAGAGCTTCTCCATCTTTGGCTGCAAAGAATATAATCAATCTGACTTTGGTATTGACCATCTGGTGATGTCCATGTGTACAGTCTTCTCTTGTGTTGTTGGAAGAGGGTGTTTCCTATGACCAGTGTGTTCTCTTGGAAAAACTCTACTAGCCTTTGCCCTGCTTCATTCTGTTCTCCAAGGCCAAATTTTCCCATTACTCTAGGTATTTCTTCACTTCCTACTTTTGCATTCCAGTCCTCTATAATGAAAGGGACATCTTTTTTGGTTGTTAGTTCTAGAAGGTCTTGTAGGTCTTCATAGAGCTGTTCAACTTCAGCTTCTTCAGCATAGACTTGGTCTGGACATAGACTTGGATTACTGTGATATTGAATGGTTTGCCTTGGAAACAAACAGAGATCATTTTGTCATTTTTGAGACTGCATTCAAGTATCGCATTTCGGGCTCTTTTTTTGAGTATGATGGCTACGCCATTTCTTCTAAGGGATCTATGCCCACAGTAGTAGATATAATGGTCATCTGATTTAAATTCACCCATTCCAGACCATTTTAGTTCACTGATTCCCAAAATTTCAATGTTCACTCTTGCCATCTCCTGTTTGACTACTTCCAATTTGCCTTGATTCATGGACCTAACATTCCAGGTTCCTATGCAATATTGCTCTTTACAGCATTGGACTTTACTTCCATCACCAGTCACATCCACAACTGGGTGTTGTTTCTGCCTTGGCTCCGTCTCTTCCTTCTTTCTGGAGTTACTTTTCATGCTATTCATAGGGTTCTCAATGCAAGAATACTGAAGTGGTTTGCCATTCCCTTCTCCAGTGGACAACGTTTTGTCAGAACTCTCCACCATGACCTGTCTATCTTGGGGAGCCCTTCATGGCACGGCTCATAGTTTCATTGAGTTAGACAAGGCTGTCGTCCATGAGATCAGATTGGTTAGTATTCTATGACTGTGGTTCTCTTTGATGGTGGAATTCACTGTCTACCTTCTGTCATGTTCCTAAATCTAAAGTACTGAGAGACAGGAACCACAAACAATCTTTCCCAGGGGTTTGTAAAAGCTACAGTAGCTGGCCTTCACTTGTTTTTGTTCCAACTACTTTCAAAAGCCGCCTTAAGAGGCATACATATGGCCAGTATTGTTCCGAGCTTTCTGAATTTCCCATACTTAACCTCAGTTTCAGTGCCTGAGAGAGTATTACTTACAGCAAAGGGGGATTTTCAGAGGCCTCAGTTTCAGATTCTCAGTTTCACTTGAAATTTCAACTTCTGTTTCATTCTTGGTGATCCTTCACTTTTGAGCCCCACATCAGATGCCACTTGCTGCTGCCCACACAGCAGATAGGAATAGAAAGTGGTCAACACACAGTTTGGGGAAAAATAAACTAAAGACAGAATTAAAGTTTTAAAGATTGGACCGGGGGACTCAAGGCCTCTTGGATCAAGAGCCCTGTTGTTTGGAGCCACATCACTTTTATTTAGGGTCTTGGCAAACAGAAAGTGTCTGTTGTGCTATAGTCATGTCTCCCATTTTATTGATTACTTTAAACTATCTTTATTATTTTCTTCTCACTGGAGGCCATAGACCTGCATATCACTGAGAAAACATCTTGGTGTGTGTGCAAGCATCATTCTGAACTCTCACTGACCTGGTGTTCCAAGGTCCACACTATGTTTTTCCTTGGCTTAGCAGGGCATGATGACCCCAACTAATAAACCCGATGTACTTTTATTTGGGTTATGCTGTATTGCTGTAGTTTCCTTTTATTCTTTTCCCATGGTGATTTTCTCATGGCTTAGCGAGAGCAGCAAGTGGCTATTATATTAATAGTACTGCACTGGATATGTCATTTGTCTGATATATGATTTTTTATATGTTCACCCCATTTGTGGATTAAATTTTCTCATTTGTAACTGTGTTCTAAAAAGTACATTTTTTTTTTAATTTTGAAGAAGTTCAGTTTATTGAATTTTTTCCTTGTATAAGATGTGATTTTTGAAGCCTATGTAATAAATCTTGGCTGAAGCATAAATTCCCTAAGGTTTTCTCCCATGTTTTATTCTAGAAATTTTGTAAACTTAACAACTGTGTTCAGGATTTTTGGCAATAATTTTTGTATTAGGTTAAAATTAGGAGTCAATGATCATTATTTATTTTTGTGGCATATTAATATCCAATATCAATAACCTCAGATACACAGATAACACCACCCTTATGGCAGAAAGTGAAGAGGAACTAAAAATCCTCTTGATGAAAGTGAAAGAGGAGAGTGAAAAAGTTGACTTATAGCTCAACATTCAGAAAATGAAGATCATGGCATCCGGTCCCACCACTTCATGGGAAATAGATGGGAAAACAGTGGAAACAGTGTCAGACTTGATTTTTCTGGGCTCCAAAATCACTACAGATGGTGACTGCAGCCATGAAATTAAAAGACGCTTACTCCTTGGAAGGAAAGTTATGACCAACCTAGATAGCATATTCAAAAGCAGAGACATTACTTTGCCAACAAAGGTTCTTCTAGTCAAGGCTATGGTTTTTCCTGTGGTCATGTATGGATGTGAGAGTTGGACTGTGAAGAAAGCTGAGCGCTGAAGAATTGATGCTTTTGAACTGTGGTGTTGGAGAAGACCCTTGAGAGTCCCTTGGACTGCAAGGAGATCCAACCAGTCCATTCTGAAGGAGATCAGCCCTGGGATTTCTTTGGAAGGAATGATGCTGAAGCTGAAACTCCAGTACTTTCACCACCTCATGCGAAGAGCTGACTCATTGGAAAAGACTCTGAGGCTGGGAGGGATTGGGGGCAGGAGGAGAAGGGGACAACAGAGGATGAGATGGCTGGATGGCATCACTGACTCGATGGACGTGAGTCTGGGTGAACTCCGGGAATTGATAATGGACAGGGAGGCCTAGCGTGCTGCGATTCATGGGGTCACAAAGAGTTGGACACGACTGAGCGACTAATCTGATCTGATCTGAATATCCAATAGCAACTACACAATGTATTGAAACATTATTATTATTATTTTTTTTTACCATTTAGTTCTCTGGTGCCTCTGTCAAAAATCAAATAATTGGTGTGGTTCTTTCTCTGGACTCTGTATTCTGTATCACTTATCTGTGTATTCATTTGTATGAAAATTCCAAACTTGCTTTATTATAGTAACCTTAAAAGAATCTTGAATTCAGGTAGTCATAGTGTTCTACATTTTTTTTTTTCTTTTCAAATTTGATTTTGGCTATGTTAGGTCTTTTGAATTTACATACTAATTTTTAATTGAGCCTATTTATTTCTACCAAAAGCAATCTGAGATTTTTATTGTCATTACATTACATATGTACTTCATTTGGGGCAAGAATAGACACCTCTATCATATAGGGTTTTCAAATTAATGACTAGGGTATATCTATCTCTCTACTTATTTTTTTATTCTTTAATCTCTTTCTGCAATGCTTAAAGATTTCAGCATGGAGATCATGTGCATCTCTTGACAAATATATTTTTATTATTTTGTACTTTTTTATGCTGTTATAACTGATGTTTCATATTTTAAATTTACATTTTTGTTTTCCAGCACATAGAAATCCAACTGATTTTTGTATATTGATCTTACATTCTGCAAATTTTCCAAATTTAAGTATTAATTATAGAGGTTTTTTTTTTTTTTTTAGATTCTTTAAGATTTTCTACAGAAAGGATAATATCATCTATGAATAAAAATAGTTTTTAAATTTTTTCTTTCCAATTTCTATAGACTTGAGTATTGTGAATAGCATATTTGTATTGACCTGGCTAAAATCGTTGGTGCACAAATGGATAGTATCTTCAACTTGGGTCTGTAATATTTTTTATGAAAATTTATTATCACATGCAGATCAGGAAAACTCACTTCTGGACCCTGTAAGGATATATATTTCTACATATCCTGTTGCCATAAGTCCATGTACATGGGGAAATTTAGAGAATATTTGAAAAGACAGTGTTCCAAAAGCATTTGAGTTTCTGGATCAATCTAATTCCACACTCTGGCTACTCTTATCATTTCAGTACAGAAGACAATATATTCCTCCCTTCTTTTCAGTTTTTGCTCAACGTGGTTTAATTTGGTTTTAAATCATTTGCAAGTGAAATGAGCTTAAATAATGCAATAAAAATGAATTGTGAGAATATAACATTTGTACAAGCAATAGGAATGCCAAAAATAGCTGAGAAGAGGGGAAATGGAAGCTCCCTAATTGATAGCCCCAAAAGTAACTACATATTTAGATGTTGGCAACAGTCACCTATTATAAGGGATTTTGTTCTGGGTGAAGTTAAATATAAATATTCCATATACGTCTAGTTATTAAGAAATTAGAAAACTAATACAAATGTAGAAATCAAGACTATGCAGTTCAGTAAAAGAATAATATAGCAGAAACTCTGTCAAGACATATCAAAAATAACAAACATATGTGCACAAAAACACTCAATTAAAAATCATAACAGGATAGATTTCGCTTTGTAAGGCAGTTCTACAACAAAACATTTTTCCTAATCAATGATGAAACAATGAGTTATCCAGGCAAAAAGAATTTACTATAAAGAAATCAAATTCTGGTTTCCAGTTCCACGTGTAAGGAACTTAGAAGTTGCCACTCTGTCTTAACAAAAAGTAAAAAGTGGAACAGACTGAAAAGTCAATAATTCTTGGAACCAAGACAGGTGGGCACAAGGGTAAACCATGGCAGCCAAGACTGGAAAAACAAACAGGTGGATACAGGGAGTCATAGCTTACTGCAATGGAGACTTATGAGTAGAAATCACCACAGAAACCAGGGCTAGGGTAGGAAAATTTAAACTATAGCAGATGAATTTATCGGAGAAGGCGATGGCACCCCACTCCAGTACTCTTGCCTGGAAAATCCCATGGACGGAGGAGCCTGGTAAGCTGCAGTCCATGGGGTCGCTACAAGTCGGACACGACTGAGCGACTTCACTTTCACTTTTCACTTTCATGCATTGGAGAAGGAAATGGCAATCCACTCCAGTGTTCTTGCCTGGAGAATCCCAGGGACGGGGGAGCCTGGTGGGCTGCCGTCTATGGGGTCGCACAGAGTCAGACACGACTGAAGCGACTTAGCAGCAGCAGCAGATGAATTTATGGACAGTGTGAACAAGCCTGAAAGTCAAAAACTCCAAGGGTACCTAGTCAAGTAGAGACCACACCATATTTGGATATTTTCCTTCAGGAGCCCAACCAGTTTCCCATTGTAAAAATTGGAGGAAAATGCCTTCAGAATAAGGCAGAGAAGGGAAAGGAATTTTGAAATGTGCCATGGCACTCCATTCTTACAATAACTAGTTAACTAGGTTATTGTAAAAAGTATTTTCAGAGCATACTTGATATGAAAGTCATTCATTTGTGTCCGACTCTTTGTGACCCCATGGATTATATAGCCCATGAAATTCTTCGGGCCAGAATACTTGAGTGGGTAGCCTGTAATTGATATTAGTTCAGTTCACTCGCTCAGTTGTGTCCGACTCATTGCAACCCCATGGACTGCAGCACGCCAGGCTTCCCTGTCCATCGCCAACTCCCGGAACTTGCTCAAACTCATGTCCATTGCATCAGTGATGCCATCAAACCATCTCATCTGCTGTTATCCCCTTCTCCTCCCGTCTTCAATCCTTCCCAGCATCAGGGTGTTTTCCAATGAGTCGGTTCTTTGCATCAGTACTGGAGTTTCAGCTTCAGCCTCAGTTCAGCTTTCAATGAATATTCAGGACTGATTTCCTTTAAGGTTGACTGGCTGGATCTTCTTACAGTCCAAGGGATTCTCATGATTATTCTCCAATACCACAGTGCAAAAGCATCAATTTTTCGGCACTCAGCTTTCTTTATAGTCCAACTCTCACATCCATACATGACTACTGGAAAGCCATAGCTTTGAATAGATGGACCTTTCTTGGTAAAGTAATGTCTCTGCTTTTAAACATGCTGTCTAGGTTGGTCATGGCCTTTCTTCCAAGGAGCAAGTGTCTTTTAATTTCATGGATACAGTCACCATCTGCAGTGATTTTGGAACCCTAAAACATAAAGTCTCTCACTGTTTCTGTTGTTTCCCCATTGATATAGATGAAAGAAAATAAATCCAGCACATGGTAGCTATCCTTTCTCTCTCAAGAGAGGAGAAACACCTGAGAAACACTTGGGAAGTTTATTATCCAGAGATATAGGTTCACCTAAAGACAGACCTAGATCATAGGCTCCTAGAACACTTTCTTTCCCCCTACACTATCCTTTGTTGTTGTTTGTTGTTTGTGGGTTCAGTAGCCCCGGGGTGTATGGGATCTCAGTTCCCTGACAAAGGATCAAACCCATGTCCCCTGTATTGCAAGGCAGATTCTTAACCACTGGACCATCAGGAAAGTCTCCCTTGTAATTTTTTCTTATACCCAGACATAGCAAGTTGAAAAAAATTGCAGTAAATAGAACTTCAGTAATGTAGTAGTAAGGTGTAGTGTTAGTCATTCAGTCATGTCCAACTCTTTGCAATCCCATGGACTGTAGCCTGCCAGGCTCCTCTGACCATGGAATTCTCCAGCCAAGAATACTAGAGTGGATAGCCATTCCCTTTCTTAAGGGATCAAACTCAGATCTTCTGCATAGCAGACAGATTCTTTACCATCTGAGGCACCAGGGAAGATCAAACCAGCCAATCTTAAAGAAAATCAACAAAGACTGAAAAACACAAACCTATAGAATATATATAACACCAAAAATAAACCCCAAGAAAAACTAGGTACTTTATGCAATTATGATGTGCCAATATAGGTTCATCAGTTATATGAAATGTACCACTCTGATGAGAAAGGCTGTATCTCTTTGAGGGGAGGGGACTTATGGGAAATCTTTGTATCTTCCTCCCAATTTTGTTGTGAACTTGCTTCCCACTAAATAAAGTCTATAGAAACATAATTGAAAGCAGAATATTTTGCTAGTCTAATAAATATATACCAAACAGTTGTTAATGGATTAGAACCTAAATTTACCAGGTACAGATAATTTTAGAAAATAATATAATTAACTTCCAAATGGTATCTAATATAAGTAGAATAATAACTGTGCAGGCAATATAAGACTTTGTACTTTAATTTTCTCAATTTATTTGATGAAGATAACAGAACTCATAATACAACACAAGAGAGCCCATTTAGAGAGCATTAACTTTTTTTCCCCAAAGTTTTACTACTCTTTGAGGGAGCAACTTTCTATATTTGGTTCCATTTTCACTGCATCTGATAGAATTCCTTGCAAGTTTATATTTTGACTATTTTGACTGCTCTGCACCTTGGTTTTTGGTATTCATAGTTGCTTTTCCTTGTTTTCATATTTCTTAGCTTAGTTTAGAATTTTGGTAAGAAATAAAAGTACACCACTAAACTTCAATTCTTCATTTAAAAACTTTCTGGCTTGTCAAAACATGGAGTTGGGAAAACTCATAGATCATTGATATTATAAAGAAGGTAGGAAGCATAATTAATTTCCCTGGCATCTGCTTAGTTCCCATTTCAACAGTTGGTATTGCAGTTGTCCTGATTTAACTTCAAATTATCTAAGGAGAGAAACTTACTAACATTTTAGATGATCCATTTTATTTTGAGATAGCTCCAATCATAAGAAAGAAAGCAAAGAGGAAATGTATGTATGTGGAGCAGTTAGCCTTTTCATTTGTAGGTTTATGTAATTTATTTCTGGGAATATAGGTAAGTGTGTTTGGAATGTTCGAGTTTGGATCCGAGTTTATAACCTATTAAAAACCATATATTGCTTTTGAGCTATATTTTATTATTGTAATTTTTACATTTATAAATTTGAAGGCAGAGCTCTGTGCCCTAAGTGACCCATGAAAGCAGGTCTGAAGAAATCTGAGGAAAAGGGAAAGGATGCCCTGAACACATCAGTTGGCTCTAAAGAACCACTGTTAATTTTTTAAATTCTTTTAATGTCTAACTAATTAAATATTTTAAAGATATTTATTCTATTAATATCTAAATAAATCATTTCTGATTTTGATCCAATTGATATTAAAGAGATAATCTTGGAAATATTCTTAATTCTCACTGTAATGTTAGAATATTAACATTATTTGTGACAGGATTAGTAAAGAATATTATCAATTGTCAATGTTCTGTATGTTGTTAAATTGTAAGAAAGTTCCATTTAAAATGAAAAATTACAGACAAGTTATTCATTATGCAAACTAACAGTAACAATAGTACTTCATATATATTCATGGATAGTAACCACTCTATTATGGTTCAGTTTTCCTCTCAGCCAGCTTTTTATCCTGACATTTTGTTTTAAAATGGAGCAACATGTTTTTCATTTCATTTTTTTCTTGCCTGAACAATTTCAAAGCAGCCAGTCTATAATTATCCATTCACAAACAATAGCCAATTAATTTTTGTAATTTTCTACTCTATCATCTACCTGCAGAGAAAACTAATCACACATCAAGAAATTATGTGCTCACTTTTGGTAGATCATAGGCTTTATTTCGGAGAAGGCAATGGCACCCTACTCTAGTACTCCTGCCTGGAAAATCGCATGGACGGAGGAGCCTGGTAGGCTGCAGTCCATGGGGCCGCTAAGAGTCGGACACGACTGAGCGACTTCACTTTCACTTTTCACGTTCATGCACTGGAGAAGGAAATGGCAACCCACTCCAGTGTTCTTGCCTGGAGAATCCCAGGGACCGTCTATGGGCTGCCGTCTATGGGGTCACATAGAGTTGGACACGACTGAGGTGACTTAGGAGCAGCAGCAGGCTTTATCTTACCATTGGAAATGATTAGAATTTTGGTTTGAGAGTTGAACTCTACATAAGTTTGTTTGCATTAGGCTAAGATGGCTGGATGGCATCACTGACTCAACGGACGTGAGTTTGAGTGAACTCTGGGAGTTGGTGATGGACAGGGAGGTCTGGCATGCTGCAATTCATGGGGTTGCAAAGAGTCGGACACGACTGAGTGACTGAACTGAACTGAACTGAACTGAAGGTGTTTATAAAGGAAGGAAAATTTAATGCAGCACAGCTCCAGGTCTTGAAGTAAAGCAAAATGGGATTCACACAATATAAAATGTTAAAAGATAAATTTTGTTAAAAGACAAGGTAATATGAATTGATTTTCATAGAGCATTTCTGTCAATTGTTATTTTATACCATTTGAAGATAAAAAGGCTGAATAGGCATTTCCCTGGGATAACTGACAAAGCTACCAAAATATATATATGTGTGTGTGTGTGTGTGTGTGTGTGTGTGTGTGTGTGTGTGTGTGTGCATGCGCGTGTGTATACACACTACTGAGGCTGAAGGGGAATTGGAGAAATTTATTCTCAACAATCAAAACATTATAGAGTGCCTTTTGTGCTTTGGGTGCATTAAGCTTTCCAATACCGAAGCCAATAGCCACATGTGGTTATTTAAACTATAATTAAAATTAATTCAGTTGCTCGGTTGATATAGCTACATTATAGAGATTCACTAACCACCTGAGGCTAGCGGCTGTGCTAACAATGGACACAGAAAACATTTCCGTTGTCTTAGAGGTTCAGTTGGGCAATCCAAAGAGTAGACCTACAACTGGTGATTTCCAACAGTTGGTAATATGGCTTTGAAAGTGAGGGGTGGGATTTTGTATAGAATTATGAATTTTATGGTTCCACAGGAAAGTGGAGCCATGAAATGTGTTGGATTGCTAATAAGAAAGCTAAGGTACAACTCTTTCAAAACATCTACCACTATGGTCAGAACCAGGAGATTGGACAGTAAAGCAGAATGTTCAGAGAGAGGGGAAGATTCAAACTTACCCATGTGATCAAGGTCTTGAATAATTGAACTTTAAGGATCATCCTGGCAAAATACATTTTCAAAAATGTGTGCAATGTACCCTCTCACACAGAAGAGCAGTGACGTCCTCATAGCAGCCAGATTCTTAAAAGTACTCTTTTCAGGTACTATCACTGCCCAAAGTTTTGGAAAGTTTGCATCTCTTTAGGGGCTTCAGCAAATTGGGGTTCCATGAATGTGAGATTCTCTTTCTTTCTATTTAAATAAAATACTCGTAGCAAATCTTCCTTTTGGAAAATTTTGAAGAAGTTTTTGTTTAATCTCTGAGAGAGTTTTAACTATAAATGCAAATAAGTATTTTTAAAAGAAATCTATTTCATAGCATCATTTGCTAGTTCAAAGGCCCTAGAAACTGAGTTAGCATATGCTGTCTGTGGGTCATTTTGTTTTATAATTAGTCAGGACCAGTGCCCTGGGATGACCCTGAAGGATGGGATGGGGAGGGAGGTGGGAGGGGGGTTCAGGATGGGGAACACATGTATACCCATGGCTGATTCATGTCAATGTATGGCAAAAATCACTACAATATTGTAAAGTAATTAGGCTCAAATTAAAATAAACAAATTAATTAAAAAAAAAAGATATTTATGTCTTTCTTCCCCTCCCTCAGATTGTAGGACAGTCACATTTTTAGCATTGCTCAAGAATGACACATTAGACATTTCTTTTCATAGTCTCAATGGTTCTTGATATTGTCAGGCTTTTAAAATTTTATGTACCTTATTGGTGTGGAATGGGATCTATTTTAATTTGCATTTCCCCTAATATTAGAAAGCTTGAACATCTTCTCACATATTAATCATTCAGTCTCTTCTTCTATGAATTCGCCCATTCTCTAGTGAGTTATCTTTCTTTTCCTCATTTTCAATAAGAATGCATATATTTATTTCAATTCTTTATATACTCCTTTGATTATTTGTGTTTGAAAAATTATTTCTTTTCCTGTGGCTTGTCCATTAACATTTTATAGTGTCATTCTATGAATGGAAATTTTACATTTTAATGTAGTCAAATTTATTAAACTTTACTTTTTAGCTTGAACATTTGGTTCCTGTATAAATCCTATCCTACCCAAGGCTAATGACATATTCTCTGACATTTTTTCTAAGTGAGATAAAATACTTTTACTTATATATTTATGCTAAATTGAGTTGGTATTGTTTCTGTAGGAGGTATTTTTTTTAAAAGAATAACTAGTTGCTCAAAACCAATTACTGAAGAGTTTATTATATTATTATGCTTGTGTCATATACTATATCTAATTTCCATACATGGGTGGTTCTGAATAGGCCTTCTTGCTCTGTTTCATTGATCATTTTTACCCTGTGTCAGCAACACAGTGTCTTAATTACTGTTTTTGGTGTTAGAACTTCATATTTGATGAGTAAAGAACTTCTGTTCCTTCTTCAAAATATCAATTTTGTTGCTGGCTCAGGGAGTTAGTTGGCATATTTCTGAATCCAACAATCTCTTTTATTGATTATCAATTTCAACATCTCATCTATCTTTGTGACAGGTTGTTGGCATCAAATCCTGAATTTACAGTGCAGTCTTGACCTTGGGAAAAGCTTGAGTGTCTCAGGTTAGTCTCGTTCCCATGTATGTTCCTATGTGTGGTCATGAGGTAGTTATATAGAACACATATGTTGCTCCCACTATATGCTTGATATGGAAACTTGCAGAAGGTTGGTAACTACCAAAAAGAATGAATCAGTAAAAACTGTATAGACAACCCAAATGTCTTAAGCAAACCTGTATTACTTCTGGTATCATTGTGATT
This sequence comes from Bos taurus, assembly GCF_002263795.3. Lineage (NCBI taxonomy): Eukaryota > Metazoa > Chordata > Mammalia > Artiodactyla > Bovidae > Bos > Bos taurus. The sequence goes on along the minus strand of NC_037355.1, from coordinate 11,404,495 downwards.
ACAGCATCAATAGTTTACTCTTGATAAAGTCAACCATTCTGACATACTTCCCTCTGTATGGCAGTCTCTAGGTTTATCCATGATTGATACTATGTATAAAATAGATAACTGATGAGAACCTACTGTAGAGCTCAGGGAAGTCTACTCAATGCTCTGTGGTGACCTAAATGGAAGGACATCCAAAGAAGAGGGGATGTCTTCATATATATATATACACACACACACATGTATATATATGTAGCTGATATGCTTTGCTTTACAGTAGAAACTAACACAACATTGCAAACCAACTATACTCTAATAGAAAAAAAGATTAAAGGACATTTAGCTAGAACATTATAATAGGTTCAGTGTTGGTATCCCCCTACCCACCAACCCATAACTTGAAATCTAGTTAAATCTAGTTGAAATCTAGTTCCCAGTGTGATGTTATTTGGAGGTGGGGGCTTTGGGAGATGACTAGGTCATAAGAATAGAGCCCTCATATATAGCTTTAGGGCCCTTATAAAAGAGACCACAGCAGCACCTCTGCTGCTACCTGAGGACACAGCAAGAAGACGGACATCTGTGAGCCAGGAAGCAGATTGTCATTGGATGCTGACTTTGCCAGCAACTTGATCTTGACCTTTCTAGCCTCCAAAACTGTAAAAAATCAATTTTAAGCCATTGGTCTGTGGTACTATGACAGACAAGAGTAGCTCCATTGACTCATAAGAATAGAAATTCAAACTTGAAAATGCAAATCTACAGACAATGAGAATATCTCACTGTCTCTATGATTGGCCACTATATGGCTAACATGCTTGAAAGAAATACCAAAGAACATCAGTGACTTTTGTTACATTTATTACAAAGTAGAACATTTGACTGATGTAATAACCAAGTTGAATTTTCCTGTAATATTGTATCAATGTTCTCTTTACGCTCCTTTGTTTACTGACCAATAAATAGTAGACTGTAAGATCAGGGATCAGTTCAGTCACTCAGTCGTGTCCGACTCTTTGTGACCCCATGAATTGCAGCACGCCAGGCCTCCCTATCCATCACCAACTTCTGGAGTTCACCCAAACTCACGTTCATCAAGTTGGTGATGCCATCCAGCCATCTCATCCTCTGTTGTCCCGTTCTCCTCCTACCCTCAATCCCTCCCAGAATCAGGGTCTTTTCCAATGAATCAAATCTTCACATGAGGTGGCCAAAGTATTGGAGTTTCAGCTTAGGCATTAGTCCTTCCAGTGAACATCCAGGACTGATCTCCTTTAGAATGGACTGGTTAGATCTCCTTTCAGTCCAAGGGAGTCTTAAGAGTCTTCTCCAACACCACAGTTCAAAAGCATCAATTCTTCAGTGCTCAGCTTTCTTTATAGTCCAACTCTCACATCCATACATGACCACTGGAAAAACCGTAGCCTTGACAAGACAACCTTTGTGGGCAAAGTAATGTCTCTGCTTTTTAATATTCTGTTTTCAGTTCAGTTCAGTCGTTCAGTTGTGTCCGACTCATTGTGACCCCATGAATCACAGCACGCTAGGCATCCCTGTCCATCACCAACTCCCGGAGTTCACTCAGACTCATGTCCATCAAGTCAGTGATGCCATCCAGCCATCTCATCCTCTGTCGTCCCCTTCTCCTCCTGCCCCCAATCCCTCTAAGCATCAGAGTCTTTTCCAATGAGTCAACTCTTCACATCAGGTGGCCAAAGTACTGGAGTTTCAGCTTTAGCATCATTCCTTCCAAAGAAATCCCAGGGCTGATCTCCTTCAGAATGGGCAGGTTGGATCTCCTTGCAGTCCAAGGGACTCTCAAGAGTCTTCTCCAACACCACAGTTCAAAAGCATCAATTCTTCAGTGCTCAGCCTTCTTCACAGTCCAACTCTCACATCCATACATGACCACAGGAAAAACCAGAGCCTTGACTAGACAGACCTTTGTTGGCAAAGTAATGTCTCTGCTTTTGAATATGCTATCTAGGTTTGTCATAACTTTCCTTCCAAGGAGTAAGCGTCTTTTAATTTCATGGCTGCAGTCACCATCTGCAGTGATTTTGGAGCCCAGAAAAATAAGGTCTGACACTGTTCCCACTGTTTCCCCATCTATTTCCCATGAAGTGATGGGACCGGATGCCATGATCTTCATTTTCTGAATGTTGAGCTTTAAGCCAACATTTTCACTCTACTTTCACTTTCATCAAGAGGCTTTTTAATTCCTCTTCACTTTCTGCCATAAGGGTGGTGTCATCTGCATATCTGAGGTGATTGGTATTGCTCCCGGCAATCTTGATTCCAGCTTGTGCTTCTTCCAGTCCAGCGTTTCTCATGATGTACTCTGCATAGAAGTTAAATAAGCAGGGTGACAATATACAGCCTTGACGTACTCCTTTTCCTATTTGGAACCAGTCTGTTGTTCCATGTCCAGTTCTAACTGTTGCTACTCGACCTGCATACAGATTTCTCAAGAGGCAGGTCAGGAGGTCTGGTATTCCCATCTCTTTCAGAATTTTCCACAGTTGATTGTGATCCACAGAGTCAAAGGCTTTGGTATAGTCAATAAAGCAGAAATAGATGTTTTTTTCTGGAACTCTCTTGCTTTTTCGATGATCCAGCGGAGGTTGACAATTTGATCTCTAGTTCCTCTGCCTTTTCTAAAATCAGCTTGAATATCAGGAAGTTCACAGTTCACGTATTGCTGAAGCCTGGCTTGGAGAATTTTGAGCATTACTTTACTAGCATGTAAGATGAGTGCAATTGTGCGGTAGTTTGAGCATTCTTTTGGCATTGCCTTTTTTGGGATTGGAATGAAAACTGACATTTTCCAGTCCTGTGGCCACTGCTGAGTTTTCCAAATTTGCTGGCATATTGAGTGCAGCACTTTCACAGCATCATCTTTCAGGATTTGAAATAGCTCACCTGGAATTCCATCACCTCCACTAGCTTTGTTCGTAGTGATGCTTTCTAAGGCCCACTTGACTTCACATTCCAGGATGTCTGGCTCTAGGTCAGTGATCACACCATCGTGATTATCTGGGTCATGAAGATCTTTTTTGTACAGTTCTTCTGTGTATTCTTGCTATCTCTTCTTAATATCTTCTGCTTCTGTTAGGTCCATACAATTTCTGTCCTTTATTGAGCCCATCTTTGCATGAAATATTCCCTTGGTATCTCTAATTTTCTTGAAGAGATCTCTAGTCTTTCGCATTCTGTTGTTTTCCTCTATTTCTTTGCATTGATCACTGAGGAAGGCTTTTTATCTCTTCTTGCTATTCTTTGGAACTCTGCATTCGGATGCTTATATCTTTCCTTTTCTCCTTTGCTTTTTGCTTCTCTTCTTTTCACAGCTATTTGTAAGGCCTCCCCAGACACCCATTTTGCTTTTTTTGCATTTCTTTTCCATGGGGATGGTCTTGATCCCTGTCTCCTGTACAATGTCACGAACCTCATTCCATAGTTCATCAGACACTCTATCTATCAGATCTAGGCCCTTAAATCTATTTCTCACTTCCACTGTATAATCATAACAGATTTGATTTATGTCACACCTGAATGTTCTAGTGGTTTTCCCTACTTTCTTCAATTTAAGTCTGAATTTGGTAATAAGGAGTTCATGATATGAGCCACAGTCAGTTCTGGTCTTGTTTTTGTTGAGTGTATAGAGCTTCTCCATCTTTGGCTGCAGAGAACATAATCAATCTGATTTCAGTGTTGACCATCTGGTGATGTCCATGTGTAGAGTCTTCTCTTGTGTTGTTGGAAGAGGGTGTTTGCTATGACTAGTGCATTTTCTTGGCAAAACTCTATTTGTCTTTGCCCTTCTTCATTCCATATTCCAAGGCCAAATTTGCCTGTAACTCCAGGTGTTTCTTGACTTCCTACTTTTGCATTCCAGTCCCCTATAATGAAAAGGATATCTTTTTTGAGTGTTAGTTCTAAAAGGTCTTGTAGGTCTTCATAGAATCATTCAACTTCAGCTTTTTCAGCATTGCTGGTTGGGGCATAGACTTGGATTACTGTGATATTGAATGGTATATGATATTGAATGATATTGAATGGTATTGAAAATGCTGTCTAGGTTGGCCATAACTTTCCTCCTAAGAAGCAAGCTTCTTTGAATTTCATGGCTGCAATCACCATTGCAGTGAATTTGGAGCCCCAACAAATAAAATCTGACACTGTTTCCACTGTTTCCCCAACTATTTCCCATGGGATAGGTAAAGTTTATACTAATTATACTGGAAAACATTCACTTCCTTTCCTTCTTTCCACCTGTTTATCAGTCAACTTTGTAGTCATCTTTTTCCCAATTTATATTTTAAATATCAGGGTTCTTCAAAGCTTGGTTAGAGCCCATCCCCTTTTATCAATTTCTTTATGACTTATTCTCTGTCTCTAGCAAACTCTTATTAAATTCTTATTCATTCAGTCTAGTGTCTCTGCTAGCTTCAAAGTTACTATCCATATGGTGATTTGACTAAGAAAAGTCTCCCCTCTCCAGTTTAGCATTTGTTTTGTTTAATTTTTTGTAGTAGTTTGTAATGACAGATTATTAATTATAGTGCCATTGAACTGAGCTACATTTATTTCAAAGACTGTATTTTCAGCTCTGACATAGTCTTATCCCAACAGTGTGAAATACTCACCAAGAAAAAGAGTTTGCTTTTTCTTTTCTTTCTTTCTGTCTTTCTTAGAAATAGAAATAATGGCCAGCTGATGGGAATGTGACATAACAAATATTAATAAAACAAAACAGAGATCCACCAAGGGATGTCCTTGAATACATGACATGGAATGAAGCAGAGTGGACAATTGTGAAGAGTGGCTTATGGATGTAGATCAAAATATTTAATGTGTGTGTATTTGTGTGTTCTATGAACTCTGTTGAAACTCTATGGATGTCTATGGGCTTCTTATCATAAATAAATCTTAAATGTATAAAATGAATTCTAGGATTTTAAAAAGCCTAGGATTATAATGGCACCCCACTCCAGTACTCTTGCCTGGAAAATCCCATGCACAGAGGAGCCTGGTAGGCTGCAGTCCATGGGGTCGCTAGAGTTGGACACCACTGAGTGACTTCACTTTCACTTTTCACTTTCATGCATTGGAGAAGGAAATGGCAACCCACTCCAGTGTTCTTGCCTGGAGAATCTCAGGGACAGGGAAGCCTGGTGGGCTGCCGTCTATGGAGTCGCACAGAGTCGGACAAGACTGAAGCGACTTAGCTGCAGCAGCAGCAGGATTATAAAGCAATTATAATTAAATGTTGTCATCAAAATATTTTGCAATGATAATATATGCTTATTATTTACATATTATATAATACAGATAAAGTAAACTTAAACTTATTATTTTAAAGGAATATAAATATGAAGATTACTTTTCCTTGGTTTAAATGATACCTGAACAACTGCACTGATAGCAATAGGTGTAAAAGACATAATTTTCTTCATCCCTTTGGACAACTATAGCAAAATACCATGGACTAGGTGGTTTATAAACACAAGAAATTTATTTCTTACAGTTCAGGAGACAGGAAAGTTCAGGATACTTGCACCACTTAAAATACAATTTGAAAACATTGGAGATAATGTTGTAGTGTCTTATGGTATAAACCCTGAATGTTGTTGGTTTGGAGGGTTGGCTTTTCTGTTTTGTTTTTGTGTGTGTGTTACAATGCAAGTACATAACATAAGCTTTGATTACAAAGGCATGCACTTCAAGAAGGCTGTCCTGAATAAATAATTTTTGAGCTGCAGAATGAGCAAGCCGCCTCCCACTGAAGCTCTTTTGTTTTAGATATCTTGGTTGGTTTCAATAACTGACCATTTGGCCCACTTGTTTTTCCCCTTCTCTTGGTTTGAATCCCCCCATGATGCTTTAAATTTACCAATAAACAGTAAGCCCCATAAATCCAAGGTGCCCACCTCCAACCCCCCAAAAAGCCTATATACACTCTCTCCCCTCATTACTTTTCTGTGCAGCCCCAGGTGTGCTATGTAATTTCCAGGTCTTATAAGCAGTAAACTTTTATATTCCAAAGTTTCCTGATGGTTATTGCTAAACGATGTCTTGCAGTCATAATAACCACAGGGCAAGTCCAACCAGAACAGAGGCTGAGAACGTGTGTGCATGATAAATAATTTGCTTCAGTTATGTTAGGCTCTTTGTGAACTTATGGACAGTAGTCCACCAGGTTCCTCTGTCCATGGGATTCTTCAGGCAAGAATACTGGAATGGATAGACATTTCCTTCTCCAGAGAATCTTTCTGACCCAGGAATCCAACCCAGGTATCCTGAATTGTAGGCAGATTCTTTACCATCTGAGCTATCAGGGAAGCCTGAGAACAGCACAAAACAAATCTGCTAATATTGTATAACTATAATATTTTTGCCTATATTCATAATCTAAATTTATAATTTTTGTTAGTGAAAATAAAGACACAGGTTAATTTGCTCCCCCCAGCTTTATAAACTGTAGGAATTCTATCCACCGACATCAGGATCCCAGGCTAAAATTACTTTGGACAGAAGAATGGATTCATAGTTCATTCAGAGCCTAAGAAGGGAATCTGAATAGATTGTATAGATATCCATGTTTGTAGATGTACAAATGAAAGTCTTCATTCTATTTTTTAAGTTTTCTCAGTTGAAAAGAAAGCAAAGTCCTCAAGATTGAAGATGTGGAGTAGGTGTTAGAAATAGGAAGATAGAAGAAAAACCATGGATAGATATTTCAGGTCTTCAAGAGTAAATAAACCAGGGAAACAGGATTAAGTACTCAATTCACATTAATTATCATGAATTCAAAGTGGATCCAGTCAGCATTTTTATATATTTATCCACATCTATGTTTAGGACATTGTGATATATACCAAAGGCAGGTGAGAATTCAGATGCAATCAGTGTTACAATTCTGCTAAGGGAATACAGTGAGTTTACAAATGAGTGATGTCTATCTGGAGTGATTATAATATAAATATAATTATTAGAAGAACATATAATAAATTTCATACTGATACATAATTGTGTGTGTGCTGTGTTCAATTGGTCTGACTCTTCGGGACCCCAAGGACTACAGCTCACCAGGCTCCTCTGTCCATGGGATTATCCAGGCAAGAACACTGGAGTGGGCTGTAATTTCCTACTTTAGGATATAATTATAGGATTATGTAGAACACACAATGTTACACAATATTGCCTTAGTTCATTCTGGTTGCTATAACAAAATATTATAGACAGTGTGGTTTTTAAACAACAGAAATTCATTTCTCATGGATCTAGAGGCTGAGAAGTCCAACATCAAGGAGCTGGCATATTTGGTGTTTTGTATCTGGAGAATCTGTTTCCTAGCTCACAGAGAGTCTTTTCTCTGTAGTGTTACATAGAGGAGGGGTGAGGAATCTTTGTGGGGTCTATTTTATAAAGGCAATAGTCCCATTCAAGGGAGTTTTGTTCTTATGACCTCATCACTCCCCGAAGGCCCCATCTCCAAAAGTCATTACACTGGGTATTAGATTTGAATTTGGGGACCTAAACATTCAGTCTGTAGCAGATAGATAATAGGTATTATACAATTTAATGGAATATAATGTATTATATGGGCTTCCCAGGTAGCACTAGTAGTAAAGAACCTACCTGCCAATGCAAGAGATGTAAGTGACATGGGTTCAACCCCTGGGTCAGGAAGATCCCTTGCAGAAGGAAATGGCAACCCACTTCAGTATTCTTGCCTGGTGAATCCCACGAAAGGAGGATGCTGGTGGGCAATAGTTCATTGGGTCACAAAGAGGCGAATATGATTGAAGCAACAGCATGCATGCTATACATTATTCAATGCATAAAATGATAATATATAATCATGGTGTAGTGATCATATGGATGCTCTGGACATGATCAGCTAGTGTACTGTTGACCAGATGAATTTTTTCTTTGCTGCCTGCCCCTTTACAGTGATGAAGTAACATGATGGGCTGTGAGATTTTGTTGCTTTCCCACTTGAAAGAAGCAAAGATGCTGATAAACTTCTAAGTAGCATGGCTAAATATGTTACTAGGCTGCTTCTTTGTCATTTTACAGTCATTTTAATGAACTTTACTGATATATGGAACCATCAGTTCAGTTCAGTCGCTCAGTCATGTCCAACTCTTTGCGACCCCCATGGACTGCAGCACTCCAGGCTTCCCAGTCCATCACCAACTCCTGGCAATTGCTCAAACTCATGTCCATCGAGTTGGTGATACCATCCAATCATCTCATCTTCTGTCGTCCCCTTTTCCTCCTGCCTTCGATCTTTCAGGGTCTTTTCCAGTGAGTCAGTTCTTCGCATGAGGTAGCCAAAGTATTGGAGCTTCAGCTTCAGCATCAGTCCTTCCAATGAATATTCAGGACTGATTTCCTTTAGGATGGACTGGTTGGATCTCCTTGCAGTCCAAGGGGCTCTCAAGACTCTTCTCCAACACACAGTTCAAAAGCATCAATTCTGCGGCACTCAGCTTTCTTTATAGTCCAACTCTCACAACCATACATGACTACTGGAAAACTGTAGCTTTGACTAGATGGACCTTTGTCAGCAAAGTAATGTCTCTGCTTTTCAATATGCTGTCTAGGTTGGCCATAGCTGTTCTTCCAAGGAGCAAGCATCTTTTAATTTAATGGCTGCAGTCACCATCTGCAGTGATTTTGGAGCCCAAGAAAATAAAGTCTGTCAATGTTTCCATTGTTTCTCCATCTATTTGCCATGAAATGATGGGACTGGTTGCCATGATCTTAGTTTTTTGAATGTTGAGCTTTAAGCCAGCTTTTTCACTCTCCCTTCCCACTTTCATCAAGAGGTTCTTTAGTTCTTCTTTGCTTTCTGCCATATGGAACCATAGACACACTGAATTTTATTTAAGAAATCATAGGGCTTCCCTGGTGGTTCCAATAGTAAAAAATTTTCCTGCAATTCAAAAGCCCTAGATTCAGTCCCTGGATTGGGAAGATACCCAGGGAAGGGAATGGCAACCCACTCCAGTATTCTTGCTTGGCGAATTCCAAGAACAGAGGAGTCTGGCAGACTACAGTCCATGGGGTCCCAAAGAGTTGGGCACAACTGCATGACTAACACTTTCACTTTCATCCCACAATGTAGAAAAAAGTATTTTCTTTATCTCTAGCTTTTCTTTCCCCATTGTATTTTATATTTGTCAAAATACAAAATTTAGAAAAAAATTCCCCCAATTTTTCTATCTCTTTTTTCTCCCCATTTATGCAAATTTATTTAACTTCCAAATTCAAAATAGGAAGATGTATCTGAAGATTTTATAATTCCTGATTATCTACATGTATGTTACAGTTATTTTTTATTAAGCAAAATCATCATTTTTTTTCAACTTGCTGTTAGTCAAACTTTTAAAAGAAAATTTGAAGATTTAAAGTCTAATTAAAAATTTATGCTAACTGAATACACATGCAAATAATCAAATGAATCTTAAATTGAACTATACATTTTATAGCATACTGAGACCTCTTAATAATCCTGTGCTTATTTAGTAAATATATGAAAACTGGTAGTTTTAGAAATATTTAAAAACAACTCTTAAAATATGTTACACTAATGTAAAAATGACATTTCTGGCACCATATAGTTACATTATAATTATCTTATATTTTCTCTAATATGAAGAGGCTTACGCTATCAAGCTAAATGTTATGAGTTGAAACAAAAGAAAAAGAACATGTACAGTTTTTGAAGAAGATCATAGTGGTTGAAACTACTATCTTCCAATTTTTTTTTTTTTTTTTTTAGTTTTTATTTTCACAGTGACAGTTTAAAAAGTGAGTATGTATGTGGGATAAATTTCAGAGTAACTAATTTAAATCCCACATGGATGAATTAATGGTATGCTTCTATTTATACAATTAGATTAAATATTGAATTTGTACACAGAGGCCATCAGCCATCATTTTAAGTCAGAGAAATTGCACTTCACTAAACAGAACAGGCCACTTTTATAGCAAAATCTATTATATTTAATTCTATTGGCTTTAGCATACTTTAAGGAAATTCACCAAATATAATAATATTTTAAACTAGAAAATCATATGTAAAATAACTTTATAAGTCTTAAATTATTCAGTATTGCACACATGTTCTAGGTAATTCCATTACCCTCCTAATTAACATCTAGTCTTAATTTAATTGGTGTGTTTGCTTCTTGTTAAAGTTCATTTGTTATTTTTAAAAAAATATATTTACTGGGAACACATAATATATCAGACTGTATTAAGCACTCATGGAAATTATAATTCAGTAAGGGAGTAAAAAATAATAAGGTAAGCAAAAAAGGAATACAGTATTGCCTATTGTGAACAGTTCTAAAAGACAGAAGCAGTAACTGGGTCTGAAAACACTGGAGAGCTTATCCTGATTACAAAACTTAGAGAATACAGGTTAAAGGTTGAAGAAGGTGGAAGACAGAGAGTTCTGGATCCCTTAGACCAAGTAGGTTTTTAAATTTTATTCTGAATAGTTTGAACTTATTAATATCTGAGAGTTGCAGCAGTAATACACTGGTGAAATTTAAAGCCACTGAATATGATAAAAGCAACAACCGGACCCAAATCCAGCTCAACTACTTAGAAGGTGGATTGAATCCACAGTAATATTGCACTGAAACAGGAAAGAAATGTGTTCATTTCAGGACAAGAAAACTATCTTGGTCTCTGATGTACAAAAATCATGAAAAAAAAAAGTGAGGTATATAAAGAAGCAATAAAACCAATTGATTGATAAAATAGACACTTAAGGAAAGCCCAGATATGGAATTGTGTAATAACTGAGAAATGCGTTCAAATTTCTGGAGGAAAAGGTAGACAATTTGCAAAAATAAAATAAAGAAATTTAACTCAGAAGAAAGTAGTGGAGACAATCTGAAATTAAAGATATAGTCTAAATAGTTGGAAGGAAGAGAAATGAAGAAAAATCAGAGTACACACTTGAAAAATAGAAAATAACAAGATGTTTATATACAACTGTATTCATTGTTACACTAACCCATTTTCATCCATGAACTAAAGTACTTAGTGGTCCAAATGCTCCAGTTAAAAAGTAGAAGTTGTTGAATTAAATTAAAATAAAACTTAATTGGATGCTATCTATAAGAAACTCACATTAAATGTGAAAGCACAGGGAAGTTAATGTGAAGAGACAAACACTTAAAAAAACTGGAGTGGATAAATTAATTTCAGAAAAAAGAGGCTTCAGAGGTAGGAGACAAATTCTGCAGAAAGACAATTCTAAATGAGTATATATCTAAAAACAGTTTCAAGGCTTCCGAAGCAAAACCTGATTGAAATGAAATGAAAAATAAAACAAAAAATCTAAAACTATAGTTGGAACCTATACAACATTCTATCAGTAACTGATGAACCAAGTGAAGAAAAAGTTAGCACAATTATAGAAGATTGAAATAACACTAGATGTTGTTTGAAAATCAATCAATGCAGTTTATTATATCTAAACACAAGCTTATTTTAAAATGTATATGCTAAAAAGACCCAGAATGGCCAAATAATTCTGAAAAAGAACTAATTATACAAATAAAGTATACTTAATGTACTTAATTACATGCTTACTGTGAGTCTGTAATAATCAAAATAATGTGGTTTGAGGGAGAGGGTATCCACACAGGTAAATGAAACAGAATAAATAGTTCATATGTGGACCCCATATACATAGGCCATTCATTGTTACAAAGAGAAAGAGGAATCAATTGAATAAGTCTTTTCAGCAAATGGTGCTATACTAAATGGTGGTCCATAAGCCAATAAAAAGAAGAATAAAAATTAGTACTATTTTGACTATTAACACATACCAAGTAAATATTAACTTAAAATGAATAATAAACATAAATGTAGGAGTTAAAACTGTAATTCTTGTGGAAGAAAACATAGAAGAATATTTCTGTGATCATGCAATAAGCAAATATACTTATTTGCTTATAAATAAGACACACACAAAAATCAAAAAAATGATAAATTTAGCTTCATCAAAATTAAAATCTCTGGTTTTGAAAGATGCTGTTAGGCAAATGAATAGCAAAATGCTTACTGAGGGAATATATTTGCAAAATGTGTATTTTATAACATACTTGTATTGGAAATATTTAAAAACCCTTACTAATCAATATGAGATAAAGAACTCACTTTAAAAAATGAAAGAAAGAGTTGATCAAACATTTCATTAAAGCAGAAGTATAAATAGCCAATAAGCATAGGAAAAGATTCTAAGCATATTAGTCAACAGAAAAATGCAAACTAGAACAATATTATGACAATAGTCATCAGAACAACAAAAATTAAGACTAACAAGACCATGTCCTGGCAAAAATGTGGAGCAATGTGGTACATTATACATGGTTACTGGGAGTGCAAAATTGTACAAACACTTTGTAAAATCTTCAGCAATTTCTTAGAAAGCAAGATATGCACTTACCACTCTGACAATCACATTCCTAGGTATAAAATGTGATACTACTTCAAATAAAAAATTAACTACTGATAAATGCAAAACCATGAATGATTCTCTAATGACTAATGCTAAATGAAAGAAACCAGAAGCAAAACGATACATTATGTATGAGTCCATTTATATGACTTCCTGGAACAGGCAAAATCAAAGCTACAGAAAACAAACTAGTTGTTTTTGGAAGAGACGATTAATTGCCAAATGCCATGAGAGAATTTAAGGAGCTTAAGAAACAGTCTGTAGCTTATTTTGGCAGTAACATGGCTCTATGTATTTACCCAAATTCATAGAACTGTGTGCTTTAAAATAGGGAATTTCACTGTATTTAAATTGAACCTAAGTATAACTCAGTTTTAAAAAATCTACCCTTTTGGGCTTCCCTGGTGGTCCATTGGTTAAGAATCTGCTTGCCAATCCAGGGGATATGGGTTCAATCACTAGTTCGGGAAGATTTCAAATGCTGCAGAGCAACTAAGTCTACAAGCCACAACTACTGAGCCCATGTGCTGCAACTACTGAAGCCCATGTGCCTAGACCCCATGCTCTGCAACAAGAGAAGCCACCACAATCAGAAGCCCGTGCACTGCAACAAAGATTAGCCCGACTGGTAGCAACTAGAGAAAACCTGTGTGCAGCAATGAAGACCCAGTGCAGCCAAAAATAAATAAATAAATCTAAAAAAAAAAAAAAAAAAAGCCCCCCTTTTATTCTACTGGTCTGTCTACTTGCAACCAACAGTAGCCAAAACCTGGAAGCCACTGTCATTACTGCTACCTTGAATTTATCTGGTGATGGCTTTGGGATACGAGGGTAGGGGATGAGGGTCAGTAGTGCAACTCAAAACAGTGTGATCTATGTTGAATAACTGTCGCTTTGAGAGCTTTAAAATTAAAGGCTTTGAGGGCTTTTAATTAAAATTACAGTCCAAGAATCTCTGTACTTAGATTGTAACTCTCTTTAAGAGAAGAACTCGTTTTTGTTTGCGTGTTTTATCCTTTTTTTTTTTTTTGGTCTTTCTAAAAATATTCCTATGGATTCATAGAGTAGCATGTGCTTAACAAATATTTAATTAAATGAATGGAGGAGCATTGTGAATGAATGCATTTAAGAATTATAATCAAGACTGTTAGAAATGAATGTTTCAACAGACAGGTATGGTCTACAAGAGAAAGTTGATTTGAATACTTTAGTGACTGCGTTTCAGTAGTTTTGCTGGGATAGAGAGAGATGCAATTCCACACTCTACTGCAGATTATTTGCAAATGTCTGAAGATGTTTTAGGTTGTAATAATGATTAAGGAGTACCACTGACATTCAATGACTGTGGGCCAGATATCATGTTTTCCTGCAGTGTTTGTGACAGTTCTGTGTAATTAAATATCACGCTGTGTCTTACTTGACTTCAGAATGTCATGTAGGTGAAGCACCTCTTTATAATTATTTTAGCTTAGAGATGATTTCATTTTATACACAAACAGAAAAGCTTTCTGCATAGTTTTAGCCACCATAAGCTTTCCAAGAATGCAAACACCATGTAAGTAGAGAGAAAGTGTAATTTGTTGCATTGGAATTTTACTGAAAAGTATTCACTACTTCAAAAAATATTTTAATGCCATGAATGTTGAGATGCAGTTAAAGTGTCTATGTAAGAATGCATTCATGGTTATTGTATTTACAGTGATACGTTCTGTAAGTGTGAGCATCTGTGATCTTCATCATAATTTCTTGTGGAGTCTTGTCCAACATGTACGTATCAAAATACAATCCTTTTATAAATTATTTTTTCTATTTTCCTTTATACTGTAATTTGGGCTTAAGATAACATATGTAGACAAGCTTAACTTTATACATTTTCTCTTGACCTAAATCTGATGTTGTAGTTGTTGTCGAAGTTGTGTCCAGCTCTTTGAGAACCCATGGACAATAGCTCATTAGGTTCCTCTGTCCATGGGATTTCCCAGGCAAGAATACTGGAGTGGGTTGCCAGTTCCTTCTCCAAGGGATCTTCCTGAACCATGGATCAAACCTGTGTCGGCTGCCGTAGCAGGTAAATCTGATGTAACTGAGAGCAAGCTGTGGGTAATCATTGAGTTATTTAATATTTCTCTTTCCTGTATATGTATAGCACAAGTCCAGTCATCCCACATTTATTATTTTAGTTTTAATATGCTTTAACATATTTTCCCACTTTTATGGTGATATAATTGACAAATACAACTGTGAGGTATGTAAACTATATACATGATGATTTGATATATGTATACATTGTGAAAAGGACCCCTCCCCATCAAGTTAATTAACAAATCCATGACCTTACATATTTCCTTTTTCTGTGTGAGAATATTTAAGTTCTATTCTCTTAACAAATTTCACTTATACAATATAATATTAGCAGCTATAGTCTCCAATTATACACTAGATTTCTGACCTTATCCATATTGTAACTGAAAGTTTGTGCTTTTATCTCTTATTTTAATTTTTAATTTGAAATAGTCTCCATCCACATCAAGCATGTTATTTGTGGTATTTAACTGTAAAAATGGTAAATAGCTTTTATTTCCAATATTCTGGGAGGTGGGTCATAGAGGATCCTGCTGTGAGGTATGTCAGAGAGTGTTTTGCCTATGTTCTCCTCTAGGAGTTTTATAGTTTCTGGTCTTACGTTGAGATCTTTAATCCATTTTGAGTTTATTTTTGTGTATGGTGTTAGAAAGTGTTCTAGTTTCATTCTTTTACAAGTGGTTAACCAGATTTCCCAGCACCACTTGTTAAAGAGATTGTCTTTAATCCATTGTATATTCTTGCCTCCTTTGTCAAAGATAAGGTGTCCATATGTGTGTGGACTTATCTCTGGGCTTTCTATTTTGTTCCATTGATCTATATTTCTGTCTTTGTGCCAGTACCATACTGTCTTGATAACTGTGGCTTTGTAGTAGAGCCTGAAGTCAGGTAGGTTGATTCCTCCAATTCCATTCTTCTTTCTCAAGATCACTTTGGCTATTCGAGGTTTTTTGTATTTCCATACAAATTGTGAAATTATTTGTTCTAGCTCTGTGAAGAATACTGTTGGTAGCTTGATAGGGATTGCATGAATCTATAAAAGCAAAAATAAACAAATGGGACCTAATTAACCTTAAAAGCTTCTGCACATCAAAGGAAACTATTAGCAAGGTGAAAAGACAGCCTTCAGAATGGGAGAAAATAATAGCAAATGAAGCAACTGACAAACAACTAATCCCAAAATATACAAGCAACTCCTACAGCTCAACTCCAGAAAAATTAACAACCCAATCAAAAAATGGGCCAAAGAACTAAATAGACATTTCTCCAAAGAAGATATACAGATGGCTAACAAACACATGAAAAGATGCTCAACATCACTCATTATCAGAAAAATGCACATCAAAACCACTATGAGGTACCATTTCACACCAGTCAGAATGGCTGCGATCCAAAAGTCTACAAATAATAAATGCTGGAGAGTGTGTGGAGAAAAGGGAACCCTCTTACACTGTTGGTGGGAATGCAAACTAGTACAGCCACTATGGAGAACAGTGTGGAGATTCCTTAAAAAACTGGAACTAGAACTGCCTTATGATCCAGCAATCCCACTGCTGGGCATACACACTGAGGAAACCAGAAGGGAAAGAGACACGTGTACCCCAATGTTCATCACAGCACTGTTTATAATAGCCAGGACATGGAAGCAACCTAGATGTCCATCAGCAGATGAATGGATAAGAAAGCTATGGTACATATACACAATGGAGTATTACTCAGTCATTAAAAAGAATACATTTGAATCAGTTCTAATGAGGTGGATGAAACTGGAGCCTATTATACAGAGTGAAGTAAGCCAGAAAGAAAAACACCAATATAGTATACTAATGCATATATATGGAATTTAGAAAGATGGTAACAATAACCCTGTGTACAAGACAGCAAAAGAGACACTGATGTATAGAACAGTCTTATGGACTCTGTGGGAGAGGGAGAGGGTGGGAAGATTTGGGAGAATGGCATTGAAACATGTAAAATATCATGTATGAAACGAGATGCCAGTCCAGGTTCGATGCACGATACTGGATGCTTGGGGCTAGAGCACTGGGACGACCCAGAGGGATGGTATGGGGAGGGAGGAGGGAGGAGGGTTCAGGATGGGGAACACATGTATACCTGTGGTGGATTCATTTTGATATTTGGCAAAACTAATACAATTATGTAAAGTTTAAAAATAAAATAAAAATTTAAAAAAATGGTAAATAGCAAGAAGAGCACTTTTCTAAAGAAATTAAGCCACACTTTTCAAGTAATTATGATTTATAATTCAGATGACATTAAATATATTATAATATTTAATGTCTATAATTCAACAGTAGGAAAGGCTTCTGAGTCAGGTAATATAAGAAAGAAAAATGATGATAAAGGAAAAATATGAAAAAAAGATTTAGCGTAGAAGAAATCAAGCAGATTAGCTATTGATCTAGTATAGTGTTAATAGAACATAATGAATAATAGAGGAATAAAGCAATATGTGAGTGCAAAGTTGCTTCAGTCATGTCTGACTCTTTGTGACCCTGTTTGTATAGCCTGCTAAGGGTCCTCAGTCCATGGGATTCCCGAGGCAAGGGCACTGGAGTGGGTTGCCATGTACTCCTCCAGAGGATCTTCCTCATCCTGGGATTAAACCTGCATCTCGGGAGGCGGTCCTAAGATGGCAGAGGAATAAGACAGGGAGACCACTTTCTCCCCCAGAAATTCATCAAAAGAACATTTTAACGCTGAGTAAATTCCCCCAAAACAACTTCTGAATGCTGGCAGAAGACATCAGGCACCCAGAAAAGCAGCTCATTGTCTTTGAAAGGAGGTAGGAAAAAATATAAAAGACAAAAAAGAAAGACAAAAGAAGTAGGGATGGAGCTCTGTCCTGGGAAGGGAGTCTTAAAAAGAGAGAAGTTTACAAACACCAGGAAACACTCTCACTGCTGAGTCTGTGGCGAGCCTTGGAAGCACAGAGGGCAACATAACAGGGAGGAAAAATAAATAAATAATTAAAACCCACATATTACAAGCCCAACAGTAACTCCCCCAGTGGAGAAGCAGCACAGATGCCTGCAACTGCCATTAGCAAGCGGGGGCTGGGCAGGGAGGCGCGGGCTGCACTGCTTAGAGTAAGGATCTGGCCTGAATGCCCCGAGCGCAATCTGAGAGAACTAACTTGGGCTAGCAAACCAGACTGTGGAATAACTACCACGCGAAAAGCCAGCCCTAACCTAAGACAGAGGAGATGATGGCACCCCACTCCAGTACTCTTGCCTGGAAAATCCCATGGACCGAGGAGCCTGGTGGGCTGCAGTCCATGGGGTCGCTAAGAGTCGGAGACGACTGAGCGACTTCACTTTCACTTTTCATTTCCACGCATTGGAGAAGGAAATGGCAACCCACTCCAGTGTTCTTGCCTGGAGAATCCCAGGGACAGAGGAGCCTGGTGGGCTGCCGTCTACGGGGTTGCACAGAGTCAGACACGACTGAAGCGACTTAGCAGCAGCAACCTAAGACACCACCAGGCCCGCACACAGAACAAAGGACTGAACAGAGATAGCCAGCTGCAGACCATCCCCCTCCGGTGACAGGCAGCCAGAGCCAGAAGGGGGCAATCGCAGCCCCAGAGAGGCATTGTCTACCAAACTGCAAGCAGGCTTCAGGCTTCTTTGCTAACTAAGACTTCTTGGAGTTCTGGATGGTCAACATCCACCTGAGAAGGTGTGCTGGCTTTGCACCTAGAAAACTGAGCAGCAGGGACGGGGAAGGCAATAAGTTGCAGCGACCGCACTCGCCAAACACCCCATCACCTGAGCTGCTCGGACCTGGGAAGGGCACCAAATGCAGGCCCAACCGAGTCTGTGCCTCTGAGGACTACCCGAGTGCCTGAACCTGAGCGTCTTAGACCTGGGAGGTGCATGCAGCCCAGGGCCAGCCTTGGATGGTTCCTGGTGGAGCAACCTAGAGCCTGAGCAGTGTGGGCAGGGAGAGTACATGCGCCGTGAGCGGGGGCAGGCCCAGTGTGGCTGAGGAACTGCGAGCACACGCCAGTGTTATTTGTTTGCAGCGCCCCTCCCTCCCTACAGCATGACTGAACAAGTGAGCCTTAAAAAAGTGTCCACTCCCCCCGCTTTGTGTCAGGGTGGAAATTAGACACTGAAGAGACCAGCAAACAAAAGAAGCTAAAACAGAGGGAACCGCCTTGGAAGTGACAGGTACAACAGATTAAAACTCTGTCGTTAGTACCGACTGCATAGGAAGGGGCCTATAGATCTTGAGAAATATAAGCCGGACCAAGGAACTATCCAAAAATGAACTGACCCCACACTGCCTACAACAACACCAAAGAAAGTCCTAGATATATTTACTATTTTTACGATCATTTTTTTTTTAAATTTTAAGTCCTCTATTACTCCTTTAATTTTCACTTTTATAACCTACTATTACTTTGCAAAAAAAAAAAAAAAAAAAAGACCCTATTTTTTTAAAAGCAAACTTCATATATATATATATTTAATAAATTTTGTGACTTTGTGTTTTTTTTTTTTTTCCTCTTTTTTTCTTCTTTTCTTTAACAGTGTATTTTTGAAATTCCAAACTCTACTCTAGATTTTTAATCTTTGCTTTTTGGTATTTGTTATCAATTTTGTGTACATTTAAGAACCCAATCTTCAGTACCCATTTTTACTTGGGAGCGAGATTACTGGCTTGACTGCTCTCTCCCACTTTGGACTCTCCTTTTTCTCCACTAGGTCGCTTGTGTCTCCTCCCTACCCCCTCTCTTCTCTACCCAAATCTGTGAATTTCTGTGTGTCCCAGATGGTGGAGAACACTTAGGGAACTGATTACTGGCTGGATCTGTCTCCCTCCTTTTGATTCCCCCCTTTTATCCTCCTGGCCATCTCTGTCTACTTCCTCCCTCTTCTCTTCTCTGTATAACTCCATAAACATCTCTGAGTGGTCCAGTTGTGGAGTGCACATAAGGAAGTGATTACTGGCTAGCTTGCTCCCTACTCTTTTGATTCCACCTGATCTCATTCGGGTCACCTCTAACTCCCTCCTCCCTCTTCTCTTCTCCATGTAACTCTGTGAACCTCTCTGGGTGTCCCTTACTGTGGAGAAACTTTTCATCTTTAACCTAGATATTTTACCAACAGTGCTGTATAGAAGGAGAAGTCTTGAGACTACTGTAAAAATAAGACTGAAAACCAGAAGCAGGAGGCTTAAGTCCAAACCCTGAGAACACCAGAGAACTCCTGACTCCAGGGAAAGGAGCTCATCAAACGCCTCCATACCTACACTGAAACCAAACACCACCCAAGAGCCAACAAGTTCCAGAGCAAGACATACCACACAAATTCTCTAGCAATACAGGAACACAGCCCTGAGCTCCAATATATAGGCTGCCCAAAGTTACTCCAAACCCATTGACATCTCATAACTCATTACTGGACACTTCATTGCACTCCAGAGAGAAGAAATCCAGCTCCACCCACCAGAACACCAACACAAGCTTCCCTAACCAAGAAACCTTGACAAGCCCACCCACAGTGAGGAAACTCCACAATAAAGAGAACTCCACAACTGCCAGAATACAGAAAGGTCACTCCAAACTCAGCAATATAAACGAGATGAAGAGACAGAGGAATACCCAGCAGGTAAAGAAACAGGATAAATGCCCACCAAACCAAACAAAAGAGGAAGAGATAGGGATTCTACCTGATAAAGAATTCCTAATAATGATAGTGAAAATGATCCAAAATCTTGAAATCAAAATGGAATCACAGATAAATAGCCTGGACACAAAGATTGAGAAGATGCAGGAAAGGTTAACAAGTAACTAGAAAATAAAAAAAAGAGTCAATATATAATGAATAATGCAATAAATGAGATCAAAAACACTCTGGAGGCAACAAATAGTAGATTAACAGAGGCAGAAGATAGGATTAGTGAATTAGAAGATCAGATCAGATCAGATCAGATGTCTGACTCTTTGCCACCCCATGAATCTCAGCACGCCAGGTCTCCCTGTTCGTCACCAACTCACGGAGTTCACTGAGACTCACGTCCATCGAGTCAGTGATGCCATCCAGCCATCTCATCCTCTGTCATCCCCTTCTCCTCCTGCCCCCAATCGCTCCCAGCATCAGAGTCTTTTCCAATGAGTCAACTCTTCGCATGAGGTGGCCAAAGTACTGGAGTTTCAGCTTTAGCATCATTCCTTCCAAAGAAATCCCAGGGCTGATCTCCTTCAGAATGGACTGGGTGGATCTCCTTGCAGTCCAGGGGACTCTCAAGAGTCTTCTCCAACACCACAGTTCAAAAGCATCAATTCTTCGGCGCTCAGCCTTCTTCACAGTCCAACTCTCACATCCATACATGATCACAGGAAAAACCATAGCCTTGACTAGACTAACTTTTGTTGGCAAAGTAATGTCTCTGCTTTTGAATATGCTATCTAGGTTGGTCATAACTTTCCTTCCAAGGAGTAAGCGTCTTTTAATTTCATGGCTACAGTCACCATCTGTAGTGATTTTGGAGCCCCCCAAAATAAAGTCTGACACTGTATCCACTGTTTCCCCATCTATTTCCCATGAAGTGATGGGAACGGATGCCATGATCTTCATTTTCTGAATGTTGAGCTTTAAGCCAACTTTTTCACTCTCCACTTTCACTTTCATCAAGAGGTTTTTTAATTCCTCTTCACTTTCTGCCATAAGGGTGGTGTCATCTGCATATCTGAGGTTATTGATATTTCTCCCGGCAATCTTGATTTCAGCTTGTGTTTCTTCCAGTCCAGCGTTTCTCATGATGTACTCTGCATAAAAGTTAAATAAACAGGGTGACAATATACAGCCTTGACAAACACCTTTTCCTATTTGGAACCAGTCTGTTGTTCCATGTCCAGTTCTAACTGTTGCTTCCTGACCTGCATACAAATTTCTCAGGAGGCAGGTCAGGAGGTCTGGTATTCCCATCTCTTTCAGAATTTTCCACAGTTTATTGTGATCCACACAGTCAAAGGCTTTGGCATAGTCAATAAAGCAGAAATAGATGTTTTTCTGGAACTCTCTTGCTTTTTCGATTATCCAGCAGATGTTGGCAATTTGATCTCTGGTTCCTCTGCCTTTTCTAAAACGAGCTTGAACACCACGAAGTACACAGTTCACATATTGCTGAAGCTTGGCTTGGAGAATTTTGAGCATTACTTTACTAGCGTATGATATGAGTGCAATTGTGCAGTAGTTTGAGCATTCTTTGGCATTGCCTTTCTTTGGGATTGGAATGAAAACTGACATTTTCCAGTCCTGTGGCCACTGCTGAGTTTTCCAAATTTGCTGGCATATTGAGTGCAGCACTTTCACAGTATCATCTTTCAGGATTTGAAATAGCTCAATTGGAATTCCATCACCTCCACTAGCTTTGTTCGTAGTGATGCTTTCTAAGGCCCACTTGACTTCACATTCCAGGATGTCTGGCTCTAGGTCAGTGATCACACCATCGTGATTTTCTGGGTCATGAAGATCTTTTTTGTACAGTTTCTGTGTATTCTTGCCATCTCTTCTTAATAGCTTCTGCTTCTGTTAGGTCCATACCATTTCTGTCCTTTATTGAGCCCATCTTTGCATGAAATGTTCCTTTGGTATCTCTGATTTTTTGAAGAGATCCCTAGTCTTTCCCATTCTGTCGTTTTCCTCTATTTCTTTGCATTGATCACTGAAGAAGGCTTTCTTATCTCTTCTTGCTATTCTTTGGAACTCTGCATTCAGATGTTTATATCTTTCCTTTTCTCCTTTTCTTTTTGCTTCTCTTCCTTTCACAGCTATTTGTAAGGCCTCCCCAGACACCCATTTTGCTTTTTTGCATTTCTTTTCCATGGGGATGGTCTTGATCCCTGTCTCCTGTACAATGTCACGAACCTCATTCCATAGTTCATCAGGCACTCTATCTGTCAGATCTAGGCCCTTAAATCTATTTCTTACTCCCACTGTATAATCATAAGAGCTTTGATTTAGGTCATACCTGAATGGTCTAGTGGTTTTCCCTACTTTCTTCAATTTAAGTCTGAATTTGGCAATAAGGAGTTCATGGTCTGAGCCACAGTCAGCTCCTGGTCTTGTTTTTGCTGACTGTATAGAGCTTGTCCATCTTTGGTTGCAAAGAATATAATCAATCTGATTTCAGTGTTGACCATCTGATGATTGATGTCCATGTATAGAGTCTTCTCTTGTGTTGTTGGAAGAGGGTGTTTGCTATGACCAGTCCATTTTCTTGGCAAAACTCTATTAGTCTTTGCCCTGCTTCATTTCGTATTCCATGGCCAATATTGCCTGTAACTCCAGGTGTTTCTTGACTTCCTACTTTTGCATTCCAGTCCCCTATAATGAAAAGGACATTTTTTGGGTGTTAGTTCTAAAAGGTCTTGTAGATCTTCATAGAACTGTTCAACTTCAGTTCTTCAGTGTTACTGGTATGGCATAGACTTGGATTACTGTGATGTTCAATGGTTTGCCTTGGAAATGAACAGAGATCATTCTGTCGTTTTTGAGATTGCATCTAAGTACTGCCTTTTGGACTCTTTTGTTGACCATGATGGCCACTCCATTTCTTCTGAGGGATTCCTGCCTGCAGTAGTAGATATAATGGTCATCTGAGTTAAATTCACCCATTCCAGTCCATTTTAGTTCACTGATTCCTAGAATGTCGACATTCATTCTTGCCATCTCTTGTTTGACCACTTCCAATTTGCCTTGAATCATGGACCTGACATTCCAGGTTCCTATGCAATATTGCTCTACAGCATCCGACCTTGCTTCTATCACCAGTCACATCCACAGCTGGATTCTTTTTGCTTTGGCTGCATCCCTTCATTCTTTCTGAAATTATTTCTCCACTGATCTCCAGTAGCATATTGGGCA
The DNA here is from genome assembly GCF_002263795.3 of Bos taurus. NCBI lineage: Eukaryota > Metazoa > Chordata > Mammalia > Artiodactyla > Bovidae > Bos > Bos taurus. The sequence continues at coordinate 11,381,032 of NC_037355.1, read as the reverse complement.
CCTACTGACCTGGGGAGTTTCTCTTTCAGTATCCTATCATTTTGCCTTTTCCTACTGTTCATGGGGTTCTCAAGGCAAGAATACTGACGTGGTTTGCCATTCCCTTCTCCAGTGAACCACATTCTGTCAGGTCTCTCCACCATGACCCCCCTGTCTTGGGTTGCCCCACGGGCATGGCTTAGTTTCATTGTTGCTGCTGCCTGCGCTTTGGCGCTCCCGTCACAGCCGCCTGAGGTCAGGGGCAGTGATGAGAGGAGTTACCTCGGTCCGAGGTCAGGGGCGGTGGCCGGGAGGAGATACCCCATGCCCCAAGCCCGAGGCCGGGACGGCAGTCTTGAGGACCAACCCCAGGTCCAAGGAGCTGTGGCTGCGTGGGCGCAGGAGGGCCTAGAGGAGCTATCCCATGTTGAAGGTCAAGAAGGGCGGCGTTGAGGAGATACCCCTCGTCCAAGGTAAGGAGCAATGGCTGGGCTTTGCTGGAGCAGCCGTGAAGAGATACCCCAATCCCAAGGTAAGAGAAACCCAAGTAAGACAGTAGGTGTTGCAAGTGGGCATCAGAGGGCAAACACACTGCAACCATACTCACAGAAAACTAGTCAATCTAATCACACTAGGACCACAGCCTTGTCTAATTCAATGAATTAGAAGATAGAATGGTAAAAATAATAAATGAATCAGAGAGGAAAAAAGAAAAACGAATTAAAAGAAATGAGGACAATCAGAGACCCCAGGACAATACTGAACACTACAACATTCAAATCATAGGAGTCCCAGAAGAAGAAGAGAAAAAGAAAGACCATGAGAAAATACTTGAGGAGATAATAGTTGAAAACTTCCCCCCAAAATGGGGAAGGAAATAATCACCCAAGTCCAAGAAACCCAGAGAGTCCCAAACAGGATAAACCCAAGGCAAAACACCCCAAAACACATATTAATCAAATTAACAAAGATCAAACACAAAGAACAAATATTAAAAGCAGCAAGGGAAAAATGACAAATATCACACAAGGGAATTCCCATAAGGGTAACAGCTGATCTTTCAATAGAAACTCTTCAAGCCAGGAGGGAATGGCAAAACATACTTAAAGTGATGAAAGAAAATAACCTACAGCCCAGATTATTGCACCCAGCAAGGATCTCATTCAAATATGAAGGAGAAATCAAAAGCTTTACAGACAAGCAAAAGCTGAAAGAATTCAGCACCACCAAACCAGCTCTCCAATAAATGCTAAAGGATCTTCTCTAGGGAAACACAAAAAGAGTGTATAAACTCAAACCCAAAACAATAAAGCAAATGGCAACGGGATCATACTTATCAATAATTACCTTAAACGTAAATGGGTTGAATGCCCCAACCAAAAGACAAAGACAGGCTGAATGGATACAAAACAAGACCCCTATATATGTTGTCTACAAGAGACCCACCTCAAAACAGGGGACACATACAGACTGAAAGTGAAGGGCTGGAAAAAGATTTTCCATGCAAATAGAGACCAAAAGAAAGCAGGAGTAGCAATACTCATATCAGATAAAATAGACTTTAAATCAAAGGCCGTGAAAAGAGACCGAGAAGGACACTACATAATGATCAAAGGATCAATCCAAGAAGAAGATATAACAATTATAAATATATATGCACCCAACATAGGAGCACCGCAATATGTAAGACAAATGCTAACAAGTATGAAAGGGGAAATTAACAACACAATAATAGTGGGAGATTTTAATACCCACTCACACCTATGGATAGATCAACTAAACAGAAAATTAACAAGGAAACACAAACTTTAAACGATACAATAGACCAGTTGGACCTAATTGATATCTATAGGACATTTCACCCCAAAACAATGAATTTCACCTTTTTCTCAAGTGCACACGGAACCTTCTCCAGGATAGATCACATCCTGGGCCATAAATCTAGTCTTGGTAAATTCAAAAAAACTGAAAGCATTCCAAGCATCTTTTCTGACCACAATGCAGTAAGATTAGATCCCAATGACAGGAGAAAAACTATTAAAACTTCCAACATATGGAGGCTGAACAACACGCTGCTGAATAACCAACAAATCACAGAAGAAATAAAAAAAAAAGAAATCAAAATATGCATAGAAACGAGTGAAAATGAAAACACAACAACCCAAAACCTGTGGGACACTGTAAAAGCAGTGCTAAGGGGAAAGTTCATAGCAATACAGGCATACCTCAAGAAACAAGAAAAAAGTCAAATAAATAACCTAACTCTACACCTAAAGCAACTAGAACAGGAAGAAATGAAGAACCCCAGGGTTAGTAGAAGGAAAGAAATCTTAAAAATCATGGCAGAAATAAATGCAAAAGAAACAAAAGAGACCATAGCAAAAATCAACAAAGCCAAAAGCTGGTTCTTTGAAAGGATAAATAAAATTGACAAACCATTAGCCAGACTCATCAAGAAACAAAGGGGGAAAAATCAAATCAATAAAATTAAAAATGAAAATGGAGAGATCACAACAGACAACACAGAAATACAAAGGATCATAAGAGACTACTATCAGGAATTACATGCCAATAAAATGGACAACGTGGAAGAAATGGACAAATACTTAGAAAAGTACAACTTTCCAAAACTGGGCCAGGAAGAAATAGAAAATCTTAACAGACCCATCAGAAGCACGGAAATTGAAACTGTAATCAGAAATCTTCCAGCAAACAAAAGCCCAGGTCCAGACGGCTTTACAGCTGAATTCTACCAAAAATTTAGAGAAGAGCTAACACCTATCCTACTCAAACTCTTCCATAAAATTGCAGAAGAAGGTAAACTTCCAAACTCATTCTATGAGGCCACCATCACCCTTATAACAAAACCTGAAAAAGATGCCACAAAAAAAAAAAGAAAACTACAGGCCAATATCACTGATGAACATAGATGGAAAAATCCTTAACAAAATTCTAGCAATCAGAATCCAACAACACATTAAAAAGATCATACACCATGATCAAGTGGGCTTTATCCCAGGGATGCAAAGATTCTTCACTATCTGTGAATCAATCAATGTAATATACCACATTAACAAATTGAAAAATAAAAGCCATATGATTATCTCAATAGATGCAGAGAAAGCCTTTGAAAAAATTAACATCCATCTATGATAAAAACTCTCCAGAAAGCAGAAATAGAAGGAACATACCTCGACATAATAAAAGCTATATATGACAAACCACAGCAAACATTATCCTCAATGGTGAAAAATTGAAAGCATTTCCCCTAAAGTCAGGAACAAGACAAGGGTACCCACTCTCACCATTAATATTCAATATAGTTTTGGAAGTTTTGGCCACAGCAATAAGAGCAGAAAAAGAAATAAAAGGAATCCAAATTGGAAAAGAAGTAAAACTCTCACTGTTTGTAGATGACATGATCCTCTACATAGAAAACCCTAAAGACTCAACCAGAAAATTACTAGAGCTAATCAACGAATATAGTAAAGTTGCAGGATATAAAATCAAAACACAGAAATCCCTTGCATTCCTATACACTAATAATGAGAAAATAGAAAGAGAAATTAAGGAAACAATTCCATTCACCATTGCAATGAAAAGAATAAAATACTTAGGAATATATCTACCTAAAGAAACAAAAGACCTATATATAGAAACTATGAAACACTGGTGAAAGAAATCAAAGAGGACACTAATAGATGGAGAAATATACCATGTTCATGGATAAGAAGAATCAATATAGTGTAAATGAGTATACTACCCAAAGCAATTTATAGATTCAATGCAATCCCTATTAAGCTACCAACAGTATTCTTCACAGAGCTAGAACAAATAATTTCACAATTTGTATGGAAATACAAAAAACCTCGAAGCCAAAGCTATCTTGAGAAAGAAGAATGGAACTGGAGGAATCAACATGCCTGACTTCAGGCTCTACTACAAAGCCATAGACATCAGGACAGTATGGTACTGGCACAAAGACAGAAATATAGATCAATGGAACAAAATAGAAAGTCCAGAGATAAATCCACACACCTAGGGACATCTTATTTTTGACAAAGTAGGCAAGAATATACAATAGATTAAAGACAATCTCTTTAACAAGTGGTGCTGGGAAATTTGGTCAACCACTTGTAAAAGACTGAAACTAGAACACTTTCTAACACCATACACAAAAATAAACTCAAAATGGATTAAAGATCTCAACATAAGACCAGAAACTATAAAACTCCTAGAGGAGAACATAAGCAAAACACTCTCCGCCATACATCACAGCAGGATCCTCTATGACCCACCTCCCAGAATATTGGAAATAAAAGCAAAAATAAACAAATGGGACCTAATTAACCTTAAAAGCTTTACACCATAAAGGGAACTATCAGCAAGGTAAAATACAGCATTCAGAATGGGAGAAAATAATAGCAAATGAAGCAACTGACAAACAACTAATCTCAAAAATATACAAGCAACTCCTACAGCTCAACTCCAGAAAAATAAATGACCCAATCAAAAAATGGGCCAAAGAACTAAATAGACATTTCTCCAAAGAAGACATACAGATGGCTAACAAACACATGAAAAGATGCTCAACATCACTCATTATCAGAGAAATGCACATCAAAACCACAATGAGGTATCATTTCACGCCAGTCAGAATGGCTGTGATCCAAAAGTCTACAAGCAATAAATGCTGGAAAGGGTGTGGAGAAAAGGGAACTCTCTTACACTGTTGGTGGGAATGCAAACTAGTACAGCCACTATGGAGAACAGTGTGGAGATTCCTTAAAAAACTGGAAATAGAACTGCCTTATGACCCAGCAATCCCATTGCTGGGCATACACACCGAGGAAACCAGAATTGAAAGAGACACATGTACACCAATGTTCATCGCAGCACTGTTTATAATACCCAGGACATGGAAGCATCCTAGATGTCCATCAGCAGACAAATGGATAAGAAAGCTGTGGTATTTATACACAATGGAGTATTACGCAGCCATTAAAAAGAATACATTTGAATCAGTTCTAATGAGGTGGATGAAACTGGAGCCTATTATACAGAGTGAAGTAAGCCAGAAAGAAAAACACCAATACAGTATGCTGTTGCTGCTGCTAAGTCGCTTCAGTCATGTCCGACTCTGTGCGACCCCATAGACGGCAGCCCACCAGGCTCCCCCGTCCCTGGGATTCTCCAGGCAAGAATACTGGAGTGGGTTGCCATTTCCTTCTCCAATGCATGAAAGTGAAAAGTGAAAGTGAAGTCGCTCAGTCTTGTCTGACTCCTAGCGAGCCCATGGACTGCAGCCTACCAGGCTCCTCCGTCCATGGGATTTTCTAGGCAAGAGTACTGGAGTGGGGTGCCATCGCCTTCTAATGCATATATATGGAATTTAGAAAGATGGTAATGATAACCCTGTATGTGAGACAGCAAAAGAGACACAGATGTATAGAACAGTCTTTTGGACTCTGTGGGAGAGGGAAAAAGTGGGATGATTTGGGAGAATGGCATTGAAACTTGTATAATATCATATATGAAACAAATCGCCAGTCCAGGTTCAATACATGATAGTGGATGCTTGGGGCTCGTCCACTGAGACAACCCAGAGGATGGTACGGGGAAGGAGGAGGGAGGGGGGTTCAGGATGGGGAACACGTGTATGCCTGTGGTGGATTCATGTTGATGTATGGCAAAACCAATACAATATTGTAAAGTAGTTAACCTCCAATTAAAATAAATAAATGTATATTAAAACAAAAACAAAAACAAAAAAAACCCTGCATCTCTTATGTCTCCTATATTGGCAGGTGGGTTCCTTACCACTAGCACCACTTGGGAAGCCCTAGTAGAGAACCACCTAAGATAAATTTCAAACTTTCAACTAAATAAAAGTCCTTCTTTAGATAATTTTTTCTTTGTTTTTTAAAATCATTTTGCTATCTGTTGTGGACTAAACTGTTTGTCTTCAGAATTATTTTTTGAAATCCTAACCTCAAATGTGATTGTATTTGAGGATAGGGCTTTTAGGAGATAATTAAGTTTAAATGAGCTTATAAGAATGATGTCCTTATCCCATTGGGCTGGTGTCCTTTTAAGAAGACTCAGAGACTCCAAGTCTCTCCCTGTCTGCCCACACAGAGAAAATGCCATGTGAGATAACAGCAGGAAGGCAACTGTCAGTAAGCGATAAAGAGTGTCCTCATTAGGAAACAAACTCTTTAGCATCTTGATCTTGGACTTCAAAAGTGCAGAAGTCTGAGAAAATAAATTTTTGTTGCTTACACCACCCTGTCAATGGTATTTTGCTAAGGCATCCCTAGCAGACCAATATACTACCTATTGTTCCCACTAACCATTTTTAACTTACAGGACAGAGCTTACTGTCCCTTTTACTTAGTCATATATTCCCAGACATATTCTCTATATTAGATATTATTTAAGTTACTAGGGGTATAGCAGTGTACTATACCTATAAAAATTTCAACCTCATAGAACTTACACTCTAGTAGGAAAGAGAAAAGAAAATAGATCAATAATTTCACAATTACAGAATCAATTAATTGCTAAGACAATCATGACAAACAGCAAGATGGAAGTAATGGTAGGGATTGGTACTCTGAAGAGTCAGAGAGTCCTTTCTGAGAAGACAACTGGATAGAAACATGAATGAAGGGAGCAAGATGACCATGTGACTGTGGAGTGGAAGAGGATACATAGCAAGTGCAAAAGCCTCAAGGCAGTAATAGGCTTGGCATAGCAGAAGAATCATCCAAAGGCTGGAGTCTTGACCTCTATGAGCAAGTGAGAGAGTAAGAAGGGAGAGTTTCAGGCTTTGGTAAGAACTTCGAGGAGAGTGTTGGAAGATGCATGAGTATGGTCTGTTAGAATTTTAAAGGGATATTTGGACAACGATTTGAATAATTGAATTTAAGGAGAATGAAGGAAAAAACAGGCTATTATTAATAAGAAACACTCACCTTTAAGTTTTCATTCTTAATTTTTCAACAGTACCCTGTGACAGCTAGCTTGTCAAAGGCTGCAGTTGAAGAATAAGAAGAAATAAGAAGAAAAACAGACAGCATGGATTAATTCTCAAGTTAATATAAACTCTTTTCCAGGAGTTGGATGAAATGAATTGTCCCATAGACAATTTTACTTCAATCCCTCGAAGATTTAGGGAGGCCAGCCTCAAAAGAATGATGAAATTATATCTGTATTCTGCTAAGGTACTGTGATTATAAAATCAGTAGTTGTATGTATCCATTTAAAAAATACAGCTGCATATTTCAATAGACTTTGGTTATTCATGGGAAAAAGTTATATAAGTTTATTAGCAATTTTTACAGTCATATGAAATGCAATCAACTGACTTAGGCTAATATCAAATAAATTTAATCTTGGAAAACAAATGAAATAGCATCCTGTTTTACAAACAACTCGGAAGAAATAGTATCTTTCATATGCCATATAGTAAACATTAAATTTTTATGTGCATGTGCTGTATGTGTGTATATGTGTGTGATTTTAAAGGAATTTCTTTCATATACTGAAAAGAAATATTTGCATTTGTGTGATCTGGAATATTGGAGAAGGAAATAGCAAACCACTCCAGTATTCTTGCAAGGAAAATCAGATGAACAGAGGAACCTGGCAGGCTATAGTCCATAGGGTTATACATGACTGAAAGACTAAACAAAAACAACAACCTAGAATATATACTACTGAAGTAACTGTTAGTCAATTAAATGTCATGAATCATAGTCATTTTTATGGCTGTATTGTATTCAACTGCTAGAAAATTGTGTCTAAATGACACAATAATGTCAATATTTCCAAAATCAAGTCCATTGCTATTCCTTAAAAAACTGCTCATTAATTGTCTTGATAGCTCATATTTTGACAGGCCAAAAATTATGAGAAATATAGTATTTTATTAATAATAATAGTCAATATTCTTTCTGGCTTGGCCTGAATCTACCAAATTTTCCTGAATTATATTCAACCTCTAAGCATTGTTCACATGTACTACAATATGTAAGTATGTTTCTTTCCTCTTTTCCTACCATCATTACTCACATGCACCACTCTTGTTTCTGATGTAAAACTCTTCATTATCCAATAGGTTTCAATAGTGTTTGCGTTAGAAACTTCTATCCATCAAAACCTTATGAGACTTTAACTCATGATCTCTCCATGTTGTCCCAGTTCCCAGTTGGAAACTTAAAAACACTGATGTTTGGACCCTTTTCTTCCAGAGGCTTTCTCTGTTTTGAGAAAACTGGGCTACTGGAGTCTCTAAATATTTAATATCCACTATGTTGTGTGTGGGTATGGGTGTGTGCTCAATAGTGTCCCACTCTTTGAGACCACAAGGACTAGCCTACCAGGCTCCTCTGTCTATGGAATTTTCCAGGCAAGAATACTATAGAGGGTTGCCATTTCCTACTCCAAGAGATTCCTGACCCAAAAGCTGCATCTCTGGTGTCTCCTGCGTTGGCAGGTGGATTCCTTACCACTAGCGCTACCTTGGAAGCCCTCTGTTGTATCCAAATGTAAACTATTCCCTCTTTATGTTTAAACATGATGGGCCGAGCTTCTGCACATCAATTCTGCTAGAATGAATTTCTTACTGGAAAAATATTCAGTCTTCATATCTCTGAATGAGTCAAAAATGATTCAAATATAACTCAGAATCAGTCAAAATGGTTGAACCTCAAACATGCATATCATCCCAAATTATAAATCAAAGAATCAAGGGTACCTAGACTCTTTGTGATCCTATGAACTACAGCATTCCAGGCTTCCCTGTCCTTCACCAACTCCTGGAATTTGTTCAAACTCATGTCCATGGAGTTGATGATACCATCCAACCATCTCATCCTCTGTCTTCCCCTTCTCCTCCCACCTTCAATCCTTCCCAGTATCAGGATCTTTTCCAGTGAGTCAGTTCTTTGCATCAGGTGGCCAAATTATTGGAGCTTCAGCTTCAGCATCAGTCTACCAGTGAATATTCAGGACTGATTTCCTTTAAGATGGACTGGTTTGATCTCCTTGAAGTCCAAGGGACTCTCAAGAGTCTTCTCCAACACCACAGTTCAAAAGCATCAGTTCTTCAGCAATTAGCCTTCCTTATAGTCAACTGTCATATCTATACATGACTCCTGGAAAAACCATAGCTTTGACCAGAAAGACCTTTGTCAGCAATGTCTCTGTTTTTTAATATGCTGTCTAGATTGGTCCAGGCTTTTCTTCCAAGAAACAAGTGTCTTTTAATTTCATGGCTGCAGTCACCATCTGCAGTGATTTTGGAGCCCCCCAAAATAAAGTCTGACACTGTTTCCATTGTTTTCCCATCTATTTGCCATGAAGTGATGGGACCGGATCCATGATCTTCATTTTCTAAATGTTGAGCTTTAAGCCAGCTTTTTCCACTCTCCTCTTAAACTTTCATCAAAAGGTTCTTTAGCTCTTCTTTGCTTTCTGCCATAAGGGTGCAAGGTGCCAGTATACTGCCTTGATGTACTCCTTTCCTGATTTGGAACCAGTCTGTTGTTCCATGTCCAGTTCTAACTGTTGTTTCTTGACCTGCATACAGATTTATCATGAGGCTGGTAAGATGGTCTGGTATTCCCATCTCTTTAAGAATTTTCCACAGTTTTTTGTGATCCACACAGTCAAAGGCTTTGGCATAGTCAATAAAGCAGAAGTAGATGTTTTTCTGGAACTCCCTTGCTTTTTCAATGATCCAACGGATGTTGACAATTTGATCTCTGGTTCCTTTGTCTTTTCTAAATCCAACTTGAATATCTGGAATTTCACAGTTCATGTACTGTTGAAGCCTGGCTTGGAGAATTTTGAGCATTACTTTGCTAGTGTGTGAGATAAGTGCAACTGTGCAGTAGTCTGAACATTCTTTGGCATTGCCTTTCTTTGGGATTGGAATGAAAACTGACCTTTTCCAGTCCTGTGGCCACTGCTGAGTTTTCCAAATTTTCTGGCATACTGAGTGCAGCACTCTCACAGGATCATCTTTTAGGATTTGAAATAACTCAACTGGAATTCCATGACCTCCACTAGCTTTGCTTCTAGTGATGCTTCCTAAGGTCCATGTGCCTTTATAAGGTAAAATGGTTTACCTAGGTAAACCCCATAAATGAGAGGATTATGGAGGCTGCTATGACAAAGTCCTGACGAATAAGACATGAAAGTCAGCCTAAGGAGGAGATTCTGGAAACATGTACTTTTTCTAAAGTGAAACAATATAACAATAGCTAACATTCTCTGGGTTTATCACATATGAGTGTAATTTGTGGAACTGTTACAGCCATCTATTACCACAAGGGCACCCTCCCTCTCTTCCCTGAAAATGGCAGTGAAGAGAAATGGAAAGTACCTGTGACAGTAATGAGCAAGCTGGGTATTGAAGCTCAGAGCTATTATTGCTTTTAGTTCTCCCAATGCTACCATGAAATGGGAATATATACTATTAATAAGAGAAGCAGGTAACATACTAAAAAAGCTATTTTTATTCATTAATATTTGTTTAAAAAGTCATTAATTGAGCATAAGCTGTATGGTACAACAGCTAGTCTCAAAGAGCTTTGGGTATGGTGAAAGCAAAAAAGTGAAAATTAGTCACACAGTTGTGTCTGACTCTGCGATTCCATGGACTTCAGCCTGTCCCACTCCTCTGTCTATGGAATTCTTCAGGTGAGAGTACTGGAATAGGTTGCCATTTCCTTCTCCAGGGGATATTCCCAACGCGGGGATTGAATCCAGATCTCTGGCATTTCAGGCAGATTCTTTACCAACGGAGCCACCAGGAAAGCCTAAGTGAAAGACATTCAGTAGTATCCCACTCTTAACCCCAAGGACTATACAGTTCATGGAATTCTCCAAGCCAGAATACTGGAGTGGGTAGCCTTTCCCTTCTCCAGGAGATCTTCCCAACCCAGGGATCAAACCCAGGTCTCTGGCTTGCAGGCAGATTCTTTACCAGCTGAGCCACAAGGGAAGCCCAAGAATACTGGAGTGAGTAGCCTGTCCCTTCTCCAGTGGATCTTTCTAACCCAGGAATCAAACTGGATTCTCCTGCATTGTAGGTGGATTCTTTACCAACAGAGCTATCAGGGAAGCCTTGGGTATGGTAGAATGTGTTAATATGTATCTTAAAGAAACTGAGTGGCTAAGAAATCAAGGATTTAAACAATTATAGTTGCGATTGCCTGCTTACAGACAAATCTAATCAAAATTGAAGAAAATTTTAATATAAATATATTTTCTACCCCAGATGGAAAGAATCTAATATTTGCATGTAATTTATTTAGCTCTCTGTCTTCCATATTGGTTTCTACAAATTCCAATTTTTCGAATCTATTTTGTTATTTTTTACATTTCCAGTAGTTCCCCAATAACTTATCAATAGTAGACATTAATAAACATTTGAAGAATGAGGAGTGTATAAAATTCTGGAATGTGAATTAGTAAAAAGAAAATAAAACATAACTACTAAAACTTAATTCAATACTTGAATTGGAGAAAAATAGATTATTTCTATTTACTTATTAACAAGGAGTTTATGTGATCAGGATGAAATATACATTATACTCTTTTGAGCTTCTTTTTTAAAGCCATATTTTAATTTCATTACCAAAAATTTTTAAAGATAATTTATCTATAAACGAAGTAGGAGCTTTCCTATTTGCAACAAAACCAATATTTCATATCTATTCTTACATTGTCCTAATGATATGCTTTTTTAAACCCACATTTGACTGGTAAAATTTGTCATCCTATGATTTTATTTCATAAAATGAGCTTACTAAAAATTTAATGGTACATAATTTATATCAAAATTCTTTTGCAAATATATATATAGTTGAAATATTTTTTAATTTTGCAGATGATGGTGATTTGCAAATTTCAATTAGTAAGTTCAGAGTAAGATATCCCTTGATAGTTAAGTCAAATTTCAGTGGTAATATTCTACCTGGCATCTATGCAGAGATTCTTGGCATTGATGTAAAATCTGCCATTGCAATCTAGACATTCTTCCTTTGTTTTCTCTGAGAATTGGCTCTGTTCTTATTTTCTGCCATCATTCCAATGAGACATTTGGAGAAATTGCCAGATGGCTCATCCTGTGAAGAACTCTATGTAATCAGGAAGAATTTTGAAATAAAGCAAGCCTTGGCAGAAACCAGTTAGCAGAACTTATTATTATTGCTGTTGTTTGACGATCTGTTGTCCTTTTCTGAAGGCAAAAATGCAATAGCTGAAAATCCAGAGTTCCACAGAATTAGATGCCATAACTTTTATTTTATTTTATGGGAAACTTTACTAATTAACTTATATAAACAAGTTAGCACATAGATAACAGAAATAGCATAGATAGCAAAGGAGAAGGCTTTCAAATTATCTCTAAGTTCAGTACTTTATTTATGAAGGAAATAGATCATCAGAAAATCTGATAATTGAATAGTCACCACAATTTTTGTGTCATTTTATATCATTGCATCATTTTGTATGTAAGGACCTAATTTCACCTAATTATTTACCATATCAAATACAAACTCTGAAACTTGAGCTGTTTCTTTTTTATATTCATTCTGTTTCAACTCATAACACACCCTTATCTCTTCTCTCAATTCAATATATCTTATTTTCCCCCATCACCATGCTATTTTGCTTACCTGAAACATACTTTCTACTTAATGCCTGAATCCTATGTGTATTTAATAATTAACTTTTCCATTAAGTCTTTAAAACACACAGCCACCAAAAATGACTATGTTTTACCTCAGAATTCCTTACATAGTTGTGTATATACTGTACAACATTTGCTAGTATTCTAACTTAAAACCACCCTCAACAATTTTTACAATCTAAATTGGAAAAGAATTTCATAAACAATAGATATATGTATATGTATAACTAATTACTTTGCTGTACACCTGAAACTAACACAATATTGTTAATCAACTATACTCCAATGTAAAATAAAAGTTAAAATTAAACAAATTTTAACTGGAGAAGAGTTTTCATACCTGCCTCCACAAAGGGAAGGGAGATTGGATATTTATGGAATAAGCAAGATATTCTTAAGTGGAAAAGATGATTGGGGGGGGGGGGGATTAGTCTTCTACACAGATGTATCTCAGTTCCATGCCTCTGCATTTTCAGAATGAATTCTCTTAGCATTATCTGAGGGTGGAGTTTGCAAGCTCTTGAAGTCAAAAGGCTATTAGATCAGTTGGTAAAGAATCTTCCTGCAATGCAGGAGACCTGGGTTTGATTCCTGGGTCGGGAAGATCCCCTGGAGAAGGAAATGGCAATCCACTCCAGTATTCTTGCCTAGAGAATCCCATGGACAGAGGAGCCTGCTGGGCTAAAGTCCATGGGGTCACAAGAGTTGGACATGACTTAGCAACTAAACCACCACCACCACCATACAAGTCCCCACATCCAAAGGCAAAGGAGAATCCCACAAGACAGTAAGAGGGACAAAATCACATTTAGAATCAAGCCCCTTACCCACCAGAGACGCTCAGAGTGCTCCAACAAACCTTGTGTGCACCAGGACCCAGAGACCGCACAGAGACTGAGCCAGAACTGTGTTTGAGTGTCTCCCGTGAAGGTACGGGTCAGCAGTGGCCTGCCGCAGGGGAACAGACACTGAGTGCATCAGACCTGTGTATGCCATAATTCCTCTTGGAAGATGTTGCCATTAACTCCACCAGACAGCTGCCAGAACTGACACAGGACTGGGGAAACAGACTCTTGGAGGGCACGATCAGAACCTTGTGTACTCCAGGACCCAGGAGAAAGGAGCAGTGACCACAAAAGTGACTGACCCAGACTTGCCCATGAGTGTCCAGGAGTCTCTGGAAAAGGAGTGGGTTAATGGTGGCCTGCTGCAGGGCTGGGGGCACTGAATGCAGAAGTGCACGCATGGAACCTTTTGAAGGAGGTCACAATTATCTTCATTACCTTCACCATAGTTAGGCCTCGGGTCAACCAACAGAGAGGGACAAAGCCCCACCCATCAACAGAACATTGGATTAAAGATTTACTGAGGATGGCCACGCCCATCAGAACAAGACCCAGTTTCTTCTATCAGGAAGATTCCATAAGCCTCTTATCCTTCTCCATCAGAGGACAGGCATAATGAAAGCCACAATCACAGAAAACTAACCAAACTGATCACATGGAACACAGCCTTGTCTAACTCAATGAAACTGTGAGTCATGCTGTGTAGGGACACCCAAAACAGATGGGTTATGGTGAAGCGTTCTAACAAAACATGATCCACTGGAGAAGGGAATGGCATACCACTTCAGAATTCTTGCCTTGAGAACCCCATGAACAGCATGGAAAGGCAAAACGTTAGAACACTGAAAGATGAACTCCCCTGGTCAGTAGGTGCCCAATATGCCACTGGAGATCAGTGGAGAGAAAACTCCAGAAAGAATGAAGAGACGGAGCTAAAGCAAAAACCCAGTTGTGGATGCGACTGGTGATGGAAGTAAAGTCCAATGCTGTTAAGAGCAGTACACCATAGGAACCTGGAATGTTAGGTCCATGAATCAAGGTAAATTAGAAGTGGTCAAACAGGAGATGGCAAGAGTGAATGTGACATTTTAGGATCAGTGAAATAAATGGACTGGAATGGGTGAATTTAACTCAGATGACCATTATATCAACACTGTGGGAAAGAATCCCTTAGAAGAAATGGAGTAGCATTCACAGTAAACAAAATAGTCTGACATGCAGTACTTGGATGCAATCTGAAAAACAACAGAATGATTGATCTCTGTTCATTTCCAAGGCAAGCCATACAAAATCACAGTAATCCAAGTCTATGCCCCGACCAGTAATCCTGAAGAAGTTGAAGTTGAACGACTCTGTGAAGACCTACAAGACCTTCCAGAACTAACACTCAAGAAAGATGTCCTTTTCATTATAGGGGACTGGAATGCAAAAGTAGGAAGTGAAGAGATACCTGTTGCTGCTGCTGCTGCTAAGCCACTTCAGTTGTGTCTGACTCTGTGCGACCCCATAGACAGCAGCCCACCAGGCTCCCCCATCCCTGGGATTCTCCAGGCAAGAACACTGGAGTGGGTTGCCATTTCCTTCTTCAATGCATGAAAGTGAAAAGTGAAAGTGAAGTCGCTCAGTCGTGTCTGACTCTTCGCGACCCCATAGACTGCAGCCTACCAGGCTCCTCCGTCCACGGGATTTTCCAGGCAAGAGTACTGGAGTGAGTTGCCATTGCCTTCTCCCAGAGATACCTGTAGTCACAGGCAAATTTGCCCTTATATTACAAAATGAAGCAGGGAAAAGGCTGATAAGAGTATTGCCAAGAGAATGCACTAGTCATAGCAAGTACCCTCTTCCAACAACACAAGAGAAGACGCTGCACATGGACGTCACCATATGGTCAATACCAAAATGAGACTGATTATGTTCTTTGCAGCCAAAGATGGAGAAGCACTATAAAGACAGCAAAAACAAGACTAGGAGCTGACTGTGGTTTAGATCATGAACTCCTTATTGCCAAATTCAGACTTAAGTTGAAGGAAGTATGGAAAGCTACTAGGTCACTCAGATAAGACCTAAATCAAACCCCTTATGATTATACAGCAGAATTGACAAATAGATTCAAGGGATTAGATCTGATAGACAGAGTGCCTGAGAACTATGGACAGAGGTTTGTGACATTGTACAGGAGGAAGTGATCAAAACCATCCCCAAGAAAAAGTAATACAAAAAAGCGAAATGGTTGTCTGAGGAGGCCTTACAAATAGCCATGAAAAGAAAAGAAGCTAAAGGCAAAGGAGAAAAGGAAAGATAAACCCATTTGAATGCAGAGTTCCAAAGAATAGTAAGGAGAGATAAGAAAGCCTTCCTCAGTGATCAACGCAAAGAAATAGAGGAAAACAATAAAATGGGAAGGACTAGAGATCTCTTCAAGAAAATCAGAGATACCAAGGGAACATTTCATGCAAAGATGGGCATAATAAAGGACAGAAATGGTATGGACCTTACAGAAGCAGAAGATATTAAGAAGAGGTGGCAAGAGTACACAGAAGAACTGTACAAAAAAGATCTTAATGACCCAGATAACCATGATGGTGTGGTCACTCACCTAGAGCCAGACATCCTGGTATGTGAAGTCAAGGGGGCCTTAAGAAGGATCACTGTGAGCAAGGCTAGTGGAGGAGATGGAATTCCAGTTGAGCTATTTCAAATCCTAAAATATGTTACTGTGAAAGTACTGCACTCAATATCCCAGCTAATTTGGAAGACTCAGAAGGGGCCACAGGACTGGAAAAGGTCAGTTTTCATTCCAATACCAAAGAAAGGCAATGCCAATTAATGTCCAAACTACCACACAATTGCACTCATTCTCACCTTAGCAAAGTAACGCTCAAAATTCTTCAAGCCAGGCTTCAACAGTATGTGAACCATGAACTTCCAGATGTTTAAGCTAGATTTAGAAAAGGCAGAGGAACCAGAGATCACACTGCCAGCATATGTTGGATCATAAAAAAAGCAAGAAAGTTCCAGAAAAACATCTACTTCTGCTTTATTGACTATGCCAAAGCCTTTCACTGTGTGGATCACAAGAAAACCATGGAAAAATATTCAAGAGATGGAAATATCTGACCAACTGACCAGCCTCCTAAGAAATCTGTATGCAGGTCAAGAAACAACAGTTAGAACTGGACATGAAACTACAGACTGGTTCCAAATTGGGAACGGAGCATGTCAAGGCTGTATATTGTTGCCCTGCTTATTTAACTTATATGAGGAGTATATCAAGAGAAATGCCAGACTGAATGAAGCACAAGCTGAAATCAAGATTGCCTGGAGAAATAGCAATAACCTCAGATGTGCAGATTTCACCCTTATGGTAGTAACCAAAGAACTAAAGAGTATCTTGGTGAAAGTGAAAGAGGAAAGTGAAAAAATTGGCTTAAAACTCAGCATTCAGAAAATGAAGATCATGGCATCCAGTCTCATCACTTCATGGCAAATAGATGGGGAAACAGTGACAGACTTTTTCTTTTTGTTCTCCAAAATCACTGCAGATGGTAACTACAGCCATGAAATTAAAAGACTCTTGCTCCTTGGAAGAAAAGCTGTGACCAACCAGTCAGCATATTAAAAAGTGGAGACATTACTTTGCCAACAAGGTACTTCTAGTCAAAGCTATGGTTTTTTCAATAGTCA
The DNA here is from genome assembly GCF_002263795.3 of Bos taurus. Classification (NCBI taxonomy): domain Eukaryota; kingdom Metazoa; phylum Chordata; class Mammalia; order Artiodactyla; family Bovidae; genus Bos; species Bos taurus. The sequence goes on along the minus strand of NC_037355.1, from coordinate 11,363,818 downwards.
TGTATGGATGTGAGAGTTGGACTTTAAAGAAATCTGAGTGCCAAAAAATTGATGCTCTTAAACTGTGGTATTGGAAAAGACTCTTGAGAATCCCTTGGGCTGCAAGGAAATCCAACTAGTCAACTCTAAAGGAAATCAGTCCTGAATATTCATTGGAAGGACTGATCCTGAAGCTGAAGCTCCAATACTTTGGCCACCTGATGCGAAGAACTGACTCATTGGAGAAGACCCTGACAATGGTGAAGATTGAAGGCGGGAGGGGAAGGGGACAACAGAGGATATGATGGTTGGATGGCATCTCTGGCTGGATGGTCATGAGTTTGAGTAAGGTCTGGGAGTTGATGATGGACAGGGAAAATCAGCATGCTGCAGTCCATGGAGTCCCAAAGAGTCAGATAAGCCTGAGAAAATGAAGTGAACTGAACTGACACAGATCCAGTTTTAGCACTGGAGGTCCAGACCAGACCACGGGCAGTTTTCAGTGAGTAAGAGCTGACTCCAAGTTTCTGGCAGTGTGAAACTAAGTTATACAATTAAAGAGGGGGATAAAAAGAAAGGGAAAATATACTAACGTGAAATTAATCAATGAAGGCTACTAAGAAGCAAATGGATTTTAACAAGCTGATCCCTTGTCTCTTTTTCTATAAGACAAGTTCAAGAATTTCTATTAGTTATCACCTTATGCTAACTCCATGGGTCAAAGTTTAGCTGGAAGAGGAGAGGAAAATTACTTCCTTCCTTATGATACCTACTAAAAAGATGTCTTTGAAGAAAATAAAACATTTTGCTTTTTGTTACTTTGTTTTCATTTTTTGTTCTTGAAAAACCTTTAAATCCTTGAACTGATTAATTTTAATATTAGAGATTTGACCATTACAAGAAAAAAAAATTTTTAAATGTCATAAAATTATATGAAAAAATAATTAAAAATATAAAGATTTCTTTGGCATATCATTTCTTTAGAAATTATACCAGTTTTTTGCCTTTTTGTCTTTTTTTTTTTTTTTTTTACCAAAAATGCATACAGTTTTGGCAAGTATGGAGTATATATTTATACTTTGGCAAGTATAAAGTACATATTATACAAATATAAAGTATATATTAGCGATGTTCACTATGTCTTGATTTTCAACTATGTGAACCACTTATTTAATGCATTAAATTGCTGTCATTCTTTTGAAATACACTCCTTGCCAGATCAGAGATCTGATGTATGTTTTTATCTATTTTGCATAATCTATCAAAATGATATTTGTACTTTCTTTCCTATAAATATGCATTTCTTTGAATGATGCATTCTGATGAAAAAACAAATCAGGCATATTTTTATTTCTAATTGTTGAGTTTTACTTTATCATATAGCAGAAAGAAAAGAAAATTCTTTATAGCACAAATCACATAAATGTATAAGCATCATGTTAAAATAGAATTCAACATATTTTTACATATTCAATACAATACATATCTGTATTGTATTGAATCATTTGAAAATATCTACAGTTGGCAAATCTAGAATTTGCATCATATCTGAGTTTTGAACAAAATTAATACCAACTTGTTTAATTTATTATCTTTAGATGAAATGTCCCTTATAGTTATTTTGAGAAAAATTATTTTCCAAAATGGGTACACATTTGCTGAGTTGCCTTAATTTGCTAGGTACAAGTTGCATTTTGCTGGACTATATTATAGCAGATTATTAGGTATTATTATCATTGCATTAGAGGTCTAAAATATAGAGTATGTCTTCAAATTATTATCTGCCATTTATACATTTATTTCTTGCTTACTTTTTCACTCAGTCACGTCCGACTGTTTGCAACTCTTTGGACTGTAGCTCCACCAGGCTCTGATACATTTATTAACTAAGTGAATATGTGTTAACAACTTTATATGGACATAAGATTCCTCATACTATGCCTTCAAGAAATTTGCACCATATTGAAGTCAGTAAAACTTGTGTCAATAACATGATGCTATCTAATTTTGAAAATTCTTATTTGATATATATAAACCCAAATGAAACTGTGACCAAATCCAAGCCATGGTTGCTAAGTATCAGCAATATACTGACGATTATAAATGTTCTAAGAATCCAAATAATAGATTTTTCAATGAAACCTGTAGTTAGTGAATCCATTTTAATGCAAGTAAGAATGAGCTGAACTTTAAAAATCTTTCTGGAAAACATATTCTCCTTTCTTTCTTCAGTGATCCCTGCGTGTCATTTCCCTTCCTTTTCTTAATCTCCCTTACCCAATAAATTCAACTTATCCATATTCATCTGAAAACAGTCCTTCAGCTCAATTAGAAACTTTAGTAGTATTTTATTCATTGTATTCTATCATCAGTAATCATGAATATTTAATTGTATAAGTTGTCATTCAGTCTTTAATAGTTTCCACCCATAATTAATTCTAGCTGAAGACATTGCCCATCTTAAGTCTCATTCTTTGTTGGGCTCATCCACAAATCCATCCATTGTTGTTGTTATTATAGGATTAGTAGTGAAGTTGTGTCTAATTCTGCCAACCCATAGACTGTATCCTGCCAGGCTCCTCTGTCCATGGGATTTCCCAGGCAAGAATACTGGAGTGAGTTGCCATTTCCTTCTCCATGGGATCTTCCTGACCCAGGGATCAAACCTGCTTCTCCTGCATTGGCAGGTGGATTCTTTACCACTGAGCCACCAGGGAAGCCTGGCAAAGTGTTACTGAATGCAAGTTCATGTGCCTCATCCACAATGAGGCCAAAGAAGCTGAAATGCTGGTGTTTGGAGAAGGGAAAGGTTTATTGCTGGGCCATGCAAGGAGAATGGGTGACTCCTGATCAAAAAAAAACACACAAAAAACCAAAAAACCAGAACTCTCCGAAGGGTTTTAAAAAATCATTCTTAAAGGCCAGGTGAGGGAGGTACATCCCAGGGTAAGTGATAGCTCAGGCATAATTCTGTGATTGGTTGATGTTGAGGTAACAGGGCAGGATCAGGAATATAGCTTTATCAACACTTAGGCACCAGAAAGTCTGGAGATTAGGTGCTTGTGATCATCAAGTAGTTAATTTCTTCCATTCGTTAGTGGATTTTAGCATCTGAAAAACTCAGGAAATATGCATGAGAATTTGTGATCTGAGTACTTCAGAGAGGAGTTACAGGGTAGGATATGGGAGAGACATCTGTCACTAGAAGGGCCCTATACTTCTCAGTTACACAACCAAAAAGTCCTCTTTTATATTTTGGCAAATATTGGTAGTTTTTCATCAAAACTAATTTCCATGTCTTTCTGCACACATATCTAAACCACATTTCCCAATCTCCCTATAGTTAGGTATGGCCGTATCAGTAATTTCTAAACAATACATTTTGAGTGAACTGAATTCTGCTACTCCCAAGTTTGTTCCATAAGCTTTACAACACACAATTCTTCATGGTTTTCTTTTCTCAATCACATTGAAGTGTAAACAACACATGAGTGACCACACCACACACATGTGGAAAATAGAGTTCCTGTCAATCTGAAACTATACTGATCTGTTATATAATAAAGAAAAGAATCTGATATTATATGGAGCTGTTGTCTGTAGACTACCATGGTTAGATTATAGAGGATCAGAATTTGCCACCCAAAAATATGTCTCTTTGGGGTATAATTCTTTTAAGCTGATTATTTTCTAAGAAACAGCAGACAGGCAAAAAACTCTGAAAACCAAGTCAGAGTTGCTCTTTCATAGTGAACATTTACATCTGTAAGGGAACCATCCATTAGGGTGTCTTCCTTATGTACCAAGAAGAGGAAGACCCATTATCAGTGAAGAAATCCATGACTGAAATCTATGTGAAACATTACTGTTGTTTATTGTGCTTTTCTTGGTAATTTTCTATAACTGACTCTCCCCACCTCTAACACTCTTCTGTCTTTTGCTGAGGATGATATTTAAGGTGAAAATTCTACCATTTTAGTGAGTTACTCAGTTTTCCTTGATTTTTCCTATGTATTTGTCATTGTTGTTTAGTCACTAAGTTGTGTTCAACTTTTGGGGACTGTAGCCCTCAAGGCTCCTCTGTCTATGAGATTTTCCCAGGCAAGAATAATAGAGTGGGTTGCCATTTCTTCCTCCAAATGATCTTCCTGGCCCAGAACCTGTGTCCTTTGCATTGACAGGTGGATTATTTATTGCTGAGCCATCAGGGAAGCCCCTCTCCTATGTATAAATGTTATTCAAATTTTGTTTAGTTTTCTCCTGTTAACTTGCTTCATATCAGTTTTATTCTTTGTCCAGCCAGAAGACCCCAGAAGGGCAGAGGAAAGTGTCTTCCAAAATAAAAAGATTTATACCGTAACTTTCCATTCTATTACATAATCTAAACTCCCATTGTTTGCTTCTACTACATATCGTAGTTTATGTGTTAATGCAGTCTGACCTAACCTAGCAAATATACTAATGGCCCCTAAAATTGGTGTAATCTTAACTATTATTGTTGATATCTTTGGTGATACCTTTAGGATCTTTGAATTACTTCTCTAGGCATTGAGTTAAAGCATTTTCTAGGTTTTCTTATTGAATTCCAAATTCTAAAAGCTGAAGGCTACAGTTAGGATTTCAGATGATGCTCTTGTGACCAGGGTCCCTGATTTTTTGGGGATGCATAAAGCCCAGTCTGTCATTTGAAACTGAACTACATAAAGGAGGACACAGCATGGAGCCTCCATTTTCTTTTGTCATGAATCATGGCCAGGGCAGAATTGTTTTAGTTTTGGCAGGTGGTTTCCTAAGTCAGTGTTTTCCTGATCATAGCAGAGTCACTGCAAATGTGCAGATACAGCTTTTCATCTACAGCCTCTTCAGTTAGGTAGGAAAATCAGCTTCTTTGAAATCCCTGCTGTATGGTATATTTTAACAATGAGATTTAGCTTAGAATCTGTTTTCAGTCCTCTCTATCCCTTCATGTTCTAATTGATCTCTTTCTGCCCAGTACAGCAGATTCCCTATCTACAAATAAGAGCTCTCACCAATTAAGTGACTGCTATTCAACTCTGTCTCTTCCATAATCTCCAACACCATCTATATCTTCTCTGCTGACTCTATTCCCAAGGTACTGTCATTAAAAATCACAATAGACAGTGTTGGAAATGAATCAGAATTGGCTGAGAGGGGAATTACCAGTGCAGATTTTGATAATGAAGCCAATCTTTATTGAATCCATGTTTTGCTCTATTTTGTCCAAAATGTAATTTTACTTCAACATTTCATATCTATTTCCTATTCACTAGTTTATCTTTATGAAGGTCATAGCCTTTTAGAACCAGTTAATTATGCTCTGACTCTTAATTTATTTTAATCCAACAGAGCCATTTGTTTTCATAAGACAGATGTAGTTCAAAGAGCAATTATTACCAAAAAAAAGGAAAAGAAAATAATTTAACCTGGATATTTTAATTTATGATTTTATTTTAAAAATTAACAAATGTTACTGAGATAATTGACAATTAAAAATCAACCAGTTAAATGTCTATTTTGATGAGTATTTGTAATGAATTTTCCCGCATAACTACCATCACAATCAAGATTTAGAACATTTTCATCACCTAAGAGTGAATTCTACTCACCCACTGGCCAAGACAAAAATAGATCAGCTTTCTGCCACCAGTTAGTTAAGTCCATTGTAAAGTTTCATACAAATTTAATCATTCATTTTACTTATTATTTTTCTATTTTTTGAGTTCTTCTCTGGTCTCTATTTTTTCTCTCCTTTGCCTATTTTCATTTAATTTCTCTCCTATTTCTAATTTCCTACAGTGAAAACTTAGATTATTGAGACCTTTATTCTTTGAAACCTTTAATCTTTTCTAGCATAAGAATATGATGCCACAAATTTCCATATAAGCACTTATTTGGTTGCATCCCACAAATTTTAATGTGCTTTGTTTTCATTATCTTTCCATTCTTATATTTTCCAATATCTTGTGATTTATTCTTTGACACATAGGCTATTTAATAGAAATGAGTTTTTTGCTCCCCTGGTGGCTCAGTGGTAAACAGTCCACTTGCCAATGCATGAAATATGAGTTTGATCCCTGATCCAGGAGGATCCCACATGCCATGGAGCAACTCAGCCTGTGCATCACAGCGATTGAGTCTGTGCTCCAGAGCTCAGGAACCACAACTACTAAGCCCATGTGCTGCAGCTACTGAAGTCCCTGCACCCTAGAGCCAGTGCTCTGCCACAAAAAAAGCCACTGCAAAGAGATGCCCGTGCACTACAACTACAGAGTAGCCCCTTCTTGCTGCAACTTAGAAGAAAGCCTGTGCAGCAACAAAGACCCAGCACAGCGAAAAATAATAAATAAATAAAGTTATAAAAATAGATAAAATGTGAGCAAGATGAGACTTAAGAAGAAATGAGTTTTTAAATTCCTGATTATCTGTGGAATTTTTCTAGAAACCTTTCTGCTATGGTTTACAACTTAATTCTCTTGGGATGAGAGAGCTACTCCAAATGATTTTCATATTTTTAAGTTTACTGAGTGTATTTCATGGCATAGTAAATAAACTTCCCATATAAATATGAAAAGAACAGGATACATTCTGTACATTTTGTGGTTATTGGGTCAAGTGCTCTAATAGGTGGGTTAGAAAAGTTGGTTTATAGTATTTTTTGAGTTTTCTATATACTTTATTGATTTTTCAATCTAATTGTTCAACCAATTACTGCAAAATAAGTGGTGGTATATCCAAACATATTTATCAGTTGACCTATTTCCCCTAGTAGGTTGGTCAGGTTTTCCTCTATATTTTTTGAAGTCCAATTGATAGGGGTGTTCATATTTAGAATTTTTGTCTCTGATGAATTTATCCTATATTATTAGGAAATATCCTTCTTTATTCTAGTAATATTGCTTCCTTTGACATTTACATTAACTGATATGTGTATAGCCATTCCAACTTTCTTTTGACCATCATTTACTTATTATGTCTTCTTTCATCTTATGTATTTTAATTTATACATAAAATGGGAAAGTAAATTGGTTGTAAATAGTATAGAGTTGGATCTTTCTTGCTCATCCAGTCTCACTATATCTTCCTTTTACTTCACTTATTAGATAATTTTCACTAATGTAATTATTAATTTTATTTAAATCTACTATCTTGCTAATTTCTTTCTTTTTTCCTGTATTTGTTCTTTGCTATTTATTTCCTTTTGTTTTGCATTTATTTGAATTAAATAACATTTTTATGATTTGCTTTTTCTTTTCTATTGTCTTATATGCCATAATTTTTGTTTTATTATTCTTAGCACTTTCTTTAGGGTTTAGAATACACTTTTAGTGTATTATACTAAACTTTTAGTTTATCACACTGTCTCTTTAGATTGCACTATACCAGTTCACACCATATATGAAAATCCTAAACTCTATGTTTTATTTTCTTCTTCCTGCCCCTTTTTCTATTATCATTAAATATTATGGTCCAATATGTGGTTCAGATGGTAAAGAATCTCTCTGCGATGCAATAGACCTGGGTTCGATCACTGGGTTGAGAAGATCCTTGGAGGAGGGCATGGCAACCCACTCCAGTATTCTTGCCTGGAGAATCCCCATGGCAGAGGAGCCTGGCAGGCTACAGTCCATGGGTGCAAAGAATCAGACATGACTGAGCAACTAAGTACAGCACAGCCCTCATGTTATAAAATCCACTGCACTATTATTTTTCAGTTTGTCAATTCTCTTTTAAATAAATGTTTGAAATGCAGAAATTACGTTTGCCTACATATTTATGTAGATCCACATGAAGAACTACTTTTAACATTTCTTACAGTGCAAGTTTACTGGTAACAGATATCTTACTTTGCTTGCCTGAAAAAAATTATTATTTTTATTTCATTTTTGAATGACTTTTTTTAATCAGATATAGAATTCAGAGGATTTTTTCCAGGAAATTTGTTGTAATGTATTTTGGTCTTGTCAACTGAAACCAAATACACAATATGAGAGTTGTGAGTTAATTTTTACTGGGGACGAAGTGAAGACTGTACCCCAGGAGAAGCATTTTACATAGTCTGAGAAGCTTCTCCAGAGAGGTAGTGGGGAAAGGTCTGTACATATGTGGTTTTGGTGAAGGTGGAGTTCACACAGTTAAGCAAACATTTTCGCAGAAGGTTGTTGCTAGTCTTGTGACGGTTACTGCTAGTCACAAGGAGCAGATGCCACCTTGAAGGATTTTAGTGCTTTTCTAGATAACAGAAGATGCAAAATTGAGCTCATAAGATCTCCTGAAAATATTGAACTGTCTGAAGACCTATTCTGCCAGTTTTTCCCACAGCACAGTGCCTCATTCCTCATCTCCAGCCTGAACTCCTTCAGGCAGAGTTGAAGGACAACAGGTGCAGCAGCTCATGATTTAATCCTTGCAGAGGTATATGGGCAAGTGCCCTTGCAAGTGCCAGTTTTTAGTTGGGCAGTCTTATTTATTTTTGTCGCTGTTTTTATCTTGTTTTGAGTTTGTTGAGCTTCTTAAATATGTTTGTTAATAGTTTACATAAAATTTTGGAAAATTACTAGCCATTATTTCTTTAAGTATATTACACCACACTTTTTTTCTCCTAATATTAGAATTACTTGCATATTTTGCCACTTAATATTGTCTCAAATGTTGCAGAAGTGCTGTGTCTCTTTGCAGATTTTTTTCTCTATTTTAGTTCAGAAAAGTATTATTTCTATGACTTCAAGTCATTTTTTCCTGCATTGTCTAATATGTTATTAATTTAATTAATTTTTAAAATGTATATTGTGTTATTCTACTATAGTTATTTAATTTACAATATTTTTAATTTCTCTTCTCCTCCATTATCTTTGGTATTCCTAAATCTATTTCTATTGGCTCAGTTTTCTTTTGATTTACATCACATTTTAATGTTTCTCTTTCTCCTACATGTTTAATAATGTCTCCTTTCTGGCTGATACAAACTTAAATATGCTCCAATACTATTTTACAGAAACTTGATATTTAATTTTTCCCTCCTGGTCTTGTGGCAGTTTATTCTATGCTTGTGGGTACAGTATGCAGGGAAACATAAAATGGGATTCCTGCGAAGATTCCAATATACCTTTCTGTCAATGGATTTTTTTTCCCTGTACTTTATCCTGCCTTGTATAGCTAACTTAAACTTCCTGAAAGGTAACTCTGCCTCTTCAAAACATTATCATCAGGATTTGTTGTGCCTATGTACATCCTCACCCTAACCTCCCAAACTCCATTACATTCAAGGATTTGCTTCTATATAGAAAAACATACATTATCTTGTTGTATATATATAAACAACAAGGTTATCATTGTTGTTTAGTCCCTAAGTCATATTCGACTCTTTTTGTGACTCTATGGACTGCAGCCCAATAGACTCCTCTGTCCATGGGATTTTCCCAGGAAAGAATACTGGAGTGGGTTGCCATTTCCTTCTCTGGGGGATCTTCCTGACCCAGGTATTGAAGCCACCTCTCCTGCATTGGCAGGTGGATTCTTTACCACTGAGCAACTAGGTAAGCCCACAGTGATAATAGGCTCATGTGATTTACTTACCTTCTCTCTGGGGTACAGTAGTCTACTTGCTGTTGTGCAATACATATTCTATGTATTTATTAGTTTTCTAGTTGTTTATCATGGAAAGGAAATTCTGAAATCTGAAACTTCTTCATAGTTGACAATTTTGTCAAATTTTAGCTTACCTTAGTAAACTAAAGACATTTAATTTACCTTGATTTTTCCATTAGAAAAATTATGAGGAGAAAAATAATAATTTATGAAAAATATGGGATTACATAAAAGCCATTTTATATTAGTAATATAGAGTTTAGTAGGATCAAAAAATAACTAGAAATATTCTGTGTTGTATCTTAGCTTTTTTTGCTGTTCAGTCACTAAGTCATGGTAGACTCATTTTGTGACCCATGGACTACAATATGCCAGGCTCCTCCATCCTCCACTGTCTCCTGGAATTTGCTCAAATTCATGTCTATTGAGTCAGTGATGCTATCTAACCATCTGATCCTCTGCTGCTTATTTATTTACTGTCAGTCTTTCTCAGGATCAGAGTCTTTTACAATGAGTCAGCTATTCACACCAGGTGGCCAAGGTATTGGAGCTTCAACTGCAACATCAGTCCTTTCAACGGATATTCAGGGTTGATTTCCTTTAAGATTGACTGTATTGATCTCCCTGCAGTTCAAGACACACTCTAGAGTCTTCTCCAGCATCACAATTCAAAAGCATCAATTCTTCAGTGCTCAGCCTTCTTTATGGTCTGTCTCACATCTGTACATGACTACTGGAAAAACCATAGCTTTAACTATGTGAACCTTTGTCCACAAAGTGATGTCTCTGTTTTTTAATATACTCTCTAGGTTTCTAGGTTTCTTTTATTTTCATGGCTGTAGTCACTGTCCTCAGTGATTTTGTAGACCAAGAAAAGAAAATATGTCACTGATTCCACTTTTGTCCCTTCTATTTGCCAGGAAGTGATGGGAGCAGATGTCATGATCTTAGACATTTTATGCAGAGATTCCAGCCAGCTTTTCCACTCTTTCTTTCACCCTCATCAGGGTTTTAATTTCTCTTCACTTTCTGCCTTTACAGTGGTATCATCTGCATATCTGAGGTTGTTGATATTTCTCCTGACAACCTTGATTGCAACTTGGAATTCCTCCAGCCTTGCATTTTGCATAATGTTAACTGCATAGAAGTTAAATAAGCAGGGTAACATCATACAGCCTTGTCATTCTCTTTTCCCAATTTTGAACCAATCCATTGTTCCCTGTCCAGTTCTAACTGTTGCTTACTGACTTGCACACAGGTTTTTCAGGAGACAGGTATGGTGGTTTGTTACTCCCATCTCTTTAAGAATTTTCTACAGTTTGTTATGGTTCACACAGTCAAAGGTTTTCACATTGTCAATTAAGTAGAAGTTGATGCTTTTCTGGAATTCCCTTGCTTTCTCCATGATCCAGCAAATGTTGGCAATTCAATTTCCGGTCCCTCTGCCTTTTCTAAACCCAGCTTGTACATCTAAAAGTTCTCAGTTCACATACTGCTGAAGCCTAGCTTGAAGGATTTTTAGCATTACCTTACTGGCATGTGAAATGAGTGCATTTGCACAGTAGTTTGAACATGGTTAGCATTGTCCTTCTTTGGAACTGGAATGAAAACTGACCTTTTCCAGTCCTGTGACCACTGCTGAGTTTTCCAAATTTGCTGACATATTGAGTGCAGCACTTTTATAGCATCATCTTTTAGGATTTGAAATGGCTCAGCTGGAATTCCATCACCTCCACTAGCTCTATTTATAGTAATGTTTCCTAAGGCCCACTTGAGTTCACATTCCAATATGTCTGCTCTAGGTGAGTTATCACACCGTCATGCTTATCCAGGTCATTAAGATCTTTTTTTGGTATAGTTCTGTGTATTCGTGTCACCTGTTCTTAATCTCTTCTGCTTCTGTTAAGTCCTTACTATTTCTGTCCTTTATCATGCCCATCCTTACATGAAATTTTCCATTGATACCTCCAATTTTTGTGAAGAGATCTCTAGTCTTTCCCATTCTATTGTTGTCCTCTATTTTTTCACATTATTCATTTTAAAAGGGCTTCTACTCTCTCCTTGCTATTATCTGGAACTCTGCATTTAGTTGGATATATCTTTCCTTTCTCCTTTGCTTTTACTTCTCTTCTTTCCTCAGCTCTCTGTAAAGTCTCCTCAGACAACCACTTTGACTTCTTGTATTTCTTTTTCTTTGGGATGGTTTTGGTCCCTGCCACCTGCACAATATTACGAACCTCCGTCCATAGTTCTTTGGGCACTCTGTCTACCATATCTAATCCCTTGAATCTATTTGTTACCTCCACTGTATAATCGTAAGGGTTTTGATTTAGGTCATACCTAAATGGCCTAGTAGTTTTCCCTGCTTTCTTCAATTTAAGCCTGATTTTGCTATAGGTCACTGATGATCTGAATCTCAGTCAGCTCCTGGTCTTATTTTTGCTGACTGTATAAAGCTTCTGTCTCTTTAGCTGCAAATAATATAAGCAATCTGATTTTGGTATTAACGATCTGGTGATGTTCATGTATGTAGTATTTCCCTGGGTTTTGGAAACAGGTTTACTGTGACCAACATGTTCTCTTGACAAACTCTGTTAGCCTTTGCCTTGCTTCATTTTGTACTCCAAGGCCAAACTTGCCTGTTATTAATGTTATCCCTTGACTTCCTAGTTTTGCATTCCTATGATGAAAAGGATTTTCTTTTTTTTTTTTTCTTTTCTTTTTTTAGTGTTAGTTCTAGAAGATCTTGTAGATCTTCATAGAACCATTCATCTTCTTCAGATGAGTGATTGGGGCATAGACTTGGATTACTATGATGTGAATGGTTTGCCTTGGAAACAAACTGAGATCATTCTGTCGTTTTTGAAGTTGCACCCAAGTATTGCATTTCAAACTCTTTTGTTGACTACAAGGGCTACTCCATTTCTTCTTAAGTATTCTTGCTCACAGTGGTAGATATAATGATCATCTGAACTAAATTCACCCATTCCCATTCATTTTAGTTCACTAATCCCCAAGATGTTGATATTCAATCTTGCCATCTCCTGCTTGACCATGTCTAATTTACCTTGATTCATGGGCCTAACATCCCAGGTTCCTATGCAATATTGTTCTTTATAGCATCGAACTTTACCACCAGACACATCTGTACCTGAGTGTTGATTCCTCTTTGGCCCAACTACTTCAATCTTTCTGGAGCTATTAGTAATTATGCTCTGTTCTTCCCCAGTAGCATATTGGACACCTTCTTCCCTGGGGGGATCATCTTCCAGTGTCATATCTTTTTGCCTTTTCATACTGTTAATTGGGTTCTTGCAGCAAGAATAAAAACAGAATGGGTTGCCATTTCCTCTTCCAGTGGACCATGTTGTGTCATAACTCCTCACTATAACTCATACATTTTGGGTGGCTCTGCATGGCATGGCCCATAGCTTCACAGAGTTATGCAGGCTCCTTTACTCCAACAACACTGTGATTCATGAAGGGGTGTTACATCTTCTGTGCATCTAATTAGGCTCCTTGAGCTAGTCAACTTTTGTGGCAGAATACCATGACTGTCGTTATTTACTAATTTTAAAAAGCCTCTGGGGACTTCCTTGGAAGTCCATTGGTTAAAACTTTGCCTTCCAGTGCAAGGGATATGGATTCAATTCCTGGTTGGGAAGCAAAAATCCATCAGGCCTTGTGGCAAAAAAAAGCAAAACATAAAACAGAAATAATATATTACCAAATTCAATAGATTCTTAAAACAATAGTCCACATCAAAAAGTCTTTTAAAAAATAAATAAAAATTTAAAATAAACTAACTTTAAAATAAATACAAGATGGATGATACATGAAGTTATTAATTTAATGTAAATGAATTTTTATATAATATGCTTATTGATGTTATTCTGCATGAAATTTATACTTACAAGTTATCCTTCTAAGACTTCACTGAGTACTTGTATAATCCTTATACAGTAAAACAGCAAAGTTATATTACCACCTAAACTTTCCTCAAATATTTGTTATTAGATTTGGAAAATATCAATTTGAGACTTCTTTATTCTTATGACATTAATGCCTACTTCTCAAGAATTTTAGAGGATGCCTAGAATTAAAAGACTAGAATAAGTTTTGGTATCATCTACTCAGAACTTCCCAAATGCACAGTAAAGAACCCGCCTGCCAATGTAGGAGACATAAGAGATGCAGATTCAATCCCTAAGTTGGAACATCCCATGGAGGAGGGCATGGAAATTGATTCCAATATACTTGCCTGAAGAATCTCAAGGACAGAGTATCCTGGTGGGCTATAGTCCATAGGTTCACAGATAGTCGGACATGACTATAGTGACTCAACACACAGGCATGCCCACATCATCGACCCAAAGTCTCTCCTATTACAGAATACACACACACACATATATACATACACTGATATTAAAGTAGCTGCTCGTTATGACTTAAACACCAGTACTCAGCTACAAAACTTAAGGCACATTAAATTGCCTTTAAGTGAATAAGTGAGTAGTTATCAGAGAATTTAAGGGAGAATTAATTTTGATGATTTCCTTATTAGAGAATTGGTCCTGAAAAATCAGTTTGCCACTGAGCAGTCTGATTATGTAGATAGGCCTTGTGGAGTACCTCATGTGATTTTAAGTGAAGTGTGGCTCAACTGTGTTAAACAGCCAGTGAACATTTAAAAATAATTTTGGGAGCAATTTTTCAGAAATTTAAAATGTACTTTTCAGATACACTATTTAATACAATAACTGTGTCATCTCAGTTCACTAGGGATATGAATCACTCCTATTGCCCATATGTTCATTTGCTGTGTACTAAATTATCCCAAACTTTATGGCTTAAAGTAAATAAATCTACAGTTTGGTTAATTTCATCAAGGAATACATAGGTAAAGATGTTTTATTTACCTATGGACAAACTGTAGGTTAGAACAACATGACAGCTGAGGGCAGGAATCAGTTGAAAAATTCTCGCATCGTATATCTGGTGGCAATGTCTGGCTATCAGAGGGGATCTCTCTGGAGCTGTCTGAGAAAACACCTTTAAAATGTCTTTCTATCTGGCTATTTGGCTTTCTTACATGTTGGCTGAGTTATAAGAGTGAAGTTTCCAAGAAAAGTACAGTGTGTGTCATTTTTTTTTAATTTTATTTTATTTTTAAACTTTACAATATTGTATTAGTTTTGCCAAATATCGAAATGAATCCGCCACAGGTATACCCGCGTTCCCCATCCTAAACCCTCCTCCCTCCTCCCTCCCCTACCCTCCCTCTGGGTCGTCCCAGTGCACCAGCCCCAAGCATCCAGTACCGTGCATCGAACCTGGACTGGCGACTCATTTCATACATGATATTATACATGTTTCAATGCTATTCTCCCAAATCTCCCCACCCTCTCCCTCTCCCACAGAGTCCATAAGACTGATCTATACATCGGTGTCTCTTTTGCAGTCTCGTACACAGGGTTATTGTTACCATCTTTCTAAATTCCATATATATGCGTTAGTATACTGTATTGGTGTTTTTCCTTCTGGCTTACTTCACTCTGTATAATAGGTTCCAGTTTCTTCCATCTCATTAGAACTGATTCAAATGTATTCTTTTTAATGGCTGAGTAATACTCCATTGTGTATATGTACCACAGCTTGCTTATCCATTCATCTGCTGATGGGCATCTAGGTTGCTTCCATGTCCTGGCTATTATAAACAGTGCTGTGATGAACATTGGAGTACACGTGTCTCTTTCCCTTCTGGTTTCCTCAGTGTGTATGCCCAGCAGTGGGATTGCTGGATCATAAGGCAGTTCTAGTTCCAGTTTTTTAAGGAATCTCCACACTGTTCTCCATAGTGGCTGTACTAGTTTGCATTCCCACCAACAGTGTAAGAGGGTTCCCTTTTCTCCAAACCCTCTCCAGCATTTATTGCTTGTAGACTTTTGGATTGCAGCCATTCTGACTGGCGTGAAATGGTACCTCATAGTGGTTTTGATTTACATTTCTCTGATAATGAGTGATGTTGAGCATCTTTTCATGTGTTTGTTAGCCATCTGTATGTCTTCTTTGGAGAAATGTCTGTTTAGTTCTTTGGCCCATTTTTTGATTGGGTCATTTATTTTTCTGGAGTTGAGCTGTAGTTTTATGACCAATTTAAATGTTTACACTCATATAACATCACATCTACTGTACTCTACTGATCAAATAGTCATGAAAGTGAACTCTGTTTCAAGATGAAGTAACTTACATATTCTTACTTAAAGAGTAATATCAATTTCACATTTCAAGAAGTATGTGTGTGTATGTATAATATAATGAACGTTTTTTGAAAATAATTTGCTCTCTAGACACATGCAAAACAAACAAACAAAACAAAACAAAACAAAAGCAATCAAAATAAGTGAAAAGTATTCAAATTCCTTAGTTTCTTCGTATCATTTATGGCATTATGTAAAAGTTCAGGTTCTTGTCATCTACATCAAATTCATGTGCAAATGAGGTTCATTGGGCATGGTTGATTAGACAGACTTTTGAAGACAAATTCTCTTTATTTAATAATTGTGAATTAAATGTAGATGTTATCCAACATGAAATAGTGGAATAGGCATAGAGAAACTACTAGAGACACTTATCTTTAATAATACTGTAGGAAACTGAGTGGAGAACAAACAGCAATTATTGGTCCCTAGCAATTCTGAAATCCAGCCAAGCACTCATTGCCCTTTTCTTGATTAGGGTTCATGCCTAGAAGTGGCTCTTCATGACCTTCAACTTACATCTGGGTTCTTGGTCTAACCTTCCGAGTCATTCTTTCTTTCCCATACCACATATTTGCAGGGGAGTACTTTGAGGTTCCAAAGTCATTTTTTCATTCTGCACTGACACTCTTTCTTTCAGCCCAAGCTGGCATAATTAATTTAAAAAAATAAGAGCATTATGGAAATCAATGGACATTTGCTTCAGTTAAAAAAAAAAACATGTAGGATTATATAATTTTTAAATTATATAATTTTTAAATTATATAAAGCCCCATTACTTAGCAAAGAAGATCTAGAGAGCTCACCTTTCAGGTTTTTAGAAGGCCTTTGTCTATCTCAAAATGCATAGTCCTTGTAAATATTTTATTAAATTTGTCAGTTTTTTTTTAATGTAATTATGTGTTCTTATTTTATTAATGTAATCTTTCAGTTCATTTCTAGCAGAGAGAAATATAACTGATTCTTGTCTAATCATCTTATACTTGCAATCCTGCTCAGTTCACTTACAGGAGCTGTTTTTAGACTTTAGGACATAATCGTGTCTTCTGCAACTAGAAGCTGTATGTATAGTTATACATGTTTTGTAAGTATTCTTAGAGGTAGTTTCAATATCTCATCATAAAATATGGTTTTAGTTGTAGTGTTTTATAAGGCTAAATAAATTTTCTCCTAGTCCTAATTTTCTCATAGTTTTCATCTGAAATGGACTTTGAATTTGCTAAAGCTTTTTCCTCCACATATTTGTTGATTTTTATTTTAACCCTTATTCTTTCAGTACGATGAATGCCAATGATTCTGAATGTCCAATGTTAAACTTTCATTTATGGGAATAAGCAAACTTGATCTTAACATAATATCATCACTGTGGGTATGTGCACACTCAGTTGCTCATTTGTGACTGACTCTTTGCAACCCCATGGACTGTAGCCAGCCAGGCTCCTTTGTTCATGGGATTTCCCAGGCAAGAATACTGAAATGGGTTGTCATTTCCTTCTCCGTGGGATCTTCCCAAACCAGGGATTGAACCCGTGTCTCTTGCAAACCATTTCCTCTTCCTCTATTTTCTAAAATAATTTGTTTATATTTGGTATTATGTCTTATATAAATAGTTGAGTGAATTCATCATTGAAGCCATCTGGTCCTCTTGTTTACTTTTGGGAAGGATTTAATTATTAATTAAGTGTTTCTAATTTATATAAATCTATTTATATTCTTCATTTCTATTTCACCTTAAATCAGCTTTTGTAGTTTCTGTCTTCCAATAAATTAGTTCATTCTACTTAACTTGTCAAAATTAATTTCATTAAGATTTTTATAATATTTCTTATTTTACATTTAATATCTATATTATCTACAGACATATCCCTTCTTTCATTCCTAATATTGGGAGGTATGTAACTTCCTACTTTGTTCAGGATCCGGAGTTTATTAATTTTACTAATCTTTAGGAAATATAAAGCTTTTGGCTTCATTGATATTCTCTATGTCAATTTCTGTTTCATTAATTCACTCATTTCTATCATTTTCTTTCTTCTATTATTTTTCATTTGATATACACTATTTTTTTCACTTTCTCATGGTGGAAACACAAATTATTGATTTGTAGACTTTTTTACTCTAGTCAAATATAAATATTTAAAGTTGCAAAATTTCTTCTAAGCTCTGATTTAACTGTATCTCATGTCTTTGATATGTTGTGTTATTGTTTCCAAATTTAGTTCAAATTATTTTCTAAGTATGCTTGTGTTTTGTTCTCTGACAATAAACTATTTAGATTGCATTCTTTTTTCTTCCAGTTTTACTGAATTATGATTGACATGGAGCACTGTACAAGTTTAAGGTGTTCAGCATAATGATTTCACTTACCTACATCATAAAATGATTACCATAATGAATTTAGTTAATATGGATCATTTCATATAGATAAAAAGGAAAATAAAATGAAATATTTGTTCTTGTGATGAGAACTCAGGATTTATTGTTTTTACAGTTTTATATATAACATACTTTTACTGCAGAGTCATGTCTGACTGCAACCCCATGAACTATACAGTCCATGGAATTCTCCAGGCCAGAATACTGGAGTGGGTAGCCATTCCCTTCTCCAGGGGATCTTCCCAACCCAGAGATCAAACCCAGGTCTCCCGCATTGCAGGCAGATTCTTCACCTTTACCAGCTGAGCTACCACGAAGTCCAAGAATACAGTAGTGAGTAGCCTATCCCTTCTGCAGCAGATCTTCCCAACCCAGGAATTGAACCAGGGTCTCCTGCATTGCAGGCAGATTCTTTACCAGCTGACCCTACCAGGGAAGCCCATAGATAACACAAAGCAGTGTTAATTATATTAATCATGATGTGCATTTATCTTTATTATTTATCTTACAATTGGAAGATTTTGCATTCTTGAATCTCCACGTATGTCAGGAATTTTTAGATTCTTTTATCTTACTGATTTTTTTAAAACTATGACTTGGAAAACATACTATTTGCATTTTAAATCTTGTATTTATTTATTTATTCATGTGTTATTGCCCAGAGTGTGGTCTTTTTTGTGTGTGAATGTTTTACACGCATCTGAAAAGAATGTGTATTCTGATGTCATTGGGCAGAGTGTCCTATTAATATCAATTTTTAGTAGTATTGTTAAAATTTTCTATTAGCTTTAAATTTCACTTTAGTTATACCATCAAATACTAATAGAAGAGTATTAGAATATTCACATGTAATTTTGGGCTTGTACATTTTTTTTTTCTTCAGTTCTTGTTGTAATAAGTGTTTTACATTTTAATTATTATGTTCATGCATACATATTTAAAATAAATTTGTGTTCAGGATGAATCAAGCTTTTATTATTAGGAAACATCCATTTATATATCTGGCAATACTACTTGATTAAAGACCATTTTGTCTGAAGTTAATATTGTCCTAGGATTTTTTTTAATGTTATTGCTTATTCCCTCATTTTAGTTTTAACCTCTCTTTATATTAAAGTAAGTAACTTGGAGACAACATATGACTGTTTCTTGGATTGTATCTTGTGTCTTTATCCAGTCTAATTTCTCAACATTTTTTTTGGTGTTAAGACATTTACATATAATAAAATTATCAATGTTATAGGCTTTAATTTTGCATTTGTTTTTCCTAAAAATTAAACAAAAGTCTTTCAGTTCAGTTCAGTCACTCAGTCATGTCCGACATTTTGCAACCCCATGGACTGCAGCATTCTAGACTTCCCTGTCCATCATTAACACCCAGAGCTTACTGAAACTCATGTCCATAGAGTGGGTGCACCCATCCAACCATGTCATCCTCTGTTGTCCCTGTCTTCTCCTGCTTCAATCTTCCCAGGCCTCAGGGTCTTATCAAATGAGTCAGTTCTTTGCATCACATGGTCAAAGTTTTGGAGTTTCAGCTTCAGCATCAGTCCTTTCAATGAATATTCAGGACTGATTTCCTTTAGGATTGACTGATTGGATCTCTTTGCAGTCCAAGAGATTCTCAAGAGTCTTCTCCAACACCACAGTTCAAAAGCATCAATTCTTAGGCACTCAGCTTTCTTTATAGTCCAAATCTCACATCCATACATGACTACTGGAAAAACCATAGCTTTGACTAGATGGACATTTGCTGGCAAACTAATGTCTCTGCTTTTAACATGCTGTCTAGGTTGGGCATATCTTTTCTTCCAAGGAGCAAGTGTCTTTTAATTTCATTACTGCGGTCACAATCTGTAGTGACTTTGGAGACCAAAAAAAAAATAATCTCTCATTGTTTCCCCATCTGTTTGCCATGAAACAATAGGACCAGATGCCATGTTCCTAGTTTTCTGAATGTTGAGTTTTATGCCAACTTTTTCACTCTCCTCTTTCACTTTCATCAAGAGGCTCTTTAGTTCTTCTTCACGTGCTGCCATAAAGGTGGTGTCATCTGCATATCTGAGGTTATTGATATTTCTCCCAGCAATCTTGATTCCAGCTTGTGCTTCATCCAGCCTAGCGTTTTTCATGATGTACTTTGCATAGAAGTTAAATAAGCAGGGTGACAATATACAGCCTTGATGTACTCCTTTTCCTATATGGAACCAGTCTGTTGTTCCATGTCCGGTTCTAACTATTGCTTCCTGACCTGCATATAGGTTTCTCAAGAGGTAAGTCAGGTGGTCTGCTATTCCCATCTCTTTCAGAATCTTCTACAGTTTATTGTGATGCACAAAGTCAAAGGCTTTGGTGTAGTCAATAAAACAGAAATAGATATTTTTATGGAACTCTCTTCCTGTTTTGTGGAGAAGGCAATGGCACCCCACTCCAGTACTCTTGCCTGGAAAATCCCATGGGCGGAGGAGCCTGGTAGGCTGCAGTCCATGGGGTCGCGAAGAGTTGGACACGACTGAGCGACTTCACTTTCACTTTTCACTTTCACGCATTGGAGAAGGAAATGGCAACCCACTCCAGTGTTCTTGCCTGGAGAATCCCAGGGATGGGGGAGCCAGGTGAGCTGCCGTCTCTGGGGTCGCACAGAGTCGGACACGACTGAAGTGACTTAGCAGTCTTGCTATTTTGATGATCCTTTGGACGTTGGCACTTTATCTCTGGTTCCTCTGTCTTTTCTAAATCCAGCTTGAACATCTGGGAGTTCACAGTTCAAGCCTGTTGAAGCCTGGCT
This sequence comes from Bos taurus, assembly GCF_002263795.3. Lineage (NCBI taxonomy): Eukaryota > Metazoa > Chordata > Mammalia > Artiodactyla > Bovidae > Bos > Bos taurus. The sequence goes on along the minus strand of NC_037355.1, from coordinate 11,342,809 downwards.
TGAAAAATTTTGAGCATTACTTTGCTAGCATGTGAGATGATTGCAATTGTGCGGTAGTTTGAGCACTCTTTTGCATTGCCTTTCTTTGGGATTGGAATGAAAACTGACTTTTCCAGTCCTGTGACCACTGCTGAGTTATCCAAACTTGCTAGCATATTAAGTGCAGCACTCTCACAGCAGCATCTTTTAGGATTTGAAATAGCTCAGCTGGAATTCCATCACCTCCACTAGCTTTTTCTTAGTGATGCTTCCTAAGGCCCACTTGACATTGCATTCCAGAATGTCTGGCCCTAGGTGTGTGATCACACCACCATGGTTATCTAGGTCATGAAGATCTTTTTTGTATAGTTCTTCTGCATATTCTTGCCACCTCTTCTTAATATCTCTGCTTCTGTTAGATCCATACCATTTCTGTCCTTTATTGTGCCCATCTTTGCATGAAATAATCCCTTGGTATCTCACATTTTCTTGAAGAGATTTCTAGTCTTTCTCATTCTACTATTTTTCTCTGTTGCTTTGCATTGTTCACTGGGAAGGCTTTCTTATCTCTCCTTGCTATTATTTGGAAATCTGCATTCAATTGGGTATATTATTCCTTTTCTCCTTTGCCTTTAGCTTCTCTTCTTTTCTCAGCTATTGTAATGTCTCCTCAGACAACCATTTGCATATTTGCATTTCTTTTTCTTGTGGAAGGTATTGATCACTGTCTCTTGTACGATGTCAGGAACCTCTGTCCATAGTTATTCAGGCACTGTGTCTATCAGATCTAATTCTTTGAATCTATTTGTAACTTCCACTGTATAATCCTAAGGTATTTGTTTTAGGTCATACCTGAATCATCTACTTTGTTCAATTTAATTCTGAATTCTGTATTAAGGAGTTCATGATAAGCCACAATCAGATCCCTGTCTTGTTGTTGATGATGGTACAGAGCTTCTCTATATTTGGCTGCAAATAATATAATCAATCTGATTTCAGTATTGACCATCCTGTTATGTTCATGTGTAGAGTCTTCTCTTGTGTTGTTGGAAGAGTGTGGTTGCTATGACTAGTGCATTCTCTTAGCAATACTCTGTTAGCCTTTGACCTGCTTTATTTTGTACTCAAAGGCCAAATTTGTCTGTTACTCCAGAAATGTCTTCACTTCCTACTTTTGCATTCCAGTCTCCTATATTGAAGATGACATCTTTTTTGAGTGTTAGTTTTAAAAGGTCTTGTAGGTCTTCATAAACTGTTCATCTTCAGCTTCTGCTACATGACTTGTTGGGCATAGACTTGGAATACTGATAGAATGTGGTTCACTGGAGAAGAGAGTGGCAAAGCACTTCAGTATTCTTGCCTTGAGAACCCCATGAACAGTATGAACAGGCAAAATGATAGGATACTGAAAGAGGAACTCCCCGGTTTGGTAGGTGCCCAATATGCTACTGGAGATCAGTGGAGAAATAATTTCAGAAAGAATGAAGGGATGAAGCCAAAGAGAAAACAATACCCAGCTGTGGATGTGACTGGTAATAGAAGCAACGTCCAATGCAGTAAAAGAAATATTGCCTGGAACCTGGAATGTCAGGTCCATGAATCAAGGCAAATTGGAAGTGGTCAAACAGGAGATGGCAAGAGTGAAAGTCTACATTCTAGGAATCAGTGAACTAAAATGGACTGGAATGGGTGAATTTAACTCAGATGACCATTATATTTACTACTGTGGGCAAGAATCTCTTAGAAGAAATGGAGTAGCCATCATGGTCAACAAAAAGAGTCCGAAATGCAGTACTTGGATGCAATCTCAAAAACAAAAGAATGAACCCTGTTCATTGTCAAGGCAAACCATTCAACATCACAGTAATCCAAGCCTATGCCCCAACCAGTAACACTGAAGAAGCTGAAGTTGAATGGTTCTATGAAGACCTACAAGACCTTTTAGAACTAACACCCCAAAAAGATGTCCTTTTCATTATAGGGGACTGGAAAGCAAAAGTAGGAAGTCAAAAAAAACCTGGAGTAACAGGAAAATTTGGCCTTGGAGTACAGAATGAAGGAAGGCAAAGGCTAATAGAGTTTTGCCAAGAGAATGCACTGGTCATAGCAAACACCCTCTTCCAACAACACAAAAGAAGACTATACACATGGACATCACCAGATGGTCAACACCGAAATCAGATTGATTATATTCTTAGCAGCCAAAGATGGAGAAGCTCTATGCAGTCAGGAAAAAACAAGACTGGTAGCTGACTGTGGCTCAGATCATGAACTCCTTATTGCCAAATTCAGACTTAAACCACTAGACCATTCAGGTATGACCTAATTCAAATCTCTTATGATTACACAGTGGAAGTGAGAAATAGATTTAAGGGACTAGATCCAATACACAGGGTGCCTGATGAACTATGGACGGAGGTTTGTGACATTGTATAATAGACAGTGTGGAAAAGACTCTTGAGAGTCCCTTGGACTGCAAGGAGATCCAACCAGTCCATTCTGAAGGAGATCAGCCCTGGGATTTCTTTGGAGGGAATGATGCTAAAGCTGAAACTCCAGTACTTTGGCCACCTGATGTGAAGACTTGACTCATTGGAAAAGACTCTGATGCTGGGAGGGGCAGGAGGAAAGGGGACGACAGAGGATGAGATGGCTGGATGGCATCACTGACTCAATGGACGAGAGTCTTGGTGAACTCCGGGAGTTGGTGATGGATAGGGAGGCCTGGTATGCTGCGATTCATGGGGTCTGAAAGAGTTGGACACGACTGAGTGATTGAACTGAACTGAATTGAACTGATCAAAACATTACCAACGGAAAAGAAATGCAGGGTGCCTGAAGAACTATGGACGGAGGTTTGTGACATTGTACAGGAGACAGGGATCAAGACCACCCTCATGGAAAAGAAATGAAAATGGTAAATGGCTATCTGAGGAGGTCTTACAAATAACTGTGAAAAGAAGAGAATTGAAAAGCAAAGGAGAAAAGGAAAGATAAGCATCTGAATGCAGAGTTCCAAAGAACAGCAAGGAGAGAAAAGAAAGCCTTCCTCAGTGATCAATGCAAAGAAATAGAGGAAAACAACAGAATGGGAAAGACTAGGGATCTCTTCAAGAAAATCAGAGATACTGAGGGAACATTTTATGCAAGGATGGGCTCAATAAAGGACAGAAATGGTATGGACCTAACAGAAGCAGAAGATATTAATAGGAGATGGCAAGAATACATAGGAGAACTGTGCAAAAAAGAGCTTCACAACCCAGATAATCATGATGGTGTGATCACTCACCTAGAGCCAGACATCCTGGAATGTGAAGTCAAGTGGGCCTTAGAAAGCATCACTACGAACAAAGCTAGTGGAGGTGATGGAATTCCAGTTGAGCTATTTCAAATGCTGAAAGATGATGCTGTGAAAGTGCTGCACTCAATATGCCAGCAAATTTGGAAAACTCAGCAGTGGCCACAGGACTGGAAAAGGTCAGTTTTCATTCCAACCCCAAAGAAAGGCAATGCTAAAGAATGCTCAAACTACCACACAATTGCACTCATCTCACAGACTAGTAAAGTAATGCTCAAAGTTCTCCAAGCCAGGCTTCAACAATACTTGAACAGTGAACTTCCAGATTTCAAGCTGGTTTTATAAAAAGCAAAGCAACCAGAGATCAAATTGCCAACATCTGCTGGATCATTGAAAAACCAAGAGAGTTCCAGAAAAACATCTATTTCTGCTTTATTGACTATGCCAAATCCTTTGACTGTGTGGATCACAATAAGCTGTGGAAGATTCTGAAAGAGATGGGAATACCAGACCACCTGACCTGCCTCTTGAGAAATCTCTATGCAGGTCAGGAAGCAACAGTTAGAACTGGACACGGAACAACAGACTGTTTCCATATAGGAAAAGGAGTACGTCTAGGCTGTATATTGTCACCCTGCTTATTTGCAGAGTACATTATGAGAAACGCTGGGCTGGAAGAAGCACAAGCTGGAATCAAGATTGTCGGGAGAAATATTAATAACCTCAGAAATGCATTATGGCAGAAAGTGAAGAGGAACTAAAAAGCCTCTTGATGAAAGTGAAACAGGAGAGTGAAAAAGTTGGCTTAAAGCTCAACATTCAGAAAACGAAGATCATGGCATCTGGTCCCATCACTTCCTGGGAAATAGATGGGGAAACAGTGGAAACAGTGTCAGACTTTATTTTTGGGGGCTCCAAAGTCACTGCAAATGGTAACTGCAGCCATGAAATTAAAAGACGCTTACTCCTTGGAAAGACAGTTATGACCAACCTAGATAGCATATTCAAAAGCAGAGACAATACTTTGCCAGCAAAGGTCCGTATAGTCAAGGCTACGGTTTCCAGTGGTCATGTATGGATGTGAGAGTTGGACTGTGAAGAAAGCTGAGTGCCAAGGAATTGATGCTTTTGAACTGTGGTGTTGGAGAAGACTCTTGAGAGTCCTTTGGACTGCAAGGAGGTCCAACCAGTCCATCCTAAAGGAGATCAGTGCTGGGTATTCATTGGAATAACTGATGCTAAAGCTGAAACTCCAATACTTCGGCCACCTGATGCGAAGAGTTGACTCGTTGGAAAAAGACTCTGATGCTGGGGGGTGGGGGGGAGGGTGGTGGATTGGGAGCAGGAGAAGAAGGGACAGCAGACGATGAGATGTCTGGATGGCATCACCGACTCAATGGACATGAGTCTGAGTGAACTCTCAGAGTTAGTAATGGACAGGGAGGCCTGGCGTGCTGTGATTCATGGGATTGCAAAGAGTTGGACACGACTGAGCGAGTGAACTGAAGCGAACTGTGATATTGAATGGTTTGCCTTGGAAACAAACATAGATTGTTCTGTCATTTTTGAAATTGCATCCAAGTACTGCTTTTGGACTGTTTTGTTGACTATGATGGCTACTCCATTTCTTCTAAGGAATTCCTGCCCACAGTAGTAGATATAATGGTCATCTGTGTTGAATTCACCCATTCCAGTCCATTTATTTCACTGATTCCTAAAATGTCAATGTTCGTTCTTGCCATCTCCTGTTTGACCACTTCTAATTTGCCCTGATTCATGGTCCTAACATTCCAGGTTCCTATGCAATATTGCTTTTTACAGCATTGGACTTTACATCCATCAACAGTCACATTCACAACTTGTAACTGCTTTTCCTCTGCTTCATCTCTTCATTCTTTCTGGAGTTATTTCTCTACTGATCTCCAGTAGCATATTGGACACCTACAGACCTGGGGAGTTCATCTTTCAGTGTTCTATTGTTTTGTCTTTTCATGCTGTTCATGGGGTTCTCAAGGCAAGAATACTGAAGTGGTTTTCCATTCCCTTCTCCAGTGGATCACGTTTCGTCAGAACTCTTCACCCTAAACAGTGACCCATCTGTTTAAGGTGGCCCTACAGGGCATGGCTCATAGTTTCATTGAGTTAGACAAGGCTTTGTTCCATGTGATCAGAGTACTTAGTTTTCTGTGATTGTGATTTTAATTCTGTCTGCCTTCTGATGGAGAAGGATAAGAGGCTTTTGGAAGCTTCCTGATGGGAGAGACTAACTGAGGGGGAAACTGGGTCTTGTTCTGATGGATGGGCCAATGATCAGTGAATGTTTAATCCAATTTTCTGTTGATGGACAGGGCTGTGTTCCTTCCCTGTTGTTTGACCTGAGGCCAATCTATGGTGGAGGTAATGAAGATAATTGTGACCTCCTTCAAAAGGTCCCATGCAGGCACTCCTGCACTCAGTGCCCCTGACCCTGCAGCACGCCACCGTTGACCCACGCTTCTGCCAGAGATTCCTGGGCCCTCATGGTCAAGTTTGGTCAGTCTCTGGTGGGGTCACTGCTCCTTTCTCCTGGGTCCTGGAGCAGACAAGGTTCTGTTTGTGCCCTCCAAGAGTCTATTTCCCCAGTCCTGTGTCAGTTCTGGCGGCTCTCTGGTGGGGTTATTGGTGACCTCCTACAAGAGGGCATGTGCCATACCCAGGTCTGCTGCACCCAGAGCCCGTGCCCCTGTGGCAGGCCACTGCTGATCCATACCTTCACGAGAGACACTCAAACACAGTTTTTGCTCAGTCTCTGTGAAGTCTCTGGGTCCTGGTGCACACAAGTTTTGTTGGAGCACTCTGAGTGTCTCTGATGGATAAGAGGTTTGAATTTAAATGTGATTTTGCCCCTCCTACTGTCTTGCTGGGGCCTTTCCTTGGCCCGTGGTCCTGGGGTATCTTTTTTTGGTGGGATCCAGCATTCTCCAGTCGATGGTTGTTCAACAGTGAGTTGTAGACCTTTAGTGAAGTGAAAAAAAACCTTTAAAATGTGCTAATTGTGTAGTTTTTCATTCTCCTCTAATATCTTTTTATATTTTGTTGACGTTTTAGTTTAATTGAATTTATAATCAATTATTATTTATCTCTCCTACTGGCTTATTGTTTATGACATTTGTTTGAAAATTTCAGTCATTACTCTACAGCAGTGGTTGGCAACTCTGGCCTTGAAAAGGCAGTGTTATTTGTAGATTAAGTTTAAATGGAACAGAGCCAAATATATAAATTTACATACTGTCTCTGTAGTTGCCTAAGGATGCTTTTGTATTACTCTGCCAGATTTGAGTAGATAAGACAGAAAATGATTGGCCTGCAAGCCTAAAATATTTAATATTTAACTTCTAAGGTAAACTTTGCAGACTTCTTCATAAAGAAGTCTACTTCCCTGTAACATCATGGCAATTCAAATATAACATAACAAGGTTTCACCTGTACACACTCCACCTCATCCTTTGTGCTGTTTTGTCAAATATCTTCTTTCCACATGTGTTAAAATTTTAGAGTGTATTTTCATTGAAATTATTTTTCTTGAAACAGTAAATGCTTCATTAAGGAATTTTAGAAAATGAGAAAAAAGTCATTTTCATTTATCCAAACGTTTTTATTTCCAGCATTTTTTTATTTCTTTATGTAGATCCAAATTTCTGCTTGTCATTAGTTTCTATTTCCCTAAAGAAATTCCTGTTTACTTTCCTGTTGTTCAGATCTACTACAGACTCTTTCTCTAAACGTTTGCTGATTACAAATGCTTTATTTGCCTTTATTTTTGAAGCATATGTCAATATACAGTATTCAGATAACAAGGCTTTTTCTTCCAGCACTTTAAAAATATTGCCCTATAATATTCTAACTTGCATTGCTTTTTGTAAGAAGATTGTGATATTCTTATACTTTATTCTCTATGTATTGTTTCTTTATTCTCTGACTATTTTTCAGTTGTTTTTACACAATTTGATTATGATATACCTTGGTCTGTTTTTATTTATTTTAATCTGTTTTGTGGTCAATGAATTGTGGTTTTCTGGTTTTCATCAAATTTGGTAAAAATTGTTAATATTTCTTTGAATATATTTTTGTTTTACTTCACTCTGATTCAAATTGCACAAACATTTAAATGCCTGATATGGGATTTTTGATAACAATTAATTTTTTCATTTGTTTTACTCTTCATAATTCAATATGGATATTTTCCACTCAAATATTGTCAAGAACAGTTATTTTCTTTTCTTATGCAATTGTCTAATTTGCCATTAACTTCATTAAGAACAGTTTTCATTTGAGAGATTGTATTTGTAATTAGTCATAGGATTTTAAAAAATGTTCTATTTGCCTTTTCAGTACAGTTGACCCTTGAACAACACAGTTTTGAACTGCACAAGTCCACTTATACTCAGAGTTTTTTAAGTTATCAATATTACACAATCGGTGGTTGGTTGAATGTACAGATGTAGAGACATAAATACAGAGGAACTGCATATACTGATGGCTGAGTATAAGTTATACGTGCCTTTTCAAATGCTCTGTAGGTTGGTGCTCCTAATCCCTAAATTGTTCAAAGATCAACTGTATATTAATTTTTTCTCTAAGTCCCAGTGCATCGTTATACTAGTTCTTTTAGAGTTGTTGTTTGCCAATCCATCAACTCTATCCTCTCTGCATCTGTTTCTATTTGCTGATTTGTCTTGGTCCAGCTTACATGTTCCTGCTTCCTTTCATGCCTAGTAATTTTGATTAAATACTGAACAATGTGATTGTAACTTTGAGTGCTTGAATCTTGCTGTGTTCTTTTAAGGAATATTGGATATGTTTTTTCAGGAAGCTAATAAACTTATGAATCAACTCAGTAACTTTAATGAGTTTTTTTTAAGCTTTGTTAAAGTAGGTTTAAAGTAACCTTTTCTACTCTATGACTAGTCTAGCCCTCTTGCTTAGGAATGAGCTATCTAGATCCCCTGTTGTAAAGCCTGGATATTTCATGATGTTTCTCCTGTCTAGTTTATTGAAACTCTATAAACCAATCTCTCTGGCCTGGAAAGCTCTTGGAATTTTTCATTTTACAGGTCCTCAGAAATATTTTTCTTGGTGTTGCATTTCACCCAACATATGTGCAGATAGTTCTTTAGTAACAGATTCAAAGGGACAATTATGCAGATATATGGAGATATTTCTCGGAGTAACTCCCTCCTCATCCATATTCTTACTGATAAATTCCAACTGACTCATCCTCTGTAAACTCGAATCTGTTTTATTCACTCATGCAATACCAAATGGTCTCTTCTCCCCATTCTACTGTCTAGAATGTACTTCCAGTAAAGAAAAGCCAAGTGTATCATAAGTATCACCTCATTTGATTCCATTTTATCCTGGAATCATAGCCCTATGCTGCATGAAGTCTAATACCTGAAAATGGCTGTTTCATATACAGTGCACAGTTTTCTAGTTTTCTACAATGAAAAGACAGTAACATGGCCAGCAGTAGAAATTATACTTCACTGATGTCTATTCATATCATTACTGTTTTCTTCTTTCTAGACTAAAAAAAAAAAGATGTTATTTTTACAAACTGTTGAGTAAATCTAGTTTGATTTTAAACTTCCTTTTTATAAAAATTATTATATTTATGGGAAATTTCCCTTAATTCTTTTTGTTTAATTTGCAAATTATATTATTTCATATTTTCATTATCATATTAATTCAAACTATTTGAAAATTTATCCTCTCAAGCTCAAATTATTTTACATTTGTTATTTAATTTCCATATATTAGGGCATATTTCTAGTTACTTTTTCATTATTGATTTCTACTTTAAATCCTGTGAAGTCAGAGGAAATACTTGAAATTAATTCAATCTCTACTAATTATTTATCCTTGCTTTGGAGTCCAAGCTGTGGTCCATTTTTATGAATGCACCACATGCCCTTGAAAAAATATGTATTCTACAGTGTTTGATGGATGTACATTCTAAAAATGTCAATTATATCAAATTTGTTGACTCATTATAAATCTCCCATATTCTGATGATTTTTTATCTTCTTGTGATCTCAGTAACTAAGAGATTGGTTTAGAAAGCTTTAAGCATGATTGGAGATTTGTCTATTTCTCCTTTCATTCTGTTGAATATTGCTTCAAGTAGTTTTAAAGTACACCACTGTGTTAATAATTTAAGATTGTTATTTTAACTATATTGATTTGTCTTTAAAATTTTTACTATAACATTTTAATAGAAGTATAGTTGATTTACAATGTTGCATTAATTACTATTCTACAGCAAAGTGATCCATATATATATTTATTTTTTTTAATGTCTTTTCCCATTGTGATTTATTATAGGCTATTGAATATAGCTCTCTCTGCTATACAGTAGGACTTTTTTTTTTTTTTTATCAGTTCTATATATATAATCTGCATCTGCTAACCCCAAAGTCTCAATGCCCTCCCCCTTGGCAACCACCTGTTGGCAACCAGTCTGTTCTCTATGTCCATGACTGACTCTGTCTCATAAATATGCTCATTTGAATCACAGTTTAGATTCCACATACAGATGATATAGTAGAGCTTTTTTCTTTCTCTTTCTGACTTACTTCAGTTAGTATGATAATCTCTGTGTGTTCTTAGTTGCTCAGTTGAGTCTGAGTCTTTGTGACCCTTTGAACTGTAGCACACCAGGCTCCTCTGTCCGTGAGATTTTTTCAGACAAGAATATTGGAGTGGGTTGCCATTTCCTCCTCCAGGGGATCTTCCTAACCCAGGAATCAAACCCACATTTCCTGTGTCTCCTACATTGAAGGCAGGTTCTTTGCCTGCTGAGCCATTGGGGAAGCCCATTAGGTCCATTCCATTCTGTTATATGGCTGAGTGATATTCCATTGTACAAATGTACCACATCTTCCTTATCCATCATCTGCCAATGGGCATTTAGGTTGTCTCCATGTCTTGGCTACTGTGAATAGTGCTGCTGTGAACATAAGGATACTTGTATCTTTTTGAATTAAGAGTCTTGTCTGGATATATGCCCAGGAGTGGGGTTGCTGGATCATATGGCAACTCTAGTTTTAGTTTTCTGAGGAACCTCCATACTATTTTCTATAGTGGCTGCACCAACTCACATCCCCAACAACACTGCAAGTTTCCCTTTTCTCCACATCCTCTCCAAAATTTGTTATTTGTAGACTTTTTAATATTGACCATTCTGACCAGTGCGAGCTGGTACCTCACTATAGTTTTGATTTGTATTTCTCTGATAATTAATGATGTTCAGCACATTTTTATGTGTCTATTGGCTATCTCTAGTGTGGTATCTTTTTATATAGACAAAATTATAGTGAGTGAAAGAAGCCAGTGGCAAATATTATTCATTTATATACTTGACAAAATTTTAGAAATGGAGGACAGACTAGTGATTGCTAAGGAAAGTATAGGGAGGAGTAGAAGTTGATATAACTATAAAAATATAAAAAATGAAGGATATTGTGCTATAATTTTGTAAGATGTTACCATTGGGGGAACTGAGTAAAGCATGTCTAAGATCTCTCTTTATTATTTCTTGCAATTGTATGTAAACTTAGTACAATTTGGAGAAGGCAATGGCATCCCACTCCAGTACTCCTGCTTGGAAAATCCCATGGATGGAGGAGCGTGGTAGGCTGCAGTCCATGGGGTCGCTGAGGGTCAGACACGACTGAGCGACTTCACTTTCACTTTTCACTTTCATGCATTGGAGAAGGAAATGGCAACCCAGTCCAGTGTTCTTGCCTGGAGAATCCCAGGGACGGGGGAGCCTGGTGGGCTGCCGTCTATGGGGTCACACAGAGTCGGACACGACTGAAGCAACTTAGCAGTAGCAGTAGCAGTTAGCACAGTTATCTCAAAATAATAACTTTAACTAAAAGATTACTCTTAACATTTAAATAATAACATTTCTTAATATTTAAAAAATTCTATCAGTTCAGTTCCTTTCAGTTGCTCATTCGTGTTTGACTCCTTGCAATCCCATGGACTGCAGTACACCAGGCTTCTATATTTATATATTTTTGCCTTTTATTTTATCAGGCAGAATTTTTTTTTAATTGCATCATAGTTTTTATACTTACATTGATTTTTTTTTTTGAGGTAACAATTCATAGTTCTTCCTTTTGTGACTTTTTAATATTTAAGAGTAGGAATTATTCCAAAAAATGATATGAATTATTCTTCTATTCCCTGTTTTTTAATTCTATCTGTTGTGAACTAAAAGTAATGTATATGATTACTAGAGATGTGGAGTTGGTCATAAGGAACACAGAAATTTGACATTTGTCATTTAAAACATATTTTTATGTTATTTCCTACAGACTCTCTAATACAAAAAACAAATTAGATGTTATTTAGGCACTAGGGGAAGAAAAGCAAACAATTGATTTTTCACATTTTATAGGAGTAGTTCACACTGCCTAGAGTTCATAAAAATTTTCCTCATATCCTGGGCACATGATTAGATCACATTTTCAGCATCCTTTATAGTTAGTTAGGCCTTGTCATTTGGTCAAGTCAGCTGAATGGAATGAGGGCCAACAAAAGTCAAATTTATCATTTCAAGGTGTACCTCCCTCCCCCTTCCCCCAATATCTGGCATGATACAGAAGATCAGTGAAGGATACAAAAGCTCTAATCATTGACAGGGTCCCAGAATGGAAAGAGGCCAAGTAGCTGAGCAACCAGAAGAAAGGGAAATTACAAATATCAGCTGAAAATTATTGTTTTATGCTGCTCATATGTTTAAAGCTTTTTTTCAGCAGTCAGTTTTACACTACTACTATTACATCATAATTTTCTTTAACTTTATAAGAAACAAATTTTTTTCTCCCAAAGTGGCCAAGTCACCTTGCTTTTGTACCAACAACATATGCTATTTTGAGTTGTTCCATATTCTTGTCAACACTTAGCATTATTATTCTTTTCAATTTTTGCATTTCTAATGGGTGTGTGGTTATATGTCATTATTCCTTTTAAATTTATGCTACTTTAATATGTAATTATTTTATATTTAATTATATATTTTTTCATGTGCCTCTTTGACATTCATGTACCATTTTTTTGAAGCATCTATTCATGTTTTTTCTCTGATTTTATTAGGGTGCTTCAAGTACAATTGAGATGTAAGAATATTTTTAGTATATTTTAAATATAAATACATTATATATATATATATATATATATATATATATATAAATAAATTTTCAGGTCTGTGACCTGTATCTTCATTTCTTTATTTTTCAAAATTTTTAAATTTTAAAACATTTTCAGCTGCACTGGGGCATATGGGATCTTAGTTCCCTGACCAGGGAGTGAACCCACACCCCCTGCATTAGAAGCATAGAGTCTTAACCACTGTACCATCAGGGAAATCCCTGTAACTTCATTTTTTTTTTAAGTGTTTATTTTAACCAAATTTCCAATTTTAAATGAGATCCTTATGAATATTTCTTTTATAATTCTAGAATTTGTTTCTATCAAAGATATCTTTGTCTAATTCAAAATCATTGAGACTTTTCTCCTATGTCACCTTTAAAGGTTTTATAATTTTAATGCTTAAATTTGGTTATATGATCTATATTAATTAGTTTCTCTATTTGGTAGGAGTTTGTTTCTTTGCATAGGGAAATCCAAGTGTCTTACCTCCACTATTGAAAGGTTCCTTTGTTTCTTACTGAAATGACATTGGTATCTATTTTCTGGACTTTCTGTTTGGTTCCATTTATTTATGTATTCCTTGCTTATCCTTTTGCCAATATTGCACTATACTGATTATCATTGTTTCATAATATGTTTGAAATTGGTACTTTAAAAGTACTCAGCTTTATCTTCCTTTTTAAAATTGCTTTGGTCACTCTAATCTATGACAATTAAGTTATTTTCCACTTTAAGAGCATAACTGGATTGGAATTTCATTGAATCTATAGAACATTTTGGGGATAAATTACACTTTAAACATCTCAAAAAATCTTCCGAGTAATGAGCATGAGATATGTCTTCATTAATTTAAATCTTTTAAATTTCTCTGAACATTGTTTTATGTTTTTCAATGCATTCATCTTTGATGTTGATTTAAAAGGTAGTGTAAATGGTATTTACTTTAAATTGAATTTTATTTCTAATTTTTAATATGATGGTTATATTAAAAAATGGCTTTGTATATTAAAACTGTATCTTGAGCAGCCCATATTATTCCTAGTACCTCTTTTGAGGATTCCTTATTTTCTACAGACATGATAATTTCTTCTATAAGTAAACATTAATCTCTCTCTTTTTTTCTGTCTGTATAATTTCATTCTTTTTCTTCTTGTATTCAAATAGTTAGAAATCTTTGCCCATTGTTAAATGGAAGCAGCAAGAGAGAATATTCTTACCTTTTCCTAATTCTGAGGGAAATGTATTTAGCTTCCCCCCCCCCCCCCATTTTAGAGTGTTCATTCTAAATCCAGTAGAATATTAGCTGCATGTTCTCCATAAATTCCCTTTACCAGTTTGAAAAAGCTCTGTTTCTCTTATTTTCTATGAGAATTTTATAATGAATTCCTGTTGAATTTGTTTCTTTTCCATCTGTTAATAAGATGAATTAAATTATTATGTTTCTGGGCAAGGGTGGAAACTCACTGGTCATAATATATTTATCCCTTATATACAATGTAACAATAAAATTTAATTCAAATAATTTTATGTTTTTGGTATTTTTATGAAAATATTTAAAAATTTTAAAATAATAGTTAATTTCTGCATGCCTAAATCATTTCAAAATTTACAGAATCAGTAAGGAGACAAAAACATGGGCAAGTCAGTCAGTCAGTTCAGTCACTAAGTCATGTCCGGCTCTTTGCGATCCCATGAACTGCGGCAAGCCAGGACTCCCTGTCCATCACCAACTCCTGGAGTCTACCCAAACATCAGGTGGCCGAAGTATGGAGTTTCAGCTTTAGCATCAGTCCTTCCAATGAACACCCAGCACTGATCTCCTTTAGGATGGAATGGTTGGACCTCCTCGCAGTCCAAGGGATGCTCAAGAGTCTTTTCCAACACCACCATTTAAAAGCAGCAATTCTTCTGTGCTCAGCTTTCTTTATAGTCCAACTCTAACATCCATACATGACGACTGGAAAAAACATAGCCTTGACTAGACATCTTTGTTGACAAAGTAATGTCTCTGCTTTTTAATATGCTGTCTAAATTGGTCATAACTTTCCTCCCAAGAAGTAAGCGTCTTTTAATTTTAGGGCTGCAGTCACCATCTGCCGTGTTTTTGGAGCCCAGAAAAATAAAGTCAGCCACTGTTTTCACTGTTTTCCCATCTATTTGCCATTAAGTGATAGGACCAAATGCCATGATCTTCGTTTTCTGAATGTTGAGCTTTAAGCCAACTTTTTCACTCTCCTCTTTCATTTTCATCAAGAGGCTCTTTAGTTCTTCTTCACTTTCTGCCATAAGGGTAGTGTCATCTGCATATCTGAGGTTATTGATGTTTCTCCCGGCAATCTTGATTCCAGCTTGTGCTTCATCCAGCCCAGCATTTCTCATGATATACTCTGCATGCAAGTTAAATAAGCAGGGTGACAATATACAGCCTTGATGTACTCCTTTTCCTATTTGGAACCAGTCTGTTGTTCCATGCACAGTTCTAACTGTTGATTCCTGACCTGCATAAAGGTTTCTCAAGAGGCAGGTCAGGAGATCTGTTATTCCCATCTCTTTCAGAATTTTCCACAGTTTATTGTGATCCATACAGTGAAAGGCTTTGGCATAGTCAATAAAGTAGAAATAGATTTTTTTCTGGAACTCTTGCTTTTTTGATGATCCAGTGAATGTTGGCAATTTGCTCTCTGGTTCCTCTGCCTTGTCTAAAACCAATTTGAACATCTGGAAGTTCATGGTTCACATATTGCTGAAGTCTGGCTTTGAGAAGTCTGGCTTTACTAGTGTGTGAGATGAGTGCAATTGTGCAGTAGTTTGAGCATTCCTTGGCATTGCTTTTCTTTGGGATTGGAATGAAAACTGACCTTTTCCAATCCTTGGCCACTGCTGAGTTTTCCACATTTGCTGACATATTGAGTGCTGCACTTTCACAGCATCATCTTTCAGGATTTGAAATAGCTCAACTGGAATTCCATCACCTCCACTAGCTTTGTTCATAGTGATGCTTTCTAAGATCCTCTTGACTTCACATTCCAGGATGTCTGGCTTTAGGTGAGTTATCACACCATCGTGATTATCTGGGTTGTGAAGATCTTTTTTGTATAGTTTTTCTGTGGTCATGTATGGATGTGAGAGTTGGACTGTGAAGAAGGCTGAGCGCCGAAGAATTGATGCTTTTGAACTGTGGTGTTGGAGAAGACTCTTGAAAGTCCCTTGGACTGCAAGGAGATCCAACCAGTCCATTCTGAAGGAGATCAGTCCTGGGATTTCTTTGGAAGGCATGATGCTAAAGCTGCAACTCCAGTACTTTGGCCACCTCATGCGAAGAGTTGACTTATTGGAAAAGATTCTGGTGCTGGGAGGGATTGGGGGCAGGAGGAGAAGGGGATGACAGAGGATGAGATGGCGGGATGGCATCACTGACTCGATGGACGTGAGTCTGAGTGAACTCCGGGCGTTGGTGATGGACAGGGAGGCCTGGCGTGCTGCGATTCACGGTGTCGCAAAGAGTCGGACACGACTGAGCAACTGATCTGATCTGATCTGTGTTCTTGCCACCTCTTCTTAATATCTTCTGCTGAATTAGAACTCAAATTTTAAAGCATTAACAATAATTTCAACCACAATAACAATAATAAGGATAACACTTTGTCCTTCCCTGTAAAAGACACCATGAGAATGAGAGGCATCTCTAGTTCTTCTGAAAGACAGTTTTATGTACTTTTATAACTGCAATTTTTCATTTCTGTTGCCAGTGCCAGAGAAGTTTGATTTGTAATCCATGAGGCAAAACAATGGTCATAAAGTTTGGTCCAAGCTATGTGATTACAGGATATGATTAAAGAATTTGTCTAATATAGATTTACAGAGGTGGCTTTATATTAATTAAAGGAAATAGTGTCTTTAGTTTCTCTTAGAAGATATCTTCCTACATGTAATATCCATCATCTTCTGCAATACCCTCTGCTATGAAGAATATTTTTGTTTTTTTAATAAGGTAATGAAAGCATGAAATTAAAAGTTACAGCACATTACCTTTTGGCATATCTTTAAAATTGCATTTACAACATTGTACTTACAAATCGCTAAATTTATATAACATTCTTATGTGATTGCCATCTGTTGAGAATAGGGAACATATTCTTTTGTCTTTGTATTTCTAGTACCAGGCACAGGGATTGAAAAATATTTTATATTAACAAAGCATGTGAAGTGAATTACCTTATTCAAGCTGACTGCTTAAGGCCAACAGTAGAATTCTTATGCAGGGAGATTATTTCTAAATATTTAAGTACTGCTGCTGCTGCTGCTGCTAAGTCACTTCAGTCGTGTCCAACTCTGTGTGACCCCATAAATGGCAGCCCACCTGGCTCCCCCATCCCTGGGATTCTCCAGGCAAGAACACTGGACTGGGTTGCCATTTCCTTCTCCAATGCATGAAAGTGAAAAGTGAAAGTGAAGCTGTTCAGTTGTGTCTGACTCCTAGCGACCCCATGGACTGCAGCCTACCAGGCTCCTCCGCCCATGGGATTTTCCAGGCAAGAGTACTGGAGTGGGGAGCCATTGCCTTCTCCATTTTAGTGCTACTATAAGTCAACTACAGGGCTTCCCAGGTGTTGCTAGTTGTAAAGAACCTGTCTGCCAATGCTGGAAGCACAAGAGACAGAGGTTTGATTTCTGGGTCCGGAAGATCCCCAAGAGGAGGCATGTCAACTCACTCCAGTATTCTTGCCTGGAGAATCCCATGGACAGAAGAGCCTGGTGGGATATAGTCCATCAGATCTCAAAGAGTTGAACATGACTGAAGTAACTTAGTGGTAAGTTAACTAACTTTTTACTTGAAAGAAAAACCCTCTTGTTATGCTCTCCAGATATTAAATTATGCTTTAAGAAAACTAGATGAATTTTTAGAAGAGGATATTTTAATTTCATGTTGTGATGTATCTCTGCTTAAATTTATTTTGTAAACGAGGTGTAGGTATTTAAATGATTGGAAAAGTGTATTTGAAATACTTTGCTTGACTATTTTAATCTCCTGAAATTAAAAGGAAATGCAAATGATCTTCTCAAAGATCCTGTCGCCGCCAGGCCAGGTGACCTGAGCCTTGGTGATCTCATCTGCCATCTCTGCCAGCCAGGGAGATCATTTATGAAGATGACTAGTGTCTTGCTTTCCATGACATTTTCCCTGAAACACCAACACATTTTCTGGTGATACCTAAGAAACATATATCCCAGATTTCTGCAGCAGAAGATGATGATGAAAGTCTTCTTGGGCATTTGATGATTGTTGGCAAGAAATGTGCTGCTGATATGGGCCTGAAGAAGGGATATCGAATGGTGGTGAATGAAGGTTCATATGGGGGCCAGTCTATCTATCATGTTCATCTCCATGTTCTTGGAGGTCTGCAGATGAACTGGCCCCCTGGTCAAGTGTGCTATAGGGATAATTTTGCCTTCTCTATGCAGTGATCAGGTTTGCAAGTTCCAATATGCTAAACAATTATTATTTTTTGCCTGTGTATGGAGGTATTGCAAAAATAATTTTAAAAACCCATACATAATAAAAGACATTGTTACATGGCCTGAAAAAAAAAAAAGGAAATGCAGTGCTATGTACACACACACACGTGTACACACAAATGTATATTTTTCAAGAATATTCAGAATGTCCAAACTACAAGAAAAGAGCTCTCTAGCAATTAGACAAGGCTTTGAAACTGTGAAAAAAATTTTGAGCATTTAATAAAGTATGTAAGCCCTATAACATTTGTTCAGTTCAGTTCAGTCCAGTCATTCAGTCGTGTCCGACTCTTTGTGACCCCATAAATCGCAACACACCAGGCCTCCCTGTCCATTACCAACTCCCGGAGTTCACTCAGACTCACATCCATTGAGTCAGTGATGCCATCCAGCCATCTCATCCTCTGTCGTCCCCTTTTCCTCTTGCCCCCAATCCCTCCCAGCATCAGAGTCTTTTCCAATGAGTCAACTCTTCACATCAGGTGGCCAAAGTACTGGAGTTTCAGCTTTAGCATCATTCCCTCCAAAGAAATCCCAGGGCTGATCTTCAGAATGGACTGGTTGGATCTCCTTGCAGTCCAAGGGACTCTCAAGAGTCTTCTCCAACACCACAGTTCAAAAGCATCAATTTTTTGGTGCTCAGCCTTCTTCACAGTCCAACTCTCACATCCATACATGACCACTGGAAAAACCATAGCCTTGACTAGACGGACCTTTGTTGGCAACGTAATGTCTCTGCTTTTGAACATGCTATCTAGGTTGGTCATAACTGTCCTTCCAAGGAGTAAGCGTCTTTTAATTTCATGGCTGCAGTGATTTTGGAGCCCCAAAAAATAAAGTCTGACACTATTTCCACTGTTTTCCCATCTATTTCCCATGAGTAGAAATCAATGTAATTAATGTTTCTCTCTTTGTACAGATGAGAATTTAATGTAAGATAGCTTCTCATCTCATCATAGGAAGAGATTTTCATCATTTAAAGAAGATATCAGTTCAATCGCTCAATCTTGATTGACTCTTTGCGACCACATTGACTGAAGCTCGCCAGGCTTCCCTGTCCATCACCAACTTCTGAGCTTTCTCAAACTCATGTCCATTGAGTTGGTGATGCCATCCAACCATCTTATCCTCTGTTGTCCCCTTCTCCTCCCACCTTCAATCTTTCCCAGCATCAGAGTCTTTTCCAATGAGTCAGTTCTTCACATCATGTGGCCAAAGTATTGGAGCTTCAGCATCAGTCCTTCTAATGAATATTCAGGACTGATCTCCTTTAGAATGGACTGGTTGGATATCCATGCAGTCCAAGGGACTCTCAAGAGTCTACTCCAACACCACAGCTCAAAAGCATCAATTCTTCAATGCTCAGCTTTCTTTATAGTCCAACTCTCACATCCATACATATCTACTGGAAAAAACATAGCTTTGATTAGATGGATCTTTGTTGGCAAAGTAATGTCTCCTCTTTTTAATATGCTGTCTAGCTTGGTCATAACTTTTCTTCCAAGGAACAAGAGTCTTTTAATTTCATGGCTGCAGTCATGATCTGTAGTGATTTTGGAGGACAAGAAAATAAAGTTTGTCACTGTTTCCATTATTTCCCCATCTATTTGCCATGAAGTGATGGGACTGGATGCCATAATCTTAGTTTCCTGAATGTTGAGTTTTAAGCCAACTTTTTCACTCGCCTCTTTCACTTTCATCAAGAGGCTCTTTAGTTCTTCACTTTCTGCCATAAGTGTGGTGTCATCATCTGTATATCTGAGGTTATTGATATTTCTCCTGACAGTCTTACTTCCAGCTTGTGCTTCATTCAGTCCAGCATTTCTCATGATATATTCTGCACATAAGTTAAATAAGCAGGGTGACAATATACAACCTTAGTGTACTCTTTTCCAGACTTGGAACCCATCTGTTGTTCCATGTCCAGTTCTGTTGCTTCTTGACCTGCATACAAATTTCACAGGAGGTAGGTCAGGTAGTCTGGTATTCCCATCTCTTGAAGAATTTTCCACAGTTTGTTGTGATCCACAAAGTAAAAGGCTTTGGCCTAGTCAATAAAGCAGAAGTAGATGTTTTTCTGGAACTCTCACTTTTTCAATGATCCAATGGATGCTGGCAATTTGATCTCTGGTTCCTCTGCCTTTTCTAAATCCAGCTTGAACATCTGGAAGTTCACAGTTCACACACTGTTGAAGCCTCATTTGGAGGATTTTGAGCATTACTTTGCTAGCATGTGAGATGACTGCAATTGTGCACTTATTTTGAGCATTTGAGCATTCTTTGGCATTGCCTTTCTTCTGGGATTGTAATAAAAACTGACCTTTTCCAGTCCTGTGGCCACTTCTGCGTTTTCTGAATTTGCTGGCATATTGAGTGCAGCACTTTCACAGCATTATCTTTTAGGATTTGAAATAGCTGGACTGTCACTGGGGAGTGTGCAGTAAATATCATCTCCTTTCATGCTCAGTTTTAATTTTGAATGTTATGTTTTCTATTTTAATCTTAGAAATCAGGGGAAATATCCCATATTTTAGAGCCTAGGAATCTGCAAATATGAAATGTTCTTTTATAGCAATGGAAATCCATGGGAAGTGTTTCATTGACTGCTCATTTTTTTGTTGTTAAAGATTATCAATCTGAAAGACTCAGATTGCTTCTTAAGAATACAGAAGTACGATTTCTTACAGGTTAGACTATCCAAAACTGGGTTGAAGTATCTTTCACTTTAGGAAAGATAGCTTTTCCTAACTTGGAGACCATCAATGGGAGTGAGGTAAATTAGAAAGTGAAGTAGCACTGGCTTAAACATCACATCAATTTGCTAGTAAACCTGGAAGCCTTTGCTCATTTTTATATGTGGCCACTGGATTCACAGCTTGACTGGTTGTACAACATCACTAAACATAGCATTCCACAACAATCCAACTGAGGAAGATAATGTCAGGAAAGGAAGAATGAAGGCTGAGAACCCATAGGAATCAGCGAGAATTATGCAATTTTAAACTATATTCTGGGTTGTTTTCTTTGGGAAAAAAAAATATTTATTTATTTGATTTGATTGCCTAGACCTTGGTGGCAGATGTGGGGTTTTTGATTGTGTCTTGCAGACTTCTCTCTAGTTGTGGCCTGCAAGCTTAGTTGCCTGAGATATGTGGGCAACTAAGTTCCCTCATCAGGGATTGATTCCGCATCCCCTCCATTGGAAGATGGATTTTTAATCACTGGACCATCGGGGAAGTCCCTCTGGATTATTTTCTGACTGGTATTCATTGCAGGTTAAAAATTAAAACTTTAAAGTAACGAAGGAGCCAACTAGAGGCATATAAGTTAGTTTGAAGTTTATATAAGGTAGTTGTCACTATGTACAGCCCAGAAATTTATAGTAGTCTACGTTCTGTCTTCCAGTGTCCTTAGTTCCTATTTCATGAGGTTCTTTTTGCTAAAACTCATTTATTTCATCTACAAAAGCAAAAATCTGCACAAAGTCCTGTAGAAAATCTAAACGTTTTCATATTATGTATTTTGGACTCATTATCACTTCATAGAGTCACATGTAATGTAAACAACATTTATTTTATACTCAGCTTTTGTTTCAAATGTTTCATTTTTCTATTTTGATCTCAGACACCATAGAAAATGTCTCACAGCAATTTAAAGTCTAGAGATCAACAAATAAGAAATTTCTATCTTTTGTAGAAATGGAAATCCATGAAAAGTGTTTTATTGAGTTAATTTCACAACATAATAAATATCTTCTGTCACAAACTATTTTACAAATGAGAAAAAAAAAACACACAAATGTGTGTAGGTTTTTTTCCCTCTAGTTGAGCATTTTCCTCGCTTATAATTTTTCTCCTTTTCTCTTTATTCAATATTTATTTTGCAGGCAGGTTTTGTCTATTATTTATCATGATATGCTAATCATATTTTCTTTAATAATGTCTTAGAGTATTGATTTTTCTCTCTGCTTATTGTGTATGTGTACTCAGGAAATAACTATTCCTTAGTTTTCCTAAGAATACCTTCTGGGGAAAGCAGCCCAGGAGAAGATTACTATGGCATGTCAAACAATGGAAGTTATTATGGTTTATCAATGCAAAACTGCTTTTTATAATTTCATTCAGATTGAAATGTTCTTATTTATATTGGCATAATTCTCTAATTTTCCACATAGACCTAATTGCAACCCCAGATACACTTTGTTCAAATATCAATTTTTATTTAGCCTGAGGAAATAAAATATTCAAACTCTATAAATCACAGGAGTGCTAGTATGCCATGTTTTAGGAAGGGTATTGGTAAATGGCAATTATAAATTCAAATCTCCATTAGAAAACTTCAATATCAGTTTATGCATGATGCAAAATCATACGTCCATCCTAAATAATGTTGTTTCCTTCTAGAACATCCATTTATTAAAAGATTCTATTATATCCCAATTTTAGACTTTTTTCCCCTAAGAGAGTCATACCATAAATTTTTAAAACTTCAATGGAATAGACAGTTTTCTAGAAAAAAATATAGAGAAAGAGAATTGTAACATCACTTACTCATTAAACAAATTAATCAATAATTAAAACTATTCAATAAAGTAATCCAAATATTACCTTGTCCCCATATATTTTATGGGCTAATTTTGCCAAAACTTAAAGTGATAGGAAAAGATGGAAGAAGATCAAAAATACTTATTTCATGAAATTATTATCTTGACACCAAAATTATGTAATAAAGCTACTAAAATATATATTTAAAGGGTACTCTTCCTCATGAACGTAGGTGTAGATATCCTAAACAAAATGTCAGTTAACAAACACTACAAAATTATAAGAAAACACACTTAGAATACATACACACTGACTCTCTAATAGACTGGTAGTAGAGTGTGTGATAAAACCACTTTAGAAAAATATGTCTAAGAAAATTTATAGCAGCAATATTAAAAATTAACAAAATTTTAAACAAAATATGAATTAACAGTAATGTGAATAGTAGTGGTAGTATATTCAAACAATAAAGACTATATGACAATGGAAAAATAATGAAATTACTATGTGAGTAAACATGTGAATCTCAGAGAAAGAGTGAAACAAATGGCACAAAAGAGTACATACATGCTATATAACTCACTTTATAAAATGGTCAAAACAGGTGAAACTAAGCTATGCTTCAAAAGAATACTGGTTACTTTGTGAAGGTGATGACTGGGATGGACCACTCAAGAAGCATCTGGAGTGTTACCCAGTTTCTGTATTTTTATCTATGAGTTGGTTACACAGATGGGCAAAGCTTCATGGAGCAGTACACTTAAGATAGACACACTTTATAATTTGAATATGATATTTTGCACTTCAATAAAACTTTTAAAGAGAAGGTAAAGAAAATGAAGGAAGACTATACAAATAAATATATTAAACAAATGACAGACTGATAGAAAATGTAGTATATTCATGTATCCAGATTACATGATTAAAAAAAGAAATATGGAAAACAGCACACAATACAAGCCCTTTCATATCAAATAGAAAATAGTTTATATAAAAAAAGGTTGCATGGACAAACGAAACAATGATTTAGGATAAAACTTGCTCAATCCACTAGAAATCAGAAAACTGCACATTAAAAGGAACACAACCATTAGATTATTAAAATTAAGCCCAAATTAAGTCTGGCAGTAATACATGACTAGAGTGTAGATTGGTATTGCTTTGAAGAAAAATTTAACAATATCTTATGAAATTGCAAATGTACATGCCCTGTGGTCCTGCAATTCCATTTCTATATCTAGAGACATACTGAGAATAATATTCAAGAGTATATTTATAAGCACATTTGTTGCAGTATTATTCAAATCAGAAGAAAAGAGACATAGTAAGTATCAATTTTTAATGTATAAATAGATATATTTTTCCACATTTTATTTTCCACAACAATAAAGAATTTTAGTATATTCATAGTATATGCATAGTTTTAGGTAGCTTTTCAAAATTGTGAATGAATAACATAAAAGATAAATTAGATTCATGACACATTTCTGTAATTTTTACATATTAATGTAAATTTAAAAGCACATTATTTAAATAATAATTTTAAAATAATTAAAAAAATAAATAATTAAAAATATAAAGACATTCATAGATGTCTATCAATATGAATATATATTTACAAAATATTTGAAAAACATATTTAAAGTATGCCAAGCAATATGTTGATGCATGTGCATGTCAATGGCAGGCTAGAGAATAGGATTGGGGGTATCAGATGCAGAGAGAAAATTGAAAGCAATGTAGAATTAGACAATAAACAACAGAATTGGAAACTTCCAGTCTGTCAAGGTGAAGTAGCCCCATTCGTCCTATATCTTCCCTTTCATAACTAAAAAAATAAATTAGTTTTTGCATCGTAAACAGCACAACAAGCATAAGGACACTCTGACAGGTAGAGAGGAGAAAATAGACCTTCTAGTCAATCCTGAGACTTTTCTTGCTGAATTTCTAATGGCAATGGATTTTCTCAGTGGTGCCCATGTATCCCAGACAGGGTTTTGAGATAGTCTATAATGTAAAACCACCAAAAAGGCATAGGCAAAGAAAATTCCAAGAAAAACCTGTTTTTCCCTACTAACCCCCCACTCAAACAACATAAAAACTTTTTGGCAACAGTCCCCTGATTTCAGCCAACAGTAATGGCGAAACTGCATCACCTCCCCTGAGGTTTCAGTGAGCCAGTTGGAGAGTTGAGCTTCCAACCAATCCTCCTGCCTGCTTGCAGCAAGTGATGTTTCAATTCCCCTGACTGGTGGTTTCTGTAGGACCCAATGAGCAGCAGATATTCTATCCCTCACTTGTCAGAATCAGATGGCTCTGTGATCCTCCACTCCTACTCAGTAATGATGAGACATAACAAGGCAGTCTCTGTGAAGTTTCACCTCCCCCCCCCAGCCACACACACATACATGTACACACACACACACACACACACACACACACAGAGTCAGTGGAGCTTGTATGGAACTGAGATTTTTTACCCACTCTGTCAAAGAAACTGAACAAGGTTATACAGATCAGAGATATCAAGCACATCACTTTCCCCTCTCCATTGTGTCAGCAAGGCTTATTATGAGGCTGAACCTCCACACCCATCTGGCAGGAACAAGACTGAACAGGCAATTTGATGTACAGTTCTACCTTCCCCTGGTATCAGTGAGAACTTTTCACCCACACTGGTCATCAGTGAGGTAGGGCAAGATGGCACTTCACTTCTCCCTTCCCCTGGTGTCATTGGATAGGGGAGGGAAAACAGCAAGGAGGCAGTGAGCTGATTCCTATCCCACCCTGCAGCATCAAAGCAGAGTTTGTCAGGCTTCTATATTCCCATCCCTTTTTTTTTTTTTTTTGCAGGACAGGCCCATAGGGAGAAAAAAGGCAGCTACAAATGGTATCCACATTAACCAGGAAAGTGTCACTTGGGGTAAGGGGCAGCTAAACTTCTGTGCCACCTGTCTGTAATGGGGCAGCATGAGTCAGTGCTCTACTTTTGCTGGGGTGGTGTTGCCAGGTCCAGCAAGAAGCTCAACATACACGCCTGCAAGATCTTCACCTATATAAAATAGACGGATTGCCCACTAAAAACAAGATTAAATAGGATCATGAGTCTCCTAATAGAATGTCCAAAAGTTCCAGAAGAGAATAAAAAATTTACTCTTAATATCTTGAACCAAAAAAATAAATAAATAAATAAATAAAAATAAGAAAAGCTAATTAATGTCAAAATCCACATTAAACCATTAAACAGATGTTATAATTATCTCACAAGGATTTTAAACTAGTCATCACAAAAATGCTTCAGCAAACATTTATGGATTCATCTGAAAAAATGGAAACTTTTAGGAATGAAATCAAAGTTAATAAAGAACCAATGAGAATTATAGAATTGAAAACTATAAAATCAAAATAAAAGTCTCAGTTTGCTCAAGAGCTCAGTGGAAATGGCAGAGGATAAGAACAGTAAAATTGACAGTAATTCAACATAACTTGGCCAATTCGAAAAGAGACAAATTTGGAATTAAAAATAAACAGAATTTTATGAGCCTCTGGAATAATAATAAAAAAGTTAATATTTGTGTCATCAGAGTCTCAGAAGGAGGGGAAGGGAAAGTGGAATTGAAACATATTTGAAGAAATAATGATTAAAAACTTCTCAAACTTGGTCAAAACCAACTTTAATCTAAACTCATATTTTACACAAAAATTAATTTAAAATGAATCATAGATTTATGCAGAAACTGCAAAATTGACCATTTTATGGAAAATTATAAAAGGAAAGAGTCAGGATATAGGTTTAAGCAAAAAGGTCTTATACTTGGTGCCAAAAACTATCCATAAAGAGAAAAATTTTTTGTTTGACTATACTAAATTAAAAACTAGACTTTGAAAACCCTTCTGAGAAGAAGAAAAAGGCAAGTAACACCCTGAGAGAAAGTATTTGCAAACCAAATAGCCAACAAAGCACTTATATCTGGAATATATAAAGAACTTTTCAAACCCCATGTAACTAACTAACAAACAAAATAAGTTAGAATATAGTCAAAAGACATGAGAAGGCACTTTACACACACATGTGCATGTGTGCCAAGTTGCTTCAGTTGTGTCTGATTCTTTGCAACCCCGTGGACTGTAGCCCACCAGGCTCCTCTGTCCTTGAAGTTCTCCAGACAAGAATATTGGAATGGGTTGCCATTTCCTTTTCCAGTTTTTTATATATAGTAGAGTGTATATGAAGATGAAATGGCAATCCCCTCCAATAGTCTTGCCTGTAAAATCCCAAGGACAGAGGAGCCTGGTAGCCTACAGTACATGGGATTGCAGAGTCACACAACACTGAGTGACTGAACAGCAGCAGCAGCATGTATATGTTAATTCCAAACTCCTAATTTCGTCATGGACCCAAACCAGAAACAACATTCAATGGATTGGATGGTTTCAATGGATTAAATAAACGTGGTTAAATAAGTGTGGTGCATCTATTCCATGCAACACTACTAATATGTTCCATGATGGTGGGTGTGGCTATAAAAGATCAAGATGAGAGATGCTTTTGGGGATGGAGTTGTTCTGTACCTTGACTGTATCAATGAAAATGTACAACCTATGGTGTTGTACTATAGTTTTATAAGATATTACCATTCAGGAGACTATAAAAAGTGCATGTGCTCTATCAGTATCATTTCTTAAAAGTCCATATGAATTTATAATTTTCTAAAAAATATTAATTAAAATATATATTTTTGTGTTCACAATTATGATAACTTTCAATGAACTGATGATTAAGGTCAATTAAATTCCATGCATTTAATTTTATAAGAGAAGTAATGGATAGAGACAGACCTTTTGTATTTAAACTAGCTCCAGTTCAAATATATATGTTTATACTGGAAACATAAAATAATCATCCAGGTTTTTTCCATTTCAGAACCTAAGGTCAACATCTTTTTTCCCATTGGAAACCAAACCAAGTCAAAAAAAAAAAAAAACAACCAAGAAAGCAAACAAGGACACAAAACAAATAGTAACAACAGCAACAACAATGACAAAAATACAAGGGCTACATGAATCTGCATCTAAAAATCAGTTTTTCCTGTAAACTGTTAGAATTTGTTTCCCAGACTTGGAAACAATCTTTTTCATACTAAGGCTTATCACAACCTCACCTAGCACCAGGCTCACCTGATGACCCCAGTTGCCTAGTCTGTTGGCAGATTGATTGTATGGACCTCCACTTGGGCAAGACTCAATTGCTCAGGTGATACCACCTGACTCAGTGCAAAAGGTTCTCTTCCTGTTTGGACTCACATAACCAACAACAAAATCAATACTGAGACTGAAATAGCACAAGCTTCATTCACTGGCCAGACAATGTAAAGGCAGGAACTTAGTTTGCAAACCAACTTCTCCTCACTGGGGACAATCAAAACAAGATTTTAAAGGCAAGGTTAATGAAGGGGAGGTGTGTGTGTGTGTACATACATACATATATATATATATATATTTTTTTTTTTTTTTTTTTCTGTGAAAAGACTATGTTCTTCTTGGAACTGGGAGGCCATTACTTTTTCTGCCCTCTCGTGGCCCCTTGATGTCCAGGTCCAAAGCCTGTTAAACCATCATGGCACAAATGAACAGAGACGGTAATGATCTGTGGGCAACCTCAGTCCTACATTTGGAGCTAAATAGGCTTGTGGTTAGTCAGTCTTGTTCCTGTGATACAAACACAACTAGACGTCTTTTATCCAATATGGCAGAGTAGAAGGACATGCACTCATCTTCTCCTATGAGAATTCCAAAATTACAACTCATTGCTGAGCAACCATCAACAGGAAAATGTTGGATCCCACTAAAAAATGATACTTCATGCCCAAGGGCAAAGGAGAAGCCCCAGCAAGATGGTAGGAGGGGCAAAATCACATTTAGAATCAAACCCCTTCCCCACCAGAGATTCTCAGATGGCTAAACAAACCTTGTGCACACTAGGACCCAGAGACCCCTCAGAAACTGAGCCAGAACTGTGTGTGGGTGTCTCCTGTGGAGGTACCAGTGAGCAGTGGACTGCTGCAGGGGCAGGGTCTCTGGGTGCAGTAGACATGGATATGGCATAAGCCTTCTTGGAGGAGGTCACAATTAACCCCACCAGAGAGTAGCCAGAACTTACAAGGACTGGGGAAACAGACTCTTGGAGGGCACAAACAGAAACTTGTGTGTACCAGAACCTGGGAGAAAGGAGCAGTGACCCCACAAGAGACTGATACAGACTTGCCCATGAGTGTCCTGGTGTTTCTGGCGGAGGCATGAGTACAGAGTGGACTGTTGCAGGGTTCCAGGCAATGAGTGCAGGAGTGCCTGCATGGGAACTTTTGAAGGAGGTCAACATTATCTTCATTACCACAACCAAAGTAGACCATTCAAGTATGACCTAAATCAAATCCCTTATGATTATACAGTGGAAGTGAGAAATAGATTTAAGGGACTAGATCTGATAGATAGAGTGCCTGATGAACTATGGACTGAGATTCATGACACTGTACAGGAGACAGGGATCAAGACCATCCCCAAGGAAAAGAAATGCAAAAAAGAAAAATGGCTGTCTGGGGAGGACTTACAAATAGCTGTGAAAAGAAGAGAAGTGAAAAGCAAAGGAGAAAAGGAAAGATATAAGCATCTGAATGCAGTTCCAAAGAATAGCAAGAAGAAATAAGAAAGCCTTCTTCAGCAATCAATGCAAAGAAATAGAGGAAAACAACATAATGGGAAAGACTAGAGATCTCTTCAAGAAAATCAGAGACATCAAGGGAACATTTCATGCAAAGATGGGCTCGATAAAGGACAGAAATGGTATGGACCTAACAGAAGCAGAAGATATTAAGAAGAGGTAGCAAGAATACACAGAAGAACTGTACAAAAAAGATCTTCATGACCCAGATAATCACGATGGTGTGATCACTGACCTAGAGCCAGACATCCTGGAATGTGAAGTCAAGTGGGCCTTAGAAAGCATCACTATGAACAAAGCTAGTGGAGGTGAAGGAATTCCAGTGGAGCTCTTTCAAATCTTGAAAGATGATGCTGTGAAAGTGCTGTACTCAATATGCCAGCAAACTTGGAAAACTCAGTAGTGGCCACAGGACTGGAAAAGGTCAGTTTTCATTCCAATCCCAAAGAAAGGCAATGCCTAAGAGTGCTCAAACTACCACACAACTTTTGAAGTTCACACACTAGTAAAGTAATGCTCAAAATTCTCCAAGCCAGGCTTCAGCAATATATGAACCGCGAACTTCCAGATGTTCAAGCTGGTTTTAGAAAAGGCAGAGGAACCAGACATCAAATTACCAACATCTGCTAGATCATCGAAAAAGCAAGAGAGTTCCAGAAAAACATCTGTTTCTGCTTTATTGACTATGCCAAAGCCTTTGACTGTGTGGATTACAATAAACTGTGGAAAATTCTGAAAGAGATAGGAATACCAGACTACCTAACCTGCCTCTTGAGAAACCTATATGCAAGTCAGGAAGCAACAGTTAGAACTGGACATGGAACAACAGACTGGTTCCAAATAGGAAAAGGAGTACATCAAGGCTGTATATTGTCACCCTGCTTATTTAACTTCTATGCAGAGTACCTCAAGAGAAACGCTGTGCTGGAAGAAGCACAAGCTGGAATCAAGATTGCTGGGAGAAATCTCAATAACCTCAGATATGTAGATGACACCACCCTTATGGCAGAAAGTGAAGAAGAACTAAAAAGCCTCTTGATGAAGGTGAAAGAGGAGAGTGAAAAAGTTGGCTTAAAGCTCAACATTCAGAAAACGAAGATCATGGCATGTGGTCCCATCACTTAATGGGAAATAGATGGGGAAACAGTGGAAACAGTGTCAGACTTTATTTTTCTGGGCTCCAAAATCACTGCAGATGGTGATTCCAGCCATGAAATTAAAAGATTCTTACTCCTTGGAAGGAAAGTTATGACCAATCTAGATAGCATATTCAAAAGCAGAGATATTACTTTGCCAACAAAGGTCCGTCTGGTCAAGGCTATGGTTTTTCCTGTGGTCATGTATGGATGTGAGAGTTGGACTGTGAAGAAAGCTGAACACCAAAGAATTGATGCTTTTGAAGTGTGGTGTTGGAGAAGACTGTTGAGAGTCCCTTGGACTGCAAGGAGATCCAACCAGTCCATTCTGAAGGAGATCAGCCCTGGGATTTCTTTGGAAGGAATGATTCTAAAGCTGAAACTCCAGTACTTTGGCCACCTCATGCAAAGAGTTGACTCATTGGAAAAGACTCTGATGCTGGGAGGGATTGGGGGCAGGAGGAAAATGGGACATCAGAAGATGAGATGGCTGGATGGCATCACCGACTCGGTGGACGTGAGTCTGAGTGAACTCCAGGAGTTGGTGATGGACAGGGAGGCCTGGAGTGCTACAATTCATGGGGTCGCAAAGAGTTGGACAGGACTGAGCCACTGAACTGAACTGAAATAACAGGGAGGGAACATGGCCCCACCCATCAAAAGAAAATTGGATTAAAGTTTTACCGAGCATGGCCCGCCCATCAGAACATGACCCAGTTCCCCCCTCAGTTAGTCTCTCCCTTCAGGAAGCTTCTATAAGCCTCTTATCCTTCTCCATCAGAGGGCAGAAGGACTGAAAACCACCATCACAGAAAACTAACCACTCTGGTTACATGGAACAAAGCCTTGTCTAACTCAATGAAACTATGAGCCACATGGTGTAGGGCCACTCAAAACAGATGGGTCATGGTGAAGAGTTCTGACAAAATGTGATTCACTGAAGAAGGGAATGGAAAACCACTCAGTATTCTTGCCTTGAGAACCCCATGAACAGCATGAAAAAGCAAAATGATAGGACACTGAAAGATGAACTCCCCAGGTGTGTAGGTGCCCAATATGCTACTGGAGATCAGTGGAGAAATAACACCAGAAAGAAGTGACAGAACCAAAGAAAAAACAACATTTACTTGTGGATGTGACTGGTGATGGAAGTAAAGTCTGATACTGTAAAGAGCAATATTGCATAGGAACCTGGAATGTTAGGTCCATGAATCAAGGCAAATTAGAAGTGGTCAAACAGGAGATGGCAAGAGTGAACATTGACATTTTAGGAATCAGTGAAATAAATGGACTGGAATGGGTGAAATTAACTCAGATGGCCATTATATCTACTACTGTGGGAAAGAATCCCTTAGAAGAAATGGAGTAGCCATCACAGTTAAAAAAAAAAAAAAAGAAAGAAAGAGTTTGAAATGCACCACTTGGATGCAATTTCAAAAATGACAGGATGATCTCTGTTTGTTTCCAAGGCAAACCATTCAATATTATAGTAATCCAAGTCTATGCGCTGACCAGTAATGCTGCCAGAAGCTGAAGATGAACATTTCTATGAAGACCTACAGGACTTTCGAGAACTAACACCCAAAATAGATGTTGTTTTCATTAGAGAGGACTGGAATGCAAAAGTAGAAGGTGAAGAGATTCCTGGAGTAACAGGCAAATTTGTCTTTGGAGTACAAAATGAAGTAGATCAAAGGCTAAGAGAGTTTTGCAAAGAGAATTCACTAGTTATAGCAAACACCCTCTTCCAACAACAAAAGAGAAGACTCTACACATGAACAATACACATGGTCAATACCAACGTCAGATTGATTATATTCTTTGCAACCAAAAATGAAGAAGCTTTATAGAGTCAGTTAAAAAAAAAAGACTGGGAGCTGACTGTGGCTAAGATCATGAACTCCTTATTGCCAAATTCAGACTTAAATTGAAGAAAGTAGGGGAAAGCACCAGACCATTCATGTACAAGCTAAATCAAATCCCTTATGATTATACAGTGGAAGTGACAAATAGACTCAAGGGATTAGATCTGGTAGAGTGTCTGAAGAACTGTGGACAGCAGTTTGTGGCATTGTACAGGAGGCAGTGAGCAAGACCATCCCCAAGGAAAAGGGGGAAAAAAAAAGGCAAAATCATCCAGTGAGGCCTTACAAGTAGCTGAGAAGAGACACTAAAAGCAAAGGAGAAAAGGAAAGATATACCCATTTGAATGAAGAGTTCCAAAGAATGGCAAGGAGAGATAAGAAAGCCTTCCTCTGTGATCAATGCAAAGAAATAGAGGAAAGCAATAGAATGGGAAAAACTAGAGGTCTCTTCAAGAAAATTTCAGATACCAAGGCAATATTTCATGCAAAGATGGGCACAATAAAGGACAGAAATGGTATGGACATAACAGAAGCAGAAGGCATTGAGAAGAGGTGGCAATAATACACAGAAGACCTATAGAAAAAAGATCTTCATGACCCAAACAACCACGATGGTGTGTGATCACTGACCTAGAGCCAGACATCGTGGAATGCGAAGTCACATGGGCCAGGAAGCATCAGTACGAACAAAGCCAGTGGAGATGATGGAATTCCAGTTGAACTCTTTTAAATTCTAAAAGATGATGCGGTGGGAGGGGGGTTCAGGATGGGGAACACGTGTACACCAGTGGTGGATTCATGTTGATGTATGGCAAAATCAACACAATATTGTAAAGTAATTAGCCTCCAATTAAAATAAATAAATTTATATTAAAAAAAGAAAGTGCTGCACACAACATACCAGCAAATTTGGAAAACTCAGCAGGGGCCATAGGACTGGAAAAGATTAGTTTTCATTCCAATCCCAAAGAAAGACAATGCCAAAGAATGCTCAAACTACCGCACAATAGCACTCATCTCACATGCTAGCAAAGTAATGCTCAAAATTCTCCAAACCAGGCTTCAACAGTACATGACCCATGAACTTCCAGATATTCAAACTGGACTTAGAAAAGGCAGAGGAACAAGAGATCAAATTCCCAACATCCCCTGGATCATCAAAAAAAAAAAAAAGGAGCGTCCAAAAAAAATCTACTTCTGCTTTATTGACCATGCTAAAGATTTTGACTGTGTGGGTCACAACAAACTGTGGAAAATTATAAGAGATGGGAATACCAGACCACCTGACCTGCCTCCTGAGAAATCTGTATGCAAGTCAAAAAGCAGCAGTTAGAACCAGACGTGGAAAAACAGACTGGTTCCAAATCGGGAAAGGAATATGTCAAGGCTGTTTATTGTCATCCTGCTTATTTTACTTTTACGCAGAATATATCATGAGAAATGCCGGGCTGGATGAAGCACAAGTTGGAATCATGATTGCCAGGAGAAATACCAGTAAGCTCAGATATGCAGATGGCACCATACTTACGGCAGAAAGCAAAGACCTAAATAGCCTGTTGATGAAAGTGAAAGAGGAGAATGAAAAAGTTGGCTTAAATCTCAGCATAGAGAAAACTTAAGATCATGTCATCTAGTCCCATCGCTTCACGGCAAATAGATGGCGAAACAATGAAAACAGGAAAGACTATTTCTTGTCCTCCAAAATCACTACAGATTGTGATTGCAGCCATGAAATTAAAAGACGCTTGCTCCTTGGGAGAAAAGTTATGACCAAGCTAGACAGCATATTAAAAAGCAGAGACATTACTTTGCCAACAAAGGTCTGTCTAGTCAAAGCTATGTTTTTTCCAGTAGACATGTATGGATGTGAAAGTTGGACTATAAAGAAAGCTGAGTGCTGAAGAATTGATGCTTTTGAACTGTGTGGAGAATACTCTTGAGAGTCCCCTGGAGTGCAAGGAGATCAAACCAGTCCATCCTAAAGGAAATCAGTCCTGAATGTTCATTGGAAGGACTGATGCTGAAGCTGAAACTCCAATAATTTGGCCACCTTATGTAAAATACTGACTCATTGGAAAAGACCCTCATGCTGGGAAAGATTGAATGTGGGAGGAGTAGGGGATGTCATCCACTGAAAGCTCCAGGTTTGGTGATGGACAGGGAATCCTGTCGTGCTACAGGCAAATGGTTCTGGGGCAATAGCCTTGGTAACACTTATTTAGGGCAAGGATGCTGGTTCAGTCATTTCTGTTTTTCCACTTAAACTCAAACTCCAGCTAAAATTCAAATTCCAATTGAAACTCAGAAAAATATAAAAATTAAATAAAACTATACAAATTAATTTACTGCAAATTATTATTATAACAGCCACAAAATCCATAAAATGCAATAGCCATTAGATTTCTTTTTGCATAAAAATATACATAGAACCTACATCAGAATGATAATAAGAATGTGTTAAGGTGAAAAATCATTACTATGGTGTCCCAAATATACAAGAAATTCAGAATTTCTTGCAGAAGAGTATAGGTTTTAATGCTATAGTGCCTACACATACCTCAACAACACACTAATCTTCTGAAATATACATTGTGAATGTGTGCATAATTTTACATTTTTCTGGGAGATGTTAAATAGTT
Source organism: Bos taurus (assembly GCF_002263795.3). NCBI lineage: Eukaryota > Metazoa > Chordata > Mammalia > Artiodactyla > Bovidae > Bos > Bos taurus. The sequence continues at coordinate 11,307,912 of NC_037355.1, read as the reverse complement.
TTTGTTATGTAATACAGGTCTTCAGGTTGCCCCAAAGTTGAGAATTACTGTGTAGAGACAATGTAGACAATATTCACTCAGTCATGTCCGACTCTTTGCAATCCCATGGACTGCAGCACACCAGGCTTCCCTGTCCATCACAAACTCCCAGAGTTTGGCCAAACTCACATTCATCGAGTCAGTGATGTCATCCAACCATCTCATCCTCTGTCATCCCCTTTTGCTGCCTTCAGTCTTTCCCAGAATCAGGATCTTTCCCAATATTTTCCAATCTTTTCAGCTTTTTGCATGAGGTGGCCAAAGTATTGGAGTTTCAGCTTCAACATCAGTCCTTCCAGTAAATATTCAGGACTGATTTCCTTTAGGATGGACTGGTTTGATCTGCTTGCAGTCCAAGGGACTCGAGTCTCCTCCAACACCACAGTTCAAAGCATCAATTCTTTGGCATTACGCTTTCTTTATAGCTTTATCACCTTCATAGTGAGTACAAAAGTTGAAATAAAAGCTATAAGTAAATCTTTCAGCTTTATAGAATGATTGATTGTTCAAGAAGAAAAAGGTTTTCTACTAGAAGTTTTCTGTGTAGAGAGACTTATGCAAAAACCTGTAGTATTTCAGAGGTTTTTTTTGAATGTGGAAATGGAGCAAGAATTAGTTATAAATACAATGTTATTTAGTTGCTTTAGCATCTGAGCTACCAGGGAATCCTTGTTATTTAGTTGCACAGTATAATAATAGTCCAAGGTTTGAGAGTTTGCTATTTTTGTGCTAAGGCAAACATTAATGAATACAAGTGTTCCCAGAGTTTCTTTCTACCTGCTTTCCCTTTGAGTTGTTTTTGCCTCCCTTTCTTGAATTTACTTTGCTTGCTACACCTGCTGTCAGGTTTCCTAGTGGCTATTGGAATGAGATTTGGAAGGAAACAGGGATAGGAGAAATCTAATGGGAATTTAGATTTGAGGCCATAAGATTTTACTTCAGTGAACTTCAAAGAAACAAAGGCAACAGGCTTTACTATTCTAAGTACTTTACTGATTTCTCATTTGGGGAGGTGGAAATGCTTTCACCCTTATTTCCAAAACAGAAGGAAAACACTAACAAATTTGTTCATATTTCAAAATCAATCACTGGTAAGTACAGATAAGTGCCTCATAATAATAAGCCTTATAGCAGGAGCCAGTAAAAGTTAAATATTTGCAAAATTTCTAAGCAATTACCTCTTTTATCAAAGAGTTTACATACTGATAAATAAGAATCCATATATATGCATATTCACACACATGAGATCATTAAACATTTATGCCTGGTACACAGTATGTGTGGAATATATTTTTTGGTAAGTTCATGAATATAATTTGGCTCAGCTGGTAAAGAATCCACGGGCAATGTGGGAGACCTGGATTTGATCCCTGGGTTGGGAAGATCCCCTGGAGAAGGAAAGGCTACCCAGTTCAGTATTCTGGCCTGGGGAATTCCATGGATTTCTCTGTAGGGTCAAAGAATTGGACACAACTGAGTGACTTTCACTTGAATACAATTGCATACTGTAATTACATGTTGTATAGTATATTTGAAAATATTTTTATATTTAAAAACATATTTTTAAAATATACCATACAGTATGTAATAATAGTATGCAATTTAATAGTAAGTTCATATGGAGAGATTATTTATTATATAATAATTATATACAAAAATATACTTTTAAATAAATCTTAGCAATAATAAAGAATTAAAAGAAGTTTTTGAGAAGTCAGAATGACATTTGGAGCATATACAACCTAAGCAGGAATTATAGAGAAGGACCATAAGGATAAATGAAGACAAGATAAGGATAAATGAAGGCATGGCAAGATTCTAGACCACAAATATGTCCACATGTAAACAGTGTCCAGTTTACAATGTTTACATTCATGATATCAGGATTTCCACAATGGTGCCACTGTTAGATTCCTTGACTATTCTTGTTTTCAAGAAAACATTCATGGAAAGTTAGGTATATATTATATTATTAAACTTTTTGACCAAAATAATGTAGTGATTTTCTTCTTAAAACTTAGTTTTTATTAAAAACAGGAGGCAGGTTTTTCCAAGATTATTTCTGCTGCTGTGTAATTTAAATGGGTTGCTATGGCAACTTGTGCAGCACTTGATTTAATTGGCTGAAAACTTTATTAGCTCACCATTTTTATCTACTAAAGATCAACTTATGTATATGTCTTTGTTAATATTCCAAGTCACAGTTATAATTAACACAGTGTTACCTGCTTATTTCATGTTTTTCAATTATTGGAGTATTTGCACATTTTTTCTCTCTTAGTATTCTTTCCATGTATACTAAATTACTACTGTAATTTCCTCCTCATTTTTCTACTTGGAGTCACAATGTCTTTTTATGGTGAGGTCCAAAAGAAGTCCTCAAAAAATTTTACTGTCCTTTCTACTATTCACAGATTTCATTTTCTTCTTTTTTTTTTCTTTTTGGGGTGTTGTTATGGAAAGGAAGAATGCAAACAGGACTTTTATGAAAACATTGCAGACAGACATTTCAACTACCCACTGTGTGATGGTGTGGGAGCAGCCAACTATGCCTTATCATACAAACCCTGTTACTTAATTCAATGTAGTGAATCAGAGTTGCTAAGTTAAGTATCCTGTGATTTACTCTTCCAAGCAATTCCCTGGTGACTCGTTCTGTTTTCAAAGTTGTAGTTACAGTTTCCGACAGATTAATGGTGGCCATGCCTTTGCCACCTGGGCTACTCTTAGAAACCCTTCATTTCCATTGACTCGTTCAAAACATTTTCTTGCCTACATCTCTCATGCTTCAAAAAAATTAAGTAAGCAAATCTTTTAATGATTTATGGTTTTTTAAAAGTTCTTATTTTAGAATATGTGCAAATAATAAACAGAGGAAAAATTACTACTTCCCTTCATTTATATCTAATATGGAAATACAAGTCGCATTTAGTGAGAAAAGGAATAGAATTGAGCTACTTAAATAATTTTATCAAAGCTTGGTAAGAATGGGACAATTAGTTACTATTGTTATTAATTGTACATTTAATGTTTTCTTATAATAAAACAATAAATAACATGAAAGAGCAAAATGCACTGTTAATAATATATTTGTTTCTTCAAATATCCAGAAACTTTCAGTGTTAAATCTTTCTTATGAAAGCTACGCAGAATTTTATAAGCACACACATAAAAATAGATATTTAATATAAACAGGTAATATATATTTGCTGTTTATAATTTGAATATTATAATCTGCCAAATCTCTGTTCAGTATATTTTTATAAAATTTCACAATATGTTTAATTTTATACAAATTTTTTTTAAATTTACAGTATTGAGATATATCTAGGTAGTTTTGATACTTTGTCAAGATGAACATAGATATATGATAACAAATGGCTTTTATATGTGTAGTAACCAAATTAAATAGAATTTATGTTTAATGTCTGCTATAAAATTTGTGTTTGAGAATTAATTTAGAGACATATGTTTTTATATGATACATTTATTATTAGAAAGAATAACTTCAGCTTATCTTATAATTGAAATACCAAGGAAAACAAAAAATATATTCTATAAAAGATAATTTCTCTAGTGATACTAACAGTCCCTTCTTTTAATAAAAAAGAAATTTAAGAGTAATTTCCACAGTTTATAAGAAATTTCCATTAATTTATTACATTAAATTTTTTGGATTAATTATGGTTACATTACATATTAATGATATTTAGAATTTTATTTATTAAGATGTATTTCTTCTCATAGGAACTCTTTATTGTTGAGTTTTTTGTTGTTTTGTGATGCTTGTAAACAGAATGATTTATCTCAGTGTTTTAAAAATTAATTGCATGTAGTTGTCCACTTTTCCCAGCACCACTTATTGATGAAACTATCTTTTCTCTATTGTATATTCTTGCCTCCTTTGTCATAGATTAACTGACCATAAGCACACTTTTCACTTTCATGCATTGGAGAAGGAAATGGCAACCTACTCCAGTGTTCTTGCCTGGAGAATCCCAGGGATAGGGGAGCCTGGTGGGCTGACATCTCTGGGGTCGCACAGAATCGGATACAACTGAAGCAACTTAGTAGCAGCAGCAGCAGCACACAGGTTTACTTCTGTATTTTCTATCCTGTTACATTGATCTGTGTTTCTGGTTTTGTGCCAGTACCATACTGTTTTGATTCTGTGTGTGTGTGTGTGTGACTTCTGCAGCTTCATTTTTCTTTCTCAAGATTGCATTAGCTATTGGGGGTCTCCTGTGCTTTCATACAGGAGACGGCAATGGCAACCCATTCCAGTACTCTTGCCTGGAAACTCCCATGGACAGAGGAGCCTAGTAGGCTACAGTCCATGGTGTCTCGAAGAGTCGGACACGATTGAGCGACTTCACTTTCACTTTTCACTTTCTTGCATTGGAGAGGGCAATGGCAACCCACTCCAGTGTTCTTGCCTGGAGAATCCCAGGGACAGAGGAGCCTTGTGGGCTGCTGTCTATAGGGTTGCACAGAGTCAGACACGACTGAAGTGACTTAGCAGCAGCAGCAGTGCTTCCATACAATTTAAATATTTTTCATTTCAGTTCTATGGAAAACGCCATTGGAAATTTGATAGGGATTGCTTTGCATCCATAGATTGCCTTAGGCAGTATGATTATTTTAACAATATTAATTCTTACAATGCAAGAACATTTCCATCTGTGTCTTGCAGTATTCAGGACTTTTACCTCCTATGTAGATTTATCTCTAGGTATTTTATTCTTTTTGATGCAATGGTTGATGGGATTGTTTCTTTAATTTCTCTTTCTGATATTTCATTGCTTTTGTATAAAATGCAACAGATATCTATATTTTTGTATCCAGTAGCTGAACCAAATCCCCTGATGTATGCTAGAATATCTGGAGTCTCTTTGGGATTTTCTATGTATAGTATCATGTCATCTGCAAACAGTAACAGTTTTACTTTTTCATTTCCAGCTAGGATTCCTTTTATTTCTTTTTCTTCTCAGATTACAGTAGCTAGGACTTCCAAACTATGTTAAACAAAAGGGGCTAAAGTGGGCATTTGCTAACATCATATACAAAGCTAAACTAAAAATGGATTAAAGACCTAAATATAAGATAGACACTGTACAATTCCTAGAGGAGAACATAGGTAGAACATTGTTTGACATAAGTTGCTGCAATATTTATTTTGGATATGTCTCCCGAAAAAGCAAAACTAAATGAATGGCACCTAAGTAAGCTTAAAAGCTTTTGCACAGCAAAGGAACCATAAACAAAACAAAAAGACATGGAACAGGAGAAAATATTTGCAAATGATGCAACCAATGAGATCAATTTCCAAAATATAAAAATAGATTATACAGCTTAATATCAAAGTAAACAAGCAATCTGATCAAAAATGGGCAGAAGACCTAAAAATACATTTCTTCAACGAAGACATACAGATGGCTAATGGGCACAAAAAAAGATGCTCTGAATGGCACCCCACTCCAGTATTCTTGCCTGGAAAATCTCAGGGATGAAGGAGCATGGTGGGCCGCAGTCCATGGGTTCGCTAAGAGTTGGACAAGACTCAGCGACTTTGCTTTCATTTTTCACTTTCCTGCATTGGAGAAGGCAATGGCAACCCACTCCAGTGTTCTTGCCCGGAGAATCTCAGGGACAGGGAAGCCTTGTGGGCTGCTGTCTATGGGGTCGCACAGAGTTAGACACGACTGAAGCGACTTAGCAGCAGCAGCAGGAGCATCACTAATTATTAAAGAAATGCAAGTCAAAACTACAGTGAAGTATCTCCTCACACTGATCAAAATGGCTATCATCAAAATGTCTACAAATAACAAATACTAGAGAGGATGTGGAGAAAAGAGAACCCTTCTACAAATTGGTGGGAATGAAAATTAGTACAGCCATTATGAAGACCGGTATGGAAGTTCCTTAAAAAAACTAAAAATAAAGTGCCATATAATCCAGCAATCCCAGTCCAGAAAAGATAAAAATTTCAATTCAAAAATAAACGTGCACCCCAATGTTCATTGCAGCACTATTTACAATAGCCAAGACATGGGCTTTCCTGCTAGCTCAGCTGGCAAAGAGTCTGTCTGTAATGCAGGAGACCCCAGTTCAATTCCTGGGTTGGAAAGATTCCTTGGAGTTGTGGTCTTCCAGTATTCTTGGGCTTCGCTAATGGCTCAGACTGTAAAGAATCTGTCTGCAATGTGGGAGACCTGGGTTGATCCCTGGATTGGGAAGATCCCCTTGAGGAGGGCATAGCAACCCACTCCAGTATTTTTGCCTGAAAAATCCCCATGGACAGCAGAAGCTGGTGGTCTACAGTCCATGGGGTCAAAAAGAGTCAGACACGACTGAGTGACTAAGCACACAGCAGACAACCTAAATGTCCATTCCCAGACGAATAGAAAAATAAGATAAGATAAACAATAGAATGTTACTTAGCCATATAAAATAATAAAACACTACCATTTGCAGTGACATGGATGAGTCTAGAGATTATCATACTAAGTGAAGTAAGGCAGAAAGAGAAAGAAAAACATCATATAATATCACTTATATCTGGGAATCTTAAAGAAAATGATACAAATGAACCTATTTACAAAACAGACTCACAAGCATTGTGACATGTCTTATGGTTACCAAAAGGGAGAGTGAAGAAGGGGATAAATTGGGAATTCAAAATTAACAGATACACACTACTATATATAAAACAGATATACAACAAGGACCTACTGTATAAAACAGGGAACTATATTCAGTATCTTGGAATAATCTGTAATGGAAAAGAATCTTAAAAAGTTCTGATTCACATATACATATATCAGTTTGAACCACTTTGAATATACACCTGAAACATTACAAATCAACTATACTTCAATTTTGGAAAACTGAAAATATAAACTGGCCAAGGTATATTTCTTTGTTTTTTGCTTATTTTTAATGTTGTTTTGTCTAGCTACCTGCAATTACTAAACATTATTCTAAAGTTATGAACATAGGTAGCAGGTAAATTTTCACTTTTAGGTGGGTTTATAGATATTGGTCATTTTATAGAATTGATATGGATCTTCATGGTGTCTTCAGAAGGAGCTGGAAAATGTTGAATCAGACATGTTTGGCTTGATACTACAAAAATTAAAACACAATGCTTCTTTAAAAGTAGATTGCATATCAACTAATTCTTATTAAATTAATCACCTCTTAATTGTTTGAATAAATTATTTTTATTAATTCTTATTATAATAATGCTTATAAAGATTATGATTATACCTGATATTGGTACATTTTCTATATATTAGATAAGTACCACTTAACTGAATTGTTAATTCATTAATTCCATTATATCATTGTTATCAATAATTAAGTTACTTGCAATTTAAATATATCACATTAAGATTGTTTTATTATGTTATCTTATTTTTTCAGTGTGCATCCTTAACTTGGTTATTCCTCACTGTGTTTCTAATTTCTTTTTATCTCTTTTTATTAGTTTGTTGGGTTCCTTAGCATTTGCAAACTTTTGCATCTGGGCATAATTGTCTGTCATGATTAAAACGTTGTTTATTCTTTTTGTAGCAAGTTTTGTAGACCTAGGCCTATAGAATATTTTGTGGATTCTCAGAGCAAAATTTTAAACTTCAATGTTTTTAAAAATAGCTATTGAATTACTTACAAAAAAGGAGTTGTTTATTTCTAATGGGAATATGTTTCTGATTTACACTTTTCAGAGTGTAACAAAGCATCATGGATACTTAAGATACTGCTTTAACTGATGTTCATATTTTTACCTCCCTATTGTCTGACTAACTTACTGAACTGTGCAGGTGAATATGAAGATCTTTCCTGCTCTGGAGTTTGGTACATTGGCACAAAACCTTGTTGTTCACTCATTAAGTCATGTCCAACTCTTTGCCAAACTGTGGATCTCAGCATGCAAGCCTGCCTGTCCTTCACTATCTCCTGGAGTTTTTTCAAATTCATGTTCATTAGTTGGTGATGCCATCCAACCATCTCTGCCTCTGTTGCCTCCTTCTCCTCCTGCCCTCCGTCTTTCCCAGCATCAGAGTCTTTTCCAATGAGTCAGTTTTTCGCATCAGGTGGCCAAAGTATTGGAGCTTCAGCGTTAGTCCTAATGAATATTCGGGGTTGATTTCCTTTAGGATTGACTCATTTGATCTCCTTGCTGTCCAAGGGACTCTCAAAATTCTTATCCAGCACCACAATTTGAAAGCATCAGTTCACTGCTCAGCCTTCTTTATGGTCCAGCTCTCACATCCATACATGATTACTGGAAAAACCATAGCTTTAACTATATAGACCTTTGTTGACAAAGTGACATCTCTGTTTTAATACACTGTCTAGGTTTGTCATAACTTTTCTTCCAAGGAGCAAGTGTCTTTTATTTTACTTCATGGCTGCAGTCACCATCTATAGTGATTTTGGACCCCACAAAAGTAAGATCTGTCACTGTTTCCACTTTTTCCCCATCTATTTGCCATGAAGTGATGGGACTGGATGCCATGATCTTCATTTTTGAATGCTGAATTTTAAGCCAGCCTTTTCACTCTCTTCTTTCACCTCAGCAAGAGGTTTTTTAGTTCCTCTTTGCTTTCTGCCATTAGAGTGGTATTATCTGCATATCTGAAGTTGATATTTCTCCCAGAAATCTTGATTCTTTTTTGGTGCACTTATCTTTTCCTATGAGATCTCCAAAATCGCAACTAGCTGTTGAACAAACATTCCCCTACTATATATGATTTTGTATTGAAGAATACATTTCTCAGACTTTTGCTCAACATGTTTGTGAAATACATCTTTGTGCTCAGCAGTACTTTGCTCATTTTCATTGCTCTATAGTATCCTATTATCCACTTAAATTATTCACCTTTTCTATTGTAGGTAGACAGTTGAGCTTTTTCTAGATCTTGCCAATTACAAAAAATGTTGCTATATATATCCTTGTACATGTATGCAGGATCAAGTATGTGTGCATATCCATTGGATACATGCCTAAGATAAAATTATTGAGTATTTTAGTATGCACATAATCAAATTAAATTGAAAGGTAAAACATTTTCCCAAAATGTATTAATTTTCACTTCTACTTATGTGAAAAATTTCAAATTGTTCCACCTCCAACCCAATATGTGACATTGTAGGTAATTTTAATATCTGCTTATTTTGTAAGTGTGTAATAGAATCTATTTGAATCATTTGCATTTCTCTGGTTACTCATGAGATTGAAAAAACATATCGTTTTCTTTTATAGAGCAGCAGTTAAATTCTTTGTCCATTTTTGTAATGAGTAGTCTATTCTTTTCTTATTGATTTCTCATCAAACTCAACTGGCCAGTTTCCTATCTCTGAGTGTGTGTTTGTGTGTTCTATGAACTAAAACTGATTTTTACATTTTTAAATGGTTACATTTTAAATGGCTGTATGAGAGCCTGTATAATACTCAAAGATGGAATTTGGTCTCAAAACATGAAATATTTGCTACTTTGCTCTGTAAAAATGTTTGCCATTCTTGAATCCGGAAAATTTAACCCCAAGGTTAAATTTTATTTTTTCCACATAGTTACCCAATTGATCCAGCAATATTTTTTTGAAAGGACTATAATTTCCCTACTGCTTTTCACTATCATGCTGTCAAAAATAAAATCCAGGGTCTATATATGCACAGCTGTGTTTTTGAATTCTCAATTAAGTTCCATAGTTTGATTCTGCTATATCTGTACCAATATCAAACTGTACTAATTAATCCCATTATAATAAATTAAAATATCTAGTAAAATAGATCCTCAACGTTTAGAATTTTCTTCAATTTTTTAGGCTGAATTTGATCCTTCAAAAATTTTAATAGCAAGAATTATGACTAGTTAACAGACTTTTAAAAAATTCTGCTAAAATTTTGATTGGGATCATATTGAATCCATAAATCAGTTTGAGGAAATTGATATTTCTACAATACTGACACATTGAATATAGATACACGATATGTTGCTTATTTATTTATAATTATTGTCTTATCATATTTTATTTTATTTATGTTTCTTATCACATAGTTCATGTTTGATGCCTTTGTAAATGATACATTTTATTAAATGCTTATTTTCTAATTGCTTTCTAATGGAGAATAGAAGTGTGTATACATATTTATTTTATATTCATATATTTATTTTATTAACATATATTTATTTTATACATAGTTGGCCATGCAGCATGTGGGCTCTCAGTTCTCCAGTCAGGTGTCAAAACCCACATCCCCCACACTGGAAGCAGAGGGTTTTAAACACTGGACTGCAAGAGAAGTCAGTAGAAGTTTATTTTTGGATATAGATCTTAGTTTCATCGTTTGCTAAATCCATTTGTCACATTGAATATTTTATGTGTAGATTATTATTTTGACATTTCTACATATGTAAGGTCATTATCTGTGAAAATGAAAATATTAAATCTTTTTTTTAATTTTTTTTTTTTTTTGCTTTTCATTGCACTGATGAGTATCTAAAGTGAAATACTGAATACAAACAGTAGTGTCCTTTCTTATCTGAGTACTAAACTAAGATGCAAAAGCTTTACATTCTTTAATATCAAGTGTTGTTATCGTTCAGTTGCTAAGTTGTATCCAACTCTCTGTGACCCCATGAACTGATTCAGGCTTCTCTGTCTTCCACTATCTCCTGCGGTTTGCTCAAATTCATGTCCATTGAATTGATGATACTATCTAACCATTTCAGCCTCCGGTTCCCCCTTCTCCTTTTGCCTTCAGTCTTTCCCAGCATCAGGTTCTTTTCCAAAGACTCTGCCCTTTGCATCAGATGTTCAAAGTGTTGGAGCCTCGGCTTCAGCAACAGTTCTTAAAATAAATATTCAGGGTCGATTTCCTTCAGAATTGACTGGTTTGATCTCCTTGCAGTCCAAGGAACTCTCAAGAGTCTTTCCCACGGCCACAATTTGAAAGCATCAATTCTTTGGCACTGAGCCTACTTTATGGTCCACCTCTCACATCTGTACATGACTACTGTAAAAACCATAGCTTTGACTAACATCGACCTTTGTTGGTAAAGTGATATGTCTGCTTTTTAACATGCTGTTTAGGTTTCTCATAGCTTTCCTTTCAAGGAGCAAGAATCTTGTAATTTCATGGCTACAGTCAGAGTCTGCAGTGATTTTGGAGCCCAAGAAAAGAACATCTGTCACTGTTTCCACTTTTTACCTTTCTATTTGCCAAGAGGTGATGGGACTATATGCATCTTATCATCTTAGCCCCATCAAGAGGCTATTTAGTTCCTTTTCATTTTCTGCCATTAGAGTGGTATCATCTGCATATCTGAGGTTGTTATTTCTCTCAGCAATCTTGATTTCAGCTTGTAATCCTTCCATCCTGGCATTTAACATGATGTACCCTGCACAGAAGTTAAATAAATAGGGTGACAATATACAGCCTTGTCATACTCTTTTCCCCATTTGGAACCAGTCAGTTTTTCCATGTCTAGTTCTAACTGTTGCTTCTTGAACTGCATACAGGTTTCTCAGGAGACAGATAAGGTGGTCTGGTATTTCCATCTCTTTGAGGATTTTCCATAGTTGTTTGTGATCCACACAATCAAAGGCTTTAGTGTAGTCAATGAAGCAGTAGTAGATATTTTTCTGGAAGTACCTTACTTTCTGTGTGATCCAACAAATATAGGCGATTTGACCTCTGGTCCTTCTACCTTTTCTAAACTCAGCTTGTACATCTGGAATTTCTGGGTTCATGTGAAGTTGAAGCCTAGCTTGAAGGGTTTTGAGTATAACCCTGCTGGAATGTGAAAAGAGCACAATTGTACAGCAGTTAGAACATTCTTTGACATTGCCCTTGTTTTGGATTGGAATGAAAACTGACCTTTTCCAGTCTCATGGCCACTGCTGAGTTTTCCAAATTTGCTGATATAGTGAGGTCAGCACTTTAACAGTGACATCTTCTAGGACTGTAAAAAATTCAGCTGGAATTCCATCACCTCCACTAGCTTTTTTATTAGCAATGCTTCCTAAGGCCCACTTACCTTCACACTCCAGGATGTTGAGCTCTAGATGAACCAGTTACTTTATTTTTTGTAGATGACCTCTATTAAACTTAGGATATTCCCTTCATTAATTCTTACAAGGTTTGAATGATCAGTAAAAATTGAGTTTAGTTTTTTTTTTTTTCTAATTCATCAAACACTCTAGACTTTACTCATCACCATGTTTTTGTAGCTTTTAGAAATTAGAAGGAGAGATGGTACAGAAGCATAGTAATAATATAACAGCATTATTGAATCTCATCAGCAGCTTCTGATTTACCCAAATTATATCACACACTTAAGGGATCATGCTGTTAACAGCAATGGCACTGAGTCAATATTGACCATTGCAGCCCAGGAAATACTTTAGATCTGCAGTTAAAGAGATCTGCAGTTATGTAGCCCACCAGGCTTCTCTGTCCATGGAACTCTCCAGGCAAGAATATTGGAGTGGATAGTCATTCCCTTCTCCAAGGGACTTTCCTGACCTGGGGATTGAACCTGGATCTCCTGCATTGCAGACAGATTCTTTACCTTATGAGCCAGCAGGGAAGCCCCAACTAAATATATACATAGCCCCATAAAGGTATGTTGCTTGTTTCTGTTTTCTCTGCTATAGTACCTAATCAAAAATAGATGAATCAATAGACAATCTCAGTCAGTACATACCAGATTCATCAGGACCCTCATTCCATTTTTATCCAACACAAGTTTTAATTTTAAAAGGAAATATAGTTGATTTAAAATCATGTGTTAGTTTTAGGCGTAAAGCAAACTGATTCAGACACACACACACACACACACACACATATATATATATATTCAGATTCTTTTCCATTATAGGTTTTTACTAGATATTGAATATAGCTCCCCATGGTATACGGCAAATCTCTGTTGCCTATCTATTTTCTACATAGTAGTTCAGTTCAGTTCAGTTCAGTCACTCACCATGTCCGACTCTTAGCGACACCATGGACTACAGCACTTCAGGCTTCCCTGTCCATCACGAATTCCTGGGGCTTGCTCAAACCCATGTCCATAGAGTCAGTGATGCCTTCCAAGCATCTCATTCTCTTGTCCTCTTCCCCTGCCTTCAGTCTTTCCCAGCATCAGGGTCTTTTCCAAGGAGTCAGCTCTTTGCATCAGGTGGCCAAAGTATTGGAGTTTCAGCTTCAGCATCAGCCCTTCCAATGACTATTCAGGACATATTTTCTTTAGGATTGACTGATTTGCTCTCCTTGCAGTACAAGGGACTCTCAAAAGTCCTCTCCAATACCACAATTTAAAAGAATAAATTCTTCAGCACTTAACTTTCTTTATACTCCAACTCTCACATCCATTCATGACTACTGGAAAAAACATAGCTTTGACTAGATAGACATTTGTTGGCAATGTAATGTCTCTGCTTTTTAATATGCTGTCTAGGTTGGTCATAGCTTTTCTTCCAAGGAGTAAGCATCTTTTAATTTCATGGTAGCAGTCACCATCTTCAGTGATTTTGGAGCCCCCAAAAATAAAGTCTCTTACTGTTTTCATTGTTTCCCAATCTATTTGCCTTGAACTGATGGGACTGGATTCCATGAACTTTGCTTTTTGAATGTTGAGTTTTAAGCCAACTTGTATATAGTAGTGTGTAACTGTTAATGCTGGGTTGGATGAAGCATAAGCTGGAATCAAGATTTCCAGGATAAATATCAATAACATCAGATATGCAGATGACACCATCCTTATGGCAGAAAGTGAAGAGGAACTAAAGAGACTCTAGATGAAAGTAAAGAGAGTGAAAAAGCTGGCTTAAAACTCAACATGCAGAAAACTAGGAACATCACATCTGGTTCCACCACTTCATGGAAAATGGATGGGGACACAAGGGAAACAGTGACAGACTGTATTTTTCTGGGCTACAAAAATCACTGCAGATAGTGACTGAGGCCGTGAAATTAAAACATGTTTTCTCCTTGAAAGAAAAGCTACGACCAACCCAGACAGCATATTAAAAAGAAGAGACATGACTTTGCCAACAAAGATCTGTCTAGCCAAAGCTATGGTTTTTCCAGTAGTCATGTATAGATGTGAGAGTTGAACCATAAAGAAAGTGGAGTGCTAAAGAATTGATGCCTTTGAGCTATGGAGTTAGAGAAGACTCTCAAGAGTCCCTTGGACTGCAAGGAGATAAAAGCAATCCATCCTAAAGGAAATCAGTTCTGAATATTCATTGGAAGGACTGATGCTAAACTCCAATACTTTAGCCACCTGATGTGAAGAACTGACTCCCTGGAAAGTACCTTGACTCTGGGAAAGATTGAAGGCAGGAGGAGAAGGGGATGACAGAGGATGAGATGGTTGGATATCATCACCAACTCAAAGGACATGAATTTGAGCAAGCTCTGGGAGTTGGTGATGGACAGGGAAGCCTGGCGTGCTGCAGTCCATGGGGTACCAAGGAGTCGGACACAACTAGGTGACTGAATTAACTAACTAAATTTATCTCTCACCCCTCCCTCTGCCCTTTGTTAACCATAAGGTTATTTTCTATGTCTGAGTCTGTTTCTGCTTTATATTTAGATTCATTTGTAATATTTTTTAGATTCCATATGTAAGTAATAACACATAATATTTGTATTTCTCTGCTTGACTTACTTGATTTAGTGTCTAGGGTCAAGGGTCATCCATTTGGCTGTAAATGTCAATCTTTCATTGTTTTTTATGACTAATAATCCATTTTATATATAAATATATTTATATATAAAGTAGATTACATCTTCTTAAACCAATCATCTGTTGATAAGTACTTGGGTTGTTTCCCTGTCTTGGTTATTGTAAATATTGCTGTTATGAATAATAGGGTGCATGTATCTTTACAAAGATGTTATTTCTTTTCTCAGTTTGTGTTTAGGATTGCTTACATGACTTTTAAATGCAATCCACAGTGAGTCTATTAGGTATTTTTTCTTATAATTTTTTTATTTGACCTAATTTTTTGAGATATACTTGGCAAAAATTGCTTCCTATTTTTAACTGTTTTAATTCAGCTATATGTGTAATGTTGCAACATGTTTTTATTCCTAAGTGTTTATTAGTTCATGTCCTACATACCCTGCCTTCCTTTCTTATGTTGGATTCAATGCTTTTAACCTCAATTTGTGGACTTGTGTATTTGAAAGAGCACACCTGTCTACTCACTTCATCAGTATCAAACACAGAAAAGCCTTAGTAAATTATGTTTGATGATTATATCACTAAGGAGAATAACTTTCTCTACTTTATGTGACTTAGGCTATTGATTGAGTGTGTACATTTGAATATAAATTTATTTGTCCAGTCAGCATTGTTTAAGAAATATCAATCACTAAGACAGAGGTGAATTTACGAGGTTCTTTGACATATTTGATAGGTGTAGTTAAATTGTTCAAAAACATCATTTTTAATTTTATTATTTTTTAGTAGTTCAGCATTTTTGAATATTAATTAGACATATGAAATCAAATAAAATATTGATTGCAAGCTTTTTTCTAAAAGAAAAACCACTGATCACAGCACTATTTTACTTTTGGTTCAAATGAAAGTAGGCTGAACATTCTTAATTTTCCTAAAACTTTTGAAGTCTTGATGTTTATTTAGAAAATTCCAGTATTTTGATCATTTCTGGGAATTGTAGTGTTACTCTACTCTGAACAGATTATAATATACCCTAGATATTATATCCAGTTCTAAATTGTTCAGTTGTAGTGCTACCATAACAAATATTGGGCAGGATTATGTGTTTACTCTGAGGACAGGCAGCATTTTTGGAGGATAAATGAGTGAGTGTAATAGGAAAGAGATAGTGTTCTTGTTTATTCTTTTTACTGGGTTTGAAAGTCAACGTAGAGCCACTCTATTTTAGTTCCAGGTCATCTTCAACAGAAAGGTTTTCTAATCGTATTTTCTAGCAGTGATATAGGCTGTCTTGGATGTGTGATGTGTAAACACAAAATATTACTCAGTAGAATAACTAACCCAAAACAGTCTTCTATTCAGACTGTATTTCTTCTTCAGTTGCTAGTACTATACCCCAAAACCAACCTGCACAGTAAAAGGAAGAGAATTATTGAGGTTCCTGGCTTTGCATCCTCATTACAATCAGTTCCATTACACTCTAATTGCTTTACATATAAGGATTCCACATAACACTTAGCATGAACAAAAAGGATTTTGATGCTTTTTTAAAAATTCAGTTTGAATTGTCTCCTGGTTGGTAACCAGTTGAAAGAATCCTTCTTGGTTTTACTTGCAGATGTTTTAAGTGGACTGTGTTGATAAGGGTCATTACAATTAGAATCATGAATACATGCTTAGCAAGGAGTTTTTTTGGAGACTGACTCAATGAGGGATGGCACTGAGATGCCAGAGTAGGAAAAACCATTCATTCAGTAAATAGTTTGTTGATACCTGCCAGGCATCAGAACTGTACTGGGTGCTAAAGGCATTAACCAATAAAGGAGACAAAGCTCCTGCCTTCTTGGATGTTATATTCTGTTAAGTGTGGGGAACAGACCTATAATAAACAAATAAACAGACATAAAGAAATCGAACCCAATTTCTTGCATTCTCTCATACCTAGAAATGCACTAAAATTATTAACAGAGACATCTGTTCCTCATAATTAGCAGCAACCTTCTCCTAATATACAAGATGATTGCACATACCCACTTTGCCAAAATCATATACACACTGACCCCTCCCTTACCTCTTTGGAGCAGTCCTTCAGCAATATCTAAAAGGCTGTCTCCTGGACTATAGTCCTCAGTAAGTCTCCAAATAAAACTGAAACTCACAGTTCTGTCATTGTGCTATTTTTTCTTTTTTCTTTTTTTTTAATTGAGGATAATTGCTTTACAGAATTTTGTTGTTTTCTGTCAAACCTCAACATGAATCAGCCATAGGTATACATATATACCCTTCTGTTTGAACTGCCTTCCATCTCCCTCCCTATCCACCCTTCTAGGTTGATACAGAGCCCCTGTTTGGGTTTCCTGAGCCATACAGCAAATTCCCATTGGCTATCTATTTTACATATGGTACGTAAGTTTTCATGTTACTCATTCCACACAGCTCACCCTCTCATCCCCTCTCCCCATGTCCATAAGTCTATTCTCTATGCCTGTTTCTCTACTCACTTCAGTTCAGTTCAGTTCAATCACTCAATCATGTCCAACTCTTTGCGACCTCATGAATCACAGCATGCCAGGCCTCCCTGTCCATCACTGTCTCCTGGAGTTCACTCAAACTCATGTCCATTGAGTTGGTGATGCATTCCAGCCATCTAATCCTCTGTCGTCCCCTTCTCCTCCTGCCCCGAATCCCTCCCAGCATCAGAGTCTTTTCCAATGAGTCAACTCTTCTCATGAGGTGGCCAAAGTATTGGAGTTTCATTTTCAGCATCAGTCCTTCCAATGAACACCCAGGACTGATCTCCTTTAGGATGGACTGGTTGGATCTCCTTGCAGTTCAAGGGACTCTCAAGAGTCTTCTCCAACCACAGTTCAAAAGCATCAATTCTTCAGTGCTCACCTTTCTTCACAGTCCAACTCTCACATCCATACATGACCACTGGAAAAACCATAGCCTTGACTAGACGGATCTTTGTTGGCAAAGTAATGTGTCTGCTTTTCAATATGCTGTCTATGTTGGTCATAACTTTCCTTCCAAGGAGTAAGCGTCTTTTACTTTCATGGCTGCAATTACCATCTGCCATGATTTTGGAGCCCCCAAAAATAAATTCTGACACTGTTTCCATTGTTTCCCCATCTATTTGCCATGAAGTGATGGGACCAGATGCCATGATCTTCATTTTCTGAATATTGAGCTTTAAGCCAACTTTTTCACTCTCCTCTTTCACTTTCATCAAGAAGCTTTTTAGTTCCTCTTCACTTTCTGCCATAAGGGTGGTGTCATCTGCATATCTGAGGTTATTGATATTCCTCCAGCAATCTTGATTCCAGCTTGTGCTTCTTCCAGCCCAGCGTTTCTCGTGATGTACTCTGCATATAAGCTAAATAAGCAGGGTGACAATATACAGCCTTGACGTACTCCTTTTCTATTTGGAACCAGTCTGTTGTTCCATGTCCAGTTCTAACTGTTGCTTCCTGAACTGCAATAGGTTTCTTAAGAGGTAGGTCAGGTGGTCTGGTATTCCTATCTCTTTCAGAATTTTCCAGAGTTTATTATGATCCACAGAGTCAAAGGCTTTGGCTGCCCTGTAAATAAATTCTTCAGTATCATTTTTCTAAATTCTGCATATATGCATTAGAATATGATATTTATCTTTCTCTTTCTGACTTACTTCACTCTGTATAATATGTTCTAAGTTTATCCGCCTCTTTAGCACTGACTCACATGTGTTCCTTTTAATGGTTGAGTAATATTCCATTGTGTATATGTACTACCACTTCTTTATCCATTCATCTGTCCATGGATATCTAGGTCGCGTCCATGTTCCAGCTATTGTAAATAGTGCTGCAATAAACAGTGGGATACATGTGTCTCTTTCAATTTTGGTTTCCTCAGGGTATATGCCTAGGAGTGGGATTGCTGGGTCATATGGTGGTTTTATTCCTAGTTTTTTAAGGAATCTCCATACCATCTTCCATAGTGGCTGTATCAATTTACATTCTCACCAATGGTGCAAGAGTGTTTCCTTTTCTCCACACCTTCTCCAGCATTTATTGTTTGTAGACTTTTTGATGATGGTCATTCTGACTGGTGTGAGGTGATATCTCATTGTAGTTTTGATCTGCATTTCTCTAATAATGAGCAATATTGAGCATCTTTTCATGTGTTTGTTAGCCATCTGTATGTCTTCTTTGGAAAAATGTCTGTTTAGGTCATTTTCCCACTTTTTGATTGGGTTGTTTGTTTTTCTGGTATTGAGTTGTATGAGCTGCTTGTATTGGAAATTAATCCTTTGTCAGTTACTTCATTTGTTATTATTTTATCCCATTCTGAGGGCTGTCTTTTCACCTTGCTTATAGTTTCCTTTGCTGTGCAAAAGCTTTAAGTTTAATCAGGTCCCACTTGTTTGCTTTTGTTTTTATTTCCATTACTTTAGGAGGTGGGTCATAAAGGATCTTCCTTTGATTTATGTCATCAAGTGTTCTGCCTATGTTTTCCTCTAAGAGTTTTATAGTTTCTGGTCTTACATTTGGGTCTTTAATCCATTTTGGGTTTATCTTTGTATTTAGTGCTATGAAGTAATCTAATTTCATTCATTTACATGTAGCTGTCCAGTTTTCCCAGCACCATTTATTGAAGAGGCTGTCTTTGCCCCATTGTATATTCTTGCCTCCTTTGTCAAAAATAAGGTACCCAGAGGTGTATGGGTTTATTTCTGGACTTTCTATCTTGTTTCATTAGTCTATATTTCTGTTTTGTTCCAGTACCATACTGTCTTGATGATTGTAGCTTTGTAGTGTAACCTGAAGTCAGGAAGGTTGATTCCTCCAGCTCCATTATTATTTCTCAAGACTGCTTTGGCTATTTGGGGTCTTTTGTATTATATACTAACAATGAAAAATCAGAAAGAGAAATTGAAGAATCAATCCTATTCACCACTGCAACAAAAAGATTTAAATATCTAGCAATAAACTTACCTAAGAAGACAAAAGAACTATACACAGAAAATTATAAGACATAAACAGATGGAGACATATTCTATGTTCCTGGATAGAAAAAATCAATATTGTGAAAATGACTATACTACCAAATGCAATCTACAGATTCAATATGATCTGTATCAAGTTACCAATGGTATTTTTCATTGTGCTTTTTTTTTGTTTGTTGTTTATTCATAACTGCAAATATAACACATATGAAAAGCTTTAAAATGGCTGCATTCTTAATTCATTTGGATAAATTCTGGTAAACTTTGATTTTTCAATGGATTATAATTAATCTACATAAAGTAGAAGCTGCCTTATTAAATTTAACATTTTAAAATTTTATATACACTAATATTTCAAACAAACCACATTATAAGACACAAGCTTGTTGGTATTCCTATTATTCTTTACAAGAACACTAAAAAATATTGCTGAATACAATAAGCAATGAAGATATTATGTACACACTACCTAAAACACAAGTTAGCACACACAAAAATCAGTTAACACAATCAAACTGATTAGAACAAATTCTGGCAATCTTTTGTGTTAGTTTTATTAGTCTATTTAATCACAACATCCAATCTATTACATAGAGCAAATTTCTATTTATATGACAATCATATAAATATGTACCTTGGTAATATCTGAATCAAAAATAAGGTGCAACTCAATGTTAATAGTTTAAAAAATAATTTTGGAGAATTACTATTTTGGGGTAAAAACAAAATTTCTTCTACTATTCTAGGTTCTTCTGACTGACCTAAGAATTAAATTGACACAATACAGTGTTTGACCAAGAGTTTTATTTTCATTTTTAGAGTCAGAGGATTTGTTAACAAAAGAAACCACTCTTACACACAAAAGCTATTTCAATTTTTAATAGAATATTATTTATTTAAATTAATTTCAATATACACTCACTCAGTTCAGTTCAGTCGCTCAGTCGTGTCCGACTCATTGCAACCCCATGAATTGCAGCACGCCAGGCCTCCCTGTCCATCACAAACTCCCAGAGTTCACTCAGACTCGTGTCCATCGAGTCAGTGATGCCATCCAGCCATCTCATCCTCTGTCGTCCCCTTCTCCTCCTGCCCCCAATCCCTCCCAGCATCAGAGTCTTTTCCAATGAGTCAGCTCTTCGCATGAGGTGGCGAAAGTACTGGAGTTTCAGCTTCAGCATCATTCCTTCCAAAGAAATCCCAGGGCTGATCTCCTTCAGAATGGACTGGTTGGATCTCCTTGCAGTCCAAGGGACTCTCAAGAGTCTTCTCCAACACCACAGTTCAAAAACATCAATTCTTCAGCACTCAGCCTTCTTCACAGTCCAACTCTCACATCCATACATGACCACTGGAAAAACCATAGCCTTGACTAGACGGACCTATGTTGGCAAAGTAATGTGTCTGCTTTTCAATATGCTGTCTATGTTGGTCATAACTTTCCTTACAAGGAGTAAGCATCTTTTAATTTCATGGCTGCAATCACCATCTGCAGTGATGTTGGAGCCCCCAAAAATAAAGTCTGATACTGTTTCCACTGTTTCCCCATATATTTCCCATGAAGTCATGGGACCAGATGCCATGATCTTCGTTTTCTGAATGTTAGAAGAAAATAAATAGAAACAATAAGGTAAAAGTGCACATATCACAAAGTAACAGCACTGTGCTGTGCTTAGTTGCTCAGTTGTGTCCAACTCTTTGCAATCCCATGGACTGTAACCTGCCAGGCTATTCTGTCAATGGGGATTCTCCAGGCAAGAATACTGAATTGGGTTGCCATGTCCTCCTCCAGGGCATCTTCCCAACCCAGGAATCAAACACAGGTCTCCCACATTGCAGATTCTTTACCATCTGAGCTCCAGTGAAGCCCAAGTAGCACACATACTACACCAAATTGAGCCAACATTTACATCCAGACTTGAACAGTTGAGAAGTCCTGAATGACAGCAGTCTAAAGTTCCAGTAGGGAAAGGTCCTAGGCAATGAGACTTCGAATTGCAGTTTGAGAGGCGGAGGCAGGGGGGGGGTCCCACTTATAATCCCATGTTGCAGACTGATAGCAACATCAGTTTGCACACAAAAATGCAACTCTGGTTTTTTTTTTAATTTTTACAAAGCAATTTTTTCATCTTGTGAGTCACAATATTCCTTAGACCCTGAGGAAGATTGGCAAGGTTCCCAGGGGCTTAAGAAATTCCAAGACCCACTCCCTAAAACGCTGCTTGACTTGCTGGTAACAATTGATGGCAGGCAGGCACATAGTCCAGGGAGGTGAGGCTTCCCTTACTTCTGAAGCCTGAACAAGACTAGATCCATTTAAATTTCCCTAACAGATTAACAGGAGAAAATCAAATGAAGTTTAATAACATGAATACATGATAGACTAACTCACCAAAATGCTGAAACCTCACTTTAAATACTGTCTTCAGATAAAGACAAAAGGGTGCTGGGAGTAGTTCATGCACAGACAAAGGGACACAGAGAGGAATTTTAACAAACATTGCTAGGTTCCTCCCTGTCTCCATGCCTAGTTAACACTGTAGTTATCTCTGATGATAGCTTCCTTCCTGGAACAGGTCCTCTATCTACATCCTTCTAGGCAGTTGGGGAGAGGTCAAAGTTTCTTCCTAGCCTCTTGGGACCTAAAAACAATCACCCTAAATTAACCCTCAGGCCAAAGAATGACATTTTGGGATAGCAAATTCTTTCCTTTTATACTGTTTGCTTGTAGTCTTTCTATTTTAAAAAATATTTGGAGAGGCAGATCAACCTATACTTTAAAATATCAAATACATTTATGTAATTTACACTGTGACAGGGACCTTTCTGAGTATTTTATATTTATTATATCATTTTAATCCACATAACAATATTTTGATTATAGAATCTTATTGTTATCAATATTATATACCTCTATCCAGTGAGGAAAATAGAAACCACACAAGTGTTTCAGCCAATAGATAAGGTTTAATAAGAAGAATTTGTTAAACAGATATTGGAGAACTGAACAAGCAGCTATGCAAACCAGAAATAATGAGTATAAGAAGCAGCTATTATTTCTAAATCTGGGAGAACTCAGGAAAGAGTTGGCATTGACAGACTCTAGAGCTTGGAAAAGAAGCCCTGCAGAGTTGGAGGAATTCTAAACTTTCAAAATTAGAAATCTCATATTAGCTAATTTACATAGTTTGTGGCATATTGATCCAAAGTCATTTGCATCCCTAAGCTTTAAATATACCAGAAAGCTTAGAGACTAACATGCAGAATATGTCTCTCTCAAATCCTAAAATTGGGGATAGATAATATTCAGATGTAATATTTCTCAAGAAGAAAACTAATGCGTGAGTAAAGTTCAATGAATAATCTTCCTTGATATGATTTTTTCTTTTTTCTCAGAAATAATAACATAATAAATTGGTATTTATTATTTCTATGAAGAATTTTATTATGTATAAAAACCATATGTTGCATAAACAATATATGGCTTTATATATGAATATGTAATAATACATGTATATTCATAATTGCCTGATTATACTATACATATTTATAATAGAAATATCTCTCAACAGTACCCCCACATTTCAAACTTGACTTCAATCTTTACTATGTACTTTAACATATTTTTTTTCCCCTAGCATTTCTTGTAGCATGGTGCTATTTTCGGTGTTGATTAGATTCAGGTTTAATTCTTCTGGAAAATACTGCGTAAGTGATGCAATATACCTTTATTACTTCTCACCATGAAGCAATGTCTGGCCATCTTATTTTCAATGATGTTAGCATTTATGAATGGGTTAAGGTGTTGCCATTTTCTCAGACCATTATAATGTTCTCCATTAACCTTTCAACAAGTGCTCTTTTACAGTCATTGTTGATGGTGGTCTGAATTTTGGTAGCCTCCTGCTCTCTGGCAGGCTTATATTTATATTTCCTGACCCAGATTTGTAACCAACCATTTTTCCCCCCAAGGAGTCTCCATTCCTTTTAATGGAAAGTTCTATTTAGAGATCACATCCTTGGTGGTGTTGTTCCTTATTGTGACTAAATAATTAATTGATTCTCATGATTTTCAGTTACAGAAATAGGTAAAATAAATGATGTTTGTCAGGAAAATGCATCATGACTTCATACTGGCATTTCCTACTCAGATTAAAGACTGCATAGCTTGTGATGTATTTTTTAACAATTCATTTTCTTATACACATCCATAGCATATGTGTACACATAATACACGGTAATTTTTCAGTAATAGCAATATTATTACTAAGAACACAGCTACTCAATACAGTTTAAGGTTTTTCCATCTTTCTCTTAAGATATATCTTAGTTTTACAACCAAAATACTATGTTTTAACATCATCAGAATAATTGTTCTTTGGAAGGAATGATGCTAAAGCTGAAACTCCAGTACTTTGGCCACCTCATGCAAAGAGTTGATTCATTGGAAAAAACCCTGATGCTGGGAGGGATTGGGGGCAGGATGAGAAGGGGACAACAGAGGATGAGATGGCTGGATGGCATCACTGACTCGATGGACGTGAGTCTCAGTGAACTCTGGGAGTTGGTGATGGACAGGGAGGCCTGGCGTGCTGCGATTCATGGGGTAGCAAAGAGTCGGATACGACTGAGCAACTGATCTGATCTGATGCCACAGTGTGAAATACAATTGTTTTGTTTTCATTTTGAATATTACTATCTTTATAACTATGTAAAACTACCATGATTTAGAATAAAACCTATATAACTATTACATTAAAAAAGATCCTCTTTTGTTTATCCCTGCTTCTACGTGTAAGCATTTGGGATAGTTTGGTTTATGTCTTCACTGTACTTTTCAAACAACATAAATTTATATATATATATATATATATTTGTATAAAATTTTTTATACTTGAGTTCATGTTTTTGAAATATATTGTTTTGCTTTTTTGGACAATATATCCTGGAAATAGTGTATAGCAGTACACAGTGATCTTTTTTCCTTTTGGCAGCTACATAAAAATATATTCAACTTTTTCCTTTAGGTGTATGGGTTTTTTTTTTTTCCCCCAAGAGTTTTATCATTACCAGTAGAGTTGCAGAGAATATTTTTGTTCATTAATCTTTTCATAGTTGTCCCAGAGTAATTTGGGAGTAGATTGCTAGAAGTCAGATTTCTTGATCAAAGGGTAGAGTCTTAGATAACTCTGCTAGAAAATGCCAAACTCTTCTCCAAAGGAATTGTTACATTTTGCATATTTACCAGACATACATCAGGTTACTATTAATCCACAACCTTATATATAGTATATATTTCCAGTTTCAAATTTTTAGCAAGCTGCTAAATAAGAAATTTCAGCTAATGGTAATGTTAATTGCTTTGCCTTAGTTTAAATGAAGCTGAACATTTTCTCATATTTGTTTATACATCATTTGTGTTTCTTTTTCTTTGACTTGTTTGTTCATATCTTCCTCTGGAGCTTAATTGGGTTGTTGCTTTTCTCAATTTTTAGAAAATTTATTAAGCACAGTCAGAAAAATATAGTTTGGGCACAATCAGAAAAATATAAAGTCCACTAGATGGTCCACAAAAGGAGTTAATGTATAAGGAGATAGTTTGTCATTCATATAGAACAAAAAGTCTATATTGAGGCAATACAATGGGGAAAGCTTAGGATTATCAGAACAGAGCGGGTTAGGGGAAAATCAGGTCTCTGTTGATAATTCAGGCGCTCAGAAGAGGAAATCGGTTGGTCTGTTGACACAGTGCTGTCCACATTCTGGTAATTCTGAGGCTGTCCGGTGAGACTGATTCTGGAAATGCTTGGTGAAATAATTTAACTGAACCCAATACCCTGTGTGTCTCAGACAGTGAAGAATCTGTCAGCAGTGCAGGAGACCCAGAGTCAGGAAACAAATATGAGACCTGGAATCTTCCCTGAGTTAGGAAGATTCCCTGGAGAAGGGAATGGCAACTCACTTCAGTATTCTTACCTGGAGAGTTCAATGGATAGAGGAACCTGATGGGCTACAGTCCATGGGTTTGCAAAGAGTCAGACACGGCTGAGCAACTAACACTACAAATCTCTCCTACTGGGGCAAGCTCACACACACACACACACACACACACACACACACACACAAACTAGTAAATATGAAGGACCAAGTTCTTTCTTCTCTCTCCTGTTTTCTAGTGTCTACTTGGTTCTCTATTAGTACAACTTACAAGAAACATGTTCGGCAAAGGTATATATATAGTTTGCAGATTGTGAATTTCAGGCTAAAGAGCATAGTCAAAAGGTAATTAAGTAAATAGGCCTCCAAAGTCAGGCAGATTTATATTAATCTGGATAGGTGTTCAACTGTGTTTAATGTTATCACAGCTGTAAGTACCAGAGATTTTAATTGTTCTCTGTGGTCCTTGTTTGTGTCTCCTCTGTTGGTTTTATGGATTCCTTTTACTGCTCTGCAAAGAAAGTCTGTACCTTGTATATCATTCAGCTTTAGTTCACAGTTTCTATGCTGGAGATTTGCTGGCAGAGTGGCAATTTATGTGGAGTAGGGATGGAAGTGTCTTATACCCTGATGAAGTCAGAAGTTAATGGACTGTGTCTCTGAGGTGTGTCTTCACAAGTATTTCTGTCCCTTTTCCTAAAGTATAGCTTTTTCCCAGTTTCCACTCTCTTCCTTAAGATGTTACACTCTAGATTATGTAATCAGAGCACCTGTAACATTGAGCTATTTTCATGTTGCTCTCACCTGTCAGTCACTTCAAATCTGAGCTATGTCTAATTCATCCTTACACTCCCTTGAGTTTTACAATATCAGTCAACAAGTACTCAGTAAATATTTTTGAGTTGGTATGTTAAAGAACATATTCTTTATATTATTTCATGGGACTTTTGTGGTGGTCCAGTCGTTAAGATTTCACCTTCCAATGCAGGGAGTGCAGGTATGATCCTTGTTTGGAGAGCCAAGATCCCACATGCCTTGAAGCAAAAAAAAAAAACAAACAAACAAACATAAAACAGAAACAATGTTATAATTATTCAATAAAGACTTTATAAATGATCCACATCAAAAAAAGGAATGCATATTTTAAATGTGTTTCATTATTTGACTTTTAAATTATTCAATCACATTTACCTGAGATTTACTGAATTAATATTTTCATTTTGCTTGTTTCCATTTTGAATTGAATAAAAATACTATGAACATATCATTAATCAGAAAAAAAAAATCTTTTCACTACTGTTGTGGTGGGAGATGTGCCATTTCTTGAAGAAATTTCTCACTCAGCAACTGAAAATGAACTTCGCATGATTATAGGAAAATAACAAAAGAAAGAAAAGCTTGCTTCTCTGCATTAATGATTTGTTGTTGCTGGAAGATTTATTGATGCTTCTAAAAATAACATTCAATCCTTAGACCATTCTATCAAAAATCTGGTAACAGTACATTTTACTCTTTTCAGATATTTTCATTTGAATACAAGTCTGGCGACCCAGTCCAGTACTCTTGCCTGGAAAATCCCATGGGCAGAGGAGCCTGGTGAGCTGCAGTCCATGGGGTCGCTAAGAGTTGGACACGACTGAGCGATTTCATTTTCACTTTTCACTTTCATGTACTGGAGAAGGAAAGGGCAACCCACTCCAGTGTTCTTGCCTGGAGAATCCCAGGGACGGGAGCCTCGTGGGCTGCTGTCTCTGGGGTCACACACAGTCGGACACTACTGAAGCTACTTAGCAGCAGCAGCAGCATAATGTGCTGGAAGAAAACACTCTTTTTATTCTTAACCTTGAAGCAACATGTTTGTAAAATTTTCACTACACCTATTTTGTTATCAAAGCATTTATCTAAGCTAGAATTTAAGGCACTCTCTTGAAATATCATAATGGTTAGAATGCTGCTGCTGCTGCTGTCACTTCAGTCGTGTCTGACTCTGTGCGACCCCAGAGATGGCAGCCCACCAGGCTCCCCCATCCCTGGGATTCTCTAGGCAAGAACACTGGAGTGGGTTGCCTTCCTTCTCCAATGCATAAAAGTGAAAAGTGAAAGTTAAGTCGCTCAATCATTTCCGACTCCTAACGACCCCATGGACTGCAGCCTACCAGGCTCCTCCATCCATGGGATTTTCCAGGCAAGAGTACTGGAGTGGGCTGCCATTGCCTTCTCCAATGGTTAGAATAGTAAAGTCAAATTCCACTACAGATTTGATTGTCTCCAAAGCTTGTTATGCTTTCAGAACAACTTCATGCATCTTTAAAAGAGGATAAAATAAAAAGATTCAAACAAAAAGAAGAAAGAAACAAATTTGTGATCTTAACCTACCTGCAGAGATTATTAAAACCAAATATTCTTTTTCATTTGATAGATCTGAAAGGCAATGCTTTCGGAGGAAAGGAAAGGACATTTTATCTCCTTTTCTAAAATATTAACTCAGTTTCTTTAGATAGATATATTCTTAAGTATTTTATTCTTTCCGTTGCAATGGTGAATGGAATTGTTTCCTTAATTTCTCTTTCTGTTTTCTCATTATTAGTGTATAGGCATGCAAGGGATTTTTGTGTGTTGATTTTATATCCTGCAACTTTACTATAATCATTGATTAGTTCTAGAAATTTTCTGGTGGAGTCTTTAGGGTTTTCTATGTAGAGGATCATGTCATCTGCAAATAGTGAGAGTTTTACTTCTTCCTTTCCAATTTGGATTCCTTTTATTTCTTTTTCTGCTCTGATTGCTGTGGCCAAAACTTCCAAAACTATATTGAACAGTAATGGTGAAAGTGGGCACCCTTGTCTTGTTCCTGACTTTACAGGAAATGCTTTCAATTTTTCACCATTGAGGATAATGTTTGCTGTGGGTTTGTCATATATAGATTTTATTATGTTGAGGTACATTCCTTCTATTCCTGCTTTCTGAAGAGTTTTTATCATAAATGGATGTTGAATTTTGTCAAAGGTTTTCTCTGCATCTATTGAGATAATCATATGGCTTTTATTTTTCAATTTGTTAATGTGATGTATTACATTGATTGATTTGTGGATATTGAAGAATCCTTGCATCCCTGGGATAAAGCCCACTTGATCATGATGTATGATCTTTTTAATGTGTTGTTGGATTCTGATTGCTAGAATTTTGTTAAGGATTTTTGCATCTATGTTCATCAGTGATATTGGCCTGTAGTTTTCTTTTTTTGTGGGATCTTTGTCAGGTTTTGGTATTAGGGTGATGGTGGCCTCATAGAATGAGTTTGGAAGTTCACCTTCCTCTGCAATTTTCTGGAAGAGTTTGAGCAGGATAGGTGTTAGCTCTTCTCTAAATTTTTGGTAGAATTCAGCTGTGAAGCCGTCTGTACCTGGGCTTTTGGTTGCTGGAAGATTTTTGATTACAGTTTCAATTTCCGTGCTTGTGATGGGTCTGTTAAGATTTTCTATTTCTTCCTGGTCCAGTTTTGGAAAGTTGTACTTTTCTAAGAATTTGTCCATTTCTTCCACGTTGTCCATTTTATTGGCATATAATTGTTGATAGTAGTCTCTTATGATCCTTTGTATTTCTGTGTTGTCTGTTGTGATCTCTCCATTTTCATTTCTAATTTTATTGATTTGATTTTTCTCCCTTTGTTTCTTGATGAGTCTGGCTAATGGTTTGTCAATTTTATTTATCCTTTTAAAGTACCAGCTTTTGGCTTTGTTGGTTTTTGCTATGGTCTCTTTTGTTTCTTTTGCATTTATTTCTGCTCTAATTTTTAAGATTTCTTTCATTCTACTAAAGAAACTAAAGACCTATATATAGAAAACTATAAAACACTGGTGAAAGAAATCAAAGAGGACACTAATAGATGGAGAAATATACCATGTTCATGGACTGGAAGAATCAATATAGTGAAAATGAGTATACTACCCAAAGCAATTTATAGATTCAATGCAATCCCTATCAAGCTACCAACGGTATTCTTCACAGAGCTAGAACAAATAATTTCACAATTTGTATGGAAATACAAAAAACCTCAAATAGCCAAAGCGATCTTGAGAAAGAAGAATGGAACTGGAGGAATCAACCTACCTGACTTCAGGCTCTATTACAAAGCCACAGTTATCAAGACAGTATGGTACTGGCACAAAGACAGAAATATTGATCAATAGAACAAAATAGAAAGCCCAGAGATAAATCCACACATATATGGACACCTTATCTTTGACAAAGGAGGCAAGAACATACAATGGATTAAAGACAATCTCTTTAACAAGTGATGCTGGGAAAACTGGTCAACCACTTGTAAAAGAATGAAACTAGAACACTTTCTAACACCATACACAAAAATAAACTCAAAATGGATTAAAGATCTCAACGTAAGACCAGAAACTATAAAACTCCTAGAGGAGAACATAGGCAAAACACTCTCCGACATACATCACAGCAGGATCCTCTATGACACACCTCCCAGAATATTGGAAATAAAAGCAAAAATAAACAAATGGGACCTAATTAAACTTAAAAGCTTCTGCACAACAAAGGAAACTATTAGCAAGGTGAAAAGGCAGCCTTCAGAATGGGAGAAAATAATAGCAAATGAAGCAACTGAGAAACAACTGATCTCAAAAATATAGAAGCAACTTCTACAGCTCAACTCCAGAAAAATAAATGACCCAATCAAAAAATGAGCCAAAGAACTAAATAGACATTTCTCCAAAGAAGACATACAGATGGCTAACAAACACATGAAAAGATGCTCAACATCACTCATTATCAGAGAAATGCAAATCAAAACCACTATGAGGTACCATTTCATGCCAGTCAGAATGGCTGCAATCCACAAGTCTACAAGCAATAAATGCTGGAGAGGGTGTGGAGAAAAGGGAACCCTCTTATACTGTTGGTGGGAATGCAAACTAGTACAGCCACTATGGAGAACAGTGTGGAGATTCCTTAAAAAACTGGAAATAGAACTGCCTTATGATCCAGCAATCCCACTGCTGGGCATACACACTGAGGAAACCAGAAGGGAAAGAGACACGTGTACCCCAATGTTCATCACAGCACTGTTTATAATAGCCGGGACATGGAAGCAACCTAGATGCCCATCAGCAGATGAATGGATAAGCAATCTATGGTATACACAATGGAGTATTACTCAGCCATTAAAAAGAATACATTTGAATCAGTTCTAATGAGATGGATGAAACTGGAGCCTATTATACAGAGTGAAGTAAGCTAGAAAGAAAAACACCAATACAGTATACTAATGCATATATATGGAATTTAGAAAGATGGTAACAATAACCCTGTGTATGAGACAGCAAAAGAGACACTGATGTATAGATCAGTCTTATGGACTCTGTGGGAGAGGGAGAGGGTGGGGAGATTTGGGAGAATGGCATTGAAACATGTATAATATCATGTATGAAACGAGTCGCCAGTC
Organism: Bos taurus; assembly: GCF_002263795.3. Taxonomy (NCBI): domain Eukaryota; kingdom Metazoa; phylum Chordata; class Mammalia; order Artiodactyla; family Bovidae; genus Bos; species Bos taurus. The sequence continues at coordinate 11,276,780 of NC_037355.1, read as the reverse complement.
CAGGTTCGAAGCACGATTTTGGATGCTTGGGGCTCGTGTACTGGGACGACCCAGAGGGATGGTATGGGGAGGGAGGAGGGAGGAGGGTTCAGGATGGGGAACACGGGTATACCTGTGGCAGATTCATTTCGATATTTGACAAAACTAATACAATATTGTAAAGTTTAAAAATAAAATTAAAAGAACGCAAAAAAATAAAATAAAATAAAATTTTAACTCAATAGTACTTTAAATGCATTTCTATCACTTACAGCTTTGGGATAAAGTGTTTTGTCAGTAGAACCTATTAAAAGAGAAATGGATGATCTCTTGGTGATGTTACAATGAATTAAAGAATAATTTGACTGCTCTTAGTTTACAATAAAAACAAGGATAAGAACGGGTGATCAGAAGTTGCTGTCTCCTTTCTCTGTTCTCCTTCCTTATTGTTTTCTCATCTCCCATGTCTTGGAAATCCAGGGATGCTTTATATGCAGCAGGTCACATAGAGAAACTCCATGTTAGATTCATTTATTACCAGCAGAAATATTTTCCTTCCAGAGAAATATATATACAAAAAAATCTAAGACTGAATTTAAAAAAGAAAATCTTTATATGCATATTGAGAATATTCAGGAAAAGAGTGGAAACACTTGCAAGGAAGGGATTTTTACAGAGCTATGGTTGCTTTTACTTGGCCACTAAAATGCAAAATTAGTGAGTAGTGAGTTTCTCAAATGAGGAGTATTTGAGAACAGAAAATGGCAGAACAGAAAATGGAAAAATGTAAATGAGTTTCCTTTCCCCAATATAAGAGACAGAAGCATCCATAGTGGTGGGGGTACTTATGGTAATATAAAAGAAAGGCAAATTTAAAGTCAGTCTACCAATATTTCAAAATAGATAGTGACAAAAAAATTGACTGTCACCATCATGTTTCAAAAGATTAATAATACACTTCATGAAATATATAAAAGTTATTTCTTGTGCATTAAAATGCATCAGAAACATATAGATATATAATCCATTTTAAGAAAATTTGACATTCCTATGCCTTGAGCTATGTAGGCAAACTCTATCCTGTCCAAAGTTCTATGGCCTAATGTTGAATTATTTTTAATTTTCACTAGTGACAGGAATAGTAATAGCAATATCTAATTTCCTGAGTGCTTACTCTGGCTCAGACAGAGGGATGAGAGACTTAGGCATGATTTTCTGTAATTATCACAAGACCACTTCAAAATATATACTATATATTTTTCACTCTTTAAAAAATTAATCTTTGAAAAGATTCACCTGCAACAGTTCACATAGTTTTTAAAGACAATACCAACCTTGAATCTCATTCCAAAGTCCAGTCTTGTATTTATATTGAATAATGATAATTAACATTTGCTATGATGAACTTAGGCAATTTCAAGGCATTTAACAGCCTTAAAAAGCTAAAGGGTATCAAATTACATATTGTACGGTTTTAGCGTTAAATGAATTGTTCTATATTTCATGTATAACTAAATACTAGTTATTTTTCCAGGCTTAATCATTTTCTGTTTATGATAGAATTTCTAATTTTTACTACTTGTAACTGAATCACTTGATATTGTGTTAATATTTAGGTATATTTTTCTCTTCTTAGCCTATAATGGCAATGACCTTAAGACTCATTATTTTAATCTGCAGATTGCTAAGTAGAGTATCTTACAAAAGCAAATTCTCATTTCTTAATTTAAAACAATGAAGAATGGACTATTAGAGTAGGAAATTACTGGTTAAGTTCAATAGTTCAGTAGTTTCAATGTAACTCTTATTTTAAATGGTTAATTGAATTATCAATGCTAGTGAGAATTACAAAGAATTTGATGTTTTCCTGCATGTGCATTTATAATGATAAACTAAAAACAGAAAGCATTCATTTAAAATTGGATGATGTTTACTTGGTTTAAAGATATTCTTAATGGCAAACATAAAAATACCTTTAAAATATGTAATTCTTATGTATATTTTTCTACCCATAAACATTTAGATTTAATAAGACTGGACACACAAATAAATAAAAATTAAGTTTGTATTGATTAACTTTGACATACTTGAAAATATGTCTGATGTGTTTTACATTTTAATATGAAAGCATGTATTAAAAGGGAAGTATAATATGTATGTTGCACAGCAAAAAATTTAGCGATGCTGAAGACAAATGCAATTTTTGAAAAGGATCTTATAGAGACCGCTGAGAAACCATTTCCTATTAATAATAATTAGGGCCTTAATAACAGTTCCAATGGGCATAAGGATAGTAACATACACATATAATTAGTTTGTTAATTTCTTCTAAAATTCTACCTATATCTTAGAATCTTCTGGGCTTTTTAAATTCAAGCATAATTGATACAATATTATATTAGGCAAGTGTTCAACATTGTGATTCAATATTATATAGACTATATTTCATTTAAAGTTATTACAAAATAATGGCTGTATTTCCCTCTGCTGTGCAATATACCCTTGTTACTTATATATTTAATATATAGTAGTTTGTATCTCTTAATGCTATACCCTTAGCTTGCCTCTCTCTCCTTCCCTCTTAACAATGGTATCCACTAGTTTGTTCTCTATACTGTAGGCCTGTTTCTGTCTTGTTATATCCATTTGCTTTATTTTTTAGTTTCTACATATAAGAGATGACATACTTTTGTCTTTCTTTGTCTGACCTGTTTAATTAACCATAATACTTGCAAAAAAAAAAAAAAGCATAATACTTTCTAGGTTCATCCAATTTTTTGGTATCAGTTCAGTTCAGTTCAGTTCAGTCACTCAGTCATGTCCAACTCTTTGCGATCCCATAAATAGCAGCACAGCAGGCTTCCCTGTCCATCACCATCTCCCGGAGTTCACTCAAACTCACATCCATTGAGTCGGTGATGCCATCCAGCCATCTCATCCTCTGTGGTCCCCTTTTCCTCCTGCCCCCAATCCCTGCCAGCATCAGAGTCTTTTCCAATGAGTCAACTCTTCACATGAGGTGGCCAAAGTATTGGAGTTTCAGCTTTAGCATCATTCCTTCCAAAGAACACCAAGGGTTGATCTCCTTTAGAATGGACTGGGTGGATCTCCTTGCAGTCCAACGGAGTCTCAAGAGTCTTCTCCAACACCACAGTTCAAAAACGTCAATTCTTCAGCGCTCAGCTTTCTTCACAGTCTAACTCTCGCATTCATACATGACTACAGGAAAAACCATGGCCTTGACTAGACAAACCTTTGCTGGCAAAGTAATGTCTATGCTTTTCAATATGCTATCTATGTTGGTCATAACTTTCCTTCCAAGGAGTAAGCGTCTTTTACTTTCATGGCTGCAGTCACCATCTGAAGTGATTTTGGAGCCCCCCAAAATAAAGTCTGACACTGTTTCCATTGTTTCCCCATCTATTTGCCATGAAGTGATAGGACCAGATGCCATGATCTTTGTTTTCTGAATGTTGAGTTTTAAGCCAATGTTTTCACTCTCCTCTTTCTCTTTCATCAAGAGGCTTTTTACTTCCTCTTCACTTTCTGCTATAAGGCTGGTGTCATCTGCATATCTGAGGTTATTGAGATTTCTCCCAGCAGTCTTGATTCCAGCTTGTGCTTCTTCCAGCCCAGTGTTTCTCATGATGTACTCTGCTATAAGTTAAATAAGCAGGGTGACAATATACAGCCTTGATATACTTCTTTTCCTATTTGGAACCAGTCTGTTGTTCTATGTCCAGTTTTAACTGTTGCTTCCTGACCTGCATACAGATTTCTCAAAAGGCAGGTCAGGTGGTCTGGTATTCCCATCTTTCAGAATTTTCCACAGTATATGTGTATATATATATATATATATAATATATTGGTGTGTGTATATATATATATACACACAAACTTATATATACTATATATATATATATATACTATATATATGTACTATATATACCTATTTATAGGTATATATATATACTATATATATATATACACATATATACTATATACTATATATACTATATGCTATATATATATATACACATATATACTATATATACTATATACTATATATATCTATATACTACAAATATATATATACACCACATCTTCTTTATCCATTCATCTGTTGATGAACACTTGGATTGCTTATATTATTGGCTATTGTAAATAACACTGCTATGAGTATTGGAGTGCAGGATCTTATTAACTTTAATACTGAAACAACTATCAAACCTGCATCTTATTTTATAATTAATTCCATAAGGATGGATTCCACACCCTTCATCTATAAGTAAAGGAAATGCTTCCCTTTATTTTAAAATCTAATTTTTTTCCTCTTTATTCTAGACTCAATGAATCTATTTTGGTCCATCTTGTTTTGTTTTGTTTTTTCTCATTTTCCCATAAAATTCTATGTACCTTATTTTTTATAATCCTACCCTCATTTAACTTGCTTTTTGAGCACTTTTAAATTATCCAAATACTATTTTGCATTTAAATTTAATGCTGAAGTGGAATTTATAGCAATTAACATTCAATTGTAAATTTCTCATTCTTTCACAAAGAATTCAAATGTTTAAATATTCTGTCATAATTTATTCTCAACTCTTTCCAAAAGGCAATGAGACACTATTATGATCAATGTATATCTGTATCTATAAATGTAGATATCCCATTCTATATATTATGCTCCTTTTTTTCACTTAATAAAATATCTCAAAGATGGAGATCTTGTATTGTTACTACATATACACATTCTACGATAGGACCAAAGGGAAGGACCTACATAGGAGATAAATAAATTAATATATTTTGAATTGATATAGCTATTTCAAATAATCTTTCTCCCATGATCTTTAATTCCACAACCTTAAATAATATTTTAGATCATTTTGATAAATGGTTGCTGTCAAATCTTTGTAAATCTTGCATAAAAGGTATTAGGAGGCAAGTTGACAGGAGTCCAGAATTTCAAAATTAAGAAATTCTTAAAATTGAAAATTGTTATAGCAATTCATAAGCAATACAATGACTTATTAGAAGCTTTATTCATGTATCTAGTTAGGTGAAGATCCAAGAATCAGAATGTGTTCCTTAAGAATAAATACTCCAAAGCATATTTAATTGTTAGATATTACACTTGGAAATCATGGCCCTATTTTTAATATAATGAATCCTGAATTTAGCTAGAACATTTGTTAGATTCCCCACTGGAAAAATTTAAAATATTGTCTCTCTTACAATATGCTTAGCTAATTTAATAGGCAGTTCCTATGAATGTCTGTAGGATATTAATGAATAGGTCAGTATCAGCATGAGGGCATTTAATAAAGAACTTTGTCTTTGACTTCATTCTATTCAATGGCTTTTATTTTCAATAAATTTCAATATATTATTTTCAATAGATTATTGATTAGATAGTGAAGGTAGGAAACATAGCAGTAAGTGGGCTATGTCTCAGGAAAGAAAAGAACAATGTAAAGGAGAAGAAATTTGCATGAAGGAGATCAGAGATCACAAAGCCCTGATTTATGTGGCTTAGTATCCTTTAACCTTTTCAATTTCAGTATGTTTTAAAGAAATTATTTTGTGGCTTTTTTATTACTTTAATAATAGAGTATTGTGTCATTTAAGTATTATTCAAAAGAAGCCTCTCTATCATAAAAGAGTCCCCATTTGTTTAAAAGTGTAGAGTCATGGATTGTAATGTTGCATCATTCCTGTGGACATTTTCTCCCTAAGTGTAGTGAACACGGTTACACTTATTTTGAAATACAGATATACTCACAGAAATAGCAAAATTGAAGCATTGTTGACTTGGCAATCAGCAGCTGATAATGGATAATATTCCATATGAAGCTCAGAATCCATATTCGCTGAATATTGGCTTAGCCAAAGACCTAGCAATTGCACGTTACACTTCTAGGTTTATATCAAGCAGAAAGCCTTGTACAGTGTACCAAAATATACAGAATCACTCTGCATAACTGCAAAAACTTGAAAACTGTTCTTGTAACTGCAAAATATAACAAAAATGGCAATATATTGTTGTATATTCACATGATGTAATATGATACAGCAAGGAAAATGTAATAACTAAAATTACATTTAACCAATATAGAAGAATATTAGAGATGTAGTAATTCATGAAAGTAAAATGCAGACTACTTCACATAATTAGATGGTTTTATATGATGCTAAAGCGAAAGTAAACAATATTATTGGTAAACACATATTTGTATAGGCAATGAAACTATAAGCCATGGCAATACAAACTATAAAAAATAAGTTTAAAAAAGTAATTCTATTAGGCCTAGAAGAAATAATAGAGCAACTATTTCAACATTTGCAGATCTATAAGTAGAAGTTACTTTCTCATTTAATTCTAAAGGACAGAGCTAACATCAATGAGAAGGGATTATGGGAACTTAAATTTTGATTCAGTACAGTAGAATTTTCTAAAAAGCAAACAGAGCTTTCTGAAGAAGAAACGAACTGTCCATTTAAACCTTGGTTTTTCTGTCTCTGAATGTGTTTAGGCAGCATTGGGATTGCCACTTGTCTGAGACTGTACACAGAAATCTGCATACCATGTTAGAGACTGAATTAGATACTTTCTAAGCATCAGTTGATATCTTTTCAAACGATGAAATTTCAAGAATTTGATTATTTTTAGTGAAAAAACATTCCAGTTGTCAAAATACAGTGCAATCTCAAAACTTTCCTTGCAACATATAAAAATTATGTGAACTATTAATTAAAATTTACCCAAAACCTTTGGAAAATAGTAAAGTAAGGTTAAATATTATACCTCTTTATAAAAATATATAATGACCTTGAAATGGGAATATGTTTTTAAATATTAGAAATAGAATTCACAAAGACATCGAATAAGGCTACTAATAGCAGATGCATAAGGCAAAAGTGGCAAGAGTCTGGCTGCAGTAAAGCTTCTAATCCTTTTCACTGCATGAGTTTTCTCTGCTGTGTTCTCAAGTAATCCCCGTTAACAATCAGATCTGTTTGATAATGAGCACCACCGTTCTAAATGCTAATCTGTCTCCTTCTTTGTCCAGGGCTCCACTTATCTCAGCACGGTGTATCCCTACTCAGCCAGCCCCTGTCGGCCTTCTCCAGATTTTAATCAGGTATTGGCACTTGGCCCTTAGTGATTTGGCTTCAGAGGAACTCTCCATGCAATGCTGGAGAGTTAATTTAACCTTGATCACGTTTATCATAATGTTTTGTTGTTGGCTTGGTTTATCCCCAGGGATAGAGTTGTTACTGATAACTCTATTCACAATCATCAACAGATTATACCACATGAAAAGTACATTTGAAGTGACATTAACCATCTTCTGCAATACCTAAATTTCGTGAAAACTCAAAAAAGATTGCACCATCTACCCTCATATTTGTTATAGCAATATCTGCAAACAAAAATAAGCCTTCTTGATGTCATAGATTATTAATATTAAATGTTGTGATCAATATTTTCCTTCTGTATTTATATTTACTCTTTACACTGTGACAATTCCTTCAGAAGAGTCGTATTTTATTTTAAAGTATATTTTAGGCACATAGTTCAAGGTAAAAAAAAATGTAAATGCTTAGTGTGATTTTTTTCTTTCATTTGTTTCAAAAAAGAAAACAATTTAAAGGAGGATGGCTGAGGTATATATTAGCAATTTAATCCTAATTAGTATTTTTTGCTTGTAAGACCTTGGTTTCCATAGAGAGCTGAGAATTATCCTTTTAGTGACTTTTCTCAAGGCTACACAATTCATTTGAGGAATACCATATGAAGGAGCTTATGTGTGTGTGTGTGTGTGTGTGTGTGTGTGCACTCACTCAGTCATGTCCAACTCTTTGGAACTCTGTCAACTGTAGCCCAACAGCCTCTTCTATTTGTGTGATTTCCCAACCAGGAATACTGGAGTGGATTGTCATTTTCTACTCCAGGGTATCTTCCCAACCAGGAATCTTGCATCTCTGGCAATGGCAGGCATTTTCTTTACCCTTATGTCACCTGGGAATGGTGATTACCTAAACCTCATGTGTTTCAAACTGAAATAATAATCTAATACTGAAAGGTACATCCACATTAGCAGCAATAAATCCATAATGTATCCATGATGTCAGATAACTAATATTAGAATGAACATTAAGTTTTATTTTTTTGTGTTCTAAGGCTTTACACAATTCCTGAAAGACTATTTTAATAATAGTAAACTAAATAAACGTTTTACTCTGTCCGAGAAATAGAAAATACTAGGAATATTTAACAAATCAAACTAAGAAATAATTACTGATAACTCTTATGTATAGTCGTGTCCGACTTATGTATAGTGGGGCTTCCCTGATGGCTCAGATGGTAAATAATCCACTTGCAATGTGGGAAGCCCAGGTTCCATTACTAGGTCAGGAAGGTCCCTGGAGAAGAGAATGGCTACCCACTCCCGTGTTCTTGCCTGGAGAATTTTATGGACAGAGGAGCCTGGCAGGCTACAGTCCAAGTGGTCACAAAGAGTTGGACACAACTGAGACTAACACTTTCATTTTTCACTTTCCCTTTCTTATGTATAATAGTAAATGTGTTGATTAATAAAACGTCCTGTGTGTATGTGTGTGTTTAGTTGCTAAGTCTCGTCTGACTCTTCTGCAGTCCCTTGAACTGTAACCAGCCAGGCTTCTCTGTCCGTGAGATTTCTCAGGCAAGAATATTGGAGTGGGTTGCCATTTCCTTCTCCAGGGGATCTTCCTGACTCAGATCAGAACCCACATCTGCATAGGCAGGTGGATTCTTTACCACTGATCCACCAGGGAAGCCCTGTGTATGTGTGTGTGTGTGTGTGTGTATGTGTGTACTTTTAAGAATTAAATACTTTTTAAATGAAGATATAATTTTCTTATTTACAGTGACAGAGACTGATTATTTTAAAATGTAGTGATCTCCTAAGATTTAAAAACTAAGTAAATAAAACATTATCAGATCATGTTACCTATGATTTTAGACAATATTACATTTTTATTTAAGCCAAAAAGCAGAATTCTAGTTTTAAAAGGATTTTTGTCCAACATTTAAGAATAATAAAATTTTGTTTAAAATTTATTAAAGTTTTTGCTACAATGATTCAAAAAGAGACATTCAGAATTCTAAAATTTACTCAAAAGAAAAAAAATCTAATTGCTTCTCTAAAGCTTTGCAGTCTATTATGGGGCTTCCCAGGTTGCTCCAATGATAAAGAGTTCACATGTCAAAGCAGAAGATGCAAGAGGCTCAGGTTTGATCCCAGGGTTGGAAAGATCCCCTAGAGTAGGAAATAGCAACCCACTTGAGTATTCTTGCCTGGAGCATCCCATGGACAGAGGAGCCTGGCAGGCTATAGTCCATGGGGTTGCAAAATACTCAGATATAACTTAGCAACTAAAACAACAGCAAATTATTTTAAAACCCAGGGAACAATGGAAGAAACTAGATGAAAGACAGAGGTCTTTGAAGATCAGGTGTACAGCTAATTCTCCAAGATTAAAAAGAAAGAAGGGGTGTGTTTATGTTAATTTATGCAGGAACTAAGGAACACTATGTGGTGTCATCAACTCAGTGGACATGAGTTTGAGCAAGCTCCAGGAATTGATGATGGACAGGGAAGTCTGGCATGCTACAGTCCATGGGGTTGCAAAGAGTTGGACACAACTGAGCAACTGAACTGAACACATGTGGGTTTTTATTTTATAATTCAAATTTTTAAAATAAACTTCAATTTTTAAAAATAAACTTGACAACGATATTTCCAAAAGAGTATAATAGGTTTTTTTTTAGTCCACCAGGCCTAATCAACAGCATTTTCTTACTACTCCTATCCATAACCATTTATGATTAAATAGTGCATGTATCATATAAGGGATAAGGCAAATGGTGGATAAGGTAGGAGGTAAATAGAAAGCTCACAAACAGCCCTTCACTTAAAAACAAAGACAAAAAACAGGGACAACATCTAGGATGTAATGTAACAGTCCTGTGCTTCTATAAAAACATAAAAAAAAAAATCCAGCAAAACATTCTATGAATAAAGTTTGTAGAACTCTGGAAAGCAGTCAGAGTTTTACAGGAACCAAGACAGTGCTGAATCAATACAAAGACAACTTCAGATAGTACAGAATCCTTATGACTGTGTTGTTGTTGCTGTTCAGTCACTCAGTTGTATCCAACTCTTTGCAACCCCATGGACTGCAGCACACAAGGCTTCCCTGTCCTTTACTATCTCCCAGAGTTTGCTCAAACTCATGTCCATTGAGTCGATGATGCCATCCAATCAACTCATCCTCTGTTGCCCCCTTCTGCTTGTGACCTTGTACTTGTTCTTTTCCCAACCCCATCCCTCACTTAGTGATGACCTTAAGAATGGAAGCCTGTGTTTCTAGTATGAGATGCTGGTCACTGGTTCTGAAGGGAGCAGAACCAACCTTACATTCAATAAATTGTACTTGTCTGTTCTACTCTTGTCTGGGGATGACTTAAGAGGTGATACTAAGAGTTTATTTTGTTTCAGCTAATTCAGAATCCATAGAGATTGAAAAAATGTTGAGAATTCCTTGAAAACAAAATAAGACAAAAAACCACTTGCAGCCCCTGGAACAAGTATTGCAGTTTAGGCAAATAAGAGCTCTGAATGCCTGAGGGGAAAGTAGGGAAGAAAGTGTCTTTGGGAAATGAAGGCACTCAAAAGCACTTGTATATACAGAGGAATTAACAAAACCACATGCATGCCCAAAGTAGGATACTTTTTCGTAAAAACCAGAAAGACACTAAGTTTTCATCAATGGCTGGCTGATCTCTGGACTCAGTGAAAGCAAGAATTGAAAGCTAAGGTGGATTTGTAAATAAAAAAAATTGACTGGCTATCTCTAACTCCATCCATGTTGCCGCTATATTTAAAATGAATAACCAACAATGTCCTACTCTATAGTACAGGGAACTCTACTCAATGTTAGGTGGCAGCCTGGATGGGAGGGGAGTTAAGGGAGAATGATACATGTATGTGTGTGACTAAGTCCACTTGCTGTACACCTGAAGCTTTCACAACATTGTTAACCAGCTATACTCCATTACAAAACAAAAAGTTAAAAAAAAAAAAAATAGACTGGCTAAGTGGCCAAGCATAGAGCCAATTTTCAGGGACTAGACAGGTTTCCTTTCTTATTTTTCTTTTCCGTATATTAATCTTTTTATGGCTCCTGGTGTTGATTAAAATATTTATCAAAACAATAGCTGAACAAAAGCTCCAGAACCAAGAATTCAGAAGCCACATATGACAGAGAACATAGATGTCACAAAAATAGTTCAGAAACAAACATCCACAGGGCAAAGTGAGACACAAAACAAACATTGAGGAGAGGAAATAATCTGATTTTTAGTTACTGCCCAATAATATTCAAAAGATTAAGTTTCCAATAAACATTGGAAAGCATAAAATAAAACAATAATAAGGGTTGTCAGAGAAAAAAATAACATAAATGCCCCTGTGGAAATAAACATTGAACTTAAATCAGCTATTTTGCTGCTGCTGCTGCTAAGTCACATCAGTCGTGTCCAACTGTGTGACCCCATAGACGGCAGCCCACAGGCTTCCCCGTCCCTGGGATTCTCCAGACAAGAACACTGGAGTGGGTTGCCATTTCCTTCTCCAATGCATGAAAGTGAAAATTGAAAGTGAAGTCGCTCAGTCGTGTCCGACCTCTAGCGACCCTATGGACTGCAGCCTACCAGGATCCTCTGTCCAAGGGATTTTCCAGGCAAGAGTATTGGAGTAGGGTGCCATTGCCTTCCCCCAAATCAGCTATCTTAAATATGCTCAAAGTCTAACAGAAACCATGGACAGAGTTAAAGGAAGCCAAGAGAATGAAGTGTGAACAAATAGGGAATTTCAATAAGGATATATAAAGTATAAAAAGAAACTAAATAAGAATCTGGAGCTAAAAAAGTACAATAATTGAAGTGAAAAACTTACTAGAGGGTTTCAAGAACATGTTTGCTTAGGTAAAAGAAAGAATCCATGAATTTGAAGATAGGTGAGTTGAAATTATTTACTCTAAAGTGCAAAAAGAAAAAAGAAAGAAGTAAAAGGAACCACAACTCGGATAGACCATCTAACATACCAACATACGCATTTAATCTCAGAAGAAGAGGAGTAAGAGAAAAATGAAGAAAGAAGATCTGAGAAATAATGGCAAAAATTCACATCCTGGAATGTGAAGTCAAGTGGGCATTAGGAAGCATCACTATGAACAAAGCTAGTGGAGGTAATGGAATTCCAGTTGAGCTATTTCAAATCCTAAAAGATGATCCTGTGAAAGTACTGCATTCAATCTGCCAACAAATTTGGAAAACTCAGCAGTGGCCACAGGACTGGAAAAGGTCAGTTTTCATTCCAATCCCTAAGAAAGGGAATTCCAAAGAATGCTCAAACTGCTGCACATCTGCACTCATCTCACATATTAGCAAAGTAACGCTCAAAATTTTTCAAGCCAGGCTTCAACAATACGTAAACTGTGAACTTCCAGATATTTAAGCTGGTTTTAGAAAAAGCAGAGGAACCAGAGATCAAATTTCCAATATTCATTGGATCATCAAAAAAGCAAAAGCGTTCCAGAAAACCATCTATTTCTGCTTTATTGACTATGCCAAAGCTTTGACTGTGGATCACAATAAACTGTGGAAAATTCTTCAAGAGATGGGAATGCCAGTCCACCTGACCTGCCTCTTGACAAACCTGTATGCAGGTCAGGAAGCAACAGTTAGAACTGGGCATGGAACAACAGACTGGTTCCAAATAGGAAAAGGAGTACATCAAGGCTGTATATTATCACCCCGCTTATTTAAATTATATGCAGAGTACATCATGAGAAACGCTGGGCTGGATGAAGTACAAGTTGGAATCAAGATTGCCAGGACAAATATCAATAACTTCAGATATGCAGATGACATCACCTTTATGGCAGAAAGTAAAGAAAAACTAAAGAGCCTCTTGATGAAAGTGAAAGAAGAGAGTGAAAAAGTTGGCTTAAAGTTCAACATTCAGAAAACTAAGATCATGGAATCTGGCATCACTTCATGGCAAATGGATGCAGAAACACTGGAAACAGTGATAGACTTTATTTGTATGGGCCCCCAAATCACTGCAGATGATGACTGCAGCCACACAGTGCAACACAGTGACTTTCTTGGAGTTCTGAGATCAAGGAATTGGTTACTACAAAGTACGTTTTCCATAGCTGCATTGTACAGTATGTTGAGTCAAACAAAAGCAAAGTGTTAAGAATCACACTGTCAAAATGAGTCAAAGCTAAATGCTTGAGGGGTTTGAACATAATGGATCTAGTTAACTTTTACTATTATACTTCATAAGCATAAAAAAGAAAAATTAATGTATCATATTTGTATATGTATCTGTTTTTTAGGTTAGACTTCATTTTACGTATGAGGGTGATCCTTCAGTTCAGTTCAGTTTAGTCACTCAGTCGTGTCCGACTCTTTGAGACCCCATGAATCACAGCACGCCAGGCCTCCCTGTCCATCACCATCTCCCAGAGTTCACTCAGACTCACCTCCATTGAGTCACTGATGCCATCCAACCATCTCACCCTCTGTGGTCCCTTCTTCTCCTGCCTCCAATCCCTCCCAGCATCAGAGTCTTTTCCAATGAGTCAACTCTTCGCATCAGGTGGCCAAAGTACTGGAGTTTCAGCTTTAGCATCATTCCTTCCAAAGAAATCCCAGGGCTCATCTCCTTCAGAATGGACTGGTTGGATCTCCTTGCAGTCCAAGGGACTCTCAAGAGTCTTCTCCAACACCACAGTTCAAAAGCATCAATTCTTCAGCACTCAGCTTTCTTCAGAGTCCAACTCTCACATCCATACATGACCACTGGAAAAACCATAGCCTTGACTAGACAGACCTTTGTTGGCAAAGTAATGTCTCTGCTTTTGAATATGCTATCTAGGTTGGTCATAACTTTCCTTCCAAGGAGTAAGCGTCTTAATTTCATGGCTGCAGTCACCATCTGCAGTGATTTTGGAGCCCAGAAAAATAAAGTCTGACACTGTTTCCATTGTTTCCCCATCTATTTCCCATGAAGTGATGGGACCGGATGCCATGATCTTCGTTTTCTGAATGCTGAGCTTGAAGCCAACTTTTTGATTCTCCTCTTTCACTTTCATCAAGAGGCTTTTTAGTTCCTCTTCACTTTGTGCCATAAGGGTGGCAGAAAGTGCATCTGCTTATATGAGGTTATTGAGATTTCTCCCAGCAGTCTTGATTCCAGCTTGTGCTTCTTCCAGTCCAACGTTTCTCATGATGTACTCTGCATATAAGTTAAATAAGCAGGGTGACAATATACAGCCTGACATACTCCTTTTCCTATTTGGAACTAGTCTGTTGTTCCATGTCCAGTTATAACTGTTGCTTCCTGACCTGCATACAGATTTCTCAAGAGGCAGATCAGGTGGTTTGGTATTCCCATCTCTTTAAGAATTTTCCACAGTTCATTGTGATCCACACAGTCAAAGGCTTTGGCATAGTCAATAAAGCAGAAATAGATGTTTTTCTGGAACTCTCTTGTTTTTTCAATTATGCTTAAGGATATATTAAATGAAAGTCATTGTAAGAAATAGTTTCTGTTTAGCAAGTACACATACATGGAAATTAATTAATAGACCAGTACATACATGGTGCAATTTTGGCTGACTAGAACTCTTGTTACCTGGAAGAAACCTAGAAATTGTATTCACATAAGGAAAAGCTGATAGTTTCAATATTATTTTTGGTTGACTTAATCTGTTATCTACTTCAGAACTCACTAACTTGACACAAATTATTGATTAAAAACCAACTTCCAACATAAGCTTATTTAACTAAAGGTTAAAAAAATAGCAGTTCATAAATGATACTGGTTGACTAGGAAAGTAGCTATTTTAAATAAAAAGAAGTGAGATTGTTTTAAAATAAATTTTAAAATTAGCATATACATATAAGATAAATCCTTAATTGACAGATTTTTATTTCTAGATTTATGTTAATATTTAAATATACAATACTCAAAAAAGAAGATTGACCAAGAAGGCAATCCTCCTAGGAGACTAATATCACTTACTCCCATACTTTCCAGAGCTTAGTTGTCAACAAATGCTTATTAATGCAGAAACTCATAGAGAGACAAGTGTCTTTTTCTTTTTTCACTTTTCTGTATTCTGTTCTATTCTCACAACTCACAAATGTTCTGAATTATTTTCCATTGTCAGATACACTTCCCCCAAGCATTACAATTGCAATAAAGACATACATTTTTTTCAAAAATAAAATTAAAAAATAATATACAGTACTCAGAACTTTTATATAACAGATTGCAAGAACCACACAAATTTGTATTAGAACATTTTGTCTTTAATATACATAGCCCTATAACTTGTATTTTAATGAGAAATATTTGAAATTACTTTGACAGTAATATGAAGATTCAGTAGCAAAATGTCTGAGCTCAGTTTTCTAGAGGGCAGTGATATCCTTATAATTTCATTGTTTTTTATTCCCATATTCAATGAAAACATGTAAGTGTTTTGGAAGATAAGGCATTTTCACTACCCCATGCTACTGTGTGCTCTGGATCCATCTATAGAAAGGAAACGTTTATTCTAAAAATACTTTCTGAGGATTATGATAATTTCCCCTCTTTTATTGTTCCAGTAGGGTTCACAGATTCCATGATTCATAAATGACTTTAAAGGTTTCTAAAAACTTCTTGATGTTATATGTAGAAATGTCTGAAAATGCTCTTTTCATTGAGAGCTCCTATTATCACATTTTCAAAGAGGTTGTGACTACTAAATATTGACAAAAACAATTGGCCAAAAGAAATCTGATCTAGACATTAGAACAGTGCTATTCAATATCTCTTTGTAGTAGATTTTTAGAAACAGGAATAACTGGATTCATCTCTCACACAACACACAAAAGAATTACTCGGAATGTATAAAAAATCTAAACACTGAAGCCCTGCAAATTCTGGAAGAAAATAAATTTGAAAATGAATATTAATTATCTTATAACATAGGTGTGATGGAAAGTATTTTACCTTTGACTTAAAATTTTAGATGCAATAAAAAAATTAAGTCCAACCACTTAGAAAGGGGGAAAAAGTTTAGAATAGAAAAAAAAATAGCTAAGCAAAACCAAAAATCAACAAATAGGAGCAACAATTTACAGCTTTTGTCATAATATCTGGAAATATTAAGAATCTAAAAACAGAGAATCATGAAAGAACAAAAGTTCAATAAAACAGAAGTTGCAAAATATGAAAAAATAATCTTAAAAGTATATACACATGACACTTAAACCCAGGAAACTGTTCTCACCTTGACCCCTAATATATAAAACAAGCAATGCTATTATAATTTTTCACCTATTATTTTATCAAAAATTGTATCACCTATTATTTTATCAAATTCAAAATGTGCTAAAGTACTCTGTTGGTATAGGGAAACAGGCATAAGTTAACATTCATGCATATACACATAAAATAGAAGTTAAAAAGTAAGAAGAAATTGTCAAAAATACATGTAAATGAAATAATAAAGTCAAAAAATGGGCCAAGAACTAAACAGATATTTCTCCAAAGAAGACATACAGATGGCTAACACACACATGAAAAGATGCTCAACATCACTCATTATCAGAGAAATGCAAATCAAACCACAATGAGGTACCATTTCATGCCAGTCAGAATGGCCATGATCCAAAAGTCTACAAGCAATAAATGCTGGAGAGGGTATGCAGAAAGGGAACCCTCTTACACTGTTGGTGGGAATGCAAACTAGTACAGCTACTATGGAGAACCGTGTGGAGATTCCTTAAAAAACTGGAAATAGAACTGCCATACGACCCAGCAATCCCACTGCTGGGCATACACACTGAGGAAACCAGAATTGAAAGAAACACATGTACCCCAATGTTCATTGCAGCACTGCCTATAATAGCCAGGACATGGAAGCAACCTAGATGTCCATCAGCAGATGAATGGATAAGAAAGCTGTGGTACATATACACAATTGAGTATTACTAAGCCATTAAAAAGAATACATTTGAATCAGTTCTAATGAGGTAGATGAAACTGGAGCCTATTATACAGAGTGAAGTAAGCCAGAAATAAGCAATACAGTATACTAACACATACATATGGAATTTAGGATGATAACGATAACCCTGTATGAGAGACAGCAAAAGAGACACAGATGGATAGAACAGTCTTTTGGACTCTGGGAGAGGGAAGGGTGGGATGATTTGGGAGAATGGCATTGAAAAATGTATAAAATCATATAAGAAACAAATAACCAGTCCAGGTTCGATGCACGATACAGGATGCTTGGGGCTGGTGCACTCGGATGACCCAGAGGGATGGTATGGGGAAAGAGGTGGGAGGGGGGGTTCAGGATTGGGAACACGTGTACATCCGTGGTGGATTCATGTTGATGTATGGCCAAACCAATACAATATTGTAAAGTAATTAGCCTCCAATTAAAATAAATAAATTTAAATTTAAAAAAAAAGAGGAAAAAAAATCCACAATTTGCAGTCATCCTACTAATAACCAACTCACAGAAGTATCATTAATTTCTGCTAAAATTAAAGGGCAATTGTTTATAGCATCTATTCTCAGAACTCATTTATCATAAAAGGAGTAAAACTTTTAACAGTGGGAAATTGAATAGTTAATGCCTTACTTAGCTGAGTGGTCAGAGTTAATATCACTGAAAAAGAACCAAGCTGACATCATGCTCCTAATAAGATGCAGTGAAATAAACACAAAATTATTCATAAAGTGTTCTTAGTAAAAATGCATACCCTGTCTCTATAATAATTCTGCAAACCTAAGATGAAGAACATGCTACAAAAATATTAACCTGTTCATTTAAATAATAGCAAAATTATAAAGATTGAGAAATGGTTCACAATTAACAGAAACTATAGGGATGTGATAAATGTGATTTATTTTCATAGACTTAATTCTAATTTTAAAGAAAAGAGAATCATTGTAAATGATGTTATTGAAACAGCTGACAAAATTTGAGTATAGCCTTCATTTTAGATAATAGTATTATTCATTATATAGCTTCCTAATTTTGGTTATTGTATTTTGCTTATAAGGGCATTTTCCTGATATGTTGACAGGAGATATTTAACTCTATACTATAATTAAGACATAAAGTTTAAAGAATGTATTAGTCACCTATATTATGTGTCTTTGTTCAGAAAGAATAAGTAATAAAAATATGTCATTAGTTCAATCCCCAAAGTGCTATTATTGTACCATACCATAATAAATAATAACAGAAGAAATAGTACTATTATTAGAGCACAAGCCATCTCAAACCTCAAGTTT
The DNA here is from genome assembly GCF_002263795.3 of Bos taurus. Lineage (NCBI taxonomy): Eukaryota > Metazoa > Chordata > Mammalia > Artiodactyla > Bovidae > Bos > Bos taurus. The sequence continues at coordinate 11,258,370 of NC_037355.1, read as the reverse complement.
ATATTGGAAAGAAAGTATTGTAATCTTTATTTTCTAAATAAAAGTCAGGGATAAATAAATAAGTAATCATCCCATTTCTAAAAAGAGCTTATATAAGTTGATCAACTTGTGCAGTGCTTCTCATCTAAAATCAGTGAGGCTGGGACTGGGCCAAAGTGAGTGTAATTCTAAGGTTTATCGTATAATATCCGATCCTTCTTAGTTGAATTGTTGGGCTATGATCTTGGATGAAACTGAAGTAAAAAAAAATCTTACTTCATCATGTATAAATAAATTAGATAATAGACAAACAAATATTTTGCTTCTTATATTCTCAAATAATACAGCAGGTGACATATAGAGTCAAAAGTCTAAGAGTTTATGGACTAGTAGGAAAAAGAAACAAATATATAAGGCACAATTGAGACAATTTGAGCAGATAGTAGAAAATTGATTATTTTTGTACCCTCTCCTTTACCCAATGTTTAAAGGTTTGCCTGAAAGTTCTAGTCCAGGGTTTTATAAGTGTTAAATTTATGGTTTTATAAGTATTAAATTTTATGATTTTCAGTTCAGTTAAGTTCAGTTGCTCAGTCGTGTCCAACTCTTCGTGACCCCATGAATCACAGCACGCCAGGCCTCCCTGTCCATCACCAACTCCTGGAGTTCACTCAGACTCACATCCATCAAGTCAGTGATGCCATGCAGCCATCTCATCCTCTGTTGTCCCCTTCTCCTCCTGCCCCCAATCCCTCCCGGCATCAGAGTCTTTTCCAATGAGTCAACACTTCACATGAGGTGGCCAAAGTACTGGAGTTTCAGCTTTAGCATCATTCCCTCCAAAGAAATCTCAGGGCTGATCTCCTTCAGAATGGACTGGTTGGATCTCCTTGCAGTCCAAGGGACTCTTGAGAGTCTTCTCCAACACCACAGTTCAAAAGCATCAATTCTTAGGCGCTCAGCGTTCTTCACAGTCCAACTCTCACATCCATACATGACCACAGGAAAAACCATAGCCTTCACTAGACGAACCTTTGTTGGCAAAGTAATGTCTCTGCTTTTGAATGTGCTATCTAGGTTGGTCATAACTTTCCTTCCAAGGAGTAAGAATCTTTTAATTTCATGGCTGCAGTCACCATTTGTAGTGATTTTGGAGCCCAGAAAAATAAAATCTGACACTATTTCCACTGTTTCCCCATCCATTTCTCATGAAGTCATGGGACTGGATGCCATGATCTTTGTTTTCTGAATGTTGAGCTTTAAGCCAACTTTTTCACTCTCCACTTTCACTTTCATCAAGAGGCTTTTGAGTTCCTCTTCACTTTCTGCCATAAGGGTGGTGTCATCTGCATATCTGAGGTTATTGATATTTCTCCTGGCAATCTTGATCAGCTTGTGTTTCTTCCAGTCCAGCGTTTCTCATGATGTACTTTGCATATAATTTAAATAAGCAGGGTGATAATATACAGCCTTGACGTACTCCTTTTCCTATTTGGAACCAGTCTGTTGTTCCATGCCCAGTTCTAACTGTTGCTTCCTGACCTGCATACAGATTTCTCAAGAGGCAGGTCAGGTGGTTTGGTATTCCCATCTCTTGAAGAATTTTCCACAGTTTATTGTGATCCACACAGTCAAAGGCTTTGGCATAGTCAATAAAGCAGAAATAGATGTTTTTCTGTAACTCTCTTGCTTTTTCCATGATCCAGCGGATGTTGGCAATTTGATCTCTGGTTCCTCTGTCTTTTCTAAAACTAGCTTGAACATCAGGAAGTTCACGGTTCACGTATTGCTGAAGCCTGGCTTGGAGAATTTTGAGCATTACTTTACTAACATGTGAGATGAGTGCAATTGTGCGGTAGTTTGAGCATTGTTTAGCATTTCCTTTCTTAGGGATTGGAATGAAAATTGACCTTTTCCAGTCCTGTGGCCACTGCTGAGTTTTCCAAATGTGCTGGCATACTGAGTGCAGCACTTTCACAGCATCATCTTTCAGCATTTGAAATAGCTCAACTGGAATTCCATCACCTCCACTAGCTTTGTAGTGATGCTTTCTAAGGCCCACTTTACTTCACATTCCAGGATCTCTGGCTCTAGGTGAGTGATCACACCATCGTGATTATCTGGGTTGTGAAGATCTTTTTTGTACAGTTCTTCTGTGTTTTCTTGCCACCTCTTCTTGATATCTTCTGCTTCTGTTAGGCCCATACCATTTTTGTCCTTTATCAAGCCCATCTTTGCATGAAATGTTCCCTTGGTATCTCTAATTTTCTTGAAGAGATCTCTAGTCTTTCCCATTCTGTTGTTTTCCTCTATTTCTTTGCATTGATTGCTGACGAAGGCTTTCTTTCTCATCTTGGTATTCTTTGAAACTCTGCATTCAGATGCTTATATCTTTCCTTTATATGTGTTAAATTTTATGGTTTGTGAACACCCCATGCCAATTCTTCTTTCCATGAAAGAAGTGTCTTGAGCATAGTTGATGTTAGTGTTTTCAGTGCTTAGAAAAGAAAAACAAAACAATCTTATTTTTAGGAGCGAAGTTGTGAGAATCGTAGAAACAATTCTTTTAACTGTGTTGTAGTCTTGCTATTTCAATAGTATAAACATAGTATTTCAGCCAGTGCTTTTACATGGCTTGAAGGGAAATCATCATTAGAATGTAAAGTTAATGAGATCCATGATTTAGATTGGGGTAAGTATTAGGAGCTTCCTGGTGACTCAGATGGTAAAGAATCTGCATACAATGCAGAAGACCTGCGTTTGATTCCTGGGTCCGGAAGATCCCTTTATCTGGAGAATCCCATCGAGAAAGGAGAAAGGAGCCTCGTGGGCTACAGGCCATGGGGTCACAAAGAGTCAGACAGCTAAGAAACTTAACACTTTCACAAGCTTTTAGGAATTTGAGAATTATGGGACTAAAAATATTGATTAGGCTTAAAGGCAAAAGACAAGTACTGTAAGGTGAAAGTGGACAGGATGACAGTTAAATACAATGAAATCTTTAGGACAGTTAAAGGAAATGTAATTATATAGCAGAGAAAATTAGCAGGATATGTTCCTAGAATTCACAAGAGAGTGATTTAACTCTATGTCTTTCACCTCCTTATTTGAAAATAGTATCATCTTTTACAAATTTTTATTGAATACTTCCCTGCATAAAATATTTAATATTTATATTGTTTTAAATGAAAGTATATATTTTTAATGTAGAATTTTATAGAGATATAAAATTCAAAACCAAAAAAAACTGGAAAAGAAATCGGTATAGTGCTCAACAAATACACAGTAATTGGATGTTACTCATTTTAAAATAACTTTTATTTTATATTTGACTGATTTTTACATGCTAGGTGGTAGACTTGCATCTTCTAGATAAAATTCTGGTAATTTTAGCTTAATAAGCAATGCTGTGAGATAACCAAAGAAAAACCATCATTATCCAGCCGATTAACTGAAATAAAATAGATTAATTTGGACATCTGCAAAACAGAGATACTTTTCATCTATAATGAGATAGCGATTCATATAAACAAAAGGTCTTCATAGATATAGTTGAAATTACAGAGTTTAGATAGTATGATTAGACAGTATGATTAAGCATAGCCAGTTCAATGTAAGGAAATCCAATTTATGTTCTTACCGTCAACATATACTTTTGCTTGTCTTGGTGAAGAGCTAACAGAAAAGAATAAGCAAACAAAAAGAAAATCTTTTAAACTAGAAATATAAAAACTCACAGATTTGCCTGCAGGAAGAATTTCTTTTTAAGAAGATTATTTGCTCAGGGAACCATTGCCAAAGGACCATGAGATACTTCCCTTTGGATAATAGTTGTTTTCCTGTGAACAAAAGCTCTATTACCTTCAAAAAGTTCCTGAATAATGCATCATTCTTTCTGAAAAATTATTTCAATAGACTTCTGTTAAAACAAAATTAGAGGCATTAGAATTTTTAAGTTAAATTTAAGCTTATGGTATTCTCTGATATTAGTCAGTGGTGCATCTAGTTTACTCTAGATCATCCACAGTAGAGATTTGCCATTCTTTTTGACTTGTTCAGTCATTCACATGTGTCTGCTTTTGAGACTCATGGACTGCAGCACACCAGGCTTCCCTGTCCTTCACTATCTCCCAGAGTCTGCTCAAACTCACGTTCATTAAGTTGGTGATGCCATCCAACCATCTCATCCTCTGTCATCCCCTTCTCCTTCTGCCCTCAATCTTTCCCAGCATCAGACTGTTTTCCAGGTGAGTTAGCTCTTTGCATTAGGTGGCCAAACTATTGGAGATTCAGCTTCAGTATCAGACCTTCCAATGATTATTCAAGGTTGATTTCTTTTAGGATTGACTGATTTGATCTCCTTGCTCTCCCTTTTGACTACCTAACATCTGAGTCACATTTTCTGCTTTGGGAATTCCTCACTTTATAAAGAGGGGAGCTTGCCTTCCACTGTAAAGACCAAGTACTTTCTCAGCCTTGACGCTATACCATGCATTCCTATATCGTATGATGAGCTTTGTCTATCTGATGTTTTCACTTCAGAATTTGAATTTCTATAATGCAGCAACTACTTCTTGACATCTTTCTTGCCTGATGTCTGCATCTACTTCAGAGAAATGACAGAAATTCTGGCAGCAGCTCACATTAGTTGCATAAGCTGTGTTCTCTACAGCATCTCTGCCCAAAAGTGAAGCAAGTGATATTTTCACAGGACAAGCTCTACAGAATAAAACAGAACTCATTCATTTATGTCTTTGGATACATGTCTATAAATTGCTGTCCTCAATTTTTCCTGGATATTATGGAGCAAAGAACTGAGGACCCTGACAAATAATGAGCATCTTCAAGTAGCTTGCTTCTGATCTGTAATTGTAAATGGATAGCCAAGGTTTAGATGGAGATGCTTCTGCTTATAAAAACTAAAGATCAGTTGATATTAAACTAAAAACCATACTATTCCTCTTCATATTCCTCTCCTATCATAAAGCAAAAACTCCATTTTTAAAAACAAGACTTTTGAATTATTATTTAGTGTTATCTTTCTCTTGCATCACTGTTCATCCCATTAATTTTCACTTTATTCCTCATTAACAGAAAATTGAAAAGAAAAAGGAAGCTAGCTCAGAGTCTCCATATTCAGAGCTCTGAGAATGAGTAGCTTATTAGAATGTATATTTTAATAGCCAATAGTGTATATCAATATAGTTGAAGAGAATATCACTGCAAATATTCAGGTATTTAATCCATATTAATGAACTAATATAAGAAGAAAAAAATTAGGTGATTACCTAGGCTGAGACAAACATATTGAGATATTCAAGTACTTTGTATTATATATTCTTCTGAATTACCAATTACTTCTGCATCATTAGAGACATGTAAAACCAGCATGTTGTTTGGGAAATTAGAATAGGAAAGAAAGTTTTTATACTAAGCAGCATGATACAGAAGATGATTATCAAACAGCGATTTCTTTTGTCTAGGTGGATTAACCCCCCTCACCATCTTCTGGAAGCTATTTATAATGATATTACAGATTTACTTTGCTTCACAAATCACCTATGCTTCAGCAAAACTGTCTAAATGGAAAATTACTTATAATTAAGAAAATAGCAAATGTTTGACATTTAAAGGAAATCGTAAATTTCTTGCACTATATATATTTATGTTCTCAAGCTCTAGGACCATATGCCTACTGTTTTCTCTAGATATCAAATAGTGATTGAAAATAGTGTTCACCAGTGATATTATACATTTATATAATTCAAATTATGTCTGTTATTAAACTGTGCATAAATTCCTGAGGATTTTTTAGGAAAATTTGGACAGGAAGTTAACTTCTGACTTTATATATAGCAATGTCTATTTTACCTCATTTGATTTGTTTTGGACTTGTAGGTTCATAATTAGGTGCACTTACCAATTTGAACATATAGATCCTTTTGCATTCCATATTGTTAATGATGATTGATTCTAATAGGACTCCAAATAATGTTATCATCCTATTCTTAGTCTTGAAGATTTTACTATCCTCCTATTGATGTTACTGTTCTTGATATCCTCCTCTTGATATCCTCCAAAAAAAAAGAACTGAAAAAAGGCAAATGGTTGTCTAATGAGGCCTTACAAATAGCTGAGAAAAGAAGAGAAACTAAAGGAAAAGGAGAAAAGGAAAGATATACCCATTTGAATGCAGAGTTCCAAAGAATAGCAAGAAGAGAAAAGAAAACCTTCCTCAGTGATTAATGCAAAGAAATAGAGGAAAACAATAAAATGCAAAAGAATAGAGATCTCTTCCAGAAAATTAGCGATACCAAGGAAAGATTTCATGCAAAGATGAGCACAATAAAGGACAGAAATGGTATGGACCTAACAGAAGTCAAAGATATTAAGAAGATGTGTCAAGAATACACAGAAGAACTATACAAAAAAGATCTTCATGACCCAGATAACCACGATGGTGTAATCACTCACCTAGAGCCAGACATCCTGGAATGCAAAGGCAAGTGGGCCATAGGAAGCATCACTATTAAAAAACCTAGTGGAAGTGATGGAATTCCAGTTGAACTGTTTCAAATCCTGAAAAATGTTGCTGTGAAAGCGCTGCACTCAATATGCTAAAAAATTTGGAAAGCTCAGCAGTGGCCACAGGACAGGAAAATGTCAGTTTTCATTTCAAGCCCAAAGAAAGGTAATGTCAAAGAATGTTAAAACTATTGCATAATTGCTCTAATCTCACACGCTAGCAAAGTAATGCTCAAAATTCTCCAAGCCAGGCTTCAACAGTATGTGAACCATGGACTTCCACATGCTCATGCTGGATTTAGAAAAAGTAGAGGAACCAGAGATCAAATTGCCAACATCCATTGGATCATCAAAAAAGCAAGCGAGTTCCAGAAAACATCTACTTATACTTTATTGACAATGCCAAAGCTTTTGACTGTGGATCACAACAAACTGTGAAAAATTCTTCAAGAGATGAGAATACAGACCACCTGAAAAATCTGTATGTAGGTCAAGAAGTAACAGGTAGAACTGGACATGGAACAACAGACTGGTTCCAAATTGGGGAAAGGAGTATGTCGAGGCTGTTTATTGTCACCCTGTTTATTTAACTTATATGCAGATGTGAAATGCCTGATTGGATGAAGCACAAGCTGAAATCAAGATTGCCAGGAGAAACATCAATAACCTCATATATGCAGATGACACCATGTTTATGGCATAAAGGAAAGAACTAAAGAGCTTCTTGATGAAAGTGAAAGAGGAGAGTGAAAAAGTTGGCTTAAAGCTCAACATTGAGAAAACTAAGATCATGGCATCCAGCCCCATCACTTCATGGCAAGTTGATGGGGAAACAATGTAAACAGTGGCAGACTTTATTTTTTAGGTCTCCAAAATCACTGCAGATGGTGACTGCAAGCATGAAATTAAAAGACACTAACTCCTTTGAAGAAAAGCCATGACCAACCTAGACAGCATATTAAAAAGCAGAGACATTACTTAACCAACAAAGGTCCACCTAGTCAAATCTATGGTTTTTCCAGTAGTCATATATGGATATGAGAGTTGGATTATAAAGAAAGCTAAGCACCAAAATAGCGATAGCTTGGACTATGATGTTGGAAAAGACTCGAGAGTCCCTTGAACTGCAAGGAGATACCGTTAGTCAATTCTGAAGGAAATCAGTCCTGAATTTCATTGGAAGGACAAATACTGAAGCTGAAACTCCAATACTTTGGCCACCTGATGAAAGAACTGACTCATTGGAAAAGACCCTGATGCTGGGAAAGATAGAAGGCAGGAGGATAAGGGGATGACAGAGGATGAGATGATTGGATGGCTTCACCAACTCAACAGACATTAGTTTGAGCAAGCTCCTAGAGTTGGTGATTTACAGGGAGGCCTGGTGTGCTGCAGTCCATGGGGTCACGTAGAGTCAGATATGACTGAGCAACTGAACTGATACTGATTGATATTACCTCTCACTGAAGTTTTAACTCAGTAATCTTTTCCTATAAATTCAAAATAGTTACCACCCTCTTTTGTACTACTTAACTGAAATTTCCAGGTTGAAATAATATATGGCAAAATGACAATTGTGGAAGTGTGTCTTTACTATTTCAATAAATATACTTGTGTAGTCTTTCTTTGCACCAAAAGCCAAAAAGTGCTAAGTAGTTATATTTAAATAATTATATATTCAGGTTGTTAGAATTCAAGGTTTTTAGTATAACTGGAATCAGAGTTCATTTCTACTTCAATGCACATTTTAATTAATCATTTGAGTACGCTTTCTACTAAATGGCTCAGTATAATCGATTAATGCTTTAATGTGCTTGCATGCTAAGTCACTTCAGTCGTGTCTGACTCTTTGCAACCCTATGGACTGTAGCCCTCCAAACTTCTCTGTCCATGGGATTCTCCAGGCAAGAATTCTGGAGTAGGTTGCCATGCCCTCCTCCAGGAGATATTCTTGACCCAGGGATCGAGCCAGCCTCTCTTAAATCTCCTGAACTGGCAGACAGGTTCTTTATCACTAGAGCCATCTGAGAAGCCATGCTTTTATATTACTTGACAAAATTTTTGAAGTTTATGTTGGTAACTAGTCCATGTCTGTCATAAACTTTACTATTCTATCCCTTCTTTAGATTCCAAGCCCTGTGTGTTTTTACTAGCTTTAAACTTAGGCAAATGTATGCTTTTAAGACATTTGCAGAACAAAGTAGAAGACAAACCAAAAATAATGAATTATCAAATTGAAGACATTGAATTCTTATTAATGTATTTATGTCCATGTGTGACAAAATGTTTTGAGAGCACAAAAATTCAAAATGTTTTTTTCTAAATCTTTGAATGAAATTCATTTTCCAGGAAAAAAGTATCCATATTCAATATTTATTGTCTGGTTTTTTGTATATGGACATAGTTCAAGGACCCTTATTTTGAAGAGCAAAGAAGCATATGAGTCAGAGGGTGCATGAAACAAAAGCAATCCAGTTACTATGCACACCTTTTTCTGATACTGGATACAGAGACACAGTTCTCTGCAGATCTGTCACAGGAAACGTGGTATGGAGCATAAAAGCAACAAATAACTTAGAGATATTTCTTTTACTATTTTTCATTGTATGATGATAGAATCTTGCCAAAAAGGCAGTTCTGTAAATGCTATTATACTAGAAGGCAGTAAAATTATGTGGTCTAAGCAGCTAGTACACTTATACTATGGAATAATTTATGGATAGCTATTAGAGCATTTAGTGATATGAGTGTACTGCTTACTGTTCAGAAATTTCCCCATAAATATTGTGTTCTCTCAACTGTGCTTTTCATAAATATTGAGCAATAGCAGATTTCAGGTTATATTCCCTGACAAGTAATTGGATTGCCACCATTCCATACTGGTGATTCAGTACAGAGTAGCATTCATTGACAGTCAGCTAATCTGGGAAAATAAATGAAAATGACTTGTGAAAGCCAAGGTACTAGAGGGGAAAATATGCCATGATTTAAAAAAAACACAAAATTCCCTAATACTGTCCAGAGGTGGCCTAAGCAAATACATACAAACAGGCAGGTATAAATTTCTTCCAAAAGCAATTACAAAAGAAAGAAATTTATTTTCAGAATTTTAATGATCACACCAAGATCACAATGAGCATACCCCCATACCAAGTTTATTTTATAGTTTTTACACTGGCATACTGTTTGGTGGGATAAACAGACATTTAAAATTACAAAATTTCACAAAAAATCCAAAATTTATAGTTTCCTTAATGTATTAGAAAATATGGCCACACTGGATTCAAAATCCTTCATGACAGTGTTTGACTGGATCTGTGCATAGTATGTCAAATTTAGATGGTACCCACTATTCCACTGGATTTGTAGATATTTGCTTCCATGATGCCTATGAAAAACATGGCTTAGTGAATGCAAGCCAGAAAGACTATGTAATGTTTCGTTTGATGTATGACATAATTATAATTAATTGCATATATCACAAATCTAAAACCCAGTACATTTTTACAAGGTGAGCAAAGCCATACAACCACATAAAATAATTTCAAAACTCAGAAAGTACTCTAATGCTCATCATAGTTAACTTATCTGCAAACATAAGCAATATTCTGAACACTAACATTATAAAATATCTATGCTTGTTGAATTTTATATAAATTGGGTTACAAAGCAAATACAAATATTATCATGCAGTAAATTATTTTCATTCCTTTTCATTGATGTTTAGCATTTCATTTACTGAGAATACTAAAATGCATTTCTCCATTTTACTGTTGATGTACACATTAATTTATTCCAGGTTTTATCTCTAAACAATTAAGCCACTTTAAACATTAAGGTACTTGTCTATGGATGAATTATAGCTTCATTCATGTTTGGCAGAGTCAAAGAAATGAATTTAATGTTATATATATCAGGATTTATTTATTAGCTTTACTCTTTTCCATTGGTCTAAATGTCTATCTTGATGCCAGTACCACACACATATGGTGATTGCAGCCATAAAATTAAAAGATGCTTACTCTTTGGAAGGAAAGTTATGACCAACCTAGATAGCATATTCCAAAGCAGAGATATTACTTTGCCAACAAAGGTCTATCTGGTCAAGGCTATGGTTTTTCCTGTGGTCATGTATGGATGTGAAAGTTGGACTGTGAAGAAAGCTGAGAGCCGAAGAATTGATGCTTTTGAACTGTGGTGTTGGAGAAGACTCTTGAGAGTCCCTTGGATTGCAAGGAGATCCAACCAGTCCATTCTAAAGGAGATCAGTCCTGGGTGTTCTTTGGAAGGAATAATGCTGAAGCTGAAACTCCAATACTTTGGCCACCTCATGCGAAGAGTTGGACACATTGGAAAAGATTCTGGTGCTGGGAGGGATTGGGGGCAGGAGGAGAAGGGGACGACAGAGGATGAGATGTCTGGATGGCATCACCGACTCGATGGACGTGAGTCTGAGTGAACTCCGGGAGTTGGTGATGGACAGGGAGGCCTGGCGTGCTGCAATTCATGGGGTCGCAAAGAGTCAGACATGACTGAGCGACTGAACTGAACTGATACTCTTAAAATTTTATTTATTTATTTATTTTTGGCTTTGCTGGGTACTCCTTCTGTGTGGGCCTTTCTCTAGTTGTGGCAAGTGGGGGTTGCTTTCTAGTTGTGGTGCATGAGCTTCTCATTCTGGAGGCTTCTCTTGTTGTGGAGCACAGGCTCCAGAGCGCAGGTTCAGTAACTCTTGCACTCAGGCTTAGTTGCTCCACAGGATGTGGGATCTTCCCAGATCACGGATCAAAACCATGTTTCTCCTACACTGGTAGGGGGATTCTTTACCACTGAGCCACCAGGGAAGCCCTGGATTACTGTAGTTTTTTTGGTAAGTTTTAAAATCATTAAGTGTGTGTCCTCCAGCTCTGTGTTTCTTTTTCAGGATATTTTAGGTTACTCGGGGTTCTATAAGATTCCACATGAGTTTTATGATGATTTTTCCTGTTTCCTCAAAAATATTGTTGGGATTTTGATCGGATTGAATTGAATCTAATATTGTTTTGGGTAGTATTGACATCTTAACAATAGTAAGACTTCTACTCCCTGAAAACTGGCTATGTTTCTACTTCTGTCTTCTATTTCTTTTAGCAATGCTTGTAGTTTTCAATTGCACAAATCATTTACCTTCTAAGTAAGCTCTTAGCATTTTTTTTCCTTGTTGATGATACTGTAAATGGAATTGTCTTCTTAAATTATTTTTTGGTGTTTTCTCTCTTCAGATTTTTTGAAAACTTTGGAAAGATTGATATTGGTTCTTCTTGAAATCTTAGTATAATTTGCCATTAGGTTCAGAATTTTTCCTTTGTTGAGAAATCTTTGATTATTGATTCAGTTTCTTAACTAGTAATATATTTCCTATATTCTATTTCTTCATGCTTTTGTACTTGTGGGGTTTGTGCTTCTAGGAATTTGTCTACTTCATCTAGGTTATCTAATTTATTAGCTTATGGTGCTTACCGTACTCTATTATAATCCTTCTATTTCTGTAAAATCAGTGGAAAAATTCACAATTTGATTGCCAAATTTAGTAATTTGAATATTTTCTTCTTTTTTAAAGTCCATGTAGCTAAAGGTCTGTCAATTTTGGTGATCTTTTAAGAGACCAGTTTTTACTGGAAATAGAACTGCCTTATGATCCGGCAATCCCACTGCTGGGCATACACACTGAGGAAACCAGAAGGGAAAGAGACACGTGTACCCCAGTGTTCATCGCAGCACTGTTTATAATAGCCAGGACATGGAAGCAACCTAGATGTCCATCAGCAGATGAATGGATAAGAAAGCTATGGTACATATACACAATGGAGTATTACTCAGCCATTAAAAAGAATACATTTGAATCAGTTCTAATGAGATGGATGAAACTGGAACCTATTATACAGAGTGAAGTAAGCCAGAAAGAAAAACACCAATACAGTATACTAACGCATATATATGGAATTTAGAAAGATGGTAACAATAACCCTGTGTACAAGACAGCAAAAGAGACACTGATGTATAGATCAGTCTTATGGACTCTGTGGGAGAGGGAGAAGGTGGGGAGATTTGGGGGAATAGCATTGAAACATGTATAATATCATGTATGAAACGAGTTGCCAGTCCAGGTTCGATGCACGGTACTGGATGCTTGGGGCTGGTGCACTGGGACGACCCAGAGGGAGGGAAGGGGAGGGAGGAGGGAGGAGGGTTCAGGATGGGGAACGTGGGTATACCTGTGGCGGATTCATTTTGATATTTGGCAAAACTAATACAATATTGTAAAGTTTAAAAAAAAAAAAAAAGAGAGACCAGTTTTTATGTATTTATTTTTTGAGAATCAACTATTGGTTTTCCTGATTTTCTCTATGATTTTTCTATTGTATATTTTGTTTATATATACACTAATGTTTATTATTTATTCTTTATAAAGATGTTGGCCTTAATTAGTTATTTTTTTTTAATTCTTTAAGCTACAGTTCGGTCATTGAATTGGTTTTAATTGTTTTTTTGTTTGTTTGTTTTTTTACTGCCAATTGTTAGTGGTGGTGTTCAGTTGCTAAATCATATCTGAATGTTGCAACTTCCTGGACTGCAGCACATCAGCCTATTCCTCCACTATAACCCAGGGCTTATTTAACTTCATGTCCATTCAGTCACTGCCATCTAACCGTCTCATCCTCTGCCACTCCTTTCTCTTCCTGCTCTCAATCTTTCCCAATATCAAGGATTTTTTCAAGGTATCTTCTCTTCACATCTATTGGCCAAAGTATTGGAGTTTCAGCTTCAGCATCAGTCCTTCCAGTGAATTTTCAGGACTGATTTCCTTTATAATTGACTGGTTTGATCTCCTTGCCTTCCAAGGGACTCTCAGGAATCTTCTCGAACACCACAATTTGAAAGCATCAATTCTTCAGTGCTCAGCTTTCTTTATACCCCAACTCTCATGTCCATACATGACTACTGGAAAAACCATACCTTTGACTAGACAGATGTTTGTCAACAAAGTAATGTCTCTGCTTTTTAATACACTGTCTAGGTTGGTCATAGCTTTCCTTCCAAGGAGAAAATGTCTTAATTTCATGGTTGCCGTAACTGTCAGCAGTGATTTTGGAGTCCAAGAAAATAAAATATGTCACTTCTTCCATTTTTTCCCCTTCTATTTGCCATGAGGTGCTGAGACTAGATGCCATGATTTATTTATTTTTGTTTTTCATGTTGAGTTTTAAGCCAGCCTTTTCACTATCCTGTTTCACCCTCATCAAGAGGCTATTTAGTTCCTGTTCAATTTATGACTTTAGAGAGGTATCATCTGCATGAAGTTGTTGACATGTCTCCCTGCATACTTGACTTCAGCTAATGATTCATCCATCACAGCATTTCACATGATGTACTCTGCAAAAAAAGAGGTTTTTTTCATTATAGGGGATTAGAATGCAAAAAGTAGGAAGTCAAGAAATGCCTTGACTAACAGGCAAATTTTGCCTTGGAGTACAGAATGAAGCAGGGCAAAGGCTAAGAGTTTTGCCAAGAGAATGCACTGGTCATAGCAAATAGCCTCTTCTAACAATACAAGAGAAGACTCTACACATGGACATCACCAGATCAGATCAGATCAGATCAGTCGCTCAGTTGTGTCCGACTCTGATGGTCAATACCATAATCAGCTTAATTATTTTCTTTGCAGCCAAAGACTTACTTAAATTGAAGAAAGTGGGGAAAACCACTAGACCATTCAGGTATGACCTAAATCAAATCCCTTATGATTACACATAAGTGGAAGTGACAAATAAATTCAAGGTATTAGACCTATAAGACTGCCAGAAGAACTATGGGCAGAGGTTCATGACATTGTACAGGAGGCAGTGATCGAGACCATCTCCAAGAAAAAGAAATGCAAAGAGGCAAAATGGTTGTCTGAGGAGGCCTTGCATTAGCCGTGAAAAGAAGAGAACCTAAAGGCAAAGGAGAAAAGAAAGATACACATTTGAATGAAACTTCCAAAGAATAGCAAGAAGAGAAAAGAAAACCTTCCTCAGTGATCAATGCAAAGAAATAGAGGAAAACAATAGAATATGAAAGAATAGAGATCTCTCTAAGAAAAAAAAAGAGATACCAAGGGAATATTTCATGCAAAGATGGACACAATAAAGGACAGAAATGGTATAGACCTAACAGAAGCAGAAGATATTAATAAAAGGTGGCAAGAATACACAGAAGAACTGTACAATAAAGATCTTCATGACCCAGATAACCATGATGGTGTGATCACTCACCTAGAGCCAGACATCCTGGAATGTGAAGTCAAGAGGGCCTTAAGAAGCATCACTATGAACAAAGCTAGTGGAGGTGATGGCATTCCAGTTGAGCTACTTCAAATCCTAAATGATGTTACTGTGAAAGTATTGCACTCAATACGCCAGCAAATTTGGAAAACTCGGCAGAGGCAACAGGACTGGAAAAGGTCAGTTTTCATTCCAATCCCAAAGAAAGGCAATGCCAAAGAATGCTCAAACTACTGCACAATTGCACTCATCTCACACGCTAGTAAAGTAATGCTCAGAATTCTCCAAACCAGGCTTCAACAGTACGTGAACCACGGACTTCCACATGTTCAAGCTGGATTTAGAAAAGGCAGAGGAACCAGAGATCAAGTTGCCAACATCTGTTGGATCATTGAAAAAGCAAGAGAGTTCCAGAAAAACAATTACTTCTGCTTTATTGATTACGCTAAAGGCTTTGACTGTTGATCACAACAAACTGTGGAAATTCTTAAAGAGATAGGAATACCAGACCACCTGACCTGCCTCTTGAGAAATTTGTATGCAGGTCAGGAAGCAACAGTTGGAACTGTACATGGAACAACAGACTGGTTCCAAATTGGGAAAGGTGTATGTCAAAGCTGTATATTGTCACCCTACTTATTTAATTTATATGCAGTGTACATCATGTGAAATGCCAGACTGGATGAACCACAAGCTGGAATCAAGATTGCCAGGAGAAACATCAATAACCTCAGATAGGCAGATGACACCACACTTATGGCAGTAAGAGACGAAGAACTAAAGAACTGTAGAAGCCTGGTTTGAAGGATGTACTGTAGAAGCCTGGCTTGAAGGATTTTCAGTATAATTTTGCCAGCATTGGAAATGAGTATAATTGTATGGTAATTTGAGCATTCTTTGGCAATGCCCTTCTTTGGGATTGAAATGAAAGCTGATATTTTCCAGTCCTGTGGCCAGTGCTGTTTTCCAAATTTTCTGACATATGAGTGGAGTACTTTAACAGCATCATCTTTTAGGATTTTAAATAGCTCAGCTGGAATTCTGTCACCTCCATTAACTTTGTTCATAGTAATGTTTCCTAGGGCCAACTTGACTTCACATTCTAGGATGTTCAGCTCTAGGTTTGTGACCACATGATTATCCAAGTCATTAAGATCTTTCTTGTATAGTTCTTCTGTGGATTCCTGCCACCTCTTCTTAATCTCTTCTGCTTCTGTTATTTCCTTGCCATTTCGCTCCTTTATTGTACCCATCTTTGCATGAAATGTTCCATTAATATCTCCAATGTTCTTCAGGAGATCTCTAGTCTTTTTCGTCCTAATATTTTCCTCCATTTCTTTACATTGTTTATTTAAGAAGGCTTTCTCATCTCTCTTTGCTATTCTCTGGAACTCTGCATTCAGTTGAGTACATCTTTCCCCTTCTCCTTTGCCTTTCATTTCTTTTCTTTCCTCATCTATTTGTAAAGTCTCCTCAGAAAACTACTTGCCTTCTTGCATTTATTTTTGTTTACTATGGGTTTGGTCATTGCCTCCTGTAAAATTTTATGAACCTCTGTCCATCTTCAGGCACTCTATCAGATATAATACCTTTAATTTATTCAGTACCTCCACTGTATTTTCATAAGGGATTTGGTTTAGGTCATAGCTGAATGGCCTAGTGGTTTTCCTACTTTCTCCAATTTAAGCTTGAATTTTTTTAATAAGGAGATCATGATCTGATCCACAGTTGGCTGCAGGTCTTGTTTTTGCTGACTATATGAAGCTTCTCCATGTTTGGCTGCAAAGAACATAATCAATCTGATTTTTTTATTGACCATCTGGTGATATCCTGGTGTAGATTCATGTCTTGGATTTTTGGAAAAATATGTGTGCTATAATCATTGTTTTCTGTTCACAAAACCCTGTTACCTTTTGCCCTGCATCATTTTGTACTCCAAGGCCAAACTTGCCTGTTATTCTTGGTATCTCTTGATTTCCTACTTTGCATTCCAGTCTCCTATGATGAAAATGATTTCTTTTTGGTGTTTATTTTATTAGGTCTTGGTCTTCATAGAACTGGTCAACTTCAGCTTCTTCAGCACCATAGACCTAGACTGCTGTGATGTTGAATGGTTTGCTTGGAAATAAACCAAGATCACTCTATTGTTTTTGAGGTTGCACCCAAGTCCTGCATTTCAAACTCTTTTGTTGACTATGAGAGCTACTCCATTTCTTCTAAGGGATTCTTGCCCACAGTTGTAGATATAATTATCATCTGAATTAAATTCACCCATTCCCATCCATTTTAGTTCACTGATTTCTTTGGAGATCACAAATCCGACATTGTTCACCATAAGCTATGGTGTCCATGGGGTTTTCCAAACAATACTAATGGGTTGTTATTTCCTCCTCCAGTGGATCATGTTTTATCAGAACGCTTTACTATGACCCATCCATCTTGGGTGGCCGTGCAGGACATGGCTCATAGTTTCATTGAGTTATGCAAGCCCCTTCATCATGACATGGCTGTTATCCATGAAACAGTCTTTTTCACTTACTTTTATGTATATTATATAGGTATTTCTTTGTGGTTACCATGGGAATTAGATTTAATATCATAAAGTTATAAGACTCAATTTGAACTTATACCAACTTAACTTCAATAAAACATGAGTGCTCTTCTCCTTAACAGCTTTATCCTCACCCTTTTAAGGTGTTTATGTCACAGAATTACATGTTTATACATTTTTCTCAAAAATGTAAACTAATAATTTTAAGGCATTAATCTCTTATGTTATATAGAAAATAAAATGAGGAGTTACAAACCAAAATTATGAAAATACTTTTAGATGAATATATCTTTTACTTTTTAATATATTTTTCTCTTAATTCATGTAAAAAGCAAAAAGTGGAGTACCACATCATTGGTACAGTAATACTGCTTTTATAATTTCTCATTTATTTACCTTTACTGAAGTTTTTATTTCTTCATGAGATTCCCAGTTACTGGATGATGCCCTTTCATCCTGAAGCACTTCCTTTAGTATTCTTGCCAGGCACATCTAATGGTAATGATTTCCCTCAGGTCTTGTTTACCTCGGAGCACCCTCACATTTGAAGGACAACTTTGCTGGATATAGGATTCCTGGTTAGTATTTTCTTTTTCTTTTTGCATTTTGAATATATGAATTCTACTGTCTGCAGGTCTATAAAGTTTTTAATGAGAACCAATTGATAATCTTATTGAAGAGAGCTTGTGTGTGGTAATTCACTTTTCTCTTGCTTCTTCCATGATTCTTTTTGTCACTGTCTTTCAGCAGTTTCATTACCATGTGTCTCATTAAGGGTCTCTTTGAGTTCATCTGACTTGGAGTCCATCAGACTTCTTGGATAATTACAGTTATATCTTTCTTCAAATCTGGGGAGATTTCAGACATTATTTTTTTTTTCAAACATTGTTTTTCCTTTCTTATATCCCAGTTTGGAACTTCCACAATGCACATGTTGGTCCACTGGTTGGAGCCCTACAGGTCTTTAAGCTCTGTTCACTTTTCTTCAGTCTTTTTGTTTGCTGTTTCTCAGACCTGATAATTTTCACCATCTTGTTTACAAATTTACTGATTCTTTTTTCTGTCCACCCAAATCTGACTTTGAATCCTCAGTGGATTTTTGTATATCAGCCATTTTACTTTCAATTCCAAATTTTTTTTTGCTCCATTATGCTTTCTACCTCTTATTGATATTTCTCTGTGTTCATACTTCATTTTCTTAACCTTCTCCATGTTGTCTTTTAGTTCTTCAAATGTCTTTAAGATAGTTATTTAAGTCTTTGTCTAGAAGATTCATGTGTTGTGACTAAATAGCTTCCATTGTGTCCAACTCTTTGACTCTTTGCAATGCGACCCTTTGCACAGTAGCCTGCCAGGCTCCTCTGTCCATGGGGTTCTCCAGACAAGAATACTGGAGTGGATTGTCATACCCTTCTCCAGGCAGATTTCCAGATCCAGGGATCGAACCCATACCCCTTAGTCTCCTGCATTGGCAGGCAGGTTCTTTACCACTAATGCCACCTAGGAAGCCTTAGAAGAGTCACAATCAGGTATTTGTCAGGGACAGTTTTTGTTTATTTATTTTGTTCATTTGAATGAACCATGTTTTTCTGTTTTTTTTTTTTAATATGCTTTGAATTTTTTGTTTAAAACTGAATACATGAATTGAAAAATGTGGTAAATCTTAAAAGCATATTTACCTCTTTCTTCCGAGTTTGTTGTGGAATATTTTGCCTGTTGTTTGTATTATTATTATTATTATAGACTGTCTCTGTGCTGAAGATTGGCCTTAAGTGTAAATTTAAGGTCTTCTCAGGTCTTTTCTGAGTCTATGCTTTCCCACAATCATGCACTGTGTCTTTTTAATTTTCTCTACATATGCAGTAGGTTTTAAATATCTTAGTCTTTAATGTTTTACTCCTAAAGATGAAAATTAAAAATAAAAATAGAGGAAATGTGCTGGCCTTTAAATCCCCTAGAAGTCACTTCAGCCAAAGGGGAAAGAGCCTACAACAATGTGAAAGGGTGCAAAAACAAAGGCTGTCCCCTCTGTGTCTGAATCTCTGTGATCAGAAACAATAATCAGTGATCAGAGATCCCCACTATTTAAAGAACAAAGTCTTTTTACCTACCCAGGTTCCTACAAGCTGTATTCAAACTGCCCTCGGAGCATGTACACATTTACTTGCCATAGGAATGTTACATAGCTGCTACTATATTAAGAGTTAAAAATGACCAAATATAACTGCAACTTACCACCCAAGGATTCCCATGGAAATTGCAAGTCTTCAATAAAATCTAGAGTTCAAAAATAGTTACACCAAGCAGATTATGTTCGTGCAATTATTATCTAGATGGAAAAACAGATTTCTGATGCTTCCTATTCCCTCTTCCTAGATTCCCACAAATAATTAAAAAATTTTTTTTCTTTTGGTTACTGAAAAAACGTATGCTAAAATCTCCTGTCTTATTTTCACATTTATCTACTTCACATTTTAGTGCTGTCAGTTTACCCTTCTTTTCTAGGCCGTTCAGTTCAGTTCTGTTCAGTCGCTCAGTCATGTCTGACTCTTTGCGACCCCATGAATTGCAGCACACCAGGCCTCCCTGTCCATCGCCAACTCCCGGAGTTCACCCAAACTCACCTGCATCGAGTCAGTGATGCCATCCAGCCATCTCATCCTCTGTCGTCCCCTTCTTCTCCTGCCTCCAATCCCTCCCAGCATCCGAGTTTTTCCAATGAGTCAACTCTTCTCATGAGGTGGCCAAATTACTGCAGTTTCAGCTTTAGCATCTGTCCTTCCAAAGAACACCCAGGACTGGTCTCCTTTAGGATGGACTGGTTGGATCTCCTTCCAGTCCAAGGGACTCTCAAGAGTCTTCTCCAACACCACAGTTCAAAAGCATCAATTCTTAGGCGCTCAGCTTTCTTCACAGTCCAACTCTCACATCCATACATAACTACTGGAAAAACCATAGCCTTGACTAGACAGACCTTTGTTGGCAAAGTAATATCTCTGCTTTTGAATATGCTATCTAGGTTGGTCATAACTTTCCTTCCGTGGAGTAAGCGTCTTTTAATTTCATGGCTGCAATCACCATCTGCAGTGATTTTGGAGCCCCAAAAAATAAAGTCTGACAGTGTTTCCACTGTTTCCCCATCTATTTCCCATGAAGTGATGGGACCAGATGCCATAGATCTTCATTTTCTGAATATTGAGCTTGAAGCCAACTTTTTCACTCTCCACTTTCAGTTTCATCAAGAGGCTTTTTAGTTCCTCTTCACTTTCTGCCATAAGGGTGGTGTCATCTACATATCTGAGGTTATTGATATTTCTCCCGGCAATCTTGATTCCAGCTTGTGCTTCTTCCAGCCCAGCGTTTCTCATGAGAGATTGATTGAGTTAATTCAATCATGTACTGACTAAACTGTGGGTAAGTTTGTATACCTGTTAGGGCTCTGTTTAATGCTATGTAATTCTACTACTTGAGCTGAGTCAATGAGAATGTCATCCAACTTGGAGATTGGGTATCCAGTAATACCAGGAATATCGAATAATACCTTATTAATAGGGTATTACTTGCCAGTTTCAGATTCAAAAAGTAAAAACCTTAGAAGATATCATACATATTTCTAGAACAAGTAAAAATTGAACAAATGAGTTAACCATTATTTTTCTTGAAACTAACAGAGAATTGAAGTAGCAAACTAAAAGTGAAAGTGTTAGTCATTTAGTCCTGTGCGACTTCTTGCCACCTCATGGACTACACCCCACCAGGCTCCTCTCTCCATGGAATTCTCCAGGCAAGAATATTGGAGTGAGTTTCCATTCCCTTCTCCAGGGGATCTTCCCTGATGCAGGGATGGAACCAGAGTCACCTGCATTGCAGGTGGATTCTTTACCATCTGAGCTACCAGGGAAGCCCAGCAAAGTAAACTGTCACCTAAAATTCTGGAGATTCAGACAAATATAGAGAACAGAAAAGATCGTCTAACCTTGGTCAGAAGCTATTGGAGCAATAAACAGGTAGGAACACTTATATGATCATTTTGACAAATTCCTGTTTACCTTGCATAAAAGAAACTCTTGTAATCTTAGGATGCCTTGACACTCTGTGGGTTTTACCTCTAGGTAAAACATAATTTCTCACTGTGAAGAGCCGAGAGAAAAATCCCCTAGTGGCTCTGGCAGGAGAAGAAAAAGCAACCATCTTGAAATATGTGTGGAGTATTGTCATGAACAAAAGCCTACTGTCCATGGAGAAAACTTTAGCCCAGCCTTGTCTTACACAGTGGAAAGGGCCTTTATGCACTACCAGTCTCCTTCAGACTTCCTGACTCAAATTTGTGAAGGTTATAACCTAGGGACATAGGATTTCTAAAGACTAAGACTAGAATGCTTCATCTTCCCCACACCTTAGCAACACAATCACAGATTTCTAGCATAATAATAGAGGATTGCAGACAGAAGGAAGAATATGCCTAATGGAAATATTCATCTGTAACAAAAGATTAAAGAGCATTAGAAATAACCATATCCAAAAGGTTTTTTATCATTTATATTGACTCTTTGTTTGAAAATAATAACTTTGGAGTGTGCAATGTATAACATATATAAAAATAAAACAAAAAGGCAATAATAGTAAAGAAATCTGGATGGGAGGAAAATAGTACTATTTAGGAAAATATTTTTAATGACTGGCTTAAAGCCTTTCACTCTCAGTTCCAACATCTTTCCAATTCTGACTCAATTTAATTTATCTTTTTATTCTTGATCTTATTTTACTTCTTTCTTGTAGGCTTGGTAATCTTTTGCTGTATGCCAGGCATTTTCAATTTTAACTTGTCACTGTCCTGGATGTTTTATATTTCTAACATTATTGAGGTCTTTTCTGGGATAGAGTCAAGTTACTTGGAAGTTTTTTGATTCTGATACTGATTTTATGATTTGTTAGGTGAAACTAACCTACATTTATATGTGCATATATATGTATATATGTATAACATATGCCTATGATATCTGTATGTATATACATGCACAATGAAATACTATTCAGCCATAAAAACAAGGAAATCTTGCCATTTGCAACAACATGAATGAACCTTGAATATTATGCTAAATGGAACATCAAACAGAATAGACAGATACAGTATGATTCTATTCATATGTTGGCTCTAAAAAACAAGTGAACAAACAAAACTCATACATGCAGGGAACAAATTGGTGGTTGCCTAAAAGGAGGATGGTTGAGTGGTGGGTAAAATGAATGAAGAGGATTCAGAGGTACAGATTTCCAGACATAAAATAGATAAGTCATATAAATAGAAGTGAGAATTATTTTTCTGTAATGTTTTAGAACAGTGCTTTTTCTACTTTTATCAAAAAAGCAATTGATCGTATTATAATGGTGCCAGAAGACTAACATAATTATTCTGAATTCCTTCTTATATAGAAAAAAGTACTGTGGTTTTTACACATTCTGGTGCATATGACAGACTTCATAGATTAATAAGATGCAAAATGCTCAGTGCTTTTTCAGAGCATTTGTTAGGATAATGTTTATTAAAGTTATGAGCTTTACTCTTGAAATGCTTGCTGCCAGGAAGTTTTCCTCTAGAGACCATACCTTGACTTTTCCTGCATATTGGCAGTGACAGCAGTAACACTCACAACAAAATATGTGGGTCATTTTGAGAAGGATTATGTCCAGAGATAGAGTGGAGAAATATGAAGGAGGTTATAGAATATTGATATAAGAAGCAACCTCAACCATACTTCTTGAAAGAGCAATTCTGTAAAATTAGAGCTGTCAGATTAAATGAATTGTTCAACAAATGCAAAACAGTTGCATACAAAACATGAACCAGCAAATATATTTCACCAGTACCTTTGACAGTTTTAATAGAGCTATCAATTTACATTTGTGACATAATTTTATACAGAGTAAGTAAAACAGACATGACCATATATTTGATTCACAATATGAGAGAGAAATTTCTCTTTTCTGTATAATTTATTTCTCTGGGTATAATATTTAGGTTGTCATATTTATTTTGGCATCATCAGAATATATAGGATATTTTATTCATCTGGGTTTTCAATTATGTGCCTAATACATTCTGATTTGTAGATAGATATTAATGGTTGGCATTTTTATAACCAAGTCGTATTCATCTTTGCAAAGTATATCATTCTACTTTAAGAACTTTCTCAAGCACATTTCTGAGATGGCAGAACAAAAAAAATGAGTCAAAGCTCATGTGTTAGGAGAGTGAACTAAAAGTTTTAATATATAAAATTAAATTAAAAGTTGTATTTGGTTTGGCCCAACCATAGTAAAAAATTTATATAGAACCCCAGTTTCTCCTCTCATTTTATACATATATACACACACACAAATATATTCTCCTGCCAGGCTCCAATGTCTATGGAATTCTCTGGCAAGAATACTAGAGTGGGTTGCCATTTCCTTTTCCAGGGGATCTTCCTGACCCAGGAATCTGGCTCTCTTGCATTGCAGAGGCATGATGGCCCTTACATATTCTCCATTGAGAACAACTCTTTCTGAAAAAGTTAAACTATGTAGAGTCATATAATCAAATCCTGCACTTAGAAATTGTGTTACCAATTATTCACTAAATGGACATTTAAATAAATATACAATTTCTCAGTATTGTTACAGTTTGGCTTCTATTAGAAACATAGAACCCTATAATTAAAGAATGTGGAGAGCTAGTGAAGACACAGAAGGCAATGATGGGACATCGTTACTTTGTAAAGACAAATCTGTTAGAACTTTTTAAAAAAATAATTTATAATGACCAGTCCTAATTTCCTATGTTAAAGTCATGGTTTAGTCAGGACAATTTTAGATTATGGTCTGTAAAACATCAAAGGGAAGTAAAAACTTGCCTTTACTGAAATAAATTGGTTGACTTGTGTTATACAGACCCAGGTGGCACTAGTGGTAAAGCGCCCATCTGCCAATACCATAGACATAAAAGACATGAGGTTTGATTCCCGGATAGGGAAATTCCCCTGGGGTAGGAAATGGCAACCCACTCCAGCATTCCTGCCTGGAGAATCCCATGGACAGAGAAGTCTGGCGGTCTACAGTCTATTGGGTCACAAAGAGTTGGACATGACTGAAGCGACTTAGCACACACACACACACAATTAGCTGAAGATTCCAAATGACAAAGAAATACAGGGTAAGATGAGGGATAAAAATCAGAGTTTTCAGTCTAACTTTGATGGCCTACTCTACAGTGTCCTTTACGTAATTCTACCACCTTTTCTCTATGCCTGTGCAAATAGGATGAACAATAGGGGAAATGTATTTCCTATCACTGCCATTTTTGGCTTCTGTGATTCTTTTTTGATTTGTAAATCATTTGAGAGTGAAGCTACATCCCTCCAAGAACCTTTCTATCCTAATGGATTTTTGCTTTTTTTGTTTGTTTGTTTATATTTGCCAATCTATTTATTTGACTTCACTGGGTGTTAGTTGCAGCACACAGGATTTTTGATCTTCCCTGTGACAAGGGAGGTATTTAACTGTGGCCTGCAAACTCTTAATTGTGGCATGTAGGATCTAGTCCCATGACTAGGAATAGAACCTGGGCCCCCTGCATTGGGAGCACAGAGTCTTAGCTACTTGGACCACAGGGAAGTCCCAGTCCTGATTATTTAAGTATTTCTGATCATCATGCTAAGTCGTTTGAGTTGTGTCCAACTCTTTGCAACCCTATGGGCTGTAGCCCACCAGGCTCTCCTGTCCATGGAATTCTCCAGACAAGAAAACTGGAGTGGGTTGCCATGACCTCCTCTAGGGGATCTTCCCCACTCAGGGACTGGATGTACATCTCATATCTCCTGCATTGGCAGGCGGGTTCTTTACCACTAAACTTCTAAATCTCATCCTTCACACACACACACACACAAACACACAACTGGGCCTTACAAAGAAACTGTGGACTTGCTGGATTAAGCTATTGTTCCATTTAGCAGTAAATTAATAGAATACCACTGGGAATAACTTTGTATAGGAAATATCTAATTTGCACAAGAGAAAAATCAGAGTGAGCCAGAACAAAGCAAAGCTACTGACTTGGAGCCAATTTTCAGGCTTAATATCTGGTATTATATAGTTACAGTTCAATCTGATATTAAAAGTATAAATATATAAATACATACCCTAATACAAGGAATTTAGGTTTTCTACCCTTTATCTCCCTAAGAATGTGAGCTATCCCACACAGCCTAAAGCAGAGTGTGAATAAATCAGTCACCCAACCATAAACTTAATCTGTTGGCAGCCAAACAGGAGCTAAGGGAATGCAGTGCCTTCTTGCATAGAAATGTCTGCAAATGAGCAATGGACCAAAGCAATTCACACAGAATGAATATAAATTTTCTTTCCTATTAGCATGTGAAGCTATTTTTCCTACCACCCATACAACCACAAATCTCAATTGATTTTGCACAATTGTCCATATGACATATAGCCCAGTTTTCTTACTACTGGGCAATTTGTCTGAAGACCTACATAGTTATAGTCGTAAACTTCAGAACTCATTGTGGATTTTAAATCTAGCTTTTATATAAACTGCATAAAGTTAGAAGACCAGCCTTCTTCTCTATTCTGAATACTAGACTTCCACTGATGAAATATTTTTTAACCTTTGTCAGCTAAGTCAGCTTTGTTTTACTCACTGATTTACTTGACTAAATCATCAGTATCCTTTGCACTTAATATGTTGGTAGATGAATTCTTCCTAGGATTTAATAGTTTGTTGGGCCTAAGTGTAAAAAATATATTTGTATTCTCCCCAAACTTCGTGGTTATATTCAGCCCTTTCTTGTAAATTACTGGGATTTTTTAAATAAATGAAGTGTAGTCTAAATAAATAGAAAATGAAATTAAACAAAACATCAAATATAAAAGAGGCAGCAACTTAAAGAGAACAAAGTCATCAATACATGTAGTAACTGAGATTTTTTTAGGGATAAGGGAGAGATATATTCTTCATTAAATGAATAAAGTATTTGATTACTCATTGAGATAGAAATACAGCCTAGCTCAAAATGTAGCATATAAATTTTAGAAAGATTAAATATGTAAACACTAAGAAAATACAAGAGCTCATTTTTATAATCTTATAACAGTGAAATTCTTAACTTTTGAAACCTGTGATTATTTACTTATGAGTTATTGGAAGAACACTGATGTGGGGCTCGGATACCATAAGGATGTGTCTCAGTCTCTCTGACTTTAGTTCCCTCCTTTGTAAGTGAGGTGTGTAGACAAATGATCCACAAGGCTCCTTCCAGTGCTCTTGGTCTGTAATCACTGTGGTGTGTAATGTGTGTGACACACACATATAGGAGACTACCAGGTTTGGGAATGTAACTGAATGAGGAAATGCTTTGTTTGTCCAGAAAACACTATGAACTTTCCAAAAATGGACTGTGATAAATATTGGATATTTTGATTATGATAAATGCAGTTTCTTTTAAATATTAGCTGAAGGTACAGAAATTTTGTGGTGTTCTTACAAATGTCACAATGTATTCAAATATTTTTCTTTCAAAGATCATTGTGTAAAAATCGTCTGCTTTTATGTAACTTGTGATAGTGTTACTTTTATTTTAAAATTAAAAATATATAACCTGTCATCCTTCAACCCTGATTACTAGCCTTAGTGTGTTACTGTTAATCAGTTTCTCATCTTAGACTTCTTCTGGCAGGAATCTGACACCAGTCTTGGTTCTCTCCACTTTCCAATATTTCCCTGAAGTTTCATCCATTTGGCTGATTTCAAATTAGTGATCACTATATTTTCTCTTTCATGCGGAGGGATGAGATTCATATTACACCACCACACCTCACCAAAGGAGTTCTCACTATAATGTCTACTGCAAACTCTTCATATATCTGCTTTAGCCTTGATGGCATATAATGGTGGCAAAAAGTTTGTTGTTGTTCAGTCTCTCAGTCATGTCTGACTCTGCAACCCTATGGGCTGCAGCACACCAGGCATCCCTGTTTTTCACCATATCCCAGAGCTTTCTCAGACTCATGTCCATAAAGTCAGTGATGCCATCCAACCATGTCATCCTCTGTTGTCTCCTTCTTCTCCTGCCTTCAATTAATCCCAGCATCAGGGCCTTTCCTAACGAGTCAGTGCTTCGCATCAGGTGGCCAAAGTATTGGAGTTTCAGCTTCAGCATCAGTCCTTCCAATGAACAGTCAGGATTGATTTCCTTTAGGATTGACTGGTTTGATCTCCTTGCAGTCCAAGGGACTCTCAAGAGTCTTCTCTAACACCACAGTTCAAAAGCATCAGTTCTTTGGTGCTCAGCCTTCTTTATGGTCCAACGCTTATATCCATACATGACTACTGAGAAAACTGTAGCTTTGATTATAGGGACCTTTGTTAATTGTGGTTTTGCCTTTGCTTTTAAACAAAGGGATAAAGGAGTATTTGGCACCATTTTGTTTCTTGATTTTAAAATGTCAGTGAATATATTGAAAGGAAAGTCATTCATCATATCATGCTATATATGTGTGTACTGTATATGTGCATGCACTATATTTCTGAGTAAAAATAATTTCATAACAGTTTATAAGAATATTCTTTCAAGTGTGAAAATCTACATGTGTATAAATTTTTGGCATATGTTAAAAATGATTGTGTTGGTTCAACTGAATGATTATACATTCTAAAAATGAAAGTTGATTCAGTTGTCTATGCTGTGTAACAAATGACCCCAAAATGATGGCTTAAAATAATTATTTTTTATTTATTTTGCTTCACTATCTCAATTAGGTAGTTGCCACTCAGGGTTCCTTAGGAGGTTGCAGTTAGATGGTGGTTGGGCTGAGGTCTTCTCTAAGCTTCTTTTTTCACTTCTCTGGTTACTGGGAAGGTAAGACTTAAATAGCTGATGTCTAAAATAGTTAGGACTCCATATGTGGATCTCTCCCTTTGTTTCTCTGTATGTTTGTCTCTCTACCTGTTTCTCTTTCTTTCTTTCTCTTCAAGTGGTCTCTACACCCTTGTCACTTCACATAGCAGCCTTCAGTCAGCTGAATTTCTTACATGAGAGCTGAAGAATCTAAAAAACGAATGCCCAAGGGAGCATGTTTGGCATAATTTATATAGACTTTTCTAGCTGGCCACACATGTCTCACATTGTCACTCCACTACATTCTGTTTGTTCAAGAGAAATTAGTAATTTAGGGGACTGAATTTGATACCACCTCTGTCCAGTTTTTAATTGGATTATTTATTTTTTCTGTTGAGTCATATGAGTTATTTATATATTTTGGATATTAACCACTTGTCAGATACAGGATTTGCAATTATTTTTCCCATTCAGTAGGTTGCTTTTAAATTTTGTTGGTGATTTTCTTTGCTTTACATAAGTTTTTTAGTTTGATGTCACTCCATTTGTTTATTTTTGCTTCTGTTGCCTTTGCTTTGGGAGTCAGATCTAAAAATTCATTGATAAGACCCATGTTAAGGAACTCCCTGTATATGCTTTCTTCTAGGAGTTTATGTTCCATGTCTTACATTTAAGTATTAATACATTTTGAGTTAATTTTTGTGTATGGTGTAAAATAGTGATTCTAGTTTCATTCTTTTGTATTGTATATGGCTCGTGTACATTTTCTGGGAAAGGGAATCTAAAATACCTAACAAATTCTCCTATTTTTATTGCAAGAAAAGATATAATCACAGCCTTAGAATTTTGAGGATGTTTGAAATTCTGAATTGTATAACTACTGACTATGACACTGAAACAGAAAGGGGGCAACAGGTTTTACACAAATCTATGTCTTAAGTCATGGAGTTTGAGGGCCATAATTTGGGTCAAAATCAGCAAAACCAAATGCAACTCCTACTATACTTGATTTTATTTGTCAGTTTAACTGGCTAAGGGATGCCCTGATAGTGAGTAAAACATTTCTGGCTGTGCCTGTGAGGATGTTTCTGGAAGAGATTAACATTTGAAGCAATAGACTAAGTAAAGATTGACCTCACCAATGCTAGTGAGCATCATCCAAATTACTGAAAATCTGTGTAGAACAAAAAGGTAAAGAAGAACAAATTTTCCTATTGGCATGAACTGGACATCCATCTTATCTTGGTTATCAGTGATCCTGATTTTTAAACCTTTATACCTGGACCAGGCTTACACAAATGGCCCTCAGATTCTCAAGTCTTTGGACTCAGATTTATACCATTGGCTTCATTGGTTCTCAGCCTTCAGACTTGGACTAAATTGTACCATTGGTTTTCCTGATTCTCTTGCTTCCAAATAGCAGATTGTGTATATCACTGCTTTTGGATGAAAGTCGTATATATATATATATATAAACTTCATATAAATTTATTATATATATATACAGTTGTGTATATACATATATAAACTTTATTTAAATTTATCTTGTCTAATGTGTCACTTAAAGCCAGTGTTTCCATTTTGATTTTCTGTCTGGGTGATCTGTCCATTGATGTTTAAGTGGGGTGTTAAAGTCCCCTACTATTATTGTATTACTGTCATTATCTCTATTTATCTATATTTATATTTGCTTTATGTGTTGAGGCACTCCTATGTTGGGTGCATATATTTTACAATTGTTTTATCTTCTTTTTGGATTGATCTATTATTATGCTTTTTCTTCTTTGTTTCTTCTTAGAGTCATTTTAAAGTATATTTTGTCTGATATAACTATTGCTATCCATCTTTCTTTTCTTTCTATATGCATGGAATACTTTTTCCATCCCCTAGCCTGAAATGAGTTTCTTGTAGGCAGCTTGTAAAGAGTCCTGCTTTTGCACTCATTCAGTCATGCTAGTCTTTTGATTGATGATCTATTCAGTCCATTTACACTTAAAGTAATCATCAATAGATATGTGCACACATGCTCGGTTGTTTCAGTCACATCCGACTCTTTGCAACCCTTTGGACTGTAGTGCCAGGCTCCTCTGTCTATGGGATTCTCCAAGCAAGAATAATGGAGGGGTCACCATGCCCTACTCCAGGGGAAACTTCCTGACCCAGAGATTGATCCCAGCTTTTCTACATTACAGGTGGGTTCTTTACCGCTGAGCCCCTGAGGAAGCACCCCCAATAGGTATGTACTTATTGCCATTTTGTATACTGTCTTCTGGTTCTTTTTGCAGTTCTTTATTATTTCTTTATTCTTCTTTTGATTTATTTCCTTGCGATTTGATAAACACCTTTATTGATATGCTTGGATTTCTTTCTTTTGCCTGTGGTGTGTGTGTATCTATATAGATTTTGGGGTTTTGGTTACTATTAGAATTATATACAGCATCTATATATTATACATGCAAAAGAATTCCAGAAAAACATCTATTTCAGCTTTATTGACTATGACAAAGCCTTTAAATGTATGGATCACAATAAACTGTGGAAACTTCTGAAAGAGATGGGAATATCAGACCACATGACCTGACTCTTGAGAAACCTGTATGCAGGTCAGGAAACAACAGTTAGAACTGGACATGGAACAACAGATTGATTCCAAATAGGAAAAGGAGTACATCAAGGCTGTATATTGTCACTGTGCTTATTTAACTTATACATCATGAGAAATCCTGGGCTGGAGGAAGCAAAGTTGGAATCAAGATTGCCGGGAGAAATGTCAATAGCCACAGATATGCAGATGACACCACCCTTATGGCAGAGCCTCTTGATGAAAGTGAAAGAGGAAAGTAAAAAAGTTGGCTTAAAGCTCAACATTCAGAAAACTAAGATCATGGCATCCGGTCCCATCGCTTCATGGCAAATAGATGGGGAAACAATGGAAACAGTGGTTGACTTTATTTTTCTGGGCTCCAAAATCACTGCAGATGGTGATTGCAGCCATGAAATTAAAAGACACTTACTCTTTGGAATGAAAGTTATGACCAACCTAGACAGCATATTAAACAGCAGAGACATTACTTTGCCAACAAAGGTCCATCTAGTCATGGCTATGGTTTTTCCAGTGGTCATGTATGGATGTGAGAGTTGGACTGTGAAGAAAGCTGAGTGCTGAAGAATTGATGCTTTTGAACTGTGGTGTTGGAGAAGTCTTTTGAGAGTCCCTTGAACTACAAGGAGATCCAACCAGTCCATCCTAAAGGAGATCAGTCCTGGGTGTTCATTGGAAGGACTGATGTTGAAGCTGAAACTCCAATACTTTGGCTACCTGATGTGAAGAGCTGACTCATTTGAAAAGACCCTGATGCTGTGGAAAGATTGAGGACAGGAGGAGAAGGGGACAACAGAGGATGAGATGGCTGGATGGCACCACTGACTCAATGGACATGAGTTTGGGTGGACTCTAGGAGTTGGTGATAGACAGGGAGGCCTGGTGTGCTGCAGTTCATGGGGTCGCAAAGAGTCAGACACAACTGAGTGACTGAACTGAAGTTGATACATCCTTAAGATCAAATACATTTCAATAACCCTGTATTTTTATTCCTCCATCTACACTTTTAAGGTTTTTGAGATCATATTTTATATCTTTCCATTTGCATATTCCTCAACTGTTTATTATAGATACAAATGTTTTTACTACTTTTGTCATTTAATGATTCTACTAGCTTTATAAGTGATTGATATACTACCTTTACTGTATAATTGCCTTTACCAATGAGATTTTTCCTATTTTCTATTTTAAGTTTTCATATTTCTGGTTGTGATCCTTTCTTTCCCCCTTAAATAAGTCCTCAATATTTCTTGTAAAGCTGGTCTATTGGTACTCTTTTAGCTTTTGCTTGTCTGTAACACTCTTACCTCTCCTTCAAATATGAATGATAGCCTTGCCATGTAGAATTTTATTGGTTTTTGGTTCATTTCTTTCATTATTTTAAATATATTATGCCATTCCCTTCTAGCCTGTAGAGTTTTTGCTGAAAATTCACCTGACAGCCTCATATGTAGCAAGGTACTTTTCCTTTACTGATTTTAACATTCTCTCTTTGTCTTTAATTTTTGCCATTTTAATTACATTGTGTCTTGGTTTGAGCCACTATGGGTTGGTCTTGTTTGGGGCTTTCTGTGTTTCCTGGACTTGAATGTCTGTTGCTTTCCCAGGTTAGGGAATTATCAGTTTTTGTGTCTTCAAATATGTTCTCTGCTCCTTTCCATTTCTTTTTTTATTTACATACTTGTAATACAAAGGTTAGTACATTTGGTGGTGTCCCAAAGCATCTTATACTCATTTTTTTTAAAGTTTGTAATTCTTTTTTCTGTTCAGGCTAGGTGATTTCTATGACTCTGTCTTCCAGTTTGCTGATCCTATTCTTTTTTATCATCTAATTTACCTTTGATTTATTCTGGTACTTTTTTTATTCTTCATCTCTGGGCCTTTAAAAAAATTCTTTGTTAAACTTGTTGTATTCATCTTTTCTTATCTGGAGTCTATTGCACATAATTACAAACATTACCTTCTTGAACTCTTTATTGGGTACATTGTTTATCTCCATGTTGCTTAGCTCTCCTGGGTTCTTGTTATTTCATTTAAAAGAAATTTCTGTCACTTCATTTTGCTTGATTTTATGTTTTCATTTCTATGTATTAGGTAAGTCAGTTACATTTCCTGATCTTGGAGAAGTGGCCTTATGTAGGACATGACCTTTGGGGTTCCGCCAGGGGCATACTCCCCTCTGTTCATCAGATCGATATACTTCAAGGGTGTCTCCTATGTGGGCTATATGGGCCCTTCTGTTATGGTGGGGGGTGACTACTGTGGGTATGCTGGTAAGCATGGCTGGTCCCTAGACAGGTTGATTGCCAGATCCTGCCTTATGCATAGGCTGCCAGTGCTGGTCGGTGGGGACAAATTCTGACATGATTGGCTGCATCAGCTGGGGAGTCCCAGTCCTGGTGCCAGCAACACTGCCCTGTTTTATTTTATAGCTGCACATTTTAAGTAGAATATTCTTACTTGAAGAATAGACTTTATAGTTTTATCCACTCCTAGCCCTAGGATATTTCATATACATAGAACATTTTCAATAAAGAGCTGCTTGTTGATTAATTTGATATGTCATCAAAAGTTGTAGTCTTTCTCATTAATTCTGATAGGCTTTCAAATTGATGTTGATGAGCAAAATACATCAGATTATTTAATTCTTTTATCATGCAAAAAAGATCAATCAGCTTGGAAAATTGGAGATTATATGGTTCAAACATGAAATTATGAAATATTTCAAGAAATGCTTGAAAATAGTTAAAAATTGATAGGAACATAAATATATTACTGGACTCAAACCACTGAATAGTTTCTATTGCTATGATCTGACCTAAAATTTCCA
The DNA here is from genome assembly GCF_002263795.3 of Bos taurus. NCBI lineage: Eukaryota > Metazoa > Chordata > Mammalia > Artiodactyla > Bovidae > Bos > Bos taurus. The sequence continues at coordinate 11,224,688 of NC_037355.1, read as the reverse complement.
ACTTTACCTTGGTGCTTAATTGATTATTTGAATATTCAGATTACTAGCATAAACATAATTCAGAATAATTTGAAATTCAGTTTACTAGCATAAGCAAATTGTTCCTTGAATGATATAATTCAAGTAACAATGTAAGTGTGACTACTATCTTGTTACCTGTACTTGTGTGACTTACAGTGGTAATTAGTCATCAATGGGTATCATACTTAAAAAGACTCATGACCAGGTGGTATCTATCTCAGTAATTATTTTAAACCACTATTACGTTTTTAAGTAATTTTTCTTTTTCTACTCTTGAGTGTTATGCTTTCTCCTGTCATAGATACCAGTCACAGCAAAAGAAATGAATTGTAAGTGCACAATACCCTTTGAAACAGAATAATGTTGAACACAGGCTGGTTCCAAATAGGAAAAGTAGTACATCAAGGCTGTATATTGTCACCCTGCTTATTTAACTTATATGCAGAGTACATCATGAGAAACTCTGGGCTGGAAGAAGCACAAGGTGAAATCAAGATTGCTGGGAGAAATATCAATAACCTCAAATATGCAGATGACCCCACCCTTATGGCAGAAAGTAAAGAGGAACTAAAAAGCCTCTTGATAAAAGTGAAAGTGGAGAGTGAAAAAATTGGCTTAAAGCTCAACATTCAGAAAACTAAGATCATAGCATCTGGTCCCATCACTTCATGGCAAATAGATGGGGAAATATTGTCAGACTTTGTTTTTTTGGTCTCCAATATCACTGCAGATGGTGATTGCAGCCATGTAATTAAAAGACGCTTACTCCTTGGAAGGAAAGTTATGACCAACCTAGATAGCATATTAAAAAGCAGAGATATTACTTTGCCAACAAACGTCCATCTCATCAAGGCTATGGTTTTTCCAGTGGTCATGTATGGATGGATGTGAGAGTTGGACTGTGAAGAAAGCTGCGCACCGAAGAAATCATACGTTTGACCTGTGGTGCTGGAGAAGACTCTTGCAAGTCCCTTGAACTGCAAGGAGATCCAACCAGTCCATTCTAAAGGAGATCAGTCCTGGGTGTTCTTTGAAAGGAATGATGCTAAAGCTGAAACTCCAGTACTTTGGCCACCTGATGTGAAGAGTTGACTCATTGGAAAAGACTCTGATGCTGGGAGGGATTTGGGGCAGGAGGAAAAGCGGATGACAGAGGATGAGATGGCTGGATGGCATCACTGACTCCATGGACGTGAGTTTGAGTGAACTCCGGGGGTTGGTGATGGACAGGGAGGCCTGGCGTGCTGCGATTCATGGGGTCACAAAGAGTCAGACACGACTGAGCGACTGAACTGAACTGAACTGAAAAACAGTGAAGAGCATCACTCTGTCCTGTATTAATTTTGCTTTACAAAACAGATTCTGAGGCCCTTCAGGGGGAAATGGTAACATAATAACATTTCCTGAAAGATAAAGCTCAACTTGGTTGAATTCTGTTCTTTCAAAAGGATAAATTTTCTCTAATATTAGTTACTAAAACAAAGTAAATACATTGTAGTTGCAAATAATTTTTAGTCTATTACCTTGCTTATAGGATTAATATATACAGTTCTATCCAATGTTTTGTCTCAATAACTATATAAAGCTCTTCTCACTTATAAATCAATGAAAGCTTTAAATCATATCTAGATAAATGCAAATTAAAGAACAGAAGCTCTGGTGTCAGGAGACTCAAATTACATCAACAAAACTGCCTTATAACCCTATTTAATCCCCCTAGTCTATTGCTTCCTCTATAAAATAAGTCTAGTTATTAGTATATATCCCATAGATTTATTGTAAAGAATAAATGAGATTATATATAGAATGCATTAAATATGCCTTTGGTGCCTACTAAGTATTAATAGTAAATCAATATTAACTATTATTTCTTCAGAAGGCCTTATTATCATTTCATTCTCCAAATATTTATTGAGTGCCTGCAGTAGACCAGCAGCTGAAGTTTCAGCAGGCTAGAAGATAAATAATATCCTTTGTTTTCATGGAACTGGCATTCCAGTATAGGATATGGCAACAAAGAAAACATAAATGAGTAGTGTAAGCCAGAAAGTGAGTAGGATTAAAATCAAAAAGTAAAGCAAAGAAGAGGAATATGAATGGATGAGTGTGAATATTTTTGGTAAGACTGAAAAGAAATCCACATTTGATAAATGTCTGGAAGATATAAGTCATGCAGACACAGAAGATCATTTAGGGCAGAGAGAACAAATCCAAAACCATGATGCAGGCATCTACTTTGTGTGTCCAAAACAGAGTGAAGGCCCCCAGTACTGGAGTGGGATAAAAGGAGTGAAGGATGAACTGAATTGAAGTCATTTTCAAGACTCTTATGTTGAGAGGCTTTAGTAACGGGAAGGACGTTGACCCGATGGTGAGCCATTGGAGCAATGTGCAAAGAGGGATGTGGTCTAATGAGATTTTATGGTTTCCCCTTGGCTGTTATGTAGGGAATAGAATGACAGCAATTAAGCTGTGAAGATGGGTCACCAATTAGGAGGCAATTCCTATATACTCTGGTGAAGAGTAGGTCTAAAAAGCCTGTGATGATAACTAATATCAGTATGGTTTATCATAATCATAGTACAGTTCAGTTGCTAAATTATGTCCTACTGCTTGAGACCCCATGGACTGCAGCATGCCAGGCTTCCCTGCCCATCACCAACTCCTGGAGCTTGCTCAAACTCATGTCTGTTGAGTCGGTGAAGCCTTCCAACCATCTCATTCTGTGTCATCCCCATCTCCTCCTGCCTTCAAAATTTCCCAGCATCAGGACCTTTTTCAATGAGTCAGTTCTTCGCATAAGGTGGCCAAAGTATTGGAGTTTCAGCTTTAGCATCAGTCCTTCCAATTGAATATTCAGGACTGATTTCTGTTAGGATTGACTGGTTTGATTTCCTTGTAGTCCAAGGGACTCTCAAGAGACTTCTACAACACCACAGATCAAAACCATCAATTCTTTGGTGCTCAGCTTTCATTATAGTCCAACTCTCATATCCATACATCAGTTCAGTTCCGTTCAGTTGCTCAGTCGTGTCCGACTCTTTGTGACTCCATGAATCGCAGCACGCCAGGCCTTCCTGTCCATCACCAATTCTCAGAGTTCACTCAGACTCATGTCCATCGAGTCAGTGATGCCATCCAGCCATCTCATCCTCTGTCGTCCCATTCTCCTCCTGCCCTCAATCCCTCCCACCATCAGAGTCTTTTCCAATGAGTCAACTCTTCACATGAGGTGGCCAAAGTACTGGAGTTTCAGCTTTAACATCATTCCTTCCAAAGAAATCCCAGGGCTGATCTCCTTCAGAATGGACTGTTTGGATCTCCTTGCAGTCCAAGGGACTCTCAAGAGTCTTCTCCAAAACCACAGTTCTAAAGCATCAATTCTTCAGCACTCAGCTTTCTTTATAGTCCAACTCTCACATCCATACATGACCACTGGAAAAGCCATAGCCTTGAATAGATGGACCTTTGTTGGCAAAGTAATGTCTCTGCTTTTGAATATGCTATCTACGTTGGTCATAACTTTCCTTCCAAGGAGTAAGCGTCTTTTAATTTCATGGCTGCAGTCACCATCTGCAGTGATTTTGGAGCTCCAAAAAATAAAGTCAGCCACTGTTTCCACTGTTTCCCCATCTATTTCCCATGAAGTGATGGGATCAGATGCCATAATCTTCGTTTTCTGAATGTTGAGCTTTAAGCCAACTTTTTCACTCTCCTCTTTCACTTTTATCAAGAGGCTTTTTAGTTCCTTTTTACTTTCTGCCATAAGGGTGGTATCATCTGCATTTCTGAGGTTATTGAGATTTCTCCCAGCAATCTTGATTCCAGCTTGTACTTCTTCCAGCCCAGCGTTTCTCATGATGTACTCTGCATAGAAGTTAAATAAGCAGGGTGACAATATACAGCCTTGACGTACTCATTTTCCTATTTGGAACCAGTCTGTTGTTCCATGTCCAGTTCTAACTATGGCTTCCTGACCTGCATACAGGTTTCTCAAGAGGCAGGTCAGGTGGCCTTGTATTCCCATCTCTTTCAGAATTTTCCACAGTTTATTGTGATCCACACAGTCAAAGGCTTTGGAAAAGTTAATAAAGCAGAAATAGATGTTTTTCTTGAACTCTCTTGCTTTTTTGATGATCCAGCGGATGTTGGCAATTTGATCTCTGGTTCCCCTGCCTTTTCTAAAACCAGCTTGAACATCTGGAAGTTCATGGTTCACATACTGCTGAAGCCTGACTTGGAGAATTTTGAGCATTACTTTACTAGCGTGTGAGATGAGTGCAATTGTGCGGTAGTTTGAGCATTTTTTGGCATTGCCTTTCTTTGGGATTGGAACGAAAACTGACCTTTTCCAGTCCTGTGGCCACTGCTGAGTTTTCCAAATTTTCTGGCACATTGAGTGCAGCACTTTTACAGCATCATCATGACTACTGGTAAAACCATAGCTTTGACTAGACGGACCTTTGTTGATAAAGAAATGTCTCTGCTTTTTAATATGCTGTCTAGGTTTGTCACAGATTTTCTTCCAAGGAGCAAGCATATTTTAATTTCATAGTTGCACTCAGCATCTGCAGTGATTTTGGAGCCCCAAAGAATAAAGTCTCACTGTTTCCATTGTTTCCCCATCTATTTGCCATGAAGTGATGTGAACAGATGCCATGATCTTTGTTTTTTGAATGTTGAGTTTTAAGGTAGTTTTTTCACTGTTTTCTTCCACCTTCATCAAGAGGCTCTTTGGTTCCTATTTGTTTTCTGCCATAGGGTGGTGTCATCTGCGAATCTGACGTTATGGATATTTCTCCCTGCAATCTTTATTCCAACTTGTGCTTCATTAAGTCCAGCATTTTGCATGATGTGCTCTGCATATAAGTTAAATAAGCAAGGTGTCAGTGTACAGCCTTGACGTACTCCTTTCCCAATTTGGAACCAGTCCATGGTTACTTGTCCAGTTCTAAATGTTGCTTCATGACCTGCATACAGATTTCTCAGGAGGCAGGTAAGGGGTCTGGTATTCCTACCTCTTTAAGAATTTCCCACAGTTATCATGATCATAACCTGGATACATTTTAAAGATAAATTTGGTAGGATTTACTGGCAGAAGAGATGTAAGGTGTGAGAGATAAGAGATGTTAAAGTAATGTCAAAATTTTGTCCTAAGCAAGAAATTACTAGAGTGACTAGTATTACTAGTCACTAGTAATACTGGTAATAGTATTACTATTACTAGTAGTAGTATTACTATTTTAGATCTTGGCAATATTGTTATTATTGTCACTAATATTATTTTCATATCTTAATTTTGAACCTATAGTAACCTTTTAATTTGTATCGCCTGAGTTTCTCTTCATAACTGAACATTTTATTCAATAACATACTTTTATTACCCTTTATATTGTTAGGTATGAAATGAAGCAGTCCAAATAGTATTATCAATTTATTAATATTTCCATTGTCTGTGATACTTCATTTTATTTGCATTGACTTTCTGAATCAGTATCACCCTCCCCATATCCCACCCCTACTTCTATTCATAAAATATTCAGTGGAAACTCTGCTGTGCTTCTATACATTTTTTTCCTTATTACACTCTGTATAGAGGAACCTTTTGCTCTCTTCATTTGTCTTCGCTCTCTTGGAAGTTCCATCTGACCAGAACGGTAGTTGATAAACCAGGGTTCCCACATAGAGCATCTTTAAGGGCAAAAGAAAACAAGCTGAATCTCCATGTCTGGCTCTGTCTTGACTGCTTCTTTGCTCCTTGCCACTCACTGTCATCACAAATGCATGAATCATCTCATTAAACCTCCCATTAACCTGTAAGAGATTACTTAGTGCAATAGGAGAGGGCAATTCAGATTTTTATATTTTATACTACACCATCAATTATTCTTCAAACCTATATTGCTAAAAGGAAAAATACAAACCTTTAAGCAAACTTAGATTTTCAGTCCTCATGTTTTGTTGAATTAAGGCTTTTCAGAAGGACTGTATGCACCATAAATGACTCTTTATACTCTAAATCAATTAAATAAACCATCATGTCATGAAACCATGGTCTACATTTGAATTTTGTTTGTCTTAAATTCTGATTTCTAAATGTTTTCCAGAAGTATCTTTTTAATGACAGCTATTGAAAGCTGCTTGATTGTTCTAGTTATCATTTAATAGACCAAAGAAATGTAAACTGATAAAGAAGGATATGTAGCTATTTTATTGATGGCTCAAAAATCCAGTGACTTGAAGAAGCATAAATATATAAAATATATATTTAGATGGGGTTTTTATTTGGCATACATTTCACACAGCATAGACTAGAGTTTGGAAAGTGAGACTGCTCTCACATGGATTGTTTTGCAATCATGGTTTTGGAAGAGGCTTGTGCATTGTTAGAAACATTCTCTAATCACACTTAGGGATGTTTTGAGTCTCATAGGGAGGCTTATCTAGTCACAGAAACCCTGTGGCTGCTGTCACTATTTCCCTGTCTCTCCATGATGGTTAAGGAGACTCTAACATCTGTATTGCAATAGCAGCGTGAAATGAGAACATGAAAGGAAAATGGCAACACTGGGCCTGGAAAGGTAGGCAAATGTCCATTACTTTCACTACCTCATTACTGAGACAGCTAGGTCTCCAAAACTTGGGATTCTATTTTATCATTTATATCATAGAACGTTGTTTCTTAACTCTGATGATTCAATCCTATGAACATTTGAGGAAAGCTCTTGCTTTCTTTTTTTCAACTACTTCCTAACCCTCCAACCCCCCTCTTCCCAGTCCTGTAGAAGGAGGAAACAGAACAGGCTCTATCTTGAAAGCGGGACTCCATCTTGGGCCAGACTGTGGACTTTGAGCTATATGTCCAGTATCTATGGAAATGACATACCAACCGGAAAAGTAGGCCCCTGGAAAAAGAGCCCCAGGGCTCTCCATCGCCTAAAAGAATACCCTAATTATCTGTGTAACTGAACAGAATCATGCATTCTATTATGCTTATTGAAGTACGACCACAGGCCTGTTGATAAGTGTCCACTGTTAAACTACCTAGGCTTAAGGCATATGATCATGGGTTAACTTTGATTTTATCTTTCTTTTTCCTTTGTTCAGACCAGTTTCAGGTCCTTATACACTTAGGGCATATAAGGTTTTCACAAAAACTGGTCAGGGTCCTTGGCAAAGAGAAAACTGCCTTGGGCCCGCCGGTGGAATAAACTGCACTCCACTATCTGCATTGTCCTTCTGAGTGAGTTTGTTTCCCAGAGCACGTAGCTACAACATTTGGTGCATTGGCTGGGAAACTCCTCCCTTTGAGGAGACAAGTCCAATTTGGGGCTACTCCGAGGCCTTGTGGCTTGAATCTTCAAGAGGCGGGGGGAGGGGGGGTGTTCCTTGCCCTTCTGGAAGGATTCTGCTTCTCAACACCTAGACCTTTCACATTAGAAGGTAGTGGACAGCAGCAAGAGAACTGAGTGCTCAGGTGAAGAGGAACCCACCCAGCAGGGTGGAAGAAGGGGCCTAATCACACCCCTGGGAGGGATTAGTAGGGGCATGGACCCACAGGAACCTGGAATAGGCAGGTGGCAGGTTTGCTTGGTACACGGGTCAACGAGCATGTTAGGGCTTAGGAAGGAAATTTGTGAAGGTCATTTAGGAGGTGTGTCCACGTTGTCTCGGGGGACATTATTACCAAGCAATCACTAGGGGATTTTTTTAGGAGAAGAAACTTGGTCCTTGTGTGCTCATATTGTACCCTCCCCCAGGAGGTGTCCCATCTGCTGTGAAATTCTTGACCCCCTCGCAATTGTCAGGCTAGAAGGAGGGGGATATATAAATGAGTATGAATTGGCTTTTCTGGAGATGGCCTGGGACGTGGGATATTTAACCCACCTGTGTTTTCATCCACACCTGATCAAGCCTACCAAGGCAGAATGGACTTTAAGGGAGAAACAGTCTTGGACCACATGGTGTTCTGGTTCTGCCATGCTGACCGGCAGGTGAAGACATGCTGATCCCCCTTCTCCCTCTGGGATCTGGCAGGGTTTGGTCGAGGATGACCTGTGCCCCACCCCCTATACTGGATGATGACGCACCCGCCACCCAGTGATCCCCTTAATGCCCAATCCAGGGCCAGGTGAAGTTCCTGCAGCAGCCGCTGCTCCTCTGCCAGCTCTCCCAGAGGTCGTAGAGCCGCTTCCTCAGAGGCTCCGATCCCGGTGGCAGAAGCCTCTAGCCAACACTTCCAGGACCCAGCTCCAGCCAGCCACCCCAGCTATACATGCCTCTCCTGGTAAGTACTGACAGGAAGGGGAAAGGTGACACCAGAATCAAACAGAGGCTGCACTTCACTAAGGAGCCAGAGGAACGGGTCCCGCCACAAATGCCCCTCAGAGAGTTACAGCAGCCTCCAGTTCAGGGTGAAGACGGCCACTACCATCAGCCTCCCATAGCCTATTATTACCAGATTAGGCTAATGGAGACTATTTTTCAAACCCACTGCCCTACATGGGATGACATAATCCAACTACTAGTCTCCCTCTTCAGCACTAAGGACAGACACAGATTCAGAACAGGCCAGAAAATGGTTAAATGGTTAAGAGAAATGGCACCTGAGGGTAATGCAAACCTGCAGCAGTGGGCAGAACTAGCCACCCCTGATGAGAGGCCCAACTGGGACCTGGAAGTGGACTTCACTGAAATGAAACCTCACCGACACTACCATTACCTGCTTGTCATAGTATGCATGTTCTCGGGATGGGTAGAAGCTTTTCCTACCTGAATTGAAAAAGCATTAGAGGTAGCCCGTTTGTATAGAGATATACAAACAATGTTTTTCAGAGACTATTAGAAGTTTTGGTTACCCAATATGTTCTTTCCAATTAGAAGTGCTCCCCAACTAAATGACAGAATTATAAAGCACCTTGATCCTAATAATTAAGGGAAACAATACCTACCCCATCCACAAATACCTCTAACATAAAACTAGATGAGAGGGAGAATTTCATGAACAAGCACAAGACATTCTTATTCCCACATTACCATTCAACCTTTCTGCAGTGGCCGCCACAGTCTCTCCATACCCTAGTGATGGACTTCTAAGTGGAAATGCTCAGAACTGGTTTAGGAGAATTTCTGATTATTATTATAGTTTCCTTAACCGGTCTTTCCCATGATGGCCTATGTGTAATTTTTAAAATTTATTTATTTAAACTAGAGGTATATTACTTTACAATATTGCAGTGTTTTTTGCCATACATTGACATGAATCATCCATGGGTGTACATGTGTTCCCCATCCTGAACCCCCCCTCCCACCTCCCTCCACATCCCATCCCTCAGGGTTATCCCAGTGCACTGGCTTTGAGTGCCCTGTTTCATGCATCGAATGTGGACTGGTCATCTATTTCACATGTCATGATATACATGTTTCAATGCTATTCTCTCTAATCATCCCACCCTTACCTTCTCCCACAGAGTCCAAAAGTCTGTTCTTTATATCTGTGCATCCTTTGCTGTCTCGCATATAGGGTCATCATTACCATCTTCCTAAATTCCATATATATATACATTAATATACTGTATTGGTGTTTTTCTCTTTTTTAATTATTTATTTTAATTGGAGGCTAATGACGCTACAATATTGTGGTGGTTTTTGCCATACATTGACATGAATCAGCCATGAGTGTACAGGTGTTGCCCATCCAGAAAACCCCTCCCACCTCCTTACCTTTCCCATCCCTCAGGGTCATCCCAGTGCTCTGGCCCTGAGCATCCTATCTCATGCATCAAACCTGGACTGGCAATCTGTTTCACATATGGTAATGTAGATGTGTCAATATTATTCTCTCAAATCATTCCACCCTCACCTTCTCCCACAGAGTCCAAATATCTGTTCTTTACATTTGTGTCTCTATTGCTGTCTCACATATAGGGTCATAGTTAGCATCTTTCTAAATTCCATTTATATGTATTAATATACTGTATTGATGTTTTTCTTTCTGACTCACTTCACTCTGTATAATAGACTCCAGTTTCATCCACCTCATGAGAACTGATTCAAATGCATTATTTTAATAGCTGAGTAATATTCCATTCTGTATATGTACCACAGCTTTCTAACCCATTTATCTGCTAATGGACATCTAGGTTGCTTCCATGTCCTAGCTATTGTAAACAGTGCTGCGATGAACATTGAAGTACATGTGTCTCTTTCAATTCTGGTTTCCTGGTATGTATGCCCAGCAGTGGGATTGCTAGGTCATATGGCAGTTCTATTTCCAGTTTTTTAAGGAATCTCCACACTGTTCTCCATAGTGGCTGTACTAGCTTGCATTCCCACCAATAGTGTAAGAGGGTTCCCTTTTCTCCATACCCTCTCCAGCATTTATTGTTTGTAGACTTTTTGACAGCAGCCATTCTGACTGGGGTGAGATGGTACCTCATTGTGGTTTTGCTTTTCATTTCTCTGATAATGAGTGATGTTGAGCATCTTTTCATGTGTTTGTTAGCCATCTGTATGTCTTTGGAGAAATGTCTGTTTAGTTCTTTGGCCCATTTTTTTATTGGGTCATTTATTTTTCTGGAATTGAGCTGCAGGAGCTGCTTGCATACTTTTGAGATCAATTATTTGTCAGTTGCTTCTTTTGCTATTATTTTCTCCCTTTCTGAAGGCTGTCTTTTCACCTTGCTTATAGTTTCCTTCATTGTGCAAAAGCTTTGAAGCTTAATTATGTCCCATTTGGTTATTTTTGCTTTTATTTCCTTTACTCTGGGAGGTGGGTCATAGAGGATCCTGCTGTGATTTATGTCAGAGAGTGAGAGCCTATGTTCTCCTCTAGGAGTTTTATAGTTTCTGGTCTTATATTTAGATCTTTAATCCATTTTTAGCTTTTGTGTATGATGTTAGAAAGTGTTCTAGTTTCATTTTTTAAAAGTGGTTGACCAGTTTTCCTAGCACCACTTGTTAAAGAGATTGTCTTTTCTCCATTATATATTCTTGCCCCCTTTGTCAAAGATAAGGTGTCCATAGGTGCATGGATTGATCTCTGGGCTTTCTATTTTGTTCCATTGATCCATATTTCTGTCTTTGTGCCAGTACCATACTGTCTTGATAACTGTGGCTTTGTAGTATAGCCTGAAGTCAGGCAGGTTGATTCCTCCAGTTCCATTCTTCTTTCTTAAGATTGCTTTGGCTATTCGAGATTTTTTGTATTTCCATACAAATTGTGAAATTCTTTGTTCTAGTTCTCTGAAAAATACCATTGGTAGCTTGATAGGGATTGCATTGAATCTATAGATTGCTTTGGGTAGTATACTCATTTTCACTCTATTGATTCTTCTGATCCATGAATATGGTATAATTCTCCTTCTAGTTGTGTCATTTTTGATTTCTTTCATCAGTGTTTTATAGTTTTCTATATATAGGTCTTTTGTTTCTTTAAGTATTTTATTCTTTTCATTGCAATGGTCAATGGAATTGCTTCCTTAATTTCTCTTTCTGTTTTCTCATTGTTAGTGTATAGGAATACAAGGGATTTCTGTATGTTAATTTTACATCCTGCAACTTTACTATATTCATTGATTAGCTCTAGTAATTTTCTGGTGGTGTCTTTAGGGTTTTCTCAGTAGAGGATCATGTCATCTGCAAACAGGGAAGATTTTGTTTCTTCTATTCCAATCTGCATTCCTTTTATTTCCTTTTCTTCTCTGATTGCTGTGGTTAAAACTTCCAAAACTATGTTGAATAGTAGTGGTGAAAGTGGGCACCCTTGTCTTCTTCCTGAATTTAGGGGAAATGCTTTCAATTTTTCACCATTGAGGATAATGTTTGCTGTGGGTTTATCATGTATGGCTTTTACTATGTTGCGGTACGTTCCTTATATGCCTGCTTTCTGGAAGGTTTTTATCATAAATGGATGTTGAATTTTGTCAAAGGCTTTCTCTGCATCTATTGAGATAATCATATGGCTTTTATCTTTCAATTTGTCAATGTGGTGTATCACATTGATTGACTTGCAAGTATTGAAGAATCCTTGCATCCCTGGGATAAAGCTCACTTGGTCATGATGTATGATCTTTTTAATATGTTTTTGGATTCTGTTTGCTAGAATTTTGTTGGGGATTTTTACATCTATGTTCATAAGTGATATTTGCCTGTAGTTTTCTTTTCTTTTCTTTTTTCTTTTTTTTGGTAGCATCTTTGTAGTTTTGGTATTAGGGTGGTGGTGGCCTCATAGAATGAGTTTGTAAGTTTACCTTACCCTGCAATTTTCTGGAAGGGTTTGAGTAGGATAAGTGTTATCTCTTCTCTAAATTTTTGGTACAATTTACCTGTAAAGCCTTCTGGTCCCAGGCTTTTGTTTGCTAGAAGATTTTTGATTACAGTTTTGATTTCCGTGCTTATGATTGGTCTGTTAAGATAGAAAATCTATCTTTTCCTGGTTCAGTTTTGGAAGGTTATAATTTTCTAATAATTCATCCATTTCTTCCAAGTTGTCATTTTTATTGACATTAGTTGCTGATAGTAGTCTCTTGTGATCTTTTGTATTTCTGTGTTGTCTGTTGTGATTTCTCCATTTTCATTTCTGATTTGTTGATTTGATTCTTCTCCCCCACCTTTTTTTTTTTTTCTTGATTACTCTGGCTAATGGTTTGTCTACTTTATTTATCTTCTCAAAGAACCAGCTTTAAATTTTTGTTTTTTGCTATAGTCTCCTTTGTTTCTTTTTCATTTGTGTCTGCCGTAATTTTTATGATATCTTTCCTCCTACTAACTCTAGGGTTCTTCATTTCTTCTTTCTCTAGTTGTTTTAGATGTAGAGTTAGGTTATTTATTTGATTTTTCTCTTGTTTCTTGAGGTAAGCTTGTATTGCTCTAAATCTTCCGCTTAGCACTGCTTTTACTGAATCCCATAGGTTTGGGGTTGTCATGTTTTCATTTTCATTCATTTCTATGCATATTTTGATTTATTTTTTGATTTGTTCTGTGATTTGTTGGTTATTCAGAAGCGTACTTTTTAGCCTCCATAAGTTTGTATTTTTAATAATTTTTTCATGTAGTTGACATCTAATCTTATCACATTGTGATCTGAAAAGATGCTTGAAATGATTTCAATTTTTTTGAATTTACCAAGGCTAGATTTATGGCCCAGGATGTGATCTATCCTGAAGAAAGTTCTGTGTGCACTTGAGAAAAAGGTGAAATTCATTGTTTTGTGCTGAAATGTCCTATAGATATCATTTAGGTCTAACTGGTCCATTTTATCATATAAAGTTTGTGTTTCCTTGCTAATTTTCTGTTTAGTTGATCTCTCCATAGGTGTGAGTGGGGTATTGAAGTCTCCCACTATCATTGGATTACTGTTATTTTCCCCTTTCATTCTTGCTAGCATTTGCCTTACATATTGTGGTGCTCCTAGTTTGGGTGTATATGTATATTTATCATTGTTATATCTTCTTATTGGATTGATCCTTTGATTATTATGTAGTGTCCTTCTTTTTCTCTTTTCATGGCCTTTATTTCAATATCTATTTTATCTGATATGAGTATTGCTACTCCTGCTTTCCTTTGGTCTCCATTTGTGTGAAATATATTTTTACAGCTCTTTACTTTCAGTCTGTATGCATCCCTTGTGTTGAGGTGGGTCTCTTATAGACAGCATATATAAGGGTCTTCTTTTTGTATACATTCAGCCAGTCTTTTTCTTTTCATTGGTGCATTCAATCGATTTACATTTGGGGGTAATTATTGATAAGTATGATCCCATTTCCATTTACTTTGTTGTTTTGGGTTCGAGTTTATAAACCTTTTCTGTGTTTCTGTGTTCTAGAGAAGATCCTTTAGCATTTGTTGAAGAGCTGGTTTGGTGGTGCTGAATTCTCTCAGCTTTTGCTTGCCTGTAAAGCTTTTGATTTCTCCTTCATATTTGAATGATATCCTTGCTGGGTATAATAATCTGGGTTGTAGGTTTTTATTTTTCATCACTTTATGTATGTCCTGCCGTTCCCTTCTGGCGTGAAGAGTTTCCATTGAAAGATCAGCTGTTACCCTTATGGGAATCCCCTTGTGTGTTATTTGTTGCTTTTCCCTTTTTGCTTTTAATATTTGCTCTTTGTGTTTGATCTTTGTTAATTTGATTAATGTGTTCTTGGAGTGTTTTGCCTTGGGTTTATCCTGTTTGGGACCTTCTGGGTTTCTTGGACTTGCGGGGCTATTTCCTTCCCCATTTTAGGGAAGTTTTCAACTATTATCTCCTCAAGTATTTTCTCATGCCCTTTCTTTTTGTCTTCTTCTGGGACTCCTATGATTTAAATGTTGGGGCACTTAACATTATCCCAGAGGTCTCTGAGGTTGTCTTCATTTCTTTTAATTCTTTTTTTCTTTTTTCTTCTATGCTTCATTTATTTCCACCATTCTATCTTCCAATTCACTTATCTTATACTCTGCCTAGTTATTTTATGTTAGTTCTCTCCAGAGTGATGTTGATCTCAGTTATTGCATTATTCATTATTGATTGAATCTCCTTTATTTCTTCTAGGTCCTTGTTACACATTTCTTGCAACTTCTCAATCCTTGTCTCTAGTCTACTTATCTGTAACTCCATTTTGTTTTCAAAATTTTGGATCATCTTTACTATCATTATTCTGAATTCTTTTTCAGGTAGACTCCTTTTCTCCTCCTCTTTTGTTTGGTTTGGTGGGCATTTATCATGTTCCTTTACCTGCTGCATATTTCTCTGCCTTTTCATTTTGTTAGGATTACTGTGTCTAGGATGCCCTTTCTGTAGGCTGGAAGTTCATGGTTCCTCTTCACTGTGGAGAGTGCTCCCTGTTGGTGGGGTTGTACTAGTGGCTTGTCAAGGTTTCCTGGTTAGGGGAGCTTATGTCTGTGTTCTGGTGGGTGGAGCTGGATTTCTTCTCTCTAAAGTGCAATGAAGTGTCCAGTAATGAGTTTTGGGACATCTATGGGTTTGGCATGGATTTGGGCAGCCTGTCTTTTAATGCTCAGGGCTATGTTCCTGTTTTTCTGGGGAATTACCATGGTATGTCTTGCTCTGGAACTTGTTGGCTCTTGGTTTGATCTTGGTTTCAGTGTAGGTTTGGAGGCATTTGGGTGAGCTCTTGTCTATTAATGTTTCCTGCAATCAGGAGTTCTCTGATGTTGTCAAGTTTTGGAGTTAAACTCGTGCCTCTGGCTTTCAGTCTTATTCTTACAGTAGCCTCAAGACATCTCTATCCATACAGTACAGATGGTAAAACATCTATCTAATGGTGAAATAATTCTCCACAGTGAGGGCCACCAAGAGGTATTCACAGAGTTACATGGAGAAGAGAAGAGAGAGTAAGAAGATAGAGGTGACCAGGAGGAGGAGAGGGGAATCAAAAGGGTAGAGACCAATCTAGCAGCAATCAGTTCCCTAAGTGTTCTCCACAGCCTGGATTATCCAGATTCATAGAGTTAAGTAGAGAAGAGAAGTGGGAGGGAGGAGATAAGGCAGAGTCAAAAAGGGAGAGAGCAATCAAGACAGTAAGCACACCCCTAAGTAAAAATGGATACTGAAGATTGGATTCTTAAAGGTATGAAATTGATCACAAATACAAAAAGCAAAGATTAAAAATCTAGATTAGACGTTACACTCTCAAAAATACAATATTAAAAATACAAAACAAAATCAATCACAAAAATTGTTAAAAGAATATGAAATTTGCTTTAAAAATAGGGTCTTTATTTTGCAATGTAATAGTAGTTTATAAAATTAAAATTAAGGGAGTAATAAAGAACTTAAATAGTAAAAAAAAAAATTGTTTTAATGAAAATAGTAAAAATATATCTAGGAATTTCTCTGGAGCTGCTGTGGGCAATGATGGGTCAGTTCCGTTTCAGATAGTTCCTTATTCCAGCTTGTACTTGTTCTCAAGGTCTATAGGCCCCTTCCAATGCTTCAGTTCAGTTCAGTCACTCAGTCGTGTCCCACTCTGTGACCCCATGAATCACAGCACGCCAGGCCTCCCTGTCCATCACCAACTCCCATCCAATGCTTAGTCAATGTTAACTACAGGGTTTTAATCTGTTGTACCTGTCATTTCCAGAGCAGAGCCCTCTTCTTTGTTTATTTTGAATTCCTCTGATTGCAAGTCTCTTCAGTATCTAATTTCCACCCTGACACAAGGGGGTAAAGGTGGTCACTTATTTAGGCTCACTTGTTGAGTTGTGTTGTGGGGAGGGAGGAACATTGCAAACAAATATCACTGGTGTGTATGAAGAGTGCTCACTGTGTATGGACCACACTGGGTTTGCCCTAGCTCATGGCAGCATGTGCTTTCCTGGTCTACACTGCTCAGGCTCCAGGTTGCTCTGCAGGGGTACTGTCCAAAATGGACCCTACATTTCATGCACTTCCCAGGTCTGAGATGCTCAGGTTTAGGTTCTCATGTACTCCGCAAGTGCACAGACTTGGTTGGGTGTACATTTTTTCCCCTTCCCAGGTCTGAGCAGCTCAGACGACCAGGTGCTTGGCAAGCACACCCTCCCAGGTGGGACGTGTGTCTTAATCACTTCTATGGTCCCAGCCACTTGGTTTCCCGGGTGCACCACAAGAGCACTGTCCGAGGTCTGCAGTGTGTCTCCTCTGGGGAGCTGATCTCAGGCTTAGACCCTCCTGGCAGTTGTCAACAATTCAGGATCCCAGGAAGACGTGGTCAGCAACTGGGAGCCTGCTCACAGTTTGGTTGAGAATGCCAGTCTCTGGGGATGAGATTGCCCCTTGTCTTCCAGCTCTGGCTGTTGCATGCCTGCCTCTCTGCCTACGGTGCTGGGGGAGGGGCCTGTTTGCAGCTGACTAGCCCTCCTTCCATATTCGCTCAATCCTTTGTTCTGTGAGTGGGCCAAGCTGTGTATTAGGTTAGAGTCTTTGATGGGAAAGTTCTCTCTCTCTTTTTTTTTTTCCCCTCTCTCTGGCTATCCACTGTTTGGACTGCTACTTCACGTTAGCTCCCTCAGATTGTCCTCAGGGCATCCAGGCCCAGTCCTTACCCTTAGCACACAACCCTCACCTCCCTGTTCAGCCCCTGCTTGCTGGTAGTGGAAGAGAGCATCTGGGATACTTCTCTGCTGGGAGTTGCAGTTAGGCAACTCCTTTTTTTTTTTTTTTTTCCCTCCCAGTTATGTTTCCCTCTGAGATTCCAAAACTCCCCAAAGACCCGCTGGTGAGAGGGCTTCCTGCTGTTTGAAAACTTCTCATTCACAACTCCCTCCCCAGAATGTCTCTCTCTTTGTCTTTTATATTTTGTCCTACCTCCTTTCGAAGAGAATGGGCTGCCTTTCTGGATGTCTGGTGTCTTCTGCCAGCATTCAGAAGTTGTTTTGTGGAATTTTCTCAGCATTCAAATGATCTTCTGATGAATTTGAGAGGGAGAAAGTGGTCTCCCTGTCCTATTCCTCTGCCATCTTGGGGCTGCCCCCCTCTCCCATCCTCCCACCCCCAAATTGTTAAAAGGAAACTCCTGAGATGGAAATCTCTGGTAAAACAATCATAAAATTATCCAGCCATTTCCACAAGTTTGGGATTCTTTTTCCAGAAGAAATGATTTCAAATTACTTTGAGGGCAGAGGTTTTCAAAAGTTAGTAGATATCAGAGAAATGCAGAAGGCTTGTTAATGCACAGATTGCTGGGCAGTGCCTCTGTAAGTTTTTTTTTTCCAGTGAGCAGAACTTTAAACATTAGAGGTTAATTTCTCCCTCACATTTCAATATATGGATTCTTATCCAACTTTTATCTAAAAGCACTTACTTTTTATTATTTCAAATCAGAGTAAATCATTAATATACAGGAAAAGAAAACCTTTCAGATTCAATCTAAATCCTAGCACACTATGTTGTAATAACAACTAGACTTTTATTTTTGACCAGTAGTGATATAATTAACTGGATTTTGCAGTGGGCCAATTAGGGTAGGCATTGGTCAAATTGGATAGAAAAGAAATTACTGGTCAAATTGGATAGAAAATAATTTATTGATTAAATTAGTCCCTCACCAGCACATCTACATATCCAAAACTTTATTATGTTAACTTGTAATTAATGCAATGTTACTATGACATATTTTACATCTTGTTGTCCTACTTTGGATTATGTTGCATTTTACTCTGAGAGTATATCTCAGGTTGGATCAGCCACATTTCAATGCTCAGTAGGGACAGTGGCTAACAGCTCTGTATTGGGCAGTGCAGGTTTATAGGATATTTTCAGGTGCCACTTGTCATTAGTGTTCTTTTTTTTTAAGCAAGGATTTGTGGTTTTATTAAATGTCTGTACTTTAGAAAGTGATGGAGAGTACATTAATAACAGATTAAAGGTGAATGATGTACATTATACTGCACACAGCATTAAAAAACTTAAAAAATTAGAACATATTACTCTGGTATAAAAATACACCATAAATTAAAAAGTCACAAAATGAGTGAAATTCCATGAGTGAAAACAGACAATGACTTGTCTGTTTCACTGTTCTTTCGTGAAAGGAAGAAAATAGCCAAAATTCATAGACTAGGTGGCAAATATGAACATTTCACTAAAGATGTAGAGATAGTAAATACACATCTGAAAAAACTGATAATTAATCCTTAGGTAAATGCTAATAAAACAACAGTGAGATAGCATGACAAACTTATCAAAAGGTTTAAAGTTAACAATAATGGATCAGAAGAAAAATAATAATTAAAAAATAAAGATAAGCATATTCCTAATAAAAACACTAATAACCTGGAAGGTTATCCTCTACCCTATGTATGTAGAAAGATATATATATATATATATATATATATATATATATATATATATATATGTATACAATATATTAAAGTGACAGCTTCCTTAAAAAAAAGATTGACCAAGTGAAGTATTCACTAGGATACAGGAGGAAATGGACCTCTCAAACACTGCTGGGAAGAATGGAAAAAAATAAAATCCCAGGCAGTCCAGTGCCTGGACCTAGGTGTTCAGTGCTCAGGGCCCAGGTTCAATCCCTACTTGGGAAATTAAGATTCCCCCAAGCCATGAAGTGTGGCAAAAAAAAAAAAAAAAAAAAGGAAAAAAAGGAATAATTATTTCAGATCATAATTTGCTAATTTGTTAAAGTTAACACTCACCTATCTTATGACTCACACCTTGCACTCTGAGTTATTGAAGAAAAGATAAATGAAACATATATCCACATAAAGAATTATACACAAATGTTTTACCAGATTTTTTTTTTTTTTCAATAGTGAAAGATTAGGAAAACAGCAAATGTCCATAAGCAAATGAATGGGTAATAGTGGTATATCCTAAAACAGGAATATTTCTTAGAAAAAAAAGTATGAGCTGCGCATACATTATTGATGACTCTTCAAGTATTTATCCAACATAAATAAAAGCAGGAGAAAGAGTGAATACTTTGATTTCCATCATTTGAATTCTAGAAAATGAAAAGTTATCTATTATAATGGAAAATAAACCAGTGGTTACATGGAGGGCTGTGGAGGACAAGAAGAGAGAGTATAAAAGGTCATGAAATTAATATACAGTAACATAGTCATTGGAATCTTCCCTGGTGGCTCAGACGGTAAAGCGTCTGCCTGCAATGCAGGAGACCCAGGTTCGATTCCTGGGTTGGGAAGATCCCCTACAGAAGGAAATGGCAATCCACTCCAGCACTTTTGCCTGGAAAATCCCATGGATGGAGGATCCTTATAGGCTACAGTCCATGGGGTAGCAAAAAGTCGGACACGACTGAGCGACTTCACGTTCACTTCACTAACATAGTCATTACCATCACTGTGATCATGCTTTTACTTCCATACATGTTTCAGAACTTATCAGATAGCTTTTGAAATGATTCATGATTAAAAAAAAACCAACAACAACAAAAAAAAAACTCTATGTCCAACTTTCTGGAAAGTAAGTTTGGTAATCCTACATTCATTCCACTTTCTCAGGCCCTTTGTAGATCGGTTTTACCTCAAAGACAGTAAATAGAGTGAGCATTGAAGGACCTTCCACCTGAGCCAACAGGAATGTGACCTGGGTCACAGATACATTTGTGGACTGGATTCTCCTTTTTTCTATCTTTATTCTTTTTTACCTGCCTTGCTCTTGGTAGAACCTGGGGGAAATTTTCCCCTCAGCACTGCTGACATCCCCTGTGAACAAGAGAAAATATTTATGCTGCTCCCAGAAGCAGTTATATTGTCGCACCTGACCCCTCCTCAGGGTGATCTAAGTCTCCTGAAACTCATCATAACATCCAGGCCTGAAGTGAGGACAAGAAAGCTCTGCAGTCTTTCACAGAAGGCAATGGGCAGAAATGCATATTTGGCAAAAACTAGTAAGTTAATTTCTGCCTCTGTATTGATTCTTATGAGGCACAGAAAGTTTGATACCCACATGAAATTTGTACACCTCTTCATGCTTATAGAGCCCAATTCTGTTTATAAAACACACTACATCATAAATGGAATGTCCAAGATTAAGGAGGTCTTAAACAGTAAAGTCTTGGTTATGGTACACACCAAAGCAATGGTCAGGCAGATATGCCAGCAATCCCTGTAAATTCTTAATTGGTGACTCGGAGACTAGAAAAAGTCATCACAAGTATCTTCATACCAACATGTCCCTGAAAATGGTGGTCCTTCTCTGCATGCTGCCAGATGAACTCCTGACGTTCTCTGGGCCAATACTGCATCATGCCCATGCACAAGCTGTTCTGAAAGGAAAGGAAGACATCCCAAGGATTCAGGCTAATCCTAATTTCCTCCAACAAATGAGAGAACAGAGTGTACCTCCCTGAGCTTTCTAGGGTAGTGACTAATGCATACTTTGGAGACCTGCCAGGTTAGAGATGAAATGGATATGGTGACAGAAACTGGAAGTGATGTTAATCTATCAAGAGCAGATTAGTGTGAAACACAGTTACACTTATTTCATGTAATTATGAAGAATCTCTTTACTCTTAGTGTTTGGATTTATGAGGCAATTAATGTCTCAAATTTTGGTCCAGTGGCATTACACTGAACAAGGAAACTATACATTCCTTATAAGTCTAAGGCCTTTTGCCAGTGTGAATTCTCTGGTGCTGAGAGAGGTTAGATTTTTGGCTAAAAGACTTCCCACATTTGAGTCAGTCATATGGCTTTTCTCCTGTGTGAACTCTCTGATGATAATGAAGGGTGGAACGAGAGGTAAAAGACTTCCCACATTCACTGCATTCATAAGGCCTTCCTCCTGTGTGAACTCTCTGATGAATAATGAGGTGAATTCTTTGGGTAAAGGATTTCCCACAGTCACTACATTCACGAGGCCTTTCTCCTGTATCAACTCTCCAATGTCAAATGAATATTGAGCTATTGGTAAAAGACTTCTCACAGTCACCGCACTTATAAGTTCATTCTCCATTGTGAACCCTCTGATAATAGCCAAGGGCATAGACAAAAGTACAAGAGTTCTCACATTCACTGCACTCATAAGGCCTTTCTCCAGTGTGAACTCTCTGGTGTTTAAAGAGGTATGAAAATCTGGCTAAAGGATCTCCCACAATCAGTACATTCATAATGCTTTTCTCCAGTGTGAACTCTCTGGTGTTATTCAGTTGGGAACTATCCCTAAAAGATTTCCCACATTCACTTCAGTCAAAAGTCCTTTCTACTCTGTGAACGCTCTGATGACAATGGAGGGCAGAGTTAGAGGTAAAACATTTGCTGCACTCATAAGGCCTTTCTCCTGTGTGAACTCTACAGTGTCAAAGGAGTATTGGTCCATTGGTAAAGGATTTCCCACAGTCACTGCACTCATAAGATTTTTCTCTTGTATGAACTCTTTGAAGATAACAGAAGGCAGAACCAGAGGTAAAAGATTTCCCACATTCACTACATTCAAAAGCCCTTTCTCCAGTGTGAACTCTCTGATGTTGAGATAGGAAAGATTTATGGCTAAAGGATTTCCCACATTCACTGCACTCATAAGGCCTTTCTCCTGTGTGAATTCTTCGGCGTATAATGAGGTGATTTATTTGGGTAAAAGACTTCCCACAATCAGTACACTCATATGGCCTTTCTCCAGCGTAAATTCTCTGTTGATAATGCAAGCCAGAGCTAGAGGTAAAGACTTCCCACATCCCCGACATTTATGAGTCTTCTCTCCAGTGTGAACTCTCTGATAACAATGGAGGGCAAAGCTAGAAGTAAAAAAATTCCCACATTCACTGCACTCATAAGGCTTTTCTCCTGTATGAACCCTCCAGTATTCAATTACATCAGATTTTCATTTAAAGAAATTTCTACATTCAGGGCATTCATAACTCATTTCTCCAGTGTGAACTGTCTGTTGCTGAATAAATATGGAGCTATGGCCAGAAGATTGTGCACAATGATAGCACCATGGCAATTTTCTCCAGTGTTACTCCTCTGAGGATAAATGAGAGCAAATTCTTGGCTAAAGGATTTCCCACATTTGCTGCACTTGTACTGCCTTGCCCTAGTATGAATTTTTTGATGTTGAATGAGGGCTGAACTTCCTCTAAAAGATTTGCACAGTCACCACACTCAAAGCCTGTCACCAGTGTAGACTTTCTGGTGCACAACAAATGAGGATCTATACTTGATTTTCCCCCCACATTTACTGCACACAAAACTCCTTTTCAGTGTAGGCACTCTGGTCCTGAACAAGTGTGTGTTTGGGGCTGAAGACTTTATTGCATTCTCCCCTGGTACAATGACTTTTTTTGCTTTGTAAAGTTTCCATGCAGTAGGTAACTGTATTTGGCTTCTCCCCAATGTGACTGACCTGTTGCTTCAGATACTCTGAGGTGGCTCAGAAGTCATCCCCAACTTCCTTGCTGGTTAAAGGTTTCTCTGACACATGGAAATTGGAGCTATGCATAAATGAAGGCCTGTCCACACTGATTATGAATAGTTTCTCTTGCATGTGCTGCTCCTGGTGCTGTTGAGGGTCTGCACTGAAATAAAATACTTTTGCACATTCCCTACACTTCAGTTGTTTCTTGCTGTGTTGTGTACCCTGCTGCTCAGGCTTGAGAGACAATGTAAAGCCACAAACTTGACAGACCACAAACTTCACATGGGTGAGTCTTCTGAGAAGATCAAGGCTTCTTGGAAGTCCTGGCCTGTGACACTGCCACAGAAACACTTTGTTCAAAGGAAGCCTCAATTTCTCCTCTCCACTGAAGAAACACAGTGAGGATATAAGTTCTCCAGCATCACATCGCGGTACAGGCATCTCTGAGCCACGTCAAGAATCTTCCATTCCTTCCAGATGAAGGACAGGGCAATGTTCTCAAAGGTCACACCACCCTAAGGCGGGTCCCTCCGCGCTGCTGCTGCCATCGGACTTTGGCCGGAGGAGGGCTGGAAGCGGCCTGAGGACTCAAGCACTGCAAGGCCTCTCCCAGGCCTAACACGGGTCACCCTGGGCGATGTTACCGAGTCTCAGATCTGCCTCCGCGCAGCGGAAACAGGCTTTCCTCTCAGACCTTCTTGATGTGGTCACCTCGATCCTGACACAATGGTCTGGAGCTGGAAAGGACCCAAAGGGCACGAAAAAATCACTGCCACAAAGAGGATGCCAGGAGTCCCTTCTGTCATTAGTATTCTTAACAGCCCCTGAAGGAGCACTAAACATCAAGTTGGTGAAATGCAGTTCATTCTTCTTTTTTTGTTTTTTTCTGAGTATAATTTCTTTACATTGTTGTATTAGTTTCTGCTGTACAATGAAGTGTATCAGCTATGAAAGTGAAAGTGTTATTCACTCAGTTGTGTCCAACTCTTTGCTACCCCATGGACTGTAGCCCATCAGGCTCCTCTGTCCATGGAATTATCCAGGCAAGAATACTAGAGTGGGTAGTCTTTCCCTTCTACAGAGGATCTTCCCAACCCAAGGGCTGATCCCAGGTCTCCTTCATTTCATGCAGATTCTTTATTTTCTGAGCCACGAGGGAAGCCCAAATCAGCTGTAAGTATGTATACATACATACATACACCTCCCTCTCAGACCTCCCTCCCTCCCCCTCCATCTCAGCCCTCTAGGTCATCACAGAGCACTGAGCTGAACTCCCTGTGCTATACAGTAAGTTCCCACTAGCTATCTATTTTACACATAGTAGTGCATTTATGTCAATCCTAATCTCCCAGTTCATCACACCCTCCTGTTCTTGTGTCACATGTCTGTTCTGTAAGTCTGTGTCCTACCTATCCTACAAATATGTTCATCTGTATCATTTTTTCTAGATTCCACATATATAGTTCATTCTTAAGTAAAATATTGATGGAACAAAAAAAATGTCAACTGTTCCTCCTATTTTTCAATACTGTTTCAAACTTATGCTGCCTTTTACTTGTGGTGTTTTTATTAACTATTCTCCACATCCCTGGGTGGCACACAGAAACGTAAGTCTGACAGAGACAGATCCTTGCCCTTGGTATTATGAATGACCAGTTAAAATCCAATTATTTAAGTATCTTTACTAGCCTATGAGAGGGCTTTGCTGGTGGCTTGGACAGCAAAGAATCCACCTGCAAAGGAGTTCTGGGTTCGAACCCTGGGTTGTGAAGATCTCCTGGAGAAGGGAATGGCTACCTACTCCAGTATTCTTGCCTGGAGAATCCCATGGACAAAGGACTCTGGTGAGCTACTGTACATGGGATTGTAAAGAGTCAGACACAACTGAGCAACTAACACTTCTCAGTTTCACTAGCCCATGAAGTCTTCCCTAATGAAACCTAGCTTGTAAGTATACATATAGGAAGTACTGGTTACAATCTACTGATATTAGTCATTTCTCCCAATAAGGGATGTGGGTACCTAGGTACACCCTCAGTTATGTATTATGAATGTTTTGTGAAAGTGGCTCTTCTCTAAACCCCTCTAGTCGCTCATCCTGTGACACTCTTTTCTCATGAACTTTCATCTTACTGGGCATTATTTGCTAATCGTCTATCAAGTCAAATATATTCCAGGAATGACACTGCAGCATAAATTGAGGTGTAAGTGGGCAATCTTATAACTACTGTCTTTGATTATGAGAGAGTCATTTCCTAGGCAGGTTGATAAGAAGGCTAGGGGACCCCAAGGAGAGAGGGGTCTGGAGTTCTCAAGGAGGAAGGAAGAACAAACTTTTTTTTTCCTTCTACATTCTTTAGGATTATATAGCAATAATGTATCCTGCTTGAGGACAGTCTCTGGAAAAAATCTTCTGGCTAATCCTGTTATCTTAAAATGTAAATTATGGGAGTAGGTCTAGTGAGGTCTTTACAACCTCCAGGTACTCTTTTGATTCACTGTAATAACTAATTAGAGAGTATATAACTCCATTGCTAACACTGGAAAGGGGGTACTCTTTCTGCCCCCTTCTGATGCCTATGTCAGAAGCTTTCTCTATCTCTTTTATACTTTAATAAAACTTTATTACATAAAAGCTCTGAGTGATTAAGCCTCGTCTCTGGCCCCGGATTGAATTCTTCTCCTCCGGAGGCCAAGAATCCTGGCGTCTTTTTGTGGTTCTGTGAAAACTTTTCATCCTGGGGGCTCATCCGGGATTCTTCAGGACAAGGTAAGGATGCTTGGAGCTCTAGTTCTTTGTTCTCCTAGCGAACATGTTTTCTGTTGTACTTTACTAACTCTACAGTGTGCTGAGCGTGAATGAATGAAATGCCCTGCGTGAAGCAAGTGAGGAACCCTGCTCTGTGGTTCTGCGGTGACCTCATATGGCTTATGGCTGAAACCTGTCGGGGGTTTATACCGACTTGCCAATGCCAAAAGGCACCCAGTGTCTCCTTTGGGGACCAACCAGAAATGGGCAAAGCATGTGGACCAAACTCTCCTTTCTCAGTCAAACTTTTCAGTCTCTCTGACCACTTTGTAATTCCTTGGAAATAAGAAGTACTAACCTAATCTATCAGATCATACACTTTCAAGGGACTTGTGATCTATGCTGTTACTGTGTACTATTACCTAGATCCCAAGCTTGGATTGGTAGTCAGGAGGCGCCTAGCCTCGCTAGGCATGGTAAGTTTGGAAGCTAGATGGAGCTCTAGCTCCAAGAGCATCTCTGAGGTTAAAGGTTACTCAGATTGGAACTACAAGGGATTTGTTTTTCCTTTGGTAATGCTGGCTTTTAGTGGACCAGAGGAGGCTCTTATACTGGTGTGGTGATGCTTGGAAGGAACATCTCAGTTTTATGTTCGTATTGGTCTTGTTGTGGTCAGGAATATACTCAGGGTTGTGCACAGGCACTCAGGTGATTAATGTTTCCCCCATCGGTTAAACCTTGGAGGCATTCTGGAAAGTTACTCTGATTGCAACCCAGGTGGCATCAGAGGCAAGCAAGATTTTAATGGTGAGGAGCTGGACGTCAGTCAGGGATGCCATCAGGTCTACCCCTGGTGCATCTCCACCCCATCTCGGTGATAGAACCTGGAGGGACGAGTAGGTCACCTGCATTGGTAAGGGACAGACTAAGTCCAACCAGGAAAGAAAAGCTTTGGTGTAAAGTCTGTCTACACCCCCATCTAGAATAGGGAGGGACGCCTCTAGTAGAAAGAGGGTGCTGGTCCATTTTTTTCTCTCTTACAGATGGGAGCTAACAATTCCAGCCTCATTCCTTTGAACTGTATCCTGAAAAACGCATAGATTTGATCCCCAGGGCTTAAAGAAGACACACCTGGTCTTCCTATGTGATACTGCATGGCCGTGGTACCCACTGGAGGATGGCGAACAGTGGCCAGTTGGAGGGTCTCTTAAGTATAATACTGTTATACAATTACACCGGTTCTGTAGAAAATAAGGAAAATGTGTAGAAGTAGCATATGTGTTGCCCTTTTTCTCTCTGAGAAATATGCCAGACTTATGTCCTAAGGGTATAGATTTGGGTGTGACTCCTTCAGCTCCCTCCTGTCCTCCTACTTTGCTAGATGAGAAGGAGGACAGGAGACAAAGAGAAAAAGGAAAGCAGGTTTCTCCAATCTATCCCTGGGATCATATGCACAGAGCAGCCAGAAAGACTGAGAAACAGCCACACAAGCTGTTGCCTCTTCATGAAGCACCCACCGGGAGAAATAATCAGTCTATGAGAGTTAATAAGCCTTTTTCTTATCAAGAAATACAAAAAATCAAGGAAGATCTGGGAGACTATTTAGAGGACCCAGAAAAATATATTAGAGCTTTTAAAGGTGTTACTCTGCTTTATGACCTTACTTGGAAGGATGTGATGTATATCTTGGGACAAATGCTGACTCAAAAAGTCGAGTTTTGGGGAAAGCGATTGCTTATGGAGATGAATGGTTTGGTAATTAATCAGTAGGGAAGAGGGAGGACGAGATAACTGCCCTCCCCAATGGGAATCAGGCGGTCCCAAGTACAGAACCAGACTGGGACTACAACACAGCTAAAGGAAGATGAGATCAGAGTCATTTTGTCAGGTGTATTCTTAAAGGACTCAGGCAGGCGCATGCTAAGCCTTTAAACTATGGCAAATTGGCAAACATAGAACAGGAGGAGAAGGAAGCTCCTGGTAAATTCCTAGATAGACAGAGAAGCCCTTCGCAGATTCACTGAAATTGATCTGGAAAGTGAAGAGGGAAAAGTGATCTTAAAAGATAGATTTCTCACTCAGTCAGCTCCAGATATCTGCTGCAAGCTATTAAAATGGGCATATGGACCAAATCAGTCTTTAGATAATCTGTTACAACTGGCTCAGACAGTTTATTATGGTAGGGAATATGAGGAAAGGAAAGAAAGGCAGAAAAAGACAAAGGAACAGGCGGAAGCCTTCACAATGGCTATGAGAACCGTTCTTAAACAGCCTGAGAAAAATGCCCAGGGGACCCAGGTGAAAAGGGATGGGCTTGCTATTACTGTGGAAAGGAGGGGCACATCAAGTGAGATTACCCTCAGACATCCAAGCTGCCCCCAGCTCCATGTCGGGTCTGCAAAGGACCACACTGTAAGAGAGACTGCCCCCAGAGGCATAGGTTTCAGTGGTCGGACTCTCAAGACAAACAGAACTGAAGGTGCCCAGGGGTCCCCACACAAGCTCCTGTCCTAATTACACCTGAGGAACCCCGGGTATTAATAACTGTGGGGGGCCAATCCATCGATTTCCTTTTAGACACTGGGCAACTTACTCTTTGCTTACTGAAGCCCCTGGCCCACTTTCTTCCCAATCTGCTTCCGTAATAGGACTGTCTGAACGAGCCAAAAGGTATTGTTTCTGTAAGTTGTGACTGGGACTCTGTGCTATTTTCATACGAGTTTCTGATTGTGTCAGAGTCTCCCTCACCCCTTTTGGAGAGGGATATACTGAGCAAAGTCCATGCCTCAGTTTTCATAAATATGGAGCCTTCCCTTTATCTCCCTTTAATTGAACAAAATGTAAATCCTAGAGTATGAACTGATGGAAAATCTGTGGGTCGAGCGAAAAATGCTATTCCTATAGTTGTCAAGCTCAAAGACCTGCACTTATTTCCACATAAGAAGCAGTATCCACTGAAACCTGAGATTAAGGAAGGGTTAAAACCCATCATCGAAAATTTAAAGGAACAGGGACTATTAATTCCCTGTAACAGTCCATGCAACACTCCTATTTCGGGTATAAGGAAATCAAATGGTAAATGGAGACTAGTTCAAGTTTTATGAATAATAAATGAGGCCGTAGTTCCTTTACACCCCGTGGTGCCTAATCGTTACATGCTATTGTCTGAAATTCCTGAACAAGCCAAATATTTCTCTGTAATTGATTTAAAAGATGCCTTTTATTCAGTGCCTTTGGCGGAGGAAAGTAAATTTCTATTTGCCTTTGAGGACCCGACACAACCAGCTTCTCAGTTAACCTGGACATTTTGCCCCAGCGATTTCGTGACAGTCCTCACTTATTTGGACAAAGTTTGTCATGGGATCTACAAAACTTTAATAGCTCCAAAGCAGTGGTGTTACAGTATGTAGATGATATTTTGCTCTGTGCTGAGACAGAGGAAGCTTGTTCAAGAGCCTCAGAAGACTTCTTAAACTTTCTGGCAGGCTGCGGTTACAAGGCATCAAGAGAAAAGGCTCAGCTTTGTCAACAATCTGTTAGATATCTGGGCCTAATCATATCAGAAGGGACTAGGGCCATAGGCCCTAGAGAATTAAACCTAAACTAAATCATCTCCTACCTATGACTTTAAGACAATTGAGAGGACTTTTGGGAATCATAGGCTACTGTCGTATTTGGATTCCGGGTTACAGGGAAATTGCCTGGCCTCATTATAAACTTATAGCTGAAACTCAGCAGGCCCAAACCAAAAAACTGGTTTGGTCTCCAGATACTCAAAAGACTTTTAAGGTTCTTCATACTGCTCTCCTGCAAGCTCCAGCTCTAAGCTTGCCCACAGGGTCAGAATTTAATTTGTTTGTCACTGAAAGAAAAGGTGTGGCCTTGGGAGTTTTGACACAACCCTGAGGGCCTCACCAGCAACGTATTGCTTATCTAAGCAGAGAATTAGATGTAATTTCACATGGGTGGCCCCACTGCCTAAGAGTAATTGGGGCAGCAGCTTTATTAACACCTGAAGCTTTAAAAATAATTAATGGATGAAACCTTATTGTACTGACTTCTCATGCTGTGAGTGGAATCTTAAATTCTAAGGTTAATATTTGGATGACAGACAATAGGCTTCTTAAATATCAGTCATTGTTGTTAGAAAGACCAGTAACTAAGCTTAAAGTTTGTGGAAATTTAAATCCTGCCACTTTCCTTCCTGAGAAGGAAAATGAAAAACCTGATCATGATTGTTCCCACTTCCTAACTTTAAACTATGCAGCTTGGGAAGGTCTAATGGATACCCCATTAGACAATCCTGACATGGAAATATTTACCGATGGCAGTTCTTTTGTTCAGGATGGAAAGCATAAAGCAGGTTATGCCGTGGTGACTGCTGAACAGGTTTTAGAAGCAAAATCTCTCCCCCAGGGAATCAGTGCTCAGTTAGCAGAGCTTATGGCTCTGACCTGAGCTCTAGAGTTAAGCAAAGGGCAGCGGGTAAATATCTGCACTAATTCTAAGTATGCTTATTTGACTTTACATGCTCATGCTGCAATATGGAAAGAAAGACAGTTCAAAACAGCAACAGGAGCACCTAATAAACATTTCAGAAAGATCAAGAGACTTTTAACTGCTATATATTGTCCTAAAGAAGTAGCTGTTATGCATTGCAAAGGACACAACAGAGATGGGAGTAAAGTAGCTGAAGGTAATCAGCTGGCTGACTGTCAAGCCAGAAAAGCGGCACTTTATGAAACCCCTTCACTACAGAAGCCTTTGATCTGGACAGGTCCTGTGGAACAGGGAAAACCACAATATACTGAGGAAGAATTAGAAAGATATGAGAAACGAGGAGCAAAGATTACTGATAAAGGATGGTTACAGCCCAAAGATGGGTGATTAATAATTCCTGAAAATTCTCAATGAAAAATTCTTAAGGGTTTACACCAGAGTTTTCATTTGGGTGCAGAGAGTACTTACCAGATGGCTTTTCACTTGTTTGAAGGTTAAAATGTAATGAAAACTTTAAAGAACATTATCAAAAGGTGTGAGGTTTGTCAGAAAAATAACCCAAAGACTGAAAAGCTAGCAGAATCTGGATTACAACGAAGTGGAAAGTATCCTGAAGAGGACTGGGAAATTGATTTTACTCATATGCCAAAAGCTAATGGGTATTCTTGCTTACAAGTTTGGATGGATACTTTTACTAGATGAATTGAGGCTTTTCCCTGTCGTAGTGAACAGGCTAAGGAGGTTATAAAGATTTTAATCCATGAAATTATCCCCACGTTTGGGCTGGCACAGAGCCTTCAGAGTGACAATGGCTCCGCCTTTAAAGCTGCTGTAACTCAGGGGGTATCTAAAGCTCTAGGACTAGAATATCACTTACACTGTTCCTGGAGACCCCAATCCTCAGGAAAGGTTGAAAAAGGTAATGACATTATCAAAAGACATCTGCGCAAATTAACTCAAGAGACCCAGGACAATTGGACTAAAGTCCTACCCATAACTTTAATGAGGGCTCGAACTGCCCCCAAAAAAGAGGGACTGTCCCCCTTTGAATGTACTTATGGACGGCCTTTCTTATGCACAGATATTGTTATAGAACCTAAAGCCTTGGAATTAACTAATTATGTAACTCAGCTCTCAGCTTTGCAACAGGCATTAACAGAACTCCAGGAGACGACTCCTGATCCAGCCTCTGAGTCAAGCAAGCCTCTATTTGAGCCAGAAACCGAGGTCCTCATAAAAACATTGGGGTCTGGGGGTCCACCTCTTGAGGCCCTCTGGGAAGGCCCTTACCAAGTTATTCTTTCTTCTCCCATAGCTGTCAAAGTGCCAGAAATTGATTCATGGATACATCATACTCGAGTTAAGAGGTGGCACCCTGACCAGAACTAAGTGACTTAATTTTGTCTTTATTTTCTATGTTCTGACTTTGTACTTTTCACATGGGCCTGATAATCTATGTGAGCCCACTTCTGCTGACTCCAACAAATCATGAGTCTGCGGTTTGATCCTCAAGACAATGCCTTCCTGTCCTGGGCTCACTCCTACGCTGAATTCCACAATCAGTCTAACTACTGGGTCTATGGAGCACTCCCCTCTTCATCAGTGGAAGACTTCCCATGGTGGACATCTCCACTTTGAGGAAAAGACTTTCTCCAAGTCTGCAAATACCTTCAACAACAATCGCATGTGATGCCTCTTCTTAAATTGATGACATCTAACAACCTTAAGATGGACTGATGTAACTATGGACATAATATGACTTTTCATTTTGATTTTAACTTGGTTTAATGACTATTTTGCCTTATGTCTGTAATTGTATAATAGGGTTTTCTAACCCTCTAAAAGCTTTTAAGTTACAAATGGTTGTCCGGGCTCCTACGAGTGCCACAGCCTCCTCCAACTATTACTTGGGGCCCCTGTTTCAGAGACCCTCAATATGAGGGTTGGGAGAATATATTGCCTCAACAATTTAGGGACCATGCCCCTAAACAGCAGGAAGTAGTTATGGAAAGAAAATGATGCCCCTTTCCCTTGGCAACATAATTCTCCTAAAAGAAAAGGTGGGGATGAGAGAGTCATTTCCTAGGCAGGTTGATAAGAAGGCTAGGGAACCCCAAGGAGAGAGGAGTCTGGAGTTCTCAAGGAGGAAGAAAGGGCAAACTTTTTTTTTTTTTTTCCTTCTACATTCCTTAGGATTATATAGCAATAATGTATCCTGCTTGAGGACAGTCTCTGGAAAAAATCTTCTGGCTAATCCTGTTATCTTAAAATGTAAATTATGGGAGTAGGTCTAGTGAGGTCTTTACAACCTCCAGACACTCTTTTGATTCACTGTAATAACTAATTAGAGAGTATATAACTCCATTGCTAACACTGGAAAGGGGGTACTCTCTTTCTGCCCCCTTCTGATGCCTATGTCAGAAGCTTTCTCTATCTCCTTTAGACTTTAATAAAACTTTATTACATAAAAGCTCTGAGTGATCAAGCCTCGTCTCTGGCCCCGGATTGAATTCTTCTCCTCCAGAGGCCAAGTATCCCAGCGTATTTTCATGGTTCCGCAACAACCTTTCAATTATATGCAAGTAAGTTCGTACTCCTGTGGTCCAAATCCTTCCTGCTGAACATCCTCACACTTTGCAGTGAATGTATATATGTCCAATAATGTTGATCTTTGAGCGTACTATTCTCTGATATATTTTTAGCAACTCATTTTGTTTCAAACCCATCTGAAAATTACAGGAATAATATATTGTTCAATTGAAATTAAAACATGGAATTGTTTGCTAAGTTTCACTTCTAGTATGAAATGATCAAGTACAAAGAATGTCTCTCTTTTCTGTCTATGAGAAAATTAGTCAAATGTTTTTTTTAATTAGTCAGTTACTAGAGTCCAGGGGAATATATCTGTCCAGAGATCTTCAGTACCTAATAATTACCATACCTTTTATCAATTTATTCAAGCATACAACTGTTACCTTTTGAGTGAGATGATGGTTATTTATTTGTCATGCAAGTGAATAAACTTACTAACTAGTATGTCAAAATTAGCAAACTAACAGGTTATTTATATTAAGAATATAGGTATAAAATTATATAGAATATAATAGACATCTATTTCTATAGATATAGAAATTTTGCAGCTCTCCTGGGCTCCCACAGAGCCTTGTTAATCAGCTACTCCACTAGCACTCTCCAATAGTACTTTTGGAAATAAGAAAATATTCTATATCTGCACTGCTCAATATGGCAGCCACTAGCTACATGTGGTTCTTGAGAACTTAAAATGTACCTACTTGGGTTCAGGAATGGGATTTTTATTTCATTAATTGTAATGAATATGAATTTTAGGAGCTTTCCAGGTGGCACTAATGGTAAAGAACCCACCTGAAAATGCAAGATATAAGAGACCTGGGTTTGATCCTTGTGTTGGGAAGATCCTCTGGAGGAGGGCATGGCAAACTACTCCAGTATTCTTGCCTGGAGAACCCATGGACAGAGAAGCCTGGCAGGCTACAGTCCATATGGTCACACAGAGTCAGACATGACTGAAGCAACTTAGCACACACAGAGGCACGTATGAATTTTAATTTAAATAGCAACATATGACTGGTGTCCATCAAAATAGTAAGACTATGCACTAAGATCTGAACCACATTAGCCAATACAAATGTCTACAGTCAGTGAGAGCATATGGAGCCCTCAGCAGAGCTGAGGAAACCCAAGCATCAAATTCCTCCTGTGTTCACTAAGATATTTGGTAACTATCAGTAAACAAAACTAGAAAATTTCTGGACACATTTAGCTTGATTGAAGGATATAGAAATTATCTGGTATATTTTAAAAATTCCTAAAGCTTAGAGGCTTAGAAATTGAGTTTTAACTCCATATGAATAATTTCTATAAAATACTGTACATGTGTTGAGGACACTTTTTTCCCTACTTTGTTCTGAACACAATCTCTTTGCTACAAAACTCTTAGTGTTTTCCTACAAAGTATTTTCAGTTTTGTTGAGGCTGATCTATTTCTTCAAAGCTATCAATCTCATCTGCTCTTCAATTTTATTGACTTAGAGTGAATGATTCATCTCTTCAACTTACCAACTACACTTATTACCATCCCCAAGATATTTGGGGTAAATGCTTCTCAGTAAAGCATCTGTCTACAATGTGGGAGACCTGGGTTTGATCCCTTGGTTGGGAAGATTCCCCAGAGAAGGAAATGACAACCCACTCCAGTACTCTTGCCTAGAAAATCCCATGGACAGAGGAGCTTGGTGCAGGCTACTGTCCATGGGGTCTCAAAGAGTCAGGCATGACTGAGCGACTTCACTTGCACAATTTGAAAGAGAAAAGGAAAAAATGTGGTTCAATCTGCTTCTGTGCTGCCACACTTAATAAATTGAATAGAGCTCAAGATAACTGCATCAATTTACCATTCATTCACTCATTTAAAAAATGTTTTTCTAATATTGATTATTTGCTATATCTGGGCACTGCACTGGTGCTAAGTAAAGGAAATGGCACTGAATAAAACAAAGGCCCTTCTTTGATAGAGCCTATATTCTAGTAGAAATGAATGGCAGTTAACAAAGGAACAGCTAAATAAATGAATTTGTCAGTCCAAAATAAATAATGGAAGGCAAAAATGTCAATGGTGTGTGTACCATATGATATTTTGAAATCAAATAAAGCCAAGTGGCATTTGAGAGGACAACTAAATGCAGTGATGAATTGAACCATAAAGACACCTGGCAAATGGATAGGCTTTGTGGCAGGAGTGTCCTTGGTGTGTACAAGAAGAGAAAAGAGCATAATATATGATAGGACAGCAAGAGTGAAAGGCTACTAAGTAACACAGGGGGATCATTATAAACTTGAACTCATTTGGAGATTGTGCAAATTAAAAAACATAGCCAAATTGTAAATATATTTTCTATTCACAATCAACAGAGTTTGCTGATGGATTACAAAATGTAACAATATTCAAGGATAACTCCAAGGATTTGGCCTAAGTGACTGTAAGAACTATAATATCCTAAAAATTGTTTTGTGTCTTAAAATGTACTCATGGTTTCCACTTTTAACCAACTAGAAATTCTTCTCCATATCTCAAGTCCATTATCTTTCCTATTTTCTCAGTTCAGTTCAGTTCAGTCACTCAGTAGTGTCCGACTCTTTGCGACCCCATGAATCGCAGCACGCCAGGCCTCCCTGTCCATCACCATCTTCCGGAGTTCACTCAAACTCACGTCCATCGAGTTGGTGATGCCATCCAGCCATCTCATCCTCTGTCGTCCCCTTCTCCTCCTGCTCCCAATCCCTCCCAGCATCAGAGTCTTTTCCAATGAGTCAACTCTTCACATGAGGTGGCCAAAGTACTGGAGTTTCAGCTTTAGCGTCATTCCTTCCAAAGAAATCCCAGGGCTGATCTCCTTCAGAATGGACGGGTTGGATCTCCTTGCAGTCCAAGTGACTCTCAAGAGTCTTCTCCAACACCACAGTTAAAAAGCATCAATTCTTCGGCACTCAGCTTTCTTCACAGTCCAGCTCTCACATCCATACATGACCACTGGAAAAACCATAGCATTGATTAGACGGACCTTTGTTGGCAAAGTAATGTCTCTGGTTTTTAATATGCTATCTAGGTCGGTCATAACTTGCCTTCCAAGGAATAAGTGCCTTTTAATTTCATGGCTGCAATCACCATCTGCAGTGATTTTGGAGCCCAAAAAAATAAAGTCTGACACTGTTTCCCCATCTATTTGCCATGAAATGATGGGACCAGATGCCATGATCTTCGTTTTCTGAATGTTGAGCTTTAAGCCAACATTTTCACTCTCCTGTTTGACTTTCATCAAGAGGCTCTTTAGTTCCTCTTCACTTTCTGCCATAAAGGTGGTATCATCCTCATATCTGAGGTTATTGATATTTCTCCTGGCAATCTTGATTCCAGCTTGTGTTTCTTCCAGCCCAGCGTTTCTCATGATGTACTCTGCATAGAAATAAAATAAGCAGGATGACAATATACAGCCTTGACATACTCCTTTTCCTATTTGGAACCAGTCTGCTGTTCCATGTCCAGTTCTAACTGTTGTTTCCTGACCTGCATATAGGTTTCTCAAGAGGCAGGTTAGGTGGTCTGGTATTCCCATCTCTTGAAGAATTTTCCACAGTTTATTGTGATCCACACAGTCAAAGGCTTTGGCATAGTCAATAAAGCAGAAACAGCTGTTTTTCTTTAACTCTTGCTTTTTCAATGATCCAGCGGATGTTGGCAATTTGATCTCTGATTCCTCTGCCTTTTCTAAAACCAGCTTGAACATCTGGAAGTTCACAGATCACATATTATTGAAGCCTGGCTTGGAGAATTTTGAGCATTACTTTACTAGTGTGTGAGATGAATGGCTATTTTCTAGCCATGACTATTTCAAAACTCTATGGCTCAGCCAAAACTTCCTTATACTGAGAAAATAAGCTTTGCTGAATCAGAGTATTTCTAAGCTTCACTATCCTCATCTGAGAAATGAATTTAATAATAACAACAGTAATAGTGAACACACTGAATATCATCCTCATTGAATGTAATCTACATCAGGGGTCCCCAATGATGAAGCCAAAGACTGGTACCAGTCCATGGCCTGTTTGGAACTGAGTTGCACAGCAGGAGCCGAGCAGCAGGCAAGAGAGCAAAGCTTGATCTTTATTTACAGCTGCTCCTCATCACTTGCATTACTCCTGAGCTCTGCCTCCTGTCAAATCATCAATGACATAAGATTTTCATAGGTTGTGAATGCTACCATGAAATGTGCATGCAAGGGGTCTAGGATGCTCACTCCTTGTGAGAATTATCTCCAAACCATCCTCTCACATCCATCTGTCCATGGAAAACTTGTCTTCCACATAACCTGGTGCCAAAAAGTTTGGGAAGCACTGATCTACGTGGCCAGAAGTCTATCTGTTTCTGTTTGTCTAAAACAATAGCCCAAGGTCACATATTCAGCAAGTAGTAAAGCTAGAATTGGACTTAGGTAATTTGGTTCCCGAACTCTTGGACTTTCTCTGTGGCACTAACTTTCATGGGCTATGTAAGGTTTGAATGCAATGATGCAATTATGTTGTTTAGCACAGATCAGATCAGTCACTCAGTCGTGTCTGACTCTTTGCGACCCCATGAATCACAGCACGCCAGGCCTCCCTGTCCATCACCAACTACCGGAGTTCACTGAGACTCATGCCCATCGAGTCAGTGATGCCATCCAGCCATCTCATCTTCTGTCGTTCCCTTCTCCTCTTGCCCCCAATCCCTCCCAGCATCAGAGTCTTTTCCAGTGAGTCAACTCTTTGCATGAGGTGGCCAAAGTATTGGAGTTTCAGCTTTAGCATCATTGCTTCAAAAGAAATCCCAGGTCTGATCTCCTTCAGAATGGACTGGTTGGATCTCCTTGCAGTCCAAGGGACTCTCAAGAGTCTTCTCCAACATCACAGTCCAAAAGCATCAATTCTTAGGCGCTCAGCCTTCTTCACAGTCCAACTCTCACATCCATACATGACCATAGGAAACACCATAGCCTTGACTAGACGAACCTTTGTTGGCAAAGTAATGTCTCTGCTTTTGAATATGCTATCTAGGTTGGTCATAACTTTCCTTCCAAGGAGTAAGCGTCTTTTAATTTCATGGCTGCAGTCACCATCTGTAGTGATTTTGGAGCCCCCCAAAATAAAGTCTGACACTGTTTCCACTGTTTCCCCATCTATTTCCCATGAAGTGATGGGACCGGATGCCATGATCTTCATTTTCTGAATATTGAGCTTTAAGCCAAATTTTTCACTCTCCACTTTCACTTTCATCAAGAGGCTTTTTAGTTCCTCTTCGCTTTCTGCCATAAGGGTGGTGTCATGTGCATATCTGAGGTTATTGATATTTCTCCTGGCAATCTTGATTCCAGCTTGTGTTTCTTCCAGCCCAGCGTTTCTCATGATGTACTCTACATAGAAGTTAAATAAACAGGGTGACAATATACAGCCTTGACGTACTCCTTTTCCTATTTGGAACCAGTCTGTTGTCCCATGTCCAGTTCTAACTGTTGCTTCCTGACCTGCATACAAATTTCTCAAGAGGAAAATCAGGTGGTCTGGTATTCCATGTCTTTCAGAATTTTCCATGGTTTATTGTGATCCACAGTCAAAGGCTTTGGCATAGTCAATAAAGCAGAAATAGATGTTTTTCTGGAACTCTCTTGCTTTTTTCATGATCCAGCAGATGTTGACAATTTGATCTCTGATTCCTCTGCCTTTTCTAAAACCAGCTTGAACATCAGGAAGTTCACAGTTCACATATTGCTGAAGCCTGGCTTGGAGAATTTTGAGCATTACTTTACTAGCATGTGAGATGAGTGCAATTGTGTGGTAGTTTGAGCATTCTTTGGCATTGCCTTTCTTTGGGATTGGAATGAAAACTGAACTTTTCCAGTCCTGTAGCCACTGCTGAGTTTTCCAAATTTGCTGGCATATTGAGTGCAGCACTTTCACAGCATCATCTTTTAGGATTTGGAATAGCTCAAATGGAATTCTATCACCTCCACTAGCTTTGTTCGTAGTGATGCTTTCTAAGGCCCACTTGACTTCACATTCCAGCGTGTCTGGTTCTAGGTCAGTGATCACACCATCGTGATTATCTGGGTCGGGAAGATCTTTTTTGTACAGTTCTTCTGTGTATCCTTGCCATCTCTTCTTAATATCTTCTGCTTCTGTTAGGTCCATGCCATTTCTGTCCTTTATCGAGCCCATCTTTGCATGAAATATTCCTTTGGTATTTCTGATTTTCTTGAAGAGATCTCTAGTCTTTCCCATTCTTTTGTTTTCCTCTATTTCTTTGCATTGATCGCTGAGGAAGGCTTTCTTATCTCTTCTTGCTATTATTTGGAACTCTGCATTCAGATGTTTATATCTTTCCTTTTCACCTTTTCTTTTCACTTCTCTTCTTTTCACAGCTATTTGTAAGGGCTCCCCACAGCCATTTTTCTTTTTTGCATTTCTTTTCCATGGGGATGGTCTTGATCCCTGTCTCTTGTACAATGTCATGAACCTCGTTCCATAGTTCATCAGGCACTCTATCTATCAGATCTAGGCCCTTAAATCTATTTCTCACTTTCACTGTATAATCATAAGGGATTTGATTTAGGTCATACCTGAATGGTCTAGTGGTTTTCCCTACTTTCTTCAATTTAACTCTGAATTTGGCAATAAGGAGTTCATGGTCTGAGCCACAGTCAGCTCCTGGTTGTTTTTGCTGACTGTATAGAGCTTCTCCATCTTTGGCTGCAAAGAATATAATCAAGCTGATTTCGGTGTTGACCATCTGGTGATGTCCATGTATAGAGTCTTCTCTTGTGTTGTTGGAGGAGGGTGTTATGACCAGTGCATTTTCTTGGCAAAATTCTATTAGTCTTTGCCCTGCTTCATTCCATATTCCAAGGCCAATTTTGCCTGTTACTCCAGGTGTTTCTTGACTTCCTACTTTTGCATTCCAGTCCCCTATAATGAAAAGGACACCTTTTTTGGGTGTTAGTTCTAAAAGGTCTTGTAGATCTTCATAGAACCATTCAATTTCAGCTTTTTCAGCATTACTGGTTGGGGCATAGACTTGGATTACTTTGATATTGAATGGTTTGCCTTGGAAACGAACAGAGATCATTCTGTCGTTTTTGAGATTGCATCCAAGTACTGCATTTTGGACTCTTTTGTTGACCATGATGGTTACTGCATTTCTTCTGAGGGATTCCTGCCTGCAGTAGTAGATATAATGGTCATCTGAGTTAAATTCACCCATTCCATTCCATTTCAGTTTGCTGATTCCTAGAATGTTGACATTCACTCTTGCCATCTCTTGTTTGACCACTTCCAAGTTGTCTTGATTCATGGACCTGACATTCCAGGTTCCTATGCAATATTGCTCTTTACCTCATTGGACCTTTCTTCTATCACCAGTCACATCCACAGCTGGGTATTCTTTTTGCTTTGGCTCCATCCCTTCATTCTTTCTGGAGTTATTTCTCCACTGATCTCCAGTAGCATCTTGGGTACCTACTGACCTGGGGAGTTTCTCTTTCAGTATCCTGTCATTTTGCCTTTTCATACTGTTCATGGGGTTCTCAAGGCAAGAATACTGGAGTGGTTTGCCATTCCCTTCTACAGTGGACCACATTCTGTCAGATCTCTCCACCATGACCTGCTTGTCTTGGGTTTCCCCACAGGCATGGCTTAGTTTCATTGAGTTAGACAAGGCTGTGGTCCTTGTGTGATTAGATTGACTAGTTTTCTGTGAGTATGGTTTCAGTGTGTCTGCCCTCTGATGCCCTCTTGCAACACCTACCATCTTACTTAGGTTTCTCTTACCTCGGGCATTGGGTATTTCTTCATGGCTGCTCCAGCAAAGCATAGCCATTGCTCCTTACCTTGGACAAGGGGTATCTCCTCACCACTGCCCTTCCTGACGTTCAACGTGGGATAGCTCCTCTAGGCCCTCCTGCGCCCACGCAGCCACGGCTCCTTGGACATGGGGTTGGTCCTACCGGCCACTGCCCCTGGCCTCGGGCTTAGGGGCATGGCATAGCTCCTCCGGGCCGCAGCCCCTGACCTCGGATGCGGGGTAGCTCCTCTCGACCGTTCCTGCGCCGTCACAGTCTGGTACTCCAAGCCTCTGACCCTGACCTCAGATGTGGGTAACTCCTCTTGGCTGCTGCCCTTTGGGCATGGGGTCCTCCCGACTTCTGCCCCTGACCTCGGACATGGGGTAGCACAGTGCTTGACAAATAGTCAAGCTTGACAAGCACCTACACGTGTCACCAATGCATTGTTATTATTACTAACAATAAAAATAATTGCTCCCTTACCCCATATACACGTCACATATGGCTTAGATGTGTACTTCCTTCTTTAGCTTCACTAGTTGTACAGTTTGGGCCAGTTTCAGGTCCCCTGAAAAACAACCCATTACACTTTCCTGATCTTTCTTTGCTGTCTCCAACTAAGCAGCCTCCCACAATTCAAGTTTTAAACATGATCTCTCTAACTCAGTTCCCAGGAATATGAAGATGATGGGTTACACATCATGGATAGATAGGGTGGAGTCAAGGATGGCTTGAGAGGGAGGGTCAGGGAAGTGGAAAACTATTAAGTACCGAATTAGGCTCATGAATAGTGTTGAGATATGAATTCTGGATTGGGTGGTGATAAAAATTATAAGTATTATTTGATAACAATGTAGTTGAAACATTTAGTGTGTGTGCAGTGTATGTGGGCAGTGTGTGTTTAAATGGGTATGCACATATATACCATACAATCTCTCCAGCCTCAAAACATTATGCATTCTCCCAGAAAGGAGTATCTTTATAATTCAAATTAATGATGGAAATTATCTGTTTTATTGGTGGTATTAGCAACAGTTGTGGCAAAAATAGAAAATTCTAAATTTTAACTTAAAAATATCCTTTTATATAGCAGATTTTGGTCACTTTCAGTAAGAACACTTATTTTAGAATTAATGAATGTTAAACTAAGCATACTGCAGTGATGATTCCACAATACCTACAAATATCAAGTGGTTACATTTCACATATGAAACTAATATAATGGAGTATGCCAATTATATCTCAATTGAAAGCTAATAAAGAAGAATTAATTTTTATTGATTATTTTACATATTTCTACAGATTAATGTGTCTTCTTAGTACAAAATTATTAATATGTTATTTTTCACCTAAATATTCTCCCAACTTAAGTTTTGTCTTATTAGAGCTATGAGAATTTTGTCATAATTCAGATGTACAAATGAAATATCTTTTTCCATTTTGACTCAAAACAGCCTTAGATGTGTGCATTCTTAGTGTATCTTAAGAGAAAAGTGACTTGTAATTTAATATAACATCATCAGTATGTGAATATGCATCAACAGTTTTGTGTATCAAAAGTCAATCAATATTAGATCATTTCATTATCAGATTGTCAGAAAGATTGGTATTTCAGAAGAATAACACTGCATCTGGTCTTATGCAGCTATATATGTAAATATTG
The DNA here is from genome assembly GCF_002263795.3 of Bos taurus. NCBI lineage: Eukaryota > Metazoa > Chordata > Mammalia > Artiodactyla > Bovidae > Bos > Bos taurus. The sequence goes on along the minus strand of NC_037355.1, from coordinate 11,182,521 downwards.
CATTAAAATATAATTAGATTTTTCCTCTCTCTAGTAGAGACAGACGACAACAAATATGTCTGATTAAAATTAATGATGATATATTGAACAAGTAAAGGTTACATAATTACAACTCCAGTTTAAACAGTGCCTAAGCTACCTGTCAAATATTTAATGCCTCTTTATTAAGACAATTGCTATTGAATTGCTGCTTTACCCACTCTGCTCCTTCCAGTGATAGTCATTGTTGTTGTTCAATTGCTCAGTCATATCCAACTCTTTGCAACCCCATGGACTGCAGCATGTCAGGCTTCCCTGTCCTTCTCCATGTCACAGAGCTTGCTCAAACTCACGTGCATTGAGTTGGTAATGTTTGGGAGAGGGCTTTTCTTCTCACAAGGAAAACGGAAGTGCAGTTAAACCATTCAGACCAGTTGAGCCATGATATGTCATACAGAATCAATTTACTTCCATCTCCTTCCATCTTCCATCTCTTTCCTAGCTTGGATAATAATTAATTTGTGGGTTTATAAAATTAACTCATCAACTTTCTCACACAACTTTCCCTTAAAATTGAAGAATATAAATTGAAGGAGGTAAAGGACAGAGATTAATGTGAAAAAAAAAAAAAATTACAGACTTCTCAGGCTCCCTTTCTAAGCCTCAGTTCAGTTCAGTTCATTTCAGTTGCTCAGTCATGTCTGACTTGCGACCCCATGAACCGCAGCACGCCAGGCCTCCCTGTCCATCACTAACTCCTGGAGTTTACCCAAACTCATGTCCATTGAGTTGGTGACGCCATCCAACCATCTCATCCTCTGTCGTCCTCTTCCCCTCCCACCTTCAATTTTTCCAAGCATCAGGGTCTTTTTCAGAAGAGTCAGCTCTTTACATCAGGTGGCTATTGGAGTTTCAACATCAGTCCTTCCAATGAACACCCAGGACTGATGTCCTTTAGGATGGACTGGTTGAATCTCCTTGCAGTCCAAGGGACTCTCAAGAGTCTTCTCCAACACCACAGTACAAAAGCATCAATTCATTGGTGCTCAGCTTTCTTTATAGTCCAACTCTCACATCCATACATGACTACTGGAAAAACCATAGCCTTGACTAGACGGACCTTTGTTGACAAAGTAATGTCTCTGCTTTTTAATATGCTGTCTAGGTTGGTCATAACCCACTCCAGTATTCCTGCCTGGAGAATCCCAGGGACAGAGGAGCCTGGTGGGCTGCTGTCTGTGGGGTCACACAGAGTCGGACACGACTGATTGACTTAGCAGCAGCAGCAGCAGCAGCAGGTTGGTCATAACTTTCCTTCCAAGGAGTAAGCATCTTTTAATTTAAGCCTTAAAAGAGTTGTAATTTGCATAAACAGAAGGAAGCTAACACTTTTTCTGGAAGATTATCAATGGAAGTCTACATCTGGGATGTTACTAAAGTTGAACATGAGTTTGCTTTTATTTGTGAACTCAGAATAGTAAAACAATGGAAGATAAATTGCTATTAAATGGTGAGCCAGTGTTTCATTTTAACAGTTATAATTGCCAAGGAGGTTGGAATACTTAAGTGAGCTCATCAGCAAAATTACCATGTAATAGAAAAATCTACTTAGGAGATCAAATTGCTGTGAGAAAATACCTTAGTTAACACAGAATACAAATAAATGAAATATGGATGCTTTTAAGGAACAGTGTTAAAAATTATAGTAGTGTGATCCATATCTGTCAAAAAGACTTAAGTGACAACCATGCATAGCTTGTGCCATTAGCAATTATAGTTTCATCTCCCTCTGGTCCCTACAATCACAATTAGCTGATTTTGCAGATTTTATGTTAAAATGTGTTGTATATAAAAATATTGATGAAAATGTTTAATGCAGTAGTAATCAATAGTTTTTGTCTTCATAGCGTTACTTCACATTGCCCATGTTAAAATCAAACTGATTCTGATATTTAAAATAATATTATTATGCATTTATCTTTCCAAATACTAAATTTTAAAAATTCCTTATCTTCAGATTCAGATACATCTATGACTCACCAATTTATCTGATTGGATGCAATCTACTAAGAGTTATATTTCTTCCATTTTCTATTTACTTTTCTCAATTTCAGAACATGGAATTCCTGGCCTATCTCTGAATTTTGGGTTTCACCCTTGTGGGGCACTGCTCTTTCCAAAGCATTAGTTTTTCCTTATCTGACAATGTGACAACCAAGAAATTCAAAGAGAACTTAACCCAGAGGTAGGTAACAATCTGAGTTGAAAAGTTGAAAGCACCTTCTTGATTAGGGCCAATTTTTTTCTTCCCACCTAAAAACCAATAAAGAGCAAATGGTTTTTTGTTTTTTTTTTTAATTAACACAACAAATAGACATAAAAACATTAAGCTCTTGAATATACTTCAAAAAATAGTCAAGCAAGTTAGTTTATAAGTTTACTTCACTAAGTAATCATTGATAAGTCTAGTAAATTTTTGATAAGATATCAGAATTTTCAGGCAGGCAGTAAGCTACTTTAGAAACGTAATGGAACAGGGATCTGATAAGTTAAAGGCTAGCAGTACAGGCAAGACCATGATTTATATATTCCAATTACAAGATAATTGCTTTGGCATTGTGAATTTTTTTCCTGACTATTCTTTGATTATATTTGTCAAACATCTCTTGACACAATTCAGAGTATGAGTAATTATAGTGGCAAAATAAAATTCCAAATAATTTGACAGATCACTCTGTATGCTATTAGTGAACTTCAGTTATCTTTCAGCCGTATGACAGTGATTCACTGACAGTGGAGGCAGCACTCTGAAAAGGAAAGAGGAGGTGATGTGGAATCATTCAAACCTAGGCTCCAAAGCCTGTTTTCCTGCTTACTAGCTGCATATTCTGTGCTAAGTATTTACTTTCTTTGAGCCTCAGTTCCCTGATCCTATAGCAGTTGTCTTGCGGCACTTTTGTTTAAACTGTTTATATCTTGCACAATACTTGACACATAGTAGGTCTTCAAACAATAGGATTTTCTTTTCCCCAAGATTATGATTCATAAGAATGAGGACTATATGTCCTCATATTTTTACAATGAATAATTACAAATATCTAGCAACACTGGGAACTCTGTGGAACATTTCACCTCTGGGAATTTAGAGGTAAAAGAAACACAATGAAGAATACCAAGGATTTTAGAAATTAATTAACAAGGTAGCAAGTAATTAAGTTTGAGATGTGTTGATATTATATTGTACACTTAATATAACAATATAATTCCTTTACAACATGGGAACTAGAATAAGAAAATAAGAAGTTATAAGTTTTCCTTTGGTGGTGATAAATCAAAGATATAAATATTAAGATGTCTTGTACTGTTTCTTAATTATTAATACTGAGGCATAAGGATATTAGGCCTAATATTTAGAACACTGTCTGGGCTGAAGTCAGGTCCTCTGCTAATGAGCGCCCAAGATATGTAAAAACATTACTATATTAAGATATAAGACATATATGTGATATCTAGAAAACTAGTATGTGTGTGTGCATGCTGAGTCCTTTCAGTGGTGTTTGACTCTTTGCGACCCCATGGACTGTAGCCTGCCAGGCACCTCTGCCCATGGAATTCTCCAGGCAAGAGTACTGGAGTGAGTTGCCATGCCCTCCTCCAGGGAATCTTTTTGACCCAGGGATCAAACCCCCTGGGTTTGATATGAAACCCCCTGAGTTTCAAATTTATGATGTCTTCCGCATTGGCAGTGATCCATACCATAAGCACCACCTGGGAAGCACAGAAAAATGGTATAGATGATCTTATTTGCAAAGTAGAAACAGAGACACAGTTGTGGAGAACAAATATATGGATAGCAAGGTGGGGCAGAGAGGGTGGGATGAATTTGGATATTGGTATTGACATATATACACTATTTAATAAAATAAATAACTAATGAGAACCTACTGTGTAGCTCAGAGAACTCTACTCAGTGCTCTGTGGTGACCCAAATGGGAAGAAAATTCAAAAAAGAGGGGATATATGTACACATATAGCTGATTCAAGGATTAAATCCCTGGTGGCTCAGTGCTAAAGAATCTGCCTGCAATGTAGGAGCTTGGAGTTCAGTCCTTGGGTCAAGAAGATCCTCTGGATCCTCCAGTATTCTTGCCTAGAGAATCTCATGGATAGACGAGCCTAGCAGGATACAGTCCTTGGGGTCACAAAGACTTGGATCCAACAAACAGCTGATTCCCTTTGCTGTACAGTAGAATGGAGAAGGCAATGGCACCCCACTACAGTACTCTTGCCTGGAAAATCCCATGGACGGAGGAGCCTGGTGGGCTGCAGTCCATGGGGTCGCTGAGGGTGGACACAACTGAGCGACTTCACTTTCACTTTTCACTTTCATGCATTGGAGAAGGAAATGGCAACCCAGTCCAGTGTTCTTGCTTGGAGAATCCCAGGGACGGGGGAGCCTGGCGGGCTGCTGTCTATGGGGTTGCACAGAGTCGGACACGACTGAAGTGACTTAGCAGTACAGTAGAAACTAACATAATATTATACAGCAGTTACACACCAATAAAAAAATTTAAAAAGTATACTGCAAGAACATCTCTGCCAAGTTTTCCTTAAATATATCAAGGAAAGAAATGCACTATTTTTGTGCCTCTGCATAGGTGAATAATTGTGTTGGATTTGTCCATCTGTTCCATTTATTACCCCACATTTTATTATTTTCCTATGCTTTCTTGCCACATTATTCTATCTTTAGAATAGAACAATGATTTAAATCATCTGAAATATTAAAACTGTCCTTATTTTATGACCATAAATAAGCTCCAAGAGGAGTAGTTTAGATCCAGGGCCTAGAGGAGCTATCCCACGTTGAAGGTCAGGAAGGGCGGCGGTGAGGAGATACCCCTTGTCCAAGGTAAGGAGCATTGGCTGCGCTTTGCTGGAGCAGCCATGAAAAGACACCCCACGCCCAAGGTAAGAGAAACCCAAGTAAGATGGTAGGTGTTGCAAGAGGGCATCAGAGGGTAGACACACTGAAACCATACTCACAGAAAACTAGTCAATCTAATCACACTAGGACCACAGCCTTGTCTAACTCAATGAAACTAAGCCATGCCTGTAGGGCAACCCAAGATGGGCGGGTCATGGTAGAGAGATCTGACAGAATGTGGTCCACTGGAAAAGGGAATGGCAAACCACTTCAGTATTCTTGCCTTGAGAACCTCATGAACAGTATGAAAAGGCAAAATGATAGGATACTGAAAGAGAAACTCCCCAGGTCAGCAGGGGCCCAATATGCTACTGGAGATCAGTGGAGAAATAACTCCAGAAAGAATGAAGGGATGGAGCCAAAGCAAAAAGAATACCCAGCTGTGGATGTGACTGGTGATAGAAGCAAGGTCCAATGCTGTAAAGAGCAATATTGCATAGGAACCTGGAATGTCAGGCCCATGAATCAAGGCAAATTGGAAGTGGTCAAACAAGAGATGGCAAGAGTGAGTGTCAACATTCTAGGAATCAGCAAACTGAAATGGACTGAAATGGGTGAATTTAACTCAGATGACCATTATATCTACTATTGCAGGCAGGAATCCCTCAGAAGAAATGCAGTAGCCATCATGGTCAACAAAAGAGTCCGAAATGCAGTACTTGGATGCAATCTCAAAAACGACAGAATGATCTCTGTTCATTTCCAAGGCAAACCATTCAATATCACAGTAATCCAAGTCTATGCCCCAACCAAGTAACGCTGAAGAAGCTGAAGTTGAATGGTTCTATGAAGACCTACAAGACCTTTTAGAACTAACACCCCAAAAAGATGTCCTTTTCATTATAGGGGACTGGAATGCAAAAGTAGGAAGTCAAGAAACACCTGGAATAACAGGCAAATTTGGCCTTGGAATACGGAATGAAGCAGGGCAAAGACTAATAGAATTTTTCCAAGAAAATGCACTGATCATAACAAACACCCTCTTCCAACAACACAAGAGAAGACTCTATACATGGACATCACCAGATGGTCAACACCGAAATCAGCTTGATTATATTCTTTGCAGCCAAAGATGGAGAAGCTCTATACAGCCGGCAAAAACAAGACCAGGAGCTGACTGTGGCTCAGACCATGAATTCCTTATTGCAAAATTCAGACTTAAATTGACGAAAGTAGGGAAAACCACTAGACCATTCAGGTATGATCTAAATCAAATCCCTTATGATTATACAGTGGGAGTGAGATATAGATTTAAGGGCCTAAATCTGATAGATAGAGTGCCTGATGAACTATGGAACGAGGTTCATGACATCGTACAGGAGACAGAGATCAAGACCATCCCCATGGAAAAGAAACGCAAAAAAGCAAAATGACTGTCTGAGGCCTTACAAATAGCTATGAAAAGAAGAGAAGCGAAAAGCAAAGGAGAAAGGAAAGATATAAACATCTGAATGCAGAGTTCCAAAGAATAGTAAGAAGAGATAAGAAAGCCTTCCTCAGCGATCAATGCAAAGAAGTGGAGGAAAACAACAGAATGGGAAAGCCTAGAGATCTGTTCAAGAAAATTAGAGATACCAAAGGAATATTTCATGCAAAGATGGGCTCGATAAAGGACAGAAATGGTATGGACCTAACAGAAGCAGAAGATATTGAGAAGAGATGGCAAGAATACAGAAGAACTGTACAAAAAAGATCTTCATGACCCAGAAAATCACGATGGTGTGATCACTGACCTAGAGCCAGACATCCTGGAATGTGAAGTCCAGTGGGCCTTAGAAAGCATCACTATGAACAAAGCTAGTGGAGGTGATGGAATTCCAGTTGAGCTATTCCAAATCCTGAAAGATGATGCTGTGAAAGTGCTGCACTCAATATGCCAGCACATTTGGAAAACTCAGCAGTGGCCACAGGACTGGAAAAGGTCAGTTTTCATTCCAATCCCATTCCAATGCCAAAAAATGCTCAAACTACCACGCAATTGCACTCATCTCACACGATAGTAAAGTAATGCTCAAAATTCTCCAAGCCGGGCTTCAGCAGTATGTGAACCGTGAACTTACTGATGTTCAAGCTGGTTTTAGAAAAGGCAGAGGAACCAGAGATCAAATTGCCAACGTCCGCTGGATCATTGAAAAAGCAAGAGAGTTCCAGAAAAACATCTATTTCTGCTTTATTGACTATGCCAAAGCCTTTGACTGTGTGAATCACAATAAACTGTGGAAAATTCTTCAAGAGATGGGAATACCAGACCACTTGAACTTCCTCTTGAGAAATTTGTATGCAGGTCAGGAAGCAACAGTTAGAACTGGACATGGACAACAGACTGGTTCCAAATAGGAAAAGGAGTACGACAAGGCTGTATATTGTCACCCTGCTTCTTTAACTTATATGCAGAGTACATCATGAGAAATGCTGGACTGGAAGAAACACAAGCTGGAATCAAGATTGCCAGGAGAAATATCAATAACCTCAGATATTCAGATGAGGTTATGAGGTTATGCAGATGAAGTTACACCACCCTTATGGCAGAAAGTGAAGAGGAACTCAAAAGCCTCTTGATGAAAGTGAAAGTGGAGAGTGAAAAAGCTGAATTAAAGCTCAACATTCAGAAAACGATCATGGCATCCAGTCCCATCACTTCATGGGAAATAGATGGGAAAGAGTGGAAACAGTGTCAGACTTTATTTTTCTGGGCTCCAAAATCACTGCAGATGGTGACTGCAGCCATGAAATTAAAAGACACTTACTCCTTGGAAGGAAAGTTATGACCAACCTAGATAGCATATTGAAAAGCAGAGACATTACTTTGCCAACAAAGGTTCATCTAGTCAAGGCTATGGTTTTTCCTGTGGTCATGTATGGATGTGAGAGTTGGACTGTGAAGAAAGCTGAGCGCCAAAGAATTGATGCTTTGAACTGTGGTGTTGGATAAGACTATTCAGAGTCCCTTGGACTGCAAGGAAATCCAACCAGTTCATTCTGAAGGAGATCAGCCCTGGGATTTCTTTGGAAGGAATGATGCTACAGCTGAAACTCCAGTACTTTGGCCACCTCATGTGAAGAGTTGACTCATTGGAAAAGACTCTGATGCTGGGAGGAATTGGGGCAGGAGGAGAAGGGGACGACAGAGGGTGAGATGGCTGGATGGCATCAGTGAGTCAATGGACGTGAGTCTGAGTGAACTCCGGGAGTTGGTGATGGATAGAGAGGCCTGGCGTGCTGCAATTCATGGGGTGGCAGAGTCGGACACGACTGAGCAACTGATCTGATCTGATCTGAATGTCAAACACTTTTTTACAAATGGAAAAATTACTTAACATACCTGAACATAGATTAAAACAAGGTATACCAAAATAAAAACCAATAATACAAGACCCATTTATCATATAGGCCTACTCAAGGAAGGTATCATTTTCCTACTACTTTCCCATTGAAAAGGCCAATGTTGCCAATGATCAAGCCTAATAAAAATGGAAAGGAAAGGAAACTGAAGTTGTTCAGTCATGTCTGACTCTTTGCAACCCCATGGACTGTAGCTTGCCAGGCTCTTCTGTCCATAGGATTCTCCAGAAATGGTACTGAGTGCGTTGCCATGCCCTCCTCCACGGGATCTTCCTGACCAAGGGATTAAACACTCGTCTCTTATGTCTCTTACACTGGCAACTGGGTTATTTACCACTAATACCACCTGAGAAGACTGAAAGCAACTATACTCCAATGAAAAAAATTAAAAAAAAAAAAAGAAAGAGCTCCCATTAGCACTCTTCAGACACTTCTTCACTGTAGAGGATATAGCAACTTCCTCTCAATCAACTTGGGGTCTCTGGATTAGTCATGATGACCATAAGTTGATCATGGACTTCTGGTGCAAAGTACTGCCTTGTTTGGCCCCAGATATATTCCACTAACCCAAATGTTGCAGGTTGCATGATGAACTTTTGGGAGATGAAGCTAACTGGTCCTGACTGATGAATTTAGGAACCAGGTGCCTATTATGCTTTGGGACATTGATACAGAATCCCACAAATGCAGCACAATCACAAAAGACTTCTTATTGACATGAAAATGATACTCACAGAATTGTCTCTGCCATATCCTACTTACAGGAAGAAGTGGCTTCCTTTGTCCTCAGTCTCTTGTCAGATACAGTGGTGTTGGAGGAGGTCACCTCTCTCCTAGACAAACTGGTCACCTGGAGAGCCTCTTGGGATTAATTGAGTGAACAAAAAAAGTAACTTGTATACTTTACTGAATAGGGTCACCATTGCATGTGATGGAGTCACAAGAGGTTTGTTGTTGCCCATCCCTAAAAAGATGCCCATGACCAAGAGAAATATCTCATGATCAGCACAGTTGGCTAAATTTCAATCAGTCATTTAGTACTAGAAAACGGCTTGGCCAGAAAGCAACCCCATCTGCACATTTTTAGGCTCTTGAGACACTGCCTGTGGTCTGGCTGTCTGGTCAACCAGTCACAGCATTTTGTTATCCAAAGATGACCTATTTAGGGTAAAGAATTCTGTAAATATTCTCACAGGTACCAACAAAATAAAAAATAAAAATCACGTATATCTCTCCACATACCAAAAAGCTACAATTCAAGGCTTCACCAGATACTTCATCTTTTTAAAGTTTTAGGTCACATTATTGAATGTGAGCAAAGAATCCATTATACTTCTCTCTCTGTCTTTAATATTTTATTTATTCATTTATTTGGCTGTGTTGGTTCTCAGTTGCATCACATGGGATCTTTGTTGCAATGAATGGACTGTCTAGTTGTGGCGTCGGGGCTCCAGAATATACAGGCTTCAGTAGTTGCAGCACACTGCTCCCTGGCATATAAGATCTTAGCTTCTCAACCAGAGACTGAAATTGTGTCCCTTGGATTACAAGGCAGGTTGTTAACCACTGGACCACAGGAGAAATCCATCACTTTACTTCTCAAAATATTCAAGGCACAATATTGACTCTGTGTTATTAGTTGCTCAGTCATGTCAGACTCTTTACCACCCCATGGACTGTAGCCCACCAGGCTCCTCTGTCCATGGGATTTTCCAGGCAATAATATGGGAGTGAGTAGCCATTCTCTTCTCCAGGGATCTTCCAGACCCAGGGATTGAACCAAGGTCTCCTGCATTGCAGGCAGACTCTTTACTCTCTGAGCCACCAGGGAAGCCCATCGACTCGAGAATGAAGCATTATATAGAATTTTTACTTTCCTCATCAGCTTTAGGCCCTGAGTTTCTTACAGCACCATAATGGCTTATTTAAATGAGTTCAAATACAATTAAATTAAACATCACACATTTTACACATCACTCAAATATCAGGGGTGAATTGTAACAGATTCTGACTCTATATTTTATGTTTGAGTTATGAAAACTTTCAGACTCCAACATTCCTTTATGTATTTTGTTCCTCATCCAGGGAATCCAGTAAGAAATTTCATGTGCTATTTCTCTGGACACTAGCTAAGCTGAAACTCTGAAAAAGCAGTCCCCTCTGGTATGAGGAGGTATCACACCAGCCTTACCCCTTCACTGCGACAAAAACTAGTCACTCTTCTCCCTTCACTCAAAGCATTTTCTACCAGCTGGGAAGCCTTCCCTGATCTAATTGAAAAGTCTCAACGTATGAGTAATCTCTTCTATCTCATGGTGTAGGTATAAGATTTTCAGTTTTAGCATTTGAACCAATATTGGGCTGTGGATTATTAATCCTCCCTTCTATGGGGCAATGGTAAGACAATTTCTTATTTAGAATAAAATTAGAATTTATTATTTGGAATATAATTAGAATTTGGAGCAACTGTAAGACAATTTATTATTTGGATTACAACTAAAATATTAGCTCTTTAAGATTAGAGATTTGGGACACTTCGTGCAATCCTGTATCTTTGGGATATAGAGCAGTAGTGAGATATAACAGACATTCAAAAACATTTGTTGAATGAATTAATTAATCCTTATCAGAGCCTTCTGATATCTACTCTAGTTATTCTTCCTTCCAAATCACAAAACCACCAGCGATTGAGTGATAAAGTGTTAGCTAAAATTAGGCAAGAGATTTAGGAACTAAGCTAGAGATGATTTTTTTTTTCATTAATTTGAAGGAAATAAATTACTTTCTTTCTACTCATTTCTACCAGAAGTTAGTTGTAAGGGGAAAATTTTGAACTTGTCAAAAAAGAAGTAGGAGAAGAATCAGTGCTGATTTCTTTTAATAGTTTTTTTCAGAGTTTTTGTAATATCTCTAAGTATTCACTTTTATTTCTTAATAAATCATGCAAAAAATCCTACACAAATTCTACCTGATCTCACAAGCCATATGCCAGTGATCTTAGCTTGATTGACTTAAAATACTGAATTAAAATATTACTGATTTAGTCTCATTATATTTTTACAATATGCAGAGTGATATAAGATGCAAATTAGTTATGGAAGGGTATTCTAAGATAATTGTTTCCTGACATTTAACATTTCATAAGCAAATGTGATTCACTACCTATGCAAAAATCAGCTTACATTTTCAGCATAAAATAGATATCAGTAAGAATTCATGGCATGATTCTACAAAAAAAAGGGTTTCAGTAGCAGAAAAGGGGGCAGGGCTAAAACATTTATTTATTGAGAGAGAAAGTAGAAGGCTCTTAGATAAGGTGATGCAGTGAGAGATACACAGAATTTGTGCTCCATGGATTCTTAGATTAGTATCCCTTGTAACTCATTACCTGATCTTGAATTGACTCTGAGTTTATTAGGCTGTATATGACTCAGGCTTTTAGTCTTACTGCTATGTATACTACATTTCCTCTTTCCCAACATATGTGCCTTAAATCTCTTTCCTATTATGAGCCAGGAAAGAAAATGAACTGCATAGCCAGACTATCCAACTAGAGTGATTGATGTGAAAGATAGAAATTAAGTTAGGAAAATGTGGATCTTCATAAGTTATCTGTTGCTGCTGCTGCTAAGTCGCTTCAGTCATGTCTGACTTTGTGGGACCCCGTAGACAGCAGTCCACCAGGCACTGCCGTCCCTGGGATTTTCCAGGCAAGAACACTGGAGTGGGTTGCCATTTCCTTCTCCAATGCATGAAAGTGAAAAGTGAAAGTGAAGTCATTCAGTCATGTCTGACTCTTAGCAACCCCATAGACCACAGCCCACCAGGCTCCTCTGTCCATGGGATTTTCCAGGCAAAAGTACTGGAGTGGGGTGCCATTGCCTTCTCCAACATAAGTTATCTATCGAGGTACAAAACAACAACAACAACAACACTTTAAAACTTACTAACTCTAAGTAATGTTCATTTATTTACTTACAATTCTGGAAATTTAGGGTTGGGCTTAGCAAGGTAGTTTTCTTTTATTTTCTCATCTAGACTTTTACTCACCACTGAGGCTAGCTTTTGTTTCTGACTATTGGACTGAACACCTCAGTTCTTGTGATCTCTTAAATTTAAGTAGGTTTGATTGGTTTCTTTAAATAGTTGTCTATTGGCAGTATTTTAAGAGATTAAGATCAGTTCAAAAGCCTTAATATAGGCTTCTATATTTTATATTTTAAATATTTTATAATATAAATTATATTATAATTATAATTATATTATATATAATATTATATATATATTATAATTATATATAATATTATGTATAATTATATAATTAATTTCATTAATTAATTTAATTAATAAATTAAATTATAAATAAATAAATTATATATAAAATATATAATTATATAATATTATAATTTATATTATATATATAAATATATATAATTATATTTTATATTATAAGCTTAATATAGCTTCCACTTTTTGTCATATTTTCTCATTTGCCATTTGTTCATAGATAGTCCCAATGGTAAGTCCAGAGCCAATGGAGGAATGGACTATACTTGAGCTTGAAAAGTAATTCTTTTTGACTAAGTCATGCTTCTCAAAAAGATCATAAAACCTGATGAATTCAATCATATGTCTTGCTTTAAGAAATATATCCTAAGTTGAAATACGCATAACAAGGCTTTGTTTGTTTATGAGCATTTATTTTTTGGCTTTGAAATAATATTAAGAAGACATATTAACAATATATACACAGAGTCTAGGTATATATCACATATAATTCAGGAATGATAACCAAAAACTAAGATAAATGTGAAAAACTTTCTTTGAGCACTTGTAGAAATTGAAGACACTGATGCTTAAGAGAGATGTGTTCTAGCATTCTAACCAATAAAAAAATGAACTTTTAAAATTCTAACTGAAATTTAAACATTATCCAAAATAATTCATGATATTCTCCCCTTAGAGACCTTTGTGTATGTTGGAAAATATTTCTTTAATCTGAATTCAAATCAAGACACTTTAAAATCCTTCAATTCTCATTTCTTTCAGCCTATTAAATGTTAAATTTGACTACTAAATTCTATTGGAACTAACTTCAGTAGTATTAATTAGCCTTGAAAATGGTTATATTTTTATGAATTACTATCACTTGTTCCTTTTTAAGTATTGTAGTTTCCACTGTGAATTTTGTCCAATGGGAGGGAAACCAAGAATCTTGCCAATTATTGGAGATCATGAAAGGTTAAATTTATTTTTGTTTCCACTTTTACATGCTCTCCTAAGCTATAACTTAATAGGCTTTCATACACTGAAATATTCTTGTAGAATGACATGATTGTACCAAGATTGGAAATGCTAAATGCTCAAGTCCAGCTTTTTTTATTATTTCCTAGACTCCTGGCCAACCATTGATCTTCTTAAACATCCATAGATCTTAAATTTAGACTGAAAAAAATATATGTATTTTTTACCAATGAAATTTTATGAAAATAATTTAGAGGTGAAATAAGAATCTTTGTTCCTACTATGAGAGGCACCATCTTAATTCAGTTTACTAGTAAGGGTTAGTGTTAGTCACTCAGTCATGTCTGACTGTTTGTGGCCCCATAGACTGTAGTCCACAAGTCTCTTCTGTCCATGGAATTCTCCAGGCAAGAATACTGAAATGGGTTTCCATTTCCTTCCTCAAGTAACTGTTTTGTGTGTGTTAGTTAGTCACTCAGTCGTGTCCAACTCACTGTGACCCCATGGACTGCAGCTCATCAGGCTCTTCTGTCCACGGAATTCTCCAGGCAGGAATACTGAAGTGGGTTGACATTTCCTTCTTCAATGTGAATTTTAGTAGTAGTACTTTAGTCCCTAAGTCATGTCTGACTCTTGCGACCCCACAGACTGTAGCCCACCAAGTTCCTCTGTCCATGGGATTCTCCAGGCAAGAATACTAAAATGGGTTTCCATTTCCTTCTTCAAGTAACTGTTGTGTGTGTGTTAGTTAGTCACTCAGTCGTGTCCGACTCACTGTGACCCCATGGACTGCAGCTCATCAGGCTCTTCTGTCCATGGAATTCTCCAGGCAGGAATACTGGAGTGGGTTGACATTTCCTTCTTCAATGTGAATTTTAGTAGTAGTACTTTAGTCACTAAGTCATGTCTGACTCTTGCAATCCCACAGACTGTAGCCCACCAAGTTCCTCTGTCCATGGGATTCTGCAGGCAAGAATATTGGAGTGGGTTGCCATTTCCTTCTCCATAAGTAAGTGTTAGGATAAGATTAAATTTCTCCCAAGACCATGGAAAAATTCACATATACATTTTCAGCCAGTGAGATTTTATGAAAGAAGGTTAAAATTAAAGGAGAAAACTCTCAATTACATCCAATATTTGATATAGTTCTTATATCCCACAGACTTAAACTGTGGCAAAAATAAGTGATGATGTTGTTTCGGATATACTAGTTCTATATCTCTAAAGACAGATTATTAATTGCATGGAGTTGAGCACTATTGCCCCTGTGAACATGCACACACACACACACACACACACTTTACACAGAATATTTATATCCTGGCATTCCATTCACTGTTTCACAAAAGTCTCACCATTCCTTTTTGTTCTTAGTGGATTTACCTCCCATTTAAGCAATTACTAGATAAGTGAACTAAAAATAGTTCACTAATGCTTTAACTAAGCATCATAGAGAAAGTTCCAACAGGTTCCAGGATATAGAAAAGCTGAGGAAAAAGTAATACAGCTGAGTTGAAATCAAAAGTGCATTCAGCTGCCGAATGATGTATATTAGTTGTGAGTCTTCTGCTGGTTCTTCCCCCAAGCATGCCTATACATTTTCAATTATTTGTACAAGTGTATATTGCATTTTGTTAAAGAATATGCCTGCAATGCAGAATATGTAGGAGACATGGGTTCAGTTCTGGGGGTTTGAACCTCTGGAGGAAGAAATAGCAATCCACTTCAGTATTCTTGCGTGAAAAATCCCATGGACAGAGGACCCTAGTGGACTATAGTCCAAAGGGTCACAAACAGTTAGACATGACTGAGTATGCACTCAAATTGCATTTTGCTTTTCAAAATTTCTGATTATATTATCATCTCCAGAGCTTTTAAATAGATATTAAAATTAATCTGATTTTTGTAGAATCTGTTGAATCATAGAGATATCTGAGTTACACGTAATTTTTAAAAACAGGAACTTGTTTTAAATTAAAATTTATCTTTCCTATATGTTGTACTTCTAATTATAATTAGACCTATAAAATATTAAAATGTTTGATATCTCAGACTTTGGAAAAAATATGGAATTTTTTCTAAATATCCAATTGACAATTTTTAGTAATTTTTAAATATATTTATCAATGATATTTAGGAATAGCACATTTTATGTGACAACCAATGAAATTAAAGTCAACTGAAAAGGTACCAGTGTTGCTAAACACTGTATTGAATTCCAATGTGGTGAAACATAGTTGAAATTCACTTAAATCTTATTGATTTATAAGTTTTCTCTGTAAGGACATTTCCCAACTTTCAGACAATAGTTCTTGTTGTTATTCAGTTGCTAAGTCATGTCCTGTGTGTACATGTGTGTGTTTAATTGCTGAGTCATGTCCAACTCTTTTTCGACCCCTCTGACTGTGACCTACCAGGCTCCTCTGTCCATGGAATTTCCCAGGCAAGAATCCTGGAGTGGGTTGCCATTTCTTTCTCCAGGGCATCTTCTTGACACAGGGATGGAACCCAGATCTCCTGCAGTGACAGGTGGATACTTTGCCACTTAGTCACCCAGGAAATGGAAACACTAGTTACCTAACTGATTTATTGATATATTTACTTCTCCTTCCCTATCTCATATGCTCCAGAAGAGACTTTGACAAGGCAAAAAAATTATGAAAACAAAATGTGACAAATATTTTGTTGATATGTTACGAACGTGATGAACATTTTGCCTTTGCCATGCAGAGTCTTTTTTTTTTTTTTTCCTTTTTTTTTTAAATTGTATTTTATTTATTTAACTTTACAATATTGTATTGGTTTTGCCATATATCAAAATGAATCTGCCACAGGTATACATGTGTTCCCCATCCTGAACCCTCCTCCCTCCCCATACCATCCCTCTGGGTCATCCCAGTGCACCAGCCCCAAGCATCCAGTATCCTGCATCAAACCTGGACTGGCAACTCATTTCATATATGATATTATACATATTTCAATGCCATTCTCCCAAATCATCCCACCCTCTCCCTCTCCCACAGAGTCCATAAGACTGTTCTATACATCAGTGTCTCTTTTGCTGTCTCGTATACAGGGTTATTGTTACCATCTTTCTAAATTCCATATATATGCGTTAGTATACTGTATTGGTGTTTTTCTTTCTGGCTTACTTCACTCTGTATAATAGGCTCCAGTTTCATCCATCTCATTAGAACTGATTCAAATGCATTCTTTTTAATGGCTGAGTAATACTCCATTGTGTATATGTACCACTGCTTTCTTATCCATTCATCTGCTGATGGACATCTAGGTTGCTTCCATGTCCTGGCTATTATAAACAGTGCTGCGATGAACATTGGGGTACACTTGTCTCTTTCAATTCTGGTTTCCTCAGTGTGTATGCCCAGCAGTGGGATTACTGGGTCATAAGGCAGTTCTATTTCTAGTTTTTTTAGGAATCTCCACACTGTTCTCCATAGTGGCTGTACTAGTTTGCATTCCCACCAACAGTGTAAGAGGGTTCCCTTTTCTCCACACCTTCTCCAGCATTTATTGCTTATAGACTTTTGGATCACAGCCATTCTGACTGGTGTGAAATGGTACCTTATAGTGGTTTTGATTTGCATTTCTCTGATAATAAGTGATGTTGAGCATCTTTTCATGTGTTTGTTAGCCATCTGTATGTCTCCTTTGGAGAAATGTCTATTTAGTTCTTTGGCCCATTTTTTGATTGGGTCATTTATTTTTCTGGAATTGAGCTGTAGGAGTTGCTTGTATATTTTTGAGATTAGTTGCTTGTCTGTTGCTTCATTTGCTATTATTAGTCTCAGTTATTTATTTTTGCTTTTGTTGCCTGTAGTTTTGCTGTCAAATCCAAAAACATTCTTTAAAAGTTCAGTGTCAAGGACCTTTGCGCTTATGTTTTCTTCCTAGAATTTTTATTATTTCATATCTTATGTTTAATTTTTTAATCCATTTTGAATTTATTTTTTGTATGTATAAGATAAAGGTTCAATTTCATTCATTTGCATGTGGATATCCACTTTTCCCAGTACCATTTATTGAAGGGATTATGTTTTCTTCCCAAAGAGTATCTTCTTATATCACAAGACATCTCTCTTTACTTTGTGCTATTATGCCTAAAATCCTAATATCTAGGAGATCATAAGACATATAATATTGTTAATTTAATTGTTGAAATAATAAAAGGTTCCAATCATGTCTCAAGTACTGAATTAATTACAACATATTCTTTTTTCTCCTGATTGAGATAAACAGCCCTAAACAGCTGATACTGGAACTTAAAGCATATTAGAATATTGAACATTTCATATCTGGATTCTTACTGGGGCATGAGGATAACTAGGATTTTGGGTATTGAGTATACTAAACTTAAAGGTGATAGAGAAAATTCTGGAAATAATACATGCACAAATGTACATACACATACCCACATCCACTTACATATATGTTAATATATATTGATGTTACCACCAGGGTTCTTGACCTCCCCCAATTAATAGGAATTGACTAGAGGCCAGACAAGTAATTCAGGCAAAGCTTTATTGGAACTCCTGATGCATGGAGTGGGGTGGGAGCAGGGACGACGAGAACATAAAATAGGTTCCCTGGCTTTGCTTGCTACAGGAGGGGTGCAAGCTTGTTCTTTATAGGGAGTGAGGGTAGGGATGTGTCCAGGGGTCAGGCCAGAGGCATGGCTTAGGTGTTTTGCCCACCACTTAGGAGGACTGTATGCAGGAAGCATGCTCAGTACCCTGTTTTGGCTCACAAACCCCTGCTTTTGCTCCAGGCTCTTCAAAAGAGGCAGTTGGATTTTTTTGTCTCTTTGTATCTTTAGGTCGGAGAAGGAAACGGCAACCCTCCAGTATTCTTGACTGGAAAATCCCATGGATGGAGGAGCCTGGTAGGCTACAGTCCATGGGGTCGCTAGGAGTCCGACACGACTGAACGGCTTCACTTTTAATTTTCACTTTCAGGCATTGGAGAAGGAAATGCCAACCCACTCCAGTATTCTTGCCTGGAGAATCCCAGGGACTGGAGCTGCCGTCTATGGGGTCGCACAGAGTCGGACACGACTGCAGCAACTTAGCAGCAGCAGCAGTATCTTTAGGGTTCAGATTTTGCCCCAGCTGCTTATGCACCCAGTTATTTTTAGTCCTATATGCTACTGCTACTGCTAAGTCGCTTCAGTCGTGTCCGACTCTGTGCGACCCCAGAGACGGCAGCCCATCAGGCTTCCCCGTCCCTGGGATCCTCCAGGCAAGAACACTGGAGTGGGTTGCCATTTCCTTCTCCAATGCATGAAAGTGAAAAGTGAAAGTGAAGTCGCTCAGTCGTGTCCGACTCTTAGTGACCCCATGGACTGCAGCCTACCAGGCTCCTCCGTCCATGGGATTTTCCAGGCAAGAGTACTGGAGTGGGGTGCCATTCCATATAGTTTCTTTGTATTTTGTTGCTGAAGGATGGGTGTGTCCAAGTGCAAGCATTGAAGCACTGCAGCAAAGGGTCCCAGGCCTCAGGCCTGTCTCATACGTATTTTTTTCTCAATATAAAATTTTACGTGGAATTAACTATTCAAAAATCTGTTTAGAGTTAGTTGTGCCCAGAAGAAAGCACAAGTTCTTTTTTCTTTATTCTTGTGTCACAGACTCTACTGCATAGCATAAGGAAACTCTGCTAGGTGTTACCCTGGCATCTTGGATGGGAGGGGAGTTTGGGGGAGAATGGACAGGTTTACATATGACTGAGTCCCTTCCCTGTTCACTTCGAATTATCAGAACATTAATTGGCGAAACCTCAATACAAAATAAAAACTTTAAATCCTCAAGGTCTCAATTCTTAGGTGGGTATTATTATGTAAATTATATTTATAATTGGAGGTCATGTTGTATGCAAAATACTAATGGTAGAAATTAACTTCTCCTAAAAATAATTTTTAAAAATCACATTTTAATCATTGTGAATGTGTTTTTTCTATAGTTGCCATATGCAATTTTAAATATTTATTTTTTTGATCTTTAGCAAGTTGATAGAAGAGAGACAGTTTTACATTATTATTTTTATTTATATTCTGTGAATGCCTGCAAGATAAGCATTTATATATATATATTGCAGATTTCTGTATCCCTTTTTGAATTTATTTTTTTTTATGTTTTAAATTATGAAAGGATGATAAACATTTATAGGAGAGTTGGAAAATATAGAACAGTGTTACATATAATGCCACTACATATTACAATTATTTTTTAAGTAGATAAATTAAGATTTTTAGTTGGAGTTTCAGTATCAAAGTCTCAAAAATTAATAGAATGAATAGACAGAAAAGTAGACAGATGCAGTAGACTGAAAAGCCCTATGAACCCATTCAACACAGTTAAGATTTATACAATTTTCACACAACAGAGGGTACAAGTTCTATTCAAGTTCCACAGAATATAAACCAGGAGACACTGGAACATATCCAGGGACATAAAACAAAGTACAAAAATTTCATGGTCTAAAGGTATTGAAATCAAAGAGTCTGTTCTCTTATCACTGTGGAATTATGTTAGAAATCAATATCAAAATATTTGAAAATAACCCACATATTTTCAAGTGCAATGTGACATTTAAAAGAGAGATCTTTGACTTGGCCATTGAAAACCTCAAGAAGGTTAAAAGACTGAAAAAACCCAGAGGATGACTGCAGAGGGGAAAGCATTTGAATGAGAAATTAATATCAAAATGAGAAATTATTATCAAGGATCTGTATCCCTTTTATAAATTATCTGTGTTTATGTTCAATTTGATGCTGCAGAGGTTCATCTTTTTCTTATTTATTTGAACAGGCATTTATATAGTGTATTTATTAATCAATTTTTGTTATATTCATTTTAGAATATACTTGACAAACTGAAATTTTCATGTTTATAAAGTATCTATCCTTCATCTTATTATGTTGATTATATTTGAGACATCCTTAGCAAATCCTCATCTACTAAAACATCATCAGCTATATTTTCTTGTCATAATTTTTCTTAATCCATTTCTGGCATATACACACACACAGTTTATAAGTACTTTCTGAAAATAATCTTTTTAATAATTCAAGATGGTTTTAAAGAATAAACATTTGAAGTAAATTTTAGTGTATTTAAATTTATATTGCCTCTAAAATTTCAAATGTCAAAATTTGAAAGCAATCTCTAATGTAATTTCAAAATGTTGGATATATCTAAATACATAACAAAAGAACAATATATTATTCATGCTGTTTGTAATGTAAATGTATTTTATGTATAAATTTCAACAAGTAACAGTACTTTAAGTCTGTTATATGTCAAAATATAAAATACAAAAGGAAAAAACATACAAACAACCATGCAAAGCAAAAATAACTAAATATCTAGTTTATACAATACCAAATATTTACATATATTTTATCAATATAGTCACATTTTCTGCATGATATATTTTCATAAAGGCAAAACAAAAGCAATAAAGCCTCTGATATAATCCACTATTTGCCCTTTGTTTGCTTTATTTCATTTCATTCATTAATCACACATTTATTAGTATATTAATCATTTGCTTATTTGTAAACTACTGGGGTAACTTTGAATCTACAAAGAATATACAAGTCTAGCTATCAACCAGTTCACAACACATCATTATGCTTAAACTCTTTATCATGCATTTATCCTTCTTTGTGATTTTTTTTTTTCCATTCCAAGAAACCAAGTTGCCTTATGCTCCCTCCTTCAACTCAGAGGAACTTTGCTATGCAAAACTAAAATCAGACTCTGATTGCAGACAATCAATCTTGATTTTTCAAATTAATATTGAGCTATTTGACTGGATTATGGTGCAGGGAGGGAAGGAATTTTCCAGTGTCTAGAAAGGAAATAGAGGGTGCATGGAGAGAGCTTGAATTCTGAGTCTGACTGCTTCCAGCCCTGGCAAAGTATTCTGTAGAACAGAGGCAACAGAATCCCTCACTGTAAAGTGACTTACAGCTTTGGACAAAGGATATTTCAGGAAACCCAGTGTACTTGGATGATTAGATACTATGTTGCTATACAAGGTCTTTACGACCATTGCATGACTTTTATAGGTGTGGGGAAGGAAGTCTAAATAATGATTGTGATTGAATTTCCTGCTGACTCACTAAGATAGGATCATGGATTCACATTCAACTTGTTTTCAAAAAAACAATAGCCTGGTATTTTTATCTAACCAAGTTAGTGAAAGAATAATCTCAATCACCACAGGTAGGTTCTGAATATCAATGACAGGTGAGTTTAGAACCAGGGCATAGTTCTAAATAGACTCGGAATGGCATGGGCATTCACAAAAAGGGAAATCATGCCAGACTATCTTCATGTCCTAGTGAATCTGAAATATGCATATATTTATAAAGTGAAAGTGAAGTTGCTCAGTCGTGTCCAATTCTTTGAGACCACATGGACTGTAGCCTACCAGGATCCTCCGTGCATGGAATTTTCCAGGCAAGAGTACTGGAGTGGGTTGCCATTTCCTTCTCCAGGGGATCTGCCTGACCCAGGGATCGAACCCGGGTCTTCCACATTGCAGCCAGATGCTTTACCATCTGAGCCACCAGGGAAGCTCCCATGTTTATAAATTCTCTCATAAGAGTCTTGAAAACCAAATAGAAAAACATGCTAGAATCTAGCAGCTCAATTATACCTAATAACTGATTAAATCACCAGACCAAAAGATAATGGTTAGGGTTAAAATTCATCTGTCATAACATCCATAAAGATGCTCTGTGGTTTCAATGACATTAATGAGCATGCCAATTGTACTTTATTCATTCACTTAGTCATTCATTCAATAATATTGCTTTAGTTCTTTCAATATGTCAAGCATTCTGTGTAGGTCAGGTCAAATCTCTGTTCTTATTATCATCAAGGCCTCAAAATACTAATGGAAATAGATAACCATATGAGTAACACTGAACAGTGGGATCAGTAATCTATGCTAAAGTGAGGTATGTTAGTTGGAATCACAGTAGGAAACAAATATCATACTCAAAAAAAGTTAATTACAATGATTTAATAAAGATGCCATTTAAGGTGATGTGAGCATATTTAATGGAACCATTAAGGGATGATGACATTCACAAGGAATTAGCAACAGCAGACAACTTTTAGGGACACTCAGCTTGAAATATCAAGAAGAGCACCCTGGGAACTTGAGCTATCAAAGAAGAACCACTCAACTAAAACTATAATCAGAAAGGAAAGATGACATAATTCAAAATGGTGTGAGTCAAACTGCAATCTAAAGAACAGTATAGTTAATCAAGTTAAATCAGATCAGCCTCATAGAACAAGCATCAGGACAACAAATGAAAAAAAAAAAGGGTCAGGAGACAAAGAAAAAACAATCAAAACAGCTTGTCGATTGTGTCAGTACTTGTGCTATTTGATTTCATCTGTTCTTGTCCTTAATTGATTTCAGCTAAAAGAAGTTGTGTACTGAATATAGAAGAGATAAAAAAAAAAAGTTTCATCAAAAAATGAGAAAGTGATGTCAATTTAGTCTTCCTCACACTATCACACTTTTTCGTATTAAAAAAAAAAAGTAAGTCAGAGAGAGATTAAGAGTGGGTCTGAACTGTGAAAGGAGAGTAATCAGCACAAATGATCAAAATACCAAGGAAGACACTATCAGATTAGATGGCCAGAGGGCTGGAGAGGTGGTGGGGAGGGAGTTCAGAATGTGTTCACAGAACAGGAAATCCTTGACCAAAACCAGGAAAATGAGTTGTAGTTCACAAAGCAAATGAAGACAGATGATGCAAATCAAGAAGGTTTGAAATGGCTTGGTGTTTAGGACTGTCATAGTATAGGAGGGATTGGGAATATGTTACCAAAGAGCAAAAATTAGCTCAGATGGAGGAAGTAAAGATCTGCTTAGTCTATCACCAGATAGGAATACTTAACAAAGATAAAGCCAGTAGCAAAGCTGATAGGAAACATATTGTTTCTAAATACATACTACATGTATTAATATAAAGTACCATGATAATCTCTTTGTTGACTAATCATTGCTTTCTTATCATATAACTTAGTTCTCTGAAGTCATGGTCCATCAGAAACTTTGGCATGACTAGAAGATCTAAGTCTATTGGACACATAAAAGTGATTCTATCTTCAACCCAGATGCTTCAGATAATGAGGTCTCTGCACACATACTTCCATACCTATTTTAACTTTGTAGTTTCCAGGGAAACAGGAAACTAACTTCACTTTGCAGTCCAGATCTGGTGCTGGTCCTTACAAAGCCTTAACTTTATTCTGAGTCCATCAAACAAATGTTTTATTTTTTTTAAATTCTGATTTATTTAAACAACCTAAAATCCTACAAAACTTCTATCTTGATCCTTTGCTTAATGAGATGCCCCTTGGTTTCTCTGGAGTGCTTGCAAAAGATCAATTAACCAGATTTTGCTGGCCTATGATTTTCCCCGTTGGTGGTCATGGGCTTATTGGAGGCTGGAAGAAGACCAAAGACAAATCAAATTTTATACTTCAGTTAAATATTATATATTTCTAAACTATTGTGTGTATAGTCTCTTTGAACTTGAAGTCTTTTCAAAATTCCTCCTGATTGTCTTCATACTGTGGACTGCTCTTTCCATTGTGTGCTCAATGGAATGTGCTTGGAAATCTACTAGAGTATTTATCACATGGTTTCTCCTTTTCTCATATGTGTATACCACATGAAATTGTATTCCTTCATTTTAATGTAAATCTTTGTCAGTCTGGAATTTTTTCTTACATCATTTCCCTATTTCAATGATAAGAATAAAGTGCTGTTCATAAATATTCACTGAATGAGTAAATTTTGGCAAGAAAGATGTGGTCAAATCAATAAGATATGTTTAATCATTTCAGTAGATCCATAACTCCACTAATACAAATATACAGTTGTACAAATAACAGCAAAATGATTCTATTTTCTTTGTCTGAAAAGTCAAAAATGAGTAAATTATTGTGATATAGCCACTAGGAAAATAAAAAGAACTGTAACAATAATTTCAAAAAAGACTAAATAAATGTTTAAATATCTGTCTTAGATTGTCTTAACTGAGATATAAATTCCAGGTTAAATGATATAATAAACACAGTTTTCTTTTTTCTGATAAAATGTTTTCAGTAAGACATGCTTTAAGAGGAATATGAAAAACTGAAGTTCATACCATGTGATCAAGTATATGCAGATCTTAAGGTTACAACATGCAGAGTAAAAAAGATACTCATGTGTATTTGAAGAAGCAAAATCAAGAGGGAAAACTTTCTAATGATTCATATAAAAGCCATTATATAAAATAAACACTGCATTTGTTTTGTGTTCTTTGGATTTTTTTTTTATGTTTTATTTTTTTTTAAATTTTATTTTATTTTTAAACTTTACATAATTGTATTAGTTTTGCCAAATATCAAAATGAATCCATCACAGGTATACATGTGCTCCCCATCCTGAACCCTCCTCCCTCCTCCCTCCCCATACCATCCCTCTGGGTCGTCCCAGTGCACTAGCCCCAAGCATCCAGTATCGTGCATTGAACCTGGAAAGCTGTGGTACATATACACAATGGAGTATTGCTCTTTGGATTTTAAAACTTGTTTCAACATGTAGAAGCTAAAGAGAGAAAGACTGAACTCGACACAATGAATATCTAGGCAATGATTAGAGCCACTTGCAAAGGGACCTTCATGGTTGCAAAGATTTCATGAGTAGGCAGATTGAAAGCATTCAGAGAGGAAGGTCAAACACCAGAATGAAAAAAGAGCTGGATGACCACCTCAATTCATTGCAGCATTTAAGGGTGTTCAGGAAGGATTTTTGTTGGTTTTCAAATTGTTATTGTTAATTCTCCAGACATCTTTATTTGGATCAGGGGACAACCCCAAAGGATGTGAAATAGTCCACATCTTTGCTTTTGAGAAAAATGTTGAAATATAGGTACTCACACAATTATTAGGGTAAGTTTGAGAATATTTCTGCAATAAATATTGACCAATATAGGGTACTTCCCTGCTGGTCCAGTGGTTAAGACTTTGCCTTCCAGTGCAGGGGGTGCAAGTTCAATCCTTGGTTAGGGAGCTAAAATCTCACATAACTTAGGGCCAAAAACAAAAACATAAAGCAAAAGCAATAAAGTAACAAAATTCAATACAGGTTTTAAAAAATGGTCCACATAAAAAAAAAAAAAAAAAAAAACTTAAGAAAACTGAGCTATATAATCAACTCACTTCTCAAAGAAAAATGCCCAGTCCTCCAATGTATTACAATACTAATATAAAAATAATCTTAGTACTACTCTGAGGGCCAAATAATCAAATCCTTATTAAGTGAAACCCTGAATTAAATCAGATGAATGCCACTAATTAGTAAAACCTACCAGGTAGGAATTTTATTAAATTGAATATATTTTCATAGATCCTTCAAGTTCATAAAGCTTTAACACTTAGATTCTATCTGTAAGTACAGTCACTCCAATTCACTATTTAGAAAATCAGCTTGGAAGTTTGTTAAAATTCCCATCCAATCCCATCCCCAGGAATTCTAATATTGTAGGATAGGATGCCTGAGAGGGGTCCAGGAATCTGTACAGTCAACAAGCATCTCAGATCAGTCTGGTCCGTGGTGTTCTTAAAAAAAAAAAAGAAGAAGAAAAAAAAAAAAAAAAAAAACAATCCACAAATGCAACAGCAAAGAACATGGAGAAGGAAATAAAGCCAGAAAACTTAAGCTAGGTACAAGCTGCAAAGTGAAATATTTGCTAAAGGTAAATTTCTGAGTTTTCCCAATACATTAATGAAAGAACATCATATTGCTACTAACTAAGACAACACTGATTATTTATCCATTCCATGTAAGAAATCTAGACTCGAAAGCATATAGTGATAAAAAAGCTATTTATAAGTAGAATATCATTAGTTAAAAACAGCACATTCTTATCCATCTCTCTTTCTCTTAAAAGTATTAGTTGTTAAAACCAACTCCCTACAGAATCTATTTCAAATATCTTTTAGTGTTAAGAAAAAAATAGATTCATTCCCAGCTTATATTCCAAAAATAGTTGTCATTTTAGTTCAAATCTGAACAAAAAATATAACTTCCTGAAAATATCATCTCTCTGATATCTTATTTCACTTGAAAATGTTTGTCTTCATTTAAGTAATTCCTGGCATTGCTAAAAAGAAAATTGGATTTGTGCATTAAAAGAAAACTATGATGGGGTATATTACAAAAGGAATTAACTGAAAGATATAACAGCCCTGTATTGGGAGCTGACGTTATCAACTAGAATTGAAAACCAATCTTTTGAACATTGCTAAAAAGCCACTTCTTCTTGATAATACTTCAAACTTTCTTGTTAAGAGTCAGAAAGAAACAAAGTAATGAAGATGTAATAAAAAGAAGGTCACGGGCTTTTCAGCATCTATTCATTTGCTTTACAAATTTAGAACAAAATAGTCCATTTTTAATTAAAGGATTACCTTGATTCTGGAATCAACACTTTTCTTATTGTTTCAGACGATGTCTTAGATGTCAGAGTTTGTGTGCGTGCATGTAAGTATAACATATCTATTGCCTTTCTCTCCATGAAACAATTTAATTTAAATTTGCTAATTGAATTAATTAAATTATATATTTGCTTTCATTTATTAGTCAGACACGACTGAAGTGACTTAGCAGCAGCAGCATTAGCTGTCAACTTCAGCCAAGTGAAAAGGTAAAATTAAGTCAAGAAAGATGTTTTGAGATCATCCTTACATTAATATCAGACTCTCTTCTGAAAAATTATATTTTTTGATCAGTCTGGTTTTTCCTTGATGAATGAGCTGGATGTACTCATATGTAATTCTTCTTCCAGGTAAAAGGAGGACTTCTTGTTTGAGGGTGGAAGATTGGCATATATACCCAAATATCCATTGTGTAGAGCATCTCCTTTATTGTTTTCAGAACACGTTGTCCTTTTCTGTAGATTGTGCCATCACTTCCTGGGATCCTGTCTCCTACCCACTTCTCAGGGTTTCAGTAGAAGTAATCATACCATATATCATGAACCTACTAACTGGAAACAAGTGATGGATCCCAGGAGAGGCCCCTGAATCAAAGACTCTCCAACATTAAGATAAGACTGTAATAAACTAGACTTGGTTTTTCTGCTCCCTTCAACAGAGCTGTTAACATCAGAGCTGTGTAATAAAGCCACTTTCTACCACATGGACTGAGAAAGATAGAAATAAAGTTTGTGCTTCATAGCTTTAAGTAGCTTTACTACTTAAACACTTTTAATTTTGTTATCTTTTAGTTGTCTTCTAGCCAAGTAATGTCCATTTAGAAATGTACAATGTATAAATATTAGTATAAGCATCAAGTTAATCTTCTTCAGTGAGCAAGCAGTTCTGCATTGCCCTAAAGAAGTTATAGTCTAATACTGACCCACTTGGCATAGCTCACACATTGATAGGTCCCAAAGGACACTGACTCTAAAGATCCAGTGCCCTCACACTTATCCATGCTAGTTCAACATCAGCCACCATGAGCTGTATATTTTTCTTCCTTTACTGAAAAGGGAACAAAAGAATGAGCAGCAGTAGTCCAGCTCAGTGATAAGCTGTGCTTAGAAGATTTTCAAGTTATTCAATGTGAGGTGGTGGGTTTTGTTTCTTCATTTTTAGTTTCACTCCTGCTTTTAAAAGGTTGGTTCTGTGTGGAATTCAGTGTGTAAAACAGTGATCAAGGTACTGAAGAAATAAGAAAAATATGAGACAGAAATTTTCTTATCCTCAAGGAATTTACACCTTAATGAGGGAAATCAACAAGTAATTCAACCATAAATCAGAACAGAATAAAGGCTAAGGCTGTACAAGGAAACTTCACATATTTGGTAATGGTGATTTGATTCTAGTAAATAATTTAAATTAATTATGCCATGTTCTATTGCACCAATGAAATTAACCAACCTTGCTTGATTTGTTGAACTGTGTAAGAGGTAAAATGTAGAATAAATATTTGATAAGGAAGACTATATAGCTTTCTGATTTCTGCCTTTGTGAGTCATGCATACTGTATGAAGGTAAACCTTCTGGATAGTCAAAATACAGTGTTGAAAGATTTCAATAAGACAGAGTATACTAGACTACTCAAAATTTAGTCTGTTTTGTTAGGAAACTCTGAACAGGCATTTACTTCAAAGAATCAGCCACCTAAGAAGCCTCCTGCAATGAAATTTAGGTCTGTGCAGGAAGCCTAATTAGAGTTAATGAGGCTTGATTTCCATTATGTGCTGACATTCTTCAAGAATCTACAATTTTAAACTTTCTAGTTCTGCAAGCTTGGCATATTTTGTCCCTGCTTTGCTTTGTTTTTTAACACATAATCCATTTTACAATTTGAGAGTAATAGGGCCATTTTTTATAGTTAATGTCATTGTCCCAAAGTTATGCAGAAAACTGAATTTATCTACAAATTAACATTCATTTTTATAATCAATGTATTATTTTTTAATTGGTGGAAGATGTGCCATTCAGTTTTTCCCCAAATAGTAGCAGTTGCTATTCACTTACAAGAATATAACAGTGAATTTATCCTATTTCCTATTCACAGGGAATCTGGAGAATGAGAAATTCTAGGAAAATGTTCGAGAATAACATGAAAACTCTACAAAATTCTGAAATGTAAGTTTCTGAACAGAGGTACCACTTTTCCTTCCTCTTTTGAAGGCCAGTCCTAGTTTTGTTTTTCTGACCTGGTATGTTAGAAATAGTTTTGGCTAGAAATGACTGACATTTTCAAATAATGTGTCTCATGTAAGATACAAACATACTTATCGCTCTTATAAAAGTCTGGTTGGTCAAAATAGAGCTGGTTTAGCTATTGGTGATTTCAAAGGCATAGGGTGTTTTTGTTTTGTTTTTAGATTTCATAAGTTTAATTATGGTGTGCCTTAGTAGGATTTCTTTGAGTTAATCTTATTTGGTTGGAGATAACTTAATTTTTTGAATGTGTAGGTTTGTATCTTTCATAAAGTTGAACATCTTTCACTTATTAATTCCTAAAATATTTTCATTTTATTTTCTTTCTTCCCTCCTCCTGGAATGTTAGTGTTAACAATACTGGATATTTTATTACTGTCCAAGAGATGCCTGAAGCTCTATTTGTTGTTTCTTTTTTCCTATTTTTTATTTTTTGAACTTTTACACACTCTTTTTTAACTTGTTCTGATAATCTGAGGGATTTGATGAACCTGACATTTTAATTACTAGAAATCTCTGAAAAATGCTGTCAGTAAATTAGGTTTTCTTCCTAATAATTGTTAATTGTCCTATGAACCAACGTTATAACTCAATAGCCACAAATTTTAAAATTCTAAATCACATTTAAGAGGTAATTCATTAACCAGAACAATAATTCCAAGGTCACTGTCTTTTTCTGATGTCATTATGTTTGGGCAGAGCATGAAATACAGCTTCTAATATTTAAAACACCACATATCTTGTTTAACTTATACTTTTGAAAAATATATCAGTTTTCACACATTTCAATTTGCAAGAAATGCTCATTCTCAAAGCAATAGCACCATTTCCTCTGAGGTTTGTTTCAGAACTCGAATGTCTTCCATAAAATCATTTGAAATCAGTCTTGTTTATTGGGAAATACTTAAATCAACTACCAAGAGATGGGTAATTTTGTACCTTATAGTAAGAAAAAATAAGTTATATCTCAATAATTCAACAACTACGGGCAGCTATTTTTTCCTAAATCACTTAATATATGTATATATTTTGATCCACTTAATTTGTAACAAACTTATTTTATTTTGAAATAATTTTAGCTTTACAGAAATGTACCAGAGATAGTACAGCTAGATCTCATTCAGTTCTGATCATCCAGCTAGTTCCCCTTAATGTTTATACTTTACATGTCCTTGTTACATTTGTCAAACTAAGAACTTAATATTGGTACTTTAGCTAAACTACAGAATTTATTTGGATTTCATTAATTTTTATAATGCCTTTTTTTCTATTCTAGACCCAAGAAGGATACCATATTGCTTTTAATTTCTATGTCTTCTGTGGTCCACGACAGTTTCTCAGTCTTTTCTCATTTTTCACGACCTTAAAAGTACTGGTTAGGTGTTTTGCAGAAATTCATTTAATCTGAGTTTTCCTAATACTTTGTCATGATTAGATTGAGTTTTGAGAAAAATTAACAGAGAGGCTAGATATCTCATTATCATATCACATCCAGGGTGTGTAACGCCATCATGACATCTTTCTAATGTTGATTTTGATACTTCATTAAGGCAGTGCTTGTCAAATTTCTCCACATTAAAATTGCTGTTTCCTTCCCTTTCTATATTTTATTGTTTAGAAGTAAGCCACTAAATACAGCATACACTTGAAGGGTGCAAGAGAGTGGATTAAGCTCTCCCTCTCAGAGAAGGGTATCTGTATATATTAACTGGAATTCTAATTTAAGGAAAATTTGTTTGTTTTCTCTCTTTCGTTTATTTATTTAATCATTTGTTTCAGTATGGACTCAGGTATATTTTACGTTTTGAGTTCTAACATTTTGTTACCCAAATTGCCTAGGTTTAATTATTGGAACCTCTTTTAATTTGGCTTCTGTGGCCTTTCCAAGGTTCCTTTTGTTGCAAAATGGTATTCAAAATCAAGACCTAGATGCCAGTTGTGCTTATTACTGAGGTGTAATTTCTTCTAGACACTCTCAGTGTGAATTTCTGACATTATTTCTCTAAATATGTCCTCTGTCCTAGTCTCTTTTTTCTCATTCTGAGAGTCCAGTTATGTCCCTGTTAGAATGTTTAATATCACCTACAGGTCTTGAATGCTTTGGTCTCTTTCCTTCCACTTCCCCCCACCCACCATTTCTCTCTTTGTAATTTCTTTCAGCTTATCTTCAAATTAATTAATTCTTTCCTTGGCAATGTCTACTGAGGTGCTTGTCAAAAACATTCTTCATTTCTGTTGTTGTTCAGTTGCTCAGTTGAGTCTGACTCTCTGCAACCCCATGGACTGCAACATGCCAGGCTTTCTTGTTCTTCATTATCTCCCAGAGCTTGCTCAAACTCATATCCATTGGGTCAGTTATGCCATCCCCACCATCTTGTGCTCTGTTGTCCACTTCTCCCCCACCTTCAATCTTTTCCAGCATCAGGGTCTTTTCTAATGAGTCAGCTCTTCACATCTGGTTGCCAATGTACTGGAGCTTCAACTTCAGCATCAGTCCTTCGATGAATATTCAGGGTTGATTTGCTTTAGGCTTGATTGGTTTGATCTCCTTGCTGTCCAAGGGACGATCAAGAGTCTTCTCCAGCACTGCAATTTGAAGCATCAACTCCTCAGCATTCAGACTTCTTTGTGGTCCAACTCTCACAACTGTACAAACTCCTGGAAAAAACACAGCTTTGACTATATGGACTTTTGTTGACAAAGTATCTCTCTGCTTTTTAATATGCTGTCTAGACTGGTCATAGCTTTTCTTGCAAGAAGCAAGCGTCTTTGAATTTCATGGCTGCAGTCACCATCTGCAGTGATTTTGGAGCCCCCCAAAATAAAGTCTCTCACTGTTTCCATTCTTTCCCTATCTATTTGTCATGAAGTGATGGGACAAGATGCCACAATCTTAGTTTTTTTTAATGTTGAGTTTTATGCCAGCTTTTTAACTCTCCTCTTTCACCTTCATCAAGAGGCTCTATAGTTCCTCTTCACTTTCTGCCATAAGGGTGGTGTTTGCCTATCTGAGGTCGTTGATATTTCTCCCAGCAATCTTGATTCCAGCTTGTGCTTCATCCAGCCCAGCATTTTACCTGATGTACTCTGCATATAAGTTAAATAAGCAGTTACTGTGTTTTAGTTTCAGTATTTCTGTTTGACTCTTTCTTATAATTTCTAACTTTCAATCAAATTTATCTATCTAATATTGCATGCTATCTACCTATTCCATTAAAGCCTTTAGCATATTCATTATAATTATAAACTGCATATTTAGAATTGTCAAGTCATTATTGTTTTGTATTTGAGAGTAGCTCCAGTGATTGTTTATTTATTTTAGCTACATTGTATGTTGTTTTTTGTTATGCTATGCTTGGATTTTTCTTGTTGAAACTTTTATATAATATTTATGACCATGAACACTAAGGAAAGTGTATTTTAGATTTGGAGATGAGTACACTTCCTTCTACTAGGGCTTTAGTATGCAGTTTATGTTAATCTGGCCAGGATTTTGGATGTATTTGACTTTTGTTATGCTGTGGTTATCAGAGATAGCACTTGTTTCTTAGAGCACCAGAGACTTCAAACCCTTACAGTGATACTTCATGTTTGTTTCCTTGCTTAATTTGGGTCTCTCCTTTGTTTTAATCCTCAGAGTCTTTTTTTGCCTCTCTTCATCTGTATTCCTTTGTCATTTGAGGGGAGGCTTCTTAGCATGATGTTGAAGGTGAGAGAGGATAAGTATTCCCTGATATTCTGATTAACTTCAGTCATAGACACACACTGTGGACATGTGTCTCAAGGGTGTGACCTTCAAAGGTGTCCCTGTCCATCCTCCTGGGCTGGAGCTTCTATATTTTTCCCCTTGTTCCTCTCCCTTGACTGCAGTAGCCACCATTATCCTTAAGCTACAGCTTTGATGTCCTTCTTCTTGCAGATTAAGCTGCTTTTTATTTCTGTGTTTGTTTTTAGGAAAAGAGCAGATAAGTCTGGATGAAATTTTGGTTATGACCTCTGCTCCCCTCCCCTACATGCAATGAATTATACCAGTGTCAACCCCCAAAGGTTAAGTTTACTTTTTCTAGTGGAGATGAATGAAGGGAGAGGGCAGGAGAGGACAGTTTGATTATATTATGACAGTGGCTGCTCTTTTCCTGCACTATGGGAGAAACTTCCTCCAGATACTCTCCAAACATCCCCTTAAAAATCGAATGGGTTTCCTGGAGGAAAGCACTGAACATGGATGGGACAACATCTATGTCTGCATTTCCCAAGGGCTTCATACTCTCACAAAAACCCATATTCTATCTTTAGCCGTTTAGTCTTTCCAGTTTAATCTTTCACCTGACTTATAGCATTTAGGGTACATCTCCTGCTTGTTTCTCCTTGCTGATGCCTTACTCTCTTAGGATGCTTAACTAATGATCTGCCTTGTAACCTCAGATCTTCTATGGGTTTACTAAAAGTCCTTCATTTGAAATTTGTGTACATTTACTCCTAAGGTAGTATTGGACCAAAGCTCTTTCCAGCTCTCTACATCTCAGTGCTGACACTAGGTGTCTTCAAAACTTCACGGCCTAGTAAAACTGGTAAACTAGTAACTAGTAAAAATATTAATATACATATATATCATTAAAATACTAATATTATTATTAATGATAAGTTTCACGTAAATGTTCTGAGAGTTCTGAGTGAACCAGGACTGCTTGTAAATGGGCCCAATTAGGGAACAGCTTCATATGAAATTTACATACTTAATAAAAGCTGGAGATAAAAGTGTTGCAGAAATAAGTATTTATGATAATTTTGTTTATTTTTTCTCAGCACATTGTAGCTCTTTATGCTCTTTTCTTCTACTTACACTTATCTTAATGTCTATTTTTGCATTGTCCTAAAAGCATTACTTAATAAGCCAATATAAAAAATGATGGGAGGAATGAAATAGATTGTGTGTTATCTAATTGTAATTCAATTAATAAAAGCTCATTTTTTAACTGACATATAGTTGATTTCTGGGGTTCCCAGGTAGCATTAGTGGTAAAGAACCCACCTGCCTATTCAGGAGACATAAGAGACACAGGTTCAGTCCTTGGGTCAGGAAGGTTTCATGGAAGAGGGCATAGTAATCCACTCCAGTATTCTTGCTTGGAGAATCCCCATAGACAGAGGAGCCTGGTAGGCTATATTCCATAGGGTCACAGAGTCAGGCACATCTGAAGCAATTTAGCATTCACACACACATAGTTGATTTGCAATGTTGTGTCAATTTCTGCTGTAAATCAAAGTGATTTAGTCACCCATATACATATTTATGTATTCTTTTTCATGCCCTTATCCATCACAGTTTATCACAGGATATTGAGTATAGCACCCTGTGTTATACAGTAGGACCTGATTGTTTATCCATTCTATATAATAGCTTGCATCTGCTAATCCCAAACTCCCAATCCATTCCTCCCTTTAGCAACCACAAGTTTGTTTTCTATGTTTGTGAGTCTGTTTCTGTTTCGTAGATACGTTCATTTGTGTCATATTTTAGATTTCACATATAAATGATATCATAGGGTATTTGCCTTTCTTTTTTTGACTTACTTCACTTAGTATGGGCTTCCCTGGTAACTCAGAAGGTAAAGAAACTGCTCGCAGTGCAGGAGGTTCAGGTTCAATCCCTGGGTTGGGAAGATCCCCTGGAGAAGGGAATGGCAACCCACTCCATTATTCTTGCCTGGAGAATTCCATGGACAGAGGAGTCAGTCAAGCTACAGTCCATGGTGTCACAAAGAGTCGGACATGAGTGAGCAACTAACATTTTCATTTTCAACACTTTCTCACTTAGTATGATAATCTCTAGGGTCCATCCATGTTGCTGCAAATGGCATTATTCCATTCTTTTTATAGATGAGTAGTATTCCCTTGTTGGAGAAGGAAATGGCAACCCACTCCAGTGTTCTTGCTTGGAGAATCCCAGGCATGGGGGAGCCTGGTGGGCTGCTGTCTATGGGGTCGCACAGAGTCGTACACGACTAAAGCGACTTAGCCGCAGCAGCAGCAGTATTCCCTTGTATATATGTAGTGCATATTATTTATACATTCATCTGATGATGGACATTTAGACTGCCTCCAGGTCTAGGCTATTGTGAATAGTGCTGCTATGAACATAGAGGTGCATGTATCTTTTTGAATTAGAGTTTTTTTGTTTTTCTCCCTCCCCCTCCCCCGACCCCGACCCTGGATATATGCCCAGGAGCAGGATTATTGAATCATATGGCAACTCTAGTTTTAGTTTCTTGAGGAACCACCATACTGTTTTACATACTGGCTGTGACAGTTTACATTCCCACCAACAGTGTAGGAAGGTTCACTTTTCTCCACATCCTCTCCAGCATTTGGCCATTCTGACTGATGTGAGGTGGTATGGTTTTGATTTGTATCTCTCTAATAATTAGTGACTCATTGGAAAAGACCCTAATGCTGGGAGGGATTGGGGGTAGGAGGAGAAGGGGATGATGGACAATAACGAAAGGTTGTTGTTGAATCATGCAAAGATGCTGGGATTCTTGGCCCCCGGAGGAGAAGAATTCAATCCGGGGCCAGAGACAAGGCTTGATCACTCAGAACTTTTGTGTAATAAAGTTTTATTAAAGTATAAAGGAGATAGAGAAAGCTTCTGACATAGGCATCAGAAGGGGGCAGAAAGAGTACCCCCTTGCTAGTCTTCAGCTGGATGTTATATAGTTACTAGCAGTCTTAATGAAAGAAAGGAATGTCTTAAAACTCAGAATGGCACCAAGCCCCTCACCCATAAGGTGCATTTTGGGATAATCTTGGCATCAAATGGTTTATCCTGGGCCATAAAATGATTAACTTGAATCTTGAAGAAGGGCAGACCACCATACAAATAGTTTCATTTACATAGATTAGGGGAACAATATCTGAGTATAACATACTGGTTTGTCAAGTAGGTTCTGAGCCAAGAGGCAGAACCGACTTGAAGACAGAGTTTGGGGTAAATGCATAATACATTAGCATAGCTCAAGACAAACATTTCCGTAAGAAAAAGGCATTGGTTATCTCCAGGTTTGAGAATAGTTAACTTCAGGTGAAACCAGGTGTCATTATGGCAACACAGTATTTTAAGAGAAACCTCCTTTTAAATTTGTATAGAGAAGGAAAAAAATATCGCTAGTTTGTTTCTTCCTGCCTTTTAAGAGATTGGAAAAGGAAATGGCAACTCACTCCATTGCCTGAAGAATCCCAGGAACGGTGGAGCCTGGGAGGCTGCCATCTATGGGGTCGCACAGAGTTGGACACGACTGAAGTGACTTAGCAGCAGTAGCAGCAACTGTTTAAGAGAGATAAAAATGTCTGACACTTGCAGGCTATTTCCTCCATTTGGGGACCCCTGGCCTTCCTGCCTATTACCGTCTCAATAAGATAGCTGGATGGCATCACCAACTCGATGGACATGAGTTTGGGTAAACTCCGGGAGTTGGTGATGGACAGGAAGGTCTGGCGTGCTGCGATTCATGTGGTCACAAAGAGTCGGACATGACTAAGCAACTGAACTGAACTGAACTGAATAATTAGTGATGTGGAGCATCTTTTCATGTACTTGTTGGCCATATGTATGTAAAAGCTCATTCTTAAAATTAATTTATATCTGAATCAAGCATTGATGAAAACTTCAGTGAAAGATAATGGTGAAATTGAATTTTGGTTTAAATCAAAGTTTTCTCTAACATACATACACTCACACAGACATATACACACTCTCACAGTCATGCTATGACTTGCAAAATGAAAATAAATCCATAGAAATTGTCCTTTTATTTGAAAAAAATATTTTAGTTTTAAGGTTTCAATTTTTTACAGTAATAGCTTCAGAATGGCCAGCTCACACACATTCCACTGGACTAACAATTTATTTTCAGTGCTTAATGTGCTCAATTTGTTTTGATGCTATTTTTCCAGAGAAAATACTGTATGCATAATTTTATTAAAGTATTTTATTATAGAATACATACTTTAATTTTAAAACGTTTTTAGGAAATTAGAAAATGTCAATCAGATAACAAAAGTTACCTATAATCTTATAACTCACTAACATTCATGTGGAGAACTATCAGATTTCCTGCTCCTTTGAGTTTACATTGACACACTTGCTCCATGTTTTTAAGGGCTAACCCACTCATTAAATGTCAGTTCAGTTCAGTTCAGTCGCTCAGTCATGTCCGACTCTTTGCGACTCCATGAATCGCAGCAAGCCAGGCCTCCCTGTCCATCACCAACTCCCGAAGTTCACTCAGACTCACGTCCATCGAGTCAGTGATGCCATCCAGCCATCTCATCCTCTGTTGTCCCCTTCTCCTCCTGCCCCCAATCCCTCCCAGCATCAGAGTCTTTTCCAATGAGTCAACTCTTCGCATGAGGTGGCCAAAGTACTGAAGTTTCAGCTTTAGCATCATTCCTTCCAAAGAAATCCCAGGGCTGATCTCCTTCAGAATGGACTGGTTGGATCAGAATGGCCAATTCAAAGAAGTCTGATTCTTCTTTGAATCAGAAATTCTGAAAACTGAATATCCTGCCTGAAATGGCTAAAATCATAGAGCAAAAGAACTTTGCAGTACCTCTTTGGTCTGTCAACCAAATTTACTGTTGATAATCTATACTTTTATTTCTTTCTCCTATAAATCTGCTTTAATTTCTCTTTCTGTATTTGAATGTTGAACCTATTGCAGCTACCTGAAAAAAAAATTTAATCTCTTGCTGTCTTAATCTTAGAAGAAAGTTCAGACAATAATAATACACATAATACATATGTTGTTTTCTATCTTCATTACATATGTATATATGTTAACAGATATGAAGATATACACTGTATAATTATTTGTGTATATATTTATATATGTATATATCATGTACATATCCTATATTTTTTAACAACAATGTAATAAAATAGATTTTTGTAAACTATTCTCTACTGGGCTTCCCTGGTGGCTCAGTCGGTAAAGAATCCACCTGCAATGCAGGAGACCTGTATTCGTTCCCTGGGTCAAAAAAATAGCCTAAAGAAGGAAATAGCAACCCACTCCAGTATTCTTGTCTAAGAAGTCCTATGGACTGAGGAGCCTGGTGGGCTACAGTCCATGAGGTTGCTGTGAGTTGGTCATGACTTAGCTTCTAAAGCACCACCACCAACTCTACAGATCAAACATCTTTGTGCATATGTGTATGTGTGTATTTATATATCCATATCACAAATTTTAAAGCAAATGATTTGCATATTATTTGCATGCACCATAACTTTTAAAGTTAAACTTTATTTTATATTCATCAACATTTGGATTGTTTTCTTCATGATGGAGGAGGTGGAGGTGGAAGGAACTAATTATAAACGGCTTACTAATGAATATGCTGAAATTTGCTTGATTATTTTCTTAGAACATATTTTAAGAAATCAGATTATTAATATATACATATGCTTTCTTCTGAAGTATTTGTTATATATTACCAATATCTCCTCAAAATGTACTATGCCTATTAATAATCAAATTACAAAGATGAAGGGGGA
This sequence comes from Bos taurus, assembly GCF_002263795.3. NCBI lineage: Eukaryota > Metazoa > Chordata > Mammalia > Artiodactyla > Bovidae > Bos > Bos taurus. The sequence continues at coordinate 11,143,634 of NC_037355.1, read as the reverse complement.
ACAAAGAGCAGAAAAAGAATAAACATTTTCTAATATTAGTTAATTTCTAGTAATTTACTAAATGGGTAACTGGAAACATAGGTACTAAGAGTAAATACGAATGAATCAAGGAAAGTGAGGTTCTGCAAACCATTTTTAAAGTAAAAGGTAAAATGAAAGAAAGATTATAGCAGTATTTGTTGAACCATTTTGTCTGCTGCTATTCCACCACAGTTTTAGATTCTTTCGTGAAAAGCATTTTTTACTTTGACAGTTTCATTTTTGTGAGCAGCAATTTACTAAACTGTGAATCAGGAAACACTCGCTGTGAAGCCAAGAAGCATAAGTGGCAAAGGAAAGCAGCAAGTGAAAAGATAGAGATGTAAGATATTTCAATCCACAGGAGGACAACTTTTCCAGTAAAAATCAACAAGAAACTATTGCATCGCAGCAAAATCAGTATTGATTCCAGAAAAATGCTAAAGGAACCAATGTTATGATTACTATAACAGAATTTAAAAGATGTATAGTAATATTATTTAAAAAAAAGGTGTGTCTTTATACAAAAATAGACATATGAAAAACATTTGTGAAAATATAAATATATTATTTTGAGATAGAATTATGTACAGACAAAACATATTTCTCAAGAAATCCCAAAGCAAATGCTAAGCTTCTTTTGCCCACATATGTGTGTGCTGTCACTTCAGTCGTGTCCAACTCTGTGTGACCCTATGGACTCTAGCCACCAGGCTCTTTTGTCCACAAAATTCTCCAAGAAAGAATGCTGCAGTGGGTTGTCATTTCTTTCTCCAAGGGATCGTCTCCATCCAGGGGTCAAACTGAATCTCTTATGTCTCCTGTATTGGTGTAAATGTTCTTTTCCACTGGCTCCACAAGGGAAGCCTTCTATACCCACAGAACTAGTCAATTCATTTCCTTAAATCACCATTATTACTCATTTTATTTTCTTTATCTAAATAGCTACAATGACGTTTTATGAATGTTGACATAACATGATTAAACAGTAAATTCTTGATAAATGCTGTTCAGTAATGTTTATGGGACTCTCATAGAATTCAGTAGGAGAGCTAAATTTGAGTTACAAACCAAGAACTGCTTCCTCCTTCCCAATATTAGAATAAGGAATAATTTTATTTCACTTGGAGCACAGAGAACGCTTAAGAAAAAGAGTACTGCATAACCATCTTGCAGATATAAAGATGCTCATCCTGTACACAGAAATAACTGCAAATAGCATCAAAGAAAAGCAACCTTTTTCTAAGCAGAATTGATGGTGTTGCAATAAAAGTGTGATAGTTGAAAACTTAAAAAAGGAAAATTGTGACTCATTTACATATACTCACTGAATTTTTCTGAAAAGGACTAATGTGGGTTCTGTAATACAGACAAGGTTGTTAAATGTAGTACAATGATAAAATGAGAAAAAAGACATGGTACAATCCTGAATACAATATTTTCCTTACACCATTTTGGAATGCTAATGAGAAGTATTTATATGGTTTTATTAATTATACTGGGCTTCCCAGGTGGCTCAGTGGTGAAGAATTTGCCTGCCAATGCATGAGATACAGTTCAATCTCTGAGTTGGGATACCCTAGAGAAGGAAATGGCAACCCACATCAGTATTCTTGCTTGGAATGGATCCCATGGACAGAGGAGCCTAGTGGGTTACATCCATGGGGTTGCAAAAAAAAGTCAGACATGACTTAGCAACTAAACAACAACACTAATTTTACTAATTTGCTAGATTATTATATAATTATGTGATAACCATATAAATCTTTTACTTACATTAATTAGCATGTAAGCTTTTTTTACTATTTCTGTTTTATTTTTTAAATCCAACCACAAATATCTCATAATATTATAAGTAGAAGTAGCACTGTGTTCACCCATAGGTTTGTCAGCTATAGGTCTGTCAGACTTCATAGCTGCAACTTCAATCCTTCAGTTGAAACTGCTGGGTTGCCTTTCAGGGAGCTCTGAGGAGCTCTGATCCTTTGTGTCTCAGTGCAGAAAGAATTCAGTAAGAGGCAAAGTGATAGATAAAAAGTGATTTATTAGAATAGGATGCTTGTGAAGCTAAGTGAGTGGGTGAGAGGGCACTGTGCCCTAGGAACTTAGTGGGCTACAGTTTTAATATCAAAGGAGAAGTGGAGAGGGGGGGAAGACCACCTTCTTCCTCATTCTTGTGTAGACATCAAGCTTCCATCATCAGTTCCTCCTTTACATTGAGTAGGGAAGTTTTTGGCCTTATATGTTCAAGCCAGGACTGTCATGGCACGATGGAAATGAGCAAAAATGCAGTAATATATACTAAAGATGGTAAATCATCTCATATTTCAGTATAATATGACATTTTCCTTACGTTCTTGTATTTAATGTGCTCAGAGTGTTGCAGAAACCAGTACTTGAGAAACCAAGCACCACCCTCAGAGAGCTGGAGAACTCAGCTTTATTATGCCGGTGTGCCCAGAGGAATTAACACTCCAAGCTCTGAGCCCTGAACAAAGGGATTACAGCATTTTTATAGACAGAAGGTAGTGGGCAACACTAGCTGTTAATAGGCTGGTTTAAATTAAGGGGTTTTGAGAGTGCAGGAATAGCAGTCAAGATGGGGAGGGGGATGCCTGGCCTGGACAGGCATGATTAAGCAGGTTTACAGGGACTGGGTGACTGCAAAGAGCAGGACAAATGTGAGTGAGTTAAACTCCAGTTCCTAGTATTGCAAGAGCCCAATTTCTGAGACTAGGTGACTTACATGATCTAGGCTTTGCAAGGAGCAAGCTGAATTACAGAGGCAGAAGGAGAAGGAGGTTATGTAAAATTTAACAACAAATAACACACAAGCGGATTCCCATAAGGATAAAGCTGATCTTTTTTTTAAATTTAAATTTATTTATTTTAATTGGAGGCTAATTACTTTACAATATTGTATTGGTTTGACCATGCATCAACATGAATCCGCCACAGGTATGCACGTGTTCCCCATCCTGAACCCCCTTTCCCACCTCCCTCCCCTTACCTTCCCTCTGGGTCATCCCAGTGCACCAGCCCCAAGCATCCTGTATCCTGCATCAAACCTGGACAGGGGATTCGTTTCTTATGTGATATTATATGTGTTTCAATGCCATTCTCCCAAATCATCACACCCTCTCCCTCTCCCACAGAGTCCAAAAGATTGTTCTATATATCTGTGTCTCTTTTGCTGTCTCGCATACAGGGTTATCATTACCATCTTTCTAAATTCCATATATATGTGGTAGTATACTGTATTGGTGTTTTTCTTTCTGGCTTACTTCACTCTGTATAATAGGTTCCAGTTTCATCCACCTCATTAGAACTGATTCAAATGTATTCTTTTTAATGGCTGAGTAATACTCCATTGTGTATATGTACCACAGCTTTCTTATCCATTCATCTGCTGATGGGCATCTAGGTTGCTTCCATATCCTGACTATTATAAACAGTGCTGCAATGAACATTGGGGTACATGTGTCTCTTTCCCTTCTGGTTTCCTCAGTGTGTATGCCCAGCAGTGGGATTGCTGGATCATAATGCAGTTCTATTTCCAGTTTTTTAAGGAATCTCCACACTGTTCTCCATAGTGGCTACACTAGTTTGCATCCCCACCAACAGTGTAAGAGGGTTCCCTTTTCTCCACACCCTCTCCAGCATTTATTGCTTGTAGACTTTTGGATCATGGCCATTCTTACTGGCGTGAAATGGTACCTCATTGTGGTTTTGATGTGGATTTCTCTGATAATGAGTGATGTTGAGCGTCTTTTCATGTGTTTGTTAGTCATCTGTATGTCTCCTTTGGAGAAATGTCTATTTAGTTCTTTGGCCCATTTTTTGATTGGGTTGATTATTTTTCTGGAATTGTGCTGCAGGAGTTGTTTGTATATTTTTGAGATTAGTTGTTTGTCAGTTGCTTCATTTGCTATTATTTTCTCCCATTCTGAAAGTTGTATTTTCACCTTGCTTACAATCTCCTTTGTTGTGCAGAAGCTTTTAATTTTAATTAGGTCCCATTTGCTTATTTTTGTTTTTATTTCCAATATTCTGGGAGGTGGGTCATAGAAGATCCTGCTGTGATTTATGTCGGAGAGTGTTTTGCCTATGTTATCCTCTAGGAGCTTTATAGTTTCTGGCCTTACATTTTGATCTTTAATCCATTTTGAGTTTATTTTTGTGCATGCTGTTAGAAAGTGTTCTAGTTTCATTCTTTTACAAGTGGTTGACCAGTTTTCCCAGCACCACTTGTTAAAGAGATTGTCTTTAATCCGTTATATATTCTTGCCTCCTTTGTCAAAGATAAGGTGGCCATAGGTGTGTGGATTTATCTCAGGACTTTCTATTTTGTTCCACTGATCTATGTTTCTGTCTTTGTGCCAGTACCATACTGTCTTGATGATTGTGGCTTTGTAGTAGAGCCTGAAGTCAGGCAGGTTGATTGCTCCAGTTCTATTCTTCTTTCTCATGATTGCTTTGGCTATTCAAGGTTTTTCGTATTTCCATACAAATTGTGAAATTATTTGTTCTAGCTCTGTGAAAAATACCATTGGTAGCTTGATAGGGATTGCATTGAATCTATCGATTGCTTTGGATAGTATACTCATTTTCACTATATTGATTCTTCCGATCCACGAACATGGTATATTTCTCCATCTATTAGTGTCCTCTTTGATTTCTTTCACTAGTGTTTTATAGTTTTCTATATACAGGTCTTTAGTTTCTTTAGGTAAATATTTTCCTAAGTATTTTATTGTTTTCGTTGCAATGGTGAATGGAATTGTTTCCTTAATTTCTCTTTCTATTTTCTCATTATTAGTGCATGGGAATGCAAGGGATCTCTGTGTGTTGATTTTATATCCCACAACTTTACTATATTCATTGATTAGCTCTAGCAATTTTCTGGTGGAGTCTTTAGGATTTTCTATGTAGAGGATCATGTCATCTGCAACAGTGAGAGTTTTACTTCTTCTTTTCCAATTTGGATTCCTTTTATATTTTTTTCTGCTCTGATTGCTGTGGCCAAAACTTCCAAAACTATGTTGAATAGCAGTGGTGAAAGTGGGCACCCTTGTCTTTTTCCTGACTTTAGGGGAAATGCTTTCAATTGTTCACCATTGAGGATAATGTTTGCTGTGGGTTTGTCATATATAGTTTTTATTATGTTGAGGTATGTTCCTTCTATTCCTGCTTTCTGGAGGGTTTTTATCATAAATGGATATTGAATTTTGTCACGGGCTTTCTCTGCATCTATTGAGATAATCATATGGCTTTTATTTTTCAATTTGATAATGTGGTGTATTACATTGATTGATTTGCAGATATTGAAGAATCCTTGCATCCCTGGAATAAAGCCCACTTGGTCATGGTGTACGACCTTTTTAATGTGTTGTTGGATTCTGTTTGCAAGAATTTTGTTGGGAATTTTTGCATTTATGTTCATCAGTGATATTGGCCTATACTTTTCTTTTTTTGTGACATCTTTTTCTGGTTTTGGTATTAGGGTGATGGTGGCCTCATAGAATGAGATTGGAAGTTTACCTTCCTCTGCAACTTTCTGGAAGAGTTTGAGTAGGATAGGTGTTAGCTCTTTTCTAAATTTTTGGTAGAATTCAGCTGTGAAGCCATCTGGACCTGGGCTTTTGTTTGCTGGAAGATTTCTGATTACAGTTTCAATTTATGTGCTTGTGGTGGGTCTGTTAAGACTTTCTATTTCTTCCTGGTTCAGTTTTGGGAAGTTGTACTTTTCTAAGAATTTGTCCATTTCTTCCACGTTGTCCATTTTATTGGCATATGATTGCTGATAGTCGTCCAAAATCATTGCAGATGGTGACTGCAACCATGAAATTAAAAGACACTTACTCCTTGGAAGAAAAGTTATGACCAACCTAGATAGCATATTGAAAGCAGAGACATTATTTTGCCAACAAAGGTCTGTCTAGTCAAGGCTATGGTTTTTCCTGTGGTCGTGTATAGAGGTGAGAGTTGGACTGTGAAGAAAACTGAGCACTGAAGAATTGATGCTTTTGAACTGTGGTTTTGGAGAAGACTCTTGAGAGTCCCTTGGATTGCAAGGAGATCCAACCAGTCCATTCTAAAGGAGATCAGTCCTGGGATTTCTTTGGAAGGAATGATGCTAAAGCTGAAACTCCAGTACTTTGGACACCTCATGTGAAGAGTTGACTCATTGGAAAAGACTCTGATGCTGGGAGGGATTGGGGGCAGGAAGAGAAGGGGACGACAGAGGATGAGATGGCTGGATGGCATCACTGACTCGATGGACGTGAGTCTGAGTGAACTCCGGGAGTTGGTGATGGACAGGGAGGCCTGGCCTGCTGCGATTCATGGAGTTTCAAAGAGTCGGACACGACTGAGCGACTGAACTAAACTGAGTCTCTTATGATCCTTTGTATTTCTGTGTTGTCTATTGTGATCTCTCCACTTTCATTTCTAATTTTATTGATTTGATTTTTTCCTTTTGTTTCTTGATGATTCTGGCTAATGGTTTGTCAATTTTATTTATCCTTTCAAAGAACCAGCTTTTGGCTTTGTTGATTTTTGCTATGGTCTCTTTTGTTTCTTTTGCATTTATTTCTTGCCCTAATTTTTAAGATTTCTTTCCTTCTACTAACCCTGTAGTTCTTCGTTTCTTCCTTTTCTAGTTGCTTTAGGTGTAGAGTTAGGTTATTTATTTGACTTTTTTCTTGTTTCCTGAGGTATGCCTATATTGCTATGAACTTTCCCTTAGCACTGCTTTTACAGTGTCCCACAGGTTTTGGGTTGTTGTGTTTTCATTTTCAGTCATTTCTATGCATATTTTGATTTCTTTTTTTATTTCTTCTGTGATTTGTTGGTTATTCAGCAGTGTATTGTTCAGCCTCCGTATGTTGGAATTTTTAATAGTTTTACTTCTGTAATTGATATCTAATCTTACTGCATTGTGGTCAGAAAATATTATTGGAATGATTTCAATTTTTTTTGAATTTACCAAGGCTAGCTTTATGGCCCAGGATGTGACCTATCCTGGAGAAGGTACCATGTGTGCTTGAGAAAAAGGTGAAATTCATTGTTTTGGGGTGAAAAGTCCTACAGATACCAATTAGGTCTAACTGGTCTATTGAATCATTTAAAGTTTGTGTTTCCTTGTTTATTTTCTGTTTAGTTGATCTATCCATAGGTGTGAGTGGGGTATTAAAGTCTCCCACTATTATTGTGTTATTGTTAATTTCCCCTTTCATACTCGTTAGCATTTGTCTTACATACTGTGGTTCTACTATGTTGGGTGCATATATATTTATAATTGTTATGTCTTCTTCTTGGATTGATCCTTTGATCATTATGTAGTATCCTTCTTGGTCTCTTTTCACATCCTTTGTTTTAAAGTCTATTTTATCTGATATAAGTATTGCTACTCCTGCTTTCTTTTGATCTCTATTTGCATGGAAAATCTTTTTCCAGCCCTTCACTTTCAGTCTGTATGTATCCCCTGTTTTGAGGTGGGTCTCTTGTAGACAACATATATAGGGGTCTTATTTTTATATCCATTCAGCCAGTTTTTGTCTTTTGGTTAGGGCATTCAAACCATTTACATTTAAGGTAATTACTGATAAGTATGATCCCGTTGCCATTTACTTTGTTGTTTTGGGTTCGAGTTTATACACCATTTTTGTGTTTCCTTTCTGGAGAACATCCTTTAGCATTTGTTGTAGAGCTGATTTGGTGGTGCTGAATTCTCTCAGCTTTTGCTTGTCTGTAAAGCTTTTGATTTCTCCTTCATATTTGAATGAGATCCTTGCTGGGTACAGTAATCTGGGCTGTAGGTTATTTTCTTTCATCACTTTAAGTATGTCTTGCCATTCCCTCCTGGCCTGAAGAGTTTCTATTGAAAGATCAGCTGTTATCCTTACGGGAATCCCCTTGTGTGTTACTTGTTGTTTTTCCCTTGCTGCTTTTAATATTTGTTCTTTGTGTTTGATCTTTGTTAATTTGATTAATATATGTCTTGGGGTGTTTTGCCTTGGGTTTATCCTGTTTGGGACTCTCTGGGTTTCTTGGACTTGGGTGGTTATTTTCTTCCCCATTTTTGGGGGAAGTTTTCAACTATTTTCTCCTCAAGTATTTTTTCATGGTCTTTCTTTTTGTCTTCTTCTTCTGGGACACCTATGATTCGAATATTGGGACATTTAGTATTGTCCTGGAGGTCTCTGAGATTGTCCTCATTTCTTTTAATTCCTTTTCCTTTTATCCTCTCTGAATCATTTATTTCTACCATTCTATCTTCTGCTTCACTAATCCTATCTTCTGCCTCTGTTTTTCTACTATTTGTTGCCTCCAGAGTGTTTTTTATCTTATTTATTGCCTTATTCATTATATATTGACTCTTTTTTATTTATTCTAGGTCCTTGTTAAACCTTTCTTGCATCTTCTCAATCCTTGTCTCCAGGCTATTTATCTGATTCCATTTTGATTTCAAGATTTTGGATAATTTTCACTATCATCATTTGGTATTCTTTATCAGGTAGATTCTCTATCTCTTCCTCTTTTGTTTGGTATGGTGGGCATTTATCCTGTTCCTTTACCTGCTGGGTATTCCTCTGTCTCTTCATCTTGTTTATATTGCTGAGTTTGGGGTGGCCTTTCTGTATTCTGGCAGTTTGTGGAGTTTTCTTTATTGTGGGGTTCCCTCACTGTGGGTAGGGTTTTACAGGTGGCTTGTCAAGGTTTCCTGGTTAGGGAAGCTTGCGTCAGTGTTCTGGTGGGTGGAGCTGGATTTCTTCTCTTTGAAGAACAATGAAGTGTCTAGTAATGAGTTATGAGATATCAGTGGGTTTGGAGTAACTTTGGGCAGCCTGTATATTGAAGCTCAGGGCTGTGTTCCTGTGTTGCTGGAGAATTTGCATGGTATGTCTTGCTCTGGAACTTGTTGGCCCTTGGGTGGTGCTTGGTTTCAGTGTAGGTAGGGAGGCGTTTATGAGCTCCTGTCGATTTATGTTCCCTAGAGTCAGGAGTTCTCTGGTGTTCTCAGGATTTGGACTTAAGCCTCCTGCTTCTGGTTTTCAGTCTTATTTTTACAGTAGTCTCAAGACTTCTCCATGTATACAGCACCATTGATAAAACACCTAGGTTAAAGATGAAAAGTTTCTCCACAGTGAGGGATACCCAGAGAGGTTTACAGAGTTACATGGAGAAGAGAAGAGGGAGGAGGGAGTTAGAGGTGACCCGAATGAGATGAGGTGGAATCAAAAGAGGAGAGAGCAAGCTAGCCAGTAATCACTTCCTTATGTGCACTCCACAGTCTGGACTGCTCAGAGATGTTCATGGAGTTATACAGAGAAGAGAAGAGGGAGGAAGGAGACAAAAGTGGCCAGGAGGATAAAGGAGGGAATCAAAAGGAGAGAGACAGATCCAGCCAATAATCATTTACCTAAGTGTTCTCCACAGTCTGGAACACACAAAGAGATTCACAGATTTGGGTAGAGAAGAAAAGGGGAAGGGAGGAGATAGAGGCGACCTGGTGGAGAAAAAGGAGAGTCCAAAGAGGGAGAGAGCAGTCAAGCCAGTAATCTCACTCCCAAGTAAAAATGGGTACTGAAGATTGGGTTCTTAAAGGAACAAAATTGATAACAAATAACAATAAGCAAAGATTAAAAATCTAGAGTAGAGGTTGGATTTTCAAAAATACAATATTAAAGGAAAAATAAAGTCACAAAAATTATAAATAAATATATATGAAGTTTGCTTTAAAAAATAGGGCCTTTGTTTTTTTGTTTTTTTGTTTTTTTTGCAAAGTAATAGTAGGTTATAAAAAAGAAAATTAAAGGAGTAATAGAGGATTTAAAAATTAAAAAAATTTATAAAAGAATGATCATAAAAATAATAAAAACATATCTAGGACTTTCTCTGGTGTTGTTGTGTGCAGTGTGGGGTCAGTTCATTTTCAGATAGTTCCTTGGTCCGGCTTATATTTCTCAAGATCTATAGACCCTTTCCTACGTAGTCAGTACTAACTACAGGGTTTTAATCTATTGCACCTGTAACTTCCAAGGCAGTTCCCTCTGTTTTAGCTTCTTCTGTTTGCAGTTCCCTCTGTTTTAGTTTCTTCTGTTTGCTGGTTTCTTCTGATTTCTGCCCTGACACAAGGCGGGCGGTGGTGGACACTTTTTTAGGCTCACTTGTTCAGTCGCGCTGTAGGGAGGGAGGTACGCTGCACACACATAACACTGGCGTGTGCTCGCAGTGTGTCAGCCACACTGGGCCTGCCCCCATTCATGGCACGTATGCCCTCCCTGCCCATACTGCTCAGGCTCTATGTTGCTCTGCCAGGAACCATCTGAGGCCAGCCCTGGGCTGCATGCACCTCCCAGTACTAAGCCACTCAGGTTCAGGCACTCAGGAAGTCCTCAGAGGCGCAGACTTGGTTTGGCCTGCATTTTTGTGCCCTTCCCACATCTGAGCAGCTCAGATGATGAGGTGTTTGGTGAGCGTGGTTGCTGTGACTTATCACCTAACCCGTCCCTCCTGCTTGGTTTTCTGGGTGTACAACTGGCGCGCCTTCTAAGGCGGATGCTCACTGTCCAGAAACCCAAGAAGTCTTAGTTAGCAAAGAAGCCGGCTTACAGTTTGGTAGATAATGTCTCTCTGGGGCTGTGATTGCCCCCTTCCAGATCTGGCTGCCTGTCACCGGTGGAGGATGGCCTGCAGCCGACTAGCTCTGTACAGTCCTTTGTTTTGTGAGCGGGCCTGATGGTGTCTTAGGTTAGGGCTTTTCGCATGGCAGCTATCCCAGAGTCTGGCTTGCTAGCCCAAGTTAGTTCCCTCAGATTGTCCTCAGGGCATTCAGGCCTGGTCCTTACTCTAAGCAATGCAGCCCGTGGCTCCCTGCCCAGCCCCCGCCTGCTAGTGGCAGATGCAGGCATCTGTGCTGCTTCTTTGCTGGTGGAGTTACAGTTGGGCCCATAATCTGTGGATTTTGATTATTTATTTATTTTTTCTCCCAGTTATTTTGCCCTCTGTGGTTCCAAGGCTCACCACAGACTCTGCAGTGAGAGTGTTTCCTGGTCTTCGGAAACTTCTCTCTGTTTAAGACTTCCTTCCCAGGAAGGAGCTCCATCCCTACCTCTTTTGTCTCTTTTTTTTTTTTGTCTTTTATATTTTTTCCTACCTCCTTTCGAAGACAATGGGCTGCTTTTCTGGGTGTCTGTTGTCCTCTGCGGCATTCAGATGTTGTTTTGTGGAGTTTACTCAGCGTTTAAATGTTCTTTTGATGAATTTGTGGGGGAGGAAGTGGTCTCCCCGTCCTATTCCTCCGCCATCTTAGGACCACCCCCACAACAGCTGATCTTTCAATAGAAATTCTTCAGGCCAGAAAGGAAAGGCAGGACATACTTAAAGTGATGAAAGAGAAAAACTTCCAAACCAGATTATTGTACCCAGCAAGGATCTCATTCAAATATGAAGGAAAAATCAAAAGCTTTACAGACTAGCAAAAGCTGAGAGAATTCAGCACCACCAAACCAGCTCTTCAACAAATGTTAAAAGATCTTCTCTAGACAGGAAACACAGAAAATGTTTATAAACTCGATCCCAAAACAACAAAGTAAATGGCAATGGGATCATACTTATCAATAATTACCTTAAATGTAAATGGGTTTAATACCCCAACCAAAAGACAAAGTATGGCTGAATAGATACAAAAACAAGACCCCTATATATGCTGTCTACAAGAGACTCACCTCAAAACAAGAGACACATACAGAATGAAAGTAAAGAGCTGGAAAAAGATATTTAACACAAATGGAGACCAAATGAAAGCATGAGTAGCAACACTCATTTCAGATAAAATAGACTTTGAAACAAATGCCATGAAAAGGGGCAAAGAAGGACACTACATAATCCTCAAAGGATCAATCCAAGAAGAAGATACAACAATGAAATATTTATACACCCAATATAGGGTGTTGGTGCAATATGTAAAGCAAATGCTAACAAGTATGAAAGGGGACATTAACAGTAACACAATAATAGTGGGAGACTTTAATACCCCACTCACAACTATGGATAGATCAACTAAACAGAAAATTAGCAAAAAAACCCCACAAACTTTAAATCATACTTGACCAGTTAGACCTAATTGATATCTATAGGACATTTCAACCCAAACCAATGAATTTCACCTTTTTCTCAAGCACACATGGAACCTTCTCCAGGATAGATCACATCCTGGGCCATAAATCTAGCCTTGGTAAATTCAAAACAATGAAATCATTTCAAGCATCTTTTTTTATCACAACACAGTAAGATTAAATGTCAACTACAGGAAAAAAAAAAAAAAACTATTAAAAATACAAACATATGGAGGCTAAACAACACGCTTCTGAACAACCAACAAATCACAGAAGAAATAAAAAAAGAAATCAAAATATGCATAAAAATGAATGAAAGTGAAAACACGACCACCCCAAACCTATGGGATTCAGTAAAAGCAGTGCTAAGGGGAAGATTTAGAGCAATACAAGCTTACCTCAAGAAACAACAGAAAAATCAAATAAATAACCTAATTCTACACCTAAAGAAACCAGAAAAAGAAAAAATGAAGAACCCCAGGGTTAGTAGAAGGAAAGAAATCATAAAAATTAGGGCAGAAATAAATGAAAAAGAAACAAAGGAAACCATAGCAAAAATCAAGAAAGCTAAAAGCTGGTTGTTTAAGAGGATAAATAAAACAGACAAACCATTAGTCAGACTCATCAAGAAAAAAAGGAAGAAGAATCAAATCAACAAAATCAGAAATGAAAATGGAGAAATCATGACAGACAACACAGAAACACAAAGGATCATAAGAGACTACTATCAGCAATTATATGCCAATAAAATGGACAACTTGGAAGAAATGGACAAATTCTTAGAAAAATATATCTTTTCAAAATTGAACCAGGAAGAAATAGAAAATCTTAACAGACCCATCACAAGCACAGAAATGGAAATTATGGTCAGAAATCTTCCAACAAACAAAAGCCCAGGACCAGATGGCTTCACAGCTGAATTCTACCAAAAATTTAGAGAAGATCTAACACCTATCCTACTCAAACTCTTCCAGAAAGTTTCAGAGGAAGGTAAACTTCCAAACTCAATCTATGAGGCCACCACCACCCTAGTACCAAAACCAGACAAAGATGCCACAAAAAAAAGAAAATTACAGGTCAATATCACTGATGAACATAGATGCAAAAATCCCCAACAAAATTCTAGCAAACAGAATCCAAAAACATGTTAAAAAGATGATACATCATGTCCAAGTGAGCTTTATCCCAGGGATGCAAGGATTCTTCAGTATTTTCAAATCAGTCACATTAACTACAATAACTAATTGAAAGATAAAAGCCATGTGATTATTCTCAATAGATACAGAGAAAGCCTCTGACAAAATTCAACATCCATTTATGATAAAAACCCTCCAGAAAGCAGGCATAGAAGGAACATACCTTAACATAATAAAAGCCATATGTGATAAACCCACAGCAAACATTATCCTTAATGGTGAAAAATTGAAAGTATTTCCGCTAAAGTCACGAACAAGACAAGGGTACCCACTCTCACAACTACTATTCAACATAGTTTTGGAAGTTTTAGACACAGCAATCAGAGAAGAAAAGGAAATAAAAGGAATCCAGATTGGAAGATAAGAAGCAAAACTTTCTCTGTTTGCAGATGACATGATGCTCTACATAGAAAACCTGAAAGACACCACCAGAAAATTACTAGAGCTAATTAATGAATATTGTAAAGTGGAAGGATATAAAATTAACACACAGAAATCCCTTGCATTCCTGTACATTAACAATGAGAAGACAGAAAGATAAATCAAGGAAGCAATTCCACTCACCACTGTGATGAAAAGAATAAAATACTTAGGAATAAATCTACCTAAAGAAACAAAAGTCCTATATATAGAAAACTATAAAACATTGATGAAAGAAATCAAACAAGACACAAGTAGATGGAGTTATATATCATGTTCATGAATCAGAAGAATCAATATAGTGAAAATGAGTATACTACCCAAAGAAATCTACAGATTCAATGCAATCCCTATCAAGCTACCAACGGTATTTTTCAGAGAACTAGAACAAAGAATTTCACAACATGTATGGAAATACAAAAAAAAAAAAAACTCGAATAACCAAAGCAATCTTGAGAAAGAATGGAACTGGAGTTTAATCTACCCGACTTCAGATTATACTACAAAGCTCCAGTCATCAAGACAGTATGATACTGGCACAAAGACAAAAATATAGATCAATGGAACAAAACAGAAAGCCCAGAGATCAATCCACGTACCTATGGACACTTTATCTTTGACAAAGGAGGCAAGAATATACAATGGAGAAAAGACAATCTTTTTAACAAGTGGTGCTGGGAAAACTGGTCAACCACTTGTAAAAAAGTGAAACTAGAACACTTTCTAACACCATACACAAAAATAAACTCAAAGTGGATTAAAGATCTAAATGTAAGACCAGAAACTACAAAACTCCTAGAGGAAAACATAGGCAAAACACTCTCTGACATAAATCACAGCAGGACCCTCTATGACCCACCTCCCAGAGTAATGGAAATAAAAGCAAAAATAAACAAATGGGACCTAATTAAATTTAAAAGCTTTTGCACAATGAAGGAAAGTATAAACATGGTGAAAAGACAGCCCTCAGAATGGGAGAAAATAATAGCAATTAAGCAACTGACAAAGAATTAATCTCAAAAATATACAAAAAAACAAAAACATACACACACACACACACACACACACACACACACAAGCAATACAAGCAGCTTCTGCAGCTCAATTCCAGAAAAAAATTGACCCAATCAAAAAATGGGCCAAGAACTAAACAAACATATCTCCAAAGAAGACATACAGATGGCTAACAAACACATGAAAAGATGCTCAATATCACTCATTATCAGAGAAATGCAAATCAAAACCATGATGAGGTACCATCTCACATTGGTCAGAATGGCTGTTATCCAAAAGTCTACAAACAATAAATGTTGGAGAGGATGCGAAGAAAAGGGAATCCTCTTACACTGTTAGTGGGAATGCAAGCTAGTACAGCCACTATGGAGAACAGTGTGGAGATTCCTTAAAAAAACTGGAAATAGAACTGTCATATGACCCAGCAATCGCACTGGTGGGCATACATACCAAGGAAATGAGAATTGAATGAGACATGTATCCCAATGTTCATCGCAGAACTATTTACAACAGCTAGGATGTGGAAGCAACCTAGATGTCCATCGGCAGATAAATGGATAAGAAAGCTGTGGTACATATACATAATGGAATATTACTCAGTTATTTTTTTAAATGCATTTGATTCAGTTCTAATAAGGTGGATGAAACTGGAGCCTATTATACGGAGGGAAGTAAGTCAGAAAGAAAAACACCAAAACAGTATATTAACACATATGTATGGAATTTAGAAATATGGTAATGATGACCCTATATGCAAGACAGCAAAAGCGATACAGATGTAAAGAACATACTTTTGGACTCTGTGGGAGAAGGCGAGGATGGGATGATTTGAGAGAATAGCATTGAAACACGTGTATTATCATATGTGAAATAGATTGCCAGTCCACGTTTGATGCATGAGACAGGATGCTCAGGGCTGGTGCACTGGGATGATCCTGAGGGATGGGATGGGAAGGGAGGTGGGAGGGGAGTTCAGGATGGGGAACACATGTACGCCCATGGCTGATAAACCAAATAAAATAAAATAAATATATACATAAATGAAAAAAAATTTAATTTTTCCTCTTCAAGCAGAGCATGTCCTAGGATCATTAATTTACTCAGCTCACTCAGTAGGATGTGGGTAGCATGGCTCCACTGTTGTATTGTTTTGGGGGCATGTCTCATGTTTCTATTGCATGGTTTTGTGGCTAAGCAAGTCTGCTTGGCTTTGTGGTTAAGCAAACCTGCTCTCTTGATTGATCATTAACTTACTCATAATTTTGTTCTTTGCTTCCAATCCCCCAGTGGAATTAACTATTTAATCTCTACTCTGTCCCTTTTACAGTTACTCTGGAAGGTCAAAACTTTGTAGTCACCTCTTGCTCACACACCACATCCAATCTTGGGAAAGCTCTTCCTCCAAAATATGTACTGGTTATTAGGAAAAGAAGAAAGAAAATTTTCCTCTCACATCTAGGCTTTTGTGAATTTCTTCCAGACATGGAAGAAGTTTTTCTCTACACATCTAAGTTCTTCCAATAGGTCTAATATTTAAATTGGCAGAACTGTGGTGTTGGAGAAGACTCTTGAAAATTCCTCGGACTGCAAGGAGATTAAACCAGTCAATGCTAAAGGAAATCAACCCTGAATATTCATTAGAAGGACTATATTGAAGCCCCAATATTTTGGCCACCTGATGTGAAGAGTCAACTCATTGGAAAAGAGCCTGATGTAGGAGGAGAAGGGGCTGACAGAGGACAAGATGGTTGGATGGCATCACCGACTCAATGGACATGAGTTTGAGCAAATTCCAGGAGATGGTGAAGGACAGGGAAGCCTGGCGTGCTAGAGTCCATGGGGTCACAAAGAGTCAGACAAGACTGACTGACTGAACAGCAACGAAGACAGATTAACAGGAGAAAATAAAACAGAAGTTTAAAATCATGTGTACACAGGAGAGACTCAGGAGAAAAGAGTATTTCACCAAAATGGTGAAACCCTCAATTAAATATTACTTTCAGCTAAAGTCAAAGGAGGATGTTGGGGACAGTAGTCTGTGACTTCAAAGGGAAGGAAGGAAACTTACATGGAGATAGAAGAGAAGTGGTTGGTAAACAAATGTTTGCTGGGTCATGCGGACTGGAGCACAGGTTGTTATCTCTAGGCCCAAATTCTATGCAGATTCCTCTGGTGATAGCTCTATTCTGGGAATAGGTCCTCTATCCAAATTCTTTTAGGTATTTAAGGGAAAGATCAAAGTTTCTTCTTGAGTATACTGGGCCTTGATTGTTTTTGAAAACAAACAATCCACATGGCACGGAGACATTTTGGAGAGGAACGTTTTGCACCTCTGCATGACAATTGCCCATCACTGTTCTTGCTTCCGTCCTCTTATGAACCACCAACAGCTCTCCTTTGGATCTTTCTGTCACCCCTAACTGGTATCCTTGCTTCCTCCTCTCTGGTCCTCTACAATCTTTCTCAAAATCAGGATGGGAAAAAATGCAAATGGCAACATTCTTTTGCTTAAAGTCTTCTAAGACTCTTCATTCTCTTCAGAGTAAAAGCAAAGTCTCCACAATGTCCTATTCCTCCCAGTGTGATCTGGCTCCTCCATCACCTCTTCTAGCTCATGGCCAACAACAACTACCATTGTACTTTCAGTTCCACTCCCATGGACCTACTTATATTGAATGTGCCAAACAGTCATTGTTGGGGTTTGCACTGTGCAGTTCCTAACTCTGGGAAGTCTTCTCCAAAAATTACTTCTGAACTACTCCTTCAAATCTTCTAAGAAATGGCACCTCTGCAATGAGGCTTCCCCTGATACCTAGGCAAATTGCAAAAGGCATCACCTTCCCCTTCAGAAGAACCTTCCCCCTTGTTTACTTTTCCACTTTGCACCATCTGATTTGTCATTATACTTACTGTGATGACTTTTGTCTCTTCCTGCATTGGAATGTAAGTTTGTGAGGCCACTGATATTTTTTCTGCATTATTTCCTGGTGTATACTTGTTGAACTTGAATCAGTGCCTGGAACATAGCAGAGGTTCAATAAATATTTTTGTATTATTGCAGTTTTAAAGATCACTTGTAGGGCCTCCCCTAGTGGTCCAGTTGTTAAGACTCCACACTTGCAATGCAGGGTACTCAGGTTTGATCTCTGGTTTTGGAATTAAGATCCCACAAGATGAGCTTCATGGCAAAATAATAATAATAATAATTTAAAGTAAAATCATTTGTAATTCAAAGAGAAAATTACAAATATCAAAAAAAAAAAATTAACAAAGTTGGTTAACTGTGATGTTACAATCTGTCACATGAACCTATACACAATTACATTAGGAATTAAGGAAGTAAAATACTAAAGTCATGATGAAATAATACTTAATACTACCAGACTGGCAAAAATGAAAAACATGTGACAATATCCAGTATCAGTCTCTGAATAAAGCAGACATACATATTTTATACACTCTCATTTGTGTTGATTATATTTCAAAAAATGATTATTTTGGATTTGGGATAAATGAGCTTTAATTGCTCATGAAATCTGTTGAAATACTTTTATGTTTTTCTGGAATTTTGCTACTAAAGGTGTTACCATCAAATAAACTTTAATTGTGTCATGAATCCATGTGAGAATTACTGTGGACAAAGGGAAATGAGGAAAATTAAATAGGTGTAGTAAAATAAATACCAACAAATTCTCAACTTTTAAAATGCTTTTAAATATGAACAGGTTAAGTATACAAACTCATAACAGAAAAAAATCAGTAAAAACCTTAAACCAGGGAGGATAGCTAATTTGTTCACTAATGACTTTTACCCAGTGAAAACATTATAAAAAAAAAAATGGATCAGTTCACTGTCTTATTCCTCTTTGATGGGTAAAGATGTAAAATGAAGTGCTACCTTCTGTTGTTTGAATAATCTACATAAAATACATTTTATTATTTTTATGAAAAGATCATATTTTGCATGTTTAACCCGGAATATATTTATTTCTGTTTTCTCTTTCTGTTTTGGCACTAATTAAGGTCACTTGCATTCTTAATATAAAAAAAAATTAAGGTTAAATTCATTAGTTTCATTAGCCTAGCATAACTAGTCAGTTCACTTAAGTCACTCAGTCAACTCCGACTCTTTGTGACCCTATGAATCCCAGCACGCCAGGCTTCCCTGTCCATCACCAACTCCTGGAGTTTATCCAGGCTCATGTCCATCGAGTTGGTGATGTCATCCAGCCATCTCATCCTCTACGGTCACCTTCTCCTCCTGCTCCCAATTCCTCCCAGATTCAGGGATTTTTCCAATGAGTCAACTCTTCACATGAGGTGGCCAAAGTATTGGAGTTTCAGTTTCAGTATCAGTCCTTCCAATGAATATTCAGGACTGGTCTCCTTTAGGATGGACTGGTTGGATCTCCTTGCAGTCCAAGGGACTCTCAAGAGTCTTCTGCAACACCACAGCTCAAA
This sequence comes from Bos taurus, assembly GCF_002263795.3. Lineage (NCBI taxonomy): Eukaryota > Metazoa > Chordata > Mammalia > Artiodactyla > Bovidae > Bos > Bos taurus. The sequence continues at coordinate 11,124,403 of NC_037355.1, read as the reverse complement.
AGCATCAATTCTTCAGCGCTTAGCTTTCTTCACAGTCCAACACTCACCTCCATAAATGACCACTGGAAAAACCATAGCCTTGACTAGACAGACCTTTCTTGGGAAAGTAATGTCTCTGCTTTTCAATATGCTATCTAGGTTGGTTATAACTTTCCTTCCAAGGAGTAAGCATCTTTTAACTTCATGGCTGCAATCGACATCTTCAGTGATTTTGGAGCCCAAAAAATAAAGTCTGACACTGTTTCCACTGTTTCCCCATGTATTTCCCATGAAGTGATGGGACTGGATGCCATGATCTTCGTTTTCTGAATGTTGAGCTTTAAGCCAACTTTTTCACTCTCCACTTTCACTTTCATCAAGAGGCGTTTTAGTTCCTCTTCAGTTTCTGCCATAAGGGTGGTGTCATCTGCATATCTGAGGTGATTGATATTTCTCCCGGCAATCTTGATTCCAGCTTGTGTTTCTTCCAGTCCAGCGTTTCTCATGATGTACTCTGCAGATGAGTTAAATAAGCAGGGTGAGAATATACAGCCTTGACATATTCCTTTTCCTATTTGGAACCAGTCTGTTGTTCCATGTCCAGTTCTGACTGTTGCTTCCTGACCTGCATATAGGTTTCTCAAGAGGCAGGTCAGGTGGTCTGGTATTCCCATCTCTTTCAGAATTTTCCACAGTTTATTGTGATCCACACTGTCAAAGGCTTTGGCATAGTCAATAAAGCAGAAATAGATGTTTTTCTGGAGCTCTCTTGCTTTTTTGATGATCCAGAAGACGTTGGCAATTTGATCTCTGATTCCTCTGTCTTGTCTAAAACCAGTTTGAACATCTGGAAGTTCACGGTTCACGTATTGCTGAAGCCTCATTTGGAGAATTTTGAGCATTACTTTACCAGTGTGTGAGATGAGTGCAGTTGTGCTGTAGTTTGAGCATTCTTTGGCGTTTCCTTTCTTTGGGATTGGAATGAAAACTGACCTTTTCCAGTCCTGTGGTCACTGCTGAGTTTTCCAAATTTGCTGGCATATTGAGTGCAGCACTTTCACAGCATCATCTTTCAGGATTTTAAGTAGCTCAACTGGAATTCCATCACCTCCACTAGTTTTGTTCATAGTGATGCTTTCTAAGGCCCACTTGACTTCACATTTGAGGATGTCTGGCTCTAGGTCAGTGATCACACCATCGTGATTATCTGGGCCGTGAAATCTTTTTTGTACAGTTCTTCTGTGTATTCTTGCCACTTCTTAATATCTTCTGCTTGTTAGGTCCCTACCATTTCTGTCCTTTATCGAGCCGAGCTTTGCATGAAATTTTCCCTTGGTATCTCTAATTTTCATGAAGAGGTCTCTAGTCTTTCCCATTCTGTTGTTTTCCTCTATTTCCGTGCATTGATTGCTGAGGAAGACTTTCTTATCTCTTCTTGCTATTCTTTGGAACTCTGCATTCAGATGCTTATATCTTTTCTTTTCTCCTTTGCTTTTCACTTTTCTTTTCACAGCTATTTGTAAGGTCTCCTCTGACAGCCATTTTGCTTTTCTGCATTTCTTTTCCACGGAGATGGTCTTCATCCCTGTTTCCTGTACAGTGTCACGAACCTCTGTCCATAGTTCATCAGGCACTCTGTCTATCAGATCTAGTCTCTTAAATCTATTTCTTACTTCCACTCTATAATCCTAAAGGATTTGATTTAGGTCATACCTGAATGGTCTTGTTGTTTTCCCTACTTTCTTCAATATAAGTCTGAATTTGGCAATAAGGAGTTCATATTCTGAGCCACAGTCAGCTCCCGATCTTGTTTTTGCCGGCTGTATAGAGCTTCTCCATCTTTGGCTGCAAAAAATATAATCAGTCTGATTTTGGTGTTGACCATCTGGTGATGTTCATGTGTAGAGTCTTTTGTGTTGTTGGAAGAGGGTGTTTGCTATGACCAGTGTGTTCTTTTGGCACAACTCTATTAGCCTTTGCCCTGCTTCATTCTGTACTCCAAGGCCAAATTTGCTTGTTACTCCAGGCGTTTCTTGAATTCTTACTTTTGCATTCCAGTCCCCTACAATGAAAAGGACATCTTTTTTGGGTGTTAGTTCTGAAAGGTCTTGTAGGTCTTCACAACTAAGGTAGAAATAATAAGTCAAGTAAATGTTACTTATTCACCACTCTTCCCCAATTTAGTTTTGAAATATTAGCTTCACGTGTGTATTTGAATATTTAGCTTTCAGTATACTTTGGCCAGGATCCCATTCCATATTCACTGCCTCAGCTCCATGACTGAGTTTTTTCCCCAAGGCCTAGGCTTTGATTCTAGTTCATCTCCTTCAACAACAGCTTCATTGCACATATTTGTATAGTCTTCCTTCTACTTTTCTCTTCCAATTCCAAATTTATCCTTCCTTCACCAAAAAGGAAGCCATCAACAAAAAGAAAAGACAACCTGTTAAATGGGAAAAGATGTTTTCAGATCACATGTTTAATAAGGGGCTAATATACAAAACACACAAAGAATTCATACATCTATCCAACCAAAAACAAACAAACAAACAAACAAAAAATAACCTGAATAAAAATTGGACAAAGGAGCTGAATAGACATTTCTCCAAAGGTGTACAGATGACCAGCAGGTATGTTAAAAGATGCCCAAGAATACTAATCATCCGGGAAATGTGAATCAAAACCACAATGACATGTTATCTCACACCTGTAGAATGGCTGTTATCAAAAAGACAACAAATAACAAGTGCTGGCAAGGATGTGGAAAAAAGGAAATCCTCATGTGCTATCAGTAGGAATGTAAATTGATACAGTCACTATGGGACAAAGATATGGAGATTCCTCAAAAAATTAAGACTCAAACTACCATATTATCTGGCTATTCCACTTCTGAGTGTCTATCTGAAAAGGGCTCTTCAAATTTAGTAAGTGATTAGGAGAATCATTATTTCATTATTTTTATTTTCTACCCAGTTTAAAATGATGTGTCTGTATAGTGAAAAAGCACATGATGTTGGAATTACCCACTATAATGTTTCTTCACAACCAGTTCCTGGTGGAGAACAAGGTCTTCAGTTCTTTTGACTGGCATCAGGTGGTCAGGATTTCCAGATCAAAATTTGGGTTATTTAGTTTACCCATATCTTAGGTTTTGAATTAAAATATAAAAGAACACTGACTGAACACTGCACTCCTGTTTTGGGTGGTGGCTTTTTTTCATGATCGGCAGATGCTAGTCTCAGGGATTGTTTACTGATGATCTAGTTTCTCACATTCCGACAAAACGAGGTCTACTGGAGAAGGGAATGACAAACTATTTTAGTATTCTTGCCTTGAGAACCCCATAAACAATATGAAAATAATATGACTCTGAAAGAGGAACTATCCAGGTTTGTATGTGCCTAATATGCTACTGGAAAGGAGCATAGAAATAGCTCCAGGAGGAATGAAGAGCTTGAGCCTAACTGAAAACAATGTCCATTTGTGAATATGTCTGGTGGTGGAAGTAAAGTCCAGTGCTGTAAATAACAGTATTGAATAGGAACCTGGAATGTTAGATCCATGAATCAAAGCAAATTGGAAGTGGTCAAAAGGAGATGGCAAGAGTGAGCACTGACATTTTAGGAGAGAATGAACTAAAATGGACTGGAAGGGGTGAATTTAATTTAGATGGCCATCATATCTACTACTGTGGGCAAAAATCCCTTAGAAGAAACAGTCCTCAGAGTCAACAAAATAATCTGAAATGCAGGACTCAGGTGCAATTTAAAAACTACAGAATTATCTCTGTTCATTTCCAAGGGAAACCATTCAATATCACAGTAATCCAAGTCTATGCCAAAACCATTAATGATGAAGAAGCTGAAGTTGAATAGTTCTATGAAGACACACAGACCTTCTAGAACTCACACCAAAAAAAGATGTCCTTTTCATCACAGAGGACTGAAATTTAAAAGTAGGAAGTCAAGAGATACCTGGAGTATCAGGCAAGTTTGGCCTTGGAGTACAAAATGAAGCAGGGCAAAGGCTAACAGAATTTTGCCAATAGAACACACTGGTCATACCAAACACATTCTTCCAACAACACAAGAGACAACTCTATACATGCCCATCACCAGATGGTCAATACTAAAATCATATTGATTCTATTAATTGCAGCTGAAGATGGAGAAGCTCTATACAGTCAGCAAAAATAAGACCAGGAGCCGACTGTGGCTCAGATTTTGAACCCTTTATTGCCAAATTCAGACTTAAATTGAAGAAAATATGGAAAACAACCAGGCCATTCACATATAAACTAAATCCTTTATGATTATACAGTCGAAATGACAAATAGATTCAAAGGATTAGATCTGATAGTGTGCATGAGGAACTATGGACAGAGGTTCATAACATTGTACAGGAGACAGTGATCAAAACCATCCTCAATAAAAAGAAATGCAAAAATGCAAAATGGTTGTCCGAGGAAGTCTTACAAATAGCTGAGAAAAGAGAAGTGAAGGGCAAGGAGAAAAGGAATGCAGAGTTCCAAAGATTAGCAAGGAGAGATGAGAAAACCTTCCTAGGTGGTAACTGCAAAGAAATAGATGAAAATAATAGAATGGGAAGGAATAGAGATCTCTTCAAGGAAACTAGAGATGCCAAGGGAACATTTCATGCCAAGATGGGCACAATAAAGGACAGAAGTGGTATGGACCTAACAGAACCAAAAGATATCAAGAAAAGGTGGCAAGAATACATAGAAAAACTATACAAAAAAGATCTTCATGACCCAGATAACCATGATGGCGTGATCACTCACCTGGAGCCAGACATTCCAGAATGTGAAGTCAAGTGGGTCTTAAGAAGCATCACAACAAAGCTAGTGGACATGACAGAATTCCAGCTGAGTTCTTTCAAATCCTAAAAGCTGATGCAGTGAAAGTGCTGCACTCAATATGCCAGCAAATTTGGAAAACTCAGCAAGGGCTATAGGACTGGAAAAGGTCAGTTTTCATTCCAACCCCAAAGAAAGGCAATGCCAAAGAATGTTCAAACTACAGCACAATTGCACTCACTTCATATGCAAACAAAGTAATGCTCAAAATTCTCCAAAACAGGCTTCAGCAATATGTGAACCGTGAATTTCCAGATGTTCAAGCTGGTTTTAGACAAGGCAGAGGAACCAGAGAGCAAATTGCCACCATCCACTGGATCATAGAAAAAGCAAGAGAATTCCATAAAAAACATCTGCTCCATTTGACTACACTAAAGCCTTTGACTGTGTGGATCCTAACAAACTGTGGAAAAGTCTTAAAGAGATGGAAATACAACACTATCTTATCTACCTCCTTAGAAACCCATATGAAAATCTAGAAGCAACAGTTAGAACCAGACATGGAATAATAGTTCATAATTGGGAAAGGAGTAAGTCAAGGCTGTATATCGTCACCCTGCTTATTTAACTTACATGCAAACTACATCATGGGAAATGCCCAGATGGATAAATCACAAGCTGGAATCAAGATTACCAGGAGATATATCAACCACCTTAGCTGTGCAGATGACCCCACCCTTATAGCAGAACGCAAAGAGGAAGAGCCTTTTGATGAAAGTAAAGAGGAGAGTGAAGAAGCTGGCATAAAATTCAACATTCAAAAAAGTAGGATCATGGCATCTGGTCCCATCACTTCATGGGAAATAGATGGGAAAACAATGGAAACAGTGAGATACTTTATTTTCTTGAGCTCCAAAATCACTGCAGACGGTGACTGCAGCCATGAAAAGACACTTGCTCCTTGGAAGAAAAGTTGTGACCAACCTAGGCAACATATTAAAAAGCAGAAACAATACTTTTCCTACAAAGGTCTGTATAGTCAAAGCTATCATTTTTCTGGTAGTCATATATGGATGTGAAAGTCAGACCATAAAGAAAGCTGAGTGCTGAAGAATTGATGTTTTTGAACTGTGGTGTTGGAGAAGACTCTTGAGAGCCTCTTGGGCTGCAAGGAGATCAAACCAGTCAATCTTAAAGGAAATCAATCTTGAATATTTACTGTAAGGACTGATGCTGAAGCTGAAGCTCCAATCATTTGGCCATCTGATAGTAAGAGCTGACTCATTGGCAAAGACCCCAAGGCTGGGAAAGATTGAAGGCAGGAGGAAAAGGGTCTGACATAGGATGAGATAGCTGCATGGCATAACCGACTCAATGGACATGAGTTTGAGCAAGCTCCAGGATATGGTGAAGGACAGGGAAGTCTGGCTTGCTGTAGTCCATGGGGTCACAAAGAGTCAGACATGACTGTGTGACTGAACAGAAGCTCAGTTTAATGACAACAAACCTATAAAACATCAGTGGTGATTCACATCATTCCTAAGTACAGTTTACTTGAAGTAAAAAATTCTATTTCACCTCACATGCATTTCTTAGTGAGTGAATTTGAAAGTCACTCAGTCATGTCAAGTCTTGCAACCTCTGCCAGCCTCCTCTGTCCATGCAATTCTCACAGAATACTGGAGTGGGTAATTATTCCCTTCTCCAGAGGATCTTCCCAACCCAAGGATCAAACCAGGTCTCCAACATTGCAGGTGGATTATTTACCCTCTGAGCCACCAGGTAAGCCTATATGGGACATATTAATTCCCCTGCTGAGAGGTCGCCACCCAGATAGTACCCTCTTTCCCAATTTAATGCAAAAGTCCATTTCAAAACAAATCAGTATCTTAATAGAAAAACTGTTTGAAAATCCCTCTTAAATGATAATCCCTGAAGAAATTCAGAAAAAAATATTTTTTCTAACAATGCAGAATATAAATATGTTTTTAAATCAATTAATACAAATTTTCTCCATATTAATAAGAGAATAAGAAATAAGGACAACTGATTTATAAAATTTTTTTGCAAGTGTCAGCTGAGATCTTGAAGTAAATATATGAAACAAATATTATACCACAGTGGGGAAATACTGGGTATTATTTAAAAAAAAAAAAAAAAAAGATTGTCAATTCTTCTTTTGACCAGCAGACTTGCTTTGTTACTTGGAGATTTCATATACAATGCACATATTTTGGTTATACCAAGAGTAAGACAAAATGAATCCAAATTTTGCACCTTATGCTGAAGTTATGTCCTATTAAAAGAAAAAGATTAATAGGCAAAACTATGGAGACAGTAAAAAGATCAATAGTTGCGAGGAGTTAAGAGGAGAGAGAATGAATATGCAGAACACATAGAATTTTTAGGGCAATGGAAATACTCTGAATGATACTATAATGGTGAATACATGTCAGTATAAATTTGTTTCAACCCAGAGAATATTCAAAACCAAGGGGAGACCCTAATTTAAAGTATGATTTTGAGTGATCACAGTATATCAATATAGACTCATAAATTTTAGGAAATGTAACACTCTGGAGGGGGATCTTGAAATTGAAAGAACTGTGCATATGTATACTTTGCCCACAAAGGTCTATCTAGTCAAGGCTATGATTTTTCCAGTAGTCATGTATGGATGTGAGAGTTGGACAATAAAGAAAGCTGAGCGCCAAAGAATTGATGCTTTTGAACATCTTTTTAGATGTTTTTGAACATGCTGGAGAAGATTCTTGAGAGTCCCTTGGAGAGCAAGGAGATCCAACCAGTACATCCTAAAGGAAATCAGTCCTGAATATTCATTGGAAGGACTGCTGCTGAAACTGAAACTCCAATACTTTGGTCACTTGATGCAAAGAACTGACTCATTTGAAAAGACCCTGATGCTAGGAGAGATTGAAGGTGGGAGGAGAAGAGGATGACTGAGGATGAGATGATTGGATGGCATTGCTGACTCAATAGACATGAGTTTGAGTAAACTCTGGCAGTTGGAGATGGACAGGGAGGCCTGTCCAATAGTGCAGTACATGGGGTCACAAAGAGTCAGACACGACTGAGTGACTGAACTGAACTGATGCACATGTATAGGCAAGGTGTATGGACAAACTTACCTTCCTCTCATTTTGCTTGAACTCAAAGTTGTTCTTAAAAAAAAAAAAAAAGTTTAAAAACTGGTTTTAAAATATTTTTAATTTAAAGTTAATTTAACATTTCTATATATATTTATATTATACTATAGACGCTATTTTTGAAATGATGCTTAAGACAAAAATATGACTTTTAGAAATTTAAATGGAAATATACCCATTTCAGTAAAGTCTTTATATATAAAAATGAAATTTGTATAATTACCGGGGACCAGCCCTGGTTGGATCCAGGGATATCCTCAGGAGGACGGCTTTGGAGAAAGAATAGCAAAAGGGGAGAGATAGAGGCTTGATCTGACTGGTTTACATGGAAAACCAATAAAGTTCGTGACACTGAACTTGCTCTGACCACGGAGGCCGCAGGCGCCCTCTCAAATAGCTGAAGGTGCCCCACCTTAGGCACCTTCTTGAGTGGGTCTTAGAAGCCCAGGCAGGTAAGTGGTCTCAGAGAGCCCCCACGCTCTGATCAGTCATCCTGAAGGACGAACAGAGAAGAAAAGGAGAGAAAAGGAAGCAAGAACGACACGGGGAGACCAAGGCTGATGAGCAAGGCCTGTAGCTTTATTTTCAAAGGGAGCTTATATACCTTAAGTCGTGCATAGAGGATGATAGGGGGTGTAAAGTCATGCCAAGTTGGCAGTCCTTGATCCTTATCGAGACCAGGCTTTCTTTTCCGCAAACTTATCGTATACAAATGCTTTAGGTGATTTACATCATCTTCTGGCCAGAAGACCTATTAACATTTTATGACTGTTTGTTCTGATAAAGGTTAGTTGACCAGAAAACTTGTTTTTTCTAAGAGTAATTATTTTAAAGTTTGGCGCCATCCTCTGAAAGTGTTAGATAAAGTTGCATTCCTATAGGGCAAAGGTGCAGTGGGCTCACAAGAAGGAAAGAATTTATTACCTTAAGGGTCTAAAGTTGTTAACACCAAGGCCACTACTTATTTTTTCTAAACACCAACTATATTAATTAATATACTCCCAAGGACACAATTCAGGGGATGTGGAAACTTGGCAACAAGCATCGGCTCAACAATGAAATCCTCCACCAGTTCTATTCTAATAATTTCAAACTCCCCTAGAGGCTCTATACTATTTGAATATCTTAAGCTTCCCCTGCCTCTCAGTTGGGAGGCTGTAAACAATCATATGCATAGCTGTAGGAGTCCAGATAAACCTGTCAGGCAAGTTAGAGAGCCATCTGAGGGGTTTGGATTGAAACACTCCTAGTATGCCCAGGAGGCTAATTAACTAGAGCTTTAAGTTGATTTTCTTCAAAGAAAGGTGGTCAGGGATAGCCCTCAGTTAATGTCAGAGGAGTTGGTGAAAGTCATAAAATAGTAAAACAGGCAGATTCTGGTTTTGGGGTAGATGCTCAAGCAGATCCAGGGGGCCCCTCAAGCCCTGACTTTCCTTGCCCATCAGGGCTCTCCCACATGACCTTGTCATGGGTGGAACTCCCATGCTGGCTCCCGGCATATAAGTACAAAATATGATCACAGAATTCATATTATCAAAGTAAAAGTTGATGTCATATCTGTTTAAGTAGCAGTTTTACATTTAATTAAGCAGTTTGAATTGTTCTCAGTATTGTCAGTGTATTATATTTCTTCATCATAGTTATAACATAAGTAAATCTCATTGATCTATATTCTCCAACTTCCAGCATCTGGTATTGATACTTTCCTTTCTGGTGGAGAGAAACATTAAAATACCTTTTAATTATCCATCCTGTTCTCCCAGGTGGATTATACCTGGTGGAGGAAGAAAACAGTGAGGAAAAGTGGAGGTGGAGTTTTTAAAGATTGTGAAGGCTTACATGCTGTTGATAACCTCCAAGTAAGCACACACAAACCTAAACTTGGGTGCCACTCCACAGAGTCAAATGCCATCTCTGGACAGTGTTGCATCTCTTCATTGACTCAGCACTGACCAGTGGTCTGTGCTGTGATGGGAATAGAGCTATTCAGGAAACCCATGCCACCATAGCAGGGCAGTCACACTTGCAACAAAGCACTGAATTGGATGCCTGTGGTTATTTTGTGCCTGTGAATGTGTTTATTTCAAGTGTGCTTTCAGATTATCATATATCTGACTGGAACACTAAAACTTAATGAGGTAAAATTCAGGACCTGGAAAATATTTGCTTCAATTATTCCATCAGTAGTAGTTTTCTTAGAACACAGAAGAATTTTTAAGTAAGATTCTTATCTCTTTTGTTGTAGTATATATAAATACCCCTTAAGTACAGTACTCTGCATGATATTAGGTTAAACTTAGTAATATTATTTGCATATCTTCAATTACTTTTATTATAGTATAATGAGTAGATAATTTATAGGAAGAAAATAGTTTGAGATCATAGACTGTCAAATATGAAATCTATCAGTATGAAAAATATTGTAAAACATTTTGGTAAGTATGTCTATATGGCAAATACTTAATAATAATGGCAAGTAATGGCAAAAACATAAGTATTAACTCCCAACTGCTGTCTGGTCAACATCAGTAACTTGTCACATTATCAGACAGTGGTTAAAAATCAATGGCAAAAGCACAAAGTGGTGGGCATCTGACTCTTTTGCATCTTTTTAGAGGAAAATTATCTGAAATTATTCTATTAAAGCACACAGCTGCTTTCTGTTTTAGCATGTAAAAATTTGACCCATCTGCAAAACTTGGCACTGATCCCAATCTTTTTTGAGGACAGTGAAGCTTCTTGAAACTCAAAAATATCAGTTCTTTACCCAGGGAAATCAGCAAACTCAGACCATTTTCAATCTGAACCATGACAGACAGATTCAGTAATAGGTGCTCCTTGCTTCATTTTATTTTTGTTTAAAAACAGCCAACTGTCATTGATTGTCATTTCACTGTGAAAATTTGACTAAGATCTTGTGACAATGCAAAACAACAAACAAAAAAACCAACCTTGTAAATGTCAGGACTGGGAATGATTTTGTAAGATTTTGCAAAGTGCCAATTGTTCACTTAAGTAATTTTGAAGTTAAAGTCTCTTATACCAAGAAAACCTCTTAGATATTAGGCCAGTAAGGGAACAAGACCCTGGGGTACAATACTTGCCCAAGGCTGCTTACTTGGTGGTAAAGTAGAGTCTCTATTCAGTCTAGTGCTTGTTTCAAAAGACCTCATCAGTGTTGCTGGCCCCAAACTTGGCTTTCTTTGCCCATCGAAATCAAATAAAAATTTCAGAGACAAAATTTGGAGAAAACAGGAAGGTGGCTTTAATTCTCAGCCTGTGAAAAGAGGGACACAATAGGCATATGCCACAAGAACTGTGCATTACCTTGATGAGGAGTCTAGGACTTATATCACATGAGGGCTCACAGTCTGGAGTTGGTGATGAGGAACAAAGGCGTTAGGATCTTGATTTCTTCCTCTTACATTTTCATAGGCTGGCGTCAGTAACCCAGTGATTGAGTCTGGCCGTTTGGCAGTTCTGTGCCCTTCTTTCTGATCTGTAAAAAAGAAGAACTATGAGGGGAAGAGTGTTGTAAGGGTAAACACCAGATAAAGGATGTATTTAGCACATCGTCAAAGGAAAACAGGTGCCAAGTGTAGCACATGCAGAGTTAGGGGGCAGAAAAGCAAACTTAGTTACAGACATTCAGAGTTATGAGCAGTTAAAGTAAAAAAAACAAAAAACTAGGAATGTTCAGACCTGCTCACTGTTCTCTTTATCTTCTTTGTTCTCAGGAAAGGGAACAAAAAAACTCATTCCTTTTTTTTCTTTTTCACTGCAACATCAGCCATCATTTCTTGGAAATCCAACAATGCCTGTGATTATCTCAATATCTCTCAAAACATTTAACTAACAGCACATATTGACTAAAGAATTAAATAGAATTTTGTTTGGATCACAAGGAAATATGCATCTTGGTTGTGTTTTGACAAAGTTTAATGGATGTTCAATTTACTTGGACTATTTTTCCAGTATCCACTTATGAAGGGGATAGTAAAAATATAGTTGTAAAAAGTATAACCATACCACATGGATATTTTCTGCTTCTTTGTATGCTTATTTGCTTTTCAAATTAAATAATGTATGTGATACTTAGAGCTTAGAACAGTGTCAGGCATATTAAAAACACCCAATACTTTAGCTGCATCTGTTTCTTCTTCTTTTCAAGCTATGCTTATCTGCAAAACCATTATTATAATGATTGTGCTTACCATTATTGTCTGCCATTTATTTATTTTTATTATTATTTTTTTCTTAAAGTCCAGTTTATTCACAATGGCATGTTAATTTCAGGTATAGAGCCAAACACCTATGTATACATGTAATATATGTATGTATATATATATATATATATATATATATATATATAGGAGAAGGAAATGGCAACCCACACCAACCCAAACACCTATTTATACATGTTATGTATGTATGTATATATATACATATGTATGTATGTATATATATACATATGTATGTATGTATATATATGAAGGAAATGGCAATCCACCCCAGTATTCTTGCCTGGAGAATCCCATGGACAGAGGAGCCTGCAGGCCATGGTCCATAAGGTCCATAGTCCACATGACTGAAGCGACTAAGCACACCCCCCCACCTCCCCCCCTCCACACATATATATATATACACATATAATATATGATTCAGTTCCCATATATATATGATTACATATATATATTCAGTATACATACATATATTTATATATATATTCTTTTTCAGAATCTTTTCCTTTATAGTTTATTGCAAAATACTAAATATAGTTCTCTGGGCTATACAATAGGTCCTTCTTGGCCAGCTATTTTATATATTGTTGTTGTTGTGTATGTTGTTATATATGTTATTTCATATATGTTGTAGTCTCTAAGCCTTGTCTGACTCTTTGTGAACCCACGGACTGTAGCCCACCAGGTTCCTCTGTCCATGGGATTTCCCAGGAAAGAATACTGGAGTGGGTGGCCATTTCTTTCTCCAAGGGATCTTCCTGACCTAGAAATTGAACCTGCATCTCCTGCGTTTGCAGACAGATTCTTTACTGTCTGAACTATCAGTGACAAACCTCTCAATTGGTCCCTCCCCTCCTTTCCCTTTTGGTAACTGTATTTTGTTTTTTATGTCTGTGAGTCTCTTTCTGTATTGTAAATAAGTTCATTTTTCACATATAATCTCTATCATATAATATTTGCCTTTTTTTGTCTGACTAACTTCACTTGATTCCTGGACCTGACATTCCAGGTTCCTGTGCAATATTGCTCTTTACAGCATCGGACCTTGCTTCTATCACCAGTCACATCCACAACTGGATATTGTTTTTGCTTTGGCTCCATCCCTTCATTCTTTCTGGAGTTATTTCTCCACTGATCTCCAGTAGCATATTGGGCACTTACCAACCTGGGGAGTTCCTCTTTCAGTATCCTATCATTTTGCCTTTTCATACTGTTCATGGGGTTCTCAAGGCAAGACTACTGAAGTGCTTTGCCATTCCTTTCTCCAGTGGACCACATTCTGTCAGACCTCTCCACCATGACCCATCCATCTTGGGTGGCCCCACACTGCATGGCTTAGTTTCATTGAGTTAGACAAGGCTGCAGCCGGTGTGATCAGATTGGCTAGTTTTCTGTGATTATGGTTTCAGTGTGTCTGCCCTCTGATGCCCTCTCTCAACACCTACCATCTTACTTGGGTTTCTCTTACCTTGGTCATGGGGTATCTCTTCATGGCTGTTCCAGCAAAGCGCAGCTGCTGCTCCTTACTTTGGACAAGGGGTATATCCTCAGGGCCGCCCCTCCTGACCTTGAATGTGGAGTAGCTCTTCTTGGTCCTCCTGCACCTGGGCAACTGCTGCTTCTTGGCTGGAATCAAGGCAAATTGGAAGTGGTCAAACAGGATATGGCAAGAGTGAACATCAACATTCTAGGAATCAGCAAATTAAAATGGACTGGAATGGGTGAATTTAATTCAGATGACCATTATATCTACTACCATGGACAGGAATCCCACAGAAGAAATAGAGTAGCCATCATGGACAACAAAAGAGTCCAAAATGCAGTACTTGGATGCAATATGAAAAATGACAAAATGATCTCTGTTCGCTTCCAAGGCAAACCATTCATATCATGGTAATCCAAGCCTATGCCCCAACCTGTAATGCTGAAGAAGCTGTAGTTGAATGGTTCTGTGAAGACCTACAAGACCTTTCAGAACTAACAGCCAAAAAGGATGTCCTTTTCATTATAGGGGAATGGAATGTAAAAGTAGGAAGTCAAGAAACACCTGGAGTAACAGGAAAATTAGGCCTTGAAATAAGGAATGAAGCAGGGCAAAGGCTAATACAGTTTTGCCAAGAGAATGCACTGGTCATAGCAAACATCCTCTTCCAACAACACAAGAGAAGACTCTATACACGGACATCACCACATGGTCAACACCGAAATCAGATTGATTATAATCTTTGCAGCCAAAGATGGAGAGCTCTATACAGTCAATAAAAACAAGACCAAGACCTGACTGTGGCTCAGATCATGAACTCCTTATTGCCAAATTCAGACTTAAATTGAAGAAAGTAGGGAAAACCACTAGACCATTCAGGTATGACCTAAGTCAAATCCCTTATGCTTATACAGTGGAAGTGAGAAATAGGTTTAAGGGGACTAGATCTGATAAACAGAGTGCCTGATGAACTATGGATGGAGGTACATGACATTGTACAGGAGACAGGGAACAAGATCATCTCCATGGAAAAGAAATGCAGAAAAGTAAAATGGCTGTCTGGGGAGGCCTTACAAATAGCTGTGAAAAGAAGAGAAGCAAAAAGCAAAGGAGAAAAGGAAAGATATAAGCATCTGAATGCAGAGTTTCAAAGAATAGAAAGAAGAGATAAGAAAGCCTTCCTCAGCGATCAATGCAAAGAAATAGAGGAAAACAACAGAATGGGAAAGACTAGAGATCTCTTCAAGAAAATTAGAGATACAAAGGGAACATTTCATGCAAAGATGGGCTCGATAAAGGACAGAAATGGTATGGACCTAACAGAAGCAGAAGATATTAAGAAGAGGTGGCAAGAATACACAGAAGAATTGTACAAAAAAGATCTTCACGGCCCAGAAAATCATGATGGTGTGCTCACTCACCTAGAGCCAGACATCCTGGAATGTGAAGTCAAGTGGGCCTTAGAAAGCATCACTATGAACAAAGCTAGTGGAGGTGATGGAATTCCAGTGGAGCTATTCCAAATCCTGAAAGATGATGCTGTGGAAGTGCTGCACTCAATATGCCAGCAAATTTCAAAAGCTCAGCAGTGGCCAAAGGACTGGAACAGGTCAGTTTTCATTCCAATCCCAAAGAAAGGCAAGGCCAAAGAATGCTCAAACTACCGCACAATTGCACTCATCTCACATGCTAGTAAAGTAATGCTCAAAATTCTCCAAGCCAGGCTTCAGCAATATGTGAACCATGAACTTCCAAATGTTCAAGCTGGTTTTAGACAAGGCAGAGGACCCAGAGATCAAATTGCTAACATCCAATGGATCATCAAAAAAGCAAGAGAGTTCCAGAAAAACATCTATTTCTGCTTTATTGACTATGCCAAAACCTTTGACTGTGTGGATCACAATAAACTGTGGAAAATTCTGAAAGAGATGGGAATACCAGACCACATGACCTGCCTCTTGACAAATCTTTATGCAGATCAGGAAGCAAAGTTAGAACTGGAGATGGAACAACAGACTGGTTCCAAATAGGAAAAGGAGTACGTCAAGGCTGTATATTGTTACCCTGCTTATTTAACTTATATGCAGAGTACATCATGAGAAAGGCTGGGCTGGAAGAAGCACAAGCTGGAATCAAGATTGCCGGGAGAAATATCAATAACTTCAGATATGTAGATGACACCATCCTTATGGCAGAAAGTGAAGAGGAACTCAAAAGCCTCTTGATGAAAGTGAAAGAGGAGAGAGAAAAAGTTGGCTTAAAGCTCAACATTCAGAAAACGAAGATCATGGCATCTGGGTCCATCACTTCATGGGAAATAGATGGTGAAACAGTGGAAACAGTATCAGACTTTATTTTTTGGGCTCTAAAACCACTGCAGATGGTGATTGCAACCATGAAATTATAAGACGCTTACTCCTTGGAAGAAAAGTTATGACCAACCTAGATAGCATATTGAAAAGCAGAGACACTATTTGCCAACAAAGGTCTGTCTATTAAGGCTATGATTTTTCCCTTGGTCATGTATGGATGTGAAAGTTGGACTGTGAAGAAAGCTGAGCGCCGAAGAATTGATGCTTTTGAACTGTGGTGTTGGAGAAGACTTTTGAGAGTACCTTGGACTGCAAGGAGATCCAACCAGTCCATTCTAAAGGAGATCAGGCCTGGGTGTTCTTTGGAAGGAGTGATGCTAAAGCCAAAACTCCAGTACTTTGGCCACCTCATGTGAAGAGTTGACTCATTGGAAAAGACTCTGATGCTGGGAGGGATTGGGGCCGGAGGAGAAGGGGACAACAGAGGATGAGATAGCTGGATTGCATCACCGACTCGATGAACGTGAGTTTGAGTGAACTCTAGGAGATGGTGATGGACAATGAGGCCTGATGTGCTGCAATTCATGGAGTCGCAAAGAGTCAGACACGATTGAGTGACTGAACTGAACTGAACTGAACTGTACATACCAGTGTATGGTGTGCAAGTGTGCTAGCACTTAAGTCCTTTGCTTAACTATAGTGCCTCACATATCTCCTGATAAGTTTTTCTGTATAGTACCATTTCTGACAGCATGAGCATCTGCTGCTGCTGCTGCTGAGTCACTTCAGTTGTGTCCAACTCTCTGCGACCCCATAGACGGCAGCCCACCAGGCTCCCCCGTCCCTGGGATTCTCCAGGCAAGAACACTGGAGTGGGTAGCCATTTCCTTCTCCAATGCATGAAAGTGAAAAGTGAAAGTGAAGTTGCTCAGTCATGTCCAACCCTCAGTGACCCCATGGACTGCAGCCTTCCAGGCTCCTCCATCCATGGGATTTTCCAGGCAAGAGTACTGGAGTGGGGTGCCATAGCATCTAGAGGGGGAAATTTCCTTTGCTGAATGAAATTATACCAGAATAAGGTAGGAATAGAGGTGGAGAAGGAGTTTGTACCCAGTACAATCACCTGAGTATTGAGTGCATGTCACATTATATTACACAGTACATTTATCTCACCTACTAGGGAAATACTTAACAAAATTTAAGATTCCATCCCTTAGTGAGCAATTCATGTAAACTTATTTCTTTTAATGGGATTTTCTCTTTGTTGACTCTACAAAATGCAAGTGCTCTCTCAGTCATTGGTCTTATTCATTGTCCGCATCCTATTCACCATTAAATTCTATTATCCTGCCTTTGAATATTTATTATCCAGTCTCCTACTAGCCATCTTCACTGCCACTGCCTTAGCTAAGACAGTTGTTTCTAATCTGCATTTCTACAGTGTTCCAGGCATTGTACAAAGCCCTGGAGATAGAAACAAATGGTTAAAGCTGTTGTTCCTGCCCTCAAGAAGATCACCATAGAATTCAAATTTTAAGGTCTCCACCTTGTATAAAAGCCTATACTCTTAAAATCAGTCTCTCATGTCAAGAGGAATGAGTCTATAATTATGTTTGTACTATGTATAATCCTGCTGCTCTGGGCAAGGAAGAAAGGCTCAGAGCTGGAGTCTTAACCTCACTGGGAACCAAACCCTCAGTCTCAGGAACCCAGATATAGGACAGAGTGATTTCTTACAAGGTCTGTTGGAACATGGACCAAGGCAACTCTTTTATACCAGGTATAAACACAGAATATCTGATACATCAGTTTGCAGAAGATATCTTAGTAAAGCACAGTCAAGCAAAGAGAAGCAAGCCTATGGACCTAGAGGTAGATTTGTCTTGATTAGTGGAGTCCCATCCCTGGTCCCAGTCCTTAAGAGACCCAGAGGACTCTCAGTCTCTGTTTTCAATTTTGAAAAATTTTACCTTTTATTCCCTTTCCCACGAAATTTTCCCTTTTGTTACACAAGTTTGAGACTTTTATTTTTCCTTTCTTGTTATTTAGAACTTACTAGACCTTATAACCAAGGATATAGCAGTCTTTTGGAGAAGGAAAGATGAACATGTTTCAAGTTGAAGGAAAGGCAAATATGTAAAACAATAAGTCATAGTTTATGTGGTAACTTCCATAGAATAAATATTAAAAAGGTGTAAAAAAGACTATTTTACACATAAAAGTAAAATATACAAAAAGATAATTCCAAAGCAAAAAATACTATTTCTTCAGTTAATAAATAACAAGCAACTACTGTAAGTTTAGGGGTTGTAACTAAAGGGAAAATTTCATTTAAATGTAATTCATTTCAAGTCTAGAAATTTTATCTAAGGGGTTGTGTAGACTACACACATATGTGGATATTTTGTAGCTGCATTGCCTGTGTGGATTCTCATACTGTATATTAGGTTCTTAAGTCAAGTGGAAATATAAAGAGGGTAGGTTTATCTACTGGAGTTTCCCAGTTGGTGCAATGGTAAAGTGGAGAGGGCAATGGCAACCCGCTCCAGTTCTCTTGCCTGGAAAATCCCATGGACAGAGGAGCCTAGTAGGCTGCAGTCCATGGGGTCACAAAGGGTCGGACCTGACTGAGCGACTTCATTTTCACTTTTACTTTTCATTTTTCTTCATTGGAGAAGGAAATGGCAACCCACTCCAGTGTTCTTGCCTGGAGAATCCCAGGGATGGGGAAGCCTATAGGCTGCTGTCTATGGGGTTGCACAGAGTCAGACATGACTGAAGCAACTTAGCAGAAGCAGCAGCAATGGTGAAGAATCTGCCTGCCAGTGTAGGAGATGCAAGAGATGCAGGTTGATCCCTGAGTCCAGAAGATCGCCTAGAGTAGGAAAGGACAATGTGATCTTGCCTGGGAAATTCCACAGGCAGAGGAGACTGGCAGGTTACAGTCCATGGGAGTCTCAAGGCATCAGACACGACTGAGCAGCTGAGCACATACACACAGATTTATCTATTAACTCATCACAGGGCTTGAAAATATTTTTTTTTTCCTCTCCTCATCTTCTGACCAGTTGATTTCATCATAAAGAAAATGGCTAGAAGCTGTTTCTTCCCTGTGCAAGTCTGTATCCTGGACTTTATCACTCTCTTCTTTATCTATTATTTAACCTCGAAGTGAAGTGAAGTCGTTCAGTCATGTCCGACTCTTGGTGACCTCATGGACTATAGCCCACCAGGCTGCTCCATTCATGGAATTTTCTAGGCAAGAGTACTGGAGGGGGTTGTCATTTTCTTCTTCAGGGGATCTTCCCGACCCAGGGATCAAACCTCGGTCTCCGGCACTGCAGGTAACACTTTATCTTCTGAGCCACCAGGGAATCCCTAATCACAGGTATTTAACCTTACCTGTGTATTTTATACCAAAATGTAATCAACTTAAAATTTGAAATGCTTCACATATTTTCATCATTTTCATCTTCTTAGGATCTAATTCCTATTCTGGCATATAATAGGTGTTCAATAGTTGTTTGTTGCAAAATGAATAAATACTTTACATGAGGGATGAGCAAAATATGGTGTTCAGGTCAAATTCTACATACCATCTGCTTGTGTAATAAAGTTTTGCTGTTGCACAGTTATGGTCACTGATGTGTGTATTGTCTGTGGTTCCTTTATTGCTACTACAGCAGAGTTGAGTAACTGAGACAGAGACCATGTATTTTGCAATGCCTGGAAATTTTGACTATTTGGTCTTTTATAGAAAAAATGTGCTAACTTCTAAGTTATTGTTTCCATATAAATATTCCAGCACTTTTTGGTAGTTGAAAGATTTCCTAGGTTGATATGGACTCTATAAACTAAGATGATGTCCTTGTCATTTGCATTGGTTCATGGGTGAGCTTTCATAAACATTAAGTGAAATGGCAGAATTAGATTGGAAATTATAAAAATAATAAAGAATAAAATGCAATTGGAATATTACTATTTCTTAAGAACTATGTTCTTTAAATAATGTTAATAATTATAATAATTCATGTATTTACACTGCTGGCCAACATGATATCTCAAATATACTTTGCATAAAAAATTTGTGAAGTAATTTATTTATCAGTCCTTCAGTGATTGCCAATTCAGCTTCAAAAATACTATTCAAATTTAAAAATCATGGCTACATTAACTTAGTTTAGTGTAAATCAATATCTTTTACACTGGATCTTTACTAGTTTTTACCAGTTCACTCAGTTCAGTAGCTCAGTCGTTTCCGACTCTTTGCGACCCCATGAATCGCAGCACGCCAGGCCTCCCAGTCTATCACCAACTTCCAGAGTTCACTCAGACTCATGTCCATTGAGTCGGTGATGCCATCCAGCCATCTCATCCTCTGCCATCCCCTTCTCCTCCTGCCCCCAATCCCTCCCAGCATCAGAGTCTTTTCCAATGACTCAACATTTCGCATGAGGTGGCCAAAGTACTGGAGTTTTCCAAAGAAATCCCAGGGCTGATCTCCTTCAGAATGGACTGGTTAGATCTCCTTGCAATCCAAGGGACACTCAAGAGTCTTCTCCAACGCCACAGTTCAAAAGCATCAATTCTTCGGCGCTCAGCCTTCTTCACAGTCCAACTCTCACATCCATACATGACTACAGGAAAAACCATATCCTTGACTAGACGGACCTTTGTTGGCAAAGTAATGTCTCCACTTTTCAATATGCTATCTAGGTTGGTCATAACTTTCCTTCCAAGGAGTAAGCGTCTTATAATTTCATGGCTGATTTTGGAGCCAAAAAAATAAAGTCTGACACTGTTTCCCCTGTTTCCCCATCTATTTCCCATGAAGTGATGGGACGAGATGCCATGATCTTCGTTTTCTGAATGTTGAGCTTTAAGCCAACTTTTTCTCTCTCCTCTTTCACTTTCATCAAGAGGCTTTTTAGTTCCTCTTCACTTTCTGCCATAAGGGTGGTGTCATCTACATGTCTGAGGTTATAGAGATTTCTCCCAGCAATCTTGATTCCAGCTTGTGCTTCTTCCAGCCCAGCCTTTCTCATGATGTACTCTGTGTATAAGTTAAATAAGCAGGGTGACAATATACAGCCTTGACGTACTCCTTTTCCTATTTGGAACCAGTCTGTTGTTCCATGTCCAGTTGTAACTTTTGCTTCCTGACCTGCATACAGGTTTCTCAAGAGGCAGGTCAGGTGGTCTGGCATTCCCATTTCTTTCAGAATTTCCCGCAGTTTATTGTGATCCACACAGTCAAAGGTTTTGGCATAGTCAATAAAGCAGAAATAGATGTTTTTCTGGAATTCTCCTGCTTTTTTGATGATCCAGAGGATGTTGGCAATTTGTCTCTTGTTCCTCTGCCTTGTCTAAAACCAACTTGAACATCTGGAAATTCATGGTTCATGTATTGCTGAAGCCTAGCTTGAAGAATTTTGAGCATTACTTTACTAGCGTGTGAGATGAGTGCATTGTGTAGTAGTTTGAGCATTCTGTGGCATTGCCTTTCTTTGAGATTGGAATGAAAACTGACCTGTTCCATTCCTATGGCCGCTGCTGAGCTTTCGAAATTTGTGGGCATATTGAGTGCAGCACTTTCACAGCATCATCTTTCAGGATTTGGAATAGCTCCACTGGAATTCCATCACCTCCACTAGCTTTGTTAGTAGTGATGCTTTCTAAGGCCCACTTGACTTCACATTCCAGGATGTCTGGCTCTAGGTGAGTGAGCACACCATCATGATTATCTGGGCCATGAAGATCTTTTTTGTACAGTTCTTCTGTGTATTCTTGCCACCTCTTCTTAATATCTTCTGCTTCTGTTAGGTCCATACCATTTCTGTCCTTTATCGAGCCCATCTTTGCATGAAATGTTCCCTTTGTATCTCTAATTTTCTTGAAGAGATCTCTAGTCTTTCCCATTCTGTTGTTTTCCTCTATGTCTTTGCATTGATCGCTGAGAAAGACTTTCTTATTTCTTCTTGGTATTCTTTGGAACTCCGCATCCAGATGCTTATATCTTTCCTTTTCTCTTCTCTTCTTTTCACAGCTATTTGTAAGGCCTCCTCAGAGAGCCATTTTGCTTTTCTGCATTTCTTTTCCATGTGGATGGTCTTGATCCCTGTCTCCTATACAATGTCACGGACCTTAGTCCATAGTTCATCAAGCACTCTATCAGATCTAGGCCCTTAAATCTATTTCTCACTTCCACTGTATAAGCATAAGGGATTTGACTTAGGTCATACCTGAATGGTCTAGTGGTTTTACCTACTTTCTTCAATTTAAGCCTGAATTTGGCAATAAGGAGTTCATGATCTGAGCCACAGTCAGCTCCCAATCTTGTTTTTGCTGACTGTATAGAGCTTCTCCATCTTTGGCTGCAAAGAATATAATCAATTTGATTTCGGTGTTGACCATCTGGTGATGTCCATGTATAGAGTCTTCTCTTGTGTTGTTGGAAGAGGGTGTTTGCTATGACCAGTGCATTTTCTTGGCAAAACTCTATTAGTCTTTGCCCTGCTTCATTCCGTATTCCAAGGCCAAATTTTCCTGTTACTCCAGGTGTTTCTTGACTTCCTACTTTTGCATTCCAGACCCCTATAATGAAAAGGACATCTTTTTGGGGTGTTAGTTCCAAAAGGTCTTGTAGGTCTTCATAGAACCATTCAACTTCAGCTTCTTCAACGTTACTTGGTTGGGGCATAGACTTGGATTACTGTGATATTGAATGGTTTGCCTTGGAAACGAACAGAGATCATTCTGTCGTTTTTAAGATTGCATCCAAGTACTGCATTTCAGACTCTTTTGTTGACCATGATGGCTACTGCATTTTTTCTGAGGGATTCCTGCCCGCAGTAGTAGATATAATGGTCATCTGAGTTAAATTCACCCATTTCAGTCCATTTCAGTTCGCTGACTCCTAGAATGTCAACATTCACTCTTGCCATCTCTTGTTTGACCACTTCCAATTTGCCTTGATTCATGGACCTGACATTCCAGGTTCCCATGCAATATTGCTCTTTACAATATCAGACCTTGCGTCTATCACCAGTCACATCCACAGCTGGGTATTGTTTTTGCTTTGGCTCCATCCCTTCATTCTTTCTGGAGTTATTTCTCCACTGATCTCCAGTAGCATATTGGGCACCTACTGACCTGGGGAGTTCCTCTTTCAGTATCCTATCATTTTGCCTTTTCATAGTGTTCATGGGGTTCTCAATGCAAGAAGACAGAAGTGGTTTGCCATTCTCTTCTCCAGTGGACCAATTCTGTCAGACCTCTCCACCATGACCCGCCTATCTTTGGTGGCCCCACGGGCATGGCTTAATTTCATTGAGTTAGACAAGGCGTGGTCCTAGTGTGATTAGATTGACTAGTTTTCTGTGAGTATGGTTTCAGTGTGTCTGCCCTCTGATGCCCTCTTGCAACACCTTCGAATTACTTGAGTTTCTCTTACTTTGGGCATAGGGTATCTCTTCATGGCTGCTCCAGCAAAGCACAGGCTTTACCAGTAACATTTAAAATGCCTAGGAAACTTCTTCCCATATTTGGCTACTCAAAAAGTATTCATCCATTATGGTAAGAATACAACACTACTGTTTTTAACGAGCACTCTGTATGGTTCCTTGAGCAGTCTTGTCTCTTGTTGTCTTGTTAGTAAGGTTGAGAACACCTGAAAAGAAATTCAAAGGGAAAAGATTAGACTTCATTCTTTATATAAGTTTTGACCTCATAAAGAATAAAAGCAATACAAGTGTAAAGTATTTTTCAATATTCGGTAAAAGAATTCTGGAATTAAAATATTTCTGGTTCATTTTTGAATGTTTGTATATTTTTCAAAAAAAGTATTTTCATTTTAAGCATCTTGGATGGTCTACAGCAAAGTCTTTCAAACAGTGCCCTTTGGAGCCCAAGGATTTCTTAGGGAAGCCTCAGCGTGTGACGTTTTGTTAGAAATGAGAAGACCATCTGACAGGGTTTCCACCACTTTCTCCAACTTAAACCAGAGAACTCTGCATTAAAGTCCCAGATACTGAGATGCTGTATATAATTTTCTTTGGAAAAATATTTTACATGCTAAAACAAAATATTGTCATTTAAAGTTCTGGGATTTGTTAACTATTTATCCCTCAGCATTGAAAGATTTATGTTGTGATAAGCTAGTTGGCCACACAGCTATAAACTCTGACAAATGTCAACATGCTCCTTTTAGAACCACATACATAAAAACATTCTTCACATAATGTTTTCAACTTGTTGTCTCCATGTAAGTATCCCAATTATTGTTGCTGTCCTTCAGTCGCTAAGTCATGTCAGACTCTTTTGCAATCCCAAGGACTGCAGAGCACCAGGCTTTTCTGTCCATGGCATTTCCCAAGCAAGAATAATGGAGTGGATTTTCATTTCTTTCTACAGGAGATCTCTTGACCCAGGGATTGAACCTAGGTCTCCTGCATTGGCAGGCAGATTCTTTACCATTATTGTAGCTACCAGAGAAGCCTGATCTAATTACGCTTTTTAATTAAAAGTAGATTTTCTAGGTATAGTCTGTAAACTAAGTTTATATTGTCTCTCATCCCACCACAAATAATAATAAATTAAACATATACACACTAAACACACACAACAGTCCTAAACAATATAACAATAATAATAATAATAAAACCTCTTAAACAAGCTAGGTAATAATAACAGAAGTATCAGAAATGAGAAATTTTGAGATATACCTGGAAAATTGATAACAGAAGAGATTAAGGAATGAAGCCTTAAACTAGTTTCCCATTGGAAAATTTTGGTGGTAAACAGGGAACGGCAGCGAGAGTACTTATATATGTGCTTCATGTACCCAGAAGTACCAGAGAGACAGGAAAAAGGGAAGAATTGAAACAGAAGGCAGATGATTAGCTGAAAGGCAAGAGAAGATGCAAATAAGTGATCACCATATCTCCAGAACTCATACCATACACTTGGATCCAACTTGTCCAACTAACTAGCACGACATTCTACCTCCAGGCAGGTACAGGGGGTGTGTATATAAGCTTAAGTCAGAGAGATAGGGCAGTTCTCCTTATACTTGGTAACACCTAGGAGAGAGAGATTGAGCTCTAGCAACCAGGGTACCAAGCCAGATCCTAAGCAAACACTTTCAGATATGTGCTCATTCTCATTAAAATAGGATGGAATAGAAGATTCCATCTCATACTCATCAAATTGGATGGAATACAGAGAATACATGTATATGGCACCTTCTTTAAATGGATGTGTAATTCCCTAAATTACTTTCTAAGACGAATAAGGACATAATCAAAAAAAGACACTCCAGTAAACGAGCAGGTGACATGACATCCTACGAAAATATTAACAGGGTAATCAGGAAAAGACTTTAAAATAAGTCTTAGATTCATCAAACAGCATTAGTATGATTTCACTAAAGATAAAATTATGGTTGTTTGATTAAAAAGATTTCAATATATTGGGCTGATTTACCAAATTTACAAAAAGAAATACAAATTAGCATTAGGAAGACTGGGTGGAGGAATTCTTCCTAAACAGAAAACAATAAAATGTAAATAAGAATAGCAAATATTAATTTAAAAAGTTTGGAGGTAAGATCCCAAAACTTGGGCAGATTTCTTTTAGGTAGTCTAGGACAAATGAGTTAATGGAGGAAAGATACACATTGATGCAAACTCAGTAAATTAGATTATCTACCATGTAATTGGTCTTCCCTCATAGTTCAGTTGTTAAAGAACCTGCCTGCATTGCAGGCGACCGGGGTTCAATTCCTGGGTCAGAAAGATCCCCTGGAGAAGGAAATGGCAGTCCACTCCAGTATTCTTGCCTGGAGAATCCCATGGACAGAGGAGACTGGCAGGCTATAGCCCATGGGGGCACAAGAGTCTGACACGACTTAGCAACTAAACTACCACCACTAACATGTAATTAGCAAGATTGTTTTTAATAAAAATTATCTGTGTGTTTAGATGAATTATAATGATATTTAGGGACATTAAGGATAAAAGGTCATTCTGAGAGCTTCTAAGAATAAAACAACAGACTCAATGAAACAGTAATTATAAAAAAATGAATACCTATTTGAAAGTGAAAGTCACTCACTCTTTGTGACATCATGGACTATAGCCTACTGGGCTCATCTGTCCATGGACTTCTTCAGGCCAGAATATTGGAGTGGGTAGCTGTTCTTTTCTCCAGGGGATCTTTCCAACCCAGGGATTGAATCTAGGTCTCCTGCATTGCAGGCTGATTCTTTACCAGATGAGCTACCAGGGATATATCTTAAATGATTGGAGAAGAAATCTAGTAGATAATGCTGCTAAAAACTTTTATTTTCTAAAGGAATTACGTTTTTATTATTGCTTTGGACTAAATTGTGCCTCTCCAAATTCTTGCTCAGTTGGTAAAGAATTCATCTGTAATTCAGGAGACCCAGCTTGGATTTCTGGGTTGGGAAGATACCATGGGGAAGGGAAAGGCTAGCCATTCCAGTGTTCTGGCCCAGAGAATTCCATGGACTGTATAATCCATGGTGTTGCAAAGAGTCAGGCATGACTGAACGACTTTCACTCCTCACTCACTCACTCAAATTCGTATGTTGAAGTCCTAACACCCAGTAATCACAATGTGACTTGTATTGGGAAATAGGGTTTTTAAAGAGATAATTAAGGCTAAATGAGGCCATTAGGGCAGATCCTTGGAGAATGCAATGGCACCCCTTTCCAGTACTCTTTCCTGGAAAATCCCATGGACGGAGGAGCCTGGTGGGCTGCAGTCCATGGGGTCGCGAAGTGTGGGAAACGACTGAGTGACTTCATTTTCACTTTTTACTTTCATGCATTGGAGAAGGAAATGGCAACCCACTCCAGTGTTCTTGCCTGGAGAATCTCAGGAACAGCAGAGTCTGATGGGCTGTCTATGGGGTCGCACAGAGTCAGACACGACTGAAGCGACTTAGCAGCCGCAGCAGTAGGGCAGATCCTAATCCAATATGACAGATGTCTATATAAAACATGAAGAGAGAAGACCATTGTGTGAGAAAACAGAGAAGGTGGCCATTTTCAAGGAAGAAGAGAAGCCTCAGAAAACAACAAACCTATCCATACCTTGATCTTAATTTTCCAGTCTCCAAACTAGGAGCAAATATATTTCTCTTGTTTATCTCACTCAAACTGTGGCATTTTGTTATGGCAGTCCTAGCATACCAATATTATAACTAATTTTAAAATAAAACTATAATAATTTCAAATAAAAATATATATTTGCTTAAAAAAGGCAACTTTAATAAGATCTAAAGGAATACAGAGCTAAATTACATAAAAATGAACAATTATGTGTCATGAAATAAAAATATAAAGAATAAATGAAAGTTGATGAATGAATATAAATGAATGTTGGAATGTTAGAATAAATCACTCAATTTTATACTACATTTAAGCAAAAAAGTATTAGTACTCTATGCAAAACTAAGAATTTTCTTTTTTCTACAACTAGAATGCCAAATCAACATTCAAAACTTTTCTTCTTTACCAGATAACGTATGCCAAAAGTAATTAATAATGAAAAATGGTGATCTATTTTAAATGGTATTTTATAATGAGAAATGATATTTAGTTTTATATATTAATTACTAGAAGTAACCTTGCATGAAAGTTATTTTCTTTATAAAATAGCCCTATTCATTTATTTGTATTTTATTCAGTTAACAATGAATTTAACACCAACCAGAGAAAATCATTAAGTTCACAATTCTTTGCAGATATAGTTTATTTTGGGATAGTTTCAAATCTCAAACTGGGAGAATCATATACATCAAAATTCCAGATTCCAAATTCTTAACCAGATGTAAGGTTAAAACAAATAATAAAAGAAAACACAAACCATATGAGCAAAATGAAAGCACATAAACCAAGACATGGTCAAATAAAAATATCTGTGTAAGAAGAGACTCCAACTCATCCCTAGAAAGCATTTACCTTTTTAATATAAATTTATTGATTTTTTTAATTGAAGGCTAAATGGTCTTCTCTATTTGAGTTTTATATAGACATCTGTCATATTGGATTAGGATCTGCCCTAATGCCCTCATTTAGCCTTCACAGAATTTTGAAGGCTCAACATGAATCAACCATAGGTATACATATATCCCCTCCCTTTTGAACTCCCCTCCCATCTCCATCCCCATACCACCCCTCTATGTTGATACAGAGCCCTCTGAGTTTCCTGAGCAATAGAGCAAATTCGCATTGGCTATTTATTTTAAATATGGTAATGTAAGTTTCCATGTTACTCATTCCATACATCTCACCCTCTCTTCTCCTCTCCCCACGTCCATAAGTATATTCTCTATGTCTGTTTCTCCACTATTGCTCTGTAAATGATTTTTTCAATACCATTTTTCTAGATTCCTTATATATGTGTTAGAATACAATATATACCTTTCTCTTTCTGACTTACTTCACTCTGTATAATAGGATCTAGGTTCATCCACCTCATTAGAACTGACTCAAATGTGTTCCTTTTTATGGCTGACTAATTTTAAATCCTGAAAGATGATGCTGTGAATGTGCTGCACTCAATAAGCCAGCAAATATGGGAAACTCAGCAGTGCCCACAGGACTGGGAAAGGTCAGTTTTCATTCCAATCCCTAAGAAAGGAAATGCCAAAGAATGCTCAAACTACCACACAATTGCACTCATCTCACACGCTAGTAAAGTAATGCTCAAAATTCTCCAAGCCAGGCTTCAGCAATATGTGAATCATGAACTTCCAGATGTTCAAGCTGGTTTTAGACAAGGCAGAGGAACCAGAGATCAAATTGCCAACATCCGCTGGATCATGGAAAAAGCAAGAGAGTTCCAGAAAAACATCTATTTCTGCTTTATTGACTATGCCAAAGCCTTTGACTGTGTGGATCACAATAAACTGTGAAAAATTCTGAAAGGGATGGAAATACCAGACCACCTGACCTGAGAAACCTATATGCAGATCAGGAAGCAACAGTTAAAACTGGATATGGAACAACAGACTGATTCCAAATAGGAAAAGGAGTATGTCAAGGTTGTATATTGTCACCCTGCTTATTTAACTTCTATGCAGAGTACATCATGAGAAGCGCTGGGCTGGAGGAAGCACTGGGCTGGAAGAAGCACAAGCTGGAATCAAGATTGCCAGGAGAAATATCAATAACCTCAGATATGTAGATGACACCACCCTTATGGCAGAAAGTGAAGAGGAACTCAAAAGCCTCTTGATGAAAGTGAAAGAGGAGAGAGAAAAAGTTGGCTTAAAGCTCAACATTCAGAAAACGAAGATCATGGCATCCATGTCTGCTAGTGTTTGTCTTATGTGCTGAGGTGCTCCTATGTTGGGTGCATAGATATTTACAATTGTTACCTCTTCCTCTTGGATTGTTCCCTTGATCATCATGTGGCTTCCTTCCTTATCTCTTGTAATCTTTATTTTAAGGTCTATCTTGTCTGATATGAGGATTGTTACTCCAGCTTTCTTTTGCTTCCCATTTGCATGGACTATATTTTTCCATCTCTCACTTTCAGTCTGTATGTGTCTTTAGGTCTGAAATGGGTTTCTTCTAGACAGCATATATATGGGTCTGATTTTTGTATCCATTCAGCCAGTCTGTGTCTTTTGTTTGGAGCATTTAATCCATTTACATTTAAAGTAATTATTGATATATGTGTTCCTATTGCCATTTTCTTAATTGTTTGGGATTGATTTGTAGATCTTTTTCTTCTCCTGTATTTCTTGACTGTATAAGTCCCTTTAACGTTTGTTGGAAAGCTGGTTTGGTGGTATCGATTCTCTTAACTTTGCTTTTCTGAAAAGCTTCTTATTCCTCCATCAATTTTGAATGAGATCCTTGCTGGCTACAGTGATCTTGGTTGTAGATTTTTTCCCCGTTCAGTACTTTAAATATACCCTGCCATTCTCTTCTGGCCTGCAGAGTTTCTGCTGAAAGATCAGCTGTTAAACGTATGAGGTTTCCCTTGTATGTTACCTGTTGCTTTTCCCTTGCTGCTTTTAATATTCTTTCTTGGGGTTTAGTCCTTGTTAGTTTGATTAGTATGTGTCTTGGTGTGTTTCTCCTTGGGTTTATCCTCTGTGGGACTCTGGTCCTCTTGGACTTGATTGACTATTTCCTTTTCCACGTTGGGGACACTTTCAACCATAATCTCTTCAAAAATTTTCCCATACCCTTTCTTTTTCCCTTCTTCTTCTGGGACTCCTATAATTCAAAGGTTGGTGTGTTTGATATTGTCCCAGAGGTCTCTGAGACTGTCCTCAGTTCTTTTCATTCTGTTTACTTTAGTCTGCTCTTCAGAAGTTATTTCCACCATTCTATCTTCCAGCTCACTGAGTCGTTCTTTTGCTTCAGATATTGTGCTATTGATTCCTTCCAGAGTATTTTTAATTTCAGTAATTGTGTTGTTTGTCTCTGTATGGTTATTCTTTAATTCTTCTTTGTTAATTGTTAATTGATTCTTGCATTTTCTCCATTCTGTTTTCAAAGTTTTTGATCATCTTTACTAGCAGTATTCTGAATTCTTTTCCAAGTAGTTTGCCTTTTTGTTCTTCATTTATTCAGACTTCTGTGTTTATGATTTGTTCCTTCATTTGTGTAGTATTTGTC
Organism: Bos taurus; assembly: GCF_002263795.3. NCBI lineage: Eukaryota > Metazoa > Chordata > Mammalia > Artiodactyla > Bovidae > Bos > Bos taurus. The sequence continues at coordinate 11,093,742 of NC_037355.1, read as the reverse complement.
TGCCTTTTCATTAAGTTGTTTTTTTAACTTATTGTGTTTGAGGTCTCCTTTTCCCAGGCATTGAGGCTGAATTCTTTCCTCCTTTTGGTTTCTGCCCTCCTAAGTTTGGTCCAGTGGTTTGTGTAAGCTTCATATAGGGTGAGATTTGTTGTGAGGGTTTTTTTTTTTTTTTTTCTGTTTGTTTGTTTTTCTTCTGATGGGCAAGGCTGAGTGAGGTGTTAATCCTGTCTGCTGATGGTTGGGTTTGTATTTTTGTTTTGTTTGTTGTTTAGACGAGGCGTCCTGCACAGTGTGCTACTGGTGGGTGAGTGATGCCAGGTCTTGTGTTCAAGTGGTTTCTTTTGTGTGAGTTCTCTCTACTTGATACTCCCTAGGGTTAGTTCTCTGGTACCCTAGGGTGTTGGAGTCAGTGCTCCCACTCCTAAGTCAGGGCTTGATCTTAATTTTTGTGTGATTCTATATACTGTTTTCTGCTGGCCAGGTATTTCTGTCTGCTGTCAGCTGGTGTTTGCATGCACTTCTGTGTCTGAAGGCATATTCCAGATGTATACATGGAGAGAAATGCACTCCACATCCACCTACTAGTCTGCCATCTTCCCTACTACCAATAAAGCATTTACCTTTATAAATTTAAGTCTAAACAGTAGCTTTAACTTTCCCAAAATATGTCATTGTTTCACTATTAATTGAATTATCTTTTGTATTAGTTGTTCAGATTAAATAGAGCATTTGATTCAGTATATTTAACAAGAAACAATTTTTTTGTAATTATATATTGTTATATAAAATTTATTTTTTCTTAATACTGTTTTCTCTCAATTCCTCTCACTATTTTACACAAAACAGCCTTTATTATCATTTTCTATGACATATGATAAAACTTGTAATGTGTTTGTATTTTTCCATGTGTATAGAAAAAAATGAGCATTAGCTAGGTACCTTTGTATATATAGCAATTTATAATAGTGAACATGTTAAAGTATATTTATTATGCAAGTTATTTTTCCTTCTTTCCTTTTCTGTTTCATATACTAATATAGCAAATATCCATATAGCAAAATAAAAATCTCTTATATATAATATTAAATAGACATTTATATATATATCATATTGCACATGTTTTATGTACAATGTGATTAAACATGATATGGTAAAAATGATATGCAGATTATATATCATAAAATATCAATGTAAATGATAATATTTGATACTTGCAGATATTATTAAGACTAAATGAACCTTTAGTTGGTTAACTGTTCTGAGAAGGAGTTTGGAGAATTTAAGATAAAAAATTTTAAATGAATCCTGTGTCTTCAGATTTTACAATTGTTTGTTTATGGCATTGCACGATCATAAATTGAATAGATGTAGATTTGAGAGAAGATGGTCATGCTGCTGCCACACTCAAAATTGGGTAATGCTTGACTCCCTGATACTGGGAAAGATTGAGGTCAGGAGGAGAAGTGGGTGACAGGATGAGACAGTTGGACAGCATCACCAACTCAGTGGACATGAGTTTGAGTAAACTATGGGAGATAGTAAAGGACAGGGAAGCCTGGTGTGCTATTGTCCACGGGATTGCAAAGAGTTGGATAGGACTTAATGACTGAACAACAACCGCAGCAACCCTAGAAACATGCCATAATTAAAAAAAAAAAATCTTCAAGAGATTCTCCAGAACATACAGCTCCCTGTTATACATGCATGCACACATGCACACACAATAGTCACTCACACTTCAATTAGCAAAACAAAAAGAAATCATTCTGTAGTGGGGGAAAAAAACAAGAATTAAAAGCAGAGCAACGAGATTGAATGTGTCCTTAGGAAGATTAAATTTATTTATTTTCCCAAAGGGATAAGTATTTTCTATCTTGTTTTGGTTGAGAGTCTCAGAAAGAAGATAATAATTAAAATGATAATTTTATGTTTTTTTTTTCCACTTCCCCTTTATATCCTGGCATCCAATATTTTAAAATTCTTCTTTAAATCTATTTGTATTTATGGTTTTCTATTAAAATATAATATATTATTTCAACTATATGACAATAAATGAATATGTATATATATGCAGTATAAAATTTTATTTGCCAGATCTTAAGATTTAAAGTGACTCTATGATGTATATATCATGTCCCACAGAAGTTTACAAAAATGTCTATTCTCCTCTCACAAGAAGAATGGAGACACCTTCCCAGTAAAAACTTTAGAGTAAATGGGTTTACTTTCCCCAAAAGTCATTTAAAGTTTGGCAAAAGAATGCTTTCTAATTATCATTTCAATGGTTTTTGTTTGAAACAAAGCAGTTCATAGCAGCTTTCATATTGAAAGCTTTAGGAATTCCTAATTTATATACAGACAGCTGAGACAAGTTTGTCATACCAGAACAGTCTCAGTGGAGTTTGTGAGTCACAGGGCTGTCACTTCTGCTTTACTAAATTTCTAAGTGCTATACCAGGTTACAGAAAAACTGTCATGTGAAAGAGGTGCACTCTCTGAGTCAGGGGAAATAATAAAATACTTTCACTCCAAACACTTCTTTATCTCTAGCTCATCTTTAAATAGCCAGCACCTAGTGCTGGAAACCAATAAGAGATCAATAAATGAACTGAACTGTATGTGATTGGACTGAGATAACTTATTTGAAAGCCATGAAAAACCATAGTTCACTGCACACAGAGACTGTAAAACTTTTTGCTGCACGTGGTTTAAGTTGCTAAGGGGAAGTTACATTTAGTACTGCCTTACCTTACATAAGGCAGTATGGATGGCCCTGGAGTAAGAGTGACCTGGTTTTGAATCCCACTTCCACCATTCTTATGATCATTGGTAAATAATTTAAATTCTCTGAGCCTCACTTTTCTCACATCAGTGAGAGGAGGAAAAGAAGATGTTTTTCCATTGATATCATTCAGGGATGAGATCTTATTCCTAGAATCTTTGCTTATAAAAGCTGTTCTTCTTGCCAAATCTTTGGAGAAATGAAGGGACTTGATTGACACTTAGCCTCAAAATTGTTAAAACATAATTACTATGGTAGAGGCTGCAAAATCTGTCACTTTGACAATGCAAAAGTTGCTTCTGAATATAATTTTAGGACAGAGTATCACTATCACTGTATTCTTTGTGGAGCAATTATTCCTAAGTTCAGAATTGGGGACCCAGAAAATTACAGGAATATGCAAATATTCATCTTAACCTAATAATGGAATAAAGGTTACAAAAATGAAATTTTTAAACGAATATATATTTCTAAGTTAGCTTGAAATTTGGGAAATATACCAATATGAATTTATTGTTCTTATAGATTACCTGGTAGGATTACATTGTGAAAGCTTGTAAGAGATGAAATTTAACACTAGAATAGAAAATAGAGATTGTGAATGCAATTCATGAGAGTAGGATTATACTCATAGCAGAATAAGAGTCTTCCTGAGTTGTGCACATGCACACACACACACACACACAGCCCCTACATGGAGGGAGGACTTTCAATTCAGAAGCAGTAAATTATGGCTGGGCATTGTGGGCTCCAAGATCAAATCTTTACCTAGTTCTAAATTTATCTGGATTCCTATGCAATTCAAAGACCATCAGATACTAAAGAGGAGTAAGCATCAAAATAAGGGCCTTCAATCATATTCTGCCTTCCATTGTCTATCTAAAACTTCTAAGAATTTCATACAACAAATTAGCATCCAATTATCCTTGCTGACCTTCCTAGATTCTTTCCTTCAATTCCAAGATAACCATTTTTTCTGCCTATACAAGGTGTCTGTATATCTTCAAAAGAAGAATGAGGTTGCTCAGTCAGAGGCACAGTGTTTTTTCCTTAGCATTCAGCCTCTTAGAATTTTACTCAAAGTAAAACAGACATTGTTTTACATAACTGTTAATTGTCCATACTCCCCAAAATAAAAAAAATTAACTGATCAAAAATTAATATAAAATTAATCAAAGTTTTTAAAAACATAGGTAAGGTTTTCTTCATGTCTGCACTGTAAACTCATGTTCTGTGCCATGCTAAGTTCACTTCAGTCATGCCCTACACATTGCTACCCCATGGACCATAGACTTTCAGTCTCTGTTCACGAGATTCTGCAGACAAGAATACTGGAGTGGGTTGCCATGCCCTCCTCCAGGGAATCTTCCTGACCCAGGGATCAAACCCATGTCTCCTGCTGCTCCTGCATTGCAGGTAGATTCTTTACCACTGAGTCACCAGGTAGCCCATAAACTCATGTGGTACTCATGAAAACTCTTCTGGAATGTAATATTACTATCTCAAAATTATCCAGCTTCTCATACCTCATATATTATGTAGGAAGATTTTGAACCAACATTTGTGAAATCCTTTCAATCTTATATGTTATATGCATTCATCCATCAACCATTTTTTAGTGTTTATGGTTCATTTCATTTGGTGAAAATTGGGAAAGGATTTGGACACATAAATGATTTCACTTTTAGCAGAGCAACCACAAGATAGCTTAAGATAGATGAGTAGTGGATCAATATATTTGTCTTTCCCTGTCTGACTTACTTCACTTAGTTTGACAATCTCTAGGTCCATCCATGTTGTGGGAAATGGCATTATTTCATTCCTTTTTTATGGCTGAGTAATACACTATTTTACACACACACACACACACACACACATATGAATAACATCTTTATACATTCATCTGTCAATGAACATTTAGGTTCCATGTCTTGGCTATTATAAACACTGCTTCATTAAACATTGAGATTTATGTATCTTTTCGAATTATGGTTTTCTTCAGATATATGCCCCAAAGTGGGATTGCAGGATCATATGGTAGCTCTATGTTTTTGTTCTTTAAGGAACCTTTATAATATTCTCCATAGTGGCTGTATCAATTTACATTCCTATCAAAAACGTAAGAGGGGCCCTTTTTCTCCAATCCTCTCCAGCACTTTTTTTTTTTTTTTTTGTAGAATGTTTGATGATGGCTATTCTGACTGGTGTGAGGTGATACATCATTGTAGTTTTGATTTGTATGTCTCTATTAATTAGTGATATTGAACATCTGTTCATGTGCTTTTTGGCTGTCTGTATGTTTTTGGATAAATGTCTGTTTAGATTTTCTCCAGTGGCTTCTTAGGCCACCTGATTTGTGGCCTAAGAAAATAAATTGATATCTCTAACATTCATATGTTACTATAAACAAAAATATTACTTTATTAAATGTTTAAGATATTCAAGAACATTATAGAAGCCACACTATATTTTTTCCATTTTCCAACTCCCATCAAAATGCTTACTGTTCTCCAGTTAGCTGTCCCTCAGTAGAAATAGGACTCAGCTTGGAGTGATGTTCACCTCCTGTGAACTGTGAACTGGCACCTGTTGATCTCATTTTTAGTTGTTTCACTTATTCCCAGTGGAAAAAAAATTTACAATCAGCCTGGAACTCAAAAGAAAATAATTATATAATAAGTGATTTCAGAAATAAAAACTTAACATTTAATTTATAATAGATATGTAAGATACACACCTATTAGAATGACTAAAATTTAAAAATATAAAATGTGTTATGATGTCTAAAATGATTATAAGAAGCAAATTATGGTAGAGCAAGATGGTGGAGGAGTAGGTGGATGTGACATACATCTCTCTCCATGGATACATCAGGAATATACCTTCAGACACAGAAGTGCATGCAGAACACCAGCTGAGAGCAGAACACCAGCTGAGAGCGGGCAGGAGTATCTGACCAGTGGAAAAGAACATATAGAACCATGTAAAACTCGGTAGGATGAAGTAACTAAGGGGGAAAACAGGAGTGTTAGTAGGACTGGACCTGCCCTTGGTGGGTAGAGGAACTGAAGCAGGGTCTGATCCCCACATCAGGGCAATTGTTTGAATCAGAGGAGAAACATTTAAGACTGAGAGTAAAACAATTGATCTGTGGCAGCCTAAATTGAATGAGAATCAGACAGTCCTTGGAGCACTCATACATGGCCCGGACAAGTATGCAGGTCCCCTGGAAGGCGCAGCAGCTGGGAGCTGGAGTTTAGGGATTGTGGAGCAATCCCAGGGTGAGGGCTGCTTTTGACTGCTGAGAGATGAGTCAAGGGGATGTGAGGGAGGAGATTATGGTGGGATGCCTGTGGAGGAAAGCTGGGCAGCCATGGAAGCAAGGCAATACTGCTGAGTCATGTGTAGGGGGTGGAGCCAATACCATACCTCCCTCTCCCCACACGCCAGCATGGGTGCTGAGCAATAGAGAGGCTGGCCCATCAAATGCCTGACGTACTGAACTACAGAGCAGGATCCCACCGAGGGTGCTCCTTTAAGTGCCTTACCAATCTACAGAGTAGGACCCCAGCCAGGGGGGGCCCTCTATGTGCCTTACATGCCAAACAACAGAGAAGGACCCTAGGCAAGGAGCCCTCTAAGTGCCTGAATGGGCGGAGCTACAAAGAAAGACTGGGCAAAGAGGCCTTCTGATTGCCAGCTACAAGAGGATTGAAAAAGACTCGGCTAGGGTCATAAATCATGGGGAAGAGGCAGTCCGTGTCCCTGCACACTTTGTGCCACCAGGATCCCTGCCAGCTAAGTAGCTGTGCCACCTTCACACTCAACTCTCACTGGGGCAGAGCTGCCATAGGCAAAAAAAAAAAAAAAATCTTGCATCTATGCATGCAGGGTTGCTATGGTCCTGTCCAACTCTTTGCAACCCTGTAGAATGTGGCCTGCCAGGCTTCTCTTTCAGGGGTTTTCTCCAGGCAAGAATACTGGAGTGTATTGGCCAATAATGGTTGCCATACCCTTCCAGAGCACTATATTTCCTGCTATCCTAGCCGTCATCTCGCCTGAGTACCTGGTGCTGCCAGAATCCCTGCAACCCAAGCAGCTGCACCACCTCCATACCTGGTCCTCACAGGGGCAAACCCAAGCCCTCCAGGGCAGACTCAGGAGCAAACTCCAGTGGACAACCCACATGCAGAGATGGAAATAAAACCACAATTGAAACCCAGGGGGAGTGTAGCTAAGGAAGAAGACCCAAAACTTTCCTACCAGCTGTACAAGCAGCAGATTCAATCCACATGATCTACTAGGCAGACTCTGTCTATTGAATATATAAAAGGGCATTGAGAGCTCCCACAAAAGAAAACACACTAGTTCTGATAGCTATGGGCATTGGAGACAAGAACACACAGGGATAAGACCAGATTAGAATCTGAGCTGCCACAAAACAGGTCTAGAGATCAGCAGTGTTGGAGGGCTTCCAAGGGAGATGAGGTGGACTATGACTTTCAGCAAGGGAAAGGACACTACAACAGTTACTCAAGAAAAACATTTATTATTCTTATGTTTTGACTTGTTCTGTAGATTCTTTTGGATTTTTTTTTTGTTTCCCTTTTTCCCCCTTTCTGTTTTGATGTTGATTTTATTGGCACTATGAAATCTATATAAGCATTTAAGCTCTATTTTTTTTTTTTTCTCAGTAACTTGTTTTCAAAAAAATTTTTTGTTAGAAACTTCTGCCTCTACATTGGGCTTTTGCAGTTCTGTGGATATTTCCTGTTTGTTTGTTTGTTTGTTTTTTTCCTTGTATTTTTTTTTAAACCTACTATTATTTTTCTACATTTACTCCTTTGTTTTCTTTTCCTACTGTTCTTTTCCTTTGCAGTTAAACTTTAATGTATATAAACCTTCATCTACCTCTATTTAACTTTACATAGCTCTTCACTTTCTTTCCTTTTCTTCCTTTCCTGTCAACATATTTGTTAGTTTTGCTTTCACTGCTTTATTCACCACGTGGCACCTGGCTTTAGTTTTGTTTTCTAGTTTGTGCTTTAGTTACTTTTGTTCTTAACTTGTAAATATAGTTTTTGATTTCCTTTGTTCACCAGGTCAATCTACTGTACTTTATTTTAGTTTTATTGTTTTGACTTGCATATTGGTGCATATGTACATATGTACATTCCATTATTATAATTATTGTCTGATTTGGTAACTGCCATTTATCTTGGTTTCATCTTTGGTTTCTCATTTTGGTTATTTGTTTTAATATCACTTGATGCCATAAAACACCATGTGTGGAATCTTCGTTATGAATAGAGATCAAGCTCTGAGACTCAGGAGTGGGAGCACTGACTCCAACACCTTAGGGTACCAGAGAACTAACCCTAGGGAGTATCAAATAGAGAGAACTCACACAAAAGAAACCACTTGAACACAAGACCTGGCATCACTCACCCACCAGTAGCACACTGTGCAGGACGCCTCGTCTAAACAACAAACAAAACAAAAATACAAACCCAATCATCAGCAGACACGATTAACACCTCACTCAGCCTTGCCCATCAGAGGAAAAACAAACAGAAGAAAAAAAAAAAACCCTCACCACAAATATCACCCTATATGAAGCTTACACAAACCACTGGACCAAACTTAGGAGGGCAGAAACCAAAAGGAGGAAAGAATTCAGCCTCGATGCCTGGGAAAAGGAGACCTCAAACACAATAAGTTAAAAAAAACAACTTAATGAAAAGGCAGACAAATACTACACAAATGAAGGAACAAATCATAAACACAGAAGTCTGAATAAATGAAGAACAAAAAGGCAAACTACTTGGAAAAGAATTCAGAATACTGCTAGTAAAGATGATCAAAAACTTTGAAAACAGAATGGAGAAAATGCAAGAATCAATTAACAATTAACAAAGAAGAATTAAAGAATAACCATACAGAGACAAACAACACAATTACTGAAATTAAAAATACTCTGGAAGGAATCAATAGCACAATATCTGAAGCAGAAGAACAACTCAGTGAGCTGGAAGATAAAATGGTGGAAATAACTTCTGAAGAGCAGACTAAAGTAAACAGAATGAAAAGAACTGAGGACAGTCTCAGAGACCTCTGGGACAATATCAAACACACCAACCTTTGAATTATAGGAGTCCCAGAAGAAGAAGGGAAAAAGAAAGAGTATGGGAAAATTTTTGAAGAGATTATGGTTGAAACTGTCCCCAACGTGGAAAAGGAAATAGTCAAGTCTAAGAGGACCAGAGTCCCATAGAGGATAAACCCAAGGAGAAACACACCAAGACACATACTAATCAAACTAACAAGGACTAAACCCCAAGAAAGAATATTAAAAGCAGCAAGGGAAAAGCAACAGGTAACATACAAGGGAAACCTCATACGTTTAACAGCTGATCTTTCAGCAGAAACTCTGCAGGCCAGAAGAGAATGGCAGGGTATATTTAAAGTACTGAACGGGAAAAAAATCTACAACCAAGATCACTGTAGCCAGCAAGGATCTCATTCAAAATTGATGGAGGAATAAGAAGCTTTCCAGAAAAGCAAAGCTAAGAGAATCGATACCACCAAACCAGCTTTCCAACAAACGTTAAAGGGACTTATACAGTCAAGAAATACAGGAGAAGAAAAAGATCTACAAATCAATCCCAAACAATTAAGAAAATGGCAATAGGAACACATATATCAATAATTACTTTAAATGTAAATGGATTAAATGCTCCAAACAAAAGACACAGACTGGCTGAATGGATACAAAAATCAGACCCATATATATGCTGTCTAGAAGAAACCCATTTCAGACCTAAAGACACATACAGACTGAAAGTGAGAGATGGAAAAATATAGTCCATGCAAATGGGAAGCAGAAGAAAGCTGGAGTAGCAATCCTCATATCAGACAAGATAGACCTTAAAATAAAGATTACAAGAGATAAGGAAGGAAGCCACATGATGATCAAGGGAACAATCCAAGAGGAAGAGGTAACAATTGTAAATATCTATGCACCCAACATAGGAGCATCTCAGTACATAAGACAAACACTAGCAGACATAAAAGGAGATATTGACAGTAACACAATAATAGCAGGAGAGTTTAGTACCCCTCCTTCTCATACCAATGCACAGATCATCAAGATGCAGGGTTAATAAAGGAACACAAGTCTTAAATGATACATTAGATGAGGTGGATCTCATTGATATCCTCAGGACATTCCATCCAAATGCAGAAGAATACACCTTCTTCTCAAGTGCACATGGAACATTCTCCAGGATAGGCCATATCTTGGGTCACAAATCAAGCCTCAATACATTTGAGAGAGTTGAAATTGTATCAGACATCTTTTTCAAACACAACATTATGGGACTGAATATCAATTATAAGAAGGGATGTGTAAAAAAAAAAAAACACAAACACGTGGAGATTAAACAATACCTTTTGAAATAACCAACAGGTTGCTGAAGAAATCAAAAGGGAAATCAAGAAATTTCTAGAAACAAATGACAATGAAAATATGATAACTCAGGACCTGTGGGATGTGACAGGGACAGTTCTTGGTGGGAGATTTATAGCAATGCAATCCTACCTCAAGAAACAAGATAAACATTGAACGGGCAGCTTGGCTTTGCATCTGGGAGAAGTGGAGAAAAGACAGCAGCAACAACAACAAAACCAAAATTAGTAGAGAGAGGGAGATCATGAGGATCAGAGCAGAGATAAATGAGAGATGAAAGAAACAATAGTAAGGATTAATGGAGCTAGAGACTGGTTCTTTGAGAGGATGGACAGAATTGACAGGCCTCTGGTCAGACTCATTGGGAAGAAGGGAGAGAGAAATCAAATCAACAGGATTGGAAATGAGGGAGGAAAGGTGGCAACAGACAATGCAGAAACGCAGAGGATTATGGGAGACTATTGTGAACAACTATATTGCAATAAAATGGATAACATGGAAGAAATGGACAGATTCCTAGAAAAGTTCAATCTTCCAAGACTAAACCAGGAAGAAATAGAAATTATGAACAACCCAAGTACTGAAATTGAAGTTGTGATTTAAAAAAAAAAAAAAAAGTCCCCAAAAACAAAAGCCCAGGACCAGATGGCTTCACAGGGGAATTCTATCAAAAATTTAGAGAAGACCTAATGCCTATTCTTCTAAAACTCTTTCAAAAAATTGCAGACGAAGGAACACTCCCAAACTCATTCTATGAGGCCACCATCACCCCGATACCAAAACCAGACAAAAACAACACAAAAAGAGAAAACTATAGGCCAATATCACTGACGAACATAGACACAAAAATCCTCAACAAAATTTTAGCAAACAGAATTCAGCAACACCTCAAAAAGCTCATATACCATGATCAAGTTGGGTTCATTCCAGGAATGCAAGGATTCTTCTATATATGCAAAGAAATCAGTGTGATACAGCATATTAAAAGTTGAAAGATAAAAACCATATGATTATCTCAATAGATGCAGAAAAAGCCTTTGACAAAATTCAGCACCCATTTATGATTAAAACTCTTCAAAAAATGGGCATACAAGGAACCTACCTCAACATAGTAAAGGCCATATATGATAAGCCTACAGCAAACATTATCCTCAATGTGAAAAACTGAAAGCATTGCCCCTAAGATCAGGAACAAGACAAGGGTGCCCACTTTCACCACTATATTCAGCATAGTATGGGAAGTCCTAGCTACAGCAATCAAAGAAAAGAAGAAAGAAAAGGAATCCAGATTGGAAAAGAAGTAAAGCTGTCACTGTTTGCAAGTGACATGATACTGTATGTAGAAAACCCTAAAGATAGTATCAGAAAATTACTAGAACTAATCATTGAATTTAGCAAAGTTGCAGGATACACAATCAATACACAGAAATCACTTGCATTTCTACATACTAACACTGAAAATCAGAAAGGGAAATTAAGGAATCAATCGCACTCAGCACTGAAGCAAAAAGAATAAAATATCTAGGAATAAACTCACCTAAGGCTATGGTTTTTCCAGTGGTCATGTATGCATGTGAGGGTTGGACTGTGAAGACAGCTGAGCACCGAAGAATTATGCTTTTGAACTGTGGTGTTGGAGAAGACTCTTGAGAGTCCCTTGGACTGCAAGGAGATTCAACCAGTCCATTCTGAAGGAGATCAGCCCTGAGATTTCTTAGGAAGGAATGATGCTAAAGCTGAAACTCCAATACTTTGGCCACCTCATGTGAAATGTTGACTCATTGGAAAAGACTCTGATGCTGGGAGGGATTGGGGGCAGGAGGAGAAGGGGATGACAGAGGATGAGATGGCTGGATGGCATCACGGACTCAATGGATGTGAGTCTGAGTGAACTCCGGGAGTTGGTGATGGACAGGGAGGCCTGGCGTGCTGCAACTCATGGGATGCCAAAGAGTCAGACACGACTGAGTGACTGAACTGAACTGAACTGAAGGAGATAAAAGAACTGTACACAGAAAATTATAAGACACTGATGAAAGAAATCAAAGATGACATAAACAGATGGGGAGATATTCCATGTTCCTGAGTAGGCATAATCCATATTTTGAAAATGACTAAACTACAAAATGCAATCTACAAATTCAATGTGATCGCTATCAAATTACCAGTGGCATTTTTTACCAAACTAGAACAAAAAGTTTCACCATTCATATGGAAACACAAAAGACCCTGAATAGCAAGAGCAGTCTTGAGAAGGAAGATTGGAACTGGAGTAATCAACCTTCCCAACTCCAGATTATACTACAAAGCTACAGTCATCAAGACAGTATGGCACTGGCACAAAAAGAGACATATGGACTAATGAAACAAGATAGAGGCACCAGAAATAAACCCATGCACCTATGGGTACCTTACTTTTGACCAAGGAAGCAAGAATATACAATGGGGCAAAGGCAGCCTCTTCAATAAATGGTCCTGTGAAAACTGGACAGCTATACGTAAAGGAATGAAATTAGAACACTTCCTAACACCATACAAAAAGATGAACTCAAAATGCATTAAAGGCCTAAATGTACCCAGAAGCTATAAAACTCTTAGACGAAAACATAGAGAGAATACTCAACTACATTAATGAAAGCAAGATCCTCTATGATCCACCACCTAGTGTAATGGAAATAAAAACAGAAATAAACAAGTGGGACCTGATTAAACTTAAAAGCTTTTCCACAGCAAAGGAAACTAGAAAAAAAATGAAAAGAAAACCCTTGTTATGGGAGAAAATAAGAGCAAATGAAACAACTGATGAAGGATTACTTTCCCAAATATACAAGCAGCTCATACAACTCAATGCCAGAAAAACAAACAACCAAGTCAAAAAGTGCAAAAATGACCTAAACATACGTTTCTCCAAAGAAAACATACAGATGGCTAACAAACACATGAAATGCTTAACATTGCTCATTATTAGAGAAACGCAAATCAAAACTACAATGAGTTATCACGTCACACTGGTCAGATCGGCCATCATCAAATCGTCTACAAACAATAAATGCTGGAGAGGGTGTGGAGAAAAGGGAACGCTCTTGCACTGTTGGTGGGAATGTAAATTGATACAGCCACTCTGGAAGATGGTATGGAGATTCCTTAAAAATACTAGGAATAAAACCCCCATATGACCCATTAATCCCACTTCTGCATATATCCCGAGGAAGCCACAATGGAAAAAGACACATGTATCCCATTGTTCATTGCAGCACTATTTACAATAACTGGAACATGGAAGAAACCTAGATATCCATAGACAGATGAATGGATATAGAAGTTGCCACCAACCTACACAACGCAGTATTACTCAGGCATAAAAGGGAAAACCTTTGAGTCAGTTCTAATGAGGTGGATGAACCTAGAATCTATTATACAGAGTGAAGTAAGTCAGAAAGAGAAAGGTAAATATCATCTTCTACCCACTGGAGTGAGTTGGGAAATGGCAACCCACTCCAGTGTTCTTGCCTGGAGAATCCCAGGGACAGCAGAGCCTGGTGGGCTGCTGTCTATGGGGTCATATATAGTCGGACACGACTGAAGCGACTTAGCAGCAGCAGCAACGCATATGTATGGAACCTAGAAATATACTGAAGAATTTCCTTACAGGGCAGCAATGGAGAAACAGACATAGAGAATAGACTTATGGTTATTGGAAGAGGGGAGGAGAGGGTGAGATATATGGAGAGAGTAACCTGGAAACTAGCATTACCATATGTAAAATTGATAGCCAACGGGAATTTGCCTTATGGCTCAGAAAACTCAAACAGGGACTTTGTATCAACCTAGAGGGGTGGAGTGGGGAGGGGGATGGGAGGGAAGTTCAGAAGGGAGAGGATATATGTATACTTATGGCTAATTCATGTTGAGGTTTGACAGAAAACAAAAAAATTCTGTAAAGCAATTATCCTTCAATTAAAAATGAATAAATTATAAAAATTTATCAATACCTTATAGTTTGAAGATGGGAATATAAAATAATGTATATTTTTAATTTTTAAAATTAATTAAAATTGATTAAATATATATACATACATATAACCTGCTGCTGCTACTGCTGCTAAGTCAGTTCATTCATGTCCGACTCTGTGTGACCCCATAGACAGCAGCCCACCAGGCTGCCCCGTCCCTGTGATTCTCCAAGCAAGAACAGTGGAGTGGGTTGCCATTTCCTTCTCCAATGCATGAAAGTGAAAAGTGAAAGGGAAGTCCCTCAGTCGTGTCCAACCCTCAGTGACTCCATGGACTGCAGCCTACCAGGCTCCTCTGTCCATGGGATTTTCCAGGCAGGAGTACTAGAGTGGGGTGTCATTGCCTTCTTCAACATATAATCTGCTGCTGCTACTGCTGCTAAGTTGCTTCAGTCGTATGTGACTCTGTGTGACCCCATAGATGGCAGCCCACCAGGCTCCCCCGTCCCTGGGATTCTCCAGGCAAGAACACCGGAGTGGTTTGCCATTTCTTTCTCCAATGCATAAAAGTGAAAAGTGAAGTGAAGTGGCTCAGTCGTGTCCGACTCTTAGCAACCTCATGGACTGCAGCCTACCAGGCTCCTCCTTCCATGGGATTTTCCAGGCAAGAGTACTGGAGTGGGGTGCCACTGACATATAACCTATATCCCAGTAATTCAACTTGTAGGTATGTATTCCATATGTGTGAATCAAGATGTATATGCTATTTTTTATAATAGTTTTATCCACAGTAAGAAAGAAATTGGAAATAATTCAGACTTCCATCGACAGACAAATGGATAAAGTAAATGACGGTTTTGAAGTACTGTTCAGGAATGAAAATGAATAAACTACTTATATCAATAACAGCAAAACTCTCCAGGAAAATTATGCTGAGTAAAACATTTCAGACATAAAATATAAGTTACCATCTTGATCGTGTGACCATATGTTCTCAGTTGTGTCAGACTGTTTGCAACGCTATGGACTATAGCCCACCATGCTCCCCTGTCCATGGGATTTTCCAGGCAAGAATACTGGAGTGGTTTGCCATTTCCTCCTCCAGGGGATCTTCCCGACTCAGGGAACCTACCATAAATAACCATTTATGTGAAATTCTAGAGGATGTAGAATTTATAATTACATAAAATAAATTGTTGGTTATCTACACCATGCACTTAGGGTAAGTGGTTTCAAGGGAACAGAAAAAATCTTTTTAAAGTGATGGTAATATTTTGTAATTTTTATGGCAGTTACATGAGTGTATACATTGAAAATGGGTACATTTTATGGTACATGTATTATATACCTAAAAATTCATACATTTATCTGATTTTTCATAGCTGGGATTTTTGTTTGAAATTTTTGTAGCATTGTTTTTAAGTCATCATCTCTATTAAAGTAATTTAAAAAATCTGAAAACCAAGCATATGAATTCAACTTGCATAAATCACTTGTAATTGAAAAAATATATATTCTTAGGTATCACTAGGGCTTTTCTGGTAGCTTAGCTGGTAAAGAATGTGCCTGCAATGTGGGAGACCTGGGTTCGATCCCTAGGTTGGAAAGATCCCCTGAAAAACGGAAAGGCTACCTACTCTCCTGCTCTTAACTATTCTGGCCTGCAGAATTCCATGGACTGCATAGCCCAGGGGGGTGCAAAGAGACGGACACAACTGAGTGACTGAACAACAGAACAGTACCTAAAAGAAGGATAGCAAACAAAAATAAGGTTAAAATGGCATAGTGATATCTGATCTCAAGTTCCAACATAAAGAGCAAATCATGTTAAACTGTTGATGATATTTTCAAATGAGTTTCAAATTTTCTTAAATTAGTGATACTTAGAGAAGAGAAAGTCACTCAGTCGTGTCTAACTCTTTCAAACCCATGGACTGCGGCACACCAGTCTTCCCTTTGCTTCACCATCTCCCGGAACTTGCTCAAACTCATGTCCATTGAGTCAGTAATGTCATCCAACCATCTCATTTACATCTCAGTTACAATTCAACTAGTTTTTCCTAAAGTGAAACTGAAAGTAAAGTTGCTCATTCGTATCCAACACTTTGTAACCCCATGGACTATACAGTCCATGGAATTCTCCAGGCAAGAATACTGGAGTGGGTAGACTTTCCCTTCTAAAGGGCATCTTCCCAACCCAGGGATCCAACTGGGGTCTCCTGCATTGCAGGTGGATTCTTTACCAATTGAGCTACAGGGAGGTCCATAATTTTTGCTAGGGTAATGTGAACAAATGTGTTTTAAGTTCTTTTGTTAACATATAGGACTTCTCTGGTGGCTCAGATGGTAAAAAATCTGCCTGCAATGTGGAAGACCAGGGTTTGATCCCTGGATGGGGAAGATCCCTTGTAGAAGGGAATGGCTACCCACTCCAGTATTCTTTCATGGAGAATACCATAGACAGAGGAGCCTGGTGAGCTACAGTCTATGGAATTGCAAAGAGTAAGACATGACTGAGCAACTAACACTTTCACTTTTTCACTTTCAATGCTTACAGTGTGTGAATCATAAAGACACTACTCTAGCAAAATAGAACCGTTTGCTTTCCTACAGAACACAACCCATGTTTTGTTTACTTGATGGCACTAAGAAACTTAAAATAAATTGGAAAATAAAGTTGAAGAAACCAATAAAAAATATGTAATTTGAGAATAAAATAGAGTCCAAATCAATTAACCAACAGAAGATTAATAGAAGCTTCAAACATTTTAAAAAATTAATGAATAAGAGGGCACAAGTCTGAATTCATTTTTATAGCATATTTACAATTAAATTCTTTTACATTCCTGTACTACTGGAAATCAACTCAATTTCCTCTGGGCTACAGAGGGCTACAGTCTGCAGGGTCTCAAAGAGTTGAATAAACACTGCATTTTTTTTAAGTTATAACAAGAGTCCATTATAAGAACACACACACACACACATATATATATATATATATATATATATATACACAAAATATTATATACTTTTTTTAGTTTCATATTGTGCCTATGAATTGGTCATTTGCCCTCCAAGTAACTAACAGTTCTATGAAAGTGAAAGTGTCACTCAGTCGTGTCTGACTTTGCCATCTCATGGACTGAACCCAGCTGGGCTCCTCTGTCCATGAAATTCTCCAGGCAAGAATACTGAAGTGGGTTGCATGCCCTCCTTCAGGGAATCTTCCTAACCCAGGGATCAAACCCAGCTCTCCTGCATTAGAGTTCAGTTCAGTTCAGTTCAGTTGCTCAGTTGTGTCCGACTCTTTGCGACCCCATGAATTGCAGCACGCCAGGCCTCCCTGGCCATCACCAACTCCCAGAGTTCACCCAAACCTACGTCCATCGAGTCAGTGATGCCATCCAGCCATCTCATCCTCTGTCGTCCCCTTTCCTCCTGCCCCCAACCCCTCCCAGCATCAGAGTCTTTTCCAATGAGTCAACTCTTCGCATGAGGTGGCCAAAGTACTGGAGTTTCAGCTTCAGCATCATTCCCTCCAAAGAAATCCCAGGGCTGATCTCCTTTAGAATGGACAGTTTGGATCTCCTTGCAGTCCAAGGGACGCTCAAGAATCTTCTCCAGCACCACAGTTCAAAAGCATCAATTCTTAGGCGCTCAGCTTTCTTTACTGTCCAACTGTCACATCCATACATGACCACTGGAAAAATCGTAGCCTTGACTAGACGAACCTTTGTTGGCAAAGTAATGTCTGCTTTTGAATATGCTAGAATACAAAAGAAGTTCTCTTAAAATTTTTTTAAGAGAAAAATTTTCAAGAGTTTAAAATGCTGTTTGGAAGACTAGATCAGAAAATTGTAACTCTTGTGAACACTTTTTGTATTCAGCACAAAAGAACTGATGAGAACAAACTGCATAGCACAAGGAACTCTACTCAATGCTCTGTGGTGACCTAAATGAAAAGGAAATCCAAGGAAGAGGGGATATATGTGTACATGTAACTGATTTACTTTGCTTAACAGAAGAAACACAGCATTGTAAAGCGACTGTACCCCAATTAAAAAAAAATTGTTTTTTACCTTTCATGTAAATGTACATACGTTCAAGCAGCCAGTCTCATATACATGCAGAATACCAAATTATATTACCTTGTAATGAGAAGGGCAAGCCAATCCACTCCAGTATTCTTCCCTGGAGTATCCCATGGACAGAGGAGCTTGGCGAGCTACAATCCATGGGATCACAAAGAGTTGGACACGACTGAGTGACTACACTTTATAACTCAACATAGGTATAGAGTAGGGAGGGCTTCCCTGGTGGCTCAGAGGTTAAAAAATCCACCTGCATGGTTGGAGACCCAGGCTCAATCCCTGGGTAGGAAGATCCCCTGCAGAAGAGAATAGCAACTCACTCCAGTATTCTTATCTGGAAAATTCTAAGGACAGAGGAGCCTGGCAGGCTACAGCCCATGGGGTGCCAAAGAGTCAGACATGACTAAGCATGAGGATACAGTGAGTAAGTATTTTGTGGCCCTTGTGGCCTTTTTGAACATAAAGATCAAACCTTGAAAGAGGAAACATTGAAAAATATTCATGTAAATATTTATGATTTTTATTCTTCTTGCAGCAGATTTGACCACATATGGTGATTTTGGTCATTCTTGCATTATCATTTTGAATTTCAAGTCTTCCATATTTTGATGTCACTGATAGGGGAGTAGTAGAAAAAGAATCTATTTGGGAAAATCAGGACATAGGTAAATTACCCAGATATGAAACTTAGTTATTTGTATACAATTTTAAATGGATTTTTTTTCGAGTTATAAAGGATATATTGTTCCTAAGTGTGTGTCTTGGGTTAGATTCTCCAAGATGTTGAGATGAGGAAATTACTACAGTGGTTTATTTGGCAAGTGATCCCAAGAAGGAAAGGGAAGGGCAGTACCTGTCAAGCCAGGTACCACTCTGAGCAACTGGAGCTCAATACCACTGAGATTTCTGGGGAAAGGAGACCTCATGTCTTGGAGGGATCTTTGGTGAGTGATGAAGACACTGGAGTTTTGATCAACCAGGTCACCATTTTTTTTCAGTTGAGACCCAATTCCAGACTTAGATCTCTGGCACTAACAGTCTCCCCTGTGCTCAAGGGCAGCTTGTTCCTGAAAATTAGGGGGGAAAAAAAAAAACTTCAGTCGGAGTTGTGTGCAGGTGTTTTCAGCCAAGCCTTCAGCTTTGAAGATGTGTGCTGAGGGGCCAGAAGCCAAGTACCAATAGCATCTGCTACAGCTCACACTTTGTACTACTCAGATCCATTGATGACCCCTGCTAAGTCCACTTGATTTATCTCTGAGAGGTTTCCTATTAATGGGTTGTTAAAGTTCCAGAAAAAATGGCTTGTAATATGAAAGACAGTAGATTCTAAGAGTGAATTTTAATAGCCATGATCTCCATGTTCTATTAGCCGTTCTAAATTTCTTTTCCAGCTTTCAGCACTGCTTGACATCATGGACTCCAATTGTGCCTTCCAAATGTTACACCATATATAGGCACAATACCTAAGTTTGAAGCTGGCTGAAGGTAGGGATTGGATGACCTTCTATACTCAAGTAATTTTATCCATGTGGTTGTGCAGTGGCTTCACTGTGGGGGACACTTTCTGGTGGACACTGATGGGAAGTATAAAGATCCACACAGTTTCCACCCACTGCCATGGCTCCATGTACATGTCTATTCTCAGTCTTCCTTGTTTCCAATCTTACAATCTTGTTCTTTTAGATCCTGGTCAATTGAGGCAAAGCAATTTACCCCTGCCCAAGAACCAGTGTATAGTTTTCTTTTTCTCAAACCATTTTTCCATGTGCATCATGTAAAGAGAATTTTCCTTTTACATCCTTCTCTAAGGGACACCTCTGAGTTGGGCTGTTTTATAGTAACAATCGTTTTCTGCTCACATCAATCTACAGAACTTACCTTTCTGTAAACTAGGTTTACTTCTTCATCACCATCTGGTTGTAATCCTGCAAAAAGGACTTAAATGTGAACTGGGGAAGAGATGTCTGTGCAATAGGAGAGGTTACACCTGTTTGTGTTCTCATCAGTGCCTTTTAAACCTATTTGAACCAGTTCCTAATGTAATATTTCCATCGCATGATGGATTGTTGCTGTGCCTTGTTGCTGCTCAGTTGCTAAGTCATGTCTGACTCTTTGTGACCCATGGATTGCAGCATGCCAGGCTTCCCTGCCCTTCACCATCTCCCAGAGTTTGCCCAAACTCAAGCCCATTGGGTTGGTGGTGTGATCCAACCATCTCATCCTCTGTCGTTCTGTTCTCCTCCTGCCTTCAATCTTTCCCAGCATCAGGGTGTTTTCCAATGAGTTGGCTCTTTGCATAAGGTGGCCAAAGTATTGGAGCTTCAGCATCAGTTTTTCCAATGAATATTCAGGGTTGATTTCCTTTAGGATTGACTGATTTGATCTCCTTCCAAGGGACTTTCAAAAGTCTTCTCCAGCACCACAGTTCAAAAGCCTCAGTTTTTCTGCACTCAGCCATCTTCGTGATCCAACTCTCATGTCTGTACTTGACTTTGGGGCCCAAAGTCATGAATTTGTGGATCTGATCCTACTATGCTCAAGATAAACAGTTCTAGTTGCATATTTATTTGAAGGTTCTTGATCAGTAATTGCTGTGTTTGATGCTACCAAAGCTTGAAGCTGCTTTATGAATATATATATATCAGTTCAGTTCAGTTCAGTCGCTCAGTCCCATCCAACTCTTTGCGACCCCATGAATTGCAGCATGCCAGGCTTCCCTGTCCATCACCAACTCCCAGAGTTCACTCAGACTCAGGTCCATCGAGTCAGTGATTCCATCCAGCCATCTCATCCTCTGTTGTCCCCTTTCCTCCTGCCCCCAACCCCTCCCAGCATCAGAGTCTTTTCCAATGAGTCAACTCTTCGCATGAGGTGGCCAAAGTACTGGAGTTTCAGCTTCAGCATCATTCCCTCCAAAGAAATCCCAGGGCTGATCTCCTTCAGAATAGACTGGTTGGATTTCCTTGCAGTCCAAGGGACTCTCAAGAGTCTTCTCCAACACCACAGTTCAAAAGCATCAATTCTTCGGTGCTCAGTCTTCTTCACAGTCCAACTCTCATATCCATACATGACCACAGGAAAAACCATAGCCTTGACTAGACAGACTTTTGTTGGCAAAGTAATGTCTCTGCTTTTGAATATGCTATCTAGGTTAGTCATAACTTTCCTTCCAAGCAGTAAGTGTCTTTTAATTTCATGGCTACAGTCACCATCTACAGTATATATATATACAGATAAAATATACATATGGGAAATAAGGATATGAAAAAATGTTTCATATCAGGGAAATGCAAATTAAAACAACAATAAGATACCATTAGATAACTGTTAGTGTTACAACATGGATATAGAGCAACAAGAACTCTCATACATTGTTGATGAGAATGCAAAATGGTTCAGTCACATTGGAAAACAGTTTTGGAAGTTTCTTACAAAACAGTTTCTTACCATACGATATAGCAATCACACTTCTTGGTATTTAACCAAAGGAATTGAAAACTTATCCTCATAAAGTTTACAAATGTATGTTTATAGCAACTTTATTCATAATTTATAAAACTTGGAATTATATGTTCTACAAGTAGATGATTGGTTAAAAAAAAAAAAAGTGGAACATTCAAACAATGGAATATATTAGACACTAAAAAGAAATGAAGCCATGAGAAGGCATGGAGGAATCTTAAATGCATATTACAAAATGAAGCCAATCTGAAAAGGCTATATATTTGAATCCAAGTATATGACATTTTGGAAATGGCAGAACTATGAAAACAATAATAAGATCAGTGGTTGCAGAGGATAGAGAAGATAAATAAACAGAACACAGAGGATTTTAGGTCTGCCAAATACCCTGTATGCTTTTATAATGATAGAGTATATCATTATATTTTTGTTCAAATCCAAAGAGTATTACACATCAAGAGTGAACCTTTAGACTATAGACTTCGACTGATTATTATGTCACTGTAGGATCATTCTTGTTAATGATTGACTCTAGTTTTGTCAAGAGTGTTTGTCAGTATGTTTTAAGTTATAAATGTTCAATATATATATTTGTTCTTATAATTAGTATCTCTTCAGAGTTATATACCTTTTAAAATACTTTTTATTATTTCTAAGATTTCTCTTAAAATATATAGATTGTCTTTTTTGTTTTATTTTGTGGATTTCTTTTTTTAATTAATTTATTTTAACTGGAGGCTAATTACTTTACAATATTGTGGTGATTTTTGACATACATTGACATGAATTAGCCAATGGGTGTACACGTGTCCCCCATCCCAAAAATCCCCTCTCTCCTCCCTCCCCATCCCATCCTTCTGATTTGTCCCAGTGTACCCTGTTTCATGCATCGAACTTGGACTGGTCATCTATTTCACATAGCATAAAATACATATTTCAATGCTATTCTCTCAAATCATCCCAGCCCTGCCTTCTCCTACAGAGTCCAAAAGTCTGTTCTTTACATCTGTGTCTCTTTTACTGTCTCACATATAGGGTCATCGTTACCATCTTTCTAAATTCCATATATATGCGTTACTATACTTTATTGATCGTTTTTTTTCTGACTTACTTCACTCTGTATAATAGGCTCCAGTTGCATCCACCTCATTAGAACCGATTCAAATGCATTCTTTTTAATAGCTGAGTAATATTCCATTGTGTATATGTACCACAGCTTTCTTATACATTTGTCTGCCACTGGACAACTAGGTTGCTTCCACATGCTAGCTATTGTAAACAGTGCTGCAACACTGGCGCACACGTGGTCTCTTTCAATTCTGGTTTCCACAGTGTGTATGCCCAGCAGTGGGATTGATGGGTCATATGACAGTTCTATTTCCAGTTTTTTAAGGAATCTCCAGCATTTATTGTTTGTAGACTTTTTGATAGCATCCATTGAGGTATGTTCCTTTTATGCCTTATTTCTGGAGGGTTCGTTTCATAAATGGGTGTTGAATTTGTTAAAGGTTTTCTCTGCCTCTATTGAGATAGTCATATGGTTTTTAATCTTTCTATTTGTTAATGTGGTGTATCACACTGATTGATTTGTGAATATTAAAGAACTCTTGCATCCCTGGAATAAAGCTCACTATATGTTGTTGGATTCTGTCTTCTAGAATTTTGTTGGGGGTTTTTGCATCTATGTTCATCAGTGATATGGGTCTGTAGTTTTATTTTTTGTGTGGAATCTTTGTCTGGTTTTCATATTAGGGTGATGGTAGCAGAATAAATGAGTTTGGGAGTTTGCCTTCCTCTGCAATTTTCTGGAAGAGTTTAAGTAGGATAGATGTTAGCTCTTCTCTAAATTTTGGCAGAATTCACCTGTGAAGTCATCTGGTCCTGGGCTTTTGTTTGTTGGAAGATTTTTTATTACAGTTTTATTTCTGTGCTCATGATGGCTCTGTTAAGATTTTCTATTTCTCCCTGGTTCAGTTTTAGAAGGTTATACTTTCCTAAGAATTCGTCCATTTCTTCCAAGTTGTCCATTTTATTGTCATATAGTTGCTGATAGTAGTCTTTTATGATCCATTGTATTTCTGTGCTGTCTCTTGTGATTTCTCCATTTTCCTTTCTAATTTTGTTGATTTTATTCTTCTCCCTTTTTTCTTGATGACTCTGGCTAATGGTTTGTCTATTTTATTTACCTTCTCAAAGAACCAGCATTTAGTTTTGATGATTTTTCCTATAGTCTCTTTTGTTTCTGCCCTATTTTTTTTTTTTAATAATTTCTTTCCTTCTACTAACCCTGGGGTTCTTCACTTCTTCTTTTTCTAGTTACTTTAGGTGTAAAGTTGGTTATTTATTTGATTTTTCTCTTGTTTCTTGAGGTAAGCTTGTATTGCTATAAACCTTCCCCTTAGCACTGCTTTTACTGAGTCCCATAGGTTTTGGGTTGTAGTGTTTTCATTTTCATTTGTTTCTATGCATATCTTGATTTCTTTTTTTATTTCTTCTTCTGTGATTTGTCGGAGAAGGCAATGGCACCCCACTCCAGTACTCTTGCCTGGAAAACCCCATGGATGGAGGAGCCTGGTAGGCTGCAGTTCATGGGGTCACGAAGAGTCGGACACGACTGAGCGACTTCACTTTCGCTTTTCACTTTCATGCATTGGAGAAGGAAATGGCAACCCACTCCAGTGTTCTTGCCTGGAGAATCCCAGGGATGGAGGAACCTGGTAGGCTGCAGTTCATGGGGTCGCAAAGAGTCGGACACGACTGAAGCGACTTAGCAGCAGCAGCAGCAGCAGCAGTGATTTGTTGCTTGTTCAAAGCATGTTGTTTAGCCTCCTCTTGTATTTTTAATAGGTTTTTTTTTTTTTTTTTTGTAGTTGACATCTAATCTTACTGCATTGTAATCAGAAAAGATGCTTGAAATGATTTCAATTTTTTTGAAATTACCAAGGCTAGATTTATGGCTCAGAATGTGAACTATCCTGGAGAATGTTCCATGTGCACTTGGGAAAAAGGTTAAATTCACCGGTTTGGGTTGAAATGTCCTGTAGATATCAATTAGGCCTAACTGGTCCATTGTATAATTTAAAGTTTGTGTTTCCTTGCTAATTTTCTATTTGGTTGATGTATCCATAGTTGTGAGTGGAGTATTAAAGTCTCCCACTATTATTGTGTTACTGTTAATTTCCCTTTTCATACTTATTAGCATTGACCTTATGTATTGAGGTGCTCCCATGTTGGGTTCATATATATTTACAATTG
The DNA here is from genome assembly GCF_002263795.3 of Bos taurus. Taxonomy (NCBI): domain Eukaryota; kingdom Metazoa; phylum Chordata; class Mammalia; order Artiodactyla; family Bovidae; genus Bos; species Bos taurus. The sequence goes on along the minus strand of NC_037355.1, from coordinate 11,068,731 downwards.
TTATATCTTCTTCTTGGATTGATCCTTTGATCATTATTTAGTGTTCTTCCTTGTCTCTTTTCATGGCCTTTATTTCAAAGTCTATTTTATTTAATATGAGCATTGCTGCTCCTTCTATTGGTCTCCATTTGTATGAAATATCTTTTTCCAGCCCTTCACTTTCAGTCTTGTATGTGTCCCTTGGTTTGAGGTGGGTCTCTTGTAGACAGCATATATAGGGGTACAATTTTTTTTTTATCCATTTATCCAGTCTTTGTCTTTTGGTTAGGGAATTTAACCCATTTACATTTAAGGTAATTATTGATAAGCATGATCCCATTGCCGTTTACTTTGTTGTTTTGGGTTCAAGTTTATGAACCTTTTCTTTGTTTCCTGTCTAAAGAAGTTCCTTTAGCATTTGTTGATGAGCTGGTTTGGTGGTGCTGAATTCTCTCATCTTTTGCTTGTCTGTAAGCTTTTGATTTCTCCTTCATATTTGAATGAGATCCTTGCTGAGTATAGTAATCTTGATTGTAGGTTTTTATCATTCATCGCTTTAAGTATGTCCTGCCTTTCCCTTCTGGCTTGAAGAGTTTCTATTGAAAGATCTGTTGTTATCCTTGTGGGAATTCCCTTGTGAGTTATTTGTTGCTTTTCCCTTGCTGCTTTTAATACTTGCTCTTTGTGTTTGATCTTCATGAATTTGATCAATATGTATCTTGGGGTATTTCACCTTGGGTTTATCCTGTTTGGGACTGTCTGGGTTTCTTGGACCTGGGAGGCTATTTCCTTACCCATTTTAAGGAATTTTTCAACTATTATCTCCTCAAGTATTTTCTCACTCCCTTTCTTTTTGTCTTCTTCTTCTTGGTCTCCTATGATTCAAATGTTAGGGCATTTGACATTGTCCAGAGGTCTCTGAGGTTGTCCTCATTTCTTTTAATTCTTTTTTCTTTTTTCCTCTCTGCTTCATTTATTTCCACCATTCTCTTCCACCTCACTTATCCTATCTTCTGTGTCAGTTATTCTATGTTGGTTCCCTCCAGAGTGATTTTGACCTTAGTTATTTCATTATTCATTATTGATTGACTCTTTATTTCTTCTAGGTCCTTGTTAAACATTTCTCGCATCTTCCCAATCCTTGTCTCTAGTCTATATTTCTGTAACTCCATTTTGTTTTCAAAATTTTGGATCATCTGTACTATCATTATTCTGGATTCTTTTTCAGGTAGACGCCTTGTCTCCTCCTCTTTTGTTTGGTTTGGTGGGCATATATCATGTTCCTTTACCTGTTGAATATTTCTCTGACTTTTCATTTTGTTTAGATTGCTGTGTTTGGGGTGCCCTTTTTGTAGGCTGGAATTCATTGTTCCTCTTCACTGTGGAGCGTGCTCTCTGTGGGTGGGGTTGTACTAGTGGCTTGTCAAGTTTTCCTGGTTAGGGCAGCTTGTGTCTGTGTTCTGGTGGGTGGAACTAGATCTCTTCTCTCTGAAGTGCAATGAAGTGTCCAGTAATGAGTTTTGGGGCATCTATGGGTTTGGCATGGCTTTGGGCAGCCTGTCTTTTAATGCTCAGGGCTGTGTTCCTGGCTTTGCTGGAGAATTAACATGTTATGTCTAGCTCTGGAACTTGTTGGCTCTTGGGTTGATCTTGGTTTCAGTGTAGGTACAGAGGCTTTTGGGTGAGCTCTTGTCTATTAATGTTCCCAGGAATCAGGAGTCCTCTGATGTTCTCAAGTTTTGGAGTTAAACCTCCTGCCTCTGGCTTTCAGTCTTATTCTTACAGTAGCCTCAATACATCTCCATCCATACAGCACAGATGATAAAACATCCAGGTTAATGGTGAAACAATTCTGCACAGCAAGAGTCACCAAAAGAGGTTCACAGAGTTACATGGAGAAGAGAAGAGGGAGAAGGGAGATAGAGGTGACCAAGAGGAGAAGGGGAGAGAGCAATCAAGCCAGTAATCACACCCCTAATTTTAAATGGATACTGAAGACTAGATTCTTAAATGTACAAAATTGATAACAAATACCAAAAACCAATGATTACAAATCTAGGGTAGAGGTTAGATTCTCAAAAATACAACATTAAATACAAAAGACAAAATCAATCACAAAAATTATTTTATATATATATATATATATATATAAGATTTGCTTTAAAATAGGGTCTTTATTTGCAAGGTCATAGTAGGTTATAAAAATGAAAATTAAAGGAGTAATAAAAAACTTAAAAACATTAAAAAGTGATAGTGAAAATATATCTAGGAATTTCTCTGGAGCTGTTGTGGGCAGTGTGGGGTCAGTTCAGCTTCAGATAGTTCCTTGTTCTAGCTTGCACCCTTTCTCAAGGTCTTAGGCTCCCTCCAATACTTAGTCAACGTTGACTACAGGGTTTTAATCTGTTGCTCCTGTCACTTCCAGAGCAGTTCCCTCATATTTATTTTGACTGCCTCTGTTTGCAAGTCTCTTCAGCGTCTAATTTCTGCCCTGACACAAAGGTACAAAGGTAATCGCTTCTTTAGGCTCCCTTTTTCAGTTGTGTTGTGGGGAAGTAGGGACACTGCAAACAAATATCACTGTTGTGTGTGGGGAGTGCTCAAAGTGTATGGACCACACTGGGTTTGCCCCAGCTCAAGGTGGTGTGTGCTTCCCAGGACTACACTGCTTAGACTCCAGGGTGCTCTTCAGGGGCACTGTCCAAAGTGGGCCCTGCATTTCATGCGCTTCCTAGGTCCAAGCCACTCAGGTTCCCAGGTACTCCACAAGGGCACAGACTCAGTTGGGCATGTGTTTTGTGCCCTTCCCAGCTCCCAGAAGCTCAGGAGATCAGGTGCTTTGTGAGCGCACTGTCCCAGCTGGCCCGAGTGTCTTAATCACCTCCCCGGTCCCAGCTGCTCGGTTTCCCGGGTGTGCCATGATCGCACCATCTCAGATGTGTCATGTATCTCCTCTGGGGACCTGATCTCAGGCTGCAACCCTCTTGGCAGATGTCAACCATCCAGGATCTGAGGAAGACACGATTAGCAAGTGAGAGCCTGTTCACGGTTTTGTGGAGGATGCTGGTCTCTGGGGTCAAGATTGCAGCAGACCCTTGCATTCTGGCTCTGGCTGTCACATGCCTGCCTCTCTGCCTCCAATGGGGGGGTGGGGGTGGGAGGGGGCAGTGGGGAGAGGCCTGTAAGCAGCTGGTTAGCTCTCCTTGGGCATTTGCTCAATCGTTTGTTCTGTTAGTGGGCCAGGCTGCACATTAGAGCCTTTCACGGGAAAGTTCTCTTTTTTCTCTCTGGTGATCCCACTGTTTGGTTTGCTTTCTTACTTTAATTCCCTTAGATTGTCCTCAGGGCATTCAGGCCTGGTCCTTACCCTAAGCACGGATTTATGCAGCCCACGCCTCCCTGTCTGGCCCACACTGGCTGGTGGTGGTCACAAGCGTCTGGGCTACTTCTCCACTGGCAGTTGCTGTTAGGCCCATATTCTGTGGGTTTTTTGTTGTTGTTGTTGCTGTTGTTTTTCTCTCTCTCTCCCAATTATGTTGCCATCTGAGACTCCAAAACTCCCCAAAGACCTGCTTGTGAAAGGGTTTCCTACTGTGTGCAAACTTCTCCTTCAGAACTCGCTCCTCAGGAAGGGCCTCTGTTCCTAACTCTTTTGTCTCTCTTTTTGTCTTTTATATTTTGTCCTGCTGCTGCTAAGTCGCTTCAGTCATGTCCGACTCTGTGCGACCCCATAGATGGCAGCCCACCAGGCTCCCCCGTCCCTGGGATTCTCCAGGCAAGAACACTGGGATGGGTTGCCATTTCCTTCTCCAATGCATAAAAGTGAAAAGTGAAAGTGAAGTCGCTCAGTCGTGTCTGATTCTTCACGACCCCATGGACTGCAGCCCACCAGGCTCCTCCATCCATGGGATTTTCCAGGCAAGAGTACTGGAGTGAGGTGCCATCTCCTTCTCCGCAAGAATCCTGAGAGAAATGCAATTAAAATGATTTCACTGTCCTATCTCCTCTCAAAGAGAATGGGCTGCCTTTCTGGGTTCCTGGTATCCTCTGACAGCAATAAGAAGTTGTTTTGTGGGAGTTGGTCAGCATTCAAATGATCTTTTGATGAATTTGCTGGGGAGAAAGTGGTCTCCCCATCCTATTCCTCCGCCATCTTGTAACTGCCCCTCTATATGTGGATTTCTTTATACTTGTCCTATTTTAGATTTTGTTTGTTTCTTTTCAGTTTTTGTTCTTTCGTTTTGGTTTTCTTTTTTTAAATCAAGTGGAAAATTCATAGTTACGTTCTATAAAATATTTACTTTTCCCTATTATTTCCTTCTCATCTGATTATATTAGTAAGTTTATAACTTCAACTCATATCACTAAAACAAAGAAATTATATCTCAAAATTCAAAAATGTGAAGTGTTTTGGTGCCTTCTATTATTTCTGCTGATTCTTGCTTAGTGTCTTTGGTGTTTTGAATCTCTGATTTTCATAAATCTTATCAGCTAGAAGGCTATTACATTTTTTTTCAGAATGGCAAATTTTCCTTAGAATGTGTTGACTGATGCCTATAACTAAAAGTGTAAAGACTTTTACAAATATGAAATCTATGAATACATGATGTATATTTGTAAGTGTGTGTGTGTGTGTGTGTGTGTGTGTGTGTGTGTGTAAAACAGAGCAGAGTGTATTCTGTGAATTATAGAGCTGCTTCCAAAAATGAAAGTAAAACTCAATCATTTAACTTCATTTATATTATGAGTCAGAATTCAAAAGGAAGCTCTATGGCTTGGGAATTTTATGACTTGCAGACTCCTCTACTATGCTATTTATTTAGATTATTAAAATATTTATCACCATATTATTGATAATAAAATTAATGCTTAAGGAGGTATAAAGTTTATCTATACACAGTAGTAATATGAAGAGTCAGACCTATTGTTTCTTAGCAAATCAGACATAAAAAGAGAAATTTGTTGATGATATTAATGAAGCAATGATCTCCTAATTAGGGCTTCCCAGGTGGCTCAGTGGGTAAGGAATCTGCCTTCAATGCAAGAGACAGCAGATTCAATCCCTGAATCAAGAAGATCCCCTGGAGGAGGGCATGGCAACCCACTTCACTATTCTTGCCTGGAGAATCCTATGGACAGAGGAGCCTGGCAGGTACATACAGTCCACAGAGTTACAACAAGTCAGACACGACTGAAGCAACTGAGCATGCACTCATGATCACCTAATTATTCCAGAGGTCTTCTCACCCTCCGTGATACTTTTACATTTCTACACAATATTTTCAGAGATATAAGAAATTTTATTATTCCGAATTTAATATGAAACTGTCTTGTGTATGTTGTTTTAACTGTGATTGCTAACAAGATCTGTGTGCCTATAACAGAGATCACGTCCACAAAGCTTCTCCCCAGCTGTACTGCTCTGCTCTGATCTTCCAGTCCATCATCTCAAGTTTCTCTGTCTCCTTGGAGTTTCACCTAAGTCATTTTCCCCACATAGTGTCTCACTGTAATTGTTTTCTAGCACTGGGATTGTCAGGAGTTGTTGCAGGTGTCAGGGAAAGCACACAGAATGATAAATGTGTGAATTCTCCACTCTGTCACCCTGTCACCTGCAGCAGAATTATTACAAGTGAGATCTGCAGGCAGGTCAAATCCATTCAAACAAGCAAAACACATAGCTTAGTCAAACAGAGGCTAAAAACCAAGTAATTCTGGCCAGAGTAAGTGAGATATATTGTTTTTGTAAAAATATTTAGCAGTGTTTTGTGATGTAGTTTAGTTTTTATGAGGATTTTAATGTCAGAAACTCATTTTTTTAAAAACTCATTAATGTTCATGGTAAAATATATCGTACTGTCCTTGATTTACAGCTTATTCACATTTCTTAGAACATTCACATTTTCTACCAAGGGCTTACAACTGTGAGTTCTCCCTTTGTCCCCTTGAATTGTACCTCCTGCAACTCAAGAGTATCCTGTAGGACCTGAAAGTCATTTCTTTGGAATGTAATAATCAGGATGGATGGGGCCTTTGTTTCTCAGTCTCTGTAAAAGAGTATAGAATCCTAACTTTGGGGTTTTCCAGCTGGCAAACACAGGTGGCCTAACTGGCATTTGCACTGACCAACCTCCTTGTACAATTAAGTTTAGGATATCTTTAAGACCGATAATAAATTATCTGTATTCTTCCAGACAGGATTTGTTTCTGACAGACATCTAAGGCCATGAAAGATCTAGGTGATATGAAGTCACATAAAGGCAAAGTGATTGGATTTTATTTCTGTGTCCAGTCCAATGCCAAGATGAAATGTCTAGATGAAATGAGTAGGGAGATTAACTTAGGCTCTCTTTTTACCCTAAAGGTGTAGCTCTCGAATTAATAGATGAGGAGACAAGGGTCTCCTGACACACTGTCCCTCACGGACAAGCATGCGATTTGTCTTGAGGTGTACTTGTCTCCAGTGAGACCAGCAACTCCCAATGTTAGGCTAACAAATTCAGTTCAGTGATGTTAGTCTTCTAGGATCTCTAGCCCTAACCTACATTGAGGAATGATGATTTCTCATCTAAACAGTTTTGTCTGATTTTTGATGATTTAACATTTAGAAAGATTGCCTTGACTAGTTTTTATTGTTTTCAGTGAAAGAACTGGTGAATAATTTGATATACAATATTACAACTAGAAATGAATTTCCTGAAAACCTGTGTGTGTATATATATATAACGAAATCACTTTGCTATACAGCAGAAGATAGCACAACATTGTAAATCAACTATACTTCAATAAAATAATTTTTTTAATGTTTTTGAAAATACATTGTAACCACTGATGCTTTGGAAAATAATAAAACATTTGGGACTATTTTAAGTAGAAAAAATTCTAATTTGGAAAAAAGTGATGAAAAGGTACACACTTCCAAATATAAGATAACTAAGTCCTGAGATGTAATGTACAGCAAGGTGACTATAGTTAACTGCTGTTATACATGCTAAGGAAATAAATCTTAAACGTTCTCACCACAAGAAAAAAATTATTGTTATGTAAGGTGATGAAATTAAAAGACACTTACTCCTTGGAAGGAAACTTATGACCAAACTAGATAGCATATTCAAAAGCAGAGATATTACTTTGCCAACAAAGGTCCATCTAGTCAAGGCTATGGTTTTTCCTGTGGTCATGTATGGATGTGAGAGTTGGACTCTGAAGAAAGCTGAGTGCCGAAGAATTGATGCTTTTGAACTGTGGTGTTGGAGAAGACTCTTGAGAGTCCCTTGGACTGCAAGGAGATCCAACCAGTCCATCCTAAAGGAGACCAGTCCTTTATGTTCATTGGAAGGACTGATGCTGAGGCTGAAACTCCAATACTTTGGCCACCTCATGCAAAGAGTTGACTCATTGGAAAAGACCCTGATGCTGGGAAAGATTGAAGGCAGGAAGGGGAACGACAGAGGATGAGATGGCTGGATGGCATCACCGACTGGATGGACATGAGTTTGGGTGAACTCCAGGAGTTGGTGATGGACAGGGAGGCCTGGCGTGCTGCAATTCATGGGGTCACAAAGAGTCAGACATGACTGACCAACTGAACTGAACTGAACTGAAGGTGATGGATGTTAACGAAACTTGGTCTTGTTACCATTTTTCATTATATATGTATATTAAATCATTAGGTTGTACACCTAAAAACTAATATAGTGTTATATGTCAATTATATCTCAATTTTAAAAAGATAATTTAAGGTTTTTTGTTGTTGCTGCTGTTGTTAAGCAATAATCAGTCAATAGCAAAAGTCTTTAGAATATTTAGCTACTTCAGGATTTCAGACTCGATTTTCTTCCTATGTATCCATTTGTCCATACTAGAATAAGCCCCAAACTCATTTAGCCATGGCTCTAGCATTGACAGTTAGCAAATATGAATCATTGACTTATTTGTTTGTTCCATGTCTGCCATCATTTTTGCTACATTAAAAGTCTAGAGAAGAGTGATGAAGTACCTAACAAATAGCAAAAATGCTACGGTTAAGCCATCTGTTCAGATATAGACATTTTTCAACCAAAACTGTACAAGGTATTTATATTTCAATTGATATTTTTTGTGTGTGGGGGTGGATACAATTGAAACATATTACTGAGGCATTGCCAAATTTAAACAAAGGTTCAAAATAGCACATAGTGTCGACAAAATATTACAATAAATGCTGGAGAGGGTGTGGAGAAAAGGGAACCCTCTTACACTTTTGGTGGGAATGCAAACTAGTACAGCCACTATGGAGAACAGTGTGGAGATTCCTTAAAAAACTGGAAATAGAACTGCCTTATGATCCAGCAATCCCACTGCTGGGCATACACACTGAAGAAACCAGAAGGGAAAGAGACACGTATACCCCAATGTTCATTGCAGCACTGTTTATAATAGCCAGGGACATGGAAGCAACCTAGATGTCCATCAACAGATGAATGGCTAAGAAAGCTGTGGTATATCTACACAATGGAGTATTACTCAGCCATTAAAAAGAATACATTTGAATCAGTTCTAATGAGGTGGATGAAACTGGAGCCTATTATACAGAGTGAAGTAAGCCAGAAAGAAAAACACCAATACAGTATACTAACACATATATATGGAATTTAGAAAGATGGTAACAATAACCCTGTATATGAGACAGCAAAAGAGACACTGATGTATAGAACAGTCTTTTGGACTCTGTGGGAGAGGGAAAGGGGGAGGGTGGGTGAGGGGGAGGGTGGGATGATTTGGGAGGATGGCATTGAAACATGAATAATATCATATATGAAAGGGAGTCGCCAGTCCAGGTTCGATGAACGATACTGGATGCTTGGGGCTGGTGCACTGGGACGACTCAGAGGGATGGTATGGGGAGGGAGGAGGGAGGAGGGTTCAAGATGGGGAACACGTGTATACCTGTGGCGGATTCATGTTGATATATGGCAAAACCAATACAATATTGTAAACTTAAAAAATAAAAAAAATTACTTAATTGATATTAATATTCATTGTGTCATAGTGTAGACCTAGTGCATTTTACACCATACTTTTATTATACTAAGTGTATTTTCAGCGCTTAATATTCTAGGGGATGACAATAGGATATTAAGAATTATTTCATATTCTAATAAATAAAAAAAATCAAGGAAAATTAAGATATGGGGGGGGGTTCTGTCTCTTCATATTAAAGGACTAAGGCACAAAGTGCTTTGAGAATTTTCAATAGATCCAGCTTAGATCTACAAGACCAGTACAAGCACTACATTTTGAGAAAAAAATAAAATAGTCTGAAGCTTCATTAAGAAATTACTTCCAATACAAAAAGCCCACTTCCTTGACTTCTGGAATAATCTATCCTGATCTGAGTGACTGTATTTTACCTTTTATCTATTCCATAATTAAAACAGTAAATTTTTAGAAAATGTGTGTTCTGCATTACAATTTTGTATTCTTATTGCTTAGCATTAAGATTTTCCTCAAAGGGAAAAAAAAGGAATTAAAAAAAGAAAAAGAAAAAAGATTTTCCTCTGAAATTAAATACATTATTGCCTTAGAGTAGATCCCTGTTAATATCATTGAGTCAAAGAATTCTTAAGATTCTTCATATACAGGTGAAATACAACCTCCCATCATCTTTCTATGAGAATGCCATTCTCATCATACTTTTCAGAAGTTTTTTTAAAAAAATTTTTAATTATGTAGATTTTTTAAAAGTCTCATATATTTCCAATGATTAGTATCCAAATAAACTTTTATAATAAAATTTCTATAATTATCTCCCTGGAAATAAACATTTTAGATGTTACCAAGTTTTTTTTTCCTATGAAGGTTCATCATTGTAAATCTTTGTGAGCTTCTTAAATCTTGACTTCCAATCTTTTCTTTCTGTTGACCATCTCTTATCCTGACATATTCCACGCTGTCAACCAACCTTTCTTCATTGAGACATCCAGGGCATTAAAGCCAGTAGCATGCTCTTATCTGTCACACCCCTTGACCCTCACATTCCAGCATGGATTCAAGGACAAATATTTTAAAGTCTTCATTTCCATTGTACTTGCACAACAACCCAATCCTGAAGAATGCCTCCACATTAAAAAAAGCAGCTGAAGAGAAAAAAAACAAAAAACACCAGTCTGCTGACAAGGCTCACTCAAAATTCATGACTACAATTTTCAGCTGCATACTCAACAGTATACCACAGTGTGACCTATTGATTGAGATTAGAGATTCTCCTTTTACTTGAGCTATCTGAACAACTTTTATACCATATTTTCATCTCAAAATGGGGATGATAACAGAATTTGCCACAGAATCATTGAGAGTTGAAAAGCATTTATAAGTGCTCTGCATATAGACAGTGCTGCTCACATTATAGTTGTTATTTCTGTGTTCTCTGTACTTTATTAAAAATTTAACAGTTTCTTTTCTTCTTAGGGCTTCCCTGGTGGCTCAGACGGCAAAGCATCTGCCTGCAATGCTGGAGACCCAGGTTCAATTCCTGGGTTAGGAAGATCCCCTGGAGAAGGAAATGGCAATCCAATCCAGCACTCTTGCCTGGAAAATCCCATGGATGGAGGAGCCTGATAGGCTATTGTCCATGGGGTCGCAGAGTCCGACTTCACTTGACTTTCTTCTTAGAGATCCAACCCTACCTCTCACTCTCACTTTCAGCTGATAACTATGCATATCTCCTTGACAAGAGAAGCATTAGGGGGAACTCTTACTATTCTCACCACCAAATGTATCTACCCAACTCCCACTTTTCCCACTCAAAACAACCTGATCCAGTTACACCAAGGCATGTGGCATGTGAATGGATTAAAAAGAAGTGACTGTGGGGCTCCACACAATGAAGTGTCCATGGGCACACTCTGTACTTCAGCTCTTTCCACATCCATTTACTACAATCACCATAGACCAGCTATTATTATCAAGAGAAATAGAATCTTTAGATAGAGAAAGGGGAGATTCTAAATAATGTGAGTACAATGAACACCAATGGAAAACTAGTTCCAAGAGCAGGAGGTAAAAATTATCCTGCACTGCAAGTGGATTCTTTACCAGCTGAGCTCCCTATATAGGTACTACATCCACAAAACAAATAAAAGTTATTTTGAGATTTTTGAGTAAGAAGATGAACTACCAAACCAAAACATTCTCACAGAATATATTTTTATATTTAATAATTATATCTAAAAAAGAGATAGCATATATTTTAAGAAACCTTTAAAGAAAATATTTTAAGAAATATTCTGAGTAGGTTCAGACATTTAAATATCCATGTCAGAATGGTTTTGAAACAGAATAAAAAGTGACTAGAAAAAACTAAAATAATAAAAAATAATATAATAACATTTTAGTGAGTTAAAAGACTGGCATTAACTTCTGATTGAGTAGGTGGTAGAAAAGATTAGTGAGAACAATATGTTGACATTTCAATCCATTTCTTCTTTATCAGAGAACATTCTAGACCTCTCATGGTGTCTCTATTTTTCATTCAAAATACTTGCAGTGTTTCCCTGTGAAATATTTACAGAATACCTCCTTTTGCTTTGGTCACCATTCTATTATACTGTACATTGCACCCCTAGAACTTATCTTAGAATACTTTTAATGTAGGTTTCATTTTAGATGAAAGTGATCAGAAGTTGAATTAAGACAAATTACCTGACCTTGGGAATTGGTTAACTGGCATGTCTATAGTATCCTGCTAGTGAGTCTGTAAAAACTATGACAAACCTAGATAGGGTATTAAAAAGGAGAGACATCACTTTGCTGAGAATGATCCATAGAGTCAAAGCTATAGTTTTTCCAGTAGTCATGTACAGATGTGAGATTTGGATCATAAAGAAGGCTGATGCCACAGATGCTTTGAAACAGTGCTGTTGGAAAAGACTCTTGAGAGTCCCTTGGACAGCAAGGAGATCAAATCCTAAAGTCAATCCTGAAGGAAATCAACCCTGAATATTCATTGGAAAGACTGATGTAGAAGCTCCAATACTTTGGCCACCTGATGCCAGGAACCTACTCATTGGAAAAGACCTGATGCTGGGAAAGATTGAGGGCAAGAGAAGGGGCTGACAGAGGATGAGATAGTTGGATGGCACACAGATTCAATGCACATGAGTTTGAAAAAGCTCCAGGAGATGGTGAAGGACAGGGAAGCCTGGTGTACTGCAGTTCATAGGGTCGCAAACAGTCGGATATGACTGAGCAACTGAACAACAACTCACAAAGTGTTGCCAGTTCTTCTGCATTACTATTTATCTCTACCTGCATCCTATCTCACTGGGATTGCTAAGACATCCCTGTCCACCATACAGATGTACTTGCTACTTCCTGTCTTAGCATCTCTTGGTGCTAGCATGAGGATCTTCCTAAAATGCAAATTGGATGACATCCATTCTGTTTAAAACTTCTTTCAATAACTGCCCCATTTCTCTTAGGAATAACCCCAAAGTATTGAATGTGGTTTGTAAGAACTTGAATAATCTGGGCCCTGTTTATGCCTCTAGTTTTTCCACTGACATCTAACCCCCTAAATTAATGATTCAATAACAACCAATGTCTTTAGTTTCTACATGTACTGTTCTTTCTTATCTTGTGTAAATCAATGCACTGCTATTGGCCTGTAATTTTCTTTTTGTGTGTGATATCTTCTGGTTTTGGTGTCAGAGTGATGTTGACCATGTAGAATGAATTTGGAAGGATTCCTTCCTTTGCAATTTTTAAAAATAACTTGAGAAAAATAGATGCTAATTCTTCTCTAATGTTTGGTATAGTTTACCTCTGAAGCTTTCTGGTGTTTGAATTTTTGGGGGGAATATGTTTTGTTACTAATTCAATTTCATTACTGGTAATCAGTCTAATTATATTTTCTGTTTCTTCCTGGTTCAGTCTTAAAAGATTGTACTTTTCTAATAATTTGCTCATTTCTTCAAGCTTTTCCATTTCATAATGAATAATTGTAGTAATCTCTCGTGATACTTTGTATTTCAATGATGACAGTTACAACTTCTCCTTTTTCATTTCTGATTTTATTGTTTTGAGCCCTCTGTCTTTTTTTCTTGGTAGTCTGGCTGAGGATTTAACAGTTTTGCTTATCTTTTCAAAGAAACTACTCATACCTTCATTCCTTCATTGATCTCTTTGATTATTTTTTTGAAAATTTAGTGTCTTTTTATTGAAGTACAGTTGATTTATAGTGTTCTGCTTTATTCTTTTTATAGTCTCTATTTCATTTCTTTCTTCTGGGATCTTTATGATTTCTTTCCTTTTACTAACTTTGGGTTTTGTTTGTTCTTTTCTAGTTCCTTTAGGTATAAGATAAGGCTATTTATTTCAGATTTTTCTTATTTCTTAAGGTAGATAGACATCATTACAAACTTACCTCCTAGTACTGCTTTGGCTGTGTCCTGTACATTTTGAATCATTGTGTTTTTGTTTTCATTTGTCTCTAGGTATTGTCTGATTTCCTCTTTTACTTCTTCAGTAACCCATTGACTGTTTAGTAGCATATTCTTTATCCTACACATGTTTGTGAGGGTGTTGTGTGTGTTTTGTTTTGTTTTGTTTTTGCAGTTTTTTTTTCTTCTTGTGGTTGATCTAGTCTCATATGTTATAATTGGAAAAGATCCTTGATATGATTTCTTAAATTCACTGAAACCTATTTTGTGGCCGAGCAAGTGATATAGCCTGGAAAATGGATCCTGTGTATTAAAAAAGAATGTATATTCTGTTACTTTCCATGAAATATTCTATTTTAAAATATTTTTTATTTCTAAAATATAAATGTAAAGAGATTTCAAGAATATTTGCTTAAAATTAAGAAGTAATTATCTCACTGAGAAGCTGTTCTTAGATTAATTAATATTGGGTTAAAGAGGAAAATAAGACATTTATTGCATGCATTTTAGTTGTTCAACTTTTTAAGTTTTGTTAAACAACATTGAAGAGTAATTTCCTCACATTATATTAATTATACCTAATTATGATGGTGTTGGAGAAGACTCTTGAGAGTCCCTTGGACTGCAAGGAGATCCAAACAGTCCATCTTAAAGGAAAACAGTCCTTCATTGGAAGGACTGTTGCTGAGGCTGAAACTACAATACTTTGGCCATCTGATGCGATGGACTGATTCACTGGAAAAGACCCTAAAGTTGGAAAAGATTGAAAAGAGTCAGACACGACTGAGCAACTGAACTGAACTGACTGACATGGGGTAGACAGGGAAAAGAAGAATTTTAGTAACAAACTATATATTTAAATACAGAACCACATTAACAATTAAGAGAAAAAAGATAATAGGGAAAACCATATTGCATTTGCTTGTCTAATCATTATTCAGCTTTATGTTAAGTGAAAAACAGTATATTGGTAGTAATTCATCCTTCAAACCTCATTTCACATAAACTCTTTTCAAGCATGTTTCAAAAGAGAAAAAGAAATCAAATGCCAGTGTTTACAATTCAAGGAATAAGAGACTTAGTGGCAAAAGCAATGTTTTTAAAAGTGAAACATTCTTTGAAGTGTTATTGTCAAAGATTAAAACTTTCCATATGTTGAGAACTAGAATAATAACTAGGATAAAAGAGTTTCTAATATAAACTTTTTGTTAAGAAAAAGGAAATTAACAAGGTATTATGTTAGCTTAAAAAGTTAATAGCAAAAATTAAGTTAGAGCAAAACCATGTCACTTCAGAATTTAGTAGCTCCTAATTTCATATTTAGAAAGTGTCATACTTGTAAATAATTTAGGGGTTTGCATTTGGTGTATCTAATCTCACTGTTAATTTAGTAAGTGATTTGTCTTTTGCTCAGGATGGTTTTTCTCTGACTGGAAAAGGATTTGATTTACTTTTCTAGTTTATGTGATTTAATCATCACTGAGTTTAAGCTACCATAGAGAGAGTTGCTCAGCTTATTTTCTGTGAAATAAGTGGAGGAGAGATAAATAAGATTGCAGTGGCCTCTGAGTGTTTCAAATCATAATATGCCACCCCCCTTTCCACAGCATTATTTTCTTCCCTCAGGATATAATTTTGCATTGAGAATCGTGTTCAGAGTGTGCATTTCAATTTAGTGGAAAAGAGTAGAGAGAGCTTCTGATTTTCAGAGGCCATATTCTATCTTCTTCCATTGAACTAAACACTAAGAATTAACATTATTAGCACTATTTTGGCCAAAGCTATTTTCATTTCCGCTCAAGATAAGACAATAACTATTTTCTACCTACAAATTTGGAATCATTCTTGTATTCATTGTCACAAATGGATTTATTGAATATAAAAACATTCCAAAAAACATAGTTTGACATAGAAGTAGACATAATTTGGACCTCTGTCTAAGAATATCTCCAAAGGACTTTCTCTATATTAGCCACTTGTGTGCAGTTACATTTCTGTGAGTAGTCTTATGTTTCCCACACAAAGCCTAATACCAAAAGCAAAGACGTCATTTAACTTTCAGCAAACTTTGCTCTGATCATAATTCTTTGCATTTACAAAAAAATTCATTCTTTCATTCTGGTGCTTATATTGGTTTAATTCACCAAACCGACCTGAATCACCTCTGCACAGCCTCTCTTAACTTACCCAGTGCTTCTTTGTCCTAGATAAGAGTCACTACTTTAATTTTTTTTTCTTTTTCTTGACTACTGTCTCAACTTTTGGAAAGATTAATGCTCACAAGATAGTGAAGGAAAATGGTGACAACCCTGAAGTGAGAATGTAGGATATCTACCCAGATTTTTTTTTAATTACTCTCTCAATGTCCCAATTTGATGTCCAATCACTTTGATTTAAATCTTGAACCTAGATGTCCATTAGCAGACAAATGGATAAGAAAGCTGTAGTACATATACACAATGGAGTATTACTCAGCCATTAAAAAGAATACATTTGAATCAGTTCTAATGATGTGGATGAAACTGGAGCCTATTATACAGAGTGAAGTAATCCAGAAAGAAAAACACCAATACAGTATACTAACCCATATATATGGAATTTAGAAAGATGGTAACCATAAACCTGTATGCGAGACAGCAAAAGAGACACAGATGTATAGAACGGTCTTTTGGATTCTGTGGGAGAGGGCGAGGGTGGGATGGTTTGGGAGAGTGGCATTGAAACATGTATATTATCATATGTGAAACAGATTGCCAGTCCAGGTTCAGTGCATGATACAGGAAGCTTGGGGCTTGGTGCACTTGGATGACCCAGAGGGATGGGATGGGGAGGGAGATGGGAGGGGGGTTCAGGATGGGGAACACATGTACACCCGTGGTGGATTCATGTCCATGTATGGCAAAAACCACTACAATATTGTAAAGTAATTAGTCTCAAAAAAAAAATAAATTTTAAAATAAATAAATCTTGACTCGGGAAAATTGCAAGTTACTATGGTCATTTACCTTCTGGATTACTCAAAAATAATAAAACCCACAAATTTTCATGTAGCACATATACAGCAGGGTGAAAATCGCATCTAAAGCCATTATTGACTATCATGATTATGACATCACCTAGATGTACTTATTGGCACCTTTCCTTGTAACCATATCCCTTTTCTCACTGACTCTTGATACCAAGTGCTTGTAGTTGCCCAAGTTTTGGCCAGTTTACCTGAGAGGCACATCTAATCCAGAATGTTGATAACAAACTACAACCAACAACTGAAAGTTTTTTCTCCACTGTTCTTTGTGGTCTGGAATTTATAATGAATGGATTTATTTTATGATATATATTATCATATCTTTTGGAGATAAGGATTTGTATATTCCCTACAAGAAAACATATGCATATTTATTTAGGTTGCACAGGTGGCCTGTGGGATCTTAGTTACCAACCAGTGATCAAACCTGTGCCCCCTGTGGTAGAAGCACAAAACACTAACCATTAGACCACCAGGGAAGTCCCAAGAAAACATACACATACATGGACTTGTTCTTCAAAGCAATTTAGTGTTTCTTTGTTTTTTATTTGTTTGTTTTAAGATAATTTCAGTAAAAGTAGAAAGTTCATGACATTAAAATTAGAAGTTTCTTGGGATTCCATGCTATCTAGTCACATCATAGTGGCTTGTTCGGGTCACTTCCTCTAACACAGGTCAGCCATTTCTCTGGCCATGACTCCAAATTAAAGCTTTTCAAGCTCTAGAAATATTTGAAGTAAAACTGCAAGATTAGTTCTTACCTGTAAAACTGGATATCTAGTGAACAGCTAGAGCATGGTGATTAGAACCCTGTTACTTGATGCTCATTTCCATTATAAGCTGACTCTGGCCTAAAGATACATTTCCTGATTTGTAAGCCACTTAAAAGAGCCTGGTATGGCTTTGTCAACTCAGACAATTATCTAAATTTTAGATACACTTCAGAAATATCTTGGACTCCTGAAAAGTATATTCTCTCCATTTTTTCAATGAATATTAATTTAGTTTCTTCTTTGGGAAAAATTATACAGCTTTTGCCAGTTTTCAGTAGTTTGAAAACATGCTCTTCTGAATCGTGTGTGTGTGCATGTGTGTGTATTTTCATCTGTAAAGTGATATTTTTGGACTGGCTGATCTCAAGGACCCTTCTCCCTATATGGTTACATTTTCTATTTATCTGTCTACCACTCCAAGGGGAAGAAATGCTATTATAAACTCATATTAGCATCTAGTTTCACCATTATTCTAACATT
Organism: Bos taurus; assembly: GCF_002263795.3. NCBI lineage: Eukaryota > Metazoa > Chordata > Mammalia > Artiodactyla > Bovidae > Bos > Bos taurus. The sequence goes on along the minus strand of NC_037355.1, from coordinate 11,051,053 downwards.
GTTGAACAATGAAGTCTTCAGGTATTTGATTAGTTGGTAGAAGGAAATACAAAGAAAAATGTGTGATACGGGGTAGAGAGAGACTATTTGATCTACCATTCTAATTCCAAATTTTAGTAATTATGTGGCTTTAAGTCACTTAAACACTTTGACCCACAGATTAAGATAATATTATCTATACAGAGACGTCACAGTGTTAAGTAAAACAAGAGAGAAATGCCTACTAAAATGTTTGCAAAATTACAGAGTGATACAGTCAGTCAGTCAGTTCAGTTGCTCAGTAGTGTCCGAATCTTTGTGGCCCCATGGACTGCACGACGCCAGGCCTCCGTGTCCATTGCCAACTCCCGGAGTTTACTCAAACTCATATCCATTGGGTCAGTGATGCCATCCAACCATCTCATCCTCTGTTGACCCCTTCTCCTTCCACCTTAAATCTTTCCCAGCATCAGGGTCTGTTCAAATGAGTCAGTTCTTATCAGATGGCCAAAGTACTGGAATTTCAGCTTCAACATCAGTCCTTTCAATGAATATTCAGAACTGATTTCCTTTAGGATGAACTGGTTGGATCTCTTTGCAGTTCAAGGGACTCTCAAGAGTCTTCTCCAACACCACAGTTCAAAAGCATCAATTCTTTGGTGCTCAGCTTGCTTTATAGTACAACTCTCACATCCATACATGACCACTGGAAAAACCATAGCCTTGACTAGATGGACTTTTGTTGGCAAAGTAATGTCTGTGCTTTTCAATATGCTATCTAGGTTGGTCATAACTTTTTTTCCAAGGAGCAAGCGTCTTTTAATTTCATGGCTGCAATCACCATCTGCAGTGATTTTGGAGCCCCCCAAAATAAAGTCTGCCGCTGTTTCCATTGTTTCCACATCTATTTGCCATGAAGTGATGGGATCCCATGCCATGATCTTCGGTTTCTGAATGATGAGCTTTAAGCCAACTTTTTCACTCTCCTCTTTCGCTTTCATCAAGAGGCTCTTTAGTTCTTCTTCGCTTTCTGCCGTAAGAGTGATGTCATCTGCATATCTGAGGTTATTGATATTTCTCCCGGCAATCTTGATTCCAGCTTATGCTTCATCCAGTCCAGCATTTCTCATGATGTACTCTGCATAGAAGTTAAATAAGCAGGGTGACAATATACAGCCTTGACGTACTCCTTTTCCTATTTGAAACCAATCTGTTGTTCCATGTCCAGTTCTAACTGTTGCTTCCCGACCTGCATACAGATTTCTCAAGAGGCAGGTCAGGTGATCTGGCATTCCCATCTCTTTCAGAATTTTCCACAGTTTGTGGTGATCCACACAGTCAAAGGTTTTGGCATAGTCAATAAAGCAGGAATAGATGGTTTTCTGGAAATCTCTTTCTTTTTCAATGATCCAGCAGATGTTGGCAGTTTGAACTCTGGTTCCTCTGCCTTTTCTATACCCAGGTTGAATATCTGGAAGTTCACAGTTCATGTACTATTGAAGTCTGGCTTGGAGAATTTTGAGCATTACTTTACTAGCATGTGAGATGAGTGCAATTGTGCAGTAGTTTGAGCATTCTTTGGCATTGCTGTACAAAAGCTAATTAACTGTTTATCCATTCATTCAAGCATATTGCCTCATCTAAATTTCTCACTTGAAAGTTCAGAGGGTGATTGGATTGAATGATAAATAAATAAAGTTAATAAAGAGCTGGAAAATGACCTTAGTGGGGAAGAGAAAGAATTCTTATAAGAAATAAACTAATATAACTGTTATTGTGTATAAGAATGCCAAGATGTCAATAATGTTTATAAAAAATAATTATGTGGTAAATAAATGGGTAAAAAGGTGGTCACAGTGAAGGTGTGAGGAAAATTAACCATACTACATCATTATACCTGTATTAAAATTGAGTGTAAGCTGCCAGTATAAGTTACCAATATGACAATATCAGGAAATTGTCTAAATACATTAACCAAATATATTGCTTCACAAAAAAAATTTTAGAAAATATGAGGTTTTATATGAAAAATTAAATGGGAAATATTTTTATTTCATATCTGTATTTATGACTAAAGCCTTATATATCTATAATCCAGGCATATTTTTCTAATACAAAAGTGAAATAATGCACAAATAAAAATTCAAAGAATGAAAAAAATAATTAAAATGATAAATGGAGAAGATTCCATATAAAGTGAATCAAAATAAAAATCAGAACTCTTCAGCCAAGAAAATTTTGTAAATGGCAAAGGATATGAGTCATGTGAGTAGGTAAGGTAAATAGATATTTTTAAGGCTAATTCTAAGATAGAGTAATAAGGGGACTGCTGCTGCTAAGTCTCTTCGTGCAACCCCATAGACAGCAGCCCACTAGGCTCCTCTGTTCCTGGGATTCTCTAGGCAAGAACACTGGAGTGGGTAGGAAGGCTTAATACTGCAGGTCTCACTGCTTCCTAGTTGGATATCCTTAGTCATATTTTCTCATCTTTCTGTTCTTCAGATTCCCCACTAGCACATAAAGGTAAAACTTAAACCTCCTCCGGATTGTTTGTGACCATTAAGTAAATAGTAAGCACTCAGAACAGAACCAAGTACATGATCAGATCAGATCAGATTAGATCAGTCGCTCAGTCGTGTCCGATTCTTTGCGACCCCATGAATCACAGCACGCTAGGCCTCCCTGTCCATCACCAACTCCTGGAGTTCACTGAGACCCACGTCCATCGAGTCAGTGATGCCATCCAGCCATCTCATCCTCTGTCGTCCCCTTCTCCTCTTGCCCTCAATCCCTCCCAGCATCAGAGTCTTTTCCAATGAGTCAACACTTCGCATGAGGTGGCCAAAGTACTGGAGTTTCAGCTTTAGCATCATTCCCTCCAAAGAAATGCTAGGGCTGATCTCCTTCAGAATGGACTGGTTGGATCCCCTTGCAGTCCAAGGGACTCTCAAGAGTCTTCTCCAACACCACAGTTCAAAAGCATCAATTCTTCAGCGCTCAGCATTCTTCACAGTCCAACTCTCACATCCATACATGACCACAGGAAAAACCATAGCCTTGACTAGACGAACCTTTGTTGGCAAAGTAATGTCTCTGCTCTTGAACATGCTGTCTAGGTTGGTCATAGTTTTCCTTCCAAGGAGTAAGCGTCTTTTAATTTCATGGCTGCAGTCACCATCTGCAGTGATTTTGGAGCACAGAAAAATAAAGTCTGACACTGTTTCCACTGTTTCCCCATCTATTTCCCATGAAGTGATGGGACCCGATGCCATGATCTTCATTTTCTGAATGCTGAGCTTTAAGCCAACTTTTTCACTCTCCACTTTCACTTTCATCAAGAGGCTTTTGAGTTCCTCTTCACTTTCTGCCATAAGGGTGGTGTCAACTGCATATCTGAGGTTATTGATATTTCTCCTGGAAATCTTGATTTCAGTTTGTGTTTCTTCCAGTCCAGCGTTTCTCATGATGTATTCTGCATATAAGTTCAATAAACAGGGTGACAATATACAGCCTTGATGAACTCCTTTTCCTATTTGGAACCAGTTTGTTGTTCCATGTCCAGTTCTAACTCTTGCTTCCTGACCTGCATACAAATTTCTCAAGAGGCAGATCAGGTGGTCTGGTATTCCCATCTCTTGAAGAATTTTCCACAGTTTATTGTGATGCACACAGTCAAAGGTTTTGGCATAGTCAATAAAACAGAAATAGATGTTTTTCTGGAACTCTCTTGCTTTTTCAATGATTCAGCGGATGTTGGCAATTTAATCTCTGGTTCCTCTGCCTTTTCTAAAACCAGCTTCAACATCAGGAAGTTCACGGTTCACATATTACTGAAGCCTGGCTTGGAGAATTTTGAGCATTACTTTACTAGCGTGTGAGATGAGTGCAATTGTGCCCATTTTTGTTTTTTTAATTTTTTTTATTATTTTTTAAATTTTATTTTATTTTTAAACTTTACAATATTGTATTAGTTTTGTCAAATATCAAAATGAATCCGCCACAGGAATACCTGTGTTCCCCATCCTGAACCCTCCTCCCTCCTCCCTCCCCATACCCTCCCTCAGGATCGTCCCAGTGCATCAGCCCCAAGCATCCAGTATTCTGCATCGAACCTGGACTGGCGACTCATTTCATACATGATATTATACATGTTTCAATGCCATTCTCCCAAATCTCCCCACCCTCTCCCTCTCCCACAGAGTCCCTAAGACTCATCTATACATCAGTGTCTCGTTTGCTATCTCTTACACAGGGTTATTGTTACCATCTTTCTAAATTCCATATATATGCGTTAGTATACTGTATTGGTGTTTTTCTTTCTGGCTTACTTCACTCTGTATAATAGGATCCAGTTTCATCCACCTCATTAGAACTGATTCAAATGTATTCTTTTTAATGGCTGAGTAATACTCCATTGTGTATATGTACCACAGCATTCTTATCCATTCATCTGCTGATGGGCATCTAGGTTGCTTCCATGTCCTGGCTATTATAAACAGTGCTGCGATGAACATTGGGGTACACGTGTCTCTTTCCCTTCTGGTTTCTTCAGTGTGTATGCCCAGCAGTGGGATTGCTGGATCATAAGGCAGTTCTATTTCCAGTTTTTTAAGGAATCTCCACACTGTTCTCCATAGTGGCTGTACTAGTTTGCATTCCCACCAAAAGTGTAAGAGGGTTCCCTTTTCTCCACACCCTCTCCAGCATTTATTGCTTGTAGACTTTTGGATCGCAGCCATTCTGACTGGTGTGAAATGGTACCTCATAGTGGTTTTGATTTGCATTTCTCTGATAATGAGTGATGTTGAGCATCTTTTCATGTGTTTGTTAGCCATCTGTATGTCTTCTTTGGAGAAATGTCTATTTAGTTCTTTGGCCCATTTTTTGATTGGGTCGTTTATTTTTCTGGAGTTGAGCTCTAGGAGTTGCTTGTATATTTTTGAGATCAGTTGTTTGTCAGTTGCTTCATTTGCTATTATTTTCTCCCATTCTGAAGGCTGCCTTTTCACCTTGCTAATAGTTTCCTTTGTTGTGCAGAAGCTTTTAATTTTAATTAGGTCCCATTTGTTCATTTTTGCTTTTATTTCCAATATTCTGGGAGGTGTGTCATAGAGGATCCTGCTGTGATGTATGTCAGAGAGTGTTTTGCCTATGTTCTCCTCTAGGAGTTTTATAGTTTCTGGTCTTACGTTGAGATCTTTAATCCATTTTGAGTTTATTTTTGTGTATGGTGTTAGAAAGTGTTCTAGTTTCATTCTTTTACAAGTGGTTGACCAGTTTTCCCAGCACCACTTGTTAAAGAGATTGTCTTTAATCCATTGTATATTCTTGTCTCCTTTGTCAAAGATAAGGTGTCCATATGTGCATGGATTTATCTCTGGGCTTTCTATTTTGTTCCATTGATCAATATTTCTGTCTTTGTGCCAGTACCATACTGTCTTGATAACTGTGGCTTTGTAATAGAGCCTGAAGTCAGGTAGGTTGATTCGTCCAGTTCTATTCTTCTTTCTCAAGATAGCTTTGGCTATTCGAGGTTTTTTGTATTTCCATACAAATTGTGAAATTATTTGTTCTAGCTCTGTGAAGAATACCGTTGGTAGCTTGATAGGGATTGCATTGAATCTATAAATTGCTTTGGGTAGTATACTCATTTTCACTATATTGATTCTTCCAATCCATGAACACAGTATATTTCTCCATCTATTAGTGTCCTCTTTGATTTCTTTCACCTGTGTTTTATAGTTTTCTATATATAGGTCTTTAGTTTCTTTAGGTAGATATATTCCTAAGTATTTTATTCTTTCCATTGCAATGGTGAATGGAATTGTTTCCTTAATTTCTCTTTCTGTTTTCTCATTATTAGTGTGTAGGAATGCAAGGGATTTCTTGTGTTGTTTTTATATCCTGCAACTTTACTATAATCATTGATTAGTTCTAGTAATTTTCTGGTGGAGTCTTTACGGTTTTCAATGTAAAGGATCCTGTCATCTGCAAACAGTGAGAGTTTTACTTCTTCTTTTCCAATTTGGATTCCTTTTATTTCTTTTTCTGCTCTGATTGCTGTGGCCAAAACTTCCAAAACTATGTTGAATAGTAATGGTGAAATTGAGCACCCTTGTCTTGTTCCTGACTTTAGAGGAAATGCTTTCAATTTTTCACTATTGAGGATAATGTTTGCTGTGGGTTTGTCATATATAGCTTTTATTATGTTGAGGTATGTTCCTTCTATTCCTGCTTTCTGGAGGGTTTTTATCATAAATGGATGTTGAATTTTGTCAAAGGCTTTCTCTGCATCTATTGAGATAATCATATGGTTTTTATTTTTCAACTTGTTAATGTGGTGTATTATATTGATTGATTTGTGGATATTGAAGAATCTTTGCATCCCTGGGATAAAGCCCACTTGATCATGGTGTATGATCTTTTTAATGTGTTGTTGGATTCTGATTGCTAAAATTTTGTTAAGGATTTTTGCATCTATGTTCATCAGTGATATTGGCCTGTAGTTTTCTTTTTTTGTGGGATCTTTGTCAGGTTTTGGTATTAGGGTGATGGTGGCCTCATAGAATGAGTTTGGAAGTTTACCTTCCTCTGCAATTTTCTGGAAGAGTTTGAGCAGGATAGGTGTTAGCTCTTCTCTAAATTTTTGGTAGAATTCAGCTGTGAAGCTGTCTGGACCTGGGCTTTTGTTTGCTGGAAGATTTTTGATTACAATTTCAATTTCCTTGCTTGTGATGGGTCTGTTAAGATTTTCTATTTCTTCCTGGTCCAGTTTTGGAAAGTTGTACTTTTCTAAGAATTTGTCCATTTCTTCTACGTTGTCCATTTTATTGGCATATAATTGTTGATAGTAGTCTCTTATGATCCTTTGTATTTCTGTGTTGTCTGTTGTGATCTCTCCATTTTCATTTCTAATTTTATTGATTTGATTTTTCTCCCTTTGTTTCTTGATGAGTCTGGTTAATGGTTTGTCAATTTTATTTATCCTTTCAAAAAACCAGCTTTTGGCTTTGTTGATTTTTGCTATGGTCTCTTTTGTTTCTTTTGCATTTATTTCTGCCCTAATTTTTAAGATTTCTTTCCTTCTACTAACCCTGGGATTCTTCATTTCTTCCTTTTCTAGTTGCTTTAGGTGTAGGGTTAGGTTATTTATTTGACTTTTTTCTTGTTTCTTGAGGTATGCCTGTATTGCTATGAACCTTCCCCTTAGGACTGCTTTTAAAGTGTCCCACAGGTTTTGGGTTGTTGTGTTTTCATTTTCATTAGTTTCTATGCAAATTTTGATTTCTTTTTTAATTTCTTCTGTGATTTGTTGGTTATTCAGCAGCGTGTTGTTCAACCTCCATATGTTGGAATTTTTAATAGTTTTTCTCCTCTAATTGAGATCTAATCTTACTGCATTGTGGTCAGAAAAGATGCTTGGAATGATTTCTATTTTTTTGAATTTACCAAGGCTAGCTTTATGGCTCAGGGTGTGATCTATCCTGGAGAAGGTTCCATGTGCACTTGAGAAAAAGGTGAAATTCATTGTTTTGGGATGAAATGTCCTATAGATATCAATTAGGTTTAACTGGTCTATTGTATCATTTAAAGTTTGTGTTTCCTTGTTAATTTTCTGTTTAGTTGATCTATCCATAGGTGTGAGTGGGGTATTAAAGTCTCCCACTATTATTGTGTTATTGTTCATTTCTCCTTTCATACTTGTTAGCATTTGTCTTACATACTGTGGTGCTCCCGTGTTGGGTGCATATATATTTATAATTGTTATATCTTCTTCTTGGATTGATCCTTTGATCATTATGTAGTGACCTTCTTTGTCTCTTTTCACAGCCTTTGTTTTAAAGTCTATTTTATCTGATATGAGTATTGCTAGTCCTGCTTTCTTTTGGTCCCTATTTGCATGGAAAATCTTTTTCCAGCCCTTCACTTTCAGTCTGTATGTGTCCCCTGTTTTGAGGTGGGTCTCCTGTAGACAACATATGTAGGGGTCTTGCTTTTTTATCCATTCAGCCAGTCTTTGTCTTTTGGTTGGGGCATTCAACCCATTTACGTTTAAGGTTATTACTGATAAGTATGATCCTGTTGCCATTTACTTTATTGTTTTGGGTTCGAGTTTATACACCATTTTTGTGTTTCCTGTCTAGAGAACCTTTAGTATTTGTTGGAGAGCTGGTTTGATGGTGCTGAATTCTCTCAGCTTTTGCTTGTCTGTAAAGCTTTTGATTTCTCTTTCATATTTGAATGAGATCCTTGCTGGGTACAATAATCTGGGCTGTAGGTTATTTTCTTTCATCACTTTAAGTATGTCTTGCCATTCCCTCCTGGCTTGAAGAGTTTCTATTGAAAGATCAGCTGTTATCCTTATGGGAATTCCATTGTGTGTTATTTGTTGTTTTTCCCTTGCTGCTTTTAATATTTGTTCTTTGTGTTTGATCTTTGTTAATTTGATTAATATGTGTCTTGGGGTGTTTCACCTTGGGTTTATCCTTTTGGGGACTCTCTGGGTTTCTTGGACTTGGGTGATTATTTCCTTCCCCATTTTAGGGAAGTTTTCAACTATTATCTCTTCAAGTATTTTCTCATGGTCTTTCTTTTTGTCTTCTTCTTCTGGGACCCCTATGATTCGAATGTTGTAGGGTTTAATATTGTCCTGGAGGTCTCTGAGATTGTCCTCATTTCTTTTAATTTGTTTTTCTTTTATCCTCTCTGATTCATTTATTTCTACCATTCTATCTTCTAATTCACTAATCCTATCTTCTGCCTCTGTTATTCTACTATCTGTTGCCTCCAGAGTGTTTTTAATTTCATTTATTGCATTATTCATTATATATTGACTCTCTTTTATTTCTTCTAGGTCCTTGTTAAACCTTTTTTGCATCTTCTCAATCTTTGTCTCCAGGCTATTTATCTGTGATTCCATTTTGATTTCAAGATTTTGGATCAATTTCACTATCATTATTTGGAATTCTTTATCAGGTAAATTCCCTATCTCTTCCTCTTTTGTTTGGTTTGGTGGGCATGTATCCTGTTCCTTTATCTGCTGGGTATTCCTCTGTCTCTTCATCTTGTTTAAATTGCTGATCTTGGGGTGTCCTTTCTGTATTCTGGCAGTTTGTGGAGTTCTCTTTATTGTGGCGTTTCCTCGCTCTGTGTGGGTTTGTACAGGTGGCTTGTCAAGGTTTCTTGGTTAGGGAAGCTTGTGTCAGTGTTCTGGCGGGTGGAGCTGTATTTCTTCTCTCTCCTTTCAAAGACTTGGGTTGCTTTTCTGGGTGCCTGATGTCCTCTGCCAGCATTCAGAAGTTGTTTTGTGGAATTTACTCAGCGTTTAAATGTTCTTTTGATGAATTTGTGGGGGAGAAAGTGTTCTCCCTGTCCTACTCCTCCACCATCTTAGCTCCTCCTCTCAAGCCATTTTTTTAAAGGAAGGGAAAACTTAAAGCTTGAAATAGGTCAGTTTACAGAGAGGAAGAAGTAAAAAGAGGAACTTTTTGACATATTGAATCTTAACATTATATATATATATATATATATATATATATATATATGAACTTCCCTCATAGCTCAGTCTGTAAAGAATCTGCCTGCAATGCAGGAGACCCAGGTTTGATTCCTGGGTTGGGAAGATTCCCTGGAGAAGGAAATGGCGACCCACTCCAGTGTTCTTGCCTGGAGAATTCCATGGACAGAGACTGCCAGATTACATTCTATTGGGTCGCAAGAGTTGGTCATGACTGAGCGACTAAGCAGACACACACACATACAGACACACACACACACACATTGTTATTTTGATGGCAAACCTGAAATGACTTGGGAACCCAAATGGAAACTAAATCCACATAAAATTTAAATAATTATTTGACACATATCTCTAGTTTTTGAGAATGTCATCTAAAAGTCAATCACAAATATCTGTTTGTACCCATGAGAAACAAGATAATCATGTGGCTGGATTACAGGACTAAACTCTGTAGAACATAACTAGGGTCATTACATCATTTCAGTGAATAAAGCAGATGGTCCTGTCTTTTTCACAACCATAATATTGCTTCATGAGCATCCAAGGAGATCTAGTTTTACAAGTATAACATTTGTTATAATATCACCTAGAAAATTCAGCCTTAGTCTTTTCAGTTGCCAGAACAGTTTATGTTCAAAGTTGGACTCTGAATATGAAGGGCCTCCCAGTGCTAAGCAAGACAGAAATTTTAGTACCAACCTTTGCAATAATAATCTAAGGTAATTTGCATGGACAATGAAAAAAAAAATGAGTAAAGCTACTCTTAGTTACAAAGATACCATTAAAATATAGGAATGTATCCAGTAAAAAATATAAAATAGGATTTTTTTAAGTTTCTCAGTTCAGTCGCTCAGTCGTGTCTGACTCTTTGCAACCCCATGAATCGCAGCACGCCAGGCCTCCCTGTCCATCTCCAACGCCCGGAGTTCACTCAAACTCATGTCCATCGAGTTGGTGATGCCATCCAGCCATCTCATCCTCTGTTATCCCCTTCTCCTCCTGCGCCCAATCCCTTCCAGCATCAGGGTCCAATGAGTCAACTCTTCGCATGAGGTGGCCAAAGTACTGGAGTTTCAGCTTTAGCATCAGTCCTTCCAAAGAAATCCCAGGGCTGATCTCCTTCAGAATGGACTGATTGGATCTCCTTGCAGTCCAAAGGACTCTCAAGAATCTTCTCCAACACCACAGTTCAAAAGCATCAATTCTTGGGCCTCAGCTTTCTTCACAGTCCAACTCTCACATCCATACATGACCACTGGAAAAACCATAGCCTTAACTAGACGGACCTTTCTTGTCAAAGTAATGTCTCTGCTTTTGAATATGCTATCCAGGTTGGTCATAACTTTCCTTCCAAGGAGTAAGCATCTTTTAATTTCATGGCTGCAATTTCATGGCTGCAGTGATTTTGGAGCCCAAAAAAGGGAAAGAAAAAATAAAATCCTGTTTGAATTAGCTCTTATTTGAGTTTTACACCGGAAACTCTTATTTCCTGGTTCAAGGTATAATAATTTCTTTAAATGTAAATGTTCAAGTTCCTCTTAAATTTAAGAACTTTAAAATGGCATTTCTTGTTTTTACTTTTTGTAGTAGTGAAATTTATGGAAAGGCAGGACTTAATAGGTGATTTTGTTGTTCAGTTGCTCAGTTGTGTCCGACTCTTTGCAACCTCGTGGACTACTGCACAACAGGGTTCCCTGTGCTTCACCATCTGCTGAAGCTTGCTCAAACTCCTGTCCATTGAGTCATGATGCCATCCAACCATCTCATCCTCCGTCGTCCCCTTCACCCCCTGCCTTCAATCTTTCCCAGCATCAGGGTCTTTTCCAGTGAGTCAGTTCTTCACATCATGTGCCCAAAGTATTGGAGCCTCAGCTTCAGCATCCATCCTTGCAATGAATAGTCAGGACTGATTTCCTTTAGGATTGACTGGTTTGATATCCTTGCAATCCAAGGGACTCTCAAGAGTCTTCTCCAACACCACAGATCAAAAGCATCAGTTCTTTGGCATTCAGCCTTCTTTATGGTCCAACTCTCACATCCACAGATGACTACTGGAAAAACCATGGCTTTGACTATACGGACCTTTGTCGGCAAAGTAATGTCTCTGCTTTTTAATATGATGCCTAGGTTTGTCATAGTTTTTCTTCCAAGGAGGAAGTGTCTTTTAATTTCATGGCTGCAGTCACCATCTGCAGTGATTTTGGAGCCCAAGAAAAGAAAGTCTGTTACCGTTTCCATTGTTTCCCCATCTATTTGCCATGAAGTGATGGGACCTATAGACCAACAAGCCTATAGGTGATATACATGGTTATATATAAAATTTGATTTTCCTTTTAAAATCTTATGGGAAATTCAGTTTCAAATAGTAAATGCTTTGAGAGCATTAACATGAGAGCTCAACAGAAACATATTCACTAATGATAATACAAAACACCCTCCAATTCACTCTCATATCATCCCATTTAAATTATCTGCCACTTACTACTTGATCTTTTTTTCCCTAAATATTCTTTAAACAAATTTTTGTTGACCACTTATTGCATTTACTGTCCTAAGTATTTTACATCTCTCAGTGAGCAGAATAAAATAATAATCCCTGTCTTAAGATATTTATATTCCTTGTTTTTTTTCTTTTTTAATTTATTTATTTTTAATTGAGAATAATTGCTGCATAATATTGTGCTGGTTTCTGCCATAGATCAACATGAATCAGCTATGGGTATACATATGTTCCCTTCTTCTTGAATTTCCATTCCACCTTCTCTCCCACAGCAGAATTTTGATAGGTAAGTGTAAATGTTCTTATTTTTTCTTACACTTACATAGAATTCAAGTTGTATGATGGTCAGTACTAATTTTGTCCTGATCACTACTTGATCCCTCTCCCCTAGAATAATCTTCCCAAAATAGCCACTCATGAAATATTTGCTGCAAAATTAAATGATTATGTTCTCAAGGTCATCCCCATAACTAATTAATTAATTCAAATAATTCATAAATACATTGAGTGCTTGCTATAGACATCCTATTTTTTAGGCATTATACTAGCTCATAAATATGAAAATGAATCCCAGGCAAAAATGGGAAAGTTTACCAACGAATGAAGAGAATTTTGTAAATAAACTATCATTGAACTACATTCAACTAAAATAACAAAGCCAAATAAAAATTATCCATAGAGAAAAAAAGAAATGAAACATATCACCAACAAAGGAGGCCAGGGAAGACTTCGCAGAAGTGAAAATAGAGTTGGTATACAAGTTCACAAAACGAGGAGAGCTCTGTAATGGAAATCAATTGCTGACACAGAGACAACTGAGAAATTATTGCTGTGGATTTCTGGGGTCTTCTCTTCCCTAAAAAGTCATAGGAAACAGCTAAACAAATGAAAAATAGAGGCTAATTGCATCTTCAATGAAACAAAGCTGAAGGCACAACTTCAAACCATTAACTATGAAGCATTTCCCCCAAAAACTGTCATCTCTGAACCAAAATGAAGCAAGAGACTAAGACATATCATAGGCCTCAGGCAAAAGCATATTTGACCAAGAAGAAAGGCATAATTCTTGAAACCCTGTCAAGATCTCTTTGATTATTAAGAGACAAATATCAATAGGCTTTGGAAGATGTGAAGTGGTATCTGTATAGTCTGTTCAACACTAGAGCCTAGGGCATTTAGTACTGCAACATTAAAACTGCATACATTAATCTGCAACATTAAAAAAAAAGAAATCTAAAGAAACAGATTAAATGATGGAAAATAACATGAGAAATGCCATACTTAGGGGATTCTGGAAACTACCCTATAAGTACAAACCTGAAAGAAACTATGACTGGCAGTAAAAGAGCATCAAGTTAATGAGAGAGATTTCAGCAGTGGTGAGGATGGGGAATTGGATTCAGTGCTGGAGCCTGCCTCAGGTTACTCCTTGCTAACTCCTCAGCCCAGAGTTTAGCAAAGACCTATCCCATTTCACAAAGATCCATATAGTCAAAGCTATGGTTTTTCTAGTAGTCATACATGGATTTGAGAGTTGGATCATATGTTGAGCACTGAAGACTTGATGCTTTTGAATTGTGGTGCTGGAGAAGACTCTTGAGAGTCCCTTGGACTGCAAGGAGATCAAGCAAGTCAATCCTAAAGGAAATCAACCCTGAGTATTAATTGGAAGGATTGATGCTGAAGCTGAAGCTCCAATACTTTGGCCACCTGATGCAAAGAGCCTACTGATTGAAAAAGACCCTGATGCTGGGAAAGATTGAAGGCAGGAAGAGAAGGGGCTGACAGAGGATAAGATACTTGGATGGCATCCACACAATGGACATAGTTTGCGCATACTCTGGGAGATACTGATGGATGGGGAAGCATGGCATGCTGCAGTCCATGGGGTCACAAAGAGTGGGACACAATTTAGTGACTCAACAACAGCATCCCATTCCACAGGGATTCCCCAGTGGCTTAAGTGGTGAAGAATCTGCCTTCCAATGAAAGAGATGCAGGAGACACGGGTTTGATCCAATTCCACAATGAATGTTACTAAGAAAGGAACGAGAGGAGAAGTTATACATAATTTAGACAAAGTGGAGGACATGGTTTCAACAAATAGTTCTCCATAATTTCAAAAATTGTACAGACAGCAGACTCAATCTCCTAATAAAAGAAGAAAAAAAGATTGAAGGAAGAGATATAAGGCTTTAGAGAAGAAATTATAAAGCAACTCAAGGAAATTTTTTAAAATCTTGGGAAATTTCAGGATAACACTGAAAGGCAAAATAAAAACATTGCAGAGATGAAACATATTTAAAGCAACAAAATAGAATTTTATAAATCTGCAATGACATACTGGCTCAAGGAAGCTACACAGACACAATGGAAAAAAGATTAAAAAGTAATTAGAGGAAAATACATGTGACAAATGAGATCAAATATACACACATTATTATTTATGGAGAAGAAGTAGAAGAAGAGATTTGAAGAATATTAAAATATAAGTCAATCAATATGATTTAATGAGAAATCTTTATAAATTAGTTTGGAAAAATATTTAATGTCTGCTAACTCCAAGTGTTTCAAGATGTAGGAAATGTATCATACAGGCTTATTCTAAATGAAGAGAGGGGATAATAGTTATATTAGTGTTTAAACTAACATTGAAATTCAAATGTTTTAATTGTTTAAAGGAATATTACATTCATTTAGCACCTTAGATTATTTAAAAAGCTAATTTAGCTTTACATTAAAAAGCTGTCATTTTAAACAATATAATTTGAAAAATACTATACCAGCAAGAACAAACTCAAGGAGGAGAAAACTTCTAAACAGTAAAATGCTGTCCAAAAAGCCATAATACCAAATAAAAATACTCAGAAGTAAAGAATGCTCAATAGTGGTAAACATAGAATCCATTTAAATATAAAGTTTTAAAATACCAAAAGTTTTGAAAACTAGAGAATGCGTGATACAAACCCTAAAAGTTTAAACCAACTATATATGTAATAACATAGAGAGATGGGAGGATGGAGAAACAGGAATTAAGAAATGCTGTTTAAAGTTGTAGTTAAAAACACCTAAAGAGTTCATATTCTTAATGTTCTCATAATTTCATCATTGTTGTTGTTTAGTCACTAAGCCATGTCCAACTTTCTGTGACCACATGGACTGTAGCCTGCCAGTCTCCTCTGTCTATGTGATTTCTCAGGCAACAATACTGGAGTGGGTTGCCATTTTCTTCTTCAGGGATCTTCCCAACCCAGAGATCCAATCTACATCTCCTTCTTGGCAGGCAGATTCTTTACCTCTAGAATCCACCTGCCAATGCATACACGTGTGTTTATATATACCTAGAAATATACAAATAATTATGTCAAATAAAACTTTAAAATGTTTCTGCTAGGAGAATTTTGAGGGTTGGGGAGTAGAAGTTTGCCTTGTTTGTACTTCTTATAACACCTAGTTTAAAAGTGTTTAGTGAATACATGTGATTTTTATAATAATGATAATGTAATTTTATCTTTAAAGGAGAGATAATTGCAACACATATCAGTTTAGTTCAGTTGCTCAGTCGTGTCCAGCTCTTTGTGACCCCACGGACTGCAGCACACCAGGCCTCCTTATTTATCACCAACTCCCAGAGTGTACTCAAACTCATGTCCATCAAGACTATGAAGCGATCCAACCATCTCATCCTCTGTCATACCCTTCTCTTGCCTTCAATCTTTCCCAGCATCAGGGTCTGTTCAAATGAGTCAGTTTTTTACATCAAGTGGCCAAAGTGTTGGAGTTTAAGCTTCAACATCAGTCCTCCCAATGAATATTCAGTACTGATTTCCTTTAGGATGGACTGGTTGGATCTCCTAGCAGTCCAAGGGACTCTCAAGAGTCTTCTGGAACACCACACTTCAAAACCATCAATTCTGAAGCATTCATCTACTTTATAGTCCAACTCTCACATCCATACATGACTACTGGAAAAATCATAGCTTTGACTAGACAGAACTTTGTTGGCAAAGTAATGTCTCTGCTTTTTAATATGCTGTCTAGGTTGGTCATAACTTTTCTTCCAAGGAGCAAGCATCTTCTAATTTCATGGCTGCAGTCACCATCTGCAGTGGTTTTGAAACCCCGCAAAATGAAGTTTGTCACTGTTTCCATTGTTTCCCCATCTATTTGCCATAAAGTGATGGGACTGGATGTCATAATCTCAGTTTTCTGAATGTTGAGTTTTAAGCCAACTTTTTCACTCTCCTCTTTCACTTTCATCAAGAG
Organism: Bos taurus; assembly: GCF_002263795.3. Lineage (NCBI taxonomy): Eukaryota > Metazoa > Chordata > Mammalia > Artiodactyla > Bovidae > Bos > Bos taurus. Next base: position 11,034,788 of record NC_037355.1, on the reverse strand, counting down.
TCATTTTACTTCTTTGCTTTCTGCCATAAAGGTGGTGTCATCTGCATATCTGAGGTTATTGATATTTCTTCCAGCAATCTTGATTCCAGTTTGGCCTTCATCCAGCCTGGCATTTCACATGATGTACTCTGCATATATGTTAAATAAGCAGGGTGACAACATACAGCCTTGACGTACTTCTTTTCCTATTTGGAACCAGTCTGTTGTTCCATATCCAGTTCTAACTTTTGCTTCCTGATCTGCATAAAGATTTGGGTCATGAATACCTTTTTTGTACAGTTCTGTCCTTTATTGTGACCATCTTCATGAAATGTTCCCTTGGTATCTCTTTCTTGAAGAGATCTCTAGTCTTTCCCATTCTACTGTTTTCCTCCATTTCTTTGCACTGATCACTGAGGAAGGCTTCTTATCTCTTTTTGCTATTCTTTGGAACTCTGCATTCAAATGGGTATATCTTTCCTTTCTCCTTTGCCAAGGCAAAGGAGAAAAATGGAATATATATATAATAAACATTCGTATATAAAATGTGTAGGGCATAATTTAGTGACAGTAAGGAATGAGACATAGTGCTAGGTTCTGGAGATATTTTGTGTAAAGCACTTAAAATATTTCACGAACATTTAGGTATTTGGGAAGTTGAGAAGAATAACAATTAGAAGCTGAACAGACTGAGGAAGACACATCAGATTAGGATGACTAAGTAGTGATAGTATTTATAAGAAGAAAATTAGTTGTGATGTTGTTAAAATTTAGGTGTTTATGAAGCAGCTGGATACGATATTTTAATGCAGGTCAAGAGAAATCTAGGCATTTGGGAGTCGGTGTGTGTGTGTTAATCGTGTCAGACTCTTTGTAACCCATGAATTGTAGCCCACCAGGCTCCTCTGTCCATGGGATTCTCCAGGCAAAAATGCTGAAGTGGGTTGCCATGCCCTCCTCCAGAGGATCTTCCCAACCAAGGGATCAAACTGGCATCTCTTAGTCTCCTGCATTGGCGGGCAGTTTCTTTTCACTAATGCCACATGGGAAGCACCCAGGTATTTGTTCATAGAACATGTTAATTGCATGTGCTCATCCATCTTAAAATCAAAAATGCTTGGAGTGTCTTTGTTTTATTATTGTTTATAAAGAATCTATCTTGGGCTTATTGATTATTTCTATTGTATTTTTAATTCTTGACTTCATTTATCTCTGCTATACTATTTTGATTTCACCAACTTCCTCTGGCTTCTTGTTCTGGATGTTGTTTATATGGATACCTCTATTCAGTTGTTACCTGAGCACCAGACCATAAAAGCAGAAGTGAAGTGAAATCACTCAGTCACGTTCGACTCTGCAACCCCATGAACTGTAGTGTGCCAGACTCCTCTTTCCGTGGGATTTCCCAGGCAAGAATACTGGAGAGAATTGCCATTTCCTTCTCCAGGGGATCTTCTCAACCCAGGAATCCAACATTGCAGGTTCTCCCTCATTGCAGGTAGACTCTTTACCATCTGAGCCACCAGGGAAGCCCCAAAAACAGAGGGCGAATATTATTTATAATAGAATGGACAATGAACATTAGAGAAGTCTTGCCAATGCAGATGGAAGGATGCTGAATAATTAAAAAAATAATTAATGATCAATTAAAGAGAATTTGCCTAATTTAACATTCTTAACCTTTATAAAACCAAAGCTTATGTTTTTGCTCAGGATACTCAGATATGCATCCCAAAATATTTTGCCAATTAATTGTCACTTTCTTTCAAAGCCTGTTCTCAACATTAAAACTGTTGGAACACTAGTCTTTGGTGAACAAAAAGCTATTCAAAGTCACTTAAATGATTGCCTAGCATCTGAAGTCTTATTTCGAGCAATCTTCATTCTTTACTTTCATGAAAAACTACATTTTTCTCATGTACAGATCTCTCTTCAGTTGGATCATAAGCAGTAGATTAATGAATGACACATCTTTGTTGGTAGGAATATGTAGCAACTTATTGACATAAATATTTATCATCTCACATTGAAGAAGAGTAAAATTAAAGGTAGCTAATATAACAGAAATGTGAAAGAAGGTTTGGACATTCATCCATTTTCTGTCACTCTTCAGAAAAGCTGACTTTTCACTTATTACTTACATATTTGGCACTGTATTTCAGATCAAGGTTAACACACATATTGTGATTTTTTTTTCTTTTTGGCAAGCTTTCCTCACCCACATGCCACAGCAAACAAAGAAATGTGGGGTTTTTTGGGGGGTTGGGGGGGCAATGAGGTTTTGGGTTTTTTTTGCTGCTTTTGGCAAGGACAAATTGATAAGGAAGGAAAGAATTTTTTATTAATGTATTTATTAGAATATTTGCTTTATTTGCTATCTACTACTTATATTATCATATTCTGATAACAGCACACATGTGTTTCTTTGCTTGTATCTTTCTTTCCACACTTTTTCCCATGGCATATGAATTTATTAATTCTACCCATAGATCTAGAGCTGGGCATTCATTAAAATTTCTAATCCCTTGGCAAAACTGATAGGTTCAGAGATGTACATTATCCATATTGGTTCATTTATCTGTCAGGAAAACATTATCTTTCTGCTGAATTAGAACCCCCATGTAGCTTGGCAATATAATTTTTCAGTTTTAAAATTTCCATAAAATCGTTATACCAGATGGTCTTGAATCAATGCAAAGTTAACTTTATGATTAGACAAAATTAATATCTTTGTGTTCAACATAGATTTGTTAAAATTCATGTTTTTTCATTCATGAAGTATAACAAAATTGCTTATAATTGAAGAACAGTACACTTAGGCCTATTTTCAGAAACAAGGGAAAAGGGACAGTCACGCCACAATTAACGATTTACTTTATGCTTTATAAAATTACTAATTTAACTCTTAAAATTAAGTTTTTAAATAAAATTTTCTAACTTTTGTAAAACAAGCTCACTCTTTTTTTTTTCCCCAGACATTTCATTTTTTATGAGCTGAAGTAAAGTCACCAAGGCATAATCAACTATTTAAAATGCATAGATAATTTCCAGGGAGACAATCCCAGACTTTCAAGGAGGTCAGTGTCTCATATTTTCTTTATCCTTGGGAAAACCAATCCTAAGAAGAAAGTGACAAAATGTTCTTTTTCTCTTTTCCAAATCCTATTTGCTCCCATGCACAATACAATACACTTGTGCATCCACATAATTATCCACAGTACTTGCAGAAATTATTTCCTTGTTGACAAGTTAATGGATGTAGAATATACTAACTGCTAGCTGAAAATTAAAAATGATCTCAGGTGAATAATGATACTTCAAACTATATTTTTTAACATAAGGAAATTTGTTTTTTATAAAAAATGAAATTTTCTTACCAATATTATTACATCACAAGTTTTTAGTGTACTTAACAGTCACCATATTTTTTAATTTGTAGAAATATAGTTGATTTATAATGTTGTATTAGTTTCAGATGTACAGCAAAATGATTCAGATATATATGTGTGTGTGTATATATATGTATATTCTTTTTAGATTCTTTTCCATTACAGGTATTAAAAGATATTTAGTATAATTCCCTGTGCTATATAGTAGGTCTTTGTTGGTTTTCTATATTACATATAGTAGTATATATATTTTAATATCAAACTCCTAATTTATTCCTCCTCCCTTTTCACCTTTGGTAACTGTAAATTTGATTTCTATGTCTGTGAGTCTATTTCTGTTTTGTCATTAAGTTCATTGGTATCATTTGTTAGATTCCACATACAAGTGATATAATGATATTTGTCTTTGTCTGATTTACTCTACTTAGTATGATAATCTCTAGGTCCATTCATAGTGCTGAAAATGGTGTATCTACTTTATATGTTCAACTGTCAATGGACATTTAGGTTATTTCCACATCTTTGCTATTGTAAATAATGATACTGGGAATATTTGGGTGTATGTATTCTAGAAATCAGCAAACTGAAATGGACTGGAATGGGTGAATTTAACTCAGATGACCATTACATCTACTACTGCGGGCAGGAATCCCTCAGAAAAAATGCAGTAGCCATCATGGTCAACAAAAGAGTCTGAAATGCAGTACTTGGATGCAATCTCAAGAACTATAGAATGATCTCTGTTCATCCCAAGGCAAACCATTCAATATCACAGTAATCCAAGTCTATGCCCCAACCAGTAACGCTGAAGAAGCTGAAATTGAATGGTTCTATGAAGACCTACAAGACCTTTTAGAACTAACACCCCAAAAAGATGTCCTTTTCATTATAGGGGACTGGAATGCAAAAGTAGGAAGTCAAGAAACACCTGGAGTAACAGGAAAATTTGGCCTTGGAATATGGAATGAAGCAGGGCAAGACTAATAGAGTTTTGCCAAGAAAATGCACTGGTCATAACAAACACCCTCTTCCAACAACACAAGGACTATACATGGACATCACAAGGACACACTATACATGGACATCACCCGATGGTCAACACCGAAATCAGATTGATTATATTCTTTGCAGCCAAAGATGGAGAAGCTCTATACAGTCAGCAAAAAAAAGACCAGGAGCTGACTGTGGCTCAGACCATGAACTCCTTATTGCCAAATTCAGACTGAAATTGAAGAAAGTAGGGAAAACCACTAGACCATTCAGGTATGGCCTAAATCAAATCCCTTATGATTGTACAGTGGAAGTGAGAAATAGATTTAAGGGCCTAGATCTGATAGATAGAGTGCCTGATGAACTACGGAACGAGGTTCATGACATTGTACAGCAAACAGGGATCAAGACCATCCCCATGGAAAAGAAATGCAAAAAAGCAAAATGGCTGTCTGGGGAGGCCTTACAAATAGCTGTGAAAAGAAGAGAAGTGAAAAGAAAAGGAGAAAAGGAAAGATATAAACATCTGAATGCAGAGTTCCAAAGAATAGCAAGAAGAGATAAGAAAGCCTTCCTCAGTGATCAATGCAAAGAAATAGAGGAAAACAACAGAATGAGAAAGACTAGAGATCTCTTCAAGAAAATCAGAGATACCAAAGGAAACTTTCATGCAAAGATGGGTTCGATAAAGGACAGAAATAGTATGGACCTAACAGAAGCAGAAGCTATTAAGAAGAGATGGCAAGAATACACAGAAGAACTGTACAAAAAAGATCTTCACGACCCAGATAATCACGATGGTGTGATCACTGACCTAGAGCCAGACATCCTCAAATGTGAAGTCAAGTGGGCCTTAGAAAGCATTACTAAGAACAAAGCTAGTGGAGCTGATGGAATTCCAGTTGAGCTATTCCAAATCCTGAAAGATGATGCTGTGAAAGTGCTACACTCAATATGCCAGCAAATTTGGAAAACTCAGCAGTGGCCACAGGACTGGAAAAGGTCAGTTTTCATTCCAATCCCAAAGAAAGGCAATGCCAAAGAATGCTCAAACTACCGCACAATTGCACTCATCTCACATGCTAGTAAAGTAATGCTCAAAATTCCCCAAGCCAGGCTTCAGCAATATGTGAACTGTGAACTTCCTGATGTTCAAGCTGGTTTTAGAAAAGGCAGAGGAACCAGAGACAAATTGCCAACATCTGCTGGATCATCAGAAAAGCAAGAGAGTTCCAGAAAAACATCTATTTCTGCTTTGTTGACTATGCCAAAGCCTTTGACTATGTGTATCACAATAAACTGTGGGAAATTCTTAAAGAGATGGGAATACCAGACCACCTGATCTGCCTCTTGAGAAATTTGTATGCAGTTCAGGAAGCAACAGTTAGAACTGGACGTGGAACAACAGACTGGTTCCAAATAGGAAAAGGAGTACGTCAGTGCTCTATATTGTCACCCTGTTTATTTAACTTATATGCAGAGTACATCATGAGAAATGCTGGACTGGAAGAAACACAAGCTGGAATCAAGATTGCCAGGAGAAATATCAATAACCTCAGATATGCAGATGACACCACCATTATGGCAGAAAGTGAAGAGGAACTAAAAAGCCTCTTGATGAAAGTGAAAGTGGAGAGAGAAAAAGTTGGCTTAAAGCTCAACATTCAGAAAACGAAGATCATGGCATCCGGTCCCATCACTTCATGGGAAATACATGGGGAAACAGTAGAAACAGTGTCAGACTTTATTTTTTGGGCTCCAAAATCACTGCAGATGGTGACTGCAGCCATAAAATTAAAAGATGCTTACTCCTTGGAAGGAAAGTTATGACCAACCTAGATAGCATGTTCAAAAGCAGAGACATTACTTTGCCAACAAAAGTTCGTCTAGTCAAGGCTATGGTTTTTCCAGTGGTCATGTATGGATGTGAGAGTTGGACTGTGAAGAAGGCTGAGCGCCGAAGAATTCATGCTTTTGAACTGTGGTGTTGGAGAAGACTCTTGAGAGTCCCTTGGACTGCAAGGAGATCCAACCAGTCCATTCTGAAGGAGATCAGCCCTGGGATTTCTTTGGAGGGAATGATGCTAAAGCTGAAACTCCAGTACTTTGGCCACCTCCTGCAAAGAGTTGACTCATTGGAAAAGACTCTGATGCTGGGAGGGATTGGGGGCAGGATGAGAAGGGGACAACAGAGGATGAGATGGCTGGATGGCATCACTGACTAGATGGATGTGAGTCTCAGTGAACTCCGGAAGTTGGTGTTGGACAGGGAGGCCTGGCGTGCTGCGATTCATGGGGTTGCAAAGAGTAAGACATGACTGAGCGAATGATCTGATCTGATCTGATCCTTCTGAATTATAGTTTTCTTAGGATATACACCCAGGAATAGGATTGCTAGCTCATACAGTAACTCTGTTTTTAGTTTTAAAAGAAAAATTAACCATATGTAGATATAGAGCCCCTGAGACACTTTTTAAAATCTTAGCATCTGAATAATCATCAGCAGGCCTTTCTGGACACCTAAGAAAGAGCAATGATCAGTAGGGTTTTTCTCAGCCTACTACTCGAGGCTTCACCTCAGGAAGATGTTCCTCTGATTCTAAGTGATGGGCAATGTGCTAAAGGCCTTGAGTATGACCACTAAAAACTTTTCTGCTTCATCTCATCAAGCAACTCCAATTCTAGTTACTCTCTCTCTTTCTTATCATTATGTCTTTGCCTCTACTTCTGTCTCTCTCTGTTTCTCTCTTCCTTTCCCTCCTCTTTCTTCTTTATCTATATACCACAGCAGTCTTCACTGTATCTCTTCCAACCATAGTAATAAATATGATCTTTGGAAGTTAGGCATACCAACCAATATACTGTAAAGAGAATTTCTTTTTGCTATTGCTGCTTGCTCACAAATCTCTCTTGAAACATATTTAAAAAAAATGATAACCATGGTTCACATCAAATTTTTATATTCTTAGATTTTCTGTCCATTGAACTCCACAGAACTTCACAAAGATTACTAACTGAGGGTACCTGAAGGATGACAGAATAATACTTGAAGAATTTCCTATTAAATCTTTTTATTAGGAGATTTAGAAGGAGAAAGTTCATTTGCTTCCCAATCTTGGCTAAAATTAGCCCCAAATAAAACTCTAAGTGTAGAACAGATATTCCAGAAAATACCAGCCTATACATAGAAATACATATCTGCTGAGATCTCAAAGGAATAAATACTCCAGAAATATTTCATATAAAACATGAGAAAGGCACTTAATACTGCTTTTTGCTAGAGAATCTCAAAAAAAAATACCTAATTAAGCTCTTAGTCAATGCAGGAACCACGGGTTTCATAACTGACATTTCAGCAAACACAGGGTATGCATCAACTTGTGATGTGTATCAGGGTTATGTATTGAAAGACATTTAAAATTAGATTCTCAATATTCTCTCCTGTATCTATTTTTATCAGTATCAATATATGAGAATATTTCTACCAATTAAATTAATTCCCCAATGGGATTACAGAGGGGGAAATCATGTATGATCTATTTCCACAGAAATTCAAACTTTAGAAAGTATTTGCAAAGTAAGGAAGTTATGAAATGTTTGATGTGGAAATGGCTTAAACAACTCAGTATGAAATTGACTTTGAGATCTTTTGGTCATGTTAACTATGAATTCGTTCGCAAAATTATCCTTCTGAAGTGCCAAATCACCCACTCCCTTTATACCCTCTCCTACGATAAAGAGAAATGAATGCTAAACAGCCAGCCATAGAGTTTAACAATATTTTATCCAAGTGATTTTGTTTATCCTGTTATAATTGACCATTTCACACATCAATATGTTTCATCCAGAGATCAAAGTATTCAACAATAGAGTATGGTAACGGCCAGTTGGAAATGGTTTTAGAACTAAATGTAGTGACAGGGTGGACATTGCATAGGCATTAATGCAGTTTCTCACTTGCACTCTGGTACAGTTAGTAACATTTCTATCATAGACACTTAGATCATTAAGCATTATAGATTTTCTGCACTCCTCTACTACCAGACCAAAAAGAAAAAAAAAAAAAATCAGTCTCCCACTATCCCTTCTAAGTTACTCTTCTGCTCTATCAGTTCAGTTCAGTTCAGCCCCTCAGTCATGTCCGACTCTTTGCGACCCCATGAATCACAGCACGCGAGGCCTCCCTGTCCATCACCAACCTCCCGGAGTTTATTCAAACTCATGTCCATCAAGTCGGTGATGCCATCCAGCCATCTCATCCTCTGCCGTCCCCTTCTCCTCTTGCTCCCAATCCCTCCCAGCATCAGGGTCTTTTCCAGTGAGTCAGTTCTCCTCATCTGGTGGCCAGAGTATTGGAGTTTCAGCTTCAGCATCAGTCCTTCCAAAGAACACCCAGGACTGATCTCCTTCTGAATGGATTGGTTGGATCTCCTTGCAGACCAAGGGACTCTCAAGAGTCTTCTCCAACACCACAGTTCAAAAGCATCAATTCTTTGGTGCTCAGCTTTCTTCACAGTCCAACTCTCACATCCATACATGACCACTGGAAAAACCATAGCCCTCACTAGATGGACCTTTGTTGGCAAAGTAATGACTCTGCTTTTTAATATGCTGGTTGGTCCTAACTTTCCTTCCAAGGAGTAAGCATCTTTTAATCTTATGGCTGCAATCACCATCTGCAGTGATTTTGGAGCCCAAAAAATAAAAGTCCGACACTGTTCTATACACCACCATAAATATCTGGTCAGAGTGAATAGGGAAAACTTAAAGAAGTGTCTACCAACCTAGGAAAGAGATTTGCAGCAATCAACAACATCTATCTAAGTTCAAGCCTAAGGGAGATCATCTCAGCCTTCAGATCATGGTCATAAATCAGGAACTTTCCAGGGCTTAGGATCAAAGTTAGAGAATGTTGTGATGGTTGCTGTGGGAGGGAAACAAGATGGATATCTGGACTAGAGAAGAGGAAGAGCTACTAGAAAATGTGAAGGCAAGCATGAAAGAAGGAATTATAATCTATTCCTGATTAACACCTCCCCTTCCAAAACAAGAAATGCACTCTGCATTCTGAACTGTTAAGACTCTTTTAGTTAAAGAGCTATATTTAATTATTATGAAATAATTGAGATACCAAAAATGTATACAGAATTTTTTCAAACAAAACCTGAGAAAAAGAGAGGTTTATGTTCACTAACTGGATAGAGAAGAGAGACTCTAAAATAAACTGCTTAAAAACAATTAGCAGGGGAAGAACTTTATAGGTTTTGAAGAGGCTGAACACACTCTGAGGATGAGTAACAGAGGTTCTGGGAATAGAAACATGTTTCAAAAATTTGTAACTGTTCAGCAAAAACAGGACATTGGTTGTGTGAAGGTGAACAAAATGACACTTCCACTGTTCCCTTGAGAAGACACAGTCATGTATATGACCCTTCATCCTTGTTTTAGATCTATCAGGTTGGTTTATTTCTCTCCCTTGGTTCTTCTCTCATTGTTGCAAGGATTCAATACAACAGACTATAGTTCAGTTACAGCTCAGGAAGACAGATCTTTTATTAAACAGACAGCAGATAGTACACTTCCAAGACATGGGAGCAAGCTGACCCTGAAGGAATGGTGATGATTCCTCTTGGGTTCCCTTATTATACTCCCTGTCTCCTCCTCTTGGTTCTGCCTTTTGTAAAAGGCAAATGGATATATGCTTAAGGCCAATCAGGGAAGGGATGTGTGTTTGGGCATATGCAAAATAAGGCTTTTACATATTCATCTGTGTGGGTGTGGACTGAGATTTTTGATTGACGGTTGCAAGTTACATAACAACAGGCTCTATTGTGCACGTCTTTCTCATAATTCAGTTTGTTGCAATCAGACATGTGTATGTATAGAATATTTATGAGCCCTTAATGGGTGGCAACCCACTCCAGTATTCTTGTTTGGAGAATTCCATGGATAGAGGCTACAGTCTATGGGGTCCCAAGAGTTGGACATGACTGAGCGATTAACATTAATGGGCTCCTAGCTGCCTAAGGTTACCTGAGGACACAGCTTTGCATAGTTTGTATCCACTGTATGCCTAGGGCAAACGGGCAGGAGTTGGAAAAGTCTCCGTGGAAGTCTCCATGGTAGTCTCCATGGTAATTTTGTAGTATATCTGTGAGCTCTCCTGGCATGTCTGGGGTGGGGTTTAAAGATTGGCTTGCATATTTTTCCACTAAGCCACTTCCCTGGTGGCTCAGACGGTAAAGAATCCACCTGCAATGAGGGACACCTGGGTTTGATCCCTGGGTTGCAAAGATCCCCTGCAGGAGGGCATGGCAGCCCACTCCAGTGTTCTTGCCTGGAGAACCCCAATGGACAGAGGACTGTGGCAGGCTGCAGTCCATGGAGTCGCAAAGAGTCGGACACAACTGAGTGACTAAGCACAAGCACACACCGCTCATTGCTCAGGCCTAACTTCCTACCTACCAAGTCTTTACCTGAAAAAAAAAAAAAATACTTCTCTCTTCTGAGATTGAGTACCCTTTTTGATATAATGGTGTGGAAAAAGGCATACCCACTACATCAGCTAGAGCTAAAAATTATCTCCCTAATGTCTATCTCCCTTCCTTCCTCCACCTCTCTCTCTCTCTGTCTCTCTCTTTCTTTCACTCACACACACACACACACACACACATACACACATTCACAAACACAGGAAGGAGTTTGAATCTAGAATGCATATAACTATAAAAAATCAGTCATAGATATAAGCTATTTTATTAAGTAGCAACTATCCTTACTACTGGAGAAGGCCATGGTACCGCACTCCAGTACTTTTGCCTAGAAAATCCCATGGACGGAGGAGCCTGGTAAGCTGCAGTCCATGGGGTCGCTAGAGTCTTACACGACTGAGTGACTTCACTTTCACTTTTCACTTTCACGCACTGGAGAAGGAAATGGTAACCCACTCCAGTGTTATTGCCTGGAGAATCACAGGGACGGGAAGCCTGGTGGGCTGCCGTCTATGGGGTCTCACAGAGTCAGACACGACTGAAGCGACTTAGCAGCAGCAGCAGCAGCATCCTTACTACTATTCTGTTTCCAAGGCAAACCATTCAATATCACAGTAAATCAAATCTATGCCCCAACTAGTAGTGCTGAAGAAGCTGAAGTTGAACAGTTCTATGAAGACGTACAAGACTTTTTAGAACTAACACCCAAAAAGATGTCCTTTTCATTATAGGGAACTGGAATGCAAAAGTAGGAAGTCAAGAAACACCTGGACTAACAGGCAAATTTGGCCTTGGAGTACAGAACGAAGCAGGGCAAAGGCTAATAGAGTTTTGCCAAGAGAACGCACTGATCATAGCAAACACCCTCTTCCAACAACACAAGAGAAGACTCTACACATGGACATCACCAGATGGCCAACACCAAAATCAGATTGATAATATTCTTTGCAGACAAAGTCAGCAAAAACAAGACCAGGAGCTGTCTATGGTTCACATCATGAACTCCTTATTGGCAAATTCAGACTTAAATTGAAGAAAGTAGGGAAAACCACTAGACAATTCAGGTATGACCTAAATCAAATCCCTTACAATTATACAGTGGAAGTGACAAATAGACTTAAGGGACTAGATATGATAGAGTGCCTGATGAGCTATGGACAGAGGTTTGTGACATTGTACAGGAGACAAGGATCAAGACAATCCCCCAAAAAAAGAAATGCAAAAAAGCAAAATGGCTGTCTGAGGAGGCCTTACAAATAGCTGTGTAAAGAAGAGAAGTGAAACACAAAGGAGAAAAGGAAAGATATAACTACTTGAATGCAGGGTTCCAAAGTATAGCAAGGAGAAATGAGAAAGCCTTCCTCAGTGATCAGCGCAAAGAAATAGAAGAAAACAATAGAATGGGAAAGACTAGAGATATCTTCAAGAAAATTAGGGATACCAAGGGAAGATTTCATGCAAAGATGGGCTCGATAAAGGACAAAAATGGTATGGACCTAACAGAAGCAGAAGATATTAAGAAAAGGTAGCAAGAATACACAGAAGAACTGTACAAAAAAGATCTTCATGACCCAGATAATCACAGTGGTGTGATCACTCACCCAGAGCCAGACATCTTGGAATGTGAAGCCAAATGGGCCTTAGGAAGCATCACTATGAACAAATCTAGTGGAAGTGATGGAATTCCAGTTGAGGTATTTCAAATCGTCAAAGATGATGTTGTGAAAGTGTTACACTCAATATGCCAGCAAATTTGGAAAACTCAGCAGTGGGCACAGGACCGGACTAGGTCAGTTTTCATTCCAGTCCCAAAGAAAGGCAATGCCAAAGAATGCTCAAACTACCGCACAATTGTACTCTTCTCACACGCTAGTAAAGTAATGCTCAAAATTCTCCAAGCCAGGTTTCAGCAATATGTGAACCATGAACTTCCAGATTTTCAAGCTGGTTTTAGAAAAGGCAGAGGGACCAGAGATCAAATTGCCAACATCTGCTGGATCATCAAAAAAGCAAGAGAGTTCCAGAAAAACATCTATTTCTGCTATTGACTATGCCAAAGCCTTTGACTATGTGTATCACAATAAACTGCGGAAAATTCTGAAAGAGTTGGGAATACCAGACCTAATCTGCCTCTTGAGAAATCTGTATGCAGGTCAGGAAGCAACATTTAGAACTGAACATGGAACAACAAACTGGTTCCAAATAGGAAAAGAAGTACAGTACGTCAAGGCTGTATATTGTCACCCTGCTTATTTAACTTCTATGCAGAGTACATCATGAGAAACACTGGGCTGGAGGAAGCACAAACTGGAATTTAGATTGCTGGAATAAATATCAATAACTTCAGATATGCAGATGACATCACCCTTATGGCAGAAGGTGAAGAAGAACTAAAGAGCCTCTTGATGAAAGTGAAAGAGGAGAGTGAAAAAGTATAAAGTTCAACATTCAGAAAAATAAGATCATGGCATCTGGTCCCTTCACTTCATGGAAATAGATAGGGAAAAAGCATAAAGAGTGGCTGACTTTATTGTTGGGGCCTCCAAAATCACTGCAGATGGTGACTGAAGCAATGAAATTAAAAGACACTTACTCCTTGGAAGGAAAATTATGACCAACCTCAACAGCATATTAAAAAGCAGAGACATTACTTGGCAAGAAAGGTCCGTCTAGTCAAGGCTATGGTTTTTCCAGTATGAGTGTGAGTGTTGGACTATAAAGAAAGCTGAGCACCGAAGAATTGATGCTTTTGAACTGTGGTGCTGGAGAAGACTCTTGAGAGTCCCTTGGGCTGTAAGGAGATTTAATCAGTCCATCCTAAAGGAGATCAGTCCTGGGTATTCATTGAAAGGACTGATGTTGAAGCTGAAACTCCAGTACTCTGGCCACCTGATGAGAAGAGCTGACTCATTGGAAAAGACCCTGATGCTGGGAAAGATTGAAGGCATGAGGAGAAGAGGATAACAGAGGATGAGATGGTTGGACGGCATCACTGACTTGATGGACATGAGTTTGAGCAAGCTCCAGTTGGTGATGGACAGGGAGGCCTGGTGTGCTGCGGTCCATGGGGTCGCAAAGAGTTGGACACAACTGAGTGCCTAAATTGAACTGAACTGATCCATACTATGGAGCTACAGCACAGATAGTGAAATGGAATAAGAAAAATTTCCAGGTCAAGAACAAATATATAATAAAGGAAGGAACTTCCCTGGCAACCAGTGGTTAAGACTTCACCTTCCAATCTCTGGTTGGGAAGCTAAGATCCCATAGTCTCACAGCCAAGAAACAAAGACAAAACAGAAGCAATATTGTAGCCAATATAATAAAGACTTTAAAAATGGTCCACATCAAAAAATATTGTTAAAAATATAATACAAGAAGATTTTATTATAGTGAGGTTCAACATCTTACAAATAGTGTTGTAATAACAATTTTCTTATGATTATAATAATTTGGGAAAAATATTCTCTATCTAACATAAGTCAAATCATTTCCAAAGCATTATGAAAACTGAATCAATGATATAAGTCAAAGAAAGTTATAATATTTATCAGCTACTTGAGTTGGAATGATTTTAAAGAATAAATTCAATGGAAGTATAAAATGATATGTTTAAATATATAAAAATTGAAAATGTGTATACGAAAAACACCATGAATTAATTAAACACCAATTGAAGGAGTAGATAATTATTTGCAAAAAATTTAAAGCAAAATATTTTATTTAGTGTACATCATATAAAATTAATAATACTCTTAAACTATGAAATATATAATATAAACCTACCAATATACATAATATACTATATATTTAGTATTACACTAAAATACAACATATAAGTTATATAACAACTATTTCATAAATATATTACTTTATGATATATAAATGCATTAAACTAAATTATATAAAAGTTATGTGTAACATGTAATTTTATTATAAAATATACTATCTTTAAGGCATACAGCATTATAAAATATTACTTATTACAATTTTACTTTTATCTTAAATATAAGGTGTTTCTTCAAATTAGTACAAAAGTACTGAAAGATCTTTAAAGAGCATTTAGAAAAGCCCATGAATGAAATAATCATCCATGCTCTGTAAACCAAAGATTAAAAAAATATATATATATATATTTAAAAAATATCTATACATTTAAAATATTTTACCATACTGCTAGTCAAGTAAATGGAAAATAATACATTAATATTGTAGAGTTCAGATATTTAAATAAACTATACAATATTAAAGTGTCCATAGTGGCACTGCTATATTCTTGTGGGGGTGTAATTTCATATGAACATTCTATAATATTTAATTAAGATCCATTTATTATATATATTTTATAAAAGGATTTATTAAACAAAAAAAATCAGATGGCCCTAAAGACATATGATTGAAATCTTCATTAAAGTTACATACAAATATTACATAAACAAATTATATTGGAAATCAGCTAAATTTTGACAGAAATTAGAGAAAATAGTGATGAATAAAAGAATATCTGTACATTATAAAATCATGAAATGGAAGCTATCCCTATTATTTAGGATAACACATGTATATAAAGTTTTAATTACCCTTTTCAGATAATTGCATGCACAATTAGATAATTGTTTTTTACACATACACAGTCTCAACAGAAAAAGATTTTTTTTTCCTTCATCCACAGAAGGTGAAGTTATATATATGGAATTTAGAAAGATGGTAACAATAACCCTGTGTACGAGACAGCAAAAGAGACACTGATGTATAGAACAGTCTTATGGACTCTGTGGGAGAGGGAGAGGGTGGGAAGATTTGGGAGAATGACATTGTAACATGTAAAATATCATGTAAGAAATGAGTTGCCAGTCCAGGTTCGATCCACGATACTGGATGCTTGGGGCTAATGCACTGGGACGACCCAGAGGGATGGTATGGGGAGGGAGGAGGGAGGAGGGTTCAGGATGGGGAACACATGTATACCTGTGGTGGATTCATTTTGATATTTGTCAAAACTAATACAATTATGTAAAGTTTAAAAATAAAATAAAATTAAAAAAAAAAAAAAAACTATACAGCTTGCATTAGACACAACCAATGACAAGGAACAAAATGCATGAAAAATTTGTACAGAGCATACAGAAAAATAGGATATTTTCTGTGACAACAATTATTTCTAAAACATAAAACATATTTAATATCTAAATATTATTTCTATTCAGTATTGAAAACATATTTCTAAAGTTACTGACATAGTGACTAAATACATAAAGAGACATTACTTTGCCAACAAAGGTCCATCTAGTCAAAGCTAAGGTTTTTCCAGTAGTCATGTCTGGATGTGAGAGTTGGACCATAAAGAAGGCTGAGCGCCAAAGAATTGATGCTTTTGAACTGTGGTTTTGGAGAAGACTCTTGAGATTCCCTTAGACTGCAAAGAGATAAAATCAGTCAATCCTAAAGGAAATCAATCCTGAATATTCATTAGAAGGACTGATGTTGAAGCTCCAATACTTTGGCTACCTTATGCAAAGAGCCAACTCATTAGAAAAGACCCTGATGCTGGAAAAGATTGAAGGCAGGAGGAGAAGGGGATGGCAGAGGACAAGATGGTTGGATGGCATCACCGACTCAATGCACATGAGTTTGAGCAAGCTCCAGGAGATGGTGATGGACAGGAAAGCCTGGTGTGATGCAGTCCATGGGGTCGCAAAGAGTCAGACATGACTGAGCGACTGAACACCAATAACAACATAATAAGCCATTTTGCTAACAAAGCATGATTTTGTCTCTTGTTCACAACTTGCTTAAAGTATCTTCATACCAACAGAGTGGGCAGAACATTTAAGTTTAATATCTATTACACATATGAGCATAAACTTCCATAACTACAGATAGAGTATCCATTTCTTCTGAGCTGATAAAGTGACTAGATAGTGGTCTGAATTGCTTTTTCAATTGGAAATTTTAACCAGGATGTTCACAAGCCAAGCATTTCTGTACAAAGTATTTTCCTAGTTGACAGTCCTCCCATCTTTGCCTTCCTTCTAGATCATTTTACTTTTAATAAGTGCTTATTGAGCACATACCATGATTAGGTATCTATTATAGCACAGCAGGATCTGAGATAAGCATCTAGAATGAGTATGTTTATTCAGAAATTGTATTTATTCAAGTTGTATTTATAACTAACATTGAATTAAGGAAACCAGGATTTTCTTCTCCTCTGACTTCACCTCATTAAATGCTTCACAAATATAGCTAAATTAAAACATTGTAGGGCTCTACTTTTTTTTCCTAGTTTAAAACAGGCACTCAGAAATTTAGGCTCAATATTTATTACTAAGCATATACTTCATTGTGTTGAAATGTCAACAGATGATGCATCTTGTTATAAATTTAATACCTCAAGTAAGTTTTACTTTTGGAATTATTTTCTTAAAAAATAGAAAATAGAATTTAAGAAAGTTTTCTCACACAAAGAGAAACTGTTCAGTTACTATTAAGTGATAAAAATCAATATTTGTTTCAATTTGAGATTAAAACAGCCTTGGTGAAGATACTGATACTTTAATTCTTGTCACTTACCCTTTTAAATGATTGAACAAATAAATAAAAAAGATATCATATATGAAACGAGTTGCCAGTCCAGGTTCGATGCACGATACTGGATGCTTGGGGCTGGTGCACTGGGACGACCCAGAGGGATGGTACAGGGAGGGAGGAGGGAGGAGGGTTCAGGATGGGGAACACGTGTATACCTGTGGCGGATTCATGTTGATATATGGCAAAACCAATACAATATTGTAAAGTTAAAAAAATAAAATAATAAGAAAGAAGATATTTTACAATTGATGGAGTAGAGAATGATCTGAAAAAATTATTTGAATGAATGTTTTTGAATGTTTACTTTCCTTTAAGAACAATGATACCAATGTATTTTTTATATATTATAATGGAAGCAAATTTAAATTTTGTAGTTAGGTATTTTGAGCATTTAGCATATAAATTACATTTGATTTCTTCATCGGTTTTTAGCCTGTCTATTTGGCAGATTCTGACTTTTGCTTCCATCTCTGTGGACCTGTAATTAATCTGATTCCTTCGTCTGGGCACTCAGCATTATGGTTGAGTGGTTTAATCTCTATCCCCAGGAGTATAACCCAATTCATCTCCACTAAAATCTTGACTCCTCTGTGACTTGGCTTTGCATCTGTGTTTCCATCTGTCAGAGATTTCACTGGGTTTTTGTTCTTTTCTGGGAGGCTATTTGAAGACTGTAAGGAAAAAAAAAAATGATCATGGATCCAGAGATGCTTGGCTACTACAATCGTAATAAGGCACCTCAAGATTGCAGTAATCCCCATCCATTAGATAAATAATAAATGGAACACAAGAAATGTTACAAGTTAATCAGTGAACTGATCTATATTGAGTATTTTGGAAGAATGTTTGCTTTATTTTCTCTCTACTATGTAGATGAAGCTTAAATTTTAAGCTTAATACTTTTTAGAAATTCTCATTTGTGTCTGAAATCATTTAATCAAGAATCTATCAGCAAAACTTACTTCTCTCAAAACTTTAATATTAAGTTACTGCAGGCCTCTAAGATTATCACAATCAGTGCAAGTATTTTTTAATATCACTCTGGAGAACAATGTGGTGATATATTCCTGACAAAATGAGTACTTATACCTTTGTTATATTTTTATAGTAATAATAAGAGGAATAATAATAATCTAAGAGGAATTAGAATACCTACGTTGCTGTTTATACTCTGAGATACTGAATTCAGTGTTACGTTCACATCAATGCCCAAATGTTACATTTGATTTAATATTCAGTTTACATGATGCCAAAATGCTCTATTAATTATGCAAAAATCAATTTGTTGACTATGCCATAAATTTGAAAAACTAGGCAGATCATCCCATATTTTTACTCTGGATATAAACTTGAGTGGAAATTTTAATTTAATCATTGCCAAAGTGAACTGTTACATAATTTTGCCTACCTAGTTATAGCTTTTATGTATCAGCGATTTTTAATTTGCCAGTTGTATTGTGGATAAAATATCTGCATTAATATCTACTGTGTCAGGAAATATACAAAGGAAATTCAAGGGAAATTAACAAAGTTAAAGGGACATAATCTCTCATAGCTGAATGAGAAATAAGAAGCATTCATATCTGCCAGGCTCTTTGGCACTGTCATTACTATCTCATCATCTTACGGAAGCTTTTAACTATCTCTCTGTCTCTATCTGTTTGTTTCTCTCTCTCTCTCTTGCGCTCCATTGTTTTTATCTGTCTGTCTATCGTTTTTAAAGTGCTATCGATTTCTGACTTTATGGCTTTTTGTCCAAAGTTTTACTTTCTACACATATGCTAGAAATCTGGCAGATATAGAATTATCTGGACTACAGGCAGAACTAGAACCCTCATATCACTCCTGGCTGGTGCTCATTTCTGTAGCTTATCTGGGAGGAGATTTTTTCATTGTCTGTGGGATGATCGGACAGCGCGTGTATACATGCTAGAAAGGAACAAGGGACTACAGTTGACAACATACAAAAATTTCCCCAAATAATTTTTTCTTTGCAAAATCCATATTACTGTGGAGTTTGAGCTCTGAGCTACCATGTTCATACAAAAGAAATCTCATATTCCACAGTATTAATCTGTTGCATTTTGTAAATTAGAAATCTGTTTTGATGCTTGGGGCTGGTGCACTGGGACCACCCAGAGGGAGGGTATGGGGAGGGAGGAGGGAGGAGGGTTCAGGATGGGGAACACAGGTATACCTGCGGCAGATTCATTTCGATATTTGGCAAAACTAATACAATATTGTAAAGTTTAAAAATAAAATTAAAAAAAAAAGAAATCTGTTTTGAAAGATCAGTTCAGTAGTTCTGCTTCTAACTTTTCCATTAAAAAATAATGGAATGCTTTCAGCTAGCCCTTGTTTATCCTCTGATGTGCAATGTGTTTTGTGGGTTTTTCCTTGCAAAATCTGATCTTCTTCTTTCAGTCAGCTACAAAGTGTTAGAATGTTAAATGGCTGTGTTTGTCAATATCACACTGAATTCTAGAAACATAGACTGCCAAAAGTTACAGAAGTGGCATGCTATCAAGTTTCTAGCATAGGAATGTTGGCGCATCAAAGATTCTGATTCATTTTTACAGTAACACAGAGCATATTTTCAAACTTAACAACAAATTGACAATTTGAAATAAGTAAACTATGGAATACTGATCTGCTTTGACTCTGCAGTAAGGATTACAGGAAGATGTCCTATTCTGAGGAATGAGTGGAAACCAGCAAATAAAAAAGCATGACATGCACTTTCCCTCAAGTATGCTTGCTGGCCCTACTCCTCTGCATTGAGACCTAAACTCATTAAACTGAATACAAAGCAGTGTATTCCACAGTTAATCATGCTGCTTTAATCATATTAAATTAAGCCTGTTCAGAAAGGCATGATTGTCACTAAAAGTTCACAGCTGCAGAAAATCATACCTGGTAATTGGGAGTGTCTTATGGATTGAAAATCAATCAGAAAGAAAACGAAAGTGGAAAAGTCCCTCTGTTTTTTTAGTTAGAATATATAAAATCTTCAACATCAGCTTGATTTCTCGTTGGGTTACATTATGTTTTATTGGCATATCATGTAATCAGAGAATAAATAGAATAACTATTATGCCACACACACCATACAATAATGACCATTATACAGTGCTCAAAACTTTACAATATATCTGTAAATATAGAATACAGAAACAAGTAAACAATAATAAAACATTTCCAAAGTTGTAGCCATTATAGATAGTACCTAGGTAAAGAGACATGAGATGGGAAAAAGATAAATAGAGAAAGCTGATTTGAAGTATATTTTTGAAATGAGGAAACAAAGACAATTGGTATATAAAAGAGAAATAAATTTCACATTAATTCATACTTATCAAGTACGCAGTGTGTGCCATGCATTGAGCTAGATATTAGGGATACAGCTTAAGTTGTACTTTATCCCTCTAATAATAGACATAAAGGAAAAAGAAAAAACTTGTCATATTTAGAATAGTGTAAGCATTTTTGCTTGAGTGATGAATCAACATTGGTGGTAGAAAGAAATAAGACAGAAAAAATAGAAAGCTTCATCTAGAACATGTACTTGGCATTTTAAATAGCCATGTAATTACAGATGAGACCAAATCGATTGGCCTGGAAATACATTTGAACACTGTGTCATTAGAATGACTCAATTGGCAATGGCATGGTGGATTCTGTAGTCAAGGCCCCATCAATATTCAATGATCACTCAGTCTGTCACAATGACCATATGGCAATTCCAATCAATCCTTAAGGAAGCCAGGGTAGCACATGTTTCTAACGAGATGTTGTATTCCAGCATGGCCTGGTACACTTCCCTTCATGAAACGGGGCTGCCAACTCTGACTCTATTGGGCAGAAACCAACGTGAAGAGTCCAAAATTATAAGAAAAACATTTCTTCTCTGTATTACTACTAGAAAGCACTTGAATCACTGGCATGTAGTGGGCAGGCAGATAATAAATAAACTGAATAAAATAATGTTTTTCACAGATGGCTGAGCACTGCAGGGGTGTGAACTGTCACACACTAAGCTAACTCCTTCACCTTATGTAGGAGGAATTTGCTTCAGTTCTGTGCCTCAGTCCTTCTCCAGCAATGCTGTATAATAGAATCAAGGCTAATGCCATTTGCAAGGTAGATGCTGCCACATCTCAGCACCATGGTCAACCTCTCAGGACAAGTTCCCGACACTAAAGAAGTAGCTTTGCATGAAACAATGCAAATCCATACCCTAAGGGAATCACAGCAGTGGCCCTGACATCTGAGCTATGCTGATGTGTTTAGGGAGCAATATTTAGACTTTCTGAAATATTTTAACTCCGGTATATACTTTGAAAAAATTTTTAAGATAAACCAAATGTCATCATGCCAAAGCATCATTATACTAAAAAATGGGTTAACCTATTTGGTGACTGAAACCTAAAAGGCATTTAACATAAAGTAGATCAAGAATATTATAGTGCAGTTCTCAAAAGACATTTCTGCATGTCAGTATTTTATTTAACTTATTAATGAGTGAACCAACAGGTCGGCTAAGGATCTATTTTAAGAAGCACTTGAGTAATGGAGATTTACATAGTTTTAAAGGGGTTGCCTTGGTATCTCTAATTTTCTTGAAGAGATCTCTAGTCTTTCCCATTCTGTTGTTTTCCTCTATTTCTTTGCATTGATCACTGAGGAAGGCTTTCTTATCTCTCCTTGCTATTCTTTGGAACTCTGCATTCAGATGATTATATCTTTCCTTTTCTCCTTTGCTTTTCGCTTCTCTTCTTTTCACAGCTATTTGTTGAGCGACTGAACTGAACTGAAGTGAAAGGGGTTGCCTAAATAAGATGCTAAATTAGTTAGAAGCCTGGCCCACTTCTTACAAGTCATGAAGTTACAGCATCTTATCAATTTTCGCAGATTAAATTCTAACTTTGGAGGATATATTTGGCTGAGGATTTGGGGCCAAATTGACGGTCACAGTGGATTTTGTAAAGGTTCAAGCAGACTTACTAGATCATGCATGAACCTGATAGAACATGCACCTTATCATTTCTCTCTTTCCTTGTGTGGGATAACATTTTGCTTTACATAAAATCTCCTTGATTGTTTTCATTTTCTTCTTTCCACCATATATGTTCCTGACAATACAGACACAGCTTCAGGTTCAGAAAACTTTGCACACTAAACTCCAAAAATCACTGCAATCTTCGAAGAAATGTCATCTCCTACATTTTTCTCATATGAAAGCTTATGGCAAGAGTAATATGTTAACAAGTAATGTGTTACCAAGATGCACAGCTTTTCAAAAGCAGGAATGGAATTGAACTTGAGGGTTCCCGACTCACCTTTAGGATTCCACCTGATGTACCATGCTGCTCATTTGTATAAAAATTTTTAAAGTTAATGAATTTCATGTAGGATTAAGGATGAAAAAAACTTTACAGTAGAGTTCTGTGTATGTGTGTTCAATTGTGTCCGACTCTTTGCAACCTTATGTGCTGTAGTCGACCAGGCTCATCTGTTCATGGGATTCTCCAGGCAAGAATACTGGAGTGGGTTGCCCTTTCCTCTCCCAGGGGATCTTCCTGAACCCATGTCTCCTGTCTCCTGCACTGACAGGAGTCTCCTGCATTATCACTGAACCACCTAGGAATCACAATAGAGTTCTAGCATACTCTGTTATTCTCATGGTGCTCTATTTCTGTGCTTCTTCAGTACATTATAACTAAGTTTCTGAAGCTGAAATCAAAGGGTTAACCAGGTAAAGAGATCGTTCTTATTGCAAACAAGAATGGCTAGAAAGTAAACCACAGACAATGGTGTCCTGTGAGGATTTAGTCCTCAAAATTCATATTTTGGACCCTAATAACTATATTGGAGGAGAAGGCAATGGCAACCTACTCCAGTACTCTTGCCTGGAGAATCCCAGGGATGGGGGAGCCTGGTGGGCTGCCGTCTATGAGGTCGCACAGGGTCAGACACGACTGAAGAGACTTAGCAGCAGCAGCAGGACTTTAGTTATTAACGGCCTGAACAGTGAGCCCAAACCACAGCTGGTTATTTCTCACAGTTGCAATATAGTTCTCTAGTACAAACAGCCTTAGTTTTTCTCTACTCTTATATTCCTCTTCACCAAGTTGAATGTCTTGTTGCTGCTGCTAAGTCGCTTCAGTCGTGTCCGACTCTGTGTGACCCCATAGCCGGCAGCCCACCAGGCTCCCCCGTCCCTGGGATTCTCCAGGCAAGAACACTGGAGTGGGTTGCCATTTCCTTCTCCAATGCATGAAAGTGAAAAGTGAAAGTGAAGTTGCTCAGTCGTGTCCGACCTGCAGCAGCAGCAGCAACAACTATGTTGGCTTCCCTGGTGGCTCAGCAGTAAAGAACCCGTCTGCTAATGCAAGAGACATAAGAGATGAGGGTTGGATGCCTGGGTTGGGAAGATCCCCTGGAGGAGGAAATGGCAACCCACTCCAGTATTCTTGCCTGGAGAATTCCATGGACAGAGGAGTCTGGTGGATTACAGTCAATGGTGTTGCAAAGAGTCAAACATGACTGAGGCAACTTAGCATGCATGCAACTCTATATTCCAAGGAGAGTATAGCTAAAAACAAACACTAAAACACTGGGAGTCATAAAACTCCTAGTACATTTGAAGACATGTAATTATGAGGAGAAAAATGGCTACAGTGGTGAATCATCTATTAGCATATTGATGCTCTAAACTATTACTTTAGAAAGAAAAAGAAACATCCTAATTTCTCAATCTTAAATTTCAAAGCTAAGATGCTTCTTGCCCTGTACTTTAATATTATTTTGTCAGAAAAAATAATTAAGTGGTTTATTTCCTCTAGTTGTATCATGAGATAGAGTATCAAAGCCTTATATTAAATCAGTTCTAAACTAAATAAATGACTACTTTAATAAGGAGTAAAAGTTCATACATATTGAACAAGTAGTAATGAGGGTATAAATACAAAAGTATTTTGCAAACTTACTTACAAAAATTAACATTATAGGATCTCTAGGTTCTCTTCATATTTTGTTTTCTTTTGTTGGGAAATGGATTTTTATTATAGTTAAAAGAAATCTTTATCTATTGAATGATCCTTGTGACTATAAATGGCTACTAAAACCTATTTTCTTTTATAATAATGTAATTGAAGGAAAATGAACTAGTCTAGAATTCTGAAACTGGGAAAAATGGGAGAGGAGAAACTTCAAATGAAAGTCTAAATCTCATTTTCTTCATCTACATTGTTAGTAATTGTTTATCTATAACAATTCAACTTCCCTTATCTATCTCCTTTTTATCAGCTAATAAAATATATGTAAAAAGAATGAATATAATTAACCTTCCTATAGATGATACAATATAGAAAGTGAAAGTGCAAGTCGCTCAGTTGTGTCCGATTCTTTGTGACCCCATGACTATACAGTCCATGGAACTTTCCAGGCTGGAATACTGGAGTGGGTAGCCTTTCCCTTCTCCAGGGGCTCTTCCCAACCCAGGGATCAAACCCAGGTCTCCCGCATTGCAGGCAGAATCTTTACCAGCTGAGCCACAAGGGAAGCCCAAGAATACTGGAGAGGGTAGCCTATGCCTTCTCCAGCAGATCTTCCCAACCGAGGAATCCAACCAGGTCTCCTGTATTGCAGGTGGATTCTTTACCAACTGAGCTATCAGGGAAGCCCAATACAATACAATACAATATAGAAGTCCATCTAATTATGTGTTTTTTTATTATATGTACTATTTTAAATAACTAACTTGACTATTAAGTGCCCACAACACAAAACACGGTATTAACTCATAACATATATTTAAAATTGTGTATAGACATCATCACCATTATCATCATAATTATCACTAGGAAATAAAATTCTTTTTGAAATAGCTCCCTATAACTTTAGCAGTTTTTCACTTCTTAGAATTTCTGCTGTCTACTGAGAGATCCACATAGGCTATTGTTCATGGGTAAAGCAGTCAAGTATTGCTTGAAATGATCAAACATAGATATACTTTTATTTCTGGTCTTATGATACCAGTGAGAAATATAATGTTCACTGACTGTTAGTTATAACAACTGCTCACATCCAGCACTTTTATACAGCCTTGGGCCCAGAGCATAGGCACCTTCATCTTAGAATGAGTAACACAAATGTGTACCAGGCAAACAGGATAGAAACTGGATTTTGTCTTCTGTAGTATTAATCAGAATAAGTGTTCCTTTCATTCATATCACTGGTCAAACAAAACACCAAAGATGCAAGTCCTCTTGGACTATATTCCTTTTTATTTTTAGCTCTGAAATCCCTGATATCCCTTGATAATACTATCTTTCACTTATAAATTCCACAGGTATTTATTGGCACACACTATATTCTAACACTGTGAATAAGAAAAAGAAAGATCCAGGGTTCCCTGAGTTGACATTCTAGCTGGAGAGATACAACTTAAGACACTGATTAGTGCTCAGAGGAAGAAATAAAACAGATAAATCAATAAGAAGCAACCTAACGATGTGGAGAAAAGGCTATTTTATATAGTATCTTCATGGAATACCCCCTATGCAGCAAGGGAACAATATTTACATAGAGACCCAATTGAAGTAAAAGAATAAACTAAATCTTGAGGAAGAGAGTTCAGAGGGTAAGAACAGCCAATGTGGGGCTGGGCAGAAGGGATCTCAGTGGGTGGGAGGCAGGAAGGGTACACGCAGCATAAGATGTCTGAGATTTAGGAAAAGATAATTTCACACAGTATTTATAAGCTGTACAAAAAGTTTGGAGTGTATTCCAAATATGCTGGCAAGCCATTGAGGATTTTGAAGCAGTGATGTAGCCTGATTTACATTTTTTAAAGATCACTCTGCTGTTCTGTATAACACTGAGTGTAGAAGGGAAGAGCAGAAGGATGAATGCAAATTAAAATTTCGGTAGATGAGAATGATGATAGGTTAATCTAAAAATTTGGCAATGAGATGCAGTTGATTGCTGGAAGCATTTTTGAGGTAAGCTCACAGGACTGACTGAGAAATTTAATATCAGGTGGTAAGCAGGAAAATGGAATTCAAAATAACACCTACATTTTTGGCTTGGGTAACTTGGTTGGTGCCATTTATTGAGATAGAAAGACTGAAATTTGAAAATCAGGTGGAAAGAGGTAAACATAATTCTGATTCTGATGTACTGGGTGTGGGAAACTTCATAGACAAAAGTGAAGATTTTTGAGTAGGTTTTATTCTCGGCTGTTCAACAGAACTTTGTATGATAACAGAAATGACTAATAGAGTACCTATTACCACCTGTGGTTATTAAGCATTAGAAATGTGACTCCCATGTGACTGAGGGAATTTCATCTTAATTATGTTTATTTTAATTAGTTGAGATCTAATTAGATATATATGCTACTGGACAGATCAAGTTTAGAAAAATGGAAGAGGAGGAAGAACCAGCAAAGGAAAATACGGAGGTTCAAGAAAGCAGCATGAAAATCACAAAAATGTGACACATGCAAAAGCATTTTCCCAAAGGGAAGTAAAGAGAAATGTGGTGGAAACAAGGTCCTGCTGACCCTTGAACAAGAGTCTGTGGATGTGAAGGAACTCCAGTTAATGAAGCCCAACTATAAGTTATAGGCAGATTAATCCCTGTATTAAGGGTCAGCTGTATATGTGGGGCCAAATGTAAAATATATAATATATATATATGGACTTCACACGTGGTGCTAGTGGTAAAAAAAAGTACCTGCCAATGCAGGAGACACAAGACAGGAGGGTTCGGGAAAATCCCTGGGTCAGGAAAATCCCCTGCAGGAGGGAATGGCAATCCACTCTAGTATTCTTGCCTGGAGAATCCCATGGATAGAGCAGCCTGGTGTGCTACAGTCCATAAGGTCACAGAGTCAGACACATCTGAAGCGATTTAGCATGCATGTATGCATATGTATTAATTGAAATTCCAGTATTTCTTGGCATTTGGCGATGAGTCACTGGTGAATAAATAAAACTTTGACTATGCCAATGGCAGAAAAATGACCTAGTTTTCTTCTTTTCTTATTGATTATAAATTCCTGAGTAAAATAATCCCTTTAGTTTAGGATTTGAGAGTGAAGCTCTGAATTTACAGTACACCTTGTGCAATCCTAACTCCACCTCAGCTACTTTCCAGAGCACCCAACATCACACAGTATCAGGAGTGGGCCAAGAAAACAAGTGGTAAAATGGTGTTTGGGAAACAAATTGTGTCCTGCAGAGCTAGTAGAGAGGACCCCATCCTGTTGATAGTGGGTGATAACCTTCACTCCTCAACACCCCAACTCTTGGGAACTTTTTCCATATAATCAATGCTTCTTATGATGTAATTTTTGTCTTAAAATAATGTGACTTCAGCATAACATTCCAGAGATAATGTTGTATTTTTTTTCTTGAAATATTCTTGTGTTTTGGGGCATAGTGTCACTTTCTTTCCCTGTTCTTTCAGATTCTTCTTTGTTCTCTTCTTCCACCCAATTGCTAATGATATCACTTATCAGGGATTGTTCTAAGTCTCTTCTTATTCAATCCCACAACTTCTATGATTGGGTCCTGCCTTTGTTTACCCAATAACAAGATTATCATTCTGAAAAATCTAAATAAAATGATAACGTTGTACTAAATAAAGCCCTCCAGTTCAGTTCAGTTCAGTCGCTCAGTCCCATCTGACTCTTTGCAACCCCATGAATCGCAGCACGCCAGGCTTCCCTGTCCATCGCCAAATCCCGGAGTTCACTCAGACTCACGTCCATGGAGTCAGTGATGCCATCCAGCCATCTCATCCTCTGTCGTCCCCTTCTCCTCCTGCCCCCAATCCCTCCCAGCATCAGAGTCTTTTCCAATGAGTCAACTCTTCGCATGAGGTGGACAAAGTACTGGAGTTTCAGCTTTAGCATCATTCCCTCCAAAGAAATCCCAGGGCTGATCCCCTTCAGATGGACTGGTTGGATCTCCTTGCAGGCCAAGGGACTCTCAAGAGTCTTCTCCAACACCACAGTTCAAAAGCATCAATTCTTTGGTGCTCAGCCTTCTTCACAGTCCAACTCTCACATCCATACATGACCACAGGAAAAACCAGAGCCTTGACTAGACGGATCTTTGTTGGCAAAGTAATGTCTCTGCTTTTGAATATGCTATCTAGGTTGGTCATAACTTTCCTTCCAAAGAGTAAGCGTCTTTTAATTTCATGGCTGCAATCACCACCTGCAGGGATTTTGGAGCCCCCAAAAATAAAGTCTGACACTGTTTCCACTGGTTCCCCATCTATTATCCATGAAGTGATGGGACCAGATTCCATGATCTTTGTTTTCTGAATGTTGAGCTTTAAGCCAATTTTTTCACTCTCCTCTTTCACTTTCATCAAGAGACTCTAGTTTTTCTTCACTTTCTGCCATAAGAGTGGTGTCATCTGCATACCTGAAGTTATTGATATTTGTCCCGGCAATCTTGATTCCAGCTTGTGCTTCATCCAGCCCAGTGTTTCTCATGATGTACTCTGCATAGAAGTTAAATAAGCAGGGTGACAATACACAGCCTTGACGTACTCCCTTTCCTATTTGGAACCAGTCTGTTGTTCCATGTCCAGTTCTAACTGTTGCTTCCTGACTTGCATACAGGTTTCTCAAGAGGCAGGTCAGGTGGTCTGGTATTCCCATCTCTTTCAGGATTTTCCACAGTTTATTGTGATCCACACAGTCAAAGGCTTTGGCATAGTCAATAAAGCAGAAATAGATGTTTTTCTGGAACTCTCTTGCTTTTTCGCTTATCCACTGGATGTTGGCAATTTGATCGCTGTCAAGAGGGCCCTGTTAAGCCTCATGTTCGATGGTCTCGCTGGTCCCTCATGATATGCCACAATCCCTCACCCACTTTGGACTTCTTTCTGTTGCTTGAATGTGCCATGTTTTGTTCAGTTCTGGATCTCTGTTTAGGATCTTGGTACACATTATTAACACCGCCTTAAGTGATTTAAGTGAAAGTCACTCAGTCGTGTCCGACTCTTTGCGACCCGCTGGACCATACAGTTCATGGAATTCTCCAGACCAGAATACTGGAGTGGGTAGCCTTCTCCTTCTCCAGGGAATCATCCTATACTACCCTTTTCATCAAATTTCACATGAATCATCCTTTAGTTATCAGTGTACTAGTTCCTATAATGTGACCAGTCCATGTAAAGAAGATCCTTTGCTCTATTCATTGACCTTCTGGTCAGATAGGGCTGGAAGGCCCTCTTCACAGGGTGGGGCAGGGGTGTGTGTGTGTGCTGTGACTCAGCACCTTGCCTAAGTGGGCAAACTAGGCTCTAGCATCAGTAGAACTCCTCATTTGAGGATCTGAATTAGACAGATCTGTACCCTGATGGGTTCCCTGGTCAGAGTCCACTTCCCAATGGTTCTGCAGGTGACCAAAGTTTCTGATTGGGATTACTACTTGGGCACTGCAGTTATGAATTCTATCTGCCAAGATCCATGTGCTGGTTGTCGTAATCCTCTCTCCGCTTCTCCACTACAGTGGGATTCTCAGTGATTGAGCCCCACGTAGTGCTATATCCATAGTGAGAGATCAGAGTAGGGGCTCCCATAAAAGCAATCCACAATGCTGGTGGGGATTGGTTGTCCCCTCTGGGTTCTCTCTTTCACAGAAAGAACAAGAGGCTAAGGAGAGACCTTTCCACATGGTGCCACACTGGCCTGAGGAACAGTAAGGTTAATGTGTAGCCCCTTCTCTTACCCTTCTAATACAGTTTGCCTTGATCTGTAGGTGCAAGGGGATGGTTCAGTCTCGTTCCTGTGTTCTATGGTTCTCAGTAGTATATACTCTTGAAAAGTTGTTGGTTGCACTTGTGAAAGGGAGGAAAGTCAGGAATGATCTGTCTTTGTGATGTCACCTCTTACGTCTATCTTCATTGGATAAATTCAGACCAGAGCCAAGGGGAAAATGCTTATTATCCATAAATGATCAGAAATAAAACATTCTTAAAAAGGCAATCAAAAATCAAGCCAAGCCTAATTTTTCTCCTTTAATTTTTTTGAAATCCTGGTTTGCAATACGGAAGACAGTAGTTCTTTAGGACTTCCCTTCCTCTTTCTGATTTCCTTTCTTGTTTTTCTCTTTTGGCTTCATTGGGTCTTTGCTGTGGTGCATGGAATTTCTCTAGTTGTGGCATGTGGGCTTTCTAGTTGTGGAAAGCTGGCTTGGTTGCCGCATGTGGGACTTTAGTTCTCTGACTAGGGATAAAACCTGTGTCCCCCACATTGGAAGGCAGATTCTTAATGACTAGACCACCACAGAAGTCCTTGCTTTTCTGTTT
This sequence comes from Bos taurus, assembly GCF_002263795.3. Taxonomy (NCBI): domain Eukaryota; kingdom Metazoa; phylum Chordata; class Mammalia; order Artiodactyla; family Bovidae; genus Bos; species Bos taurus. Next base: position 11,004,010 of record NC_037355.1, on the reverse strand, counting down.
GAACCCCACAAAATTCACACCCATTCAATTCTTCTAATTCCTGGAGGCACAGCTGTACCTTAGCCCTATCTTCGCAACCAAAGAACTAGGTATTTGGCATCTGTAGCAGGTAATCTGGAGGGACACCCACAGAGAAGAGTCTTAGAAGCAATTCTCAATTGAGACTAAGACATATTGAATTGAAAAAAAAATAATCTATATAGATGGGGAAACAATGGAAACAGTAAGAGACTTTCTTTTTTATAGGCTTCAAAATCACTGCAGATGGTGACTGAAGCCATGAAATTAAAAGATGCTTGCTCCTTGGAAGAAAAGCTATGACCAACGTAGACAGCATATTAAAAAGCAGAGACATTACTTTGCTGACAAAGGTCTGTCTAGTCAAAGCTATGGTTTTTCCAGTAGTCATATATGGATGTGAGAGTTGGACCACAAAGAAAGCTGAGCACTGAAGAATTGATGTTTTTGAACTGTGGTGTTGGAGAAGACTCTTGAAAGTGCCCTTGTACTTCGAGGAGATCCAACCAGTCCATCCTAAAGGAAATCAATCCTGAATATTCATTGGAAGGGCTGATGCTGAAGCTGAAACTCCAATACTCTGGCCACCTGATGTGAAGAACTGACTCATTGGAAAAGACCCTGACGCTGGGAAAGATTGAAGGCAGGAGGAGATGGGGACGTGAAAGGATGAGATGGTTGGATGGCATCACCAACTCAAAGGACATGAGTTTGCACAAGCTCCGGGAGTTGGTGATGGACAGGCAAGACTGGTGTACTGTAGTCCATGAGGTCGCAAAGAGTAGACATGACTGAGCAACTGAACTGAACTGATGTATGGATGTGAGAGTTGGATTGTAAAGAAAGCTGAGTGCCAAAGAATTCATGGTTTTGAACTGTGGTGTTGGAGAAGACTCTTGAGAGTCCCTTGGACTGCAAGGAGATCAAACCAGTCAATCATAAAGGAAATCACTCCTGCTTATTCATTGGAAGAACTGATGCTGAAGCTGAAATACTTTGGCCACCTGATGTGAAGAACTGACTCATTGGAAAAGACCCTGATGCTAGGAAAGACTGAAGGCAGGAGGAGATGGGGATGACAAAGGATGAGATGGTTGGATGGCATCACTGACTAAATGGACATGAGTTTGAGCAAGCTCTGGGAACTGGTGATGGACAGAGAAGCCTGGCATGCTGCTGTCCAAGGGGTCGCAAAGGGTCAGACATGACTGAGTGACTGAACTGTACTGAACTGATGAGCTTTCGTTGGTGTTTTTCTTCCCTTACTATTTTCTCAGAGAAAAATACCTAAAACTCAATAATGACTCTTCTTCAGTTCAGTCACTCAGTCATGTCCGACTCTTTGTGACCCTATGAACCACAGCACGCCAGGCCTCCCTGTCCATCACCACCAACTCCCAGAGTTTACCCAAAATCATGTCCATTGAGTCAGTGATACCATCTAACCATCTCATCCTCTGTCGTCCCTTTCTCCTCCTGCCCTCAATCTTTCCCAACATCAGGGTCTTTTCAAATGAGTCAGCTCTTCGCATCAGGTGGCCAAAATATTGGAGTTTCAGCTTCAACATCAGTCCTTCCAATGAACACCCAGGACTGATTTCCTTTAGGATGGACTGGTTGGATCTCCCTGCAGTCCAAGGGACTCTCCAGAGTCTTCTCCAACACCACAGTTCAAAAACATCAATTCTTCTGACTCTTCTAGATGTATAACAAATTTAACATATCTATTTATAGATACAGGTATAGATATACCATTCTGATGCTCAAATGTGCTCTCTATCATTGCTAGTAATAGGCATTTTCTAGCCTTTGAATTAATCACGTGGAGAAACAAATAATCTCTGATCAACCTATACAAGGCTAATTCTAGATGTTCAACTAACTGTAGAGTACTAGGCAATTTAATGCTTGTTTTCTACAATAAGATAACTGTTTCTTGTTTGAGTGTAGTATTGGATAAGTTGCTTTCCTTGACCAGTAAATATTTCAGTGGAAGCTTTGTAGCATGGAAATGCTTTTCACTTACCAGCATTTGATAAGGCTTTGTTCCCTGGGCAATCCTTCCTGTCACCAAGGAAGCACCCCATGCAGCCTGATTATTGCTAAGTTGAACCAGGTCCAACTGAATTTATTTCCTTTGTACCACTCACAATACTTTCACATTATCTCTTCCCTCCATACTCCTACTCCCATAGGATCCGTAGAATAAAGAGTAGGCTGTACAGGCAAGTATGAAGATGTTCAGCTGTTAGGAAGTGTTTTCTTGCATAAAACATCTCAGTAGCACTGCTTGCTGAGAAATGCTGTTAATAACAATTCAGCAACTTCAGTATCTGTTAACGTATTTTCCAGAAAATATCCATCTTTCTTGGCCTAATGGAAAATTATCATTCTCAATTTTTAGTGGTTCTGGTAAAAGTGGCATTATTACCTTGATAGAATATAAAAGGTGATTCCTTTAAGTCATACGTTTATTTTATATTCAGCATCTGATTCCATTCACATTATTCCAGTAAACATGCTATTAACCCATAGTTGACTGATACGTAATAACATACTAGTATAGATAAAATATTCAAAGTATAAATTTATTTAGTACATTTATTATAGAGGTTTTTGTTTTATTTTTTAGCAAGTCAAAATTTTAGTAACACATAAATATATTTTGATCAATATTATTCCTGCTCCAGGCTATTTGAAGTATAATATTCAAACTCTTATTTTCCTAATTTTGAATTTGACCTGGAAGTCTCATTAACTTTCTTTTTTTTTAGCCAAATACCTAAAAATGCTACCATAATTGAATATAGAAAGTTAGTAAATATTTTCCATGTGGCCCGGGACTCCCGCATTGTAGGCAGCTGTTTTACAGTCTGAGCCACCAGGGAAGCCAGATAAAAGATAGAATGATTTTAAAGTCTCTTTCTTTGTGTCTGAGTTTTGTGTGGAAAATGCTATTTCATCTCTTGAGTGTATACCAGGGATACCTTTGATTGTATGTGTTCCCAGAGTCACTGAATTTTATTTTAGGAAGTGATGATTTAACACTTATGAACTTCTAACAGTAACAAATTCCAAACTTTCCTGTATTTCTTTAATTTGGCTGATACTTTGTTATTGGAAGATGTACCTTGTATTATTTTTTATCTTTTTATTCATCAATTCTAGGATTTATCTAATTTCCTTGAGATAATAACATATTTGCTATCTTAATTCTTTTTGTTGTTTCCTGGAAGAGATCTTGGCTTAAAGATGGAAATCTATACAGAAAAGATCTAGTACGTTTTCCTTTTACATTTGAATGGCAAGGGAGAACAATGGGCACCAGCATATGTTTTCAAACATACTATAATTTTTTTAAGTAAGCTATTTATTCAGTACCCAGTGGGTACTCTTGCCTGGAAAATCCCAGGGACGGAGGAGCCTGATAGGCTACAGTCCACAAGGTGACAAAGAGTTGGACACGACTGAATGACTTCACTTTCACTTTTCACTTTCATGCACTGGAGAAGGAAATGGCAACCCACTCCAGTGTTCTTGCCTGGAGAATCCCAGGGACAATTTGCTCAAACTCAGGTCCATTGAGTCATTGATGTTAGCTTTTGCTTATACTGAAATAACAAAAATTTTTCTAAAGAAACTTGAAAATAATGTATTCAGTTATGAGTAGTCTCTTAATTTATGATTTATATTTGTTTTATATCCCCTCTTTAGATTGTATATTAATAATTCTAATATCTCTACTTTAGGGATTATAAGAATTTAATTAGTAAAGTCCAAATTTATGGGATTTATCATTTTTATGCATTTTCTTATCTCACATATTTGAGCTTGGATGAGAAAGGAAAGCAGCCTCTTTCCCGTTGAGTTGTGAATTTTAATTTATTGAGATTGACATACATAAAGTGTTGATTTTCCTTCTCGTGGTTACTTATTGTAGATATGGCAAAGCTCAAAATTTGGAAAGGAGTTAGTTTCTCTCTGAACATCAAGCTCCTTAAGCAAATACACATTTGGCTGCAGTGACTGCCATCCATATGAGAAAATGTGAAAACAAAACTTAGAACTGTATTTTTAATGCAGTCTACTACAGGTTTTTTAATGCTTTATAATTATAAAGGAATAGTTGATATGCTAGGTAGTTGGTATTTAAACACTTTCTGTTTGTCCAAGCATTTTAAGTATAACTATTTCTTTAATGATTATGTTTCCACTTTTCTTATGATTTTTGTATAATCTTAGTTTTATCTTGAGACAGATTTTTTATTTTTAATAGAACACAAAAGTTATGTCATAGTGTTAAATATTCTCAAACATTTTTCAAATTGAATTTTCATGTTAGTAATAAGAAGAGCTGAGTAATAAACTTTCAACAATGGAAGTAATTTCATCAAATATTTCATTTTACACAGACATTAAAGTGTGCGTTAGAGGGTCACATGGTGCATTCAAGATGGAGGAAGTCTTGAGCTGATTAAACTTTTTTCTGCTATTCTTTTTTTTTTTTTTTTAAACTTTACAATATTGTATTGGTTTTGCCAAATATCGAAATGAATCCGCCACAGGTATACATGTGTTCCCCATCCTGAACCCTCCTCCCTCCTCCCTCCCCATACCATCCCTCTGGGTCGTCCCAGTGCACCAGCCCCCAGCATCCAGTATCATGCATTGAACCTGGACTGGCGACTCGTTTCATATATGGTATTATACGTATTTCAATGCCATTCTGCCACATCATCCCACCCTCTCCCTCTCCCACAGAGTCCAAAAGTTCTTATATATGTTTCCCAAAATCTGAACCAAAATTCACCTCACATTACTTCCAATTCAATAAATACTTATTGAACTTTATATAGCAATAAAACAACAACAGCTTTATATAATGCTAATATTTTAAGACTTCAACATAAATTTTAAAACTTTGTTGTCTCTTTTTTTCAAATAAATCTTTCGAAGTGAAAATACAAATAGATGCAAAGAAATAGAGATGAGTGGTAAACTGAGTTAAAGAGAGCAAACAGCAAGTCAATCCTTGTAAATATTTTGGATTTTTATTTTTTGCTGTATGGTTCCATTTATGTTAAGTCCCTCAAGTGTCCAGTTAGTAGGAACAGAAATTAAAACCACGGGTGCCAAGGGTGGGGAGCAGTGTTTAATGGGGCAGATTTCAGTTTTGCAAAACAAAAACATTCCAGAGCTTCATTGAACAATACTGTGAATATAAATACTACTAATATTTGCACAAATAATGGTGTTTGAAAACTGCTTGCAAATCTGCTTTAGAATAAGACCATAGTTAAGAAGCTTAAATTTAAATAAATCATAACTTTTAGAAATTCATCTCTTAAGAATTTCAAAGTATATCAAGTATAAAGTATATCCTATATTTTACCTTAAATATATTTTTGTGTACTTTAGATTTCCCATCTCTTACATTTTACATAACTTAACGTCTTCACTTTTTATGGTTGAAGCAACCAGCGCTAGCATGAATACCAGCAGTTTGGAAATATATCATATAGTGAATTAATTTTTGCTAACTTTGAATTATTTGGCCAAATTATCAAATGAACATAAAATTCATGGCTAACTAGTTCATGAAAACAGCTGCATAAAAAGTCATCCATGCATTTCCATATTCAAAAATTCTTTCTCAAATTTTCAGCCTCTGAAAATCTTTTCCAATCAATTATTTTTCATTTTTAAAAAGTTTTAATAGAGGCAGCAATAGATACTGGGTGATGATTGTGATCTGGTTTAGCATTCTTCTGTTTTGCTTGTCATCAAATAACTGATATTTACACTAAGAATTCATATTATCAGTGACTTGAAATAAAAGAGTTTTTTGAAACTTTTTGTTAATGTAGTTTTATACGCAATTAGAATGGTGCTAGAAGTTGCATTACAAATGGAAATGCAAGGGAGTCAGTCTTTAATCATGTGTTTTAATGAATTATATATCTTTTAGCAGTAATGAATCTAATAACATGAATAAAAATGGATATCAAAACCAACAAAGACAGACAGCAAGGAGCAATGAATCTCTTATAATCTTTCATTTGGTTGCCAAATCATGAGTATTTCTTTTTTGCTTATTTTTTAGTTGATTTTTTTGTTAACTTAAAAAGAATTAGATGTATAAAAAGATGTATAATATTTGGATGCAAAATATTGTTACCTTATATTTAAGTATAAAAAGCATTTATTAATAAGCTAGGTAGCTGTGATATGCTGTTTTTATGCTACCGATATAAAAGCTATAGTCCGTTTTGACTTTGTAACTGCAGTGTTGTCTTGAGGCTCTAAAATCTTGAGTACAGCAGTAAATTATGTTTTATTGTCAATTAAATATAAGTTTTTTATGTAAAATTTTCTCCCTCTTAGTTTCACTTTATGTTGCCAAAATTATTAACAATCAGGGTGAATTTTTATAAAATGTAAATTTCTTATTCCAACTCTAAGAAACAGAGGGTGAGTTTCACATGTTCAGAGCTTGCATTTGATTTACCACAAAACACACTAGATCCAGTCATTTAATATACATGCATTGAGAATCTACTAAATGTCAGTCACGGACTTAACCACTGAGAAAAACCACCATCACATTTTACTGACAAATCAGTCTGTTCATAATGTGCTGATCTGGTTATGACGTGTCACCCCACTACAGTATAAGTAGGTAATAGGTCCCTGACATGTCTGCAAATTGAGGGAATGAAATATGTCAATATGACTATAGCTTTTAGTACAAGATCCATGTTCACATCTGTGTTAAGAGACACAGATTCAGCTAAAAACATACCATAAACTCAGTCTCCTTTAAATGTTATGTTTTTTTCTTATAGTTCCATTACACTCTTTGTTAACTACTACTATTTTCTATTTGAAACGTTTTCCAAGTCTGCACATTTTAAAAAGATTTTTAAAAATTAGTTTGGGTTGTGAAGGAAGGATACTGAATCCAGAAATTCTTAATAAGATTACATTCAACAATTTTTAAAGTGTATGATTACAGCTGTGTAATGACACAAAGCCAAAACAGCAAGGCACTACTGCTACACACACACACACACACACACACACACACACACACTTATGCATACTTTAATAGTGTTATTGATAGTCTCACAATTGTAAAGTTGATTGAAATATAGAGATCAACTATGTTTATAGTATAATTCTTTTGAACAAAATGTCAAAGCATCACTATTGCCTACAGGACTTAAAGATTAGCCCCAATAAAAAGGTGAAATGTTATATAATTTTCATCAAATAAACACAGAAAGGTCAGATCACTATTTTAATCCAAGAGCACAAAAGAATTCTACCCTATTCTATACCCTAATAATTTATAGATTTCACCACAGTCAGTTCTCATCATCTCAGTAAGTGCATCAACTTAAAAATACCAAAAGTAGAAGAACTTACAATATTTTATTCCTACATATCATTTATTATTCTATATAATATAGTAGATTAAATTTTCTGACCTTGGTGGCATATAACTGTAATGGAAAATGAATAAACTTTCCTTTACTATGGTAGCACTGAAGGTAGAAAATGTTAACCATTAAATAAAATGACCTCAATAAAATGGTGACATGTTCCAGATAATCCACTTAAAGGAATTTCTAAGATACTAGAGGAATTACGTTGACACATTTACCTGAAGACTGAACCCTGCTCCCCACACACACAAAGTTGCTATATCTTAGGGTTACAGGTAAAATTTACCAAAAAATACTACTGAACCCTGCTCCCCACACACACAAAGTTGCTATATCTTAGGGTTACAGGTAAAATTTACCAAAAAATACTACTTAAAGGAGTGAAACAAACTTACTCAGAAGAAGTAATGGTGAGTATAAATCAAAGATGAAATGACAGTTAAGAGTATCACAGTATCTTAATGAGTTGCTATGAGGAAGATCTATATAAGAAAATCTAGGATCTCATACACTGTGTAATGGGAAGACATGATACCATCTTAAAGAGAAAGGCAAACGCCAATCTCATAATCAAGAAAGAAAGTATAATTAGAGAAACTAAGGGTCACTTGGGCACCTGGTAAAAATATATTTTGACCTTAGATTGAACCTTAGATTGGTGTTTTAGTACTTCAAGGAGAACAAGGCAATCATGGAATAAAGCGAGATAGGAAGGAAGAAAATAATGAAGTAAAATTATCTGTTTTGCATGCAAGTTCATAATGAATGAGAATAGTCACTGAAAATTACATTTCAGCTACCTGATTGGAATGAGATTAATGATGTATATTTATATCATCTGCCAATTTGAAGACAAGGATATTTACAAAAATACAACACAGAAAAGTTGAGCAATTATATTTTGATGTTTATGATTAGAATTGTGGGTTGCATATTGAATTTCAGCTGTCCAGCAGAGAGAGTCACTTTAGCTTGAAATTGTTTTAATAGGCTATTTCATTAAAAGTCTATAGAGAATTTTATATTCTTGGCTTTCTTTTAATAACTAGTCTATAATTAAATATGGGGCTTTAATGATGAAGAACAAAGATTCAAGTTGATAAATAGAACAAAATTATTTATGTGCTAACCAAGTGTGTCAGAGCAATGAATTGAAAACAATCAGAATTGCTCTGATCTTATGGGAATAAAAACACTGAGTTATACTGGCCTGTAGAGGTACACAGATCACATTATAATTGCAATTCTTGATTAGACTTGGGCAATGTGTCCCAGTATGCTTGCTTATCCCTCTATGAAATATATCAAAGAGTTCGCTTTCTTTCTTTAGTTGTGAACAAATCCATGTTGATATATTGAAAACCCTCAACGGGCTTTCTTTAAAATGGAATTTAATCATTGAATGTGCAAATGAGAATTTTTTTTTTTTCACTAAGAAAAGGCAACAGGAAGAGAATGTCTGGAGAATTTAAGGAAATATTTTGATATTTAAACTTAGGTAAAACAAATGTAAAATGAACTATGTCTTATACATAATTGGCTCATTAAAAATGTATGCATTGAAGGAAGAGCTGAAATACATGAGAAAATATATGGGGAAAATATAGCGTGATACCATGAGTATATGAAATTTGACAGGTAAAATGAAAATAGGTAAAAAGTTAGAAAGCAGATAAAATTCACAGGGGAAACAAGATGAGTTGTTTCACATATGTTTGGTGAAGAAAAGAAAATGAAAAATCAATACTGGGTACTCAAGCAAAGCAGAACAAAATGGAAATCAACATATTAGTTGGAGATAAATGGGGCATGGCCTTAATGATTGGAGTAAACCTACCCTTTTACCTATTGTGTTATATTGTTGTTCATATTCAGTGAAGCAACCTAGACAGCATATTAAAAAGCAAAGACATTACTTTACCAACAAAGTCCGTCTAGTCAAAGCTATGATTTTTCCAGTAGTCATGTATGGATGTGAGAGTTGGACTATAAAGAAAGCTGAGTGCTCAAGAATTGATGCTTTTGAACTGTGGTGTTGGAGAAGACTGTTGAGAGTCCCTTGAACTGCAAGGAGATCCAACCAGGCCATCCTAAAGGAAATCAGTCCTGAATATTCATTGGAAGGACTGATGCTGAAACTGAAGTTGAAATACTTTGGCTACCTAATTCGAAGAACTAACTCATGGGAAAGAACCTGATGCTGGGAAAGATTGAAGGCAGGAGAAGGGGACGACAGAAGATGAGATGGTTGTATAGCATCACTTACATGATGGACGAGTCTGAGTAGACTCTGAGAGTTGTTGATGGACAGGGAAGCCTGATGTGTTTCAGTCCACGGGGTCGCAAAGGGGGGTCAGACACGACTGAGCAACTGAACAGACTGACTGAAGCAAGATGTCTATATTTTTATATTCTTGTGAATTCTCTTTCCCAGAAGTTAACTTTATAGTTTTGTAAACATTCAAATAACTCTCATCTCAATTTTCCTTTCAATTGCCAATCCTTCTGCAATGCCATTAAATGATTTGCAATTTAAAATTTGCCATTCATTCTCTCTAGAATTATTCAATTATCTCAGAATGACTTGCCAATGGTTGAAGAGCATTCATTCTCTTAATTGAGTTCCTTTTATCATTCCCTTTTATGTTTATTAAATTATATAAAATTTCTTGTGTTTTAAATTGATAGACAAGGAGCTTTACACAATACTTGCTCTCTATTTTAATTGCACCAAATCAATTTTGACAACAAGGTTATTCAAAAAAAAATTTTGTCAAAGTAAATTCCCAAAACCCACAGGCTCCAATTTCCTTTCTGGCCTACATCTTTTCAGTTTAGACAGACAGTTTCTTCCTTTTCTCTTGATGTGAGGAACCCATGCCAGCTCCAACTAATTAAACACTGTCCCTCATATTCTGTATGCTTGTGCCTACACACACACACACACAATTTGTTAAGTAATTATAACTTTGAGTTTCAATATATATATATATTTAACATTAAACTGTAATGTGATATGTCAGTTATATCACAAAGCTGAAAAATTAAACATTATGTTTTTCATTTTTTTGTAGCTACTGAAAAAACATGTGTGTGTATACATATAATTTGGGGCTCCCTGGTGACTCAGTGGTAAAGAATCCACATGCAATGCAGGAGCTACAGGGTTTGACCCTTGGGTTGGTAAGATCTCCTGGGGGAGGACATAGCAACCTACTCCACTAGTCTTGCCTGGAGAATCCCATGGACAGAGGAGCCTGGTGGGCTACCTTATGCCTGGTGGGCATAAGGTCGTAAAGACCAGGACACAACTGAAGGGACTTAGCACACACCTACATGTCATTTATGACAATGGTCCTATCGGACAATATGAGTTGTCAAGCATATGTTTACATTGATGAATGTAAACTACAAGCAGGGATGTAATTTTACTGAGGCTCGTGACATTTATGTTACTGGCTAAAAGGGGGAGATGCTGCCCTGCTCAAAGCCTGTCATCTCAGGCACAAAACTCAGCTCAGAGGAGAAGGATAAACATTCCCAAGAAATGGGATTTCTTTTTATCAAGTGGTCCCTTATCAGAATTCTATTCTTTTTCCTAGATAATAGAATGAGTTACATCAGCTCCAACTCATCTATACACCTAGTAGTAAACTCCACAATAAAACTTCACCCTAGATTTGCTGCAGTAATTCCGAGTCTTCCTGTTCCCAAGTTGTGGGGGTGGAGGAGGGGTGGGAAAAGATCTGTTTCTCAAGAGAGAAGCTCAGTTTTAAAGATAAATTTATGACAAGTAATCCGTCTGTTAAATACATAAATACATTTATTACATATATCAAATATTGTCTCCTTGCCCTTCAAGAGAAAATATAAGAAAATTCCAAAATAAGAAAGCCAAAATAATTGACTTCACTTTTGTAGCCTCCCAGGGCAGTCAGGCCACAGGCATTGCTTCAAGCAATTCCTACAAAGCACGGACACCTTTAATTGCTCCCCTCAGGTGCTAGAGGTCTATAGCCTTCAAATTTCCCTTTTCTATGAAAATAAAATCCTGGGCATTTTCCTATCTTCTACAGAAATGACCAGTTTCAAGGCTGAAATGTATTTTCAATTTTTAAAGCACCAACTGATGGGCCCCTGCCTCCACTTTTCTCCGCCTCAATTTGGTGTTCTGGGTTTTACCTGTGTGCTTGTCTGAGTTGCTCCACGAAGTGAACAGATGATGACTACATTCAAAGCAGTTTGTGTGCTGCTTTCATTAGTATGAAATCAAGCTTAGATCAACAAATTATAATCCTACAAAATATTTCAAGTAATCTTTGTTGCACATAATACAAAATGTATAAAAATTTGTCACAGTAAGTGTAAATGACTCAAAAGGTAGGTAGGGTAACTACAAAACATGAACATAATCTGTTATTTCATTAGCTATCTCACAGTCTGAATAGAACAGCCCTCAATATTGATCTCAGAGAGACAGCAGTGAGAAGTCCTGAAAAGAGATCTCATTTCCCTGCCCAGGAATTGAACCTGGGTAGTCCAGAATGGCTACCCACCCCAGTATTCTTGCCTAGAGAATTCCAGGGACAGAGAAGCCTGGCAGGCTGCAGCTCGCAGAGTTGCAAAGAGTCAGACACAATAGAGTGAGCATGCATGCATGAGGACACTAAAACCATCACATTTCTTGACAAATGATTCTGAGAACCAAACCAGGGATTTAGAGACATTACTCTCTTTGAAGTACTAGAGTATTATTATTCCTTTCCTCACTTTATAACATACCTCGACTGTCAAATCTGATGTAGCAACATTATATTACTCCTTGTTGCTTTTAACAATGATCTAACATGACAAAAAACTCAAAGTATTTTAAAATTTTGAGATCTAAATATGGATTATACACATAAGCCCTTCATGAGAAAAAAACAAAAATACCTCAAACCACTAAGATTATTTGGAAAATTTTTGCAATTTTATTAAATCGGTGTGAAATTCCCATACAGAAATGTACACAGATTTGAAGAGTACAGCTACCCTTGTGCAACCTTGCAGAGACCCACCAAGAAAGTTATCCTTGTGACTAAGATGAAGAAGAACCAACTCGCTAAAGGACTACTGGCTAAAGATGCTTTAAGAAGTTCAGTGATTGTTGGTACAAGTACTCTAGATTCCTGGTTTAGGGAATTACTCACTGAACATTTGCAGGAGTATTATGGACATTGCTAGCATTTCAGTTTCAAAATCTTCCATGTAAATGTCATCTTTGAAAAGGGATCTCTTAGAGAATAATTATGTGTTTTTCCCAGGGGATTAAGTTTCACAATTGAAAGGCTAAGGGATCCTCTCTGCTGAACATCAGTTCCTACTTCTTACTTCTTTACTCTTACACTCAGTCTGTGGAGTTCTGATTCCCATTTCGCTATCGACAGGTGCATGTGGTGTTTAGAAAACAAGAACAAAAGAAACCATGTGAGAGACATTTGATTGACTCTCATCAGCTTGTCGGAGAAGGCAATGGCACCCTACTCCAGTACTCTTGCCTGGAAAATCCCATGGATGGAGGAGCCTGGTAGGCTGCAGTCCATGAGGTTGCTAGGAGTCGGACACGACTGAGCGACTTCACTTTCACTTTTCACTTTCATGCATTGGAGAAGGAAATGGCAACCCACTCCAGTGTTCTTGCCTGGAGAATCCCAGGGACGGGGAAGCCTGGTGGGCTGCCATCTATGGGGTCGCACAGAGTCGGACACAACTGAAGCGACTGCAGCAGCAGCAGCAGTAGCAGCACCTTGTAATCTGATTCAAAAGGGATGTCTGCTCCATGGAACAACTGGTAGGTTGCCAATAATATTCTACTGAGGAGGCAATCTAAAATGATTTGTGGTGCATACATGCAGCAACCTGGATAAAGACAGCACTGATTATAATACCTATAGAACCACAGATGATTCAAAGAGCCAACTACAATGTGTCAACTGACTCTCTCATTGTCAGTTTCATTGTTATTTCTGTTTCAATTGGAAAAATATAACTAAATGCTTTGCTTTCCATTTCCAGCCCAAATGTGCCATTTTAATTCCCATAATCTTCTTTTGAATTAAAACATTCAACTTTATTGAGGTATAATTACATGAATAGCTGTAGTTGTTTAAAATATGCAATTTAATATGATTTGACAAATGTGTTCACCTGAGTTCTCTGCTTCCCCCAGTTAACTTTCCCCACAATCAAAGAAGAAGAATTTAAATGTTACCACTTCCAGGCATGGAAACTTCTACTTCTCACTCCATGACAGTCTGGAGGAAGGAATAGCGACTTAATTCAGAAAGTCAGCAGATCAAGAACATGGTGAACTCATGTATCCCAGAGAATCATCTTGCTCCCCTCAGGGGAGGAGTGTGGTTGCAAACTTCTTGGTGTCAGAATCCTTTGCTCTTGTAGCTGTCTAAGTAGGTCAGGTCATGATGTTTCTGCAAACCTCCAATGAGTGTTACTCTCTGTTCTGAAACTTTTTATACCTTTCAAGGTCAGAGCCTTGAGGAGCTAGCCTATATATCTCACACTGTAGCCAATATTCTTAACTCATAGGAAAAGCAATATAATACAAAGATTAAAAGAAACAGATGTAATATGGGTCAGATTTGTTCTTCCCCATTATGTCATCACTCACTAAAATTTCCTAGAACTCCTTGAGAGTCTGCTTCTGTGTGCATGTATGCTAAGTTGCTTCAGTTGTGTCCAACTATGTGAATCTGTGGACTATAAACCACCAGGCTCCTCTGTCTATGGGATTCTCCAGGCAAGAATACCAGAGTGGGTTGTCATGCCCTCCTCTAGGGGATCTTCCTGACCCAGGAATCGGACCTATATCTTCTATGTCCAATGCATTGGCAGCGCCATCTGGGAAGCCTATACTTCTGTGAGTAGCAGTCTTTATTATTTTGTCAAGGTTCAGTATCAGGATACATTGGGTTCTTAAAATGAGTTCAGCAGAGTTCTTTTTTCCTTTATTTTTTGAAAGAGTTTGTACTTGATTGGTGGTATTTTTGTTGTTTTTCTTGACTGATAAAACATACTAATGCTATTGTTGGAGTATAGCATTTCCCTTTCACTTTTCACTTTCATGTGTTGGAGAAGGAAATGGCAACCCACACCAGTGTTCTTGCCTGGAGAATCCCAGGGATGGTGGAGCCTGGTGGGCTGCTGTCTATGGGGTCGCACAGAGTTGGACACGACTGAAGCAACTTAGCAGCAGGATTTTCTTTAGGGGAGGTTTGAGGTAACAAATTCACTTTCTTTAACAGACATAGAGCTCTTCAAATTTGTTGCATCTTATGTCAATTTTGGTAAACTGTGTTTTTCAGGCAATCCGTTTGTTTCACAAAGGTTTGCCAGTGTTGGCATATTTTTCATGATATTCTTTATTACTCTACTCATGAAGGATATTAGGTGATAACTCGCTTTTACCTAATATGATGATTTATGCTCTTTTCCTTTCTTGATCAGTGCATCTAGAGATGTATACATTTTATTGCTCTTTTTAAAAATCAGCTTTTTGCTTAAATTCTGTTCCTTATTCTGTTCCTTTTGCTGGTTTCTGTTCTTATCTTTATATTCCCTTTCTTAAAATTACTTTGTATTTATTTTGTCCTTTTTTTCCCTCTAGCTGCTTCAAATATAACCTTATGCTATTGATTTGTGGTTTCTCATCTTTTAAAGTATAAATTTTTGTTATAAATTTCTCTGAAGTTCTGCTTTTGCTGCATCCTCAAACTTTTGATATGTTTTATTTTCACTATCATTTAGTTCAAATTATTTTTATAATTTTCCTTGCTATATTTTGTCTTTAATTCATTATTTACCAATTTGTTTGAAAATATTTGTGATTTTGACATGTCTTTTGTTTACCGACATTTTATTTGATTCAGTGATGTTTTGAAAATATTCTCCATACAGACTTCAATTGCTATCAATAAGACTTTTTAATGACCTAGAACATAATCCCCTTATTTCTATACATCTTCTTCCCCATCCTGATCCCGGGCAGTGGTAATGTGATGACCTCTAGCAAGAATGCCTGTGTAGTGCATTTAGGGAGACTGCAACCTAACGCACATGTCACCAGTCCCACCACAGATTTATCCCCAGTGGTGACCTAGAAGCAGATGACCTCAAGGCTTTTGGTAAATTCAGGGCATGGTGGGACTAGGTTTCCTCAGACCACACCAGGGTCCTCTCAAGTGTCCAGTGCTATAGATCATGACCTCGGTGAAAAACAAATATTTGAAGAACTGACTAAGATTGAGTTTCCTGACAGTACAGGTTCATCAGTGAAAGATGAAGCCTGAAAATCTGAGATAAGTTGAACTTAAAAAAAAAAAAAAAGGAAATCCCTATTTATCACACACCCCCAAGGATACAGATTGAGATTCCTATCCACTCTGTCATCTGAAAACTTCAAAGAGAAATCCAAAACAAATTTTTTCTTGAAAAATTCAAGAATGTTACGTCTATTGTTTGGTTTCTAGTGAATGTCTAATAAATATATTTTTATGCTTCTGAAGTAGATTGAATTTAGATACAGGTGAAGGAATCCACTGCCTTATTTCTGACTTAAGGTTGTGGAAATGTTATAGACATATGCTCCTGCCTCAGATTAATTTGCCTACATAGTGAGATATTCTGTGCATAATAGGTACTCCTCAAAACTCATTACCGCAAATCTAACCAAAACTCTTTCACATTTAATGACATGTAATTTAGTCATACAGTTTTCTGTAAATAATGTATTGAATTATTCTTCTCGTAATGAAGTGACAAGGTAAAATAGGCGTGATTTGGGGGCAAAGAAACTTGAGTATGGACACTCTAATAAGATTTTGGATAGCTGGAAAATGGCAAAGGGAACAGGAGAATAGCAAATATTCATTGACAAATGGAAAGGGAGAAAAGAGAAAGAAGAAGGGAAATATGGCATAAATTGGGAAAACACAAGATTACTGTTTCAATTTTGCTGAAGGCTAGTATTGCTGACTGCCAAATCTAAGCTGTAAACAAGTGTGAGGTTCTCCTCCAGACCCTATGCTGACAGTTATATACAATAACATGACCAGTATAGTAACATGGACATGAAATGTAAAATCAAATGATCTAGAATTTTTAAAAAAAAAAGCATGAGAAGGATTCAAGGATAAATGAGAAGACAGTAGCTTTGATAGAGCCCAAAGTGGCTTCTGTTGAATTTAACAGCACCTTCTAGTGCCTGGGAACCATTGGTTCCTTTTATCTTCCATTGTGCTTTGTCATGTCTGAAGTCACCATCTGCAGTGATTTTGGAACCCCCCCCCCCAAAAATCTGTCACTGTTTCCATTGTTTCCCCATCTACTTACCATGAAGTGATGGGACTGGATGCCATGATCTTAGTTTATGAATGTTGAAGTTTAAGCCAACTTTTTTACTCTCTTCTTTCATTTTCATCAAGAGGCTCTTTAGTTCTTCTTCACTTTCTGCCATAAGGGTGGTGTCGTCTGCATATCTGAGGTTATTGATATTTCTCCCGGCCCTCTTGATTCCAGCTGTACTTCATCCAGCTTAGCATTTCTTATGATGTATTCTGCATATAAGTTTAATAAGTAGGGTGGCAATATACAGCCTTGACATACTCTTTCCCTGATTTGGAATCAGTCTGTTGTTCCATGTCCAGGTCTAACTGTTGCTTCTTGACCTGCATACAGATTTCTCAAGAGGCAGGTCAGGTGGTCTGGTATTCCCATCTTCATGGAATTCCACTTCATGGCAAATAGATGGGGAAACAATGGAAACAGTGACAGACTTTATTTGGCGGGGGGGCGGGGGGGGAGGGTTGCTCCAAAATCATTGCAGATGGTGATTGCAGCCATGAAATTAAAAGATGTTTGCTCCTTGGAAGAAAAGTTATGACCCATCTAGACAGCATATTAAAAAACAGAGACATTACTTTGCAAACAAAGGTCCATCTAGTCAAAGCTATGGTTTTTCCAGTAGTCATGTATGGATATGAGAGTTGGACTATAAAAAACGCTGAGTGCCAAAGAATTAATGCTTTTGAACTGTGGTGTTGAAGAACACTCTTGAGAGTCCCTTGGACTGCAAGGAGATCCAACCAGTCCATCCTAAAGGAGATCAGTCCTGAATATCCATTGGAAGGACTGATGCTGAAGCTGAAACTCCAATGCTTTGGCTCCCTGATGTGAAGAACTGACTCATTTGAAAAGACCCTGATGTTGGGAAAGATTGAGGGCAGGAGGAGAAGGGGACAACAGAGGATGAGATGGTTGGATGGCGTCACCGACTCGATGGACATGAGTTTGAGTAAGCTCTGGGAGTTGGTGATGGACTGGAAAGCCTGACGTGCTGCAGTCCGTGGTGTCGCAAAGAGTCGGATACGACTGAGTGACTGAACTGAACTGTACTTTGTCAATTTTGAATGCTTAGTTGAGGTGTGCTTGCTCTTCATCAGGTTTCTGAGCAGTGATTCAAAACTCAATTCTTGGTCAAAATATTTGAAGCCTATTGTGAGAAGTTTATGTGCTTTGGACGATCTTTTCTTCTCCATAGGTAATTAGAAATGACAGTTAGTTTCCATTGTGACTTACTTCTTTAGAAAGTATAGGCTGAAACTTGAGAAGGAAAAATAAAAGGAAAGAAAAGGAAATTTTAAAAAATTAGTATTAGAAAGTTTAATATGCATTTCTCCATTCACTGTCATATTCAGAGATCATTCTTCAACTGTATACCCTGCTATAATTGTATAGCAAAAAAATTGAGTTCAAAAATTAGTAAGAATACTCAACATCAATAGATTTAATAAAAGTTCCTCCATCCACCCATGTTTTCCAAAAAACTGTTAACTGCTCAACAAAATTACACTTCCTCTTGTAAAGAAGAGGTTTAAGAAAACAGCGCTATAGATTTTACTTTGCCTATCCTTTCTTTGGGCTTCCATTGTAGCTCAGTTGGTGTAGAATCTGCCTACAATGTGGGAGACCTGGGTTTGATCCCTGGGTTGGGAAGATCTCCTGGAGAAGGGAACAGCTACCCACTCCAGTATTCTGGCCTGGAGAATTCCATGATTTGTATAGTCCATAGGGTCACAAAGAGTCAGATAGTCCATAGGGTCACAAAGAGTCAGACACGACTGAGTGACTTTCACTTTTCACTTCATTTTATGCATTCTTTAAAATTTACTTTTGAAAAGTTTCCTGGAAGGAAATAGCAATAGATACACATTCAACCGGTTATTCTTAAAGTGCCATAACACTTCATTTAATTACTTCTTTTCAAATTTACTCTTTAATTAGAGGAAAATTGCTTTACAATATTGTGTTGATTTCTGCCATACAGCAGTGAAGTTCAGCCATAATTATCCTCCTGAGCTTCCCTTCCCTCCCCGCGAGTCACCCCTCTAGGTCATCACAGAGCACCAGGCTGAGCTCCTTGTGTTATATGGCAGCTTATCACCAGTTATCTATTTTACACAAGATAGTGTATATATATTGATGCTACTTTCTCCATTTGTTGAATTACTTCTGATGACTTAGAAAAGATAGAGGCCAAAAACAAAAAGAAATCAATGAATGGAGATATACCTGGTAATGAGCGTTGAAAAATAGTTCAATATAAAAGTGAACTTGTAAAAGTTCAATGAGATGTATTGGAGTTTAAAAAATCCAATGGTTTAGTGCAGTGCACATTCCAGCCCTTCAAACTCATTTCAATACTGATGGATAAAAGAGAGATTTAAAATGCCAAATTAACAAAGCTCCATATTTTAGAGATGATATATTTTCCTAACAGTAACCTTGATATTTTCTGTGCTCTGAAGTCCATATACCTTCCTTTGAGAATGAATTTTTGGATTAAATCTTAATGGATCTTCAGAGAAGATTGATGTGTAAGAGCATAAAACAAAATGAATTACTTAATGAGTTTCCTCATGACTACAGATTGATGGCTTCTTTATTTCCTGTTTGACTGAGACTGGCTTCTTAAAGAGTTTGAAGGCATCAAATGATTGAAATAATTTACATTTTAAGAAATCTTTAAAGAGTCGAGTGTGTGTATGTCTGTGCATATGTTTAGATAATCATTCATTTATTCTTCTTGGTGAATCACAGAAACTCATAAAATCTTGAGTGTTTTCTTATTGATAAAACAACTTAAGGAGCAATTAAACAGAGAAACACAGATCAGTAAAAACAGTTTCTTCCTTTCCTGGCATGTATCACTACCTGACAGTAAATTTTGTACCCATTTTTTTGGTCAGTTATATTTTGTCAAAGTGTTAGTCACTCAGTTGTGTCAGACTCTCTGCGATTCCCCAGACTATAGCCCTCCAGGCTCCTCTGACCATGGAATTCTCCAGGCAAGAATACTGGAATGAGTTGCTATTCTCTTCTCCAGGGGATCTTCCATGACCCAGGGGTCGAACCCAGGTCTCCTGCATTGCAGGCAGATTCTTTACCGTCTGAGCCAACAGGGAAGCCCAATAGTTTGTCAGTCTCACTAGAATTAAGTGTCATGAGGGGATATTTTGCTGTGCTCTGGGCTGTATCTCCAATACCTGGAATACTGTCAGTCACACAGTAGATGCTCAGAAATTTATGAATAAATCAAACTATATTTTTAATTAAAACAAGGAAAGAAATCTAACTAGTTATTTATAATTCTTGCTTCTGTTACTGGTAAAGAGAAGATAATTGGTATTTATAACTTTACTCCTCTGCTACCCAATCCATGTTCCCTTGGCTTTAGCCTACCTCTAAATTGGTTAAAGATCTTTACTTTGTGGGGTAACCCAGGTTTTTATTTGTTGAAGACTGAGTCTGTAGTGGTTCTACTACTAGATTGCTGTGGGCTTCTATTAAATTTTGGGCTTCACTGGTGCCTCAGATGGTAAAGAATCTACTGGCAGTGTGGGAGACCTGGGTTCGATCCCTTGGTTGGGAAGACCCCCTGGAAGAGGTCATGGCAAGCCACTCCAGTATTCTTGCCTGGAGAATCCCCATGGACAGAGGAGCCTGGAAGGCTACAGTCCATGGGCTAGTAAAGAGTCAGACACAACTGAACGACTAAGAACATATTCTGCCCGCTGGACATAGAAATATCAGGAGGAATTCTAGAGGATAACTTCATTCTTTTCACTGGGCCCATTGTATAGTGGCAGTTTCCCCTTGCTATTCAGAGGTAATGCTGCTGAGTCACTTCAGTCGTGTCCGACTCTGCACGACCCCATAGACGGCAGCCCACCAGGCTCCCCCGTCCCTGGGATTCTTCAGGCAAAAACACTGGAGGGAGTTGCCATTTCCTTCTCCAACGCATGAAAGTGAAAAGTGAAAGTGAAGTCGCTCAGTTGTGTCCGACTCTTAGCAACCCCATGGACTGCAGCCTACCAGGCTCCTCTGTCCATGGGATTTTCCAGGCAAGAGGACTGGAGTGGGGTGCCATCGCCTTCTCTGATTCAGAGGTAATATTCCCTGCTAAAATAGTAAACACTGTTTGTACCTATTGATTCAGTGACATAAGGCATCAAAATATTCAGGTAGTGGTCTTAATCTCCAATTCAGTGCAACTGTTGTATATCCAGCAGTGGAAGTTTGTTTTTTTTTTTTTTTTTTCCCTTGGAACTTAGTCCTAATTAATAGGATAAAAAAGCAAAAATTTTATGAGCTTCTCAAGATGTATAAAAAGGAAACTTGTCCCTTCTGCATCTAACCTTCAGTTTCTGGACCCATGAGTTTAGTGTGTGCTCTTAACAAGAACCCATGAGTTCAGTATATGCTCTTTGCAAGCAATTTTTTTTTGTTGTGCAACTTCTGTTGTTGTTGTTCAGTTGCTAAGTCATGTTCAGCTGTTTGTGATCCCATGGACTATAGCACACCAGGCTTCCCTGTCTTTTACCATCTCTTGGAGTTTGCTCAAACTCATGTCCACTGAGTCTGTGATACCACCCAATCATCTTATCCTCTGTTGTCCCCTTCTACTATTGCCTTCAATCTTTCCCAGCATCAGAGTCTGTTCCAATGAGTCAGCTTTTTGCATCAAGTGGGCAGAGTATGGGAACTTCAGTTCAGCATCAGTCCTTCCAATCAATATTCAGGGTTGATTTCCTTTAGGATTGACTGTTTTGATTTCCTTCCTATCCAAGGGACTCTCAAGAGTCTTCCACAGCACCACAGTTGAAAGGCATTAATTCTTCAGCACTGGCACTCAGCCTTCTTTATGGTCCAACTCTCACATCCATGCAAAAACCATAGCTTTAACTACACGGACCTTTGTCAGCAGAATGATGTATCTGTTTTTGAATATGCTATCTAGGTTTGTCATGGCTTTTCTTCCAAGAAGCAAGCATATTTAAGTTCCTGGCTGCAGTCATTTTGGAGTCCAAGGAAATAAAGTCTGTCGCTGTTTCCATTGTTTTCCCATCTATTTGCCATGAAGAGATAGGACCAGATGCCATGATCTTTGTTTTCTGAGTGTTGAGTTTTAAGCCAGCTTTTTCACTCTCCTCTTTCACCTTCATCAAGAGGCTCTTTAGTTCCTCTTCACTTTCTATCACGTGTAACTTACTGTTACTCAAAAGAAATAGTAAGTTGCTTATAGAAGCATATATTTTGTCTTGTAGAACAACACCACAACTTGAAACAAACTAAATATTCAATTAGTTCAACTGTTTCCTGCTTATAAGACTTGAGAAGATCAATGAATCCCAGGATTTTTAACCAGTTGTCTCATTTATTTCTTCATAAAATGAATTCCTTAGTCAGAGTTGTTGTGTGAGACATTGTGATGGTGAATAAGGAATTCAGTTAATCTTCAGATGGTGATAACAGCCAAATTACTGTCGGTAAAGCAAAGCAATTCCATGTCTAGAATTAGTGAAACTTGAAGTAGTGAAACACATTCTCCCCTTTGTGAAGGAAACTGTTTTCCCCTTCACCCCATATAAGCAACTTGCCCTCAAATGGGAGACTGGTCACTATTAAGTGTGATGCCAGGGGCTCAGCATTTGTCTCTGCTCTTTGCAGATTGCAAATCAATAACAATGGTAGCCAGTTCATCTTTAGTGAGGGAAAGTCCATGGAGTTGCGTTTCTGCTTTTGTTTTTATTGGCATATAGTTGATTTACAATGTTGTGTTACCTTCTGCTGTACAGCAAACTGAATCAGCCATGCACATACATACATCATGGAGTTACGTTTACAGGGGATAACTTCTCTCCCTTTCACCAGCTGCATGTTGTTCATGAGCCTATGAGTAAGCAAAGAGGAAAGAGCCTTAACAGGCATTTCATAATATGACAACTGAGAGCCACCTCCACGTTTGAAATATCTGGGGGAAATGTTAATACAAGATACCAGTCTCATACACTGTGGCCATTCAGAGTCAGTCTTTACGTCATTTCATTAAGACGTCTTGTCACTAATATTCCAGTTTTGTTCTTGCTTCAACCTGTCTGTGTTTTCGCTCCTTTGCGTGTCTCTGTTGGTTCTTATGTATTTTAAGCTAGCCTAAGAATCTCTGTGTTTTAACTGGGGAGTTTAACCTGCTAATTTTTATTATTGTTATACTAAGTTATGTCATTCACATTTCATTTAATAATACTAATTTTATCATTTCTTTATTTCTGTTTTCTATCTGATGAATCATTTAATATGCTGCTTGTTTAAAAGTTGTATATTATATTTTAGTTCCTACAGTAGTAGGAATTTAAAACCCATAAGTGAGTTTATTGATTATTTAGATTTATCAATACCTTTATATTCCTCCTAATAAGACAAGTTCTTAGCAAGGCTTCATTTATTTTTGTCTATGTATTCCTCCCATGACACTTTTTAAAGGAAGTCCTTGATCTGGTCTTCTAACACAGTAATTACATATCAAGCTACCATTTATCTCATTTACAGCATTTTTATTTCAACTATGAAATTTCTCAGACTTGATGTTTTCACAAAGTTCTTTTATTTATTATTTTCTTGTATCATAATCTTAAGTTTTTTTCTGGTATTCTTTGTCATAATCTTATTTTTTTTTCTTATCTTCTTTGTGTATGTTTGGTTTACTTATCTTAAACGTTCGATCTATCAGTTCTTAAAGTCTTTATCTGAAAGAGTTTGTGGTAAGTATTAACAGTGTTTTCCCACATTTAGCTCTCTTCTTTTTTTTTAGATGTTGAGGAATTCACATTTTTCCACACTATTAAAGGTAGACAGAACCATGTATTTAGTGCTGGACAATGAAATGAGTAGAAGGTGCATATGTCTGTTTCAGGATGATTGCCAGTACTTTATTATCCAGTGCTGTTTTTGTCTTCTTTAGTGACCAAGATGCCCTGTGTTTCAACTGGTGCAAATGGAAGATGGCTTCATCAGCTTAGGTCTGTGAACAAGAGGAAAAGAGCCTCTCTCCTCACCTCCCTCCCCCCGTCGCCACCAACACATGCTCCTCATGTAGCATGAGTGACCAACAGCGTTTAATGCTTTTGCATGATGGAGAGTTCTGTAGTTTTTACTATCCCAGAAAAACCTTTCCCATTCTGACTGATATAGTCTCACTTTTTTGTTGTTGAAGTTATTCAGTCCCTCATTCCTGTCTGATTTCTTTGTGACCCTATGGACTGCAGCATGCCAGGCTTCCCTGCCCTTCTCCATCACCTGGAGATTGCTCAAACTCATGTCCATTGAGTCAGTGATGCCATCCAACCATCTCATTCTCTCTTGTCTCCTTTTCCTATTGCCTTCAGTCTCTCCCAGCATCAGGGTCTTTTCCAATGAGTCAGCTCTTCTCATCAGGTGGCCAAAGTATGAGAACTTCAGCTTCAGGATCAGTCTTTCCAATGAATATTCAGGGTTAATTTCCTTTACGATTGACTGTTTTGATCTCCTTGCTGTCCAAGGGACTCTCAAGAATCTTCTCCAGTACCACAGTTCGAAAGCATCAATTCTTTGGCACTCAGCCTTTTTTATAGTCCAGCCCTCACATCCATACAAGACTACTGGTAAAACCATAACTTTGACTATACGGACCTTTGTCCTCAAAGTAATATCTCTGCTTTTTAAAATGCTGTCTAAGTTTGTCATAGCTTTACTTCCAGGGAGCAAGTGTCTTAATTTCACGGTCGCAGTCACTATCTGCAGTGATTTGGGAGTCCAAGAATGTAAAGCCTGTCACTGTTTCCATTGTTCCCCCATCTATTTGCCATGACGTGATATGACTGGATGCAATGATCTTAGTTTATGAATGTTGAGGTTTAAGCCAGCTTTTTCACTCTCCTCTTTCACCTTCATCAAGAGGCTCTGCCATAAGGCTGGTATCATCTGCATACCTGATGTTATTAATATTTCTCTCCCTGCAATCCTAATTCCAGTGTGTGCTTCATCCAGCCTGGCATTTCACATGATGTACCCTGCATATAAGTTAAATAAGCAGGGTAACAATATACAACCTCGACATACTCTTTTGTCAATTTTGAACCAGTCCATTGTTCCATGTCCAGTTCTAACTGTTGCTTCTTGACCTGCATACAGTTTTCACAGGAGGCAGGTAGGGTGGTCTGGTATTCCCATCTCCTTAAGAATCTTCCACAGTTTGTTGTGATCTACATAGTGAAAGGCTTTAGTGTAGTCAGTGAAGCAGAGGTAGGTATTTTTTCTGGAATTCTCTTACTTTTTCTGTGACCCAATGGATGTTGGCAATTTGATCTTTGGTTCCTCTGCCTTTTCTAAATTCAGCTTGTACATCTGGAAGTTCTCAGTTCACATACTGTTGAAGCCTAGCTTGAAGGATCTTGAGCATTATTTTGCTAGTATGTGAGATGAGTGTGACTGTGTGGCAGTTTGAACATTCTTCGGCATTGCCTTTCTTTGGGATTGGAATGAAAACTCACCTTTTCCAATTTTGTGGCCATTGTTGGGATTTCCAAATTTACTGGCATATTGAGTGCAGGACTTTCACAGCATCATCTTTTAGGATTTGAAATAGCTCACTTGGAATTCCATCACCTCCACTAGCTTTGTTCTTAGCAATGTTTCCTAAGGCCCACTTGACTTCACATTCCAGGATGTCAGGCTCTAGGTGAGTGATCACACCATCATAGTTACCTGAGTCATGAAGATCTTTTTTGTAAAGCTCTTCTGTGTATGCTTGCCACCTCTTCTTAATATCTTCTGCTTCTGTTAGGGCCATACTATGTCTGTCCTTTATTGTACCCATATTTGCATGAAACGTTCCCTTAGTATCTCTAATTTTCTTGAAGAGATCTCTAGTCTTTCCCATTCTATTGTTTTCCTCTCTTGCAATTATATTGGCCTTTGAGTTTATGATCTGCAGGGACATGGGAGTACAGATATTCTGTCCTATTTGGTATTACATATTGGAGAAAAGGGCTTCCCAGGTGGTGCCAGTGATAAAGAACTGCCTGCCAATGCAGAAGACTTAAGAGATATGGGTTCAATCCCTAGGTAGGGAACATCCCCTGGAGGAGGGCATGACAATCCACTTCAGTATTCTTGCCTGGAGAATCCCATGCATAGAAGAGCCAGTGGGCTTCAGTCTCAAGGGTTGCAAAGGGCTGGATACAACTGAAGCGACTTAGCACACAAAAGCACATTGGAGAAAAGCCTGTTTATTTTTTATGTTTTAGTTTATGCTATGCTATGCTAAGTCGCTTCAGTCGTGTCCGACTCTGTGCGACCCCATAGACGGCAGCCCACCAGGCTCCCCCGTCCCTGGGATTCTCCAGGCAAGAACACTGGAGTGGGTTGCCATTTCCTTCTCCAATGCATGAAAGTGAAAAGTGAAAGTGAAGTCGCTCAGTCGTGTCCGACTCCTAGCAACCTCATGGACTGCAGCCTACCAGGCTCCTCCATCCATGGGATTTTCCAGGCAAGAGTACTGGAGTGGGGTGCCATTGCCTTCTCCGATATTTTAGTTTACCTTTATTGAAATACAGTTGATTTACAATATTAGTTTCCACTATACAACATAATGATTCAATATTTTTATAGATTATACTCTATTTAAAATTATTACAAACAATGGCTCTTTCCCCCATGCTGTACAGTATATCCTTGCTGCACATTTATCCTGCACACAGTTGCTCATGTCTCTTAATCCCATACCCCTATCATGCCCCAAAGCCAATTTAAATACAGAAAAGGAAATGAACCCCAGTGGAGAGAGCCTGACACCTCAGCACTCTCACTGTCAATTTTAATTGCTATCACTCTTTCAAATAATTTCTGCGTTAAGGATTATAAGCCCTTGAGAGCATAAACCCTCAAGGTAAAGAAACAATAGCTTGAAGCAGTCTCAAAAGTTTTACATTTGCTCAGAAAAGAATGTAAGGAGTGAATGCCCAAGGGCAGCCAGTCAGTTTCCATCAGTTCTTATCAAATCTTCATTTGAGCCCAGTTTTTGTGAGGCATTGATATTATAAGTAGGGCTTCAGTTCCAGTGATGTAGGTCATTCCTATCGATTTATTCAGCGAAAGGTGAAGCAATGACAAAAGTTCTATTGGAGGAAAGGATGTCCGTATAAGCTATTTAAATTTTGATCCCAAATGAAGGGTTTTTAGAACATTTTGAGGAAATAAGTTGCATAGCTCATTTTGTGGCATTTTACACAAGGATAATGTCTGTAAATTTGCTATATAAAGCTTGTCTTCTTTTAGTTTACCATGAGACATCAAGGTCATGGCTTCTAAAAGGGGTATTGTAGAACTGATAACAATCATGTTTTATAGAAGTTGATCTATCACAGTCTATTACATTGTTACTATTGTTTTATGTAGAACCCTATATAAACAATAGTTCAGTGGACATTTCTGAGTGCAAGCATAAATTCTGAAATGATTAATTTGTATCTGCTCCATCGTTGTAGTCAATATCACACCAGAAATTTAGCGTCTAATGTTTGAAAAGACTAATAAATGATTAAATAGATCTGTTACAGAACCAGGGTCAAAATTTATTAAACAGGCAAGGTTGGTGGAAAGTTTGCTTTCATTTGGCTCCTGCAATAGTGGGAGGTGGTGGTGTGTGGGGCAGGGATAGACACCTGTCCGAAGGCTGACATCCCCCCACTGACAGTCAGCCGGCAAGAGCTTTTAGGCTGACGGAGGGGGTTACATGCAGAAACAACACAGTCTGCTCCAACAGTCATCTTGAAATGGTCATCAGTGGTCTGACCAGCATCATCTCGATTGTTTTAGGTACAGTTAACGTTCAATTCCAGGGTCTGTTTGTTTCCATTTCCTTAAGGCCAGTTCTTGGAATGGTGGCAGCTTGTGTCATGGCTACAGTCTGGTCACCATATGGTTAACTTCTTCATCAAGTGTTTCAGTATCTGTAAGACAGCTCACAGGATCTGGCTCAGAATATTATGTCCCTTGAGAAGGAACTAAAGGTCCTTGACTATGCTTAATGACCAAACTGTTATTATTTGGTCTCCTTTATTTTCCTTCATTTATGCCTGTTTTCATTTCTCTGATTAAACTTAATCTTTGGCTAAAGTTTTTCCACAGAAAAATGGCAGGCAGAGGAATGGGGTGGGGTCAGGGGAAGAATCACAGCATCCTGCTCCATTTCAATTCCAAAGACCAAAAAGAATTGGAATAAAACAATGCACCTATCCCTAAATCGTGTATTTTATATTGTACTGTAATTATTAAGGCAACAGTTGCAGAGTATGAATACATTAATTTGTTTATCTTAGAATATTTATATCAAGATTTCCCTTAGCATCTACATTGTGCTGTGTTGTGCTTAGTCGCTCAGCTGTGTCCGACTCTTTGTGACCCCATGGACTGTAGCCTGCCAGGCTCCTCTGTCATGGGGCTTCTCCAGGCAAGAGTACTGGAGTGGGTTGCCATGCCCGCCTCCAGGGGATCTTCCTGACCCAGGCATTAAACCCACATTGCAGGTGGATTCTTTACCACCTGAGCCACCAGGGAAGCCGAGCATCTACATTGATTAAGCCTTAATTTAGCATTATACGTAGTAGATTGATTGCATCTGTGGCCCTAATTCTTTACCTATCCCTTCCCTCTGTCACGTATCTTTGTAGTGCCTTCTAAACTGGCTCTGCACCATTATGGGATTTGCTTTAGTTAGTGGAGCATTAACAAGAATGATTTAAGCAGAGTCTTGCAGATGGTTTTTCCTTGTGGGTCTTTCCTGCTCTTACACATTTGCCATCTATCATGGCAATAGGTAGCTGACACAGTAAAGGACGTTTAGTCCAGTATTTGAGAATACCAAATAGAGATCGTTCCTGGTGAATACATGATAACTAGTCAGTGGAGAAAATGAACCTTCATATAATTATCAAAATTAACATCACTAATAAGGAACAAGTGAACACATGTGCCTCTGGGTATGATACCCTGAGAATATTTAATGTGTGGTGATGTTTTCCCTAGGGAGAGAGCACAGTTTAAAAGACATTTTGTGCATGTGTTTGCTGAGATTTGAGAAGTGTTGACATACAAGTCAAAGAAGATGATAGGAATACGTCTTTAGGAATTTGTTTTCTTTTTTAAAATGCATTTTGTTATTACTTTTCATTTTATTACTGGAGTATAATTGCTTTACAGTATTGTGTCCATTTCTGCTGTACAAAGTGAATCAGCTGTAAGTACACACATAAACCCTCCCTCTTGAGCCTCCCTCCTAACCTACCCCCATCCCATGCCTCTAGATCATCACAGAGCACTGAGCTGAGCTCCCTGTGCTATGTAGCAGCTTTCCACCAGCTGTCCATTTTACACATGGTAGTGTGTATATGTTACTGCTACTCTCCCAGTTTGTCCCACTCTCCCTTTCCCCCGCTGTGTCCACATGTCCCTTTTCTATGTCTGCATCTTGCAAAAGGAATTTGTGTTCTCTGAGCTATCATAATGCTTTGTGACTCCTGTAATAGTACACATGAGTCCTTGTCATTTGTTTCTCCCTTAGAGTGTATTCTCCATTAAGGGAGAACCACTTGGAATCTGTTCATTCTCACCACCTCTTTGAACACCTCCAATAGAACCTGCAGCCTAATCCATTTAGTAAATGCTTATGAAAATAATAACCTGGGGGACTTCCCTGATGGTCTAGTGGCTTAGACTTTCACACTCCCAATGCAGGGGTTCTGGTTTCAATCCCTGGTCAGGGAACTAGATCCTCCATGCCACAGCCAAGACCCAGCACAGTCAAATAAACAAATATAAATATTAATATTTAAAAATATAATAGCTTGATAAACATGTATTAAGATAAAAAATGAATTAAATGAAAACTTAAGAAAACCGTCACCCAATACAAGAACTTATTATATGACATACAGTCATATAACCAATACATTTACATGAATTCTATTTTTTAATCTACTCAACAACTACACTATGAATATACAATAGCATCATTTTTATTTCAAAGATAAAGAAATTAAGGTCAAAAGCAGTTATAGAAGCTGCTAAGGTCACACAGTTGACAAGTGGCGATCTGTGTTCCCAAGTGCTCTGCTACAGACTAATTTAAGGTGCGTCAGGTTTAAGTAGTACTATAATAGTAACTGAAGGGAGGTGGTACACAGAGAGCAAATACGGATGGAGGTTGATAGGGAAGGTCTGTCAGTGCATCTTTAAACTATGGAGAGAAATTTTGATGAACATTATTTGGGGCAGGATTTTGGGGTAACTGTCCCAACCTGGTTATTGGGAACATTCAATGTCACCTAGCAATAAATAGTTATTTGACATCCTACAAAGGTGTATTTACAAACTTACTATAGTTCAGAGATGAATGGTTAACCAGTTGCAATGTATGAAAGTTTTATTTTTCCTGGCAACTGACACTGTTATCTTACAGGTTTTTTTTAACAGGCACAAGTTCTTTAAGTTGCTTAACTCTGCATCAGTTTAACAGAATTCTTAACATCAAAAACCTGAGAAATAGTTCCAACTATGATAAGGATGCCTGGCGTGAAATAGTATCTCACTTTATCTGCCACAAGTTATGTCAGCACTATTTAGCATTTTGGATGAGCAACAATTGTGAACCAATGCTGTTAAGGATTCAGAATAAAATGATCAATTTCTTTCTTACTTTCTTTATTGGAAAGCATGAGTTTTTCAAAGAGTAGTATTAGAAATGATTAAACAGAACAGACTACAGCACTGCAGTAGCAGTCTGCACACCTCACTACAGGCTTGTCCATCAGGGAGTCACTAGTCGTGTTTAATTAGTTGAATGTGTGTGTATGTGTTTGTGTGGCTTTAACCTAAATACTGTGGTAGAGGAAACATTGAACTTATAAAAAGGAAAATATTGATAGAAGAAAAAAGTGGACTAATTAACATTCTCTACTTATAGTGAATTAAGGATTAAAGAGAAAAGATGCAGTCCTCTAAGAGGGGAATAATCCTCATTGAATTGTTTTCTTCTCAGTAAATGAGTAAATAACATTTTTTTTTCATTAAGTAGAGATCATTGAGTAGAACACTTGAACATTTGTTCAGATCACTTTGGGCTCTTGACAACTTAAAATGGAAGCAGGGAAGGTCCCAACCAAAGCCCTTGAATCTAACATATCTCTTGGAGGAAGTTGGTTGTTCATATTTTAAACACAGAAGCACATTTCTCGGTTATGTTACTTTATAAGTTTCTCTGGGGTAGAACTTGTGTTTTATTCTTCTCCCCCTTCCCCACTGTCACTTGTAAAGTACTCTACACAAAATAGCTGTTCAGTCTACATCTCTTGATTGCCCATTTGCCACAACTACAAGAAAATCATGATAGTCTATATTACATAAATGATCTGGAGTCAATTATACCATGAATCTTCTTATTCCTATCATTTCACAGCTAGCTTGCATCACATCATGAATTAATAAAAGCTTCTGAGTCTCTTAAAGAAATAAATGTTAAAGACATTCTTATTTAGAATATTTATAGAGTTCCCTTTTGAGTATGGAGCTGCCAGAGACGTAAAACAAAATTCATTGAAGAGATGCATAGTTGTTTGAGAAAAATATTTTAACGCAACATGCTTTGATTTACCAAACAACAAAATCAAGATATTTCTATAAATTATGCTTTAAAGATTCTCTATTACAGCTACAAGTTCACTTTCAAAAATTCCTAAAAGAATGGCACATTTCTGCTTTATACTGGCTTTATGAGCCCCTGTTTCCTGTATTCTGCTTAAATCAATATTCTGGAGGTGGGATTCTGGACTCAGGGGAAGCACAAAACAACAATGATTCTCTGACTGTCAGTCAAAGGGCAACCTCAGACACTGAAATGAGTCACCACCTATGCAGTCCCTGAGTGGCTGCAGCATACAGGTGGAGCAAGGTGCCTACCTCCTTCTTTTCAGGAGCCCTACTTCCTACCTGTTCTCGATTTTTAAATGTGACTCGTGAGACAGTTGTGTTGTTAACACTGGCATAACTTACTATGAGAGACTTCCATACCACTGGCATTGAATAAAGTTAATAAATATCAATCGAATCAGTATTAACTGAATACTATTTAATAGTCAACATTGCGTGTTTTAAGAAAATCAGCATCACTTCTAAGTCATTCTGTATTCCTCAGTGCCCTGCATCCTGTAATCTTACCCGTGCCCTCTATCACAGGTTACACACAGCACATGGCTATTGTGTATTTGAGAGTTTCTTCTCTAGGCTACATTTTTTTTTAATTATTCAATAAGATATGAGTTTTTCTTTTTAAAACTTAGGCTCCAAACTCTCTCCAGTCTCCCATCCAGTTTCTACCTTGAGAGATTTGTAAACTGATTTCTGCATGTCATTTCATCCACCTCCTTCTTTGAGGAATGCCTTTCTCTCTTTCCTTTCTCATCAGCTTTGTTGGACTCCTGCCCGTTTTGTAAGACACTGCAACACATTTAACAAGGACGTTGTTTTCTGTCTCTCTCCCCTACCAACCTGCACTCTCAGCAGAATATGCTCTTTCCTTCTTTAGACATCCTCAAAGTACTGCAAACATCCTCAATCAAATTTTCCACAATCAGCCTTGTGCTGGAGTTTGTTTGTGCTTGTCTAAGTTTTTTTCACTTTCATATGGAAAGAGACTGAGCCCTGATTATGTATAAGTTCTCTAGAGAAATTTGGTGTCCTACACAAATTTTCAAAACAGAGTTTGTTGAATTGCCCTGTCCAACTTGGGATTTGTATGCATTTTACCTAGCCTATGAAGCTCCCCAAAAGCATCGACCTTAATGTACTATCTTTTGAAAAATTATGGCTTAGAGTGAAGAGGGAAAGGCTCTGATTGGGATATAACTTAGAATAAAATTCTACTCCATTTTTTTTATCACGCTGGGATCTTTAGCAAGTTCTTTAGCCACTATAAACCTCTCCTCACATTATATTCAAAACTCAGCTGTCTTGAGGATCAAATGAAATAATGCGTGTAAAGTAGCACCATGCGCTGTGCCTAAGTCACTCATTGTGTTCAACTCTATGTGACCCCATGGACTGTAGTCCACCAGGCTCCTCTGTCCATGGGGATTCTCCAGGCAAGGATACTGGAGTGGGTTGCCATGCCTTTCTCCAGGGGATCTTCCCAACCCAGGGGTTGAACCCAGGTCTCCCACTTTGTAGGTGGATTCTTTACCATCTGAGCCACAAGGGAAACCCAAAATAGCACTACTGCCACAGAAAAAAATCATTGTTTACTAGCTACTTGGTAGTCAGTATCATTTAACTGCTTGTGATCAGCACTTTAAATATTTCTCAACAATTCTACACATGCACACATACATGTTAGCTGCTCAGCCATGTCTGAGTCTTTATGACCTCATGGACTGAAGACCACCAGGTTCCTCTGTCCATGGAAGTGTCTAAGGAAGAATACTGGAGTGTATTCTGTGAAAGCGTAACCATTCCCTTCTCCAGGGGATCTTCCCAACCCAGGGATAGAATGCTGGTGTTCTGTGTTGCAGGCAGATTCTCTACCATCTGAACCACCAGGGAAGCCTTATATATATAATATTTATTGTATATATTGTATATAATATATATTGTATATAATATATATTGACTGTACCACATGGCATGCCAGATCTTACTTCCCAGACCAAGGAACGAATATGTGCCACCTGCAGTGGAAGTGTGGAGTCTTAACCACTGCACTGCCAGGGAATTACATCCACTTTTTATATTCTTATCAATTTATATGTCATTAATTTGGTTACTAGTATATTGAGAAAAGCTTATTGCTAAATGTTATAGGGCTAGGTTGCACTAGGCAGGTGAAAACTTGAAAGTGACACCTGAGAGGTGGTTAGACAAACTAACATCAAGAAAAGAAAAGGCCTCAGACTGCAATGTGCATTTTGTTCATTCTTTGATAAGGATTTTTAAATACTATTATGTACTTCAGAGGAATTTACTCATGCAATCTTCTACTCTGCTAGAACTATGCAGTTACCAGATTGAATAAGATAAAACATCTGACCTTCAGAAGTACACAGTTCCTTTGTAATTTGCAACCTGCCTAGGTTTAAATTCTTTAGCTCACTTCTAGAGATAGCATTGAAAGATGGTGTGCATAACATGAAGTAGCTAGGTTGCAGAGCTAGAATTAGCAAACTTAAATAAAAGTTTTTGCTAAGTTTATGGATCACATACATTTTAGTAAGTCAGGGGCGATAGAGGAAAGAAGTAAATTTTTTCTGAGATGAGAACATTTGTGAGGGTATCTGAATGAAAGCACAGTTGAAATTACTCAGAAACACACAATGCAATTCGATTCTATTTACAGCTAGAAACAATTGGGTTCACAATTCTGCCTCTCTGAACATTTGCTGAATTATATAAATGAGACAGCTGCAGTGCACTGGCCAAGAAGACAATGGGTACAGAGAAGGCAGGCAGGGATAGAGACAATCAGTGCAGTTAAAGGAAGGTCAAAGATTTGTATCCAAAAAAAGAGAGCAACAAGCTTTTGCCTAAAAATAGTGGGAACCTCCTATTAGTATCTATGTCTACCATATAATTTTTAGAAAATATCCTATAATCAAAGTCAAGGAATATTCAGAAGTGGGAAAAACTTGAATAATGGGAGGTTAGAAACACAAAAGAAATATGAAAAGAATAGATATATAAATAGTGAAAGAACCAGGGACATATTGCATTGTTGTTCCAGAGCTGATAGATTTTTGTGTATTTAACACCTGCTCCCAAATCTCACTGGATTCACCCCAATCCCTTCTTCATCCTGACCTTAGTAGTTCTTGATTTCATTGCTTTTCACATTGCCTGCTTTCCTGCATTTTTATGAAAATTTCATAGGTCATCCTTTATCTCTAGGAAAAGCATTCAAAAGACAGTTTTTAGTGGTTTAAAACTAAAGGATCTTGCAAACATAAAGATTTAACATATAAGTAGTTATTTTGAACATGCTTATGAATGAAAATAATGTAAGACATAGGCCTTCAGTTTGTCTAACAGAGATAGCAAAATTCTTAAGAATAAATCCCATTCATTTCATACTGTTCTATCTCCAGTGTTAACTCAGGGTAGCACTCAGTAAATAGTCTTTAATAAATCAATTTTAAATGTTGAGAAAAAAAGAAAGAAAGAAACAGTATATGTAGAACTCATTTTTACACCATTCAATAGAGAAAAAGTTCAGGCAGATTTTCTACAAATTTCAAAAGTAAAAACTTATTTACATTTTCATTGAATTATGCAACATAGATTTAGTAACATGGATTTAGACAGATAGGATTAGGGACTGTCTGACTAATTCTACCCAAGTCAATAAACTCTTTATAGTAGATTATTTATATATGATTTAGAGATGAATTTTTATAATGTAAGTTATAGCTTTGTTATGAGGTTAAAATAAGCTTATATTGTAAAAATGTTAACAAACTAGAAAGTACACCATTAGAAGATGTGAAAAAAATAAACAAAAATTTTAGTCATTCTTTCAACAAATAATTTTGAGAACTATTCTGTTTTGGGGACAATCAACTTATATGGAGAATACACCATGAGAAATGCTGGACTGGACAAAGCACAAGCTGGAATCAAGGTTGCCGGGAAAAATATCAATAACCTCAGATATGCAGATGACACCACCTTTATGGCAGAAAGTGAAGAGGAACTAAAAAGCCTCTTATTGAAAATGAAAGAGGAGAGTGCAAAAGTTGGCTTAAAGCTCAACATTCAGAAAATGAAGATCATGGCATCTGGTCCCATCACTTCATGGGAAATAGATGGGGAAACAGTGGAAACAGGGTCAGACTTTATTTTTTGGGCTCCAAAACCACTGCAGATGGTGACTGCAGCCATGAAATTAAAAGACGCTTACTCCTTGGAAGGAAAACTATGACCAACCTAGACAGCATGTTCAAGAGCAGAGACATTACTTTGCCAACAAAGGTTCGTCTAGTCAAGGCTATGGTTTTTCCTGTGGTCATGTATGGATGTGAGAGTTGGACTGTGAAGAAGGCTGAGCACTGAAGAATTGATGCTTTTGAACTGTGGTGTTGGAGAAGACTCTTGAGAGTCCCTTGGACTGCAAGGGGATCCAACCAGTCCATTCTGAAGGAGATCAGCCCTAGCATTTCTTTGGAGGGAATGATGCTAAAGCTGAAACTCCAGTACTTTGGCCACCTCATGCGAAGAGTTGACTCATTGGAAAAGACCCTGATGCTCGGAGGGATTGTGGGCAGGAGGAAAAGAGGATGACAGAGGATGAGATGGCTGGATGGCATCACTGACTCGATGGATATGAGTTTGGGTAAACTCCGGGAGTTGGTGATGGACAGGGAGGCCTGACGTGCTGCGATTCATGGGGTCGCAAAGAGTCGGACACGACTGAGTGGCTGAACTGAACAGAATTTATAGAATGTGTTTTAAAGCAATAATGCTAAATGAGATCACCAGAAGAATAAGAGTCAGAAAAAGAAAGCAATCAGAAATACAAAGACTGAGCACTGTGACATTTGAATATTTAGGATAAATGAGGAGAAATCTGCAAAAGCAGATCAATAGAAGAAAACTCCAGAGAGTAGGATGTTCTAGAAGCCAACTGAAGATAGTCTTTTTAATGGGGGATAAGTGTTGTTGAACCCAAGTTCAGGTGCCTGGCGTACAGTGAGGCCAAACAAACCTAAACATCAGAGTTTGGAGCAGAGAGGGGTATATTGCAGGGGCCGAGCAAGGCGAATGGGCCCCTCATGTTGAAAAGACCGAAACTTCTCTATGATTTTCAGGGAAGCATTTTTAAAGGTCACACATTTGGGAATGAGAGTTGCAGGATGCATGACATTCTTCTCATTGGTTGGTGGTGAGGTAGCAGGGTGATGCCTCTGTAGTCTCAGTAATCAGATTTCTGTTTCCAATCAGTCTGGGGTCTATGTGTTTGATGTCAGCATGTAGTCACAATCCTCCAGCTGTGTGGGGGCCTTACTTTTTATGTGTGTGTGTGTTCAGCCACTCAGTTGTGTCTGACTCTTTGTGACCCTATGGACTGTAGCCTGCCAGGATCCTCTGTCCATGGGATCCTCCAAGCAAGAATACTGGAGTGGGTTGCTATGCCCTTTTCCAGGGATCTTCCTAACCCAGGGATTGAACCTGTGTCTCTTGTGTCTCCTGCATTGCAGGCAGATTCTTTACCACTAGTGCCCTCTGGGAGGCCCTTAGTTCCTATAGAAGAACTCAAAGATTTGTGTCAGATTGTTTTGTACACCTCTTGAGGAGGAACTAGGACTACTTTAAAGCTGAATTGTTGTTTCCTAATGGTCTTTCCTTTGCCTCTGCATTCCCTTACTTGCACAATCAATAATTCTTTAAATCTGCCCTTTAGAACTCAGGGAAGGTCTAGGAGGCTGCAACATTTTTGCTACGAACAAGAATCAGGGAACACTGAAAGGCCTTTGTACTGGGGAG
This sequence comes from Bos taurus, assembly GCF_002263795.3. Lineage (NCBI taxonomy): Eukaryota > Metazoa > Chordata > Mammalia > Artiodactyla > Bovidae > Bos > Bos taurus. The sequence goes on along the minus strand of NC_037355.1, from coordinate 10,966,589 downwards.
CACCCTTTAGGGTCTATCGGGTTTTACAAGGTATACTGTTAAGACACATCATATGCTGGTGAATCAAGTATGATAGTAGAAGGAAACTGATTATTGGATTTAAATGTAAGGATTACGGAAATCATGAAAAGATCAGTTTAGTGGAAAGGAGGAAAATCAATTGGAATTTAATCCAGAAAGGAGAGGAGTTGAAGAAACAAAACACGGTAACTCTGTATCCCTTTGATGAAGTTTTATTTCAGAGATGGGAGTGGATGGGAGATACAAACAGGTTGAAGGCTGAAGGGACTGTGGCATTTTTATTTTTAGATGAAAAATATTGCAATTTGCATTACATTGATAGTAGTGACCCAGCAGTGTAAGAAAATGTGATGATGCATAGAGACAAAAGGATGAATAGCTAAAGTGATGACCTTGAGTGGTAGATGCATTGCAGTTTAAAAGTGAAAAGATTGGCTCTAGATAGGAACAAAGATGTTTACAAGAGGACCAGCATAAGATACAGGCAGTAAGTGTAGTCCAACCATAGAGCATAAGGAAGTGTTCTTCTGATTGAGTCTACAGTGAAATAAGAATCCCAGTCATCAATTTCCATAGTTCTTGCTATGCGTCCAGCATTATTCTAAGGGTTATATTTGTATTAGCTTTTTAAAAATGCTGTTAAACTCCCTTAGGGTAAATAATATTATTCTTCTAGCTTTATAGATGAGAAAACCACAGACAGAGAGTTTGTGACTTGCCTGAAGTCACACAGCTAGTCAGTGACAGCCAAATCGGAAAAAGGGACATGACAGATGTGAAAAGCATAAGAGGTTACACTGAGGGCCTCTGTTAGTTTAGAGAGTGTGAAGTTAGAGGCATGGGTGTAATTTACTATGAAAAGTGAAAATGAAACTCGTTCAGTCATGTCCAACTATAGTCTTTAGAATTCTCCAGGCCAGAATACTAGACTGGCTAGCCTTTCCCTTCTCCAAGGCATCTTCCCAACCAAGGTATTGAACCAAGGTCTACCTGCATTTTAGGCAGATTCTTTAGAAGCTGAGCCACAAGGGGAGTCCATTTACTATGAGAAATTAACTAAGGGAAGTCATTTACTATGAAAAACAGAGTTTAATCATGGACCAACCACTTGCTATTAATACATGTTTCACACTGGGTATAAAACTTTATTTCAGTTTCATCATTTGTAAAAACTAGTAAAAACGTAAAGATTAAAAGTAACAGCATATGTTAACTGAGTAGGTTCTCAATTTGAATGACCTTTCCTGTTATTCTTATTATGAATGGCAGAGTTTCTGTCATTTCAATTCAGACAAACTTGCCCTTGCCAGTTATGTTTTTGACTTTTTACTGGCCAAAAGCCCAAAACTTGCTTTATTCCTCAGGTTCAGTCTTTTTCTTTTGGCATATATTTCAGAAGTGGCATTTTGTTTTCAAGACTTTTCCACAGATAGCTTTTCAGGGTGAATTAGTTCTCAGGTGCCCCAGTGGATTAGGAGGCACAAAATTGTGACTGGATTTAAGTTTAAGCCTAGGGAGTGGGCTGACATAATTTTAAAGGAGTTTTGCCTCTGAGCTCCAGCACTGTGCAAAAGCACTGTGCTTGAGTGACGCTCCTCAGACGTGCAGAACGTGGCTTTCTGCCTCTCTACCTCACACGAGAAGCTCTTGCTCTGAGCCAACTTAGTCACACGCTGGTGGAGTTTCCAAATCTCCTCAAGAAATGAGCACAATTCACTTATTAGTTTATTTGCTGTTCTTAACAGCCTTGCAAGGTTGAGGTAAGCGTTGTTATTATTCTCAGCTTATGGATGTTTAGTAATATAAAAATCCGTAGTAATAGAGCTTATTATTATTCTCCTTTTGGGTTTGAAGTGGTATAGGAATCTGGCTTTGTTAATTTCAGGAAACACAGAGCCAGCAGCCAAGTATGTTATAAAAATGATAACAGAAAAAAAAAATCCCAAAAACCATTAATTAACATTTTGGCAACTCTGCAAGTGATTCTGGGAAAAGAATATTTGTGTTACGCTAGCAAAAAATAAAGATGAGCAAAAGCAAAAACATAAAATCTTAAACCTCTATGGCTCATCTGGAACACAGACAGCTCACTTATTCAACTTGACATTTAATTCTTCTTTATATAATTGAAGGTTAATTTCTTAAATTATTTATAGAATTATAGAGCCATCTATCATTTGACAGTGAAGTTACTAGAATTTGATTTTAGTCACCTCAATTCAAAAATCATAATTTATTATTAATTCTTCCACACATACTATAAAATCCCTCAAATACCTATTGATTTTAAAGAGACACTTAATGTGCAATGTTGATGAAAATTTAAAGTGCATGTGTCATTTAATTTTCCAAACTGTATTAGAAATAATACTGACACAGGTGTAGGAAGCAGATGCTATTTAAGGACTTGTTTAAATTCTGTTTAAAACTTTTTGACGTGAGTATCCAGAGAAAGCGATGGCATCCCACTCAAGTAATCTTGCCTGGAAAATCCCATGGACGGAGGAACCTGGTGGGCTGCAGTCCATGGGATGGCTACAAGTCGGACACGACTGAGCGACTTTACGTTCACTTTTCACTTTCATGAATTGGAGAAGGAAATGGCAACCCACTCCAGTGTTCTTGTCTGGAGAATCCCAGGGATGGGGGAGCCTGGCGGGCTACCGTCTATGGGGTTGCACAGAGTCGGACATGACTGAAGCGACTTAGCAGCAGCAGCAGCAGCAGAGGTGAGTATCATTATTATTCTTGCTTTGTAAATGAGAAAAGTGAGAATGATAACAATAATATAACTAACATTATACTAATAATAACTCATCATTATAATAAAATAATTATAATATTATAATATCACTATTTTCAAAAGCATGGAAGTCAAGTGTGGAAGCAAACACCTGAGTCTGAAATCCAGCTCTGACACTTACATGCTCTGTGACTTGAAGTCCATGACTTGACTTGTCTGTGACTCAATTTTCTAAACTGTAAAATGAGAAAAATAACTACTACAACTTCAGAGAACCACTAAAAGGATTAAAAGAGGTAATACATCTAAAACACTTAAAACACCCCAGCCCATAGTAAGTACTTAATAAGAATTAGCTGGTTAAAATTATTATTATTAACTAATTAATAATTAATTAATTATTAATTATTACTACTTAGTTATGCACCTCAGCTACTTACCATATTCTCATATGTTTGATATGAAAATGAAAGTGTTAGTCTCTCAGTCATGTCCATCTCTTTGAAAACCTACAGAATGCAGCCTCCCAGGCCCCTCTCTCCATGGGATTCTCCAGGCAAGAATACAGGAGTGGGTTGCTATTCCCTTCTCCAGGGGATCTTCCCAAACCAGGGATTGACCCTGGGTCTCCTGCATTGCAGATTCTTTACCATATAAGTCACCAGGCAAGTTGACTGTGAATCAAATGTGGAAGAGAATCATGGTGATAGAAAGGTGCTGTCATGAGCCAGATCACATGGAAATCCAATGTAAAAGGAGTGCATTGTCTCATGTTGGAGGGACAAATCAGGATGTGTAGACAAATTATGCCTTTTTGGAGCAAATTGTCAATGATGAGGCAGCAAGTTTGTCCTTGGGTACTCTTTCTTAGGTTACCCTCTCTGCCTCACAGTATCCTATGAAATAATTGTGTGTGTGTGTGTGTGTGTGTGTGTGTGTGCACGCACACATGTGCACATGTGTGTTTGTGTATGTGGTGGGGGCTGAAGTTGAGAGGCGTGGTGCTAAATACCACTAGAGAGATTGTATAATGTTAAAGCTAAGCTTACCATCAAGAAAAACACCATATTGTGCCGATGATAAGACACAGAATTATAGCATTATCAATAATATTGTTGATTATAATATAATCATATCAATATAATAATATAATATAATAATATATTATATATATATATAATATAATATAATAATATCAATTTAAAAAAAACAGAATGGATTGCAAATTATGGTATAAATATGAAGGAGTGAATTAAACATGTATTGGTACAGTTTAATAAATAAAATGACCATGCATGTAAACACCACCTGGGTCAAGAAATACAACACTACTAGCACCCACCAGCAGAGACATTACTTTGCCAACAAAGGTCCGTCTAGTCAAGGCTATGGTTTTTCCAGCGATCATGTATGGATGTGAGAGTTGGACTGTGTGACTGAACTGAACTGAACTGAGCACCCCCACCCAAGAAAAAGAAATGGAAAAATGCAAAATGGTTGTCTGACAAGGCCTTACAAATAATGGTGAAGGACCATTATTGTCAAGTTTGTATTAATCATTTCATATTTGTTGTATGGTTTTAAAATTATGTATGCACTGTTAATCAATATAGATTCAGTTCAGTTTAGTTCAGTTCAGTCACTCAGTCGTGTCTGACTCTTTGCAATCTCATGAACTGCAGCACACCAGGCCTCTCTGTCCATCACCAACTCCCGGAGTTTACCCAAACTCATGTCCATCAAGTCGGTGATGCCATCCAGCCATCTCATCCTCTGTCGTCCCCTTCTCCTTCTGCCCCCAATCCCTCCCAGCATCAGGGTCTTTTCCAATGAGTCAACTCTTCGCATGATCATCAATCCTTCCAGTGAACACCCAGGACTGATCTCTTTTAGAATGGACTGCTTGGATCTCCTTGCAGTCCAAGGGACTCTCAAGAGTCTTCTCCAACACCACAGTTCAAAAGCATCAATTTTTCGGCACTCAGTTTTCTTCACAGTCCAACACTCACATCCATACTGGAAAAACCATAGCCTTGACTAGACGGACCTTTGTTGGCAAAGTAATGTTTCTGCTTTTTAATATGCTATCTAGGTTGGTCATAACTTTCTTTCCAAGGAGTAAGCATCTTTTAATTTCATGGCTGCAATCACCATCTGCAGTGATTTTGGAGCCCAAAAAATAAAGTCTGACACGGTTTCCACTGTTTTCCATCTATTTCCCATGAATAATGGGACCAGATGCCATGATCTTAGTTTTCTGATTGTTGAGCTTGAAGCCAACTTTTTCACTCTCCTCTTTCACTTTCATCAAGAGGCTTTTTAGTTCCTCTTCACTTTCTGCCATAAAGGTGGTGTCATCTGCATATCTGAGGTTATTGATATTTCTCCCGGAAATCTTAATTCCAATAAATATTTGATTTAATAGATAATGCCAAATAATTTTCCCAAAACAATTTTACCAAATACCAGCAATGTAACATAATTGCATTGATCCACATACTCAATAGCATGATGTGTTATAGACTTTGTAAGTTTACATGGTCTGTTGTGACATACATGGTTTCTTGCTATGGTTTAATTTATTAATCAAAAGTTAATAAATAAAACTCCTTATTGCCAAATTCAGACCTTAAAAAAAGACTTGAAGAAAGTAGGGAAAGCCACTAGACCATTCAGATATGACTTAAATCAAATCCCTCAGGATTATACAGTGGAAGTGACAAATAGATTCAAGGGATTAGATCTGATAGATAGAGTGCCAGAAAAACTATGGACGAAGGCTCATGACACTGCACAGGAGGCAGTGATTAAGACCATCCCCAACAAAAAGAAATGGAAAAAAGCAAAATGGTTGTCTGACGAGGCCTTACAAATAGCTGAGAAAAGAAGAGAAGCTACAAGCAAAGGATAAAAGGAAAGATGTACCCATTTGAATGCAGAATTCCAAAGAATAGCAAGGAGAGATGAGAAAGCCTTCCTCAGTGATCAACACAAAGAAATAGAGGAAAACAATACAATTGGAAAGACTAGAGATGTCTTCAAGAAAATTAGATATATCAACAGAACATTTCATGCAAAGATGGGCACAATAAAGGACACAAATGGTATGGACCTAACAGAAGCAGAAGATATTAAGAGGTGGCAAGAATACACAGAAGAACTACACACAAAAAATCTTCATGACCCAGATAACCATGATGGTGTGACACTCACCAATGAGCCAGACATCCTAGAATGAGAAGTCAAGTGGGCTTTAGGAAGCATCACCACAAACAAAGCTAGTGGAGGTGATGCAATTCCAGCTGAGCTCTTTCAAATCCTAAGAGATGATCCTGGGAAAGTGCTCAATATGTCAGCAAATTTGCTGCCAGCACATTTGGGAAACTCAGCAGAGGCCACAGGACTGGACAAAGTCAGTTTTCATTCCAATCCCAAAGAAAGGCAATGCTAAAGAATGTTCAAACTGCCACACAATTGCACTCATCTCACATGCAAGCAAAGTAATGCTCAAAATTCTCCAAGCCAGGCTTCAACAGTACATGAACCATGAACTTGTGGATGTTCAAGCTGGATTTAGAAAAGGTAGAAGAACCAGAGATCTAACATCCTTTGCCTCATTGAAAAAGCAAGAAGTTTCCAGAAAATATCTACTTTTGCTTTATTGACTAAACCAAAGCCTTTGACTGTGTGGATCACAACAAACTGTGGAAAATTGTTAAAGAGATGGGAATACCAGACCACCTGACCTGTCTCCCAAGAAATCTGTATGCACGTCAAGAAGCAACAGTTAGAACTGGACATGGAACAACAGATTGGTTCCAAATCAGGAAAGGAGTAAGTCAAGGTTGTGTATTGTCACCCTGCTTATTTAACTTATATGCAGAGTACTCATGTGAAATGCCAGGCTGGATGAAACACAAGCTGGAATCAAGATTGCAGGGAGAAACATCAATAACCTCAGATACGCAGATGATACCACCCTTATGGCAGAAGGCAAAGATCTAAAGAGCCTCTTGATGAAAGGGAAAGAAGAGAGTGAAAATGTTGGCTTAAAATGCAACATTCAGAAAGCTAAGATCATGGCATCCAGTCCCATCACTTCATGGCAAATAGATGGGGAAACAGAGGCAGACTTTATTTTTTTGGTCTCCAAAATCACTGCAGATGGTGACTGCAGCCATGAAATTAAGACACCTGCTCTTTGTAAGAAAATCTATGACCAACCTAGACAGCGTATTAAAAAGCAGAGACATTGCTTTGCCAACAAAGGTCCATCTAGTCAAAGCTATGGTTTTTTCAGTAGTCATATATGGATGTGAGAGTTGGACTATAAAGAAAGCTGAGCACCGAAGAATTGATGCTTTTGAACTGTGGTGTTGGAGAAGACTCCTAAGAGTCCCTTGGACTGCAAGGAGATCCAACCAGTCCATCCTGAAGGAAATCAGTCCTGAATATTCATTGGAAGGACTGATGCTGAAGCTGAAACTCCAGTATTTTGGCCACCTGATGTGAAGAACTGACTCACTGGAAAAGACCCTGATGCTGGGAAAGATTGATGGTGGGAGGAGAAGGGGATGACAGAGGATGAGATGATTGGATGTCATCACAGATGTGATGGGCATAAGTTTGAGTAGTCTCTGGGAGTTGGTGACAGACAGGGAAGCCTGGTGTGCTGCAGATCCATGGGGTCCCAAAGAGTTAGACACAATTCAGTGACTGAACTGAACTGAAAAATTATTTTGATTGAATTTTGTTGAAATGTCCACTCAAATGTTTTGCTTAATTTTTGTTTTGTGTTGCCTGGTCATTTTAAAAATTATTTTGTAAAAATTCTTTCATTTGGAAACTGTTTCTTTGTCAAGTATATGCATTGCAAATATCATCTTGCACTCACTAACTCATCTTTTTGCTATATTAATGCTGTCTTCTGATAAACAGTAATTGTTGAATTTAAGCCACTACTTTATGGTTCATTTTCTTTATGTCCTGTTCTAGACAAGAAATCCACAGTGTCATAAAGGTATTTTTAATATTAACTTATAAAATATTTCTAATTTTTGTTATACTTTTCCCCTTTGGACTGGTTGTTTTTCAAAGTTTATTATGAACAACTTCAATTATAGAGCAAAAAAAATAATTTTACACTAAATACTTGTATATGTTCCACTTAGATCTTCTACATTAACATATTATTATACATTTTATCAAGTACCCATTCATCCAGCTATTTACCCTTATAATCTATTAATCATCCTCCTCCTTGATACATTTCAAAGTAAATTTCAGACAGCCTAAGACCTCCTCATAGTGCTGCTGCTACTGCTGCTGCTGCTAAGTCGCTTCAGTCGTGTCCGACTCTGTGTGACCCCATAGATGGCAGCCCATCAGGCTCCCCGTCCCTGGGATTCTCCAGGCAAGAACACTGGAGTGGGTTGCCATTTCCTTCTCCAATGCATGAAAGTGAAAAGTGAAAGTGAAGTCGCTCAATTGTGTCTGACTCCTAGCGACCCCATGGACTGCAGCCTACCAGGTTCCTCTGTCCATGGGATTTTCCAGGCAAGAGTACTGGAGTGGGGTGCCATTGCCTTCTCCGCCTCATAGTGCTAATTTGTGTTTAATACTTATTTAGCTTTTTCTTAGAAGGGAAACTTAAGTGAAATGAATAAGTCTGATGTGCTCATTCACTGAATTTTGAAAAACATATACAGGTCTGAAAGTCAAACCTCTATCAAGATGCAAAATATTACCAGAACCTCAGGAAATACCATTTTCCTTTCCTGTCGATACCCATGCTTAAAACAACTGAAAAAAAAAATACTGTTCTGATATGTTCAATGTAGATTAGTTTTGCTTGTTCTAGAACTTAATGTAAATGGAATTAAATACTATGAATATGCATCATTCAGCAAATCATTTTTTGAAATTCACTTACATTGTTCTGTTGGAGAAGGAAAGGGCAATGTACTCCAGTATTCTTGCTTGGGAAACCCCAGGATAGAGGAGCCTGGTGGGCTACATTCCATGGGGTCACGAAGAGTCAGACATGGCTGAGCAACTTTCACGCATACTCACACTACATTGTTCCGTACATTGGTAGTTGTTCCAAAATTACTAAATAGCATTTTGTCCTGTGAATATGCTACAGTCTACTATTTCTGTTAATACAGGTCTGCTGGCAACGGCTTTCATCTTCATGTTTGAAAGATATTTTTTCTGGGTATAGAATCGTAGGTTGATTTTTCTTTCTTTTTTCTTTTTTTGTACTTCAAAGACTCTATGACAGTCTCTTCAGAATTTCAGAATTTCTGACAAGAAGTCTTTTATAACTGTTATTATTGTTCTTCCATATGTAATTTTTTTATGTCTGTTTTAAGATTTTTTTTTCTTTATCATGTAATTTGAATGACAGATTATTATGTGATTTAGTGTGGTTTTCTTCATATTTCTCTTCCTGGGCTTTTCCAAGCATTTTGGGTTTGTACATCTATAGGTTCAGCAAATTTGCAAAATTTTGGCCAATACTTCTTCAAATATCTCTCAGGCCTCCTCCGTTTTTCTGTAACTCCAATTATATGCATTTCATCCTTGTCTTTTTATTGTACTTTCATATTTTACAATTTCTTTTGTTTCCATGAGTTACATTCTTTATCATTTTTCTGGTCTACTTTCCACTTTACCACTTTTCTTGTCAGTGGATTCTATTCAGTTAATAATTATTCTACTTACTGAGTATTGAATTTCAGATTGTCTTAAATTTCCATTTTAATTTCTAGAGGCTCTACTTTTTCAAATATTAAAGTTTTTAAAGTTTTCTGTCCTACAGATAAGACTTCCCAGGTGGCTCAGTGGTAAAGAATCTGCATGCAATGCAGGAGACATGGGTTCAATCCTGGGTCAGGAAGATCCACTGAAGAAGGAAATGGCAACCCACTCCAATATTCTTGTCTGGGAAATCTTGTGGACAGAGGAGTCTGGTGGGCTATAATCCATGGGGAGGCAAAAGAGTGAGACACAACTTAGTGACTAAAACAGCAACAAAAATTCCTACAGATATATTCAAGTTTCCAACTCCTTATTGCCAAATTCAGACTTAAATTGAAGAAAGTAGGGAAAACCACTAGACCATTCAGGTATGACCTAAATCAAATTCCTTATGATTATACAGTGGAAGTGAGAAATAGATTTAAGGGCCTAGATCTGATAGATAGAGTGCCTGATGAACTATGGAATGAGGTTTGTGACACTGTACAGGAGACAGGGATCAAGACCATTCCCATAGAAAAGAAATGCAAAAAAGCAAAATGGCTGTCTGGGGAGGCCTTACAAATAGCTGTGAAAAGAAGAGAAGCGAAAAGCAAAGGAGAAAAGGAAAGATATAAACATCTGAATGCAGAGTTCCAAGGAATAGCAAGAAGAGATAAGAAAGCCTTCTTCAGCGATCAATGCAAAGAAATAGAGGAAAACAACAGAATGAGAAAGACTAAGGATCTCTTCAAGAAAATCAGAGATACCAAAGGAACATTTCATGCAAAGATGGGCTCAATAAAGGACAGAAATGGTATGGACCTAACAGAAGCAGAAGATATTAAGAAGAGATGGCAAGAATACACAGAAGAACTGTACAAAAAAGATCTTCACAACCCAGATAATCACGAAGGTGTGATCACTGACCTAGAGCCAGACATCCTGGAATGTGAAGTCAAGTGGGCCTTAGAAAGCATCACTACAAACAAAGCTAGTGGAGGTGATGGAATTCCAGTTGAACTATTCCAAATCCTGAAAGATGATGCTGTGAAAGTGCTGCACTCAATATGCCAGCAAATTTGGAAAACTCAGCAGTGGCCACAGGACTGGAAAAGGTCAGTTTTCATTCCAATCCCAAAGAAAGGCAATGCCAAAGAATGCTCAAACTACCACACAATTGCATTCATCTCACACCCTAGTAAAGTAATGCTCAAAATTCTCCAAGCCAGGCTTCAGCAATATGTGAACTGTGAACTTCCTGATGTTCAAGCTGGTTTTAGAAAAGGCAGAGGAACCAGAGATCAAATTGCCAACATCCGCTGGATCATGGAAGAAGCAAGAGAGTTGCAGAAAAACATCTATTTGTGCTTTATTGACTATGCCAAAGCCTTTGACTGTGTGGATCACAATAAACTGGGGAAAATTCTTCAAGAGATGGGAATACCAGACCACCTGATCTGCCTCTTGAGAAACCTATATGCAGGTCAGGAAGCAACAGTTGGAACTGGACATGGAACAACAAACTGGTTCCAAATAGGAAAAGGAGTTCGTCAAGGCTGTATATTGTCACCCTGCTTATTTAACTTCTATGCAGAGTACATCATGAGAAACGCTGGACTGGAAGAAACACAAACTGGAATCAAGATTGCCGGGAGTAATATCAATAACCTCAGATATGCAGATGACACCACCCTTATGGCAGAAAGTGAAGAGGAACTAAAAAGCCTCTTGATGAAAGTGCAAGTGGAGAGTGAAAAAGTTGGCTTAAAGCTCAACATTCAGAAAATGAAGATCATGGCATCCGGTCCCATCACTTCATGGGAAATAGATGGGGAAACAGTGGAAACAGTGTCAGATTTTATTTTTCTGGGCTCCAAAATCACTGCAGATGGTGACTGCAGCCATGAAATTAAAAGACGCTTACTCCTTGGAAGGAAGGTTATGACCAACCCAGATAGCATATTCAAAAGCAGAGACATTACTTTGCCAACAAAGGTTTGTCTAGTCAAGGCTATGGTTTTTCCTGTGGTCATGCATGGATGTGAGAGTTGGACTGTGAAGAAGGCTGAGGGCCGAAGAATTGATGCTTTTGAACTGTGGTGTTGGAGAAGACTCTTGAGAGTCCCTTGGACTGCAAGGAGATCTAACCAGTCCATTCTGAAGGAGATCAGCCCTGGGATTTCTTTAGAAGGAATGATGCTAAGGCTGAAACTCCAGTACTTTGGCCACCTCATGCGAAGAGTTGACTCATTGGAAAAGACTCTGATGCTGGGAGGGATTGGGGGCAAGAGGAGAAGGGGACAACAGAGGATGGATGGCATCACTGACTCGATGGACGTGAGTCTGAGTGAACTCCGGGTGTTGGTGATGGACAGGGAGTCCTGGCGTGCTGCGATTCATGGGGTCGCAAAGAGTCAGACACAACTGAGCGACTGATCTGATCTGATCTGATACATAATAAACTAGTTGTTGCATTATCTAAGTTCAGTATCTAGAGTCCTTGTAAGTAAAAATGTTTTTTTTTTTTTTTTCTAAAGGTTTTCCTTCACTGTGACTTCTTAGTTCTTCTCATCTTGATTTTTTTTAAGTTTTTATCTTTACTCTCCTTTAAAAATATATAGGTGGGGATTTACCAAGTGTAGAATGATAAACTCCCTTTTCACAGTATATTGAATTTCCTTCTACCAGGCTCCTGGAGACACGACTAGTCTAGAACCACTTAGAGCAAGTTCACATGAAGAATTCCTTGGACCACAGAGAGATACTGTGTACACAAGATATAAATTCACATCAGAACTAGATCTTTATCACAAGGACTCAGGATCAAGCTTTTCCCTTTCCTTTTTCACTTTGCTCACATAGAATGAAGGTATAGTAAATAGCATTGATGTCTTGATCACACCCAAAACTCATCATTCCCATTCATGACATTGCCCTCTTACTCCAAGGAAGAAATTCCTTCTCTAACCATGGAAAAGTGCTGGTATGTCTTTCAAATGATGTAGAGGGCATGACAATTGACAATTCTAAAAATAATCCTCAATCAATGATGTATGAAAATGGGTGTGTAATCCCATTTCCTTGTCTCTCTGAGGAAATTCTGCACCATCTCCCAGGGCGCCCCAGTCATGTTGAGCCACAGTTGCCCTAAGCAGTATTTAGCAGCTTAACAAAACCCATATTGACCCTCTTACCTACCCTGGCTCATATCCATATGCTCTAGGATCACTTCCTGTCAGTTTGGTTTCCCAGGAAACAAACTTTTTTCTGAGACCTTTTATTTTAAATAAAAGAGGCTTACTGGGGAGTACTTCTGGGGAATTCCCCAATAGTCCAGTGGTTCGTACTTGGCACTCTCAGTCCTGGGGCCCGAGTTTAAACCCTGGCTGAGGAACTATGATTCTGCAAGCCATGTGGTGCAGCCAAACAAAGAGAGAGTACTTTTACCATATCTAAAGACTGATCAAGCAGGACTGCGCAGAGAGAAAAGTTGAACCTTAGTGTAATTGCCCGAGACCCCAAATGACTCCTTGGAAGGCTCTGGAGTTATTGGGTTGGCCAAAAAGAGTTCATTCTGGTTTTTCCATAAAGTGTTACAGAAAAGCTCAAATGAACTTTTTGGTCAACCCAATAGACCAGCTTTTAGAGATTTTCCACTTTGAGACAACGATGACACAATCCAGCCATTAGATGTGGGCTACAGACAGGGAGGAGATGACCTTGCATGAGCAGCTCTCTTCAGCTGAGGGCAAATTCTGAAGACAGCCTCAGGACTCAAGAGTTGGGTCCATTCCACATTCACAGGTGTAGTGGAATGAGTGTGTCGTTCTTGAATGGGGACATAGGCTACATAGTACAGCATCCACTACACCTGCCAATAAACTGCATGTGTGCGCCAGGTCATTCAGTTGTGTACGACTTTTTGCAACCCTATGGACTGTAGCCCACCAGGCTCCTCTGTCCATGGGATTCTCCAGGCAAGAACACTGGAGTGGATTGCCATGCCCTCTTCCAGGGGATCTTCCCAACCCAAGGATTATCAAACCTGCATCTCCTACATTGGCAGGCAGATTCTTCAACACTAGCAGCACCTGGGAAGCCAGACAATAAACTTCTCGCACTCAAATCTGACTCTCAAGTTAGCTCCTGTGGAAACCAGACCTAAGGCACAGAGCACCCATTACCCTGATGCTCCCTGTGGTGGGTGGTGTTAGTATAGATCTAATTCATCTCTTCTCAGATCCATGTAGAGATTCTCTGTTGCTAGTGTCTGAGAAGCCATGGGCCCATGATCCCTGAGATCCACCAGTAACCTCAGAGCTAAAGTGGCTGTGATCATCTGGTTTTTCTCTCCTTCATTCCCTCTTAGATGTTGGCCAAGAAGCTCCTTACTTTCTTGTCAGCTATTTGATATTTCTAAGGAGTTTTTAAGCATCATTGAAGGTTTGATTTGAATATCCCAATTTGACAATGCTGAAAATAAGAATCTCTGACAGAAATCCTAAATGAAAGATTTTTAGTAGTCAATCAATAGTAAAATGGGTCAGTTTGTATTTAAAAAATGCTGCCCATCACTCAGTGCTTTCTAACACAAATCTCTACCAGCTTAAAAAAGAAGTTGCTCCGTTTTCCTGACCCAGTGCCAAGAAAACAAATGATTTTTACCCTTGCTTCTTTATACCACCAATGATTAGATTTCTGAGGAAAAGACATCCAGGACTCTGTAAAATCAAGTTACAATTTAGAGATGAGATAAACCTTTGTGGGGATTATTAAAAAGGTTTAGAATATATGACCTATGTATTTTCTGCAACCAGTATCTTGCAAACAAAGCCCTGAGCTGGAACTGAACAAATATGACTCAGAATATAAAAGTATGCTAATGAATAATATTATATTTTTAAGTATTGTAACATATTTAAAAAACAATAGCAAGAAGTCACATTATCAATTTTAGTGTCATCTCTACTATAGTTCTGCATGCTTTGCAGTTTCTCCTTTATGATTCATTTTTTTTAAATTAATTAATTGTCTGTCTATGCCAGGTCTTCATTGCAGCATACAGGATCTTTAGTTGTGGCCTGAGGGCTCTAGTTCCCTGACTAGGGATTGAACCCAGGCCCCCTGCATTGGGAGCATGGAGTCCAAGATACTGGCCCACCAAAGAAGCCCTTATTTTATGATTTAGTGTAAGAGTTGAACCGTTGTTTTGCTGTCTGTGTATCTTTCTCTCTCCATACTCTCTCAGGGTAGGATAAGCAACTTACAAGCTCCAAGTACATGTCCACTGAGTTGTAATATAGAGAAAACCAATTAATAATTAAATAAATAAAATTGTATAAAGATATAACTTCAAAAATATTGGAAAGGATGGTATGAAAAAACAAAATGAATTAGGAAGAAAATTTTGATGGCAGATTAGTAATTTGCCTGTTCAATGTTTCCTAGCTTAGAATTTTTTTCCTTTTGTCCTTTAGATTTTAATGCCAATAAATCAGAACTGAAAATCGAATGGTTTAATGTCCTATTTTTGACTTGTTCATCTCTGGTTTCCTTTGTTTTTTTGATTCTAATAACTTACTTGCTTTATGAGAAAATATGGAAATATTTTTAGAGCAATAGAATTCTAGTTTCATTATTTAAGTTGGTAGCAAGAAGTGCATTTTCTATAAAGAGATTCATTTCATGATGAACTTTTCAGAAATAAGCCTATTATAGTAACCGTAAAACTCATGTGATGACATATCACACATAAAACAAATACTCCTCTTTCCCTGAGTCATTGTAATCATGTACATAAGAGCTTTTCCTCTGAGTGCTCACTATGCGCCAGGTATGCACAATGTACTGCCTCATGCGATCCTGACTCTCATCCCCGGAGTTATTGACTAGTGCGTATAAGCTTGAACTTGAGGGGTAGTGCACAGGAAAGGTTGAGAATTAGAAGAAAATGGCAAAAAGTTGTTAATACTGAGGCATTCAGCTGTCAAGATCCTTGATTTCAAAGCTGTGTGTTAGAGAGTAGGTGAGTTTCTCCAAGAGGCACTCCTCACACATTACACACAGACACAGCATCTTCTGCACTGCAGCTTCTCAAAAGGGGCAGTGGTCTTTGTTTAACATCTCAAGGCCCTGCCACCAGTTCTAGCTATACATCTAACTTGACTCTTGTGGCCATCTCCTTGTTAAGGACTGATTTCATATAATAGCATCCAGATTTCATTTAATAACACAAGTGCACATGTGTTCTTGCCAAATGGTGAAAGGGTAGCCCTCATTAAGAGCTTTCTCTCCTTGCTTTTCATGCCTCCCAGAGGTGCTATATCCTCATATGGATCTCACTTTTAAAGAAAAATTTCAGAGCCTTCCTGATTTTGCCCCATACCATCTCCACCCAGGACATCTCTGTGAGGATCTACTTGGGATCTCACCTACCAATTAGAACCAGGGTGGGGAGTACAACTTCTATGCCTTGATAGAAAGAGACCAAATGCCTTCACATTCCTACTGCCTGAAACTCTTTACTCCTATGAAATTTCTCAAGTTCTCTAGTCTTCTCTTCTTAGAAGCCAATGGGAATGGAAGGTTGAAGGTCATAGAAAACCCTGGAGAGGGTCCTAGGCTCAGCTTAATTTTTAGAATAAAAGAGGATTCATTAACCACCTATTGTTCTCAGATTTTCAACTTTTGATGAAACTCCAAGGTAATAGAAAAAGTGTCCTTTAATAATAAAATAAGGGAATAATTATTATCCCATTTTATTCCCATGAAAACTGAAGTCCAAATGATGAAAGAATACTTCAAGGTCAGTTGATTATCAGCATCTCATATGGTCTCCACTTCAACAAACTTCAGTCTTTCAGTCACATTAAATTTCAGTAAAAATTTTTAAAAGCTGTACAAACAGCAAGTACTCACAAATAAATATTTGTTGAAGGCAGCCAATTACTGGGCTTCCTTGGTGGCTCAGATGGTAAACAGTCCTTCAATGCAGGAGATCCAGATCCGATCCCTGGGTTGAGAAGATTTGCTGGAGAAGGGAATAGCTACCCAGTCCAGTATTTTTGGCTGGAGAATCCCATGGACAGAGGAGCCTGGCAAGCTAAAGTCCATAGGGTCATAAAGAGTCAGACACAACTGAGTGACTAACAGGCACTTACTACTTACAAACTTCTCTGTAGGTCTTTCCAACTTGGATTTGGATATGTAGCTTTAGATGGCTTTTTAAAACAGAAAGATCTTTATATAACCTATCTCAGAATTGAAAGATTTATTTGCTCAATAGGCTACCATTAGTATCTGCCCACCCTCCTCTATGATTTCTATTGCTGGTATGGGATAGCACAGCTCTCCCCCTTTTCCTCACAAGCACAGAACTAATTCAACTTCAGTGAGACTCACCGGATTGAAATCCTGAGCTTGCCTGACCTATCTAATGATTGTTCTTTCCAGCAGCCTGTGAGCTCTGAAACTGCAGTGTCAGAGCCAGAGTCTGAACAACTTTCACCAGCATTTCCACTCGTTTCATTTAACAGAAAGTGGCAGGACAAAGCCCTCAGTAAACGAGGTTCTGAATTGCCATCAGTTTTAAGAATTAAAGGGCAAGTTTATTGGTCTCTGGCAATACGACACTAAACATGTTTAGAAAAAAATAAGGTAAAACCTTAATACAGAGACACCCATTTTGATGAATTGAATGAAGGCAATTGGACAGAAGCCGGGAAGGAGAAATGTGTAAAGAATATACCATAGCACAGTTCAACAGGGTCACGGAAATATTCATCATCAAAAAATTGTGGAGCCACTCTACCCCATTCATATAGCTGTCAGAGTGCTTTCCTTTCCCTCTGGGCCAGAACTCTGAACTCCCTAGGGTTCTGGTTACAGCAGATTCCTCAGCAAGCCCAGAGAAAGCTGCTCAGAAAATATGGAGCCATCAATAGTAACTTGTGAAACTGTGTCATAGTCCTGTACATTAGTCAAATGACTTCTCTAAGGCAAATTTAGCCATTCACTTCTTTATCTCAACAAATAAAAAATTATTTGTGGACTATGTCCTAGACTGTGAGTTCACACTTTGACAGAAACAAAAATAAAAGCATGTTTCCTTCCTTTTAATGTTTAATTTGGGAGCAGTGACATAATGACACTATCATAATATGTGCAACTTTTTTCGATGCTTTAAAGCAATGACTTCATCAACATATTGACTTGAAGGCAGTGTTTCCCTTTCTCAGAAGTCATGAAATTATTTGAAATCCAAGACTGCATATGGAGATATGGAGACCTTCTGGATGACTTGCATTTGTAAATTCCTTTCACCTTAACTAAACCCAGTAATGTTTTTCCACATTTCCAGTCCATGAAACCCAAAGCACCTTGATTCCCACTGACCTAGCACTGATGCTACAATCAACAAAACTCTATAAGTTTGGTGAGGATAATTAGCATAATTTTCAGACTTAAGGTTGATAACGACATGATCCTGTTGGCTTTATGGGTGATCTCCTTCCCCTTTTTCGAAACAACTGCTGTGTTTATATCCATTTCCTAGGTCCAGTTTTCATCAAACAGGAAAACTTCTAGAGCAGGGAGAAATTCCTTGTTTTGACTGGATAACTTATTTTTCCAGAGTTCTTACAGAGGACTCTCAGCTCACTAAGTCACCCAATTCTAATACTTTGCATTTTATTGTCTTATAATGGTAGAACAGATATTTCAATGTTGTATATGTTATATCAGCCATTTTTATACCTTGTTATAACAAAGAATAGTTTCTGCCCTATTTGACGAATGAGATAATAGAAATTCATAGAGGTGAGGAATTGGATATGCCCACAGAAATTAATAATTAATAAAGTTATCATGAAAACAATGTTCTCTGCTGTAAATCTTATCTTGCAATGTAGCAGAAGTTAGAATGTGACCCACTGCGTTGACTCAGTTGATGATGGAACTCTAGGGAGCAGTGCGTTAACCTTGAAGAAGGGAGTGAGGTTCTGATGGAAGGAGCTTGAGCACTAGACGGGGTGAAAGCAGAAAATGCAGCCCATATTCTCCTCCAAAGTCTCTTTGTGCCAGACTTTATGGGCTTCTTTCTAAATGCTACTGAGAATGGGGCTGCAAACCCAAACCAAGAGCTGTGTTTCTTTTGGGAGTCATGGAATGCAGACCCATGGAACATATACAATGTGTGTGTAGTCATGTTTGACTCTTTACATGGACTATAGTCCACCAGGCTCCTCTGTCCATGGAATTTTTCAGGCAAGAATCCTGGAGTAGGTTGTCATTTCCCCCTCCAGGGTATCTTCCTGACTCAGGGATCAAGTCCACGTCTCCTATGTCTCCTGCATTGGCAGACAAATTCTTTACCGCTGCGTCACCTGTACATCCATGTAACAAGGTGTCAAATCAGTCCTTGGTAGAAGCTGCATTCTTCCCACACAGCACAGCTCCATCATTCTGTCGGTGATTCTGGAGACCAAGGATGTGCTTCTTTGACACTGTGAAGCATCTGCAGTGGTATTCGTAGTGGTGACAGTGGAAGCAGGAATTGAGCCAAAATGGGAGAGTCAACTGAGGATTACACTTGGAAGTTAATAAGACCATTTCATAAGCATCTTTGAAACATGAACTAGAGACTCACAAAAATAAATTCTGATACTACATGAAGATTGAAGCTTCTGAAACTGTTTGTGGGGGCACACGTCAAAGGAATAAGAGATGATTGCTAGCTTGGCCTCATTTTAACTCCAAGATTATGTGATTTGAGGCATAAAGTTTACAAAGATTCAAAGAAATTGTAGAGATTCATAGTGTTTGAAGGAAACCCTATCATCATGCTCATTATCACCATAACTAGTGACAGAAAAACTCGTATCTGAGAGGGTCATAAATATTTTTATAATTTAATACTTTAACTGTTAAATTAAAGAAGAAAAGTAAAGTATATGTTTAGGGCAGTTAAAGTTTATCACCCTTAATTTTCTTTTCTTTTTGTGCCTGTTCACCTCTACCCTAAATCCCCTCAGCACAGAGCATTCTCACATGACAAAGGTCTTAGATGCTTGCTGAATATGAGTCTTTGTAGTTTTGCTCTTGCTGTAACCTCCACAAATTGATAAACTCAAAGCACAGTTCGGGAGAATCATGCCTATGTTGTTGGAAAGCAAAAACTTTCCCTTGAACAGACTTCAAAGGGAAACTTCAGTACACTCACAGCATACTAAGTGATCTTCCTTCATGCGGATTAGTCTGCAGATCCACTTCCACACAATATTCTGACTTGTAATTCAGTCAGAAATAAGAGAATCAAAGGCACACCCCTCCAAGTGTAAGTGTGCCTGACTGCATCCCTGAATAATGGAGGTGGGAATAAAGTGCTCACTTATATAAACATCCAGGAGGATAACTCTCCTCGTGTAATTAATGAGAGTCTCTGTAGAGCATGAATGGATTTGCTTTCATGCTGATAGCCACAGTTTATTAGAGAAGAATTCTTAGTTGCTCTGTGATCTTTTTTTCAGTGATTTCCATAGTTTCACCGTAGGTTTACCACAAATTTCCATAGGTTACCAGGGGCTAAGATATAACATTCTATATTACTTGCTTTTAACAGACACAATATATTGGGGATAAAGTCTTGTTGATGATGAAAATATAGTTTTGTTACTTATCTAAATTTCCAGGTTAATTTTTTTCAGCTTCCATTGCAACAGGAGCAAAATATGGAACAATATTTATATCACTAACTGACCAAATGTAGCAGCCATAGAAGTATTTGCATCAAAAAAATAAATAAAGCATGTTTAACCACTAACAAGGCATTAAAGGTTATTACAGAAAATGTGAGAATATATAAATGAAGAATGAGCTTTATAATCATCTGTAGTCTCAGTATCTAGATAATGACTCTTTTGGTACATTTCTTCATAGATTTTTTACTCATATGGTTTTTCACATAGCTGCAATCTTGTCAAAAATTACAATAGTTAGGTGCCTACCTGGAGGACCTGGAGTAGTTGATACATGGTAAAAAGGACTCAGAAAAGTAACACAGAGAAATGGGATTAGCATAGTTACTGCATTTTAATCAATTAATAAGATTAAATGAAGAAAACATTCTAAGTGTTATGAATTGATTATTTCAGTAAATATTTACTGTGTCTACTACATCCCCTGGTATGGTACTGGATGTGCATGCATGCTGAGCCGTGTCCAAATCCTTGCAACCCAATGGACTGTAGCCTGCCAGGCTCCATTGTCCATGGAATTTTCCAAGCAAGGATACTGGAATGGATTGCCATTTCCTATTCCAGGAGGTACTGGGTGTATTTAATATTTAATTGAATGTTTTATGATTCATAAAAGTGTTGATTCTTATGAGCACTACATCTGGAGCTTTCTGATAACATTACTCTTTATCACATAATAATAATACTTATATTGATTGTACTAATCCTCTTGTTTGGGAAGGGTTGAGTGGAGCATATAACTTGCCCCATGTCTAACTCTTGCTGAGGCAAAGGATGCCTGTGTAAATAGGTAGTTAACAGAGACTTCATGGAATACAAAAGTTTATGGAAACCTAAAGGTTTTCTTTTCCCCTCTAATGAGGCAAGAATGTTAGGATTCTAATATCTTAGACAAAAGGAATATTTGAAGCATGATGTTCTAATTGCACAGTTCATAGATACCAATACCAAAACACAAGTGGATTATACAAGTAGGCTGTTGCTTATACTCTATGCCAAAACCTCAAATTCAAACAGTTCTATTGCCAGCCTAGTTTGTCTTCCTTCTGATCTAAAAAGAAAATGTGAAGTGAAATCCCCATCAAAGAGGTACTTTTTGCATTACAAAACAAAACCCGCCAAAGCTGAAACAATTTGAACAGCAAAATATGTAAAATGGTGTTGGATTATAACCCAAAGTATAAAGTAAATATCCATGAGCCCATACTGATATTTTTTAAATGATTGAATAAATAATATCCCTTCTAGATTTCCAAATATGTATGTAGATATTCTGCTCTCAAGGAAGTGGGGCATTAACCCCCTACTAATTAAGTATATGGACTGGGCAGTGGCTGCCTTCCAGTGAGTGCAGTGTAGACATGGGGGTGGGAGTATCTTTATGGTGGAGGAATCTGGCAAACACTACCCTGGCCAAGTGATTGAGATTAACAGCAGTGAGAAGTCATGTTGATAGTATGGACCTTTGACATGATGTGAAAAAAATAACACTTTATATCTGTGGTCTTCCTCCTCAAAACTAAACCTCAGTCTGGGACTCTCCTGGTCATCCAATGGTTAAGACTTTGTACTCCCAATGCAGACAGCCCAGGTTTGATCCCTCATCAGGAAAGTAGATCTGACATACCACAACGAAGTCTCAGTGCAGTGTTTCCCCTCACCCTCCCCGCCCCAAAAATCAAACAAATGAAAAACTCAACCTCAGTCTAATCATGAAAAAAATCAGAAAATTCTTACTGAGGGACACTCTACAAAATAGTCGGCCATTACTCTTCAAAATTGTCAAGTTTACCCTAAACAAGGAAACCCTGAAACTCTGTCATAGCAAGGAGAAGCCTACAGAGACATGACAATTAAATGAGATGTGTCACCCTAAACAGGATACTGGAACAGAAAAGGATTATTTTTATTTAAAAGACCAAGGGAAAAATAAATTTAAAGTATTATTTATTATTTTTTAAAGTCTGGAGATTTTCCCAGAAAGAACGTGCCCCTCTGCTGAGCCCTAACAGAACAGTGGAGCTGTGCCTCTTAAGTTAACCCATCCACATGATACATGAACTGGCAGGAATTCCATCTTCCAATAACCAGACTCACTCTGACAAGTAAGAGCACCACAGAAGGAGTTAGGACTCGAGAAGATTTTTGTTGTTGCTGCTGTTATTTTAACAAAGGAAAGAAAAGGAAAATTATTTAACTTATGAAAAACAGGACTATTATATCCTGTCCTGAGATGAATGACAAAGTTAGGGGAAAGGCTGGCTAGCTAAAGGGATGCCAGTAGAATCTAGATGCATTATTCAGTACAGAAATCAAAAGCAGGCATAGATTGATGGGCGATGTGAAATTCTGACCCAGCAGAAGAGCTGTGGTCAGCACCAGAAAAATCATTCACCTCCTGTATGAGCTGCAAGAGACAAGGGATGAGACAACAGGTCAGGAGACAGGGCAACCAGGGCAAATAAAGAACCTGAATACAAAACTTGACAAGGGAAAATGGTTCAGAATACAAGGCATGGATAAAGCAGGACTCTTGACATCTCATTGCTGTTTGGATTCTGCCAGCTTGGTATCCAAGGTTTTCATATCAGCTGATTTCAAAGTCTGGGGTGCAAATGGAGAACAGCAGAAAACAGTATAACACCAGAATGTGAATTACAGACATCACACACTTTTTATGATTAAGTCTCAGGATGAGAGGCTAGGAAAAGAAAGAACCATTTTCTGCTTCTAATTTAGCAAATATTCAGTTGCTGTGGTTGTGTACAAATGGCTTCAGTAAAATCTCATCATTCTCTCTTGTGTACACCTCCACCCTCCCCTCTAAGTGTGATGTGTGCAGTTTGGACAAAACTGTTTGGAAGCTAAGATTGTCTTCAAGAAGTGAGGGCTTTATGGTTTGTTTTCCCTTCTTCTCCTAAATTCTGTCAGGTTCACTTTCAGGTATTCGTCATTTCTACCATGATTCAATCTCTGTCTTCAATACCTAGTCTATTGATGAAGACAAACATTGATAGAAAATATAAAGAAACATGAGTTGAATAATTTTGTGTAGGTCTGTCTAATGTAATTACAAAACTGACAGTAAATTCAAAATGAAAACTAGGTTAGGTCTATCTTGTGGGTAATGGCTGCTGGAGATCTCAGTGGAGAAGATTTGTAAAACGATGTTAGTCTTTGGTGAAAAAGGATTGTACAGTCAAGCGGCTGTACCTGCTATGGATGTGAGGGGAGTGAGTGAGAGCACTTGGGTCACAATTTACAATAACTGAATTACAATACAATACAATTCTTTAGCAATTTACACTTGCTAAAATAAGGAAAATATTTAAAATTCATGCTTAAAACTTAGATTCTCATTTTTCATCTTATTTTTTTCACAGTCTAGACCATTATTTAAAGATTGACTAAATTTATGGTCCTAAACATTCCTAATAAACCACACTGTTGATGTATGATAGTATCTATGTACTGAAGCATCATGATGGAGCCACACACAATGACATGTTAGACCAAGTCTTGGTAAAACTAATTATCTCTTCTTTTATTCCAAATGCATGTGGTGTAATACCCTAGTGAGAGTCCTCAGTGGTACAGTACAGCATGTAATGGTAATTGCTTAGAGTGATGTAGGGTAGGGTATATTTACAGAAAAAAAATTTTTTTTCACTTTGCATTATAGATGTTTGGGGTAAAAACATAAAACACACCTTGGATCTGTTAGCTTCATATCCCATTTGTCAAACTGGATTGGCTTGATGGCTACATTACAAATAATGCACATCAATATCTGTCTTCCTCTTCCCTCCCCCATCTCCCCTCAACTGTTAAAAATTTTAGATAACTATTAATTAGATAACTGATTAATTCAACTCAGATGAAGTACATTTGCTACCTAATGATAAAGAAAAAGCAATGAGGCTTCAAATCAAAAACACTCAGCCACAAATGAATCTATACAGCTCATTGGGTGTTCACCACTACGGAACAAATCCTGTAGCTTGTATTTATTCTCTGACCAAAACTCTGTGGATTTACCTTTGCTTTCTACCAATCCAGCAGGGATTTTCATCAGAATATCAGTGATTAATTAAGCTCATTTATATATTATTTAAATACTGCTGCTTACTGTAATTTTTAAAAACACCATTAAGACAACAAGGGCATTAAAAATGAATAACATATACAATATTGGAGTGGGTAGCCATTCCCTTCTCCAGGGGATCTTTCTGACCCAGGGATTGACCCTGAATCTCCTGTGGCTCTTGCATTGCAGGCATATTCTTTACCAGTGTGCCACCTGGGAAGCCTAAATACAATTCAGGTTGGGTTTATCTTGAACCTAGGCTTCAACAGTATATGAACCATGAAATTCCAGATGTTCAAGCTGGATTTAGAGAAGGCAGAGGAACCAGAGATCAAATTGCCAACATCTGTTGGATCACCAAAAAGGCACGAGAGTTCCAGAAAAACATATACTTCTGCTTTATTGACTACGCTAAATCCTTTGACTGTGTGGATCACAATAAACTGTGGAAAATTCTTAAAGAGATGGGAATACCAGACCACCTTACCTCCCTCCTGAGAAATCTCTATGCAGATCAAGAAAAAGCAGTCAGAACTGGACATGGAACTACAGACTGGTTCCAAATGGGGAAAGGAGTAGGTCAAGGCCATATACTGTCATCCTGCTTTGTTAACTTATATGCAGAGTACATTATGTTAAATCTGGCTGAATGAAGCACAAATTGGAATCAAGATTGCCAGGAGAAATATCAATAACCTCAGATATGCAGATGATACCACCCTTATGCCAGAAAGCAAAGAGGAACTAAAGAGCCTCTTGATGAAAGTGAAAGAGGAGAGTGGAAAATGTTGGCTTAAAATTCAACATTCAGAAAACTAAGATCATGGCATCCTGTCCCATCATTTCATGGCAAGTAGATGGGGAAACAATGGAAACAGAGACAGATTTTTTTTTGCTCTCCAAAAATCACTGCAGATGGTGACTGCAGCCATGAAATTAAAAGACACTTGCTCCTTGGAAAAAAAGCTGTGACAAACCTAGACATATTAAAAAGCAAAGACATTATTTTGCCAACAAAAGTCTGTCTAGTCAAAGCTATGGTTTTTCCAGTAGTCCATGTGACAGTTGTATTATAAAGAAAGCCGAGCACTGAAGAATTTATGCTTTTGAACTGTGGTGTTGGAGAAAACTCTTGAGAGTCCCAGGACTGCAAGGAGATCCAACCAGTCCACCCTAAAGGAAATAAGTCCTGAATATTCATTGGAAGGACTGATGCTGAAGCTGAAACTCGAATACTTTGGCCACCTAATGTGAAGAACTCACTCATTTGAAAAAGACCCTGATGCTAAGAAAGATTGAGAGTGGGAGAAGAATAGGATGACAGAGGATGAGATTGTTGGATGGCATCACCAACTCGATGGACATGAGTTTGAGCAAGCTCTGAGAGTTAGTGATGGACAGGGAAGCCTGGCGTGCTACAGTCTGTGGGATCACAAAGAGTTGGACATGACTGGGCGACTGAACTGATCTGGTAGATTCCTGATGTGGGGATGTTTGTTACTTTGAATGTCTTTCCACTCTGCTGATTTCCTCTTCTATTGCTCACTCTTGAGTTTTTGTTGGTCATTTTTCACGTACCAGGATGACACATACTTGAACTGAGTATATTCTTGGGCTACTATCAATACACCAACTACAGAAAACATATACAAAACCCTCACTTAAGTACAGTCTTCCAAGTCAAATTCTTCCAGTGTACATTCTGCTAGGTTGTATGTGGAGAATGTCTGCATGTGTGCTCAATCGTGTCTGAGGACTCTTCGTGATCCTATGGTCTATTTATCTCCAGATTCCTCTGTCCATGGGATTCTCTCCGCAAGAATAATGGAGTGGGATGCCTCCATTAGTAGTAGTTTAATATTTTAAACTTTGTTTCTCCTTTTCTATTATGGCTACAAATTGTGGGCAGACTTTACACTAGCAGGAATATATCTTCTAAATGAAATAATAGAAGAATATATCTTCTAAATGAAATAAATGAAATCTGGGATTTCATTTGATCTGTAGCAAATGATTATTGATTAATGATCTGTAGCAATATCATGGAGAAGGCAATGGAACCGCACTCCAGTACTCTTGCCTGGAAAATCCCATGGATGGAGGAGCCTCATTGGCTGCAGTCCATGAGGTTGCAAAGAGTCGCACACGACTGAGCAACTTCACTTTCACTTTTCACTTTCATGCATTGGAGAAGGAAATTGCAACCCACTCCAGTGTTCTTGCCTGGAGAATCCCAGGGATGGGGAGCCTGGTGGGCTGCCGTCTGTGGGGTCGCACAGAGTCAGACACGACTGAAGTGACTTAGCAGCAGCAACAGCAGCAATATCAAATAACATGTTACCTCAAAATTCTCTAGGCTAATAATTGATCATCTGAAAGTTTTCTTCTGGTTTAAAAACATCTTTGGAGGGAGGTCCAAGAGGGAAGGGATATAGGTAAACATATATCAGTGAAGCTGATTCACTTCATTGTACAGCAGAAACTAATACAACATTGTAAAGCAATTATGCTCCAATTAAATATATATATATATATATATATATATATATATATATATATATATATATATCATCCTTGCTAGACTCTGGAGATTTAAGACATGAAAGACACAGCCTCTTGTGACATTGAAAACCCATTAAAGGAAATAAGTACCAAATTATAAAGTTTTGCCAACCACAAGAGTTATAAAAAAAGAATATTTCCCTCAAAATTTGGTTTAAAGAATAATCACCATGGGTGTACATGTTGATGTATGGCAAAACCAGTACAATATTGTAAAGTAATTAGCCTCTAATTAAAATAAATAAATTTAATTTAAAAAAAAGAATAATCACTTTGTGTGCCTCTTAAAAACGCAGCTTCTGCATGCCCCAGAATTGGAAGGCTATAGATTTGGATTCTGTCATCTATCTGCCTAAAGCCTGCCCAATCCAAATAATAATGGTATTTGATATCAAATACTGTTACTATATAATACCTGTATAAACTACCATTATGAAACTTTGGTGTCTTTATTCATCTGTATCACACAATCCAAGTACAAGCAGTATCTATAGTATGTTGATGCTACATTAAGTCAGGTCCTTCAACCACTGTGACCCCCAAAAACATTTTAAGACGGTGTCTTCTATGAGTACTTTTTATAGGAGTGCTAAAGTTGCCTCCAGAACGATAAATCTGTATTTTTTAATTAATTTATTTTTTATTGAAGGATAATTGCTTTACAGAATTTTGCTGTTTTCTGTTAAACCTCAACATGAATCAGCCATAGATACACATATATCCCTTCTCTTTTGAACCTCCTTCCCATCTCCCTCCCTATCCCACCCCTCTAGATTGATACAGAGCCCCTGCATGAGTTTCCTGAGCCATACAGCAAATTCTTATTGGCTATTTATTTCATACATGGTAATGTAAATTTTCATGTTACTCTTTCCATACAGCTCACCCTCTCCTCCCCTCTCCCCATGTCCATAAGTCTATCCTTTATGTCTGTTTCTCCACTGTTGCCCTGTCAATAAATTCTTCAGTGCCATTTTTCTAGATTTTGTATATATGCATTAGAATATGATATTTACCTTTCTCTTTCTGACTTACTTCACTCTGTATAATAGGCTCTAGGTTCATCCACCTCATTAGAATTGACTCAGATGTGTTCCTTTTTATGGCTGAATAATATTCCCATGCATATATGCACCACAATTTCTTTATCCATTCATCTGTCAGTGGACATCTAGGTTGCTTCCATGTTCCATCTATTGTAAATAGTGCTGCAATGAACAATGGGATACATGTATATTTTTCAATTTTGACTTCCTCAGGGTATATGCTGAGGAGTGGTATTGTTGGGTCATATGGTGGTTTTATTCCTAGTTTTTTAAGGAATCTCCATACCTTCTTCCATAGTGGCTGTATCAATTTACATTCCCACCAGCAGTGCAAGAGCATTCCCTTTTCTCCACACCCTCTCCAGCATTTATTGTTTGTAGACTTTTTTTATGATGGCCATTCTGACTGGTGGGAGGTGATATCTCCTTGTGGTTTTGATTTGCATTTCTCTAATAACAAGCAATGTTGAGCAGCTTTTCATGTGTCTGTTAGCCATCTGTATGTCTTCTTTTGAGAAATGTCTGTTTAGCTCATTTTCTCACTTTTTGATTGGGTGGTTTGTTTTTCTGGTATTGAGTTGTATGAGCTACTTGTGTATTTTGGAAGTTAATCCTTTGTCAGTTGTTTCATTTGCTATTATTTTCTCCCATTCTGAGGGTTGTCTTTTCACCTTGCTTAGAGTTTCCTTTGCTGTGCAAAAGCTTTTTAGTTTAATCAGGTCTCACTTGTTTACTTTTGTTTTTATTCTCATTACTCTAGGAGATGGGTCAAAGAGGATCTCACCTTGATTTACATCATCGAGTGTTCTGCCTATGTTTTCCTCTAAGAGTTTTATAGTTTCTGGTCTTACATATAAGTCTTTGATCCATTTTGAGTTTATCTTTGTGTATGGTATTAGGAAGTGTTCTAATTTCATTCATTTACATGTAGCTGTCCAGTTTTCCAAGTACCATTTATTGAAGAGACTATCTTTGCCCCACTGTATATTCTTGCCTCCTTTGTCAAAAATAAGGTACCCATAGGTGCATGCGTTTATTTCTGCGCTTTCTATCTTGTTCCATTGGTCTATATTTCCGGTTTTGTGCAAGTACCATACTGTCTTGATGATTGTAACTTTGTAGTATAATCTGAAGTCAGGAACGTTGATTCCTCCAGCTCCATTCTTCTTTCTCAAGATTGCTTTGGCTATTCAAGGTCTTTTGCATTTCCATATGAATGGTGAAACTTTTTGTTCTAATTCTGTGAAAATTTCCATTGGTAATTTGATAGGGATTACATTGAACCTGTAGATTGCATTTGGTAGTATAATCATTTTCAGAATATTGATTCTTCCTACCCAGGAACATGGAATATCTCTCCCTCTGTTTATGTCATCTTTGATTTCTTTCATTTAGTATCTTATAATTTTCTGTGTATAGTTCTTTTGTCTCCTTAGGTAAGTTTATTCCTAGATATATAATTCTTTTAGTTGCAATGGTGAATGAAATTGATTCCTTAATTTCTCTGATTTTTCATTGTTAGTATACAGAAATGCAAGTGATTTCTGTGTATTGATTTTGTATCCTGCAACTTTTCTAAATTCACTAATTAGTTCTAGTATTTTCTGATACTATCTTTAGGGCGTTTTATATACAGTATCATATCATCTGCAAAGAGTAAGAGCTTTACTTCTTTTCTGACCTGGATTGCTTTTATTTTTTTTTCTTCTCTGATTGCTGTAGCTAGGATTTCCAGAACTATGTTGAATAATAGTGGCAAAAGTGGACGCCCTTGTCTTTGTCCTGATCTTAGGGTGAATGCTTCCAATTTTTCACCATTGAGAATCATGTTTGCTGTAAACATCATATATGGCCTTTACTCTGTTGTGGTAGGTTGCTTCTGTGCCCATTTTTTAAAGAGTTTTAATCATAAATAGGTGCTGAATTAAGTCAAAGGTTTTTTCTGCATCTATTGAGATGATCTTATGGTTTTTATCTTAAAGTTTGTTAATATGGTGTATCACATTGATTGGTTTGCATATATTGAAGAATCCTTGCATTCCTGGAATCAATCCAACTTGATCATGGTATATGAGCTTTTTGATGAGTTGCTGAATACTGTTTGCTAAAATGTTGTTGAGGATTTTTGCATCTATGTTCATCAGTGATATTGGCCTGTAGTTTTCTTCCTTTGTGTTGCCTTTGTCTGGTTTTGGTATCAGGGTAGCCTCATATAACGAGTTTGGAAGTGTACCTTCCTCTACAATTTTTGAAAGGGTTTTAGAAGGATAGACATTAGCTCTTCTTTAAATGTTTGATAGAATTCTCCTGTGAAGCCATCTGGTCCTGGGCTTTTGTTTCTTGGGAGATTTTTGACCACAGCTTCAATTTCTGTGCTTGTAATTGGGTTGTTTATAATTTCTATTTCTTCCTGGTTCAGTCTTAGAAGATTGAACTTTTCTAAGAATTTGTCCATTTCTTCTAGGTAATCTATTTTAGTGCCATATAGCTGTTCTTAATAGTCTCATACAATTCTTTGTATTTCTGCAATGTCTGATGTAACCTCTCATTTTTCACTTCTAATTTTGTTGAATTGATTCTTCTCTCTTTTTTTCTTGATGAGTCTGGCTAAAGGTTTTTCAATTTTGTTTATCTTTTTAAAGAACCAGGTTTTGGTTTTATTAATCTTTACTGTTGTTTCTTTCATTTCTTTTTCATTTACGTCTGCTCAGATCTATATGATTTCTTTCCTTCTACTAACGTTGGGGTTTTTTAGTTCTTCTTTTTTCAGTTGTTTTAAATGTAACGTTAGGTTGTCTATTCTATATTTTTCTTGTTCCTTGAGGTAGGATTGTATTGCTATAAACTTCCCTCTTAGAACTGCTTTGGCTGCATCCCGTAGGTTTTGAGTTGTGTTTTCACTATCATTTGTTTCTAGAAATTTTTTTATTTCCCTTTTGATTTCTTCAGTAACCTGTTGGTTATTTAGAAATGTCTTTTTTTTAATCTCCACGTGTTTGTGTTTCTTACAGATTTTTCCTTGTAGTTCATATCTAGTCTCACAGCATTGTGGTCAGAGAAGATGCTTGATACAATTTCAATTTTCTTAAATTTCCTGAGGTTTGATTTGTGACCCAAGATGTAATCTATCCTGGAGTATGCCCCATGTGCACTTGACAAGAAGGTGTATTCTTCTGCATTTGGATGGAATGTCCTGAAGATATCAATGAGATCCATCTCATCTAATGTATCATCTAAGACTTGAGTTTCCTTATTAATTTTCTGTTTTGATGATCTATCCATTGGTGTGAGTGGGGTGTTAAAGCCTCCTACTATTATTGTGTTACTGTCAAATTCTCCTTTTATGTCTGTTAGTGTTTTTCTTATGTATTTAGGTGCTCCTATGTTGGGTGCATAGATATTTACAGTTGTTAGGTCTTCCTCTTGGATTGATCCCTTGATCATTATGTAGCATTCTTCCTTATCTCTTGTAATCTTCTTTATTTTAAGGTCTGTTTTGTCTGATATGAGGATTGCTACTCCAGCTTTCCTTTGCTTTCCATTTACATGGGATGTATTTTTCCATCCTCTCACTTTCAGTCTATATGTGTCTTTAGATCTGAAGTGGGTTTCTGCAGACAGCATATGTATCTATGGGTCTGGTTTTTGTATCCATTCAGCCAGTCTGTGTCTTTTGATTGGAGCATTTAATCCATTTACATTTAAAGTAATTATTGATATATATGTTCCTACTGACATTTTCTTAATTGTTTGTGGTTGATTTTGTAGATCTTTTCTCTTCTCTTGTATTTCTTGACTATAAAATTCCCTTAACATTTGTTGTAAAGCTGGCTTGGTGTTAGTTAATCTCTTAACTTCTGCTTGTCTGAAAAGCTTATTTATCCATAAATTTTGAATGAGATCCTTGCCAGGTACAGTAATCTTGGTTGTAGATTTTTCATTTTCAGTACTTTAACTATATCCTGCCATTCCCTTCTGGCCCTCAGAGTTTCTGCTGAAAGATCAGCTGTTAAGTGTATGGGGTTTCCCTTGTATGTTACTTACTGCTTCTCCCTTTCTGTTTTTAATATTCTTTTTTGTGTTTAGTCTTTGTTAATTTGATTAATCTGTGTCTTGGCACATTTCTCCTTGGGTTAATCCTGTATGGGCCTCTTTGCTCCTCTTGGACTTGACTATTTCCTTTTCCATGTTGGGGAAATTTTCAGTTATGTCTTCAAAAATTTTATCATACCCTTTCTTTTTCCCTTCTTCTGGGACCCCTGTAATTTGAATGTTGCTGTATCTAATATTGTACCAGAGGCCTCTGAGACTATCCTCAGTTCTTTTCATTCTTTTTTATTTATTTATTTTAATTGGAGGCTAATTAATTTACAATATTGTAGTGATTTTTGCCATACATTGACATGAATCAGCCATGGGTGTACATGTGTTCCCCATCCTGAACCCCCCCCCCCACCTCCCTCCCCATCCCATTGCTTTATTTCACTCTTCAGAAATTGTTTCCACCATTTTATCTTCTGGATCATGCATTTGTTCTTCTGCTTCAGATATTCTGCTACTGATCCTTCCAGGGTATTTCTAATTTCAGTAATTGTGTAGTCTGTCTCTGTAAGTTTCTTCTTTAATCTTCTAGGTCTTTGTTAATTGATTTTTGCATTTTCTCTATTTTGTTTTCAAGGTTTTTGATCATCTCTACTCTCATTATTCTGAATTCTTTTTCAGGAAGTTTGGCTATTTCCTCTTCACTTATTTGGACTTCTGTGTTTCTAATTTTTCTCTTCATTTGTGTAGGAAACTTCTCTGCCTTTTCTTTTCTTTTTTTTTTTTAACTTAGTGTATTTGAGGTTTCCTTTTCCCAGGCTTTAAGGGAAAAGTCTGCCTAGTTGATAATGTGGATTGAATCTGCAGCTTGTACAGCTCGTGGGAAGGTTTTGGGTCTTCTTCCTTAGCCACACTGCCCCTGGGTTTCAAATATGGTTTTACTTCCACCTCTGCATGTGGGTTGTCCACTGGGGTTTTGCTCCTAAGCCTGCCCTGGAGGATTGGGTTTGCCCCTGTGAGGGCCAAGTGTGGAGGTGGTGCAGCTGCTTGTCACAGGGGTTCTGGCAGCACCAGGTGCTCAGAGGGGTTGGCAGGTAGGGCAGCAGGAAATATAGCGCTCTAGAAGGATATGGCAACCAGTATTGGCCAATATGCTCCAGCATTCTTGCCTGGAAAACCCAGCTCTTTGACAGAAAAGCCTGGCAGGCCACAGTCTACAGGGCCAGAGTTGGGCACTACCAAAGTGACCTTGCACACATAGATGCAAGACATTTTTTTTGCCTGTGGCAGCTCTGCCCCAGTGAGAGTTGAGCATGAAGGTGGTGCAATTGCTTGGGTTGCAGGGATCCTGGTGGCACAACGTGCACAGGGACACATACTGCCTCTGCTACGGGAGTCATGGCCCTATCAGAGTCTTTTTTTGATCGTCTTGTAGCTGGTTATCAGAAGGCCTCTTTGGCACAGTCTTTCTCCATAGCTCCACCCATTCAGGCACTTAGAGGGCTCCCTTGCCTGGGGTCCTTCTCTATTGTTCAGTACATCAAGCACATAGAGGGGCCCCCCTGGCTAGGCTCCTATACTGTAGATCAGTGCATCAGTCACTTAAAGGAGCACCCTGGATGGGTCCTGCTCTGTAGTTCAGTGCATTAGGCATTTGATGGGCCAGCGTCTCTTGTTCAGCTGCTGATGCTGGCATGTGGGTGGAGATAGGCTATGGTGATGTCTCCACCCTCTATGCATGACTCAGCAGTATTGCCTTGTTTCCATGGCTGCCTGGCTTTCCTCCACCAGCATTTCCCACCATGATCTCCTCCCTCACACCCCCTCAATCTGTCTCTCTGCAGTCAACAGAAGCCCTTGCCCTGGGATTGCTCCACAATCCCTAAACTCCAACTGCCAGCTGCTGTGCCTTCAAGGGAACCAGTGTTCCTGTCCAGGGTATGCATGGTTGTAGCAAGGACTGACTGATTCTCATTCCATTTCAGTTCAATTCAGTCTCTCAGCTGTGTCTAAATCTTTGCAACCCAATGAACCACAGCACGCCAGGCCTCCCTGTCCATCACCAACTTCCAGTGTCCACCCAAACCCATGTCTATTGAGTCAGTGATGCCATCCAACCATCTCATCTTCTGTCATCCCCTTCTCCTCCTGCCCTCAATCTTTCCCAGCATCAGGGTCTTTTCAAATGAGTCAGCTCTTCACATCAGGTGGCCAAAGTATTGGAGTTTCAGCTTCAACATCAGTCCCTCCAATGAACACCCAGGACTAATCTCCTTTAGGATGGACTGGTTGGACTCCTTGCAGTCCAAGGAACTCTCAAGAGTCTTCTCCAACACCACAGTTCAAAAGTATCAATTCTTTGGTGCTCAGCTTTCTTTATAGTCCAACTCTCACATCCATACATGACCACTGGAAAAACCATAGCCTTGACTAGATAGACCTTTGTTGACAAACTAATGTCTCTGCTCTTTACTATGCTGTCCAGGTTGGTCATAACTTTCCTTCCAAGGAGCAAGCATCTTTTAATTTCATGGCTACAATCACCATCTGCAGTGATTTTGGAGCCCAGAAAAATAAAGTCGGCCACCGTTTCCACTGTTTCTCCATCTATTTGCCATGAGGTGATGGGACTGGATGCCATGATCTTAGTTTTCTGAATGTTGAGCTTTAAGCCAACTTTTTTCACTCTCCTCTTTCACTTCCATCCAGAGGCTCTTTAGTTCTTCTTCACTTTCTGCCATAAGGGTGGTGTCATCTGTATATCTGAAATTATTGATATTTCTCCCGGAAATCTTGATTCCAGCTTGTACTTCCTCCAGCCCGGCATTTCTCATGATGTACTTTGCATATAAGTTAAATAAGCATGGTGACAATATACAGCCTTGTTGTACTCCCTTTCCTATTTGGAACCAGTCTGTTGTTCCATGTCCAGTTCTAACTGTTGCTTCCTGACCTGCATATAAGTTTTTCAAGAGGCAGGTCAGGTGGCCTGGTATTCTCATCTCTCAGAATTTTCCAGTTTATCGTGATGCACACAGTCAAAGGCTTTGGCATAGTCAATAAAGCAGAAATAAATGTTTTTCTGGAACTCTCTTGCTTTTTCCATGATCCAGTGGATATTGGCGATTTGATCTCTGGTTCCTCTGCCTTTTGTAAAGCCCGCTTAAACATCTGGAAGTTCATGGTTCATGTATTGCTGAAGCCTGGCTTGGAGAATTTTGAGCATTACTTTACTAGCATGTGAGATGAGTGCAATTGTTTGGTAGTTTGAACATTCTTTGGCATTGCCTTTCTTTGGGATTGGAATGAAAACTGACCTTTTCCAGTCCTGTGGCCACTGCTGAGTTTTCCATATATGCTGCCACAGATCAACTCTTTCACTCTCAGCCTTCAATGTTTCTCCTCTGACCCAGACAATTGCCACAATGTGGAGATCAGACCCCTGCTTCAGTTCCCCCACCCACCAAGGGCAGGTCCAGTCCTACTAACACTCCTGGTTTTCTCCCTATTTCCTTTGTCCTATCAAGTTTTGCATGATTCTATATATTCTTTTCCACTGGTCAGGTATTCCTGTCCACTCTCAATTGGTGTTCTGCATGCTCTTCTTTGTCTGAAGGTATATTCCTGATGTATCCATGGAGAGAGATGTACTCCACATCCTCCTACTCCTCTGTCATTTTGTTATCACCAAGAAGTCTGTACTTTAATATGCTTCTTCCTGGCTTGTTCAGGTAAGCCTTGTGTTAACTGGCAAGAAAAAAAAAGCACAACCTAGACATTTTGTTTTATTCACTAGACAACACTGAGGGCTTAAGTCCAGAACACAGCATCTCAGATAATTCTGAGAGTCTGCTTCGAAGAGGTAAGAAAGGAGCCTGTATTGGTAGGAGTTTTTGTGACAAAGACCGGGTAGTCAGAACATCAAAGATGTTTAAAGAAAGCAGACATCTGAAGTTAGTTAATTTAGCACTTTTCTATGCAGGGGAAGATACAAGAGTCTGGACTTACTGAGACCATCGTTTGTGTGCACCTTAGCTATCTGGGACTAATACCCTACACATTCTCATCCTGAGTTTCCTCAGGGCTCACCTTCAGGGTGGCTGTAATGTGATGGCTTGTTGACTGCAATATCCTTTGTTTACTGATATGGTAGGCAATGTTTTTCATTCATACTGGGAAAACCTAGGGTAGAGAGAGCAGCAAAATCTTCATAGACATGTATAAAATTTGCACCTGAGGAATTTCATGGAAGTGAGACCATGCAATGTGTTCAGAAAAAGTACATAGATTAATTTATCTGGAGTGCAGTTCAAAGGCTATATGGTGAAGTAGCCATGAAAAGGTAAATTGCAGACACCAGACAGATGATCTTGGGCACAAACCTACATCTTGGTCCATGAGGAAACTGGAATTTTGAGCAGGTGAATGACATGATCAGCAGTATGCATTAGAAACTTCTGGTTGGTGGATTGAAATGGCAAGAAAACAGATGGAAATACTGGTTTCAGTGTCCTTTGCCACTCCTACTTGTGACAGAGCAATGGCATAGAGTCAGGGAGAAAGGAAAGTGGTAGGTGGTTATGAGACAAAGGTCCAGGTGAATCTGATCCCCATTATCCAGAAGAGGCCTCACAGCTAGGCAGACTGGCTTCCCCAGATAGGAACCACTTCAAAAATACATCGTCTAATGTATTGGTGCTTAACTGCTTTTCTCTTTGAGAAAATTAGTTTCTCTTTTTGCCTTAAGGTGGGCTCTTTGATCAGTGTTTCAGGTCCCCATTACTGAAGTCTTAATTGGAGAAACAGCAAGTATTTTCATTTCAGGACACAAATGTTTCAATAAGAACACTATTTGTTTTTTGTGTGTTTTTTTGCCAGTTTATTTTTTTTTTAATTGAAGGATAATTACTTTACAGAATTTTGTGTTTTTCTGTCAAACATAAACAAGCATCAGTCGTAGGTACACCCATTTTTATGGTCAGGCAAAGAGCAGTTTTTGCCTCCCAATTGTGGTCTGTGGACTGCTCAAGTAATACTTAACCTCAGAATAGAGACATTTTCTGAAATGTCATGAAGGACAAATTGAAAATGCCTTAATCGCCTTTGGTTCCACTCCACCACTTGAATTTATTTTCCAGCATTCATTTTTAATGTCACATTTTCATAAGACTTAAAGTATTGAGGGAAAAACTCTGAAACAGATGTCAGATAATGAAAATGCTGATTTTCATCCTTCACTCTTATTCAGTGCAGTATCTTAAACATGTGCCAGGAACTGAGTGAGGGTCTGGGGAAGAGTATAACAAAGACGGTCTATGCCTTTGGGAAGCTCACTATTTGAGCTTCCCAAACTTAAAGATAGAATTGCATTATGATATGGTGGTAAGTGCTGGGAAGAAGGTAATGGCAACCCACTTTAGTATTCTTGCCTGGGAAATCCCATGGACAGAGGGGCTTGGCAGGCTACAGTCCATGGAGTCACAGAAGAGTGGGACAGAACCTCGCAACCGAACAACAACACGGGTAAGTTCTGGGCAGAAGTTTGCACATGGTGTTCGAGGATCACAGAGATTATCTATTAACTTTTTAAAAATGTTAATAGTTAAAAAAAAACTTTTAAAAAAGTTAATAGATTATTAATTTTTTAAAATTGAAGTGCAGTTGATTAACAATGCTGTTCGGTTCAGATGTACAGTAAAGTAATTCAGTTATACATATATCCACTCATGTTCAGATTCTCTTTTATAGGTTGTTATAAAATACTGAATATAGTTCCCTGTGCCTTACAGCAGAATCTTGTTTATCTATTTATATATAGTTGTGTGTATATGTTAATCCCAAACTCCTAATTTATCCTTCCTCCCACTTTCCCCACTTTGGCAACCATAGATTTTTTTTTCTATGGCTGTGAATCTACTTCTGTTTGCGAATAAGTTCATTTGGGTCAATGTTTTAGATTCCACATATAAATCATAACAACATGTGATATTTGTCTTTGACTTTCTTCACTTAGTATCACAATCTGTAGGTCCATCTATGTTGTTACAAATGGCATTATTTCACCCTTTTTTATGGCTGAGTTATAGTCCATTGTGTGTATATGTATATGTCACATCCGCTTTATCCATTCTTCTGTTGATGGACA
The DNA here is from genome assembly GCF_002263795.3 of Bos taurus. NCBI lineage: Eukaryota > Metazoa > Chordata > Mammalia > Artiodactyla > Bovidae > Bos > Bos taurus. Next base: position 10,928,446 of record NC_037355.1, on the reverse strand, counting down.
TTTAGGTTGCTTCCACTTACAGCACTTCCATTTAGTGCTATAAACATTGGGGTGCATGTATCTTTTAAAATTAGAGTTTTCTCCAGATATATATCCAGGAGTGGATCTGTGGGTCATAAGGTAGTTCAGGAGCCTGTTGACTTTAGGTGAAGGCTTTAGGAGGAGACAGCTGAGCTGAGGCTGAAAGAAGGTACAGGAAGAGAGTTGTGAGATGGAGGGTGTCCTTGTAGAGACAACAATGAGTAGAGCTGACAAACAGCATGCTATAAACAGTGGAAATGCAAGTGCTTCTGTCTGGATAAAGCTGGATTTCCTTGCAAAGTGGTATTAGATGAAACAAAATATAAGAAAGAGTAAGACCTTGAAGGATCTAGAGTGCCCTGCTCAAGGCCTTTGAATCTATCCTAGAAACACGGGGAGCCATAGAAGGATTTTAAACAGAGAAGTCACTCTCTATGATCTGTGTCTTGAATGTATCACTATGAGGGAAAAGTGAGACTAAACATATAAAAGGACAATGGACAAACCACATGCAAAAACTGAACTCTGACCCATAACTTGAAGTATCCTGCCAAGAAAACCAACCCCTTATGTACAATAAACAGGCCAAGAAGACAAGCTGCTACAGGTCAGACTTAAAAGAAAGTCAGATTGCTATCTCTAGTAATAATCCGGGAAGCAACATTGTAACTGTTGCAAAATTGGCCCAAAGTAGTCAGAACTTGATTAATAACTGCTGCTGCTGCTGCTGCTAAGTCACGTCAGTCATGTCCGGCTCTGTGCAACCCAATAGATGGCAGCCCACCAGGCTCCTCTGTCCGTGGGATTCTCCAGGCAAGAATGCTGGAGTGGGTTTCCATTTCCTTCTCCAATGCATGAAAGTGAAAAGTGAAAGTGAAGTTGCTCAGTCATGTCCAACTCTTTGAGAGCCCATGGATGGTGTAGCCTATCAGACTCCTCCATCCACGGGATTTTCCATGCAAGAGTACTGGAGTGGGTTGCCATTGCCTTCCCTGATTAATAACTGATATATTTCTTAATCTGAGTCCCCATTTCCAATTTAGGACAAGCCAGACAAAGCCAAACATGCTCTCCTAACCACAGGGACCCCACCTTCTAATCAGCCTGTCTACAGCTTTCTGGGGCCAACAGCTTACAATCAGGACATATCTGAAGGGCATAACCCTTTTATCTACTGTAAAGATTTTCCCAGTCTGCTACCTGCCTCTCTGTTTACCAAAATACATGTGATGGTGACTGACTTCCTTGCTACAGCAAGCACTGAATAAACAGCCTTTGCTTTTCTCATTTGGTTGCTCTTCATATATTTCCTCAAAAGTCAAGAATAGATGATAAGTACTAAGGAGCAAACATAAAATCAAGAGGGTATCGGATAACAAGTAATCATAATCAACAATAAAATAATAAAAATAACTAGCATGTGCTATGCATTTATTCTGTATTTGCACCATATGAATCTCTTTACCTCTTAAAATATCATTTAACTCTTTTTTTGTTTTTAATTTTTAAAAATTTTTTGGAAACCTGAATAATTTTAATTAGATCAACACCAGTCTCAAAATCTCATAGTATCCAGAAACATGTAGAATGGATTTAAAAATATACAGTGGAACACTGAAAGTGACAAGTTAAAAACTAAGGTACATATGAAGAAGAGATTCTTTTGTAGATTAAAATATTAACAGCAAAGCAAGAACCTGGTAGGATCACATAAGGAAGTCCTGACTCTTAGGAAATAATTTCCCATGATTCTTTAAGGTGGTTGTTTGTAAGTAACACACAAACATCAGTAAGCAGTTCCCTCACCTTTAGACCTAAATTAACTTTAAAAAAATTTTTTGTATTGGAGTGCAATTGATTTAGAATGTTGTGTTAGTTTCAGGTGTACAGCAAAGTTACTCAGTTATACATATACATATGTGTGTGTGTGTGTGTGTGTGTGTGTGTGTTCAGTCATGCTGACTTTCAGCAACCCCATGGACTGTAACCCACCAGGTTCCTCTGTCCATGGGACTGGAGTGGGTTGCCATTTCCTTCTCCAAGGTATCTTCCAGACTCATATATCAAACCTGCATTTCTTGAGTCTCTTGCATTGGCAGGCAGATTCTTTACCACTGCATCACCTGGGAACATACACACATATCCACTCTTTTAAAGATTCCTTTCCCCTGCAGGCCACCACAGAGTATTAAGTAGAGTTCCTTGTGTGATTCTGTAGGTTCTTATTAGTTATCTATTTTATAGAATCTCACTTAATTCTTAAAACAACCTATTAAATGTACTGTGTGGCCCACATTTGAAATAGAAGAAAATAAGATAAGTAACTAGTTCACCTAAATGTTTGCATCTAGCAGGTAGCCATGGCCAGGTCTTTCTGCCAACAAAGCGTATGGACTAAATGCTCAGGACCCTGCCTCAAAGTCAAAGTCAACTTAGAATCAGAGTGTAAACTTGAGTTAGAACTTGACTACCTCTCCGTATAGGAGAAATTCAGATGCGAGGTGAAAATGATAGTGGTAATATATTTGGGGCATAAAATATCAGAATTTAAAAGCTGACAGGATATGGTTGGTGGTAGAGGGCTGGATAAGAGATCCAAGGTAATTCCATGACCTCAGTGGCTGGTTGGTCTCCAATTTACCAACCCCACAGATCTCCCCCAGCTCACCCACAAATTCAAAGAGGGGAACAGGGGCTTAAGGGGTATCTTTCACTGGGGCCTTGGCTAAGTCACTTAGTTTCTCTAAATATCAATTTCATCTACAAAATGGGAGGAATGACTGCCTTGCCTATCTCTCCTAAAAGTTTTCCATATAAAATAAAACAATGCCTATGAAAAGCTGTATGCATATATATGTTTCAGATAATTTATGATAATTTCCTATAAAAAGTGCTTTATAACATATCTGATGATATATTCTTGAGAGTCCCTTGGACTGCAAGGAGATCCAACCAGTCCATTCTAAAGGAGATAAGTCCTGGGTGTTCATTGGAAGGACTGATGTTGAAGCTGAAACTCCAATACTTTGGCCACCTGATGTGAAGAGCTGACTCATTTGAAAAGACCCTGATGCTGGGAAAGATTGAAGGTGGGAGGGGAAGGGGACAACAGAGGATGAGATGGTTGGATGGCATCACTAACTCAATGGACATGAGTTTGGGTAGACTCCAGCAGTTGGTGATGGACAGGGAGGCCTGGCGTGCTGCAGTTCATGGGGTCACAAAGAGTCGCACATGACTGAGTGCCTGAACTGAACTGAACTGATGATATATAATAAGGGTTATATTGTTTTTCAAAATTAAGATGGATTTTTTCAAATTAATATGTCTATTTCTCACAAAATTATGTGATTTAATGATTACTTTTATTTTGCATGGTCATTTTTGTCTTTTGCTTACATACTAAGGATCTAAGAAATTGCCTGAAAATATTTTTGCTTTCCTAGCAAGTAAATCCAGCTATGAATTCTGATATGAGATTATATAAAATGACAAGTCTCACTTACCCAATGATAGGAAAATAGAACAATCTAAAAGATATAAGCATGCAGAACCACCGAGCATGTAAGGTTTTGCCTCAGTATTTGACCTTTCTCCTGCTTGACTATTTACCTTGCCTTCCTTGTCACAATACAGTCTTTATTTTCCACAATAGTAAATAGATAGAGATATGGATTTGTATGTGTGTATATATATAGGTATGTAGATACAGACATACATATTATTTTCCAAACTAAGTGGAAAATATAAAAATATATGATACACATGTGAACACACTTACACAAACATTCCTTTTGTCTAATTCAACATTCAGTTCAAGATTGCTTACAAAATCCAATCAAAAGTGGGCACCCAGAATACAAATGGACAATATGATAAAATTGCTTTTAGGAAATACTCTTTAGGTAACCTCAGACCTATTGGTCTGAATCATGTGTTCTATGAATTCTTTCTCTTGTTTAGGCCAGATACCAGATGTCAGAAGCAAGGCTAAGTCACACAATAATTGGGTATCAAAGGATTATAAAGCTGACAACAGCAACAACAAACACATTGTACAACAACTGCACCATTCCATATAATTTTTTTCTTATCTCATTAGGTCTTAATAACCCTAAGAACTAGATGCTATATTTTCCACTATTGTGTCGTTAAGGAAAGAGAATAAGAGAAGTTGGGCAATTAGCTGAAGTTCACGGAGCTAGCAAATTGTGAAGCAGGTGTGTGAACCATTCATAAGTCAGAAAAAGTAAGTTATTTTGCTTCACAACATAAAACCCAAAATTTCAGTGACTTAGAACAACACAAGTTTGTTTCTCTTCCATGCTACACGCTCATTCCAGACTGATAGCAGTGTTTTTCCCATCACATTTTTTTCATGGATCTAGGCTAGTCGAGCAACTGCCATCTCCGAGTTTACAATATTTTATAATACAGGGACAGGAAATCCTGAAATAACAATTAAATGCTCCAGCACAGAGCAAACTAAGTTAACTCACTACCTAGAATTTATCACATGATCCCATATTTGACTCAGAGAGGTCAGAAAGTACAATCCAGAAAGCTGGAAAAATTTGGGGAAAAACACTAACAGTTCAGTTCAGTTCAGTTCAATTCAGTCACTCAGTCGTGTCCGATCCTTTGTGACCCCATAAATCGCAGCATGCCAGGCCTCCCTGTCCATCACCAACTCCTGGAGTTCACTCAGACTCATGTCCATCGTGTCAGTGATGCCATCCAGCCATCTCATCCTCTGTCGTCCCCTTCTCCTCCTGCCCCCAATCCCTCCCAGGATCAGAGTCTTTTCCAATGAGTCAACTCTTCGCATGAGGTGGCCAAAATATTGGAGTTTCAGCTTTAGCATCATTCCTTCCAAAGAAATCCCAGGGCTGATCTCCTTCAGAATGGACTGGCTAGATCTCCTTGCAGTCCAAGGGAGTCTCAAGAGTCTTCTCCAACACCATAGTTCAAAAGCATCAATTCTTCTGTGCTCAGCTTTCTTTACATAACTCATATCTATCTGGAAACCATAGCAGTGCTCTTTCCACTGCTGCTGCTAAGTCATTTCAGTCATGTCCAACTCTGTGCGACCCTGTAGATGGCAGCCCACCAGGCCCCCCCATCCCTGGGATTCTCCAGGCAAGAACACTGGAGTGGGTTGCCACTTCCTTCTCCAATGCATGAAAGTGAAAAGTGAAAGTGAAGTTGCTCAGTCATGTCCGACTCTTAGCTGCCCCATGGACTGCAGCCCGCTAGGCTCCTCCGTCCATGGGGTTTTCCAGTCAAGAGTACTGGAGTGGGGTGCCATTGCCTTCTCCGGCTCTTTCCACTATACAGCGTCAAACAGAATAATCCTTCCATAAAGCATCTGAGTCTTCTACAGCATGAAAAACATTCCCATTTGGAGTCTGACCTGAAATATACAGACTGCCAGATGGTTTACTTGGGGTCAGCAGAAAATTGGGCTTCACTGGTGGCTCAGACAGTAAAGAATCCGTCTGCAATGAGGGAGACCTGGGTTCAATCCCTGGGTTGGAAAGATGCCTTGGAGGAGGAAACTACAACCCCCTCCAGCATTCTTGCCTGGAGAATCCCCATGGACAGAGAAGCCTGGTGGGCTACAGTCAATGGGGTTGCAAGAGTCAGACATGACTGAGTGATTAAGCATATAGCACAGCACAGCACAAAAGACTGCAGTTCAGGGTCTCCAACTATGGTGAGCTATGAGCCAGTTTATACACAGCAAGGAGAGGAGAAAGGCTATAATAAACAAAGTCCATGATTTTCATTGACTGATTACTTGCCAAGAAAGGAGTCTCTTCTTCCTTTTGGGCTCTGCTAGCTTCGCAGGCTTGAGAGCTTCCCATTCTGGTCTTCTGATTCTATTTAACTGAAAGTGAAAAGTGAAAGTGTTAGTTGCTCAGTCCTGTCTGATTCTTTGGAACCCCATGGACTGTACCCTGCCAGTCTCTTCTGTCCATGGAATTCTACAGGCAAGAATACTGGAGTGGGTAGCCGTTCCTTTCTCCAGAGGATCTTCCTGACCCAGGCATCAAACTCAGGTCTCTGGCATTGGAGGCAGATTCTTTATCATCTGAGCCACCAGGGAAACCTCTACTTAACTGAGGTTTCTGTTATTAGTTTTTATAATTTTAATACACATTACAATAATTTTCTGACCATATAAGCAATAACTGCTCAACATAAAGATCTAGTTGGATCAATTATTTTCTTTTTACTCCCCTTGAACTTTTTTTTTTTTTTTTTCAGACAGATCATTCCAAAAATGTTATTATCAACTGTATTGGATTTTTATTGCCATGTAACAGACAATCACAAACCTAGTAGTATAAAGATACACATTATCTCACAGGTTCCACGGGCCAGGAATCTGGGTTTGGCTTAGCTGGGCCTTCTTCATAGGGTCTCACAAAATTGCAGTCAAGATGGTATTCTCATCTGGGGGCTTAAATTGGGAAGAATCCTCTTCCAAGCTCAATCAGATTACTGGCAGAATTCACTTCATTGGCACTGTACGATGGAGGGCCCTGGCATTTTGCAGACTGCTGCCTTAGGGGTGCCCTGAAGTTCTTCTGCCACATGTCCCCCTATATATGTCGTTCAGAACGTGACACCTTGGTTCTTCAATTTTCAGCGAGAAAGTCTCTCAACAGTCTGCTCAGACATTTTTAAAATGAAATGAAATCATGGAAGTGATATTCTATCACCTGTGTCATATAATAGGTTAGAATCAAGTCACAGATTTCACTGTTTGAATTACACAAAATTGGGAGAGGGGCACCAGAAGGCAGGGATTACTGGGAATTATTTTATTTTCAAAAATTGTAATACAGATGTGATTATAATAACAGAGGAGAGGAAATCTTAAAAGAAGTCTGGGGAGAAGGAAAGCTTAACTATAGATGGAAAAAAAGAAGAATATATTAAGTGGCTATCTTGTCAGCAATGATGCAAACAAAAGAATAAATGAAATACAAAGGTTAAAAGAAAAAAATCAGGGAAATTGTTCTTAAGAGTAGAAAGCAAACTAAAGACTTTCTCAGACAAACAAAAACTGATGGAATTCATCATCAGACTTTCTTTCAATAAATGTTAAAAGGTTTTCCAGTGAAATGATAATGATATAAATAAGAGACTTAGTTTAACACAAAGAAAAGAAGTACAACCAAAAGGAATAAGTGAACGTAAAATAAAATATACTTTTCTTTTCCCTAATTTATCTAAAATATAAATTTTTTAAAGCAATGTAAGTATCATGTTAATATAGCATATGGATAAGTTAAAGAAGCTTATTAAGAGCAGACTCCTTGTTCTGGAGGCAGCTTTAGCATTCCTATAAAAAGTGCTCACAGAAGACATCCTCTTAAAATGCTTTTGGGAGTTACAGTGTTTGAAAGACCTGACTTAATGTAGCATCAACATATTATAGACACTGCATGTACTGGATTGGGTGATACAGATTAATAAAAATACCAAAGATTCCTAATGGCAGTTTATGCAGACCTTTTATAAGAACAGTATTTGATATAATACTATTATTATTTGGATTGGATGCGCTTTAAGGAGATAGATGACAGCATATATATAAATGCAGAGAATTGTGTACTCATTAACATAATCCATTTTAGAACATTTCACAAACCCCAAAAGAAATCCTATACAGCTTGACTATCACCCCTACTATTATCAATTTCATTGAAGCTTTCAAAGAACAAGACTTTGTTTTCCTTGAATTTCTTTATTGTTTTCCTGTTTTTCAATTCATTAATATTGCTCTAACATTAAAAAGTATCTTTCAAACCCTCTACATCTATACTAATTTTCTGTCTGTTTTGTTTATTATTACTGATGGAGAGTATTGAAGTCTCCAATTATAGTAATGAGAATTAGTTACAGTATGTTATACCCTTACTTTTAAACTTCATATTTAAAGGGGTTTTTGTAGACAACATATAATTGGGCCTTATTCTCTATCCACTCTGATAATCTCTTTTAATTTCTATATGTTTATCTATAATATTTAAAGATATTTTTGATGTTGTTCAGTTGGTACTATTTTAACTATTTCTTATAAATTAAATTTTTTGTTTAACTTTTTTCCCAATTTTCCTCCCTCCTCAGGGCTTAATTGAATATTGTATGTTTCAATTTTACCTATTTGCTTAATGTATCAATTATACTTTAAAATAATCTGCTATTTAGAATGATCGATCATAGATGGATAACCCTAAGCCCTCCTTCAAATAACACATACTGATTTCTGTACAGTGCTAGTATATTATAACAGAATTTTTCCAATGCTTCCATCACATTTGTCAGAATATGGTTATCAATCATTTCTCTTATCCATCGACAGATGAATGGATAAAGAAGATGTGCCAGAGTATATATAGAGAATAGAATATGGTTGTTGTTCTGTCACTCAGTCATGTCTGATTCTTTGCAACCCCATGGACTGCAGCACTCCAGGCTTCCTTGTCCTTCAGAATCTCCCGGAGATTGTTCAAACTCAAATCCATCACGTCAGTGATGCCATCAAACCATTTCATCCTCTATTGTCCCCTTCTCCTCCTGCCTTTAATCTTTGCCAGCATCAGGGTCTTCCCCAATCAGTCAGTTCTTCCCTTCAGGTGGTCAAAATGTTGGAATTTCAACTTCAGCATCAGTCCTTCCAATGAATACTCTGGGTTGATTTCTTTTAGGATTGACTGATTTAATCTCCTTGCAGTCCAAAGAACTCTCAAGAGGTTTCTCCAATACCTCAGTTTAAAACCATAAAGTCTTCAATGCTCAGCCTTCTTTATGGTCCAACTCTCACATCAACACATGACTACTGGAAAAACCATAGCTTTGACTAGATGGACCTTTGTCCTTAAAGTAATATCTCTGCTTTTTTATATGCTATCTAGGTTTCTCATAGCTTTTCTTCCAAGCAGCCAGCATATGTAATTTCAAGGCTGCAGTCACCATCTGCAGTGATTTTAGAGCCCCCCAAAATAAAGTCTGTCACTGTTTCCATTGTTTCCTCATCTATTTGCCATGAAGTGATGGGACCAGATGCCATGAGCTTCATTTTCTGAATGTTGAATTTTAAGCCAACATTTTCCACTCTCCTCTTTCACTTTTATCAAGAGGCTCTTCAGTTAGTATTTGCTTTCTGACATAAGGGTGGTGTCATCTGAATATCTGAGGTTATTGATATTTCTCCCAGCAATCTTAACTTCAGTTTGTGCTTCATCCAGCTCAGCATCTCACATGATGTACTCTGCATATAAGTTAAATAAGCAGGGTGACAGTGCACAGCCTTGATGTACTCCTTTCCTAATTTGGAACCAGTCTGTTGTCTATGTCTGGTTTTAACTGTTGCTTCTTGACTGCAAACAAGTTTCTCAAGAGGCAGGTCAGGTGGTCTGGTATTCCCAGCTCTTGAAGAAATTTCCACAGTTTGTAGTGATCCACACAGTCAAAGGCTTCAGCGTAGTCAATGAAGCAGAAGTAGATGTTTTTTCTGGAATTCTCTTGCTTTTTCTAAGATACAACAGATGTTGGCAATTTGAGCTCTGGTTACTCTGCCTTTTCTAAGTCCAGCTTGAACATCTGGAAGTTCTTGCTTCACATACTATTGAAGACTCACTTGGAAAATTGTGAGCGTTGCTTTGCTAGCGTGTGGCATGAGTGCAATTGTGTGGTAGTTTGAATATTCTTTGGCATTGCCTTTGTTTGGGATTGGAATGAAAACTAATCTTTTCCAGTCCTGTGGCCACTGCTGAGTTTTTCAAATTTGCTGGCATTTTGAGTGAAGCACTTTCACAGCATCATCTTTTAGGATTTGAAAGAGCTAAGCTGGAATCCCATCACTTCCATGAGCTTTGTTCTTAGCAATGCTTCCTGAGGCCCACTTGACTTCACAGTCCAGGATGTCTGGCTCTAGGTGAGTAATCACACCATCGTGGTTATCTGGGTCATGAAGATCGTTTTTGTATAGTTCTTCTGTGTATTGTTGCCACCTCCTCTTATTATCCTCTGCTTCTGTTAGGTCCATACCATTTCTGTCCTTTATTGAGCCCATCTTTGCATAAAATATTCCCTTGGTATCTCTAATTTTCTTGAAGCGATCTCTAGTCTTTCTCATCCTATTGTGTTCCTCTATTCCTTTGCACTGATCACTGAGGGACTTTCTTATCAGTCCTTGCTATCCTTTGGAACTCTGCACTCAAATGGGTATATCTTTCCTTTTCTCCTTGCCTTTAGCCTCTACTCTTTTCTCAGCTATTTGTAAGGCTTTGTCACACGACCATTTTGCCTTTTTGTATTGCCTTTTCTTAGGGATGGTTTTGATCACAGTCTCCTATACAGTGTTACAAAACTCTGTCCATAGTTCTTCAGGCACTCTGTCTATCATATCTAATCCCTTGAATCTGTCACTTCCACTGTATAATCGTAAGGGATTTGATTTAGGTAGTATCTGTGGTCCAGTGGTTTTCCTTACTTTCATCAGTTTCAGTCTGAATTTGGCAATAAGGAGTTCATGATCTCAGCCACTGTAAGCTGCTGGTCTTGTTTTTGCTGACTGTATAGAGCTTCTCCACCTTCAGCTGCAAAGAATGTAATCAGTCTGATTTCGGTATTGACCATTGGGTGATGTCCATCGGTAGAGTCATAATTGGAAGAGGGTGTTTGCCCTGACAAATGCGTTCTCTTGGCAAAACTCTGTTAGCCTTTTCCCTGCTTCACTTTGTACTCCAAGGCCAAATTACCTGTTTTTCCAGGTATCTCTTGACTTCCTACCTTTGCGTTCCAGTCCCCTATGATGTAAAGGACATCTTTTTTTGGTATTAGTTCTAGAATTCCTTGTAGTCTTGTGAAAGTGAAAGTTGCTCAGTCATGTCCAACTCTTTGTGATTCCATGGACTATAGTCCATGGAATTCTCCAGGCCAGAATACTAAAGTGGATAGCCTTTCCCTTCTCCGGGGGATCTTCCCAAACCAGGGATAGAACCCAGGTCTCCCGCATGGCAAGCAGATTCTTTACCAACTGAGCTATCAGGGAGTCTTCTAGAGCTAGGTAAATTATGAAATATTTGCTAAACTGATTTTTTTTACTAGAGTCCTTCTAAGTATTCAGTGATTTATGCTGGATAGCATTGAAATGATATTATTTAACTGTAATTTTATGGATTTAAATAGTCTCATTTTAATGTGTGGATAAGTAGCAATTTAAATCTGAATTTCAAGTAACTACCTATCAAAAAAACTACTTAGACTGAGCTTTCCAATTGCAACATGTGTCTAAAATGACATTCAATAATTTCATTCTTGCTATGATGATACTGTGGATTCTGGAGATTGAAGTCATAATGCATAATGATAAAAACCTTAGAAGACAGAAGGGAAAAAATGTGAAACCTCATGTTTTTTCATGTGGTCTTTATCAAGCAAAAGAAACTGTTTTGATGAAAAGAATTGAAATTGCTTCTGCTTTGAGGTGTCAAACTGAGGAAAGTTTTCTTATCTCTCTCTGTTTTTTCTAAAAGTGTGAGTTTATATTAATTACTTCATGGATTTCTTTAATTACATCTCCAATAAGACATTCTGGTGTGTTTTTACAAATCCTGCTATTAACAGTCTTTATGTGGTCTACTCTGATCTTACTGATTACTGGAAATCATAAAGTTATAATAAACATTATTGCTTTCTTTATTATTTCTTTCATTATTGCTTTAAAGCTGAAATCTAAGCACAGTAATAATTATGAAATAAAGTTTAAGTTTGATCAGTGAATATTAAATGTCCCAATAAAACAATAATATTGATCATAAGTAGAGCTGCCAATTATGGAAGTTATTTATTTACTTTGTTCACAAATAGGAATATGTCAAAATCATGCTAGAAAGCAAGGACTTAAGCTTATATTCCGATCTCTAAGTTGCTTATGCATTTTTCCTTGAAGACAAATCCATGTTTTACAGCCATAAAACCCCTTCACCTATCAAATATTTTTCTTCTCTGTTTCTTTAAATTTTGTAATGTTTTGTATAATTTTCTATGATAAATCATTGGGGAAAACTCCGCTTAGCCTAAGATCTTTTGTAACTTTAGACTCACACAGATTCATCAATAATAAGCAATATATTTGAACTGCAATACTCCATAGCTAATATAACACTTTATAAATACATAATATTTCTTTGTATAAAGTGTGAAACTGTGTATTCTCTTCTGAAGTGTGCTTCTAGTTTAAAAAAAAAAAACAAAAAACTTATGTGTTAACCTAGCCACTAACTAGCTACATGATCTTCAGGAAATCCCTTGATAAATATTATCACTCATTGCTAGATAAAAACAAATGTCTCTTCAAAATTTTTAATGATAAAGGAAGGGTGTCCAAAAAGCTGTAAGAACCTCTACATCTCTTTTGTTTTATAAGCACACCTGAAATCTTAGGTTAATAATAGGCAAAAGAGTGGAGAAGTGGAAATAAAGACAATACAAAAACTTTGTATTCAAATTCTGCTTGTGTATTTCAGCTGCTGAAATGGCTTTTGGGTCAATTATAAAAACTGTAAAACTCAGTTTTCTTAAGTAAAAATAATACTAATACTGAAGTAATAGCTACAAAAATGTTTTATAGTTGATGAGAATTTGGATAAACACCCCTATTTTCACTCTTGGCAGCCCATTGGAATACTCCTCTATGTCATTAGTTGTCAATACCCACAGCCTTGCTCTATTCTGCTCAAGGCAAACACTCCCCAAGTTCAGCCCTAGACTCTCTACTCTTTCCCCTCTTCCAGAGATTTCATTTACACTCACAGTTTCACAATTTCTTCTAAATACATGAAAACCTTAAACCCAATAGAATCCCTAAAACAGTGGGGGCATGAAGATACATGAATATAGAATCTAAGTAAAAAAGATATCATGTAATTAGTGAAATAATAATAATTTAAAAAAGAATACCCTGAAGTTTTTATTTTTTAAATTGGAATATAGTTTATTAATAGTGTTATATTCATTTCAGATATACAGCAAAGTGATTCAGTTGTCCATATACATGTATATATTCATTTCAATATATACCACTCTTATGACATCACCCTTATGGCAGAAAGTGAAGAAAAATTAAAGAACCTCTTGATGAAAGTGAGAGAGGAGAGTGAGAAAGCTGGCTTAAAACTCAACATTCATAAAACTAAGATCATGGCATCTGGTCCCATTACTTCATGGCAAATAGATGGAGAAACAATGGAAACAGTGAAAGACTTTATATTGGGAGGCTCCAAAATCACTCACTGCACATAGTGACCGAAGACATGAAATTAAATGACTCTTGCTCCTTGGAAGACAAGCTATGACCAAAACAGATAGCATATTATAAAGCAGAGACATTACTTTGCCAACAAAGGTCCATCTAGTCAAAGTTATGCTTTTTCCAGTAGTCATGTATGGATGTGAGAGCTGGACTATAAAGAAAGTTGAGTGCAAAAGAATTGATGCATTTGAACTGTAGTGTTGGATAAAACCTCTTGAGAGTCCCTTGGACTGCAAGGAGATCCAACCAATCTATCCTAAAGGAAATCAGTCCCAAATATCCACTGGAAGGACTGATGCTGAAGCTGAAACTCCAATACTTTGGCCACCTAATGTGAATAACTGACTCCTTGGGAAAGAACCTGATGCTGGGAAAGATTGAAGGCAGGAGGACAAGGGATGACAGAGGATGAGATGGTTGGATGTCATCACTGACTTGATGGACATGAATTTGAGCAAGCTGCAGAAGTTGGTGATGGACAGGGAAGCCTGGCGTGCTGCAGACCATGGAGTCGCAAAGAGTCAGACATGACTGAGCGACTGAAGTGTAAGGGGAAAACATTAACTATAAGGGAAAAATATTTCCCTATAGTTAATATAGTTAACCAATGTATGGTGGTTGGACAAGGTGCATGATGTGATTTCAATCTCGTTGTATTTATTGAGACTTGTTTTGCAGCCTACCTGTGATGTATCCCAGGGAATGTTCCATGTGCACTTGAAAGGAATCTATCCTGTTTCCTGAGAGTCCTGTGCAGGAGTGTGCTCAAATGGAGCTCTCTATGCTCATCTTCTCCTATGAGAACTCCAAAATTACAACTCACTGCTGAACAACCATCAACAGAAGAATGTTGGATTCCATCAAAAAAATATACCCCACACCCAAGGGCAAAGAAAAAGCCCCAGCAAGATGGTAGGAGGGGCGATACTACATTTAGAATCATACCTCATATCTGCCAGAGATGCTCAGAGGGCTCAAACAAACCTTGTGTGAACCAGGACCAGGAGACCCCACAGAGACTGAGCCAGAACTGTATTTGAGTGTCTCCTGCAAAGGTACAGGTGAGCAGTGGGCTGCTGCAAGGGCAGGGGCTCTGGGTGCAGTAGACCAGAGTATAGCATAAGCCCTCTTGGAGGAGGTCTATCATTAACCCCACAATAGAGCTGCCAGAACTTGCACAGGACTGGGGAAACAGACTTTTGGAAGGCACAAACAAAAGCTTGTGTGCACCAGGATCCAGGAGAAAGGACCAGTGAACCCATAAGAGACTGACCCAGACTTGCCCATTAATGTCCAGGATTCTCCAGCAGAGGTGTGGACTGACAGTGGCTTACTGCAGGGTTGGGGGCACTGAGTGTAACAATGTGTACATGGGACATTTTGAAGGAAGTTACCATTATCTTCATTACCTCCACCATAGTTTGGCCTCAGCTCAAACAACATGGGAGGAACACAGTGACACCCATCAACAGAAAATTGGATTAAAAATTTACTGAGCATGGCCCCACCCATCAGAACAAGACCCAGTTTCCCCTCAGTCTCTCCCATCAGGAAGCTACCATAATCCTTTTCCATCAAAGGGCAGACAGAATGAAAACCACAATCACAGAAAACTAACCAATATGATCACATGGACCACAGCCTTGTCTAACTCAATGAGCTGTGCCTTGTAGGGCCACCCAAGATGGACGGGACATGCTGGAGAGTTCTGACATAACGTGGTCCACTGGAGAAGGGAATAGCAAACCACTTCAGTATTCTTGCCTTGAGAACCCCATGAAGATCATGAAAAGGAAAAAAGATAGGACACTGAAAGATGAAATCCCCACGTTGGTAGTTGCCCAATATGCTACTGGAGAAGAGTGGAGAAACAACTCCAAAAAGAATGAAGAGACAGAGCCAAAGCAAAAACAACACCAAGTTGTGTACATGACTGGTGATGGAAGTTAAGTCTAATGCTGTAAAGAGCAGTATTGCATAGGAACCTGGAATGTTAGGTCCATGAATCAAGGCAAGTTGGAAGTGGTCAAACAGGAAATGGCAAGACTGAACATCAACATTTTAGCAATCAGCAAACTAAAATGTACTGGAATGGGTGAATTTAACTCAGGTGACCATTATATCTACTACTGTGGGCAAGAATACCTTAGAAGAAATGGAGTAGCTAATCATAGTCAATAAAAGAGTCCAAAATGATTGGATGCAATCTCAAAAACAACAAAATGATCTCCGTTCATTTCCAAGGCAAATCATTCAATATCACAGTAATCCAAGTGTATGCTCTGACCAATAATGCTGAAGAAACTGAAGCTGAACGGCTCTATGAAGAACTACAAGACCTTCTAGAACTAACACCCAAAAAAGATGTCCTTTTCATTATAGGGGACTGGAATGCAAAAGTAGGAAGTCAAGAGGTACCTGGAGTAACAGGCAAATTTGGCCTTGGAGTACAAAACAAAGCAGGTCAAAGGCTAACAGAGTTTTGCCAAGGGAATGCATTGGTCATAGCAAACACCCTCTTCCAACAACACAAAAGAAGACTCTACACATGGACATCACCAGATGGTCAGTACCAAAATCAAATTGATGATATTCTTTGCAGCCAAAGATGGAGAAACTCTATTCAGTCAGCAAAAACAGATCAGGAGCTGACTGTGGCTCAGATCATGAACTCCTTATTGCCAAATTCAGACTGAAATTGAAGAAGGTAGGGAAAACCACTAGACCATTCAGGCATGATGTAAATAAAATATTTTATGATTACACAGTGGAAGTGACAAATAGATTCAAGGGATTAGAATGATAGACAGAGTACCTGAAGAACTATGGATGGAAGTTTGTGATGGAGGTTTGAAGGCAGTAATCAAGACCATCCCCAAGAAAAAGAAATGCAAAATGGCAAATGGTTGTCTGACAAGGCCTTACAAATAGCTGAAAAATAAGAGAAGCTAAAGAGAAAGGAGAAAAGGAAAGATATACCATTTGAATGCACAGTTCCAAAGAACAGCAAGAATAGATAAGAAAGCCTTCCTCAGTGATCAATGCAAAGAAATAGAGGAAAACAATAAAATGGGAAAGACTAGAGATTGCTTCAAGAAAATTAGAGATACCAAGGGAACATTTCATGCAAAGATGAGTACAATAAAGGACAGAAATGGTAGGGATCTAACAGAGGCAGAAGATATTAAGAAGAGGTGTCAAGAATACACAGAACTATCCAAAAAAGATATTCATGACCCAGATAACCACGATGATGTGATCACTCACCTAGAGCCAGACATCATAGAATGTGATGTCAAGTGGGCTATAGGAAGCATCATGACAAACATAATTAGTGGAAGTGATAGAATTCCAGTTGAGCTATTTCAAATCCCAAAAGATGATGCTGTTAATACACCAAAAAATTTTGAAAAATCAGCAGTGGCCATGGGACTGGAAAAGGTCAGTTTTCATTCTAGTCCCAAAGAAAGGCAATGCCAAAGAAAGCTCAAACTACTGCACAATTGCACTCATCTCACACACTAGCAAAGTAATGCTCAAAATTCTCCAAAGCAGGCTTCACCAGTACATGAACAGTGAAATTCCAGATGTTCAAGATGGATTTAGAAAAGGCACAGAAAACAGAGATCAAATTGCCAACATCCACTGGATCATCAAAGAAGCAACAGAGTGCCAGAAAAAAAACATCTACTTTTGCTTTATTGACCATACCAAAACTTTGACTGTGTGGATCACAACAAACTGTGGCAAATTCTTAAAGAGATTGGGAGTACCAGATTACCTTACCTACCTCCTGAGAAATCTGTATGCAGGTCAAGAAGCAATGGTTAGAACTGGATGTGGATCAGCAGACTGGTTTCAAATTGGGAAAGGAGTCTGTCAAGGCTGTATATTGTCACCCTGCTGATTTAACTTATATGCAGAGTACATCATCTTAAATGCTGGGCTGGAGGAAGCACAAGCTGGAATGAAGATTGCTGGGAGAAATATCAACAATCTCAAATATGCAGATGACACCACCCTTTTCAGCCTCTTGATGAAAGTGAAAGAGGAGAGTGAAAATGTTGGCTTAAAACTCAGCATTTAGAAAACTAAGATCATGGCATCTGGACCCGTTACTTTGTGGCAAACTGTTGGGGAAACAATGGAAAGAGTGACAGCTAGAGTCCATGGGGGTTGCAAAGAGTTGAACATGACTGAATGACTGAACTGAACTGAAAATAACTGTTAATTAATCATGAAGGAAATTAACCAGAAAGTAACTATAAGGGAAATTAATTAGAGTCATTATAAGGAAAACAATTCTCATCATAAGAAACACTAACGTGCAAAACTAAATAATATGCTTCTAAACAGCAAATGGGTCAATGAAGAAATGAAAGAAAAAAATTTAAAAATACCTGCAGACAAATTAAAATGAAAATACAATGATTGAGAATATATGCAACAAAAGCAGAACCAAGAAGGAAATTTACAGTAATACAAACCTACTTCAGAAACAAACAAACAAAAATCTTAAACAACCTTACCTTATGACTAAAGAAACTAGGAAAAGAACAAACACACCCAAAGTTAGTAGAAGGAGATAAATCATAAAGATCAGAGCTGAAATAAATGAAATACAGAGTAAAATACAATAGAAAAAATTACTGAAACTCTACAAACAAAATTGATAAAACTTTAACCAGACTCATCATGAAATAAGAAAGTGAAAGTGTGAAGTTGCTCAGTTGTGTCTGACTCTTTGTGACCCATGGGCTGTAGCCTACCATGCTCCTCTGTCCCTGGGATTTTCCAGGCAAGAGTACTGTAGTGGTTTGCCATTTTCTTCTCCAGAGGATCTTCCCCATCCAGGGATCGAACCTGGGCCTCCTGCATTGCAGGCAGATGCTTTACCACCTGAGACACCAGGGAAATAAGAAAGGGGCCCCAAATCAATAGAATCAGAAACTTAAAAGGTAAAGGTACAAACAAAAATGCTGAATTGCAAAGGATCATAAAAGAGTACTACAAACAACTATAAATCAAATAGTTTGACAACCTAGAAGAAATGGACAAATTCCTAGAAAAGTACAGTCTCCAAGATTTGTGGTATCAGATTGGGTGGGCTGTGCTGGGTTGCAGGGAGGGAAGATTGGATGAAGTTGATCAAAATGTATAAACTTTCAGTTATAAGATAAATAAGTACTATAAATGTAATCTACAGCATAAGTATAATTAACTGCTGTATGTTGTACATAAAAATTTTTAAGCAAGTAAATCCTAAGAGTTTTCATCAAAAGGAACATTTTTTTCCCATTTCTTTAATTCTGTATCTATATGAAATGATGGATGTTCACTAAACTTATTGTGGCAATCATTTCATGATGTATATAATTCAAATCACTATGCTGTACACCTTAAACTTATACAGTGCTGTATGTCAATTACATCTCAATAAAACTGGGGAAAAAAAGAAATATTCCTTATATGCAACATCATTGGGCTTCTGAGGTGACACCAGCAGTAAAGAACCCACCTGACAATGCAGGAGACATAAGAGACACAGGTTCAGTCCCTGGGTTGGGAAGATCCCCTGGTGGCAGGCATGGCAACCCGCTATGGTATTATTCCCTGGAGAATCCCTTGGACAGAGGAGCCTGGCAGACTACAGTCCTGTTCATTTTAGTTCAGTCATTCTGTTGTGTCTGATTCTTTGTGACCCCACGGACTGCAACACACAAGATTTCCCTGTCCTTCACCATCTCCCAGAGTTTGCTCAAACACATGTCCATTGAGTCAATGATGCCATCCAACCACCTCATCCTCTGTCCTCCCCTTCTCCTCCTGCCCTCAATCTTTCCCAGCATCAGAGTGTTTTCCAATGAGTCAGTTCTTCTCATCAGGTGGCCAAAGTATTGGAGTTTCAGCCTCAGCAACAGTCCTTCCAATGAATATTCAGGACTGATTTCCTTTACCATTGACAGGTTGGATCTCCTTGCAGTCCAAGGGACTCTCAAGAGTCTTCTCCAACACCACAGTTCAAAAGCATCAATCCTTCAGCACTCAGCTTTCTTTTTTTTTTTTTCACTCGTGTATCCTTACACAAGTGACAACATTCCTTATACAAATGTAACTCTATAGAGCTTGATTTTCTCCCCAAGATTCAAATGTTGAGTTCCTAACCTCCCTCCTGTGTGACTGTATTTAATGATAGGGTATTTAAGTGTGTGCATGTTCAGTCACTCTTTGCTATCCCAAGGACTGCATCTCATCAGGCTTCTCTGTCCATGGCATTTTTCCAGGCAAGAATACTGGAGTGGGTTGCCATTTCCTCCACCACAGGATCTTTCTGACCCAGAGATCAAACCCTCTTCTCCTGTATCTTTTGCATTGGTAGGCAGATTCTTTACCACTGAGCCATCTGAGAAGCCCCATTTAAAGAAATAATTAAGGCTGATTGAAGTTATTAAGGGGGCTTCCTACGTGGCGCTAGTGGTAGAGAACCTGCCTCTCAATGCAGGAGACATAAGAGAAGTGGGTTTGATCCCTGGGTCAGGAAGATTCCCTGGTTGAGGGCATGGCAACCCACTTCAGTATTCTTGCCTGGGAAATCTCATGGACAGGGAGCCTGGCAGGCTTAGCATGCAGGCAAAGTTATTACCGTCAGCCCTAATCCAGTATGGCTGGTGTCTTACAGAAGATGAGATTAGGACAGAGACACACACATGGAGGGAAGGCCATGTGAAGACACAGGGAGAAGACAGCCATCTACTTGTCAAGAAGGAAAGCCTCAGGAAAAACCAATCCTGCTGACTCTGAGCTTCCAGAATTGTGAGAAAATAATTTTCTGTTGTATAAATCATTCAGCCTGTGTTATTTATTATTGTAGCCATAAAATACTAATACACTACCCATAGAAAGAATGCTACTCTATTAGAACAAAGTTAACATAGAATCGTAATCATTTGAAAAAATTAAAAACGTCTATCCGTGAAAAGGTTAAAATACAAAGTGCACAAAGTTACCACACAGAAGTACTATTATTCTTAGCACCATTATTCTTGCTATCCATCTTCTGTCTATGAAGACCAACTTGTGCAGTATCAGCCCTAGCATTTTTCAGATCTTTTTCTTCACTTTAGGCTATGCACTACTGTACATCTTAGAATCATCCTGGACTTTGGGAGAAAGT
This sequence comes from Bos taurus, assembly GCF_002263795.3. NCBI lineage: Eukaryota > Metazoa > Chordata > Mammalia > Artiodactyla > Bovidae > Bos > Bos taurus. The sequence continues at coordinate 10,907,918 of NC_037355.1, read as the reverse complement.
TATTTAAGATATTTCACAGAAAACAGAAAAAATCAGTTCCATTCACTTCATAACTTACGGATGTTCGGTAAACTGTTAATTAAATTTATACCATTTTGATAAGACTAACTTTCTCATAAACTTAAATCAAAACAGTGCAAATAGCTATGCTTCTAATTATGCACAAAACTTGTAAAACAAATTTCAAATGGCAATATAGTAAACTGAGGGAAAATTAAAAAGATATATGTATTTGGCAATTTACCCCAGAATTAACCACAGGGCAATTGTGAAATGATTTAATTGATAATATTAAACATACCCAGAACTATTCAAGAATATGCCCTTTAGGGCTTCCCTAGTGGCTCAGTAGTAAAAAAATCTGCCTGCCAATGCAGGAGACATTGGTTCAATTCCTGGTCCAGGAAGACCCCACATGCTGCAGAGCAACTAAGCCCAGTGTACCACAACTACTGAGCCTGCGCTCTAGAACATGAGAGCCACAACTCTTGAACCTACGTGCCACAACTCCTGAAGCCCGCACGCCCTAGAGCCTGTGCTCTGCAACAAGAGAAGCCACTGCAATGAGAAGCCTGTGCACCCCAACTGGAGAGTAGCCCCCACTCACTACAAAAAAGAGAAAAGCCTGTGCAGCAGTGAAGACCCAGCATAGCCAAAAACAAAATAAATTAATTAATTGAAAAAAAAGAGAATATGCTCTCTAAAGTCAAGGTAGACCTCTCAGCCCAGAGGTTCATCTCAGATTTATAGATTGTTTAATTTCTACCATCCAAACTTCAGTTCTTCCACTCTGATTTTGATAACCACATACTTATGATACAATAAATTACACCTTATTTAACGGCTTAATATTTTGATGTTGCAAATGTTTATATGACATAGAAAACTGATTTGAAATTTATTTTGATAATTACTTTGATTGTAATTATTCATATTATCTTTAATCTACATAAATCAGAAAGCTGCTATACTAGTTTACTCAGCTACTGTAACAAATTGCCACAGACTGGATGGTTTAAAACAACAGAAATGAATTCTCTCACCATTCTGAATAACTTAGGTTCAAAATCAAGGTATTAGAAACACGACACTCCTTTCGGAAGTTTCAGGAAAAAATCCATACTTTGTCTCTACCGGCTTCTGGTGACTGTTTGCATGCCTTTACTTCCAGCCTCATCACTTCAAATTCTGCCTTTATAGTCACATTGCCTCCTCCTCTTCTGTCTGCATTATCTCTGTTTGCTTCTCTCTTATGAGGATATGTGATTCCACTTATGGTCCACTTGAATACTCCAGGATAATCCATCCATCTCAAGATCTTAATTCTAATTGCATCTGCAAACACCCTTTTTCAAATAATGTCTTCATGTTCCACAATCTTGACATGTCCATTATTCAGCCTCTTATGGGGTCATGAAGAGTCGGGCACAACTGAGCGACTTCACTTTCACTTTTCACTTTCATGCATTGGAGAAGGAAATGGCAACCCACTCCAGTATTCTTGTCTGGAGAATCCCAGGGATGGAGGAGCCTGGTAGGCTGCAGTCCATGGGGTTGCGAAGAGTCAGACATGACTGAGCGACTTCACTTTCACTTTTCACTTTCATGCATTGGAGAAGGAAATGGCAACCCACTCCAGTATTCTTGTCTGGAGAATCCCAGGGACGGAGGAGCCTGGTGTGCTGCAGTCCATGGGGTCGCTAAGAGTCAGACACGACTGAGCGACTTCACTTCCACTTTTCACTTTCATGCATTGGGGAAGGAAATGGCAACCCACTCCAGTATTCTTGCCTGGAGAATCCCAGGGACGGCGGAGCCTGGTGGGTTGCCGTCTACAGGATCACACAGAGTTAGACATGACTGAAGTGACTTAGCAGCAGCAGCATAGCTTCTTCTTTCCCTTCAGAAAAAGTAAAAATGTTTCAATGCTGATTACATTATTTTTCAAATTATGTGTATTATTGTATTTGATAAAATGCAGTAATGTCAAAGATTTTACTGATTGAAAAGATTGATGAGCTAAATTTTCTAGCCTAATACATAATTTTCCTGCTCTATTGGGACTCTGGTATGTAATTTCCCACTTTAAATTTATTCCTGTTACATTTTCCCTAAACGTTGAAGTTTAATACATGAAGCTTAAATACATGAGAAGGCTGTAATCACTTTTATATGTTTCTGATTTCTTATCGTCCAAACTCCTTTGCAGATGCTAGACAATTCTCTCACTTCATTTTCAAAACTTCCAACACCCTGATAAGGATTCATTTTTATAGGAAACATCTTATAATCAATGATATTTAATACAGGTCAAATCTCGTTAAAAACAAACACTATAACGGTCAGTTCAGTTCAGTCGCTCAGTCATGTCCGACTCTTTGCGACCCAATGAACCGCAATATGCCAGGCCTCCTTGTCCATCACCAGCTCCCAGAGTCTACCCAAACCCATGTCCATTGAGTCGGTGATGCCATCCAACCATCTCATCCTCTGACGTCCCCTTTTCCTCCTACCCTCAATCTTTCCCAGCATCAGGATCTTTTCAAATGAGTCAGCTCTTTGCATCAGGTGGCCAAAGTATTGGAGTTTCAGCCTCAGCATCAGTCCTTCCAATGAACACCCAGGACTGGTATCCTTTAGGTTGGACTAGGTGGATCTCCTTGCAGTCCAAGGGACTCTCAAGAGTCTTTTCCAACACCACAGTTCAAATGCATCAATTCTTCTGTGCTCAGCTTTCTTTATAATCCAACTCTCACATCCATGCATGACCACTGGAAAATCCATAGCCTTGACTAGATGGACCTTTGTTGGCAAAGTAATGTCTCTGGTTTTTAATGTGCTGTCTAGGTTGGTCATAACTTTCCTTCCAGGGAGTAAGCATCTTTTAATTTCATGGCTGCAATCACCATCTGCAGTGATTTTGGAGCCCAGAAAAATAAAGTCTCCCACTGTTTCCACTGTTTCCCCATCTATTTGTCCTGAAGTGATGGGACTGGATGTCATGGTCTTAGTTTTCTGAATGTTGAGCTTTAAGCCAACTTTTTCACTCTCCTCTTTCACGTCCATCAAGAGGCTCTTTAGTTCTTCTTCACTTTCTGCCATAAGGGTGGTGTCATCTGAGGTTATTAATATTTCTCCCAGCAATCTTGATTCCAGCTTGTGCTTCCTCCAGCCCAGCGTTTCTCATTATGTACTCTGCATATAAGTTAAATAAGCAGGGTGACAATATACAGCCTTGATGTACTCCTTTTCCTATTTGGAACCAGTCTGTTGTTCCACGTCCAGTTCTAACTGCTGCTTCCTTACCTGCATACAGGTTTCTCAAGAGGTAGGTCACGGGGTCTGATATTCCCTTCTCCTTTAGAATTTTCCACAGTTTATTGTGATCCACACAGTCAAAGGCTTTGGCATAGTCAGACTATAACACTATATCTCTATGCTATACAAACTATAAAACTAAACATCTCTAATTAGTGCAAGGATTACCATTAATTTATTACTGAAATGCTTATTTCAAGTAGTTCCTGATATAACAAATACAGTACGACACAGAGTTTGGAAATAGCTCTATGCATATTATGATATAATTTAGTGATATTTGTTGTAACTGATCCTTTCTTATCCCTTATCCCCAATTAAGTTTAACTCCCAGTTTCTATCTCATTTTATAAATATTTTTCTCAGATTTTGCTGAATTTGCCTAAAAGGCCAAAGATTCATTACTATATTAAAAGGACTTTAAGCCTAAATTTGAAGGACAATGCTGCAAAGATGAATCATATTAGATAGCATTCCCACTTTCAAGGGGCCTACTATTTGGGAGTTGATACTGTCATCCACCTCCACAGTTACATTATAAAGCAATCAAGGATAATTGATACAATAAATCTGAGCAAAGTACAGAAGAATGAGTAACAAATTTTTACTGAAGAGACTGGAGAAGGCTTAACAAAGACATTCCATATCTTCTTCATCTATTAAATGCTTTTCTTGCTTCAATGTCTGTATCAACCTTCTCCAATGTCTTCAATGACAACTGATTGATAATATTGTGGTACTCATTTTGCAAATAATTTTGCAGGTAACATATGCCAGTTAGTATTTACATATAATCAGTTTAGTTCAGTCACTCAGTCGTGTCCAACTTTTACAACCCCATGGAATGCAGTATGCCAGGCTTCCCTGTCCATCACCAACTCCTGGAGCTTACTCAAACTCATGTCCATATAGTTAACATATAATGCTTCTCATTAAGCTTATTAAAGTGTATACTTGTTTGTTTTGTTTTCCCTGAGATTTTAAGATCCTTGAAAAAAGAGATTATATATTATTTATATCCAAATCATATATGCTGGCATACTGCCATGTTTGGTGAGGAATTAAATGCACATTTAATTTATTGAATAAATCACTAAAGAATACATGAGATTTTCACTTTTGCCCATAAAGTGTTAATAGCTGTAGGAATTTCTCACTCACTGCTATGAACTTATGAAAATTTATGCAAGAACTACTTAGAAGGGAAGTAAAGGATGTGATTTTTGCCATCATCCCAAGTTACTGCCTGGAGGAAGTTTCCATACCACAATACAGACAGCAAGAAACCATAGGAGTACAAGGGTTTGTGGTAGTAGAGTCCGTGAACTGCGAAGATGGGACCATTGTTCCAGAGGCAGAGGTGACCAGAGAAATGCTTGCAGGAATGAACACATATTTAGCCAGTAATAAAGGTAAATTTAGAGAAGCTAAGTGACTAAGCCCAAGTAAAACCATTTACATTAGGTTTAACAACTGCAAATACATTATTTCATCAACTCTTTGAGTTAAGAATCCTTTGGGTTGTCATTTCACAAACCAGGAAAAAAACATTCAAAGAGTATATAAGCTGCCCAAATATATAGTAATATTAGACCATAAAAAGCACTTAAACTCAGATATTCTACTATCAAGTTCATCCTTTGATACTAAGGGCACTTTTTTGACCTCTAATCTCTCTTCATATGACTAATCTTTAAATATTAGAAGACAAATTTCTGTCTCAGCTTCTCAAGATGAATATCCTCAATTGATTTCATCACATTAATTTTTTTGACAACTACATCAAAATTCTGAATTTTATTAGGTTTTTGGCAGACTAATACTCAAAAGTGCATTTTACTTATTGACTCAATAAAGTGAAGTCGCTCAGTCGTGTCTGACTCTTTTCGACCCCATGGATTGTAGCCTACCAGGTTTCTCCGTCCATGGGATTTTCCAAGCAAAAATACTGGAGTGGGTTACCATTTCCTTCTCCAGGAGATCTTCCCAACCCAGGGATTGAATTCGGGTCTCCTGCATTGTAGGTAGATGCTTTACTATCTGAGAAGTCAATAAATTCAAATGTTCCACTGCATATGTATAGTATGAACTTGCTGAGCAGTGACAGTGTGTGAATAAGGCCTAATGGCAGCAACTGATTATTAAATATTAACTCAATCTGAGATAGCTCTGTTGCCTAACTCCTGAAAATATCCACTGTAATCTTCAATAGCATTACAGGTGGACAACAAAGTCTATAATATGGAAGTAATAATCCCATTTCCTCTGAGAAGAAACAACTAGTTTTTGATGTTCATCTTTTATTTTATTGAAGTATAGTTGATTACAATGTTGTGTTGGTGTCTGATGTGCAGCAAAGTGTTTCAGTTTAATATATATTTATATATACCACCTTGTTCATTCATTCTATATATAACAGTTTGCATCTGCTGATCCCAAATCCCAATCCATCCCTCTCCATCACTCCTCTCCTTGACAACCACAAGTCTGTTCTCCATGTCTAGGAGTTTGTTTTGTTTTGTAGGTAAGTTCATCTGTGTCATATGTTGGATTCCACATACAAGTGATATATGGTATTTGTCTTCCTCTTTATCACTTACTTGAATACAATCATCTCTAGGTCCATCCATGTTGCTGCAAAGGACAGTATTTCAACCTTTTTATGGTTAAGCAGTATTCCTTTGTACAGATGTATGACTGCTTGTTTATCCATTCATCTGTTGATGGACATTTATGTTGCTTCCATGTTTTGGCTATTGTAAATAGTGCTGCAGGGAACATAGGGGTGTCTTCATTTTTTTTGAATTATAGTTTTTTCCAGTGATGTTCATTTCCAGATAACACACAGACTGAAATATGTGCAGAGAGTGTGTGCAAATATGAGGACAGGTTTCATTGTAGGGATTATTGAAAAAGAATTGAGCCATTTAAACTGATAAAGGAAAAGCCTGAAGAACACTAAATGATGATATTAAATATTTTAAAGTGTTTCTATGAAAGAAGTATCAAGTTTATTTTATGTAGTTCCCTCAGGTAAATGTGCATCTAGAAGTGCCCAAGAGAATTTGGGATCAATATGAAGGATAGCTTCCTAACAAAGAAGAAAAAAATTAGTTCCCATTTTGTTCCTGGAAACATCCAGAGTCTGTGTGATGTTTCAGAAATGTAATGTAGTGAACCATTTCTTTTCTTCACTCTTACCAAAGCTTCCTTAAGCAAGTATGAAACATCCAGAGATACCACTTGCCCACATGTGAGCCACAGCCACAGAGCTCCTTTGAGCTTCGTTTTCTGTTTTCAATATGCCTACTTTCTTACTCCTGGCTCCATCTCCTACTTAAAAAGGCTCCTGTCTTTTAGATTTGTTACTGACATTTGGATTCTCAGATCTGATATCTTGTTCAGAGTTCAGTTCAGTTCAGTTCACTCGCTCAGTCGTGTCAGACTCTTTGCGACCCCATGAATCACAGCACGCCACGACTCCCTGTTCATCACCAACTCCCGGAGTTTACCCAAACCCATATCCATCGAGTCAATGATGCCATCCAGCCATCTCATCCTATGTTGTCCTCTTCTCCTCCTGCCCCCAATCCCTCCCAGCATCAGGGTCTTTTCCAGTGAGTCAACTCTTCACATGAGGTGGCCAAAGTATTGGACTTTCAGCTTCAGCATCAGTCCTTCCAATGAACACTCAGGACCGACGTCCTTCAGAATGGACTGGTTGGGTCTCCTTGTAGTCCAAGGGACTCTCAAGAGTCTTCTCCAACACCACAGTCCAAAACTATCAATTCTTCGGCGCTCAGCTTTCTTCACAGTCCAACTCTCACATCCATACATGACCACTGGAAAAACCATAGCCTTGACTAGACGGACCCAGAGTTAGTTCCACTCAATCTTTCCTCTCTGAAAACTGTTTAGTAAAATGTGATGCAGTCTAAGGAGCAAATATAAAAAATGGGATTGTATTAAACAGTCCAGTATGACAGATTGCTTTATATAACCTGCAAAGTCCCCACTACTTTAGGTTTCCATCATTCTATAGTTAATATCCCCTACATTTTAATGAATGTGGCTTCCTTCTTAAAAGAGATTAATAATTTAATTAAAAACTATACTTATATACCTATACACCTTAAAAATAATTATGTAAGTTATTGTTTTTACAATTTAAAATTTCAATAAGGATATTTATAAATTCACTTGTCTTTTCTCAACACAATACCTCCAATGAACATCATTGACTTCATATCTGTTGTTAGTCAATTAAATATAAAGTGGTGTCTAGAATATCTCTGGCTGCTGAAAAGGTATTTTTCCTTAACTTGCTCTCTTTATCCTCTTCTCCCTTCTCCATTCCTTTCTTATCCTACATACTTGGATTTGTTTCTTTTCCACACTAATCCTTTGTTGTATATCATCTTCCTATAAATCAAGGTCTCCAATCTCCAATCTCTGGGATCTAATGCTTGATGATCTGAGGTATAACTGATGTAATAATAATGGAAATAAAGTGCACAATAAATGTAATGTACTTGAATCATTGCAAAACCATCCTCCCCACCCTTCCCTGTCCATGGAAAAATTGTCTTCTGTGAGACTAGTCCCTGATGCCAAAAAGGTTGGGGACCATTGCTACAAATGACTGGAACTTTCATTCTCTCTGATTAATAAATAGCACAGTATTTATTATCTCTTTATAGTATAAGATTTTTCTGTAGATCTATTGACCTCAAGCCAAGTTTTCCATAACATTTAGCAAATTCATTGGGAACTTCATTCTCCACTAATGTAATAAAGTAAATAGCATGCTATATTTTAATGGTGTTTTAACACTTATGGAAGAATTTTCTTCTAAATTTTTCAAAAATATAATTCATAAAATTTTTCTTATATCATTTCTTTCAATATTTCCAGGGTTTCTTGACCCAGTTGCATCAAAGGTTTTACATGGTAGTAAATTAATGAGCTTACTCAAGTTCTTTGTAACTAAAGATGAAAGATGTACTGTCTATAAATGCTTTCTCTAGGTTATTTTTTAAGTATTTAATACAACATTTCAATTCATGCAAACCTTTAAATAATCTAAAATCCTTGCATAAATATTTTTGTAAAGATGGAAAATTAGAAAGGATAAATCATAAAAAGTTTTCAAAATCCTAAGATTCAGTGATCTTTCTGATGAGGAAAATAATAAAAAAAGAAAAACAAATAAATAAAATTTATAATTAGTAAGCTCATATTACATTGCTACAGGTGTCACCTACAAGTTATAATTCTTAAAGTTGTTTTGATTCTGCTCTGATTTTTGTGTTATCATATAGGCTAGAAGTAAACTTTATACTCTTTGATCCATATTTGAAGTTACTCTACAACTGAGATTAATCAACTATTTAACTTCTATTTTTGAGCTAAGGAGAGTCACTGAATAATTTTGTTATCCCATTAGTGGTGGTGATTTAGTCACTAAATTGTGCCTGACTCTTGAGACCCCATGGATTGTAGCCTGCCAGGCTCCCCTGTCGATGAGATTCTTCTTGAAAGAATACTGAAGTGGGCTCCCATTTCCTTCTCCAGGGGATCTTCCCGTCCCAGGGATTGAATCCAGGTCTCCTGCATTGCAGGCAGATTCTTTACCAACTGAGCTATGAGGGAAGCCCTTGTTATCCCATTTGTACTCAATAAATGGATACTCTGGGATTTTTTTCCCTAATATCTATACCACCCATATTTTCATATAAAATATTGGTTCTGGAAATCACTGGATGACCTAAGATGGCTCACTGACTATAGTTCTGCCGATAAAAGTCCCACATTGTGTGTGTGTGTGTAAATTATGCCTATAATGCACTGTTTATTATTTTTAAGCTTCAGTTTCTGAAATATAGAATAGGAAGTTGGAAAAATTGCAAAGGTATCTTGAATCCTAGGGTGTTTTTTAATAGGATTTTCATACTTAATTCAATAACAATATTTTAAATCCTTGATTTTATTGCTTTTTTCTAGACTCAATATGACATTTTTGTTGTTGCACTCACATGTCCAAACTGATCACATGGATCACAGTCTTGTCTAACTCAATAAAACTATGAGCCATGCCATATATGGCCACCCCACATGAACAGGTCACAGTGGAGAGATCTGACAAAACGTGGTCCACTGGAGAAGGGAATGGCAAACCACTTCAGTATTCTTGGTTGTAAACCCCATGAACAGTATGAGAAGACAAAAAGATATAACACTGAAAGATGAACCACCAAGGTTGGTAGGTTCCCAATATACTACTGGAGAAGAGAGGAGAAATACCACCACAAAGAATAAAGAGATGGAGCCAAAGCAAAAACAACACCCAGTTAGGCATGTGACTGGTGATGGAAGTAAAGACTGATGTTAAAAGAACAATAGTGCAGAGGAATGCAACTCCATTCCTGGAATGTTAACTCCATTAATCAAGGTAAATGGAAAATGGTCAAACAAGAGATGGCAAGAGTGAACATTGACATTTTAAGAATCAGTGCACTAACATGGACCAGAATGGGTGAATTTAATTCAGATATTCATTATATCTACTAATGTGAGCAAGCATCCATTAGAAGAAATAGAGTGGCCCTCATAGTCAATAAGAGTCCAAAATGCAGCACTTGGGTGCAGTCTCAAAAATGACAGAATGATCTCTGTTTGTTTCCTAGGCAAACCATTCAATATCACAGTAATCCAAGTCTATGTCCCAAAAACTAATGCTGAAGACTGAAGTAAAAAAAAAGATGTCCTTTCATCATAGGGAGCTGGAATGCAAAAGTAGGAAGTCAAGAGAAACCTGGAATAACAGGTAATTTGGCTTGGAGTACAAAATGAAGCAGGGCAAAGGCTACTAGAGTTTTGCCAAGATTACACATTAGTCATAGCAAATATCCACCTCCAGCATCTTAAGAGATGACTTTACACATGAACATCACGAGATGCTCAATACTGAAATCAGACTGATTATATCCTCTGCACCCAAAGGTGGAGAAGCTCTATACAGTCAGTAAAAATGAGACCAGAAGCTGATTGTGGCTCAGATCATGGAATCCTTAGTGCCAAATTCAGACTTAAATTGAAGAAAATAGGGAAAACCACTAGACCATTCAGGTATGACCTAAACCAAATCCCTTACAATTATACAGTGGAAGTGACAAATAGATTTAAGGACTAGATCTGGTAGAATTCCTGAAGAACTATGGACAGAGGTTTAAAACAATGTATAGGAGGGAAAAATAAATGCAAAAAGGCAAAAGGTTGTCTGAGGCCTTACAAATAGTTAAGAAAAGATGAGAAGTGAAAGGCAAAGGAGAAAAGGAAAGATACACCCATCTGAATGCAGAGTTCCAAAGAATAGTAAGGAGAGAAAGGAAACCCTTCCAAAGTGAACAATGCAAAGAAATAGAGGAAAATAATAGAATGGGAAAGACTAGAGAGTGCTTCAAAAAAATTAGAGATACCAAAGGAACATTTCATGCAAAAATGAGCACAATAAAGGCCAGAAATGGTATGGAATTAATAGAGGAGGAAGATATTAAGAGGTGGCAAGAACACAGAAGAACTATACAAAAAAGATCTTCATGACCCAGATAATCATGGTGTGGTTATCCAGGTGTGATCACTCACCTGGAGCAAGACATCCTGGAATGTGAAGTCAAGTGGGCCTTAGAAAGCATCACTACGAACAAAACTAGTGGAGGTGGTGGAATTCCAGCTGAGCTATTTCAAATCCTGAAAGATGATGCTGTGAAAGTGCAGCACTGAATATGCCAGCAAATTTGGAAAACTCAACCGTGGCCACAGGACTGGAAAAGGTCAGCTTTCATTCCTATCCCAAAGAAAGGCAATGTCAAAGAATGTTCATACTACTGCACAATTGCACTCATCTCACATGCTAGCAAAGTAATGCTCAAAATTCTCCAAGCTAGGCTTCAACAGTACATGAACCAAGAATTTCCAGATATTCAAGATGGATTTAGAAAAGGCAGAGGTACGAGAGAGCAAATTGCCAACATCTGTTGGATCATAGAAAAAGCAAGAGAGTTCCAGAAAAAACATCTACTTCTGCTTTATTGACTATGCTAAAGCCTTTGATTGTGTGGATCACAACAAACTGTGGAAAATTATTAAAGATATGGGGGTACCAGACCACATTAACAGCCTCCTGAGAAATCTATATGCAGGTCAAGAAGCAACAGTTAAAATGGGACATGGAACAACAGACTGATTCCAAACCGGAAAAGGAGCATGTCAAGTTTGTATACTGTCCCCCTGCTTATTTAACTTATATGCAGAGTACATCATGTGAAATGCTGGGCTGGATGAAGCACAAACTGGAATCAAGATTGCTGGGAGAAATATCAATAACCTCAGATATTCAGATGACACCACCCTTATGGCAGAAAGCGAAGAGGAACTAAAGATCCTCTTGATCAAAGTGAAAGAGTAGAGTGAAAAAACTGGCTTAAAGCTCAACATTCAAAAAATGAAGATCATGGCATCCAGTCCCATTATTTCATGGCAAAATATATGGGGAAACAATGCAAACTATAACAGTTTATTTTCTTAGGCTCCAAAATCATTGCAGATGGTGATTTCATCCATGTATTTCATCCATGAAATTAAAAGATGCTTGCTCTTTGGAAGGAAAGTTATGACCAACCTAGATAGCATATTCAAAAGCAGAGACATGACTTTGCCAACAAAGGTTTGTCTAGTCAAAGCTATGGTTTTTCCAGTAGTCATGTATGAGAGAGTTTGATCATAAAGAAGGCTGAGTACTAAAGAATAGATGGTTTTGCACTGTGTTGGAGAAGACTCTTGAGAATTCCTTGGACTTCAAGGAGATCCAACCAGTCCATCCTAAAGGAAATCAGTCCTGAATATTCATTAGAAGGACTGATGCTAAAGCTGAAGCTCCAATACTTTGGCCACATGATGAGAAAAACTGACTTATTGGAAAAGACCCTGATGCTGAGAAAGATTGAAGGCTTGAGGAGAAGGGGACAACAGAGGATCAGATGGTTGGATGGCATCACCAACATGATGGACTTGAGTTTGAGCAAGCTTTGGGATTTGATGATGAACAGGGAAACTGACATGCTGGAGTCCATGTGGTCGCGAATGGTTGGACTCGACTGAGCAACTGAATTGAACTGAACTCACATGCCATCATTGTTTTTAAATATATAATTAAATTAGAATACTGATATAATAAAAGCAATCAACATTGAAGATTAGGAACAACAGCACTGCATCTACATTTTATAAGGTAGAAATGTTCTAGAGCAGGGATTGAAAAACTTTCTGTTAAGCTTTGTTAATAAATACTTTTTGCTTTGTGGCAAAGAAGGTCTCTGTCACAGCAATTCAACTCTGCTGTTTTAGTGCAAGAGCATAGACAAGCAAATGAATGGTGGTAGATATGTTCCAATAGCATTTTACTTATTTAAAATTGGCAAGGGTCTGTGTTTTGTTCACAGGCCATATTTGCCAATCCTTGTCCTAGGGCGTAGACCTCTAATCACAAGTTTCATTGTGTCATTATCTTTTAGACAGGAAACACACAGCATCAGTTAATCAGAAAGCAGATAAAATGAAGTACTGTTTAGATTTTTCTACTGTATTTAGTATCAAGACACAGCTTCATTCACTTTACCAGAAAAAAGTGACCTTGATGTTTAATAGTGTCAGTGTAAGACGCTGATTCATAACTTGCTCCTTTTCCAGTCTGGAATATTTGACCCTTATTTTTCCTTTGGCCCATAGCCTAATACAATTAAACTAAACAAATGCTTCACTAAGTTTTTTTGTATTTAAACTTTATTTTTTAAAACATAGGTTTTTAAAAAGTAAAACCCAAAGTTTAACTTTCTTTAGGCATATGGGGTGAGGTTTAAGAAATGACCCTTCAAAACCTTTGTGAGAAGGAAGCTTGGCTGCCATGCAGCATTGATTTTATGATGTATCAGTCATCACTTCATTAGAGATGGTGCTTAATCTTTAGGATGTGAGTCATCTCATACTCATAGCCTCCAGAAATTTATCATAGAGACATACGATATAGGAAGCCATTAGCTGAGGAACAGCAACTTTAAAATGATGCATATGTGCTATTGCCAGCTCCTATATTGTGCTGCTTTGGCAGAGCCCTATCACATTTCCGGTGCCCTCTATATTGAAAAACATTCTGTGCTGATGGAACCCTTATCTAACTGAGATGTTTCTTGGGATCTAAGTTATCCTTCAACAACCCATTTTGTTGCTCAAGTTTTCCTTTCTCAACATACAGCTTGAAACTCCCACCTTACAGATCATATTCCTACAAAAGTTGACCACAGTAAGATTTGAATTTAAACTAAAAGGCTGAAATTTTCAGAATTCAGGGTTGCTTTTATAAAGGCAAAACTCTAGACACATGGGCTATTTATTCAACAAATATGTACTCATTGCCAGTTATGTCAGATCAGATCAGTCGCTCAGTCGTGTCCGACTCTTCGCGACCCCATGAATCGCAGCACGCCAGGCCTCCCTGTCCATCACCAACTCCCGGAGTTCACCCAGACTCACGTCCATCGAGTCAGTGATGCCATCCAGACATCTCATCCTCTGTCGTCCCCTTCTCCTCTTGCCCTCAATCCCTCCCAGCATCAGAGTCTTTTCCAATGAGTCAACTCTTTGCATCAGGTGGCCAAAGTACTGGAGTTTCAGCTTTAGCATCATTCCTGCCAAAGAAATCCCAGGGCTGATCTCCTTCAGAATAGCACCATCTTTTCACATGCTGAGGGGTCAATACACTGCCCCTGACCTCACAATGCATAGTAACATATGGGTATCTGTGTGTGAGAAATAAACATGTAAATCAATGATGACAGCAACATTACAATATTACAGCATAACATTGTGTGGTAAACAGGTAAATGTGAGAGTGCAGACATTAAATCATTATCATCCTGGCCTAGGGCAGTGCAGAGAGATACAAGTTTCAGAACTCACAAAGGAAATGAAATAGACTGAGCTTTAAAGATAAGAAGGATCCGGGGACTTCCCTGGTGGTCTAGTGGTTGAGACACAGCCCTTCCACTGCAGGGGGCACAGGTCCGATCCCTGGTTGGAGAACTAGGATTCCACACGTCGCAGGACCCAGCCCCCAGGCCACCCAAAAAAAGAAAGATGAGGAAGATGGAGCAACAAAATGTAAAGAAATTACATGGGACTAAAAATAATTGCATGCATGGGCAGTTAGGGCAAATTCTGGACGAAAGATACAAAGAGACCAAAAAACCCAACTGCCACTTATAAAGAGTCTAGAACAAAAGCAGGGTACTACACATGCCCCCTGCACACAACACCCCTAAGGGGTGGGCAAACCACCTAAGCCATCCCTCCAGCCCCGCCCCTTGACAAACCGCTACCCTCACCCCATGTAAGGAACAAGCTCAATCCCTGCTCAAGGAGCAAAAAAACAAGGGAAACTGTTGTTCTCCCTCCCGCCTGCTGCAGCAGGAACCCCAATAAAGCCTTGACTGAAAAATAAATAGATAAAGATGAGGAGGAATTTAAAGAGAAAAGAGTATTTCAGAAAGAGGAAGCAACAAGCACAAAGGCTTAGAGGTGTGACATAGCATGGTGTGATTTCATATAGAAATGAAAAATAACTAGTATCAGTGAACTCAGAGTAAAGAACAAACAAGAAATAAAGCTGGAAAAATGAACAGGGCTTACAGTTAATAGACTGATAACTTTTCAGCTAAAATTAATAGGGAACTTTCAAAACTTCAGGCAGGTGCATGTGGTTAGCTTGGCAATTTATACTGATTACTAAATGATATCCATGGAGAAGGCAATGGCACCCCACTCCAGTACTCTTGCCTGGAAAATCCCACGGACGGAAGGCCTGGTGGGCTGTAGTCCATGGGGTCACTAAGAGTCAGACACGACTGAGTGGCTTCACTTTCACTTTTCACTTTCATGCATTGGAGAAGGAAATGGCAACCCACTCCAGTGTTCTTGCCTAGAGAATCCCAGGGACGGGGGAGCCTGGTGGGCTGACATCTATGGGGTCGCACAGAGTTAGACATGACTGAAGTGACTTAGCAGCAGCAGCAGCAAATGATATCCAAATAAATGTGTTGGAGGTAGAACTCAAAGAGAGGATTCCAGATTGGAGATTTGGGTTTGGGGAGTCATCTGCATATACATGATTTCTGAAAACATTGACTTAAATAGTAAATACATAAATGAAAAATACACATAAAGCAAGAAATGAAATTTTAAGGAACACATCCCTGTAGATTGGACAAAGGAAATAGGTGAGCAGTGACTATAAGAAAAACAAACAAAAAAAGAAAACCAGGGAAGAACATTTCTAGAATGTGGTCATAACTAACAGTTATATAAAAGATGTTAATGTGAAAAGATGACCCAAAATGAACCATTACTTTGTCAAGACAGTTATATGAAATGAGAAGCATGAATGTTAATCTGTTGAGACATGGGTTAGGACAAGAAAGCATCAACAATAATTTTAAGCTACCCTACTTAAACTTTCAAAAATCAATGTAATTCATCATATTAAAACATGAATGAAGAAGAAAAACATATGACCTTTTCAATAGATACAGAAAAATCATTTGACAAAAATTCAGCATGCATTCTTGATAAAACAAACAAAACAACTGTAACCATCAGGAATAGAAGTAAACTTTCTAACCTGATAAAAGGTATCTACAAAATACTTTAGATTTAACAATATACTTAATGGAGAGACTAAAATTTTTCTATTGAGTTTGGGAGCAAGAGAAGGATGTCTTCTCTCAAAAGCCCTATCTTACATTGTACTGGAAGTTCTTGTCAATGTGCCAATAAAAGGATCCAACGCTCAATGGCAAAAAGGTTGATTCCAGGACTGCAGCAGGAAAAAGATGTTCCTGGAATGTAGTGTATGTTATAAAGTAAGGAAGTATCCAAAAATCAGAGAGACAGAGACAGAGACTTGTAGAGGAACAGAGACAGAGAGAAACAAAAAGTCACCATTTATATACACCCCAGTAATAATGGCCATAGATAGGATCCACCAATGTATATTAAAGTCCAGTTTTGAGCTACATCTGTACTAATGCAATAAAATCACTGTGGTGATGTTGCACCAAACAATAAGTTCAAATAATCCATTGAAAATACATTTCAAACTCTATTTAGAAATAACTATTAGAACATCTATTAGAAACAGAAGGAAAATGGACAATTCAGAATTACTTTATACACATATGACAAATATTGGGTTTAAAGTTTGAAATTTCCATGGATTAAATGATTGACTAATTTCATGATCACTTCATTTCAAACTTGATTTTACATAAGTAAAATCTATAAAGAGTCATATAAAAATTATTGACTTCTAATACACTGAGAAAGTCTATCTGGTTCATTCATTGACTAGAAATAATGATTAAATATTATTAAACAAGTGAAATTAAATGACACCATCCTCTATTTCTGTGCCCACACTCTTTCCCCCTAACCCTATGCCTCTTCCTGCATTTCTTATTTAGTGAACAATAATGCCACCTACTGAGATGTTCCAGCCAGAAATCTTGACTCATTTCTGTCTTCCTGAGTTCATCCCCTATGTTTTCAAGTTTTGTGGATTCTCATTAAACAAATCACAGATCTCTATCCATGCTCCTAAAACTTCAGCTTGAGATTTTGTTTCTTTACTGGTTTATAGAAACCACCTCATAACTTATCCTTCTGATTCCTCTCTCACTCCACTCAATTGTCAAAGTGATCTTTCAAAGATACTAATCTGAATGTTCAACTCTCTTGCTTGAAAACTTCCAGTTACTCATGACTTCATGCATGAAGACTCCTTAGAGGTCACCATTTCATATCACTTCTATTCACACTGCCAGCCCTATTTGCAATTCCCTGAAGGTCACATTTTCCTAAAATGGCCTCTGTACCTGCTCCTCCCCAAGGAGACCTTGAAACACCCTCTCCCCACTGCCAGTGGCTGTCAAAATCCAGTGTTCCTTTAAAGTTCTACTTGGCTATTAACTCCTCTCAAGTCCTCTCTTGGGATCCATCAGTGAAGAGTTGGCACCCCATTTACTGAACCCACTCCACTCACTCCTACCAATATCAACTTCTCACACTGTTTTATAACTGCTTGCTTGTTTATCTGCTCCCCCTCCAGACTCTGAAATCTTCTAAAATAATCCATATTTGTTATTATGTTTAATCAACTGAGTCTAGAACTGTGCCTGTCTTAATACACTTTTAACAATTTAAGAAAAGTGTTTAAAATTTATAAGGCATGTTGTGAGCAAATCTGTTTGTCACCACTCCAAATCTGTTACTTTAATCTGCAATATTAAAATGATTTAAAATAACAATCTTATCATTAATATGGTTGCAATTACCTTTAATAATCAAGATTTTCTTATAGACCCCAAATTAAAATAGACAAGTTTTTTTAATACATGGATTATTTTCTCACTATTGGTCTCTAAGAAAGTTACTGTTGGATGTTATCCCAAGTGAAGAGTGGTTCTACTAATTAAAGTGCTTATGCAACACCTACTTAAATTACATTAAACTTTATTCACCTTAAGTACTAAGCTTACAACTTTTTCATTTAGCAATATGCTCCAAAGATCTAGTGGAATATTCTCTTTTTTAAAATCTGGAGGATTGAAGAAAGGGATTTGCATCCATAGACTAAAGACCTTGTAAAAGATGCACCATGAATCTTAAGTGCATTCTTGTATTGAAATCCCAACCTTCTTATTCTCTTGAGCTCCCCACTCTGCTGTTCTAGTTCTGAGTGGGCTCTGTATTGCACAGATGCAGTCTATCAGAACCTCCCATCCTGCCTTCCTGGCCGATTTCTAGCCCGTCACCCTTCTAATTTCCCTCTCAGTGCTGCGGTGAGATCCTGTTTGGTGCTCATGCTGGCTCATGCAGGCACGGCTTGGAAGTTCAGAGAGATTTGTGTCCTGCAGGGTAAACATTTAACCAATAGAAAAGGGGGGTTGGTAGATAAAGGGGGTTAATAGATCAGTTCCCCTTTGCCTTCCCAAGCAATGGTCCTGAGCTGTATTGTGCCCTAGTATCAGTAGTCAGTCACCCTAGAAGTGGCCAGTTCTGTGATTCATCTTTGTGTTGACTTTTCTCCTTCCCTGCCTCCATCCCCTCACCCCTTACTTCTGCTTCCTGGATTGGGCTTTCCACTAGAGTTACTAAACCCTCTGCCTTCACATGTGCTTTCTGGGAATCCCAGGCTTAGACAGCTTGTCTAGGAAATATTTTATCTCTCAATGTGTCTGTTCCCTGGGTTAACACAGGAGTCAATAAAACGTCAAGTATCAGCAAAAATCTTTAACAGGGGTCATTTCTTCTCTTGCCTGGCATTCCAAAATCTGAATTTACTTTCCATCCCTGATTCAAAAGAAGTAGACCATCATTTTGCACCCTATTTTCATTGGCATTTAACACTATTCTATGAAGCTCAGTTTCAAAGATCTGGCCAAGACGTATTCTTCCTTCTCCTATGGATAGGACTTCTAGACATGGCCCACATCTCTAAAATTCTGCATTGATATAGAATTTAATTCCACAAAAATACAGTTCAGTTTGCCATTGTTGTTAATACTGTTGATCTTATTGCTATTTCTAAATGCAAGATACTTTGTTGGTACTAGATGTGGATTACAACACTGAATCAGGGACTCATCCTCTGCCTTCAGTAAGTTCTCAGTACAGAGCAGGGGTCGGTACTATATACAACTCCACAAAGCAGGCAGACATGCTGTAACAGGTACCTGAAAAGGGAGCCTAAAGGAACGGAGAGGGTGTGGGGCTTCATCACTCAAAGTGACTAGAGAAATCAGAGAGAATTTCAAGGGTGGGAGGGACTGTTAAACAGTTTTCCTGCATGTACACAGGAAGGCTATAGTTAATAAATATTGAACAATGATCTGCACAATGCAAAAGTCAGCTGAACTACTGACATGACCTTAACTCCCAAGGAGTCCCTATATAGCACAAATGAAATGTTTCTTGAAGTCCAAGACAATTTCTTAGGTATCTTTGCAGCCTCCACAGAAAAAACAGCATGTGTTGTCTTTTGCATACTAACAGGACGTTAATTGTTTATTGGATAGAATCATGCATAAGCAGTAACAGAAACATACACAGTAGCCTCTCCCCTCAATGCCAATCTCCCCATGGCAACCTGCAGCCCAACACTCGTGCTTCTTGCCACCCTACCTGTCAGCCATAATCCTCAGGTTTAGTCCTGCAAGGTTTGAATGATACCAGCTGTGCTTGGTGCAAAGCAAAAGAGAAAGCAAAAACTTTTCACGCTACTCAGTAAGACTCAAAGGAGGTGTTTTTTTTTTTTTTAATTTTATTTTATTTTTAAACTTTACATAATTGTATTAGTTTTGCAAATATCAAAATGAATCCATCACAGGTATACATGTGCTCCCCATCCTGAACCCTCCTCCCTCCTCCTTCCCCATACCATCCCTCTGGGTCGTCCCGGTGCACTAGCCCCAAGCATCCAGTATCGTGCATTGAACCTGGACTGGCATCTCGTTTCAT
Source organism: Bos taurus (assembly GCF_002263795.3). NCBI lineage: Eukaryota > Metazoa > Chordata > Mammalia > Artiodactyla > Bovidae > Bos > Bos taurus. Next base: position 10,887,974 of record NC_037355.1, on the reverse strand, counting down.
ACATGATATTTTACATGTTTCAATGCCATTCTCCCAAATCTTCCCACACTCTCCCTCTCCCACAGAGTCCATAAGACTGTTCCATACATCAGCGTCACTTTTGCTGTCTCGTACACAGGGTTATTGTTATCATCTTTCTAAATTCCATATATATGCATTAGTATACTGTATTGGTGTTTTTCCTTCTGGCTTACTTCACTCTAAATGTTAGACACTCTTTCTGGATTTCCATCCCCCTCCCCCGTAAAAAAAAAACAAAACAAAACTGGTATTTATTTGAAGATTAGAGCCATGTCATGCTGATTTCAAAAGCTAGGCTGGGAAGATTATTTGGATAACATATAAAACAACTCAACTCTGATCCTTAATATTTAAAATGTCTTCTTAATTTCTAAAGTAAATGATTAAGTGTATTAACTTTAAGGAAGTCTTCCAAAGTTTTGTTTTTACAGGAGAAATATTAACAGATTTATTTTTGTTTTTTTCCATGTATAAAATGAAAATCTTATGTTGACTGTAAAAAATAAATAAATTAATTAATTAAATGTCTTTAATTTACAGGGTTGTCAACATTTGCCCAGTCACATCTTGCGATTTTCTAATTTTGCTTCTGTGTAGAACTTTGGAAAATATAAGCTCATTTTTTTTTTTTTTTTGCTGTTCTTATTCACAATATATTCATTGTTGTTGGCTAACTTAGTGTTCTTACTAAATTTGTTTTTCTGTTAATTCTTTTATCCTCCTAGGTGCTAGGTAGCTATGAATAGTCTGAATAGTCTATGTACAGTCTTGATATTAGGAATAAAATACCCTTATGATCCTCAGTATCCTCTTCTAAAGGATCATTGTGGGTTGTTTGAGACCACTAGTCTTAAACAGAATATCAAACAATGATAAGAGGCTTGTAAAAATTATCCTACATTATATTGTACTAAATATCCCATTTTCCTCTTTGAATTGACCTTCACTGGAAAGGGGGGAGTCGTGGAGATGGGGTTCCACAAACCATTTTGACTTGCTTCAGCCAATGACATGTGAAAGTAATGGTGTCATTTCTGGGCAGAAGTGTTTGATGACTCAGAACTTCCCTTTTTACTCTACTTTGATCACTGGTGATGTTCCAGATAAGGGATGCTTTGTCACTTTGGGTCACAGAGAAAAGGTGATGCAGGGCAGAACAGAAATCCAACTTTAATGAAGTATGATTCAAAAATAAATCTTTGTTTTCATAAACTATGGAGATTTTGAGGTCACTTACTATTACAAAATAATCAAGCCAATTCAGAAATACAAACTTTTCTTCAAAGAATTTTCTAAGAAAGGTGTCCTACCAGGTGTGGTAGGTAGACAGATTGGTCCCCAGAGATGTCCATCCCAAAGATGTTCCTTAATTTCTGGAACCTGTGAATGTGTTACCTTACTCAGAAAAGGGACTTTGTAGATGTAACTAAAGCAATGAACCTTAAAAGAGTGAGATTTTCAAAAGATTCCAGTTCAGTTCAGTTCAGTTCAGTCGCTCAGTTGTGTCCGAACCTTTCCGACTCCATGAACCGCAGCACGCCCAGCCTCACTGTCCATCATCAATTCTAGGAATTTACCCAAACCCATGTCCATTGAGTCAGTGATGCCATCCAACCATCTCATCCTCTGTTGTTCCCTTCTCCTCCTGCCCCCAATCCCTCCCAGCATCAGGGTCTTTTCAAATGAGTCAGCTCTTCGCATCAGGTGGCCAAAGTATTGGAGTTTCAGCTTCAACATTAATCCTTCCAGTGAACACCCAGGACTGACCTCCTTTAGGATGGACTGGTTGGATCCCCTTGCAGTCCAAGGGATTCAAAAGATTCTTTTCCAACACCACAGTTCAAAAACATCAATTTTTCTGTTCTCAGCTTTCTTTATAGTCCAACTCTCACATCCATACATGACCACTGGAAAAACCATAGCCTTGACTAGATGGACCTTTCTTGACAAAGTAATGTCTCTGCTTTTTAATATGCTGTCTAGGTTGGTCATAACTTTTCTTCCAAGAGGCAAGCATCTTTTAATTTCATGGCTGCAATCACCATCTGCAGTGATTTTGGAGCCCAGAAAAGTAAAGTCAGCCACTGTTTCCACTGTTTCCCCATCTATTTGCCCTGAAGTGATGGGACTGGATGCCATGATCTTAGTTTTCTGAATGTTGAGCTTTAAGCCAACTTTTTCACTCTCCACTTTCACTTTCATCAAGAGGCTCTTTAGTTTTCTTCTCTTTCTGCCATAAGGGTGGTGTCATCTTAGGTTATTGATATTTCTCCCAGCAATCTTGATTTCAGCTTGTGCTGCATCCAGCCCAGCGTTTCTCATGATGTACTCTGCATAGAAGTTAAATAAGCAGGGTGACAATATACAGCCTTGACGTACTCCTTTGCCTATTTGGAACCAGTCTGTTGTTCCATGTCCAGTTGTAACTGTCGCTTCCTGACCTGCATACAGGTTTCTCAAAAGGCTCTGGTATTCCCATCTCTTGAAGAATTTTCCCCAGTTTATTGTGATCCACACAGTCAAAGGCTTTGGCATAGTCAATAAAGCAGAAATAGATGTTTTTCTGGAACTCTCTTGCTTTTACCATGATCCAATGGATGTTTTGGCAATTTGATCTCTGGTTCCTCTGCCTTTTCTAAAACCAGCTTGAACATCTGAAGTTCATGGTTCATGTATTGCTGAAGCCTGGCTTGGAGCATTTTGAGCATTACTTTACTAGTGTGTGACATGCGTGCAATTTTGCGGTAGTTTGAGCGTTCTTTGGCATTGCCTTTCTTTGAGATTGGAATGAAAACTGACCTTTTCCAGTTCTGTGGCCACTACTGAGTTTTCCAAATTTGCTGACATATTGAGTGCAGACTTTCACAGCATCATCTTTTAGGATTTGAAAGAGTTCAACTGGAATTCCATCACCTCCACTAGCTTGTTTTGTAGTGATGCTTTCTAAGGCCCACTTGACTTCACATTCCAGGATGTCTGGCTCTAGGTGAGTGATCACAGTATCATGATTATCTGGGTCATGAAGATCTTTTTTGTACAGTTCTGTGTATTCTTTCCACCTCTTAATATCTTCTGCTTCTGTTAGGTCCATATCATTTGTGTCCTTTATTGAGCCCATCTTTGCATGAAATGTTCCCTTGGTATCTCTAATTTTCTTGAAGAGATCTTTAGTCTTTCCCATTCTATTGCTTTCCTCTATTTCATTGCATTGATTCCTGAGGAAGGCTTTCTTATCTCTCCTTTCTAGTCTTTGGAACTCTGCATTCAGATGCTTGTATCTTTCCTTTTCTCCTTTGCTTTTCACTTCTCTTCTTTTAACAGCTATTTGTAAGCCCTCCTCAGACAGCTATTTTGCTTTTTTTCATTTCTTTTTCTTGGGGATGGACTTGATCCCTGTCTCCTGTAAAATGTCACAAACCTCATTCCATAGTTCATCAGGCTCTCTATTAAATCTAGTCCCTAAATCTATTTCTCACTTCTACTGTATAATCATAAGGGATTTGATTTAGGTCATACCTGAATGGTCTAGTGGGCCTTTAATGACATGAGCCTTTAAAAACAGAAGTTTCTCTGGCTTGAGTAAGTGCAGCTGAAGATGAAGTCAGAGAGATGATTTAAGGAGTGAGATGGACTCCAATGGGGCTTCCCTGGTGGCTCAGCAGTAAAGAATTCATCCTCCAATGCAGGAGACATGGGTTCCATCCCTGGGTAGGAAAGATTCCCTGAAAGAGGAAATGGCAATCCATTCCAGTATTTTTGCTTGGGAAATCCCATGGGCAGAGGAGTCTGGTAGGCTATAGTCCATGAAGTCACAAAGAGTTGGACATGACTTAGTGACTAAACAACAAGGACTCCATCGAACAGATGCTGATTTGAAGATAGAGATTGAGGGGGAGGGGAGTTGCAACTAGGGTCTCAGGTGGTCTGAAGGAGCTGAGAGAGCTTTCCAATGATTGCCAGCAAGGAAAAGGGAAGCCTAGTTCCATGACCACAAATAACTAAGCTTAGCTAACAACCTGTATAAGTTTAGGAATGGATTTATTCTTAGAGCCTCAAGAAAGAATGCATAAATCATGAAAAGTTGAGATGTAGGTCTTATGATATTCTAAGCAAAGAGATTAGCTGAGCCACATTGGACCCAGCATTCTAACCTACAGAATTATGAGATAATAAATTTGTGTTTTATTTTACAACTGCATTTGTGTTCATTTGTATGACAGTGATAGATAATGAGTACACTAATTTTGTGATTTAAGTAGTAACATAGATTGACACATATTTTTCTAATATGATTAAATGATGTAATGGAATGGTTGTTGAACCTGGTAGAAAAAAACACAGGCTAATAACAGGCTAATAATTTCATCCCTCACTTTCTGGCCACTACACCTATGGTAAATTGTGTATTTATAAAAATTTCCTAACCTACAAAAGAAAACTTGACTTGTTTACTTCACAAAGTTATGGATGTTTTTTAAAATAAACATACATAATCTAGTCCTTGATATATTAGGTTGATGAAAAAATAATTGTGGTTTTGCATTATTGAATTTTGTCATTTGATATAGGAATACAATCTTAAATAAATGTGGTTATGTTATACATAATTTTATTGTGCATTTCTTGCTTTATGTTTTTTCTAGTATTCAGTTCACTTCAGTCACTCAGTCGTGTCTGACTCCTTGCAACCCCATGAATTGCAGCACGCCAGGCCTCCCCGTCCATCACCAACTCCCGGAGTTCACTCAAACTCATGTCCATCGAGTTGGTGATGCCATCCAGCTATCTCATCCTCTGTCGTCCCCTTCTCCTCCTGCCCCCAATTCCTCCCAGCAACAGAGTCTTTTCCAATGAGTCAACTCTTCACATGAGGTGGCCAAAGTTTTGGAGTTTCAGCTTTAGCATCATTCCTTCCAAAGAACACCCAGGACTGATCTCCTTTAGAATGGACTGGTTGGATCTCCTTGCAGTCCAAGGGACTCTCAAGAGTCTTCTCCAGCACCACAGTTCATTACTTACTGTTTATTTTATATGTATGTTAGACTAGGGAAATGACATTAGACAAAAACAACTTTGATCAATTTTCTTATTTGAGTTCAAAATGGGTCATAAAGCAGTGCAAACAACTTGCCACATTAATAATACATTTGGCCCAGGAACTGCTAATGAACCAGTGGTGGTTTGAGGAGTTTTGCAAAGGAAATAAGAGCTTTGAAGATGAGAAGCATCGTGGCTGGCCATAGGAAGTTGACAAAGACCAATTGAGAGACATCATCAAAGCTGATCCTCTTACAACTGCAGAAGTTGATGAAGAACATAACATTGACCATTCTATGGTCTTTTGGCATTTGAAGCAAATTGGAAAGGTGAAAAAGTTCGATAAATGGGTGCCTAATGAGCTAACTAAATTTTTTTTTTTAAAAATGTTGTTTTGAAATATTGTCTTCTCTTATTCTAGGCAATAGCAATGAACCATTTCTTGATCAGATTGTGATATGCAATGAAAAGTGGATTTTATACAACAACCTGGAAAGACCAGCTCAGTGGCTAGACTGAAAAGAAGCTCCAAAACACTTCCCAAAGCCAAACTTGCACTAAAGAAAAGGGTGATGGTCACTGTTTGGTGGTCTGCTGCCCGTCTGATCCACTACACCTTTCTGAATCCTGGTGAAATCATTACATCTAAGAAGTATGTTCAGCAAATCAATGAGATGCACCAAAAACTGCAATGCCTGCAGCCAGCTTTGGTCAACAGAAAGGGCCCAATTCTTCTCCACAACAACGCCCGACAGAATGTCACACAACCAATGCTTCATTGAACAAACTGGGCTACAAATTTGATCTCTTGCCAACCGACTATCACTTCTTCAAGCAACTTGACACCTTTTTGCAGGGAAAATGCTTCTACAACCAGCTAGAGGCAGAAAAGGCTTTCCAAGAGTTTGTTGAATCCTAAACCACATATTTTTATGCTACAGAATAAACAAACATATTTCTCATTGGCAAAAAATGTGTTGATTGAAATGCTTTCTGTTTTTATTAATAAAGATATATTTATAGCCAATGGGAATTTGCTGTATGACTCAGGGAACTCAAACCAGGACTCCGTAACAACCTAGAGGCATGGGAATGGGAGGGAGGGAAGTTCAAGAGGAAGGGGACATATGTATACCTATGGCTGATTCATGTTGATGTTTGGCAGAAACCAATACAGTATTATAAAGCAATTATTGTTCAACTAAAAATAAATAAATTTCTTTTTTAAAGATATGTTTGAGCCTAGTTATAGTGATTTAAAATTCAGGGTCTGAAACAGCTATTACTTTTGCACCAATCTAATACAATAAGTGATCAGTTGTTGATAGTCAAATAAATGAAAACATTAATCAGTAAATAAATGAAAAGTATCTATCTTGCCAAATGACCTAACTTATAGGAATATTCTGTTTGCTCTATTAAGATTGAGCAATTCTCTATCCCAGTCAGTGTCTGTCTTTGATATTTATAACAGACCTGCTCAATAGAAAGAGAACACTGCAGTTTTTAAAGTAGGACAAGAATTTCTTAAGAATATCACACGTTAAAATCTGAATTTATCTATTAGCCTTATAAAATTCACCTTATCATGAAACTAATAGTGATTTCAACATTTTTCATGCCTTCAGGAAATGTTTACAAATAAGAGTGTATCACCATTCTAACCATGCCAGGTAAGCCTTTTAATTGCAAATATTTACCAAAATTCTGAAGGGATACAATGAACAGAAATGCTAAAGTTTACCTTTCACTGGATTGCAGTTTCTTACTTAAAATTCATCCTTTCCCTCAACTAGCAATTATTTAGCACCTAGTATATTAATGTTTCCATTGTTAGAACAGTGCTCTATAGCACAAAGGAGGAGGAAAATTAACTTTGTTGAGAGAATAGGGAAAATCTTATGGAAGACTAAAAATTAAATTTAATTCTTGAGTATTTGCACTGCTATTCATTTGCATTTGCCAACTTGAAAGTGTTGTCTTGTATAATATAAATGTTAGATGGCTAACAATATATAAGACCTCCTCCTTATATCTGGGCTGGGAAAACTTTTCTCTAGAAAGTTAAATAGTAAATATTTTAGACTTTGCAGCTGCATGGTCTCTGTCACAACTACTCAACTCTGCAGTCCCAGGGTAAGGGAAGCTACAATGTGTAAATAATAATATGTAAACAATTGGATGTGGCCATGTTCCAATAAAACTTTATTTATAAAAACTGGTAGCTAGTCACATTTTGTCTGCAAGCAGGAGATTACCAACCACTGTCTTAGATCAATAATATACACATAAAAATAATTGACAAGTACTAGTCTTTGTACTCTTGCCTGGAAAATCCCATGGACGGAGGAGCCTGTTAGGCTGCAGTCCATGGGGTCGCTGAGGGTCGGACACGACTGAGCGACTTCACTTTCACTTTGCACTTCCATGCATTGGAGAAGGAAATGGCAACCCACTCCAGTGTTCTTGCCTAGAGAATCCCAGGGATGGGGGAGCCTGGTGGGCTGCCGTCTATGGGGTCACACAGAGTTGGACACGACTGAAGTGACAGCAGCAGCATACTAGTCTTTGTGCCGGAGAAGGCAATGGCAACCCACTCCAGTACTCTTGCCTGGGACATCCCATGGACAGCGGAGCCTGGTAGGCTACAGTCCATGGGGTCATAAGAGTTGGACAGGACTGAGCAATTTCACTTTCACTTTTCACTTTCCCCGCACTGGAGAAGGAAATGGTAACCCACTCCAGTATGCTTGCCTGGGGAATCCCAGGGACGGGAGCCTGGTGGGCCGGTGTCTATGGGGTCACACAGAGTTGAACACGACTAACGTGACTTAGCAGCAGTCTTTGTGCCAGGGCACATGAAGACACAATAGAAAGAAAATGAACAGTTCAGACCTTCAGAATTTTACTAATATACAATATTCATGTTAAAGGAATTCTACAAGGATTATAATTTTAGCCTCAGAGTCTAAGTAACCAAATTGAAAAAGCTTGAGGGCAGGAGGAGAAGGGGACAATAGAGGATGAGATGGTTGGATGGCATCACCAACTCAATGGACATGGGTTTGGGTGGACTCTGGGAGCTGGTAATGGACAGGGAGGCCTGGTGCGCTGTGGTTCATGGGGTTGCAAAGAGTCGGACACAGTCACTGAGTGACTGAACTGAACTGAACCAAATTGAATTAGGAAACCATACTTAATCTGGTTTCATCTAAATTTAACATATTGCTTCAGATGTTAACTAACATATTAGGGATTGTTGGCTTGTTTGTCTAGCTCAATGAATCTACATCTGTTCTAGAGACTTTAGTTTCTCTTGGTTACAGGAAAAATTTCATATCCTTTTATTGAGTCATTACACTCCAGATAATCAAGTCAGGCACAGTTTTAGATGAGATTGTGTTTCTAGATTAGAATCAAAGCAAGGATGAGAGAGAAGATTCAAAAGGAATTTCATTTTTATGGGTAGTCAGATTTGGTAAAGGAAGGAAAAGTTTGCCTTAGAGGGACAGAAGGCTGGAGATGCAGGTCACCAGTCAGTAAGGTGTGGAGGCCTAGAGTGCCAGGATCCAGCAGACTCCAGGTTAAACTTTACATGCCAGGGAACATTTCAGTGTATAATACCAATACTATCTTTTTTTTTTTTAATTGAAGTATAATTGCTTTTCAGTGCTGTGTTAGTCTCTGCTGTACAATGAAGGGAATCAGCTATGTGTGTACATATATCTTTTCCCTCTTGGACCTCCCTCCCCGCCTCCCACCCCACCCCTCTAGGTCATCACAGAGCACCGAGTTGAGCTCCCTGTGCCATACAGCAGCTTTCCACTAGTTATCTGTTCTACACATGGTAGTGTATGTCCATCCCAATTTCCCAATGAGTCCCACCCTCCCTTTCCCCCCTCCACCCTGTGTCCATATCATGTATTAACACATACATGTGAAATCCAGAAAAAATGGTATAGATAAACCTATTTCCAGGACAGGAAGAGACACTAAGAGTATCCTAAGGTTATGATTCCATGTCTATAATTTAATGCCTATCATAGGGATGGGGTTATTTAAAGGAGTTAATGGATGTGAGGAACTTGAAAAGCAGGGTAGTTGTCTAGGCTTCAAATTTGAGAATCAGGGCATTGAGGAATATAAAGAATTTAATGAAAAAGAAAGCACGCTAAATTTGAGGAGAACAAAGAGACTGGCCCTATCAGTGTAGAAGCTTTACATTGGAAAACACAGAGAAACAAGATGAAAAAGAGGATACATTGAAGTTGTGAGACATTTGAAAGAAGAACCTCAGCTGAAAAACATTACAGATGCACAATGAAGTACTTCAGCAGAAAAGTGACATGTTGCTTGAGAGATACTTATTTGGTGTCATAATTAGAGATGGGTTGTGGTGTAGCAACAGTCTTCCTGAAATCCAGTCAGCTGGTTTGCTAAGTGGAATGAAAATGAACCTGGATTTAGAAGATGTCAGTGGGAACAGTGAGAAATTTTTAATTTTTGACACAGTGAGAAAAGGAGAGAGATGTGTCACAGAGAACTCCTAGGTTCTGAGTGAAAGTAATTTTAAAAATGGTAATATCTTAGAAAAGACAAGGAAATTGAGGGGCAAATCTAATTTGGAGCATAGAAGGCAGATTCACCTAAAAAGATGTCTAGAGGAAGAACTTTTTATTAACTTTCAATCTGGTGCACATGTGCAAGAGACTTTTTTTAATAGAGAAGTAACCTTGGTGGTGGGCTGGGGGTTGGGGGGAAGCACTGACTTTCCAAGCAGCCTCTCTATCCAACATCAAGCACATATGGTTACAAAAGGTGATTTGGTAATACATGGCTGGTGCTCAAGCTTGACAAACCCACTTCACACAGACTGCTGTTAGCAGGATGTGGACCAAATACTGCTTCAGGGGACAGAAATGCTAGTGTGGGGTGGGGGAGTGCTGTGCAGCCAAATCTCAGCGTGAACTTACTCAGATCTTCCAGCTGTCCAGATGCAACAAGCTGTATCATTTGTTATCTGAGTAAATATTTAAATAAATATCTGTGTCTCAGTGTTTTCATCATGATATACAATTCATAATCATTTAATGCCCACTATTAAAGGAAGCATGTGATTAATTTTTTAATTTTATATGCATATATATATATATAGTTGGATGTGCTGGATCTTTGTTGCAGTGACAAGCTACTCTCTAGTTGTGCTGCAAGGCTTCTCATTATGGTGGCTTCTCTTATTAAAGAACAGGGACTCTAGGCACATGGGCTTCAGTAGTTGCAGCTTGTAGGCTCTAGAGCTCAGGCTCAGTACTTATGGAGCTCAGGCTTAGTTGCCCCATTGTTCAGTCACTCAGTCACACCTGACTCTTTGCAACCCTGTGGATTGCAGCATGCTAGACTTCCCTGTCCTTTACTATCTCCTGGAGTTTGATCAAAGTCATGTCCATTGAGTTGGTGATGCCATCCAAACATCACATCTTCTGCCACTCCCTTCTCCTGCCTCCAATCTTTCCCAGGATCAGGGTCTTTTCCAATGAGTCAGCTCTTTGCATCAGGTGGCCAAAGTATTGGAGCTTCAGCTTCAGCATCAGTCCTTCTAATGAATATTCCGCACTGATTTCCTTTAGGATTGACTGGTTTAATCTCTTTGCTGTCCAAGGGACTCTCAAGAGCCTTCTCCAGCACCACAATTCAAAAGCATCAATTCTTAGGTGCTCAGACTTCTTTATGGTCTAACTTTCATATCTGTACATGACTACTGGAAAAACTATACCTTTGATTATACAGACTTTTGTTGGCCAAGTGATTTTTCTGCTTTTTAATATGCTGTCTAGGTTTGTCATAGCTTTTCTTCCAAGGAGCAAGCATCTTTTAATTTCATGGCTGCAGTCACTGTCCACAGTGACTCTGGAGCCCAAGAAAATAAAATCTGCCACTGTTTCCACTTTTTTCCCATCTATTTGCCATGAAATGATGGGACTGGTTGCCATGATCTTATTTTTTTGAATGTTGAGTTTTAAGACAGCTTTTTCACTCTCCTCTTTCACCTTCTTCAAGATGCTCTTTAGTTCCTCTTTGCTTCCTGCCATGATAGTGGTATCATCTGCATGTGGAATTTTCTCAGACTGGGAAACAAACCCACGTCCACTGCATTGACAGGTGGATTCTTAACCACTGGACCACAAGGGAAGTCCAGTTATTAATTTTATGCATATTTATTAAGAAAAATTACATAAAAATGTAAAGGTCCCATGTATAGATTAAGGCATAAGAACGGACATTTTCCAAGGTGTGAAGAGTAGAATCATATATTTGGGTAACCATGGAATTTGAAACTACACCCAAGACGTGGGTCAATTCTTTAAGCTGTAGAGAGAGGAGCAGAGGAGTGGGGACTGAACACTGGAAATGGTTTCACTGAAGTGTTCTCTAAATGAAACCTGTATACAAGGGAAATCATAAGAGGAAGTTCTGATACAAAGAACAAAAGTTACCAGGGAGAAAAAAAAGACAATTTAAATGTACTGAATGAAGTGTGTAAAGCTTAAATATTACATGATTATTACCTATAAAAGTGAACTGTTTTTTCACTGAAAATTAATTTCTAATGATTTTAATTATTTGAGCAACATTTAAGTGAAATAGAGTTAGAAATCAACTACACACATCTCTAGGTGTCTTACTATCCTGGTATCATAAAATTTTTGAGGCAATTTTAAATTTTCTGAATGATACTTTTAAAACCTTTATTAATAGGGTTGAGTGAGTAAAAGGAATACTTTCTTAATGAGAGAGGAAGAGAAGATGGAGACAGCTAAAGAGTAGAGAGGTTGAGACTAAGAATCTCAGGGAATAAGTAAGGAAGCCATAGACTCATCCCAACCAATTTGGTGTTGCTTCTACACTTCTCTGCCATATTTATTCTGCTCAGATTTTTCCTGGATTTACATCCTGCCATAGAAGACACTTGAATTTACATTTGCCTCATTTAACAAGCTATCAAACTGTGCTCCAAACAGATGTATGTTTGTTCCATAGGCAGACTGGATGTTAAAATATGTATTGGTGATGCTGCTTTGTCTAAAGAATAATCAGACATTATTTTTGGAACAAAAATATCTGTTGAAAATACCTTTTGCTAAGAATAAATAAATTTTGCCAAGTTGTACATTTTCCCAAACTGACTTAAAAGAGAATTGACTTTATCTTTCATAAAACCAGCATCCATGGTTGAGAGAACTGGCTCCTCAAGCGGTCCTAGTGAACATAAAATATGTGTGCTGTCAACCACCCATATGTTTCCTTTCTCTTGAACTTGAACAGAATCTATGTTGTCATATTTTATCATGACAATTCTCACTTCAGTCAGAAGCCAAAGCTTCTCTGAAAACATTGAAAGAACAAATGGAAAAATATGAACAACTTTATTTACTAAAATAAAAAGAAAGTGCAGTTAAAAGCTGTAAAATGCTAGAAGGTGGAAATACTTTTTATTAGATTGATTTGCTAAGGAAGTGGAGGGTGTGAAGAGAGAAAAGATGTTATGTTGCTGTAAGAAAGTGAGTGGTTAAAGAGAAAAAATTAAATTAAAAAGGGAAGTTGCAAACGACAGGAAAATTTTTGTACATACCTGTGAAATAAAATAAAGGGGAGGAAAAAACGTGTTGATTTGATGAAGAGCCAGTAGTAAGGCAAAGTTTAAGGTGTAATAGAAAAGGAAAAAGGAGAATGTTTAATGGATTTAGATCCAGAGTAATGAAGAGAGTAGGCAGATATCTAAACTTTAAAAAGGAAAATGTCTCTTTTTCTTTTGAGATGAAGGTAGAGTAATTAATGGTAATAACACTGGGAAATTTTGGAGTGGAAGGGGAAACTTTTTTTTTTTTTTTTTTTTAATATGACTGTGCCAGGTCTTAGTTGCAGCAGGTGGGATCTAGCTCCCAGACCGGGGATCAAAACTAGGCCCCCTGAACTGGAAGTGCAGAGTCTTAACCACTAGCCCACCAGGCAAGTGTGGGGAATTTTTAAGAGTTCACATCAAATTGCTTCTTTCTTTTCTTATAGGAGTAGGAAGCAAGGCCATGATGTAAAATGGGATTGGCCCTTTGAGGAGAGTGAAAAACAGCCCAAGTAGACATTATAGAGTGTGGTACAGAAACATTGCAGAACAATTTCAAAAATGACTACTGAGAAGAATGGTTGTTTACCTGAGATTAGATATAGACATGGTAGCCAATAGACTACAGGAATAGAAGGGATCAGAGGAAACACAGACATACAGCACAGTTAGTGGGAGGGAAGGGGTGGCAAATGTCAAAAGAGGTAGCAAGGTCAATGGAGAAAGGTCAAGGTCCTTCACAGCACTGAGAGAGGAGCATGAGTGAGGGACACTGAGAGAGAAGGAAAATACAAGTTATTGCAATTGAAGAATTTGAGGAATTGTCAATTTACATAAACATTCTAACTGAAACAGTGGAGACTGAATGTGAGTGCACATGCCCATCCACCTGTGCCCTTTACAACAACATGAAGGCCCCCACTTCTGATCTTAGTGCTTCCTCTGGGCTAAAGGTATACAAGTTTCTCAGAAGTTTATTCACTAGTGTGTGTTACCTTGGTTTGTTGTTTATCTGCACCTCTGTGCTTTAGACCTTGGAATGTATCTGCTCATTCGTTCTGGATGATCTGGTCCTGATTCCAGTATCTCTTTCTGCTAAATAGGTCTCTCCCCTCCCCAGCCTCTAGCTGACAGTATCCTAGAATGATGACAGGAGATAGATGATAGAAACAGTGGATAAAAACCAAAAGTATTCAAGAAATATGGAGGCTTTCTCTAGAGATGAGCAGAAGCTGGTTCTAAAGAATGACTAGCAAAAACAAATTAACACGGACTTAAATGGAGAATGGTAAAAGAGTATAGAAACTTAGATTGGGTTAAAATTATGTTGTCCTCTCCTGGTGTCTGAAAATACATGCAAATTTACACATATATCTTTTCTAATATAGTCAAAACTTGAGTACATAGTCCTTCCACTTTAAACGAGTCACATTTTCTCTCATCAAGATAAACAGAATCTGGAAAACTATTTAAAGGTGAATGATACATAAAACTTATTTATAAAGTAATAATTTGGATGAAATTTAAATGAATAAGCAGGAATTTCCCTGGCAGTCCAATGGTTAAGACTCTGCACTTCAAATGCAGGGTGAGCGGGTTTGATCCCTGCTCCAGAAACTAAGATCTCACAAGACACTAAGATCTCACAAGGGGTGTGGACAAAAAAAAAAAAGAAAAATGAGAGAGAAATAAATAGTTACAAGGTTTGTAAAGGTGTTCAAAAGTTGCTTGTGTTTTATTTTTTTTTAAGGAACAAGCAAATTCTATATTCACCTCTACAGAGGTTCCACACCATCTTTTCTAAAATCTTTATGATTATTTCCCTGCCCTCCTTCAAAGATTTCCAACAACACTCCATGGCTTATAAGAGTCAGCCCCCTTAGAGAGTGCAGAGTAACACATATCCCAGTATCTTAAGACAGTCCCATTGGTAACAACTGTATTGTCATAATTACTGATAGCTTCCTCCTCACTCTAAAAGGCATACCAGGTAAGAAAATAAATCACATGGTCACTGCACATTTGAGGATTTTGATATCTTTTCCCAACCCACCTTTTCAGCCTCATATGCTGATATTCTTCAAAAGTCCTTCAGATATAGGGACTATTTTGTAACTTCTGAACACACTTAGTACTTCCACATTTGTATTCCTTTTAATGCACAATGCCCACTCTTTCTGCTTCCCTAGTGCTTATTTCCAACCCTTAATCCTAGTTTTATTATCTATCCAATGAATGACAACTTACTCTTCAAATCCTGGGTCAGCTGATACCTTCACTGGAAGGGCGTCTCAAAGCTTTAGTTGAAAGGGTCAGAAACCAGATGTCATTCTTGACCTTTCTGTCTCACTCACCCTTCCCTTTTTCACTCCACCAAAAAATCTTTTAAATTTTATCTTTATTTATGAGGGTGCAAGTCCTGACACCCTTGCCTCAATCAAAACAGCTCTGAATAACTAATTAGCTTGCTATAGCTGCAATAACAAAGTACCACAAACTAAATAGCACAACAGGGGAAACATATTGTCTCACAAGTATGTGGTCAAGATGTGAAAGGTAGGTTCTCTCTGAAGTCTCTTAGGAAGAATCTGTTCCATGCTTCTAGTGGTTTGCTGGCAATCTTTGGGGTCCTTTGGTTTCTTCTGCATCATGTGATCTCAGCCTTCATCTTCATAACTTTCTCCTTATGTGCATATTTGGATCCAGCTTTTCCCTTTTCATAGACATGAGTAATATGGGATTACAAACTTTCCCCAAGGCTTCCCCAATGGGTCAGCAGTAAAAAAAATCCCCCTGCAATGCAGGAGATGCAGGTTCAATCCTTGGGTTGGGAAGATGTCCTGGAGAAGGGCATGGCACCCATTCCAGTATTCTTGCTGGGAAAATACTAGGGACAGTTTACAGTTCATAGGGTCGCAAAGAATTAGATATGACTGAAGTGACTGAGCATGCACACCGTTCTAGTATGAGCTCATCTTTAACTAATTACAACTGCAGGGATGCTATTTTCGATTAGAGTCACACCCTGAGGTACTATTAGGGTTAGGACATCAACATATACATATGGGGGACACAATCCAACCCATAATATCATCCTAATATTAATTACTAATTACTACATCCTAATATGACAAATCTAGTCTTCCCTAGTGGCTCAGTGGTAAAGAATCTGCCGTCAGTGCAGGAAAAGCAGGAGACATGGGTTTAATCCCTGGGTTGGGAAGATCGCCTGGAGGAAGAAATGACACCCCATTCCAGTATTCTTGCCTGGAAAATCCCAAGGACAGAGGAGACTGGTGGACTACAGCTCTTGTGGTTGCAAAGAGTCAGACATGACTGAAGTGACTGAGCATGCATGTGTGTAATATGACAAATCTGTATCTTAGTATTTGTTTCCCAAAAATTCAACATAAGACAAATCACCACCAATGTAATGATGTTTGTGGAACATAAAATACTATATAGGTACTGTATCAAATACAAACACAAATACTGTATCAAATAAAATACAAATATCGATAAAAATATCAAATGAAAATACTGCATCAAATACATAATTTTATTTTTAGGCTTTTAATAAAAATTTACCAGATATCTGCAATACTCCAGGAATTGTCTTAATATTTAGAGAAATCAATGGACAACAAATAGACAAGGCCTTTACTAACAGTATACATTTTAGTGAGTAAGAGACAATAAACCAGTATACTAATTAATTATAATAAGTCTTGCACCAAATTGAAATAAAGTGATGTATCAGTAAATGATTGGATGGTTACATTATACTAAAGTAGTAATTAGCTTTTTCTAAGTAGTATTAAATACATCATTCAGTTCAGTTTAGTTCAGTCGCTCAGTCGTGTCCGACTCTTTGAGACCCCATGAATCGCAGCACTCCAGGCCTCCCTGTCCATCACCAACTCCCGGAGTTCACTCAGACTCATGTCCATTGAGTCAGTGATGCCATCCACCCATCTCATCCTCTGTCGTCCCCTTCTCCTCCTGCCCCCAATCCCTCCCAGCATCAGAGTCTTTTCCAATGAGTCAACTTTTTGCATGGGGTGGCCAAAGTACTGGAGTTTCAGCCTTAACATCATTCCTTCCAAAGAAATCCCAGGGCTGATCTCCTTCACAATGGACTGGTTGGATCTCCTTGCAGTCCAAGGGACTCTCAAGAGTCTTCTCCAACACCACAGTTCAAAAGCATCAATTCTTCTGCGCTCAGCCTTCTTCACAGTCCAACTCTCACATCCATACATGACCACTGGAAAAACCATAGCCTTGACTAGATAGACCTTTGTTGACAAACTGATGTCCCTGCTCTTTAATATGCTGTCTAGGTTGGTCATAACTTTTCTTCCAAGGAGTAAGCGTCTTTTCATTTCATGGCTGAAATCACCATCTGCAGTGATTTTCGAGTCCAAAAAAATAAAGTCTGACACTGTTTCCACTGTTTCCCCATCTATTTCCCATGAAGTGATGGGACCAGATGCCATGATCTTTGTTTTCTGAATGTTGAGCTTGAAGCCAACTTTTTCACTCTCCACTTTAACCTTCATCAAGAGGCTTTTTAGTTCCTCTTCACTTTCTGCCATAAGGGTGGTGTCATCTGCATATCAGAGGTTATTGATATTTCTCCTGGCAATCTTGATTCCAGCTTGTGTTTCTTCCAGTCCAGTGTTTCTCATGATGTACTCTGCATATAAGTTAAATAAGCAGGGTAACAATATACAGCCTTGATATACTCCTTTTCCTATTGGGAACCAGTCTGTTGTTCCAAGTCCAGTTCTAACTGTTGCTTCCTGACCTGCATACAAATTTCTCAAGAGGCAGATCATTAGAAAATAATAATTATTAGCAGTTAATATAAATTAGTAATTAGTCATTGCTGACTTACTTTCTTCTAAGGTGATATTTAAACCTGGAATCTAAAGAGCAAGAATGAGCCAGCCAGGCAAAAGGAGCTTTTATAGAGAGAGGGGCTACAGCAAAGGCTTGCCAATAGAATGAGCTTGTCACATATAAGGAAAAAAAAATAAAGCCAGTGTTTCTGGAGAGTGGTTTGGAGAGAGACAAAGTAGATAAGCTGAGGCTGGAGAGAAATGAAGGACTCATCTCATGTGGGCATCAATTAGCAGGTTAAAGAAATCAGATACTAATCTAAATATGATATTAGTAGCTGGGAGTATTGAAGTTTCAGCTTCAGCATCAATCCTTCCATTGAATATTCAGGACTGATTTCCTTTAGGATGGACTGGTTGGATCTTCTTGCTGTCCAAGGAACTCTCAAGAGTCTTCTCCAACACCACAGTTCAAAAATATCAATTATTCTTCTCTCAGCTTTCTTTATAGTCCTACTCTCACATCCATACATGACTACTGGTAAAACCATAGCTTTGACTAGACCGACCTTTGTTGGCAATCCTAAAGGAAATCAATCCTGAATATTCATTGGAAGGACTAATACTAAAGCTGAAACTTCAATACTTTGGCCACCTGATGCAAAGAACTGACTCACTGGAAAAGACTCTGATGCTGGGAAAGATTGAAGGCAGAAGGAGAAGGGGATAACAGAGGATGAGATGGTTGGATGGCATCACCAGCTTGTTGGACATGAGTTTGAGCAAGCTCCAGGAGTTGGTGATGGAGAGGGAAGCCTGGCATGCTGCAGTCCTTGGAGTCACAAAGAGTTGGACACAACTGAACAACTGAAGTCACTAAGCTGGGAGTAATATAGTCTGCCTAACTTTTATACATAATAATGGGTTAATGACAAGTGCTGCAAAAATGGAAAGAGGAAGACCTGTGGAGGCCTTTTTGCAATAACCTAGCCTAGTAATCATGCTGTTCTTTCCTGGATGATATCAATGGATGGAGAGATGGGTGGATCCACTTACAAAAAGTTTCAAAGCTACACTTAAGAGGAGTCAGCATGACTTGTTGATAGATTGAATGTAGGGGTGAGGAGATGAATTGAGATTAATTCATTAACTGGTCAATTTGGTGGGTAGTAGTACCAATCACTGACTTGAAGACCAGTGGAAATGCAGGATCTTTGGGAATGGATTAAGAATTCTTCATTGGCTATGGCATGTTACAGATATAAATTGGATAGTAAAATAAATACATCAAGTGTGAGTGTTTGATATATGAGTCTAGAGTTCTGGCAAGTGGTCTTGGCTGAATATATAGGTTTGGGAGGTATTTGTATATTAAAAAAATACTTAAAGCCTTGCATTTGGAATGAGATCACCCACGAAGGGAATATAGTGAGAGAAGCCCTCAGGCACTCCAGGATTTAGAGGATAATTGTTCATAAAATTAAAACATTAAAAATGAATTTGCCAACACGTAAGGTCTTTGACATTGTCTGTAGAGTGCTGGAGATGAAAGTTCTATCAAATGGGATGGAAGACAGAAATTGAAAAAGAGAAAGCAAAGAGGGTATAAACTCCAAGTTTTAAATGGTATAAGAGAATAGAGTCATAGTTAAAAAGGAATGTAGAAGGGTCAAAGAAAATTCTGTGCTGTTTTTTATTTTTTAAGATGACATCACTGATGTCACTGATGTCTACTCGATTACTGGGGGTAGAATGCACAGATGTAGAAGAGGTAACAATTTCAGGATGAACTTTTTGACAGTGTGAAAAATAGGTATTCTTTATCTGTCATAGCTGATACATTTATATTGAATTTCAGGTTTTAGAATTTTTATTTCTGAAATTTACCCATCGACAGTTTTTAAATTTCTCTGTCACCATGGTGACAGTTATAAACACAAGACCTTAGTATCTAACATCTATCTATCTACTATCTATCTTGAGTTTCCACACCCAATTTCTTTCCTCATTAGAAGGCATGTACCAGTTAGCATCCTGCCAGGAAACAGAAGACACACAGAAACGGAGTCTCTTTGAAGAAGTCTGAATGCTATTAGAAAGCTGGGTGATAGAGAGGCAAAGGGCAAAGCAAGTATTCTTTGATAGTTTTTGTTGTTGTTGTTCTTTATGACAAGAGATATAAAAGAATGGAAGTATGTTTATATACTAACAGTAATGATCTAATGAAAGAAGAGAAATTGTTAGGAGGGAGAAATAAAAATTTCAGAAGTAGAATTCCTGATAAGTTGAGCAAGAACAGAGCACAGAACACAAGTGAAGGGGCATGTATTTTATAGAAACAAGAATACTTCATCCATAATGTGGCCAATTAAGCACCAAACTATTTCTCCTTTCTGAGCACACAACTGTATTTTCTATTTGTCTTGGGTATATATAGGGCCATATGATTAGTTTCCACAAAAGGATCACAGCAATAATTAAAATGCTGCATCTGAACTAAAGCAGTTAAGTCTGCTCTGTCACTTCTCTCTTGCCTCTGTGGTGACCACAGGCCAGGTGTTGAACATGGTCTCCAACAGGAATGTGACCTGAATCTCTAAAGGATTGCTGGAAGGAAAGATGCCCAGGAAAGCCACACTGGAAGGGCACTGTTGAACTTACTTTGCATGATAGCATGATACATAGCCTTTCACATGGGAAATGATTGCAAGGCTGGAGTTCTTTCTCTTATTTGTCAAGCTACATTAGTAAATACACAAAGGATAAGACAAAAGGTATACCTAGGGATACATATGTCTCGGTAGCCCTCTTAGACAGCAGATGGGGACAGTTACTAAATCTTTGTTATTGAAAAAAATGAAGCAAGTTTAATAAGTCAAGAAAGCTTCAAAGGAGAGCTGGTATTGGATGTTTGCGGAGGAGGAGAGTAGCATTAATATGATGAATGACAAAGTGAACATACTGGAGTTTAGTAGGATTACCAGGTAGTGGAAAAGTTATATTTGAAATTTGAGTTCACAAATTGAAAGTCTCTAACATTGCTTGTAAGACAACCTACTTTGAAGCATTAAAATAAACAAATAAACACAAGTTTGTCTTAGAATTCCTGGTGGCTCAGTTGTAAAGAATCCAGTGGTGATGCAGGAGACCTGGGTTGGGAAGATCCCCTGGAGAAGGAAATGGCAACCTATTCCAGTATTCTTGCCTGGGAAATCCCATGAACAGAGGTGACTGGCAGGCTATGGTACATAGAGTCGCCAAGAGTTGAACACAACAACTACAAAGAATACAGGCTTCATTTAGTTACACGTTGATGAAAAAAGAAGATACTATAAGATGAAAGGAAAGGATAACTCAGGTGGACCAAAGGAAAGGTCAAGAAAGGCAGATCAGGGGACACTGGCCTTTGTTGTTATAAACAGCCTTGGAAGAACACAAGGGAATCTCAAAGGAGAGAAAGTGGTGCAGCAAGTTTGAAATATCTGCTGAAGACCTTATCTCCTCCAGGCATTTTCTGTGCTCAGTTGCTTCCCTCATATTAAGCCAGCCAAACACCACTCTGCTCTTCATTGCTAATTAACTTTCTATATAACAAACCTTCCCAAGATATTCTAATAACTCCTTGGTTGACAGAGATGATATAAAAATTTTCTTTGTGTTTTTCAGTACCAACGATTCTATCCTGAAGAAGTACTCAAAAACGCTTTCTTGGGAGAACATTTCTTGGGGAATTATAGCATCTCCAGTTTGCTGAATACTGCCACATGCCAGTGGTTCCCTGAGTAGGTTACAAATATCACT
Source organism: Bos taurus (assembly GCF_002263795.3). Classification (NCBI taxonomy): domain Eukaryota; kingdom Metazoa; phylum Chordata; class Mammalia; order Artiodactyla; family Bovidae; genus Bos; species Bos taurus. Next base: position 10,866,656 of record NC_037355.1, on the reverse strand, counting down.
CTATATAATCCTCCCTGTAAACCTGTGAAGTTAGTATTGATTTTCATGTCCTCACTGTAAACATGAGAAAATGAAGGCTTACTGGGGTTAAGAGGTTTGTCCAGTGATAAAGTATTAGAAATTGGTAGAATAAGATTCAACTCCCTACAACTGATGATAGAACCAGGTCATTTTCCAAGCTTTAATATGGATGCACCAACCCATGTTCCACCAGCTCTTAAACAGCTCAAGCCCAGATCAACTCAACTCCCAACTTTGTGGTTCCAGATTCTGTTTCATCTCTCACTTTAGCTCTCTTTGAGCAATCTGGGCATTTTTTAAAGTAGAGAAATGAGTGGAAGAAAAAAAAAAAAAAAGCTCACTAACTCTTGATTGAGGGCTTTTTGGTAAGAGACTCAGAACTTAATTTTTCATTATGTCACTGCTCTGAGCCCAGCAAAGGGGCTGAGGGCAGTGGGAAGCATGCAGGAAAAACTGTGCTTCCATTGGCATCTCCACAAAAATAAATGAAACTTTCACCTTGGAAAAAATCATTAAAAAGCACAGAAGATGCTGATACTATTCTTATCTCCCTATTTCATTCTCCTAGCAAGTTCCTCCAAAATTTAAAAAGGAAAAACTGCTTATGAAGGTTTTTTTTTTTTTTAATAAGGAAGTTATATTTAATCTATGTGGGCTTACTTTTTAGTGAAAACACACTTAAGTCTCCTACTCAATCACCTTCTCACTGCTTAAAAACAATTAACTTTGTTATGTCAGTTTTAATGTAAAATAATTTGCTCTAGAATGATTTTGTTTCTTGAAAATTAGTTAGAAAATCAGGTGTCATGAGCCCACCTGCATGTCTTCTGTCAAGTATACTTCAATAAAGTGAAAACTTCAAGGATTTTTGGTGAACAAAGTTTGCCAAAATTAAAATTGACATTGTGACCTTAATAACCACCTGTGCAAATAATTCACAAAGAAAAACAATGCCAGTATCAAATGTTTCCTCTACTTCTGGCACACTCTCCTATCAAATATTTTAATCTTGAAAGAGCTAAGATTTCAATATTACCTTTCCTATTCTGTCTTCCATATCTATAATTCTTTTCATCCTTTCATGTCCTCTCATGTACATTTTTTAGAAACTGAACTATAGCTGATTTATAATATTAGTTTCAAGTATATAGTACAGTGATTCAGATGTATATATATGTGCATATACATATTCAGATATATATTTATATATGATTCAGATTCTTTTCCTTTATAGGTTATTACAAAATACTGAGTATAGTTGCCTGTGCTATACAGTAGGTCCTTGGTGGTTATCTATTTTACATAGAAATATATGTTAATACTAACCTCCTAATTTATTTCTCCCCTGGTTGTTTTACATTTATCAAGTTAATTTTTGTGACTGGTATAAGGTAAGGATCCAATTTTATTATGGTGTGTGTGGCTACCAACTTGTCTCAGCACCATTTATTGAAGAGATTATCTTTTCCCAATTAAGTATTCTTGGCTCCTTTACCAAATATCAGTTGAACATAGATGTGTGGATTTATGAGTGGGGTCTTGCATCTGTTTCTTTGATCTATGTGTCTGTTTTCATGCCAGCAACATGCTGTTTTGACTGCTATAGATTTTTACAGTGTTAAATCAGGAAATGCGATACCTCTTTGTTCTTTCTCGAGATTGCTCTGGTAATTTGGAGTCTTTTTTGGTTCCAAGTGCTTCTCAGGTGGCTCAGCAGTAAAGAGTCCATCTGCAAGGCAGGAGGCACAGGAGACGTGGGTTCAATCCCTGGGTTGGGTAGATCCTCTGAAGAAGGGCATGGAAATCCACTCCATGATTCTTGCCTGGAGAATACCATACACAGAGGAGCCTGGCAGGCTATAGTCCATGGGGTCACAAAGATGACATAACTGAAGTGGCTTAGCACACATGCACAAAAATAGTTCAAGGTCGAAAAACTCTGGGCTATCAGTAATGGAACACCATAATCTCAGCTTCCCAAGATAGATCGTCACTTGCTGCCTTATCTCTCATCGTTCCTTTCCCAAGCATCCCATGCTTCTTTAAAAATAAACTGTTTCCTGACTCAATGTGTCTCTTATGATTTTCCTTCTGCTTGCATGCCATCTGTAGCATTTCAGATTTCCTTCAAAGCCTGTCTAATAATCCACCAGTTCCTTTCTTCCTTACCCAATTCCTCTCAATCAGTAGGGAAGGAAGGCAATTAACTTGTAACTGAAAAAGTGAATGTTTGGTCAACAAATATTTGCTAAGTCATGCAGAGACAATGGAACACTCTGAGCTTCTCTCACCACACACAGCCCACATTCTTTGTACGTATCTCTGGAAATATATATGGTAGGCCCTCTTTCTAAATTCTTCTGAGGCAGTTAGGGGGAAAGGCAGAGTTTCTTCCTGAGGGTTTTGGGTCTTGATTCTTTTCAGCTTGAAAAAATCTGCTTTCCAAAGAGACAGTTTGGAGTGGCAAATTTTGCTCCATTATCAGTGCCATTAATTACATTCATAATCCTATGTATCCATTACCACTGTCTATGTCCAAAACTTTTTCATTATTCTCAACACACATAAACTTAGTATTCATTAAATAATAATTAGTTTTTCTTTCCTTACAGACTTTGATAATCTTATTCTGCTCTCTGTTTCTATGAATTTTCCTATTCTGCAGGCCTTGTGTAAGTGAAATTATTTAACATTTGTCAGTTTATGTCTGGCTTATTTCACTTGTTTAGTTGCTAGGTTGTGTATGACTCTTTTTTGACCCCATGGGCTCTAGCCTGCCAGGCTTCTCTGTTCAGGGGATTTCCCAGACAAGAATGCTGGAGAGGGTTGCCATTTCCTTCTCCAGGGGATCTTCCCAGCCCAGGGATCGAACCTACGTCCCCTGCATTGGCAGGCAGATTCTTTACCACTGACTCACCAGGGAAGTTCTTATTTCACTTAGTGTAATGTTTTCAGGGTTCATCTGTAGTGTAGCCTATGTCAAAGTTTTTTCCTTTTTATAACTTAATAGTAGTATATTGCATGTATATGCTACAATTTGTTTATCCATTCATCTGTTGATGAACACACAGGGCCCACATTTGGCTATTGTGAACATTACCGCAGTGAACATGATTGTACAGATATCTGTTCTAGTTTGTGTTTCAATTATTTTGGATATATACCTATATTGATGAAAAATTAATCAATAAACCTAAGAAAGAAATGGAAACTTTTATTTGAGCCCAATTTGAGGATTATAATCCAGGAAATGCCTCTCAGGACGCTATGAGAACTGTTCTACCCTTTAGGAGTCAAGGCACAGTTACGTGAGTCTTTTGAGTAGGGGAGTTGTACATTGAATGATTTGTTATTGACAGCTTACATAATCCAGATCTAAGCCCTGAGTGACCCCTTACAAAATCAAGAAGGAATGCTATGTCATTTTTTTTTTTTTTTAATTTTTAAAATGTTTGACTGTGCTGGGTCTTCATTGCTGAATGCGGGCTTTCTCTAGTAGTGAGCATCCGGGGCTGCTCTTCAGTTGCAGAGTGTAGGCTTCTCATTGGGGTTGCTTCTCATATTGTAGATCATGGGCTCTAGGGCATGCGGGCTTCAGTAGTTATGCATGGGCTCAATTGCCCTGTGGCACGTGGGATACTCCTGGTGCAGGGATTGAATCCGTGCCCCTTGTATTGGCAGGCAGATTCAGGAATGTTATTTTTAAGGAGCTATCTTACTGATTCTAGGAAAACGTCGGTCTTTATGATTGATCAGGTGTCTCTGCAGTGGGAGGTTTGGTCCGCACATAATGCAGACACACAATGCAGTTGGGGAGAAAAGAGGCCAGAGGGCAGAGAAGATTTTTTTGCCTAAATTTTTCTTCTCTTGTTATAAAATATGAATTTTATTTCACACCTAGGAGTATAAGAGTATATTCTGAGTCAATATGGTAGTTTGATGTCTAACTTTTAAAGAAAATGCCAAACGGTTTTCCATAGTGGCTATACCATTTTACAAGTGAAAACAAAAATTTTAAACATTTTTTCTAATTAATCCATGCATTTCAAACTAAAAGTTTGCTTTCTTGTACTGATTGTTTACAACATTCCTAGAATCATGAAAATATGCTATTTGATTTAACCTCCTGTTCTCAAAGAGGATGGGTAACAAATATGTCTTTTAAAGTGTTAATATGCTGATAGTTTATTTTATTGGCAATAACATGGAGATAACTACAGGAATCCCAAATTAGCTAAAGTAACTACATAAAATGCATATTTAGTAAACTATATGATGTATGGATAATGAATACATCAGTTCAGTTCAGTTCAGTCACTCAGTCGTGTCTGACTCTTTGCGACCCCATGAATCGCAGCACTCCAGGCCTCCCTGTCCATCACCAATTCCCGGAGTTCGCTCAGACTCGCATCCAACTCTCCAGCCATCTCATCCTCTGTCGTCCCCTTCTCCTCCTGCCCCCAATCCTTCCCAGCATCAGAGTCTTTTCCAGTGAGTCAACTCTTCACACAAGGTGGCCAAAGTACTGGAGTTTCAGCTTTAGCATCATTCCTTCCAAAAAAATCCCAGGGCTGATCTTCAGAATGGACTGGTTGGATCTTCTTACGGTCCAAGGGACTCTCAAGAGTCTTCTCCAACACCACGGTTCAAAAGCATCAATTCTTTGGCACTCAGCCTTCTTCACAGTCCAACTCTCACATCCATGCATGACCACAGGAAAAATCATAGCCTTGACCAGACGGACCTTTGTTGGCAAAGTAATGTCTCTGCTTTTCAATATGCTATCTAGGTTGGTCATAACTTTGCTTCCAAGGAGTAAGCGTCTTTTAATTTCATGGCTGCAATCACCATCTGCAGTGATTTTGGAGCCCCCAAAAATAAAGTCTGACACTGTTTCCACTGTTTCCCCATCTATTTCCCATGAAGTGATGGGACCGGATGCCATGATCTTCGTTTTCTGAATGTTGAGTGTGAAGCCAACTTTTTCACTCTCCACTTTCACTTTGGCATAAACATTTCCAATGACTCAAAACAAATAAGCAATCTGAATATTGGATGTGTCTTCAAAGAGATACTGTTGAAAGCCACAAGACTCCATTTAACTTTTGCTATATCAGTTCAGTTCAGTCGCTCAGTTGTGTCCAACTCTTTGTGACCCCATGAATCGCAGCACGCCAGGCCTCCCTGTCCATCACTAACTCCCGGAGTCTACGCAAACCCATGTCCATCAAGTTGGTGATGCCATCCAGCCATCTCATCCTCTGTCAACCCCTTCTCCTCCTGCCCTCAATCCCTCTCAGCATCAGGGTCTTTTCCAATGAGTCAACTCTTCTCATGAGGTGGCCAAAAGTATTGGAGTTTCAGCTTCAACATCAGTCCCTCCAATGAACACCCAGGACTGATCTCCTTTAGAATAGACTGGTTGGATCTCCTTGCAGTCCAAGGGACTCTCAACAGTCTTCTCCAACACCACAGTTCAGAAGCATCAATTCTTTGTTGCTCAGCTTTCTTCACCATCCAACTCTCAAACCCATAAATGACCACTGGGAAAACCATAGCCTTGACTAGACAGACTTTTGTTGGCAAAGTAATGTCTGCTTTTAAATATGCTATCTAGGTTGGTCACAACATTCCTTCCAATGAATAAGCATCTTTTAATGTCATGGCTACAATCACCATCTGCAGTGATTTTGTTATATATAGGTTAGCAAATTTTAATAAACTGAGAAATGCACAGTGTTAAACATTCTGTAATTTTCTTCCAATTAGGTCAGTTTATATCTTTTCTTATGCAAAATGAGTCATTATGTTCATTCTGATATAATAGAGCATAGGAAGACATTCAGTCTAATTAATTGTTGGTCTAATTAATTTTAGTTGCATTGTCATAGTTAAATAAGAAGTCAGAATATTTTAATTAAATGATAGTATCATGGGCCTTTTTACTGCTGCACTTTCTGACTTTAAAATATTGTAACATATTATTAAATGTAATTTTTTAAAATTAAAACATTAGTATCTTGACTCTCCAAGAATAAATATTAAAATACTAGAAATGTACTGTCTAGGTCAACAGTCCTTTGCCACTGTCCTATGCCATTGAGGTATAACAAATTTATCTTTTATATTATCTTCAGAGGTCAGTGTGAGCAAATTACTTACATATGCTTAAGAAGTTTGAATATTTTGAATTCAGAATGTCACAAGGACTAATTTACTGTGAAGTCTCCTCCTTCAATAAGAAAGCACTTACACTGCTTAAAAAACATTTCCAACTGCTTAACCATCTCTAAAGACTGTAGATGGTTGTGCACTCAATCACTTACAGCTATAGCCACTGGTGACTTTTGCTTCCAGGCTTGAACTTGCCCTGGTACTAAGCCAATCTTGGTCAGGAAGGAGGCTGCTTCAGTAATCCTGGGCCCACCAACTAGAAGAGTCTGAATTAGTCTGCTATCAGCCTGGTATCTGAATCACTAAGGATGAGCCCTGGGTTTCCATGTACTGTCAAGGGGTTCCATGATTCCCTACTCCTGACAAACTAGATCCAGCAACTAATTGAATTTCTCCAAAAGCACTTCTGTGTTCCATAAGGAGCTGACACTTTGCCCAGCTTCCTAGTTGAAACCCTGTTTTGTTTGTGGTTGAAAAAAAAATGAAAAGGTGGATAAACTGTTATAAGTAGTATATGTAATTGTTTCAACCACATGGATTTAGTTCTTCTCAACTGACCCTTTTCTTGACTTTATAAATTTCAAAATGAAAGTAATACTTTCACATAAAGCCAAGGAGAAAGGCCTTAGCTGACAATTATTGTATCCTGACTGTCACTGAACCCAACTTGTACTGTTCACCACACAACAGGCCAATAAGTTGAACGACATCAGGCTTCTTTTATACTAGAAGTAGAGGGCTGTGGCTGGTTGTAACAAACTTCTTGGTGCTAGAATCCTTTGTTCTTGCACCTGTCCATGTAGGTCTGGTCACAATGTTTCTATAAATCTCCAACAAGACAAATATTATTCTCTGTTCTGCAACTTTTTATCTTTATATGAATGGAAAAGTGTTATACTTTTAAAGCTTAGAACCTTGAGAAGAGGGTATCCTGTATATTTCGGGCTATAAGACAACAGTTTTTATAAAAGGTGCAGAGCCAGCATAACCAGGCACAGAAAACAGAGTATGAGGGTTAGAGCTAAAAGAATAGATTAAGTATGGAGTCAGGATTTTTTCTTCTCTGTGACATTGCCCGTAAGTGTATCTCTTCAGAACAATGTGCAAAAGGGAGACCAATTATTTATGCCACTCTCTTCTATCCAGTCTTATCCAATGAGCAGCCTTATCCTCATTTTGCACCTTACGCTTTAGCATTCTCTGTGCTTCTCTTCCCACTGTGTTCCTGATACTGCTTTGATTTCACCCCCAAGGCTATCTTGCCTTCTTACTTCTGATTTAGTTTGGCCAATGGGGTGTATCTGCAAGAAACTTGGGGTAGGAGACAGAATTCTGGATACTTCTCCCCTCAGAAATTTCCATGTTCTAGCATCATGTTTCTGGAGGTAGCTATATCCAAACAAACAATGTGCTTACTAGAACAGCACTTCTTCATGTTTCCATCTTTTACCTCCTAAGGACCTAAGAATTAAAAGGGTTCCCAGTTTTCACAGTCACTAATTCCTGGATGCCCTAGCATCCTTTGTTGATTTCCCAATCTCTGAACATGACTTTGTAAATCATTCCTTTATTAATTTGTCTTCAGAATCTAATCTCCTGTGCCCTGTGCTTCCTGTCAGAACTCTGGTTAATCTCCCAAAAGATCTTCCTTGAAGGGAAGAACTCGGACTTGAAATTCAAGTTAGATCTCTAAGGTCTATTATCTGTATCCAGGACACTTAGGATAGAAAACAAAAGGAACTGGTGGGAAAGTTTCAAATGTAATATTGAGACAACATTCAATGCAAAGGCATCAGACTGTGGTGGAGAGCACATAGAATACTTATTTCCACACTGTGCAAAGCCCAACCAACTGACATGGAGAAAAAAAACCAGCACATTCACTTAATATATTTCACCTCCCTTCAATCCCTGTATGTCATGCTCTGAATTTGTTAGCTCTGACAGGTCTCAAATGTACAACTGTGCCAACCTCACTTGTCAGCATTTTTGAACTACCTGTAATCATAACCCTTTCAAAAGCCCTTTTAATAAGAAACTCACAACCATTCACTGTGTTTAAAAATTTGCTATTAATCCTGGCTAAAGTAGGTCTTGCATTGTAACATTAAATTTTACACCCCCTCATGACTTTATAATTTTAAACACTTGACAGATATTTAATGAGGATTTTGCCTCCCTCTCCCTGTAAAGCTCTTCTCAGTAATATGTGGTTATCTTATTCACCAGGTGTCTGCCCACGCAATAAAAAGGAATACAAATGATTTTTCATTATGCTAGTAATTTGAATCATAATTCTGTTTCCCTTCCATTTACAGAGCAGCATGGTGAAACAAAATCAGTGTCCTCTAGACAAAATATCATTACAATTGGAACTTAAAACATACTCTCATTTTTGCTATGTTAATAAATTGCTTTATGGTTACCATTGCCTGATTCTTTTAAAGGAATTATTAAGTGATGGGAACTAGTTTTGGTGATGTCATCAATATCTTACCTGTCACTGATACAGTATTGTATAAACACTGTGCAAAGATCAATAAGGACCAAAAAGTGCACGTGCATTTACAAGGAACATTCCGCAAGAAGGGATATGTGTATGTGTGTAACTGGCACAGGATATTTCACTGCAAATACTGTTGAGATCCTAGTGCAACTCACTTCAGTCAGTTCAGAGGGTAGTGAATTTTTTTTAAAAATAAAGAAAGCCTTCTAAGCTGAATCAGACTGTGGACCTAAATGGAAAGATGTAAAGACAGCTTTATGTTCCTCGGGGAGTCTTTCCAGCTCTCATCCTCCCGACCCTGAATTGTTAGTCTGATGACTATACAGCATTGCACTAGCCCAGCCTCTCATAAACTGGAGTCAGAATCATGGGGGGACCCTTTACAAAGGAATGGGAATTTTATTCTAAGTGGATGGAGGGCTGTATCTTTAACCATTTCATTCCCTTTGGTTGTTCTATGTTTCTCCCAATATATGCAACTGAAGCAATACTCTGCCTATGCCAGTCTGCAGTCACTTCCATGAAAGAATCCATGAAATCTTATGTGATTATGGCACAGAGTCTGGTTCATCAAAGACCACATAGGTCATCAAATTTCTTATCATCTTGAATGTTACCAAGATGAATTTGATAAACATTAATTTCAGATCAAATGAACTAGGTATTTCACTTAACAGTACTTTCTTAATACACTCGCATGAATAATGTCTATTAAGTCTTTGATGTACTGAAAACATCTAAAATAATGAGGATCCTTGAGTGGCTAATTAACATAGACTCGAATTATACACAACTCCTTTTCTTAGTAGATATGGTTTCTTGGTATTCCTAGATGATTTAGAGTCTGAAAAAGACCTGTTTGATCAAAACATACTTTAAAATGTGACTAATCATGGGCAATTTGCCAAGCCACAGGGAACAGCCTGACAACCCTCTGTGTATCTCATCTGAACCCACTGCTCCTCTAACATAGTGCTCAGAGAGCAAGAGGGAGCTATCCCTGGTGCTGTCCTGTTCTGACCCTCCTGGACATAGAATTTTCCACAGTGAACACAACCACTGTCATGATTTGGGGCTGTCAGTTAATCTAAGGTGCACGTTTCAGTATTATGTTTTTCCTATCAAGTTTCTTTCATCCAAGAGAAAGAGCAGACACCTCTTAAATAAATTAACTGAAGCATCAGAAATACAAAAATAATAACAGGAAAGTCATTCTGATTTTAGAAGAAAGTATAAAACCATTGTACCTTCATCAGAGTTTCCCTAACTTAGTTTAACCATCAAGCTTCTGTATGACTACTGATATTCCTTAATATCTAACATTCTAGGATATACTCTTCTCTGTCTTTAAGTAATGGGCTTCCCAGGTGGTTCAGTAGTAAAGAATCTGCCTACCCATGCAGGAGGTATAGGTTCAATCCCTGGGTTGGGAATATCCTCTGGAGAAGGAAATGGCCATCCTTTCCAGTTTTCTGGCTGGAAAATCCCACGGACAGAGGAGCTTGGTGGGTTACAGTCCGTGAGGTCCCAAAGAGTCAAATACAGAGTCTGACATGACTGAGTATGCATAGAAATGCAACTACAGTTCATGCTTGCCTTGTCCTTTCTGCTCGAATTTTACTCCTGTATCGCCTCTGATTTACTCATATGATTTTCCACTAGACTAGGTGTTCCCTCAGGAAAAGGACCGTGTCTTTTTTTTTTTTTTTTTTGGCTGTGTTGGGTCTTCGTTGCTGCACACAGGCTTTTTCTAGTTGCAATGAGCTGGTACTACCCTTCGTTTCGGTGTGCAGGTTTCTCACTGTGGTGGTTTCTCTTGCAAAGCACAGGCTCTAGGTACAGGGGCTTCAGTAGTCATAGCTCACGAGCTCAGTAGTTACAGCTCACAGGCTCTAGAGTACAGGCTCCTGTGGTTGTGGTGCATGGGCTTTAGTTGCCCGCAGCATGTGGAATCCTCCTGGACTAGGGATTGAACCTGTGTCCCCTGCCTTGGCAGGCAGATTCTCATCCACTGTACCACCAGGGAAGTCTAACAGGACTGTGTCTTATCATTAGTGACTTTAAATAATAAAATGATGGATAAGATGGAATCTCAAGTAGTTGTCTTAGAAAAATATATTTAAACAAATTAAAAATGACATTTTTATTTCAAAAGAGAGTCCGGGTTGCAGCCTCCTCTGCCTGATTAAAATCTGGAGTCAAGTTAAAACAGGGGTGCTTTTTATGCAACCTCCCCTCCAGATGCTGCCCAGTAATAGAAACGAACACTACACGATTAATGCAAAGAAACTTGGAAAGTCACGTAATTTAACAAATCAGAAAAGCGGCAGAGAATTATGATGTGATTGGTCAGGTCCACAATGGCCCTTCTCACTGAGTCAGGTAGGGACAGGTTACAGGCAAGTAATAGTATATGGTGAGCTGGGGAAGGAGGGTAGGGCAGTGATAATATACTAGCTCCTCTCCTACAGCAGCAACCCTTGAACTTGCTCCTCCTAGTTTATTTCTTTGTTTGTCATGGAGCATAACTCTCTGACTTACCAAGAGTATGATTATTTGCTACAAATTTTAAAATATAGAACGACATGAGTTACACATTATTTTTGTCTACCTGCCTGCCTCTGGTTTGTTCAGATAGCTGTTAAGGGTTACTGGTTTGGAAAACCAATTGTTTCTCACTTGAATGTGCATCAGACTCAATAAGCTTGTTAAAACACAAGTGGGCCTTAAAACCAGAGTTTCTGACTCAGGAGGTCTGATTTGGGACCTGACAAGTCATTTCTAACCAGGTTCTGGGTAATGCTAATTCCATGGATGTGTGAACTACGCTTTGAGAACCACTTGTCTAAACCTCTCAGTATAATCTATTGCCATTGGTTGAGTTAGTCATGGATTTATGGAATAACTCTGATGGAGTCACTCATTAACTATTGATTGTGTGCATATTATGTATCAGACATTGCCCTGTGCACTGTGCCCATCAGTCAGTGAAGTAAAGATCCTTGTTCTGTGGATCCTATATTATGATAAGAGAAACAGATAATGAATAATAAACATAAGAAATAATATTTTAAAATAATGGAAAAAAGAAAAAGTAGAACCAGGTACTTTTACTTGGCTTAAGGATAATGGAGAAGCAGGTGGTGCAGTTTGTGGAATTGAATGTGGTGGTAAGTATCCATCATACTGAGAGACTGAGACAGCTTGAAGGAGAGGAGGAAATTTGACAAGAGGTTATCTGGGGAGGAGCATGCCAGGCAGAGGGAATGGTTAAGAGCAAAGGCCCTGCAATGGACTGAATGTTTGTGTGCCCCCAAAATCCATATGTTGAAGCTCTCCCTCCCAATGTGATGGTCTTTGGAAGAAGAGCTTTTGGAAGGTCACTGGGCTTAGATGAAGTCAGGAGAGTGAAGCCCCCATGATGGGATTAATATCCTTATACTAAGAAGGTGAAGAGATTGGAACACTATCTCTCTCACCATGTGAAGACTCACCAAGAAGGTGATTGCCTATTGGTCAGGAAGAGAGCCTTCACCAGGGCTCAACCATACTGACACCTTGATCTTGGAATTTTCAGCCTCCAGAATTGGGAAAGTAAATGTTTGTTGTTTAAGCCACGCAGTTTATGATAACTTGTTATAACAGCCTGAAAAGACCAGGATAAACCCTTAGGCTGGAGTATGCCTGGTACGTAAGAGGAACAACAAAGAGGGGGTGTGGTAGAATAAAGGCAAGGAGCATACAATGCTAGGGCTCTTAACAGTCTGCAGGACTGATAGATTGATCAGCAAAGTGAGTGTAAGTGTGCCCACTGTATGCTTAGGGCTTCCTAGGTGGTGCACTGGTAAAGACTCTGCCTGCCCATGCAGGAGACATAAGAGATGCAGGTTCGATCCTTGGGTCTAGAAGATCCCCTGGAGAAGGAAACGGCAACCCACTCCAGTATTCTTGCCTGGAGAATCCCATGGACAGAGGAGCCTGGTGGGCTACGGTTGATGGGGCCGCAAAGAGTCAAACACAACTGAGCAACTAAACACACACAATATATACTAACCTTCCCATCAGATGTAGACAGCTATATTTATGAGGCTCTATGAACCAAATGCAGGATTCCTACATAGCAGCTGTTGAGGAGCAGCGGCTGGGAGGCCTAAATACACATAATGATTCTGCCATTAATTACACAGCTGATATTAGGAAAATTACTTCAGCTCTCTGGAATCCACTTTGCTCAATTATAAAATGAAAGAGTTGGACCGCATCATCTTACAAGTTCCCTCTAGTTCCAACATGCTCATTCACCCCTAACAATTCTGTTAGGGCTGTAATATAGTTATTATAGCAGTGAAATTACAAATATACTGTTAAAGAGGACTTCCCTGGTGGTCTAGTGGCTAAGACTCCATCTTCCAATCCTGGGGACCCAGGTTTGATTCTTGGTCAGGGAACTAGATCCTACATGATGCAACTAAAGATCCTGCAAGCCACAACTTAAAAAAAATTGTTTTTCAATTCCTGCATGATGCAATGATGATCAAAGATTTTGCATGTTGCAACTAAGACCCAGCACAGCCAATTAAATAAATAAAAATAAATATTGGAAAAAAAATAGCACCTAACCATTAAAAACAAAAGTATATATAAAAAGAGTATACCATTACAGTTCCACAGAATCAACTGCACATGCTCTGGCCTGACTGTGTCTGTCAAGGATGGGAAAGGCATTGATGCATCACAAGTCTGAGAGATATAGTCACATTGTCAAGAAGACTTCAGGTCAAATTTAAAAGCGAAGTCAGAAATAAGCAAAGGCATCCCAGAGAATATTGTCAATGGTAACAAAATCACAAATTGTGCTGAAAGGTGACAATGAATATTGATTCTGAGTTAGATTTTCAAGTCCCAACTGCACCTATAGATCTTAGTCAATACCACAGTATTTTAAATAGGTTATACAAAGAATTCCCCAGCTGTTAACTCTCAATTCCATACACAATGTATATATGTTTATGCCCATTATTAGTCACCTTTTTCTGAGCCACATAACAAGTTATAGTTGGGATGCCCCATTACCCTTACTGTACAACCCTTCAAGTTAGGAAATCATAATTGATGTGACATAATCTTCTAATCCTTACATAGCATTCAAATTTCACTAACTATGCCAGTCAAATCTCCTATTTTCTTAGTTCAGAATTCCACTCAGGAGTACTTATTTCATTAAATTGTTATTCTGTTTTCTCCTAAGTGGAAGACTTCCTCTTTTGTCTGTGTTCTTGAGCCTCATAGCTTTAAAAAATGTAGATCAATGGACTTCCCTGATGGTCCAGTGGCTAAGGCTCTGAGCTGCCAGGGTAAGAGGCACAAGTTCGATTCCTGGTCAGAACACTAGATCCCATATGACATATGGCGTGGTCAAGTAAAAAAATAATACATAAGGCAGTTCTATTTCCAGTTTTTTAAGGAATCTCCACACTGTTCTCCATAGTGGCTGTACTAGTTTGCATCCCCACCAACAGTGTAAGAGGGTTCCTTTTTCTCCACACCCTCTCCAGCATTTATTGCTTGTAGACTTTTGGATCACAGCCATTCTGACTGGCGTGAGATGGTACCTCATAGTGGTTTTGATTTGCATTTCTCTGATAATGAGTGATGTTGAGCATCTTTTCATGTGTTTGTTAGCCATCTGTATGTCTTCTTTGGAGAAATGTCTATTTAGTTCTTTGGCACATTTTTTGATTGGGTCATTTATTTTTCTGGAGTTGAGCTGTAGGAGTTGCTTGTATATTTTTGAGATTAGTTGTTTGTCCATTGCTTCATTTGTTATTATTTTCTCCCATTCTGAAGGCTGCCTTTTCACCTTGCTAATAGTTTCCTTTGTTGAAATAGAACGGCCTTATGATCCAGCAATCCCACTGCTGGGCATACACACTGAGGAAACCAGAAGGGAAAGAGACACGTGTACCCCAATGTTCATTGCAGCACTGTTTATAATAGCCAGGACATGGAAGCAACCTAGATGCCCATCAGCAGATGAATGGATAAGAAATCTGTGGTACATATACACAATGGAGTATTACTCAGCCATTAAAAAGAATACATTTGAATCAGTTCTAATGAGATGGATGGAACTGGAACCTATTATACAGAGTGAAGTAAGCCAGAAAGAAAAACACCAATACAGTATACTAACGCATATATATGGAATTTAGAAAGATGGTAACAATAACCCTGTGTACGAGACTGCAAAAGAGACACCGATGTATAGATCAGTCTTATGGACTCTGTGGGAGAGGGAGAGGGTGGGGAGATTTGGGAGAATAGCATTGAAACATGTATATCATCATGTATGAAACGAGTTGCCAGTCCAGGTTCGATGCACGGTACTGGATGCTTGGGGCTGATGCACTGGGACGACCCAGAGGGAGGGTAGGGGAGGGAGGAGGGAGGAGGGTTCAAGATAGGGAATGCGGGTATACCTGCGGCGGATTCATTTCGATATTTGGCAAAACTAATACAATATTGTAAAGTTTAAAAATAAAATAAAATTTAAAAAAATACATAAAAACAACAAACAAAATAAAAAATGTTGGTCTTAAATATTGTCGAATGACCCTGAATTGGGGTCCACCTGAGGTTTCCTCATTACTGGATTCAAGATGTGCTTTCACGGTAGAGAAACTACAGAAATCATGCACTTTTCTCTGTCCTTCACATGAGGGGCCCACAGTGGGGATGTTAACCTTTAACACCTGGTCATATTCTTTTAACCAGGTTTCCCCACATAATCACCTTCCTCCCCTACCTTTTGTAACTGATATATTCAATTTATGGAGACATAATCCAGGATTATATTAATATCCTAGTTCCCATCAAATCACCACCCATCAGCTCGGTTTCCATTGAACAATTCTCTTCTGAATCAATTACCACAATAATAGTAGGCCTGTAGTGTCTTTGTAGTCTTATTGTTTTTTCTACATTTATTATTAGCATTCTACTATACAGAAAAGTTTTTCATTTTTCCCAATTATTTTATGATTTATTCATTTTAATTCATTTAGTTATATCAGTATAGATATCAGTTCAGTTCAGTCGCTCAGTCGTGTCCAACTCTTTGTGACCCTATGGACTGCAGCACGCCAGGCTTCCCTATCACCAACTCGCAGAGCTTGCTCAAACTTATGTCCATTGAGTCGGTGATGCCATCCAACCATCTCATCCTCTGTCGTCCCCTTCTCCTACTGCTTCAATTTTTCCCAGCATCAGGGTCTTTTCCAATGAATCAGACATATCTATAGAGTAGACATATACACTTGTATATTCATGTAATAGACATATAAGTATAGACATATTTATATTTTTATTCAGTGGGGTATATTCCTTTCTTACCATTATCTATTTTGAGGCTCCAATTTCCCTAAATTTGGCCAGTGAGAACCCTGAAAGTGATATTGTGGCACTTTCCTATCATTCTTTGAACATTTTTTTACTTTCTGTCACAGCAAGATGTTCTAAGAAAAGTTGGAATTTAAATGCCCTAGCCCAGAATCAACAGTTTTTCCAATCTTGGTTCTTTCAGTGTAGGTTTTGTATTTGGAAACCAAAGACTAGGTGTTTATTATGCTCATTGCTACCCAAGTTTCAATGCTCCTAGGCCTTCTTGGTGGACACAGCCAGACAGCCAGACAGTATATACATATACATATACATACACACACACACACACACATATACATGCACATGCATACATACATATACAACCACACACACACACACACACACACACACACACACATATCTCTAACTAATTCAGTATCTCTTGACAAAGATCTAGTTCTGTATATAGATTTTTTTTTTTCTTGTTAGATAAATTGATTATAAAATTTATTTTTTTAAATTTTATTTTATTTAACTTTACAATATTGTATTGGTTTTGCCATTTATCAAAACGAATCTACTACAGGTATACATGTGTTCCCCATCCTGAACCCTCCTCCTTTAAGCCATGAGTTCACAGTGATATGTATGTCCAATTTTAATCCATCACCTCATGATTCTTTTTAGCCTTAATTTACCTTTAACTGTGGTAAACTTAGCTCTCATCATTCTTAACATATTGGCTTATGTGATCACTATGAACCTGCTTGATCCGAGCAGATTTCCTATGCAGATGACATGCAGATGATAATACTCTAATGGTAGAAAGTGAAGAGGAACTAAAGAGCCTCTTGGTGAAAAAGAGGGTGAAAGAGGAGAGTGAAAAAGCTGGTTTAAAACTCAACATCCAAAAAACTAAGCTCATAGCATCTGGTCCCATCACTTCATGGCAAATAGACGGGGGAAAAGTAGAAACAGTGACAGATTTTATTTTCTTGGGCTCCAAAATCACTGTGGATGGTGACTGCAGCCATGAAATTAAAAGACACTTACTCTTTGGAAGAAAAGCTATGACAAACCTAGAAAGCATATTAAAAAACAGAAACATAACTTTTCCATATAGACAAAGTTATGGTTTTTCCAGTAGTCATGTAAGGATGAGAGCTGGGCCACAAAGAAGGTTGAGCGCTGAAGAACTGATGCTTTTGAATTGTGGTGCTGGAGAAGAGTCTTGAGAGTCCCTTGGACAGCAAGTAGATCAAACCAGTCAATCCTAAAGAAAATCAACTCGAACTATTCATTGAAAGGACTGATGCTGAAGCTTCAATATTTTGGCCACCTGATGTGAAGAGCCAACGAAAAGACCCTGATGCTGGGAAAGGTTGAGGGCAGGAGGAGAAGGGGTTGACAGAGAATCAGATAGTTGGACGGCATCACTGACTCAATGGATATGAGTCTGAGCAAACTCCAGGAGATAGCAAAGGACAGGGAAGCCAGTGCTGATGTCCATGGCGTTGCATAGAGTTGGACATGACTTAGGCACTGAACATCAACAACAAACCAGATTCCCTACTTACCTTACTTACCTCAGTAGTACATGAGACAGCTATCAGCTCTGAGGCTAATCTAGATTACCTCTCCTGTTAGTCTAGGTCACCTCCATTATAACCTCTCTACTCCCACTGACCTTACCCCTCCCCCTTTTTAGTCACCCACATTTACCACCATATTTCTACTGAGCTCACACTATTTATTTTCCTTTCTCAACAATAGCCCAGTTTAGGGAGGTCCAGTGGTTAAGACTCCATGCTTCCAATGCAGGGAGCACACGTTCTATCCCTGGTTAGGGCACTAAGATCCCTTATGCTGCTTGGGCCAGAAAAAAAAAAAATAGCCCAGTTTAGACTCACTTTCCTGTGTGACCATAGATCTTCCATTAGCAAGAAACTCTCTCACTTTTATCTTCATGAAATAATTTGCTATTGTACACTCAGTTTTTCTCTTGTTTTCCATCTTCAGAGCAGTGGTTTGGATAAGAATAAATAAAACCAGGCCCTAAGCTTGTGAAGATCTGTAATTTAATAGAGCCAGATGCAACCCCTGAAGGATCTGCATAATGTATGGATTTTTACAATTTCTTTGAATCTGTAATCCAATTCATTATGTCAGTTTCCTGTAGTTACTCAGGCTCTGTCAATATCTAAAAAAGCATTTTGACTGAATATCAATATGTTTCAACCCAAGGTAGAAATCAGCACAATCAAGACTTTCGCAAGTTCTTGAATTCACCTGATCTCTTACAAAACTATTATAACTGAACATCAATATCACCACAGTATTTTTGCCAAAGTTTATAAAAACACAAGGTAAATCTTAATACACTGACAACATTGCTATATCCTGTGCTGGATGGAAACCAACCCTCATCCCCCCCAATCAAATTATGACATTTTTGCCTTCTTTAGCCCATCAAGCTCCTCTGTCCATGGGATTCTCCAGGCAAGAATACTGGAGTGGGTTGCCATGCCCTCCTCCAGGGGATCTTCCCAACCCAGGGATTGAACCCAAATCTTTTATGTCTCCTTCTTTGGCAGGCAGATTCTTTACCTGACGAGCCATTGGGGAAGCCCTTAAAGTGACACTGCTGCTGCTGCTGCTAAGTCACTTCAGTCGTGTCTGACTCTGTGTGACCCCACAGACAGCAGCCCACCAGGCTTCCCCATCCCTGGGATTCTCTAGGCAAGAACACTGGAGTGGGTTGCCATTTCCTTCTCCAAAAGTGACACTAAGTAATCCTAAATGAGTTTTTCTGAATTTGTGCCAAATTTATCTAATAAGCAAATAGATACAAATTATTCCTACCATCATTTAAGTAAATAATTTGTTTTTACATTTTCTCTCCCCTTGTGTCATTACTAGCATATTAGAAATAGTAATCAGAAAGTAAATGTTTAGTATTATTTAAATAATAATCTTTTCTCAAATTTTTCTTACCTATTATAAGCCAGAACCAATAAATTTATTTTTATATTATCCCCCAATGCTTAGATATTGTTATGATCTAATATTTATGACAGAATTGAGGTTTATAAAAGTTAAAAATAATTTTCTCAAAATTATGCATGCAGTAAGAATTTGTTTTTCCCTCTGTTCTATCCCATGCATTAAATAATGCTTGTACATGTAAGATGACCATAAATATTTGCTTAATGAATAAATGAATGTTAATGAATACAGGTTTGGTTATGTCTAGTCCCTTTACTTTTCCTAGCCTGTGTTCAACTTCATCCTCTTGTGTCCAGTAAACATTTTAACAATCAAGTGGTAAAATGGAAGCATAATTCTAAATAAAGAAACAAATGCACAAAGGTATGGGTTACTGATGCCAAAATATTCTAATTTACAGTATCACAATCAAAATGCATTCTGTGTATGTCCATTCACTGTATTTTTCAAGGAAATTGCAAACTAGAATTTGAAACCATCAATGAACCATGACCAACAGTCCACATTCCATCATAGATCAGCACCCTTGTCTGTGATCTATAACTGATCCATGTCTCCATAGTTCAGGAGTCCTACCTGTTAGCTAATAGTAGCCAGTACTGCTAACATCAAGGTTTTTACAGAGCAGTTATTTATGGCTCTCAAAGAGGAGAAGGTGTGTAATTCATCAGTCTAAGCCTTTTCTTGGCATCAGAAATTTTTGTTGCTCCTATGATCAAAGTTATTAGAGAAAGAACTTGACAGTAATGAAAAGAGTTACAAGTTTTCCACCTGTGTATACTAGTCAGAGCAATCAAGAAAACAACATACAGGAACACAAGCAAAGAATGGCTTTCTAGCTTGACAGTGCTTTTTGGTAGAGTTGGAATTAAAACCTTAGCTCAGTCGGTAAAGAATCGGCCTGCAGTGCAGGAGACCCGGGTTCGATCCCTGGGTTGGGAAGATACCCTGGAGAAGGAAAAGGGCAACCCACTCCAGTATTCTTGCCTGGAAAATCTCACGGACAGATGGATCTTGGTGGGCCCCAGTCCATGGGGTCGCAAAGAGTCAGGCACAACTGAGTGACTAACACTTACTTACACTATTGAAATTGACCTGCCCTACTTGAAGGATTCTGTTATAGACAATGTTGATTTCCTCTCCCTGGATGGATGGCTGGGAAACTGGACACTTTATCATGTTCAATGGGCATATTGCACCCCTAGAGGACCCACTCACTGACAGGTCTCCTGAGCTGCCCACAAGTCTGTTGACGAGAGAGAGAACACATCAATAAGCTGCAAAGGAAAAACAAGCTTGCCACCTCTTTTATATTTTGAAATGACAATTTTATGTTATAAGAAAATATTAGGAAGAGTTTTGTTCTTTACCAACTATAAATAGGGCCATCCAGATTCTGACTACGACAAGACGATTATACATGGACTGGGATGGTAATTTTCTCTAATGTTCCGATTTTTTGTCATATAGAAAATATATTTCCTCTAATTCATCCTAAAATATTACTTTTAAGGGGACAGAAGTATAGACACTGTCTTCTTTAGTAATAGTCACTATTATTACAGTTGCAGAAACACAGAAACCCACCAAATTTTCATGAGAATTTCTCATTTTAGAAGTAATGTTGGTTTTCCTGTCACTCAAGGCATAAGTTCTAGAAATTGGAAAGTTGGGAATATACTGGTTATTTCCATTGTGAGGGTTCTATTAAGATGTCACAGGTGAAAAATATTGTTTTTTATAGAATGCAGGAATATGAAACAAATCTACAATAAATCTGTATCAAACAAAGGTACAGGTATTTTCAAAATGGATAAAAAAGGATTGAACGTATTTTATTTCCCTTTCATACCTTTATTTAAATTTCTATTTTGAAATTTTTAAAATGGAATACATTGGCTATTTTGTAGAGCAAAAAACCAGTCAACTTATTTTTTTTTACCTTTTAAAGTCTTAAGTGCTTTTCCATTTCATGAAAACAGCTACAAATATCTCTCACTTTTTAGAGAAACTGGTTGTAGAAAATGATCTTAAACACATAAGGAAATATTTGTTAGGACTCAAACTTAGTGTGTGTGTTCACACACGCATACCTTTCTGGTTTGTGATATTATGCCCAATGAACATAAGAATGCTCTGTTCTCCTCCCAGTTACCTTTTTTTTTTTTCCCAGCAGAGTTCTTAATCAAGCTATGTAGGAAAAATAGGACCATAAACACCAAGTGACCCCTGGATTTACTTCTGTGACAGTGCCTAAGAACCCAATGGAGAATCTAATAAGATGCGATTTGAAAAACACATCATGTCTGAGGGGAAATTGCTGCCTCCCTCTCACCTCAAGTTGGGATGGGTACATCCTGACCTGACAATATTCAAAAGCAACATAGACTCAGCTTTGCAATCCTGACATGTGGTTGCAAGAAAAACAGCCTAGTCATGTGGCTACCCATTCGGATTTTAAAGGCAGTTTTGAAAAATTCTTGTGTGACCTTGAGCAAGTAAGTTATTTATACCTGATTCAAATTACTGGAGACATTTATGTAAAAAGGAACTACAAATATACACCCATACATACACACTTTTGCATATACATAATGTATTATGTAAGATTGTTTTAAAATGTAGGTTTCACTACTATTCAGATGTGATGAGGCCAGCAGATTAGGAGACAACTGCTATTGAAAAGATAGCTTGTTACAGTTCCCAAGGGGAGGGCATACCGAGGAGGGGTGGGGGTAGCACACATGAAGAAATAACAGGCTCAGTCAGGAGGCAGAGTGGAGCAGGAAGAAAACATGATAAGCCTCTTTATTAATTTTATGTGGGAAGAAATGTGTAACTAAGTGAAAACAGGCTAGAATCATCTAGTTTGAATAAATTCAGTGGGCTCTCAGGTATTGGGGCTGTACTTTGTCTGATACTGACCCTCTGATACCAGACAGGGCATGCAATGTATGAGCCTCCTAAGAAGCCAATATAGAAAGTAATGGGGGACATGTGCTTTGCATTTGTTGGGTTGCATATGGAAGTTGCACTCAGAAGAAAGTAGTTTGCTATCTCTAGAAATTAGCTAACACTGGGAGATGAAAACTGTCAGGCCCTAGATGTCAAAGAATCAAAAAATTCAAAAAATTAAAAACATGATGAATACAAAGACACTTTGTACTTTTTGTATCTCTGTATTATAGCCGCAGTTACACTACACTGGATAGACACAATTTAGGCTCTATTTTTAAGGTGATATAATGAGTAATTTCACTCCAGTATTACCTAATTTATAGCTTTTTCTATCCACAAATGAGAGGGGAAAAAAAATAGCCAATTCTCTTGGTATTTGAGTTGATTAATTTGGCAAGACCTACCAGTGTCTGCTTTGATTATATATATTTTATTTTTTTTACTTTACAATATTGTATTTGTTTTGCCATACATCAATATGCATCCACTACGAGTGTACAGGTGTTGCCCATCCTGAACCCCACTCCCACCTTCCTCCCCATATCATCCCTCTGGGTAATCCCAAGGCACCAGTCCCAAGCTTCCGGTATCCTGCATTGAACCTGGACTGGCGATTCGTTTCTTATATGATATTATACATGTTTTAATGCCATTCTCCAAAATCATCCCCCCGCTTCCTCTCCCACAGAGTCCAGAAGACTGTTCTATACATCTGTGTACCTTTTGCTGTCTCTCCCACAGAGTCCAGAAGACTGTTCTATACATCTGTGTATCTTTTGCTGTCTCACAGACAGGGTTGTCGTTACCATCTTTCTAAATTCCATATATATGCATTAGTATACTGTATTGGAGGAGAGGGCAATGGCACTCCACTCCGGTACTCTTGCCTGGAGAATCCCATGGATGGAGGAACCTGGTGGGCTGCAGTCCATGGGGTCGCAAAGAGTCGGCATGACTGAGAGACTTCCCTTTCACTTTTCACTTTTATGCACTGGAGAAGGAAATGGCAACCCACTCCAGTGTTCTTGCCTGGAGAATCCCAGGGACGGGGGAGCCTGGTAGGCTGCCGTCCACGGGGTCACAGAGTCGGACACGACTGAAGTGACTTAGCAGCAGCAGCAGCAGCATACTGTATTGGTGTTTTTCTTTCTGGCTTACTTCACTCTGTATAATAGGCTCCAGTTTCATCCACCGCATTAGAACTGATTCAAATGTATTCTTTTTAATGGCTGAGTAATACTCCATGGTGTAGATGTAACACAGCTTTCTTATCCATTCATCTTCTGATGGACATCTAGGTTGCTTCCATGTCCTGGCTATTATAAACAGTGCTGCGATGAACATTGGGGTACACGTGTCTCTTTCAATTCTGGTTTCCTCAGTGTGTATGCCCAGCAGTGGGATTGCTGGGTCATAAGGCAGTTCTATTTCCAGTTTTTTAAGGTATCTCCACACTGTTCTCCATAGTGGTTGTACTAGTTTGCATTCCCACCAACAGTGTAAGAGGGTTCCCTTTTCTCCACACCCTCTCCAGCATTTAGACTTGTAGACTTTTGGATCCCAGCAAGTATAATTCTACAAAGTTAAGCTGAATATTTCAAATACACTACACTTCTGCAGTAACACAACAAAATGAATCCCTCTGAAGATAACTGCTAAAAGTTTCCAAGTGACCATTTTTTTACTGAATTTCTGAATGACTTTAGAAATTGTGATGGGCAAATTTTATGTGTCAGGTTGAATGGGCCACAGGATACCCAGATATTTGGTCAAATATTATCCTGGGTATGTCTGTGAGGGTGTTTTCTGATGCGTTTAACATTTAAATAGATAGACTAAGTAAAGCAGATTGCTCTTCCTAATGTAGGTGTGCCTAACCCAATCAGTGGAAGGCCTGCATAGAACAAATAGCCTGATCATCCCCCAAGTAAGAGAGAATCCTTCCTTCAGATGGTTTATGAACTGAAACATTGGTTTCTTTGCTCTCCATCTTGCCTTACATATCTTGAGACTTGCTAGCCTCCATAGTCAAATGACTTAATTTCATATAATAAATTTACTTTTATATTAAGCATATGTAAATATATTTTATTAACTATAAACACATATGTAAACATATTATATATATATCATATATATATATAGCCTATTGGTTCTGTTTCTAAGAAGAACCCGGACTAATGCAGTGCTAATGATTTATGCCTAATAAAACTGATAATATCATAGTGAGCAGTGAGCTCACCATAGTGAGCACTCTGGCTTTTGACTTTGTGGACCCAAATTCTATTAAGAATTCTACTAAGAATGTGATTTGATGACAATTAAATTCTTGCCTGGAGAATCTCATGAACAGAGGAGCTTGGTGGGCTACAGTCCATGGAGTCACAAAGAGTCGGACACAACTGAGCGACTAAGCACACACACACACACAATTCTAAAACTACCAAGGTAAAAGTGGCTCTTTTTTAAGTCTGTTAACTATTCCTTTAAGGAAACAACATAAATATTAATAAGTAAAATTATCATAATCCCACATTTTGGAAATAGAATGTGCTCACACTTACAAATTTCATCAAGGAAACACTAATCAATGATCTTGATGACAATTCTAAGATTACTTATATATTATAGACACAAGTAAAATACTTAAGATGGTTGATGAATAAAAATATCTGTTAAGCATAACAATAGATGGGCTCCCCAGGTGGTGCTGGTGGTAAAGAATCTACCTGCCAATGCAGGAGACACAAAAGACACAGTTCAATCCCAGGGTCAGGAAGATCCTCTGGAGTAGGACATGGCAACCCATTCCAATATTCTTGCCTAGAAAAATTCCATAGACAGAAAAACCTGGTGGGCTACAGTTCATGAGACCACAGAGTCGGACATGACTGAATGCCACACACGCAACAATAGATATGCTGAATAATTGTATTTCAGTTTCTCAGTAAGTCTTATTAAGCTTTTATTGTTGTTATTACTTTTCCCATATAATTGTTTTAAGTTGGTATATTGCATTTTCATTTTTATTTGGTTCAAAAAATTTTCTTTCTTTTCTTTTGTTTTTTGGCCTTGCAGCAGCGGGATCTTAGTTTCCCAACCAGTGATCAATCCTGTGCCCACTGCAGTGGAAGTATAGAGTATTAACGAGTGCACCTCTAGGGTATTCCCAGTAAGTTTTGCTTGTAAGTCAGTCCGCACTTTCATAAGAACCTCTCATGATTGGATAAGTGAAAGAGAATAATCATCACAGAAACTGAAAGCCACAATTGGAAGCACAAAGAACAAACACCACTAGAATATGCACAGTAGAATTGAGAAGCAAGAAGCTTAATTTACAAATGAGATTTTGTAGTATTAGAATAAAAATGTAGGTCTGAAAGAAAGAAATGGAGAGTTCACATACACAAAATTGAAAATGCAATAAAATGGATAAAACAACAAGGAAAATATGTAAAGATGTACTAATCTACTCAGGGTTTTTATTGACATCCTAATTGAAGAAAGCTGAGCACTGAAGAATTGATGCTTTTGAACTGTGGTGTTAGAAAAGACTCTTGAGAGTCCCTTGGACTGCAAGGAGATCCAACCTGTCCATTCTAAAGGAGATCAGTCCTGGGTGTTCATTGGAAGGACTGATATTAAAGCCGAAACTCCAATACTTTGGCCACCTTATGCGAAGAGTTGACTCATTGGAAAAGACCCTGATGCTGGAAGGGATTGGGGGCAGGAGGACAAGGAGACGACAGCGGATGAGAAGGCTGGATGGCATTACCGACTCGATGACCATTAAGTTTGAGTGAACTCTGGGAGTTGGTGATGAACAGGGAGACCTGGCATGCTGCTATTCATGGAGTTGCAAAGAGTCAGACACGACTGAGAGACTTAACTGATCTGAACTGAACTGAATTAAAGACTTTGTACTTTTTGATTACATGTCCCATCTAAATGTTAAGCTCCTCCATTGCAAACCCCAGCATTGTGTCCACCACAAGATCTGGCCAAGTCATACGCATGAGAGTCAATGTATTGAATTAATACAGTGTAGTCTGAAACTCAACCAATAATGTTTAGATTTTCTTTATTAAAAGTCAGAAGTTGATATTAAGCACATCCAGTAATTTTTTAAATTAATGTGTTAACAAGAATGCTGCCAGGAAACATAACACGAATTTTATAATTTGAAATCTACTGAGATACAGATTGACTATGTCAAAGCCTTTGACTGTGTGGATCACAATAGACTGTGGAAAATTCTGAAAGAGATGGGACTACCAGACCACCTGACCTGCCTCTTGAGAAACCTGTATGCAGGTCAGGAAGCAACAATTAGAACTGATATGGAACAAGAGACTGGTTCCAAACAGGAAAAGGAGTACGTCAAGGCTGTATACTGTCACCCTGCTTATTTAACTTATATGCAGAGTACACCATGAGAAATGCTGGGCTGGAAGAAGCACATGCTGGAATCAAGATTGCCAGGAGAAATATCAATAACCTCAGATATGCAGATGACACCACCCTTATGGCAGAAACTGAAGAGGAACTAAAAAGCCTCTTGATGAGAGTGAAAGAGGAAAGTGAAAAAGTTGGCTTAAAGCTCAACATTCAGAAAACTAAGATCATGGCATCTCGTCCCATCACTCCATGGCACATAAATGGGGAAACAGTGGAAACAGTGTCAGACTTTATTTTTTGGGCTCCAAAATCACTGCAGATGGTGATTGCAGCCATGAAATTAAAAGACGCTTACTCCTTGGAAGAAAAGTTATGACCAACATAGATAGCATATTGAAAAGCAGAGACATTACTTTGCCAACAAACGTCCATCTAGTCAAGGCTATGGTTTTTCCAGTGGTCATGTATGGAGGTGAGTGTTGGACTGTGAAGAAAACTGAGCACCAAAGAATTGATGCTTTTGAACCGTGGTGTTGGAGAAGACTCTTGAGAGTCCCATGGACTGCAAGGAGATCCAACCAGTCCATTCTAAAGGAGATCAGTCCTGGGTGTTCATTGGAAAGAATGATGCTAAAGCTGAAACTCCAGTACTTTGGCCACCTCAAGCGAAGAGTTGACTCACTGGAAAAGACTCTGTTGCTGGGAGGGATTAGGGGCAGGAGGAAAAGGGGACGACAGAGGATCAGATGGCTGGATGGCATCACTGACTCAATGGATGTGAGTCTGAGTGAACTCCGGGAGACAGTGATGGACAGGGAGGCCTGGTGTGCTGCGATTCATGGGGTCGTAAAGAGTCAGACACGACTGAGTGACTGAACTGAACTGAGACACAGAAGCATAATTTTATTTTATTGCAGACATTTTCAATTACACAGCATACTCACTTCCCAATTTAATAATGGAAAGCAGGCTAATGTCCCATCTGTCATGTAACATTCTGCCTCAATGTTATCTTGGTGATTTCTGAAAGAATTAGTTGCTGGATTGGAAGCAATTTCTTCTTTTGACATTTAAGATGCTCCTTGTGAATATTCATTTGTGTATTCTTCACAAATTCCAATCCTATCTGTAGATTCCTCTTGTACTTAAACTATTAAATGAGATCTGAGGTGACTTGAAAAAGAACCATATTTCTTTTACTGTTAGAGTTGTTAGATTTAGCAAATAAAAATATAGGCTAGTCAGTTAAATTTGAATATTAACAACAATAAATATTTTTCAAGATAAGTATGCCCTGTGCAATATCTAGGGTACATTTATACTAAATTTTTAAAAAATTTACCTGAAATTCAAGTTCACCTGGTTAACCTGTATTTTCTTTAACAATTCTACTTGGGCTTCCCTGGTGGCTCAGAGAGTAAAGTGTCTGCCTGCAATGCAAGAGACCTGGGTTCGATCCCTGGGTCAGAAAGATCCCCTGGAGTAAGAAATGGCAGCCCACTCCAGTATTCTTGCTTGGAGAATCCCATGGACAGAGGAGCCTGGCAGACTACAGTCAATGGGATCACAAAGAGTCTTAAATGACTGAGCAACTTCACTTTCACTTAGAGCAAAGTCTCTTCCTTACATGTGTTGTGATACAATCTACCGCTTCCTTGAATACAAACATGTAAATTATGGAGACTTTGTATTTTTGGTCAAGGACAAACATGAAAGAATTACATGTACTGATAAGTACAGAATGAAAGAAAATAAGGTGTGTAGCAACTGTCACAGGGTCTCAGCTATAGCCACTGGAGGACATTCAGCTAGATGACCAGGGAAAGGTGTCCAAGAATATGAAGCACTGGACAATGGAAGGAAGGATAACAAACTGGAATAAAACATGAAACCATAATAGAAGCATCCATATAGAATGCAGAGTGTGATACTGGGGAATCAGGGCATTCCAAGGTGATTCTGATGGATATGTCTTCACACAGAGGGGAACACAGAAGGGCAGTGGGGGAAAAAAACAACCTATACTTAAGGGTCAAAACTCCCAGATTCATGCTGTCTCATTTTAGGCTGTCTTTTGCCATCTTTGACCATTGATCATTTTATATGTAGTACAAGGATGATATCTGTGCTGCCAAAGGCTGAGAGGATCAAATAAGATAAAAACTGTAAGCCATGTGATCCACTATACAAATATCATTTGTTATGTTTATTCGATGGCTGATTGATAAGAGGTTATTATCATGGTATTATCAAGACTAAATTATAAGCATGTAAGACAATAAAGGTAAAAGGGATTTATAATGTGACTTTTTCATTAGTCAGTGTAATTATATATTCAGGTTCATATTAGTTTATTTGGGTCCTATTAGAATTATTAGGGAAAATTCTTCCTTTTGTTTTCTTAATTTATTATGTGGGGAGAATTTTATTTTATAATCTTATTTCTTTCAGGCAGAATATCTAAAATACCTTATCATGGGCTCATCTACCTGGCAACCCAAATATTTTACTTCTTTCATATTCATATTCTTATATCTGAGGAATTTAATTTTCCTCTGCTGCTATAAAAATAGCTGTTTTTTAAAAGAAAATTTTATTTTCCATTATCCCAAGAAATATCAAAAGTATAGGGAAAAAGATATATATAATCAAGCTGCTTCTATTGACATTAATCTTTTTTGAATTTGAACACTATGCATGAAGCTCATTTTCATTCAGTTAAAACTGACACATCCTCTTTAAAAGAACTGCCATAAAACAAATAACTACAATAAGCTCATTTCATGTAGAAAGCCAAGGTCCCATTTTCCCTCTGTACTCATCTGCTGAACAAGGTCAGGAAGATGTTGAAAGTGATTTCACATACACTTGTACCAGTAAAATGGTGAAACAAAATGTGACTTAAGACAGAATAGAAAAATCAGACCAAGTGGGGTTATCAAATCTTGGCTATATTTTCTATCTTCAGAATATAAAATAACTTTCCTTGACATTTTCTAATATTTCAAATGCAAATTTCCAATTTTTGAAATAATTTCGTCTCATTATATTGTTAACACTTAAGGTAAGATATATTATACATTCCATTTCACAAACGATTTCTCTCCTTGGAAGAACTTATTTGCATTATTCAGAGCTGAGAGTTGTAAATGTCAATGAAGGCTGACTCGGTTGGTTAAACAAAATGCAAACAGCACCGCACTCGTAAGTCTCAGCCCCATGTATCATTTGAGCTCTCCTCTCTGGCATAACTATAGCCTGTACAACGTGTCTGGGTCCACTATGTACGTAGCCATGGTCAAGGAGGACACACAATATAATAACGTGTAAAAGGTAACGCAATGAACTTGCTTAATAAATATGAATGAATGTCTCCTCTGAGACAGGCACTTTATTGAACATGTGCTAATGCATGAGACATATGGAAACTACATTCAGGTAGGAGAGAGAGGGAGGGAAAGAAAAAAGGTAGGGAAGGAGGGAAGGAAGGAGAAGTCGCAAACCCAGTGCTAAAGATTTAGACAAAAAGGATTAGTAAGTGATATGAACTTTAACAAAAAACTGAAAACTCAAATTTGAAAATGAGCTAGCCATTACCACTATTTGACAGTTCAAGTTTTATACCTTATGAGTTCTTCTTTGTGTATTTCATAGCTATTATGTATCTAGAATGTCAAATTAAGCAAGATCTTGTTTGTCAGACAACACAAATTTGGAATCTGAACTGAGACAGGACTTGAAATGGAGTTTGTTGTTGCTGTTTAGTTGCTAAGTCGTGTTCAACTCCTTGTGACCCCATGGACTGCAGCACGCCAGGCTTCCCTGTCCTTCCCTACCTCCCTGAGTTTGCTCAAAGTCTTGTCCATTGTGTCAGAGATACCATCTAACCATCTCATCTTCTGTTGCCCCCTTCTCCTCCTTTACCAGTAAAAGGGGGCATTAGGAAATGAATACGATAAACAAGATAAAAGATAAAATGTGTGAGTTGCTTTGGGGAACAGTGTTATTTAAAATGCTGATGAAAACTAAGCAAACACATCGAAGGCTAACTACAAACATTTTCCATGCAAAATTTGGGCTAGTTTGTTTGTGCTAGTTTATTGTATTATCTTTTTTAAAAATATTTATTTATTTATTTGACTGCAGTGGGTCTTAGTTGCAGCTCATGGACTTTTTCTTTTTTCCTAGTTGTGGCATGCAGGATCTTCAGTTGAGACATGCAGAATCTTTTAGTGGTCGCATGTGGAATCCTTTGTTACAGCATGTGGGATCTAGTTTCCCAACCAGGGATGGAACCTGGGCCCCCTGCACTGGGAGTGCAGAGTCTTAGCCAATGAACCCCCGGGAAGTCCCATCTTACCTCCTGTATGGACCACTAGTTACCTTCTCCCACCAACTCCCCCAGACCATCTCAACACTCTAGGTTTCTACAGAGGATGTCATGATGTAAAGAGAAATATAGATTTTCCTGATGGAATCCATGAGCTAGGTGAGGCCAAATAGAACATTTTACTCTTGACAAATAAAAAGTTTAGAGTTGAGACTATGACCTAGACTGATCCAAGAAGGGAATTTTGAGGCTTTTATTTTTCTGAAAAACTGGGGACCCGCATGCTCACTCTCCTTATGAATGGTGTAATACATGGTAGTGAAGACAGGAACTACTAAAACTATTTTATTACACAGGGAAAGGGTGACATAAGAACAAGAGAGGAGCTGAAGAAATCTGAAGTAAAAGTTGGAGCCTGAATCAGATCACACCTGAAATTTGTACTAATTTTACCCTTTGCAGTTGCTGGCCTCTTCGCTGAGCCTCTCATATCTATGAATCATTCAATCCAATTGAGTTCAATTTTCTAATAAAAATTTCTCCTGCCTATTCATGATGGAACTTTCTTAAAAAAAGTTTTTTTTAATTAAAAAAAAAAAAAAAAAACTTTTGGCCACGTCCCATGTTATGTGGGATCTTAGTTCCCTGGGCAGAAAGCAAACCCACAACCCCTTGCAGTGAAGTCTTAACCACTGGACTGCCAGGGAAATCCCCAAGATGGAATCCTCTTTGTTTGAAGTTTTATACATTTGAAAACTGTATGTCCCCCTTGTTGACTCTGCTGTCCTGGGCAGACAGTGGATTTCTTTTCCAGCCTCAAATGTTTCTGTCTCCCTGACCTTCTACCACAGAGGACTGCTCAGCTACGTGTCTTAATACTCTTCATGAATCAACAGCCCAGATCAATTTTCATGGAAACACTTTGGCCTCAGGACTGCATATTCTCTGACACTGGTATAGGCTCTGAGAGAAGTAGCTATAAATTACTAAAAATGCTCTCTTGGAATACTGCAGAATTGAAAAAAAAAAGAAAATGTCCTTGCCTTATCAGCATATATTCTGAGTTTTAATATGATGTTTTTATAAGCAAGTTGTATTTCATAAGCAAATACTTTTTATTTAAGTTTGAAGATTTTGGTCATTGAAATTAAATTACTGCCAGAAGGCAATGGCACCCACTCCAGTACTGTTGCCTGGAAAATCCCATGGACAGAGGAGCCTGGTTGGCTCCAGTCCACGGGGAGTTGGACACGGCTGAGCGACTTCACTTTCACTTTCCACTTTCATGCATTGGAGAAGGAAATGGCAACCCACTCCAGTGTTCTTGCCTGGAGAATCCCATGGATGGAGAAGCCTGGTAGGCTGCAGTCCATGGGGTCGCACCGAGTCAGATACAACTGAAGTGACTTAGCAGCAGCAGCAGCAGCAGCAATGAACACAAATCTAGCTTAAATACTGTGTCTCCAGCTAAACGGTAAATGAGACTTTCTTACTGCATCCAGTTATAGGAATACTTATGGATGAATTAAAAATATGTGGATATGATATGAATTCGTGAAACACTTATTGATATTCCACTTTGTAGCACATGGGCTTCCCTGGTGGCTCAGACCTGTAATATGGGAGACCTGGGTTTGATCCTTGGATTGGGAAAATCCCCTGGAGAAGGGAATGGCTACCTACTCCAGTATTCTGGCCAGGAGAATTCCATGGACAGAGGAGCCTGGTGGACTACAGTCCACAGGGTCACAAACAGTCGGACACAACTGAATGATTTTCACTTTGTGGCGCACACTATTCTAGGTCGTATGAAGTTCATATTAGGAATAATAAAAACTCATGTCTACTTTAAAGGACCTCATAGACAAACAATAAATAATAGTGGGATAAGAGAGTCACCATCATAGAGATACAGTCATATAAATGAGCCAAAGATTGTTTCTGTATATTGGCATTTAACTCTTTATTTCTTTTCATGTCTTTATTTATTTACTTATTTTTTTGACCGCAAGACATGTGGGATCTTAGTTCCCCAACTAGGGATCAAAACTGTACCTCTTGCATTGGAAGCTCGAAGTCTTAACCACTGGACCACCAAGGAAGTACCAATTGTTTATTTCCTTACATCGGTCTGAGATGTTATTAGCTCAAAGTCCAACAGTGATTAGCTTAACATTTTACACATCCAATTGTTAAACAGCACTCAGTTACACAGATATTTTTAGCCTTTTAAAGTCTCCCTGCTTTGCATATCTCAGATCAGATCAGTCGCTCAGTCATGTCCAACTCTTTGTGACCGCATGAATCACAGCACGCCAGGCCTCCCTGTCCATCACCAACTCCCCGAGTTCACTCAGACTCACGTCCATCGAGTCAGTGATGCCATCCAGCCATCTCATGCAT
The DNA here is from genome assembly GCF_002263795.3 of Bos taurus. Lineage (NCBI taxonomy): Eukaryota > Metazoa > Chordata > Mammalia > Artiodactyla > Bovidae > Bos > Bos taurus. The sequence goes on along the minus strand of NC_037355.1, from coordinate 10,833,480 downwards.
ATCCCACAAAACTGCACCTAATGCCTGCTAGCTAAAGATAAGATAAAACCACAGGACAATAGAAAACACTGAATTGCTATTTCCCTTGGGAGCTGTCTGCCCAGCAGAGTCCTCTCCAGACTGCTGAGCACATTCTCTAGAAACAGACGGCCTTCTCTGGGTGGCCCCCACCCCTTAAGCCTCCAGAGACTGATGCTGTGAGGTACTCCCCTGTATGTATACCCATCAAAATAAAGCTTAGGAGTACAACTGCCACGTCATATCTTTTTCCTTGCTTATCCCCCAAATCCTCAAACACTGCCTATAGCACATAAACCAGATTCAGTGAGAGGGAAGGATATAGGACACTTGAGAGGACAAAGAAGGGGATAAAGGCAATCACAGTCATGGGGAAAGAATGTGCAAAGTTCTGAAATGTAGTACATTCTGGATATGACCTTTCAGGAATTCAATGTGACTGGAGTGTCAAAAGCAGAATGTGAGAAATGAGACCAGACAGGTAGACAGCAGATAGGACGTGTCATGCCAAGAGGTTTGTATTTATCCTGGCAGCAATGGAAGGCTATTAAGAAATTTTAAGCGAGGAAGTAAGTGATCAGAATTGCATTTTAGAAAGATCCACCTGGCAGCACTGTGGAGAATGGTTCTGAAGAAAATCAGTATCTTCAAAAGTTTTCTCAAACAAAAAGCTATTATAGTGAGAAATTATGAGGCCTTGGACAAAGGTGTGATAGAGTTATGGAAACAATGAGTGTTTTGTGTGTGTGTGTGTGTTGTTTTTTTTTTTTTTTAAGAATAAGAATTGAGAGAATTTTTCTGACTGACAACATAATGAGTGAGAGGATGTGAAGAGAAAACTATAACTTCCTGGAATCTGGTTTGGGAGAATGGATACATTGTGATGTATAAATTAAAGCTGAAATACAAAACTTAGAAGAAGAAATGGATAGATTTTTTTTTTTTTTGGTTGACCAGCATTAATTTCAATTTTGTACATGTTGAATTTGAGGTCTTTAGGTCATGTATGGATGTGAGAATTGGACTGCGAAGAAAGCTGAGCACAGAAGAACTGATGCTTTTGAACTGTGGTGTTGGAGAAGACTCTTGAGAGTCCCTTGGACTGCAAGGGGTTCCAACCAGTCCATCCTAAAGGAGATCAGTCTTGGGTGTTCAGTGGAAGGACTGATGCTAAAGCTGAAATACTTACTTATTGAAATAAGTATCGAAAGTATTGAAATACTTCCAGTACTTCGGCCACCTAATGCAAAGAGTTGACTCATTGGAAAAGACCCTGATGCTGGGAGGGATTAGGGGCAGGAGGAGAAAGGGACGACAGAGGATGAGACGGCTGGATGGCATCACTGACTTGATGAACATGAATTTGGGTAAACTCCGGGAGTTGTTGATGGACAGGGAGGCCTGGTGTGCTGCAATTCATGGGGTCGCAAAGAGTCAGACACGACTGAGCTACTGAACTGAATTGAACTGAGAGTCATTTAGTCATCACTGTTAGAGAACTGAGTGGAGCTGGGGGTCCAAAATTCAGAAAAAAAAAAATCTGGTTATAAGATGAAAATTTGGATCTAGCCAATGAGCACTGGTTGAAAACAGAGGTAATGAGACTGTCCAAAAACAGTGATGAAATACAAGATTACATACAAGGATGGATGCCAAGGTTCAGTGATATATGATGAACAACTAGAAACAGAGGAATATACAGAAGAGAGGTATCCAGGAAAGAGACAGAAGAAATACACAGAAAGAAAGAGAGAAATTAGAAGTTTTCACAACCTCCTTGTAAGCTCAACTATTTAATAATATTAAACTTAAATAACTTTTGTTCTTTACTTTGAAATATCAAAATAAGTGTGATCTCATTAGTATTTTTGAGCCATGCTCTTCAGATTGTGAAGATTGTGTGGTCCATTTACATCAAAATCAACTAAGGGTTTGGTTTAAAATTCAGCATTATCTCCACAAATCTGAGTCAGTAATTTGGCATGTGGACCCAAGAATCTGACTTTACTAGCTTCCTGGGTTTAGTCCTCAGTTCAGCCCAGTCACTCAGTAGTGTCTGACTTTTTAGAGTCAGTTTAGTAGGTTTAGTACTACTGCCTTACTGAGCTACATTGATGTGAAACTGAAAACAAGAGTTTAAAATTTCAGGTTTGATATTAAAGATCTGTAATCCTCTTTCTACAGTGCTCAAATCAAGATTGCAAAAAATAGTTAACTATGCAAGAAAGATCAACCTAGTCATCAGTTTCTGAATCCAATTGAAAAGTTAATATACTCATGAAACAAAATAGGTTCTTTTCATGAACCATTAGGTATGTATTTTTAATGATCAATGTAAGAGCCATAAAATGCCAACTTGTGTTATAATTAATAAACAAAACTAAACAAGAGAGGGAATTCCCTGGCTGTCCAATAGTTAGGACGCTGTGCTTTCACTGCCAAGGACGGGGTTCAATCCTTGGTCTGGGAACTAAGTTCCCACAAGCCACATGACAGGGGCAAAAATAAAACAAAATACAAAAAAAAAAAAAGAAAAAGAAAAAAGGGATCAATCTGAAAAAAAGGAAATGAGTTTCAGCTATGCCAGCCAAGTCAGTAAATTTAAAATGCACACTCATTTTTAAGTGAACAAGAACCTTTAAAATGTATCACAAACTGAAGATTAATGAATAAATGAGAATGACCAGCTCCTGTAATAGAAATAATCACACAAAAAGCTTCATAAGAACACAACAGCTGTCAGTCTTGTCACAGCAGGCCAATGCTTACATTTAATAAATGTAATTTTAATAAATGGATTTGAGATTCAAACAGAACTGTGTTCAAATACACATATATCACACACCACTCCTTTGACTTTGAAAAATAATTGTAACCTCTCTGTCAGGGTTCTCTAGAGAAACAAAAGTAATAGAATATAGTCAAGCATACAGAAAGAGATTGATTACAAAGAACTGACTCAGCAATTATGGAAGCTGAGAAGCCCCACAACCTGCCGTCTGCAAGCTGGAGGCCCAGGAAAACTGGCAGTGTGGTTCCAGTCCAAACTCACAGGCCCTAGAACCAGGGGAGCCAATGGTATAAGTCCCAGTCTGAATCTGAAGGTTCAAAAGCCAGGAGCACTAATTTCCAAGGGCAGAAGCTGGATGTCCCAGTTCAAAGAGAGATAACAAATTTGCCTTCTGCTATTTTTGTTCCATTTAGTCCTTCAACAGATTGGATGATGCCCACATGCATTGGTGAGAGCCATCTTCTTTGTTGTCTATCAATTCAAATGTTCATCTTTTCAGGAGACACCCTTAGAGACGCAACCACAAATCACGTTTTACCAGCTATTGGGACATCTCTTAGCCCAGTCAAATTGAGACATGAAGTTAATCATCACATTCTCTCAGCTAATTTCCCTATAAGCCTTCTTCTGGCAGTACACGGTACAGTGTATGAAAACTGACTCACACAGCATAAGCAGTCAAAATATGCAGAGATAAATTGACCTTGAAGCTATCCTGACTTGAAGCATAAGTCAGGGCCTCTTACTGCACAGGCCCCTTTCAAGGCCTTGCGTGGGGCTCTACCTATGGGGTAACGTGAACTGGTGTTTTTATTATATTTCCAAAAATACCATGTTTTTTGTATTATTTTTAAAAGAAAGAGTCCCCAGATGAGCTTTAGGCCCTAGAAAACTTGGCTTTATCAATGAATATATTATTATTATAAAAATAAAGTATACAAACTTACAGAAAATGCCTAGTACACAGCTGGCACTCAGTAAATGTATTATTTTCATGTATGTTTTAAATTATTTGTAATATAAATTGTTCCAGCAAGGTACACAGTAAAATACATAAAAATAAAAAATGGAAGAACATATAAGAACAAGTCTTCTAACAGAACAGAGGTAAGATGAATCTATATACATTTTAGCAGTCAAAGAAAAAAATGAAATAAAACTGGGTACTTATTTCTCAATATGCATGAGCCTAAAACAGATGAACTGCTAAGGAGAAACTCAACTGTTCCCAGTATGAAGTAAGGTATTTATCCTAAGAATTTTTTTTTTTTAATTAAAAGAAAACTAATGCAGTGGACAATTATGTTCAGGGTAGCTATAGAGTAAAATCTGCAACTGGTATCATATACATACTAAAGCCCTCATAAGAAAAAATGTGATCACATTGTAGCTTCACTTTTTATAAATTTTTTGTAAAAGGATGTGGAAAAAAAAGGAAAACGTGTGTTTATGAATGTAGGTATGGATGCAATGGTTGAATAAAAACTCTGATAGAGGTGATAGGAAAAGCCAGTTAAGGACAGGTATATGCATTGTGAAACACGGTCACAATTGGATGGCAATTTTACAGCCAAAAAAGGCAAATTTATATGTGCAGTGACGTTAGTGAAGAGGTAGTTAAAAACATATACAAATGTTTGGGATGAAGCAATTGACTTGGGAAGCCATTATACATACTGTTACACAGGAGTCTCGAGCCTGCCCTTTGCCTTCCCTCCTTCAGGCCGCCAGCTCCAGACACATCCCCATCCCCTGCAGTTGCAACCTCACAGCGCTCAAGCTGTCGCGGCCCGGCGCCATCTTGACCACGCCCCTCACGTCCCTGCGCCTTTTGCAACTTCATGCCCCTCACGCCAACGTGCCCCTCTGGCCCCCGAGAGCACACGCCCCTCACTCCTTGGTGACTCGCCCACCCCCAAGCTCCGCATGACGTTGACACCTCACGCCCCTCACAACCCCAAAATCTCACGCCCCTCATGCCTCTCACACCAATCATGGCGCTTACGCTCCTTGTGCCACTCATGCCCACCTGCTGTCTAGCTCACCACCCCCTTTCGGCTGGCAGGAAGTAATGTGAGCAGGCCTGTTAAAAACGCTTCCGGGATGGCTCCACAACTTGACCTGGCACCTCTGGGTCAGGCAGGAGGAGGCTCCAGTCTAGAGATCTTGTGGACGCTGCCAACTCCAGCCCCAAAAGATTGAGGAAAGAGGCCACAAGTGGAATGTGGCAGAGAAGACATGTGCTCTTAGAAATGTACGCTCAGACTTGTGATGTCCTAAGACTATCAATTGACAGAAGAGCTTGCAAATTACTAATTTTGCAAAAACAATGCAGCCACCTTCTTGTTGACTCCTGGGACATGACAAAAAGCTTCCGAAATGGCGACCTGGATACACTGGACACAACCTGAGATCAGTGAGTCCCACCTTGAGACCAACCCTCATGCATCTACTACCAGCTGCGCACGTGCCTTCCCTCGCCTCACCAGTGGGCATGGAGCATCTTCTCAACTCCTCAACGTCTTGATCCGTGTCTGTGGCAGTGAGGCCCGAGGCAAGCTGACGGTATTTCCTGTTTTAGCAATGCAGTGTGTGTGTGTGGTGGGAAAATGCTGGACAAATTGAGACGTGTTTTCTCCCAGATGTCAGATTCCAGTTGCCTGATGATACTTAGTAAGTTAGACAGGTTTCTGAAGGAAGTTTTGAAGCTCCCAGCAGTTGTCTTAGAAGAGCCATCTATTGGTTACACGGAGCACTCAGTCCAGATCTGTTTTCTACTGCAGAAAGAGTGCTGAGTATGCTTTTACACCGCAATGGCCGATCCTCCTCCTCTTCCTCTTCGGGATTTGTGTGACTAACCCTCAGGCACAGGCTTGCCTGTGCAGAGAAGGGCTGCATCCCATGGAGGGTTCCTGTTTCCGGTGTGAGATGGAGTGTTCCTATTCCTGGTATGAAAGTGGTGTGTGGGTTTCTGGTTCCCATGCCTGCAGTGCCACAACCCACGGTTCTGCCACCGTTGCTTTTGGCGTGGCCATGCCGGTGACATGGCATGCTTAATTCTCTGAGTTTTCAGTAAGATTTAAAGTTCTTTTTCTCCCAGCCAATTTTCTTCATGCTTATAAGGCTTAAATGGTACAAAGCTGCATGAAATGAATGAGTTAATTTTTTGCCTCTCTAAAGTTGGGGGAATATTGTATTTTACGGTTGCCACATAGATGTCCTTACTTTCCAAAATAGTATTTTAAATAACATTTGGGTGGAGGTCAGTGTTCGATTTTTCTGTGGTGTTTATAAATCATGTACTAAGTTCAGTGTCACTCATTTTTCCTTCTTTTCTCAGTTTATTTCCTGAGTTTTAAAAATGCTGTATTTTTATTTCCAAACAGTTGCTAAAGCCTTGTTTTAAAACCTTTCTTATCTAGATTTTGTTGGCTTGCTGAAAGGTAGAAAAAAGAAGTCGTCATTCAGGATCTAAGTTCTTAGGCTTGGTCCTCCTGCTGGACTTTTAAGTGTTAGGAGGCTTCAGGAGTTTTTGGCATTTTTATTTTTCCTAGGATGTGAGAGTTGGACTGTGAAGAAAGCTGAGCACCGAAGAATTGATGCTTTTAAACTGTGGTGTTGGAGAAGACTCTTGAGAGTCCCTTGGACTGCAAGGAGATCCAACCAGTCCATTCTAAAAGAGATCAGTCCTGAGTGTTCTTTGGAAGGAATGATGCTAAAGCTGAAACTCCAGTACTTTGGCCACCTCATGTGAAGTGTTGGCTCATTGGAAAAGACTCTGATGCAGGGAGGGATTGGAGGCAGGAGGAGAAGGGGACCACAGAGGATGAAATGGCTGGATGGCATCACTGACTCGATGGACATGAGTTTGAGTGAACTCCGGGAGTTGGTGGTGGACAGGGAGGCCTGGCATGCTGCAATTTATGGGGTTGCAAAGAATTGGACACGACTGAGCAACTGAACTGAACTGAACTGAACCTTTTTAAAACTAAACCAGGAGAAATTAAATATGTAAGTCCATATTAGGGATTAGTTAAAAACCAAACTGTAATCAAATGTTTACTTCCTACATTTCTGATACCTTGAAGATAATTTTTTTTATTAGATAGCTTTTCAGTTAACCATACAAATTTTGTTAAACTGAACATCCTATCATGGGTCTTGTGTTGTAAATTCCAATTTTTTTTTTTTTTGGTTGAGAAGTCAAAATTATTTTAAAAATTTAAACTAGTAAAGGAAAAAAGAAGTAACACCTAGTAGTTTCTTCTCTATTTTATTGGTTAGAGAGAATTTATAGATTTTCAAATAGTTACTTTTTTCTTAAAGTACATTTCAGGAAAAATCAAGTTTATCAGGATGCATAATTTTGATGGTGGTATCATAATTGTATCAGTTCTGAATTTTGAAGAGTATATGCATTATGTATAGTAGATGCATACTGATAAGGCCTTTTAACAGTATGAAAGTGTGTGTGTGTACCTTCTTTTCAAGATTAGGGCTGTGTGCAATGCTTTAGTGCTTTGAGGGAGATAACTGTGAATTTTGAGGCTGATTGAGTAAAGAAGTTTCCATCTAATGAAAAGATGTATAATTGGTTTAGTCGTAATTTCTTTGAAGATTGTCCACTGTATCTATACTGATATTTTGAGTGAATGTTTCTCTGTGTTCACAACAGATGAATTTAGTGTGTATTTAACAAGCTTATATACTAATTTGCATTGTAGGTTTGATATGTATAATGTTGGTGCTTGAATGTTTACTTTGATTTTTCCTTAAGTTTTTAATATTTTATCTAAGTAACTATGTGATATAATGTCTTATTCTTCTAGTCATCAATGCATTCATTTGTTTTTATTATAGAAAAAAAAAAGCCATACGATACTGTTTTCTTAAAAAAAAAAAAAGATTCCTTGGAATAAGCCATCATCATAGTTACAAACCATGAAGCATGCTGATGGCTGAGAGGCCCTGACATAGAATATAGAAGCTCAGCCACTTACGGAATAAGAGGGCATTCCACAAACAAATAATAGCATAATTTTATACTTTTCCATGGCATCTTTTTTGTCCTAGAAAAGCTTGATTAAAAATTAACATTTTCTCGGAATTCCCTGGTGGTCCAGTGGTTAGGACTGCGTGCTTTCACTGCTTGGGGCCCAGATTCAGTCCCTGGTCTGGAAACTGAGAGTCCCACAAGCCAAAAAAATTAACTTTTTAATATACAGTATCTAAAATGTGAATCCCCTAGATCAGAGATAAGCAGACTTTTTCCTAAAAGGTCAGAGAGTAACAATTTTGGGCTTTGCAGGCCCTACTGTCTCTGTCATAGCTATTCCATAGTAGCAGAAAAGCAGCCATAAAAACTTCATAAATGAATGAAGATGGCTATGAGCTAATGAAAATTATTTAGACACTGAAATTTAAATTTCTTACATTGTCACAAAATATTATTTTTTTCAATGATTTAAAAATGTAAAACCATTTTTAAGTAGTGGGCTGTACAAAAAGGTGGCAGACTGGATTTTACCGCTGGGATATAGTTTGCCAAACCCTGGCCTATGTGTTTTTCAGTAGGATTCCTCCCTTTCCCCCCAATAGTATAATACTTTGATTAGACATAATTTATGATGAACCTCAAAATGGATGGCTAGGAATAAAATTCTCCTAAATTAAGTCTAAAATGACATTTTATCATTCTAAAGAAATGACATTTTATAATTTTTCTATCATTTCTTGATAAAACAATTTTTAGTAATTTTTAATAACATGAAGTAAATTTTTGGAAATAAGCATAAAGATAGCTTACATGTAAATAAGTTTTTGCCTTCTTTCAAATCTTTTGAAAAAAATTTAATTCTCCCTCATTTCAATTTGTATGTCGGATTTAAATGCCTGATGATTCTGAGAATATTGATTGAGAGTAATTTAACTTTTTAAAACTTCTTAATTTTATACATAACAGTATCTCATTAATATATAAACATTTATAAAAGTTTGAAAGTAAAAATCATGTGGCCTGAGCTTTGCCATTCACCTTTCTATATAAAAAGGATATTCAATATCTTATTTTTCAGTTCTTCAACTTCTATAGTTTGAAGACTAGAGTTTGTGTGCTAGTTCATATTTAAAATTTTTTCACTTAATTTTTTTGTATTGAAATAGAGTTGATTTACAGTGTTGTGTTCGTTTCAGGTTTACAGCAAAGTGATTTAGTTATATATATATTTTTTTTCAGATTCTTTTAAATTATAGGTTATAGGTTATTACAAAATATCGAGTATGGTTCCCTGTGCTATACAGTAGGTCCTTGTTGGTTATCTATTTTACATGTATATTTTAGTCCCAAACTTCTAAGTGATCCCTCCCCCCATATTTGAAAATCTTAATTTAAATGATATTCTTTGCAATAAGCTAATTTAAATGATCCCCCCACCTAAAAGTTTGTTTATTCAAAATAAAATATTTGCACATATTTCTTAATTTTAAACCTTATTATCCCTTCAAATTTATTTTTGTGTTCCTATGCACTAACATTTTCAGTGGTTAGGCCCACACCAGCACAAACAAACTACATGCACACAAACTCCAGTTCACTTCAGTGATGTGAGAATCAAGTTATTAGGTAGGGGACATCCTAAATTTCCAGGTACTGGTATTCCAGAATTTCAGTATCTTCATATAACAAACAGGCAAACATAAGAATTTCTGAATATGTTTACTTCCTTCTGCTACAGTAAAGCAGATCTCACTTCCTTCACTGAAGGCTAATCCTTCCACCTATACTTAACATCTAACTCCTCTGCCTTCTTGAGGATCTTCAGTCAGTTTAGTTCAGCCACTCAGTTGTGTCTGACTCTTTGCGACCCCATGGACTGCAGCATGCCAGGCTTCCCTGTCCATCACCAAATCCCAGAGCTTACTCAAACTCGTGTCTATCGAGTCGGTGATGCCATCCAACCATCCCATCCTCTTTCGTCCCCTACTCCTCCCCCCTTCAGTCTTTCCCAGCATTAGGGTATTTTCATATGAGTCAGTTCTTAGCATCAGGTGGCCAAAGTATTGGAGTTTCAGCTTCAGCATCAGTCCTTCCAATGAATATTCAGGACTGATTTCCTTTAGGATGGACTGGTTGGATCTCTTTGCTGTCTAATGGACTCTCAAGAGTCTTCTCCAACACCACAGTTCAAAAGCATCAATACTTCAGTTCTCAGCTTTCTTTATAGTCCAACTCTAACATCTATACATAACTAATGGAAAAACCAGAGCATTGATTAGATGGACCTTTGTTGGTCAAGTAATATCTTTGCTTTTTAATAGGCTGTCTAGATTGGTCATAGCTTTTCTTCCAAGAAGCATCTTTACCTTAGAGCTTATCTCATTACTTTTCTACATGTTCACACTCAAAATTTCAATGGGTTCCCTCTAAGCAGAGGTCATATTTTTCTTGTCGTTGTCTTGGACCTTGATTAGGGCAAAATTAGTTTCATTATAGTCCTGTTTCTGGAGAAGGCAATGGCACCCCACTCCAGTACTCTTGCCTGGAAAATCCCATGGATGGAGGAGCCTGGAAGGCTGCAGTCCATGGGGTCGCTGAGGGTCAGACACAACTGAGCGACTTCATTTTCACTTTTCACTTTCATGCATTGGAGAAGGAAATGGCAACCCACTCCAGTGTTCTTGCCTGGAGAATCCCAGGGACGGGGGAGCCTGGTGGGCTGCCGTCTATGGGGTCGCACAGAGTCAGACATGACTGAAGTGACTTAGCAGCAGTGCAGTCCTGTTTCAGGACACATTGTCATCATTAACCCATTTATGTACCTATTTTACTTAATTAGCTATTTACCAAGTTATTGCAAATAATGTTACATGCTTCTAAACCCTCCAACCAAAACACAATGCCAGGATCTTGACCTAGATCTAGATATTTAGTTTTCTTTACATCATGTACCATCATTCTGAATTTTATATTTGTCATTTCATTGTTTTCCCAAATACATAGTTCGATCATACATATACATACATATATATGTATGTGTGTGTGTATATATATATGTATGTATGTATATTATGTTTTAACTTCATAAAAAGGTATCACTTTTTATTCAGTCCTTTGGACTCTATGTGCTGACTATAGTGGCACTAAGATTTTTCTATATTTCACTGTAGCTTATTCATATTGACTATACATTCCTTTGTGGGAATGTGGCATAATTTATTCTATTTTCCTATTTAAAAGAAATGAGTTAATTTCGCTATTATAAAAGCAATGTTTCTATGAATATTCTTACATGCATCTATTAATATTCAAGAGTTTCTCTTAGTTATGTATCTAGATGTTGAATAGCTAAATCATAGATTATATGAGTGTTTGATTTCAGGAGGAAATGTTAAAATGTTTTCATACTGGCTGCAAAGTGGTTTCAAACTTTTATTTACTTTATTACTAACAATGTATAGTGCATTCTGTGGACCCAGATCTCTCTACTTTGTTTGAACAGAATTTCTCATTTTGCTGGTAGAATCATTATAAATGCTATTTAATTGTGGTCTTGATTTGCATTTTCCTGAAGACTAATAATGTTGAACTTCTGTCTATTCCTTTGCCAGTTTTTCTTTTGGGGTATTTGTGCTCATATATTTTTCTTGATATTGATCTAATTGTGTGTATTGTAAATATCTTTTTCCAGTTTGTAAGTTAGGTTTGAAATTTCTTTACTTTAAAAATCTTTGATGAATAAATGTGATTAATCAGTATTTTAAGTTTAGTAATTTATCTTAAATAAAATTGTTTTCATGCATTGTTTAAGACACCACACATATATTGAACTCTAAAGATATTTTCAATGCTCAAATTTTTTTTTTTTTAGATTTAGTCCTAAAACCTATAACTGCTAAACTATGGAGTTTATTGTTTTAAAATGATGTCAGGAAGGAAACCAACATTCATATTTTTCCATATAAATTATTTTTCCAACTCAGTTTATCAAACTATCTTGTTCGATAGTTCGATCTAGTTCGATTCCTACTCATTTATCATATCACCTCTAACCCATGTCTAATATCTGTACTTACATGGCTCAGTCAGTTTCTGATTGGTTAACTACTTAATTTGCTTCTTTTACACAAAAACTAGATTATCATATTCACTATTTCCTAAAGAATCATAGTAACTGCTCTACCTCTACTTTTATTCATGTATGCTCCCATGCATGTGTATGTGCACGCACACACGCATGCACAACACACACACAATTCTGGGACATTATTGTTTTTTGTATACATATATCCTCCCCATTTTGAAGCTCCCTCGCATCTTCCTCCCCATCCCACCCCTCTAGTTTGATACAGAGCCCCTGTTTGAGTTTCCTGAGCCATACAGCAAATTCCCATAGGCTATCTATTTTACATATGTTAATGTAAGTTTCCATGTTACTCTTTCCGTATGTCCTTCAATCCCTGGAAAGGGGATGTCCATAAGTCTATAAGTCCATGTCCATGTCCATAAGTCTATTCTGTATGTCTGTTTCTCCATTGTTGCATTGAAAGTAGCTTCTTCAGTACCATTTTTATAGATTCTGTATATATGTCTTCAGTTCAGTTCAGTCTCTCAATCGTCTCCAACTCTTTGCGACCCCATGAATTGCAGCATGCCAGGCCTCCCTGTCCATCACCAACTCCCAGAGTTCACTCAAACTTATGTCCTTCGAGTCGGTGATGCCATCCAGCCATCTCATTCTATGTCGTTCCCTTCTCCTCCTGCCCCCAATCCCTCTCAGCATCAGAGTCTTTTCCAATGAGTCAACTCTTTGCATGAGGTGGCCAAAGTACTGGAGTTTCAGCTTTAGCATCATTCCTTCCAAAGAACACCTAGGACTGACCTCCTTTAGGGTGGACTGGTTGGATCTCCTTACAGTCCAAGGGACTCTCAAGAGTCTTCTCCAACACCACAGTTCAAAAGCATCAATTCTTCAGTGCTCAGCTTTCTTCACAGTCCAACTCTCACATCCATACATGACCACTGGGAAAACCATAGCCTTGACTAGACAGACCTTTGTTGGCAAAGTAATGTCTCTGCTTTTCAATATGCTATCTAGGTTGGTCATAACTTTCCTTCCAAGGAGCAAGCATCTTTTAATTTTATGGCTGTACTCACCATCTGCAGTGATTTTGGAACCCAAAAAAATAGTCTGACACTGTTTCCACTGTTTCTCCATCTATTTCCCATGAAGTGATGGGACCAGATGCCATGATCTTCGTTTTCTGAATGATGAGCTCTAAGCCAACTTTTTCACTCTCCTCTTTCACTTTCATCAAGAGGCTTTTCAGTTCTTCACTTTCTGCCATAACGGTGGTGTCATCTGCATTTCTGAGGTTATTGATATTTCTCCCGACACTCTTGATTCCAGCTTGTCCTTCTTCCAGCCCAGCGTTTCTCATGACGTACTCTGCGTATAAGTTAAATAGCCAGGATGACAATATACAGCCTTGACGTACTCCTTTTCCTATTTGGACCAGTCTGTTGTTCCATGTCCAGTTCTAACTGTTGCTTCCTCACCTGTATACAGGTTTCTCAAGAGGCAGGTCAGGTGGTCTGGTATTCCCATCTCTTTCAGAATTTTCCACAGTTTATTGTGATCCACACAGTCAAAGGCTTTGGCATAGTCAATAAAGCAGAAATAGATGTTTTTCTGGAACTCTCTTGCTTTTTCCATGATCCAGCAGATGTTGGCAATTTGATCTCTGGTTCCTCTGCCTTTTCTAAAACCAGCTTGAACATCTGGAAGTTCATGGTTCACATATTGCTGAAACCTGGCTTGGAGAATTTTGAGCATTACTTTACTAGCGTGTGAGATGAGTGCAATTGTGCAGTAGTTTGAGCATTCTTTGCCATTGCCTTTCTTTGGGATTGGAATGAAAACTGACCTTTCCCAGCCCTTTGACCATTGCTGAGTTTTCCAAATTTGCTGGCATATTGAGTACAGCACTTTCACAGCATCATCTTTCAGGATTTGAAATAACTCAACTGGAATTCCATCACCTGCACCAGCTTTGTTCGTAGTGATGTTTTCTAAGGCTCACTTGACTTCACATTCCAGGATGTCTGGCTCTAGGTGAGTGATCACACTATTGTGATTATCTTTGTCGTGAAGATCTTTTTTGTATAGTTCTTCTGTGTATTCTTGCCACCTCTTCTTAATATCTTCTGCTTCTGTTAGGTCTCTACTATTTCTGTCCTTGTTAGAATATGGTATTTATCTTTCTCTTTCTGACTCACTTGGACATTTTAGAATTATCTCTTAAGTTTCCTAACATATCCTGTTGGAATTTGCATTGAGTCTAAAGAGTAAAGAGAAGTGAGATTTTTGTAATATAATTCTTTTTATATATGAACACAGTTTGCCTGTTCATTCATTTAGTCTCCTTCCGTATCACTCAATAAAGTTCTTATAATTTCCCCAGGAAAGTTCTTTAGTATATTTTTGTTAGATTTATTCCTGATTATTTCAATATTATCTGATAGTCTCATAAATGGCATACTCTCTTTATTTTCTAGTTATTTACTTCTGATAAACAAAAATGTGTTACTATTTCTACATTAATTTTATACCCCAGCTTATAATGCAAGCTTTCATATTGTCTTAAATAACTTACCCATGTATTCTTTGGGATTTTCACTGTAAACTTAAATATAGACACACTTCATTAATTTTGGCTGTCTTCATTAATTAGAGCTTTAACTTTTTAGGTTCATACCATTTTATAGCCCTCCCCAATTTTGATACATACGGATTTTCACAGTCTTTCAATTCCAAATATTATTTAAATTTTTATTTTGATTTCTTCTTAAACCCTTGCATAGTTAGGAGGCTTTCTCTTGTGTCCAAATGTTCTGTAATGTCTTTTTTAGTTTACTTTTTATTATTTAATTCTAATGTAATTATTTTGTTATCAAAGATCTTAATCTGTATTAAATCTACTTTTAACATATTCAGGGTTTTTTAAATTTCCTAATACCTAAACAATTCTATAAATGCTCTGTATGTGCTTAAAATAAAATGTATATTCTTTCACTGTTGAACTCTTTTATGTTATTTTATTTATTTTTTTTAATTTTATTTTATTTTTAAACTTTACATAATTGTATTAGTTTTGCCAAATATCAAAATGAATCCACCACAGGTATACATGTGTTCCCCATCCTGAACCCTCCTCCCTCCTCCCTCCCCATACCACCCCTCTGGGTCGTCCCAGTGCACTAGCCCCAAGCATCCAGTATCGTGCATCGAACCTGGCCTGGCAACTCGTTTCTTACATGATATTTTACATGTTTCAATGTCATCCTCCCAAATCTTCCCACCCTCTCCCTCTCCCACAGAGTCCATAAGACTGTTCTATACATCAGTGTCTCTTTTGCTGGCTCGTACACCGGGTTATTGTTACCATCTTTCTAAATTCCATATATATGTGTTAGTATACTGTATTGGTGTTTTTCCTTCTGGCTTACTTCACTCTGTATAATAGGCTCCAGTTTCATCCATCTCATTAGAACTGATTCAAATGCATTCTTTTTAATGGCTGAGTAATACTCCATTGTGTATATGTACCATAGCTTTCTTATCCATTCATCTGCTGATGGACATCTAGGTTGCTTCCATGTCCTGGCTGTTATAAACAGTACTGCGATGAACATTGGGGTACACGTGTCTCTTTCCACATGATCCATCTGCAGGATTCAAATCTGTAATCCTGCAGGCTTTAAAAAAATAAATGATTGTGCCCCTCCCGTGTCTTTGTGTGCTTATTTTACCCCTGGAGAAGGAGTTTATCTGTGGGATAGAGAGTAATTTACTCTGCCTTTTGACAACCTGAATCTCTGCAGCAAAGGGACCAGCAATTTAAATGACCTTAAGCATATGAAAAGAGATAAGAGAATTTGAAAGGAGACTAGAGAAGCCTAATTACTCTCCTAAGCATTTTGCAAAGGGTAACATTGGACAGAGAACAGATAAGCCCAAGGATGGTCCTGAACCTGTGCACAGACCTAAGAATAGATAAGTCATATATACCTAAGAACTATAGTCAATTACTATCTTCCTAAAAACAACTCTTAGGTCTGATTTTCACCCTTTTCCTACGACACCATAATACAATTCAGATTTTTTACTTCAAGAGGACTGGGTGGGACCCTAGATTCTACATTTCTAATAAACTCCCAAATGATGGTTATACTGCTGGTCCTAGACATCACTTCAAGTAGCTGGGCTAGATTAAAATTACCCCATTTAGAGGAGAGAATCAGAAAGCAACTGCCCAAAAACTATTATTGCCACTGGTTTTCTGTTTTGTTTTGTATTTTTTTCACTTTCTCTCAATAAGAAAAAGAGGGCTTCAGCCCTGTGTTGACTTTACATACTCTTATGAATATCTGGAGCAGAGTTCTTGCTCATGGCAAATGTGGAGGCCAGCAAAGCAGGGTCAGAGGAAAAACAAAGGTTTTTAGCAGTTCTCCTATCTTACACAACCACTGCTGTGCTGGATCGACTCCTGCCACTGGTCTGCAAAGAAAATTTACTCCCCGCCCCTCATCCATTTTCTAGTTCCTCAGGGTAAATCTTGCAAGGAGGAAACAGCAGGCGCACAAATTCAGCACCTTGGTCAGGGCCCACTGGCTCAACAGACTTCTCAACTCAGTGTAAAAACTGGCAAATGATTAAACTCCCTGCATCCCTCCAGCTATGACTTGCTTCCCTCAACCCTTTTACAGTCACTCTTTACAAGAGGTTCTATATTACTTGGCTGTATTTTTTCCCTTCTAAATTGGTTTTTAGTGTGTTAGTTGCTCAGTTATGTCCAACTCTTTGCAACCCCATGGACTGTAGCCTGCCAGGCTCCTCTGTCCTTGGGATTTTCCAGGCAAGAATACTCGAGTGGGTTGCCATTTCCTTCTCCAGGGGATCTTCCCAACCCAGGAATCAAACCCAGGTCTCCTGCATTGCAGGCAGATTCTTTACTCTCTGAGCCACTGGGAAAGTGCCCCCCTCCTCCAAAAGAAAGATATACATGTGTGTGTGTGCGTGTGTGTGTGTGTGTGTGTGTGTGTGTGTGTGTAGGTCAGTGCAACCTTTTCACCTGGCTACTTAAGCTTAAAGATGTTTCATGTTATAAACTCTACATAGCTAAGCAAACACTGTTCGTTTTATAAGAGAGCTGGTTTTAAATTGAGGAGTCAAGGTAATGGCCAAAAGCAGTTTCTGACTTCTGGAAGTATAAAATCAGCTAGCTAATGGCATAGTTTTCAGCTGATTAATTTTTTTTTCTAGCTGGGACATCTGCTATCATTTGAGAACTGTCCAATATGAATATCTGAAGCAGATGGGAACAGCATGGAAGATGTCAGATTGGCTTGTGGCTGTAAATAATATTTGCTTCTTTTCGATAAGTCTTTATTTTGAACACTGTTGCTATTTACTCTGAGTTTTAGCCTTAGGCAGTGGTCACCAATCACAGGTAAAAGTAAGCTTGGCAGCCCACAAGAGGAACTACCCTCCACTGAGCAGGGTCTCCAGGACACTACTTAATGTTGCTTTGATGCTCCCATGTTGTGTGATTAAACACTTGGTGAGATCTCAGGGTTGCCAGCTGGACATGATTTGACACCCTTATTAATCTTGAGAAATGTTCCACGTTCATCCAATTAGAAAAGTTTTGGAAAAGCCCTTGTGCCATGTGTCTCTGATGCTTCCAGCAGATAATGCCAGCTGGCAGTTTTCTTTTCACTAACTGAACTAAATCTTTCAGTATAACTCCACAGTTTGTTGTAATTTCATGGGTAAAGATGGTCAATGGAAAGTGAATATTACCTATTACAGCACTTAAAAAATACTGGAAATTTTTAGAGATCTCCGGATTTCCTCAAGCTGCAGTATGATATCTCTTCTTCTGTGGTTGCTTTCCCTATGAAGCCTGGCCATGAGTCTCAATTCCTTGTTTCTAGCTTGCTGGTAGAAGTACTTGACTTTGCCAATGTCATGGTCATCACCTGGGCTCTATGGCAGGGGAATAAAAGAACTTCAGTATTTTAGCAGTGGCACTGTTTTTTTGCCTGAAATATATGAAAAGAATCTGACCTTGCACAGATAGGTAACTGGAAGGAGGGGGAGTTTTTTTTAATCTGTAAATAGCCTTCACAGATAATTGTGGTTGTTCTTTTTTAACTCTACATAAAAATTTTACAAGTGGCAGGTTTAAAGGTTTGTTGGAATGACAAATCTGAAATTATACTAATAAACTTTTCATAGTTATCTTTAAATCATTGATCTGTTTTTTTGATGTGAATAGACTACTTACCCATGAAAAATTTTGTTAAATTATATGCTGTCCATTGGAAAATGATGGCTTACTTGTGTTATGCAGATCTTGTTGCCACATTTCCTTATTCAGCAACAAAAACTACATTTGTCAATATCACCAATAATCTCATCAGGAAGTCTGATGATACTGCATCAGTAGCATGTAGTCAATATTAAAGTATGACTCAAGGATCAACATATTATAAAATTAGTAATTTTTGCTGCTTTATCAAGGACATTCTTACATGAAACCAGCTAACTAGTTTTTTTTTTTTTTTCTTTTTGTCCTGCAAGCATATGGAGGGAAAAATACAATGGCTCCCCTAAGGCCATTGTCCTAATTTGTGCTTGGGCACCAGCAGTCTTCACCACCACTGTTTTTGAACCATCAGTGTAAATTCAACACCATAAAAAGGACAAAGAATGCCTAGTTTTGATCCTAAAGACCCCCTGAAAGCAATTCCTATTCTTTAGAAATTGTTATTCCACATAAAATTATGAAATAGAGGAAACACAGAAGAAAAATAAAATTTATTGAGCAGTCACTATAAATTAGGGACTAAAGAACAGTAGTCAGAATTCATTTGGTTAAAAATGATTTAAAAATGAAAACAGTTAGCCACATAAAAATAAAACTAGCAAATTAGCTGAGGCAAAAGAGACTATATTGGCTTACATAAACATGTTGAAGTCAGATGAGGGTATTTCCAGGAACTCATGAACATGAGTTTGAACAAGCTCTGGGAGACAGTGAAGGATGTGGAAACCTGGCATGCTGCAGTCCATGGGATCACAAAGAGTCAGACATGACTCAGTGACTAACAGGAACTCACGAATAATTGAAAGTGGAGAAACACACAGCATCTCCAACTCTCATCTTAGCCTTGTGGAAAAGGCTGTATTTTCTGAGCGACTCTTGCCATGAAATTGGGCCCTTGGCTGCTGGCAACTATGGCTTCATCTTTCTAACTCTCTCATCAGATATGAAATGACTTTTTCCCATTATTAGTTCTAGTATGAAAAATTACATCAAAGTCCGATTCATTGTTGGGAGTGTGCCATCTGTAGCTAGGATGGCAGGGGAGAGGTCGAATGGAGAATGGCTTCTGTGATTAGTGGGGCACACTGGAAGTATCTGTTTGGACTCAAGAGAGGAATAGTTCCCAAGAAATAACGTGGGGGTGGTTTTTGGGAGAAAGGAGATGTTCTTGAAAAATTAAATAAATAGCTATTACAGAAGTAGATAGATTGATTGATTAATAGATATGGATTATAAGCCAGAGTGAGTCAGCTGAATTTTGAAAATGAGGAACCTAATTGTTAGAATTTTAAGTAACTCCCAGTATCACAAAACTGTTAACTAAAGGAAGTGCTTTTGAATACCTGCTTCCAGATATCCTCACTTTGTTCTGCTGCTTCTCAGTGAGGGTATGAATGATTCAAACTATCCATAAAGCTAAGAAAAATATGACTTTTTTCAACAGATCTTATTTAATACTGCTTTCTTAGCCTGATATTAGTATTTTAAATGTATTAATGATTTGATGGTGGAAATGGTAAATTCATAGTAAATTCATATTGTATGTATGGTGTAAACTTTCTGTAATAGCTTATCCATAAAGAGTTGCTGTAATATCATGTGCTGCCATACTAATAACCTAATAGTCATTGGATATTTACACTGTATAGAAGTCCAAATTTACCACTTTGGACATATAACGATGATTTAATCTTTTCAACAGCCCCATGAACCAGATTACTATATTACCATCCTTTCATAGATGACGAACTGACTTCTGCGAGGTTATATACTGCCCCCTACCACCACATCACATACCCATGCACATTATTATTCTGGATAGGCTAGATTATTCTGAATGAACAAACAAACCAAAAAACTTGGTAGCTTGAAAAAACACAGTTTTATTTCTTGTTCCCACTTCCAATTTATTTTTGTTGAGAGCTGTGGCGCACTGTTTCTTATAGCTGCTCAGGAACTCAATCTGAAGAGACAGGGAACACCTGAGAGAGAGAGAGAGCTTTATGCAGTATTACACTGGTAATTCAGTGCTCCAGCACTTAAATATACAACTCCAGCCAGAATTAGTTACATGACCCCCTCCCAGTCCCAACAGATTAGAAAATCAAACCTAAGACATGCCTTGAAGAACAAACAATAAAAGTATTAAATATCTCTTCCCATTGGCCTGAAATTATGGTGTCTGGAATCTCAGTGTTCATTTCTTCAACCGAAGGCATTGCTGTTCCTTAATTAGATGGCTGGATGGCATCACTGACTCGATGGACGTGAGTCTGAGTGAACTCCGGGAGTTGGTGATGGACAGGGAGGCCTGGTATGCTGCAATTCACGGGGTCGCAAAGAGTCAGACATGACTGAGTGACTGAACTGAACTGAACTGAACTGAAGTATAAATTGCCATGAGAGAATAACACACTCATCTGTAATCTAATTAACAATTAGGTTTAAATTACCTGATAATCTATAATATGCTTTGCATATGTATGAGAATTATGTTCATGATATGAAATGATGACAGGTCTGGCATGCAGTGTCCCAGAGCCACATGCAAGACCTTTGGGTTGGATAACAGAAAAGTGGAATGAAAATATAAATGGCATGTGTTGATACCAAGGACAGACTGTTTATTTTGCAATTTTTTCTTGCATAGTAAAGCTTACAAGTACTTTTACCACTGAAGTTCTTTTCAGCAATCTTCCCAATTCTTCCCAAACTTAAGCCTTAAGGTAAATTCTCAGCAGATCTTTTGTGCTCCAGCATCTACCTGTCTGGTACCTCTAAGGACTTGGTCACCCTACTCCTGCCCCGAATAGTTGCTCCCTCTAAGGATTAGTGGCACATTTGATATTCTCTCTTTAGATCCTTTCATGTCTCTTTCTTACTAATCATCAAAAAGAAACAAAAGTGTGAGACTGGGAAAGACCCAAAGCATGAGAAATCTTAGTGAGCTCTTCAAAGCCATTATGTTTAAACTTGAGTTTATGGCCCTCTTCATGAGCTAGGAATAGAAGTGCTTCAGCAATACCCATCCCAACCCAAACAGAAGGATATTTGAGAGTGAAATTATATATTCCAAGCAAAGCTTTTTGTAAATAAGAGTGGTCTCTAGAAAGCTGTTACACTCATGTTTATAGATGATTGCAGCTGAAGGGTACTGGTTAGTATCAGCCAAGGGAAGAGGGATTTAGAGCCGAGTCCTGGAAGTTGCTGAATGTTCCAGTTGTCCTCTCAGAGTAGAGTCAGGAACAGTATCACTTTCCTGGCATCATTACATGATAATAAGTACTGAGTGATGGCAACTGAGAAAGCTCACACAAGCCCTGGGTCCAGACTTTAATGGGGTTCCATCACTGAGGCATAGTTGACCACCCATATGGCCCATCTCAGAGTCCAGTTCCTTTAAAGAGTCAGCTGTTACTGTGTGACCCAAAACCCCCACCCCAAATCACACTCTTAGACTATCTAGTGTGAGTGGCCAGCCCCTACCCTAAATCGTATTGTTACATTCATGTCAGAAATGATGTTCTGAGGGTTTAGAGTTTGCCTCCCAGAGGCCAAGACCGAGTACCAAAGCTTTCCGTGTGTGTGTGTGCTCAGTATCTCAGTGGTGTCTGACTCTTTGTGGCCCTGTGAACTGCAGTCCACCAGGCTCCTCTGTCCATGGGATTTCCAGGCAAGAATACTGGAATGGGGTGCCATTTCCTACTCCAGGGGATCTTCCTGTCCCAGGGATTGAACCTGCATCTCTCATCTCTCCTGCATTGGGAAGCAGATTCTTTACCACTAGCACCTATACTACACACACACACACACACACACACACACAAGCTATACCCAAATCTTTCACACTTGAATCACATTCATAAGTCATATTGTCCACTGAGGGAAAAATGGAGCAAAAGAAAAATTAACAATTTTTGTAAATATTCCTCTTTATCAGGAGAATTTTGCAAAGAAATATCAACTATTCCAACTTTGTAAATAGTATATCACACAATCATCCTAGAAAGTAAAATCTAGAAAGAGCTCATAATTAACTTTAAAATAAGTGGGGTTAGTTATGGACTTTTCACTATTGTAAAGGAGCTGGCACACTGAACTTTATATACTCTCCTTCCCATTGACCTAATTAACTCAATCTCTAGAGGCCTTTGGCTTTATTCTGAAGTTCAGGGCATGTCACTGCTGATGAATAAATTAATGGAATAGAGGAATCAAAGTCAAAATTAGCATAAAATTAGTATCCCACTGCTCACTATCTTGAGGGAAAACTAAATTTATTATGAAATCTGTTGATGAAAGAATATACTGTGACAAAAATTTTTATTTCATTTTTGGATACCTTTGGAATAATATTGTTATTAACCCCGTGCTGTTTCAAAAGCATAATACACCCCTTAATAAATAATTGTTACTGTGTGATCACCCCAGTATTTATGGTCTTTAAAAAATAAGAGCTCAACAGGAAGAACAGTTTTAGCTGCGAAATTGTATTGATGACCTTTTAAATTGATTTTATTTATGTTGACCTGTGGAGACTCTAGATAAGGGGTGAAGGATTTCTTACATTTTAATGCAGTTTCTAAGGATCCATCATGGAGAAGGCAATGGCACCCCACTCCAGTACTCTTGCCTGGAAAATCCATGGATGGAGGAGCCTGGTAGGCTGCAGTCCATGGGGTCACGAAGAGTCGGACACGACTGAGCGACTTCACTTTCACTTTTCACTTTCATGCATTGGAGAAGGAAATGGCAACCCACTCCAGTGTTCTTGCCTGGAGAACCCCAGGGACGGGGAGGCCTGGTGGGTTGCCGTTGATGGGTTCGCACAGAGTCGGACAGGACTGAAGCGACTTAGCAGCAGAAGCAGCAGCAGCAGCAAGGATCCATCATAATGTAGGATCCTAAGGAATCAAAGGAAAGAATATACATCTAAATGGGCTTCAGATAATAGAGATGCTAAGAACCAGTGTGGTAAGGAAATAATGCACTCAGAAATAACCAACACATCCAAAATATTTATTTTCTACAACTCTTTATAACATTATTCTTCTTTAGGGTGTGCTATACCAGAAAGATTTCTAAGAGAAAAATAGCAGACTTGGAGAAAGGAATATTGTACAACAACAAAAAAAATTAAGTGTAATTATTAGAACCTACTTCCCATTTCTCTCTCTCCCAGTTTCTCTTATATTTGTATGTGTATTCATTTTTATAATTAAATGATGCTTATTTTCCAATTAATTTATTTTGCATCTTATAAACAGATTATCTCTTAAGTAGGGCTAATTAATATTCAAGGAAGACCATTTAAAGTACCTGGTAAACACATGCCTGGAAGGAAAAGTGATCTAAGATCACTTAGATCTAAGATCTAAGATGTATCTAATAATCACAGAGAAGAGGAGGTTAGAAAGTTATAATTTAATATTAAGACTCTAAACTTCATTGTGTATAAAATGTGATGCAAAAAATCAGACAAGGTGTTTTCCTCTTTTGCATACCTGCCTTTGGAGATACTGCCAATTTTGATGTTTAGAATCCTTTTTATAATGTAAATAAAATAGTAAATCCTTTTAAAGGGTAGTGCCAAATAAAGGTTTGTGTCTTCTGAAGTGGTGTTGTGCATAGTATCGGATTAAATAACTCTTTAGCAAGTCACGTTTCTCTGTGTTGGTTGCCAGGAAATTCAGAGGTAATAACTTTGTGTTGGAAGTCTTGTTGTGGTAGTGTTTCTCCTGGGAGAACATGGCCTTCAACAATATAAGGAAATTCAGACCCTCTGTTTTAAATCTGAAAATAGACCCTGGAAACAGGAAGAGAGAAATGACTAAATATTTCAGGTTTTATTCTGTCAACACTGCTGTTCCCTTGGTTCATCATGCCTGAGCCTAGGCAAGAAGGATATTTCCATTAAAAGAGGTAACTAAACACTAGGAGGTAAGCAAAGAGAACATAAAGAATGGGTGTAAACAGTAGGAGCAGTTTGTCTTACAACTTGCCTGCTTCAGATTCTCCTACAGTCTGTTGGCTACCAATGTCTCTGAACTCCCCCGGCTCCATTCTACATCCTCTTCCATGAGGGAAAAGGTGATCCCTCACCTATATTCCTCATTTTCTGGTGAAACTTTGGATGTTCTTGTATTTCTTTTATTACATTTTTTCCAGTATTTTCTTGACTTCAGTCTTTTTTTTTTTTTTTTGGCTTCTCTGTGGGACTTGCAGCATCTCAGTTCCTGGACCAAGGATTGAAGGCAGCCGTATCAGTGAAAGCCTAGCCTAGAATCCTAACCACTAGACCACTACGAGACTCCCTACATTTTTTTTTCATCCTTTTTCTCCAACCAAAGTATTGTTGATTTACATTATTGTGCTAATGTCTGCTGTATTATAAAGTAACTCAGTTACACACAAATATACATAATATACTTTTTCACTGTGGTTTAATCCCAGAAGATCAGATACAGTTTCCTGTCTGTACAGTAAGACCTTAGTGTTAATCCCAATAGTTTGCATCTGAATTTGTGTGCTGTGTGCTTAGCCACTAAGTCATGTCTGACTCTTGCTACACCATGGACTGTAGCCTGCCAGGCTCCTCTGTCCGTGGGATTCTCCAGGCAAGAATACTGGAGTGGGTTGCCATTTCCTTCTCCAGGGTTTCTTCCTGACCCAGGAATTGAACCCGGGTCTCCTGAATTTCAGGCAGACTCTTTACTGACTGAGCTACAAGGAATACCCAGTTTCCATCTACTAGCTCCTAACTCCCAGCCCAGCCTTTTACCTCCATCTCTGCCCCTTGGCAACCACAAGTCTGATCTCTCTGAGCCTGTGTCTGTTTTATAGATAAATGCATTTGTGTCATATTTTATATTCCACATACAAGTGATATCATATAACATTTGTCTTTCTCTTTCTGATATGCTTCACTTAGTATGGTAATCTCTAGGTCCATCCCTGTTGCTTCAAATGGCATTACTTGGTTATCTTTTGGAGAAGGCAATGGCACCCCACTCCAGTACTGTTGCCCGGAAAATCCCATGGATGGAGGACCCTGGTAGGCTGTAGTCCATGGGGTCACTAAGAGTCAGACACAACTGAGCGACTTCACTTTCACTTTCCACTTTCATGCATTGGAGAAGGAAATGGCAACCCACTCCAGTGTTCTTGCCTGGAGAATCCCATGGACAGAGAAGCCTGGTGGGCTGCAGTCTATGGGGTCCCACAGAGTCGGACACGACTGAAGCGACTTAGCAGCAGCAGCAGCAGTTATCTTTTGGCTGAAAAGTATTCCATTGTATGTATGTACCACATCTTCTTTATCCATTCATCTATGAGTGGATGTTTACTTTGTTTCCATGTCTTGGCTATTGTGACTAGTGCTGCTACGAACATAGGGGTGCATGTATCTTTTTGAATTATAGTTTTGTCTGGGTATATGCCCAGGAGTAGAATTTCTGGATCATATGACAACTCTAGTTTCAGTTTTCTGAGGAAACTCCGTATTGTTTTCTGTAGTAGCTACACCAGTTTATGTTCCTACCAACATGTAGGAGGGTTCCCTTTTCTCCACACCCTGTCCAGTATTCATTACTTGTAAGCTTTTTGATGATGGCCATTCTGACCAGTGTGAGGTACCATTGTGAGATGGTCCTAGTTTTGCTTTGCATTTGTCTAATTATTAGTGATGTTGAGCATCTTTTCATATGCCCTTTCACTACCTGTTTGTTTTCTTTGGATAAGTGTCTATTAAGGTCTTCTGCCCTTTTTTCAATTGGGTTGTTTGTTTTTTTGTTATTGAGTTATAAAAGCTGTTTGTATATTTTGGAGACAAAATTCTGCCAGTCTCATCATTTGCAAATATTTTCTCATATTCTATAGGTTGTCTTTTCATTTTTTTATGGTTTCCTTTGTTGTACAAAAGATTAAGTCTGATTACGCCCTATTTGTTTATTTTTGTTTTTATTTCTATTGCCTTACAAGGTTGACCTAAGAAAACATTGATACAATTTATGTCAGAGAATGTTTTGGAGCCTAGCTGCTTTATAATGCTAGTGGATGCTTTCTGAGGGATCAAAGCCTCAGTTTTGGATTGGACTGGTAAAGCATGTAAATGCCTTATGGTTACAAAATTCCACAGGCCTTAGGAGATTTGGTCTACGAATGAACAGTTTACTGTCCATTTCCATATTAAAGAATGTAAAATTATTTTGCATCTCTGCGAAATAGCAACTCAAAATAAGGGTAAACTTGATCTGTTTTCTATTTCAATATTTCTTGCTTGACTTAATTATGATGCATATTTGCCCTCTCTCGTATCCTGTTTTATTGTTTTAGGTCATCTGTTTTGAAGCAGGCAAGAGGATATAGGATAAAACTCTCCAAAAAGCGAGTCATATACAAAAACCATTCTTCTAGGGGCAAAGGCTGAGATTTTGTGATGCAAAAGAGCTGAGAAAAAAATTCTATATATTCACCGTATTCCAATATGTAACAGTGCTACTTCATTTAATAACCTTGTTGCATCCTATCTTCTGGCTGGAAAGAGCTAGGTGACAGCATGATGTTGCTCAATGGAAGATTTTCTCTTTTTCATCGTGTCAAACGATCACTACATAGTAAACTGAACGGTAAAATGGCAAAGGGGATAAACAAGTCTATGAGCCCAGCTACAGAATGGGGACTTTGCATTTGCCGTGACGCAAAACAGCAACCATCTCTTGATGTTTATTATATCTGTCTGGACTATTACTGTCGTAATGGTCTCTATACATTTTGTTTCAACTTCACTTACCTCCGTGATACATCATTATTTGCTATGAATACTGCACTTTCCACAAGGAGAGGGAAAATTGTGATTAATACTAATACATCAGCCCCATCCCTAATCAAGAGCACGTGAGAATGCAGGGACATAGAGCGGTGTATTCTCAATTTCTAATGCCTTTCGTGTGGTTCTTTACATGTGTGTAAAAGAGACTATGCAAAAGGGAATAAACTGTTTTAAAGGTATGTATATATTTTCAGACTATGATGAAAATTATTTTTTTTAAATGTAACATTATTTATATATAATATGTTACTTTTAATATTTAAGTTCTAAAAAATCTGATCTTCTTCAATGCATCTGACTTTAAAACTATATATGTCTATGTGTGTGTTAATATATAGAAATATGTGTGTGGATGTATATGTATATACATATATACATATGTACTTGAGTGTGTATATATGTATGCTATATGTAATGTATCAACATGCAATCATGCTTATAATGTCTTATTGTGTTTGAGAATCATAAACACTGGCTGCTGATACAAAGTTCCAGCCTTCTTCAAATTCACTCAAACATTTACTCATACAACTAATTTACGTAACAAATATTTATTAAGGTTTTTGTGCAAGCCATTAAGCTCATTGATGGAATTTAAAGTGATTAAGGCTGGTGCTTGTCCTAAAAGAGGTGATAATCCATTAAAGGAGATAAGACAATTATACAAGCAGCTATTATAGAAGCAAAAATAATTAAAAATCAATTCAAGCCAATGGAGTACTATTCTTTTACATAAATAGAATTTGGAAAATTTTCGTGGAGAATGTGACATCTAGAGTATGCCTTAAACAATGAAGACATTTCCAAAGGTTAAAGGAGAAGATTGGTACATTTAATCAGAGGAAGTGACTTAAGAAAGTGCAAAGAAACATGAAATAAATTCTGGTTGAACTTGAGTGTCATCAAATTTAGTACAGTGTCACCTATATTTCAGGAACTGTTATGAGAGATGAAATTAGGAGAGGCAGTTGATGGTAGAGGATCTCAAATGTGTGACCAGAAGGTTTAACCTTCAGTTTATAAGCAGAAGGGCATCACTGAAGTCTTTAGATCACTAAGTAAAATGAACATAGCTGGCTTTTGGGGCTTCAGCTAATGGTAGCGTAAACTATAGTCTATTATGAGGAGAAGCCATCAAGCAGTAGCCTTATGTCCGAGTTCACAGAAAAGTGATAATAAAGATTTGGATGACGATAGTGCTGAAATGTACAGGAGAGGCAGCATGAATATTTCTGTGTGTTTGAGCACACATGTGAGTGTTTTTGGCACAGGGTTGTTGTAATGGATATAAAGAGCAGATTCCTTTCTTTAGGATAGTAGAGGTTTGGAAGAAATCAATAATAAATTATTTTTAAGCTTCATACTTGGACAACTGAGACTATATGCCACTAACAAGTACTGTAATATGGGGAAATAAAAAGAACAGTTATACAAAAGATGGAACTTCTGGTTTGAAGGGTAGAAATACTGTTTACTAACAGATCACTTTTGTTTTATTAAAAATTGTTCAGTTTAGTTCAGTCACTCAGTTGTATCAGACTCTTTGCAACACCATGGACTGTAGCACGCCAGGCTGCCCTGTCCATCACCAACTCCCGGAGTTTACTCACGCATGTCTATTGAGTCGGAGATGTCATCCAACCATCTCATCCTCTGTCATCCCCTTTTCCTCCCACCTTCAATCTTTCCCAGTATCAAGGTCTTTTCAAATGAGTCAGCTCTTTGCATCAGGTGGCCAAAGTATTGGAGTTTCAGCTTCAGCATCAGTCCTTCCAATGAATATTCAGGGATCATTTCCTTTAGGATGGACTGGTTGGATCTCCTTGCTCTCCAAGGGACTCTCAAGAGTCTTCTCCACACCACAGTTCAAATGCATCAATTCTTCGGTGCTCAGCTTTCTTATAGTCCAAATCTCACATCCGTACATGACTACTGGAAAAACCATAACCTTGACTAGATGGACCACCATTGGCAAAATAATGTCCCTGCTTTTTAATATGCTATCCAGGTTGGTCATAACTTTCCTTCCAAGGAGTAAGCGTCTTTTAATTTCATGGCTGCAGTCACCATCTGCAGTGATTTTGGAGCCTCAAAAGATATAATCTGTCACTGTTTCCACTGTTTCCCCATCTGTTTGCCATGAAGTAATGGGACCACATGCTATGATCTTCATTTTCTGAATGTTGAGCTTTAAGCCAACTTTTTCACTTTCCTATTTCACTTTCATCAAGAGGCTCTTTAGTTCTTCTTCACTTTCTGCCATAAGGCTGGTGTCATCTGCCTATCTGAGGTTATTGATATTTCTTCCAGCAATCTTGATTCCAGCTTGTGCTTCATCCAGCCCAGCTTTTCTCATAATGTACTCTGCATATAAGTTAAATAAGCAGGGTGACAATATGCAGCCATGACGTACTCCTTTTCCTATTTGGAACCAGTCTGTTGTTCCATGTCCGGTTCTAACTGTTGCTTCCTGACCTGCATACAGATTTCTCAAGAGGCAGGTCAGGTGGTCTGGTATGCCCATCTCTTTCAGAATTTTCCACAGTTAATTGTGATCCACACAGTCAAAGGCTTTGGAATAGTCAGTAAAACAGAAATAGATGTTTTTCTGAAACTCTCTTGCTTTTTCAGTGGTCCAGCGAATGTTGGCTCTTTGATCTCTGGTTCCTCTGCCTTTTGTAAAACCAGCTTGAACATCTGGAAGTTCACGGTTCACATATTGCTAAAGCCTGGCTTGGAAAATTTTGAGCATTACTTTACTAGCGTCTGTTCAGTTCAGTTCAGTCACTCAGTTGTGTCCAACTCTTTGCGTGTGAAAAGAGTGCAATTGTGTGGTAGTTTGAGCATTCTTTGGCATTGCCTTTCTTTGAGATTGAAATGAAAACTGACCTTTTCCAGCCCTGTGGCCACTGCTGAGTTTTCCAAATGCACTGACATATTGAGTACAGCACTTTCACAGCATCATCTTTTAGGATTTGAAATAGCTCAACTGGAATTCCATCACCTCACTAGCTTTGTTCGTAGTGATGCTTCCTAAGGCCCACTTGACTTCACATTCCAGGACATCTGACTCTAGGTGAGTGATCATACCATCATGATTATCTGGGTCGTGAAGATCTTTTTTGTATAGTTCTTATGTGTATTCTTGCCCCCTTTTCTTAATATCTTCTGCTTCTGTTAGGTCCATATCATTTCTGTCCTTTATTGAGCCCATATTTGCATTAAATATTCCCTTGGCATCTCTAATTTCCTTGAAGAGATCTCTAGTCTTTCCCATTCTGTTGTTTTCCTCTATTTCTTTGCATTGATCACTGAGGAAGGCTTTATTACTCTCCTTGCTATTCTTTGGAACTCTGCATTCCAATGGGTATATCTTTCCTTTTCTCCTTTGCTTTTTGCTCCTCTTCTTTTCATAGTTATGTATGGATGTGACAGCTGGATTATAAAGAAACCTGAGCACCCAAGAATTGATGCATTTGAACTGTGGTTTTGGAGAATATTCTAGAGAATCACTTGAACTGCAAGGAGGTCCTACCAGTCCATCCTAAAGGAAATCAGTCCTGAATGTTCAATGGAAGGACTGATGCTGAAGCTCAAACTCCAGTACTTTGGCCACCTGATGTGAAGAGCTGACTCATTTGAAAAGACTCTGATGCTGGGAAAGATCAAAGGCAGGAGGAGAAGGGGATGACAGAGGATGAGATGGTTGGATGGCATCACCAACTCAATGGACATGAGTTTGAGTAAGCTCCAGAAGTTGGTGATGAACAGTGAAGCCTGGCACGCTACCATCCATGAGGTTGCAAAGATTTGGACATGACTGAGCAACTGAATCGAACTGAGCTGAACTGAGGGATTGGAAATTTGTGTGTATTGTCTGTCTAACCCGATTGAATCACTTGAATCTTTATGCATTCTACAGTTTCTTATGCCTATTGTAACAAATTGTCACAAACTTGGTGGCTTAAAACAATAGAAATGTATTATCTCACAGTTTTGCAGGCCAGAAGTTTTAATTACGTATCATTGGGCTGAAATCAAAGTGTTGACAGCACTGTACACTCTCCAGAAGCTCTAAAAGAGAATCTTCCTTGTTTTTTCTAGTCTAGTGACTTCCAGCATTCATTGTCTTTTGTCACATCATTCCAATTTTAAAATCTCTCTGCTTTTTCATCGCATCGCCTGATTCTCTTTGTGTAGTGAAATTTCTTTGCTATTCTGTTTTAAGGGCACTTAGTACTGCATTTAGGGCACACCAGTCTTATTTTAGTTACATCTGCACAGACTTTCTCTCAAATATGGTAACATTCACAGATTCCAGGGATTGGGACCTGATATTTTGAGGAGAGCATTTTTTTATCCTTCCACAGTTTATGATATGGCTTCCAATGAGTCATAGGTATCCCTCTTGCAAAATGCTTTCATTCCATCCCAACATCCCCCCAGATCTCAACCCATTAGAGTATCAACTCAAGTCTAAAAACCACATCACATTTTCATTAGCTCCACAGTCTCAAATATCATCTAAATAATTCAGTCAGGATGGGGGAGACTCTGGGTATGATTCATCATGAGATAAAAATTTTCCCCATCTGCAGACCACCGAAGCTAGAAAACAAGTTATCTATTTCCACAGCACAGGAGTGGGACACGTACAGTACAGCAGTTATAGCCCCTCCCATTCCAAAAGGGAGAACATTTTTTATAAAAGATGTCATCAGTTTCAAGCAATTTCAAAATTCAGTTGGAAAATTTCACTAGGTTTCAAGGCCTAGAAGTAAGTCCTCTGTGGCTCTCAGTCTGCCCAACAGCTCAAGTCTCTCCTCTCACAGTCATTCTTTTCTTGAAGTATAGTGCATTTGGAGTAGAATGATTTGATAAACCGGTTTCATGCCAGTAGAGTTTTAGAATTTTGACAGTCTTTTTTTGCTTCATCTTGTCTCTGCCCTGATCAGGCCAAACTTACAGTGTTTCTGCTTATATGACATTTGCATGAAGGTCTCCTGTATATGCTATGAGAATTAACACCATTAGGAAAGACGGTTCACAATAGATCTTTCCAAGATAATCACATCTCTATTCCTGGCTTTCGTTGAAATGTCTGAGTGGGTCCATGCCTGATTTCTTCAGCACTAGCGAAAGCTTGCTCCTTCATGGATCACAGCCTGTCCTGTGGAAGGGACTTGCAAAGCTCAGTGAAGCTATGAGCCATGCTGTGCAGGGCCACCCAAGACAGACAGGTCATAGTGAAGAGTTCTGACAAAACTTGGTATTCTGAAGGAGGAAATGGAAACCTACTCCAGTATTCTTGCATGGAGAACCTCATGGACAGTATGAAAAGGCAAAAAATATGAAACTGGAAGATGAGTCTCCAGGTCTGAAGGTGTCCAATATGATACACGGGAAGTGCGTGCTCAGTCACTCATTCTTGTCCTCTTAGCAACCCTATGGACTGTAGCCTACCAAACTGCTCTGTCAATGGGATTTTCCAAGTAAGAATACTGGAGTGGGTTGACATTTCCTCATACAGGGGATCTTCCTAACCCTGGGGTCAAACCGGAGTCTCCTGCATCTCCTGCATTGGCAGGCAGATTCATTACCACTGAGTTGGAGAGCAATTACTAATGGCTGTGGAAAGAATGAAGTGGCTAGGCCAAAGCAGAAATGACACTCAGTTATGGATGTATCTGGTGGTGATAGTAAAGTCTAGTACTGTAAAGAACAATATTGTGTAGGAACCTGAATGTTAGCTCTATGAATCAGGGTAAGTTGGACATGGTCAAGCAGGAGATGGCAAGATTAAACATCAACATTGTAGAAGTCAATGAACTAAAATGGACAGGAATAGATGATTTTAATTCACATGACCATTGTATCTACTACTATGGGCAAGAATCCTTTAGAAGAAATGGAATAGCCCTTATGATTACCAAAAGAGTCTGAAATACATTACTTGGGTGCAATCTTAAAAACCACAGAATGATCTCAGTTCATTTCCAAGGCAAACCATTCAACATCACAGTAATCCAAGTCTGTGCCATGCCCACTGATGCAGAAGAAGCTGAACTTGACTGGTTCTAGGAAGACCTACAACACCTTCTAGGACTGACACTAAAAAATGATGTCCATGGGGATGAAATGCAAAATAAGAAGTCAAGAGATACCTGGAAGAACAGGCAAGTTTGGGCTTGGAGTACAAGATGAAGCAGGGCAAAGGTTAACAGTTTTGTGAAAAGAATACTCTGATTATAGCAAACACCCTTTTCAAACAGTCTAAGAGAGGACTATACACATGAACATCACCAAATGGTCAATACCAAAATCAAATTGATTTATGTTCTTTGTAGCTGAAGATGGAGAAGCTTTATATAGGCAGGAAAAAGAGACCTAGAGCTGACTATGGTTCAAATCATGACCTCCTTATTAAAAAATTCAGGCTTAAATTGAAGAAAGTAGGAGAAACCACTCGGCTTTTCAGGTATGACCTAAATCAATTTCCTTATTATACTGTGGAGGTTATAAGTAAATTCAAGGAAGTAGATCTAATAGACAGAGTGCCTGAAGAGAGTCATAAGATTGTACAGGAGGCAGTGACCAAAACCATCCCAAAGAAAAAGAAATGCAAGAAGGCAAAGCGGTTGTCTTGGAGACCTTACAAATATCCATGAAAAGAAGAGAAGTGAAAGGCAAGAGAGAAGGGAAAGGTATACCCAACTGAATGCAGAGTGTGAGAGAATAGCAAGGAGAGTTAAGAAAGCCTTCTTGAATGAACAATGCAAAGAAATAGAAGTGATGGAAATGGGAAACAGTAGAGATCTCATCAAGAAAGTTGGGAGTTATCAACAGGTTTTGGCACAATAAAGGACAAAAACAATAAGATCCTAACAGAACCAGAAGAGATTAATAAGAAGGGGCAAGAATACACAGAAGAACTATTTTAAAAAGGTCTTAATGATCCACATAACCACGATGGTGTGTTCACTTACCTAGAGCCAAACATCCTGGAGTGTCAAGTCAAGTGGGCCTTAGGAAACATTATTCTGCACAAAGCTAGCAAAGGTGATGGAATCACAGCTGAGCTATTTAAAATCCTTAAAGATGATGCTGTTAAAGTATTGCGCTCAGTAGTCAGCCAATTTGCAGAACTCAGCAGTCACCATAGGACTGGAAAAGATCAATCTTTATTCTAATTCCAAAGAAGGGCAATGCCAAAAAATGTTCAGAATACTGTACAGTTGTACTCATTCACATGCTAGTGAGGTTATGCTCAAAATCCTTTAAACTAGCCTTCAGCAGTACATGAACTGAAAATTTCCAGATTATTCAGAGTCAGAGGAACCAGAGTTCAAATTCCCAACATTCATTGCATCATGGAGAAAACAAGGGAATTCCATCAAAACATCTACTTCTGCTTCATTGACTGTGCAAAAGCCTTTGATTGTGTGGATCACAACAAACTATAGAAAATTATTAAAGAGATGAGAGTACCAAACCACCTTACCTGTGTCCTGAGAAACCTGTATGCAGGTCAAGAAGCAACAGAACCTTACATGAAACAACTGACTGGCTCAAAACTGGGAAAGGAGTCCCACAAATCTGTATATTGTCACCTTTATATGTGAAGTGCCAGGCTGGGTGAAACACAAGCTGGAATCAAGATTGCTGGGAGAAATATCAACAGCTTCAGATATGCAGATGTTAGCACTCATACAGTAGAAAATGAACTAAAGAGCCTCTTGATGAGGACTAAAAGCTGGCTTGAAACTCAACATTCAAAAAGCTAAGATCATGGCATCTGGTCCTATCACTTAATGGCAAATAGATGGGGAAAAATTGTAAGCAGTGACAGATTTTATTTTCTTGGGCTCCAGAATCATTGCAGATGGTGACTGTAGCCATGAAGTTAAAAGGGGCTTGCTCCTTGGAAGGAAATCTATGACAAACTTAGCATATTAAAAATCAGAGCCATCACTTTGCCGACAGAGGTCCATGTAGTCGAAGCTATGATTTTTCCAGTAGTGATGTATGGATTTGAAAGTTCAGCCATAAAGAAGGCTGAGTGCCAAGGAATGGATGCTTTCAAAGTGTGGTGCTAGAGAAGACTCTTGAGTGTCTCTTGGACTACAAGGAGATCAAATCAGTGAATCCTGAAGGAAACCAACCCTGAATATTAATTGAAAAAATTGATGCTAAAACTGTAGCTCCAATTCTTTGACCACCTGTTGTGAAAAGCCGAATCATTGGAAAAGATCCTGATGCTGGGAAAGATTAAAGGCAAAAGAGAAGGGAGCGGCAGAGGATAAAATCGTTAGATAGCATCACCGACTAAATGAATGTGAATTTGAGGAAACTCTGGAAGACAGTGGAGGACATAGGAGCCTGGCATGCTGCAATCCATGGGATCATAAAGCACTAGACATGAATTATCCAGTGAACAGCAACAGCAGCAAAAGTTTGACCTTCCCTCTAGAACATGCTTTCCTAAAAGGGAATGTACTAATTTCAACATCTTCTGCAGTCCTTGTAAGTTCAGAACTTTCAATATCAGGAAGTCGTGGTTACTTTTTCCTCAACAGTTCTTTCTTCAACCTACCTTTTTACTCTCATGTTTTCGCATGAGCAGCAAGAAGCAGCAAGGATGCATAATCAACACTTTGCTTGAAAATCTGTTCCCCTAAATATCCAAGCTTATTTCTTTTTTTTTTTCTAATTTTATTTTATTTTTAAACTTAACATAATTGTATTAGTTTTGCCAAGCTTATTTCTTAAAAGTTCTGCTTTCTACACAACGGTAGGACTCAATTCAGTTAGATTTTTGACCACAACATAACAAATTTCTCCTCCGTTTCTCAAGTTTCCAGTAACATTTTCCTTACTTTATTCTGGACCCTCAATAACACCACCTTAACAACATTTTTCTTTCTGTGATGATATGTGTATTCTCTAACATAATACATTCTTTTTCTACTGTGTTCTTCACTTCCTCCTGAGCTCTCATTGGCAGAATCTTTAACATCCATATTTCTATCAATAATTTATTTAGAGCATGTGGATTTTTCAGTCAGGTCCACCGTTTTTTGTTTTTTGGGTTTTTTGTTTTTTTTTTTTCGTATCATTTCTATCATCTGCCTTCTACCCACTTCTGAAGCTTTGTCTGCATTTTTGGGTATTTGATACAGTAACATCTCACTTCCCAGTACCGAAATCTGTTTTAGTTTCCTGTGCTGCTATAACAAATCACCACAAACTAGGTGGCTTAAAACAATAGAACTTTTTTTTTTTCTTCCTTGCAGTTTTGTAGGCCAGAAGTCCAAAATAAGTATCACTGAACTGAAACGAAGGTTTTGGCAAAATCACTCTGTGTCTGCAAGATTTAGGGGAAAATCTATTTCTTGATTTTGCCAGATTTTGGTGACTGTCAGTGTTGTTTGTCTCGTGTCACATCACTCCAATTTCTGCTTCTGTCTTCACGTCACCTTCTTCTCTTTTGCCTGTGAAATTTAGACTACTTCTCTCTTAGCACAAGGATGCTTGTTATGGCATTTAGGGCCCATCCAGATAATCCAAGATGCTGTCCACATCTCAAGATATTTAACACAATCACATCTGAAAAGACTATTTTTATTTTCCCAAATAAGGTAACATGTACTGTTTCCAGAGATTAGGATCTGATATCTTTGGGAGTGCCATTTTCAGTCTACTATATACATACCCAATGTTGAATTATTATTTCCGAGAAGCTTGAACAACTTGGCTGGGAATAGATCAGTGGGAATATTAGGTAGGCGCTTTGCTTGCCCCTACCTTTAACTTGGTAGTTAAAATGTCTCCTCTGTTTTCACTTTAATCTCTCCCAGAGACTGGATAAAGAGCAAGTGATCTGTCAAAAGAGAAAAATCTTTCTTGCTTATATGTTATAAAAATTAAAAATAGATAAGAGTAAAAATTTCACACAGAACCAAGATATATGAATATTTAACTTAGTTTTATTACACATATACTCAAAATGGTTGAGGACTTGATTAAGGACTGATTAACAGTAAAACATATGCTCTCTGGACTAATTCACCTGCTGTAACCTATCAATATGTAATCTAATGATGGTTTGTTTTTTTGTTTTTTTCCAATGGAGAGTCATAGATTTTTAGAGCCAAAAGGGATCCCTGAAATTGTCAATTTTAATTCCTTTACTTTGCTTTGTGGGGTGTTCCTGGGGGCTCAGTGGTAAAGAATCCACTTGCCAATGTACGTTTGATTCCTGGGTCGGGAAAATCCCCTGGAGAAGGAAATGTCAACCCACTCCAGTATTCTTGCCTGGAAGTCCTATGGACAGAGGAGCCTGTGGGCTACAGTCCATGTAGGTGGCAAAAGAATTAGACACGACTTAGTGACTAAGCAACAACTTTTCTTTACAAATGAAAAAGTAGATCCATAAAGGATGACCTTGCCATGGTCACAAAGTTAGCTTGCAGAAGTTCTCCGTTTTTTTGTTTTTTGTTTTTTTTTTCCTTTTGCCTTGTTTTCAGTGTTCTGATCTTTTAGACCTGTTGCTATGACCTTCATTGTGTCACAGAGTTCTATGTAGCATTTTACATGATTGACCATTCCTAATATAGAAAATTCTAGATAACAGCTTTCTCCCAGAATTCACTTCAGATATATGGGGCACTATTGACAGAGAAAATAAACACAGAGAAAGGAAAATAGAGGAGGTTTCTAGCTTAAGAAACATGTTTTATTACTAGTCACAATTAACGTCTATGTTGTTAATTGGACGACTTTATCAGCATGTTAATTGGACAACATTTGTGACTCCATGGACTGCAGCATACCAGGCTTTCCTGACCTCCACTATCTCCCGGAGTTTACTCAAATTCATGTTCATTGAGTTGGTGATGTGTTCTAACCATCTCATTCTCTTCTGCCCTCTTCACCTTTTGCCTTCAGTCTTTCCCAGCATCAGGGTCTGGGATTACCTCTTTAATAAGCCCAAATTTTAAAATAACATTAAATAGTTAAAGTGCTAATTAATTCTAAAATTTTTAAAAGAATTTAAAATATTACCTAGATGGGTAATTTTATTTTGTTGAAATAGCCTTTAAAATAATTTTCTTAAGCACATAGGAAATTAAATATGTTATTCTATGGTAATAATTTATTTGTACAGGGACTTGAAGAGACGCATTAGCTGTGAGGACTTTGAAAAGTATCAGAGAGAATAAAGTAGATATCAGGTACAGACATATAATAAGCCATGACATACAATTTATCTCATTACCTACTGTTTGCATGCTAGCAACCTGTTCAAGCATCAGAAACACAAATCAATTCAATTTAGTAGTTAAAACAAATTATCAGCATGATCTTGGAAAATAAATGAATAATATGCCACTTTTTGTGTTTATGCAAGAATTATAAAAGAAAGCCATTTTAAACATGGTTTTTAGCATACCATTTATAAATTGGGCTGTGTAATTGTATATGACCTATATTGCTTTGTCAATTTTGTGGGATTTATTTTATATTTTGGATGTATCTTCATTGGATATCTAACTATTTATGGTTTCAGGACACTCCAGTGAACTTGTATCTTCCCAAAGAAATAGATATCATAGAGTCTGAAATGGTGTTAAGTGATTTTAGTCTATCTTTATACAGTAGAGAGTAACTGAAGTGCCACCTTGGATAAGAAGGGAGAATCCCCCCCAAATAAAAAAGAGTGAGAAAGAGGAAGGGATGCATTTGTTGAGTGTCTAATATGTTATGTGTCAGTGACTATATTAGCTATTTGTTTTATATACATATAATGTCATTATATATGTATCCATGAGGGTAAGATGGTTAGATAGCATCACCAAGTCAGTGGTCATGCATCTGAGAAAATTCCAGGATATAACAGAGGACATAGTAGCCTGGCATGCTACAGCCCATAGGGTCACAGAGCCAAACACGACTTAGCCACTGAACAACAACAATGTCCCCAGTCTTCATACCCTTATAACTTCATCAAGAGAACAAACATTGGGATACGTTTTTCTATCGTGGTATCATTGGGATACTATGGAAGTGAATCTGAGCAATTCTCTTACCCTGTTGGAACTTCAGTTTCCTCATCTAGTAACAAAGGCTTTGGGCTGAGCAATGACTCAGGTCTCTTTCAGCACATATAACCTTCATGCTTTTGTATATTTTGTATATAATAGTGGGCCCCCATAGTAGCATCTGTTATTTCAGTATATTCCTGCTCCAGACTTGGAAATTATAGTGCAGTTGTTCTTGCCAAAGTGGAATCTACTGTTGGAAACCTAAATAGGAGGATTATTTGACTTTTCCAGGGGTAGCTCCTAATGAGACATATTTTGAAAAAGTTACTTTCAGTGACCTTGTTAAACTATTCTGGGGGCTGCAAACAGAACATAGCCTGCTGTGTGGTGGTGATACTGACAGCTGTTTAATCTGTTGCTATATGTTCTTTTTCACCATTCATTTTCCCCCTAAGGAAAATGTCTCACCATGTAGTTCAGAAGTTGAGTGTGGTTTCTCAAAGTGTGTGTGTGTGCTTAGTTGTTCAGTCGTGTCCAAGTCTTTGTGACCCCATGGACTGTAGACCACCAGACTCTTCTAACCATAGGATTCTCCAGTCAAAAGTACTGGAGTTGGTAACCATTGCCTTCTCTAGGGTGTTTCTCAAAGTACTTCAATTCTAATCCTGTTTCCCCTGCATTAGCTTTTAAACTTAGGGCAATGTCCTTAACCTTGTTGTATTTCTGTTTTTTCATGTGTGACATGGAGTTTTGAGCATTCAATTGAGTAAAAATTATAAAGCTCTTAGTATAATGTCAACATGAATAAATGTTCAAAACATGTCAGCTTTTACAAATTTTTACTAACTTACATTTGTACTCCACTGTATAAAGCAGAAGAATGATCCTCAATAATTTATGTCAACTCTAAGTAAATAACCAGCAAGATTAATGGCTAATAATGGGATGAATTGAAAGAGCCAGATAGTGTAAATATTTGCAGTTCTGTGTGTCATATGGTCTTTGTCACATTACAAACCTGTCTTAAAAGCAGTCATTGACAATATGTAACCAAATGGGTCTGGCTAAGTTGCAGTAAGACTTTGTTTACAAAATGAGTGGTCAAACCACACATCTCTGCATAATATTTCAGTAGGCAGCTACCATATTCCTTTCTACCGTCTCAGTGAAAGAATCCTAGATTGCCACCTACACCCCGTGTTTTTTATGGACACTTCCTTGTACATGTCCCTTGTGGATAAATGTAAAATTTTCCCAAGCAGATTTGCTGAGTGCATATTAAATGAACACAGTAGTGCTCTGGCAGGCTGAACTTTTCAAGAAGGAGTACATGGGTCACAATCAAAAGGCAGGCAGGCAGACTCCCTATACCTAGTTTTTGCTGACTGTATAGAGCTTCTCTGTCTTTGGCTGCAAAGAATATATTCAATCTGATTTCAGTATTCACCATCTGGTGATGTCCATGTGTAGAGTCGTCTCTTGTGTTGTTGGAAGAGGGTGTTTACAATGACCAGTGCATTCTCTTGGCAAAACTCTGTTAGCCTTTGCCCTGCTTCATTTTGTACTCCAAGGCCAAACTTGCCTGTTACTCCAGGTATCTCTTCAATTCATACTTTTGCATTCCAGCTCCCTAAGATGAAAAGGATGTCTTTCTTTGGTGTTAGTTCTAGAAAGTCTTATAGTTCATCATAAAATGATTCAACTTCAGAGCTGCAAATATAGAGCTCACTAATTCTTCCAGCCTAAAAGATACATGATAATGTATTTTACATTATTTTATTTTAATGTCTCTAATTACTAATGAATTAGAATATGTGCTTAACAACCTTGGATTTTTCTCCTATAAATTGCCTGTTCTATCCTACTGCTCTTTTTCTTGTGATTTGCAGAAGTGCCTTGAAAATTGTAGATACAGATATCTTGTCTTGAAAACTGTAGATGCAAATATCTTGTCTAATTTAGACATTGAAAATATTTCCTCCAGTTATGAAAATT
Source organism: Bos taurus (assembly GCF_002263795.3). Taxonomy (NCBI): domain Eukaryota; kingdom Metazoa; phylum Chordata; class Mammalia; order Artiodactyla; family Bovidae; genus Bos; species Bos taurus. The sequence continues at coordinate 10,792,412 of NC_037355.1, read as the reverse complement.
AACTTTGTTCATGGACTTTTGTTTAATATCAATCCTTTATTTTTGTGGTAGGGCTTTTCTCATAGCTCAGTCAGTAAAGAATCTGCCTGTAATGCAGGAGACCCAGGTTTGATTCCTGAGCTAGGAAGATCCTCTGCAGAAGGAAATGGCAATCCACTCCAGTATTCTCACCTGGAGAATCTTATGGACAGAGGAGTCTGGCAGGCTACAGTTCATGGGATCACTAGAGTCAGACATGACTTGCAACTAAACTACTACCAATTTTGTGGTAGTCACATAGATCAGCTTTTTATTTTTTTGGTTGAACTTTTGAAGTTTTGTGCATATGTGTATGTAAAATATTTACATGTAGGGAAAAATCTGTCAGAAAATATGCTAGGATAATCATAGTGATTATATCTGAGTAGTGCCATAAAATTTAGTAGTGCCACTCATTTGCAGTTGGTGGCAATACTTTGGGGTTTTTTGTTTGTTTGTTTTGTTTGTTTTATGACTACTTTGTAATAACAGTTTTAGTTCTGTAGCAAAATCTAGAGGAATGTTCAGAGATTGCCCCAAATATCCCTTGGCCCCAAAGGCACAACCTCCCTGATTATCAACCTCACTAGAGTGGTGCATCAGTTACAACTGATGCACCTATACTGAAGCATCATAATTATCCTAAATCTGTAATTTACATTACAGTCCATTGTTGGTATTATATTTGTGGATTTGGACAAATATATCCAAATATATACATGTATCCATCATTATGTTATCACACTGAATATTTTCATTGCCCTAAAAATTCTTTATGCTCCACATGTAGATATCACCCCCTTTTCCACTCCCCCTCCCCTGGGAGCTGCTGGTGTTTGTACTGTCTAAATAGTCTTGCATCTTCCAGAATTTGAATTATACAGTTTTTAACCTTTTCAGATTGGCTTCTCTCAGTTAATAATATGTTTTTAAGAGTCTTCCTTGCTTTTAATGGCTTGAGAGCTCATTTCCTTCTAGCAATGAATAATATTCCATTGTCCGGATGTACCACAGTTATCCCATTCACTTACTACCCCACCTTTTTTTAATTGATTTGAAGAAGATAAAACATGTATTTTACATTTAGTCCCAAATATAAATGACTATCTGTAAGTTATTAATTTCTTCCATTTTTTTTCCATCTGTCTGTTCTTACAGAGGCATCTGGCAGGCTACAGTCCATGGCATCGCAAAAGAGTCAGATATGAGTTAGTGAATAAAGAATAAGAACAACAATGCCAAACTCTACACTGCTGTACTTTCTTTGCTTTATAGAATTACTTAATATTTGGTAGGGCTGGTTCCCTTCTTCTTTTTTAAGATACATTGAGTTGTTCCTTGAATTGTTCTTCAACAGAAGAATGATTTCAAGTAAATTTATGGAATTCTGCAAAATATATATATATATATATATATATATATATATATATATATAACAGAAATTTGATTTGGGATTAATGATATTTGTAGATTAATTTGGGAGAATTGGGCATTTTATATTATGCCATCTCATCCAAGAAAATAAACAGTTTTTAATTTGTTTCTGATTACCCACTGTGTGCCTTTTTAGCAGTTAGCATCTTGTTTGCAGAGGCCCTGTTTACCGTGCAGTAAGTCAGTTCCTGTGGCTCGATGTGTTTTCAGTTGTGTTTGATTCTTTGCGAGCCCAGGGACTGCAGACTGTCAGCCTCTTCTGTCCATAGGATATTCTAGGCAGGATTACTGGAGTGAGTTGACATTTCCTCCTTCGGGGGATCTTACTGACCCAGGGATTGAACCCATGTCTCCTGCATGGGCAGGTGGATTCTTTACCACTGAGCCATCTGGGAAGCCCCAGTTAGATCCTAGGCATTGTTTATTGCTTGTTAATGCTGAGAAAAATGACTTTATTTTGTTAGTGTAGGAAATTACTGAGTGAAAATGTTGGCTTAAAACTCAACATTCAGAAAACAAAGATCATGGCATCTGGTCCCATCACTTCATGGCAAATAGATGCAAAAACAATGGGAACAGTGACAGACTTTATTTTCCTGGGCTCCAAAATCACTGCAGATGGTGACTGCAGCCATGAAATTAAAAGACACTTGCTCCTTGGAAGAAAAGCTATGAACAATCTAGACAGCATATTAAAAACAGAGACATTACTTTGCCAACAAAGGTCTGTCTAGTCAAAGCTTTGGTTTTTCCAGTGGTCATGTATGGATGTGAGAGTTGGACTGTAAAGAAAACTGAGTGCTGAAAAATTGATGCATTTGAACTGTGGTGTTGGAGAAGACTCTTGAGAGTCCCTTGGACTGCAAGGAGATCCAACCAGTCCATCCTAAAGGAGATCAGTCCTGAATATTCATTGAAAGGACTGATGCTAAAACTCCAAACTTTGGCCACCTGATGCAAAGAACTGACTCATTGGAAAAGACCTTGATGCTGGGAAAGATCGAAGGTAGGAGGAGAAGGGGATGACAGAGGATGAGATGGTTAGATGGTATCACAAACTCCATGGATATGAGTTTGAGTAAGCTCCGCGAATTGGTAATGAACAAGGAAGCCGGGAATGCTACAGTCCATGGGGTCACAAAGAGTAAGACACAACTGAGTGACTGAAGTGAACTAAACTGATAGGTTCAAATCTAGCAATGTTTGATGAACTCATTAATTGGTTCTGTTGCTTTGTTGATTCAGTTATTTTCTTTTTTATTTAGATCAGTCAGTCAGTCAGTCATTTCAGTTGCTAAGTCATGTTTGTTGAGGGCACAAACAGAACCTTGTGCTCACCAGGACCCAGGAGAGAGGAGCAGTAACCCCACAAGAGACTGCCCCAGATTTGCCCATGAATGTTCAGGAGTCTTCTGCGGAGCAGTGGGTCAGTGCTGGCCTGCTACAGGGTTTGGGGCATTGACTGTAGCAGTGTGTGCATGGGACCTTTTGAAGGAGGTAGCCATTATCTTCGTTTCCTCCTACATAGTTTCAGTTTAGTTCAGCTCAGTTCAGTCACTCAGTTGGGTCCTACTCTTGGTGACCCCATGGACTGCAGCACGCCAGGCCTCCCTGTCCATTGCCAACTCCCAGAATTTACTCAAACTCATGTCCATTGAGTTGGTGATGCCATCCAACCATCTCATCCTCTGTCATATGCTTCTCCTTTTGCCTTTGATCTTTCCCAGCATTAGGGTCCTTACAAATGAGTCATCTCTTCACATCAGGTGGCCAAAGTATTGGAGTTTAGGCTTCAACATCGTCCTTCCAATGAACATTCAAGACTGATTTCCTTTAGGATGAACTGGGTGGATCTCCTTGCAGTCCAAGGGACTCTCAAGAGTCTTCTCCAACACCACAGTTCAAATGCATCAATTCTTCAGCACTCAGCTTTCTTCATAGTCCAGCTCTTACAACCATACATGACTACTGGAAAAACCATAACTTTGACTAAATGGACTTTTGTCGGCAAAGTAATGTCTCTGCTTTTTAATATGCTGTCTAGTTTGGTCATAACTTTCCTTTGAAGCAGTAAGCATCTTTTTATTTCATGGATACAGTCACCATCTGCAGTGATTTTGAAGCCCCCCAAAATAAAGTCTGACACTGTTTCCACTGTTTCTCCATCTATTTGCCATGAAGTGATGGGACTGGATGCCATGATCGTTTTCTGAATGTTGAGCTTTAAGCCAACTTTTTCACTTTCCTCTTTCATTCTCATCAAGAGGCTTTTTAGTTCATCTTCATTTTCTGCCATAAGGGTGTGTCATCTGCATATCTGAGGTTATTGATATTTCTCCTGTCAATCTTGATTCCAGCTTGTGCTCACCCAGCCCAGCATTTCTCATGATGTACTCTGCATATAAGTTAAATAACCAGGGTGACAATATGCAGCCTTGATGTACTCCTTTTCCTGTTTGGAACCAGTCTGTTGTTCCATGTCCAGTTTTAACTGTTGCTTCCTGACCTGCATACAGGTTTCTCAAGAAGCAGGTCAGGTGGTCTGGTATTCCCATCTCTTTCAGAATTTTCCACAGTTTATTGTGATCCACACAGTCAAAGGGTTTGGCATAGTCAATAAAGCAGAAATAGTTTGGCCCCAGGTAAATAACAGGGAGGGAACATGGCCCTACCCATCAACAGAAAATTGGATTAAAGTTTTGCTGAGCATGACCCGGCCCATCAGAACAAAACCCAGTTTCCCCCTAAGTTAGTCTCTCCCATCAGGAAGCTTCAGTAAGCCTCTTATCCTTCTCTATCAGAGGGCAGACAGACTGAAAACCACAGTCACAGAAAACTAACCAATCTGATTACATGGACCACAGCCTTGTCTAACTCGAGGAAACTATGAGCCATACCGCCATGTAAGGCCACCCAAGACAGACAGGTCACGGTGGAGAGTTCTGACAAAACGTGGTCCACTAGAGAAGGGAATGGCAAACCACTTCAGAATTCTTGCCTTGAGAAACCTATGAAAAGGCAAAAAGATAAGACACTGAAAGATGAACTCCCTAGGTTGGTAGGTGCCCAATATACTACTGGAGATCAGTGGAGAAATACTCCAGGAAGAATGAAGAGACAGAGCCAAAGCAAAACAACACCCAATTGTGGATATGACTGGTGATGGAAATAAAGAAAGATGCTGTAGAGGGCAATATTGTATAGGAACCTGAATATTAGCTCCATGAATCAAGGCAAATTGAAAGTGGTCAAACAGGAGATGGCAAGAGTGAACGTCTGCATTTTAGGAATCAGCTAACTAAAATGGACTCGAATGGGTGAATTTAACTCAGATGATTGTTATATCTACTACTGTGGGCAAGAATCCCTTAGAAGAAATGGCGTAGCCATCATAGTCAACAAAAGAGTCCGAAATGTAGTACTTGGATACAAACTCAAAAATGACAGAATGATCTCTGTTCGTTTCCAAGGCAAACCATTCAATATCCCAGTAATCCAAGTCTATGCCCTGACCAATAATGCTGAAGAGGCTGAAGTTGAACAGTTCTGTGAAGACCTACAAGACCTTCTAGCACTAAAACCACAAAAAGATGTCCTTTTCATTATAGGGGACTGGAATGCAAAAGTAGGAAGTCAAGATATACCTGGAATAACAGGCAAATTTGGCCTCGGAGTACAGAATGAATCAGAGCAAAGGCTAATAGAGTTTTGCCAAGAGAATGCACTGGTCTTAGCAAACACCCTTTTGCAACAACACAAGAGAAGACTCTACACATGGACATCACTATGGTAAATACCAAAGTCGGATTGATTATATTCTTTGCAGCCAAAGATGGAGAAGCTCTATGCAGTCAGCAAAAGCAAGATTGGGAATGGACCGTGGTTCAGATCATGATAGTCCTATCAAATATAAATACATTCATTTTTCTTCTTTCTACCAGTGTCCAAGATTACTTGGAGAATGTTTAATAGTGGGAAAAGTAGTGGTTATCCTAATACTATTCTCAATATGAAAGAGAGTGGATCTAGCTAAATGTTTTCCATTCAGTTCAGTTCAGCCGCTCAGTCGTGTCCGACACTTTGCGACCCCATGAATCGCAGCACGCCAGGCCTCCTTATCCATCACCAACTCTCGGAGTTCACTCAGACTCACGTCCATTGAGTCAGTGATGCGATCCAGCCATCTCATCATCCGTCGTCCCCTTCTCCTCCTGCCCCTAATCCCTCCCAGCATCAGAGTCTTTTCCAATGAGTCAACTCTTCACATGAGGTGCCCAAAGTACTGAAGTTTCGGCTTTAGCATCATTCCTTCCAAAGAAAACCCAGGACTGATCTCCTTTAAAATGGACTGGTTGGATCTCCTTGCAGTCCAAGGGACTCTCAAGAGTCTTCTCCAACACCACAGTTCAAAAGCATCAATTCTTTGGTGCTCAGTTTTCTTCACAGTCCAACTCTCACATCCAAACATGACCACTGGAAAAACCATAACCTTGACTAGATGGACCTTTGTTGGCAAAGTAATGTCTCTGCTTTTGAACATGCTATCTAGGTTGGTCATAACTTTCCTTCCAAGGAGTAAGTGTCTTTTAATTTCATGGCTGCAGTCACCATCTGCAGTGATTTTGGAGCCCAAAAAATAAAGTCTGACACTATTTCCACTGCTTCCCCATCTATTTCACATGAAGTGTTGGGACCAGGTGCCATGATCTTCGTTTTCTGAATGTTGAGCTTTAAGCCAAATTTTTCACTCTCCTCTTTCACTTTCACCAAGAGGCTTTTGAGTTCCTCTTCACTTTCTGCCATAAGGGTGGTGTCATCTGCATATCTGAGGTTATTGAGATTTCTCCCAGCAATCTTGATTCCAGCTTGTGCTTCTTCCAGCCCAGCGTTTCTCATGATGTACTCTGCATATAAATTAAATAAGCAGGGTGACAATATGCAGCCTTGACATATTCCTTTTCTTATTTGGAACCAGTCTGTTGTTCCATGTCCAGTTCTAACTGTTGCTTCCTGACCTGCATACAGATTTCTCAAGAGGCAGATCAGCTGTTCTGGTGTTCCCACCTCTTTCAAAATTTTCCCCAGTTTATTGTGATCCCCACAGTCAAAGGCATTGGCATACTCAATAAAGCAGAAATAAATGTTTTTCTGGAACTCTCTTGCTTTTCCCATGATCCAGCAGATGTTGGCAGTTTGATCTCTGGTTCCTCTGCCTTTTCTGAAACCAACTTGAACATCTGGAAGTTCACGGTTCATGTATTGCTGAAACCTGACTTGGAGAATTTTGAACATTACTTTATTAGCATGTGAGATGAATGCAATTGTGTGGTAGTTTGAGCATTCTTTGGCATTGCCTTTCTTTGGGATTGGAATGAAAACTGACCTTTTCCAGTCCTGTGGCCACTGCTGAGTTTTCCAAATTTGCTGACATATTGAGTGAAGCACTTTCACAGCATCATCTTTCAGGATTTGGAATAGCTCAACTGGAATTCCATCACCTCCACTAGCTTTGTTCGTAGTGATGCTTTCTAAGGCCCACTTGACTTCACATTCCAGTATGTCTGGCTGTAGGTCAGTGATCACATCATCGTGATTATCTGGGTCGTGAAGATCTTTTTTGTACAGTTCTTCTGTGTATTCTTGCCACCTCTTCTTAATATCTTCTGCTTCTGTTAGGTCCATACCATTTCTGTCCTTTATCGAGCCCATCTTTGCATGAAATGTTCCTTTGGTATCTCTAATTTTCTTGAAGAGATCTCTAATCTTTCCCATTCTGTTGTTTTCCTCTATTTCTTTGCATTGGTCGCTGAGGAAGGCTTTCTTATCTCTTCTTGCTATTCTTTGGACTTCTGCATTCAGATGCTTATATCTTTCCTTTTCTCCTTTGCTTTTCGCTTCTCTTCTTTTCACAGCTATTTGTAAGGCCTCCCCAGACAGCCATTTTGCTTTTTTGCATTTCTTTTCCATGGGGATAGTCTTGATCCCTGTCTCCTGTACAGTGTCACAAACCTCATTCAGTAGTTCATCAGCACTCTATCTATCAGATCTAGGCCCTTAAATCTATTTCTCACTTCTACTGCATAATCATAAGGGATTTGATTTAGGTCATACCTGAATGGTCCAGTGGTTTTCCCTACTTTCTTCAATTTAAGTCTGAATTTGGTAATAAGGAGTTCATGATCTGAGCCACAGTCAGCTCCTGGTCTTGTTTTTGTTGACTGTATAGAGCTTCTCCATCTTTGGCTTCAAAGAATATAATCAATCTGATTTTGGTGTTGATCATCTGGTGATGTCCATGTGTAGAGTCTTCTCTTGTGTTGGTGGAAGAAGATTTTAATTAATTTCCATTAATATTTGAAGTAGGTTTTTGGTGCATAATGTTAACCAGGTCAAGGAAGTTATTTTATCAACCAAGCTTTGTAAGAGGTTTTTATTTAATCAAAAGTATGTTTTGAAACTTTCTAATTTTTTTCCCTACAGTAAAAGTTATCTGATTTATAAATAGAAATAAGAAGCCAAGCAGAAAGTGATAACTAAGAAGATAGTATCCTGAGCTGAACTGTTATCATCCTATGTGTCTGTGGAATCAACAAATTATAAATTTGTTAAAATTAGATCCAAGCGATATCAGAAGAGCATTGATATAAACCCAGCAGTCCATGGTGCTTTTCTTCCTGAGGTAATTGTGGCTTAAGGTCAAGAATCTATGAAGCTGAGAAGATTTCATTTAAGAGGATGGGAAATTGAGCTCAACATTTAGTAATTTCTATGGCCCTTGAGAGAAGACACAAAAACAAAGATAGAATTCCAGTTATGAATTCTGATGGGACTATATTACAGTTGTATAATGAATTCGAAATAGATAAGCCTTCAAAAAAACTGATACCCAGCATCAAACAGCTCAGTCTCCACATTTGATAGGCTTCCCTTACTCTATCTTATGGCCAGAGGGTTTTTTAAAAAATCACCTAAAGGAATATAGTATCATCCAAAGTCTCAAATTACCTGTTTAATTTTTATATACAGTATCAGAAAACATCAACAAATATACAAGAATGCCAGAAGATAGAATAAAATGAGTGAAGATATCAAAAACCACAGATCTGTTAGGTTATACACATACTGGAGTTCTCATACACACCATTTAAGATAAATGGAGTTACTTTCTTTTGCTTAAAAAAATAATTGCAAAGGTCGGAAAGTTCAGCACAAGACTAGAATCTTTAATAAAGTGAATTAAATAGTCATGTGAAGATTTCAGAACTAAAATACAGTAATTGACAGTTGGAATTTAATATAGGTTTACAGCATATTAGAAGCAGCAAAAGAGAAAATCAGGGTCTTTCCTGGTCGCTCAGTGGTAAAGAATCCGTCTGCCCATTCAGGAGACACAGGTTCGATCCTCGATCCGGAAAGATCCCACATGCCGCAGAGCGACTAAGCCCTTGCACGACTATTGAGCCTGTTCTCTAGAACCCTGCAGTCACTGCTGCTGAGGCCTATGTGCCCTGGAGCCTGTGCTCTGCAACAGGAAATGACCACAATGAGAATCCTGAAAACTGCAACTAAAAAGTAGCCCTTGCTCATCCTAACTAGAGAAAAGCTGCTTAGCACCAAGACCCAGCACACCTAAAAAATAAATGAATGAATTAAATTATTTTAAAAAGACAACGTCAGTTAAGAGGATGACTATTCATTGGAAGTATTCAAACTGAAGCGTGGGAAAAAATGACAGAGCAAAAAGATAAAAACGTTCAATATAAAATATGTAAGTATATACTGCTGCTGCTGCTGAGTCGCTTCAGTAGTGTCCGACTCTGTGCGACCCCATAGACGGCAGCCCACCAGGCTCCCCCGTCCCTGAGATTCTCCAGGCAAGAACACTGGAGTGGGTTGCCATTTCCTTCTCCAATGCATGAAAGTGAAAGGGAAGTCGTTCAGTCATGTCCGACTCTTAGGACCCCATGGACTGCAGCCCACCAGGCTCCTCCATCCATGGGATTTTGCAGGCAAGAGTACTGGAGTGGGGTGCCATTGCCTTCTCCGAAATATATACTATGTTATACCAAAAGACATGACATAGTTATATTAATATCAAAAAATCTGAACTTAAAAATAAGAACATTCAAAATAGTGAAGGATATTTCGTTATGATAAATAGGTCAAAGTATTATTATAACAAATTATTATAACACAGTTATAATAATTACAAATGTGTATGTCTCTAACAATATAATGTATAAGATATTTTTAATTAATTTATTTTTTAATTGAAGGATAATTGCTTTACAGAATTTTGTTGTTTTCCGTCAAACCTCAACATGAATATTTAAGATATTTTTTTAAGAAATATCTTTCAAGATTTTTTTTAACCTTAAGATATTGAAAGCTTATATTGTCAAACTTAAAAGGAGAAACAGATAAATCTAAATTCATACTTGGAGAATTTAATAAATGCCTTTCTAATAAAACTTATAAAATAATAAAACAATAAAAATGATAAAACATTCAGAAAAAATATTTTTAATAAAAAGCAAGAGAGTTACAGAAAAACATCTATTTCTGCTTTATTGACTATGCCAAACCCTTTGACTGTGTGGATCACAATAAACTGGGGAAAATTCTGAAAGAGATAGGAATACCAGACCACCTCACCTGCCTCTTGAGAAACCTATATGCAGGTTAGAAAGCAATAGTTAGAACTGGGCATGGAACAACAGACTGGTTACAAATAGGAAAAGGAGTATGTCAGGGCTGAATATTGTCACCCTGCTTATTTAACTTATATGCAGAGTACATCATGATAAATGCTGGGCTGGAAGAAGCATAAGCTGGTATCAAGATTGCCAGGAGAAATATCAATAACCTCAGATATGCAGATGACACCACCCTTATGGCAGAAAATGAAGAGGAACTAAAAAGCCTCTTGATGAAAGTGAAAGAGGAGAGTGAAAAAGTTGGCTTAAAGCTCAACATTCAGAAAACGAAGATCATGGCATCTGGTCCCATCACTTCATAGGAAATAGATGGGGAAACAATGGAAACAGTGTCAGTATCAGTAGAAACAGTATTTTGGGGAGCTCCAAAATCACTGCAGATGGTGACTGCAGCCATGAAATTAAAAGACGCTTACTCCTTGAAAGAAAAGTTATGACCAACCTAGACAGCATATTCAAAAGCAGAGACATTACTTTGCCAACAAAGGTCCATCTAGTCAAGGCTATGGTTTTTCCAGTGGTCATGTATGGATGTGAGAGTTGGACTGTGAAGAAAGCTGAGGCCGAAGAATTGATGTTTTTGAACTGTGGTGCTGGAGAAGACTCTTGAGAGTCCCTTGGACTGCAAGGAGATCCAACCAGTGCATTCTGAAGGAGATCAGCCCTGGGATTTCTTTGGAAGGAATGATGCGAAAGCTGAAACTCCAGTACTTTGGCCACCTCATGCGAAGAGTAGATTCATTGGAAAAGACTCTGATGCTGGGAGGGATTGGGGGCAGGAGGAGAAGGGGACGACAGAGGATAAGATGGCTGGATGGCATTTCTAACTCAATGGACCTGAGTCTGAGTGAACTCCGAGAGTTGGTGATGGACAGGGAGGCCTGGCGTGCTGCGATTCATGTGGTCGCAGAGAGTTGGACACGACTGAGCAACTGAACTGAACTGAACTGAAGTTATTAGTAGCAGTATACACATATCTGACCTATTTAACAAAAATTAACATCATGCAGTGGCACCCCACTCCAGTACTCTTGCCTGGGGAATCCCATGGATAGAGGAGCCTGGTAGGCTGCAGTCCATGGGGTCGCTAGAGTCGGACACAACTGAGCAACTTCCCTTTCACTTTTAACTTTCATGCATTGGAGAAGGAAATGGCAACTCACTCCAGTGTTCTTGCCTGGAGAATCCTAGGGATGGGGGAGCCTGGTGGGCTGCCATCTATGGGGTCGCACAGAGTCGGACACGACTGAAGTGACTTAGCAGCAACATCACGCCCAGGGATGAAAGAATACATACTACTTTCAAGTGCACATAAAACATTTACCACAATTTATTATTTGCTGGACTGTAAATAATTCTCTATTATTTCAGTCATACAAAGTATGGTTTCAGTTATATATAATATAATTAAACTGGAAATAGACAACCATAGATTATGGGACACTCCTGGGGCTTGGAAATTAAACATATACTTTTATATATCTCATGAGTGAAAGATAAATCATTGAATGATTATCATTAAAATTGATAAAATATTTTTAACTGAGTGATTTTGGAACAACATGCCAAAACATGTATGATGCAGCTTAGCATTTCTATATAGAGAACATTTATATCTTGAAATGTATAGAATAGAAACACAAAACATATTATAATTAATGATTTAAGTATGTATTTCAAGAAGGTAGAAAAAGAACAGCAAGAATCTACTAGATGACAAAAAATAAAAAAAGTGAGAGCAGATACAATGATGCAGAATACCAGCTGAGAAAATTAATAAAATCTAAAGATGGTTCTTCGAAAAGACTAAAAAATTGCATAAGACCGTGGCAAGAGAAAAATGAGAAAACAGAGATCACCAATATCAGAAATGAAAAACTAGGCATCACTATGTACCGTAGACACAATAATAGAATACGGATTATTATAATAGCACTTAACTTACATAAATTTAAACTTCGAAATAATAGAGAAAACTTAAATCTGACACCAGGAAAATAAAAAATATAAATATATATGCATCTGTCAATTAAATGGATATGTAATTTAAAACTGTCTCAGAGAAATATTCAGACTCAGATGGCTTCATTATCAATCTTAAAAATTTTCTTCCAGACAATATAAAAAGAAGAAATATTTACCCACTTGTTTTAGGGGACAACACAGTATGTATAACCAGATTATATTGGTATTTCAATCCCAGTTTGTAATTGGGTTATGTTTCTTATACTCAAATATCTGGAAGTGAGAACAAATCATACTCCTAGGCTTAATACAATTTTTAGTCAACAGTTAATATAGCACAACTAATGTGAAGCACAACACCTGAAAATCACTAGTTTCTCCTGAAGCAGAATACACATTGTTTTGATGTTTTTGTCTATTTCTCTGTTTTTGTTTCCCTTATTACTGGAAAGAGAGGGAAGACATTTCAAAAGCAATACAGATAATGAATAGGAACAGAAAATGCTAAGTAATTAGTTTTCAAACAGTATAGACAAATAGGTAACAACATTTAATATATTATTATCCATTAAAAGCACCATCTAACACCTCTCTGTCTCTCTCTGTATACTCTCTCTCTCTCTCTCTATATATATATATATGTATACATACACACACACACACACACACACATAAAATAGGACACAAAATTTCTGTTGTTATTTTACTGATTATCCATGTCAATTTGATCCATGGAATGAGAGGAATATAGAAAACTTTGCAATCAATAAATCTATACTTCTAAATGTGGCAAGCAATCTGAATAAGTACATCCTTTTATGAATTTTTCTAAACATACATTTTTGGTGGACCTGTTTAAAATATGAAAGTTAACATGATGATTTTCCTTGATATTTAATTTTTTAGAGATGTTAGCTATTTTCCAAGATTGCACTTTTTGACATATAAGACAAATTCACTGGAGTTTTACAATATTATTCAGAGATTAGAGCTTACCTACAGTAAATTTTATTACAGAATGAAAGCATAACTAATAAATACCAAAAACTCAAAAAGGTGTTAACAAGTAACCAAGGCTATATCAGTTGCATATCAGTAAATTCAGTAGGCATTATTATTAATTCACTTAGAAATAAAATTGATGTCTATTTTTAAATATTTGATTTCAAAAAAATGTCCATGGTTATATGAGATGTCAATGCTTATATGAAATGTCAATTCTTACATGAGTGTGTTTGAAGTTGCTAAATTCGAGATCATTTCTGATACAGCAATAGACAATGAATACAAAATGTAATTGTATTAAGTTTTTATGTCACTTTTAGGAGCATTGACCTTTTCTTCTCATATATTTTCATTTGTTCTGATCCTGTTTTGTATTACTCAGTAAGAATATAAACATCATTACAAATTTTGTATTTTTGTTTGGTAAGTGTTTCTTCATTGAGGTTTTTATATTTTTGTTAAATTCATTTTATATTATTATTTTTATCACTACTATGGAAAATATTTTTACAATTCTATTTCTAGGTGAATTCCCACATTGGAGGCAGACGCTTTAACCTCTGAGCCACCAGGGAAGCTAATAATGTTCTAGAGACTAGAATTAATAGAAAAGAACTTTTTGATTTATGTACTTGTATTCAGAGTTCTTGCCATTCCTTTACTAATCTAGTAGATTTTTAATGTCTCCTGAATTTTTAAAGCTACAGCCATTTTATTAAGAAAGTGCTGTCATTATAACATATTTCTTTTCCTTTTTTATTTGAATCCTTTAGGAAGAATCCAGATGTCTAGCCGCTGTTTTCTGGCAATGATCTTACAGTGTGTACATGCATGCATGCTAAGTTGCTTCAGACTCCGTGGACTGTAGGATTTTCCAGGCAAAAATACTGGTAGTGGGTTGCCCTTTCCTCCTCCAGGGATCTTCCCAAGCCAGGTGTTGAGCCTGTGTCTCCTGCCTTGGCAGGTGGATTCCTTGCCACTGCAGCCCCTGGAAGACCCTCATTCGGGTCCCTTCGTGTTACTGAAGCACAGGACCCCGTGATACACTTAAACTAGGGAAAGGCGGAGCTAAAAGGAGTCAGTGCGAAAACCTCTCCCCCACCCACAACAGCAAAACCTTAATCTTTCAAAATACCATCTTGTCATATGAGCACACACTGTGACTGTCTTGCAATCATTTGTAGACCTTGATAAGACAGTTTTGCTGGAGAGGGGAGGCAAGAGAGAAGTGGATTGAAGAAAGTATGGATGGGTATGAGAAAGTTAGTGTGCACATACTGTTAGAAAAGAATTGATAATGAAAGGCAGTGAGAGGAGGTAAAAGAAATAGAGATTATTGATTATTTAAATAAATGTTTAGTAAGCTGGTAGGTCTTTATAAGATACAGTAACGGAAGTAACAAAAAAACCCATGTACATAAATTGATCAGTTCATCATAATGGTAGTTACTGACAGGGTTATCAAGATTATAAAATTGTTCCAGAGTTGTTTAAACATTCATTTAGAATTTGATGTGATTCGCTATGTATACAAGATGGAGTTGGGGGGTGGGGAATTGAAGAAGATGTAAATCTTGTCTTCATAGAAATTAAACCTCAAAGGAAGAGAAAAGACATGAACATACATAGAACAGACAATATACATACCAGAATAAAAACAAAAGACTCAGAAAACATCCCAAACTGAGGAGTTCTGCTAATGAGCTCATCTGCATAATTTGTTTTAATAAGCTCATTTTCTTAATGCTGCTCATACTTTTTAGGGATAAAAATGCCATCTTTGCTTAATTGATTATTGTTTTGAAAAAATAACATTAATATTCTTGTTCTGGTTGTTTAAAAAAATGATATGTCAACATCCAAGACTTCAGGCTATTAGTAACCTACTCTCCTATGTTTGATAATACGTTTTACCACATCATGATACCAGATGCTGTTCACATCCCTACATATATCTAAGTCATTGATGACAACTTCAGAAGCTTCAAAGCAAAAGTGTCACTTTGAAAGACTATTTGGTGAGAGTTGACGTGACAAGTCTTAGCCAGTATTTTAGACTGCTTTGATTTAAAATGTTTAAAATAAAAATTCTGGCCAATATCTATACTAATTACAGTCCTGTAAAAGAAAGATATATATCATTTCAACCTGAAAATTTAAGTGCTGTTATAGACCACATGCCAAAAACCCACCACGTCACCTGGGGGAGCTGAGGAAGGCTTAACTGCAAAAGGTCACACTTGATGTGATTCTTGAAGAATGTTACACCAATCCCACATATCTATAGCCCTTTAACACCAGACATGTAGAAAAATCAAGACTGTTCACTCAAAGGAGACATTCATCTGTGTATTGGTATTTGTACATCACTAAAACAGAAAAGTAATACTTGACTTATTTAACTCACAAGATACTAAAATTACTCTAAATAAGATATCATGTATGTTATATTTATTGTCTTTGCAATATTGTTATACCTTTTCTAAAATGGCATAGATTCAAATTATAAAAATAATATTAAAAAGTGGAAAATAGTGTTACAAGCCAGCTTAAGACATACTCATTTTCAGTCATATTGTCCAACATCAAAAGGTAAACTGCACATTAAAATTTATTAGAGCTTATTTGAATAAATATCTATTCAAATTGGTCAGTATCAGACCTAAAGTGGTTGAGACTCCATTGATAGGAGACTGTTGTTCAATCACTAAGTCATGTCCAACTCTTTGTAAACCTCACAGACTGTAGCACACCAGGCTTCCCTCCTGGAGTTTGCTCAAACTCATATCTGTTGAGTCAGTGATGCCATCTAACCATCTCATCCTCTGTTGCCCTCTTCTCTTCCTGCCCTCAATGTTTCCCAGCACTAGGGTCTTTTCCAGTGACTCAACTCTTCAGATCAGGTGGCCAGCATATAAGAGCTTTAACTTCAGCATCAGTCCTTCCAATGAATATTCAGGGTTGATTTCCTTTAGGATTAACTGCTTGATATAGGGGACAGATTTTTATAAAGAAAAGATAAAAGCAGTCTACAGCCCTACCACCCTGAATGTGCCCAATCTCATCTGATCTTGGAAGCTAAGCAAGGTCAAGCCTGGTTAGGCCTGGTTAGTGCTTGGATGGGAGAAAAGACACAAGCAAATTAAGGCAATATATTTATTTGGTTATAGCTTTATCAGTTGCCTTATTTAGAAAGCCTAATTGTCTATTTGTGATTCGTCATTTTGAAGTTTCATTTTCTCAGGTTTAAGTGCATTGATCTAGCATACATTAATTTACATAGTCTGTGAAGCATTAGGGCCATCTCTGTCTAATGTCCTCCTTGTTTAATTACTTAACAACACTCAACTGTTACCCTGCATTTAAAAACTAAATTGATAAAAACAGTGCATTGGTATTTTTAAGTATGCATCTCTATCCTCAATCTAAATATTCTAAAGGATCATTCCTCAAAGAGATACACACAGTGCTCCTTTGTTTAGGTTGGGGGAGTGAGAACAGAAGTAAGCCATCTTAATTACTCACCCTGCCTAGAATACAATTAAAATTCACATAAAGCAAACTACTAAGTCCACTTGTAAAAAATATACTATTTCTATTGGGAAGCAAAGGTAATTGAAATAATCTGAATGGAATTGAGATTAAGAATGTGGTAGTAAAGACTTCCTCAGTGATCAGTGCAAAGAAATAGAAGAAAACAATAGAATGGAGAAGACTAGAGATCTCTTCAAGAAAACTAGAGATACCAAGGGAACATTTCCTGCAAAGATGGACACAATAAAGGACAGAAATGGTATGGACCTAACAGAAGCAGAAGATATTAAGAAGAGATGGCAAGAATACACAGAAGAACTATACAAAAAAGATCTTCATGACCCAGATAATCACGATGGTGTGATCACTCACCTAGAGCCAGATATCCTGGAATGTGAAGTCAAGTGGGCCTTAGGAAGCATCACTACGAACAAAGCTAGTGGAGGTGATGGAATTTCAGTTGAGCTATTTCAAATGCTAAAAGATGATGCTGTGAAAGTGCTGCACTCGATATGCCAGCAAAATTGGAAAATGCAGCTGTGGCCACAGAACTGGAAAAGGTCAGTTTTCATTCCAATCCCAAAGAAAGGCAATGCCAAGGAATGCTCAAACTACCACACCATTGCACTCATCTCGCACACTAGCAAAGTAATGCTCAAAATTCTCCAAGCCAGGCTTCAACAATACGTGAGCTGTGAACTACTAGATGTTCAAGCTGGTTCTAGGAAAGGCAGAGGAACCAGAGAACAAATTGCCAATGTCTGCTGGATAATCAAAAAAGCAAGAGAGTTCCAGAAAAATATCAATATTTGCTGTATTGCCCATGCCAAAGCCTTTGACTGTGTGGATCACAATAAACTGTGGAAAATTCTTGCAGAGATGGGACTACCAGACCACCTGATCTGCCTCTTGAGAAATCTGTATGCAGGTCAGGAAGCAACAATCAGAACTGGACATGGAACAACAGACTGGTTCCAAATAGGAAAAGGAGTATGTCAAGGCTGTATATTGTCACCCTGCTTATTTAACTTATATGCAGATACATTATGAGAAGTGCTAGGCTGGATAAGCACAAGCTGGAATCAAGATTGCCAGGAGAAATATCAATAATCTCAGTTATACAGATGACAACACCCTTATGGCAGAAAGTGAAGAGGAACTAAAGAGCCTCTTGATGAAAGTGAAAGAGGAAAGTGAAAAACTTGGCTTAAAGCTCAACAATCAGAAAACTAAAATCATGGCATCTGGTCCCATCACTTCAGGGAAATAGTTGGGGAAACAGTGAAAACAGTGGCAGATTATATTTTTTGAGGCTCCAAAATCACTGCAGATGGTGACTGCAGCCATGAACCTAAAAGACACTTACTCCTTGGAAGGAATGTTATGACCAACCTAGACAGCATATTAAAAACCATAGGCATTACTTTGCAAGAAAGGTCCATCTATTCAAGGCTATGGTTCTTCCAGTGATCATATATGGATGTGAGAGTTGGACTATAAAGAAAGCTGAGCACCAAAGTATTGACGCTTTTGAACTGTGGTGTTGGAACAAACGCTTGAGAGTCCCTTGGAGTGCAAGGAGATCCAGCCAGTCCATTTTAAAGGAAATCAGTCCTGAATATTCATTGGAAGGACTGATGTCGAAGCTGAAACTCCAATACTTTGGCCACATGATGAGAATAGCTGACTCATTTGAAAAGACCCTGATACTGGGAAAGATTGAAGTGGGGAGGAGAAGGGGATGACAGAGGATGAGATGGTTGGATGGCATCACTGACTCAATGGACATGAGTTTGAGTAAACTCCAGGAGTTGATGGATATAGAGGCCTGGCGTGCTGCACTCCATGGCGTCACAGAGTCGGACACAACTGAGTGACTGAACTGAATTGAACTGAACTGAGTATTTCAGTAGCATTGATTTAGCCATAATGTTCCTGACTCCACTGGAAAAAATATGCCTAAAATACATGAACAAAAATGTACAACTTATTGTTCACCTCGTTTGTACACTCTTTACAGGTAGGGCCCTTGTCTTATTGCTCTGTTTTGTGTCAGAGATCCTTTGCAGTCAATATTGGACTGCATGAATATAGACTGTCTCCTAGACGTTTTTGGAGAGTCTTTCTCTGTCAAGTCTTTAGATGTTAAAGAGAAAGCAAATCAAGTCACAGTGAGTGCCTTAAGGCAAGAATTGTATTATATTAACATTTGATTCTCTAGCACAGAGCTGTATATAAGTTGTCATTAAATAATGGATAAATGAATTAATTAAATGTGCAGATGTTGAGAGATCATACTCATAACTTTTACATTTTTATTGTTGTAGTTGTTGTTTTAGTATCTAGGAAACACTTTAGTTTCATTTAATTCCAGATTTTTAAGATTTTATATTTTCTTTGTGTGATATGTGATCACTTCCTGATAACTAAGCTCTTTCATGATGTATACAAGGAAAACAGTCATGGTTCTGCCGTTAACTGGTAATAGAGTCATAGACAAATGCCTAATTATTTTGGCTCATCAATTATGTAATTCTGATTCTTAAAAAATAAAGATAGGTGAAGTAGGGCAGAATATCAGTATGATGATTTCTTTGATAATTTCTCTTTGAGGATTTTGATATGTTGTCTTTTTCAGTTGATTTTAGTGTATATAGTAATAATAAAATGTTTATGTAGTAATGACAGTCTTAAATATTCAGAATGCTCTTGCATATACATATATATATATATATATATATATATATATATATAATTTGATACTTAAACAAAAAAAGCCTGTGAAGTATTTAGTATTATACTATTGTTATGTCCATTTTATACTGAGGATACTGAGGCCCAGAAAGGGCATGTGACTTGTCAAGTATGAAGGGCACTCAAGCTTGGGCACCCCAATCCACACCTGTTTGCACATTTCTTTTAATTACACCATGTGATTCTTCAAAAATGAGCTTTGGCAAAATCAAAGTCGATATGAGTGTATCCTTTCCACTTAAAATTATATAGAAAGTATTTATATTTTTGTCTTCCTCATTTTTTCATATCAATTATGAAGAAATAACACAGTGTATTATAATGAACAAGTAATCTCTAGGCCCATATGGATCTTTAATAAGATTTATTTCATTTTATTTATTTTTCTTCTTGCATTCTTTTTCCTTTTTAATATGCTTTTGCAGGAATGGTCAGGGGACCTTTTATTAAGGTGGTAATTTAAATGACAATATACTAGTAGATAGATCTTACATCAGAGGTTGGAAAATATTTCTTGGAAAATAATACAGAAAAGCCTGGAGATAGATGATTGCCTAGGGTTTTTTTGTTTCTTTGTTTTTCCCCAAATGTTTTTACAAATTTTCTAAGTTAGAGATTTGCCTTAAAAGCTATTTGCCATTTTATAAATATTGATTTTTCACAGCATTTGCTAAATATTTTAAATATTGTCTATAGATTTTAATATAAACTGACAAAATAGCAATAAAAAATAATGTTTATGCTGAGTCCCATAGTGTGAAACTGTACTTACTAGTGAGGAGAAGGGGGTGACAGAGGATGAGATGGTTGGATAGCATCACTGACTCAATGGACATGAGTTTGAGCAAACTCCAGGAGATAGTGGAAGACAGGGGAGCCTGGTGTACTAAGGTTCATGGGGTCACAAAGAGTAGGATATGACTTAGCAACTGAACAACAACTCTGTAATGAGATATTTGTTATAACTTTTCTCTGATTAATTTCACTGACCTTGCATTCTTTCACCAAATTCACAAATATTTCTTTATCATATACAATCTTCTTGGAAAGTAGAAATAATTCAAGTGGCTGGTAGCTGCTGAAAAAGGCAAAAAAAAAAAACAACCACATCTATAAATAATCATATATCCCAAAAGCAAATCCAAAATGTCCTATCTAGGTACAGTTCAGAGAGCATTATTTTTTCAGGCTAAAGTTTGGTCTTGTCCATTGTTAAACGGTGGTTTACTTTCCACATTCTGTTAGACATTGGTGTACCTTCTGCACTCCCTGACCTCTGGTAACTTGTGTTATCAGGCAAGAGGAAATAAAGTGATTAATATTCATGAACACCATTGCAAAGTTAGAAAAGCTAAGGAATAGTGTTAGTCATTGACATGTAACATTTCTCAAAGTAAACCATGGAATAAAATGAATTTCTTTAAGCATGAAGTCAGATGTCTGCTTAAAATAAATCTTTGGCCACGTTGGAATACCTTACCAGCAGATTTATCTGAACTAAGTTTTTGCTTCATCATATCTTATGGCAGAAATTCTTAATTGATTCTCATTTACCTATTTCTATGAATAAGTGTGTTGCACATAAACATTCTTAGTTTAAAATTTGGGGATCATATTTCTAACTTTCTTTCTGTTCTAATAGCTATAAGTCATATTTCTAACATCTTTCTACTCTAAAATTCTAATATTTTATTAATTATATATGCCAGACAGACATTGTTTAAAGATATTTATGGAATTATCTTTATAAAGAATCATGGTAAGTATATGATTTATCTATATGCCTCATACTTTAATATTCTCAAATTAGATATAGATGTTCTCAAATTATTTTTTACATTTAAACCTTGAGTATCTTATGCCTTAATAAAAAGATTACAAATTTCAGAAAATACATCATGAGACTCATATGTTTAATGAATATCTTCCAGAAGACTTTTTTTTTAAATCATGTTCTGAAATAAAAGAGCAAAAACTGAAAGGAAAACAAGTACTCAAGAACCAGCTTTGTACAAAACTTATTTTAAATTGCATTACGTGAAAAAAGGAATTATTTCTGAAGAGCAGCAGATGAAAAAAACAATTAAAACTAGAAATCCGAAGACAAAAATGACTTCAAGAAAAACACAGGATTTCTCTTATGATACCGTCTAGGGGTCACACAGAGTCACCACTGAAGCGACTTAGCAGCAGTAGCAGCAGCAGAGGGGAAGAGGCTGTTAAGAAACACAAAAGGCTAATTATAATGTTTAGTTAAGAGGAATGATTATCAGCAAAAGTGGAAACAGGGGAGGGTGGGAGGATTATAGCAATGTAAATTGAATCACACAATATAGGCATTCAACAGAATTCATTTTATCCTGCTCAGAGCAATCAAAGAATAAACAGAAAACAAAAAATTCTTCTAGAGCTTTTAGACACACAGAATTAGAAAACAAAACAGTCAGAACTCAGCTGCCAGCTTGCATAAAGGTAGGACTCCAGTCAGTGAGGAAATGACTGCATGGGAGGAAAGCTTAGCTCTGCTCTTTTCTTTGTGGGTGTTCTTTTAGTTTGGGGAGGGATAAGCCAGAACTTTGGGGAACTTTTTAAAAGACAAGAGTAATCCCACTAACTACATTTTCATTGAGCTACTTATTGTCTATATTGTTTTAGGGTTAATAATTGGAGGTATCATTTTACTTATGATTTTTATTTTATTTTTTTTTAATTTCTCAGTAACTTCTTTATTAATATAGCTATATCCATAATCACTTACAAGGTACTTATCATGTGAGATTTAAGATGAAAGTAATTATTGACCTGAAAGAATAAAATTTTTAGATGGAAGGGCAAGGTTGAATTTCCCTAAAACTTGAAATAATAGTTGCAGCCTGGTAAAAGTTGGGGAGGTGGAATTTCTACATCCTCTAAACTCCATTTATAAGTAGGAAGAGGAAAGTCACATGCATAAGGGGCATGTACTCTGTACATACAGAGTACATTGGTTTATGCCTTGCCTTCGTAGTTGCTCAGTCCTATCTGACTCTTTGCAACCCCACGGGCTGTAGCCCACCAGGCTCCTCTGTCCATGGAATTCTCCAGGCAAGAATACTAGAGTGGGCAGCCATTCCCTTCTTCTGGGGATCTTCCCCACCCAGGGATCAAACCTGTGTCTCTTGCATTGCAGGCAGATTCTTTACCATCTGAATCACTAGGGAAGCCCCACATTGGTTCATGTTGGGGCCCTAATGCCCTTAAATAGGAAAAGGAATTCCCATCACAGCCCTCCTTTCTACAGATTTCAATACTTGAGAGTTTTTGATTCAAAGGAAACAACATAAAGAAGTAGGAATATAAACCGCTCCACGTTCCCATTTCTTCCACCTAAGTCTGATGTTTTCTTTTTTCAGCTTCTTAGGTAAGCAATCACTCTTGCAAATCTTTTTATTTGTTTTTAACAAGTAAAATAGATATACAGGCCCTAGAGATGCATCAATTGCCACCTTGAATAACACGTGAACTCCAGGTCTTTACAATAGCCATTCCCTTCTCCAGGGGATCGTCCTAATCCAGAGATCAAACCCAGGTCTCCTGCATTGCAGGTGGAGTCTTTACCATCTGAGCGACCAGGACTCCCATAATTATTCCTGCAGATATAGTCAAGTGACTATTCATGCACTTGGCCTGTGGCCCTTGATCACATAGAATCTTAGGGCGGATATGCTGCTTTTTGTGGTGAGGAAGTTAAACTGTACCTGAGCGTGCAGACACACTAGAATCTCCTATTCCTAAAAGCCTGAAAAGAAGATTCTACTCTTTCTCCTCATTGGTCCAGAAATTAGCAGAACATGTCTGTTTTTTTTTTAATGATTCTTTTATGTCTAAACAAATTATATATATTTGTGAAATAAAATTTGAAATAAAATTCATATTTTGGGGGAATACAAGAAAAATGCAAACAAAAAAGTCTGTGCCCTTTGGCCTCCTCTCTTCCCCCACTGTGCATTGTGTATCTACATTATGCATGGACCAAACCTTCCCCATGGGCAGAAATACCCTCTCAACCATAAAGAGAAACGTTCTTCTAGCATCAGTGAGACAGCTCCTTAAAGATCATATTCCTTCTTGATCTTGCAAAGGGCCACAATGATGCTTAAATCTGAATTATATAAACTGTCCATATACATTATTTGATATACAGCCATCTGTCTCAAAAAACTTATATAACTGTGCCTTGATTTCTAAGGGGCAAAACAGTTCTCAGAGATCTCTGAATGCTTTTCCCCAGGTTATAATCCTCAAATTTGGCTTGAATAAAGTTTTCCATTTCTTTCTTAGACAAACTGATGAATTTTCATCAAGGTATTAAATTTTAGTACAACTAATAGATACTAAATTCCCATTTAGTGTCAAACATTGAACTAATTGGTCTATGGTATAAAAAGATAAACATTGCATCATCCTTAGTTTCAAGGATCTCATCATATGTGGAAAGCATAGAAATAATGGTAGCATACCATTGTTTCAACATCTGTGTGAGCCTAGCTCCAGTAGTCACTGGACCCTGCAATGTCAGTATCATTCTCCCTACATTAAAGATAAGGTCACCGAGGAACAGAAAAATAAATAACTTTTGCAAAGTCACATAGCACATGGCTGAACAGTATTTCAAGTCTCGGTGCTATGTCACACTTTGCATAACAGTCTCTGTCATTGCCTTGATACTAAGTCATTGTTTAGCCCTCGTCCTTAAAATCCAACAATCCTAAGTCCTTTATCATTTCTGCTTTGTTGTTATGGTGTCTGTACTTTCTCGTGCATCTATTCAATCATTACTGATTGTCTATATGATTGAGTAATAATTTTGAGTTATATTGAATGCCTGAGAGCTCTCAATGATTCCCTTTAGCGTCCTCCATTTTTCAGCAAAACAGAGAAAAACTTCCTGAATCCTAGTAAAATTTAAACCTTCCTCTAACCCTGGTACATACCACGTATGCTCTCTGAAGCTGAAGTGTTCTGAAGATATTTAGGAGGGACTGAGGTGTGAGGAACAGAAAAAGTAAAAATATTGAAATACTGCTAGAAAACATAACATTTTATTCAGAGAACTGTTGCTACTGCTATTGACATTTTCAGATGGAGCCTCAGGCTTTGACAGTGACAAATGGTCTATATTGTTAGTTCAGGTTATAAAGTCAACAGGAAAGCACTGAACATTAGTCAACTTTGACTTAACTGAAGTACTTTAATATCCTTACCAGGCATGGTTTGACATATACCACAGCATTAATTACCCTTGGGCTTTGCCTAAAATTTTATTTTCTACCCCATTCTTAATATCCTTTTGACATATGGATCATAACAATTGGGATAAAATTAGTCTTGACATTCTTGAGGAAGCATATTCATTAGCATTCCACTTCATTCCTTAATTAGGCATGAAGAATCAGGAAAAGACAATTGGCAGGCAGTGTATGGTATCTACAAACATTCTGGGTTACTTTCAGTGATCTAAACAACTAGAACTTATTTTTAAGGAAATTCTCAAAGTATATCAAAATTTATCATAAGGATCGAACTCAAAAATATTTATCTGTTTATCTCAGCATTTAGTACTGTGCTTGACACTCCATAAGCTTTTGTTAAATAAATAAGCCTCCCAAACTATTGCTCTTTATGGTCTATAAAAAGACATTTTAATTTTAATTTTTCAAGTTATTTACAGTGAGACAGTATAAATTGAGAAAATTTACATCATCTTCATTGTGACCCTACAAAGTCCTGCAGTATTTTCTTATTCTTTCAAGAAATACTATACTTAGTGCTAAGTTGCTTCAGTCTTGTCCAACTCTTTGTGACCCCATGGACTATAGCCCACCAGGGATTCTGTCCATGGGATTCTCCATGCAAGAATACTGGAGTAGGTTGCCATTTTCTTCTTCAGGGGATCTTCCCCTCAGAGGGATCAAACCCAAGTCTCTTATGTCTCCTGCATTGGCAGGCAGATTCTTTACCACTAGTGCTACCTGGGAATATTTTACTCTCATTTTTAAAAAAATTTTTATATAGTTGATTTACAATTTTGTGTTAATTCTTCTGTACAGCAAAGTGATAGTTACTAATACTTTATATATGTATATATTCATATATATATTTATGTATATATGTAATATATGTATGTATTCTTTTTCATTATGGTTTATCACAGGATATTGAATAAAGTTCCCTCTGATGTAAGTAGGACCTTGTTGTTTATCCATCCTATATATAATAGTTTGCATCTGCTAATCCAAAACTCCCAATCCTTCCCTCTTCCACCCCTACCCCCTTTCCTTTGGCAACCACAAGTCTGATGTCTATATCTGTGAGTCTGTTTCTATTTCGTATATAAGTTCATTTTATCATATTTTAGATTCTACATATATGTGATATCATGTAATATTTGCTTAATCTTTCTTATTTACTTTCCTTAGTATGATAATGCTAGGTCTATCCATATTGCTGCAAATGGCATTATTTCATTCTTTTTTATGACTGAGTGATATTCCGTTTTGTGTACGTGTGTTTTTATGTGTATCCCTTCATCTGTCAACGGATGTGTAGGTTGTTTTCATGGCTTGGCTATTGTAAATAGTGTAACTATGAACATAGGGGTGCGTATATCTTTTTGAATTACAGTTTTGTCTGGGTATATGCCCAGGATTGGGACTGCAGGATCATAAGGCAACTCTATTTTTAGTTTTTGAGGAACCTCTATACTGTTTTCCATAGTGACTGTACCAATTTGCATTCCCACCAGCAGTATAGGAGGGTTCTCTTTTCTTCACACCCTCTCCAGCATACATTATTTGTAGACTTATTAATAATGACCATTCTGACCAGTGTGAGGCAATAGTTCATTGTAGTTTTGATTTGCATTTATCTGATTTATTATATTTATAATAATTATAATTGATAATAATTAGTGATGATGAGCATCTTTTCATGTGCCCATTGGCCATCTGTATATCTTCTTTGGAGAAATGTCTATTTAGGTCTTCTGCCCAGTTTTCAATTGGGTTGTTTGGTTTTTTCCTACTGAATTATGTGAGCTGTTTGTATATCAAAATAATTAATTTTGAATGTATTTTATCATGTTCTTTTTATTTTATTTTATCATATCATCAACCAAGTGTGGTCACTCTCAGCCATAAGAATGAGTACCCTTGTGATCTCTTTCTAAGTGTATTACTTTCCTGGAGAGACTGTAACAGATTGTCAAAAATCTGGTTGCTTAAAGCAACAGAAATTTATTTCTCACAATTCTGGATGCTCAGAGTTCAAAGTCAGGGTTTTAATAGGCCATGCTCCCCCTGGAAGTTCTGAAGGACAGTCTGTGCCATTAATTTAGAGCCCACTTTAGACCAGTAGGATCTCACCTTAAGTTGATTACATCTGCAAAGACCTTATTTTCAATGAGATCATATTTGCAGGCTCTTATTGGACATGGATTTTGAGGAGACATCCACTCAATCCAGTGTACCAAGTCAAGATGAGGTTAGTCCATTTAGGTATCGTCTTTTTAGTGTAAACAAAGTAGGATTGTTCATGAAATATTTTATTAACTTACTAGTAATGAGTTTGTTGATTAATATTGAGAATTTATCTGAGGTGAAGGTACTAGGTAAGAAAAACATTGATCTATAGAGTGGCCAATGATAGTCCAAAGAAATCTGTTCATAGGGTTGAATTACAATCAATAGGAGACTTTATCCAATCATATCAGTATAGTTCAGTCTTTCAGTCCTGTCTGACTCTTTGCAATCCCATTGACTGCAGCACACCAGGATTACCTGTCTTTACCAACTCCCAGAACTTGCTCAAACTCATGTCCATTGAGTCAGTGATGCCATCCAGCCATCTCATTCTCAGTCGTCGCCTTCTCTTCCTGGCTTCAATCTTTCCCAGCATCAGGGTCTTTTCCAATTTGTCAGTTCTTTGCATCAGGTGGCCAAAGTATTGGAGATTCAGGTTCACAATCAGTCCTTCCAGTGATGGACCGATTTCCTTCAGGATTGGTAGATTTGATCACCTTGCAGTCCAGGGCACTCGCAAGAGTCTTCTCCAACACCACAGTTCAAAAGCATCAATTCTTCGGCGCTCAGCTTTCTTTATGCTCCAACTCTCACATCCATACATAACTACTGGAAAAACCATAGTTTTGACTAGATGGGCCTTTGTCAGCAAAGTCATATCTCTGCTTTTGAATATGCTATCTAGGTTGGTCATAACTTTTCTTCCAAGGAGTAAGCGTCTTTTAATTTTATGGCTGCAGTCACCATCTGCACTGATTTTGGAGCACAAGAAAATAAAGTCTGTCACTATTTACATTGGTTCCCCATCTATTTGCCATGAAGTGACGGAAATGGATGCCACGATCTTAATTTTTTGAATGTTGAGTTTTAAGCCAGCTTCTTCACTCTCCTCTTTCACTTTCATCAAGAGGTTCTTTAATGCCTCTTCGCTTTCTGCCCTAAGGGTGGTGTTATCTGCATATCTGAGGTTATGGATATTTCTCCTGGCAATCTTGATTCCAGCTTGTGCTTTATCTAGCCCGGCATTTCTCATGATGTACTCTGCATAAAAAGTTAAATAAACAGGGTGACAATATACAGCCATGATGAACTCCTTTCCCAGTCCTGAACCAGTCCATTGTTCCATGCCCGGTTCTAACTGTTGCTTCTTGACCTGCATATAGATTTCTCAGGAGGCATGTAAGGTGGTCTGGTATTCCCATCTCTTTCAGAATTTTCCATGTTTTATTGTGATCCACACAGTCAAAGGCTTTGGCATCATCCATAAAGAAGTAGATGTTTTTCTGGAACTCTCTTGCTTTCTCTGTGATCTAGAGGATGTTGGCAATTTGATCTCTGCTTTTTCTGCCTTTTCTAAATCCAGCTTGAACGTCTGGAATTTATCAGTTCACATACTATTGAAGCCTCACTTGGAGAATTTTGAGCATTACTTTCCTAGCATATGAGATAAGTGCAATTGTGCAGTAGTTTTAACAGTCTTTGGCATTGCCTTTCTTTGAGATTGGAATGAAAACTGACCTTTTCCAGTCCTGTGGCCACTGCTGTGTTTTCCAAATTTGCTGGCATATTGAGTGCAGCACTTTCACAGCATCATCTTTTAAGATTTGAAATAGCACAACTGAAATTCCATCACCTCCACTAGCTTTGTTCATAGTGATGCTTCCTAAGGCCCACTTGACATCGCATTCCAGGATGTCTTGCTCTAGGTCAGTGACCACACAATTGTGGTTATCTGGTTCATGAAGATCTTTTTTGTATAGTTATTCTATGTATTCTTGCCCTCTCTTCTTAATATCTTCTACTTTTGTTAGGTCCATACCATTTCTGTCCTTTATCGAGCCCATCTTTGCATGAAATGTTCCCTTGGTATCTCTAATTTTCTTGAAGAAATCTCTAATCTTTCCCATTCTATTGTTTTTCTCTATTTCTTTGCATTGATCACTTAGGAAGGCTTTCTTATCTCTCCTTGCTATTTCTTGGAACTCTGCATTCAGATGGGTATATCTTTCTTTTCTCCTTTGCTTTAGTTTCTCTTTTCTCAACTATTTGTAGGGCCTCTACAGACAACCATATTGCCTTTTTCTGATTGTATACAACCACTCAATCACAATTCCACTCCAGTTAAAAGATATTCTTTACCATGATTGCAAATAAACATGTCTATTAATAACCCTTTTCTTCTTTGATGATCTGATACACTCTTTTCTGAATGGTACCCAGTTGTCCCTTCACAGTTTCACCTCCTGCTTCTCGTGCTATGATTTTGCTTTTAACCTCTTTCACTCCTTTCAGAGAATCAGACAGATATACCACGGGAGAAAAAATTTTAGGCTGTAAGAAGTAAACTCTTTCTGCATATGTTGTTTTCACACTCATTACTCTCTTTACACAGGCAATGCCCTCTGTCTGAGATATCCCCTCCAAATATTTATATGCCTCATCTTCTTACTTCAATCTGGCATCTGCTTTATTATGGGTTCCTCACAGAGGCCTTCCCTGACCACCCCTCTCTATTATATTCTCTCCTGTTACTCTGTTCATTTAATTGTTTATATCATTTAAGTCAACCTGATAATATAGTCTAATTATAATAATATATTGATTTGTTTATTGTCTGTATAGCCCACTAAAATATAGACTTCATAAAGCCATGACTTTTTCTAACAGTTGACCATTGTCTTTCACTGACAACAATACTGATAGTCTGCCCCATAGCAGCTCCTTAATAAATGTTTGTCACACTAGTAAAGTAATGCTCAAAATTCTTCAAGCCAGGCTTCAGCAATACATGGACCATGAACTTCCAGATGTTCAAGCTGGTTTAGAAAAGGCAGAGGAACCAGAGAACAAATTGCCATCTGCTGGATCATGGAAAAAGCAAGGGAGTTCCAGAAAAAACATCTATTTCTGCTTTATTGACTATGCCAAAGTCTTTGACTGTGTGGGTCACAATAAACTGTAGAAAATTCTGAAAGAGATGGGAATACCAGACCACCTGACCTGCTTCTTGAGAAACCTGTATGCAGGTAAGGAAGCAACAGTTAGAATTGGACATGGAACAACAGACTGGTTCCAATTAGGAAAAGGAGTACATTAAGGCTGTATATTGTCACCCTGCTTATTTAACTTATATGCAGAGTACATCATGTGAAACGCTGGGCTGGAAGAAGCACAAGCTGGAATCAAGACTGCTGGGGATAAATATCAATAACCTCAGATATGCAGATGACACCACCCTTATGGCAGAAAGTGAAGAGGAACTAAAATCCTCTTATTGAAAGTGAAAGAGGAGAGTGAAAAAGTTGGCTTAAAGCTCAACATTCAGAAAACGAAGATCATGGCATCTGGTCCCATCACTTCATGGCACATAGATGGGGAAACAGTGGAAACAGCGTCAGATTTTATTTTGGGGGGCTCCAAAATCACTGCAGGTGGTGACTGCAGCCATGAAATTAAAAGACGCTTACTCCTTGGAAAGAAAGTTATGACCAACCTAGATAGCATATTCAAAAGCAGAGACATTGCTTTGCCAACAAAGGTCCATCTAGTCAAGGTTATGGTTTTCCCAGTGGTCATGTATGGATGTGAAAGTTGGACAGTGAAGAAAGCTGAGTGCCAAAGAATTGATGCTTTTGAACTGTGGTGTTGGAGAAGACTCTTGAGAGTCCCTTGGACTGCAAAGAGATCCAACCAGTCCATTCTAAAGGAGATTAGTCCTGGGTGTTCATTGGAAGGACTGATGCTAAAGCTGAAACTCCAATAGTTTGGCCACCTCATGCAAAGAGTTGACTCATTGGAAAAGACCCTGATGCTGGGAGGGATTGGGGGCAGGAGGAGAAGGGGACGACAGAGGATGAGATGGCCGGATGGCATCACTGACTCGATGGACGTGAGTCTGAGTGAACTCCGGGAGTTGGTGATGGACAGGGAGGCCTGGCGTACTGCGATTCATGGGGTCACAAAGAGTCAGACACGACTGAGTGAGTGAACTGAACTGAACTGAATTATTGAATAAATGTATGATTTTGAGGTACATGTCTCTGAAATGTCCCTTCATATTCTACCAGTTGGCCTAAAAATAAACATTAACAAATGTGTGACTCTCCATATTTCTTATTCCCTGAAATGTATCTGAGTCTTAACAGATTGCCAGAAATATAGAACATAATTGGGAAGAGCTGCTTTTCCTCATGGTGAATTCACCAGCCTTTACAAACACCACTGATAGTATGTAATTTGGCCACTTATTCCTGAAGAATTTTGCTGCCTCGTGGCAAACTTTTTTTTCGTTTTATCATACAACTAGACTAGATAAACACATTTTTGTAATGGTAACCAATTGAAATAACTTATGAGAATTAAAATAGATTTTGATGCAGCCATATGAGTATTTTAATTACTTTAGATCACAAAAATAGACTGTTGTACATCTAGAAATAGTATGACTTCTTCTTGTACTCTTCTAGGCTGTGTCTATTGAACTAGAGCACCAAGTTTGGGAAATACACCAAGCAAACAAGTCACTTGTCCTCATAAGTTTCATAGTAATACTCATTACCTGATGAAATCATCTGAAGAATTTAATATTTATGTATTTCCTTGAAGAAAGCAACTCTATAATTGTTGTTGTTGTTTAGTTGCTGAGTCGTGTCCGACTCTTTGGCAATTGCACAGACTGTTGCAGGCCAGGCTTCTCTGTCCATGGGATTTCCCAGGTAAGAATACTGGAGTGCATTGCCGTTTCCTTCTCCATGGGATCTTCCTGATCCAGGGATCAAACCCATGTCTTCTGCTTGGCAGGCAGATTCTTTTACCACTGAGCCACTAGGGAAGCCCCCTCTATAAATAAGCATTTATATTACAATCATAAGGAAATATTCAAGTTTTTTTCAGGAGAAAAAAGAGGAAAATGCTAGATTAAATAAAAATTAAGCAGCATATACCCACTGCAGTAGTCTTGCCTGGGAAATCCCATGGACAGAGTAACCTGCCAGGGTTCATGGGATCGCAAAAGAGTCAGACATGACTTAGCAACTAAAGAGCAGCAGCAACATGTACTTTAATAGAATGCTATCACAGTGAAACTTCATCAGGTCCTTAACACAGAAAAATAAACTATTTTATAATAAAAAACATGAACATAGTTGTTTATATATTAAAATATAAAATATTGTTTTATGTCTTATATTATTTTTCAATAGTTTGCCATGTTACAAAGCTTTTTATTGTTATGAATATCTATGTTAATAGCTTTCCAGTGATAGCTTTTTAATAGCTTTCAAATTTAATAGACTTTAATGCAGAACAGTTTTCTCAAATTTTTTGATCACATAGCTTTGATGTTAAAAAGTAATTAAAAGCCTCTTTAATGTGTAAGTATTCATATCCTATACACATACATAATATATTATAAATCTAACAAAGTATGCAAAAATATGGGCATTAGAAATTTTTAGCTAAAATAAATGTGAATAGACCGTGTTTTAATACTTTTATTCCAAACCCCCATGATAATTTTGCTCACACCAAAATGGATGAAGCATTGTAAGGAAACAGAAAGAAGACTAGAGGAAGCCATTGTTCAGAAAGCCATGACAGTATTGAAACTTGTGAAAGCCATCCCCTACACTCACTTTTCAAAAATGCACAGATCTTGAAATATAATAGAAAGGTTGTCTACAATCAGCCTCTCTCTCCAGCCCTTCTGTATAGTAGGCTTTGAGGAATAGGTCTTCTGGCAGTTAATACTAATGTCTGCAGAGACACTATTCCCAGCACAAACCCTTATAATAGATCCTAATCTTCTGATCATAAGTGGTGAGCAGTTGAGAGTCTCAGGGCCAGGCAGCCTCTCTCTCCTGGCATTGAACACACAGGGACAGGAGGTAGTTGGAACTTCCCTCCTTGTGGCAGCACCTTAGAATTTTTATGAAGTTGCCTTGGCTGAATACTCAGAACTGTGCTGAGGCTGAGTACTGTCATCACAAAGCTGGATTGTTCATTACATTTTTCTATTCTTGAGCTATCTTAGTAGCTTTCCAAATAGCCTCTCTTCCTGCTCAGGCTTCTCAGAGGCAGTTTTTATTTCAACCAAGGAAACATAACTGATATTTTCCCTACCACCACTGAATTTTCAGGAGCTCAAACTTTCATTCATCCATTCAGCAAGTCATTCAGTCTTTTTTTTTCTTTCAGAGTTCATAATTTTTATTCCAGGCAACAAAAATTAAAGCCAGAAGACATTAAGCTGGAAACACACATACACATGCATACACACAATTATCATCGAACTATAATAGCTATTTGTTGCAAGGAAAACAGCTAATACATACTATGTGCTATGAAAATATTTCTATATCTATATATATTAAAAGAATTTACTAGACCTGCAGCATACCATAAAATCTTTAGTTTGCCTTCTAACAAATATTTATTGAATACTTATAATGTGTTATGTGCTAGACCATAATAAAAAAAAATGAGTAAGGCATGTTTTGTTATTGTTGTTGTTCAGTCACCCAGGTGTGTCCGACTCTTTGCAACTGATGCAATGAATATGAACTCAGGCAATTCTGGGAGATAGTGAGAGACAGGGAGGCCTGGTGTGCTACACTGATGATGCCATCCAGCCATCTCATCCTCTGACACCCTCTTCCTCTTCCACCCTTGATCTTTCCCAGCATCAGGGACTTTTCCAATGAGTTGTCTGCTCACATCAGATGACCAAAATACTGGAGTTTCAGCTTCAGCATCACTTCCATGAATATTCAGGGATGATCTCATTTAAGATTGACTGCTTTGATCTCCTTGTTGTCCAAGAGACTTTCAGGAGTCTTCCCCAGCACCACAGTTTGAAGGCATCAATTCTTTGGCATTCCGCTTTCTTTATGTTCCATTTCTCACAACCAAACATGACCACAGCAAAGACCATAGCCTTGACTATACAAACCTTTGTCTGCAGAGTACTGTCTCTGCTTTTCACACCCTGTCTAGGTTTGTCATCACTGTTCAGCCAAGAAGCGGTCATCTTCTGATTTCATGGCTGCAGTCACCATCCGCAGTGATTTTGGAGCCCAAGAACAGGAAATCTATCACTCAGATCAGATCAGATCAGATCAGTCACTCAGTCGTGTCCGACTCTTGCGACCCCATGAATTGCAGCACGCCAGGCCTCCCTGTCCATCACCAACTCCCGGAGTTCACACCTACTATTTGCCATGAAGTAATGGGGCCAGATGCCATAATCATAGTGTTTTTTTTTTTTGTTTTTTTTTTAATACTTAGTCTTAAGCCTGTTCTTTCACTCTCTTTCTTCACCTTCATCCAAAGGCTCTTTTGTTCCTCTTTGCTTTCTGCCATTAGAGTGGTATCATCTGCATTTCTAAGGTTGTTGATGTTTCTCCCGTCTATCTTGATTCTGGCTTTGACTCATCCAGCCTGGCATTTCTCATAATGTACTCAGCGTATAGGTTAAACAAACAGGGTGACAGCAGACAGCCCTGTTGTACTCCTTTCTCAATCTTGAACCAATCAGTTGTTCCATACAGGGTTCTAACTGCTGCTTCTTGGCCCACGTACAGGTTTCTCAGGAGACAGGTAAGATGGTCTGGTATTCCCATCTCTCTAAGAGCTATCCACAGTTTGTTATGATCTACACTGTTAAAGGCTTTAGTGTAGTCAATGAAACAGAGATAGATGTTTTTCTGAAATTTCCTTGCTTTCTCTATAATCCAGGGAATATTGGCAATTTGATCTCTAGTTCAGTGATGTCCATGTGTAAAGTCATCTCTTAAGTTTTTGAAAAAGAGTATTTGCTATGACTAGTGCATTCTCTTGGCATAATTCAGTTGGCCTTTGCCCTGCTTTATTTTGTTCTCCAAGGCCAAACTTGCCTGGTATTCCAGGTATATCTTGACTTCCTACTTTTTCATTCCAAACCCTGATGATGAATAGAATATCCTTTTTAGGTGTTATTTCTAGGAGGTCTTCTGGGTCTTCATAGAACTGATCAACTTCAGCTTCATCAGCATCAGAGGCATAGACTTGGATTACAGTGATGTTGAATGGCTTGCCTTGGAAGCAAACAGAGATTATTCTGTCATTTTTGAGGTTGCACTCAAGTATTGTATTTTGGACTCTTTTGTTGTTTATGAGGGCTACTTTGTTTTTTCTATGGAATTCTTGCCCCAATAGTAGATACAATGGTCATCTTGTATCTATTAAATTAAATCTGCTCATTCCTGTCCATTTTAGTTCACTGATTCCTAGGATGTTGATGTTCATTCTTACCATCTCCTGTTTCAGTTTAGTTCAGTCGCTCAGTCGTGTCCGACTTTTTGTGACCCCATGAATCGCAGCACGCAAGGCCTCCTTATCCATCACCATCTCCCAGAGTTCACTCAAACTCACGTCCATCAAGTTGGTGATGCCATCCAGCCATCTCATCCTCTGTCGTCCCCTTCTCCTCCTGCCCCCAATCCCTCCCAGCATCTGAGTCTTTTCCAATGAGTCAACTCTTCCCATGGGGTGGCCAAAGTACCGGAGTTTCAGCTTTAGCATCATTCCTTCCAAAGAACACCCAGGGCTGATCTCCTTCAGAATGGACTGGTTGGATCTCCTTGCAGTCCAAGGGGCTCTCAAGAGTCTTCTCCAACACCACAGTTCAAAAGCATCAATTCTTCAGCGCTCAGCTTTCTTCACAGTCCAACTCTCACATCCATACATGACCACTGGAAAAACCATAGCTTTGACTAGATGGACGTTTGTTGGCAAAGTAATGTCTCTGCTTTTCAATATGCTATCTAGGTTGGTCATAACTTTCCTTCCAAGGAGTAAGCGTCTTTTAATTTCATGGCTGCAGGTACCATCTGCAGTGATTCTGGAGCCCCCCAAAATAAAGTCTGACACTATTTCCACTGTTTCCCCATCTATTTCCCATGAAGTGATGGGAACGGATGCCATGATCTTCATTTTCTGAATGTTGAGCTTTAAGCCAACTTTTTCACTCTCCTCTTTCACTCTCATCAAGAGGCTTTTTAGTTCCTCTTCACTTTCTGCCATAAGGGTGGTGTCATCTGCATATCTGAGGTTTTGATATTTCTCCTGGCAATCTGGATTCCAGCTTGTGCTTCTTCCAGCCCAGCATTTCTCATGATGTACTGACCACATCCAATTTTCCTTGATTCATGAACCTAGTATTCCAAGTTCCTATACAATTTTGTACTTTGCAACATCAGATTTTACTTTCATCACAAGACACATCTACAGCTGAGTATCATATCCTCAAAGATATGACAGATTTGGCCCAGCCATTTCATTCATTCTGAGACTATTGGTGATTCTCCTCCACTCATCCCTAGTAGCATATCAGATACCTTCAGACCTAGGGGATTCATCTTTTGGTATCAGATCTTTTTGTCCTTTTATATAGTTCGTGAGGTTCTCACGGCAAGTATACTGGGGTCATTTGCCATTCCCTCCTCCAGTGGATCACATTTTGTCAGAACCCCCTGGTATGACGCGTCCATCTTGGGTGGCCTTGCATGGCTCATGGATTCATTGAGTTAGGCAAGCTTCTGCACCATCGCAAGACAGTGATCCATGAAGGGTAAAGCATGTTTACTGTACTTCAAAACAACAAGTTTACAGTTGAGGAAATAGAGTGAAACAGATAACTGCCTTAGAGTTGTGATTTTATAATTACAAGACACTGAGGGACAGGAAAGAAGCATAAAGTCCAGGTGTGAAAAAACAGAGGCTGCTTTTTGAAGCAGGTAATACAAATTCTAAGTCTTAAATGATTAATCTTAGAGACTATGTATACTGCTTGGAATATATATCCTAAGCAAAGGGGAACAACACCAACAAATGCCCAAGAAGCAAATTCAATATGGTGCATGAAGAACCATTGTACTTTGGTGTTGAATATTAGTTATGGCACCAGGGATGAAGCTAGGAGCTTAGGAGTTTGAACAGTGCCCCATTTTTCTTTTTTTTTTTTTAAGATTTCATTATCAAATTAGAATGCTTAGCTCATCTGCAATAAACCTGTTAAGTGTTCTGCAAATTCTTACACTATCCATGCAATTCACTCATAATTAAGTGCTTCACTAATAGGAAGAAATAACTCACAGAAAGGAAGGTCAATATCAGTACAATTACTAATCTTCTTAAACCAAAACCAGAAATGAACACTGATTCCATGATCAAGAATCTTATGATCTTTGGACTTCCCTGGCAGTCCAGCAGTTAAGACTGTGTGCTTCAAATGGAAGAGCTGCAAGTTCAGTCCCTGGATGAAGAACTAAGATCCCACATGTTGTGCAGTGTGTCCAAAAAAAAAAAAAAAGAATCTTTTGATTGATCTATATTTAATCAACACAAGGATGTATCAAGCCACTAAAAAATAGCAATAAACATGTTACTGAAAGTGTGCCTGGTGAGAATATATCAAATCAGAAAATTAAGCCCCATAGTAGTAAGGCTTTGCTAATCACATAGTTTGTTCTTAATACTGGTATCCTAAGTTATCTAACTGCCTTCAGTTTATCATATAGCATTGTATCCCAAATATTAAGGGCAGGTCTTTCTTTTTTGCCCTTATTGAACAAACAGTCTTTAAACATATGCATTAAATTGATTATCTCTAATGTTACCCACCTCAGGGGTTATCCAGGCTGGCATTCTAACAAGTGAGCATTCTGGAGAAAGCAATTACAATATTTATTCCCTCTGGCACGTGGCAGTTGATACTTTGCATTTTGATGCTTGTTTGCCAAAGTTTGGCTTTTACAAAGCACTTGTCTTTTCTGAATTGCAAGCCTTTGATAACTTGTTGAAGAAAAAAGAAGAGAGATAAGACCACAAAAATCAAATCATGGATTTTCACCTCTCATAACCTTTTCATTTTGAACCTGGGAAATAATTTTATCAAATGGCTTTGCAGATATCCTTCTGAGATGAGATTAAGTGGTATAGGTGCCAGGTAATTATTTTTCCCCACACCTGCTTTCACTCTGTCTCATTCAGACACCTGCACTTGTTTTTGGAAAATGAAAATTAATTCAGAGAAAGGCACATTTAAAAGTCTTAGTTTCTAATAAAGGACTTTCAACTGGGAGATGAAAAGCCATTTGATTTTTCTTTTGAGATGCCCGATTCCTGGTCCCCCAAAAGGGATATAATCCCTCACCAGGGAACTCCAATCTCTAAAGAGACCACTAGAGATATGAAAACCCACATAAAATTATACCTGAAAAAATGTTTCTCCATTAAATGCTGCTGTTTTCCTTCTTTAATCTCTTTACCCTTCCAAATATTTCTTCCTCTTATAAGGATACACCAAAAAGCATTTGACTCCGTTATTTCACAGCTTTTCATGAACAGAAATCAGTCCTGTTCTCCCTTTGCAGCTCAAGAAATCATTACATGAATTCTCCAAAGGTTAGAGGGTACAATATCTAGATAATGTCTTCCTGTGACACATTTGCACACACACTATCTGGGCTTATGGACATCTTCCCAAGGCTGCTGTTGGCTGTGACTTTACAGGTATCAGCAAACTTCGTAAGAGGGATAAATAGCTACAGAACTGATGGAGAAATGATTCAGCTCCTCCAAGGAATCTTAAATTTGACCCTGGGACAACTTCAAGCTGTATTTGGCACAATGGGATGGGATACACTGGGAATGAAGACACCCTGGAGAGCTTCTAATGAAGAGCATTCCCTGTTTAGGAAGACAGACCCAGCTGATCTGTAAGCACAAGTGGTGAGACTGTCATTTATCTGAGTCCTATTTTGAATTTTCAGTAATATGCATCCTATGTATGATTTTTGTGAATGGAGATTGTAATTCAGTTTCCTGTTGCAAAGGGTGCAATGTGGCAATGTCCACCAAATCACCGTATCAAAGAGGCCAATTCCAGACCAGACTGCTTTAGTATTTTTTGGCTAGGAGAGAATGCTGGAGACAGAACAGCAGATTGGCCCCTCTCCATAACCTTGGTCTTTATTTTTTCCTCTGCTAATATTTTCAGTCTAGTAATTTACACAGAAATATTCTGTTTTCTGAAAGGAATCTACTGAACTCCACTTGAAGGATAAAGAGAGAACACATGCAATCCGTGTCTTCAAGGAGCTTAGAGTCTAATGGGGATAACTGGTTGGCACAGGAGGTGTGGAGAACTGAGCCAGCCAAACTTGACTATCAGGTGAACTTTTTAAATATGAGTGTAGGTTTTCACCACACAAGTACTTGTACTTTCTTAAAGAACAAGGCCAAAAGCTACAGTCTCTTTGTGTTGCCCCCATCAGTTAACACAGTGGTTTGGATTTAGTGAATCATCTATACTTGTTTTGAAAAAAATAAAGGTATTGAATGGAGTTCTTAACAATTACTATAAATATTTAGGAAAATACTTACCCATTTCCTCTTCCAGTGTAAAAATTATATAAATTGAAGCAAATGTATACTCAGTAAACAA
Source organism: Bos taurus (assembly GCF_002263795.3). Classification (NCBI taxonomy): domain Eukaryota; kingdom Metazoa; phylum Chordata; class Mammalia; order Artiodactyla; family Bovidae; genus Bos; species Bos taurus. Next base: position 10,752,942 of record NC_037355.1, on the reverse strand, counting down.
ATCAATGCATAGGAAAGTGTGTCCTAGAGTCCCGGAGTCCCAAGAGAGAATCTAATTATTAGTGGCATGTTTTTTGTCTAAAGCACTGGGAACAAGTATTAATTTCTTCAACTCAATGGTTTAAAAGTCCTCAGAGTTTCAGTGTGTGTGTAATGTATGCATAAATATATTGGAAAGATGCTAGAGATTGGAGTAGTCAGGACATATTGATAGAAGACTGTTAACAGAATTATCTGAGGAGCCCATGGCAGGCAATGGGGATATTTCTGAAAGTCAGGGCCACAGGATCCTCTTGTCAAGCAAAGTACCCATGAACACGACAAAAGGTGAATGATTTGGATAACATCCAGATGCTCTGCAACAAGACAGATGCTTCCAAGAGGAGACAGAAGTGTAGTTAGGATGATGAAGTTCTCCAAGAAGCACATGCAAGAATGCAGGAGACTAGAGTTATTCATTTGCACCAGTGAAAGAAATCTCAGCTCCCTTTTCCAGGTGGTATCCTGAGAAGGTGAGAGGAGAAATGCTGCCACTTAAGCTTTCTCCCCTGGAGAAGGCAATGGCACCCTACTCCAGTACTTTTGCCTGGAAAATCCCATGGACAGAGGAGCCTGGAAGGCTGCAGTCCATGGGGTCGCTATAGTCGGACACAACTGAGCGACTTCATTTTGACTTTTCACTTTCATGCATCAGAGAAGGAAATGGCAACCCACTCCAGTGTTCTTGCCTGGAGAATCCCAGGGACGGGGGAGCCTGGTGGGCTGCCGTCTATGGGATCGCACAGAGTCAGACACGACTGACTCGACTTAGCAGCAGCAGCAGCAGAGCAAGACAAAGAGGTCAAGAGGAGCCGGGGTGTGAAGCTTTTGAGCCTGTGGCAAATCAAAGGAGATGCCGGAAAACTCCAAGAGCACACTTAAACAAGCTGCAGAGGAACAAGTTGGAAACAGAATTGATGCTCATTCTTAGTCCTTCCTGCCCTGCTGTGGGGCAGAGTTCTGAAAAGTAAAAACTCTCCTGTGTTTCTCTTCTTGTCTCCTACAGCATGCTACACTTCTGGTTACCAATTGTGTAAGGATTTTCCACACCAAGAAATTCTCCCACTGTTCAGCAGACACAGACTAGATGTCCAACAAATTTAACTTAATTTTAACACTACCTACTTTAGTTAGTACAAAACCCATGGGTTAAAGTGCTCAGTCCCATAAGACTGCCCTAATTACAAGGCCAAGTTGTCACCTGTTCTTCTAACAGACTTGCTGTACATCTGAGGTTCCCACAGCCCTGTCTCAGTTTCAATCTTTTTCTGGAACAGCTCACAAAACTCTGTTTACTTACTATTGCCAATTAATTACAAAAGGTTATAACTCAGGAATAGCCATATGGAAGAGATGCATAAGATACAATGTGGAGAAGGGGTACAAAGTTGCCATGCCCTTTTTGACTGTGCCACCCTCCCAACACCTCCCAGTTCACCAACTTAGAAGCTCTGAATCCCATACTTCAGGGATTTTTATAAAGATATTATTACATAGGCATAATTTGTTAAATCAGTGGCTATTGATGATTGAACTCAATATCCAACTCCTCTTCCCTCCCAGGAGTTTGGGACAAAAAGTGTATCTAACCACTTGGCTGGTTCCCCTGGCAATCACCCCCCCCCCCCCATCTTTAGGGGGTTTCTAAAAGTCATCTCATTAACATAAATACAGTCGTGATTGGAAAGGATTTGTTATGAGTAGCAAAAGACACCTTTATGTCTCATCATTTAGGAAATCACAGTATCACAGGGTCAGACTCTAAGATGTTCCCCAATGGCGCCACCTCCTGCTATTCATGCCTTGCCTTATTTTCTGTCCTTGATTTTGGGTGGAACTTGTGATTTTCTTCTAACCAACAGAATATGGCAAAGGTAATGGATGTCACTTGCATGATTAGGTTACATAAGTTTATGTTTTCTTCCTTACTGCCAGACCCTGGTTTCTATTGCCTTCTCGGTTTTCATGGTTTAATAAAGCAGGTGGTCACATTGGAGAGGCTGTGTGACCAAGAGATTATTGGTGACCTGTTCCCAACAAGCAACAAGAAACTGAGGCCCTCAGGGCAACAACCTGCAAACAACTAACCTAGCCAACAACCAATTGATTTTTGAAGCTGGTATTTCCTTAATAGACTCTTCAGTTGAGACCCAACAGGAAATGGCGACCCACTCCAGTGTTCTTGCCTGGAGAATCCCAGGGACGGGGGAGCCTAATGGGCTGCCGTCTGTGGGGTCGCACAGAGTCGGACACGACTGAAGCGACTTAGCAGCAGCGGCAAGAGACCCAGAAGCAGAGAACGCAGTTAAGTCAAGCCTAGACTTCTGAAATAATAAATGTGTGTTGCTTTTAGCCTCTTAAGTTTTTGATAATTTGTTACACAGCATTAGATAATAGAACCCTTGTGGAAAGTGGGTGCCCACAGTCTGGAATCTATGAATGATTCTAAACTGGAAGTGGTCAGATAATTGTCTGGCCTTGATTGTCTCTGGGAAGGGAATCTTTTAACACTCAGGAAATAGTGTGGTGATAATTTTGTGTGTCAGTTTGGCTGGGTCACAGGGTGCCCACATATTTGGTTAAATATTGTTTCTGGGTTGTGCCTGTGAGGATGTTTCTGAATGAGGTTAATATTTGAATCATTAGACTAAATAAAACAGATTGTCCTCTGCAATGTGGATAGATCTCATTCAATCCATTGAATAATTGAATAGAATAAAAGACTGAGTCAGACAGAATTCTTTCTACTTGACTGTCTTTGAACTGGAACATCAATCTTCTGCTGATTTCGATTTCAGACTTGGACTAGAACTAACTCTGTTGTCTCTCCTGAGTGTTTGGCAACTGCATGTGTTGAAATTTTCAGCCTCCATAATCACGTAAGCCAATTCCTTGCAATAAAAAAAAATATATATATATATATATACACACACACTCACACACACACACACATATGTATATATATGCAGTTTTTAATGCCTTCTTTCCTGGAAGGGAACCTGCCCTTCTCATTTTTCCTTCAACCAAAGCCACACCCTCAAGAGAACTCAACCTGTAAAGTAATTCTATTTTTCGTCTCATCTGGGAAGAAAGTAACCTTAGAGAGAAGACTTAAAGTTTGTTGCACTTCTAAGGAACACTTTGAGCTCATGAAACATCATGAACAGACCTGATTCCTTTTGCAGAGGGCTGGAAGGGGTGCAGTAAGCCTGCTTAGAGCCTTACTTTACCTTCATCACTCCCATTCCCTGAGCCTCACTCACAGAGGCTGCCCCATTTATTTTGGGACCTCTCCTTATGTTTCAGTTTCTAAACATGCTTGTAAGTGATAAGCAAATACAAATGTTTTATTTTTACTCTAAGCGTAAATGTGACATTACATTTTCATTCTATTTGATAGTATTTCTTTTTTTTTCTGACAAAAGTAGTGGTGAGCATTTGAGACATGTACTCTAGATATTGAAAGAAATCTACATTATTAAAAGCTGAGGTGCATATAAAAATGCCAGTTTAAACAGCGCATCCTCTGAAGTATATATCCTGATACCTATTTCTCCAGGCTCTTAAAAATGTTTTACTGTCATTAGCTTTACTCAGCCTGACTCTATTAATATTATTATATCTCTATTGGAAAGGTATAGAAAGTCAGACAGAAGGTGTAACGGAGAGTCCAAGGTCACAAGCTTCTGTGCCTGGAATATAAAACCTTTCAGAGTCAAGCATTTGGAATGTTTTCTTTTCCCCAATTGACAAAAACTAGTCATGCAAGTGCCAGCTTAGAAACACTGTTATTTGCAAGTATCCCTTCCCTCTCTTTTACAAGTCCTTTGCATATCTATTCACACAGAGGTCAATGAATTATACATCAGTTGAATCTCTTTGTACCCTTCATGCACTTATACTTCTGTTAGTCGTGTAATCTTGAATTCATCACTCTGAATTTTCCCTCTGTACCCACCCTAATTTCTGGTAAACACTGTTTTTTGTTGTACACCCACCACCCCTTGCCACTGCCTTAAGAAATTAGAGGGAAAGAAAATCCAACCTTTTCCTGTTTAGGTTTTATCTTCCAAATGAGAGAACACTCTTTTGACTTCTGACTGTGGTTAAAAAAGGAGGTTGTCTAATCCTCTGCCCCAAAAGCAATGCTACAGCTGAGAAAAATTAGTGAAATTAACCATTTCAGTGTTATATAAATTGACCAAAAACATGCAGCAATCTGAAAAGAGCTTATGCTTGAGGAGTTACTGAACTTCAGGTGAGATTAGGAGTCTGTGGATAGAGCTTGGACTGTCCACCTCCTCTCCCCTGTGGCTCAGTCAGTATGGAGGTTCTGCTAAGCACAGTAGGCCGTTAGTTAGACCAGCATTTTTGCTGCCATGGTCTAAAACAGGTCACTCAGTTGACAGCGGTAGAAGATACCTATGCACATTGCAATTGTCAGTAAAAGTGATAATCTTGACAGTGAGTTAGCAAAAAGGGTTAATGGCTCTGTTATCCTGATGTCTTTGGATATAGTTGGGGCAAACCTTTTCCTGGATAAAACTGCCTAACAGCGGAGACCACAGAAGGACCAAGTTGTCCGCAGATGGCTGCTTACCCTAAGAGCCTAAGGGAAAGTAAAAGCTGGGCATGCTTGAAAACAGACTGAAGTTTGAAGGTGCTCCCTTGCCCACACATAGATCTATTGGTTAGTAAGTAAGAAGGCTTACTGGCCTAAGATCTTTGAGCACAACCTCTGTGAAATTATCGACTGACGTCCAACTTTGCAGGTGTTGGGGCAACTGCTAAGGAGTCAGGCTTAAAAATAAGAAGAACTTGACAGAAAATCAGCAAAAGATATGGACAACTTAAGCAGCATAACTGACATATGTTTCTGTTGTTCAGTCACTAAGTGCTGTCCATTTCCACCACAGGGAGTGCAGCACACCAGGTTTCTCTGTCCTTCCGATCTACCCAAATTTGCTCTGATTCATGTCTGTTGAGTCAGTGATGCTATCAAACCATCTCATTCTCTACCACCACCTTCTACTTTTGCCTTCAATCTATCCCAGCATCAGGGTCTTTTCCAATGAGTTGGCCCTTTGCATCAAGTGGCCAAAGTGTTGGAGCTTAAGCTTTATGAACAGTACTTCCAGTGAAAAGTCAGAGTTGATTTCCTTTAGGATTGACTGGTTTGATCTCCTTGTAGTCTAAGGACCCTGAAGAGTCTTCTCTAGCACCACAATTGGAAGGCATCAGTTCTTCAGTGCTCAGCATTCTTTATGGTCCAACTCTCACATCAATACATGCCTACTGGAAAAACCACAGCTTTGACTTTATAGACCTTTGTCAGCAAAGCGATGTCTCTGCTTTTTAATATGCTGCCTAGGTTTGTCATAGCTTTTCTTCTAAGAAGCAGGCATCTTTTAATTTCATGGTTGCAGTCACTGTCTGCAGTGATTTTGGAGCCCAAGAAAACAAAATCTGTTATTACTTCCATTTCTTCCCCTTCTATATGCCGTGAAGTGATGGGACCAGATGCCATGATCTTGGTTTTTTGAATGTGCAGTTTTTTAAGCCAGCTTTTGCACCCTCCTCTTTCACCCTTTAGTTTCTTTTTATTTTCTGCCATTAGAGTGGTATCATCTGCCTATCTGAAGTTGCTGATATTTCTCTTGGCAATCTTGATTCCAGCTTGTGATTCCTCCAGCCTGACATTTCACATGATGTACTCTCCACATAAGTTAAATAAGCAGAGTGACAATATACAGCCTTGTCATACTCCTTTCCCAATTTTGAACCAGTCCATTGTTCCATGTCCAGTTATTACTGTTGCTTTTTGACCTGCATACATATTTCTCAGGAGACAAGTAACATGGTCTTGTATTCCATCTTTTTAAGAATTTTCCACAGTTTGTTGTGATCCACACAGTCAAAGGCTTTAGCATAGTCAAGAAAGCAGAAGTAGATGTTTTTCTGGAATTCTCTTGCTTTCTCTGTGATCCAGTGAATGTTGGCAATTTGATCTCTGGTTCCTCTGCCTTTTCTAAAACCAGCTTGTACATCTGGAAGTTCTCAATTCACACACTGCTGAAGCCTAGCTTGAAGGATTTTGATTATAACTTTACTAGGATGTGAAATGAGTACAATTGTACAGTAGTTTGAACATTTTTGGCATTGCCCTTCTTTGAGAGTGGAATGAAAACTGACCGTTTCCAGTCCTGTGGCCACTGTTGAGTTTTCCAGATTGGCTAATGTATGAAGTGCAGCTCTGTAACAACATAATCCTAGGGTTTGAAGTAGCTCAGCTGGACTTCCATCGCCTTTACCACCCTTATTCCTAGTAATGCTTGCTAAGGCCCATGTGACTTCATAATCCAAGATGTCTGGCTCTAGGTGAGTGACCACACCATCGTGATTATTCAGGTCATTAGGACCTTTTTTGTGTAGTTTTTCTGCGTCACCTCTTCTTAATCTCTTCTGCTTTTGTTAGATTGTTACTGTTTCTGTCTTTACTGTGCCCATCTTTGCTTGTAATGTTCCTTTGATATCTCCATTTTGTTGAAGAGATCTCTAGTCTTTCCCATTTTGTTACCCCCCCTTTATTTCTTTGCAATGTTCCTTTAAGAAGGGCTTCTTATCTATCCTTGCTGTTCTTTGGAAATCTGCATTCCCTTGGGTATATCTTTTCCCTTCTCCTTTGCCTTTCATTTCTCTTCTTTTCTTAGCTATTTGTAAAACCTCCTCAGACAATGTCTTCTTGCCTTTGTTTTTCTTTGGGATGGTTTTGATCACTGCCTGCTGTACAGTTGTAAACCTCCATCCACAGTTCTTCAACATTCTGTCTGTCAGATCCAATCCCTTGAATCTATTTCTCACCTCAACTGTATAATCATAAGGGAATTTATTTAGGTCATGTATGAATTGCCTAGTGGTTTTCCCTACTTTCTTCAATTTAATTCTGAATTTTGCACTAAGGAGCTTATGATCTGAGCCACAGTCAACCCCAGGTCTTGTTTTTGCTGATTGTGTAGAGCTTCTCCAATATAATCAGTCTGATTTCAGTTTTGACCATCTGGTGATGTCCATATGTAGAGTCGTCTCTTGTGTTGTTGGAAAAGGGTCTTTGGTATGACCAGTGTGTTCTCTAGACAAAACTTCATTAGCTTTTGCCCTGCTTCATTTTGTACCCTAAAGCCAAACTTGCCTGTTACTGCAGATATCTCTGACTTCCTACTTTTGTTTACCAATCCCCTATGATGAAAAGGGCATCTTTTTTTTTGGTTTTGATTCTAGAAGGTCTTGTAGGTCTTCACAGAACCGGTAAACTTTAGCTTCTTCTGCATCAGTGCTTGGGGCATAGACATATTACTATGATGTTGAATGGTTTGCCTTGGAAACAAACCTAGATCATTCTGTCATTTTTGAACTTGCACCCAAGTATTGCATTTTGGAGTCTTTTGTCGACTATGAGAACTACTCCATTTCTTCTAAGGGATTCATGCCCACACTACTAATGGTCATCTGAATTAAATTTACCCATTCTTGTCCATTTTAATTCACTGATTCCTATGATGTTGATCTTTACTCTTTGCCATTTCCTGCTTGACCACATCCAGTTTATCTTGATTCATGGACCTAACATTCCAGGTTCCTATGCAATATTGTTCTTTACAGCATCTGATTTTACTTTCACCACCAGACACATCCACAACTGGGCATTGTTTCTGCTTTGGCCTGGCTGTTTCATTCTTTCTGGGGCTATTTGTAATTGCTGTCCACTCTCCTTCCACCTGGTGATTCATTTTCTGGTGTCATATCTTTTTGTCTTTTCATACTGTTCATATAACTGACATATATAGAATACTTAATTCAACATTTGCACAATAAAAATTATTTTTAAGTGCATACAGAACATTCTCTAGAACAGACCATATGCTAAGCAAGAAAATGTTTCAAAATTTTTCAAAAAATTAAAATCATATGAAATAGTTTCCCAGTGACAACAGAACTAAGTTAGAAATGAATAACAGGCATTCTTTCTTTTTGAATATCTCACTGTGTTCAACTCTTCTCCTGAGTTTACTGCACATCTTTATGATCATTATTTGAACTCTTTATTGGACAGATAGCTTGGCTTAGTTCTTTCTCTGGAGTTTATCTTATTCATTCATTTGGAATATATTCCTCTGTTCTCTCATTTTTGCCTAATTCTCTGTGTTTCTTTCAGTCTTTTTGATAAGTGAGCTACATTTCCCAATCTTGGAGATATGGCCTTGTGTCAGAGATGATTTTATACTTCAAATAGAAGTATTTACATTGTAAATCAACTGCACTTAAATTAAAAAAAGAAAAAGATATTTAAAGTTTTCTTGGCTTCCAGGTCCTGCCCCATACAGAAGCTGCTAGGCTCATTGGTGTACAGGGCTGGGTCCCTTAGCAGCTGGTTGCTCAGACTGGAAGTTCTCAGGAGCTGTACAGACCAAATGGTGGAAAGATAAGCCTCTGGCCATAACCCCCTAGAGAGAGCACTCCAAAATGGTACTTGCCAACCTGATGGTAGGATTAACTTTCAAAAATGGCTGCTGCCAGGGTTAATATTTGCAGGGGATTTGTCATGGTTGCCTCCTGCCTCTCCAGGGGGCTCTCCAAGATCAGCAAGTGGGTCTGACCCAGGCTTCCTGCAAACTCCTGCCTCCCTGTTGGGTCTCAGAGTGTGTGAAATTTTGCATGAGTTCTTTTTTTTTTTTTTCCTTAGGTTTACTTTATTTTTTTGTAATTTTATTTTATTTTTAAACTTTACAATATTCTATTGGTTTTGCCAAATATCGAAATGAATCCGCCACAGGTATACATGTGTTCCCCATCCTGACCCCTCCTTCCTCCTCCCTCCCCATACTATCCCTCTGGGTCATCCCATTGCACCAGCCCCAGGCATCCAGTATCGTGCATCGAACCTGGACTGGCAACTCGTTTCATACATGATATTATACATGTTTCAATGCCATTCTCCCAAATCATCCCACCCTCTCCCTCTCCCACAGAGTCCAAAAGACTGTTCTATACATCAGTGTCTCTTTTGCTGTCTCGTATACAGGGTTATTGTTACCATCTTTCTAAATTCCATATATATGCATTAGTATACTGTATTGGTGTTTTTCTTTCTGGCTTACTTCACTCTGTATAATAGGCTCCAGTTTCATCCACTTCATTAGAACTGATTCAAATGTATTCTTTTTAATGGCTGAGTAATACTCCATTGTGCATATGTACCATAGCTTTCTTATCCATTCATCTGCTGATGGACATCTAGGTTGCTTCCATGTCCTGGCTATTATAAAGTTCTTTAAAGGCATAGCCTTTGTTTCCTGCACTCCTCTGGCTCTTCCATGTACAAGCTCTATTGGCCTTCAAAGCCAGACATCTTGGCTGCTTGTCTTCACAGTGCAGGAGCCTGATGTGGGCTCAGATTCCTTGCTCCTTGGGGAAAACCTCTATAACTGTGATTACCTCCCATTTGTGGGTTGAGTCTTGACTATATCATGTCTCTGCCCCTACTACTTGTCTCATTGTGGTTCCTTCTTTATATGTTGTGAAAAATCATTTCTACTCCTCAGGGTATTCTCATGGATACTTGCTTTATACATAGTTGCAATGCTGTGTGCCCATGGCAAGAGGTTCAGCTCAGGGTCTTCCTACTCTGCCATCTTGACCACTGTGCCTTGACTTGGTTCTTTATAGGATAGCAGAGTTAAGTTAAACTGAAGAGAAAAACTATATGAAAAAAATACAATTTTAGAGTGATGTGCATCCTTGGAATAGTAATTTACACCTGTGTAATTCACTTTTCTATGAGTAACATCAGTGACTTGTTTTCAATGAATCACAGTTGAAAGCAAAATTATTCACATGGTTTAAGTTTGCAAAGTGTACTATTACAACATCAGTCAGGCCCTGAGAGTTTTACTGATAAAAGGTGTATTATTTAGAACATAATAGGTTTATAGGCTGGCACAAATAAATAAAACAATATACAGCTTTATGAAGAAAGTTGGTATTTAGTTAGTTTTAATGATAGTGGCTTGGCGTGAGAAGTGCATAAAATCTGTAAAAATGTAGTAGATAAGAGAAAATCTTCCACAGTGTGACTCTTGTTTTAATGATGGAGGCTCTCCTTATAATAAATTATTTTACACTAACTTTTATCAGTTAATCATAACAATCTAATTCACCCTTGATTCAAGTCATGTCTTAAATAATTTTATAGATTTGAACATAAACTATTTTATTTATAAAGGATGTATGGATTATGGTGGCATATCCAAAATATGTTTCCTATACCACAAAATACACCATTTGAAAAGGATTTTGTGGTCAAATATGTTTGAAAAACATTATTTACTGTATCCATCTCTTAAGGATTGGAATGTACATTAGTACATCAAAGCTATGAGAAGTTCTTGAAATAAGCCTCCTGTTCTGCTTACTTCAGTGTATCTTGACCTTTCAGCAAGATTACACATTGTGTTATCTCCCCCACATGCTAAATGCTGACCTTGTTGATGACAGCTTCACTTTTCTTTAGCTCTTTTCAGCTGATGCAAGGCCTGGTGATGTGAGTGGTCATATGATTGTCTCCCAGGATGTTATAATGGTAAGAAGCTCAGCTGCTAAGAGAGAGTGGAAGATGACCCAACTACTACAGGTAGCACTGGGTCCAGAGGACAGATAGGGGCTTTGGCCTGCCTCTGTAGCATCTGGCACAGCTTACTTGTCCCTCCATTAGTTCTTATCTATGCAGGGCTTCCCTCATAGCTCAGTTGGTTAAGAATGTGCCTGCAATGCAGAAGGCCTAGGTTTGATTCCTAGGTCGGGAAGATCTCCTAGAGAAGGATATGGCAACCCACTCCAGTATTCTTGCCTGGAGAATCCCATGGACAGAGGAGCCTGGCAGGCTACAGTCAATGGGGTCACAAGAGTCTGACACAACTTAGCAACTATGCTGACAGCAGCTGCCTCCCTCCACCAGTCTCTGCTCACCATTTGGGATTTCTGAGTGATTGATTCTGTTGCTTCTCTGATTTCCATTTCATTCAGAAGTTGTCATGATAAGGAGAAGACAGTCTAGAAGCTTTCTGGGGCCGTGGTTCTTGACTCAGTCACTAACTGAAGTGAAAGTGAAAGTTTCTCAGTTGAGTCCGACTCATTGCAACTCCATGGACTGTACAGTCCATGGAATTCTCCAGGCCAGAATACTGGAGTGATAGCCTTTTCTTTCTCCAGGGGATCTTCCCAAAACAGGGATTGAATCCCGGTCTCCCACATTGCAGGTAGACTCTTTACCAGCTGAGCCACAAGGGAAGCCCAAGAATACTGGAGTGGGTGGCCTATCCCTTCTCCAGCAGATCTTCCTGACCCAGGAATCAAACTGGGGTCTCCTGCATTGTAGGTGGATTCTTTACCAACTGAGCTATCAGGGAAGCCCCAGTCACTAACTAAGTTGACCTAATTAAAAAACACATGAGATACTTACTGTGTGGCAGGTACTGATCTTAATACTTCACAGATAGTAACTCATTTAGTCTTCATGCATCTGAAAATACATGCCCCTTATTAGCCCCATACTATGACTGGAAATTTTTAAATAGAGAACTTCAGTAACTTGCTCATTACTGCTAGTAATAGTACATGGTTGAGCCAGGATTCATACTTAACCAGTAAGCTACAGTTGCTCTTACAGGTCACTTATTTGCTTCTCCGTGTCTGTCGTTGTTCAGTCTCTAAGTCATGTCTGACTCTTTGTGACCCCATGGACTGCAACATGGCAGACTTCCCTATCCTTCACTATCTCTCAGAGTTTGCTCAGATTCATGTCCATTGAGTCAGTGATGCTATCTAACCATCTCATCCTCTGCCTCCCCCTTCTCCTTTTGCCTTCTGTCCCTCCCAGCACCAGGATCTTTTCTAGTGCGTCGGCTCTTTGCATCAAGTGGCCAAAGTATTGGAGCTTCAGCTTCAGCATCAGTCCTTCCAGTGAATATTCAGGGTTGATTTCCTTTAGGATTGACTGGTTTGACCTCCTTTCAGTCCAAGGAGCTCTGAAGAGTCTTCTCCAGCACCACAATTGAAGGCATCAATTCTTCAACATTCAGCCTTCTTTATGGTCCAATTCTCACATTCATACATGACTACTGGAAAAGCCAAAGCTTTGACTATGTAGACCTTCATCGGCAAAGTGATGTACTGTCTAGATTTGTCATGGCTTTTCTTCGAAGGAGCAAGGGTCTTTGTGGATGGCTGCAGTCACCATTCACAGTGATTTTGGAGCCCAAGAAAATAAAGCCTGTCACTGTTTCCATTGTTTCCTCACCTATTTGCCTTATGCCATGATCTTAGTTTTTTAATGTTGAGTTTTAAGACAACTTTTTCATTCTCTCTGTAATCATTAAATAAGATGCACTGTAAAGATTGCCTCCCAGTCCTACGTTTACATCTCTGTCCTGCTTTATCTGTTCTTGTGTGTCTTTAAGAAATCTTTCCTAGATTCAGGAAAGTTTCCTCACTCTACGAACAGTCACAGTTTGACAGGTCAGACAAAGCAGTTGCAAGTGAGGCTGACAGGTCGTCACAGACAGATGCTTTACACCTGGCCATGAATATAAAGGGAGGCTGAGAGAGATGAAAGGCATGTGTGGTATTATGAAATTTAGGCCAGTAATCAACTGGTAGAGTGCTTGGCACAGAGTGGATACTCAATCAAAGTTTGAAGACCAAAGGGTGCACTATGATGAAAGATGACTATCAGTGAATTTGAAACCCTAATTCTTTAAAAAAGAGAGACAGCTAGTTCCAGAGTGCCATTTAAGATAAAATTTCTATAAGAGTAATTTTAGCTATCAAGAGGATCTGCAAGTTTGAATGGACGGTGAAGTCAGAAGTCTTAGATCAGATCAGATCAGTCGCTCAGTCGTGTCCGACTCTTTGCGACCCCATGAATCGCAGCATGCCAGGCCTCCCTGTCCATCACCAACTCCCGGAATTCACTGAGACTCACGTCCATCGAGTCAGTGATGCCATCCAGGCATCTCATCCTCTGTCGTCCCCTTCTCCTCCTGCCCCCAATCCCTCCCAGCATCAGGGTCTTTTCCAATGAGTCAACTCTTCACCTGAGGTGGCCCAAGTACTGGAGTTTCAGCCTCAGCATCAGTCCTTCCAAAGAAATCCCAGGGCTGATCTCCTTCAGATCAGGGTTGGATCTCCTTGCAGTCCAAGGGACTCTCAAGAGTCTTCTCCAACACCACAGTTCAAAAGCATCAATTCTTCGGCACTCAGCCTTCTTCACAGTCCAACTCTCACATCCATACATGACCACAGGAAAAACCATAGCCTTGACTAGACAAACCTTTGTTGGCAAAGTAATACCTCTGCTTTTGAATATGCTATCTAGGTTGGTCATAACTTTCCTTACAAGGAGTAAGCGTCTTTTAATTTCATGGCTGTAGTCACCATCTGTAGTGATTTTGGAGCCCAGAAAAATAAAGTCTGACACTGTTTCCAGTGTTCCCCCATCTATTTGCCATGAAGTGGTGGGACCTGATGCCATGATCTTCGTTTTCTGAATGTTGAGCTTTAAGCCAACTTTTTCACTCTCCACTTTCACTTTCATCAAGAGGCTTTTTAGTTCCTCTTCACTTTCTGCCATAAGGGTGGTGTCATCTGCATATCTGAGGTTATTGATATTTCTCCCGGCAATCTTGATTCCAGCTTGTGTTTCTTCCAGTCCAGCGTTTCACATGATGTACTCTGCATATAAGTTAAATAAGCAGGGTGACAATATACAGCCTTGACATACTCCTTTTCCTATTTGGAACCAGTCTGTTGTTCCATGTCCAGTTCTAACTGTTGCTTCCTGACCTGCATACAAATTTCTCAAGAGGCAGATCAGGTGGTCTGGCATTCCCATCTCTTTCAGAATTTTCCACATTCATAATGGAAGATTGGCCTGAATGCAAGTTCCAGAACAGTAACAAAGTTAGTCATTTCCCTAAAGTTTTTAAAGTTTTCAGTCAGCTGTTACTCATCATTAATGTTTCATATGTGTCAGCAAATACAAGAAAATAGTTTCTTGAAACAGCAGGGGAAACATTAAAATGTCATTTAATATCTGCCTATAAATTGCAACTTAACTTATATTTAAACCATGAAACTATGCAAGTAAATCCATACAAGTAAAACATGCAAAAAAATTTTTAAGGTATATATGGTATTATGAGAAATTTTTATTTTTCAGAATTGTGTTGTTACCTTCCAACCTTTGCAATAGTTTTAAAATTACTCAGAATAAATATAAAATAAACCTTTTATAGTTCCTTCATGCTGTGCCACTAGATGGACTGACCCCTGTCAGGACCAAAACTGAACCACTGCATGTAGGACACCTGCACTGAGATAGAAATTAGTCCATGTTCAGAATTTTAAACAAGCAAGCATTTTCTATTCCCTTTGTTCTAATAAAGATATTTATTTTTCTGTAAAAGCTACAAACCGATCTTAGTGTGAATTATTTACGAGCAGTAACAATTTACCAATGTTGTTTGTTTTCTGCCTACAAAATGGAGGTGGGAGGAATTAATTGTGTGAAAAATATTAAGATCATAAATAGGAACTGAACATAGTCTCCCAGGACACTATGTCTAATGACTGGATTAGACCATGACTGATAGACCATCCTGGGTTGCTTCTCATCCCCGGAAGATTAGATTTATGGGGTGGAAATAAGAAAGAGCCACCTCAGTAGCAGCCTTTTGCTAATCACAGGTGTATATATCATTTAATGATATGATTTATCCCTGATTTAAGCCTTCTGATTAATATTCTGTTTCCTACTTCAGACCTATTGGATGGTTTTTTCCTTTGGGTTTTTACAAATACCTGATCACTTTACACTAACAAAAGATACGTTGTTATGTAAAAATGGTACCAAAATGTTATCTGCATTGTTGTTTATATTTATTTTAAAATAATACACATTTAAACATTCAGAAAAAATTTTTCTGAAAGTTCAATTTCAAGAAACTTTTAGCAGAAAAGATAAAAGAAAAACTCTTATTTCAGGAAAAGTTCTGACTATTATTATAGAAAGAGAAAATTAGAATAAGCAGATGTTAGAGGTAATGTCTGTTTATGAAAATGGTGTACATATGGAATGAATATAATAAAAACTTAGCTAATAAAAAAGTATCTGCTTAATGACAAATAATGCCAAGATGAGAATTTACTTATTAGTCATTACCTAATGGTTTATTATTTGTTTTTGGTGTTGCTTGTAGACAAAGCAATTAGAAAACTGAATTTTCATGTGGATGTTCTAACAAAGCGTGTCACTGATTGTCACTTTTAGTCCTTCAAATGTAAGCAATATTCTGGCAAAATAATATCTTTCTTAATATAGAATGACTAATATTTATAGACATGATGAATTATTATTTTACCTTGAATAATTTATACCAGAAAACTCAGATATTCAAAGACTGTTTTAAACTAAGGCATATTTAAAAGAGATGTAGAGTTTTTCAATACCAATCATCTATATATATTTTTTCAAGTACAAATACATCTTGTAGAAGGTTTCACATTAATCTAAGTAATTGAGGTTGATTCCATATTTAAATTTACACCTTGCACCTGGCCTCATTCTAGTTCCACTTCCTAATCACTACACTGAAACAATATCTTTTCAAGATATTGACAATGCTGTGATATTTTGGTAATGGTGCTTTAGGGGGGATTCAGTGAAGGTAATTATTCTATCTTCATGAATTTACATCTTAGCATTTCAAGTTGATATGTTAGCATATAATCCTATAAATGTAATTAATTCAATAGCTCTACAATCAAAATTATTTTAGCAAAGGCTGAAGCTTTTTATTTTTTAACACCATTCTTAGAACTATTTTATCATTTTTTTCATCATGTATCTTTGCAATTAATGTTTAAATAAGGGCTCTTGATGAAAGTGAAAGAGGAGAGTGAAAAAGTTGGCTTAAAGCTCAACATTCAGAAAACGAAGATCATGGCATCTCGTCCCATCAGTTCATGGCACATAGATGGGGAAACAGTGGAAAAAGTGTCAGACTTTATTATTTTGGGCTCCAGAATCACTGCAGATGGTGATTGCAGCCATGAAATTAAAAGATGCTTACTGCTTGGAAGGAAAGTTATGACCAACCTAGATAGCATATTGAAAAGCAGACATTACTTTGCCAACAGAGGTCCGTCTAGTCAAGGCTATGGTTTTCCCAATGGTCATGTATGGATGTGAGAGTTGGAACTGTGAAGAAAGCTGAGTGCCAAAGAATTATGCTTTTAAACTGTGGTGTTGGAGAAGACTCTTGAGAATCTCTTGGACTGCAAGGAGATCCAACCAATCCATCCTAAAGGAGACCAGTCCTAGGTGTTCATTGGAAGGACTGATGCTGAGGCTAAAACTCCAGTACTTTGGCCACCTCATGTGAAGAGTTGACTCATTGGAAAAGACCCTGATGCTGGGAAGAATTGGGGGCAGGAGTAGAAGGGGCGACAGAGGATGAGATGGCTGGATGGCATCACCGACTCGATGCACATGAATTTGGGTGAACTCCAGGAGTTGGCGATGGACAGGGAGGCGTGGCGTGCTGCAATTCATGGAGTCGCAAAGAGTCAGACACGACTGAGCGACTGAACTGAACTGAACTGAAGGTCTCAATGCTGTCCTTAGATATTCATGCACAGAATTGACCGGATTATCTGGGGACAAAAATTGAACCTTACTTCCTGAGGGAATTACACATGTTAATTGAGGGTAGATATTAGCCCTTGATAACTAACGAAAGTTATTCATGCTCATTGTACACATAATTTTATCATTGGCAAGTCTTTTATTACTGCATAGAAATAAAAAGACTGAGAAGCCCAATTTTCCAGTTTAAATATTCATGTTTGGTTAAAATCTTCCATATAAAGTCATAGTTCTTAAATTCAATTATTATGTGGTTTCTTTTTTCTCTGCCTTACTCTCCTTAGTTATTTTTACCCTAGTAGGTTTCAATGATGCTTTGACAAACATCTGACTTTCCTGGGTGGTATAAGAAAAGTCCACATTAACAAATTATGAAAAGAAAAAGAAGGGTGAATTAGTAATTTTTTTGCTAGATTAACATGTTGATATTTAAAATTGTCTTGTATCGAAATCCTTTGGGATTCCATTGAGATCTGGGTATTCTATATACAGCATAAATTCACAATACCTGTTTGCAGCCCAGAACTAGGGAGTGTAAAGAATGTGTTTGTTTTTTTTAACACTATATTTTTTAAACAATTACAGATAATGTTAAGAAGGATAAAATATGTTTAAGGGCAGAGAATCTAGAGCCAAATTTAGTCATTAATACTAAGAGTCAGAAATTTTAAGACCTATGGTTTATTTTATTCATTCACCCTTGATTTTAGGACTGAAATGCTTCAACATCCTGTGATTTGATTAGCAGTCTGAGTTCACATCACTTCTCAAATTCACATGCTATCTCAAAAAATAAAAGTTCCCTTCCCAAGGCACATCCACCTGATGACAGGAGCAGAGCACCCAGGAGCATGACAAGGCACTCACAAACCAGCTGTGGGACTCCCAGGGAGGGAGTGAGGGGGTGAGTAATCTGCTCCTATTCACTGTATTTAGTCCCTGTTTTTCATTAGCTGTTGCTAAGCTGAACACATTCAGTATGTGTGGAAAAAGCTTTTATTAAACATGCTGAGATTGTTAAAAAGACTATTTTACTAGTAAAAAGTGAGTGTTATCAATAAGCAGTCACCTTCATGAATACCATAGTTGGTCATATTACTTCAATATCAGTAAGTAAATAAGATAAATACCATAAGTTTTCTTTGCCTCATTTCACTCAAATCGATGTTATAACTGTTGAATTCTCCAAATGAAAGAAATCTACTGTGATAAATATTAGTTTGCTTTATTTTGTCTTTTTTTTACAAGCAAACCCAGCACTGTTTGCATTTGTCATAATCCTAAACTGTTCAAGGAGCAAGGAAATCATAACTGCATGATAATCCCTTTCTACTTCCTCCTTTACACAGCCCAACTATGGGCTGTTATGATGGCACCCAACAGGAATGGTGAGAATCACACTGGGGAGCACTTATTCAGTTTTTAAAAATCAACTCAATTTCAGTTTGAAGGAGAAACAGAGGGGCCCAACACAGTGATAGGAGGTCTAAGCTAGACTCGAGTAAATGTGTTCCTTTCAAACTGAATACAGGCTTCATATCTGTACACTGTGTGGTCTGAAATAGTAAAGCACCATCCGTTGGCGTTCAAGGTACTAACTAGCTAAACTAATGGCACTGTTTTTAAAAAGGAAAAGTGTCTATGCTTGATATGCCCTCTTTGGTCACTTTTGTATTAATAGGCTCTGAGAGCGTGGAGCATCTGAGTGGTGTGGCCTCTAGGAAGTCTTCCATGACGTGGGGCATGCCTCTCAATGTAATGGCTAAGAATAAAATGAGCTGAGTGTAGGAGCACTTTGGGAAGCATAAACCAGTTTCTTAATAAAAAAAAAGTGAAGCTTTTTAAAATCAGTATATTTATTGAAGTATGTATTTACAATATTAATTTCGGCTCTACAAAAAAGTGATTCAGTTATGCATGTATGCATTTTCATATATTCTTTTTCATTGTGGTTTATCATAGGATATTTAATGTAAATCTGTGCTATACAGTAGGATCTTATTGTTTATCAATTCTATATATAAAGCTGACATCTGCTAACACCAGCCTCTCACCCCATCCCTCTTGCAACCCCTCTTCCTTGGCAAACCACCAGTCTGTATTCTATGTCTGTGATTCTGTTTCTGTTTCATAGATTTTGCATACAGGTGATATCGTATTGTATTTGTCTTTTTTTTAAAGAAACTTTTCAGTGCAGCTTGGTATTTCCTTGCTTTAAGCATGTATCTGAAAGAGTCCAAAATGCAGTACTTGGATGCAATCTCAAAAACAACAGAATGATCTCTGTTCATTTTCAAGGCAAACCATTCAATATCACAGTAATCCAAGCCTATGCTCTGACCAGTAATGCTGAAGAAGCTGAAGTTGAATGGCTGTATGAAGACCTTCTAGAACTAACACACAAAAATGATGTCCTTTTCATTATAGGGGACTGGAATGCAAAATTAGGAAGTCAAGAAACACCTGGAGTAACAGGTAAATTTGGCCTGGGAGTACAGAATGAAGCAGGGCAAAAGCTAATAGAGTTTTGCCAAGAGAACTCACTGGTCATAGCAAACACCCTCTTCCACCAACACAAGAGAAGACTTTACACATGGACATCACCATGGTCAATACCAAAATCAGATTGATTATATTCTTTGCAGCCAAAGATGGAGAAGCTTTATACAGTCAACAAAAGCAAGACCAGGAGCCAACTGTGGCTCAGATCATGAACTCCTTATTGCAAAAATGCAGACTTAAATTGAAGAAAGTAGGGAAAACCACTAGACCATTCAGGTATGAAATCAAATCCCTTAAGATTATACAGTGGAAGTGGAGAAATAGATTTAAGGGACTAGATCTGATAGACAGAGTGCCTGAAGAACATGGACAGAGTTTTGGGACATTGTACAGGAGGCAGGGATCAAGACCATCCCCAAGAAAAAGAAATGCAAAAAGGCAAAGTGGTTGTCTGAGGAGGCCTTACAAATAGCTGTGAAAAGAAGAGAAGTGAAAGGCAAAGGAGAAAAGGAAAGATATGCCCATTTGAATGCAGAGTTTCAAAGAATAGCAAGGAGAGATAAAGCCTTCTTCAGTGATCAATGCAAAGAAATAGATGAAAACAATAGAATGGGAAAGATTAGATATATCTTCAAGAAAATTAAAGATACCAAGGGAACATTTCATGCAAAGATGGGCACAGTAAATGACAGAAATGATATGGACCTAATAGAAGCAGAAGATATTAAGAAGAGGTGGTGAGAATACACAGAAGAACTGTACAAAAGAGATCTTCATGACCCAGATAATCGCGATGGTGTGATCACTCACCTAGAGTCAGCCATCCTGGAATTCAAAGTCAAGTGGGCCTTAGGAAGCATCACTACGAACAAAACTAGTGGAGGTGATGGAATTCCAGTTGTGTTATTTCAAAGCCTAAAAGATGATGCTGTGAAAGTGCTGCACTCAATACGCCAGCAAATTTGGAAAACTCAGCAGTGGCCACAGGACTGGAAAAGGTCAGTCTTCATTGCAGTCCCAAAGAAACAAATGCCAAAGAATGCTCAAACTACTGCACAACTGCACTCATCTCACACACTTGCAAAGTAATGCTCAAAATTCTCCAAGCCAGGCTTCAACAGTACGTGAGCCTTAAACTTCCAGATGTACAAGCTGGATTTAGAAAAGGCAGAGGAAGCAGAGATCAAATTGAAAACATGTGTTGGATCATTGAAAAAGCAAGAGAGTTCCAGAAAAACATCTACTTCTCCTTTATTGACTATGCCAAAGCCTTTGACTGTGTGGATACAACAAACTGTGGAAAATTCTTCAAGAGATGGGAATACCAGACCACCTGACCTGGCTGCTGAGACATCCCTATGCAGGTCAAGAAGTAACAGTTAGAACTGGACATGGAACTACAGACTGGTTCCTAATGGGGAAAGGAGTCCATCAAGGCTATATATGGTCAGCTCAGAAGGCTGAGTGCTAAAGAATTGATGCTTTTGAACTGTGATGTTGGAGAAGACTCTTGAGAGTCCCTTGGACTGCAAGGAGATCAACCAGTCAATGGTACAGGAAATCAGTCCTAAATATTCATTGGAAGGACTGTTCCTGAAGCTGAAACTCCAGTACTTTGGCCACCTGTTGGGAGGAACTGACTCATTTGAAAAGACCTTGATGCTGGGAGAGACTGAAAGCGGGAGGAGAAGGGGACAACAGAGGATGAGATGGTTGGATGACATCACAGACTTGATGGACATGAGTTGAGTAAGCCCTGGGAGTTGGTGATGGACAGGGAAGCCTGGCATGCTGCAGTCCATGGGGTGCAGTCCATGGGGTTACACAACTGAGCGACTGAACTGAAGCATGTATCCATTTAGTATGTTAAATATTTTGCTAAAAGTATTAAATAGAATGCACCCATTAATCAGGAGATCCTAGATATACCTCAATATATCTATATATATTGTTGTTGTTGTTCTGTCTCTCAGTCAGGTCTGACCCCTTGGGACCCCATGGACTCCAGCTCGCCAGGCTTCCCTGTCCTTCACCAACTCTCGGAGCTTGCTCAAATTCATGTCTGTTGAGTCAGTGATACCATCCCAATCATCTTGTCCTCTGTCATTCCTTTCTCTTCCTACCTTCAATCTTTCCCACTATTGGGGTCTTTTCCAATGATTCGGCTCTTTGCATCAGGTGGCTAAAATATTGGAGCTTCAGCATTAGTTCTTCCAGTAAACATTCAGGATTGATTTCCTTTAGGATTGACTGATGTAATCTCCTTTCAGTCCAGGGACTCTCAAGAGACTTCTCCAACACCACAGTTTGAAAGTTTCAATTCTTCAGTGCTCAGCCTTCTTTACATTCCAATTCTCACATCCATACATGACTACTGAAAAAAAAAAAAACATAGTTTTGAGTATATGAATATTTATATTTATTATAATATATGTATGTGCTGTTCTTGGTCACTCAGTCATGTCCAACTCTGTGACCCCATAGACAGTAGCCCAACAGGCTCCTCAGTTCATGGGGATTCTCCAGGCAAGAATACTAGAGTGAATTATCATTCCCTCCTCCAGGGGATCTTCCCAACCCAGGGATCAAACCCAGGTCTCCCACATTGCAGGTGGATCCTTTACCATTTGAGCTACCAGGAAAGCCCAATATGTATACTGATATTTATTAATAAGCCAGAATACTGGAGTTGGTAGCCTTTCCCTTCTCCAGTGGATCTTCCCAACCCAGGGATTGAACCCAGGTCTCCCTCATTGCAGGTGGATTCTTTACCAGCTGAGCCACAAGGGAAACCCTTATTAATGGCCAGTTCTTGTATATATAGGATAATCTTAATTTTGTGCTATGTAGGTGACACCAATACCTAGATTTTGTTCAGTTCTGCACATCTATCTTTAACTTTAATTGCACATTTAATCAAGGAATTTCTATATTTGAAAATTGCAACAGTAGGAATGTGACTAGGACTGAAAAGCACCAAATTTACTTCCTTCATGGATGCAGAAAACATACAGAACAATAAAGTGGAGGTAATTTTTAAGTAGATTATTTTTTAAATTAACACATTTCATCTTTGTTAATAGGAGAAAGTAAGTATGCAGTCAGATTTAGGACCTGAAACACTGATAGAATTCAACATTCACAAACGTGAAGTTAAGAGTTTAAGATTAACATTGTAAACCTAAAAATAAACATAAGTATTATCCCATAAATAAGACATTATATCATATGCCTTAAAATTTTAGATACTATTGTTTGTTAAAATTTTTAAAAATTTTAAAATGTAAAAATGCCCGCCTTAATGTTTATGAACTATAGCATATGATTGAGAAATAGAAATGTAACCAGCTAAGAAAATCTTTTAGGAACACTTATAGTTTTACTGAGATATAATTGACATATAGGGTTGTGTAAGTTTAACGTACACAAGGTGTGGATTTGTTACATTATTTTGCAAAATGATTAACTCCATAGAGTTATTTAATACCTCTATCACTTCACACAATTACTATTTCTTTTTTGTGGTGAGAACATTTAAGATTTCTCTTTGCAACTTTCAAGTGTATGTATCAGTATTATTAACTATAATCACCAAGGTGTACATTAGATTCCCTAGAACTTATTCATCTAACTGAAAGTTTGTACTATTTGATTAACATCTCCCCATATAGGAATACTTTATATCAAGTCCAGGAAAGGAAGATGGCTTTCCGGAATTCCTCATGGCAGGGCTTTAAGGTTCGGCTGTGGGAAATTTCCAAATTTCAAATTGGAAACATCTACTGGATTATAGAAAAAGCAAGAGAATTCCAGAAAAACAACATCTACTTCTGCTTCATTGATTATGGTAAAGCCGCTGGTTGTGTGGATCATAGCAAACTATGGAAAATTCTTAAAGAGATGGGAACCTGCCTCCTGAGAAGCATGTATGCAGGTCAAGAAGCAACAGCTAGAACCAGACATGGAACGACAGACAGGTTCAAAACTGGAAAAGGAGTACATCCAGGTTGTATATTGTCTTATTTAACTTCTATGCAGAGTACATATATTGTCTTATTTAACTTCAATGCAGAGTACATCATGCGAAATAGCGGGCTGGATGACTCACAAGTTAGAACAAGAAACATTCAGAAAACTAAGATCATGGCATCTAGTTCCATCACTTCATGGCAAATATATGGGCAAACATTGGAAACAGTGACAGACTGTTTTCTTGAGCTCCAAAATCACTGCAGTGACTGTGGCCATGAAATTAAAAGATGCTTGCTCCTTGGAAGAAAAGCTATGACAAACCAAGACAGTGTATTAAAAAGCAGAGATGTTACTTTGCCGACAAAGGTCCATATAGTCAAAGCTATGGTTTTTCTAGTAGTCATGAATGAATGTGAGAGCTGGACCATGAAGAAGGCTGAGCACCAAAGAACAGATGCTTTCGAACTGTGGTGCTGGAGAAGACTCTGTAGAGTCCCTTGGACAACAAGGAGGTCAAACCAGTCAATCCTAAAGGAAATCAATCCTGAATATATATTGGAAGGACTGACGCTGAAGCTGAAACTCCAGTACTTTGGTCACCTGTTGAGAAGAGCCAACTTGCTAGAAAAGACCCTGATGCTTGGAAGGAGGAGGAGAAGGGGACAACAGAGGGTGAGGTGGTTGAATGGCATCACCAACTCAATGGACATAAGTTTGAGCAAACTCAGGGAGATGGTGAAGGACAGGGAAGCCTGGCATGCTGCATGGTGTCACAAAGAGTTGAACACCACTGTGTGACTTAATACAGCAACAATGGGAAATTGGCACTGGAAAAATAAATAGAAGAGCAGGTCTCTAAATACCAGCCAAAGTTGAGTCCATCCAGAGACCACATCAGTTCAGTTCAGTTCAGTTGCTCTGTCATGTATGACTGTTTGTGACCCCATGAATCACAGCACGCCAGGCCTCCCTGTTGATATGAAGGAGTAAAACACTCTCCTGAGTAATATTTGAGGGAATCATGGAAAATAATTGATGCTCAGTTCAGTTCAGTTCAGTCACTGAGTCGTGTCCGACTCTTTGCGACCCCATGAATCGCAGCATGCCAGGCCCCCCTGTCCATCACAAACTCCTGGAATTTACTCAAACTCATGTCCATCGAGTTGGTGATGCCATCCAGCCATCTCATTCTCTGTCATCCCCTTCTCCTCCTTTCCCCAATCCCTCCCAGCATCAGAGTCTTTTCCAATGAGTCAGTTCTTCACATGTGGTGGCCAAAGTATTGGAGTTTCAGCTTTAGCATCAGTCCTTCCAATGAACACCCAGGACTGATCTCCTTTAAAATGGACTGGTTGGATCTCCTTGCAGTCCAAGGGACTCTCAAGAGTCTTCTACAACATCACAGTTCAAAAGCATCAATTCTTTGGCACTCAGGTTTCTTCACAGTCCAACTCTCACATCCATACATGACTACTGGAAAAACCATAGCCTTGACTAGACGGACCTTTGTTGGCAAAGTAATTGGTGCTAGTGTTTCAGAAACTCACTCTGGACTAATGCAGTGAAAGTCCTGATACCTCATTGCATTTATCAGAGGGTCAATCCTTGGCCAGAATTTGGCATTTCTTTTCCTGAAACACATTAATTTAATTTTTGGCTTCAAAGAATCATCAGTTCCTCTAGTTTCCCTTCTAAGAGCATACCAACAGTGTGCCATGTTGGTTAAATGAGGACAAGTTGATACTGTTGATAAATTTTCTTCCAGGACCCTAATCTGTCATCTTTTGTCACTAGTATGTTAAGTGAACTTTAAAATCAAAGTATAGATTTATTCACTTGCTTTCACATCCATCTTTATGGATTTCTTTGCCAAACTACTACCTGAGAAGTTCTGGGTTAGCCTTCCTGCCCAGAAATAACTCCCTCGATTCTATACTTGACCATCAGGAAACTTATTTTTTAATAAAAACAATGCTAGTTCATTTTTTCCTTCTGTTAAAAGAAGCCCATAGCATAGGGGTTTTGTTCATATGGTGACAGAATTTTAAAGAGTACGGAAAAGAGAGCAGTTTATAAAGTCCTTGAAATAACACCATTCATTTACTTTGCCTGGGTTTTGAAAGAACCTTGCTAAATTGAATTTTTCCATTTGTGCAAACTAGTTCTACTAATTCTATTTAATAACTCTTCTAGAATTGTTCTTATCTAGGAAAAGAATACGATGTATAGAAGTGGAACCCAGGAAAACTGGTCTTAGAAAGGCAAGGAGCTCAAAATGTTTTTCAGAAGCGAAATAGAAAACTAATGTAGTCAGCGCACCAGCATCAAAAACAAGCTTCTTTATTGTTGTCCAAAAAGCTGCTGGTTTGCAAGTTGGTCCCACACATGGAGGGTAAAGAGGGAAGAAAGAGGCTGAGCACTCCAGATGGGTAGGTGGAAGGTTTAATAAGCAAGGGAGCTTACATCTGTGGCTTGTTTTGTATGGCTACAGATGGGTAAATGGCTTCACCCCATCTACCAGAATTTTTAAAGTTTATTTAAAAGTTTTATAACCATTCGTAACTGAACTGAATTGCACATACCGTCCACATGGCCATAACACCTCACTCTCTGAAAGCTGCGTCCTTGAGACAGCTCTGGCTATAAGAACAGTGGTCAGAACATTTATTCAAAGGATGGGGAGGAAATGAGGAACCTCTGATCACCTGGGTCCAGCTCATGGGTCAGCCGGTGCTCAGGTCCTCTCCATCAGCTCCTCCAAACAAGAGCAGATCTTAACGTTTATCTGCAACATCAGTTGGAACGGTGATTCAGTACATGCTTAGTGCATGATTGTCAACAGTTAAGAGAGTAGACAAATAGTCATAGATTTTTAAATAATACCTCCCAGTGTTTTTAAAGTCATGAAGAAAAATGAAATTAGAACATTAAAACAGTGAGATGGCAAATGCTAACACCTAGTCTTTAGGAGGGGAAAATCAAAATCAGATAAAATGATCTTGTTCAGAAGAATAATTTAATTTGAAATGCTTGATGAGATCATTTCTATTATTCTTTATTCATGCCTGGATCTTTGTAGAAGGGAAGAACAAATAAGAGTTGCTTAAGTATAAATTTAGAATTATTTTCTGAAGGGGAGCAGAATAATATCACTGCCAAATATGCCTCTTTGGCATACTAATTCTTTTGAACTGAAATTACATGAGAAACAGCCAGCTCAACAAGGCACCTTACCCTCCTTTCTATGTTCTGAAAGCACAAAATAAATACTCCATGAAATTTATTTAAAATAAAATATTTATTTAAATTATTTTATTATAAATATTTATTTAAAATATCCCTGTACTGTGGGGGTGGAAGGCATCCTTATAATCAGAGACAGGGAATTTAGGGTCAAGAAGGGTACACAAACAAACCTTGTTACTTCTTACTAATTTACTAACCTATGCCCAAACTCCTTTGTATTGCTGCTGCTGCTACTGCTAGGTCACTTCAGTCGTGTCCGACTCTGTGCAACCCCATAGAAAGCAGCCTAGTTCTTCACAAATTTATTGTTTCCTTGTCTAAAATATAGACTGTCTAAAATATTTTGCCCTGGACTTTCATATTTTTATTGGCTCCCATATGTACAGGGCTTCCCTTGTGGCTCAGCTGGTAAAAAAATCTGCCTGCAATGCTGGAGACCTGGGTTCAATGGAAAAACTATAACCTTGACTAGACGGACCTTTGTTGGCAAAGTAATGTCTCTGCTTTTGAATATGCTCTCTAGGTTGGTCATAACTTTCCTTCCAAGGAGTAAGCATCTTTTAATTTCATGGCTGCAGTCACCATCTGCAGTGATTCTGGAGCCCAAAAAAATAAAGTCTGATACTGTTTCCACTGTTTCCCCATCTATTTCCCATGAAGTGATGGGACCTGATGCCATGATCTTCCTTTTCTGAATGTTGAGCTTTAAGCCAACTTTTTCACTCTCCTCTTTCACTTTCATCAAGAGGCTTTTGAGTTCCTCTTCACTTTCTGCCATAAGGGTGGTGTCATCTGCATATCTGAGATTATTGATATTTGTTCCCAGCAGTCTTGATTCCAGCTTGTGCTTCTTCCAGCCCAGTGTTTCTCATGATGTACTCTGCATATAAGTTAAATAAGCAGGGTGACAATATGCAGCCTTCACGTACTCCTTTTCCAATTTGGAACCAGTGTGTTGTTCCATGTCCAGTTCTAACTGTTGCTTCCTGACCTGCATATAGGTTTCTCAAGAGGTAGGCCAGGTGGTCTGGTATTTCCATCTCTTTCAGAATTTTCCACAGTTTATTGTGATCCAGACAATCAAAGGCTTTGGCATAGTCAATAAAGCAGAAATAGATATTTTTCTGGAACTCTCTTGCTTTTTCGATGATCCAGCGGATGTTGCAATTTGATTATTTGCCTTTAGGACTTGGAAATGCCTCTCTGTCTCCATTTTCATTTTCCCATTTTTTCCTTTGTTATCCTGACATTTACCACATGCCCTTGAGCAGGAAACTGAACTAGATGATTTGGTGCCCTCATTCACTTCAGGTTCGCAAACAGCTAAGCCAGGTGATAAAACATTTGAAACTCTTGTTTTATCATTTATTGAGTGTGAAAATGCGTCTATTGGTTTGAAAAGGTCACATTTCTATCTCTGCATTCAATCTGTTTTCAGACATATTCCTATATTTACTCAAAAGAACTGCTCTCCTTTCCTCTTTCATTCAACAACTGTGCATTGAATTACTGATGTGTGCCAAGAATAGAAGGTGGTAAGAAAATCAGATACGGACCCCTACCGTCTTGGTGTCAGATACACCATTTTATCAAAATGTGGCTTCTGGTTCATCTCCTTACCTTCATTCTCACTCTAGGATCCCCATGACCCAGGGAAACAATCATGCTTAGATGATCTCTAAGTTGGAACAACTCTCTTAGATGATGTGTTGCCTTTATTCTAGCCTTTCTGAATTTCAAAGAATTAGACAAATGAATTTAATTAACATGCTCACAAGTCACCACATTCTTATTATGACCAGAGGTGATATGATTTCTCTAGGATAAGGAGTACAGTGTAACATAATCTTTGATACCATGTGGCACTCACTTTTTTGCAGAAGGAAATCTCATTTCACAGTTCCCTTATGAGGCTTCCAATTTTTGTTTCATGAGGAATTATTATTAAGTATCTTTCAGAGTTTTTCAAGATAAACTTCAGTTTTCAAATTAACAATTTCTCTTAGAACACTGTGGCTTTGTTAAAAGTTTAGGTTGGTTGCTTTAAAATAGACTTACTCCTGTCAAAATGAGATAGTGAGAGGCGAGGAACAGCATTGAAGTGGGAAAGAGTGTACTTTATAGTGACATCTCCACAGTTTTTCAATGTTTTAGCTGAAATAATTAAATTGAGACTTGAGCCTACTCTAATATAAGCATATTTTTTATATAACTTACTAAATTATTTCAGTCCCAAAGGCCCTATTTCATGGTAGTGAATGCCTCCTGTGGTACTTGGATGGGAAAACAAAACTTTGAACCACATTGCTAATAAATAAAAGACTTTTCTCTCTCTGGTACACCAAGGGGAAAATATTAGAAAATGGGTCTTATGAGATAAGTACATTTAAAAGTTAACATGATATGGTGGAAATAAAACTGGCCCAAGAGACAAAACAATGGATAACAATGTCAGCTCAGCCACTAATAAGTTTTTGACCTTGGATAATTTGCTCAACTTCTTTGAGCACAGTTCCTAGTCTATAGAACTAGATTAGTAGGTAGATGAGTACCTCCCTCATGGAATTCTAAGAGTAAAGATAAGAAAAAAAATATATAAGTACATAACAGAATGCCTGGCAAGTGGTTAGCCATTGGTAAATAAGTTTCTTCTCTCTTCTCTTTCCTTTGCTTGCTGGAAAACCCTGTGTGAGGCAGTGGAGAGCCTAGATTTCATTGATCACATCAGGAAGCTACAATCTGTATATGAAATAGACCACTGATACAGTAAGTAGGGAAGTTACTGCTTTTTTGGTGTGGTGTGGTGGCTGCCACAAAACCCACTGTGAGACCAAGGCCTCTTCACAGCACAAGTGTGCTGTAGTAACTGTGCAGTATTATGCCATGGTTATCACACTATTAGGTTGTCGTTGAATGCTTTGAACCTTCTGAAACAGAGCAGGACCCTATGGGGTCCTCCCTGGTACAAGTCCTTTCTGTGTCCCCCATATCTTGTGTGTGTGAAACCACACTTCTCAGGTAGGACTCAAACTCAGCTAAAATGCAGAGTTGGGACTTGAACCCACTGTCTTTTAATTGAAAGTACTCACCTGGTGCCAGGACTTTCCACAGTTCAGGTTCTTTTGTCTCAATGCAGGAAGAATGCAGCGAGAGACAAAGTGGGAGGTGAAGAGTGAGTTTATTAGCATAGAATGCTTGTGAGAGATACAAGTGGGCAGGCAGGAAAGCTCTGCCCTGAGAACTGAGAGGACTTTATAAGCAAAAGAAAAGTGGGGAGTGGAAGAATACCGCCTTCTTCCTCATTCTTGGCCAGATGTCAAGGCTTACATCAGTAGTTCCTACTTTGACCATATGTGGTCTAACCAGGACTGTCCTGGCACTACTTAAATCATAATTCCCATGTGGCACAGGGATAAAGAATCCACCTGCGAATGCAGGAGATGCGGGTTCGATCCCTGACTTGGGAAGATCCCCTGAAGAGGAAATGGCAACCTACACCAATATTCTTGCCTGGAAAATTCCATGTAAGAGGAGCCAAATTACATCAGTTCTTTGGTAATAGAATATAGTGATCATTACTCAGTCAGTTCAGTCACATTCTTTGCGACCCCATGGACTGCAGTACATCAGGCTTCCCTGTCCATAACCAACTCCTGGAGCTTGCTCAAACTCATGTCCATCGAGTTGGTGATGCGATCCAACCATCTCATCCTTTGTCATCCCCTTCTCTTCCTGCCTACAATCTTTCCCAGCATCAGGGACTTTTCTGATGAGTCAGTTCTTTGCATCAGGTGGCCGAACTATTGGAGTTTCAGCTTCAGCATCAGTCCTTCTAATGTATATTCATGACTGATTTCCATTAGGATTGACTGGTTGGATCTCCTTGCAGTCCAACGGACTCTCACGAGTCTTCTCCAACACCACAGTTCAAAAGCATCAATACTTCAGCACTCAACTTTCTTTATAGTCCAAATCTCACATCATACATGACTACTGGAAAAACCATAGCTTTTACTAGATGGACATTTGTTGGCAAAGTAATGTCTCTGCTTTTTAATATGCTGTCTAGATTAGTCTTAGTTTTTCTTCCAAGGAGCAAGTGTCTTTTAATTTCATGGCTGCATTTACCATCTGCACTGATTTTGAAGTCCAAGAAAAAAAAATTATCTCACTATTTCCATTGTTTCCCCATCTATTTGCCATGAAGTGATGGAACCAGATGCCATGATCTTAGTTTTCTGAATGTTGAGTTTTAAGCCAACTTCTTCACTCTCTTCTTTGACTTTCATCAAGAGGCTCTTTAGTTCTTCTTCACTTTGTGCCATAAGGGTGGTATCATCTGCATATCCGAGGTTATTGGTATTTCTCCTGGCAATCTTGATTCCAGCTTGTGCTTCATCCTGCCCAGCGTTTCACATGATGTACTCTGCATATAAGTTAAATAAGTAGAGTAACAATCTTAGTGTAAGAATTCTATGTTTTGAAAAATGATCATTTAAATTCTGTTTGTTTTCTATAGTTTTGCTTGTTTGCCCTTATTATTTATTAAAGATCTGTTTTGGAAATGTAAGCTTATGAGGATTATGATAAAAATAGAACCAGGAGATGGGTTTAGAATGAGCAGTGTACCCCTGGAGCTAAGTGTGATAGAAGGAGGAGTTATAATGAAAGAACCCCGTTTCTGGGGATACACGGGACTTCTAGAGCTTTGTTTACACTCAAAAGATTATCCTTAGGAAAGTTATATCTGCTAAAACTTTGAACTTTGTGAAATTACTTTAAAGGAAAACATTATCTATACTTTCTGCCCCAAATACTTCCCTATCACCTATCTATCCCTTGATAAGTTTTCAGAAATTCCAGTACTAATCACTTGTAGATGTTTTTCTGGAACTCTCTTGCTTTTTCCATGATCCAGCAGATGTTTGCAATTTGATCTCTGGTTCCTCTGCCTTTTCTAAAACCAGCTTGAACATCTGGAAATTTGTGCTTCATGTATTGCTGAAGCCTGGCTTGGAGAATTTTCAGCATTACTTTACTAATGTGTGAGATGAGTGCACCAATTGTGCCGTAGTTTGGGCATTCTTTGGCATTGCCATTCTTTGGGATTGGAATGAAAACTGACCTTTTCCAGTCCTGTGGCCACTGCTGAGTTTTCCAAATTTGCTGGCATATTGAGTGCAGCACTTTCACAGCATCATCTTTCAGGATTTGAAATAGCTCAACTGGAATTCCATCACCTCCACTAGCTTTGTTCGTAGTGATGCTTTCTAAGGCCCACTTGACTTCACATTCCAGGATGTCTGGCTCTAGGTCAGTGATCACACCATTGTGATTATCTGGGTCGTGAAGATCTTTTTTGTATAGTTCTTCTGTGTATTCTTGCCATCTCTTCTTAATATCTTCTGCTTCTGTTAGGTCCATACCATTTCTGTCCTTTATCGAGCCCATCTTTGCATGAAATGTTCCTTTGGTATCTCTGATTTTCTTGAAGAGATCCCTAGTCTTTCCCATTCTGTTGTTTTCCTCTATTTCTTTGCATTGATCACTGAAGAAGGCTTTCTTATCTCTTCTTGCTATTCCTTGGAACTCTGCATTCAGATGATTATATCTTCCCTTTTCTCCTTTGGTTTTTGCTTCTCTTCTTTTCACAGCTATTTGTAAGGCCTCCTCAGACAGCCATTTTGCTTTTTTTGCATTTCTTTTTCTTGGGGATGGTCTTGATCCCTGTCTCCTGTACAATGTCACAAACCTCGGTCCATAGTTCATCAGTCACTCTATCAGATCTAGTCCCTTAAATCTATTTCTCACTTCCACTGTATAGTCATAAGGGATTTTATTTAGGTCATACCTGAATGGTCTAATGATTTTCCCAACTTTCTTCAATTTAATTCTGAATTTGGCAATAAGGAGCTCATGATCTGAGCCACAGTCAGCTCACAGTCTTGTTTTTGCTGATGTATAGAGCTTCTCCATCTTTGGCTGCAAAGAATATAATCAATCTGATTTCAGTGTTGACCATCTGATGACGTCCATGTGTAGAGTCTTCTCTTGTTTTGTTGGAAGAGGGTGTTTGCTATGACCAGTGCACTCTCTTGGCAAAACTCTATTAGCCTTTGCCCTGCTTCATTCCATACTCCAAGGCCAAATTTGCCTGTTACTCCAGGTGTTTCTTGACTTCCTATTTTTGCTTTCCAATCCCCTATAATGAAAAGGACATCTTTTTTGGGTGTTAGTTCTAAAAGGTCTTGTAGGTCTTCATAGAACCGTTCAACTTCAGCTTCTTCAGCATTACTGGTTGGGGCATAGGCTTGGATTACTGTGATATTGAATGGTTTGCCTTGGAAATGAACAGAGATCATTCTGTCATTTTTGAGATTGCATCCAAGTATTGCATTTTGGACTCTTTTGTTCACCATGATGGCTATTCCATTTCTTCTAAAGGATTCCTGCCCACAGTAGTAGATAAAATGGTCATCTGAGTTAAATTCACCCATTCCAGTCCATTTTAGTTCTCTGATTCCTAGAATATTGACGTTCACTCTTGCCATCTCCTGTTTGACCACTTCCAATTTGCCTTGATTCATGGACCTAGCATTCCAGGTTCCTATGCAATATTGCTCTTTACAGCATTGGTCCTTGCTTCTATCACCAGTCACATCCACATCTTGGTATTGTTTTTGCTGTGGCTCCATCCCTTCATTTTTTCTGGAGTTATTTCTCCACTGATCTCCAGGTGCATATTAGGCACTTACTGACCTGGGGAGTTCCTCTTTCAATATCCTATCATTTTGCCTTTTCATACTGTTCATGGGGTTCTCAAGGCAAGAATACTGAAGTGGTTTGCCATTCCTTTCTTCAGTGGACCACATTCTGTCAGTGACCTGCCTCTTGAAAAACCTATATACAAATCAGGAAGCAACAGTTAGAACTGGACATGGAACAACAAACTGGTTCCAAACAGGAAAAGGAATACGTCAAGGCTGTATATTGTCACCCTGCTTATTTAACTTATATGCAGAGAACATCATGAGAAACGCTGGGCTGGAAGAAGCACAAGCTGGAATCAAGATTGCAGGGAGAAATGTCATCTCAGATATGCAGATGACACCACCCTTATGTCAGAAAGTGAAGAAAAACTAAAGAGCCTCTTGATGAAAGTGAAAGAGGAGAGTGGAAAAGTTGGCCTAAAGCTCAACATTCAGAAAACTAAGATTGTGGCACCTGGTCCCATCACTTCATGGGAAATAGATGGGGAAACAGTGGAAACAGTTCAGACTTTATTTTGTTGGGCTCCAAAATCACTGTAGATGGTGACTGAGGCATGAAATTAAAAGATGCTTACTCCTTGGAAGGAAAGTTATGACCAACCTAGATAGCATATTGAAAAGCAGAGACATTACTTTGCCAACAAAGGTCTGTCTAGTCAAGGCTATGGTTTTTCCAGTGGTCATGTATGGATGTGAGACTTGGACTGTGAAGAAAGCTGAGAGTCAAAGAATTGATGCTTTTGAACTGTGGTGTTGGAGAAGACTCTTGAGTGTCCCTTGGACTGCAAGGAGATCCAACCAATCCATCCTAAAGGAGATCAGTCCTGGGTGTTCATTGGAAGGACTGATGCTAAAGCTTAAACTCCAATACTTTGGCCACCTCATGCTAAGAATTGACTCATTGGAAAAGACCCTGATGCTAGGAGGGATTGGGGGCAGGAGGAGAAGGCGACGACAGAGGATGAGATGGCTGGATGGCATCACCGACTCAATGGACGTGAGTTTAAGTGAATTTCAGGAGTTGGTGATGGACAGGGAGGGCCTGGTGTTTTGCGATTCATGGGGTCGCAAAGAGTCAGACACAACTGAGTAACTGAACTGAACTGAACTGAATCACTTGTAGATAAGACCATAAAAGCCATGTTAGTACTTAAGTGTGTTCATTGGGAGGAGAGTCCTTAGATTTTTTCACTTACTCACCTCACATCCTTATTGTCTTGTCAGATTTATTAGCAGAAGGTGCTGTTGCTGGGGAAGAAAAAGAGAACAAGATAGGTCAGACCAGATATGGAGCATCAGACCCAGTAGACGCTCCTTAACTGACAAAGTGCACACTAAGTATCACAAGAAAAAAGTTTGAGTAAGCTAAGAAGAAAAATAAATAAATAAAAAGGAAAAAAATTGGAGATAGAGAGACACACCTAGGGTATTCATTTTAAATATTTATTTGAGAGCAATTCTGTAATAATAAAGTCCAAGTAACTCCAGGTTCTGTGAGGGCTGCACCACTGCCTGGAACTGTGAATGGATGCTACTGAGAGTTCATTCTTGTCTTCGCCAGAGGACCTGATCATCATTTGACATAGAGTAAGCAATGGATACCTGTCTCTCATAAGCTTCATTTTTTATTTTGTGAGCGCTTTTCCCCTCAAAATTGTTAAGGAATTTGCAAAAGCAAAGTTTACTTAACAAGTTATATTAATGATTTAACATTTGTATGATGGCCAATTCCCAAGCAGAAAAGCATCTTTAGTGACCACATATGCAACATACTAAATGAGGATACATGGGTTTTAGACTTGACTCAACATCTGGCATATAACTTTGAACCTTTTTAATCAAACCCTGGTGATATCACACTTTTAAAGTGATGAGAACAGGGCTGTTACTGACAGAAGCAGAATTAGCTTTTAAACTGTGGTCTGGCTTCAGAGAGCACTGGAGTTCAGTTTACTTGCCCTGCAAAGTTATTATTACTTTTAGGGTAAATAGAACCACTCTGTGGGCTTCCTTGGTGGCTCAGTGGTAAAGAATCTGCCTGCCAATGTAGGAGACATGGATCAATCCCAGGTTCGGAAAGATACCCTGAAAGATAAGATGGCAACCTACTACAGTATTCTTGCCTGGGAAACCCCAAGGACAGGGGAGCCTGAAGTGCTATAGTCCTTAGGGTAACAAAAAAGAAATTACTTAGCAACTAAACAGCAACAACAGACAACAAGAACCACTTTAGCCAATGTGAGCCTGTGCTACTAACAGGCAAGAGCAAGGGAGGGTCTCCCATGGTGCCCTCATGATCTTCCCTCCCTAAGAAGTTTTCTATCTTTACTATTTCTTAAAATGAATAAAGAAAGATCTTGTGTCCTCCTTCAATACCAATGTTGTGATGTAAATATTTGTGTTTTGTCTTGTTTGGAAAGTGAAAGTAGCTCAGTTGTGTCTGACTCTTTGTGGCCCCATGGACTATAGAGTCCATGGAATTCTCCAGGCCAGAATACTGGAGTGTGTAGCCTTTTCCTTCTCCAGGGGATCTTCCCAACCCAGGGATCAAACCCAGGTCTCCTGCATTGCAGGCAGATTCTTTACCAGGTGAGCCACAAGGAAAGCCCAAGAATACTGGAGTGGGTAGCCTATCCTTCTCCAGCGGATCATGCCAACCCAGGAATCAAACTGGGATATCCTGTATTGCAGACAGATTCATTACCAACCTCATTCTATTTTCTGCATCAGAGGGCATTTCTGATTCCCTCAAGGTTTGAATCACAGTTATATCGAGAGCACAGTGATTCAAAGCCCAGGTTCTAGAGTCAGATGCAGATATTCAAGTCCCTGCTCTGACACCTCCACGTTTTTAAGACTCTTTACATGAACCTCCGTTATAGTAACCTCTGCTAACATTGATGTTTTAGGAATCAGTGAACTAAAATCGACTGGAATTGGTGAATTTAACTCAGATGAGAAATATCAATAACCTCAGATATTCAGATGACACCACCCTTACGGCAGAAAGTGAAGAAGAACTAAAGAGCCTCTTGATGAAAGTCAAAGAGGAGAGTGAAAAAAGTTGGCTTAAAGCTCAACATTCAGAAAACTAAGATCGTGGCATCCGGTCCCATCACTTTATGGCACATAGATGGGGAAACAGTGGAAACAGTGGCTAACTTTATTTTGGGGGGCTCCAAAATCACTGCAGATGGTGACTGCATCCATGAAATTAAAAGACGCTTACTCCTTGGAAGGAAAGATATAACCAACCTACACAGCATATTAAAAAGCAGAGACATTACTTTGCCAACAAAGGTCCGCCTAGTCAAGGCTATCGTTTTTCCAGTAGTCATGTATGGATGTGAGAATTGGAATATAAAGAAAGCTGAGCACTGAAGAATTGATGCTTTTGAAGTGTGGTGTTAGAGAAGACTCTTGAGAGTCCCTTGGACTGCAAGGAGAGCCAACCAGTCCATCCTAAAGGAGATCAGTCCTGGGTGTTCATTGGAAGGACTGATGTTGAAGCTAAAACTCCAATAATTTGGCCACCTGATGCGAAGAGCTAACTCATTTGAAAAGACTCTGATGCTGGGAAAGATTGAGGACAGGAGGAGAAGGGGATGACAGAGGATGAGATGGCTGGATGTCATCTCCGACTCTATGGACATGGGTTTGGGTGGACTCCAGGGGTTGGTGATGGACAGGGAGGCCTAGCATGCTGCAGTTCATGGGGTTGCAGAGTCAGACACGACTGAGCAACTGAACTGAACTGAACTCAGATGACAATTATAT
The DNA here is from genome assembly GCF_002263795.3 of Bos taurus. NCBI lineage: Eukaryota > Metazoa > Chordata > Mammalia > Artiodactyla > Bovidae > Bos > Bos taurus. Next base: position 10,715,878 of record NC_037355.1, on the reverse strand, counting down.
CTACTACTGTATCCCTTAGAAGAAATGGAGAATCCCTTAGAAGAATTGGAGTAGTCATCATAATCAACAAAAGAGTCTAAAATGCAGTACTTGAATGCAATCTCAAAAATGCTCAAGAATGCTCTCTGTTTGATTCCAAGGCAAATATTTCAGTATCACAGTAATCCAAGTCTGTGCCCTGACTAGTAAAGCTGAAGAATCTGAAGTTGAACAGTTCTATGAAGACCTACAAGACCTTCTAAAACTAAAACCCCAAAAGATGTCCTTTTCATCATAGGGGACTGGAGTGAAAAAGTAGGAAGTCAAGATATACCTTGAGTAACAGGCAAGTTTGGTCTTGGAGTACAAAATGAAGCAGGGGAAAGGGTAACAGAGTTTAGCCAAGAGAATGCACTGGTCATAGCAAACACGCTCTTCCAACAACACAAGAAAGACTCTACACAAGGACATCAACATGGTCAATACCAAAATCAGATTGATTATATTCTTTGCAGCCAAAGATGGAGAAGCTCTATACAGCCAGTAAACACAAGACTGAGAGTTGACCATGGCCCAGATCATGAACTTCTTATTGCAAAATTCAGAATTAAGTTGAAGAAAGTAGGGGAAACCACTAGACCATTCAGGTATGAAATCAAATCCCTTATGATTATACAGCGGAAGTGAGAAATAGATTTAAGGGACTAGATCTGATAGACAGAGTGCCTGAAGAACATGGACAGAGTTTTGTGACATTGTACAGAAGGCAGGGATCAAGACCATCCCCAAGAAAAAGAAATGCAAAAAGGCAAAGTGGTTGTCTGAGGAGGCCTTACAAATAGCTGAGAAAAGAAGAGAAGGGAAATGCAAAGGAGAAAAGGAGAGATATACCCATTTGAATGGAGAAATCCAGAGAATAGAAAGGAGAGATAAGAAAGCCTTCTTCAGTGATCAATGCAGAGAAATAGATGAAAACAATAGAATGGAAGATGAGATGTCTTCAAGAGAATTAGAGATACCAAGAAAACGTTTCGTGCAAAGATGGGCACAGTAAATGACAGAAATGGTATGGACCTAACAGAAGCAGTAGATATTAAGAAGAGGTGAAAAGAATACACAGAAGAACTGTACAAAAAAGATCTTCACGACCAAGATAATCAAGATGGTTTGATCACTCACCTAGAGCCAGACATCCTGGAATGCAAAGAAGACAAATGAGCCTTAGGAACCATCACTACGAACAAAGCTAGTGGAGGTGATGGAATTCCAGTTGAGCTATTTCAAATCCTAAAAGATGATGCTGTGAAAGTCTGTAGTCAATATGCCAGCAAATTTGGAAAACTCAGCAGTGGCCACAGGACTGGAAAAGGTCACTTTTTCATTCCAATCCCAAAGAAAGGCAATGCCAAAGAATGGTCAAACTATCACACAATTGCATTCATCTGACATGCTAGCAAAGAAATGCTCAAAATTCTCCAAGCCAGGCTTCAATGGTACATGACTTGTGAACTTTCAGATGTTCAAACTGGATTTAGAAAAGGCAGAGGAACCAGAGATCAAGTTGCCAACATCAGTTGGATCATTATAAAAGCAAGCGAGTTCCAGAAAAACATTTACTTCTGCTTTATTGACTATGCCAAAGCCTTTAACTGTGTGGATCACAACAAACTGGAAAATTCTTCAAGAGATGGGAATACCAGACCACCTGACCTGCTTCCTGAGAAATCAGTATGCAAGTCAAGACGCAGTGATTAAACCTATAAAACACTGGTGAAAGAAATCAAAGAGGACACTAATAGATGGAGAAGTATACCATGTTCATGGATTGGAAGAATCAATACAGTGAAAACGAGTATAGTACCCAAAGCAATTTAAAGATTCAATGCAATCCCTATCAAGCTACCAAAAGTATTCTTCACAGAGCTAGAACAAATAATTTCACAATTTGTATGGAAATACAAAAAACCTCGAATAGCCAAAGCAATCTTGAGAAAGAGAACAGAACTGGAGGAATCAACTTGCCTGACTTCAGGCTGTACTACAAAGCCACAGTCATCAAGACAGTATGGTACTGGCACAAAGACAGAAATATAGATCAATGGAACAAAATAGAAAGCCCAGAGATAAATCCACGCACATATGGACACCTTATCTTTGACAAAGGAGGCAAGAATATACAATGGAGAAAAGACAATCTCTTTAACAAGTGATGCTGGGAAAACTGGTCAACCACTTGTAAAAGAATGAAACTAGAACACTTTCTAACACCATACACAAAAATAAACTCAAAATGGATTAAAGATCTAAATGTAAGACCAGAAATATAAAACTCTTAGAGGAGAACATAGGCAAAACACTCTCTGACATACATCACAGTAGGATCCTCTATGACCCACCTCCCAGAATATTGGAAATAAAAGCAAAAATAAACAAATGGGACCTTATTAAACTTAAAAGCTTCTGCACAACAAAGGAAACTCTAAGCAAGGTGAAAAGACAGCCTTCAGAATGGGAGAAAATAATAGCAAATGAAGCAACTAACAAACAACTAATCTCAAAAATGTACAAGCAACTCCTACAGCTCAATTCCAGAAAAATAAATGCCTCAATCAAAAATGAGCCAAATAACTAAATAGACATTTCTCCAAAGAAGACATACAGATGGCTAACAAACACATGAAAAGATGCTCAACATCACTCATTATCAGAGAAATGCAAATCAAAACCACTATGAGGTACCATTTCATGCCAGTCAGAATGGCCATGATCCAAAAGTCTACAGGCAGTAAATGCTGGAGAGGGTGTGGAGAGAAGGGAACCCTCTTACACTGTTGGTGGGAATGCAAACTAGTACAGCCACTATGGAAAACAGTGTGGAGATTCCTTAAAAAACTGGAAATAGAACTGCCTTATGATCCAGCAATCCCACTGCTGGGCATACACATGGAAGAAACCAGAATTGAAAGAGACACGTGTACCCCAATGTTCATCGCAGTACTGTTTATAATAGCCAGGACATGGAAGCAACCTAGATGCCCATCAGCAGATGAATGGATAAGAAAGCTGTGGTACATATACACAATGGAGTATTACTCAGCCATTAAAAAGAATGCATTTGAATCAGTTCTAATGAGGTGGATGAAACTGGAGCCTATTATACAGAGTGAAGTAAGCCAGAAAGAAAAACACCAATACAGTATACTAACGCATATGTATGGAATTTAGAAAGATGGTAACAATAACCCTGTATACGAGACAGAAAAAGAGTCACTGATGTAAAGAACAGTCTTTTGGACTCTGTGGGAGAGGGCGAGGGTGGGATGATTTGGGAGAATGGCACTGAAACATGTATAAAATCATATATGAAATGAGTCGCCAGTCCAGGTTCAATGCATGATACTGGATGCTTGGGGCTGGTGCACTGGGACAACCCAGAGGGATGGTATCGGGAGGGAAGAGGGAGGAGGGTTCAGGATGGGGAACACGTGTATACCTGTGGCGGATTCATGTTGATATATGGCAAAACCAATACAATATTGTAAAGTTAAAAAATAAAATTTTAAAAAAATAAAATAAAATTTAAAAAAATGTATAAAGAATAATACAGCAAACTTTGACTCAGGGCACAGACCTTCAGGGGTCCCAGTTTTAATCTGGGGTCTCAGTTCCTTCTTCACATCTTGCTTCCCCACCCCCCCCCCATCCACCCACCTTCATACCCAAGCTTCAAGGCATCAGATTGTCAAATGCCCTGAGTAGCTGAAGATTTGGCATCAGCTTCGCACTCTGCTTTCTCTGAGAATTCAAATGAGCCATAAATATAAAAGATATGTGAAGTATTTCATTCAGTACTGTATGTGTTTTAGTGGAAAATTTTTCAGGATATCTAGTCCCTTTATTATTTTTTAAACTAAACTATACCCACTGTTATGAGTTTAAAATTTTTGTTAATTTCATTTTATTTCTATATTTGTGTCTGTCTGCATTAAGATATGAATGTAAATAAAGACAAAATGACCACTAAAAAAAAAAAAAAGCAATGGTTAGAACTAGACATGGAACTATACAGACTGGTTCCTAATCGGGAAAGGAGTACGTCAAGGCTGTATATTGTTAGCCTGCTTATTTAACTTATATGCAGAGTACATCATGAGAAATGTTGGGCTGGGTGAAGCACAAGCTGGAATCAAGATTGCTTGGAGAAATACCAATAACTTCAGATATGCAGATGACACCACCCTTATGGCAGAAAGTGAAGAACTAAAGAGCCTTTTGATGAAAGTGAAAGAGGAGAGTGAAAAAGTTGGCTTAAAGCTCAACCTTCAGAAAACTAAGATCATGGCATCCAGTCCCATCACTTCATGGCAAATAGATGGGGAAACAGTGGAAACAGTGTCAGACTTTATTTTGGGGGCTCCAAAATCACTGCAGATGGTGATTGCAGCCATGAAATTAAAAGACACTTACTCCCTGGAAGGAAAGTTATGACCAACCTAGACAGCATATTCAAAACCAGAGACATTACTTTGCCAACAAAAGTCCATCTAGTCAAGGCTATGGTTTTTCCAGTGGTCATGTATGGATGTGAGAGTTGGACTATAAAGAGAGCTGAGCACAGAAAAATTGATGCATTTGAACTGTGATGTTGGAAAAGACTCTTGAGAGTCCCCTGGACTGCAAGGAGATCCAACCAGTCCATCCTAAAGGAAATGAGTCTGAGTATTCATTAGAAGGACTGATGCTGATGCTGAAACTGCATTACTTTGGCGACCTGATGCCATGAACAGACTCATCGGAAAAAATCCCTGATCCTGGGGAAGATTGAAGGCAGGAGGAGACGGGGATGACAGAGGATGAGATGGTTGGATAGCATCACTGACTCGATGGATATGATTTTTAGTAAGCTCCTAGAGTTGGTGATGGACACGGAAGCCTGGCGTGCTGCAGTCCATGAGGTCGCAAAGAGTCGGACATGACTGAGCAATTGAACTGAACCGAACTGAACTGAACTGTCAGACACGACTGAGCGACTGAACTGAACTTCTCTCATGAGCTATGTATGTACAACATGCACTTATATCATGCCTACCACCGCAGGAATCTCTTATTATTGGTGTGTTTCACATACTACGTCATTTATTCTTCGTAATAACCCTCATTTAAGGATTACAATCAACTTTCTGAAGTTGATATAATTGAAATCCCCATGTTATACCTAATGACATGAGACTAGGGAAGGTTATGCTATTCACCTATGGTTGCAGAGCTAGGAAGTGATAGAGGGAGAATCAATCCTCTGTCAGCCTGACTCCAATTAAGACACAAGCCATATAATGTATCACAGCCATTACATCAAAGGTGTACTAGCTACTTTTACGTGTTTCTGAGAGACTGGATTGTCAGCAGAAACAAGTGAACCATAAATAACAAAAAGCAACTCAGTGAACAAACTGTAAGTTGAATCCGTGTTACACTTTATTAACTTGGGTAAAAATAACCCACCTAAAATCGTGACATCTACCAGTATGCCAAACAAAAGTAAAGTTGAAGGAGCCAGAATATGCAGTACTATCAGGATACAAGACAGTGTTGCTGCTCTTGAGTAGATGGTAATCTAGTTGGACCAATTAAATATTGTTCTCATATGTGTAAAAAAATAATCATTTTAGGTTCACTGTATACTCATCATTGGGATGCATAATGCCTAATAAAGGGTAACTAAGCAAACATTTGCTCTCAAATGCTGAGCATGGGCTCCTGAAAAAAATTGAATAAATTGTATGGTTCAGGTATTATATGCTAAAGGATTTTTTTCTAAATTATGAAAATATGATAACACATTTACAGGAGATTTGAAAAATATAGAACAAAGTTGCATATAGTTCCGCTATGTATTACAATTATTTTTAAGTAGATAAATTAAGATATTTAGTTGGAGTTTCAATATCAATTCACAAAGATTAATAGAAAGGATAGAGAGAAAAGTAGAAAGATAAAGTAGACCTGAAAACCACAGTGAACCAGTTCAACATAATCAAGATTTACACAATTTCCGCACAACAGCAGGGTACAAATTCTATTCAAGTTCCATATATTATAAACCAGGAGACACTGGAACATATCCAGGGTCACAAAACAAGGTACAAAAATTTCATGGTCTAAAGGTATTGAAATCATACAGAGCCTGTTCTCTTATCACTGTGGAATTATATTAGAAATCAATATCAAAAGATATTTGAAAAGAACCCACGTATTTTCAAATGCAAAGTGACATTTGCCAAAAGGGATCTTTGACTTAGCCATTGAAAGCCTCGGGAAGGTTCAAAGAACACAGAGGGTGATTCTGTGTGAAAAATCACAGAGGGTGATTGCAGAGAAGAAAGCATTTAAATGAGAAATTAATATCAAGAATACTTTAAATACGCCATGTATTTGGAAATTAAATGTCCACTTTTAAGTGATTGATGTGTCTGAGAAGCCATAACAAGGAAGATTAGAAAATATTTGTAACAGAATAAAAACTAAAAGAGAATTTACCAGATTTTGTTGCATGCACTGAAGCTGTTCAATGCAACTAAATACAGTGTGGAATCTTGAATAAGATATGAAAACAAATAATGGACACTAACATAAAATTTTGTAAATTTGAACTAAATTTGTGTTTTAGTTAATACTGTATCACATGCTACTTTCCTGGTGTTTTTTCCAGCATGATATTTCTTTATATTTTCAGAATTGGATTAGAATTTCAAGCCTCATTCAAAAACCTTTTTAAAAATCACTAAAATAATATTTCTAGACTTTTAGCAATAATACTAGATGCTAGAATAAATGGAACTATATCAAAGTTTTGAATAAATATAAATTAGAAATCTAGTATTCTATTCATACTTAGTCAAACAAGTGAAACCAAAATGTTATAAATTTTTTAGCTAAGGAAAAATTCATGTTTTCTAAAATACATATATTATACTTAATATATATGTATATATGCACACACACACAAAGCTTTTTTACTACACTTGATAAAGGCTTGAGAAAGAGCCTAAAAAAAGAAGAGATGAAGAAATTGAAAAACATAAATGAAATGAAAGCCCTGAATATGAAATAGAAAAAGTGAAACAAGCTAGATAAAAGTAAAAGATCATCATATAGTCCATTTTTTAAAAAATATGGCTACTCATTAGAATCATATCTGGAGTTTTTGAGTAAAAAACAATACCTGGGCATTTGTATTTTACAACAAATTCCAAGATAATAGGAATGTGTATCTGATTTTTTAAAAGTGATTACAGGTTTTTCTATTAAATGGTAGTTTCAGTGATAATAGAATTCTGTTATTTTCTGTTGACCAATCATGATACAGTGGTATTATAATGAATAATAGTTCAGTTCAGTTCAGTCGCTTTTTGTCTGACTCTTTGCAACCCCATGAACCACAGCACGCCAGGCCTCCCTGTCCATCACCAACTCCCGGAGTTCACCCAGACTCACGTCCATCAAGTCAGTGATGCCATCCAGCCATCTCATCCTCTGTCATCCCCTTCTCCTTCTGCCCCCAATCCCTCCAGCATCAGAGTCTTTTCCAATGAGTTAGCTTTTCTCATGAGATGGTGAGGTGGCGAAAATACTGCAGTTTCAACTTTAGCATCATTCCTTCCAAAGAATACCCAGGACTGATCTCCTTTAGAATGGACTGGTTGGATCTCCTTGCAGTCCAAGGGACTCTCAAGAGTCTTCTCCAACACCACAGCTCAAAAGCATCAATTCTTCGGCGCTCAGCCTTCTTCACAGTCCAACTCTCACATCCATACATGACCACAGGAAAAATCATAGCCTTGACTAGACGGACCTTTGTTGGCAAAGTAATGTCTCTGCTTTTGAATATGCTATCTGGGTTGGTCATAACTTTCCTTCCAAGGAGTAAGCGTCTTTTAATTTCATGGCTGCAATCACCATCTGCAGTGATTTTGGAGCCATGAATAATAGTTACATAATCACAATAGTAAAAGATGTTTATCAGTTTTCACAATCAATAGGCAGACAAAAAATAAAAGATAATTACAATTGCAAGCCATGATGGTAACATGACTAACCAAACAGTCATAATGGCTCAAGCAGTAAAGAATCCGCCTGAAATGGAGGAGATACAGGTTCAATCCCTGGGTTGGGAAGATACTCTGGAAGAGGAAATGGCAACCCACTCCTGTATTCTTGCCTGGAAAATCCCATGGACAGAGGAACCAAGTGGTCTACAGTCCAGAGGGTCACAAAGAGTTGGACATGACTGAACATTGGATGGATGGAGGGACAAAATAATTATGTATGATTTAGGGGTTTAAGGAGAGTGATGTGGTAAATGGAAGTGCAAACAAGCACATGTTTTCTTCCACCCAGCCAGTCTATGTCTTTTAGTCGGTGCATTTACTCCATTTACAGTTAAGGTGATTATTGATATGTATGATCCTGTTACCATTTTCTTAATTGTTTTGGGTTTATTCTTTGTTGGTCTCTTCCTTCTCTTGAGTTCCATGCCTAGAGAAGTTCCTTTAACATTTGTTGTAAAGCTGGTTTGGTGGTGCTAAATTCTCTTAACTTTTGTTTGTCTCTTGTCCAGAAAGCTTTTCATTTCTCCATCAAATCCAAATGAGTGTCTTGCTGAGTTGAGTGTTCTTGGTTATAGTTTCTTCCCTTTCATCACTTGAAATACTTCATGCCATTCCCTTCTGGCTTGTCAAGTTTCTGTTGAGAAATCAACTTATAACCTTATGGGAGTTCCCTTGTATGTTATCTGTCTTTTTTCCCTTGTTGCTTTTATTATTTTACCTTTGTCTTTAATTTAGGTCAGCTTGATTAATATCTAATCTGTATTGGTGTGTTTCTCCTTGGGTTTATCCTGCCTGGGACTGTGTGCTTCTTGGGCTTGGCTGACTGTTTCTTTTCCCATGTTAGGGAAGTTTTCAGCTATTATCTCCTCAAATATTTCCTTGAGTTCTTTTTCTCTCTGCTCTGCTGGGACCCCTATAATGCAAATGTTGGTCTGTTTAATGTTGTCCCAGAGGACTCTTAGGCTGTCTTCATTTTTTTCATCTTTCTATATTCTGCTTTACAGTAGTGGTTTCCACCATTTTGTCTTCCAGGTCACTTATCCATTCTTCTGCCTCAATTATTCTGCTATTAATTTCTTCCAATTATCATTCATGTTTGTTTGTTCTTTAGTTTTTCTAGGTCTTTGGTAGACATTTCTTTCATCTTGCCCCTTCTTTTTCCAAGATCCTGGATCATCTGCACTATTCATTATTTTTGAATTCTTTTTCTACAAAGTTGTTATCTGCACTTCCATTTAGTTGTTTTTTGGGGGGTTTTATCTTGTTCTTTCATCTGGGAGATAATCTGCTTTTCATTTTTATTAACTCTCTATGGTTGTGGTTTTCATTCTGGAGGCTGTGGGATTATAGTTCTTCTTGATTCTTCTATCTGCCCTCTGGTGGATGAGGCTGATGAGGACTGGCAGTGGGAAAAACAGGTTATTGTTCTGGTAAGCAGGGTCCTGCTCAGTAAAGCTTTAATCCATTTATCTGTTGATGGGTGGGGCTACACTCTCTTCTTGTTAGCTGTTTGGGCTGAGGCAACCCAGCCTTGGTACAGGCTCTATGGCAGGGTTAATGGCAGCCTCCAAGAGGACTCACTTGCCAAGGGTCACCTTCCAGGATCACTGCTGCCAGTGCCTCTGTCCCCACAGTGAGCCACTGCTGACTCACACCTCCACAGGAGACCCTCCAGCACTAGCATGTAGATCTGGTCATCTCCTGTAGGGTCCTGGTGCATGCAAGATTTTGTGCCTGCCAAGAGTGGAGTTTCTGTTAACCCCAGTCCTGTGGAAGTCCTATAATCAAATCTTGATGACCTTCAAAGACAGATTCCCTGGGGGTTCTTAATCCCTTTGCTGGATCCCCCAGGCTGGGAAGCCTGACACAGGGTTCAGAACCTTCACCACAATGGGAGAACTTCTTACCTCCAGTTTGTGGGTCACCCACCCAATGGGTATGGGATTTGATTTTATTGTGATTGTGCCCCTCCTACCAACTTGTTGCAGCTTCTCCTTTGTCTTTGGACTTGGGGTGTCTTTTTTTGGTGGGTTCCAGTGTTCCCCTATTGATGATTGTTCAACAGCTCATTGCGATTTTGGTGCTCTCATAGGAGGAGATGATTGCACTCATGTCCCTCTAATCCACCATCTTGATTTGATCTCTTGCTATGGGATTTTTGAGTTGGAGAGATAATGGCATTACTGTAGAGCCAAGATCTGAACTGAGTCTTGAAAGAAGAGATTTGGATAAACACACAGTAGATTGAAAGGCCTTCCAGAAAAAGGGAAAATATAAATGAAGCCCTGGGGCAGGAAAAGTGTAACATGGCTGGGATAGAAAGGAAGAGAAATGATAACAAATACTGAGTCTAGAAGATAAAATACAAAGTTGTCCAAGTTATTCAGTTTATGAAGTATTTTCATATATGATCAATTACTAGCTAACTCTGCAAAGCAGAAATATGTAGGTATTAGTATTTCCATTTAAAAAATAGCTGAGAATTTATATACACAGGTATTAAGTTAGTGTTGTGATAGCAGTAAAAATAGAGTATTCTACCTCTTTTATTTTCATTAATAATGTATTTCCTATAGTACAAAGGATAGGGAAGAATGTTTAAAGTCAGGAAAAATGATTAAGCATCATAGAGTCAAATGTAATAATAATAAATTGAATAGACTAGCATCTAATACACTCAGGATGTTACTATAGGGTTCTGTCTTAAAGGGCATCTATCTATCTATCACATGTATAAAGTACCTATCCTAAGAATCACATCTGAACATTTTTTCCTTGAGTTTTATTTTTGTGTAAAAAATAAGCTATGTTCAAAAAAATATTCAAAAAGCAGAACAGATGTGACTTTAAATCAGCATAGTCCACTTTGCATGTCTTTTCCTCCTTTTTCTTAAAATTTTAACTTGAGCTATATGCCAGTCTAGAATATTTGAAGATTTTTTTAAAAAAATATTCTGTATAAACTGAGATGATAGACTTTTGAAAACATACATATAAACCCACAAAATAGAAGAAAATTAAATTTTATAACCTTCCTGGAAAGATTCTGACATAAGGTGGAAAGCTCATGCACATTTTTTAAAACCTTCTTCAGTGTTAGGATCCAAATGATTTGTACGTTTAATGCTGAAAGTTGAATTTCAGCTTAACAGTCACCTTATCCTGAAAAAGGTCATATGCAGGTCTAGCTTTTGTTATATGTTTGCAAAGAATTGAGGTGGTTGGAACTAGGAAATTGCTGCTTAAAAAAAATTTTAAAAAAATAACTGGAGTAAAGCCAGAGTTCTATAATATTAATGATGATGGCAGCTATAGTTTGTTGATGACTTATAATATGTGAGCCTCTGCCTCCTCCCAGAGCCCTGGAAAGAGAACCTAAAAGAAATCCCAAAGCCTAAAAATGGAAGAAAGCATGGCCAGAAGTTATACATGGTGCAATAAGTGGAACAGCAAACAGGTGAGAGGCAAGGATGCATGGTACATTCAGGGAATGAAATTAAAAGTGATGGGGAGCAAGGTAGTTACTGAAATCTCCTACCTGCTACTAGTCAGGGTCTTAGCTAATTAGCTGGAAAATGTTTTCGCTACAGTTGTTTTGTTGATGTGGGAGACCATAGGAAATCACTGGATGCAATGAAATAGATTAGAATGTGGAGTCATGCAAGCAGCTAAAGTTTCACATCCCAGCTCTGCCTCTCATGGGCTGTGTCACACTTAATCCATTTTTTTATCTGTAGACATCTCCAGGATAATACCATATAACAATAGTAGGGATTCTCCATGCAGTAAGTGACAAACTTAATGTCAGCAAAAACAAGACCTGGAGCTGACTGTGGCTCAGATCATGAGCTCTGTATTGCAAAATTCAGGCTTAAAGTGAAGAAAGTAGGGAAAACCACTAGGGCATTCAGGTATGACCTAAATCCCTTTTGGAGGTGATGAAAAGATTCAGAGGTTTAGATCTGATAGACAGAGTGCCTGAAGAACTATGGACAGAGGTTCATAACATTGTACAAGAGGCAGTGACCAAAATAATCCCAAAGAAAAAGAAAGACAAGAGGGCAAAGTGATTGTCTGAGGAGGCTTTACAAACAGCTGTGGAAAGAAGAGAAGCGAAGGGCAAGGGAGGATGGGAAAGATATACCCAACTGAACACAGAATTCCAGAGAATAGCAAGGAGAGATAAGAAGGCCTTCTTAAATGAACAGTGCAGAGAAATAAAGGAAAGCAATAGCATAGGAAAGACTAGAGATCTCTTTGTGAAAATCAGATATATCAAGGAAAGGTATCATGCACGGATAGGTACAGTGAAGGAGAGAAGTGGTAAGGCCCTAACAGAAGCACAAGAGATTAAGAAGAGTTGGCAAGAATACACAGAAGAACTATACAAAAATCTTAAGTACCTGAATAACCATGCTGGTGTGGTCACTAACTACAGCCAGACATCCTGGAATGTGAAGTCAAGTGAGCCTTAAGAAGCATTACTATGATGAAAGCTAGTGGAGGTGATGGAATTCCAGCTGAGCTATTTTCAAATCCGAAAAGATGTTGCTGATAAAGTGTTGCACTCAATCTGCCAGAAAATTTGGAAAACTCAGCAGTGGCCACAGGACTAGAAAAGGTCAATTTTCATTCCAGTCCCAAAGAATGGCAATGCCAAAGAATGTTCAAACTACTGTACAATTGCACTCATTTCACATGCTAGTAAGATAATGCTCAAAATCCTTCAAGCAGGCTTCAACAGTACATAAACTGAGAACTTCCAGATGTACAAGCTGGATTTAGAAAAGACAGAGGAATCAGAGGCCAAGATTTGTTGGATCAGAGAAAAATCAAGAGAGTTCCAGAAAAACTTCTACTTCTCCTTCATTGATTGCACTAAATCCTTTGACTGTGTGGACCAAAACAAACTGTGAAAAATTCTTAAAGATTTGAGAATACCAGACCACCTTACCTGCCTCCTGAGAAATCTGTATGCAGGTCAAGAAGCAACAGTTAGAACCAGAAATGAAACAACAGACTGGTTCATAATTGAGAATAGAGTTCCTCAAGGCTGTACATTGTCACCCTGCTTATTTGATTTATATGCAGAGTTCAGTTCAGTTCAATCACTCTGTGGTGTCCGACTCTTTGCAATCCCATGAAATGCAGCACACCAGGCCTTCCTGTCCATCACCAACTGCCAGAGTCTACCCAAACCCATGTCCATTGAGTCCATGATGCCATCCAACCCTCTCATCCTCTGTCATCCCCTTCTCCTCCTGCCCTCAATCTTTCCCAGCATCAGGGTCTTTTCCAATGAGTCAGCTCTTCACATCAAGTAGCCAAACTACTGGAGTTTCAGCTTCAACATCCGTCCTTCCAATGAATACCCAGGACTGATCTCCTTTAGGATGGACTGGTTGGATCTTCTTGCAGTCTAAGGGACTCTCAAGAGTCTTCTCTAACACCACAGTTCAAAAGCATCAATTCTTCAGTGCTCAGCTTTCTTTACCATCCAACTCTCACATCCATACATGACCACTGGAAAAACCATAGCCTTGACTAGATGGACCTTTGTTGACAAAGTAATGTCTCTGCTTTTTAATATGCTGTCTATGTTGGTCATATCTTTCTTTCCAAGGAGTAAGTGTCTTTTAATTTCATGGCTGCAATCACCATCTGCAATGATTTTGGAGCCCAGAAAAATAAAGTCAGACACTGTTTCCACTGTTTCCCCATCTATTTGCCATGAAGTGATAGAATCAGATGCCATGATCTTCGTTTTCTGAAGGTTGAGCTTTAAGCCAACTTTTTCACTCTCCTCTTTCACTTTCATCAAGAGGCTCTTTAGTTCTTCTTCACTTTCTGCCATAAGGGTGGTATCATCTGCATATCTGAGATTATTGATAGCTACTACCTTGTAAATGCAGTCCTCTGGGAGGACAAGCCTAGGAAGCCTGGGAAGTAAAGAGTGGAAAAACCCTCACTGGTTTGCGTCTATCATATCATTCCCAGGGAGCTCTAAACAACCACAATCCTATTACATTGTCTTGTGTCTATATTGAGATTTTTCTGATCATTCAGTAAAATAAAAAGGAATTCCCAGAAATAGTCTAGTTCAGATAATATTTACTTTGAGTTAGTTTTCAAAACTCCTTTATGTCCATTTACTCATTCACCTTTACATTAAACCTGTGCTTTTGAGAATGAAAGACGGGTCCACAGCCTCACAGCCAGTTGGATTCAGTTCTGTCTATTGACTGTTTGTTCTGTCTGCTTCTTCATGTTACCAAACACCTTCTCTTCACAAAGAGTTTTTTTCGAATACGTACCCTGATAAAAGGTGTGTGTGTTTCAGGTCCCAACTGGGACATGGCCATTGTTAGAAAACACAAAGCCAGGTTACTTCCACTGGAGGTTTGGGTTTTCTGGGAGTCTGGTTTGTAACTCTGTGGTAGGGCCCCAAATACAAACACTGTTCATATTTTTATTTAAAGTTTGGAGGAAGTAGAAAATACTTTCACTTTGTATGCAGCATGAATGACCCAGGAGACCAACTCTCTAGGATCCATAGCTGTCAGAAAACTAAACAAAATGCCTTTCTGTGCAGTGCAAGTATTTGCTTTAGATGTTCTGAGGAGTAGATGCTGCAGTCAGCAGTGATATTGTTTCACAGGGTTCAGCCAAAGTCAATAGGCTTTTTATTCCCAGAATATCTTAGCCCAAAGACATAACATCCTTTGAGAGACAGCCTCAGAAACTTGTCTGCTTGACTGCTTGCCGGCAGCTGCTCCTTCCTGACTATAAAGGAACTTTTCTGCAAAAGCAAGAAGGAACTAGGCCAGTAAGCTTAAACTATGGTCCCTTTAGCAAAATGTCATAGTGAATTTCTGATCCCTGATCATGAATTATATTTATGGAAAATCAAAAGTAAAAGCCAAGTAAGTCCTATCAATATATTCTGTATAATATATTTTCCCTTAGTATTTATAAATGGTTTTGTAATCTGTATTTGTAAATCTACAGTATAGAACGTCACTTCTGAGTATGCAGTCATATTCTGTATTTTCTTCCTGAGTATAAAGTATTTATGACTCTTCTTTTATAGGCTTCTCCTCATAGCGTTAGAGGTACTAGGGGCTCTAAATAAGTAGGAATGACTCATTGACTAAAGATTCTGATCTTGGGTTTCTTAAAACCACAAATAAAGACCCCTGTTTCTTTCTGTCTCTCTTATCCTGATAAATTGTAAAATAGCTACATTTTGCTCTGAGTAAGAATGAACTTAAGATCAGCTCCCCTGCCCCAACTCAACCTCCCATTCTTAGGTCTGCGAACACTAAATCTTCAGTCAGCCCTGAAATTGCACACAAATACTGTATGTATGTGTAAGTTTTACAAGGTTCTCCTCTTTTTCATTTCACAAAAGATTTTGAATAGAGAATTAAGAATACTCTGCTAGCCTTAGAACATTTTTTTTTTTGAGATTTTTGTCAAGTCTTTACAGTGTTTCTTCTTCCCTCTGATTTGTGATATCCTGTACTGCAGCAGTTTTATAACCCATGATCCATTTTTCAAATGTGTCTTGGAAATAGAGTGATCATACAATAAACATTGCTCAGTGCCAGCCAAATAATCTTCAGTTTAGAACTTATTCCATTTCAGAATGATTGGTCACCATTTTTTAAGAAATAGATGATCCAATATTGACCCATAGAAAATGGTCCCCAGTCACGTTTCTAAATTCATAGGGATTACTTTAAAAATAAATTTAACTTTCCCCAACATTAGAATGCCTATCTAATGGCCATGACCTCCCTGAAGTCATCAAGGTAACAAAAACCAATCAAATTTATTGAGTCTTGATAAGTTTACCAATGAAGTTGCCATAGGTCAGTACAAAAAAAAAAAGAAAGAAAGCTTTGTACCATAATGCTTGTAATGCAGCCTGCCAGCAAAGGTATCTTGTTGTGCATGCTCCCCACAGCCTGTTCAGACTCTTAAGAACACATATAAAAAAGCCATAAAAGGGAACCGACAAACAGGGATCCTTGTGCCCTTGTTTGGAGGATTGCATCATCGGAATTTTCATCCAGGGATTTCTAAAAGTTCACAGAACCATTTAAAATCCTCCTTCTGGATTAGTTCTCCAAAATTTTTGATGCTAGACATACTGATCTGAGCCAGAGTATTCTCCATGAGAATAAGCAGAATTATCTAGTTCTTTGTCATGCAATGTGATAGCAGCTGGCTACATGTGGCTTTTGGGCACTTGAATATGGCTAGTTCTAATTAGGTGGTTTTGAGTGTAAAATACACAACAGATTTTGAAGATTTAATAGGGAAAATTTATAAAATATTTTACATTAATTACTTGCTGAAATGGTTATTTTTGTATGTATAACTTAAATATATTATTAAAATTAATTTCTCCTGTTATATTGACTTTTTTTAATACGGCTAATAAAAAAATCTGGGAGGGATTGGGGGCAGGAGGAGAAGGGGACGACAGAGGATGAGATGGCTGGATGGCATCACTGACTCGATGGACGTGAGTCTGGGTGAACTCCGGGAGTTGGTGATGGACAGGAAGGCCTGGAGTGCTGCGATTCATGGGGTCGCGAAGAGTTGGACACGACTCAGCGACTGAACTGAACTGAGTAAAAAAATGTAAAAATCCATGTATGACTTACATTTATATTTCTATTGGTTTCTTCCAACTGCACTTTTCTAGATCCTAAACAGCAAAATGATAAGGATTGTTTAAAGCTCTTTCTATAAACCAGGCCCATCCTCAGCACAAAATGGAAACTAAAAGCATGCCAGGGTAAAAGGGACATGAAGAATAACATCTTACATTCACCAAGAATGCAAAATGTTAGGAAGCAAAATGGGAGGGAAATGTAAATCAAGCCAGTGAAACACAATGGAGAAAAAAGAAGTCTAAGTCCCAGTGACTCAGCAATCTAAATGTGATAAATGCAATTACTTAAGTGTTAGAAGAAAACAGGTGGATTTCACTGTAACCTCAGAGTAAAGGAAGGTTTTCTAATTATAACAAAAAGAAGGTTCATACACACACACACACACATACACACAGAGAAAAGGTTGAGAAGTTGACTATACAAACAAATTTTAAATACTTTATTTTGAATTGAAAAACAACATAAGCAAAGTAAAAAGACAAATTGGAAGCAAATATTTGCAACATATATGACAGACTAATATCCCTACTACACAAATAGGAGCATTTAAAAATTAAGAAAACAAAACCCACAAATTCTAGAGAAAACATAGGAAACAGACTGGAACAGAGAAACAATCTGCCTGCCAGTGCAGGAGACATGGTTTGATCCCTAGGTCAGGAAGAGCCCTTGGAGAAGGGAATGCAACCCACTTCAATATTCTTGCTTGGGAAATCCCATGGACAGAGGAGCCTGGTGGGCTGCAGTCCATGGGGTCGTAAAGAGTTGGACATGATTTACTGATTAAACAACAGTGCAAAAATGACACAAACATATGAAAAGCTGTTCCATCTCATACATAGTAAAAGAAGACAAAACCATATGATATATCATTTCTCATCATCAGATTGACAAAAATTCAAGGTCTTGACTATTCCTCTCTGTTATTAGAATGAAGAATGATGCACTCCATGTACTACTGAAGGGGATTACCAAAAATATGACCTCTATAGAGGGGAATTTGTCAACAATTTGTCCCAAAACCTACATTGACATTCACCCTAGAACACTCACTTATCTTGATGCTCAAGTTGTACCAGATTTGTCGAGAACTCATTCAAACTTGCCCTTGGGTCTTTTTGATTTGCTCCCATCACTTTCAGAGCACTATCTTACTTTCTGTCAGAAGATATTCAAATTACTTCACACCTTCCCTGTTCCAAGCCCAGAATCAGGCATTTTCCCAAGGACATCTGGCTCTTCCTCTAAGAATTTGCTCTGAGATTATACCTCCAACAATATAAAAATACCTCCATAGAAGGTCATTTCTTGCAGCACTATTTATAATTATAAAATACTGGAAGCTATCTAAATGGGCAAGCATAAGAGAAATGTTAGGAAACTGCATCTGTAAAAAGGAATAAAAATATCTCTATGAAATGATGAGTGAGTTCCAGGATATGATTGAAGTGACAAGACCAAAGTGCTTTTTGCTAGGGATTCTTACTAAGTATGACTCACAGCCTGAAAATTTTAGTATATATGTTAGGGGAAGCACACTGACTGAAACCAGCCACCCTGGCCAGGCACCATAGTAACCATTTGCATGAGTTGTTTTACGACAGGCGGTAAGGCGGAACTAATTAGCCACTACCAACTGGAAGAGTTTGGGAAAGGTCATAAGGAGACACCACATGTCCTACCACCTCCCAGAATCCTTCTCTCTGGCATCCATCTTGGCTGAACAAGGTGTGCACGACCAGGAAGGACTCTGAGTCAGAAAGATTTGCTAAAGACTAATCTCATCACCATAAAACCTGAGGCTGGAAGCCATGTGGCAGAGCTGTTCTCCTGGGTTCCCTTACCCTACTGCTCTTCACCCAGGTGCCCTTTCCCAGTAAAATCTCTTGCTTTGTCAGCACATGTATCTCCTTGGACAATTCATTTCCAAGTGTTAGATAAGAGCCCAGTTTCAGGGCCTGGAAGGGGTCCCCCTTTCTGCAATATATATATTAAAATCAGAAGGGAAACAAGAAGGTATACATGTTCTTTTTAATTTTTCAAAAATAAATACAGGTGGAATCCACCAGAAAGTAATTTAAACTGGCTAATTATAAGGGATTTGAAAATAAAGTAAAAGAATTATGAAGTATGGAAAAGGGAAGGACCCTTGTCTGAGTCTATTTTCTTGTATAGTTTTGCTTTTTTCATATTAATGTTCAACATATTAAAAAATAACACTAAATCAACAAGAATCGGTGGAACCCTAGAACTGATGCATTGTTTCAAATGAGTAAGTCTACTGAGGGGAAAACAATAAATCCCATCCAAGTAAAATTGCATATTGTATTTTGGTTGTATCTGCCCTCATTCAAAGAAAGATAAAGAGCTGCAAACCAGTCTTGATCTGTTTGTTTATATTGTGGAGTTAATACAGGAATGACGATTCTGAAACTATTTTGTATGTATTGTAAGATTGAGTAAATAAATATGGATGTGGTTGGCAGTCAAGGTCTCACTGTGGAAGAAAAGGAGCTACAATTATGGAATGAGTTAGGCAGAAACACTATGGGATTCACAGTTCGATGTGCGTTTCTAACTCTGTCCTTTGAAAGAGCGCAGAAGCAAAGAGTACATCTAGGCCCCAGAAATTGGTTTCTAAATATCATTCTTAATGAAAAAGAATTAGCATCCTTGGAAAAATGAATGACTGTGGGGCTGGTGCCACAAATGGATAAGATAAGCATAGAACATCTTGTGTCACAGCTAAGGTGCTCCCCAATGGAAAAGGAACATGTCAGAAAGACACGAGCAAGCCTGGGAGTCTTGTTGGACAAATGCATAGCAATTTTATCATCAAAATAAATAAGGATATTAAGAGCTTATAATTTATTATATAAGTAAAGATCCATGAGTTTATACTGATAATAGGGATGATAGATTAGATAGATGATATATAAATAAATGATTGATGGGTAGGTAGATATGTAGATAATATGTAGATGATAGGTAGGTAGGTAGATAGGTAGGTAATAGGTAGATGTAAAGGGAAAGAAGGCTCTTTTTTATCCTCATGCATCAACTTATAAAAGAATGATGGATCAAAAAATTGTTATTTATCCTGTCATGGTAAAAACCAATTTAAGCAAGCATCATCAATACTTGAGGGGGGCCAGTTTTGATAAAAAACAGAATATCATATAATTTCAAAGCATTTCCTTACAATATACTTATTATTGACAGAAAAAATTATGTAGTAGAGAAATGGGACAAAACTTTAACCAAATGCTCAAAGTTACCATCTCCAGTAAGGGCCACACAGAAACCTATGCAAACTGAGGAGGACAAAATGTCACTCGTGCTGTGTTCTAATGAAACACAAATCTTGAGGAAACTTTGAAGAATCTGAAATGGAGAGATGTTATTTTATGGAGTTCTTCACAAATACCCATAATATGAGAGAAAAAGAAAAACTGTTGAATTGTTCTACATTAAATTATATTCAACAAAAATGACACCCAAATGCAATATAACTAGACTAGGAAAATGGGTACAGAAAGGACATAATTGGAACAATTGATGAAACCGAAACACTGACTAGTTGAAATATGGACTGTAGATGACATTAAAACATTGTACCAGGGTTAAATTTCCTGAGTTTACTAGCTGAACTATGGCTATGTAGGAGACTACTTGTTCTGAGGAAATACACATTGAAATATTATGGGGTAAAATGGAATGATTCATGTGACTTACTTCAAAGAGTTGAGAATTAAAATGTGTATTAAGAGAGGGAGAATGATAAAGCAGTGCTTGTTGTTCAGTCGCTCAGTCATGTCTGACTCTTTATGACCCCATGGACTGCAGCATGTGAGGCCTGCCTGTCCTTCACCATCTCCTGGAGCCTGCTCAAACTCATGCCCATTGAGTCAGTGATGCCATCCAACCATCTCATCCTCTGTCGTCCCCTTCTTCTCCTACCTACAATCTTTCCCAATATTAGGGTCTTTTCTAGTGAGTCAGCTCTTTGCATCAGGTGACCAAAGTATTAGAGCTTCAGCATCAGTCCTTCTAATTCAGGGTTAATTTCCTTTAGAATGGATTGGTTTGATCTCCTTGCAAGCCAGTTCAGTTCAGTTCAGTCACTCAGTCATGTTCGACTCTTTGTGATCCCGTGAATTGCAGCACGCCAGGCCTCCCTGTCCATCACCAACTCCCGGAGTTCACTCAAACTCATGTCCATCGAGTCGGGATGCCATCCAGCCATCTCATCCTCTGTCGTCCCCTTCTCCTTCTGCCCCTAATCCCTCCCAGCATCAGAGTCTTTACCAATGAGTCATCTCTTCGCATGAGGTGGCCAAAGTACTGGAGTTTCAGCTTTAGCATCATTCCTTCCAAAGAACACCCAGGACTGATCTCCTTTAGAATGGACTGGTTGGATCTCCTTGCTGTCCAAGGGATGCACCTATGGACACCTTATCTTTGACAAAGGAGGCAAGAATATACAATGGAGAAAAGACAATCTCTTTAACAAGTGGTGCTGGGAAAACTGGTCAACCACTTGTAAAAGAATGAAACTAGAACACTTTATAACACCATACACAAAAATAAACTCAAAATGGATTAAAGATTTAAATGTAAGACCAAAAACTATAAAACTCTTAGAGGAGAACATAAGCAAAACACTCTCCAAGATACATCACAGCAGGATCCTCTATAACTCACCTCCCAGAATATTGGAAATAAAAGCAAAAATAAATAAATGGGAACTAATTAAAATTAAAAGCTTCTGCACAACAAAAGAAACTATAAGCAAGGTGAAAAGACAGCCTTCAGAATGGGAGAAAATAATAGCAAATGAAGCAACTGACAAACAACTAACCTCAAAAATATCCAAGCAACTCCTGCAGCTCAATTCCAGAAAAATAAACGACCCAATCAAAAAATGGGCCAAAGAACTAAATAGACATTTCTCCAAATAAGATATACAGATGGCTAACAAACACATGAAAAGATGCTCAACGTCACTCATTATCAGAGAAATGCAAATCAAAACCACAATGAGGTACCATTTCACGCCAGTCAGAATGGCCATGATCCAAAAGTCTACAAGCAATAAGTGCTGGAAAGGGTGTGGAGAAAAGGAAACCCTCTTACACTGTTGGTGGGAATGCAAACTAGTACAGCCACTATGGAGAACAGTGTGGAGATTCCTTAAAAAACTGGAAATAGAACTGCCATACGACCCAGCAATCCCATTGCTGGGCATACACACCAAGGAAACCAGAATTGAAAGAGACACGTGTACCCCAATGTTCATCACAGCACTGTTTTTAATAGCCAGGATATGGAAGCAACCTAGAGGTCCATCAGCAGATGAATGGATAAGAAAGCTATGGTACATATACACAATGGAGTATTACTCAGCCATTAAAAAGAATACATTTGAATCAGTTCTAATGAGGTAGATAAAACTGGAGCCAATTATACAGAGTGAAGTAAGCCAGAAAGAAAAACACCAATACAGTATACTAACGCATATATATGGAATTTAGAAAGATGGTAACGATAACCCTGTAAGCAAGACAGCAAAAGAGACATGGATTATAGAACAGTCTTTTGGACTCTGTGGGAGAGGGAGAGGGTGAGATGATTTAGGAGAATGGCATTGAAACACGTATAATATCATATAAGAAACGAATCACCGGTTCAGGCTCAATGCAGGATACAGGATTCTTGGGGCTTGTGCACTGGGATGACCCAGAGGGATAGTATGGGGAGGGAGATGAGAGGGGGGTTCAGGATAGGGAACATGTGTACACCCATGGCAGATTCATGTTGATGTATGGCAAAACCAATACAATATTGTACAGTAATTAGCCTCCAATTAAAATAAATAAATTAAAAAAAAAAAAAAAAACGAGTCTTCTCCAACACCACAGTTCAAAAGCATCAATTCTTCGGCGCTCAGCTTTCTTCACAATCCAACTCTCACATCCATTCATGACTACTGGAAAAACCATAGCCTTGACTAGATGGACCTTTGCAGGCCAAGGGACCCTCAAGAAGTCCTCTCCTGTCCAACACAACAGATCAAAAGCATCAGTTCTTTGGTGTGCAACCTTCTTTATCATCCAACTCTCACTCCATACATGACTAGTGGAAAAAGCATAGCTTTGACTATACAGACCTTTGTCAGCAAAGTATTATCTCTGCTTTTAAATATGCTGTTTAGGTTTGTCATAGCTTTGCTTCCAAGGAGCAAAAATCTTTTAATTTCATGGCTGCTGTCACCATCTGCAGTGATTTTGGAGTTCAAGAAAATAAAGTCTGTCACTGTTTCTATTGTTTCCCTATCTATTTGCCATGAAGTGATAGGACCAGATTCCATGATCTTAGTTTTTTGAATGTTGAGTTTTAAGCCAGTTTTTTCACCTTCACCAATTCATCAGTGTTGTTAATTTTAAATATATATGTATAAAGACATGCAGCAACATATTAAAAATTAGCTAAATTGGATAAAGAATATACAGGATACTTTGTACTGTTCTTGATTTTTTTCTGGAAATTTTAAATTATTTCCAGGTAAAAAGATTTTTAAAATGTCTTTGAAATAGATTTGTCAGATCAAAGAAGGAGGCAAATTATGTCCATTTCCCTGCTAGAACTCAGGAGCATGCAAGATTGTACAATTAAATGGCCATATGGACTTTCTAGGGAAAGACAAGTAGCTAATTTGGGAGATATCTGTGATTTCTCTTGAAAACAGACTCAGTATACATTCTGTGAGCTTGGGAGTGGCTGAGAAGAGGAAGATTCTCAATGGAAGGAGACATAGATCTTAGACTAGAAGATAATCATGCCAGCTGATATTTGACTGGCCAGGTGTATGAAGGGCAAAATCCACCTCCTCCCCTCACCCCACCTCTTCACTACCTCCATAACTACCCTATCCCTGTCAATACACAAGCCCTCCAAATCTACTGAGATTAGTCAGCCTTCTCCACAGGGGCCTCAGTCTAAAACCGAAGTTGAATGTTGAATGTGTCTAAAAGAATTCCTAAGTTTTTACACTTGGTGAGATATATTTATACTTAACAAATAACATCCATCTCTTATCTTGACTCTGAAAACATGTATTTTAATAGCCTGAGTGATTTTTTTTTTAAGCTAGATATAAGCATCCTTAACTTCTTCCTTCAAAGGGAGAATGTCTGCTGAAATTAGATCTGATTTCAGATTAGACCTAAAAAAAAATCAGTACATATCAAAAATACATCCATCCTGACAACAACCAAAAAGCAATTATGTTCACATTTAACTTCAGCTTATTTGATACATGCAAGAACTACAAGAAAAATTCTCTGGCCAGCAAAGCCACTATTGGCTGGACCGCTCATTTCCAAAATCCATAGTGCCACATGATGCCTCTTGTGAACAGAATTTCTATTTCCTCTGCCTCTTAAAATGATCTCGAGGCCAGGAAATTTCCTGTGAGACAGTATAAAACAACCGCTCTGCCTGAGTCTCAGAGTAATGATGCCTTCTTATTCCCAGCTTCTGTGCCACCTCTGCTCATCACTCAAGAAGAAGTGGAAGGCTTGACAGATGCAAAGCAGTTATTCTTCTCTGCTACTCTCCTTTCAGTGATGCTCATGGGATGCCCTGAGGGGAGACCCTGAAAGTGATTTAATGTCCTCTGCAAGACAAGGGCTTCGTCAGCATCCACAGTGAGGTTGCTCTCATAACCAGGGTTACAAATTACTAACTGTCCAGTTTCAATAAAAGTTCATGCTTCCAAACTACTACCATCCTGATTAAAATGCCAGAATCTTTCTTTGTTTATTGTTTTATAGCTTAGTAAATCACTTCTCTACATAATTACATTTTAAACTCATGCTGTAATGTCCTCGTTAGAAAATTGTTATTTAGTCTCTGTCATATTTGTGTGTATGTGTGTGTGTGTGAGATCCCATGGACTGTAGCTTACCAGGCTCCTTTGTCCATGGAGTTTCCCAGGCAAGAATACTGGGGTAGGTTGCCATTTCCTTCTCCAAGGGATCTTCCTGACCCAGGGATCGAATCTGTGTCACTTGCATTGACAGATGGATTCTTTACCACTGAGCCCCATTAGAAAATATATTGGCCAAAATCCATGACTGGTAACCAGTGGAAAGAAACTCGAGATGTGACCTTCGTGTGCCCTATCTAATATTGCTTCTCCTCAACATAAATTTATATGTTTTTTAAAAATTTTATTGGAGTATAGTTGATTTACAATATTGTGTTACAATATTGTGTTTCATGTGTACAGCAAAGTGGATTTATGTCATATATCCACTCATTTTTAGATTCTTTTCCCATGTAGATTATTATACAGTATTGGGAAGAGTTCCTTATGCTACACAGTAGGTCCTTCTTGGCTGTCTATTTTACATATCAGTTCAGTTCAGTTGCTTCGTTGTGTCTGACTCTTTGCGACCCCATGAACTGCAGTACACCAGGCCTCCCTGTCCATCACCAACTCCTGGAGTTCACCCAGACTCACGTCCATCAAGTAACTGATGCCATCCAGCCATCTCATCCTCTGCCGTCCTCTTCTCCTCCTGCCCCCAATCCCTCCCAGCATCAGAATCTTTTCCAATGAGTCAACCCTTCGCATGAGGTGGCGAAATTACTGGAGTTTCAGCTTTAGCATCATTCCTTCCAAAGAAATCCAAAGGCTCATCTCCTTCAGAATGGACTGGTTGGATCTCCTTGCAGTCCAAGGGACTCTCAAGAGTCTTCTCCAACACCACGGTTCAAAAGCATCAATTCTTCGGCTCAGCCTTCTTCACAGTCCAACTCTCACATCCATACATGACCACAGGAAAAACCATAGCCTTGACTAGATGAACCTTTGTTGGCAAAGTAATGTCTCTGCTTTTCAATATGCTATCTAGGTTGGTCATTACTTTCCTTCCAAGGAGTAAGCATCTTTTAATTTCATGGCTGCAGTCACCATCTGCAGTGATTCTGGAGCCCCCCAAAATAAAGTCTGACACTGTTTCCACTGTTTCCCCATCTATTTCCCATGAAGTGATGGGACTGGATGCCATGATCTTCGTTTTCTGAATGTTGAGCTTTAAGCCAACTTTTTCACTCTCCTCTTTCACTTCCATCAAGAGGCTTTTTAGTTCCTCTTCACTTTCTGCCATAAGGGTGGTGTCATCTGCATTTCTGAGGTTATTGATATTTCTCCCAGCAATATTGATTCCAGCTTGTGCTTCTTCCAGCCCAGCATTTCTCATGATGTACTCTGCATATAAGTTAAATAAGCAGAGTGACAATATACAGCCTTGACGTACTCCTTTTCCTATTTGGAACCAGTGTGTTGTTCCATGTCCAGTTCTAACTGTTGCTTCCTGACCTGCATACAAATTTCTCAAGAGGCAGGTCAGGGGGTCTGGTATTCCCATCTGTTTCAGAATTTTCCACAGTTTATTGTGATCCACACAGTCAAAGGCTTTGGCATAGTCAATAAAGCAGAAATAGATGTTTTTCTGGAACTCTCTTGCTTTTTCCATGATCCAGCAGATGTTGGCAATTTGATCTCTGGTTCCTCTGCCTTTTCTAAAACCAGCTTGAACATCAGGAAGTTCACAGTTCACATATTGCTGAAGCCTGGCTTGGAGAATTTTGAGCATATCTTTACTAGCATGTGAGATGAGTGCAATTGTGCGGTAGTTTGAGCATTCTTTGGCATTGCCTTTCTTTGGGATTGGAATGAAAACTGACATTTTCCAGTCCTGTGGCCACTGCTAAGTTTTCCAAATTTGCTGGCATATTGAGTTCAGCACTTTCACAGCATCATCTTTCAGTATTTGAAATAGCTCAACTGGTATTCCATCACCTCCACTAGCTTTGTTCATAGTGATGCTTTCTAAGGTCCACTTGACTTCACATTACAGGATGTCTGGCTCTAGCTCAGTGATCACACCATCGTGATTGGCCTAAAGGAGCTACCCCCCATCCGAGGTCAAGGGCAATGACGAGAGGAGTTACCCCACGTCCGAGGTCAGGGGCCACGGCCTGGAGGAGCTACCCCATGCCCCCAAGCCCGAGGCCAGGGTTGGCAGCCGGGAGGAGCAACCCCACACCTGAGCCCCGGCCAGGAGGACCAACCCCACGTCCAAGGAGCCGTGGCTGCGCGGGTGCAGGAGGGCCTAGAGGAGCTATCCCACATTGAAGGTCAGGAAGGGTGATGGTGAGGAGATACCCCTCGTCCAAGGTAAGGAGCAGCGGCTGCGCTTTGCTAGAGCAGCTGTGAAGAGATATCCCACGCCCAAGGTAAGAGAAACCCAAGTAAGACGATAGGTGTTGCAAGAGGGCATCAGAGGGCAGACACACTGAAACCATACTCACAGAAAACTAGTCAATCTAATCACACTAGGACCACAGCCTTTTCTGACTCAATGGAACTAAGCCATGCCCGTGGTGCAACCCAAGACAGGCGGGTCATGGTGGAGAGATCTGACAGAATGTGGTCCACTGGAGAAGGGAATGGCAAACCACTTCAGCATTCTTGCCTTAAGAACCCCATGAACAGCATGAAAAGGCCAAATGATAGGACACTGAAAAAGGAACTCCCCAGGTCAGTAGGTGCCCAATATGCTACTGGAGATCAGTGGAGAATTTTATGTATAGTAGTGTGTATATGTCAATCCCAGTATATTTATCCCTCCCTGCTCCCATTCATCCCCAGAAACCGTAAGTTTGTTTCTACACCTGGAACCCTGTTTCTGTTTTGTAAATAGGTTCCACATATAAGTGATATCACATGATATTTGTCTTTCTCTGTCTGGCTTACTTCACTCAGTACAACAAGACAATCGCTAGGTCCGTCCATATTGCTGCAGATGCCATTATTTTGTTATTCTTTATGGCTGAGTAATATTTCATTGTATGTATGTACTACATCTTTATCCATTCTTCTGTGGATGGACATTTAGGTTGCTTCTATGTCCTGGCTGTTGTAAATAGTACTTCAGTGAATACTGGGGTGAATCTATACTTCTGAATTATGTTTTTCTCCAGATATACACCCAGGAGTGGGATAGCTGAATCATATATTAGCTCTATTTTCAGCTTTTTAAGGAACCTCCATACTGTTCTCCGTAGTAGCTGTACCAATTTGCATTGCCACAAACCCTGAACATCCCTCCAGCATTTATTTTTTGTAGATTTTTTGATGATGGCTCTTCTAACCAGTGTGAAGTGGTACCTCGTTTGTAGTTTGGGCTTGAATTTCTCTAATAATTAGTGGTATTGAGCATCTTTTCATGTGCTTTGGGGCCATCTGTATGTCTTCTTTGGATAGATGTTTACTTAGATCTGTCTCCATTTTTTATCGTGTTGTTTGCTTTTTTGTTATTGAGCTGAAGAGTCATTTACATATTTTGGAGACTAATTCCTTATCAGTCACTTCATTTGTAAATATTTGCAATGTAAATGGGTTAAATGCTCCAACCAAAGGACATAAATTGGCTGAATGGATACAAAAGTAAGACCTGTATATATACCTCTACAAGAGACCCACTTCATACCTAGGGACACATATAGACTGAAAGTGAAGGAAGAGAAAAAGATACTCCATGCCAATGGAAATCAAAAGAAGATAATTACAAGAGACAGGAAAGATACCATATAATGATCAAGGGATTAATCCAGTGAGATATAACAGTTGTAAATAGATATGCACCCAACATAGGAACACCTCAATATATAAGGCAAATGCTACCAGCCATAAAAAGAGAAACTGACAGTAACACAATTCTCAACGCAAATTTAAATGCATGGTGTGATCTTTAATTTTATGTATTGATTTAATTGGGATTTTGGGTACTCGGATAATTGGTCAGACATTGTCTTAAGTGTATCTTTGAGGGTGTTTTGTGATGGATTTAGTATTTAAATGACTAAACTAAATTGTTCACCCTTAGGTGGGCGGGCCCTATCCACTCCAGTATTCTTGCCAGGGAAATCCCACGGACAGAGGGGCCTAGTGGGCTATAGTCTATGTCAAGATGTACATACATCTCCCAAACAAGGGGAGATTCCCCCTACCTTATTGTTTTTGAGCTTGGTCATTGTTTTTTTTCCCTCAACTAAACTCAACTGAAACTTCAGCTATTCCTGGTCTCTTTGCCAGCCTTTGGTCTTAAATTATACTACTGACTCAAGCTTTGGGGCTTGGAGTAGATTGTATACCATCAACTCTTCTGGGTCTCCAGCTTGCTATCTTGCTCTGTAGCTCTTGAGACTTCTTAGCTTTCATAATCACATGAGCTAATTCCTTATTAAATCATAAGAAATATATATAAATCCCTTGATCATTATGTGGTATCCTTCCTGTCTCTTGAACTGTTTTCTTTTGATTTCCATTGGCATGGAGTATCTTTTTCTCTTCTTTCACTTTCAATCTATATGTGTCCCTAGGTGTGAACTGGGTCTCTTATAGACGACATATATACAGGTCTTGCTTTTGTATCCATTCAACCAATTTATGTTCTTTGGTTGGAGCATCTTTGGTTGGAGAAGACTCTTGAGAGTGCCTTGGACTGCAAGGAAATCAAACCAGTAAACTAAAGGAAATCAACTCTGAATATTCATTGGAAGGACTGATGCTACAACTGAAGTCCAAATACTTGGCCACCTGATGCGAAGAGCTGACTCATTAGAAAAGACCTTGATGTTGGGAAAGATTGAAAGCAGGAGGAGAAGGGGACAACAGAGGAAGAGATGACAGGATGGCATCACCAACTCAATGGACATGAGTTTGAGCAAGATCTGGGAGATGGTGAAGGATAAGAAAGCCTGGTGTGCTGAAGTCCATGGGATCGCAAAAAGAGTAGGACCCGACTGAGAAACTGAAAAACAACAATAATCGATATAGATATACATATCCTATGGGTTCTTTTCCATGGAGAACCCTAATAGACATAAGGTTAGTTTGGAAAGTTTTAACAAATTTGATAGAGTTTGCTGTTTGGAGGTTGCAACCCATTATCTGTGGCCTTCTCTGTTTTTGTAACTTGTGAGGAATTACTGGCTTGCTGTCTCTTGCCAATGAGAGAGAGGTCACTGTGCTTTATGTCATGTTCTGAACACTGGGACTCGATTTAGAGCCAACTGCTTGATTATCTTAGAGAAGGACGACTTCCAAAATGCTCTGGTTTGCTTCTGATTTCTTGGGTTATGCATTTGTAGTAGCCTAACAGAATTCACTATGAACAAAGCTAGTGGAGGTGATGGAATTCCAGTTGAGCTATTTCAAATCCTGAAAGATGATGCTGTGAAAGTGCTTCACTCAATATGCCAGCAAATTTGGAAAACTCAGCAGGGGCCACAGCACTGGAAAAGGTAAGTTTTCATTCCAATCCCAAAGAAAGGCAATGCCAAAGAATGCTCAAACTACCACACAATTGCACTCATCTCACATGCTAGTAAAGTAAGGCTCAAAATTCTCCAAGCCAGGCTTCCGCAATATGTGAACCATGAACTTCCAGATGTTCAAGCTGGTCTTAGAAAAGGCAGAGGAACCAGAGATCAAATTGCCAAGATCCACTGCATCATGGAAAAAGCAAGAGAGTTCCAGAAAAACATCTATTTGTGTTTTATTGACTATGCCAAAGCCTTTGACTTTGTGGATCACAATAAACGGTGGAAAATTCTGAAAGAGATGGGAATACCAGACCACCTGACCTGCCTTTTGAGAAATTTGTATGCAAGTCAGGAAGCAACAGTTAGAACTGGACATGGAACAACAGACTGGTTCCAAATAGGAAAAGGAGTACATCAAGGCTGTATATTGTCACTCTGCTTATTTAACTTATATGCAGAATACATCATGAGAAACACTGGACTGGGAGAAACACAAGCTGGAATCAAGATTGCAGGGAGAAATACCAATAACCTCAGATATGCAGATGATACCACCCTTCTGGCAGAAAGTGAAGAGGAACTAAAAAGCCTCTTGATGAAGGTGAAAGTGGAGAGTGACAAAGTTGGCTTAAAGCTCAACATTCAGAAAACGAAGATCATGGCATCTGGTCCCATCGCTTCATAGGAAATAGATGGGGAAACAGTGGAAACAGTGTCAGACTTTATTTTTGGGGGCTCCAAAATCACTGCAGATGGTGACTGCAGCCATGAAATTAAAAGACGCTTACTCCTTGGAAGGAAAGTTATGACCAACCTAGATAGCATATTCAAAAGCAGAGACATTACTTTGCCAACAAAGCTTTGTCTAGTCAAGGCTATGGTTTTTCCTGTGGTCATGTATGGATGTGAAGAAGGCTGAGCGCTGAAGAATTGATGCTTTTGAACTGTGGTGTTGGAGAAGACTCTTGAGAGTCCTTTGGACTGCAAGGAGATCCAACCAGTCCATTCTGAAGGAGATCAGCCCTGGGATTTCTTTGGAAGGACTGATGCTAAAGCTGAAACTCCAGTACTTTTGCCACTTCATGCGAAGAGTTGACTCATTGGAAAAGACTCTGATGCTGGGAGGGATTGGGGGCAGGAGGAGAAGGGGACGACAGAGGATGAGACGGCTGGATGGCATCACTGACTCAATGGACATAAGTTTGAGTGAACTCCAGGAGTTGGTGATGAACAGGGAGCCCTGGCATGCTGCGATTCATGGGGTTGCAAAGAGTCAGATACAACTGAGCAACTGAACTGAACTGAACAGAATTCACATCTATTGGAAATATTGAGAAGATGTAACTACCAGCTGACCCACAGGTTGGATGCCAGTGATCAGAGGCTCTTCATCCCTTCTCCTGTGCTTGAAATGTATGTTCAGCCCATGATACTCCTGGCTGGAGCTGTTTCAAGGATGTAACCTTGATAGAGTAATGTGTGTTGACACCTTCTGGTCTGAATACGTGACTGAAGCCAATTAAGGCCTCTATAAATCTTTAATATTCTGGTAGGAAAGTGTAGAGATCTCCTCGTTTTGTGGCTGCCCAAGATAAACATCATACGTGTAAGTTCCCTTGCTTGTTATGCCTACCACCTACCAGCCTAGAGTTATCTGCCTCTCTCCTTGCCCTCTATGTACGGAAGCCAGTTTGCAAACCAACAAGATCACCTTGTAAATTTATTTGCTTTTACCCATTAATATTTCCTTCAGGATGGGAAACACCCAGACACCACATAGGGCTACAGAGCCTGAGAAACTGAAGTTCTGACACCAACCCCCTCCACTTATCAGCTATGTGAACTTGGTACATTTCTCTAATTGAGATTTAGTTTCCTCATATGTGTTATAGTGATCAATAATTCACAGAATTATTGCAAAAACTAAGTGGAACAACTGGGGTAAAATGCCTGGCATCTTAAGCAAACAATGAACATTAGTTTCTTTCCTTTCTCTGTAGTACTTTTGGCCAAGTTTAGGGTAACTTCATTAAAAATGTTATTTTAAGTCACTAAGTTTTGGGAGGTCTTCCCTCATAGTTCAGTTGGTAGAGAATCCACCTGCAATGCAGGAGACCCCGGTTTGATTCCTTGGTCAGGAAGATCCCCTGGAGAAGGGATAGGCTACCCTCTCCAGTATTTTCAGGCTTCTTGTGGCTCAGCTGGTAAAGAATCTGCCTGCAATGCAGGAGACCTGGGTTCAATCCCTGGGTTGAGAAGATCCCCTGGAGAAGGGAAAGGCTACCTACTCCAGTATTCTGGCCTGGAGAATTCCATGGACTATATAGTCCATGGGGTCGTAAAGAGTCGGACACGACTGAGCTACTTTCATTTTCAAGTTTTGGAATGAATGGTTATGCATCAAAAGATAACCATCTTTTCTGTTTTTTATCCTCTCTGATATAGTCATTAAAAAAAAAAAAAAAACAAGCATTGTAAGTAATGATCAGTTTCCCACTTCCATCACTCTTCAAACTCCACATGAATAATTTCTTCCCCACACATCTGTAAGTAGAGCTTACCGAAGGCTGTAGGCCCAGTTTTGAGCCTAAATGATAGCATAAACCCTAGAATAGTTACACAAATGACCAGCATTAATTCAGACTTAACACTGGTCTTCGCTTCATTCAGGACATTTGCTTCTTCAAGCTCCTAATTTGTACCCTGAAACTGATCCTTGACTGAATCAGTTTAATTTCCTAAATACCTACCTATGCCAAGAACTGTGCCCAAGAGGTAGAGGCACAAAGGGGATTAGGACACAGCCTTGCTCTTGAGAAGGAGCAGTGTCAGCAGAGTAAAGTAAACAAGAAAGTATCACCTAGTAGAAGGCAGTATCTAACTGGAAGCTCAGTTCTTTACCAACACATATTTGCCTGGTTGCCTGAGACTGCCCAGCATCTCAGCAAACTAAACTCTACTTTTGGTGAATCTACAGTTTGACTTGTTCACGTTGCTGATCTGCCTGCTTGAGCCTCCTTGCTCTTGCATCTTTAGAGTTACAAACTGCCCTCTTGTCCCTGCTTATTAGAGGCCCATAGTCCTTTGGCTAAGGTAATTAGCACATCTACTCCCCTCTTCAAGGTGTTTTTGTTTATTTCAGACCTACCTCTGGATTCACATTCCTGTCAACCACCCCTGATCCCATCCCTGCCCCTGCTCTGTGGTATGACCCAACCCATATGTCTACCTGGGTATCTGATGACACTGTTCACTGACAACTGGGTCCTGTCCTATTAAGTCTCCTCTTAGTGCTACTTGTCAGCATGGGCTTTGGACTTTCCACCACTAACCTATTCAGTGATCTTGACTAGTTAGCCTCTTCCTACTATTTTCTGTACTCTATTCCATTGCTTTCCCTGCTTTAAACACCTTTGTGTGTATGGGTGCATGCTCAGATGCTTAGTTGTGTGATTCTTTGTGACCCCCTGGACTGTAGCCCACCAGGCTTCTCTGACCATGGCATTTTTCCAGCAAGAATACTGAAGTGGGTTGCCCTTTCTTCTTCCAGATGATCTTCCTGACCCAGGGATTGAACCTGTGTCTCCCAAATTGGCAGGTGTATTCTTTGCCACTGAACCACCGGGGAAACCGTTAAACACCCTCTGTATCTGCGTGCATGCGCAGTCGTGTCCAACTCTTTGTGACCCCATGGGCTGTAGTCTGCCAAGCTCCTCTGTCCATGGGATTCTCCAGGCAAGAATACTGGAATAATGTGCCTTACCTATCTCATAACTAATTTAATTATTGTAAATGTCCAAACTAGAAATTTTAAACCCAACATGAATCAGAAAAGAATAACTTAATCAGCCTATATTGGTCAAAATCACTCTTTAGGCTGTTATTCATAAGAGAACAAATTTTAATTAAGAAGAGAACATTTTAAAAGATTCTTAATAACAAGAAGTTTGATGCAGGAGAGTCATCAACATTTCAATGACACATTCCTTTGGAAATATTTTAAAGGATAACTAGTAGATGGGGAGAGTCTAGAACCGGGTTCCATGTTCCTGCTACCTTTCACTCTTGTGGTGAAACTCTGGAAAGAGTTGTTAATTCACTGCCTCAGAATCTCAGGCCTCATCCTTCCCCTCCTCTGGGCAGCCTGATTAAGGCAAAGGCAGGCGACAAAGCCCAGGCAACTAGCTGAGTGTCTCCTACTGGGGCAAGCAACCAACAAAAATAAAAAGATCCAATAGGAAAACTGGGACACTGAAACCCTCTGCAGAACTTGGACTGTTCAGCTGGGGATCACTGTGCCCTGGAAACTCTACCATCAATTATCCTCACCCTGCGTAACCTCGTTTTTCTCCTAGCAGCCTATGTAAATAAAGTAAAATCTTCCCTGAAGGCAAAACTAATGGCTACCCATTAACATGAAACTGTTTGTCCTACACAAATAGTGGACAGAGTATCTATAATTCCACAGGAAATGACCGATATTTTCTAAACAACTGAGGTGCTAGTAAGATCATTATGGGACTGCACTTAATAATTCTAAATGTTAAATGTAGCCCAGGCTCCCTTGAAACCAATTTGAATTGGCAAGGAAAATAATGTCAGGATTGGAAGTGATTGGTGCATATCATGCATAACTTCTGTGGATAGATGAATAAAATATCTGCCAGGACTTGGGCACTAGCTAGATATGAGGCATGAGAGGGGAAAAAAATACTGTAGTGCAAATAGGAACCAGTATTGCTGGGAAGATGGCAAATTTTGTTGCTGTTGTTCAGTTTCTCAGCTGGATCCGACTCTTTTCAACCCCATAGACCGCAGCACGCCAGGCTTTCCTTATCCTTCACAATCTCCCAGAGCTTGCTAAAACTCATGTTCATCGAGTCGGTGATGCCATCCAACCATCTCATCCTCTGTCGTCCTCTTCTCCTCCTGCCTTCAATCTTTCCCAGCATCAGGGTCTTTTCTAATGAGTCAGCTCTTCGCATCAGGTGGCCAAAGTATTGGCCACTTCAACATCAGTCCTTTCAAGGAGCAAGCGTCTTTTAATTCCATGGCTGCAGTCACCATCCACAGTGATTCTGGAGCCCAAGAAAATAAAGTCTGTCACTATTTCCATTGTTTCCCCATCTATTTGCCATGAAGTAATGGGACTGGATGCCATGATCTTAATTTTTTGAAAGTTGAGTTTTAAGCCAGGTTTTCACTCTCCTCTTTCACCTTCATCAAGAGTCTCTTTAGTTCTTCATTTTCTGCCACAAGGGTGGTGTCATCTGCATATCTGAAGTTATTGGTATTTCTCCTGGCAATCTGGATTCCAGCTTGTGCTTCATCCAGCCTGGTATTTTGCATGATGTACTCTGCATAAAATTTAAATAAGCAGGGTGACAATATATAACCTTGATGTACTCCTTTTCCAATTTTGAACCAGTCCATTGTTCCATCTCCGGATCTAACTGTTGCTTCTTGACCTGCATACTGGTTTCTCAGTAGGCAGGCAAGGTGGCCTGGTATTCCCCAACAGCTTGTTGTGATCCAAACAGTCAGACTTTAGCATAGTCAGTGAAGCAAAAGTAGATGTTTTTCTGGAACTCTTTTGCTTTTTCTATGATCCAAGGGATGTTGGCAATTTGATCTCTGGTTCCTCTGCCTTTTCTAAATCCAGCTTGAACATCTGGAAGCTCTCTACTCAAATACTATTGAAGCCTAGCTTGGAGGATTTTGAGCATTACTTTGCTAACATGTGAAATGAGTGCAATTATGCAGTACTTTGAACCAAATTTGGCTTGTAGTATAAGCCAGATCTTAGTTGCTCTTAAAAAAACTGATGAGAGCAGACGTTAATTCAAATCCATGGCCAGTGACTGTCCACAGCCTCCCCCACTATCTCCACTAGTTTCTCTGGCTCAGTTGCATACAACTGTCTCTTCCCTGCCCCTCCTGTGCCACAGAGTTGGATGTTTGTGCTTGCCTTCATCAGCTCCGCAAGAAATGCTTTAGATGTACTGATGATGTGGGTTTCACAGGAAGGCATGAAACTGGCCATCGCTGTGGCTCCCCATCCACCGACTTTCTCTTTCTCTGTTATCATGCATCCCTCCCTCCTGAAGCATCTGAGGAGCTGTATCATTACTATATGCTGGTCAGCTGTACACACTCCTAGATTTTAGGAGTTGGTAGATGTCTCCTATTTTACACCAAGTAATCAACAAGGAAACTTTACAAATATATATATTTGCTTCACTGAAATATATAGTGGTGTAATTTTTTTCTTCACCCTATTGAACTATATATATATATATATATATATATATATATATATATATATATAATATATGTGTATGTGTGTATTTCCTTCATCTTTGGACTGTGTTGAAATTCCATTTATATTCTAAATTTTCTCTTCTTTATTATTGCTGCTGCTGTTAGTACTAATACTAGTATTTCTCCTACTCAATTAACATTGTTAACAGCTTTATTGAGATATGGTGATAGTGTTAGTTGCTCAGTCGTGTCTGACTTTTTGCAACCCTATGGTCTATAGTGCACCAGACTCCT
This sequence comes from Bos taurus, assembly GCF_002263795.3. Lineage (NCBI taxonomy): Eukaryota > Metazoa > Chordata > Mammalia > Artiodactyla > Bovidae > Bos > Bos taurus. The sequence continues at coordinate 10,679,148 of NC_037355.1, read as the reverse complement.
CTGTCCATGAGATTCTCCAGGCAAGAATACTGGATTGCCATTTTCTTCTCCAGAGAATCTTCCCAACCTAGGGATTGAATCCAGGTCTCCTGCTTTTCAGGCAGATTCTTCACCATCTGAGTCACCAAGAAAGCTCTTATTGAGGTATAATTGATACATAAATAACTGTACATACTTAATCTGTACAGTTTGATGAATTTGGACATATGCAAACACCCATGATCCCATCACCACAATCAGGCAATAGATGTATCTCATCACCTCCCAAGGTTTCCTTGTGTTCTTTTGTATTTGTTTGCTTTGTGATGAGAACACTTAACATGAGATCTACCCTCCCAGCAACATTTTAAGTGTACACTTCAGTGTGTTGTGGGGCCTCCCTCGTGACTCCCTGTTAAAGAGTCTGCCTGCCAATGTAGGAGACTAGGATTTGATCTCTGGATTGGGAAGATCTCCTGGATAAGGAAATGGCAACCCACTCCAATATTCTTTCCTGGGAAATCTCATGGACAGAGGAACCTGGTGGGCTACACTCCATAGGGTTGCAAAAGAGTCAGACATGACTTAGTGACTAAACAACAACTGTATTTTAACTACAGGCATTGTATTGTAGAGCAAATCTCTAGAACAAATCATCTAGCACAACTAAAACTTTATACCTATTTGAATAATAACTTTGTATTTCCACTCAACCCCTGACAACACTGTTATATTCTCTGTTTTTAATAGTTTGACCATTTCACATACCTCAGGTCTGGGAAATCATCCAGTGTTTATCCTTCTGTGACTGATTTCACTTAGCATAAGGTCTTCCAGGATCAACCTTGTTGTCAAAAATGGCAGAATTATCAGGGGGATGCAAATCAGAACTACAATGAGATATCACCTCAGATCTGTTAGCATGGCTATGATTTTTTTAAAAGATAAGTATTGGAAAGGTTGTGGAGAAATTAAAACCATTGTACATTGTTGGTAAGAATGTAAATTGGTACAGCCACATAAAATTTCCTAAAAAAATTAGAAACAGACCTACCGTATTATCCAGCAATCCCATTTCAGGTTATATACTGAACAGAACTGAAATTAGAATCTTTAAGAACACCTAGGGCTGATCTCCTTTAGAATGGACTGGTTGGATATCCTTGCAGTCCAAGGGACTCTCAAGAGTCTTCTCCAACACCACAGTTCAAAAGCATCAATTCTTCAGTGCTCAGCTTTCTTCACAGTCCAACTCTCACATCCATACATGACCACAGGAAAAACCATGGCCGTGACTAGACAGACCTTTGTTGGCAAAGTAATGTCTCTGCTTTTGAATATGCTATCTAGGTTGGTCATAACTTTTCTTCCAAGTAGTAAGAGTCTTTTAATTTCATGGCTGCAGTCACCATCTGCAGTGATTTTGGAGCCCAAAAAAATAAAGTCTGACACTGTTTCCCCATCTATTTGCCATGAAGTGATGGGACCAGATGCCATGATCTTTGTTTTCTGAATGTTGAGTTTTAAGCCAACTTTTTCACTCTCCTCTTTCACCTTCATCAAGAGGCTTTTTAGTTCCTCTTCACTTTCTGCCATAAGGGTGGTGTCATCTGTATAGCTGAGGTTATTGATATTTCTCCCAGCAATCTGGATTCCAGCTTGTGCTTCTTCCAGCCCAGCGTTTCTCATGATGTACTCTGCATATAAGTTAAATAAGCAGGGTGACAATATACAGCCTTGATGTATTCCTTTTCCTATTTGGAACCAGTCTGTGGTTCCATGTCCAGTTCTAACTGTTGCTTCCTGACCTGCATAGAAATTTCTCAAGAGGCAGGTCAGGTGGTCTGGTATTCCCCTCTCTTTCAGGATTTTCCACAGTTTATTGTGATCCACACAGTCAAAGGCTTTGGCATAGTCAATAAAGCACAAATAGATGTTTTTCTGGAACTCTCTTGCTTTTTCCATGATCCAGCGGATGTTGGCAATTTGATCTCTGGTTCCTCTGCCTTTTCTAAAACCAGCTTGAACAACTGGAAGCTCACGGTTCATGTATTGCTGAAGCCTGGCTTGGAGAATTTTGAGTATTACTTTACTAGCATGTGAGATGAGTGCAATTGTGCGGTAGTTTGAACATTCTTTGGCATTGCCTTTGTTTGGGATTGGAATAAAAACTGACCTTTTCCAGTCCTGTGGCCACTGCTGAGTTTTCCAAATTTTCTGGCATATTGAATGCAGCACTTTCACAGCATCATCTTTCAGGATTTAAAATAGCTCAACTGGAATTCCATCACCTAATGATGCTAAAGCTGAAACTCCAGTACTTTGGCCACCTCATGCAAAGAGTTGACTCATTGGAAAAGACTCTGATGCTGGGAGGGATTGGGGGCAGGAGGAGAAGGAGATGACGGAGGATGAGATGGCTGGATGGTATCACTGACTCGATGGACATGAGTCTGAGTGAACTCTGGGGGTTGATGATGGACAGGGAGGCCTGGCGTGCTGCGATTCATGGGGTCACAAAGAGTCAGACATGACTGAGCGACTGAACTGAACTGAACAGTTATATATACTCTCATGTTTATTGCAGCTTTTTTCATAATTGCCATGATATTGAAACAACTTAAATGTTCCTGCACAGATAAGTGGACAAAGAAAATGTAATACATATGTATACAGTAAAATATTATTAAGCCTTAAAAGAGAAATGAATCCATTAACATTTGCATGAACATTTGGGTTTACAAAGTACTTTATAATTTCCAAACACCTTTTACAACCTTTGTCTTATTTGCTCCTCACAAAATTTTGTGAAGGAGTAAAGATTTAATTATTGGCTTCAAGTTATAAAGGAGGACTGAGGTTGTGTGACTTGCCCAAGTCAGGTGTGACTTGCCCAAAATCCTAGGGTTAGTTCATGTTCAAAGTGGACAGGATAGAATGGAGAACTTTTGATTCTTAAGCTTGGAATATTTCCTTTTGATAAAATCATGCTGCATCAATAAGAACATTCTGTAAATGGCTCAATGACTTTTTCAACAGATGTGAGTTTTAAGATCTGATATTTCCAGAGAAAATAAGGACAATGGGCTTTAGTTTATAAAGAGAAAATGTCAGCTGAAGGAAGAGAGCATAGGAAAGGGACAGAAGGTGAGCTGGTGGGAGAAACCAGAAGTAAGAAATTTCTCATTGTTTTTAAAAAACATTCAGTAGAGATCATCCAGAGACCATAACTTCATTGATTTAGGTACTCAGCTCAGGAAGGGCCATGTATATACATAGTAAAGAATATGTCAGAGCTCTCAGTCAGAGGCTCCTGTGTCTTTCTGTTCATGCTTCAGTACCTCATTCAAAGAATCTGTTTGAAATCAGTGCCCACTTTAGTTGTCTATGGACAAACAGAGGAGTCTCATAGCACCAACGTGCCAGTGACCTCCCTGTCCTTCTAGAAAAGAGAAAGTATTTTAAATCTGGGGATACCCTAATTGTCTCTTACAACATATTATACGAATTAGTTCTTAAAGAACTGACAAAATGTTGGCTAGATGATATGAAGAGAAACAGAAAAACCTTGCATCATTTTTTTTTTTGTAGTAGTTCTCCAATTTGGATAGAACACTGGGAATAGTGAAAGAGCAGTGGAATGTGCTGAAACTGGAAAGACAGAGAAAGTAGTTATGACAGGTTCTCAAGATAAATAGTTTTAATTGGCTGTTGGAAGTTGACAAGAAGACACATACTCTGCTGCATTAGGTATTTGTGTTGAAATATTACATACATTTATGAAAATCTTTTAGCCTCATAGCGCACTTTCAGTTGGAGTTACTATGAATCAGTAAGCTGTCCCATGGGGCCAAAATTCCTTAACACAAAATTGCTTTCTTTAGTGTGGCCCTTCAAATTTTACTGCATTGGTATTGGGTCTTTTTTGCTAAACAGGGAAGGTGGATCGTGACCAAAATAACTTTTATTCATAGAGCAGTGGTAGTAATCACAGCAGAAGTTATCTATTATGTTTACTCCAATGACAACTGTTTGTATTTATTATAAATACCCTCCCTTCAAATTGGCCTCATTGGAAAAAAATTATCTTGGAATTAAGTTATCTTCTCTTGCCAAGTCTAGAAGTTCTGTCCTTTCATCAAAAAAAAAAAAAAAGTTGTATTTTCCTGGACTGAAAAGCATTCTATTATCTGAAGGGGAAAGGATGTCCTGGAAAGGAGCAGAATGAGAACTCCATCTTGGGTTACTGAGAGAATGTCCATAATTGAGATTTGAGGCTTCACCCTGAAAAAATCACCATTGAAGAAACAGCATATTCCAGTGGTAAAAAGTACTAAACTAGAAACTAAGAACTGGTAAACATTTTTTTTTTTATTCTAGAGCTCAGAAATGGTCACAAATTCTTCGACATCTAATTTTCTCTCTTATTTCCTCCCTCCTACATTTAATGACAAAAATAACTGGTGATGGGTTACAGCCACGTTATGCTCTACAGGCACAGGAAGTGTTGATGTTAGAAGCTTCTTCAAGAGTAGAGCATTTTAGGAAAAAAAAAAGAAGATTCTTGTACCCTATTTCAGAAAGTTTCAATGGAATTAGCAAAACTATTTTCAACATTCCCAGTTTCTGAACTCCAAAATCTAGAGGGCTTTTTCTTTTTAATGTTTTTTAGGAGAGGGAGGGCAGATACCAAATGTTTTTGCTTTACCACAGTTAAAAATCAAACCATCTCGATTAATTTCCATTGACATTTAAACCCCATGTTCTCTAGAGCAAGTCTTGAGGGCTTTTATAATTTTCTCATCTCAAATGCAAGCTATATGAATTGAATTTAACATTTGAAAATATAAAAATGTTACTCATGAGTCTTTTAAAATATATATATGTGTATGTAGTGGCAACTAAAGTCTTTGAAAGTAATGTACTCTGTTCTCCCTGGAACATATATAACATATGTAATTTCATTTAAGTTAAACGCTTAAAGAAATTAACATACACTAAAAGGAAACCCTAAGGTCTAAATTAATATTCTTCACTTGTATCTAAATACTTACCAGGGAGCCATTGAACAAAAAAGGTGTATCTTTTCTTGGCTGCACGGCATGGAGAATCTCAGTTCCGGAGCCAGGGATTGAACCTGAGCTCCCATGAGTGGAAGCATGGAGTCTTAACCACTGGACCTCTAGGGAGGTTCCAGGAATGTCTTTTTAAATTGAAAGAATTTTTGAGAACCAAAGTCATTAATGGTTACTACTTTGTGTTTCTCACCATATGTTTGCATTTTTATGACATTATGATATTGTCTTTAACACTGAACACAAAGTCCACTCAGCCATTATTTAGATCCATAAGTGATTAAGCTAAGCTAGTCTTTTGACTTTTTATTCATTACCTGATGGTTTTATTGGTCAGATGTTTTGGCCTGATACAGCCATCTTCTCACCTCAAGCCTTACAATCCAGTCACTGGATTTGTGGCCAGACTTGTCAATGCCTTTTCCTTTTCCGCGTGGTAGGACCAAGAAACAATTTGAAAGTTCCCTTCTTGCTTTTTTCTTAAATGCTAGCTACAAAAATGTAGGAAGGACCTCCCACAAGGGAAAGAGCAGAGTAGATCCAACTAAGGAAACTATCACATTCTAACTAGGGTTAGTTATGTGTAACCATGTTTGTTATTTAATTGCTAAGTCGTGTCAGACTCTTTGTGTTTGTAGCCTGTCAGGCTCTTCTGTCCATGGCATTTCCCAGGCCAGAATACTTAAGTGGGTTGCCATTCCCTTCTCCACAGGATCTTCCTGACCCGGGGATCGAACTCATATCTCCTGCATTGGCATGTGGGTTCTTTAACATTGAGCTACTAGGGAAGCCTGTATAATTATATCCTCAAGATACAGTTAATTTCTTTGAGAACAGAAACTATGACTTATTTACTTCTGTTTAGCACCAAATGCATGTAATATTCAGAGCCTATTTACATAATTAAATAAATGAATGAATGAATAGATGACTGAATGAATCAGTCAGTCAGTTATTTTCCCTTGACAGTGAATTACCCTAAACCTTCAAAGGGGATAGGATAAGAAAGAATAGGAAAGCTGTTCTTGCTTAGTCTCTAAGTCATGTCCAACTCTTTGTAACCCCATGGACTGTAGCCCACCAGGCTCCTCTGTCTGTGGAATTTCCCAGGCAAGAATACTGGCGCGGGTTGCCATTTCTTCCTCCAGGAGATCTTCCTGACCCAAGGGTTGAACCATTGTCTCTTGCATCTCCTGCACCGGCAGGCGAATTCTTTACCACTGAGTCACCTGGGAAGCCCATGGAAAACTGGGAAGCAATCATATATTGGACTCCATATAGTCATTCACCTGTATTATTTCATAAGGTTCAAAGATGTTCCATGACATTGACCAAAGTCACACAACTAGTACATGGTGAGATTGGGATTTAAAACTAACTCTGGCATTAAAGCCTGTGATCTTTTTACTATCCAATCTTTTTACAGTTCTTATTATACATCCTGTTTTCCAATATGTGGGGATTAGGAGAGAGTAGGAAGTGAAAGTTTCTTTTTTCACAACCTAACAAGGTTCTTCACTCATCCTAAATTTGGGAGGTTGCATTTTGGAGGACGTGAAATTAAAGCATCTTTAACACTGATTTAGAACTGGACATGGAACAACAAATTGATTTGAAATTGATAAAAGAGTTTGTCAAGGCTGTATATTGTCACTCTGCTTATTTAACTTATGTGCAGAGTACATCAGGAGAAATGGTGGGCTGGATAAATTACAAGCTGGAATGATTGCCGGGAGAAATATCAACAACCCCAGATATGCAGATAATATCACTCTAATGACAGAAAATGAAGAGAAACTAAAGAGCCTCTTCTTGATGAGGGTGAAAGAGGAGAGTGAAAAGCTGGCTTAAAACTCAGCACTCAAGAAGTCTAAGATCATGGCATCCAGTTCCATTCCTTCATGGCAAATAGAAGGGGGAAAAGAAGCAGTGACAGGCTTTATTTTCTTGGGCTCCAAACTCAATGTGGATGGTGACTGCAGCCATGAAATTACAACATTCTTGCTCCTTGGAAGGAAAGGAAAGACACACCTAGACAGTGTATTGAAAAGCAGAGACATCACTTTGAAGACAAAGGTCTGTATAGACAGAGCTATGGTTTTTCCAGTAGTCATGTATGGATGTGAGAGTTGGACCATAAAGCTGAGCACCAAAGAATTGATGCTTTTGAATTGTGGTTGTAGAGAAGACTCTTGAGAGTCCCTTGGACAGCAAGGAGATCAAACTAGTCAATCCTAAAGGAAATCAACCCTGAATAGTCATTTAAAGGACTGATGCTGAAGTTGATGCTCCAATGCTTTGGCCACCTAATGTGAAGTGCCAACTCATTGGAAAAGACCTTAATGCTAGGAAGGATTGAGGGCAGGAGAAGAGGAAGGTAGAGGACGAGATGGTTGGACAGCATTGTCAACACAATGGATATGCACTTAAGTAAACTCCAGGAAATACTGAAGGACAAGGAAGCCTGGCGAGCTGCAGTCTATGGGGTCACAAAGAGTCAAACACGACTTAGTAATGGAAAAACAACACTGCTTTAGGGAAATCAGCAATCATGGAGAAAGAAAAGACTGGACCTGCTGTATGTTAAGGGACCAGGGGAGAAAAGTTTCAAAATTCTGTAAGTTTTCAATTGTTTACAGCCAACTGCCATCACCCGCATTGTGTGGTTCATCAGTGAAGCACCCTGGCCTCAATTCAGCAAATAAATCACCAAGGCCAATAGCTGTTTGACCCAAATCAATAAATAGCATATATTCACCTTGGATAAGGATCTGAGTCACTGCATGTGTTTCTTAAAATGTAACTTCAGTCCTCTTTAGCACCAATAACCCCATGTTCTGAGGGATGTTCCTGCACAACATATACTTTCTGCAGCATCTGCTTATCTCAGCTAGTATCCTGCAAAAAAAAAAAAAAAAAACTTAAGCAAGGGTCTTTTTTTTTTTTTTTTAATTATTGAAGTATGGCTGATTTACAATGCTGTGTTACTGTCTGCTGTACAGCCCAGTGATTTTTTTCATATTATTTTCCATTATAATTTATCACAAGATATTAAATATAGTTCTCTGTGCTACATAGTACATAACCTTGTTGTGTACCCATCCTATATGTACTAGTTCACATCTGGTAACCCCAGACTCCCAGTCTTCCCCTCCCCATCTCCTCCCCCTCCTGGTAACCACAAATATGATCTTTATGTATGTGAGTCTGTTTCCATTTTGTAGATAAGTGCATTTGTATCATATATTAGATTCTACATATAAATGACATGATATGCTATTTGTGTTTCTCTTTCTGACATATCACTTTGTATGATCATTTCAGTTGCATCCATGTTGCTGTGAATGGCTTTCTTTCTTTTTATCGCTGAGTTGTATTCCATTGTATCTGTGTATCAAATCTTTATTCATTCATCTCTCAATTAACATTTAGATTGTTTCCATGTATTGACTGTTGTGAAAAGTGCTGCTATGAACTTAGATATGCATGTATCTTTTTGAATGATAGTTTTACCTGTATATATCTCCAGAAGTGGGATTGCTGGATCATATATCAACTTTGTTTTTAGTTCTTTTGAGGTACTTCTGTACTGTTTTCCATAGTAGCTGCACAAATTTATATTTCCATGAATGATGTAGGAGGTTCACTTTTCTCCACATACTCTCCAGCATTTATTATCTGTAGACTTTTTAATCATGGCCATTTTGACTGGTGTCAGGTGGTACTTCATTGTAGTGTTGAGTGAGCAAGGGTATTAACGTGGGTCCTGTGCACTTTTATTGGTCTGAACTTGGATTTCAGAGAATCCAAGATAACCTAAAATTGTAGAGAACAATTGTTCTGTGTGTTCCTTTTTTTTTTGCAAGAATTTTTATAGCTATTATTAGATTCTAAAAGTGGTTAAAGAAAACCAAAAAGGTTAAAGATTTGGGAGAAAGAAAATACAGCTTATAGTTTTAAATTTCTACTTTGTGTTATTTTCCTGCTGATAATCTGTATTCTCATTTATATTTTATGATCGGATAAAACCATGAAAATATTCCTCATAGTTTAAAATTTCTACTTTATCTTATTTCTCTGATGATAATTTGTATTCTCATTTATATTTTATCATTTTTGCTGTAAACTCCAAACATGAGAATTTAAACACATAAATCAGTATGTGTTTAAGTCAAAGCACTAATAACACGGCCAGTTGTTGAAAGGGAGCCTGCCAGTGCGTGCTGGCAAGAGGAATCAACTCAGAGCTCAGACTTTCTCCCCAGGGAAAGGCCTCACACAGAGAACAAGAAGAAATGCCAACAGCTTCTTAATGGAAGTTCAAGTTTATGCAAGGCATGCTACCAGGCACTGCCTTAAAGACACCAAGGTCATTGCTGTTGAGGAAGCAGTTGCCATCTTAGTATAAACATGAGAAGAACAATGATACGCAGTAGCTATACTAAATGGAGGTGTATAGCACCTCAGTAACAGAGCTGCAAGATGGAGGCCCCTTGTTGTCATAAGGCAGCTGGGGGAGAGAGAAAGGTCATTTCACTTTCACACACTGCCACTTTACTACAGTGCATCCTGTTCAAGCACTCACACTCAGTAACGTCCCTGGGAATCATCAATACCTCTTTTTCCTGTGTTCATTTGAGCCAGTATGTTTTGTGATTCGTATGTACCAATTGACATGATAAATTCTAACTACACCCAAGGAACCGATATGGCATATTACATCAAGAGCATAGCATGAAAGAGTCCCTGGTGAGATTCTGTTAAGTCACGGTGTAATAGTTTCAGCAGAGGCATTTACTTGTTTTGTGTCAAACAGCTGTATGTTAAAGACTCTCTAAACAGATAGCGACATGATAAGAATATATTAGCAGCTGCTTGCCATGTCAGTCATCCAAAGCTAATGTTATAAGACGTTGCATAGAAAAACCAGAAGGAAAATAGATTAGGTTTGTTAAAATTCAACTACACCTAGTTTGCGGAGTATAATAACCTTGTCAAAACCCTTGGTATTTTGAATTGAAATTATCCCACTGTACAACCTTCCCAGATTCTAACACTAAATAAGCAAGAATAAAGATTAGTTATCTGTGCGAGTTTGTTCACAGAGCTATTACTACTATCAGTAGTACAAGATGAGGTAAGGGTCAAGAAGGATCACTTAGTTTTACCCAAGTCCATGACTAAAGATAAAATGCCCAAACCCTGGACAGCGTTTTTGCTGGTGAGCACCAGGGGACCAGATAGGAAAGGGCCAGTCTTTCGCTACCGATAAGCTAGATTGGGAGTGGGGTGAGGCCCACGTTTTACAGAATTCACAACTGGTCACATTTAAAAATAGGATTACAGCTTAATTCTTTTCACTATGCCTTGCTGCCGTCTCCATTGACAGAGATGAACAGTTGTCCACACGGTGCTACTGACAGAACAGTAGCACCATTTAGAGAATTTAGGCCTCTTTTGTACTCCTCAGAGAATGTCACAGGATGCCAGGAGCTTGGGACTAGATTGTGCTGTTAGAACATATGTAAATATCTTTTTTTTAATAAGAATAGTTTTTCTCAGGAAAAAAAAAGTAAGCCAAGAATAAAGTCTCAGACACATACATATATATGTACATACACACAAATACAAATTTTTTTTTCTATGCATATATATGTCTATTTTCCACAAACAGGGTCATATTGCATATACTATTTTATTATTAATTGTTTTTTTCCCTTAGTGATATGTCAGAGAAATCAGCTAATTTAAGAGAGAGAATTTTCTTAATATGCTTAATAGTATATAGTACAAAATGATTGGAAACAATCTTTAATGCAAGTTCCTCTTGATCTTTGGAAACCTAGAATCTGTAGACTGAGACTATAGATCTGAGACTTTGGATCAGGCAACATCCCTATCTTAACTCTCTCCTATGCCATGTCCAAACACCTTCCTCTAATGCTGGGAAGCCATGATTCTCCTTCACTGCCAAATAATGTGAGTTTCATCTTTTAATCTAGGTTTCTGCTGTCTAAGGGCTTCTCTGGTGACTTAGATGGTAAAGAATCTGCCTGCAATGCAGGAAACCTGGGTTTGATCCCTGGGTTGGGAAGATCCCCTGGAAAAAAGAATGGCTACCCACTCCAGTATTCTTGCCTGAAGAATTCCATGGACAGAGGAGCCTGGTGGGCTACAGTCCAGGGGGTCACAAATAGTCAGACATGACTGACAACTGACATACACACTCTGCTATCTATGTACAATAATTTTATATCTTTTAAAAACCAATACATTGATGGGACCTGAGGGCTCATCTCAAGCAGCATCTTCAGAGTCTAGGCCATCATTATTTAACGAATCATTCTTTAGAAAACCTACTAGAAGAGAAAGGAGTAGAGAAATAGTGAGTATATGCATCACAGGAAGAACATGCAGATATTGGATTACGAACTTGAGCTATATGGATGTGTGTTTGCTTGGGTCACAAAGTAAAATGAACACAAATTTTAAAACTTGAAAACAGTAATGAATCTAGCTAGAGAAGCCTTTAGAACAGCAGAATTCCAGAGTTCCCCTAGAATCTCTCTGTACCTTAAAAAAAAATGTAATGCATAAATTCATTAAGTCTGGAATTCCTCTGACAGCTTCAGGGCTCACAGTAGCTGGCCTCCATATTTGTTAAAAGAAGCAAACTTTTGACATTTTGTTACTCCTGCTTCTGAGCCTTACAGGAAAAAATAAAATGTGTGCAGCCTGACTTATTTTAATCATAAAACTAGGCATGTTTCTAGAATAATGAATCTTCTGATTAAAGACTGCCAAGTTCAAAGACTCGTTTTGGCTGCAGGAAAGAAATTAAATGATTCAGAATTAAAGATGAAGGAACTAAAGCAGGTGAAATGTTGAAATGGCTTAAACTACTGCTCTGGTGCTACTCTCTCACCTGCGGTGGAATTTCAACAGGAGTAGATTATCAGAGGAGACAATTTGTATTGAAACTATTAGCCCTTGTGTATGTCTGTAAATTTTAAAACATGGTAAAAAGTTTCCATTTTGACTTTTAACAGTCAATGACTATGCAGCTAAACACAGTGATATCCATAGCCGACTGTAAGATGTCATAATACTCCCATTAACTCATTAACATAAGCCACAACTCAAAAATGTGGTCATCAATTGGGGTTGAATTGATCAGCTGAAGAGTTCACTTTGGGAATTAATTTGAGAGTTCTAAGTCTCTGTCCTTTAAAGTGGTCTATTTCTTGTGAAAAGCATGAATAATTTTATGTATCTGTTTAACTCAAGATCTACAACTTTTGCAAACCTTCCCTGATTCTCTTGTCTTTCCCTTTTAACAGTAATAACACATATTCTGAACCATAAGGTGGCATGCAAATATGTATTACACTAGACTGTTCACTATATAATATTTGATTTTTTAAACCTAGCTTCTCACGGGTAAGGAGTAGTTTCATATCATAATTCTCAGATTTTATAGGACATTACTGAGCACAAACCAGTCCCTCAACAAATATTGATTACACAGTAAAGCAGAAAACAAGAAGGAAATCAGCATTTATTGAATAATGATGTACCAAACCCTTGATGTGCATTATGTCATTATGAGCCCCAGGTTATCCTGAATAGCATGGACAGTTATCCATATTCTACAAATGAAGAAACTGAGCTCAGTAATGTTTAACAATTCACAATTCCCCCTAGGTCTCCAGAACCTGGAGATCTTCTTGCTATAGCAAGGATGGCAAATATGCGCCACATCCCTGGCAAGCAATCTTTCCTGCTGAGCCAATATATAACCTCAGAATCTGACTCAATACAGTGTTCTGGGCAGCTTCTGTCAGTTGATCATAGTTTATTCAGGAGTTGAAAACAAATTGCAAATTTGAAATCAGACATATAGTCTCCAGGAAACTTTCCAACTCTGATACCCTATACCTCCTACCTACATCCTTTAAAGAGTTTTATTATAATAATACATTTTTACAATAAAAACTTTAAATGAATAAAATAGTTTTTATTATAAAATTCATTGTAATAAATTATAAAAGGCAAAATCTTAGGTGAGTGAAACATAAAACTGTCACCTTGTCAAGAGTTCAACTGCCATTCTGGACTGCCTGTGCACCTTCTCTCCGACTTACATTTCCCCAACCTTCTCTGCTTCCCTGTCTCTTTTCTGGCGTTAACTTCCATCTGCTCTGACATGGTAATTCTATCCACATATGGCTTTTGAACACATGAAAAGGTAGCTAGTTCGAACTGAAATATGCCATCAGAATAAAATACTCTAGATTTTGAAGACTGGTATGAAAATGAGATCATTAAGTATCTCATTAATAATTTTATGTTGATGACATGTTGACATTATAATAATATTAGAATATAATTGAGTTAGAGAACATATAGTGTTAAATTAATTTCATCTATTTCCTTTTACTTTCTTATAGTATGGTAACTAGAAAATGCAAAGAAACATGTGGCTCATTATTTATGGCTTGCATTATGTTTTTGTTGGATAGCACTGCCATAAAGGCTTTCATCTTCCATCTTTGATTCTTCTGTTTTCCTTGCTTCTATGTGGCTTCCTGTTCCATTTCAAGGATAGATGGTCCTTCATCTTCCTTAGCTGTTGGCTCTTGGCTGCAGCCTTGTGTCTGGCTTTCATGTGATGAGTTCTTCCATCTTTCCTCAGTCCACAATAGCCTCCCTAAGCTACAGCTCTCTGCTGCCCACTGCTGTTGCCAGGAAATGTCTGAACTCTGAGCTGGATTTCAGTTCTTCTAGCCAGACCCCATCAATTCCAGCACTCTTAGTTTCCTGTGAGTTCTTTCAGATACATGGCAAGAGATCAGATTTTAAATGGGGAAGTGAGAATATAGTCAAGCTCTTCCCCCTTTGACTTGGAGTACACCTTCTTTTGCAGGGCATTCAGCCATCATACAGTAGTCCGCCAGTGGCTGATTGACTAAGCAAGTGAAGTAGGTGATCCACGCTGATAATAACTTAGTAATGGTCTGTGGAGTAGCATGGGCAGTGGTAAAAGAAGTAGAATAGCTGAGACCACAACTGAAACTGTCCAGAGCAAGTCAGATGGCTGTTAGGGTCTAAACGTGAGATTAAGAACAGGAACTGCTTCTTTGTAAGGCAGAGGGGAATGATGGGAAGATTCAAAGCTGAGAAATTCACGTGTAAAGATAAAGAGAAAATATCCTAAATCAAAGATCCAACCACCAGGGGGCCATAGAAAAAATGTTAAAAGATCTGAATTTATGTTTCAGCCCTGTCTCCCAGTTACACTTCCAGTTGTTTATCATTTAATTTTTGCATCTAAAAACTATAGAGAATAATGCTTTTCTTACCTGAGCATTGTGTCAGTTATATAAAACATTCAGTGAAGAGGGAAAGTTGCAGGAGGAGAGGGTAATAGAAGGGGTGGAAGTCTCTCCCCGAAATCCCAGATTGGGGGGAAATGTGTAGCTATAGGTAATATGATCTTGACCAGAAAAGCACGTGAAAACACCTATGTATATTGTAAAATATAAATCACAGTCTACTTTTTTCAAAACAGTGTATAATTACAATGTGTAAAATCATGAATGAACATTTTTGAGAAGGAAAGAGAAAGTGACTCTGAAAACATTGCCTTTGGAAGGCACACTCATGACCACGCCAACTTCTCCAGAAGTTTAGTCCCACAAATGAAAATGTGGATATAAAAATTCTCCAAAACCTTTGCCAGGGTGACACTAGCCTTCTTGTTTTTCCTCAGCCATATGATACTGGTTCCTGCTTCAGAACTTCCACACTTCCTTTTTGCCCTGCCTGAAACACTTTTCCTTTGGCTCACTGCCTCATTTCTCTTCTACTCACCAGCACCAGCCCTTCTATGCCCACCAAGAGACCTTCTGAGGTTAAATAAAATGTGTAGTCTCAGAAAATTACCTTGTGCCACATGTGTCACTGGTGTCCTGAGACAGGGTCTCGACAAGAATGAAATTGAGCCTTCTAAACCATGGCCTCAGGTGTTCCTCTTCAGCAGTGGGTGACCTTGCAGTAACCCAGGTGTGACCATCCACACCAGGGCAAGGAGTAAAGACCCTCATCAGGAGCTGCCCAGACTTAAAAAGCCTCCTGCCCCACAAGAGTCAATACATTTTGCAATCCATTCATGGACATATCTTCCAGAGTCCCCAAAACCAACACGCCAGTTATAAGACTCATGGACTCAGAAGCCCAGAAAGCTCAGGCTTCCATCAGATACTTAGAGATTATTTGCTGTACCTCCTATTTCAGATGCAATTTACCAGTATGCCATCATTTTTATCATAAGCAAGTTTGCTTAATGACATGGTTGGCACTTTTACTCAAATCAGATCACTAGAGAAATAGATCTAAGCAGTTGGACTGAAGCTCAGGTTCTGATGAAGCAGATTTGGTTAACCCACACCATCTAAAATAGCCATGGATTCTGTCCCTTCAGACTTTCAACCCTCTTGCCCTGCTTTATTTCTATTTGTAGCATATATCATTATCTATTTATCTATGCGCTTCTTTGTTGCCTGGTGTCCCCCATATTAGCTCCATTAGAATGAAGAAGTTGTCTGATATGTTCCCTGTTGTACCTAGAATCTAGAAGAATGTGTAGCATAGAGTAGGCACTCAATAAATATTTGTTAAATGAATAATGTCGGTATCCAGGATTTAGTGCAAAGAATTCATGCTACGGACAGGGAGGCCTGGCATGCTGCAGTCCATGGGGTCACAAAGAGTTGGACACAACTGAGCGACTGAACTCAACTCAAATAGCAATTATGAGCAGATGTGTGTGGGCAAGCAATCTGTTAGCATGCCAAGTGACCTGCCCCTCCCCCCGCCCCGGAAACCTGGTCCCAAGGACACACAGGTTCCAGAGAAATAATTACATTCTCAAGAAAACTAGGGTATTGGTCAGGACTTTCGTTACAAAGCAGCACATAGTGACCTAGGCTGTAGAACCTAAAACACTGGAAAACAACAAACAAAAATCCACCAAATGCAGGAATCTGGCTACTGGAATATTTGAATTCCGACATCAAAATGGATTCACCACCAAGATGGCTTGGCTGGCAGTTTCACTTCTATAAGATGCTTCAGCACGATGGATCAAATTACCACATTTTCCACCATCATTTCCCAAAGTGTTCTGTGAGATGTTAATATATACGATTTAGAAAAGGGTTCATGCTTGGGAAATCCAGTTAAATATCTTTATTAAAAGACCTCTCTGAGAGTTTACTTTGTAAATTTCAAAGACAGACCACAAAACACAAACTTTCCCAAACTTTGCAAACTGTAGAAACCCTTCTTTCTCAGTGCATCTCACTGTATTTTGCAACAGTTTTCATAATGTGTTTTACACTGTTTGGCAGACAATCATAAATACGTATGTTATGACCAAAATTCCCCAAATGAGGAAACAGAAACTAAGAACCGAAAGTAAAATTAATACAAGCGTCCCTTGGAAATAATGCATCCCTCATGAGTTATTTCTCAGTGCAGGCAAAAGAAATGTTTACACTGTAGTCTATTAAATGGGCTTCCCTAGTGGCTCAGATGGTAAAGCGTCCTGCAATGCAGGAGACCCAGGTTCGATCCCTGGGCTGGGAAGATCCCCTGGAGAAGGAAATGGCAGCCCACTCCAGTATTCTTGCCTGGAAAACCTCATGGACCGCGGAGCCTGGTAGGCTACCGTCCATGGAAATGTACAATGCTAAAAATGCTAATCATTTGAGCCTTCAGTAAGCTGTAGTAACATCAATGATCACTGACCACAGATCATCATAGCAAATATAATGATAATGAAAAAGTTTGATGTATTGTGAGAATTACAAAAATGTGGCACAGAGACATGTAGTGAGCAAATGCTGTTGGGAAAATGGCGCCAATAGACTTGCTCAGCTCAGGCTTGACAAACTGTCAGATTTCAAAGTCAACAAACTTTAAATCTGTAAAAGGAAATATCTGCAAAGCACCATAAAGCTAAATGCAGTAAAAGGAGGTAATCCTGTATTCAGTATGTTTTTGAATATATAACTTAACTACTAAAATTTGATTTTTAATTTAAAAGGTTATTTTTTTCAGAAGAAAAGTGAAAGTTAATCACTCAGTCGTGTTCTACTCTTTGTGACCCCATGGACTGTAGTCCACCAGCCTCGTCTGTCCATGGAATTCTCCAGGCAAGGGTACGAGAGTGGGTAGCCATTCCATTCTTCAGGAGATCTTCTCAGCCCAAGGATCAAACCCAGATCTCCCACATTGCAGGCAAATTCTTTACCATCTGAGCCAGCAGTGAAGCCCTTTTTTTTTTTTTTCCAATAGATATATATGTATAGTTAGTCACTTAAAAAAAAAAATCTGTCTGTGAATAATAGTTCCCTTATCCCAGTTCTGTTCCAGTCTCCACAAGAATGAACCCTTTATGTCTTCCAGTTTTAACAACCGTGAATATTCACTGACTACAGTGCTTAAACAACTTGAATAGAATTTAGCAGCTGGCTTAATACCTACGCTTGATAATAGGCAATCTAAGAAGATAGCAGTTTTATGTTTAATCAGGTACTAAATGGAACATACTTTTCCTCACATGTACCAAAAGTGAGAAGAAAAACAAATTTGAAAATAAACCTGCCCACCCACTTTATAACCTAGACTTTCATTAGTTCTGTGAAGAGTCTAGATATCTGAAGCCCAATCCTTCCTCTGTGTCCATGGTCTGCGAGGTGGCTGCCTCTCCTCACACTCTTTTCTAGCTCCAGCCAAATTTGCTTTGACTGTTGATATATAGGAAATTCGCAAAATCCTTCTAAGGCAGAATAATGTGCTACTGCACAGAAGGGGAGCAGCATGCAATGAAGTCTAAATCAAATAGTGCTGTTTTATCACTGTGGCCCCTGGCTGCCTCTATCAACAGCCAAATTAAGCCAAAAACCATTTATTTAAATAGAGAGAAAGAACCACTAATCACTTTTCATTTAAGTTAAGCTAATAGCAAGTCAAGAATCTCACACTTGGACTAAACTTGTAAACAAGGATTGTATCCAGCATTAATATTCATTTCTGAAATACTGACTTCTTTACAGTCCCTGTAGTTCTTCACACTTCATGACAAACATTTATTATACATAAAAGAATTTTAAATGTCTACTTCTGACAGAATAATCATCTATTTTTTACAATGTGTGAACAAGGAAACATCTTAATTCCAATTTTCATTTCAATATATTTCACTGTGTGGGTCCTGGCTGCAGAGCCTCGAAATATTTGCACAAACTCTTCCCCATCTCTTATCCCAAGGGGGTGAGGTATGTGGGGGTGATGACTTTAAAACTGTAGCTTTTTGGCAGCCAGCTTACTTTTTAAGCACAGTACAAATCATAAAACATTAAAAATGTTATCTGTTTCGAGGTTAAAAACATTTTTTTTGTTGATTGGTTTATAGAAAAAGCAGAGAACAAAGTTGAAGTCATTCTGGAAACAGTTTGCTTCTGTGTTCATATGCTGATCTCATTCCCCAATTTGCCAAGGGAAAGCCTTCCATATCCAGAAGCAGCATTTTCAGTGTGTGTGAGAAACCAGCTGTACATATTTGGTCATAGCAGGAAAACACAAAATGCCCAGGGAGTCTCTTGCCAATCAGTCAATGAGCATCGGAAGGCAGCACTGCGTTCCTCCTAGGGAAGCCTCCATCATTCATTCAGCTGTTGCCTGCTTACCTCCTCATGGATTGTTTTCTCCCACTTCCAATTTGGTAATTTGTCACAACCAAAATATCAGGTCATTACATTAAAAACCTACCAATGTTGAACAGTTTATAGTGTCATAGCAGACGTGAAGTGCTGAGAAACACTTTCTGAAAGAATTTCCAGAAATCCTTCAAGCAGCTCTAATGAACTGTCAGTTCAGTTCAGTTCAGTCACTCAGTTGTGTCTGACTCTTTGTGACCCCATGAACAGCAGCACACCAGGCCTCCCTGTCCATCACCAACTCCCAGAGTTTACCCAAACTCATGTCCATTGAGTCAGAGATGCTATCCAACCATCTCATCCTCTGTCATCCCCTTCTCCTCCTGACCTCAATCTTTCCCAGCATCAGGGTCTTTTCAAGTGAGTCAGCTCTTCACATCAGGTGGCCAAAGTATTGGAGTTTCAGCTTTAACATCAGTCCTTCCAGTGAACACCCAGGACTGATCTCCTTTAGGATTGACAGGTTGTATCTCCTTGCAGTCCAAGGGACTCTCAAGAGTCTTCTCCAACACCACAGTTCAAAAGCATCAATTCTTCTGCACTCAGCTTTCTTTAATGAACTGTAGGCTTACATAAACCTAGACCAGAAGTGTCTGTTGCCTGTTTACTGTGTCTTACTATATATGACCTTAACCTTTATTTAAGGTGTTATTCTGTTCTCCCCAAAATGTAAAGCACATGTTAACATCTATCCTTATATTTTTTCAGTATTTCTCATGTCAAAGCAGAAAATAAAGTCTCACATGAAACACATAATTTTTTATAGCTAGAATAATCATCAAAGTGTTTTCCTGAATCTTCTGGTGCCATTTAAACCTCCATTGTAATGTTTTGTCCAGAAATGACTCATGAAACAAAAAGAGAGGAAATTACATTTAAAGTCAGCAGCTCTATAAGATACTTCTGTGGAAGAGAGATTTCAAACTGATGCTTTTGGAAATACCAACTAAATAAATCAGTGCAAGGGGAACTAGAGAGAAGTTTAATTTGGATGCATCTATGGTGAAATAGTCACTTGAATGGATAATAATGCTTTCCTAGTTTGTGCTTATCCAACCTCTTAGAGGGTTTGATATTAGACCAGGCAATTCAGATCCACACTGTGTACTCTCCTGAACTCACTTCACTCAGCTCTCAAGCTGTAATATCCAAAATGAATCCTCTGGCACTTTTTGTACAAGTACAGATTATTTGTTTTGACCACAATTCCTTTGGAGGAATCACATTCCCTTAGCTTAAATTACCTGCCTAAAAATAATTGAGCTTGGCACATTTATTCCTGAGTGAGTGGAGAAAAAATTGTCAAATGTTTCAGAGATATGGTCTTGGTTTTCAAAAAGCCCGTATTGAGTGTCTTTTTTAATTTACCATTGCATGACTCTGAAAATATTTTCCTGAATCAACTGCACTATGAAACTGATTTTCTAAATACCAGATTCTTCATTACTTCCTTTAAATAAGTAAATGTAAAGCATTTCAATGTATTGGCTTTATAAATATTAATATTACTGTCACAGTCATGATCCCACCTTACTGTGTCATCCTAGAGAAACCAATTTTTCTATCAACCTGAGCAAGAATATGAAGTACGTCTACTGATGTATTGAGAATAAGTATGTTAGTTAATCTTTATTGAATATTTCCTAGGTGTCAGATATGGGTAATACTGTCATCTCCATCTACAGGTGAGCAAACCAAGGAGCAGAAAGGTTAAATGACTTGCTTGCAACTACGTGACCAGTGGAGGCACAGCTGGGACTGGGCTTGGCTGTCTGGCATCAGACTCCATGCTGGGGACCATGGTGCTATTGTGTAACGAGGTAAGGAAGTGATTCTGCAGATGTCAGCAACACAGTTCACCTCAGGTGTCAGGTGTCAACTTAACCTTCAGTGGAAGTCTTAGAAGCACATCCGGCTCGGTATCTCCTTTCACCTACAGGAAAATTAAAAGGTAAATGGAGTAGGAATTTGGAAGACAAGTAATTGCACTTTCCCAGATTTCACAAACAACGTGTAAACAGTCTAACAACCTGCTGTATAACACTTTATAAACTGTAAATCTCTAGAAACCAATACTTCTGGTCCAACCAGTATAACATGAGGTCTAGGAACTGGCACTAATGTACATGTAAGTTAGTCAAGCTGTAGTCTGCCAGGGCTGGTGGGGGTTTTCAGAGAGTTGTTATCTACGTTTCACTGGGTATTCTTTAACAGTGCTGATGTATTTCTTTATTCATCTCACAAAGGACAGTAGATGCCATAACAAAGTAGTCTTCTGAGGCAATATTATTTCTTTGTAGACATAAAGGCAATTATTAAATATAAAATGTTGATGATTTTTTTAAAAATAGTGTATCTATTGGGTGTTTGTGAAGGTACCCAAGTCACAGTGAAAGCACAGGGAATTACAAGTATACAATGACAAAGTACAGATCTGGGTGATGGAATATGAAAATAAACTTAATTTCCAAAGTAGAGTTAACACTGAATTTTCACATTTTTAAAAAATACCAAGTGTGGTTACTCTGCTTCTCTAAGAAAATCCTCATTGCTCCTTTAAAGAACAAAGATTTAGCATTGAGCTAGCTGTTTTTATTAATATTAAAATCACCCAGCAAGTGTTGATCTTAACCAGAGGCTACACATCAACATACCATCTTCCAAAGGATCCATCATTGGCAAGTACCATGCGGATTCCGAAAAAATTATAAAAGTCTCAGTTTGATGAGCCTCTGGAGATGACTGATAAAAGAAGCTGTTCTAACAGCTTGAATTCCCTAGATGACTTGGGAAATGTCACAGAACATAACAGGGAAATTTGGAATGAAGTAACAAATTGATGATCCCTGTCAGATTAGAGCACAGATTTTTATCAGTTTCAAAGGATTTAGTGAGTACTTGCTGAGCTCTAATCATTCTAAATAATAGATCTAATTGGTTCATATCTTATTAGGCACAATTAAAGCTCTTGGAAAAGTTCAAAGTATTTTCTACATGAACAACCTTATTTTAGAGTTTTTAATTCATAAGAAAAAGTTGAAGAGGCCTTTCTTAGGAAAACATTCTGTTATTTAAAAGACCCAATGTTAACATGGAATAACCAACATGAACAACAGAACTTTCAGGGTCAAGGCTTTGAACTCAGACTTGGTTAAATTTTTGACTTCTCTGATTAGTGACTGAGCTTAGTGCATTACTCATTTTCTCTAAGTTTAATATTTCATCTGTTCAATGATCTTAATATTGCATATTTCACAAGATTGTCCTAAGCCTGAAATGAGATGTTTGAGAAGTGTTTAGCAAAGTGTGTGATATATGGTAAAGATCTCAATATGCTGGACTTTATTTATTCAATATATAGGTATCCTTCACTGTCTCTCCCTTCTAGTAGAATAAAGGAGGCTTGGTGAGTAAGGGACGTTTTTTTTGTTCGCTGCTGTGCCTAAAGCAGTGTCTCATTAATATTATGAGGACTCAATAAATACTGTTGATTGGAGGACTAATACTTTATTACTTCATATGGAAGATCTTGTTACTCTAAAATTCATGCTTTTCATATCCTTTTATTATAAAATATGAGAGGGGCCATCACTACTGATCCTGTGGACATTAGAAGGGTAACCAAGAAATATTATGGACAATTCCATGCCCACAATTTTGATAACTTAGATGAAATGGATCAATTCCTTGAGAGAGACAATCTACCAGAGCTCACTCAGGGATAAATAAATAATGTGAATTGACCTGTGACTATTAAATAAATTGAGTCAATAATTGACAATTTCCAAAACAGAAAGAACTAGGCCCAGATAATTTCCTTGGTAAATGCTACCAGATATTTTAGGAAGAAACAGAAACTATTCTTGAAAATCTCTCCCAGAAAACAGAAGCAGAAGGAACACTTCCTTATTCATCCTATGAGGCCAGAATTACCCTAATACCAAAACCAGATAAAGACATTACATGAAAGGAAAGGTACAGACCAACGTATGTCATGAACATGTCATGTTCGGATTTTATGAACATTTCTATATCATGAACAGACTTCATTGAACTCCTCCATAAGATAATAGCACATTGAATCCAACAGTGCTCAAAAGAATTACACACTGTGACCAAATGGTATCAGTTAACCCATAATATCAACAAGATAAAGAAGAGAATTTCTATTAGTAGAAGCAAAACAAGCATTTGAAAAAATCCAATATCAATGTATATTAAAGACTCATAAAACTAGAAATCAAGGTGGGCTTCTTCAAATTGATAAAGCATAGAAACACCTTTGTTCATCAGTTTGTCCATTCATGAAGCCACAGTTTCCAACCCATATGAGTTGATACAAATTGGTTGAATTCTAACCTTAGTTTTCTTTATTAAATGATGGTAGAAGCAGGGCAAAGACTAATAGAGTTTTGCCAAGAAAATGCACTGGTCATAGCAAACACCCTCTTCCAACAACACAAGAGAAGACTCTACACTTGGACATCACCAGATGGTCAACAACAAAATCAGATTGATTATATTCTTTGCAGCCAAAGATGGAGAAGCTCTATACAGTCAACAAAAATAAGACCAGGAGCTGACTGTGGCTCAGATCATGAGCTCCTTATTGCCAAATTCAGACTTAAATTGAAGAAAGTAGGGAAAACCACTAGACCATTCAGGTATGACCTAAATCAAATCCCTTATGATTATACAGTGGAAGTAAGAAATAGATTTAAGGGCCTAGATCTGATAGAGTGTCTGATGAACTATAGAATGAAGTTCGTAACATGGTACAGGAGACAGGGATCAAGACCATCCCCGTGGAAAAGAAATGCAAAAAAGCAAAATGGCTGTCTGGGGAGGCCTTACAAATAGCTGTGAAAAGAAGAGAATTGAAAAGCAAAGGAGAAAAGGAAAGATCTAAGCATCTGAATGCAGAGTTCCAAAGAATAGCAAGAAGAGACAAGAAAGCCTTCCTCAGCGATCAATGCAAAGAAATAGAGGAAAACAACAGAATGGGAAAGACTAGAGATCTCTTCAAGAAAATTAGAGACACCAAGGGAACATTTCATGCAAAGATGGACTCGATAAAGGACAAAAATGGTATGGACCTAACAGAAGCAGAAGATATTATGAAGAGGTGGTAAGAATACACAGAAGAACTGTACAAAAAAGATCTTCATGACCCAGATAATCACAATGGTGTGATCACTCATCTAGAGCCAGACATCCTGGAATGTGAAGTCAAGTAGGCCTTGGGAACCATCACTAAGAACAAAGCTAGTGGAGGTGATGGAATTCCAGTTGAGCTATTTCAAATCCTAAAAGATGATGCTGTGAAAGTGCTGCACTCAATATGCCAGCAAATTTGGAAAACTCAGCAGTGGCCACAGGACTGGAAAAGGTCAGTTTTCATTCCAATCCCAAAGAAAGACAATGCCAAAGAATGCTCAAACTACCACACAATTGCACTCATCTCACATGCTAGTAATGCTCAAAATTCTCCAAGCCAGGTTTCAGCAATACATGAACCGTGAACTTCCAGATGTTCAAGCTGGTTTTAGAAAAGGCAGAGGAACCAGAGATCAAATTGCCAACATCCGCTGCATCATGGAAAAAGCAAGAGAGTTCCAGAAAAACATCTATTTCTGCTTTATTGACTATGCCAAAGCCTTTGACTGTGTGGATCACAATAAACTGTGGAAAATTCTTCAAGAGATGGGAATGCCAGACCCCCTGACTTGCCTCTTGACAAACCAGTATGCAGGTCAGGAAGCAATACTTAGAACTGGACATGGAACAACAGACTGGTTCCAAATAGGAAAAGGAATTTGTCAAGGCTATATTTTGTCACCTTGCTTATTTAACTTACATGCATAGTACATCATTGGAAACACTGGACTGGAAGAAACACAAGCTGGAATCTAGATTGCTGGGAGAAATCTCAATAACCTCAGATATGCAGATGAGACCACCCTTATGGCAGAAAGTGAAGAGGAACTAAAAAGCCTCTTGATGAAAGTGAAAGAGGAGAGTGAAAAAGTTGGCTTAAAGCTCAACGTTCAGAAAACGAAGATCATGGCATCTGGTCCCATCACTTCATGGGAAATAGATGGGAAAACAGTGGAAACAGTGTCAGACTTTATTTTTTGGGCTCCAAAATCATTGCAGATGGTGACTGCAGCCATGAAATTAAAAGATGCTTACTCCTTGGAAGGAAAGTTATGACCAACCTAGATAGCATATTGAAAAGCTGAGACATTAATTGCCAACAAAGTTCCGTCTAGTTAAGGCTATGGTTTTTCCTGTGGTCATGTATGGATGTAAGAGTTGGACTGTGAAGAAGGCTGAGCGCCAAAGAATTGATGCTTTTGAACCGTGGTGTTGGAGAAGACTCTTGAGAGTCCCTTGGCCTGCAAGGAGATCCAACCAGTCCATTCTGAAGGAGATCAGCCCTGGGATTTCTTTGGAAGGAATGATGCTAAAGCTGAAACTCCAGCACTTTGGCCACCTCATGTGAAGAGTTGACTCATTGGAGAAGACTCTGATGCTGGGAGGCATTGAGGGCAAGAGGAGAGGGGGACGACAGAGGATGAGACGGCTGGATGGCATCACTGACTCGATGGACATGAGTCTGAGTGAACTCCAGGAGTTGGTGATGGACAGGGAGGCCTGGCGTGCTGCGATTCATGGGGTCTCAAAGAGTCGGACACGACTGAGCGACTGAACTGAACTGAACTGAATCATATCTACCTCATTGTTTTATATTGAGACTTAAATAAGATCATCACTCTACAACTCTTAACTTAGTGCCTTGCATTTAGTAAACATGAGCTGTTCTTTATTTGTTTTCCTAACTGATCTTCAAAGTAGAAAAACAAAGGGGGAAAGAAAACAGATTATTGCTCTATTTGTCCCAATCTGATGCTGCATCAAAATCTCTCACAAGACTACCTTTCTGCAGCTTGATTAGCACATATTAATGGTTCCTGAGGCCATCAGCTAAGATAAAGTCTAGAAAAACAAAATATTAAAGATGAATATGAATAAGTACTATTAGAGACAAATATGAATCTTGTCAAAATTATATCTGATTGGTTCTTGCCATGAAGATTAGCCAAGAAGAAGAAACAGAGACATCCAAATTGCTAAAGAAGAAGTAAAACTATCTCTATTTGCAGGTGACATGATCTTGATTATAGACTATTCTAAGGAATCCCATTTAAAAAAACAAACAAAACATTAGCACTAATAAACTAGCATAATTGCAGAATTAATATTAATTTACAAAAATATATTCTATTTATATAATAGTGTTGAATGATCCAAAAAAGAAATTAAGAGAACAATTTCCATTTACAATAGAATTCAAAAGTATAAAATACTTATAAATAGATTTAACAAAAGAAATACAAAATTTGTGTAATAAAAACTACAAAATATCATTGCTAGCTTAAAGTAGATCTAAATAAATGGAAAGGCATCCAATATTCATAGATGAGAAGATTTCATATTGTCAAGATGGCAATACTCTCCAGATTGATCTACAGATTCAGTATACTGTGTCAAATTTTCAACTTCTTTTTTCTTAAATTGGCATTCTGATCCTAAACTGCATGTGGTAATGCGAAAAACTCAAGTAGCTAAAACAGTCTTACAGTCTTGAAAAAAGAAGAACAAAATGTGAGGACTCACATTTCCTGAGCTCAAGCCTTACCACAAAGATCAGTAAGCAAGACCACATGGTATTGGCATGAGAGATGTGTGTGTGTGTCTGTGTAAAAGAATAAAGAATCCAGAAATAAAATCTGCCATTCATTTATGGTCAATTGACTTTTGACAAGGGTACCAAGAAAAGTTTTTTAAACAGGTGGTGTTGGGACAACCAGATATTCACATGCAAAAAAAACTGGACTCTTGCTTTGTATCTTATATAAAAATCAACTCAAAATGTGTAGACCTAACTGTAAGAGCTAGAAGTATAAAACTCTTAGGAAAAAAAGCATAAACGTATATCTGTATGACTCCGTGTTAGGCAAAGATTTTCTAGATATGACATCAAAAGCACAAGGGACCAAACAGATAAACTGACACCATCAACATTTTTTTTTAATTGTATTTTCAGTGACACCATTAAGAAAGTGAAAAGAACCCATAGAATTGGAGAGGTTTTGAAATTATATACCAGATAAGGGACTTCCACAATGTACTAAAAAAAAAAAAAACTTTGCAATACAACTGTAAAAAGACAAATGGCCCACTTTTTAAATGGGCAAATTTGAATAGACATTTCTCCAAAGGACATATGCAAATAACCAATAAGCACATGAAGAGATGCTTAACATCACTGGCTATAAGGGAAATGCAAATTAAAACCACAATGAGATACCACTTTAAAGGATAGCTATAATCAAAAAGATAGGCAACTACTAATGTGGTTGAAGATGCAGGGAAAGTAAAACCCTCAGATATGACTAGTGGGGTTGTAAAATGGTGCAGCCCCTTTAGAATTAGACAGTTACTTAAAACAGAAATATCATATACCCAACAATCTTAGTCTGTACTGGCTACTTTGAAGCAAATGATTCAAGAGTCCATCTTTTATAAATCATTTCAAATCAAAGGAACAATGACAAATTATACCATTAAAATGTCACAGGTCACTTTTACATGTATATGCAGATCATACCTGGCAAAGTCATTTTAAATTATACAGAGGCAAACTCTCACTAAACCCTTATTAATATTGGCACTAGGATTCGTTCTATTCATTGTTGGTGCTACTTTACCTATTCAGTGTATCATAATATTTTATATCCTTTTATATAATTAATGGTGTAGTTTTAGATAACATGGGTATAAATATTTACTTGGCACAGTATTTTAACATTATAAATAGTTTATAGGTTTATAGTTGTGTTATTTTTCCTTTGTCTAGCACAAAGATCTCCTTTGTTAAAGTTGGACAGGAAAGCAGCCTTAGTGTGTACTCTGAAGGCCATCTGTGTTTTCTGACCCAAACTACCTCCTGTTCCTCCCACCAAATCCATCTTCCCCACACATTTTCTGTTCGCTTACTAGGCAGGGCACACTCCATTCTTGGAAGGTCCCTCTCTCTGGGATTCCCTTTCATTCTCATCTCTTTTCTCTGTCTCTGACTTTCTTTCACTCCTTTGGTCTCTCTTCCTCTATTTATCAAAATCCCTGTGGGCAGGGAGGGCAGGGCAGGAGCACCCCAAAGGCTGGCAGATGGAGCAGGGGTGGGAAACCTGAGGGGTAGAAGCAGACGGCAGCAGCAGCTGAGTGGGGTCAGTTCACTGTAGTGTTTGCCAATGTTGGAGTCATCTCCAGAGTGTCCCTGGCAAGAAGTTTTTGGAGCCAGTGAGGGATACAGCACTTTGGTCAGTATTGTTTTAACATGCTTCAAATAAATCAGAGATCAAGCCCTGAGCCATTGGAATGGGAGCACTGACTCTAAGACCCTAGACTACCAGAGAACTAACCCTAGGGAGTATCAAATAGTGAACACTCACACAAAGGAAACCACTTGAATATAATACCCAGCATCACCCAACCACCAGTTGCACCCTGCGCAGGACCCCTCATCTAAACAAACAAAACAAAAATACAAACCCACTCATCAGCACACAGGATTACTGCCTCAATCAGACTTGCCCATCAGAGGAAAAACAAATAAATAAACAAAAACTCACTACATATCTCACCCTATACAAAGCTCATGCAAACCACTGGACCAACCTAAGGAGGGCAGAAACCAAAAGGAAGAAGGAATTCAACCTTGAAACCTGGGAAAAGGAGAAATCAAACACAATAAGCTAAAAACAAAAAATAATGAAAAGGCAGAGAAATACTACAAAAATGAAAGAACAAATTAGAAACACAAAAGTCCAAATAAATGAACAGGAAATAGGCAAACTACCTGAAAAAGAACTCAGAATAATGATAGTAAAGATAGTCAAAAACCTTAAAATGGAGAAAATGCAAGAATGAATCAACAAAGACCTAGAAGAATTAAAGAATAAACATAGAGAAAAACAACACAATTACTGAAATTAACAATAGAAGGAATCAATAGCAGAATATCTGAAGCAGAAGAATGAATCAATGAGCTGGAAGATAACATGGTGGAAATAAGTTTTGAAGAGCAGAATAAAGTAAAAAAAATGGAAAGAACTGAGGATAGTCTCAGAGACCTCTTCTACTACTGCTGCTAAGTCACTTCAGTCGTGTCCGACTCTGTGTGACCCCATAGACGGCAGTCCACCAGGCTCCTCTGTCCCTGGGATCCTCCAGGCAAGAACACTGGAGTGGGTTGCCATTTCCTTCTCCAATACATGAAAGTGAAAAGTGAAAAGTGAAAGGGAAGTCGCTCAGTCGTGTCTGACTCTGCGACCCCATGGACTGCAGCCCACAAGGTTCCCCCGTCCATGGGATTTTCCAGGCAAGAGTACTGGAAAGAGTACTGGAGTGGGTTGCCATTGCCTTCTCCACAGAGACCTCTGAGACAATATCAAATGCACCAACATTTGAAATATAGCCGTCCAGGAAGAAAAAGAGAAAAAGAAAGGGTATCAGAAAATTTTAAAAAAGATTATAGTTGAAAATTTCTCCAACGTGGAAAAGGAAACAGTCAATCAAGTCCAAGAGGCACAAAGAGTCCCATACTAGAAAAACCCAAGGAGAAATATGCCAAGACACATACTAATCAACTAATAAAGAATAAACACAAAGAAAGAATATTAAAAGCAGCAAGGGAGAAGCAACAAGTAACATACAAGGGAAACCCCATATGCTTAACAGCTGATCTTTCAGCAGAAACTCTGCAGGCCAGAAGGGAATGGCAGGATATATTTAAAGTATTGAAAGGGAAAAATCTACAGCCAAGATTACTGCCCCTGGTAAGGATCTCATTCAAAATTGATACAGAGATAAAAAGCTTTTCAGACAAGCAAAAGTTAAGAGAATTCAGTACTACCAAACTAGCTTTACAACAAATGTAAAGGGATTTATATAGTCAAGAAACACAAGAGAAGAAAAAACATCTATAAAATCAACCCCAAACAATTAAGAAAATGGCAATAGGAACATGTATATCAATAATTACTTTAAATGTAAATGCATTAAATGCTCCAACAAAATGACACAAACTGGCTGAACGGATACAAAAACAAGACCCATATATATACTGTCTACAAGAAACCCACTTCAGACCTAAAGACACATATAGACTGAAAGTGAGAGGATGGAAATATATATTCCCTGCAAATGGGAAGCAAAATCAAGCTGGAGTATCAATCCTCATATCAGACAAAATAGACCTTAAAATAAAGAAGATTACAAGAGATAAGGAAGGACACTACATAATGATCAAGGGATCAATCCAAGAGGAAGACATAACAATTGTAAATATCTATGCACCCAACATGAGAGTACCTCACAAACATTAACAGACATAAAAGGAAAAATTGACAGTAACACAATAGTAGTATGAGACTTAGTAACACCCCACTCACACCAATGGACAGATCATCAAAACAGAAAAGCAATAAGGAAACACAACTCTTAAATGATACATTAGATGAGATGGATCTCATTGATATCTTCAGGACATTTCATCCAAATGCAGAAGAATACACCTTCTTCTCAAGTGTACATGGAACATTGTCCAGGATAGACCACATCTTGCGTCACAAAACAAGCCTCAGTAAACTTAAGAAAATTGAAACCGTATCAAGCATCTTCTCTGACCACAATGCTATGAGACTGCATATCAATTACAAGAAAAAACTGTAAGAAACACAAACATGTGGAAATTAAATAACACATTCTAAATAATCAACAGGTTACTGAAGAAATCAAAAGAGAAATCAAAAAATTTCTAGAAACAAATGACAATGAAAACAAGGCAACTCAAAACCTAGGGGATGCAGCAAAAGCAGTTTTAAGAGGGAAGTTTATAGCAATACAATCCTACTTCAAGAAACAGGAAGAACGTTGAAGAGACAACCTAACTTTACACATAAAACAGCTAGAGAAAGAAGAACAAAAAAATCCAAAAATTAGTAGAAGGAAAGAAATTAAAGAAATGAGCAGAAATAAATGAAAAAGAAATGAAAGAAACAATAGTAATGATTAATAAAACTAAAACCTGGTCCTTTGAGAAGATAAACAAAATTGTTTTTAGCCAGACTCATCAAGAACAAAGAGGTGAATGAAATCAACAAAATTAGAAATGAAAAAGGAGAGGTTACAAAAATACAAAAAATTATAATAGATTATTATGAATGACTATATGGCAATAAAATTGATAACCTGGAAGAAATGCAGTTTCTTAGGAAAGTTTAGTCTGCCAAGAAAAACCAGGAAGAAATAGAAATTATGAACAACCAAATTACAAGCACTGGAATTGAAGCTGTGATCAAAAATCTCCCAAAAAACAAAAGCCCAGGACCAGATGGCTTCACAGCAGAATTCTGTCAAACATTTAGTGAAGAGCTAATCCCTATCCTTATGAAACTATTTCAAAAAATTTAGCAAAGTTGCAGGATACGAAATCAATACACATTGCATTTCTATATACTAACAGTGAAAAATCAGAAAGAGGAATTAAGAGATCAACTCCATTCACCACTGCAGCAAAAAGAATTAAATATCTGGGAATTAACTTACCTAAGAAGACGAAGTATACACAGAAAATTATATGACACTGGTGAAATAAATCAAAAATGATATACACAGAGAGATAGTCCATGTTCCTGGGTGAAGTGAAGTGAAGTGAAGTCGCTCATTCATGTCCGACTCTTTGTGACCCCATGGACTTTAGCCTACCAGGCTCCTCTGTCCATGGGATTTTCCAGGTAAGAGTACTGGAGTGGGTTGCCATTTCCTTCTCCAGGGGATATTCCCGACTCAGGGATCAAACCCAGGTCTCCCGCATTGTAGGCAGATGCTTTACCGTCTGAGCCACCTATTTTGAAAATGACTTTACTACAAAATGAAATCTACAGATTCAATGTGATCCCTATCAAATTATCAATGGCAGTTTTCATATAACTAAAACAAAAATTTTGCAATTCATATGGAAGCACAAAAGACCCCAAACATCCAAAGCAGTCTTGAGAAAGAAGAATGGAGCTGGAGGAATCAACCTTCCTGACTTCAGATTATACTACAAAGCTACATTCATCAAGACAGTATGGTACTGGCACAAAAACAGAAATATAGACCAATGGAACAAGATAGAAAGCCCAGAAATAAACCCATACACCTATCGGTACCTTATTTTGACAAAGGAGACAAAAGTATACAATGGGGCAAAGACAACCTCTTCAATAAATGGTGCTGGGCAAACTGGACAGCTACATGTAAAAGAATGAAATTAGAACACTTCCTAACACCAAACACAAAGATAAACTCAAAATGGATTAAAGACCTAAATGGAAGACCAGAAACTAAAACTCTTAGAGGAAAACATAGGCAGATCACGCAATGACATAAATCAAAGCAAGATCATCTATGACCCGCCTCCTCAGTTCAGTTCAGTTCAGTTCAGTCGCTCAGTCATTCCGACTCTTTGCAACCCCATGAATCACAGCATGCCAGGCCTCATTGTCCCTCACCAACTCCAGGAGTTCACTCAGACTCACCTCCTAAAGTATTGGAAATAAAAACAAAAGTAAATTAAGTGGGACCTGATTAAACTTAAAAGCTTTTGCACAGCAAAGGAAGCTCTAAGCAAGATGAAAATACGACCCTCAGGGTGGAAGAAAATAATACCAAATGAAACAACTGACCAAGGATTAATTTCCAAAATATACAAGTAACCCAAAGAACTCAATGCCAGGAAAACAAACAACTGGATCAAAAAGTGGGAAAAAGACCTAAACTGACGTTTCTCCAAAGACATATAGATGACTAACAAACACATGAAAAGATGCTCAAAATTTCTCTTTATTAGAGAAATTCAAATCAAAACCACAATGAGATATTACCTCACACCAATCAGAATGGCCCTCATCAAAATGTCTACAAGCAATAAATGCTGGAGAGGGTTGGAGGCTCTTGCACTGTTTGCTGGGAATGTAAAGTGATACAGCCCCTATGGAAGATGGTATGGAGATTCCTTAAAAACTAGGAATAAAACAACCATATAATCCAGCAATCCCACTCCTAGGCATATACCCTGAGGAAACCAAAACTGAAAAAACACATGTATCCCATTGTTCATTGCAGCACTATTTACAATAGCTAGAACACGGAAGCTAGCTAGATGTCCGTTGACAGGTGAATGGATAAAGAAGTTGTGGTACAGCTACACAATGGGATATTACTTAGCCACTAAAAGGAACACATTTGAGTCAGTTTTGATGAGGTGGATGAACCTAGAACCTATTTTACAGAGTGAAGTGAGTCAGTAAAAGAAAGATAAATATCATATTCTAATGCATAATATACAGAATCTAGAAAAATGGTACTGAAGAATTTATTTGCAGGGCACCAATGGAGAAAATACATAGAGAATAGACTTATGGACATGGGAGAGGGGAGGAGAGGGTAAGCTGTATATAGAGAGTAACATGGAAACTTACATTACTATATGTAAAATAGACAGCCAACAGGAATTTGCTGTATGGTTCAGAAACTCAAACAGGGTCTCTGTATCAATCTAGAGGGGTGTGATGGGGCAAGAGATGCGAGGGAGGTTCAAACAGGAGGGGATATATGTGTACCTATGGCTGATTCATGTTGAGGTTTGACAGAAAACAACAAAATTCTTTTTATTTTATTTTATTTTATTTTATTTTATTTTATTTTTAAACTTTACATAATTGTATTAGTTTTGCCAAATATCAAAATGAATCCGCCACAGGTATACATGTGTTTCCCATCCTGAACCCTCCTCCCTCCTCCCTCCCCATACCATCCCTCTGGGTTGTCCCAGTGCACTAGCCCCAAGCATCCAGTATCGTGCATCGAACCTGGACTGGCAACTCGTTTCTAAAGAAAACAACAAAATTCTATAAAGCAATTATCTTTCAATAAAATAATAATAAAAAAGAAAATCCTACCATATCCATATTTAAAAACTTTCCCTTTCCCTTCCATCATGATGGTGTCTTTTCTGTGCTCCAATTGAATTGAAATGGTTAAGTCTAACATGTTGGGAGTTTGCTATGTGACAAGCCCTAATGCTAAATACTACAGTGATCTATCACTTCTTTTAATCCTTCCAGTATCCTTCATGATGAAGGTTTTATTAATCCCAACTCTACTAAGGATATCAAGATGCATAAATGTCAAAGATGCATATCTTAAAAAACAGAGCTGGTATCCAAACTCAGGCAGACTGACTCTAGAACCATCCATGGGCTTTTGATCCCAGTGACAAGAATCCTACTTATATAAAAGTTACTGTTTTCTGAGCCTGCACTTTTCATTGGATAGTGAACCTAGGAGCAGGGGTGCAAACTGGGGTAGAAAATCAACATCTTATTCCTCCTCGTACCTAGCCAGCCCTTGGCACAATGCCTGTGACTCAATTCACATTCATGGAGTTAAATTATAATAGTATTCCTATGGAAATTACAATCAGCTTTATGGTAATTGTGCTTCATGATATTTGTCTAGACACGCAGCAAGAATACTAGACTGCAGTGATTTCCTATTTGCACACTCATTATCTGGAATGAGCTGCCTTATTAATATTACCCACTCTTGTTCTTTGCACTCACATGGAAAGTGGCTCTAGCCAATCATCGATGAAAAGATGAAATGATTACAGTATAACAATTCATATCATATCATTATCAATAACAGTGTTCTGGGTGTTTAGGCATACATCCTTTCATACATACAACTTATTAAGTGTGTACTGTTATCTCCATTTTAAAGATAAGAAAACTGAGACTCAGGTTAAGGAACTATCCCAGGTCACAGAGTTTGTAAGGGAACCCAACCCTACCTGTCTCACCGTAGAACTTGGGCACACGTGCATCTCACCACATCTCCCACCAGTTCTGCCATTGGAACAGGATGTATAGGGACAGATAGCAGTTCCCAACAAATGCACTCTCTGCTCCCTGAAATTTCCTCAAGGTCTGAGAAGTCCCGCAACACTCCTCAGCCCCAACCAACTACCTTTTATGTAAATAACCATTACTTATTTGTTAACACAAATACTATTTTGCTTTCTTTGTATGTGTGAGTGTTTGCTTTTCTATTGTTAGCCTTGACATTGCCACAAAATTGCTCACAGCATAATGATTGGATCAATTCCATTTTGAAGAACTGGGTAACCATTGCTTGGGGATATGGTCAGCCTGGCATGCAGTCTCCCTGATGTTCTCAAGTGGCTTCATGGATTCAGTACGCATTTTAGATTTAAGTATGTGCTCCACAATCGAAGAAGTATTTATTTGTATGTTGGTGTGTTATGCATAGTATTGTCTTATCTTTTCTTATGTTACTGACATAATAAAAACTAGACTTTTTGGTGGTGAAAAACGTTTTCTGGATCATTTCAAAGTAGTCACTGGAAATTCACTTTCCAACACTGAGGGAGAATTGTTAAGCTGTTGACATCAGTAAAAAACACAGCACTTACATGCCCATGTGAAGTGCCTTGTTCCTTTTTGCATTCTTTCTCTTTTTAATCCCAGTTTTCTTCTTTGTTTGCCTGCTCAAAATGGCTTGGATTTATCCTCTGTTAACAAGATCACTTGCCAACATTCCCCAGCAAGCTGGAAAATAAGAAAATGGGCAGTCTCTCTGTAACTCTTGCTTCCCTGGGACCTTCCCACCAGACTTGAAACAATGGATTCCACAGAAAGGAAAGGACAGCATTTCTCCAAAGGAAAAAATTTTATGGATGTTTGTACAAAATGAGCTCTTAAAGAGGAGATATTCAAATGGATTAAATTTGCAATATAAATCCTCTGACATTTCCATTAATTTGTTTAATAATTAGCCTGGCATTTTTGCTGTTTAATTAGATGGAAAATAATTGTTTCTTCTAAGCCTTGCCTAATCAGTTTTAAGTAATGTTTATGTAAATTTGAAAATTGAATAGAAGGAATTAATATTATAACAAGGGTGATTCTTAAATTAAGGCATGTTTATCTGAGAAATAAGAACCCACAAGAGTGGCTTGCCCATTGTTGCCAGTTTCTATGTTTCCTTTAGGATTTTGCAAATGGGCATCATTTCTATTTTTGGCCCAGTTTCCATTTCCTTGGTAACAAGGATCCTGCAAATAGAGGACTGTGAGTCCTATAAGGTTCACAGACCACAAGCAGGGCTCACTCAGGTCTCTCAGAGTGTGCTGAGAATCCACAGCACTGCTAAGGAGAGGAAACAAGAAGTCACTGGCCAAGGATATTGTGTTCACTGTTTATATCCTGTTGCCTTGGATTTTCAGTGTTTCACTTTACTTTCTATGCCAAATATTTTACACAGTCAATTTCTGACTAAAAGCCAGTGAAATTAAATAAACAGGGAAGTGTGGAATGAAACAGAAGCACTGAGAATTTGGGCGAGGGTTGTCTACCTCCAGGGCTAAGACGGTGGTGAAGCAGGTGCTTTGGTCCACTTCTCTGAAAGTCTACCTGCTCAGTGCCCTCTGGATCCCTACATTCAAGGTCCAAAACTCCTTTCTTCCACGCCTACCTCCACTGATGGCCAGTGGACCTAGTGCCATCTGACGGAACCTTACAAAGGCTAACTGAGCAAGTGTGTATGGGCTGAGGTTTTCATAAGTTAACCTTTTGAAAATCAGTTTTTAACTCTTAAACCCAAAAAAGTTAATGTGAGATGTCAAATTTTCCCCAGTGAATTAATAATTAGTATCTGTTTTTTCAAAACCGTATCAGTTCAGTTCTTTCATTCATTCGTGTCTGACTCTGTGACCTCATGGACTGCAGCATTCCAGGCTTCCCTGTCCATTACCAACTCCCAGAGTGTGCTCAAGTTCATGTCTATCTAGTTGGTGATGCCATCCAACCATCTCATCCTTTGTCGTCCCCTTCTCGTCCTGCCTTCAATCTTTCCCAGCATCAGGGTCTTTTCTAATGAGCAAGCTCTTTGCATCAGGTGGCCAATACAAAGTATCATAGCTTCAGAACCATATAGATGCAGGTAAATAATCATTTTGCTCTGCAAAATAAAATAAACCTGTGAGGTATTTTATAGTAAATACTTTATTATCTATCATCTGTGAAGTGGAGATAATTCCTTCATAGTTGTTGGGAAGCCCAGTACAAAATAGCCGGGAGGAAGTCCTTGGGAAAATAGCGAAGGGCCAGAAATACCCCGGCTTGGTGCTGTGGGCAGAAAAACATCTCCTGCCTTTGGTTATGCCCAGCACCAAGATTTAATAATGAATATTAAGGATGTTGCTTGAGAAAACAGGTTATGGGATAAGCACATGGGTCACTTAGAGTGCACTGTCCTTGAAATATTTTTACTGATTAGGTGTTAACCCCGTACGTGCTCTGATGGCTGTATACTCTAAGCTCTTTGTTCCTGCTTCTATAAAAAAGCTTGACTGCAGAAATAAACTTGTCAGTCCTTGCAAGAGATTGTCCAAGTGTCATTCTTTCAGGTTCATCGCTTCCAAGTCCCAGGGAGAAAATCCTCAACAATAGTCTTATCAGAATAATTCAGTTCAGTTCAGTCGCTCAGTTGTGTCTGACTCTTTGCGACCCCATGAATTGCAGCATGCCAGGTTTCCCTGTCCATCACCATCTCCCAGAGTTCACTCAAACTCACGTCCATCAAGTCAGTGATGCCATCCAGCGATCTCATCCTCTGTCCTCCCCTTCTCCTCCTGCCGCCAATCCCTCCCAGCATCAGAGTCCTTTCCCATGAGTCAACTCTTTGCATGAGGTGGCCAAAGTACTGGAGTTTCAGTTTTAGCATCATTCCTTCCAAAGAACACCCAGGACTGATCTCCTCTAGAATGGACGGGTTGGATCTCCTTGCAGTCCCAGGGGATCTCAAGAGTCTTCTCCAACATCAAAGTTCAAAAGCATCAATTCTTCGGCACTCAGCTTTCTTCACAATCCAACTCACATCCATACATGACCACTGGCAAAACCACAGCCTTGACTAGACAGACCTTTGTTGGCAAAAATAATGTCTTTGCTTTTGAATATGCCATCTAGGTTGGTCATAACTTTCCTTCCAAGGAGTAAGCATCTTTTAATGTCATGGCTGCAATCACCATCTGAAGTGATTTTGGAGCCCCCAAAAATAAAGTCTGACACTGTTTCCACTGTTTCCCCATCTATTTCCCATGAATTGATGGGACCAGATGCCATGATCTTAGTTTTCTAAATGTTGAGCTTTAAGCCAACTTTTGCACTCTCCTCTTTCACTTTCATCAAGAGGCTTTTTAGTTCCTCTTCACTTTCTGCCATAAGGGTGGTGTCATCTGCGTGTCTGAGGTTATTGATATTTCTCCTGGCAATCTTGATTCCAGCTTGTGCTTCTTCCAGTCCAGCATTTCTCATGATGTACTCTGCATAGAAGTTAAATAAGCAGGGTGACAATATACAGCCTTGATGTACTCCTTTTCCTATTTGGAACCAGTCTGTTGTTCCATGTCCAGTTCTAACTGTTTCTTCCTGACCTGCATATAGGTTTCTCAAGAGGCAGGTCAGGTGGTCTGGTATTCCCATCTCTTTCAGAATTTTCCACACTTTATTGTGATCCACACAGTCAAAGGCTTTGGCATAGTCAATAAAGCAGAAATAGATGTTTTTCTGGAACTCTCTTGCTTTTTCTATGATCCAGTGGATGTTGGCAATTTGATCTCTGGTTCTTCTGCCTTTTCTAAAACCAGCTTGGACATCTGGAAGTTCACGGTTCACATATAGCTGAAGCCTGGCTTGGAGAATTTTGAGCATTACTTTACTAGCATGTGAGATGAGTGCAATTGTGCAGTAGTTTGAGCGTTCTTTGGCATTGCCTTTCTTTGGGATTAGAATGAAAACTGACCTTTTCCAGTCCTGTGGCCACTGCTGAGTTTTCCAAATTTGCTGGCATATTGAGTGCAGCACTTTCACAGCATCATCTTTTAGGATTTGAAATAGCTCAACTGGAATTCCATCACCTCCACTAGCTTTGTTCATCATGATGCTTTCTAAGGCCCACTTGACTTCACATTCCAGGATGAGATCAAATATAAAAATCACTTAGCACATGGTCTAAAAACTAGTACACAGTTATAAGTGGTAGGTCATTTTTAATATTCTGAGCCCTATTCTGAATGTGAGCATAACAGTTTGAATGTTGTTCAGTAGCTAATGTTGTATCTGACTCTCTGTGACCCCATATACTGTAGCACACTTGGCTTCCCTGTCCTTCACTGTTTCCTGGAGTTTGTTCAAACTGATGTCCATTAAGTTGGTGATGGTATCCAACCATCTCATCCTCACTTGCCTCCCCCTCCTCCTGCCCTCAATTTTTCCCAGCATCACAGTCTTTTTCAATGAGTCAGCTCTTCACATCAGGCAGCTGAAGCTTCAGCCTCAGCACCAGTCCTTCCAGTGAATATTTAGGGTTGGTTTCTTTAGGACTGACTGGGTTGATCTCTTTGTTGTTCAAGGGACTCTCAAGAGTCTTCTCCAGCACTACCATATATACATTATACATATATGATATATATTAATATATATACATACTCTGCATGAATGGAAAATTGTTAAATGAGGATTAAAAAAATGCTGATACAATTCCTGCTTTAATTCAGAGCTTGAGAAAAGCTAACATTGTTGAGATAGTTTTTTCTTATTCAGTGAAAAACTTTTACTTTTCTCTTAAGCATTGGTATTTATGATTACTTTTTCTTGTACTTTTAAAAGAAATACATAATTTTAACCAAAAAACTCAAAATGAGTTATTTTTTGTCATTAAACCTTGATCATTCATATTCTTAACATCACATATGTCACTGTAAAGTTAATTCCAATTCAATGGTTTCAGAAAAGAGTTTTTATTGTTGATAATAAGTATTAATCATCTTTAAGCATAAAATGAAGCAAGTAAGTCTTTTTTTAGAGTATCGTAACATTGCATATTGGAAATAACTTCAAATCTAATGTTTTAGCTCTGTGATAAAATTAATTACACTTGAAAGGAATTCTGGCTTTTTTGTATTAGATGAATTCCTTACTGAAATAAATTATTTTAGGCTAAAAAAATATTGGGAGCAATAAAACACTAATGGCATCTATTAGGGTCAGAAAGACTTTCGAAAGAAGCATTTTGTACTGTCTCTGTCCTAATCATCCAATAAAGAGTTCTAATTCAGAGCGGGCTCTGATTTGCCATTCTGATTAGATGCATATGGTAAACATAGTGGCATTCACCTGGGAACCAGCACTGCCCAATCAATTCACTTAGAAAACAGTACTGTCCAATTCCTCTTCCTCTCAAATAGGTACATAGCCTCCCCACCTGTCTCCCAAGAATAGAGTTCAGCAGATCTCAACTTTGTGATATCAAACCTACTAGCTTTTTGGAGGGGAAACATGTCTGTTTCTTCCTGTTACCATGGAGGAAATGTTCCTTCTTTTATTTAAGATCAGTCCCTCAAATTATGTAATGAGCCTGTTTTCTCCTGCCTTTGCAGGATTCTTACACTACCAATGACCTCTTCTTTTCCTGATTTCTTCTTCTCTGTCTAGTTAATTATTTTACTCCATCAATTGTTAGACAGTCTGAAGTCTCCTTCATCCTAAAATAAATTTCCTTCTGCCTTTACTATTTATTCTCCAAGCTACTGCTCTTTGTCCTCACTTGAAGCAAAAATGACAAAATAATTGTATTATCTCAGCTCTCTATCTTTATGTTCTCATCTCCCCAATCTCAACTCTCTTCAATCTGGCTTTCATCACTTTCTCTATCAAATTAGTTCTATAGAGATTGTCAGTGTCTGTGATGACAAAGAATCCAATGGGAATTTTTCAGACTTCATCTCACTTTAATCTTTCAAAAAACTCTGCTGACCTTCTTAAAACGTTCTCTTCTATTGGTTCTCATGCACTTCACATGACTGGTTTCCTGTATCCACTCTCCAATCTCCTTGGTTAATTCATCCTTCTCTGCCTACCATTTTAAATAAGGAGGCTTGACTCCTCAGAGATTAAACTGTAGGTGCTTCCCTCTTGTTTTACTGTTCTCTTTGTTCAGACAACTCATGGCATCAAACACTATCCAGATGTTCCAATCTAAGTATGTAACCCAGAGCTTTTCTTTGAGTTCCAATCCCAGTACAGCCAACTGTCTATTGAGCATCAAGATGGCATCAGGACATGAGCTCTGAAGGCACATTAAATAGAGCATGTCCCAAACCAAACTCAGGATCTCCCCTCACACCCTTAAACCTGGGTTTCCTCTGGTCTTCCCTATCTCAGTGAATGGCATCCAAACCATCAGACTGTGGACACCAGAAATCTAAGAGCCAATCCTGACACCATCAACCCCACCCACTTCACGTCACCAGTCTTGCCACTTACTTCTCCCCTAACTTCATATTGTCACTTCTCGTGTCTCAGTCACTACCATCCTAAACCAAACTACGATTTCATCCTACCTGGGCTACTGCTAAAGTTTCTAACTGACCCTGCCATGTCCAATACAGATCTTTAATCTGTTCTTCACACTACAACCAAAGTAAGCTCTTCAAAAGGCAGATGTGCATATTTCATTCTCTAGTAAAACCTTGTAATGGGTTTCATTGCTCTCCTGATAAGAAACAAAATACTTTGATGTACTTGTTGTAGGAGGCTCCATATGATCCAGCCCAGACTCATGTTTGCAGCATCTTTTCTCTTCTCTCTCCCCACTTCAGCCACACTACCCTTCTTTTAGTTCTTTTTGGCCAATCTCATAGCCCTCTTCATTTTTTATTCACTGCTCTTATTGTAATTTTTATCTATCATTTTTTGAGCACTTGATTACCTGTCTCCTTCAAAAGACTGTTGTCGAAATCAGGGCCCAAATCATGTATACTTTGCT
This sequence comes from Bos taurus, assembly GCF_002263795.3. Lineage (NCBI taxonomy): Eukaryota > Metazoa > Chordata > Mammalia > Artiodactyla > Bovidae > Bos > Bos taurus. The sequence goes on along the minus strand of NC_037355.1, from coordinate 10,637,285 downwards.
CAGTAGTTTATCTCAAGCATTTTGCTCACACATAGTAGGTTCTCTTCACATTTATTAGCTGAATGTCTGAATTGGAGATACCAGATTTGTGATTTATCAGTTAAAAGCATGGGAGTGGATGAGCTCCACTAAAATGGGAAGGCAAGTAGATCAAAGAAATAAGCCTGTGAGAGTCCATTCAGGGGACTTGAGGAAGAATGTGTAGGGTAGTCCCAATTGTAGAAAATTAAACCAATATGGACTATTTAACGGAGAAGGCAATGGCACCCCACTCCAGTACTCTTGCCTGGAAATTCCCATGGATGGAGGAGCCTGGTGGGCTGCAGTCCATGGGGTCCCTAAGAGTCTGACACAACTGAGTGACTTCACTTTGACTTTTCACTTTCATGAATTGGAGAAGGAAATGGCAACCCACTCCAGTGTTCTTGCCTGGAGAATCCCAGGGACGGGGGAGCCTGGTGGGCTGCCGTCTATGCGGTTGCACAGAGTCGGACATGACTGAAGGGACTTAGCAGCAGCAGCAGCAGCAGCAGGACTATTTAAAGTAGCTCTGAAAAAGTAACTCCTTAACATTGGTTACTTTTTCTCCAGTTTAATTTCTTCTGATTTGTTAACAGAACTAAATATGAAGTTTCTCATGGATATACTGTTATCCTTTCCTTGTGGAGTAGAGACTTGCTTTATAGCCTAAGATGAAATGAGTACCAACTTGTTTTCACTAATGAGCAATTGTCACTGAATTCTCTCCTTAGGTTTCCAAGGCATCATTCCCTCAGAAATTGGCAGCACAGGTGTGTCACACACATCTTCCAGGTGCAAAGGCTTCACTCTCTGATAGGTGGTAGGAGTGCAGCTAAAGGACCCACTTGGGTGAAGTGGCTATTACAAACCTCCTGTGTGTTCTGAAAGTCACATGTCAATCAAACACCTTCCTTCTCCTGGAAAGGGTAACTTAAATATCCCAATAGCAAGGAAGATAAAAATACAGCAAGAATATTGAACCTCATAAAAGCAATGCCAGATAAAATACAGGACTCCCAGTTAAATTTGAATTTCAGATAAACAACAGTTTTTAATATAAGTATGTCTGTGCAGTGTTTAGACATATTATAAAATAATTCATTGTTTATTGAAAATTCATATTTATTAAGCATACTGTATATTTATTGCTAAATCTGATAGCTCTAACTAAAGTCCACTTGTTCATTCATCACCTGTTTGAACTTTCAGTCCATAATAAAGAACAAACCCAGGTGCATGTGGAGTCTGGCCAGCTGCCTGCCTGAGGATGGTCCCAGCCCACTACTGTGTGCAGGCTGCCCTCAGTCAAAAGATATGCAGGTAGTTGCCCTTCAAATACTTTCAACTCCTTGTCATTAAGTTTGGGAGTTCAATGATTTTTTTTTTTTACTTTTTTCATTTTTCTAAATGAGGATATATTACTTATTTTTTATTGAAATATATTTGATATATGTATGGTATGACATGAGTGCTTAGTTCTGTCCGACCCTTTGTGACTGAATGGACTGTAGCTCACCAGGCTCCTCTGTCCATGGGATTTCCCAGGCAAGAATACTGGAGTGGGTTTTTCCTTCTCTGCTGCTGCAGCTAAGTCACTTCAGTCATGTCGGACTCTGTGTGACCCCATAGACGGCATCCCACTAGGCTCCCCCATCCCTGGGATTCTCCAGGCAAGAACACTGGAGTGGGTTGCCATTTCCTGCTCCAACGTGTGAAAGTGAAAAGTGAAAGTGAAGTCACTCACTCGTGTCTGACTTTTAGCGACCCCATGGACTGCAGCCTTCCAGGCTCCTCCGTCCATGGAATTTTCTACATGAGCAGAGCTCATTGTTCAGCTCTACCCATCTAAAAGAAAGTTCTTCAGTGATCCCAAAAGCTCTTACCCTTCTGAGAGGAGCCTGGTTGGGGATTCCAGGAGAACCAACACACCTTCTTGAGCAATGGGTGGTTCCCTTCCCATGTTTCAAAGCACGTTTCTGGCTCTTCTTCCCTAGAAGGGCTCCCACAGCATCTGTAGAGGATACATAAAAACAAAATAAAATAAATTATACTGAGCCCATGTCTCACCATTAACCAGCAGATCTGATTCAGCTTCTCAAGTCCTTATGCCAGGCAAAGCCATTCTCTCGTTCCCTTTATCTTACTGGGCAACTCTTAATAGCAAAAATCACCCATTTGGACTAATTCTTAAAAATACAAATAAAGCTGAAGGACCAAGTCAATGTGTCTTGACTCATTTAACTGAAAACTATTCATTTTTTAAAATAATATGTTATATCATTGATATTGGTATGGACTCTAATGCCTGAATATTTCATAACTATCTATATATGAGTTTTTAATTGAAGTTTAATTTACAGTGTTGTGTTAATTTCAAGTGTGCAGCAAAGTGACTGTTATATATATTCTTTTTCAGATTTTTATGAGCTATTATAAGATATTGAGTATAGTCCCCCATGCTATACAGTAAGTCTTTGTTATATACCTAGTTTATATATAGTAGTGTGTATATGTTAATCCCCACATTCTAATTTATCTCTCTGTCCACCACCCCCCAACCCCAGCTATCCCCCTTGATAACCACAAGTTTACTTTTTATGTCTCTGAGTCTATTTCTATTTTGAAAATAAGTTCATTTGTCTCATTTTTTTAGATTCCACAAAAAAAGTGATATGTTATGATTATCTTTTATATGATTTTTTTAATTCACAATGCTTAAATCATAGAATTTTATTGCAGTAAAAGTGATCAATAAGCATACTTTGATTTTCCAGCAGGAGAAACTGAGACCCAGAGAGGCATATGCACAAAGTCCATGAATCGCTTGTTATCCATTCAGTCACACATTAGTGGACACATCTTATATGCCAGCCATATGGTGGGAAGTTCAAGGATGAATCATACATGGAAAACTCCACTGGAATTAGGACTCAGGACTCCTCACTTCAAGCACAAAGTTCTTTCCTTCCACTGAAGGCAGGCTGTTAGAATGACCTCTGCTCCCTTTGGATTTTGAAGTAGAAGACCATTTAAAACCTTGTTGCCCACCCAACATCCCACTCTCAGAGCTTCACTTACCATCAAGGGCTCACTTATACACCAACTAGACTAATAACCCGGAGAAGGCAATGGCACCCCACTCCAGTAGTCTTGCCTGGAAAATCCCATGTACGGGGAAGCCTGGTAGGCTGCAGTCCATGGGGTCGAGAAGAGTTGGACACGAATGAGCGACTTCACTTTCACTTTTCACTTTCATGCATTGGAGAAGGAAATAGCAACCCACTCCAGTGTTCTTGCCTGGAGAATCCCAGGGATGGCAGAGCCTGGTGAGCTGCTGTCTATGGGGTCGCACAGAGTCAGACACGACTGAAGCAGCTTAGTAGTAGTAGTAGTAGACTAATAACCTCTGTTTGAAAATAAACATTTGGGAAATTAGTTGTTTCCGAAATCACACATACCACTTTGAATCCAGTGGCAATATCAAATCCCCTCATGACTTTAAATTCTTTTTCATTTCAAGCCACTGCCACAGAGCATAAAGATGCCACGCATAAACCAAAAATGAATAAGTTTCTTTCCTTTCCTATATTACTGCAGAAATGTTTATTTGCCACATCATTTAATAGCAGAGAAGAAAGCTGTAGATAGGAGAAGGGAAGCAGGGGCACTGAGCCTGCTTACTTGGGAAAAGGCTTGAAACTTCTGACCAGAGTGAATTCCTTGTGATTTTAGGGAAGGGCTTTAGCATGCAGGTAAAATAGGAGACCTGACGAACTGCCTCCACTTCCCAAATGTTCTGTTTTTATTTCAATTATGTTAACTTCTGATTCTCTCCCCTTGAGCTATCCAGACCACCGCCACTGTCACTGTCATCTTGGTGTTTTCCTTTTTTAATATGTATATAACAATTATATATATATATAGTAATATATATATAATATACATATTAATATATATATTTAAATATATATTAACATATATAATAATATTACTATATATATATATATTACAATTGATGGTTTTCCATGCTAAGACATCCCTTATCTATCTCAGCAAGTGTGAATCTATGTTTTTAAACTACACAGAGGAAAATCCACACACGCACACCATCAAGGAGAACAGCTGTGAGAAGCTATTTTCTTCTATAGAAGAGTTCTTAGGCAGGGATTTAGGAGAGCTGGCTTCTGGTTCCAGATCTGATATTCAAATATTAATGTCTCAGGAACTAAAATACTCACCCCCGTATGTTTCTCTCCCAGGGCCTGGCACAAGAGAGGAGCAAAAGCTACATCATCTATCAAATTTCTCTCCCACCAGAGATTCTCTTCTCCACTGGGCATGAGTCTCCCACCTTTATCCTGTTGATTCCTATTCTAAGTGCTTATTCATGCATTTGGTCATTTGATTTTCATTAGTCCTTCATTCCAGAGAAAGCAATGGCACCCCACTCCAGAACTCTTGCCTGGAAAATCCCATGGATGGAGGAGCCTGGAAGGCTGCAGTCCATGGGGTCGCTGAGGGTCGCACACAACTGAGCGACTTCACTTTCACTTTTCACTTTCATGCATTGGAGAAGGACATGGCAACCCACTCCAGTGTTCTTGCCTGGAGAATCCCAGGGACGGGGAAGCCTGGTGGGCTGCCGTCTATGGGGTCGCACAGAGTCGGACACGACTGAAGTGACTTAGCAGCAGCAGCAGTCCTTCATTCATCAAATCTAGAACAGCCTCCTTCCTCAGCATCTGTCTTATCCCATCCCAACCATCCTCAGCTGAAACTCAAATTTCACTTCGGTATAGCTTTTCAGTTTTAGTGCCATCAATCTTTCCTGCTCAGAAGTCCCAGCTGTTTTCTACTTGTATCACATAATTTTCACTTTGTTATACAATGTCTCATATTACTGTTTTAGATTATTTTGCTTTATTTATTAATGGCTTCTTGATATTTGCATTGCCTCCCATCTAAATCTCAACCCCCTTTCTCTAAATAATTAAAAGTCCTAGTTTCTTGTCTAGTCTCAACTACTCCCTGCAACTCTGAGCAAAACCAATGATTTTCCACTTTCTTATATAAAAAATAAGAGATCCTTAAAATTGCTTTCAGCTCTACTAATCTGTAAGTCTGAGATTTTATTTAGTTTAACATTTCAGATTTGTTCTTTTGAGTGTTATTTGTATTACTCCTTTGATTTCCTAGCACCATCCTGGTATGTAATAGATGCTTAATCAAGGAATATGTTTAAGTAAGGTCAGTGAGATCATGTCCCAGGCTGTTATGTGCAAGTACAGGTATTCCAAGCATTAAATCGAGGTTTCTTTGAAAGTGTCCCTCAATTCCTAAGGCCTTTCCTATTATGCTGTATCAGAAGTGTCTTTCTCCTTCAAAGTATGGGAGAGGATGTGGAAACACAGCTCAGTGTTTGTTGGAACAAAAGCTTTCCTATAAATCCAACTTCAAACTTATAATTTTCAACCAATGAGCAGCAGTTCCTTTACCTCCAGGGGCCAGAAGTCTTCTGTCTTTTTAAATAAAGGGAAAGGCATGAACTGTCACATGATAAGCTGACAACATGACCCAATTTAAGAAGAAAGAAATGAAACGATCAACAGTTTCTTTTTGCAATTTGGAAGGAGAGAGTGAAATCTGATAATCCTAGCCTGTTTCTCATTTTCTGCTTGAAGAAAAAGTAAAGGGTATTTATGAGAACTGTCCTCTGTTATTAAACTGAGATGATTGCTTCAGCCCTTCTAAACTGTTTTGTAATATTAATTTTTCACTAATGACATTTTTAATATACTGTGTGATAAATCCCTGCCAATGTCTCGCTCTCACTAGTGTCGACATGTGGGGATGTAATAAGCATGACCCCAGTCTCTTACATATATTGGAGCACTCGTTACCCAATACTGTGGCCAATTTGCATCTCCAATTCACAAGCAGTCTTTCTGCAGCTGTTACCTCAATTTGTCCTTGCAACCATTTCCATCAGTTCTAGAGAATTTTATGTAATAAAACTTTGCAAGTATCATAGGAGTGGAGGTAAAGGAATGAGGAGGGAATTGTGTTCTCCATCAGAGGAAATCAGATGAGTTCACAGTCAGCTTCCAGGGGACACTCACAGGGGCAGCTCTGCTTAGCTTTTGAATCTATGACTCCCTCAATCATAGGCACCAGCCTCAAAGCTAGTTGTTGTCAGGCTCCTGCTGAATTTGGAGGAAACTGACTTCAAATATTGTCAGCATCAAGTAAATCAGATGGTTCTATACAACTAGAGCTTTGAAGTTTGAGAGGGAAAAAAAAAGCAAACTTGATTAGGCTCTTTACTTTTGATTCTAACCTGTCACTTACCTGCCATGCTAAGGAAAAAAGGAAAAGGAAGATAGACGGAAAATAAATAAGAATATTGAAGGGATTCTCCGGAACACTCAGCACCTAGTCAGAAAGGACAGCCCCTAAATCACATGCGCCAATAAAACACTTCAGAGCTGCTGGGTGCTTTGAAGTAAAGTGTATAGAAATATTTGAAAAGAGTTTACTCATGATTTTATACTTTAATTTATTCATTCATTCATTAACAAACATCCTCTGTCAGACATTGGGCTAGGTCTGAGGGATACATGTGTGATTAATTATTGTTCAGCAAATTATAATTATATCACCTGTAAGTTCTGTGAAACCAAGTCTCTCTCTCTCTCTTTTTTTAACATATATCTCTGAGCCTGGAACAGTATGTGGCAGAAAATACATCCTTTGAGAGAGAAATTAGGATGCAAAGAGAAAGAGAACCAGAAAATGAGGCAGGAGAGAACTGAGTTTCATTCCCAGGATTTTGGAAAATATCCTGTCTGGAGTAGATGCTCAGTGAATGTTAGCTATTATTTATGCATATAGTGGAATTAGGAGAAGGCAATGGCACTCCACTCCAGTACTCTTGCCTGGAAAATCCCATGGCCGGAGGAGCCTGGTGGGCTGCAGTCCATGGGGTCGCGAAGAGTCGGATACGACTGAGCGACTTCCCTTTCACTTTTCCCTTTCATGCATTGGAGAAGGAAATGGCAACCCACTCCAGTGTTCTTGCCTGGAGAATCCCAGGGATGGGGGAGCCTGGTGGGCTGCCGTCTATGGGGTCACACAGAGTCAGACAGGACTGAAGCAACTTAGCATAGTGGAACTAATTCCCAAAACATTGACAACACTGTATGACTCTAGTTATTTATGTTCAGGCTGTATAAAAAGATCTTAATGCAAACATTTTATGCTTCTATTGATATTTGCTTAGAGGGAAATGAACACAGTAGGCAGCTACTCTTCTTCACAGTGTGTTCTTCTTTGTACACGAATTAAGTGTTAGTTACTCAGTCATGTCCGACTGTGACCCCATGGACTTGTAACCTGCCAGGCTCCTCTGTCCATGGGATTTCCCAGGAAAGAATACTGGAGTGGGTTACCATTTCTTTCTCCAAGGGATCTTCCCAACCCAGGGATCAAACCTGAGTCTCCTTCATTGCCAGCAATTTCTTTACTATCTGAGCCACTAGGAAGGCCACAATAATCATGAGTATATTTTGGCAAAGTCATTTAACTAGACCTCTTCTGGGGAAGGTTGTAAAGAAGATAAAGAAAACTTTTAACTGGGAGCAAAAAGAACTGCTAGTTTTATATGAAATGCAGGGAAGAAAGATGCAAGGGGGAAGGTGGGGCCTTTAGTGGGATTTTAAAATCTTGTCTAAGCTGAATTCCAAGATTATGTACTAAGGCTTTGCTACATTGAAGACATTGAGCTAGAAGGGACAGACCCTGCACTCAAAGACCCTGTGGCTGTAAAGGACCCATACAGAGGATGAGATGTACTGGGAAGGGTTACAAGAGCAGAAAGCACTAAACTGCTCAGGGCACAGCCCCGAACCCAGCTAGGTGGCCAGTGATCAGAGGAGGGTTTCCAAATGAGGTGATGCCTCAACCAGATTTTTTAAAGAGTAAGATGTCATGATGCATGTGTATGCATGGCTGAGCCCCTTTGCTCTCACCTGAAACTATCACATCCTTGTTACTCAACTCTACTCCAATACAAAGTAAAAAGTTAAAAAAAAAATAAAGAATAAGATGCAGTGAAATAAAAGTAAGCCAAACAGGAGCAAACAAGCAGACAAAGCAGGAGAGGGTTGTTGGCTGGGGGAAAAGAAAAACAAAACGAAAGTACAACCTAAAAGTTAACGATTATGTTATTTGTTCTGTAGATTTGCTGAGGATTTAAGCTCAGAATGCAACCTCTCATAGCTCTGAAGGACTGCTCTGAACAGGTAAGGGAAGAACCAGGATATAGGGGAGGTTTTGCAAGCAAACAAATCGAGAAGCAGGTAATCAGAACATCAAAAGATTGCTGTTAATTAAAGAAAACCCGACATCTCAAGTTAATGAATTTAGTGCTTTTCTGTGTATGGGGAATATTGCAAGTCTGGGCTCACTGAAACCATTTCTTCAATGTGCACCTTAACTATCTAGGCCAGTATCCTGTTTTGTACATCCTGAGTCCCCTCAGGGTATACAGGCAGGGGCAGCTGCAGTGGCCAGTGGCCTGATGTCCACAACATCTTTTGTGGATTGATATGTCACAGTCCACAGGGCATCCCAGAGGTGAAAAGAGCACGGACCACAGAACAGAGGGGAGAGGTCAGAGCAGGTTTGAGAGACTTCGGAGGATCTTTATTTGACCAGCCACTGGGAAGAAGGGGGCCACCCTGGAAACATGAACCGAGACATGATTAGGGAGGGGTGGCCATGCTGAGGAGCCTGGGTCTTCCCCTGGAGAAAACAGGAAGTGTCATTCACATGCTCAGTTAGCACAGAAACACAGACTGGTGGCAAGTAGAAAGTAGGCCTTGCAAAACCAGCTTCCTCTAAACAGCAATCCCCAACCTTATTGGCACCAGGGACTAGTTTTATGGAAGACAGTTTTTCTACAGATCAGGTTGGGGAGTGGGGATTTGGATGATTTAAAAATGGTTTGAACACATTACATTTATTGTGGACTTTACTTCTACTCTTATTACATCTGCTCCACCTCAGATCATCAGGTATTAGATACTGTAGACTGGGGACCCTTCATGGATGCAAACCACTGGACCAGTGGACCAGAGTTCACTCATCTCAAAAATACGGTAAGTAATGTGGAGAACATAAAGATGAGTAAGACATGTGCTTCAAAGACATTACAATCCAGAAAGGGAGAGTCCCGAATTGTTATTGTCCCAGGAGGAATACAGATAACGAATGCTGGTTTTTCAAACTAGGTAGGAATTCCCTCCAGCTGGGCAATCAGAAAAAGTTTCATGGAGAAGGTGACTTGGGTGTTCTACCCTACGGCAGTGGTTCTCAAGCCTGCGTGTGTGTCAGAATTACCTGGAAGACTTAACCACAGACTACTGGGCCCCGCCCAGAGTTTCTAATCACTGAATCTGGAGTGAGGCCCCAAACTTGCAGCCCTCATAAGTCTTCAGGCACCACTGACGCTGCTGGTCCAAGGGCGAGGCTTTGGAGAACGTTTACTCAGTTGTGACAGAACTGGTCAAACAGAAATGAAGCTTTAAGTAGCTCATGAAGAGGAAACCATGTATGTAAGGCACATGGCTAGAAAAGCAAGGCTATATGCTGATTACAGCCAAGTTGAAGTAAAATATAAGACCTATAAGTATATAAGGTATTATCAGACACAATAAACTTCGTAAATTAATTACCCAGTCAACTCCACTTAGCTGAGAGCAGTCATACTAGAGTAGTTATCCAGCATAAGCCAATGGCCAATGTGAGCCTTTCCTCCTAGACTGTCTACCCTGCAGCAGTCCTAGCTCACTGGTCTACCCTCCTCTCTGAACTGAAACAGCCATTGATTGGTACCAGTCAACTCAGCCATTGTATGCATTACTGACCTTTTATGCATTCTGATCTAAACAGAATGGAACTTAAAAATCCCTTTAGTTAGCTGAAGTTGGGAATGTTTAAAAGAGCTTTTAACAAGGAAAGAAAGATTATAAAAATAAAAAATGAAAGTATTCAAAGGAAAAAAAGAAAAAGAAACAGAAGTATTCTCTGTATACATCAAGTTCTCATGTCATTAAAAAAAGGGGAGGGGGGGAGCCAAGCAAAGACTAGTTTGACCGATGCAGTTGTACAATGGTTTGCAAGGTGTTTTGAACTGAATTGTGCTTAAATATACATTGAAATCCTAGCCCAGAAAACGTGACTGGATTTACCTCTTAGTGAATGTTGACCCAAAAGACACAACCAAGCCAAAGATTGGGAGAAGGAAGGACTTATTACTACTTGAAGCAAGTAAGGACTCCAGGGATCTTTCCCAAAACAGTGTCTCCTGAACAGCAAAACTGGAGAAGTTTTAAACTAAGTTTTCACATGCATTTCCCTAAAGGGCTTGTGTGCATGCTCAGTCATATCCAACTCTTTGCAACCCCACGGACTGTATCCTACCAGGCTCCTCTGTCCATGGGATTTTTCTGGCAAGAATACTGGAGTGGATTGCTATTTCCTTCTCCAGGAAGGGACTTGAGCAGAGGAGAACTTAGCATGAAACTGAGACAGAGGTTGACAGAGTCCAATCTTTAGTTGATTGAAGTCAGGAGAGTCGACATCACCATTAGTCCTCCACTGGTGTGGGGGGTCTTGGTTCCTGCAGAACTCAAAGACAAGTATCAGATTGTTACATACATCCCTTGAGGATGAGTTAGGCCTCTGCTTCAGTCACTGCCCTCTTGTTTGCCTTTTCTCTGTTCCTGCATTCCTTTGTTCCCTTAAGATCATTGATTACTGAGATGTGTTCAAGGGTAAGCATCGTGCCCTTCTTAGATCACAAAATGGCTTAGGCCAAAATGACTTTTCTTATGTCAAGAAGGCCATTTCCAGGTCTCTTTCTCTGGGGACCCCCTAACCTATCTGCTATCATACAAAAATGTGACACTATTTGGAAATCGGGTATTTATGGAGGTAATCAAGTTAAAATGGGATTAGTGTGCACCCTTATCAAATATGGCTGGTGTCCAGTTGAGCATAATTAAGGAGGGGGACAGGTATTATAATAGATACTGTGAACTGAACTGAATTGAGGCCAGAAAACTCACACCAACTTTACCTGATATTCCCACCCTGAAGTCCTTAATTTTCGTTCTCTTTTTCTTTAACAACTTACTCTGCTATCTCTTTCTTAATTACTTGATGACTTTCTTAACTACTCTTTGACTTTGAGAGAGAGGTAGCCAGTACATTGCCATTCTTCTCAAAGTCCAAAAGGCTGTTCAGCTGGGCACCCTCCTACCTGTGAGAAAAGGAAGGATAATTTCCCCTACTGGCAATGGTCTTAGTGACAGAGGAAGGGGTAGAGCAGGACAGGCAAGACAAAATCAGAGCAGAGTTGGGGCTGGGCAGCCAGGGCAGAGGGTTTCCTGACCAGGAAGGGAGGGAGGGAGTCAGAAGAAGACCTGGGGTTGAGACTCGTCACTCACAACTGACTCAGGCTCAAAATGTATTCCTGCTTGCTGAGAAGCAAAGTGTCCTAATTTCCACCACACATGGAGAACAGCTAGGTGCCCCCTACTGACTGGCACACACATGGTCTAATTGGTCCTCCATATTTGAGGGGTAATTTTGATTATTGCTTTTCCACACTTGGCAAGGGCTTCCTGGGGCTTTGTTTATATGATACCTCACCTTCCAGCCAGGAGGGCACACTCCAGTCACAGCAAGGAAAACGCTGTCTGAAGCCAATCTGAAAAGAAATCATTATGTGTGCCCATTTTCGATCAGGAACATATTAGTTAACTTGGCACAGCTTGTTCTTTAGTTTAAATTGAAACATTCATATGTAACTCAAAAAAGATAAGCCCAGACTTGATGCCGAAAGCTCAGTTCTCTATACACTGGTGCTGGGTCAATTCTCAGAGACAGAGTTTTAGGTGAACTAGAAAAGGATAGCTTTGTTGTTTTGCTGGGCAAAGGGAGAGGGATATACCAGGCTCTTGCCCTCAAAACCATGTGTCCCCACTTGGGGACAATATTGAGAGGTTGTATAGTAATTGTTCAAAGAAGATGTGATCAGCTCATGGACATTCTTCCGACGGGTTGATGGTGAGGTAAGTGAGAGTCAGCGTCATCAACCTTCAGATCCAACTGGTCTGGTCTACCTGCTTGTGGGCAGCCTACCATCCTTAGTTATTAACTTCCCCACCTGAAGGGGGCTTCAGTATCTGCAAAATAACTCAAAGATATTGTGTGTATCCCTTGATGGGAAACAGGACCTTGTCTGAATCCTACTCTTGACTGTTTCTCTTAGTCTCACATCCCCTCCCTCCCCTAATTAACAACTGCTTGAATCTGCCCATTGAAACTCAGAGAAGGTCATGGAGGCTGAATGAAGGCTGTTTCCTAAACTCAAAGAAATGGGGGACACAGAAAGTCTATGTGCCCAGGAACCCCAGAGGTCCCTGCATGGTATCATTCTGACCGAGATTTTTGGAAATCGGAGGTTGCTTTTCCACAGTGGTGCAGGTGCTGCCTAAAAACCCAGCCTCTGCTCACCAGAGCCAAGTAAAATGTGGAGACAGTGCTTTGGAGAAGTAGAAATGAGTAGCTTTATTACTTTACTGGGGAATGGGGGACACAGTGGGCTCCTGCCTTGCAAAACTGTGTCCTGTGTCTCCACTTGAAGAGGATAGTGAGAAGTTTTATAGTAATGGTTTGAAGAGGGTTATCAGCTTGTGGACATTGTTCTGTTTAGTTGGTGGTTAGATAAGTGGGAGTCAGCATCATCAATCTTCAGGTTCCAATTGGTCTAGGGTGGTCTTCATGCTTATAAGTAGCATGCCATCATTAATCGTTAACTTCTCCCACCTGGAGGCATTTTCAATATCTGTGAAACATTCAAAAATATTGTTATGTGTATCCATTGATAAGGAACTAGGACCTTGTCCCAAGGCTGCACTATTTCTCTTGATCATTTGTTTCTCCCTGGTTTCACATCTTTTCCTTTCCCTAACTAACAACTGTTTGAATCTGCCCACAGGGACTCAGGGAAGGTCATGAAAGCTGAACAAAGGCTGTTTCCTGTAATCATAAAATGGGGGACACAGGAAGGCTTTGTGCCCAGGAGTCCCACAGGGCCCTGCTTGGTATCACAGGCTGTTCTTGTCCTCCCATCTCTTGGGAACTCTCAGGGGCAAGACCAGTCAATGAGGAATGAGCAGTGTTTGTGTTAGGGTTCTCCAGAGAAACAGAACAAGTAGGGGATAGAGATGTATATTTATTATGAGGAATTTGCTCACATGTTTATGGAGACTGAGAAATCCCATGAACTGCTGTCTACAAGCTAAAGACCCTGGATAGCCAGGGGTATAATCCAATCCTCTGGTAGGTGACACAAAGTGGATCTAGATGAGTGTACCTAGAACATGCAAAGTGATGACGGGGTTTTCCATAGTCTGCAATTTATGGTGATTTATATTCCACTTATATGTGAGTGCTAAGTCACTTCAGTTATGTTCGACTCTGTGTGACCCTCTGGACTGTAGCCTGCCAGGCTCCTCTGCCCATGGGATTCTCCAGGTAAGATTCATTTTGATATTTGGCAAAACTAATACAATTATGTAAAGTTTAAAAATAAAATAAAATAAAAAAAAAGAAAGAATATTGGAGTGGGTTGCCATGCACCCCTCCAGGGATCTTACCACCCCAGGGATTGAACCCAAGTCTCTTACATCTCCTGCATTGGCAGACAGCTTCTTCACCACTAGCGCCACCCAGGAAGACCATTCTACCTGTAGTCCTACTGAAATTATTTTCAAATGATTGGATGATTCTAGCAAAAGAAAAGACTAAGAACAGCATTTGCCCTTCCAGATCCCAAGGGCAGAGAGTTACTTTTGAAATGATAGGGACTTCTCAAAGTGGATTACACACTATCAGTGCATTTTCTCTCGGGAAACCCGAATCATGTCATTGAATAAAGATGTCCTTAGAGGATTTAGCACAGAAGTAAGTGTGAAATCACCTCATCTCAGCCCTGCTGGTATATCTTAGGATTCACTGTTCATCATCAGGGTAGATGATTTACAATTTTCAAAAGTTTCATACCAATGATTTTATATATTTTCATAATAACCCTTTTCCCCCCACCCGTATATTGTCCCTCTCCTTCCTCTCCCCACTGGTAACCACTAGCTTGTTCTCTGTATCTGTGAGTCTGCTTCTTTTTTGTTTTATTCACTAGTTTGTTGTATTCCTTTTTATTCTTATACTTAGAATCCCATGTATAATGACTTAAAGAAAGAACACCTAAAGATTTTTATGAGTTTGAGACTGTCACGAAATGAATCTATACCAGTGAGGTTGGGAAACCACATTTTCAAGGGAGTTAGTCTTAGGACATGGCTACTAATGAAAGCGTGTTCATTGATCCATTCTTTCCTCAGGGAACACTGAGTACACACTGTCTAATGCTTTCAGGATGCAGTGAAAAATGAAACATAGTCCCTGCCCTCAAGTGCTTCTAATAGGGACACTGAGTCAATAAGAGACCATTAAAATCCAATGTGATAAGTCCTGTGAGCAAGTAAATGGGATGTGATGGACTAGTGGCCAAACCCAATCCAGATGTTGGAAAGTCAGGTCCCATCCCTGAGGGCAGAGGCCAGCATTCCCTCAGTGTTGTTTGTCACCCTGTGGTTAAGTGAGTCATGCAGTTTCACTGGGAAGACACGTGCTTATTTGTTCTCTTTTTTTGCTGTTGTTGTTAAGCTGCTCATTTGTGTCCAGCTCTTTGTAACCCATGGACTGCAGCACACCAGGCTTCCTTGTCCTTCACCATCTCCCAGAATTTGCTCAAACTCATGTTGATTGAGTTGGTGATGCCATCCAACCATCTCATCTTCTGTCATCCCCTTCTCCTGCCTTCAATCTTTCCTAGTATCAGGGTCTTTTCCGATGAGTTGAAAAGAATTAGAGATACCTGGTTATAAGTTCTCAATGCTTTGATTAAGATTCTTAGTCAACTTGGGGAAATTGTTCACATGATAAATATTAGGCTGAATACAATCAGACAAACATTCCTGCCAAGTGTGTGAGTGCTCAGTCAGTTGTGTCTGGTTTTTTATGACCCCATGGACTGTAGCCCGCAAGGCTCTTTTGTCTGTGGAGTTTTCCAGGCCAAAACACTGGAGTGGATTGCTATTTCCTATTCCAGGGGATCTTCCCGGCCCAAGGATCTAACCTGCATTTCCTGTGTCTCCTGCATTGGTAGGTGAATCCTTTATCACTGCAACACCTGTGATGCCCTCGCCTGCTGGGAGATATTCCCAATTTACAGATGAGAAGACTGAGTTTCTGAGAGGTGGTGACTCACCAGTTCATACAACTGAGAAGTGTCAGAGCTATACCCAAATATGCAGATTCTAAAGGAAGGTCATTAAGCTAGTAAGATAAGGGCTACACTAAGTATCTGTGAGGAAACCTATTTTAGCTAAAAAGCACCACATTGTTCCTGGGCTCTGAAGACTGCCTGATTTCAATATTGAAGTGGTGCAGCTGAAGACTGTGGCCTAAAGTGAGTGATGCTGGAGGAATCACCCTTTCCAAAGGAATCCCACCTGCATACTACACGGACATGCACCTGAAACCAGCTTTCTCTCTGTATTTAAGGGGCATGGGGAGCACAGGCTCTTGGGAGAGGAAGTGTAGGACCAGAAGAGTAGTTAGTAAGACTCCTAGCAGCAACATGTGGCTGCTGCTGCAACTTGTCTGGCTCTGTTTTCTATTGTCTCTTGGTCTGAATAGCTGGCATCAGTCCAAGGTACCTGAGTATCCTGACGAACTGCGCTGTGGGCTAAGGAGCTTTCAATTCACCATAAACCCTCTCAGTCAGGAGACGGAGACTCCTCCTGTACTAGTAGCATGGGGTAAGTTTGAAGGCTGAGCTAGGCAATGGCATGTCTCCTCTCCTGTGTAAAATTGGCCTCTGTTTTCTGTTCGAATGCCTCCCTACCTTTGCTAAACTTCGCTGCTTCTCTATAGAAGTAATCTGAAGTATAACTTCACCTCTAAACCTGATTTTGCTCTTGTTTCTCCTTTCTTGGCAGCTGCTCTTGAGTATAAGGCAAAGCTTGCTGCCCCTTCCCAGCACTGGTGACAGGGATGACTGACCACATGTGTTTTCTTCCCCATCCGCACTCCTAGATAACCATGGGCTGCCACACAGCCTGCAGAATGACTCTGACTGTGGCACCTGGGTCAGTGAGGGCCCTGGCAGCTCCCTGGTGGGGGAAGCCTCCTACAGTGGCTGCTATGTCACTGAGTGGGTAAGTATGACCTGTCCTTAGGAAGGCTGAGATGCCTCTGCCACCATCCAGGCTGACTTCATGGGCCTGTCTCTCCAGGAGTCCTACTACATCATGACTGTTGGAATTGAAAGAGCAGGTGTGAGTGGATCTGGAGCATTTATAGAGACAAAGCTGTTCAAGTGTCCTGTGAATCTCCCAGGTAAGGGCTGGATACTTCCAGGTTCTGGGTGGTGTGGAGCTGCCTGAAATGTGTCCTTGGGTATCTTCTACCTATTCTGTGCAGTGATACCAGGCACCCATCGAAAACTGTGTTCCAGCCCTTCACAGGCGACCCTAGGATAAACACCACCTGAGCGATTACTTGGGGCTCAGGAACTTTGAAGGGTACTTCACATGTTACCTGTAATCCCAACCTAGTGCCATTGCTAGCTCCAGCAGGGAGCTTTCCAAGCACCCCTCACTGGTAGGTGGCAGAGCTGAGATTCAACCAAGAGTTATCCCAGGACCAGAGATCTGCTTCTTGAAGGGTCTGGAAGGAGACTCAGCAAACGCCTTCAAGAAGCAGACTCCGTTGAGAATAGGGCTCAGTCCCTTCAGCTGGGGCTACTCGACTGCTTAACTTGGTATTTAACTGGGTGATTAACAGGCAGGTACAATGCCAGCTCAACTCCAGTGAATCTTGCCTTGCCCCCCAAGGGCCCTAGCTCAGTCATAAAGAGTCAAATTTCTGTTTTTAAACTTTTAACCATACTGTGCAGCATGTGGGACCTTAGGTCCCAACCAGAGACCAAACCCAAAACCCTTGCAGTGGAAGCACACAATCTTAACTGGCCTCCCAGAGAGGTCCCAAGAGTTGAACCTACGATTCTTCACATCTGCATTGTTATGTGATCGCCCAATGGAGTACTACTGATAAAATACATAATCGTAGGCCCCACTCCCTGCTTACTGAACTGCATTTCAAAATGATGGTAATTTAGAGTACACTAAGTACTTTTTAAAGAACAGAAGGAAGAATTCTTTAATAAAGTCTCACTGCTTCTACCAATCTTGTTCGTATTTCCTCTTCCAAAGAGTACTCATTTCAGGGCACTCTTATAAGGTAACCAAGCAGTGAACTTTATAATCCAGACTTAATTTCTAGTATGTAAATATCTCTTCCAATCACATGGATATCTATGGGAACGTAATGTTTCTTAATGAAAAGATCTCTTAAAGACTAGACTTTGTTTCCTAGTTCAAGTTACTCTTCAATATCTATCCTAGATGTCCCAAATGCTGGCCTTTGTGACTCTGTCCCAGTGTGGGACAGACTGCCATGTGCTCCTTCACCTATCACTCAAGGAGACTGCAAACAGCTAGGCTGCTGCTACAACTCTGAAGAGGTCATTTCCTGTTACTACGGAAACACAGGTGAGTCACTATACTTTTGAAATTAGCTGAAGAGTGCCTGTAATTACCATTAACTAAACCCAAAGGAAGGTTATCTCCTTCACCCCCCATCCAGAAGGCAAATACTGAAAGATGACCAAAGGTTAATGTATAAGTTAGTACCTCCTTAGAACACTTGACCTTCAGTGACCCAGCTTTCTATAGTCTTCCATTGCATATTCTTCTAGAACCCAACAGAAAGCAAATAACATTCAATGAACTCAGGAAGCTAAGTCTATGTGCAGGATGTTAATTGATAGAAACTTAACCAGTTTCAAGAAATAGACAATCTGGTGGCTGATTGTGTATAAAGAACTTTATTTCAGAAGATGAGCCTTATTTCAAACGAACACTGTCCCAAATCATGTTCCAAGTCTTTCTCACGTAAAAATGACCTTCATGAAACAAGATGCTACATAATTCTAAGCTCTTAATCCTAGCTGATGAGTGAAACAGCAGGTATGGCTATCTTCATTCTACAGGTGAAGCTGATACAAGGAGGTTAAATACACAGTAAGTAGTGGAGGCAAGATTCAAACCCAAGTGCCCATCCAAAGCCCCAGTTAAATTCTGGATGGCTGAACCTGCTTCAAGGTCATTACCTGGAATGCCAGCTTTTCTAGTGGGAGAAGAGGAGGGTGGGGAATTTAAAATAATGAAACTATAATTTTTAGACTCTTGTCTGGCTGGATCAATCACTTGACGTGACCTGCCTTCAGCATAGTTGCTCTGGTGTTTCAGTGACCTCACACTGTACCCAAGATGGCCATTTCTCTATTGCTGTGTCCCGGAACGTGACCTCGCCCCCACTGCTCTTGAATTCTGTACACTTGGCCTTCAGGAATGACAGCGAATGTAAACCTGTGATGGCAACACACACTTTTGTTCTGTTCCGGTTTCCATTTACTACTTGTGGTACTACAAAACAGGTGAGAAGAGCTGACCCTGGACTCTGTTTAAGTTGGTCAGGAATGCCCTAGTGATTGGGGGAGAACTGGACTGGCTTAGCTGTGAAGAATATACCTGACTTACTGCTTGTCATGTAGGATGGTCTCTAGGACAGAGGGACCTTCATTACTGAGAAAGCAGAAACCTCTGCTGGGTACTTGGCTAAGTCATCCCACCTGCCCACTAGTGAGGGGCTAGCCCCCATTACCAAGGTGTAGAAGAACAAATAACAGGTTCCTCCCACCACACAGCCCTGGGAAAGGACCAGGGAAATCAGCTGAGATAAGTGGTATTTCTGGCTTCATTACTCAAAGCCCCTTCCTGTTCCTTTGCCCTGAAAGTAAGGTGAAGTGATAATTTCCCTACTAGTCAGTGGGCATCCTTTCTGAGTGCTGGATGAAAGCAAAATTGAGTGAAGCAGCATCTGGCTTGCAAGAGTGACAGGAATTCTTTACCTGCCCTTGCAGATCACTGGAAAGCAAGCGGTATATGAAAATGAGCTGGTTGCAGCTCGGGATGTGAGAACTTGGAGCCGTGGTTCTATTACCCGAGACAGTACCTTCAGGTAAAGGTCTTAGTTAACCTGACCTTGCTTGACCAGAATGCCTGAATTTCCTTCCATAAACAGGAGATCTAGAGAAAACATTCATAAATGACCATAAACAACCATCTTCCTCATGATGGCAGAATCTCTATTGCCTTGACTATCCAATCTCACAGACCATTATTTGATCTAGTAGCCCTGCATTATTACCACCGACTTGATCTAAGCCTCAGACTCGACCTGACTTCAATTTCATTTCACTGGGTCTTTGTTTCTCTAGTCTCTTCCTTCTACCTCCAATATCTAAGCTGTAGTAAAATGAATCTTTTTAAAAACCTTAGCTAGTATACTTAAAGTTTTCTATTTGTCTTCCAGAGCTTAAACTTTATTATGAACATAACTTGCAGGGTCCTACATGAAACTGCTGCTGCTACTTCAGCCAAAACTTTCCCAATGTTCTCAATCCTTCCCTAACTGTTCCCTAACCTCAGATTGTGCTTCCATAGAGTATTCAATGGACCCCAGACTTCTTGCTTCCATACTTTACCCTTCTCTCCTCTACCTCTCAGTTACTGCTTTTCATTTTCCCTTATCAAATTACCTGCACCATCTTCCCTGACTACTGCCTCCAGAGAACACACCTGTTATCATAGAACCATATCTTTTAAAATCTATTGAAGTATAGTTGACTTATGTGTTAGTTTCTGCTGTACAAAGTGACTTCAGTTACACATCTTCATGTTTCCATTATGATTTATGCAGAATACTGAATAGACTCCTGTCTTATACAGTAGGACTTTGTTTATCGATTCAATATATAACAGTCTGTGCTTCCCTGGTGGCTCAGTGCTATATCAAACTCCCTAACATGGATCTTGTTTACCTATTGGTCTCCCCAGTGATAGCTTTCACAAGGCCAGAACGAAACCCCACCTGTTTATAAACTTGTTCTAGCACCTGATACTTAAAAATTATTCCTCAAAGCTTAAAGAGGTGACATGGTCTACCCACTGAAGATAATAGCTAAAATCTTTATTTCTCTGCAGGCTCCAAGTCAGTTGTAGCTACTCTGCAAGTAGCAGTGCTCTCCCAGTTAATGTCCAGGTTCTTACTCTCCCACCACCCCTTCCTGAGACCCAGCCTGGAAACCTCACTCTGGAACTTAAGATTGCCAAAGGTAAGACCCTCTTGGGTAGACTATCTGGCCTCTAGTCTGACTAAAGTCATCTTCTGGGCCGGAAGACCCTAACTTGGTAACAAGATATTATTCCTTTCAAAGGCATTTATGTGGGTGATGGTTTATCCCAAGCCACCTAGAGGTTCCAAGCTCTTTACTGCTTCAGCTTGTTTTGGCCTGTTGCAGATAAACGCTATCGCTCCTACTACACGGCTAGTGACTACCCAGTGGTGAAGTTACTTCGGGATCCCATCTACGTGGAAGTCTCCATCCATCAGAGAACAGACCCCAGTCTTGAGCTGCGCCTGGACCAGTGTTGGGCGACACCTGGTGCAGATGCCCTGCTCCAGCCCCAGTGGCCCTTGCTTGTGAATGGGTGCGTGTCTTTCTTTCACCTGTGTTACCATCCCTCCAAGAAGCCCATCTTGACTGCTGGATATCCTTGCTTAGGTGCCCCTACACAGGAGACAACTATCAGACAAAACTGATCCCTGTCTGGGAAGCCTCAGACCTGCCGTTTCCTTCTCACTACCAGCGCTTCAGCATTTCCACCTTCAGCTTTGTGGACTCAGTGGCAAAGCGGGCCCTCAAGGGACCGGTACGATGCTGCCCCCTGTGCTCTTCAGCTGGGCTCTAAACCCAACTCAAATGTTTCCACACGGTACCACTTTTCATCTAAGGTTGCCCTGTAACATTGGCTTTTGGTATTGCCTCAGAGCAATCAAAGGATGCCTGTGGCATGTGTGACATGGGTCAACTAGAGTCTGGTATCTTAGTGCTTCTGTGATGTCAGTTTGGTTTATCAATTTTCTGATAATTCTTTGACTTCTTCCTGGGGGAGATAAAGCAGGTTTGAAGACTTAGGATGTGCTAGACCCATGATCCCAATTCTTTCGGTTCCCAGGTGTATCTGCACTGCAGTGCATCGGTCTGCCAGCCTGCCGGGACACCATCCTGTGTGACACTCTGTCCTGCCAGACGTAAGTATCCAACCTATCTATGCCAGAAGCCAGATTAAAGTGGTATTTGGAGTCCAGTGCTAACCTTTAGTCTGTGGCACATGAATCAAACTGAAGATTCATCTGATTAACGAGGCTTCTTTAAGTACTTTCATGATGTAATAGAACAGAAATACAACTAGTGTCCTAGAATTCCAGGCCTAAATATTTCAGGATTAATAGCTTATATTTATAATTTTCAGCCTTAGTTTTTCTCCATATAAATTTTTACTTAGCAGGGAGTCAAGTGAGTTCACAGCCTACAATCTAATAAAACACTTCTGTGGTATCAGATATAAATGTAGGCTTTTATTTATCAGATATAAATGTTGGCAGGTCTGGCAACATGGCCTCAAGACTTATAGATGGCATGGGATTGCAGACTTAGTGTGTGTTAATTGGTCAGGCCCAGTGCTCATACAGTCATATTCCATCTGATCCCACAACACTTGGCTCCTGAATTAATTGGGAGTCATGACTCTTAATAATCCCTGGGTTGGGAAGATCCCCTGGAGGAGGTCTTAGCAAACCACTCCAGTATTCTAGCCTGGAGAATCACCATGGACACAGGAGCCTGGTGGACTACAGTCCATGGGGGTCACAAAGAGCTGGACACGACTGAGCAACTAAGCACAGCACAGCATGACCCCCTAAGGTTTAAGCCTGTTCTGGTAGGAAAAAAAACTTGTATACTACCTTTCAGAACTATCATTTAGTAAACTAAATACTCAACATCTAACTGCAATAATATATATATATACTTAGATATCTAAAATTTGAGAAGTACAGAGACCCTACAATTAGCAATAGAAATAGGATTCAAACAGAGCTTTGCTGTTACCGTTACCAGGTACCTTTTATATCATAGGGTCTCAGTATTAAGACATTACTATTCAAGTACCTGTACTTAGGAAGGATGATGATTTGGGGATAGTCTAAAACCATAATTTCTCTGAAACTGCTAGCATTAATACAAATGAGCAAGTCTGAGACTTTGTGTCTAATGCATTAAGGTTTTTCTTAATGGAACAGAACTAAGTTTTTCTCTGACAAGGGACCTAGTCCTGTTTTAGTACTCCACAACCACTCATAAGTACAAAACTAACAAATCCTTAACTCATCTCTCCAACAGGAAGAAGAAGCTCTGACATCCATTTTCAGAACAACACGGCTAGCATTTCTAGCAAGGGTCCCTTGATTCTACTCCAAGCCATTCAAGACTCTTCAGAAAAGCTCCACAAATACTCAAGTGAGTGGAAGGAGAATATCTGAACCACTGGTCAAACCTAAGCTACTTGTACATCCCTACTTAATTCCTTACTGGTTTGGTCAATATGAACCTCAAAAGGAATTACCTAGTTTTCTCCCCCTATAGCTCAAGACTAGCAGTCTTTATTAGGATGTAACATCACTTGGCTTCAGCATACTAACCTACGTTTCCATCCTGCAGGGTCTCCTGTAGACTCTCAAGCTTTGTGGGTGGCTGGCCTATCTGGAATCTTAATCGTTGGAGCCTTGTTCATGTCCTACCTGGCCATTAGGAAATGGAGATGAGTTGCTCAGCCCAAATGTGTTAATAAAACCAGATTGCACTACTAGTCTCCTCAGCTCCTCATTTGACAAGTAATCTCTTTAGCTCATCTGCTGTTGGCCTCCCCTCCTTCCAACTTGTAATCTCTTCAGCCCTTCCATCTTCTGAATAGAACATTTCAGTAGAATTTCCTAGTTGGTTAACAACTCAAGCAGAACCTACAAAAATCTCAGGCTTAGCAGACATATTTACAAGCTTATGAGGGTGTAAAACAGAACTCTTCCAGAAAACCAAACTGAGGAAGAACTAATTTAGACTAGTCATGAGTCTCCTAGACCATCAGTATTCTGACTTCAGTGTGCATCGTGGTCAAAGGAGAGTTGGTATAAACAGATTACTATCCCCACTCCTGGACTTTGACATATTCAAAGAAGTTTAAAGACTATTTGTCTTATCTGTTGTGCCTTAAAATCTCCCTGAACTGCAGTGGCCTAACATTAATCATTAAGTGGGTCTGGGCTGAGGCTTATGAACTTGCATTTGTAAACATTCCTCAGGTGATACTTAGCTTTCTAGTCAAGCATCACACTTCAAAAACTAATGTCTAGGACAATGCCTAAAAAGCAGCATCAGATCATGGATTGATCAATTGGAAGTAACTTGCTCAGAAGAGGCTTTGGTTTGAGCTAGAACCAACAAGTAATTTCCCAGTTCAGTTCTTAAGACGAATAGAAAAAGGGGGAAAATGAATTATTGTGACTTCTCTATGTAGACATCCTACCCAAAGGACTCCTACAACTCAGCAGTCCCCAACCTTTATTTTTAATTGGAGGATAGTTACTTTATAATGTTGTGTTGGTTTCTGCCATACATCAACATGAGTCAGCCGTAGGTATACATATGTCCCCTCCCTTCCAGCCCCCACCCCATCCCACCTCTCTAGGTTGTCACAGAGCACCGGTTTGAGCTCCCTGTGTCGTACAGCAAATTCCCTCTGGCTATCTATTTTACATACGCCATGTATGTTCCAATGCTACTCATTTTGTCCCACCCTCTCCTTACCCCATTGTGTTCCCAAGTTTCTGTTGTGTCTATATTGCTGCCCTGCAAACAGATTCATCAGTACCATTTTTCCAGATTCTGTATAAAAAAATACAATGTTTCTCTTTTTTTACTTCACTCTGTATTTAGTTCAGTAGCTCAGTTGTATCTGATTCTTTGTGACCCCATGGACTGCAGCATGCCAGGCTTCCCTCTCCATTACCAACTCCCAGATGTTGCTCAAACTCATGCCCATCAAGTCAGTGATAGCATCCAACCATCTCATCTTCTGCCATCCCCTTCTCCTCCTTCCTGCAATCTTTCCCAGCATCAGGGTCTTCTCCGTGAGTCAGTTTTTCTCATACGGTAGCCAGAGTACTGGAGCTTCAGCTTCAGCATCAATCCTTCCAGTGAATATTCAGGGTTGATTTTCTTTAGAATTGACTGGTTTGATCT
Organism: Bos taurus; assembly: GCF_002263795.3. Lineage (NCBI taxonomy): Eukaryota > Metazoa > Chordata > Mammalia > Artiodactyla > Bovidae > Bos > Bos taurus. The sequence goes on along the minus strand of NC_037355.1, from coordinate 10,612,804 downwards.
CCCTGCAGTCCAAGGGACTCTCAAGAGTCTTCTCCAACACCACAGTTCAAAAGCATCAATTCATTGATGCTCAGCTTTCCTTATAGTCCAACTATCACATCCATACATGACTACTGGAAAAACCATAGCTTTGACTAGATGGACCTTTGTTGGCAAAGTAATGTCTCTGCTTTTTAATATGCTGTTTAGGTTGGTCATAATTTTGCTTCCAAGGAGCAAGCATCTTTTAATTTCATGGCTACAGTCACCATCTGCAGTGATTTTGGAGCCCACACAGGTTCTGTATCTTTAACGTTTTTGGTACCAGAGACCATTTCAATGAAAGACAATTTTTCCACAGACTGGCATCAGGGGATTATTTTGAGATGATTCAAGGGCATTATGTTTATTGTTTATTGTGCACTTTATTTCTGTTACATCAGTTCCAACTCACATCACCAGGTATTAGATCCTAGAGGTTGGAGATCCCTGCTGTAACTAACACTGCTGGCCAAAGTCTGTGGATCTCCTCTCTTCCCAGAGGAAGGCTCTGAAAGTATGCCTCCATTAAATAAGATGCCACCACTTATCTTCCTGGAGCAACTTCCAGGTCTTTTTGAAGTATGTTGTTGATGAGCACTGGAGTTGTTTCTAGCCTGGGGTGGTTGGTAATAAAGCTGCTATGAACATTGGGGAATTCATCTTTCAGTGTCCTATGTTTTTGCCTTTTCATACTGTTCATGGGGTTCTCAAGACAAGAATACTGAAGTGGTTTGCCATTCACTTCTCCAGTGGACACATTTCATCAGAAGAGGTGGCAAGAATACACAGAACTGTACAAAAAGATCTTCATGACCCAGATAATCACAATGGAGTGATCGCTCACCTAGAGCGAGAAATCCTGGAATGTGAGGTCAAGTGGGCCTTAGGAAGCATCACTACGAACAAAGCTAGGGGAGGTAATGGAATTCCAATTGGGCTATTTCAAATCCTAAAAGATGATGCTGTGAAAGTGCTGCACTCAATATGCCAGCAAATTTGGAAAACTCAGCAGTGGCCACAGGACTGAAAAAGGTCAGTTTTCATTCCAATCCCAAAGAAAGGCAATGCCAAAGAATCTTCAAACTACTGCACAATTGCACTCATCTCACATGCTAGTAAAGTAATGCTCAAAATTCTCCAAGACAGGCTTCAGCAATACATGAACCGTGAAATTCCAGATGTTCAAGCTGGTTTTAGAAAAAGCAGAGGAACCAGAGATCAAATTGCCAACATCTGCTGGATCATGGAAAAAGCAAGAGAGTTCCAGAAAAACATCTCTTTCTGCTTTATTGACTATGCCAAAGCCTTTGACTGTGTGGATCACAATAAACTGTGGAAAATTCTGAAAGAGATGGGAATACCAGACCACCTGACCTGCCTCTTGAGAAATCTGTATGCAGGTCAGGAAGCAACAGTTAGAACTGGACATGGAACCACAGACTGGTTCCAAATAGGAAAAGGAGTACATCAAGGCTGTATATTGTCACCCTCCTTATTTAACTTCTATGCAGAGTACATCATGAGAAACGCTGGGCTTGAAGAAGCACAAGCTGGAATCAAGATTGCTGGGAGAAATATCAATAACCTCACCTATACAGATGACACCACCCTTATGGCAGAAAGTGAAGAACTAAAGAGCCTCCTGATGAAAGTGAAAGAGGAGAGTGAAAAAGTTTTCTTAAAGCCCAACATTCAGAACACTAAGATCATGGCATCTGGTCCCATCACTTCATGGCAAATAGATGGAGAAACAGTGGAAACAGTGTCAGACTTTATTTTTTGGGGGCTCCAAAATCACTGCAGAGGGTGAATGGAGCCATAAAATTAAAAGACACTTGCTCCTTGGAAGAAAAGTTATGATCAACGTAGACAGCATATTTAAAAGCAGAGATATTACTTTCCCAACAAAGGTCCATCTAGTCAAGGCTATGGTTTTTCCAGTGGTCATGTATGGATGTGAGAGTTGGACTGTGAAGAAAGCTGAGGCCAAAGAACTGATGTTTTTGAACAGTGGTGTTGCAGAAGACTCTTGAGAGTCCTTTGGACTACAAAGAGATCCAACCAGTCCATCCTAAAGGAGACCAGTCCTAGGTGTTCATTGGAAGGACTGATGCTGAGGCTGAAACTCCAGTACTTTGGCCACCTGATGTGAAGAGCTGACTCATTTGAAAAGAATCTGATGCTGGGAAAGATTGAAGGCAGAAGGAGAAGGAGACAACAGAGGATGAGATGGTTGTATGGTATCACTGACTGGATGGGCCTGTGTTTGAATAAACTCCTGGAGTGGTGATGGACAGGGAGGTCTGGTGTGCTGCAGCCCATGAGTTTACAAAGAGTTGGACACGACTGAGCAACTGAACTAACTGATGAACATTGGTAGCCAAACTTCTTCTTGTGTACAACAACTTTGTACCATTTCCTGCTTGGAATCAGAATGGCCTTGTGTGACAATTACCATGGTAAACATTATGGTACTGCTGGCACTGGGTTATAAGAGATGTCACAGCTTCTGCCTTGGATCACTTCCTCTGGACAAGCTAGCCACAGTAAGGATGCTGAAGCTGCCCTGTGGAGCGGGTCTGTGGCTCCCTGGCTAACAGCCATGTCAGTGAACCTCCAGTGGTAGTCCCCATCTAATCAAAACCTTAGGAAAGACTACACCAGAACCACCCAGCTGAACCATTTCTGAATACCTGCTCCACCACAGCTGATGAAAGATTACTGTTGTTATGCCATCACAGTTTGGGATTTTAAGATAACTAAGACAAAGTCTGGAGAAGGCAATGGCACCCCACTCCAGAACTCTTGCCTGGAAAATCCCATGGACGGAGGAGCCTGGTAGGCTGCAGTCCATGGGGTCGCGAAGAGTTGGACACTACTGAGCGACTTCATTTTCACTTTTCACTTTTCACTTTTCACTTTCATGCATTGGAGAAGGAAATGGCAACCCACTCCAGTGTTCTTGCCTGGAGAATCCCAGGGATGGGGGAGCCTGGTGGGCTGCCGTCTATGGGGTCGCACAGAGTTGGACACAACTGAAGCGACTTAGCAGCAGCAGCAGCAAGACAAAGTCTTTCAACTTCTTAGATGTCATGTCATCTCTTGAATACCAAGGAGCAGATGTGTTCAAAGCGTATTAACTTTATAAGCGACTGCCAAACCATTTTCCAAAATATTTCTAATGTCTTTACATTCTTACTAGGTTTCTAAAGAGTTCTAATAGTTCTAAATCCCTTAAGGATAGGCTTAAGATTCACTCCCAACTTCTTGTTGGGAGGGAAAATTTGGTAAAGTCAGGTATTGGCTCCTCCTTAACTTTTACCTACTTCAACCTATGGGGGCCCAGACGTGTCTCACTTCCTCTCTGTCATCACTCAAGTTTTTGACACTGCAAGTTTAACTGCATATTTTGTTAAGACTGTTTCCTCTTCTTCAGTGTTTGCAAGCTGAGGGGATGGGGGGTTGCTGCTTGTGTCTAAATGGCCAACAAGCAAGGGAGCTTTTAAGCCAATGAGATATACTAGAATTCACAAAAATTGCACAGCTGAGAGACAAAATTAATACCTTCAGTTGTACAGATGAAGATCTACCGGTCATCAACCATTTAGAGACTAAAGAAGTAGGAAGTTTCCTTCATTTTCCAGGGGGACAGTTTTCTTAGGGTGAGTCTAAGAAAACCCAAAGCAGCTGGCAGCAGGCTGAAAACAATATCTTGACATCAGATCAGATCAGATCAGTCGCTCAGTCGTGTCCAACTCTTTGCAACCCCATGAATCACAGCACGCCAGGCCTCCCTGTCCATCACCAACTCCCAGAGTTCACCCAGACTCATGTCCATCAAGTCAGTGATGCCATCCAGCCATCTCATCCTCTGTCCTCCCCTTCTCCTCTTGCCCCCAATCCCTCCCAGCATCAGAGTCTTTTCCAATGAGTCAACTCTTCCCATGAGGTGGCCAAAGTACTGGAGTTTCAGCTTTACCATCATTCCTTCCAAAGAAATCCCAGGGCTGATCTCCTTCAGAATGGACTGGTTGGATCTCCTTGCAGTCCAAGGGACTCTCAAGAGTCTTCTCCAACACCACAGTTCAAAAGCATCAATTCTTCAGTGCTCAGCCTTCTTCACAGTCCAACTCTCACATCCATACATGACCACAGGAAAAACCAGAGCCTTGACTAGATGAACCTTTGTTGGCAAAGTAATGTCTTTGCTTTTGAATATGCTATCTATGTTGGTCATAACTTTCCTTCCAAGGAGTAAGCATCTTTTAATTTCATGGCTACAGTCACTATCTGTAGTGATTTTTGAGCCCAGAAAAATAAAGTCTGACACTGTTTCCACTGTTTCCCCATCTATTTCCCATGAAGTGATGAGACCAGATGCCATGATCTTCGTTTTCTGAATGTTGAGCTTTAAGCCAACTTTGTCACTCTCCACTTTCACTTTCATCAAGAGGCTTTTTAGTTCCTCTTCGCTTTCTGCCAGAAGGGTGGTGTCATCTGCATATCTGAGGTTATTGACATTTCTCCTGGCAATCTTGATTCCAGCTTGTGTTTCTTCCAGTCCAGCGTTTCTCATGATGTACTCTGCATAGAAGTTAAATAAGGAGGGTGACAATATACAGCCTTGATGTACTCCTTTTCCTATTTGGAACCAGTCTGTGGTTCCATGTCCAGTTCTAACTGTTGCTTCGTGACCTGCATACAGGTTTCTCAAGAGGCAGATCAGGTGGTCTGGTATTCCCATCACATCTCTTTCAGAATTTTCCACAGTTTATTGTGATCCACACAGTCAAAGGCTTTGGCATAGTCAATAAAGCAGAAAGAGATGTTTTTCTGGAACTCTCTTGCTTTTTCCATGATCCAGCAGATGTTGGCAATTTGATCTCTGGTTCCTCTGCCTTTTCTAAAACCAGCTTGAACATCAGGAAGTTCACGGTTCACATACTGCTGAAGCCTGGCTTGGAAAATTTTGAGCATTACTTTACTAGCATGTGAGATGAGTGCAATTGTGTGGTAGTTTGAGCATTTTTTGGCATTGCCTTTCTTGGGATTGGAATGTAAACTGACAGTCCCATAAATTGAAACATGATTTTATGTTCATGTGTCAGGAAGCATTTAACAGGAGGCTTCCTGTGTGCTGTTTTGGATCTATCATGAATCCTCTGTTCCTTATTAATTCCTGAATATTCAGGAATTAAGAGGGGTGGCAAACTGCTCCCGGGGCTGAGGAATGCATGCATTTCCTTCATTAGTTTTTCCATACAGTGATAAGTACCTATTTATGACCCTCTTCCTTTTTATGAACCATACGGTAAAAGTGATTATTTACAACCCTCTCTTTTTAATATGGATTGCCTTATGTTTCCTTGATAATTTGTAAGTCTGGACTTTTGATCTTTATCTTTGCTGAAAATAGCTACTTTGTAAGACAGTATATACAGTGTCAGACTTTATTTTTGGGGGCTCCAAAATCACTGCAGATGGTGACTGCAGCCGTGAAATTAAAAGACGCTTATTCCTTGGAAGGAAAGTTATGACCAACTTAGATAGCATGTTCAAAAGCAGAGACATTACTTTGCCAACAAAGGTTCGTCTAGTCAAGGCTATGGTTTTTCCTGTGGTCATGTATGGATGTGAGAGTTGGACTGTGAAGAAGGCTGAGCACTGAAGAATTGATGCTTTTGAACTGTGGTGTTGGAGAAGACTCTTGAGAGTCCCTTGGACTGCAAGGAGATCCAACCAGTCCATTCTGAAGGAGATCAGCCCTGGGATTTCTTTGGAAGGAATGATGGTAAAGCTGAAACTCCAGTACTTTGGCCACCTCATGGGAAGAGTTGACTCTTTGGCAAAGACTCTGATGCTGGGAGAGATTGGGGGAAGGAGGAGAAGGGGACGCCAGAGGATGAGATGGCTGGATGGCATCACTGACTCGATGGACATGAGTCTGGGTGAACTCCGGGAGTTGGTGATGGACAGGGAGGCCTGGCGTGCTGTGATTCATGGGGTTGCAAAGAGTCGGACACGACTGAGTGACTGAACTGAACTGAAAAGAAGACAGTATATATACCCACACTATGTTGAATAAAACACCCTTGTTCCATCAGATCTTGGGTGCCTGTGTCTTTCTTTCTTTCTTTCTTTCTTTCTCTCTCTCTCTCTCTCTCTCCGGCTATTTCTCTGGAGCATAGAAACCTGTCGTGCTGACTCTCCTGCCTGGGCTTCTAAGACCCCCTCAAGAAGGCACACTGTGCCTTCTTGACCCCCTCAGTAGGGTGCCTGGTGCCTTCGTGAGCGACGCAAGCTCTGTGTCAAGAGCTTTATTGGTTTTCTGCTTAAATCAAAGAATATCAGCCTCTTTCTCTGTCTCTTTTACTTTCTTTTTATCAACTCTGGACCACCAGGTTCTGGTCCATTAAAAGACCTCAACATTCATGTTCTTAATATTCAGTGAAATAAGCTCCCTTTCATACTAGGGATTGACAGTAGAGGACTGTATTTTAGCAAACAGGAACTTATGGATGTGTCCTGGGAACAGGAGAAGCAATAGGAAACCAGAAGTTCGATATCACAGTAGCTATTCAGGTGGAATCCTGTGATTTTTAATAGAGAATATCAGCCTTCTGCTACTTCCATCTTCACCCAGAATATTTAGAACAGGATATGGCATGACTGTTTGCCAGACATTTAATCTCTACAGATTCAACTGTCTCACTTCTGAAATAAGGACTAAATTATTTCTTTCTACCTTTGAATTCTTCATTCTTAGAATATTCTTGCTAAGTCACTTCAGTCATATCTGACTTTGTGCGACCCCATAGACGGCAGCCCACCAGGCTCCCCCGTCCCTGGGATTCTCCAGGCAAGAACACTGGAGTGGGTTGCCATTTCCTTCTCCAATTAAGAACATTCTTAATCTCCAATAATTTTCCATTGGTCCTTATTCCTAGCTCTTCCTTGGAAATTCTACTTCCCTGATTCCTTGCTCAGAATTTTCATGCTGTGAGCTGGTGATGTGCTTTTGTCTTTTAGACCATAGTATACTTCTGTCTTCTGAAAGCTAAAATTTAGCTTTTATTTAATATTAATAAAAGTCTCTGCATGCCTTACTGCAACAGCCATAGGCCAGAGGGAGCAGAAATTAAGTAGTTCTGCCACTTACCAACTTCTTCTCACTTTTCCCAAGAAGTATTGCTTTTTCATCCTTGCTAATTTGAGACTGAAGACATTGCCACAGAAAAATAAATCACCTTCAAGCACACCCCAGTAGCCCAGTTCAGGTGTTGAAAAGTGGCCAAATCAAGTGAAGGCTCTCATTTTAAGCAAAGTGATTAGGAAGGGAGGGGGCAGAGAAGAAAGGACTGACTATACAAAGATTTATGGCTGTAAAATAAATAGGTTTCAATGAAATTGGATAAAAAATGTTATATATACAGAATTTTGTCTTTTCATCTCAGTAAAGGGTTGGATCATAATAGCTGCTTCTTCAAGTGTACCAGGTGTTCTTATTATGTGCCTGGTCAGTTAATTTGTCCCCTCATAGCATAGAAATGCTGCTGTCTCAGAAGGCTGAATTTGTTTTACATGTGTCAGAAAAACCTATGAGGTTAGTTTCAAATAAGGCATCCACTTTTTACCCTTGGCCTTATTGTCCTCTGTGGGATAAATGGTAGGGATTAGGGGACAAGGAGTGGATGGAGACCAGGAAAATGAGAGAGGTGCCAACCTAGGGAGAGAGACCCAGGTGTCCCCCAGACACAGATTCCTCACCATGGTGAAGGTATACATGAGAAGCAGTCCTGAGACTGAGGAGGTGGTTGTTGGGAAGTCTGGTTCCTGTTGCCAGTGGCCTTCATGGCTGGTTGTGATACCTAGACTTCATCAAATTCAGACTTTCATCCAAAAAATTCCCTTGTCCTTGTCCAGGACAAAAGCCCTGGCACAGACCAGGAACTGAATGAATCACACCAAACTATGTCATAATTTAACCAGATTTAAAGAAGTCTTGAAAATTCCCAGAAATTGGATGGCCAGATTTTAATGAGAACACACTGATCTCCCAGCACAAAACTCCTGACCTGGCAGGCCTATTAGGGCATGCAGACTGTCTACCTCTTTGGCAGCCCCTGGTGGTTCACAGAAATGACAAAAGCTTCATGATAACTAAGGACTGTCCTTTTGCACATACTTAAATGTCTTTATCTTGTGATAATTAGGAAAGCCACAGACTTCAGATTTCTCATTAAAACACTCACAACTCTTTTCTCCCCTTGAGGAAAAGTACTTAAGCAAGAAATAAAATTGCCACAACAAAACAAAACAAAAACACAAATCCAATGGCAACTGTATCATGTTTCTCTCTTCAAAATCCTAGCCTTCGGTTCTCATAGTTTAAAAGCTTTCAGTTCAGTTCAGTCACTGAATCATGTCTGACTCTTTGCAACCCCATGAATCACAGCATGCCAGGCCTCCTTGTCCATCACCAACTCCCAGAGTTCACCCAAACCCATGTCCATTGAGTCAGTGATGCCATCCAGCCATCTCATCCTCCATCGTCCCCTTCTCCTCCTGCCCCCAATCCCTCCCGGCATCAGAGTCTTTTCCAATGAGTCAACTCTTCACATGAGGTGGCCAAAGTATTGGAGTTTCAGCTCAGCATCAGTCCTTCCAACGAATACCCAGGACTGATCTCCTTTAGGATGGACTGGTTGGATCTCCTTGCAGTCCAAGGGACTCTCAAGAGTCTTCTCCAATACCACAGCTAAAACGCATCAATTCTTCACCACTCAGCTTTCTTCACAGTCCATCTCTCACATCTACATGACAACTGGCAAAACCATAGCCTTGACTAGATGGACCTTTGTTGGCAAAGTAATGTCTCTGCTTTTGAATATGCTATCTAGGTTTGTCATAACTTTCCTTCCAAGGAGTTAGTGTCTTTTAATTTCATGGCTGCAATCACCATCTTCCGTGATTTTGGAGCCCCCCAAAATAAAGTCTGACACTGTTACCACTGTTTCGCCATCTATTTCACATGAAGTGATGGGACCAGATGCCATGATCTTAGCATGATTTTTCAGGATTTGAAATAGCTCAACTGGAATTCCATCACCTCCACTAGCTTTAGTGACATATAACTCACATTCAATTCATCCATTTAAATTGTATGATTATTCAGTGGTTTTTTTGGATATTCAGAGCTATGTAACTATCACTACACTCAATTTTAGGAAATTTTATTCATCATCCTCAAAGAAACCCTATTAGAAGTCACTGCCAATTCCCACCTCTCCCCAGTCCCTGACATCCACTATCTATCTCTGTAGATCTGCCTGATTTGGAGCATCTCACATAAATGAAAGCATATAATATGTGGGCTTTTATGACTGACTTATTTCATTGCATGATGTTTTCAAGATTGATTTATGCTATGAGGTGTGTCTGTACTTCAATCTTTTTTGGGTTGGATAATCACGATGGTGTGATCACTCACCTAGAGCCAGGCATCCTGGAATGTGAAGTCAGGTGGGCCTTACGAAGCATCACTATGAACAAAGCTAGTGGAGGTGATGGAATTCCAGTTGAACTATTTCAAATCCTAAAAGATGATGCTGTGAAAGTGCTGCACTCAATATGCTAGCAAATTTGGAAAACTCAGCAGTGGCCACAGGACTGAAAAAGGTCAGTTTTCATTCCAATCCCAAAGAAAGGCAAGCCAAAGAATGCTCAAACTACTGCACAATTGCACTCATCTCACACGCTAGTAAAGTAATGCTCAAAATTCTCCAAGCCAGGCTTCAGCAGTACATGAACTGTGAACTACTAGATGTTCAAGCTGGTTTTAGAAAAGTCAGAGGAACCAGAGATCAAATTGCCAACATCCGCTGCATCATGGAAAAAGCAAGAGAGTTCCAGAAAAGCATCTATTTCTGCTTTATTGACTATGCCAAAGCCTTTGACTGTGTGGATCACAATAAACTGTGGAAAATTCTGAAAGAGATGTGATGGGAATACCAGACCACCTGATCTGCCTCTTGAGAAACCTGTATGCAGGTCACGAAGCAACAGTTAGAACTGGACATGGAACAACAGACTGGTTCCAAATAGGAAAAGGAGTACATCAGATCAGATCAGTCGCTCAGTCTTGTCCGACTCTTCGCGACCCCATGAATCGCAGCACGCCAGGCCTCCCTGTCCATCACCAACTCCCGGAGTTCACTCAGACTCACCTCCATGGAGTCAGTGATGCCATCCAGCCATCTCATCCTCTGGCGTCCCCTTCTCCTCTTGCCCCCAATCCCTCCCAGCATCAGAGTCTTTTCCAATGAGTCAACTCTTCCCATGAGGTGGCCAAAGTACTGGAGTTTCAGCTTTACCATCATTCCTTCCAAAGAAATCCCAGGGCTGATCTCCTTCAGAATGGACTGGTTGGATCTCCTTGCAGTCCAAGGGACTCTCAAGAGTCTTCTCCAACACCACAGTTCAAAAGCATCAATTCTTCAGTGCTCAGCATTCTTCACAGTCCAACTCACATCCATACATGACCACAGGAAAAACCATAGCCTTGACTAGACGAACCTTTGTTGGCAAAGTAATGTCTCTGCTTTTGAATATGCTATCTAGGTTGGTCATTACTTTCCTTCCAAGGAGTAAGCTTCTTTTAATTTCATGGCTGCATTCACCATCTGTAGTGATTTTTGAGCCCAGAAAAATAAAGTCTGACACTGTTTCCACTGTTTCCTCATCTATTTACCATGAAGTGATGGGATCAGATGCCATGATCTTCGTTTTCTGAATGTTGAGCTTTAAGCCAACTTTGTCACTCTCCACTTTCACTTTCATCAAGAGGCTTTTTAGTTCCTCTTCACTTTCTGTCATAAGGGTGGTGTCATCTGTATAGGTGAGGTTATTGATATTTCTCCCAGCAATCTTGATTCCAGCTTGTGTTTCTTCCAGTCCAGCGTTTCTCATGATGTATTCTGCATATAAGTGAAATACGCAGGGTGACAATATACAGCCTTGATGAACTCCTTTTCCTATTTGGAACCAGTCTGTGGTTCCATGTCCAGTTCTAACTGTTGCTTCCTGACCCACATACAATTTCTCAAGAGGCAGGTCAGGTGGTCTGGTATTCCCACGTCTTTCAGAATTTTCTGCAGTTTATTGTGATCCACACAGTCAAAGGCTTTGGCATAGTCAATAAAGCAGAAATAGATGTTTTTCTGGAACTCTCTTGCTTTTTCCATGATGTAGCAGATGTTGGCAATTTGATCTCTGGTTCCTATGCCTTTTCTAAAACCAGCTTGAACATCAGGAAGTTCACGGTTCACATATTACTGAAGCCTGTCTTAGAGAATTTTGAGCATTATTTTACTAGAGTGTGAGATGAGTGCAATTGTGCAGTAGTTTGAACATTCTTTTGGATTGCCTTTCTTTGGGATTGGAATGAAAACTGACCTTTTCCAGTTCTGTGGCCACTGCTGAGTTTTCCAAGGCTGTATATTGTCACCCTGCTTATTTAACTTATATGCAGAGTACATCATGAGAAACGCTGGGCTGGAGGAACACAAGCTGATATCAAGATTGCCGGGAGAAATATCAATAACCTCAGATATGCGGATGACACCACCCTTATGGCAGAAAGTGAAGCAGAAGTAAAGAACCTCTTGATGAAAGTGTAAGAGGAGAGTGAAAAAGTTGGCTTAAAGCTTCAGAAAACTAAGAGTGTGGCATCTGGTCCCATCACTTCATGGCAAATAGATGGGGAAACAGTGGAAACAGAGGCTGACTTTATTTTTCTGGGCTCCAAAATCACTGCAGATGGTGATTGCAGCCATGAAATTAAAAGACACTTACTCCTTGGAAGGAAAGTTATGACCAACGTAGACAGCATATTTAAAAGCAGAGACATTGTTTTGCCAACAAAGGTCCATCTAATCAAGGCTATGGTTTTTCCAGTGATCATGTACAAATGTGAGAGTTGGACTATAAAGAAAGCTCAGCGCCAAAGAATTGATACTTTTGAACTGTGGTGTTGGAGAAGACTCTTGAGAGTCCCTTGGACTGCAAGGATATCCAACCAGTCCATCCTAAAGGAGATCAGTCCTGGGTATTCATTGGAAGGGCTGATGTTGAAGCTGAAACTCCAATACTTTGGCCACCTGATGCAAAGAGCTGACTCATTTGAAAAGACCCTGATGCTGGGAAAGATTGAGGGCAGGAGGAGAGGGGGACAACAGAGGATGAGATGGTTGGTAGGCATCACTGACTCGATGACATGGGTTTGGGTAAACTCCGGGAGTTGGTGATAGACAGGGAGGCCTGGTGGGCTGCGTTTCATGGGGTCACAAAGAATCGGACATGACTGAGTGACTGAACTGAACTGAATGTCCCATTGTTACTTTTTGTGTGTCCATTTATCATAGGCACTTGGGTTATTTCTACCTTTGATTATTAAGAGTAATGCTGCTACAGAATTGTATACAAGTCGTTGTATGAACATATGTTTCTCTCTAGGTTATAGACCCAGGAGTAGAATTTCTGCGTCATGCAGTAACTCTGTGTTTAAAATTTTGGGAAACTTTGGAACCACTTTTTAAATTGTTCCACCATTTGACATTCCCGCCAACAATGTATAAGTGTCCCAATTTCTCTGCATCTTCACCAGCACTTACTATTTGTCTTTTTGTCTCATATTGCAAAGTAAGATGAAAATGATTTTTAAACATGGAAAAAGGGAAAATAAAGGCACCCATAGTTCTACCAGTAAAAGTACTAATATGTATGACCAAATTAGAAAAATTCAAACTGTGTAGAAAAGCACAAATAAAAGGTACTCCCATTCCCTCTCCCAGTCACTCCTGCTGAAAGTGAGTATGTCAGGCCAGAAGAAAGAAGCCTCATGTGTACATGGTATACTTTTTATTTGGTATGTTTGATTTTGTTGTTGTTGTTCAGGCACTTAGTAATGCCTGACTCTTTGAAACCCCATGTAGTGCAACACACCAGGCCTCCCTGTCCTGCACCATCTCCTGGAGCTTGCCCAAACTCATATCCATTGAGTTGGTGATGTCAGCCCCTTCTCCTCCTGCCTTCAATGTTTCCCAGCATCAGGGTCTTTTCTAATGAGTGGACTCTTCGCATCAGGTGGCCAAAGTATTGGAACTTCAGCTTCAGCATCAGTACTTCAAATGAATATTCAGGAATGATTTCGTTTGGGATTGACTGGTTTGATCTCCTTGCAGTCCAAGGGACTCTCAATAGTCTTCTCTAACACAACAGTTCAAAAGCATCAACTCTCCAGTGCTCAGCTTTCTTTATGGTCAGAGTCTCAAATCCATACATGACTACTGCAAAAACCATTGCTTTGACTAGATGGACCTTTTTTGGCAAAGTAATGTCTCTGCTTTTTAATACGCTATCTGGCTTTTCTTCCAAGGAGGAAGCATCTTTGAATTTCATGGATGCAGTCACCATATGCAGTGGTTTTGGAGCCCCCCAAGATAAAGTCTCTCTATTTCCATTGGTTTCCCCATCTATTTGCCATAAAGTGATGGGACTGGATGCCATGATCTTAGTTTACTGAATGTTGAGATTTAAGCCAACTTTTTCACCCTCCTCTTTCACTTTCATCAACAGGCTCTTTAGTTCTTCTTCGCTTTCTGCCATAAGTGGGGTGCCATCTGCATATTTGAGGGTATTGATATTTCTCCCAGCAATCTTGATTCCAGTGTGTGCTTCATCCATATGGCATTTCACATGAAGTACTCTGCATACAAGTTAAATAAGCAGGGTGACAATATACAGCCTTGACATACTCCTTTCCCAATTTGGAACCAGTCTATTGTTCCATGTCCAGTTCTAACTGTTGTTTCTTGACCTGCATACAGCTTTCTCAGGAAGTAGGTAAGGTGGTCTGGTATTCCCATCTCTTTAAGAACTTTCCACAGTTCGTTGTAATGGACACAGTCAACCAGGACTTTCCTGGTGGCTCAGATGGTAAAGCGTCTGTCTAAAATGCAGGAGATGGGGGTTCGATCCATGGGTCAAGAAGATCCCCTGGAGAAGGAAATGGAACCCACTCCAGTACTACTGACTGGAAAATCTCATGGACGGAGGAGCATGGTGGGCTACAGTCCATGGGATCACAAAGAGTCGGACACTACTGAGTGACTTCACTCACACAGTCAAAGGCTTTGATGTACTCAATAAAGCAGAAATAAAAGTTTTTCTGGAACTCTCTTGCTTTTTCAAGGATCCAATTGATGTTGGCAATTTGATCTCTGGTGTCTCTGCCTTTTTGAAATCCAGCTTGAATATCTGGAATTTCACAGTTCATGTACTGTAGAACCTGGCTTAGAGAATTTTGAGCATTACTTTGCAAGTGTGTGACATGATTGCAATTGTGCAGTAGTTTGAACATTCTTTGGCATTGCCTTTCTTTGGGATTGGAATGAAAACTGACCTTGTCCAGTCCTGTGGCCACTGCTGAGTTTTCCAAATTTGCTGGCATGTTGAGTGCAGCACTTTCACAGCATCATCTGTCAGGATTTGAAATAGCGCAACTGGAATTCCATCACCTCCACTAGCTTTGTTCGTAGTGATGCTTTCGAAGACCCACTTGACTTCACATTCCAGGATGTCAGGCTCTAGGTCAGTGATCACACCATTATGGTTTTCTGGGTCATGAAGATCTTTTTTGTATAGTTCTTTTGTGTATTCTTGCCACCTCTTCTTAATATTTTCTGCTTCTGTTAGGTCCATACCATTTCTGTCCTTTATTGTGCCCATCTTTGCATGAAATATTCCCTTAGTATCCCTAATTTTCTTGAAGAGATCTCTAGTCTTTCCCATTCTAATGTTTTCTTTCTATTTTTTTGCATTGATAGCTGAGGAAGGCTTTTTTATCTCTCTTAGTTATTCTTTAGAACTCTGCACTCAAATGGGTATATCATTCCTTTTCTCCTTTGTCTTTAGCTTCTCTTCTTTTCTCAGCTATTTGTAAGGCCTCCTCAGACAATCATTTTGCCTTTTTGCATTTCTTTTTCTTGGGAATGGTCTTGATCCCTGCCTCCTGTACAATGTCACAAACCTCCAACCATAGTTATTCAGACACTCTGTCTATCAGATTGAGTCCCTTGAATCTATTTGTCACTTCCACTGTATAGTCATAAGGAATTTGATGTAGGTCATACCTGAATGATCTAGTGGTTTTCCCTACTTTCTTCAATTTAAGTCTGAATTTGGCAATAAGGAATTCATGATCAGGGCTACAGTCAACTCCCAGTCTTGTTTTTCTTGACTGTATAGAGCTTCTCCAGCTTTGGCTGCAAAGAATATAATCAATCTGATTTTGGTGTTAGCCATCTGGTGATGTCCATGTGTAGAGTCTTTTCTTGTGTTGTTGGAAGAGGGTGTTTGTTATGACCAATGCGTTCTCTTGGCAAAACTCTATTAGCCTTTGCCCTGCTTCATTTTGTACTCCAAGGCCAAACTTGTATGTTACTCCAGGTATATCTTGACTTTCTATTTTTGCATTTCAGCCCCCTATAATGAAAAGGTCATTTTTGAGGGTGTTAGTTCTAGAAGATTTTGTAAGTCTTTATAGAACCATTCACCTTCGGCTCCTTCAGCATTACTGGTCGGGGCATAGATTTGGATTTCTGTGATATTGAATGTTTTGCCTTGGAAACAAACAGAGATCATTCTGTCATTTTTGAGATTTCACCCAAGAACTGCATTTCAGACTTTTGTTGACTATGAGGGCTACTCCATTTCTTCTGAAGGATTCTTACCCACGGTAGTAGATATAATGGTCATCTGAGTTAAATTCGCCCATTCCAGTCCACTTTAGTTCACTGATTACTAAAATGTCAATGTTTACTCTTACTATCTCCTGTTTGACCACTTCCTATTTACCTTAATTCATGGACCTAACATTCCAGGTTCCTATGCAATATTGTTCTTTACAGCATCAGACTTTACTTCCATCACCAGTCTCATCCACAGCTGGGCATAGTTTTTGCTTTGGCTCTGGGTCTTCATTCTTTCTGGAGTTATTTCTCCACTCTTCTCCAGTGGCATATTGGACACCTACCAACCTGGGGAGTTCATCTTTCAGTGTCCTATCTTTTTGCCTTTTATACTTTTCATTGGGTTCTCAATGCAAGAATACTTAAGTGGGTTGCCATTCCCTTCTCCAGTGGGCCACATTTTGTCAGAACTCTCCGCCCTATGAACCTTTGTGGGCAAAGTATTGTCTGTGTTTTTTAATACACTAAGTTTGTCATAGCTTTTGTTCAGGAGCAAGTGTCTTTTAATTTCATGGTTGCAGTCACCATCTGCCGTGATTTTGGAGCTCATGAAAATAAGTCTGTCACTGTTTCAATTGTTTCCCCATCTAATAAATTTTTTGAACATTGAGTTTTAAGCCAGATTTTTCACTCTTCTCTTTTACCTTCATCAAGAGGCTTGTTAGTTCTTCACTTTCTGCTATAAGGGTTGTGTCATCTGCATAACTGAGGTTATTGATATTTTTCTATGCAATCTTGATTCCAGCCTGGCATTTCACAGGATGTACTCTGCATTTATGTTAAAGAAGCAGGGTGACATATACAGCCTTGATGTATTATTTCCCCCATTTTGAATCTGTCCACTACTCCTTGTCTGATTCTAACTTGCTTTTTGACCTGTATACATGTTTCACAGAAGGCGGATAAGGTGGTCTGGTATTCTCAACTCTGTAAGAATTTTCCACAGTTTGTTGTGATTCTCAGAGTCAAAGGCTTTAGCACAGTGAAGCTGAAATAGATGTTTTTCTGAAATTCTGCTTTTTTTTTTTTATGATCCAATGGATGTTGGCAATTTGATCTCTGGTTCCTCTGCCTTTTCTAAATCTAACTTGAACATCTTTAAGTTCTTGGTTCACATACTGTTGAAGCTTAGCTTAGAGAATTTTGAGCATTACTTTGCTAGCATGTGAAATGAGTGCAATCTGTGGTAGTTTGAACAGTCTTTGGCATTGCTCTTCTTTGGGATTTGAGTGAAAACTGACCTTTTCCAGTCCCATGGCCACTGCTGAGTTTTCCAAATTTTCTGGCATATTGAATGCCATACCTTCACAGCATCACCGCCTAGGATTTGAAATAGCTCATGTGGATTTCCATCACCTCCTCTAGCTATGCAGTTATATACCTGTATATGGTATCACTGTCATCTCTTGCTATACGTATATGTCATCCGTCTCTTGTTCAGAAGGCCTGTAGCCTCCAAAGAATAAGGATGTGTCGGCTCAGGATAAGCAGCCAGGCTTCAGGAGTCCTGGAGGGCATAGCGGTGCCTTCTCCCTTTGTGTCTTCCCTTGGGCTCACCAAAGTATTCTGCATGTAAGAAAAAACATTTCTACAAGCTGGCTTTTTATTTAACTGTGGCAGGAAGAAGACCCTAGTGTATGTGTTGGCTTTCTTTTTCTGCTGAGCCTCCTAAAGTAAAGCCCAAGGGGTGGGGAAGCTGAGCCAGGGTCAGTGGTCCTCTTATGTGCCTGCATTTTACTCTGCACTAGGCGATTAGATCAGGCTCCATGCTTTTGATAATGCCTGCATGCTCTCAACCATATCTCCTTCAAATAGATTTTCCTGCAAGCATGCTGTTTCTGGCATTTGCTGTTGCCCAGGAAGCTACAGGGACAGGAAGCTACAGGGACAGGAAGCTACAGGTGATTGGAAAGCATTCATAATTAAGTTTATTCATAATGATGGCTAGGGAAGAAGCTTTCTGTCAAAGGCACATTTAAATTCGATGAGTCAACCCTTTTTGCAATTACCATGCAGAAAAGCTTAATATAATCTATTGAATTGGCCTCTGTAAGATGACACAGAAACCCTTAGACACCTCCGGGATGACTCGATGCCCTTGGTGTGGGACAATCAACTTAATGTTCTGTGTTTCCTGGGAATGAACTTTCCCTCATTTCACCCCATAGTCTACATTATAAGATTCCCTACGCTGTCAAGAACCATCTTCTTTTAGGCAAAATATGGAAACAATTGAAATAGTGTAGCACAATGAAAGTACTTCCCCAGCTCAGATATGATAAAAAAAAAAATTAGTAGAATATATTAATGGAAAAGTGGAAAAAGCATAAAAGCAGTGGTATTTAAATATTATGATTGTAATAAATATTTATTTCATGCTAATGATGCATTGCGTAAAATAAAAGACAAAATGAGATGCAGAATTAATCATGTGTCTACCCTGGTGATCTTAGCTAAGTGAAAAGTTATTCTATGAAACAGATGATATGGAAAGGAAAAGATTAATTTGTGCATTTTAACCTCTGAAATAAGTGTTTAGGAAGCATAAAATAATAAACAATTTTAGCATATATAACATTCCAGACACTGTGTGAGCAATTTCCATGGATTATATAATGCTTACAATGCCTAAGAAGTATATGTTTAATAAATGATGATGACCATGTGATAATGGGGCTTCCAAGGTGTCACTACTGGTAAAGAAACTGCCTACCAATGCAGAAGAAGCAAGAGATTGGGGTGTGACCCCTGAGTTGGGAAGATCCCCTGGAGGAAGAAATGGCAATCCACTCTAGTATTCTTGCCTGGAAAATTCCATGCACAGAGGAGCCTGGCAGTTACAATCCAAGGGTCACAAAGAGTCAGACACTACTGAGCAACCGAGCACATGGTAATAGTAATGACAATGTTAATATAGAGAATATCTACCATTTTGTGTGCACTGTGCTAAGCTCATTAAATATATCATTATATTTAGTTCTCATAACTCTTTTCTACATATTGATGTAGTTTGTGATATCACAGTTGTTAAATATATAGACACAGACAAAAATAGCAAAACTTTCTATTTCTAGTATGCTGCTGCTGCTGCTACTGCTGATAAGTCGCTTCAGTCATGTCCAATTCTGTGTGACCCCATAGACGGCAGCCCACCAGGATCCCCCGTCCCTGGGATTCTCCAGGCAAGAATACTGGAGTGGGTTGCCATTTCCTTCTCCAATGCATGAAAGTGAAAAGTGAAAGTGGACCTGAGCAAGATGGCGGAGGAGTAGGACAGGGAGAACACTTTCTCCCCCACAAATTCATCAAAAGAGCATTTAAATGTCGAGTAAATTCCACAAAACAACTTCTGAATGCCGGCAGAGGACATCAGGCACCCAAAAAAGCAACCCAACTCTTCAAAAGGAGAGCGACTGAACAAGTGAGCCTAAAAAAAAAAAGTGTCCTCCACCATCCCCTTTGTGTCAGGGCAGAAACCAGACACTGAAGAGACAGACCAGCAAACAGAAGAAGTTATAACAGAGGGAAACGCCTTGGAAGCTACAGAGAGAAATACAGCTCCACCCACCAGAACACAGACACAAGCTTTCCTAACCAGGAAACTTTGACAAGCCACCTGTACAAACCCACACACAGCGAGGAAATGCCACAATAAAGAGAACTCCACAAACTGCTAGAATACAGAAAGGACACCCCAAACTCAGCAATTTAAACAAGATGAAGAGACAGAGGAATAAGCAGCAGATAAAGGAACAGGATAAATGCCCACCAAACCAAAAAAAAGAGGAAGAGATAGGGAATCTACCTGATAAAGAATTCCAAATAATGATAGTGAAATTGATCCAAAATCTTGACATTAAAATGGAATCACAGATAAATAGCCTAGAGAAAAGGATTGAAAAGATGCAAGAAAGGTTTAACAAGGACCTAGAAGAAATAAAAATGAGTCAATATATAATGAATAATGCAATAAATGAAATTAAAAACACTCTGGAGGCAACAAATAGTAGAATAACAGAGGCAGAAGATAGGATTAGTGAATTAGAAGATAGAATGGTAGAAATAAATGAATCAGAGAGGATAAAAGAAAAACGAATTAAAAGAAATGAGGACTATCTCAGAGACCTCCAGGACAATATTAAATGCTACAACATTCTAATCATAGGGGTTCCAGAAGAAGAAGACAAAAAGAAAGACCATGAGAAAATACTTGAAGAGATAATAGTTGAAAACTTCCCTAAAATGGGGAAGGAAATAATCACCCAAGTCCAGAAACCCAGAGAGTCCCAAACAGGATAAACCCAAGGCGAAACACCCCAAGACACATATTAATCAAATTAACAAAGATCAAACACAAAGAACAAATATTAAAAGCAGCAAGGGAAAAACAACAAATAACACACAAGGGAATTCCCATAAGGATAACAGCTGATCTTTCAATAGAAACTCTTCAAGCCAGGAGGGAATGGCAAGACATACTTAAAATGATGAAAGAAAATAACCTACAGCCCAGATTATTGTACCCAGCAAGGACCTCATTCAAGTATGAAGGAGAAATCAAAAGCTTTTCAGACAAGCAAAAGCTGAGAGAATTCTGCACCACCAAACCAGCTCTCCAACAAATACTAAAGGATATTCTCTAGACAGGAAACACAAAAACGGTGTATAAATTCGAACCCCAAACAATAAAGTAAATGGCAACGGGATCATACTTATCAGTAATTACCTTAAACGTAAATGGGTTGAATGCCCCAACCAAAAGACAAAGACTGGCTGAATGGATACAAAAACAAGACCCCTACATATGTTGTCTACAAGAGACCCACCTCAAAACAGGGGAAACATGCAGACTGAAAGTGAAGGGCTGGAAAAAGATTTTCCATGCAAATAGGGACCAAAAGAAAGCAGGAGTAGCAATACTCATATCAGATAAAATAGACTTTAAAACAAAGGCTGTGAAAAGGGACAAAGAAGGTCACCACATAATGATCAAAGGATCAATCCAAGAAGAAGATATAACAATTATAAATATATATGCACCCAACATGGGAGCACCGCAATATGTAAGACAAATGCTAACAAGTATGAAAGGAGAAAATTAACAATAACACAATAATAGTGGGAGACTTTAATACCCCACTCACACCTATGGATAGATCAACTAAACAGAAAATTAATAAGGAAACACAAACTTTAAATGATACAATAGACCAGTTAGACCTAATTGATATCTATAGGACATTTCATCCCAAAACAATGAATTTCACCTTTTTCTCAAGTGCACATGGAACCTTCTCCAGGATAGATCACATCCTGGGCCATAAAGCTAGCCTTGGTAAATTCAAAAAAATAGAAATCATTCCAAGCATCTTTTCTGACCACAATGCAGTAAGATTAGATCTCAATTAGAGGAGAAAAACTATTAAAAATTCCAACATATGGAGGCTGAACAACACGCTGCTGGATAACCAACAAATCACAGAAGAAATCAAAAAAGAAATCAAAATTTGCATAGAAACGAATGAAAATGAAAACACAACAACCCAAAACCTGTGGGACACGGTAAAAGCAGTCCTAAGGGGAAAGTTCATAGCAATACAGGCACACCTCAAGAAACAAGAAAAAAGTCAAATAAATAACCTAACTCTATACCTAAAGCAACTAGAAAAGGAAGAAATGAAGAACCCCAGGGTTAGTAGAAGGAAAGAAATCTTAAAAATTAGAGCAGAAATAAATGCAAAAGAAACAAAAGAGACCATAGCAAAAATCAACAAAACCAAAAGCTGGTTCTTTGAAAGGATAAATAAAATTGACAAACCATTAACCAGACTCATCAAGAAACAAAGGGAGAAAAATCAAATCAATAAAATTAGAAACAAAAATGGAGAGATCACAACAGACAACACAGAAATACAAAGGATCATAAGAGACTACTATCAACAATTATATGCCAATAAAATGGACAACGTGGAAGAAATGGACAAATTCTTAGAAAAGTACAACTTTCCAAAACTGGACCAGCAAGAAATAGAAAATCTTAACAGACCCATCACAAGCACAGAAATTGAAACTGTAATCAAAAATCTTCCAGCAAACAAAAGCCCAGGTCCAGACAGCTTCACAGCTGAATTCTACCAAAAATTTAGAGAAGAACTAACACCTATCCTGCTCAAACTCTTACAGAAAATTGCAGAGGAAGGTAAACTTCCAAACTCATTCTATGAGGCCACCATCACCCTAATACCAAAACCTGACAAAGATCCCACAAAAAAAGAAAACTACAGGCCAATATCACTGATGAACATAGATGCAAAAATCCTTAACAAAATTCTAGCAATCAGAATCCAACAACACATTAAAAAGATCATACACCATGACCAAGTGGGCTTTATCCCAGGGATGCAAGGATTCTTCAATATCCACAAATCAATTAATGTAATACACCACATTAACAAATTGAAAAATAAAAACCATATGATGATCTCAATAGATGCAGAGAAAGCCTTTGACAAAATTCAACATCCATTTATGATAAAAACTCTCCAGAAAGCAGGAATAGAAGGAACATACCTCAACATAATAAAAGCTATATATGACAAACCCACAGCAAACATTATCCTCAATGGTGAAAAATTAAAGCATTTCCTCTAAAGTCAGGAACAAGACAAGGGTGCCCACTTTCACCATTACTATTCAACATAGTTTTGGAAGTTTTGGCCACAGCAATCAGAGCAGAAAAAGAAATAAAAGGAATCCAAATTGGAAAAGAAGAAGTAAAACTCTCATTGTTTGCAGATAACATGATCCTCTACATAGAAAACCCTAACTCCACCAGAAAATTACTAGAACTAATCAATGACTATAGTAAAGTTGCAGGATATAAAATCAACACACAGAAATCCCTTGCATTCCTATACACTAATAATGAGAAAACAGAAAGAGAAATTAAGGAAACAATTCCATTCACCATTGCAATGGAAAGAATAAAATACTTAGGAATATATCTACCTAAAGAAACTAAAGACCTATATATAGAAAACTATAAAACACTGGTGAAAGAAATCAAAGAGGACACTAATAGATGGAGAAATATACCGTGTTCATGAATTGGAAGAATCAATATAGTGAAAATGAGTATACTACCCAAAGCAGTCTATAGATTCAATGCAATCCCTATCAAGCTACCAACAGTATTCTTCACAGAGCTAGAACAAATAATTTCACAATTTGTATAGAAATGCAAAAAACCTTGAATAGCTAAAGCAATCTTGAGAAAGAAGAATGGAACTGGAGGAATCAACCTACCTGACTTCAGGCTCTACTACAAAGCCACAGTTATCAAGACAGTATGGTACTGGCACAAAGACAGAAATATAGATCAATGGAACAAAATAGAAAGCCCAGAGATAAATCCACACACATATGGACACCTTATCTTTGACAAAGGAGGCAAGAATATACAATGGATTAAAGACAATCTCTTTAACAAGTGGTACTGGGAAATCTGGTCAACCACTTGTAAAAGAATGAAACTAGCTAACACCATACACAAAAATAAACTCAAAATGGATTAAAGATCTAAACGTAAGACCAGAAACTATAAAACTCTTAGAGGAGAACATAGGCAAAACACTCTCTGACATACATCACAGCAGGATCCTCTATGACCCACCTCCCAGAATACTGGAAATAAAAGAAAAAATAAACAAATGGGACCTAATTAACCTTAAAAGCTTCTGCACATCAAAGGAAACTATTAGCAAGGTGAAAAGACAGCCTTCAGAATGGGAGAAAATAATAGCAAATGAAGCAACGGACAAACAACTAATCTCAAAAATATACAAGCAACTCCTACAGCTCAACTCCAGAAAAATAAATGACCCAATCAAAAAATGGGCCAAAGAACTAAATAGACATTTCTCCAAAGAAGACATACAGATGGCTAACAAACACATGAAAAGATGCTCAACATCACTCATTATCAGAGAAATGCAAATCGAAACCACTATGAGGTACCATTTCACACCAGTCAGAATGGCTGCAATCCAAAAGTCTACAAGTAATAAATGGTGGAGAGGGTGTGGAGAAAAGGGAACCCTCTTACACTGTTGGTGGGAATGCAAACTAGTACAGCCACTATGGAGAACAGTGTGGAGATTCCTTAAAAAACTGGAAATAGAACTGCCTTATGATCCAGCAATCCCACTGCTGGGCATATACACTGAGGAAACCAAAAGGGAAAGAGACACGTGTACCCCAGTGTTCATCGCAGCACTGTTTATAATAGCTAGGACATGGAAGCAACCTAGATGTCCATCAGCAGATGAATGGATAAGAAAGCGGTGGTACATATACACAATGGAGTATTACTCAGCCATTAAAAAGAAAACATTTGAATCAGTTCTAATGAGGTGGATGAAACTGGAGCCTATTATACAGAGTGAAGTAAGCCAGAAGGAAAAACACCAATACAGTATACTAACGCATATATATGGAATTTAGAAAGATGGTAACAATAATCCTGTGTACGAGACAGCAAAAGAGACACTGATGTATAGAACAGTCTTATAGACTCTGTGGGAGAGGGAGAGGGTGGGAAGATTTGGGAGAATGGCATTGAAACATGTAAAATATCATGTATGAAACGAGTTGCCAGTCCAGGTTCGATGCACGATACTGGATGCTTGGGGCTAGTGCACTAGGACAACCCAGAGGGATGGTATGGGGAGGGAGGTGGGAGGAGGGTCTAGGATGGGGAACACATGTATACCTGTGGCGGATTCATTTTGATATTTGACAAAACTAATACAATTATGTAAAGTTTAAAAATAAAATAAAATTTTAAAAAATAAAGAAAGAAAGAAAGAAAAGTGAAAGTGAAGTCACTTAGTCATGCCTGACTCTTAGCGACCCCATGGACTGCAGCCTACCAGGCTCCTCTGTCCATGAGATTTTCCAGGCAAGAGTACTGGAGTGGGTTGCCATTGCCTTCTCCTCTAGTATGCTATATCCTACAAAAGAGAAAAACTTTTACTTATCTACACAAAGGTCTCTTTTTAATTTATCATGGGAGGTTTACAAAGATTGTTTTGGTTTCTCATCCATCTGAATGAGAGACACACTCACTTGTGAAAGAAAAAGTAAAATTCATTGCTCACCTATATTTTCTTAAACACTCTGTGCTGGGCTCTGTGTGAGGGAGATACTAAGGATCAGAACTCAGTGTCTAAAGAACAAAAACATATTATATGTGATACAGAGACAGAGACAAGAAAGGGCATTGACTATGGCCACATACAGGTACCAAAGTATGAAGACATTGTGTAAGCCTGGGGTGTCTCTTCCACCAGCCATGAGGAGAGTTTAAATGCAAATTTATTGAAATAAAATTAAAAATACAGTTCCTCATTTATACTAGCCACCTTTCCAGTGCACAAAGCACACCTCCCTCCTCACCACTGGGCTGGGTATATAGCCTAAGCTAAAAGAAATGATCTCATTCTTCTGGACAGGGACAGTTTTGGGGTCATTGACTCAGGAAGGGTCACTTTTCCATGACTGATCCAGGTGCACACAGACAGCTGTTTTGTCTTCGGAGAGCAGAAGCTCTGAGAATCATATTAGCCTAAATCTACTACAGGCCATCACTACAACCAAGTGGAGAGAACGTGACAGAGAACTCCGTCAAATCTAAAAAGAGCAGAGAAAGGAAGAGGGAGGAGGCGGAAGAGAAGGAAGAAGTGAGAAGAAGCTTTAAAGTGATTTTTGTTTGTACTTCTGGGCTCACCTGTACATGAAGTGCCAGCCTCATAAACAATCTGCTTCCACTTTGCTGGAAGGAGTCTAAGTTAGTTTACTTCATTTTCAGCCAAAGGACTTGGCTGAAATTAATTTTCTCCACATCCTGAAGCCAACTAAGTACAGGGAAGAAAATTAGCTGATAATGTAGTTTATACCAAGTTGTAAGTTACTCACAGCTCAGTGTTCCATCTGCTCACTAAAATGTCAGATTTTTGAAAGGACCCTGAAGAGTTGATGCCCTCTTTCCATAGTACTCTATGTTACCTGCTTTTTCTTTCTTTTCTTCATACTCTCTTTTCCATTAGGAATTAGTTTTTTAGAGCAGTTTAGATTTATATAAAAATTGTGGAGAAAGTATCAAGAATACCCCTATACTCCCTCCCTCCCCAACAATTTCCCCACTTATTAACATCTTGTATTAGTGTGGTGCATTTATTGCAATTGATGAACACATATTGATATATTATTATTAACTTCATGACAAATAGATGGGGAAAAAGTGAAAACAGTGTCAGATTTCATTTTCTCAGGCTCCAAAATCACTGTGGACATTGACTGCAGCCACAAACTTAAAAGACACTTGCTCCTTGCAAGAAAAGTTATGACAAACATAGATATTGTATTAAAAAGCAGAGACATCACTCTGCCAACAAAAGTTACATCTAGTCAAAGCTATGGTTTTTCCAGTAGTTGTGTATGGATGTGAGAGTTGGACCATAAAGAAGGCTGAGCACTGAAGAATTGATGCCTTCAAACTGTGGTGCTGGAGAAAACTCCTGTAAGTCCCTTGGACAGCAAGGAGCTCAAATCAGTCAATCCTAAAGGAAATCAATCCTGTATATTCATTGAAATGATTGGTGCTGAAGCTGAAGCTCCCATACTTTGGCCACCTAATGTGAAGAGCCAACTCTTTGGAAAAGACCCTGATGCTGGGAAAGATTGAGGGCAAGAGGAGAAGGGGGTTACAGAGGATGAGATGGTTGGATGGAATCACTGACTCAACGGACATGAGTTTGAGCAAACTCAGGGAGACGGTGAAGGACAAGGAAGCCTGGCGTGCTGCAGTCCATGGGGTTGGAAAGAGTCAGAAATGACTTAGCAACTGAACAATAACAATGATAATTTACATTAGGGCTTCCCAGGTAGCACAGTGGTAAAGAATTCACCTGCCGACTCAGGACACCCAAAGGACTCAGGTTTGATCCCTGGGTGGGGAGGATCCCCTGGAGGAGGTTCATGGGGTTGCAAAGAATCAGACATGACTGGGTGACTGAGCACACACACATAATTTATATTATGGTTCACTCTTATTGTTCTACATTCTAAGGATTTTGACAAATGAATGATATTTTGTATCCACCATTACAAGATCACACAGAATTAATTTCACAGCCCTAAAAATCCCTTGCTTCACTTATTCATCCCTTTCTTCACTCAAATCCCTGGTAACCAGTGATCTTTTTACTGTCTTCATAGTTTTGCTTCTCCAGGATGTCATGTGGTTGAAGTCATGAAGTACAAAGAGTTTTCATGTTGGTTTCCTTCACTTAGTAATATTCATTAAAGTTTCCCCATGTCTTCTCATGGCTTGGTAGTGCCTGTTTTAGTCACTGAATAACATTCCATTGTCTGGATGTACCACAGTTTCTTTATCCATCCAGCTACTAAAGAACATCTTCTAAAGCTGCTGTAGATATATGACCTCTTTATGTTATGGCTGCCTATCCTATTTTGAAAGCTGCTTCTCTTATTTCAAGAGCAACTCAGATGTCAGCTGCTTGATGAAAATTTCCCAGCTCCCCTGGATGATATAAATTACAGCAAATACTCTACCAATAGCATTTCTTACATGCTTCTATAATAACTCTATTATTATATTATTGGATAGTTTCTTTGTCTCTCTACTCTTTACCAAGTGATCTCTTGTGTGATGTCTTACTCTCTATTGAATTACTTAGTCTTTACTTCAGTTTCCTTGTCTGTAAAATAAAAATTGTCAGAATTAAATACATAGTTACAATATATACATTATATATATCTATACATTTTGAATATATATTTAGAATAATATCTGACACACAATGTACACCATATAGGTCTTCCCTGTAGCTTAAATGGTAAAGAATCTGCCGGGTTTGATCAGACTTGGCAGACCCAGGTTTGATCTGACCCCAGTTTGATCCCTGGGTTGGGAAGATACTCTGGACAAAGGCATGACAACCCATTCCAGTGTTCTTGCCTGGAGACTCCCATGGACAGAGGAGCCTGGCAGGCTGTAGTCCGTGGGATCATAAAGAGTTGGACACTACTGACCGACTAACATGACTACGTACACTATATAAATTTTATTTCATTTATTTTTCACTACACTTGGGGCATGCAGGATCATGATTCCATGACCAGAATTGAGTCTGTGTCCACTGCAGTGGAAGCCCAGAATCTTAACCACTGGACCACAGGAAAGTTCCTACAATATATAAATTTTAACTGCTACTAGAGCAACCATCAGAGAAAGCAATGGCAACCCACTCCAGTACTCTTGCCTGGAAAATCCCATGGACAGAGGAACCTGGTAGGCTGCAGTCTGTGGAGTCGCTGAGAGTCAGACACGACTGAGCGACTTCCCTTTCCCTTTTCACTTTCTTGCATTGGAGAAGGAAATGGCAACCCACTCCAGTGTTCTTGCCTGGAGAATCCCAGGGACAGGTGGGCTGCCGTCTATAGGGTCGCACAGAGTCGGACACCACTGAAGCTACTTAGCAGCAGCAGTAGCAGCAGAGCAACCATCAGAGAAGGCAATGGCAACCCACTCCAGTCCTCTTGCCTGGAAAATCCCATGGACAGAGGAGCCTGGTAGGCTGCAGTCCATGGGGTCGCTGAGTCAGACATGACTGAGCAACTTCACTTTCACTTTTCACTTTCATGCATTGGAGAAAGAAATGGCAACCCACTCCAGCGTTCTTGCCTGGAGAATCCCAGGGATGGTGAAGCCTTGTGGGCTGCCATCTATGGGGTCGCACAGAGCTGGACAAGACTGACACGACTTAGCAGCAGCAGCAGAGCAACCATATCAGTTCACTTCAGTCACTCAGTCGTGTCTGACACTTTGGTACCCCATGGACTGCAGCACACCAAGTCTCCCTGTCCATCACCAACTCCTGGAGCATGCTCAAACACATGTGGTCATGCCACATGTGCCACATGGATGGTCATGCCATCCAACCATCTCATCCTCTGTTGTCCCCTTCTCCTCCTGCCTTCAATTTTTCTCAGCATCAGGGTCTTTTCCAATGAATCAGGCTATTTTCTTCACATCAGGTGGCCAAAGTATTGGAGCTTGAGCTTTAGCATCAGTCCTTCCAATGAACATTCAGGACTGATTTCCTTTAGGACTGACTGATTTGATCTCCTTGCAATCCAAGGGACCCGGAACTCTCCAACAACACAGTTCAAAAGCATCAATTCTTTGGTGCTCAGCTTTCTTTATAGTCCACATCTCACATGAATACATGACTACTGGAAAAACCATAGCTTTAACTAGACAGACCTTTCTCAGCAATGTAATGTCTTTGATTCTTAATATGCTGTCTAGGTTGGTCATGACTTTTCTTCCAAGGAGCAAGTGTCTTTTAATTTTGTGGCTGCAGTCACCATCTGCAGTGATTTTGGAGCCCAAGAAAATAAAGTCTCTCATTGATTCCATTGTTTCCCCATAAATTTGCCATGAAATAATGATCTTAGTTTTTTGAATGTTGAGTTTTCAAACAGCTTTCGCGCTCCTCTTTCAATTTCATCAAGAGGCTCTTTAGTTCCTCTTCACTTTCTGCTATAAGGGTGGTGTCATCTGAATATTTGAGGTTATTGATATTTCTCCTGGCAATTTTGATTCCAGTGTGTGCTTCATCCAGCTTGGCATTTCACATGATGTACTCTGCCTATGAGTTAAATAAGCAGGGTGACAATATACAGCCTTGACCTACTCCTTTCCCAATTTGAAACCAATCCATTGTTCCATGTCTCTTTCTAACTGTTGCCTCTTGACCTGCTACAGATTTCTTAGGAGGCAGGTATGGTGGTCTGGTATTCCCATATCTTTAAGAATTTTCCACATTTTCTTGTGATCCACACAGTCAAAGGCTTTGTCATAGTCAATAAAGCAGAAATAGATGTTTTTCTGGAACTCTCTTGCTTTTTGGATGATCCAACAGATGTTGGCAATTTGATCTCTGGTTCCTCTGTCTTTTCTAAATCCAGCTTGAACATCTAAAGTTCACAGTTCACAAACTGTTGAAGCCTGGCTTGGAGAATTTTGACCATTACTTTGCTAGTGTGTGAGATGAGTGCAATTGTGCAGTAGTCTGAACATTCTTTGGCATTGCCTTTCTTTGTGATTGGAATGAAAACTGACCTTTTCCAGTCCTATGGCCACTGCTGAGTTTTCCAAATTTGCTAGCATATTAAGTGCAGCACTTTCACAGCATCATCTTTAAGGATTTGAAATAGCTCAACTGAAATTTCATTACCTCCACTAGCTTTGTTAATAGTGATGCTTCCTACGACCCACTTGACTTCGCATACCAGGATGTCTGGCTCCAGGTGAGTGATCATACCATCATGGTTATCTGGGTCATGAAGATTTTTTTTTGTATAGTTCTGTGTATTCTTGCCACCTCTTCTTAATATCTTCTGCTTCTGTTAGGTCCATACCATTTCTGTCCTTTATCGAGCCCATCTTTGCATGAAATGTTCCCTTGGTATCTCTAATTTTCTTGAAGAGATCTCTAGTCTTTCCCATTCTATTGTTTTCCTCTATTTCTTTGCATTGATAGCTGAGGAAGACTTTTTTTTATCTCTCTTAGTTATTTTTTAGAACTCTGCACTCAAATGGGTATATCATTCCTTTTCTCCTTTGTCTTTAGCTTCTCTTCTTTTCTCAGCTATTTGTAAGGTCTCCTCAGACAATTATTTTGCCTTTTTGCATTTCTTTTATTGGGGATGGTCTTGATCCCTGCCTCCTGTACAGTGTCATGAACCTCTGTCCATAGTTCTTCAAGCACTCTATCAGATCTAATCCCTTGAATCTATTTCTCACTTCTACTGTATAATCATAAGGGATTTGATTTAGGTCATACCTGAATGATCTAGTGGTTCATTACTGTTCAGTCACTGTCAAATGCTTTTGGCCAGTACCAATTTGTAGTTGACAAGCAAGTGAAAATTTGTAGTTGACAGTGTTAATCCCAACCTCCTAGTTCATCCCTCCCTGCTTTCCCCTTTGGTAACCATAATCTTGTTTTCTATGTCTGTGCTTCTATTTCTGTTTGGTAAATAAGTTCATTTGTATCTCTATTTTTTGGATCCTGCATATAAGTGCAGAGAAGGAAATGGCAACCCACTCCAGTACTCTTGCCTGGAAACTCCCATGGACAGAGGAGCATGGTAGGCTGCAGTCCATGGGGTTGCTAAGGGTCAGACATGACTGAGCAACTTCACTTTCACTTTTCACTTTCATGCATTGGAGAAATAAATGGCACCCCACTCCAGTACTCTTGCCTGGAAACTCCCATGGACAGAGGAGCCTGGTAGGCTATGGTCCATGGGGTCGCTAAGGGTCAGACACGACTGAGTGACTTTACTTCACTTTTCAGTTTAATGCATTGGAGAAAGAAATGGCAACCCACTGCAGTGTTCTTTCCTGGAGAATCCCAGGGACGGGGGAGCCTGGTGGGCTACCATCTATAGGATCGCACAGAGTTGGACACAACTGAAGTGACTTAGCAGCAGCAGCATATAAGTGAAGCCATATGATATTTATTTCTATGTTGACTTACTTCACTTAGTATAATAATCTTTAGGTCCATCTATGTTGCTGCAAATGGCATTGTTTCATTCTTTTTTATGGCTGAGTAGTATTCCATTGTGTATACGTACCACATCTTTTTTATCCATTCATCTTTTTTACAACATCTTTTTTATGATGGACATTTAAGTTGTTTCCATACATTGGCTTCTATTAATAGTGCTTCTGTGAACACTGGGGAGCATGTATCTTTTTGAATTAGAGGTTTTTTTTTCTAGATATATGCCCAGGAGTGGGATTGCTGGATACAGTAACTCTGTTTTTAGTTTTTTAAGGGATAGCTATTTCTAAGGGTTGTTGTGGAGTTAAAGGAGGAAGCACCAGGCAGAGAGATGGCCACAAGTTCCCTTTCTTTTCCTTGTCCACCTGATTTGCCAGGACAGGAAGATTCTGAGGATGCAAATATAGCTCTTGCTTCTAAGAACCCACTCATTAGTCCAGCTCGGTTTCCAAGTGTACCTCTGCCTCATTCACAGCTGACTTTCCTTAAGGTTTGCTGCTGCTGCAGCTGCTGCTGTTGCTGCTAAGTCGCTTCAGTCGAGTCCAACTCTTAGCGACCCCATGGACTGCAGCCTACCAGGCTCCTCTGTCCATGGGATTTTCCAGGCAAGAGTACTGGAGTGGGGTGCCATTGCCTTCTCCATAAAGCTTAGATATAACCAATTCTCAAAAGTTGAGTCAAAGATTAAAATTTTAGAAAGATTAAATTCCTTTGAGCCAGAATAGCATTTGAAACTTACTTTATAAATGAGTTTGATTTCTCAGTAGTGACAGTCTCTCCATCCTCCTTCCCTCCCACAGTTCAGTAGATGATGTCTAACTATCTGATCTTGCGAAGTTATTAAATATACATTTGCTAAAGTCATTCCCTTCTACCCCGACTCTCTCTGGAGATTTTATCCTAATTACCGACTTGCTTTCCTTCATTAGACTATGATTGGTTTGTGAATTTTTTGTTTTGCTAACATGTCTAAGTAACTGGAGGGCTCTGGGAATTTTGTGCCTGGATGTCAGTTGTTTTTTTCCTCTTTCCCTCCAAAGGGATGAATTGCAAATACCTGCCACCTCTTCTCAGCCTTCATGGATTGGGCCCAAAGTCAACCAGCAGTCTTATCAGTAACAAGGTTTGTGCCATGCAGCAATGTTGCCTGCACCTAGATAGGGGAGATGAAGGAGAACACCAGGTTTGCCAATCTGTAGCTCAGATCATGCTTTGTTCTTTAGTAGGAAGTACCTGTGAGCACTTGAGACTCCTGCCCTCAACTGTTCTCCTCATGCTGGTTCTCAGGGATCAGCAGGCTGCTCTGAGAATGGACCTTTGGAGGGGGTACACTTGAGCAAGCAGGTAGAAGAGGGGTCACAACTATAGTTGGTCTCAATGAGCATTTTGGAACTTCATAAGCAATTTGTGCCTTGGCCTGGGTTCTCCTGAAAGCAAAGACTGAGACAACATCCTCTGGCCAGGCAGTTTGCTTGTTGGCAGGGCATGGAAACCTAGGAAGAGGAGCAAGGGACCAAGAGGAGAGAAACAGAAAGAGCAAGAAGTGATGCAAGAGGGTGTTGCCATGTTAGCAACTATTCCGACAGATAGGCTCCATGTCCTGAAATTATCTGAGGAGCTTTCTGACACGTGACTCCAAGCTTTCTCCCAGGGTGTAAGAAAAGACATTATTTATCCATTGGCTCTGATTTCCCTGTCAGTCAAGGTGGGGTCCCTTAGGACAAAACTCCTTGAGTTGTACTTTTGAGCAGCACATGCATGAGTAACCCCAAAGGTGATGGGAAACCTCAGGCATGGCCCACTGTAGCCCCAGAGAAACCGAGGAAGGAGACAAGGGATGCACAGCACCAGCCAGACCCAGCACTGTTGGGGCAGCAGTCCAGAGCTGGCTAAAGGCCTATATGGAAGTACAAGGATCCCACTAGTCCTTTTAATTTTCTACTCTCAATCTCATTTCACAAATGGCACAATGCTTTCTCAAATCCTGTATCTGATGCTACTCATTTCCAACTGAAGGTTAGAAGGCAAATTAAAGGTGATTCCCAGCACTGTTTAATGATACTCTGGGTGCTGTCAATTATTTTGAAGCACATTGTAAAACTCTCCAAAATAATTCAAATCTGCATATTAACATACCCTAGAATATATTTCAGAGGAGTATTGAGGTGGGAAGGGCTGCATATTGTTAAGTCAAGCTGTGGTGAGATGTCCCTGCTCATAAAGCTTTAGAAGAGCTTAAAGAGCAACACTCATCTTGACACTGGAGCTGAGTGACTTCAAGTCCTCAAAGGTGTAGGCGGTGATGATTCAGAATGTATTCAGCAAAATAATTTCCTCCAATAATAGAGGAAACCATTGTCTGATCCTGAAGTGTCTCAAATGTGATTCAAATGGAGCATCTTTATATCTTTTCAGTGTAACAAAAAGTAAATTAGAGTATAAATTTAAATGTGCAAAGTCCTAGAGAGCAGGGAGTTGATTTATACACTTATCACATTGTGACTAATCATGTATTTGAAGGGCATGGGGAAATTATGCTAAGACAGGCAGGATGCAAAGGCCAGGGTGTCCTCAGAAATCAATTACTTGAGTCTGGTTCAAAATCACACCCATGGTAACTGACAGCAGGAGGTTTCTATTCAGATCTGTAGGGAAACCATGTCCTTCACCATTTAAGTTAAGGAAAGAACACTGTGCATTACCCTGAGGAGAAACACCAGTCCTCTAGCCAGTAGTAAGGGGAGCTACTGGGCTCACATGGCTGTAGTCTTTGACTGTGATTTCTCATTCTGAGGATGTTTTCAGGAAGAAAGCATGACATTGGGACAGCATGGCAGGATATTTGCCTAAAGAGTGAGTCTAAAGCCTTAAAACATACATATATTTCAACTGTGTCACAATTTTTGGAGAACAGGCCTTATGGTATTTGTCTATGCTATTTCTAATCCAGAGCAATGGGAATTTGGGCAAAGTCACTATCCCAGACATCACTGTGGAGTATCAGTGGAGGCATGAGAAAGAGAAAGGGGGAAGGGAGATCCAATGACAGAATGTTCCAGTGAAGTAAGTTGGTATGGGTTAAAGATAATGTCGGAGACAGGACAGAAACTAGGAAGGATCATTTATAAGACTAGTCATCTTTAGACTGTGTGAGAAGTGAAGACAAAGTATTTTGAGAGGGACAGACAAGGTCAAGGCATTAAGAAACAATGGCAATTTATGAAGTTGATTTTAGAGGCTGAAGCAATATATTGGAAAGGTTATGTTAAAGGCACATTGGTATGAGTGAGGGATTTAACTGCAAGCTATGGATATATTTGGCTGCAACTCAATAAAAATTATTAAGGATAAGAAAAGAAAGCCATGACTTGACTCTTCTGTTCCAATAATGACTGAAAAGTTTAACCTTTGCAGTTCTGGAATTGAAGACACAGCAAAAGTTCAAGGCTGAGCTTGACAATAACACAAAGAGATGGGGGAAGGAGAGAGAGGAAGAGAAAGAGCAATGCTCTGGAAGGCATCCACATGAAAGCAGCCTGCCAATGTATTTATAAATGTGATCAACTTCCTTCTCTAAATTCTCATCAAGGCAGATTAAAACATTTTTAATGTAAGATACTTTATAATTGGCTTGGGAAAATTAGGTGGAAGGCAAATGCAAATCAGATAGGAGACAAATTCCAATTAAAGAACACAAGAGAAACTTTTAGATGTGATCAGCTTCCAGTAAGCAAATGAAATGATAAATGAACAGAAAAGATCATCATCTTTCTCTTAAAT
Source organism: Bos taurus (assembly GCF_002263795.3). Classification (NCBI taxonomy): domain Eukaryota; kingdom Metazoa; phylum Chordata; class Mammalia; order Artiodactyla; family Bovidae; genus Bos; species Bos taurus. The sequence goes on along the minus strand of NC_037355.1, from coordinate 10,577,532 downwards.
GCCAAAGGAAAGTGTCATCTTGAGGTTTATCCAATTTATTACAATCCCATGGTGAAGATTGCTATAATGCAGAAATCCTTGCCATAATTATATTCTGCAGTATTCTAAACTACTGAAATAACTGAAAACACTAAAGAGAATTCAATGTATTTGATTTACCACACCCCTAAAGCATGGATGCAGAATATTAATAAATATGATAAAGACGAATAATATTTGCTGAGCATTGTTCAGACACACAGTAATGTTGGGTGCTTTATCTCATTTAATTCTCCTGACAATGCAATGAGGTATGAAACTGTTATCCTCATTCTACAAGGGGAAAAACTGAGATGTAAAAGAGTTAGAAAAGGTGCCATATTTGGTTTTGTTCAACCCTGTATTCATAGTACCTCCTAGCCTAGTGACTGGCAAATAAAGAAAGGCATTTAGTAACTATAAGTGATGAGTGAATGGATGAAAAAATGAATTGGTGATGCCTAAACTCATATCCTGAGCTGCCTAAGGCCAAATCTTTAAGAGTTCTACTTTATTGTTTATTACTAATAAGACTGTGAAATACAGTTTGAAATTAGTTTTATAATATTAATAACCTTCAGCAACCACCAAGACAAGTAAATCACATCCTTTCTTTGGCATTTTGATGGCTAATCTGATGGGATATCTACCAAAACAATTTAAACACCCCTGGAGAGAGTAGACAAAAGTTGCAATTTAGCCCTTTCTTCATTTTCCAAACCCAAAATTTATCCCTAATTTCAGGGTAGGCTAAAAAAAAATTCCAAAAAAATAAAATGTACATTAACAAAAAAGTGAAGTAGCTGCCAAAAAACACCTATCCTCACAAGTAAACTCCAAAGTATTCAATAATCAGGTAGATTATTAGAGCCTAAAAAGAGAGAGAGAGAGAGTTAGAGAGAAAGAGGGAAGGAAGGAAAGAGAGAGAAAAAGAGAAATCCTGCTTACAGGAGACAACAGTGAAGACCTTTCAGAGAAGTTTCAAAATACTGAGAAAGAAACAAAATCAAAGTTGTGCAACATAGGTGATCCATGTCATGTTCACCACAGCAAAGAGAAACCTTGTCCCACATTCACTTGTGAATCTCCTTCAATTCAGTAATCGATTGTCTCAACCTGATGCAACATGATTGTACAATAATTATATTAGGAGCAGAACACGCTGTGCTGATTCAAACTAGCAGCAGCATCAAACACACCCAGCAAGAGTGTTTTGCTGATGCTCCTCACTTGTTTCCTCTGTTAGTGATGCCCAGGGACACATCCAGCCTGAAAATTGGTGCTAATATAAAAGCTGAGTATGTTTAGCTCGATTCAATTGCTTTTTCCTGGCTCTGATTATACCTTGCCTTCTCCAGTGGTATTAATTAGGTTGCAAAGTTACACTGCCATGGCTGAAACAATTTCAGTATGATGGAAAGTTCCGCCAGAATCTTGATCCAGCATAAAAAGTTGAGTCTGACAGTGAAAGGCCCCCCAGATCCAAAGCCTCAGTGAGATTAAACCAAGGCCCATTCAGTTGGGTGCTATGCAAGGAAGTCAGAAGACTTAAGTCAGTCGAAAAGTACTTTTGTAAAGGTGGAGCATAAAATTCCTCTCACAGCACCAACTCAAGAGGCAAACATTCATGTAACAAACACTTACTGAAAAGCTGTAACTTACGGAAAATTGTTCTAGGCAATGTTGAATAACAGCAGAGTAAGGCAGCAATGCTGACTTTCAAGAGTTCACCATCTAATAAAACAAAAGAGATTTGCTTTTTAAAAAAGCATTTCAGTAAAGTGATATTTATTTATTTTATTTTATTTTTTAACTTTACAATATTGTATTGGTTGTTTCTTGTGGGCTATCATGATCATCTTCTTCACTGGAAAACAAATAAAAACACCAAATGAGATATAAAAGCTGATTTTGATTTAAAAAAATTTTATTAAAGCACAACATACTTAGAGAAAAATGTGCTAATAATTACATAGTTGAACAAGCACAGAGTGACACAGCAACCTCCCAGATCAGCAAATGTAGTCCTGTGTACATTGCAAAAGCCAGCCTGTGCTCTTTCTTAGCCACAAACCACCTCTTCTTCCCTCAAGTGGACTTTAAAACCATAGGTTACTTTTGTATATTTGTTATTCCGTATTTATTGCTTTTGGATCTGACTTCTTTCATTCAACTGTGAGATTCATCCATATTGTTGCTTGTGTGGTAGCTCATTCATTTGCATTGGTGTATAGTAGGTCATTGCATAAATATGGCATATCAGTATAGAGTTTGCTCACTGAATTATTGAGGGGTATTTTCCTACTGTATGGTCAGGCCACTCAAGGTGGCTGTTCTCTTGATTTCTGCACATCCCTGGCAGATCAATGTCTGCTTCACCTATACCTACTCACCTGACTGACCTTCCTAATCAGTAAACGCCTACCTACCTACTTATCCCAGCTGTTGATTGTTCTTGTCAAAGGGGTGTTGAAGGGTGAGCACCTCTGATGGTTTCCCTGGTAACTGATGACCCAGCTTGATATCAATACCACCTGTAATTGGCAATCTCCCCTTCCCCCCGGAGCAGAGATTGCTATAGTATCCTGCCTTCTGTGTCCTTCCTGCTGTCTGCCACACACACAGTGGGGTGTTGCTCCAAGATCCTGCTTCAGACTGTCGAGCTCCCCCTACTCATTAAAGCAGTGACATCTCTGTCACTGACTGGGTTCTTTCTTCAGTCTTGAGGTTGGTTGAGCACAGGACTCGCAGTCCTCCAGTTGAAGCCCAACAGCTGGTGGACCAGCCAGGAGACGGAAGAAACTCCCGTGAGCGCCAAGATGTCGAGAAGTAAGGATGGGAATGAAAAGTTACAGGGGTCTCCACTAACATTTGGGGCCTGAAAGTTTGCAGGGATTAGCCCAGAGTGACTGTCCACTAATATGTGGGACCCCCAAAGTTACAGGAATAACTGCAGTGTGGCCGTCCAATAACGTGGTGCCAAAAAGTTCCAGCGAAAATGGTGTAAAAGGGAAAGTCGATCAGTCGTGTCTGACTCTGCAACCACATGGACTCGCCAGAATACTGAAGTGGGTAACCTTTCCCTTCTCCATGAGATCTTCCCAACCCAGGGACTGTACCCAGGTCTCCCACATTGCAGGCGGATTCTTTACCAGCTGAGCCACAAGGGAAGCCCAACAGTTCCAGAGGTGATCCCAAAAGTTGCCGGGGTAACCCCAGGGTGGCTGTCCATTAGTATGGGGGCCCTGTGGTGGCTGTCCTTGATAAGCGGGGGCTGCCAAGAGATTTAAAGAGCAGCGTTACCCTAATGTCTCTGCTGTTGAATCAAAGTGAGCCTTTTTGTATTTGGTTAAGCTAGATTCTATGGGGAATGGGTCTTTCTTTTCTTGTGCTTTTGAGATGTAAATGATCCACCTGGGCTCTCAGAAACTTTAATCAAATGTGATCTCTAAAAGTGAGGGGAAAAGAACTTCTAGGTAAACTCTATAGGAATGATTGTTTGGGGGACTGTCTATCTAAAATCATCTCTCCAGATTTTGGTAACTTGAAATGAAACTAAGTTGAAATGAAGAGAATTCATTGACTATCTGTATCATTTCAAGTAGAATAAAATATTGGAACATTAATTGCTGGGCAGTCTGTTTACCTACCTTATCTTCTTGGGAGAGTTAGACTAAAGCATAAGTTTTCCAATCAGGAAGTGCTGGTATGACAGTTTAAATCACTTACTTCTTGGTTTCTGCCTGAGATTAAAAATTTTAAGGGTTATAAGATTATAACCAGTCATAATTCTGGTTATTATAACTAAGTTTCTTTATTAAGTAAATTGTAATCAGGTATTTAATTCTGATGCTTTTGCAAATGTGCTTCATCTTCAAGAAGATTCATATGAAGGACCTTTGACCAGTATGGGTCTTCAGATTATGCCCCTGAACTGGGTAAAAAATTTTAAAGTCCTAATGGAAAACCTGATGCCTTCATAAAAAGTTAACAAAAGGATTGTTTACCGAGTGAACTGGTGAATACGGTTATAATTTGTATGGTTTTAGTCTGGAGTGTTACTGATTTTGTTCTGTGTTCTCCTCTTCCCATCAAGTTAATTGTGATTTACAGCAATTTGATAAATCACACCTGTGAGTAGCATTGAAACTTTTTTTTTTTCTCTCTCTCTCTCTGCCTGGTCCCTACATAGATTTGAGACTCTTGTGTTCTGAGCAGCCTCATCAGGTAAGTACGAATGAATGTTTCCTGACACATACAGAAATCTTGATATTTTGGAGAACTCCAGAGGTGAACCTGATGGCAGGCCTTTGGCATTGCTTTCCTGGCCTCCAGAGCCCTTTGGGGAATTCAGTCTGAGATTCCTTCTGAAGAATTCCTCCACAACCAGTTGGAGCCAATTGACCAGGCATGTTTTAAAGACAAATTAGCCTTAATTTGCTGTGTTTGGTAGACAGTAAGGTAGTTTTAGAGAGGAAAGTATTGTTTCAGTGGATATTAAATTCTGGTTTTGTTCATTGAGATCTTTATTTATGAAAGTTTCTGCATTACCATATTTTTACCCTGGAGGGGAAAAGTAACTAATAAAGCTGTCAGAGTATAACTACTCATGATGTGTGACATGACTTGCTTTTTGTCTGCTGTTAAAAGTACATGTACAATGCTTGTGTGACAATTGGCTATATATGATAAGATGCATGATCACCATATCTGATTAGTTTTCCCCAGTATGGATGAGTAGGAAAATATAAAGGAGGCCTAGTACTGAGGGACATGAGCTATACCCGGGGCAGGCAGCTGAACCATCCCAGCTTCCAGGGACAAATATTTTGATCATCAGTGCTTTCTATTAAATTCAATTCAGTTCAGTTCAGTCGCTCAGTCATGTCCGACTCTTTGCAACCCCATGAATCGCAGCACGCCAGGCCTCCCTGTCCAGCACCAACTCCTGGAGTTCACTCAAACTCACGTCCATCGAGTCAGTGATGCCATCCAGCCATCTCATCCTCTGGCGTCCCCTTCTCCGCCTGCCCCCAATCCCTCCCAGCATCAGAGTCTTTTCCAATGAGTCAGCTCTTCTCATGAGGTGGCCAAAGTACTGGAGTTTCAGCTTCAGCATCATTCCTTCCAAAGAAATCCAAAGGCTGATCTCCTTCAGAATGGACTGCTTGGATCTCCTTGCAGTCCAAGGGACTCTCAAGAGTCTTCTCCAACACCACAGTTCAAAAGCATCAATTCTTCGGCACTCAGCCTTCTTCACAGTCCAACTCTCACATCCATACATGACCACAGGAAAAACCATAGCCTTGACTAGATGAACCTTTGTTGGCAAGGTAATGTCTCTGCTTTTGAATATGCTGTCTAGATTGGTCATAACTTTTCTTCCAAGGAGTAAGCATCTTTTAATTTCATGGCTGCAGTCACCATCTGCAGTGATTTTGGAGTCCAGAAAAATAAAGTCTGACACTGTTTCCACTGTTTCCCCATCTATTTCCCATGAAGTGGTGGGACCAAATGCCATGATCTTCGTTTTCTGAATGTTGAGCTTTAAGCCAACTTTTACACTCTCCCCTTTCACTTTCATCAAGAGGCTTTTGAGTTCCTCTTCACTTTCTGCCATAAGGATTGTGTCATCTGCATTTCTGAAGTTATTGATATTTCTCCCAGCAATCTTGATTCCAGCTTGTGCTTCTTCCAGTCCAGCATTTCTCATGATGTACTCTGCATATAAGTTTAAAAAGCAGGGTGACAATATACAACCTTGACGTACTCCTTTTCCTATTTGGAACCAGTCTGTTCCAGTTCTAACTGTTGCTTCCTGACCTGCATACAGATTTCTCAAGAGGCAGGTCAGGTGGTCTGGTATTCCCATCTCTTTCAGAATTTTCCACAGTTTATTGTGATCCACACAGTCAAAGGCTTTGGCATAGTCAATAAAGCAGAAAGAGATGTTTTTCTAGAACTCTTTTGCTTTTTCCATGATCCAGCAGATGTTGGCAATTTGATCTCTGGTTCCTCTGCCTTTTCTAAAACCAGCTTAAACATCAGGAAGTTCACAGTTCACAAATACTGAAGCCTGGCTTGGAGAATTTTGAGCATTACTTTACTAGCATGTGAGATGAGTGCAATTGTGTGGTAGTTTGAGCATTCTTTGGCATTGCCTTTCTTTGGGATTGGAATGTAAACTGACCTTTTCCAGTCCTGTGGCCACTGCTGAGTTTTCCAAATTTGCTGGCATATTGAGTGAAGCACTTTCACAGCATCATCTTTCAGGATTTGAAGTAGCTCAACTGGAATTCCATCACCTCCACTAGCTTTGTTCATAGTGATGCTTTCTAAGGTCCACTTGACTTCACATTCCAGGATGTCTGGCTCTAGGTCAGTGATCACACCGTCGTGATTATCTGGGTCGTGAAGATCTTTTTTATACAGTTCTTCTGTGTATTTCTGACACCTCTTCTTAATATCTTCTGCTTCTGTGAGGTCCATACCATTTCTGTCCTTTATCGAGCCCATCTTTGCATGAAATGTTCCCTTGGTATCTCTAATTTTCTTGAAGAGCTCTCTAGTCTTTCCCATTCTGTTGTTTTCCTCTATTTCTTTGCATTGATCACTGAAGAAGGCTTTCTTATCTCTTCTTGCTATGTTTGGAACTCTGCATTCAGATGCTTATATCTTTCCTTTTCTCCTTTGCTTTTCGCTTCTCTTCTCTTCACAGCTATTTTCAAAAGGGGAAATGATGGGAAAATCTGCATATATTGAGGTATGGGGAAGTCAGAAGGCTTGTGCATTATTTAAGTTAAATTTTAGTGATCAGAGCAGCCTATTTAGACATGCACTGTGCATATGCTTTGCCCACTAAGTAAGGGAATGCATTTGAAAGTCAAAACTTAATAGTTCTGGTTTCAGACATTGATGGTAAAACAAGATGGACATTGCAGTTGTTATTGTTTGTTTTTTTTGACTTGATTCACTGTCTTTATTTTTTAATCAAAGTACAATTGATTGACAATGTTGTGCTAGTTTCAAGTCTACTGCAAAGTGATTCAGTTATATAAATAAACTTTTGCAGATTTTTTTTTCCTTTATAGGTCATTATAGTTCCCTGTGCTATACAGTAGGTCCTTGTTGGTAATCTATTTTATATATGGTAGTGTGTATATGTTAATCATAAACTCTTAATTTATCCCTCCCCACTTTCTCATTTGGTAACCATACATTTGCTTTCTATGTCTGTGGGTCTTTTTCTGTTTTTAACATTAAGTTCTTTTGTATCTTTTTTTTTTTTAAAGATTCCACAAAAAAGTGTTTTCATGTGATATCAATTTTTGTCTTTCTGGCTTAGTACACTAATCTCTAGGTCTGTTCATGTTGCTGAAAATGACATTATTTCATTCTTTCTTATGGCTGAGTAATATTCTATTGTTTACATATGTCACATCTCCTTTTTCCATTCCTCTGTCAATGAACATTTAGGTTACTTCTATGTCTTGGCTGTTGTAAATCTTGCAGCAATGAACATTGGGGTGCGTGTATCTTTTTATTGGGATATAAGTACTTTACAGTATTGTGTCTGTTGTACAACATCGTGAATTGGCCATATGTATACATATATCCTCTCCCTCTTAAGCCTCCCTCCCACTCTTTCATTGCACCTGTCTAGGTCATCACAGAGCAACAAGCTAAGTTCCCTGTGCTATATACAGCAGCTTCCCGCGAGCTATCTGTTTTACACGTGGTAGTCGGAGAAGGCAATGGCACCCCACTCCAGTACTCTTGCCTGGAAAATCCCATGGACGGAGGGACCTGGTAGGCTGCAGTCCATGGGGTCGCTAGGAGTCGGATACAACTGAGCGACCTCACTTTCACTTTTCACTTTCATGCATTGGAGAAGGAAAAGGCAACCCACTCCAGCGTTCTTGCCTGGAGAATCCCAGGGACGGGGGAGCCTGGTGGGCTGCCATCTATGGGGTCGCAGAGAGTCGGATACGACTGAAGCGACTTAGCAGCAGCAGTGGCAGTGTATACTCTCTCAATTCATTGCCCCCATCCCCTCTGTGTCCACAAGTCCATTTTCTACATCTCTGCTTCTATTCCTGCCCTGTAAAAGGTTCAGTACCATTTTTCTAGATTCTATATGTATGCATTCATATACAATATTTATTTTATATAATATTTTTCTCTTTTTGACTTCACTCAATATGACAGGCTCTAGATTCATTCACATCACTTTGCCTCAATTTCATTCCTTTTTATGGCTGAGTGATATTCCATTGTGTATGTGCACCACAACTTTTTTATCCATTTTATCTGTCAGTGGACATCTAGGTTGATTCCATGTCCTGGCTGTTGTAAGTTTTGCTACAGTGAACATTGGGATATGTGTGTCATTTTGAGTTATGGTTTTCTCAGGATATATGCCTAGTAGTGGGATTGCTGGGTCATTCTATGTTTAGTTTTTTAAGGAACACCCATACTGTTCTTCACAGTGGCTGTACTAAAGCACATTCTGATGAACAGTGTAATAGGATTCCCTTCTCTCCACTCCATATCCAATATGTATTATTTGTAGATTTTTTGATGATCGATGGCCGTTCTGGCTGGTGTGAAGTGACACCTCATTGTAGTTCTGATTTGCATTTCTCTAATAATTAGTGATGTTGAGCATCTTTTCATGTGCCTCTTGGCCATTTGTCTGTCTTCTTTGGAGAGATATCTATTTAGGTCTTCCATCCAGTTTTTGATTGGGTTGTTTGTTGTTTTGATATTGGGCTCCATGAACTGTATATTTTGTAGATTAATCTTTTGTCTGTTGCTTCATTTGCAAATATTTTCTCCCATTCTGAGGGTTGTCTTTTTGTCTTGTTTATGGTTTCTTTGCTGGGCAAGAGCTTGTAAGTTTAATTAGGTCTTAATTATTTATTTTTTGTTTTTGTTTTCATTATTTTAGTAGCTGAATTACAAAATATCTTGCTGTGACTTATGTCAGAGAGTGTTTTTCCTATGTTTTCCTCTAAGAATTTTATACCGTTTGGTCTTATATTTAGGTCTTTAATCCATTTTGAGTTTATTTTTGTGTATGGTGTTATGTAGTATTCTAGTTTCATTCTTTGACATATAGCTGTCCATGTAGCTGTCCAGATTTCCCAGCACCACCTACTGAAGAGGCTGTCTTTTTTCTGTTTTGTAGTCTTGCTTCCTTTATCATGCATAGATTGTGACCATAGGTGTGTGGGTTTATCTCTGGGCTTTCTATCCTGTACCATTGGTGTATACTTCTGTTTTTGTGCCAGTACCATTCTGTTTTGATTAGTGTAGTTTTATAGTATGGTTTGACGACCGGAAGCCCGATTCCTCCTGCTCCATTTTTCTTTCTCAAGATTGCTTTGTCTATTTGGGATCTTTTGTATTTCCATACAAAGTAAAAAACTTTTTTTTCTAGTTCTGTGAAAAATGCCATTGGGGATTTAATAGGAATTGCACTGAATCTGTAGATTGCCTTGGGTAGTATAGTCATTTTGACAACATTAATTTTTCCAATCCAAGAACATGGTATATTTTCCCATCTGTTTGTGTCATCTCCGATTTCTTTCATCAGTGTCTTACAGTTTTCAGAGTGCAGTTTTGCCTCCTTAGGTATGTTTGTGCCTAGGTATTTTATTCTTTTTGATGTGATGGTAAACAGGATTATTTCCTTAATTTTTCTTTCTATTATTTTTATCATGACTGTATAGAAATGCAACAGATTTATGTGTATTAATTCTGTATCCTGCAAACTTACTGAATTCATAAGCTTTGGAATTCATCCAAAACTCTAGAATCTTTAGATTCTTTTATTTCTTCTCTTATTGCTGTGGCTCAGACATACAAAACTATGTTTACTGGAAGTGGTGAGAGTGGGCATGTCTGTCTCATTCCTGATCTTAGAGGAAATGCTTTCAGCTTTTCACCATTGAGTATGATGTTACCTGTGGATTTGTCATATGTTGCCTTTATTATATTGAAGTAGGTTCCCTTTTTGCCAACTTTCTGAAGAGTTTTTATCATAAATGGGTGTTGAGGTCTATCAAAAGATTTTCCTGCATCTATTGAGATGATCAAATTTTTTTTAACTCGGTTTGTTGAAGTGGTATATCACACTGACTGATTTGTGGATGGTGATACCATCCAACCATCTAATCCTCTGTTTTCCCCTTCACCTCCTGCAATCAGTCTTTCCCAGCATCAGGGTCTTTTCCAATGAGTCAGGGTCTTTTCTTCACATCAGGTAGCCAAAGTATTGGAGCTTCAGCTTTAGCATCAGTCCTTCTGATGAATATTCAGGATTGATTTCCTTTAGGATTGATTGATTTGATCTCCTTGCAGTCCAAGGGACTCTCAAGAGCCTTCTCCAACACCACAGTTCAAAAGCATCAATTCTTTGGGATTCAGCCTTCTTTTCAGTCCAACTCTCACATCCATACATGATCACTGGAAAAACCATTGCTTTGACTAGATGGACCTTTGTTGGCAAAGTAATGTCTCTGCTTTTTAACATGCTGTCTAAGTTGGTCATAGCTTTTCTTCCAAGGAGCAAGCATCATTTAATTTCATGGCTGCAGTCACCATCTGCTGTAATTTTGAAGCCCAAGAAAATAAAGTCTGTCCCTGTTGCTATTGTTTCCCCATCTATTTCCCATGAAGTGATGGGACCAGAAGACATGATCTTCGTTTTTTGAATGTTGAGTTTTAAACCAACTTTTTCACTTTCCTCTTTCACCCTCATCAAGAGGCTCTTTAGTTGGAAAGTGAAAGTGAAGTAGCTCAGTTGTGTCTGACTCTTTGCGACCCCATGGACTATAGCCTACCACACTCCTCTGTCCATGGGATTCTCCAGGCAAGAGTACTGGAATGGGTTGCCATTTCCTTCTCCAGAGGATCTTCCCAATGCAGGGATCAAACCCAGCTATCCAACATTGTAGGCAGACACTTTACCATCTAAGCCACCAGGGTAGCTGGACTTGATACTAGTTACCCAAGTATGAAATCTACCTCCAATAAAAGTCAAAGTAGGTGAGAACATCCTGATATTTCTGCCACTAGCTTTGATGACCCCAGAGAGAGCCACAGTCACTCCTCACCTCCCCAGGAGACCATCAAGCAGATAGATCTGATGCAGGCTCCTAGGAAGTCACCACTTTAGACTTGAGTCTTGTCACACTTGAGACCTTGTATATGCCCTCCAAGTGTGGAGTCTCTATTCTTCTCAGTTCAGTGAAACTCTTGCATTCAAGCCCTGATGGCTTTCAAAACCAAATGCTCTGAGGGCTCCTCCTTCCCATACCTGACCCCAAAGCTGGGAGTCTTGACATGGGGTTTAGAACTCTGTAAGATAACTTATGCAATATTATTATTCTCCACTTTGTAGGTCACCCACTTGGTGAAGGGTGGTGTGGGATTTGATTGTATTGTGAGTGCACCCCTCCTGCCATCTCATTGAGGTTGCTTCTTGGTATTTGGATGTGGTATTGTTAGTTCCAGTCTTTTTTTAATCAGTATTGTTCAGCAATTAATTGTAATTTTTTGATGTATTCCTAGGAGGAGGTGAGCTCAAGGTCCTTTTACTTTGCCATCATGTCTCCAATCTAGTAGATGTGAATTTTTTGGACACATTGTCTTGTATAAGTGAAAAATTGGGTTTTCTATACTATATTGCCGGAGAAGACAATGGCACCCCACTCCAGTACTCTTGCCTGGAAAATCCCATGGACAGAGGAGCCTGGTAGGCTGCAGTCCATGGGGTCGCTAGGAGTCGGACACGACTGAGTGACTTCACTTTCACTTGTCACTTTCAGTTCCATGCATTGGAGAAGGAAATGGCAACCCCCACTCCAGTGTTCTTGCCTGGAGAATCCCAGGGATGGGGGAGCCTGGTGGGCTGCTGTCTATGGGGTCGCACAGAGTTGGACATGACAAGTGACTTAGCAGCAGCAGCAGCAGCATACTATATTGCAGACCTCCTCAAAACCACAAGGAGCTGTGATACTATCTCGGAATGTAATTACTGCTTGTATTTTGCTTAATTGTCATGATCTCCCCTGTGTTGTGCCTGTTAGATGTCTTATATTTTGTCTCTGGCAGGAGGGAGGAAATCTATTTGGGGACTGACACTGGTCTCACTACAGTGAGTCTAATGGCTGGGTCTACAGCGAGATGCTGTAATCCTCTGGACTTCCATGAAAAATTGACCTGGCTAATGACTATGTGAGGAAGCTGACCATGGGGGGGAAAAACCTTCACCATCTACCTGTCCACATGGCAATACATCAGAAAGACTCCTGTTGGTAGGCATTTCTCTACAGCTGACAGCACATAGCGCCTATGGGCTATGCTGTGTGGAATGGACTAGAATGACTTCTGGACACACCAGTCCAACTAGTGGGATTAACTGTTTTTGTTGTTGTTGATTAGAAGGACCTAATCAGTCCACCCCTAATGGCATGCAGCATAACTTGGGGTGGCAGACCTGTACTGTGACTGCTGACTTGTGCCTAGGCCACCAGAATGTTTCTTTTGGAACCAGGGCCTTCTCCTCCCCATGGGGGTGGCTCTGCCCAACCAGTCCCTGCTTCACCTACACCCTACTAACATGAATGAACTTCCTGTGTACTTGCCCTCAGCCCCAGCTAAAGATTGCCGTTATGAAAGGGGCAGTGAGGGGTGTGCCCCTCAGCTAATCTCTTTGGTAACTGATGAGCCAGTTCAGTTCAGTCAGTCAGTCATGTCCGACTCTTTGCGACCCCATGAATCGCAGCACACCAGACCTCCCTGTCCATCACCAACTCCTGGAGTTCACTTAGACTCACGTCCATCGAGTCAGTGATGCCATCCAGCCATCTCATCCTCTGTCGTCTCCTTCTCCTCCTGCCCCAATCCCTCCCAGCATCAGAGTCATTTCCAATGAGTCAATTCTTTGCATGAGGTGGCCAAAGTACTGGAGTTTCAGCTTCAGCATCATTCCTTCCAAAGAAATCCCAGGGCTGATCTCCTTCAGAATGGACTGGTTGGATCTCCTTGCAGTCCAAGGGACTCTCAAGAGTCTTCTCCAACACCACAGTTCAAAAGCATCAATTCTTTGGCGCTCAGCCTTCTTCACAGTCCAACTCTCACATCCATACATGACCACAGGAAAAACCATAGCCTTGACTAGACGGACCTTTGTTGGCAAAGTAATGTCTCTGCTTTTGAATATGCTATCTAGGTTGGTCATAACTTTCCTTCCAAGGAGTAAGCGTCTTTTAATTTCATGGCTGCAGTCACCATCTGCAGTGATTTTGGAGCCCCCAAAAATAAAGTCTGACACTGTTTCCACTGTTTCCCCATCTATTTCCCATGAAGTGATGGGACGAGATGCCATGATCTTTGTTTTCTGAATGTTGAGCTTTAAGCCAACTTTTTCAGTCTACACTTTCACTTTCATCAAGAGGCTTTTTAGTTCCTCTTCACTTTCTGCCATAAGCCAACCTGACATCATTTCCCTGCATCAATGGCAATCTACCCTGCACCAGGAGCAAAGACTACCTCCATACCCTGCCCAGCATGTGCCACACACGAAGGGGTATTGTTCCAGGGCCTTACGTGTAAAACTCCCCATCCATTAAACCATTGACGTTTCTCTTGCTGACTACAGACTCTTTGTTTGGTTTTGAAGCTGGGGATGCACAGGGCTTAGTCCTTAGTCATGCGTAGTTCAGCCCAATACCCACAGTGCTTAGCTATTATGGAAAATTTTTCTATGAAAATTATTATACTTTTTGGTGTACATATGTCACAATTGGATGAATACCAAGCAGTGGGATTTCTGGTTCACATAGTATGTATCTGATTACCTTTAGTAGATACCACTACACAGAAAATTATCTTATTAAACACCCTTTATTAATTAGCAAGTACGTAAAGAATAGTCAAGGGACAAAGTTTCCTCCCTCCCATCCTTCTGTCCTCCTCCTTCCCTTCCTTAATAATTCAGCCTAAAAACCAGTAGGTGGGGCATCTGACAGGAAATGGCAACGGTAGCAACCTGGTCTGTGGTATAGGAATCTCAGAGGAGTGAGGAGCGCAGCTTTATGGGAGAGTGAGAGTGAACATGGAGGGGAAGCCAGGAGAGGGCTGCTGAGGGATGAGAAGGGTGTCCAGATTGGAGGGAAGTGACAGAGCTGGTGGCAAAAGTGACTGGGTATGGGTGGCTGCACAGTAAGAGCAGCCCAGTGAAGATATCAAAGGCTGAGTGAGATATGGAGAAGGGACTAGATGCAGAATGATGTGGAAAAGGCAGTTTAGTTACATAGATGGAGTAATGGTCCAGTGAGTAAACTTGTTTAAGATAAAGGGATCCAGGTTTCTAACTATTGGAGAAAGGAATTACAAATATGGAAGAGGAGAAACTAGAATGAACTCTATGGTGTTGAATTGGACTTGGAGATACCAGTGTATATGGTCTCAATACATAGAAATAGATATAAAATAGATATAGATGTAAGTGGGTATATATGAAAACATACATATTCCCCAGCTCAGTGCCCTGTGACTAGGAATAATTTTATATCTTCTTTGTCTCTCTGGGTGCCTTTTATTTTTTCTTGCCTAGTTTTCTTAGCCAGGACCTCTTAAATAAAGTTGAATAGAAATGGTGAGAGCAGATTTTTGTTATTGTTCCTGATGTTAGAGGGGAAGACTTTCACCAATAATTATGATATTAGATGGATTTTTGTTTTTTGGTAGATGCTATTATCAGGTTGAGGAAATTTCTCTCTTTCTTGTCTGTTGTAAGTCTTTATCATGAAAGGGTATTGGGTTTTGTTAAGTATTTTTTTTTTTTTTTTTGCCTCTATTGAGATGATCATGTATATTTTGTGCTTTAATCAGTTAAAAAATTAACTCTCTATTTTCAGTCTTTTTTCCCTTTGTTTTATTTTGGGTTATTTTTTTTTTTGTTTTTTGTTTTTTTACTATTTCTTCAAGTTCACTTTTCTCAGGCATCCAAACTTCTGTTAAAGTGTTAATCCCATCTCACATAACTGTCATATCAGATACTGTGCTGTTGTATTATTTTATCTCTACTAGTATTTGTTTTCTATTACTATCATAACAAATTACCACAAATGTGGCATCTCGAACCAACAGTCACTTATTACATCACAGTTCTATAGGTCAGAAGTCTGTGCCCCATGTGACTTGGTTAATTCTATGCTTTGTGTTGTATAAGGCTGAACTCAAGGTGGCAGTAAGGCCGTGTTCCTTCCTGGAGGCTCTGGGGATGAACACATGTCCAGGCTCATTCAGGTCATTGGCAGGAAGTTCTGTGCTGCTGTAGATCAGAACTTCCTGTTCCCTCGCTTGAGTGATTCTTGGCTTCTAGAGGCCACCCACATCCCCTGTCCCCTGTCCCCTTTCCTCCATATTTAAAGCTAGCAACAGTGGTTGAAGTTCCTATCACACTTTCAAGCTCTCTAACATTGCCTTCTGACTCATGTCTTTTTTGCCTTCAGCCTGAGAAATTTTTTTTCAGGTACTTCCTTCCCTAGCTTCAGAGTTTTCTCACTTGTGTTGATCTCTACTCAGCTGAATATGAGAAGGGTACCCTCCACACACTTGTAGAGCTCTCCATTTCTCCCTCTTTCTGTACATTTCTTTTTATCTGCTTCTCCTTCCACAGAACACCAACCAACTTTGGCCTCCCCAGAGTCCTAGCAATGTCTTGTTAACTTGGACAAGGTGTGGTGGTGTTTGTTTCAAGTAAGAGAAATTGACCAGCATTACCGTAAATAGTGGATTGATATTTACTTTGAAATGAGATACAAAAAAACTTAAATTTTTATCACATAATTTTTAAATTGAGGTATAATATACATATAGTAAAATGACAAATCTTAAAAATATAAGTTGATGAATTTTTACATATGTATATGCCTATATAACCACAACCATGATCAAGTTATAGAACAATTTCAGTATCTTTTAATATGCCTGTTTCACAACTCTGTTTCCTTTTGCTACACATAAGATAGCTGTCTGCCCAATTTTAAATTTTGTTTTTATTTTATATTATTATATAGTATATTTATAATATTGTTTTAATTTCAGGTATACAGAAAAGAGATTGTTATACATACGTCCATTATTTTTTCATATTCTTTTCCCATATAGGTGATTACAGATTGTTGAGTAGAGTTTCCTGTGCTATACAGTAGGTCCCTGTTGATTATCTGTTTTTTATATAGTTGTGTGTGTATATGCTAATCCTAAACTCTTTAATTTTCCCTCTCCCTACCTTTCTCTTCATAATCATGTTTGTTTCTAAGTCTGTCTGTCTGTTTCTATTTTGTAGATAAGTTCTATTGTATCATTTTTTTAGATTCCACATGTAAGTGATAACTATATTTGTCTTTCTCTGACTTACTACACTTAGTACAATAAACTCTGGGTCCAACCATGTTACTGCAATGGAATTATTTCATTCTTTACTATGTCTGAGTAACATCTCATTGTATATATGTCATACATCTTCTTTATCCATTCCTCTGTTGAATTTAAGCTGCTTCCATGTCTTGGATATTGTAAACAGTGCAGCAGTGAACATTGAGGTGAATGTATCTTTTTGATATATTATAGCTTTCTGCAGATAATATGCCCAGGAGTGGGATCATATGGTAGTTCTATTTTAATTTTCTTAAGGAACCTCCATACTGTTCTCCATAATAGTTGTACCAATTTACATTCCCACTAACAATGTAGGAGGATTCTTTTTTCTCCATACCTTCTCCAACATTTATGTTTGTGGGCATTTTGATAATGGCCATTCTGACTGGTATGAGGTAATAGTACCTCATTGTAGTTTTGATTTCCTTTTCTCTAATAATTAGTGAGGTTGAACATCTTTTCATGTGCTATTTGACCATCTGGATATCTTTTGACAAATGTCTATTTTTATTGTTTTTTTTTTTTTTCTATATTGAGCTACATGAGTTGCTTAAATATTTTGGTGATCAATCCCTTGTTAGTCACATGCTTTACAAATATTTTCTCCCATTCTGTGGGTTGTCCCTTCATTTTGTTTATGCTTTCTTTTGCTATGCAAAAGCTTGTAAGTTTAATGAGGTCCTGTTTGGTTATTTTTGTTTTTGTTTTCATTATTCTAGAAAATGGATCCAAAAAGATATTACTGTGACTTATGTTTCTCTAAAGGTTTCATAGTATCTGGTCTTACATTTAGGTCTTTAATCCCTTTTGAATTTATTTTTGTGTATGGTGTTGGAGAATGTTCTGATTTCATTCTTTTACATGAAGCTATCCATTTTTCTCAGCGCCACTTATTGAAGAGACTGTCTGTTTTCCATTGTGTGTTCTTGCCTCCTTTATTGTAGATTAGGTGACCAAAGGTGCATGGGCTTATCTCTGGACTTTCTATCCTATTCCATATCCTGTTACTCTATATGTCTATTTTTGTGCTAGTGGCATATTGTTTTGTAGTATAATCTGAATTCAGGGAGCCTGATTCCTCCAGGTCCTTTTTTCTTTCCCTGGGTTGCTTAGGCTATTTGGGGTTTTTGTGTTTCCATATAAATTAAAAATTTTTTTTGTTCTAGTACTGTGAAAAATCCTATTGGTGATTTGATAGGAATTGCACTGAATCTGTAGATTGCCTTGGGTAGTATAGTCATTTTGACAATATTAATTTTTGTAATCCAAGAGTGTGGTATATTTTTCCATCTGTTTGTGTCATCTTTGATTTCTCTCATCAGTATCTTACAGTTTTCAGAATACAAGTTTTTGCCTCCCTAGGTACTTTTATGCCTAAGTATTTGAACTTTCCAATGTGATGATACATGGGATTGTTTCCTTAATTTATCTTTCTGATCTTTTCTTGTGAATGTATAAACATGTAACAGCTTTCTGTATATTAATTTTGTATCCTGCAACCTTGCTGAATTCATTTATGGGCTCTAGCAGTTTCCTGGAGAAGGCAATGGCACCCCACTCCAGTACTCTTGCCTGGAAAATCCCATGGACAGAGGAGCCTGGTAGGCTGCGGTCCATGGGGTTGCTAGGAGTCGGACACGACTGAGCGACTTCCCTTTCACTTTTCACTTTCATGCCTTGGAGAAGGAAATGGCAACCCACTCCAGTGTTCTTGCCTGGAGAATCCCAGGGACGGGGGAGCCTGGTGGGCTGCCGTCTATGGGGTTGCACAGAGTCGGACACAACTGAAGTGACTTAGCAGCAGCGGTTTCCAGTAGCATCTTTAGAATCTTCTATGTATAGTATCATGTCATCTACAAACAGTGACAGTTTTGCTTCTTGTTTTCCAATTTAGATTTTTTAATTTATTTTTCTTTGTGTGGCTGTGGCTCGGACATACAAAACTATATTGAATGTACCAAGAGTAGACATCCTTTTCTTTTTCCTGATCATAGAGGAAATGCTTTCAGCTTTTCACCATCGAGTATGATGTTAGCTGTGGATTTGTCATATGTTGCCTTTATTATGTTGAGGTAGGTTCTCCTTATACACACTTTCTGAGGATATTTAACAAATGATGTTGATGTATATTTATGGCTGATTCATGTTGATGTATGCCAGAAACTAACACAATATTGTAAAGCAATTATCCTCTGATTAAAAATAAATTTATTTAAAAAACACTTTTTCTGTATCCGTTGAGATGATCATACGGTTTTCACTCAATTTGTTTTTTTTTTTTTTTCCACTCAATTTGTTAAAAGCTTTTCTGCATCTATTGAAATGATCATATGGCTTTTGCTCTTCAATTTATTGATTTGGTGTATCACACTGACTGATCTACTTGATCATGGTGTATGATCCTTTTAATGTATTATTAGATTCAGTTCACTCATATTTTGTTGAGGACTTTTGTGTCTGTATTCATCAGTGATATTGGGCTGTAATTTTCTTTTTTTGTGGTATTATTTTGGTAGCAATACAAATACTAGACTTTGGTATCAAGGTGATGGTGATTTTGGTATCAGGGTGATTGATGGTGGGCTAATAGAATGTATTTGGAAGTACTGTTCCTTCTTCAATTTTTTGGAATAGTTTCAGAAGGATAGGTGTGAACACTTCTCTAAATATTTGGTAGAATTCACCTGTGAAGCCATCTGGTCCTGGATTTTGCTTAGGGGTTTTAAAATCACAGATTCATTTTCAGTGCATGCCATTGGTCTGTTTATATTTCCTGTTTCTTCCTGGTTTAGTCTTGGGAGATTGTATCTTTCTAACAGGTTGTACATTTTATTGATGTATAGTTGCTTGTAGTAATCTCTTATGATCCCTTGTATTTCTGTGATGCCAATTATAACTTCTTTTTATTTCTAATTTATTGATTTGAGTTCTCTCCCTTTTTTCTTGATGAATCTGAGTAAAGGTTTATCAGTTTTGTTTATCTTTTCAGTGAACCAGCTTTTAGTTT
This sequence comes from Bos taurus, assembly GCF_002263795.3. Classification (NCBI taxonomy): domain Eukaryota; kingdom Metazoa; phylum Chordata; class Mammalia; order Artiodactyla; family Bovidae; genus Bos; species Bos taurus. The sequence continues at coordinate 10,558,049 of NC_037355.1, read as the reverse complement.
CATTGATCTTTTCTATTGTGTTCTTCATCTCTGTTTCACTTATTTCTGCTTTGATTTTCATGATTTCTTTCCTTCCTCTCAGTTTAGGGGCTTTTTGTTCTTCTCTCTAGTTGGTTTTAAGTGTAAGTTTAGGGTGTTTAAGGTTCCCCCCCCCTCCCTTAGGTAAGATTGTATCTCTATTAACATCCCTATTATAACTGCTTTTGCTGTGTCCCATAGGTTTTCGATTGTTGTAGTTTTTCCACCTATCTTTCAGTATTTTTTAATTTCCTCTTTGATTTCTTGATTGTTTAGTAGCATATTGTTTAGCCTTGCATGTCTGTCCCTTTTTGCAGTTTTTCTGGTAGTTGGTTTCTGACTTCACAGTATGGTGTAAGAAGATGCTTGATTTGATTTCAATATTCTTAAATTTACCAAAGCTTGCTTTGTGGCCCAGCAAACCACAAGTGATCTGTCTTGGAGAATATTCCATGTGCACTTGAATGTATATTCTGCTGTTTTTGGATGGAATGCTCTATAAATATCAATTAAGTTCATTGGTCTAATGTGTCATTTAAGTCCCGATTTCCTCTCTGGATGATCTGTCCATTGATGTAAGTGGGATGTTAAAGTCTCCCATTATTATTGTGTTACTATCAATTTCCCCTTTTATGATGATTACAAGTGCTTTATATATTGAGTTCCTCCTGTGTAGGATGCATATATTTATTTTATTTTATTTTATTTTGGTTTGCATAAACTTTATTATTTTTTTCACTTTTTTGTTTTTTAACTTTACAATATTTTATTGGTTTTGCCATACATCAACACGCATCCACCACAGGTGTACACGTGTTCTCCATCCTGAACCCCCATCCCATCTCCCTCCCCATACCATCCCTCTGGGTCATCCCAGTGCACCAGCCCCAAGTTTCCTGTATCCTGCATCAAACCTGGACTGGTGATTAGTTTCTTATATGATATTATACATGTTTAATGCCATTCTCCCAAATCATCCCCCATCTCCCTCTCCCACAGAGTCCAAAAGACTGTTATATACATCTGTGTCTCTTTTCAAGAAACAAAGGGATGGATGCATATATTTATAATTGATATATCTTTTTCTTGTATTGATCTCTTGATTATTATATAATGTTCTTCTCTGTCCCTTGTAACAGTCTTTATTTTAAAGTCTATTTTGTCTGTAATGAGTGTTTCTGCCTCAGCTTTGTTTTGATTTGTATTTACATGGAATAACTTTTTTCATCCCATCACTTCCAGTTCGTATGTGTTCCTAGATCTGAAGTGGGTCTCTTGTAGAGAGCCTATGTTCAGGCCATTTTTTTGTATCCATTTAGTTGGTCTGTGTCATTTGGTTGGAGCTTTTAATTCATTTCTGTTCAAGGTAATTATCGATGTGTATGTTCTTACTTGTATCTTGTTACTTGTTTTGCATACATTTTGGTAAGTCTTTTTATTTCCCTTCCTCTTTTATTCTCCTGTGATTTGGTGGTATCTTTAGTGTTGTATTTAGATTGCTTTTTATTTTCTTTATGTGTATCTATTGTAGATTTTTGATCTGCAAGTGCATGAGGTTTTGATATAACTGTCTGTATATCTACAAGATTGCTCTAAGTTTCTAGTCTTTAGTTTCAAATGCATTTTCAGTATCCTATTTGTACTCTGTTCTCATGATTTCTGGTTAAGGTGTCGTATTTGTGTATGGATGATTTTCTACCATTACGTATGATATGCCTTTACTGGTGAGCCATTTCATAATTTTCTAGTTTCTAGTTGTGGCCTTTTCTCTTTTGCCAAGAGAAGTTCCTTTAGTATCTGTTGTAAAGCTGACATGGTACTAAATTCTCTTAGCTTTTGCCTGTATGTAAGGCTTTTGTTTTCTCTATCAAATCTGAACAAGAGCCTTGCTGAGTAGAGTATTCTTGGTTATAAGCTTTTCCCTTTTATTACTTTATATATATCTTGCCACTCCCTTCTTGCCTACAAACATAGCTGATAGTCTTATGGGGAATCTCTTGTATGTTACTTGTTGCTTTTCCTTTGTTGGTTTTAATATTTTTTCTGTCTTTAATTTTTGTCTATTTGAGTAGTATGTGCCTTATTGTGTTCCTCCTTGTGTTTATCCTTACTGGCACTCTGTGCTTCCTGTAATTTAGTTGAGTGTTTCCTTTGCCATGTTAGGGAATTTTTTGGCTCTTATCTCTTTAAGTATTTTCTCAGGCCCTTTCTCTCTCTCCTCCTTCTAGGACTCCAATAATGTGAATGTTGGTGCATGTAATATTGTTCCAGAGGTCTCTTAGACCATCTTCATTTTTTTTTCATTCTTCTTTCTTTATTCTGTTCCATGGCAGTGTTTTCCACTACTCTTGTCTTTCGTCTCACTTACTCGTTATTCAACTTCATTTATTCTGCTATTGATTCCTTCCAAAGTACTTTTCAGTTATTATATTGTTCATCTCTGTTTGCTCTTTAAAGCTTCTATTTCTATTAAACATTTCTTGTGTCTTCTCAGTCTGTACCTCCATTCTTTTTCTGAGATCTTGGATCATCTTTTCTATTGTCTTTACCCTGAATTCTTTTTCAGGTAGATTGCCTATATCCACTTCACTTAGTTGTTCTTACAGGGTTTTATATTGTTCCTTCTTCTGTAACATGTCTCTGCCACCTCCTTTTGTCTAACTTTCTGTGTTTGTGATCTCTGTTCCTTAGGCTGCAGGACTGTAATTCCTCCTGGTTCTGGTGTCTGCTTCCTGATGGGTTAGATTGGTCCAGGGGCTTGTGCAGGCTTTCTCTTATGATGGACTGGTGCATGCCCACTGGTGGGTGGAGCTGGGTCTTGTCCTTCTGGTGGGCAGAGCTGTGTCTAAGGGTGTGTCTGTAGGCAGCTGTGGGCTCGGGATGACTTTAGGCATTGTGTCTGCTGGTGGGTGGGACTGTGTTCCTGCTCTATTGATTGATTGGACTGAGGCATCCTAGGACTTGAGCCTGTAGGCTGTTGGGTGGGGCCGGGTCTCTGTGTCAAAACAACCACCTCCAGGAGAGCTGTTGCTAGAGAGTTTCCCCTGGGGTGTCCACCATCAGTGTCCTTGCACCTGCAGTGAATGTAGAAGACCCTTGCCTACCCAGGAGACCCTGAAAGACCTGAAGATAGTTCTGATCCAGGCCCCTATGGAGTCATTGCTTTGCCCTGGGTCCCATTGCACATGAAACCTTGTGTGTGCCCTCCAAATGTGGAGTCTCTGTTTCCCTCTATCCTGTGGATCTCCTGCTCTCAATCCCTGTTGGCATTCAAAGCCAAATGCTCTGGGGGTTCCTCCTCCTGATGCCAGAACCCCAGGCTGGTGAGCCTGAGAGGCTCAGAACTGTCACTCCTGTGGGAGAACCTCTGTGATATAATTATTTTCCAGTCTGTGGGTTGCCAACCCACCAGGGGATTGGGATGTATCCTGAATACTGCCCTCCTACTACCTTTTCATGGCATGACTTCTTGTTTGAGTGTACAATATCTTATTTGGTGGGTTCAAATCTTTTTTGTTGATGATTGTTCAGCAGTCGTGAATTTTGATATGCTCCTGAGAGGAGGTGAGCTCAAGTCCTTCTACTTCACCATCTTGTCTCTTGTCTAAAATTTTAAATTCTTCTAGATAATTCCCTGACACTAAAGATTATACCCTTGAACATTAGTTTGAGAAATGTTGATCTCTAGGAACAAATTCAAAGTTCATTACCTCAGGACAGTTATGGATTGAGTTGTATCTCTAGCTCCCCATCTCTAACCTCAGAATGTGGTCTTAGTTGAAGAGAGTCTTTGTAGTGGTAATCAAGTTAAACTGAGGTCATTGGGGTGGGCCCTAATCCAATGTGACTGATTGCCTTATAAAAACAAGAAATATAGCCAAAGACACACACCCAGGGAGAATGCCACATAAAGGTTCGAGTTGCTTTGCCACAGTGAAGGATCTCCAAAGGCTTCCAGAAAACATCAGAATCTAGGAGAAAGGCATAGGATAGATCTCCCTTACAGCATCCTCTAGAACTGAGACAATAAATTTGTTTAAGCCACTCAATTTGTGGTGCTTTGTAACAGAACATAATATGAATAAACTGGGCTTCACTCATAGCTCAGTCAGTGAAGAATCTTCCTGCAATGCAGGAGAACCCTGATTCAATTCCTGGGTTAGGAAGATTCCCTGGAGAAGGAAATGGCAACCCACTCCAGTATTCTTGCCTGGAGAATCCTATGGACAGAGGAGACTTGCAGGCTACAGCCCATGAGGTCACAAGAGTTGGATATGACTTGGTGACTAACCCACAAGGCATTCAATATGTTTCTAAATCAACAAACTATAAATATGTCCATTTTCTACAAATTAATTGATAATTTAACAAAATTATAACCAAAACCTCAAAGGAAATGTTTTGGAACTTGAGAAAATGATTTAAAGTGATATCTGAAAAGAATTAAAGCATTAGAAATATAGGAAGGTTAGAGAAAAATAAATTATGATAGAGGGCTGACTTTATTATTATTAAAACATACTTTAAAGTTTTAGTAATTAAAATACGGTGCTAAGGTAGAATTTGTTCAAATACTTATTATTGCCAGTAACAGAAAGCTACTTCAAATTAGTTTAAACAGTAATGTCATTGTTTAATATAAATGAAAAGAGGTATGGCAGGCTTCCTATGATGGTTTAATTTAGAAGCTCATGATGACATCCAGGATTACAGCTCTGTCCCTGTTATTCTCTCTTCTGCCTTTCTCCTTCTGTCAACTTTATTTTCAGACTGTCTTCTATATAGTAGTAAAATGAATATCTGACCTGCTAAAGCTTAATGCTTGCCATTCAAATCCAGCAGGATAGATAGATTGATACATACATATAACTATCAAAAAAGTCCCAAGATTACTGCTTTTAACCACCTACCCTGTAACAATCACACAGTCAGTGATATAATTACTTCATTGCTTACTCTCTTTGAACTATATGAAAAAGTTCTTAGGCAATGAGAATTAGAATCAGAACAAAAGGACACTTGAAAATAATAGGGAAGAAACAAAGTTTGTTAGAATTCACTAGTGAAATCACCTTTGAAGGAATGTTTTTAATGACAAATTCAATTACTTTGGTAGATTAAGGGCTTACTGACATTTTCAATTCATCTTTTCAATGTGGTATAGTGTTTTTCAGGAATCTGTCCATTTCAATTTTAGAAAAAGGCTAAATTATCAAATTTATTGCTCTACAGTTGTTAATGTTCATTATGTGTTTAATATCTGTAGTATCTTTAATGATATCTTCTCTTTTATTCCTGAAATCAATAAGTTGTGCTTTTATTTTCGTGCTCAAGTAATAATACTATAGATTTGTCAACCTTTTTATTCTTTTCAAGAACCAATTTTGACTTCATTAATCTTTTCTATTTTTCTGTTTTCATTTTGTTGATTTTAGCTCTTATCTGTCTTATTTCATTTACTTTGGATTTAGTTCTCTTTTTAAAATTCTAGCTTCAAATATAGAAACCTGCACAATTGATTTTAAACTTCTCCTTTTTACTAATAAAAGAATTTTAAGCTAAACATTTAGCTACATTCCATAAACTTTGTTCAACTTTAATTATCATCTTTTCTTGAAATACTCTGTAATTTCTTTTTTCCTTTTAAAAGTTTTAATTTCAGCTATTAAAAGGGGAGCAGGACTAAAAAAGAGGGAGCAGCGCTAACAACAAAAAAGAGAAAGTAGTAAAGTCCTTATGTTAATAATTTTGGTCCCTGGTCACTAGTTCCTAACTGGCTTTTAGTCTTTGATTTTTATATTAGGCTTGGGAAGAAAGGGGTCATTAATCCCATCTCCTCATCTTCCTCCCAACTTAGAGCTTTAACCAAGACCTTGTTGTTTCCTTTTTTCACAATGGTTCCTTATCCAGTACTACAGCCAAAGAAAACATTCAAAGCAAGTGATCACTGATTGACTTCCATCTGAACCTTAAACCTGAATGGATTCAGTCGTCCTAGGAAGCTAACACTCCTTACCCTTTCTGATTCTCCCTCAGAAGAGCAATGTGCGTGCACGCTGTTGCCTCAGTCGTGACTGACTCTGCGTTTGTGGTCTCTGTAGCCTGCCAGGCCCTTCTGTCCATGGGATTCTCCAGGCAAGAATACTGGAGTGGGTTGCCATTTCTTTCTCCAGGCAGAAGAGCAATAGGAACCCTAGAAAAACCAAGCATGAAATTTACGTGAAATAGTAAATATACAATCTAAATATTCCCTTTTACAACCACAGAGAATGAAGTAGAAACAAACTATCAGAATTACAGAAAAAATAGACTATTTTAGATTTGCTTAATTATTCAGAAGTTTAAAGGACTGAATTTTATAATTATGAATACACTGAATTGATTAAAAATTTTTCCTTGACCTTGGAAAATCTTTAGATTTAGGAGTGCTGATTATCTCCTGTGAAATCTCATTTCATTATTTCGGGAAAGTTTATAATATAAAATCCCTTTCTTCGAATTTTATTTTTCAGTTCTTAGCATTTACTTTGAGTTTTAGAATTCTGTCATTAAGCATCAGGTAAAGTAATCTAGTTTTAGCCAGTTTAAATGACATCATCAATGCAGATTAAATGTGTATTCCTAGTAAGTGTTAGAGCTGGGGCTGGAATCCAGGTCTCTTGACTCCTAGGCTAGTGCTTTTACACACTACGCTTGAAGACCAGTACATCATAACACCATCAAATAATCTTAGGCTCTCAGGGGCCTCAAGATCATGTAAACTCCCTTAAATTATAATCCGTGAACCACTTGTATCAAAACACTGCATTGGCAGAGATTGGGTGCTGATTTTAAAAGCAGATTCCCTGACCTTATCAGACCTTCCAAATCAGAAGGGTATGGCTGAGGAATTTGATAGATTTGTAAACTTATAGCAGAGAAGGCAATGGCACCCCACTCCAGTACTCTTGCCTGGAAAATCCCATGGACAGAGGAGCCTGCTAGGGGGTCACTAAGAGTCGGACACAACTAAGCGACTTCACTTTCACTTTTCACTTTCATGCTTTGGAGAAGGAAATGGCAACCCACTCCATGTTCTTGCCTGGAGAATCCCAGGGATGGGGGAGTCTGGTGGGCTGCCACCTATGGGGTCGCACAGAGGCGATCACGACTGAAGCGACTTAGCAGCAGCAGCAGTAAACTTATAGATTCTCAGATGATTGTTATGTACCTATATTGAGCATACTTTTCTAGGAATGCTGAAAAACTACAGTCTCTACTTAAAATCTTCTCATAAGGGCTTCCCTGGTGGCTCAGTGGTAAAGAACCCACCTGCCAACGCAGGAGATACAGGTTCAATCCCTGATCCAGAAAGATCCCACATGCCTCTGCACCACAACTGGTGAGCCTGTGCTCGAGAGCCCGGGAGCCACAACTACTGAGCCCACATGATGCAAATACTGAAGACCACATGCCCTAGAGTCCATGGTCTGCAACAAGAGTAGCCCCCAATCACCACAAGTAGAGAAAAGCCCCCGCAGCAATGTAGACCCAGCACAGGCAAAAATAAAAAAAAATTTTTAATTCTTACAGGAAGCACTTTACTTCTAAAACTATCATAGCCCACTGTTGGGGAAAAGCATTAAAAAGCCATTGGAAAGATGAACAAAATCCCTGTTTTTATTACTTCTAACAGTTGGTTCTAGCTTCTTGAAACAAAACAGAATAGATTTTTTTTTCCCCCTGGAACTTAAAATTTTGAAATTCAGTAAACAGACTCTCTGTACTTTCATTCAAGTAATCGATCATACCATTCTCTTTGTTGGAGAAAATGGAAGTAAATTAAATGTTAAGAAAATTTTGTTCTCTTTCTGGACCTGCTAGCATTATGCCGCATTTCCCTAAGATTTGAAGCTATTTTTTCTCATTCATTTTTGATTATTATATATTTCAAATGTATAACATTCCAACAAAAAAGTTACAGGATGGACACTTGTATCAGACCCAGATCTCATCTGCTTCCTTGGATCTCTTCCATGCCACCTACTTCCTGGCCTCCAGCCACTGGCTATCCCTTAGCCTCCCCCACCAGACAATTTTGTTCACGTCCTTGTAGTTCTACTGCCTGGGGCTGTAGCACCCAGAGAATGTTGGCTCCTTTTCCTACTTACAAACTTGGACCACCCTCCCATTGAGAGTATGGATCTGTTACCCAGAGTGTCCTCTTAGAGGAACCCTGGTGATTCAGTGGAGCGGGTGTTAGGAGGAGCTGATATGTCCCAGGCTGAACTCTGACCAAGGAGGACAGGGGATAGAAGAAAAGTAATGGATTCACTGCCTGCTCTATATTCTCTCATCAACTATTACAAGACAAAATTTCCTTTACAGAATGTCTTGTGAAGTCCTGGGGGGCCAACTACACAGCACCTGCCCAGCTGCTCTCTTGCTCTTTGTGACTCATGGCAGAGTGGAGCCAGCGCATACATGGATTGATGCATTGCTGCGCAGCCGTCCTTTACCCACTCTTACTGCTTGATTGCCCCAATAAAGCATAATCACTTAATATCCTTGTCTCAAGCTACATTCTAAGACAATACCATGTTGGTGCAAGCCAAGATAAACAAGAAATAGTTCCTTTCATAATATTGTACCTTAATGAATGATAGTGTGTATAGCATTTTGCCTCTGCTCATTTAAACTGAACTTTCATGACAATTTCATATGCAGACAGTCACTTCACGATTTATACTTTTTAAGCAAAATGATAGAGTTTCTATCATTTACCTCACCGGTGAGAAAACTTCTTGAATAATTGTGTTTCTTCTGTATATAATAAATGATGAATAAGCTGTCAATCTATACATTTTTATTAATTTACATCTTGCCAAACCTTCTGCTCAATTCATCTTTTTAAATTTTATTGAAGTATAGTTGATTTACAATGTGTTAATTTCGACTGTACAGCAAATGATTCAGTTACACATATATATGCATTCTTTCTCATATTCTTTTCCATTATGGTTTATCAAAGGATATGGAATATGGTCTCCTGTGCTATACAGTAGAACTTTGTTATTGATTCAATATATAATATTTTGCACCTGCTAATCCCAAACTACCCCCTTTAAGGATCACTGCCTTGTTGTGGCAAAGGGGCTTGCATAACTCAATGAAACTATGGGAATAGAGGGATAGGGAAGCCTAGCGCGCTGCAGTACATTGGATTGCAAAGAGTTGGACAGGATTGGGCAACTGACCAGCAACAACAATCCCAAACACCAAATCCATCCCTGCCTTACCCATCCTCCTCCAACCACATGTGTGTTCTCTGTTAATCTGTTTCTGTTTCACAGGTAAGTTTATTTGTGCAATGTTTTAAATTCTACCTGTAAATGATATCATATGACATTTGTCTTTCTAACTTACTTAGTACATTAATCTCTAGGTCCTTCCATGTTGCTGCAAATGGCATTATTTTATCTTTTTTATGGCTGAGTAATATTCCATTGTATATATGTACCACATCTTCATCTTCTTTATCCATTCATCTGTTAATGGACATTTATGTTGCTTCCAAGTCTTGGCTATTATAAATTGTGCTGCAGTGAACATTGGGGTACATGTATCTTTGTGAATGATGGTTTTCTCTGGATATATGCCCAGAAGTGGGATTGCTAGAGTCTAATGGCAACTCTATATTTAGTTTTTTGAGGAATCTCCATGCTGTTTTCCACAGCAGGGGCACCAATTTACATTCCCACCAACAGTGTAGGAGGATTCCTTTTTCTCCATACCCTCTCCAGCATTTGTGATTTGTAGACTTTTAAATGATGGCCATTTTGACCAGTGTGAAATGGTGCCTCATTTTAGGTTTGATTTTCATTTCTCTAATAACTAGTGATGTTGAGCATCTTTTCATATGCCTGTTGGCCATGTATATGTTTTCTTTGGAGAAATGTCTATTTCAGTCTTCTGCCCATTTTTCAATTGGGTTGTTTGTTTTTCTGTGGTGTCCTATGAGCTGTTTATTTATTTTGAAAATTAAGCCCTTATTGGTTGCATCATTTGCAAATATTTCCCCCCATTCTGTAGGTTGTCTTTTCATTTTGTTTATGGTTTCCTTTGCTATGCAAAAGCTTTTAAGTTTGATTGTTTCTCATTTGTTTATTTTTGCTTTTATTTTTATTGACTTGGTAGAATGACCTCAGAAAATATTGGTACGATTGTCAGAGAATGTTTTGCCTATGATGTCTTCTAGCAGTTTTATGGTATCATATTTTATGTTTAAGTCTCTAAGCTATTTTGAATTTATTCTTGTACATGGTGTAAGAGTGTTTTCTAGCTTCATTGATTTACATGCAGCTGTCCAACTTTCCCAGAACCACTTGCTGAACAGACTCCTTTTCTCATATTGAACTGTTTTGGTTGCTGTAGATTTGTAGTATTGTCTGAAGTCTAGGAAAGTTATTCCTTCTGCCTGGTTATCCCCTACCCCTCAGGATTACTTTGGCAATTCTAGATATTTGTTCTACTTCTTTGAAAAATGTCATGCGGTAATCTAATAAGGCTGGCATTAAATCTTTAGGTTGCTTTGTATAGTATTGCCATTTTAATAATATTAATGTACTTTCTATTTCTTTGAATCAACTTTAGTTTCCTTTATTAATGTTTTATACTTCTAAGCATATGTCTTTCACCTCCTTGGTGAGGTTTATTCCTAAGCATTTTTTGATGAAATTTGCAAAGGGATTGTTTACATTCCCTTTTTGATATTTTGTTTTCAGTATACAATTTTCTTTTTTGATAATCTCTTTGTCTGATTTGGGTATCAGGGAGATGGTGGCTTCATAGACTGTCTCTGGGAGTGTTCCTTACTCTTTAGTCTCTTGGAAGAGTTTGAGAAGGATGGGTATGGGTTCTTTGTGTGCTTGGTGTAATCTGTGTACCAAACATTGTATGTGAAGCTATCTGGCCCTAGACTTTTGTTTGTAGGGAGGTTTTTGGGTTTTTTTGTTTTGCTTTTTTTTTTTTTTTTTAATAACAGATTCTATTTCACTGCTAGTGACCAGTCTATTCAAATTATCTGTTTCTTCTTGATTCAGTGTTGGTGGGTTGTGTTTCTAGAAACTTGTCCATTTCTTCTATCTTGTCCAATTAGTTAGTATATAATTATTGATAATATTCTCTTATGGTGTTTTGTATTTCTGTAATATTGGTTGTTATGCTTCCTTTCTCATTTCTTATTTTGTTTATTGGGGCCCTCTCTTTTCTTCTTGATGAGTCTGGCCAGAGGCTTGTCAATTTTGTTTACCCTTTCATAGAACCACCTCGTAGTTTTACCATTTTTTTCTATTTTTTAATCTTTTATTTATTTCTTCTCTGATCTTCATTATTTTCTTCCACCTGCTAACTTTTGATCTTTTAAAATTCTTTTAGGTGGTATGTTAGGTTGTTTATTTGAGAGTTTTGTTTGTTCTTGAAGAAAGTCTATATTGCTATGAACTTTCTTCTATGAACTGCTTTTGTTGCATCCCATAGATTTTTGTATGGTTGTGTTTTTATTGTCACTTGTATCAAAATACTTTTAAATTTCCTCTTTGATTTCACTGTTGACCCATTAATTTTTTCATAGCATGTTGTTTATGGTCCTCGTGGTCATGTTTTTCTCGTTTATTTTTCTGTGGCTGATTTCTAGTTTTATGCCATTGTGGTTAGAAAAGATGCTTTAAATAATTTCTATACTCTTAAATTTGTTGAGTCTTGTTTCTGTGCCCTTATATATGGTCAGTCCTAGAGAATGTTCCATGTGCACTTGAAAAGAATGTTTGTTCTAGTTTTTTGGGGGGGATGTAAGATCCTGAAAGTACCAATTAAGTCTAACTGTCCTATTGTATTATTTAGGATCTCCATTGCCTTACTGATTCACTGTCTTGAAAAATCTGTCCATTGATGTGAGTGGGGTGTTAAAATATCCTACTATTTTGTATTCCCATCAATTTCTTCCTTTATGTCTGTTAGTATTTGTTTTATATATATGGATGTTCTTATATTGGGTACATATATGTTGACAAGTATAGTATGCTTTTCTTGTATTGATCCTTTTAACACATTATTGACCAGAGACATATTAATATGTCTTTTGCTATCCAAATGCTATTGACTAGAGGGTCACCCTGCTTATTTAACTTATATTCAGAATACATCATGAGAAATGCTGGGCTGGAAGAAACACAAGCTGGAATCAAGATTGCTGGGAGAAATATCAATAACCTCAGATATGCAGATGACATCACCCTTATGACAGAAAGTCAAGAGGAACTAAAAAGCCTCTTGATGAAAGTGAAAGAGAGTGAAAAATTTGGCTTAAAGCTCAACATTCAGAAAACTAAGATCGTGGCATCTGGTCCCATCACTTCATAGGAAATAGATGGGGAAACAGTGGAAATAGTGTCAGACTTTATTTTTTTGGGGCTCCAAAATCACTGCAGATGGTGACTGCAGCCATGAAATTAAAAGACGCTTACTCCTTGGAAGGAAAGTTATGACCAACCTAGATAGCATATTGAAAAGCTGAGATATTATTTTGCCAACAAAGGTCCATCTAGTCAAGGCTATGGTTTTTCCAGTGGTCATATATGGATGTGACAGTTGGACTGTGAAGAAAGCTAAGTGCCAAAGAATGGATGCTTTTGAACTGTGGTGTTGGAGAAGACTCTTGAGAGTCCCTTGGACTGCAAGGAGACCCAACCAGTCCATCCTAAAGGAGATCAGTCCTGGGTGTTCATTGGAAGGACTGATGCTGAAGCTGAAACTCCAATACTTTGGCCACCTCATGCGAAGAGTTGACTCATTGGAAAAGACTCTGATGCTGGGAGGGATTGGGGGCAGGAGGAGAAGGGGACGATAGAGGATGAGATGGCTGGACAGCATCACCGACTCGATGGACGTGAATCTGAGTGAACTCCGGGAGTTGGTGATGGACAGGGAGGCCTGGCGTGCTGTGAATCATGGGGTCGCAAAGAGTTGGACACGACTGAGTGACTGAACTGAACTGAGAGGACTTCAATATTCACTTACATAACAAATGGCTGGCAACAGACATTAGTTTCTGCAAAAATCACCCAGTCAATAGTGTGTTAACATTATATAGTATCTTGTTTTATGTTTCCTTATGGCCTATGTTTTAAAGTCTATTTTGTATGACTATTGTGACCCCCTACTTTCTTGTCATTTCCATTTACATGAAATATCTTTTTTAAACCCTCAGTTTCATTCTATGTGTGTCCTTTGCCCTAAGTGGGCCTCTTATGCACAGCATATCGTAGGCTTTTGTTGTTGTTGTTGTTAACCAATCTGTCACTCTGTCTTTTAATTGGAGCATTTAGTCCACTGACATTTAAGGAAATTATTGATAGATTTGTATTTATTGCCACTTAAATCTCTCTTTTTTTTTTTCCCATTGACTTTGTATTTCTTCTTTTTTCCTTCCTTTTTGTTTTTCCTTTTATGGTTTTGTTTTCTTTTATACTATGCTTGCATTCTCTTCTTTTGTTTTTTTGTGAATCTGTTTTATGTTGTTGATTTGTGATTATCCTATTTTTCAAGTATGTTAACCCATTGCTGCATTTACTCGCTTTAAGCTGATAGTCATATAGGTTCAAACACATACTAAAAAAAAGTATACATTTCTTACTGTCCTCCCCAGCATTTTATACTTTTAATGTCCTTCTTTGCATCTTCATGCTTTTCTTTTTGCTGTTCATTTTGGTTATCATCACTTTTACAATTTTTTTATTTTAATTTTTTAATCTGTGTACTGTCTTATTTAAGTGATTTACTTTTTCACTATTTCTTAAACATTCTTGCTTATTTTCTATTTTTATGCATTTCTTTTAGGATATCTTTAGTATCTCTGTAGTCTTTATTTTTTGCTTGTCAGAGAAATTCTTCCTCCTTCTGTTGTAAATGATAAGCTTGCTGAGTAGAGTATTCTAGGTTGCACATTTTTCCCTTTCAGGATTTTGAATATATCTTGCCATTCCCTTCTGGCATGCAATGTTTCTGTAGAGAAACCAACTGACAGCCTTATGGTGCTTACCTTGTAGTTAACTCTGATTTCTATTGTTGGACTTATAAAACTATGTTGAAAAAAAAGTGGAGAGTGGACATCCTTGTCTTCTTTCTGATCTTAGAGGAAAGGCTTTTAGTTTTTCACCCCTGAGAATGGATTTGTCATATATGGCCTTCATTATGTTGAAGTAGTTTCCCTCTATGCCCACTTTCTGGAGAATTTTTATTGTAAATGGGCATTGAATTTTGCAAAAATCTTTTTACGCATTTTTTTGAGATGATCATATGATTTCTAGTCTTTAATTTATTAATGTGGTATATCATCAATTGATTTGTGGATGTTGAAAAGCCCTGTCCTTGCTGGGCTACATCACTTTGGATCATGGTGTATGATACTTTTAATGTATTTTTAGATTTGGTTTGCTAATATTTTGTTTCAGATTTTTGCATCTGTGCTCATCAGCAATATTGACCTGCAATTTGTGTGTGTGTGTGTGTGTGTGTGAGATAGCTTTGGTTTTGGTGTCAGGTTGTTGGTGGCTTCATAGAATGAGCTTAGGGGTGTTACTTCCTCTGCAGATTTTTGAAATAGTTTGAGAAGAGTCGGAGTTAACTCTCCTCTCACTGTTTTGTATAATAGAATTTGCCTATGAAGCCATCTGGTCCTGAACTTTGTTTGTTGGAAGTTTTTTAAATCACAGTTTTAATTTTAGTACTTGTGATCGATCTGTTCATATGTTCTGTTTCTTCCTGGTTTAGTCTTGAAAGGTTGTACCTTCTAAGAATTTGTCTATTTCTTCTTGTTTTTCCATTTTATTGCCATTTAATTGCTTGTAGTAGTCTCTTGTGATCCTTTGTATTTCTGTGATGTCAGTTGTATTTTCTCCTTTTCCATTTCTAATTTTATTGATTTAAGTTCTCTCACTTTTTTTTCTTAATGAGTCTGGATAAACATTTATCAATTTTGTTTATCTTCTCAGAGAAGCAGCTTTTAGTTTCATTGATCTTTTCAATTGTTTTCTTCATCTCTATTTCATTTATTTCTGCTCTGATCTGTATAATTTCTTTCCTTTTACTAACTTTGGGTTGTGTTTGTTCTTCTTTCTCTAATCACTTGACGTATAAGGTATTTACTTGATATTTTTCTGGTTTCTTGAGGTAAGGTTGTATTGCTGTAAACTTCCCCCTCAGAACCATTTTTGCTGTGTCCCATAGGTTTTAGATTCTTGTGTTTTTGTTCATTTGTCTCAAGGTATTTTTTATTTCCTCTTTGAATTCTTCAGTGATCCATTGGTTGTTTAGTAACATTGTTTATACTTCATGGGTTTGTGATTTTTACCATTTTTTTCCTATAAGTGATTTCTAATGTCATAGAGTTGTGGTTGGAGAAGCTACCTGATATTACTTCAGTTTTCCTAAATTTACTGAGACTTGATTTGTCACTCAAGGTGTGATCTAACCTGAAGAATGTTCCATATGCTCTTGAGTAGAAAAGTGTATTTTGTTACTTTTGGATGGATTGTCCTATAAATATCAATTAAGAATACAACACTGTTAAGTAATTATCCTCCAATTATTTATTGATAATAATAAAAATATCAATTAAGTCTGTCTGGTCTAATGTGTCTTTTACAGCTTTCATTTCCTT
This sequence comes from Bos taurus, assembly GCF_002263795.3. Classification (NCBI taxonomy): domain Eukaryota; kingdom Metazoa; phylum Chordata; class Mammalia; order Artiodactyla; family Bovidae; genus Bos; species Bos taurus. Next base: position 10,542,334 of record NC_037355.1, on the reverse strand, counting down.
ATTGACCTTCTGTTTGGATATCTGTCCATTGGTGTAAGTGATTGTTAAGTCCCCCACTTTTTTCCCCTTTTATGGCTCTTCAGTTCAGTTCAGTTCAGTCGCTCAGTTGTGTCCGACTCTTTGTGACCCCGTGATTCGCAGCACGCCAGACCTCCCTGCCCATCACCAACTCCCGGAGTTCACTCAGACTCACGTCCATTGAGTCAGTGATGCCATCCAGCCATCTCACCCTCTGTCATCCCCTTCTCCTCCTGCCCCCAATCCCTCCCAGCATCAGAGTCTTTTCCAATGAGTCAACTCTTCGCATGAGGTGGCCAAAGTACTGGAGTTTCAGCCTTAGCATCATTCCTTCCAAAGAAATCCCAGGGCTGATCTCCTTCAGAATAGACTGGTTGGATCTCCTTGCAGTCCAAGGGACTCTCAAGAGTCTTCTCCAATACCACAGTTCAAAAGCATCAATTCTTCGGCACTCAGCCTTCTTCACAATCCAACTCTCACATCCATACATGACCACTGGAAAAACCATAGCCTTGACTAGACGAGCCATTGTTGGCAAAGTAATGTCTCTGCTTTTCAATATGCTATCTAGGTTGGTCATAATATGTTGAGGTGCTTCTATGTTGAATGCATGTGTATTTATAACTACTATGTCTCCTTCTTGGATTGATCCCTTGGTCATTAGGTAGTGTCCTTTCTTATCTCTTATTAAAATCTTTAAAGTCTATTTTGTCTGATACAAGCATTGCTACTCAAGCTTTATCTTGATTTCCATTTGTATGGAATATGTTTTTCTATACCATTGCTTTCAGTCAGTATGTGTCTCTAGGTTTCAAGCAGATCTCTTATTAGAAAGAGCATATATACAGGTCTTTTATATCCATTCAGCTAGTCACTATCTTTTGGTGGAGCATTTAATTCATTTACATTTAAGGTAGCTATCAATATGTATGTTCCTGTTGCATTGTTTTCAGTGTTTGGGGTTTGTTTTTGTAGCTGTTTTTCGTCTCTTTTTGTTCTCTTATATTTTGATGCCTAGTATTATGTTTGGGTTGCTTTTTCTTTTGTGTGCATGTATCTCTTGTACTTTTTGGTTTGCATTTCCCATGAGGTTTTGGTAAAGCAGTCTATACATATGCAAGATTGTTTCAAGTTGCTGGTCTCTTAATTTCAAATGCAATTCTCATTTCCTGCATTGTACTCTCCTCATGGTTGCTGGTTTTGATATCATATTTATGCATGGATGGTTTCCTACTTTTACTGTATGTTTACCTTTAACAGTGAGCTTTCCCATTTGTTATTTTTTATTTCTAGTTATGGCCTCTTTTTTTCCCCCTTCCTAGAGAAGTTTTTTAACATTTTCTGTAAAGCTGGTTTGATGGTGCTGAATTCTCTTAGGTTTGGGTTTTCTGTAAAACTTTTGATTTCTCCATTGAAGCTGAATGAAAGACTTGCTGTGTAGAGTATTCTTGGTTGTAGATTTTTCTGTTTCATCACTTTAAAGATATCATGCCACTTCCTTCTGCCTGCAGAGTTTCTGCTGAAAAATCAGCTGATAACATTATAGAGATTCCCTTGTATGTTATTTGTTGCTTTAAAAAATGTACTTATTTTTGGTTGTGTTGGGTGTTTGTTGCTGCATGCGGGCTTTCTCTGGTTGTGGTGAGTAGAGGCTACTCTGTGCTGCAGTGCACAGGCTTGTCATTGAGGTGGCTTTTCTTGTTGTGGACACGGACTCTAGGCACATGAACTTCAGTAGTTGCAGTATGGGGGCTCAGTAGTTGTGCCTTGTGGGCCCTAGAGCTTGAGGGCTTCAGTCGTGGCGCAAAGGCTCAGTTATTGCAGCTTGTGGGCTCTAGAGCCTGGGCTCAGTTGTGGTACTTGGGTTCAGTTGCCCCACAGCATGTGGAATCTTCCTGGACTGGGGATCAAATCCGTGCCCCGTGAACCCATATCCCCTGCGTTGCAGGCAGATTCTTATTCAGTGTACCACCAGGAAAGTTCTCTTGTTGGTTTCAGTCTTTTGCTTTGTATTTAATTTTTGTTAGTTTGATTAATTTGTGTCTCAGCATGTTCCTCCTTGGCTCAGATGATAAAGAATTGCTTGCAATGCAGCAAACCTGGGTTTGGTCCTGGGTTGGGAAGATCCCCTGGAGAAGGGAATGGCTACCTGCTCCAGTATTCTTGCCTGGAAAATCCCATGGACAGATGAGCCTGGCGGGCTACAGTCCATGGGGTCACAAAGAGTTGGACACAACTGAGTGACTAACACTTTCGCTTTCATCTTCCTACTTAGATTTATCCTGTATGGGACTCTCTGTACTTCCTGAACTTGAGTGACTGTTTGCTTTTCCATGTTAGGGAAGTTTTTGACTAAAATCTCTTCAAAGATTTTCTTAGACCCTTTCTGTTTCTCTTCTGGGCCTGCTATAAGTTGAATGTTGATACATTTAATGCTGTCCGAGGGGTCTCTGATACTGTCCTCATTTCATTCTCTTTTCTTTATTCTTTAATGCAGCAGCGATTTCTACCATCTTGTCCTCCAGCTCACTTATCCATTCTTTGGCTTCAATTATTCTGCTATTGATTCCCTAGAGTATATTTTTCACTTCATTTATTTTACTGTTCATCTCCGTTTTTTCTTTGTTTCTTCTAGGTCTTTGATAAATGTTTCTTACATCTTCTTGATCAGTGCCTCCATTTTTTTTCTCCAAGACCTTGAAACATCTTTACTGCCATTGCTCTGAATTCTTTTTTCAGATAGATTGCCTGTTTCCTCTTGATTTAGTTCTTGTAGGTTTTTATCTTGCTCTGTTATCTGTAACATATTTCCCTGTTGACTCATTTTGTCTAACATACTGTGTTTGTGGTCTTTCTTCCACAGGCTGCAGGATTGTAGTTCCCCTTGCTTCTGGTATCTGCCCCCGCCCCCCCAACCCCAGTGGATGAGATTGGTCCAGAGGCTTGTGCTGTAGCCCCTTGATAGGGGGTCTGACTGATGTGGTGACCAGAGCCTGCCCTGGATATTGAGCAGGACCTTCCCTTTGCTCTATGGTTGTCACCACCATGTCAGGGGTAGGTCTGCTCCCTAGTTGCTGATCTGTTTCTTAGCTGTGTTTCTGATTTTCAGTGCAAGGTGGGCAGGATTGGAGCACTCCCACTGGGAGAGATGTCACTGAGTATTCCTCTTCTGAAGCTGTTCTCCTGGGAATGTACTCTGTTGAGTCCCCTTTGCCCACCGTGCAGGCTCACAGAGTACTTGTTGGCACTGCTCTTGGTCTCACCTTAACTCTGAGTATGCTGGCAGTTGGCCCTGGTAATTCTCAGATGTTATTTTCACCAGGCCTCCGGGGCAGATCCAATGTATTCAAGCCCCAGGACTGCAGTACCCAGGCACCTGGGTCTGCTATGGGAGCTACGGAGGTAGCTCAGACTCTAGCTTGATCCAACCCTCACATGTAGATCCCCACAGCTGCTAAAGCCAGGCACATCTCAGCAGCAGGAACACCTGTCCGTTTAGATGTTCTGCAGGTGCTGAATTTAAAAAACTGTCAGCAGAGCTGTAACTCTGCAGTTCACACAGCCATAAGGAAAAATTTTAACTCTTCTTTAGCCACAGGGCTCCTGGGGCTCAGCTGTGGTTTCAGCCCACCTCTGTGTGTGTTCCTTCCACTGGAATCTGCTCTATAGGTTGCCATAGCGCACAGGCTGTCTGGTGGGAGGAGGCTAAGGCAGTAATCAGAGCCAGTGGGTCACCCCGGTGGGAAGATGCTGGCAGTAGTAATTGGAACCCATGAGCCTGTCAGTCTAGAGGGAGCCAAAGCAGCGATCGTGAAGCAGGTCACCAGGTAGGAGGGGAGGGGCCAAGAGGTGATAATAGGGGCATGCTAGCCAGCTCCAAAAGGAGACTCCCTCCCTCAGTGCCCTTGCTGGCACATAAGGAGAGAGAGATCGCAGTGGTGGCCCCACTTTTTGCACATCACTCAACAATGGCACCTTGCTTCTGTGTCGGTTCACGCTTCCTCCACAAGCATTCCTGGCTGCAGAGCTCCTCACTCCCATCCCCTCAGGCTGCCCCCTTGCTGCCAGCGGCCATCCCCTCCGCAGGTCTGCTCTCCACACCCCACATGGCATCACCCAGCTGCCGTGTGCACCAGATGACACCCAGCTCAGTTTGAAGCACACAGAGCTGTAGTGCAGACTACCTGTGTAGGTCTCACTCTGTCCTGACTGCCACAGACAGGTGGCTGTGCTCTCTGCCAAGGGCCTGATGCTCCCCTTCTGTCCTAGCTGATCTCTCTGCTTGTGAGGGGGTGTCACCCAATGCAGGACCCTCTCCTCACCTTTAGTGTCCCTCCAGGGATGCAGGTTCCATCCTGCTTCTCCTCTTCCTTTTCCCTTCTTCATTCTGTCCTACCAGGTTATTTGGGGGTCTTTCTCATTCTTTTCGATGTGCAGGGTTCTCTGCTAGTGTTCAGCAGGTGCTCTGTGAAAATTGTTCCCTTTGTAGATGTATTCTTGATGACTTGTGAGGAGAGATGAACTCCCCACCCTCCTGCTCCTCTGCCGTCTTGAGGATCTCATGTCAGCTTTTATAATTAGTTATCATACAAGTTAACATTCTCATTACATTTAAAGAGCACTGACTTTGACAAAAGCCAGGTCTTAGCCAGTATGTCACCTAGCTGTGTAAACTCAGACAAGTTGCGCCTTTCTGAACCATAATTTTCTCATCATGAACAAGGAGCTGTGGCCACGCATGCTTTCCTGCCAGACACTCATACAAGATTCTGAGAGCAAGACGGAGATCAGGGAGGACAGTAAGTATCCAAATTCTTCAGCACAAACTGCTTATTTAAGGGGTGGACTGGGGTATTGGGAGGAAAAAAGGAAAATAGTGACTATGGATACTCAGCTTTGGCTCCATGAAGTTTCTTTGTCCTTTTTGAATAAGAGTTTCAGGTTCTGAAGAGGCTCACTCATGCACTTGGCCTCTTCCGGCCATCCAAGGTCCACTGTGCCCTGTGAAGATTCGGGGAGAAGGGAAGCTTGAATTCTAGAGCTGTGCACCCGACTAGTGCCCCCTTTAGTTCTACTGTGGTGGAAGTGCTGAGAAGGACCTAACTCGGCCCTTGCACTTGGGCAGTACTTAATCAGAGGGGGACCTTTCTCTCTGTGTTTTTAGGAGAATAAAATCTCCCAACTGACCCTGAATGGGGCCCATTTCTTAGCTGGGAACTAGCAAAACCCAGTTTCCATATTCTGAAATCACCATCTGGACTTGTCATAATTAGGTACTTAATGAGCTCACTGGTTTTGCCATTCCCCAAAATGTGAGGGTAGGAAAGGTCTACCATAAGTCATTTCAAAGGAGCTGAGCTTAGCCCCATTTCAGGTGCAACCCTGATTCTCAGGAGGGCTATGGATAAAAGCTATGACCCAGAGGGATGGTATGGGGAGAGAGGTGGGAGGGGGGTTCAGGATGGGGAATACGTGTACACCTGTGGCGGATGCATGTTGATGTATGGCAAAACCAATACAATATGGTAAAGTAAAAAAAAAAAAAATAAATTTAAAAAAAAGAAAAAAAAAAAGAATATGTAAAGTAAAAAAAAAAAAGCTATGTCCAAGTTTATGATGTCATTTTTTATTGGAAGATAATTGGTTTACAGTGTTGTGGTGGTCTTTGCCATACATCAGTGCGAATCAGTCATTATTGTGTGTGTGTGTATGTGTGTGTATCCCCTCCCTCTTAAGTGTCCTCTCCCCGAGCCCCCATTCCACCCCTCTGGGTCTTCACAGAGCACCTGGAGGGACTCCCTGTATTGTACAGGAGCTTCCCAGTAGTTGTCTGTTTTACACACGATGTTACATATATGTCAGTGCTACTTTCTCAATTCGTCCTAGCCTCTGATATCTCTTGATAGATTTTAGCCAGGATTGTATTTATTTTTCTCTCTTTTTTAATTGTAATATTGTTTTCAAGTGTACAGCAGAGTGTTCAGTTATATATAGATAGGTAGATATGGATATATATGTGCTTCCCTGGTGGCTCAGCAGTAAAGAGCCTGCCTGCCAATGCAGGAGACATAGGTTTGATCTCTGGGTAGGGAAGATGCCCTGGAGAAGGAAGTGGCAACCCACTCAGGTATTCTTGCCTGGGAAATCCCATGGACAGGAGCCTGGCGGGCTACAGTCCATGGGGTTGCAAGAGTTAAACACAACTAAGCAACTGAGTGTGCACACACATACACATATAATTCTTATTAAAAAGTATTGATCATAGTTCCCTGAACTATCCAGTAGGTCCTACTTGGTTATCTATTTTAAATATAGTAGTGTGTTTATGTTAATCCCAAACTTCTAATTAATTGCTCCTGCCCACTTTCCCTTTTGGTAGTCATAAGTATGTTTTCTATGTCTATGGATCTATTTCTCTTTGGATATTAAGTACATTTATATCTTAGAAAAATAAAAGGTTCCACATATAAGTGATAACCTATAATACCTGTCTTTCTCTCTGGCTTACTTAATATGGTAATTTCTAGGCCCATCCGTGTTGCTGCAAATGGCATTATTTCATTCTTTTTTTATTGCTGAGTAATATTCCCTTGTATATATGTGCCACATCTTTAACTATTCACCTGTTGATGGACACTTTTTAGGTTGTTTTCATGTCTTGGCTAAGGTAAATAGTGCTGTAATAAACACTGGAGTATGTATCTTTTTGTGTGGTTTTCTCCAGGTATATGTCCAGGAGTGGGATTGCAGGATCATATTGTAGTTGCATTTTTAGTTTATCAAGGAACCTCCATTGTGTTCTCCAATTGCGTACTAATTCGCATTCCCACCAAGATTGTAGGTGGGTTCATTTTTCTCCACACTCTCTCTAGTATTTGTTATTTGTAGCCTTTCTATAATGGCCATTCTGACCAGTGTAAGGTGATACCTCACTGTAAGTTTGATTTGCGTTACTCTAATAATTAGCAATGTTGAGCATCTTTTCATGTGCCTTTTCACTATCTTTATGTCTTCTTTGGAGCAATGTCTATATAGGTCTTCTGCACATTTTTTCATTGGATTTTTTTTTAATTGAGCTGAATAACTGTATATTTTGGAGATTATCCCATGTCGGTCACATCATTTGCAAATATTTTATTCCATTGCATATGTTGTCTTTTTGTTTTGTTTATGGCTTCCTTTGCTGTGCAAAACTTATAAGCTTAATTAGGTCCTATTTATTTTTTGAAAGAAATCAAAAAGATGACACAAATATATGGAAAGATATAGTGTTCTTATGTTGGAAGAATCTATATTGTCAAAATGACTAAAGTGCCCATGGCAATCTACAGATTTGGTGCAATCCCTATCAAATCATCAGTGCCATTTCTCACAGAATGAGGACCAAAAAAATTTTTATAGAAACACAAAAAGACCCCAAATAGCCAAAGCAATCATGAGAAAGAAAAATGGACCTGGAAGAATCAGGATCCCTAAATTCAGACTATGCTACAAAGCTACATTAATCAAAATATTACCAAACTGGTGTAAATAAAAAAACAGAAATATAGATTAGTGGAATAGGATAGAAAGCCAGAAATAAATCCACATATCTATGATCAATTAATCTACAACAAAGGAGGCAAGAATATACAGTGGAGAAAAGAGTCTCTTTAATAAGTGGTGCTCCGAAAACTGCACAGCTACATGTAAAATAATGAAATTAGAACATTCTCAATCACCATGCACAAAAATAAACCCAAAATGGATTAAAGATGTAAATATAAGACCAGATACTACAAAACTCCTAGAGGAAAACTTAGGGTTCTTCTTAAAGTAGATTTGACCTTTCTCCTTTTCCCACTGATTAAGTCCTCCAGCTAGCATGGAGGTGGTAGCAAATGATTAGGGCAGTAGAGATTTGTTATATGACCTTAGCCACAAAAGAGGGGCGATTATCACTTTGTAAAAACTGTAAGGTCTGAACTGAGGAATTCTTTTCTTTCCTAATGCCATTATTACTTCCTGAGCTCTCTGGGTCCATGTTGGAAAGGCTTCACCAACCTATTAACACTTTAACAACCAGGAAGTATTTCTATCTCTGAGGATGGCATCTGTGAAAAGTCTATTTGTCAGTTTTCTACCAGATAAATTCCTCTTCTTTGGAAGGACTGGAGGAGGGGTGGAGACCTAAGCTTTCCCCCTGGGTTGTTATGGTAGTATATATTACAGGCCTTTGTGATTTCTGAGACAGTCTGAGAAAGCCTATGCTGGAAAAACTTCTTCCACCAGGTTAGTGAAATCACCCCTCCCCAGAAGAGAGGAGTCATAGAATGCCTTTAAAATTGTCCACTGTAATGCTCTGGGCAGCATTATTGTTTGTTCCTCAGTCCACCTTTCACTGTGCCATTTTGTATCCCCTAGTTCTGGCCTCGGAGAAGGCAATGGCACCCCACTCCAGTGTTCTTGCCTGGAGAATCCCAGGGACAGGGGAGCCTGGTGGGCTGCTGTCTATGGGGTCGCACAGAGTCGGACACGACTGAAACGACTTAGCAGCAGCAGCAGCAGCAGTTCTGGCCTACTTCATTTCCTCGTTTGTATGCTGGGCTGGTGAAAGCAGGTTAGTACATGAAGGAGTAAGTGACCCAAGTTGAAGGGATTTTAAGAGCTGCTCTCTACTGTCTTGTCGGCCAGGTTATTTCCTGACACTGTAATTTTCCCTTCTGGCGTCTCTTACAGTGGATAACTGCCACTTTCTTAGGGTCTTGTTCTGCCTCTAGGAGGTCTATGCGAACTCCTGGCAGTGCCGGAGGGGAGAGCCCCGTGCAGTCAGAGTCCCCTATGTTTTCAGATGGCAGCATGAGCATGTAACACAAAAAATGCAGACTTAAAATTTGTCTAATGTTTAACCTCTTGTCTTTTCCTAGGTTTGGAGCTAAAACTTGAGCTATAAACTTGGGTTTGTGTGTGTGTGTGTGTGCGCGCGCGCCAAGGTTTGAGGTGGCAGGGCATCAGTCTCTGTGAGCTTGTAGAAATCTATTCTGGCATACCTGGATTTCTGGATGCCATCATGTATGTAGCTAACTTCCATCAATACACCAGAGAGCATCAGGGTCCTCCAGGGGCTGGTCCCTAAGATCAGGTCTGCTGGAATATTGTTCGATGGTCTCAGTACAAGAATGAGACAGCTCCTCTGGGCTTTCTACTTGCAAAAATATAGCTGGATTTAAGGCATGTCGTACTGTAAGGGTCACCTCACAAGAGTCAAGAAGGAGGGCTTGATATTTTGTGAGGCAGCCTCCAGTCAGCCCTTGTTGTCCTTCAATTTCTAATATTCCCTGTACCTGTGTAGGGTGGAAACCTCAGGGCTTGACCCTCTTGTGGCCTCTTCAACTAGCATAGCTGTGGCTGCTATGACTCTCAGACAGCCTGGCCATGTGGGGGCCACTGGGTCCAGTTCCTTGAAGAGATGCTACTGGCCATGGAATTGGCCCTCTTTTTGGGTGAGAATTCTCAGTGTTATTCTGCTTTGAGGTCAATAGAGGGCTTGTTAAGATCTGGGATCCCTAGAGCTGGGCCACTAGTCAGGGATGTCTTAATATAATCAAATGATCTTTTATAAATTCCTTGTCCAATATAGAGGTTCTATGTCTTGTCCCTTCAAGGCCTTATGGTGGATTTTGTTTTTATTTTTTGATTGTGCTGGGTCTTCATTTTGGGATGCGGGCTTCTCTAGTTGTGGAGCATAGCAGTATGTGGGATCTTAGTTCCCTGACCAGGGATTGAACTCAGGTCCTCTGCATTGGGAGTGAGGAGTGTTGTCCACTGGACCACGAGGAAAATACCCTCATACAATGGTTTTTCCTTGAGACCAAATCCAGGGATCCAAATCTTATAAAACCCAGCCATTCCTAAGAAGGGTCTAAGCTGTTTCTTTTTTTGTGGTGATTGTAAATGGACGATTGCTTCCTTATGCTTCCTTATGCTGGGTTGTAAGGGTGCACTTCCCTGGGCTTAGAACATGTCCCAGTGAGGTGACTGTCTGGGGGAAAGTTTGGGCTTTTAGTGGGGATACTTATGCCCCTTGGAGCCCAGAAAATTGAGGATGCAGAATACAGTGTGTTGGCTCAGAGGGCAAAGTGTCTGCCTGCAATGCAGGAGACCGGGGTTCGATCCCTGGGTCAGGAAGATCCCCTGGAGAAGGAAATGGCAACCTACTCCAGTATTCTTGCCTGGAGAATCCCACGGATGGAGGAGCCTGCTGGCTACAGTCCATGGGGTTGCAGAGAGTTGGACAGGACTGAGCGACTTCACTTTACACTTTACACAGTGTTTTAGTCTGAAGCTTTCTTTGAAGGGCTACAGATAAGGAGGTTATCTACATATGGTGATAATGGCCCTGTATCTAACTTTCAGTCAGTTCAGTTCAGTCACTCAGTCCTGTCTGACTCTGCGACCCCATGAATCGCAGCACGCCAGGCCTCCCTGTCCATCACCAACTCCCGGAGTTCACTCAGACTCATGTCCATCGAGTCAGTGATGCCATCCAGCCATCTCATCCTCTGTCATCCCCTTCTTCTTCTTCCCCCAATCCCTCCCAGCATCAGAGTCTTTTCCAATGAGTCAACCCTTCGCATGAGGTGGCCAAAGGACTGGAGTTTCAGCTTTAGCATCATTCCTTCCAAAGAAATCCCAGGGCTGATCTCCTTCAGAATGGATTGGTTGGTCTCCTGGCAGTCCAAGGGACTCTCAAGAGTCTTCTCCAACACCACAGTTCAAAAGCATCAATTCTTTGGCACTCAGCTATTGCATAGGAACATGAAATGTCAGGTCCATGAATCAAGGCAAATTGGAAGTGGTCAAACAAGAGATGGCAAGAGTGAATGTTGACATTCTAGGAATCAGCGAACTCAAATAGACTGGAATGGGTGAATTTAACTCAGATGACCATTATATCTACTACTGTGGGCAGGAATCCCTCAGAAGAAATGGAGTAGCCATCATGGTCAACAAAAGAGTCCATAATGCAGTACTTGGATGCAATCTCAAAAACGACAGAATGATCTCTGTTCGTTTCCAAGGCAAACCATTCAATATCACAGTAATCCAAGTCTATGCCCCAACCAGTAACGCTGAAGAAGCTGAAGTTGAACGGTTCTATGAAGACCTACAAGACCTTTTAGAACTAACACCCAAAAAAGATGTCCTTTTCATAATAGGGGACTGGAATGCAAAAGTAGGGAGTCAAGAAACACCTGGAGTAACAGGCAAATTTGACCTTGGAATATGGAATGAAGCAGGGCAAAGACTAATAGAGTTTTGCCAAGAAAATGCACTGGTCATAGCAAACACCCTCTTCCAACAACACAAGAGAAGACTCTACACATGGACATCACTAGATGGTCAACACCGAAATCAGATTGATTATATTCTTTGCAGCCAAAGATGGAGAAGCTCTATACAGTCAACAAAACAAGACCAGGAGCTGACTGTGGCTCAGATCATGTATCCCTTAATTCCAAGACCTTGCCAGGCAGGTGTGGACAATCCTGGAATCCATGAGGAAGGACATTATAGGTATATTGTTGGGTTTCATCAGTGTCTGTGTCAATCCATTCAAAAGAAAAAAGGGGGTACTTTCCTGGTAGTCTTGTGATTGAGAATCTGCCTTCCAATGCAGGGGACATAGGTTTGATCCCAGATCCTGGTCCAGAAACTAAGATCCCACACGCCAAGGGGCAACTAAGCCCATGTTCCACAACTGCTGATTGCCACAACTGCTGAGCCTGTGTGCTCTAGAGCCCGAGCTCTACAACAAGAGAAGCCACCACACTGAGAAGCCTGCTCACCACAACTCGAGAGTATCCCTTCCCCTGCTGCAACTAGTGAAAGCCTGCATGCAGCAAGAGCCCGTGTACTATAACGAAGACCCAGCACAGCCAAAAGTCAATAAAATTAAAAAAAAAATTACATTTGAACTTTCCTGATGGTCCAGAAATTAAGACTCTGCACTTCAAAATGCAAGGGGGAAGAGTTTGATCCCTGATCAAGGACTAAGATCTCAAGTGTTGCAAGGTGTGGCCAAAAAAGAAAAAGAGTATTGAGAATCAGGGTGAGCTGGCATGCAGAATGCATCTTTACGAGCAAGGACTGTAAACCAGGGTGTATCCTTGGGTATCTGAGTAGGGTTGTATTTGGAGTGGGAACAACTGGATGAAGAGGAATTATAGCTTCACTCAAGATTCAGAGATCTTGAACCATTCTTTATTCCCCACTAGGTTTGAGGACAGGTAGATTGACATGGCACCAAAAGCCTATATTTGATCAATTTTGAGATCGGGGTTGAAGGCCTTGTCGAGCTGCTGGTTCTATGGAATATTGGTGCCTGGAAGAGAAGTTACTAGTTTTTTTCAAGGTGCTTTTTATAGGGATGACAAACTTAAACATCCCTGGGATTCTCTGATCCCAGTTTTTCAATTTCTTGGGGGAATATTTTGGGGTGGACTGTCCATGTCTTGTATAATACATAGCACAGAGAAAAACATTTCTTGCTTCTGGTTTTCATGGAGAGTAAGAGTCACCCTCAGGCTGAGAGAAAGTCCCTTCCTAATAGTGGGCTGGGACATTCAGGCATGACAAGAACTTGTGAGTTACAGGGGTCTTTCACCAGGCGCAAGATAGAGGGGTAATGAAATGTTTTTGCTTTTATCTTCCTCCTACCCCAACAATAGAACAGGTTTTGGGAGCAAGGGGTCCAGTGTGAGAAGTCAGGATAGAGTATGTGGCTCCTCTGTCCCCTGGAAACTGGATAGGCTTACCTGCCATTTCAGTGTTGTTCTTTCGCTAAGTTGTGTCCGATTCTTTGCAGTCCCATGGACTACAGCATGCCATGCTTCCCTGTCCTTAACTATCTCCTGGAGTTTGCTCAAACTCATGTCCAGTGAGTTGATGATGCCATCCAACCATCCCATCCTCTGTCATCCCCTTCTCCTCCTGCCCTCAGTCTTTCCCAGCATCAGGGTCTTTTCTAGTGATTTCACTCTTCACATCAGATGGTCAAAGTATTGGAGCTTCAGCTTCAGCATCAGTCCTTCCAATGAATATTCAGGGTTGATTTCCTTTAATATTTACTGGTTTGATATCCTTTCAGTCCAGGGGACTCTCAAGAGTCTTCTCCAGCACTACAGTTCAAAAACATCCATTTTTTGGTGCTCTGCCTTCTTTATGGTCCAACTCTCACATCATACATGATTACTGGAAAAACCATAGCTTTGACTAGCTGGACCTTTGTCAGCAAAATGATATCTCTGCTTTTTAATATGCTGTCTAGGTTTATCATAGCTTTCCTTCCAAGGAGCAAGTGTCTTTTAATTTCATGGCTGCAGTCACTATCTGCACTGATTTTGGAGCCCAAGAAAATGTCACTGTTTCATATTTTCCCCATCTATTTGCCATGAAGTGATGAAACTGGATGCCATGATCTTAGTTTTTTGAATGTTGAGTTTTAAGCCAGCTTTTTCACTCTTCTCTTTTACCTTTATCACATTCTTCAGTTCCTCTTCCCTTTCTTCCATTAGAGTGGTATTATCTGCATATCTGAGGTTGTTGATATTTCTCTCAGCAATCTTAATTCCAGTTTGTGATTCATCAGTCCCAGCATTTTGCATGATGTATTCTACATATAAGTTAAATAAATGAGCAGGGTGACAATATACACCCTTTTTTGTTTTGATGGCTGCAGTCATTCCTTTCATATGTCACACTGTACCTTCCTTTAGTCCTCAGCCTGGTCTCTCTTGTTAGAGATGGTGAAGGCTGTATCAGTAAGAAGGTTACAAGGCATTTGGTGCCCCATAGCAAACTTCTGAAGCTTCCTACTGATGTTAGGGGCTGATTTGCTAATAAAGTGAGTTGCAAATACAGGGTAACCCTCAAAAGTGTCTGGGTCTACATCTGTACAGTTTCTGATGGCATCTCCCAGTGAGGCCTGAAATAGGTTTGGATTTTCATCTTGATCTCTTTAACTTTAGCATGGTTAACAGGTTTAGTTATGCATCATTTCTTCCCTTCCATGAAGCAAAAGATCATATGGTCCCTTCTCATGATTCCAGGCAGCCTGGAGGATAGTCTTATTGGGATCCATCAGAGGCACTGCTGTCATGCCCACAGGGCACTGGTGAGGTTGGGTGACATGTCATCCATAAGCATATGTTTGAACCTGTGCCCAAATATAGGTCTTTCCTCTGGCACAGCAGTGGGAAGGGACAATATCTAGGTCCTCCAGGTAACGTCAAAGGATAGAGTTAGTCCCCGGAATTTGCCAGTGAGCCAGCTGGGGTCCTCTGAGAATCAGCCTAAAAGACTGCTGCACTGGTTGAGGTTGAACAGAGAAAAAAGGGGTGTTCAGTTCAGTTCAGTTCAGTCACTCAGTCATGTCCGACTCTTTGCAATCCCATGAATCACAGCGCGCCAGGTCTCCCTGCCCATTACCAACTCCCAGAGCTCACTCAGACTCATGTCCTCGAGTCAGTGATACCATCCAGCCATCTCATCCTCTGTCGCCCCCTTCTCCTGCCCCCAGTCCCTCCCAGCATCAGAGTCTTTTCCAATGAGTCAACTCTTCACGTGAGGTGGCCAAAGTACTGGAGTTTCAGCTTTAGCATCATTCCTTCCAAAGAAATCCCAGGGCTGATCTCCTTCAGAATGGACTGCTTGGATCTCCTGGCAGTCCAAGGGACTCTCAAGAGTCTTCTCCAATACCACCATTCAAAAGCATCAATTCTTCAGCACTCAGCCTTCTTCACAGTCCAATTCTCACATCCATACATGACCATAGGAAAAACCATAGACTTGACTAGAACGAACTTTGTTGGCAAAGTAACGTCTCTGCTTTTGAATATGCTATCTAGGTTGGTCATAACTTTCCTTCCAAGGAGTAAGCGTCTTTTAATTTCATGGCTGCAGTCACCATCTGCAGTGATTTTGGATCCCAAAAAAATAAAGTCTGACACTGTTTCTACTGTTTCCCCATCTATTTCCCATGAAGTGATGGGACCAGATGCCATGATCTTCATTTTCTGAATGTTGAGTTTTAAGCCAACTTTTTCACTCTCCACTTTCACTTTCCTCAAGAGGCTTTTTAGTTCCTCTTCACTTTTTACCGTAAGGGTGGTGTCATCTGCATATCTGAGGTTATTGATATTTCTCCCAGCAATCTTGATTCCAGCTTGTGCTTCTTCCAGCCAAGAGTTTCTCATGATGTACTTTGCATATAAGTTAAATAAGCAGGGTGACAATATACAGCCTTGACATACTCCTTTTCCTATTTGGAACCAGTGTGTTGTTCCATGTCCAGTTCTAACTGTTGCTTCCTGACCTGCATACAGATTTCTCAAGAGGCAGGTCAGGTGGTCTGGTATTCCCATCTCTTTCAGAATTTTCCACAGTTTATTGTGATCCACACAGTCAAAGGCTTTGGCATATTGAATAAAGCAGAAATAGATGTTTTTCTGGAACTCTCTTGATTTTTCGATGATCCAGTGGATGTTGGCAATTTGGTCTCTGGTTCCTCTGCCTTTTCTAAAACCAGCTTGAACAACTGGAATTTCATGGTTCATGTATTGCTGAAGCTTGGCTTGGAGAAGTTTGAGCATTACTTTACTAGCGTGTGAGATGAGTGCAGTTGCGCAGTTGAGGTTGGACAGAGAAAAAAGGAGTGTAGTCCTTGGGAATTCCCTGAGGCCCACCTGCTGCTTCCTGAAGGGGGCAGGGAAGCCCTGGCTGCACTTTGGTTTCCAAAGAGTAAACAGGCTTATAAGGCAGGGAGGATATGAAAATGGTGAAAGAGTGCTAAGGTCTTCTGTCTGGGGCTCGTGTTCCTCTGGAGATGCCACTAGAGAGGGCTTTTTTGCAGCATTCAGTGGTCCCAACTGGTAGAGGGTCCATCTAACATAAGACTTGCAGAGCTCTGAGTTCTCTCTTAGGGCTATAAAAGCCTGAATATATAAAGTTCTGTCTGTTTCCCCTGCCTTTTACCATAGATGTCTAACTGTAGGGTGATATTATAATTGAGGCTTTCATTTTCTGGCCAGGCTTCATCATCTTCAAGATTATAAATTCAGCCAAGCTATGTTACAAAAGAAAGTGAGCTTTTCTTATTTTAAAGAATCTAGATAAAACTTGTCCCAGGGACTCAGAACTACCTGAGGGGTGAGTCCTTGGGGATGGAGGAAGTGTTTCCCATTGCTCCTTCAGGAAGAGGGGGCTCCCGTAACAGAGAGGAGCACTAACATTAGGAGATCCAGAGGGCATTTTTGAAGACAGGATTGGCTCCAGATATCCCCATCCACTTAGTCCTGTTGACACTGGCCGCAGCGGGGCTTAGCTTCTCCCCCATGTGGTGGTCCTACTGGCCCCAGCATCCTGGGGTCTGTGTCCTACCCTGGCACCTTCAGTATCCAAGATGAGTGACCTTCCTGAAGACTTCTCTATACTGGATCCTATGGCCATTTATTAACCTCTGTGTTCTGGGGTATGTTCTAGAATTGTTGTTGCTGTTCCATTGCCCAGTCATGTCCAACTCTTTGCAACCCTATGGACTGCTGCACACCAGGCTTCCTTGTCCCTCACTATGTCCTGAAGTTTGCCCAAGTTCACTTCCATTGCATTGGTGATGCCATCCAGCCATCTCATCCTCTGACGCCCTCTTCTCCTTCTGTCCTCAATCTTTCCCAGCATCAGGGACTTTTCCAGTGAGTCAGCTATTCAAAAAGATGACCAAAATATTGGAACTTTAGCTTCAGCATCAGTCCTTCCAATGAGTATTCAGGGTTGATTTCCTTTAAGATTGACTGGTTTGATCTCCTTGCTGTCCAAGGGACTTTCAGGAATTTTCTCCAGCACCACAGTTTGAAGGCATCAATTGTTTGGTGTTCTGCCTTCTTAATGGTCCAGCTTTCACAACCATGCATGACCACTGGGAAGACCATAGCCTTGACTATATGTACCTTTGTTGGCAGAGTAATGTCTCTGCTTTTCAACACCCTGTCTAGGTTTGTCTTAGCTTTCCTGCCAAGAAGTAATCGTCTTCTGATTTCATGGCTGCAGTCACTGTCCACAGTGATTTTAGAGCCCGAGAAGAGGAAATCTGTCACTATTTCCACCTTTTACCCTTCTATTTGCCATGAAGTAATGGAGCTGGATGCCATGATCTTGGATTTTTTAATATTTAGTTTTGAGCCAGTTCTTTCACCCTCCTCCTTCACCCTTATCAAGAGGCTCTTTAGTTTCTCTCTGCTTTCTGCCATTAGAGTGGTATCATCTACATATCTGAAGTTGTTGATGTTTCTCCCTCCTATCTTGATTCCAGCTCAAGATAGGAGCTCATCCAGCCCAGCATTTCTCATGATGTGCTCAGCATATAGGTTAAACAAACGGGGGGACAGCAGACAGCCCTGTCGTGCTTCTTTCTGGATCTTGAACCAATCAGTTGTTATATACAGGGTTCTAACTGTTGTTTCTTGACCTGCATACCTGTTTCTCAGGAGACAGATAAGATGGTCTGGCATTCCCATCTCTTTAAGAGCTTTTCACAATTTGTCATGATCCACACAGCCAAAGGCTTCAGCATAGTCAATGAAACAGAGGTAGATGTTTTTCTGGAATTCCCTAGCTTACTCTATGATCCAGCAATGTTGGCAATTTGATCTCTGGTTCCTTTTCCTTTTGAAACCCAGCTTAGATATCTGAAACTTCTTGGTTCTCAAGTCTAGCATGTAAGATTTTATGCATGACCTTACTAGCACGGGAGATGAGTGCAATTGTCCGATGGTTTGCACATTCTTTGGTACTACCCTTCTTGGGAACTGACCTTTTCTAGTCCTGTGGCCACTGCTGGGTCTTCCAGATTTGCTGACATATTGAATGCAACACCTTAATGGCATCATCCTTTAGTACTTGAATAATTCTACTTGAAAGTCCATCGCATCCACTAGCTTTATTAACAGCAGTGCTTCCTAAGGCCTACTTGACTTCAATCTCCAGAATATCTGGCTCTGGTGGCTGACCTCACCATTGTAGCAATTGGTTCATTTGGATCTCTTTTATACAGTTCTTCCATGTATTCTTTCCATCTTTTTTTGATCTCTTCAGTGTCTACTAGGTCTCTACTGTTGCTGTCCTTTATTGTGCCCATCTTTGGGAGAAATGTTCCCTTGATATCTCCAATTTTCCTGAAGAGATCTCTAGTCTTTCCCCTTCTGTTGTTTCCTCTTCTTCTAGAATAGACATCCTCATAGTTCTAGGACCTATTTAGATCCCAGCTTTTTTTCCCTAAAAGAGTGGCAAATTTCTGGAAATTGGCCATTAAAGCAGATGGTTTGTGAAAAAGCCTCTCTTTTCCCTTCCCTTTTGTTGGAGGCACCCCTGGACATCAGTGCCACCCTTTCACCACCCCCTCTCACAAGCACTCTGTCTAGCTGGTGGTGGGGCTGGACACAGGCAGGAGATATGGTCCAAGGTGGAGGTACTGTGTCTGCACGTAGGGGTATGAAGAGCCCAACATCCCTGCAAGAACACTCCCCAAAACACTCCCAATTATATGACCCTGGGGAGGTCAGCATGTCAAATGTCACTGCCCAGGCATGTATCCCTGGGGTATAACCATGTATGGACCCTACGCTGGCACACACTGCCCTGTCCCAGCAGTGTGAGGTGGATGGCACTGGGGCAGGGACAGACCCCCATCACCTGGTGGACCACGGAGAAGGCTGGCTGAACACAGGGTGGCTTGCAGAAGCCAGTGGCAAAGGATGGCAGCCCAGATGCAGTCCCACCACCGTGGGGCAGGACTGCCCCCCTTCCCAGCACCAGGGGTTTTGCACACAGACTACCCACTGGACAAAAGAGCTCCTGAAGGGCTGCAGTGTGAACTCTCTTACACTCTAAGGTTGCATTTGTATTTCCACAAAGTCGCACCTGATGACAGTTAAATGGTGGATGAGGCAAATCCAGAGGGTCAGGCTCCTATGGTTTAGGTCCTTAACTACCTGTGACAATGGTTGGAAACCTTCCTGACATGCCTTGCACATAATGAGAGGTATAAGACCCAGTGAACTCCGGGAGTTGGTGATGGACAAGGAGGCCTGGCGTGCTGCGATTCATGGGGTCGCAAACAGTCGGAGACGACTGAGCGACTGAACTGAACTGAAGACCTAGTGGCAAGGTTAGAAAATGCCTGGTAGATTTTTTCCCCATTTCCAGCACAGTAAGGCATGAAATAAGAGTGGAAAGTAAGAGTGAGATAGGGACACAGAGAGAAGACAAGGATGTTCAGGCATAGGTGAACCAGGAATAAGCTGCAGGGAGGAGGCAGTGTTATGCTTTTTACTGTGTGCCTAAAACCGTTGTGTGGAAATTGCCTTGGGGTGTGTGGACAGACCCATCGTCTCTCTAGTCCATCCCATGACCCAGTCATCTGGATCAGAGTGTTCCATTGATGAGTGCCCTGATGGTTTTAAATGCTTGACTCACGCCCGCATCTTTGCAGCATCAGGTCTGAAAATGGGAAATTAGAAAGTGAGGGGCAGGGAGAGGAGTAGGATGGTGGGAGGTAGGGAGGAGAAATGAATGAATGGCAGGAAGTAAGACAGCACCTGTCAAGTGCAAGGAAGGCAAGAGGCTAGTTTCTTGTCTCGCAGAAAGAATTCAGAGACAAAACAGGCAGGTCAAGAAAGTAAAGCGAGGATTAATTTACATGATAGTATGCCCTCAAGGAGGACTTCCCTGGTGGCTCTGACAGTAGTGTCTGCCTACAACGTGGGACACCCGTGTTTGATCCCTGGGTTGGGAAGATGCTCTGGAGAAGGAAATGGCAACCCACTCCAGTACTCTTGCCTGGAAAATCCCATGAATGGCGGAGTGTGGTAGGCTACAGTCCATGGGGTCACAAAGAGTCGGAAATGACTGAGTGACTTCACTTCACTTAATGCCCTCAGGGGGCTTCCCAGGTGGATCAGTGGCCAATGCAGGAGCCACAGGAGATGCGAGTTCAATCCCTGGGAGAGGAATTTCACCTAGAGGAGGAAACGGCAACCCACTCTAGTATTCTTGCCTAGAGAATCCCATGGACAGAGGAGCCTGGCAGGCTGCAGTCCATAGCGTCGCAGAGAGTCAGACGTGACTAAGCATGCATGCACATATCTCAAGGGGAGAGCAGGCTGGCTCAGCTGAGTGGCTGCCATGTTTCTCTGGCAAACTGGTTATGTGGGGCATAGAAATGAAGAAGTGGACTATTCATTTGGGAGGGAGGGTTTTGGGGTTTGTTTTTACTGATTTTCATTCCAGCTCCATCTGCCTGAGGGGAGGAAGGATTTTTGTTTTATTTGACCTTGATCGGAAGTGTCATGGCATTGGTGCATGATGGGAACCTTTTATCTGCGAGGCTAATTTTATTGTAATAAGGGCATAGTGAACAAAATGTTGAATTTGGGCACCAGAAATTCCTGCCTTTTCCTACCTTTCTTTGTCTGCCTTCAGGACACTCAGGACAGGCCACACACCCCAAAATGTATGGTTTCCTGTCATTCTGGAAGTTCCTGCTTTTCATCTACCTAAGCATACTTGTTGTTTACAAGATGTGGGGTTTCCTGCCCTTTGGCCCATGGTCCCCTATTCTCTGCTCGTGGCTAGCTAAGTGCTTGCTTTAGCACTACGACTGTTTATTTTATGGAGTAGGATCAAGAGATGTTTCCCAAAGAAAAAGAGTGGTGGGAGGAGTAGATAGGAAAGGGAGAAAATGTTGAGAGTGGAAGTGGAGATGTGAAGGTATGATATTACAGCACTCTTTGCTATTTTTTGAATATTTGAAAATTTCTAAAGAGATTACATTTCTTGAGTGTGAGTCAGGCAGCCCTGAGTTTAATCAGAGAAACAGAGAGTCCCAGTGTGTTTGTAATTCATGCAACATTTCCTGGGAGAATTAATAATAATGCTAAGGAAGAAAAGCCACCCTCCCTCCCTTTGAGGCCTTGAGAAGGGAATAGAGAGATGCCCTCCTCTAAAGGTAGGCCACTGACACCACCAGTGACAGTTTCTAAAGTGAACGACTCAACTACTCTCCTCTCCTTCCAACACTGATGCCAAGAGGCCACTAGTGGGAGGAAGCTTCGTTTCCTGAATTTAGCCTCTTTCTCTGATTCTCCCTGAGTACTTGTCTGTCACCTGCTAGGGTTCTAAAGCCAGGAGCAGTCAACCAGGGGAATCTACAAGAATCTGCAGAATCCAGGCAAAAGAATCTGCAGTATCCAGGTAACGGCTAGGAATTTGTTCACTCACCTCTCACTTGTACTGTTGTTTCATGTAAAACTGACTTAGGCAAAAACAAAAGATCTGAATCTATCAGATTTTATATCCCAGAAAAACATTTATTCCTCTCCACCGTGTACTTCCTCTGAAGTGTTTTGTGGCAAAGGAAACGTGGTCTTGGATGTTTCACAGAGCTGATGTCATTTATTTTATCCAAATTCCTCAATACATGGGGTCACCTCCTAAGCAGGATTGGGGATGGAGACAGTACAAATTGACTCCTTCTGTTTAATGAAAATGTTACTGAGAGGTTTAGTATGAGCTTCTCCAGAATGTGTCACTTTGATGTGTGAATTACTTTGAGCTAAAGTCAACCAAGCCTCAGAATACACAGGAAGAGCTTTTTTACCTTCCCCTTAAGAGTCTAAAAGAATTCATATTGAAGACCTGGTCTAGGAAGAGAACTGACGCCAGGCATAACTATAAAGAGTGTGGGCCGGTGTGGGAAGCTGGAGGTAGCCTGGCAGGACCCGTTTGTTCAGTCCCCTTTGTGTCCCATTGCCTATACCTAGTGTGACAATCCATAGTTTATCAAATATTTATGCACCAAATATTTGCTCTTCCCACTTTCCTGTGAATTAGTTTCTTTCCCTTTGAGAGCCCAGACCCCTCCACACCCCTTCTGAGCTCAGGAAGGTATATAAGCCTCAACTGCCTTTCATGTCTTTTGTGAGGCTCATATACATACAAAGTTTGTTTTTTCTCCTGTGAATCTGTCTTACGTCAATGTAACAGCCAAAGAACCTAGAAAGGAAGAAGGGCAAAGTTTTCCTCCCTTACAATATCAGAAAAGAAATGCAAAATCTAAGTACTATAGCTCTGATGTCTATGAGAGCTCCAATGAGCTGAAAAATGACAGTTGATACCCAGCACCATGCTTCCTACACGGCAAATGTTCAATGAACAATTGAATGTTGAATACATCACTAACTTGTGGGCCAGTCCTCTTTCAGATTAAGACAGAAAATGAATCCCTGGTTACAGTGTGGAAACAAATTTGCCCTGAACAAGGAAGAGCTGTCTAAAATGAAAGAAAGCTGGATAAAAATTAAACTAACTTGGGAGACGATGGCATCCAGTCCCATCACTTCATGGCAAATAGATGGGGAAACAGTGGAAACAGTGGCTGACTTTATTTTTCTGGGTTCCAAAATCACTGCAGATTGGTGACTGCAACCATGAAATTAAAAGACACTTACTCCTTGGAAGGAAAGTGATCACCAACCTAGACAGCATATTGAAAAGCAGAGACATGACTTTGTCAACAAAGGTCCGTCAGGTCAAGGCTATAGTTTTTCCTGTGGTTATGTATGGAAGTGAGAGTTGGACTGTGAAGAGAGCTGAGTGCCGAAGAATTGATGCTTTTGAACTGTGGTGCTGGAGAAGACTCTTGAGAGTCCCTTGGACTGCAAGGAGATCCAACCAGTCCATCCTAAAGGAGATCAGTCCTGGGTGTTCATTGGAAGGACTGATGTTGAAGCTGAAACTCCAATACTTTGGCCACCTGATGCGAAGAGCTGACTCATTTGAAAAGACCCTGATGCAGGGAAAGATTGAGGGCAGGAGGAGAAGGGGACGACAGAGGATAAGATGGTTGGATGGCATCACTGACTCAATGGACATGGGTTTGGGTGGACACCAGGAGTTGGTGATGGACAGGGAGGCCTGGTGTGCCATGGTTCATGGGGTCACAAAGAATTGAACACGACTGTGCAACTGAACTGAACTGATTTTTCTGTCATTGGTGATTTCTAAGAAATCTGGATGACCCCAAAATAAAGAAATGATGGGGATGAGGCTAGGTGATTCAAAATGCTAGACAGCTCTGAGGTTCCATAATCGTATGTGATGAGAACCTGCTTAGTTACAGGGAAGTATGATGGGCTTTAAGGCAGTGTTTAGATTGCCCTAGACACACTCAACTGAAAGTTCAAGGCTTTTAGGATGAATCCCAGTTTATAAGTGAAATGGAAAAAGAAGAAGGTGAGAAAGTTAGTTAAATAGTTTAATCAGAGCAGTTTTACAATTCTAAAATTAACAAGCAGACTTGTAATAAAAGAGCGCCAATATTTGCAAAATGACCTTGCTTCCATTCTGAATCTTTTTATTTGTAAAGATTCACATCACATTTAAAAGGACTCAAAATGGAGTGATTGATATTATCATCCATGTTTTTTGATGCAACTGGTGAAATCCCTGAATGGATATTGCTTCAGCTTTGAGATTAAAAAAATGGCCTGAAAAGAAGTCCTTAATCCACAACTGATCACAGGTGGCTGAAAAGAAAGAGAAAAACCCAAAACTACTGTCAAGTTCATAATGTATCATATGTGGATGACACTGGCTCCAAATACACAATTAAGCCCACAACACTTTATTACTATGAATATAATTATCATGAAAATTCTCTCACGTGGATCAATTTGCTTCTGAAAGTTTTCTTGGTTTGTTTAAACTTGCATAATAAACATGCAATAAATTATTTCTTTTGAAAGTGTATTTTTTGCAGTCTTTTTGTTTTCATACAAAGATTTCATAAAGTTGCAATATTGCATCAGAGCATTACCAAAATAAGAGCAGGAGCACAGGGGGAGGGGAAGTGGGAATTTGGATGAATGAGAAGAACCTCCTCTCGTCCTGAGACAGGCCACCCGTCTTTTTCAAAAGGTGCACACAAACTGCTTTTCTTACCCTCCCCCACCGAAGAAAAGCATGAAAGAAAAACAAACAAAAAAAACCCTCACAAAAGTCAATCTAACTAAGAAAAAAAGTCGACATAAAGAAAATAAAGAATTTTTTTTTTCATGCACATATCTTCTGCATAGCTCAACCCACATATAGTAAGGCACTATTTCCCTTCGTAACTGGTGTCCACAGCAATCTGTTAAGTGCTACAGTGCTCTGTGACCATTAGAGAGTTCCTTTCCGGATGGTGAAATAAAGAGGCTGAATGAGTGTGGCTGCCACGCTTCCCTGTGAATGTCCAGAGTGCAAGCAGATTTCCAGGAGTCTCAGAAGGAAATCTGTCTGTATAATAATGATTGAGAATCTCCAGAATGTTTTTCTTTTCAAAATTCCTATTTTTTCTGTGTATGAATTTAGATTATTCTTCAAGAAAATACCCTAGGTGGGGGGAAAAGCAGAGTCAGGTCTTCAGAAACACAGCTCCCAACGCTGGCAGTTCACAACATCAGCAAGATGTTTCCAAGAGAACAGAGAGAGACAGTCTAGAAACAGAAGGACAGAGACAAAGAGAGAGTGTGTGTGTGTGCATGTGTGTGTGTTTTGGTTTTTGGAGGTGATCTGGGACTGAGATTAATTTAGCTGGTCTTCATACTGTTTCCGGAAACAGTCTCCGGCTGGGAAAAATTCCCAGCACCTTTCTTGATACATCTTCCAAACATAAGATTCCTGTAAAAGTAAAGGCAATGTGTTAACAACATGTCTTTCCTTAGGATCTGTGTGTTACCACAAAATACAAGATAAAAAGAAACTCAAATTTGTTATTATATATATCACAAAGTATCATGGTGTATTACATATAGTTATATTAACTAGAGAGTCTCAGATTCATTTAGATGATGCCTAAATACTCCAGGTTGTTTCTACTAATAATGGATCTTCATCCTGACCATAATAATGATAAAAAACTATTTGTGATATATGATTTTGAGAATTCCTTAAAATTAGTATTATTAATTTCACCATTCAAACTATTAACAACAGGAGGTGAATATTTGAAGAGGGAGAATTTCAAATAGCTTGATCAGAACCTTAAACATGTCATATGCAATTATTTCTTTTTATTATTTTTTTTTACTTGAAATATAGTTGATTTACAGTGTTGAGACAGTTTCAGGTGAATAGCAAAGTGACTCAGTTACACACACACACATATACGTGTGTGCATATATATGTCTGTGTATTGTTTCCAGATTCATTTCCCTTATAGGTTATTAGAAAATATTGAGTATATAGTTCCCTGTGCTGCACAGTAGTTTTGATTGTTTTACATATGGTAGTGTGTAGATGTTTACTCTTGCCTGGAAAATCCCATGGATGGAGGAGCCTGGTAGGCTGCAGTCCATGGGGTCGCTAAGAGTCGGACATGACAGCGACTTCCTTTTCACTTTTCACTTTCATGCATTGGAGAAGGAAATGGCAACCCACTCCAGTGTTCTTGCCTGGAGAATCCCAGGGGTGGGGGAGCCTGGTGGGCTTCCGTCTATGGGGTCACACAGAGTCGGACACGACTGAAGCGACTTAGCAGCAGCAGCAGCAGCAGTGTGTATATGTTAATCCCGAACTCCTAATTTATCCTTCACCCCTCTCCCCCTTTGGTAACTATAGATATGTTTTCTATGTATGTGGGTCAATTTCTGTTTTATATATAAATTTATATCATTTTTATAGATTCCACATTTAAGAGATACCATATGATATTTGTTCTTTTCTTTCTGACTTCACTTAGTATGATAATCTCTAGGTTCATCCATGTTGCTGCAGATGGCATTATTTCATTTTTTATGGCTGAGTAATATTCCATTGTGTTTGTATGTGTGTGATACACATACAAAGGTTGTTTTCATTCTTGGCTATTGTAAATAGTGCTGTAATGAACACTGGGGTGCATGTATTTTTTCAAGTGAATGGTTCTCTCCAGATAATGCCCAGGAGTAGAATTGCTGGATCACAGAGTAGCTCTAGTTTTAGTATTTTAAGAAACCCCCATACTGTTCTCCATCGTGGCTGGACCCATTTACAATCCCAACAACAGTGAAGGAGGGTTCCTTTGTCTCCATGCCCTCCTAGCATTTATTATTTGTAGACTTTCTGATCAGAGTCATTCTCACCAGTATGAGGTGATACCTCCAATGAGGTATCATTGATTTGCATTTCTCTAATACTTAGCCATGTTGGGCATTTTTCACGTGCTTTTTGGCTATCTGTATGTCCTCTCTAGAGAAATGTCTATTTGGTCTTCTGCCCATTCTTTGATTGGGTTGTTTGTTTTTATAATATTGAGGTATATGAGCTGTTTGTGTTTTTTGGAAATTAATCCCTTGCTGGTTGCATCATTTGCAAATATTTTCTCCCAGTCCACAGGTCATTTATTCATTTTGTTTATGGATCCTCTGCTGTCCAAAAATTTAATTAAATTCAACTTATTTATTTTTGTTTTTACTTCCATTACACTAGGAAGCGGATCCAAAAAGACATTGCTGCAATTTATATCAAAGATTGTTTGGCCCATTTCCTCCCCTAGAGATTTACAATGTCAGGTCTTAGATTTAGGTTTTGAATCCATTTTAGGTTTATTTTTGTGTGTAGTGTTAATGTTCTAATTTCATTCTTTGACATGGAGCTCTCCAGTTTTCCCAGCACCACTTATTGAAGAGAATGTCTTTCTCCATTATGTATAGTGCCTTTCTGTAGATTAATTGACCATAGGTATGTGGACTCATTGGAAAAGACTCTGATGCTGGGAGGGATTGGGGACAAGAGGACAAGCAGACGACAGAGGATCAGATGGCTGGATGGCATCACTGACTCAATGGACATGAACTCCGGGAGTTGGTGATGGACAGGGAGGCCTGGCGTGCTGCAGTTCATGGGGTCACAAAGAGTCGGACACGACTGAGCGACTGATCTGATCTGATGTGGGTTTATCTCTGTGTTTTCTATCTTGTTCCATTGGTCTGTATTTCTATTCTTGCACCAGTAGCACTGTTTTATTGTAGCTTTGCAGTATAATCTGAACTCAGGGAGTCTGGTTCCTTGAATTCCATCTTTTTGTCTCCAGATTGCTTTGACTATGCAGGGTCTTTTGTGTTTTCACACAAATTAAACATTTTATTGTTTTAGTTCTTTGAAAAATGCCACTGATAATTTCAGAGGGATTACGTTGAATCTGTAGATTGCCTTGGGTGGTGTAGTCATTTTGACAATACTGATTCTTTCAATCCAAGAACATGATACATCTTTTCATCTGTTTGTGTCATCTGTCTTTCATCAGCATCTCATAGTTTTTAGAATAAAGGTCTTTGCCTCCTTAGGTGGGTTTATTCCTAGCTACTTTTATTCTTTTTGATGCAATGGTAAATGGAGTTGTTTCCTTTTATTTTTTGTCTTTATGAAATTTTTATTTTTCTTTATTATAGCTGATTTACAGGATTGTGTTAGATTCTGCTGTACAGCAAAGTGAGTCAGTTTTACATATGCTCTGTGTGCTCAGTAGCATCTGACTCTTTTGCTACCCCGTGAATGCCCGCCAGGCTCCTCTGTCCATGGGATTATCCCAGCAAGAATACTGGAGTGGGTTGCCATTTCCTCCTCTAGGGGATCTTCCCAATCCAGGATCGAAGCTGTATCTCTTACATCTCCTGCATTGGCAGTCAGACTCTTTACCACTGAGCCACTGGGGAAGCTCTCATTTTACATATACATATATTCATTCTTCTTAGATTCCTTTCCCATGTATATTAGAGAGTTTCAGGTAGACTTCCCTGTGCTATACAGTATTTGTTGATTATCTATTTCATTTATAGTAATGTATATATATCAATCCCAATCCCAATCTCACAATTTATCCCACCCCCCTTCTCCCTACTTGGTAGGCAGACTGTTCTCTACATTTGTGATAGTATTTCTATTTTGTAAATACTTTCATTTGTACCATTCTTTAGGTTCCATATATAAGTGATATCATATGTTTGTCTTTCTCTGGCATACTTCACTCAGTATGACAATCTTTAGGGCCATCCATATTGCTGCGAATGTCATTATTTCATTATTTTTTTAAATAGCTGAGTAATATTCCATTGTATGTATGTACCACATCTCCTTTATCCATTCCTCTGTAGACGGACATTTAGGCTGCTTCCATGTCCTGATGATTGAGACAGTACTGCAATGAACACTGGGGTACATGAATGTTTTCGAGTTAGGTTTTCTCTGCATATGTGCCCAGGCAATGGATTGCTGGATCATACGGTAGATGCATTTTTAGTTTTTTAAAGAAACATCCATAGTGTTCTGTACAACGGCTATACTAATTTACATTCCCATCAGTGTAGGAGGGTTCTATTTCTGAACACCCTCTCCCACATTTGTTATTTGAAGATTTTTTGATGGCTGTTCCGAATGGTGTGAGGTAATACCTTGTTGTAGTTTTGATTTGCATTTCTCTATTAATTAGTGATGTTGATCATGTTTTCAAGAACCTCGTGGGCATCTTATATGTTTTCTTTGGAGAAATGTCTGTTTAGATCTGCCACCCATTTTTTGATTAGGCTTTTTTCCCTTTAGTTTGAACTTCATGAGTTGAATCCCAGGGACAGGGGAGCCTGGTGGGCTGCCGTCTATGGGGTCGCACAGAGTCAGACACGACTGAAGCAACTTAGCAGCAGCAGCAGCAGCATGAGCTGTTTGTGTATTTAGGAGATTACTCCCTTGTCAGTTGCTTCATTTGCAAATAGTTTTTCCCATTCTGTGGGTTACCTTTTCATTTTTATTATGGTTTCCTTTGCTGTGCAAAAGCTTTTAAGATTAATTAGGTCCTGTTTATTTTTGTTACGCTAGGAGGAGGACCAAAAAATGCTTTCTGTGATTTTTGTCAGCAAGTGTTGTTCCTGTGTTTCCCTCTAAGGGTTTTTACAGTATCTGGCCTTACATGTAGATTTTTAATCCACTTTGAGTTTATTTTTATGTGTGGTGTTTTAATTTCATTCAATGGTAAAGAGTTTTAATTTCATTCTTTTGCATGGAGCTGTTCAGTTTTCCCAGCACCACTTATTGAAGAGACTTTTCTCCACTGTATATTTTTGCCTCCTTTGTCATAGATTAGGTGAGCATAGGTGCATAGTGTTTTGTTTTTTAATTGGAATATAGCTGCTTTACAATGTTGTGTTAGTTTCTACTGTACAGCAAAGTGAATCAGCTATATATACCTCTTTTTTGGATTTCCCTCCCATTTAATTTGCCACAGAGCACTGACTGGAGTTCCCTCTGCTAAACAGTAGGGTTTCGTTAGATATAACTAATTTAACTAATTTTATACATAGTATCAGTGGAGTGAGAAATAGATGGGGAAACAGTGGAAACAGTGTCAGACTTTATTTTTCTGGGCTCCAAAATCACTGCAGATGGTGACTACACCCATGAAATTAAAAGACGCTTACTCCTTGGAAGGAAAGTCATGACCAACCTAGATAGCATATTCAAAAGCAGAGACATTACTTTGCCAACAAAGGTTCGTCTAGTCAAGGCTATGGTTTTTCCAGTGGTCATGTATGGATGTGAGAGTTGGACTGTGAAGAAGGCTGAGCGCCGAAGAATTGATGCTTTTGAACTGTGGTGTTGGAGAAGACTCTTGAGAGTCCCTTGGACTGCAAGGAGATCCAACCAGTCCATTCTGAAGGAGATCAGCCCTGGGTGTTCTTTGGAAGCAATGATGCTAAAGCTGAAACTCCAGTACTTTGGCCACCTCATGCGAAGAGTTGATTCATTGGAAAAGACTTTGATGCTGGGAGGGATTGAGGGCAAGAGGAGAAGGGGAGGATAGAGGATGAGATGGCTGGATGGCATCACTGACTCGATGGACGTGAGTCTGAGTGAACTCCGGGAGTTGGTGATGGACAGGGAGGCCTGGCGTGCTGTAATTCATGGGGTCTCAAAGAGTCGGACACGACTGAGCGACTGATCTGATCTGATCTGATCAGTGGAGTATATATGTCAATCCCAAGCTCCCAATTCATCCTACGCCCCCTTTCACCTTTGGTGTCCATATTTATTCTCTGTATCTGTGTCTCTATTTCGGCTTTGTAAATAAGATCATTGATATCATTTTTTTTTCAGATTCCATATATATGCATTAATATGTATTTGTTCTTCTCTTTCTGACTTACCTTACTCTGCATTGACAGTCTCTAGGTCCATCCGTGTCTCTACAAATGACCCAGTTTCATTCCTTTCTATGGCTGAGTAATATTCCACTGTATATACATTACCACATCTTCTTTATCCATTCCTCTGCTGATGGACATTTGGTGTCCTGTCTATTATAAATAGTGCTGCAGTGAACATTTGGGGTACATGTATCTTTCCGAATTATGGCTTTCTCTGGGTATATGCCCAGTAATGAGATTACTGGGTCACATGGAAGTTCTACTTTTAGTTTTTAAGGAGCCTCCATACTGTTCTCCACAGTGGCTGTATCAATTTATATTCCCACCAACACTGCAAGAGGGTTCTCTTTTTCCTACACCCTCTCCATCATTTATTGTTTATAGATTTTTTTGATGATGGCCATTCTGATTGGTGTGAGGTTATGCCTCATCATAGTTTTGATTTGCATTTCGCTAATAATTAGTGATGTTGAGCATCCTTTCTTGCGTTTGCTGGCCATCTGTATGTCTTTGAGAAATGTCTATTTAGGTCTTATGTCAATTTTTTGATTGGGTGTTTTTTAAAAAAATATATTGAGCTGAATGAGCCACTTGTATATTTTAGAGATTAATCCTTTGTCAGTTGCTTTGTTTTCAAATGTTTTCTCCCATTCTGAGAGTTATCTTTCCATCTTGTTTATAGTTTTCTTTGCTGTGCAAAAGGTTTTGTGTTTAATTAGGTCTCATTTGTTTATTTTTGTTTTTATTTTCATTACTCTAGGAGGTGGATCAGAAAGGATCTGCTGCAATTTATGTCAAAGAGTGTTCTGTTTATGTTTTCCTCTAAGAGTTTTATAGTTTCTGGTCTTACATTCTTTAACTTTATTATAGCTGATTTACAATATTCTGTTAGGTTCTGCTGTACAGCACAGTGAGTCAGTTTTATATATGCTCCATGTGCTCAGTAGCATCTGATTCTTTTGCTACCTACCCCATGAATGCCTGCCAGGCTCCCCTTTCCATGGAATTTCCCAGGGAAGAATCCTGGAGTGAGTTGCCATTTCCTTCTCCAGGGGATCTTCCTGACCCAGGGATTGAACCCGTGTCTCCTGCATTGCAAGCAGATTCTTCACCACTGAGCCACCAGGGAAGCCCTTTGTACCGGCCGCACACTGTTTATTGTCGATTTGTAGTACAATCTGAAGTCAGGGAGCCTGATTCTTCCAGTTCCATTTTTCTTTTTCAAGATTGCTTTGGCTATTTGGGGGTCTTCTGTGTTTCCATACAAATTGTAACATTTTTTTTTCTAGTTCTGTGAAAAATGCTATTGGTAATTAGATAGCGATTGCACTGAATCTGAAGATTGCTCTGGGTAGTACAGTCAATTGCACAATATTGCTTCTTCCAATCCAAGAAAAAGGTATATCTCTGTTTGAGTCATCTTTAATGTCTTTTATCAATATCTTATAGTTTTCTGCATGCAGCTCTTTTACCTTCTTAAGTAGGTTTATTCCTAGGTATTTTATTCTTTTTGATGTAACGGTAAATGTGACTGTTTCCTTAATTTCTATTTCTTACCTTTCTTTGTTAGTGTATAAGACTGCAATAGATTTCTTTGCACTAATTTTGTATCCTGCAAGTTTACCAAATTCATTGATGAGCTCTAGTAGTTTTCTGGAAGCAACTTTGGAATTTTCTATGCATAGTATCAGGTCATCTGCAAACAGTAACAGTTTTATGTCTTTTCCAATTTGGATTCATTTTATTTATTTTTTCTTCACTGATTGCCATGGCTGCTGCTGCTGCTAAGTCACTTTAGTTGTGTCCGACTCTGTGCGACCCCAGAGACTGTAGCCCACCAGGCTCCCCCGTCTCTGGGATTCTCCAGGCAAGAACACTGGAGTGGGGTGCCATTTCCTTCTTCAATGCATGAAAGTGAAAAGTGAAAGTGAAGTCGCTCAGTCGTGTCCGACTCTTTGCGACCCCATGGACTGCAGCCTACCAGGCTCCTGTGTTCATGGGATTTTCCAGGCGAGACTACTGGAGTGGGGTGCCATCGCCTCCTCTGGATTGTCATGGCTAGGACTTCCAAATCTATGTTGAATAAAAGTGGAGAGAGTGGATATCCTTATCTTCATGATGTTAGAGGAAATACTTAGTTTTTCACCACAGAGAATGATGTTTGCTGTGTTTGTCGTATACGGCCTTTATTATGTTGAGGTACATTTCCCCTATGCCCACTTTCTGGGGAGTTTTTTTTTTTTTATCATAAATGAGTGTTGAATTTTGTCAAAAGATTTTTCTACATCTATTGAGATGATTACATGGTTTCTGTTCTTAAATCTGTTAATGTAGTGTATCACACGGACTGCTTTGTGGATACTGAAAACCCTCTGGCATCACTGGGATAAATCCCTTTTGATCATGGTGTATGATCCTTTTAATGTATTGTTGGATTCAGTTTGCTAGTGTTTTGCTGAGAATTTTTGCATCTATGTTATCAGTGATACTGGCCTGTAATTTCCTTTTTTGTTCTATCTTTGAATGGTTTTGGTATCAGGGTGATTGTGTCCTTATAGAAGGCACTTGGGACTGTTCCTTCCTATGTAGTTTTTTTTTTTTTTTGAATAGTTTGAGAAGAATAGGTATTAACTCTTCTGTAAATGTTAGATAGAATTTGCCTGTGAAGCCATCTTGTCTTGGACTTTTGTTTATTAGAAGTTTTTGAATCACAGTTTTAATTTCAGTACTTGTGACTTATCTGTTCATATTTTCTATGTCTTCCTAGTCCAAGCTTGGAAGGTTTTACTTTTCTAAGAATTTGTTCATTTCTTCTAAATGGACATTTTATTGGTGTAAAGTTGCTTGTAGTAGTCTCTTGTGATCCTTTGTATTTCTATGGTGTCAGTTATAAGTTCTCCTTTTTTCATTTCTAATTTTACTGATTTGAGTTCTCTCCCTTTTTTTCTTGATGAATCTCCCTAAAGGTTCATCAGTTTTGTTTATTTTCTCAATGAAGCAGCTTTTAGTTTCATTGATTTTTGCTATTGTTTTCATCATCTCTTTTTCATTAAATTCTGCTCTGGTCATTATGACTTCTTTCCTTCCTCTAACTTATTGTTCATCTGTTCTTCTTCCTTGGGTTGCTTTAGGTATAATGCTAGGTTCTTATTTCAGATTTTTGTTTCCTGAGGTAAGATTTTATTGCTATAAACCTCCCTCTTAGAATTGTTTCTGCTCCATCCCCTAGGTTTTGGATTGTCTTGTTTTCATTTGTCTCCAGTATGTTTTTATTCCTTCTTTGATCCATTGGTTGTTTAGTACAGTACTGTTAGTTTTCATGTGTTTTTGTCTTTTACAGTTATATTCATATAATTTATTTTTATCTCATAACCTTGTTGTCAGAAAAGATGCTTGATACTATTTCAATTTTTTTAAATTTACCAAATTTGTGCCACAAATTTCTTTGTGGCACAGAATGTGATCTATCCTGGAGAATATTCCATGTGCACATAAAAAGAATGTGTTTTCTGCTGCTTTTGGATGAAATACTCATAGTACCAATGAACTACATCTGGTCTAACATTTCATATAAGGCCTATGCTTCCTTATTGATTTTTGGTCTGGATGAGCTGTCAATTGATGTAAGTGGGATATTACAATTATTGTCTTACTGCCATTTTCTCCTTTTATGTCTGTTAACATTTACCTTCTATACTGAGGTGCTCCCATGTTGGGTGCACGGATATTTATAATTGTTATATCTTCTCGATTGTTCCCTTGATCATAGGTAGTGTCATTCTTTGTCTCTTGTAACAGTCTCTATTTTAAAGTCTATTTAGTCTGATGTAAGTATTGCTACTCCAGCTTTCTTTTGATTTTCATTTGCATGGCATTTTCCATCCCCTCATTTTCAGTCTATATGTGTCCCAATTTCTCAAGTGGGTCTCTTGTAGACACCCTATATAGGCATCTTGTTTTTGTATCCATTCAGCTAGTCTGTCTTGGTTGGAGCATTTAACCCATTTATAGTCATGTCAGATTCTTTGCAACCCTATGGATTGTAGCCTGCCAGGCTCCTCTGTGG
Organism: Bos taurus; assembly: GCF_002263795.3. NCBI lineage: Eukaryota > Metazoa > Chordata > Mammalia > Artiodactyla > Bovidae > Bos > Bos taurus. The sequence goes on along the minus strand of NC_037355.1, from coordinate 10,508,002 downwards.
GATCCTCCAGGCAAGAATACTAGAGTGGGTTGCCATTACCTTCTCTAAGGGATCTTCCCATCCCAGGGATTGAACCCGAGTCTCTCATGTCTCCTGCATTGGCAGGCGGGTTCTTTACCACTAGTGCCGCCTGGGAAGCCCCATTGATATGGCATTCTTATTACCACTTTGTTAATTGTTTTGAGTTTATTTTTATTAATTTGTTAATTGTTTTGAGTTTATTTTCTTCCTTTCCTCTTTCGTTCTCTTTGATTTGATGATCATCTTTAGTGTTGTGTTTGGATTCTATTTTCTGTGTGTGTGTATCAGTTATAGATTTCTGATGTGCAGTTGGCATGGGATTTTGATATAGCAGTCTTTGTGTATACTTGATTAAATTGCTGATCTCTTAATTTCAAATATCCTGCATTTGTACTCTCTTCCTCCCACAATTACTGACTTATATGTCCTATATGTGTGAGAAGTATTTCCTACCTTTATTATATGTTTGCCTTATTTGTGAGCTTTCCCATTTTGTAATTTTCTTGTTTCTAGTTTTGGCCTTTTCTTTTCCACCTAGAGAAGTTCTTTTAGCATCTATTATAAAGCTGGTTTGGTGGTGCTGAATTCTTTTAGTTTTTGCTTGTCTGTAAAGCTTTGGTTTCTCTCCATCAAATCTGAATGAGAACCTTTCTGTGTAGAGTATTCTTGATTGTAGGGTTTTACTTATCATCACTTTCAATATATCACACCACTCCCTTCTGGCCTGAAGAGTTTCTGCTGAGAAATCAGCTGTTAGTACTATTATATAGAACCCCTTTTATGTAATTTGTTGGTTTCCCCTTGTTTCTTTTAATATTCTCCTGCCTCCTGAGGAGACCCTCCAAAACGAGCATGTAGGTCTGGCCCCGGCTCCGATGAAGTCACTGCTCTTGCCTGGGGTCTGATGCACATGAGACCGTGGGTGCACCCACCAGCAATGGTGTCTGTTTTTTCCAGTTCTTTGGATCTCCTGCACTCAGTCCCTGCTGGCCTTCAAAGTCAAGTGCTCTGGGGGCTCTTCTTTCTGATGCCAGACCCTCAGGCTAGGAAACCTGACATCAGCTCAGAAGTCTCACTCCTGTGGGAGAACTTCTATGATACAATTGTTCTCCAGTTCCCATGTGGGTTGCCCACCTAGGGGTTATGGGATTTAATTATATTGCAAGTGCCCCCTTTATACTACTGTGGTTTCTTCTTTGTCTTTGGACACAGAATATCTTTTTTGGTGGGTTCCAGGCTTTTCCATCAGTGGTTGTTTGGCAGTTAGTTGTGATTTTGGTGTGCTCCTGAGAGGAAGTGAGCTCAGGGTCCTTCTTCTCTGCCATCTTGTCCCAGGATATGCAATTATCTTCAAATCACAGTAATACTGTTGGATGAAGTTCACTTGACATAATCTGCTATCTTATTAAGCAATCAAGTACATTATAATTATCAAAACCCAAGCTCGGCATTTTCAGCTAATAAATGTTCAATTCTAATTTTACTTTTTTCTACTATGGCAATCTTTGTATATTCATCCAGAACAAAAGGGATTTTTATGCTAAGATACCATGACCAATATCTGAGAGTAATTCTGATATTAATGTTTAATGTACACGTTTATTCCAGCAAGCAGAGATTCTTTTATCAATGTTTTCAGATAATGTAGCTCAGTGTTTACGTACCTGTCCTGTGTGCTCCGTTTCATCTTTGTTTATGAGATACATCAGAAAAAACCTACAGATACAGAGAGAGTAATCAGAAATGGATTGTATGGAAATAGCATAAACAGATACCTCTGATCTTGCTATGGGCTAACTCTTTATGGCAGAGCATAGAAATGTGTCAAACACGCAGGGCAAAAAAAAAAAAGAAAAAGAAACAAGAAATGCCATGGGGACCAAAAGCTTATCTTCTTTTAAAATATTTTTTCAAAAGAGCTAAAATGTATGCACTGGTCAAGTTATACTTCTCGGGAGCTGCTTTATGCCAGGTTTAGTGCCAGACCCTGCCTGCAACTATATCCTATTTATTCACTTATGAGGCAGGAACTGCGATACTCATTTGGAAAATCAAGGATTAAAAAGGTTAAATAACTTGTCTAATGTTGCATACTTTTGAATCCCAAAGTCCACTTCAATGCTCTTCTGTATCTCTTCTTTTAGATATTAAAATCAGGTTAGAAACAGATTAAGAATTAATATTGTACCAAAGTACAGTTTCTGGCTAGTCTTGAGTAATAGCTAAATTTCTATGTATTAAAAAAATGTAACTTTTATCTGGGTTTTTCCAATAGTGTCTAAAGCGCTCTGTATTTTCTCAGAAAATACAGAAAAATGAAGATTCACATATCTCTAAGGAGCAGACGGAACATTCCTGTTCGAAATAAGAAACACAGACAAAGCTCTCTGAGAGGCTTGGTACACATTCTGCGCATCCTTTCCACCTTTTCATTTCATGTTCTAGAAGGTATCATTCACGTGGAGCATTGCAACTTCATTTCCTAAGTTAACCTACTCTTGAGGAAAAAGAAGCACTAGCTGTGGGTGTTTCCCTCCAGGAGGCTTATAAGAAGTCTGAGGCCGGTGGTAATGAGAGGGGTTCTCTCTCCAGTTTCTCCAGCTTGCTGAGTTGAGGGATTCCTGGGTATCGGGAGGGGTAGGGGAGTGAGTCAGGTATACTCACAGATAATTGGCCAAGTTGTGTTCCTGTAAAGTGTGGGTTTCAAAGCCATGTGGCACGGTGTCAAAGTAATCATTGCCTATCCCACAGATGAAGCACTTGGTCTAGAAGACAAAGGCAAATATTCAAAGGTCAGAGTTGAGAAAGGAAAACATAACTCACCACTCGGGGGCAATTACTTGATTTACTCAGTCTACAAAGAAGATCATCCCAGAAGGCTGCACCAAGTACTTGAATACCAGTTTAACCGCTGCCACAACTATGTCTTACTGTGGCATTTCAGTGACATAGGAACCAGCAGCAAGAAGCAACAGAGGCAGAAAGAGTACAGGGTGATGATGGCTGAAAAGCAATGTCTTCTTTTTTTTCTCCAGCCTGAGTGAGCACACCCAGGCTTGGTGATCACTCTTGTTTATGACACTGGCTCAAGTTTATGACACTGGCTCTAGCTAGGCATGACTAAATGTGTCCTCAGTTGAAAAACAAAATTGGTACCTATCCTAGCCATGTCTGATGACCAAGCTGGGTGGGCGGAGGACACCAAACCAAATACCAAACTATGAGGTATAGAATCAACAAGTCAGAGAGGGTCCACCACGTGCCAAGTACACAACCAGGGGCCATGTACTGGGATGACAATCTGCTCTAGAAATAGGATGCCTTCTCTCCCCGCTTCTCCCATCCCATCCATCTCTCTCTTCACTTGCTAGGTCTGCCATCTGCAGGCCCAAAACCCAGGGAGAAGCAGGCTTTCCATTTTACCATTAGCACTGCCTATGTATCAACTCAAATGAATTCAATAACGATTGTCCTCATGCAGCTCCAGATGCTCATCATCCCTGCAAATTAGATGCTATTTTGTACCACTAGAGGCATGTTTATGATGCCCTAGATGCTAGAATCAAGATTATTAAGATATTTTATAATTCTCTTTGCTTTACTGATCAACAACTGCTGATGACAGAAAGGCTCCATTCAGAGGTCCAGTCTTGGACACCATTCAGTGTCTCTTCTATAAATAGGTTCTCACTTATCAGCTTTCCCCAGGAACCTGCCCTTCCTCTGTTACCTCCCTTGGTCACTCTGTGTTTAACTGAGCCACCATGCTTCTTTCTAGAGGCTCATGTCAGAACCTCAGTATCATTTCTGCTTGCTCCAAACTTCATCCTCTGCATATGGCCAATCACCAAGTTCTTTTCATGCCAGCTCCAAAGTGCTCCTTGAGTCCATCTGGTTCCCACCTCCTCAGTGGCACTTCTTTAGCAAGAGCTTCATCATCTCCTACCTAGAAAATGCTGACAGCTGCTTCCCTGTTCCTGGTCATGCCTTCATTCCCTTTTTAATTGATATTTTTTTTATTGTAAATCTGATCACGTCACTGCCCTGCTTAAAACCCTTTTCTTGTTTCCTAGCTTGTAAGTTATACTGTAAATTTCTCAAATGCGTTTTTAGGCTCTTAATTAGTTGGCCTTCCTTGCTAGTCCCATTATTAGAATGTAATACTTCATCCTGCACCAATTATGCTTCCAAGGGAAAAATCTGCATATCAAATTCCCGAAAACCAGTGTCTTGGTATATAGAACCTCAGGCAGTGACATCTCACAGAATCCAGGGGGCCTAGTGGGGCACATAGTGGGGGTGAGAAGGTTCCTTAAACTATCCTGCGCGCTCTCTCACATCCACATCTCTGCAATCATCAGGCCTCCGTTTGTGCATCTCTTCTTTTAAGAACTTCCCTGATTATCCAAGATGAAATGAGACACAAGCCTCAAGGACCCCAGTACTCAGGGTTTCCTCCTATAAGTGCTCATCACACTGCTCTGTGATTGCCTGTTTACTAATCTGTCCATGAATCCGTCATTTAGAATGGATGGTCTTCCCACTCCTGGAGGGGTGGATGCTGCCATATTACTGTCTGTATGTATCTGGAGCCCACCACCTTGCTCAACTACATGTATTGCCTGAACCAAAAACAGGCCAATGAAGTTACACATTTTTCATGTTCCTCCTCCTTCCTCCCACTGCCATAATTCTTTGATAAAGGCAGTGAAGACAGAGTGTCCACAACAAAAATGTAGAGTGAGAAACAGACTTACCTCCATGTCTTCTTTGACCTGTTCCTGTTGGTCTCTTAGTTCCCCAAAAGCATCGATGATTAAACCTAGTGTTAAATAAAGACAGGATTTAATCTTTAGCAACCAGAAAATGATTATGAAATTTACAGCCCCTTGGCTAATCCTCCTAAGGGACAGGACCATGTACAGCTACTCTGGGAAATCTACACACTGGATACTCCTACGAAGGCAGTAGCGTTATCTCCTTGGGGTGGGGGGCAGAAATACATGCAGTTACCAGGCCACACACTATCCAAAAAGGGGTTTAAAAACGAAGCAACAGAGCAGGGAAACCTTTGGTTACCTTGGCATTGATAAATGGTATGTTCATGCGAAGAAAGAGCAATTGAGATTTATGGTCATAAAGTATAGAAAATCCCACCAATGAGTTTTCAAGTGCTAATTTGCAAGTCAAACATGTTTAATTCATTGTGAGGAATTTGCCCCAAATCTATTTTTTTCCCACAAATTCCTTATTGATAATCTCCCCGTAACGTTATTAACTGTGGCAATCAGCCAACTAATGGTTTCCTTCTGCTCTGTCCCGTTTTCTCCTGTGACTTGCCTGACTGTACACTGTCTTCCAAGTGTTTTAAGACTGCCTTCTTATAAAACACATTATTGTTGCACTCAAGAAGGACATAAAGGAAAGAAAGACATAAAGGGGAAGATCATAAATCCTTTAAATGTGTTCCTATGCTTTACTAAAAAAAAAAGGTACCATATTTGACTGTGGAATTTAGAGGATAATGTGTCATTTATAGACATTTAATTCAAGGTAGGAAATACATAAGCAGAAAAAGACAACATGAATGATTTTTCTAAGGGGAAAAAAAGTTACCTTGGAATAAAAGGAGGGGAGAAAAACCACCCAGTCCAAGTTACATTGGGGTGAAAGAAAAAACGAGGGGGTCAACATGGTGCTGTGGTGGCATGTGAGGGGTTGGTTTCCAGCCCTGTGGGTTTGGATTCCCAACACTTTGCAGCTGAGCACTTCAGTTGAGTTACTTGACTTATTATGGCTCAGTTTCTTCAAAGATGAAGAACAATACTCTGCTCATGGGGCACATGGAACAGACATCATTTTTAGAGAAATATTTTCTATAATCCATGGCTTAGAGCTTTATATAATTTCCATGTGATAGACCCAAAGATGTTCAATGGCTCGCCCACTGTTAGTTGTAAAGGATGTTAGTGGCAGGGCTGGAAATCAGACCCAGGAAAGTGCTCTTTCCATTATGTTATTTGAAAGGAGTTCAAAGAAATCTGTATTCATCTCTTCCCCAACCCTCCACTACTCTTTGTTTTTCCCTCTACAGATTTCCAATGAAGAAACACTGAAAGGAAAAGTTCTATTTGGCTTTTCTAGGGAACACTTGAGGAGAAGGCAATGGCACCCCACTCCAGTACTCTTGCCTAGAGAATCCCATGGATGGAGGAGCCTGGTAGGCTGCAGTCCATGGGGTCACTAAGATTGGACATGACTGAGCGACTTCACTTCACTTTTCACTTTTGTGCATTGGAGAAGGAAATGGCAACCCACTCCAGTATTCTTGCCTGGAGAATCCCAGGGATGGGGGAGCCTGGTGGGCTGCCGTCTATGGGGTCACACAGAGTCGGACACAACTGAAGCGACTTAGCAGCAGCAGCAGCAGGAAACACTTGACAGTCTTACCCTATCTGTAATGTCAGCTTCAACAATAAGTAGGTCAGATTCTAGATCTTCTTGACATTCAGTGAGCTTACCTTGTATTATGGCCAAGAGAATGACAATTACAAAAAAGAAGAAGGTGATGTCAAAGATGATTCGATATATCTCATACTCATCACCAGCTGGATCTTCGATTTCATCACCGATACCCCCTCCAGCACGTACTCCAACATACATGTGGAACATATAGCACTGGAAAAGAAAGGAATGGCATCACCACCTGGAGGATCATTGCCCATTTTTCTACTCAACACACCTAAGGTTCTCTCTAGCTCCTAATCTTCACACTGGAAATGATGAGAATCTTTGCCTTCTACATCATCTCTTTTTGCCTCAATATTTGTAATTGTGATGCAAACACTTGACTTTGCTGTCTTTTAAACAAAACTCTGTACTGCATACTCTGCTTAGCATCTGCTGACACACTTTGCAGGAAATGCATCTGGCATTAAGATCATACTAGGGGGCACAAAACTATATTTAATTGCAGTGTTCAATTTTTTTTGAGCATAACAGACAAAGGAATGGGGAAGTAAAAGTCCAACGTATAACTGAATAGAATGTTAGAAATAAAACAAGGAAAAAAATCAGACTTATCATCCCCTCATCTATCATATGTGAAACATAATGCAAAAAGGTTTTTAATTTTTAGAATAAAGAAAAATGAGAGAGGCAGGGAAGAAACAGCATCTCATCATTAACACTGAAATTTTAAAGTAACCAACAATATGTACTGCTGCAAATGTCACTGCCGAAAAAAGGGTGTAGCAAAATGCTTTGGGGCAGGGTTTCTCAGGCTCATCACTATTAACATTTCAGACCAGATAATTCTTGGTTGTGGGGTTCCCCCCCCTATATTTCTGGTCATTTCTTCTCAGCCCCGTCGGCCACTTCTTCCTCATCTCCCTATCTCTTCATAAATTAATCCTCAGGATTGGGTTCTCTGACTTCTTTTTTTTTTTCTTTTAGGACATTCCCTTAGGAAACTTTTCTAGTTTCATACTTAAGCATCATCTGTGGTAATTATAAAATATTTCTGTTTACACCTCAGGTCTCTTTCCTGAATCCCAGACTTGTATCTCCAACTTATTTTTCATTTGATGTTTTATGATCTCATTTCATTATAATTAGTCCCATTATAAGAAGAATTACTTGGGTTGCTTCTTTGTCATCTTGCATCTTGCATGAGTGCTCAGTCGTGTCCAATTCTTTGTGACCCCAGGGACTGTAGCCTACCAGGCTCCTCTGTCCATGGGATTTCCCAGGAAAGGATACTGGAGTGGGTTGCCATTTGCTTCTCCAGGGCATCTTCCTGAGCCAGGGATCAAACCCACGTTTCTTGCATTTCTTGCACTGGCAGGCAGATTCTTTATCACTGGCACCCTGGGGAGCCCTCTATCATCAGTGCCTAAATAATGTTCAGCACATGATAGGCCCTTAAAACTCACTCGGGATGACTGAAGAGTGAAAAATTATGACTAGTCAGTTGTTTCCTGGAGAACAGCTCAGATACACCTCAAATTCTCAAGTAGTTTTACAGAGCACCAAATTCAAGCAAAGAATACAAGATAACACCAAAATGCTCATACAGATAGCCTGATGAGACCAGTGGTGTCTAAACTTAATTCCACATCCACATCTCCCAGAGGTTTAAACATTCTGAATTCCTAGTATCACCTACTGAATTAGTCTCTGGAAGTAAGATTTGAAGACACTTTAAAAAAGCCTCTGGGGAGATGCTCCAAGAGGCTCCTCAGTGTGGGTGAGTGAATATGCCCTGGATGTGAGAAACAGGCCCAGGCCATCTTGGCTGTGTGTTCAGATGTACATGTATTTCTTCTAAGTTGATTAAAGTTGTTTTGGAACTATCAAGTACCTCAAAGAAATGTACTGCACTGAATAATTGTCAATCATGCAGAAAAAAGAAAGAACTGTTTTTGGTGCAGTGAAGGAAAGGCTTGCAAAAAAGAAATTGTTTTCCAAATTCCGAGTGTCCTTTCAGTTGTTCATTTTGGTTAAACTGTCAAGAGATCTCCTATTGTTGTTCAGTTGCTCAGTTGTGTCCGACTCTTTGCGACCCCATGGACTGCAGCACACCAGGCTTCCCTGTTGTTCACCAACTCCTGGAGCTTGCTCAAACTCAGAACTCAAGTCTATATTGATGGAAGACCACACACAATTTGCATTCTTGATGGTAGTGGTCCTGTATATAATGAATAGATAACTGAAAACCTGGATCACCCAGAGAGAGAAGAAGGAAGCTTCTTCAATGATTTTTGAAATCTACATGACAAATTTTAACCTCCTTTGAAAAGGATGTTCAATGCCTTTTTGGAATAAGGCAGTATTTTCCACAGTCAAGCTGCTGCCTGGCCAAATCCACCAACAGGGATGTTATTAAAGAATGTCTTCATTGGACTGTAGGTTTTAGAACACAAAGTAACTGACTCCTTTAGAGTTTAGGTTTAGAACACAAGAGCACTGATATGGTTGTCAAGACAAGGAACTGTAATTAAGGTTGGGGGAGAACAAGATGGCAGAGGAGTAGGTAGACATGGAGTACATCTCTCTCCACAGATACATCAGGAATACACCTTCGGACACAGAAGTGCATGCAGAACACCAGCTGAGAGCAGAGGAGGAATACCTGACCAGTGGAAAAGAATATATACAGCCACGCAAAACTCAGTAGGATGAAGGAACTAGGGGGAAAAACAGGAGTGTTAGTAGGATTGGACCTGCCCTTGGCGGGTGGAGGAACTGAAGCAGGGGGTCCAATCCCCACATCAGGGCAATTGTCTGAGTCAGAGGAGAAACATTTAAGGTTGAGAGTGAAACAGCTAATCTGTGGCAGCCTAAATGGAATGAAACTCACACAGTCCTTGCTGCAGCCATACATACCCCGGACAGGAACACTGGTCCCCTGGAAGGCACAGTGGCTGGGAGGTGGAGTTTAGGGATTGTGGAGCAATCCCAGTGGTAGGGCTGCTGTTGACCACGAAGAGATGGATTGAGGGGATGTGAGGGAGGAGATCAGGGTAGGAAATGCTGGTGGAGGAAAGCCAGGCAGCCATGGAAGCAAGGGGATACTGCTGAGTCATGCATAGGGGGTGGAACCGTCACCATAGCTTCTCTCCCCACAGGCTAGCACCAGCAGCTGAACAATAGAGAGGTTGGCCCATCAATCGCCTGATGCACTGAACTACAGAGCAGGACTCCACCCAGGGTGCCCCTTTAAGTTCCTGACGCTCCGTTCTACAGAGCAGGACCCCAGCCAGGGGGGCCCCCCCTCTATATGCCAATGCGCCGAACAACAGAGAAGGACCCCAGGCAAGGGAGCCCTCGAAGCAGCTGAATGGGCAGAGCTACAGAGAGACTGGTCAAAGAGGCCTTCTGATTGCCAGCTACAAGAGGCTCAAAAAAGACTGATAGGGCCATAACTCCTGCAGGGGAGGCAGTCCATGTCCCTGCACACTTGGTGCCCCCAGGGTCCCCACAAGCCACGCTCAACTCTCACTGGGGCAGAGCTGCCACAGGCAAAAATGTCTTGCATCTAAGCCTGCAGGGTCACTTTGGTCATGTCTGACTCTTTGCGACCCTGTAGACTGTGGCCTGCCAGGCTTCTCTGTCAGGGAGGGGGGTTCTCCAGGCAAGAATACTGGAGCATATTGGCCAATACTGGTTGCCATACCCTTCTAGAGCACTATATTTCCTGCTGCCCTAGCTTCCAATCCCCCTGAGTACCTGGTGCTGCCAGAACCTGTGTGACCCAAGCAGCTGCACCATCTCTACATCTGGCCCCCACAGGGGCAAACACATGTCCTCCAGGGCAGCCTCAGGAGCAAAGCCCAGTGGATGACTCACATGTAGAGGTAAAAATAAAACCACAATTGAAACCAAGGGGCAGTGTGGTTAAGGAAGAAGATCCAAAACTTTCCCACCAGCTGTACAAGCTGCAGAATAAATCCACAAGATCAACTAGGCAGACTCTGTGTCCAAGGAATATATAAAAGGCCATTGAGAGCTCCCACAAAAGAAAACACACTAGTTCTGATAGCTGTGGACATTGGAAGCAAGAACACACAGGAGCAGGACAAGATTAGAATCTGAGCTGCCCCCACAGCAGGTCCAGAGACCAGCACAGTGTGGGATGGCGTCCTAGGGAGGTGAGGTGGACTGTGACTCCCAGTGAGGGAAAGGTCTCTGACAGCAGTGACTCAAGAAAAACATTTATTATTCTAATTTTTTTACTTGTTCTGTGGATTTTTTTGGATTTTTTTTTCATTTCTTATTTTCCTTTTTTCCCCTTTATGTTGTAGTTGTCAATTTTATTGGCACTAAGAAATCCAATTAAGCTTTTTGAGCTTTTTTTTTTCTCAGTCATATTTTTCATTTTTGTTATAAACCTCTGCCTCTATGTTGGGCTTTTGCAGTTCTATGAAATTTTCCTTTTTTTTTTTTTTTAAGTTTTTAAACCTATTATTATTTTTTTCTACATTTATTCTTTGTTTGCTTTTCCTACTATTCTTTTCCCCTTGCAGTTCATCTTTAACATATATAAATCTTCTTTATCTACCTCTATTTAACTTTACATATCTATTCTTTCTTTCTTTTCTTTCTCTCCTTTCCTGTCAACATATTTGTTAGGTTTATTTTCATTGCTTTATACCCCAGTTGGCACCTAGCTTTAGTTTTGTTTTCCAGTTTGTGCTTTGGTTAGTTTTGTTATGGTAGATACAATTTTTGGTTTCCTTTGTTTGCTGGGTCAATCTATTGTACTTTATTTTTGTTGGACTGTTTTGATTTTATTTACGAGTGTGTGTGTGTGTGTGTGTGTGTGTGTGTGTGTGTGTGTGTATGTGTGTATTGTCACACATTTTATTGTTGTTATAAACCTCTGCCTATGTGTTGGGATTTTGCAGTTCTGTGGAGTTTTCCTTTTTTTTTTTCCTTTTTCTTTCTTCTGGCTTTTTTTTTTCTTTTCTTTTTTAGTCACTTTAAATTTTAATTTTTTTAAACCTATTAAATTTCTTCTACATTTATTCCTTTGTTTGCCTTTCCTGCTCTTCTTTTTCCCTTGCATTTAATCTTTTATGTATATAAATCTTCTTCATCTACTTCTATTTAACTCTGCATATCTATTTTTTCTTTCCTGTCCTCTCCACATATTTGCTAGTTCTCTTTTTATTGCTTTATTTCCCACTTAGCACCATGCTTTAGTTTTGTTTTCCAGTTTGTGCTTTCGTTCTTAACTGGTAAACATAATTTTTTATTTCCTTTGTTTGCTGGGTCAATCTACTGTACTTTATTTTTGTTGGACTATTTTGACTTTGCTCATGGGTGTATATATATATGTGTGTGTGTGTATTCCATTATTTTAATTATTTGCCTGATTTTATAACTGCCATTTGTCTGGGGTTCATCTTTGGTTTCTCGAATTGGATATTTGTTTTAATCTCACTAAATGCCATAACAAACCACTTGTGCAACCTTCTTCCTGACCAGAGATCAAGCACTGAGCATTTGCAGTTGGAGTACTGAATCCAAGACCCTAGACTGCCAGGGAACTAACACTAGGGAGCATCAAATAGTGAGAACTCACACAAAGGAAACCACGTGAATACAAGACCCAGCATCACCCAACCACCAGTAGCACCCTGTGCAGGACGCCTCATCTAAACAACAAACAAAACAAAAATACAAACCCAATCATCAGAACACAGGATTACCACCTTACTCAGCCTTGCCCATCAGAGGAAAAACAAACAAATAAACAAAAAATCACCACAAATCTACCCTATATGAAGCTTACACAAACCACTGTATCAACCTTAGGAGGGCAGAAACCAAAAGAAAGAAAGAATTTAACCTTCTTCAAGGAAACAATTCAACTTTCCTTGAAGTCTGGAAAAGGAGACCTCAAACAAAATAAGTTAAAAAAAAAAATGAAAAGGCAGAGAAATACTACACAAATGAAGGAACAAACTAGAAACACAGAAGTCCAAATAAATGAAGAGGAAATAGGCAAACTACCTGAAAAAGAATTCAGAATAACGATAGTAAAGATGATCAAAAACCTTGAAAACAAAATGGAGAAATGGAAGACGTAATCAACAAAGATCTAGAAGACCTAGAAGAATAAACATAAAGAGAAAAACAACACAATTACTGAAATTAAAAATACTCTAGAAAGAATAAATAGCAGAATATCTGAAGCAGAAGAATGAATCAGTTAGCTGGAAGACAACATGATGGAAATAACTTTTGAAGAGCAGAATAAAGTAAAAAGAATGAAAAGAACTGAGGACAGTCTCAGAGACCTCTGCTGCTGCTGCTAAGTAGCTTCAGTCATGTCTGACTCTGTGTGACCCCAAAGACGGCAGTCTGCCAGGCTCCCCCATCCCTGGGATTCTCCAGGCAAGAACACTGGAGTGGGTTTCCATTTCCTTCTCCAATGCATGAAACTGAAAAGTTAAAGTGAAGTCACTCAGTCGTGTCTGACTCTTTGCGACCCCATGGACTGTAGCCCATCAGGCTCCTCTGTCCATGGGATTTTCCAGGCAAGAGTACTGGAGTGGGTTGCCATTACCTTCTCCCAGAGACCTCTGGGACCATATCAAATGTACCAACATTAGAATTATAGGGGTCCCAGAAGAAGAAGAGAAAAAGAAAGGGTATGAGAAAATTTTTGAAGAGATTATAGTTGAAAATTTCCCCAACATGGAAAAGGAAATAGTCAAATCAAGTCCAAGAGGCGCAGAGAGTCCCATACAGGATAAACCCAAGGAGAAACACACCAAGACACATACTAATCAAACTACTACTACTACTACTAAGTCGCTTCAGTCGTGTCGGACTCTGTGCAACCCAATGGACTGCGGCCCACCAGGCTTCTCTGTCCATGGGATTCTCCAGGTGAGAACACTGGAGTGGGTTGCCATTTCCTTCTCCAAATATGCTATCTAGGTTGGTCACAACTAATCAAACTAACAAATACTAAACACAAAGAAAGAATATTAAAAGCAGCAAGGGAGAAGCAACAAGTAACATACAAGGGAAACCCCATATGCTTAACAGCTGATCTTTCAGCAGAAACTCTGCAGGCCAGAAGGGAATGGCAGGATATATTTAAAGTATTGAAAGGGAAAAGTCTACAGCCAAGATTACTGTCCCCAGCAAGGATCTCATTCAAAATTGATGCAGAAAATAAAAAGCTTTTCAGACAAGCAAAAGTTAAGAGAATTCAGTACCGCCAAACCAGCTTTACAACAAATGTTAAAGGGACTTATATAGTCAAGAAACACAAGAGAAGAAAAAAGATCTACAAAATCAACCCCAAACAATTAAGAAAATGGCAATAGGAAAAAGTATATGAATAATTACTTTAAATGTAAATGGACTATATGCTCCAACCAAAAGACACAGACTGGCTGAATGGATACAAAAACAAGGCCCATTTATATGCTGTTTACAAGAAACCCACTTCAGACCTAAACACACATATAGACAAAAAGAGGATGGAAAAACATATTCCCTGCAAATGGGAAGCAAAAGAAAGCTGGAGTAGCAATCCTCATATCAGACAAAATAGACCTTAAAATAAAGAAGATTACAAGAGACAAGGAAGGACACTACAAAATGATCAAGGGATCAATCCAAGAGGAAGATGTAACAATTGTAAATATCTATGCACCTCAATACATAATAGGAGCACCTCAATACATAAGACAAACATTAACAGACATAATAGGAGAAACTGACAGTAACACAATAATAGTAGGAGACATTAACACCCCACTCACACCAGTGGACAGATCATCAAAACAAAATTTATTAGGAAACACAAGTCTTAAATGATACATTAGATGAGATGGATCTCATTGATATCTTCAGTTCCATCCAATGCAGAATACACCTTCTTCTCAAGTGCACATGGAACATTCTCCAGGATAGACCACATCTTGGGTCACAGATCAAACCTCAGTAAATTTAAGAAAACTGAAATACTATCAAGCATATTCTCCAACCACAATGCTATGAGACTTGATATCAATTATAAGAAAAAAACTGTAAGAAACACAAGCATATAGAGATTAAGCAATGCATTTCTAAATAACCAAGAGGTTACCGAAGAAATCAAACGGAAAATCAAAAAGTTTCTAGAAACAAATGACAATGAAAACATGACAACTCAAAACCTATGGGATGCAGCAAAAGCAGTTTTAAGAGGGAAGTTTATAGCAATACAATCCTACCTCAAGAAACAAGAAAAACGTTGAATGGACAAAATAACTTTACACCTAAAACAACTGGAAAAAGAAGAAGGAAAAAAAAACCCTGAAAGTTAGTAGAAGGAAAGAAATCATAAAGATCTGAGCAGACATAAATGAAAAAGAAATGAAAGAAACAATAGTAAAGATTAATAAAACTAAAAGCTTATTTTTTGAGAAGATAAAATTGACAAACCTTTAGCCAGACTCATCAAGAAAAAAAGAAAGAAGAATCAAATCAACAAAGTTAGAAATGAAAAAGGAGAGGTTATAACAGACAATGCAGAAATACAAAGGATTATAAGAGACTATGATGAACAACTATATGACAATAAAATGGATAACCTGGAAGAAATGGACAGATTCTCAGAAAAGTTCAATCTTCTAAGACTGAACCAGGAAGAAATAGAAATTATGAACAACCCAATTACAAGCACTGAAATTGAAGATGTGCTCAAATATCTCCTAAAAAACAAAAGCCCAGGACCAGATAGCTTCACAGGAGAATTCTATCAAACTTTCAGAGAAGAGCTAATGACTATCCTTCTAAAACTCTTTCAAAAATTGAAGAGTACAGAACACTTCCAAACTCATTCTATGAGGCCACCATCACCCTGATACCAAAACCAGACAAAGACAACACACACAAAAAGAAAACTACAGGCCAATATCACTGATGAACGCAGATGTAAAAATTCTCAACAAAATTTTAGCAAACAGAATTCAGCAACACATCAAAAATCTCATACACCATGTTCAAATTTGGTTTATTCCAGGGATGCAAGGATTCTTCAATATACACAAATCAGTCAATGTGATAAAGCATATTAACAAATTGAAAGATAAAAACCATATGATAATCTCAATAGATGCCAAAAAAGCCTTTGACAAAATTCAGGACCCATTTATAACTAAAACTCTTCAAAAAATGGGCATAGAAGGGACCTACCTCAACATAGTAACATATGATAAGCCTACAGCAAACATTATTCTCAATGGTGAAAAACTGAAAGCATTGCCCCTAAGATTAGAACAAGACAAGGGTGTCCACTTTCACCACTGCTATACAACGGTTTGGAAATCCTAGCTACAGTAATTAGAAGATAAAGAAATAAAAGTAATCCAGATCAGAAAAGAAGTAAAACTCTCACTATTTGCAGATGACATAATACTGTACATAGAAAACCCTAAAGATAGTATCAGAAAATTACTAGAGCTAATCAGTGAATTTAGCAAAGTTGCAGGATACAAAATCAATACACAGAAATCACTTACATTTCTATATACTAACAATGAAAAATCAGAAGGAAAAATTAAGGAATCAACCCCATTCACCATTGCAACAAAAAGAATTAAATATTTATGAATAAATTTACCTAAGACAAAAGAACTGTATACAGAAAATTATAAGACATTGTTGAAAGAAATCAAAGATGACATAAACAGATGGAGAGATATTCCATGTTCCTGGGTAGGAAGAATCAATATTGTGAAAATGACTATACTACCAAATGCAGTCTACAGATTCAGTGCAATCTCTTTCAGATTACCAATGGCATTTTTCACTGAACTAGAACAAAATATTTCACAATTCATATGGAAACACAAAAGACCCTGAACAGCCAAAGCCATCCTGAGAAAGAAGAATGGAGCTGGAGGAATCTTCCTTCCTGACTTCAGATTATACTAAAAAGCTACAGTCATCAAGACAGTATGGTACTGGCATAAAAACAGAAATATAGACCAGTGGAACAAGATAGAAAGCCCAGAAATAAACCCGTACACCTATGGGTACCTTATTTTTGACAAAGGAGGCAAGAATAAAAAATGGGGCAAAGATAGCCTGTTCAATAAATGGGGCTGGGCAAACTGGACAGCTACATGTAAAACAATGAAATTAGAACAATTCCTTACACCATACACAAAGATAAACTCAAAATGGATTAAAGACCTAAATGGAAGAGCAGAAACTATAAAACTCTTAGAGGAAAACATAGGCAGAACACTTGATGACATAAATCAAAGGGAGATCCTCTTTGACCCACCTCTTAGAGTAATGGAAATAAAAAGAAAAGTAAACAAGTGGGAAATGATTAAACTTAAAAGCTTTTGCACAGCAAAGGAAACTCGAAGCAAGGTGAAAAGACAGCCCTCAAAATGGGAGAAAATAATAACAAACGAAACAACCGACAAAGAATTAATTTTCAAAATATACAAGCAGCTCATACAACTCAATACCAGAAAAGCAAACAACCCAATCAAAAAGTGGGGAAAAGACCTAAACAGACATTTCTCCAAAGAAGACATACAGATGGTTAACAAACAGATGAAAAAATGCTCAACACTGCTCATTATTAGAGAAATACAAATCAAAACTACAATGAGATATCACCTTACACCAGTCAGAATGACCATCATTAAAAAGTCTACAAACAATAAATGCTGGAGAGGGTGTGGAGAAAAGGGAACACTCTTGCACTGTTGGTGGGAATGTAAACTGATTCAGCCCCTATGGAAGATGGTATGGAGACTCCTTTAAAAACTAGGGATAAAACCACCATATGACCCAGCAATCCCACTCCTAGGCATATACCCTGAGGAAACCAAAATTGAAAGAGACACATGTATCCCATTGTTCATTGCAACACTATTTACAAAAGCTGGAACATGGAAGCAACCTAGATGTCCATCAACCAATGAATGGATAAAGAAGTTGTGGTACATATACACAATGGAATATTACTCAGCCATAAAAAGGAATGCATTTGGATCAGTTCTAATGAGGTGGATGAACCTAGAACCTATTATACAGAGTCGGAAAGAAAAAGATAAATATTGTGTTATAATGTGTATATACAGAATCTAGAAAAATGGTACTGAAGAATTTATTTACAGGGCAGCAATGGAGAAACAGACATAGAGAATAGACTTACGGACATGGGGAGAGGGGAGGAGAGGGTGAGATGTATGCAAAGAGTAACATGGAAACTTAAATTACCATATGTAAAATAGATAGCCAACAGGAATTTTCTGTATGGCTCATGAAACTCAGACAGGGGTCTGTATCAACCTAGAGGGGTGGAGTGGGGAGGGAGATGGGAGGAAGGTTGAAAAGGGAGGAGATATATGTATACCTATGGCTGAATCATGTTGAGGTTTGACAGAAAACAGCAAAATTCTGTAAAGCAATTATCCTTCAATAAAAAATAAATTAAAAAAAACCTTTGGATACTACATTAATTTCTTATAACTATTTGTCTAAAACAGTGCTTGAAACTGTTAACAGTGGATATGTGGGAAGAGAAAGTTTTATTTTCCTAATATACTCTTACATACTATTGGAATTATTTTTACCATATGAATTTCTTGCTTTTATTAAGAAAAACTGGGGGCTATATGTTTTTCTCCAAATCTATCTTCACATGTGCTTAACTGTGGCCACATGGAACACAATTACTATTGCAGCTGCTCACTATTTAATGAACCAGCACAGTCCATCCATTACTGGCTTTTCCATCCTTAGCTTTGTTTGCAATCTGTCCCTCCCCCTTGCCTGGGCCTCAGTTTGGACAATCTACCTGCCTATCGTCTGGCACTTCTCTGTGTCCGATTCTGGCCCTTTAACTCCTCACACTAACACCTATTGTGAGTCAACAGTGGATCAACTGCAGTTCCCCATTCAGGTCCTAGAATCACAGCTCTCCAAGGCCTGCCTGTTTGACATGTATGTGACTAAGATCATCCAGCTAATTCCTGCTGATAAAGACTTTGGATTACAATTTGGCTCCCCAAATAGAGTTTTTCTATGGGAAAAAGACTATCAGCTTATTATTTGAACTCTTAATGAGTGGAATGTGAATACTCTGACTCATATGTCTGACTCAGGAGTCTGGTTAATATGAGTCTGTCTTCAGGCGAATGATCCACTTTTACTTTCAAATATTAAAGTTGAAAACAAGACCATGGGATGAGGCTAAATTACTGAGGTAAATATCTTCTTTTTAGATTTCTCTTCAGCCACCTAGCCTCTCCAGCAGTATCCTTATCTCACTGCTCACCTTCATTCTATAATAGCACTAAGAATTTTAAGGAGGGGATTCTACCATATTTCATTAAAATAAAATATGGCCATTCTGTGAAAAGACAGGTAGCGTTTTGTGGATGTGATCTATTAGACTCAATAAGATACCAAAGTTCTTAATAGGAAAACAAGTAAAATGCACAATTCACCAATGGAATTTTGATACAGATTTTCCCAGCATTCTCCTTCATTATCGGAAGTTACCACCAGAAATATCAGAGAGATGGCTGCTGTGGTAGAATAGAAGGAAATGTGGTGATCACCCACTCACATGGGGTGAAAGGCTTTCAGCTTTCAGATTATTATTCTGCTCCTGAAAAGGGAAATTCTTTCATCTACCTTCCTTTTCAGAGAATCAGCTCAACCCGATAATAGGAGCCAGAGGGGCAATGCTGGGCAGCAAAAAGATTTACTACTTCAGAAAATCTGAGTAATGAGGAAGGAAGATCCCTGGTGCTACACAGACCAGGCCAGGGCAATTGTTAATTCTCAGGATTTAATGTTCAGTGACTTTCCCCCTTGATCTGCCTCCTAAACTGATACATTCTGGGGTTAATCATTGTTTATGTTGCCTTGTTGTTTAGGGTTGCAGAGTCAGACAGGACTGAAGTGACTGAGCAGGTCCACACACACGCACGCAAGATCCTTATAAGATCTTTATCTTAGAAAAAGAAAAAAAGCAGGGCTAGGGACGAGTAACAGACACAGGGAGAGAAAAAGAGAGACTGCCTCTAGAGAAAAATTATTCCTTGAGAAGATAAGGTAAAATAAGTAATTTAGAACAATTACCTAAGCAGGTTACTTCCCTAGGAGTAGACTTTTTATCTCAACCACCTAGAAAGCTTTTTCCAAAATACATGGGTCTTTATATCTTCCTACAGTTTCTGACTCAAGGGATCTGGGGTTGGTCTTGAAGATCTATGGATTTACAAAGATTTTTCCTGGTGACTCCTCTAGTCATTTGAGGCTGAAAACCACTCTTTTTGTGATGAATGCCCTCATATATGACATGTCAGTCTCCCTAGCTACAATCTGCTTTTTGCTCTGAACTTTTAAAACTTTAGATTACTTTTCACTTTCTCCTCCTACATTCATGGCAAAGAGGTTCAAATTCTATCAGGTTACTCCTGGTTTAATTAGATTCTCTGGCTCAAAACACCATGATCCTAAATAAATAAGTAAAGAAAGAAGGAGAGAAATTTAAGTATGAATCATCACTAAGTCTGCAAAACTGCAGCCGCAGTGCCACCTGCTGTACGTTATGAAACGCTGACGGGTGAGTTAAATCCTTGGGAATCCTTGAGACCCAAAGAAGGGACCTGAAACAACAAAAGAGATGAAAACTCAGGGTGACAGCAATAAAACAGGACGTGAGTGAGGAAAACCTATTGCAGGTGAGCATACGAGATTTCACCTGTTGAAAAAGAAATGCGAAGGAGACTGGCATAAAGAAAGGATTCTCTAGGGGAATTACAATAATTAAATCCAACCACTTCCTACTCCGTAATTTTGTCTTGCTAGATATTTGGTTTTACTAAGCCTCCACTTTTAATAAACTCTACAGCTGTTGGCTTCTTCAAAATCTACCTGCACAAGCATTTCTAAGAGGCAAATTAAAAGGGGTTTTCAGATCTAAAGAGTTTCCCTCATAGCTCAGCTAGTAAAGAATCCACCTGTAACGCAGGAGACCCTGGTGTGATTCCTGGGTTGGAAAGATCCCCTAGCGAAGGGAATGGCCCTGGAGAAAGGAAGGGCAACTCACTCCAATATTCTTGCCTGGAGAAGTCCATGGACAACTGAGCCTGGCAGGTTACAATCCATGGGGTTGCAAACAGTCAGACACAACTGAGCGACTTTCACTTTTTAGATCTAAAACTGAAAGGTTACTCTAGATAATGTGGCCTCTGACACCACAGTTATTAAGACCAATCAGCTGGATTTGAATGTGTGCGAAACTACTCAGACTCTTGTCTGGTTCAACTGATTGACAGCAGTAGGTAGTTACAAGACAGGTAGGAACTGAGGTATGGTTTGTATCTTGGAACTGAGTTTTCTTCTGTAAGAAAGAAACACCTAAGATGAAAACTATGATGCCTCCAACCTCGCCTCAGTCCAAGGCAAGGTACATTTACTCTTCTGTATAGAGACAGAAATACCTACAACAGAGTTGGTCAGAGGTAGTCTATATGGACAGAGATTGTTCAAAATGAACAAAATCCTGGCTGTAGCTCAGTTCCAAGCCCATAGTTGAAAAGATCAACAAGCCTATTTCCTCATCTGCAGGTGAGGCAAACTCCTCTACCTTCTTTATACCTATGTCATGTCATTGGGTAAAATCAGTCAGATAAAGGCAGTGGTCTTCCTAACCCACCTCTTGTTCAAATAATGCATGGATTCTTCTCATAATAAGTCCATTGACAAAATTTACAAAAGCAATGGAAATTCATTCTGAGAGCAAAATTCAAAATGTAGTCATCTAAGGATACCATTAGCACAACTTAATTAGGGTCAAATATGACCCATGATGTGACAAGGAGGGTCCAGGATATTTGGCAGCAGGGGTGGGAGGTGGTCTTGCTGTGGTGGGAGAGGGGAATCTAAGTCATATATTGTTCCCACTCTGTGACAGGCCACTGCATATCCCCGTCTGAAACCATTCCTCCTTTCCATCAATCTTGAGGGGTTCACTGAGCATCACACCCGCTGGGACTGAATGACTCCAGAAAAACTTTATGACCCGAGGCTTGTGAATTTTGAGATTTAGAACCATTGTGGTGTTTCTCTTGGAATATTAATGAATCTCCCCTGGGTCAGTGTAGGCACAAATGCCTGCCCTTGATACTTATTCTCTGTGTCTTTTTGCCTCCATCAGTCCTCCGCTCCCCTGCCTGCCTCTGGCCAGCCGCTACCCCAAGTCTTCAGGGTCATGGGATACAGACAATGTGGTTTTAAAGGCAGCCCACAGAAGAGGAGTTGAAGGATGTCTAAAGTACTTTCCTCCCTGGGCCTGGAATGGCAGGGTAGGGATGTGGAGAAGCAGAAAGGAGGTGTTAGCAACTCTGGTGAAGGTTATTACTAGTGACCAGGCAGTCTGCCAGCGTATAAGTTTTCTCTCTCCTTTATCTGTGTCCCTAATTCCTTTAAGAACCCTTGTTAACAGTTTCTTATGTATCCTTCCAGAAAAATCATATACATAGTCCGACATATCTAATATATACATTTTTGTGAGTGTGTGATGTTGTATGTTAGGATTCTATCACAATACTGTTCAGGATCTTGCTTTTTTTCCCCACTTAAGTATAATTTGTATGTCTTTGCATATTAGCATATTCAAACTTATCTATTATTTGAAAAAGCTACATACTTTTCCATTATATGGATCTACCATGTTTAATTAGGACCCTATAGATTATAATTTATATTATTTTCAATTTGTGATAGCAACTAATATCCTTGAATATACAGACATATTTATGAATGAATTTAGATCAGTTAATAGCAGTGGGACACGAGTATAAGTCAAAGATTAATGCACTTAAAAATCTGATAGTCATTATAAAATTTCTCTAAAATTGTTAATTTAACTTCCTACTACTGCTCATGAAGATGCCACTTTGTCAATCAACTCAATAACTCTAGGTATTAACAGTCTTCAGGAGGCAACTGATTGTTTTGATTTGCATTCTTAAACTTTTGATAGAGCTGAGCATCTTTCCATATTTACAACCCCAAATTATTTTACAGTGAAGTACCTAGTCATATAGTTTGCTTGTTTTTCTTCTTCTGGATGTGATTAAGACTTTATAAATTACGGAAACTGGCTCTTTGTTACAGCATTGTGTTTTTCTTAGCTTGTCATCTGCCTTTGAAAAGAAACTTTAAGGAAAATCTTAAAGTAATTTTCTGTGCTTGCATGAGTCCTAGGTTTTATGTCATACAAACCCCTTTCCCCATTAAAAAATTGTTATTATTTCAAAAGTCAAATCCTGTTTTAACTTTCATTCATTTTTTCTTTCTTTTGCACTGAACTTTATCTATTGATATTTCATTTGGGATTTATTTTGATGTAAAGAATTTAGCTGTCATTAATTTTTATCAATTTTCCCCCCAAAGCATGTCCATAGTACTTACTTCTACCACTTATTGAATTATTTTTCATTTTATAATTTCTAAAGCCACTTTTATCATTCTTTTAATTTCCATGTGTATCTAAATCTATTTCTAGACTATTCCATTGTTCTGTCATTCTCTAGTAAGAAAATTGTCTTCATATGCTAGTAAAGTAATGCTTAAAATTCTCCAAGCCAGACTTCAGTAATACGTGAACTGTGAACTTCCTGATGTTTGAGCTGGTTTTACAAAAGGCAGAGGAACCAGAGATCAAATTGCCAACATCCGCTGGATCATGGAAAAAGCAAGAGTTCCAGAAAAACATCTATTTCTGCTTTATTGACTATGCCAAAGCCTTTGACTCTGTGGATCACAATAAACTGTGGAAAATTCTGAAAGAGATGGGAATACCAGACCACCTGACCTGCCTCTGGAGAAACTGTATGCAGGTCAGGAAGCAACAGAACTGGATATGGAACAACAGACTGGTTCCAAATAGGAAAAGGAGTACGTCAAGGCTGTATATTGTCACTCTGCTTATTTAACTTATATGCAGAGTACATCATGAGAAACACTGGGCTGGATGAAGCACAAGCTGGAATTAAGACTGCCGGGAGAAATATCAATCACCTCAGAAATGCAGATTACACCGCCCTTATGGCAGAAAGTGAAGAAGAACTAAAGAGCCTTTTGATGAAAATGAAAGAGGAGAGTGAAAAAGTTGGCTTAAAACTCAACATTCAGAAAACTAAGATCATGGCATCTGGTCCCATCACTTCATGGGAAAGAGATGGGGAAAGAGTGGAAACAATGGCTGACTTTATTTTGGGGGGCTCCAAAATCACTGCAGATGGTGATTGCAGCTATGAAATTAAAAGACGCTTACTCCTTGGAAGGAAAGTTATGACCAACCTAGACAGCATAGTAAAAAGCAGAGACATTACTTTGCCAACAAAGGTCCATCTAGTCAAGGCTATGGTTTTTCCAATGGTCATGTATGGATGTGAGAGTTGGACTATAAAGAAAGCTGAGCACCAAAGAATTGATGCTTTTGAACTGTGGTGTTGGAGAAGACTCTTGAGAGTCCCTTGGACTGCAAGGAGATCCAACCAGTCCATCCTAAAGATCAGTCCTGGGTGTTCACTGGAAGGACTGATGTTGAAGCTGAAACTCCAATACTTTGGCCACCTGATGTGAAGAGCTGACTCATTTGAAAAGACCCTGATCCTGGGAAAGATTGAAGGTGGGAGGAGAAGGGGACGACAGAGGATGAGGTGGCTGGATGGCATCACTGACTTGATGGACATGGGTTTGGGTGGACTCTGGGAGTTGGTGATGGACAGGGAGGCCTGGCGAGCTGCCGTTCATGGGTCACAAAGAGTCAGACACGACTGAGCGACTGAACTGAACTGACTGAACTAGTCTTTTATAATGTTAGTAGTTCTTTCTCATTATTCCTTTGAGATGTTTATTTTTTCCTAGAGTAATTTTAGCATCATTATATCTGTCTCTTTAACTTATACCAACCTCAGTGGTATAGGTGTCTCAATTTGGAGCTCATTTAAGGATTCATCTATTTCCAGGTAAAGGTTAATATTTTGTCTAATTTTTACTTCCTAGTCTAGGGTCCCATGTATGTTAATTTCTGATTTGCCAGTATCCAAGATGCAGGTTACAGAAGAGTGACAAAATAATATAAAAGCTTTAACATCTGTTGATTTTAAAGTCAAGAGCAAGAATAATTTAAGCGAGGATACTCAATATAAAAAGCATTTTTGGACATCAGTAATTTCAGCTATCATTAAGGTGAACAAATACCTAAGCCTTCAACATGTTCTACAAGGAAAAAACTTTACCTGCTGTCCTAGAATATATGAACAACAGGTTAAAGGGTTTATATTAATTCCTCCAGTTCTAAGGACTTTACTTGATATTCTATTAATTATCAGGCTGATGCAGCAGATGTGCAAAACCAGCAGAAATGCTTCCTGTTCCGCAAAACATGAAAATCTTTAAAAAGCCACACAGCTTTTTGCTGTATACACTACTTTATATTATGCACTCTTAAAGAATAAGTATACAATTCCTTGAATTGAGTAAGCAGGAGAATTTTTTCATTCATATGAGATCAGAGTGTGAACTTACCGTTAGCATGTCATCACACTTCATGTCTGGTGTATCGCCATCTTCACTTTTATTGTAGAATTTTCGGAAAAAATTGAATGCCACGACAGTATATAGGTATACAACAACAGCCAATAAGCCAACAGTTAATACAAGCTGGAAAGCAATGTGACAGTGAAAATACATTAGAAATACAAATCAGTGGATTAACTGACTAAAAGCTAATGGAATCCACACCTTATAATCATCCTTTACTTATACACTCAGTGGGGAAATCTATTTTCATGGTCTGTTTATTTTATCAAGTTGTCAGATTACTTTATGTAAAACTTGACTACTTGATTGACTAATAAATGCTTACTATCACTGGAATATGAATAATTGCTGATTTAATTTCCTATCCAAATTCAATTTGGATAATTATTAAAATTTATTTTAATAAAATTTAATTATTTAAAATGATTAATAATTAATAAGCAGCTTCATTTTTCTATTATCTAAATATTTGGTGGTAGATACTATACTAAATACTTTCTTTTCATAAGGTCTATTCCCTTTAAATAATTTACATTC
This sequence comes from Bos taurus, assembly GCF_002263795.3. Lineage (NCBI taxonomy): Eukaryota > Metazoa > Chordata > Mammalia > Artiodactyla > Bovidae > Bos > Bos taurus. The sequence continues at coordinate 10,482,337 of NC_037355.1, read as the reverse complement.
CTAATAAAAACTATCTCATTTTTGTTATGATAGTAAGAGGGGTTGTAAATCATGTTTTCCTTCAATAACATCCTAAATTAAAATAGGAATTTCTTTAAAAAAAAATTAAAAAAAATAAAATAAAATAGGAATTTCTTCTAACACCTGGAAGTGCATAACTGTTAATAGTATGTAATATAAATATTAAAAAAAATAAAACTAAGAAGTCTGGGTTTGTTACTCTAAAGCAGTGATCAAAGGGAAAGACTCCTTTAATTATATATTTACCTTTTTGGCTGTGCCACATAGCATATAGAATCTTAGTTTCCCCACCAGGGATTGAACCCACGCCCCCTGCACTGGAAGATCAGAGTCTTAACCACTGGACTGCCAAGTAAGTACTGGGAAAAACACTTTAAAATAGTGTTAGTTATTTGGTATTAAAGGCTAATTTTCTCGTTGTATAAATAAAATTCACAGTTTGAAAGGTCTTCTTAAAGCTGTATGTAATTTTTAATTCCAAACTATACACTATATATATATGCATGTATATATAAACACATTTTATAGAATATGTATATATATGAATATACACATAATTTGTATATGAATATTTTGGGGGCTACCCTGGGGGCTCAGATGGTAAAGAAACTGCCTGTATTGTGGGAGACCCAGATTCAATCCCTGGTTTGGGAAGATCCCCTGGAAAAGGGAAAGGCTACTCACTCCAGTATTCTTGCATAGAGAATTCCATAGAGAGAGGAGCCTGGGGGGTTGCAAAGAGTCGGACACGACTGAGCAACTAACACTTTCACTTTCATGTATATTTTTTAAATGTGCTTTCCACCAAGCTGGTAAAAATACTTTTCTGGTTCCATCACAGAAATTCTAAACACACTAAAATACATTATTTTTTATGTCAACTTCCTCTGATTACAACATACCCCTTATGTTGTGGTGGCATATATTAAGTCTTTGAAAAATCACTTTATAATTATCTGGAAAAAAACATGTCTTAATAGAGGGCTTAATTCACTCCTACCAATTAAGTACAAAGCCACTGTAAATTTTACATGTTTACTATAAGACCAAGCTCTCTCTATCTCTGCAAATGGAAATCTGATACCTCAAAAAGAGAGGGAATAGAATTTAGAAACAAGCAAAAGTTTAGCAATTGAGAATAGTGCTAGATTTTTTTGTGTGAAAACACTCCACAAATTCAGCATCTCCAATTCTTTGAATATGCTTGGAGCTCAAAAGTAATCTGCTAACTTTTCGAATAAGCTTAGTATAGTTTTTGTCACTGGATTTATGCCATGCCATACATACCATACTCATATTCAGAAACTAGAGTGACATATATAAGAACAGTATGCTGAAATTTAGAAAACTGAAGGTCATGATAATGTGAATTTAACTGTGGACATAGTTCAAGGTTTTAGGAAGGGCACCAATTTTAAAATATGCTGGATTATAAAATTCTGGAAAAAGAAGGACTCTTTTATTCCAAGTAAATAACATAGAATGTGTTACCTCTCAGTGGACACTTGATAAATACAGAATGAATTGATAAGTTTATTAATAATGAAAGTTTTAACAAGACAAGTGTGTTGCATTAGAACATAAGCTGATTATCTGAAATTAAGCCAACTTTCCTCTAAGTAAGCATGACCTTGTCAAGTGTGAAACATTATTATTCATTTTGCCCAATATAAAAGTGGAGAAAAGAGCCCAAGAAGATCTGGTTTAAAATACTGTATTAAATTACAGATGCAGCATCTGTTTTATTACTAATGCAACTAGTGTGTGAGGATATTGCAGCATACTTTGGTTTCCTCACAGTATCAAATACAGCAGATATCATATTAGGAACAAAACAGTAACTGTTTTCCTGAGAATTTACTGTGCCAGGGCCTGTGCTAAGACCTCCACGTTTATGTTTTTATTTTAAATTCTCACAAAACCCTGGTAAGGTAGGTACTTTTGCTGTTTTCATTCAAAATGAGGGAGTTGAGATTTAGGAATGGTAAATAATTTATCCAGGGTCACAAAGCTAAATCAATCAAACCAAGACTTGAACGTAGGTCTAAGGGACTCTCAAACTACAAATCCTTATGGTTTCCAGGAGAAAAAGTACAGCTCCTCTATCCACAAAAGCTTTAAAACTGTACACTGTTATTTGAGGTTTGGTTTTACTTCTGTTGGAATATTTGTTAGTTTTTCAGTTTTTGCAGGGGAAAGAAAAGATAAATTTTTACCTGTTTGCCATTGTGAGTTACTGATGACAAGATGGTTCTTAACGTCTTGAATCCCATAGCAATGTCCAGAAGATGAGCAGCAAAAAAAAAGTTGTTGTAGTGTCCAAGAATGGACATGGTCATATACCAGGCAAGGTAGAGGAAGGACTATTAAGATGAAATGAGAGAAAAGAATGTCAGAAAATGGAATATATATTATTGCAAAAGCTACTCTAATCTCATTCTAACTGCTCCATTGACTTTATCTTTTAATTATATATTCATATAATTCCAATTAGTTATATGAGTTCGTGCATTTTAATTTAGCTCATTCTGCAGAGTTCAATGCCATCCATTCTCTCCTTTACACCAGAGTGGTTGTTTTTATTTATTCTCCCACAGAGAAAAATGAATTGACTTACTATTCAACAGCAGCTTATATCAGCCTCAGCGCTACTGATAGTTTAGGCCGGTTAATTCTTTGACACGGGTGCCATCGTGTGCATTATAGGATGGTTTGTAAGCAGCATTCCTGGTCTCTACTCACCAGCTGCCACTAGCATTCTCTTTTCCCAGTCATGACAACCCAAAATATCTTTATATGTTGCCACGTGTGGCTGAGTTGAGGTGACCTTTTTATTCAGGGAAGCTGCTTCCACTGTTAGATGAGAAGTTAGCTGAAAGACACCTTACTAGCAGCTGACAAAAGATATTTCAAGACAAGTCTAAGCTCTTTGGAGGGTTCTTTAAGATACCCAGGATTCTGGGCCATGACTGGATGAGGCAGGGGTGGAGACAGAGGTTAAGAGTATGCGGGAGAGGGGTGTCACAGGTCTTTAGGAGAATGGAAGTAAGGATCACTATAAAAGTCAGTGCTAAAATTGGAGTGAGATTTTTTGAGACTACATGAGATGTCCAAGGAAGAAAGCACAGAAGAGAGAACAGCAGAAGGCCTTAGGGGATGTTCTTACGTTCCTTTCTGAGTGGATGTGAGAAGATGGCAAAAAAATTAAGAAGCAAGAATGAGGGGATGAGCTGAGAGCTACAGAAACAATTGTAGTCGATGTATTCAGCCATGTTTCACGATTCTCTCTCGCAACTCCCCGGCAGCAAATAGTAGCATTAAAAACAATTGACTGTAACAGTTATTTAAACTGAAAATTCTAAGATTCAAAAATGTCAAGCTATTGAACCAATGAGATACTATAATGTGATTCTCTGCCTTGACAGCTGGTGGCTTTTAGTCATGGGTGATTTTTTTTCATAATATTTGTACATATATGTGGGTCCTATGGTTTAACTCATAGGCTGTTTGATAAAAGGAAGATCCATCAAGAAAAAGAACACAATAATGTACTTAACTTGGCAGAAGCAAATGGATTGCAATCAATGTTAAGAAAAACTTTAAAAAACGTATTTAGAAGTTTCTAACATCTGTAAAAATTTTGAAGAATGCCATTGTTCAACTAAAACCTGAATGAAAATACACGTGAATTTTCATGTTTCATTTTCTTGTGTAAATATATTTTCATTTTAATCTTTCAGCTATTGAAAGAAATGGAATGGGAGATGGGCTGATGAATCATGTATTTCTATGGGTTTTTCTCAGATATGGTCAGTATTAAATGAACCGATATTTGAATAACTTTCTTAAGTAGCCGTCGAAAATTTCCACCTGCTGAAGCCCAGTAAACTCATCTAATCAGAGTGCGTTTTACTTTGTGGTATTGAAGGTAGCTTACGTTGTCAGTGAAAACGACTCCTAGTTTCCACATCTGATACTTCACATCAATAGAGTTCAGTCTGGAAAAACAAAAGAATTTGTAGATATGTACATGAAGCAAAGGCTCACAGGCTTGCAAGAGCCTGCTGGCATTCACTCCCCATGGGATGGGGTAGGGCTGGCAACCATCTCAGAAGATGAGTTCTAGTTCAGGTGCCCGGGGAAGAGCTTGAGAGCTCCGTTGGACAGTGTATTCCAGAGTTTTGTGATTTTTTTTAGAGGAATCTTAGAAAACAAAACAAAGCTTCAGTATATCTTCTATTATTTAAAAATAGCTTTTTTTGACCTTTTCTTTTCTCTACATTAAATATAAGATAAACACTTTAACACTTATTCCTAAAAATTGTACAAATTAACCAACATAGGTATATCAAGACTTTCCTCCCTAACTTTCGCTATACATTTGTAACTGCATACCAACAGAATTATTTTTAGTTCAACTAATAAAAAACCTGCATAAATAGCCACATTTACTTTATAACTGTAATGATTTTGCCAGTGAAAGGGCTTATTGGTTCTATTTTTGTTTCCTTTTGATTTCAAAAATGCCCCTTCTCATATCCTTCTCTATCCAAAAAGGAATTTAACCCTTCCCCTTGCTTCCCACAGCACTTTGTAGTCATCTCCCTTTATAATCATATCCCACAGTTTTGTAGCTGTAGGTGTGTATGTATGTACATGTATTTACACCTCTCTCACTAGTCTCTAAAATACCCATCACCAAGCACATTATATGATACAGTCAGTGTATCATATAATATTGAATAATGTTGAATGAATGAATTGCAACATAAATATTTTTGATCTTTGCAGAATAAAATAGACATGTATTAAAATATACTTTTTTAGCTTTCTTTTTTCAGAACTTGCACTGGTTTATAGGGCTAGAAATTATAATTTTATTAGCCTTCCCAACATTCTAGGAATTGATATAATAATACGATGTAATTTTTAGTGCTATTTTCAAAAGGGCTCCTCTAGAGATACTGTTTTAGTCTTTAATTACTTTTTTAATCATTTCTTTAATTAGGCCAATCTTAAGTTATAAGTGCAGTGATACATAGTTTATCATCTAAAGTTGATTTCATAGGAGGTTTTTCCCCTTGGAGTTAAGGTTTAATTTACTTTAGCCTAGACTCTCTGACTTTTAAGGAAATAAAACTGTCTTTGAGTTGTAGTTTTGTGATTTTAAATAATCATTTTTAAAGTTTCATGAATATTTACAATAGGTTTCAATATAACAATACTTTTTCTTAAAAAGATAAACAAACTGGAAAGTTTGCACGAGAGCATAATTATATTCCATGAAAGCAATCCTAAATAAAATAAGGGTTTTATCAGGATGTCTGAATTTCCCATGGTAGTTTCGTGATTTAAAAATTTATTCTTATGATTAGTTCTTTTCTATCCCTATCACTCGTTAGGGTAGCAAGTCGCTACCGACTGCATGAAAAGCATTTTGTAGTACACAGTACTCTCTTCTCACCAATGGTGGCAGTCATGCTCTTTGGGCAGAGCTGACTCCACCCTCAGGGATGCAGCACAGCTGATCTGGACCAGTCACGGCCTCCCCAGCCACAGGACTTGGTTCAGAGGTAAGCTAGAAGCCAGAGAGCTCGGAGATATAAGCTCCACTCTCACTCCATGAAGACACATGGTGAAGAAGTATGCAGGCTTTCTGGCTGTTGGAGGCCATTCTACCCCAGGAGGTAAGTTAGCCACCTATTTAAATGGGCACATCTGTCGCTGCTGTTGTTTAGTCGCTAAGTCATTTCCAACTCTTTTGCTACCTCATGGACTAGCCCGCCAGGCTCCTCTGTCCATGGAATTTCCCAGGCAAGAATTCTGGAGCAGGTTGCCACTTCCTTCTTCAGGGGATCTTCCTGACCCAGGGATTGGACCCATGTCTCCTGCATTAGCAGGTGGATTCTCTACCACTGAGCCACCAGAGAAGCCCAAATGTGCACATACCAAGCCCTATAAATTTGATTGATAAATACATGCACACATAGATACGTGAATCATCCTTGTATGCAAATGTTCACATTAAGATAATATTCATATAGAAACCAGATAATCTTTTAAAACTCCATCTTTTTAAACACTTTAATAAAGGAACACTACATGTAAATTTTTTCCTAGTAATGTGTGTTATTCACCAGCAAACTGTAATTATATTATCCCTATTTAATGGTATTAATAAAGTCCACATTAATTTATTGGTACTTTTCTAGCAGTCAACCTGCAAATATTTACTATGTAAAACAGTGGAAAATTCCACTAATTTACAACTGTTCATAGTAAAACAGTAGTCTAAACTTTTCTGTTTTTTCAGACTTATTTTCCAGAGTCACAAATACGACCATGTAAAACGCATAATTCAGTGAGAGTGAAAGTTGCTCAGTCATGTCCGACTCTTTGCAACCCCAAGGACTGTACAGTCCATGGAATTCTCTAGGCCAGAATACTGGAGTGGGTAGCCTTTCCCTTCTCCAGGGGATCTTCCCAACCCAGGGGTCGAACCCAGGTCTCCCGCATTGCAGGCAGATTCTTTACCAGCTGAGCCACTAGGGAAGCCCATGTAAAATGCATAATTCAGTAAAACTATTTAATTCTACCTTGCTTAGCAGGGATCTGAAAATGTTAGTGGGAAACGCAGCATACTTTTCACCACTATCCTTGTTTCACATGATATTCTAACATAAAGGTCTTAATGCCTAAGGGTTATCAACTGTGTTTCTTCTTATATATAGTGATTTGGTCTTTAGGAAACATATTTGTTTTCTTAAAGTACCAGATAATACTTTAAACTTAAGTTCATCATTTCTGTTACATATTTGCTTATTGAACTACTTTTCAACTGGGTTCACGTTATTTTTAAAGACTCAACTAGCTCTAACCAAGGCTTCAGAGAGAAAAAAAAAATGACCAAAAGGATAGGTCAGCCAAAGTGTCTTTTTTAATGCTAACTAAAATATTTATCTAAGACAATCTAACACTGCTCTACAGAACCTTAAATATTTATGTTTTCAAAGAAATCATCACATACCTAGTTGACTGACACCTTAAATACACCTAAATAAGGGACGGTAACCACTGTTTTTTCTAAAATTGTTGTGACTACAATAAGAAATTACTTTTTAAAAGCATGTGGGCTTTACATTTCTTTTCAGATTATAGTTGATTAAATTCATAAAATAGAAATATATGTATATATACACATACTCACACTACACGTGTGTGTGAAAGTCAGTCTCTGGTGAAGTCAGCCAGTTTACATTCTCCTAGTTATATCATAACATTCCATGCAAATACTATATAAGGGTGCCTCATTTTAATGTAAACTTTCTAAGTAATAGTATGATGACATGGTACCAAGTCTTTGCTATTTAAATAAAATATAACAATTATAATAAAAGGATATGAACTTTGAACATTTCTAATAAAAGGCCTATATTACTCCTTTTTCCAAAATAAGAAAATTAACTTCTTTTCAAATAGGAAGCTTTAAGAAAACATAGTCAAATATTATGTTTTTGTACCTCTGACTTCGACTTAAGTGGCATTTAGGGGTAAAGAGGCAAATCAAATTAAGAACATAAATCTTTTTGTCTTGCTTTATATAAATAACAAAAAAAGACATGTTCAGAAGTTATAGATTATATCTAATGATCCCAGAGCTCAGAAGTACAAAAGCAGATTTTGTATATATACTGTTTCGCTCATCTCTCTGTTCTTCTGACACTGAAGGAAAGGAAATCAATGCACTAGCAAATTCAGAAGTGTATTCATTTTTCCTCCTTTCTACCTACATCTTGAATAGAGCAGAATTAACACTCACACAGCTGACAGGGAGCTGTCTTTCTTTGGCTTCTTCTTTTCCCGGGCATCACTGAAGTCCAAGGCAGCTTTGTCCATGCCGAGTAACTCGCTGATTCTGTCTCGGCCATAGAACTCTCCATATTTATCCATAACCTGGGGCAATAATAAAAGCATTTTACAGACCTCCACCATCAAGTAGTCTCATCTATGTACGTACATACAAACATCAGAGTATTTTAATACATAATACATGTCTTACTTTCAAGTTCACTTAAAAATCTAACTTACAGCTCATGTTCTCTGATCATATTGTTAAGGTCTAAGTGAATTTAACAGCATTTATTTATTTATTTTAATTTTATTTTTAAACTTTACATAATTGTATTAGTTTTGCCAAATATCAAAATGAATGCATCAGAAAGATGATAACAATAACCCTGTGTACGAGACAGCAAAAGAGACACTGATGTATGTATGGGGCATTTATTTGTTTAGGGCATGCTGCACAGCATGTGGGATCTTAGTTCCTCGACTAGGGACTGAACTTGTGCCCTTGCATTGGAAATGTGGGGGTCTAAGCACTGGACTGCCAGGCAAGTCTACTTAAAACATTTTAAATAATACCTAGCTGAAGAACATGATTTCTAAGGCAAGAGGAAGGTATGCAAATAGAAGAGGATGGGCTGAAGGAAATGGGTAAAGGAGTGGTGGGAGGTAATGGAATAAGGTAACTTCTACCAAATTCATACTTTATGTCGGGAATTATGCTAAGAATTTTGACTTGTTTTCCATCATGGGGCTCTTTCAATGTGGAAGTTTCCTCTTATTAGCATCCTGCTCTGCAGACAAAGAAATTGTATCTTAGAGAATGTAACATGCCCAGGGTTGGTCGGCTTGGCAAAAGAGTGGATGAGGAAGCATCCAGGCAAGGCTGACTCAGCAAAGGTCTCCCGCATAGAGCACAGCACGCCACTGGGATGGTCACGACATGCTGGTATTCCCTCTGTGGTCTCCATCTGAACCTGAAACCTTGTCACATCCTCAGGTCTTCAGTTAATTCTAGTATAGATGCTTTATCCATCACTAGAATCACTTCTTAGCAACCCACCTTGATTTCCTTGCCCCTCTGTCCTGTCACATTTGCCTGGCTTTGCACAAGTACTGGGTTTTTAATCAATGCTTGGACGTGGGCTCACAGATCACCTGTGAGCTCAGTACCTCTGTCTCTTATATAGCAACTCTTGGCCTAGGGTTTATGTACCAGGAGGATCCTGCACATCAGTGAAAATGAGGCAACAGCAAAATAATGAAAGAAATCCAGAAGGAGAGAGAACTGGCAGCAAAAGAGGGAAAGAAAGCAAGGAAAAGGGATCTAGGAGAAGCAAAGGCACTGGGAACCAGAGGGAAAGGAGGGGGGATGTTAAAAGATTAGAGTAGGTAATGGAAAAATACATAAACAGAAAGAAAGGATTAGCAGAAATTAAAATAAGCATTTTTGGAATGTGTACAAACAGGTAAAGTGAAATAAACATTAAAGAGCAATAGTAGTTTAAAGTCCTATGAATGTATACTATTTAGGTTCATTAAAACAATTTGTTTTGCATTATTCTCACAGTACTGAAAAGGGGCTGGGCTGATCTGAGTGGGAGTTCTTTAGGGGTTATATTCTCACCCAGGAGGACAAACTGGACCCAAGAGCAGGAACGCCATGAAGAGTCTTAGCCACAATTACAATTTGTCTACTTATTTGACTCTAGATATATCATTTCCTTTGGAGATAACTTTTGCTTCTTTATATTATTAAATAATTAATATGAATAAAATATTCAAATCAAATATGAATAAAATATTCAAATCTTTTTTTTTAATTTAACCTGTGGTGGGTTCATGTTGATGTATGGCAAATCATCTATTTTAAGTTACTTAAAAATGATTCTTTCAAAGCTCTGGCCTAATTTGGATGACTCATCTGCATTAGTGCAATGCTACTACTTTGCGGTCACAAGGAGACAAAAAACTTGCACCAAAATGAAAATCAGCAAACATTCTGCTCCTTCCAACTAGAAAGTCTTGAGGGGTTTTTGTGTTGTTCTGTTTTCTTTAATGTGCTTCATTTTAAATGATGTACTTGATTTAAATTCTTGGCAAACTCTCTTTCTCCCCTCAGACTGGTAACAAAAAATTTGCAGCTGCTAATCACCAACCACCCTCTGAGTCCCACTAAACTGGTGGAATCAAAGGGGGAAAAGATCACTCCATTCAGCGGATTATTTGTGGCCCTTCTACCTCAGACCATATATATACCCTGGAGCTACAGCTCATTATGGTACATGGCATGAATTGATTCAGCTTGGCAACTGGAGGGTTCAAGGAATAAGAAGGAGCTGCAAAATAATGTTTACTGTATTTTACAATGTACAAGTACTGTGTATGCCTTGTTATATTTTCTTTAAAAAGTGATCTACATTAAATAATGTGTGGTAGGAAGAGCATAGATAATCCTTGACTCTCAAAATCAGAGCTGACGGTCTTAACTATCTGTCTTCTTCCCACCATCCTATGATGCAGTGTGCATCAGAAGAAAAAAACTATCAAAAAAAAAAGGTCTTTGAAGTTTATATAAAGTAATATAAAATGTAGTTGTCTGTTGTTATACAACTTTACTTCTTTATTGTAAGGCAGGATTCTAGCCCTGGTAACTTAGCTGTCTTATCAGAAAAGAACCTTCAGTCAGGTACCCAATCTCAGAGAAAATTCTTACCAGTTCTTTTTAATGTACAGGCTGAGCACTGTTTAATCACCTGAGTCAGAGGATGGGTGGATGAGCAATGCTTATTTAATTTTTAGCTGCAGAGTATGGATTTCTTATGAAATTTTTGAAACTCATATTCAATCCTATTTCCATTTTGAAATGACATTGACAGATAAAGCATACCTCAATATCTCATTCTACATATGAGCCACAGCAAATTCAAATCTGAATTACACTTTAGGAAAAAATAGAAAATGTAAAGTGCTCTAAGTAGTATTACCTTTCTTTTAACAAATTTGTCCCAGTAGTTGTTGGGAAATGACCTAAAAGATATAAAAGCACAGAAGTAAAATATAGTATCATTTAAAAAAATGATAAATAACAATATATTGTTTGGAATAAACAAAATCCTAAAAATAATATGTAAACATGTTCTTTCATTCACAGAAATTACAATGCATTTTTCCCATCTTATTCTATAAATTTTCTATAAGAATATTAAATATTATTTAAAATGTTAATATATCCATGTAAATCACAAAACATATGGACTAATATTGTTATGGATAAAAATATGAACATGTTTATTAATAAGGAGTTATATTTTTATTTATGTACAATATGTCAATATATACATTTCTTTGTCAATTGTCTTTAAAAATTAAAGTATCTAAAAATCTGTCCTTGTTTCTCCTATGAAGTTTTAAAAAAAAACTCATTCCCACCTTGAGAAAACTCAAGGAAACTGAGCATATTATCATCACATGATCCTGGCATCTTAAGAATTCACCTAAGGGGACAGACTTGATTGGATTTAGTATTAATAAATAGAGTTGCTGAACAAAATATTGGGCTTCCCTGGTAGCTCAGAGGTTAAAGCGTCTGCCTGCAATGTGGGAGACCCGGGTTCGATCCCTGGGTTGGGAAGATCCCCTGGAGAAGGAAATGGCAACCCACTCCAGAATTCTTGCCTGGAGAATCCCATGGACTGAGGAGCCTGGTGAGCCACAGTCCACGGAGTTGCAAGGAGTCAGACACGACTGAGTGACTTCACTTTCAAACAAAATCTTCACTTTCAAACAAAATATTGAGCATTTAGAGTAAATGTTTATATGGCTATGTGCTATGGCGGGTCGCTCAGTCGTGTCCGACTCCTTGCAACCCCATTGACTGTAGCCCACCAGGCTCCTCAGTCCATGGGATTCTCCAGGCAAGAAGAATACTGGAATACTGGGGTGGGTTGCCATTTCCTTCTCCAGAGGATCTTCCCAACCAAGGGATAGAACCCGGGTCTCCTCCATTGCAGACAGATTCTTTACCATCTGAGCTACAGGGTTGCCCTTCAGATGTTAATAACACACATATAAATCATCCCCATTTGAACTTACTAGAAATCATAACTTTTTAAGAATAAAAAAACTAATTACAATTAAAAAGAATTTATTTCATTAAAGTAGTACAAACGACTAGAAAATATTGTATCATTAATACCTCTAATAATGTAAATTAGACTTCAATGATGGATTTATATCTGAAGCAACAGCTAGTCATTTGGATTTTGATCTTGTAAGGCTAAATAATTAGTACACAGAAAAAGCATTTATTTTTCTGTCATATTTTACATGTCATAATGCTTAGCTAGGTATATGCCAGACTGCTGGATGATACCAATTAAAAATTTCCAACTTAGATTAAACATGTGAAATTCAATATTTTTGCCTTTAATGCTACAACCCTTTCCTTAATGAATACTTTTGGCTTCCTCTATGCTTTTCTGTGAGATAACCGTGCACTGCAGGTTGTATACACACTTCCCTGAACACTGAGTAATGGACGTTAAGTTCCATTACTGCCGTGGAAATGGACCTAAAGCCATTTTTGATGGAGGAAATCAGAACACAGAGGGCAAAAATTGATGGCATCCATTAAGAGGATGATGGAGCTCAGTCATTTGATTTTCTTGGCTGAATATATAACTATTACTCACTTCTGCTAAACTTTTGACAAATCTGCAGGAACTCTGGCCAAGTATTTTACATCCTGAAATTTTCTGAGCACAGAAATGTCTCATCTAATTCTTTACTCACTGTGTGTTGATTACGAGTCTATCCCACTGGCCTTTAATATCATCTTCTGAAGGCTGTTCTGTAATATAAAGCCCATCAAATTCCAATTTTCGAGCTACTTCCTTCTCTCGCTTAAAAATAACCAGTGGGACCTACATTTGAAAAATAAACATGTTAAAATTAGTTTACATTAACCAGCATCTCTTGTGGTCACTATCTATACAAAACAGCTTCTGGAAAGAAATATCTCCCATGTTACTTCCAGGAAAGTAAACAATGAGTGAATATGAACCAGCCATGTTTAGGCAGAAAGAGGCATCTAGAGGTTTTAGAAAAACAGAAGATAGTGCAGGTATATGTATGCATATGCTTTTAAACACAGAGAGGTTCACAGATAATTTGCATTAATGAAATAAATTTTAAATATTGAGAAAAAGATTATATAAAATTTCTTTTCTTTTGCATATAATATATATAGAGATGCAATAAAAGAAAGCACTGTTATAATGTTCCAAAATGCATACTTTTAAAAAATTTTAGAACTTTGAAAAATCTTTTTAATAACTGCCTGTTCAGCATGCCTATATATGCTATTTTGAAATAAATTTTAATTTCAACATCAGCAAAAATGTTTGTCAATTTGCCAAAATGTCTCCAGAATTTACTGACACTCTTTTCATATGCACAGAGTTTACACAAGACACAGATGCAAAAAAGATGCAAATATTGTGCAAGTACCTAAGAACACCCCCCCTTCCCTCTCATAAAACAAGGGAAGGAAAGGGAGGAACAGGTATTTCTGAAGAAAACTTTACATTCTAATCATTTACTCCAGACCCTAGTTTTTCAAAACTCTTGTATAAGCTTCCCAATCGGAAGCAGGGAACAGTGAAACAAAAGCCCTGCAGCATAACAGTGCCATGTTAGTAAAAGATAAAAGAGGTTTGCAAAGGTTTGAAGCTCTGAGCACTTGGAGAGACAGCCTTGAGTTCTATTCACCAAACTATACCACTCCCTTAAAGGGTCTAGGAATGAAGCTACACTGTTTTCTGGGTGATGTGTGACAAACTGTGAAGCATTTCTGCCAAGGATGGTGAGAAATATGTGCCTAGTAGCAGAATAACTGAAACGACTCGGAGGTCAAATATGATCTATTTCTAGAATTTTTACTACACTGAACATTGCTAGTTACATAGTGGGTTGGTCACTGCTGTGCTGTCAAGTTATAGGTGAAATTTTCCATATGTGAATAATTACTGTGGGGAAAAAAAAAAATTCAATGTGACAGCTACATCCCCTTCCCAGGGCAGCCTGTAGCCAGTAACTGGTCAACACAGAGCTCTAAAGGCCAGGCTCCAATGCCCCCAGCCCAGGACCACCCTGAAGGGGTGTCTCAGCTTCAGAACAGAGGCTGTGACATGCCCTGTTGGGTCTGTACTGTAGCCCCACTGCTCTGTCTTCCCCGTGCTGCTTCTTCCCTTTGCCCCTCAGGTGCTGATAGAACAGTCCCTAAGAAACTATGTGTCTGCAGTTTTCATCTCAGAATCTGCTGCCCCAGAACAGCATGCATGCACGCAGACACACACAAGTTCCTTGGTGGCTTACTATCTTACTTTCAAGCAGTAGTATCCAATGATGCAGAAGAAAGAGATGACCGTGTGCAGAATGGCTAATATCCGCAGTGTGGGCTCCATGTAGCCACTGCTCTCCTCCAGCACATAGTGCACTGCGATGATTCTAGGCGAGCTGCTGTCCAAGCTGCTAACTCTGGCATTTTCACTTGAACTGCGAGTGGGTAGTTCCTTTCCTTCAACCACAGAAGAAGTGGAGACCTGATTCAAACCATTTAGAGAACAGTCAGTTCATTTTTCTCTAAGAGATCAGGGTAAACAAGAAACAATGGAAACTCAGCCTTATCAGCAAATAGCTGGATGTGAAGCCACTGCATGATGAAAAGACTAAAAGCATAGGCTGAAAAGACAGCTTTTCAAAAACCCAGCACGGGGAACTATATTCAATATCTTATAATAACCTATAATGAAAAAGAATCTAAGAAAGAAAATATATGTGTACACACACACACATAAATGAATCACTTTGCCATAAACTGAAACTTAGACAACATTGTAAATCAACTAAAATTCAATAGAAAAAAAATGGCAAGTAATGATCATATTTTAAAAATTCCCTCTAGTCTAACCAGTTACCAGGGTTAAAATGCATGCAGGGGAAAATTATATGGCTAAGCTGTCTTGTCAATGATCAAAAGAATTTAATGGAATACAGTTATGCCATACCAAGATACATGTGACACATTCATACATGTGACATATCCAGCCAAATCTGGCTATAAGTACTGTGGGCAAACCCTCTAAAATCCCATATTCTTCAGTGGGGACATTTCTCAGTGCTAAGGAGCTAATCTAGTCTTGCTGTCCTAGACAGTCAGCGATGTGCCTGAGATTCAGGTTTTCTCTTTCATCAAAATACATTTCAGAAAAGGTGTTCATGTGCTTACTAGTGGATCTGTCAAATCATTACATTCAATTCAGTCTATTTGTAGTTTCATATTGGTTATTAAAAGACTAAGGCATACGTACCTTATAAAAGAGCAAGATGAAATTGATCGCAAATGCGACAAATAAGGCTAACATTCTCATGTTGTAGAAGTTGCGAGCAAAATAGTTCTGAAGGTGAAAAAAATTATTAAAAGGTCATTGAATCAAGAGACTTGAAATTTGCAAGCAATTGAAATAAAGCATTCCTTCATGCATTTACCAAAAACTGTTTCTTGACGGCCTACCATTTATTAAGTCCCATATTTGGTGCTGTCAACATAATAGTGAATAAGAAAACTTAAACCATCATGGAGTAGACAGATAATAAAGAAGCACACTCACAGATGAAAAATAGCCTAACTTCAGGGAATGGTAAATGCTATGAAGAAAAATCCACCAGACTAAGGACTTAGGGAAGGGGGTACTATCTGGATGGGTGGTCAGGGAAGGTTCCTGGGAGGTGACATTTGAGCTGAGGCCTAGATGCCACAGGGCAATAATCAAGTGAACATCTGTGGGAAGGGAACATCATAGAAAGAGCTTGGAGAGCAAAGGTCCTGAATTCTGAGTGATGCTGGTGTGTTTGATGGATAGTGAGAAGGTACCACAGTGAGAAGAAGAGAGAATGGGAAGGAATGAGGTCAGAGAGGTTAGAAGGGGACATCGTTCTGTAGGCCTTTGATAAAAAGTCTGTGCTTTGGGCTGTGGATGATGGTCACTACACAGATGTTATGTGTGTAAACATTTATCCAGCTGAGCTGTACAATTGAAGTCTGTAGACTTAACTGTTGCTTGTAAGGTGTATCTCAATAAACACAAAAGAAATGTTAAAAAGAGAAAAAGTGTTGCTTCTTACAGTGCAGTGGTTCAGCGTCTGATTGCTGGGACCATACTCCCTGGGTATGAAGCCTGACCCCACCACTTCCTCACTGCAGGATGTGGACAAGAGACTTAATCACTCTTGTAAGCATCACTTTCCTTATTTGTAAAGTGGGGATAACAACAAAATCTGTCTCATAAGTTTGTTATGAGGATTAGATAAGTTACTACAGAGGAAGGTAATCATTAATTTTATTATTGTAACTGGAATTACTATTTTATTGTAAATGAGATGGCAAGCTCTTGAAGGAGCTGAAGAGGGCTTGATGTGATCAGATAATGATTTGGAAAGATGATTCCAGCTACTGTGTATAAAGTAGACTGGAGGCATAGAAGGCAGGGGACCAGTTAGAAAGTTACTGCAGGATGCAGAAAGAGGATGTTGGTGGTGGTGGTTTGAACCAGTGGCGGCTGTGGAAATGTTAAGAACCGGGAAAATTCTGGATATATTTGAAAGAGAGAGCTGAGAATTATTCTTGGATTTATCTGAGGTAGGAAAAAGGAAAGGACTCAAGAGATGGTAACTTCTGTATCCTGGGGTCTGAGCAAGTAAGTAAATGCTTGGTGTCATTTATTAAGCTATGGGGGAAAAGTAAAAAACACTGATTGGACCAGAAGTGGGTTTAAGTGAAAAGATTTGGGGACATACCAAGAATTTGTTTTAATATTAAGTGCAAGATGACTGCTGCTGTTGCTAAGTTGCTTCAGTTGTGTCTGACTCTGTGCGACCCCATAGATGGCAGCCCACCAGGCTCCCCTGTCCCTGGGATTCTCCAGGCAAGAACACTGGAGTGGGTTGCCATTTCCTTCTCCAATGCATGAAAATGAAAAGTGAAAGTGAAGTCATTCAGTCGTGTCCGACTCTTCGTGATCCCATGGACTGCAGCCTACCAGGCTCCTCCATCCATGGGATTTTCCAGGTAAGAGTACTGGAGTGGGGTGCCATTGCCTTCTCCACAAGATGACTAGAAAGTATCTATCTGGATATATCAGGGGCTTTAGCATTATAAGGCCAAATCAGAATGATACTTCATTAGTTATCCCTCTCCACAGACACACCCGACTTGGATGGTGTCATCTCCCAACATATGATCCTGACTGTTCTGCCACCATTTATAGGACCAAAGTTGGCCACCGCATCCAAACTGGGTCAGTCACACTGGTTCTCCTTAGAAGGTGGGACTGGGTTATACTGGCTGGGTTAGTGACTTTGGTTATCTGAGCTGGGAGGTCACGAAAACTGGCATCATGAGAGGCACTGTGGCACCTGACTGTGGCCATGATTAGGCTTGTGCATGCAAACAGGTGTGCAAAGAAAGTGATGGTGCAAAGAAAAACAGGAAAGAAGGCACCTCTGGGACAGAAGGATGGGGGAAAAAATCTACATTACTTGCTTTGTTCAACTGTGGTTACACAGACTCTTCAGGAACCCACTGGGGCTGCTACAGCTTATCACAGCGCCTGTACAACCTCACACCCTAGCCAGACCACACGGGGCAGCCATGGCCACTGTGACAACAAACGAAACCATGGATTATCCAGAGTTACCTCAAAAACATTTGCATTCTGTCTACTCTTTATTAAATAATACAGGAAACATACAATGTAGTTTAAGAAAGCATGCTGCTGCTGCTGCTGCTAAGTCACTTCAGTCGTGTCCGACTCTGTGTGACCCCATAGACGGAAGCCCACCAGGCTCCCCCATCCCTGGGATTCTCCAGGCAAGAATACTGGAGTGGGTTGCCATTGCCTTCTCCAATGCTGAAAAGCGAAAGTGAAGTCGCTCAGTCATGTCTGACTCTTCGCAACCCCATGGACTGCAGCCTACCAGGCTCCTCCGTCCATGGGATTTTCCAGGCAAGAGTACTGGAGTGGGGTGCCATTGCCTGTAAATTATTTAAAATATGTCATATATATAAACATTTATGTACAAGCAGTTAGAATATATCATGACTGAGAACAATCCATTTTCCTTATAGGTGAAGTTCTATACTATATGAGTTTTTGGTCTTTTTTTTTTCCTCAAAGGTTAAATGATTTTGCCTTTCAAATGGCTTTATTATGGAGTGTTGTTCTTAATTTCTAGGTCTGACATTTTTGGTCAGTACCTCATATAGGTTTATTTGAGACATTCATCTCCCAATCTTTTCCTATTTATATGATATAAATATATAATATTTATACACATATACATACATACTCATATAAAAGGTCTTTTAGACAAAATTTTTAACAATTCCATCCTGTATGAATAGGAATAGAGAACTACATCTTCTTTATTTTTTTTCCACATATAAGCAGATATTTTGTTAACTAAAGGAACATTTCTGAAAATGTTTAGGATACTACATAAAGAACTATCTTCTCCCTCTTCTTTCACTTTTTTACTTATTTCCATTTTAAGAATAATTTTGAATAGATCATCTTATCATTGGAGAGTTGGCTCACTGCATTAATATTTTTATAACTGGATTTTTAATAAAAGGGCAATTCAAGAAAGATTGACTAACCCCACTCTGAAACATCAAGATGAATTACTTATCCCCTAGAAGATCTGTTTTGCTATCATGTATTGCAGAGCCTTACATAGTGTCCTGCAAAGAGGGAGCCTTGGGGTATGTTAATTAACTTACCCTTAAAATGTCCTTTTGGGAAGATGCTGGCAGTCACTAAGTCACGTGGTCTCGGGTCATGTGAATGTGTGCAGAGATTATGGGTTTGACAATAGGGAGCCATGGACCAAGACACTGATTTTAACATATAAACACTAAGATGAGCAAACACAATATATGTTCAGGGCTGACTGGGTTCCCTGATTACCACCCGAGGGAAGGTCAGTGGGTATTTACTGCACCCGAATGATTATGGTCTTACAATGTATCAAAAACAATACTCATTCTAAAACATCTTACTAGAAGTTTCTGTTGATAGGCTATGATTTTCTTCCAGAATGCTGACTCAGGAACTTCTGGCTCTCCATATCTGTGTGTGTGGAGCTGCCTCAGTTTTTGTTTACCCTTGTCTTCTTTGGCTTTTTCTTCTTTTTCTCCATCTTCTCCTCTATGAATGCAAATGAGTGAAATATAAACCATCCAGACACCAAAGAACTGAACAAGTTTTATGCCAAAATACATAAACATACAAGTATTCAAATCATAGTATCAGTTTAAATAACTGATACCTCTTCTAATTTTAGAATTAGGGGTAGAATTTCTGGCTTATCATAGTCTCCTATATATTAATAACTCTGTGAAGTTCCGCTCTATAGGACATCTTACAGGCTTCAATTTTCTTTGTATCTCTACCCAGTGTATTGCTTTCCAAGTGTACAATGAAATAGTTAACCGAAAAAGGAATAATGGAGACTTTCTTTCAGTTGTGACTTTCAACATACCTTATTTTTCAATTCTGATTTTAATGTTCAGTCTCTAACACTGACTAGCTATTAGGATTTAAAATCAGAGGCATATACATTTGGTTGTTGACAGATATAGACAATGTCAATATGTTAATTCTGCAGACAATAATGGAATTGGGAGCACTGAAATTTGATACCTAAACCTCTCCAGGTACAAAATACCAAGCCTTCATGGAGATGTATTTATGTACATATGTAATCATATATATGTAAGCCACATAACATAACTCATACTTAACCCATATGAGGCTTTTCCAACATTATTTTTAACATTTAAGAGTTGCCACTGAAATGACTGTCAAGCTCTGTTATGTTTGTCTGTGTTTCATTGTTATAGTCCTTTACATGGCCATTTTTACAACTGACCCAACAGTGCAAGATCTGTGACAATGAATGGCTCCAACTGTGAAGAATAGACAACAGTGACCTTCATATGAGGCCTAATTCAAACGAACCAATGGTAAAAATACACCTTTGAAACAATAAAGGAAGCTTGAAGCCTAATATTTAGCAGCTATTAGACAGTATTTAAAGAATTGCAAATTTTGTTTAGTGTAAATAGAATGATAAATATGGTTCTTTAAACAGTCTTTAGCTGTTCAAATTAGTAATAACTTAGTAATTAGTATACAAGTTATATAAATTAGTAATGTATACAAGGTACTTACAGGTGAAATGACATGGTGACTAGTATTGTCTTTAAAACAACTTGTCCCACAGAAGGCCCCACAATGTGTGTGTGTGTGTGTGTGTGTGTGTGTGTGTGTGTGGTGGGGATGGTTGGCAGAAGAAAACCTACATACAACAAGGTTAGCAAAATGATAATAATTATTAGAACTAAAGTGAAAGTCGCTCAGCTGTGTCCAATGCTTTGCGATGCCATGGAATAATATAGTCCATGGAATTCTCCAGACCAGAATACTGGAGTGGGTAGCCATTCTCTTTTCCAGAGGATCTTCCCAACCCAGCAATTGAACCAGGGTCTCCTACATTGCAGGCAGATTCTTCACCAGCTGAGTTACCAGGGAAGCCCGTATTAAAACTAGGTGATGGGTTTATGGCTGTACATTATAACAGCCATTTATACATTCTCTCTTTTGTATGAGTTTGAAAATTTTACAGGCTTCAAGTATCTTTGTGTCTATATATTGCATATTCCTTTCAAAGTGTATGATAAAATATTTAACTGAAAAGAGAATAATAATGATGACTTTTTTTGGCTGTGACTTTTCAACATACCTTGTTTTTAAATTCTGATTTTAACATTCAGTCCTTAACAATGACTAGCTGTTAGGGCTTAAAACGCTTCTAAATTTTCTCAAATATCTTAGAAATTAAAAAATATGATTTTCCCTGCAAAAGTGTTAAATTACTCAAAAGGTTAACTCTAGTAATGTCAAGCATGCATGTGAAAAAGTTGAATAAAACTGTTTCCCCATGAAAATATTAGAAACAAGAATTATTTCTGAATTATTCACTTTAATATTATTTTAATTTTATAGGTATAACTAAATTAACACAATTCTAAACCAACATTTGTCTAATCTAGGGGGGAAAAAACAGACAATGAAAACAGGCCAAAGAAAATAACAGAAAAGAGGAGAAAAATAAAGTGCCATGCAAGAACAGTGGTACTTATGCAGTTAAAAATTTGCTTTCCCCAATTTAAAAAATATGCATATAAAACTGTGCAAACTTGGGGAATGATGTAGGCTTCCATTGTTAACAGGAAGCCAGTTTTATAGGAAATTACACATTTTCATTGTTTCATATGCAGCTCTTTATGTCTTAGTAATGCATTTATAACTGTGTTCTCCATAGCACCAAGACTGTAGGTGAAAACGAAGCTTCCTAAGCTCCACACCAGCCCTGCTGACTCAGAACCTGTGCAGGGGCCCAGGAAACTGTGTCTTTAACAGACTCTCCAGGTGGTTCTTCAGCAGGTGGCCCTGGGACAGTGTGTTGAGCACCACCACTCCCTAAGAGTCTATGCGATGGCATTCAGAATGCCTGTCCCCTCCCTTCTTTACAAGGACAGAATAGAGGCTCAATTAAAAAAAACTTCAACAGTCATCTTGCAGAGAATATCACATGGAATCATAAAGTCGTTTCTGCTGAGAAACACACAAACAAAATCCTCATGGAACCAGAAAGAGACAGGAGTGCCCCCCACACCCCTCCAGGTAGGTGTTTACACTGATCCCCACCCACTGAGGATGAGGCCTTCCACTGAGATGACAGGTGTCACCTTGCAACCTGAGATTCTCTCCACTGCATCCCCGAACGGAGAGGATGTGTGAAAGACACTGACACAAAGCAAAGGGCACAGAAATGACACGTACTCAGCTTTCTCAGGTTCGGATTTGCTTTCTTCTTTTTCTTCCTTTTCTTCTTCTTTTGCCTTCTGCTCCTTGGATGAGTCCATGGGAAAAGAGAAGCGGGATAACACGTCACTTTTGAATGAGTTCAGGAAGCTCTGTGACCCTGTGTCAAATTGTAACCTATAAATGTTGCCCTCCTGCCTCAATCGAGGGGATAAAACTGCCACGTGAGCCCTTCCTTCTGCTGGTTCATGCATTTCCCTTTCCCCACACTCACCTGCCAGGCCAGCAGGGAGCACCAACTTTCTAAACTCCTTCCCACTTATTTCACAACTACCTTCTTTCCCTTATTCACCTACTCAAATCTTACTCATCCTCCAAACCAACGTAAGTCCCACTTCTTCAGTCTCAACCAGCTACTCCAAGCCATACTGAGCTTTCCATTTTCTCACGTAATCTCCACAGTCTGCGGCCTATGCTACTTACCACTTAATGATTTTCTAATTTTTTTCATGAGTGGTTTATCTTTCTAATAAACTCTTTAAGGAAACTTGAGAGCAATGATTACATCTTACATTTCTTTTAATTCCATATGATACCCAGGGGGACCAGACACATGGCCAATCCTCATAAAATATTTGTGGATGGAATGATTATTGATCAACTGCCTAATATCTTGAGAGTGAGTACCAGAGTTTGTACCTTCATAGTTTAATGAAATAATTTGTAAAGGACCTTCAAAAAGCCAGCTGGCTCTGCCTACTAAAAAGCCATTACTCTTTGGCAAGTCATCTACTGAATACCACTCTGGCACAAGCAAAACAGCTGATGTCAAGTTATCATGCCCACCTGAAGCCCAGAGAGCTGCTGTGATTGGAGGTAAGTTACCTGGAACTTTTCTTGCACCTCTGGGATGGGGACGGGGTTGCTCATGAGGTCACTCAGGCCAGCATTGGGATTGTGAGGAATCAGTTTGTACTGCCCTCCTTCTCGCTTCAGGTCCAAGCCAAAGATATCAGAAAGCAGGTCACTCTCCTCTGACAGTTCCTTCAAGTCCGTCAGGTCTTCAGAGGGCAGGGCCCCTTCCAGGGTTTTCCTCTCCCCCTCCTCCCCGTCTCCTCGAACCTCATCTTGTGTGGGGTCTGGCATGTTGGCCAAGAGCTCCGCCACTTTGATCTTCTTCGCACCTTCGACCAGGCTTCCTCCCAGCAGGAGGCTGCCGATGATGCGAGAGAAGCCTCTGAAAACGCTGGCTACAAAGTGCAGGAGGCTCATCAAAATACTCCAGTAGGATGTAAAGAAGGCTGTGATCATGTCCTTCACTGTCATCTTCTTCACCTTCTTCATCTGCTTCTTCAAGCTTTTCAGGCTGAGCATCCGCATAAGGGTCAAGATATTGTACCTGAGGGCAAACAGGGCGGACTTGACCGTCATGATGGAAAAGAAACCCATCCTCGGACCCTGCTCCTCCGGCTTCTCCTTCTCACTCTCCTCCTTATTCGCTGACCTCTCATTCAGATCTGACTCTGAAATCTGAGCCGCCAGCTGCATCTCAAAGATGGTATCCTCGCAGAAGTTCACGAAGAGCTCCATCTTCTCTTTCTCCCCTCCTTCATTGACCACGTCAAATATAAATTGCCTTTTGGATTCCTTGACCTGGGGCTTTTCCCACTGGGTTCGGCTGGACTCACTGATTTCAAAATACACCCTCTCGATGCGCTTGGCACTGCCCATGATCTCTATGCGGCCCAGGAAGGGCTGGAAGTAATTGAGCACGCTCTCGGCCAATTCCAGGAAAGTCTGCAGCCGGGTGTCATTGGGCATGTGTTCGGAGAGGTTTGTCAGAAGCACTGCCACATTGAAGCCAATGTCCTTGGCAGGCTCGTGGAACCGTTTGACAAATTCTTCGTAGTCCAGGGTTTCATTTTCATCTGTCTCTGCACAGGACAGGAGAAACTCAGTCTCGGACTGGGTGTAGTGTTTATGGCTCTCCATAGCTTTGTGAAAGTCCCTCTTGGAAATAACTCCCTTACCATCGGGGTCATACTCTTTGAAAGTATCAGAAGACGTCAAGTCCTTGAGCTTTAAGAACATGTCAAAAAACTTGAGAATCATCTCCACGTTGTTGGAAGATTCCACGAGCATATCAACCATCTGTTTGCCAATGGTGCCATTAACAACATTGCCTGGGGATAAAGAATTGCATTGGCTCAAAATGAACATTCCCAATAAAACCAGTGTCGATGGCAGATAGGAGCCAATGTACGCTGAGTGTGTGCTCAGTTGTTGTACCCTGGTCCAACTGAGTAAGTTGCTTCTAACTTGAGCAGGTAAATAGTAAACATCTTAAAATGTCTTAAATAAAAGTGCCTATAGAGAAAATAACAATATAAATCTTATATGACACCTGAATCAAAGATAGCTCTTTTCTCTTCCAATGTGTGAAGGAAAAGATGGATAATTACTTGTAAACTCTAATTTTAGAAAGTGATTACATGAACACATGCAAAAGCATATTTACAAAGTAATTAGACTAATGCATGTAAACAATATGTGATGAAAGGCTGACATTTTTTCCCTTTAATTGATCCTAGAAGCAACACACTTTAGGATTTTTTAAAAAAAAGAAAAAAGGCAGACGTTTATATTATCCGAAAGCCTGAAACAGAAATCCAGTCTCATATTAATAATAAAAATGAGTGTTTGCCTAGCCCTTTGGGGATAAAAAAATCACTGCTCACAGACATTACACCTAATTTCATGTTCATACCTGAAAATACCTGTGAGACAGGTAGTTTTTATTATTAATTATGATTTTACTATTGAGGAAACTGTGTTTAGCAAGGTTAAATTAAATTGTATGCTGTAAAATGATTATTGAGAGCTAGGGCCAGGACTTCAAACGGAACCACTGAGGGCAAATTAGATGTTCTTTCTGATGTAAAATGTAAAAGATCTCCTTACATTTCTTCATAGTTCAGAATGTTTATAGCTGGAAAATGGCATATTATGAATAAGCCTGAGAAAATGAGATATTACCCTAAATTATAGAGTCATCATTCCTTGAACAGAATGTGATATGTAACACAAAGACGGGCATCAGAATAAAGATACATGATGATGGGTTTGTGGAGTTCATCTGTGAGGCAGTAAACACCAGAGTTAAGAGCATGGGCCCAAGGGCTTTCCTGGTGGTCCAGTGTTTAAGATTCTGCCTGCTAATGAAGGGAACACGGGTTTGATCCCTGGCCCAGGAAGATCCCACATGCCTTGGGGCAGCTAAGCCCATAGGCCACAATTACTGAAGTGGTACACCGAAAGCCCATGCTCGGCAATGAGAGAAGCCCCCACAATGAGAAGCCTGAGCCCTTCAACTCGAGAGTAGCCCCCACTCACCCCAATTAGAGAAAGCTCACAGGCAGCAATGAAGACCTAGTACAGCCAAAAAAAAAAAAAAAGGCATTGGCTCAGGAGCCATGCTGTTGGGGTTTGAATCCAGATCCCACCATCTGCTGGCACAGCAACCTGGGCAGATTTCTTAGCCTCTCTGCACTATTTGCAAAAGAGTGATAATGATACTATCCAATTCACAAACCTGGTATTCAGATGAAAAAGTACTTAAACGAGGTTAATTTTAATTCATTATTCCTTCAGTTATTATGTCTGTGTTGCTACTATTTAGACTAAAACTTGAATTGAGGTCCTGGGAAAAGGATCTGTGGTTGGAGAATACAGAGTGGCTGCCAACTAAGGGTTTCAAGCAAACACTGCATCTTTAAAGTCCTGGAGCAAGGTGTGTCTACTACCTTTATTAGCTAATGCAGGGCAGACTAAGTGAGAGAGAGAAATTAGAAGGACTTAAGAAAAAAAGGATAGGGAACATAATAGCAAACATTCTGCAGTGGCTCTGGTCACATTCACATGGTTTCACAGAATGCTCGCAGAAGCTGTTCTGAGCTCCGTCTCATAGAGGAGGGACGTGAGAAACGGAGACGTTACTCATGTCAGGGTCACGCTGCCTGGGTCAGAAAGTGAGATGTGGGTGCTGGTGGCGGATCTCAGAACCTAATCTCTTACCCACTATATTTACTGCCTGAGATAGAAAGAAAACACAGTAGCAAAGGAAAATAAGGTGGAAAGAGAGAGAATGAAAACCCAAGAAAGAGGCAAGGAGTGGGGAGAACTTAGGCTGCCACGAGCCTTGGTGGGTGGGGTGCTCTCTACTGCCTTCTCCACCTGCAGAAATGTAAGGACCCACAGGAGCTATAAGGCAGTCAGCTCAAAGCAGCAATTTACGCATTTGGAGTGTCCCCAAACATCGGTAATCCCTACTGCTTACAAACAAACAAAATGACAACAAACAAAACCCTCTTTAAGGTACTCTCTGAAGAGCATACCCTTTAAGGTATCACTGTGAAATGAAAAATACCACTATAAAATGAAGTACTACTGGTTTCACTCCATAGCTTTGTGACCTGAGATTGGCAGGATTTTTTTTTAATTAAAAAAAAAAAACTAACTTGAGAAAAGAGTAGTCAAGCCAGCAATAAGTCTGAGGTATCTGTCCCATTTTGGCACTGATATTTTATCCTTTGCAGCAGGCTGACTCCCAGAGCAAGCATATATGGAATCCTTCAAAGAATAATGGGGATTTGAAGATGTAAATCAAAACTACCTTCCAACATGGACAGCAACATGACCACCATGTCCTTCTGAAGATCCATCAATTCTTTCAGTAGCTCAATTTGACTGGAGTCCTGAAAGTATTAACACAGTGCATTTGAGATAACATGAGAAAATTACACAGCAAGAATGTCATACTTATTCTCACAAAAAGAATACCTTTCTACCAATAGCAGACTTTACAGCATTATACAGCTAAAAAGAAGCCAAATAAAAATCTGCAGCTTATTAAAAATACACACTTCAGAATCAAAGAGTATTTACTGTTGATTTCAACTCATATTTTTTAAAGTATTCGTAAGGACAATGAATAAATCTAACAAGAGTATGGAAGAGCTAAACAATGGTGGAGACCCTCGGGTCAGGTAGGCAAGAACCCTGGGCATCTTTCTTCTCCTTGAAAACACTAGACTTGTCTTTTCTTCTTTCTAACTTACTACACTGAGATGCTATACAGTTGTAAAACTAACTTATTCTGGAAAACACAGGCATGACAGTGATATGAGATAAACTTACCCGACATAAATCTAGCCAAAAAATGCACACAAGTATCTTATTTACCAACTTGATTAAGCTCTTGGGTATTTCTCTGTTTAAAATTTTCTGGGTTTTTTGTCTTTGATTTTTCACCATGAAACAAAAAATTTTATATAGATATGTTGTGTATAAACATCACTATGCTTAGATTCATTGCCTGAAAACATGGAATATTGATATCTGCATTATAACCCCATGCGTCACCAGAGTTTTTTATTTTAAAACTATACTTTTTTCAAAAAAAATATACATATACCTATATATATATATGCACACACACCCACAAGGTATTGTTTTATTCACATGAATTTTTCTACACAGGAAGCCAAATTTCAACACTGTATGAAGGATGAGATGTATTTCTTTCTAAATAGTTGGTACCTCAACTAGGTCTATAAACTATGAACAACTGTTAGGTAGCACTGCTAGATGTTAATAAAATGATGGAAATACATCCAAATAAGAACTCTCTTGTGATAAATTTGGTTCATGTTGATTTTCTTTACTTACTAAAATGTCACTAGCAATTAGATGAAACAATCATGATATTTCCTTATTTGGTAGAAGTTACCAATAACCAGATACTGACA
The DNA here is from genome assembly GCF_002263795.3 of Bos taurus. NCBI lineage: Eukaryota > Metazoa > Chordata > Mammalia > Artiodactyla > Bovidae > Bos > Bos taurus. Next base: position 10,454,712 of record NC_037355.1, on the reverse strand, counting down.
AAGATTCTCTCCTTGACCAAACTAGCCAACTCCTCTGGGCCCTCTTCCCAAGTAGGCTTTAATCTTGGTTTATAAAGCCTTGAACAACTGGGAGATGGGATTAGCAGATGCAAACTATAGGATGGATAAATAAGATTCTCGTATGTAGCACAGGGAACTATATTCAATATTCTGTGATAAACCATAATGAAAAAGAATACTAAAAAAAGAATGTCCATATGTATATAACTGAGTCATTTTACTGTATAGCAGAGATTGATACAACACTGAAAATCAACGATTTGTTGTTGCTCAATCGCTACATTGTATCCAACTCTTTATGACCCCATGGACTGTAGCATGCCAGATTCCCCTATCCTTCACTATCTCCAGGAGTTTGTTCAAATTCAAGTCCACTGAGTCAATGATGCTATCTGTCTCATCAGCAAATCAACTACACTTCAGTTAAAAAAAAAAAAAAAAAAAAAAGAGAACAAAACACGACATGGTTTCTAACAGCTCAAAGCTACTTCACTAGGAAGACCTCAACCCCTCTTAGGGTGCTTGCCTGAGAAAACTCAAGGCTGCCAAAAAAATTTATTATTTGTTCCAGCCAACACCTGAGGATGCTAGAGTCTGTCTCCCAGGCTCTGTAGGAGGTAGAATCCTAATGTCAATACTTGCCAGCTAGCAGACACAGCTGGCCCATCACGTTTACACTGACCAGCCTTTTATAATTTTTCTCTTCCCTGAGCCCTGATCATTCCCTCCTCCTCCCATCATCTCTGTACAAGTCCAAGTTGAGTTCAGCTCACACTAGATTTTCCTCCCTACAGTGACAGTTATCACTGATTAAATCTGTTCTTGCCACTTTAACCTGTGCCTGGCTCTATTTGACAATATTTTCCAGCTTGGAGGGCAGGGTGGAGGTGTGAGTTTCCTCACTTTGCTGGAGGCAAGGAGACTCAAGGAAGAGATGGACACATAAATGAAATTGTGGGGGCTGGACAGGTAGTCCTTTGACTTTAATCTAGCATTCTCTCCTCTCTTGACACCTGACAGATATCCACACTCAACAGATATGTCAGATCTCAGGACATCCCAGTAAAATTCCCTGCATCAAAGGGACATATTTACTCAAGATTCATATTTAGAGTTTTTCTATTCATGTATCTCTGACTCCACATGCAATACAGGGGTGAGAAAACAGCATGCTCATGTTTCCAAGATGTGCTCCCAGATTAATATTAAGCATGGTGAAAAATCTGTTTCTTCGTCATTTGCCTAACTGTACTGCTATTTTTTTCTCTTTGACTTTCGAAGTTAAATGTCCGGTTAATTGGTGAATGTCATCTTTTGAGAACAAATGCTTGTTTATGACCCTATAAGAAAACTGTCTCTCCTTAACGAGGGATTTGCAGCAGATTACAATCCTCTTCCAATTATATGTATGGATGAGGAAAATTCCAGCGAGTAATCATTGAAATGTGGGTCTATGAAGGATTGTAAAATATACAGTGTTTCGTGACTATACTGTTTTATTTCTCCATTATAGTCAATTCCTTTATCTTTTATTCTCAAATTTGAATAACGGCTCCCACCTATTGTCAGTTTGCATAAAATTCTTTTATTAAAAAAAAGGATTAAAAAAAAAGTCATGTAAAAGATTTATAAAGAAGTCATCTAAAAAAGATAACATTCTGACACAGGAAAGTGTGTTTAATTTGCCAATGATCGCAGTGTACAGTGTCTCACCTAGGCTGACAGAGGACAGTGACTTTACCTGAGACAGCTTCATCTGCATGTGGGCAAATACATGAAGAAAACCCACCACAGCATCCCAGAGCCTGCTGTGAGCCAAACTCTGCTGGTTGCCAGTGCAAGGACCCTGGGCCAGAAACAGACAAACAACAGTCATTCCTGATAAATTAACTGCCAAATTAAACTTTACAATAATAGATTTTACTTTAGCAACAAGTGACTGGAAGAGAGGACTGCATTGAAGATACTGACAAGATGTCAAAATGGAAGCTTCACTTAAGGACCTAGAGCTGAGGATAAAAGATATAACTGAGCCAGGACCCTATGCTGCTGCTGCTGCTGCTAAATTGCTTCAGTCGTGTCCGACTCTGTGCAACCCCATAGACAGCAGCCCACCAGGCTCCCCCGTTCCTGGGATTCTCCAGGCAAGAGTACTGGAGTGGGTTGCCATTTCCTTCTTCAATGTATGACAGTGAAAAGTGAAAGTGAAGTCGCTCAGTCGTGTCCGACTCTTAGCGACCCCATGGACTGCAGCCTTCCAGGCTCCTCTGCCCATGGGATTTTCCACGCAACAGTACTAGAGTAGGTTGCCATTGCCTTCTCCGAGGACCCTATGGGGCCCTCCCAAAACAGACCTCCACTCAAGTCCTCGGCCTTCCTTTTATCTGTAGGAAAACTTTAGTCAAACAATAAATTTAATCAAAGAAGGGGAAAAATGCAGAAGGAAAGGAAAACAGGCAAGACAAAATAATAATACTTTAGCCATTAAACAAAGTCAAAGACCTTTAGTTCCTTCTCAAGGACAACAGATAATATTCTGAGCCATGTCCTCTGAGCTGTTTGGCAGAGACTGAAACTCCTACTAGGTGGGTGAAGTTAACTATATACTGCCCACCAACATGTAGACCCAGACAGGTTGATGATGTTGACTCCCAGTGACCTCACCACTAGCCAATCAGAAGAACGTCTATGAGCTGATCACACACTCCACAAGCTCCCTCTCACAACCTGTCCATGAGTTGATCACACACCCCACAAGTCCCCTCTCTCAACTTGTCCATGAGCTGATCACACACCCCACAAGACCCCTCCCTCATCCTGTCTTTCTAAAGCTTTACCAGCAAGCCTTCAGGGACTTCAGGCCTTTTAAGTTCTAGCTGTCGTGGACTCCTTATTTGGTGCCTGCAATAAATGCTGCACTCTCCTTCACCAGCACCAGGTGTCAGCAGATTGGCTTTATTGCACACAGACAACCAGACCCTAATTTGGTTCAGTAACAAAGACAGTAAGTGCCAAGTATCTTCATATTTCAAAAGTAAGGTGCCAGATTCAGTACCTGTGAAAGGAAACTAAATAGATCTTTCTAGCCTTAAGACATAAAGGTGTTGAAGTTGAAAAGGGACAGACTTTGCAAAGTGCTCTCCAACCTCCACCCCTGCACGGTGGGTGAGGACCGGGCTACCCTTGCCTTCCTTTACATGGAGAGAGAGAGGAGGCCTCAAGAGAGCCATCAGGACCGCGTGACTTCTGTCTTCTGAAGTTGGGCAGCTTTTTGACATAAGAGAAGCCATTTTGGCCTGAGCCATTTTTGTGATCTCAGCCTGGTCACAGTGCTTGCCCTTGGATAGATCTCAGTAATCAATGATCTTAGGGAAACAAAGGAACAGAGGAATAGAGAAAGGGCAGTCAAATAATAGTGCAGTGAAAACAGAGTTTTAGTTCCTCCTCAAAGGAGGTACATAATCTGATACAGTCCTTGAGTTTTGCAGGAGCTAAGGCCCTCACCCAGGTGGGGGACAGAATGATGACATCCCTCCTGACTCCAGTCAACTAAACTTGGACTCTGTCAACCTCTGTCCGAATTCTTCACTGCTGAAGCCTCTTCATGAATATGCATGTACCCTTAGCTTAAAACTTTCCCAATTTTGCTGTTTGGAGAGACACTACTTTGGGAAAGAACCCTAGTGTTCTCCTTACTTGCTGCAAGTAATAATAAATCCTTCCTTCCTCCAATCTTTGGTTGTATCTATTAGCTCAACATCCATCAAGAGAAGAACCTAGTTTTTGGGTAACAGCCTGGTATTAGAAAGTGTAAAAGATGGAAAGTAACAAAAAATTGATTTCTTAAGTGGGAGCTATTCTGTCCAAAAGGACTTTGAAATATTGCCAAGCAAACTGTCTCAAAGGGTAATGTGATTTTCAGAGGTGGATGGGGGCCACCAGATGCACAAAGATTGTGGAATAATTTGAAACTGGAAGGGAAAAGACACCTTTCCAGGCACTGGAAGCAGTAGGAGAGCCAAGCCCCCTCATCAGAGGAAGAATATAATATGCCACCCGGGTGGCCAGGCCACAGTGCAGTCCTGAATTCCACGTGCCTAGAGGAAAACCTCCCTCTCCTTACTCTTCCTCTTCACAGCTCCAACCCCGAGGAGGCCTAGGCTGGCTCGCAGGGGGAGGAGGAGGAACAGACACCCCTTGGAGAGAAGGCAGAGAAGCCCAGAGCGTACTCCTTGCCCTCCACCCTCAGCCCACAAGGCCTTTTCAGCACAAAATCAGGCATGAGGGGAAGTGTTTCTTTGAGGGGGAGTTTTAAATTGGGTAAGAGTTAAGTGATAGTGTCACCATACAATGACTGAAGTGAGACAATTCTTGTGACAAAGTGACTGAAGGAATTTTATTTATCTGAGAGTGGCTGGTGCACAAGATCCATTCAAAGAGGGGTAAAGAAATGGGCTACAGAGCAAGTTTGAAGAGACGGGGGGAGAAGGGATCACTTCACTTAGAGGTTAACACGTTCAGTGTACCTGGCCAAACTGGTTTTACAGTGTACATCAGTCCTGTCTGGCTTCTGCGTCAAAGCAACAGATTCTCAGGATTTCACTGTGGTCCCTTGTTGGCAATGTGCCCTGTGCGCTTGCTGTAGAGAAGAAGCCAATTCTGACTCCATGTTGGAACTGTTTCTTTGACTTGCTTTTTGTTGCTTTTGTTATTACTATCATGCATAATGGCCTGCCTTAAAGGACCCTGACCCTCTGCTGCTGCTGCTGCTGCTGCTGCTGCGTCGCTTCAGTCGTGTCCGACTCTGTGCGACCCCAGAGACGGCAGCCCACCAGGCTCCCCTGTCCCTGGGATTCTCTAGGCAAGAACACTGGAGTGGGTTGCCATTTCCTTCTCCAATGCATGAAAGTGAAAAGTGAAAGTGAAATCGCTCAGTCGTGTCTGACTCCTAGCGACCCCATGGACTGCAGCCTACCAGGCTCCTCCGCCCAATGGGATTTTCCAGCCAAGAGGACTGGAGTGGGGTGCCATTGCCTTCTCCTGACCCTCTGCCTGACTGTAAAGTAAAATGCCTTTGTTCAACTCAAAAAGAGATAGTGTGACACCACCTACCTCTGAATGGAAGAGATTAGCACATCCCTTTCAAAGGCTGAACCTTCCTGGAGATGTTGCCCAAGACTGAAGACCCTTTTACTTTCCTTCCTCACTGCCTCTCCCTCTCTATTCTGCCTTTTGACTTTAGTTCCTCATTGTTTCTTTCTCTCTTTCTGATTCTATAAAAGAACCTGTCATCCTGACCACAATAAGATGGTTACTTTGAGAAATTAGTCTGACATCTTCTCAGTCAGCTGGCTTTCCTGAAGGAGGAAACAGAATAGGCTGTATCTTGAAAGCAGGACTCCATCTTGGGCTGGACTGTGGACTTTGAGCTATATGCCCAGTATCTATGGAAATGACATACTAATGGAAAACCAGACCCCCTCATTTATTCAATGCCTGTGACATAAAATCCTTGCTACCATTATACAGAGAATGGATCAACAACAAGGTCCCACTATATATAGCACAGGACACCATGTTCAATATACTGTATTAAATCATAATGGAAAAGAATATGAAAGAGTGTGTGTGCGTGTGTGTGTATATATATATGCATGTACGTATATATCTATATGTAAATATATACATATATGTACATATATACATAAATACATACGTGCATATATACAGGTATACGCATATACACACGCACACATGTACATATACATATGCACACGTGTACATATATACACATACATATGTACATATATACACATGCACATATATGCATATATACACATATTATATATATATATATATATACACAAAATGCTGAAGAAGCTTAAGTTGAAGTTGAATGGTTCTATGCAGACCTACAAAAGCTTCTAGAACTAACACCCAAAAAAGATGTCCTTTTCATTATAGGGGACTGGAATGAAAAAATAGGAACTCCATAAACACCTGGAGTAACAGGCAAATTTGGCCTTGGAGTACAGAATGAAGTAGGGCAAAACATAAGAGTTTTGCCAAGAGAACGCACTGGTCATAGCAAACACCTCTTCCAACAACACAAGAGAAGACTCTACACATGGACATCACCAGATGGTCAATACCAAAGTCAGACTGATCTTATTCTTCACAGCCAAAGATGGAGAAGCTATAGAGAGTCAGCAAAAACCAGACGGGGAGCTGACTATGGCTCAGATCATGAACTCCTTAGTGCCAAATTCAGACTTAAATTGAAGAAAGTAGAGAAAACCACTAGACCATTCAGGTATGACCTAAATCAAATCCCTTATGATTATACATTGAATGTGACAAATAGATTCAAGGGGTTAGATCTGATAGACAGAGTGCCTGAAAAATTATGGATGGAGTTTTGTGACATTGTACCAGGAGGCAGTGATCAAAACCATACCCAAGAAAAAGAAATGCAAAAAGGCAAAATGGTTGTTGACAAGGCCTTACAAATAGCTGAGAAAAGAAGAGAAGCTAAAGGCAAAGGAAAAAAAGAAAGACATACCCATTTGAATTCAGAGTTCCAAAGAATAGCAAGGAGAGATAAGAAAGCCTTCCTCAGTGATCAGTGCAAAGAAATAGAGGGAAAAAAATAGAATGGGAAGACTAGAGATCTCTTCAAGAAAATTAGACATACCAAGGGAATATTTCATGCAAAGATGGGCACAATAAATGACAGAAATGGTATGGACCAAACAGAAGCAGAAAATATTAAGAATAGGGGGCAATAATACACAGAACTATACAAAAAGGATCTTCATGACACAGATTATCATGATGGTGTGATCACTCACCTAGAGCCAGACATCCTGGAATGCAAAGTCAACTGGGCCTTAGGAAGCATCACTATGAACAAAGCTAGTGGAGGTGATGGAATTCCAGCTGAGCTAAATCCTAAAAAATGATGCTGTGAAAGTGCTGCACTCAATATGTCAGCAAATTTGGAAAACTTAGCAGTGACTGCAGGACTGGAAAAGTCCAGTTTTCATTTGAATCCCAAAGAAAGGCAATGCTAAAGAATGCCCAATTGCACTCATCTCACACACTGCAAAGCAGCCAGGCTTCAACAGTATGTGAACTGTGAATTTCCAGATGCTCACCCTGCATTACGAAAAGGCAGAGGAACCAAAGATCAAATTGCCAATATCTGCTGGATCATCAAAAAAGCAAAAGAGTTCCAGAAAAACATCTATTTCTGCTTTATTGACTATGCCAAAGCCTTTGACTGTGTGGATCACAATAAACTGTGGAAAATGCTGAAAGAGATGGGAATACCAGACCACCTGACCCACCTCTTGTGAAACCTGTATGCAGGTCAGGAAGCAACAGTTAGAACTGGACACGGAACAACGGACTTGTTCCAAATTGGGAAAGGAGTATGTCACCCTGCTTATTTAACTTATATGCAGAGTCCATCACGAGAAATGTTGGGCTGGAAGAAGCACAAGCTGGAATCAAGATTGCTGGGAGAAATATCAATAACCTCAGATATGCAGATGACACCACCCTTATGGCAGAAAGTGAAGAGGAACTAAAAAGCCTGTTGATGAAAGTGAAAGAGGAGAATGAAAAAGTTGGCTTAAAGCTCAACATTTAGAAAACGAAGATCATGGCATCTGGTCCCATCACTTGATGAGAAATAGATGGGGAAACAGTGGAAACAGTGTCAGACTTTATTTTCTGGGGCCCCAAAATCACTGCAGATGGTGACTGCAGCCATGAAATTAAAAGATGCTTACTCCTTGGAAGGAAAGTTATGACCAACCTAGATAGCATATTCAAAAGCAGAGACATTACTTTGCCAACAAAGGTCTGTCTAGTGAAGGCTATGGTGGTATTTATGTTTTAGTTCTTTTAAGAAGCCATTTGCTGTTTCTATAAAATTCACTTGCTTGTGAATGTCAATCAATAAGATCAATCAATCTTATTATTTAATCAGGACAGTTCACACCAAACGTGGTATTGCTCTCTTTCTAGACACTGATGAGAATATTAAGGCAATAATGGAAGCCAAGGAGATAAGGAAATAGGTACATGAATGGTCTGGACTGGATTTAAAACTTCACTTGTGTTTGAATAAAGAAAAGTTATAAGAATTATCAAGTGTGGCTTTCCCATTTTGAAATGCTAAAATAAGAATCCTCTTCCCTGCCCAAGGAGAAAAGAGAAAAAGTGAGATCCTTCCAAGGTATGAATACAGAGGAGAGAGTGAACCTAGGGGAGGTAAGGAGTAGCCATGCTTCCATCTTTCCTCTGCACCACTCAGCCCTGGTGGCTTCACTTGGCCATGAAGAGTTCTCTCATTCAGTCATTCTACAGATACCTGCAAGTATGCCAGGCTTTGGAGACACAATCTGTTATTTTTACTTAACCTTTTCCCCCTTAAGACTATGTTTTGTCTGACAAAAGAAACTGTTAAGTTTCTTCCTATTTTATTTTTGTACATGACACTTCAATCACAGTGATGGAGTCAGAGTAATATCAGCCATGGACACAAGTCTTCTAGAAAATGGCAAAGTTTTGCTTGCTGAAGAAAGAAGAATTTTATAAACTCTTTTAAGAATCTGTAGATCAAAACTAGAAGTCTACCCCAAGAAGAATATAAAGCAAATCAATGTAAAAAAATGTATATTATTCATGGGACTTGAAGATTTTACCTATAATTATCATGTTGTATTGCTATATAGTATATTTACATATATACACATATATGTACACACACACATACTGTGTGGACAAAGAATGAAGCCTGCCATTTAATTAAACAAAGGATGCTGTCGCCATCAGCCCAGCAACCACTGCAGCCACCCAAACAGTGTACCTGAGGGGATTCAGGATGGAGAAAAGCAGGATCCAGGCCCTGAGAGTTAAGGTGCGTATCAAAGGAATAATTTCAGGGAGCCCAGACTCTTGCATCTTCCCATATATAGAAACGCACAAAATTCACTAACTTCAGATGTCTGGTTTTCTTTCATTGTAATCTTTTGATGTTCTGACTACTTATTTATTTATTGCAAAAACCTGCATATCCTGGCTCCTCCCTTACCTTTTAGAACAGTTGCCCAGAGCTGAGAGGCTGCTCCTGGGATTAAGTCCTAAGTAAGTCCACCAAATAAAACACAACTTCCAACTTTTAGATGGTGCAATATTTTTTTTTTCAGTTGACAACACACACACACACATTACAGTGAAGTTTTTAAATGCTTTTTTCCTTTTTGTAAGGCTTCTAAAAAACTCCCTCCTCATTTTCACAAGAATACTATAAAAAGTGGTTTAAAGTTCTGCCCTTTCTCCTTCACTTCTCTCTCCTCCTTCATCAATATTTATTGAGTGCTTAATATATACACTAGGTATTGGAGATACGACACATTCAACCTCATGGTTCATGCCTTGGTATCTCACGATATCTCAATCCTAAAAGTGGTAAGGCAAGTTCATTCCATATAACTTCACATCTGATTTTAAATGACCCATTGGCTAAGATTCTACAGAAGGGGTCATTAGAAAATGTGGATGACAGCAGGAAAATAGGCATGCTGCATTTTTTTCCAAGGAATTTAATGCTAACCAGTTGACTCTTTTTTCTCATTCTTTTTCAAATAACAGAAATGTTTAAAAGTTTACCTGAATATACTCTGTAAGAGTGTTAAAGACTTGTTTTGCCACTTGAATAGCTTTGGAGAAATTCCTTTGTCCTTGTTCATCAATGACATCTTTTCCAGAGTAATACCAATAGAAATCACTAATTGATTCCTGAAAAAAAAGAGATGATAGGATTTAGGATTAAGGAATATTCTGAAGCTATCAAAGACCTGTCCAGTTTTGGACTCTTTAAAGGAAATCATTTTAAATAACAGATTGGATGCAAACAAAAATATCTGTGAAATAAACACTATTTTCAATGATTTTCCTAAACATAAAATATGGCAAATCCTCCCTAGATATAAATAACATCTGGAGAGAAAATAAGCAGAAAACTTAGCTTTAAAGATGACTTTTTGTCTCTGATGACCTTGAAATTCAGAAACATAAGGATTCATAACACTAATGCATATTTATCCATAGAGTATTTAAATATTACTATGTGAACATAGAAATTAGACAAATCATAGAATATAAACATCTAGTCTACTTTTTCTCCAGTAAAGCCAGTAACATTTCTTTAATGAGAATTTCAGAATGTTCCTGACTTGTATAAAGGCCCTGGAAGAAACTGGCTGGATTCCTTATAAATACTGACAACAATTGTAAATAAACATCTAAATATGATCGATCTGTCCAAACAGGATGTTTTCAACAATGGCTCACATTTTAAAGGAATTTTAGTTGCCTAAATGAATAATATAATTTGGGCTACCATGTAAACCACATTCAGGTTTTGAGATATGATTTTGAAAGTTACAGATACATTTCAGCAAAGCTTCTTGATATATTTGCTTCAGAACTAGCCTTTTTCTCCATTAGTTTTAGGTAAGAGTGTTGTGCTTTTACACATTCAAAGATTAAGCAAGAAACAGAGAGTTTGTGATTTTAAATGTGCTACACCTGATTTCCTTCTAAATAAAATGAAAAATAGAAGATGGCGGAGGAGTAGGACGGGGAGAACACTTTCTCCCCCACAAATTCATCAAAAGAGCATTTAAACGTCGAGTAAATTCCACAAAACAACTTCTGAATGCCGGCAGAGGACATCAGGCACCCAGAAAAGCAACCCAACTCTTCGAAAGGAGGTAGGAAAAAATATTAAAAACAAAAAATGAAAAATAAAAGTATAAAATTTCATTAAGAGACCTACACCTTCAGATTCAGTTCTAGTAACATGTAGAATATTACTAGAGTATTGAAGATATTTTTAAGTGATGGAGTGTTAGGCTGAATTTTTTCATCAGACATTTGGAGAGCTGAAAAGAATTGACCTTAGTCTCTTATATTTAAGCGTATGTTAGGTAGTTTGAAAGCCTTTCTTTCCCATTTTTAGTAGTGTTTCAAATATTCTTCTGCCATTTATTTATCAACCACAGAGGAAGGAAAAGAGCATGTTCATGCTTTACAAATTGAAAAGGAATTTAAAATGCCATCAAGCTAAAAACTGCAGGGAAAAAAATATTCCCACTTATAGAAAGAGCCAGAATCAAAGGCAAAGACAATAGTGGCGGTTTTAGTCTAATATTTGGGGAAAGACTGTGATCAAAGAAAAATAGCTCAATAAGTTTTGACCTCATAAGTCAAAACACATTATACCATGTCAGTTTCACAACTGCCATAACATGACAACTAGCCAACATTTTAATTTGCTACTAATATAAAGCTACATACCTGAACTCTCAGAAGGTAGTCTACAGTAGAGATGATTATGTTGACAGTTGTATTATTGCCAGTCTGAGTTCTCAGATAATTTTGAAAATCTACATAAGATCAAAAGATGTTATTAAAGTGCATTCAAAAATTTAAAATGAATTCTTTGAACAATTCTAAGAGCAAATGGTGTCTACACCAAAATCACTGCAGCTTCTGTAGTGTTATATCTGATAGTTTGAACACTGAATAATTTATATTTTCCATAAAAAGTGAGCACCTCAAAAACAAACCTAGGTGCTTCACATAATATCAATATTTAAATTTCACCTAAGAGGTTTGTTAACACCTGTGTCCTGATTCCTCGCTCTAGAGCTCTGGGCATGTGAATGACTGAAAAGGACTTCCATCCTGTAGGATGGAGTAATTAAATGATTTATTCCATAATCTCTTGTTAAGAAAAAAAAAAATCAAGATAAAGCTGCTGCCTTCACAGATGCACAAGCCTGATACATATGATCCATAAACAACGGATGGAAATACATCGTGGCAAGTTACATAGTGAAGTAGATTCCCCCAGTTAAAGAGAAGAGGTAAAAAAAGAAATAAACCTACATATGTCTCCATAGCTATTTATTGTATTTAATCTACATCTTTCTTCACAATCTGAATCCTTCTATCAGCTGTCTTCTCCAGCATGAGAACTAATAAGAGTTATAAAATTCATGTTTTGAAAGTCTAAATTGTGAACAAAATTTCTTGAGATTTTCTTTATATCAAATATGCACATTACATTTTTAAAACCTAAAAATTGTCTTCAAGCAAGTCAATTTTAATTAAAAAATAGCACATATGTGTAAAATGTACAAACCAATGCTATTCTAGAGCTTTGCTTTTCAAATTATTGATTGTACCCATATGCCATTCATATGGGCTTCCCTGGTGACTCAGATGGTAAAGAATCTGCCTGCAATGCCATTCAAGTAATAGTGTATTAATTATTCCTTTAGAAAATTCAGCATTACTGTAATTTTATCAGTAAAAAAAATCTCTCTTTAGAATATCAATACCTTAAAAGGATTTATTTAGAGGGGGAAAAAAAGAATTAAGTGAAATCACTAGCAAAAGACTTTGAAAGACTCAGTGACATAGAAAAACCCCAGGGCCAATGCTCAGATTTTAAGAACCGTTTCTCGACCTAGGAGAAGCAGAATAATTAGAACTAAGAGGCTCCTGTTATTACTGGCTTCAAAATGCTTATTGCTGGGTACCATGAACGGTCTGGGGTCTCACAAACCTGAGTTGTGTCCCTCACAAAGCAGTTGCAAGAAGCGGAAGAGGTCACAGGTGAATTCGTCATCCTGCAGAACCTTTTCTCCTGCAGGAAGTCCAGAGGGACCCGATGTTATCAACCACTTTAGCCTCAACCTCCCTTTGTATCCCCACCTCCATCAAACTTGCATGTTCATCTAGCATCGTCTGAACCAAAAACAGTCACAAATCATAGCCACTTTTCTATCTGAAGCTCTTAAGATCATGCGCTTGACAGATAGATGCACTTTTTCTTGGTAAGAAAAGAACATTTGACTCTTAAAAACTCAGATCTCTCTCTGTTAAAAGTAGCAGCATGGGTTTGGCAACATTTTAGAAACAACCTGAAGAGGTTTAGAGATTTGAACTTTTCCCCCCTTTCTTTCTATCTTTCTCTTTGTGTAGGATCTCTGCATCTCTTACAAATGTGAAAGTTAAATCTGCTTTGTTCCTAGAGTCTAACCAAATGTTTCAATACAAAGGTGTTCGGTATATATATAAAACAGGGCTAAAAGTTTCTGGTATTCACATATTAATTAAAGGATTTCTGTGAAAATTCTAAATGACCAGAAAATGGTTCTTAACTCATTTCAATGAATTCTCTCATGAGCTTGTCCAAATAGAGCGCTCATTGGTTGTAGCATTCCACCAGAAGAGGAAGAACTGGCAAGCAGACCTAACTCCAAATATCAAACCAAAACAAAGACTTTGCTGACTCCTGCTAAGAGAGCTAAACCTAACAAAGCAATGTGCAAAGGAGGACATCTCAGAGCCATTGGGGGTGTTCTGCATCATTCAACACTAACTATACGTGTGGGGGGTGGCCAGCATGAAGCCTTAGGAAAGGGTTCAGATATTTCACCTCTATTTCAATTTAAATGTACCTTGATCACAAGTTACTCTGAAAGCAAAAACACAGAGAATGAAACAAACAAAAAACCAGCACCACACAAATGAAAGTTGAATTTAAAAGCATAGAGTGTCCATGAAAAAAACACTGTCAACATTATGAGTGTATGCTCTGGAATCTCAATTTGTTTAGAAAGCAAAATGACAAAAAACATAAAAATGTTGTTTGGCAAGTGAATGAATATACTCATGTATTTAAAAAAATAATAATAACTTTTCAGACTGGAAATACTTTGGGCTAGGAAAGAAAACTATGCAATGATCATGTGTTTACTGGAACTGAAATTATGAATGATCATAATGATAGAGAGATGATGGACTTACCAGTCTGCAGTCTGTGACTTTCAAAGTGAGAGGCTTCATATAATGGGAGGGTTAGGAAGCAAAACCATTTTGAAAACTAATATAAACATTAAAAAAAGTACATAAAATCACTGTACTGGTTTCCCTATGAGCCTGCAAGATATGATATTTGGTGACCAAACTAAGGTCACCATGTCTATAAATGTGACATGGCAAATCTAAATGTTGAAATGTGTATTGTTTTGAATCTTAATACATGGCTGATAAGCCCATTTCTCAGTGTTTACATTCATGACAGGATAGGAAAAAAGGAACAGTCTAGACTAATAAACAAACTAAACTCTTCACTGATGACACTTTGTATCATTTCATGAAGATACTTTAAAATGATATTTAAATTAAAATATTATGAGTTAGTTACATAGACTTATTGACTTTTTCCTTGTTGAACCCATCTAAAATGTTTTGTTTTTTCGATTTTCAGAAAATTGAATCAATAAAACCAAGGACATACTATCAATCTTCATAACTTTAATGTGGAATAAGTAACCCCTGGTAGAAAGTATTCAGAAAAGTTAACACTGAAATAAATTAACATGTAGTCTACCAGTGTACCTAGAAATGCTCTGTACAATGCACATTAATTTATAACGTAACATTTTATTTTTTGTTGGCATGCACAGTATCTTTTAGACTGTACACCGAAACACACACAAGTGACTTCACTTACGGTGGACACGCTGCACACAGCAGAACAAGAGAGAGAAGGGAGGGGAAAGGGGGCAGGTCAAGCCTTCGTTTCCCATCAGGCGGTACAGGTTATTGACTAGAGTACTGCTGCTTAATGAATACACTCCTATCTGATTAAAATGCTGCCATTGCCCATGCTGCCGGTAGGTGGTGCAGGAACAAAGACGGAGGATGGCTTTATGTCTGCAGAAGGTACACGGGCACCAGTCTACTTTGGGATGTGCGCAAAAGAAATTCCATTGTAAGATGGAAACTAAGGTTAATAAGAAATAACGAAATGGAGTAAAATGTAGTTGAAAGTGCTCTTACATTTTAAATGTCTTATTTGCAATAGCTGCATGATGGCCAAATGTAGCTATTGTGAAGGGCACTCCTTTGGTTTTGTTTTCAATTATAAAGGGCTTATCATTTCTAACACTTTAACAAAGGGGAAAGTTATTTCAATACTGTTGTGATGATGATTTTGTTCCTTGCGCTTTAGGTTTCTCATCTATAAAATGAATGGAAAATGTATACTGTATACCTCACTGGCTCTACATAATCTATCTGACCCTTTTTTTAATCAATTGTGGAAAGGTTAATATTATTAGGAGCAGTGGCAATGACACTAAATAAAGATGGGAACAACATGCCTATGTGATAAATACAGTAACGTGAACTTAGGTGTTAAGAATGTTTATATTTTCAAAAAGTTGCCTGAATTTTAATGGACCAAATATTATAAAAACTATAAATTTTCACCTGAAAATAATATTAGGTAGACCTTATTTATTCAAGCTACCAATAAAAAGTAATTCCTCTTTTAGAGATACAATAAAATTAAAATACTTTAAAAAGCTTTTCTACTTCCAAATGGTTTATCTAATTAAAAAAAAAGTACACAAAGTTTTGCTTAAGTTCAATTAAAACAAAGTTGTTTTTACTTAGACTGTCCATAGATATAGCTCAAAATTTGCAGACCTAGCTCCAGAAAGATTTGTTACTAATTAATTATCAATAACGGTTACTAAAATTAGTGAAATAAATAAAAAGATCACTAAATATATAAACAACTGCATAAGCATCAATAGACTCCAGAAGACTAAGATCTCCAGTGTTGTAGGGTCTTGCTATGTCAATATCTCTATAATGTGGAGATAAAAAAGTGAGTAGTATGAAACATGAGACTGGCTGCATTGAACAATTCCCTAAAATCTACTGTTAAGTGGATCTCCAGAGCCCCCATTGCCATGGAGGAAATAATTCTGATCACAGATCTTTAGAGAACTTAAATATTTACTTTGTATATGGAAAAACTGAAGGATAAAGGCTAAAAATACTTTTAAATAGTGAAAAGTTAGGTATTTAATTCCATGTATGTAGTTTTAGTATCATTGCTTAAATGATCTAAATATGGCTGCTTAAATAATATTACAACTCAACTAGTAAAGAATTAAAAATTTATGATTTATTCATTTGGTCATGTTTTGTAGCTTTGGGGATCTTAATTCTCTGACCAGGGATCGAACTCCTGCCCTCTGTAGTGGGAGCACAGAGTCCTAACTACTGGGTCACCAGGGAATTCCCCAAGAATAAAAAACTTGAAAATGGATTTATAGCTAGCATTTAGTGACTATAGTGTGCTAGGCATTGTGCTAGACATATTTTCTCATCATTTCATTTCATGTTTGCAATAATCCTAAAATGAGGTGATATGATCCCATTTTGTGGTTTGGGAAACAACTGAGAAATAAGTAACTTGACTACTGTCGTAGAGCTATTAACAGGCAAAAGACTTTAATTGAGTAAACTTCAAGAAACACTCATTATGTGTCCCCTGTGTGCTAGGCACTTTGTGAGATGCTGGGGATAAAAAAGACTAATGGACACAATTCCTAACCTCAAGAAGGTCACAGTCAGGCAACAAACAGGTAATTTCTACACTGTGGTCTCTCTAAATGCAGGGTGCCATCGTTCCTCCACTTCATAAAGTTCACATCAGTAATCAATCTTTGACTAACAATCATTTTGCTTATTGTTTATCTTCAATTGTGGACTCCTAACTTGTTTTCAATTTTAGAACCCAGGGAAAACCATATTTTAGACATGTGGCTTTGGAAAAATCAATTCACCTTTCTGACTCTTTTTACATCATTTTGATATGGGACTTAAAAATCTCCTGACTTCCATATTTCATAGGGCTGCTATGATAATCAAATTGGTTCAAACAAGTACAATTGCTTTGAAATATGCAAAGCACAATAGGAATCAATGTGAAGTTTTAATAGCATGAAGTAATTTTAAAAGCCCTAGATTTCTAAAATATAGAATTCCAATGGGTTGTGAATATAATAAATCAGTTATAATTTGATTAAATGTATTTATTTAAGGTAACAACCTAATACTATGTATAAAATGCATTCCTAGATAATAAAAATGATCACTGTATGAAATAAATTAGATAATAGATAATATGAATAATAGAATTAAAGGCTGCTGCTAAGTCACTTTAGTTGTATCCGACTCTGTGCGACCCCATAGACGGCAGCCCACCAGGCTCCCCCGTCCCTGGGATTCTCCAGGCAAGAACACTGGAGTGGGGTGCCATTTCCTTCTCCAATGCATGAAAGTGAAAAGTGAAAGTGAAGTTGCTCAGTCGTCTCCGACTCTTCGTGACCCCATGGACTGCAGCCTACCAGGCTCCTCTGCCCATGGGATTTTCCAGGCAAGAGTACTGGAGTGGGGTGCCATTGCCTTCTCTGAATTAAAGGCTAGCAGTGGAGAAAAAAATCTTTTGCTTTCAAACATGATTTCAGATTGTTTTTCTTATAGCCTTTTCTCTTCATTTTTTTTCCTTTTTTTTTAACTGAAATATATATATATATATATATATATATAGTCTATTTGGTATTCTAGCACTACTGAGAATGAGAAATCTGTGAATTTTACTTAGTAGATTCTACTGGAAGCATTTTGAAGAGTGAATGTGGGAATTTAGATTCCAAGTGAATCAACACAAAAAACATAATATCACAGAAGTGTTACTTATATAATGGCTCTCCAAGATCTCAGAAAGAAAGTGCAAGTTCCCTGTCAGGGTAAAGAAGGTCCTTTAGGGTCTCCCACAAACTACCTTTCCATCCTCTAGTGAGTTCATTTCTTTTCAATCACACCAGGTTAGTTACCGTTCTCCCATGTTTTGTACCTTAAACTTGGCATATGGGGATCTCTTTCACTGGGATGCTTTTCTTTGCCTTCTTATCTACCAGATAAACTTCTACTTCAGGCTCTGTGTTACACCTATGATGATATACTTCCCCCAGCCCTGGCAGCTAAGTATCAGCTCAGTTTTCTTTTAAACAGAGGGCATTGCTCTGAAGTTGCTTATTTACAAGTGTAAACGGCAACCCACTCCAGTACTCTTGCCTAGAAAATCCCATGGATGGAGGAGCCTGGTTGGCTACAGTCCATGGGGTCGCAAAGAGTCGGACACGACTGAGCTACTTCTCTCTCTCTCTCTACACAATACTCTGGATTTCCTATATAAATCCAATGTCTAGGACAGTATCTAGCACATAATAGCCACTCAAATTTAAATGAGTGCTTCAAAGTTTAAAAACTGTACAAGGATGTTAAAAAAATCTATTTAGTGCCATGAAGCATAGGCTTTCCTTGAAGAGAATATTTACACAGGCATAGGAGAGTAATATAGTTAGGATCCAGATGGATACCAGGATCTACTGGATTCCATGTGGGAAAGTACCCTTGGGACAATCTGGGGTGGAAGATAGCCAATAAATAATTAAGCACTAAAAACACTAAAAAAAATCAGGGTGGTCAATATTTAAAGATTTCTACAATTATCCTTTTGATTAATTAATTGAAAGGAAACCTTTTCACTCAACTTCACATAAACTTCATGAGGTCACTATAAATATATAGGCAAGAACCTCAGTGCAACACATTACCAAATACAGGTGGAAATGGAAGAAGCTTAACTTGTATTAATGTTTTATATAACATTTTAGAAAATCAAACAATTTCTGAGGAATCAGATCAGCTTGCAAATTTTAACTTGTTTATAAAGTCAAGGATCCCTGCAAAATGATTAAAAATATAATGCAGTGTCTTTGACTATATTCCAAGAAGACGTTTGAAAGAAGAAAAATTGCACTTTCAAGCTCATCATGAATTTGTAATGAGGATAAATGTTACTGAGGAGAAACAAATCAAAAATCCAAGGATGGAATGAAATTTCAAAAATTCATAGAAGTTTTTGGTTTTGAGCTTCATTTCATATAGTAAAATAAAACACATAGGACTAAAAAATATACAGAGAAGACAACACTGAGCACATCACAAAATCTAAACACATCTGAAGAATTTTCTTTTTTTTTTAACAAGGGGGAAGTCCATACTCTTGTATTGAGTGGGCCAAAAATTTCCTTCAGGTTTTTCTGTAAGATGTTATGGAAAAACCAGGTAGGACTTTTTGCCAACCCAAGACAAATGAGGGAAATTTAATAAGGTGGGATAAGGATACATGGCAAACTTACATGACAATGACAGTATAGAAAAAGGAGTGTCAACAATTAGTCCGATAGCCTTACACAGCTGTCCTTCTGTAATTGTGGATACAGGGCTATGACCATGCTATGCCATTTTATATAAGGGACCTGAGCATCTGTGGACAGGAAGAGGGTCCTGGAACCAATCCCTCATGGATACTGAGGGACAGCTGTATACAAACCTCAAAGGAGCATATATTTCCTAATGTTATCTCAATCCAGATGGGAAATATCATGTGTAATCATAAAAAGCTTAAAAGTGGTATTAAAACGTTAACAGTGGATTCAAAAATTGGCAATAGATGGGTGCCTTTGAAGGGAGACATTAGGGGGCCAATAATTCTAACCTAAGCCAATGTGCTGGACACAAAATAAGTCCCTCAAGGACTACTAGAGACTGGAAGGAAAGGGAATTGGCTTGTGGAATTGGCAAATTAAAGAGAAAAAGAATGCCTGCATTTTAGCCTTGATCCTGCCACATTGCTGTGTGACCCTGGACAAGCCATAGAATCTCACTTTGCCTCACTCTATAGTATAAAACAGGGAAAACACCATGGGAAAGTCATGGGTATGAAAAAGTTCATGTATTTAAGTTCCATATTTTCCATAGTGATATAATTTATGGTCATTTCATCATCAGGAACAGATTTATCTTAAAAAAGGCAATTGGTTAGGATTATTTTCTCAGTCCTGAGCTTATACTGCGTAAGCCTCAAGCTCTGAAGCCAATGAGATCACTAACGGATTCAGATTTTTCAGTCTTTTCTATATTTCCCAAGAGGGATGACCTAGGTTCTTTCTCCTATAAAGGGTACATACTTTTCTTAACAGTTGCAGAATCTTAAAAGAATGGCCACGTAACAAAAATTTTAAAAATATGCCAAAGATAGAGTCAGTATAGGTGTTCTCAATCTGGGAAATAGTATAGTAATCATTAGAGCCAATGAGTTGTCATTGCACAGTCTCCTAAGAGGTCTCTTGATGCAGGCAGCAGTGTGTATTGAGAAAGCACAGCTTAATCTCTGAAGCCGTGTTGACACACAAAATACTGTTTAAGAAAATTTCATCCCTTCTTTATCACCATCATATGTCATGCCTTTTAAAGACTACATTGCAATATTAATGTCATCTTTGTTATTATGCTAGCCTGAAGAGTAAATACTTGCTACTGTTACTAGTGTTCTTTAAATTTGATCTCAAGAATGAAAGTTCATTTCATGTTAGGTTTTTAATATATGATATTTTCAAAGGCATAGAGAAAAACTCTGTAAATCTCTTAATACTTGGAAGTGAACTGGCTGAGTCCAAGGGCTAAAAGGAGACTCTACCATCCACCACCCACCCTGGGTCAGCACTGACTTTCCCATGCACCATTTGGTGCAGCCATAAAGCCACAGTATGTCCAAAACAGAAACGCCACAGGGAAACTACTGCACACATTCACTCATTTACACAATAGCTGCAAACACTGGGTCCACCAGGACTTCTTTTAAATGAAAGAACAGAACCAAACAAATCCAAGACCATCGTTTAAATGCTTGTTGCCCCTTCATGTCTACTATGTTAATAACTACACATCCTCATAGGAAGAAAAGAAAAAAAAGGAAAGCTTGATACATAAGTTTTAAAAGTAAAAGGATGCATAATGATGAAAAGTAAATCATCTACTTGCTAAAATGGTCTAGAAAAGGAAAAATGCACAAAAACTGTCACTATCAAGACTGTACATCAAGCTAACAATAAATAAAGGAGCAAATAAAGAAAAGGCAGTTCATTTTTAATAATTACCACGCTCATGAGTGATGACTGAGGAAGGGAGAATATACATGGACAGTTGTTGAAAGGAAAGGAAATGGGGAAAAAGAAAAGAAGTTGAGACATTGTTTTTGTTTTGCTGTTTGTAAGGAAATAAAATATAAACGTGTTAATCAATTTGGGCAATAACTTTTGTGTGCATCTTTAAAAAGAATAAACTAACCAAACCAATCTCATATTGAGAGACAGGATTAATTCTTATATCAAGATGGCTGCTCTTATCAAGTTA
Source organism: Bos taurus (assembly GCF_002263795.3). Classification (NCBI taxonomy): domain Eukaryota; kingdom Metazoa; phylum Chordata; class Mammalia; order Artiodactyla; family Bovidae; genus Bos; species Bos taurus. The sequence goes on along the minus strand of NC_037355.1, from coordinate 10,433,475 downwards.
TTTCTGAATTGGGACTCACAAGTGTTATTCCAATCCATATCTGGTTGATAAAAGTCTAGGAGGCCAGGAAAATAAACCTGTGTGGTCACTATTTCTCTGTGGGAGCTGATGTAAAGAGTGACACAGAACGATGAATGGAATTATGTTCAGAGCCTCTGGTCCATTAGGTAAAAACTTCAGGGGAAAATAAAATTGATTTCTAATTCCAAAACAGGGAAGTCAGACTTTAGATAGAGAACTGACTCATTTTTAGGCACTTTACAGCTGGAAAAACCCTAGGACTTCTGTGAAACCTTAAAGGCAATGCAGTTAATGGGATGTGGGCTTTGTAGTGGCTCTGAATTCTCCAGACAGGTCCACTGGGCCAGGAGTTGTAACAGGTGACACAAATGTTAGTAATGAAGATATTTAGCTTGATGTTCCTTTTCAGAATATCTAAGTAAGTTCAGAATTCTGCTAGTGATTTTTCTTGAAGGTAGCTAACCCAGTTAAATAACCAATAATAATCAAGTATTAACTTGATGTCTGAACTTCTACATCCAAATGCCAAGCAGAAAAGAAAATTACACAGGTGGTATAGAAGCAGCAGCATTAGAATATGGATAAATGATCATCTTTAAAATACAGGAGGAAAAATGTGACTAAATTATTTTTCCTGTTGTGAGAACAAAATTATACAGAGATAATTAGAAAGATTTGTTAATTCTAAACTATTTCAGAAAGGCAAGCAGACTACCAATGGCAGAGGGGAGAAAATTTATTTTTTTGCAATAAGCGTAGTTTTTTAGAAGACCCAATGTTCTAAAACTAATAATACATTGATAAGATGACAACTCCAAACCAGACAAACAAAAACAGATAAACACACAGGGCCTTACTCAAACTAAAATAACTTAAAAATCAAACACAAAAGAATAAAAACAAATCAAAACCAAAAATAGAGATGATACTTTTTTCTTAATAGATACCAAAATGAATGTGAAGCAACAATTATTTCTGCTTTAAATGCACAGTGTGCTAAATTTTCTAGTTTATACATCTATTTAAAGAGAGAAAAACTCTATTATGTGGGTTATTTTTATGCACATGTACATTAAATGATCAAAGTTATTTAAACACAAAAATTACTCTTTATTTTCTTAAACAATTTGTACTTGCAAAGACATACGGATTTATCAAATAGAAGGATAACTGAGCTAAAAGGGAAGAGTAGTAAGAATACTGATGGCCTGAAGGCTCTGAAAGCATTACTATCCTAAGGAGATAGAATCTAGAAACCTGACAGTTTGCTAAAATGGCCAAAGGAAGTCAAACATTTTCTAATTTGGCTCATCCATGCACTTTTTAATTTTAGATATAATTCTCTGATAAGGGTTCTTTATTTACTACCCAGCTAGGGGAAAGGTCACAGACAGTGGGTCTGGAATAAAAAGGAGTCAATTACCAACATGGAAGGTTAGGTTTGGGGTCTTGGATGTGACCTACGTGGGTGTCTAACTATGAACTTTTAAATGAGTCATGTAAGCATGGTGTCCATTTAGATAACCTCACATCTCTCTGTACTGGAAAGGTAATTTCAGGGAAGAAGTGGGGACAGGTATCTTTTTAATTTAAGTGAGCAGTACCTGATCCTTCCTCAGTCACCATCCCAAGTCCTTCAGCTTTGTTTTGTCGCTCAAATGCATTTAGGTCGAGGACACTGCAATAACAGGGAGAAAAACATTTAGAGGACTAACAGAACCTTTCCTTTCTTCAGAAGGGCAAATGTATATCATGAAGTGTGAACCGAATGTTATTATGCATTGAAAACATACCCTGACTCAATGTCTACCAATAGTGTTTTTTCGTAGCAGACTACCTTTCCAGGGACCACACTGAAATGATCCATGTGAAAGTCAAATATATAGCATAAATGGGTTTCAACTTGGGAGAACATTACAAAGTCAGTAGGCATACTGAAATATAATTATAATAATCATGTTTTTCCAGTTGGAATAGCTTATCACATTAAGTATGTGTCAGGTTCTTTAGTCAAATGCTATCTGAATGATTTTAAATACTCTAAAAACTACAAAATGATCATAAATTATTTGCTTAAGGATCACTGTAGGGAAGATAAGAGGTGATCTCAAAGTTCACAGAAAAAATGAAATGGAATTTTATGGTTTTCAAAAATCATATAGTATTCATTCTCAAATATGGAGAATATACATTAATTCTCCAAGGTCCTTATTTAAGTACAAGGAAGACTATTTTAAGACATTATTAACATGGAACAAGTTAATAATGCTGTTATTATTAAGCATTTAATAGCAAGATAGAATATAAGACACTTAACAGCAAGATAGAATATAAGACACTTGCCCCACTTGAAAGTGTATTTAACCACTAAAAAATCTTCTGTGAACACAACATTCTAAAACAACTATATACTCCAATAAAAATTAAATTAAAAAATTGTTTCAATAAAAAAATTTTCTGTCTATAAGTACTGTCAGTAATGTAAAACAAGTACTTTTAAAGATACAACCACTGAGTGGAACTAAAGCCAGGAAAGCAGGTGCTTACCTGCATGACTGCATCAGGCCAGCCAGGCTCTGAAAGAAGCCCACGTCCTTTTTCTCCTTGAGGTAGTCAAGCATTTTCTGCAGTAAACAGATAAACCACATGGTCACTGAACACAAATCTTATTTTTTGTTAAATAAGAAACAACAAAACATTCTTTCTATGCTAAAATAAAGATTAAAAATATCAGTGCACACAAACATGACCATGAAATAGTGACACGCGTGTCACATCAAGAGGCTTGCACATTTCTGCGCATGTGCAGCAGGACATACCCATGGCTTTGCCTTACAAAACACCAGGAGCAGCATAAATATCGGGGAAAATAGAACTCTTAGTTCTCTTCAAGTCACTCTGTAAGTATTTGCAGATTCAGATACTTAGTTCAAGTTTACTGGGAACAAGGCCCACCTGAATGCTATTCACAGATTTCACTACAAAAGTGAGCTCCAATGCAAGTTTGATGCATGACACAGGGCACTCAAATCTGGTGCTCTGGGACACACCAGAGGGATGGGGTGGGGAGGGAGGTGGGAGGGGGATTCAGGATGGTGGGACACATGTATACCCATGGCTGATTCACATTGATGTGTGGCAAAAATCACCACAATATTGTAAAGTAATTAGCCTCCAATTAAAATAAACAGATTAATAATAATAAAAAAAAAAGTGAGCTCCTTAAAAAGCAGTCATCCAAGAGCTCTGGGAGAAGGCAATGGCACCCCACTCCAGTACTCTTGCCTGGAAAATCCCATGCATGGAGGAGCTTGGTAGGCTGCAGTCCATGGGGTCACTGAGGTCGGACACAACTGAGCGACTTCACTTTCCCTTTTCACTTTCACGCATTGGAGAAGGAAATGGCAACCCACTCCAGTGTTCTTGCCTGGAGAATCCCAGGGATAGGGGAGCCTAGTGGGCTGCTATCTATGGGGTCGCTCAGAGTCGGACACACCTGAAGTGACTTAGCAAGAGCTCTGACTACCATACGCTGCTAAGACAGAAATTCAGTTTCCATTACCATGGTCTCTAAACTCAAGGAATGGTGGGAATCATTTGACTATTAATTTTTCTCTGTTCTCAGAATGATGTCCAGATTCTGTAGTCAACATATTGGTTAAACATAAATGTAAAAAATACTAACACAGTGCATTGCTGTGAGTATATTGTTACATGCCATAGGGAAACAGCTACTTCGAATGTGAATAGGATATGCTGTAGGTTTCAAATAAGTACATTCAAGATGATAAGAGAAACACTAAGGAGATAAAGACACTGATCTTCTCTGAATCTTAAATCACTTCAGTTCAGTCACTCAATCGTGTCTGAAAATAGCAGGTAACAATTCCTACTACCAGTGCTATTTAGACAGGGCTCAGCTAAGCAGTCAAAATGGTGGTAAGTGATCTTTTTCCAGAAATTAGAGTTAAAGGTAATATAAAACTAAATATGTGAAGGCTGCATACACATCCACAAAGTGCAGTGTGTGTGTGTTTGCACACACATGGATACACCTACACATGCGTGCTAAGTCACTTCAGTCGTGTCCGACTCTGTTCGACCCCATAGACGGCAGCTCTCCAGGCTCCCCTGTCTCTGGGATTCTCCAGGCAAGAACACTGGAGAGGGTTGCCATTTCCTTCTCCAATGCATGAAAGTGAAAAGGGAAAGTGAAGTCGCTCAGTCGTGTCCGACCCTCAGCGACCCCATGGACTGCAGCCTGCCAGGTCCTCCATCCATGAGATTTTCCAGGCAAGAGTACTGGAGTGGGGTGCCACTGCCTTCTCCACACATGCATAGATACATACAAACACAAACACATAAAAACATAGCCGTTTTGGGGTGTATGTGTGTGTGTGATAACTTACTGGTATAATAAACATGAAGCAGTTATTAATCATTGGTCTTTTAAAACAAAATAAACATGATTTATATGGCAAAGGAAGGTATATTTGAAGGTTTAGAGAGAAGATGAAAAGATATATACATACAGTGAGTATATTTATTACATGATCTCCCAAGGTTCCTTTTGACTCCAAGGATTCTGGAGATATATATATATATATATATATTTATAAATATATATATATATATAAAATTAAGATCTTTTGAAGTAATACATAAGCTAAGGGAACCTATTTCTTGATCAGTATTGTGGAGAGATTAGGTAAGTTTTCTTTATTTTTCCTTACATTTTAAAGAAGTCATATAGTCTTTTACTGTGGAAATCAAAAAAGAAAATCTGTAAATTGGATAGGAAAAAAATTCACTTTTATTTTTATTAAATTCTAACTGAAATTTTGGAGAAGGCAATGGCACCCACTCCAGTACTCTTGCCTGGAAAATCCCATGGATGGAGGAGCCTGGTAGGCTCCAGTCCATGGGGTCGCTAAGAGTCGGGCACAACTGAGCAACTTCACTTTCACTTTTCACTTTCATGCATTGGAGAAGGAAATGGCAACCCACTCCAGTGTTCTTGCCTGGAGAATCCCAGGGACAGAGAAGCCTAGTGGGCTGCCCTCTATGGGGTCGCACAGAGTCGGACACGACTGAGGCGACTTAGCAGCAGCAGCAGCAACTGAAATTTAGCATTCCTTTCAACAAGTAATCTAAGCAACAAACACAAGTAGGATTAATAATGGCTATGATTTTGTTACCAATAAGGATTTTGGATATTTTCCTATCACATTACAGTTGTTATAGCTACTTAAAAGTATTTAATCTTTTCTTCTCAATAATTATTAGACTAAGCACTAGATCTTTTACTTAATGAATTCATAACGAAATAAACAACCTTATATAACATTATGATAACCACATTTCAATATACTTTATTTCTTTTGTCAACCTGTGTAATTTTACTTCATGTACTTACAAACATTACACCAAGAAGAGGCCAGGGATTTCAATCCAATTATAACATGTAATGATTATATTTACAGTAAAAAAAAGCACACAATTTGAGAACAAGGTAAAAATGAATTTTGCAGTTCTTCTACTACTAGTTTGGCCAAAAATATTGTTCATATTTTCTTATAAGATATTACAGAAAATCCCAAATGAACTTTTTGGCCAACTCAACACTTCACCTAGTTCAAAACTCAGCCAATCCAAAAGAGGCTGTCAACATTTTCTGTTTTTCTTTTCTTAGACTCAAAGGTCTTCTCGGAGCATATTCATGGCTTTGTCCCACTGTAGCGATTCCCACCTTAGTGATTCTGAGGTTCGCAACAACTTGAAGTCAAACATTCTAAGGTTCTCACTAGCCTTCCTGTCCTTCAATGAGAGAAGTCCTTTACCTGCCTCACTATTACTTAGCCAAGAAAGAATAGTTCTTAGTTCCCTGTTCATCAACTGTTCTTTCTCATATACAAGCCAAGATATAAAAATAAGAGTTTTAGAATAACACAATCTGAAGTTTATATTATATTTTACTGTTTTTCAATGAGCATAAGAATTTTTTCTGTGCTCAGAGCTACACTGTCAGATGTGGCCCCAGAGTCATGAAATACATGCTTATTAGTCTGTTCCTGTTTTTTTTTTCTCCCTAAGTCGCTCAAATATATATATATTTTAGTGAAGTAAACTTGATTTACAGTATTGTATTAATTTTTGCTAAATAGCAAAGAGACTCAGTTATACATACACATACCTTTGTTTTATATTCTTTTCCATATGGTTTATTGCAGGACAGTGAATACAGTTTCCTGTGCTATACAGTAGGATGTTGTTGGTTATCCACTCTGTATATGATAGTTTGCATCTTCTAATCCCAATTTCTATTCCCTCCCCTACTCTCCTCCCCCTTGGTAACCACAAGTCTCTACATCTGTGAGTCTGTTTTCATTTTGTAGATAGGTTCAATTGTGGAATATTTTAGATTTCATATATAAGTGAAATATGGTGTTTGTCTTTCTCTTTCTGAGATACTTCACTTCTTATGAAAACCTCTAGTTGTATCCATGCTGATGTGAGTGTCATGGCATTATTTCATTCTTTTTAATGGCTGAGTATTATTCCATTGTGTATATGTACCACTTCTTATTTATCCATTCATATGTCAATGGGCATTTAAGTTGTTTCCATGTTTTAGCTATTGTAAATTGTGCTGCTATGAACGTAGTAATACATGTTTCTTTTTCAATTATAGGTTTTTCTGAATATATGTCCAGGAGTAGGATTGCAGGATTATATCTTAATCCTATTTTTAGTTCTCTGAAGAACCTCCATACTGTACATACTTTTCATAGTGGCTGTACATTCCCACCAACAGTGTAGGAGGGTTCCTTTCTCTCCACACACTCTCTAGCGTTTATTATTTATAGTTAAGTCACTCAGATACTCTTATTCTAACAAACTTACAGATCTTTGCATTCAGTTGTATAGAGACACTGCATTATCAAATCCCCAGTCCTGATAACGTCTAACTTTCAAACTGAATATAAAAACTTGGTTGGGAAGTGATTTTCTTATTTTAGGAGAATAGAAAGATTTCTAACTAGAAATAATTCTGAACAGTGCATCCTATTTACATGTTAACCCATGAGCCAGCTTCATACTAACTATTAACAAAATCTCAAGAGTCAATTCATAGGAGGTATAACACTATAAAACATGTTCCTAAACTAGGCTGCCTAGGGAAGGAAATTCATATTTCACTATTAAAACACAACAGCTGCTTTATGCTGACTTAGTCACATGAAATGCAGCATTGCAAATGACGACACCACATGACATGACTTCAGACTTCTAAAGAGAAACATTATCTATTGTCGTACCTAGAAGCTGTGTTTATTGTGCTAACTAGAAGATATCTGGATACTAGGACAAGACCATAAAATAAAGACATATTTTACATAGAAAGTGAAAAAAAAAAAGTACAACTAATTGTTCTTTTACGATGATTGTTCAACAGGATGACTATATGGTCCATCTATTTGAAAAGCACATTATGTGAAAGGCTTAATGACATACCTGCTGTACTGTAGAGTTCCCTCCATTTAAGATAGCAATTCCAAGTTTCAAAGTAGCAGCCACCATGGGTCCAGTTTCACCTTAAAAACACAAAATATAGTGTTCCTTGTATCTCTTCACTTGCTACATTAACCAATTATATCTCAAAATGTGCACTTTTAAAGTCCTTATCAGCTTCCTACAAATGTGTGTCATGGTGGAGGAGGACAGACTGATGTATATACCAAAAAAAAATTAAGAGTCATAATGCATATTTTGCCATCAATGTTTTTACTAAATTCTGTGTAATATGTCCATGAGTTGAAATTACATGAGAAAGCAGAAAAAAAGAACAGGCAGAAACAAATGATTTTGAAATACTGATACTTAAAATTATTAAAATGTAAAACTAATCATGAGTAATAAAATAATATTGAAATGAACATAAGCCACTTAAAATTTTCTCCTTCCTCCCTCAAGTATGTTTGAACAACTTTTATGATTTTCATTTCATCACTTTTATCTTCATGCGTTTGTAGTAATGCTTTATTAAGCTGACTAGTCATAATTTTGTTATTCAAGTAATAATTAACAAAATTTAAAATCCAACTTGTTGTCTATAATTTAGCATATTATGTTTTATTTTTAATGTAATTCACCTCCACTTATCTTAGAAATGAAACAATCCTTATATTTGGAGAGGAGTGTTTTATATCCACTATTACTTTTCTATTCCATTCAAATTAGAATAAAAAGTTTTCATAAAGAGGATGTTACTAATGTAAGAAAAAGCAGCTTGAATTGGCTGGCTATTGAAAAATGCAATAGCACTTCAACTGCTAAAAATGACTCACGTTAAAAATCTAAACATTTATATCAAGGGTCCTGAGGGCCACATCCAGCTTGGCACCTATTTTTGTAAATAAAGTTTTATTGAAACAAGGCCACACAATATCTCTAGATGGCAGACACTATGGCAGAGTTGAAGAGTTGCCCCTGAGACCCCAATGGCTTGAAAAACTAAAAATATTTACTACCTGGCCTCTCACAGAAAGTGTTTGCCCACCCCTGATTTACCAGTTTATCAGTTTGTTAGCATTGTGTCCCAATATAATTTCCAAAACTTAATGAACAGAAACAAAATAGATCTTTCAGTAAGACTCTGATTGAAAATAATTAACATTGGATTGGGCAAAAGAGAGTTGGCCTTTATGAATTCACCTGACTTCATCATAAACATGAAATTCAGGGATTAAATATATCAGTATAATACAAATAAGGGTGCTCCCAGGAAAATCTGAAGAATCAACCCTTCCAAGGTAGGGTGATGAGCCTCACCTTTGCTGGCACTGATGGTCTGCAGCACCATCTCAGCAGCACCGCGGTCATGGAGCCTGGCTTGTTGGTATAGAAGCTTTTGCTTTTCCATTTCTTTTTCCTGAACACAAATCCCAACCATTTATGTTGCGACTATCATTAAGCAGAGTAGCTTTCTATAAACCATATTTTCATCATCTCTTCATGTATGGGCTCTATGACAACATTATGGACCATTTCAACACCAACAATGTTATTCAACAGATGTTAACATAGTCAGCTCTTGATTTTTCCCTTTATATTTCTTGTGATAGACTTTTGGTACTTGTTTATCAGGATGAATTTTCTTAATTTTAATGACTGGATTAGTCCAAAGCCTGTATGATACTTTTGAAGTACTATACTTCATCATTGAAACTTGCACTTTCTGAATGATACATTTGTGCATCAGTTTGTCATGTTTTTAATCATCTCCCAAGTCATGGCCATAACTTGATACTGCTCAGCAAATGGCTTGTGTTGCAAGTTATCACTGAGTGACAGAAAAACATCAACTGAGGACGTGTTGGAGTTTAAGCAAAATTGAAAGCTGATATGGATAAAAAGGTAGGCTTCAACTAAGTAGTGAACTTATGATAACAGATCTCCCCAGTTCCCCCCAAAGAATAAAAGAAGCAATGTGCCTTTATATTTTGTATTCTCAGGTGGTAACAAACGATACTGCATGGTACTGCTAGAGCAATGGCTGGAGATTGTTCTTTTCTACTTAAACTACCACTGAAAATATACAGAAGGAAATCAAAATAAAATATAAAGGCACAGCAAGTTCAAGACTGGTAGGATCATTCACTTGAGCTATTCAGTTCGCTGGAGAATTGAGACGGAACCAAGCAGTATAAGTTGCAGAATGAAAGTTGCATAGAGCCCTATGACAGCGCGTCCATCAAATGGCGTGGTAGAGAAGCTTAGTCAATGGGACATGAAACAGTCAATTAGTATCATGTCCATAAACACAACGGCCAAAACATATATGACCTAAGAGCAGGAAGAGCTGCAGCAGAAGTAGCCAGAGTGACAGCTTTGCTGCCGTAAACTTTCCATCCAAAGTACGGAAAATAGACACTGGAAGATGGAAGAGGTTTAAAAAATGAAGGCTTGCTAGTTACAGAATATGAAAAAGAAAGTAAACTAAAAGGAGGGGGGGAAGAAATGGGCTCAAACAAATGAAAAAAGAAACCTTTAAATCAAAAGCAACCAACACAGACATTTATGCTGTTACCAGAGAGTTCTCGCCGAGGCTGGCAAATTTGTCTCTTAAATCTTTGATAATATCGTGCTGCGAAAACAAAATTGATCAGGGTTTTTTTCACACTATATAAGAGCTCCTGTGATTAATTTTATTTTTTCTTAAATTATGTGATAGGCCTAAATGGAAGCAGAGAAAAGAAAAAAAAAGGCAGCTTTGCTTTATATGTAGCCATGCTAACATCTAAAAGGTTTGCCTTCATGTTTAAACCTCTTCCTGTGAAGTCAAAAACAAAACGAAAACAAAACCACACAGACACACAAAATCATACTGTAATTACAACACAGTTTGAGAAAAACTGAAAGAAGACCCTTTTGTCTGCTCTTCAGGTGTTTTATAAAATTAGTGAGCAACATTTGATTCTTCCTTTTAGACCCAACAATCTTTGACTTTCCTCCCATTGCCAGAGCTATTTATGGAACTTTTACTTCCCAGTTTTCCCTTTGTGAAAGGCTTTGCCCGGAAAACAGTGATAAGAAATTATTGGCTTAAGGAACTGCACTATAATTTTTATCAACTAAAGAAGCAAGGGAGCTAGAAAGAGTGATTCGTCTATTGACTCAGTAGAACATACAAAGATAGTCATCAAGACATCCAAAGAAGATGGAAGATGCCAGCATGCTGTATATTCTTGAGGAAAACAATAACAAAAAACAATGGCCATTGGTGCTCCAAAAGTAGGTAGACCAACCCAAAGATCTGCCAGGGCCACTTGCACAATAGATTCTAAAGTCACAACATCCTCTTTAGTAACTGAAATCACTCATGATGGGTAGACCCTACAAGCACCAAGAAAGACAAGGTATCAAATTGCCTTCTTTACAAACTTAACTCCCTGAGCAAAGATTACTCATTTTTCTCATATAATATATAAATTCCAAAAATAATGCTTTGGGGGAAGTGATGAGACTCATTTGAAAAAAAAAATGTTGAGCAAAAAAGATATGCTGATCTAGAAGTGGGAAAACTATTTCATAAAGAGGGATCGACCACTCTTTTGAATTTTTTCTGTTAGACTGAATTGGAAGCTCTCTCTTCAGAACATCTTTAATATTATTTATCTTTGTACTTTTTTGTCCTTTGAGGATTGCTTCTGGGTATATAAAGCTCCAGGAGTTGGTGATGGACAGGGAAGCCTGGAGTGCTGCAGCCCATGGGGTTGCAAAGAGTTGGACATGACTGAGCAACTGAACTGAACTGAACTCTGGATGTATAATTTAATCTCATTAGAAATTTGATCATGACATAAAAAAATAAAACTTTGAAAGGGAAAATAGAAAGTTTTCATGCAATAAAATAATGGACTATGTGGAAAAAATCTTCCATTTTATATCTACTGCAGATTAGCTTTTCTAAGCATACTGGAGACAGATCTTTTAAAAGTATCTTACTTGGGGAAAACAGCAAGTATCTACTATAGCATTTCTCCAAGTAAGATACTTTTAAAAGATCTATCTCCAAGGAATCCTACTTTTTAAAAATAGAAAGTAGGGTTCCTTGTCCCTTTCCACTTCAAATTCCATTTGAACTGCCTAAGGGTGTTATACATGCACTATACCTTCAACCTATAGTTTCAGTCTTTAAATTATTCCAAGGTCACAAAGGAAGGTTAAGGGGAAAAAAAAAAAAAACAGGAACAGCTCCACAATTTGAATTTTCCCTTAGGCAAAAAGTTCTGATCACCAAAAGCAACCAAGCATTATCAGCTCTTTTCTAAATAAGATTATGAGTTTTTCAAGGTCAAGGGTGATCATATCTCAGACCTATGATAAAATCACAGTCATTGAATGGAAGTATTCAACATCATGATTTGCTTCTACTATAACTGAAGTCTGTAATAAAATTGCTAATAATCCTCCACTTTGTCTAAGAGTGGCTCAAGTCTTTAGCACTTGATGGAGGGGAGGGAGGGAGGAAGGAAGGAAGGAGAAAGATCTGAAGGAAAAAAAAGCCATTCGATTCTTCAGAAATTTGCTTTATATGAGAAAAAATATTGAGATAAGAATAAATTATACCGTCCCTTGCTTCTTGATGGAGAAAACAGTTTATCCCCACAATAGAGATGAAAATATGATGACAGCAAAGAAATTCACACTGTTTCTGAAGGACCCTCCTGATTTCATGGAAATCACAGTTTGAGGACAACAATTCTATAGCCTATGCATGCTACTGGCTTGCATTTTGTTGCATTTTCAACTCTTCAGCAACTAGTGAAAAGGTTTTCATATGTTTTCGTCTTAAACTGAATATGAAAGCTGATTATACGTGGAGAGAAATTTCCAAGAGATGAACCCTTTCTAAAAAAGTCATAATGTAGTAATGTTACAAGTCAATATTAAATCATCTTATTTGGCATCTTAAATGTAGTCATAATCTACAAGGTGATGTTGAGACTTAGTATTTCAAGAAGAAAACATCAAAATACAGAAGATTTAATTAAATAACTAAGAGGACAAAACTGAAAGGCAGTGAAATAATACTAATAGTTTGGTTTACAACATAAACAGGCCAACTCAGACTAACGAAGAAACAAAAGTGATAGATAACAGTCACATTTCCAGAGATTCACCTAATTCTGTTCTGTATTCCAGCTTCCAAAACTATGGATTAGCCATATTCATATATGGGTGACTCCCAGTGCTAGGGAAACACTTAAAGATTATAATTTTACTCAACAATGGATGGTTCCCCAAATTTTTAAGTTTTAACTTTTTAAAAAACCAAATGTACATGGAGGTTTCTAGAAGTAAAGCTTCATGAGGAAAAGGATCACTGCTTGTTTTTTTTATATTAAACACGAACCAGTACACATACACTGAATACCCAGTAGCTCCCTGCACATTAAAGATGTTCAAGAATGCATAAATGAATGATGGAACTGAATAATGTGATATCATTTAGTATGCTAAATTAATCCAAAACTTAACAAACATTTTCTTTTATCTGAAGAGCTACTAAGTTAGTAACATGTGAAAAGTTTAGTTTCCTTTTAGTACATGGTCTATGAAGTTGAATTATACACACACAAAAAAAGAATAATTCTCAAACTGTAGTTTTTAATTCATTTAGCAGCTTAATTTTTTTCCCTGTACCTTTCATTACTACACATCCTCTTTGTTGCTGAACTATCAAATGGTACAATAATCTTCCAGAGTTGTTCTCAATAGGATGTTAAAAGTTTGTAATGTTCTCTTTAATTTAAAAAAGTGTCTTTACCCAAAATAAACTTTAAATACCAAAAATTTACCAATATACGATCAGAGACAACAAAATCACTAAACCAGAAAAATTTAGTTCAGATAATGTGTTGGGAGGCTCTGAAAGTCAGACTTTATGCTTTACTTCTTTCTGTATCAGATACACTTGCATTTCTTAGAATATCATTTTCACTAGATTTGGCATATTTAGAACTAATTAATACTACCGTGAACTTCCAGATGTTCAAGCTGGTTTTACAAAAGGCAGAGGAACCAGAGATCAAATGGCCAATATCTGCTAGATCATTGAAAAAGCAAGAGAGTTCCAGAAAAACATCTATTGCTGCCAAAACCTTTGGCTGTGTGAATCACAATAAACTGTGGAAAATTCTGAAAGAGATGGGAATATCAGACCACTTGACCTGCCTCTTGAGAAATCTGTACGTAGGTTAGGAAGCAACAGTTAGAACTGGACATGGAACAACAGACTGGTTCCAAATAGGATAAGGAGTACATCAAGGCTGTATATTGTCACTGTGCTTATTTAACTTATATTCAGAGTACATCATGAGAAATGCTGGGCTGGATGAAGCATAGCTGGTATCAAGATTGCCAAGAGAAATATCAATAACCTCAGATATGCAGATGACACCACCCTTATGGCAGAAAGTGAAGAAGAACGAAAGAGCCTCTTGATGAAAGTGAAAGAGGACGGTGAAGAAGTTGGCTTAAAGCTCAACGTTCAGAAAACAAAGATCATGGCATCTGGTCCCATCACTTCATGGCAAATAGAGAAACAGGGGAAACAGTGGCAGACTTTATCTTTTTGGGCTCCACAATCACTGCAGATGGTGGCTGCAGCCATGAAATAAAAAGACGCTTGCTTCTTGGAAGAAGTTATGACCAACCTAGACAACATATTAAAAAGCAGAGACATTACTTCACCAACAAAGGTCTGTCTACTTAAAGCTATGCTTTTTCCAGTAGTCATGTATGGATGTGAGAGTTGGACTGTGAAGAAAGCTGAGTGCCGAAGAATTGATGCTTTTGAACTGTGGTGTTGGAGAAGACTCGAGAGTCCCTTCGACTGCAAGGAGATCCCACTAGTCCATCCTAAAGGAAATCAGTCCTGAATGTTCACTGGAAGGACTGATGTTGAGGCTGAAGGCCACCTGATGTGAAGAGCTAATTCATTTGGCAAGACCCTGATGCTGGGAAAGACTGAAGGCAAGAGAAGGGGACGACAGAGGATGAGATGGTTGAATGGCATCACCAACTCAATGGACATGAGTTTGAGTAAAGTCCAAGAGCTAGTGATGGACAGGGAAGCCTGGCGTGCTGCAGTTCATGGGGTCACTAAGAGTCAGACACGACTGAGCAACTAAACTGAATACTATGCTGGGCTCAGTTGGTAAAGAATCTGCCTGCAATGCAGAAGACCTTGGTTGGATTCCTGGGTTGGGAAGATCAGGCTGGAGAAGGGATAGGCTACCCACTCCAGTATTCTTGGGCTTCCCTGGTGGCTCAGCTGGTAAAGAATCTGCCTACAACGCCGGAGGCCTGTATTCCATCCCTGGGTTGGGAAGATACCCTGTAGAAGGGATAGGCTACCCACTCCAGTATTTTGTCCTGGAGAATTCCATGGACTGTCTAGTCCATCGGGTCATAAAGAGTTGGACATGACTGAGCGACTTTTACTACTATGCTAAAGCTATAAACCCAGCTGAGTTAAAATGATTTTCTAATTCAAGATCCTATTGACAAATTTATAATATGCAACAAAAAGCTCCAGTAACCAAGTACAAAATGAAAGGAAAGAATGAGTAACTCTAATATCAGAGGTTATCAAATTAGCAATGTTATGCTGATTTATCATTAGAGGGCATGCAGTTTGTCCTGAGTACAATGTTGACTTAAAACAGCCTTCATCTACCTATTTGTTTGTTTAAGCCTTAAAAGCACTGGATACTGCCTTGACTACAGAGAATAAGTGCCTATGCAGTCTACTAAGAGAGTCTGACAAAGGAGAGAAAAAGGATAATAAGGTGACTTATGACCTCCCATAAGTGCAAACAGCTGACTCATTGGAAAAGACCCTGATACTGGGAAAGACTGAAGGCAGAAGGAGAAGAGGGTGACAGAGGACAAGACAGTTGGATGGCATCACTGATTCAATGGACATGAACTTGGGCAAATCTGGGGAGGTGGTGAGGGACAGGGAAGCCTAGCGTGCTGCCGTCCATGGGGTTGCAAAGACTTGGACACAACTTGGCAACTAAACAACACGACCTCTAATCACAGGAAGGAATGGTTAGATGAGAAGGTGCCAGAAGGTTGGAATAATTAGAAGAAGCAGTTAGAAGAAATTGTATCATAAAATGATCACAGCAACTCATTATTTGGATTTTGAGCTCTCCCAATTCTAGTAGTTCAAGTATTAATATTTACAATTCTAAGTTTTCACAAATGGTTATTAATCCCACCCCAGACTAACTCTTAGCTACACTTTAAGTACTTGACACAGTCTCAAATTCCCTGCCAGGTGTTCCCTGCTTAGCTGAGAGAAGGATTTTTCTTGAGACTGTCTTGAGGATTCACAGACCGTCCATTCTTCAAGACACCTGGTGCTTATTCTACATTAAACTATCCCATGACGGCATCTATACACCTGGACTTTATTGTATTAATTCTCAAATAATTACATTTACTGAATTACCAAGGACCTTTTTCATTATATCACACATTGTTATTCCCAAGAAGGTCCTCCGGAAGAAAAATGCTTCAGGTATTCTTTTTTTTTTTTTTTCCTGAAACAAGAAGATTGTCTCTGTATTTTATTGATAAAGCAAATTTTTACATTTATATGGTTTTATGTTGACTCCTAGAAACCTTGGCATCAGTAGTACTAACAACCTGCAGCAAATTAGCAACACTGTGGCATGAACTTCTGGATTACTCATATTCTTAGAAGACCCCTAAATGCTTTCCATCTCCCAATACATTTTTTCCTTTATCTAACTGCATTAGGTATAATTATGTGGTATTTTAAATAACAAGCGAGGAAGTGATAGAGATACATATACATGTACAGAAGCTAGACATTTCCTATAAATCATTTTTATTGTGAAATCCCTACACTAAAAAAAAAATGGAGTTTTTCTTTTTCATTCCTTCAGAAAAGATCAGAAGAAAAATAATCAAAATTTGCATGCTTCTAATTGGTATTTATGCACCTAGAAATCTATAAGAGTTTTGAAATTGTCCTGAAAAATGAAAAGAACTTCTGCAAAACCAGCAAATCAGACAGTTTTAAAGGTGGATATTACCCCTTAGAAAATAGCTCAAAGCTTTCAGTCCAAAGATGAAAACTCTGAGGCAATTAAATATGACCTGCTGAAGGTCATCTGGTTAGCATCCAGATGAGAACCCAGATCTCCTACCTTATGAGGTTCTGCACTCACTATGCTGAAAAATTTCCTCTGTGGACTTCTCTGGCTTGATTTTAGTAAAGAAGGGAAATTGATTAAATATAATGATAATAGCAAATACTTAGAGCTTGCTATGTGATATGCAATGTTCTGAGTGGAATATGTATATAAATTAATTTAATCCTCATCACAATCCTATGAAGTAGAGGCCTTAATTAGCTCCATTTTATAGATAGGCAAATTGAGACTTAAGATTACATATCCATATGGTGGAGCTGGGATTCAAACACAGGTGGTCCATTCAAGTGTCTATGCTCTTAATGATTCTGCTGTATCTCATTTCCTGTACATAACGTGGTCAAGCATAAGCTTCAACTGAGATTACGATTATTATTATTTTCTTTTATGTGATATTAGAGCATAGTTGATTAATGATGTTGTGTTAGTTTCAGGTATACAGCAAAGTGATTCAGTTATACATTATCTATTCTTTTTAAAATTCTTTTTTTCATTTAGGTTATTACAGAATATTGAGCAGAGTTCCCTGTGCTGTATAGTAGGTCCTTGTTGGTTATCTATTTTAAATATAGCAGTGTACACATGTCAGTCTCAACTGGGATTATTTTTAAAAACAATAGCACATGAAGTCAAATTATTGTGCATATCAAACGCACAATTAGCTGCACAATTAGATGTTTAAATATGTGTTGTCTACATATCATATGCTCTTTAGGGCTACACATGCGTGTGTATAAATTAACATATACAATTTAGAGGACTGTGCTTTGGGGGAATTTCCCTTGTATCAGGACCAGTACTCTAGCCTATCCTAAACCCCCTTCTCTCTAAGTCTTAGCAATTTGTCTTGCTTCTGAAGTACAGTGGCCCTAGAAACGGTTTGTACCAGTTATTCGTTTATGAAAGCTAACTCTTAGCACCATGACCACTGTCTAAGGAGACCACATACTGATGGAAATGGAGAGACAGCAGTGCCTGGACACTCAAGAGGTTGAACCCAAGTTGGTTCTGGTTTCCCCAGGGGTCTGCCTTCTGGAACAGCAATTAATATCAGGAGATAAATGAACAAATTAACACCCTGTGACCAGAAGTGCCCCCTTTTCCCCAGGAAGTACCATTCCATGATGCATATGGCTTCTTCAGGGCCATCTAACACAACCAAGCAAATAGCTATACTGTTGGTTTGCTGTGGTTAACTAGTCAGCTCAAGAATGCATCACTGTGTTCTCTCTGCCTCCAAGTATCAGTTCTCTCTTTCCTCACCCTTACTTCCCTAAGACTGTAACAACTCCAACAAAGTGCTAGCAAATAACCTCTTTGCTCTGTTTTCTACAGAACCTGGCTAAGATGGGAGGGTATTACTTGAGATCAACAATTTCAGTATATAAAAATGGAGTTGGCAGACTGCAACAATAAGCATGAGTATTAGAGAACACTGGCCATGAAAATTCCTTCCCCCTTTCCCTTCAACCGTTCAACAGTATGACAGCAACTCAACACTCTAGAGTCCATATGTTGATACCACAGAGCTTCTGAGGAAGAAACTAAAGAAGTATAAACTTTCTTAATAAAAGAGATAATTATTTCCATGTTTTATAACCATAGATGTATCTCAATTTTTAAAATAGTTAATAGTTCTCTTTGGTTAAGATTCATGAAGCTATTATAATTTAAATTACTGTGCTCTTATAAACAGGAGTAAATAAGCCCTTCAGAGATTAAATTATGAGTAGCTATTGGAAAGGGAACATCTTATAGTCAATTCCTTACCCCCAAAATGAATTCTATTCAAAATTAGAATCATTGGAGGGGCCAAATAAAAGTGTTTTTATCATGGTATTTAGCTATATAACATCGGTCCTTAAGACATTTTAGACCTAAATTGATTCCTCCACATTTAATCATACATTCTTTGGAATGTGAGCTGGGTATTGCTCTAAGTATTGGGTGGGTATGATTTCGCTTTAGTTATGTCTGAGGCCCATCAGGGAGAAAACACAGATTAATCTAAATTTTTATTACAGAATATCAACTCTGCCACAGCCATATTTGGCACTGAAGACACAAGGAATTCTCTTTAATCAATAGTACAGAATAATAGGACCTCAGGGACTCACCAGAGAATTCATCTGTGAAGTAGAAACTGGGCATTTGCCAAAGGATGATGCAACTTGCTTAATATTGTACTTGAGAAAGATGGTCTAGAAAGCGAGTTAATGGTCCATTCCTCTAGATTACTTAAGCTTCACTGTCATTAATTTAGGTTTTTCCATAACTAATAAATCTATATTATAGCACTTAACATTCCACAGAAATGCCTTCATTGAATTATCACTGAACGCTGCACCCTCAGATTTGAAAGAATGGTAATAGGAGAAGTAACCATTGGAACAATGTTTCTGTATGTTTTGAAAAATCTTAATTTAAAAATGTGGTCTGCTCTGTTACCAAAGTTTCTTGTTGTTCTAGGTGAGAAAAACCCGTCATGCTCAGAAAAGTTACTTGACTTGAAACATTATTATTTCTTATTATTATGTGTTTCGCTTATGAAAAATTCAAAGGCCAGAAAAGCTCTGGACTGTAGTAATTAACACTCTGGGTCATTGCTGAAACATTTCTTTCCTTCAGTTAATACTGGCTTCTTTATCAGATTTAACTATCCCTTTGTATAGTTTTTGGAGAAGGCAATGGCACCCCACTCCAGGACTCTTGCTTAGAAAATCCTATGGACAGAGGAGCCTGGTGGGCTGCAGTCCATGGGGTCGCTAAGAGTCGGACACGACTGAGCGACTTCACTCACTTTCATTTTCACTTTTATAGTTTTAATATTAAAGTAGCCTGAAGTCAAAGAAATATATAACTACTAATTATGCAATAAAATTTTTAATAATTAGTTGTAGGTAAATATACATATATTACAGATTAAGCTGGGAATTAAATTATCAACTTAAATCAGGCAAGTTTTAACAGGATCTCATCAGTAAAACACATGTGACGGAAGAAAAGGGCTGGCTAATACCAGGCACTTTAGCCTGTACTCCTTGTTTTCCATGTTTCTTGAGCTTTATTTAACTTTATTCCTCATGGAAATTTTCCTTATAATGCTACCTTTTTAATCTACTTCTTTCTTCTTCTCAGTATCTTTATAGACAGAGAATTTAAGTAGAAAGTACAGCAAATATTAATAATCAGCCAGTTATTGGGATAAAATTCAATAATCACACACACTATGTTATTCCCAGATTTATTTAATATAATTTGTTTAAAGAATTACTGAAACTACCAAATGACCTTTCAAATTCATTATAACTTAGATGAAAAATTCCACTATCTGACTATAGCTAAATGATGTTAGCCAACCAGACATCTCAATGTAAAAAGTCTAGGACGTTACTAAATTTATAAAGAGAAAGTAGTAATTCAGTTGTCTGGCCAAATTTTTTCAGTTGTGTTATTTGTATCAGAGAGTCAATTTCAGACAAAATTATCTTCATAGGTTGTTGACTCTGTCAACTCTCTGAAAACCATGATCCTCTATTTTCAACTTGGGAAGAGTTCAGGCTGTTTACTTACATAGTATATATTTTACAAATAGATTGTTACACATATTAGGCATAAATGATTACAGTACAAATCCTCTCTTCTGCTGGGACAGTCATATCTGGTGGCCTCTAGCTCCTTTGGGGGGATTAATTACCAGGTTTCACCATTATGTGAGCTTCTCTCCCAACATCCTAAATCCATGGCATGTAGCCCATTCTCCCAGGTGGGGCTCCACAGTCTCCTGATTTCTTGTTCTCAGTATGACCTGAATCCTACACTCTAAATGCTAAGATTCCACTACCAGTTATTTTCAGACTTTTTTTTCCTGAATAGGGAACCTTTCTAATGTCAGCAAATTTGATCCTATTTACCAAATTGTATTTGCTTTTAGTTCTTCCTGAAACTACATTCCTCTTCAGAGTAAAATGGTTTTCTTAACCAGCAACACTTTCTTATCCCAGCCTTCCTTATCCACCCCCACTCCATGGATGTCAATATATACTCTGGGGCATGAACTGCAATGGTGTCTAATGAAATCAAATCTTCAGTGAATGTTAAGAGGTCCCTTCATATTTTCCAACCCTCAAGAAGTCACAGGAATTCTATCTGAGATCATCAGTGATAAAACTATAAAAATCCACCAAATCAGGATTATATCCATTATACCTGATAATTATAATTTATAAATTTTATGCATATTATATGCCATTAAATTATATCCATTTGATTGGAGCTAAATCTAGTAGCATCTGCATGAAGTCAAATTTTAAAATGATATAACAATATATTTCTCCAAATATAAGTGAGTAAAAACACATTATAATTTGTTTCTTAAAAATAGATCCTTTATGACATTCTAAATTCACTTTAACAGCAATAGTTCACTTTATAAAATAGAAGGCAAAAAAGGACACTCTACACTCAGAAAAGTTTTTTTTTTCTTTAACTAAAGTCATTATAGGCATTTTCTTTTTGGGATGTTTATGACCGATATTCGGAGAAGGCAATGGCAACCCACTCCAGTACTCTTGCCTGGAGAATCCCATGGGCAGAGGAGCCTGGTAGGCTACAATCCATGGGGTCCCTGAGAGTCGGACAAGACTGAGTGACTTCACTTTCACTTTTCACTTTCACGCATTGGAGAAGGAAATGGCAACCCACTCCAGTGTTCTTGCCTGGAGAATCCCAGGGACGAGGGAGCCTGGTGGGCTGCTGTCTATGGGGTCACACAGAGTTGGACACGACTGATGCGACTTAGCAGCAGTAGCAGCAGCATGACCGATTTTCTGACTAAACAGTCTCATGAAAATAAAATGTAAGCTTAACAGGGTTCAAATGAAAGGCAAATTTTTGTGATTCTAAAATATTTTCTCTTAGCAAACTTTCCACACACTTAGCTCTTCAGAATATTCAGAGATAGAAAAGGTCATCTAGCTCTTTCCTATAAGGAAATACTAAGTCAACTCTGAAATCATGGAATATCCTCTCTAATTACCAGTTGAAGGTATTTCTAGCACAAAGGAAAAGAAGATTATGTCTAATTCCACCAGCAGTACCATATATCATATCTCTTTTCTAGAAATGAGACCAGTACAAAAACTCTCAAAAGGGATAAGGCATGAAATGTTACAATGAAAAGTCACCAGCTAAAATTTAATCACCTAAAGGGTAGACTTTTTCATTTCAGCACAGTACTCAGTTCAAATGCAACATGGAGGATAAAATTTCAAATTATGAGTCATTTAAATTGCAAGAAGAATAAACTTATGTCAAGGAAGGGATACTGAAGAGACCAATGGCATTGGAGCTACGAACTTGGTACAAAGATTGCAAGATCTTTTTTTTTTTTTTAAACAAAAGAATCCAAGATGTTGGGTCTAACAAAGGTAAATGTCACGAGAAACTGAAACTCAGACCCAGACAAATACACACATATATATAGTTTTACCTTGCTGCGTTGGGATCCTGTGACCTTAAGGAAGGATGAGGACAAGAAGCAAAATCGCAATAAACAATTGCTCGGAAGACAACCGATAGAGTATATATGGTGTGCACTTCAGAAAAATAGTATGACTTGCCGCTCACAGCTCATTCTAATTTAGCTCAGTTTCTTATCTTATTGAGACTAGAACACACATACATTAGAAAAGATTATAGTGTTATCTAGGAAATGAATCTTAAGGCATTTTTTTCTCAGCCAGCAATAGTCATGGGTGATTCTCAAACTAGCCTGTTCTAGCATTTTTTTTTGCACAATGACTTCAGGGACGCAATGCCACAGGGATGCTCTCTTCCACTTGTTCCAGAAAGGAGTCCTATTCAGTATCTACTCCTCACCTACACGTTTTCTGTGGGTCCACTTTAATTAAAGACTTACAGCTGGCTACTAATATATTTCCAAACTTTCAGCTCAAAACAGACACGTAAATTAAAAGCAGGAAAAAAAACAAAAAAAGGGTCTACTCTATTTCATTTAATTTTTTTGAAAATTAAAAAAAATAAATAAATAAGGAGAGTGGTAGTTAGCAACAGCTAGTCTTTCTTAGATATATATATTAAAAAAAAAAGTGCAGCCTAAGCCAAGGGGGGAAATAATATTTGCTTTCTTTTTGGCTAAAGAATATTGAGCAATATTTCAAAGTATAGGAAATTTAAAAGCTGAGAAGGTTTGAGGGAAAATCATGTAATAGAACATAATTCTAGGAATAGATGCAATCCTGCCTCATGCAAGCAGACTGCGTGCCACCATTTACATATGTGCAGGGAATGAGTGACCTCATTGGGCAGAAGTCGAAAGAGGCCAAATCTTTCGGACTTCATTGATTCAGAAAAAAATTCACACCAAGGCTTTAATTAGAAACTTGATGTTGGGTTGCTCTTCCATAAATATTTTTCTCCCATGGCTGCTGGAAATTTCAGACCCCATCCTTCACCGAGATGAGAACACTGTGAAGCAACCTCATCTCCAAGGGCTCTCAGGAACACTCATCCTGAACATATGGACTTTATTTAATTCTTTAACTAGCCTACGTTCCTTGGCCTTAACTTCAGCAAATGTTAGGACTCAAATTTGTCCATCCAGCTTCTGACATGCAGTTCCTTGACACAATAAGCTGCAATAAGCCATGAAGCAAGAAACATAAATGTCAGTTATAAGCTATGAAACAATGTTTCAACATAGATAAAAGACAAAAGTGAAAGATCCATCTTACTTCAAAACTCTTCACTTCCTCTTCCCCATCATCATCTTCCTCATCATGACAACTCTGATACATGTAAAAAAAAATTGAGAAAAGGTCAACAGGATAAGAATATGCTGAGACAGAAAATATAAATGAATTAGCACAGAATAATAAATCACTTGTGCTACTTTATCAATATTATTTGAATATATTCATTATATGTAATAAGTTTACATGACATGATCAATGAATTTGTGAACTAAAAGAAAACTATACTGTGCAAATACTAAATCAATTTTATATATATCATAGAGATACTTATGAGGTCTGTATCATACTGTACATACTACTTATTCATGCATTTTCCTTGTTGAAATCAAGTTACAAACCTTAGACAACATCACTGTTTTCTCCTCTTTTATGCTTCCATTACAATGTGTTAATACAAACATATTTAATAGCTACGAATTAAAATTAACAGAAAGCAGTGTCTATTAATTAAAGTGAATCTTGTAATCTATTTTTTTTGATAAATTCATTTTTTGTTATATTTGGTCTATAGGAGGAAAGTAAAATTCCAACTGCTACCAACATCCTTCGTTTACAGAAAAATTATAAAACTGACCATTGAATTATTTTATTTTTCCAGAAATAATAAAGGAGCTGTGCGTATATTCTTAATTAATTCCCACAGCTGAGAGTTCTGGTTACTAAGGAAGAAGAGCTGTGCGGTGGTTAGGAACATGCCCTGAGGATGCAGAGTGCCCAATTCAAATTTTGATGCTGCCATTTAAGAGCTGTTTAGTCTAGGGCAAGTTCCTTTACCTTTCTGAGTCTCTGTTTTCTCATAATTAAAGTGTAAATAATAAAAACAGTAACAAGATTCCTAACAGGATCACATGATTTAACATATGGACAGAAGTTCCTAACACTGTACAGGAGGCAGTGATCAAGACCATCCCCAGGAAAAACAAATGCAAAAAAGTAAAATAGTTGTCTGACAAGGACTGACAAATAGCTATGAAAAGAAGAGAAGCGAAAGGCCAAGGAAAAAAGGACAGATATATGCATTTGAATGCAGAGTTCCAAAGAATAGCAAGGAGAGATAAGAAAGCTTTCCTCAGTGATCAGTGCAAAGAAATAGAGGAAAACAATAGAATGGGAAGCACTAGAGATCTCTTTAAGATAATTAGGATATTTGGGAACTTTTCATGCAAAGATAGGCACAATAAAGGACAGAAATGGTATTGCACCGAACAGAAGCAGAAGCTATTAAGACATGACAAGAATACACAGAAGAACTATATAAAAAAGATCTTCACGACCTAGATAATCATATGGTTATCATGATTAGACATGATAGAGCCGGACATCCTGGAATGTGAAGAAGACAAATGAGCCTTAGGAAGCATCACTATGAACAAAGCTAGGGGAGGTGATGGAATTCCAGTTGAACTATTTCAAATCCTAAAAGATGATGCTGTGAAAGTGCTGCACTCAATATGCCAGCAAATTTGGAAAACTCAGCAGTGGCCACAGGACTGGAAAAGGTCAGCTTTCATTCTAATCCCAAAGAAAGGCAATGCCAAAGAAGGCTCAAACTACACAATTGCACTTGTCTCAGACGCTAGCAAGTAATGCTCAAAATTCTCCAAGCCAGGCTTCAAACAGTACTTGAACAGTGAACTTCCAGATGTTCATGCTGGATTTAGAAAAGGCAGAGGAACCAGAGATCAAATTGCCAACATCCGCTGGCTCATGGAAAAAGCAAAAGAGTTCCAGAAAAACATCTATTTCTGCTTTATTGACTATGCCAAAGCCTTTGACTGTGTGGATCAAAACAAACTGCGGAAAATTCTTCAAGAGATGGGAATACCAGAACACTTAACCTGCCTCCTGAGAAATCTGTATGCAGGTCAGGAAGCAACAGTTAGAACTGGACATGGAACCACAGACTGGTTCCAAATAGGGAAAGGAGTATGTCAAGGTTGAATATTGTCACCATGCTTATTTAACTTATATGCAGAGTTCATCATGAGAAATGCTGGACTGGATGAAGCACCAGCTGAAATCAAGATTGCTGGGAGAAATATCATTAACCTCCGATATACAGATGATACCACCCTTATGGCAGAAAGCAAAGAAGAACTAAAGAGCCTCTTGATGAAAGTGAAAGAGGAGAGTGAAGCAGTTGGCTTAAAACTCAACATTCAGAAAATGAAGATCATGGCATCTGGTCTCATCACTTCATGGCAAATAGGTGGGAAAACAGTGGAAATGGTGACAGACTTTCTTTTTTGGGGCTACAAAATCACTGCAGATAGTGATTGTAGCCATGAAATTAGAAGACACTTGCTCCTTGGAAGAAAAGTTTTGACCAACCTAGACAGCATATTAAAAAGCAGAGACATTACTTCACCAACAAAGATCTGTCTACTCAAAGCTATGGTTTTTCCAGTAGTCATGTATGGATGTGAGAGTTGGACTATAAAGAAAGCTGAGCACCAAAGAATTAATGTTTTTGAACTGTGGTGTTGGAGAAGACTCTTGAGAGTCCCTTGGACTGCAAGGAGATCCAACTAGTTCGTCCTAAAGGAGACCAGTCCTGGGTGTTCATTGGAAGGACTGATGCTGAGGCTGAAATTTCAATACTTTGATGTGAAGTACTGAACACCAGATGTGAAGAACTTATTCATTGGAAAAGACCCTGGTGCTGGGAAAGACTGAAGGTGGGAGGAGAAGGGGACGACAGAGGATGAGATAGTTGGATGGCATCACCTACTCAATGGACATGAGTTTGAGTAAACTCCAGGAGTTGGTGATGGACAGGGAGGCCTGGCGTGCTGCAGTCCATGGGGTCACAAAGAGTGAGACACAACTGAGTGACTGAACTGAACTGAACAAATATGAATACTATTTAAGCAAATGAGAATATGAATACAAAACATCTCTTAAGGATATAAAGTTGTACCTTCTCTCAAACACATCATCTCCTATATGTATTTTGTTACCTTCAGAAATACTGGGTATGAATAAGGTGTGAGTTGAAGAACACATTTAGAGAAGTTGGCATTTAGTAAAAGATGTGTTTGCTCTTATACAGAGAAATTTGGGACTCTTAGATGACAGGTATTTCAAAACAATCCTTTGTAAAGAGTATCATAAACCGCTTAGTTTTTTTTTTTTTTTTAAGAAAATGTAGTGAGATTGCTTTTAAAAAGGTTAAAATTTGTAATTAAAAATAATCTATTAAGCTTGAACTACAGAATTCAACAAATCCATAAGCTAAACTTGTACTGATTGGCATGGGAGCCACAAGAAAACTACAGCAGATGTCTAGCACTTTTTAATGTACTTAAGAGAAACTGAAAGATTTACAGGCATAGGAGATAAGTTTTTCAACAGCAAATTGCATCCACGTAATATGATAATGCTAGATAAACTGTAGGTTGTATTAGATGGTCCTGAAATACAGGACTCAATTTTCTGGATCAAACTGATCATTTCTAGGCAAGGAAGAGTGATCCTGTATGCCAGAAAGGAAACAAAAGTAAATAAAATCCATACATAATGGGGCAGAAGCATGACACAGAGAATTTGAAGAAAAAAATTAGAACCAAAATAGAAGATACGTCTTCAGACCATTCAGATATCTAGAGCAAAACTCAAAACCAGCAATGAGAATTCATAAGCATAAAGTTTACATGGGGTACTTCTCACCACCACCATCTGCTGGAAATTTCATTCTGCAAAACAAGGACATTTCATATCTTTTTCACTTGCCTTCCTGATTATGTCACTCCTCAGAAGACAGAGGATGCAAAAAGAAATTTTCAGGTTGAATTTCAAACTGAAATCCATTTTGGATGGATTTGGATGAGGTAGAAGAGAGAACTTTCATAACAAAGTGACCCTTGCATTTTATAATTTTAACCAATGAAGAACGAAACACTGGGCATAACTTAATGTGTATCTTCCAATAAATTAGTAAGAGCAAGAAGAGACAAAGTTTTTGTTAGCCAGAAACTCAAAAGAGTGTTTACTTTATGATGTTATTATTCTAGAGACTTCCACATGGTTATCTTGTTTAAACTGGTAAAAGCAGTCCATTTGGACAGAACGGCTTCAGACAGTTTAGAAGGGATGCTGGGATATAAAAAGACATTCTGAGAATCAAGCACGAGTGATCACAATGAGGAGAAAACGAAAGGGCAACAGCAAACCAACGTGGATGAACTGGAAATTTTCTAAGATGTTCACAAGAACAAATACATACGATAGAAAGAGGGTGTAGGGAAGATTAAAACAAAACAAAACAAAACACATTAACACAAGGTTTAAAATAAAGCGTGGCCTGAAGAATACAAAGATTTAAAATGAATTTTAAACATACAGCCAAAGGAAGGAGAACAAGGAATACTAAGTTATGGTTTAGTGCAGAAACTGTAGTAATAACAAGAGAAAGTGCAGAACTACTCGTCAGGGGTTTGCTTCAGACTTAACCACCAAAGAGAAGTAATTTTTAAATGTGAAAATTACCTACCCAAGAGAAATGAAAGCTAAGACCCCAATGAAATGTCATACCACATCCACCTTGTTGACAAAAATTGGTAAAACATAAAATATCAAATACTGGAGAAGATACGTATCACCAGAATCTCTTTTAAATGTAGCAAGGAGGAATGTAATTTGGGGCAGTAACTTTGGAAAACAGCTGGGCATCTTCTCAAAATTCAACATTCATACATCCTATGACCCATGGCTTTTGGACATGAATAAAAATAGGCATTTCAAGCCCATTTTCACATCAGCAAAAACAAAGATTCAACACAAAAGGTTACAAACAAAAAGGTAAATGGATAAGCTATTGCGTAGTTGCACAGGGAAATGTAAGTCAAATCAAATGATCTCCAGCCACACGAAAGCATAGGTGTATCTTAGAAAACGACAGTGTAACTATTAAGTACCAAAACTTTACTCATAGCATCATGTGCTTTTAAAAGTTAGAACAACTAAAATCTTTCAAAGTACATAATTATATATATATATATATATATATATATATATATATATATATATACACACACACACACACACATATATATAATGTACACACATATATATAAAATGCATGTTTACACGTAATAGGGCTTCTCAGGTGGCTCAAGGATAAAGAATCTACTTGCCAATGCCAGAGACACAGGAGATGTGGGTTCAGTCCCTGGGTTGGGAAGATCCCCTGGAGGAGGAAATCTCTATTCACTCCAGTAGTCTTGCCTGGAGAATCCCATGGACAGAGCAGCCTGGTGGGTTACAGTCCATAGGGTCTTAAAGAGTCAGACACAACTGAGTGACTGACAATGCACACATATATAATATATATAGTAATAAATTCATATAACTAATGAAAACTATGTAAAGCTCCTCTGTCCATGGAATTCTCCCGGCAAGAATACTGGAATGGGTAGTCATTTCCTTTCCAGGGAATCTTCCCAAGGATCAAACCTGGATCTCCCACACTGCAGGTAGATTCTTTACTGTCTGAATCACCATGGAAGCCCCCAAAGGAAAGCGAGGTTATCCTGAACAAGGGATACAAGATGATGATTTCCTCATATGGGGAGGCAGGGTATGGGTTAAAGAGAGAACCATTTTAATTAAGGTAGGTAATTATAAAGGTCTTAGCTTTTCTTACATCACTACAAACAAAGCTAGTGGAGGTGATGGAATTCCAGTTGAGCTATTTCAAATCCTGAAAGATGATGCTGTGAAAGTGCTACACTCCATATGCCAGCAAATTTGGAAACTCAGCAGTGGCCACAGGACTGGAAAAGGTCAGTTTTCATTCCAATCCCAAAGAAAGGCAGTGCCAAAGAATGCTCAAACTACCGCACAATTGCACTCATCTCACATGCTAGGAAAGTAATGCTCAAAACTCTCCAAGCCAGGCTTCAGCAATATGTGAACCATGAACTTCCTGATGTTCAAGCTGGTTTTAGAAAAGGGAGAGGAACAAGAGATCAAATTGCCAACATCTGCTGGATCATGGAAAAAGCAAGAGAGTTCTAGAAAAACATCTCTTTCTGCTTTATTGACTATGCCAAAGCCTTTGGCTGTGTGGATCACAATAAACTGTGGAAAATTCTGAAAGAGATGGGAATACCAGACCACCTGACCTGCCTCTTGAGAAACCTATATGTAGGTCAGGAAGCAACAGTTAGAACTGGACATGGAACAACAGACTGGTTCCAAATAGGAAAAGGAGTTTGTCAAGGCTGTATATTGTCACCCTGCTTATTTAACTTCTATGCAGAGTACATCATGAGAAAAGCTGGGCTGGAAGAAGCACTAGCTGTAATCAAGATTGCCAAGAGAAGTATCAATAATCTCAGATGTGCAGATGACACCACCCTTATGGCAGAAAGTGAAGAGGAACTAAAAAGCCTGTTGATGAAAGTGAAAGAGGAGAGTGAAAAAGTTGGCTTAAAGCTCAACATTCAGAACACTAAGATCATGGCATCTGGTCCCATCACTTCATGGGAAACAGATGGGGAAACAGTGGAAACAATGGCCGACTTTAGTTTTTGGAGCTCCAAAATCACTGCAGATGGTGACTGCAGCCATGAAATTAAAAGACGCTTACTCCTTGGAAGGAAAGTTATGACCAACCTAGATAGCATATTGAAAAGCAGAGACGTTACTTTTGCCAACAAAAGTCCGTCTAGTCAAGGCTCTGGTTTTTCCAGTGGTCATGTACGGATGTGATAATTGGACTGTGAAGAAAGCTGAGCGCCGAAGAATTGATGCTTTTGAACTGTGGTGTTGGAGAAGACTCTTGAGAGTCCCTTGGATTGCAAGGAGATCCAACCAGTCCATCCTAAAGGAGATCAGTCCTGGGTTTTCTTTGGAAGGAATGATGCTAAAGCTGAAACTCCAGTACTTTGGCCACCTCATGCAAAGAGTTAACTCATTGGAAAAGACTCTGATGCTGGGAGGGATTGGGGGCAGGAGGAAAAGGGGATGACAGAGGATGAGATGGCTGGATGGCATCACCAACTTGATGGAAGTGAGTTTGAGTGATCTCCGGGAGTTGGTGATGGACAGGGAGGCCTGGTGTGCTGTGACTCATGGGGTCGCAAAGAGTCGGACATGACTGAGCAACTGAACTGAACTGAACTAGCTTTTCTTGTGAGTAGGGAGTTTATGGGTAGTTACTACAGTATTAGAAATTGCTAAGTAACTACCAATAATGGGAATTTCCCTGGTATTCTAGTGTTTCCAATGCAGGGGGCGTGGGTTCAACCCCTATTCAGGGAACTAAGATCTCACATACTATGCAGTGCTGAGGGGTGGAGAGGAATTTAAATAAAAAAGGAGTCAATAATGGGAGTGTATCATTGATCCAGAGTGCTGATTAACCCAATTCTGGGCTTCAGTGATTAAAAAAAACAACAACAGCAAAAAAAAAAAACAATGAAAACTGAAATTTTAGAACAACCAATTAAGATGTGAATGCTGCCTTCATAAAGTCCTACAATACTGAAGACAGGATGACTTAAGTCTTTTGAATAGAGTTCAAGTGTCAAGATTCAAGTCAAAAATCATCATACGTGAATGTAAAATGACCACTAGTAAATTCTGAGAAACTATGAAGTCCAAGAGAAATTTTCAGACTCCTGGGATGCTGACTATCAAAGTGAAGAAAGGCAGCCTCCCGAAACTACTTACTAAATAGTTTGATGTGAATCACCAAAACTAGCAACTTAGGGAGACACTGGGAGAGCACACTTATCAAGTCTGTGGGTAACATAAATGTAAAGAGATATTTAACACTGCATGAAAGTACTGAACTTTAAAACTATTTTGGCCTTGGACAATGGTTCAACTCCAATTAGAGAACTGATGAGTTAACTAAAGCCTACATCAACTGTCAAAATAGAGATATGTATGATAAACCTCAAAAGAAATTCATAAATGACCTGGAATTGAGGTGAAAAGTCAAGCTCACAATGAGAGAAAAAATGCAACCTGGCTGTCAAAAAACTAGTGAGTTCTTACAATCTCTTGTAAATGTATAGAATCCCAGGGCAGAATAAGCCAGGATAAAGTCCCACTGTGCTCTACACAGGTAAACTCATAGCCGGCACAGTGTTCAGATAATTTCTAGGGGCACACATCTTGATAACTGATTGAGAGAAGAATGAAGAAGTGATGAAAGCTTGGCATTCCGGGGATACATTAAACAATAAATGGAAAGAGATTAGTTAATTTTGATGGGAAAATCTTGAAGAAAAGTGAGCATCAATATTTGAACCTTTCTCAAAAGAGATTAGATTTAAGTGTAGGATGGAACCAGGACAAGTGTGGGGTGGGGGCTGACTCTTCTCCCGTCACAAGGAAGAATTTGAAGATCAGGAATCTATTACTCTCAAAACAGGAGCTTCTCCCTTTTCAAACCACTTGCTCATTGCTTCTTCAGCTGAAAGGAAAACAGCCCACAGACTACTTTACAATCCCCTTACTTATCAGCTCCCTCTTGTCTCATTTCCTTATTTGTCTTACTCAGAATCCAAGATCCAATGCCTCAGCCAGTCTCATAATGACAGAAAAAACCCCTATGATCCTCTGTCCTTCAACAACAGTCTGGTAAAAACTGCCATCCTTGATGAATCTAACTTCTTGCCTTCTCTGACTCTGCATTTGGTTCTGGGAACTGCTAGGGAAAAGCCACCCAACCAGGAAAACTGGTACTGCCCAAATTTATACAAAGTGACATCAATGAGGCTTTCCACACTGTCTGGGAGTTCCATTTTAGTTTCTAGTCAATACTCAGTACCAATTTCCATAGAAGGAAATATCTTTCCTCTTTCATCTTTTAATCGTGTTTTTTAAAAATGTATCTTATTGAAGGATAGTTGATTTACAATGCTGTGTTAGTTTCTGGTGTATAGCAAAGTGATTCAGTTACACATACACGGCTTCCCAGGTGGTGCTAGTGGTAAAGAACTTGCCTGCCAACGCAGGAGATGTAAGAGGCAAGGATCCGATCCCTGTGTGGGGAAGATCCCCTAGAGAAGGGCATGGCAGCCCACTCCAGTATTCTTGCCTGGAGCATCCTAGGCATGTGGACTGGCATGCTACAGTCCACAGGGTCGCAAAGAGCTGGACATGACTCAAGTGACTTAATACAACTATCCCAAACTCCCAATCCATCCTTCTACTTTCCTGAAAACCACAAGTCTGTTTACTATGTCTGTGAATCTGTTTCTGTTTTATAGATAAGTTTTCTGTGTCATATTTTAGATTCCATATGTAAGCAATATCATACAGTATTTGCCTTTCTCTTTCTGACTTACTTAGTATGATAATCTCTAATTCTATCCATGTTGCTACAAATGACATTATTTCATTCTTTCTATGGCTGCTGCTGCTGCTAAGTCGCTTCAGTCGTGTCCAACTCTTTGCGACCCCATGGATTGTAGCCCACCAGGCTCCCCTGTCCCTGGGATTCTCTAGGCAAGAACACTGGAGTGGGTTGCCATTTCCTTCTCCAATGCATGAAAGTGGAAAGTGAAAGTGAAGTCGCTCAGTTGTGTCCGACTCTTTGCGACCCCATGGACTGCAGCCTACCAGGCTCCTCTGCCCATGGGATTTTCCAGGTAACAGTACTGGAGTGGGGTGCCATTGCCTTCTCCCTTCTATGGCTGAGTAGTATTCTATTGTATACATACACACACACACACACACATATATGGAATTCATCTTTTTTATCCATTAATCTGATGATGTACATTGAGATAGTTTTCATCTTATACACTATGGCTTTTAAACCATTAACTGGACATGAAATCTATTGACAGAGTCATGATCTCAGAGATCTTTTTATTTAAATAGAATAGAAAATAAACTATATACTGCTCATAATATAAATATAATTTCATGATGATTTTCTTTAAAGGTATCTGCTTTTATGTCTCCATAAATATACTGGTAACTGTATTATTGACTGTGAGTGGGAAGCCATGACTTTTCCCTTATGCTCTCTAACCTGTCCTGTCACCATGCTCCTACCTGTTCAAAGCCTTATTTCACAAATTATTCCCTCTCTATTCTTTTTGATCCTTCCCACCAGAATAGAAGCATGGTAACATCTATTTTTCTAAAACGTTAAAAAAAAAAAAAAAAAAAGGCAAACAGGCAAAAATAATCCCCCTTCAACCTTATAATTCCATCTAGATGTTTATCACCTTGTATCTTTCTCCTCCTTCTCGGTCTTCTCAATAAAGAGACTTATGCCACATCTACTCACATGGAAATTTCTACTTCCCCACAATACATACTTGGACATCAATGTTCCCTCAAAATTCTCTGCATCATGGTCACATGATGTCCATGGAATAAATCCTGTGGAATCTTCAATCCTTATGTTCAGTCCCTCAGCAGAGTAAGACCTTGTTGACCACACATTTCAACAGTTCCTATGTATGCTCAAACTTAAGATTTTCTCCTATTTTTCTGGGGAGAAGTCCTTTTGTTCTAGCCATCTCTTAAGCATTCATGTCTTTAAAGGCTTGGTCCTATGCTGACTGTTCTTCTCATGCTTCCTTTTCTGCCCAAGCAAGATTATCTACTACTATGGCTTCAGTTTCCTTCTAATGCTGACCAACAACAAAGCTATATTTATAAGCCTTCCATGAGATACAGAATGTCAGAAATGACTATCTTACCACACACTGGACATTTCCACTTATATGCCTCATAGGCATCTTTAACGAACATGTTGAAAATTTAATTTGCCATCCTGCCTCTTCACTCTAAGCCTGCATTGATTCTGGTGCTCCGCACCTTAGCATATTGTACTGCTGTCAACTCAGATGCCCAAGTCAGAAGCCTGAGAAACCTGACTCCTTTTTTATACTCATCGCCTCATTCATCTCCTTGTTCTAGGATTAAATGAAATAAGCACCCAGTAAATACTTAGCTACTACTATTTTTGTACGGTCAACTCATCATTCAATAGTCAAGGACTTCCTTAAAACTCAGTGCTATGCAACCTACTCCATATACTCCTAATTGCTCCTCTACCATTAAACTTGTCAGCATCTTTTGGGTAATCATTTGTTCAAAGTTTGCCCTTTCCATCAGATGATGAAATCTAAGAAGACAGGATGTGTGTATTTCTCTCTGATTCACCATATTATCTCCAGTATCTTAATGCCCAGTGAATATTTGTTGAATAAATGAATGTTTGGAAAATTAGTGAGATTCCCTTAAATAAAATGTTAAATGAAGAAACAATGATTATCTGTCAAAAAAGTTAGAACAGATACTCAAGCAACAAGTGAAAAGTTGAGATTAATGCACTTATGTTTTCTAAAATTTAAGAATTGTTTATTTTAATTGAGAAATATGTAGATTTTTATATTTTACCATTAAAATCAAGAATTTATTTACCTTTGCCATAATATCTGCATAAGCCATATATAAAAAATCTTCCTCCAGTTTGCTATGAAAAATAAGAAAAAAACAACAGTTTTTAAGTAGGTTAGTTACACAAAAAATTACCATCACTATATAAAATAACCTTCTTTCAACAAGTGTGTCTTTTTTTAAATGAAACAAACACAAAACTTAGAGCAATCATTCAAAAATATTGTAGAATCAGAAAGCAAAGATATCAGACTTCCTCAAGAGTTGGCCCCATCTTACTTTACAGTCTAATATAATAAATATGTTTGTGTGTAAATAAACAATTTACTGATTTACACACAAATGTAGTAACATTAATATTTTCTTAAAAATACAAACATTGAAATGAGAAAATTTACATGATGTCAGGTATCTTGACAGCAGAAGTGATATCTGACATTTGTTCGAAAGACTACCCAAATTATTATGACTACATAGTGAAAAAATATCATGGTCATAAAAGATTCTTAAAAATTAAGACAGGTTAAAATCTATTTATTATCTTCTTTTGAAAAAGCATGAAAATCACTAATTCACTGAAGAAAGACTTCCATCAAAAAATTCCTGTTTGCAAAATTTTCTTAGCAGTTTTAAACTTACAGCCATCAGAAAAGTCCACTTATGAGAAATACCTCATTACCTGACAATGCCAGACAGGGAGCTGCTCTATGCTTAGGGATGAGATGATTTTGTTAGTTAGGAAATAATAAGAGAGAGAGAGAGAGAGAAATAGTGAGAGAAAGATGGATCACATTAGCTAAGAGGGAGAAATGTACATTATTATGACATGCACAGAGGTCAGATGAACTCGTCAAGACACATGTGAATAGGGATTGATAATTAAATTCTTTTCCTGCTTTGCCTAGGGCAAAGCTGGCTTTCTTTCCCAAGACAGGGAAGCTGATGAAGGTTTTGAAACCTCTGCAAGGTCTCATCTACAGAATGAATCTACGCCATGCCCCTATCATGGGCAGGTGCTGGCACACTTTAATTATCAAGCTTATGAATGCATTTCTTATTTAATTCCATAGAGGTTTTACCCTCTGTGGTTTTTATGAATTCAAAAGAACAAGAACCAAGAAAAATGGAGAAGGCCTTTAAAACAGATCTCAAAGAAACTTCGCATTGAAGGGATGGCTTAGCCATCTCCTGAAGTTTCCTGACACTCACTGGACAATGGAGATAATCTATACAGGATATTTGGGGTCACCGGTGGTCTCCAACACTTTTGGTATTGAAATTTACTTTGGGCTCTTTTGTTTTAATTTCTAAAGGACATTTGTGAAAAAGAAAAGATTATAAGAAGATTCGGAATCAACTCAACCAGCTAATTACAGTACTATTAAAAGAATTAGAGCTAGGTAAATATTAATCTTTGATAGGTAAATATTAAAGTCTGAAGTTGAACGAGTGTTGATTCATACATGTATACCAGACTAGTCCTGTGAAATGAAACTCGTTCAGTCATCTCCAACTCTTTGCAACCCCATGGACTGTAGTCCATGGAATTCTGCAGGCCAGAATACTGGAGTAGGTAGCCATTTCCTTCTCCAGGGGATCTTCCCAACTAACTTTGAACAATGTTCTCTCCTCTCAAGAAGACGATGAAATTGAAACATGAACATGTGACGAACAGAACATTCAGACATGGGTTTCTGTTTGTTCCTCCTATGTCTCCTGTGAACTCCCCAACCATACCATTTCTCTGTTAAAGCTGTTCGACTAAACAGAAGGATCAGCTGATGAAGAGGATCAACCCTCTTAGTTCCTTCATCTTCTTCTGGAGGTTCTGCTCCAGGTTTCTATAAAAAAGTCAAATTCATAAAATTTCACATTAAGGTGAAATGTTCACTCAAACCCAGGAGCATTGTGAAGGCTTGGAATAGCAAATAAAAAGAAAGTCTTTTTCTTCCTATTGTGGTGCATGTCTGTGTCTATGTTATATGCATTGTACCTGGACGTGTGTATTATATTATCGATGCAAAAGTATACAGTTTTAAAGAAGAAAGCTGGGACTTCTATGTCCCAATACAGGGGACACAGGTTTGATTCCTGGTTAGGGAACTAAGATCTCACATGCCACACAGCACAGCCAAATAAAATAAAAATAAAACAAGTTTTTAATTTAAAAAGTTGTTGAATAATGGGACCAAAAAAACATTGTGGGAAAGCATGATTTATATCATTTAAAAAAATTGAATACTATTCTTATAAGCAGCATCATAACTAACTGAAAAGTGAACTGCTACATGGATTTCAGCAGCTCTAAGGAGATCTCAAATACAAAAAATTGCAATAAAATGCTGTCACTCCATGTATAAAAATTTAGTGCACCTAGCAAGGCAAACTGTTCTATTAAATGAAACATTTTTGTTGCCTACGTAGACAGAAATAGGTAAAGAATGCTGAATGAGTTAATGTTTGAACCACTTACATGTTATTCTCATTTTTATTTTTAAAACTTAAAAAAAGTAATTTCATTTATTGAACAATTACCATAAGGAAAATTATTAAGCATTTTTTACTGACTCAAGAATGAATTAATCCTGTTTGTTGAATGGCTAATGAATTTTGTATCTCTATTAGACTTAGGCATTCAAACTGATATTTTTTATATGTAAGTGATGTTCTTTCTTGGATTTAAGGCTTAATGTTGCAGCTAGTATGGTAAATCTGCAAGGTTAAAATATTCTAATATTCTAAAGGTTTGATTCTAAAGAAAAATGAAATTCACTTAAAGTATATAGGATCATTGTACAGCAAAAACTAACACAATAGTGTAAATCAACTATACCCCAATAAAAATAATAACTAAATAAAATATATGGGAATAATCAGGGTTAAGGTTTTATGAATTAGATTAGTTTGTCCATCACATTCCCTGATTATTTGTGTGTTTTTTCAAAAAAAACTTTAGACCAAAGTTTTAACTTTGGAATTATGGAGCCTCTCAGTCTACAAAACGCGGTGGAACTACATGCTTGTAAATTCCCTGAGAAGGTGGTTCTTGATCAAATTTTTAAATAGAGCCACAGCTTATAAAAAATTGAGACAATGGCTCCCTTGAGTGAAGCATTCTCAGTAGCACAAGCGTCCTTATCAGCATGGTTGGATGAAAAATTCCACTTCTCCGTTTATTCTATATCTACTGTGACTTTCTGCTCTTCCTGCATCTAATCTATCATTCTCTGCCCTGCATATGTTTAACAACCAGCCACTTTTCATTGGCTTTTGTTAAACTTCACCTTATTTTTGGTGAATCATTTTTTATGGTTCAGCTTTTATAGTTCTATCCTGGTTCTGAGGTTGTTTGAAGTTCCTTTGAGGAATAATTTAAAAGAACAATAGAGTCAAAATTTACTTAAATTCTGAACTACTGGCTGTTGATGAGATCTCTTTGAAATAAGAAGAGTGAATTTTCCCTAAACAGTGCATGCAGTAACAATCCAGAATAAAGTTTCCTAAGCCCCACAGGCTGCAATATTGTGTCCTTTTCAATGTTATAAGATAAATGGCTCACACCAATGTTATTCCACCAAGCCCAGACCTTCTTTCATCTTCTAACCCAGCAAAAACATACCGCTAAGTCTTCTATCAATTTATCTTCAAAGTAATGTTCTTCTGTCTCAATCCAAGACTTTTCATATCCCTGAAGAAAGAGATTGACAGCCCGATGCCTAAAAGGTAAGCACAATTTCAAGAGCTTTTTAAAAAATAAATTGAAAAGGCACTCAGTAGCACTTAATCACTGGATTCTCTGTGCATAAAAGAATAAATAAAAATAAACTTTCCAATCTCGACTGGAGAAGCAAGACATTGCAGTAGATAGAGAAAGCTTTCTCAGATCATACTGACCTGGATTCAGTTATTTCTAAGTTTTGTAACATTTGTAAACTTTGTAACAAAGTTTTTAACATTTGTAAACAAAGTAAACTTTGTTAACTTTACTTCTCTCATTTATAAAACTAGGATAACCCCATCTATGCTTCAGTTTTGTGAGACTCAAGCTGAGATAAAGAACATAAAACATGTTGGATAGACGCTCATTACATGGTAGCTCTTATGACATAAAGTAGCTCTGGATAAACAGTCGTGAGCTTCAAGAGAGGAATTATTCAGTCTTCCTGTTAACATCAGATACAGCCTCTGAGGATTACAAAAGTAAACGTATTAAGGGAACTTTATGGGAGTATATATCCAAAGATTAAATCCTAGAATACTGATGAAAATAGTTGCCTATGAAATAAAGAAGACCAATAAAGACTAAACTCATCTTGAAATTGATGCGATATATGGCTAAGGTTCCACTCTAAGAAAGTCACATCAATAAGGGAACATAAGAGCTAAATGTTAAAATGAGATGGTGCCACTGTAGAGTGGAATGCTACAACATTAACAGTACCAAAGGTAGACTAAGGAATCGTGAGACATAAACTTAGGTTTATGAAGGGCCTTGAAATCCAGAGAGAACTGACCAGGCACCTGGAATGGCCAGAACTCACCATCAATTCTTATACAAGAGAGAAGCTCAACTCTACTGGCACATCAGAATCCCCTGGGGAGTTTTTACACAGTATACATGCTAAGCCCTCAGATAGTCTGATTCAACAGGTTGAGGCTTGGATACTCCTCAAGTGAATCTGAGTGTATTTCCTTAAAGCACCAGGTCTGAGAACCACTGGAATAAGGAATACAATTTTGAATATGTTATATCAGAGAATGTGGAATAGCAGACTCTGTTGTATTGTAGAAACTAACTTGTAATCTGCTAGTTGATGGAACTGGATGTTGAGTCAATAAAGTGAGTTGAAGAGGTACCATGAAGGGTAACGTATTTGCATTATTCCCATAAGTTAGTTCCCTATCAATTCTTTTCCCCAAAGATGAAATAATCACAAAAGTAACAAACAACGATTAACGTTGTGTTATGTTCAGTTCTAAGCATTCTGTCTACCTCGACCCATTAAATAACCTAAACAACTCTATGAGGCAAACATTATGGTACAGTTGAGAAAACTACAAAAAAGTCAGGAAAGAACCTTGACCAAAATCATGCACTCATAAGCTGTGAGGTCAGGATTCAAATCAAGGCAGTCTGACCCCAAAGACTGGTTGAAAGTCACTTAGGTGTGTCCAATTCTTTGTGACCCCATGGACTAGACAGTCCATGGAATTCTCCAGGCCAGAATACTGGAGTGGGTAGCCTTTCTCTTCTCCAGGGGATCTTCTCAATGCAGGGATGGAACCCTGGTCTCCTGCATTGCAGGTGGATTCTTTACCAGCTGAGCCAAAGGGAAGCCCAGGAATATTGGAGTGGATAGCCTATCCCTTCTCCAGAGGCACTTCCCAACCCAGGAATTGAACCAGGGTCTCCTGCACTGTAGGCAGCTTCTTTACCAACTGAGCTATTAGGGAAGCTGATTTCTCTATCCTGCCTCAAATATGTGAGCAGATCCTCCTAATTATTTAAAAGTAACAGATAAACTTATAGTTACCAAAGGGGAAAGGGTGGGGAGGGATAAGTTAGGAGTCTGAAATTAACATATATATGCTATTATATAGAAAACAGATAACCAGCAAGGACCTACTGTATAGCACAGTATCTATCTACTCAATATTCTCATAACCTATACAGGAAAAAAATCTGTAAAAGAAAAGATAAATGTATAAATCCTTTTACTGTACATCTAAAGCACAAATATACTTTAATAAAAAAATACAATCTATTCAATAATGACATTACAGGC
Source organism: Bos taurus (assembly GCF_002263795.3). Taxonomy (NCBI): domain Eukaryota; kingdom Metazoa; phylum Chordata; class Mammalia; order Artiodactyla; family Bovidae; genus Bos; species Bos taurus. The sequence goes on along the minus strand of NC_037355.1, from coordinate 10,392,753 downwards.
CAATGAGAATAACCAACAGGAAAAAAGGAAGTTAAGCATTACACAGAAGAGGAAATAAATCTCCTTCATCCTTCTCTTGGACTACTATATCCATGTCAAGGTATATGCTAGCCTCCTATCACTTCTTAGAGGAAGAGTAATTTTAATCTATTAGCAACATTAAAGAAATTCTGACCTCGGCAGATTATATAAAGGAGCCATCCGGAAGCAAGCAACCACAGCTCGTTTCCTCTGCTTAGAGAGCAGTTTGTGCCACACGGCCTTTTTTGATCTCTGAGGATGCTCAACCTGAGGTAGAAAGACAGAGACATACATATTTAACCCCCCAAACATCTTCAGGAACGTAGTACTAAACAGCTGTACCTTTTAGCTAAAAACTTTTAGATTTTCAATTTTCCAAAAGTATCTTACAATTATTATGAAAATATCTTCAAAGTCACCCAATGCTACATTTGAAATAGTTTCAGATGTTATGTATTTTCCTTAGAAAAAACATCATATTTTCCCAACAATGTGTACTTTAGAAGCTATATCATTTTTAAAAACCGAAGAAATATGAAACCATCCTATATGAAATAATTTTGCATCCTTTTTAAAATTCAGTTATGGTACCAAAACATAAGTAAAGAAAAATTAACCTACCCTGGCTTATGCATTTTCACTAATTTTATCCTAAGAGCTACAACAGTAAATATAAATAGAGGCAGTTAAAGAAAATTCTAACGAAGTCTACTGTTTCTTAATATATTTAATAAGATGGAGAGAAGATGACAAGTCTTTGTGAACACATTAGTAGAAGTGAGTAAAAGAATTTAATTTTGAAAAAATGTTAAACTATATAATTATTTTGTTAGATAGGGACAAATGAGAATTTACAAGTTGCAGTAAATGATGCAAGCAAGCTATGTGTTTAGCTAATAGCATTCGGAATTTCAAGGAAGAGATTAATCATAAGTATTAGAGAGAAAAAAATCCCAACATGGAATTCTACATTCATTAGTAATTTCTAGGCAATTGAACACTGTACTTCCCAGATTGTAATATCTCCGGCGCATACATGTAGATTTCTGGAAGAAATAAAAATGTTATGTTAGCTAAAAAAAAGTAAAACTAAAGGTATTATCCTCTGCAGTAAAGAGTCAAAATATGAATGTAATACTAATGCCTGAAGAAAACATTTAGAATGTTTGGATAACAGTGGTTTGGAAATTTTAACAAAGCAATTTGTGTAATTTGAAAGCACTTATTTCTGTGATCCTCTTTCCTCTATAAGATCAAGAAACACTTTCTGATAACTATCCAGTTAGTTCAGTTTTCTTCTCGGTTATGTTAAGCAAAACAAAGCACTGTTAAGACAGTGTAGGTGAAAATAGAATCAAGGATAATGCTATTCCCAGAGAATAAGGCATTGTGAGCAGCATGGGTAACACTCAACAAACATAATTAAGTACCTAAGCCCTGATGAACATGTTGGAAAAGGTCTCCGCTGTCATGAAGGCTGCCATTTGGCAGAGCATTTTAATACCCAAAGGAAAGACCTTAAATAGTGAATTTTCCTATAAATGAAGTAAATAGATGTTGGTAAGATCTGTGATCCAAAAGCGAACATCAAGATGTGTCTTGCAACTGTTTGAATGTCTGGCTGTGCTGATGCGTTAGCTTGTCTGGTGTTTGAGTATTAGACAATCCTAAGGAGACAGCTCACTCTTCTGAGAAAGATGACCAGATGTACAGTACAAAAAATCACTTGCATGGGTCACTGGCATTTGAGATAAATTAAGTCTTTTCTGTGCATCCACCGCTTTTGCAAGTGAAAATATTGGTTAGCAAGCGAAAATATTCTTAGCAAACTATTCTATGACTCACGAATTAACATAAGAATAGAGAGATGAAAGGAATGAATTCTGCACACACATATTTCCCACTCATTTCTGTTTTTTGATAATTCATGAGTTCTTTTATTCATATTCTTAACATTTTTGAAGAATATTTGGCCATTTAAATCTGACCTGCTTACCTTTTCCTAGATATTCACACATCTTAAAGATTTACACAGGGATCACCCTCATCACAGCTAGAGAAAGTCTGCGTTTCTTTTATTCTCTCTTCAGTACATTCTGTATCCTAGCACATCTAAATCATTACATAGTTAACTATGTGTCTGTATCCTCTCCTAGAGCACCAGCCACTTGAGTTGAGCAACAGAATTCAAGCCCAAGGACCTGCAGAGTACAATGCTCTCACACGGTAGTGCACACAATAAATATTCACGGGATAAATAGTTGCTCAGTAAAATGAATCTCATTACTGTGCAAATGATATCATTCATTATGTCACATGTATTTATGAATATATAACATATGACTATAATAAAACATAGTTAGAGTTCAATAAACTTCATTTAATGTATCTAAAAGCCATTCAAGGAAACTTAGATATGTGCAAGAAAACCAGGAAGAATTAAAAACTCATGAGAGAGTACTGCCATTTAACTGGTGATGCTAGTGGTCAAGAACCCGCCTGCCAATGCAGGAGAGGTAAGAGACGCAGGTTTGATCCCTGGCTCAGGAAGATCCCCTGGAGAAAGGAATGGCTACCCACTCCAGTATTCTTGCCTGGAGAATCCCAAGGACAGAGAAGCCTGGCAGGCTACAGTCCATAGGGTCACAAGGAGTCAGACACAACTGAAGCGACTTAGCATGCACAAGCATATGTAGCACAATCTCCTTTAATATGTGTATCATTTCAGGTACACAATTCTATGACTTTCTTTTAACTTTTCTATTTTTAAAAATTTTTGGTCAAGCTTCGTGGCATGTGCGATCCTGGTTCCCCAACCAGGAACAGAACCTGTGCCCCCTCAAATGGAAGCACAGTGTCTCAACCACTGGACCACCAGGGAATCCTCTATGACCCTAATATATCACTTAACATATCATTACCTCAAGTCTTGTCATCTGCTGATATATGATTATTTATATTTATTTAATATTTCATGACAACATTTAGGGAAACATTAAGTTGTCTAAATAATATTATATTATCATATTATATTATTAATATTACAGTGTTACACAGTGTGAATACATATTGATAGTTATATGGCATAAGAGTATCCTAGCTTAATTTCATCGGGTATAGTGATAAATTGCATGGCTTTTGAGAAGTTATTTGCATTTCAGTAAACAAGAAGGAAATTAACAGATACTGCATTAGATGATATCTTTAGTTATTTAACTGGCTAGGCCAGAGATAGGAGATCATGAGATAAAATAGGAATCAAAGAAATATATTTATTATCGCTATTCTAGTGTGTTCTACAAAACATTCAGATAACAATATCCTGAGATGACACAGGGCATTTTATTATTTTTTTAGTGCTTAAAATAATATTTTAAACACATATTTTATGTGTTTAATGTAAAATAACTGCCCCTCCATGTCAGGCGGGTATTGTCATGGAGACGCAGTGACAGCACACTTCTGAGTTTGCACTAAGCACCTTCAGTCTGGCGTTAGTGGTTGAATGGGTCTCATGAGAAACAGAGAAAGTCTCTGTGTTGCGTAAGCTAGAAGATTCCTTATACAAAAACACAATCCACCAATTGATAACATTTCAGATATTATTGGTTTAAGAATTCTTGAGCGAAGGTAATAAATAAGAAAATAAGACACACAGTAAGCTTTTAGTTTAAAATAGAAAATAACTGAAAAATGATATAAAACATTATTCTCACATGGTTTTAATATCAATGCATTGCTGCTGCTGCTGCTAAGTCACTTCAGTCGTGTCCGATTCTGTGTGACCCCAGAGACGGCAGCCCACCAGGCTCTGCCATCCCTGGGATTCTCCAGGCAAGAACACTGGAGTGGGTTGCCATTTCCTTCTCCAATGCATGAAAGTGAAAAGTGAAAGTGAAGTCGGTCAGTCGTGTCCGACTCTTAGCAACCCTATGGTCTGCAGCCTACCAGGCTCCTCCGTTCATGGGATTTTCCTTTTTGCTCTTCTCTAAATGTAATGTATTGCTGATCCTGAGAAAAATCAGCTCAAAAATATTAAAATGAAGGGTTAAACAAGTGACCTTAAATTCAAATATGAGACCAGGGAAAGACAGTATCTCATACATGTTGCTATGAGCAGTAATGAAAAATAAAGGTATAAAACATTTGAAGTCAGGAGTAACTCCTGAAATTTTTGTTAGAGTGGTTTAAAATTAAGTATATAATCCTAATTATCTGTTTAATTTTAGAAACATTTTGGAAAAGACAATAAAACAGAGGCCTTGATCTCCTTCAATACATTATCTATCAATGGTTACAAAAATTATAAGCTTGGAAATAATGTTGATTAGATACTAAGCACTCCCAAGTCACAGATTATTTTTAATGAACATGCTGAACACGTATGCTTTTTGGCTCACAAGTTAGCACACGTCCTTTAAAAAAACATTCTTACAAGGTTAATCCAAATGTGACTGAATCAACACAAAAGCTAACCTGTTCAAGATGAAAAAGTACATTTGCTATATCCAAGACCCTTTCCACTGTCTTCTCAGGATCTGAAGTGTCTTCTGTCCTATTGGGTAAGTCTTTGTAAAGAGCCATTTGCCATCTAATAGCAGGATCCTCCAACTGCAGAAAAAAGAAAACCATTCAAAAAATACAGAGGAAAGAGAAGAACACCCATTTCTGAAGAGTCAATCTATAGCTACATATAGAGCACAGGCACAGGGTGAAAACATGATGCAGAGATCAAGACAGAAGTGCCTTGTACTCATGAAACTTGTCATCTGGTAAGACACACAGACATCAAATAAATGTTTACAATGGTACAGGGCTGCTAGGAAGAAATATAAGGTACCTTGGGGACTTAACCCAATCTATTGTGGTTGGCAAGATTTCTCTAAACAAGTGAAGTTTCAACTAGGATTTAACGATGAACTGAAGATCATCAGGGAAAGAAAACAGGCAAAAGCTATTTTTTTTTTTTCTTTTCCTTTCACTCAAATCAGTGAAAGATTTATTTTAGAGGCAATGATATAGGATCAAAAGGACTCAACAACAGAGCCTAGACTCACTGAAACTAAGATACCAATGAATATAAATCAATGAAGGCATATCGAATCATATTTTGATAATCTATGGACTCTACTTTTTAATACTGTCAAATTTCTTGAGTTAAAGATATAATGGAATTCTGAAGGTTTTTAAGAAAGATTATTTTAAACCATAGAAATGGACAAATACAAGCATCTTTCCAGGGATAGATCACTTCAAAGAAATAATTTAGAATAACTATGTCATTAAAAACAGGCAAAGCAATACTTTTATGTTTCTCCTCCCATTAAATATTTCCTTTCAACATGGGAAATGGAGAATAATGAAGAAGAATTAGATCAACAACATCCAAAGCTTTACAACTCCTAGCCAGAGAAAGCAGAGTCTGAATGTTTCAAAAAAATAACTTTCACATAGTCGGAGACAGAATTTTGTACACTGAATAACTTGTCAACACCTATTTGTCCTTTGATAAAACAAAATGTGTTTTATTCATATACTTTTTTCATTTGAGGACTATTGGACGTACAGATTTTATTCTTTTAATATAAAATTACCCCCTCTTGTCCCCAGGATTACCAGTCCTACAATTTTAAGACAATGTGTTCAAGAAGGAGCTGAGAACAAAAGAACTCATTGTTTGTAAGTCCATATATATGGGGGCCCAACCCTTAGTATAAAAAGTATATAATGAAATGTTACAAAGAATAAGTATTCATTATGTCTTTACTTTCAGGTTCCATTCATTGGGAGATGAAATACTGATTATACATGTTCATCCTTCTCAGCTCTTCTCTTTCTTCCTGATACCACAATATACAGCATACCTTGTCCAAAGTATTCCTATAAGTAACCACTAGAATAGAATGGAAGGATTTCCTCCTGCTTATCCAAGACATAACTTTTTATTTGCTGTTTCCTGAGAGTGGCATACACACCTCAGAGGTACTGAATATTTCCTGTCTCTATTTGAGACCATGGTTGTCAAAGAATGGGCCCAAATTTCCTAAAAATCTTGAGATCCTTTCAGGGACACATGATCTCCTCAAACACCCATGTATAAACTTGAGGTTAAGCTGGAGGCTTTATAAATATTTTGAATAATCTTTTTGATTTTATCTGCAAAGACATCATGCTCATATGGGAATTAACCTCCTACTCTGTTAAAGTTAAAATTAAATGAATAATGGACTTCATAAACAAGTGCACATGAAATCTGTCCTAAATAATTTCTGTGCATTGCAAATATTGCAAAACCATGTCACACCTTTATCACATTATATTCTGAAGTGTTAAAAAAATGAATATGGTTTGGATCTTTGGAAATAAACATTTTAATACCCAGATAGGGATATATTATACTGTAATCAATTCTTTTTTACATCTGGACATTTTCATAATTTAAAAAATCCTCAGGAGGGACATCTGAATAGAAGCAAATAGTTGAGTCAAAATAATTAACTGCAAGACTTTTCATATTAAATAACTGGTCCAGTAAACAAATGAATAGTTTATCCACTACTATGAAAGCATTTCCAAATAATGGTAAATACTTTGACTACAAAAACTACTTACAGCAAACATTTTACCCACAGTTAAAAAATAGATGTTATAATGGTTTCCATTCATGTTTCTCTTCTAAATGTACACTGGCTTTCCTATTACAGTAATTCTTACTATCTCCTATGTGCTAATGACTCTTAAACTTATTTCATTTTTGAGAACTAGGTGTAAAATATCAAATTTTCATAGACAACTGTCTCCATGTCACAAAAGTCCTCAAATTCAGCTGTATGAAGGAAATTCCCAACCTTTATTTCAACTGGTGCCACCTTTTTTTTTTTTTTAACAAAGTTTGACAGTCTTTGGTGATCTACTTTAGAAATACATCATTTGTTACCTTAAGAGTCATTAATTCATAAGGATTTGCAAGCAGAATAATGAATAAGATGATATATTTTCACTACCTTACTTGTTAAAGTAACATTATTTGTAGTATTTCTTCTAAAGAGAGATTAACTATATAGTTTATAGGTGCTAAGTATCCTTTTGAATAATATTGGGCTTACCTTGCCTTGTAAGTGAATATTACTGCGGATTATATCTCGAACTTCATCCTCAGTGTCTTTCTGTCAAGAAATAAATGTTACCTAAAAGAAGTCTTATAGTGCATCCATGGTCACAAGTCAATAGAAGTAATTCCAACTTCTTTTGAAACAGTCTATGTCTGAAAAAACATCTCTATAGGATTTGATACATGCCATAAATCTGGGGGATTATTGCTCAGGTAATTCTTTGATATTGCTGGGACTTGAAACAAGACAACCGCCTAACTGAACTTCACTAGATTTAATGCAACTGAATTTCCAGGTCACAGGAAGTAGAGCAGAGGCATCTTCCTTTAGGTTCAAACATAAGGAGGTCTCCAGTATTCTCTAAAATCTCCATGAAGTCATTTTAGCCAATAACATCTACAAATATGCAGTAATCATGAGGAGCATACCCTGAGAAGCAAATATTAAACAACAGCCAACGGGCCTGCATCCTTGTAGCCCCCTTGGCCACAACTGCCCCTCAATTTGCTCACAGTAGGGCCTCAAACTGTGGATATATAGAGAGGTTCCTCAGTGTGGGAGGGAGAATATACCTTTTATTTTACATGTATATAACATAGCATGCCTATTTTCAAAAAACTGCATTCTCTCTGTATAGCCATAGAGGAAAGTTGAAGGCCATCAAGAAATCTTGAGAACTTCAATCTTGATGCTCACAAAGGAGAAAAACTAATTTAAAAGTCAACATCTTATCCACCCACGATCAGCATAACACATTATGCATCTAACCTAACACATTATGCATTTATGAAAAAAATACCCATCATAAATCTGCAGATACCTCTCATCACAAATTTGATATAGGAGTTCATAGGAAATCCATTTTTTCCCTCATTACTAGCGACTTGTTGCCATCTTTCCATTTTGTGTGTGAATATACCCTTCAGGTGATTAACATAATTTAGAAATAAAAACAGCCTCCAAAAAAAAAATATTAGGCCATCTCTGTGTCTGAGTCCTAGGGCCTGTATAGAAAAACTGGTTAATAAAGCCTTCAATGAAAAGAAACATGGACACAGAACAGTGAGACAAAGGAATCCAAACACTTGAGGAGCTAGAGGTCAAATGATCTTTCCCAATGGGAGGAACAGGAGCCTTACCAGACTAAAGCGATTTTTGGCCAGTGCAATGAGCTCCTGGTCCCCAGGGGCACAGATGTTCAACCCAATGGGCAGCAACCGCTTCAGAGCAGCCACAATAAGAGATGTCTGCATGGAATATCGGTCCCCTTTGCGCTTCATTTTCTTCCTTTCCTGATCAGAAACAGCTGCCTATGGAACAAAGATAAACATTGGAATCTGCAACAATTTCTTGTCTCAGGATTCATGAGCCTTTTCTAACTGACTGTGGTTTTCATCTTCCTCATTTTCTGCTGGTCCCTGTTTTTGAAAATCCTACTGAGGATACCTCTTCTCTTTCTTTTCAATAGTCCTATTTCTCAGATTCCCGTCACTATAATTCCCCCATAGGCATTTATATATTTTTTAAGAAAAAAAAAAAGGGTTATTACTTTGTTGGTTTGTTTTTGTTTTTAGTCTGGCCACACTATGTGGCTTGAAGAATATTAGTTCCCTGGCCAGAGACTGAACCTAAGCCCCTGCCAGTGGGAGCGTGGAGTCCTAACCACTGGACCAACAGGGAATTCCTCTATATAATTTCAGAAGGAAATTGCACATTGTAATTTTAGAGAGGCATATGGATGTATGAAAAATTTATGGTAATTTCAGATACTGTGTGTTATATAATTATCAATGCTTAAGAGGAAAAAAATGTAAGAATAAATAGTTTTTACTTTGACAAATGCTTGCTTTGTCACACACACACACACACAGCATATATAAAACTCTCAAACATTTATTTGCCTTTTACATAGGCTGAACACTTGTCTCCCCAAGGCCTTAATCCCCATCTAACAGAAAGAGACATATTAATAATATACTAATCAGTGTTACTTAAATATTTAGGATTATCTCTGGATGACTTGCTTACAGCTGAGCACAGCCATGATACTTAAGTTCCCTTGTAATTCTGTTGAAAACCATGCCTGTGCTAGGGTTACCTCAAACTAGAGAGTCTAATTTTCACTGGGTAGTGAGGATCCTTTTTCTATATAGAGGGCACGTTGGAAGACTAAAATTAAAACAACTGTCCCATATGCCCTTGTTCATATATGTTAAATTTCTTTGTAGCAACAAATCAAACACTAAATATACTTTTATGATAATGATATGGTATAATAGTTTTGAGCTAAGAAAAAACAGAAGAAAATTTAACATACAAATGATCTGTCTTGCCCAAAAGAAGGCAAAATATATCACAACATGATACTCAAAGAAGGTTTTTGCATAGTGAAAGTTTTGAAACAACTGAAATCATGTAGTGACAGTAGCTGATATGTTAATAATATCATATATATCATACGATGTATTATATCATTATATATATAGCATATATTGATATATATATCAAATCTATAAAATCTGAACCATAGTAATAAGAATCATATTCACATTCCAAAGAGATGTACTTATAGCTTCAGTCATGTCCAACTCTTTGTGACCCTACAGACTATAACCTGCCAGGCTCCTCTGTCCATGGGGATTCTCCAGGCAAGAATTCTAGAGTGGGTTGCCATTTCCTACTCCAGGGATCTTTCTGGTCCAGGGATCAAACTTGTGTCTCTTACGTCTTTTGCACTGGCAGGCAGATTCTTTATCAATAACGCCACTTGGGAAGCCCACTTATTGCATAGATCCCACTTTCATCTGTACCAATTTGTTAGAGATTATTAAGTTTCATAAAAAAAGTACAATGAATAGTTATTTGTACTCTTAAATTCATTAATCTATAAAAATAATGAATTAGTGGTTTTGAATGAGCTCTTTGCTAAGAGGAAACATAGCCACAGTGATTAAAATAATCAACCCACATGAGGAACCTCCATCCTAAAAATTAAACAAATTATGCAAACATATTTCAACCCAACACTGGTAATTCAGTCTTAGAAAAACAATATTACTAAATATTAATACATTAAAACCTACATTGTATTGGTGTTGAAATTTTCTTTGATTTTAACTTCTAAAACTCTTTTAGCTTTATGGTTGCATAAGTAAATGGAACTTAAACTTGGTTTGATATTTATAAATATTTAGGTGATGTTATAATAAAAATAATTTAAATCAACACTAAAGGCAAGTCTACATTGTTCAATTTTGAGAAATAGTAGAAAAATTAATTCCGCCTATGCTCAAAATATTATGTAATCTTGTTTTCTATACCGCAGGAAATCTGTAAACCGAAAAGAATAGTTAATATATCTTTGAACATGTATGGCTGATAACAGTCCACTGTTGGTATGAAGAAATTAAATATACACAAAACCAAATATCCTCATGGACATCTGTATGTGTTGGTTTTGCTTCTTCAGTGCCTGTTTCCTCCCCAGACTTTGGAGCTCCATTAGGGAACTGGTCAAACCTATTTTGTTCCTTTCTGTATATAGAACTAAGCACTGTGCCTGACTCATAGGAGCTGTTCAATAATTTGAACAGAACTGCTATAGTTACTGAAGGTGCATATTTTATTTTCAATCCATCACCTAACATTTGAATCAGACATGAATACACAATAACGTGGTCAATATGTAGGTACTGATGGAAGAAAATTTCAGATATTGAGATCTGGGGAAGTCATTCTTAGGTCACACATAATTTAACTGAAATTTTACACTAACCAGAACAGCTTGTTTTGTGACCCGCCAAACACTCATTGCACATCTGCTTTAACCATTAAAGAAAACAATACATTTAAAAAATTAAAATAGAGTAACAATCGTTCAGGCATCCAAAATGGAGCTCAGTGGCCACTGTGACTGTGGTTGGAGACATGATCCTGCATTACTGAGAACCTGAATTTTCTGAACTGTACCAGACTCAAGGACACCACCAGCCACCCTCAAAACAAGATCTGCTAGCAGCTTCCAGCTATAACCTTATAGTCTCAAGACCTCCTCTGGTAACTATGCAACTATTTCAGATCCCAATCAACCCTTACTTAACAAGCACACTTCTTGCCAGCTCCAATCATAATTCTTGACAAACAACTTAAGTAATTTTCTGGTGTTTGCCTTTATTAGTCTCCTGCATTTTGCAGTATGGCAGAACACACCTCTGATGAGTGCTTCTTGAATCTGTGTCTCCCAGGTTACAGTTCTGTTTGGCTCTGATAAAACTCTTGTTTATTCCTATTATTAGACTGTTTATTGATTATTTCTGTCGACAGCATAGTTAAGGAGGAAAGTAGGACAAACAAACTCTATCTTAAATAAATCTGTGTGTGTATTTCTATCTTTCTCTCTCACACACCACAGATATAGCTCCAACAAATTCACCTAAAATGATCTAAAATTTAATAGAGGACCAAGAAAAAAGGGAAGAATTTTCTAGTAGTTCCCCAATGAAATGGCCTACAACTCTCCCAAAGTAGACACAAACAAAATGATAGACGATTTAAACATTTTTAGATATATGAAGTATAAAAGTGACACTATACATCATAAAGACAAAAGATACAAGTCTTGGTGACAAAGTAGAAGAAAGGGAACCCTCGTGCACTATTAGTGGGAATGCAAATTGGTTCAACCACTGTGGAACTGCATGGAGGTTCCTCAAAAAATAAGAAAACTAGAACTACCCAAGTATTATGGCCAATTATCTATATACTGGCCTCTCTCTAGGCTACAGATATTTTGCTTTAGGTCAAACTGAGCTTCCCTATCCCAGATCACCTTACTCCACATTGGTCTGCTGGCCAACTTACAGTCTTCTTATAGTTTTAGAAATGGTACTCCATACACATAGTGATTATCCCTGCTTGAGGGACTAGCTGAAGACTTGATATGTGACAATTTGTCTCTTGGTTGGTATTTGTATTTGGTCTCAATGTCTGTTCAGAAGAAGTTCCTGACAATCTATTTCAAATATGATAATATGCATGTTTCAATGCTATTCTCTCAAATCATCCCACCCTCACCTTCTCCCACAGAGTCCAAAAGTCTGTTCTTTACATCTGTGTCTCTTTTGCTGTCTCGCATATAGGGTCATCGTTACCATCTTTCTAAATTCCATATACATACATTAATATAGTGTATTGGTGTTTTTCTTTCTGACTTACTTCACTTTGTTTAATAGGCTCCAGTTTCATCCACCTCATTAGAACTGATTCAAATGCATTCTTTTTAATAGCTGAGTAATATTCCATTGTGTATATGCACCACAGCTTTCTCATCCATTCATCTGCCAATGGACATCTAGGTTGCTTCCATGTCCTGGCTATTGTAAACAGTGCTGCGATGAACACTGGGGTACACGTGTCTCTTTCAATTCTGGTTTCCTCGGTGTGTATGCCCAGCAGTGAGATTGCTGGGTCATAAGGCAGTTCTATTTCCAGTTTTTTACAGAATCTCCACACTGTTTTCCATAGTGGCTGTACCAGTTTTGCATTCCCATCAACAGTGTTAGAAGGTTCCTTTTTTTCCTCACCTTCTCTAGCATTTATTGTTTGTAGACTTTTGGATAGCAGCCATTCTGACCAGCGTGAGATGGTACCTCATTATGGTTTTGATTTGCATTTCTCTGATAAGGAGTGATGTTGAGCATCTTTTCATGTGTTTGTTAGCCATCTGTATGTCTTCTTTGGAGAAATGTCTATTTAGTTCTTTGGCCCATTTTTTGATTGGGTCATTTATTTTTCTGAAATTGAGCTGCAGGAGCTGCTTGTGTATTTTTGAGATTAGTTGTTTGTCAGTTGCTTCATTTGCTATTATTTTCTCCCATTCTGAAGGCTGTCTTTTCACCTTACTTATAGTTTCCTTCATTGTGCAAAAGCTTTTAAGTTTAATTAGGTCCCATTTGTTTATTTTTGCTTTTATTTCCATTACTCTGGGAGGTGGGTCATAGCGGATCCTGCTATGATTTACGTCAGAGAGTGTTTTGCCTATGTTTTCCCCTAGGAGTTTTATAGTTTCTGGTCTTACATTTAGATTTTTAATCCATTTCGAGTTTATTTTTGTGTATGGTGTTATAAAGTGTTCTAGTTTCATTCTTTACAAGTGGTTGACCAGTTTTCCCAGCACCACTTTTTAAAGAGATTGACTTTTCTTAATTGTATATTCTTGCCTCCTTTGTCAAAGATAAGGTGTCCATAGGTGCATGGATTTATCTCTGGGCTTTCTCTTTTGTTCCATTGATCTATGTTTCTTTCTTTGTGGCAGTACCATACTGTCTTCATGACTGTTGCTTTGTAGTATAGCCTGAAGCCAAGCAGATTGATTCCTCCAGTTCCATTCTTCTTTCTCAAGATTGCTTTGGCTATTTGAGGTTTTTTGTACTTCCATACAAAGTGTGAAATTCTTTGTTCTAGTTCTCTGAAAAATACCGTTGGTAGCTGGATAGGGATTGCATTGAATCTATAGACTGCTTTGGGAAGTATACTCATTTTCGTTATATTGATTCTTCTGATCCATGAACATGGTGTATTTCTCCATCTATTTGTGTCATCTTTGATTTCTTTCATCAGTGTTTTATAGTTTTCTATATATAGGTCTTTTGTTTCTTTAGGTAGATTTATTCCTAAGTATAGAGACTCCCCTGGTGGCTCAGATGGTAAAGCATCTGCCTACAAGGCAGGAGACCTGGGTTCAATCCCTGGGGAGGGAAGATCTCCTGGAGAAGGAAATGGCAATCCACTCCAGTATTCTTGCCTGGAAAATCCCATGGATGGTGGAACCTGGTAGGCTACAGTCCATGGGGTCGCAAAGAGTCGGACACGACTGAGCAACTTCACTTTATTCCTAAGTATTTTATTCTTATCGTTGCAATGGTGAATGGAATTGTTTCCTTAGTTTCTCTTTCTGTTTTCTCATTGTTAGTGTATAGGAATGCAAGGGATTTCTGTGTGTTAATTTTATATCCTGCAACTTTACTATATTCATTGATTAGCTCTAGTAGTTTTCTGGTGGGGTGTTTAGGGTTTTCTATGTAGAGGATCATGTCATCTGCAAACACGGAGAGTTTTACTTCTCTTCCAATCTGGATTCCTTTTTTCTTTCTGATTGCTGTGGCTAAAACTTCCAAAACTATTTTGAATAGTAGTGGTGAGAGTGGGCATCATTGTCTTGTTCCTGACTTTAGGGGAAATGCTTTCAATTATTCACCACTGAGGATAATGTTTGCTGTGGATTTATCATATATAACTTTTATTATGTTGAGGTATGTTCCTTCTATGCCTGCTTTCTGGAGGATTTTTATCATAAATGGATGTTGAATTTTGTCAAAGGATTTCTCTGCATCTATTGAGATAATCATATGGTTTTTATCTTTCAATTTGTTAATGTGGTGTATCACATTGATTAATTTGCAAATACTGAAGAATCCCTGACCTCTTATGGCCTCTCTCTATGCCTCTGTTAACACTGGGCTAAACTGACAACATAATGACAAAGCAAAATGATTCACTAACAGTTTTCCGTTCAAAATACCCCTATGAAATGTATACTCTTAGTACACCATCTTCCAAAGGAGCAACTCCTCACTCTTCAGGCTTATTGTCTTCCCAGAGAAAAGAAAATTTATCATCTTTTTTGAGAGTTTCAATAACACAGACACACAAAATAATAGCCCATAGCAGTCAGACAACTAGGGATACAAAGCTTCAACTAGCATTAATTTTAAGTTCATGTCTAGTAGTGTCAAATACATGGCATTTACAACTCTAAATAAGACTAGAGTATTGGGTGATGCTGTTTTATTTTCCCAGTGATCATCAACGGAACAAATCAGATGGACTCTTGGGGTTCACTGGGGTACCATCTCCCTTCTCCCAAGGCATCTCTCTTGAGTAATTTGTTGAGTTGGTAGAGATTGATATCCTTGGCTAGAGTGCCTTACTATTTTGCATATTTGACTATTCGCTAGCATACCTTGTGCGCTATCCCATGTAATATATTCATCTTCTTATTTAGTACTAATACAAACAATAAAAGCACATAGTTTTCAGTGTTTTTAAAGGTCCTCTGCAGAGCTGGACATGACTGAGCAACCATGCGTACATGCCAATCCCCAACTTGAGTGACAGAGAAAACAAAAATTTCCATTTCATGTGTGAGAATTTTATATTTATCCATGTGGTTCTTTCTTAAACAATGCAGCTAATTATTTTGAGGTGTATATATGTACATATATTTACTCTTGATGAATATATATCATTGACTAATTATATGTACATCATACTGGTTGGCAATTTTGTGAATGTGTATATGGCAACTCACTCCAGTACTCTTGCCTGGAAAATCCTATGGACGGAGGAGCCTGGTGGGCTGCAGTCCATGGGGTCGCTGAGTCAGATACAACTGAGCGACTTCACTTTACTTTTCACTTTCATGCATTGGAGAAGGAAATGGCAACCCATTTCCATTCCAACCATTCTTGCCTGGAGAATCTCAGGGACGGGGGAGCCTGGTGGGCTGCCACCTATGAGGTCGCACAGAGTTGGACATGACTGAAGTGACTTAGCATGTCTATTAAGCATGCCTTATTATTTTGATGCTTTGATATCTTTGGCCTTACTGATCTTTGATTGCTCCTCCCAGAGCTAGTCAGTTCCTAGAGATACAAAATTACTTGCCTGTAAGCACATCTTTCACAGACAAACCAGTCAATCCAGAGTCCTTGTCCTCCAATCATCTCCTTTACCTGAACCCCAGTCCACCTTCCCTCATCACCAAGGACCAGGCACCAGACAACTAGGAATAGTCCCTACACCCCAGAGCCCACTGAAATTATTCAAACCATCCAATTCTAAACCTTCTTACCCTACGATGCCTGCTCCTTCCCACAGAAACCATAAGAAAGGTTCCTGTTCACATTCTCCCCTTCCTCCCTCTGCCTCATGACTTACCCTTCTGCCTCCAGGGAACTGTGAATAAAATCTTCTTCCTCCATGACAGTCATTTCCATGTCTATATATCTTACCACACCTGATTACAAGTCCTAGGTATCCTTAAATCTGTGTGGGTGTGTGTTTAGTCAGTAAACAATATTATCAAATCTATCAAATTCCAGGTATAAACCTTCAAAAGATCTAAAAAATATCAACCTATTCAATGAATGAACATTATATTCAAACATTTTCTAGAACATAAAATGGATTATAGTCATACCTTGGACATCTTTGACTTGGTGTCCATAATAAGGAAAGACATATTGTTGATTTCATTCTGCACCACAAAGTTCTGCTCCTCCCTTTTGAAATTCTGAGACGTTCCAAAGGAGGTTTCAATTAAAATCACAGAGATAAGAAGTTCAAATAATTAGAGATTACACAGGACCCCAAAGTTTCTACCAAGATAAGTAGTAATTTAATATATAAGATATAAAGAAAGGAAACAAATAGCTGTTGAATATCCAGTGAGGGTGCCTGGCTGGGAACAACAATTCTGGGAACTACGATAGAAATATGAATGCTTTAAAGATGGGAAAACTAAGATTTAGGAAATTTAAGTAACCAAGTCACACAGCTACCAGGGGATAAAATGAACACTCGAACTCCAACTACTTGATGAAAAGCATATGTACTGCTTTTGGAATAAACACAGGTTTACTAAGGGCGGGCACAACTATAACACAACTTTCTGTCAGATATTTTAACTACTTTTTCATGTACCCTAACATTATTTTATTCACTTTAAATTTAGGAACATAAAAACACCAGGAAAGTCAAGTGTTTAAGCACTGGTAGTAGTTAAAGCAAATATAGAATAAAAGCAGAAACCACAGAGTTTTAAAAGAGAGGCTAACAATATAACTGTATGTCCTTCTTTTTTAAAGAAGCATAACCTGAACAAAACAGCTTCATAGTAAGCATCTACATATATTAATAATTAATAAGCAATTAACGATTTCTATTGAGGACAGAGAATAGACTAAGCCTCAATTTTCATCCAGCTCATATTAATATTCTAATTTTACTATTAATCTTATGGATACTTATATAGTTTCACCTTTAAAAATCTGAGTTAAAATATATATGGGGAAACAAACAATGAGACTTTATTTTGGGGGGCTCCAAAATCACTGCAGGTTGACTGCAGCCATGAAATTAAAAGACGCTTGTTCCTTGGGAAAAAAAAATTTTTTGACCAACCTAGACAGCATATTAAAAAGCAGAGACATTACTTTGCTAACAAAGGTCCATCTAGTCCAAGCTATGGTTTTTCCAGTAGTCATGTATGGATGTGAAAGTTGGACTATAAAGAAAAGCTGAGCACTGAAGAATTGATGCTTCTGACCTGTGGTGTTGGAGAAGACTCTTGAGAGTCCCTTGGACTGCAAGGAGATCCAACCAGTCCATCCTAAAGGAGATCAGTCCTGGGTGTTCAATGGAAGGACTGATGCTGAAGCTGAAACTCCAATACTTTGGCCACCTGATGCAAAGAACTGACTCAATGGAAAAGACCCTGATGCCAGGAAAGATTGAAGGAAGGAGGAGAAGGGGACGGCAGAGGATGAGATGGCTGGATGGCACCACTGACTCTATGGACATGAGTTTGAGTAAGCTCTGGGAGTTGGTGATGGACAGGGAAGCCTGGTGTGCTGCAGTCCATCGGGTCACAGTCAGACACGACTGAGTGACTGAACTGAACATGTTTGTGTTTTAAATATATTCATGAAATTCAAAAGCACATACTCAGATTTTTTATTATTCTTAAAAGTATCGTTGGGCATTCATCTAAAAACCTACTGATTATGATAAATCAGTTATGATAACTCAGGGCAATTAAAAATCATTGTGACTGAGGATAAGTTACAATAGTCAACAGAAGGCTTACACTGCCTCAAACTCCCCAGAGAAACCTTGTCTCTCTCCTCACCAGTTGAATGATATTTATGAGACAAGCTTGAGAAACTGTAATAGGTATTAACTAAGGGGATTGGGAAATTGATTAAATTTTTAAGTCCTTAACATATATGAAACAGTAAGCATTGTGAATATTTTTCTACTTACATGGGATTTTGACCAGTAGATAAACACCTCAGCAACCATGCGGAAAAGATCTTCTGCTTCTTGGTTAGGCTCTTTCAGCCATTTTGCCCTGGAGCATATAATAAAGTGGTGCCTCAGTTACTTCTTAAAGTTAATTAAAAAAAAAAAATCACCTCTCAAAGTTTGAAACCAAGTAAACTGAGGGCAATCGTGCTTGCTCACAGAGCTCAAAAATTGTTCAGTGTACAGTTGTAACCTTTAAAATAATTTAAACATTATAACTGACAAACTACTAGCTTTCACATATGAGAGGTAGACTGCTCCAGAATGAGATCTCCCACTGTAATTTTTGCTTGGCGAAATTCACTTATCTACAAACATCTGGTAATGTCATCCTCATGCAAAATCTCATTGCTAAGTAGTGAATGAAGCAATTCCACTGGGACATATGAACCCAGTAAAGTTATGACTGAATTAGAGACATTAAATCACTTTTGAACATTCTACTTCAGGGGTCCCCAATCCATGGACTGTTAGCAGTCCATGGCCTGTTAGGAACAAGGCTGCAAAGAAGGAGGTGAGCTGCAGGCAAGCGAGCAAAGATTCATCTGTATTTACAGCTGTTCCCCATCACTCTCTTTATCGCCTGAGCTCTGCCTCCTGTCACAGCATGAGTGGCATTAGACTCTACTGTAAACTGCACACACGAGAGATCTGTGTGTTTTCTCCTTTTGTGTTGTTGTTGTTTAGTCACTCAGTTGTGTCTGACTCTTTTGCGACCCCATGGACTGTGGCCCACCAGGATCCTCTGTCCATGGGATTTCCCAGGCAAGAATACTAGAGTGAATCGCCATTTCCTTTTCTAGGGGATCTTCCTGACTCATGGATCACATCCATGTCTCCTGCATTAGCAGGCAGATTCTTCACCATGGGAAGTACCCCTTATTTGCAGAAAAACAAACTCAAGGCTCCCAGTAATTATGCCTCATGGTGAGTTTCATAATTATTTCACTATATATCACAAAGCAATAATAATAGAAATAAATGTAATGTGCTTGAATCATCCCAAAACCATCACCCTCAACCCAACCCCAGGTCCATGGAAAAATTATTTGCTATGAAAGCAGTCCCTGGTGCCAAAAAGGTTGGGGACCGCTGGTCTACCTGTTATAGTCCACAAATCTAATCAGGAGCGGATAGAAGGCATAGAGATCTCTGGCCAGTGTGGTGAACTCATCTAGGATGAGAAGTTCGGCTTCAGACATATCTCCCCTGGCCTCAGATTTCAGATGGTCCTCTTCTGATACCACCATTGCTGCCTTTTTCTTGAGCTTCTCCATTAACGGCAAGAAATGAGTTTTCAAGAGCTGAGGTTTCACTTTATTTATAATAGGCTGGGAAAACACTGTTTGAAGAAAGACATTAATATGCTGTTCTGCATAAACATTCATTAAATGAGGATTAGATGGTCATTACAATTGTAGCATGATTAAGCCTCCCTCTCCTCCAGCACATGGCTTCCTTCAGAATTCAGCCCATCCCTCGGCCCCTTTTCTAGTCCCAAACCTAATTACATAGCTGCTGCTCAAAAATGATTACTGAACTGAATCTGACGTGCTTCCTTGTTTTCAAAAAAGAAATTGGTAGCTAAATGAGAATTAAAAAAAAAGACATTCATTCACTTTGGAAATCAATTACTTTCCCACAAAGAAGAAAAGTCCCCCAGTGGAAAAAGTCCCCTGGGCCCCTCTTTTTTTTTTTTTTTTAAAGAAGAGATACACATTGAATAATCCTGAGACCACATGCCTACTACAACATAACCACTATGCCATGACACTTTAACTGTCTTCATCTTTGTTCCAAAGGAAGAGTTAGATTACATATAATATTGCCTTTTTATTTAATAATAGTTGAAGCTGTTAACAACAGTTGTAAGCTTGATTGGGCCATTTTTTAAATTTAATTTTTATCTTATATTGGAGTATAGTTGATTTACAATGTTGTATTACTTTCAGGTGTGCAGCAAAGTGATTCAGCTATACATATACATATATCCATTCTTTATCAGACTCCTTTCCTATATAGGTTATTACAGAATACTGTAGAGTTCCCTCTGCTATATAGTAGGTACTTATTGACTGTCTATTTTATATATAGTAGTGTGTACATGTTAATCCCAAACTCCTAATTTATCCCCCCCCCCCAACCCCGGCAACCTTTCCCATTTGGTAACCATAAGTTTATTTTTTAAGCCTTTTTTAAAATGAATTTTTTTCCTGTAAGTGTAATATAGATGCATTGGGGAAATGTATAAAAGAGAGATGTTAAAAATGAACCAAAATCACCCTATCCAAATTAATAAGACATTGGTGTATTTGGGGGGGAGGAATTCTGCCAATAAACAACTTCATATGTATACTTTCAAACTCAAGTTTTTAAAACTCTTTTAATCCTCCATGATATTCTGAATATTCTCTAAGTCATAAAATATTGAAATCTTAACATTTAAAGAAAGCATAATACTCTGGAATATGGATATACACAACCTGTTTAACCATTCTCTAGTGCCTGGTCACTCAGATTGCTTCCAATTATTCAATATAAATAGTGCAATCCTCCCTGACTCCTGCAAAGATAGATTACTAAAAGTGGGTGAGTTCAAAATCCAGTTTTATTTTTGTCTCTGTCTACAGAATCATTAATTTTGATTGCTGTGTTTTAATTAATCTTAGCAAGATCTTCACGAGATTGGTCAAATTAAGAAAATGTTTACTCACTTAAATGTACTAACTATATGGAAAGTTACACAATGTCTGATTAAATCTAGTTTTGGGGTTTTTTTTAAGAACAGCAAACAGCATGAAAGAAATAATCAAGAATATTTTTTGAGTACAGAAGCAAATATTAATCAAGACTGAGAGAGGAAGATTCTAGTCTTCTGTACTTTGAACCTTTCTGAAAACAAAACGTAAATGGCACATTGCTTCTCAGTCTTACCTGCTAACCTCTTCATCCAGGCTCCCTCATCAATACCCAAGTTATTATATATGATTTTCAGGATATTGCCCAGCAGCGTGTTCATGTGCTCTGAGTTCAGAGCTGTACAGCACATCTCAGCCCTTCCCGGATTATTCTCAGGCCCATGCTCCCACCAACGAGACATGTAACTACAAAGCATGGGCAGGACAACTTCCATCACATGTGGCATCTGTGTGTAGCGAATCCCGGACTCAGCCAAGTCCACAATTTCTTCCATGAGCTTCTCCAAAGACGGTATATTTGGACAAACATCTTCCACGTTAGCAGGCAAATTAAGAGCTAGAGAAACACACATACAAATGACACATGTTCGGTCAAAGAAGTGACCTGCCAGCCACGTGGCCACTGTTAATAACAGACATCAGCAACCATTTCATGCTGAGCTTCAAAATTCAGCCAGACCTGGCATGTCTTCAGCTGGATCCCACTCCCTCTTCTCATGGTAGCTATTTCAAACTTTCTTTGCCCCCAAGTCCCAACTCCACCACCTGAAGATCAGCAAATGACCACCCCTTGTACTTCAGAGCAAACAGGAGTATCAGATGTCTCTCCCTCCAACTGCCTGCTCTCATGTGGCCAGGATTTGTGCATCTGGTTTCACATTCACCTCTATTCCCCTTTTCAGAGGAAGGAGTTCTGAGGTTCACTGTTCCACCTGTGACCTGATGTCAAGCCTACACTCCAGCAGATGCCTTGCTCAGGATTGCATCTTCAGCTCCTTCTCCACTGTCTCCTCCCTAGCAGCCTATACATTTGCTTAAGTCTCTCCCAGACTGTTCACTTTTCAGATGCTCTCCTAGCCACAGATGTGAATGCTCTGCTTTCTACCACTAAACAATTTTATTTTTTTAATCCTTATCTAAAGTAAAACTTCACATCACTGACCAAAATTCCCTTTTCCTAAAATCCCCCTTTCCTTAACTTCAATGCATTCAGTCTTTCTTGACTCTTTTCTAAATTTTGCCAGTCTCTTTTTACTAAATCTTTTCACCTTGCTGAACTTCTATATGTGGGTTTTCTTTAGAGATTTGTGTTGAACTCACTTCTCTTAGCTTGTATGTTTGCCTAGGCAATTCTGGCCATTCCTTTGAGATTCTGATCAGGCAAATTAACTCTCAATCCCATATTTCCTAAAGCTTTGTGTGAGTATGTGCTTCATAAGGAATGTGTCAAAAAGCCACTGCAAAAGGGTCTAAATTAAACTTGACCTTTCCTCTCCAATCTAGCTCTTCAGCCTGTACTGGTAGTATCTCGGTGAGGACAAGGTTGTCTGGCGAGTCACCCAGGCTAGAAACCTGGGAGAAATTCTAGGCTGGGAGGCTCCTTCATCTCCTATAGGAAATGCTTGTATCTTGAGGATTTCTCATAACCTCTGCACTACAAACTTCATCCAAGGGACCTTATCCAATCAGATCTCTTCTGAATTACCACAATCATTTTCTAATTGGTGACACACACTACTCCATCTCTCTTATTTCTATCATGATGTTTTGCTGCAATGCAAATCTACTCATGTTACTCCACTTTTCAAAGCCAGTGAAAGGGTCCTATTGCACTGGTACAGTCCCCATTCCTTACCTGACCTGGAAAGCCTGCCTCACCTCTTCTTGGTTTTCCAATACTTACCTCATCTTTTCTCTTTCTTCCCTGAAAGCTATCACCACCTCAAAGTACTTGAAGTTTCCCCTAAGTACCAGCATTGCAGTGTCCCTAATTTCAAGGCTCATATTGTACCAACTTTGCTAAGTCTTCCCAGGTGCTCTTAGCTCAAACTGCTTTTTCACATCCCCAGTGTTCTTTATTGTGAATTCTATCACATATATTCATCAGTTTCTCTCCCTTGATGCATCTAGAACCTCCCAGAGGAAAAGAACCAAATCATATTCATCTTTGTATCCTGTCTCCTCCACCTACCAACAATCATATGTTGAATGGCTTGAGTAAAAAGTGAATGAAGGAGAATCACTAAATGCAGTTCCTTTGCTTTGTTATGAAAATGATGTATTATAAGAAATAAGCAGGTAAATTATTGGCTCTGTGTATTTGCTTATCTGTAATGAAATAGCAATCTGTTTCATGCTTGATTCATTGCAAAAATATTAAAGGATCAAAAATCCTTAATAAGACAACAAGACATGCTTACACAGATAATAATACAAATTGAATTGTGTTTTACTGTTTACAAATATATTATGTAACTATCTCGAAAAATATCACTAAGTTATAGTCAATATATTTTCCTTTAGCTTCCTCTCTGTGATATGAAATTAGAATCACAAACTAGGTAAAGTAAATGATAATTATTCAGCTTTTAAAAAGCATTCTTACTTGAAAAATTCACTATAAAATTAGTGTAACCAGTAACTCCCATACAAACATGAATTACACAAAATGATCTCATTAACTAAATGATCTCATTAATTAAATGCATATGTCTCATTAACAGAGATGTATGCATTTGTGAACAGCAAATATTCTTGTCCAAGTTTGGGGAACTCAACATCTACTTCTGTTTAATTGACTATGCCAAAGCCTTTGACTGTGTGGATCACAACAAACTGTGGAGAATTCTGAAAGATGGGAATACCAGACCACATGACCTGCCTCTTGAGAAATCTGTATGCAGGTCAGGAAGCAACAGTTAGAACTGGACATGGAACAACAGACTGGTTCAAAATAGGGAAAGGAATACATCAAGGCTGTATATTGTCACCCTGCTTATTTAACTTATATGCAGAGTACATCATGAGAAACAGGCTGGATGAGGCACAAGCTGGAATCAAGATTGCTGGGAGAAATATCAATAACCTCAGATCTGCAGATGACACTACCCTTATGGCAGAAAGTGAAGAAGAACTAAAGGGCCTCTTCATGAAAGTGAAAGAGAAGAGGGAAAAAGTTGACTTAAAACTCAACATTCAGAAAACTAAGATCATGGCATCTGGTCCCATCACTTCGTGGCAAATAGATGGGGAAACAGTGGACACAGTGACCAACCTTATTTGGGGGGGCACCAAAATCACTGCAGGTGGTGACTGCAGCCATGAAATTAAAAGATGCTTGTTTCGTGGAAGAAAAGTTATGACCAACCTAGACAGCATATTAAAAAGCAGAGACATTACCAACAAAGGTCTGACTACTCAAAGCTATGGTTTTTCCAGTAGTCATGTATGGATGTGAGAGTTGGACTATAAAGAAAGCTGAGTGCCAAAGAACTGATGCTTTTGAACCAAGGTATTGGAGAAGACTCTTGAGAGTCCCTTGGACTGCAAGGAGATCCAACCAGTCCATCCTAAAGGAAATCAGTCCTGAACATTCATTGGAAGGACTGATGCTGAAGCTGAAACTCCAACAATTTGGCCACCTGATATGAAGAACTGACTCATTTGAAAAGACCCTGGTGCTGGGAAAGATTGAAGGTAGGAGGAGAAGGTGATGACACAGGATGAGATGGTTGGCTGGCATCACCGACTCAATGGACATGAGTTTGAGTAAGCTCTGGGAGTTGGTGATGGACAGGCAGGCCTGGTGTGCTGTAGTCCATGGGGTCCCAAAGAGTCCAACATGACTGAGTGACTGAAGTGACTGATTGCAAGGCTTTTGGAAAACAACTAATATACAATATAGTTTATCAGACTTAGAGGACAATACTGTTAGAAAAAAATCACATGAAATAAAACTGTCCCAATAAGATGGATCTAGCAAGTGAACTGAGAAAAAAGCAAAGTATGAATCCATGCTGCTGCTGCTGCTGCTGCTGTCATCTCAGTCATGTCCGACTCTGCGGGGCCCCATAGATGGCAGCCCACTTGGCTTCTCCATCCCGGGGATTCTCCAGGCAAGACCACTGGAGTGGGTTGCCATTTCCTTCTCCAATGCATGCATGCATGCATGCTAACCCGCTTCAGTCGTGTCCGACTCTGTACCACCCCATGGACAGCAGCCCACCAGGCTCCTCTGTCCACAGGATTCCCCAGGCAAGAATACTGGAGTGGGTTGCCATTTCCTTGTCCAGTGAATACATAATCATAACAAATAAGAATATTGTACATGTGCTGACTACCTATAAGAGATAACTGAATTAGAGTGACCTATTTTTTCCATACTGCTGATTATTCTGTCTTATTATTAAGAGGGTTAACTTGTCTGTGGTTCATTAATTTAAAAGAAATGAATTTTCTTTCAGAAAAACAATGGAGATAGTATACAACACTCCAAAAACTTCCAAATAATAAGACATAAGAACAAATAGCATTGGAGATAATAAATTAAAATAGCCCATTAAAAAATTATGGTTATAAAATACTACAAATGTTATTCAGTTTTAGCTTCAAATATCAAGTACCACACATGCTTCTGTGCTACCTGCTCTCTCTCTCGAAGACTTTGTATTGTAGATGGAGTAAATATTGTGCTTGTCCAGGTGAGTTTCCAAAAATGCTACAGGAAAGGCACCAGCAAAAGCAGCCAGACATTCTCCCAATGCAGAACGTTGCCTGTAAACGAAAACTTTACATTTTTAAAGCCTTCTAAGTGAATAACTGAAGAAGTTATATTAAAATTGGCAAAGTCAACCTAAAAGAAGGACAATCATAGAGCTACTGATAAAAACTACCCCTCAGATCCAACCTCTATATTGTAAATTATCATCTGCTTTCCATAGCAAGTTCCCTATCATTTTTTTTTTAAATCTAAATCACCTGTCAGCTTAAGAGAAGTTAAAAACAGTACAGCCAAAAATATCAACAACAACAAACACACTTATAAATGCCTCCACGAGTTTGGACATTTCATTTGGTTTCCTTTTCTTTCTTTTTTAACACAGTGTTCTAAGGAACAATTCTTGCCATATGAATAAATGGATTTTGATAAAAAATTAAAAAAAAATAAAGTACTAATACTAACACACATATAACTTTCTGAAAGTTTGCCATATATAATTAATTTCAGGGTTATATAAATAATGTCAGGTTATTAGTTATGAAATAGTAAGATACACTAGATGCTAAAGACTATAGATAACACTTAAAACTGATTTATTCATTTTCAAGAGAAGGTGGTGCCTTGGGAATCAAACTGTGATCAATTTATTTAAGAATTCTCCTGCCACTGATATATTTAAATTCTCTCTCTCCCTCAGTTTTCTACTTAATCCAAGGCTTTACTGGCACCTTAAATGTTTATTAAATATAGAATAATATGAGAGTTCAGCAAATTATGAACTCTTTAAATGACTTGGTATATATATTTAATTTAAAAGTCAATAAAATGGATTGAGTTAACAAGATAACATAATTCTCTTGGGTAGTTTTAAATTTCTTATTAAAAAATAATAAATAATGCTTGATTATTTAATATTTTAATTAAAACAACTAGATAGGTACTCTGCTAGGAGAAAATATCCCTTCACAGAAAGAAACTGAATAAGGTAAACTTCAGTTTACACATTGAATAACATTGCATTACTAAAAATAAGACATCAAGCAATTACAAAGAGCACAGGCTTTTATTCATACAGATCCAAGACCTGATCTTACTCCTAATGCTGCGTCACTCATTGTAGGAAAATTACTTACACTTTTCAAGTTTTTCTTTCCTTACCTAAAAATGAGGACAGAATTGCAAAATATCTAGTACACAATATGGGTTCAATAAATGTTTTAAAATAATGAGACATACTTTAAGAAGTTAATAGCCTAAAATGTTTCATGTATGACCCCAAGGTAGGTAACCAATTTCCTGACATCTGATTCAAAGCGTGAAAGCAGTAGTTGTTCAGCTGTGTCTGACTCTTTGCGATCCCATCCATGGACTGTAGCCCACCAGGCTCCTCTGTCCATGGGATTCTCCAGGCAAGAATAAAGGAGTGGGTGGCCATTCCCTTCTCCAGGGATCTTCCCAACCCAGGGATTGAAGACTGGTCTTCCGCACTGCAGGCAGACTTTTTACCATCTGAGCCACCAGGATATTGAGCTAGTCCTTTTATTTCATTAATAATTCTTCTGAATTACTTAATGATTCACTTTAAAATACCAATTCAAATAGTAATTCTCAGATTAATTTGATCATTTGTGTTGTTTTCTGGAAATAGCAACATTTCTTTTAAATGATTTGTATAAAAATAACATTTTTATAACATTACATTTTTTAGTATACCATCATTTTTTCAAAATACCTTTTATTCACCTTCAAATTTTTATTTTTATATTCGCCCAGAATCACTCTACAATTGTGAAGTTAACTGAATAAAATGCACATATACCTTTTTTTTAGACTCTAAGAGAATGGTCCAAATTTTATCAAGAAAAATATCCAGGCAAGAACAGCAAAAAACAATAACGGTAAGTGCTGAGGTATAAGAGAATAACTGCTGAGGCATAAGAGAATTTTGACTACCAGGTATTAAAATAAATTACAAAATACTAATAATTTAGGCTAAACAGTACTGCTCTTATCATTCAAAAAATCAAATAATAGAACAGAATTCTAGAAATGTATATTCTAGAACACATTCTATAAATATAACCTATCATATTTAGTGTATGATTGAGTTTATTTTAAATCATTGAATAAAAGGAACATTTAATAAATCATTATGTTAGACATGATGGATGATTTAAAAATTGAATTTAAATTCTACATAACAAACGCCAAACAGAAACATGAAATTCAGATGCATTTCTAGTAAATTCTCTTCTTAGCCCTGAGATAATCATTTCAGAAGAGGGCAACAGAGGATTAGATGGTTAGACACCATCACCAACTCAATGGACATGAACTTGAGCAAACTCCGGGAGGTAGAGAAGGACAGAGAAACCCAGTGGGCTGCAGTCCGTGGGGTCGCAAAGAGACACAACTTAGCAACCAAAGAACAACAAACAATTTCGGATATTCTCTGCCTTCCTCAAGCTTCTCACGCTTGTTTTTTCAACCATGATTTGGCTAAAGACTCCAGTCATATTTCAATGAGACAACAAAAGTTATTAGACACACACCTGTTTCCTATTGAGTAAAGTTTTGAGTCCAAAGAACCATGTTTTAAAAAATACATTCCTGACGACCCCATGTTATTCTCTGAATTGTGTGCTCCTCACACACAATAACTTGCCACTATAACATTTATCAGTTTATTTGTTATGTTTCTTCCACTTGACATAAGCTCTTTGAGAGCAGGGATCTATCTGTTTACTGTTATATCCCAGAATCTGACATTTAATAAATATTTACTGAATGAACAAAAGAATTAAAAAGTAAATCTAGACAAATGAAAACATGAAAAACCTAGGAGAACAAATATTTCAATTTCTAGTTGTTAAGGTACAGTATAAACTTTTTAAAATCATGAAAATAAGAGGAAGACACATATGACGTAACTGGTAGATTTGATTATATAAAAGTTCAAAACTCTCATGGCATAAAAACTATCTGTACATTATGTCTTATATATAAGCACTATAAATGGATAAAAATGTGAAAAATCATAAAAACAGGAGAAATGACAGACAAGAGGTTAATAATTAATAAATAGAAAGGTTATTACTGATGAGTAAGACAATAAACTAATAGAAAAATGGACAAAAATTAGAAAAGGTAATTTATCAAACAAATAAAAATGGCAAAGTAAACATAACAAAGTAGCCCATATCGAGTAATCAGAGAAATGCACCTGAAAATAAAAATGATATCCCATTTTAACTATTAAATTTATAAATAGTAAAAAAGAATAATCAGAAATGAGAAACATGTGAGGAAGTAAGAATCCTCTTGTGCCGGGAGCCGGCATATTGCATATTGAGTGCATATTGCATATTGAGTGCAGCACTTTCCACAGCATCATCTTTCAGGATCTGGAATAGCTCAACTAGAATTCTATCACTGCCGGGAGCCAGCGTGAGGAACTCCGCCCATGACAAAGGTCATGAGGAAGGAGGCTCGGCATACACAAAGGCGGGATCGAGCCTCAGGAGTCTCCCTGGAAATTCTCGAGCATCTACCCCCAAAACCAGAGTCTGCCTACTTTCTGCTTTGTGCTTTCACCTACACCTCTGACTTTACGGGGGGCTGTCCCCCACTACCTCTCTGAAAAAAGAGTTAGCTTACAGCTCCAGTTAATAATTCCTGGGTGTGACAGTGTTTAACCTACAAACTCCTTTGGAAATCCTCTAGCCTGCCTGAATAGGTTTTTCCAGCCACATGTGATTGTTCAGAGCCTCCCAACTGTGAGAGGCAGGAGATGTTCTAAACTGTCTAAATACAGATTCCTTTGAGCAGTTAAAAGATTGATCAGAAATTGTATTGGTGAAGGGATTTTCACTTGTTGGGCCAATGTTTGCTGCTAAGTCTCCATATCCCTTACCTGCTGTGTCCCTGGCAGTGTATTGATTAATATTATTGGTGTAAGTAGTAGCTTTAATGTTTGTAACCTGGGACCCTTGAGGTAATTCTTTTTCTTGTTATAGCCCACCACACCTTTGCTCTGTAGGAATGCAACTTTATCTAATGCTTTTGGAGGGTGGCTCCTGACCAATCACCTTTAGAGAAAAATAAGTTTTCTGAAGAGAAGGTCTTAAAATGTTAACAGGCCTCCGGGCGACCCAGAAGATGATGCAAATCACCTAAGCTTTTGCATATGATGAGTTTGCAGGAAGAAAGCCTGGCTTGCTGCCTGACTCTACCCCTTCCCCCATTATCCTCTATGCATAACTTAAGGTATAAAAACTACTTTGGAAAATAAAGTGCGGGCCTTGTTCACCGAAACTTGGTCTCACCATGTCGTTCTTTCTCTTACCTTCTGGCTGAATTATTCAGCCTCTTTTCTACACTGAATTTCCTCACTGAGCTATCCTTATTTCAGCCTCTTTTCTCCACTGAATTTCTTCACTGAGCTATCCTCATTCTATTACTCTTTGTATCCTTAATTAACATTTAATTAAGCAAGTGTTTCCTGATCCTCGCCTATGCCGTCTCTCCTTCGAATACCCTGGATCAGCCGGGGCTGGTCCCCGGCACTCTTGCAAACTTTATAGTATAAAATGAATCAGTTTTTTAAAAAATAGTAAAATGTGTATCATAAACCTTTAATATGTGCATACTTTTTAACCCAGATCTCCAAATTCTGATAAAGGAAAGAAAATAAATACACACAGAAAATTGTGAACATAGATTTAGCATTATTTATGATAATGAAAAGAGAAAAGAGGCTATATGTCAAACATGAAGGAACATTTCAATATATTATGATACTTCCTTAGGATAAAATATATTTTATAGCCACAAAAAATTATTTAAAAAAAGATTAACTTAAAATGCAGATAAAACTTCAAAAATATTTAGAAAAAAAGCAATTATTTTTTTACATTGATCTACTTTCCTATATACTGGTAATTGCAACTTTACCATTTTTAAAAAGTTTTAATATTTGGTAGGCCACATGCATATCCATTTATTATTTTATTTTTTTTCTCTCAAAATTGTATATGCTAGTCTCATGCATTTATTCTTCCTAATGAACTTCTGAATTATTTTTTCAAGTTCAGTAAAAAAGCAAATATCTACTTGAAACTGTATTATAATTAAGATTAATTTGAAGAGAATTTACATCTACTCAATATTCCTCTCTCAGAATACCTTTATTTTTACTTCATTTATTGGTCTTTTATTAGCATATCTTTTTATTTTAACTGGTAAAAAAAAGTCTTCTTTTTCTTCTCTCTTCCATAGAAATTTTTTACTAAAGTTACCAGTGATCTCTTTGCTTCAGTTCAGTGGGGACACCTTATCTTACTTGATCTGTCCACATCCTCTGACCCTGCAAATCTTCCCCTCTTGAACTTAAGAAAAAATTAAACTGGTTTAATAACTACCCATATTCAGTCTTTTATAAGATTCATTAATGCTGTAAAGTTTAAACTTTATATTAAATATGGTCTTTACCATTATTGCTTTACATTTTTCATTCATAAATTGGCATTTATTATATTACATATATAAACATATCAATCAAATTTAGCATTTAGCTTAAAGATTGCCTAATTCCTCCCAAGGAATTCAACACATCAATCTGGTTGTTTAGTTTATAACTAAGGAAAAAGTTATAAAATGAAACCCTGGAAATGAATAATTATAACATCTAAAAAAACTATTAGTAAGAAGTTAAACTCTTAAAATCTTACCTTTCCACATAAATACTCTTGCTGGTTCCCAAAGCATACAAGCTAGTCAGAATTCTATAACATGACACCTGTACATCTTCCACTAAGGAAAAAGAGAATTTCATTCAAAACACTTGTTATCAATACACTGTCCTGAGAAAGTTTAGGCTAAAAACAAAATTCTATATCAAAGACATACTAATATTTTAATATTTGACAAAATATAACATATAAAATTATATTTAAATTCATGATTATATTTTAAAATACAAAATTTAAAAATTATATTTAAATTACATTTAAAACTCTTTTCTCAAATAAAAGTCTTTTCTTGAAGGAGCTAAAAGCATTCTAAAGACTCATGCTCTGATTATACAGACAAAATATTATCAGGAACAATTTATCATTTTTCTTTAGGCATAAGAATAAGGATTTCTTCAAGAATAAAACTAAGCATAAGAATATCTGGGAGGACAGGTCCATTTTGACTCCTGTTTCAAAGGTACATAAAGACAGTATCTTTTATTTTAACTCTCAATGAACAAGAATGAGAATGCTGGAGAATGGGGTGTATCATTTATTTCTGAAACAACTTAGAATTCCAAGCATAAGAAAATTACTCTTGTAGTTTCTAAAGTTAGAAAATAAAACTTCTAAGATGATCTCTGATTCAATAAACATGTTCAACAGGCAAAGAAATATAAGAACCTTGGATTTCTAATGCCATCTCTGTTACCACTTTCTGGAGGACACACCATATCATGAATGGAGAAGTCATTCTCCTCTCCCATACTTGTTTCTATGTCAATATGGGATGGGAAGTAATGTTCCCACTGGTTCAAGTAGTGTCAATATTTTGAAACTAGTCTTTGTGCCATTCTCTGATTACCACAATGGTTTTTACAGAACTTTACCTGGGAGACCTACACCATTTGAGAGTCTGAGTGGGTGGGTCTGTGGGCAAGACCCACTTGACTGCTAGATACGGGCTTTTATCTTCCTTCATGTTCATACAGGCAGAAGGGAAGGAACTTAGGTCATGTGTTCTCTTTCCACTCAAGCTTCGGCATTCTGTGGCTATTTTTAATAACTACAGAATTCCAGACAAAAACAGCAGATGAAATCCCCTATGAAAACAGACTGAAATCTATAAACCAAAGACATTTGAGCCACCCTGGTAGATCAATTATTTAGATACAGACTTTGTCTCAGCAGTCTTCACATATTGGTAGGAGAGCTTGCACAAACAATTTGCATCAACTCAGAAATAATTTGAAAACACTTAATGCTGCATGTCCTATGGTGAAACTGCATTAGAAAATTTCCAGGGAAAAAGACATCATAAAAAGAGTAAAATTTGGAACTTGTATGTCAACAATGTAGACTATCTATAACCACTACCTTACTGGTCCCTCCTGTGAATTCATGATCTATCTCTATAATAATGGTTTTGTAACTCAAATGTCAACTTCAAGTGTTCTTCCAAAAAAAAAAAAAAAATTTAAAGCAGTGTTTGAGTAATCTCTATGATGTGGCTGTTACAATTTCCGATTGTACCATTTAGATAATGAAACTCTAATAGATTTACATACATATGAGATCTTCTCCGAACTGATGCTGGCCAATATGCTCAAATAATGATGACAGCATTGGTAACAGTGCCACCGTGGTATAATTGATAATCTGAGTAACACCTTTGGGTTGGTTTCGGGTGTGGGTGAACTGGCCCTGCTTAAGATTCTCCATCGTCTTCTCCAGATCCTCTGCGGCATTGTCCAGGAAGGCTCTGAGTGCACTTTTAACACTCTCCAGGCCAGTCTTCATCACAGTCCTAGGGAGCAAAGAAGGGACAACTTATATCTTGTGGTAGGAGCACAGAAAATACAAATAAAACATGCTTTTAACTCATGTTTATTTGTTCATGACGATAGTCAACTTAATTTTTTTAATCCACTTTCAAATAACATTATTTTTCTTATATACTTGAAGTTATAGTAGTATCACTCCATACATGCATAATCTTTCCTAAATGCCTTTAGAGTCAACTTAATTAAGATCTTGAAGCAAAATGTAGTTCTTTTTTTTTTTTTTTTCTAAACATCGTCCCTACTCTCCCGACCCTCCCTGTGGCCGCACAAATGAGGAACCTTAATCCCCCAACCACGGATCAAACCCCAAACCTGCCCTCTATGTTGGGAGCCCTGAATCAACCACTGGACTGTTAGGGAAATCCCAAATGGCTCCCAAAGTTATAATGATGTATGCTTTTCAACTGCGGTCTCAAATTTTGAGAATACTTATTTCATGACTAACAAAACTTAGGTCCTGAGCAAGTTTAGTTCACCTCAGATCCAACAAAACTAGACTGTTTTGTGAGACAATGGGTGTGAAAGAAACATTTAATGGCGGTTAAACCAAGTTACCAACTGATAGACTTTTTTTTTTTTTACTTTTAACGGTAGAAAATCCGTTTTTTCTAAATACGTCTCTGAAGACTGAACTCTGTATGAAAGTGACATGCTAAAAGCCACTATTTCACGTAGAAAATCAAGGTGCATAATTGTATCTTCTTTCTTTATTATATAAAACATCTCAAATAAAATCTTAAACATTAAAATGAATAATTCAAGGTATCACTGAATATTCTCTGTGGAAGACTTTTAGGAACTTTTATTTAGATATATCCTGGATAATTAATGAATTAAATGAATGGTTTAATGGCTGAATCAAGCTAACCAAATTGGTTTTGTATTTGGATTTCTGGTCATGGTGATATTAGGGCAGGGTAGAAAGTGCACGGACTTGGAAATTGGCCTACTTCCACACTTATTATGGAATCTTGAGCTTCACTTTACTCAACTGTAAAATAAGAATAAAACCCTCATGTTTCCTATAAAACTAAATATTATAACAAAATGGAGTACAACTACCATGCTTTGAAGTTAATAAGCTGTCTAGAGTTGTAGCTCATTATTTTTACCTCACATGATATAGTCCCAATGCAACTCTCAATTATATACCTAGCCACTACAGAAATTACTTGAAATTTAAATAACAATCTGTATCTGATTATATATAAAAATAATATAATGCTCTTGTATTACTGGGCTTCCCTTGTAGCTCAGTTAGTAAAGAATGTGCCTGCAGTGCAGGAGACCTGGGTTCGATCCCTGGTTTGGGAAGATCCTCTGGAGAAGAAAATGGTGACCCACTCCAGTATCGTTGCCTGGAAAATCTCATGGACAGAGGAGCCTGGTGGGCTGCAGTCCACGGGGTCACAAAGCGCTGGGCACGACTGAGCGACTAACACTTACTTACTTGTATTATTAATTTATAAAATATTTTCTTTTTCATCTGAAGTCTTCATTACAATTCCAACGAAGACACTAGCTTTTTCTTCAGATTCGTATATATCATTTTTACACTCATTGACTGAGATAAAAACATATCCATTTACCTTGCATCCAAAGTCTGACCCAAAATATGAAGACAGTTGACAATTGATGTTGCATCGTTCCCTAAAGAGGAAACAAATAGCTGTATAAACTGCTCTGAGAAATTCTCAATGTTCCTCTTTCTATTAACGCTTGTGTTCCAAAAAATTAGTCAAGGCACAACTCAATGAGGATAACTCAATTCAAGGGACTTTTTGATAATCAAGTTTAAAATCATGCAGTTTTTCTGCTTAAAAGTGGTTATGCAAATGTAAGTAGAAAAGCAATAAAGCATGTTTCATCAAATAGCTGACATACTCAAGAAGCATTCAAAGCACTGCACTATCCAAAGAATTTTAACTGGAGTCTTCAAACATATCCCCCTCCCAATACCAGTTCACATTATTTTTAAATCATATTGTATGTCAACTTTTTAAGTCAGCCGATATCCTCTGTGAAATGAGGTGAGTTAAAGTCTAATAAAATTTAATTCCCTTTTAATTACCCCAAGTATGTCTGCTTTCTTATTGCATTCAACAGCATTAAGATGAATTATTTTGCCTGAATTTAACTGCATTCACATGAACTAACATGCCTGAATGTTGCTGGTCTTTGGTGAAAAAGAAGTACCAAACCATCATGTAAGAAAGTATCAGAGGCTGAAGAAGTTAGACATTACTTATGAGATATCTAAAATGGGGCAACTCCCCTTGAAAAATAAGATGAAACTTATTTTATAGGAATATTTCATCACTAAGTACAGAAATATGAATCATATAATACATATATTTTACTTTATGATAAGGATACAATAAAGAAAATATGAATCCAAAGTAACAAAGTGACCACACACAATATAGTCTGACACTGATCACTTCTTCATTTCATGCTTTCCTACATGTAATATACACAATAATTTCCTGGTCCTTAGGTTGACAACTCTTATTTGAATGTGAGTTTTTAAAACATTTGAGTATACTATACTCTTTATACACAAAAGTACCCTAAAATGAATGAATTAAACATACATGGAAATTAATAATTTCCTTAGTGTGTGGGCATTCCAGTTTAGTGGTATAACACAAATATGAAAAAATAAATTAGGTATTCATTGCTGAGACTCTTGAGTTCTTTCAGTAAATGTTCCATTAATCTCATGCTTTGAATCTCAGAACTTCCAATGATAATGATGACAAAATCCGTGGAAGGGCAGAATTTGTCATGCCCCTGTCTATTAACTGGTGGCAGTGCTAGGGCTTCTACTATAGTCCTTAGAAGTATTTTTCATTTAGTTATTCATTCACTCAATAAATACACGATAAATACAGGTACTCTTAAACTTCCAGTAATAAGCTAGAGTTATGGTACTTGCATTTTAATGGGGGACACATAATGAACTATTAAGCCAAAAAAAAAATCAATGTTACATAATATATAGCCAAGGTAAAAGTATATATAGCAGGGAATGGGGATGAGAGCAACTGGATAGAGTAACAGGGGGAGTGGTCATTGGGTCCTCCCCAAGGAGATGGCATTTGAGCAGAGATTTAAATGAAGTGAAAGGACAAACCATGTATATATATGGGAGAAAAGCCCAGGTGGTACAAACAGATGTGCAAAGGCTCTGGGGCAGAAAATGAACCTACTGATCCTGGCAAGGAAGTCAAGATGGATGCTGTGGACAAATTCAGGAAAAAGAAGGAGAATATATGGTGGAGACAAGGGAACCAAGTTCTAGAGTATCACAACCAGAGCAAGCACTTTGGACTTTTTTTTTTTTAAGTGCAATAGGAAGACATTTTGAACAGAATGTGAGCCAATTTATACGTTAAGAGGATTAATTCCAGTGTGCCAAATTCTGGGAGGGCAAGAGTAAAAGTGAGTTAGGAAGCCCTTGCAGTAGTCTAGAACCAGTAGATTGAAGATGGCAAATTTGGCCTGGGATATTATTGGTGAAGCAATTAAGAACGTATGTTCAGTTTTTGCTTATGTGTTGCAAGTTGGTGAGAGGGAAAGGAGACAAGGATAACTCCGCAACTGTTTGGGTGAGCAAGTGTCTGAGCAGTTGGGTGAATGGTGGTAGGATTCAGTGATGTGTAGAGAGTACAAGGTGGACGTCAGAGAATGCAAGGGGATGGGAGGGGTGGGAGTTGGGTATTCTGCTTTCAACAGGTGAAGTGCAATGGGCCTATTCATCTCAGCTTGAGATATGGAATAGGCAACTGATACAAAAATCTGGAGTGCAGAGATGAGATCTAAGTTGCAGCTGTAAATCTGGGTCTCCTAAGCATATGGACATTTCTTTGAATCATGGGGCTGAATGAAATGTTAGCATGAACATAAATATAGAGGCAGAAAGGTCCAATAACCTCTAATGTTTGGAGGTAAAAATCATAAGGAGGACGCAGCACAGAAAATGACAGAGCGAAGGCCTGGGAGGGAGAGGGGATACAAAGCGATGCCTATGAATCTAATAATGCAACCAAAGTCAGCACCAATTCAGAGAGGCTGGCCTCTAACTCTTTTCCTAAAACTCACAGTTATACTGTCCCTTTATACAGATGATCAGTATCTGTACTTCATACTGAGCCTGGCAATGCCTTTTTCCAAAAGGAGGCTCAGGGCATTTTAAACTTCTATTTGTATAAGCTCGTGAGGTGTGATTTTTGTTTGCTTTGTGCCCTGATGTAGCCCAGCACCTAGACTAGTGCCTGACACATAGCAGGAGCTCAATTAGTATCTGTGGGATGACAATGGATGTAAGTATGAAGAGGAAGAAAGGGCACCAGTGGCTAGACAAGTTCTGTGGGTCCAGTGAACATCTGTATGGTGAATATGAGATTTCTGTGATTATCAAAGTCACAAAACTATAAGCTCAGGCAGATATACATTTTCGGACACTCCAGATCAGAGAGTACAACTTTAAATGGAAACAGCCCTCCATAAAAAATGGTGGGGAAAAGACCCTAAGGAATGAAAGAAAGTATTAACTGAACTTTAGTGTTATAATGTATGGACCAAGCAAAAGAATCAATTTCATTGGCATGTATAGATGCCTAAACTAATGGTTAATCATGAAGAGATAAAGTATGCAGTAAGACTTTTAAATAAAATAGCAACCTGGATATTGTCCTTCTGAAGGAGATATAGATCACCATCATCAGGAATGTCAATCACACTATTAGTAAGAAGCAGAGGGGCTAGTTCAGAGCATAGTAAGATGTTAAAACTTTAAGGTGATGACTGTATTTTCACATACTTAACTGTATGCAATTTCTTAACTGCTCTAAGTAGTATAAAAACCAAAAGTTTGATACTTTCAACTGGTGTTTTTTCCAAGTTCAAGCTACTTCCTCTGTCTTCAAACATAACTCTCGTACTTCTAAACAATACTTACGGATTACCTAATATCTTTAAGATTATGTGTTTGTTTGTGTGTGTGTGTAACAGCAAAGATACAAAGGTACAAAATTAAAATTACAGCTCATAGAATCTAATGACAACATACAGCAAGCATAGGGTTTTTAAAAACATTGTTAGCAACTCATAAAATAAAACAACCCCCTAAATAATAACAAAGCTAAAGCTGTTAGAGTCAAAATATCCTTTTTGCATTTTAATCTCAAACTGTTTTGTGGTTTTAAATATAAGGTTTCTACAGTTCAGGAGTTTTCAATGGTATCCAAAATTTGATACATGTAACTGCTGCTGTTTTATAAACTAATATACTGAGAATTCGCAGAATGTTGACTTTCTCCCAGGAAAACAGTCAACAGTTATTCTAATTTTTATTCTTCTTTACTTTCCTAACATGGCTCCTGATACAATATCTCATTATACTATCTTCTCTGAAGAGATGATTAACCTTAGAAAAATCTTTATTAAGAAGATGAAATAAAATTATGCTAAAAGGTAAAAATTTCTCTCCAAATTATGAGTAGGTAGAAACTGAAGCATGCTGAAGATTTCATTACTTCCAAAGTCTGTGATATTGAAAAGATTAAAATTACTGAGTCCCTAACTTGGTGAAAAGTTTCAGTTCAACTAGAACATATATTGCACATGCTATTCTTTTGCTCAAAGTCAGGAAATCCTCTCAGAGTGGCATATTGAAATGAAAGAAGTATCTATCTTCTGATATTATGTTCATTGAAATGTCTGAGTCTGATATTTACCCTCTATAAGAATTAGGCTATTTTTAATATAGCAAGTTTCCTTTATACATTGAAACTCTTGCTTTTCTCATACATACTGTCCTAAAACTACAGAATCTTTCAGTCACAGGAGTTAGACATGACTTAGTGACTAAACCACCATTCATCATTAAGAGGATCCTTAAGGTCTTAATGTGACTGAAAGATTCTGTAGTTTTAGGACAGTATGTATGATAAAAGCAAGAGTTTCCTAATGTATAAAGGAAACTTGCTATATATGCAAAATAGATAATCAACAAGGACCTACTGTATAGCACAGGGAACTCTGCTTAATATTCTCTAACAACCTAAATGAGAAAATAATTTTAAAAAGAATAGATGCATATGTATGACGGAATCACTTTGCTGTAGACATGAAACTAGCACAACATTGTTAACCAATTATACTCCAATAGAAAATAGAACTTTACATGTATACCTGTGGCGGATTCATTTTGATACTTGGCAAAACTAATACAATTATGTAAAGTTTAAAAATAAAATTAAAAAAAAGAAAAAAAAAAGTAGCAGATTGTGCTATTTTTAAAATTTAATTTAAACCATTAAATTCTTAGCATAATGACATACTCAGTTCTCCCAGAGCACTATCCTCAGGGATTCTTAGTGCTTCAAATGACTTTCATTTCATTATATGTATCCTATTAAACAAACATATACACAATCTGAACCTTTTTAGGGACAATACAAACATTAACAGTCGTTCCTCAGTATCCACAGGGGACTGGTCCCAAGACCCTCCCCCAACACCAAAATCCAAGGATGCTTGAGTCCCTTGTATAAAATAGCATAGTATTTACATTTAACCTACATGCATCCTCCTTTATACATTAAATCATCTCTAGATTACTAATAATAAAGAATACAATGTAAAAGTTATGTACAAATTTGTTGAGGTATGGTGAAGTCAAGCACTACTTTTTGGAACCTTCTGGAATTATTTTTTTTGAGTATTTTTGATCCCTGATTGGTTGAATTCATAGATGCAGAGCCTGCAGATATGGAAAGATGACTGTAATATTTTCTAATATCTCCTGATACAAGAAAACTCTTCATTTAAATACAGAGTTTGGGGGGGGGCAGGTCAAGGGGAATCAACATAAACTTAATCCACTAATTTTTTAATCAGAGAGAGATATCAATGGATAGAATTCATAATATTACTCTATTTACTATTAAAACTCTTTGAAAAACAATATTAAGATTTTGGCACCAGTTTAAATCAGTCATACTCACCCTAGAGGGAGAAAACAAGTATTTTAACAAAACCTGTTGCTTCATTTAAACATGTGATAATACTTGTCCAATATTCATGAAGCTAATATTGGAGCTGTATTAATGATGTGAAAATGTTGAGTTCTAGGGTTATTGAGGTCAACCAGAAGAAATATTGCTGATAAGAAATATGTTGATCATGCTGCAAAATGCTTGCTCTACTCCAGGCATTCCTAGAAACCTATTTGTCATCAAAGCTGGAAATTCTCCAGTAAATCCTAGGACTCTGGACTAACTGTCTTGCTAATTAACTGTCTTACTAATGTGTTAAAAACTCAGCAGAAAACAGGAAAGTAGACAAAGCCTCTAAATGATAACTATTTTGTGCCAGCCTTCTCGAATAGTTACTTGAACTGAATAGATCATTGTTAGTAGAGTTTAATGATCTTGTTTTAAGAGTCATTAGTTACAGTGTTACTTCCTTTTCAATGTAAGTGCTCTAAGTGGAAGGCTTTAAGAATTTTTTAAAAATGTGATTCTCACCAATTGTGAGATAAGTGGATACTATATTTTTCTTATTCTCAAGGAGAAAAAAATGTAAAGTTTGGGCTCTTTGTGAAGGTAAGAAAATTCCAAACTGATAGCACTTATCTCATTGCTAAAAGCATCTACTTACTTATCTACTCTTTAGACTGTAGTTTTCTTAAAGGTAAGACCTGGTTGGTTGATTCATTCCATCATAAGATATTTATAAAACAGCCACTATGTGCCAGACTTCCTCCTGGGCTCTGAGGATACAAAAATAAGCCTTCAAAGAGCTGAGTTTTGCACCAAAGAGAGAAGTTAATCTAGTAACTCATCACTGAGATGAAGGAAAAGTACATAGAGCTAAGAGAATGTTATAATAGTAGAGCGAGTATAATCAGAGAGGTCAGCTATGATCTTCCAGAGAGAATACTACTTAGGTTGAAATCTGAACGGTGGATAGTTCATCCCATGAGAGGGGCATATACAGGATCCCATTACAGTCAGTAATCATGGATGGTGCAAATGGCCTGAGCAGCTATGAAAATGACACTTTCAAGAAGCAGAAGGAAGACCACTTAAGCTGAGGCATCGTGAGGAAGCAAGAATTCTCTGGGAAACAGGGGTGGAGGGGTACACGGAGGGCAGACTATGAAACACTAACCAGATTAAATGGCCAGATTAAGAATTCTGATCTTAATTCTAGAGAAATGGGAAGCCACTGGCTACACAAGAGTATATTCAGTTTTGAGATCATTTTTTGCTTTGTCTTGTTTTTTGGAGGGGAGGCGAGAGATATGATGGTTTTGGAACACAGTTTAGAAAGGCAAGAGGGAGTTCTGAGAGCAGGGTTAGTATGTTCTTAGAGGCATGCAGGTGAAAGCCACCTGTATATTGGCTTAGGTTGGGAGTAGTAAAAAGGTAAAGAAATCTTCATTTTTCTATCCTCAGAGCCTAAGAGAATGCCTCACACACAGAAAATATTTACTGAATGAATGCATAAAATGAATGTCATTAAGGCATTTGATTTACTTCCACATGGAAAAAGAAAGCCGTGAAGAAGTCCTGTGTCACCATGCTATTCCTGTTGGAGTTATGGTTGCCAGATTCCACTTCCTCTAAAAATAACTGAGAGCCTTAAATAGGCTATAATAGCAGAAGTTGAGGATTCTCTAATTGCCTTAAAATTAGGCAGTTAGACATTCAGAATTTCCACTTAGCATACCAAATACCAAATGTTGCTCAGTCGTGTCTGACTCTTTGCTACCCTATGGACTGTAGCCTACCAGGTTCCTCCGTCCATGGGATTTTCCAGGCAAGAATACTGGAGTGGGTTGCCATTTCCTTCTCCAGGAAATCTTCCCAACCCAGGGATCAAACCCAGGTCTCCTGCGTTGTAGGCAGACGCTTTACCATCTGAGCCACCGGGGAAGTCCAAAGTGAGGGACTTAGCATAAATGAGGGAAAATGGAGGCATTAAAAGCAGTATTTCATTAGTCAACAATGTGTCCCTGAATATGGCACATGGGGTCCTTATACCTTGTCAACCTGCCTGGGTCTTAGCCAGTTCTAACTGATTTTCCAAAGTACAAGAACTTATTTGTTCCAAAATACACCAACTTATAATTACTAGCAAGCATTTCAGAAGTCAAAAGGGAAGACTACATATAAAACAGTTGCTATTTAGTCGCTAAATTGTGTCCAACTCTTTGCGATCCTATGGACTGCAGCCCGCCAGGCTCCTCTGTCCATGGGATTTCCCAGAAAAGAATACAGGAGTGGATTGCCATTCTCTTCTCCAGGGGATCTTCCCTACCCATGGATTGAAACCACATCTCCTGCATTGGCAGGTGGATTCTTTACCACTGAGCCACCAGGGAAGCCCTATATATAAAACAGATGCTATTTTACTTACTATTTTTTCCATAAAGTATTTTACAGGTATACCAGAACTACTGTTATGCTGGGAATATGGCTTGTTCCCCTTTTAAAAATTCTACCTTTTTCTAAGATAAAATGAAGTGGTTTAAACACCTTCAAAAGCATATATGAGGCATAAAAACATGACTCATCTCTTTAATTCTTAGTGTGCTTCAATGTATAGAAAATATTTTAAAGTAGGTAAAAGATAAAGCAAATATAGAAGTTTAAATTTGGGGAATCCTCATTTTATATATCAGAAAATTTTCTGAACTAGAGATGAAGTTTTAGAGATATAATCTGGCAGCCACCTTAGAATAAATATTCCATTGCGGATCAAACTCAGCTCCCCACAATTACCACCATCATGACAAGAGTTTTGCCTCCTGGTGTTTTTTAATGCTTCCTTCTTATCACTAATCGCACCTTCCTGACATGTTTCAGGTTAATGTATTTCTTTCTATATGTTTTGCTACTTGACACAACCCCAAGTATTTCTTTGTTAAATTCAACTTTCACTTCTGTCTCACTTTATTCTTAAGTTAGGCCGTGAACAATTTTTTGAACTAAGTACAGGAAAAACATTTTGATCATCAGTTGGTGTCTCCCAGAACACAGAAAAAAATAATGTAAAGATAGGGTGAAAGAAAAAAGTAAGAGATTAATATGTCCATATACAAAAGACCACTGTATATATGCTGTTAGATCTCTTTTTCTTTAGGAAAATCCACAATGGTAAAATTGATACATCAAATGGTCAATACTTGGGACTTCCCAGACAGTTCAGTGGTTAAGACTCCATGCTATCACTGTGGTGGGGCACAGGTTGATCCCTGGTTGGGTAACAAAGATCCCGCATGCCCCATGATATGGCCAAAAGATAATAAAAGTTAATTTTTTTAAAGTAAATACTTGAATTATACCACTTCTGCTTTGATGTGAAAATGCCTAGATTTTAAAGATTTCATGGTGCATGCACTTTAAATAGCTAACTGCCCTAGTTTAGCCTGTATGTAACTTGAGTCATCTAAATATAAGCTGTACAAATAAGGCTAAGAATATCTTAGACTTGAAAGTGGTATGATTACAGTTTACAAAGCACTTTAACATTCATCGTCTCATATGAGATTTTATATATACAATAGATCTCTAAAGTTAGTAGTTATTTTAATCTAGTTTCAAAATGAAAAAAATAAATAATTATCAAGAGAAGTCAAGTCCCTTGTCCAGATCATTCAACTGGTTCAGTTACAAAGAGGGGACTTACATACAGGTTTTCTGATCAAAGTCCATTATTTTCTTCAGGACATCATGTTAATGTCTGAAACCAAGCTATAGCTATAATATGTAAAGTTTACAAGTCTAAGACCTAAATGCTAAAATGTTGACAAAGCTATATTAGAGTATTGTTGAATAATAAAGACTTCTTGACCTTTGTATTGTTTTATAAGCAAATGCCAAAGCGAATTTGAAAAAATAATGTGACATTAATAAAATGCACATTAAAGTATGCTTTCCAGATAAAGACACACAGTAGTTCTCCAATAAATTCCTGTTAAAAATAAAAAATAGTTATATTTAAAGGCAAAAGGATATAATATACAACGCCTAGATGAAATATTAGAATCACAGATGAAATGAAGGTCAAAATCCAGTTCTTCTCCTCTGATTATTACAACAAGTTACAGTATGTATTTATCTTCCATTACTGAGCCCTTAATATATTCAAAGGGAATAAAGGAGATTAAACAACAGGCAAAATTAATACATGGTAATGAAAGTCTACATTAGTAGACCACTAGATTAGTTTAAATATAGTTCCTTTGCAGAGGGCTATAAATTGCAAAATGGCACGAGGTAGGCTTCTGGGATGCTGAAAATGTTCTATGCCTTGAACTGAGAAAAATGGGCAAATACATGTAAAATTCCATCAAGCTATGTCATCATGCTGCTCTTAAGATTTGTGTACTTCACTGTATATATGGAATACCTCAAAAAATTTAAAATGTGAAGTTATAGCAAAATGTAACATTGGAAACCAAGAGGTTAAAATATGTAAGATGCTAGAGATAAACAACAGAAAGTATTATGGGGTCCCCACCAGAGGTAGATATAATTAGACAGTATTCTCTGAAGACAGATGGAGAATTTTTGAATACATAATTATTATGAAAAGGTTAAAGAGTACATGAAAGTTCTGTCTGAATAATTTACATAGAAGTTTTTCTAAGTTGAAGAGAAGTCAAAACA
Organism: Bos taurus; assembly: GCF_002263795.3. Classification (NCBI taxonomy): domain Eukaryota; kingdom Metazoa; phylum Chordata; class Mammalia; order Artiodactyla; family Bovidae; genus Bos; species Bos taurus. The sequence goes on along the minus strand of NC_037355.1, from coordinate 10,347,793 downwards.
AAAGGCTGCCAACTGGAGATCATTCGGAAGGCAATTTCCCCATGAATTTTGGATAACTGAAACATTAATGCAAAAACCTCAGCAATTTATGGGAATCATATCTTAAGAGTACCCAAACGTTGGATATAATAATATTAGAAACCAAATGCAGCATTAAGTAGTCATATCTAGAAGCTATCATTTCTCAAACAAATGTAAAGAATGTAAAAATTATTTGCATATATATACACACACACACACAGATATACATGTACCTATTTCTCAGTTTATCCTTTGTGGCTTTTATAGAAATAACATAATCCTTAGGGTTTTTGGTGAATGGACTAGGACTTATAAATCTCTAAACACACTCAATGTTTTCTTACTGAAGTCACCACAACACTGTCTCAAAATCTAGAGAGCTTTGGGCTAAAATTTGCCTTGGCAGTTTATGAATGCAGATGCAGGAAAGTGTAAAAAATAAACTGCCAACTGCTATAGAGTCTTAAAGCCCCACTGCAAGGAGAGTCTGTGAAAAGTGAGTGACTGCCCTGCATGGCTACTGGAAAGCAGGGTTTGGGAACATGAACTTCAGCTACATGAATTCTCAGAAATGAACAAAAACTGACTACTGTGGGGTTTGGAGGTACCAGAGAACTTGCTTTTGGCAAACCCAGGCCTGTCTCTATTATGAAGTTCCAATGTCTGGAATACAGTCAACATGCAAATTTGTAGTCAAGAGCATTGAAAAAGTAAGTACAATTAAAAACTGTGGATGGGTATTTAATCTATCAGAGATAAGCAAACACAAATTCAGAGGCCCAGTTTTGCTTCACCCCTCTGAAATAAAATAAGGTAGAAACTGCCGTTTTCATTCATTTGATCTTTAATAATATAAGTTTGTGATTTTCAAGTGTGCTTTGGACTGGTATACAAACTTACGGTCTTCAATTTTACTATAGGTAATGCTACTCATAAACAACCTTGAGGACCTTACCTTGGCCTATGACGACCATGCATGCAGCCATGCAAACATGCATTCATGCAACATAGCAGCACACAACACAGTGCAAAAATGGCAAAGAAAACCAAGTGATGGCCATGCTAGTATTTGTTTAAGGGTCTCCTTACCAAATAGTGAAATCCTATGCCTGACAAGAACTCCAAGTTTGCAGAATAGGCTGAAGACAAAAGAAAAACAAAAGAGAAAAGGGAAAGGGGGAAGGGAAGGTAGAAAAAACAGGGAGAAATTAAATTCAAATGAAATAAAACAAAAAAAAAAAAAAGAAGAAGAAAAAAAGAAAAATAAACAGCTGATATATGAGCCGGAAAAAAGCAACATGATGTCACGCAGAAAGAATCAATTCTCTGAGCAGAATGTGGAGTAAAGGTATTAAATAAAGAGTCTTTGAGTGCATATCTTTAACAAACACGGTTAAAAAAGCACATATTATAAGTAAAGGAACCAAAAAAAATCGAAAGCAAAGCTAATTAATATAAAAGCAATCTATACAAACCCCACAAAAGTATAACTACAGAAAACCATAAGGAAAAAAAATTAATTTTATCTGTACCAAAGTACTACTGAAATTCTAGAATTTTTTGTGGTTGTTATGGGCATTATTTAACAATGGAAGTATGGTGCTTTGTGCACAAAATGCTACTTTTAGTATGTCTTCCCATTTGAACTTTCCTTCTTCTAGACCTTGACCATTATCCCATAGACATATACCAAAGCATCCAGTGAATTTCACACAATGAACTAGAAAGAGAATTTAAACCATTTATAATCACTCAAAGAAAAACATTACAGCTGTTATCACTTAAAGGATTTTGAATGCTAATACATGAGTCAAAAATATATCTCCTCTAGAGTGAGTTCCCAGGTCTCTGTGCCCTTCCTGGTGCTCACCAACAGAAGACTCCAAATAAGGGTGCCCAGCACTCAGCATGACGGCATTGCTGTGCACCAATGCTCACATCAGAACCCAGAATCTGAGCAGTACCTGGTCTTGTCCTGTCTTGTCTGTCACCAGGCAGCCTGGTGACTTTCTTGTTGGGTCCTATTTTTAAGAACATCTCACTTCCACATTACAGCCCCTTCTAAATATCCCTCAGGATTCAGCTCAGGACATGTTTACTCCAAGAAGCCTTTTCTAACACCTGGGAGTGCTCCTTTAGCACTCCCAACCCAGGCTCACAGAAGTCCCCTCCCAGCCAGGGGCCATTTGCAAATATCTATCATGACACTTAACCTCCATATTTATACACCTGACATTATTTTCACATCTATCCACACTCTTCTGAACTCTCAGACACACAGGTGTTCCACAGCTAGAACTTGCCAAAGCTCTAATTTTGAAAATCCACTTGTATAGCACCACCTACATGAGCCTGATTTTTCCAGTCATGGTAGCAGCTATGTCCTGACAACCCTGTCCTCTCTTGCCATCTTTGCCATCACTACCAGGATACAGATATACATGCTCAGTCCTGGGGATATAGACTATGCCATGGAATACAGTGCTGGCAACTGCTCATGGCAGAATGGGAAAAAGGAGACAGAATCACCTTTTTCATGTTGACCACTTTCACAGTACGTTTTGCCCATTATTTCTCACTTTAGTAACAATGTGATATAATTTATTGGTGAAAAGTAATTATATAGGGCATAGGGTGGCTTTTCCAAGAAAATATTCATCCGCAAGTGCTTAAATGACTGAAGTCTTAAGAAATCTCTTACCAGTGCTCTTTTTTTTTTTCAATGATCTTGTCAAGTAGACATTAGACACAAGATTCAACCTTAGTCCACTGAGCTGCATTATCTATCTTTAGGCTCTAACTGAAACGAACAAAGACAATAAAACAAAAGCACCTTTCTCCAGGTATCCTCATTCACTGAGCTTTCTCTGTGTTAAGTCAATAAGGGTCTGTCTCTGGGACTTCCCTTGTGGTCCAGTGGTTAAGACTCCAAGCTTCCACTGTAGGAGCCATGGGTCTGATCCCTAGTTGGGGAACTAAGGCCCCATATGCCAAGTCACACAGCCAAAAAAAACCCTACAAGGATATGTCTCCATCTGAAGAGAGTGTTTATATCTTAGAACTGCATACATTTTGGATTATTGGAAACTATTTTAAGGGGTATCTTTTACCTGTTACTCACCCTCTCTAGTATTAGGGTGAAACATTCTGAGATGATGTTGAATTTGTAATACGCAGATCATGTTGTAACCTGATTAATCTAAACCTGGGATGTTTTGTGATGATGGGAAACAGAGTTGCTCTGTATCCCATCCCATCAGATCACATTTACGTCTGAGAATCTGTCACAGAAAAATGACTTCTTATGATATCAGCTGTTTCCTAATCCTGTTAGTCGCTCAGTCATGTCCAACTCTTTGCGACCCTGTGGACTGAAGTCTGCCAGGCTCCTCTGTCCATGGGGATTCTCCAAGCAAGAACACTGGAGTGGGTTGCATTGCTTTCTCCGATTCCTAACCCTAGTTATTCCTAATTAGTAACAGATGTGTCACCAGAGAGACATACAGATACATGTTGGGTTGGCCAAAAAGTTCATTCCAGTTTTTCAAGACATATCATATAGATGGGAAAACCTGAATGAACTCTTTGGTAAACCCAATGGAAAGCTGCTGCTAAGTCGCTTCAGTCGTATCTAACTCTGTGTGACCCCATAGACGGCAGCCCACCAGGCTCCCCCGTCCCCGGGATTCTCCAAGCAAGAACACTGGAGTGGGTTGCCATTTCCTTCTCCAATGCATGAAAGTGAAAAGTGAAAGGGAAGTCGCTCAGTCGTGTCCGACTCTTAGGTCCTCAAAAAAGACAAATCATATCTCTCCCCTCCTGTGCTATCCCCTTTCAGGGTGTAGTTCCCGTGCAAACTCTAGGTCTGACTATTATCAGTGCTAACCTATAGTTTCTTTAAAGCACTTTCCATAATCTTGTTACTCCCTTTCCCTGTACCCTTCACTACTAACATACTTAAGAATTCAAAATGCATCTGCAGCTTCCTCCCTGACTCTCTGCCTTGTGAGTGTCCTTTCCACCCCTCGTGGCTTCTCCTTGAAGTTCTCAATACCCTCCAAATAGTTCATCTAATAACCTCTTTTTCAGCCTCCATCCTGCAGGGCTCTCCACAGTCTCAGCATCATTAACTACTCACCTCTGTGAAACCCTGGTCTCTGTTTTACAGTATTATTTCCCACTTCTTTGCTAATGAGTTGTTCTCTCTGTTCTTCAAATATCCACTTCTGAAAACCCTCCAAGTGTAACAATTTTCCAAGTTTTTGTGTTCAGCCCTTTCAGCTTCTCCCCGCTTTTCTCTTGGTTTCCTCTTGCTTTCCAAGCTTCAAGCATTAGATGGGTATAGATTGTCCCCAAATACGTCATTTCTTGCCCTGATCTCTCCAATACCAAACACCTGCTTCTCACTTCCTGCTGTACACTTCCAGCTAAAATGACCTGTTAGCACTTACTTCTTCTTCCAGAAGCACCAGTTTAAACAAACTCAACCTCTTCTCAAAACTGTGTTGTGCTGTGCTCAGTTGCTTCATTCATGTCCAACTCTGCAACCCCATCGACTGAAGCCCACCAGGCTCCTCAGTCCATGAGATTCTCCAGGCAAGAATACTGGAGTGGGTTGCCATTTCCTCCTCCAGGGGATCTTCCCCACCCAGGGATTGAAGCCATCCCTCTTACGTCTCCTTCTTTGGCAGGCGGGTTCCTTACCACTAGCGCCACCTCAGTTCAGTCACTCAGTCATGTCCGACTCTGTGCGACCCCATGGACTGCTGCATTCCAGGTCTCCCTGTCCATCACCAACTCCTGGAGCTTACCCAAACTCATGTCCATTGAGTCAGTGCCATCCAACCATCTCATCCTCTATCATCCCCTTCTCCTCCTGTCTTCAATCTTTCCCAGCAACAGGGTCTTTTCAAATGAGTCAGCTTTTTGCATCAGGTGGTCAAAGTATTGGAGTTTCAGTTTAAGCATCAGTCCTTCCAATGAACATTCAGGACTGATTTCCTTTAAGATGGACTGGCTAGATCTCCCTGCAATCCAAGAGACTCTCAAGAGTCTTCTCTAACACCACAGTTCAAAAGCATCAATTCTTCAACACTCAGCTTTCTTTATAGTCCAACTCTCACATCCATACATGACCACTGGACAAACCATAGCCTTGACTAGATGGACCTTTGTTGGCAAAGTAATGTCTCTGCTTTTTAATATGCTGTCTAGGTTGGTCATAGCTTTTCTTCCAAGTGACAAGTATCTTTGAATTTCATGGCTGCAGTCACCATCTGCAGCGAGTTTGGAGCCCCCAAAAATAAAATCTGTCACTGTTTCCATTGTTTCCTCAAAACTACTTCTTCTGAAGTATCTTGCTTTCATTAGTCACACCAGCATTGTTCTAACCACTCAGTACAGAAACTTCAGCCCCACGTCGGCCTTCTCTTGTTTCCCTGCCACAAGACTCATTACTGAGGCACGCTGGTTTCCTCCTTCTGTGTTTCTCACACCCAGCCTCTTTCTGTGTTAATGTCTCCTCTGCATTCCCAGCACTTTATATATGGCTCCAACGTCACTCATCACAATGTAGTATATGGCCTAGCTCTATATGCATGTGTCTACTCAGCTGTACTTCTAAGTCCATTAAAGCTAGGAACTGTGCCCTCGTACCTGTGTGTTTATCCTCAGACCTAGGATAGCATCTTGTACCCAGCGGGCATTCAGAACACTTGCTGAACAAACCCAAGGGTGGCACCACCTACTGGAGGCATCTCTTCTGTTACAACAGCCTGCATCCCTGTCATAGCTCTGAACGGCTGCTGTGGTCTCCTAGCCATGCTGCTGCTGCTGCTGCTAAGTTGCTTCGGTCGTGTCCGACTCTGTGCGACCCCAGAGACGGCAGCCCACCAGGCTCCCCTGTCCCTGGGATTCTCTAGGCAAGAACACTGGAGTGGGTTGCCATTTCCTTCTCCAATGCATGAAAGTGAAAAGTCAAAGTGAAGTCGCTCAGTCGTGCCCGACTCTTAGCGACCCCATGGACTGCAGCCCACCAGGCTCCTCCGTCCATGGGATTTTCCAGGCAAGAGGACTGGAGTGGGGTGCCATCGCCTTCTCCGCCTAGCCATGCTACTCTTATCAATCCTACTTTTGCTGCCAGGCTGTTCTCAAGTCTTCTATTTAAAAAGCATTAATGTCTTCTTAGTGCTCATGAATTATTTTTAAAATGTTTTTTTTTAAAAAAGAAAAATGACATTTTATTCTGGCAGTTACTATCAATTACAGTGTTCCATAAGGAATCTATATAACCTACATTTCCCCTAAATGACCCAGCTTCTCTCTTTATGTTGTTTTCTAGAAAATATCCCCCTTTCTTAATCTCTGATCTGCATGTTTCTAAGATCATCTTTGACTGTCATGACTTCCATACATCTTAGCCCATCCATACCCATCCAAAGCAGTCTTACTTTATTTGGAATCCCATAGCACTGCTTGGCTTTCTGCTACTGGAACTATATGTATTCCCATACACTTAGCCACTGCCATGAACACTCCTGGAGTACAGCAGAGCAATAAATGCTTGATATATAATTTCTAGTGCCAGAAGGTATTCAAACAACTAATGGGAACAACTTGGTTTTAACTGTGGAAAAGTTAACTTAGACCCACTCAACTATAGCTACACACAGCTATTAAATCATGGCAATGCTTATTATGTGTATGAAGCTATGCTTGTATGTTCACAGTAGCAGGGTCAGTTTTTTTTAATCTATTTCATTCTTTTTTTTTTTTTTTTTTTACTTATTTTAGTCACTAAAGTAATACTTAGCTGAAGTGGTACAAAATCAGATTTATAAATTTCAGTGATTCCACTTCAACATGCCAAAGAAATTGTTTGTTTTCATTAATGTGGCAGTGATGTTGGTTATTTTAAAACATAGTTTTATGATTATTAAGGTAAGATTTAAAAACTTAGAAAACACATAAAAATAGTAATACAAAATCTACATGTACTACATAAAGAAAACTACCATTAACAATAAATTTATCCCTTACCACTACTTTTCTATACCTAAAAATTTAGTTTAAAAAAAATCCAGATCAATACTATTTGAACATGTATTTTATTTTTTAAATAATTTCCCTAAGTTGTCACATATTTACATCCATCATCATTTTAATGACTGGACAACATGTACCATAATTTGCTTATCATCACCTTATTCATTTTTCCACTCTGAGTTTTTTTTCTCTCTGAGCTTAAGTTCAACCTATGTTTGGCACAAAAGTACTGTAAAGAAATCAGTTACTTTTCCTATTATATCTCTTATTTCTGTGTGTTGGAATTTTAATGGCATATATTTCTTTTGGAAGTGCTCATTGGAGAAGTAAAACTTATCAACCCTCTTTCCAAGAGGTGAAGAAAAATTTGAAGATGAAATCATTAAAAACTGGGGAAGTATTACTATAAGGGCCCCAAACTACATTAATGGAGGCTAGCACAGACTCATGCTGTTCTTCTGATTTATTATATGAGGGATATATTTGGTAAAGGAAAATTAGTTACTTCTATAACTAGTGAATTATTCTCAGAGTAAGACTAAAACTGAAATGACGATAACAAAACCCAAAAGGGGAGGGGAAAGAGCAGAATTCACACATTTGTTTAAATTTCCCCCCTATATTCTCTAATTATATTGTGTTCACTTATGTAACTGAATGTCATTAAATTAACACCACCTGTAAGAACAAAGTTTCTGTTACAAAAGGCTAACTGGCCAGAGACCACCGGGTGCTGTGCAGCTGCCTTGGTTTTGGTGCTTAAGGTAACAGTGCACTGGTGTTCTTCCACCTACGGTGTGCACGCAACTGCCCACAGGGGGACACGGGGCCAGCGATGTGGATGAGTGCATGTATGAACCGAGGCGGGAAGGGTCCCCCTCTCTCCCAGAGAAGACGGAAAGAAGGCCAGGCCCAAGTGGGCAAGGGATGAAATTTGTATCTTGGAAAATAGTTCTTCCTTCTCTTTTCTTCCGGTAACACAGTTGGTGTAAACAAAGTAAGCCACTGGGATGGATTCTCTGTTATCTTTATCAGCTTCACAAGAACCTTATTATTTGAAGAAGTTTGGAAACTTTTTTAATGCTGTTGCAATCCTACATCACATAACTGGCTACTTATTGGTTGGTAAAACAGGCAATAAACAAACTCAAGAGATGAGCTTAAAATCCCACCCCCAGTGTTATGTAACAAAGGAATCTTATTTATTCTTCACCCTCTGGTGGCAGGCTATATTCAATCTCATCTCATTCTGTTCAATAGGCTGATATTGCACTGCCATCCAGCATATTATTAAAGTCAAGTCCATGCTATGACTCTAAAACTGCTCTAAAATGTCTTAAAAAAAAAAAAAGAGGCTTGTTTTCCAAGCAAGGTACTGTTGACAGATACATAGACACTGTGAGATAATAAATGCATATTCTTTTAAAACATTAAACCTGTGATAATTTTGCTAAACAGCAATAGATAGATAAAAAGAAAGTGAAGTCCAAGGAAATCCTATATTCTGCTTTATACAGGGGACTCATTTTCACAGAAATTTTTTTTCAATACAATCTATAAGCTTGGTATAGACTCCTGAGCAGTGTAATACAGAAGCAGACTTTCTCAGGAATTGATTCTCATGCATCCTAACTTCTGGCAGAATTTTTAGGACTCAGACTTGAAATTGCCAGCAGAATCACAAATCTAAAGAATACTTAGGTTTAAACATAAATGAGAAAGCACTGCTAGGATGTAGCTTGAGTGGTGTGAATGGAAAACCTCAGAAAGTATATATGTTTACATCATTTTATTCCAGGATAGGTCATAATTTTTTTCATTTAAATTTATAATTACTGTAAATGAGATCTTGCCCTCCTGAAAAATACAGGCCGGCAAAAATATTAGATTTGAAAAAACTTTAATGAAACCAATGTTAAGAGCATCATTTATCAAAAATACTAATATACTAATGTATCTCTAGCCTCTACTTGTGCATTCTGAACTGTGTATTTTATTCCCTCAACTCAGTATTATATTTAGCAGTAAAATATAAGAAAATTCAATACCTAGAACACATGTATTAACTTGCCCAAACCATCATCTTTGTAGTATTTGATTCCCAGGGGCCAAGGAAGATGGGTGAACACTCTGCATGCTCCTACTTCAAGATCCTGAGATACTCTTTCTCAAATGCAAATACACTTAAACAATAGTCTTTATTTTTATAGCTGTTTACCTAGTCACCATTTCTTTCTCTTTGTTTGATGCATGTCCTCCAGAACAGAGAGGTCTGCTTGCTGCAGATAAGAAGTATAAACGGTGGTTTTTGAAATACTGATCAATTAAAGGAAGAACGACCTGAAAGAAAGGAAAAGAAAACAGATCTACACAGTGGAATCTTTTGGGGGACCAATGCATGCTGAGTCTTTGGTGCAGCCAGAGCTCTGTTCACATGCAATGAGTCCCCAACATTCACAGCCATGCCAGTCAGCACCATTTCAGAGTATCCCTCTCTGCTCTCTCCAGTCCGTGCATGTGTGTGTGTGGCGGGGGAGGGGGACGCAGGAGTAGGTTGGAGTGGGGTGTCATTATGAAAAACACACTGAATTTTCAGTGTTTGAAATTAGTCTCAATACATTCTCAAATGAAATAGTCTTAATATTTTCACACACTGCAGTTTCGTGCCCAAAAGATTCAAAGGCAATCAAGGATGACCTTCTATGGAGTCTCTACTATGTCTGAGGACTGTATCTGACATGCTATAATCCCATGTGTCCCAGTGACCACTTTGTATGGTAGGTGTTATCAACTCTGTTTTCGAGGTTGAAGATGGAGATGAAGATAACTTGAGATGAAGACAGTGAATGATTTGCTCAGACACATCGCCACTTACCGACTTACAAAGTTCTTCATCCCTGGCCTTGATCAAAGCCTACCTCTCAATTCTGCACTCTAATCCTGCTGGCCTTTGTCCAATCGCCCCTCCCCCATCCACAGGCTGTATACATGCCATGCCCTCCGTCTGAAATGTCCTTCCCACACCCAGTAACCACCGAGTCACTCCACCCCTCCTGCAGGCCTCAGCGCAGCAGCACTTCATCAGGTAAGCCTTTGCTGGCCTATCACGGACATAAACTCCCCATATCCTCTGGTCCTCTAACATCATTTGCAATTTTATATTTTATTTGTGTGACTTTGGATTAGTCTGTCTCCCTAAGAGTCTATAAGGTGCATGAGAGATAAAAACATTTGGGGGATTGTTTAAACCCCTCTCTTGGCCTCTATGATCCCTGCTTGCTCTGTTTCATTTATCACTGATTCACTTGTGCCTAGGACTCTGCTGCAAGCCTGCAGCAAGCATTAGATATATATTCATTGAAGAAATAAATGAAAAAGGTGATAATAATAGGCATTATCAGTATTTAGACTGTAGTCTAAATCTAATTTTTTCCTACATGGTATATTTTAAATAATATATTTATTATTTTTTAATAATAGGAATACACAAGTTTCCAGTGATCTGCCTAAAAAGTTGTGACATTGCCTGAACTTAGCAACTGACATATAATAGGTACTCAGTAAATATGTGAATGAATGAATCACAGAGTGAGTAGAAATTAAGCCTCATTAGGCATCTGCAAACAAAATCACTAGGAGTGCTGAGCACGCTGGCAATGGTATACAAGAATGTATTCTAAATGCATGATTAGAGGTCATGAATACAGCATTTCTTGATTACTGGTTATCAAGGAGGATTACACCCTAGTAGAATAGATACCTAGCAATGTGCAGCCTAAGACAAACTTCAGATGACTGATACGGACTTTGGGTGCTATACTGAATGGAAAGAACAGACAGGAGAAATTTCCCTTATAATAAAGAATAACAATTCTGAAAACAGAAGCCAAATATTACTCAATCAAAATAACATGCCATTTTACAAATGACCACATACAAGTACTTTGAAAGGAACCTGACAAAAATAATCAGGTCTTCAGGTTAACTAAAACATGTTGTAAATAGGAAAGCGTCCCAAGGGAATTCTGTCTTTGTGACACTGAATCTACATCCTTGTAGGCTAATGTATGACACAGACCAGACACACAGTAAACAGTGAGTAAGTGAATGGACCCAACGTGGAGACTCTGCAACTCTTCATCTCTTTCCTGTACTGGCTGAAAGGAAGTCAGGAATGTTTCAGACATAGAGCAGAGTTTTGCTGAATTCATATTAAGTGGAATAAATAAAAATGATAGGCTATACTCTAACCACGAACAACTGATCCTGTCTGAGCTTCAGTTTTCCTTTTCTGAGTAGGACTCAGGCTTCACAATAAAGATTCTATACTGTAGGTTATAATATAATCATTAAAAATTAACTCAGGCTTTTCCTCTTTAATGAAGAAATATGCATCTAAAATTTTAAAGTCAGATCAATATTCAAATGTTAGGAAGTAGCTATTTCTCCTTTATGTCATATGATGAAGCCAAAAAGAGAGAACTTTGAGTCAAACTTCATAGAGAACAAAGTCATTTGAGGAATACCGTACAGAGAGCAGAACAAGTTATTTTAAGTATGACCAAGGATGCTGGGAGCAAATTTATCCTACATGATTCATGCAGTTATTTTCGTGCCACAGAATATTTACTAAGAGGAGAATTCATATTTGTAGACAAGTGCATTCTGCAAAGAGGCGACTATCTAAAGAGTATATTTGGTAAACAAACATATTGAAGGAAAAACAAGACAGATTGTATACTGTACTTTAGCAAAGAACTTGATTTCTTGTTCATAAGGGAAATGTTCTCCTTTGCTTCTGCTGCCACCATCTGTAGACATGAAGAGTTTTTTAGGTACATGTTGCACTTCAAACACTGCAAAATATTCACCCAAAATGCAAAGTTCAGAACACACTGCTAAACGTGTTACCCTCCTAAACTGAACACAAAGAGAGAAAGGTTAACCTTAGCAGTGTTATTAATGAAAAAAAAAAAAAGATGAAAAATGTACCCAAGTCAAAATAAAAAAGCTTTTGAGACAGCCCACACATGTGGTTACAATCACAAACTTCCGATAAAACTCTGAGATCTTATTAACACGTACTGAGAAAACTGGAATAAAGTAAAAAGTCCACATTTTTAGCAGTAAAATCCCACATTTTATTTCAGTGAGAAAGAAGCTCACAGGGGTAAGAAAAGTGAGTAGAGAAGTGTTTTTAAATAAACAAAATTCATTAGATTTTAACACTAGTCTCCAATAAAGACAGTTACTTCTTGATGTGACAAAGCTAAAGCTATTAATATTAATATGCCAAAGGAAAAATTGCAGGAAGCCAGTGCCTGTGATGAGGGGGAGGACTACAATTAGAATACTAGGTTGGAAAATTAACATTCTGCTAAAGAACAAAGAAGTTCACCAATGTCCAAAGATAACCTCCACAAGCAAAGGAAAAATCCCCAAAGTTTCCCCATGTATAGAAAATGAGTTCAAGGTTAAGAACTGATTGACCTAATGTATTTAGCTTAAAAGGTGGCATTTCCTCATTCCCTCATGCATACAGAAGAGATTTCATGCATACTGAAGAGGTAGTAATAAACTATAATAATCACAATGATATGCAGAACAGATTGGAGAGCTAAGAATTTCAGAACTGGATATAAGGATTTAGTAAAATTTGGAAGCAGAGCTTCCATATTTTATAAGAATCAAACTGACTTTTCCTTGAAAAAGTTCTTTTGCAAACAGAAATAAAAACAATTCAAAATAGGCTTTTAAATTTTTAAAGACACAAATCTGGCATAAGTTTTAGATAACCTAGGTAATATTTCGTAAAATGAGACAATGATCTTCCCATGAATAAATAAAAGAAAATTATGTATTTTTAACATTTAAGAGTTTCATTTTTTAAATGAACTTGGCACTAAATCTCTCTCAAACATTTGCACAATGGTTCGATCTACCTAAGAGGCTTCTCAAATAAATGTTATTCAGACAGTATTTTGTACCTATCTAAATCTTACCACACTTCAAAGCATTAAATAGGAAATATTTTTCCATTAATTACACATTTTAATAAAAATGCTTATGCAGAAACTATGAAAGGATTTGGAGAGAGTATGATCTATGATATAACACAAAAATTAGAAAAGGCACATGCATATTCTTATCGGCACCATGAGTCTATGTTTAAGAATGGCTATATTAAAGATGTGTTGCAAAGACAATAAAGTGAAAAATAAAAGGAGGTATCATAAAAATTTGGGATTTCCTCTAACAGAGTTCTTATACATAACTTGCTTTGCGGTCACCTGAAAAAGGAACGACTAACATCAGCAATTGTAAACAACCAAACAAAAAACTAATTTTGTTGGGCTCTATACTAATCTAACCTTATTTGTCCCCAGAATTCTGTTTATAAGACCTTCTCCTATAGAAAAAAAGAAATGTGTGAAGTAGGTGAACTTGCCCTGTAATAAGCTTCTCACCACTTCTTAGACAGAAACACTGTCCCAGCATGTTTAGTCAGAAACTGGAATATAGCACGACTAAAGTCTAAACAAATTTCATCCTTCAAAGTTCTGTTTCTGTTATCCATATGGAGGCAAGAGAAAAGTTTGTTTTTCTTGTTCCCTTCTCCAAATGATCACTCTTTTTTCCCCTCTTCTCCTTTCTCTGGTCAAAACGAAGGCTGGATGCCAGAATTGCTGTTCATTCATATACTCTTAAATGTGGATTAGAAATGTCAACATTTAAGTTTGTGCATAAAAGCTTCAAAAATTCACCATGGCCTCATACTTGTTCTTTGGTGAAATATCATTGAGGGTAATTTGGCTATTAGTCAGGATGACTACCATATTTTAAAAAAATATTGATGGATGACATACAAAGAGATTGCATATTATGGATTAGTTTATATAATTGGTCTTTATGAAAAAGTTGGTGAAGAGATCAAAAATATAGCATTTGTACTGTAGATAAGGAGGCAGGTTGAAAGACAGGAAGGTTATTTAAGAGACTGATGCTCAAACTGAATATCTCTAATCATATCTGGGATCCAGGGACCCAGCAACAAGAAAATATCAGAGCTCAAATTTCTATAAACTTTAATCTGATGCTATGCTGAAAACTAAGCATAAATCCTAAGATAACAGCAGCAAAAAGAGCCCCTGGTTAGGAGGGATCTTTTGCTGATGTATTGCTATGAGACCTAGGACTATGGACCCCAAGGAAAGGGGCTGAAAACCAAAAGAATGTGGGTTAAAAAAACCAAAATAAAAACAGAAATACAACCCTAAAAGTGGAAAAGAAAATAAGATGACCACCAGCAGAGCACACAGTTTTTCAAAAAGGATAAAACTCTACTCTTTATATCGAATACCAACCAGTGGCTGGAAGGGGATCTGACACGAAGGTAAGTCATTAACAACTTGAATTTTAATTCAACAATGCTGAGGACAAACACAAAATAAGAGAAATGAGAGGAGGCTGTCTTGATGATCTGATTCAAATCTACGATTTAAATTAAGGAGTTCTTTTTGTACTTAAATGTCACTGAGCCAGATGGGGAAGAGGTCTTTCCTTTCACCCTAAGAGGATAATAAAGTATTCACATTGCTGATACTCTAGTACAAATGTGTGTTCCTGCAAAGGCTAAACTTGAGGGCTTTCCATTGTCTAGACATTTGGAGAATCCAAAGAGTTTTAGTTCCTTTTTTAAAAGAGCAGAGCAATTAATTTCATAAGGAAGGATTTAACTGTACCTTAAAATTTGATGTCCATCCAATGTATCTTTCAAAATGAAAAATCAATGCCAATATACATTTTAAGGAGAAAAGAATTGCATGTTAGAATTTTTTTAAAGTTCTCAAAATTTACCCATCCTTAAAAAATGAGTTTTCCTATTGACTTTTAGATTCAAGTTAATATTAGGATTGATATAAAAATGTTTACACCATCAGGGAACAGACCATAAGCATCCCAGTGGTCTATGCTGTTCTAGATCCTGATGTTGTAAATAACAAACATAACAAAAACTGGGCTGTTAGTAACAGGACCATGGTACCTACCAAACTCCAGGATATACTGATGGGCCTCGTCTACATAGCGAATGAGTTGCTGAAGGAAACTATAGGCAAACCGTTTCTCAATAGAAGGTGTGTCCAGTTCCAGGTCTTTGAACCCTCTAGGATGGCAAAAACAAAAAATGGAAACCAACATCTAAGAAAGATTATTAGAAGGCAAGGTAAAAACAAAATATATTTTGTTAAATATCTACATACAGAGAGGTATCTTAACATTTTACATATAGCAATATATACATTTATACACAGATATTGATACATTTGCAAGGTTAGCTAATATTTTATAGCTAAAAATAAATTATAAAAAATACTTTGCATATGATAAGAAGCTGTAGTTAATAAATATTACTACACAATAAGATCTTGCATTTCAAAATACAGAGTGTCATTTCTGCCTAGAGATTTTGCCTAAATGATGAACGGAGACTTGACATAAAAAGTGTAGGGAACTCAATTATATGGCAGCTAAGGGCATTAATGTTTTCAACATGTATATTTTGAACACGCTAAATAGAGCTCTGACATTTAAAGAGGCCACGGAGCTCATTTTCAGCATTAAATCTGACAGGGCTAATTGAATATTCAGTCTTATAACAAGTCTTATAACAGTCTTATAACAAGTCTTATAACACCTACTTATAACTGGAGTAGGTGTGCTTTTACCTGGATACAGCATAGCCATTGATCTGCAGGAACTTGAGGATGTCCTGTGCTTTTTCCCTATCCTTGGCTTTCTCTTTGGCTGTCAGTGTATCATAAGGTACCAGTAGGGGATGGTTTCCACCTCCTAAGAGGATGTCAAGATGAGAATACAGCATAGTATTTAGAAAATAATCTGAAATGAGATATGGGTGCATTTGGGCTTCCCTAGTAGCTGAGATGTAAAGAATCTGCCTGCAATTCAGGAGACCTGGGTTCAATCCCTGGTTGGGAAGAATCCCCTAGAGAAGGGAATGGCTACCCACTCTAGTTCTCTTGCCTGAAGAAGGACAAGAGGAGCCTGGCAGGCTATAGTCCATGGGGTTGCAAAGAGGTAGACACAACTGGGCAACTAACACTTTTACTACTTTTACAATAGAATTTTCACTTTCACTACAGAATTCCTGGTATCCTCTAAATATACATAGGATACACAGGACTCATCCAAGACTTTCCTGTCTAGTGCCTTTAATGCTCCAATTAATTTAGAAAACCTGTTCAAAAAAAACTATGCATATGCTGTCTAAGATGCAACTAAAATATGAACATAAAGACAACTGTAGTATCAAGTGCCAAAGACATCTACAGTCACACAAGAAGGAAAAAGAGGCCATGTTTTCCTTCCTGCTCAAATGAACTCTGAATGCAGAGTGTACTATGCACTAAAATTTGCACAGCCGGATCCAGTAAAATTACAAGGCAGGTTTCAAGCAAAATGCTTCATTTTCTAATGCACAGAGAAAAGAGAAAAAAATTGTCTTAAATATGTAATTTTCACTATGCCTTCCAGATCAGAAAGTACTTTATTGTCTGTGTTGTTGTTGTTTAGTCACTAAGTCTGACTCTTTTGTGCCCCATGGACTACAGCCCTCCAGGCTCCACTGTCCATGGAATTCTCCAGGCAAGAATACTGGAGTGGGTTGCCATTTCCTTCTTCAGGGGATCTTCCTGGTCCAGGGATCAAACCTGGGTCTTCTTCATTGCAGGCAGAGTCTGCCATTGAGCCACAGGGAGCCTACTTTGCAGTCACATATTTCTAAACACACAAAACTCAGATTGTTAAGGTACAAGTTGATTGCTGTTAATTATCTAACAGAAGTAGCATATGTAATTGATGGACTTGGAATTCTGGCAAGAATCTAAGTTTCTAGCATACCTCTTCTGATAAGAAATACTAAAAGCATTCTTTTAGATTTAAAAATTCTGGGAAGCACTTAAATTTTTAAAAACCTGACCAAGAGAAAACCATTTATAAAATTATAAATTTTGTAAAAACGTTTGCAAAAATTATAAAAATTTCAAAAGATCGTATCCAGATGTAAAGATCAGGTACAAGGAGTACTATTAGAGAAGCAGCAAAAAGAATAGCTTGGTATGTCCCAGATTAAAAGTTTACAAAACACGTAAAGGAATATATTTTATGTGGGATGCTGAAATTCCTTGAAATATAACTGCTAAGGAAACTCCAGAATAAAAATAACTGAAATGACTATTTTGTTTGAATTACAATGAAACATAAAGCCTATGAAAAGTCCAATGGGGTTAAGTCAGGAGTGCCAGAACAACCATAAATGTTGAATTGACCCTCAAAAAAGAAATAAGCAAAGAAAAGGACAAAGGAGAATATGCCATGCTCTCCTAGAGCATGCTTGGACTGAGAGTGCCATCTACTGAAATATAATCACGCAATGAACCTTCTGACCATTAGGTGACACTATTTGATCGCAAACGCAAGGGGCAGTCAGCTGATACTCCACTGATATGAAGCATATTAAGAAGCCGTCACTTATTTTACAGTCTGATACAACTATAACTGTCAATAGACTACAACTGTCATACGATAATACTAATAAACATTTGGGGACCAGCAAGAAGGATATGGAATAAATTACTAAGCCCGCTGAGGACAAATCTGACTTCTAGCATATTTTATGAAAAAAAGTCATAATGTAAATATTTAATTTAATCACCCTGCAGTTATGACCTATTTTTGAATGCAGTTCTTCATTCCTAGGGAAACTAACAACTTAATTCATAATCCCCAATGATTTAGGGATCAGACAGTAACAGATCATTTTGGGAAAGGTAGAGAGGCAAGGGAGGTGGGGGGAAGGGGGCAAGAGAAAGAGAGAGACAGAGACAGGGAGAAAAAGAAAAAAGCTTAAACTTTAAAAATCCTAAGGACACAAAGGGATTCCCTTGCAGCTCAATTGGTAAAGAATCCTCCTGCAATGTGGGAGTCTGGGGTTCAATCCCTGCATTAGAAAGATCCCCTGGAGAGGGAAATGGCAACCTACTCCAGTATTCTTGCCTGGAGAATCCCATGGAAAGAGGAGCCTGGTGGGCTACAGTCCATGGGGTCCCAAGAGTCTGACACAACTTAGCAACTAAACCAAGGACACAGAGAACCTTCAGCCTTAGATAGGGCAGATACTTAAAGTCAGCCAGCAGACTTGAAATTATGTCCTTTGCTGTGCCACTTAGCTAAAGGGAGTGGACTACCTTGATCTGGCCCATTTATAAAAGATACTGTGTGGAAGGGAAGTAAAGAAACTAGCTACACTTGAGAGGTGAATAAATGTTTAGTAATTTCTAGGATTCTGCCTCAAACATACAGCACCGGCCGAGTGCATTCATTCATGCGAAAGGGTCAAAACTGCTTGATACCTCTGCTTTTCTTGGCTTCATGACAGATCATCAGAGCCCAAAATACGTGTTAGTAGGAAACAAAGAATAAAAAGGAATGCTAGCTGTTTCCATTTTTCACTGACTGGGGAGCATAGATAAAATTTCTTGGACTTTCACTCCTTTATTCTATTCCTGATATACTCCTTAAACTGCCTGATTTCCCCCAACTCTGCTAGATTCTTCAAGGAGGTTGGGAAAGCACTAAGGAACAGACAATCTGGGAGAGTAGAAGAGGAAACTTTCTCCAGATTTCTCTAAAGTGGATTCATCTTCTGTACATAGATGTAGGGATGATAAAAAGGGCCCTGGGTGGGGCCAAAAGAAAAGTGGGTGGCTTCAACACTGATTTTCTTAATTGCCCAGGTATCTGAAAGATTAAAGGGGTATTTCAAGTTGTTTCTTTATTCTCTCTCTCAAACATCACACACACACACACACACACACACACACACACACACACACCCCATCACCACGCCCTCCCCAAGAGCTACATGCAGTAGGTGACAGGCCCCTGGTACACTTCCACCCAGATCTTCTTAAAAACAGAAGTACAGTTGTCAAGACATGAGTTGGCTTTCTCCAGGAGAGAGACAAAGTGGAGAATAGACACCTGGAGTTTCTGTCCTAAAACTGTCCCAGTCTCAAGCCTCTCTGGTTCCAAGACTCATTTCTCCCTTCTATCAGCTGCAATACTTAAATGCCAAGATCCAGTGCTCTGCATTTCAACACCTGTCCTACTAGTCTGCTGTTTTAATGCTAAACAACTCACTGTCTCCTTTGAAAGGAGTAAGAATTCTAATTTTGCCACCTCATCTTTTACCCTTTGCTGTAACTATGTTCGTGTTTCCACACAATGAATTTGAATCAAGACAAGCTGGATGCAGAGGTATGGATGCCTCATTTACAAGTGATATCCTTCAAAGAAAACACTGATGGCAGGGCACTTAATGGCTGGCTCAGAAATTAAAGGATAATGATGACTTTGTAGTGCACTTACTTAGAAGGGAGTAGTAAGATAGCTGCTTATTACTTTTTTTTTTAATTGGCGTATAGTTGATTTACAATGTTATGTTCGTTTCTGCTGTATAATGAAGTGAATCATCTATGTGTGTGTGTGTGTGTGTGTGTGTGTGTGTGTGTGTGTGTGTGTATACATACATATACCCTCCCTCTTGGACCTGCCTCTTACCCTCCCATCCCACCACTCTAGATAATCACAGAACACCAAGCTGAGCTCCCAGCAGTATACAGCAGCTTCTCACTAGCTATCTATTTTGAAGTGAAGTGAAGTGAAAGTTGCTCAGTCGTGTCTGACTCTTTGTGACCTCATGGACTATATATAGTTCATGGAATTCTCCAGGACAGAATACTGGAGTGGGTAGCCTTTCCCTTCAGAGAATCTTCCCAACACAGGGACTGAACCCAGGTCTTCCACAAAGAACCTGAGGGCAGATTCTTTACCAGCTGAGCCACAAGGGAAGCCCAGCTATCTATTTTACATATAGTCTGATTAATTACTTTTAATCATAACCAAACCATAGTAATTGAAACATACTTAGAAAAGAAAAACTAAATTTGTCATGTAATTTGCATATGGAACAAAGAGTAACTTTGTCAACTAGTTATGTGGACAATGCCCCAAGAACTTTACTAAGTGAAAATACTGCGACTCTGCTCTCCATCCATCCTTCCATCTATTCATACATCTATCTGTCAACCAAAGAGCTGATCATTCATTTTACAAACATTTATAGGATGTTTCTAGAAAAATGGGCCTAGCCCTAAGCCAAATTCTGGAAGAGGCAATTTTGGTACATGAAATTCTCTCTGTTCATTCCTATGACCAATTCTAATTTGTGTGATTCTGTTTCCCAGTGCTTAGTACCTGGTACTATCCTCCAATGAAACCTATTCCTTTCATTATGAAATATTCTCACTCTTCAAAATGATCTTCCTCCATACTTTTACCTATATCAATAAGTAAGAAATAGAGCTTCCTGGTATCCAGAGCTATACAATAAGGATGACAAAAATCATAAAAGTTACAGCCCTGAGCGTGAATTATATTTTCATTGAGGAAAAGAAACCCACATAGAAGATAATAAGAGAACACACACAAACATAAACAATATGCATATAATCTAATGCTGAATAAATAACAATGAAAGAGATGATCAGTACAAGATGCATGTAACTGAACAAAATATTAATGCAAATATTACATACTTATTTTTGAGAAATATAATTTTCTTAATAAATTAAGAAAAGATTTTAGAAATGACTAAGGGAATATTAGGTCATTTTAGTATTCAACAAAAACAGCAGGAAAGGGCAAGCAAAGGCATGTAAGAGACAGTACGCAACTGGACTGAACAAAACAATGAGGCTGAGGATAGGAGATACAATGAAATAAGAGAAATATTTAGGCTGGGGTGGAATCATTGAAGGAGGTCTAATTAATTAAAAGGATGACAAATATAGATATCTACAGGCTAAAATGGGCAAGAGAGACCATTGGATGGGCCATCAAAATTCTGAGACATCAGGAACTATATACTGGCAATATGGAAATCAGGAAATAGCATTTCCACCTTGAAACTATTATAACTATATTTGAACCATTCTAATAAACTAAAGATATAATGAGCTCTTGTGCCAAAAAGACTACTTTATCCTTATTGTATGTTCATAGACTCAACCTCTGGTCATTTTTTAACAAGGATTTTTAAAAATATTACCTTTGGCCTCCAGTTCCAGTTTCTTTTTCTTTGCCCATATATTATGGTAGTTTTCAGCCATCATTTCTGCCATAGCCTTAAACAAACAAAATATTTTGCAACTAAGTTATACTTTAAAAGGATACTAGAAAAAGATAATTTTTGTTTCCAATATGTAATAACAAACATGTTTTAAATGAGTAAATTATAGTGTGTTAGTGCTAAAATACATCTAAAAGAAAATTATTTATAATCTGAAATTTCAAAGGTTTCTAATGATCTGTGAAATTATAAAGTAGTAAATAGCCACAGATGATTCGATGGGAAAGGTCATTGTTCTTTGAAATGTTTAAAGACACGTGTTTTATTAATTTAATAATGAAACTTCAAACTAGCTATAGACTTTAAAAATATGTCGGTTTACAAGTTTTTATTTCAATTTCTAAAGCTTTACAAGATGATTAAACCTTACTGAATGAACACTGAACACAGGGAACATCCAATGAACAGACTGAATGAATGTCTGTCCCAATCCAGGTGAGAGACCTTGGAGGCTCATTAACTTTTTCTGTGGCCTTTGGACTTTGACAAGATTACCTCTAAGATTCCTTTCACTTAAGACAAGTTTACTATGTCATGTTAATACATTCATACCAGAAAATGACAAAAGGGAAGCCCAAGATTTAATAATCTTAGATTTTTATCTTGGTATACTTACTTCTCTAGGAATGATACTAACAATGCCAATATCATTGTGTGATCATTATATTGACCTGTCAACTTATGTCCCATGGTAACAAATTTTATCTTTTCACTCAAATCAGGCATTTCACAGTAGGCTCCTTATTGACAAAAGAGAACTATGGCAGGAGCAAGCAAAATGTTGTCAGTTTGGTTAAATAAACAACTTATGGAGAAGACTCTTGAGAGTCCCTTGGAATGCAAAGAGATCCAACCAGTCCATCCTAAAGGAGACCAGATCTGGGTGTTCATTGGAAGGACTGATGTTGAAGCTGAAACTCCAATACTTTGGCCACCTGATGCAAAAAGCTGATGCATTGGAAAAGACCCTAACGCTGGGAAAGACTGAGGGCAGGAGGAGAAGGGGATGACAGAGGAAGAGGATGGCATCACTGATTCAATGGACATGGGTTTGGGGGGAGTCCGGGAGTCGGTGATGGACAGGGAGGCCTGGTGTGCTGCGGTTCATGGGGTCGCAAAGAGTCGGACACGACTGAGTGACTGAACTGAACTGAACTGAACGGCAGTCTCCAACCTTTTTGGCAGCAGGGACTGGTTTCATGGAAGAAATTTTTCCATAGACTCAGGGGGTTCAGGATGATTTAAGCTCAATACATTTACTGGGTACTTTATTTCTATTATTATTATATCAGCTCCACCTCTAATCATCAGGCATTAGATCCCACAGGATGGAGACCCCCGACTTATAACACATATTTTTTCATGAGTAATTAAAATGATCTTTGAGCATTATAAATTACTGATTTAGTTTCTTCTTCTTCTATATAATTATATTAGGGTTTTAAAAAATAGATATGATCTTTAAAGAAAATATATTATTTGAAGGAAACACCCTGAAAAAGTTCTATCAACTTTCACAGCATTAAAAGCTTAGGGTACATAATCAATAAATTCCACGGACCTTCTCTATGATCAGTACATTCAATAATTCATGCTGTAAAATACATGCAGGAAATGCATGTATACTTTTTAAAAATGAAATTTGCAGAGTATTTTTAAAAGTACTTACGTGCAGATCTCTGGATAGTGTAACATTGCTCATGTCAATGGCTCGTGGGCTGTACCCATGGGCGGCATCTACAGAAACCTAGGTAATTTACAAAAAATAACATCTCATGAGAAAACCCAGTGGAGAGAGATTTAAGAGTTACTTTGAAAATATAAGGCAAGTAAATTCTCAAATGCACCATCTTCTCAGATAAAACGGGCTATAGCTAAACAAGCAGATTTTGCAAATGTTATCTAGCAGATTAAATTATATTTGGGTGTCTGACAATTATTTCAGGTTGAACAATACATCCCAATATATTGGGGTCTGCCAATCCAGAGAGTTAATGTTCGGGATGTGCACAATTCTGAAATATTACTCAAGTCAAAGGATAATTGATTTCTTGAGTTTCTTATAAATTCTTATCAGCTGTAGTGAAATTTACTTCTCCTCACACAAATACTAGCTAATCAGAGATCAGTATTTATAAATGTCTTTATAGGCCAAATAGCGAAGCCCAGGAAAGCAACCACTCCAAAGAGGACGGTGACTGGGGATCATCTTTGGAAACCAAAATCGTGCCTAACACAAAATCTAAAATCAAAAGCATTATCTGCTCCTTGCTACCACCCGCCCAGTACTAACCTCATTTCACATACCATACCCAACCTGGTTGCCCAGTCCAGACCCATGGCAACCACCTCTGATTATTCCTCCTCAATTGCTATTATGGATCAGTCACAAAATTCCATCTCTTCTACCACAAAAACATCTCTGCTATACAACCGCTTCCCTCCATATCCACTGTCTTTGCTCTAACTTAGATATTTAATGTTTTTGTTTTGTGGGATGTATACAACTTATTCTAAGGAGTTTCTTTCAGCCTTCTATCTCCCCTTTCTCTGATTCCTTCTCTACTCTATTGTAAGAAATATACTTCTAAAAATATTTATTGCGTTATTCCCTGAGTTATAAGCCTTTCCACAGCGCAGTAAAAATCTGCAGGCCTGGACTAAGTCGTATTTGTCTTAGTATTCCCAGAGTCTGGCACAGGCCATCTTTCATCAAATTAGGATTATAAAATGATTGCCAATCTCACAGATATTGAGATAGAGCAATCATATGTCTTACAACTAATAAAAAAGTATTAGACTCTCTGCAACTTTTGTTGAATAAAGGAATAAAATACAGCTGATGTTGATAACATTATTTGTTCCTAAAATAAAATTCTTAGTATTTAATATCCTCTTAGACCATGTTGCTTATATAACTGAAACATATATCCTCTTGGTTTTACATTGAATTATTGCGACTGATTTAAAGAATGCAAGTAGACATCTCTTTATTCAGAGAAAGATTCTTTTAAAAGTTTTCATCACCTGTTTCTCCTCTTTACATATGCAGAAATCAGAAGACTGGCCAATTTCTTCTATAATCTCAAGTTACCTAGAATATGTACCCATTCAGAATTTAATTAACTCTAGTCTTCTTAGCAATAATAATAACAACAAATAACAATCACCATGTGAATGGTTATATGTAAAGCATATAGATTATTTCATTCAAGTTTTAGAACAACTTTGAAAAGGAGATATTGCTATTTGCCACTTTAAAATGAGAAAGAAAGTGATTCAGAATAATTAATTTTAATGACCATGATGTGAATAGTAAACAGCAGAATCAAGGTTTTAAATTAATTATATCTGATGCCAAAACACTTCTCCAATATCTTAAAATGGCCCCCTGTGTCCTGCCTGATTTGTCTCCTGAGACCTCTCCTCCCATCTTGCTGTTAGTCCCTAGCTCCAACTTTACCGCATTCTTTGCTGTTTCTCACAAAGTCAGGCTACTCCCACACCTCAGAGCACGCGGATGACTTGTCACATTCTTCCCCTGGATATGTCTAACTCTCCCAGCTCTATTCAATTTATCTTCTCCATGAAATCTATTCTGATAATACCATATACAATTGCAACTCATCCCCACAGGTTATTCAGCTCCCTCCTCTACACTCATAATCTGCCTTTCTATGCGGGTTTCTTTTTCCAAAATATTGATCATATTGTGATATAACATGTAATTTACTTAAATCTATTGTTTACTTTCCCCATAAGCAGGAAACTCCATGAGAGCAGAGGTGTTTGTCTATGTTGTTCAGGGAACTATCTGAAAAGCTTAGGACAGTGCATGGAACATAGAAGGTGCTCACGAAATATCTACTGAAAGAATGAATGAATTATTCCTCTGTCCTAGCCTATATTTTAGTTCAAGATAGGTAACAAAGCACAAGCTGGAATCAACATTGCCAGAAGAAATTTCAATAACCTCAAATATGCAGATGACACCACACTTATGGCAGAAAGCAAAGAACTAAAGAGCCTCTTCATGAAAGTGAAAGAGGAGAGTGAAAACGTTGGCTTAAAACTCAACATTCAGAAAACTAAGATCACGGCATCCAGTTCCATTGTTTCATGGCAAATAGATGGGGAAACAATGGAAATAGTGACAGGCTATTTTTGGGGGGCACAAAAATCACTGCAGATGGTGACTGCAGCCATGAAATTAAAAGACACTTGCTCCTTGGAAGAAAAGTTATGACCAACCTAAACAGAATATTAAAAAGCAGAGACATTACTTTGCCAACAAAGGTCTGTCTAGTCAAAGCTATGGTTTTTCCAATAATCATGTATGGATGTGAGAGCTGGACTCTAAAGAAAGCTGAGCGCCCAAGAATTGATGCTTTTGAACTGCGGTGTTGGAGAAGACTCTTCAGAGTCCCTTGGACAGCAAGGAGTTCCAACCAGTCCATCCTAGAGGAAATCAGTCCTGAATATTCATTGGAAGGACTGATGCTGAAGCTGAAACTCCAGTACCTTGGCCACCTGATGCGAAGAACTGACTCACTTGAAAAGACCCTGATGCTGAGAAAGATTGAAGGTGGGAGGAGAAGGGGACGACACAGGATGAGATGGTTGGATGGCATCACTGACTCAATGGATGCGAGTTTGAGTAAACTCTAGGGGTTGGTGATGGACAGGGAGGCCTGGCATGCTGCAGTCCATGGGGTCACAAAGAGTTGGATACGACTGAGTGACTGAACTGAACTGAACTGAGGTAACAAATTTTATTCATCCTCTTCTCCTTCTTAGGTTAGAAGCTTATTTTAAAAATTTGTTTAAATAATGTATATTCTACATGCGTGATAAAAACTAGATACAAGAAAATAAAATTGGGGGTAAAAAGTAACTATTAAGAGCCTATGGAATACACCTTAAATTGCCAGAAATGTCCTCCTTTTCTGCTGATGTGACTATCAAGTCAAAATTTACCAGTTTAGCACCTCGAATCAGATCTCCCCACTTCTAATTCTGTCAGCATTTTTACACTCATTCTTTTTTATTTTATTAAAGTATAGTTGATTTACAATGTGGCACTAATTTTGCTGTACAACAGTGATTCAGTTACACACACACATTTATATATATTCTTTGTTCACATTCTTTTCCATTATAGCTTATCCCAGGATACTGAGGATAGTTCCCCATGCTGCACAGTAGGACTGTGCTGTTTATCCATCCTGTCTGTGTATAATAGTTTGCATCTGTTAGTGCAAACTCGCAGGCCTTCCCTTTCCCACTCCTTCACCTTGGCAACCACAAATCTATTCTCTATGTTTGCACATCTGTTTCTGTTTAATAGATAAGTTGATTTGTGTCATATTTTATTGATAGATTCTACATATAGGTATTGGAGAAGGCAATGACACCCCACTCCAGTACTCTTGCCTGGAAAATCCCATGGACAGAGGAGCCTGGTAGGCTGCAGTCCATGGGGTCGCTAAGAGTTGGACATGACTGAGCAACTTAACTTTCACTTTTCACTTTCATGCGTTGGAGAAGGAAATGGCAACCCACTCCAGCGTTCTTGCCTGGAGAATCCCAGGGATAGGGGAGCCTGATGGGCTGCCGTCTATGGGGTCGCACAGAGTCGGACACGACTGAAGCGATGCAGCAGCAGCACATATAGGTATACACTCTATTCTATATTCTATCAAGTTATTGGCTTTGTCTATGCCCATATATTATCTTAATATGCAAATTATAAAATTGTAATTGAGTAGTAAATTTCCTGAAATCATGCTTACAATGATCATAATAAGGTCCAATGTTGACTGCAACATATGCTCACCACACTCTTAAGTGATTTGTAAGCATTATGATGCAATCCTCACAATAATCTTGTAAATTAGATGCTCTTTGCTGTTTTATTTTTAAAAGGAGAAAACTGCAGCATAGAAAGGTTAAGCAGTGTGCCCAAGCTCATAAAAAAGCTATCTACTCAACGGCGAGGCCAGGATTTCAAACCCAGATCTTGCTGAGTTAAATACAGGCCACTTCTGCCTTGCAGACACAGTGCTGAGTCCCAGCAGAAATAAATGAAGTGTACTGGCTCAGAATCATGTCAACAAGTGATTTCAATTCATCCAAGTAGATAGTCCTTAATATAAAGTGATGCCATCAAAAGTGTTCCTTAATTTATTCAAGAGTGTACCTATTACATAATAGAAAATATCTTTATAATCACATGGGAAATCAATACTGGAGAGAGGAACGACATTAAGAAGCTTAGCAAGATGATAACTGAAAAAGATGATAATACTGTAACGTTAGTAATTAAGAAATGATAATCCATTTTAACATTTCAAATTATATTGGATTATGTTTCAATAATGTTAGGGTGAAAACAATGACAAGGATTATAAATATATTTGCAGCATTTGCTGCTTTCTGTTTCTGACACTGATAAAAATATTCTTTCTTTACTAAAAGTCAAAGTACCACAAACACAAACAAGCTCTTTTATTTACCTTTGAAAAAATGCTTCCTGACATTAAAAATATGTAAATAATAATGGTAATCATGAGTTACCATCTACTGAGGTAAACAGATTAAGTAATATGCCCAGCAGTTTATTTCTACAGAGTGGAAGTCCCAGGATTGAAGCCTACCTCTGGGGCTGTCCCTCTTAATCCATACGTCTAGCATAGGCACCTCCTAATATTTTTGAATGACACAGGGGGTTTAACAATATATGTCATATATCACACATGTCACTGAAAATCAGTAAGACTTAAGTGATGGTTATATGGGTATCATATAAAATCATATTTATTGAGGGCTTAATGGGCACTGAAAACTACATTACGAGCTAAAGGGGAAGTAAGGAAAAAAGGAAATAAACACAACATAGCATTTTTTAGCACTCTCGAGAAAAGTTTAATTCAGCAAAACAATAAATTTTCCTGGGGTTAAAGAAAAAGGTAATCCTTTTCTGACAATGGATTGGTTATAGTTTATACCTTATAATTTACAGAGTCTGTAATGACTTTCAATGTTTTAAAATCAGTTTCTTAAATCTGGGTTAAGATTTTATATCTGACATGACCCAGAACCATTTTGGAGCTTGTTATGTTTCATCGTCAGTTACCGGTTTTTTTTTGTTTGTTTTTTTTCAGGGGTGTTTGCAAAAGTATGCAACCCATAAGTTACGTTAATCTTCAGGTGAGCATGGCTAAAATCATAGAATGACCCTTTGCTTCTCTTCCTTTGTTGTTATTCGAGAAATATTCTAGAGACAGGACAGGGAGAGGCTACTTAGCAGTCGGCCCTACCCACTCCGATGGCAGTGGTGAGAAAACATTTGGCAAAGGCAGCAACAAGAGAATGGAGTTCCCCTCATTCTGCTACAGCCCCTCCCTTGGCTTCTCTGGGCTGTGCTCCGGCATGCTATATAGGCCCAGTTTTTTCTGGCTAAGAGAAGGTCTTTTTTCTTATCTGCCTTCTACCATTTCTACTCTTTAGTACTGGCTCACAGAATTGGGACCATTATTATTTCAAAGGGCATGCTCTCATTCAACACATGCAGTTTTAAATTAGAGCCCATAATTTTTGCTATCAAGAATGGGGGAGAATCTGTTTCCTGGCAAAGCTTCACATCACTTCCATTATGTAATAATTTCCTTATTTCCTATACAATTTAGAGGGGAAAAAAAGAAAAACCCAGATAATTCTATTCTCTGCACTCTGAGTACCTTGTATGTATCACTAGCCTAAATCTTATCATTGGAGTAGGTTTAACCTGATTGTCTCTAACACCAAACTGTGAGTCTTTTGGAACACAATCAGATCTTATTATCTTTATATTCCTATGGCCCAGGACTCAGTTTGTGCTCAATATTTGTTTAAACAGATTAAAACAAAATGGAATTTAGTTAGAAATATGTGCAATCATGATAACAGGAAAAGTATGCTTTTACAAACCTCTATGTTCATGATACTTAAGAGAATTTGATGTAAAATATGCATCTGGGCTACCAGATGGTGCTAGTTGTGAAGAATCTGCCTCTACTAGCAGGCAGACTAGGAGGAGACACAAGAGACCCAGGTTCGATCACTGGGTCAGGAAGATCCCCTAGAAATGGAAATGGTACCCCACTCCAGTATTCTTGCCTGGAAAATTGCATGGGCAGAGGAGTCTGTTGGGCTACATTCCACAGGGCCACAAACGGTCGAACATGACTGAGTGACTGAGCAGAGTAGGCCCAAATCAGAACTTAAATCTATTTAACAGTATATTTCAAATGTGAAGCATGCGAAACACATGCTTTGAGTGTCTTCATTTTCTTTCTTCAAAAATGTTATCAATATAAATGGCAACAAAAAACACAATATTTTGGCTAAACCAAATATAGTAACCCAAGCAGTTTGAAAGAGACAAGGTCAGGTTTAGCTCCTAGAAGAAATCAAAGAGCCAGCTGGTATCTGGTCAAGGAGAGGTTCTCTTCCAACAACAGAGACAACTCTACACATGGACATCACCAGATGGTCAGTACCAAAATAAGATTGATTAAATTCTTTGCAGAAGATGGAGCAGCTCTATATAGTCAACAAAAACAAGACCTGGAGCTGACTGTGGCTCATATCATGCTGCTGCTGCTAAGTCGCTTCAGTCGTGTCTGACTCTGTGCGACCCCATAGACGGCAGCCCACCAGGCTCCCCCGTCCCTGGGATTCTCCAGGCAAGAACACTGGAGTGGGTTGCCACTTCCTTCTCCAGTGCATGAAAGTGAAAAGTGAAAGTGAAAGTGATGTCACTCAGTTGTGTCCGACTCTTCGTGACCCCATGGACTACAGCCCACCAGGCCCTCCGTCCATGGGATTTTCCAGGCAAGAGTACTGGAGTGGGGTGCCACTGCCTTCTCTGGCTCATATCATGAGACCTTATTTAAAAATTCAGACTTAAATTGAAGAAAGTAGGGAAAATCACTCAGGCCATTCAGGTATCACCTAAATCAAATCCCTTATGATTACACAGTAGAAGTGACAAACAGATTCAAAGGATTAGATCTGATAGACAGAGCACCTGAAGAACTATGGATGGAGGTTAATAACACTGTTCAGGAGGCAGTGACCAAAACCATTCCAAAGAAAAAGAAATGCAAGAAGGCAAAGTGTTTGGTACTTTGCCAACAAAGGTCCATATAATCAAAGCTATGGTTTTTCCAGTAGCCATGTATGGATGAGAGAGCTGGACCATAAAGAAGGTTGAGTGCCGAAGAACTGGTGCTCTCAAACTGTGGTGCTGGAGAAGACTCTTGAAAGTCCCCTGGAGAGCAAGGAAATCAACCCCGAAGATTCACTGGAAGGACTGATGCTGAAGCTGAAGCTCCAATACTCTGGCCACCTGATGCAAAGAGCTGACTCACTGGAAAAGACCCTGATGCTGGGAAAGATTGAGGGCAGGAGGAGAAGTGGCAGATACAGGATAAGATGGTTGGATGGCATCATTGACTCAACGGACATGACTTTGAGCAACGCTGGAATATAGTGAAGGACAAGGAAGCCTGGTATGGTGCAGTCCATGGGATTGCAAAGAGTCGGACACAGCCTAGCAACTCAGCAACAACAAAGGTTCTCAAGATCAAGGCTGTCCTTACTGTGCCCTCTTCAGCACAGAAGCCCCACAGCCACGCTCTGCTCAGTTGACTGACTTCCTTGACTCGGCCCACTAACAGTGAGCTCTTTCATTCCTGCTCTGCCTGTCCAGTTGTATATCTTCCCTTTGCAAGTACATCCATGGAAGCTTTAGATCCAGATCACTACTTCTGACCACTCCACTAGCCCCTAAGAACCAATCTGCAGTTCTTATTGGCAAGGAGACAAAACCTTAATAGACAACCTAATTGTAGGTAAGGAACTTATTTATTAACATACCTTCAAGACTTTATCACCAGGTACTCCTTTATATACCATCAGGAGAAGTACAGCCTGACAGTTAAACTCCAAGGCCTAAGCTTACTTAAAAAGTAGACTTTCTAAACTTTATATTAGTCTTCAGAATTTTCAAATTAGTTGTTGTGGAAAACACAATAATTAAATGAAATACTCAAATTATTTTAAAATGACACAGACATCACTGTGATATTTACCTGACTTGTCTGAGAAATACGACGAGTACGGTTATAAAGGGCCATGCTGTCTCCCTCTCGGGTCCTTTCAATTCTCCATCCCCAAGCCAGCATAGTTTTTAAAGATTCTTTGATTGGCCAGCGATAAATTTCTTTTTCCTAGAAAGAAAAAAAAGATAAAAGGATGGCATATTATGAACCTAAATAAAAGTTTAAAATATTTAACGCTTTGTTCTGAAATACTCTACCGTCACCTAAACATTTTTGATTAGCACTGTTTATTTAAAAATAAAAAAGCAAAGTAAAAATTCTGAAGAGCAGAATGTGAGCTGAAATCCAGTTTGACTAATGATGCTAAGAGGGATCCTGGCTTACTATAGCATGAGGTTAATTTTCTTTAGTTTCCCTAGAAATCAGGATCACTATTAGGAAAAAGTTCCAGATTATATGACATGTGCTTGACAGCATTTCTACAATCTGAATAAACAGAGAAGTAACTTATTCTATAAGCAGGGAGCCAGAAAATCCTTTACAGTTCATTTGTCAAGATACTGCTTTTCCCCCAACAGAAGTAAAGTACATGAAAACATAAATAATAAAAATACTAAAATATATTACTTCATTATAACTTAACAAAAGACTCTTTATTTTTTTTTTAATTAGGTCCTATTTGTTTATTTTTGTCTTTATTTCCATTACTATAGGAGACACAGCCAAAAAATATTTCTGCAATTGATGTCAAAGAGTGTTTTGCTTATATTTTCCTCTGTTTTATACTGTCTGGTCTCAAAGTTACATGTTTAATCCACTTGAGCTTATTATTTGCATACAATGTTAAAGAATGTTCTAACTTCATTAGAACATTCATAAAGTCACATGTGACTTCCAGTTTTCCCTGCATCATTTGTTGAAGGCTATCTTTTCTTCATCATAGAGTCTTGCTTCCTCTGTCATAGATTAATTGACTGGAAGTGCATAGGCATATTTTTGGGCTTTCTATCCTGTTCCATTGATCTAGACTTCTGCTTTTGTGCCAGTACCATAGTGCTTTGATTATTGTAGTTTTGTAGTATAGTCTGAAGTCAGGAAGCACAATTCTTCCAGCCTCATTCTTCTTTCTCAAGATTGTTTTGGCTGTTTGGGGTCTTAGTATTTTCATACAAATTTTAAAAAAACTTTTCTAGTTCTACTTCTGTGGAAAATGCCACTGTAATTTTTCAGAGATTGCATTGAATCTATGGATGGCCTTGGGTAGTGTAGTCATTGATGAAAGACAGCACAAACAGATGGAAAGATACACCATATTCTTGTATTGGAAGCACTGCTATTATTAAAATGACTACAAAAGACTCTTTAGATTGATAAGAATATTTTCTAAAGTTCTTATATATATAGGAGAGGAATAAAATTTTTTTAAAAAACAGAAAAATATTACATAGAAAGGATAATAACCAGTTAAATACTGACAGAAAATTGGATTATGAAGAAAAAGAAGACAAAAAAAATGTAAAAAGGAGACCTTTGAGAAAGGGTATAAATAGTATGTATAAAGAAGACATTTTAATAAGAAATTTACATAGCAAAAACTTCCACCCCCAAATTAAAGCTACGTAAACTTAAAAAAAGTCACCTTTTCAGATAATAGTTTATATGGCTTCATTAATGGTTGAACTTTAGATGAGTCTGAATATATTTCTCCATAAATCCATCCATTTGCCAACTAAAAAAAAAATCAAAATTGTTTTACATGCATTAATTTTAGAGTGTAGGTGTGCATGTGTTTAAGTATGTACTTGGTAAATCTAAAATCAACCAAGATAAGCATTAAGGTTTGAACTTTTATCCAGTATAAGTCAATATAAAGATTTTCATCCTAGTCAATATTATTTTGAGTGATCACCTGGAACAATTTTTTGTTTGTTTGTTTCTCAGACCAATTTTGTTTGTTTGTTTGTTTCCCCTCACCACAGGGAAAGTGGTGAGTCATAACAACTGGACCACCAGGGAATTTCCTGGCATACATTTTTTTTATGCAGAGATGAATAGCACCCAGCCTTCCTTAGACAGATCTGTGATTATGTCAATCGCCCTCCCCTAGGAGGCAGCTACAGGCTGCACAGCCAATGTGATATTCATTTTAGCTCATCATGTTTAACTAAGGACCTCAACCTGTGACGCATGTATGTGAGACACTCATTTTAATCTGAAGTGGCTGTTTAATTTGGAAGCCTCCCTAAATAGTGCTATTTGTTTTGCTATTCCTATGTTCAATGACCTATCAACACATTCGTCCCACATGCTTTTGCCCATATAATCTGGCACACTTCACTGTTACCCTGTATGTCAATGGAATCTGAATAACTAGGCTGAAACAGCTCAGGACCGCTTTCCTGTAAACTTCCTCTCCATCACCACCCGCCAACAGCTTAGTATCTAATAGAATCTTTAAATAGGGCAGATACTTTACTCTTACTGACTCACCTACTAACATGGTTAAATTACTGAACAAAGAATAAGTCACATGCTTAACAAAAATGGGGTTTCTTAGAGGAAGGAAGGGACTGGTTGGCCAGGGCAAGGATTGAAACTGGGTAATACTGAATTGCCACGTGACACAAACATCTTTTGGAACTATTGCTGTTTGATTTTCCCTTCAGCAAAGCAGTGTATCCTCATTTTAGATTCCTGCATCATCTCAACTTAATTTCTCTGACAAACCTATTTTAACCATCTTCTTTCAAGTTTTACTAGGCTCAACTGAAATGTGACAACTGTGCACGATGTTTCCTCTAGAAAAAATCTCATAAAAGTATGTAGGACTTGTGTCAGACATTGGGGCTACTTAGTTATCTCATTCAAGTCGCTCCTCTTTTATAGACAATGCAAATAAAACATGCCATCTTGCCCTGTAAGGGAACTGAAGATCTATTTAGTGATAAGAGATGCAACTGAAGACAAGAAGATGTAAATAATTACTAAATTCTGATTAAAATTTTTCAAGATCTTTTTGTAATGTAAAATTACACATAAAAGGTAAAGTTTTCTTAAAAGATTTCTGGATGCAGAGTCACTATGTCTTACTGAATTTGTCTTCCCGAGTTTATTTTTGTGTATGATGTTAGGAGGTGTTCTAATTTTATTCGTTTACATGTAGCTGTCCAGTTTTCCCAGCACCATTTATTGAAGAGGCTGTCTTTGCCGCATTGTATTCTTGCCTCTATGGTCAAAAATAAGGTACCCATAGGTGCATGGGTTTATTTCTGGGCTATCTTGTTCCATTGGTCTATGTTTCTGGTTTTGTGCCAGTACCATATTGTCTTGATGACTGTAGCTTTGTAGTATAATCGGAAATCAGGAAGGTTGATTCTTCCAGCTCCATTCTTCTTTCTCAACACTGCTTTGGCTACTGAGGTCTTTTGTGTTTCCACATGAATTGTGAAATTTTTTGTTCTAGTTCTGTGAAAAATGCCATTGGTACTTTGACAGGGATTGCATTGAATCTGTAGATTGCATTTGGTAGTATAGTCATTTTCATAGTTTTTATTCTTCCTACCCAGGAACATGGAATATCTCTCCATATGTTTATGTCATCTTTGATTTCTTTCATTAGTGTCTTATAATTTTGTGTACAGTTTTTTTGTCACCTTACATAAGTTTATTCCTATATATTTAATTCTTTTTGTTGCAATGGTGAATGGGATTGACTCCTTAATTTTTCCTTCTGATTTTTCATTGTTAGTATATAGAAATGCAAGTCATTTCTGTGTATTCATTTTGCAACTTTGCTAAATTCACTGATTAACTCTAGTAATATTTTGATACTATCTTTAGAGTTCTCTTCTTCTCTTGGCTTCCCTGGTGGCTCAGATGGTAAAGTGTCTGTCTACAATGCAGGAGACCTGGGTTTGATTCCTGGCTCGAGAAGATCCTCTGGAGAAGGAAATGGCAACCCACTCCAGTACTCTTGCCTGGAGAATCCCATGGACGGAGGAGTGTGGCAGGCTATAGTCCATGGGGTTGCAAAAAGTCAGACACGACTGAGCTACTTCACTTTCTTTAGAGTTTTCTATGTGCGGTATCATGTCATCTGCAAACAGTGAGAGCTTTACTTCTTCTTTTCTGATCTAGATTCATTTTTCTCCTCTGATTGCTGTAGCTAGGACTTCCAGACCTATGTTGCATAATGGTGGTGCAAGTGGACACCCTTGTCTTGTTCTAATCTTAGGGGGAATGCTTTCAGTTTTTCACCATTGAGAATAATGTTTGCTGTAGGCTTATCATATATGGCCTTTACTATGTTGAGGTAGGTTCTTTCTATGCCCATTTTTTGAAGTTTTCATTATAAATGGGTGCTGAATTTTGTCAAAGGCTTTTTCTGCATCTACTGAGATTATCATATGGTTTTTATTTTCAATTTGTTAATATGGTGTATCACACTGACTGATTTGCATATATTGAAGAATCCTTGCATCCCTGGAATAAACCCAACTTGATTGTGGTGTATGAGCTTTTTGATGTTGCTGAATTCTGTTTGCAAAAATTTTATTGAGGATTTTTGCATCTATGTTCATCAGTGATATTGGCCTGTAGTTTTCTTTTTTTGTGTTGTCATTGTCTGGTTTTGGTTATCAGAGTGATGGTGGCCTTGTAGAACAAGTTTGGAAGTGTTCCTTCTCCTGTAATTTTTTGAAAGAGTTTTAGAAGAATAAGCATTAGCTATTCTCTACATGTTTGATAGAATTCTCCTGTGAAGCCATCTGGTCCCGGGCTTTTGTTTTTTGGGAGATTTTTGATCACAGCTTCCATTTCAGTGCTTATAATTGGGTTGTTCATAATTTCTATTTCTTCCTGGTTCATTCCTAAGAATCTAAGAATCCTAAGAATCTATTTCTTCCTGATCATTCCTAAGAATCTATCAGTTTCTTCCAGGTTATCCATTTTATTGCCATATAGTTGTTCATAATAGTCTCTTAAAATCCTTTGTACTTCTGCATTGTCTGTTATAACCTCTCCTTTTTCATTTCTAATTTTGTTGATTTGATTTCTTCTCTCTTCTTGATGAGTCTGGATAAGGCTTCTTCTTTGGTTCTTCTTAAAGAACCAGCTTTTAGTTTTATTAATCTTTAGTATACTTTCTTTTTCACTTATTTCTGCTTTGATCTTTATGATTTCTTTCCTTCTACTAATTTTGGAGGCTTTTTTGTTCTTCTTTTCCCAGTTGTTTTAGGTGTAAAGTTAGGTTGTCTATTTGATGCTTTTCTTGTTTCTTGAGGTAGGATTGTATTGCTATAAACCTCCTTCTTAGAACTGCTTTTGCAGAATTCCATAGGTTTTGAGTTGTGTTTTCATTGTCATTTGTTTCTAGAAATTTTTTGATTTCCCTTTTGATTTCTTCAGTAACCTGTTGGTTATTTAGAAACACGTTGTTTGTGTTTCTTACAAATTTTTTCTTGTAAATGATATGTAGTCTCACAGTGTTGTGGTCAGGGAAGATGCTTGATACAACTTCAATCTTCTTAAATTTCCTGAGGTTTGATTTGTGACCCAAGATGTGGTTAATCCTGGAAAATGTTCTATGTGCACTTGAGAAGAAGGTGTATTCTTCTGCATTTGGATGGAATGTCCTGAAGATATCACTGAGACCCAGCTCATCTAATGTATCATTTAAGACTTGTGTTTCCTTATTAATTTTCTGTTTTGATGCTCTGTCCATTGGTGTGAGTGGGGTGTTAATGTCTCCTACTATCATTGTGTTACTGTCAATTTCTCCTTTTATGTCTGTTAGTATTTGCCTTATGTATTGAGGTGCTCCTATGGTGGGTTCATAGATATTTACAATTGCTATGTCTTCCTCTTGGATTGATCCCTTGATCATTATCTAGTGTCCTTCCATATCTCTTGTAATCTTCTTTATCTTAAGGTCTATTTTGTCTGATATGAGGATTGATACTCCAGCTTTCTTTTGCTTCCCATTTGCAGGGAATCTATTTTTCCATCCTCTCACTTTCAGCCTACATGTGTCTTTAGGTCTGAAGTGGGTTTCTTGTAGACAGCATATATTTATATGGGTCTTGATTTTGTATCCATTCAGCCAGTCTGTGTCTTTTGGTTGGAGCATTTAGTCCATTTACATTTAAAGTAATTATTGATATACATGTTCCTATTGCCATTTTCTTAATTGTTTGGGGTTGATTTTGTACATCTTTTTTATTCTCTTGTATTTCTTGACTATATAAGTCCCTTTAACATTTGTTGTCGGAGAAGGCGATGGCACCCCACTCCAGTACTCTTGCCTGGAAAATCCCATGGACGGAGGGGCCTGGTGGGCTGCAGTCCATGGAGTCACTAGGAGTCAGACCCGACTGAGCGACTTCACTTTCACTTTTCACTTTCATGCATTGGAGAAGGAAATGGCAACTCACTCCAGCGTTTTTGCCTGGAGAATCCCAGGGACGGGGGAGCCTGGTGGGCTGCCGTCTATGGGGTTGCACACAGTCGGACACGACTGAAGCAACTTAGCAGCAGCAGCAGCAGCAACATTTGTTGTAAAGCTGGTTTGGTGGTACTGAATTCTCTTAACTTTTGCTTGTCTGAAAAGCTTTTTATTCCTGCATTAATTTTGAATGAGATCCTTGCCAGGTACAGTAATCTTGGCTGTAGATTTTTCCCTTTCAGTACTTCCTGCCATTCTCCTCTGGCTTGCAGAGTTTCTGCTGAAAGATCAGCTGTTAAGAGTATGGGGTTTCCCTTGTATGTTACTTGTTGCTTCTCCCTTGCCGCTTTTAATATTCTTTCTTTGCATTTGGTCTTAGTTTGATTAGATTGTATGTCTCTTGGCATGTTTCTCCTTGTGTTTATCCTGTATGGGACTCTCTGTGCCTCTTGGACTTGATTTGACTATTTCCTTTTCCACGTTGGGGAAATTTTCAACTATAATCTCTTCAAAAATTTTCTCATACCCTTTCTTTTTCTCTTCTTCTTCTGGGACCCCTATAATTCAAAGGTTGGTGCGTTTGATATTGTCCTAGAGGTCTCTGAGACTGTCTTCAGTTCTTTTCATTCTTTTTACTTTATTCTGCTATTCAGAAGTTATTTTTACCATTTTATCTTCTAGCTCACTGATTTGTTCTTCTGCTTCAGATATTCTGCTATTGATTCCTTCCAGAGTATTTTTAATTTCAGTAATTGTATTGTTTGTCTCTGTGTGTTTATTTTTTAATTCTTCTAGGTCTTTGTTAATTGATTCTTGCATTTTCTCCATTTTGTTGTCAAGGTTTTTGATCATTTTTACTATCGTTATTCTGAATTCTTTTTCAGGTAGTTTGCCTATTTCTTCTTCATTTATTTGGACTTCTGTGTTTCTAGTTTGTTCCTTCATTTGTACAGTATTTCTCTGCCTTTTCATTATTTTTTTTAACTTATTGTGTTTGAGGTCTCCTTTTCCCAGGCTTCAAGGCTGAATTCTTTCTTCCTTTTCATTTTTGCCCTGATAAAGTTGGTCCAGGGGTTAGTGTGAGATTTGTGCTGATTTTTTGTTTGTTTGTTTGTTTGACCTCTGATGGGCAAGGCTGAGTGAGGGGGTAATCCTGTCTGCTGATGATTGGGTTTGTATTTTTGTTTTGTTTGTTATTTAGATGAGGAGTCCTGCACAGAGTGCTACTGGTGGTTGGGTGATGCTGGGTCTTGTATTCAAGTGGTTTCCTTTGTGTGAGTTCTCACTATCTGATACTCCCTAGGGCTACTTCTCTGGTAGTCTAGGGTCTTGGAGTCAGTGCTCCCACTCCAAAGGCTCAGGGCTTGATCTCGAGTTTTACATGGTTCTATATATTCTTTCCTTTGGTCAGGTACTCCTGTCTGCTCTCAGCTGGTGTTCTGCATGCACTTCTGTGTTTGAAGGTGTATTCCTAATGTATCCATGGAGAGAGATGTACTCTACATCCAACTACTCCTTCATCATCTTAGTCTCTCTAACACTGTGCTTTTTATGAACACAAATATTCTTATTCATAGGTATATCCTATGTACATCCATGGCAGAGCTCAATATTATATTAGCAAATCATAATTAAATGTTCTTTCCTAATCTAATGCTCATACTTGAAAGTAGAAAATTGGCATGGTCAGAAATATGTGAGCCAGAATCAGTCATTAGGCACATTCATTAATGATTTAGAATGTGATGTTCTTTTACCTTATCCATTGACCACTTGTCATGGGCATGTTCTGCATATTTGTTAATGAAGTATTCCAACTTCTCAGGAATTGTAATACTATGAGAAAAACAAAGAAAAGAGGCTTGATTTTCATAGAATTTTCAGGGAATCATTCATAATTTATTCCACAGCTTATGACTGTTCATATCTCATTCAATGCAAAACTGTTAAAAAATTGGTTTAACAAGGTATTACTTTTCCATATGGTAGAAACAGTATGAGAAAAGTCAAGCGAATAAGGTTCTATCTGCTCATCTTATATTTATTCATACTTTATATCTTAATATAAATTATATACAATAAAAATTTAAATAGTATGAGAAAAATAATTTAAATGTATGCAAGAAAAGGACAATAGATTGCACCAATTTTTTTTTTAATTTGAATGAAGATATAGTTAGATAAGGAGCTTAAAGACATACTTTACTCTCACATTGGTCCTTTGAAGTTATTCTTTTTTGATTTTAATCTCTTCTGCAACAACTATAAATGGGTAAAAGGCTGCTAAAATCTGATTTGTTACATTTTTTAAATGTACTAAAATTAATTTTAAGTTAATTGAATATAACCAGTGATGTGTTAATGATTTTAAATAATAATGATCTATATATAAATTCTAAGTGTTACTAATATGAACAATAGGGAAAAGCATTTAATCAATTCTTGCTTTATGATTTTGATAACATTTCTTCTTGAGTTCTTTCATGTTTAAATAAATATTTAATCTCTCAAACAGACATGAAGTCCATGCAGTTGGTGACCAAGTCTGATGGTAAATATAAGACTTGGTACTATTACATATATCTATCAATGAAAAACTAAGTATGCATATAATTCCATTCACTGATGAAAATAACTTATTAATGCAGTTAACTTTGAGAACAGAATTATAAGACCTGATATAATGAGGTTTACTGTTCTTTTCTCGCATGTTATTAGTTGGTAACTGAACTTTATTACACACATTTAAAAAACAATACATAAAAATCATACAGATGTAGACACTACTGATATCACTATGCAAACCTAATCTGTTAAGAGGTCCCCAAAGGGGTAAACTGAGGTAAATTAATATACATGCCCAGCATTTACTCATTAATTGGATTCAATTAATCAACATCAAAGCCATGACACAGTTCTGATGTTATTTGAAAATTCTGGATTACATTGTATGTTAGCAAACCACAAACTTACCCACGTAGGAATGTGAACATGTGACATTTTGGTTTACTTACTTTAGAAGAGATACAAAGGATCAATCAATCACATAAGCCAAATACTGGGGGGTAGAGTCTTTTCTCACAGGACTGTCATCAAATACCAAACATGCAAATTTAAGGCATTATCAAACTAATGGCATACCACTTGGGTCAAAATTTTGATCTGGTTATGGAAGCTAAACCAGCTGGGGGGACACAAGAGGCCTGAAAGTTGAACACCCAAGTAAATTCAGATGCTGGGGATGATAACCACCAAGTGACTACCTTGCTAATACTGATCTTGCTGAGTGACTACAGAATGGATAAGAAAATGTGGCACGAAGAACAGCCTCTTTGCAAGTGGAAAACCATGATTCTACTCAAAGATGGTAACAAAAACAAAAGTGCTGAGACCTCAAACACCTAACATACCCAAACACCTGATCTGCAGAACAATTTACACAACCAGGTCCATGGAAGAACTTCATAATGTTAGGTAACAGTGTATCTGTAGTTGAGATTGTCACACTGCACCCTCACTGCACGCTAAATTTTTCAGAGATATTCTCATTTGATATTCCGTTCACTCTCATGCTGTGTTTTATGAGGCTGAACACTGACTGCTAACCCCAGGCCTGGCTGAGATGTAGTGATGATGAATAATGCCCCATTGCTTGTAAGAAATAGCCTTGCCTGTATGCTGGAAACATGCTAGTCAAAGACTCTACACAGAGGTTGACTGAAATTACTAATTTAACATTTAGGGTAGAACTTCAACTAAAAAGATAACTGATATCCTTTCTTGATTCTCATGATTATAGATATAACCATGTGGTTACATACAGAGAATCCTGGTGATGTTAAGAGTGTATCTCTTAGGAGGTACATCTTATCAATTTCTGGTATTCATGTAACCATTAGTATTACTACTATCATTTCATCAAGTAAAGGGACCCCTATTAAAAGGATACCAATTCAAAGGGGGCATGGATGAGAGAAAGTTCACTTTAGTACCTTATTCAATTTCAGACTTCACACATCATTTACAATAAAAATCTGCTGCAATAGAAAGAGTCCATACTTTGAGGTATCAACAGGTTGTGGATTAAAGTTCCCT
The DNA here is from genome assembly GCF_002263795.3 of Bos taurus. Lineage (NCBI taxonomy): Eukaryota > Metazoa > Chordata > Mammalia > Artiodactyla > Bovidae > Bos > Bos taurus. Next base: position 10,305,816 of record NC_037355.1, on the reverse strand, counting down.
TCAGAATCCATTGATGACTGTTTTTCCATCATACTGACATAATTTGACTCCATGTAGTCTGGAGGCAAAGCTCCCGCAACTGCACTCAGGCAAGGCAGTGCCAGTTTGAAAAGTTCTTGTTCATATTTCTGGGAAGAAATGGAGGACCAAAAAAATAAATATCCCATTACAACTTGGCAAAAGCTGTCAACATGAGCACTGCGACTGACATGATGTTGTAGGAGAAAATCTGAATTACCTTCAGCTAACTCAATTCCCCCAAAGATTCTTTTTCTAGAAAACGGAAAGTGAAAGTGAAGTGTGAAGTTGCTCAGTCATGTCTGACTCTTTGCGACCCCGTGGACTATAGTCCACCAGGCTCCTCTGTCCATGGGATTCTCCAGGCAATAATACTGGAGTGGGTTGCCATTTCCTGCCCCAGGGGATCTTCCCAACCCAGGGATCAAACCCAAGTCTCCTACATTGCAGCAGATGCTTTAACCTCTGAGCCACCAGGAAAGCCCCAGAAAACGGAAAATATGGCCTTAAATCCCACCAAACACAAGAGAAACTGAAGCTTTTTACTGAAGTTGTAGCATAAAAAGAATAAAATCTTTGCTTCTCTAAAAGTTTGTTTTCCAATATGTGAAGTGAGGTGAACTTGAATATTCAAAGTGTACAATATGCTTTTACAACATAAACATGATTTCAGTCGAGGAGTACATTAGTTATAGTTTATCACAGCTAGTTACAGATTATTGCTGTACCACAGTATAAAGACTATATATGAAAAATACCTAAAGGATAACACCCAGAGAGTAAAAAATTTTAATTTTATACCTTGCATTTCAAGGTATAAAAAAAATTCTGAACAGAGAAACAACTTTTACAGGAAAAATGTATAACCAAAACTTCCAGGGAAAAGTATATTAGTTATATAGTTAAACTGTATTTACAGATTTTTTAAAAAATCAAAAATAATAATTATTTTAAAGTTATCTCACTTTAAGTGCTTTTAAAGTGCAAATTCTTCTAAAAATACGTTCTACATATTGTTTTAAAAGGACTCTCAGTTTCCCAAACACAATTCAGCAAGAAAAAGCATTCAGATGTAGCTACCACATGTTGTCACAGATAAACTTCCTTTACTATGTAGCAAACTTCTGTTATACTATTCCAGTCATCTGATAATGTCTATCTGGGAATTCAAACTGATTTTGATTAATGATTTAAGCATAAGCGTAGCAAGCATGTTCTGATTTTCACTGAAATACTATGCTTCAGTTTCCTGAAAAGTGTACAAAACCATTCACTGCAAATATGGCAAATATTAGAGGATGTCATGTACTTAAAGCAAGAGTGACTGCAGACACTTAAGTCACCATAGCAGCAAAGTGTGAAAAGTCAATAAGGCTACTGGAATATTATAATTTTATGAGCTTTAATACTTAACATTTTTACATTTGACAAGATTTCTTCAGGCTTTATAAGATTGGGGAGGTGACTGATGAGGAAGGGTTTGAGTCCAAATAAGTCCAAATATACCAGAAACTGATCAATCCATGTGAATAATTTGCTAAAATGCTTAGCCATTTTCAAGTCAAAAAGTGTTGTAATTACAAGAAACATGTTACCATCATGACTATGAAAAGTCAATATAAATTGCATTCTCAACATTTGTTATAAAGAGAAAAAAACAAAACTATGTCAAGTCTTGCTAAGTAAAGGCAGCATCTCACTATTCTACTAGGAACACTTTCTTATCAAGGACCTATGGTTCTTCAATTATTTTATGATACAAATACATCCACAAAAGATTAAATTACCTTCTGAGACAGGGTAAATTACCTTTTGAGACAGGGCATCAAAGATGCCCCAGAACAGCTTTCTTGACAAATGAAGTTCTTCTTCTGAGGCAGCTCCAAAGTTGCCCCACCCTCCAGGCAGGCAGTAATATTTCCAGCATCTTTCATAATGATTTGTCAGCAGCTAAGTAGGAAAACAATTATAAGAGCACTGAACTAAAGACACTTCAATTTTTTTTTTTTTTTCGATTTCCTCCCAATGGCATTCTAATGCCATGTAACAAGGCCAAGTGAAAGGAAACTACTCAATTCCATATGAATTCTTTTGGAAAATACTATTACCTTTTATAGGATATCTCTTTAAGATTTAATGCTGATTACAAGATAAAGACCAAACACCCAATTTCACAAATTATCTCGAAAAGAATTCTTTAGGAGGTTGTTTGGCTATCTATGTACTGAGATCTACTTTAGTTGCTATCATTTACTCATAATTTTATGACTTGTTGTCTCCTGGAGTCCATGCATTTAACAAACTGATTGATGTCAGGGTGATCCAGAGGATACAGCACCTAAAATGTGCATTCTCAGGGGACAGTACCTCTGGATATTTTTGCTTCCTCTCTGCCTATCCTTAATCATTACACTCCACGATTCCATTATTTAGTAACTCTTTGGATAATGTATTCGTGATTAATAAACTAGGAAATAGTCACAACTAATTGCCAAATTAATAAAATGATCTTTATAAAGAAACTATATATTTTGGACTCTTACCTATATCTAACAAGGAAAATAAACCGATAAGAGTTACTCCTATTAAAACTAACTACATATCTTGCTGTAGACATATTTTTTCTCGCTTAGTATCCTTCTCAGTTACAAAACACACAAACACATAATTTAGGAATCTCAAATGATGAAATACTGAGATCTAATTTGCTTGGAATAACATAGAACTATCTATAATGCAAAAGAGTTTTATCACGTGAAGCGATCCTGTATCTTTTTTTAGGTATCTTCTAGCTCATTTGTACCAAGAAAATTCTATGTGACAAGCATTATCCCAGGTAAAAATGGGATTTTCAGCAAGGACAGAATTTACTTTACAAAATTCATTAATTTCCGTAGGTTTATTAAACCAAAATTAATTTTCATAGAGAAAGACTGTTTTTGTTAAATACCTTGGTATGTTTAGTGTAATGGCAGCTCAAAAAATAGCAGCTCATTTTTATCTCAAACCTCTTTGTATAGCACTTATACTGTGTGGCCATGAGAAAAAAATATAATGCTTACCAGGTGGCAGAGCAGAGTGGTCATCTATAAAAAGTCCATTACAGGACAATGACCTCCATGCACAGACCATGCCACTAGATCATTTATTAGTATACACCTTTTTGGAAGGAATGATGCTAAAGCTGCAACTCCAGTACTTTGGCCACCTTATGCTAAGAGTTAACTCATTGGAAAAGACTCTGATGCTGGGAGGGATTGGGGACAGGAGGAGAAGGGGACGACAGAGGATGAGATGGCTGGATGGCATCACTGACTCGATAGATGTGAGTCTGAGTGAACTCCGGGAGTTGATGATGGACAGGGAAGCCTGGCATACTGCAGTTCATGGGGTCTCAAAGAGTCAGACACGACTGAGCAACTGAACTGAACTGAACATCTTAATCCTCAGTCTGGATTGGGATATTCAACGACAAGAAAATATTCCAAGTCAATAAGACAGAATGAGACTTGATCATTTCCTGTACAGAATAATAAAGCTGGGAAGCAAATATGTCAGGGAATTGTCTATACTCTATGGTAAACCGCAACTGCATATACATACGGATTATTTTGAACCTTATGAAATGATATTTGGAAACTGTCATTTGATTACAGACTTAGAAAATGTTGTTTTTAAAAATCTATTCTTAATGACATGAGGTTGTTAATACTTTAGGCCAGGCCTATTACCATGTTTCCATGGTATATAAGAATATATTGGCTTGAGAATATATTGGCTTATCTTTTTCTTGTGGCCTGTTTTCTTTCCACTGATTTCTATTTCCACTGACATACAGTAAACCAATCTTAGGATTTCTCTGGCCTTTTATTACTTGTTTATTTAGGCTGATGTACACACAAATACAACTTATATGTCCATTTCAATAACTGGAAGAAATTTTCCAGCATCCAATATTAAACATGATGAATTTAAGAAATGTACATATTGTAATAGGAAACAAAGTCAGAGTACCCAGTAATCAAATAACTACAAACATTTCCTGTACTTACCTTAAGAGGCATCTTTGCATGTTCATTTAATAATGGGACATCAAATACTAATCTTCTGAGTAAGTGTTGCATCATAGAAGGTCTCAATTGGCTGGCGGAACAAAGCTAATTTTAATAATGAATATCTAATAATGTTTAAACTAAGTAGATAATTCATTAAACCAGATTATACACCCCAAGAGCCTATACCTACACTTCTCTTCAGATGATGTTAATTTTAGGTGTTCCTAATTCAAAGATTAACTGAGAGTTATATAATTTCATAAAAGGTTATATTTCAAACTCATCTCTAGCTCCCTAATCTGAAAATCAACCTTCATTTGCTACAGCAGATGTTCCTTTTCAGCCCCTTCTCTTCTCACCAGTCATAACCACAGAGCCCACTGTTCCTATTAATTTAGTAAATGCTAGTCTCTCTTTTCAGTGGGTGGGAAGGGTCTCAGGGACTAGATCAGAAGCAGAAAGAGGAGGGAGTGTAGGAGCAAGAGGAAGAGAAAAAGACTAAAAAATTTTGCCAGAGGAGGAAGGGAAAGAAAACTAACACCCTATGACCATTTATTATTCTGGTAATCCCGAGTGCTTCACCTCATTTAATATTTTGAAAAAATCAGTGAGACAGGTTTTGATTCCATTTCACAGAATTGTAGGGTCGGGGAACTAAGATTATGAACTAATCTCTAACGTCTCTCAGTCCCATCTGGCTCCTACACCCATACACTCATTCCATTGTGAGTGAAAACCCTTCTTTCACTGATGTTCTGGACAGACTGCAAGCCTTCACCTCCGAGAGCTCCTGTCTATTAGAAAGAAACCAGTAACCTAGGTAGGGGTCTAAGTGCAAGGGGTCACTTGCACTTGTCAGAACTTCACAAGAAGATAAATGTTTCTGGTTTTCATAATAAGACCCTTGATTTTCATCACTGTCAAACATAGGTCATACTTTCCTATTATTACTATATATTTTTTTTGCCTTTAATAAGTCTCTTTTTTCTCTTTTCTCTTCTAGAAGAGGAGTTAAAACCATTACACACAGTTGAAAGGTTAATCCTACACTAACACAGAAAGGGATTCCCCATACAACCACCTCACCCACCAACATCCAGAACAGCATCATCAGTCCAACACCATATTCAATGGCTAGATACCTATAGAGTTTTGGAGGAACACTCCTGAATTTGATCAGGAGCAAGAGTGCTCTGGTAAGACTCATAACTCGGTACACGACAATGACTAACGTGAATTAATTTTTTGGTCTGGAAATTGTTGCTAACATTCATAACAATCTGTCAAGGACCACAGAGTAAATTCTCTCATTTAAAGAAACATGAAATCGATTTCACAGTCCACTTACCCACAAATAGAGAGTAAACACACTTCTATGGAATCCCGTTGAGCTTTGGTAAGTGAGCAGCCCTTAGAAAGCCTGTACACAGTGTGAAGTAATGAGTCAATGAGAGAAGCATGGTGCTCGGTGCCAGCAAAAAGAGGAGCACACCTTGTTAACAAGGGTAACACGGCTGTGCACAGGTACCGATTGAGCGCCAGGGCCATGTCTGTAGCACTCAAAGCAGCCTGGAAGGGAATTGGAGAGGAGACTGTCATTTGCGTTGGTCAGGAGACAACTTTCAAAGGGATCATACATGTGGACATGTTATTTCACTATCCAGAAATTTACAAAAGTATGTAATATAGAAATGGATTCCTCTGTTATAGCTTTAACTGTGGTTCATATGCTTTTTTTTTACCACTAAAAACAACAGATTTTCAATTGCTCATCAACAGATAAAAATGAATGAAATAATATCTATCTCTGCAAAAAGCCACAGAAGTTCATGTTCTATAATAAAATGTCAAAGGTAGAATGGATGAAAGATGAAAGATGCTAATGATAGCGAAGAGTGGGAGAGTCTCCCTTTACTAGGAGAGGACAAAGAAAGGAGTTTATTCTCACAGTAAATTTCAAACACTTTATACTCATGTTGTATATATACTCATCGTATTTATACTCATGTCAATCAGAATCAACAATCAAAGGTTGATTGTTTTACCATGTTATCATCTGTGATACTTGGGTTCAGAAATTCACATGAACACAACCGAAAAAAGAAAAAAGAATTCAGTTTCATTTTTCTGATTCTCCTCTCACGGTTTTCATGTGGGAGCTATTGCCAACTCAAGATCTGATTTCCTCTGATATCAACAAGACATATAATTGAGAATAAAACAAGGTATTATTACAACTACTAGAATAACATTTAGCATTCCAGCTTATTTTAAAAATGTTTCAAATAGTAGAACATTTACACTGATGTTGGCAGGTTCTTGACATGGGCTACTGATCTCACAAAGCAGATTTTAATCTATATGTACATTAAAAAATGAATACGCCAGAGTGATACTGTAGTTGGAAAGACTTAACAATGCTCACTAGACCTTTTTAATACTTGAATTGCTTTTACTGAGATGCACAATTATTTATGTGGACTTAGAAGTTGAACAGGAACCACTGTGACCGCCCTAATCAGAGTTATATAAACTTCTTACTGTCTTCCATTGCACTGATAAGAATTTTTACTGTCCTCTTCAGGTTGTACATTTTCTCCACTATTCAGTAAATTCCTTGAGGATATAGTCTATCTTATTTTCTATTTACTCTCTGCTACCCTAAAAAAATTGGCACTCGATAAACATGTGGGGGCAATGAATGAATGAATGACTATATCTGTGAAAGAATATCAGATGGCAGAGACTGAAGACTAAAAGTTGCAGAAGTCATCCGTTCAAATCATTACCGTGTCTAAAGAAGCAGCAGCCCGGAGATCTGGCAGAAAGCCAACCTCGAGAAGATGGAGGAGGAAATCTTGAACCTCAATTCCATAGACCCTGTCAAGGAACAAAACCATGGCTGCCTTGTGATCTGGACAAAACCCCGCAGACATGTCAGGCTCCACCACATTCCCATCTAAAAGAGAGAAGGTGATACACTGTTGTTAATGGCCATGCCATCCATGAAAATTGATGACAACTGGCTACTTTCCAGCCTGCTCATGTTGTAAATAAAGTTACCAGTTGAATGTTTTTCTGTTCTTCTAATACATTCAAGCAAGGGCAGGAAATATGGCAGTGCACTGTAAATCCATGGTCATTTAAATGCTATTTTAGCATCCATTTGTTAATTGTATATGTGATTAGGACAGAGTATTATGCCAGATTCTGAGAAGGAAACAAAATGCCATCCATAATCCAAATTATAAAACTAGGGGTAAACATCCTAAAAGCTAATATGTAAAGCAAGGTTTGCAGTCTTTTCAAAGCAAGAGCCTCTTTAAAACATTAAGACTCACGTACTGTATGTGATAATCATGGTACATTTACATCAGGTACATATATATGGCTTAAAGAATTATAAAATAATGAACAAAACTCTATGAACCAGTTTGACTTTCAAATGAAATATGTTTCATTAATCATAATAGCATTTAATAACATGTAAAACAATCCCAGGGACGGGGAAGCCTGGTGGGCTGCCGTCTATGGGGTCACACAGAGTTGGACACGACTGAAGTGACTTAGCAGCAGTAGCAATAGCAAAACATATTTGAGAGCCATATTATTTTCTCTATCAACAGTCAACACTTGATGCCTATACAGTGGAGTGAATTCCTTAGTATAACTCCATAGATTCATAGATGGGATCACCGAAAGGAAGAATTAGGGAATTATGTGCCAATTCAAAATACTGGAGAACAAACTTGTTTTCTGTTTGACGATGGGATAGTTATGCCAAATTGCTGCTGAAATACACTGAAAGAGTCCACAAATTATATCACAGAATTTTTAACACTGATGCACATGTTGAAAAAAAGCAGTCCCCTGAGAAAGATGATACATGACCATCCCAACCTGAAATAACAAAGTCACAACATTTTTGTTTTCATTCATACTCAATGACTGAGTCTGATCATAAAAATGAACAAAAGGTGTTTTAAAGAAACTTGGATTGAAGGCTAATACCAAAGTATTTCCACGCCTTACAACAAACAATATAACTAATATCTTCCTTCCTGTAATTATTAATACAAGAACAACAACTCTTGACATTTGTGTTGTTGTCAGTTATTCTGTTAGGAATGTTCCAGACACAATCTCATAAAATGTTCACAAGTATGAAGGGGTATTATTATTATTATCTTCCTTTAACACAAGATAAAAATCAACTTTCAGAAAAGTTAGCTAACTTGTCCAAGGTTATGTATCTAGTCATTGGCAAACTTTAAACTAAGTAAAATTGCATTTAAAAATCCACCCCAGGTCATTTAATCCCTACATTAAATCAGCAAGCTCTAATGAGACTGAATTGGAGTAAGAAATGCCAGCTGCATGGCTTTACTCTGCGGTCCCTTCATTATTCATCCACCTGAAATTATTGGCTCAGACAATCTGTGGAAATCTGCTCTGACCAAGAGCTGCAGGAAAAGAACATCTATTTTTGAGATTAGATACCTGACCCTTACATTTTCTAAACTCCTCCTTCTTTCATTATCATTTTGGGCTAGGATAAGTATAATAAAAATTTTTTAAACTGGTAAAAACTGGTCCATCAAAAAGTCTATGAACCATAAATTCTGGAGAGGGTATGGAGAAAAGGGAACCCTCCTACATTAGTAGGAATGTATATCGGTATACCCACTACGGAGAACAGTGTACAGGTTTCTTAAATAACTAAAAATAGAACTACCATATGACCCAGAAATCCCACTCCTGGACAACAAATCCATAATTCAAAAATATAACACACCTCATGTCTGGAGCAGCACTATTTATGATAGCCAGGAAGCAACCTAAGTGTTCACTGACAGATGAAAGGATAAAGAAGATGTACTACATACAAACAATGGAATACCAGCCATAAAAAGAATGAAATAATTGTTGCATTGGAGCAACATGGATGAACCTGGAGACTACCATACTAAGTAAAGTAACTCAAAGACAAATATCACTTACATGCAGAATCTAAAAAATGATACAAACTAACTGATTTTCAAAACAGAAACCAACTTAGAGACTTAGTAAACAAACTTGGGGTTACCAAAGGGGAAAGGTGGGGAAGGGAGGGATAAATTATGAGGTTGGGATCAATATATACACATTAGTATATACTGGCTTCCCTGATGGTTCATTGATAAAGAATCTGCCTGCCATGCAGGAGATGAGAGTTAAATCATTGGGTTGGGAAGATCCCTTGGAGAAGGAAACAGTAACCAGTTCCAGTATTCTTGCCTGGAGAATCTCTTGGATAGAGGAGCTGGGCAGGCTACAGTCCATAGGGGTCACAAAGAATCAGACATGACTTAGTGACTAAACAAAAACAACTCCTATATATAAAATAGATAATCAATAAGGACCTACTGTATAGCACAGGGGACTCTATTCAATACTCTGTAATTACCTAAATGGGGAAAGAATCCTAAAAGAATATATAAATATATGTGTGTGTGTATAACTGAATCAATTTTCTATACTTTTGAAAATAACACAATATTGTAAAGCAACTATAATATAAAATAAAAATGTTAAAAAACCTCAGACTTAGGAAAACAATGTATGAAAAAGGCTTTAGCTTTATATACTATATACAAAACAGAAATTATCACTGATAACTGGTGATGCTTAAAGAACCAACTGATATGCCATTGAAACATAAGAATATTGATGGTTTGAGTTTTAAAGTTGGTTTAAGGTGTAACACAGCAAAACAAAGACATAAAAGTTTCTCTCTACTGTTCTCCATTTGTTGTTATTTAGTCGCTAAGTCACGCCAACTCTTTATGACCCCAGAGAGTATAGCCCTCCAAGCTCCTCTGTCCATGGGATTTCCCAGTCAAGAATGCCAGAGTGTGTTGCCATTTCCTTCTCCAAGAGATCTTCCTGAACCAGAAATTGAATCTATGTCTCCTGCACTGGCAGGCTGATGCTTTACCATTGAGCCACCATGTAAGTTCAACATTCTCAACAGAGGTTAAATAAAAAATGCAGAACAATGACCAGTAGATGGCATTTAAAAAATTAACTTTGACTGTGATTATGATAGCTCATACACAAAATTCTATAATCCCAAGTTAGGCAATATACTTCATTGTCGTTATCCAGTCACTCAGAGTTGTGTCCGACTCTGTGACCCCATGGACTCCAGCACCCCAGGCTTCCCTGTCCTTCACTATCTCCGGGAGTTTGCTCAAACTCATGTCCATCAAATCAATGATACAATCCAACAATCTCATCTGCTGTCATCCTCTTCTCCTCCTGCCTTCAGTCTTTCCCAGCATCAGAGTCCTTTCCAATGAGTCAGCTCTTCATATCAGGTGGCCAAAGTATTGGAGCTTCAGCATCAGTCCTTCCAATGAATATTCAGGATTGATTTCCTTTAGGACTGACGGGTATGGTCTTCTTGTGGTCCAAGGGACTCTCAAGAGTCTTCTCCAATACCACAGTTCAAAAGCATCAATTCTTCGGTGCTCAGCTTTCTTTAATGGTCCAACTTCCACATCCATACAAGACTACTGGAAAAACCATAGCTTTGACTATACAGACCTCTGTCAGCAAAATGATATCTCTGCATTTCATTATGCTGTCTAGGTTGGTCACAGCTTTTCTTCCAAGAAGTGTCTTTTATTTTCATGGCTACAGTCACAATACACAGGGATTTTGGAGCCCAAGAGAATAAAGTCTGTCACTGTTTCCATTTTTTCCCCCATTTATTTGGCATGAAGTGATGGGATTGGATGTCATGATCTTAGTTCTTTGAAGGCTGAGTTTTAAGCCAGCTTTTTCACTCTTCTTTTTCAATTTCATCTAAAGGCTCTTTAGTTCCTCTTCGTTTTCTGCTATAAAAGTGGTGTTATCTGCATATCTGAGGTTACTGATACTTCTCCCAGCATTCTGGATTCCAGCTCATGATTCATCTGGCCTGGTATTTTGCATAATGTACTCTGCATATAAGTTAAGTAAGTAAGGTGTCTACTTATTTGAGCTATTTCAAATCCTGAAAGATGATGCTGTGAAAGTGCTGCACTCAATATGCCAGCAAATTTGGAAAACTCAGCAGTGGCCACAGGACTGGAAAAGGTCAGTTTTCATTCCAATCCCAAAGAAAGCAATGCCAAAGAATGCTCAAACTACCACACAATTGCACTCATTTCACACGCTAGTAAAGTAATACTCAAAATTCTCCAAGCCAGGCTTCAGCAATATGTGAACCATGAACTTCCAGATGTTCAAGCTGGTTTTAGAAAAGGCAGAGGAACCAGAGACCAAATTGCCAACATCCGCTGCATCATGGAAAAAGCAAGAGAGTTCCAGAAAAACATCTATTTCTGCTTTATTGACTATGCCAAAGCCTTTGACTGTGTGGATCTCAATAAACTGTGGAAAATTCTGAAAGAGATGGGAATACCAGACCCCCTGACCTGCCTCTTGAGAAATCTGTATGCAGGTCAGGAAGCAACAGTTAGAACTGGACATGGAACAAAAGACTGGTTCCAAATAGGAAAAGGAGTACGTCAAGGCTGTATATTGTCACCCTGCTTATTTAACTTATATGCAGAGTACATCATGAGAAACACTGGGCTGGAAGAAGCACAAGCTGGAATCAAGACTGCCGGGAGAAATATCAATAACCTCAGATATGCAGAGGACACCACCCTTATGGCAGAAAGTGAAAAGGAACTAAAAAGCCTCTTGATGAAGGTGAAAGAGGAGAGTGAAAAAGTTAGCTTAAAGCTCAACGTTCAGAAAACGAAGATCATGGCACCTGGTCCCATCACTTCATGGCAAATAGATGAGGAAACAGTGGAAACAGTGTCAGACTTTATTTTTTGGGGCTCCAAAATCACAGCAGATAGTGACTGCAGCCATGAAATTCAAAGACGCTTACTCCTTGGAAGAAAAGTTATGACCAACCTAGATAGCATATTGAAAAGCAGAGACATTACTTTGCCAACAAAGGTCCATCTAGTCAAGGCTATGGTTTTTCCAGTGGTCATGTAAGGATGTGAGAGTTGGACTGTGAATAAAGCTGAGTGCAGAAGAATTGATGCTTTTGAACTGTAGTGTTGGAGAAGACTCTTGAGAGTCCCTTGGACTGCAAGGAGATCCAACCAGTCCATTCTGAAGGAGAGCAGCCCTGGGATTTCTTTGGAAGGAATGATGCTAAAGCTGAACGTCCAGTACTTTGGCCACCTCATGTGAAGAGTTGACTCATTGGAAAAGACCCTGATGCTGGGAGGGATTGGGGGAAGAGGAGAAGGGGACAACAGAGAATGAGATGGCTGGATGATATCACTGACTCAATGGACGTGAGTCTGAGTGAACTCTGGGAGTCGGTTATGGACAGGGAGGCCTGGCATGCTGCGATTCATGGGGTCGCAAAGATTCGGAAACGACTGAGCGACTGAACTGAACTGAACTGAAGTAGGGTGACAATATACAGCCTTGACATACTCCTTTCCCTATTTGGAACAAGTCTGTTGTTCCATGTTCAGTTCTAACTGTTGCTTCTTGACCTGCATACAGGATTCACAAGAGGCAGGTAAGGTGGTCTGGTATTTCCATCTTTTTAAGTATTTTCCACAATTTGTTGTGATCCACACAGTCAAAGGCTCTAGTGTAGTCACTGAAGCAGAAGTAGATATTTTTCTGGAATTACCTTGCCTTTTCTATGGTCCATCAGTTGTTGGCAATTTGATCTCTTGTTCCTCCGCCTTTTCTAAATCCTGTTTGTACATATGAAAGTTCTCAGTTCATGTACTGTTGAAGCCTAGCTTGAAGGATTTGAGCATAATCTTGCTAGTGTGTAAAATGAATGCAACTGTGTGGTAGTTTGAACATTCTTATAGCTCATATTTCTGACCAAAAAAAAAGCATAACTTTATTATAACACAACAGGGTGGAACAGGAAAGAAACTAACTAGAAAAATCTAAAAAGTTAGTAAAGAGAGGAGAAAGAGGCACATTGCAGTTCATGAGGCCGCAGAGTCAGAAATAACAACAATAACAACAAATAACAACAATAACAAAAGATAGTTGGAGTAAAGGAGGTCTATTGCGACTTTCCGAGCAATTCTGTAGGAGATATCTGAACACTCATACAATCCTTGTTCTTAGTTCCTTGTTATTATTCATTTCAAACGTAACATCTAGCGTTTCTTTATTTCCTAGTCTGTGTCACTGGTATTATCTTATATTTTATCCTAAGTGTATAAAATTTGTGGCTCAAAATGTAGGGGAAAGACAAAATATTTTAAATAAGTAAATGAACATGAGTTAGAAGTGAAGTGAAAGAGGTAAATGAGGACAGTCTCCTTAAAACAAGAAAAAGAAACTGCCTAAAGTGGGGAATGAGCCATGCTGTGTGGGGCCACCCAAGACAGACGGATCATGGTGGAGAGACCTGACAAAACGCGGTCCACGTGAGAAGAGAACGGCAAACCACTTCAGTATTCTTGCCTTGAGAACCGCATGAACAGCATGAAAAGGCAAGAAGATAGGACACTGAGGGATGAACTCCTCAGCTTGATAGGTGCCCAAAATGCTACTGGAGATCAGTGGAGAAATAAGTCCAGAGAGAATGAAGAGACAGAGCCAAAATAAAAACAACACCCAGTTGTGAATTTGACTGGTGATGGAAGTAAAGTTCAATGCTGTAAAGAGCAATATTGCATAGGAACCTGGAATGTTAGGTCCATGAATCAAGGCAAATGGGAAGTGGTCAAACAGGAGACAGCAAGAGTGAACATCAACATTTTAGGAATTAGCAAACTAAAATGGACTGGAATCGGTGAATTTAACTCAGATGACCATTATATCTGCTACTGTGGGCAAGAATCCCTTAGAAGAAATGGAGTAGCCATCGTAGTCAACAAAAGAGTCCAAAATGCAGTACTTGGATGCAATCTCAAAAACAACAAAATGATCTCTGTTCATTTCCAAGCCAAAACCATTCAATATCACAGTAATCCAAGTCTACGCCCCGACCAGTAATGCTGGAGAAGCTGAAGTTGAACGGTTCTATGAAGACCTACAAGACCTTCTAGAACTAACACACACAAAAAATGTCCTTTTCATTATAGGGGACTGGAATGCAAAAGTAGAAAGTCAAAAAATACCTGGAGTAACAAGCAAATTTAGCCTTGAAGTATAGAATGGAGCAGGGCAAAGGCTAACAGAGTTTCACCAAGAGAACACACTGGTCATAGCAAACACCCTCTTCCAACAATGCAAGAGAAGACTCTACACATGGACATCACCAGATGGTCAATAATAATATCAGATTGATTATATTCTTTGCAGTCAAAGATGGAGAAGCTCTACACAGTCAGCAAAAAGAAGACCAGGATCTGACTGTGGCTCAAATCATGAAGTTCTTATTGTCAAATTCAGAATTAAATTGAAGAAAGTAGGGAAAACCACTAGACAACTCAGGTATGAACGAAATCAAATCCCTTACGATTATACAGTGGAAGTGACAAATATTCAAGGGATTAGATCTGATAGAGAGTGCCTGAAGAACTATGGATGGAGGTTCATGACATTGTACAGGAGGCAGGGATCAAGACCATCCCCAAGAAAAAGAAATACAAAAAGGCAAAATATTTGAGGAGAACTTACAAATAGCTGTGAAAAGAAGAGAAGCAAAAGGAAAAGGAGAAAAGGAGAGATATGCCCATTTGAATGCAGAGTTCGAAAGAATAGCAAGGAGAGATAAGAAAGCCTTCCTCAGAGATCAATGCAAAGAAATAGAGGAAAGCAATAGAATGGGAAAGACTAGAGATCTCTTCACGAAAACTAGAGATACCAAGGGAACATTTCATGCAAAGATGGGCTTGATAAAGGACAGAAATGGTATGGGCCTAACAGAAGCAGAAGATATTAAGAAGAGATGGCAAGAATACACAAAGAACTGTACAAAAAAGATCTTCACAACCCAGATAACCACGATGGTGTGATCATTCACCTAGATCCAGACATCCTGGAATGTGAAGTCAAGTGGGCCTTAGGAAGCATCACTATGAACAAAGCTAGTGGAGGTGATGGAATTCCAGTTGAGCTACTTCAAATCCTAAAAGATGATGCTGGGAAAGTGCTGCACTCAATATGCCAGCAAATTTGGAAAACTCAGCAGTGGCCACAGGACTGGAAAAGGTCAGTTTTCATTCCAATCCCAAAGAAGGCAATGCCAAAGAATGCTCAAACTACCGCACAATTGCACTCATCTCACATGCTAGTAAAGTAATGCTCCAAATTCTCCAAGCAAGGCTTCAACAGTACATGAATCATAAACTTTCAGAATTAAAGCTGGATTTAGAAAAGGCAGAGGAACCAGAGATCAAACTGCCAACATCTGCTGGATCATCAAAAAAGCAAGAGAGTTCCAGAAAAACACCTACTTCTGCTTTATTGACTATACCAAAGCCTTTGACTATGTGGATCACAACAGACTCTGGAGAATTTTTCAAGTGAGGGGAATACTAGATCACCTGACCTGCCTCCTGAGAAAGTGTATGCAGGTCAGGAAGCAACAGTTAGAACTAGACATGGAACTACAGACTGGTTCCAAAAGGAGTATGTCAAGGTTGTATATTATCACCTTGCTTATTTAACTTATATGCAGTGTACCTCATGAGAAACGCTGGGCTGGATGAGGCCCAAGCTGGAATCAAGACTGCTGGGAGAAATATCAATAACCTCAGATATGCAGATGACACCACGCTTATGGGAGAAAGCGAAGAACTAAAGAGCCTCTTGATGAAAGTGAAAGAGGACAGTGAAAAAGTTGGCTTAAAAGTCAACACTGAGAAAACTAAGATCATGGCATCTGGTCCCTTCACTTCATGGCGAATAGATGGGGAAACAATGGAAACAGTGAGAGACTTATTGACGCTTTTGAACTGTGGTGTTGAAGAAGACTCTTGAGAGTCCCTTGGACTGCAAGGAGATCCAACCAGTCTATTCTGAAGGAGATCAACCCTGGGATTTCTTTGGAAGGAATGATGCTAAAGCTGAAGCTCCAGTACTTTGGTCACCTCATGCAAAGAGTTGACTCATTGGAGAAGACTCTGATGCTGGGAGGGATTGGGGGCAGGAGGAGAAGGGGACGACAGAGGATGAGATGGCTGGATGGCATCACTGACTCGATGGACGTGAGTCTGAGTGAACTCCGGAAGTTGGTGATGGACAGGAAGGCCTGGCGTGCTGCAATTCATGGGGTCTCAAAGAGCTGGACACGACTGAGCGACTGATCTGATCTGATCTGATCTGAAAATCACTGCAGATGGTGACTACAGCCATGAAATTAAAAGACACTTGCTCCTTGGGAGGAAAGTTATGACCAACCCAGAGAGCATATTCAAAAGCAGAGACATTACTTCACCAACAAAGGTCCGTCTAGTCAAAGCTATGGTTTTTCCAGTGGTCATGTATGGATGTGAGAACTGGACTATAAAGAAAGCTGAGTGCCGAAGCTTTGATGCTTTTGAACTGTGGTGATGGAGAAAACTCTTGATAGTCTCTTCAACTGCAAGGAGATCCAATCAGTCCATCGTAAAGGAATCAGTCCTGAATATTCATTGGAAGGACTGATGCTGAAGCTGAAACTCCAATACTTTGGCCACCTGATGAGAAGAACTGATTCATTGGAAAAGACCCTGATGCTGGGAAAGACTGAAGGCAAGAGGAGAAGGGGACAAGAGAGGATGAGATGGTTGGATGGCATCACCGACTCAATGGACATGAGTTTGAGAAACTCTGAGATTTGGTGATGCACAGGGAAGCCTGGCGTGCCGCAGTCTGTGGGGTCTCAAAGAATCGGACACAACTGAGTGGCTGAACTGAAAGTGGGGAAGAGAAAAAGCTAGGGCACAATTTTTAAGGTCCAGCTTTCCTTAAAATTAGAATGAGTATTCAGCTGGTATGACTTTTCTGTCACCTGGAGATGTGAGTGAGTAAGGTTAACACATTAAACTTCAGTTCCTAACAATCATACAGCTGGCATGTAGGATAAGCATCTTCCATTACACAGCCGTCTCCTCACTGTAGATTTGAGTTATTAACAGCTTATTTTCCCTGGGCATAATTCTTGAAAGAAAAGGGCCATCACGTGTACTTCCTAACTAATCAAATTTTCGGTCTAAATTCATCAGTTCTGTTCAGTTCAGTCACCTAGTCGTGTCCAGCTCTTTGCAACCCCATGGACTGCAGCACACCAAGCCTCCCTGTCCATCACCAACTCCCAGAGTTTACTCAAACTCATGTCCATTGAGATGCCATCCAACCATCTCATCCTCTGTCATCCCCTTCTCCTCCTGCCTTCGATCTTTCCCGGCATCAGGGTCTTGTCCAATGAATCTGTTCCTCCCAGTAGGTGGCCAATGTATTGGAGTTTCATCTTCAACATCAGTCCTTCCAATGAATATCCAGGACTGATTTCCTTTAGGATGGACTGGTTGGCTATAAAAGCAATATATAAATGGGACTTCTCTGGTGGTCTAGTAGTTATGAATCTGCCTTACAACACAGTGGACGTGGGTTCAATTCCTGGTCCAGGAACTAGGCCCCCACATGCAGTGGAGCAACTAAGCCTGCACATCACAACTACTGAGCCCATGTGCCACAGCTAGACAGTCCCGGCACCGCAACCAAAGATCCCACATGATGCAACAACGATCACGCACCCTGCAACTAAGACCTGACCCAGTCAAATAAACAAACACTTTTTTTAAATGACATATGTAACAATATCTGATAAAGTCTTTAAAACTGAACAAAACTCCAATTGGAATAAGGGAAAATGAGGTATAATTTGGATCTAACATATCTTTTAGGTGCCTTCAGTAACTGCTTATATCTTTTTATATTAGGCAAAGTGAATTATAATACCAAAGGGAATTAGGCCTTGGGACTAGACCATGTGCCATTTGTGCTGTAGTCTGGGGCATGACAGAAGCTCAGTGGGAGCGAGGACTGGGACTGTATTACCTATCCCCTCACTCCATCCCTTCTGGGCTGCCCCCTCCCATTCTCTCCTTAGACCCGGGCAGGGGCATGAGGAGCCATAGCTTCTGGGTATTTATATGCAGAGTCTGTTGATTTTATTTTGTATGCTTTTGAATTAATGCTGTAAACTAATCATGCTGCTGCTGCTGCTAAATCGCTTCAGTCGTGTCCCACTCTGTGCGACCCCATGGACGGCAGCCCACCAGGCTCCTCCACCTCTGGGATTCTCCAGGCAAGATCACTGGAGTGGGTTGCCATTTTCTTCTCCAATGCATGAAAGTGAAAAGTGAAAGGGAAGTCGCTCGGTCTTGTCTGACTCTTAGCGACCCCATAGACGGCAGCCTACCAGGCTCCTCTGCCCATGGGATTTTCCAGGCAAGAGTACTGGAGTGGGTTGCCATTGCCTAAGAAGCTTCTAAACCGAAAATGGCATGTGGTAAAAAAATAATAAATGTTGGGTCAAAATAGGGAAAATGAAATCTTTTTAAAATATGTTCTCCTTAGTCTTAAAAAGACTACTTCTTTGAACACACTGGGGATTTTTAAATCCCTAAGTCAAAAGCTATGACCATTGTTTTAGGGGGGAAAAAAAGCATTATGAGAAAGTGACCATGAATGGGACTTCCCTGGTGGTCCACTGGTTAAGACTTCACCTTCCAATGCAGAGGGTACAGGTTTGATCCCTGGACAGAGAGCTAAGATACTGTATGTCTCATGGCCAAAAACCCAAAACATAAACAACAGAAGCAATACTGTAACAAGTTTAATAAAGACTTTAAAAATGGTCCACATCAAAAAAAATCTTTAAAAAAACAGAAAGAAAATATCCATGAAAACTATCAAAAAGAGTGAATTAAAGTATTGCTGTCAAGAAAGACAGAAAAGAATGGAGGACCCAAGAGCTCCAGGAGAAATATTAGACGGACAGTTGAGGTGTCTATTTCCTCTTCTCTGGAAACTGCAATGTCACATGAAAAAGAATAAAATCCCATTGGAAACATAGTTGTTTAAAAACAAGGACTACAGAAAATATTTTATAGAATAATGTACTTTGTGGTTCATTTTTTAAAAGAAACTTATGTAATTGTACTACGCTGCAAGGAAAGAAACTGCGAGTATTAATGACATTATTGAAAACAACACATCATCCAATGCCCTGTACTCTGTCACTCAGTCACGTCCGACTCTTTCTGATGCCATGGACTGTAGCCCACCAGGCTCCTCTGTCCATGGGGATTCTCCAGGCAAGAATATGGGAGTGGGTTGCCACGCTCTCCTCCAGGGATCTTCCCAACCCAGGGATTGGACCCAGGTATCCTGCACTGCAGACAGACTCTTTACCATCTAAGCCACCATCACATCATCCAAAGTCCTACTGAATTACAAAGAATGGAAGATCGCCTTACCTTTGGCTATTGTGGGCATCTGAAAAGCGATGCTGATCACTCCCACCAAATCTCCCAATGGAATCAGAGATCTCAAAATAGACCTGATTCTGATGGCTTCTCCTTTGGCAGCATGAATCAACTACAGGCAGAAAAACAAAGCAATGAAGAATATTGTGTGAAATGAATGTTCTAATTGTATCGGAAAAAGTGAAAGAATGGGAATCTAAGTCTGAAATAATTTTCTGTTAATAACACACAAAATTACATCTCTTCCATAATAGAACCACTCTATGATCCAGCAATTTCACTCCTGGGTATATAGTCAAGGAAAAAAACACTAATTTGAAGAAATATATGTATCCAAATGTTTACAGCAGCAATATTTATAATTGCATAGATACAGAAGCAACCTAAGTGTCCATCCACAGATGAATGGATAAAGCTGTAGTGTATATATAATACATAATAAGATATATTATTGTATTATTATTATATATTATATATACCCAGGATACTCTAGATCGCATTATCCTTAGTGAAATGAGTCAGACAGAAAAATACAAATACTGTATGTTATCACTGCATGTGGAATCTAAAAAAAACACAAATGAACAAATATAACAAAAACAGAAAGAGACCACACTTACAGAGGAAAAACCAGTGGATACCAATGGGAAAAGAGAAGGGTGGAGGGGCAAGAGAGCATGAGGGAATTAAGAGATAAAATTGTTACATATAAAATAAATAACATACAAGGATATATTATATAGCACAGATAATATAGCCAGTATTTTCTAATAACTTTAGAGTGTAACCTGTAACAATCTTGAATTACCATGTTGCACATGTGAAACTAATACAATACAGTAAAGTAATTATACTTTAATTTTAAAAATTTAATTAAAAATAAATAATGAAGTTGAACGTCTCTCAGAAATTGCCACTTCAGGCTTACAATTTATTTGCCCACACCAGTTTCATTGACTTCAACACACACGAGTCATATATTGCAGTCCAGGCCAACAGGTACATCCATTAGAACAATAGATTTTATCCTCTTTGGGGTATTAAAATACTGGATTAGCCAAAAAGTTCACTTGGACTTTTCCATATCATCTTACAAAAAAAACCCAAATAAACTTTTTGGCCAACCCAATATTTTAGGCCCGATAGGTCTGTGAATGCTTACCCCCCAAAGTTACATATACATGTCTAGCCATAAAATGAGCAATCATACAAAGGGAAAAATTATTATCTCTAGGCTCTGAACACATACTGATATTTATGACTTCTTTAGTCTCTTCCTTGTTTTGTGATGAAAATGTAAGTGCATCTTTACCTATAGTCTACACTGATTTCTTCCAGGAATGGGTTTATAATGGGGGGAAATGATGAACATGGATGATAGCAGGTCTGTTAGACCTAGGGTCCCCAATCTTCTACTGGTCCGTTAGAAACCAAGCTGCATGGCAGGAGGTGAGAGGAGGGGCAAGCCAGTGAAGTTTCATCTGTATTTACACTTGCTCCTCAGTATTCACTGTAGGTGTCACTGTCTCCCATGACCCCAGGATGGGACTGTCTAGCTGCAGGAGAACAAGATCAAGGCTCCCACTGGTTCTGCATTGTGGTGAGTTGTATAATTATTTCCTTATATATCAATGCAATAATAACAGAAATAAAGTGTACTATAAATGAAGTGTACTATAAATGCAATGAACCTGAATCATTCCCGAACCATCCCTCTCTCCCCAATCCATGGAGAAACTGTCTTCCGCGAAACCCATCCCTGGTGTCAAAAAAGTTGGGGACCACTGTGTTAGACCTCCACTGGCTAATAAAATACCTATGAAGAATGTGGATCTGTCATGGTTACAGGTCTCAGCCAGTCTCTGAAACAGACTGGACACTTCCAGAGCCAGGGAGTCATTTGTTCCTTCACTGTAGGGTGTGAAACACAGCTCAATTTCTAACACCTAGGAGACCCCTCAATTAATGGTTGCTGAAGATGAATAGAGTTCAGAAATGCCAAGATTAGCTCCTTATTAAGTCATTTAGTTTTTCTTCCCTTTAATATAGTAGAATAAGAATCTTCTATTTACTAGCATTATTTCTCTTGTGATTTCTTTGATCGTCTACTTTAATAGGGAAAGAACACATATCGTCAGCATAAAGGTTTTTGTCTGAAATCACTACCAACACACAATTTTTTAACAATCAAGTCCAATTTACTATAATGAAAAACTCACTGGCGGCAAGTTTGTACAAAAAATCATACTCCAGGTTTTCCAACATTCTAATATTTCTTCACCCTGCGATTCCTCTCTATTCACAACAAAAGATTACATCCAGAAGCAAGAATGTTTTAACTTATGGGTGTGAGAGAAAAAAGACAGAAACAAACAAAGCCTGCCTGAAACCAAACATTTGAAGGGTAGGGAGAAAGGTGATTTAACAAGCACTCTGGCTTCATGCTCAGAGCAGTTTAGAAGTGTATCTGCCTTCCTCCATAGCACTGGTCCATCTGCTACAACCTCTGGTTGCTTCCCACCCATCAACAGATCATGAAGCTGATTTCATGGACCTTGGCTAGCATTTTTAAAATTAATACAATGGGGAAAAAACAGAAAAAAGTATAAAATATCAGAATGTATCACAGAGAATCATTCCACAAACTTCAATTACATTTTGGTCAGAAAGTTTACGAAAACACTAAGCAATACCTCTTTCCTTTCCCATAGCAGCTCCTTCAAAAGGACTAAATACTATATAGCAAGGAAATAATTCTTGAGCGGAGTGGTGCTTTATACATACAGTAAAACAGGAAAGGACATTATATAGGAAAAAATATGCTCTTTCCCTCTTAGAGTGTGGGAAGTCTTATATGAGTTTTAGAGATACATTAGAACTGACTATTCTATTAATGAATCATACTGAAATCTCATTACTAATTTTTATAACCAAGGTATTTCCAACTAAACAAACACTTGTTCAGCAATTATGCTACAGCTATTATTTTTAATGGAGCATGAAGATTACTGGTTTTGGATGTTTTGTGCTCTTCATCAGCGCTGGATCTCTTAACAGAGAGAGATAAGCCAGGATTTTTGCTCCTGGACTCCAAGACACTTACATGCATTTCAGGAGCACATCGTCCTAACAGGTCAATTAAAGCTGAATAAAAGGTCATGATGGCATTTCCCATGTGGATGGTATCATCCTCTTCCTCTTCTGTATCACTTTCATGGATTTTTCAAAAGAAACAAAAAAAGCAAACAGGATAATAAAGTAACATTTCAATTTATTACATATTTCTCAAACGAAAGGGATCAGCATGGTAATAAATTCTGCCTCCTCTGACACTTTTCACATATATGTTTAATAAATAGCTTATCATTTCTAAAAGAAAAAAATGGGTTAAAGATATGATTTGAGATTCTATCGCCAAGAACACATGTGTGGGAACTTTAATATTAAATATCCTTCAAAAGGAAAAAGTAGACTTATTAATTTGATGGTTTCTGCTTACTTCTACCGACAAACAGGATATTAACAAAGAAAATAACTGATGGATGGAAATGGTAAATTTGATTTTCTATACCACACACAATTAGAGAAAGGGTGATAAAGATCTGTCCTACAAGACTCCCAGAACAGTGGTTTTCCCAGAGTACTTCATAAACGTGATTTCATTTACTTACCTTTCTGTTTATTCTGCCCAACTACCCGCTCCCAAGTACTATGATATGAAAAACATAAATATTTCACTATCTCATTGATGAGAGATAAATCTGGATGGCCCTGGAAAATCATCTCATTCTTCCCTTTGAAGGCCTGGCAGACAGCTGCCGCAGCTGGACTTAACTGTCTGCAGAGTGACAGGAAGACTTGTTGACAATATTGTTCCTGGCCTGCAAGGATGTCTTCAAAGCTCTCAGGTGTACACCCACTCTCATGACATTTGACCAGCAAGCTCTTGATGTACATTCTACTACTTAGAAAAACTAAGAGATCCCTAGTTGGTCAACAACTAACTGATAAATACATAACATGATTTTGGAGTGCTCCCATCCTGAAACACTTGCCTTAGAGTGAATGGAACACTTATCCCAGAACTTTAAGTGGGAAAACCAGGATTTGCAGGACAACGTCTCTGCTTGGAAATTTTCCTTCACTAAGCCTATCTGTTATATCTCTACCAACAGTGTTAGTAGTGTGGTTACATGTCCCCCAAGCAGGACACTCAACTCCACAGATTAAAAGAAAAGGAAGCTGGAACTTTCCTGGTGGTCCAGTCATGAAGACTCCACACTTCAACTGCAGGGGAGACAGGTTCCATCTCTAATTGGGGAACTAAGATCCCAAATGTCATGTGATGTGGCCAAAAAAGGGGGGGACAACATGCCTGGGTGAACTTATTGCTGGAAGTGAGTTAACAACATATACTATGGAGAAATGTGAGTTAGTCACTGCCTCCCATTATCATCACCAAGACCTAAACAAAGCCCTTTATTCCTCAAAATGACAACATCTCCTTTTCTTTACTTTGCCAATACACCCGTTTAATTAAGTCCCCATTCTCTTGCTAAAGGCCTCTTTCTCACTTACAATTATCATGAAAACTCATTCCAGCTATCCTCCCAGTAAACTCTAACTTTAAAGGTTCATCTGTCATCTTTTGTAATAACTCACTATGCCATAGAGCCTTAAGAAAATTCACAAAATACATCTCCTTCTACAGTCTCAATTTCTTTTTACTAAATCCACACAATATTCCTGATGTCTCTTTGTTCATTCATCCTATTCCAGCAGCAAATTCCATCCCTTCTCCCTAAACACCTTTGATTTTCAGGGGGAGAAATCCTGAGTATTGGAGTATTATACTACAATTAAGAGAACAAAAACTTATTTTGTAAAACTAAAAGTCAAGTAGTATCTGAATTTTAAGAGTGTGTATATTTGACCTACGGGGTTTTGCTGGATCCGGTAGTTGGTGAGGGACCATCTCTAGAGGGATCCTCGGCTATTTTTATGGCTTCTTCCATGGCTGCAAGCAGGCCATTCCCACCTTCTCCCCTCAAGGCGGGACCGAAACACTCAGGCCTCCGGATGAGCAATCTCACCACTACATTTGCATTCTCCTCCACGCTTTCCCCTAGGATCAAATGGGAAAAAGGAGGAAACAAGCATTGACTACATGGAAGTTCAGAGGAAATAACATTATAGTAATTCATTTACATTTGAAGAAAAATAACTAAAATCAAATAAGGCAGTAGCAGAGCCAAAGTCCAATCCAAATGACTAGGGTTCTATACACAAAACACAGGAAAGCTCTTTTCTTTCACTTAACATTTTCAAAGTAAAGAAAAGCATGATGGAGACAGAAACTATTTATTTTTGTTAATTTGCTACATGGAGTGAAGATTGTAGCTATTATTAGAGTCTAATGATATAAAGAGCGAGAATCTAAGTGCCTAACATTTTTAATTTAATAATGAAAGCCTAGCATGTATCAAAAGAAATATTTTAAAATAAATGATTACTGTGAAAAAACTTAATGATTACAAAATAGTCAATTTCTTTATTACTATTTACTTCCTTCATGAAAATGCTGGGATGCCTCATTATTTTATACCCTTTATTTTTTTTTTAAGTTTTAAAATAATGTTTTTAAAAGACCCTGTGAGATTCATCCTACCATTACAGAAGACAGCAAATCTGAGAAAGTCAAGATATCTCTCTCCTTCAACTGGATTCCACCCAATGTCTGGATAACCCTTTGACACTAGCATCTGGCAACTCTGCAGTCCACAACCAGCCAAATACCGAACCACCTACAACAGAGAAGAAGATAAGTATAAGTATCACCCATGGGGTGAGAACTCATTTAGATGCTTGCACTAGACATGGTAAATCATATCCTCAAAGGATGGTTTAAAAATCACTTGCAAAAACAAATTCATTTTAATCTCATGACCATCTACATGAACCCCCTGTAATAAAACCATAGAAATCAAGAAATACTGATAAATCATAACAAGGTGTGGTCACAGTAAAAATGCTTACAAAGGAACTTCATGAAAGAAAAATATCCCTAAATTTCGTATCATCTGAGGCTTTTACCCACAAGAGTTGTAATATTGATAAACTTCGAAAATGCCTAATGATCTCTGGCCCAATGTAAAACCTGAATCCATCTGAGATATTGCAAGTTCCACCTGAGATATAATGATATTTTAAAGAAGTTAATTACTCCCAAACTAAAGTATCAGTTTAATGGGGGGGATGGGTGTGTGTGAGAGGACACCCTAGAGAAGTAGAGAAATCTAAGCTTAGAGAAGCTTACAGTTAAATATCCTTAGGTTCAAATCTGACCTGAATTAGGACTCAGTCTATCATGAGCCATGTATCATGGCTTAGTGTCCTGAGCCATGGGTTAACTATCTATAAAGTTTGGGGTGACACTCCCTATCTTTCTGTATTGTTAAATTTAACACATTAAAATTTCTGGTTAGCTTGGTCTTTTAAAATATTTCATCTTATGTGAATATTGATCCTCTACAAGATTTCATTACAGAACGAGGTTTAAAAAGAAATCCCTAGGGCAGATGGTAAGAGAAGCAACTTATCAAAAAAAAAAACACCAAAAACCTACATCTAGATCAGTCACAAGAGAAGTCAGTCTTATATAAGACAGCTAAAAATATTTTACATCATCCTCATTGAGGTATAATTTATGTACAATAAATTCATCTATATAAAGTATAAATTCAATGAGCTTTGAGAGATTTTTCCATCTGTAGGAACACCCACAGTCAAGATGCAGAGTGTTTCCATTGCTTCTCAGATCCTGTGCTTTTTGCAGTCTATCCCTCCCTACAAGCCCAGGTCTTGATCACCTGTGTTCTGCCACTACAGACTAGTCTGCGTGTTCCAGGACACTGATACATGCAGTCACACACTGTGGTCTTTCTGAGTCTGGCTTCTTTCACTCAGAATAATGACTTTGAGATTCATTCATGTTAGAATACATGTCGGCAATCCATTCCTTTTTAGAGCCTAATCATGGCATTTTGCTACTTATGGAAATACCCCAGGTTCTGTGTGGTTTTTTTTTTTTGTTTTTTACCAGCTGATGGACATTTGAGTTGTCTCCAGTTTTGGGCTCAGGTAAGTAAAACCATTATCAATATTCATGTACACATCTTTGTAGAGACATACATTTATATTTATATTGAGTAAATACCTGGTACTGGAAAGGCTACACATATATTTATGATAAGTGAATATTTAACTTATTAAAAATAATGCCAAACTACTTTCCAACTGACTAACCATTTTTCATCCCAACAGCAATAGATGAGTATTCCAGTTGCTCCAAAGCCTACTCAGCATTCAGCATTGTCTACTTAAAAAAAAAAAAAAAAACTAGCTATTTTATCTGTGTGTAGATTAAAATATTTCGGATTATATAAGGGAAAAAATTTTCCAGAGGTTATTCAGAGATGCAAAGCTGCATGATGCTTGACTAGCACATCAGAAGGATTTGAGGAAGAATCCACTTTTTAATGCCTTCAACAGCTATGCACTGACTGGAAAAAAGCAGAGAGTGACAGAGAAAAAAAAAGCCCTGTGCTCATTGGCTTTACATTATACAAAGAAGTAGATTTTGAAAAATACATATAGATTTTAAATATAATTTTAAACCATAAATATTTAAACTATAGCACAGATATGGAAGAGTAGAAAGGTGACTTTGGAGCAATGACTGGAAGGATGTCTGGAAAAGAGCCATGAGGACATCTGGCGAAAGAATACTACAGATGGAGCGAACAGCAAGTGCCAAGGCCCTAGAGCAGGCGCAGACCTGGCAAGTTCCAGTCACAGCAAGGGGACCAGTGTGGCTGGAGCAACAAGAACTGGAGAGTGGCAAGAAACGAAGTAAGACAATACGTGATAGATAGGGTAGGAACTATTCAAATGCCTTTTACCGTCACTCAAAGTGAGAAAGAAAGTCTAGAAGGTTCTGGGCAGAAGATTAACATGAAACTTTGAAGAGACTCACTCTGGCTGCAGGGGAGGCTCAGATAGACTATTTAGAATGGAACTGGAATTAAAATATGGGGGAAATGTATCCGTATTTTGGTAAACATACATATGGCTTACTATGATTAGAGGGTAATACCTTGCAGTGTGATATGCAAACTTGTGTGATATAAATTATATACATGAGATGTTAAAACAACCTTTAAAGAAAGTAAAAATGCATAAAGTAAAAGTGACAGCAAATTATTGTAAAAGGACATAAACATCCAAGAATATAAAGTTGATTCTCTTTCCAAAGAAAAATGCATGTGATTGGAGAAAATATCTTAAATTTCTTGTTCTTTATAACTTAAAATTATATTACATATAATAGTATGTATTATATATAATAACATATATTGTATTAGTCACTCAATTGTGTCTGACTCTTTGCAACTCCATGGACTCTAGCCAACCAGGTTACTCTGTCCATGGAATTCTCCAGGCAAGAATACTGGAGTGGGGAGCTATTCCCTTCTCTAGGGAATCTTCCCAACCCAGGAATCGAACCCACGTCTCCTGCAGCACAGACAGATTCCCTGGTGTCTGAGCCACCAGGGAAGTCTATTACATATAATAAGTGTAACATATTTATAATACATAGTATATTATAGTTATAACAACATATAATTATAACTATTTATAGCTAAATATCTTGAGAAACAACTATAAACAACTGTAACTCACACAAGCACAGCAGTAAGAGATTGTGCCTACCTTTTCCAGATCTGGCTCCCGCAAAGCTAAAGCTAGTTCATTATTATCCATCACTGAGGCTGCTGCCACATCCAGTGGTGTTGAACCTCTCATAGCTGGTGAGGCTGTTAATTAAAGCAAAGATGGAACAAAACCTGAATTGTGCTGTAACTCTGAGTCCCATATAAAAACATACTTTCACAGAGAATTTCATTTCTAAATATAATGCACACTGTACCAATCCAAAATAATTTAAAGTTTAGTTTTAAAACCCAGTTTGTATATCCCTTTTATCTTAAAGATTCAATGAAAGTCATACATTTACTTACCAAGACCAACAC
Organism: Bos taurus; assembly: GCF_002263795.3. Lineage (NCBI taxonomy): Eukaryota > Metazoa > Chordata > Mammalia > Artiodactyla > Bovidae > Bos > Bos taurus. The sequence goes on along the minus strand of NC_037355.1, from coordinate 10,277,190 downwards.
TGCTGTTTTCCAGTAAATAACTCAGATGATCAAACATAGCTTTCTGATTCTGCCTGCTTATACGACAGAAGTAACAGAGAAAACGGCAACAGTTGGCCACCATCTTCGGAAAAGTGATTTCCTACAATAAAGAGCATTTAGTTAGCTGGGAAAGTAAAGGATCTTTGTTAATAGTGAGTTCTGAAGTTGAGGTCTCAATCAGATTGTGCAATCATGTGTGCCCATGTCTACCAAGCCTCGGGTACTGAAGACCTCTGAATGTCCAGATGAAGGCTCACCTAGTCCTAGAGCTACCAAAAATCAAGCCTGACACTAATAGGAAACCTAACTATTGTCAATGGTCTGATATGGAATTAATCTACAGCCCTATACTTAAAGGTAGCATGAGCCTACTTTAGGATTCAGACAGGCTCAACTGTGATTCTTGATGCCCACTATTAGCTGCGCTTCCTTGGAAAATTAAACCATCTCACAGATTTTGTTCTGCAAAATTGGAATAAGATGGATAATAATATTTACTTTAGGCAAAGGAAGGACAGTTCAATGAGGCATTTTGTGAAAAATACCCAGTTTAATATTTGGAACCACATAATAGGATGCTCTTATCATCAGCGTTGTTGTTGTATTATTATTAAGATTCCAGGAAATTCAGATCTTCCCTGACTGGCACATGACTTGTCTCCTGTGATGAACACCCTTCCTGGAAGGTCTGCCTGCTAGGCCCCAGCAAACATATCTCCCTTGACATCTAGATCTTAATCCCCAAAGACTCCAAGTTCTTATTAAACAGAATATTTTATAAATATCTTTATAAGTTTGCCCAACCAAGAGTCTGAACATGAGAAAAATGGACTCAGGAATTCAGTGGAACCAACTGTTGTCTGAATCAAGGAAACAGGTCTGGATAGCATGTTTTTGTTACAGACTTTGAATGTGATGGAAATGTATTTAATTTTATAAAAATTAGCATACTATGAACTGTTATAGTTTCTAAATATCTTCTAAATGAGAATTATACAGAAAATAGCAAGTTACATGGCATTAGATGAATTATTAGGCTTCCCTGGTGACTCAGATGGTGAAGAATCTGCCTGCAATGCAGAAGACCTGGGTTCAGTCCCTGGGTCTGATCCCTGAGTCAGGAGATCCCCTGGGAAAGGGAATGGCAACCACTCCAGTATTCTTGCCTGGAGAATTCCATGGACAGAGAAGCCTGGTGGGCTATAGTCCATGGGATCACAAAGAGTCAGATACAACTAAGTGACTAACATGTTCACTTTTTCAAGCAAATTATCAATATCAAAGAAAAAAACTTCAGTCAGAACTCTTTATCTGCAGGTTACACATCTGCAGATTCAACCAAAAAGCAAAAATTACAGAATGTTTTAAAAAGCAAAACCTGAATTTGCTATGTGCCAATAACTATTTAGATAGCATTTATATCAGGTATTATAAGTGATCTAGATACGATTCAGAGTATATGAGAGAATGTGCATAGGTTTTACACAAATACTATGCACTTAACCTAAGGGACCAGAGAATCTGTGGATTTTGGTATCTGCAGTAAGGTCCTGGAACCAATCACCTGTGGATCCTGTGGGGGTGACTGTAGAAGCACAGCCACCTCTCAATCTGTAAGGGATTGTTTAAAAAAGAGTCCTAAGAGGATTTGCAAAATCCACATCAAGAATACACAATGAATGTACTCTAGGAGGTTGTAGTAAATGGCATCCCAAGAATTAAAGGGTTTCCTTTACCTTGGACTCTCCACCTCCAAGGACATTCACCATGACCTCCATCACTGTCTCATGCATACCAAGGGCCCTCATGAGATTAGGATGCTGGTAAAACACTTTATTGTTCATGATATCCCTAGAAAGGACAACACAAGTATAAGCGAAGCAAAGAGTTACAGCAAAATTTAAACAAAAATTTATCTGAGATCATGATAAGTATTTTGGAAATAATTACTGGCATGTATGGACAAGTAAGAGAAATCATCACCAAACCTTAAAAGTAAATAAGGCTAATTGAGCTTTCCTCAAAAATACAGAAAGTTTTCCAAATATATTATACAAAATTGTTTATTCTTTTTAATTGCAAGAAATGTACTAAATAAGTAAATATTCATTTATATGACATAGATTTTGGGACACTTATCATTCCTAATTCCATGGATATCCAAATTCAACCTTATTTTGTACAGAACTATGAAGCAGTGTTATTCTTACATTCTTATGAAAGTTCCTATATTAATAATTGCTGTATAAGTATCTCTCCTTTTCACATACACTGTTTTTAGAACTATATTCATCATTTGTATGTTTAAGAACAGTAGTGTTATTTCCTGCTACATTTATCTTATTATTCTTGTGAAATTCTTTTAAAGGTGATGCATTCCCCAAAAGACACCAAACTAAACTGAAGTCCAGGTACAAGTAATCCTACTTATTAAAAGAGACATTTAATTTAAAGAAATGGCAGAAAATGATACCTCAAATGTTTCATTATTATTGCATTACATATTATTATAATATGTATATAAAGGTATTTTTAAAGATCTTAATGTTTAACAACCATAGCAAAAGAGAGCTCGGTTAACTTTTACATATATCAAATCATGCAAGAGTCTTTTCCATAAAACATTTTTCTGTCAGAATCAAAGCAAGAAAATAACATACAACTGACAGGAAACTTGAAGCTTTCCTTTTGAATCTGATTACCTTAACTGAGTTACTCAGCTATTCATTTAGTCATATTCTGGCTATACCAAGAAAGTGGAATAGTATGATTATTTTCTTTTAGTTTTAGTTCTTCACTTTTAATTTATTAATCACTTTGTTAGGTTGTGTTTATGAAGACAGCTTTTAGGTAGCACTACTCAGAAAAATGACTTGGGGGCCCAGGGCTAATTGTGTGTGTGTTCAGCTCTCAGTCGTGTCCGACTCTGCAGCCCCATGGACTGTAGCCCTCCAGGCTCCTCTGTACATGGAATTTTCCAGCCAAGAATACTGGAGTGGGTTGCCATTTCCTACTCCAGATCTTCCTGACCCAGAGACTGAACCAGTGTCTCCTGTGTCTCCTGCGTTGGTAGGCAGATTCTTTACCACTGTGCCGCCTGGAAAGCAACCCAGGGATAATATAGGTCTGATCTATTTCATGCAAGGACAAATAAGGTAAACGCATCCTTTCCTTCACAAATAATAGCAGCGTATTTGCCAAGACAACCTCAACTCTCAAACCACAGATGTAATCATGAGATTTGTCCTCCTGTTAATTCAAATCCTTTTACATGACCTAACTTTGGAAGGTATCTAATTGAAAAATCTCATTTGCTTTTAGTTCAAGGTAAATTAAATGGATCTTTAATTCTACCACCAGCAGGCAGGTTGTCACTCATTAACTGTGTCACTTTGGGATCTTTCTAATCTGACAAAAAAGTAGCATTTTATCTTGTTTCATAATCGTTTTGAGTTTTATCCCTATTGAGTGATGTATATGTTAATAGTACCTCTTACTGTTACATGGTCATTTAGGAAGAAAGTGCTCTCCATTTCCTGGAAGGCTTCCTTTCTCATTTAATTAAGAAGACTTCTCACCAGACAGCTCCCTCAGGTTAGATTTAAGCACTAATATTCCCAAAAAAGGCTCATGCACAGACAGTCATAAATAAAGAACATAAAATTAGCTTATGTTGTTTCAGTCTGTTTTCCTTCTTTGTCCCAAAAGTACACTGATTTTCAGCATGCAATCATTATAAGGATTTCTGATATATAACCTCTCCAGTTTATGATTTCAAATATTTAATAGTCCCAGAGGAAATATAAGGTTCTGAATTTTAAATGTACATAAATATCACATAATTTGTGTCTTTCCATACTTTGTTTTTTTCCTCCCCCCTCAGAATAAACTTTTTAGCCAGAGAAAACATCGGTTATTCTGTTTCCTTAGTTGTTTTTCAAGAGCCAACTCCAAGGTTTTTTAACCCTATTTATTGATTACTTGTAGATGGTAAAGAGTCTGCTTCAATGCAGGAGATTCCTGGAGAAGGGAATGCCTATCCACTCCAGTATCCTTACCTGGGGCATTCCATGGACAGAGGAGCTTGGCAGGCTACAGCCCACAGTGTGACACAACACGACTGAGTGACTAACACACACACACACATTGTTAGTGTTTTATTTTACCTATGTCACTGGATATCATTATCTCTTTGATCTGTTATTCATAGAACCAAATTAGCTTTTTTGGTAGTGAGGGGCCTAAGTATTTGTCTTTTGCATCACTTTTCAGCATTCTACATTCCAGATTTTTACATCTTTACATTTAGGTATTTCTTTCTTATGAATATCATACAGCTTAATTTAAGCTTTTGTTTTTCTCTGGTTATTTTAATTCTATTATATTTTCTTTTTTAAAGATTTTTTTGATGTGGACCATCTTTAAGTCTTTATTGAATTTATTACAATATTGCTTCTGTTTTATGTTTTAGATTTTGGCCATGAGGCATGTGGGATCAGCTCCCCAACCAGGGCTTGAATCCACAGTCTCCGCACTAGAAGGTGAAGTCTCGATCACTGGACCACAGGGAAGTGCCTCTTTCGTATTTTCTGATTCCCAAACCATGCAGGCTTGTTAATGAATGCTTACATATATGCATATATGTGCCAGTAACATACTCACTGAAACAAATTACCTCCCACTCTTCTGAATTCCATTTTCTTTTTCATTATATACTTGCAGCCTTTAGAAGGCCTTTCAATGAGGGACTATAAGTAAACATTCAGAAATTTCTTTGTTTTGCCCTTACTCTTGAATATGGAATATAAACTCCAGTATTCAAATCCACATGAAGCACAAGCTTATGATGATAAAATGTTAGTTGAGTAACACATTCTAAATAAAGGGTTATTATTTTGTGGTCTGTTAGAACTTTGTGACCTTTTGTTGAATTATGATCACTGGTTTTGCAGTTGAGAATGCTAAACGTTGTTTCAAGTGTCTGGGCTTTTCTACTTGCTTTCAAAATATTCTGTTTGTCACTGGCTTTATGGAGTTTCACTACAATCTACCCAGCTGTGGGTGTGGAAGTATGTGTACTCTAGGGATAGCTAAGTTCAGGTTTGTCTTCAGTTCTGAAAACCTCTAGCCAATAGCTCTTCCAAGTTCTCCTGCTATAGTTCATCTATTCTGTCTTTTCCACAAACCCTACTTGGCATATGAAGGATCTTCTTATACTATTCCCCAGGTTTCTTAACTTCTCCATCTGTGCTGCATTACTAATCTCCTCAGACCTATGATTCTATTTATTAATTCTCTTCTGTTTTATTTATCTACTTATCTATTTATCTACTTATCTATTTATTTTGATACTTTTATTAATCACTGCTCTTAATGCCAATTATTATATTTTTTACTTCTAGAACTTCTCTGTGGAGATTTTTCAATTTTTCATGGACTTTTTGTGTGTCTCATTTTGAGGATTTCATTTGTTTCTTAGCATTTTTAAACATTTTAGATATAGTTACTTTGTGTTATCTTTCTGGCTTTCACGATTTGTAGTTCTTGGGGGAGGTGTTCTAACTCCACTCTTCATTGTATCTGCAGACCTGCCGACGGTGGACTGTTTTCTTAGGTGCTCTGCACTTTCCGACTAGGGGCTAATCTTTGGTAGCATGGAGGCTTTTCCTGTTCACAGTGAACTGAGTTGAGAAAGCATAGCTTCAGGCCAAATTTTATGTTTTGTATTTTCTCAGCTAGTGGATCCTTAGACTATGCATGAGGCGTAAATGTTAACCCTGTCTAAGGTAGCAGATGTCAATTGCTACATATAGGATGGATAAATAAAAAGGTTGTACAGCACAGGGATCTATATTCTAATATCTTGTGATAAACCATAAAGGAAGAGAACATGAAAAAGATAACAAAAACATATCTATATATATAGAAGATATATAGATATATCTGAGTGTGTATATATATATATACACATATATATATCTGAATATATCTGAATATCTGAATCACTTTTTTGTATACCAGAAACTGAGACAACTTTGTAAACCAACTATAATTCAATAAAGAAAATGTTAACCCTGAAATTTACATAAAGTACAACCTATGATGTTGAATTTTCTGAATAGCTGTTTTATCCCCCGTTATTTTCTCAGGAGACATGGAGAAACTTCTTTATTATCTCCTGCCGGTAATATTTGTACCCCTACGGATTTTAATATGTTTTCATTAATCTGTATTTTTATATGTGATTTGATATCACTGAGAAACTAATAAAAAAACAAGATATTTGTTATGTACCACAGTCACCTTGGCATCTAGTCGTAAAATTAGTCATGCTTTATTATTGGGCAATTTTCCTATTTAGCTTTGAAACATAATCTCTAGAAAACTGACAATCTCATGATCATAAACTCTAAATGGTGTATTTATGCTAAAGTGCCCACTGTATTATTACTGGGATAAACCATTAGAAAGAAGACATTTATAAGTCAAAGGTTATAATATCAATAGTTAAATAACTTACCCTAATCCACGAATCATAAGTTTCTCTTCCTCTTTGCCCATTCTCACACTTAGCAGAGAACGAATCTGACCAAGAGATGCCAGCAGATTGATGGTATCCTCCACAGAAACACCATTTATAGTGTAGGTCTTTGGCAGAGCCCGTACCAGACCCCCAATGCCATCATACTGTCGATGGAGCAATACAAACATGGCCCTCACCAACTCAGGGTCTTCAATAACAGACTCTTGAGCCCATCGGACCATGGTCTCAGAAATCAACTGCTGAAGAGTGGCTGCAAAGTAATCATGAATACTTCTTAAGAAAGGAAAATAATAAGGCAGATGAGATGGGCATTTCAAATGCATATTTCAGATAACCCAAAAGTGAAAGTGAAGTCGCTCAGTTGTGTCTGACTCTTTGCAACCCCATGAACTGTAGCCTACCACGCTCCTCAGTCCATGGGATTTTCCAGGCAAGAATACTGGAGTGGGTTGCCATTTCCTTCTCCAAGGGATCTTCCCCACCCAGGGATCGAACCCAGGTCTCCCACATTGTAGGCAGACACTTTACCATCTGAGCCACCAGGATATAACCCAAACTGCCATCTATATTTGTACAAGAATGGAAAAGGAATAATTTTTTGAAAAAATATATTCTTTAAACAATTATCAGTGACAGTATGTCAATAAAGATGAGTTAACAGGTATGCAAGGATAAAAATACACAAACTTTCTTTAAAAATTATTCTTATAACTAAGGCATTTAAGCTATTTCAAAATTATAGCAGCTTTTCTAGAACTACTATTGGCAATCCCTAGGGCAATCAATGGGTTGTCTTATTACTTTTATTTTCTTTGTTTCATTCATTTCCTCCAAAAAGATTTGACATCATATATCCTTATAAAGGTCAGTCATGGTCATTCAAGGAGCTTCTTTTTTAATCCAACTGTATCCTCATTTAAGTACTTAGTAGTAGCGACCTCATGAAATTACATTTCTATTTCAATTTGTATCCCTAATTGTCACTTAAAATGTCTTCAAAGGATTTGACTGTAAAGCTGTATTAAGTTGAAAACTTATCCCATACATAGATGATTACTTGCAGTGTGATCAGCAATAACACATTTAAAAGCAACAGAACTTTCAAACCTCTTAAAATATATAGTAAAATTATCAAAGCTAAGTAGGGTTGATGTGACTGACTCATGTTGTTGCTGTTGTTCAGTCACCAAGACGTGTCTGACTCTTCGTAACCTCACAGGCTGCAGCATTCCAGGTTTCTCTGTCCCTCACCATCCCCAGAGTTTGCCCAAGATAATGTCCAATGAATTGGTGATACCATCCAGTCATCTCATCCTCTGTTGCCCTTTTCTCTTCCTGCCTTTAATCTTTCCCAGATCAGGGTCTTTTCCAATGAGTCATCTGTTCACATCAGGTGGCCAGAGTATTGAAGCTTCAGATTCAGCATCAAACCTTCCAATGAATATTCAGGGTTGATTTCCTTCAAGATTGACTGGTTTGATCTCCTTACTGTCCAAGGGACTCTCAAGAGTCTTAATTCATACATAGGTACTAAATTCCTATCATCAATACACTGGCTGATTTCCAAAAGAAACTGCTAATCTGTTTTAATCTACACCTTATTAAAGAAAAAAACACACACATAAAGCTCAGATTACCATCTGAGAACCTGCCCGTAATGCAGGAGACCCGGGTTTGATCCCTGGGTTGGGAAGATCCTCTGGAGAAGGAAATGGCTACCCACTCTAGCATTCTTGCCTGGAGAATTTCATGAACAGAGAAGCCTGGCAGGCTACAGTCCAATAAGGGTTGCAAAGAGTCAGACACACTTTACTTTTCACCAATTTTAACCAAATATAAAATTTAGATAAAACGCCAATATACTTCTACATATCTCAAAACCATGTAGTCATTGTTAATAGGTCAAAATCATGAACCTGATAATAACAAAAAATGCTTCATAAGAAACTCTGAACTCTGATTTGGAAGACCTGACTCAAATGTGGTTGTGATACTGAAAAATAAATTTAGAAGTAATTATATGGATAAAAGGTTTGCATTGTAAGTTAGTGGGAAAAAAGACAAAATTTGCATGAGTTTGTTTTTTTCTTTCCATAAAAGCTGTTAATAAACTGACACTGCCTCTTAAATGAATGGAGTCTCAGAAGTGAGACAGTAAATCAGCTGATCTCACAGACTTACTTCATGAACCCTTTCTGAATGAGTATGCAGGTCTGAGAGACCCGTTGCCTCAGTGTGTTTTATTTGGTTTCACAGAGTATCAGCTATGATATCAGCTATGACTTTTCAGTTAAATAGGATGTGGATGAATCAGAAATGCATAAGGCTCTAGAAAATATTTCCAAACCAAAATATAGTTACAGACAATATCTATTTAAACTTTAAGAAAAGGCTTATTTAACTCGATGCAAGAATATTTGAAGGCCAACAGCAAATATTTAAATATGAAGGCTAAATTACTCATTTTATACTTTCTCTTGATAGACTCTGATCCAATTCCTTTTTTAATTTATTTGTCTTAATTGGAGGCTAATTACTTTATAATATTGTAGTGGTTTTTGCCATACATTGACATGAATCAGCCATGGGTGTATATCTGTTCCCCTAAATCTTTACTTCTCTAGGGATAGCCCATCCACCCTTAGAAAACTGCCATCTCTCAATCTGTTCCTGCAAATACAGTCTGTTGCTGCTATCTACCTCTGGTGGCTATGGGGATCTACTTAATGTGATTCTTGCAAGTTGCAAATTCAATTTTCTTACTGGTTCATCTAGTATGATATTTGTTCAAACAATGAATAAATGCCGTGGTGGAGTCATTCTGGCAGTGCCCTTTTATAGCTTACATGACTTCTTGGAGTCACTCTCAACTGGCTTTTCCGCTTGCTTCTTCTTCAGGTATGTCACCTTCTCTACCAAGGACAGCAGGCGTCCTCTAATAGTTAAATCATTGTTTCCATCTAGAGACCTATCTTCATCCAGCTCAATTCCTAGTAGGAAGAAGACAAAGAGAAATAAGAAAAGAACAAATAATATTTAAAAAATACATTGAGGGGAAACAATTCTCAGGTTTTGCAATTTTTTCCACTCATAGCTTAAAGCAATGCTACCATGCCTAAAACATCTGAGGAAACCAAGTTAAGTGATCTTTTCCACTAGCATTCACAGGTAAGATTCATTCATTGCTCTCTTTTTCTGCTTTCTCTTTTCCCCCTGTTTTTGTGAGACTGGAGCTATCAGCAGCTAGCACAAAATATAAAGCCTCGCAGAGAGCAAAAAGACTCTTTTGGGAGTTAAAATCCATTCTACTACTTAAGCTAACCTTAGGCATCTCTTGACCATGGGCACTGTCTAGACCTATGGTTCTGCCCTCCCTAAACACCCTGCTGGCTTTTTATCCTTCTTACTTGCCTCCAAAAATATCAATGATATTTTAATAATTTGAGAGACAGAGAGTACATATATAGTTAGATATCTAAAACTAAGGAATATTTTATGTCTGAAGCAATAATTCTACCATTTTAGAGTATCCCTTTATTTATAGCATATGTGTGTGTATTTATTTATAGTATAACCTTCTGGCAGTCATTTAGTGGTTCCTCATTCATAAGCTGAATTAATATACTTTTACTGTCTTCATTAAAATAAAATACCACTTAAGATATGGCTAATTTGTTTTCCTTCATTGAGACACAGACTTATTCACATCACCCTATAAAGAGAGGAAAAAACCAACTGACTGGATTCAGAACATCCAATCGATTCCATTTTTAAAGTTCTTAGAATCAAAAGAGGGGCATGTGTGCTCAGTTGGGTCCAACTCTTTGCAACCCCATAGACTGTATAGCCCGCCAGGCTCCTCTGTCCATGAGATTATCCTGGCAAGAATACTGGAGAGGGTTGCCATTTCCTCCTCTAGGGGATCTTCCTGGTCCAGGGACTAAATCTGTGTCTCTCGCATTGCAGGCAGATTCTTTACCACTGAGTCATCTGAGAAGCCCCCAAAAGAGGGAATAATTGCCTTAATAGATTTGGGCTACTGACCTACAACTTATTAAAGGAATTCTTTAGACATTAATTCCAAACATGCCAGATTTCCTAGGTCAACCCTTAAAAGGGGCCCCTCAACCAGTTGAAATATAACAGTCTATGAACAAACTTCTTTAGACTAAACCAACTTAAAACTTCCCTCTTTGACAAAAATACCTGGCTACATGTCCCCATTCCCTGGGCCACTGAAGGAAGAAGAGGGAAAAAGAAAAGAATGTTGGTCATGTTCTGCTTGGTCTTAATGCCTTTCTGATCCCTATATCCCTCAAGACTTCCCACATCAGAACTTTTGTACCAATATATGTGTACTAAAATATATACTCAGTAAGAGTTATAGGTCAAGAAGACCCTACCACAATGTGTCATCAAATCTTCGTGAAAATCCAAGAGTTGGTCTCGGATTTCTTCAGGACATGGACATTCACTTTTGTCATCCTTAAAATTGAGAAGCATATTGATCTGAAAGTTTAGAAAAAACAAGAGGAAGAACTAGAGTAAAAGAAAAGTGAATCTAGGAACAGCATAACAAAGAAAATTATAAAAATCAAAAATGTTCAAACTCTGCTTTTGAGTATTCATGGACTCGTACCCAACAGATGAAAAATCATTATCTATTGCTCAATCCAACAAATAACACAATCAAATAATTCAAAGCTTAGCATGCTAAAATAGTCATATTATTTGAGTCTCCTTTCTCAATTTCACAAAATGTTAGACATGTGTATACTTAGTGTTCTTAAACCAATTGAGACCTAAATTTACTTTTTAAATTTTTATTATCCTTCTAGATTTTTCTAGTTAATTTCCATGCATTATGGACTATTTTAAAGAACTATTTGTTAGAAGGATACAGAAAAGAAGGAAAACCAAACATAATTGAAGAGCTGTATAATGGATCAGTATGCCTTTTCTAATATTAATGGTTCAATTGAACAAACTAAGAAATTTTCTTCCATTTGTTTTAATTTTTAGATACAATAGTATTAAATTCATGAAGGAAGAAAAGTCTGTTCCATAATTTTCCTTTATGAAACAACTGTAAGTTTTCCTTTTAGAGTTTTATGTATGTAAATTTTTGTTACACTATTATTTTGAGAAAATTATAGATTCATATGCTATTACAAGAAATAACACAAAGAGATCCTTGTGCCCTTTCCTCTGTTACCCCACTATAGTGACATCTTGCAAAACAGTAGTACAGAGTCACAACCAGGATACTGGCTCTGATACAGTCAAAAGAGAGACCAAGTCCATCACTTCAGGATCCCTCCTGTTAACCCCTTTATAACCACACCCTCTTCACTCTTGCTTGTTCTTCATCCCTAATTCCTATCAACCACTAATCTGTTCTCCATTTCTATATTATTGGCATTTCAAGAACATTATACAAACAGAATCATACAGTATGTATACATACATATACATACATAATACATACATGTATTCCCATATAATCTTTTCGCCATCTGTAGTCTGTAGCGATATCACATTTCATTTCTGATTTGGTAATTTGTGTCTTCTTTTTTACTTTGCTAATTCCTTTAGAATTTTATTGGTTTCACTAATTTTTAAAAATAACTAGCTTTTGGACTCACTGATTTTTTTAATTGTCCTCTTTGCAGTTTCATTCATTTCTCCTCCGTTCTATATTACTGCCTTCTTTTCGCTTCTTTTAGGCTTATGTTGTTCTTTTGCTAAACTCTTGTGATGGCAGTTTAGATTATTACTTTGAGTCTTTTGCTCTTTTATATATAAGTATTTAACACAATAAATTTCCCTCTCACACAGTTTCGGCTGTTTCCACAAAGTCTGGTATGTCATATTTTCACTTTCTTTCAGTTCAATGTATTTTTTATTTTTTTCTTGAGACTTGTTCCTTGAACTAAGTGTGTCGTTTAGTTTCCAAGTGTTCAGAGATTTGCCTGTTATGTTTCTGTTACTAATTTCTAATTTGATTCATGGTCAAAAACCATTCTGTATGAAAAAAAGTCAATTCTACATTTGTTGAGGTTGTTTCATGGCTCAGGCTATAATCTATCTTTGCAAATGTTTCAGACACTTGAAAAGAAAACTGTATTCTATTATTGGGCGGAGTGCCCCATAAATATACAAAGATCCTGCTAGGGATAACACTGGCAGGATCTCTTCCATTCTTCTCTTCCATTCTTGCTGATTTTCTGTCTATCTTGTCCTTCAAATATTTAGAGAGGGGTGTTAAACTCTCCAACTACAACCCTGTATTTGTCTATTTCTCCTTTCAATTCTATGTTGACTTCACATATTTTGCAGCTCTGTTGTCTAATGCATGCACGTTTGTCTTCTTGGTGACTGATCTCTTATTCTTACATAATGTTTCTATCTATGACAAATTCCTTTGCTCTGATACAGTCATCTTACTTTCTTTTAATTAATTTTTCATAACATCTTTTTTCATCCTTTTTACTTTCAACATATCATTACATTTTAAGTGAATTTCTCAAAGACAGCATATAGTTAAGCCAATCTGTTAAAATTCACTGTCAATCTCTCTTACTTGCTGTATTTAAATTATTTATACTCATGAATTTATTGGTATGTCTGTCATTTTACTTGTTTTCTGTTTGTTTTCTCTCATTTATTTTTCCAAAGTGCTGTGGGTTCCCTGAACTATTTTTAGGATCCTATTTTGAACTATCCATGGTATTTTTTAGTGTATCTCTTTGCATAGCTATTTTAGTGATTACACAGGATATTATATTAATATATACATAATTTATCTCAGTCTACTGGTATTAACACTCTATCAGTTTAAATGAAATACAGAAACTTTATCTTCCTTTATGTCCCTTATTCACCAGCACTGAAAATACAATTGCCTTAAATATTTAGTAAGCATACATTTAGAACATATCAGAGTTACCATTTTTGCTTTGCCCATCAAACATAATTTAGAAGGCTCAAGAGAAGAAAAAAATTGTATTTACCCTTATTTTAACACTTTCTGTAGGGTAAGGGAGTTAGAGAAGGCAAGGTTCAGAAAAAGAACAAGACCAGCACTTTACAGGAACAGATCACCTTTAATGAGGCAAGAAGGGGCAGCAGTCAGATTGGTGAGCTGCTGCACTAACCCAAGAAAAGGCTAAGTATATGTAGGCATATATGTGGAAATCCACTGTCTTAAGGGGGCCCATTCTTCTCCAAGGTTGATCAGAGTAGTTATCTCTTTAACGGCTGGGGCAAGGAATTCTGGAGGGACCAGCTGGGAGCTAGGCTTAATCAACCCTAATGTCCATTTTTTCCTTCAGGTGAGAGAGTTCTTTGTTTTGCATAGAATGGTAGAGAGGGCCCAGAGAGGAATTTTAACCTCAGGCTATTTTGAGCCTTGTAACTTTCCTTCACTGTATGTTATTTATTTCTTCTTTCCAGATTTTTCAAATTTTCTTCTTTTATCATTTCCTTTCTGTTTACAGAACTTCCTTTAGGCATTCTTTCAGGATAATCCAATTCTGGTAGTTTTCCTTCATTTGAGAAAATCTTGATTTCCCCTCAATGCTGAAGGATATTTTCATTGCATATCAAATTATGGTTGACAGGTCTTTTCTTTCAGCATATGAAACATGCTGTGCCACTTTCTTCTGTCCTCTGTATTTTCTGATGAGAAATTCGTTGTCACTTGACTTGTTTTTCCCTTTCAAATGTCATTTGTTTCTCGGTGCTATCGAGATTTTTCTCTTTCATGTTCAGAAGTCTCACTACAATATGCTTTGACTTACACTTGGGGTGTATCCCATTTGGAATTTACTCAGTTTCTTTGGAATCTCTATACCTTTTGCCAAATTTGAAATCTTTTCAACCGTTATTTTTTCAAGAATGTTTTCATTTCACTTGCTCCTATCCCTCTGGAGATCTAATGCCATAAATGTTAGACCTTTTGCTATATTTGCACTGGTGCCCCAGGCTCTATTTTTTCACTTTTATTTTCGATGTTGGGGGCTAAATAACGTCTATTCTCTCTCAGTTCAAAATTTTTTCTTTTCTTTTTCCCCTCCACTGTGCCGTTAAATCCGTCTGTTGATGATTTTTAATTCGGACATTGTATTTTTCAGTTGTAGAATTTCCATTTGGTTCTTCTTTGTAGCTTCTATTATTTTTTTGCTGAGACTTTTTTATTTTTGTCATCATAGAGTTGGTATCTATTGATTGCCACTTTTCATTCAAGTGTTTGCTGGATCTTGGTGTGATGAGTGGTTTTTAATTGAAATCTGAACATTCTTGGTAGTACACTACGAGACTCTGGAGAGGGAAATGGCAACCCACTCCAGTATTCTTGTCTGGAGAATCCCATGGACAGAGGAGCCTAGCAGGCTACAGTCCATGGGATCACAAGAGTTGGACACGACTTGGCAACTAAACCAGGAGACTTTGTTTCTTCTTTAAACGTACGACTTCTTCTGATGCCATTACTGCTAGGTGGCATACAAGTCCATTTCTCCACCTCCCTGAAGGAGAGAGGAGACCTCATTTCTGCTGGGTGAGGCTGGGAACAGCGGACCTGAATTCACACAACCCTGGCTGGAAAGGGTAACAGCGCCTTGATACGCCTCCCTCTGTGGCCTTATGGACCCTTTGGAAGGGATATGCCTCATTACCACTCAACCAGGATAAAGTCTCAGCTGCTCAGGGCCCCAGCCGGAGCACCTGTGTACAACCTGGTGCGAGCAGAAGTCTAAGCTGTCCACTCAGTGTCTGCTGCTTTGGGTCGGGGGTGTGGCACAAGATTACTGTGGTGGTCGGCTGGGTAGCATGGTCATTACCTAAAAGTTTTCTCTCTTGCCAGAAAAACAGTTTTTCTGCTTCTTTGGCTAGACAGAGAAGATACTTGTTGAGGCTTTTCTTGGTGTTTCTGAGTTGTTGGCTTCTTTAGCTCCAAGTTTGTGATAGATGAGGCAAATAAAATAATAATAATTACCCAGGGCACTCACCACCATGTCATTCCTCAGCTCCCAAGTTCCATAGCCAGTCTTTCTTCTGTCTTTCATAGTCTTCTTATGTTTTCTTTTGTGTAATGTCCAGGGTTATAGTTGTACTTAGAAGGAAGAATAGGCAGAGGTATTCCATCTTTTCAGAAGCAGAAGTTTCCCAATAGTATTTTAACAAATGGAGTTACTCTGGGAGAAGCTGGATTTGTTCTCTGCTCAATAAATGTTATTTACAGCAATAAACAAAATTCCATGTCCCTTCCCTCAAAGATTTTACATTCTGGTGAGAAAAAGATAAATTCTACAATTACTCCCTAAGTACCTCCATTCAGAGCTATCTTGGATACAGAGGGAAAGAGCAAGGTAAGATATTGAAGATGAGATCTGTATAAGCTATACCTTTTGACCATCATGGCTACTGGCTGAGCCATAAAGTTCATTTGGGTTTTTCTGTATCATCCTATGGAAAAACCCAAATAAACATTTTGACCAACTCAATACATTTTGGTAATTTGTCACAGTCAGAGACGCATCCTGAGGCAGATGCCAGAAAGCTCACAGCCCTAGAATAGCTCATTCTTGGATTTAGGCATAGGCTTCTGACTTGGCTGCACCTTAGGGAGACCTGGGTTTGGAGGTGAGCAACCAGAGGAAGACCCACAAAGAGGTGATCAAGATTCCTGCAAGACTGGTGGCAGTGACATGGAGTTCTTTTAGGAGACAGAAAATGAAGAGTATTAAGTGTTAGAACCTGTCAAGGGTTCCTATTAGCTGGCATGGTGCTGTGCCAGCCAATGAAGGTCCCCCCTTCCCCCTTTGCTTGGATACTTTTCCTACTTGAAGAACTTCAGAATCTGGCACACTGGCTTCCTCCAAGGGTCCATAATATGCTTAATACCTTTTAATAAGTCTCTCATTTGTTTAAACTAACCAAGTGGATACTATTGGTGAGACCTATGAATACTGACACAATGAACTTAGCCAGTATAAAGAAAAACAGGAAAAAAAAAATACACTTGCAACTTCTGGTAAAATTCTGCAACATGTCAAATATGAGTGAACTAAAACCCAAAGGAAGGAAGGAAGACTTTTCTGTTCTTTCTTATACCTGTTCTTGAGGCGGGGATCTGAATTCCTTTGTCTTCCTGGCTGTGAGTGCAGCCGACATGTTTAAGGCTTGCATAACTTCATTATATCGGAATCGTTGATTGTCTTGGAGCTTGGCTACAAAGTCATCTGAAAAGGCCACAATGGCTTCTATCCGGTGCCGGACCTGGCAGTCACAGAGGTATTGAAGTAGCAGGCACATCTAAAGAGATGATTTAAAAGACACCAAGTTTAATTTCTGAATTTTTCAATAGTTAATATGTATCAAATCAAAATTTGTGACAGACACACTTAGTTGTCAACTCATCTCCTTTATTAACAGAATCCTGATTTTATGTAGACAGCAGTGTGCTCAGTCCAGGGGATGAAATACAATTTGTCTAAACTCAAATGGCAAATACCCTTTGATGTCCCTTTGATGAATACTCACTGGCCATCCTCCTCTGCAGCTAGAGGGGCTATAGCAAATGAAGTAGATAAGGAAAAGTTTGCAAGGGGTCTTCTGGGAAAGCGTTTTCACCATTAACAAAAGACTAGAATATCCTATTTTCAAAAACTGGCTAATGGCAGGATCACTGATGGAAGAAGGAAGTAACACACTTTAGGATAAAAACCATAAACTGCAGATCACAGAAAGATATTACAGTCTGGGTTCCTGATGACACCATTAAACTACTACATTCATTCTAGAACCGTCTACCTCCAGACTCTGCATGTACGTTAACTAAGTGGTTCATCGTTTCTTCATTAAATAGTCAGTTGGGTATTTTCTTACCAGAAGCCAAGAGGATTTTTAACTGATACAGTGCATCATAGAAACATGCCTTCCAGAGAATGTTGGGCCCAAGTTTTGGGAAATATTTAAATACACTTTATACCAACTGTGATATAAATGCAAAGTAGTGTTAGAGGACTTTAAATCCTCATATTCCACCATCCTAAATATAGCCATTTCTGTCAATGGTACCTGTAAGCTAGCCCTAGGGTCTAAGCCCCTCTCTCCATCTGCTTTGTCCCACTCCAGTGGAAACACTGTCTTCTCAGCCTTGACCCTGCATGTCAGCCTCCCAACTAGGTGGGCTCTGGACCACCCTCCCTTACTCCCCTTATCTATCTTCCTCACAGTAGCTATGTTGAGATTTTTTAGAATAGACTCATCCTGCTAAAATTCTTCAATGGTTTTAATTGAACTTAGAATAAAATTCAAAATTTATCACATGGCTGGCTTTAGCAAAGAGGTAGACTCTCCATCAACTGCCTTCCGCCCATCTCACCCTCCCTCCTCAGCTCATCAAGCTGCAGCCACGCTGGTCTCTTCTCACCTCAGAGGCTGTATGACAAGCACTCTTCCCCTCCTTCTTCACAAGTGTTAAACTTCTGCTCATCAACCTGACCTCAGCTTAAAAGGCCTCAGAAAGGGCTCCTCTCACCTTTCTCACAGTATTCGAGTTGAAATTTTCATCCTTCTAGAAATCCAATCATTTCCTTCCAAGCATAGGGATGGTATGGGGAGGGAGGAGGGAGGAGGGTTCAGGATGGGGAACACATGTATACCTGTGGCGGATTCATTTTGATATTTGGCAAAACTAATACAATTATGTAAAGTTTAAAAATAAAATAAAATTAAAAAAAAAGATATTCTAACAGAAATACATAAATATGTATTTCCCCCAGGGACAGTAATCTTCCTTGAGCCAGCACCCAGTGCCTGGATCAGAGGAAGATGTCAATCAATGCTGACTGAAGAAGAAAGAGCAGAAAAGGGAGTCAAGGATGTAAGCATCAAACTGATATTAATGGAAGCATCTGAACTGAACCAAAGAAGCATTAGGAACAAGTCTCTCGGACACCTGGATGAGCACAAAGGCAGGTAAGGTCTTTGTTTCCTTAGAAACATGGATAGGAAGTAAAATCTTGCCATTTGAGAATAGACACACCTACTGGTAAACAAATATCCTAAGGTTGGAAGGGTGGAGGTTGGGTAGAAAGGGGTACAAGAGCCTTGCGTTTCAGGCATTCCAACAGAATGTCAGTGAACCTTCAGAAACAAGGAGGAACACAAGGAAATTGCTAATGAACAAGAAGGAGAAGTGTAATAGGGAAAAACAAATCTGACTCCATATTGGATCCATTTCTTTAACCTTTACACTCTATTGTTTTCGCTACAAGTTAATTGTAAAAGGTGCCAACCATTTTGACACCAGGGACCAGTTTTGTGGAAGACAATTTTTCCATGGATAGGGGTAGGGGTGGTGATTTGGGGATGATTCAAGCGCTCATATGAGAATTTAATGTCACCACTGATCTGGCAAGTAATGCAAGTGGGTGATTCAGAGCAGCTGTAAATACAGATGAAGCTATGCTTGCTTGCTGGCCTCTCACCTCCAGCTGTGTGACCCAGTTTCTCACAGGGGGTTAGGGATACCAGGCTTACAGTGTACATTATAGCCCATCTCCAGGGTCCTTGCCTCCCATGCCTGAACATTAAGCTAAACTATCTTTGTTTATGCTCACAGGAAACATCCCGACCAGGCCCATCTGTGAATGGCTGCAGGAAAGAAGAAATTGACATATCCCAGGCTTCCCTGGTGGCTCAGAAAGGACAGAATCTGTCTGCAATGCAGAAGATGCAGGTTCTACCCCTGGGTCAGGAAGATCCCCTGGAGAAGGGAAAGGCAACCCACTCCAGTTTTCTTGTCTGGAAAATCCCAAGGACCGAGGAGCTTGTCGGGCTACAGTCCATGGGGTTGCAAAGAGTTGGACATTACTGAGCGACTAACACACCCACATGTCTCCCAAATGTGTCCAGAAACAGGAAATACTTGCTATAACTTAACATGTTTTTTTTACTTAACCTCCACATCTCTCCCTATTTGTTCTAAAAAAGAAACTAGCATCCCAACCTGGGCAAGATGGTTCTTTGGGAAACAAGTGCACCATCTTCTTAGCCTGCAAACTTTCTGAATACAGTCACTATTCCTCATTCCAACATCTCAACTCCCAATTTACTGGAATGTCATATAGGAAGAAGATGAGCTGGGGCTTTGTAACACTGGCAGGACAAAAACCCATCTCCTGTGCTTCTTTCAGACAGGCACATACATGCACACACACACACACACACACAAATATACACACATGCATTCAGAGAAATAGTGACATGCCACATCACATATGTGTATGACAGGCCGACCCGTACTTGACCAAGAAAATTTTGCTCTGATAAAAATTTGAAATGTATCTTTTACTAACTATGGTCAATTGACCTGATTAGAAAATTAATGGATTTCATTCCAAATGCCAGAAAATGAGATGGGCATGTTCCCAAGTACAACAAGAAGCTGGTTAAATTTATGAAGAAATATAAAATTATGCAGGAACACAAGTACACACACACACACAGACCAAGGTCAATGTTAATAGGTTGTGAATTCACTGCAATCTTTTTTCTCTGTTTACCTGCAATTTTACTGGCTCTGGCAGTTTCATTTGGAGCAGGCCCTCCTTGGGCCTCTTAGCCCCTTTGTTTTCTTCCTCAGCGGCTCCTTCCAGCTTGGAGTCTTCCACAAAGGGTTCCTTCTCCGCCACCTCGCTCTCCTCCTCCGGGCTGGCGGCTTCCTTGAACACACTAGGCTCAATCAACTGCAAGACGTGTTTCAAGTCCTCGTTGTGGAAGACACCCATGATGAGCAGGGTATAGAACAGCTTGATGAGAGGGACGAAGAGGAACTCAGTGGTGCCCCCAACGGGGTCTCGGGCATGAAGGCTGCCCTCTTTCACGGCTTCTGTCAGCATCTGTATGGTCTTGGCCTTCAGGATGTCCAGCGGGAACTCTGGGCTGTACTGGTAACCCTCGGTATTAATGCTGACAAAACTCGGGGAGGAAAACTGCATCCGCGGCCTGAGGGAGGTGCTGAGGCCGATGCCCGGGAGCCCGTGCTTTTTCTTCTCATCCGGGAAGAGGGTGATGCTCTTGGTCTCCTCGGTCATGGGGACGATGAACTCGTTGTTCATCATGAGCCTGGCGGTGGCGTAGGAGCTGAGGTGGATGTCAATCAGCAGATCGTAGTAGCCGGTGCGCAGCAAGCCGGGCATGTACTTGTTCTCGATGGCGTAGAGCAGCTGCGGCTCGTCCACGTGGCTGCACAAGGCGTGGGCCACCCGGTGGTTCCCGAGCGCGCAGACGGCCGAGTAGAGCCGGAGAGTGTGGTAGTGGAATTTCAGTAGTTCCTCCTGCTCTGTCAGTTCCAGTATGTCCACAGATCTGGAGACGGGAGAAGTTAAGCACGGACATTGAAAACGGGTCTCCGTCAGAGAAGACTGCCTATCTCCTAGGTTTCACAAGTTATAGAAACAGACACTTAAATAAGCATGTGTAAGTGTTTATTTAAACATCTACTTGTATTTTCTGCATCCCCTTTTTATGGCTTTTTTTTTTTTGGTTGTTGTTGTTTTATTTTTGTTTGTTTATTTTTAGGCTGCACCATCTGGCATGCAGGATCTTAGCTCCGGGACCAGGGATGGATAGATAACCTGTGACCCCTTCACTGGCCCCCCATGAAGTGGCCCCTTCATTTCACTGGATGGCCAAAGAAGTCCCTACAGTAATTTTTTTAAATTAGTTTTTTTATGGTATGTTTGATGACAGCACAGTTTTTTTTTAATCAATTCTAGATATTAAAAAAATTTTCTTCCAGATATAATTTTATGTTGAAAATAGTGCTTGGAGCTTTCTTCATGCCCCGTCACCCCAAGATTCTGGGCATCACTTTTATTAATATATATCTGGGTCTCAAGTTGAGCCTGGGGACTCCCCTCCTCTCAGAATTTTAACACTCTTTGGAAAATGCGGAATCTCCTTTTCCAGTTTGGCTAACCAGCTTCAAGAAGCCAGAAAACTCTGCCTTAGGCTGACTTGTCTCTGACTTTAGGATCAGCTATTAGCCTAATAATAGTCACAAGTCAGTCAATTTCACCAGTCAGTAGGTGAAACGGAAGGATAATTCTTTTGACATAATTGCCTACTTATGTGTCCTTCACAGACCCAAACATATGCCACCCAAATAGTGCCACCCTATTTCCACCAGGTATGTGCTGCTCATGAAACAAACACTATCAGAGACATTTTCACTTAGGAAAGTTTCTTTTGGGAATTTTGAGTTTACATCAGATCATTTTGCTCCTGCCATACATCATCACCTTTCAGCGCAATTAAACTTTTAACATATGGCCAGAATATGCCTAAAGTCAAGTCATTCCTTTTAGAAGATAGTCTATTTTAAAAGCACGTAATTTCTTTAGAGGTACTGTTTTCAAAACTATTTAAATTACATAGATTGTTCACGGACAACACTATAGCATTAAAGGTAGAGATCTGATACATTCATAATCAAGGAACTACTCATTCATCTCCAAAGGTGCCCTTGGTGAGACTGTAATCTAATCTCATCAGGAGAGGGGCTGTTATACACTTTGCTTATTAGTATTCACCCAGCACCCAGCCTAGCACACAACAGACAATGAGCAATTATCTGTGATTCTTTATCATTAGGCTTTGTCACTATCTTTAGATGCCCTGTCATCCTGTCCATACTTATCCACTGTACGTGTCCTTTTCGGGTCATAGGCATTCTGTTAAAAGCCGCTGTGACGTGATGCTGCTGACTTATTCCAGACCCCACGTTCTGACTCATAGAGTAATTACCTACCCGTGTAGCACCTAGGCTTCCAGGAAACCACACATCTGCTGGGCCCAGCTACTAGCACCTCGCTCTTGGAAAGGTATGATTGAGTGTAGTAGAGGAGTCCCATATTTTATCTGGGCTCTTCAGTCTCCCAAGAAGACTGTTACCTCACCCCTCAGCCTGGCTAATGATTAAAATATATAAATCCATTCATTGTAGCAACACAGAGTACCTACACTCTAGGTTCTTAGTGAAATCACTTAGAAATGATTTCTCTGGTTCCCTCTCTACTATCTTACAATTCTGTGATACTCTCTTACTCTGCTGCCTTAACTCAGATGGTGGCTGTACCTGTCTGAATTTTTACTTGCTGTTTTCTCATCAGCAAAACAAGAATGAGGAAAGAAATCAGACTACTAAATCACACCTTTAGCAGTAATACAATCATTTTCTTTCAGTAAGCAAGGAGTTGAGATATAGACTGAAACTTGGAAAGTGCAAAATAATTTCTGCCTTGCCACATGATATTAGCATTTTATAAAGCCCATTTTGTTTCCCCAGCAGCACCCCTGAACTCCTGGGCCAGGGTCTAATTTGATAGGTCCCCATTGGACAGTAAGGGATGTTTGGGCCTGACCTGTTCTCCTCTGGGATGTGAAGTGACATGAACTGCAGAGGCTCCATGCACTGCACCAGCCAGCCCTGGCGTTCACTTATTCGAGAGACGTCTACCTTCAAGAACTGGTTGGGCATTCTGCTCCACAGGACATGTGAGAGAAACTGCACATGGAGACGTGGGGGACACTGTGGCACAGGATTTTTGTGCTCACTCTTGAATAATCCCGCTGAGAGAGGCATCACATTCTAGGAAATGGGAAAGCAGAAAAGAATGAATGGATAACATACTCCTTGGGGTCAAAAAAGTAATGACTAGAGTTCTGTGCAGGAAAGAGATAATGAAAGATACACTGTGTGTTGAGCAGAGTCAATACAAAAACTCACAAATTGGGTTGAGTTGTTCCTGAAAGGACCAGCAGAGAAAATTTGAGGATCTTTTCTCCCCCATACTAAGTGCTACACGGAGAAAGCAAGAGCAGCAAGTATAACCATGTATCTGTTCTACATCTCTACAAAGCAAGGTCCTCAGGACACCTGGCAAGGCTTCAGCTGCTTTGATCCAAAGGTCCTGAAAGATGGGTCACATTCACTTGGCTTTCTTCCTCTCTTCTTGTCTGTCCTTTGTCACCCGCCTCATTCATCCTTAAACTACTTACTACCTCACTCATCATTAGGTTTGCCAGGTTTGAGTAACCAGAAATATAAGAGAGACAGCTCAACAGATAAACATGACTACTAAATAAGAAAAGAGAATTAACCAGGTATGAACCAACACAGCTTCTTTCTCCACCTTCCTCCACCTCCAATACATACCTTCAGCCATCCCAATTCCTGCACTTCGGTCTCAGGGAAAGAAAAGTCTCTATTTTGCCAAAGCTTATTCATTCATTTTTGACCATGATACCACCCTGCCTGCCTCTTCTGGACCAATAAAACGATGAATTCATCTTTCTGCATTACCTTTGGTCTCTCCCTCTCCTCTAGAACCTTCTCTACTTCATTATTTACACTTCCTCATCCTCAAGCTACTTTCCTGTTCTCTTCTGCGAATGGGGAAGAGAAATGAGCACTTGTATCAGACACTGAGAATGTATCAGTGAACAAAACAAACTTCCTACCCTCATACAGCTTCTATTTTTTATTAGAGCTAGAAAACAAACAAAATAATCAATTAAATAGTTTATTGGAAAAAAAGTCATGGAGGGTAAAAAAGAATGAGGATGAGAGAATCAGAATGCAGGACAGCAATAATAAACAGAATTATCAGAATAGGTGTCACTGAGAAGACATTTAAAGACAAATACAAAGAAGAACCATGTGGATATGCAGAGAAAGAAACTTCTGTGCAAAGGAATCTGTGAATGCAAAGGACCCAAGGAGGGAGTTTGCCTGGCAAATCTGAGGAAGAATCAAAGGACAGTGTGGCTGCTAAAAGAGGAGAGATTAGGAGAAAATGAAGTCAGAGGGCAGCAGGATGTCAGGTGGTTTAGAACTTGTGAACCTTCATGAAACCTCTGAATTTTATTCAGGGAAATAGGGTTTTGAGCAGTGAAGTGACATGATCTGATTTTCATTTTAAAATAATGACAGTCACTCAGGTGGTTCTATGATAAACAGATGGGTGATGATGAATTAGAGGCTACTGAAGAAATCCAGATGGGAAATGATGCTGATGGAAAACAGCGTGGTGACCGGCAGGACTGATGGTCAGCAGGTGGAGGATTCGCTGGGAGATAGAACTAGGATACAGAATGCAAAGGAGGGAAGCCAAGGATGACTCTAAGGTTTGGGGTCTGAGTTATTAACTGATAGAACAGGAGGACTTAGGCAGGTCAGGAGGAGGCGGGTAGTGATGGTCAACAGTCCAGTTTTGGACATATCCATCCAGTATGTGATATTTATAGCGAAAAATGGAAAATGTCAAATAAACCAACATTAGAGTCTGGGTTCTGGGAAACTACCACTTTTCTGTCCAATTTTAACTTTCTTTCAATTGTCCAAACTTGCTGCCTTTCCTTCATGTTCAAACTTGAATACTATGAATTGAATAATCTTGAACTGAATAACATAGCTTCTTCCATAATTTATTGAAATTTTTTGAAAGGTCACTAAAGCCCTCCTACTTAACCAAAGTCACAGATTCCTTTAGTCCATATTATATTGACTTTTCTGTGGCAGCTGGAATCTCAGTTTACAAAAGCAGAAACTGAGTTCACACGGTTTAAGGAACATGTCCAAGGTAACCAAGCCAGCATGGTAAAGTCGTCTATTAATTTCACTGTGAGTTGTGCCCAGCATCTCAATGTGCACAACTGCAAATTTCAACTAAATTCCTTTTCCCAAATTTCAACAGGCTCTTTTGCTTGTTGTTATGCATTAGTATGCACTGTCTGGCCCAACTAAAATTATTTAAATTAATCCTTTTGGGATTAACATATACCCAATACCATATGTAAAACAGATAACTAATAATGATGTATGCATAGCAAGGGAACTGTACCCAATATTTTGTAATAACCTATAAAGAAAGAGAATCTCAAAAAGAATATGCATATGTATACCTGAATCACTGTGCTATGCTATACACTTGAAACTAACACAACATTGTAAATCAACTATAATTCAAAAAAAAGAAACATCTCCCCCTCCACAAAAAATAAATAAATAAATAAATAAATAATTCTTCATTTCTCCTTGAGTGCTGAATCCAGTTCATCAACAAACTCTATTTATCCAATTTATTGACAAACTCAATTAATTCCTCCCCTAAAACATCTTCTCATGTATCATTCTATCCCTATGACTTTCATGAATCTTATCATTCTTCTCCCACAGAATCAAATTGTGATATCTAATTATTACTGCCTGCTCTCATTTTTATGAGAGCAGATGTTTTCCATATTACTACCAATATATTTTTCCAAAACAGGTTTGATTTACTCAGTCTCTTATTTCAAACTTCCAGTGAATAGCCACTGTCTATGAAATACATGTCAGCTTCTTAGTGTGGCAGTTAAAGCTGTTTCAACTTGAACTTGGTCTACCTTCCATCCATATTAATCTCTGGCCACATCCCAGAAGCATCCTTTGATACAGTAACACTGAATTCCTTAACCCACAGCATTTTTCATGCCTTCAATTTTTTATTCTTTCACCTTCTGTATAGAATGCCTTCTCCAAGCAAACATACCTTAAGATCTGCTGTTCAGCTGTTAAAAATCAACCTAAATGTCACCTCCTCTTTCAGCTGCACCTGATCCACACCATCCTACTTAGCCATTTTCTCAGTTATGTTTCCAGAGTACTCAGTACCTGCCACTCTTCTAGCACTTACCAGTATGTAGCACATTTCCAGCCTTTCAATCCCATTCACTAACTCACCTGTGAGTTCAATCATTACTGACTTGTATATAAGGTGGCATATTTGTTCTCTGTAAGCCTAGTTTTATTGAATACTTTATTTAAGATGACCAAAGAAAACCCCTTCTAATTAATGATGTTACCCTAGTGACCTGAACAAGAATTACAGAATTTTCAAACATGGCAACATTTTCTTAG
Source organism: Bos taurus (assembly GCF_002263795.3). Classification (NCBI taxonomy): domain Eukaryota; kingdom Metazoa; phylum Chordata; class Mammalia; order Artiodactyla; family Bovidae; genus Bos; species Bos taurus. Next base: position 10,250,650 of record NC_037355.1, on the reverse strand, counting down.
AGAGTGATTTATATGATTAATATCAGTACTAATAAAGAAGTGAATTCATTTAAGAAATAAATGCTATTTCCTAATGGAAAATAACCCAAATATAATAACAGGAATGGGTCTTTCTTACCTTTATTCTTCCCAACTCAAACTGAAAAACATTAGGACTTGTAGCTTGTGCAAAAACTGCAGGAAATAATTTTGTGCTTGGTTCCACCTTAAACAAGCAAATAAATTTCATAATATTAATAAAGGAAGAAACACAAAGAAAATATACTTTCTTCATAACTCTTAAAGGACACTTTTACAGAAAAAGACTTTTCCTTCCTCTCATATGGATATTCTCTTTCAATAACTGTTTGGAGTATTTCATTTCAGGACTGTGTGAACATTTTTGGAAAAATATACTGCTTACTCTGAAGGACTTGTGGCACGGTTATTATTCAAAGAGAAGTAAAAATACAGAATCAAATCATTTGTGTCTTCTGTCTTTCTAATTTGCTTTTTTTTTTTAATCTTTTTGGCCACACCGCATGGCATGTGGGAACCTAGTTTCCCACCCAGAGATCAATCCTGTGCCCCAGTATTGGCAGCATGGAGTCTCAACCACTGGACCACCATGAAGACCCCGCCACTTCTAATTTACTTTTTGGTATTGCAAAATGTGTTTTCCTCTCTAACGAGGACAAAGGGTTCTTCTTTGGAGGCACAAGGCCATCCGTGACCACACACCTGATAATAGGTGCTCAGTTCCTTGCCGTTGGCCGTGAAGGTGAGCAGCCCACTGGCAGCATCCACCACGCAGCCAATCTCCAGGCCGTTGTTGTTCCGTCCTTGCCCCGGGCTCAGGCTCTCACCCGCACACACCATGTAGCAATTGCTGCGTTTGATGCTGAATTGCAAAAAGACATATGTATCTTTGTACAAGCAAAGACAGTGTGGAAAGCATGGATATCTGGCAGACTAAACCTAAGTTATGCTGTGCAAGCAACAAGCTCATGCTGAAATGGGACAGGTGCACAATGGGCCTGATTCTATGATTCTGAGCAAAATTCCACTGACTTAGTGGACATTCTGAGTCAGGTCTTCCAGTCTCTCAATTCACACCTAATGAAGACAGGTCAACTGGCAGGAACCAAGGTTAAGAACTGACCTGCACCTTCCCTCCAAAAACTCAAACCAAACTGGACCTTTTTCTGAGGTTCAAAAAAGTTTAAATATATAATAATCATCCAAAGTGGTAATTTTCATTCTCAAAGTTTTTATTTTAAACCACTTGTTCTGAGATGCTGCTGCTGCTACTGCTAAGTTGCTTCAGTCGTGTCCAACTCTGTGCAACCCCATAGACAGCAGCCCACCAGGCTCCCCGTCCCTGGGATTCTCCAGGCAAGAACACTGGAGTGGGTTGCCATTTCCTTCTCCAATGCATGAAAGTGAAAAGTGAAAGTGAAGTCACTCAGTCGCACCAGACTCTTCGCGACCCCATGGACTGTAGCCCACCAGGCTCCTCCATCCATGGGATTTTCCAGGCAAGAGTACTGGAGTGGGGTGCCATTGCCTTCTCCTGTTCTGAGATGCGAAGCATCCATTTCCAGACACTATAGAGTCCTAGGCCAATTCTACATGAGCCGTCAATGACTCAACAGATGTAAACTTTGGCTAAAATTAAGCCCCTGGATAATTCCTGGTGATCTGTTATGAGAGACAGACTTAAGCTGGGATGTGCACCAGATCCATGATGTTAACAATAAACCCCACCTGAGTTTCAAGCTCACCACAACCTTTATCAGAGATGGTAGCAAACTTAAATTCTTTGAGTTTTACTTTGTTTTCTTTCTCTGCCACTACACAGCGCATGTGTGAATGAGGCTAGAAGAAAGGCCAAACGCAGACAAGCAGTAAGAAAAGAGTAAACAGGCCGAGATAAAGTCAGTTTCTGAATAATCAAAAGTTGGCTGTGTTTCTATGCCCTTTTTACATAAGTTTCAACAACCTTCCTTAGCCTGTATTTCCTACACCAAAATCATCAGTCACATAACAGGGGGCCCCAACCGCTGGGATCTAATGCCTGGTGATCTGAGGTGGATCTGATGCAATAATAATAGAAACAAAATGCACAAGTAAACATAATGTGTTTGAATCATTCCCAAACCATCCCCTACCCCTAGCCCGTGGTAAAATTATCTTCCATGAAACTGGTCTTTAGTGCCAAAAAGGTCTGGGGACCGCTGATGTTATCACATCCCTATTCTGAGTTACCTCCTTTCATTGTCCCCATCTATGAAAATCAATATATATCCATCAGAATATGCCTGAAAACAGGTAGTTTGGGCCCCCCTACTGATGTAGAATACTCTTCATTGGAGGATTTTTTGCTAAGTCCACTGTCTCCAGTGCTAAGTTCACTGCGGTTCAAGTGTTACAACCTGAAGGCAGGAGAGGGAGCTTCCGGTAACCAAAAATAATGACACAGGTAGAAAAGTAATATTCTAGGGGAAGAGAGGCTCTTCCTTTGAGAGCCATCACAGCAGATCGGAGAGGATGCATAGGCACAAAGGGCAGACGCAACCGGCCAGGTCTTCTCTTGTCTTATTCTGCAAGGAAGATAGCCTTCTTCACTTTTTTGAAGGTTTGGTTTGAGTTTCGTTTGTTTTACAAATGAGAAAGGATGGCACAGAAAGTGTAACTGACTTACCCAAAGCCACACAGCAAGTCAATGGCAAAGCTGAGGAAAGAATCCACTGCTCCTCAGTTGGAGTTCAAATGCGTCCATCTGGTCTAATCCACTAGCCCACACTGTCTTCACGGTTTTCTCCCCACCACCTAACCAGTTCCCAAGATACAGACCAGACTACAGGCTAAATGCCTCACATTCACCTGTCTTTTAAATCCTGGAATGAAGGCTAAGTAATGACAACCTAAGTTGTTAGTCATGTCCAATGCCACCTGAAGGAACATATGGTTAGTACCCCCAAAAGATGCAATGCTCTTACTTTATATGAGTTTGCACTTGTAATATACTCAGATTCCACACTGGCTTGTTTGAATAATAAAAAGGATACTGACGTTAATGGTTTGGTTATATTGTTCCTATAAATAGAATATTATTTTATGTATAAAAATCCAAGCGAAAACGATGCCTAGGTTTATCAACATTTTTATTAGATATCATTTAAGTAACAAAAAATGGAGGAAAAACCAACCTTTCGTGCACCTTTCCTTTTTCATCTCCCAGAGTCACGGTCACTGTACGAACTCTGTCCAAGTCAAAGCCTGTATCATACTGATGGAAATCGGATGTGATCCAGCCCACCCAGACATTGGCAGGTTCTTGTCCAGGAAAGATTCTCACTGAGTAATAGTACTGTCGAGATAGCAACACCAAGTATTGGCAAAGCAAAAAGAAACAAAACTTTGACTTTCAATGTCTTTAACTTGCCTAAGAAGACATGTCTTTATTTAAAATCATTGGACCTATTTACAGCAACATCAGTGCAACTAAAGATTATCATACTCAGTGAAATAAATCAGAAAGAAAAAGAAAAATACTTTATGATATCACTTATACATGGAATCTAAAATAGGACACAAATGAGCCTATCCATGAAACAAAAACAGAAACTCAGACATAGAGAACAGACTGGTGCTTACCACGGGGGAGAGGGTTGGGAGAGGGATGGGCTAGGAGGTTGAGGTTAACAGACAGAAGCTTTTATACATAGAATGCATAAAAAACAAGGTCCTACTGTATAGCACAGGAACTTATATTATCTTATAATAACCTATAATGGAAAGGCATCTGAAAAATACAATATATATATATATGTATAACTGAACCACCTTGCTGTACATCTGAAATTAATACAACATTGTAAATCAACTATACTTCAACAAAAAATAAAATAATAGTATATTCAATTAGGCTGTAACAACAGCAACAAAACTCAAAGCTTAAAGCAGTAAAAAGAAATGTAACTTCGCCTAATTTAAACAACATAGGCACAAAGGACTGAGGTGGCAAAATAAGAAAAGTCTTGAAACAGAGATCCGAAATTATTTCAGAAATAATGGGAAAAAGAGAAAAGACTATCTTGAGCAAAGATGATCTGAACCTTTTTATCAAAAATACTTTCAAGTATGAATGTATGGTGATGTGTGTGTGTGTGTGTGTGTGTGTGTATGTGTGTATATATATATCTATATAGATCTATATATAGATATATATTATGTTTATGTAATAAAATCATCAGTCCATTAGGCAGGTAAGCTTTGAATTCTTCAAGCTTATTCAAGAACACTAATCTACTCTAGAGTTTTCATACCTGTTTTAGACTTGTTTCATATTGTTTTATACCCTTAATATGCTTTAGCTATCACTAACATAAGATGCTTAAAATCACCCCTTAAAATCACTTTGAAATAGTTCAGATCTAATATGTGAAAGTCAAGTTCAAACACGGGGAACTTTACAAGGGACACAGCTACATATTTTTTTCCATTTGGAGTTTTATGAGGAGTGTTTTAAAATTTTTAAATGGCAGACAGCACAACTTGACGTCTAACAAAGTATGATAAATGGTCATGTAGATACATCACTGAGATGAAGGAAACTACAGAGATGAAGGTGCTTGGGAAACTTAGGTGGCAAATTAAAATGTTGCCAAGAAAGAGGATAGCAAAACCAGGACTGAGGGTGCCCTTAGGTGCTATTTTTCCTCAAGTAGCTTGCATAATACAGGGCATCCAGTCCAATCATTCAGGCAAATAGAAAGGGAAAAGGTGGAAATGGTGGAAGATTTTATTTTCTTGGGCTCCAAAATCACTGCGAACGGGGACTGCAGCCATGAAATTAAAAGATGCTTGCTCCTTGGAAGGAAAGCTTTGACCAACTTAGACAGCATATTAAAAAGCAGAGACATCACTTTGCTGACAGAGTTCCGTATAGTCAAGGTTATGGTTTTTCCAGTAGTCATGTACAGATGGACCATAAGTTCAATTATGACTGAACTTTGGCGGAGCATCAAAGAACTGATGCCTTCGAATTGCGGTGTTGGAGAAAACTGAGAGTCCCTTGGACTGCAAGGAGATCAAACCAGTCAATCATAAAGGTAATCAACTCTGAATATTCATTGGAAGGACTGGTGGTGAAGCTGAAGCTCCAATACTTTGGCCACCTGATGTGAAGAGCCGCCTCAGTGGAAAAGACCATGATGCTGGGAGAGATTGAAGGTAAAAGGAGAAGAGGGTGGATGAGATGGTTAGAAAGTATCCCCAACACAATGGAGATGAGTCTGAGCAAACTCGGGGTGATAGTGAAGGACGGGGAAACCTGGTGTGCTTCAGTCCATGGGGTCACAAAGAGTCGGACAGAACTTAGTGACTGAACAACAGCAACAATCACCTCAGAAAATACATGTCTTTCAACTTTTTGGTCCCTAAAATATAAGTGAATAATTATTTTAAAAATACACTTGGAAAATAGTGGGCTACCCTGGTGGCTCAGATGGTAAAGAATCAGCCTACAATGCAGGAGACCAGAGTTTGATCTGAATCAAAGTGAACTGTTTGAAATGCAAAGCATGATCACTGGCACACAGAAATAAATGACAAAAGTGGGAACCTCATACCGTGGACGTTTGCATCAAGTAATCATAGTCATCCCTCTCATCTGCAAGGACATCTTCAGTGAGTCGTGCAGAATGGCTGGTGCTATAATCTGGCTTTGTTCTTCGAAGCAAAAACCTGAAATATATTAGAGGATTAGGAATAAGCAACTTTAAAGTGTTTTGCCTATCTCAAACATAAACATATAATTAACTTAGTAGACTGGTTGTCAAACAGTATGATTAACCCCCAAGAGGGTATCAGACAATATCTGGAGATATTTGCGGTTGTAACAACTGGTGGAGTGTGCCACTGGCATCTAGTCGTGGAGGCCAGGGACACTGCTAACCACCTATCAATGCACAAGGCGCATTATTGTAAGATAAATAATTATCTTACAATAAATAATTATATGACCCAGAGCACTGGCAATAGTGCTGAGGCAGAGAAATTTGCATTTATTGTAAGAAAGGATGCTAAAACAATTTGCCTTCTTCTCCATTAAAAAATACTATTAAAAATAAAATACTAAAAATGCTATTTAGAATATAAAGATAGAATACTTCAACCAATGCTGTAAATGGAAACATCTTAAAAATTAACTCTAGGGAGCAAGTACTTACAAATCATATATCTAAAGATAGCTTAGTATCTAGAATATATAAAGAACTCCTACAAATCAGTAACAAAAAATCAAATCACCCAATCAAAGAAAAAAAAAAAAATGGCCAAGAAGTTGAATAGACATTTCTCTAAACATGATATACAAATGACCAAGAAGCATATAAAAAGATGTTCAACATCACTAACCATCAGGGATATGGAAATGAAATCCACAATGAGATATCACTTCACACTGTTTAGGATGGCTACTAGCAAAAAACCCAGAAAGTAACAATGGTTGACAAGGATATGGAGAAATTGAGACCCTTGTGCAGTGGTGACAGAATTGTAAAATGGTACAACTATTATGGAGTACAATAATTTTTTTTCTCAAGAATTTAAATACAGAACCACTAGGTATCCCACTTTTGAGTATATATCCAAAGGAACTGAAAGTAGGGTCATGAAAAGCTATTTGCACATCCATGTTCATAACAGCATGAATCACAATAGCCAAGAGGTGGAATCACTCTAAATGGCCATCAGTGGATGAATGCATAAAAAAATGTGGTGTATATACACACACTGGAATATTGTTCAGCCTTAACAAGGAAGTGAAGTCTGACATATGCTGCAACACATATGACCCTTAAGGACAATATGCTACATAAGTCAGTCACAGAAAGACAAATACTGGATGACTTCATTTACATGAAGTATCTAAAGCAGTCAAGTTCATAGAAACAAAAAGTGGAGGTGAGCAGGGGTTGGCACAGGTTGGAAAGGGAATGCTGTTACATGGGGGTACAGTTTCCATTTTGCAAACTAAAAATGTTCCAGAGATCTGTTTCACAACTATGTGAATACACTTAGCACTACTGAACTGTACACTTAAAAATGGTTATGATGGCAAATTTTAGTTTTGCCACAATAGAAAAAAACTCATAGGAAAAGTAACTCTTGAGATAGATTGTGAGTGCTAACAAATCAGAGGGCAAACAGGCTGCTTTATTCTTCTGTGCATAAAGAATATGCATAAAGAAGGAAGAAGAGGTGGAAAAAATTGACTTTGGACATCCCTTACCCTCTACTGCCCTCTCCTGTGACCCCACATAATCACTACATATTTAAAATCATTAAAAAAATTAAAATTACAAAAGCTTTAAAAATCATTTTGCATATATCAATGACCTCTGTTTCAGACGAGAGGGTTTTTCCTGAGCATAATCCTTGTGGTTATTAAACTCTGGTTTTGTAGCTTCTTTGTCTCTATCTCCTCGATCTGGCACCAGATGGCCGTGAGCTGTCTTCATGAGAACCTCAAAGTCTGAATCCACATCATAATCCTCCAGATCATTCTTGGGCCCAAAGAGCCCGGTGCCAGGGATCCCTCCAGCTGCAGTCTTGGAGAAGACCTCTGCACACTCGATGGGCATGCTCAGACGATAAAACATGATATCCGTGCTGCTGTTCTGAGAGCCAAAGGACTTCTGAGTGACTTTTAAACACGGGGAACTGTCTATGGTGCCATCTATTCTGGTCACCTAGCAAATGAAGAAGCAATCATTCAGATGCTCAGCACTGTTGACTTCCTGATTCCAAAACCCCTTTAAAAGTGCATCACACCTTTAAAACTCCAGACATGGCCTACTCATGGCATAATTTTATAAATGAGATCATTAAACATAGGGATGGCTGTGTAAGGATATGCTCACAGTTCTGCTAACTCAGAAGACAATCTGGGAAATTCACGTTACAACTGTATATACTCAGATTGAGCCTGCCATTGCCGATACATGTATATATATTAAAAAAAGAATTGCATACAGTTGACCCTGAACAATGAAGGTTTGAACTGCTTGGATCCACTAAGATGTGGATATTTTCAAGGGGAAACACTACCAAGGGTACTACATAATCCACGGTTGGTTGAATCCGCAGAAGCAGAGGACCAACTATAAATCAAATGCAAATTAACCACAAAGTTATTCCAGGCTCAACCACAGTTAATCAGTCTAATCAGCCTCTCACACAGTACCTAAAATCAGAGGGTAATTCTATCCTTAGATTCGCCTATAATGGAACATTAGAACCATTATTTTAAGTAAATGACAGTAATTGTCTAAGTAGGAACTCCCACTCCTGGTTTTGGCTGATGGTCCAAGTTTTAAAGAAAAAGCAAACCTCAATATGTTCATGGTTTGATGGAACTTGGAGAAATTGAGGAAGCCTCTTGCTCAGCCACATGGTAATATCCCTATTTGTGTTAACGGCAAATGGTTCATAGCCCTCTTGTAAGCCACAGATGGTGAAATATTTCAAGGTGCTGACATCCTTTCCAAAGTTCAGCCTGCCCACTTGAGCCACTCCCAGGCTACACACAGGTATGAATCCTGGGAAGAAAAAAATACACATCAAAAATTTTAGGATCATTCATATAAAATCCTTTCAGTGTGGAATTACCAAAAGTATCACTCCAGAACTCTTACCTTTATGAGAGCTGTCACCCCAAGGCAAAAACAACAAGCCACAGACACTAAGTCTTTTTTTTTTTCTTTTAATTGGAGGCTAATTACTTTATAATATTGTGGTGGGTTTTGCCATACATTTCACATGAATCGGCCATGGGTGTACATGTGTTCCCTATCCTGACTCTCCTCCCACCTCCCTCCCCATCCCATCCCTCAAGGGTCATCCCAGTGAACCAGTCCTGAGCGCCCTGTCTCATGCATCGAACCTGGGCTGGTGATCTAGTTCACATACGATAAAATACATGTTTCAATGCTATTCTCTCAAATCATCCCAGCCTCACCTTCTCCCACAGAGTCCAAAAGTCTGTTCTTTACATCTGTCTCTTTTGCTGTCTCGCATATAGGGTCTTCAATGTGAGGATCAGAAGACCAGTATTTGCCCTTTGCATTGTATTTCAGTAAATGTGGGCTCTGGGTAAGTGCCTTCTTTCACCTTAAACTTCTTCTGTAAAATGAGATAATGGCTAAGCATCCCCCAAGTCCTCCAGGGATCTCAGTGAGCAAAGTCCCCACCCCACAATCCCCGAGTTCCGAGGTGCAGGTGACTCTTTGCACGGGGAATGTGAGAAAGAAAAGCCAAATTGTGCTACAGAGCCTGAAATGTGTAAACACAAAACACAACTAAGCTATACATTTCTTTACATGTAATGCAAAGAAAAAAAAAAGAACGTTGGAGACAACATTTTCAAAGGTTTTCATTCACTGATGGCTGCTTTTGATCTTTGAAGAGAATTTTGTCTGTTTTCTTTCCTAGAGTTTCCTAGATCTAAGCATCAAAAATATACATATAAATAAAAATTTTGAAGTAGTTGCTAAAATCCTGCTGAAACTCATCTGTCCCATTCCCTTCAATATCACTGTTGGTATAGCTTAAGAAGGGTAATGCATAATTAACATAAATAAGATATGAAATCAAAAAGTAAGTTAAAAGTTAACAAGAAACTAAATCAAAAGCAACAGCAATGAGAAATGAAGAAACAAACATTTTAATGTGTGGCAGGGTTAATCTTTCCACTATTAAATAAAGAAGGGAAACCCCATTAATTATGTTAATTTTTTAAATTCTTTGAAATTAACTGCCTGGTAAGGGGCTGAGATGATGTATTTCAGCAGATGCAGCATTTATGTACTTTCAAAAACCTCAAATATGCAGATGACACCACCCTTATGGCAGAAAGCGAAGAAGAACTAAAGAGCCTCTTCATGAAAGTGAAAGAGGAGAGTGAAAAAGTTGGCTTAAAGATCAACATTCAGAAAACTAAGATCATGGCATCCGGTCCCATCAGTTCATGGCAAATATATGGGGAAACAGTGGCTGACTTTATTTTGGGGGGGGCTCCGAAATCACTGCAGATGGTGACTGCAGCCATGAAATTAAAAGACGTTTACTCCTTGGAAGGAAAGTTATGACCAACCTAGACAGCATATTAAAAAGCAAAGACATTACTTTGCCAACAAAGGTCCATCTAGTCAAGGCTATGGTTTTTCCAGTGGTCATGTATGGATGTGAGAGTTGGACTATAAAGAAAGCTAAGCACCAAAGAATTGATGCTTTTTTTTTTTAATAGATTTTCTGATTTTGTTTTGTTGATATTGTATTTTTTTTTAATTTTATTTTTTAACTTTACAATATTGTATTAGTTTTGAACTGTGGTGTTGGAGAAGACTCTTGAAAGTCCCTTGGACTGCAAGGAGATCCAACCAGTCCATCCTAAAGGAGATCAGTCCTGTGTGTTCATTGGAAGGACTGATGTTGAAGCTGAAACTCAAATACACTGGCCATCTGATACAAAGAACTGACCCATTGGAAAAGACCCTGATGCTGGGAAAGATTGAGGGCAGGAGGAGAAGGGGACGACAGAGAATGAGATGGTTGGTTGGCATCACCGACTCAATGGACATGGGTTTGGGTGGACTCTGACAGTTGGTGATGCACAGGGAGGCCTGGTGTACTGCAGTCCATGGGGTCGCAGAGTCAGACATGACTCAGAGACTAAACTGAACTGAATTTCTTTCTGCTATACTTTACATGAAATTTCAAACAGCCAGCACAATAAACAAGGTCAGTATTGGGATGCAGACTACAAATGAGACGCTCTAACTTGTAGATCAAAGAAGCAGAGGATCCCATGAACAAAATACCAAATTTCTACCATTATGATGTCCACTCCTTTCCTTGTTGAAATTAGCGGCAGTGAAAGCATTGTATTGGGCTTCCCACGTTGCTTAGTAGTAAAGAATCTTCCTGCCAATGCAGGAGATGCAAGTTTGATCCCTGGGTCAGAAAGATCCCCTGGAGGAGGAAATGGCAACCCACTCCAGTATTCTTGTCTGGAGAATCCCACGGACCGAGGAGCCTGGCAGGCTACAGTCCAAAGGGTCACAAAGAGTTGGACATGACTGAGCAAGCCCAAAAGCAATGTATAACTCCAAACAGCACAAGACAATAGAAATAACATCTGATAATTCATAATTCACCCAGTGTGTATCATCATTATATACTTAAATAAACGGTTGTATCACAGTGCTACCAACCAGGAAGCATGAACACATCCAGCTGGGTTCAAGGAAGTGTGAATGATGAGCTTCTAGTTAAAATTAAAAAAGCCACAGCTGTGTCTGTAGCTGTGCCAGTTCTTGATGATGCAGTCAAGGAAATAAGCGTCCCCAGAGGAATCAAAAAAAACAGAATAAATACAATAGACCTGAGAGAGTTTAAACTACATGGGCACAAACTGGCAAACCTAACTAGGGGGTATCAAGATAGAAATATCTCCTCTGATGCTAAACATTTCTTTCTTTCTAATCACTTTATGTGTAGATGGAGTTACTACACTAAAAGTGAAGTTATTGAATACCTAAAAATATCTGTATAGATATCGGGTATTTATATATTAATATCTGAACTTTTCTGTATGTCTGATATGTATGTAAACATTTGCATGTCTGATGTTTTCATCTAAAAAATCAAGTACTTATTGCTGTGTCCAAAGATTTATTTCCTAGACTGTTAACTATGACTATATTTAGAATCCTAGAATATTGTTTGGACAATAAGTATGTTTTTTCTTTTCCAAGGTATACTACTTAACTTTTGAAAATCTGTTTTACAAAGGTTCATTAATATTTAGGAAATAGTCATGGTAAATATTACTTCAATAAAGAAAGAGGCAACCCATGGATTACTTTTAAAGATGCAAAAACACAAGAAGGTTTTTTTAATCAAAAAAGTTTCAGAATTTTGGAAGTTTTAATACTTTTTTCTCTTTTTATGTCTCTCAATTTCATAATTTTTAAATGAATATATATCTTATTATGAAAAGAAGTGATAGTGTGTGTAAAAATATTCATTTAAGAAAATGGGATACAGAAATGTGGAAGAATGATGGGGATGTAAGATGGTTCAAATACATGTTCTTCAAGTTATTGAAGTTCAAATTCTCAATGCTAGTGAGTTTGCACTGAGCTCAGTACCAGAAATCCTGCTGACAAAATTATACTAGTACAAGAGTGATCAAGTGTAATTTAGTAATTTGCATTACTAACTGTACCCAATATTCTGTAATAACCTATATGGGAGAAGAATCTGAAAAAGAATGAATATATGTATAACTGAATCATTTTGCTGTATACCTGAAACTATCACAATGTGTAAATCAACTATACTCCACTAACTTTAAAAAAAAAAGACACTTTCAACTATTCATTTCTTTATTCAAGTTTTTTGAGCAGCTACTGTGTGCCAGAAACCAGAAATGTTAAGTGACTAACACAGATCCAGCTAAAAGGTTCTCACAGTCTAATATGATGGGGAGACAAGTGAAGGAGTGAAGCCAAGATAGCCTACTGACCCACTGAGAAAGAGGGAGTGACAAGAGACCAGGAAGAGTAGAGAGATGAAGTCAGGAAGATTTTGCAGAAGACCTACCATCTAGTAGAGGGCAGACAGGCAGTACTAGGAAGTGACTAAAAACAGAGTTTGGAATCCAACGGACCTGGATTCAAGTTTCAGCTCTACTGCTTCTTGGCAACTTACTTAAACTCTCCAAGCTCTAATCTTTGCTTCTGTAATATCTATGCAATACGGTTATGGTTTTAAAAACAAGATCCTGTATGTATAGTACTTGACGTGTATGTTCATTAAACTAATTTTAAATGGGAAAAAAAAGGTAAAAGAAACTAAATAGCCATAATAAGAGCATGGTTAATTATGATACACACACAAGATTAAATAGGTACAGTCACTAAAAATCATGTTTAGGACTCACAAAAATAAAACTGTAGAGGGAAATAAAACTAACCTGGCAACACTGTAAAACGGGTTATTCCAGGTGAGGCATATACAAGTGTTCACTGCACTATTTTTGCACTTGTCGAAAAGGCTGACATTTCTTAAAATACAAAATTAGTAAAAATATCAAAAGTTATGCTTAAAATGTTTTTATGCCTTAGGGCAATATTTATCAAATTAAGGTGGCAAAAGAAAATTATTTTTACACCTCTAACTTTTAAATAGGAGAAAACACATTAAAAATCAAATTTCTCTCTGGGTAGTAGAAACATGATTTTAACCATTTTTATTATAATCCTTTATATTTTACAAATGTTCAAAAATGTATTAATCTTATGAAAGATAAATGAAAATAATTTTTCATCAGCTTATAGCAGTAGGGTTTTTTTGTTTTGTTTTGTTTTGCTTTAGCATTTTGGTCTCCTTTAGGGGAATATACTTGTGAAAGTACATCCACAAGTAGAAATTATGCTGTTTCTTTCTCTTTTTAATTTAAATGAGGTAGAACCTAATAAAAATTAAATTGTATTCTGACCTCTGAAGATGCAGTTTCAGTAGCAACTATGACGATCCGCTGGAGAAGGAAATGACAACCCACCCCAGTATTCATGCCTGGGAAATCTCACAGATGAAGGAGCCTGGCGGCTACAGTCCATGGGGTCACAAAGAGTCAGACACGACTTAGCTACTACACAGCACAGCATGATAATAAAACAGTGGTTATTTCTAAAAACTATGTGTTTAAAACGAGCATCTTACAGCAGGAATGACTAGATGATAATAGTATCAGAGCAAACAGAGAGGAGAAGAACTCCAGGTACTTTTCAGTTGCCAGGCCTTGGTCACTTCCATGTGGCCAGTGTCCTGCAAACAAATGCTTACCACACAGGGCTCCCTAACAGCAGCTAATTCCCTGAGTGTTTATCTAACGCTTCATCTCAGTGACCATTAACAATCATTCATTGAGACAAGAATCATTATTATCTTTTCCCAGTGACTGAATTCCAATCTCAGTTTAAATCACAGCTAAGTGGTCAGAAAAGAACCCCAGGGGTGCCAGATCTCAGAGTCCACGCCACCTCTTGCGAAGAGCTGACTCATTGGAAAAGACTCTGATGCTGGGAGGGATTGGGGACAGGAGGAGAAGGGGACGACAGAGGATGAGATGGCTGGATGGCATCACTGACTCGATGGACGTGAGTCTGAGTGAACTCCGGGAGTTGGTGATGGACAGGGAGGCCTGGCGTGCTGCAATTCATGGGGTCGCAAAGAGTCGGACATGACTGTGAAGAGTAGAGATTTTCGGTTTCACCGATCATACAGTCTCTGTCAAAATTACTCAAGCCTGAGTTGCAGTGCAACTACAAATAGTCTGTGAACAAAGGGGCATGGATGTGTTTAAATAAAACTTTACTCACAAAAACTGGAGACAGGGTGGATGTGGCCCTCAGGCCTTAGTCTGCCAACTCCTGCTCTAAGTTTTCAGCATTCAAACACTGTATCCAGTCCCTCCATTTGGCAAATATGTAATGTATACTGACCACATGCCAACCACTGTTCTATGCATTGGAGATACAGTTGTGAACGGGACAAAAAGGAGCCCCTGCCTTACCAAATCTTACCTTTATGTAGAGAAGGCAGATAATAAGTAAATAAAGAGTTATCAATATACATAACATCAGGAAGTCATAAAAGTTATCAAGACTGATGTTTTACTATAAATAACAGAAGTTGATAAATGACCTCACTCTTAATAATTGTCCACAGTAAAACATGACAGTTGAAGTTCAATTCTTTAATAACGTGAGGTGAGCTGAACTCAAAAAGATTCCAACCCAATGAAACAGATTTCCACAAATTCACGCACACACCTCCCTCAGCACAGGTAAAATATCAGTCCTGCCTTTCTGTCCCCTGTGTTCTCCCTCTTCTATTCCAGTTACCTTAACTGACATCCTGCAAATAACAAAGTCTGATGTATCTAAAGGAAGTTTTCTTCCTGGCAGTGGGTCTTAAATTAGTACACATGAGTCCAGTTGGTTACTTGGGCCTGTGCCAAACCCGCCCTAACTATTTGTAAATCTGTTAAAACAGTAGCTACAACTTATGGCTAAATTGCTTCCTCCACCAGAAGACAGATGGCTTCAGCAAATTTTAACTTTCTCCCTTGATGAGCCACCTCACTCCTGAGCAGAGGGGTATGCTGGGAGCATGCAAGTCCAGCAGAGAAACTGGCAGTCACAAGGGTGTGGGGGCGGGATGTGGGTGTAAAATCTGTGGTGGGAGCCAGAATTAAAAGAATATAAAGTAGATCACAAGCCTACCAGCTTTTCCTAAGAATACACAATTTCAGATTTTGGAATTTCTGAAGTTCAGGTAGAAATCCACATTTATAACCTAAACTAAACAGACAAAAGCAGATAAAAATGGCTAATATTATACTAATGTGTAGATCTGAATTATTTGATCAGAACGAAAGGCAACATTTACTAATGGTCTACTATGTGCCCGATTATATATAGCACCTTTCCATCTATTATTAAATATTAACCCCATTTTTCAAGGTGAGGAAACAACTAAGATGTTAAATTATTCTGTCTAAGGTCCTATAGTTAGTTAAATGGAATGCTAAAATTTGACTCAAGAATGCTGATAGGGAATGTAAAACAAAAATTATTTGCCTTAGATTTCTGAGATCTTTAGAACTTTCAAAGAGGTATGAAAAGACCGTTTCCAATTAGTGTTTTTTTTTTTTTTTTTTAAGGAAATGAAAACAGAAGACTATATGCCCAAGACCATATAGCAAGTATTATTTTTCAGAACTGGATCTAGAAGCCAGGACCTGATATTTGTTGCCTCTATTCCGTTTTGGCTTTGAAAATGATATAAGAAATCATGCTACGTGAGGTCTTAGGGAATTTCCCATGATGCAAATGCATCTTTAGTGCAGGACATCGTAACACCAATGCTGGCACAACAGGGACATTCCCATACCTTCTTCCAGGACTTCTATTTTTGACCTTGAAAGCCACCACAGGGCTTCCCTGGTGGCTCAGTGGTAACAAATCCACCTGCCAATGTAGGAGACACCGGTTTGATCCCTGATCTGGGGAGATCTCACAGGGCGCAGAGATACTTAGTCGGTGTGCTACAACTGTTGAGCCTGTGTTCTGGAGCCTGGGAGTCCCAGCTACGGAGCCCACATGCCCTAACTACTGAAGCCCGTGCACCCTAAAGCCTGTGCTCTGCAGCAAAAGAAGCCACCACAATGAAGCCCGCACACTGCAAGGAAAGAGTAGGCCCTGATTGCCACAACTGGAGAAAAGCCTGCATAGGAACAAAGACACAGCATTGCCAAAAATAAATAAATAGTAAAATTATATACCAAAAGTTCAGGGTTTTTTGTACCATCTTACAGAAAAATTGCAATGAACTTAAAAAAATAAATAAAACCATCCCATTCTCTCCATCAGTTCAAATCCAGAAAAAAAGAATGTTTAATATACACAAGGTCTGACATCCTTTATCCTGACTCCTTGACCTTTTCTGTATAATTTAAACCCTAAATCTTGCTGTTTGGCTTTACTGTATTTACAAATAATAAGCTTCTGGTGTTGTACATCTATATAATTCCTTCTAGTACCTCCAAGTTATATTAAAAATATGCAAAACTTCCAATTTTCACAGAGGTAATTATGTATACAAGTTATTTTATTAACCATCCACCAACTTTATTCATTCTCAAAATGCTCTGTAAGGTAGAAATTTCCTCTGTTTATCAATATATAAAATTTAACTGTCAACTAACTGGTCAGCTTAGGTTAAATAGTTTGATTTTCACTGAATCAATCAATCATTTCACAATGAATTTCCCCAAATGACATGCTATTTAGATTACATACACACAAGCTCAAAATACATACTAAATAATAATCTGAAAATTTACTGTAAAGATTAAAAATCTTACATTTAAAAAACTTTATTTTTTGGCCACAAGGCATATGGATCTTCCCTGACCAGGGATTGAACTCATGTCCTCTGTGTTGGAAGTGCTGAGTCTTAACCACTGGACCACCAGGGAAGTCCCAGAATCTCCTCAGTTCTTAAAAGTATTCCATGTAATGTACAACATATTTTAAGAGTTATTCTTGGAAAAATCCAGAGTTTCTAGGATAGTGTTCCTTTTTGATTCTAGACAAAACTATGAGACTGTTTATGCTAGTTTCCAACATCTTCATATTCTTTAGAGTTTGTCTATCACTTTATAACTAAACGTCCTTATCTACACTCAAAATATCTAGTGTCCCAATCCATTATCTCAGCTGTTTGGATTGCCTCACTGCAGTGACTCATAGTCCTAATTTCTTCGTTCTTTCAACAAGCACTTATTTTTAAGAGGAAAGTAAAAAAAAAAAAAAAGTGAAAGTTGCTCAGTCGTGTCCCATTCTTTGTGGCCCCATGGATATACAGTCCATGGAATTCTCCAGGCCAGAATACTAGAGTGGGTAGCCATTCCCTTCTCCAAGGGATCTTCCCAACCCAGGGGTTGAACCCAGGTCTCCCACACTGCAGGCAGATTCTTTACCAGCTGAGCCACCAGGGAAGCCCAAGAATACTGGAGTGGGTAGCCTATCCTTTCTCTAGGGGATATTTGAGACCCAGGAATCGAACCAGGGTCTCTTGCACTGCAGGTGGGTTCTTTAGTGGTGAGCTACAAGGGAAGCCCTATTTTCAAGTGGGGAGATTCCCAAAAATGTTACTTTCCCGGGTCTGTTGTGAACCTGGGTCCCAGTTCTGTATCAAGAACAGGCTGTACAGGTTGGTACCAGCTACAGAAAGGATACATGTTATGATGGAGTCAGAAAGGCAGTAGGTATTTGGGACAGGACAGACTCAACCTTAATTCACACCATGTTGATAGCTACACTGGATGAGTCATACATACCCACCAAACAGTTTGTACTTCAAATGAGAGTAAAATAATATTGTAAGATAGACTGCTAACTTTCTCTACTCTTTTTCTTTCTTTTTTTAAGGCAACATAATAAAATCAATAATGGAAAGCTATTCCTCCCTTTTCCTTTAGTGGTTCTTTCTGCCTAAAGCTATGCAGCTATTTTAATTATTAAAAATATTCTTTCTGTTTTCTCCCGAGGAAAGGAATCCCATGCAGTCTCAGCACCAGGAATTGAATTTTGCTCACTGTCCTTTCAAGTTTTAGATACAGAATCAAAAGCACCCTTTCTGGATTTGATTATAATCATTACAGGTATAAAACCTGAGGGCCCAGAGGTGATTAACAGAAGAGCTGACAGGCTTGAAAAAGTTCCAGTGTAATGAGACACTTACACAAGATACGTACTCACAGCCTGCTTTGTAAAATGCAGGGAATCTCTAAACAAGATAACTATTCTTTTACCATCTGGCAAGATGTTAAATAATTCTCTTCCTTGCTTTAAATTAAGGATATGATTAACTCTTCAAACTACTGGTAACATGAAGCTCTTAACATTAAGTGTAAATTAAGAATGGTACTAGGGATGTAAGTATAGAGGGGGGTCATGTATTCATTTCCTAGAATTGCCACAAAAAAATACCACAGACACTTTCTTTACTCATTCATCTATCCACAGGCATTTAGGTTGCTTGCAATTGCATCACAATACCACAACCTAAACTGCATTTGCTGCTAAGTTGCTTCAGTTGTGTCCGACTCTGTGCGACCCCAGAGACGGCAGCCCACCAGGCTCCCCCATCCCTGGGATTCTCCAGGCAGGAACACTGGAGTGGGTTGCCATTTCCTTCTCCAGTGCATGAAAGTGAAAAGTGAAAGTGAAGTCGCTCAGTCGTGTCCGACCCTCAGCGACCCCATGGACTGCAGCCTACCAGGCTCCTCCGTCCATGGGATTTTCTAGGCAAGAGAATTGCAGTGGGGTGCCATTGCCTTCTCCAAAATTGCATTTAGGTTGTGGCTATTGTGAGTAATCCTGCAGTGAACATGGGAGTACAGGGATCTCTTTGAGATCCTAATTTCTATTCCTTCTGGTCTATATCCCAAAGTGGGATTGCTAGATCACATGGTATATTTTAAATTTTTTGAGGAACCTCCATACTGTTTTCCATAGCAGCTGCACCAATTCTCATTCTCACGAATAGTGTACCAGGGACTCCTTTTTCCCATACTCTCACCAACATTTGTTATTTTTAGGGTTTTTTTTTAACATATTTTTGCAGGTGTAAGGTGATATCTCATTGTGGTTTTGATTTGCAATCCCTGGTGATTAGTAACATAGAGAACCTCTTCCTATTTATTCAGTTTCTTTGCTTATTCTTAAAATGGGTTATTTGGTTTTTGTTGGTTTAGAGTTTTACTAATGAGCTGCATCACCAGATGGTCAACATCGAAATCAGATTAATTATATTCTTTGCAGCCAAAGATGGAGAAGCTCTATAGCTCTATACAGTCAACAAAAACAAGACCAGGAGCTGACTGTGGCTCAGATCATGAACTCTTTATTGCCATATTCAGACTTAAATTGAAGAAAGGAGGGAAAATCACTAGACCATTCAGGTATGACCTAAATCAAATCCCTTATGATTATACAGTGGAAGTGAGAAATAGATTTAAGGGCCTAGATCTGATAGATAGAGCGCCTGATGAACTATGGACTGAGGTTCATGACACTGTACAAGAGATAGGGATCAAGACCATCCCCATGGAAAAGAAATGCAAAAAAGCAAAATGGCTGTCTGGAGAGGCCTTACAGATAGCTGTGAAAAGAAGAGAAGCAAAAAGCAAAGGAGAAAAGGAAGGATATAAGCATCTGAATGCAGAGTTCCAAAGAACAGCAAGAAGAGATAAGAAAGCCTTCCTCAGAGATCAATGCAAAGAAATAGAGGAAAACAACAGAATGGGAAAGACTAGAGATCTCTTCAAGAAAATCAGAGATACCAAGGGAACATTTCATGCAAAGATGGGCTCGATAAAGGACAGAAATGGTATGGGCCTAACAGAAGCAGAAGATATTAAGAAGAGATGGCAAGAATACACACAAGAACTGTACAAAAAAGATCTTCACAACCCAGATAATCACGATGGTGTGATCACTCATCTAGAGCCAGACATCCTGGAATGTGAAGTCAAGTGGGCCTTAGAAAGCATCACTACGAACAAAGCTAGTGGAGGTGATGGAATTCCAGTTGAGCTATTTCAAATCCTGAAAGATGATGCTGTGAAAGTGCTGCACTCAATATGCCAGCAAATTTGGAAAACTCAGTAGTGGCCACAGGACTGGAAAAGGTCAGTTTTTATTCCAATCCCAAAGAAAGGCAATGCCAAAAATGCTCAAACTACCGCACAATTGCACTCATCTCACATGCTAGTAAAGTAACGTTCAAAATTCTCCAAGCCAGGCTTCAGCAATACATGAACTGTGAACTTCCAGTTGTTCAAGCTGGTTTTAGAAAAGGCAGAGGAACCAGAGATCAAATTGCCAACATTTTGCCAACAAAAAGCAAGAGAGTTCCAGAAAAACATCTATTTCTGCTTTATTGACTATGCCAACGCCTTTGACTGGGTGGATCACAATAAACTGTGGAAAATTCTGAAAGAGATGGGAATACCAGACCACCCGACCTGCCTCTTGAGAAACCTACATGCAGGTCAGGAAGCAGCAGTTAGAACTGGACATGGAACAACAGACTGGTTCCAAATAGGAAAAGGAGTAGGTCAAGGCTGTATATTGTCACCCTGCTTATTTAACTTATATGCAGAGTACATCATGAGAAATGCTGGACTGGAAGAAGCACAAGCTGGAATCAAGATTGCCAGGAGAAATATCAATAACCTCAGATATGCAGATGACACCACCCTTATGGCAGAAAGTGAAGAGGAACTAAAAAGCCTCTTGATGAAGGTTAAAGAGGAGAGAGAAAAAGTTGGCTTAAAACCCAACATTCAGAAAACGAAGATCGTGGCATCTGGTCCCATCACTTCATGGGAAATAGATGGGGAAACAGTGTCAGACTTTATTTTTTGGGGCTCCAAAATCACTGCAGATGGCGACTGCAGCCATGAAATTAAAAGACGGTTACTCCTTGGAAGGAAAGTTAAGACCAACCTAGATAGCATATTGAAAAGCAGAGACATTACTTTGCCAACAAAGGTCCATCTAGTCAAAGCTATGGTTTTTCCTGTGGTCATGTATGGATGTGAGATTTGGACTGTGAAGAAGGCTGAGCACCGAAGAATTGATGCTTTTGAACTGTGGTGTTGGAGAAGACTCTTGAGAGTCCCTTGGACTGCAAGGAGATCTAACCAGTGTATTCTGAAGGAGATCAGCCCTAGGATTTCTTTGGAAGGAATGATGCTAAAGCTGAAACTCCAGTACTTTGGCCACCTCATGAGAAGAGTTGACTCATTGGAAAAGACTCTGATGCTGGGAGGGGTTGGGGATAGAAGAGAAGGGGACAACAGCGAATGAGATGGCTGGATGGTATCACTGACTTGTTGGACGTGAGTCTGAGTGAACTCCGGGAGTTGGTGATGGACAGAGAGGCCTGACATGCTGCGATTCATGGGGTTGCAAAGAGTTGGACACAACTGAGCGACTGAACTGAAATGAACTGAATGAGCTGCAGGAATTCTTTATTTTGGATTACCCTTTATCACATATGTGACTTGCAAATATTTTCTCCCATTCCATAGGTTGCTTTTTCATTGTGTTAATAGTTTCCTTTGTTGTACAAAAAGTTTTTAGTTTAATTCTACTTCTTCATTTTTCCTTTTGTTGACTGTTCCTGCTGAATAAAATCATTGCCAAGGCCACTATGAAAAGCTTCTCCTTTATGTTTTCCTCTTAAGAGTGCTAAAGTTTCAAGTCTTATGATGAAGTCTTTAATCCATTTTGGGTGGATTTTTATGTATAGCCCAAAATCATGTTGTGCACAGTCACAGAAACATTTTCTGTATGGTTCAGAATTACGTAAGGGTCCAGTTTCATTCTTTGCTTATGAATATCCTATCATCCCAACACCAGTTATAGAAAAGATGAATCTTTTCTGACTCTATGTTTTTGGTATCCTTGTCAAAGATCAGCTGATTATATATGATCAATCTTACAATAAATTTTCTCTCTCAATAAAGTTTAATGATTTTCTCTATAAAAGTATTGTATACCTTATTAGAATGATAACTAGTGACTACTGAAAACTCCTAATATTACTGTAAATGGAGTTTTCTATCTAGTGTTGCAGGTTTTCTGTTGGTGTAGAAATGATAGCTTGCTAAATCTTCCAATTATTCCTAGTAATATCTGTAGCTTCTTTAAGGGCAGCGGTCCCCAACCTTTTTGCCACCAGGGACCAGTTTTGTGGACATCAATTTTTCCACAAAAAATTGTGGAAAAGGGAGAGGGTGGTTCAGGCAGTAATGAGAACCATGGAGAATGACAGATGAAGCTTTGCTTGTCCACCCCATCGCTCACTTTCTGCTGTGTGGCCTGGTTCCTACCAGGTGGTGGACTGGTACCAGTCATGGCCTGGGGGTTGGCGACCCCTGCTTTAGGATTTTCCCTGCAAATGATTATCTGCAAATACAGATTGTTGTTCCTCTTATTCCAGTTCATAACATTGCCAATTTCTTTTCCTTGTCATATTAAAAGTTTGAAAATCAGTTCAGGAATAGACACTTTTTAACACAAGACTATACTAAAGTACTAAAAGAGTTTATAAATACTCTATATTTAAATTTTTCTTACATCTACCCATGTTTATATCTGTGCCATACTTGACTTGGGATATTTTTCCATCTTCATAACTTCTTCTTATTGCTATAGAGAATGTCAGCTCAGACATAAATATATTGGCTAGTAAAGCATCAAAAGAACAATGTTGTTAAGATATATAAAAATATATTTATTCTCCACTAGCCCTGTTCTTGTCCATTATGGTAAGAATTACTTCCACTGGTCTCCGGAGGAAGTGCATCAAGAAATGCTCCATATAAAAATTATCACTTAAAAAACAAAAAAACTTTAGTCCCAAATTTGATATGGAATAAACTCTGCCTTTGGTAAGATGAAACAGACTCTGGATGAGTCAGGAGACCTCCTTTCAGGTCCCTGCTATACAGCACACATCTTAGTTTGATTGGCTACTAGGCCTCTGTGAGTAGAAGTTAGAACATCTGCTATGTTATGAGAAAGACGATTTATGATAAAAAATAACTCCTGATTAGTTAACTGGATATGGATAGGGGGAATATATCTAAAGATTCCTGATGAAGAGACATGCTTGAGGTGGAGCAGTGAGCAAGCATAAATTCCTGTTCTATTCTGAATAGACAGGCACCAAGGATGCCTTTTGATATGAAGTTCAGCTGAAACTAAAACTGTATTGGTCAATTAATTTGTTTTCCATTGCTGTGAAACAAATCACCACCAATAGCAGTTTAAAATAATGTCCACTTATTATTTCCTAGTTCTATAGGTCTTCCCTGGTGGCTCAGATGGTAAACAGTCTGCCTGCAATCCAGGAGACCTGGCACGATCCATGGGTTGGGAAGATCCCCTAGAGGAGGGCATGGCAACCCACTCCAGTATTCTTGTCTGGAGAATCCCTATGGACAGGGGAGACTGGCGGGCTACAGCTCACAGGGTTGCAAAGAGTTGGACACAACTGAGTGATTAAGCATAGCACAGTTCTATAGGTCAGCAAGTCTAGGTACGGCATAATTGGGGTTCTCTGGTCAGTGTCATAAGAATGTAATCAAGACACTGACTGGACTGCGTTCTCATATGAAGCTCAGAGTTCTCTTCCAAGCTCCTTGGTTGTTAAAGTAATTCAATTCACTGTAGTTGTGCGATCAAGTTGTATGATCAAGATCCCCTTTTTCTTGTGAGTTAGCAACCATGGGCTGTTCTCAGATTTGCACCATGTAGCCCTCTCATACCAGAGCAGTTTGTTCCTTCAAGTCTGGGAGATTTTATCTCGTACTCTGAATCTCTCCAACTTCAAGAAGCACCCAACCTCTTTTAAGGGCTCACTTGATTAGGTCGAGCTCATATGGTTAATCTCTGCTGGGTTAGCTTAAAGTCAACAGATTACTAGCCTAATCACAAAGCTATACCTCATCACATTCAGATTCTGCCCGCACTCAACAAGAGAGGGTTATACAAGGCATGTCTACCAGGGAGCAGGACTCTAAGTGGTCCTCTGAGAATTCTGTCTGCAATAGAGGGTATTGCTACCTCTTTTCCTGGTCTCTTCCCAGTCTTGATCCTGAATGTTCGTCAGTCTAACGGTGAGAAGAGACAAGGAAGAGCTCACAGAAAACCTTACCAGGGACAGCAACTGCACTTGCCAGCACTGTTCCTCAGCTGACATGACAGCCAGAGGACTCTTTGAAAAATGAAGATTCAATTAATCTCTTCGTTTTATCTACAGATGCTCTGAAGCGATGTTTTTTTTAATCCAAATCGAAGGAAGAATCCTAAAAGAGGATCTGCCACATAGATGAAATCGTTTTTAAAGTCTGAAAACTCCACTCCAGGACTACAGCTCTGTAACACTCTTGATCTTAACCACGTAAGTCCTGGTCCTTTGATGGGAGTTAAAAGACTAACAGATCTTGTTCTTCTACCAGAGGCCAGTATGTCTCAGCAATCTGTTCTTTGTTCAAATCACATACAAGCTTTAAGGTCAAGTCTGTGGTCACTGAGGGAGAGTGCAGTTTCTCTTTGGGAAAGACATCTGTAGCCTTTTAGAAAAGCCTCAATTGCACCTTTATGAAATAACCAGATCCTCACCTTGAACTAACTGGATGGCTATATCTCCACCTGGATGTAACTGGATAACCCCATCAGTCTTTCAAAGATTTTTGTAATTTTCCTTTTGATGTTATCTAGAAACAGTTTATACTGGTCAAGCCATCATTTCAGCTATGTAAACTATACAAAAGGCAGAGACATCAAAATATATTTAGCCGTGTTGTCTACTGAGCTGATCAGATAGGGATCTGCAGAGTGTGCATATGCATGTATGTGTACATATGTGTATATGTTTTATAGAGAGAAAACTTTCTGTCCATTTGATTACATAGTCCTTTTGATTGCTTTACATGTGACTAAGCTATTTCTGCAGAAACAAAAAGAAATTATGGGATCTTTAAAAACACCAAATCAAGCACGGGACAGACACAAAGACAAGGTAGGTATAAGAACAATCTGAAAAAGAGCACTTATGAACCTTTTTAATACTTTAGCAACCACAGCATACTCCGGTTGACCTAAATCAAAGGTTTTTTTAATATAACCCTTTGAGCTGTAGGCATCCCGAGGGCTCACTCTCAGTGGTGATGGGTAAGTAGAGAGCTCAACTCAGGGCCTCATATCATACTTTTACCCAAAGCAGTTCCATTGCAGTTTTTCAGAAGCTATGTATTGAGCAGAGTGTACTTTGTAAAGGGCCATTTGGGAAAAGAATTTTTAAAAAGGGTGGATCTATGATTCATTTTGCTGTACACCAGGAACTAACACACCACTGTAAATCAACTATACTCCAATAACAATTTTTTAAAAAAGAAGCAGCTATGTAAAGTAAATTGGAAGGGAAAGGGAAGAATTCCACTTCCAAAAAAAGCATTTGAAAGTCACAGGCATGGATAAGCTTTGTAGTCCTTTTAATGGCAGAAAGTTTAAAATTATGACTAGCCCTTACAAAGTTAACGGTCATGGCTAAATAAAACTTAACACCTGCTTTGGAGACCAAAAGGATACTTTCTAACACATCCAATAATAATCCAATGAATGGACCACAGAATTTTAAGATAATTCATCAGAAAGCTCTTTATAATTCTAACATCATTCTATGAATCTATGTGGTATAAATTAAACATGCAAAATCTACAAAGCCATTTTAAAAATTTAACTTCAAAATAATAAAAGCATAATATGCAAGCATTTTAAAATAACAATTATAGAAATAAAACCTCAGGTTATATCCATAGTACTGGACAGTATGGACATTACACAGAAAAAAACACCCTCTCTCACCTTCCCTGTGATATGCTGATACTCATATCCCAAAAACAAAACCAGAGGAGGGGAGATAGGTGATGGAAGGTTAAGGGAAGAATGGGAGCACCCTGCGGGGCTTCTGAGCTGGAATCCTTTCCTTGTCCTCTATTTCTTGTTTGTACGAAATAGACTGTGGCCTCCTTGAACTACCCCAAGTTCCAAAGGGCAGATTCGAACAGTTGCTAATCAGGAAAGGGAGGGGATACAGAGACAAGAGAGGAACAGCCAAGAAACAATAGTGTAGCCTTGGGACAGGGTCCAGGTTCTACCTCAAAAGACACACGTAAAAATATCTTTCAACTCTTCACAGAACCAAACCCCCAGCAAATGGAGGATGCCAGCATTCTGCACTCCAGATTAAAGGAACCAGAGATACTCATCAGATTACCTGAGATCAGATTGAAGAAATTCAGGCGCTGTGCACACACACCCTGATCTCAGGAACCCCACCCTAGAACCAATCACCATTAAACTCCTCACCACATCCTCCTGATGGAAGGAACCCACTGTGCCCCCCTTTGCCTGCAAAGCAGTAATGCTATTTTCTACTTCACCCCAAACTCTGTCTCTGAAGTTCAATTTGGCACCGGCACAGAGGCCAAACGTTCATCAGTCTCATCCACTACCCAGAGACACAGGTATTCAAAACAAGTTATAAAAAGGCAAAATTCCTACTATTTTCACAAATCTATGTTTGAAATCTATGGTCACACCTGCTCAAATCCCTGGGTCATGCCTGCTTGAAAAATATGGCCTTACCTGTTCAATTCCTGGGCCAAGAACATTCCTTGGAGGAGGAAATGGTAATAAGCTGCATTATTCTTGCCTGGGAAATCCCATGGACAGAGGAGCCTGGTAGGCTATAATCCTTGGGGTCACAAAGAGTCTGACATGACTCAGCACACCTGCTCAAAAGCTCAGTTTATGAATAACTATAGAACTTAATGCAAATAATGAACTGCCTAAGGTTTTTTAAGGATTGGTGAGAAATTTATAGACTGTTAAAAGTATTGATTGAGGTACATCTTAAAATCCAAGACTATATATACATAAATTAATATAGTCAAGTAACAATTACTCAGTTATATCCAACTCTTTTTGACTGCATGGACTGTAGCCCTCCAGGCTCCTCTGTCCATGGGATTCTCCAGGCAAGAATACTGGGGTAGGTTGCCATGCCCTCCTCCAGGGGATCTTCCAGACCCAGGGATCAAATCTGTATCTCTAACATTTCCTGCATTGGCAGGTGAGTTCTTTACCACTGGTGTCACCTGAGAAGCCCCAATAGGATCTATTCAGTCATTTTGAAAAACAAAAAACAGTTTAGGTTATTTTGTTTATATGCTCTAGATTAACACCATTCAATAGAATTTTTGTTGATGATTTAAATGTTCTGTATCTCTCCTGTTCAATTAGGCACCACTAACCACAGGCTCCTGTTGAGCATTTGAAATGTAGCAAGTGCCATTAAGAAACTCAAGTTTTAACTTTATTTCTTCTAAATTAATATAAATTCAAAGAACCTCATGTTATGGCAGTGGCCACCCCATTGAAAGTACTGTCCTGAAAAACACCTACCCTCTCATTTCTTTTACAAACAGCTTTGACTTTCTCTTACAACCCTTTTCAAGGTCATCTCAGAGCCCCACAGGCAGAGGTATCTCTACCTTGCATTGTGCTTCCATGGAATTTTCTGCATTTATTTTAGAACTTATACATGGAATAGAAATTGTGCAGGTGCAAACTTGTCCTGCTAAACTACTGTCTGCATGACGGTAGGACAATGTTTCATTCCTGTTGTCTCAGAATTCAGCAGAGGGCCTAGAAGGCTTTCGATATATTTTTTGAAATGAAAGAAAAGAAGCTATAAGCAGCTGATTGAACAAAGAAGTTCTAAATGAACATTTAACATGTGTGGAAAACTATCCTTTGCCTGCCATTGTATTTTCTTATTCGCATTCATAAAAATCATTTATGCCTTAGCAGAATCCTAGCTCTGAAATACAGAGTTTCTGCTTAAGTCATTTCAAGGCTTTTGGATCCAATAAGCCTTATGGGCACCATTGTGGTTTACAGCTGCAACTCATTTGCTCGCTCACCCTCAAACTGAGATGGCTGGTAAAGAGGCATCAGAACAAAGAGCTTCCCTGTATCCCAACCTGAAAACGACACAAGATGCAGTACACTTACCATCACCAACATCAAAGTCCTTGAAAGCCAGCTCTGAACCGGAATCATCAAGAAGGATTTCGCCATTCAGTGTGAACATCATGGTGTGTTCTGTCATGTCAACCATACACCCCACAACGTCGCCAGCTTGCCAAGAGCGCCCATAGTGCTCATTGCCCTGGTGCCACCGCTGGGCCTGGAGACAGAAGAGTCACTGTCACAGAAAAAGCCAGAACAGCAACCGCCCGCCACTACTGGCACGATTCACAGCAGCCTTGTACTAATGCAGCAGGCGGAAGAAATGTAGTCAGCTCACCTGTCTACAGCAACTCGCTAAGTGATGTGGAGGTACCCAGGGATTCTGAATCCTTGACATTAACATCATATGTCACTGAATGTTGAGAAAAACTCAAATGCTACTTCATGATTTAAGAGTGTATTATTTTAAAAAATCAAACCCTATATCCTTTCTGTTAAAAGAAAAACTGTGTCTTTTGAAATTTATTTTTCTCACTACAGTGAACACATCCCAGGATATGAGTTGTTTTTCTCCACTCCCCCAAATACAGGGAATTATGAACAGAGAATCAGCTGGGAACCGATCGTTGAAAATTACATTCCAATTTTCAACTCTTTCAAAATAAAATTCCATTTCTTGGAACCAGTGGCATTCACATTTTAGCTAAATAGAAAACTAGAAGCATTTTAGTATATACTAAAATGAGAAAGGGTTTGAATCAAACTTAAAAATATTCTTAAGATATTTACTGAAATAATAAGCCAAAAATTGTATATATATGTCAACACTGCTTTATCTGTAACACAGGCGAAATCTCATAAATACATTTGAAACATAGTCTTGATAAATGTGACCTTTGAATCTGTAAGTATATTCCAATGATTCACAGATACAAAATTATAGTATTTTATCAGATAAATCTTTTTATTTTCCCCTATGTATCATCTTCATTGTAAACTGATAATATAACAGAATATATTCACCATTGCAAAACAATGATTTTTCTAAAGTATAATACACTGTACTTTTTTAAAATTTATTTAACCAAATTAAGTACCAAAAAGTGTTAAATTTTTCTATCTGATATAGAAAATAGGACTCAAGAAA
The DNA here is from genome assembly GCF_002263795.3 of Bos taurus. NCBI lineage: Eukaryota > Metazoa > Chordata > Mammalia > Artiodactyla > Bovidae > Bos > Bos taurus. The sequence continues at coordinate 10,221,262 of NC_037355.1, read as the reverse complement.
TGTAACATTTCAGAACAAAATGGGTCAGTTGCCCTAGAAGACACAATACTGATTTCTAGTCCAAAAATGCTTTCCTAGACACACACCTGGCTACCCAAATGTCAAATATCTTCACAATTGCTGATTTATTTTAATTTTCTTTCCTTTAATTAGGAAAAAAGCTCCCTCCAAAGGAATACAAATTTACTGAAGAAAATTAGCAAATTAAAATAAGATAAAAGAATAAAATATCAAAAACTTTATAAACCAAAACTGACTATTATTTTCTAGTGTGGTTATGTCCATATATACATATTTTTAATTTTAAAATATTTTATACAGAAAAAGTAAACATTCAATATTTATATAATGTACAAATAAACAATGTACCAAAAAAAAAGAAACTTACCAGCTTTCATCAAACTGAAAAAATTAAAATTACTCATAACATTGAAAATGGAAACTTTTGGTGATTATAAACAACAAACAGCATTACTATGGCTATTAAATGTTTATATCTATCATTAATTATTGCTTGAGGATAAATTCCTTCTATGGAATTGCTATGTCAAATGGATATATTTTGCATTAGCATATAGACTTTTAATGCTTTTGATAGATGAGGATGATTCATCTTTTTTAGATGACAGAGAATATTTTACTTCTTAAATTTTGAATAGTCTTGAATTTTCACAGGGTGAGGGGTCTCAAAATGTCTCAAAATGTTTTGAGACTACAAAGACAGAAGTTCTCCTAGAAACTATTTTCTGAGTTTGGGTTCAGGAAAGCACAATATTAATATTACGTGTGTGTGCTCGGTTGGTGTTTGACACTTTGTGACCCCAAGTACTGTAGTCTGCCAGGCTCCTCTGTCCATGGGATTTCCCAGCCAATGATACAGGAGAGGGTCCCCATCTTCTCCTCCAGGGCATCTTCCCGACCCAGGGATTGAACCCACATCTCCTGCATTGGCAGGCAGATTCTTTACCACAGAGCCACCTGGGAAGCTGGACCATGAGAAGGAAAACCAGTGGAAGTGCAGTGAGGCAGTGTGGAGCTCACAGCATGCAGATGCTTAGTGCACAGTAGCCTACAAAGGCAGGAACCTACACACTCCAGTGTCTCGCGCCCAGCAAAGCGTACTCACCTTGAAGCCATCAAAAGCAAAGGCACGTTCATCTGAGCCAAGCTCCTGATCAGGTTGACACCCTGGCCTGCACCAGCCAACTCGCATGTCTCCAGCAGTGACCGCCTCGAATTCAAAATACCACCTTCCAGCCTTCACAGCATATGTTTTCTCAGCACGGAAGATGCGGAACCTCTCTCCCGTGCCGCTGCACACTTCAGCTCTGGCAGCTGTGAATGGAAAGGGGTTCTGGTGATCACTGGATGGGAAACTGAAAGAGGAGGGCAGATACCACATAACCTACAGGAACAACGCTAATGACACCTTCTCATCTTGATTCACATGTAACAAAGTGTTTTCACATCGGATGGAACCAGCTGGATCAAGTGCAGAGTATACAGAAGGCCTGCCTTTGGAGTCACTGGTGGTTAAACTTCACTAACTCTGTAAGAGCAGATGATGTTAAGTTTTTTTTTTCCTTTGGAAAAAAGTTTATCAGATACTTGGTGGTTTGGTAAGGGAAACCAAAATGGTGCTGGAAAATGAGATGCACTTAAGGGCATGAATGGGAAGAAGACAATTAAAGAGGTCAACATGGTGGGAGAAGAGGAGGGTGGAAGGAATGAGGAAAGTAGCACTGACATATATATACACTACGATGTGTAAAACTGGCAGCTAGTGGGAAGCTGCTGTATAGCACAGGGAGGTCAGCGTGATGCTCTGCGATGATCTAGAGGGGTGGGACGGGGGTGTCATATGTAAACATATAGCTTACTGGCTTCATTGTTCAACATAACTAACACAACATTGAAAAGCAATTATACTCCAATTAAAAAAAAAAAGAAAGAAAGAAATAGACATTTCTGGGTTGGAGAAAAGAGGGAAGAATCAGCCAGGAAGTGAGGAGGAAAGAGAGAAAACAACAAGAAAGAGACCAACATTCACAGAGAACAGTAACCACTGATAAATTTCACAGACAGAATGGCTAAGCGCATTAAGTCTTCCTCTAATCTACATCTTCACTGTTATGTGCTACACATACCAATGCTGTGTTTAAGAGATTTGAGGAAACAACAAAAGAGTCAAGTCCAACATCAGGATTAGTGCCGTGTGAAGGGCAAAAACATCTGTAGGAAATGAGATGTACATGAGATGGATGTGCCAGGGAAAACTTCAGACCAGGGAACCTGGAGCCAGGATAACTTTAAGATCGTCGCCTCCTAGGAATTCACAGTGCATGAGGACATCGGTCCCCCGAACAGATATCAAAGGGTATGGTCAGCTTGGTGAAGATCAAGGTTAAATACAGAGGAGGAAATTTAAGTGACTTGACCTACATCTCACAACTAACAAACGGCAGAATCTGGGAGCTGCCAAATGCTACAGACTGTGTTCTTTCCACTCTGCCTCCAGCAGCTGACACGGAATTAGTAGATACCAGCTACATATTAGTTCTCATCTGTTCTCAAGTTAGGAAAGACCTTATAACTAATAAAAGTTTAATAAGAACTTAACTATTAATACGGCTAAATGAATAAAAACAGTCAAGATAAGCTCTGCTGCTGCTGCTGCTGCTAAGTCGCTTCAGTCGTGTCCGACTCTGTGTGACCCCATAGAAGGCAGCCCACCAGGCTCCGCCGTCCCTGGGATTCTCCAGGCAAGAACACTGGAGTGGGTTGCCATTTCCTTCTCCAATGCATGAAAATGAAAAGTGAAAGTGAAGTCGCTCAGTAAGCTCTACAGGTTGCCAATTAACACACAGTTAGATCATCTTTAACAACTTAAGATTAGATTGAAGAAAAGAAAAATGGACTAAAGAGGTTCTAGGCCATAATAGGGGCTGGTTTAATGAAAGGATCAGTTATTGTTTTTTGATGATTATATGATGATTATAGGGCATATAGAGGAACTATATATGATAAACCTTTCAAAAACTGTGTTAAATTTCTGAATAAACAATATTTTGTTTCTTCCCCTCACCTACATACACACACATGCTCACACCTAACAGCCTAGTCTGCTCCAGGCAAATCTCCTGTGTCCAACAGTGAAGCCTCAAAAGTCACACACTCGTATCATGCAAGACACTCAAACATCTTCCTGAAAAAATAGATGCATTCAGGTCAGTCGCTCAGTCATATCCAGCTCTTTGAGACCCCATGAACTGCAGCATGCCAGGCCTCCCTGTCCATCACCAAATCCTGGAGTTTACCCAAACTCATGTCCATTGAGTCGGTGATGTCATCTGACCATCTCATCCTCTGTCGTCCCCTTCTCCTCCTGCCCTCAATCTTTCCCAGCATAAGGTGTTTTCAAATGAGTCATCTCTTTGCATCAGGTGGCCAAAGGATTGGAGTTTCAGCTTCAACATCAGTCCTTCCAATGAGTATTCAGGACTGATCTCCTTTAGAATGGACTGGTTGGATCTCCTTGAAGTCCAAGGGACTCTCAAGAGTCTTCTCCAAAACCACAGCTCAAAAGCATCAATTCTTCAGCACTCAGCTTTCTTTATAGTCCAACTCTCACATCCATACATGACTACTGGAAAAACCATAGCTTTGAGTTTAAAAATGAGGCATTTATACTACTCTATACAGCAGACTGGAGAAGGCAATGGCAACCCACTCCAGTACTCTTGCCTGGAAAATCCCATGGACGAAGGAGCCTGGTGGGCTGCAATCCATGGGGTTGCTAAGAGTCGGACACGACTGAACGACTTCACTCTCACTTTTCACTTTCCTACATTGGAGAAGGAAATGGCAACCCACTCCAGTGTTCTTGCCTGGAGAATCCCAGGGACGGGGGAGCCTCATGGGCTGACATCTATGGGGTCACACAGAGTTGGACACGACTGAAGTGACTTAGCAGCAGCAGCAGCATACAGCAGACAGCATGTACAACCTTCTCTGAAAAGAAAAGGCTTGCTTTTGATACATTCAAGTTAGGAGTGGAAAAGGACTTGAATGAGAAAAACCTTCACCTTTACCTTCTCGGTGAAGGGTAAAAATTTCTCACATCTATTATTTAGAAACTGAATTATTTTTGAAAGATTGAATAGTAAACTACTTTTCAAGGACAAGAAAATTTACTATTAAGAAGATAATTCTAAATGTCATAGTACTAAAAAAAAAAAAAGGAAACGACACATTTCCTGTCAGTGTCTCCCCAAAACAGAACACCGATCCATTGTTTCTTTAAGCCATGCTTGTAATCTTCCTGAAATGCATCATGGAGGTACAGAATACGATCAAGGAACTACACGAACCTTGGGAGATTACCTATCAGGAAAATAAAATGCCCTCACATATTTATCCTTGTTTTTAGTGATGCTGACATTTATAAATACAATCATACTTATTACATTCTCATGTGGACTAACAGATTAAATTCCCTATTTCCTAAGTATGGAATATTCCATTTTTTAGAAATCTAGATTACTGAAAAATTCATGGGTCCTTTTTCCTATTTTAAGTTTCCAGGATATCGGACTCCACAAAATGCAAAGTGTGCTCAAAGAGCCAAATAAATTTTAATATTAGTTTAAGTCCAAATACATTGGGAAATCTGATACAGAAATATAACGACTACATAATTTCCTTAAAATCCTACTACAAATTTCTCTTGATATTAAGATTCATCATTAATCTTCTCTACTAATAAAGGTAGTAAAAATAGGGGGACTATAAAGAAAATCTGGGTCAGTAAGAGGCAATGATGAAGAATTTGTTCATCCTGGCATTTTTCTCCTTGACCTCAAGCTGCTGTAGTATTCTTTTTCTTATTGAAGTATAGTCGATGTACAACACTGTATATATGTCCAACAGTGATTCACAATTTTAAAGGTTATACTCCACTTATAATTATAAAAAATGGGCTCTATTCCCTGTGCTGTACAATATATCCTTGTACCTTATTTGATACATGTAGTTCGTACCTCTTAATCACCTACCCCTACACGTTGCTCCTCCCACCTTCTCTCTCTCCACTAGTAACTACTACTTTGCTCTCTACTTCTGTGAGTATATTTCTTTTTTTTTTAATATATTCACTACTTTATTTTTTCAGATTCCAGACATCTGTTGTTGTTCAGTTGCTAAATTATGTTCGACTCTCTGTGACCCCATGGACTGTGTATAGTACACCGGGCTCCTCTGTCCTCTGTATCTCTGGAGTTTGCTCAGAATCATGTCTATTGAATTTGTGATGCCATCTAAGCATTTCATCCTCTGCTGCCCCATTGTCCTTTTGCCTTCAATCCCTCCCAACATCAGAGTCTTTTCCAATGACCCGACTGTTCGCATCAGGTGGCGAACAGTATTCGAACTTCAGCTTTAGCAACAGTCCTTCCAGTGAACATTTAGGGCTGATTTCCTTTAGGATGGACTGGTTGGATCTCCTTGCAGTTCAAGGGACTCTCAAGAGTCTTTACCAGCAACACAGTTCGAAAACATCATCGATGTTTGGCATCGATGGCATTCTTTGGCACTTATCTTTCTGTATGGTCCAACTCTCGCATTCATACATGACTACTGGAAAAAACATAGCTTTGACTTTCTGAGCTTCTGTTGTCAAAGTGACATCTCTGCTTTTTAATATGTCGTCCAGGTTTGTCAAAGACATCCCAGAAGCAAGTGTCTTTTAATTTCATGGCTGTAGTCACTGTCCACAGAGATTCTGCAGCCCAACAAAATAAAATCTGTCACCGCTTCCACTTTTCTATTTGCCATAAAGTGATGGGACCAGATGCCATTATCTTAGTCTTTTGAATGCTGAGTTTTAAGCCAGTTTTTTCACTCTCCTATTCCACCCTCATCGAGAGGCTCTTTAGTTCTTCTTCACGTTCTGCCATAAAGGTGGTGTCATCTGCATATCTGAGGTTATTGATATTTCTCCTGGAAATCTTGATTCCAGCTTGTGATTCATCCAGCCTGGCATTTTGCATGATGTACTCTGCATAGAAGTTAAATAAGCAGGGTGACAATGTACACCCTTGTTGTACTCCTTCCCCAATTTGGAACCAGTCTGTTGTTCCATGTCCAGTTCTAATTGTTGCTTCTTGACCCACAGACAGGTTTCTCAGGAAACAAGTAAGGTAGTCTGTTACTCTCATCTCTTTAAGAATTTTCCACAATTCATTGTGATCCACACATATGTGATATCACACAATATATGTCTTTCTGACTTATTTCACTTAGTATAATGCCCTTCAACTGCATCCATGTTGCTGTAAATGGCAAAATTTTCTTCTTTTCATGAGTAATATACCATCACATGTCTATACCAATCTTCTCTCTCCATTCATGTGTTGATGGACACTTAGTGTTAGCTGCTCAGCCGAGTCAGACTCTTTGTGCTTCCACGGACTGTAGCCCACCAGGCCCTTCTGTCCATGGAATTCTCTACCAAGAGTACTGGAGTGGGTAGCCAATCCCTTCTCCAGGGGATCCTCCCAACCCAGGGATTGAACCTGGGTCTCCTGCATTGAAGGCAGATTCTTTACCGTCTGAGTCAACAGGGACACTTAAGTTGCTTCCACACTGCAGGCAGATTCTTTACCAGCTGAGCCACAAGGGAACCCCCTAAGTTGCTTCCATATCTGGGCTACTGTAAATAATGCTGTTATGAACACTGGGACGCTTGTATCTTTTTGAATTAGTATTTTTATTTTTTCAGCTACATACACCAGGAGTGGAATTTCTGGGTCATAATTTTTGCACTATTCTTACATTCATTGATGGCATTCAACTGAACTTGAAGTGAACATGGTGTTCATAGATATCATCATGCAAAGGACTTGCACGCTTCACGGATTTTCCTCCAAATGTCCACATGACTCAGTTTATATTCTAATTTTCTTACATTAGTATAGAGTAGTTTGCAATCATGGTTTAAAGAAGAAACAGATCAGTATTATGTTTCTTGATAAAATCACTAAGTGGAAATCTGAATCCACAGACATTAAAATATATATATATATACACACACACACACACACACACACACACACACCCAGGCAATCTGCAACAAATTTCTGTTGCATATCCTAAAACATTAAGCAGCTGAACACAAAAGTAGGCCCTATAAGTACCTGCTGAATTGAATCTAAGAACAAAGACTCTCTTGAGCCCTGGACACAGGAACGCTGGCAAATAGCTAATCATCAGCATCACTGTCAAAATACAGAACTTTCCTCCAAACATGCAATTGTTATTCTTTGCTTGAATTTAAACACTCTATATTCATATATTTCTAGCTCATGTAATATGTTATATAAATGATTTTTACACAGTTATAATAAGTGCAATAGTAATTGACATTTTTAAAAATGAACAGCAGATAAATTCCCATCATACTCTATCAAGGCTACTCAAAGAAAAAATTCAGAATTAAGGCCTTTAAAAACCACTTTAAGATTAAGGGCAAGGTCTGATAATATACTGTGTTCCTTGTACCCCAGAGATCCTACCACCGAGAAGGTAAACACCAATGACCATTCAAATAGGACCTGCAATAGCTACTTACAATGGCACCCCACTCCAGTCCTCTTGCCTGGAAAATCCTATGGACGGAGGAGCCTGGTAGGCTGCAGTCCATGGGGTTGCTAAGAGTCGGACACGACTGAGCGACTTCACTTTCACTTTTCACTTTCATGCACTGGAAAAGGAAATGGCAACCCACTCCAGTGTTCTTGCCTGGAGAATCCCAGGGACGGGGGAGCCTGGTGGGCTGCTGTCTCTGTGGTCGCACGGAGTCGGACAGGACTGAAGCAATTTAGCAGCAGCAGCATCTAAACCATACACTAAGAGACACACCACTAGAGGGCAGTCAAGATCTAACTATAGATTAAAAGTATACATTATTTATAACAAACTGGAAGGCAGGCTAGTCTCTTGAAAATTTTACACTTTTCTAGAATCCTTTAGGTATATCTACTAACTAATTTTTAAAAATCATTGATATTAATCAGTCATTTTTTTAACTTCCTGGTATAGTCTCTAAGTAAGCAATTCAAATCTTGATAAAGCCTTGTAATGAATAAACATAAATGACTTTTCCAAATATCTTAAAATATTATTTAGGACAATTCTCCAAAGATAGCACAATTTCAACACTGAGTTCATATTCATCCTGGAATACATAAATCAGCATTCTGCTGACTAACAAAATAAATTATAACCCTGATGAATTACATAAGGTCCAGGATTCTGGTCATCTGATGTGAACAGCCAACTCATTGAACAAGTCCCTGGTACTGAGAAAGACTGAGGGCAGAAGGAGAAGAGGGTGTCAGAGAATGAGATGGGTGGATGGCATCACCAATGCAGTAATAAACTTGGGCACACTTTGGGAGATGGTGAGGGACAGGGAGGCCTGGTGTGCTGCAGTCCCTGGGGTGCAAAGATTTGAACATGGCTGGGCGACTGAACAACAACAGATTCAATTTTAACAAAAATATCATGCCCTAAGGTAAGGTACACACTCTATGTTCAAAATGGATAACCAACAAGGACCTACTGTATAGCACATGAAACTCTACTCAATGTTATGTGGCAGCCTGGATGGGAGGGGAGTTTGAAGAATGGATACATGAAAATGTATGGTTGAGTCCCTTTGCTGTTCATCAGAAACTACCACAACATTGTTAACTGGCTATAACCCAATACAAAATAAAAAGTTTAAAGTTAAAAAAAAACTTATGCTGTTAATTTTTCTAATGTCAGCAAAACAGTATAGCCAATTACAAATGAAAGTTTTAAATCTTATCTTAGTGATCACCAGACATTTTGCTTCATTCCATAAACCATCTCACATCTATCTTTTCATTTCCATTTTTCACCATCTTTGTTCTGAAGATCACAATTTTCCAAAAGCCTCGCAACTGGTCTCTCTATCCAAGCACTCTCCCCCTCCAATCTGTTCCTTCCCACTGTCGTCATAGTTGTAGTGCTACTGAACACTCTAACCACAAATCAAACTTCTGCTTTAAAACCTTCTGAGGCTAGAATTTCTCATACAAATTTACCATATTTCTTAGCTGGGATTTTCAAAATATTCCGTATTTTAGCCTAATCCTTCTATTTCCAACTATTGCTGTTCTCTCCCCACTTACACTCTGTATCTTAGCCTAACTTGACAATCAATTTTCCCTCATCTCTTTCTGTATTCAATTACATCAGGTACACTTCCCCTCCAGCAAGAATGCTCTTTCTACCACCAATCCCTATTTAGTATTTTGATCTCTGTAACAGTGAACTCAGACATCATTCCTCTAATTGGAAAATGAATCTTTCTTATGTATGTTCCATAGATTTCAGTGGCCACACATGATAAACAGAATAAACTCTAGAGAACAAGTTAAGAACATTCATTAAACAAGTAACAACAACTCTAACAACAATTACAACAAACATAATAACAAATCCTGGAGGAAGGGAGAATCCAGAGCTGCCTCATTTTATTGTTTAAAATTTTCAATTTTCAACAAAAATAGTGAGACATGCAAATAAGAATGTATGTTTTATATATATGGAGGGGGGAAGTCAATAGAAACTGTCACTGAGGAATCCCCCAGACACTGGACTTTTAGACAAAAATGTTAAACTAGCTATTTCAAATATATTCAAAGAAGTATAAGAAATCTTGTCTAAAGAACTAAAGGGAAGTATGAGAAAAATGTCTTACCAAATAGAGATTATAAATAGAGACTGAAATTACTTTAAAAATAGAAATTCTGGAGTTACAAATTATAATGACTGAAATTAAAAATTCTCTAGAGGGGCTAAACAACAGGTTTGAGCTGGAAGAAGAAAGAATCAATGAATCTGAATAAAGATCCACTGAGATTATTAAGTATGTAAAGCAGGAAAAAAATAGAAGAAAAAAAAAAATAAGCAGAGTCTTACAGACCTGCCAGATGCAGCAAGCCTAACAATGTACACATAATGAAAATCTCAGGAGAGGAGAGAAAGAGGCAGAAAGAATACTTAAATACTGACAAAACATTTTTCAAATTTGGTGAATAAAATTAATTTACAGATACAAGAAGCTCAACAAAATCCAAGTAAGATAAACTCAAAGAAACACACAATGCATATCATAGTCAAACTACTGAAAGACAGAGAGAATCTTGGAAGCACCGAGAAAGCAGCAGCATATCCCATACATGGATCCTTCATATGAGAAACAGCTGATGTCTCATTTGAAAACATGGAGACCAGAAGGCGATGGGATGAATATACACAGTGCTGAAGGGAAAGTCAACTGGAATTCTACATTCAGTAACTCTTTGTTGTTCTCTCCAAGGCTTCTAACATACAGCATCACCCTTTCACCTTTCCCTCTTAGCAAATAACCTCACTTAATATTTCGACAGAAAATTCTTACTAAACAGTAACAGTTCCCCCAGCTTCTTGATTTTCCATAACAGAGTTTACTGCATTTTTTAAATCCTTACTGCTCCCCCATCAAGCTTAGTGGTGTATGTATTCTTTTTATATAAGGCCTTTGACCTGTGTTGTAAATTTCATTTCCCCACCCCTAATCATCCTCAGATCATGCTTCATCAAGTTCCTCTCCTTTATTTTCAACCTCTCCTTTCCTCTGGTTCTTTTTCTTAGAACCAGAAAGCATTTCTTAAAATTGTCTAACTGTGGCGGATTCATTTTGATATTTGGCAAAGCTAATACAATTATGTAAAGTTTAAAAATAAAATAAAATTAAAAAAAATAAAAAAAGGAAAAATGTAATCCTCTCTTTCTCTCTAGCAAAGGTCTCAGCTACACACATACACACGTGTGTGTGTGTGTGTGTGTGTGTGTGTGTGTGTGTGTAAACTGAGTCTTGGTTGCTGTGTACAGATGTCTCAAACACAACTCAAACTGAAATTCAACATGTTTAAAACCAAACTCAGAGTCTCCTCAGTTTCCCATCTCTGACTGTTCCAAAACCATTCCAGACACCTCCTTCATCTTTCTACTGATTCTATTTCTAAATGTCAAACGAGTCTGTCCTATTCTTTCTATGCCCAGTACTGGTTAAGTTCAGGCCAAAACAAGTTCAGAAGTGTCAAAACACTCCTCATCAACAGCAAACTATTGTCCCCACCTTTCAGTTTGTTCATATCCAGCCCATTCTCCAAAGAGAAATGGAGTGATTGTTTCAGCAGAAAAACCTTCTGTTTCAGTCTCTGCCTTCTCTCCTTCATCTCCTTCTACTTCTCAAACTCCACTTGACATTCAGCCATGCAAAGCCTGCTGAAAATTCCCAGGTGCAGTCTTTCCTTGATTGCCAAGACTTCACACACTATTCCCTCTGTCTGAACAAATGAATCTGACTGATTCCTACTGATTCTTCTAAGTAGATGGTTTCAGAACACATCTCCAAATATTTTGTCACACTTCTCTTCAAAAACTGTGGGCTTAAGTGTGAGATGCATTTAGTGACTCACTTCCAACAAACAGAATATGGTAGAAGTCATTGCAGTATGCATTGAGGCGTCTTTCTTGCACTGTCTCTTAGATTACTCACTCTGGGGGGAAGCCAGCTGCTACATGAAGGCACTGAAGTATTTCTGTGAGGAGGTCTTCATGACAAGGAACTTAGATCTCTTGCCAATATACAGAGAAAATCTGAGTCCTTTAACAAACAATTATGCAATTGAACTGTCTTAGCAGCAAGTCCCCAAGCCCCACTGAAGTCTTCAGATGACTGCATCCCTGGTGGACTTGACACAAACCTCAAGAAAGGCCATGATCCAGAACCACCTGACTAATCCACTTGTGTGTATGTGCTAAGTGGCTTCAGTCATATCTGACTCTTTTGACCCCATGGACTACAGCTCACCAGGATCCTGTCCATGGGATTCTCCAGGCAAGAATACTGGAGTGGGTTGCCATGCCCACCTCCAGAGGATCTTCCTAACCCAGGTATCAAACCCACGTCTCTTATGTCTCCTGCATTGCCAGGCGACTTCTTCACCACTAGCGTCATCTGGGAAGCCCAAAGAATCCATTCACAAATCCCTAAAAGATAGAAACTTTGAGATCAACAAATGTTTGTTGGTTTAAGCCATTAAATTTTAGGGAGGGATTTGTTACACAGCAGGAGATAACTAATACATCTCTTTAAGATTCCTCTGACAGCTCAGTTAAACCACTGCTGGGATACTTGGGGATTAATGCTTACATCACACAAAAGTGTGAACAATTTAGTCTATCTTCCCTGCCTATGATGAAATCTACCTGCGGGCAAAACTTTTTCATTCATTGTCAAATTTAAGCACAGTAGATGTTCAATAACTACATATTAAAATCAAATGGAAATGAGGATGATTTGAAATATGAAAGTAATATGAACCCAAAAATGGAATATCTGATTTGATAGACAAGAGATTGAGCAAGTTCTGGGGGTTGGTGATGGACAGGGAAGCCCGGCGTGCTGCAGTCCATGGGGTCACAGAGTCAGACACAACTAAGACACTGAACTGAACTGAACTGATGCTGCTTTTCTTCCTTCTTGAAATTCATATAAGTCACAAGAAAGTAGGGAAGCATGACATACTAATATATTGCTTCACTGATGTGTTAAGCAAAATTATATTACACTTGTAAATAATATGTACATAAATATGTATGTCATCAGAATAACATCCAGCATCCAGGAAGCCTTACAAATAGTTGAGAAATGAAGAGAAGAAAAAGGCAGAGATATTGCTAGATATTTGTCGTATGCATATTAGGTATATACCTAATAGAGTAGTTGAATCAAATATTTTTAAAGCATGGAAAATACTGGAAAATGGTATACTATCACAGGCATTCTTAATGAATATTTGTGTGCTCGATATATCCAACTGTTCATTAAAGAGTGAGTTTAATAGGTAGTTACAAAAAAGGTTTGTAGATTTTTGAAAGTAGGAGCTCTTAACACTATTACTAATGATTGAAGTTCTCCATAGGATACCACAGTCACCAAAAAGATGTAAGACAAAGACACTTGCAATTATGAGGGTTTGCTCATAATAATTCATGAGTGGGTATTTGTAAGTCTTCCTCAGACAACCACTTTGGCTTATTGCATTTCTTTTTCTTGAGGAAGGTTTTGGTCACCACCTCCTGTACAGTGTAACAAACTTCCATCCATAGTTCTTCAGGCACTCTGTAATCTTGAATTGATTACTGGGAATAGATTGGGATCCCCTTAATAGAATCCCTTGAATCTATTGGGAATATACATAAATACATAAATGCAATCTTGAATTGATTATTGGGAATAGATTGCGATTCCCTTGAATAGAATCCCTTGAATCTATCGGGAATATACATAAATGTCTGAAAGTGTAGCCAAAAAATGACAATAATTTATCTTTGTGCCAAGAGAACATGCTGATCATAGCAAATATCTTCTTTCAACAACAAAAGAGATAACTCTATACATGGACATCACCAGATAGTCATTACTGATCAGATTAACTACATTCTTTGCAACTGAACATGGAGAAGTTCTGTTTACAGTCAGCCAAAACAGCTCTATACTAGAGCTGACTGGCTCAGATTAACAGCTGTTTATTGCACAATTCAGGCTTAAACTGAAGAAAGTAGGGGAAAGCAGTAGGCCATTCAGGTACGAGCTAAATCAAATCCCTTATGATTATACAGTGGAGGTGATGAATAGATTCAAGGGGCTGTGGAGTGCCTGAAGAACTATGGATGGAAGCTTGTAACACTGTACAGGAGACGGTGACCAAAACCATCCCCAAGAAAAAGAAATGCAATAAGGCAAAGTGGTTGTCTGAGGAAGCCTTACAAATAGTTGAGAAGAGAAGAGAAGAAAAAGGCAGAGGAAAAAGGGAAAGACAGATCCAACTGAATGTAGAGTTCCAGAGAATAGCAAGGAGAGATAAGAAAGCCTTCTTAAATGAACAATGCAAAGAAATAGAGAAAAAACAATACAATGGGAAAGACTAGAGATCTCTTCAAGAAAACTGGAGATACCAAGGGAACATTTCATGCAAAGATGGGCACAATAAAGGGCAGAAACAGCAAGGACCTAACAGAAGCAGAAGAAATTAAGAAGAGGTGGCAAGAATACACAGAAGAACTGTACAAAAAACAAAAAAAAAGTCTTAATGATCTAGATAACCACAGTGATGTGGTCACTCACCTAGAGCCAGACATCCTGGAGTGTGAAGTCAAGTGGGCCTTAAGAGAAGCATTACTACAAATAAAGCTAGTGGAGGATGGAATTCCAGCTGAACTATTTCAAATCCTAAAGGACAATGCTGTTAAAGTGATGCATTCAATACACCAGCAAATTTGGAAAACTCATCAGTGGCCACGGGACTGGAAAAGGTCAGTTTTCATTCCAATCGCAAAGAAAGGCGATGAAAAAGAATGTTCAAACTACCACACAATTGAACTTATTTCACATGCTAGCAAGGCCATGCTCAAAATCCTTCAGGCTAGGTTTCAGAAGCTCATGAACTGAGAACTTCCAGATGTACAAGCTGGATTGAGAAAAGGCAGAGGAACCAGAGATCAAATGGCCAACATCCGCTGAACCATAAGATAACCAAGGGAATTCCAAAAAAAAATCTACTTCTGCTGCATTAACTACACTAAAGCCTTTGTGTGGATCACAACAAACTGTGGAACATTCTTAAAAGAATGGGAATACCAGACCACCTTACCTGTCTCCTAAGAAGCCTGTATATGAGACAAGAAGCAACAGTTAGAACTGGACATAGAACAATAGATTGGTTCCAAATTGCAAAAGAAGTACACCAAAGCTGTATATCATCACCCTGCTTATTTAACTTATATGCAGAGTACATCATGAGAAATACCAAGCTGGATGAATAACAAGCTGGAATCAAGACTGCTAGGAGAAATATCAACAACCTCAGATATGCAGATGATACCACTTTAATGGTAGAAAGAGAAGAGGAACTAAAGAGCCTCTAGATGAGGGTGAAGAAGGAGAGTAAAAGAGATGGCTTAAAACTAAATATTAAGAAAACCAAGAAGATGGTATCCAGATCCATTACTTCATGGCAAATAGAGGGGAAAGGGGGAAAGGTGGAAGTAGTGACAGATTTCCTCTTTTTGGGCTCTAAAACCACTGCAGATGGGACTGCAGCCATGAAATCAGAACATGATTGCTTCTCAGCAGAAAGGCTATGAAAAACCTAGACAGTGTGTTGAAAAGCAGAGACATTACTCTGCCAACAAAAGTCCATAGAATCAGGGCTAAGGACTTCCCAGGGTTCACATGCAGTTCTGAGAGCTGGAGTATAAAAAAGGCAGAGCGCCAAAGAATCGATGCCTTCAAACTTTGGTGCTGGAAAAGACTCCTGAGAATCCACTGGACAGCAAGGAGATCAAACCAGTCAACTGTAAGGGAAATCAACCCTGAATACTCATTGGAAGGACTGATGCTGAAGCTGATGCTCCAGTATTTTGGTCACCTGATGCAAACAGCCAACTCACTGGGAAAGTCCCTGATGCTGGGAAAGATTGGGGGCAGAAGGAGAAGAGGCATCAGAGGATGAGATGGCTGGATGGCATCACCATCGAACTTGGACAAACAATGGGAGATGGTGAGTGACAGGGAGGCCTGATGTGCTGCAGTCCATGCACTCAGAGTCGGACATGCCTGGGCGACTGAACAACGATGACACATGATAACTATATATAAATATTCACTTGTTACACATAGTAACATTATATAAATATTAGCAATCATTACTATTTAAGGTTGAATTTCTATGCAGAGATACTACACTAAAAATATTAGTCATTAGAGAATATTCGGCATAGATCTTAAGAGTTTTCTACTAAGAAATATAGGCACTGCAATGAAACACACAACTCATGTCATTTTTGGCAATTTTAAAATATGGATGTTAACATAACTCAAACCACAGGAGCAAATGATTAAACCACAGGAGCAAATGATTAAGGGGTTGACTATCTTAAGCCATATTCTTAAAAGGTATTATTCAAAGGAAATGTGTTCTTCATAAACCCTTTAAAAATCCATATATTCAACACATTTATTGAGTGTCTGTTCTAGAGTTTTTTCCTTAAAGCAAGATATTGCACTAATTAATTACTATGGCCTATATGTGAGAGTCTAAATAATGAAGATTTAGAAAACACTGGCTCATCATCCTAGATTTACAGTAAGTTCCCCACATATGAATGAGTTCCATTCCGAGAACACGTTGACAAGTTTAATTTGTTCATAAGTTCAACAAAATTAGCCTAGGCACTTACGTAACACAGTCAGCTATATAGTATTGTAATAGGTTTAGAATACTTTTCACATGAATAATACATAAAAATAAACACAAAAAATAAAAGACTGTCACCCTTACGTTACAGAAGTTTGGAAAGTACAGTAGTGCAGTACAACAGCTGGATACAGGGGTTGGCATCAAGTGAACAGGCAAGAAGAGTTACTGCTGGAGGAGGGCGAGGAAGTAGAAATGCTGGAGCTGAAGGAGCGTCAGTGATAGGAGACGGAGGGCAAGCTGCCGCGTCACGCATGCCTGACGTGACTGGACATGTGAACCCACATGCACAACTTTGAAAGTTTGCAACTTGGGGATTCATATGCAGAGGACTTACTGTCCTCCCATCAACAACCACAACCAGCTCTTCTGAAAGAGAGCTGGTGAGGTGAGTGGGATTGAGGGGCAATATAAGAATCACAGAATGAACTGTGTCCTCAGACTCTTTGAGAAGGTAACGTCATTTCTTCCCCTCTGCAGAATCACTGAGGTCCTGAGTCACAGGACAAAAGTTCCCTAAACTCCTGGCCTGAGTCACATGCTTCAAATAAAAGACTCTTATCTCATACTCCCTTTTATTCATGCATCTGGCTTTAAAGAATTTACAGTGTGATTTTGCAACGAGAGGAGAAGAAAGTGAAATGGAAATACCATGATCTTGATCAGGTGCCTCCAGGTTGTAGCCATATCCCAGCAGTGTGCGTACAGCCTCACGGAGGCTATCCTTATTGGATTTCTTAGTTCGGTCATCTAGAAGGGCATAGGGAACAAGCCGAGGGTTTCTTCTATTCTTTACATCCTACAGGAAGGAAAAAAAAATGTATGTGATCATCAAAGGACAACCAACAGCATTTGGAAATGACACAGCCACCAAATACATCAAAATATAAAGTGTCTGAAGGTAGATATTGTACCTTCCCTTTGTCTTTCCAGGTTGTAGGAGTTAGTGAAATACTCCCAGTATGAAGAATCTATCAAGTGAGTCACTGATCAATGTAAATCAGGCTCTCTCCATGAAAAGAAAATGTAAAAATAACAGCAATAACAAAAGCCAACTTTAATGATCTCAATAACCATCATCCATCTGTCAAGATCACAAGGCAATGGACTAACTTAAGAGAACCTACCATTTCCTTGCCAAGTTGACTGACAGGTCTTTGTTACAAAAAGAGCCTAATTAGTAACCATCATCTCTCTGACTTTTGAGTCAATGTACCACACAAGGCAGCTGTCCCTTCCTCAGAGAAAAGTCAGTATGTGGATGGCCACCTCACGACCTCAAATGGCTTAAAAAAATAATAAACTGACTCCATCAACTGGTAAACCTGGTAATAGTGGGAGTATTAAAAGAACTACAAACCTCACAATTTGTCTTTTATAAAAGAGGCTCCCAGTTTAAAGCATGATTAAAATGGCAGTGACCAAGCAAGAAGGCAGGCTATCTTATCATCTTAACAAAAGGATAATTTAAGAGTAAATACAAAATCTGGGCCGTGGAGATGCCCCAAGACTGCGAGTCTTTCTAACACTTAAGAAATTACTTCTTTGCATTCATTCACTGCTGCAGATTTTATCAAACTTTCCATATTCCAGGAGGCATGCTGCTACTGCTAAGTCGCTTCAGTCGTGTCCCACTCTGTGGGACCCCAGAGACAGCAGCCCACCAGGCTCCCCCGTCCCTGGGATTCTCCAGGCAAGAACACTGGAGTGGGTTGCCATTTCCTTCTCTGATGCATAAAAGTGAAAAGTGAAGTGAAGTCGCTCAGTCGTGTCTGACTCTTAGCAACCCCATGGACTGCAGCCCACCAGGCTTCACTATCCATGGGATTTTCCAGGCAAGAGTACTGGAGTGGGGTGTCATTGCCATCCACCAGGAGGCATATTCAATCTCAATTTATCTTAGCATGAAGAACAATTTGAAGGCTGTATATATTCCCAAACATTCTCCAAAACATATAAGCTATTTGGTGGACAGCATTTGTTCTGGTTGGGGAGGAACAAGGAAAAGTGTTTCCCAATTTCTTCTTCCCCTTCTCTAGCAAATCTGTAGTAATACCTTATACTGACTACCTGACCATTTGGACCAGTGTTCAAATCATCTGGGTTGCTTACTGGGGAATCCCACTCCAAAGCCACCCCCAAAGAAATAAGCACCATAAACAGCTTCAAGCCACATTACCCAGCACCCCTCCCTTTCAAAATGGTTGCTGCCCCCTAGCTTTTCATAGAGAAAAATTAACAGGCCTCTGATGAATCACACTTTCTGGACATAGTGTTCTGGGGATCTGATTATACAAAGAAGCTGCTCCAGGGGTTTCCAGGCACATGAGTGCTTGAAATCTAGTATGCTGGAGACACAGAAGAAATTCAAGCAAACGCCTGCTCTCAAGGAGTTTACAATCCCATGATGAACCAGATTATTTTAAATAGAGGTTGATGAAAAATTAAAGACAATGCTCATTCAGATAACCCAGCAAAACTGTGTTCTGTCAGTGGGGAATGTGGTGGAAGCTGGGAGAAAGGGTGGACACAGTTCCAAAGAGAGCTTTGGCCAACTCGGACAGAACCCTGTGCTTTTACGAGGAGGATCCACCTTCACATGGAAGAGATGGAGCGCAGAGGGGTCCTGGTTTGTCCTACAGACTCATGTGGTCTGCAAGGCAAGGGAGCACTCCTTTGGCAAAAAAACAGTGAGGACCCCCCAATCCCCCTGTGGCATATGGCTCAGGTTCTCTCACACACACACACAATGCTGAAGCCAGCTGAGTATTGATAATCCCCTCAGTTACAACAACTTTAATTCAAAGCAAGAATAGCTTATTTTATGAAGTATAGCAAGGCTATGCAGTTTTCCTTAGCCTTTGAAATGACAAAAGTTTGTGGGCTAAGAAGAATTTTGGAAATACCAAATCGACATTTAGTCTTTATCCTGTTGTTAAGTAACAATCCAGTTTAGTCCTGAAAAGCTTTAAGTAAAGGTACTGCCCACCATGAGCTGCCAAGAAGCACTGTGACAAGAAAGAGGAGAATTTGAGCTCTGGAGGCAAAAGGCTTGCTTCCCAGCCTGGTTCTGCCACCTGGGTAGCACTGGACAAACTGCTTTCAAGTTCCCTGTGTTAACACATGTGAATTGCTAATAAAAATTGTTCATCCTTCATGGAATCATTGTAAGAAAATACACATAAGCCTCTCGACATAGTGACTGCCATTTAATAATAATAGCAGTTTTCTGAACTATTTGTTAGGTGCTAAGCCTTTCTCATATATGTTGTATATTGAAATTCAATAATTTAGTGAGGAGGAAACAGTGGCACAGAGAGAATTTAAGCAGCCACTCCAAGGTCACACAGTCACTAAGAGACAAGGCTAAAATTTGCTCTGTTTTGCTGTCCCCATACAGACCCAATGACTGTTAGTTATTCTCATGAGTGCGACCATTAATAGAGATCCATGGACTTTCCTGGTGGGCCGGTGGTTAAGAATCTGCATGCCAATGCAGGGAACATGGGTTTGATCCCTGGTCTGGGAAGATCCCACATGCCACAAGAAAACTAAGCCTGCATGTCACAACTGCTGAAGTCTGTGCCTCTAGAGCCAGTAGTCTACAGCAAGAGAAGTCACTGCAGTGAGAAGCTTGCACACTGCACTGGAGCACAGCACCCACGTACCATAACTACAGAAAGCCCAGGCACAGCGACAAAGACCCAGAGCAGCCACAAATAAAATTTTAAAAAACTTTTAAAACCAGAGGTCCATGATTCTGAAATCTAGAACAAGAATCTTTTTTAATTAAGCTTAATAAAAACTCAGTTGGTGGTAAAAATGACCTGCATTGATGTAAGGCTGTTGATTATCTTTTTTTAATCACTCTTGGTTTCATCAGTCTACACTGCTGAACAAAGAATAATTTATACATAGTCCGCTGCTCTGCTGAGGGCACTGTGGAACAACCTCATTTTACCACAATTCGAAAAATCTGGATTATGAAATTCATCTGGCCCAAGGGGCGTTAAATGTGAAATTATGGACCTCTCTTATTATTAATTTATCTTGATGTTCTTGTATTTTACATACTTGTCTTAAAATACAATCTCAGAGAAATGTCACAACCCCACATTATAAATCGTTGGTCTGGAAACATTCACTGGCTGCCTCGTGATAAAAACCAGACTTGAGGAGGTCTGACTTCTTGAGTCCAGCAATAAACAAGTGCTTCAGTGCATATGTACATTAAATATATCTATATGATGTGAGTTTCAATGTAGTCATTACTTAATCTCTTCTGTTACAAATTATACTAGTCCCCACTTGAGTCAATCTCAGAGCATGTGCTGTAGAGCTAAGGTCTCACATACCTGTTGGATCCCATAGGTCCAGCCTTGTCGAATTCGATCCCGAGCCCACACGTTATGAGCATTTTCTGCCAACTTGTCCACCATAGCCTCCTGAGATGGGGTGAGTTTAATAAAGCTCAGGTCCATTGGGGCAGGCTTGTATCCACTTGTCAGTTGGTAACTACAAAGCAAAGCCAAAGATAGAGACAATAGGCCTGTCCAAAAAAAATCAAGGTTGAGAAATTCCTATATTGATATCTTAACTCCAATTGTTTCTAATTTTTATTGTTCCATAGACCACAGTGGGCTTCCCTGGTAGCTCAGCTGGTAAAGAATCCACCTGCAATGCAGGAGGCCCCGGTCCAATTCCTGGGTTGGGAAGATCCCCTGGAGAAGGGATAGGCTACCCACTCCAGTATTCCTAGGCTTCCCTGGTGGCTCAGATGGTAAAGAATCCACCTGCAATGTGGGAGACCTGGGTTCGATCCCTGTGTTGGCATGATCCCCTGGAGGAGGGCATGGCAACCCACTCCAGTATTCTTGCCTGAAGAATCCCCATGAACAGTGGAACCTGGAGGGCTATAGTTCATGGGCTTGCAAAGAGTGGGACATGACTGAGTGACTAAGCACAGCACAGCACAGCCCACAGTGGTGACCCGTGGTGATGTGCCTGGTCAGCAAGCGTGGACCCGTTTCACTTAAACTAAAAACTCATGAGGTGGAAAAACCACGTGATCTTTATGTTTTCATTTTTACATCACTAAAACAGAAATGAAGCAATACCTCTCTCTCAAATTTGAGGAGAACATCCCAAACAGTTGATGCTTTGGTATAGCATAAATCAAAGTATCAGTAATTAAATTATTTAATGAATTTCTCTTTCTATTAAGTCCTCAGGTTTCAACATTCATATCTTATATTCATGTAATATTTATTTCAGAAATCTGTGTATCCTTTCAGACACAAGCTGTCCATTATTCTACAGGGGAATTCTAACACATTCATACATTATTTTTCTATTGCCATTCCAAGTTACATAATTTTAGGAAGCCTCTAGATAAGACAAAGACTAGAAAATACCAGGCATGTAATCATCTAAAATATGATTAAGGCCTGGATTTTAGGGAATGCTTACCAGAGGCTATTTCTACACTTTGAGCTAGAGAAGAAAGGTATCAAGACAAGTATAATTTTTAATTTTGGGGGAGAAATAGAAACTGGAAAATATAAAATATTTTCAGACTTCCCTCATGGTGGTCCAGTGATTAAGAATCTGCCTGCCAATGCAAGATACAGGTTCCATCCCTGTTCTGGGAGGACCATACACAAAGGTATCAAGACAAGTATACTTTTTAATTTGGGGGAGAAATAGAAAATTGAAAATATAAACATTTTCAGACTTCCCTCATGGTCCAGTGATTAAGAATCCTCCTGCCAATGCAAGATACAGGTTCCATCCCTGTTCTGGGAGGACCATACACATTGCTGGGCAACTAAGCCCGTTTGCCACAGCTACTGAGCCTATGCTTCAAAGTCTGCGAGCCCCAACTACTGAAGTCCATGTGCCCTTGAGCCCATGCAGCCAAAAATAAATAAACAAATAAAATTTAAAAAAGAAAGAAAACATAAAATTTTGCACACACGTATATTAGGGCAATATGACTGCTACACTACACATACACACACACGCAAACACACAGAGAGACATCTGCCTCACCTATTAGAGAGATTGGCACAAAGCCTACTGTACAGCTGGTTCTCTTTCATTCTCTGTCACTGTTTTGTCCCTTACCATCAACTATGCCTTGGGGTCAGGATCTGCTTCTGATGCATTTTTCTAATTATATTATACTTAGAAGAGTGCCTGGCAGAGAACAGCCTTTCAATCTACAGTTTTCAAAAGGACTCACTTTATGTACAAAATGAATATAAAAAGATACGCATCTTCATCTCAAAGATTCTCCTTTGGTGCAAACAAAGTAAAGAAAATTTGCCAGATGATTATGCTAAGTTAAAAAAAAAAAAGCCCAAAACATGAAAAAATAGTCTAACATAAAACTATAAATAATCTTTATTCTTCTAATTATTCTGGCTTATGGCTAGCCAAATTAAAAGGTGAGCTCCTTAATATCAGGGACAAAACCTAAGATAGTGCCTGATATGTGGTAGATATTCAATAAAAATCTGCTGATTGAATCTGTGTATGACAGAAATAAATAGTTTAAAGTTGAATAAAGTTGACTGTACCTTAAATAACTTCTACTTCATTGTAAGACATCTTGCATTGTAGAAAAGATTTATGTATAGCCAGAACTCTTAAAGAACATTTTGTTTTGTTTAAGTAGATCAGATTGGTCTGGCAATTGCAAAAATTGTGGCTAATTATTACCTATGTCACTTCATTTACATCCACAGTTTAATTTATTGACATGAAATTTTGTTGTTTTAAATCAGAACTCTGCATGTTTGGGTAATTAACAATACATTATATTTTTCTATAAAGAACCCACGTGGGACTTTTTAATCACTCATACAAATCACTGCCTTTTATAGAATCTGTATGTTTAAAAGGACAAATCTGTCAACTGTAAGCACAGTCTATACTCAAATGCTTGGAAAACATTTTCTTCAAGAAAGTACTCAATACATTTCAAATGTACCAAGAGGTGATCAAGCCCACCATCATCTAATTTCCAAGTTTAACATTATTTGCTGGAAGAAGAGTTGGGGGCAATGATAAAGAACTTGGTCTTTTGTACTCAACCCCTTTCCACTTCTGTTGCTCACCCCTTTCTCCTGAATTTCCCCAATATCACCCAGCACATAATTCTTTCTTCTCTAATTTTCCCATGGTCCTGATCCCTCCTAGCTGTAACAGCCATGTCAAGTTTTGAAGGTACTCTGTGAAGAATTGATTACAGCCTATGCCACCTTACTGAGTGATATATGTTTTCTAAAAAGAGGAAAGATACTCCTCTTGTAATCAATTCCAGTAGTAGACTTGTCAGCAATGTCAAAGGGAGAGGAATTTTTGAAGGGTATTTTCCGTAAAAACTTACAGATAAATTCTACTAGTCTATAGTAACGACACATACTATTGTATGTCTGTAGAGTAGAATGACATATGCCATATGTACATGCCATAATTTTGGAATAAGCATTTCTCTTTACTTTCTAAATTTTCCTCTCACTATATACAATATCTATTAGAGTTGCTATAATTTGAAATCACAATGAAAGCCTATGGAGATTCATTTGCATCTATTGATTTGAAATGACCCAATAATTAGTTCACATTCATTTTTAGATGTAGACTATAATTCATTGTACCAGCTTTCCTTCATAGTCTTGTGTAAGAAAGAATTTAAAGTTTCAAGTAGTTCTTTTAAAAGGCAAATAATCCCATTCAAATTAAAGTTACTAATACCCATTTCACCTGAACCTTATTTCCACACTGTTGTACTTCATCTTTTACAGTAAAAAATAAATACAAATATCTTTGAAATTAAGACTTCAACCTCAGTATGTTAAAAATGGTGACATCATGAATGCTTTTATTAGTAGCACCAATAATGACTTACAAAATCATTCATAGGACATGACAAAGTAAGAATCAAAATCACTATACGAAAATGAGATTTTTAAAAGTACATAAGTGTACTTTAGCAAATCATGTCCATTTCATCTTATTAATACAATCTAATTAGGTACATAAAGATCACCCAACTACTAATAAAAACTATTTTCTTTTTGCGATTAGAAAAGGACAAAGAATGAAGCTTTTGAATAAAATGCAATCGAAGTGAATCTTGGAAGTTAAATGATGCCAAGTAAAGTTTCAGATTGATTTCCAGAAATTCAAAAGAAATAAAGGAACAATGGCTACAATTCTTGGGAAATGGAATTTTGTAGCCCAAATACTAGGGAAAAGGCATGTCATTAATAATTACACTAATAATGATCTCTGTTCATTTCCAAGGCAAACCATTCAATATCACAGTAATCCAAGCCTATGCCCCACCAGTAACCCTGAAGAAGCTGAAGTTGAATGGTTCTATGAAGACCTACAAGACCTTTTAGAACTAACACCCCAAAAAGATGTGCTTTTCATCATAGGAGACTGTAACACAAAAGCAGGAAAGTCAAGAAACACCTGGAGTAACAGGCAAATTTGGCCTTAGAGTACAGAATGAAGCAGGGCAAAGGCTAAAAGAGTTTTGCCAAGAGAACGCACTGGTCATAGTAAACACCCTCTTCCAACAACAAAAGAGAAGACTCTACACATGGACATCACCAGACGGTCAACACCTAAATCAAAATGATTATATTCTCTGCAGCCAAAGATGGAGAAGCTCTATACAGTCAGCAAAAACAAGACCAGGAGCTGACTGTGGCTCAGATCATGAAATTCTTATTGCCAAATTCAGACTTAAATTGAATAAACTTGGAAAACCACTAGATCATTCAGGTATGACCTAAATCAAATCCCTTATGATTATACAGTAGAAGTGACAAATAGATTTAAGGGACTGTATCTGATAGACAGAGTGCCTGATGGAACTATGGACGAAAGTTCGTAACACTGTACAGGAGACAGGGATCAAGACCGTCCCCAAGAAAAAGAAATACAAAAAGGCAAAATGGCTGTCTGAGGAGACCTTACAAATAGCTGTGAAAAGAAGAGAAGCAAAAAGCAAAGGAGAAAAAGAAAGATATAAGCACCTGAATGTAGAGTTCCAAAGGATGGTAAGAAGAGATAAGAAAGCCTTTCTCAGTGATCAAACCAAAGAAATAGAGGGAAACAATAGAATGGGAAAGACTAGAGATCTCTTCAAGAAACTTAGAGATACAAAGGGAACATTTCATGCAAAGATGGGCTTGATAAAGGACAGAAATGGTAGGGACCTAACAGAAGCAGAAGATATTAAGAAGAGGTGGCAAGAATACACGGAAGAACTGTACAAAAAAAGATCTTCACGACCAAGATAATCACGATGGTGTGATCACTGACCTAGAACCAGACATCCTGGAATGTGAAGTCAAGTGGGCCTAGAAAGCATCACTACGAACAAAGCTAGTGGAGGTGATGTAATCCCAGTTGAGCTATTTCAAATCCTAAAAGATGATGCTGTGAAAGTGCTGAACTCAATATGCCCACAAATTTGGAAGACTCAGTAGTGGCCACAGGACTGGAAAAGGTCGGTTTTCATTCCAATCCCAAAGAAAGGCAATGCCAAAGAATGCTCAAATTCCCACACAATTGTACTCATCTCACATGCTAGTAAAGTAATGCTCAAAATTCTCCAAGCCAGGCTTCAGCAATATGTGAACCGTGAACTTCCAGATGTTCAAGCTGGTTTTAGAAAAAGCAGAGGACCCAGAGATCAAATTGCCAACATCCTCTGGATCATCGAAAAAGCAAGAGAGTTCCAGAAAAACATCTATTTCTGCTTTATTGACTATGCCAAAGCCTTTGACTGTGTGGATCACAATAAACTGTGACAAATTCTGAAAGAGATGGGAATATCAGACTACCTGACCTGCCTCTTGAGAAACCTATAAGCAGGTCAGGAAGCAACAGTTAGAACTGGACATGGAACAACAGACTGGTTCCAAATAGGAAAAGGAGTATGTCAAGGCTGTATATTGTCAGCCTGCTTATTTAACTTACATGCAGAGTACATCATGAGAAACGCTGGGCTGGATGAAGCACAAGCTGGAATCAAGATTGCTGGGAGAAATATCAATAATCTCAGATATACGGATGTCACCACTCTTATGAGAGAAAGTGAAGAGGAACTAAAAAGCCTGTTGTTGAAAGTGAAAGTGGAGAGTGAAACAGTTGGCTTAAAGCTCAACATTCAGAAAACTTCAGATCATGGCATCTGGTCCCATCACTTCATGGGAATTAGATGGGGAAACAGTGGAAACAGTGTCAGACTTTATTTTGGGGGGCTCCAAAATCACTGCAGATGGCGACTGCAGCCATGAAATTAAAAGACGCTTACTCCTTGGAAGGAAAGTTATGACCAACCTAGACAGCATATTAAAAAGCAGAGACATTATTTGCCAACAAAGGTTCGTCTAGTCAAGGCTATGGTTTTTCCAGTGGTCATGTATGGATGTGAGAGTTGAACTGTGAAGAAAGCTGAGCATTGAAGAATTGATGCTTTTGAACTGTGGTGTTGGAGAAGACTCTTGAGAGTCCCTTGGACTGCAAGGAGATCCAACCAGTCCATCCTAAAGGAGATCAGTCCTGGGTGTTCATTGGAAGGACTGATGCTAAAGCTGAAACTCTAATACTTTGGCCACCTCATCGAAGAGTTGACTCATTGGAAAAGACCCTGATACTTGGAGGGATTGGGGGCAGGAAGAGAAGGGGACGACAGAGGATGAGATGGCTGGATGGCATCACCGACTCAATGGACGTAAGTTTGAGTGAACTCCGGGAGTTGGTGATGGACAGGGAGGCCTGGCGTGCTGCGATTCATGGGGTCGCAAAGAGTCGTACACCACTGAGTGACTAAACTGAACTGAAAACATACTTAGCTCATATTAAAGACATCTATGTAATGTATCCTACCTTTTCAAGCTTTCAGGGAAAATTCTGCTAGAATCAGTCAATAGATCTCTTTCTTCTGTCATGTATTTGTCTAGTAGCTGTAGTTTTTAACTTCCTTTACTTTCATACTCTAAGATGCAATACCATCAATCTTTTTGCAAAATTAGGTTATGAGGAATATATATGGTACTAAACAAATACATTCAGTATGGTCATTTTCAAAGTATCAGAGTTCTTTTGTAGTTACTAGCTGTTAGTTTTATTTGATGTGATATATAATAAATTTTTTTTTTAGTGAGATTAACAAATCACATAAACACTCTGAGCATCAGTTTCCTTACAGCAAAATTTCTTTTTAAAAACTTCTTTGCCTGGTGAGGGGGAAGGGTTGGGGTGGCGGGGGAGAACTGACTAACTGCCAGTTTCATTTGCATTGAATTATCAAAGATGTAAACAAACAACTGATAACACTTGGCCCCAGGGGTGAATGGTCATGTGAAGCAGCAATTCAATTCTGTGCTTCATTCCCACCTGATCCACATTTTTTCCCCAAGCAGGAATTCCTAATGAGTTTTTTTTTTTTTATTATGTTCAGTATAATATCACTCAAGGGCCAATTAAAGTAGTGCAACAAAAACAGGGCAGAACACCCAAAACACTAAGGATAAGGCTTTTCTGTTTTTCCAGCCTCTCCCACCTCTCAAGCTTACTTGTTTAGTATGAATCAGAGTAAATGAAGCTTGGAAGTCATTACATTGTGAAAGATGCGCAGTAAACATGAAAAGATTATGTCCAAGTTCAGTGGATGTTAGCTGCAAATTTCAAAACCAAACCAGACCTCCAAGTACCTTGGAAAAAATAGGAAAATCTCAGATGACTGCATACCACAGATATTCAGAACAAGTTTTGCTAGAAGCACAGCTACTAAAAATGGTGCTGGGCTGACATTCTTAAAGAAAGGAGACTGAAAATATTAAAAAAAAAAAAAAAAAACCTCCAGAAAACAAATACAGAAGAATTTCAGTTGAGAAATTAGAAAGGATCTGTTTCTTCTACTATTTCGCTTCTTCTCTTTACATATATTTTTTTAAAACAATTTATTTATTTATTTGGTTGTCACTAAATGGAAACAGTGACAGACTTTATTTTCTTGGGCTCCAAAATCAATACAGATGGTGACTGCAACCATGAAATTAAAAGAAGCTTGATCCTTTGAAGAAAAGCTATGACAAACCTAAATAGCATATTAAAAAGCAGAGACATTACTTTGACATTACAAAGGTCCATCTAGTCAAAGCTGTGGTTTTTCCAGTAGTCATGTATGGATGTGAGAGCTGGACCGTAAAGAAGACTGTGTGCTAAAGAACTGATTCTTTTGAACTGTGGTGTTGGAGAAGACTCTTGAGAGTCCTTGGACTGCAAGGAGATCAAACCAGTCAATCCTTAAGGAAATCAACCCTGAATATTCATTGGAAGGACTGATGCTGAAGCAAAGCTCCAATATCTTGGCCACATGATGCAAAGAACTGACTTATTGGAAAAGACCCTGATGCTGGGAACCACTGAAGACAGGAGAAGAAGGGGAGTACAGAGGATGAGATGGTTGGATGACATCACCAACTGTATGGACCTGAGTTTGAGCAAGCTCCTGGAGTTGGTGATGGACAGGGAAGTCTGGTGTGCTGCAGTCCATGGGGTCGCAAAGAGTCAGACACGACTGAGCAACTGAACTGAACTGACTTGGCTGCACTGGGTCTCAGTTGCCGTGGGATCTATTTCCCTGACCAGGGACTGAACCCAGGCTCCCTGAATTGGGAGCTCAGAGCTTAGCCCTTGGATTACCAGGGAAATCCCCATTTTGCTTTTAAATAAACATGTAATATGACATGCCCTGTGCCTCCACCATCTTTAATCCCTTTTTTACTCCAAGTTCTTCTTTGTACTCCATATCCCCTTTGAAACAAACCAAGAGAGGATCATTTCAAGAAAGATCAAAAAAACCATTCTTGGCTTTTAGGTTTTTAGAATAAGCTTTGAAAAGTCATACAAAGGACAACAGTATTTAGAGAAAGGCCTTCTGATATGAATAGCTCTACTTTTGAATATTAAAAGAGCAAGAACCTGATGTGCTGGATGAAGGTTTCAGAGCCTAGAGGAGGAGAGAATTAGAGGAATTCAGCGTTCTCAACCTGCTTGCCCAGATGGAGACCAGATAGATCCCACAGTCAAGGGAGCTTCTGGCTTACTTACCAGATTAGACCCAGGAGAATGGCCAGTTTCCAGAATCTCCCACACCCAAACCCTTGTGTAGCACAGATTCAGGAGAACAGATTTGGCACCAAACCAAGACTAGGCTGCCAGGCAACTTTCCCTCCTCCCTCTGCCAAGAGACTAAAGTCCTCAAGTTGCCGAAGACAGTATTCCTAGGTTTCCAACCTCCAAAAGAGGCTTGAGTGGAGGTGAAAGCACAGCAAGGACCTGGAGGACTCAAAAGAGACGAGGAAGAAAGATCCAGTGTGCGGTCCAAAGATCAGTCAGGAAAACATGCATCCCAAAATGAGGCAGGAGATAGACGGACCCCAAGCTGAGTAGCTGGAGTTCGTCCCCTGTGGACAGATACTTCAAGATGAGGACAACAGCAGGAGAATATTTAGAGGTGCTGAGCCCTGTCCAGATAAAAGATAAAGAGACTACAGTTTCCTCATTCTCAAAGTCAAGGAGACCTTCCCGACTATATATGTACAGAAGGGCTCCTTCCAGATCAAAAAGGAAGGGCTATCACACCATAGTCAGTGATGTTACCCTGCCCACTAGAATCCATCTTGGCTAAGAGATGAGCACACACACACAGGAGGATCCTGAGAAATACTACAGATGGACCCAGAGCCAGGCAAAGCAAGAGGACTGTCTAGAGAAAACCCAGAAGAAATGCTCCATAAAAGTGATTCAAACTACCCAGAGGGCACAACTCTCTGAATCTGTCCTGTGAGTATATTCACATGTACCTTTTTTCTCCTAATAAACACTTGGTTTCACTACTTTCTGTCTCTTTGTGGGGATTCATTACAACAAAGCCGATGGGTCAGGGACCCTGTCACATTGGTCACTGGTCTGGTGGCTAGAATTCAGTGCTCTCACCACTGAGACCTGACTTTAATCTCCGGCTGGGAAAGCAAAATACTGCTTCAAACAGCTGCAGGCGAAGGCCACTCAAAATCAGTAAGATGTCAGAAGAGGTAAATGCAGACAATTCATAAAGAATCTCCTTTGACCAAACCTGACTCAAGCTCTTCTGAATCCTCTTTCTGACCTGGCTTCTGATCGTAGGATTTGATCTTGTTTTGCTTAGTCTAGTTTTAGCAAGACTCTTGCTTAGGTCAGCTTGGTGGAAATCCCCTACTCATGATATCTGATCACATTCCTCATCTGCCACCTTTGACATCCTATCACTCTGATCTGCCATTAGCAACAATCCTACAAATTTTGTTTTACCAGAATCCCCCTTTTCCTTGATGTTACCTCTTAGTAATTTTTCATCCACTGACCCCTAACTCTGGTCCTGTCTACAAATCCCCACTTGTCCTTGCTGTTTTGGGTTTGCCAAAAATTCATTTGAGTTTTTCCATAATATCTCACGGAAAAACCTGAATTTTTTGGCCAACCCAGTGTATGACTACTGAGGTTTCTCTTCCCCTATTGTAATAGTTCTGGAATAAAATTTGTCTTTATGCCTTTAACTTCTGTCTGGCTCTGGTTTTCTTTGATGTCTTTCAGTTCCTGACAGCAAACTCAAAAGAGAATGCCCAAGGACCCAATGTTTCCTCCCCATCAGGTGAGTGTCCCAAAGATACACAGCCCTGGGAGTAAGAGGGTAAGCTTTGAATTCGAACTTAACAACAAAGATTTATCCTGTACTCAAATGTTTCAGGTCCTGTTCTAGGAACTAATGATACATCACTGAATAACATGGATAAACAATCTATTTTTATAGATAATTATGTTTAGATGAAGACTAAGGCAGTAAGCAAAACAAACATAATATAATAGTATGTTAGACGATATTTAAATACTATCAGAAAAAAATCAAGTAGAAAAGGGGACAGGAGAGAAAGCACAATTTTAAATAGGCTGCAATTTTAAGGAGACAGAGAAAGAGTGCTTTCAGAAGATGACCTTTGAAATCAAAACATAAAGGTGAGAATAAACACAGAAAACTGTGATTTCAATTGAGTTTGCACTGAACAGACTAGGACTAGGTTTTCACTAACAAGCTGCAATCTGGCTGCAAGGCCCATTGGGTTTAAATAGGAAATTAAGTCCAATGAGAACAAATGAAGAACATTACATGCTGGCACATTTTAAAATTTGTGGTCTGTGAAATTTACTCACTACAAATAAAAAGAGTATATAAATATTTCTTTCTTCACAATCACAGTGCCTCATACTTCTGGAAAGAAAATCCAGCTGCATTTGTAACACTTTTTCATTTAGGTAAATATTTATAGACACTGAATTTTGTGTGTGGGCTTGTGTCTATATGCACTACATAAATATGGGTCTGCATATTCTGGATCCATCTAAGCATTCATTTCTGAAAGTCATTTAAAATGTATACACATACATGAACACCGAGAATATCATTTTTAACCTTGTATCTGCCCCAATACGCCTGAGAGATACCAGTTACACTTCAACTTCACATCACTATAGTGGTTTTACATCATCAGAGTGAGACTGTGGTGCAGGAGGGAGGGAATTTAGCACTAGTCTTAAATACTTCTCAAATAATTCTAATATACTTTTTCATAACTTAGCACTATCTCTTACTTCCCAGTGATATCTAAAGCAACCAGGTTCTGACCTACTACATTTGGGGTTGACTTAACAGCAGATAATTGCTAACAAAGTGTGAATAACAGGCGTTGGTACTCAGATAAGAACTGCACTTTCATTTAAACTTTTAGATTTAAGAAAATTCTCAATTACTCAGGGATATAGATATTGTGAACCACAGTATCTGGGAATGTGTTCCTTTTCAGTTGTGTTTTACTTTATTCCTTCAGCAATTGGACTCTGCTCATCAAACTCTGCAGTGGGTCAAGAGTTTAATTTTATAACCAATGTGGCAAGATTTACAAACTTAAGAATAGACAGTAATGTGCTGTACTATTCAGTTGCCTGCTGGTTTGTTGAGAGAGGAGGGTGAGGAGGAAGAGGGAGAAGAAGGAAAACAGAACTACAATGAATCACATATTCTATAAAAGTCCTCACAGATTTTTAGAGAGATGATCTGTATTATCAGGGAAAAAAACCAACACTCAGATTGCCTATTTTCAAAAAGGGAACGAAGCACATCATTCCAACTACAGTTTGAATCTACATGTGTTGTTAAATCTGAAATGGATCTCCTGTAGGCAGTGTATAGTTAGGTCTTTTTTTTTTAATCCATCCAACTGTTCTATACTTTTTGAATGGTGAATTTAATCCATTTACATTTAGAGTAATTATTGACATGCAAAGGCATACTAACGCCATCCTATTAATTGCTCTCTGGTTACTTTTTATTTCCATTGTTTCTTTTTCCTTCTGTCTGTGTCAACATCCATAAATTATTTTCCACGTTGGTATGCTTTGTTTTCTGTTTCTTGGTCTTTGTGAATCCATCCTAGGTTTTCCTTTTGTGGTAACCTTGCAAATTACATAAAATATCATACAGATAAAATAGTCCATTTTAGGCTAATAGCAACTCACCTATAAAGGATCCAACTTTTTCTCCTCTCTTTTACATTACTGATGATACAATTTACTTCTTTTTATGTCCTGCATTCATTAATAATTTATATTTATAGTATCTATAATTCTTTTTACAGGCTTTCCTTGTAGCTCAGTCGGTAGAGTCTGACTGCAATGCAGGAGACCTGGGTTCGATCCCTGGGTCAGGATACCCTGGCAACCCATTCCAGTATTCTGGCCTGGAGAATCCCATGGACAGAGAAGCCTGGCAGGCTACAGTCTATGCGGTCACAAGAGTCATACAAGACTGAGACTAAACACACATAATTCTTTTACTATTTTCTTCCTTTAACTTTTGTACTACAGTGACGTGATTGATACACCACCCTAATACTTCTCTACATCAGACTGTCTTTGTTTCTCTAACACCAGTGTAGTGTGTATTTTTGTATGTTGTTTTGTTGCTGATCAGCATCTTTTCATTTCAGCTTGAAGAATTCCTTTCAACATTTCCTGCAAGGCAGGTCTATTGGTGGTGAACTCCCTCAGCTTTCCTCTGGGAAAGGCTTTACATCTCCTTGATATCTGTAAGGCAACTTTGTTGCATAAAGTATTCTTGGCTGGCAATTTTTATTTCTCAACACTTTGAACATGTCATTCCATCCTCTCTTGCCCCATAGAGTTTCTGTTGAGAAATCAATTAATAGCTTAATGGGATCCCTTTGTAGGTCACTTTTTTTCCCCCTAGTTTTATGTAGGATGATTTCTTATTGATTTTTGACAGTTTCACTGTCATGCATCTTGGAGAAGGTCTTTTTACATTGAGATAATAGGGCATTCTTTTAGCTTTATGGACCTGTATGTCCAAGTCTTTCCCTAAGCCTGAGATGATCACAAATATAGTTTCTTTAAATGAATTCCATGTCTCCATCTCCCTCTCCTATCCTGAAACCCAGTTATTCAGATATTTGTGTTTCTGATAGAATATGATAGTTTTTATAGGCCTTCATCATTCTTTTAATCTTAAGTGCCCCCTCCTCTGGTAACTGCATTATTTCTTTATTCTTATCCTCCAGGTCATTTACTCTTTCTTCTACTTGGTCTGCTCTGCTACAGATGCTATCTGTTACATTTGTCACTTGATTCATTGAATACTTTAGTTACAGTGTTTCTGTTTGTTTCCTTTTATACAATAGGCCCCCTACATACAAATGAGTTCTATTAGGACTGAGTTTGTAAGTCCAAAAAAGTTAGCCCAGGTATCTATCTAACACAATCGCTATATGGTACTGTAATAATATTTTCACACAAATAATACATGAAAAACAAACACAAAAAATAAAGAAAAGATTTTTAATCTTACAGTACAGTACCTTGAGGGCTTCCTAGGTGGTGCTAGTGGTAAAGAACCTGCCTACCAATACAGGAGACATGAAACACAGGTTTGATCCCTGGGTCAGGAAGATCCCCTAGAGAAGTGCATGGCAACCCACTCCAGTATTGTTGCCTGGAGAACCCCATAGACAGAGGAGCCCGGCAGGTCGAGGTTCATTGAGTCATAAAGAGTTGGACACAACTGAAGCGACTTAGCAATCAAGCAGGCACAGTACCTTGAAAAGTATAGTAGTCCAATAGTGGGCATACAGGGGCTGGCATCGAGTGAACAGGCAAGAAGAATTACTGACTGGAGGAGGGAGAGGGGGCAGGAGACAGTAGAGCTGAAGGATTGTTAGCAACAGGAGACAGAGGGGAGAGCATGCTGCAATTTCACTAATGCCTGACATTTGATGGCACAGGTTCTGGTTCCTTGCTGGAACTAGATACACATCTGCATCTTTGAACGTTTGTAACTTGAAGGTTTATATATGCAGGACTTACTGTATATGGTTTTGGTCTCAAAAATTAGTCGTACACTTTATACAACTTTGTACAATGTGTTTTTAATACCTTTCTTAAAATGGAGGACCTGAGTAAAAATGTTTGTTGGCCTAAAGGATCTGCTAGAATTTGCATTTGCATAGCAAGCACACTATTTATACTTTATGTTTATCTGGGGTGACGGAAGAAAATTATGGAATAGCTACGTGTACCTTGGTTTTCCCATGTGGCTCAGATGGTAAAAAACCCGCCTGCATTGCAGGAGACCTGGGTTCGATTCCTGGGTTGGGAATATCCCCTGGAGAAGGGAAAGGCTACCCACTTCAGTATTCTGGCCTGGAGAAGTCCATGGACTGTATAGGCTATGGGGTCGCAAAGAGTCAGACACGACTGAGCGACTTGCACTCATTCACTCATGCGTACTTTGGTACTTTGTTTTCATCTCCATGATAGTAACTTGGCAAACTTCCAGGCATGCTATTTATGAGACACAGGCCCCAAAAGAGTGGTTTGAATACTTAACAAAAAAGTAACATAATGAAACAGCTATAATTCATTAAGCACTTATTTAATTCCACCTGTGAGGGGGTAAGAAAGCTGAAGTTTTAAGAAGTTAAAACAAGGTCACAGAGGCTGCAGTACAGTAGGCAAAATAATTCCCAGAGCATCCCATGGCTCAGTTTTCTCATCTTAAAGTGGGCATGGTAACACTGACTTCATAACTCCTCCTCAAATAGACTTTCTTTGTGAAAATGAATAAAACGATACATTTTCTGATGAAAAGTGGGAAACCACATACAATAAGGATGTGGACACGTGTGCTCACACACACACAAGGAAAATAACCTACTCATAACATACTATCAAATATTTTGTGAGCCTGTTTCCCCTTTGGGCACTGTGATGGAAACTCTCACCCCACCACCATAAACTCGATGAAGCCCCTACATTAATGCAGCATGTTTCAATGCTGAATCTGAATTTTACAGCTTATGTGTAAGCAAGGAATCTAGGATTCCATTGCGAGTCCCGTGGGTGCAGTCACACTAAAGTAAAGCATGGACCGTCTAACATTGCTCAGACATTCAACTTACTTCTTTGGCAGCTTCATTTTTTTCACTTTTTCTTCAGCGTGTTCATCTGATATACCCACATGACATCCTAAAGCCAACAACGTCCTGGAAAACAAAACCAAACATAAGTTGCAATAATCCCTTCCCTGTGTCCACAATAATCCAATGTAATAGCAGCTGGGAATGAGGTACAACAGTCCCCCTTATATGCAGAGAGGTCTTTTGCTTTCAAGCAAAAGGAAAGCTTACTTACTTGTAAATTATTTACTACTGAGTAATGAGTATGACATTTGAAAATTGAACGTTTCAAAAACAAAAAGGAAAATATTGAAAAGTCTCTCTCCAATCCTGTCTCTGCAACTTCTGTTCCTTTCCCTAAAAGAACTGGTTGCTACTAATTATTGGCTGTCCTGCTAGAATCTATGCATATTCTAAAGCAGATTTGTGTGTGTGTATGTTTGTGCATGTTGGTGCTTTCCTTCTACTCAATGGTTAGCTGTAAGAGACAGTTTTCCATAATTTTCTATCTTGACTTCACAATATAATTTTGATACACAATGTGACTTTGATCACTATCCTTCATATACAGCTGGTTTATTTTTCAACAGTTCTGAAGTGTTTCATTCACTGGATATGTCACAGTGTTTAACCCAATTTTCTGTTCATAATTTTTGTTATTACAAACAGTGCTGCAATGAATAACCTCATACATTGAACATATGCACTGTAACTTACAGAATGTAGTACAGAATGAAGCAGGGCAAAGGATAATAGAGGTTTGCCAAGAGAACGCACTGGTCATAGCAAACACCTCTTCCAACAACACAAGAGAAGACTCTACACATGGACATCACCAGATGGTCAATACCAAAATCAGATTGATTATATTCTTTGCAGCAAAAGATAGAAAAGCTCTATACAGTCAGTAAAAATAAGAACGGCAGCTGATTGTGGCTCAGATCATGAACTTCTTATTGGAAAATTCAGACAAACTGAAGAAAGTAAGGAAAACCACTAGACCATTCAGGTATGACCTAAATCAAATCCCTTACAATTATACAGTGGAAGTGAGAAATATATACAAGGGATTAAATCTGATAGACAGAGTATCTGAAGAACTATGGAAGGAGGTTTGTGCACAGGAGGGAGAGATCGGGAACATTCCCAAGAAAAAGAAATGCAAAAAAAGCAAAATGGTTGTCTGAGGAGGCCTTACAAATAGCTGTGAAAAGAGAGAAGCAAAAGGCAAAGGAAAAGAGGAAAGACATATCCATTTGAAATGCAGAGTTCCAAAGAACAGCAAGGAAGAAAGTCTTCCTCAGTGATCAATGCAAAGAAATAGAGGGAAACAATAGTATAGGAAAGACTAGAGATCTCTTCAAAAGAGTTAGAGATACCAGGGGAACACTAATAATAAGCAAAGATGGGCACAATAAAGGACAGAAATGGTATGCACCTAACAGAAGCAGAAGATATTAAGAGGTGGCAAGAATACACAGAAGAACTGCACAAAAAAGATCTTCACAACCCAGATAATCATGATGGTGTGATCACTCACCTAGAGCCAGCCATCCTGGAATGCGAAGTCCAGTGGGCCTTAGGAAGCATCACTACGAACAAAGCTAGTGGAGGTGATAGAATTCCAGTTGAGCTATTTCAAATCCTAAAAGATGATGCTGTGAAAGTGCTGCACTCAATATGCCAACAAATTTGGAAGACTCAGCAGTGGCCACAGGACTGGAAAAGGTCAGTTTTCATTCCAATCTCAAAGAAAGGCAATATCAAAGAATGCTCAAACTACTGGACAATTGCACTCATTTCACACGCTAGTAAAGTAATGCTCAAAATTCTCCAAGCCAGGCTTCAACAGTACATGAACTGTGAACTTCCAGAAGTTCAACATGGATTTTTAAAAGGCAGAGGAACCAGAGATCAAACGGCCACATCCATTTGATCATCATAAAAGCAAGAAAGTTCCAGAAAAACATATATTTCTGCTTTATTGACTATGCCAAAGCCTTTGACTGTGTCGATCACAAACAAACTGTGGAAAAATTATTTAAGAGATGGGAATACCAGACCACCTGGCCTGCCTCTTGAGAAACCTATATGCAGGTCAGGAAGCAAGTCAGAACTGGACAGGGAACAACAGACTGGTTCCAAATCAGGAAAGGAGTACATCAAGGCTGTATATTGTTACCTTGCTTATTTAACTTATATGCAGACTACATCATGAGAAATGCTGCGCTGGATGAAGCAAAAGCTAGAATCAAGATTGCCAGGAGAAATATCAATAACCTCAGATAGGTAGGTGACACCACCCTTATGGCAGAAAGTGAGGAACTAAAGAGCCTCTTCATGAAAGTGAAAGAGGAGAGTGAAAAAGTTGGCTTAAAACTCAATATTCAGAAAACTAAGATCGTGGCATCTGGTCCCATCACTTAATGGCAAATAGATGGGGAAACAATTCGAAACAGTTACAGCCTTTATTTTTTTGGTCTCCCAAAATTATTGCAGATGGTGACTGCAGCCATGAAATTAGAAGATGCTTGCTCCTTGGAAGAAAACTTATGACCAACCTAGACAGCATATTAAATGCAGAGACATTACTTTGTCAACAAAGGTCCATCTAGTCAAAGCTACAATTTTTCCAGTAGTCATGTATGAATGTGAGAGTTGGACTATAAAGAAAAATGAGTGCCAAAGAATTGATGCTCTTGACCTGTGGTGTTGGAGAAGACTCTTGAGAGTCCCTTGGACTGGAAGGAGATCAAACCAGTCCATCCTAAAGGAAATCAGTCCTGAATATTCACTGGAAGGACTGATGCTGAAGCTGAAACTCCAACACTTTGGCCACCTGATGCAAAGAACTGACTCTTTTGAAAAGACCCTGATGCTGGGAAAGATTGAAAGCAGAAGGGGACGACAGAGGATGAGATGGTTGGACAGCACCACCAACTCAACAGACATGAGTCTGAGTAAACTCCAGGAGTTGGTGATGGACAGGGAGACCTGGCGTGCTGCAGTCAATGGGGTCACAAAGAGTCAGACACAACTGAGTGACTGAACTGAACTGAAATGTAACCTTCATCTGTAGGATAAATTCCTAGACAGGCAATTACTGGGTCACAGGGGATATACATTTTAGAGTTTGACAAATATTGTCAAATGTCTTTAAAGCTGGTAATCATTTATATTCTCATAAGCAAAGGATGACACTGCCTATTTCCCATGCCTGTTCCAGCAGAGTTGTCCATTAATATGCTAATGAGATCTCATTTATAGTTTTAATTTGCATTTTTCTTAATACAATTGCATTTGAGTACCTTTTTCCTCTGCTTTATGGATATCTGTACTTCCTTTCTTCTATGAAAATATTCCTTTTTCACTTTTCTGTTAGATTTGGGCTTTATTGTTGCAGTTTATAATCTCTTCAAATACACAAGTTAAAAATATTATATAATACTTAGAGATTGGGCTTCCCTGGTAGCTCAGTTAGTAAAGAAACCACCTGCAATGCAATTATCTTCCTGCAATGCAGGAGACCTGGGTTTGATTCCTGGGTCAGAAGTATCTCCTGGAGAAGGAAATGGCAACCCACTCTAATATTCTTGCCTGGGAAATCTCATGGACAGAGAAGCTTGGCAGGCTACAGTCCATGGGGTCACAAAGAGTCTGACACCACAGAGCTACTGAACCACCACCAGAAAGAGATTACCCATTTGTTAAATTGTTTCAAGGAAATATCCATGCTTTTTAAACAAGGATCTGCTGCTGCTGCTAAGTCGCTTCAGTCGTGTCCAACTCAGTGCGACCCCAAAGACGGCAGCCCACCAGGCTCCCCCGTCCCTGGGATTCTCCAGGCAAGAACACTGGAGTGGGTTGCCATTTCCTTCTCCAATGCATGAAAGTGAAAAGTGAAAGTGAAGTCACTCAGTCCTGTCCGACTCTTAGCAACCCATGGATTGCAGCCTACCAGGCTCCTCCGCCCATGGGATTTTCCAGGCAAGAGGACTGGAGTGGGGTGCATTGCCTTCTCCTAAACAAGGGTCAGGGAGGCCATATATTGTCAGGAAGCATTTAACAGGAGGCTTCCTGTGTGCTGTTTTGGATCTGTCAGGAATTCTCAGTTCCTGATTAATTCCTGAATACAAGAATTAAGAGGAGAGGCAAACCTCTCCAGGGCGCTGAGGAATTCAGGCATTTCCTTCATTAATTTTTCTATACTGTGATAAGTACCTTCTTCCTTCTTGTGAACGATACTGTAAAAGTGATTGTTTACAACTCTCTCTTTCTTTAATATGGATCGCCTATGTTTTCTAAGTCTGGAATTTTAATCTTTATCTTTGCTGAGAATAACTACCTTGTAAAACAGTATATATGCCCACACCATGTTGATTAAAACACCATTGCTCCATCAGAACTCTGGCCCCCGTGTCTGTCTTTCTCTCTCTCTCCCTCTCTTTTTCAGGCTGATCCCCTGGAGCGCAGAGGCTCTCTGAGTTCACTTTCCTGCCCGGGCTTCTAAGACCCTCTCAAGAAGGCGCTCTGTGCCTTCACCCCATCGAGAGGGCACCTGAGGCCTTCGTGAACAGAGCAAGCCCTGTGCAGGGGCTTTATTGGCTTTCTGCGTAAACCAAGGAATATCATCTTCTTTCCCTCTACTTTCTTATCGGTCGACTACAGACCACCAGGTTCCAGTCCATTAAATGACCTCAACAATATATATTAAGATTAAGCCTTTATTTCCCAGATGGATACTCAGTCACCCATAAAATATTTACTGAATAATCCATTTAAAAAATTTATTGGAGTATAGTTGCTTTACATGTTAGCTCCTGCCATACAGCAAAATGAATCAGCTATATGTATATGCATAACCCCTGTTTATTGGATTTCCTTCTCATTCTGGCCACTATGGAGAATAGTATGGAGGTTTCTTTAAAAAAGTAAAATAGAACTTCCATATGACCCAGCAATCCCACTCCTGGGCATGTACCCAGAGAAAACCTTAATTCCAAAAGATACATGCACCCCAAAGTTCACTGTAGTGCTATTTACAATAGCCAGGGCATAAAAGCCACCTAAAGGTCCATCAACAGAGGAATGGATAAAGAAGGTGTAATATACATATAGGGAAATTACTCAGCCATAGAAAAGGAATGAAACTGTGCCATTTGCAGAGACACGGATGGACCAAGAGACTGTCGTATAGAGTGACATTAGTCAGAAAGGGAAAACAAATATCATATATTAATGCATATATATGGAATCTAGAAAAATGGTACAGATGAACAAGTCATTTTTAACACTGATTTGAAATGCTACTTTTCTGATATACTTAAGCCCCCTTATGCTTTTAAATCCTTTTCTGGACTTTCCAGTCTAGAAAAATCTCCTTTTTACATAATAAATTGGGATTCCAATTTGCCAATAACAGTGTTTCCATTGTTTAGACACTCCATATTGTTTTTTTTACTCTCTTTAATGAATTACCTTTTGTTGATTTTCCCAAGAAAGGCCATCATCATTCACATTTAGAGTTCATCCTTAAAAGTCCCCAGACTTAGGCAGAATAACATCCTTCAGTATTCCTGATAATGAGTGGTTCTACCTACTTCAATAGAATAAGATGCAATGGCATAAACTTTTTGGATGACAATTTCTAATGTCTGGTCAGTTCCAAAAGGAACAGTCAAGTATCTAAAATCCATTTACACTTATCCTCCTTAACATTTAAAAAAGTGACAATCTGGAGACAGATATAGATATACACTCTTAAATATCCTGTTATTAAGTTAAATTTTAGATTATATATGGAAAAAGTGAGATTGACTGTTAAACTGCAAGACCAGGAACTAACTGAAGCTATACAGTTTGTTAAAATATGTGCCAAATAAGGGGCTTCCCTGGTGGCTCAGTGGTAAAGCATCTGCCTGCTAATGCAGGAGACATGGGTTTGATCCCTGATCCAGGGAGATCCCACATGCTGCAGGGCAACTAAGTCTGTGGACCACAACTACTAATCCTGTGCTCTAGCGCCCAGGAAACGTGACTACTGAAGCCTGTGTGCCTAGAGTTTGTGCTCCACAAAAGAGAAGCCACCTCAATGAGAAGCCCACACACCACAATTAGAGAAAGCCCATGCAACAACGAAGACCCAGCACAGCCAAAAATAAATAAATGAAATTATTAAAAAAAAAAAGAACATGCCAATTAAAATGAGATAGAGCAGCAACAAAAAAATAGAAAATTGACTCAGAACAAACACAGGTTATGCTTGTTCAAACACTTCCCAAGGAACAGGAAGTTCCCTACCATCATCTTCCATTCATTTACCTACTCAGTAAGTATCTTTTGAATTCCACTGTGTGCCAGGTCCTGTGCTAAGTTCTGGGATAAGCTAATAGGCCAGTGAGGACTAAGACAAAAGTTAATTATAAGGCAGTGTCTTGCTTATGGTGACAAATATATAGGGGTATGAAAGGGTCAAGCAGGATACCAAACCAGCTCTTATGGAACTCAAGGATGACAATAATATTGAGATTTATCTCAAATCCAGGTTACTAAACTTCCAAGTACATGCCTACCAAGAAATCTGATTAGAACATAGAAACCCCTGCTTAATACATTAAGTAAGGTTAATGACTATCGTTGAATGACCATCACTACAATCCAGTTTTAGAATACTTCCATTACTCCATCAGATTCTCCAAGCCTGTTTGCAGTCATTCATCATTCCCACTCCAAGCAATCATTAATCTGTTTTCTGTCTCTATAGAATTTCCTTTTCTGAATATTTCATATGAATAGAATAATAGTAAATCTTTCATGTCAGGTTCCTTTGACTTAGCACAATGTCTTTCAGGTTTATCTGTGTTGTAGTGTATATTAATTGTATATTTCCTTTTATTACTCAATAGTATTACATTGTATGACTGTATCACATTTTGTTTATCCATTCATCAGTTTATTGAAATTTTCAGTTTCCAGTTTGGGGCTGTTATGTATGATGATTCTATGAACACACTTTGATGAACATTCATGTACAAGTCTTTGTGTCAACATAGGCTTTTATTTCTCTTGTGTAGGTATGTAGGAGGGGAATTGCTTTGTTGTTGTTCAGTCACTCAGTCATGTCTGAGTCTCTGCGACCCCATGGACTACAGCACACCAGACTTCTCTGTCCTGCACCATCTCCCAAAGCTTGTTCAAACCCATGTCCACTGAGTCAGTGATGCCATCCGGCCACCTCGTCCTCTGTTGTCCCTAGTCTGTCACTGTTTCCCCATCTATTTGCCATGAACTGATGGGACCAGATGCTATGATCTTAGTTTTTTGAATGGTGAGTTTTAAGTCAGCTTTTTCACTCTCTTATTTCACCCTCAAAGAGTCTCTTTAGTTCCTCTTCACTTTCTGCCATAAGGGTGGTGTCATCTGCATTTCTGAGGTTATTGATATTTCTCCCACTAGGCTGTATCATAAATTTATGTTTAACCTTTTAAGAAACCACCAAATGGCAGGACCATTTTACATACCCACCTGAAATACATGTAGAGTTCAGTGTTTTTCTACATTTACAACAATACTGAGTGTATCTGTCATTTTGATTATGACCATTCTAGTATGTGTGGTTGTATCTCATTATGATTTAATTTGCATTTTCATAATGACTAATGATGTTGAGTATCTTTTCATGCATGTATTAGGCATTTACATATCTTTATTAAAATATGTTCTCAAATGTTTTGTCCATTTTTAACTGGGCTATATGTATTTTTATTATGTAGTTGTAAGAGTTACCTATATATTCTGGGTACAAGTTCTTTATTGGCACGTGTAAGATTTACCACAAATCCAACAAATGTAAACTTACATGATTTATAAATATTTTCTCCCACTCTGTGCCCTATGTCTTCATTTTCTACATGGTTTCTTTTGTAATACAAAAGATTCTACTTTCAATGAGATTCGAACTATTGATTTTGTTTTCTTTTACAGATATTTTTGATGCTATATCTAAGGACTTTTTGTCTAATTCAAGGAGATTTTTGAATGAGAACAATAAATCTTTTAAGAAATCTATGTAATACTATAAACCACACCAAGTTCTTTGAGTAAGAACTCTTTTGTCTTTATATGATCTTTTTTAAAAATTGGGGTATAATTGCTTTATAATGTTGTGTTAGTTTCTGCTGTACAACAAACTGAATCAGCTATATGTATACATATTTCTCCTCCCTTTTGAGTCTCCCTCCCACATAACCCCCATTCATTCAATCCATCTGGGTCACCACAGAGCATTAAACTTAAAAGCTTTTGCACAGCAAAGAAAACCATAAATGAATTGAAAAGACAACCCTCAGAATGGGAGCAAGTATTTGCAAATGAAGCAACTAACAAGGGATCAATCTTTAAAATGCACAAACAGCTCATGAAGTTCAATATCAAAGAAACAAACAACCCAATCAAAAAATGAGTGGAAGACCTAAATAGACATTTCGCCAAGGAAGACATATAGATGGTCTTTATGTAATCTTTATTATGACAATTCTATTTGACTTAATACTGTTCAATTCACCCATTTTAAATGGTTTTAAGGTCTGCAGAAGACTGGGAGAGAGCAGTGTGAGCCGTGAAGCTTGTGCAGAGGTTAACAGATAAGAACAGAGTAGGGGAAGTGGAAAAGGATGTGCTAGGGGTCAGCTCGCCATCTGATTCCTCTGTCTCCCACAGTAACTTACATATGCATTCAGTACATCTTGACTATAAGATTAAGGGGCAATAATAGGCTCATGTGGCATTTTATTACTTCAAGTATAAGGCCACTGACAAGAAGAGGAGACAGACTGGCACAAAGCCACAGAGAGAACAGAAGGCACCCTGTTTCTATGATAAGCATTTGCTATGTACAAGCCT
Source organism: Bos taurus (assembly GCF_002263795.3). NCBI lineage: Eukaryota > Metazoa > Chordata > Mammalia > Artiodactyla > Bovidae > Bos > Bos taurus. The sequence goes on along the minus strand of NC_037355.1, from coordinate 10,176,366 downwards.
GCCTAGAGACTGAGTTTATTGCTTATTTGTTGCTTCATTCATTTGACAAATATTACTGAGCTCTGTGTAAAGTTCAGATGATGGTGACTAAAATCAAGTGAGATGCCTGCCCTCAAGAAACAGGTCTGGGACTTCCCTGATGATCCAGTGGTTAAAAATCTTCCTTGCAATGCAAGGGGACATGGGTTTGAGCCCTGATCAGGGAACTAAGATTTCACATGCCTCAGAGCAAGTGGGCCCTTATGCTGTAACTACAGCGCCCTCACACCACAATGAAAGATCTGCAGCATGCAACAAAGATTGTGAATGCTGCAACTCAGCCAAAGACCCGACACAGCCAAATAAATAAATGAATAAATTAAAAAAAAATTAAGAAACAAAGAAACTTATATAATAGGTCTGGTAGAGTACAGCAGCCATCCTGTGATTATACATAGAAAGATTCTCTGCTGAGAGATACCAAAGGGCTGAGTGCCTGTCAAAGGGGGCTTTATTGAGTCAAGCAGCTCAGCAAATGCTGCCTGAAGTGACCTGAGATATAAAGGATAAGAACAGGGCCTGGAAGAGAGCATTACACAAAGCGGACACAAAGGGGAAAGGAACATGCAAAAAGGCAAAACAAAGGCTAGTGTGATATCAAGCAAGGGAAAATAAAAGCAGCCTCCTATAAGATGATGCTGGCTGGAAGGGAAGGACCTTGAAGGACCATTCAGCAAATTAGGGTATTGTCTTCATCTCAGGAGCAATAAGAAGGAATTCAAATAGGGAGAATGGTATAACCTAAATATTTAGAAAAAGTTCAGCAGGCTACAGAGGGCAGAATGGGTAAGAGAAGAGCTAGGTTAATATTTCAACTGTATCTGTCAGGATAGTTTTATAGTTTCAGGTGGGGCATAGCGGTAGCTAAGGCTAAAGACATGGAAGCAACCTAAATGTCCATTAACAGATGAATGGATAGAGAAGATGTGATACACACACACACACACACACACAATGGAACAGTTACTCAGCAATAAAAAAAAGGATGAAATAAGCTATTTGCAGCATCATGGATGGACCTAGAGATTATCATACTAAGTGAAATAAGTCAGAAAGAGAAGACAACTACCTTATGATATCACTTATATGTGGAATCTAAAATATGACACAGAGGAACAGACCCACAGACATGGAAAACAAACTTGTGGCTAGCAAAGGGGAAAGGAGGGGAGGGATAAATTAGGAGGTTGGGATTCATGTATACAAAATACATACAAAATTCATGTATACACTAATACATACAAAATGGATAACCAATAAGGACCTACTTATAGCACAGGGAATTATACTTAATATTTTACAGTAACCTATAAGGGAAAAAAAATCTGAAAAAGACTATATATGTGTGTGTGTGTGTGTGTGTGTGTGTATAGATAACTGAATCGCTGTGCTGTACTCCTGAAACTAATACACCATTGTACATCAATTATACCTCAATTTAAAAAAAAAAAGGCATTTTAGGCTAGGGTGGTACAGTGCTGCTTTGAAAGAGGATGTCAGAATTTCTGCAGTGCTGTACAATGTACAGATGACCATTCAAATCTGGAAGTTAGCTGTCTTCATCAACAATTGGCCAGACAAAAATCACATAAAGTGCAACAACAAAAAAATCATATTCACATGAAATCACCACAAATCCAAAATAAGGAATATTCTGAAATAATCAGTTGCTTATTTTTTACTTGGCACTCCTCAGGATTTAATGAGTAAAGTTGCTAATCTCCCCCATAGTTTATATAAAAAAGAAAAAGCATCTAAACTCTATAGAGTGCTTCTTCTCTTAGACATGATGGTACTAGAGGCTTTATCAGTTGGGTGTCATTTAGTCTTTTTACTACAATTTCATGAAGTAGATATACTAATATCCTCATTTTAAACTGATGCTATTAATAGAAAGTCTAAGGTTCAGAGATACTAAGATTCCCTCTGGAGAAGCAAGTCCTTAAATCCTAACCATCCAATCATCTAGATTCCTTGTTCTTACCCAGTCTGTTCTAGTGCCTGTAACTAACCAAGTGAATAAAAGAAACACAGAAAGTACTATACTTTCTTTAAACTACTGAAACTGGGCATAGTTTGAATTTTGGATAATAGGATCTCTATTTTAAATTTTAAAGAAATGAAATGAGTTCATCATAACACCATGTAAATATTAAGAATGAGTTCTTGCAAAGGTTTATTAGCATTCAGCATAGGCAACAGCCCCATGTGTGCAGTCTTATGATTAATCAAACCAGCCACCAGGAACTGAAAGAAACGAGACTGGATTATGTGTAGCAGTCAAAGGCTCAACATGCCAAATGTGAATATGCAGACTTCTACATTACAAGTTACCCAGGATTTGCCTAGCTGGCTTAGCTGTCAATTGTTAAAATTACAGGGAAGGTACCACAAATTTAATGAAATTATCTTAGGCCATGAACTTTCAATAAAAGCATTTTGTTTTAAGAGATGGATAAATAACGGGCTGTCATGAATTACCAAGCTAAATGTACAAGCTTTACATCAAGATCACAGAGGAAGACAGGAGATGCGAAAAGGAGGTACACGGGTCTCAGTGATGTGTTCTGCGGTCCTCATTACAGAAAAGCTTTGTCATTAGTTACCTGTAGTGGTTTCTACATTTACTTGATTTGTATTCATATATTCCTTTCCCTTTTAAGTTACTAGTAGAGCCTAAACTCCAGAGAAGCCAATGACACCCCACTTCAGTACTCTTGCCTGGAAAATCCCATGGACAGAGGAGCCTGATAGGCTGCAGTCCATGGGTCGCAAAGAGTCAGACACGACTGAGCAACTTCACTTTCACTTTTCACTTTCATGCATTGAAGAAGGAAATGGCAACCCACTCCAATGTTCTTGCCTGGAGAATCCCAGGCATGGGGGAGCCTGGTGGGCTGCTGTCTCTGGGGTCGCACAGAGTTAGACACGACTGAAGCGACTTAGCAGCAGCATATACTTAGTAAGTACTTCGTAAGTACTTGCTATTTGACAACTGTCTAACCATTACTGAGTTAGTGAAAGGATCCCATTTTCTGATCATGTATCAGCAAGTCTTATAGTGAAAAACAGTTCTACATGGGAAGCTAGAGAAACTGGACCCCTGTTCTAGCACAGCTACTAACTAACTGTCAAGGCATTTGACAACTCCATGAGAATCCTCAGCTGTGACATCACTGGTAAATCTGAAATAATAACACACAGCCCAGGGTGTTATTAGGAAGATTAACCCAATATCTGTAAGTGAAAAGAAAAAGCTCTAAATAAATACATATAATAATCAGTATAAAGTAGCACATGGTATTACTACTAACACTAATAGTGCATGTCATTATTCAAAGCTCAACGCAATACCTTAAGTGGTATAAAAATTCTGAAACAGTCGTTTTCATATCTTCGCTTATCTTGTCACACACCAGTAACAATTTATGACTGACAATCTCGGAAGTACTGAATACAATGGCAAAATCCTTATATTCCCAAATACCCACAAACATCCATAGAGTACCCTTTAGGAAACACAGAGAGCACAAAGTCATAAAGTAACATGCTCAATGCCTAGTCCAAAAAAATACTGATTGAATCCACCAATGCATTATGAAAAAAATCTAACTGGAGCTAAAATAAATTAAACTGTAACATCGACACCTTGTTTCCTTCAGGGAATACAGAGAGGAAAATGAGAAATTTAAGAAACTCACTTCAGGGTCTCAAGTGACATCTGTAAATTGTAATTGCGTTCCTGTTCAGGCAGCTTGGAGAACTCCACCAGACACGGGTGCTGTCTCTTATTGTCATCTCTAACCTGAAACAGAACAGGAAATCAGCATATAACAGTTTCAAAGATCATATACTAGTGATGGTTATCCCATTGCATGGAGGAACGTGAAGTGGGAAGCAAGAAGGGAAACTGAGACCCTCATCCCAGCAAGGCTGCCTCTGCCATCCCTCAGGCATGGCTAATGCTCAAGGTCAGTGGTAAACCTGGCATTGTCTGGGCTACCTCACGTCTTCTCCTTGCCACCATTCCCAGTCAGTCCCAGCTTCACGTCTGCTCTGCCCTGAAACCTCCATGCCCGCTCTCACAGCAACTTACAGCCTTTGCTTCAACCTTACTTTCTCAATGCAGCTTGTCCTGCCCACCTTCCTAATCCGCCAATCTGCTACTCATCCTATTTTTTTTTTTTCCATAACAGTTACCACTGGCTAACAGATTAGGGTCTTATTTATGGGATTGTCTGTCTTCCTGCAACTGCAAGAATGAAAGACCCAAGGAACAGGGACTGGCCTCTTTTGTTCTTTAATAATGTATTCTCAGCACCAAGAACATGCCTGGCATATGGCAGGCAAGCAACAAATGCTTTGTAAACTGAAAGGAACTCTAGGTAAGAAGGTGTAGTAATAACTCAGTTGTTACTGTTACATGTTTAGATACAGATTAGACATCAATTAACATCATGACTGATTGATACAAACTCTTGGTGGTGGTTCCTTCCAGCTGTTCATTTCATCCCATGTAAGTTACTTCTGCTCTCACAAGTCACTCCAGTGCCTTACCAAAGCCAGGTAATATCCCACAGATACTTTTCATTTTAATCCTTGAAAGTGCGAGCAATCAGAATAAACTAAATTCAAGATTTTGGGACTGAATTAATGCGAAAGATGTTCCATATCCTTGCATTAGTAATTAGATTTTTGTCTTCTTAGAGGCCTAAATTACACAAGCATTACTGCTGTGGTGACACCTCAATCACAGCCATATGCTCTCAGGGAACAAATTACTCCCTGCGAATAATTACCAGGTTTTATAAATGTCACAGAAAAAGTAGGAAAACACGAGCAAGAATTTTTTTTAAAGTATTCAGGAGCTGACAAGTTAAAAACAAGATAGTTATTCTTTTCTTTCTTGATCATTGCGAATGAACAGGACTTAAGAGCACATAGCTTATTTACTTAAGGGTGTAAGTGAGGAAATGAAGCCATGAGTTACAAAACCAAACACTAAATGCTAAATATAAAGGTAAAAATGAATGTGCCCAAGTTCAAAGACAATTTACTCTCTATCTATATAATTTCCACTTACTCTCTACACCACAGAGTAACTGTCCCCATCATCCTCTTGGGTGCCCAAGCTAAAACAAGAAATCTATCCAGATTTCCTTCCTTCTCTTAACCACTTCCCATACTTGAACTTCAAAACAGCTGCAGTCATCTCTCTCCATTCCTCCTGCCAGCACACAACTGGGAGCCTCACCACCTCTCACCTGAGTCTGCTCCCCGACCTTTTTCCTGCCTCCAGGCTCACTGCTCTTTCACAGGAACAGCAGAGCTCAGATCAAGTCTTTACCACCCTCTGGAAGCCTTCCCTGATTTCACCAGGAGAGTTGTAAATATCTCTCACTTACAGTTAGCTTATCCATCATAGTTCTTAGCTTGTAATTGTGTGTGTGTCTATTACTCAGCTAAACCAGAAGCTCTTTAAAAAGGCAAACTCACTAAAACAAGGTCTTTTCAATCTGAGGACCACAGTACCAAATACAAGGTCAGGCAAATAGTATGCAAACGGGATAGATGAAGGCTTGAATGGATCTGCCTGATGTTTTTCCATAAAATAGAGCTCCCAATCAAAAAGCGGGAAAAAGACCTAAACACACACTTCTCCAAGGAAGATATCCAGATGGCTAACAAACACATGAAAAGCTCAACATCTATCATTATTCGCAAAATATAAATCAAAACTACAATGAGATATCACCTCATACCGGTCAGAATGGCCATTACCAAAAAGTCTACAAACAATAAATGCTGGAGAGGGTGTGGAGAAAAGGGAAGGCTCCTGCACTGTGGGTGGGAATGTAAATTGCTACAGCCACTATGGAAGACGCTATGGAGATTCCTTTTAAAAACTAGGAATAAAACCACATATGACCCAGCAATCCCACTCCTAGGCATATACCCTGAGGAAACCAAAATTGAAAAAGACACATTCATCCCACTGTTCACTGCAGCACTATTTACAATAGCTAGAACATGGAAACAACCTAGATGTTCATCAACAGATGAATGGATAAAGAAGTTGTAGTATATATACACAATGGAATATTACTCAGCCATAAAAAGGAACACATTTGAGTCAGTTCTGATGAGGTGGATGAACCTAGAACTTATTATACAGAGTGAGGTAAGTGAGAAAGAGAAAGATAAATATTGTATTCTAATGCACATATATGGAATCTAGAAAAATGGTTCTGAAGAATTTATTTACAGGAAAGCAATGGAGAAACACACATAGAGAATAGAATTATGGACATGGGGAGGGGAGGAGAGGGTGAGATGTATGGAAAGAGTAACATGGAAACTTACATTATCATATGTAAAATAGATAGCCAATGAGAATTTGCTGTATGGCTCAGGAAACTCAAACAGGGGCCTGGTATCAACCTAGAGGGGTGGGATGGGGAGGGAGGTTCAAAAGGGAGGGGATATATGTATACCTATGGCTGATTCATTTTGAGGTTTGACAGAAAACAACAAAATTCTGTAAAGCAATTACCCTTCAATTAAAAAAAAATTAATTAATTTAAAAAAATAGATGCTCCAGTGAAATACACCCCAAAGACATTTAAATAAACTAATTTCTTTGCAAAAAATAAAAACAAAAATCCATAATTTATTCAAGAGTTCAAATTTCTTTGCAAAAAATAAAAACAAAAATCCATAATTTATTCAAGAGTTCAAATTACTCCAAAGAAAGACACAGTTGCTATACAATGGAATATTAAAAAGGAACCCGTTTGAGTCGGTTATAATGAGGTGCATGAATCTATAGCCTATTGTACAGAGTGAAGTCAGTCAGAAAGACAAATATTGTATATTAATGCATATATATGGCATCTAGAAAGACGGTACTGATGAAGCGATTTGCAGGGCAGCAGTGGAGATGCAGACATAGAGAACAGACTTGTGGACATGGGGCAGGGGGGAATGAGAGCACGGGATGAACAGAGAGGGCAGCATGGAAACAGACACACTCCCACATGCAAAACAGCAATGGGAATTCACTGTATGATTCAGGGAGCTCAAACTGGTGCTTTGTGACAACCTGGAGGGTGGGATGGGGTAGGAAGGAGGGTCAAGAGGGAGGGGACATATGTTTACCTATGGCTGAATCATGTTGCTGTATGGCAGAAAGCAATATAATACTGTAAATCAATTATCCTTCAATTAAAAATTACTAAATTAAAAAATAAAAGGTTACTGACAGACAGGAAAAAATAACAACAAAAAACATGGACCTGCACTCCTTAAATGGATGAGTTGTATAACATGTGAATTATATCTCAATAAAGCTTCTAAAATATTAACTCAGAGAAAAACTGGAACACACCATTTAAAATGTTAAAGAACTTATGGAATTGGTCTCAGTAAGACGTGTACCTAAGTCTAGAATAACAGAGATGATAAAGTCAGGGATCAAAGACACTGATCCGAAAAGAGTTTTAGGAGAGCCCGAATCAAAGAAGACACAAGGTCAATTATGAGATGGAAGGACAATGTGAAACCTCTTCACATGTCAGTCTTAGACTCTCCTAAATTACTGATCTGATAGGACACTTGTGGTTGTGCTTGCCCAGAGTAAGACCTAAGACAAAAACCATTTCATTCTTTCAGCAAGTATTTGGTCTATTCCCTGTCCCAGGAAAGGTGCCAGGTGCCAGCACCACAGCAACAGACTAAGTGCTTAATCTCCCCACTGGAGGCATGTAAAACCCGATGTTGCTGTCATCAGTCTCAGACCAGGTAAAGCGTAACTGGCCACAGTCAGTTTGGCTCAGAAGCCCTGTGCTCCCTTTCAGCATCTGCAAACTAGTAGCAATAAAGGTATGGTGTGGAAATGAACTGAATTTAATTGCAAGAATAGATAATAATGAGACCTTATATTTCCTCTTTTTTTAGAAGAAGAAACATAAGGAAGTTCATTGTAGAATGCAATCATTTAGGCAACCTATAGAAGCTTGCAATAGAAATCATCTGTTTTGAGTGTAAACCTATTAAACAATTCCTGTTACTATGCTTTTTTTTGGCAGGGGGGAATTTATTTGTTTGCATGAGATCTTTTTAAATCCTAGCCTGTAATTATCTTTCTCTGAATTTTGTCTGTAATTCAAATCTTTCCCTATCTCGAATCTTGTGGTAAATTTTGTCTGTAATTCCTCTGCCAATTGACTAGGAATACTTTTATAATATCTCACCTCTTACTGACTTTAATTAATGATAAATATCTTATTTAACACTCATTCACTTCCTCAATTTTTAAAAGTCAAAGAATATTGCATAAAATCACATACTTAGTAAGGTACTTTAAGTGCTTGCTGATTTGACAATTGTCTAATTATCATTGCGGAGAAGGCAATGGCACCCCACTCCAGTACTCTTGCCTGGAAAATCCCATGGGCGGAGGAGCCTGGTAGGCTGCAATCCATGGGGTCTCGAAGAGTCGGACATGACTGAGCAACTTCACTTTCACTTTTCACTTTCATGCATTGGAGAAGGAAATGGCAACCCACTCCACTGTTCTTGCCTGGAGAATCCCAGGGACGGGGGAGCCTGGTAGGCTACTGTCTATGGGGTTGCACAGAGTTGGACACGACTGAAGTGACTTAGCATAGCATAACTATCATTGAATTAATGAAAGGATCACATTTTCTGATCATGCATCAGCAAGTCTTATAGTGAAAAACAGTTCTAGACTAGAAGCTAGAGAAGTTGGATCCTAGTTCCAGCACAGCAACTAGCTGTCAAGGCATTTGAATCATTGGCAGTGGCATCACTGGTAAGCCCTATAACACATAGCCCAGGGTGCTATTAGGAAGACTACCCCAATACCTGTAAGTGAAAAGACAAAGCTCTAAATATATAAACATATGAATTAGTATAAAGTAGCATGGTATTCCCTGGTGGCTCACTGGTAAAAAATTTGCCTTCAATGCAGGAAACACGAGTTTGATCCCTGGGTCAGGAAGAGCCCCTGGAGAAGGAAATGGCATCCCGCTCCAGTATTCTTGCCTGGGAAATCCTATGAACAAAGGTAGCCTGGCTGGCTACAAGTTCATGGGGTCGTAAAGAATCAGACGTGACTTAGCAACTAATCAACAACAAGCATGGTGTTACTACTAACACTAATAATAAATGTCATTATTCAAAGCTTAATGCAATAAATTATGACTGGACTGAATACACTCATTTCTATATTCAGTCAAATATAAGTGTTATAAACTTTGGGATAGTTGGAGTACTGATATCATAAAAGTGAAAGCACTGCCAGAGTCCTGCTAAAAAAATGGTGTATAATACACTGGTATTACATGAGACCTGGAGAAGGAAATGGCAGCCCACTCCAGTATTCTTGCCTGGAAAATCCCATGGACGGCAAAGCCTGATAGGCTACCGTCCATGGGGTCGCAGAGTCGGACACGACTGAGTGACTTCACTTATTACATGAGAAGTCGTTTTGGTTTTACCTAAATTTTATTGATAAACTATAAACTAAGTTCTCTAAACAATAATCATTTGGAAACATATGCAATGATTCTTTCTCAGCCTGTCTTCCACTTATGAAACCAACTATGAACCTCTGCCCTGAGAACTTATACTACTAAATACAACTGGGACTAAAAGAAATATCAGAGGAGGAGAGTAAATTAACTTCTTTCTTTCCAGTTTCAGTTTTCACTTTCAGTTTCAATGAAATATCTTCCTAATTCCCTAGAAATCAATGCCTATTGTCTGTATATGTTAACTTTGATTTTAAAAATGTAACTTTCAACCTGAATATTAATAACTTTTGAATTGTCTAGGCAACTAAGCCATCCTTCAATGACCCCACCACTAACGTCATTCCCTCTCATAAAGAAAAACGGCACGCAAAATAAAGCTTAGGGTGAAAAAACTCAATCAGATCAATTTATGTCATCATACAGAAGGATGAGTGAGAAGTAATATTTTCAGAAAGATATATTAACAGAATCTGAGAACAAATTTCAAAATTACGTACCGGACCATACTGCCAGCCAAGTTCAATTTTATTCATCACCCAGAGCTCATGGATATTCTCTGCCAGTTTTTCTCGTATCCTCTCCAGGTGGGGAGGCAACACAATCTAAAATTTAAAAAAGAGAAAAAGAAAACACACATCAGAAACAAATGCAAGAAAATGCAATGTTAACTGTTCTTACTGTGAACTGAACTAAATAAAATCGTCTCCTCAACCATTAAAATGTAATCATATAACTAGGTTCCAGATAATCCATTCTAAATTTATAAAACCAGGTATCTACATAATTATTAGGTAAATTTGGGGAATTTAGGAACAAAATTTAGAAAGAAAGAAAACAGAGTACTACTCAGGACAGCCATCATTAAAAAAAAATGTCAATGGATATGGGATAATCACTGGAATACGCATTATTTAAAAAAAGAAATCACTCAAGACTTCTTAAACCAACCTGGCCAGCATTCACAGGCCAGGAGGAAGGCAATTCAGTGTCCAAAATATAATCCACTGAGTTTAGAAATATATGATGGCAATGATTTATATCGTCCCTTAACTCTTACTTTCAGTGGTTTCTAAATATAAGCCTCAGGGGGAAAAATCTGAACATGTTTCCACTAAAAAGGGGAAGTTTAATGGCCTCTTCATAAAGAACACAAATGACTTTCAAGGTGAGGGGTTGGCTGTGCATGTCTGGTGATGCACAGACATTGCCCCACAGTCAGTCCCTCATAAGAGATAGCAGGCAACTGCCTACAATATCCATGGATGGGGTGGAGTTTCCATGGGGAGCAGACCAGCATTGCCTCCTTCCCTTAGAAACAAGAGATTATCCAGGTCTCAGGAAATCCTAATGCCAGTGACACCATGGAATCCCACTGTCTGTTCCAGTCCATTTCCATCCTCCAATCATGTTTATTGCTCAACTCTGAAGGCACCATATCCACTCTGCCTTGTTCCAGCCATGGCAACACAAACTGAATGTGAGCCATGAACAAAGTATGCTTATGTTATACATCATATAAAAAGCTGGCAGGGAGAGATAGGAAATACGTTTCAAGGCATTAAACCAGAGAGGCATCTGAGGCCTGCTCTTAATTCTATATCAGACTTCAGAAGCAATGCCTCTGATCTTTGAAAGTTAATGAACAAACTATGAATATCTAACCAACTGGACTGAAGTTATTTCACCATCAAAATAAAATAATATTTAATTCAGTGTCAATGTCAGGATAATTTCACATCTATGCAAGAGAAGAGCATGAATAATGGCTAACATTGCTTGGGTGCCTATTTGCAAAGTATGGTGCCAATATGTTCTTTATTATACATTGAACATACTCTTAGCATTCCAGTCAATGAGATGAGTAATTTTTTCAAGTCTCAGAGCATGCACTGGATCCAAGATATTTTGACTCTAGAGTTTATGATCTGAATCCCTACCTGAGATAAAAGTCAGTTAAATCACTTTAAAGTGCCAACTGTATATAGAAAAGAAGAAGAAATTTAAAATTCTACTACTACCTTAGGTAAAAAAACACTCTAAAATTAGTAAGCATTGACTTAGGTTGCGGTCCAATTGTACATTATAAAATCAATTTAGTGACTTAAAAACACTTTAAAAAAAAAAAAACAGACTCAAAATGAGTAAGTGGACATGGTAAAGGTAAGCATTATTTTATGAAACTTGCTTCACTTATACATATAAAGTGTATTACTGTGAAATGCATTCCTACAGGTTGCAGTCCAAGGAGTCTGAAACCCACTGCATGTAGGAATGGCTGCAATTCAAACGTTGCCATCACAGCTGATGATCTGGTACCTGGCTGGTGTCCACTGGGATTGGTGTGAAGGCAGCTTGTGTCAGGGAAACCGTGGGGCCCAGGAGGTCCCGCGTGTAAGTCCTTTCTTGCTTGTACTCTCGGCTGTGCTCCACTTTCAACTTCTCTTTTGGCAGTACAGCTTCATAACAAGGAGCATACCCAGGTGGAGGAAGGAATTTAAATTCTCCATGTCTCCCCCCAAGCAGAAAGCGTACTCTAAAAAGGATGCATGTCAGGGTAAGTTATATCTCTGGCATACAGAAAAGTTTCGTAATCAACAAAATTCAAGGAATAAAGTCTTAGTATAAAATTAACTTTATCAGAAGTCACATCTTTTCCCCTAAGAACCATCAGAAAGTCAGTAACTGAGAGTTTAAGAGCCTCTAATCATAAAAGTAAAACCTGATTAAATTATGTTAATTGATCAGCAAAAACTTATCACTCTCTGGAGAAATAATAAAAGTACATACACCATATTCCTATGTGAATGAAATACCTGTCTGTAGTATTTGGTCATTTAATACCTCAAGGTGCCCAAATAACCAACAGAGAAAGACAGACTTGATCTAAATACCTATATACCAATACTTAAAATTACAGGGCTGGATGAGATCTGATCAAAAGAAAAAACAGTCACCTTGTAGCATTCAACTTCCCTGTGAAATTCCTTAGGGGAACTCATATGACACTTCCTGATACTGAATTATCATTTTAATTACTCTTTCCATCTGGTAGTAGCAAAAAAGCAAAGGGTTAGAGAAAACCACCTTGACCCAGCTGATCATAAGCAGATTATTTACAAGTATAACAAGTAGAGGGTGACAAGGAAAGGCATCATCTTGACCTGATCACCCAAAAACGTATCATTTCTGTAGAAATGAGAGGATTTGGAGTAATATAATGAAAAGAAAAATGAATGAAAATAAATACAAAAAAATTAGTGACATTTTTAATCCAACATTGTGTATTTACCCTTAGTAAAGAAAAAAGTAAACAAGTGGACTGGAAATATTTCTGGATGCTGGATAGAGTAAGATATATTAGACTGAGTTATTTAAATGGCCGGATATATGGACAAAACACTCAGCCTCCTGAGATTCCCCTCTTGAATTAATCTTATCTCCAACCTTCAAGGAACAGGTTGCTTGTTACTTCAAGGAACATTTTGCTACAGGGCAGAAATGCCCTGTAGATGGATGCCCAGGAGAGCAGGTTAGTAAAGCGAGCGTGATGGCAGTGCAGAGTCTTCTGTGAAAGAATGGGAAATGAGAAAGCAAACAGACCAAAAAACAGCGATACTAACTTGATTCCTGCAGAGAAACTGACAACTGGAAAGAAGAGGCCATCAATGTTGAAATTCTCAAACATGCCTTGAACAGGTTGTCCATTAATTCGGAAGGAGATGCTTGGGGCACTTAGATCTAGACAGCAACTGATGACATCATCAGTTCTCAAGAGATGCTGGTTTGGTGAGCTGACCGTCCGGGCAATACAACCTGTGGGGAAATACATTTAAGGAGGATGATGTCTTTTTATCTGAGAGAAAATCATCGTCAGAGATTAAGTCAAAGATTTGAATAGGCAGTGACAACGAATAGTACTGGACTACAATAAATCTTGAATACATATTCACGTTATATGTCAGATCTTTAACCAAAAAATGTTGCTTTTTTTAGGAGCAATGCTACTTTTATTGTAAAATGGACCTTCTGATATGCAGAAAATTTTGCATGCAGATGGACGGTATTTGATACAGATATCATCTTAGAGTTGATAACATAATGATGTCAGGGGAAAACCTCTAGGGAAAGACTTGAAGTCAAATATCTACTTTACCATCAGCAAATTACTTAACCTCTATAAGCCTTGATTTCTTGTAAACCAAATGCCATTGCTTTGCAGAGTTGTTATGATAATTAAATTAATGTTATACAAGAACAGAGTCTCAGACATGGAAGGTATTCACTTCAGTCCCCCATCTCAAAGATTAAATTTCCTTTATTTTATAAAATAAAAACATAAAAGGATACAGAAGAAAATAGAAAATATGATCATTTGTGCATTGTTTGTTGAGAGACAATACGCAGCAATTGGTTTGTTTCTGTTCTATAATTTATTTCCTTCTTAAGTAGGAAACAGCAGGATACACATTGAGGCATGAAAATGATACTGGATAAATGTCATTTCTTGCCCTGGCCAACCTATGATCTACACTCACTCTTGACTGTATCGGAACTTCTTGGCCTATGAGTCCTATGGGCAAACTGGAAAACAAGAAGATAAGATTCTCCCAAACACACATGCTCACAAATGTGAACATACAGTATTTTTCAATTTGAGCAAAGACAAAAAGAGATTTGATGATGCCAGCTTTGAATTTTTTATAACGCCTATTTAAAATTTCTAGCATGTCCAGATTTTTATCAACAATATGTTCAAATGCCAATAGTAGGGCAGATCTACATTATAAAATATGTAGATTTTTAATTTTACCGATATTCAAATTTGCAAGTGGTAAATTCATTATGAAGTGGTCCCTCTAGAATTTCCTAGATATAATAAAGGGAATTGTTTAAGAAAATCATGCAAAAAGCAACAGAACTCACAAAGGTCTGTATTCCTGTCTGTATCAAGATGTGTAGCTGATAATGTGGTTATACAGATATTTGTTGCTATTTACTCATTAAGTCATGTCCGACTCATTTGAGAGCCCATAGACTATAGTCACCAAGCTCCTCTGTCCATGGGATTTCCCAGGCAAGAATACTAGAGTGGGTAGACATTTCCCCTCCAGGTAATCTTCCCAGGGTTACCTGGTAGATTCTTTACCACTGAGCCACCTGGGAAGCAGTCAACAAATATTTACTATAATCCAAGTATTCTGTTCAGTCTGAGGAATGAATATGCTAAAACTAATGACTGTCTAAAAGTCCCCATGGTAAACTGTTTTGTAATGCCTGAAACAATTAGGTTAGAAAGAAAAGATCACTAGCAACCAACCTAAGCCCATGGTTTCAGTGGCACTGACACTGCTGAATCTGCTAGAAGCATTCTCAGGTTGCATTTATGACTTAATAGGTGTATCAAATCAATATGAGAACTACATTCCTATTTCCAACATTAGCCAGAAAGGAAGATGGCAGTGGGCTTTTCATAGGTCCTATAAGAGAATCCTTACCTTTCTTTCCTGTACTATTCTCTGACATTCCTTCATTCTGTTATACCTAAATTCTTCAAAAGCACCGAGATTTTTTTCACACTATTGACCCTAACATACAGAAGATGTGGATGCTGGAAACAGAATCATTATTCCCCGAAGAGGAACACAGCAATGCTGTGCAAAGTTTAGGGTGGGAAGAAGAAATGAAAACAGATACCAAAATTTTTGCTGATGAACCAAACTCTGGTACCAAGGAACAACTCTACTCTCCGATCACAAAAAGCTGGTTTTTTTTCCCCCTCCCCAGAAATCACAGATCCTTAATACTTTAAATTCTACCTTAAATATTAGAAAGAAAAGGAATAGGAGAGTGAACCTGAGAAGATTATGTGACTTAAAATGAATTTAACCATGGTAACTCAGTCAGAAGCCAATTAATTTAGATCTGCCTTTATTGATCATGAATCTAAAATTAACAAGCGATCCCAGGAGCTTAAGAGAACACAGCTATCAACTACAGGCATGGTAGAGCACATATTTTCTTGCCATTTGGAAAAATAGTCAAGTATGTTCTCTTGATATAAATTCAAGTTTCAAGATGATTTTCTCCTGAAATTCCACAAACTATCCTCCTTTCTGTGATAGATTCACTGAATATTTTTGTTGCTCCTATCATTCTATTTAACAGATACTTAGTCATAAAAGGCATATTGGACACAGTCCAATTCCGGAAGCTCTGGGTTCTTCCCACGTATTGATAGAAAAAGCTTCAAACTAAATGCAAACTTCACCATTTAGTGAAGTGACATTATATGGCTGAAATTAGATGCAATGCAGCATTAAAAGAAAAAAAAAACAGAGTAGTGTTTTGTTTTCCCCTAAATTCTATGTAATGGGAAAACAAGTGAACCTGTTTCATTTATCCACCTGAAGACCCATTTTGTGTGCAGTGATGTGTGAAGGTACAGAGAGAGGATGACATCTAAAGGATAATAGTTGAAATGTATTATAAAACAGACATTAATTCTATTTATGTTTTTCAGGTCTTCTGAAATTAGGGCTCTTTGCCTTTTTGGTCAGTAGAAAAATTTTCGAACGAGCATTGTGACTCTTTCTGACCACCACAGTATACAGTGTATATAAGATGGGGCACACTGTAGCCTGGGCCCCAACAGCTTAGACAAAATATCCAAAATACAGCTTCATCTCTTCCAGGCTACTGAGCTGTTGGCACTGAATAAAGGGAAGATTTAGTAAACATTACTGTTCAACACAAATATAGAGTGCTTTCATTTATAAACCCCCTTACCACAGACTCTTAGGCTTTAATTTAAATTAAAATACCTTTTCATAATTTATGATTTATACATCATTAATAAATGAATATCATTTGATTTGCCCATAACAGGTAAAGTTCAACTTTTTGTAATGTAAGAAACCTCTGCATATTTTCTGTAGGTTGTGTGTGCTCAGTCCAACTCTGTGATCCCATGGACTGTAATCCACCAGCTCCTCTGTCCATGGAGTTTTCCAGGCAAGAATACTAGAGCAGGTTGCCATTTCCTACTCAGGTGACCTTCCCAACCAAGGGATCGAATGTGCGTCTCCCGATTCTCCTGTGTTGGCAACAGTCTTTACCACTAGCGCCACCCGGGTGTCCCCTTCTGTAGGTTAAATGTGTTATAAAACCAGTTTGGATTCATTCTAAATGCAGCTTTATGAATATAAGCATAAGTCTGCAGGATGCTTGGGGCTGGTGCACTGGGACGACCCAGACGGTATGGGGAGGGAGGAGGGAGGAGGTTTCAGGATGGGGAACACATGTATACCTGTGGCAGATTCATTTCGATGTTTGGCAAAACCAATACAATATTATAAAGTTTAAAAACAAAATAAAATTTTAAAAAATTATTAAAAGCTAAACTTTTACAGAGCCAATGAAAATAAATCTTTTTAATAAATCAGAAAACAGTATATTTTTATATATTACTAATTTTTAATATATGTCCAATCATTAAAGCTTAGGGTTGTTAGCTAGTGAAATGAGCTATACATTTATTTTTTAACAGCTCCACACTTCTGAAACAACACATCATTTGATTTTGGACTGTTTCTTCATAATACATTTAATAAATTACCCGTTCCTGACATTAAACTATCAACCAAGAGATGAAACTTAGTCTTTTTATTATGATTATTGTCCAGGATTTTTTTCTTTATTTTTGGTTCCTGTTTATACTGGAAGCTAAAGCTTTGCACGTACCAACTAAAGCAAGTAGGAAACATTTAAGTTTTTGCATTCAATTAGTGAATCAGAATGCCACTTCTGATATACATCATTCATACACAATGAAGTCTTTTGGAGAGGTACTATAATTGTAAGAGTTTTCTTTTTCCTCTAGTGAAATTTTGCTTTTGACTTACCACTTTCATCATTTTAGTGTTGCATTTTTGAAATCAAAGTATCTGACATGAGCAACACAAATAGGTTATGGAAATGTACAGAAAGGGCAAAAGATTTCCTTCGAGAACACTGTGAAGGAAAATGGATGGTACTTACCTGACCAGAGGTGAAGGCCATCAAATCCGTAGGAGAAGAGGTCATCTCCGACACCATTTCCACCCCACTCTTCACCCCCTCCAGGGTAGGGTGAGTACCCCTCTGTGGAAGCCCAGCCCACTCGCAGGTGA
Organism: Bos taurus; assembly: GCF_002263795.3. Classification (NCBI taxonomy): domain Eukaryota; kingdom Metazoa; phylum Chordata; class Mammalia; order Artiodactyla; family Bovidae; genus Bos; species Bos taurus. Next base: position 10,158,602 of record NC_037355.1, on the reverse strand, counting down.
GTGGCTTCAGCAGTCACGAATGGCTCAGTGTGGTCCACCATCAACTCATAATACCACTTCTTATACTGTGCAGATCCTTCACTGACACCCAGAAAAATATTTGGTCTCATGCTTTGAAGAGATGGGAACAGTATATGAGAAAATCCAAATAAACCTTTCATTGTCTCAATTTATTACATCATGCTATCCTAAATTAGTCCTGCTTTTCAAAGATACATTCCATTGACCAAGAAGTTTGTTTGGGTTTCCAAAACATTGTACAGAAAAACCCTATTGATTTTTTTGGGCAACCCAATGTTTCCTTAAGTGCAAGAAATTATTGAAACAATCACTGAAGTCTACTGTAACAGCCAAACTTACGGTTAATGTTCAGTGACTTAATGTTTGCTTTGGGGAAAATTTGGCTACATCAGTCAACAGTCCACTACATTTTTTCTTAACTGTTCTTCAACCTATTTTCATATCATAAATCATATTTAAGGGGAGACACTCAGGATAGCATTAGGCCCCAGAATTAATGGGGTTATTATTAATCCAGGACATAGAGACATTTTCCTAAGCTAAGCTTTGTGTCATACAAGGTTTGAGGCTGACGCAAGTCATAGCCTTAGTGAAGGAACCAAAGTGACTAATCATCTTTGTTGTTCTCTACGTCTCGCTGTGAGGAGTCTCTAGTTAGTTGTATTTTAATTGCAATTTATGAAGAGATCCTAACTCTAAATTAACATTAGGGATTAGAAAAAGTCTCAGGAATACCACTCATTAACAACAGGCCTAGTATAGAAAGAACAATAAAGGAAGTCTCAAAGCAATCTTAAAAAAAATACAATATATTTGTGTTTAAAAAAAAAACAAACACAGAGGAGAAATACATTCTAAACCCCACATTTTTGTTTGAAACATGGTGAAGTAGCAAGTATTTCCTGGAAAGCTGCTAAAAACTGTGCTAAGTGTATCAAAGTCATTGCTATCACACATAATGTCTTCTTAATTATATTCAATATTATCATTATTACATATGGAAGGCATTATAGCATGGTGGTTAAGAGCTCAATCTCTGGAATTAGACTCGAGTCTCATTTTCAGTTCAAACATTTTAATTTATAAAACACAGATAATAGTAATACTTCATGCACACACAAACAGTGTAGAATGCTTATAAAAAATCTGGCATTGTGGCTGGCACAGAGTACCCAATGAACGTCTGACACCTTGGAAAGTAGATCTAACTGGAAATGTAGTTTCACTGATTTGTGGAATTTATTGTATTTTGGATATCTGAATTCTTGTTATACAACCAATTTGGTGACATGGTCTATCTGAACCTACCTGCTCACGTGGTTCACAAGGCGTGTCTGCAATAACAGGTCTCTTCCTGGCAGAAGATTGTCACAGATGAGATGCTGGTTAGAACGGACTGCTACTCCATGGCAAACACAGAGAGAGCATAAGACATCCAGAACCTGAAAAGTGAAATCCCTTTCAGCTGGCTCTCATTCCCTTTTCAGATTCAAGCATCAGCAGTAATTTCCACAAACAGAAACACATTCCCTCCAGGTACCTCTGACCCAGTCACTTTAAACCTGATAGCAATGTGTCCACTTATTTCCCAGTAACTGAGAACTGCTCCATTCTCCCACTGGTGCTATGCATAAGCACTACATAGTATTATCTGATGGAAATTAAAAAGTAAAAAACATGAAAAATGTGACACACCTTTTAAAAATTATCTTTTTAAAGAGTATGTTTGAAATTATTCCAGAATTCATTTCAGGCAATAAAATGGTTCACTTACCTTGTGATTTCTTCCATGCTTGTCTAAAAGTGAGATAATGGATTTTATATGGCCTTCTTTAATAATATTTAGAGCTTCTGGACTTTCTACTAACACACAGTGTAAAACTTCAAGAATACCTAAACAGAAAATAAAGAAAGGGGGAAATATGATTAACTAGTCTACAATAATCAGTGACTTTCCTCCTCTCTATGTGTTTATTGAGGTGTTGACTGAACATAGTACAATTATGAGCTCAATGCGTTTGTCTCCGAATATCTGTGATTAGGGACAGCTGGTGTCTGGGAGGCAGGGTTGGTAACCAAATATGATAACAAGTGAGAACAAGGCAAATATACAGTGTTCAGCTAAGTAAGCAGGTAACCCTGCCTACAGAGAAATGAAAGGAAGTAACATTTAAGTGGGGCCACAGAGAACTCATACACGACCATTTTCCAGACAGGAAACATGGGTTGACTGAAGTCTTGAATGCTGGGCAGAGCTGATGTGCCTGAGGTACAAAGCCAGTAGGAGATGGAACAGGTAGATTATGGCCAGTTTAGGAAGATTTCAGACACTAAAAGCATAATTCTGCAGCAATGCATCTAACCCATGGAGATCATTACATTCTTCTGGAGATTTAAAGTCAAAAATGTTTCTTGGTTTACAGAACAAGAGAAATATACAAGATTACACAAAAAGAAAAATACAGTATTTAAAACCTGAATAAGAATGGTGATATTTTGGGGCAATAGTCATCAGAGAGAACAAAATAGAATATATATTTTCTTACAGTTTAAAACAGAAATTAGAAATAAATCCATTATCAGAAATTTTCATGTGAAATTGCAAAGCTAAATGGGTCCATGTGTATTTATACTTTCAAAGCAAGGCTGCCTTGTCAACAGAGAGAATGTAGCTCATTTGCAGCAATTAAACATAAAATTAGAACCTGTGATCACTGTCTGAGAGCTACATAGTACTAAAAAGGATCTCAAAGGAACCTTGTAGAAAGGTTTATTCGTTTCAAATGGAGATCACTTTCTTAGAACAGAAATGTAAAGTACTCAGGTGTACAAATTGTATAGAAGTAATTCACTATAATTGTCACAAATGACACTTGATCTGAACCCAATCCATTACAAGGGCTGTTAATGCTAATTTCTTCACCAATGACTTAATTCTTCAAAATATATAAATGTAAATTTGGTGAAAAAAAATACCCAAAAAGGTTAAATTAATTTTTGGTGTGGTTCAATATCTGTTGTTGTATACCAAAAATCCATTGCAGTTGAAAATCAAAGAAAGTAGAAAATAATCATACAATACACTAATGGATAAATTAAAGAAGATTTTCATATAAAGTTGTGGAAATTATTTCTGCTATTAAAAAAGTAAGCAATAAAATAAACTCCTTTATTCCAAGCACAAAGAAACTAAAATAACAGAAAGGGAAAAGCATTTTTAATAGATTAGTCATCCTGATGTCATATGTCATTCTGATGTTTTTTGTTTTCTTCCTATTTCATATTACTATAGAGCGCATGGCTGGCTATATTTATAAATAATGTTGTACTGTGTATACAAATCCATTCATTGACACATCTTCTTGGCAGTAAAAGTACGACTCTGCAGCAGTGCATCCTAACCAATGGAGCTCATTCACTCTCCTGGATGTTTACAGTAGAAAATGTTTCTTAGTCTCCAAAGCATGAGAAACATAAAATAATACAAAGGGTGCCTTTGCACTAAAAAGGCAGAGTTGAGTGGCTACAGCAACAAAGCCCTGTGATCCCAGAGCCTAAAATATTTACTATCTGGCCTTTTACATAAAAAGTTTGCCAATCTCTGATATAAAATGTAATTATTAAGAAAAAAATAGGTAGTAGATTTTAAAAAATCAATTATTTCTGTAAATAAACATTCATGAAAGCCAATAGCATTTATACACCTAAGTATATTAGAAAAGATTAAAGACTAAATTTTTGGAAAGAATGGCACATATCAAAAATGCAAGAATAGCAATGTGAAAATAAATCTCTGATTTTTCTCATGTTCAGCCTATTTTAATGGGTTTTCAGAGTTTTGAGTTTTTATCAAAAGTTTTTTTTTCCAATGGAGCCATATCAGATCCAACAAATAAGCAAACAGTTGAAAAGAATTAACTGCCACTGAGAAATGAAATTTTTCCTGCCATACCAATAAATAAGGATGTTACAGTCCTTAGCAATTCCAGCCCTCCAAGATGAGCTGGTGAGCCCTAAGGGCACTTAGGAAGGAGAAGAATATCTGCAATACAACAGCCATCAGGCTGCAGCCACTCCCTAAGGTGAGCCCCAAGGGAGCTCAGGATCTGAAAAACCCAGATAGGTGAGGTTACATATCAAAGGAATGATTTCATTAGCCCAGACTCTTGCAGCTCCCCATATACAGAAAAGCAGTAAATTCCTCAAGTTGGTATATCTGGTTTTCTTTCATTAACAATAATCTTTTAATGGTCAGACTGCCTGCCCTTTACTATAAAACCTTTATATAACCTGGCTCCTCCCCTTGCCTCCTGGGAGCACTTCTCTCAGAGTTACTTGAGATGCTGTCTCCCAGGCCTGAAGTCCTACAAATTCCCACAGAAGAAAACATAACTCAACTTCTAGGTTGTCATTATTTTTTAAGTCAAAACCTCTGATTCTGAAAATAAAAAGTGGAAGAAAACAGTTTTTAATTTCAACTGTTGGAATAAAATGCAGGTAAACTTTTTTTATATATAATAAGAAATTTCTAAAGGAAAACAAACTAGAAACAGCAAAAGAATAATTTTCAAAAAGTCAAGACTAGCAAGACTGACAGCAATATGCGTCTATATAAATCATGCTGATATATGCCTCAAAAGCCTGTTTAAAAAACGAGAGAAACAATGCTAAACAGTATAATGGGAATAGTTGACTAAAGATGATTTAACATTTAAATTTTAAATTCACTGAATAAGACCCAAGAATGGCAATACCACATAAAACTTACGGTGAGCTTCTCAAAGAAAAACTTGAAACCTTGGTAGATTATAACAGAATTATCTGAATGAAAGAATTATGAGTATGCCACACGGTGTTAAAAAAAAAAAAAAAAAAAAACACCCAAATAAGACAAAAACTTTATTTTATAAATTTAATTGAAGAGGAAAAGTTAAAATTTTACTTCCTTTTGCCTCTGTAACTCACCTTGCCCTTTGCAAAGTCTGGATCATGTAGGTCACATAGTCTCAGAAAGTGGGGACTTGCCATATGAGGAACTGGAGTTTATCTCACTCACTCTTGTCCTGCTCTTTGCAATCGCCCAGCCCCTGCAAACCTGCTTAATCATACCTGTCCAGGCCAGGCATCACCCTCCCCATCTTAACCACTGTTCTTGCACGTGCAAAAACCCCTTAGTTTAAACCAGCCTTAGTTCAAACCTCTTAGTTTAAAACAACTGGTGTTGCCCACTACAGTCTGTCTATAAAAACTCCGTAATCCCTTTGTTCGGGGCTCAGAGCTTGGAGTGTTAACTCCTCTGGGCCTGCCAGCATAATAAACCTGAGTTCTCCAACTCTCCAAGTGTGGTGCTTAGTTTCTCCAGTACTGGTTTCTGCAACATTTCTGGAGGCCCCAGAGAGATTCCAACCATGCCGGGCCCTTGAGCAGCCTGACTGGTGGCTCGGCCTGGCTGGAGTGAAGGAACCCTGAGACAAACGAGGAGGCGCACCACCTGATGGTATTCAGGGTCTCTTTTGGACCAGTGTTCTGACTCTCCCGACAGCTGCACCCCAACTAGACTCAGTAGAGGGACGGACCAACTCGCCAGGAATGGCCACGGGATAAGGTGAGGCTCCAGGGCTGCTCCCCAAGCAGGAACCTATCCCAACAACTGTTTACCTCGTTGGGGCTCGCAGGAAGGGAGCATCAGATAGGGAGACCTGGGGACTCAGGAGAAGGGAGGCGTTGTGATAGTCTCCGAATGATTGTGAGTGCCTGATTGTTAGAATGGAGTGAGAGAAATTTTTCTTTTTGGAAACTACAAAACCAATTCTTCTTGCATATGCAATTAAAAACAATTAGCTTGTAAAAAGACCTGCCCAGGGAAAAGCTTGAAGTTAACCCTTTCCATGTCCTTGAAATACACAGCCAGCTTTGCCTGAGACCTCACCCTTGGGCAAATTAGAAAGTGAAGTGGAAAAAAAAAAAAAGGTTGGGGGGGAGGTGTCAAAGAGGTATTTTAAATCTCAAACAGAAAACTGTAAGATCTCTGTCAGTCTGTCTGTCTGGATTTATGTATGTCTCAGTATATGTCTTTTTTCTGATAATATTGTTGAAGTTGTAAATGAGTTCTAATTTAATTGGCCTAAAGAAAAGTAAGCACTTACAAATCAAACAATTCTAAATACAAGAAAAATTAACCTAAATAAATTTCAAATTCAAGTGAATTAGGAAATAGTCAATATTAAATATCAATATTAAATATTAGTATTAATGTTTGCTGATCTAATAAGAAAGTAGGATGTATGTTTTTAATAAAGAAGATATAAAAAATAAAATTACATTTTATAAAGGGAAAAGAAAGTAGGTCTGACTTACGGGTGGCTGTTACACAAAGTGATTAAAAGGTTTGTGGAAGGTGAACCATGAAAAAGTTTTGCACATGGTTAGGACTGACTAAGTTTAAAATAAATTTAATTAAGCTTACCTAAGTGAGTTTAAAGTAAGCTGGTGCAAAAACCTAAATTCGGCCTTTCTCTTTGTTAAGAGGACATACTTTCTTCAGATGTTGAACGCTTTTAATAATAGATTTAAGTTTTATTACCTCTTAATTGCTCTGTTCTATATTTACCTTTGAAATCTTTTGTTAACTTTAGCTAAGTAAATAACTATTATTTCACAGTAACTTATATGATCCTATGTGACTGTTATAAACCCTTTTGATATTTACCGACAAAACTTCCTAAATAACTTGACTGCTAGCTAACTTTGGGATGCTTCAGAGGGCCCCTGAGACATCCCAAAGAGCTATTAAGCTACCTAGGTTCATTGAACATGTTAAATTACATGGGAAATACTGTTAAAGGGGTGAAAAATCTTTTCAGGTTATGCTGTACGGTTGATGTTACTAATGTAGATATTCTAAAATTATGTGAAATTCATATAGATCTGATATGCCCTGATAAAATATGGTCACATAATTCTAGTTATCATATTAAAGTGTTATAACCAGGTTTCTTTGTCAATTGCGATAGAATCAGATTTTAAACATGCCTTCTATGGTTTTACTCTCCTGCCTTTAGAAGAATACTGCTAGTTCTTCAAGATTTATGGAAAAGACTTTCTAAGATTAAACAGATTAAAAAAAAAATTTTGTTATTAACAGTAAGCTAGTATCAGACTGGAATTTGGTCTTCTTTCTGTTTAGAGAACAAAGTTTTCTTAAAATGCAGGTTTCGATAACAGATTATGAATTTCTTTGCCTTTAAGTGATATATATGCTTTTAAAGTCTTTTTGTTTCTTTGGTAAAGTAAATAAACATTGTTTAAGATTATGGTACATGTAGACAAAGCTCATTCTGCTTCTACAAAAAATAACCCCTCACGGTTAGACTTTTGCTATCTTGATGTCCTGAAAACATGGCGATAGTCTGCTCTTAAATCAGGAAATTAAAAATGGATAAAAAACAGCTGAAAATCAAAGAGCCAGGGCTATGGAAAATCCAAGACAGCTGCTTGGCTTTTCCCAGCTCCCTGACAGACCTCATTTTTATTTGATGGGTTAAAGCCTTACCTGGCTACACTGTTAATACCCTCACAGTGAGTTCTGCAAAAAAAGAAAAATTCTGTTTCACTAAACCTTAAGTTCTAGTTTTGTTAATTAAAGTCTGTGCTTACTAAGACTCACTTGTGAGATAGTTTCTTGTTATGTTATATTGCTAAAAGGTTTAATTTAATTATTAAAAAGAATACTCTTAAAATTGTTTCTAAAGCTTATCTCAGTCTTTGGATAAAGGTCAGATGCTCCAGGAGATTACCACTTGGGTGGCTCAGAGGTTAAAGCATCTGCCTGGAATGAGAGAGACCCGGGTTTGATCCCTGGGTCGGGAAGATCCACTGGAGAAGGAAATGGCAACCCATTCCAGTACTCTTGCCTGGAGAATCCCATGGAGGGAGGAGCCTGGTAGGCTACAGTCCATGGGGTCGCAAAGAGTCGGACGCAACTGAATGACTTCACTTCTTCACTTCACTTCATAATCATTTAACGGAGACAGATGACCTGGGGTATACTGTGCTATACCTAGTGGAAGTTCTTGACTTAAATCCTTGCTTGTGAACTTACTTATGACTGCTAGCTATATTATTTTCTATGTAGCTTGTTTCAGAAGATTATCTCTTATGTTACCAAATGTGTGACTGAGCCTGTGATAAAATGCTGATATGTAGTTCCCTATGAGATCAATAATTATAATAATGTAACTCTAGATATGGGAAGAAGCAACAAGAGAAAATATTTTCTTGGGCCAAGAAGTTAGTAAGACAGGTGTGTTCCAGAGACTTTTGCTACTTACAAGGCCTGCTCTAGTGATAACACATTGAGTGGTCTGTCAATGGAATCTTCGTTAGACCTGGGAAAGAGCCTTCCCAGCACCGCGGGACACAATGACCATGAAATGCCCCCAAACACGGTCAAATATGTGGCTATAAAGGGGCCCTGCTGACTGGAAGTTAGCCCTTGCCAGCTACCTCTACAAAGATTAAGTCATGACCACTACAAGATGCTGACCTTCAACACCCCCTTGAAAGGAGTTCAGGGTGGAGACAAGAAATAAGGCACTCTGTGCTCTGGGAAAATCCAGAAAAACAGGCCTCCAGATAGTCAGATGTTTTCAGGTAAAGATTTGTATGAGTCCAAATTCTTGCATCTTCTCATACCTAGAGAAACATGAATGTCACGAACCAATGTCTGGGCCTGGTTCTCCTAGCTAGCACCTCAGCAGCTTTCCTACATCTATTAATCTTTGGGCCATATATCTTTAACTTTCTTGGTAAGTTTGTTTCTCCAAGTACTAGTATGACAAGAATATCCCCCAGCCAACACCCAGACAGTGCTAGAACAAGCTGCCTTATTCTGTGGACTCTCATTGCCCTCCGTAAATGAACCCCAAGGTCCTCAGGCTATTCTCCCTTTGAGATCTTATATGGGAGACCACCTCCAGTGATTAATAAAGCTCAAGGGAGACCACCAACAACTAGCTGACCTGGAGATGTCCCAACACCTCCAGGCCCTGGGAGAAGTCTTCCACCATATCGCCCGAGAAACCTGAGAAAGGACCATTCCACCAGGCAACTGGGTTCACCCTTTTCAGTCAGGAGATGAGGGGATGGGTTAAAGATTGGAAAAAGGAACCACTTCAGCCAGTTTGGACAGGCCCTAACATGGTCGTCCTGACAACCCCTACTGCTGATAAAGTTATGGGTGTCGTCCCTTGGATCCACCACACCAGAATCAAGAAGACAGACTTCCTGTGATGAGGACACCTGGAAAGCAGTTCAGGACCCCAAAAACCTCAAGGGCTGGTTCCAAAAATAATGACCCTCACCCATGAAGGATGCTGAGCCCTGCTCTAGTCGCTCCAGGAGCGGACTAGTCAACACACCGCAGAAGCTTAAGGATTCTACAGCCTTGCTCCAGCCACACTCCAGCAGCTGGCTGGTCAACATGTGGTGGAAGCTTGAGGATCCGGCTATCAAATTATCAATGGATCATAAAAAGGAGAGAGGAACTAGCAAACTCCTGGGGCAACTGGAACAATATCTGTAGCTGAACATTGTGACTTCTCCCTTTAGCCAGTCCTCTCTTCATGTTCTTTGTGGCAGTCTTGTTTGGCCCTGTATTCTCAATGCAATTACCCATTTCACAACCTCTCGGATTGAATCCATAAAGTTACAATGGTAATAGCCCAATATAGCTCCTAAATGATGGGGAGCCTTGCATATCCTACCAAAACATGAGATGATGCTTTCTACAACAAGAAAGCCCAAGGCTTTCCAGGATTGAACCAAATTTGTTGAGAGTCTGTATGGAAAAACTGGAAATAAGCCACAGAGCAGAAGTCTTGTATTTGGCCTAACTTTGCCTACCAGGAAGAATCTAATCAGGAGATTTTACCCAAAGTCACTGGTAAACTTTCACCAGTCCATTTCAGAGAAGGAGTGAAAAGAATCAGACCGGTAGCGACTCTAACACAGAAGACCCTCTGGAATCAGTTGTGAGAAATAATACATGCAAAGTTTTTAGAACAGGGTTTGGATCCAAGTATTGTTATATAAACACCTGTTACTATTTTATGGTTGTAACAAAATTACATAAGAAACAAATAAAGTGAAATAAAAAGGACCAGTAAGGAAACATTATAAACTATGTTTCCCTTTAAACAGAGGATAAAAATTAAAAAATAGAAAAAAGTAGAGAAATGCTGAATGTACAACTCTGATTAGAAGAAAATTTCAGGAAAAAATAAAAACCCATTGATCAGCAGCAACACAGAAAAGCTCATGTGTAAATCAACTATACTTCAACAAAATTAAACATAAAAGGTGAAACTTCATTTTTGTCCATGGCAATGGGACAGAAGTTCAGTACCCAAGAGGACTAGAAACCAATCCTGTAAAATGTAGAGATCACTGTGATTTTGTTTTTAATATGCAATTTTTATTAAGTGAGTCCTTCCTGGATTATACAGCTATTGTAAGAAAAGATTTCCTCTTTTATTTCTCTAGTTAACCAGGATTCTGTAGAGTAGATGAGTCTCAGTCGTTCAGCTGTGTCCAACACTTTGCAGTCCCATAGACTGTAGCCCACCAGGCTCCTCCATCCATGGGATTCTCCAGGCAAGAATACTGCTATTTCCTCCTCCAAGGGGTCTTCCAGATCCAGGAACTGAACCCATGTCTCCTACATCTCCTGCATTGGCAGGCAGATTCTTTACCACTGTGTCACCTGGGAAGCCCGGATTTTGTGGAATGCCACCCTAAAAGACTACATGCAGGGAGAAACAAAAACAGCAAAAGGAGTGAACACTCCCATCTTCAAACCAACTATGGAGACTCTAAGGAGGCAGGATGGAAACCTGAATTCTAGGAACTGCCCAAGAAAACCCCTGGGAGACAAAGGCTCTCTTGAATTGGTGGAGATACTGGCTGCAGCCTGGACGGAGACCAGGTACCCAGGAGAGGTGGGACAAGTCTTAATATAAGGCTGCTGTCAAACAACTGCTTGCCCTTGGCTGCAAAATGGGTAGCAGCAGCCCAGGAGGCTGGAGCCAGTATAATTTTAGGAGAGTACTAGAATCCTCCAAGGACAGGGAAGCGACCATAACAGGTGCCAACTGACCACCCGCCCTTGGGAATTCACCCTTTCACATACTCAACTAAATTTTTAGGTGGCTGGTTAGTTAGAGCCTAGGGAGACCACTTCTGTATATATGCTCCTTTATGAGGTGTAAAGACCTGGCCATTTTTCTATAAAAGCCATCTTTCTAAAGGAGCCCCTAAAGTCAGGAACAAGACAAGGGTGCCCATTCTCAACAATACTATTCAACATAGTTTCGTAAGTTTTAGCCACAGCAATCAGAGAAGAAAAATAACTAAAAGGAATCCAGATTGAAAAAGAAGTAAAACTCTCACTGTTTACAGATGACATGATCCTCTATATAGAAAACCCTAAAGACACCACCAGAAAACTACTAGAGCTAATCAATGAATATAGTAAAGTTGGAGGATATAAAATTAACACACAGAAATCCCTTGCATTCCTATAAACTAACAATGAGAAAACAGAAAGAGAAATTAAGGAAACAATTCCATTCACCACTGAAACAAAAAGAATAAAATAATTAGGAATAAATCTACTTAAAGAAACAAAAGACCTACATATCAGTTCAGTTCAGAATCTCAGTCATGTTTGACTCCTTGCAATCCCATGAATTGCAGCACGTCAGGCCTCCCTGTCCATCACCAACTCCCAGAGTTCACTCAGATTCACATCCATCGAGTCAGTGATGCCATCCAGCCATCTCATCCTCTGTCTCCTCCTGCCCCCAATCCCTCCCAGCATCAGGGTCTTTGTCAATGAGTCAACTCTTTGCATGAGGTGGCCAAAGTATTGGAGTTTCAGCTTTAGCATCAGTCCTTCCAAAGAAATCCCAGGGCTGATCTCCTTTAGGATGGACTGGTTGGATCTCCTTGCAGTCCAAGGGCCTCTCAAGAGTCTTCTCCAACACCACAGTTCAAATGCATCAATTCTTCAGCGCTCAGCTTTCTTCACAGTCCAACTCTCACATCCATACATAACCACAGGAAAAACCATAGCCTTGACTAGACGGACCTTTGTTGGCAAAGTAATGTCTCTGCTTTTCAATATGCTATCTAGGTTGGTCATAACTTTTCTTCCAAGGAACAAGCGTCTTTTAATTTCATAGCTGCAGTCACCATCTGCAGTGATTTTGCAGCCCCCCAAAATAGAAAACTATAAAACACTGATGAAAGAAATCATGCTGTTGCTGCTGCTGCTGCTAAGTCACTTCAGTCGTGTCTGACTCTGTGTGACCCCATGGACTGCAGCCTACCAGGCTTCTCCGTCCATGGGATTCTCCAGGCAAGAACACTGGAGTGGGTTGCCATTTCCTTCTCCAATGCAAGAAAGTGGAAAGTGAAAGTGAAGTCGCTCAGTCGTGTCCGACTCTTAGCAACCCCATGGACTGCAGCCTACCAGGCTCCTCCATCTGTTGGATTTTCTGGGCAACATAGATGACACAAATAGATGGAGAAATATACCATGTTCATGGATCAAAAGAATCAATATGGTGAAAATGAGTAAAGTACCCAAAGCAATCTATAGATTCAATGCAATCCCTATCAAGCCACCAACAGTATTTTTCACAGAACTAGAGCAAATAATTCCACAATTTGTATGGAAATACAAAAACCCTCGAATAGCCAAAGCAATCCCAAGAAAGAAGAAGAGAATTAGAGGAATCAACCTTCCTGACTTCAGAATATACAACAAAGCTACAGTCATCAAGACAGTATGGTACCGGCACAAAGACAGAAATATAGATCAATGGAACAAAATAGAAAGACCAGAGATAAATCTATGTACCTATGGACACCTTATCTTTGACAAAGGAGGCAAGAATATACAATGGAGAAAAGAAAATCTCTTTAACAAGTGGTGCTGGGAAAACTGGTCAACCACCTGTAAAAGAGTGAAACTAGAGCACTTTCTAACATCTTACACAAAAATAAACTCAAGATGGATTAAAGATCTAAATGCTGCTGCTAAGTCACTTCAGTCGTGTCCGACTCTGTGCGACCCCATAGACGGCAGCCCACCAGGCTCCCCCGTCCCTGGGATTCTCCAGCCAAGAACACTGGAGTGGGTTGCCATTTCCTTCTTCAATGCATGAAAGTGAAAAGTCAAAGTGAAGTCGCTCAATCGTGTCCGACCCTCAGCGACCCCACAGACAGCAGCCTGCCAGGCTCCTCCGTCCATGGGATTTTCCAGGCAGGAGTACTGGAGTGGGGTGCCATTGCCTTCTCCAATCTAAAGATCTAAATGTAAGACCAGAAACTGTAAAACTCCTAGATGAAAACATAGACAAAACACTCTCTGACATAAATCACAGCAGGATACCCTGTAACCCACCTCCCAGAGTAACGGAAATAAAAGCAAAAATAAACAAATGAGACCTAATTAAACTTAAAAGCTTTTGCACAATGAAATAAACTATAAGCAAGGTGAAAAGACAGCCTTCAGAATGGGAGAAAATAATAGCAAATGACGCAACTGACAAAGAATTAATCTCAAACATATACAAGCGGTTCATGCAGCTCAATTCCAGAAAAACAAACGACCCAATAAAAAAATGGGCCAAAGAACTAAATAGACATTTCTCCAAAGAAGACATACAGATGGCTAAACAACACATGAAAAGACGCTCAACATCACTCATTGTCAGAGAAATGCAAATCAAAATGACAATGAGGTACCGTCTCACGCTCATCAGAATGGCTGCTATCAAAAAGTGTACAAACAATAAATGCTGGAGAGGGTGTGGAGAAATGGAAGCCCTCTAACACTGTTGGTGGGAATGCAAACTAGTACAGCCACTATGGAGTACAGTGTGGAGATTCCTTTAAAAACTGGAAATAAAACTGCCTGCATTTCAGTTCAGTCACTAAGTCATGTCCGACTCTTTGCAACCCCATGAATCACAGCACACCAGGCCTCCCCATCACCAACTCCTGGAGTTCATTCAAACTCATGTCCATCGAGTCGGTGATGCCATCCAGCCATCTCATCCTCTGTCATCCCCTTCTCCTCCTGCCCCCAATCCCTCCCAGCATCAGAGTATTTTCCAATGAGTCAACTCTTCCCATGAGGTGGCCATAGTATTGGAGTTTCAGCTTCAGCATCAGTCCTTCCTATGACAACCCAGCTGGCCCAGCTGGGCCAGCAGTGTAATCCCACTGCTGGGCATACACACCGAGGAAACCAGAACTGAAAGAGACATGTGCACCCCAATGTTCATTGCAGCACTGTTTACAATAGCTAGGACATGGAAGCAACCTAGATGTCCATTGGCAGACAAATCATAAGAAAGCTGTGGTACACATACACAATGGAATATTACTCAGCTATTAAAAAGAATGCATTTGAATCAGTTCTAATGAGGTGGATGAAACTGGAGCCTATTATACAGAGTGAAGTAAGCCAGAAAGAAAAACACCAATACAGTATATTAATGCATATATATGGAATTTAGAAAGATGACAACAATGACCCTATATGTGAGACAGCAAAGGAGACACAGATATAAAGAACAGACTTTTGGACTCTGTGGGAGAAGGCAAGCATAGGATGATTTAAGAAAATAGCATTGAAACATGTATATTACCATATGTGAAATAGATGACCAGTCCAAGATCGATGCATGAAACAGGGCACTCAAACCCGATGCACTGGGACAACCCTGAGTGATGGGATGAGGAGGGAGGTGGGAGGGGGTCAGGATGGGGGACACATGTACACCCATGGCTGGTTCATGTCAATGTATGGCAAAAACCACAATATTGTAAATTAATAGCCTCCAATTAAAATAAATAAATTTATTAAAGAATAAAAAGCCAGTCATGCTCTCAGCCTAGTCACTTTCAGTTTTCCTTCACACTTTAATGCCTATTGTTAGAAATAAGTTATGTGGTTAAACAGTAAGTATGGGAAATGATTATAAAATAAATTCTATGTGGCAAAGTGGTAATTTTTCTCTAATATGAGACAGTTGAACATTTATATTTCAAGAACTATTTTCTAGAAAAGTAGTTTGCCATCAATCCCATACACGGGCTTGTAGAAAGGCATTGTGAAATAGGATAAAGACTGTGGATAACCCAGCAACTTGAATCATGTTTGCATTCAGAAAAGAATGTTCTTGTTCATTTGGACTTTACTTTGGGAGAATTCGTTTTTCATTTTTCACATTCAAAATACAGGAAGCCCTCCAAATCCAGATTCCCCATTCTCTTCCCTCTTTTTCCTTTCCAGTTACAACTTAATGCTTTACTAAATACTGTGGGCTGTATACGGACTGTTTTAGTGTCATTCAAAAATGCCTAATTTTTGACAAGAGTCTTAGCTAACTATCAAATTAGTAATCTTTAACTTCTAATGCTGCTGCTGCTGCTAAGTCACTTCAGTCGTGTCCAACTCTGTGACTCCATAGACGGCAGCCCACCAGGCTCCCCCGTCCCTGGGATTCTCCAGGCAAGAACACTGGAGTGGGTTGTCATTTCCTTCTCCAATGCATGAAAATGAAAAGTCAAAGTGAAGTCGCTCAGTCGTGCCCGACTCTTAGCGACCCCATGGACTACAGCCTACCAGGCTCCTCCATCCATGGGATTTTGCAGGCAAGAGTACTGGAGTGGGGTGCCATCATGATTTCAAACATTTACAGTGACTATCATTGAAAAATATAGATTCTGTTCCCCTATATTTAGTGACCCATCAGCATTAAACATCATTTACATATCTTGATGACCCAAGATCATTATTAAAAACATCAATCACTATAATGTGCTCGAGGTGAAATCTCTGGATGCAAATAAATGATCACTGTGTGGTATTACAGAGTCAAACACGTATTGATCCCAAAAATTATCATAGAAGATTTTCTTTAAAAGGTCTCCAATATCACCGTGATTCTGATTCAGTGTTTCTTATATGGTTCAGGTACATGATCTCCTGGGTTTAACATAGCTGACTTTCTGCAAAATCAAAGGCTTTCAATCAAGAGCTAAAGACACTTTTTTATGGCTATCTCCTAGAAAATGGTCTCTTTCTCTGGTATCACTGGTGTTGCTTGGATTGCTAGTATCACTTTAGAAGGTTAGCTGTATCTACGTCCCTAATACTGGATCTCATACAATATCCTGTGAGCCCATACTCTTTCTAACTCAACTGATTACACCTAAGTAGATAGTAAGGTGGAGGACTTTCCTAAACACAATCTTCTGTGACAAATTATTCCAGTCGCTACAAAGCTTTTCCTTTGACAAATGACTGGTTTACCCTCTGTAAGAAATAGCTATGACATCTTTGGACGCTTTAAATTGCCATGCTTCCAGGTAACAAAAGCTGTACTGTATGTCAGCACAAAACTCTGGCAATTCAGGACCACTCTCAGCCCCTTATTCTGCTTAAACCCAGAAGGAACACCATTCTTGGCACTTGCTAAGTACAGGAGGAATTAGCAGGAATCCACAAGAAGCCCACTTTGATCCCTGCAAAACTATCTGGGGGAACAGACTATATAAAAAATAAGAAAAAAATAGTCAGCCTCCTGAGCAGCTGATTATTCTTAACCACCTTCTGAAAAAGTATCTTAAGGGCTGAAAAAAATTCTAAAGAAACACCGAGCCTGAGTGGATTACATCAACTCAATCAATAGTATTTTTTATACAAATCTTGTCTTTTCAATTAAATTTGGCCCAGGCACAGAATCACACAGGAAGTTTGGGACATTGTCTAATTTATCCCCCCATACCCCACCAAAAAAATGCATAATGGATATTCTTATAAACTGATTAGACAGTCTAATAAGGCTTTATGCAGTGGTGATATTGGGCAACTTTAGATAATGCAGAACATTAAAAAAAAGAAGAAAGCTGCCTATTTCTATCACAATGAAATAGCAGTTGCCTGGGTAGTGGATTGGAGAAAGAAATAGCAACCCACTCCAGTGTTCTTGCCTGGAGAATCCCATGGACGGAGAAGCCTGGTAGGCTGCAGTCCATGAGGTCGCACAGAGTCGGACACGACTGAAGCGACTTAGCAGCAGCAGCAGGATAGTGGATGCTGCCCTGGTCAGACTCTCACCTTCTCTATTTGGTGAACGCTGCCTGACTTTGAACTGCCAGAGTATGCATTTCTTTGTTTTAAGATTTGCTCTGACTCCAGCAGCAGTTAGAGGAGCCCTACAATTAATGTCCTCAGGAGATAGCGCCACTCAACTACAGAAGACAAACTGGTTATGAATACTCCAACTCCCTCGCCTCTCAGGTGGGATAATGCAGGTGTTTGCAGAATTCCCCCTCACACCAGAAAAACAAAAGCCTCAAGTACCCATGGGTGTAACTTGCTTTACCAACATACCCTCTCTACCTGTCTCACGTCCACTCAAAGCGCAAATAAACTTGCCTTTCGATCCTTGTCTCAAGGTCTACTTCTGGTGGAACCTAAACTAGGTAAGCTTTTTTCATTAACACATCCTCCTGCTGACTCTTCTCAAGACTTCACAGCTTTCTACTTAATTGTGCACAAGTTTATTTTGAGTTTTGTCCACTGCCCTTTTCTGAAGGCAAGTGACAGATGTCAGACCCCCAGCTCTGTTCTGCTGCTCATATTCTGATACAGAAGCTACTAACACAGTTGGGAGACTGACAAGCAGCGGGGCATGTGTGTTCAGCAATCCCAGATAGAGAGAAAATAAGATGATGCATGTGGAAGCACTCAGTAAACAATACAGCATGACTGAAATACATTTATATTATTTCTGTGTGAGGACACACATATATATGCAGAGCTTTATTGTTTCTGTCTATTTTAAAAACTGAGCAATGTTCTACTTCCTCTAGGGGGGAAAAAAAGAGTTCACTGAAACTTGTACTGTACTCTCCACAGTAGAGAAAAATATTTGTTTTTCACTTGTTTCGTGAAAAATATTTTAGATACTTAAAATATAGGAGGCTATCAGGCATAGTGAACATATTAATATTTCAAGCCTGATATGAGGGAGCTGGTTTTCATCTTGGCTATAAAAGTTAATTCCAGCATTTCAAAGCAGTCATTGCAAGGTTTTGTGCCTCAATTTTCTTCCTCCAAAGTGAGAATGTGAGGGGAAGCATTCTCTAAGGACCCTTCCTACTCCTGACTTTCAGTTTGCCTTCTCTGAGCACAAGGCTTCTATTTTAAGTAGAAATATCTGCTACTAGCAGCTGGATTGGGAAATGATCACATCAAGTAGGGATGTGCAGCCAATAGATCCGTGCCTTTAACTGACTGAACTGAATACTAAACAGTGGACTCTGTGTGGCTGAGCTTGAAACCATATACCAGTCTCGATGTCCCTGTTCTCTGAAGTAAAAAGGCTTTTGCTTTAGTCTCTCAGGCCTCCATTAAGTCTTAAAAGAGTTAATGATTAGGAATCAAATAGTATTGTCTGTAACTGATGTATACTTGAATGCATTTTTAAGGTTAACTTAATATATATCCTAAAAAGAGATTGTATTTTTTCCACCTCTGCTATACAGTGGACCCTTACCAGCCATCCAACTTCATATGTAGTAGTCAGGTCAATCCCAATCTCCAATTCATACCCCTCACAGCTGCTTGGTGTCCATACATTTGTTCTCTACATCTGTGTATTTCTGCTTTGCAGTAATAGATTCACCAGCAAAATCCAAATTCATAAAAGCACATTGGTAAATGTCAGGAGCCAGAGGCTAGGGGTGGGGTAGAGAGGGGAGATAGGGAGCTAAGTGTTTAATGGGGCAGAATTTCAGCTTAGGAAGGTGAAAAATTTGGGAGACAGATGATGGTGAGAGTTTTACCATTTGTATGAAATTAATGCCACTGAATTGTACAGTAAAATATGGTTAAAATTGTATATTATGTGACTTTTAATATTAAAAAAAGAGTTAATGATTCAGAAATGTGAAGATGTTAAAAAAAAAAAAAAAAGAATAGCATTGAATTGGGAAACTGGTAACAATTTAGACGACAAATCCTTCATATGGCTGAATCACCAAACTCCCAGATCCCAAAAGATAAAGATAAAGACCTGACACACATTCCTAAGTTGTTTTTACAGGAAGCACACACCAACCAGATGAAAACTGCTGACCACAATCATATAGACTCTATACTGTTTGAAACTAGAAGGCTGATGATGCTGGAGACTTCGCCTTGATGCCAACCAATCTGACAACTGTGCATGAGCTGATCATGCACTCTGCAGCTCCCACCCCCACTTTTGTTGATGGCTTCCCCGAAAGCCATCACACTCACACTTTGGAGTGTGAGCTGCCCATTCCACCAGCCTGGCATCCTGCAATAAATGCTGGATTTATTTAATGTTGGTTCAATCCAACCCAGTGTCCATAGACTGGCTTTACTGTGTGAGGACAAGTGGACCCAAGTTTTGTTTGTTAAAAAGGTCAAAGGATGCTCTGCTCTGTTTTTTCCTTCTCTTTCTCCCCTTTTCCTTTGAGTTTTTTTTTTCTTTTTGCTGCGCATATTTTAAAAAGTGAAGCAACGTATAGAACTCATACTTCATGCTGAAGGTTGCTCTGTTCCTTTCTCTTTCTACATGCTCCCTGGGCCAGTGAAAGACACCAGCATACTCTTTTTTGTATACACTGGAACTTGCCAATAACTCTAGATGCTTTGAATCAAGAATTTATCCATTTTTGCAATCCCTGCCATCATCTTACTACTATCTGATCACTTCCTCATAGTAGCTATTCAGTTTTTCCTTAATGAATATATTCTATATTGATTCATAGTCATCTCACTCACACTGTGGTACCCTGAAATCTTTGTCTCATAATTATTATACCTTTTTATCTCAACAATCTGCTTTTTTATTTTTGTCACCCAATGATCCAGCAATGCCTTAGAACTCAGTGTTACTCAAATTTCTCTTACATTAGATTTCTAAGTTATTCAATCTTAAACTCTGAAATTCTGTTCTCTGACTTAAAACCAACCTCCTTTGACCACAACCATCTATACTTCTATCTCTCTAGTCATTCAACTTCAACAAACATGTCCCTGAATGGGTCTCTATCATACACAGCCATGGAATTATTTCTGTATTGAGAAGTATTTTCTTAAGTGAATTTAACCATTCATTCAACAAATGCTATAAAGTACCTACTAGGTGCCAGACAGTATGGTAGATGCAAAGAACACAAAGATGAATAAAACTGAGCCCCCGACTTGAAGGAGTTCACCCCTAGTATAGGCAGTGGAGAGGAAATATAAGTAACAGAAGTGGGCATTAGTACTACAGAAGAGCAACTAATGGAATACTACGTGAACTGACGTAGGAGACTCAGCTTGGGATGTCCTTGAGGCAAACTGCTTTACCACAGAATGCATGGGTACATCTCCACAACATCAATGCAAAAATAACATTCTTGTTAGACACAGACATATCTGATTGTATGGTCTTTAACTATTTTACAATGATGCAGACTTTTATTTGTATTTACTAAAGCCCTTTAAAATAAATTAGTGAGTGAATCTCACAAATATACTGAATGAAAGAAACCAGACACACAAAAATTTATTCTGCATGATTCCAGTTACACAGAGTTCAAAAATTGGCAGAATAAATCTATGACATTAATACTTAGGTGCTGGGGCAGAGGAGTGAATGAGTGGAAGAAGGTTCTGGAAGAAGGTTCCAGGGTATGTTTCTGATAGGTGATAATATTCTGTTTGTTAACCGGTTGTTACACAAATACATCCTATTTGTGAAAACGAACTGATCTGTACACTTATATTTACAAACTTTTCTATAGAAATACAAATTTCAATACAAAGTAAAAGGAATGAAGACTTGGAATAGCAAGTTAAATGCTATTAAATGCTAACAGTAAATATCTCTGGTTGATGGGAACATGATTAACTTTTGAAAAAGCATTTCTATGCTTTTGTATCTTCCAACTTAGTAACAATAATCACATATTATGATTTGACTCTGAATAAAAATACTATTGTTCAAAAAAATTAAAAAATAAACTATTATCCTATATGATTTAGAAACCCATTTTTTCCCCCAATCTGTCCACATAATTAAAGAAAAATTTTAAATGGGAATTCCAAACCAATCTATTTTTTTTCAAATTAAATTCACTTAAACTAAAAAACAAAAACAATTCACCCAAACAAATATTTTTATCTGTAGAGTATTGTAAGGTGCTAAGTTGGAAAAGGAAATGGGAACCCACTCCAATATTCTTGCCTGGAGAATTCCATGGACAGAGGGGCCTGGCAGGCTAGAGTCCATGGGGTCACAAGAGTCAGACACCACTTAATGACTAAACCACCAATGTATTAGTACATTAGGAAGAGTTGATTTGAAAAATAATGAGAATTCTGGCACTTCAGTGGCTTTCTGAACTTCATTCTTTTATAAATGTAAATGATGAAGATACTCTTACATTGCTTTTCAGAAATAATTAATGAAAATACCAATGATTTCAGCCATCAGTAAAAATTGAATCTGTTTGTATGTCTTAAATGACATAAAATAGAAAAAAAGGTATACTATATCATAAAAAGGAGATATTGGAAAACATACCAGAAGAAGCTTCCAGTCTTTCCAGTCGGCTGATTAACCAGTCAAGGGAGCCAGAAAATTGAGCACAGTTTTTACGATTTCCTCTAATTAATGCCGCTGCAAAAGAAAAAGCAGATTTTACGGTTATGTGATTTTCTAATTCAAAATCAAAGTAAGCCCATAGTAGGCACAAAATATTGGATCAAAAACATAATACATTAATTTTATACCAAAAACACATACAAATACATACACACACACACAAACACACACATACACATAAAATTGAACTGATATTTATTAATGGGGACTGTAAAAACACTGCTTATTAGAAGAAATACATTTTGAGAAAGTAACATTTCATATTTCAAGTAATAATGAAGGGTAATGTAAAAACTAGTCCTGGGATTTTCCCCACTTGGGTTCTAATACTCATTGCTTTTAATTAGCTGTGAAAAATTATTTAATTTCCTTAGAGTTCAATTTTCTCACCTATATAATGAAGAAGTTAAGAGAACATCAGTTTTTCTGAAAAAGTAGCACAAGATACTAGAAGACACAACAGGTAAGTGTAACAAACCTACAAAGATGTATCATCAAATTTTTATAGGAAAAAACAGGGTGTGAGGGCAGATGGCTAATGAGTTTGAAAACCTTCCCCCCACCCCACATCTCTTCTTTCCATTTAGAGATTCACAATGCATATGAAAGACTCTAGAAACTACTTTCTGCAGTAAAGTTACGTATTTCAACTTTTTTTTAACCTAGTAGTGTCTTCTACACCTCTCGAACCAAAGAACCCATTTTATCTGAAATGCCTATGTGACCTTTATGATATCTTTCAACCTAATTGATATACTCAATTTAAAACTCATTTCTCAGCAAAAAAAGACACAGATGTATAGAACAGTCTTTTGGACTCTGTGGGAGAGGGAGAGGGTGGGATGATTTGGGAGAATGGCATTGAAACATGTATAATATCATATAACAAATGAATCACCAGTCCAGGTTCAATGCAGGATACAGGATGCTTGGGGCTGGTGCACTGGGATGACCCAGAGGGATGGTACTGGGAGGGGGGTTCAGGATGGGGAACATGTGTACATCCATGGTGGATTCATTTGATGTATGGCAAAACCAATACAATATTGTACAGTAATTAGCCTCCAATTAAAATAAATTAATTAAAAAAATAAATAAAACTCATTTCTAAATCATTCAGTTATTTTAAAGGAAATATGGTAAATATTTTATGTAAGTTCTACTCTTATGCCCATAAGATTGTTCAGAAACTGTATAACTGCTTAAAAATGGCAAATGATGTTTTTTTTTGTTTGTTAGTTTTTTGTTTTTCACTTTTATTTTTTTTATTTGCTACTCAGTTTATTTTTTTTAATTTTACATATAATATATTTAATGTGAAAAATATGTTCCTATAAGAAAAAAAATCACAATTTTAAAATCTGGTAGTGCCAGGAGGTAGTTTAAAGAACTGAAGTTTGAGAATGCCACCTGTTCATCTCCTTGTTAAGAGCAACAGGGTTCAATGAAACTAAAATACTTCATATTTCCTCTTTTTTCCTCCCAAAAGCTGTTACCTGGCCTGAGAGGAACAAAAGCAATAATGACACAAAAGACAAGAAGGCTTAGGTTTGTTCAACTACATAAGAAAAGCTCATTTGTGAATGCAGCCCCATAACATTTGTACAAATATTACAAGGTGATGCATTCAATAACATTTGTACAAATATTACAAGGTGATGCATTCAATTACTTAGGCTCTTCTCCAGCTCTGGAATAAATAAGAGCCAGTAACCAGAGTTCCAAAGAATAGCAAGAAGAGATAAGAAAGCCTTCCTCAGTGATGAATGCAAAGAAATAGAGGAAAACAATAGAATGAGAAAGACTAGAGATCTCTTCAAGAAAATTAGAGATACCAAGGGAACATTTCATGCAAAGATGGGCTCGATAAAGGACAGAAATGGTATGGACCTAACAGAAGCAGAAGATATTAAGAAGAGGTGGCAGGAATACTGAGAAGAACTGTACAAAAATGATCTTCATGACCCAGATAATCACGATGGTGTGATCACTGACCTAGAGCCAGAC
The DNA here is from genome assembly GCF_002263795.3 of Bos taurus. Taxonomy (NCBI): domain Eukaryota; kingdom Metazoa; phylum Chordata; class Mammalia; order Artiodactyla; family Bovidae; genus Bos; species Bos taurus. The sequence continues at coordinate 10,134,804 of NC_037355.1, read as the reverse complement.
ATCCTGGAATGTGAAGTCAAGTGAAAGTGAAAGTGAAGTCCCTCAGTCCTGTCCAACTCTTTGCGACCCCATGGACTGTAGCCTATCAGGCTCCTCCGTCCATGGGATTTTCCAGGCAAGAGTACTGGAGTGGATTGCCATTTCCTTCTCCAGGGGATCCTCCTGACTCAGGAATCGAACCTGGGTCTCCCGATAGGAAACATCACTACGAACAAAGCTAGTGAAGGTGACGGAATTCCAGTGGAGCTATTTCAGATCCTAAAAGATGATGTTGTGAAAGTGTTGCATTCACTATGCCAGCAAATTTGGAAAACTCAGCAGTGGCCACAGGACTGGAAAAGGTCAGTTTTCATTCCAATCCCAAAGAAAGGCAATGCAAAAGAATGTTCAAACTACCATACAATTGTACTCATCTCAAACACTAGCAAAGAAATGTTCAAAATTCTCCAAGCCAGGCCTCAACAGTACAAGAACTGTGAACCTCCAGATGTTCAAGCTGGATTTAGAAAAGTTAGAGGAACCAGAGAGCAAATTGCCAACATAGGTTGGATCATCAAAAAAGCACAAGAGTTCCAGAAAAACATCTATTTCTGCAACACTGACTATGCCAAAGCCTTTGACTGTGTGGATCATAGCAAACTGTTAGAACTGAATATGGAACAACAGACTGGTTCCAAGTCGGGAAAAGATTATGTCAAGCTTGTATATTGTCACCCTGCTTATTTAACTTATATGCAGACTACATCATGAGAAATGCCAGGATGGATGCAGCACAAGCTAGAATCAAGATTCCCAGGAGAAATATCAGTAACCTCAGATATGCAGATGACACCATCCTTATGGCAGAAAGCAAAGAAGAACTAAAGAGCCTCTTGATGAAATTGAAACAGGAGAGTGAAAAAGGTGGCTTAAAAATCAACATTCAAAAAACTAAGGTCATGGCATCTGGTCCCTTCACTTCATGGCAAATAGATGGGAAAACAATGGAAACAGTGGCAAAATTTATTTTTGGGGCTCCACAATCACTGCAGATGGGGACTGTAGCCATGAAATTCAAAGACGCTTCCTCCTTGGAAGAAAACCTACGAACAACCTAGACAGTATATTAAAAAGCAGAGACATTACTTTGCGAACAAAGGTCCGTCTAGTCAAAGCTATGGTTTTTCCAGTAGTCCTGTATGGATGTGAGAGTTGGACTGTGAAGAAGGCTGAGCACCGAAGAATTGATGCTTTTGAACTGTGGTGTTGGAGAAGATTCTTGAGAGTCCCTTGGACTGCAAGGAGATCCAACCAGTCAATGGTAAAAGAAATCAGTCCTGAATATTCATTTGAAGGACTGATGCTGAAGCTGAAACTCCAATACTTTGGCCATCTCATGCGAAGAGCGGACTCATTTGAAAAGACCCTGATGCTGGGAAAGATTGAAGGCAGGAGAAGGGGACGAGAGAGGATTAGACGGTTGGATGCCATCACTGACTCGATGGACATGAGTTTGAGTAAGCTCCAGGAGTTGAATATGCACAGGGAAGTCTGGCGTGCTGCACTCTGTAGGGTCACAAAAATTCTGACGTGACTGAGTGACTGAACTGAATTGCTATTAACAGAGTGAAAAATGTTAACTAAACATTCCTTCCCAAACATTCAAAGAGAATATAAAAAATAAGTAGAACAGAAAAAAGAAATAGAGCAATAAAAGTAGACATTAATAAGTTAGAAATAAAAAAAATAAGTTAGAAATAGTAGAAGTGATCTATGTAATAAATTGAAATAATAGGACTGATCAACACTCTCAAGGACTCCCTCCCTTCAAAATATAAGCTAAATGCCAATAACTTTAATCAAGAAAAAAAAAGGACATAATTAAGAGGAACAGGAATCATACACAGCCACTTATTGCTGTACTGAAATTTTTAAACATTTAGAAAAAGGATGACTTTCAAATAATTTTTTCATGAAAATTGACCCAAAGAATAAAATCTAAATAGAATAACAAACAATGAGTAATATTTAGAAGTATGTCAAAGTCAAAAACATTTTTTCTAAATTCAGGAAATAAGTCACTGCTATGTTAAACTGTTCCAAAGTAAAGAAACTAAGAAAACCCTTCCAATATATTTTATCAAGACAGCATAACTTTGCTATGTATACCTAATAAAGAGGGTATGCATATCAGAAAACTAAAGGAAACTCTTAGCTATGAATACATATCCCCAAATCTTATACAAGGAGGCAATTTATAAATAACTATCAGTCAGTCTAGGCTAATAGTCAAGGCTATGGTTTTTCCAGTGGTCATGTATGGATGTGAGAGTTGGACTGTGAAGAAAGCTGAGCACTGAAGAACTGATGCTTTTGAACTGTGCTGTTGGAGAAGATTCTTGAGAGTCCCTTGGACTGCAAGGAGATCCAACCAGTCCATTCTAATGGAGATCAGCCTTGGGTGTTCTTTGGAAGGACTGATGCTAAAGTTGAAACTCCAATACTTTGGCCACCTCATGCGAAGAGCTGACTCATTGGAAAGCACTCTGATACTGGGAGGGATTGGGGGCAGGAGGTGAAGGGGACAACAGAGGATGAGATGGCTGGATGGCATCACTAACTCAATGGACCTGAGTTTGAGTGAACTCCAGGAGTTGGTGATGGACAGGGAGGCCTGGCGTGCTGCGATTCATGGGGTCCACAGAGCTGGACACAACTTAGCGACTGAACTGAACTGAATCAGTAATGCATTCAGTTCAATTCAGTTTCTCTTTGCAACCCCTTGGACTGCAGCATGCCAGGCCCCCCTGTCCATCACCAATTCCCAGGTTTACTCAATCTCATGTCCATCAAGACAGTAATTCCATTTAATCATCTCATCTTCTGTCGTCCCCTTCTTCTCCTACCCTCAATCTTTCCCAGCATCAGGGTCTTTTTGAATGAGTCGGTTCTTCGCATCAGGTGGCAAAAGTATTGCAACTTCAGCTTCAGTATCAGTCCTTTCAATGAATATTCAGGACTGATTTCCTTTACCAATAATAGGCTTGATCTCCTTGCAGTCCAAGGGACTCTCAAGAGTCTTCTCCAACACCAGAGTCCAAAAGCATCAATTCTGCAGGGCTCAGCTTTCTTTATAGTCCAACTCTCACATCCATACATGACCACTGGAAAAACCATAGCCTTGACTAGACGGGCCTTTGTTGGCAAAGTAATGTCTCTGCTTTTTAATATGCTGTCTAGGTTGGTCATAAGTTTTCTTCCAAGGAGCAAGCATCTTTGAATTTCATGGCTGCAATTACCATCTGCACTGCTTTTGGAGCCCCAAAAAATAAAGTCTGTCACTGTTTCCACTGTTTCTCCATCTGTTTGCCATGAAGTGAAGGGACCAGATGCCATGATCTTAGTTTTCTGAATGTTGAGTTTTAAGCCAACTTTTTCACTCTCCTCTTCAATTTCATCAAGAGGCTCCTTTGTTCTTCTTCACTTTCTGCCATAAGGGTGGTGTCATCTGCATATCTGAGGTTATTGATATTTCTCCCAGCAATCTTGATTCCAGCTTGCTTCATCCAGGCCAGCATTTCTCATGATGTACTCTGCATATCAGTTAAATAAGCAGGGTGACAATATTCAGGCTTGGTATACTCCTTTCCCAATTTGGAACCAGTCTGTAGTTCCATGTTCAGTTCTAACTGTTGCTTCCTGACCTGCATACAGATTTCTCAGGAGGCAGGTCAGGTGGTCTGGTATTCCTATCTCTTTAAGAATTTTCCACAGTTTGTTGTGGGTTCATTACTCCAATGAGAGAGAAATATGTTAGAATAAGTCAAAGGTGAAACATATGATGATCATCATAGACTCTGAAAATGTATGTACTTCAAAAAAAAAAAAAAAAAACTTAACTCTATTAGAATGCCTCTGCAACATTATCCAGACAAGTGTACATGTGTGTGCACGTGCAGAGTATGTTTTACAGATAAAGTGTGATCTACTAAATTCAGCAAGTTAGTCTTGAAGAAATCAGTTAAGGGAGTTTCTAAAGTAATGAAAAAGTATACAGAGAAATGCAAGAACACTCTTCCTAACACTGTTTATAATAGCAAAGCTTTGAAAACAGCTTGAATGTGGGCTAAATAAATGATGACACATCCCATCAGTTGGGTAGAATGCATCCACTAAAACCTGATGACAGCTTAGAGTTACTGCCAAGGAAAGATGCCCACAATATAGAAGTCAGTGGAAACAAATGCTATATAAGGATATGGAGAATATGAGCCCATTTTGATGTAAGTATGTACACAGAATGAAGGAATATTATTTTTTAGAATATTCCTTAGACGGTAAGAGCTGATTTTTTGAGAAAAAGCTTCTGGTAGGTGCCTGGGATGGAAACAGACCTTGATTGATAAGTGTGGGACTTCTTGGGTCAAAGGGGGAAATTTTCTTATTCTATAGCAGGGGGGAAAGGATAGACCTGGTGGTCCAGTGGTTAAGACTCTTAAGACTCTGCACTTCCACTGCAGGGAGCAGGGTTTCAATCCCTGCTTCAAGAACCAAGATCCCACGTGCCACATGTGTGGCCAAAAAAATAAAAAATAAAATGGGGGAGGGGAGATGAATGAAGTTAGGAGGAAAAAGTCATGCCCTGTGATATGATCCTGCACAAGGACTTTCTGAAGGCATAATAAATTCTATAAATAAAAAAAATAAATAAATGACTCACAATTGTTCAATAGAATGGAAGTGTATATGAGTGAGGGGGTGATAGTCTGTAACTAAGATACTATGTAACCTCAGAGAAACATTAGATAATAAGAAAGAAGTATGAAAGCGGGAGACAGTGTAACCAAATAACCCCCGCAAAGTGTACAGATATCAAAGGCAAGTCTTAAGCCCATCTCAGCTCATGAAGCTGGAACATGGACCAAGCCAACGAAACCTCAGGGATCAGGCCACAGCTGAAGTCCAATAGCAGGGATTTGCTATTGTTTGCGTGTGCATGTGGATGCGTAAAGTGGTTTACATGTGTTTAATGCTATAGTGAAAGTGAAAGTCGCTCAGTCATGTCCGACTCTTTGCGACCCCATGGACTATACGGTCCATGGAATTCTCCAGGCCAGAATACTGGAGTGGAGTGGGTAGCTTTTCCCTTCCCCAGGGGATCTACCCAACCCAGAGATCAAACCCAGGTCTCCTGCACTGCAGGATTCTTTACCAGCCGAGCCAAAAGGGAAATCCAGAGAGCCACTCTCATGTCCAAAGAAAATGGCAAATTTACAAGGTGTTTCTAAGTACAGAAACAAACAAACTCAAGACAAATGTTGTTTCTTCAAAGCAAGACATGCATGCTATACCTTAAAATACTCTTGTCATTGTTGGCTAATTGGCCTGAAGGAAAGTTAAAACCTTTCACCCATCAGACTACTTTTCCTCATTTATTTAAGAAATATTAACATAAGTGCATCAGGCGCTATGGTTGGCGCTGCAAATATAAGTTTAAATAAAGTGTGACTATAATACAATTGTCTGCAGGTCTTCTTTGAGTACATTTTAAGCTCCTTTAGATCAGATACTCTGTCTTACTATAACCTTGAGCATTCTCTGAAACTTACCATGTATGTTATCTCTTAAGGAATAAATGGTATTTAGTCTCTTATGGAGTATGATCAGTGGTTAAGTACAGTAAAACTTAAATACTATAAGCACACTTTGAACTAAGTTTCATAAAGGACATGCATGTTCACTGAATTTTTTCTGATGTTGACTGAATAAAAAAAAAAAAACCTATATGGGGAAACAACAGAAACAGTGACAGATTTTATTTTGGGGGGCTCCCAAACCACTGCAGATGGTGACCTCAGCCATGAAATTAAAAGACACTTGCTCCTTGAAAGAAAACTTATGACCAACCTAGATAGCATATTCAAAAGCAGAGGCATTACTTTGCCAAAAAGGTCAGTCTAGTCAAAGCTATGGTTTTTCCAGTACTGATGTATGGATGTGAGAATTGGACCACAAAGAAGGTTGAGCGCCGAAGAATTGATGCTTTTGAACTGCGGTGTTGGAGAAGACTCTTGAGAGTCCCTTGGACTACAAGGAGATCCAACAAGTCAATGGTAAAGGAAATCAGTTCTGAATATTCATTGGAAGGACTGATGCTGAAGCTGAAGTTCCAATACTTTGGCCACCTGATATAAAGAGCCAACTCATTAGAAAAGACTCTGATGTCGGAAAAGATTAAAGGCAGGAGGAGAAGGGAATGACACAGGAGGAGATGGTTGGATGGCATCACCGACCCAATGCACATGAGTTTGAGGTGGTGAGGGCCAGGGAAGCCTGATGTGTTGCAGTCCACGGGGCCACAAAGAGTTGGACATGACTGAACAACAAAAATCTTTAAATCTTTAAACTGTTATCCAATCAGAATATGAAATACAAGTAATACTTGCAGGTATTGAAAGACGATTATTAACAATATTCTACATTGCTTATTAGTATCCTAACATCTCCATGTCCTCATGCTTTTGTATTTTAAACTCTAATTCAGAATTTCTCTAAATATAAAATCAGAAAATTACAGATGGATTAGAAGATTTATAGAATTCCAAGAAAACGCTCACTTTAAACAAAATTCTGTAAAGTAATTATCCTTCAATCAGTTCAGTTCAGTTCAGTCACTCAGTTGTGTCCGACTCTTCGCGACCCCATGAATTGCAGCATGCCAGGCCTCCCTGTCCATCACCAACTCCCGGAGTTCACTCAAACTCACATCCATCGAGTCAGGGATGCCATCCAGCCATCTCATCCTGTCGTCCCCTTCTTCTCCTGCCCCCAATCCCTCCCAGCATCAGAGTCTTTTCCAATGAGTCAACTCTTCACATGAAGTGGCCAAAGTACTGGAGTTTCAGCTTCAGCATCATTCCTTCCAAAGAAATCCCAGAGCTGATCTCCTTCAGAATGGACTGGTTGGATCTCCTTGCAGTCCAAGGGACTCTCAAGAGTCTTCTCCAACACCACAGTTCACAAGCATCAATTCTTCAGCACTCAGCCTTCTTCACAGTCCAACTCTCACATCCATACATGACCACTGAAAAAACCATAGCCTTGACTAGACGAACCTTTGTTGGCAAAGTAATGTCTCTGCTTTTCAATATGCTATCCAGGTTGGTCATAACTTTTCTTCCAAGGAGTAAGCGTATTTTAATTTCATGGCTGCAGTCACCATCTGCCATGATTTTGGAGCCCCAAAAAATAAAGTCTGACACTGTTTCTCATCTATTTCCCATGAAGTGATGGGACCAGATGCCATGATCTTCATTTTCTGAATGTTGAGTTTTAAGCCAACTGTTTCATTCTCCTCTTTCACCTTCATCAAGAGGCTTTTTAGTTCCTCTTCACTTTCTGTCATAAGAGTGGTGTCATCTGCATATCTGAGGTTATTGATATTTTTCTCAGCAATCTTGATTCCAGCTTGTGCTTCTTCCTGCCCAGCGTTTCTCATGATGTACTCTGCATAGAAGTTAAATAAACAGGGTGACAATATACAGCCTTGACGTACTCCTTTTCCTATTTGGAACCAGTCTGTTTTTCCATGTCCAGTTCTAACGGTTGCTTCCTGACCTGCATACAGATTTCTCAAGAGTCAGGTCAGGTGGTCTGGTATTCCCATCTCTTTCAGAATTTTCCACAGTTTATTGTGATCCACACAGTCAAAGGCTTTGGCATAGTCAATAAAGCAGAAAGAGATGTTTTTCTGGAACTCTCTTGCTTTTTCCATAATCTAGCAGATGTTGGCAATTTGGTCTCTGGTTCCTCTGCCTTTTCTAAAACCAGCTTTAACAACTGGAAGTTCACAGTTCACGTATTGCTGAAGCCTGGCTTGGAGAATTTTGAGCATTACTTTATTAGCATGTGAGATGACTGCAATTGTGCGGTCGTTTGAGCATTCTTTGGCATTGCCTTTCGTTGGGATTGGAATGAAAACTGACCTTTTCCAGTCCTGTGGCCACCGCTGAGTTTTCCAAATTTGCTGGCATATTGAGTGCAGCACTTGCACAGCATCATCTTTCAGGATTTGAAGTAGCTCAACCAGAATTCCATCACCTCCACTAGCTTTGTTCATAATGATGCTTTCTAACGCCCACTTGACTTCACATTCCAGGATGTCTGGCTCTAGGTCAGTGATCACACCATCGTGATTATCTGGGTCATAAAGATCTTTTTTGTACAGTTCTTCTGTGTATTCTTGCCACCTCTTCTTAATATCTTCTGCTTCTGTTAGGTCCATACCATTTCTGTCCTTTATTGAGCCCATCTTAATATAATAAAATTTTAAAAATTATTCAATAAATACTATCTGCTTTGTATCAAGGACTATTCTAGGTGCTGGAGACACAACAAAAAACCAAACTATATTCCTTCTTGGAATTTACATTCAAAACCTAGAAATACTATGAGAACAGGCCTTAAACCACACTGACAAATGGGGAGGAAATAGAACTAGAATCCAGAAGGATATTTAAAATGTTCAGGTGCTCTTAAGTCTTGTCAACCATAAACAAACCAACAAAAAACCCATCAGAATGTTGTTGGAGAATTTAAGACAGTAGTCTGTGAGGGCCCAGAGCAGGCTGCCCCAAAATGTGCCTCCATGGATGATTGAGTATTTTGAATTAAAGTTACTTAAGAAACGGCCAAAGCAAGATGGACACTCTGATTCCCCCATCTGTCTCCCTAAAAGCAGGAAATAAATCTCTCACATGAAAGATTCACCTCCATTCCCTGCATCTGGAAGTAGAAGGGCACCCTTATTGCCAGAGATGGGGAATTTGCTATCTTCTCCCCTCTCTCTACCCTGAGGGGTGAGAACAGCAACTTTCTTATATAATATTTTAAAATATTAATTAATTTGGCTGCCCCAGATCTTTGTTGCAGCACATGGGATCTTCAGTCTTCACTGTGGCATGCGAGATCTTTAGTTGCAGAATGTAGGATCTACTTCCCTGATCAAGGATAGGTCTCGTGCATTGGAAACATGGAGTCTTAATCACTGGATCACCAGGGAAGTCCCCAGCTTTCCTGTAAAGGAGAAGAAAAAGCTCTTCGTGCACACACAGCTCACAGCGGAGCCAAGACTTAAAGCCAGACAATTTTGATCCCTGAGTCTGTGCTCAGGTCCTGAGCTATGCAGCCCCCGTCCCCCACAATCTTTTCCTGCTGGAATTCTGTCTAGAAAGTTTAGAAGGGCAGGGTCATGGTAGTATACAAGCAAATTAAGAAAACAGGTATCTCACAAGCTTGATTAGATAATGAATTCCTATCAAAATTAATGACTTTCATTTCATAGCCATGAGATCATTACCAAGTTGGAAAAAAAGTAATGTGTCTTGGTAATGAAATGTCTTTTTAGGGTTTCCTGAGAACAAGATGAGAAAAAACTGTAAGTACGATTGCCAGGGTAATATCTGGTATGAGTGTGTTTGAAGCCAATGCCCTTCTTTTCTACCCCTTGACTGCCTTCCCACAGTGTTTTAGGGCATTTAGGAAAATCTGTGTCCCTAAGATACTGGGAAAATACTCTGGATCTGCAAAAATCTTTCCTTGCTCTACCCTTCCTCAGTCTTTAAAGATTCAGAAACTGGTAACTTATGCCTTCCTAAAAGAGAAGATGTCTACCCTGTTTGTTTTATACTCTGAATTTTCATAAAATGAGTATTCACAGAGAGAGTTTACCAAAGAGCATTTTTTAGACATTTTTAGAAAATTATCCTGGCTTGTAAGCCTCCTGCAGATTAATTGTGTGGATGCCAAAAAAGATGTATGAAAGCATGTCCCAGTGATGCTTTTCAAACTATGAATATCAGTGTCTGTAAGATCCCCAGGTCTTCCAGATGGCAATCTACTTTTGTCATTCTGTATCTAAAACACATATTAAATATATTCACATCAAATTTTTAAATTGTTATAGATTATCATTCCCTCCATCTCCCTTTTCTCTCCATGCTAAACAAAACTGCTGAAGTAAAAGAAGGAAAAGGTGTATTTTATACATAACTACACGAGAGACTCTACTGTCCACCTTTCTGCAAGAATGAGGAGGAGGCTTAATTAAGCTGAAGTTACTGATGGTTAAACCAAACTTTCTGATAGTAAGGTAAAGAGGAACAATGACATAAATATATTGTTGAACTCAAAGTATTGCTGACAATCGGAGAATTCTCCAGCCAAGGCAAAATAAACACTTACATATACAGGTTTACCTATTATATGATTACATCAACTTCAGTAAAAACTATTGGTGTCAAATGGTTCTTATGTCAAATAAGATTTTATTCACTATTTTTTCCTGGTCATGAAATCAGTGTTCACTATAATAAAAACAGAAAATGAAGAGTAGTCAAAGTGACAAGTCGAAGTTGAACAAAGTGACAAATCTCATAATTCTATTCACCTGAACCAACCATTACTATGACCAACCTAGATAGCATATTCAAAAGCAGAGACATTACTTTGCCAACAAAGGTTCGTCTAGTCAAGGCTATGGTTTTTCCTGTGGTCACGTATGGATGTGAAAGTTGGACTGTGAAGAAAGCTGAGCGCCAAAGAATTGATGCTTTTGAACTGTGGTGTTGGAGAAGACTCTTGAGAGTCCCTTGGACTGCAAGGAGATCCAACCAGTCCATTCTAAAGGAGATCAGCCCTGGGATTTCTTTGGAAGGACTGATGCTAAATCTGAAACTTCAGTACTTTGGCCACCTCATGCGAAGAGTTGATTCATTAGAAAAGACTCTGATGCTGGGAGGGATTGGGGGCAGGAGGAGAAGGGGACACCAGAGGATGAGATGGCTGGATGGCATCACCGACTCGATGGACGTGAGTCTGAGTGAACTCCAGGAGTTGGTGATGAACAGGGAGGCCTGGTGTGCTGTGATTCATGGGGTCGCAAAGAGTCAGACATGACTGAGCAACTGATCTGATCTGAACCATTATTAAACCATGTGTATACTGAGAAATATTCTATTTATATGCAGTGACATAAATATTCTATCTTGTAACTCAACTAGAAAGAATAAATTAGCTTTCTTTTCATTATCAATTATCTAGCATTACACATTTCTGTTAATCTATTTTTTTCAACAATAAAAGTAATACATATAACACTTCCCTGAGTGATAAAGAGTCTGCCTGCCAATGCAGGAGACATGGGCTCAATTTCTGATCCAGAAGGATCCCACATGCCATGGAGAATGGAGCCCGTGCATCACAACTATTGAGCCTGTGTCCCAAAGCCTGTGTCCCACAGTGGGAGAGGTCGCCACAATGAGAAGGCCTCTCACAGCCAACTAGAGAGTAGCTCCCATTTGCTGCCATCATTTAAAGTTCACGCAGCAATGGAGAACCAGCACAGCCAAAAACAAATGAATAACACATGCAGACAGATTAAGAACATGTTTATTATTACACAGAGACAAGTAAAAGATCTCTCTCCCAAGGAGCAGCTACTGAACAGTTTTCTGGGCACCCTTTCAGAAATATCCACTGTATACACATGAATGTATCTTACTCTACATATTTTTAATTGTATGTAATTGGAATCTAACTATACATACAGTAAGCATCTTGCTTTTTTTTTTTTTTTTTTACTTAATATCATATCCTACATTGCCATACCAAAAAGATCAGCAGTCTAGCCTGTTTCATACAATTTTTCAAATGGTATACTTTTCTCAATTTTCAATGATAACACAGTTTTATACTCTATAGGTATATTATTACTTATATAACCAATTCCCTGTTGATAGAAAAATTGTTTTCAATTTTATGCTATTTATAAATAATTTTTCAGTGGATATTCTTTCCACACTTGTAGAAATATGTCTCTAGACTGTATTTCTTAAAGTGGAAATTCTGAGAGTAAAAGGATATACACATTTAAAGTTTTGTATATACTGTTGACTAAGGCTTGCTTGGTTTTTAAAATTTTCATCAATTTATACTCCCACCAAGAAGATCCTACTCAACATTTTCCCCAATGATGGGTATTACCATTTTGTCTATGCCAATCTAATAAATGAAATATGATCTCTGCTTATTTTAATTTCCATTTCCTTATTTGTCATGTTGAAAATCTGTTATTTTATTCATTGTTCTATACAGTATCTATTGCTATTAGTGGTCTGTTTTTCTGTTACATGATATTTTCTTATAGATTTATGAAAATTATATTACAGAAACTAAGCCTTTGTCTTTCATATAGACTGCATATTTTATTAAATTCCCACCTGTTTATTTTTAATGATATTATTTATCCTATAAATTTTCATTCTTATGTAGTAAAATTTATCAGTCTCTTACTAATCACTAACAAAGATTAATAGTAACATGTATAAAGATGGTCAAGGCATTAAATGCAGTAACTACACAGCACTATGGCTAGCTTTGCTATTTATACCACCTGTCTCTCTCTTACTCAACCATAAGATTCATGACAGCAGAGAATATATGCTGCTCACAACTGTACCTCACTTCCCAGATTAGAATATTTCCCATAGCAGGCATCCAATTAATCTCTGATGAATGAATGGAGCTTCTATTGAAACCCACATCCACTGGATTCCACATTCCCCCAACAGGACACAGTCTCTGCCCCTTCAGAATACTGTATAAGGAATTAAGAGGCAAGACACTTGGGAAAATATGCAAAAGGGAAAAGGAATATATGTGTGTGTGTGTGTGTGTGTGTGTGTGTGTATGTATGTATATATTCAGAAGATCCTTATATATATATATATATATATATATATACATACACACACACACATGCACACATATATATCTTCAGAAAAGCTTCCTTAATTATATACACATACCTACACACATATACACACACAGGAGTAGCAGATTAACAAAAACCTTCTCAGGAATAGCAGTGTGAAAATATAAGTTATAGTTAAGAGTGTGTGTGTGTGTGTATGAGTAGAAAGTATATTGAGAATTTATGTCTCTTGTTGAATGAAAAAATCAATTTGAAAGCCACAAACATGCATTGCCTGAAATCATTGTATGCTATCTTAGTTACATATGTTGTTATTATGCTATTATTTTCCATTACGATGTGAGTTTTAGGGGGTTCTAGTTATGTCAGTTTTAAGTCCCTTAAATGGATTTAATGTAGCTCCTTTAAATCCTCCCTTAATCAAAAAGGATGCAAAGAATTAAGGAAATAAATGCATATATTTAAGAAATACATACCCTATATATGCATATGTAATGTATAGCATATATTAAAAATAAATATACATTTACTGCATATAAAATCTCTGGTACAAAATAATTCTAGACAGTCTGAAAGGACAGTGCTGGATTAGAGATAAAGACCTAGGTAGGACTGAGAGACTACAGATAAAATGACTGAGGTCACAGGGGAATGGGAAGGGACAGACCAGCCATGGGGCTTGAGGATTTCAAGAATACTCAAGTATTCTTCTTATTCTAGAATATGAAGTTGTATTTCAAGTATCGGAGAGTCAATGAAAATGCTGACTGTGTGTGTGGGGGCTTCCTGGAGTCTGAAATAAATATTGGTGGAGACAAGAGGAAGAACTGAGAAATTAACCAGAAACCTATAATACCAGGTTCTCAACATGATCTTGAGGTTTACATCTCAAATATCTATTGAACACCAGCTATGTACCAGACGTGTAGGCTACCAGTGTATGAGATGTGTGATGCTGTGTTCAGAGAATGAGTAAAATAATAGAATATAGCATTTCAACCTGGAGGGAACTACAAAGAAAACTTTGTTTCCTCCATCTTTGATAAAGAAACCAAAAGGAAGGTGTAGCTGCAATAAACATGGGGCTATGACCTTCTATCAGTTGATCTGGAACTTTCTTGCTATACCCAACAGTTACAAGTAAAGTTTATTTTCTAAGACACATTTAAAAGGCAAAAACAACATAAAAAATGAAGAAGTGGAAGAAGAGAACATTACTGTGAAGGAGAAGATGACAACAAAAGTATCCAAAAGAGTTGCTTGTATATTTTTGAGATTAGTTGTTTGTCAGTTGCTTCATTTGCTATTATTTTCTCCCATTCTGAAGGCTGCCTTTTCACCTTGCTAATAGTTTCCTTTGATGTGCAGAAGCTTTTAAGGTTAATTAGGTCCCATTTGTTTATTTTTGCTTTTATTTCCAATATTCTGGGAGGTGGGTCATAGAGGATCCTGCTGTGATGTATGTCAGAGAGTGTTTTGCCTATGTTCTCCTCTAGGAGTTTTATAGTTTCTGGTCTTACATTTAGATCTTTAATCCATTTTGAGTTTATTTTTGTGTATGGTGTTAGAAAGTGTTCTAGTTTCATTCTTTTACAAGTGGTTGACCAGATTTCCCAGCACCACTTGTTAAAGAGATTGTCTTTAATCCATTGTATATTCTTGCCTCCTTTGTCAAAGATAAGGTGTCCATATGTGCGTGGATTTATCTCTGGACTTTCTATTTTGTTCCATTGATCTATATTTCTGTCTTTGTGCCAGTACCATACTGTCTTGATAACTGTGGCTTTGTAGTAGAGCCTGAAGTCAGGTAGGTTGATTCCTCCAGTTCCATTCTTCTTTCTCAAGATGGCTTTGGCTATATACAAGCAACTCCTACAGCTCAACTCCAGAAAAATAAATGACCCAATCAAAAAATGGGCCAAAGAACTAAATAGACATTTCTCCAAATAAGACATACAGATGGCTAACAAACACATGAAAAGATGCTCAACATCATTCATTATCAGAGAAATGCAAATCAAAACCACAATGAGGTACCATTTCACGCCAGTCAGAATGGCTGCGATCCAAAAGTCTACAAGCAATAAATGCTGGAGAGGGTGTGGAGAAAAGGGAACCCTCTTACACTGTTGGTGGGAATGCAAACTAGTACAGCCACTATGGAGAACAGTGTGGAGATTCCTTAAAAAACTGGAAATAGAACTGCCTTATGATCCAGCAATCCCACTGCTGGGCATACACACTGAGGAAACCAGAAGGGAAAGAGACACGTGTACCCTAGTGTTCATCGCAGCACTGTTTATAATAGCCAGGACATGGAAGCAACCTAGATGTCCATCAGCAGATGAATGGATAAGAAAGCAGTGGTACATATACACAATGGAGTATTACTCAGCCATTAAAAAGAATACATTTGAATCAGTTCTAATGAGGTGGATGAAACTGGAGCCTATTATACAGAGTGAAGTAAGCCAGAAGGAAAAACACCAATACAGTATACTAACGCATATATATGAAATTTAGAAAGATGGTAACAATAACCCTGTATGCAAGACAGCAAAAGAGACACTGAGTCTTATGGACTCTGTTGCAGAGGGAGAGGGTGGGAAGATTTGGGAGAATGGCATTGAAACATGTATAATATCATGTATGAAACGAGTTGCCAGTCCAGGTTTGATGCACGATACTGGATGCTTGGGGCTGGTGCACTGGGACGACCCAGAGGGATGGTATGGGAGGGAGGAGGGAGGAGGGTTCAGGATGGGGAACACATGTATACCTGTGGTGGATTCATTTTGATATTTGGCAAAACTAATACAATTTGTAAAGTTTAAAAATAAAATAAAATTTTTTAAAAAAGTATCCAAAAGAAGTGAGAATATATGATAAGAATAATATGTTATGCTAAGCCTGTGACATAAATCACCATGTTAAAGCCATCAACCACATTATGAATGTCTGTAAAGAGCAATGAGGAACACAGAATAAACTACTGCAATTTTTGCTGAGTGTATGCCAAGCGCACCTGGAAGGTGCAGATACAGATCTCCACAAGCTTAAAGGAGATCCCTAACAAGATGGAATGGTGAGAAGATGGGCTCATGTGGGACGAACTTCAGAATCAAAAAGGAAGTATTTAATATGCATCCCTTTAGAGTCCCCTCGCTCACAAAACTATACCCTAGACGACTCTCCTCTTTTAATCAAAAGTCAATCTACAGCTACGGCCATCTTTCATGCTCAGAAATAGATTTAAATATTAATACTAAACATCGTTTGCTTTAGTGCAATAATAAAACATGAAAAGCCTCAATTAAGGAGCAAGTTATAAAGCTGCTGTAACTGTTACAGGATCATGTTGAATAGACAAACTCAGTTGCCTTGAAAAGCCAATCATACTTCTTACCCAGCAACTCATACAGAGAATTCAGAATCGATTTCCAAGATTCCCCTGCTTCTCTCCCAGCAACATCAGCGAAGTGTGCAGCACTGCTATACACATGCAGCCTGTCTATACACTCGAGCACAAGGTTGATCATTCCCTGGAAAGGTAGAAAGACAACCATCAGAAACTGTGATTCGGCTCACAGGCAAAAAAAAGAAATTGTTAAGTTGATTTTTTTTTTTTAAACGTCTGGCTTAAAGTAAGTCTGTTAATCATAAAGAACATTGAGATCATTTATTCAAAGAACAGGAAGAAACACACTTGCATGTGAAATAAAATGTTCTTGAACTATTTCAAGTGGTTTTTAAATCCTGAGTGCTATTCTCAAACAGAAACAGAACTAATAAAAATATGTATTTCTTACTTACTGCAATAAATTGCAAGGTTTAATAGTAGGTTGATTAACCACATCAAAAAAGCATTCTACTGTGAGTGAAGAGGTTCAGAGAGTGCCACCCCAAAATAAGCCACTTCAGCATAAGGAATATTGGGGCTGAAGGCCATTGAGAAAAATCAGACACGAATAATTCCTACCCTTCTCCACTCCACCAGAAGGACAGGAGGACGTCTGAGACAATGCCAGTCTATTATCAGTCCAGAGCCTGCACAGAATAATCTATGCATCACACCAGTCATTATTATCCATTAGTTTCCACCTTGTATTTACCTTCTGACAATTTGTTGCTCCCAGAAGCTCAAAATTCATTTCCTTTGTCTTATCACTTCTCTACAAATTGTTTTTTTTTTTTTTTTTTAATTAGCATGCTACATAAACCTGAGTTCTAACCACTTGTGAGACAGGCTGGGACCTGGGACCCTCTGCCTCAATGCTTGCTTGCACCCGGACACACCTCTTCTAGACAACAGAATACAAGGAAACGGTATGGGACTAAAAACAACTGCGTACATGCACAGCCAGGACAAATTCTAGACAAAAGATACAAAGAGACTGAAAAACTCAACTGCCACTTTTGAAGAGCCTGAAGCAAAATCAAGGTGCTGCACATGTCCCCTACATGTAATATCACTTAAGAGGAGGGCAAACCATCTAAGCCAACCCTCCCACCTGACTCCTGGATACAACGCTACCTTGCCCCATGTAAGGAATCAGGTTGTCCCCCTCCTTCATGGAGTGAGCAAACAAAGGAATCTATTGCTTGTTCTCCCTTCCCCTGTGCTACAGCAGGGACCCCAATAAAGCCTTGCCTGAATTCCTCGTTTGGCCTCTGATCAATTTCTACTGACTGGGGAAGGCCAAGAACTCTGGTTGGTGATATTTGGAGTCACTCATCACTGAGTACTCCCATGTACACACACAATGCATACATTAGTAAGCTTCTATTTGTTCTTCACTTGTACATCTATCTTTTGTTGGTGCAACCTGCAGGGCCCCAACCAATGAAGTCGAACAGAAGAAAATGATTTTTCTCCTCCCCCACATAAACATAAGAGGAGATCCTTACTCTTAGGGAAGATATAATCACCACCACCACCACCAATCATCATCATCACTTTTTAACAGTAAATTGAAGATGTACTAAATACAGGAAAGCTCATGGAAAGATATTTAAGGCAAATCAAAAATTCATTATAGAAACTTTGTAAGAAGCTATCTACATTTCAAATTATACTTTTATTATTATTTCTAGATCAAGATTGTCAAAATGAGGCAAAGCACACGAATGGAAAAGCTATAAGGAGCTGACAAATTAACTTACTTCACATCAAGAATTTAAGAGGCACTATGGCCGTAAGACAGAGAAGGCAATGGCACCCCACTCCAGTACTCTTGCCTGGAAAATCCCATGGACAGAGGAGCCTGGTGGGCTGCAGTCCATGGGGTCGCTAAGAGTCAGACATGACTGAGCGACTTCACTTTCACTTTTCACTTTCATGCATTGGAGAAGGAAATGGCAACCCACTCCAGTACTCTTGCCTGGAGAATCCCAGGGACGGGGGAGCCTGGTAGGCTGCCGTCCATGGCGTCACACAGAGTCGGACACGACTAAAGTGACCTAGCAGCAGCAGCAGCAGCAGCATGGCCCTAAGAACACTTCTAGGTTCCCATCCAGAGTGTGTTATATGAGAAACTGAAAAAAAAATACAGTAATCCAAATCAATATTTTAAAATTTCACAGCTCAGTATTTCATTCTCGTTCTTATAGATATAAAATGAGTGTGGTATGCCCAGCAGTTTGGCATGTACAAAAATAAATAATCCCAGGCAACGATGCCATATTGCTGTTATATATTTATGTTGACATTTCCTGTGCTTTCTTGATATTATGGTCTCTAAGTGGGTTATTTCTGTTGTACACAGTGAAAAAAATTCTCAAAAATTAGTTATCAGTTTCAATGGCTTTTGATGGAAAATTAGGAAACAGCTTTAAAACTAGAAGAATATAGACCCGGGGACTATGGGAGCTCAGTAATCTCCATTGCTCTTTTTTTCCTCTTAGTTACTTTTACTCAGAAAAATGCACTGATCCACATAGTCCATTAGTACAGGGAGAACTGAGAAGAAAGGGAACAGAGGCTGATGTGCTCGATCTGCCAGCTCAACTCTGACACCCTCCCACGGAAATTCTTGAATACTAGTTCTAACATTAGCGTTAGGACCATTAGATACATCACACGGTCCTTTTGTTCCTTGCCTATAAATTATGGCTTAGCAGTGGAACTTCTGTAAAATATAATCATATATAGAATCTTAACACATACAAAAAAGAAAAAGAGGGATTGCTCTGTCTCAGCAGGGAGCCTAGAGCCGGCCTCCCCAGGTGGCCCTCTCCCAGACAGCTTCCATCCCCAATACAAAGCTCCAGTGAGTCCTGAGGCATTTCCGAGGAGCCCCAATGAACCCGCTGTGTTCATTTAGACAAATTGAGAGTCTCTTTTTATATGATGACCATAAAGCAAACTATAGCACAACAATCAGAGTGAAGGCTGAGCTGCTGCTGCTGTCGCTTCAGTCGTGTCCGAAGGCTGAGCAGACAGTGAAATAAAAATGCCTTTTGCCAGAGGAGTGAAGAGTGTCATCTTTTAAAATTAATACTTATTGAGAGAGTAATAAAAACCATTGCAGGATTCCTCCAAGGCCTGATTCTCTTCTTCCCTTGTACAGTTGCACAGCTGTTCATATGTATCTCAATACGCAGATAAGTCAAACAGATAGAGAATGTCCCCCACCAAGAAGTGTTTCCCAAAGACAGAAATGAGTGTTGGTAGAAACTCACCTCTTCCTGGAAGAGATTCTGCCTATTCTTCAGAGCTCGTAATCTGTTCTGCTTATCTTCATGCTCTAAATGCTCATCTGGTGGGTGGAAGTAGCCAATAAGGTCCTGCAGACTCAGACTTACAGACTCTATAGGTAAGTCTACTGTGGAAGCTTTCACCTTTTTGCTGAGAGCATCAAGGCCCCTAAAATAAATAACAAATATTTCTCCACATCAGTGAACCACAATTTTATTACTTTTTAATCTATAGATGATTGAAGCTTTACTTTCTCTCCCTATATGCCTGTAAAAGGAACAGTAAGAAAGGCCCTGTGTTCTGCTTAGTTGCTGTCATGTCTGATTCTTTTGAGACCCCATGGACTGTAGCCTGCCAGGCTCCCCTGTCCATGGAATTCTTCAGGCAAGAATACTGGAGTGGGTTACCATGCCCACCTCCATGGGATCTTTCCAACCCAAGAATCAAACCCAGGTCTCCCACATTGCAGGTGGATTCTTTACCATCTCAGCTACCAGAAAAGCCCTAGAAAGGCCCTAGTTTTTCTCAAACAAAAATAATATTTTTTAATTAGAAATGTTATATTCTATCAAGTATATATAATGCTATGTTAAAGGCACCAGTATCAAGAAAAACTCATTTAGAAGAAAATCTAAAGGATCTGGATAACTGATACCTACAAAACCATAGTCTAAATAATCAGAAACCAGTTGATTTTCATTTTAAAGCATAACATACTTTAAGGATTGAGATGCAATTTCCCAGGTTTCTAATTCTGAAATTTACTTGTTTTTGGCATAGGAACTGTTTACTGCTATCCCATCACTAATACTCACTGTCATCCTGCCCAATTTCTGCCAATTTAAAATTTATCCTCATGATAAAAAATTAGAAAATTCAATCAGAAAACAAAATATTAACATGCTTCTCCATCGTCTGAAAGAGATGTATTTTAAAAGTAGGATAAGAAACAGCATCAAGTTGTATTTTCTAGACTTTGAAAAAAATATGACTGCAATTTAAATGTGATAATTTGCTGTGCTTTGAGACTCTGAATTTAAAACTAATAGCTGTGTATGTATCCTAAAAGAATTTTAAACAATAGTGTTTATAAATAAAAAGTATTTCAAAATACAATGCTTAGTAAAAGAATACCCAACAGCTAGCATAAAGAATGGAGAAGGCAATGGCACCCCACTCCAGTACTGTTGCCCGGAAAATCCTATGGATGGAGGAGCCTGGTAGGCTGCAGTCCATGGGGTCACCAAGAGTCAGACACAACTGAGCGACTTCACTTTCACTTTCCACTTTCATGCATTGTAGAAGGAAATGGCAACTCACTCCAGTGTTCTTGCCTGGAGAATCCCATGGACGGAGAAGCCTGGTAGGCTGCAGTCCATGGGGTCGCACAGAGTTGGACACGACTGAAGCGACTTAGCAGTAGCAGCAGCATAAAGAATGGGAGAATGCCTATACTATAGTTGATACAGCAATATTCATATTGGTCATGAGAAAACTTGATGCATAAAAATATTACACTTCCTTTCCTGCCTTCTGCATTAGCAAAACTGTAAGACAATATTTTATTCCAAGGAAATATGTCTTTTGAGTTATCTGACTGTAGTGCAATTTATATTAAAAAAAAAAAAATTGTTGGTTCAGTCACCAAGTCATGTCTGACTCCTAGTGACCTCATGGACTATAGCACGCCTGGCTTCTCTGTCCTCCACTATCTCCCAAAGTGAAAGTGTTAGTCACTAAGTCATGTCCAGTTGTTTGCAATCCCATGGACTATAGCCTATAAGGCTCCTCTGTCCATAGGAGTCTATAGGCAAGAATACTGTAGTGGGTAGCCATTTCTGTCTCCATGGGATCTTCTGACCCAGGATTTCAACCTGGGTCTCTTACATTAGCAGGCAGATTCTTTACCCTCTGAGTCACACAGAATTACCACTATCTTCCATGGTTTGCTCAAATTCATGTCCATTTAGTCAATGATGGTATATAACCATCTTATCCTCTACCTCTCCTTTTTCCTTTTGCCTTCAATCTTTCAATCATTAGGGTCTTTGCTCTTCACATCAGGCGGCCTAAGTATTAAAGCTTCAGCTTTACCATCAATACTTCCAATAAATATTCAGGGTTGATTTCCTTTTGCAATGACTGGTTTGATCTCCTAGGAGTAAAAGGGACTCTCAAGAGTCGACTCCAGCATCACAGTTCGAAAGCATCAATTCTTTGGCACTCAGCCTTCTTCACAATCCAACTCTCACATCCTTACATGACTACTGGAAAAATCATACCTATGACTATACGGACATTTGTGGGCAAAGTGATGTCTCTGCTTATTAATAAACTGTCCAAGTTTATCATTGCTTTCCTTCCAAGAAGCAAATGTCACAGCTACAGTCAACATCCACAGTGATTTTGGAGCCCCCCAAAATAAAATATGTCACTGCTGCAACTTTTTTCCCTTCTATTTTCCATGAAGTGATGGGACCAGATGTCTGATCTTAAGTTTTTTGAATGCTGTTTCAAGCCAGCTTTTCCACTCTCCTCTTTCACCCTCGTCAAGGGGCTCTTTGTCCCTCTTCACTTTCTGCCATTAGAGTGGTATCATCTGCATATCTGAGGTTGCTGATATTTCTCCCATCAATCTTGAGTCCTGCTTGTGATTCACCCAGTCTAGCATTTCACATGATGTACTCTGCATATAAATTAAATAAGCCAGGTAACAATATACAGCTTTGTTGTACTGTTTTCTCAGTTTTGAACCAGTCAGTAGTTCATGCCCACTTCTAACTGTTGTATCTTGACCTATATATAGGTTTCTCCGAAGACAGGTAAGGTGGGGTCTGATACTCATATCTTTAAGAATTTTCCACAGTTTGTTGTGATTTACACAGTCAAAGGCTTTAACAAAGTCAGTGAAGCCAAAGTCGATGTTTTTCTGGAATTTCCTTGCTTTCTCAGTGACACAACAAACGGTTATTTGACCTCTGGTTCCTCTGCCTATTTGAAACTCAGTTTGTACATCTGGAAGTTCTCAGTTCACGTACTGCTGAAAACTTGCTTGAAGGATTTTGAGTATAATCTTGCTAGCATGTGAAATGAGCGCAATTGTGTGGTAGTTTGAACATTCTTTGGCATTACCTTTCTTTGGGAATGGAATTAAAAGTGACCTTTTCCAATCCTGTGGCCACTGCTGTTTTCCAAATTTGCTGACATGTTGAATGCAGCACTTTAATAACATCATCCTTTAGGATTTTAAATCGCTCATCTAGAATTTCATCACCTGCACTAGCTGTGGTTGTAGTAATGCTTCCTAAGGCCCACTTGACTTCACAATCCAGGATGTCTGGCTCTAATTGAGTGACCACACCATCGTGGTTTTCTGGGTCATTAAGATCTTTTTTGTATAGTTCTTCTGTATATTTTTGCCAATTCTTCTTAACCTCTTTTGCTTCTGTTAGCTCCTTACCATTACTGTCCTTTATTGTGCCCATCCTTGCATGAAATATTCCCTTGATATCTCCCATTTTCTTGAAGAGGTCTCTAGTCTTTCCCATTGTATTGTTTTCCCCTATTTCTTTGCATAGTTCACTTAAGAAGGACGTCTCATCTCTTCTTGCTATCCTCTGGAACTCTGCATTCAAATGGGATTATCTTTCCTTTTCTTACTTGTCTTTTGCTTCTCTTCATTGCTCAGCTATTTGTGAAGCCTCCTCAGACAACCACTTTGCCTTCTTGGGTTTCTTTTTCCTTGAGATGATTTTGGTCACTGCCTCCTGTACAAGGTTAAGAACCCCTGTGCACAGTTCTTCAGATACTCTGTCTACCAGATCTAATCCCTTGAATCTGTTCATCACCTCCACTGTATAATCACGAGGGATTTGATTTAGGTCATACCTGAATGGCCCAGTAGTTTTCCCTACCTTTCTTCAATTTAAGCCTGAATTTTGTAATAAGAAGCATCTTTGTAACCAAAGATGGAGAAGCCCGATACAGTCAGTAAAAACAAGATCTGGGACTATGACTCAGATCATGAGCTCCTTAAAAAAAGTAGAAAAAAAATGTTTTAAAAAAAATTTGAACTTATGATGTTCAAAACATAATTTTAAATATATCATCATTTACCCTAAATATTATTTTGGAATATTTGACTTCAACCTTATAAACAGCTAAAATAGTTAAACTGCATGACTATCCTAAAGTTTCTATCTGAACTTCCAAATCAGATACATCAATGAAATTCATCTATTACCTTGTCTTGTTATCTCTGTAAGTTCTTTCTATGCTAAAAAAGCAACAGAAATGACTTGGCAGGAGAAAATTTTTTCTCCCTTTTTAAAATGAACACATATATACAATGAAATATTGCTGTTTTAACCATTTTAACCCACTAATTCTAGTTGAATGATAAATATAACAAAGTCAAATTCAAATCTCACCTACAAATGTAAATAAAATTCAAAAATAACTCAAATATAATATCTACATTTTCAAATTTAAAGGGAAATAATAGTAAATGTCAGTTTTTAGATTATTAGGTTGAATATATCTGCTACAAAAAATGTAATCAATTAATTGCTTTCTAGGAGAAACTTGTCAGAAAATGCTGTCCAAGACTCTTAAAATTGTTAATGATGCAAAGTTTTAGAACTTCTATCCAATATAAGGATGTTTTTCATCCTAATTTATCAAGGACAAAAGAATGAAAAAAAAAAAAAAACTAGGGGAAACCAAAGGTGGGAGAATCACATTATGTCAAAACAAAAACCAAAGTTATGAATTCCGTCCCTACGTTTCAAAACTTAAAGATTAAACCATATTACAAACAGATTTATCCCTTGTCCCACAGGGAATTAATACACTTAAAAAAAATAGTCCAGAAGAATAGAATACATTCCCCTGTACACAGAAACAAATGCACACGTCCACCCTCACAAACACTCCGCGACCACTACCTTAACCTTGGTGACAGAGACCAGAATGATCACAGAAAATACACTACATTAGAAAAACACAAATGTATAAACACTAAATAGATTTTGACTTTCACTCTCCAAAATAAAAAAGGTCTGTTTACATATTTTAAATAAGGCTTTTAATACTACATGAATCTATATTAATACATGAATATCTAAAAAATTACCTTGAAAAATATCTGAATATTGTACAGATATTGCGGTTTTAAATACTTTTAGTGATTTTTATGGAGAAGGCCACCCCACTCCAGTACTCTTGTCTGGAAATCCCATGGACAGAGGAGCCTGGTGGGCTACAGTCCATGGGGTCGCGAAGAGTCGGACACGACTGAGCGACTTCACTCTCACTTTTCACTTTCATGCACTGGAGAAGGAAATGGCAACCCACTCCAGTGTTCTTGCCTGGAGAATCCCAGGGACGGGGGAGCCTGGTGGGCTGCCATCTATGGGGTCGCACAGAGTCGGACACGACTGAAGTGACTTAGCAGCAGCAGCAGCAGCAGTGATTTTATGAATGTGATAGAAGGATCAAATTATATTACTTAACATAAACATACCCTTTACAATTTCAATAATCATGTAAAATTTTTCAGTTTCTAAGGGATATTAAAGAAGCTAAATTAAATTATATCAGGCTACATTAAAGCTATATAAATTCAGGAATTCAAATAATTCAGTAATATTAACAAGCACATAAATAAATCTATATATACAGATATACATATATAGACATGATGAACAATATAACCAGCAGGTAAGTATTCCAGAAAGAAGAGGGGGAAAAAAGCTAAATTAAATTTTAATTTAAAAAAAAAGTGAATACACAATTAAGGTTAGGTAAGTGTAAAAAAGAGGGAAACAGACTCATCCTGTTCATCCATGGCACCTGTTACATGATCACAGTAGAGAGAAATTTTAAAAGGAGATGCTGGGTAACTCAGGAAAAGACAGTAGCTTAGTGATAGGCTTGTGGTGAGACATCAAAAGGAGAATAAATATAAATACAGAAGTAGAAAAGATTAGACTACATTTGCCAGAGGAAACATGGAATCTCATCCTGAAGTAAGAATTATATGTGTCAACTTTTGAATTACTTTTGGACAAGATAAAGTAAACAGGGACAGCATTTACTCTCTTCTGAAACAATTCCTCCCTCCTTCCACCCACCAAGAAATACCAGACAAAATATTTGGGGAAGAACACATTTCAAGACACTGAAAATCAAGATACAAAGGATAGATAGGGTAACAACCAAGGTGAGCTGTACAATTGTTTCAGTTTGCCTTAGAAGAATTTCTAAGCGAAGATGTAGGTAGATAAGGGAACCCAAGTGAGGCACAGAAGACTCCTTGAGTTGAGGAGACATTCCTGAGAGTCTGGCATACCAAGGCTGCTAGAGTTTGCAGGACACAGTACCAGAGCGGAGACAGCTTTATAAGAGCGGACTCTAGAGGACTAAAGAGGATCCTTTTCAAATATTCAGCCGACTACTGATCAACATGTACACATGAGAAAACTGCCTTCAGCAGGGAACAGAATCCCCCAAAATGATTAGAGGTCAACCCTTACACAGGTTCTGAAGTCAACCTCCTTCCATCAGCCAGACTAGAAGTTCTCACAATTCATGGGGCACCAAGCTGAGGATACAGATAGGCTTGCTTCAATAGCAGAGAATAACTAGCCCTAGATTCAACCCTGCTCTGCTCCACCCCCAAAATTCAAAAAGCAAATTCCAGAAGAATCAAACTTGACTGAGTAACTTAACTGCCTCCCAGAAAAATCTTAAAAACATTGACAGGAAGACAAAAATATACAGTACCCAACAAATTTACAATGTCTGACAACCAAACAAAAATGACTAGATACATAAAGCATAAAAGATAATCATCAGTAAAAAGAAAAATCAATGAAACAAAAAAACTCAGCTATGAATATTATACCCAAGGGAAAAAAACCACTTAAAGTAAGAACATTTCAGAAACAAGTACAGTGGCCAAAAGTGTTCATCTCCAACTGACCTGCACCAAAAGAAATGTAAAAAGAAGAACTTTGGGAATAAAGATAAACTACCTAAAGGAAATGCAAATCCTCAATAAAATAATGAAGACAAAACAACTGAAATGGTAACTCTGGTCAAAAAATGTTAAATGTTTTTGTGTGTATTTAAATCTCTTTAAAAAATATAACCTTAAATAAAAATTATAAAAATGTAGTTTGGGGTTTATAATATCAATAAAAGCCAAATGTATGACAAAAACATAACAAAGACTGGGAGAGAAGTATTCTATTGAAATGTTCTTACATTATTCATAGAGATAAAATGACTTGAAATGACAAGTTAATGACATGTGCTAAAAATCTTAAGCAACCATGAAAATGACAAAACATTATAACTAATAAGCCAATAAAAACAAGATTAAGATAGAATTGCAGAAAATATTCAAACAACACAAAAGAAGGCAGGAAAAAAAGGAAAAGAGACAAAGATCACATAGGGCAATACAAAAGGAATAATAAGATGGCAAACAAAACTATATATCAGTAATCATACCAATATAAATGGACTAAATTTTACAGTTAAAAGGAAGTGATTGTCAAAGTGGATAATAATTCAAGACGTAACTACATACTGCATAACAGAAATGCCCTTTAAAGATGCAAATTAGTTAAAAGTAAAAGTTCTTTAAAAATTATACAATGCCAACACCTAGAAAAGCAAGAAAGCAGGAGTTCAATATTAACATCATACAAATTTGATGTCATAGAAATATCAGGGATTTTAAAAAGGTAATTTCATAATAAAGGCAGCAGTTTATTATATTCTAAATTTTTATGAATCTAACAACAGAGCTTCAAAATACATGAAGAAAAAAAAACAGAACTGCAAGGAAGAAGTAGAACGATCCAATTATAGTCAAAAATTTCAATACCCTTCTCTCAAAAATGAATAGAACATACACACTGAAAATCAGTAAGGAAACAGACAATCTAAACAACATTATCCAGAGAAGGCAATGGCACCCCACTCCAGTACTCTTGCCTGGAAAATCCCATGGACGGAGGAGCCTGGCAGGCTGCAGTCCACGGGGTCCCTGAGGGTCGGACACGACTGAGCGACTTCACTTTCACTTTTCAATTTCATGCACTGGAGAAGGAAATGGCAACCCACTGCAGTGTTCTTGCCTGGAGAATCCCAGGGACGGGGGAGCCTGGTGGGCTGCCGTCTATGGGGTCGCACAGAGTCGGACACGACTGAAGCGACTTAGCAGCAGCAGCAGCAAACAACATTATCAGCCAGCTAGATCAAATGGACACTTGTTAGTACTCTACTCAATAAAAGGAGAATGGGCACATGGAACATTAATTTCCCGTTGCACACAGAATACTCAGCAAGACTGAACATTTCCTCAGAGAGCAACTAACAGCAAACATTATGAAAATGTCTGAAAGGACTTGTGACTGAGTTGATTCGTATGATCTTGGTTACAAAGCTAACAAAAGAGGGATCCATTCTTAGACTGAGTTATAACACTGTTCCTGGTTCAGTAACAGTGAGCGATATAATTTTTTCAGGTTGAATTGGAGTGGTCATGCCTGCCTCTACATCAACCCATGCACATCCTCCAGTGTACCTAAACCATCTCTAGATTACTTAGGATACACATTACAATGTAAATACTATGTAAATAGCTCCAGCCTGCAGCAAATTCAAGTTTTGCTTTTTGGAACTTCCTGGGCCATAAGTCACATCTGGATAAATTTAAAAGCACTCAGTCTTTTAAGTATGTTTTCTGACCCCAAAGATATTAAATTAGAAATCAGTAACAGAAGGATCTTTGGAAAATCCCAAATATGTGGAAGAGGAGGGCATGGCAACCCACTTCAGTATTCTTGCCTGGAGAATCCCCATGGACAGAGGAGGCTGGCAGGCTACAGTCCATGGGGTCGCAAAGAGTCGGACATGACTGAGCAGCTAAGCACAACCTAAATATCTGAATACTAAACAACCTATTGGTCAAAGAAGGAATTAAAAGAAAAATTAAACACAGCACAACAAAAAGTGACAGGGAACAATAAGGACAGATATTTTATCACTAAAGGACATAGGAAAGGTCTCAAATTAATGATATCAGCCTTCATCTTCTGAAACCAAAAAAAAGAAGAGCAAATTAAACCCAAGGGAAACAAAAAAGAAAGCTTACAGATCAGACTGGGAATGAGATAATCTTTTTAACTGATTATCCCTCCCTCAATTCCAGGATCTCCCTCAGATATCAAAATCTATGCTCAAGTCACGTATATAATAATGGTATAGTATGGGAGGGATTGGGGGCAGGAGGAGAAGGGGACGACAGAGGATGAGATGGCTGGATGGCATCACTGACTTGATGGACGTGAGTCTGAGTGAACTCCAGGAGTTGGTGATGGACAGGGAGGCCTGGCGTGCTGCAATTCATGGGGCCGAAAAGAGTCGGATACAACTGAGCGACTGAACTGAACTGAACTGAACTGATGGGTTTCCTGGTGGCTCAGGAGATAAGAATCCACCTGCAATGCAGGAGGCCCAGGTTCAATCCCTGCATTGGGAAGATCCCCTAGAGAAGGAAATGGCTACCCGCTTCAGTATTCTTGACTGGAGATTCCAATGGACAGCGGAGTCTAGTGGGCTACAGTCCATGGGGTCACAAAGAGTTGGGTATGACTAAGCGACTGAGTATGTGTGTGTGTGTGTGTGTGCGTGCATGAGCATACACACATATAATTATTACTAAAAAATATTGAGTATAGTCCCCTGAACTATCCAGTAGGTCCTACATCTTTATTTTAAATACAGTAGTGTGTTTTTGTTCATCCCAAACTCCTAATTAATTGCTCCTGTCCTCTTTCACTTTTGGTAGTCGTAAGTTTGTTTCTATGTCTACGGATCTATTTCTGTTTGGACATTAAGTATATGTCTGTCTTAAAAAAAAAAAGATTCCACATATAAGTGAAATTTCACTTTCATATAACCTATTAATATTCTTCTGTATGCTTTAAATCATCTCTAGATTACCTACATAATACTATGTAAATAATTGTAAATACAATATAAAGTTATGCAAATAGGTGCCATCATGCTTCAAATTCAAGTTTTGCTTTTTGAAACACTCTGGAATTTTTTCCTAATATTTTTGATCCATGGTTGGTTGAATCTATAGATGCAAAATCCTTGGATATAGAGAACTATCTAAAGTTAAATATGGGTTATATAACTAACCTATTTTATCAAGAGAAGTCTAATGAATGAATTTCATTCAAATAACCCAAATAAAAACTGAATTTTATTATGAAGCAGCAAATACTTGGTAAGTACTTTTGCCACAGAACCCAAATTTCGCATGTTTGGTTCTCTAATCAATTAAGCAAGAATTAAGATTCTAAAATTAATCTTCCATATCACAGGTTCTTTTAAAAAAATATATGAGTACTCTTGAGCAAAGAACGAATGTGTGAAAGTCAATCACATCCAAGATGAATTATCCTATCTTGATCAACATAGAAAATGTCACTTAAGGCATAGCATCACATTAAGTCTGAACACTGATATAGCAACTTTCTGACCAAATATACTTTAAAACAAATAATTTTTTTCTGTTATTAAGCTAGCTCTTTCTTGCCAAATGGAATCTCAACAGTGCCTCTGAAAACACCACACAAGTCACACTGTAATAAAAACCTCTATAGTTGAAGAAGTCAGTACTGATGGATAGACTACACAGAAAATAGGCTATTTTAAAGATTTATGGTTATTTTCTTCAATAGAACTGATTGGGCAGTATTAAAGAAGAACTATGGAAATAACAAGATGGAAAAAGTCTAAGTAAAATTAATCCTAAATAAGTTACAATTTCACAGTTAAAGTGTTGTTATAAAAAATAAGAATCTGATATGCCTACTCCAGCAAGCATTACTCCATCTGAAAAGGGTTAGGATTTATATGAGACAGAGAATTGAGATAAATACTAGGGATATGATGAAGCTGAATGCTGTGTACATGCTTTGATTTCATGAAAGTATGCACAGAAATGCACACACAGTGCAATAGTTTATAAAAGAAGCAGAAAATAATTAACATTCATATAACCTTAGGTGGTAAAGGTCTTTTATATGCTGTAAAACCAAGACATGATTTATTGAGCAAACCATGATGGAGAAAGCACTTTAAGATCTTTTCCAAACCAAAAAAATGGGGAAAATTTACAATTTATATAGGAAATTAATATCTCTAACATAGAAAAAGCTCATAATGGCCTAATATAAATATTATCAAATAATAGGGCAAATCACAAAGAAAAAAATCAATGAAGAAACCTGGCCAAAAATTATGAGGTATACTCATTGGTTTTTTAACAATTTGCACTTATGTGCAAATTGTTAAAAAACTAAATATAATTGTAAATAAATATGTGGAGAAGGAAATGGCAACCCACTCCAGTATTCTTGCCTGGGAAATCCCATGGACAGAGGAGCCTGGTGGGCTGCAGTGCATGGGGTCTTAAAGAGTTGTAAGTAAGTAAAGAGTTGACTGAGTAAGTAAACACTAACAAATAAATATGTATATACTATAAATATATACATGCACTCATGCATGTTCAGTTGCTTCAGTCATGTCTGACTCTGCGATCCTACGGCCTGTAGCCCTCCAGGCTCCTTTGTCCATGGGGATTCTGCATGTAAAAACTGGAATGACTTGCCGTTTCCTCCTCCAAGGATCTTTCCAATTCAGGGAACGAACCTGTATCTCACGTTTCCTGCATCGGCAGGGGGGTTATTTACCACCTGTGCCACTTGAGAAGAGCTTATACACATATATATCAGTTTTTCCCATCTTTAAATTGGCAAGTGTAAAAACAGATATAATACCTATCACCAACCAGAGTATATCTTGGGATAAGGTTCCCAGAAAACACTCTGGACACAAGTTAGACTTAGTTTTGTAGATATGCAATTGTTTCCATTATTACATGGGAAAACTTATTTATTACCAGAATCACTTAAAAAAAAGTTCAAAATTCACAAAGTATCTAGGCAGTACCACTCTCGGTGTGAAAGAGCTAGCACAAGAGTATGTTATTGAATAATTCTCACATACAGCTAACAATTATAAGTTACATATACAATTCCTAAAACCACAGTCGTTTCTTAAAAAATCATTTAAAGGAAATATACTCAATACTCTATAATAATCTATAAGGGAACAGAATTTGAAAAAGCACAGATATATGAATATGTATAACTAAGTCACTTGGCTGTATACCTGAAACTAATGCATTGTAAATCAACTATATTCCAATTTAAAAAAGAAAAACACAAAATCATCTAACTAGCATTTCCTAATGTGTTCAGCAGAATTGCCAAACTGTATGAGATTTACCAACATAATATGTTTTAGAATTGTTTATTTGTAATCTGAAAACAAAAATGAAATAAAATATCAAGCAATCAAAACAAAGAAGGAAAATGTACCTAATAAATCTATTAAAAAGGAAGACTGTGCTCCGGATGACGCGTGCTGTCCGTGATTCTTCATGCTGAGATCTGGATAAATTTAGGCCATCATCCATGTGTCCTTCATGATGCATAATAGCCTGCATGAAAACAAAAATAACTCCATTACTCCCAACATCCTTTTTTAAAACGGGTGTTAGGAAGACATGCACTCAAAAAGGTGAGCCATGACAATAAACAGAGTCTAAAGACAGGTGAAACAGGCTGTACCCAGTCATGGTCAGGTAAAGTGATATGCACAGGTTCCTGTACAAATTCCTCCTTCAATATATTTATTCAGTTGTTGCTTTAAAGATGAATCAGTTGTTGTTTAAAGCACAAATCAATAAATGTATTGATTTGAAAAACAAATATTAGAGTGCTTTCACATATCTATATTCAATAATTCATCCACAGTCTAAACAAACTCTGAACAAAGAAGCAAAGGAAAACATTACATGGAACACCAGTTATACAGTAATTCTGAACATAGCAGGGTTAATTTATCAGCACTGAGCAATGCTTCTACAGAGAAGGCAATGGCACCCCACTCCAGTACTCTTGCCTGGAAAATCCCATGGATGGAGGAGCCTGGTAGGCTGCAGTCCACGGGGTCGCTAAGAGTCGGACACGACTGAGCGACTTTACTTTCACTTTTTACTTTCATGCATTGGAGAAGGAAATGGCAACCTACTCCAATATTCTTGCCTGGAGAATCCCAGGAATGGGGGAGCCTGGTGGGCTGCCGTCTATGGGGTCGCACAGAGTCAGACACGACTGAAGTGACTAAGCAGTAGCAATGCTTCTAAGGTATCTCAGTTCTTTAAAAAAATGTATTTTATTGTATTATTTCTTTTGTTAGGCTTTATATTCCTGAATATACAACATAAAGAGATAATTGAAGAGCTGAATGAATTTTACAAAGTGCAACAACTGTGTAACACCCAATCAAGAAAGAGAATGTTACAGCACCTTAAAACCTCCTCTAGTGTTCACTTCCTGTCCCTGTTTTCCAAGGTATTTCCCATCTTCAGGACTTTCAACAGCAAAGATCACTTGTGTACTGTATGTAAATGGAACCATTTGTGCCTAACTCCCTTCAGTCAATACCAACAGCAAAAAGTCTTCAGAACATTTAACCAGATAAACTGAATGAAAATTAGCAACTAGAACTAATATCACAAACTACCTAAAAAGCAATGTAAAGAGGATTTTCCCTATACCAAAATCAGTGAGACAGAGATTCAGAGTCTTTTTTTCT
Organism: Bos taurus; assembly: GCF_002263795.3. Taxonomy (NCBI): domain Eukaryota; kingdom Metazoa; phylum Chordata; class Mammalia; order Artiodactyla; family Bovidae; genus Bos; species Bos taurus. Next base: position 10,101,601 of record NC_037355.1, on the reverse strand, counting down.
ATTCAAAGTATTTTTTTTCTTTTTGCCACTCCACAGAACATCTGGGATCTTAGACTAAACCAAACTGGGTTTAGTCTATGAATATAAGGATTCTTAAGTATTGTGATGTCTTCTACCAGATATTGAACCTTTGCCCCCTTACAGTGGAAACTGGGAATCTTAACCACTGAACCATCAGGGAAGTCCCAAAGTCAATTCCAAACCTTAAATGCATTCACTGACAAAGAAACAAATGACCATAATGAAGCAATGTATTACTCTTTTTAAGACTCTAAAAAACAAACAAACAAAAAAAATTAAAAAGAGGAATTAAATAAGATAAAGAATTTAATGAACTAGAAAGAAAATGATATAGTAGGTAAGGATGAATAAACCCCAAATGTTTATTTTTTGAGAAGATAAATGAAAGAGATTAACCTATCACAAAGCAGGCCAAAGATAAAATTGAAAGAAAGAAAGAAAGACAGGAAATATGATATAAGATACAAAAGACATTAAAATTATAAAATATAATAAATCAATGCCGTATGAGACTTAATGCCCCCTCCAATTTTTTTTTAAGAACATAACTGACTACCCCAGAGGACATGGATGACTTTCTAGCAAATTTAAAAAATCATCAAAAGGCATCTCCTTAATGTAGAAAATTTGATGATATCAACTTATTTAACAGAGATGGGAAAGGAAATTTAAGATCCAATATTTAAAAGATCATAGGACTAGACAATTTCACAAGTGAGCTCTAATGAACCTTCAAAGAGAACATATTCTTTTAATAGTAAACTAGTAAGTGAACAATGACTGCTGCCTATCTTTACATAGTCTGTCACCTATGAAAGGTCTATATTTTCTAATGGTTGAAAAAAGACAAAGGAAAGAATACTTTGCAAAATTTGAAAATTGTTAGAATTTCAAATTTCAATATCCATAAACAAAGAAAAATTAATGCATAAATTTATCAAATGAATATATGTGGCAATTCTATGTAAGTTCTAAAATAAAATATAAGTAGAAACCAATAAGATTTAAGAAGAATAATAAACTAGGCCAACCTGGGTTTAGTCTATGAATATAAGGATTCTTAAATATTGTGATGTCTATTCACTTATTTATCAACAAAGTAAAAGACACTAAAGCATGATTTTTATCTCCCTTCAACTGATAAAATTTAGCAATCATATCTAATTTTATTAAGTCAGATAAAGTGAAATAGCAGAATATTATTTAAGTATATAAACTAGTTTAATTGTCTACAGGATGCAAGAAGGCATAACTTCAGTGAAAGAGGAGTGAAAATTCACAATCAGAAGTCATACTGAGATGAACAACCAGAATAGATGAAATGACAGCAAGCTGAGATAAGCGTGACTTGGGTGCGATAACGAAAAACACACAAAAAACTAAAATTTCAACCCTTTCATGGTTCACAGCCTTGTGTGGCGAAGGGGCTATGTAACTCAATGAAGCTATGAGCCACGCCCCACGCAGGGACACCCAAAAGCGATGGATCAAAGTGGAGAGTGCTGATAAAACACGGTCTACTGGAGGAGGAAAGGCAACCTGCTTCGGTATTCTATCCAGAGGAGCCTGGCAGGCCATACAGTTCATGGGGTCGAAAAAAGTCAAACAGGACTGAGCAACTAAACGACAACAACAAAGCAACATCTAAAACTGCTCACCATACAAAAACCAGAGAGCTTATCAGGGTGGGACTGGACCTCTAGCATGTAAATAACATAGCAAGTGGCTGAGAGTGTTAGCTACTTGTTTTGGTCTTGCATTTGTATTTTTCAGTCATTAAGAATGACTGCCATAGACAGTGTTTTTGTACATTCTTACCTTACGTTGTATGGATCCCATTCTCACCGATTTCACATCCACAGACTGGTAAGTCAGCCACAAGCCTGTATTGATATGCTGTATATAACATACTGAGTCTCCATATTTTATTTCAGAGGTTCCCATGCCATCAACTTCTTTTCTCACTCCTACATCCAATTTTTCCTGAGAGAGGAAAAAAAAAAAGATAAGCAAAGGCTTTTAAAAAATATGGGTTTAATATCAAAAGAACTTTGCCTTGTTGTAAATCATGTCCCTTGAAAAATGTAGCCCTCTGAAATGATAATGGTCAAATGTTCTATTGTAGCAGTTAAATCTCTAATGGAAACTGAGTAGGAGATTGCAAGGATAAATAACATACTCCTGAATTATTCATACGGGGAGAAAATTATTTCGGCCATAACACAAAATTTTATATTGCTTCATGGCAAACTCCAAACTGGAGACCTTAAAATCAGTAATTTAGGTTTCATATTCTTTCTAGATTATTATTTTTATGATTGATGACTAAGAGTAAAGGTTGGGGGGGGATAGAAAATTCAATTTTGAGCCTAATCTCTGCCACTTAGTACCTCTGAAGTCTTAGGATAACTTAATTAAACCTTTTAAGCCTCTGTTTTCTCATCTGTAAATAAAGCTAACAAGAGAACCTCCCCCACAGTATCAGAAAAAAATGAGATAATGAATGCAACACTTTCAGCACAGAATCTGCGATAAATAAACACTTTAATAAACTTTCAGGATTTTGACCATGAATCTGTTATTTATAATGGTAATGATTAATTTTGTTTTAATGAGGGTGTTAGGAATAATGATGATTTCTTTCAAACACTAATCAAGGGTATAATTCAGTTTCAATATGGTTTTTGGACTACAGAACTCCCTATGCTAGGAAGAAACAATCAATCCTCTGATACCAACTAAATATTTCCTTTCAATCCTTATTTATTTTAATGCTTCTTCCTTCAATTTTCCCTTCCATGTTTCATTCTGGTCTTCAAAAACTCATTATATCTTGAAGTTCTGTATAATTCTTAAAATAACAAGAAAAAAATCTAATACTCTTTTGGTTACAATATCTTCTTTTGTGGTTCCTTATTGTCCTTGTTCTAATTTTCTTGTTAAATTTACTTTTTGTCTATCTCTTTGGCTGTTACAGCATTGTTTGAAATCAGTACTAGTTATATAAATGTTTCTGAAAATTAGGTTGGAGTCAATTTTATGTCTGTTAAACCACCAAAAGGAACAATTCAAGTAAAACAGAAATTTTGATTTCTTATGGCATTATTGCTGCTGCTGCTGCTGCTGCTGCTGCTAAGTCTCTTCAGTCGTGTCCGACTCTGTGCAACCCCATAGACAGCAGCCCACCAGGCTCCCCCATCCCTGGGATTCTCCAGGCAAGAACACTGGAGGGGGTTTATTACACCACACTAATAATTAAGAACTCCAAAAAAATAAGGACACTCCGTCAACAATTGAAAATTAAAACTTAAATGAGTTTCGATTCTTAATGCAAAAAGGGTCAAGGTCATATAAGAAAGTGAATGCAATTATAAGTTAAGTTGATTTAACCATTATGCAAATAACCTGAAACACTATTCTAAGAATAAGCAATAAAACAGATAATAAACCATTCCAATTTCATTCTATCAAACCAGATAAACTACAAGTCTACTTAAACCAACCCTCTAAATAGAAAAATTAAATTCTAGGGAAAATATATAACAATGCAATTATCTCCTCAAAATAAAACAAGGAGCTTCTAACATGCTTTTTGTATTTCCTTTATCCCAGGAAATTGGCTTGTAGTCTATTTACAGGTTTGAGGATTGGGCTTTGAAAAAGTGCAGCTGTTAAGTGCAAAGGTAAGCTGTGCTTGCTTTTTACTGAAGTACTTCACATCACTCTCTGGATTAGACCTTTTAATTCCAAAACTTCATGATGACCATGTTTTTGTAATTATTCTGATGCTCAAGTCAAGTAAGAATTACTAAAGTGACATTAGAGGAAAAAACAAAACAAAACAAAAAAACACCTGATTATTTGCTGTTTAAAAGAACAAAAGCCAGTCATGTCCTTTCCTTCTTTTATTTCCTATCATTTTCTGTAGCTCAAGTTTAGGAGACATTCAGGTAAAAATAATCTCTATGATCTGACCGATCACCACGTTAAGAACATGGCAGCTGGTAAAAGCATCTAATAGAAAACTAGTCTGTCTTACCAGAAATAAAGTGTCCAAGTTAGGTGAGAAGTCAGATTCCTAAAACCCTGTATTAGCTAACCTATATCTAAATTAGCGATCTTTAGTTTTAGCATTACCTTGATATATTTTATAAATCATCTATATTTAGTTTTCTTTTCAGTTATTCTGGCTTTGGGAAATGATTGTAGTTTAGTTAGGCTAATCATCCCATAGACAACAGTTAGAAAATTGGAAAAAAATATTTTTTAGAATCTGTTGTTGGGCATTTCAGAGACCAAAAGCAGAAGTGAACAGCAGACTTCTCTCTAAAGACAAACAGTACCCAAGTGATTGGTAAGATGTAGCCTTTGCCTAGGGGCATGCCCTGTGCAATTTGCTTGGAGCTCAAGTAGAAGAAAAGCTGCTGCCTTATTTGATACTTAAGGTATCAAAGGACACAGTTTCGGGCTCACAAGCAGACAAAAAAATTAGACGAGCTAAATCCTGGATGAGAAAAGTAGCCACAAAATCTGTTTATGCAATCTGCCAATTCTTGTTAACCACTATACTAGGCACACCCAGGGGAGGCCTAGTAAATAGCAGCAGCTAGACTCCAAAATAACTGAGCACAAACAGTACGGGCAACAGCCTACTGCCAAAGAAAGAAGAAACTGGAGCTTCAGTTCAGCAAGATTCACTGCCTGAAAAAACCAGTCACTCCTCAGAAAAAATAAAATAACCCCAATCCCAGCATTCAAATAATCCTACTCATGAATGCTTGGAAAATCTAATTTCCGAATGAATATTCATATGGTTCCAGAAGTTTAAAAGATCAGCCTGAAAAATAAAAAGTGATGTTTTGGCATTGGGTATGTCAATCTGGCTCGTGACCAAGTCACAGCTATGTCTGAGCAACTGTTCTCCTTAAATTATATATACTGGACATAATATTGGAGATTAGACTCATTAGCAGATTTAAACTAGTCCTAATAGCATTATGTTTTAATTATATGGACCAGGTAGTTCAAAGAGATTCTTCTAGCATTAACTGAAATTTTCCTTAAATGTCCCCAAATTATTCTGTCAAGTGGCTGAGAGAAAGAAGACAAGGGCCTACATCCTTAGATGATGGAGTATTTTGGTACAAGCCAGTTCTCCTTAAGACAAATAGTGGCTAAAGTTATGAGAGTTAAAAGGTCAAAACTTAATTTATTTGCTTCTATACAGGGGCACATTTTGGCAAAGAATAGCTGGTCACTGTGAAATATGAGTCTAACAATACTACAGGTTAAGAGAAATGGCTGGGACGGACAGGCCAGGTCAAGCTTAGCCCATCCAGGACAGAATTGCAAAAAAACACACAGCTGACTTTAGTCCTGATGTTCAGAAGCTTCATGAGGAAAAACTCCAGTGGGTGGGTTTGCGGAGAGAAGGGCTTTAAAACTTTTCCTGTATTGGGAGATGTCAGCAGCTTGTAGAAGGCCCTCTATTGTCTCTTCACTAACCTTAAACCAGGTACACCCATGCTCTACTCATTTTTGGCCCTAGCTAACCTTTCAAATCTTTTCATCACACAACAGTTTGCAACTTGTGGGTTCTTTCCCTAAATTAAAGAAGCAGAAATGAATAAGTAATTAACAGATGACCAGATCACTTCCCTAACATCCCCTTCAGAAATCTCACAAATAAACTGTGTGAACAAGAAAAAGAAAGTGAAGTTGCTCAGTCATGTCCAACTCTTTGCAACCCCATGGACTGTAGCCTACCAGGCTCCTCCATCCATGGGATTTTCCAGGCAAGAATACTGGAGTGGGGCACCATTTCCTTCTCCAGAAATCTCACAAATAAACTGTGTGAACAAGGCAGTATATAAAGAAAGATCACGAGAAGCCGATGAGCCTGCACACTGTGGGGGATGGCCATGACTCTGACCCCCCATCTCAATGATTCACTAGATTACTTCCTTCAGTTCAGTTCAGTCGCTCAGTCGTGTCCAACTCTTTGCGACCCCATGAATCGCAGCACGCCAGGCCCCCCTGTCCGTCACCAACTCCCGGAGTTCACGCAAACTCACGTCCATCAAGTTGGTGATGCCATCCAGCCATCTCATCTTCTGTCATCCCCTTCTCCTCCTGCCCCCAATCCCTCCCAGCATCAGAGTCTTTTCCAAGGAGTCAACTCTTCGCATGAGGTGGCCAAAGTACTGGAGTTTCAGCTTTAGCATCATTCCTTCCAAAGAAATCCCAAGGCTGATCTCCTTCAGAATGGACTGGTTGGATCTCCTTGCAGTCCAAGGGACTCTCAAGAGTCTTCTCCAACACCACAGTTCAAAAGCATCCATTCTTCGGCGCTCAGCCTTCTGCACAGTCCAACTCTCACATCCATACATGACCACAGGAAAAACCATAGCCTTGACTAGACAAACCTTTGTTGGCAAAGTAATGTCTCTGCTTTTAAATATGCTACCTCGGTTGGTCATAACTTTCCTTCCAAGGAGTAAGCGTCTTTTAATTTCATAGCTGCAGTCACCATCTGCAGTGATTTTGGAGCCCCCCAAAATAACGTCAGCCACTGTTTCCCCATCTATTTCCCATGAAGTGATGGGACCAGATGCCATGATCTGAAGTTTTCTGAATGTTGAGCTTTAAGCCAATTTTTTCACTCTCTACTTTCACTTTCATCAAGAGGCTTTTTAGTTCCTCTTCACTTCCTGCCATAAGTGTGATGTCATCTGCATATCGGAGGTTATTGATATTTCTCCCGGCAATCTTGATTCCAGCTTGTGCTTCTTCCAGCCCAGTGTTTCTCATGAGGTACTCTGCATATAAGTTAAATAAACAAGGTGACAATATACAGCCTTGACGTACTCCTTTTCCTATTTGGAACCAGTCTGTTGTTCCATGTCCAGTTCTAACGGTTGCTTCCTGACCTGCATATAGGTTTCTCAAGAGGCAGGTCAGGTGGTCTGGTATTCCCATCTCTTTCAGAATTTTCCACAGTTTATTGTGATCCATATAGTCAAAGGCTTTGGCATAGTCAATAAAGCAGAAAGAGATATTTTTCTGGAACTCTCTTGCTTTTTCCATGATCCAGAGGATGTTGGCAATTTGGTCTCTGGTTCCTCTGCCTTTTCTAAATACAGCTTGAACAACTGGAAGTTCACAGTTCATATATTGCTGAAGCCTGGCTTGGAGAATTTTGAGCATTACTTTACTAGCGTGTGAGATGAGTGCAATTGTGCGGTAGTTTGAGCACTCTTTGGCATTGCCTTTCTTTGAGATTGGAATGAAAACTGACCTTTTCCAGTCCTGTGGCCACTGCTGAGTTTTCCAAATTTGCTAGCATATTGAGTGCAGCACTTTCACAGCATCATCATTCAGGATTTGAAATAGCTCAACTGGAATTCCATCACCTCCACTAGCTTTGTTCGTAGTGATGCTTTCTAACACCCACTTGACTTCACATTCCAGGATGTCTGGTTCTAGGTGAGTAATCACACCATCATGATTATCTGGGTCGTGAAGATCTTTTTTGTACAGTTCTGTGTATTCCTGCCACCTCTTCTTAATATCTTCTGCTTCTGTTAGGTGCATACTATTTCTGTCCTTTATTGAGCCCATCTTTGCATGAAATGTTCCCTTGGTATCTCTAATTTTCTTGAAGAGGTCTCTAGTCTTTCCCATTCTGTTGTTTTCCTCTATTTCTTTGCATTGATCGCTGAGGAAGGCTTTCTTCCTGGTGTCCCTTTAAAAGCTCTCACTGCCATGCAGAATCTTCAGAGGTGGTTTTGGGGGTTGCTGAGTCCTCCATCTCCCCAGACAGCTAGTTATTCTGATTCAAGGCAACCTTTCTCTGTATCAACGTTTGTGACTATTGATTTTGTGAGCAGCAAGCAGCAGACCTGATTCAATAACAGAGGGTCTTTGAGGAGCTTCCATGGGGACAGTGAAACAAGGATACAGAGCCTTAGGAGAAGCCCTCTAAAATCTTGTACTATATTTCTCTCCCCTGGAGTGTGGACAGAACCAATGAACATGATGGGGAATCACTTCTGTGATTAGATTGTGTTACACCACGAAGGCGAAAAGACTCAGCAGACGTAGTCAGGGTCTCTATTAAAGTGACCTGGAGCAAATAAAACGGGAGGCTTCCCAGGCTGAGTCACACTTAATCGGGTGCGGTTTTTAAAAGAGGATTTAGGCTTTCTTTAAGCACAGAGGCTACAGTGAGTCCCATGGATTCCATTCTGCTTACAATCTTCCTCTTCAGGACATTTGCACTACAGACTCCTTGGCCAGCTTTCCAATCTCAGAAAGCAAGTCCATATAAAACATCCCTTCATATATATGTCTCTCATTCTGGCACTCTCTCTCTGGTTAAACTCTGACTGATATGCTACTACTAAGTCAGTTCAGTTGTGTCCGACTCTGTGCGACCCCATAGATGGCAGCCCACCAGGCTCCCCCGTCCCTGGGATTCTCCAGGCAAGAGTACTGGAGTGGGTTGCCATTTTCTTCTCCTCTGACTGATATACCTCATCTTTTTTTTTTTTTTTTCATTTTTCTGTTGTTGTTGTCTTTTCTTACTTCATTTTTAAGGGCGTTGTTTTCTTTCTAATTTTACAAGCAAAATCTGTTCATTGCAGACAACTACAAATACCTAAAGGTATCAAAAATTAATGATCACCTATAGTCCTCATCTCTCCCAGACATAACCATCATTAACATCTTGTTGCATTTCTTTCCAGCATCTCCATTTTTAAACTTGAAGTATAACTGGCCTACATTATGTTAGCTCCAGGTATACAACACAGCGATTCAATCATAATGCTATACATTACAAAATCATCACCATGATGTCGAATTACCATGTGTATTATCTAAGATACTGCTGCTGCTGCTGCTGCTGATACTACAATATTATTAATTATATTCCCCATGCTGAACATTTCATTCCTATGACTCATTGATTTGTAACTGGAAGTTTGTACCTTTTAGTCTCTCTCCCTTCTGGGAACCAATAGTGTTCTCTGTATCTATGAGTCTGTTCTGTTATGCTTGTTCATTGGCATTGTTTTTTAAATTCTGCATACATATATATATATAAATATATAAGTGAAATCGTACAGTATTTGTCTTTCTCTGACTCAGCAGCATACCCTCTATGTCCATCTATATTGTTGTAAATGGAGAGATTTCTTCTTTCAGACGAGTAACATTTCATCATATATATTTGTATGTATACCATATCTTCTTTATCCATTCACCTATCGATCGGCACTAATCAATCTTAATGTAAATAATGCTGCAATGGACACAAAAATGCATATATCCTTTCAAATTAGTGAAACACCTCATCTTAACCACAGATGGTTTCACCAAGCTCACTGTCAGGCTTAATGTTCTTTTTTTTAAATTTTTTTTAAATTTTATTTTATTTTTAAACTTTACAATATTGTATTGGTTTTTCCAAATACGAAATGAATCCACCACAGGTATACATGTGTTCCCCATCCTGAACCCTCCTCCCTCCTCCCTCCCCATACCATCCCTCTGGGTCATCCCAGTGCACTAGCCCCAAGCATCCAGTATTGTGCATCGAACCTGGACTGGCAACTCGTTTCATACATGATATTATACATGTTTCAATGCCATTCTCCCAAATCTTCCCACCCTCTCCCTCTCCAACAGAGTCCATAAGAGTGTTCTATACATCAGTGTGTCTTTTGCTGTCTCGTACACAGGGTTATTGTTACCATCTTTCTAAATTCCATATATATGTGTTAGTATACTGTATTGGTGTTTTTCTTTCTGGCTTACTTCACTCTGTATAATAGGCTCCATTTTCATCCACCTCATTAGAACTGATTCAAATGTATTCTTTTTAATGGCTGAGTAATACTCCATTGTGTATATGTACCATAGCTTTCACTGCCTTCTGATCCAGCAATCCCACTGCTGGGCATACACACTGAGGAAACCAGAAGGGAAATAGACACGTGTACCCCAATGTTCATCACAGCACTGTTTATAATAGCCAGGACATGGAAGCAATCTAGATGTCCATCAGCAGATGAATGGATAAGAAAGCTATGGTACATATACACAATGGAGTATTAATGCTCTTTAAAATTACCATAAAAACTAGAACAGAATTTCTCTTATCTTCTGTAAAAACATAGTGGGCATTACTTTCTATTATGCTATCAAAACCCTTTGAGAAACACCACTTGAATGCAAGAATTTATTCTGAATTTAATCCTGATTAAAAGCAAAAATCCATCTGCATTGATAAACAGCATATAACTATTTTGATAATAAAAAAGCCCAAGTTATCCATTTTGATTTTAATTTTTAGATATTTAATCAGTCACTAAGCAACCATAATATACAGGTGATCACAGATGAGCAACATTTTTTTTTATCTGCTGCTGCTGCTGCTGCTGCTAAGTCATTTCAGTCGTGTCTGACTCTGTGCGACCCCATGGACTGCAGCCTACCAGGCTTCTCCGTCCATGGGATTCTCCAGGCAAGAACACTGGAGTGGGTTGCCATTTCCGTCTCCAATGCATGAAAGTGGAAAGTGAAAGAAGTCACTCAGTCATGTCCGACTCTTAGTGATCCCATGGACTGCAGCCTACCAGGCTCCTCCATCCATGGGATTTTCCGGGCAACAGTACTGGAGTGGGGTGCCATTGCCTTCTCCCTTTTATCTGCTACTCATTACTAAATCACAAGTTTTATCATTAAAGGGGGCTTTAGATTTACTATTAATACTTAGGTTCAGAGTCTAGATCTGCCACTTAACTAATCTAAGCCTAAATATAGTCATCTACATAAGGAAGATTAAAAACAGTATCTAAGCTTTATAGGTTTGAACTAGGATTAAATATGGAGAAGGCAATGGCCACCCACTCCAGTACTCTTGCCTGGAGAATCCCATGGACGGAGGAGCCTGGTAGGCTGCAGTCCATGGGGTCGCTAAGAGTCGGGCACAACTGAGCGACGACACTTTCACTTTTCACTTTCATGCACTGGAGAAGGAAATGGCAACCCACTCCAGTGTTCTTGTCTGGAGAATCCCAGGGACAGAGGAGCCTAGTGGGCTGCCTTCTATGGGGTCGCACAGAGTCAGACACAACTGAAGCGACTTAGCAGCAGCAGCAAGATTAAATAAGAAAACACATAAAAAGGACTTAGCACATTACTTGGCACATTATAAACTGTTAGCTTGACTCTTATTTTTATTGTGTGGGTCTATACATTTTAAAGCATCTTAAACATTTTTTGAGCCAAGAATAAAAATCTCAAATAAAAACATGCTAAAACTATGTCCTAAAAATATTTTGTTCTATTTTTACAATTTGCTCCATAATCCTTGTAATCTCATTGGAAGTCTTATTTGAGGTTGGTATTCCATCATTTCAATAGCCAAAGGTTTCTATTCATGGTTCATGAAAGGAAAAAGACTGGATAAAATCACCCACAGAGGAATATTTCAGTGGTATTTTAAGCTAAAAAAAAAAAAATGACATCTTGGGGGCAGTGTAATACAGGGTAATTGTCAACCTACCTTATGATAAAAACTGACATTTCAATACACTAATGTAACGGTTTAAAATTCTAGGAGTAGAGAAAATGAAGAAAAGGTCTATGAAAACCTGCATGAATCAAACTGAATTTTTCATGATATAAAATGCTTTCTTTAAAAAAAAGACCAAGGATTTCACAATATATATGTGCATCAAAACATCACATTGTAAATCTTATTTTCACACATTATTAAATGTCAGTTATATCTCCCTAAAGCTGAGGGGGGAAAAGGGACAACATCAGTGATATAAATTGTCTTTCACTTTATTGTGTTTATTCTGAATATATCCAATCATCAACAATTGTTGATTATTCTGCAAATCCTGAATATGAGAATGGCTAGTGAGTATTCACATTAGTACAAAGATATCCCAATGACAATTTTAAAAATCGCTGCTTATATTAAATAGCAGAACAGGTTTTTAAAGCTGTTCTCAAAATTTTAAGTAAGAATGATCTTGAAGTGAAGTGAAGTGAAAGTCGCTCAGTCATGTCGAACTCTTTGGGACCCCACGGACTATACAGTCCATGGAATTCTCCAGGCCAGTATACTGGAGTGGGTAGGCTTTCCCTTCTCCAGGGGATGTTCCCAACCTAGGGATCGAACCCAGGTCTCCCACATTGCAAGTGGATTCTGAGCCACAAGGGAAGTCCAAGAATACTGGAGTGGGTAGCCTATCCCTTCTCCAGCAGATCTTCCTGACCCAGGAATTGAACTGGGGTCTCCTACATCACAGGTGGATTCTTTACCAACTGAGTTATGAGGGAAGCTCAGAATGATCTTAATGTTTTCTTAAAAAAAAAAACATATATATATATGTTTTAAGAATATACTTTCAAAGCAGTTTCACACAATCATAGGTAAGGGAACGCTAATGTAAAATAAGGGTCCTTAAGAGGTGATTTTCACTTCAGAGTTTCTAAAACCATACCCTTTATTCTAAGAAAAAGTTGGCATTTTCAACTGTTCTAAAAAAGGTTTAATTTTTCACCAGTAATAAAAATTTGGCTTACAACATAGTGACTGTGTCAACCAATAGTCATTTATTAATTGTATACTCAAAGTACACCAAGAATCAAAGAAATATCTTACACACATATCTTTGCCTTCCAGAAATATAAGTACTCATTATTTTCATTGGATATAGTATAGCAAAAATACGTAAAAAATATAGCAAGCATTTTCAGCTTGTCAGTGGCATTAAGGGAAAACAAGAATGAGATACACCTTTAAGAAAACGTGATTATTTATTCAAAGGCCAGGGACCATGACCAAGTATGATGCTTAACAAAAGGATGAAAGAAATCCTTTGCCTATATCATCTTCTCTAAAACGTTAACAGTATAAAAACAGTATTTTATTTTAAAAACATATTATATCATCTATAACTATGAACTGTACTTTTACTCTATTTTAGTTAGTTCTAAGTTCAATGCTTTTTTATCATGCAGCTGCACCTTTCATCATGAATAATTTTTAATTTTAATAATTAGGCTTATTAGTATAAATATATATATATATATATTTTTTTTTTTTTTTTTGAGTCGGACAGGACTGAGCGGCTTCACTTTCACTTTTCACTTTCATGCATTGGAGAAGGAAATGGCAACCCAATCCAGTGTTCTTGCCTGGAGAATCCTGGGGACGGTGGAGCTTGGTGGGCTGCTGTCTATGGGGTCGCACAGAGTCAGACATGACTGAAGCGACAGCAGCAGCAGTATAAAAATATGTATATAGTTGTTAAAGACTGAAATACATACACTCAATAGTTGTTTCTGAGTGATGGATAGTACACAATTTTAATTTACCCCTCCCATATTTTTGCATTATTTCTTTTTAAAATCTTCTATAATGATTACACATTATATATAATAGAACAAAGTAATTTTAAAAATAACAGACTTACTGTCTTGACTTCATAGAAAACACTTTATTACCTTATCTGTCAGTGATTTTAAAATGAAAATTCTGTGATTTTAAAAATAAGATTTCCCCAAAAAATTAAAAATAGAGTTTCCATGTGCTCAATTGCTTCAGACACAACCCATTCTTTGAGACCCTATGGACTATAGCCTGCCAGGCTACTCTGTCCATGGGATTCTCCAGGCAAGAATACTGGAGTGGGTTGCTGTGCCCTCCTCTAAGGGATCTTCCCGACCCAGGGATTGAACCCGCATCTCCTGCATTGCAGATGGATTCTTTACTGCTGAGCCACCAGGGAAGCCCCCAGAGTTATCATAGCATCCAGCAATCCCACTTCTGGGTATTTATCCAGAAAAACTCTAATTCAAAAAGATACAGGGACTCCTATTTTCATAGCAACACTGTTCACAATAGCCAAGATATGGAAACTACCCAAATGTCCTGCAACAGTTGAATGGACAAAGAAGATGTGGTACGCACACACACACACACACACACAATGGAATACTACTCAGCCATAAAAACAATGAATGCCATTTGCAGCAACATGGATGGCCCTAGAGATTATCATACTAAGAGAAGTAAGTCAGAAAGAGAAAGTCAAATACCATATGATATTACTTACATGTGGAATCTAAAATATGATACAAATGAACTTATTTATGGGACAGAAACAGACTCACAGACACAGAGACAAACTTATAGTTGCCAAGGGGGAGGGGTGGGGGAGGGATGAAATGGTAGTTTGGGATTAGCAAGTGCAAACTATTAAATATAGGATGGACAAACAATAAAGTCCTACTGTGTAGCGCAAGGAACTTCATTCCATAAATCATAATGGAAAAGAATATTAAAACTAATGTATATGACATGAGCAACTGAATCATTTTGCTGTACAGCACAATATAACACTAAGTCAACTATACTTCAATACAATAAATTAAAAAATAAAATGTTTTCCTTGATTTCACCTGTTTTCATGACTCTCAACCATGTTATATACAAATTGATAGTGTGTTATTAGCAACCTGTGTATTAGAGTGGTTCCATGAATGTGGGCTCCATACAGGAGGCCCATTTTAGAGAAATCAAACAGTTCATTGGGTTTTCCAGGTGGTGCTAGGGGTAAAGAACCCACATGCCAGTGCAGGAGACTTAAGAGACCTCAGTATGATCCCTGGATTGGGAAGATCCCCTGGAGGAGGACTTAGAAACTAACTCCAGTATTCTTGCCTGGAGAATCCCATGGACAGAGGAGCCTCGAAGGCTACAGTCCACGGGGTTGCAGAGAGTCAAACATGACTGAAGCAACTTAGCACACACATATGCATGCCAACAGTTCATTAAAAGGCAATATTGAAATTCCAGTTCCCTGTGCTTTCAATGTCAGCTATGACAGTATAAAATCACCAAAAGCCAGAAACAGAACCTCTGAGCAGAGACCATAGAAGAATCTGGTCAGTAAAAATTCTTCATATGTAAATTATAACACTGACAGAACAAAAGCAGAGATATTTATGGGGAAATGTTTCAAAAGCTATTGCCTTGTGCGAAAACTGTTTTGAGATTTTAAAAATATTCATGGCTTTTGAGTCAGTATTTCTGCTTCGAGGTCTCCCCATGAAGAAAGAAATTTAAAATGTGCACAAAACTTATGTCCAAGTATGTCAATACAATGGTTGAATTTTTTAACTGATTTTTTTTGTTACAGAGGAAAAATGGCTATCATAACAGTCAAAACAACCAGAGATTTTTTTTAAGTTAAATAAAAATGTTCCCCTTGCACTCATATTCTCATATATCTTCCCTTTTGATCGGTTTTTTAGGTTTATTTTTTATATTTTATTGAAGTAGAGTTGATTTACAATGTTGTACTAATTCTCACTGTACAGCAAAATGATACAGTTTCACATATATGCACATTTTTTTCTCAAATTCTTTTCCATTATGGTTTATCACAGGATATTAAATATAGTTCCCTGTTGTACAGTAAGACCTTGTTGTTTATCCATTCTCTACATAATAGTTTGCATTTGCTAATCTCAACCTCCCAATCCTTTCTTCTCTCTCCTGCCTCCTCCATTTTGATCTTTCTAAAGCAGTCAAAATTAAAAGATTAGTACAGATTTTTCACATCTAACATATTGTCATATACAAACACACACACTGGGGTCTTTTTCTTCAGTTAAAAAAAAAGTAAGATTTTAAAATTGCTTTATAATTTGCTTTTTTTCACTCAACAATATTATGATGGATATCTTTCCAAATCAACATATTCTCATGGCTAATGCCACTAAGTTACCAACTCTATTAATATTTGTTAAACATTTGAGTCTTTACCAGGTTTTTTTTTCCCCCATGGCAAGGAATGATAAAGGTAATGTGCACAGTTTTATTTTATTTCTATAAGAAAACCCCTCTCATTTAAAATGCACTTATATAGAATGTTGCTAGATCAATGGAGGCATGTATGCAAGACATTTTTAATGTTAATATATGTGTCTGTTTCGTATTTGCATTTCCACTGGAATAACCCAGCCCCTGCTTTGCTCAGTTCAGTTCAGTTCAGTCGCTCAGTCATGTCCAACTCTTTGCAACTCCATGGACTGCATGCAGTACACCAGGACTCCATCTCCATCACCAACTCCCGGAGTTTACTCAAACTCATGTCCATTGAGGCAGTGATGCCATCCAACCATCTCATCCTCTGTTGTCCCCTTCTTCTCCTGCCTTCAATCTTTCCAAGCATCAGGGTCTTTCAAATGAGTCAGCTCTTCACATCAGGTGGCCAAAGTATTGGAGTTTCAGCTTCAACATCAGTCCTTCCAATGAACACCCAGGACTGATGTCCTTTAGGATGGACTGGTTGGATCTCCACGCAGTCCAAGGGACTCTCCAAGAGTCTTCTCCAACACCACAGTTCAAAAGCATCAATTGTTCGGTGCTCAGCTTTCTTATAGTTCAAATCTCATATCCATACATGACCACTGGAAAAACCATAGCTTTGACTAGACAGACCTTTGTTGACAAAGTAATGTCTCTGCTTTTGAATATGTTATCTAGGTTGGTCATAACTTTCCTGCCAAGGAATAAGCGTCTTTTAATTTCATGGCTGCAGTCACCATCTGCAGTGATTTTGGAGCCTAAAAAAGCTAGAGGCATTCATTTACCTCCTGGAGAAGTAGGACTGTTATAGTAGAAAGAATGAAAAGAGAAAGATTGTGGAGGTATTCAGCTTTCTATAGTAAAATAGGATTTCTGAAGACTATAGGAATGTGATTGTTACAGAAATAATGAAAAGAGAAAAATGAATTTCAGATTTCTCCAGCAGTAACAGGAACTGAGGAGACCACAATTAGACAATAGTGTCAGGCAGCTGCCTGGGAGCCTGTAGAGCGGGTAGGAGAGTGCTTTACTACATGAGGTCCTGGGGAACTCTGACAGCCTTGGGGGTGAATGAGTGACTAGCCAGTCCAGGGTTCCAGACCTGGAGATCAGGCCTGGTTATTGAAACCCACCCTGGGTAGTGGTTTGGAGCAGATAACCTCATGTTTACCCAGATAACCCAGATAACCTCATGTTTACCAGCTCTTCTATACACCCAGCTAAGTGACTATCCGTAGAAGGTGGGCAAGTGACTCATCTCTCCTGCCTTTAGTTTTTCCATCTGTAAAATGGGGATCCTGTTTCTCAGTGAGATCACTTATGGAAAACACTCAGATCAAATTGTAGACTTACCGAGAATCACAGAATGGTAGCAATTATCATCTTTAAAAGGTGAAGGATTTAGGGAAGAAGGGGTCCCTGCTTCCCAGTGCCCTCAACAAGATTTAGGAAGGCATGGACTATCAGCATCTTCCCTACCCCTAGTTGAGATCAAGTGAGCCCTCATACGTTCTGGGTGAATAAATGTCCACTTCCCTTCTTTTAGACTTCCCTTTCTTCCACTACCTTAGTTCAGTAAATTTTATTACAGTTGAATGTTTGGCTTTTTACTCAGAAATATCTTGTTACTCGATTTTGAAATTTTTAGAAAATATTATTTGACTTATCTCTGTTTTACTGGAAGTAATCAGAGCACCCTTTACTTTTTGTCTTTCGCCTCCAGTTTTTGTTAGATATATATTTACCTTTTAAATCCCATGTCTTGAAAAAATTTCTAATATTATTTCAATGTGATATGCCTGTTCATATTTTTCCCCTTCTCTGGGATTTTATTTCAGAAGATATATTTTGCTGGGATGTCATGCATTTCTTTGCACTTTTCCAATTTTCTGCCATCTTTTTTTCTTGAAAAGGGCTTTCACCATCAGATAACTGATCATCTTTGGCAGGTTGAATTTTTTGTCTTTCTGGACTGAGGGATTATCAGTGGACAAACTAGTAAATTCCCAAGTCTTGAGGAAGAAGCCCACTGGCACCAAGTCTGTTCACAATGTGATCAACTGCACACTCCAACTACAGAGACAAGGAGCAACTAACTGCCCATCTGAAGTCCACCCAAGCTCTCCCCACTTCAGAGCTCCCCCGTGAGTCCCAATAACAACTACAAATGCTGATCCTGTCTCAGATTATCCACTGGAACTGACCAGCCTTGTCTGTTTCCACCAGAATGAATAGGGACCTACACTGGCTGTCGTTCCTGGAAAACTTGGGAGAACTCATCAAATCAGAAGCATCATCCACCATTCTGTGTCTTCCAAAGGAAGAGAACTAACAGCACGGCATTAGGGATGTAAACTCAGGCTACCAGCTTTTCAGAGTTACTTCTGGTCTTGTTCAAACATACCTTTATCTGTAACACGGGCATATGCACCTCTGGGACAAAGCTAACCAGTAATTCAATACCGTTTCTAACACAATGACCAAATTTCACAATAATCATTAAATTAAGGACAGAAATATACAGTTATCTTAAAAAGGCACGCAACAGACACTTGGCATGTGTCAAGTGAACAAGTGATTTTCAGCTATTCCTGAGACACGTGACTATTCAGGATATGTGCTGTTTTGCTGAGGCATGGTTAGCAATCCACTGCATGCTGGGATTGGTGAGCTGGGAATCTCTTAAGAACCCATCTGCCAATGCAGGAGATGTAAGAGACCCAGATAAGAGACACAGGTTTGATCCCTGGGTTGAGAAGATCCCTTGAAGCAGGAAATGGCAATCCACTCCATTATTCTTGCCTGGAGATTTCCATAGACAAAGGAGCCTGGTGGACTACAGTCTATGGGGCCACAAAAAGTCAGACATGACTCAGCTTCAGTCTATGGGGCCACAAAAAGTCAGACACAACTCAGCTACAGTCTATAGGACTACAAAGAGTCAGACATGACTCAGCTCACACACACACACACACACATTAGGCACTGAGAGAGTCTAACTGTGCACCAGCATTTCAACCTGACTTTGATGTGCACTTATTTTATCTATTCTACTCAACATCTACTTCAGAGGAATTCTCGTGAAAGAGCTAAGGACATTCTTAGATATTTTGTCCTTACATAGGATTCAAGAGACGTAAGAAGAAAGGTCTGTATGTAAGAGCACATGTGTAATCGAGCCGGTGAGGAAAAGGGTCTGCTGATGTGCCCCTTACAGTGTTATGCAACAGCAGCACAAGGTCTGTGCTTACTGCATTGTCAATGCCTAAGAAAACTAAAAGGAGTTGGATGGATATGCTACATGAAAATAACCAAAGAACGATAAACCAAGTGAAACACCTGGGCAGGTTTTAGTGGTTTAGGAAATGGGTTTGACTGAAGAGGAATGAATAGACGAGAAACTGGGAATTTAGAAATTTGTGTAAAACATACATCATTTTCCTTTGTATTTCTAACATCAAAGGAAATGCAGTGGGAAATCCAAAATTATATCTCGGTCTTACCTTGGAAGATCGGAAGGTAAATGCAGTTGATTTGACATCAGCTTTTTCTTTGTCCATGAGTAGAAGGCTTTTGTCTTCCATGAGACTCAAGTATTTTCCTGTTGTGACATGGCGTAGTCGAAAAGGTTGTCCCCACCTTATGTGGCTTCCACTCCACCTAATAAAAAATGTTAAGACTTGATCCAATAGCAAACAGAATGACAGGAGAAACAACAATTAAAATGTATGTGTCGGACAATGAACAAGGAGGTTTGACATATACTGTTTTCTTGAGTGTTTCCAAAAACCTTATGATGGTGGTATATTTTTATTTCACAAATAACAGAATGGTTATTTGGAATGGTTATAGGTAATATTCAATGTCATGTAGATAATAATAAGTAGAAGCAAAAGTTATCTCAAGGTCTTCTGACATTAACTGTAATACTATCCACACCAAACACTACTAAGATGACTAAGAACTTGTGTTTTGAGTTAATTTCTAATCACCAGTCACAAATAAAGACATTATGAGATTAAAATGACACTTTAAACTCATAAACTAGGACTGACTAGTTTTTTGTTGGATTTGAACAGATTTCAGGCAAGTGGTATTAAAGTCAATGCCTAATTATGTTAAACTGGAATTCATATATACAAATTGAATTAGATATTTATCTGAAAAAAAGAAATCTCATCCTATGCTTTAAATTTTAATAATATGGAACAATGATGTCAATAAAAACCAAGGAACAAAAGAGACGAAGAAACTAAATTTGAATAGTGGTCAAGAGAAAAAAAGGCAAGAAAAATTAAATGCAAAACACAGAAAATGCAAACTAAAGTTGCATAAAAAAGATAAAAAGCAAAGTTGTGATCATCAAAATCTGCTTTTAAAAATAGTGGATTTCAGATAGAGAAGAAAAGAAAAATGAAGATACAGACCATTCTCACATTGTACAGAACTGTGTTAACTGAAAGCTGTACAGAACAGAACCTTGTCCTCACTATGATAAAGAGTGGAAAGAAGGTTCCAGTAATAGAGACTTAGAGTTATCATGCTAGCGTGCAAAGCAAGGATAGCCTCTTATCAATGATAAGAAATGTGCTAGAAATCAAATACTTTTTTTTTCAATAAAGTAAAAATAAAAAAGAATCACCGTGCCCATAAAGCCAAGAAAAAATAATGATGGTAAAATTGCTATCAGACAAATTAAAATTCAAGGCAAAAAGTATAAAGGAGATATTATTGTTGTTATGGAGTTATTAAGTCATGTCCAACTCATTTGCGATCCCATGGACAGTAACCCGCCAGGCTCCTCTGTCCATAGAATTTCCCAGGCAAGACTACTGGAGTGGACTGTCACTTCCTTCTCTAGGGAATCTTCCTGAGCCAGGGATCAAACTCACACCTCCTGCTTGGCAGGCAGGTTCTTTACTACTGAGCCACCTGGGAAGCCCATAAAGAGGATACAGTTGATTACTTTACAATGAGTAAGATATACTCTAAAAAGAATGTACTATGTCATGAAGCTTCACATGCCAATGGCAAACAGAAAATGAAACACAAGACACACAAGCATAAATGTTTAAAAGATAATTACAGTAGAAGCTCTTACCACTACAAAACGAATCAAACCGATAAAAAGTAAATATTCGAGGATTCCAGCCTGACGTGCTGCAATTCATGGGGTCGCAAAGACTCGGACATGACTGAGCGACTGAACTGAACTGAACTATGATTTATTAGTTAATAGACTTCTTTTCATACAGAATCATTAAAAACTTTTAGATTCTATAAATTACGCACACTATTTTTATTTTTTTTTAGATTTGCAGTAGATTTATTAATGCCAATTTTGTTTCAATAAATTATCTTTAAGTCAATTTTATGCTGTTGTTGAACTATAAACAAAGCGGAGCACTGAAGAATTGATGTTTCTAAACTGTGGTGTTGGAGAAGACTCTTGAGAGTCCCTTGGACTGCGTGGAGATCCAACCAGTCCATCCTAAAGGAAAACAGTGCTGAGCGTTCACTGGAAGGACTGATTCTGACGCTGAAAACTCCAATACTTTGGCCACCTGATGCAAAGAGCTGACTCATTTGAAAAGACACTAATGCTGGGAGAGATTGAGGGCAGGAGGAGAAGGGGACGACAGAGGATGAGATGGTTGGATGGCATCACCGACTCAATGGACATGAGTCTGGGTAAACTCCAGGAGTTGGTGATGGACAGGGAGGCCTGGCGTGCTGCGGTTCATGGGGTCACAAAGAGTCGGACATGACTGAACGATTGAACTGAACTGAATGCTGTTTCCCTAACCTGGATTTTTTCTTAACCTTAAGCATTAGCCTGGAAAGTTAATACTAGAATGATACTGTAATAAGTTCAAGTTTTACATGGAAATGTTTATAAAGATAATTACTTTGGATAAGTCCTCCTACTAAAATAATAACCATGTACCAATAAATCCTGATAATAACACAGTAGTGCCTTAAAAATGAAATTTAAGTTTGTTTACCAACAATAGCATGTTAAAGCATTTCTACTCTGGTAATAGAAAAGTTTTGTGTATTCCCCTCATAAAATTAAGTATACTATTAGCAGATGCTATAAAAAAGCAATTATTTTTAATACCATTCCATTATTTCAAGGAGCATTTGAAAATTTTATCAAATAATGACTCATCCTAACTAGAGAAAACAACTTCATTTTCAAATAGTCCGTAAGTATGTCCAAAGACATACTTTTCACCAGAACTTCTAGACAGTATTCTGAATACCATGTTCAAATCTATTTGGGCTCAAATCTCATAGGTTTCATACACATAAGCACACTTCTCAATCCACCAAGGGAATTCTGTTATAATTGGAATGAACTTGCCCAATTCTCAAACATTATGAAGTCTAAGCACATTTTCTTTAGCTCACAAGCGCTCAAATTAGCTCATCTCATGTGTCCATAGTCCAAAAGAAAAGAGGACAAGGCCAGGAGAATCAAGGGCAAGAAACTAATATTTCAGTAAAAACTGGAAACAGTCGAAATATAGTAGTTATATAAACTAGTTTCCTATGTTATATTAGACAACTGTTCCCAAGGTATTATCTACATTTACTTGTAAATATCTCAAAAGAATGAGGATGTTAATTATTAAAAAAATTTGTAAGATAAAGTAGAATTGTATGGAACAGTCTTATGGACTCTGTGGGAGAGGGAGAGGGTGGGAAGATTTGGGAGAATGGCATTGAAACATGTAAAATATCATGTATGAAACGAGATGCCAGTCCAGGTTCAATGCACGATACTGGATGCTTGGGGCTACAGCACTGGGACGACCCAGAGGGATGGTATGGGGAAGGAGGAGGGAGGAGGGTTCAGGATGGGGAGCACATGTATACCTGTGATGGATTCATTTTGATATTTGGTAAAACTAATACAATTATGTAAAGTTTAAAAATAAAATAAAATTAAAAAAAAATAAAGTAGAATTGTAAGTATACATAATGTGTATTATAATTGCAGTAATCATTTCTATTACAGAAGCCAATATATATCCTACATATAATAGTCTTAAACTTTGCATTGGGGTATAATACAGGAATGTGTTTTCTATTACATTTGATTCCCCAAATTAAAGCTTACTTCATTAAAAAGTTAATGATACTGAAAAACTTTTGACACAATGTTATTTGTATGAGATTGCAATATAAAATATATAATTACTGGACTACATAAATTGTAACAAATATATAGTTTGGCATCTCACTGGAGAAAAAAACCATATGGTATCCCAAAGATTACAATATAAACATTGACCTTTGGAATACAGTTCTGTTATACATAGAAGCAGTAATTTGAATATCACTTTCAAAGTAAAAGAAAATAATGTGACCACTGAATATAAAAAGAACACATGCTAATTAAATGCAATCTAATTTATATATTTACAGTGATGCCAAAGGAGGTCAGAGATGCAACCAAATCTTTAAAAAAAAACTTCAATGAAGAAATCCATTCGGATACTTTCAAAAGTATTTCTGTAATTATAGCTCATCAATAACATTGCTGACAATGAAAAGGAAGTCTCGTCAGGCTTTCAAGAGCTCTTATCCATTTTTTTTTTTTTAAATAAGCAATAGACAGATTTAGGACCTGGCTTCCTCAAGAAAAAAAAAAAAAACAAAATAATTTAAGTACACAATCATGAAGGGTAGGTAGATCTACAAATGTGAAAAAACATCTGAAATCTGTTTTATAAAGGCCCTATTTCATCTCTAATTAAGCTGTCATTTTTAATAATACACAAGGCAAATTACAGAAATATATGTATATATTTGGAATTCCTTTCCCTAGATTCTCTATATAATTTATGAAGCACATAAAGGCTATGAGCTTTCTTTCTTTTGCTTTATAAGTCATCTCTTCTATTTCCATCCCATTAATAAATTCACTATCCATAAAATTTTACTTTTAAGTTCAAGATTTATCAGTTTTAATATTTCAGTGAGTTTGAGCAACTGTGAATTTATATAGAAAGAAACCTAGTATTATCAATTAATTGATAACTAACAGATTAATATAGAGCACTTTTTAAAAGTTGCATACTTACAATCAGAGAAAATATAGAAATAAATTTAATTTACATGCATATTTTTGTTGAGTAGGAGTAGATAGAGTGAGCAGAAAATCAATCATAAAAAATCTCATTGGGGTAAAATTGTGTCATGGGAGAATAAACTAATATGATTTCAATGAGAAAGATGAACAACATATTTTTTCACTGTTAAAGAGACCATGTTCAAGCATTTTTAAATAAATAAAGATGGGTATTAAATTGCAGCAGTACACAAGGTCAATGGGATATTTTTATGAGAGTAGTTTACCCATGTTATCTTAAAATGTCACTACTTACAATACACTGTAAGTTATATTCTATGCATCTATTTAAACTGATAATGAAAAAAATTCTATGTTGAGCCTAGCAATGTTCAAGGAAATACAAAGTTTTTGAAATTATTACACAGAGTACATAAGCAAAAAAAAAACCCTGAAGACCACTAAACTATTTTAATCATTAATCTCAAAATATCAAGTTAATAAAATGCAGCAATTCTATAATAAGACAGTTCCCTACACACATCCATGGAAGTCTATTACCCTAAATCAATAAATTTTTAAAGTGTAACATAACAGGGAACAAATGCATTGAAAACTCTGTTTTCTGGACAAAAATGACCTTCTAATCTTTTAATTTGATTGATATTTAAATTCTATTTAAAATAGTTCAAAATGACACCTTTATCATCAGTATTGCATTTACTTAGAGTAGCTAAAAGTCAATCTCTGGACAGCTTTTTGAAGTCACCAGAAAAAAAAAGATAATCATTATTTGTATAATGAATACACAGTGAGTCTATTTTCAATTCACATTTCTCACTCAGTTATCAAGCTAGTTTTAAGTAAAGATAGTGACTGCCAGTGATGACGCTCACACCTCATTTGGGTTCAAGTTGCCACTGGTTTACATATGCCTTTGTAATCTGAAATGTGAAATGTAATCTGAAATGTGATTCAGATCAAGCCTGGATCTGAAATGTGCGACAGGCCTGCAAACAATCTGTCCTGATTCCAAACCTTACGTCACTCTGCACTAGGAGCTCTTCCTGCCAGGAGAGGCACAGACTGGGATGAATCGATAACACAAAACCAAATGAGGCTAAAAATAAGCAGATGGTATAAAACCATTGCTTACTACCTGGTGAATGGAGGCTAGTGAAAGGTAAATAATTGCAGGGGAAGGTAAAAAATGAGTGTTTCATCTACGTGTTGTTGTTAGCATGACCATTTTGAAGAAAAGTTCAAGACCACTAGATATATGGGGTTGGCCAAAAAGTTCACTGAGGCGTTTCCATAAGATGTTACAGAAAAACCCAAACGAACATTTTGGCCAGCCCAATCTTTTGTACCCAAAGCATCAGGATGTATTCAGATGTTCTACTTACGCAACTCTTAGTGTCTCCAGTCGCCACAGGGAACGTGCGTGAACCGATACAGCACCACCTTCGTAATGAACAGTTCTGTTAAAAAAAATATATATATGAATATAAAAAGCCCAATTTTAATGTCATATTCTTAGATTCTACTTTTCAAGTCAAATAAGAAAGAAAGTAAATGGGAAAGCTTTGGATAAACAGTGAAAGCTATACTTTTTGGTCGGAGAGAATATAGCTGGAAATATAAATAACAGTGATAACAGTGATCTGAATAAACAATTGATTTAAACACATTTCTTTGTCCTTTACTCCCTGTAATCCCATTCATCCTCTCTCCCTCACCCTGGCCATTGTTTTTTCTCTCCCAGTGAATACTTTCACTATTAAACTTAAATCTATAAAAATACTCTGTTCTGAGTTTAAGTGCTGTTGAGGGTAATATATTATAGCTTCCCAGGTGGCTTGGTGGTAAAGAATCCACCTGCCAAGCAGAAGATGCAAGTTTGATCTCTGTGTCGGGAGGATCCCCTGGAGAAGGGAATGGCTACCCACTCTATTTTTCATGACTGGGAAACCCCATAGACAGAGGAGCCAGGTGAATTACAGTCCACAGGGTCACCAAAGGGTCAGACACAATTTAGCAACTAAATGACAACAAAAAACAGTTCTCTTTTTTTTTCCTTATTACTATTTATTTGTTGGAAAGAAAAACTGTATCATTTGTCCTGGAGTACTTTCTACCTTCTGATTTTGCTGATGACATCCTCACAGTGTTTTTTTTAACATCTGCCTCTAAGTTGGTAGTTAGATTATAAAACCTAGAAACTGGCTCATGTTCAAGATTGAAATAGTTTGCCAAGAACACTTCAGAAAATGGTGTTTGCCTTCCTATTACATCACATCAGGAGGTAATAATGACTCCTTTTTAACTTTTTATAGTAACATTAACTCAAGATCACCCTGATCCATCCATTAGAACTTAAGAATCTTAGGTACCTCAGTGACCAGGGTCCTCAGCAGCAATTTTCAATTGTGGTTGTGAATATAATCATAGGGATAGCTTTTAAAATCCTGGCATATTGCCCTTAACACTGGCCAAATTAAAGTAAATTTGGAATCCCCAGCTGGTCGTAAGAGGGAGCCACAGTTGGGAAAGTACTGTCCACCTCAGTTTCTACAAAGTAGCACTACTGACACTTTGGTCCGGGTAATTCTCTGCTGTGAGGGGCTATCCCGTGCACTGGAGTAGGGTATTTGACACATCCCTGGCCTCTATCAACTACATGCAAACACAAGCCATCCAAGTCAGGACCCACAACTTGAGTTACAATTTGTATGTGATCACCCAAGTTGTGACAATCTAAAATGCTTCCAGATAAGATGAAATGTCTTCTGGGGCCAAGATGACTCGTAATGTCAAAACACTGTTAGACATCAGTAGTTCTCAATCTTTAGTGAATACTGGAATCATCTTTCAAGTTTTTTAAAATACAGATTGCTGGAGGGAAGCAACCTAAATGTCCATCAAAAGATGAATGGATAAGGAAGTTGTGGTACATATATACAAAGGAATATTACTCAGCAATACAAAGGAACAAAATTGAGTCAGTTTTTTTAGTGATGTAGAGGGACCTAGAGTCTGTCACACAGAGTGAAGTGAGTCAGAAAAACAATATGTATATTAAGGCAGGTATACGGGACTCTAGAAGAACGTTACCAATAAATCACCTTGCAGGGCAGGAATTTGACACCGACATAGAAAACAAACATGTGGACACAAGGGGAAGAGAGGGTGGGGCAAATTGAGAGAATTAGCACTGACATATATATACTATGGGCTTCCCTGGTGGCTCAGACAGTAGAGCATTCATTCACCTGCAATGCAGGAGATGTGGGTTTGATCCCTGGGTTGGGAAGATCCCCTGGAGAAGGGAATGGCAACACATTCTAGTATTCTTGCTGGGAGAATTCCATGGACAGAGGAGGCTGCTGGGCTACAATCCACGGGGTCCCAAAGAATTGGACATGCCTGAGCAGCTAACACTTTCACTTTTTTATCTACACTGTCGTGTAAAATAGATGTGGGAAGTGGGAAGCTACTGTATAGCACAGAAAGCTCAGCTTGGTGCTCTGTAATGACCTAGAAGGGTGGGATGGGGGTAGGTGGCGGGATGCTTAAGAGGGAAGGGATTCTGTGTATACAGATTGCTGATTCACTTCACTGTACCAAAGAAACTAACACAACAGTGTAAAGCAATTATAACCTGATAAAAATATAAAAACACACAGACTCCTGGGCCCCCAGAGTTTCCAGTTTAATAAGATCAATAATTTGTATTTTTAACAAGTTCCCAGGCAATGTTGGTACAGCCAGTCCACACTCTGAGAATCACTGGACTAAAACCACTATTTCATTAGAATAGTGATTCTTAGTATTGGTTGTGTGTTATAATCACATGGAAAGCTTTAAAAACTCCAGACAATTCTTAGACCATTAAATTAGAATCTCTGGGTATGTACTTGAAAGGTAATGAATGACAAAATATAGATATATGTTCACATGCATTTGTGTACAATATATATTGTACATAGTGATAGATACACACAAACATAGATTTTTTTTTAATTTGTTTCTAATTGGAGGATAATAGCTTTACAATATTATGTTTGTTTCTCCCAGACTTTTTTTTTTTCACAGACATTACATCATTTTATTCATGAATATATCAGCAAGCCCATAGTCTTTATTTATTTATTTTTTAACTTTTCTGGTCACATGGCATGAGAAATCTTAGTTCCCTGACCAGGGATAGAACCCACATTCCCTGCATTGGAAGCACAAAGTCTCAACCACTGGACCACTGGGGAAGTCCCAGCCCATAATCTTTGAATAGCTGTTCCATGTTATTGGGAAGGAAGGTTGAGTACTGTGTGTAGAGTGGATGGAGAAAGAGACCCTCTAGTAAACTGACCTTTAATCACCTTTCCATTATTTCCCAGCAATTCTGCTCTGACTCAAATTTGCATGCCCTCCTCAACAAGTCATATGCTGTCTCCCACTCAGCACCTGAACTCGCTTTCTAAGTTTGGGCTGTCCATCCCTATGTGATTTTTGATGAAAGCAGAGTTTTATTCCTTCTATGGAAGTTTAAAAAGTTAAACTTAAGGGAAAAAAAGGAACAAAAAAGGTTAAACTTCACTTCCCTTGATCATGGGCTATGACCCAAGCTCAGCCATTTGGATTCTCCCAGACTTTTAATAAAGATCTCATACTTGGCCATAAGAAAATTTTATAAGATTTTTTTTAAGTGTAGCTATTTACTCACATATTTTCTGATCATAACAAATAAAATTTGGGAATAAATACTAAAATGATGAAGAAAAGAACAATTCAGGAAAATAAGAAACTCTCCTAAATTACTTAAGGTCAGAGAGGAAATAGAAATTATACCCTAACTAGAATATAATTAATAAAAGAAAACTTCATAACACATTTATGATGCAAGGGTAAACTTTTAGAGATTGTAGCCTACAATCCTTAATTATTGAAGAAATAATGAAATCCAACAAACCAAAGAACTGTCTGAAGAGATTAGAGAAGGAAAAGCATGTGTGCAGCTTTCTGTTCACTAACTCTATTGAACTAATGAACCAAAACAATGTTACAGATAAAGAGAAAAAAGAAAGTGTTAAAACTACTGGACAATGATATTATTTGTAACAAAATTTTTAAAGAGTCTTCTACTTCATAAATCAGAAGTCACTGAAATTTCACTGAATAGGAATTTTTAAAATATGCACACCTGTTAACCAACAATATGTGCCTTGTTCAATAACATTTTAAAAAATTCCAGGATTCAGGCTGTAAATTTTGGCCTACAAAAAACATTATCCTCCAATATAACAAACTTCATTAATGAACTCATATTTCAGGCTGATCACATAAAACTGCTCAAAGAAGTCCTTTAAAGTTATTCTTTTAATAAGGACAAATTATTCCTGTCATCAATTCCACTTCTCATAAGTGTTATAATATTGTTCACTGAATGAAAGCAGTGAGCTATTTTTGTATTTTCAGCTATAGAATACTCTTTAAGCCTTATCTCAGATGTCAAACCACTTATTTCTCAGCAGAAAGCAGGCACTTTGACAGTCAGGATAGCTCAACTTCAGAGTCTGAGCCCCAGAAAAATCTAGCATTAGCATACAGATAAAAGCATAAGTCCTTACAAAGACTTCACAGCCTGACAGTTTGGCATTTATCAGAATGTATTTATACCAAAATTTTACAGGATACACAATTCCAATTAGTGGTATTCAGCACAGAATCATAAAACACATTGTTAATAAAAGATTCAAGGCTGAAAAGAGACCCCTCCCTTCTGCAGAGAAACTAGAAACACCCAGAATAATTTGATCAAATAGTTTTATCAAATATTTGGGTACTTGGTGACCCACACAAGTTGACACACAAAATTAAACACCATAATAACTAATTCAGAGAAAATTCAATTTATCTATCTATATTTCTATATCTATAATTAATATCCACATTGCAAGGGATTCCTATTTTCCTCTCCAAGATAATGATAGACAAATTCACAGTGTTTCACAACAGGTCTATGTGCAGGTCTATGTTCCAATAAAACTTTATTTAGAAAAACAAGTAGTGGGCCAGATTTAAGCCACAAGTTAAGAGTTTGCTGACTCCAATCCAAATGATCATACCCATATTATTGTTAATTTTAATCTCAGAGAGAGGCAGCTATATGAAATTCAAGGTCTAAAGTTTTTGTAATTGTTTTAGTCAGGGTTCTTCAGAGAAATAGAATTATTCATATATATATATATATATATATATATGCTCATATGTACATATGTATGCATATATGTATGTGCGTATAAATATATGCACCTATGCTGCTGCTGCTAAGTCACTTCCATCGTGTCCAACTCTGTGCGACCCCATAGACGGCAGCTCACCAGGCTCCCCCGTCCCTGGGCTTCTCCAGGCAAGAACACTGGAGTGGGTTGCCATTTCCTTCTCCAATGCATGAAAGTGAAAAGCGAAAGTGAAGTCGCTCAGTCGTGTCCGACTCTTAGCGACCCCATGGACTGTAGCCCACCAGGCTCCTCCATTCATGGGATTTTCCAGGAAAGAGTACTGGAGTGGGGTGCCATTGCCTTCTCTGATATGCACCTATATATACATATAATTTTATATAAAGAGTTTACTATAAGGAGACTGTTCATGCAATTATGGAGGCTGACAAGTTTTAAGATAAGCATGCTGGAGACTGAGAAGAGCTGATGATTTAAGTTCCAGTCCATGTCTGAGAACCAGCAAAGCCAATGGCGTAGTCTTAGTCCAAAGATCACAGGTTCAGATCTCAATTCTGTTCAAAGGGAGGATAATATTGATGTCTCAGCTCAAAGACAGTAAGCAGAAAGAGTTCCCTCTGATTAATAAAGAGTCAGCCTTTCTGTTCTATTCAGGTCTTTGCCTGATTAGATTAGGACTACCCACATAAGGGAAGGCAGTTTTACTCTTCTGAAAATTTTAATGTTAAACTCATCTAAAAACACTCTCATGAAACACCCAGAATAATTTGATCAAATAGTTTGATCAAATATTTAGGTACTTGGTGACCCACTCAAGTTGACACATAAAATTCAGTTCAGTTCAGTTGCTCAGTCGTGTCCGACTCTTTGCAACACCATAGACTACAGCACGGCAGGCCTCCGTGTCCATCACCAACTCACGGAGTTTATCCAAACTCATGTCCATTGAGTCAGTGATGCCATCCAACCATCTCATCCTCTGTCATCCCCTTTTCCTCCTGACTTCAATCCTTCCCAGCATCAGGGTCTTTTCAAATGAGTCAGCTCTTCACATCAGGTGGCCAAAGTATTGGAGTTTCAGGTTCAACATCAGTCCTTCCAATGAACATTCAGGAATGATTTCCTTTAGGATGGACTAGTTGGATCTCCTTGCAGTCCAAGGGACTCTCAAGAGTCTTCTCCAACACCACAGTTCAAAAGTTTCAATTCTTCAGTACTCAGCTTTCTTTATAGACCAACTTTCACATCCATACATGACCACTGGAAAAGCAATAGCCTTGACTAGCTTTGCTTTTTAATATGCTGTCTAGGATGGTCATAACTTTTCTTCCAAAGATTAAGTGTCTTTTAATTTCATGGCTGCAGTCATCATCTGCAGTGATTTTGGAGCCCTGCAAAATAAAGTCTGACATTGTTTCCACTGTTTCTCCATCTATTTGCCATGAAGTGATGGGACTGGATGCCATGATCTTTGTTTTCTGAATGTTGAGCTTTAAGCCAACCTTTTCAATCTCCTCTTTCACTTTCATCAAGAGGCTCTTTAGTTCTTCTTCACTTTCTGCCATAAGGGTGGTGTCATCTGCATATCTGAGGTGATTGATATTTCTCCCAGCATTCTTGATTCCAGCTTGTTCTTCATCCAGCTCAGTGTTTCTCATGATGTACTCTGCATATAAGTTAAATAAGCAGGGTGACAATATACAGCCTTGACATAATCCTTTTCCTATTTGGAACCCGTCTGTAATTCCATGTCCATTTCTAACTGTTGCTTTCTGACCTGCATACAGATTTCTCAAGAGGCAGGTCAGGTAGTCTGATATTCCCATCTCTTTCAGAATTTTCCACATAAAATTAAACATCACAATAACTGAAAGAAAATCCAATTTATCTGTCTACATTTCTAAGTCTGGAATTAATATCCACATTGCAAGGGATTCCTTCTTTCCTCTCCATGATAATGATGGATAAATTCACAGTGTTTCAGAGCACTTGAATTATCCCCCTAAAAATTTCTGTTTAATCAGTAAAGTATGAGCAATAGTACTATCTTCTGCCTGAATTACAAAAACAGCAGTTAGGTTGTTTTCAATTTACCTTTGTTTCTTCAACACAGGGAAGCCCTAAATTTAGTATATTATTTTAACACTGAACAACTTATAGTCAATTATTACTACAATACCACAGACATAACCTTTTTTCTTCCAACTGAACTTCTTTTTTCTTAACATTTACCATATGACCTTAAAGCGTGGGGATAAGAAATGTTGCTATTAGAGTTCTATTTTTGAACACACTTTGGTTTCATTTTTCTCTTAATAGAGGCTGGAGTGTGTAACAAATCCTCAACAACAAAAGAAGAACAAAAAAAATAATTTACTCAGTCACAATCAATTTTGATAATGAATCAGTTACACAAATTAAAAATAGAGAAGAGCAGTTTAATGACTTCCAAAGATTGTGTTGCCATTTCAAATGTTTATGATATGTTTATGTAGAATTTAGTAGGGACAAAAAAAGTCATTATCACTGAATTTTAGTTACCACAATGCAGGACAGTAAGAACAAATAGCAGAATTCTTCATTTTTCCAAGCTTAATGTTCAATAAATGAATGACAGACCACAGAATTA
Source organism: Bos taurus (assembly GCF_002263795.3). Classification (NCBI taxonomy): domain Eukaryota; kingdom Metazoa; phylum Chordata; class Mammalia; order Artiodactyla; family Bovidae; genus Bos; species Bos taurus. The sequence continues at coordinate 10,068,731 of NC_037355.1, read as the reverse complement.
ACTTCTTTTAAAAAATGATTTTTTTAATGCTAACAAAATAGATTTTAAAAGACACAGTTGGTATCCACAGGAACTAGCACTATGTTTTAGGTCAAAAGAGATGTACTGCTTTAATATAAGCATGTAGCTAAAATGATTGCTTTTCTCCCTTTAACACAAAAGTTTACAAATTTAAAATATCATTGAATATTCATACAATCCATCACAGCCACAGGCTAAAGAATAAAAAACAATACAGTTCCATGAACAAATGCAAAAGGAATTTGAGAGAATCCAACATCCATTCACAATGAAACCTCTGTCAACTAGGAACAGAAGGGAACTTCCTCAACTTGATAGAGATTACATACAATTAACATCTTACTTAATGGTAAGTAAGACCACCTGACCTGCCTCTTGAGAAACCTATATGCAGGTCAGGAAGCAACAGTTAGAACTGGACATGGAACAACAGACTGGTTCCAAATAGGAAAAGGAGTATGTCAAGGCTGTATATTGCTTATTTAATTTGTATGCAGAGTACATCATGAGAAACGCTGGGCTGGAAGAAGCACAAGCTGGAATCAAGACTGCCGGGAGAAATATCAATCACCTCAGATATGCAGATGACACCACCCTTATGGCAGGAAGTGAAAAGGAACTCAAAAGCCTCTTGATGAAAGTGAAAGAGGAGAGTGAAAAAGTTGGCTTAAAGCTCAACATTCAGAAAACGAAGATCATGGCATCTGGTGCTATCACATCATGGCAAATAGATGGGGAAACAGTGGAAACAGTGTCAGACTTTGTTTTTTGGGGCTCCAAAATCACTGCAGATGGTGACTGCAGCCATGAAATTAAAAGACGCTTACTCCTTAGAAGGAAACTTATGACCAACCTAGACAGCATATTCAAAAAGAGATATTACTTTGCCAACAAAGGTCCGTCTAGTTAAGCCTATGGTTTTTCCAGTGGTCATGTATGGATGTGAGAGTTGGACTGTGAAGAAAGCTGAGTGCTGAAGAATTGAAGCTTTTGAACTGTGATGTTGGAAAAGACTCTTGAGAGTCCCTTGGACTGCAAGGAGATCCAACAAGTCCACCCTAAAGGAGATCAGTTCTGTGTGTTCATTGGAAGGACTGATGCTACAGCTGAAACTCCAATACTTTGGCCATCTCATGTGAAGTGTTGACTCATTGGAAAAGACCCTGATGCTGGGAGGGATTGGGGGCAGGAGGAGAAGGGGACGACAGAGGATGAGATGGCTGGATGGTATCACCGACTCGATGGATGTGAGTTTGAGTGAACTCCGGGAGCTGATGATGGACAGGGAGGCCTGGCGTGCTGCGATTCATGGGGTCGCAAAGAGTCGGACACTACTGAGCAACTGAACTGAACTGATCTAATGGTAAGAAACTAGATTATTTCCCCCTAGGATCAAGAACAAGGCAAGAATTTCCCCTCTTATCATTCCTTTTCAACACTGTACTAGAAGTTCCAGCTAATGCAATAAGAGAAGAAAAGAAAAGAAAAGTTACGTGGATTCGAAAGGAAAATTTTAAACTGTTTTTGTTATTAGATGACATGATTGTCTACATAGAAAGTTTTAGAGAATCAACAACAACAAAAATAAAACTCCTGCAACTAAGCAGCAATTACAGGAAAAATGAAGGATACAAAATTAAGGCACAAACTGGACTTCTTACATACCAACGATGAACAACAGGAATTTGAAATTGAAACACAAGACATTTATATATCAACCAAAAAGAAAATGTTCATTTCTTAGGTATATAGCAAAATATGTACAAGATTTTTTCCTAAATGGTCTATGTTTTACATTTATGCCCATGATCCATTTTAATTAGATTTCATATCAAGTGTGAGGTTTGGACTGTGGTTCATTTTGGGTGTGGGCATATGGATATCCACTTGCTTCATCTAAGTGTCTTGAGTCAAGGGAAAAATCCCTTCTTCTCTTCTTTTCCTGTTCTCCCTTGTGTGTAAGACACTAAGCATAATGACTTCTTTTGATTTAGTCTTTAGGGAATAAAAGTCAGGAAGGGTAGTACCTTGTAGAAAACTTAAGCTTTCTGCCAACTCTCAAATCTTCCCTGAGAAGAAAAGTGCACTGGGACTGCTAGTTGCTTCAGTGGGAAAAAATCATGGAAAAAGTACCAGGAGAAAACATAAACTAACATCACAAAAATTACCTCACAGGCAAAAGTTCTGCATGCTGGCAAGTATATGAATTTTCTCTGAAGAAGCTATAAGATACATCAGATTGTCAAAATACCCACAAACCCCCCCACTATTTTTTTTTAATCACTGTCTTTAAGCCTCAGATTCATGCTATAGGAACAAGGATTCTTCCCTGTAGGGTGATGTGAAGTTCAGATGCTTCCTCTTAGCCAAGGATGTGGGACTCATTGTCCTCAAAATAGCGTTCTATTCACTCAGGTTGGTAGGCTGGTTTAGTTATGATGGCATTTCTTCCCCTCCTGGAATTGCAAGTGGATAATAATCTTTTAGGAGTCACCAAAATCATACAAATGAGGGCATCAAACCCTCCTAAGTTAATCAGAGTGGTTCTCAACGCAGGCATCCCACTGCTCTTCTTAAACAACCTACAAGAAAGTGCGTGACTTTTTTTATCCAATTTTTTACTTTCACAAATACAAGATCATCAGCACTTGTGTGCAGACTCCCATATACACAGAACTACATAAAAGGGGTAAAGAATGAATAATACAATCCTGGATGAAAACTAAACAGAAGAGATGAACACACACACACCAATAAGGACAGTATGTGACACAGGGCACTTATCTGGGGCAGTTAAAGACAAGACAATTCTACTACCAACACATCTTCAACCAAATTAAGTTCCGTGTAGTAATGTACTACCAGACCCTAGATACTGAGGATTCATCTATGAATCCTTGAAAAACAGGCAAATCACTCACACACAATTTCCACTGAGAGCTGACACTATTTGAATGGCAATTTCAAAGTAATTATTGGGAAGAAAAGTTTATTTACTTATAGGCTAACAAAACTATCACCTTAAAATCAAGGGCAACAAAGATTCCTCCTTGCCTGAGCTTCCTCAGTGGGTAAAATAGTAAGATATGTTTTCCAACCTAAGCCACCCTCTTTTGACCGGAGCCCTGGACATACCTCTAACCTCACCCCGTGTAAGGAATAAGCCAGACCACCTCCCAACAACGAAGCAAACAAGGGAAACTGTTACTTGCTCTTGTTTCCTCCTGCTACTGCAGAGGCCCCAATAAAGCCTTGCCTGAAAAAATTTTTAAAAAGATATATTTTCCACAATCTCCTACAATCTCATTTTATATAGTCAGCACACACACACCAAATGCCTAGAACCTACAAGCCCTCAATAAACATTAAAAGAATTGAGTCAAAGTGACTGAAAGACAGATCTACGATTAAAAGATAATTATATATTACGTCAGTAGAATTTCTGCTTGGACCCCATCTACTATGTATGTGCCTATGAGAGTGTTTGGCTGATCAGCTCAGCCCCAGGCAAGTGCTAAGGCAAGCTGTCAAGATTCTCTTCATCTAACAGAGAAATCAAGAAGTATATGCCTATACAGCACTTAAAGAAGTATTGCATATTTACTCAAGGCTGAGTTTGTGAGATTTCTATTGAAGTTGTTTTACAAGCAGAAAGGTCATGTTTTGACATAACGCATCTATATAAAATGTAAATGAATTATTGTGGATTAAAAACAGTAACATCCTTACACTCTGATTCCATATTAAAAGAATCATATAAATACAACTGGAGCAGGAAAATAACAAAATACACTCTGCCACCTTTACTTTTCGGTCTATACAGAATAAAATACAACCACAAAGTCGTGGAAACTAAAAAGAAGAGGAAGCTTGTCTTTTCTTTTCTTCCTGAAAGATATTGCTTACACCTGGATTAAGTTAAAAAACTAAATGTGAACCAGTGAAAATGGTCTTAAATTTTCACTGAGAAAATAACTGGGAGATTTCTCTTTTTTTCTCAATGTTGATGTTTAATCTATTGTCTCCTGCAATTCACTCACTTTCAGTGAAAACACTTCAATTGCTTTTTAATTTTTACTGAAATCGAATGGCTCCAATATTTATATTTTCAATCCTTTGCCTTCAAAGTCTGTATTTTTAATTATTTTAAAGAATTAAAAAAAATTTTTTTGGTGCTCTGCAGCCTGTGGTATCTTAGCCCCTGACAAGGGATAGAACCCACGTCCTGCATTTGAAGCCGAAGTCTTAACCTCTGGACCGCCAGGGAAATACCAAAGCCTGTGTTTTTGTAAATACTGTCTTCTAGCCCAGTCATTCTCTGAGAGTTTGACCCTAGACCAAGTCAGGCTCCTAAAGGATGACAGGCCAAAGCAAGATCAGGTTGCTCTCCGCAATCAGCAGGGAGGGTAAGTTTAGTTGAAAGACTGAAGTTCTTTCTGTGGAGAAGAGACAAAGAATCGAGAACAGCTCCCCTTCATGTGCTTACTCTTCTAGTAAAACTATTTGACAAACCTGTCTTATTTCCAGACCAAGGCTAAAGAGGTATGCACAGGACATGAAGGAGTAGAGAAGAAAGAAAAGTTCTTGTGTGATAACCTGATCATTTTGGAGCAAAACAGAGCAGCTTTGGAAGCTTGCTCCAAGGTAGTGACTGAGGACATACATACCCTGCAGGATATTAGTCATCCAATTGTGTACTCAGATATAAACCACACATCTTCTGCTAAGCCAGAGAGACATTTAATTCATTAGATCACACCCATCTCATGCCTTAATCAATTATTTACCAAGTAAAGCTCATTAGGTCATATATTAAAAGGGGCATGAAGGTAAAAATATTCTCATGCATACACACAGCAAGGCTTTTGCCTGCCGAGTCACTTCTGGAATGCAAATGTAGCATTTATCTCCAGACATTGTCAGAAACAATGACTTAACAGTTCTGCATTTGAGAGCAAGAGGACAGAGCAAGTATCACATGCCAACAGTGATGCCTGGTAAGATGGAAACAAGACAACCTCTCTTTCACCCTCCCTCTCTCTCCCCTCAACCCCAAGACCACACACATCACTGGGTGTGCTTTATCTATGCACGCATGTATACGTGTGTGCATTTATAGACCAGCATTTTAAGCTTTTATTGTCAAATATCCCCACTAGGATGTAAACTCCTTGAGAAAAGTGACTTGGTATCTTTTAGATACTATTATAACCCCAGCACCCAGAACATGGCAGTCTTTTCACAAATTTTTATTGAGTGAATAAAACTACTTATGAGCTATGTGGTAAAACATGTTTTAACATATTAATAATACTTTGCAAAAAAGAGTTCCCCTAACAATGGTTTGCACATTAGAGATACCAAACAATAATTCTGAATAATATTCTCCTAACTGATCCCTTTTAAAATCTATTCATTTAAAAGTATGACATAATTCAGAGAGTGCATATTTAAACCATTAGTAAAAGTGTGTACACATAAAAGAAATGCGTTTGTTGACATTATATTCACATAAAAAATGGACAGAAGTAAATAAGGTACAATCCAGAGACAGAATCTAGAATAGAAAATATCCTCATGTAAAAGATTTCATGCTTGAAATAAAAACTGGCAATCAAATTTCAAGCCTCAAGAATGAAATCTTACTTTAAAAGCAATAATTAAAAACTGTGTTGCATCTGACAAATCTCTTGCCAAGCACCTGAAATTGTTCATCCTTAATTTATTCTATCTCACTATTTGAAGAGTTTGAAGAACTAAGAAACTACAATTCTACAGTTAATCTTCATTGCATTCCTCCCTTTCACCTGAATGCTCCCAACTCTCATTGATGATACTTTTATGACTCTTGTTGTTCAGACAAGTTGGATACTGGTAGTTTTAGAGCCATGTATCTTTCTGAAAAATTCTCAAGAAATTTAAAATAAAACCACAGTGATGGTTTATTTTGCAAACATGTCAATATTCAATCCATAAAAGCAACATGAACAGGAAGCATGGGGAAACAAACAAACAAACAAACTATATATATATATATATTTTTTTTTTTTAACTTTGGTAGGCCTCATTCTCCAATTCAATTACACTTAATTGAATGGGACAATATATGCTCTTCGTTCTAGGACTCTGATTAAAACTCCCATGAGAATGCACAGGAAACAACATACATATACAAATTTAAATGTGAATAGGATTTATCCATCAGATACAGAACAGATTTGTGACTGCCAAAGTGGGGAGGGTAACAGATGGAAGGATTGGGAGTTTTGGATCAGCAGAGGCAAACTAATATATATAGGATGGGTAAACGCCAAGATCCTAATGAATGGTATAGGGAACTATATTGCAATTCCTGTGATAAATAATGATGGAAAAGAATATGCAAAAGAACATATATATGTATAACTGAACCACTGTGCTGTATCCCTGAAATTAACACAACAATGTAAATCAACATACTTGAAAAATTGTAAAGATAATATAAAAGATCAATGCATCAGTATTTAGAACTGCAGTACTCGTCACTGAATTGCATCTTAAATTGTTACAAGTAAGAGTTGTGTTATGTATATTCAAAAACTGTCAGTGGAACAAGGCATGAGCAGATAGAGAAATTTACTTACTAACAAGGATTTACAACCAAAAATGGTCCTAAATGGCTCAGAACTAACTGTAATTTACAGTGATCTCCTTAATCAATTCAACTACTCATAACAAACTATATGTGACATTAGTTATTAAACTTTAATAACAGAATATAATTGTGTATCAGTTCAGTTCAATTGCTCAGTTGTGTATGACTCTTTGTGACCCCATGAACTGTAGCATGCCAGGCTTCACAGTCCATCACCAACTCCCAGAGCTTGCTCAAACTCATTTCCATCGAGTTGGTGATGCCATCCAACCATCTCATCTCATCTTCTGCTCCTTCCTGACTTCAATCTTTCCCAGCATCAGAGTCTTTTCCAATGAGGCAGTTCTTCACATCAGGTAGCCAAAGTACTGGAGTTTCAACTTCAGCATCAGTCCTTCCAAGGAATATTCAGGACTGATTTCCTTTAGGATGGACTGGTTGGATCTCCTTGCAGTCCAAGAGACTCTCAAAAGTCTTCTCCAACACCACAGTTCAAAAGCATCAATTCTTCTGCGCTCGGCTCTCTTTATAGTACAATTCTCACATCCACACATGACTACTGGAAAAATAGCTTTGACTAGACAGACCTTTGTCGGCAAAGTAATGTATCTGCTTTTTAGCATGCTGTCTAGATCAGACATAGCTTTTTTCCAAGGAGAAACTGTCTTTTAATTTCATGGCTGCAGTAACCATTTGCAGTGATTTTGGAGCTCAAAAAAATAAATTCTGTCACTGATTCCATTGTTTCCCCATCTAGTTGCCATGAAGTGATGGGACTGGGTGAAAATGATCTTAGTTTCTTGAATGTTGAATTTTAAGCCAGCTTTTCACTCTCCTCTTTCCCTTTCATCAAGAGGCTCTTTACTTCTTCTTCACTTTCAGCCATAACAGTGGTGTCATTTGTGTGTCTGAGATTATTGATACTTCTCCCAGCAGACTTGATTACAGCTTGTGTTTCATCCAGGCCAGCATTTCCCATGATGTAGTCTGCATAGAAGTTAAATAAGCAGGGTGACAATATACAACCTTCTTGTACTCCTTTCCCAACTTGGAACTAGTCCATTGCTCCATGTCCGGTTCTAACTATTGCTGCTTGACCTGCATATAGATTTCTCATAAGACAGGTAAGGTGGTCTGGTATTCCCATCTCTTGAAGAATTTTCCACAGTTTGTTGTGATACACACAAAGGTTTTCGTGTAATCAATAAAGCAGATGTTTTTCTAGAACTCTCTTGCTTTTTTGATGATACAGCAGATGTTGCCCATGTGATCTCTGGTTCCTCTGCCTTTTCTAGATCCAGCATGAGCATCTGGAAGTTCAAGAATCATGTACTGGTGAAGCCTGGCTTGGAGAATTTTGAGCGTTACTTTGCTAGGGTGTGAGATGAGTGCAATTGTGCAGTAATATGAGCACTCTTTGGCATTGCCTTTCTTTGGGATTGGAATGAAAACTGACCTTTTACACTCCTGTGGCCACTGCTGAGTCTTCCAAATTTGCTGGCATATTGAGTGCAGCACTTTCACAGCATCATCTTTCAGGATTTGAAGTAGCTCAACTGGAATTCCATCACCTCCACTAGCTTTGTTTGTAGTGATGCTTCCTAAGGTCCACTTGACTTCGCATTCCAGGATGGCTGGCTCTAGGTGAATGATCACACCATCGTGGTTATCTGGGTCATGATGATCTTTTTTGTATAGTTCTTCTGTGTATTCTTGCCACTTCTTAATATCTTCTGCTTCTGTAAGTCCATACCATTTCTGTCCTTTATTGTGCCCATCTTTGCATGAAATGTTCCCTTGGTATTGCTAATTTTCTTGAAGAGATCTCTAGTCTTTCCCATTATATTGTTTTCCTCTATTTCTTTGCATTAATCACTGAGGAAGGTTTTCTTATCTCCCCTTGCTATTCTTTGGAACTCTGCAGTCAAATTGGTATACCTTTCCTTTTCTCTGTTGCCTTTAGTGTCTCTTCTTTCCTCAGCTATTTGTAAGTCCTTCTCAGACAACCATTTTGTCTTTTTTGTATTTTTCTTGAGAATGGTCTTGATCACTGCCTTCTATACAATGTCACGAACTTCCATCCATAGTTCTTCAGTTACTCTGTCCATCAGATCTAATCCCTTGAATCTACTTGTCACTTCTACTGTATGTTCATAAGGAATTTGATTTAGGTCATACCTGAATGGTCTAGTGGTTTTCCCTACTTTCTTCAATTTAATTCTGAGTTTGGCAATAAGGAGTTCATGATTTGAGCCACAGTCAGTTCCCAGTCTTGTTTTTGCTGACTGTATAGAGCTTCTCCATCTTTGGCTGCAAAGAATATAACCAATCTGATTTCGGAATTGACCATCTGGTGATATCCATGTGTAGAGTCTTCTCTTGTGCTGTCGGAAGAGGGTGTTTGCTATGACCAGTGAGTTCTCTTGGCAAAACTCTGTTAGGCATTGCCCTGCTTCATTTTGTACTCCAAGGCCAAATTTGCCTGTTACTCCAGGTACCTCTTGACTTCCTCCTTTTTCATTGCAGTCCCCTGTGATGAAAAGGACATCTTTTTTTGGTGTTAGTTCTAGAAGGTCCTGTAAGTCTTCATAGAACCATTCAATTTCAGCTTCTTCAGCATTACTGGTTTCAGGACAGACTTGGACTACTGTGATACTGAATGGTTTGCCTTGGAAACGAACAGAGATCATTCCATCATTTTTGAGATTGCACCCAAGTACTACATTTCAGACTCTTTTGTTGACTATGAGGGCTACTCCATTTCTTCTAAGGGATTCTTGAACACAGTAGTAGATATAATGGTCATCTGAATTAAATTTGCCCATTCCAGTCCATTTTAGTTCAGTGATTCCTAAAATGTTGATGTTTACTCTTGCCATCTCTTGTTTGACCACTTCCTATTTACCTTGATTCATGGACCTAACATTCCAGGTTCCTATGCAATATTGCTCTTCACAGCATCAGACTTTACTTCCATCACCAGTCACATCCACAACTGGATGTTGTTTTTGTTTTGGCTTTGTCTCTTCATTCTTTCTGGAGTTATTTCTCCACTCTTCTCCAGTAGCATATTTGGCACCTACCTACTTGGGGAGTTCATCTTTCAGTGTCATATCTTTTTGCCTTTTCATACTATGTATACATATAATTGATGGGCTTCCCTGGTGGCTCAGAGGTTAAAGTGTCTGCCTGCAATGCAGGAGACCTGGGTTCGATCCCCTGGAGAAGTAAATGGCAACACACTCCAGTATTCTTGCTTGGAGAATCCCATGGGCAGAGGAGCCTGGTGGGCTACAGTCCACAGGGTCACAAAGAGTCGGACACGACTGAGAGACTTCACTTTCACACATATAATTTCATACGTATAATTGTGTATAGCCTGGCTATAAGAGTTATGAGTTAAAAGAAAGGTCTACATATTTCCCTGGATCTTCTCCAACTCTCCTATTGCTGTCCAAAAGTCAATTTTTACTTCTTTTAAAAAAATAAATCAAAATATATTTTTTAGGTTGTCATTATGTGTTTCTCATACAGAGTCCTACCAATTAAAGAAAAGTTGCCTCCTGGCTGTGCTTTCCTTTGCTGCCCCCTCATTCTGCAAGACATTGAAATTGATGTACGGTAAGGATAGAGGGAGAGAAAGACATTTCTAAACAGAGGTGTGAAAGAAACAGTGCTCTGTAAACATAAAATTTAAGGACTACTTTTATCATTATTTGCAAGTAATTGCTCAATTTCACTGTATAATCAAGATATAGGTAACCCTCCTTCTTAAGCAAGATCCCTCATGCTCCTGCTGCCTATTTCTGACTTATTTTCTCCCTCAACTCATGACTTGATATCCATTTTCATTTAATTTTACCCATGTAAACACGCTGTACAAGGGGCAATAGAAATGTGTTCTTACTGACATCACTACCTAAAGAGAGCAATATGTTGATCTGAATGCATGTTGAGATTAATTTGACACAGAAATAATCAACATTAAATCAAGAATAATACTGCAAGTACATTTAGAATGGATAAACAATAAGGTCCTACTGTATACACCACAGGAAACTATATTGAATATCCTACTATAAAATATAATGGAAAAGAATATAGAAAAGAATATGTATATATGTATACACAAAGTTATATGTATATAACCGAGTCACATTCTTACAGAAAGATTGGCACAACATGTACATCAACTATACTCTAATAAGAAATTTAGAGAAGAATAATTCCAGGATGGGGGAGTAGACTTCAATAAGGATGCAATGGAAAACTGGACCCAGAACAACATCAAAATGTCTTTGACATTTCCTCAAGTTTTCTCAGAAATGATTAATAACCAACAATCTAAAGAATTAGCAGGAGACATTATCATTCTAAGTGAACTAAGTCAGACAGAGAAAGACAAATTTAATAAGACATCCCTTATATATGGAATCTAAAAAAAAGATACAATTGAAGTTATTTACAAAATAGACTCACAAAATAAACTTATGGTTACCAAAGGGAAAAGGTGGAAGGTGGATGGACAAATTAGAAGGTTGAGATTAACACACACACAATATAAAATAATCAACAAGGACCTACTGTATAGCATAGGAAACTCTACTCAATACTCTGCAATAACCTACAACGGGAAAAGAATCTGAAAAAGAATAGATACATATATACGTACAACTGAATCACTTTGGGCCATACCTGCTAACATGACATTGTAAATCAACTATATCCCAATATAAAATAATAATTAAAAAAATGAAAGACTCCCTTCCAACAAAAAATGAGTTAGCAGGAAATCTGCTCTGTAAGTATCATGTTTCATAAATCACGTCTTTAACATACAGATTCTCTGGAATTCCTGGTAGTCCAGGAGTTAGGACTCTGCTTTCACTGCAGGGGGCATGGGTTCGACATAACTGTGCAAAACAATTAAAAAAAAAAATTCTCTAATATCCAGGAGAGATGGAAAACTGAAGTCACTGCCAGTGAGCTTAGTCCAGGAAATCTGGGATGCTGAATATTCTCATTTGAAAATGAGAATTAAAACTCTACAAAAACTACGCTCATCCATTTGGGTTCTAAAGCTGATCAAGAAAAAGGGGTCTTCTCCACCACATACATGCCACATTCAGTTCAAAACAGTAGAGGATTTTCTTTGATATAGTTTAGCTTCTCTTTCTCTAAAATCTACGCTCTACCATTCTTTATGCTTCCATATCTGACTAACTGTTGTTCTTCTAAATAATAGTGATAACAGTAACAACAAAAGCAACAATACATTTGTTGATCTCTTAATATGCATCACGATTTTATGTGCATTTTCTTACTGAACCTTCGCAACCATCCCATGAAGTAGCAGCTAGTATTTAAACTGCATTTTATAGAGGAGAAAAATCATGTTTAAAGAAATTTAGTCATCTTCATGAGTCACACAACTAGTAAGGGGCAGAGGAGAGGCCCATGCCTAGGTCTGTCTAATTCTACATCCCTAATCTCTGCAGTAACTGTACAAACAGTAGAAGGGCTCAAAAAATCACTTGGCTTAAGTGCTTGATTTAACAAATCAGAAATTAAGACTCCAAAGACTATGGCACAGTGTCTCTTTGCTCCTAAGTCTCTATGATTATATGATAGCATCGAACACATCTACACCAACAATCCTCCTTTGGACTCCATAACTTCCCTGGTTCTCCACTTAACTACCATTCTGGCTTTCTAGCAACTCTCCTTTGCCTGTCCATGTTCTAAGTGTCAGCCTTCTCTAGGACTCCATCCTCAGCCTCCTCTCTAGTTTATCTATGTCAAGGTTTTGCAAACTGCAAAAACATTTTTTTAATTGGAATATAATTGCCTTAAAATATTGTGTTGGCTTCTGCTGTACAACAATGTGAATCAGCTATAAATATACATATATTCCCTCCTTTTTGAGCCTCCCTCCCTCCTCCCTGTTCCACTGCTCTAGGTCATCACAGAGCACCAGGCTGAGGGCAGCCCAGCCAGGGGTCGAACCCAGGTCTCCCGCACTGCAGGCAGATGCTTTACCATCTGAGCCACCAGGGAAGCCCTATTCATTTTTATGGCTGACTAATACCGCATTGTATATATGTAACATAACTTCTTTATCCATTCATCTGTCGATGGACATCTAGGTTGCTCTTAGCATACTTTTTAAAGCTATGCCCAAGTTGCTAAACATACTCCTTTAATTACAGTTCCTTCCTCTCTATATAGGGCTTCCATTCCTTCAACTACCCTACACGCACTTGTGATTCATATCCAACCCAAGTTTTGTCTAAGTTAAAGATTCAAAAATTCCAATTTCCCATAAACCCTTTATTTCCCATGACCCTTTGTACTCACCAGTGTCCAAAATCTCATTCAGTCCTTCATACCATATTTGTATATCTCCTACGATCTTTAACATCATCTCTCTTCCTTTGAATCAGCTCACCCTTAAATCTGATATACTCTCAGCGACCACATTGAGTTCATCCTTAAACCAGTCAATCAATCTGACCTGAAATATCTCTGAACCAGGCCATCCTATTCAAATGGCCACTGTCCAAGCTAAGCTTTTCCTTTTCTCTCATATGAATTACTACATCAGCCTTCTGATTTAATTGGATTGGTTTCCCCAATCCACAATCTCTCTACCTTTGGTCTAAGTTCCTCTCGTTCATCAGAGCAACACTTTTCAAAGATATTGACTATGTTATCCCTGCTCATCCCCACACACTCCTTCCCAACTCACTCAGAGTAAGAGCCAACCCATGGTTATTGCACTAAGGAGCCTTCAAAAGCTGATCCAACTCCTCCCTCCTATCTAGCTTCTATCTTCCTTCCATCCTGCCCCTCATCACTCCACAATAATTACTATTTCCAGGACACACTTCTGTTCATATTTTTGTTCGGAATTAATCCCTCAAAACAACAGCTTTTTGAAGCCTTATACAAAGCCTTATCAACACCATCAACATCTTCTTCCTAGCCTGTTTTAAGCAGCACTTTTTAGTTTGTGGAATTTTTTCAGGCTCTGCATTTCACACTTCACCATAACTAGCTCTGTCTGGCAAGAGAGGTTAAGACTAGTATCCAGGTCTCAGACTGATTTTTCCCAAAGTTAAACAGCTAGTTAAATGATTGCTATTAATTTTCTAAATGTTTTCATTTCTAAATATGCATATATTATTAGAAATCTCCACCAGAAGACTTAAAGCCATGTAATAAATCACCCAGATCATGCCTTCTCTCACAGTAATCTCTTACACATCCTACCATATCCATTCATTAATTTGTGAGGCAAATGAAACATTCAAATCACCCTTAATATTTTTATGCTTTTTTATTACTTGTGCATTTTTTCCTGTGATCCAGACTACTTCTATCTTGGCCCAGTGCAAAATAATATTAACACAAGAGCAGTATTAAAATCACATAAAATATTAGGGGAAATGATTAATTTTTTTACTTATGTAAGGTGGCACTGGTGGTAAAGAGGCCACCTGCCAATGTAGGAGACATAAGGGACACAGGTTTGATCCCTAGGTCAGGAAGATCCCCTGGAAGAGGGCATGGCAACCCACTCCAGTATTCTTACCTAGAGAATCTCATGCACAAAGCAGCCTAGTGGGCTACAGTCCATAAGATCGCAAAGAGCTGGACATGACTGAAGCAACTTAGCACACACATCAGTCAATGGGAGGTAACAGAAAAAGGTCCTAAACTTCTGGGCACTTTGAGAACTCTGACTTTGAAACTGAATTTGAGACTAAACATTCCAGAAAGAGAATTCATCAAAAAAAAAAAAGAACATTTAATGAAGCCCTAAGTAATTAAATGTGTTCACTCTTCCCACTCAGTTTCTTGTATTCATGCTTCTAACCATGGTTTCATTATACAAAAATTTTCAGCAACTCTACTGATAGGCAGTGAAAACCTAATATGAGAAAAAAATTTCAGAGGAAATCAACAAATGGATCACTTCAGTGGACAGACAAACCATAGTGGCCCACTTTCTATTACATGAATGGCCTGAACAGACCTATCCTTAATTTATAAAAATTGTATCAAAACATGAAAATGAAAGGCTTAAAGCACTGGGCCCAGGTACCAACCTCCGCTGCTCTTCACCGTGTTCTCCTGAAGGGACAGTGAGGCATTCATCCATGTGTCCATGAAGCAACCTGAGGACGTCACCACCAATCAGATACCCTAGAAGGATCAAAACGCAGTCACATTTGAATTGTCATCATTGGATATCGAAAGCTAAACAGATCATCTGATCTGATCTCCTATTTTCATAGACAGAGACACAGAAGTCTGGTAAGGAGTAAGTACTGAACTGAAATCGCAGAGATGGGTGGGGTCACCTGCATTCCACCCCTGAACCCTGGGTTTCCAAGTCCCACAGTCAGTGATATTCCCACTACAATATGTGACCTCAGCCTCATAAAAGCCTCCACTAAACATACAGGCCTGAATAGGCTCAGATTTAAACTTATGTAAGTGAGAATAAGCAGAACAAACTGATACATCCAGAGAAAACCCTGATGCCCAAGCATTGCTGTGATCCAGCACTAAGTCACACACCCTGAAGATGAGAAATCTTGACGTTAGCCTAACCAAGCAATACCCTGAGGCCAAAACATGGAGAAAATAACCCCTAGAAAGCTAGCGCTTAAAGTACACACAGGAATAAGCTAAAGTTGACAATAGCATAAAAATAAGGAGAGCTAAATCTTAACACAAACTTCACTTTTAAGTAGCAATTGAAATAAGTTTCTTAAATGTCATGTATCTTCATTATAGAATATTTTGACACAAACAGCTCTAATTTATTTGCTCACTATCACAATTCCAAAGAAGACTCTCAACTCTGTATCAGGGACCAGACTCCTAATGGAAGTGGAGTCTTTACCTTGGGCTGCTTCACTTCCTGAGCTGATGGGGGCCACGCTCCAGAGGGTCTGCTGGAAAGCAGCATCCACGTGCAAGCTGCCGTTACCGTAAGACAAGTGCTGCAGTAGAGGCAAAAAGAGGCATCACTACAGGCTCTGGGCGCATCTTAACATGCAAGTGCTTCTGGCCACTCTAACTGCACACTGCAGATTTGGAAATGTCCGCAGAGAACCTCTGCTTCAATCCTGTCAATGAAACATGAAGGGACTAGCAGAATGAAAGTTAAGAGTTTATATCTGACTTTGGGTATTTATCAGCTTCCTTCTAAGCATTACTACTCAAGTCGCCAATCGGAAAACATACAAAGTAAAGTAATAAAATAAATTTGTGAAAACGGACTACTCTGTTGTAAAGGCTTACTGTACAGACAGAGGGCACTTATCATTAAAACTACATTTAAGTTTTACATATCACACCATGACAGTGTTTTGACAGTGAAGTAGGTGAAATCCATAGGACTGATATGTCTGTTTTACAGGGTCCTTTAGGAACATTTATCAATAATTTGACATAATAGCCATTAGATGGCAATACTTCCTAATAGGTATCAAAAATCAGGACAGTCAATGTCCTTCAAAATTCATTCATTTTAAATTTCAGATGTTCCTGCTTAAAATCAAATGTATTAAAAGATGGTCATATTTTACATCTTTAAGAGCCATAATTGATGAACTCTGAAATGATAAGTAAAGGAAAACAAAATTATGAGTACAAGCAAATGCCTTGCTTATTTCATTAATCATTACCTGGCTACTGCTGGAACAACCACCTCTTCTCTCAGAGTCATCTCAGTAAACATCACCAACATTCCTATAATATTCCTGCAACATTTTTCAATTTTGACAACAGCTTAAGCTTTTAAAGATTTTAATTGCACTAGAACTTTTCCAGCAATCTGACTCTCCGAGTTAAATAAAGAGCAGCCACAGCATGAAAAGTCACACTGGTATATGTCACAGGTCCTTTTAATACCCAAAGGTCTCTTGTAAGTATACAAATATTTATTATATATATAATATTTATACTAAATATACTAAGTCACCAGGACAGATAGGTACTTCATTTTCTTTCTCTTAAAAACAAAACCAAAGAAATTTGTGACATTTGACATATATGTAATTATCTAGAAAGTAATTTTTTCAGTCAGTAAGATTAAGGGTGAATGCATCAGATTCAGCAATAACATGCTCTTACCCCTCACCCCACACCCTCCTATTCACCTGAACCTGTCACTCTTAAGCAAACTTTCAGATGACATGCCTTTACTGAATTAATTTCTTCTCTGATATGTTAAAATTCTTTAACTGTTTACAAAGAAATCATATTCCAGCTGCTCCCACAAACAAGAAACATATATTTTCCTACATATCCTTCATCATACAACATTATCCTTTAGTGTATTTTTCTTTCTCCCTCTTGTAAGCTATCTGGCACAGGCTCACAACTGTATTCCTCGCATCCAGAAGGGTTATTAATAAAGAAGTAAGTGCAGAAGCCAATCAGACTTTTCAGATCAAAGTAGCATAAACTTTAAAGACTATATTTTAAATTGTTTCATAAACATTCTTATTTCAATGACCAAATCCAGAATAACAGCAAAATAATAGAAAAATACCTACCAAAAAAACTCCATAAAACCGTATGGAATTTATCAAACCATCAGAAGATGATTCAAAATATCAATGCTTGTATTTTCACTTTTGAATTCAAGTGAAAGTTCATGCCACATTATAATAGATAGATTTGTTCATTCATCCAGGTTCACTGAATATACTATGCATAAAGCATTGTGCTAAATATTAATAGAACAAATTCCCCACCCTGAGGGTGCTTGCAATCTAGAACGAAAGGTAAAATATATGTACAAGATACTGTGAGTCAGTATTTTTAACACATTAGCTGAACTGTAATTACAATGCTACAGGAACTGAGACATGAGACCATTTGGACCTGCCTAATCAGAACCGAGTCTATTGTCCTGGGCCTTGAGGACAGGTGGCGTTTCCACAGGAGAGACTGGATTCAGGAGCCAGTATGATCATTTGGCCTGAACCTCATATTGAAATACTTAGAGATGCTGTCTCCAACAGTTTGCACATACATTGAATTTGGGTATCTGTAGTCATAATGTTAATGTGCTAAGTGTAAATATACTAAAAATACCAAAACTTTTCTAACCTAGTTCGGAGATTTTCATTCCTAATATTCCAGAAACCTCATAGTTGGAAGTTGCCTGGGGTTTTTTTTTTTTTTTGGCCCTCTAAGCTCTAAAGGGAAATAGGATGCAAAGAGGCAGAGATAAAGGAACGTAAGCACAGTAAAGAGTTTCATCTTTGGGGCATACAGCATATACTTAGAAACAGATTGAGACATATGCCTACAGACAAGGCAGGTGCCAGATCAAGGACCTTACTGGGAATAAGGAGCCACTGCAATGAAAAAATAATGGAGGAAGGAGTACTACAATGTAATTTTCAAATCATATCTAAGCCTGAAAGTCAAAGTGTTAATTGCTTAGTTGTGTCTGACTCTTTTTGCTACTCAATTGTCTGTCCATGGAATTCTCTAGGCAAGAATACTGGAGTCGGTAGACATTCCCTTCTCCAAGGGTTCTTCCCAACACAGGGATCGAACTAGGGTCTCCTCCATTGCAGGCATGTTCTTTACCGTCTGAGCTACTAGGGAAGCCCAAGATACACAATAAATATAAGCATAAAAATAGGAAAATCTCAGCCTGTTGGAAAAATTTTAAAAAAAAGTCCTTAAGATCATATTACACCATTTGAAGTTATCTAAATAATGTCCACTCTTCTCAAAGAAATATTCTCTAGGCATAACTCTTTCGGATGCCTCTATTTAATTTTGCCACTTCACCAAGAAAGGGAAATCTGCATGAGAACCACACTGTTTGTGAATTCACAGGTCTGTGATGTTAAATATTCAGAAAGCAGTAACAGTTTCAGTAAGTAACACTAAGATGAGTTACCTTAAAGCAAAAACAGATGCCCAAGGTTGAAAGCACAGTTGGCCTTAGGCTGAAACATGTAGCTGCTCTCAAACGTACATACCCTCCAGGGCACTGGAGGGACTTGGGAGAGTCATCTGCTCCCTTCTATCACCCTGATTCGCATGTGACTCGTTCTCACAGACACACGAATCATCTGAGGAGCTTGCCCAAAAAAGGAAGATTTGAGGAATTTCCTTGGCAATTCAGTGATTAAAACTTCACCTTCCAATGCAGGGGGGTGCAGGTTTGATTCCTGGTCTGGGAGCTACGATCCCATATGTCTCATGACCAAAAAAAGCAAAACAAAACAGAAGCAATACTGAAACAAAATCAATAAAGAATTTAAAGATGGTCTATATTAAAAATCTTACTAAAAAAGACAAATTTGAATTCATGAGGTGGGGCCAGCGGGGCGGGAGGGGAGGGGGTTGGGCAGCCAAGGCCACTAATCCAAGAAGCAAGCTTTGAGTAACAAGACTTTGTATGATAGACGCACACAATCTCAGGCTTAGAGAAGATGCTATAAATCCCCTCCCAGGGGTTCTCAACCTGGACTCCACTTTGATACTTTCCGTTTCCTTTGTAATCCAGTGTATATATATTGTATGCATCTTTAAAGCTAAGGAGACAAGGCATATCTGACTGCCCAAAAGGTCCAAAGCACAGAAGTTTTTAAGAATATCCAAATTCAACCTTTATCTGAGGCCTTCATTCACTCATTTCTCCCTCATGAAGGGCCAGGCACTTGGGCCCTAGTGACATGACACTCTGGAAAAATGATCCTCCAGCGACAGGGAACACAAGTAAATAAGATGTATCACCCTTCAGACTTCATTTTTTTAATTCTGAGGAAAAAAACTAAGAGACACAGTCTATGTTTTCATTACCTGTGCCACAGAGGAAAAAAAAAAAAGGCGATTGCTGTCTCTCTAGCTATCAATATTTTTATGCAACTTGAGGCAACTCAGCAACCTATATAATCAAACCACCTGGCATTTCTTATCAGAAATAAAGAGGTTGGTATGAGAGAGGAAATTTTTATGAGCCTTAGAACAGCTTTCTTTTAAGCATTTTTCATCACTCTTTCAATTGTGAGGTTCTGCTTTTCCCAATTTACTTTTAGACAGTTGTTTGGTAATATTTTCATGGATTAAAAACAATCTGTTTCTATAGGTGACAGAGAAAATTATTCAAAAATCACTGTTTCAAATGAGAGCAATCCAATCCATGGGTTGAAAATTCATGAAAATTCATGAAAATACCAGGGTGGTTTTATCTCTAACACAAGCAAGAGTTGTTTTACATGCTTTACTTTATTTTGTGCAGTTTGAAATAGATTCACAGTAATAGCTATTTGATCATGTTTCCTCTCTTTTAAATTGTATTGTTCTCTTATAATTTAAGCTGCTTTGCTAAAGCCTCCTTTAAAAAAAAAAGAAATCATTCCAATGGGGAAAAAGAATTCCACACCCCACCCCACACCCCTGCCTTGGATATTCCTGAAAAGAGGATGAAGGTATCATTTTTTATATTAAAATATGAAACAGCAAGCTTGGAAAAACATTATTTTGGATAAGGGGTTTACAATCTTTTCTGGAGATAAGATCCTTTATTCCTAGGAAATCCTGTAAGGAGGTTCAACCCTTAAAGCAGAAGGTGGAGTACCCCAGGAGAAGCCTGGGGCTCCAGGAGTCCAGCACAGTGCCCTCTTCCGTCCAAAGAGAGAGGAGAGAGAAAAATCAGTCCTTCGATCAGTTTCAATTTACCATCCCAACAGATGTAACCTTGATTAGAGCAGCAAGTAAACAATTAGATAGTTTAACCTTAGCTTAACAATCACTGTTAGTGAAGGGAAATTAGACAAAGGCCAACTGACAGCAATGACTTAAAAAAAAAAAATCAAGACTGGCAGTGTTTATTTTCAATGTGTGTGTTAGTCGCTCAGTCGTGTCCGACTCTTTGTGACGCCACGGACTGTAGCCCACCAGGCTCCTTTGTCCATGGGATTCTCCAGGCAAGAATACTGGAGTGGGTTGCCATTTCCTTCTCCAAAAAGGCTGATGAAAGTGTGTAAAATCAAGATGAAATTTATTTTCAGTAGTTAGTTATAACTGCTGTTTTCAGTCAAATTTCTCAACTAATTTTTAACCATATCAGAACCTTCTCAGTATATGACTCTTGCTTACACACAATAGACCTTTATTTAAAATAAACTGTTACATCAGAGTCTGTTTACTCTTCACTTCCCCTCTTTCTCTTCTTCTGGTTAAATATCTGAAGTTCCTTTAACTATTCTTAATAGGTACAAATCTCCCAGGTAAATAATGATAACAATTTTTAGATGTGTCGTAGAGCTAAAAGTCTTGTCTGGATTAAGCATTCTATTCTCTTAATATCCCTGTGAATGGAGCTATTACCTGGATCCAAAAGATGAAGAAACAGAGAGTTTGAAGAGGTTATGTGACTGGCCCAAGCTCATGCTTATCGGGCTCTGTACTAACAAATAAGTGTGTGTATGTGAGAATATATGCAATCCATTTTCAGTTATTCAGGTTCAGTATGTGGATTATTCCAGCCCTACTGTTTATTCCAACGTCTTTTATTGCCTCACTTTTTACCCTTTCACTTGCTCCAGGTCCTTCTAACTAAGCACCATGTGGTCCTTGAATCCATGAACATAAGACTTCATATTCTTACTATAATCACCCACGTGGAAATGGCAGGTAATAATTAACTATGCCTAAATCCATTCAAACATCCCTCAGCATCTCTAACCTCAACTCGAACACTAAGTCTTAACAGTATTCTCCTTTAGTTCCATGGGCTTGAACACTAAGTCTTAACAGTATTCTCCTTTAGTTCCATGGGCTTGGTCTGTTTTTTCACTACTTTTTCAAGGGCAGAAACCATGTGTAATATGTGGTTGATCCTCTGGTTTCCATTATTATATGTGAGGTCCACAGAGATAATCACTAAAATTACTGACTTCGTCACCAAATGAAAGTAATTGAAATTTTAACAATCTGCTTGGTCAACTATCTGTAGTTTTTTGTTGTTGTTTTTTTTTTTTTTAATTTACCTATGTTTTAATTGAAGGATAATTGCTTTAAATAATTGTATTGTTTTCTATCAAACCTCAACAGGAATCAGCCATAGGTATACCTATATCCCCTCCCTCTTGAATCTTTCTCCCATCTGCCTCCCCATCCCACGCCTCTAGTTGATACAGAGCCCCTGTTTGAGTTTCCTGAGCCATACAGCAAATTCCACTTGGCTATCTATTTTACATATGGTAATGTAAGTTTCCATGTTAGTCTGTCCATACATCTCACCCTCTCCTCCCCCTCCCCAAATCCATAAGTCTGTTTTCTATGTCTGTTTCTCCATTGCTGCCCTGCAAATAAATTGTCCAGCACCATCTTTCTAGATTCCCTATATATGCATTAGCACACGATATTTATCTTTCTCTTTCTGAATATAAAAGTTTATCAGAGGGACAATCCTGGAAGTGCAGTGGTTGAGACTCCACCCTTCTATGCAGGGAGTGCAGATTTAATTCCTGATTGGGGAACTAAGATCCTGCCTGAAGGGCAGTGTGGCCCCCCCAAAAATATATTCTTTTAAAGGGTTATGAGAAAAGGAGTTTAAATAAACTGGTTAAAATGTAGCTTGCTCTGTAAATGTAATTAGTCATGAAGTTCATTTATTTTCCAAGGTAACAGAAGGGGAACCTCATGCATTACAATTACTACCACTGTTTGTACAGTGGTCTTTAATTCCAAGAATGTTCAAATTTATCCTCTCATTGCTTCAACACAGTAACTGTGGTGTTAGGGATAACTGTCACCATTTTGCAATAAGGAAGCCAGAATTCATGGAACTATGTGATTCAAGAACTAGTGGTAGAATGGACACTTAAAAGCCCTGACCTCAGTGAGATTCTGAACTTTCTACTCCTTCTGTGCATACTGATGCCAGCCTGCCAAACTCTGCTCGGTAGTGGAAAGAACAAGCCGTACAGCAAAAACATGCACAAATAGAAATAGTTATGCACAAATAGAAATAATATATATGCAGAATTTATAAAATCCCATGGACGGAGTAGCCTGGTAGGCTGCAGTCCATAGGGTCGCAAAGAGTCGGACATGACTGAGCGACTTCACTTTCACTTTTCACTTTCATGCATTGGAGAAGGAAATGGCAACCCACTCCAGTGTTTTTGCCTGGAGAGTCCCAGGGACAGCGGAGCCTGGTGGGCTGCCATCTATGGGGTCGCACAGAGTCAGACACGACTGAAGCGACTTAGCAGTAGCAGCAGCAGAATTTATATACTGAGAAGCAAGCATGAATTATTTTTATTACTGCTATTGGTTTCCAAGTAAAACGACAATTCGAAATGTCTACCTCCTGATCAAACTACATCACCATCACATACACAGCACAGGAACACAGCAAGGGCTTAATAGAAGATTATTTGACAAGCGGGCACACTTGCATGGTCCTAGAAATGTGCGTGGTGTCTGTTTCCACCTATACTGGTTAAAAAAAAATGAGAGGGATGCTCCAGGCCTCCCTTTAGCTCTGCATTATAGCTGCTCCATTTAATAGTTCCTGTCAGTTACATGAGGCCTCATTTCACCACTTCCCTGTCTTCCTCATTACTTCTTCCCTCAAAAGCAAGTAAAACTACATCCTTCCTCCTTAGCAATGTTTTGAAAATTGGAATTAATTGTGTTGGTTAGCAAAAACTTACTTAACCCACAAGACCCACTCTATTTAGAGCCTCATAGAGCCAAGCGGTACCAACTACTTTCTTAATTCAAAATCACACGCAAATATTTTGATTTAAGGAAATGGAAATAAACTCATGCTAACTGATAGAAAGTGTAATTGCAACAATGCTCTATTTCTGATTTTTGTTTCAGTCATCATACACTATGATGTCTGGGATTTTTTTATGTGGATGTTCATGTAGAGTTTATAATACCCCATTTTATATTTGTTTACTTTCACTTTAAAATAAAAAATATTTTGCCCTGATATCTTATACACTTCCACTGATTGCAATCTTTTGTGAACTTCTGCATATGATTATTTTTACCAAAAATACAATTTACTAAATAAGTTAAATTAAATAGATACTGGCCTTACCACAAAAATAAAAAAACACCTCCTCTGATTAAACATAAACTTCTTTCTTTAATCTTTCATTTCCAGCCCTTTTCCTCTGGAACAATGCAATGTAAGTGAGAGAATTAAACTGCATTTCGTTTATTTCTCCTTTCTTAGCATGACAAGGGTTTCTCCTATAATAATTTGCTTTCATAAATATCAAAATAGGTAATCACAGCCTCATTAATACAGCCTTCTCTTTGGGCACAAAATAACATCTATGGAATTTCAAATTCCTGATTGGATTGCGTTTATTGCTATTAATAAAATAATCCAAGAACAGTCTCTATCAATGTCATGAATATACATATCCAGGGCATGAGGGAAGTCTGTGTCAATAATCCCGCTAAGCCACATTTTTACACATCACATCATTCCCTTTACTTATGGAGTTATTTATAACTCATCAAATAGAGATACAGGTTTGTTTCTAAGCAATTTTCCTAGATACTGGCAATCTCAGCTTTAAAGGGATCATTTTATTGACCTGTCGCTTATCCGATTCCCAAGTACGCAATCTCACTTTCCACACTTACCAGGTACCTTTCAGAGGACACGCTCACTAAGATGAGGTCATCTCCAACCCGCACTTTTTCTCCTTCTGAGCGCTGCTTAGAGGCAGGATGGATGATCCACCAACAAGCTTCACCTGCACGATGATTGACAAGTGAAACACAAAGAAGGGCCTCTGAGTTTAAAACTTGATGTTCTTGGCCAGTGACTCCAAAATAAAAGAGGGAAATGAAATAAATCTTCAAAATTAGTCTCCTGAAAATAAAACTGTCCTTTTTACACAAACTTTAGAAATTTGAAATTGAATGCAAATTCACCTCACAGACCATGCAAATCAAAAGAATTAGGACAAATTAGCTTTAGAATCTAAAAAAGAGTGAATATATGCTTAAATGATTCAGTGTGCTGCACACCCGAAACTAACACAACATTGCAAATCAACTGTACTTCAGTAAAAATTTAAAAGGAAGAAAGGAAGGGAGGGAAGAAGGGAGGGGGACACAGTGACATGTAAAGATTCTTCTCATAGAAAGTGATTGTGACATTTGGGGAAGTGTGGAGTCTCTTTCCCCCACTAAGAACTGCTTTGAAAGGATATTTATTTATGCCAACATAAGACCAAATTCACCAGCCACACTGATCCAACTTGGTTCCTTAGACAATCACATGTCTTTAAGCAGCTCACATGGCTCCTTCCAATTATATCCAGTTTTGTTACCTGCCAGGAGCCGGTGAGGCATTCCACTCATGACAAAGGTCATGAGGAAGGAGGCTCGGCATACGCAAAGGCGGGATCGAGCCTCAGGAGTCCGCCCGGATATTCTCGAGCATCTACCCCCCAAAAAAACCAGAGTCTGCCTACTTTATTGCTTTGTGCTCTCACCTCTGACTTTACTGGGGGCTATCCCCCACCACCATCTCGCTCTCTCTGTCAAAGAGTTAACTTACAGCTCCAATTAATAAAGTTCCTGGACAATTAGGAGTGTTTAAATCCAAACCCCTCAGATGGCTCTCTAACTCGCCTGACAAGTTTACCCGGACTCCTACAGCTATGCATATGATTGTTTACAGTCTCCCAATCTCGAGAGGCATGGGAAGCTTAAGATATCCAAATAGCTTAGAGCCTCTCAGAGAGTTAGAAACTGTCAGAATAAACTAGTAAAGGATTTTATTGATGAGTCAATGTTTGTTGCCAAGTTTTCACATCCCCTAAATTGTATCCTTGAATATGTATTAATTAATAGTTGGTATATAGAAAAAATAAGTAGTGGCCTTGGTGTTAGTAACTTTAGACCCTTAAGGTAATAAATTCTTTCCTTTGTTGTAAACGCATTACACATCTGCCCTATAGGAATGCAATTTTATCTTTGGAAGATGGCGCCAAACCTTAAAATAATTACTCTTAGAGAAAATAAGTCTTTGTTGATAAGTCCTTGTCAAGAGTCATAAAATGTTAGTAGGCCTTCTGGCCAGAAGATGATGTAAATCACCTAAACCATTTGTATACGATAAATTTGCAGGAAAGAAACCCTGGTTTTTGATAAGAATCAAAGACTGCTGACTTTGCATGCCCTATTATCCTCTATGTGTAACTTAGGGTATATAAGCCCCTGTTGAAAATAAAGCTACGGGCCTTGCTCACCAACGCTTGGTCTCCCCATGTCATTCTTCCCTTTAACTTCCAGCTGAGTCTCCATCTGGAGCGCGGAACCCACCACGCTTACTAATTATGCCTGGGCTGCTAAGACCCACTCGAGAAGGTGTCTAGGGTGAGGCACCTTCCGCTATTCGAGAGGGCGCCTGCGGCCTACGTAAGTGGTGCAAACTTCTTGTCTTGAAGTTTTATTGGTCTCCCGCGTAAACCAAGCTACTCAGCCTCTTTTCTCCACTGAATTTTCCTACTGAGCTATCCTCATTCTATTATTCTTTATATCTCTAATTAGCATATAAATAGTCGCCTAGGCCGTCTCACCCTGGATCAGCTGGGGCTGGTCCCCGGCAGTTACCACTTGATTTTCAAAAGGATTTGGGGTTTTGTTATGTGACAGTTATATTGTGATAATTAAAAAGCTTCTAATTTGGGTGGATAGTGATTCAAAATGAGCACAAATATTGTCACTTAAGTTTTACTAACTACCCTTTGCCTTATTTTAAAATGTAGTAGTTTCTACTAATTTAAAAATAAGATAGAAGAGAATCCTACAGAATTGTCTGGGATACATTCTAAAAAGACACATTATTAAGCTATCTGAGTAAACATAAAATTAAATTATTTCTTCTAGAACAAGTCAAGCATAAGCCTCATGAACCGTGTAACCGTTCTCCATTCTTCGGTCCCATCACCAAGGATGTAAGTGTAAGCACCCAATTCTTCAATCTGTTCATGGCTCTTTTTAAACCTAAATATAAGTTCTATTGCAAAATGAGAATAGTTTTAGTAATGCATTTGTGCTTGTGTGCTAAGTCACTTCAGTCGTGTCCGACTCTTTGAGACCCTATCAACTGTAATCCATCAGGCTCCTCTGTCCATAAGATTCTCCAGGCAAGAATACTGGAGTGGGTAAGCCAAGCCCTCCTCCTGGGTATCTTTCTGAGCTAGGGATCAAATCCACGCCTCTTACGTCTCCTGCACTGGGAGGTGGGTGTTTTTTTTTTTTTTTTTTACCACTAGTGCTACCTGGGAAGCCCCATCTAATAATTATCACTCTCTTTCTCTGTGCCTCCAACTTTATTATTTCTCCGTAACACTTATGTTTAGTTTTTTTTGTTTGTTTGTTTGTTTTTTACTAATTACCAAATGCCAGAATGTAAATTCTACAATAGTAGGGCATTTGTATGTTTTATTTACTAGGGCTTTGTCAGCTCCTACTAGCATTTTGGAGGCATTTGCTGAATATTTTCTTACACAAACCAGTCTTACTTGACTCTCACCTTGCAGAATTCCATATCTTCATTCACTCAATTCACATTTTTAGAGTTGTAGGAAGTTTTTCATTCGTTCACTCAAACATTGATAAAGCACATGCTTTGTCAACCACTGCTTTAGTAGCTGGAGATATATCAACAAATATGGGAAAAAATGTATCTGCCTTATGAGTTTCATTCTGATTGAGGCAGGCACACAACAAACAATAAATATAGTAAATAGTTTGGTAATTCACAATTAGTACAGAGTTACAGGGAAAATAAAGTAGCATAAGGGAATTAGGGCAGAGAGACGAAGATGGCCTTGTTTGGTGAGTTTCACTATTATATAATAGTATCAATGAATGAAAACAAGTTATAGATCATGCACATGGTTTTACTTGTTTTGAGAGAGAGAACTGAGGACGTTTTTCCACATAACTATGTGCGGAAGTAATTATGGTGAAAAAACTAAAAAAAAAAAACAAACCAAAACACAGAGGAATGGCTGAGAATATATAGAATTAAATAAAAATGAGAGGAATATATTTATCTTTTTGGTGCCTGGGATTCTCAGAATTCCCTGTATAAGGTGATGTGTTTGTCTATTAAAAAGTTAATTAGGTAGGTAAATAGAACTTTATTTTATCCATTTGTTATTGGTCACATTTTTAGAGTATGGGAAAGTATTTCAAAAAGGAGGGCAGGTGTGAGTTTCATGTCACCTATAAAAGCAACAACCTGATACAAGTTGATCTATTTCCTTCCATTCCTTTTTCTACTTGGTCCTTAATCTTTAATTCCAAAGGCAGACATGCTCATTGTAAAAAATAAAAGAATCAAATCATACAGAGGTGGATATAGTGTAAAGTCTTTAGAGCATTGAGAAGAAAAACACAATAAAATCTATACTCTCGTATTTTGAGTCTTCAAAAGGATAAATATACTAATATACGTAAATAAATAAATATATATATATATATATATAGTTTGATGACCCTTTTCATTTTCTGTCTTTTTGGTTGAATGTTGACACCGATTATGTTGTATTTGCACACTTAAAAATGTTTTTAAGATGAAGTATAAAATAAAGAAATATGTAATAATACTTTACAAACTAATCAGTGCACGTTAATATGGTTATCAGACAGCAGAGCATGTTGTTAAGTACTGTTTTCCTACCCAACTCCATCAAAAGAATAAAGTTTAAAGTCTAGTTTGCAAATCAAGATAATTATGTCGGGATGACCTTCCAACAGAAACAGTGCACATTTCCTCCTTCTAATAAAACCCTTCCATAGTTAATCACTGGTTTCATCCTGAAACCGTTCCTAAGAATATCCAGCCAATACATCTTCCATCGGGTCTCATGATGTCTCCCAATCCAGTTCCTGCCATGCTCTTCTGAACACAGCTTCACTGCAGACCAAGGTGCTCACCTGTTGTATCCTCTTGCAAGCCAACATCAAAAGCCAGCTTATCAGTTGAAGACCGAGAGGTGGACAGGCAGCACAGATACTAAAAGACACAAAATCAGTAGTTGTCACTAAACATATCCCGTTCTTTCCAAGTCTAATTCTGAGCACTTAGCATTCACTGGGAGCAATGTTCTAGAGGAAATGTAGGGTTTTTTTCCCACTCAGAAAAATATTGCAGAAATATGTCCTGTAGACAAAACAAGATGAGTAACTGGGGATATGTCTCTACATCTCTCACTTTGTGTGATATTCATGATCATAAGCAAAGGAACAACCTGATCTGTCAGAAATCTTTATTTCAAGCAGAAATTTGAACACTATTCACTTTTATCTTCTAGTTTTATTTTCAAATTTTTAAACTCTTTAAAATTCATCTAGAATTGATCGTGGCATGTAGCATATTCCTCACTGCAATGAGGCTTTATCGGGTGTATACCTATGTGTGCTTACCCAGGAAGAATGCAACTCTGCCCAACACCATCATCTCTGACTCCTCTCCCTGCCTCAAGTTTTCCTAACTGGATATTCTTGGACATAAAGTTTAGGATCATTTTTCTGGCCAACTCCCCTACTCCCATGCTAACCTCAAAATCTACACTAAGTGCTACAAGACTGAGAACACAGAGATGAATCTAGTATGAGCTCAAGATACACTGTCATCTACCCCAACCAAGTGCAGTGCTTGAAAGAACAGGAACTATGCCGACAGGACTCAGGAACAGCTCTGGGGATTAGGCCAGCCCAGACTTCCAGAATCACTGGACAAGTAATGCAAGACCTAGACAATCCCTACAATGGAAAAGGGTCCACCCAACTCAGTGGGTGTCTGTGAGTGTAAGGAGGCAGGTGATAAATGGATTGGGGATAGAAGTCAAGTGGAATTTGGTGCCATGAGGGTGTAAATTCAATGAACCAGGAGAATCTGTTCCCTGACTGTAAACCACTGACTCCCAAAGATATAGAAAAGATGCTTCAAAGGTCCTCAAACATATTCCTAGCTAGTTAGGAGTAGGAGTCTAATCACAAAACATTGTGGTCTCTGAGGTTTACAGACTTTAGATCTAGGCATATTAAATATCAATGTTAATTTGAGGAAAAGTACCAATGTTGTAATACTGACTTCCTGGGGGAAAAAAAATGTACAGTGATCCCTATTAAAGTGTTCTGTGATATTTTCCAATAATATTACAGTACCAGGCTCTGGAGTTGTTAATGTACATTCTCTCTTCCTTAAATGTTCACTGCAACTGCTAGGTACAGACTATAATTATTCAACTAAATGTTAATTAAATTTTATATGGCAAAGACTAGTCTTTCTTACTATATCTAGCACCCAGAACAGTATCTAGCACACAAGAGGTGCTGAATAACATTTACTGACTGAATGAGTAAAATTTTCAGTTGCATTTACAGGCTTAGAGAGGTTCAGCAAGGTACCCAAAGGAGTATAGCATATAGGAAAGTAAGCCTGAACCCAGATCCACCAACCATGTTTAGGCTCTTTCCCATCTACTATGTATAGAGAGGGTAGTTATTTAAAAACAGACTCTCATATTTATTATTTTATGTGTTCTGATGGTTCCTGAAAGTGAAGTTCTTCCCATGGAGTTTTAATGTATGAGTGCTATATGCAAAAACGCTATTTTTATACATTTGTCTTGTATCCAGTCACTTGAAGTGTTTTCCTTTATTTTACTTCATATCTTAATAAGTCAGCCAAGATTTCCAGAACAATGTTAGACAGCATATTCTTGGAGTTTGTTTTTGTTTTGTCAAGAATGGACTTAGTGTTTGACAATTAACTATGAAGTTGGCCATTGATTTAACACAAATATTTTCCTCATCATTGAGGAAATAACCATCAATGATCAATTTTTATTAGGAATTGGTAGTTTTATTAAAAACTTGTTTCATACCTGTTAAGATGATCACATTTTTCTCATCTTACTTACTAATGTGATGTAGGCTATTAATAGCAATGACATTATTAAGTCATCATTAAAATCATATCTATACTTTTCCTATACTTCTCTTCCTGTACTTTTCAATTCCATTAACCAGATTTTTCATATCAGTATTCCTGATGATAAAGACATGATTTTTTTTCTGTTTTGAGGGGTATTGCTATAGAGACTATGCTTAAGTTTTTGCTCAAAAACAGTCTACATATTTAGGGAATTATCTCCTTCTTAAAAGTAGTGATTATTTTATATTTCCAAGTACTGGACTATCATGTAGTCACTAAAATAAATCTGATAAAAATTTAAATAACATAGATAGTACCTGTACTGTGACAATATGTTAAAAAAAAAAAACCTGTATAAAATTTGGTTATGTAACAAGATATCAGTTATACAAAAAAATTAAGAAAATATTGAAAATTTTTAAAAAGTTCCCAAGAATTTTCTGTCATTGGTGTGATCATGAAGATTTCATTCTTCTGTAATTTCCAAATCTTACAGAATGAATATGTATTGTTTGTACAACTTAATAAAGCTTTCAAAAGAAGAGAATGCTTATATATTTTATAATACTTTAGACCTATAAGAATATATATACACACATATATAAAGGATAATGAGTAAACTGTATCTGAGAGGAACCCAGTAGATAAATGGATAACTGGGTGTAAGAAGGAGCTGATATGGGAAAAAAAAGAAACTTTCCTCCTAAACCTAGTCTTTCAAAATAAGATACAAAGACAGAAGTCATACAGTGATAGAATGTATGGTCCTTAAAGGCCCTCTAAGCGAACCATCATATTATAAATGAGAAAATAAACAGTGTTCAAATATATTAAAAAACACATACAATTCAAGCTTATTAAAGCCATCAATGGAATGGGATTACCAAATATTTCTTTGCCCTGTATGCACAAATAGATCAGCATGACCATAGGGGAGATGAAGTCTCCACATGTACTCACCATGCCACTGTAGGAATGCCGCAGCAGTATTGCATGACCGTAGAGGAGCGTTCGGTGGCCACCACCTTGAGCAGTCTGCATAGAGCAAAGAAAGAGTCCGCAAAGAAAAAAAAAAAAAAAGTAAACTTAACTAAGTGTATAAAATGCTCTCTTCTTCTCATGAATAGTTTAATGGGAATAAAATAAGAGCTAGTGCAAATGTAGTAGAGAATCCTCTTCCCAATGCAGGATAAATGTAAGGGAAATGGGTTTGATTTCTGGGACAGGAAGATTCCCTGGAGGAGGAAATGGCAATCCACTCCAGTATTCTTGCCTGGAAAATTCCAAAGGAGGAGGAGTCTGGTGGGCTACAGTCCACGGGGCTGCAAAGAGACAGATATGACTGAGCATGCATGCACACAGATGAGCAAAGTGCTACGGAAAGAATCCTTAAATTGGGACAAAGCTACCAAGGGAGTAGCTGGGGGTGGGGGAGGGGAGAGCCAGCAGTTTAATTAGCTCTTGAAGAATGAACCTGAGTTCAAAAATATCGTGATTTGTAATTACTGATTCCCAGTTGTTTATTGTCTGTATTTCCCATTACACTCTGGTCCATGTTGAACAGGGACTATGGTACTTTGGGCACCACGGGATCTCAGGTACTTTGCAAAATGCCTAGTACATAGAAAGGACTAAATAAGCATTTCTTCAATGACTAAGTCTGATTAAAACACAAAGATCATCAAATGAATCTTCAGGCCTAAAAACCTCTCATACCTTCCAAATGTTTCTAAGAAAAACATCCAAATTCCTTTATATGAGATAGAAGGTGGGTGCTCACTCATTCAGTCATGTCCAACACTTTGTGACCCCCATCGACTGCAGCTTGCCAGGCTCCTCTGTCCATGGAATTCTCCAGGCAAGTATACTGGAATGAGTAGCCATTCCCTTCTCCAGGGGATCTTCCCAACCCAGGTATCGAACCAAGGTCACCTGCGTTACAGGCAGATTCTTCACCGTCTGAACTACCAGGGAACCCCACATGATATAGAAGAGTGCTTCTCAAATTCTAGCATGCTTAAAAATCAGCTGGAGAGCTTGTGAAAACACAGAACCCTTGGCGTGTCCCTGAGATTCTGCTCCAGTAGGTCTGGGATAAATACAGAGACACTGCATTTCAAAAATTTCCCAGTGGTGCAGGTATGTTGTTTTGGGGACAACATTGAGTAGCATAAGCGTCAAGGACATTCAGCCCTTTCTAACCTTGCCCCCAAATCCCTTTGTGCTCCGAAGAGACACGCTTTCCCTGCCCTGAGCTTTCTTGCTGCTCTTAACACGATACCAGGGGCATGTGCGGATAAGTGCCTTAAAAAAACAACCGCAGGGTATTAAGCAAGAGGAAGAGACAACCTGACTGAAGTACTAGGTCACAGATCAGGTTAAGATCATGGGAAGTAGAGAACATTATACTAAGGAGTTTTTACCTGTTTCTACAGGGAAAAGAGATCTTTAAGGATGAGTATGAAGATACTGACTTAAACATACCTGTGGCGGATTCATTTCGATATTTGGCAAAACCAATACAATATTGTAAAGTTTAAAAATAAAATAAAATTTAAAAAAAATAAAAAAATGGCTAAAAGAAAAAAATATTCAGGTAAAAAAGATGAAAATAAAGCTCACCTAAATTCCTGAGGAAATCACTCTCAATATTTTTTTATCTTATAATCTTTTTTTTCCCTAGCTACACATCAAAATAAAAATGCAACTATATAAGAAACACTTTAATAAAATGAAATTAAAAAAAAAAGTACAGAAGAAAGCACTTTAATATTCAATATCATTATACCTTTTTAACTAAAAATATATCTCCTTCCTATTATTTCAATTAATTTCTTCTTCAAATTTATTTTTTTACTGAAGGATAATTGCTTTAAAGAATTTTGTTGTTTTCTGTCAAACTTCAACATGAATCAGCCATAGGTATACATATATCCCTGCCCTTTTGAACCTCCATCTTATCTCCCTCCCCACCCCACCCCTCTATGTTGAAACAGAACCCCTGATTGAGTTTCCTGAGCCATACAGCAAATTCCCTTGGGCTATCTCTTTTACATATAGTAATGTAAGTTTCCATCTTACTCTTTCCATACATCTCACCCTCTCCTCCCCTCTCCCCATGTCCATAAGTCTATTCTCTATGTCTGTTTCTCCATTGTTGCCCTGTAAATAAATTCTTCAGAACCATTTTCCTACATTCCATATATGTGCATTAGAATACAATATTTATCTTTCTCTTTTAGACTCACTTCACTCTGTATAATAGGTTCTGTGTTCATTCACCTCATCAGAACTGACCCAAATGTGTTCCTTTCTTTGGCTGAGTAATACTCCATTGTATATATGTACCAGACTTCTTTATGTATTCATCTATTGATGGACTTCTAGGTTGCTTCCATGTTCCAGCTATTGTAAATAGTGCTGCAGTGAACAATGGGATACATGTGTCTCTTTCAATGTTGGTTTCCTCAGGGTATATGCCTAGGAGTGGGACTGCTGGGTCATATGGTGGTTTTATTCCTAGTTTTCTAAGGAATCTCCCTCCATACCCTCTTTCATAGTTGCTGCTGCTGCTGCTGCCAAGTCGCTTCAGTCGTGTCCGACTCTGTGCGACTCCATAGACGGCAGCCCACCAGGCTCCTCCGTCCCTGGGATTCTCCAGGCAAGAACACTGGAGTGGGTTGCCATTTCCTTCTACAATGCATTAAAGTGGAAAGTGAAAGTGAAGTCACTCAGTCGTGTCTGACTCTTAGCGACCCCATGGACTGCAGCCTACCAGGCTCCTCCATCCATGGAATTTTCCGGGCAACAGTACTGGAGTGGGGTGCCATTGCCTTCTCCCTCTTTCATAGTGGCTGTTATCAATTTACATTCCCACCAACAGTTCAAGAGTGTTCCCTTTTCTCCACACCCTCTCCAGCATTTATTGTTTGTAGACTTTTTGATGAGGCCACTCTGACTGGTGTGAGGTGATATCTCATTGTGGTTTTGATTTGCGTTTCTCTAATAATGAGCAATGTTGAACATCTTTTCATGTGTATGTCCTCTTTGGAGAAATGTCTGTTTAGGTCTTTTTCCCACTTTTTGATTGAGTTGATTGCTTTCCTGCTATTGAGTTGTATGAACCGCTTGTATATTTTGGAAATTAATTATTTGTCAGTTGTTTCATTTGTTATTATTTTCTCCCATTCTGAGGGTTGTCTTTTCACCTTGCTTAGAGTTTCCTTGGCTGTGCAAAAGCTTTTAAGTTTAATCAGGTCCCACTTGTTTACTTTTGTTTTTATTTGCATTACTATAGGAGGTGGGTCATAGAGGATCTCGCTTTGATTTATGTCATCAAGTGGTCTGCCTATGTTTTCCTCTAAGAGTTTTTTTTTTTTTTTAATTTTATTTTATTTTTAAACTTTACATAATTGTATTAGTTTTGCCAAATATCAAAATGAATCCATCACAGGTATACATGTGCTCCCCATCCTGAACCCTCCTCCCTCCTCCCTCCCCATACCATCCCTCTGGGTCGTCCCAGTGCACTAGCCCCAAGCATCCAGTATCGTGCATTGAACCTGGACTGGCATCTCGTTTCATACATGATATTTTACATGTTTCAATGCCATTCTCCCAAATCTTCCCACCCTCTCCCTCTGCAACAGAGTCCATATGACTGTTCTATACATCAGTGTCTCTTTTGCTGTCTCGTACACAGGGTTATTGTTATCATCTTTCTAAATTCCAGATATATGCGTTAGTATACTGTATTGGTGTTTTTCCTTCTGGCTTACTTCACTCTGTATAATAGGCTCCAGTTTCATCCACCTCATTAGAACTGATTCAAATGTATTCTTTTTAATGGCTGAGTAATACTCCATTGTGTATATGTACCATTGCTTTCTTATCCATTCATCTGCTGATGGACATCTAGGTTGCTTCCATGTCCTGGCTATTATAAACAGTGCTGCGATGAACATTGGGGTACACGTGTCTCTTTCCCTTCTGGTTTCCTCAGTGTGTATGCCCAGCAGTGGGATTGCTGGATCATAAGGCAGTTCTATTTCCAGTTTTTTAAGGAATCTCCACACTGTTCTTCATAGTGGCTGTACTAGTTTGCATTCCCACCAACAGTGTAAGAGGGTTCCCTTTTCTCCACACCCTCTCCAGCATTTATTATTTGTAGACTTTTGGATGGCAGCCATTCTGACTGGTGTGAAATGGTACCTCATAGTGGTCTTGATTTGCATTTCTCTGATAATGAGTGATGTTGAGCATCTTTTCATGTGTTTGTTATCCATCTGTATGTCTTCTTTGGAGAAATGTCTATTTAGTTCTTTGGCCCATTTTTTGATTGGGTCATTTATTTTTCTGGAGTTGAGCTGTAGGAGTTGCTTGTGTATTTTTGAGATTAGTTGTTTGTCAGTTGCTTCATTTGCTATTATTTTCTCCCATTCTGAAGGCTGTCTTTTCACCTTGCTGATAGTTTCCTTTGATGTGCAGAAGCTTTTAAGGTTAATTAGGTCCCATTTGTTTATTTTTGCTTTTATTTCCGATATTCTGGGAGGTGGGTCATAGAGGATCCTGCTGTGATGTATGTCAGAGAGTGTTTTGCCTATGTTCTCTAGGAGTTTTATAGTTTCTGGTCTTATGTTTAGATCTTTAATCCATTTTGAGTTTATTTTTGTGTATGGTGTTAGAAAGTGGTCCAGTTTCATTCTTTTACAAGTGGTTGACCAGATTTCCCAGCACCACTTGTTAAAGAGATTGTCTTTAATCCGTTGTATATTCTTGCCTCCTTTGTCAAAGATAAGGTGTCCATATGTGCGTGGATTTATCTCTGGGCTTTCTATTTTGTTCCATTGATCTATATTTCTGTCTATGTGTCAGTACCATACTGTCTTGATAACTGTGGCTTTGTAGTAGAGCCTGAAGTCAGGTAGGTTGATTCCTCCAGTTCCATTCTTCTTTCTCAAGATCGCTTTGGCTATTTGAGGTTTTTTGTATTTCCATACAAATTGTGAAATTATTTGTTCTAGCTCTGTGAAGAATACCGTTGGTAGCTTGATAGGGATTGCATTGAATCTATAAATTGCTTTGGGTAGTATACTCATTTTCACTATATTGATTCTTCCAATCCATGAACATGGTATATTTCTCCATCTATTAGTGTCCTCTTTGATTTCCTTCACCAGTGTTTTATAGTTTTCTATATATAGGTCTTTAGTTTCTTTAGGTAGATATATTCCTAAGTAAGAGTTTTATAGTGTCTGGTCTTACATTTAGGTCTTTAACCATTTTGAGTTTATCTCTGTGTATGGTGTTAGGAAGTGTTCTAATCTCATTCTTTTACATGTAGCTGTCCAGTTTTCCCAGCACCATTTATTGAAGAGGCTGTCTTTGCTCCCTTTTATATTCTTGCCTCCTTTTTCAAAAATAAGGTACCCATAGGTGCGTGGGCTTATTCCTGGGCTTTCTATCTTGTTCCATTGGTCTATATTTCTGTTTTTATGCCAGTACCATACTGTCTTGATGACTATAGCTTTGTAGTACAATCTGAAATCAGGAAGGTTGAGTCCTCCAGCTCCATTTTTCTTTCTCAAGACTGCTTTGGCTATTCAGGGTCTTTTGTGTTTCCATATGAATTATGAAAATTTTTGTTCTAGTTCTGTGAAAAATGCATTGGTAATTTGATACGGATAGCACTGAATCTGTAGATTGTGTTTGATAGTATAGTCATTTTCAGAACATTGATTCTTCCTACCCAGGAACATGGAATATCTCTCCATCTGTTTATGTTGTCTTTGATTTCTTTCATCAGTGTCTTATAATTTTCTCTGCATGGTTCTTTTGTCCTCTTAGGTAAGTTTATTCCTAGATATTAAATTCTTTGTGTTAATGGTGAATGGGATTGATTTCTTAATTTCTCTTTTTGATTTTTCCATTGTTAGTATATAGAAAAGGAAGTGATTTCTGTGTATTGATTTTGTATCATGCTACTTTGCTAGATTCACTGATTAGCTCTAGTAATTTTCTAATACTATCTTTAAGGTTTTCTATGTACAGTATTATCTACACTATCTACAAACAGTGAGAGCTTTACGTCTTCTTTTCTGATCTGGATTCCTTTTATTTCTTTTTCTTCTAGGTTTGCTGCATTTAATTTCTTAAAATAACTTTATTTATAGATTATGCTTAAAACACTTCCAAACCATTTAAAAACTGATATTAAAAGGCATTAAAATTATCAGAAAAAGTGTTTTATCAAAAAATGAAAATAACTTCATGCCCTGAGTGAGAAAGGGAAAAATCGACTTTGCAAAATTACATTCCTACTAAGAATGAGGACCTGTTTAGAGAGTACTTTAATTTTCTATAATACTTTTGATTTATTGTGGCCAAGAAAAATTGATTTACCTTGTCTGATCTGTACTACTTGATAGGACCTTACCTTTTCCTATCATATATATGTTCCAGAGCTACAGATCCAGTTGACGTTTAATGACACTACACAGTCAAGGTACTTTGACTTGTCTTCTTGACCAAAACAAGGTATTTCTAAATGAAGAACAAGGCTTCAGATTTAATTAGAATAGCATTGAGTGCTCTTTTTTCTATAAAGCTTCGCTATGCACTTGATATATTCATATGTACGTATAAACTGTGCTGTGCTTAGTGACTCAGTCATGTCCATGTCTTTGTGACCCCAAGGAACTGTAGCCTGCCAGGATCCTCTGTTCATGGGGATTCTCCAGTTAAGTATACTGGAGTGGGTTGCCATGCCCTCCTCCAGGGGATCTTCCCAACCCAGGGATCAAATCCAGGTCTCCCTCATTGAATGCAAATTCTTTACCATCTGAGCCACCAAGGAAGAGCATGAATACTGGAGTGGGTAGCCTATCCCTTCTCTAGTGGATCTTCCTGACCCAGGAATCAAACCGGGGTCTCCTGAATTGCAGGTGGATTCTTTACCAACTGAAGGTATAGGTTAGCCACTCCATATTTTTAAAATATATGTGTATAATATATTTGCTTATTAACACATCTAATGCAATTGCTGTTTTAAAATAATTTAACTTATTAAGTATATAACATCTATATATTTTGAGGTTTCCCATTTTAATAATATTTTCTGGACAAAAATGCTGTGCTAATCAGTTTAGCTCATTTCTTGCAATTCCAGGCTTTTGTTATTCAAGAGGCCTTTTTTTAAAAAAATAAATCAGACTCTACAGGTGAACTTTTCTATATTCCTTGACTGTTATAAAACACGATTTCAGAAGAAACACAAGGAGATCTTAAAAAGAGCTTACTGCTTAGGTAATACTAAGCTATTCAACTAAAGTTTAAAACAATAGACAACAACAAAAAGAAATCCGCCTTAGAGCACTTTCATAGCACTCAGATACTAAAGCAGAGAAGCTTTTAAGTTTTGGCTTCAAACACAAATAATAATAGCTGGGCAAAGAGTGGTTCCAGGGAGAAAAACAAGTATCTCTAAGGGGAAGCCTATACATCACCTGAAAATCAGTTTCATGCAAACGTGAACACTACTAACTAGATAGGAGCAGCACAGAATTGCTGATCTTGGCATTTGGTCCATCTGCAGGTCTCTAGCAGCAGAAACTATGCAAACATGCCTGCCATCTTCAATAATGAATCATATAACAGATTCACAGGATGATTATAATAATTAATGAGAAATCTGGCTTCAGTGCAAAATCAATATACCTGACAAAGCCAGTTGACACTGTCAAGACAGCCACTTAGCATCGGATGGCCAGCATGTGATGGTGACTTAATGAAAAGTCTCCAGAGGGAAGAGACCAGGACCAGGACAATTCAGTTCAGTTCATTTCAGTGGCTCAGTCGTGTCTGACTCTTTGTAACCCGTGGACTGCAGCACGCCAGGCTACCCTGTCTGTCACCAACTCCCGGAGTTTACTCAAACTCATTTCCATTGAGTCAGTGATGCTATCCAACAACCATCTCATCCTCTGTCGTTCCCTTCTCCTCTGACCTTCAATCCTTCCCAGCATCAGGGTCTTTTCAAATGAGTCAGTTCTTCACATCAGGTGACTAAGTATTGGAGTTTCAGCTTCAGTATCAGTCCTTCCAACGAATATTGAGGACTGATTTCCTTTAGGATGGACTGGCTGGATCCCTTTGTTGTCCAAGGGACTCTCAAGAGTCTTCTCCAACACCACAGTTTAAAAGCATAAACTCTTCAGCACTCAGCCCTCTTCATAGTCCAACTCTCACATCCATACATGACTACTAGAAAAAGCATAGTTTTGACTAGATGAACCGTTGTTGGCAAGGAAATGTCTCTGCCTTTTAATATGCTGTCTAAGTTGGTCATAACTTTCTTTCCAAGGAGCAAGCATCCTTTAATTTCATGGCTGTAGTCACCATCTGCAGTAATTTTGGAGCCCCCAAAAAAAGAAAGTCTGTCACTGTTTCCATCATTTCCCTATCTATTTGCCATGAAGTGATGGGACCAGATGCCATGATCATAATTTTCTGAATGTTGAGTTTTAAGCCAACTTCTTCAATCTCCTCTTTCAGTTTCATCAGGAGGCTCTTTAGTTCTTCTTCTCCTTCTGCCATAATGGTGGTGTCATCTGCATATCTGAGGTTATTGATATTTCTCCCAGCAATCTTGATTTCAGTTTGAGCTTCATCCAATCCAGCACTTCTCATGATGTAGTCTGCATATAAGTTAAATAAGCAGGGTGACAATATGCAGCCTTGACATACTCCTTTCCCGATGTGGAACCAGTCTGTTATTCCATGTCCAGTTCTAACTGTTGCTTCTTGACCTCCTTTCTCAGGAGGCAAATCAGGTGGTCTGGTATTCCCATCTCTTGAAGAACTTTCCACAGTTTGTTGTGATCAACACAGTCAAAGGCTTTGGCATAGTCAATAAAGCAAGAGTAGATGTATTTGGACCTCTCTTGCTTTTATGATGATCCAACAGATGTTGGCAATTTAATCTCTGGTTCCTCTTTGCAGCCAAAGATGAAGAAGCTCTATACAGTCAGCAAAAACAAGACCAGGAACTGACTGTCGCTCAGATGATGAACTCCTTATTGCCAAATTCAGACTTAAATTGAAGAAACCAAGGAAAACCACTAGACCATTCAGGTATGACCTAAATCAAATCCCTTATGAATATACACTGGAAGTGACAAATAAATTCAAGGGATTAGATCTGAGGGACAGACTGCCTGAAGAACTATGGACAGAGGTTGGTAACACTGTACAGGAGACAGTGATCAAGACCATCCCCAAGAAATGAAAAAGGCAAAATGATTGTCTGAGGAGGACTTACAAACACCTATGCTATGCAATGAGGAGAAGCAAAAGGCAAAGGAGCAAAGAAAAGATATCCCATTTGAATGCCGAGTTCCAAAGAACAGCAAGCAGAGAGATAAGAAAGCCTTCCTCAGTGATCAATGGCAAAGAGATAGAGGAAAACAATAGAATGGGAAACACTAGAGATCTCTTCAAGAAAATTAGAGATACCAAGGGAACATTTCATGCAAAGATGGGCACAATAAAGGACAGAAATGGTATGGACCTAACA
The DNA here is from genome assembly GCF_002263795.3 of Bos taurus. Taxonomy (NCBI): domain Eukaryota; kingdom Metazoa; phylum Chordata; class Mammalia; order Artiodactyla; family Bovidae; genus Bos; species Bos taurus. The sequence continues at coordinate 10,027,508 of NC_037355.1, read as the reverse complement.
GAAGCAAAAGATATTAAGAAGAGGTGGTAAGAATACACAGAAGAACTATACAAAAAAGATATTCATGACTCAGATAACCACGATGGTGTGATCACTCACCTAGAGCCAGATATCCTGGAGTGGGCCTTAGGAAGCATCACTGTGAACAAAACTAGTGGAGGTGAAGGAATTCAAGCTGAGCTATTTCAAACCCTAAAAGATGATGCTATGAAAGTGCTGCACTCAATATGTCAGCAAATTTGGAAAACTTGGCAGTGGCCACAGGACTGGAAAAGGTCAGTTTTCATTCCAATCCCAAAGAAAGACAATGCCAAAGAGTGCTCAAATTACTACACAATCGCACTCATCTCACACCCTAGCAAAGTAATTCTCAAAATTCTCCAAGACAGGCTTCAACAGTACATGAACCATGAACTTCCAGATCTTCAAGCTGGATTTAGAAAAGGCAGAGGAACCAGGACCAGGACAGTACTAACTCATCACTGTTCAGTGCCAACCAGCAGAAATAGCTCCTGTTACAAGGAAGCATCTGGCTGGTTCTAGGAAGTTATTAACAGTGTGTGTCCAGGTCTGAAACCCAAAGCCAAGTCATGATTGAAAAGTGAAAGTTGAATAAAATTTAGCATTCTTTTCCTTGTAAGTGGCTTAAATTAACTATAGTTGAATGCATATGCCTTCACTCAGTTAAATTCTAACCTTTCTAGATGATTCAATGCAGGTATAAAAATAAGTCATTGGGTTAGAAGACCTTGCAATTAAAAGAAATCACAGCCTAACTAAATTATTTTAGGTATGCCACCTGGTTTAAACTAAATGGACATCATTTTTCTATTGGCATTGATTTTTGTATGAATCTACTCATGAAAGAACTTGAGGTACATGCTTCAGGGAACTATCCCATTCACCATCCTCCAAGGAAGCATAGATATGAAACTGACAAGATATTTGGATAGGGGTGAGATGGTATTAATTAAAAATTAAATAAATTAATTAAATTAAATTAAATTAAAAATTAATATTAATTAATCTGCAATTAATAAATGCAGATTTAGTGAGCAAAACTGCTAATTTTTAAAAAACCAAACCCAAATTTATTATTAATATTTGCAAAGAGAGAACATATTCATGTTTCCCACTATTGATGACATTTTCCAACCAAATCCTTCGTTTCGTGATTTTCATTGAGCAGTTCATGTCTTCTCTTTGCAAGGTAATAATATTTTTTACTGAAAAATAATAGATGGAACTATTTGAAATTCTAGAAAATGTTTTGGGTCCTTGTTGACAGGGACTTCAAATAAAGACTGTGCTCTGTCATTCTATTGAAACTGTTAAATTCTTAAGGCTAATGAATAGATCTATGTGTCAGTACAATGCCCCTCTTCACAGCTTGGTTAAATAAGAATGTAACTCCACAGACAGACACAGGTACTTTGCTTTCTTTTTTTCTAAGGAACCATTTAAACCTACATTCAGAATTTTAATTTCATACTTCTCAGAGTTTCCATCTTTTGAAGTGATATTCTTTTAACACCTCAAAATACATGAAGCCTTCATTACCTGAACACAACTTCTCTATACATTGTTCCTCAGCTTTTAGGATAAAAAATAAATTTTGTTAAAGTTCTAGAGAAATGTGGTAGGTATATAAAAATGAAAACATTTCTATGTTTTGTCTCAAACAACATTCTGCTCTTCCACTTTTCCCCTACATGTGTCCTTCAATGATATGACCATGGATTTTACTCTACAATTTTAGTTTGTCTCTTTTTAAAATGTTTTCATTTTTCTAATTTGATAGAGGAATAAAAAGAAGCTGAGGGGCTCCCCTGGTGGCTCAGTGGTAAAGAATCTGCCTGCTAGTCCAAGAGATATCAGGGCCATCCTTGATCTGTGAAGATCCCACATGCCATGGAGCAGCTTAGCCAATGTGCCACAATTACTGAGCCTGTGCTCAAGAGCCTGTACTATAGAGCCCAGCGGTAACTGAGCCCACATGCCACAATTACTGAAATCTGTGCCCTAGAGCCTATGCTCTACAACAACAGAAGCCACTGCAAAGAGAACTCCATGCACTGCAGCTAGAGAGTAGCCCCACTTGCTGCAACTAGAGAAAGCTCGTGTAGCAACAAAGACTCCACACCATAAATAAATAAATAAGAACTTATTTATTTTAAATAAGTGAATTATTTTCACTTCTCCTGGAGTAAGTAATTCACTAGGAGTTTCTTGGTGTCTCTTATAATTTTCCAGTGTATGAATTTCCTATTACTTCATGCAAGAGTGCATAAACATGTAACAGTCTATACAGCCCCCACAGTAAAAATTCTAAATGGACAGCTGTAGAAAAAATAACTGCTTCAATGGAAGAAATTCCTGACATTGGCTAAGTAAGACCTAATATGTCACAATGTGACCCAAAGATATAAAATGTCATTTTTAAAAAATCTAAATGTGGGATGTACTTACTTAGATTTAAAGTTCTAAAGTTTGGTTTAATTTTTTAAAACTTGAAAAATTGAAGAAAAAAGCCACAAATTTAAAAGTTAAACAAATGTGACTAACCAAACATAAAACATACAGAGTAACACACATACAGGAGATGATCCAATGTCTTACCTTCATCATGAATTTCTGTAGGGGCATAAGGAAAAAAGAGAAAATATTAAATACACAATATTTCAAAGACATTTTAAAACCTCCTATTTATAAAGACTATATTGTTGTTAAGTGTGGTAACATGAATAATAAACAAAAAATTTCCACTGTGTTGTCACAGCAAAACTCAATGTCAACTACATGCTAGAGAAAAGTGTAGCAAGCAAAACTCTCCTTTAATATGTTTCTAGATTAGTTCATTCTTTTTCCGTGAAAACATGCTGTTTGACTTTAATGTGTGATTCAATTTACAACATTTCTAAGCATCTCAAAAAAGGTATACTCTTAAAATTATACTCTGAAAATGGTCTAGATTTTTTTTCATCTGTTACATAAAAACACAGTAATATAAACAGCAACTCAGCTATTTTACTTGAGTAAAATAGTGGGTTAGAAACAGGTACATTAGACAATCAATTAATATGCTGTGATGGGCTGCCCATATTTCATGCAAAAAGTGACCAAAAGCAATTCCTTAGGCACTACATATTATTATATGTGAATTTCAAAGAAAAAAGTCACACAATTTTTCTTTTTCTCTTGACTCAGCCACCTCTAATGATTTATAACACCCCCTTTTCATCTACAAAATATAACATGTACATATATTCCTTTCTTTTTCTTAAGACTCATAAAGTTTCTTTGACTTCTTATTCCTGGGAGAGATACACAGATGTAAAAGAGTGAAAAAGGAAAAATATTTTATTTGACAAGTTAGGGCACCATGTAGTTGCCAGGAGCATGGAAGTCCTACAGAGGAAAACACACACATACCCACATTAGTTTTAAAGAAAACAAGGGAAAGTTTTCTAACACAGAGGTTAAATACCACACTTGCTTCCCTGAAACACACAGACATAGTAATATGTATATGACTAAATGGCAATTCTATCATGATTGATTCTTTCATTTTCAGTATTATAATTTTAAGGAAAAATTGTAAAGAACCATTTCATTTTCATCTCAGAAAACACAGCCTGTGTAGTTACATTTTTGTAGTTAATATTCATGGCAAATAATATCCTGGAACTTATTTTCCATGTTGAAACTGACTAATCCCATGCCTACAAATGATCACCAGTGATACAGAATATCACTGAGGAATTACAAAAAATCATTTTAAGTCCTAATTCAAAGAAAAACTTCAAAATCATGTTACAGAACATGGTTTGTAATAGATATTTTCTTCATGAGATTTTTGGTTTTTTAATTTATCTAAGTTTTGGAGATATTTCTTTCAGAAATGGTCTCAGCTTGTTTTTGTCAGTATTTAGGTTGAACTACTTCAGAATTGTAGCAAATAGAAAAAAGTGGTCAATTCAGTTTTTTAAGACTGCTCGTCATAATTTTTAGCTGTGTGTGAAGGCAGCATGAGCAAGCCAGGGAAGAGAGTAATCTGTATAAATGATTAAATAAAAATGAGCCCTGTAAATAAGCAAAAGCTGAAATAACCATCATACAAAGAGAAAGAAGAACAGATGTAACAGACACACATTATTTTCAAAAGATAAGAACATGAAAGGTTATTTCTGGCATTACTGACATTAACTTTTTGTACAAATCATCTATTGGTTCATTTGGCTTATTTCTTTATGAGATATCCAAAAGGGATCATTCAGGGCAAGAAAGAAAGTAAAACACAGTAAAATATAAAGGACAAATATATTATTTTAATCTCAATGTCAATGGCATAAGTATGATAAAAAGCAACAGAAAAAGAATAAAAATAAAAATTCCTTACAAGTTGAAAATGATAGGAGAAAAAAAAAGAAAACTCATGAATGATAATACTGAAACAAATAGCTTTGATTTAGGTGAAGAATTATCATTTTTATGCATGCAGTAAGTGTAATTATTTAAGATATAAAATATTAGACAACATATGGAGATGGACGACTATAAAGACAGAGGCCAGGCATGGTGCTTTCTGTCTTAGAAGAAATTTGAGGATGAAAATCAATTGACACAGAAACACAAAGAGGGAAATTTTAGTTTTTTTAGGGTAAAATTCCAAGTGGCAGCAATTCAGTGCCTCAGGTTTAGTTTAATTACTCCAGAATGGACAAGTCAGATGAAGTGTCAAATGTGAGCAAGAGACGGGGACATATTCCCTCTTCCCATTATGCTATATTAACATGAAAACCAGGAAAAGACACAGCAATTCTTACATTTTAACTCAAACAAACATTGCCCTGGGAGTCTAATGGATGATAAAAACAGGCAGGAGCCTTTGATCTATAAGCTTATAAAACTTGATCTAGTAGATCTAAAAACCCTAAGGGATTTTCTTAGCATATGCCAATGAGTACAAGTGGAAAAACAAATCAAACAGCAATACTTTATTCTAAAAATTGCAATCAAATATCAGAGTTCAAGAGAATGCATAATTATATTCAATCTGTTACTGATACAAAAAGACACAGTGATGTACAAAGCTTTTCTACCATAATTATGCCTTTCACCTCAACATTGGATTATTTTTAACTCAGTTTTATGAGATGATAACTTATTACAAAACTTAATACCTCTATAAATGGAGTTTTCTTAGAAGTTTTAAAAGAACCTTTACTGAGATGTCTTCTTAAAAATTACACAGGTAAGGGATTAGCAACAAAATTAACATAGAAATATAAAGTGGAAGTGACAGATTCAAGGGATTAGATCTGATAAAGGAGTGCCTGAAGGATGGAGGTTCATGACATTGCAGAGGAAGCAATGATCAAGACCATCCCCAAGAAAAAGAAAAGCAAGAAGGCAAATGGTTCTCTGAGGAGGGCTTACAAATAGCTGAGAAAAGAAGAGAAGCTAAAGGCAAGGAGAAAAGGAAAGATATACCCACCTGAATGCAGAGTTCCAAAGAATAGCAAGGAGAGATAAGAAAGCCTTCCTCAGTGATCAGTGCAAAGAAATAGAGGAAAAATAGAATGATTAGAATAACAGAAAGATTAGAGATCTCTTCAAGAAAATTAGAGATACCAAGGGAACATTTCATGCAAAGATGGGCACAATAAAGGACAGAAATGGTATGGACCTAACAGAAGCAGAAGATATTAAGAAGAGGTGGCAAGAATACACAGAAGAACTGTACAAAAAAGATCTTCATGACCCAGATAACCATCACTCACCTAGAGCCAGACATCCTGGAATGCGAAGTTAAGTGGGCCTTAGGAAGCATCACTACAAACAAAGCTAGTGGAGATGATGAAATTGAGTTGAGCTATTTCAAATCCTTAAAGATGATGCTGTGAAAGTGCTGCACTCAATACGCCAGCAAATTTGGAAAACTCAGCAGTGGTCACAGGACTGGAAAAGGTCAGTTTTCATTTCAATCTCAAAGAAAGTCAATGCCAAGGAAAGTTCAAACTGTCACACAATTGCACTCATGTCACACGCTAGCAAAGTAATGCTCAAAATTCTCCAAGGCAGGCTTCAACAGTACATGAACTGTGAACTTCCAGATGTTCAAGCTGGTTTTAGAAAAGGCAGAGGAACTAGAGATCAAATTGCCAACATCCGTTGGCTCATCAAAAAAGCAAGAGAGTTCCAGAAAAACATACATTTCTGCTTTATTGACTACACCAAAGCCTTCAACTGTGTGGCTCACAACAAACTGCGGAAAATTCTTCAAAAGATGGGAATACCAGACCACCTTACCTGCCTCATGAAAATCTGTATGCAGCAACATACAGTAAAATCTGTATGCAGAGAAATCTGTATGAAGCAACAGCTAGAACTGGACATGGAACTGGTTCCAAGCTGGGAAAGGAGTTTGTCAAGGCTGTATATTGTCACCCAGCTTATTTAACTTCTATGTAGAGTACACAGAAATGCCAGGCAAGATGAAGCACAAGCTGGACTCAAGGCTGCTGGGAGAAATATCAATAACCTCAGACATGTAGATGATTCCACCCTGATGGCAGAATGTGAAGAGGAATTAAAGAGCCTCTTGATGAAGATCAAAGAGGAGAGTGAAAAAGTTGGCTTAAAACTCAACATTCAAAAAACAAAGACCATGGCATCCAGTCCCATCACTTCACGGCAAATAGATGGGGAAACAGTGACAGACTTTATTTTCTTGGGCTCCAAAATCACTGCAGATCGTGACTGTAGCCATGAAACTTAAAGACACTTGCTCCTTGAAAGAAAAGCGATGATAAACCTAGACACCATATTTAAAAGCAGAGACATTACTTTGCCAACAAAAGTCCATCTAGTCAAGGCTATGGTTTTCCAGTGGTCATGTATAGATGTGAGAGTTGGACTATAAAGAAAGCTGAGTGCTGAAGCATTGACTTGAAACAGCTGTGGAGTATCTATGAGAAAGGTCCTGGAACCCTTCTTAATTTAACCAAGCAGACAGCAGAAGGAACCCTGAGGCAGGCTGGTAGGCAGAGGGTTGAACTGTTTTCTGTTATTCTTCAAGTGACAGAAAAAGGGAATAAATTCTACCTGTGACAGCAGACTTTCAAAATTCCTAGAGCAAGTGCATAAGATTTGACCTCTGTGGGTTTTCAAAGAAAGAAATAACTCAGATCTAAAATTTACTGAGACCTACACATAAGTTATAAATTGATTCACTTGCAAAATTCAGCAGCATGATCGTCAGCTCAGTGTTATCTCCAATACTTTCTCATAACTAGAAAGCAACCACTAACTTAAAGATTTGCAACTAAACATACCAAGAATAAATTTTGAGATGAGAAATTATTATGAAAATGAGAGAGAAAAACTACACAGCAAGGCAGGATCAAGAAAGCAACCAAATGCACAGAGGAAAAATGGGAATACATCTAGATGATAGTAAAAAGGGGTTTTATTCATTTACACATTCTATTTCTAAAGGAATTAAAGTTTCTTGAGTGGTTGGTTTAAGAGATACTGGTTTGGATACAGCACAGAAATACTGGAATGTAAGTGAAGGGACAAAAAGATGAGAGAGGGACTTATCTTAGGATGGCTGATCTTGGGGAAGGAGCACACAAAGGTGAAACACACATTCTTAGAAAGAAACAGGCTTCCATTTCCAAGATAAGAATTTGGATCAGAATTTTAACTACAGGCAAAGAAGAGAAGACACTGCAAAAGGAAAGGATTGAACAAAATTAGTAATAGGCTAGTTATGAAGAAACAGATGAAGAATTAAAATTATTTCCAGAGTTATAACATCAAATTAGTAGTTCTCCAAAATCCACACAAGGGTGTCATCATCAGGGAAATGGTAAATTTAATAAACAAAACTTCCCTTAAATAAAGGGCTGAAATAAATGAAAAAAGAGCAAAGAATCACACACACACACACACACACACACACACACACACACACACACACACACACAAGCAGGTGGACATATGACTGGGAAACAACTGAAAGGCTACTGAAAAGACAGCAAACGTCTCAAAATGTTGCCTGAGGAGAAAAGCATCCCAGAATCAAGAAAAACAATGAAAATAAAATGAAGCCATCAGTTAATCCAATCTTAGCTGATTCATCATATTAAGTCACAGAGCAAACAACAAAGCAATACAACAATGAATGGCCTCACTGTTTTGCTCATTTGGGAAAAAAGTGGATCCAGAATGTCAGTGGTGGAAAAGGAGATTCTATTTTCCACTCAGAATCACAAGAGTTCAGAATTAGAAGGCTCTTTCCCTGTCTGCCTGGCCTCCCTTCTTTCCCTCTCTTTCTTAACAGTTGAAGAAACTGAAACCAACAGTAATAACATAATTTAGCCACATTACACACTTTGTCACTCTGTTGGTCTCCAAACTTATCCTCCAGATTCCTGGCAACTGTTAAGTTTCCTTGTGATATTTTATCATTCACCTTCACTTTTTAAGATTGTATGAATATTTAAAAAGTCTTTTTCTATAGCACGTGGAAAAATATAAGAGTTAAACAATAAGAAGTTAAGATTAATTGGTCAAGATTTTTCAGTAAAAGATATACAATATTAATAATACAAGTCTTCCTGTTGGCCAGGAAGTCTTCCTTTCAATGATCATAATAACAAAGCCAATTATATAGAGATGATAATGTTCACACTAGCAAGTAATGCTCAAAATTCTTCAGGCTTCAACAGTATGTGAACCATGAACTTCCAGATGTTCAGGTTGGATTTAGAAAAGGCAGAGGAACCCGAGATCAAATTGCCAACATCTGTTGGATCATCATAAAAGCAAGAGAGGTCCATAAAAACATCTACTTCTGCTTCATTGACTACGCCAAAGCCTCTGACTGTGTCGATCACTATAAACTGTGTAAAATTCTTCAAGAGATGGGAATACCAGACCACCTGACCTGCCTCCTGAGAAATCTGTATGCAGGTCAAGAAGCAACAGTTAGAACTGGACATGGAACAATGGACTGGTTCCAAATAGGGAAAGGAGTACGTCAAGGCTGTATATTGTCACCCTGCTTATTTAACTTATATGTAGACAACATCATGCGAAATGCCGGGCTGGATGAAGCACAAGCTGGAATCAAGATTGCCAGGACAAAGTTCAATAACCTCAGACATGCAGATGACACCACCCTTATGGCAGAAAGCAAAGAACTAAAGAGCCTCTTGATAAAAGTGAAAGAGGAGATTGAAAAAGTTGGCTTAAAAGTCAACATTCAGAAAACTAAGATCATGGCATCTGGTCCCATCACCTCATGGCAAATAGATGGGGAAACAGTGACAGACTTTATTTTCTTGGGCTCCAAAATCACTGCAGATGGTGACTGCAGCCATGAAATTCAAAGACACTTGCTCCTTGGAAGAAAAGCTATGTCCAAACTGCTGCTAAGTCACTTCAGTCATGTCCGACTCTGTGCAACCCCATAGACGGCAGCCCACCAGGCTCCCCCATATCTGGGATTCTCCAGGCAAGAACACTGGAGTGGGTTGCCATTTCCTTCTCCAATGCATGAAAGTGAAAAGTGAAAGTGAAGTCGCTCAGTCGTGTCCGACTCTTAGCGACCCCATGGACTGCAGCCTGCCAGGCTCCTCCGTCCATGGGATTTTCCAGGCAAGAGTACTGGAATGGGTGCCATTGCCTTCTCCACATCCAAACTAGACAACACATTAAAAGCAGAGACATTACTTTGCCGACAAAAGTCCATCTAGTCAAAGTTATGGTTTTTCCAGTAGTCATGTATGGTTGTAAGAGCTGGGCTATGAAGAGGGCTGAGCACTGAAGAGCTGATACTTTTGAACTGTGGTGTTGGAGAAGAGTCTTGAGAGTCCCTTGGACTGCAAGGAGATCCAACCAGTCCATCCTAAAGGAGATCAGTCCTGAATATTCATTGGAAGGACTGATGCTAAAGCTGAAACCCCAATACTTTAGCCACTTGATGCGAAGAATAGACTCACTGGAAAAGACCCTGATGCTGGGAAAGATTAAAGGCAGGAGGAGAAGGGGATGACAGAGGATGAGATGGTTGGATGGCATCACCAACTCGATGGACATAAGTTTGAGCAAGCTCAGGTAGAGTTGGTGATGGACAGGGAAGGCTGGGGTGCCGCAGTCCATGGGGTCAAAAAGAGTCAAACATGACTAAGTGACTGAACTGAAATGAATGTTCTAGTAATAGAGAATATTTGACTAGATCCCATTTTCAAAGAAACAAAACTAGAAATTTAGAAAGTTCCAACTGAAGACTGGTAAAATACGTATTAATTACAACATAGCAGTTACTTTGAATACTAATAGTACCAGCCACACCAGGAAGCCAAACAAAAAGATTAGAGGCAACAGCAAACATGCAGCCATTCAGATCACAATCTCTTAGAAAACACATACCCATTTTTCCACATCAACCTTCTGTGGAAAGAAAAAGCCAAGATAAATAATAAGCAAACAAATAAAAAGCTAGCAAGGTTTTAATTAGTGTCACTTAAATAAACTGAAATGTAGTCCCTGCACCAAAACCTATCTCCAATTCTGAAGGACAGGTAACAGTATTCAAACTTTTAATTTACAGCATTTAATCTCAAGCAAACAAAAAAATTTCAATTCATTTAGTTATCAGAACTTCAAAAGGCTTTGGGCTGAATATGTACCAGGTACATGAAATAAAAATAACCTAATTTATTCAAAAGCAAACGTGAACATTTATCACATTCTCAAACCTACAAACCTTTGATTCAGGAACCACTGTTCTCCTCTAACTAAAAGAATCTATTTAATGAAAAAGATCCATTTAGAAATACAGCATCTAACTATACATCTCTGATATAATAAAATTTCTCTTAGCCAAATCTTTCCACTCATATAAAAATTCACAATATAACAAATGGTATATGCTGCCAAATAATTCTGAAACTGCATCAAAATATTATTTAAAACATATTTATTAATGAATGTATGTTAGTCTCATAACCATTATGTGACTCTTTAAAAAATAAGTGAATATGATTATATCCAAAGTATAAAACAGAACAAATCACAAAGCCATATGTTAACAAAAACTGCCTTCTCCTGCTCAATCCATCAGAATTTTAAAATCTCAACACACTCACCTTAAAGGTTAAGTTTCCATAACCAACCTCCCTTCTTTAGCACATATGATTGGTAATGAGTGAAACTTGAGGTGTGCTTCAAACTCCTCATTCATTTAAGTTTATCTGCAATTTCTTTCCTTAGAAAATTCATTAATTGAGTCAAAAGCTCACACTACCTAGACGGGAATAGTTGCCATAACTAAGAACCTCCATTCCTTAGTAAACAAGCTTCAAGAAGGAAATGTGCATATATTCACATACATACTAAGTATTTTTAAACATTATAAAGTGATATAAAAATATCAACCTAAGTATACAGGTAGGATTGTTTTGAAGGCCCAGTGAAATTCAATAGATTAAACTAATTACTTGTAACAGAGCATTTTGGCTTCTTCAGTAATTTACTTCATCTTCAGAAAAATCTCTAAGCCTACTCCCAACCTTTGAACTTAAGAATACATTGTTATTTAAGAAAGAACACTTTACTGAATGGAAAGTCCTGGTTTTCACTATATACTTTCAAGACATTTAGCTGTTATCTAAAGTTCAAGCCCTTATTTGAAGCATGAAACCTATTAGAATAATGAATATATTTCTTTAGATCCTGAGTCACAGGAAAGCAATCTAATCATGGCAAGTATAATGTAATTATTACTCACTTTTCTACCTTTAAAAGAACAAATTCTTATATTTATGCCTTTCATTGAAAATAAGGAAACATGAAATGATTTCCCTTTCATGTTTACCAGGAAAATAGGATATGTCATATTTTTCAATGATTAACAAAGACACTGCATTATCCCATCATTATTTTCACATCTCAGTTTTAACACACACACACACACATTTGCATCAGCACAAAGATAAAGTGCTGTGGGATTTTTCTAGAAGAAAGAGAACCTGTAATCAAGAGTCATAGTTACTAGTTATTAGTAATAAACAGTCTTTAAAGATCTGTATTATAAAACAGAAAATGTCTCTTAAGAAGCAGGAATTAGTTAGCAATAATATAACAGACTCAGTATCCAAATAGCCAAAGAAAGGCATAGCAACAGCATGTGCTGGGGGTGAAATTTCAGCTAAACGTAAAAGACAAGACAAATGATCCAGAGTTAAAAGACTGACAAAGTGCAAAAGTTGTAACTATGCATAAGTGATGCAGAGAGATTTCATGACACTTATGAATGTTAATAAGAACTATTTAATTAAATGCCTACTAACAGTGAAAAATAGAATGATTTATATGTAGCTCATCATGGAAGGAAAATATAAAGCCCACAACGAACTGGACCAATTTTATAGTTTAAACAATTATCAAATCCATAGAGCACATAAGATAAATGAATATTCCAATAATTTTTTATCCAAGTATGAGGGACTTTTTAAAAATTATCAACTCCATTAATTCAGAGAAAATAAATATTTTACCATCTGTAGAAAGCTGCCTTACATATTTTAAGACCAAAAATGAGCAATCTTATTTTCAAATAAAAACAAAATTTCCATTAAAGAAAATAAAACAGTCATTTAAGGAACAGCTTGATTTAGCAAAAAGGACATAAGAATATAATACAAAAGTAGTTAAATCTAAATTTTATTATACCATCATACAAAAGTTGAAACATCCACACGACATCTCCATTTTTGTATTCATATTTTAGTCAATATGTACAATTAGCATGTTTCAATAATTTTATATATGTTTAATGAACATATAAATTATAAATTAGGGTACATAAATATGAACTACTCAATAATCTATAAAAACAAATTTGGTTGATTCTTCCAAGTTGCTTAACTTATTTTACTGTTTAAGGTAAAAAATGTTATCATTATTAAACCGATAGGTCATACAATTAGAAGTTACTATGTGCCAGACTTTGAGCTAAACACTTTACATGTAACCTTACTGCCTGCATTTTATATATGAGGAAACAAATGACATGCAAATGCGTCACAAATTTTCCTCAACAACAACAAAGTTGTTGGAAAAAAACGATTGGACTTGATCTTGAAATTGGGTTTGTAACTTCAAAGTTGCATTCTCCTAAGCACTTCTTTGTATGCCAATACCAAGATACCTCATCTTTTTGCTTCTCTTTTGCTTCAAACTTTTAGTCTCTATCTAATTTGGAATTTTTCACCCAGTATCTGTTATGGTGAAGTGTCACCTAAATATAGTGTGTTAACATCAAGATAAGAGAATGTAAAATGAACATATAGATTCTTATGATATCAAATATTTTAGTTAGTTTCAGTTATTCAAACAGTAGGTCTGCTTTTTCACCTAGATAAAGTTCACCTAGATAATTACAACACAACAATAAAACATCCATCATGAATATAAAATTTTTAATATCAAGGTATAACATAAAAAAAGTATTTGAAATATTTAATACATGCCTGCAATCCATTACCCTTTTTAAAAATAGACAAACGTGAAAAACAAAAAACTACCCTATAAATAATTCTCCACTGCACATGTTTATTATTAAGATTGAGAAGAAGAACATGAGAAATTTGCACAGTGTATTCAAGGATTCAAGAGACAATAAAGTCATTTCAATTTTTTAAAGTAAAATTACAGTTTGGAGGTCCCACATTTTTAATAAATATAACAAATTCAGAAAAATATATAAATCCTGAATATATAACTTCATAAAACTTTCAGTTCGGTTCAGTCACTCAGTCATGTCTGACTCTTTGTGACCCCATGAATCACAGCACACCAGGCTTACTTCATAAAATATATAACTTCATAAAACTTCAAATCAATAAACAAACCCACGTAATCATCACCCAGATCTAATAATAGGACAGAACCTACAACCCAGATGCTGCCTTCATGCCCTCTCCAAAGGCAACTACTATTCTATCACCATTGATTATTTTTCTAATTTGGAAATACAGCCTGTGTTCTCTTTTTATCTAGCTTCTTTAGCTGTCATTAGGTCTCTAAGATTCATCATGGTGTCGCATGTAGTGGTAAGAAATTCATTTTCTCTGCTTATAATATTCCACCATATGAATACGTCACAATTTATTTACCCATTCAACAGTTGAATGGGCTTCCCTTGTGGCTCAGCTGTTTAGGAAACCACCTGCAAGGCAGGAGACCTGGGTTCGATCTCTGGGTTGGGAAGATCCCCTGGAGAAGGGAATGGCTACCCACCCCAGTATTCTGGCCTGGACAATTCCATACACTGTATAGTTCATGGGGTCGCAAAGAGTCGGATATGACTTAGTGACCTTGACTCACTGAACAGTTGAACATTTGGATTGTTTCCTGCTTGGGGCTATTACAAAAAATGTGGTGAACATTCTTGTACATATCTTTTGGTGAATATAGGAATATATATATATCCACTGGTATAGACCAAGAGTGGAATTTGTTGATCATGGATTTATAAATGTTTAGCTATAGTTGATACAGCCAAAGAGATTTCCAAAATGGTGGCATGCATTTAATTCTCATCAGAAGTATATTAGTTTCACTTGCTCCCCGTCTTGCCAATACTTGGTATTACTAGTCTTTTCAATTTTAGCTCTTCTGGGGAATGTGATACCCCATCACAGTTTTCAGCTGCATTTCCCTGCCATTTGATGAAGCACTTTTTCATATGCTTTGGAAATTTGGAATATCTCCATAGTGAAATATTTGTTCAAGTCTTTTACCCATTTTTTGCTATTAGTTGATCTGTTTTTGTTCTTACTGATTTGTCAGAACTGTTCATGCTTTCCAAATATCCTCTCCACGTCTGTGTCCTGTCTTTTCCATTTTTTAATGGTAACTCTGAGGACAGACATTCTTAGTTTGGGCATAATTTCTGAATCTTTTCCTTCATTGCTGGTGCTTTTTGTCCTGAAAAGACCCTTCTACATTATTTTTGAGACAATTCATTATCTTAACTCTTACCTGAGACCTACAATCTGTTTCGTATTGATTTGGGGAGTATATGGTACTATGGAGAGAATTTAGATTCATTTTCCCTTCATTTATCTATTCAACTGACCTGATTATCTTTAACAAAAAGATAATTCTTGAGCCCACTGCACTGCACTGCCACTTCCGTCATAAGTCAAGTTACTAACTTGTAGAGCTACTGATGAACTCTATTCTATTCTGGCCTATTTTTCTATTCCTGTTATCGTAACCACTATTCCATCAAAATAATTTTTGATATCTGGTAGCCAAAGGCTCCAATTTTGTTCCTCAACATTACATTTGTTAATACTGACCCTCTTCACTTCCTGTAATATGAGAACAGACTTACAAATTTTCATGCACACAAAAAGGAAACCTGTTGGGATTTTGATTTTGATTGCACTGGTTAACTGATAAACTTAGAACTGTCATCTTTATAATATACTGCCTTCCAACATCATACATTCCTCTTTATTTTAGGTCATCTTTAGTTTCCTTCAAAATGTTTTTCAATTTTCAATAGAAAGGTTTGCACATCTTTCATTATAATTATTCTGAGGTATATGTTGTGGAATTATACTAAGATAAGTGAACTCAGTTTGAAATTTTTATTTTATTTTTGCTAATATATAAAAGGTAGCTAAAAATTTATACTGAGTTCTAACTTTGCTAAATACACTTTTTAATTCCAAAAGTGCCTACCATCATTCCTTTATTATAGTAAAATAATTCAGTATTTCACTGGTTTTCCATTTTACAGTTTCTATCAGATTAAAGAATTTCTTACCTTACAAATTTACTAAGTTTGCAACAAATTATTTATGTTTTAAATGTTTTGAAGGTATCAATTAAAATACACAATCTTTCCCTTTTCGTCTTTTAATATGGTCAAAGATGTTAATCGGTTTTGTGGATACATTAACTACTTTTGAATCCCATGTTAGCTATAATATGCTATAGATTTTATATATCCATAAATTTGATTTACTAGTATTTTACAGAGGATTTCTGAGTCTATTACTTTGATGAATATTAACATATAACAACTTTTTTCTGGCAAGATCTTTCTCATGGTTTAGGACCATGGCTATGTTGACATCATATAATTAGTTGAGAAGGATTCTGAAACAGGTTAAGATTAAGATTATCGCTCTCTCAAATGTTTTTTAGAATTGACCAGAGAAGCCATCTAGGTCTGGACTTCTTCATGGTAATGTGAATTTTAATAGTACTTATTTTTTTAATATTTTAAATCTGAGATATAATTGACATAATTTCATATTAAATGAATGATTTTATATTTGCATATATTATGAAATGATCATTATAATAAATCTAGTTAATATCCATGACCACACATACTTACAATTTTTTTCTTGTAATGAGCACTTTTTAGATCTACTATCTTAACTTTTAAATACAATGTTATTAACTATAGCAAACATGCTGTGCATTATGTCTCCAGGGATTACTTACTTTATAACTGGAAGGTTGTATATTTTGACCACCTTCACCCATTTTCCCTCTTCCAATACCCTGCCCCTGCAACCACCAATCTGTTCTCTGGAACTACAGGTTCAGTTTTTCTGTATGTTTTTCTAATTCCATAGAAAAGTGAAATTATACAGTTTTCGTCTTTCTCTATTTCACTTGTTCCAGCATAATCCCTTCAAGGTCCATCCATGCTGTCAAAAATTATTTATTTTGTGGCTGTATAATATTCCACCGTGTGCATATACCACGTTTCCTTTATGAATTCATCCGCGGGTGTTCCATGTCTTGGCTACTGAAAATAATGCTGTAATAAATATGGGGAACACATATCTTTCCAAGTTAGTATTTTCCTGTCCTTTGGATAAATACCCAGAAATGGAATTGCTGGATCATACAATGGCACCCCACTCCAGTACTCTTGCCTGGAAAATCCCATGGATGGAGGAGCCTGGTAGGCTGCAGTCCATGGGGTCGCTAAGAGTCGGACACGACTGAGAGACTTCACTTTCACTTTTCACTTTCATGCATTGGAGAAGGAAATGGCAGCCCACTCCAGTGTTCTTGCCCGGAGAATCCCAGGGACGGGGGAGCCTGGTGGGCTTCCGTCTATGGGGTCGCACAGAGTTGGACACGACTGAAGCGACAGCAGCAGCAGCAGCAGCACAACAGTTGAATTGTAGCTTTTCAAGGATCCTCCATAATGTTTTCTGCAATGGATGCCTGAATTTACACTCCCACCAACAGTGCACAAGGATTCTCTTCTCTCCACATACTTGTCAACAGTTGGATTTTTTTTATTACAGCCATCCAACAGTCAAAAAATTAGATTTCACCAAAGTTTTGATTTGCATTTCTCTGATGATTAGAGATCTTGAGCATCATTTTATGTACACTTTGGCCTTTATATATCTCTAGGAAAATACCTATTCAGATTCTCTGCCCCTGGTTTAATCAGATTGTTTCGTTTTGTTATTGAGTTGTATGTGTTCTTTATATATTTTGGATATTAACACCTTATCAGAAATGTAATTTGCAAATATTTCCTCCTATTTCATAGGTTCCTTTTTCATTTTGTTCATGATTTCCTTTTCTGTCTGAAAGCTTTTAGGTTTGATGAAGTCCCAATTGTTGATTTTTGCTTTTGTGGTCTTTGCTTTTGGTATCAAATCCAGAAAACCTTCACCAACACTGATGTCAGGAAGCTTACTGCCTATGTTTTCTTGCAAAAGTTTTATGGTTTCAGGTCATAAAACTTCAAGTCTTTAACCATTATCAATTGATTTTGTGCATGGTATAAAATAGTGGTCCCTTTTCATTCTTTTGCGAGACTCTGTGCAGTTTTCTCAGTACTATATTTTGGTTTACACTGGCACCTTTGTTATAAGTCAATTGGCCATCTATGCATGGGTATACTTCTGGGCTCTCTGCTATGTTCCACTGATCTATGTGTATTTTTTTTTTTTTTTGCTAATACCATACTCTTTTCAGTACTATAAGCACAGAATATCTTTCCATTTCTTTCTTTCTTATTCAATTTCATTCACCAATGTCATAGTTTTCAGTGTAAAGGCTCTTCACCACTGTGGTTAAATTTATTCCTATTCTTTTTGATCCAATTGTAAATGGCACTGTTTCTTTAATTTCTTTTTCTGATAATTTCTATTAGTGTATAGAAATGCAACAAATTTTTGTAAATTGATTTTTTTTAACCTGCAGGCTTACTGAGTTCATTTCTCTATATAACATCATATCACCTGTGAAGTGTGATCATTTTAATTCCTCCTTTCCAATCTCATACCTTTTCTTTTTCTCTGCTTAAGACTTTCAGTACTGTGTTGAATAGACATAGGAAGAGTGGGTGTCCTTGTCTTGTTCCTGATTTTAGAGGAAAAGCTTTCATCTTTCCACTGTTGAGTACAATGTTAGCTGTGGACCTGTTAGATATGACCTTTAGAAAGTTGAGGTATGCTCCCTCTACACCCACTTTATGGAGAGTTTTTCAATCATAAATGGATATTTAACTTTGTCAAATGGTCTTTCTGCCTCTGTTAAGATGGTCATGATTTTTACCCTTTGTTTTGTTAATGAGGTGTATCACACTGACTGATTTGTGGATGATAAACCATCCTCACATCACTGGAAAAAACCCCAGTTGGTCATGGCATTGATCCTTTTAATTATTGTCGAATTCAGTTTTGTACAGAATTTTCTCCTCTATATTCATCAGAGGATATTGACCTATAATATTCTTTTCTTGTGCTGTTCTTGTCTGGTTTTGGTTTCAGCTAATGCTGGCCTCAGTGAATATGTTCAGAAGTATTTCTCCTCTTATATTGTTTCAGTTCATTTGCGTCCGACTCTTCGCGAACCCAGGGACTGCAGCGCAGCAGGCCTTCCTGTCCATTGCCAACTCCTGGAGTTTACTCAAACTCATGTCCATTGAGTCGGGGATGCCATTCAACCATCTCATCTTCTGTCATCCCCTTCTCCTCCCACCTTCAATCTTACCCAGCATCTGGGTCTTTTCAATGAGTCAGTTCTTCGCATCAGATGGCCAGAGTATTGGAGTTTCAGCTTCAGCATCAGTCCTTCCAATGAATATTCAGGACTGATTTCCTTTAGGATGGACTGGATGGATCCCATTGCTGTCTAAGAGTCTTCTCTAATACCAAATTCAAAAGCATCAACTCTTCAGCACTCAGCCCTCTTCACAGTCCAACTCTCATATCCATACACGACCACTGGGAAAACCATAGCTTTGACTAGACGAACCCTTGTTGGCAAGGTAATGTCTCTGGCTTTTTAATATGCTGTCTAGGTTGGTCACAACTTTTCTTCCAAAGAGCAAGCATCTTTGAATTTCATGGCTGCAGTCACCATCTGCAGTGATTTTGGAGCCTAAGAAAATAAAGTCTGTCACTATTTCCCCATCTATTTGCCACGAAGTGATGGGACCAGGTGCCATGATATTAATTTTCTGAATGTTGAGTTTTAAGCCAAGTTTTTCACTCTCCTCTTTCATTTTCATCAAGAGGTTCTTTAGTTCTTCTTCACCTTCTATTGTTTGGAAAAGTTTAAGAAGAATTGGTATTAATTCTCCTTTAAATGTTTAGTAGAATTTATCACTGATGCCATCTCATTCTTAAGCAACGTAAGACCACAAAGTTCTCTCTGCCATCAATTTGTGAGAAAAACTCACCATAAATTTAATTAAACAAATGAAGTCACCAAGTAAGTCCAATGATGCACTGAATTATACTTTAGCCCAATTTCCTTTCTTTATTTTGATTTTTGTATTAGACAGAATGTTATTTTAATTTGTCAAATAATGTCAAAAATTGAAACAGACTTATACAATACAGTAAACTTGGCCATCTCCCACAATATTATGTTTAACTTAATAAGGAAAAGATTTAGAATTTTCACTTGGAAGTTTAAATTTTTTTCTTTTAAAATTTAAACTGAGTAATAGAAGACAAAGATCTACTGCTTCCTAAGTTATTCTTTTTTTAGAATAGAAAAGATCCTGTAATGCTCTTTACATTGCTTTCTGAATTTGTCCAAATTGTGAAGAACAGTATATACACTCTCTAACTCAAAACTACCAATATCTCCATTTTCAAGCATAGAATATATTAAAATGGGGCTTGTACATAAAGTTTAATGTTAACAAATTCAAACTGATGGGTGCTAAGCAAATATAGTAATTCTCTTCTGCGTAAGCTCTTACCAGAATTACTAAGTTTGATTAAATACCACAAGTAAATCCATCTGGGAAAATAAATATTTAAGAAGAGTACGAACAATTAGTGAGGGGAAAAAGAGAATATTATTAAATATGAAATGTTTAATATTTAAATATTAAAATGTTCCTAAAACACAGTGATTAAATCAATACTGTTTTGGTATAATAATAGACAGACATGTGTGACAGAATATTCAGCTTAGGATAACTCATCTGGGAATGTATGAACTTAATGTATGACTAAGAAAGGCATCACAATAAATAAGGAAAGGAATCATCAGTCATGAAAAGCGAACGGCATTCTTCTTAGCCACTGGGGGAAATAAAATCAAGTTAAACAGTAATCTTAAATGAACTCTGGATCGATCTACTGTGAATAATAATAAACTCAAATAAATTCTACATCCATTTACTATTTAAAAAAGGGATGGGTATAACAAAGGGTGTACAACGACTTAAACAAAACAATTCAGTGCAATGTCAATCAAAATATCAGCAAGTTATTTTGTGGATACTGAGAGAAACTTACTGTAAAGTTTCTATGGGAAAACAAGAGACCCAGAAAAGCCGAAACAACATTGAAGGAGAAGAATAAAGTAAGAGAACTGATACTGCCCAACGTTAAGACTTAACTATAAAGTTACAGGAGTCAAGAGAGTGTGGTACTCATGAAAGGACAGACAAATGGACCAACGGAAAGAACAGACAGCACAGAAATAGACCCACACAAATGGAACCAATTTATCTTTCACAAAAGTAATTCAATGAAAAGAGGACAGTCTTTCACCAAGTGGTGCTGGAACAACTTGACATCTGTATACAAAAAAAAAAAAGAAAGAAAGAAAAGAAAAAGATTCTAAGATATGGATTTTAAAACTTTCACAAAAATGAGCTCTAAACAGGTCACAGCCTTAAAATAATATATGAACTATAAAACTCCTAGAAGATAACATGGGAGGCTATCTGGGTGACCTTGGGTTTGGTAATGACTTTCATAGATATAATGACAAAAGCATGATCCATGAAAGGAAAATTGTTAAGCTGGACTTCATTAAAATTAAATCTTCTTCTCTGTGAAAGACACAGGCAGCCAAATGAAAAGTCAACTCACAAGTGGGAAAAAAACTTTACAAAACATATATATTATAAAATTCTCGTATTCAAAATATACAAAAAACTCTTAAAATGCAAAAATATGATATACAGTAGAATACTATTCACCCCAAAAAAGAATGAAATAATGCCATTTGCAACAACATGGATGGACCTACAGAATATCATACTAACTGAAGTCAGAAAGAGAAAGATAAATATAATATCTCTTATGTGTGAAATCCAAAATATGACCCTAATGAACCTATCTACAAAACAGACTCACAGACACAGAGAACAGACTTGTGGTTGCCAAGGGGAAGAGGGGATGAGGAGGGATGAATGAGAAATTTGGGATCAGCAGATGCAAACTATTATATAGAGAATCGATAAACAACAAGGTCCTACTCTATAGCACAGGAAACTATATTCACATCTGTGATAAGCCATGATTGAAAAAATATGGGAAAGGAAACATATGTATATGTGCATGTGTGTGTAGAGGCATCCCTGGTAGCTCAGGGGTAAAGAATCAGCCTGCTAAGCAGGAGATGTGGGTTTGATCACTGGGTTGGGAAGATCCCCTGGAGAAGGAAACTACAGCCCTCTTCAGTATTCTTGTCTGGAAAATCTCATGGACAGAAGAAACTGGCGGGCTGCAGTTCATGGGGTTACAAAACAGCTAGACATGACGTAGTGACTACAGAACAATCACACACACACACACACACACACACACACGTACATATATGTAGAACTGAATCACTTTGCTGCACAGTAGAAATACGCCATTGTAAATCAACTATATTTCAATTTAAAAACTTAACAATATGAAAATAAACAATCCAATTTAAAATTTGGCAAAAGGTATCATCAATAGACACCTCACAAAAAAGATATCAGATGCCATGTAAGTATATGAAAAGATGCTGTACATCATATGCCATCAGGAGCTTTTAAATTAAAACAACAGTAAGATACAACTACAAAACTATGAGAATGGCCAAAATCCAAAACTGACACCACCAAATGCCGATGATGAGGCGCAGCAATAGGAACTTTCTTTCATTATTAGCTGGGATGCCACGAGGTACACACTCTACAAAAGTCAGTATGGCAGTCTCACAAAAATAAACACAATTTCAACATATGATCCAGCAATCTCTTTCCTTCATATTTACCCAAAGGAGCCGGAAGCTTATGTCTACATCAAAGTCTACACGTGAGTTTAGAGCAGCTATATTCATAATTGCCAAAACTTAGAAGCAATCAAAATGTTCTTCAATAGATAGACAAACTACTGTATATCCAGGTGATGGAATATTGTTGTTGTTAACTTACTCATTCGTATCCAACTCTTTGCAACCCAATGGACTGCAACACACCAGACTTCCCTGTCCTTCACCATCTCCCAGAACTTGCTCAAACTCATGTCCATTAAGTCAGTGATGCCAACTCAGTAATAAACAGAAATGAGCTCTCGAGCTAAGGAAAGACATAGAGAAACCTTAAACGCATCACACTATGTGAAAGAAGCCAGAATGAAAAGGCAGCATACTGAATGATTCTAAGTATATGACATTATGGAAAATGTAAAACTATGGAGCCAATAAAAAGATCAGTGGTTAGAAGGGAGGAAGACATGAAAAGGTGAAGTTCAGGGGACTTTAGAGTAGTGAAACTATTCTGTCTCATACCAGGAATAGTGGATACAAAACATAATATATTAACTTAAAAAAAAAAAAATTGGCCATGCTGCATTGGCATGTGGGATCTCAGTTCCCTCACCAGGGATCAAACTCTCATCCCATGCATTGTTAGCACAGAGTCTTAACCATTGGACCATCAGTGAAGTCCATGTCAGAATTTTTAGATTGTACAGTACAAAGAGTGATAATGTAAACTGTGAAGTTTAAATAATGATTTGTCAATATTGGCCTTAATGTAAACCATGAACTTGGGGTGGTAATATTTGTGAGTTATAACAAATGTACCACATTAATGCAAGATTTTATAATAATAAGGGATGTGGAGGGGGGGGGAAAGGCTATGGGACATTTTCAAACAATTTTCTGTAAATTTGAAATTGCTTTCAAAAATTAAGTGAAATAAAAACATTTTCAGAAATTAAAAACATATTCTAATGTAAAGAAATTATATATATGTATACCCAATTATTATGAGAAAAATGAGGAAAAATTTAAAAATCCAGTGATATGGATCTCTGAGTAAAATATTACTTCTGGCTGGGAGGATTATGAAAATATTCAAGGAAGACACTTTCTTAGACATAAGCATAGAAGGACAGGGTAAAATTCTGAAAGATGCAGAACTGCAGGTTGAGGAATTAAGTGTGGTAAGAATATGAGAAATGTATCAGGGGAAAATAGAGCTTATTCAGGGAGTGAATCCAACCTGATAGAGAGTGGAGAATATGAAAAACTAACTAATGGATAAAGAAGATGTGGTACATATATTCAGTGGAATATTACTCAGCTATCAAGAAGAATGACGTAATGCCATTTGCAGCAATATGGATGGACCTAGAAATTGTTACACTGAGTGAAATAAGTCAGACAGAAAAAGATAAATATCATATTATATCCTTTATATGTAAAATCTAAAAGGAAATTATACAAATGAACTTATTTACAAACAGAACAGACTTACAGACTTATCGTTACGGGGCAGGGGAGGAAGGATGAGAAGAGATAGGAAGTTTGGGATTGTACAAATTGTACAATTGGGATTGTATGTACATACTGCTACATTTAAAATGGATAACTGACAAGGGCCTATTGGACAGCACAGGGAACTCTGCTCAATGTTATGCGGCAGCCTGGACGGGAGGGGAGTTTCTGGGAGGGTGGATACACACGTATGTATGGCTGAGTCCCTTTGCTAGCTACCTGAAACTATCCCAACACTGTTAATCTGCTACACTTCAATATAAAAGTTTAAGAAAAAAAGAAAAACTAACTAAAGCTAGACAGAGAAACTAAAACCCCAGGTTCCTTCATAAAACTGATTGTTCACTTGGCAACAATTAAATTAATGAAATTAGGAACAGTCTGCTCAGGGAACAGTTTATTCAACAGTTACAGGCAAGTTAAATACCTAGAAAGAAGCCATAATCAAAACAGTCCTCGACAAAACACAACCAGAGTCATCTAATCATTGGCTGAATCCCCTGTTCACAGGTTTCTTCCTAAGCAGTTCTTGAATTATTTTCAAAGGAACTACAAACTCTTTATGGTGAAACAAACTACAAATTTACTGAATTTAAATACCTATGTAGCATTTACCTCAAATCCATACTGGAGGCATAGAGATTATACCTCATGAATAAATAACACAATATCACTCATTTTCCTACTCATAATTGTTGGACACACTAATACCATTAGAAATAAAACAGTCTCCAGGCCATGGGTGTGTAAAGAAAATCTCAGTTTTTATCTTTTCCCTGGCATCTTGTTTTTATTTCTTCACCCTCCTCACTCAAACATTTATAGTTTATAAGGCACAGATTCCACTTATGTCCTATTCTGGAAAAAAACATTCCTAGCTCTTCAGGGTCTACCTCACCAGTTACTGTTCACAGAACTTGGAACACAATTATTCATCATAAGTCTATAGAACAAACAAATGCAAGTAACTCCAGCGAATGAAGTATTAAATTTTGTGGCTGACCATTGCTTCTTCTATTGTCTCTGCTGTGATTTCTCTCTCACTTCTCACTTCCTTTACACTGTCTGATCTCACTGGGACACTTCTCTCTCATGTCAGATCATGCAGTGATTTCAGTAGGTTTTTTGTTATCTCACACCAGGCTTACTGCCTCCAAAACCATGGACATCAGTTGCCTACAATGCAGAGCGCATTCTGTGTGCCTTTGGTGTGCTGCTCTCTGTACTCTGTCAATGGCCTAAGGACAGTTTCAAGGTTTCCTATTCCAATAAAGAACTCGACCTCAGCTCTGTTGGGGTCTTAAGAGATAATTGCTTCACTGTTATCTCAGAAGTCACACCTGGTCATATTGCCCATATTGGCCTTTCCTTGTCCAGATGGTCCATCTGGTCTCTAAGCTACACAGAGCCCCCTGGATTCTGTCTTGCTCTCACAGGTCTGAGGTTAGTTGCAAAGAAGTATAGATTCTACCACTATGCAGCTACAAGTCAAAAGTTGCTTGATTTCCACGTAAGTCCTTAAATCTGAAATTATATGAAAGATTCTGTATGTATAGAAATTATCCTTTTTTTTCCCCCTGGGGAAGAGGTTTGTAATTTTTATCTGATTCATCAAGATACCACAACAGGGGATGGCCAAATAATTTCTCACCTGGACTGGAGCACCATGGACAGTGAAGGAGGGATAACAGGAATTGAGTTGTGACGCGTGTTAACCTGACCTGGGCAGGCAAACAAGGACGCATATTGTTCTAACCCCCAAAGTTTACCCTCACTTCCTCTTCTGAATAGAGTTCTTTTCTCTCAGAGTAGAGCAGGGCAAGGAGAAACATAGCTGTGCTTAACAGTCAATGCTATACTTAGGTTCAAAACTGCTACTATAATAGTAGGCACAGAATTGTTGGTTTTCTTTTCAGCCCCTTAATTTAGGTTTATAAAACCTATCTTTCAATGTCTCAAGTCAGCAAATATTTACTGACTGTTTCATTACATGCTTTGTCCTAGGTGTTCATGCTAAAGCCAGTGAACACAATAGATCAAAAGCATTGCATTTTGATCTGCATTCATGGGATTTACACTCTATCAGAGATGAATAGTTTATTTAAAAATAAAAGTAACCCAGAGAAAATAATAAATCAAAAAGACATACGCATGCCAATGTTCACTGCAGCACCATATACAATAGGCGGGACATGGAAACAACTTATATGTCCATCAACAAATAAATGAATAAAGAAGATGTGGTACATATGGAATATTATCAACCGTGAAAGGGAACAAAATCCAGTCATCAAAATCTAGTCCATCATGGATGGACCTAGAGACTACTGTACAGAGTGAAGTAAGTCAGAAAGAGAAAAACAAATACTGTATATTAACACATATATATGGAATTTTTTTAAAAATGGTGTAAATGATCTTATCGCAAAGTAGAAATAGAGACATGTATGAATACCAAGAGTGAATGGGGGTGGGATGAACTGGGAGATGGGGACTGACATATACACAGTATAGAAACTATATATATAAACTATTAATAGAGAACTGGTGAGAGCCTACTGTAGAGGACCGGGAACTCTACTCAATATTTGTGACCAAAATATTCACCAAGCTAAGTGAATACAGCTATATCCATATAGCAGTATGCACTTAGCTGTATCATAGAGACTAACACAACACTGTAAAGTAACGATACTCCAATGAAAATTAATAAAGACAAAAAATAAAAACACAAATGCACAATATTAATATGACAGAAGGAAAAGAAATGCTTTGGAGAAAACTCAAGTGAGGTAAGAAATGGTGCTAGTGAGGTTATGGGGGAAGTAAGGATAAGTAGCATTTGATAAAAAATAGTTTAAAAGGATATATTCTGTCAAATTAGACTGCAATTTTTTAAGAAAATAAAGTTTACTTTAAGAGAATAAAAATTAGAAGTTGTTTAGTTCAACAGGTCATGAATATCTTTAAATTACTGGTAAATTCAGAATCTATCACAAATATTTGATAGCAAGTGAATTAAGCAAGTATTTACACATGAAAATTTTTTTACTTTAAATACAAAAAATCTGAAGAAGATGTTCAAATTGAATGACAGTAATGTAATAAAATAATCTATACATTAAAGAGTCATAATCTAAAGCAGTTCATAACTCTGGCATGGTGATTCAATTACATGCTGGTGATTCAATTACATACTGACCTCCTTATTGAGTTTGGTGCTGGTATCTCTGGAAACCACATCATTCAAACACATAGAAATATGTAGTATACTTTGCTTCAGAGTAGGAAGTTGTCTTTTTAGAGACAAAAAGACAATAAAACAAGGCGTCTACAAATAGAGGGCATATATTTCAAACATAGACAAATGTCCACATTCTTATAAGTGGTAGACAAATAGTTGCTGCTCAGTGAATACTTTTAGCTATGAGCCTTTTAAGAAGTTATAATCATGTTCACCTTCTAAATCACTGCACTAATTTCACAGATGAAAGACAGGTACATGGTTATATACAGAGGCTTTAGACAAGATGCTGCCTAATGAACACATTAGTCAGTAATATGCTGGTTCATTTAATAGCATCACAGAGCCATTCCCAAAGCAGTATTTTACCAGGGATGCTCCTGAACAGCAAGGTATATAGTACCCAGCTTCTTAAAGTAAAATGGTATTAGTAGTTAATTGGGAATTTCAGTTTCAATATAAATAGCTAGTAACATCATTTTGTCTATAATATAAACAGACTAATCTGTTGAGTTTTTCACTGTTTTTAACCTGTAGAAGACCTCAGCCATTTATGAAGGGATGTGTGTCTTTATACAGGGGAGGTAGTGCTGGGTAGGTAATTAAGACTTCCCTCCTCTGGACTCTCATTGGACTTCAGTATCAAAGCATATTTCACCCATGTTCAATCATTATTTACTTTTACTTTTCACTATTAGATCACTAAATTCCTCACAAACAAGGTGCATTTGTATTTATTCCTGCATTACCAGCGTGGAATTCACAATAGCATCTCAACGTACTTTTGTGGAACAAATACCACATGAATCAGTTGGGTGAAGAAGTAAGCAAGGGTTTAACGTTCCCCAGATACAGAAACAACTGAGCACAGCCTTTGATTTTTCTTTCTGGATAAGGATTTACTGACAACTTGCTACACCTAGTTTGGCTCAAGAACCTGGAGGATCCCAAATATAAATAACTTTTTCGAAATAAGGCTTAAGGAGGATAACGCCATGTCTGCTCAACATTCATTTACATATATAACCCTGCTCTTTCTTCCAGAAAAATCCCTAATTTTGTAAAGGTGTCCTCTCTCCCCTCTAAGCCAGTTGTGTTGGCCACATTTCCTCTTGCTTGTTAATAATCTGGGCAACGACTATGTGACAATGGATATAAGGGGAAGTCCATCAGGTGGTTTCTGGGAAAATCTCATTAGTCTCATAAATAAAAGCAAAGAAAGTCAGCTGCTTTGTGTGCCTATGGATGATGCTGAATTTGGGTATCATTCCTGAAATTGCTGCAGCCCTGTTGTAACTAGAGAAACTAAGAACCAAAGAACAGAGCCAAGAGAACTAAAGAAAATCTGTGCCAGAGCCCTAATCAATTAAGCCTGGATTCTCTTGCTTTTTTAGTGTCTTAATATTTTTAAATGGAATATAATAGCTTTACAATGTTCTGTTAGTTTTTGCTGTACAGCAAAGTGAATCAGCTATACTTAGACATGTATTTCTTCTTTTTTGGGTTTCCTTCCCATTCAGGTCACCACAAAGCGCTGAGGTCCACTGTGCTGTACAGTAGGTTCTCACTAGCTGTCTATTTTATACATATTAGTGTACATATGTTAATTCCAATCTCCAAATGCCAGGTTCCACATTCCACCCGTCTTCCACCTCGGTATCCATACATTTGTTCTCTATGTCTGTGTCTCTATTTCTGCTTTGCAAACAACTTTCATCTACACCATTTTTCTAGATTCCACATAAATGTATCAATATGATATTTCTCCTGACATCACTCTGTATGACAGTCTCTAGGTCCATCCACATCTCTGCAAATGGAATAATTACATTCCTTTTTATGGCTGAGTAATATTCCATTGTATATTTATATGCCACATCTTCTTTATCCAATCCTCTGTTGCTTCCATATTTTGGGTACTGTAAACAGTGGTGCAGTAAACCCTGGGGTGCATGTATCTTCTTGATTTATGGTTTTTCTCCTGATATATGCACAGGCATGGGATACCTGGTAGCTCTATTTTTCATTTTTTAAGGAACCTCCATACTGTTCTCCATATTGGCTATACCAATCTACATTCCTACCAACAGTGTAAGAAGGTTCCCTTTTCTCCATACGATTTCTAGCATCTATTGTTTGTAGATTTTTTTGATGATGACCATTTTGACTGGTTTTAGGAGAAATTCACTGTAGTTTTGGTTAGCATTTCTGATATTTTTAACCATATATGATTAAATTATAAAAGATGATACAACAGTCCATGGAAAAAAATTTTTATACATGATGTTCTAGACAGATATAAACCAATATTAGCTGTGATTATCTTCAGGGGAAAAATGGACTATGAAGAAACTATCTTCAGTTTATACTCTCTTATATTACTGTTATGAAACCAGAAGATGGAAACGGCTCTGAAATTTAACCTTAAGCTGAAATTTAAGCTGAATTTAAACTTAAGCTGAATATTGCATGCAATGGAGGGCACCACTTTTTCACAGTTTTATTGAGATATAATTGATAAATATCATGGTATAAGTTTAAGGTGTATAGCATAATGATTTGACTTACAAATATTGTACAATGATCACCAAATAATTTTAGATAGCATTCATCATCTTATGTAGATAAAATGAAAAGAGAATACAAAAAAAAGAAAAAAAACATTTTTCCTTGAGATAAAAACTCTTAAGATTTAATCTCTTAACATTTTTCTTATATATCATATAGCAGTGTTAACCATGATGTACATTAGTCACCATGATGTACATTACATCCCTAGTACTTACTTAGAACTGGAAGCTTGTAATTTTGACCCTTCCTCCAATTTCCCTCTTCTCCACCTCTGATAACTGCAAAGCTGATCTCTTTTCCTGAGTTTCTTTTTGTTGCTGTTGTTTCAGATTCCACAAATAAGTGAGATCATACAGTATTTGTCTTTCTCTGTTGGACTTAGCTAATACCCTGAAGGCCCATCCATGTTGTCCCAAATGGCAGAATCTCCTCGTTTTTATAGCTAAACAGTATTCCACTGTACACAGGTAACACAATTTCTTTATCTGTTCGTCCATCGATGGTTGTTTCCACTGTCGTGGTTATCATAATGCTGCTCTGAAAATGGGGGGTGCAGATATCTTTCCTCATTAATGTTTTCATTTCCTTTGGCTATATTCCCCAAACTGCTGGATCATATGGTAGTTCTATTTTTCATTTTTGAGGATCCTCTATACTGTTTCCCACAGTGGCTCTACTAGTTTACAATCCCACCAAGAGGACAGGATTCCCTTTGCTCTGCAACCTCATCAGCATTTGTTATCTTTTGTCTTTTTGATGATGACCATTTTAAAAGGTAGGAGATGATATCTCAGGGTGGGTTTAACTTGCATTTCACTAATGACTAGTGGTGATAAGCATCTTTTCACGTATCTGTTTGCCCTTCACACATCTTTGGGAAAATGTCTATTCAGTTCTTTTGTCTATTTTTGATTGCATTATTTGGGGTTCTGCTATTGCTATTTGTTATTTTGGAATTGCATAAGCTTGTTATATATTTTGGACATTAACCCCTTATCACATACTGTGGTTTGCATAATATGGTTTCGCATCCCATATGCTGCCTTTTCGTTTTGTTAATTGTTTCTTTTGCAGTGCAGAAGCTTTTTAGTTTGTTGGAGTCCCACTTGTTTATTTTTTATTTTGCTGCTTGTGCTTTACGTGTCACTAATGACTTTCAGCAATGCCAATATATAAAATTTATTGATTCCTTACCATAGTTCAGAAGGCATCTTCCTGACACAAAAATAAAATTGTGAGTGTGGTTATTATTTTTCTTTATCAAAAAGGAGCCCTGTTCAGTCTTTTGTCTCTTCAGAGGCAGATTTCTACTGCACTGAGAATATTTAAAAGTATAATCACAGTTTCATATCCTAATTGTTTGAGTCTGTGTTTTAAGGAGACTTAGAATGTAGAGCAGTAACATATTTGAAATGATGAACAATATCAAGTGTTTAAGTAAACTTCATTTTTCTATCCAGTGAATCATTAGCCCAATCATCTGAGTAACTTATTTTTAATAACGTGCAGAACTTATTATTAAATGTTAGAACACCATCTATCTTATATGAACTATAAGCAAGACGTGGCAATGCTTCCTTTTTCCTTCACACTACTCCAAGTCACTTTAATGAAGAGAAAGCAAACTGAAAAATAATCAGTATGAAAATAAAACTCAACCAGGGTAGATACAACATTAATTATTAATTTTTGGTCCTTGGCCTACATGCCCAAGAGCATGAACAAATAAGTCTTTTAGATATAGTGAACATGTACCAAAATCTACTTAAATACAAAAGAAATATTGAGCACCACTTTTGGAATGACAAATAAATACTAAAAACTCTTTAGAGAATAAAGTCTTTTGAATTTAAAATGTGTGTGTTTTATTATTAATTAATTCATTATTCACTATTAATTCCTATGTGTGTGTGCATGTATATATACACACACATAGGATAGACTGACATTAATATTGATAGCTTTGCAGGAAAGCCAGGCTCCTACGGAACCAAATCACACTTTTCAGTCCTTATTCAACTAGGTATCTCTGATTCTCATCTCATCTTGCAAACAACATCTTACTCAAACTGTGTTTCCATGATGTAGAAGGGCAAATAGGGGCACCTCAAGGCCATCTGCATCCTAATACACACAAACTATGAATATATACCGTTGCTAGCTTTGAAGATGAAAGAGGGGCCACCACCCAAGAATAGAAGCTAGAAAAGGTAATGAAGTATAATAGATTCCTCCTTAGAGCTATCATAATTAATGCCGTCCTGCTGACACCTTGATTTAGCCCACTGGGACTAATTTTCAGAATTCTTATCTGAAGAACCGGAAGATAATTAGTTCATGGTGTTCTAATCCATCAGGCTTGGAGCATAATTTGTTAACAACAACCAGAGAAACTAATATATATGTGGCTTCTGTAGCTATTTTCTCTTGGCTTTCCCCTTATCGTCCCAGCTCTTTCTAGCCAGAGCTTTCTATAGGATGCTCCTCCTCTTGTTCCCACTGGTTTAGTATTGATATCTCCTTAGGCTCTCCCACTGCTCCCCTCTTATTACATGAATACTCCAAAGTAAAGAGCTAAAAAGCATAGACTTCAGACTCCAATTGAGATTAATTTGTATCCTAGTTTACTTACTAAATAAGTAATCTTTTCAGATAATGTGGTTTTCCATTTTACAGAAATTCCATTTTGTTACTTGAATCATTTTTATATGTTGATTTTTGAATTCTTTTGTTGACAGTAAACATACTTTCCTTGATTGCACTGAATATAGCCTTAATAGCTGCTTTAAATCTTCATCTGCTAAGACTGTCCCTCTGTAGTTCTTGGTAGTCATTTACCTTGAGATGGGGTCACATTTGATTGTTTCCTAAGCAATTGTGAATTGTGTCCTGTCCTTTTATATTGTTGCGGTTCTACTATACACCGCCGAAGAACACTGATGTATTTGTTTTAACGAGCAATCCACTTGGTAGGACTCAAACTGCAAACTGCAAAATGCTTGGTGGCAGTGCAGATCTCAGAGCAGTAATAACGTTAGCAGCGGTAACTGAATTGACGTCTGTCCCCCATATAGATGGCTAAGTATCAGCCAGAGACCCGGGCAGAGTTTATGCACAAAATGTGGGTCTCCCTCTCTCTGGATTTCTCTTTTCTAGAACTACTCCTTGACTTTCAAAAGGCCCTGAATTTTGTCTTCGGAGAGACTGTGCTTGTTCTTTCAAAGGTTTAGCGACCACAATCTTCAGGCTAAAAACCTTAAAAATGTAAAACCGATCGGCCCCAATTCTATTTCCCAAGGCTGGCTTCTCTCCAGAATCTTCCTGCTTTTGTTAAACTCTCTGGAGCCCTCAGGCAATTGCTGTTTGCTTTGCTTTTATTATTTGGACCAAATATTTGGTCTGGAGAAGACATTTGCATCCCAAAGCAAATACAATAACAATAAGATATGGGCTATAATAAGATATGGGCTTCTCAGGTAGCGCTACTGGTAAAGAAATAGCCTCCCCATGCAGGAGACATAAGAGAGGTGGGTTCAATACCTGATTCTTGAAGATCCCCTGGAGGAGGGCGTGGCATCCCACTTCAGTACTCTTGCCTGGAGAATCCCATGGACAGAGGAGCCTGGCAGGCTACAGTCCATGGGCTCACAGAGAGTCGGACATGACTGAAGCGCCTTAGCATGCATGCACAGCACGGCTATAGCGTGCTTCCTATGTGCTATGAATGTTCTATACACTTCATACTGACTTACTGGATCCTCACAACAATATAATGGGAGGACACTATTATTTGCCCCCACTTTACAGATGACAAAACAAAGGTACAGAAAGTTTAAGCAGTTTTCCAAAGATTACCTGAGTTTCTCTATAATCTATATGCCTAATCACTATGGAATATAGCACACATCTTGAACTTCAACTTCTGCTCTTGCATTTATATAAAATGATCTTAAATGCAATTACTCACCTGAAATTATTACTTCATTGTTTGATAAATGTATTTTTTAAAAATTGATTCATGGTGCTGTAATGTTTATAAAATGTATTTTAAAAAACGACACCTCATTTACCAGTTAATTTAAATGGCTACTTCATGATGCATTTTGAATACTTTCAGAATACATGCTTCTAAAAAAGCAGAGGTTTTGTTAAGAGAGTGGCACAATTGTATTAATAATACTCCCTATTCTATAACTTCATTTTTCATAAAAACTGAAAGTGTCACAGTCTGATATATCTCTCTATTGATAACTAAGTCTATTGATAACTGTGGCATTTTGTAACTTTAATTACAAGATTATATAATTTAGAAATATGAAACACTCAGGATTTCATATAAAATAATAAACTATTTCAGTAAATTTAAACATAAAAATCACATTAAGAATATCCCTGAACATGTTATGTATAGTCCTCTGGGCAAGTACCAGTTTCTAATAGAATTCAAAGAACAGCATAATGAGATTAAATTGTTCCCTGGAGAAAAAATTTAAGTGACTTTTATATTAATAGCTTTAATATTATTTCCATTTGTCTTAGAAATGATGTAGTAATATAAAGTCTAAAGAAAATTCAAAAGAATGCCAAGTTCCACAAACTCAATCCCTTCCTTCTGCTAATACAATAATTATATCTACTCTTCTATGATAACACACATCATACTGCACTATAATTGTCCTTCTATTCTTGTATTAGACTGTGAATCCATTGATGGCAAAACTCACTTATTATTCATCTTTCTACCCACAGAGGTTTATAAAGCATATCTTCTAAACATTCAAAGTTTGCATTAAATATATGAATGATTAGAACTGACTTATTCATACTAAGCAATGTTTATAATTACATTGTAATTTTATAGATATTTAAAGCATCATTTATAATTTAAATTATAGGAAACTACCAAAAAAACCCTACCAATTACCTATAGTAATGAGGAAAATACAACATGAATGAATGATACTAATCAGAACCATTGAAATTAAAAATTTTAATCTCCTTCCCCCGAAAAGCAGGATATAACGGACAAATACTGGTTTAATTTTAGTTTTTGTTTCTTGGTTCAAGCTACTAACAGTCTAACAATAAGGCACCAATAGTCAAGCGGCTACAAGCAAAAGTCAGAAGGGAAAGGACCCTACAATTCTCCTGCTGCTGCTGCTTCAGTTGTGTCTGACTCTGTGCAACCCCATAGATGGCAGCCCCCATCCCTGGGATACTTCAGGCAAGAGTACTGGAGTGGGTTGCCAGTGCCTTCTCCTACAATTCTCCTAGGAACAGCTAAACCAAAAGATAGAAAGGACAGTCAATGTTATTTTTGTATATACCCTCCTAAACACTAATACGAGTAAGTCACTTAATATATTCATGATGTTAAAACAAACACAATGCATTGTCAACAAGTGAAACTATTAAAAATAGTATTTGAAAAAAAAATCAATAAATTTCACAGATTGTAAATCAAAAGCCCTTTCCACTATACTGTCTCACTTCTCAATTCATATCTGTGCTTCTATGAAACAGAATCCTAAGTTAAACTAGATATTACAAAAATAAACTTGAATGGAGAAAGAATTCATTGAAAATGCTTCTGAATTAAGGCATAATGAAACAAATGGCCCAAAGCATGGGATCATCTACATTATTAAACTTTATTAACTAGAACACACACAAAAATGAGCAAATATTATCACTGACATATATTATAATGTCAAAATCATAAAAAATCATCAGATTTAGTGATTATTAAATGATAGTATATAAGGCATATTTAGCATCCATTTAACAGTGGCTGTTTTTATTGTTTTATTTATTCCTTTTCTCATACCTGTATATGCCTTTGATTGAACTGCTACTAATCCCTGACTGCCTTTTCCCTGGCCTTGGCAGTTTGCTTCTCTGCAACCGTGGCTCTTTCAGGAATCCCTTCCCCCTCCCTCCAGTTTCCCAGCCAGTGATCCTGCCAGTTTGATGATGGCACAGTTAGGTTAAAATATAGTCATTGATACTGTTTGCTTATTTGTGTGTGTGATCTAGTTAATAAGATTTAATAATTTAGATGGTCCTATGCTTTTGGCCATTTGTTTCATTATACCTGAATTAATTCAGAAGCATTTTCAATGAACGTTTTCTCCATTCAATTTTATGTTGTAATGTCTAATTTAATTTAGGTCTCCATTTCACAGAAGCACAGATATAAAGTGAGAAATGACATGGCATAATAGAAAGGGCTTTGGTTTTACAATCTGTGAAATTTACTGATATTTCTTTTTTTTAAATACTATTTTTCACTAAATTTGATGACTGGGGCTTCCCAGATGGCACTAGTAGTAAAGAACCTGCCTGCCAATGCAGGAGATGTAAGAGATGCAGGTTCCATCCCAGGGTGGGAGAAGCGCATGGCAGCCCACTCCAGTATTCTTGCCTGGAGAATCCCATGGACAGAGGAGCCTGGCGGGCTACAGTCCATGGGTTCACACGGAGTCGGACACGACTGAAACGACTCAGCACGCACAGACCTGATGATAAAGACTGACCTTTCTTAAAGCCACAGAGTAAATATGTGGCACAACGTATTCTTAACCAGTTCTCAAATTCTAGAAAACCCAGCTTTTAGCCCAGATATGGATGTGACAGTTGGACTGTGAAGAAGGCTGAGTGCCGAAGAACTGATGCTTTTGAACTGTGGTGTTGGAGGAGACTCTTGAGAGTCCCTTGGACTGCAAGGAGATCCAACCAGTCCATTCTGAAGGAGATCAGCCCTGGGATTTCTTTGGAAGGAATGATGCTGAAGCTGAAACTCCGGTACTTTGGCCACCTCATGCGAAGAGTTGACTCATTGGAAAAGACTCTGATGCTGGGAGGGATTGGGGGCGGGAGGAGAAGGGGAAGACAGAGGATGAGATGGCTGGATGGCATCACTGACTGGATGGACGTGAGTTTGAGTGAACTCCGGGAGTTGGTGATGGACAGGGAGGCCTGGCATGCTGCGATTCATGGGGTTGCAAAGAGTCAGACACGACTGAGCGACTGATCTGATCTGATCTGATATCAACAATATGCAAAATAAATCTGAAGAATGAGAGGAGATAGACAGAAGTAGATACAGAAGCAGACTAGTGATCTAGAGCCACCTAAATCCTAGGGGGCAGGGAACAAAAAATTAACAGAAGCAAGGAAGTGCATATACAGAGGATACAAGAAAATTTGGCCAAAAGGGATGGGCATTGATCCTGCGGTCATTTTCTCCTTGTATTTATTTGTATTGTCTTCACTCTCAGGATTTTAAAGGCCCTGTGAGCAGCTATTCATATAAAGCTAAAAAGCTCTTGGCCTGTTTTCTACTGGTATGCTTTAAATAAGAAAAAAAGCTGAATTATGTTCAATGGAATTACATACTGATCTGGAATTACATATAATTAAACTGATCTGGATCAGTTTAATCATACTTTTTTTAAAAAGCAGATATTTTAGAAAACCTCTTTTAATAAAATATTTCAGAAGGCTTCTTATGCCACTTATACTACTAGTTCTGTCTTCCCTGATGGCTCAGCTAGTCAAGAATCTGCCTACAATGCGGGAGGACCTGAGTTCGATCCCCGAGTTGGGAAGATCACCTGGAGAAGGGGACATCTACCCACTCCAGTATTCTGGCCTGGAGAATTCCACGGACTCTATAAAATCCATGGGGTCACAAAGAGTCGGACACAACTGAGCGACTTTCACTTTCGTTTTGTGTTCTAGTTATTTTACTAATAAGCCACAATAATCAATTCTGTGGAATCAGAGCTTCATTAAATTAAGTAATATTTTTCCTGTTTCATCTTACACATCTGTTTTTGTTATCAATAACCTTCATGATGTGTTTGACACAAATGATGTTGGGGATTTCCCATTAAATTTCCTGCAACTTTATAAAAACCAAGCATTTACTTGGTGGGACCTAAGAATACAAGGCAAATGGTGCTTAACCACAAAAAAGAAAAGGCATGGTTCTAAGTGAAGTTTTTTTTCATTATCATCAAGTGTGTTTGTATTGCTATGTGGATAATAAATAGTATCAGTATTATTAACAGCATTGAATTACATAAGGAAGTTTAGAATTTTTTTTAAAAAAAACAAGGCTGCTTAAAGTTGATCATAAGAGAGTGGGGGAATTAAGTAATACACAAGATTCTTTATGATACACTCTTTAACGTGTAGGGAGAGAAACAATTTCTAGCACTGACATACATACACTGCTACTGCTAAGTCACTTCAGTCATGTCCGACTCTGTGCGACCCCATAGACAGCAGCCCACCAGGCTCCCCCGTCCCTGGGATTCTCCAGGCAAGAACACTGGAGTGGGTTGCCATTTCCTTCTCCAATGCAGGAAAGTGAAAAGTGAAAGTGAAGTCGCTCAGTCGTGTCCGACCCTCAGAGACCCCATGGACTGCAGCCTTCCAGGCTCCTCCATCCATGGGATTTTCCAGGCAAGAGTACTGGAGTGGGGTGCCAACACTACCATGTGTAAAACAGATAGCTGCTGTATAGCACAGGGAGTTCCATGAGACGTAGAGGGGTAGGCTGAGGGTGCGGTGGGCACAGGGAAGTGTGAGGGAGGCTCAAGGAGGGCACATATGTATACCTAGAGCTGATTCATATTGTTGTACAGCAGAAACTCGCACAACACTGGAAAGCAACCACATTCCAATTAAAAAAATAAAGCAGATGCTCAAAAAATTAAAAAATAAACATATCACAAAAAAGAAATGATTTCAAGAAAATTAGCATCTCCTTGCTGACATACTTCATCCAAGACAAAGTGGATCTTTCTTTATAAGCAAATCTACTGCATATAACTTATTGTTAGAAATGACAGTTTGTTTGCCAAAAGTATTTGCTACTGATTCCCATGAGTTTAAAGAAGACACATGAGGGGCTAGTAAAGAGGGTATGGATACCTATGGAGTCCAAAGACTTGACTCCTACAAGTGCCAGCAGCATCCACTGATGACATGTAATCAGATACGATCTTTCGCTGTTTTCACCATTATGATGAAGATGGTTGTTAGGTGGCAAACTAGCTCTCCTAGTGAATAACCTCAGCCCCAAGTCCCTGCTGCTGCTGCTGCTGCTAAGTCGCTTCAGTCGTGTCCGACTCTGTGCAACCCCAGAGACGGCAGCCCACCAGGCTCCCCCGTCCCTGGGATTCTCCAGGCAAGAACACTGGAGTGGGTTGCCATTTCCTTCTCCAATGCATGAAAGTGAAAAGTGAAAGTGAAGTCGCTCAGGTTGTCTACTTGAAAGTTACACAGTCGTGTCCGACTCCTAGCGACCCCATGGTCTGCAGTCTACCAGGCTCCTCCGTCCATGGGATTTTCCAGGCAAGAGTACTGGAGTGGGGTGCCATTGTTCCCTAATTCTGACCAGCCCATGACTCCTCCAGAATACCCCCAAATTGCTCAGACTAACCCCCAAATCTTGCCAGAACCTTGACTCAAGCATTCTGGCTGAGTTCCACTCTGAATAATTGATGCTTGTGCCAAACTAGTTATGAAATATTTTGAATATCACTCTTACATCTCCTGCATTGGCAGGCAGGTTCTTTACCAGTAGCACCATCTGGGTAGCCTGAACATCACTCCCAGGTACAATCAAAACTCTCCTATAGTCTAAGAAAGCATTTTCTTTCCCCCAAATATAATATCTTCTGAGTCACTGGACAGTGGTTCTTCCTAGTGTGAAAGTGAGATTTGGCTCAATGAAATATTTTCCTTTTCTGAAGCTGTTTTTTCTCAATTTTCATTTAAGAATGAATGTCTAATGGTAGCTACACGGGGCTTTATAAATGATTTTCCACATATCACATAAATTATCATGTTATCTCTGACAGAAGCTTTCTAGAGGAGAACAACTCAAAATTAAGCTAAATAAATATATTTGAGGGGCAGAAATTCTAATTAATGAGTATCTTCAATAAGTCAAAAAATAGTATTTTCAACACGTTCTATATACACAGATAATTTGAGAGCTTGCCTAATCCATTCCCCAGATTCTGGGGAGATAAAACCTCTTATCAAGAGTTTAAATTTAGAAAAAGCAGCTTAGCAACCTGAAAATTTTATGGTAATTTAATCATAAGTTGGTATCTACAAAGATAAGTGAAATGACAATACATGCTTTTCTAGATGCTCATGAAAAAGGAAAAGAATTTTCCTTCATAAAGACAGATTGGAATTTCAAAGCAGATATGCCTCAGTGAGTGGAGAAGGCAATGGCACCCCACTCCAGTACTCTTGCCCGGAAAATCCCATGATCGGAGGAGCCTGGTAGGCTGCAGTCCATGGGGTCGCTGAGAGTCGGACACGACTGAGAGGCTTCACTTCCACTTTTCACTATCATGCATTGGAGAAGGAAATGGCAACCCACTCCAGTGTTCTTGCCTGGAGAATCCCAGGGACAGGGGAGCCTGGTAGGCTGCCATCTATGGGGTCACACAGAGTTGGACACGACTGAAGCAACTTAGCAGCAGCAGCAGCATGCCTCAGTGAGGTTTAAAACCCAAGAGGGGTTGGTTATCCAGGTAGAAAGAAAACTAGTTGAATTGAGAAAGGCTTTAATTCAACCCTACTCCAAAAGCACTGCATTAATATAAAGAAAAACAATTTTTTAAACTTCATATAGTTTAATACTGTAATTTCAAACTGTTGTAACCAAAAATGTACTTGAGAAATTAAATATGCATAACATAGTTGGATCTTTTAAAAAATAAGCTGTTACTCTAATATCAAAAAAAATCACTAAAGTATCTCTTCCATATATACATACATGTGATATAGTATTAAAATTTTAAATTAATTTAAAATTAATGCACAAGGCAGTTAAAGTCCTAACCTGTGTGATACTAAAATTTTAAAAACTACAAGGCTA
The DNA here is from genome assembly GCF_002263795.3 of Bos taurus. Lineage (NCBI taxonomy): Eukaryota > Metazoa > Chordata > Mammalia > Artiodactyla > Bovidae > Bos > Bos taurus. Next base: position 9,986,691 of record NC_037355.1, on the reverse strand, counting down.
ATGAAAATATATCACATCAGAATTTATCATTCATTTTCTGTTAAATGGTTTATTATCATTTTTTAATCTCTCTACTTATCCAAACCACAGCAATGATTAACAACAAAAACAGCAACACATGGACCAATAATCGCAAATAAATATGTTCAGTTCATTCCTGGAAATAGTATAGTTTATTAAAATATATACTGCAGTAATTATAGCAACAAGCAAACACATACATAGGAAACAAAAATTTGACCAACACCCTCCTGCTTAACTCTAAAATTTAATGAATTAGCTAAGAATGGGTCGTAGCCCAGAATCACTCAACATAGAATGGAACATAATTTAAATTACCAAATAAGCTTTCAAAGAAAAATGTCTGCATTTGGCGACAGAATAAAAATCTCAATTTTCAGAAGAAAATGATTAGCTATTTGCAAAATTACAACTGATTAAAGCTGTAACACCATAATTTCGTTACTTCAAATATATGAGTGCCATGAAATTTTACTTGCCATAAAGAAGCTTAGAACATAGTCACGTGGTTAGAGGCATTTGAGAATGAAATAAAGATTAATGACAGCCATGCATAAAGCAATTAATTGAAAGAGTCAAAATAACAGCTCTGAAAATGTAAGAAATGCTCAAAGAAAGAGATTCTGCTTTAACTACTGAAATAAGCATGAGGTTCAAGGACACAGATTACCCTATGGATGGGTTTGTTTTGTTTTGTTTTTTAAGTTATTTAAAACATCACCAGATATCCTGGATAAAGCAGAAAGGCAAACTTAAGAAAATCAGAACTAAACAGCATTGACTTATTTCAGTCAAAAGAACATCTCCAAAACCTGTGAAGAAATCATTTATATAATAGCTGAGTTCTTTAAAATACTGCCAGCCTACATAAATTAAGTACTTGCCCCTTCAGACTTTTCCACAGTGTTAGCCAACATCTCCTGCAGGGCCCGGACAGACAAGGACTGCTCCAGCACGAAGGTGCAGATGGAGAGGTCTGGAGGGACATTCTGTGCGGAAAGAGGGAAAGCCACCATCATCATCACCATCATCATCACCATCACCTTCAGTCATCCAGACCCAAACTTACCTTGTGATACTTCAGCTTCTTTCACAGAAAGAGAGAATACTTGTAAGTTCTCTGACATGAGCTCCCAAATCATCCAAATATACTCTCTACACCACTCACACTTAAACCGTGTTTTAACTAGTGGATAACTACAGCTACCATTTACTGAGTGCCTACTCTAATTAGGCACTGCACTCAAAGCTTTATCAATAACACTCATGGTCATCTACAATAACATTACTGGGTGGATAAGAAACTAGAGAAGTTATGTTACTTTTCCAAGTCACTATTACTAGATTTTTCAAGCTGGGACCAAAAAGCCAGATTTCTCTGACTCTCAAGCATTCATTTCTAATTTATCAAGTAGCTTGTTGATAAAAACTAAAAGGACTTCACTCAGTAGTGAAGTTCAGTTCAGTTCAGTTCAGTCGCTCAGTCGTGTCCAACTCTTCACGACCCCATGAATTGCAGCACACCAGGCCTCCCTGTCCATCACCAACTCCCGGAGTTCACTCAGACTCACGTCCATCGAGTCAGTGATGCCATCCAGCCATCTCATCCTCTGTCGTCCCCTTCTCCTCCTGCCCCCAATCCCTCCCAGCATCAGAGTCTTTTCCAATGAGTCAGCTCTTCGCATTAGGTGGCCAAAGTATTGGAGTTTCAGCTTTAGCATCAGTCCTTCCAACGAGCAAATATAAAAATGAATTGGTATAAAATATTCATTTACATAGGCTTGTTTTTATCCACAATTACCCTGTCTTACTCAAGTTGGATATCATATCTAGCTTCTAACTTTGTATGCAATAGTTTGACTTTTATTTGGTGTGTCTGTATTGCTTTATTTGGTCAATCCTTTTTTTCTATGTCCTTCCATAAACTTCCACTTCAATCAAGTAATAACCCCATAAATTCTGAAAATCCCAAAAAGTAACTACCAAGGAGACAAATGAAACAGGGTGGGAAGTGACTGCCAAGTTAGACAGTACTATCCCAATCAGGAACAAATATGTTATCAACCATGCACACCTTTGTTTTAGAGAAGCAGGATCCAGTAGGCAATGCAGCTGTTCAATTAAGATGTTCAAGCTAGCATTTTCTTAACAGAAGAACATTATAAATACGCTAAACACAAAACACAAGCAAGAATATGTCTTCCTAAAAAGAATATTAGGAGGATAAATTGATAACCTGATTCAGTGCCTCAATATTACAATATTACAATTTAGTGTTGAAGTATTTATTAAATTGAATCACTACCAATAAAAATATCCTTATCAGCAGAGAATGATGCTTTCAGGTTTCAAGGAAAGATTAAGTACTAGGGTTCTAGGAGTTTAAATTATTTTATGGAAAAAGAAACATAATCACTAGGTTTCCTCATACCCCACAAGCCTTCTTGGCACCCATGTTTTGTTTTTGAATAAACTTTTCTGAATTCCTCTACCCTTTATCACATGTTTCTGTGCGCCTCCCTTCCAGCCCAACTTTCTTTCATTTCTCCTCAGACTATCTCGGCTGGTAGTCAAAAGAATCTCTCAAATCTGGGTGCAGCCACTGCTTTTATACTCCACAGTAATTGAAAGAAGTTTTCCTTACTGAGGTATGGGGAAGTCATTCTGGTTTATACAACATTTGTCTTGCACTTTATTTTAACCAGAACAGCTTGTCTTATGGTCTACCAAACAGGCATTGTACATCTGCTTTAACCATTTTTAAAAACTGCATTTACCAGATTGCTTAGATAAGGATAAATGTCCATTTGGAAGACAGAGATAAATGTCCCCACTTCCTACATTCCTAATGCTAGTACTCCTTCAGTGATGAGCTTTGGGGCCCAGACACCAAGGTTCACGCTGATTTGCTACGTTTGAGCTAATCATTCTCTTTAGAAACCTAGAAGGGGTGTATCCCCTGTCATCATATTTGGTGTTCGTCTTTTGTTCTGGGAAGATATAAAACTGTGGTTCAGGCATTCAAAATGGGGCTAGTTGGCCACTGTGGATGTGGTTTTAGACACATTCCTGTATTACGGAGGACCTGAATTTTCTGAACGGTATCAGATTCAGGATGCCACCAGTCATGGTCAAAACAAGATCTATTAGTAGCTGCCAGCTGCACCTTTACAGAGTCATGGTCTCCTCATGTAACTATTCAACCATTTCAGCCCTTAACCAATCCTGGTTTAACATGCATCCTTACCTTCTGCCAATCCAATTATAACTGACAAACTTATGTAACTCTGTGGGTTTTGCCTATATAAGCCTCTCCTACTTTGTAGTCTAGCAGAAGACAGTTCAGATGCTCCTTGAATCTATGGCTTCCAAGCTATAGTCCTCAGTGTGACTCAACTACAACTCTTATCTACTTCTATTATGGACTGTTTACTGATTATTTCCATTGACAGCAGTCAGCTAGACAAGGGCTTTCCAAAAATCCTCAGATGAAAGACTGGAAGCTAGGAAACAGACTCTCTACCACTCTGAAATTCAGGATAAGGTCTTTTAAATTTAATATTCTCAGTTATAACTATATTAATAACAATTTATCACACTAAAACAAATGCTACTGGAAAAAACTGATTGTTTATTCCATTCATATCCACTTAAACTCTGAGAGTTTGGAAGTTACATTTTGACAAATAGCACTGATAGAGAACTATGTTAAGAAATGGTGTGCGGGTGAACTAGTGTCTCAACAAAAAAAAGTCTTGATTTGCGGTGGTATAAATAAAATACTGTGGTGTAAATACTCCAATGATGGCTGATTTCAAAGTATCAAAGTTTACTAATCAGCTCACACTAAATATGTAATAATCAGCTCTCAGAAATCTGTAAGAGCCATTGCCAACATACCACTGAACTGATTTCAGACACATATTCATGAATTACTTTAGCATCAGTATAATAGTTAAAAGACTGGATTCTATAAACAGACAACCAAAGCTAAAATCTAGGCCTTACTACTTAAGAGCTCTTAACTTTTATAATCTTTACTTTCCTTCCCTGAGAAATGGGATAGTAATTATATCATCCTCATAGAGATGCTGTGAAAAAATAAATGAGATGATCTAAGCAAAGACCTTATCGTAGTGTTAACACCATAACAAGACACAAAATAAGTGAGCTATTGTCATTAGTTTTGCATACTGTCATTTCTCCCCATTTATGGCGTTTATGAAGCACCACTCATTTCTTAAAATTGGTTCTTAAGTGAACTCTACTTTAGAGAAACAGTGTTTGAAAACACAAAGTATTAACTATGCACCTGTTCATAACACCTAAAGTGTTCCGGTACTTTCAAGAAAAGGCACTTTCTGGTCATATTGAAGAGTTTACATCTTGGGTATATTTAAATTGCTTCCTGTTTCACTTTAATCAAAATGTTAAAGTATGAATCACTGAAATATCTTACATTTATTTTAAAGAAACTTGAAAATCACATGAATTTGAAATGAAATAATCCTGCCAACCAAATTCATATTTTTAGACTGGCATGCTCATAACAGATAGCGAGAGTTAACAGGAATAAATGAACAGATAATCAGCAAAGGAAGTTCTCTCACACAAACTCTAGGCTTTTCTTGCTTCCGAGCTATCTTTCTCTCCCTCTCTCCCTCTCTCCCCCACCCCCCGCCTCCCCGCCGCCCACAACTCCCCACAAAACACACAAGGGTAACAGAAAGGCTGAGCAGTGTAGAAACAAAAAATGTTTACCCCTTACAGGAAAATCTTGAACAATACAAATGAGAGCTTTGCACTGTTATCTGTTTCTTTTGCTCTGAAGAAAAATGGTCTGGTTGTTTTAGGCAAAAGAATCATTACCAAAACTTGTATACTTTTTAAAGTAAACTACTAAAAATATTCCTTCATTTAGATGTATATTTCTTCAAATAACCCTGAATTTTTTAAATCATACTATCAGCCATGAAATTAAAAGACGCTTACTCCTTAGAAGGAAAGTTATGACCAACCTAGATGGCATGTTCAAAAGCAGAGACATTACTTTGCCAACAAAGGTTCGTCTAGTCAAGGCTATGGTTTTTCCAGTGGTTATGTATGGATGTGAGAGTTGGACTGTGAAGAAGGCTGAGCACCGAAGAATGGATGCTTTTGAACTGCGGTGTTGGAGAAGACTCTTGAGAGTCCCTTGGACTGCAAGGAGATCCAACCAGTCCATTCTGAAGGAGATCAGCCCTGGGATTTCTTTGGAAGGACTGATGCTGAAGCTGAAACTCCAGTACTTTGGCCACCTCATGCGAAGAGTTGACTCCTTGGAAAAGACTCTGATGCTGGGAGGGATTGGGGGCAGGAGGAGAAGGGGACGACAGAGGATGAGATGGCTGGATGGCATCACTGACTCGATGGATGTGAGTTTGAGTGAACTCCAGGAGTTGATGATGGACAGGGAGGCCTGGTGTGCTGCGATTCATGGGGTCGCAAAGAGTTGGACACGACTGAGTGAATGAACTGAACTGAACTGAAAGCATTTATATTAAGACCTTTTACCACTTCCCCAAAATGAAGTTGTCAGAGGAAAATAAACGGTCTCATCCATGAATTAAACACCAACGAAATGGCCCCAAATCAAAATGACTCCTAACATTAAGCATAAGAGATAAAGTAAAACAGTCAATATATCTGTACTGGGAACTTCAATTCACAAGCATTTGCAAGTCACCATCTTTTCTTTAGTTTTTTTTTTTTTTCCCCTCAAGTCTAATTACTGTGAAAATTAATTTTTAGAACTTCAGTTTTAAAGAACTTTACTTGCCCTTTCAATGAGTATGCTCCCAAATCATAAAATAAATCCTTATGCAATATATGCTTTACCTTCTAGGTGCTTCAAAACAGACTGCATGGGAACATGAAAGAGAACTACCACTCAATCTGTACACCTACCTGCCTCTTAAGCATTACACTTATTTGTCATACAAAATTAAACCAGAGAAAAGTATATACTTCAGTCTGTCTTAATGTCGATCTAGGCTGCCCAGAACCCAAAGCAGGCAGACAGTAGGTTCATAATGCTTTTCATATAGAGACAAGATCAATTTAATCAGGATAGGAGTTCTTTGGCAAAAGTAACAAACAAGCAAGCAGCATGGCTGTGTACCTTTTATTCTTTTTAAAACACAAACTGGTCCCCATTCTCCTCCACCTGACAAATACGACATGATCTTACGGGACAAAAACAATTTCCAAGAATAACCACAACAGAGCATCTGGCTTTGTTGGCACTGGAGAGTGAATGTAAAATCAATTCGGTTTTTAACTGATGTATACATCAAACCATCTGGCATCCATGGATATATATCTGCCTAACTCATTTACAAGCCTATTGAAACATGTCACTGCCTTGACTTAACTGTAAGCAATAATTTGGGACTAAATAAGCCACTGTAGGGGGCTTCCCAGGTAGCTCAGCAGGTAAAGAATCTGCCTGCAATGCAGCAGACACAGGAAACACAGGTTCTATCCCTGGGTCAGGAAGATCTCCTGGAGAAGAGAATGGCAACCCACTCTAGTATTCTTGCTTGGAGAACCCCATGGTCAAAGGAACCTGGCAGGATACAGTTCACAGAGTCTCAGAGAGTTGGACATGACCAAAGCAACTGAGCACAGGCCACTACAGACTACCTCTCTTGTTATCACCATGTAAAAATTGCATACTAACAAACCACTCCATTTAAAGATGTTGATTCCTTTGCTTATATTTTCTTCCTTAGTGTGAATATACAGCTCCAGGGATCCATCAATGGAAAACAATAAAATCAAATATAAAAGCATTTTTGGTGAAAATTCAAATACTGATTTTTTTTTTTAATTATCTCTTTCCAAACCTAATTGTTCATAAACTCCCTCCTACATAGGAATCGGTTGAGGTTTTGGGTGTTTATCTTTCCAAGCCTTTTTCTACACATTTACATAAAAATGCATGTTCACATAGAAGTATATAGATAGGGGACTTTCTCAGTGCCCCATTGTTGAGAATCTGCCTTGCAGTACAGGAGGTACAGGTTCGATTCCTGGTTGGGGATCGAAGATCCCACATGTTGTGGAGCAACTGAGCCAAGACCAAAACTCTGAGACCACATGCTACAACTTAACAGCCCACATGCCCTAACTAGAGTTCATGCACCACAAGAAAGCTCCCTTATAATGCAACAAAGATCCCATATGGTGTAACTTAGAAACTAGTAACTGATGCAGCCAAATAAACAATGTTTTTTAAAAAAATAAAATTCTTAAAGAGATGGGACTATCAGATCACCTTTGTGCTTCCTGTGAAACCCGTATGCAGGTCAAGAAACAACAGTTAGAACCAGACATGGAACAATGGACTGGTTCCAAGTTGGGAAAAGAGTACGTCAAGGCTGTATATTGTACATCAATAAGCATGTACCATGCTTATGTAACTTATATGCAGAGGACATCATGTGAAATGCCAAGCTGGATGAAGCACAGCTGGAATCAAGATTATAGGGAGAAATATCAATAAATTTAGACAGGCAGATGACACCACTCTTATGGCAGAAAGCAGAGAGGAATTAAACAGTCTCATGAAGAAGATGAAAGAGGAGATTGAAAAAAGTTGGCTTAAAATTCAGCATTCAAAAAATGAAGATCATGGCATTTGGTCCCATCACTTCATGGCAAATGGATGGGGAAACAATGCAAACAGTGACACACTTTATTTTATTGGGCTCCAAAATCAATGTGGATGGTGACTGCAGCCATGAAATTAAAAGATGCTTGCTCCCTTTAAGAAAAGCAATGACAAATCTAGAGAGCAAATTAAAAAGTAGAGATATTACTTTGCCAACAGAAGTCTGTCTGGTCACAGCTATGGTTTTTCCCGTAATCATGTATGGATGAGATAGTTGGGCCATAAGGAAGGCTGAGTGCCAAAGAATTGATGCTTTCGAACTGTGGTGCTGTATAAGACTCTTGAGAATTTTCTTGGGCAGCAAGGAGATCAAACCAGTCAATCCTAAAGGAAATCAACCCTGAATATTCATTCGAAGGACTGATGCTGAATTGCCAGTACTTGGGCTACCTGATGTGAAGAGTCAACTCACTAGAAAAGACCTTGATGATGGGAAGACTGAAGGCAGGAGAGGGGGATGAGAAAGGATGAGATGGTTGGATGGCATCACTGACTCAATGGACATGAGTTTGAGCAAACTCCAGGAGAGAAGCCTGGACTGCTGCAGTCCATGGGGTTGCAAACAGTCAAGACACGACTGAGCAACTGGAAAACAAAGACTGGCTTTACCCATTAATGGGCTCACTTTATGTCAATTACATATTTTAACTTACTAATATGTATTGAAGATCACTGTTAATAGATCTCTATTTACTTCATTCTTCATGACCCCTAAAGAATCTAGATAAACCATATTCCTCCTGAAGACTGGATCAAAGACTGGTTCAAGTTTAATACCATGCAACATTGTTATTCAACTTGGATCTTCACCCTCCCACCCTGCACCACCAGCCTAAAACAGTGACTTACAAAAGAAAGTGCTCAATGTTAGATGAGTTGACCTCAAACTATGATTTTACCTCTTTCTGGAAAATTATGCAAATGTCTAGACAGGGACACAGTAGTTACAGCCCTAATGGCAGATCTGTACTTTGGGTTTTTGTTTTTTTTCATAATCTTAGGATTCTAATATGAAAACAAGCAAATTTACCTTTCTGTGTCACACAATTAACTGAAGTCATGCACCAAATAACCTTCAGAGTAATACAGAGATATATCAAAATGTATTTTGAAAATTAATGAGGTATTAAATTTTGATAGTTTAATAGCATAAGGAAACAGGCAGGGCACCATACCAAAGAACATGGGATTCTGACTCAATGCATAACCAGGCAAAGGACTCTAGGTAAATCAGCCTGAGTTTCCCCATCCCTAAGTGGCAATATACTCAACTATGCTTCAAAGAACAGTTCTGAAGCAAATAAGAAAATCAATGCACTGCAAACAGAAAAATGTCGATAAAATCATTTTCTCAGCCTAATTAAAAATGTATCTCACAATGGAAACTCAGAAACACAGAGATATAAATTAAGACAAAAGTTGATCTTCTACCAAGAAATGTGAAGACGGTGTTCTCTGGAGTGGAACAGATGGTCTGAAGTTGACGCAGGTTTGTTTTTTCTCAGCCACCCATCTGCTGAGTGGCCTTTGGCAAGACACAATAACCACTGAGGCCAACTTGTCCACGAACTATGGAGATATCAAATTTCTCTAAAAAACAGAGTTGTCATTGCTCTTGTTTAAGTTGCTATCTGAAGACAAGAACCAAGCAAAATTACATCCACCATATGGGGCAAAATATCCTCTAAAATGTTTACATATCCCACAATTCCAATATAATTGTGGTGCTGTATTCCACTGACTTATTAATACATGGAATACTGTAGAAAAGAAATATCAAATTGGATATAAGGAAAATCTTAGTTCACATTTTTTGCTTTATGTTTTCAAAATTCTAATCACAACATTTCCCCAGACTAGCAAAGTGAATATCACCAGACGTTCACACATTCCATAGGAGTCCATAGTTCTGGGCAGTTTTCCTTGTCATATTCTTTTTCTCTTCATCATTTTGCACCAAACATTAACAGAAGATTTCCTTAAAGAAGGATATATGTACCCTGTTTCAATCACAGGATAAATTCTTTCTGAGATCAGCTTTTTCAAAGACAAGGTTAAATGTGACAGTAAGAGATAAAACTAATATGTCTGGGTTTCCACAGGTCTCAAGGCTTTGGATCCCTTCAGAAAAGCTCAAGTCATTCTAAGTGGCATTGTTAAGAACACTGGTCCACATGGGAAAGGCTCTATTAGCAGGTAAAGCAGGTTAACTGACAGTACACCACCAGGATAAAGAGTCACAGCCTGCAAATTTAGCAGTTAACTATGAAACTCCCTAGTGAATTAATAGGGGTCCATATGATTTGCTCAGTGTTCATATTTTCTCCTTGGCATACATCTTTTGTAATATAATCTTATTAAACATAATATTAAGTAGATATGTCAGTCTACCTTATTTTTCTAATTATTTTAACATGCAGCTGACTCAAATATGACAGTGCAAATCTAGAGATATCCTAGTTTGACATTCTACCCTGCATGACTTCTTTTGTATATTGTAACAGGAATGTTGTATTAGGTCAATCATGTTCACATGTATCTTTTTATTTTTTAAATTATGGAAGTATGATAACACATTTTCAGGAGATTTGGAAAATACAGAACAAAGTTACATATAGTTTTACTATATATTACAATTTTTTTTTAATAGATAAATTAAGATTTTTGGAGTTTCAATATTAAACCCTCAAAAATTAATAGAATGAATAGACAAAAAAGTAGAAGGATATAATAGACCTGAAAAGCACTATGAACCTATTCAGCACAATTAAGATTTATATAATTTTCACACAACAGCAGGATATAAATTCTAAGTTCCCATAGACTACAAACCAGGAGACACTGGAACTATAACCAGAGATATAAAACAGGATGCAAAAATTTCATGGTCTGAGGGTATTGAAATCATACAGTCTGTTCTCTTATCACTGCTGTTCACATGTATCTTAAGTAGAAGTCACTGTTGGTGAGAACCACATATAAGGCATTTTGAAAGCAAGACATTCAAAGAGAAACTGAGGAAATACTTCTGCTATGAATTAAGCCTCAAAATGATATGCAAGAGTCTATTAAAATTCACATGTGCTACTAATGATTCATTGGATATGGCCTCCTGCTTTCAAACACTGATAAGTCAACCCTATATCTGTCACAAGCTCAATAAAAACTTAATAAACTAACTCTCCACACTCTAGATAATGGCCCACTTATCTAATTTACATGTAAAGCACATAACTTCCAGTCATATATGTCAATGATGTTCCATGAAGTTGGGCTCAAATTTGAGAAATCTGATGTTAAAAAGCTATGGAGCTTCACCATTAAATTCAGAGTTTAGAGCTGAGTAACCAGCTAAATAAATGGATGAATAAAGAAACCACAAAAACAAATCAATCAGTGGAAGTACCCACAGATTACTTTGGAGCAATGTTTCAGTCTATTCGAGTCTTTTTTAAAGAATTAGCAAAATACATACATGTTTATTACACATGTATACAATAAATAATTGGCAGAGTATACAAAAATAATTATGGCAGAAATAACATATGTCCTAAGTATTTGTCAGATATCAGAGTCTGTGACATCTCAGCCTTGCTCCCTGCAAGAACCCAGTGTGCCACAAACAATGATCAAACTTGGCAGATTCCCCCACCGAGAATTTCCAATGATCCATAGAGATGTTCCTGTGGAGATTTGCAAAAAAAAAAAAAAAGAGAGAGAGAGATTTGGGTAGAACCTATTCATTAGCTCATTTCCTGAAATATTTGGGAAAAAAATAATTTTTACTGTAACCTGGCCAACCTAATCATCTGACATACGACCTCTGTCACAAAATCCATACCGCCTTATCTCAAAATCTGCTTAAAGAATAGGGAACAACTCACACTACCTTGTGGCTAAGGGCAATCAACAGGTTCTAATTTAGCTAGAGCACTAAAAAAATCCAAAGGAGGGTGGGAAGTGAAAACAATAATCATGGCTTCCACATCAAGTTATGCAGGTGATGAGATGATGTCTTCAAATTTAATTAACAATGTAATACAGTGCAAATTTATTCAGGCATAACCATACAGCCATCTCACTCTTTGCAGGCATCTCATTCTGTGAAAGTGTGCTGGATAATTTCATCTAAATTAATTTAAAATGGCAAGGGCTAACTTAATTACTCAGCATCAGTCTGAACAAATTAAACTGGAATCATGTCAGTAATATCACTCGAAATCTCAAAACCGAAACTCCAAGCAGACTCAGATGGAGACAGTCAATGCCTCGGAATTCCTACCAGGAACTCCACTTGCACGGATTTTCTACATAGCTTTAAGAATGTAGGAAATAGCCATGTAGACACAATTATGTAAATAATAACGGCTATATATAACTTGTCAAGTGCCCTCTGTGTGCTAAGTCCTAAATCTCATCAAAACTCTACAAGTATTACTATCACTTCGGAATTGAGTAAATGGTGACTCAGAAAATTAAATGACTTGATTTAAACTAGAAACTATTAAGAGGCATATTTCCTTAGCCCAAAACCCATATATCACATTGTCCCCGTCAAGGTACCCTAATTACCAGTTTTTTTTTTTTTCATTTTGTTTTCCTGTACATTTGTCGTAACAGTTTTATTATCGATAAATCAAACCTCAATATAACAGTGCAAACACCCTAGAAGAACCCACACACAGAATTAAAGCCACAAATACCCCCAAACTCTAAGACTTTGGCTTAAGGGACAGTTCCTAAGTTCATTAGCCAGTATGAGCTTCTTGGGAAAGTACTAGCAAAAGCAAAAGTGTAAGGCATTAAACTAAAGATTCCACCAGAAAATTACTAGAAATAATCAATGACTATAGTAAAGTTGCAGAATATAAAATCAACACACAGAAATCCCTTGCATTCCTATACACTAATAATGAGAAAACAGAAAGAGAAATTAAGGAAACAATTCCATTCACCATTGCAACGGACAGAATAAAATACTTAGGAATATATCTAAAAAGAAACTAAAGACCTATATATAGAAAACTATAAAACACTGGTGAAAGAAATCAAAGAGGACACTAATAGATGGAGAAATATACCATGTTCATGGATTGGAAGAATCAATATAGTGAAAATGAGTATACTACCCAAAGCAATTTATATATTCAATGCAATCCCTATCAAGCTACCAACAGTATTCTTCACAGAGCTAGAACAAATAATTTCACAATTTGTATGGAAATACAAAAAACCTCAAATAGCCAAAGCGATCTTGAGAAAGAAGAATGGAACTGGAGGAATCAACCTACCTGACTTCAGGCTCTACTACAAAGCCACAGTTATCAAGACAGTATGGTACTGGCACAGAGACAGAAATATTGATCAATGGAATAAAATAGAAAGCCCAGAGATAAATCCATGCACATATGGACACCTTATCTTTGACAAAGGAGGCAAGAATATACAATGGAGTAAAGACAATCTCTTTAACAAGTGGTGCTGGGAAATCTGGTCAACCACTTGTAAAAGAATGAAACTAGACCACTTTCTAACACCATACACAAAAATAAACTCAAAATGGATTAAAGATCTAAACATAAGACCAGAAACTATAAAACTCCTAGAGGAGAACATAGGCAAAACACTCTCTGACATACCTCACAGCAGGATCCTCTATGACCCACCTCCCAGAATATTGGAAATAAAAGCAAAAATAAACAAATGGGACCTAATTAACCTTAAAAGGTTCTGCACATCAAAGGAAACTATTAGCAAGGTGAAAAGACAGCCTTCAGAATGGGAGAAAATAATACCAAATGAAGCAACCGACAAACAACTAATCTCAAAAATATAAAAGCAACTCCTACACCTCAACTCCAGAAAAATAAACGACCCAATCAAAAAATGGGCCAAAGAACTAAATAGACATTTCTCCAAAGAAGACATACAGATGGCTAACAAACACATGAAAAGATGCTCAACATCACTCATTATCAGAGAAATGCAAATCAAAACCACTATGAGGTACCATTTCACACTAGTCAGAATGGCTGCGATCCAAAAGTCTACAAATAATAAATGCTGGAGAGGGTGTGGAGAAAAGGGAACCCTCTTACACTGTTGGTGGGAATGCAAACTAGTACAGCCACTATGGAGAACAGTGTGGAGATTCCTTAAAAAACTGAAAATAGAACTGCCTTATGATCCAGCAATCCCACTGCTGGGCATACACACTGAGGAAACCAGAATCAAAAGAGACACGTGTACCCCAATGTTCATCGCAGCACTGTTTATAATAGCCAGGACATGGAAGCAACCTAGATGTCCATCAGCAGATGAATGGATAAGAAAGCAGTGGTACATATACACAATGGAGTATTACTCAGCCATTAAAAAGAATACATTTGAATCAGTTCTAATGAGGTGGATGAAACTGGAGCCTATTATACAGAGTGAAGTAAGCCAGAAGGAAAAACATAAATACAGTTTACTAACGCATATATGTGGAATTTAGAAAGATGATAACAATAACCCGGTGTATGAGACAGCAAAAGAGACACTGATGTATAGAACAGTCTTATGGACTCTGTGGGAGAGGGAGAGGGTGGGAAGATTTGGGAGAATGGCATTGAAACATGTATAATATCATGTATGAAACGAGTTGCCAGTCCAGGTTCGATGCACGATACTGGATGCTTGGGGCTAGTGCACTGGGATAGCCCAGAGGGATGGTATGGGGAGGGAGGAGGGAGGAGGGTTCAGGATGGGGAACACATGTATACCTGTGGCGGATTCATTTTGATATTTGGCAAAACTAATACAATTATGTAAAGTTTAAAAATAAAATAAAATTAGAAAAAAAAATAAATAAATAAAATAGTGATCCTCCTTAGGTGATGCCCTGTGGGTATATCTGGATAAAGGGATTATTCCTTTGTTGCCTGAAGATATGAGGCATTATGTCAACGGGTGATGTAATACTTTCTGATTGAAAAATCTTGACAAGAGAGAGGTATATAGTACAGTTAAAAAACAAGTAGATACTTCAGCTGTGTTTGTGATACCTAACCTGAAATAATGTTAGGTGATCTGGACATACTCAAGAGTCCTATTAATCCATGTAATTTACAAACATGTAGCTTAAGATAAAAGGATACCAATACAATTTGAGTAATCAAAAATTCCATTCCCCCCGGCACATAATTTAGACCAGAAGTGGGCTACTGGTAACACAAATAATAATTTAAGAATGATAACTACAGCAGCTGTGTATATGATGTATGAAAGCTGACTTATGACACTTTCTACTGACACTTTCTATGTTCAAGGATCAAATTGGGAAAGATAAAAAGATTTATAAGCTACATTTTTAAAATCATCCTCACTCAGCTGTAAGGAGAAATTCTCATAATTTCTTTTAAAAATGTAGGCAAAAGTATACCTATACTTACTGAGAGAAAAAATATTCAAGAGAAGTGGTCAGTGAGTGTCCCCAGATGCTGGAGTTAGCAGATAAAGACTTCAAAGAAAACTTTAAACATAAATATATTTAAAGTCTGGAGAAGAAAATGACAACCCACTCCAGTATTCTCGCCTGGTGGACTACAGTCCAAGGAGTCACAAAGAGTTGGACACAACTTAGCGACTAAGCAGTAACATATTTAAAGAACTGAAAGAAAAAAAAAATGTTTAAAGAAATAAAGTATGATAATAATGAATCAATGAATAGAAATGTTCAATAAAGACATATTAATTATACAAATAGGAATAAATGGAAATTCTATATTTGAGTATAATAACTTAAATGACAAATATATTAGAGGGGTCCAGCATCAGATTTAAAATAAAAGGAAAAAGTGAACTTCAGTGAACTTAAAGATCATTCAACAAAAATTATTCAATTGGAAGTATACAGTGGGAAAAAACAATTAAGCCTCAAAACCCTATGGAATAATATCAATGTAAATGTAATGGATTCCCAGAAGAATAGGAAAGAAATAAAAGAAAAGAAAATATATTTGAATAAATAAAAGCCAAAAGCTGCCAAAATTTAATGAAAAACATTCATACTGCTGAAAGTCAAAGAGAAAAACAAAAAGGAAATATTTAAAGCAGCAAGACAAAAAATTACTCATCACAATATGATTAATTGCTGACTTCTCATTTGAATCAAGAAAGAACAGATGGCAGTTGATGACTTATTCAAAGAATTGAAAGAAAATAGTTGTCAACCCAAAATTCAATATAGAGCTAAACAATTTTTCACACATTAATTAAAATGAAGACATTCCAAGATAAAAAATGATGGAGAATTTATTGCTACCACAGTTGCCTTACAAGAATGTCCACTCTCACCACTTTCATTCATAATAATACTGAAAGTCCTAACCAAAGCAAGAAGGAAAGAAAAATAAAAGGCACTCAAGCTGAAAAGAAAAAGCAAAACTCTTTCTATAAGCAGAAGACCTAATATTATACATCAAAAACCCTAAAATGCACATCAAAACTCTTCTAATAAAGAGAAAGATATTCTAGGCTCAAAGATTGGAAGAAGTATCTTATAAAAATACTTACACTACCTAAAGCAATCTCCAGGTTCAATACAAGCACTGTCAAAATTCATCCATTTTTCATACAAATAGAACAAACAATCCTAAAGCTTATATGTAACCACAAAAGGTCTCAAATAGCCAAGGTTATCCTGAAAAAGAAGAAAGCTGAAGGCTTCATGCTTCCTAAATTTAAAGTACATTACAAAGTTATAGTAATCAAAACATGAAAAAGACACATAGACCAATAAAACATTACAGAAATCCAGAAATAAATCCATGCACATGTAGTCAATTCATCTACAGCACTGAAGCCAAGAATACAAAATAGGGAAAGGATAACCTCTTCAATAAGTCGTACTAAGAAAATTGTACGGTCACGTGTAAAAGAATGAAACTGAACCACTATTTTACTCACCACACATAAAACTCAACTCAGTTCTAATGAGGTGGACGAAACTGGAGCCTATTATACAGAGTGAAGTAAGTCAGAAAGAAAAACACCAATACAGTATACTAACGCATATATATGGAATTTAGAAAGATGGTAACGATAACCCTGTATACGAGACAGCAAAAGAGACACAGATGTATTGAACAGTCTTTTGGACTCTGTGGGAGAGGGCGAGGGCAGGATGATATGGGAGAATGGCATTGAAACATGTAAAAGATCATATGTGAAACGAATTGCCAGTCCAGGTTTGATGCATGATACAGGGTGCTCGGGGGCACTGGGATGACCCAGAGGGATGGGATGGGGAGGGATGTGGAAGGGGAGTTCAGGATGGGGAACACATGTACACTCATGGCGGATTCAAGTCAATGTATGACAAAACCAATTCAATATTGTAAAGTAAAATAAATTAATTAATTAATTTTAAAAAAAGAGGAAAAAAATAAATAAAATGAAAAAAAAAAATCAACTCAAGACCATTTAAAGACCTGGAGGTAAGACCTGAAGGTGTAATACTCCTAGAAGACTATGGGGGCAGGGGGGCTCCTTGACATTAACCTTGGCAATATTTTTTTTTTTTAATTTGACACCAAAAGCAAAGGCAACAACTAAATAAGTGGTGCTACATCAAAGCAAAAAGCTTCTACACAGTAAATAAAAACACCAACAAAATGAAAAGGTAAATCGTATCTCTGGCAAGGAATAAATACCCAAAATGTAAAATGAATGTATAGAACTCAATAGCAAACAACCTGGTTTAAAAACTGGCAGATAGAGTGAACAGACATTTTCCCAAAGAACACAAACAAATGGTCAACAGGTATAAGAAAATGTGTTCTACCTCACTAATTATCAGGAAAATGCAAATCAAAACCACAATGAGATATTACCTCACACCGGTTAAAATGGTTATTATAAAAAATAAGATAAGAAATAACAAGCACTCAGCTGGACACAGAGGAAAGGAAACACTTTAACACTCTTGTAGGAACTTAAATTGGTATAACTACTATGGAAAACAGTATAAAGAAAAATTAAAAATAAATCTACCATATGATCCATTAATTCTACTTCTGGATACAGATCTAAAATCTTCAAAGAGATTTCTGCAGTCCTATGTTCACTGCAACATTTTTTAAAATAGCCAAGATAAGGGAACAATCTAAGTGTCTATCAATGAGTAAACGGTAAATGGAGAAAGATGTGAAATATATATATATATACACAAATACATATATACATATATATATGTGTTTATACACACACACACACACATACACACACACACACCAACCATGGAGAATTATTCAGCCATGAGAAAGAAGAGAATAATGCCATTTATGACAATATGGAATTTGAGGTTGTTGTGCTAAATGAGACATCAGACAAAAATAGTATATGATATGAATGTTTTAAAAAGCCAGAGACTCAGAAACAAGAGACTACAATGGTGATTACCAGGGGAAAGGAGGAAATACTTGTAAAGGGTACAAACTTCCAGTTTAAGGTGAGTAAATTCTGAGGATCTAATCTACAGCACAGCAATTCCAGTTAATAAAACTATATTATATACCTTAAAGTTGCTAAGAGAGAAAGTGTTAAATGTTCTCATAAAAAAAGAAAAGTAATTGTGTGAGGTAATGCATTTATATATATGTACATATATAATAAATAGACATATATATGATAACAGTACAAAGTGAATGAAGCTATGTGGAGTAAGGTTTCTATATTTTGCTGGGATTAAATTAGTATTAATCTGAAGCAGACTTGGAAGTTACAATGATGAATTAAAATAAGGCATATTATAATCCCTACAGTAACTATTAAGAGCACAGCTGAAAAGATATAAACTTAAAAAAAAAGTTTTTAAAATGCCACACTAACTATTAACAGAAGAAAAGTCAGAAACAGAGGAGCAACAACAAAGGAGGCATATTTTAAAAAAAGTCAGGTGTGAATCCAACCATCTCCTGTTTATTTTAAAAAGAAAATGTATTATATAGAATGGAATATTATTCAGTCTTTGATGTATGGCAAAACCAATACAATACTGTAAAGTAATTAGCTTCCAATTAAATAAATTAATATTTAAAAAAATAAAAAGAAATGCTAACATTCAATGAACCTGGAATTATGCTGAGTGAAATAAACTGGATTTAGAAAGACAAATACTGTATAATCTCACTTATATGTGGAATCAAAAGCAGTCAAAGTCATAAAAGAAGTGGAATGATTGTTGCTAAGGGGTGGGAGTTAGAGGAAAAGGAGAGATGTTGGGCAAGGAGTACAAAGTTGCAGTTATCCAAAATGAATGATTCTGCAGATCTAATGCACAGCACAGTAATAGTTCATAATACTAGATTGCATACTTGAAATTTACTAAGATAGTGAATCTTAAATGCTCTCAGCACCTAAAAAGCAATTGTAACATGTGAGCTATGGATATGTTAACTAGCCTGATTGTTGTAACATTTCACATGTATATATGAAAACATCACATTTTATAGCTCAAATATCTATACTGTTTGTCAATTACAACCTCAATAAAGCTGGGGGTAAGGGAATCTCATTGTCTAATAAATTAAGACCTATCTTCCCTATCTGGTATTCATGCTCTGGACCCAACCTAATTTTCCAGCCTACACTGAATGCTTACTGCTGCTGCTGCTAAGTCGCTTCAGTAGTGTTTGACTCTGTGAAACCCCATAGACAGCCTCCCACCAGGCTCCCCCATCCCTGGGATTCTCCAGGCAAGAACACTGGAGTGGGTTGCCATTTCCTTCTCCAATGCATGAAAGTGAAAAGTGAAAGTGAAGTCGCTCAGTCATGTCCGACTCTTCGCGACCCCATGGACTGCAGCCTACCAGGCTCCTCTGTCCATGAGAGTTTCCAGGCAAGAGTACTGGAGTGGAGTGCCATTGCCTTCTCTGAAATGCTTACTACAATACAGTAAATTAGATAAATTCTCTATTTTTCATAAATACATCTAATTTTCCTATCTTTGGCCTTTGTCCAATTTCTACTCATCATTCAACTCCAACCTCAACTACAATCCCATCCATGAAGCATCTCCTGATGACCCAAATTGCCACGTATTATACCTATTTGTATACAACATATCGTTCATGCTACTTTGTAACTTAATAAGACTGTGTTACCCTCCATAACACCTTACTTCTTATGTGCTTTGTTGAATATTCTTAATAGTCTTAAAGAGATGGGAATACCAGGCCACATTACCTGCCTCTTGAGAAATCCATACACAGGTGAAGAAGCAACAGTCAGAACCAAACATGGAACAACGAACTGGTTTGAAATTGATAAAGGAATACGTCAAGGCTGTATGCGGTCATCCTGTCAATTTAACTTATATGCAAAGTACATCAGGCAAAATGCCCAGCTGGATGAGGCACAAGCTGGAAACAAGATTGCTGGGAGAAATATCAATAACCTCGGATAGGCAGACGACACCATCTTCATGGCAGAAGGCGAAACTAAAGAGCCTCTGGATGAAGGTGAAAGAGGAGAGTGAAAAAGTTGGCTTAAAATTCAACATTCAAAAAATGAAGATCATGGCATCTGGTCTCAGCACTTCATGGCAAATAAATGGGGAAAGTATGGAAACAGTGACAGACTATTGTCTTGGGGTCCAAAATTAATGCAGATGGTGACTGCAGCTATGTAATTAAAAGATGCTTGCTCCTTGGAAGAAAGCTATGACAAAGCATATTCTCTAGCATACCTAGACAGTGTATTAAACAACAGAGACATTACTTTGCGAACAAAGGTCCGTCTAGCTATGGTTTTTCCAGTAGTCATGTATGGATGTGAGAGTTGGACCATAAAGAAGGCTGAGTGCTGAAGAATTGATGCTTTCGAACTGTGGTGTTGGAGACGACTCCTGAAAGTCCCTGGGACTTTCAGTCAATTCTAAAGGAAATCAACACTGAATATTCATTGGAAGGATTGATGCTGAAGCTCCAATACTTTGGCCACCTGATGTGAAGAGCAGACTGACTGGAAAAGACCCTGATGCTGGAAAAGATTGAGGGCAGGAGGAGAAGGGGGCGACAGAGGATGAGATGGTTGGATGCTATCATCGACTCAACGGACATGAGTTTGAGCAAACTCCAGGAGACAGTGAAGGACAGGGAAGCCTGGCATGCTGCAGCCCATGGAATCAAAGAGTCAGACAAGATGGAGCAACTGAACAATGAATAGCGCTGCCTGTGCCTCATGTAAATGTCTACTGAAGAAAAACAATTCTGTGACATAGTACATCTACCATCTCACTGCAAACAGAAAACATTTTTGTATATAAGTGAAAAAATATTTGTATATAAGCCCTAGGAATATTTTAAAATTACTTTTTAAATATTGACTGATAAGTTTTAAATAATGAAGGGTATGAGTTTTCAATAATACAAGTATGATGCTTCAAAGATAAACATATGTTAAAATAATGTAAAAACTAACATTTTGATATTATGATGACCTAAAAATTCGAATTTATGTTGACTGGAAAAAATGTCTTCATAGGATTGAATACTAAGCAATCAGAAATATCTATACAGAATTTAATTTCATTATTTCAGAATCCTTTATTATAGGAAATGAAATAAAATTGATACATATCCAATCCATTCACATGCAAGTTACTGACCTGAAAGATTCATTGGCTTTTTACAGGAATAAATTCTTTACTAATAAAAATTACAGGCTTGTAAATCTTTTATTTGGCAAGTACCATAATAGACTTGAAGGTCTGATGCCAGATCTAATCCCAGTAAAGAGACTTACTGATAAAATCACCTCATCAAAATAACCATCCATCTATTTCCTACAAGCTAATCCCAGTTTACATTAATTTCATCCACATTAACCACAGCTTATGTTTATACCCATAAGCGGTTAAAGAATGAATGACCTACTTAAATGTTGGTGTCTGCTGAAATGCATCTTTGTTAGACTGATCTCATTTCCTGCAGAAACCAATTTCACTTTCTTTATGACAGAGCACCAGATCATAATGATAAGTGAAAAGCAAGCAACATCAAGTACCACGGAATCCAGGAAAACCTTCATCTCTGTTCAACAAAACATTCCCTTCTTTAAGCATTAAATCACCCAAACTTTTACAGGTTATACCTGTAACACTAAACAACTTACACAATTCACATTGAATTGATACACACTCAATAAAGGGCCGGAGAAGGCAGTGGCACCCCACTCCAGTGTTCTTGCCTGGAGAATCCCAGGGACAGGGGAGCCTGGTGGGCTGCCATCTATAGGGTCACACAGAGTCGGACACGACTGAAGCGACAGCAGCAGCAGCAGCAATAAAGGGCTTCCCCAGTAGCTCAGTGGTTAAAGAATCCCCTGCAATGAAGGAGCCGCAGGAGATGCAGGTTCAATCCTTGAGTTGGAAAGATCCCCTGGAGGAGGACATGCAACCCACTCCAGTATTCTTGCCTGGAGAATCTGATGGGCAGTATTCTCCCCCGGAGAATCGCATGGAAAGAGGAGCCTGGCAGGCTACAGTCCATGAGGTCATACAGAGATGGACACTACAGAAGTGACTCAGCACAAACACATGTACACATCTTCAATAAAACTAGCAATTAATTTGTCATAGTATACTCAAATTCAGATTAGCAGTCTGACCACCTGTAAGGCTAGTATCACATTTTACCTATATAACTTTAAACCTCTAGCTAGAAACAGGTTTTTAAAGGATAGTATAAAAATTCAACTTCTTAAAGCTTTATTTTCAAGGATGCCTAATTGCGATGTGCAAATCTTTCATATGTGTTATAAAAGATTAAACATTAAAATTGTATTATGTAAAGTTTAAAAATAAAATAAAATTTAAAAAATAAATAAAAATTAAAATTAATAACACAAATAGCATTTTCTATAGTACAAATCTGTTTTATTATAATTGCAATAGAATACATTATTTTTTGCTTGGGTTATGAATAAAATATCACTAAATATGTTTCTTTATTTTTAAAATCTTAAGACTGAAATTCTGTGAAACAATAATATGAAAGGCTGGCTTTCAAGTTCAGTTTCTCCCAATAATTTGTTTTAATGGCTTTCAAAACAGGAAAAACATGCACAGATCCAAATGAAAAAGGATTTCTGTTTTTCATTCTAATCCACCAATTATAAAAGGATTTTTGTTGAAATTTAGCTAGTAACTCTCCATATTCCCCGTCGTCAACCAGTTCTTAAACTAACTACACATTTTTTTTATATTTTTAACAAAAGTATTCAAATTTCACTTTACCTTATTTAAACAATTAGAAAATTTTACATTCATATTTTTTAAAGTCTGCTTATGTCAAAGCTTATATACCTGACAGATTTAGATAATTTTCAGCACATACTGATGCAATGTAAAAACATATTCAAATATCCATTTTCACAATGTTCTCTCCATGATAAGATTACTTAGAAAGCAGGTACTTTTTCATTGTAAAAATGTCATCTTCACCTTGGAAATATCTCCAAGGGAACTATGTCATGAAAAGCTCCTGATTATGTCACTGCAATTCTGGAACAGTTAAATTTTATTTTTTTAAGTTATTTTTTAAAAATAAACATTAAAATGAAGTAAATTCAAATTAAATACTTTGCCACAAAATTACAAGAAGACTGTCCATAGTATAAATATAGTATAAACAGTATAAATGAGATGTGCACATCTCATTTTAAAGAATCGTGAAGAATTTATATTGTAGCTCCAACTTCTTTGCTGTAATAGTGTGGCTACGAAACAAAGTATGAATCAATTCCATGTAAGGATTCTGTGAATTTAATTCTGTGAATTTACCCAAGATTCTTGATATACCCAAGATTTGCCCAAGTGTTTTCCCCCCAAAATGTGACATTTTGTCTTTTACTATTAAAGAAGACAAAATAAGAAGCTGCTAAATATTTTTAAGGGATATTTGAAGTCATGAAACTCAAACTTCATGTTCTAAATATTTAGTTCTTAAATATCTTACTGCAATGATGACATACTCTCATTACCTTATATTAAAGGAACAACTGATCCACAGAGTAAGATTTGCAATTAACAATAATGTAAATCCCTACATATCCCCTGATAGATTTAAATGGTTTGAGCCATTTTCCTTTCAGATCTAATTACTGTCATTGTTTTGCTCTCATAACACAGCTAGCAAAGAGTTTATGGAAATAAAAATATCAGCTATTCTATTTTTTTTTTCATTTGTACTTAACATTACTAGCATAGTTTTCAATTTGTGTCTCTCTGCAGAATACCTTAATGCCAGTTGAGCACTTTTCAAGCTAATTTAAGCACAACTAAAAGATTTATAATAATGATGCTAAGAATAAGACTCATCTAGTGCCTATACTTACCCTTTCTTTAAGCACTTGTTATTTATTAACTCAATTCATCTATAAAGGTATATAAGATAGATATCTAATAAACTAAATTAATGTTACGTTATGAGATAATGTATCAAACAAATCTTAACTGTGGGACACCCACTCATCTCCAGGATACCTTGCAATCATTAAGCAACAAATGATGATGATATGAAACCAAATGTCATTGAGACCAACAGAAGGAAAAACAAATTGTGTCATAATTATTAGTGAAATTTCATTGTTTTCTTTCCTGTTTTTGGCTAAAAATAGTATTAAAAATGTTATATTATCTTTCCACACTCCATTGAATTGCCATATCTAACCCTTAGAGGCAACACTTTAGATTGGAGTCTACCACAAGAAACATTAGGAGTCCACTATTTTGTTATTTTGTAGACTACAATAGAATAATAATACTGGGCAGACAGTACAGTTAAACTGAAAGGTCATACTTAAGATAACTACTAAAAACTTAAAAATAACTTACATATATATATATATTATATAGTAATAAAGTGTATTTAGTACTGGGAATAATAATTTCCATGATCTGTATAAATATCACAGAAATGGAATAGACTCTGGTTAAAGCACTGGATATATCAGGAGTCATGAAATTTGATAGAACACTAACAAATAAGGAACAAATTTCAAAGGAGTTTAATAAATAAGACACATGAAAAACTTCAATAAGCAAATAAACCAACAAATATACAAAGAGGATAAAATCATAATGAAGGTATTATGACAGTAATTTCAGATTTACTGTAGAAGTTTTCCTTCTATTCCACATATCTTTTTCACCATTATACTTTGAAAATCAAGACCAGTATTCCCTGCTGCTTTTCAGTGTTGTAAGAATACCTATAAATTCACTAGAGTCAAATGCTTAGCTCATGCCAAAGATAGTTTATCACACGGTAGTTAGAAAGAAGTGTGTAGGATCCTGACTTGGCTATTTAGCCACTGTGTGCAGGGCTATGCTTAGTTTTTCAGTCGTGTCCGACTCTTTGCGACCCCACGGACTGCAGCTCACCAGGCTCCTTTGTCCATGGGCATTCTCCAGACAAGAATACTGGAGTGGATTGCCATGCCCTCCTCCAGGGGATCTTCTCAACCCAGGGATTGAACCCAGGTCTCCAGCATTGCAGGTGGATTTTTTACCATCTCAGCCACCACGGAAGCCCCAGCTGCTGTGTGATCCTGGATAAATCACCTCTCTGAACTTCAGATTCTCCTCAGGATGAAAAGTGTATAATACTTAGGAGAATCTCTGATAATCATGTGCATATTAAAAAATGGTAATTGTGTTATGATTCTAAAGCTTTTAAGGTAGAAAAGAAGATACTGTCTGGATTCAATTACAGTAGACAAAATGATATCTTAAGTTAGGGAAAATATAATAAAGAAACTGAATATGTCTCATACTGCTATTTTCTTAGGTACAAGTTACTGAAAATGTTGGGACGTAACTCTTCATCTCATAAGGATTAAATTTATCTTCCCACTGATTAAACTGTATATTTTTACTGTAATGAGGCGATATAATAATGTAGAATGGATACCAAAGAAATGATGATGAAAGTTTTAGTCTTAAGTTGACCATTATAACGACCAACTCTTATTAAGTTACTTAATCTAAATGCCTCAAGTTCCTCACAAGAAACAAGCAGGAGGGGTAAAATCATTTTAAAGTGACTTCAAGTTCATTTTCTAAATGACAGTCACAGTCACCACTTGCTTGGTTTGGTCACATCCTTAACAGATCTGTTTCTGCAGTTTTTAATACAATGGAAACAATTTAAATCATGGAAACAAAAACCCACACAGAAACCCCAAAGCATTAGATAAAAGAAAAGGGCAAATAATTACTTTCAGTGTCAATCAAATGAAGCATAACCAAGAGAACAACGTTAAGTAGTCATCCTCCATTTTCATTAATTTCAAAAGAAATCCATTTAAATGTCCTCAACAGGTTCACATGCAAGTAAATGGAACTTGCTATTGTAAAAAGATTAAATGATGGAAGAGCTCACAGACTCTTCATACACAAATATTTAAAATAATGCTATAGTCTAGTTGTAGGGAAAGTCGCCCAGTTGTGTCCGACTCTTTGCAACTCCCTGGACTATACAGTCCACAGAATTCTCCAGGCCAGAATACTGGAGTGGGTAGTCTTTCCCTTCTCCAAAGGATCTTCCCAACCCAGGGATCAAACCCAGGCCTTCTGCATTGCAGGTAGATTCTTTACCAGCTGAATCACAAGTGAAGCCCAAGAATACTAGAGTTATTAGCCTATCCCTTCTCCAGCAGATCTTTCTGATCCAGAAATCGAACCCGGGTCTCCTGCATTGCAGGCGGTTTCTTTACCAACTGAGCTATCAGGGAAGCCCAGTGTTAGGTTACGATAATTGACTGTTAAGTCACTGACCAATCTGAGGATTAAAAAACTGTGAAATTATATAACTGAATGTTTAATAAGCACAAATATTACCTTAAATTCAGACACAGCATAATTTAAATTTTGTGATAGGACACAAGACCTCATTAGGTTAATTCTTAGCATGGTAAATAGATGATCAGATAATTATAAAAATAATCCCATTAGCTACTGTATGACTATTCAATAGTCCAGTCTTAGCAAATATTTTAAGCTTCTCTCCTCAGATTGAGTCGTTAATTTCCTTCTCCACATAGTTGCTCTCCTGCTTGCTAATACAGCAAAGATTAAGAGAAACCTTTTCATTTATTACTAGCATTTTCTCTAGGTTATAGCCAAGTTTTCAGACTGGGCCTCAAGCACAGTTATATTAAAAAGGCATCATATACTCAATATTATATAAAGAAATGCATGTTTTAAAAGAAATGAACACTCATGAATCAAGCAATTTAAAAATATTAACACAACAGTATGAGTAATTTTGAAGGTCCCTATATCCCTCTACTCAATATCTTCTTGTTATTGTTTATAATATTATCACAAATTTATGTATATACTGTTTAAATTTGCTAGGATTTGCCTTTTATGTAATTCATATGTATTCTTCTATAACTTTTTTTGGTGGAATATTATATTTTTGAGAATCATCTATGCTGATGTGAATAACTATAGTTCATTTTTACTGCTATAGAGTACTCCATGTATAAAAATTGTTTCCATTTTTTTTTCTTATCAACAATACTGCAACAGATGTTCTTGTATGTGTTTCCTTCTGCACCTGTGCAAGAAATCTCTCAGGAAAGAATACTTTAAATTACAGTGTATGCATATCTTCAAGTTTATTAAATAGCCAATTTTCTAGTATACATTCCTACTAGAGGTGAGTGGAAATTCCTAATGTTTCACATTCCCACCAACAATATGCCCAGTGTGTAAGATGATCCTTTATTATGCTTTTCATTTTCATTTCCCCAATTAATAATGAGGGTTGAGAGTTTTCATGGTGAGCCGGTGGTAAAGAGTCTGCCTGCCAATGCAGGAGACGCTCCATCTCTGGTCCAGGAGGATCCCACCTAGCACAGAGCAACTAAGCCTGCACACCACTACTGAGCTTGTTCCGGAGCCCAGGAACTGCAACAGTTGAGCCCACATGCAGCAACTACCGAAGCCTTGTGCCCTAGAGTTCATGCTCTTCAACAGGAGAGGTCACCACAATAAAAAGCCCAAGAACCACAACCTCAGAGAGGCCTCCAGGTCACCACAACTACAGAAAACTTCACGCAGCAATGAAGACCCAGCACAGCCACAAATAAACAAATAATGAGGGTTGATGATGTTTTTATATTATAATGGCCCATTTGTATTTCCTCTTCTGTGAAATGCCTAGTCACGTGTATCTGTTTTCTCTTTGGTCGTCATTCTCATATTTATTGATAGCAATATTCTATGTATTCTGATACTTCTAGATTTTATGTTTCATGTTTTGGTATGCAACAAACCAAATAATATTTGTGGGTTTTCCTTCTATGGTCTACACTTTTTACTTAATTGGTAAAATACATTTCCATAAAATACATAGCACTTTAATGGTTGATGTTATTTTCCTTTTTCATTATATCTATGTATATCTCTATATAAAGATATACGAATAATATACATATAAATATAAACCAAGAGAAAACCTTCATCACTTTTATTTTGAAACTTGATCCCAAGTTCCCCACACCTAGAAATGGAAGAGGGCATAAAGTATAGCCAAATGAACTTAAGGGGCCATGGAAACATCTATTTGGCAAAACTAATACAATTATGTAAAGTTTAAAAATAAAATAAAATTTAAAAAAAATAAAATAAAACATAAAAAAATAAATAAATAAAACAAAACAGGCAGCACTTTTTTAACACATCTTCTGGACGCTGAACTTATGCACAGAGATTCAGGATAATCAGAGTGGAGATTTCTCTCTTTTCTTAACAGTAACTTATATATGTGTAGCATGTTAGCTATCTTCAGTGTTCTTTATATACTTTATATGATGCTCAGAACAACTAAAATGGATGAGGAAAAGAAATTATTGTTGCCACTTCAGAACTGAAAAAAGTAAAGGAAGTGAAGGGATTTGCCTAAAATGGGAAAACCCTGGATGCAAGTCTAGGCCTCCTGCTCTTTAGTCCAGGCTGCCTTTCTCAACACTGTACTATTTTTCAAGGTAAGGAATGAACACTGTCAAAGCTGAGGACATGGGGACATCCCTGGCAGTAATGTGGTTAAGACTCTGCACTTCTAAGGCAGTTCAGTCCCTGGTCAGGGAACTAAGATCCCACATGGTGGGGGGCATGGCCAAAAGAAAAAAACTTTAATTAAAAAAAAATAATAAAGTCCCAGTCTTTGAAAGAAAAAGAAAACAAAAGCTGAGGAGACGGCATTTTTTTAAAGTATGACTCGTCAGTGTAGTCAACTTGTACTTACTAACTATGAAAGGATTATATTGTCCTCAGAAAGAATTCTGCTGTAGAGTGACAGCTGTGACAGGGCAGAGAGAGAAGTGGAGCACAGTCATCCGCTCCCTCCTATACCACACAAACTTAGTTTCCTATTCAGTCAAGATTTTCCCTAAACACAGATCTCTTACCCATCACAGAAAATTTATGCAAAAAAAAGTAAGACATGCTGATGGTGGTTGAGATTATTATCTAAAAACTAGGAACATACACTTAGATAAAGGATACTTAGATGTGGCCTCATGAGTCTATGTTCCCTAGCAGTATGATAACCACAAACAGGGCATTCCAAATGTATCTGAATAATCACCAAAACTGTTTTTAAAACTTGCAGACAAAGAATGTCACCTGCCGTATCGGTAGACAAAGGATGTTGCTGCCATCAAGACATCAGCTGTTGTCATACGAAGTAAAGTAAATCAGAAAGAGAAATAAATATATCAACACGTGGAATCTATAAAAGTGGTACAGATAAACTTATTTGCAAAGCACAAATAGAGACAAAGATACAGAGAACAAATGTTTGAACAGCAAGGGGGAAAAGGGGGGATTGGAAGATAGGGACTGAAACAATTGAATACGCAATTGATACTCTGTATAAAGTAGATTACCCCAGTGAGAACCTACTGTATAGCCTACGGGACCCTACTTGATGCTCTGCGGTGACCTAAATGGTAAGGAAATTCAAGGAAGAGGAAATATACGTATACATATTAAGTGATTCAATTTGCTCTTCAGCAAAAACTAACACAATTGTAAAGCAACTATGCCACACACACACACACACACACACAGAAAGACATCAACTTCTGCAGTCATCCCCACCCACCAACACAACCCTGATGGTGCACAAACAGGGGGTTTAAGATAGAAAAAACAAAAACAAAAAACAAAAGATAGTATAGGTCCTAAATATCTAAGATGTATATCAAAATAAAGATTTCAATGAGTTCAGAGTCTTTTATTTTCCTATGCATAGAACAGCACTAAATTCATTAACATGTCTGGTTTTTCTTTAACAGCAATTTTTTGATGTTCCAACTTCTTGGTTTTTGTTGCAAGAACTCCCATATGTCCTGGCTCCTTCCTTACCTCTTCATAACAGTCCCACAAAGCTATATAAGAGGCTACCCCTGGGCTTAAGTCCTCAGCAAATCTGCCAAATAAAACATACTTCTCAAATTTTAGGTTGTTTAGTTTTTTTCAGCCAACTGGGGAAAATCTCTACATAGTGTGTTTGTGAAGACTATCATTAAATCATGTGATGGGCAAGAAAAAGTAAGGAATATGCACATATGTATCTGTAGTATCACAAATGCATTAAGTTTTCAGGTAATATAAACACAGCTTTTTTAAAAAAAACTTTTTGTTTTGTATTGGGGTACAGCCGATGAATAAACAATAAACATTGTTTATTGTTCACAGCTTTAAGTGAACAGTGAAGGGACTCAGACATACATATACTGTATCCATACTCCTTCGAACGTTTTTTCTTTAAAAAGAGACACAGATGTATAGAACAGTATTTTGGACTCTGTAGGAGAGGAAGGGGGGGGATGATTTGGGAAAATGGCATTAAAACATGTATATTATCATGTAAAAAAAATAAAGAGTATGAGATAAAAAAATAAATAAAAATTCCAAATCAAAGGAAAAAAATAATAAAAATAAAATTTAAAAGGATAACCACAGGACCATTATTGTACAACTAAAAACAAAAGAATGCTTGGTTATTAAATAAGAATTAAACTCTTTGGAAATTTAATATAGTGATATTCACATTCATCAGGGGTAGGAGGAAAACGCTCATTGTATTTTTTGAATTTTGTCCCAAAAAATATATCACTTATTCAGAAAACATATATAATTCAAATCTCTATGCCTTACACCAAAATTCACTCCCTAAAGATTAAGAACATAAAAAAACACATAGAAATTTTTATAATTATCTTATAGGAAAGAATTTTTAAAGACCTTCCTAAAGGCAGAAATATTAAAAATAAAATAGTTTACTAAACACACTTTTTAAACTTCAATATAACAAAAAAAAATTATAACCAAAGCAATATGTTAACAAGAAAACTGAAAATTTTAATATTTATATGGTAGTGTGTGTTTGTGTATGCTGCTGTCGTTGAGTCACTAAGTCATGTCCAACTCTTTGCGATCCCATGGGATTGTCCAGCCAGGAATACTGGAGTAGGTTGACATTTTCTTCTCCAGGGGATCTTCCCAACCCAGGGATCAAACCTGAGTCTCCTGTTTGGCAGGTGGATTCTTTACCACTGAGCTACCTAGGAAGCCTGTGTATTTCTGTATGTGTGTGTATAAATGGTAACTATTCACCAAAAAGAAAAACACTCTAATAGAAAAAAAAAAAAAAAGGCCATAGATATAAACAGGGAATTCACACAAACACAATAAATATGAGACATGGTCTACCTGATCAGTAATAAAAGAAGTACAATTTTGCAAAACAGAGAACTTCTGCCTTTCAGATTAGCATACTTTATATTTTAAATAAAAATGTTTGGAGGGGGTGCTGCTAAGTCACTTCAGTCGTGTCCGACTCTGTGAGACCCCATAGATGGCAGCCCACCAGGCTCCCCGATCCCTGGGATTCTCAAGGCAAGAACACTGGAATGGGTTGCCATTTCCTTCTCCAGTGCATGAAAGTGAAAAGTGAAAGTGAAGTTGCTCAGTCGTGTCCGACTCTTAGCGACTTCATGGACTGTAGCCCACCAAGCTCCTCCATCCACGGGATTTTCCAGGCAAGAGTACTGGAGTCGGGTGCCATTGCCTTCTCCGTGGAGGGGGTGAGAGAATAGGAAAAATGAATGTTCAGAAACATAGCTCATAGGATTGTAAACTATCCTAGAGGGTCATATGGTAGTTAACTATCAAAGGCCCTAAAAATTGTATGCCTTTAGCTTAGGAATTCCGTTTCTAAGAATTTATTTCATGAAAACAAATGAATACTGCCCAGAGATACTAAAAGTTGCATGTGATATTCACTGCAGTGATGTTTATAACAAAAAATAATAGAAAACAACACATAAGACAGAGCTGGGATTGTAAATGAAGAACTTTCTGCCTTCAGCATCTGTGCCCCCTGACAAAGTTAGGTTCCATTCTCTTAGTCTAAAAGTCTTCCTGTTATGTCCTAACCCTGTTGCAACCAGCATATAATGCAGCTACTTTCTGAAGGAGACTCTAGCTGACCACCCTATAACAGGGGAACAAGCTGTGAAACCAAGGGGGCCTTATAAACACAATCAACCACTGTAAATACACTAAGAATGGTATTCTAAGCCTCTCTTAGAATCTGTTAGTGTAATAAATGCACCTTCGTCCATATTCCTGAAGCTCTTAAAGGAGATATGTTTTTTTTAATTTCTTACTGTAACTGTAGCCACACTGATATATTTTCTATCATATTAAAAACTTATGTTGGGACTTCCCTAGAGGTCCAGTGGTTATAACTTTGCTTTCCAATGCAGGGTGTGAGAGTTCGATACCTGGTCAGGGAGCTAAGATCTCATATGCCTCAGGACACAATGACATATCACGAATGACACGATGAAGACCCCACATGTTATAACTAAGACCCAATTCAGTCAAATATGAATAAAAATTAAAAAAAAAGACTCTGTGCTCTCAATGCAAGGGGCACCAGTTCAACCCCTGGTTGGAAAACTAAGAATTCACATACCTCACAGGGTGGCAAAAAAAGATAAAATGAAAAACAACCCTGTTATGTATTCAATTTAATCAGTGTTTAAAGAACATATGGTAATTGACTGGTCACTACAAAGTTAGTTTATATTTAAATCAAAGTCATGTTTCACAAGAAACATTTTCATTTCCTATAACATTTAAATGTTTGTTACATATTTCCTTTGGGGAACAGAAGTTCTTATCAATTTAATCAGACAAATATTTAGTTAGTAATTACTATTGAAGTTACTTCATGGCAAACAGATTGGGAAACAATGGAAACAGTGACAGACTTTATTTTGGGGGGCTTCAAAATCACTGCAGATGGTGACTACAGCCATGAAATTAAAAGATGCTTGCTCCTTGGAAGAAAAGTTATCACCAACCTAGATAGCATATTAAAAAGCAGAGATGTTACTTTGACATTACAAAGGTCCATCTAGTAAAAGCTATGGTTTTTCCAGTAGTCATGTATGGATGTGAGAGTTGGGCTATAAAGAAAGCTGAGCACCGAAGAACTGATGCTTTTGAACTGTGGTGTTGGAGAAGACTCCTGAGAGTCTCTTGGACTGCAAGGAGATCAAACCAGTCCATCCTAAAGGAAATCAGTCCTGAATAATCATTGGAAGTACTGATGCTAAAGCTGAAACTCCAATACTTTGGCCACCTGATGCGAAGGACTGACTCATTTGAAAAGACCCTGATGCTGGGAAAGACTGAAGGCGGGAGGAAAATAGGACGACAGAGGAGGAGATGGTTGGATGGCATCACCGACTCGATGGACATGAGTCTGAATAAGCTCCAGGAGTGGGTGATGGACAGGGAAGCCTGGCACGCTGCAGTCCATGGGGTCACAAAGAGTCGGACACAATTAAGCAACTAAACTGAACTGAATTACTGTGCACCAGAAACTCTAGTTTTCCATTAAATTCACTTCCATTACTTATAAGACAGTTACAAAGACTTGGTTATACCTTGGACTGATAGGCAGAAAATTCAACAGGTAACACTGGTGCCATGATGTCATTAGGACTGAGAGAATAAAGCTAGAACTCACCAGCAAGCTCATAAATGTTTATTTTATCGAAAGTGTGGAAAAGTCACATGTATCTCTTCTGAATTGAAAGTGTTAGTCTCTCAGTCATGTCTGACTCTTTTCAACCGGATGGACTTTAGGCTGCCAGGCTCCTCTATCTTTGGAGTTCTCCAGGCAAGAATACTAGGGTGGGTTCCCATTCTCTTCTCCGGGGATCTTCCTGACCCAGGAATAGAACCTAGGTCTCCCACACTGCAGGCAGATTCTTTCCCATCAGAGCCACCGGGGAAGTCCTTTATCCCTTCTGGCATCAATTAATTCTCTCCCATCACTCTAACTAATATCTGATGATGAACTGTTAAGAGCATTATCAGAAAAATTAGGAGAGAAGCCCCTTTTCTAACTCAACATTGAAGATATTGTGTGAGTTGCCAACGACTCATTGATGACAGTCAGTGAACAAATAGGATCATGGAAAAGTTTACAATGGAGCAGGATTATACTCAATATGTTAGCAACAAGGGTAGCATTTAAGCCTCACTCATTTTTAGTAGGGGGATTCCCTGATAGCTCAGTTGGTAAAGAATCTGCCTGCAATGCAGGAGACCCCAGTTGGTTTCCTGTGTCAGGAAGATCCGCTGGAGAAGGGATAGGTTACCCACTCCAGTATTCTTGGGCTTCCCTTGTGGCTCAGCTGGTAAAGAATCTGCCTGCAATGTGGGAGACCTGGGTTTGATTCCTGGGTAAGGAAGATCCCCTGGAGAAGGGAAAGGCTACCCACTCCAGTATTCTGGCCTGGAAAATTCCATGGACTTTATAGTTCATGGGGTCCCAAAGAGTCAGACACAACTGAGCGACTTCCACTTTCATTTTTAGAAATAGGACATCAGACAAATATTAAAATTAACATATATGTACGTTAACTGGGATACAAAAGAAAATACAACTGATGCCCCCCAATCTCACAGACAGCCGTGTTTAATAGACTAAGAGTTTGCAGAAAATGAAGAGTACAATAAAATCAAGCAAGAAAAACACTAACAGAAGTAACCAGATTGCCAATCAGGCAGAGGAAACCTAATGTCTCTATTGGTTAAACTCCTTCTCCCAAACTAAAACAACAAGGAAGAAATCTCTTAAATATTCACTGTCCATATTTCACCTTATTATAATTTCTCAATAATCCTCAGTAAGCCTCCCCTATGTGACACCTCTTACCCATAATACAGCCAGGGCAAAGGAAATGCTTCTTGTTTGATGACTTGCTCCAATCCAAACAGAGAGGAAGTGAAAACCTTCACCTAAAATCCAGGTCTCCCAAAGTCAAGGGCAACACCCTCTCCTCCAACCTTGCAGATGTGAATGCCATGAGTCAACTGTACTCTTTGACCAGAAAATAAATGTTGAGAGGTGGCCTCTCAGCCAAAGAAACTATTTTCCAAACATTATTCCAGGCTAAACCTTTGGCTTGTGCTTTCCATCCTAGCAATTTAAAACACATTATGAATTTGTCAGCAGCTCCACAGCCCTTAGCATAATTAAAACCCATTAGTCTGGTTCACTGCATAAGGGCACCACATGTGCTGTGAAAACATACTCACCTAAAAGCTCCTAGGAGGACATTAAACATTCACAACCCACAATGAAAACTTAGCAGAACATGTCAAAGGATAAAACTTTTTATTAGCAGATGTGGTAACTCACCACTCAGGAATACTATACTTAGGTTCAGCCAGTACTAGTTTATGACTTTGAACTATTAGAGGTGGGGGAAGTATCTGGAATGCCTCAGAAAAGCTTTTCTGGTTCTGAAAGCCACCACATCATGTCATTACAATGCTGAGAATTTCCTACCGCAGAATTCTGAAACAAGTAACATGTTCAAAGATCCACCCTAACCTAATAATCTCATTTTGTATAATTCCTTCTGTTTATTATTAACCTTTCATGATTTAAACCTTACACTTTTCTTCGTCCATACTCAGAGTAAGTTTCATCCCCAGATCCTTTCCTTCAGCAAAAGATCACCTTCTGAAAGTCACATTAGGTTAAAAACATTCTGACCAATTATTACAATTCCACCAGCAGACTATAGAGGAGGAAACAGAAAAGTTGACAATATTTTAAGAATTTAAACTAAGACCAAGTCTGAGTTTAGAGCAAAACCTATGTAGATCACATGATAAAAAAACAAAACTCTAAGAACTGTACTTTAAGTGTTTATGATTTTGACTAAAAGAAATATCTTTTTTCCCCAAAATTTTAAAGGGGTTTTCAGGTTTTATTTATACCCATAAAGGTTATATGAAAACCCCAATCACTGAAATGAAATGAAACCACAATCACAGGAAACTAATCAAACTGATCACATGGACCACAGCCTTGTCCAACTCAATGAAACCATGAGCCATGCCACGTAGGGCCACCCAAGACGGACGGGTCATGGTGGAGAGTTCGGACAGAATGTGGTCCTCTGGAGGAGGGAATGGCAAACCACTTCAGTATTCTTGCCTTGAGAACCTCATGAACAGTATATCTCTGAGCACATTTATGCAAATGCTGAATAGTTTATCAGAGGCACTCAAATATGACACAAAAACAAGATAAAAGTGAATCTTACAAAAATATTTTTCCTTCTATCTATATGAAAATTATCGTCATTCACTCTATTACGTTGCTGTTATACTGGTGCTGATGGATGCCCTCAAGAAAACAGAATGAAACCAATCAAGCAAAGATTAAGAATTCTGATTCCCTTAGATTAGAAGAATTGAAAAGCAAAACTTAAAATAACACTGTGTCACCAAGTCAGTCACATATTACATCTGTAAAGTCTAGAACAATGGCTCTTAGTATTTTTTTTTTTTCTGGTCACAGACCCCATCATTAACCTGATGAAAAATGTATGTATTTGTAATTGTGGCTACAACTTCCACAGATTTTGAGTCCTCATAGGTCAGCACTGGATGATTAGAACCCCTGCTAGGAACCATTTCCTCCTGAGGTCAGGAATCTCACCTTTATCTTTCTGCTTTAGTATGCAGCACCGCACCTGCATCCAGATGGTGGCAGAGTTGATGAATGAATGTGTGCGTCCGAGGTCAAGTGACCACAAAGAAGAATTTGATTGGTTAAGAGAATGATATAATGTGCTCCTGAAGAATAAATGATTCAAAGGCATCAGAAGCATCATTGTTTTACATATACACATATATGTGTGTGTGTGTGTGTGTGCGTGTGTGTGTGTGTGTTACTGAACTTGGGGCTTCCCAGGTGGCTCTAGTAGTAAAGAATATGCCTGCCAATGCAGGAGACAAAAGAGAAGCAGGTTTGATCCCTGGGTTGGGAAGATCCCCTAGTGGAGGAAATGGCAACCCACTCCAGTATTCTTGCCTGGAGAATCCCATGTGCCGAGGAGCCCGGCAGGCTACAGTCCACAGGGTTGCAAACAGTCAGACGTGACTGAAGCAACTTAGCACACAATTATTAAATCTGTATTTGAGTGCTTCCAATTAATTACAAATACTTGTTTCATATTGAAAATTCTCAATATGAGTTCCAGAATACTTTTTTTAAACTAAGGAACTTCAAAATTAAAGTTATTGTTGATATTTAAGGGTGCTTCAAACCTATTCTAAATCAAACCATTATTATATACTCCCAACTGATGTGATTCTCCTAAAAATGCTTTAAAATTGTTTGAAGTACTTATTTTTCCTGGGTTCACCCACATCTTTCAACCTAATGCCTCCCTTTACCTTACTTTTCTGTAGGGAGGCTATTTTAAAAATGACATGTGATTTCAACCTATATGTAAGTCATCAGTCGGTGTTAAGACACACTGAAAAGTTTAAGCCGTGTCTGTTCCTGCAGTTTGGTACAGCAGAGCACAAAGATTACTTCCATCCCTCCTCCAGTTATTTAAATCTAAGGACCAGCCTCATGGCTTTGTCTTCTTTTATTCATTTCCCTCCTTTTCTTTACACATCAATGTTCATCCCCCCTCACGTATTTCTATTTCCAGGATAGAATTTTCTATTAGTTTCCTTTCTCTTTCCTCTCCCACAGAGGAAATAGGACTATTAATTATATCTTTCATTTTATCATTTGTATTTCTTGACAACTGTTTTGTTCCCTTCACATTCTTTACTTTTTCCAAATATGTGCATTTCTTCAATAATTTCTAAAGTTGTGATTTTATTTTCATGTTCATCATTCACTTTTCCAGCAATAAAACAGCTACCACTAAAATTCAACTATATATGGCATTTACATTTTAGTCTTCTATGACTTTGTACACTATTAAACTCACAGCTATTCTAGTTTGTTTCAATGAAAAAGATACCAAGAAAGATATTTATATTCTTAGAAGACCGGAAAAACTATCTCCTTTGCTGAGCCATTCTTCTCTGATCTACTCAACATGAGAGCCCTTTCTTCTACATTCACAAATCCCTCGGGGGATTTTCACCCAAACCCATGGTTTTGAATATCATAATATAACCCAATGACTCTCAAATCTATTAATATGTCATGAGACGTGATCTCTCCTTAGGACTCCAGGCTGACATTAAGCTGCTTATGTGACATCTCTACTTGATGTCATAAATCCAACATAGTCAAAATAAAACTCTTAATATTAATGTCTTCCTTTCTCTATGCCTTCCACCAATCTTCCTCATCTCAACAATATACTCAAATACAAACATCTTTGATTCCTTTTTCCCCCTTACCTCTCAAACCTAATGCAATAAAGATTCTGAATCCAATTACTCCTATTGTCTTTACCCAAATCTTGTTCCCTAGCTTGCAAAGCCCATGATGGTCTGGTCCTTGCCTATCTCTCTGACATTTTTTCATGTCACTTATCCACTTGACCTGCTAGATTCAAACCATACTAGCCTCTTACTGTCCTTGCAACAGTCCACGCTCATTCTCACCTTAGAGTCCTTGAACCATCCCATCCATCTGCCTACACTGCTCCTTCTGCTACATCCAAAGTTCCTTCTAGCTATTCACAGAGAAGTCTTCTATGATTAAACCAATCTAAGAGAGCTATCCTCTCAATTACCACCATGTTATCTTCCATAGCACATATCACTGCTATTGCTGATTGTTAACTAAATTATTTATTTTCTGTCTTCATTCACCAGAATGAAAGATCACAAGATGAGAAACTACTTCAATCAGCACTCTATCACCATGATTCCAGATATTGCTGAGCACAAAGCAGGCACTCAATAAAGTGTTAACTAAATGAATGAATTTAAAGAATTTAAACACAATTAAATTCTATGAATTTCATGGCATTGACATTTTTCCATTTTACAGAAAATTATCACATTTACTGAAAAATCTCAAGCAGACATTCATTTTAGACAATTTTCATGGAAATTCTTGGCAGTAAAGAATATTAACATATTACACTACAATGTTTAAAATGTTCCAGAAATTATAGTACCTCCAAACTCTACCTGGTGTTAATTATACAGGATAAATTATGACATTTTCACTAATTAAACGGAGAAGGCAATGGCACCCCACTCCAGTACTCTTGCCTGGAAAATCCCATGGACGGAGGAGCCTTGTGGGCTGCAGTCCATGAGGTCGCTAAGAGTCAGACACAACTGAACGACTTCACTTTCACTTTTCACTTTCATGCATTGGAGAAGGAAATGGCAACCCACTCCAGTGTTCTTGCCTGGAGAATCCCAGAGACAGAGGAGCCTGGTAGGAGGCCGTCTATGGGGTCGCATAGAGACGGACGCGACTGAAGTGACTTAGCAGCTTAGCAATAATTAAAATGCAAACAACCCATGTTTCAATGTTGCTTCATATTATCTAAGATACCATATGTTATATTTCTCTGAGTTTAAGGAATTTAATTTCAACTTCATGTGAATTTTGCTAGCAATGTGAAATATACCATCAAGTTCAGCTATAGTTTATTTTTTTCCCGTTTTTCTGTACCCCAACCCTCTTGTACTAATGCAGATTAAGACTTTTCATTGCACTATACTCAAGATGACTCTAAGAAGTAATCCTCCCTCCCTTCTTCTGGCTTTTCTGCCTCCATTTTTATTCCAAACACTGTAAGTACAATTTTTAGAAGAACATTTTTTTAGGTCATTTCCATGTCCAGTCCCCCTCCCCACCTGAAAAGTCCCATACTCTTTAATACTATTTCACTAACTCTTCACACAAAGACTTTGTACCCTAGGTTAATCAACCCTTCTTAAAATCTCCAACACATAATTCAGTGGTTGCCCACTTGTGAGCCTGGGATTAGGGATTATAAAAAGGAATAAGTGTAACCACTATACATTTCTGATTCTAAATAACTTACACATCTTGGACATGTATGCTTATGCATATAATTGTGTGCATAAGAATTGCATATACTGTATTTAAATGTATTTTATTAATCAAATAAAACATTTTATTTACATATCCAATAGTGCTTCTAAATTCATAGTCATGTTCCATCTTCATAATAGACACTTTAAGCTACTATGAGCTTAAAGTCCTAAAAGTTCTTTTGAAATTTAAAGGTGGCTCCATATTTAAGTTTTATTATATTTTATTTCATTGGTTGAATTTATAACACAAATACTATGCTGCCAACCCATGTGCCTGTCACACCAAAGCAAGATCAACAAACACTGCCTTAGACGTCTCCTTAATAAAGTAAGCTTTAGCTTTAAACATTAATGAGCCATTAATTTCATCCAACTAAGGTAAATAATATTTGTATTTTAATTCAATTCACTTTTTACTCATCAAATATTAAGTAAGAAAACGTATTAAAGTTATTTCTAAAAGCCTCTATCATTTTACTCAGCTAGGTCTGAAAATTGCCAATACTATATAATATACTCATTAGTATTGAGGAAAAATTACTTGAGCATATCTCTACATCAAAAATGGACAAAAAAATTAAACTTGAAACAAATTTTTAGAAAACAGGGCTCATCATTTCTTATGGGTAGATCCATAAGGACAGCCATCAAACTGAATACTAGTAAACTCACTACCTTAATTTACTGATTTTAAACTATTTAACTTATTGCTTATTCATATTACCTATTTCACTTTATCTGAAATAAAAAGAGGAGACATTTAATGCAGAGGAGACATTAAATGCATGCAGTCAACTCCTTGAGTGAAATGGAATATATTACATTTTAAATATGTAAAATGGCATTTTATAATGTCAATATTAAAAAAAAACATATCTCAGAAGTTGACTGCATTCTAAAATAATTCCAAATGTGTCTGATTACCTTTAGTAAACCGACTTAAACCTTAAGAATGCATCTCAGATAGTAGGTAAGTATATATTTATGAGAAATGAACCTATTACTACATTTCTGTGTTTCTCCAAAGAGCAAACCCAACGACAAACACATTTAGGTATTGTTCCTTTCTTAGGGGTGAACTATCCTCTGTGTACCTCTAATTATGCTTTCTGTATAGCCATGGTCTACTAACCTCCAGGTTCTTCCTCCAAATAACTGGACTTACCCTGCAGGGTTTGACTTTGGCATCTCTTTATCACTGAGCAAGATGACCTTCCTATAGTTCCATAAACATCATGTACTGGACCCTAGAAAGCACTTATGACACAAAAATAAAGACTGACTTCCTGTCTCCACATGCGTGCGTGCTAAGTCACTTCAGTTGTGTCCAATTCTTCGCAACTACAGACTGTAGCCCTCCAGACTCGTCTGTCTATAGGATTCTTCAGGCAAGAATAGTGGAGTGGGTTGCCATGCCTTCCTCCAGGGGATCTTCCTGACCCAGAGACTGAGTCTGTGCCTCAAG
Organism: Bos taurus; assembly: GCF_002263795.3. Lineage (NCBI taxonomy): Eukaryota > Metazoa > Chordata > Mammalia > Artiodactyla > Bovidae > Bos > Bos taurus. The sequence continues at coordinate 9,945,045 of NC_037355.1, read as the reverse complement.
TCTCCTGCATTGGCAAGTGGGTTCTTTACCTCTAGTGCCGCCTGGGAAGATCAGCTCATTAGCTGTGAGCAATTAGCTGTAAGCAGACTTGACATGTGTCTCTTTAAAAAAAAAAAACACTCAAAAAGGAAGTCAGTCCTCTGTACTCTTTTCTTCCCTGCCATGGTAAATAAAGTCATTCTAGAGGTGGAAGGGTAGTTACCTGGGGCTACTAAGTGACCAACTGGAATAGAACTAACCAGTGTTGGACATGTACACGAATTAAACCACTGAGGTTTGGGGGGTTCATATTTTTTTCTTACAAAAGCATAACTTAGCTTATCAACTAACCCAGGATGGTAAATCAGTTTCATTTCAGGTGCAACTGATTTGTAGCAGCTTCCTGGAACAGGGCATTGAAAAAAAATATTGAGACACTTTGGAAAAATTAGAAATGAATGCAACGCACAGTCAGTATCTCCATAAGTATGGGAGACTGGATGAATCCTGAAATCCGATTTAGGTCATATGTTTTATGAAAAATGAGGCTTATGCACTTTAGTTACTAATGGCCTGAACAGTGAGCCCAAACCATAGCTGGTTATTTCTCGTAGTTGCAATATAGTTCTCTAGTACAAACAGCCTTAGTTTTTCTCTACTCCTATATTCCTCTTGACCAAGTTGAATGTCTTGCTGCTGCTGCTGCTGCTGCTGCTGCTGCTGCTGCTAAGTCGCTTCAGTCGTGTCTGACTCTGTGCGACCCCACAGATGGCAGCCCACCAGGCTCCCCCGTCCCTGGGATTCTCCAGGCAAGAACACTGGACTGGGCTGCCATTTCCTTCTCCAGTGCAAGAAAGTGAAAAGTCAAAGTGAAAGTGAAAAGTGAAAGTGAAGTCACTCAGTCGTGTCCGACTCTTAGCGACCCCATGGACTGCAGCCTACCAGGCTCCTCCACCCATGGGATTTTCCGGGCAAGAGTACTGGAGTGGGGTGCCATTGCCTTCTCCTACTCCCACACTAAACCATGAATTACAGTAATTTCCAGTAAGGCAATTACTGCTGCATGCTTCTAAGGCATAACCTTGAAAATGTAAATCTAACAAGACAAAAAATTATTATTCATGACATCAAATCCTGGTTTAATTACTTGAGTGTTTACTGAGCATTTTTAAAATGTTCTGGCTATGAATCAACAATAATCTTCCATAAGCTATTTTCTAATGGAAACTTCAGAAATGCAAAATAGTATAAAAGTATTACAATAAACAAGAAATGTTTCAACACCCAGCTAAGAGATAAATTATTACAAATACAGATGAAATCAACCAGGTACCCAGCCCGAACTTTATTCTGTTTGTTCCCCTGAAGAAGTAGTAGGTTACGCAGAAATAGTAGGTTCCCCTACAGGAGTGGGAACACTTGTCACAATCAGTGAATCTATACTGAAATGCTATCTTATCACCAGAAGTCCAGAGTTTACACATTAGAGTTCACTCTTGGTGCTGTACTTTTTATGAGTTTTGGCAAATGATTTGTATCCACCATTACAGTGTCATACAGAGTAGTTTTGTAAGGGAACCACTGACCAAAATCACCTGCCTTGGCCAAACATGATGATAACCACTTGGAGGAGTTGTCTCTCAACAGGGGGTCCCAGTAAGAAACATGGTCCTGCTGCCAAAAACTAACGAAGAATTTGGGAGCCGTCAAATGGAGGGAGGACACGCCAGCCTGTAATACGTCCTACCAACTTTCGAGAACTCTTCACGCTGCAATCCGTCTTGGCTGAGAGATGCACATGCCAACAAGAAGGCCCTGAGTCAGACCAAATACAGGCCAAGCAAGATGACTGGCCACGAACAACCCAGAGGCTAATCTCATTACCATAAAATCTGAGACTGAGAACTACAAGCTATGTGGCAAAGCAGTGTTCTTCAGGTCCGTTACCCTGCTGTTCTCTGCCAGGGCATCCCTTCCCAATAAAGTGTCTTGCTTTGTCAGCACGTGTGTCTCCTTAGACAACTCATTTCTGGAGTGTTAGACAAGAGCTCACTCTAAAGCCCTTGAAGGGCTCCCTCTTGCAACAGTTTCACTGCCCTAAAAGTTCTCTGTGTTTCATGTATTCAGCCCATCCTCCCCGTAACACCTGGCAACCACTGATTCTCTTACTGTCTCCATAGTTTCGCCTTTTCCAGAATGTCATATAGTTGAAATCCCATAGTAGGGAGCCTTTTCAGATACGCTTAAACAATTTCTGGCAGCAGGAAGACTATGTCTATGCATTCACTGGAAGGTAAAATAGGATTAAAAAAAAAAAAAAAAAAAAGCCAAATGAATTGGTGCATTGTCAAAATAGATACATCAGTATTAATTAGGTCATCAGTCCAAAGAAGGAAAATCAGTTAAAAAATCAACCAACATTTATTAACCATCTACTTCCTGCAAAAATGTATTATGAACTTGAGATGTAAGATGGATGGGATATTGCCTCCTTCTGCAGGTTTTTTCCTGGTTATTAATCAATAGGTTCAAAAAGAAAATGTAAAGGGCCAAGTGATTTAGCAGCAAGAGGGTCAGTAGAAGGAATATATGAGTAAGAGAGAAATGAAGAGAAAGGGAGGGAGGAAGGGGAGGAGGAGGTGGAGAGGGAGAGAAAGAAGGGAGGGAAGATAGTGAGAAAAGAAAAAAAGAGTGATCTTTTCAGAGAGGAGGGGATGCAAATAAAAGCAGGAGAGCTTCACATATTTGAGAGCTGCCTAAAGGCTGAGCAGGCTTCCTTTAGGTGAAGAATTATGCAAGGATGTTTCAGGTAGAGAACTGAGCATATTCAAAGGCAAGCTGTCTTTTAGTAAACTCAATCAGGCTGGACTGATTATACCTCCAGGGAAGTTTATGCCTGTCTAAATATACAAATCAGTACAAAATGACAAAGACTCACTCTTTGACCAAATTCTCCCCAGGCGCCTCTATATCCTCTTTTCAACTAGGCCTCAACCTTGGCCTGTAAAAACCAAAGACTCAAAGATGATTTTGTTCATCCCTGCCCCCACCAAACTCACATTCCTGCACTGGGCATGCAGAGTCCTGACCACTGGATTACCAGGGAAGTCTCAAACACAGTTTCTAATGACTCAGTGCCACTCTAGACCCCCTAAAAGGGCCTTCACGTGAAAGCTCAGGGCTACTAAAAGTATTTAGTTTGTTTTAGCCAACACCTGACGATAGATCCCACCACCCTTTCTTAAAGCATATACTAAAAGACCTCACAAATATGAATCATTCTTCTGTCCTTTTCAGATATACTAGTATCTTCAACAGCTCAAGACTACATTTCTCAAGTACCTGAAAGCTATCCCTTTGAAATGCAATCATCATTGCATTTCCCAGTCTCTCTGGAAGTAGACAATCTTGCCTTCAGTACTTGCCAGCTAGCAGACACAGCAGGCCTAATCAGTATTTACACTGAAAAACCCTTTGAAATTCTTCACTTTCCTTACTCAATTGACACCCTATTTGCCCCTATCTATTGCCTCATCCTCCTCTTAAAATACCCAGAAACAGAGAGAATGAGAGGCGGAGGAGTAGGTGGATGTAGAGTACATCTCTCCCCATGGATACAATAGGAATACACCTTCAGACCCAGAAGTGCATGCAGAACAATAGCTGAGAGCAGACAGGAGTACCTGACCAGTGGAAAAGAATATATAGAAGCACGCAAAACCGGTAGGACAAAGGAACTGGCGGGGTGGTGGGGGGGGGGGGTGGACAGGAGTGTTAGTAGGACTGGACCTGCCCTCAGTGGGTGTGGGAATTGAAGCAGGGGTCCAACCCCACAGCGGGGCAATTGTGTGAGTCAGAGGAGAAACATTTAAGGCTGAGAGTGAAACAGTTGATCTGTGTCAGCCTAAATGGAATGAGAATCAGACAGTCCTTGCTGCAGCCATACATAGCCCAGACAGGTATGCAGGTCTCCTAGAAGGCACAGTAGCTGGGAGCTGGAATTTAGGTATTGTGGAGCAATGCCAGGGTGAGGGAGGGCTGCTATTGACTGTAGAGAGACGGATTGGGGGATGTGAGGGAGGAGACTGGTGGGAAATGCCAGTGGAGGAAAGCCAGGCAGCCATGGAAGCAAGGTGATACTGCTGAGTCACACGTAGAGGGTGGAGCCATCACCATAGCCTCTCTCTCCCCATACGCCACCATCAGCAGCTGAACAACAGAGAGGCTGTCCCATCAAACACCTGATGCACTTAACTACAGAGTCGGACCTCCCAGGGTACCCCTTTAAATGCCTGATGCGCTGATCTACAGAGTAGGAGCCCAGCCAGGGTGGCTCCTCTATATGCCTGACGCGCCTAACAACAGAACGACCCCAGGCAAGGGAGCCCTGTAAGTTCCTGAATGGGCAGAGCTATGGAGAAAGACTGGCGAAAGAGACCTTCTGATCACCAGCGGGTTCGGGATGGGGAACACAGGTATACCTGTGGCGGATTCATTTTGATATTTGGCAAAACTAATACAAATATGTAAAGTTTAAAAATAAAAAAAAAAAAAAAGAGAGACTCGAAAAAAGTCTAAGAGGGCATAACTCCCGTGGCAGAGGCAGTCTGTGTCCCTGCACACTTGGTGCCGCCAGGATCCCTGCAAGCCAAGCAGCTGTGCCACCTTCATGCTCAACTCTCACTGGGGCAGAACTGCCACAGGCAAAAAAAAAAGTCTTGGGTCTATGCAGGCAGGGTCACTTCGGTCGTGTCCAACTCTTTGCAACCCTGTGGACTGTGGCCTGCCAGGCTTCTGTGTCAACGGGGTCCTCCAGGCAAGAATACTGGAGCGTACTGGCCAGTACTGATTGCCAAACCCTTCTAAAGCACTATACTTCAGGCTGCCCTAGCTATCAACTCCCCTGAGTACCGGGTGCTGCCAGAGCCCCTGCAACGCAAGCAGCTGCACCACGTCCACACGTGGCCCACACTGGGGCAAACGCAAGTCCTCCAGGGCAGCCTCAGGAGCAAACCTTAGTAGACGACCCACATGCAGAGGTGGAGATGAACCCACAATTGAAACCCAGGGGCAGTGTGGCTAAGGAAGAGACCCAAAACCTTCCTACCAGCTATACAAGCTGCAGATTAAATCCACACCATCAACTACGCAGACTCTGTGTCTAAGGAATATGGAAAAGGACACTGAGAGCTCCCACAAAAGAAAACACACCAGTTCTGATAGGTGTGGACATTGGAGGCAAGAACACACAGGAGTAGAACCAGAGTGGAATCTGAGCTGCCCCCACAGCAGGTCCAGAGACCAGCACAGAGTTGGAGGGCATCCGAGGGAGGTGACGTGGACTGTCACTCCCAGCGAGGGGAAGGACTCTGACAGCAGTGACTCAAGAAAAATATTTATTATTCTTATGTTTTGAATTATTCTGTAGATTCTTTGGGATTTTTTACATTTTTTCTTTTTTTTTTTTTTTCTTTTTCCCCCCCCACTATTGTAGTTGTCGATTTTACTGGCACTATGAAATCTAATTAAGCTTTTGAGCTTTTTTTTTTCTCAGTCACATTTTTTACTGTCATAAACCTCTGCCTCTACATAGGGCTTTTGCACTTCTGTGGAGTTTCCCATTTTTTTTTTCTTTCTTCTTCCATTTTTTTTTCCTTTATTCTTTTTTTAATTCTAATATTTTAAAACCTATTATTATTTTTCTACATTTATTCCTTTGTTTGCTTTTCCTACTATTCTTTTCCCCTTGGAGTTAATCTGTAAGGTATATAAATCTTTTTTAAGCACCTCTATCTAACTTTGCATATCTATTCTTTCTTTCCTTTCCTCTCAAAACATTTGTTAGTTTTGTTTTCATTGCTTTATTCCCCACTTGGCACCTTGCTTTAGTTTTCTTTTCCAGTTCGTGCTACAGTTAGTTTTGTTCTTAACTGATAGATATAATTTTTAGTTTCTTTGTATGCCAGGTCAATCTATTGTACTTTATTTTTGTGGGACTGTTTTGATTTTGCTTATAAGTGAATATGTATATGGGTATGAAAGTGAAAGTGAAGTAGCTAAGTCCTGTCTGACTCTTTGCGACCCCCGTGGACTGTAGCCTACCAGGCTCCTCCGTCCATGGGATTCTCCAGGCAAAGATACTGGAGTGGGTTGCCATTTCCTTCTCCAGAGATCTTCCCAACCCAGGGATCAAACCTGGGTCTCCCACATTGCAGGCAGATTCTTTACTGTCTGAGCCACCAGGGAAGCCATATATGGGTGTATTCAGTCACAATTTTTATTGTCATTATAAAACTCTGCCTCTACGTTGGGCTTCTGCAGTTCTGTGGAGTTTTCCTTTTTTTTTTTTTTTCTTTTTTCATTCTTCCATTTTTTTTCTTTTCTCTTTTTTATAATTTTTTATCCTATTATATTTGTTCTACATTTATGCCTTTCCTACTGTTCTTTCCCCCTTGCAGTTAATCTTTATTTTTTTTTATTTTTATTTTTTTTATAAGTTAATGCATGTTTATTACAAAAACTGGGAAGTTAATATTTCTAGAATGCTATGTTGTTTTCTTTTTTTTTTTTCTTTCTTTTTTCTTTAATAGAAAATTATTTAATTAGTATACATGTGTTCCCCATCCTGAACCCTCCTCCCTCCTCCCTCCTCACACCATCCCTCTGGGTCAAATCTTTAATTTATATAAATCTTCTTTATCTATACCTGTTTAACTTTATATATCTATTTGTTCTTTCTTTTCTTTCTTTCCTTTCCTCTCAACATACTTGTTAGTTTTGTTTTCATTCCTTTATTCCCTACTTGGCACCTTGCTTTAGTTTTGTTTTCCAGTTTGTGCTTTAGGTAGTTTTGTATCTAAGTGGTAGATATAAATTTTGATTTCCTTTGTTCACTGGGTACTCTACCTTATTTTGGCTGGACTGCTTTGATTTTGCTTATGGGTATGTAAGTATATGTGTATATCCCATTATTTTAATTATTATTTTCCTGATTTCATAATGGCCATTTGTCTGGGGTTCGTCTTTGCTTTCTTGTTTGGGGGCATTTGTTTTAATATCATTTAATGCCAAAACAGAACACTTATGGAATCTTTGTTCCTGACCAGAGATCAAGCCCTGAGCCATTGGAGTGGGACCACTGACTCCAAAACTCTAGACTACCAGAGAATTAACTCTGCTGCTGCTGCTGCTGCTGCTGCTAAGTCGCTTCAGTCGTGTCCGACTCTGTGCGACCCCATAGCTGGCCTCCCACCAGGCTCCCACATCCCTGGGATTCTCCAGGCAAGAACACTGGAGTGGGTTGCCATTTCCTTCTCCAATTCATGAAACTGAAAAGTGAAAGTGAAGTCACTCAGTCGTGTCTGACTCTTAGCGACCTCATGGACTGCAGCCTACCAGGCTCCTCTGTCCATGGGATTTTCCAGGCAAGAGTACTGGAGTGGGGCGCCATTGCCTTCTCTGGAGAACTAACTCTAGGGAGTATCAACTAGTGAGAACTCATACAAAGGAAACCACGTGAATACAAGACCTGGCATCACCCAACCACCAGTAGCACCCTGTGCAGGACCCCTCATCTAAATAACAAACAAAACAAAAATACAAACCCAATCATGAGCAGACAGGATTACCACCTCACTCAGCCTTGCCCATCAGGGGAAACACAAGAAAACAAACAAACAAACAAAAAAACTCAGCAAAAATCTCACCCTATAGGAAGCTTACACAAACTACTGGATCAACCTTAGGAGAGCAGAAAACCAAAAGGAAGAAAGAATTCAACCTTGAAGCCTGGGAAAAGGAGACCTAAAACACAATTAGTTTAAAAAAAAAATAATGAAAAGGCAGAGAAATACTACACAAATCAGAGAACAAACTGGAAACACAGAAGTCCAAATAAATGAAGAGGAAATAGGCAAACTGCCTGAAAAAGAATTCAGAAAAATCATAGTAAAGATGATCAAAAACCTTGAAAACAAAATGGAGAAAATCCAAGAATCAATTAACAAAGACTTAGAAGAATTAAAGAATAAACATACAGAGACAAAAAATACAATTATTGAAATTAAAAATACTCTAGAAGGAATCAATAGCAGAATATCTGAAGCAGAAGAATGATTCAGTGAGCTGGAAGATAAAATGGTATAAACAACCTCTCAAGAGCAGAATAAAATAGAAAGAATGAAGAGAATTTAGGATAGTCTCAAAGACCTCTGGGACAATATCAAAAATGCCAACATTCAAATCACACAGGCCCCAAAAGAAGAAGAGAAAACGAAAGGTATGAGAAAATGTTTGAAGAGATTATAGTTGAAAATTCCCCCAACATGGAAAAGAAAATAGCCAATCAAGTCCAAGAGGCACAAAGAGTTCCATACAGGATAAACCCCTAGGAGAAATATGCCAAGACACATATGAATCAAACTAACAAAGACTAAACACAAAGAAAGAATATTAAAAGCAGCAAGGGAGAAGCAGCAAGTAAATACAAGGGAAACCCCATACACTTAACAGCTGATCTTTCAGCAGAAACTCTGCAGACCAGAAGGGAACTGCAGGATATATTTAAAACACTGAAAGGGAAAAATCTACAACTAAGATGACTGCACCCATCAAAGATATCATTCAAAATTGATGGAGAAATAAAAAGCTTTTCAGACAAGCAAAAGTTAAGAGAACTCAGTACCACCAAACCAGCTTTACAACAAATGTTAAAGGGACTTATATAGTCAAGAAATACAAGGGAAGAAAAAAAGGTCTACAAAATCAACCACAAACAATTAAGAAAATGGCAATAATTACTTGAAATGTAAACGGACTAAATGCTCCAACCAAAAGACACAGGCTGGCCAAATGGATACAAAAACAAGACCCACATATATGGTGTCTATAAGAAACCCACTTCATACCTAAATACACATATAGACTGAAAGTGAGAGGATGGAAAAAAATATTCCCTGCAAATGGGAAGCAAAAGAAAGCTAGAGTAGCAATCCTCATATCAGACAAAATAGACCTTAAAATAAAGATTACAAGAGATAAGGAAGGATACTACATAATGATCAAGGGACCAATCCAAGAGGAAGACATAGCAATTGTAAATATCTATGCACCCAACATAGAAGCACCTCAATACATAAGGCAACCACTACCAGACATAAAAGGAGAAATTGACAGTAATACAATAATAGTAGGAGATTTTAGCACCCCACTCAACCAGTGGACAGCTCATCAAAACATAAAACTAATAAGGAAACACAAGTCTTAAATGATACATTAGATGAGATGGATCTCACTGATATCTTCAGGACATTCCATCAAAATGCAGACGAATATACCTTCTTCTCAAGTGCACATGGAACATTCTCCAGGATAGACCACATCTTGGGTCACAAATCAAACCACAGTAAATTTAAGAAAACTGAAATCGTATGAAACATCTTCTCCGACTACAATTCTATGAGACTACATATCAATTGCAAGGACAAAACAGCAAAAAACACAAATACATGAAGATTAAACAATACACTTCTAAATAGCCAACAGGTTACTGAAGAAAATAAAAGGGAAATCAAAAAACCTCTAGAAACAAATGACAATGAAAACACAACAACTCAAAACCTATGGGATACAGCAAAAGCAGTTCTAAGAGGGAAGTTACAGCAATACATCTTACCTCAAGAAACAACAAAAACAATGAATGGACAACCTAACTTTACACCTAAAGCAACTGGAAAAAGAAGAACAAAAAAACCCCTCAAAATCAGTAGAAGGAAAGAAATCATAAAGATCAGAGCAGAAATAAATGAAAAAGAAATGAAAGAATACCAAAGATTAATAAAACTAAAAGATAGTTCTTTGAGAAGGTAAACAAAATTGGCAAGCCTTTAGCCAGACTCATTATGAAAACAAAAGAAAATAAATCAAGAACATCAGAAATGAAAAAGGAGAGATTGCAACAGACAATGCAGAAATACAAAGGATTTTAAGAGACTATTATGAACAACTATATGACAATAAAGTGGATAACCTGGAAGAAATGGACAGATTCTTAGAAAAGTTCAATCTTCCAAGACGTTCCCAGGAAGAAGTAGAAATTATGCACAACCCAATCACAAGCACTGAAATTGAAACTGTGATCAAAAATCTCCCAAAAAACAAAACCCCAGGACCAGATGGCTTCACAGGAGAATTCTATCAAACATTTAGAGAAGAGCTAATGCCTATCCTCCTAAAACTCTTTCATAAAATTGCAGAGAAAGGAACACTTCCAAACTTATCCTATGAGGCCACCATCACCCTGATAGCAAAACCAGAAAAGACAATACAAAAAAAGAAAACTACAGGCCAATATCACTGATGCAAAAATCCTCAACAAAATTTTAGCAAACAGAATTCAGCAACTGTATGAAACAGTTCATACACCATGATCGAGTTGGGTTGATTCCAAGAATGAAAGGATTCATCAATATATGCAAATCAATGTGATATACCACATTAACAAACTAAAAGATAAATACCATAAATAGATGCAAAAAAAGCCTTTGACAAAATTCAGCACCCATTTATAATTAAAAATCTTTTAAAAAATGGCATAGCAGTCAGAATGGCTGCTGTCCAAAAGTCTACAAGCAATAAATGCTGGAGAGGGCGTGGAGAAAAGGGAACCCTCTTACACTGTTGGTGGGAATGCAAACTAGTACAGCCACTATGGAGAACAGTGTGGAGATTCCTTAAAAAACTGGAAATAGAACTGCCATATGACCCAGCAATCCCACTGCTGGGCATACACACTGAGGAAACCAGAATTGAAAGAGACACGTGTACCCCAATGTTCATTGCAGCACTGTTTACAATAGTCAGGACATGGAAGCAACCTAGATATCCATCAGCAGACGAACGGATAAGAAAGCTGTGGTACATATATACAATGGAATATTACTCAGTCATGAAAAAGAATACATTTGAATCCGTTTTAATGAGGTGGATGAAACTGGAGCCTATTATACAGAGTGAAGTGAGCCAGAAAGAAAAACAGCAATACAGTATACTAACAAATACATATGGAATTTAGAAAGATGGTAATGATAACCCTATATGTGAGACAGCAAGAGACACAGATGTATAGAACAGTCTTTTGGACTCTGGGGGAGAGGGCAAGGGTGGGATGATTTTGGGAGAATGACACTGAAACATGTATATTATCATATGTGAAATGAATCGTCAGTCCAGGTTTGATGCGTGAGACAGGGTGCTCAGGGCTGGTGCACTGGGATGATCCAGAGGGATGAGATGGGGAGGCAGGTGGGAGCAGGGTTCAGGATGGGGAACACATGTACACCCATGGTGGATTCATGTCAATGTATGGCAGAACCACTAGAATATTGTATAGCCTCTAATTAAAATAAATAAATTTATATTTAAAAAAAAAAGAAGCAGCAAAAAAAAAAAAGATAAAGTTAAAAAAAAAGGGGGGGCATAGAAGGAACCTACCTCAACATAGTAAAGGCCATATATAATAAGCCTAGAGCAAACATTATCCTCAATGGTGAAAAACTGAAAGCATTCCCCCTAACATCAGGAACAAGACAAGCGTGTCCACTTTCACCACTACTATTCAACATAGTTCTGGAAGTCCTAGCTACAGCAATCAGAGAAGAAATGGAAATAGAAGGAATCCAGATTGGAAAAGAAGTAAAGCTCTCACTGTTGGCAGATGACATGATACTGTACATAGAAAATCCTAAAGATAGTATCCGAAAATTACTAGAGCTAATCAGTGAATTTAGCAAAGTTGCAGGATACAAAATCGATACACAGAAATCACTTGCATTTCTATACATTAACAATGAAAAATCAGAAAAAGAAATTAAGGAATCAGTCCTATTCACCACTGCAACGAAAAGAGTTAAATATCTAGGAATAAACTTATCTAAGGAGACAAAAGAACTGTACACAGAAAGGACACTGATGAAAGATGACAATAAACAGATGAGAGATATTCCATGTTCCTGGGTAGGAAGAATCAATATTGTGAAAATGAGTATACTACCAAACATGCGATCCCTATCAAATGGCATTTTTCACAGAATTAGAACAAAAACTTTTCCAAATCATATGGAAACACCAAAGACCCTGAATAGCCAAAGCAGTCTTGAGAAAGAAGAATGGAACTGGAGGAATCATCCTTCCTGATTTCAGATTATACTAAAAAGCTACAGTCATCAAGACAGTATGGTACTGGCACAAAAACAGAAATATAGACCAATGGAACAAGATAGAAAGTCCAGAAATAAACCCATGCACCTATCAGTACCTTATTTTTTACAAAAGAGGCAAGAATACACAATGGGGCAAAGACAGCCTCTTCAATAAATGGGGCTGGGAAAACTAGACAGCCACATGTAAAAGAATGAAATTAGAACACTTCCTAACATCATACACAAAGATAAACTCAAAATGGATTAAAGACCTAAATGGAAGACCAGAAACTATAAAACTCAGAGGAAAACATAGGCAGAACTCTCGGTGACATAAATCAAAGCAAGATCCTCTATGACCCACCTCCTAGACTAAAGGAAATAAAAACAAACGTAAACAAGTGGGGCCTGATTAAACTTATAAGCTTTTGCACAGCAAAGGAAACTCTAAGCAAGGTGAAAAGACAACCCTCGGAGTGGGAGAAAATAATAGCAAATGAAACAACTGACAAAGGGTTAATTTCCAAAATATACAAGCAGCTCATACAACTCAATGCCAGAAAAACAAACAACCCAATCAAAAAGTGGGAAAAAGATCTAAACAGACATTTCTCCAAAGAAGACATACAGGTGGCTAACAAACACATGAAAAGATGTTCAACATCTCATTCTCAGAGAAATGCAAAGCAAAGCCACAATGAGATATCACCTCACACCAGTCAGAATGACCATCATCAAAAAATCTACAAACAATAAATACCAGAGAAGGTGTGGAGAAAAGGGAACTCTTTGAACTGTTGGTGGGAATCTAAATAGATGCAGCCATTATGGAAGATGGTATGGATATTCCTTAAAAAACTAGGAATAAAACCACCATATGACCCAGCAATCCCACTGCTAGGCATATACCCTGAAGAAACCAAAATTGAAAGAGACACATGTATCCCATTGTTCACTACAGCACTATTTACAATAGCTGGAACATGGAAGCAACCTAGAGGTCCATCGACAGATGAACAGATAAAGAAGTTGTAGAACATATACACAATTGAATATTACTCAGCCATAAAAGATGGCAACCCACTCCAGCACTCTTGCCTGGAAAATCCCATGGACAGAGGAGCCTGGTAGGCTATAGTCTATGGGGTCGCAAAGAGTCGGACACGACTGAGCGACTTCACTTTCACTTTCACTTTCAGCCATAAAAGGGAATGCATTTGAGTCAGTTCTGATGAGGTGGATGAACCTAGAACCTATTATACAGAGTAAGGTAAGGCAGAAAGATAAATATTGTATTCTAATGCATATATATGGAATCTACAAAAATAGTACTGAAGAATTTATTTACAGGGCAGCAATTGAGAAACAGACATAGAGAATAGACTTATGGACATGGGGAGAGGGGAGGAGAGGGTGAGATGTATGGAAAGAGTAACATGGAAACTTACATTACTGTATGTAAAACAGATAACCAACACAAATTTGCTTTATGGCTCAGGAAACAGGGGCTCTGTATCAACCTAGAGGGGTGGGATGGGGAGGGAGATGGGAGGCAGGTTCAAAAGGGAGGGGATATATGTATACCTATTACTGATTCATGTTGAGGTTTGACAGGAGACAACAAAATTTTGTAAAACATTTACCCTTCAATTAAAAAATAAATAAATTTTAAAAAATGTACCCAGTTACATCCGTACAAACTGACATTGAATTAAGCTCACACTGGGCTCTCCTGCCACGTGCAGCCTCTGCGGTGAATCTGTGTGTGTCAGAGGTTAACTCCAGGTAGGTTTTTCTCCAACTGGTTCCATCTGCCTTAGAGTTAGTGGGTATTTCTCCCAGATTTTTGATTCAATTGTTTTTAAGTCTAATATCTCAGTGTTTTTATGAAGTTTTCATTTCATCTCAAGAAACACTGATCAGAAGCTCATCTCTGACCACAATGAGAATTCTTTAAAATCTTTAAAATATTCCAAGAATGGTTTTAGCTTCTATGACAATTTATTGATGCTATATTATTCACATAGTCCATAAAGTGCTTCCTACTTAGGGGATTTCAATTATATCATCTTTGTCCTTGTGAAACACCACCCTTTCCTAACTGGGCAGCAGAATCATTGTACGTTTAAAAAAATAAATTATTTCCACACAGCTTACAAACTGTAATTTAGGAAATACTTCCATTCTGGCCAATATAATTATCTACTGAAAATATTAGACATTCAGTAGACAAATGTCTACTGCAAATTAGACATTTTCTTATAACTTCTATGAGAACTTTATGCAATCGCTTATTCTTTATACACTGGGTATTCATACATCATTATGGTATTTCCTTTCTGCCACAATTACCATGTATTGTGCTTTGCTTCAATGTATTGGGGAAAAAATAATTACATAACTAAAACACAAGGTTTTAAGAAACAAATATGGCTATTAATAATATATGCTTTTTCCTAAACAACCGGTCTTTCTTTTACCTCCCTTTTGCTCAAAATTCTGTGAATATCACAATGAATAACAGAATAAAAGAGCAATAATATCAATATTTATTTTCCTATAATTATGTTTTATTCCTATAAATTTTATGAAAAGACTAAAAAGTATCTGATATTTATGTTTCATAAACGATTTTTAAGGTGAATGTTTCTCATATCATCCAGCATTTATCATATACTGACATTTTTATTATTCAAAAATTCTCACTTGCATGAGAACAGTTCATCTGGAATATCGCAACTATTATGCATCATTAATACACTAATGCATTATTTATCATTGTGAATGATATTCTGAAATGAGAATCAGTGAAGATAAAACATTGCTCTATCATGTTTCATTATGGGAAGAAATACTTTTAATTAAAATGATGTCATAGAAATTGGAAGAGACAGAATTCTTGATATTGTTCTACCCACCAGTAGGGAAAAATCAACAGTGTTATTTCATAGGTACAGTACGTATAGAACAGTCATAGAAACAGAACCATTGGAGTGCTGGGCTGACATAAATCTTAAAGATCCTCTTACTGTATCTGCCCTGAGTCCACAAAAAAAGTAACACCAGAAAGTCATGTGCGAATATCATTAAACAAGAATCCTGTTTTTTTTACGAATTTTCTTTTTTGAGGGACCACTTCATTACTATTGATAAATGATTGGTCTAAGACAATCATTGGTCTCCTTTGAACTTAACATAAATTCGAGTTTGTATGTGTGTATGGATGTGTACAAAAGCATCATTCCATAGATGTGGAAGTTTCAGTGTACCCTATAACTGGTCTAAATATATGAAGGCTGTTGATACACTGCTTTAGTAACCCACTATTTTATAGATGTCTCTGATAAATTCATTTCGGGTAGTTTTTCCATTGATTCATTTGAGACTCAGATATATCATCAAATCACCTGCAACTAGAAATGTAATATGCAAACTTAACTCTATATGCCTAATAACAGTGGCTTGTTCCTCCAACCCACACATGCATAGCAGAGATACTGAAACTGAGCATGTGTGTTTAACTTATATCCACCTCAAACCACTAGCATCTCCCCTGTAAATGTAAGGTGCTGAGTTTTGAACTGAAGTGTGTGAGTATATGTGAGTGTGTCTGTGTGTTTGTAAAATAAATGTTCAGGAGATATCCATCAATTCTTATTTTATTGTTTTTTGAAAAATAGATTGTAAGTTTTGTAAAGTGATTTTTCCCTATCTTCAGAGATGTCAAAAGGATTTTTCTCCTGAGCTCTACAAATATGAAGAATTACACTAATTGAATTTTTGGTATTGAGCCATTCTTGAATTCTTGGAATAAACCCCACTTGGTTATGATGTATGTCTTAAGGCAACACTGTTTTCTGTTAAAACACTTTACTTTGGATTTGTGAGTCAATATTCATATTTAAAATTATTCTATAATTTTCCAAAATAATTTTTTAAGATTTTAGAATCCATGTTATATTTACTTAACAAAATAAATTTGAAAATTTCCCAGTTTCCCTATCTTTGGAATAATTTAAGCTGTATAGTTAAATTGAAGTTTATCTAATCCTGGTGCATTTTTTATCAGGAAATTCTTTTATTTATGATAATTAGTCTGTTTAGGCTTTCTGTAGTGTATTTAATTTTTCTACAGAATGATTCATTTCATGAAGATTTCCAAATCTAGTTGCATATAATTGAGCAAATAGTCCTTTAGGATTTAATTTACTAAACTTATACAAAATTTTGACTGTTCTCCGTTTCATATCCTTATGTAACCTCTAATGTTTTAATATTTGTACTTTGATTTTTTTCAAGAAATCAATTTTAAATTTATTTTTATCTTTATTAATCCTATCCTGTTGCTTTTTCTTGTTTACTTTGTTCTTCTAGTTTTTATCTGTTGCTTAATTCATTTTATTTTCTTTTTAATTTTTATTAATACATGCATTTGATGCTAAAAGTTTTCTCCTGGTAACCTTCTTAGATATGCCCACATATTCTAAAATATCATGTATTCATTTTTACTATATTCAAGACTTTGACCTAACATTTATTTAATAATGTAGTTTGCAATTTTCAAGTAGAAGGAACATAAAAGTCCCTTTGAGAGCTTTTTTAATTTTTAGTTTTGTTTTTAGAAGTCCTGTTTGTTTTATTGCTGTTCTTTGGAATTGACTGAGCTTTTCTTTGTGGGCTAAAATGTGGTCAATATTCTTTAATGTTGTATCATGTTTTGATATGAGAGTGTCATGTTGGTCTCATAAATGAGTTAGGAAATATTCCTTCTGCATCAATCAACTGAAGAAGATTATAAAGAATTAGTATAGTGTCTTCCTTAAATGTGTGATAGAATTCACCAGTGAATAATCCACTAGGCCTGATGCTTTCTGTCTGGAAAGTTATTGAATGAATTCATATAAATATATTTGGACACAGTATTACTATTATTATTTTCAAAGATCTGCTAAGGAAATTAAGAACAAGAAAAATAACACTTTTTATTTTCACTTATTCATTCTCTGGTGCTCTTGCTTTCTTGCTAAAAATCTGAGTTGCTGACCTATATATTTTCCTTATTACTGAAGAACTTATTTAACATTTCTTACAAAGCAGGTCTACTGGCAAAAAAAACTCCCTGAATTTCTGTTTATCTGAGAAACTCTTTATCCAATCTTCATTTTGATGGGTAGTTTTGCAGGATACTGAATTCTAGGTTGGCAGAGTTCTGTTGTTGTTTTCCCTCAACACTAAATATTTCACTACTGTCTGTTCTTGTTTCCAATGGTGTTTTGAGAAGTTGAATGTAACACTTATCTTTGCTCCTTTATAGGGACATTTTTGCCTCTGGCATCTCTCTGGACTTTTAAATTTTCTGTACACTGAAAATGATACGCCTACATGTAGGGGTTTTTCATTTATTCTTGTTATAATTTTCTGAACTTCCTGTATCTGTGGCTGTCTGACATTAATTTGCCAAAATCATCAGTCTTTATTATTTCATATATTTCTTCTATTCCTTTCTTCATGATCCTAGAGAACTTTTGTAGTTGCCCTATAGTTCTCAGATACTCTATTCTGTTTGGTTTTTCTTTCAGTAATTTTTCTTTTTATCAGTCTTGCAGGCTTCTTTTGAAGTACTCTCAAGCTCAGAAATTGTTTGCTCAGAAAATTCCCATTTATTCATAAGCCTATCAAAGGCATTCTTGATTTTGGTTCCAATGTCCTGGATCTCCAGCATTTCTTTTCCATCGTTTCCTAGAATTTCCACCTCTCTGCTTACATTGCCCATCTGTCCTTGCAGGCTATCTACCTTATCCATTGGAACCTTTAGCACAGTAATCATGTTTCTTACAAATTCCTGGTTTAACAGTTGTAAGTCTAATGGATAGATATTATTCTGTTCCTTATCCTCTCTCTGACACAGAAAATTACATTGACATACATAAAGGAAAACTGTAAATGATTATATGCTGCTGCTGCTAAGTCACTTCAGTCATGTCCGACTCTGTGCGACCCCATAGACGGCAGCCATCAGGCTCCACTGTCCCTGGGATTCTCCAGGCAAGAACACTGGAGCGGGTTGCCATTTCCTTCTCCAGTTCATGAAAGTGAAAAGTGAAAGTGAAGTCGCTCAGTCGTGCCCGACTCTTAGCGATCCCATGGACGGCAGCCTACCAGGCTCCTCCATCCATGGGATTTTCCAGGCAAGAGTACTGGAGTGGGGTGCCATTGCCTTCTCCAAAATGATTATATAAATAAATGTAATTAAATTGCTCCACTTATATAGTATATATAAATTATACATGATTATTTATAAATTATACATGATTATATACAAATTATGTATGATTATATATAATTATATTCATATATATAACTATATATATGTGTGTGTGTATATAGTTTAAAAGCAAAGAGACAAATAAGGAGCAGAATTAAGTCTACAGGCAACAAATAAACAGATAAAGATTGAAACGACCTTTCTTGTATCCTTAGGAAAGGAGGGCGGGACAGCATAGCTTTTGCAACTTCATGGTCCTATAGCAACTTGTTCTGCTGTTTTCACCCACTGGTCAAAGCAAGGACTTTTTGATATGAGATCTATTGGTTGTCTCCCTGCCCTACTTTTACCTGGCCCTTCTCTCTCCTTTGTCCCATCAACCTTGCTCCATCTGAACTGGATTCCCAACAATTTTCCCTCAGAGGAGGACTCGGTCATTGGAAGAGCCTTAGTGGTTGGTTTCACAAGTCTACAGGCCAAGATTGCTCTAGAAACTTCCCTCCTTATCACAGTTCCTTTGCGTCTTTCTAGTTTTAGCTGCCCGTTTCACGTAGTCCCCCATGATTTCTATTTAATACTTGTTACCAGTTTCCAAAGATGGCAGAAATCACGCTGTCTTCCCTGTACTTCCTCCTCTTCACTTACTGCCACCAGATTTGGGATAACTTGTCACCTAGGTTTTCTTAGATATTATATTGTCTGTGGGTTTCACGTTTTCCCATCAGCACACGTCTGTTTTTATGTAGAGATTCAAAGAGAGTAACAACTATGACTCTCTAATAACTTCTAATTTCTCCATAAACTTTTAATAATAATAAGGTGGGTATCTCTGAAAATCACTAAAATAAACAAAAATGTCTTTCATATAAAGAGTACACAGTAAGCATCCATAATTATGAATTACAAATAACCAATTAAACATATCAGATATATGTTTACATTTTCTGCAAGAAAATATATGCTAGAATTATGAAACATTCTCTTTCAGGAAGAGATTAGCCTGAATAAGTATCCTAGGAGACTGAAACAGTCTTTTGAAAAAGTAAGTCTTGCATTTGATTAGAAGTTTCTGTAGCTTAAGATATTTCTGGGATCATTTCCAGAAACACATACATAATTTACAGTGACTGACCACTCAATGCTAACAATAATTCTGTTCTCCCAACCTTTATAATAAATGCAGGAGAACCAATTTGAGAGGTAAAAAAAGGCAATCTCTCATTTTCTACCAATGAATGTCAAATTCAAATGCATCTGCATGAAACAAATCAGTATCTAAAGTTTGATAGTTTAAACAGGAAATGAAATCTACAGCTTTGACTCTTTGTTATTATAAAAAATTAGAAGTGTATTTTATAAAAGTATGTCCTAAGACTAGTGGTTCCCTTTCAAATTTAATAATCTATTCAATGTTATAAATCACTTACTTCTGCTTCATACTAAGAAATAAGAACATAAATGATCTATACCCAGTGTCCTCAGAGAATTCAGAAGCTGCTACATGTAGCTGGGAGTATGCTGCTGCTGCTGCTGCTGCTGCTGCTAAGTAGCTTCAGTGGTGTCCAACTCTGTGCGACCCCACAGACGGCAGCCCACCAGGCTCCCCAGTCCCTGGGATTCTCCAGGCAAGAACACTGGAGTGGGTTGCCATTTCCTTCTCCAACCTTTATAATAAATGCAGGAGAACCAATTTGAGAGGTAAAAAAAGTATACATACTTACAAATTCAGGGAGAGAAGGTGCTGTGGATATTACACAGAATTAAGCCATAAACAAATCATTTGAGAAAAACAGTCCATAAGAGGGACTGTTGTAGATAGACTTTGGAGAACAAGCAGTATTTAACCGGCAGGAAAACTAAAGGAAGGATATACAATTTAGTGAGAACAAAGTAAAACGGAAGTATGAAACAAGCAAAACAATACGGACATAATAGGGAATTGTCAAGTAATCTGAGTAGGGGAAAGAAAAGAGTATTTATGCTGTAACAAATATAAAAAAAAGTTCAGATCGGTTTACTAGACTTCAATTGCTATTTTACTCTATGCTTGATAAACAATTTCAGTATCTCATCCTAAACACAAATTGTCAGATAAACCAAAAAGAATAAGGGAGCACAACAAGAACAAAACAAATGGCTGAAATGGTCAGTGCACTATGTCATCAGTCACAACTATGAGCCAAGTAGCCCTTGATGTACATAACTGTGTAAGTTTTTGCTGAAGTATCAATGATTACAGCACTATATTTATTTCAGGTACACTAACAGAGTATATTAAATAGAATGTTCTGCTTATGTTCACTTCTAGGATTTTATGGCTTCAGGTCTAAGATTTAGGTGTTTTATCCATTTTGAATTTATTTTGTATATGGTGTATGGAAACATTCTAATCTCATTCTTTTACAAGTAACTGTCCAGTAGTCCTAGCACCACTTATTGAAGACACTGTTTTTAATCCATTGATATTCTTATCTCATTTGTCATAGACTACTTGACAGTAGGTGCTTGGCTTTATTTCTGGGCTCTCTATTCTGTTCCATGCTGCTGCTGCTGCTGCTAAGTCGCTTCAGTCGTGTCCGACTCTGTGCGACCCCATAGACAGCAGCCCACCAGGCTCCCCGTCCCTGGGATTCTCCAGGCAAGAACACTGGAGTGG
The DNA here is from genome assembly GCF_002263795.3 of Bos taurus. Lineage (NCBI taxonomy): Eukaryota > Metazoa > Chordata > Mammalia > Artiodactyla > Bovidae > Bos > Bos taurus. The sequence goes on along the minus strand of NC_037355.1, from coordinate 9,923,948 downwards.
GTTGCCATTGCCTTCTCCAATGCATGAAAGTGAAAAGTGAAAGTGAAGTCACTCAGTCGTGTCTGACTGCTAGCGACCCCATGGACTGCAGTCTACCAGGCTCCTCCATCCACGGGATTTGCCAGGCAAGAGTACTGGAGCGGGTTGCCGTTGCCTTCTCTGATTCTGTTCCATAGACCTATGTATTTCTTTTTATGTCAGTACCATGTTATTTGATTACTGCAGCTTTGTAGTATAGTCTGAAGTCAGGAGCATAATACCACCAGCTTTATTCTTTTTTCTCAAAACTGCTTTGGGATTGTTTCCATATACATTTTAGGATTATTTGTTCTAGCTCTGTGATAAATGTCATGGGTATGTGACAGGGATTCAGTTTAGTTGCTCAGTTGTGTATGACTCTTTGCGACTCCCAGGGACTGCAGCACACCAGGCCTCCCTGTCCATCACCAACTTCCAGAGTTTAGTCAAACTCATGTCCATTGACTCAGTGATGCCATCCAACAATGTTATCCTCTGTTGTCCCCTTCTCCTCCTACCTTCAATCTTTCCCAGCATCACGTGGCCAAAGTATTGAACTTTCAGTTTCAGCATCAGTCCTTCCAATGAATATTTAGGACTGATTTCCTTTAGGATTGACTGGTTAGATCTCCTTTTAGTCCAAGGGACTCTCAAGAGTCTTCTCCAACACCATAGTTCAAAAGCATCAAATTTTCGGCACTCAGCTTTCTTTATACTCCAACTCTCATATCCATACATGCTGCTGCTACTGCTGCTGCTGCTAAGTTGTTTCAGTCGTGTCCAACATGACTACTGGAAAAACCATAGCTTTGACTAGATGGATCTTTGTGGGCAAAATAATGTCTCTGCTTTTTAATATGCTGTCTAGGTTGGTCATAACTTTTCTTCCAAGGAGCAAGCATCTTTTAATTTCATGGCTGCAGTCACCATCTGCAGTGATTTTGGAGCCCAAGAAAATAAAGTCTGTCACTGTGTCCACTGTTTCCCCATCTATTTCCCATGAAGTGATGGGACCAGATGCCATGTAGATTGCTTTAGGTGGTAGAGACATTTACCAATATTATTTCTTCCTATTTATGAATGAAATATATTTCTTTGTATCATCTTCAATTTCCTTCAACAAAGTTTTATAGTTTTCATGGCAAAGGTCTTGTCACCTCCTTAGTTTATTCCTGGGTATTTTATAATTTTTGATGCCATTTTAGACAGGATTGTTTCTGTTTTCTGTTTCTGACATTTCATCATTAGCAAATAGTAAGCAGGGCTAGAGTGTTCACTGGGCTCAGGCCGTGGCATGCAATAGCGAAGGTGAGGGAAACCAAGCAGCCATCTCCACAGTTTTCAATCTGCCCTCTCCACCCCGCTTTAGGAGCAAGCTAGCGCATGCCCACAGCTCATGAGCAAAATCTGGGCTTCCCATAGCCCTCCTGTGAGTCCCACCAGCTCTCCAACCAGCAAAGGAACTCAAGTTCCCTGTGCCAGACCCCTGGGCTGGGACACCCAACATGTGGCTGGAACTGCTCACTCCCCGAGACAAATCTCCACCTGTATAATTTCTCTCTTCCTCTGAGTCCCCTTCTAAAGGCACAGGTCCCAACCTGATCACTTCTCTTCCCTTCTTACAAGATTCCGTGTGGATCTTTCTTACATCCTTGGTTGTACAGGACTCTAAGCCAGTTTCTAGTTAGTTTTCAGTGAGAAATGTTCCACATTTAAATGTATTTTTGATGTGCTTGTTGGGAGAGGTGAGCTTCACCTCCTTCTACTCCATCTTGGTGGATCTCAATATTAACTGGATGCCTGGCCTATTTCAGTGCCTTGACTACTACATGCCACCCCTACTAGAGAATCGAGAGAATTCATTTTTAGTACTGGAAATCAGCTCTTATATTAAAGACCAAGGCAACGACAGCCAGTACCGTGAAAAATCAAAACCTAGCTAACTGGCCTGCCTGGTTCTAGCCACTACAAAATACCAGAAACCACAGGGAAAGTACTAAATATTAAATTCTTGATATGCTTTCTAAGAAGAATATTTTTCACAACTGATACCTAGCACAGTAATTTTCACAAAGAGAATGCTCAATAAACATTTGTCAAATTAAAAATAAATCAAGGCAGGGCTATAAAATGCATAATGTTATGTCACCCATCATTGTAACATTAGTAACATGACTTGGCACTAAATTATTTTAATAAATCATATATAGACATTGTTCCATTGTTCACAGAATAATCAAAGGGGTACTGTGTCATTAAGAATCAGGGATTCGGGTTTCCTGGGCTTGGAACGGAGACTAGGTTTGTGGCTGGGGGGTTCGGGCTGGTGTGGGGCGGGCGCATGGGAAATTGATGGCGATTTCCGAAAGCGCGCCAGTGCCCGGCAGGGGAGGAGGGCGCCCGGCTCCGTGGCCCGGCCTTCTTTGGGGGCGGTCGTGGCGTCTCAGCCGAGCTCATCTGCAGGGGTGGGCGGGGAGCATCCAGGTGGTGGTGAGATGCAGACCATTTAATTTGGCAGAGCGGAAAGCTAATGCCCATTCGGTAGTAGAATGGGATCATGTGTGGAAGGAAGTCAGTGTTCGAACTGGAGGACTGGCGGACAAAAGCTCAAGGGAAACATACACTTTTGATACGGTTTTTGGAGCAAATACTAAACAAATTGACATTTACCGAAGTGTTGTTTATCCAATTCTGGATGAAGTTATTATGGGCTATAATTGCACTATTTTTGCATATGGCCAAACCCACGCTGGAAAAACCTTTACAATGGAAGGTCAAAGGCCCCCTAATGAAGAGTATACTTGAGAGGAGGATCCTTTGGCTGGTATAATTCCACATACTCTTCATCAGATTTTTGAGAAACTTACTGATAATGGTACTGAATTGTCAGTGAAAGTGTTGCTATTGGAAATCTATAATGAAGAGCTCTTTTATCTCCTTAGTCCGTCTTCTGATGTTTCTGAGAGCCTGCAGATGTTTGATGATCCCCATAACAAGAGGGGAGTGATAATCAAAGGTTTAGAAGAAATTACAGTATCCAACAAGGATGAAGTCTATCAAATTTTGGAGAAGGGGGCAGCAAAAAGGACAGCCGAGCAACTTTGATGAATGCCTATTCTAGTCTATCCCGCTCAGTTTTCTCTGTTACAATACCTATGAAAGAAACTACAGTTGATGGAGAGGCGCTTGTTAAAACTGGAAAGCTGAACCTGGTTGATCTTGCAGTCAGTGAGAACATTGGCCATTCTGGAGCAGTTGACAAGAGAGCTCGGGAAGCTGGAAATATCAATCAGTCCCTGTTGACTCTGGGAAGGGTTATTACTGCTCTTGTAGAAAGAACACCTCATGTTCCTTATCGAGAACCTAAACTGACTAGAATCCTCCAGGACTCTCTTGGGGGACATACAAGAACATCTATCATTGCAACAGTTTCTCCTGCATCTCTCAATCTGGAGGAAACTCTGAGTACATTGGAATATGCTCATAGAGCAAAAGAACATACTCAATAAGCCTGACATTAACCAGAAACTCACCAAAAAAGTTCTGATTAAGGAATATACAGAAGAGAGAACATCTGAAACAGGATCTTGCTGCAACTCGTGAAAAAAATGAAGTGTACATTTCTGAAGAAAATTTTAGAGTTTTGAGTGGAAAACTAACTGTTCAAGAGGAAGAAATTGTAGAATCGGTTGAAAAAATTGCTGCTATTGAGGAAGAGCTAAATAGGGTTACAGAAATGTTTATGGATAGTAAAAATGAACTTAACCAGTGCAAATCTGACCTGCAAAGTAAGACACAGGAACTTGAAACCACTCAAAGACATTTGCAGGAAACGAAATTACAGCTTGTTGAAGAAGAATGTATCACCTCAGCTTTGGAAAGTACTGAGAGACTTCACGATGCTGCCAACAGGTTGCTCAACGCAGCTGAAGAAACTACAAAACATGTATTTGGTCTCCATTCTAAACTGGATCGTAAGAAGGCAGTTGATCAGCATAACGCAACAGCTCAAGACTTTTTTGGCAAAAACTTGATTCAGTTCAGTCGTTCAATCATGTTCGACTCTTTGCGACCCTATGAATCCCAGCACGCCAGGCCTCCCTGTCCATCACCAACTCCCGGAGTTCTTTCAGATTCACATTTATTGAGTCAGTGATGCCATCCAGCCATCTCATCCTCTGTCATCCCCTTCTCCTCCTGCCCCCAATCCCTCCCAGCATCAGAGTCTTTTCCAATGAGTCAACTCTTCACATGAGGTGGCCAAAGTATTGGAGTTTCAGCTTCAGCATCATTCCCTCCAAAGAAATCCCAGGGCTGATCTCCTTCCTGACTGGTTGGATCTCCTTGCAGTCCAAGGGACTCTCAAGAGTCTTCTCCAACACCACAGTTCAAAAGCATCAGTTCTTCGGCACTCAGCCTTCTTCACAGTCCAACTCTCACATCCATACATGAGCATTGGAAAAACCATAGCCTTGACTAGATGGACCTTTGTTGGCAAAGTAATGTCTCTGATTTTGAATATGCCATCTAGGTTGGTCATAACTTTCCTTCCAAGGAGTAAGCGTCTTTTAATTTCATGGCTGCAATCACCATCTGCAGTGATTTTGGAGCCCCAAAAAATAAAATCTGACACTGTTTCCACTGTTTCCCCATCTATTTCCCATGAAGTGATGGGACCAGATGCCATGATCTTCATTTTCTGAATGTTGAGCTTTAAGCCAACTTCTTCACTCTCCTCTTTTACTTTCATCAAGAGGCTTTTTAGTTCCTCTTCATTTCCGCCATAAGGGTGGTGTCATCTACATATCTCAGGTTATTGATATTTGTCCCGGCCATCTTGATTCCAGCTTGTGTTTCTTCCAGTCCAGCGTTTCTCATGATGTACTCTGCATAGAAGTTAAATAAGCAGGGTGATAATATACAGCCTTGACTTACTCCTTTTCCTATTTGGAACCAGTCTGTTGTTCCATGTCTGGTTCTAACTGTTGCTTCCTGACCTGCATATAGATTTCTCAAGAGGCAGGTCAGGTAGTCTGGTATTCCCATCTCTTGAAGAATTTTCCACAGTTTCTTGTGATCCACACAGTCAAAGGCTTTGGCATAGTCAATAAAGCAGTAATAGATGTTTTTCTGGAACTCTCTTGCTTTTTCCATGATTCAGTGGATGTTGGAAATTTGATCTCTGGTTCCTCTGCCTTTTCTAAAACCAGCTTGAACATCTGGAAGTTCACGGTTCACATATTGCTGAAGCCTGGCTTGGAGAATTTTGAGCATTATTTTGCTAGCGTGTGACATGAGTGCATTTGTGTGGTAGTTTGAGCATTCTTTGGCATTGCCTTTCTTTGGTATTGGAATGAAAACTGACCTTTTCCAGTCCTGCGGCCACTGCTGAGTTTTCCAAATTTGCTGGCATATTGAGTGCAGCACTTTCACAGCATCATCTTTCAGGATTTGGAATAGCTCAACTGGAATTCCATCACCTCCACTAGCTTTGTTTGTAGTGATGCTTTCTAAGGCCCACTTGACTTCACATTCCAGGATATCTGGCTCTAGGTCAGTGATCACACCATTGTGATTATCTGGGTCATGAAGATCTTTTTTGTACAGTTCTTCTGTGTGTTCTTGCCACCTCTTCTTAATATCTTCTGTTTCTGTTAGGTCCATACCATTTCTGACCTTTATCGAGCCCATCTTTGCATGAAGTGTTCCCTTGGTATCTCTAATTTTCTTGAAGTGATCTCTAGTCTTTCCCATTCTATTGTTTTCCTCTATTTCTTTGCATTGATCACTGAGGAAGGCTTTCTTATCTCTTCTTGCTATTCTTTGGAACTCTGCATTCAGATGCTTATATCTTTTCTTTTCTCCTTTGCTTTTCACTTCTCGTCTTTTCATAGCTATTTGTAAGGCCTCCCCAGACAGCCATTTTTCTTTTTCATTTCTTTTCCATGGGGATGGTCTTGATTCCTGTCTCCTGTACAATGTCACGAACAGTTTGTTTAATAATATGGAAGAATTAATTAAGGATGGCAGCATGAAACAAAAGGCCACGCTAGAAGTTCACAAGACCTTGTTTGGTACCCTGCTGACTTCTGCATTAGACACTATTACTGCAACAGCACTTGGATCTCTTATATCGATTCCAGAAAATGTGTCTACACTTGTTTCTCAGATGTCTAATATGATATTGAAAGAACAGTCATTAGCAGCAGAAAGTAAAACTGTACTTCAGGAATTGATTAACGCAGGAAAATATGAAAACAGGAAGGTCTGGTTCCTTCAGAAAATTGCAAACAAAATCCCTCTCCTCGGACTGCGCATGAAGAAGCTCGGCAGCAAAGCCCAGGGCTCGGAACCCTGAAGTTCCCCCTATCTGCGTCTTGCCACCACTTGGACGTTCTTCCCCTTTTCGTCAGATGGCTGGATGGCATCACCGACTCAGTGGACATGAGTTTGAGTGAACTCTGGAAACTGGTGATGGACAGGGAGGCCTGGCGTGCTGCGATTCATGGGGTCACAAAGAGTCGGACACGACTGAACTGAACTGAAGACAGTGCTGTGGAAGCACAGAAAAGAGAGGTCCAAAGCAAGCCCCTTTCTCGGAGGAAGCATCCAGAATTGTCTTGAAGAATACTTAGGAAATGTTAAGGCCACCACAGGTACTAAATCGTGATGAAAAAGACACTGAATGTTACTTTAGGACTATGAATTTATCCTTTGAGTGATGAGAACTCGTCCCCGCCAAATGATTCCAAGCAAGAAAACAAGGTCAGATTTGCGTTTTCCAACCACGGTCCTGCAGTAGCTGTTGAAGGCTCAATCTACGTGGCTCAGCATCCCGCAGGCCTCTCAAGGAGTTTGTGCAAACACCCAAAGCCGTCAGCCTATAACTCCCTGCAGGTGACGCTACCCAGCTCCTCTCGCACTCAGTGACTGCCTGCTTCCGTAGGAGTAGTACTCTGGGCATTTTGGCAGTGTTTATGGTTACTCGACCTGATTAGATGTGGGTCGCAGACCCAGGAAATAAAGAATCATGGGCCTGTGCTAATAAAAATAATAATAATAATAATCAGGGATTCAAATCAAAAGACTGAGGTGTTAAGTGTGAAAATTTGCCATTATCAATGCTGTGGCATCAAGTCACAGGAAGCCTCTGGTCTAATACCTGTCGTCTCTCAGCCATCCATGCCCTCAAGTGTACAGTGAACAGAACAGCAATAACTATGCATAGCATACTCTTATTGTGACAATCAGATGTGATCATGCATGTCAAATGACTCTGTAAACTAAAAAGTGCTACCCAAAAGATTAATAAACTGACTGTTTTCTGGTTGACTGTCTACCTGCAGAGGTATCTGCCTTTCCTCTCTTTCCTTTATTCTATACACTCTGATCTTTCAGCACACCCTCTAAATCCTCCAAGCATATTCCCAACCCCTTACTAAGTTTCCTCACCATCACTGCTTCTCATCAGCAGACCCAGCAGTTGCCCTGCAAACTTCTGCAGGCACCTTCCACTGCTCTCCCCACTTTTAATCTTAATCTTTCCACATTCTCTAATCCAGTGGTCCCCAACCTTTTTGACACCCAGGACCAGTCTCACGGAAGACAATTTTTCCACCAACAAAGGGGCAGGGATGGTTCAGGTGGTAATGCAGGCAATGGGGAGGGGTAGATGAAGCTTAGCTTGCTCACCCACCACTCACCTCTTGTGGTGAGGCCCAGTTTCCTGAGAGGCCACAGACTGGTCTGCAGACCAGGTGTTGGTGACCCCTGCTCGAATCCACAAAAAAGTCAAATCAATCTTTTAAATATTACATAGAACTGCATTGTTCACCTGATCCAATGGCCTCCTTTCTTACTAGGAAAAAATATCAACTATGGGGTTGGCCAATAAGTTTGTCTGGGTTTTCCCATAAGATGTAACATAAAAACCCAAACATTTTGGTCAATCTAATACTAACCAAGGGCTGGTAGGCCCTTCACCTCCCGTCACTAGTGGCCCCATTCATGGTACCAGAGCTGCAGTACCTATTGGTCCTTCCTTCAAGAGACTGTAAGCACATTCTTAATGAGGGGCCCTTGCATTGCCTGGTCTCTCTTTCCAGAATGGTCAGGAACTTACTGCTTCTCCCTTTCTCACTTCACTCAGCTCAAACGTCACTGTCTCAGAATGGCCTTCCCTCCATACTCTTTGCAAAAGTCCTTACCTCAGCACTCTCCACCCTGTCACTCTGCTTGTCTTCAGAGCCCGTATTGGTTCTGAAATTATTACCATGTTTACTTATCCCCTGGGATATAAATAGCATGGGAGCAAAAAGACTCTGTCTCTTCCTCTTAACAACTGCATCTGAGTTATGTACATGGATTAGGGGCTCAATTGAAAAGTGCTTACTGGATAGTGAAAAGACTGTTCAATTTCCTTTAGTTGATGTGTTCCGCAGAAAACCGAAGAGTGCCCACAAATAACTTCAGCGCCACTATTAAAACCTCAATGTTTGAATGGACTGAAAAGGCTTTACCTCACCTTGGAATTCGAAGTGGACTCCAAGAAGCAAAGTCTGTTGCCAAATCCTTCTGCCGCCAAGCATAGTTTCTGTTGTTCTTTGTGGATGGTCGCGGTACACTGCAGGACCACTTCATCATCCTGCAAAAGGAGAAAAAGAGGAAAACAGTGAGATTTGGCATGACTCAGCCAAATTCAGATCTCGAAATTGTTATTTTAGTGCATTTTAAAAATCAAAGCAAAGTGAATCTAAGAACTGTCCTTCCCAAATCCGCACAATCAAGTCCTAGAGCATTTTTATTTATCAAAAAAAGACAACCGGATAAGAAAGCTGTGGTACATATACACAATGGAGTATTACTCAGCCATTAAAAAGATTACATTTGAATCAGTTCTAATGAGATGGATAAAACTGGAACCTATTATACAGACTGAAGTAAGCCAGAAAGAAAAACACCAATACAGTATACTAACACATATATATGGAATTTAGAAAGATGGTAACAATAACCCTGTGTACGAGACAGCAAAAGAGACACCGATGTATAGATCAGTCTTATGGACTCTGTGGGAGAGGGAGAGGGTGGGGAGACTTGGGAGAATAGCATTGAAACATGTATAATATCATGTATGAAACAAGTCGCCAGTCCAGGTTCAATGCACGGTACTGGATGCTTGGGGCTGGTGCACTGGGACGACCCAGAGGGAGGGTAGGGGAGGGAGGAGGGAGGTGGGTTCAGGATGGGGAACGCGGGTATACCTGTGGTGGATTCATTTTGATATTTGGCAAAACTAATACAATATTGTAAAGTTTAAAAATAAAATAAAAAGATAACCGGGTAGCAAGAGTCGGAAAAAGTTACTACCATTGAAGAAAATTAACAGCTTTTTGCAATCGACAGAGGCAACCTGAATAGAAAATGGTAAAATACAGGATTTCTATGCTAGAGTTCTTACACACTGCTTTAATACATCAAAATTATCAAGAAATGCTCTGACATATTCCTAGGACATCGAGTATCATCAAAAATAGAACAGAGTCTACTAGCAGGCTTACAATCACATTGTTCCAAAACTGACTCAGGAAAACAGGTCAGTAACAGAGCTTCTGGGTTCAAATCAACCCAAAAAATCATTTTAGTTCAACCACACACTGGCAACTTGATCCTATGTGAAATAATCCTGGATTGCTTAAAAATGTACAGAGAGGTGATTTGTTAGTTCAGTCCTCTGAGACCCAACTCTTGGTTTCCAATCAATTAAGTTCACAGAATTAGAGGAAAAACTATACAAGGGAAGGATGAACCACAGGATGACTCAGTACAGGCAGTATGAGCACAGCGAGAAGCATGGGCTTTAGAATTTGCAATAGCTGGGCCCCTATTCCAGTTCTGCCATCGACAAAGTGAGAAGAGAAGTGAGATAAACTTCCACCGTGACTGACATACAAAAGGCCCTACATCAATAAGAAATGGGAGATGGCATTATCATTTTTAAACAAAATATCTCAATTTAACAGGTGCAGGCAGGAGGAGAAGGGGATGACAGAGGATGAGATGGCTGGATGGCATTACTGACTCGACGGACGTGAGTCTGAGTGAACTCCGGGAGTTGGTGATGGACAGGGAGGCCTGGCGTGCTGCGATTCATGGGGTCGCAGAGTCGGACACGACTGAGCGACTGAACTGAACTGAAGTGATAAATACCTAAAAAGTCTAACCATTTATATTTTGATATTTCAATCTCAAAGAAACAGTATACCTAACAGAGAAGTAAAAACAAACAAATATACTCATCAACCCTTTTAATTAGAATCAAGGTGAAAAGGGAATATGAGTACATGCTGGAAGACCCGTGGTAGAATGGTAGAGAAGAGGTAATGTGACAAATATTTAAAAGCAGAAAACAAGCCCTTTTGGTTAACCTGAGGAAAATGCTATATCCAATGGGAAAGTACAGCTCTAATTTAAAAACCTTTATCAATGCCATGTACTTGCTTTATTTCCTGCATGGTAGCAGCAGTACCTAATAGCTGGCTTATAGCATCGGTCATAGCCAAGTCCAATCTCTTAATAATTACCTTCCAACTATCCCCCCAGTGCTCATTAATTTCCAGTGAGCATTCAATTGTTGCATTTCAAAAGTCAATTGCTTTAAAAAAAAAAAAAAAAAGGCTTATTTTCATATAATGAGTACATCTGAAGATTACATCATGTTCAGCATGGCTATAATAAAAAATAATGAAGTATCTTTGTTGCTTATATAATCTGCAAGATCAAAGATACATTGTGTTTGCCAAATAGGTGGTGTTAATAACAAAGTGCTGAATTGTGCTGATGTGTTCAATGCCTTCCCAAATCCCCAATGTCTTTGCTATCTTGTCTCACTGCCTCTGTGGAGTGAACACCAGCATGGAAACTTGGGTAAGACAGACTTCTTTGGATACTAGAGGTGATCTAAATACCAGTTAGGGGTCTTCCCTGGTGGTCCAATGGTTAAGTATCCACCTTCCAATGCAGGGGATACAGGTTTGATCCCTAGTGGGAGAACTAAGATCCCACATGTCACAGGCAACTAAGCCTATGTGTTACAATTAGAGAAGCCCGTGCACTGCAACAAGAAAAGCCTGTGTGCCTCAACAAAGAGCCCATGCAGTCAGAAATCTTTAATAAATACCACTTAGTAAGTAATTACTGCAGTGGACTAATTAAAGACATTTTAGGAATGGGAATAAGAAAATACAACAAGGTACAGGGCAGGTAAGAATAAACAGTGATACCCAGTAAGCTCCAAAAGAAGAGAAGGCACATCACATTTACCAAAAATATAGCATGTATCAGTCCTGGCATTAATTTAACCCTCCCAATATTCCAGCAATATACTGATCATTCATACAAACAAGCAGTTGAGGAAACAGTTGAGGAAAACGAGGCTCAAAGTAACCTGTCACTCACAAACGGCTGATCATACTTATTTCCAAGAATTGGTCATGAAACCTAATTTAACTGAAAGTCCCCAGCCCCACATTGGTTCTGAAGGCTCAAGTGACTTTTACTACTTCTGTTATCTAAAGATGTACTTCTCTATCTTTAACATGCATCCTCTCACTCATGGGTCTTGGGTAGATTCTGCATTTCTAACAAGTGCTCAAGTATGAGGGAGATTCAGAATGAGTCCCAGAAAGGACCCTGATCCCAGAAAAGATGTGATAAGTCTTTTATAAGAGTTTGGAGGCAATCAGTAACAGTCAAATGTAACAGTTAAAATACGTCATGGATTTTGGACAGAACTAGAAATGAGAGCACATGTAGAGATGCTCATTAGTATGTGGTGCTGCTGCTGCTGCTAAGTCACTTCAGTCGTGTCCGACTCTGTGCGACCCCATGGGCTGCAACCTACCAGGCTTCTCCGTCCATGGCATTCTCCAGGCAAGAACACTGGAGTGGGTTGCCATTTCCTTCTCCAACTTACATAAGGGAAAGGAGTAAAGTACTGAACTGTTCCATCAAACCAATAAAACCAGCTCACTGTGCAGTTTCCTTCTGATTTAGTACCTCGACATTGTGTGATGTAGCTCTTAGTCAAGAAATAACACTGAATTCAGGGAGCTCCACCACACCACCAACAAAACAGCCTATGACTACAACTTTCAACCATGATCCAACCTTGATGGATAGAACCTAGCTTGACACACACAATAAGATTTTCCCCAGTTTCTCCGGAAGCTGTGGGGTTCCTTTCTGACAAAAAGTAAAATCGTCTCAATGCACGGTTTTTTCTCCAGAACCACTGAGGTTTGAGAGCCTACTGACTATGCATTTGAAAAGTTTTGACAAGTAGCTTTATTTTTAATTATTATAACCAATGTACAATAAATAAATCTGGCTATGGTCGACACATACATATGTGTATCGGATATTGGTACACACACTCACACACGAAATCTATCCAAAAAGAAAGATTAAACAGTGCCCGATACTGATTGGATCCAGACAGTTAACACTGCTCAGGTAACAGAACAAGAAGGATACATTAAAATATGACTTTGGGGGTCATAAAGCATCTTCTAAATCAGTCTTTGCTACCCAGGCCTTGGGGTCCAGACTGCTAACTTAACTATCACTTCTTGTGTTCATATTTTGGTCGCATGTGCCCTGGTGTGCCTCAACCTGTAAAAACTAAAATCACCCTTCAATACTCACCACCTTTTGGTATACTTTGTTTTTTGAGTTCCTAGCACCTAGGGCAACAGATTTTGATTCAACTCACAAGAAATCACATTGCAGGAAAAAATTCTACAAAAATGAATTGTTCTTCTGTTTCATTATTTCACTTTCTTAAATTTCAAAGTCTGTTAACTACTCAACCATGAATGACTAGCCTTAGAAGATACTAATATCTTGCTGTTTCCAGAAATACTTGAACCTACACCAATCCCAAAACAAACATGAAGAAACAAAATTACTAATCTTGTTTTATAAGATTCTGAATAATGAACTGTGAATAAAGAAATCTTTTAGAAGAAACTTCATAAACAATTAGATAAATGGCAGAGCTTAAGAGACATCCAGCATATAGTCACCAAGTCCTGTGACATCTGCACCATCAGTATCTTTCGACTCCATTACTCTCTCACCACCCGAGCTACAATCAGCTCTTACTTAGACATCTTCAAAATCTTCAGAACAGCTTTCCACACTGCAAACTCCCTCACGACAGTGCTTCACCTTGAAGTCTCATCATCAGCCCAACCATACTGTTTCCTGGCTTACAATCTTTTACTTACTGGCTTCTCACTGGTCTAAGGAAAAAGACTAAAACCAACCTCTAGCCTAAAAGGCTTTGCACTGCATGGTCTATGGCCCATGGCCCAACATTTCTTCCTACCAACCCTCCTTCATTCCTATGCTCCTACGTGACTCTTGTCGTTAAACCCATTCTCCACCCTCCAGCTAAGACAATCATCTTTCATATATCAATTCAAACATCTCTTCCAGAGTGTAGCCTTCCCTGACCCACCAGGCTATGGCAATTCCCTTGTTTTGTGTTCCTATGGCACAATTTTCCTTCCTTCAGTTTCCTCGATTGTTACTATGCATTAATGTATGTAATTATAAGAGTATACAGTGTCTAACACTGTGCCTGGCAAATATATACAATAAATGATTATTTAACATAATCCACTTTACGATTATTCAGAAACATGAACTGCCATGCTGACAACTGGAGCTGCTTTCTAAAATTGCCAAGGTAAGAAACTATTTAATTTCCCAAATTAAGGTGAGCATTATACAATCCCATTAAATGATTTCATAGTTACATGTGCCAGGAAACAGGGCATTTTGGGAGAAAATCACGGATCCTATCACAATCATGAGAAATTTTAATGTATCACAAGTGTACACTGGATCAATGAATAAAGCAATTGAGTCCTTAATTTCCCCCCTATTTCCACATAAACACCATAAAAATTAGACTACAACTCTTTCCATATATAATCTAAGCTATCCAAGCATAATGTACTTTTGAAAAGTCCAAAAATGCTTTTAATAACTCTGGTCATTAAAAAGTCCCTTATCACACCAAGTACTTTCCTTAGGCTCTGATTAGGCTTATCTTTCAAAATGTTTATCCAGGTTTAAACCTTTCATAACTGATCCTCTCCTTTAGTTACATCCTGATAATTTTGCCACAGTTAGCCCTAACTCAAAAAGTTCACCATGGGTAGTGTATCCAATGCTATCTGTCAAGCAGGTCAGATAAAACTCTATGAAAACCAGGTATCCAATGAAAATAAACAGCTTAGTTAAAACCTGAGGGAATCATAAGACCATTCAATTTACACCTCTGCACATAGTAAATACTTCATAAGTATATGTTGGATTGAATTCCTTTTGTTAAATGCTCCTGTATTTTTCCTGTGATCTTTCTTACAGCTCTTAAGTGTAGAGATCAATTATTTACAGGGGGGAAAGCCAGCACTACAATACTGCATTCCAGGCAATTTTACAATGAGTAAATAAGACATGATTTCTATAACAACTGCTGCCAAGTCTGCTGGAATGGTACAAGATGGAAAATAATTATCAAATAACACCACCAACAGCTTCTTTCAAACATTCATAACTGAAATATTTTCTGAGGACATAATGTATGCTAGGAAATGTTCTAAGCCCTTGAGAAAATTTAGTAAATAAATCAAAGAACTCTGAACTTATTAGGCTTACCTCCTGGCAGGGAAGAGAGACAATAAACAAAAAGACAATAAGTTCACGAATTATGTTAAAGGTGAAAAGTCTGTAGGAAAAAATGGAACAGGAAAAGGGGATCGTAGTGATGCTACAGTGGGGGTGATTAAAATTATGAATAAAGTTATCAGGCTTCACTTGGGCAAAGACTTGAAGCAGGGAAGAGGAATCAGTCACATGAGTACTTGCAGAAGGGGCATTCCAAGCAGAAGGAAGGCCTGTGAAAGTCTCTCAGGCAGAAGAGTACCTGGCATGTCCAAGAATAGGGCCGATGTCATTGCAGATGGAATGGAGTAAGCCAGCAGGAGGATGGTGGGAGATGAGGGTCCAGATCAATACAGACCCTGAGCCCAGTGTAAAGCCTCTGGATTTTTCTGAGGGACTGAGGAGCCTGTGCTATGTACTAAATGCAACCTACAGGGAGGTGAGGAAGAAGCAGGGTGACCTCACAGGATCACTGCAACCATTTAGCGGACGTGAAGGTGACTCAGACCACAGTGGGAACAGTGGAGGCAGAGACAAATGATCAAATCCTGGATATGCTTTGCACTGATCTAGGGTCTATTATGTTCCAGAAGTTGTGATAAGTAGTCACAAGTTTATTTCATTTGTTCCATCATCAGGTCTACCTTTTCTAGCCTATTGCCAAATAAAATGTTAACTGTACTATTTTGTTTTCTTACAGCAAATATGTAGATAGCAGAACAAATAAGCTAAGAGAATCCAAAGAAAACCAACCCATATCTGTGATCTCACATTGAGTCTATATTTATTCATTTTAAAAATGCAGGCAGTCCTCAGTTTGCACATTAGTATAGGACTCTAAAAAATGACTATGCAAAGCAATATCTGGGACAATTACTTATGAATTGTTCCTTGATCTTTAAAATTTTTCATTCAAACATTAAAACTCTCCCCAGTATCAGTTATGAAAGTACAAAAAATAAAATAGTAAAACTAATATTGATTTCAGTTCAGTTCAGTCGCTCAGTCATGTCCGACTCTTTGCGACCCCATGAATCGCAGCACGCCAGACCTCCCTGTCCATCACCAACTCCCGGAGTTCACTCAAACTCACGTCCATCGAGTCGGTGATGCCATCCAGCCATCTCATCCTCTGTCGTCCCCTTCTCCTCCTGCTCCCAACCCCTCCCAGCATCAGAGTTTTTTCCAATGAGTCAACTCTTTGCATGAGGTGGCCAAAGCATTGGAGTTTCAGCTTTAGCATCAGTCCTTCCAAAGAACACCCAGGACTAATCTCCTTTAGGATGGACTGGTTGGATCTCCTTGCAGTCCAAGGGACTCTCAACAGTCTTCTCCAACACCACAGTTCAAAAGCATCAATTCTTTGGCGCTCAGCTTTCTTCACAGTCCAACTCTCACATCCATACGTGACCACTGGAAAAACCATAGCCTTGACTAGATGGACCTTTGTTGGCAAAGTAATGTCTCTGCTTTTGAATGTGCTATCTAGGTTGGTCATAACTTTCCTTCCAAGGAGTAAGCGTCTTTTAATTTCGTGGCTGCAGTCACCATCTGCAGTGATTTTGGAGCCCAAAAAAAAATAAAGTCTGACACTGTTTCCACTGTTTCCCCATCTATTTCCCATGAAGTGATGGGACCGGATGCTATGATCTTCATTTTCTAAGTGTTGAGCTTTAAGCCAACTTTTTCACTCTCCTCTTTCACTTTCATCAAGAGGCTTTTTAGGTCCTTTTCACTTTCTGCCATAAGGGTGGTGTCATCTGCATAATATTGGTTTAGCATGCTGTAATTGACTACATTAGAAATATGGAGAATGGAAAGTGTTTTATTTCTTCAGAAAACACTTCTCAAGAGTAGTCTGAACAGTGCTTGCTTTATCCTTCTCATGGTAACTTTCCCTCTGGAATGTACATTTTTTTCAAATGTCATGGCCAGTGGTCATAATCCCACATTTTTCAGCATTTTCAATGTTATAAAATATCACAGAGTTCTTTAATATGAACATCTTGTCACTGTCACTTCCTCTGGGACATCTTCATCCTTTTGTCACATCTGTTTCCCTCATTTATGTCAGTAAGCTCACCATCACTCCATTCTCTGGCTGCATGGCTGTATATTCTCAAGCAGCTACAGTGGCCACACTCCTGCATTCAGATGTTGCCTCTACAACTCTGTGTTCAATCAGAATTTCATTTTCACCACCTTTTGTTTCACGACCGGACCTTCATCTTTGATAGGCAATTCCCATGTATCCATCTGTGTAAAATGTCCTGTGCCATGATCACAGGGAGACAGGAGGGAACACAACAGCACAGTTGCTGTCTGTATGTGAAACAGAGAACAGACACGCAGTGACCAATCACCACGGACTCTGAGAGAAGCAATGTGATTGGCCATGGATCACAACAGGCATCTGGTATCTAGCAGGAATTCACAAACTCAAGAGCCAGCAATGGAGTCTGTACTTTATGCAATGACTCATACTGAATAAATCATAGTAAATGAATGAGCCAGTAAGTTGGGGTATCTGTGCTATTTAGTTCAATGATGCTAATGGCAAGTTGTACAAATCACAACCATGCCAGGTGCAGGCCACCTATGTTTATTGACAACCTGCTAAAGACAAAGCAATTGGAACATAATATATTTTGAATGCAGAAGTTGGAAAAAACTGTTGACAACTTATATGAAAGAAAAAAAAACTGAAAGCTTTGATAAATTGTGCAATTGTGCAAATGGAAAAAAATACAACTGTCACACTGGAGAGAAACCCTGTAAAAATGGAGTAAATTTGAAAGAGCCTTTAAAAACAGCGTTAACATTTATACCCACTGAAAAAGTCACAAAAGACACTCTATGAAAGTGTTCCCTGTAGAAGAGCTTTCAGTTACCACACATCCTATTAAGTACATGAGCAAATTCACACTGGTGAAAAAAACATAAGAATGACATTTCTTTGGAAAAGTCTTTAATACATACTCTGTCCTTAGATAGCATCAGATCCTTCACACTAGAGAGAAACCCTATAAATCCAATGAATATGAAAGAGCCTTCAGGCAGAGCACACACCTTTATAGAAACCAGATAATCCACACAGAGGGGTGAATTGCATTAATATAACGATTATGAGAGAAGTGTCAGCCAAAACACCAACCTTTGTGCACAACTTAGGTAAATCAGAATACCGTGAATGAAACTAAAAATGCAGACTACAAAAAAATGCACCTTAACTATTATATGTCAAAATGTGTAAGTATATGACAAGAATGAATGGAAATACAGATAAATATGTAATTTGTTCATTAAAATTACACATGGAAAATCAACTCTAAGGTTTAAAGATTTTTAACTGTGAAAGGTAAATTTTAAGACTTTTAGAAGAAAATATGAGCGAATATCAGTATTAGCTTACAATTAGAAAGGATTTTTCAAGCAAGAATCAACACAAAAGGAAAGACTGATAAATTCACCTTCATTAAAATTAAGAACTTCTGTTCAGTAAAAGCCACAAAATAAAATGAAAAACCAAAAACTATGGAAGATATTTGAAATACTATATAAGATAAATGCATATATAAAGAAATTATTAAAATCATTGAGGAAAATAAAATAATAGGAAAAAGGCATAAAGAGCATTTCACAGTAGAAAAAATATAAATGGTGAATTAACACATGGAAAGAGGTTACAAGTGACTAGAATATTAGTAGATCAAGAAATATAGGTATTAGCAATTAGAGACGGAGAAGGCAATGGCAAGCCTCTCCAGTACTCTTGCCTAGAAAATCCCATGGATGGAGGAGCCTGGTAGGCTGCAGTCCATGGGGCCGCTAAAAGTCAGACCTGACAGCGACTTCACTTTCACTTTTCACTTTCCTGCATTGGAGAAGGAAATGGCAACCCACTCCAGTGTTCTTGCCTGGAGGATCCCAGGGACGGGGGAGCCTGGTGGGTTGCCGTCTCTGGGGTCGCACAGAGTTGGACATGACTGAAGTGACTTAGCAGCAGCAGCAGCAATTAGAGAAATAGAGAATAAAAGCAAAATAAAATCTATTTTCTACTCTGCAGAGTGGAATAAAAAAGTCTGACAATACTAAGTGTTGACAAAAATGTGGAAAAATAGGAACTTTTATGCCCTCCTGATAGGAAAGTAAATTATTTATATTAAAAAAAAAAAACCCTTTAGAAAACAACTTGACATAGAAGTTGAAAATGGGAATGCCCTTTAACCTGGAAGTTCCATTCCTAGATAAATTCACTAAGAAAAATTTATATGTATGAGAAAGCTTGTATAAGAATGTTAATTATGGCACCAAAATCATGTATGAGAAAATGGTGCTAACTATAAAATTTAGCAAAAGAAGCAAGAAGAATAAGTCAGCAATAAAATGGATAACATCTGCAAGGAAAAGCTGAGGTAAGCATTTCAGAATTGAGGCCACAGTCAATGTCCACTGGAAGAGCTCTCTTTTGTGGTGCCTAACACAAGATCCAGAGAAGGCAATGGCACCTCACTCCAGTACTCTTGCCTGAAAATCCCATGGGCAGAGGAGCCAGGTAGGCTGCAGTCCATGGGGTCACGAAGAGTCGGACACGACTGAGCGACTTCACTTTTCACTTTCATGCATTGGAGAAGGAAATGGCAACCCATTCCAGTGTTCTTGCCTGGGGAGTCCCAGGGACGGGGGAGCCTGGTGGGCTGCCGTCTATGGGGTCACACAGAGTCAGACATGACTGAAGTGACTTAGCAGCAGCAGCAACACTAGATCCAGGGGCACACACGGTGACCAAGGATCAAAGCAGACCTCGACAATCATAAAAATGGTCACAAGTCTTGGAAAAAGATAGGAACCATGACATCAAATGCTACTGAAGGATGCCAGATTCCACAAGTTCAGTTCAGTTCAGTCGCTCAGTCGTGTCTGACTCCTTGCGACCCCATGAATCGCAGCACGCCAGGCCTCCCTGTCCATCACCAACTCCCGGAGTTCACTCAGATTCACGTCCATTGAGTCAGTGATGCCATCCAGCCATCTCATCTTCTGTCGTCCCCTGCTCCTCCTGCCCCCAACCCCTCCCAGCATCAGAGTCTTTTCCAATGAGTCAACTCTTCACAAGGGGTGGCCAAAGTATTGGAGTTTCAGCTTTAGCATCAGTCCTTCCAAAGAACACCCAGGGCTGATCTCCTTTAGGATGGACTGGTTGGATCTCCTTGCAGTCCAAGGGACTCTCAACAGTCTTCTCCAACACCACAGTTCAAAAGCATCAATTCTTCGGTGCTCAGCTTTCTTCACAGTCCAACTCTCACATCCATACATGAGCACTGGAAAAACCATAGCCTTGACTAGACGGACCTTTGTTGGCAAAGTAATGTCTTTGTGTTTGAATATGCTATGTAGGTTGGTCATAACTTTCCTTCCAAGGAGTAAGCGTCTTTTAATTTTATGGCTGCATTCCACAAGTTACTAGTTCAAAACTTCCAAAAGACATGCTTTGCAATAAAGCTAAAGGCACTGAAGACAAAAGGAAAGACTTGTAATATCCCAGTAACACACAACTAGAAGTTCTGTGAAAGATTCCTGAAACATAGCAGGGACCCATGAACTCACACTAGCGACACTTTGGGGAAAACCTATTTTTAGCAATATTCTTATTTACAATGATATGATCCCATCTGAACTAGTGTGTCTGCCCAGTCCTCTGTTCCTCACTAGCAAATGAATCGAATATCCTTCAAGGTCCCTTCCGGCCCTCATATTCAATGTTTTTGTGGAAAAAGGCAAAAGGAGAGAAGGGAATCTCTCTCCCATACAAATTAAAAGAGAGAAATTAAATATACCTTTCACATTTTTACTGTATATGCCTGTCTCTTGAGCCACCACCCTTTTTTGGTGAGAGAAAACTAGAGGCTATATCATTAGTATCATTTTGTGTTTGTGTTATGTAGGTGTTTTTTTTTTTATGTAAGACCACAGTTATACCTTTTTTAATCTCATGAAAAAAAATACAATCAGAGAAGTAATCTATTGCTCTGTGCTGATGACTATGAAGCAAAAGCATATATACAAAATGTCACATAAGAGTTTACAGCCTGTGATGACAGCATTAGCCATATGTCTGGTAATGTCAGCTGGACATTGACAGGAGTCAGACAGAAACATACAAATATCAGAGATGATCAAGACATCAGACCTCTTAATTTCCAACAGTCACAAGAGGCATCTATTCAAACATCAGGTAGAAGGCAGAATGCTTCCTCTGAGCAAATAAGCATTTCATCAATGCCTTTCTATTCTCAGTTTAGTAGGAAATATCACTTCCATCAGAAAGGAACTTTACCTCTTTCACCTGTAATACCCTAAATTAAGAACTGCATCAAGGTAGGATAAATTTATGTCACCAGTAATCTCTAAGTAGACCTTTTGGTATTCTCTAATAGTTTCATTGTCACCAACCACCTAATCCAAAGTCAGACTCTGCTGGTCTTCCCACAGGCCAGTATCAGTCTCATTACTGACAAGACTCTTTAGCTTCTGCCAACTGAGACTTAACAAAAGTAAAAGCTGGAAAAACTTCTAAAGAGGTCTTAAATGCCTATCTTGAATGTCACAGAAACAAAGAGAAACACAAAACACGATACAGATAAGTCTGTTTTTCTTATGAAGAGCCACAAATAATGATCATATTTTAATAGGGCTATATTCTGCTTGAATTAAATATCCACAAAATGTGAATTTTTCTTCCTCAAAATTTTACTATTTTCCATTGTTCCTTATCTCCATAAGTAGCACTGCCAATCAAAGTAATTAAAATCAGACAACTTTGGAAGTCAGAAAAAGAAAGTCAAATACACATATGTGGAATGTAAAACAGGACACAAATGAACACATCTATGAAACAGAAACAGACTCCCAGACACAGGGAACAGATCTGTGGTTGCCAAAGGGGACAGGGTTGGGGGTGGATTGGGAGTTAGGGATTAGCAGGTGCAAACTATTGTATATAGAATGGACAAAAAACAAGGTCCTACTGTATACCAGAGAGGACTATATTCAATATCCTGCAATAAACCATAAATATGAAAAAGAATGTATGTGAGTCACTTTGTTGTATGGCAGTAATTAATACAACATTGCCATTAAACTTCAATCAAAATATTTATAAACTAAAAAGAAATCGGACAATTAGGCACTATCTTTATTATTTCCTTCTACTCACTGGCCATGTTCCTTTCACGTGGCCCACCATCACGCCAGGCCCCATGTAACTGATCTTTCTCATGGTTTATTAGACCCTGCACAATCTATTTTCTCCCATCTCTACAATATCTCACAACTTCCCGCACTTTGTCACAATCCAGATATATATGTTACCTTCTGGTTTCTCCAATGCAGAAAGCCCTTTTATATCTTAAATTTTTTGCTTGTTTTTCCCTTTACCAGAAATATTCTTCCTCAGGGCCTTTGTAAAGCCTGCTCTTTCCCATCCTTGAGGTCTTGACTTACAGTCCTCTCCTCTCCTTATCTCCTACCCAGACTTAGTCTCCTACCCAGACTCTTTCTCATTCCTTTATAACATAGATCACACTCTGTAACTTCTTTATTTAACTGTCTTCTGGCCCACTGTCTTCCGTATATTCCATGAAAAAAGGTATTCCGTCTACCTTGTTCATACTGCATCCCTAGAACCCAAGGCATAGAAGATATTCATAAAGGACATCTGAAGAGTAAAAGAATAAATGTATTACTCCTACATCTTTCAAAGAAAAGGGAGTTGCCATTTATTATATGCTAGCAGATGGTGACTGCAGCCATGAAATTAAGACGCTTACTCCTTGGAAGGAAAGTTATGTCCAACCTAGATAGCATATTCAAAAGCAGAGACAACATTTTGCCAACAGAGGTCCGTCTAGTCAAGGCTATGGTTTTTCCTGTGGTCATGTATGGATGTGAGAGTTGGACTGTGAAGAAGGCTGAACGCCGAAGAATTGATGCTTTTGAACTGTGGTGTTGGAGAAGACTCTTGAGAGTCCCTTGGACTGCAAGGAGATCCAACCAGTCCATTCTGAAGATCAGCCCTGGGACTCCTTTGGAAGGAATGATGCTAAAGCTGAAACTCCAGTACTTTGGCCACCTCATGCGAAGAGTTGACTCATTGGAAAAGACTCTGATGCTGGGAGGGGTTGGGGGCAGGAGGAGAAGGGGATGACAGAGGATGAGATGGCTGGATGGCATCACTGACTCGATGGACGTGAGTCTGAGTGAACTCCGGGAGTTGGTGATGGACAGGGAGGCCTGGCGTGCTGCGAGTCATGGGGTTGCAAAGAGTCGGACACGACTGAGTGACTGAACTGAACTGAACTGAACTGGGCACTACCTCCTCTCTAGGGGCAGCTAACAGCCATTAAGCACCTCTGTTCGAAGAACAATGCATTTTCTCAATGACACATTAAGGGAAGGTCCATGTCAGTTCTGTTCATTTAACTTCTATGCAACATAGAGCACAGCATCTGGCACAATACAGTCTCAATACAATACATAAATAAATGAAGAGAGATATGAGTTAAGTATTGATACTTAAAGAGATGGGAATACCAGGCCATCAGACCTGCCTCTTGAGAAATCTGTATGCAGGTCAGGAAGCAACAGTTAGAACTGGACAAGGAACACAGACCAATTCCAAATAGGAAAAGGAGTACGTCAAGGCTGTATATTGTCATCCTGCTTACTTAACTTCTATGCAGAGTACATCATGAGAAATGCTGGGCTGGATGAAGCACAAGCTGGAATCAAGATTTTGGGATAAATATTAATAACCTCAGATATGCAGATGACACCATCCTTATGGTGGAAAACGAAGAAGAACTAAAGAGCCTCTTGATGAAGGTGAAAGAAGAGAGTGAAAAAGTTGGCTTAACATTCAACATTCAAAAAACTAAGATCATGGCATCTGGTCCCAGCACTCCATGGCAAATAGGTGGGGAAACAGTGGAAACAGTGACAGACTTTATTTTCTTGGGCTCCAAAATCACTGCCGATGGTGACTGCAGCCATGAAATTAAAAGACGCTTGCTCCTTGGAAGAAAAGTTATGACTAACCTAGACAGCATATTAAAAAGCAGAGACATTACTTTGCCAACAAAGGTCTATCTTAGTCAAAACTATGGTTTATCCAGTAGTCATGTATGGATGTGAGAGTTGGACTATAAAGAAAGCTGAGAGCCAAAGAACTGATGCTTTTGAACTGTGGTGTTAGAGAAGACTCTTGAGAGTCCCTTGGAATGCAAGGAGATCCAACTAGTCCATCCTAAAGGAAATCAGTCCTGGGTGTTCACTGGAAGGATTGATGTTGAAGATGAAACTCCAATACTTTGGCCACCTGATGCAAAGAACAGATTCATTTGAAAAGACCCTGATTCTGGGAAAGACTGAAGGTGGGAGGAGAAGGGGACAACAGAGGATGAGATGGTTGGATGGCATCACCAACTCGATGGACATGAGTTTGAGTAAACTCCGGGAGTTGGTGATGGATAGGGAAGCCTGGCGTGCTGCAGTCCATGTGGTCACAAAGAGTCAGACGTGACTGAGTGACTGAACTGAACTGATTGATATTATGTTTATTAGTATGAGTAGGTGACATTATTATGGTTACTTTACAGATGAGAAAAACAGCCATTGTGAGAATTAATCATTTGCCCACGTTTACCAGAAAAGTGGTTGAGCAGAATTCAAACCTGGGTCCACCTGACTCTGTGTTAGACTCCTAACCTTTGTGCTATACAGCCTCCTGCAATGATACGAAAGAGCCGCACTAACAGTCTAGCTAGGAATCTACCCAGAAAGTAACCCTATTATAATCCCCTGGTTCTTTTTTATCAAATGCTTTAAAAATGAGGCTATAGGTAAAGTGAATATAGTTACTGTATGTATCCAGAGCTAATTGTGTTAAAAACAAAACCAAATGAAAAAAAAATCACATGAAAAGTTTATATAAAATAACAAGCTAAATTTCTTTGAAAAGAGGAGTAGCCAGCAATAGTGAGATGAGAAATAAGGTTGTCTGTATCATTAGTACATAATTAAAATTTAGCCAATAATTAAATTTTAGATTGAGAAAGGGCTATCCAAAGCAGTCCTACTTAATGGGTTTTTAGGTAAGGGGAGAGAAAGGCAATGTAGAAGAGAAAGATCAATATAGACAAAAGAGGAGGAAGGGATCTTGGTAACTTCCATGTTAGAGATGGAAAAATAACTATTTTCTAGGCTACTGTAATGTATTAATATCTGCCACATCCTTTGAAACTCATTAAAATACTTGATAAAATGAAGTTGTTGGCTTAGAACTCAGCAGAGCATCTTTCTTTTCAATTACAGCTGCCCCACATTTCCTTGTTACTT
The DNA here is from genome assembly GCF_002263795.3 of Bos taurus. Classification (NCBI taxonomy): domain Eukaryota; kingdom Metazoa; phylum Chordata; class Mammalia; order Artiodactyla; family Bovidae; genus Bos; species Bos taurus. The sequence continues at coordinate 9,898,799 of NC_037355.1, read as the reverse complement.
TAAAACTTAGGAAAGAGAAGCTGCAGTAAATCAAGATGGCAGAGGGTCATGGCCCCAGCGGCAGGCAAAGGAGGCGGCACTCTGCAGGGAGCTTCAAAACTGTAATGAAACCACCCACAAGGTTGGCCTGATTTTAGTACTACCATGTTCAAATGATTCTAAACATTGTAAGGGAATACAGTTCTATCCACCTGGATCACTGCTCCTTCTACCACACTCTTTCCTCCGCATGTAGATCACACACAGAGTTGCTAAAACATCAGGAAATCTACACACATACACACTCACATACACATGCACAGAAGCTGGTGTATTAAACAGCACAACTAGATACTGCACAAATAATTTTGGATGAAGACACAATCCTATAATCTGATTCCAACGATAGAAGAACAGATGTAGGTTATGATGTACCTGTAAGACCAAACAAAAAAGCCATTTCAGTATCATAACATGATATACCCCATGTATTCCCTAGTGAAATTCTATTTCAAAATATGAAAAAAAAACACTGAAACTTCCCTCATGAATGTCACCTAGGATACAGAGATGGCAAACTATACTTTTTAATAAGACAGTAAGGAAGAAGAAAAAGTTTCCCAGAGATCATGAGGTAAAAAATAATGTCTTTGTTCCTACATTATAAATCCTTGAAATCAGTTTCTGAAGTATTCCAAATATTTTTTAAAATGGAATTTTAAAATGTTAAAGAGTCTAAAATCGCTTGGATAACATATGAGGTCATGAATGTAGAATCACAACAACAGAAGCAGTTACAAAAATTAAGCATTTAATTTGACCTTTGTAATGCAAATTGACATGCAAATAAAAAAATCATATCTAGAAAGGCTGAACATACTTCAGACACTCTCGGTAATTGTTTTAGGCGAGATAAAGATTAAGGTTGACACACAACGTCACTAACAATGACATCAACATGAAGGTATCCTTACCACTTTTCCACTTCAAAAATAACATGCATAGTATCTACACCTGTGTTCCAGCCCAGATTTGCTCTGAATGTCCTACTTGAAGATGACCTCATATAATAAGGCTGAATTTGTTAAAATTCACCTGAATATATGTGCTGAGTATCAGACTGTCATTCTGACTGTCATTCCTGCCTACGTGGAATATAGCCACAGAAACAGCTAGTAAAGAAAGGAGTGCTCCTATTTGTACCTACAGCATTGACATCACACAGAAAGACAAGGAGAGTAACTGAGCTCTCAATAATGTCTCCCTGTCACCAGGAAGATGCTCAAGTATAAAGTATTAAGAGACCAAAGGGAGTGCCAGATGCGCTGGCCCCTTAGGAGTCATTCTGCAACACACAGCAAGTCTTAACTATTGTACAAAGTGTTATTGAGATATTGTGCTTCTATGAAAAATTAAATGTACTTATTCATATTACTTTCAAATATTCAGTAGCTATACAGAGCAGATGAGACCCATATTTAAGTATAAATATATGTGTATACTCTACATAATACATTGGTTGAGATTGCATGCATATTTTAGAACATTCAAAGTCCTCTTTCTCTTCCTCTTCTAAGCAGAATGGCAGAGACCTGAGGGATAAAGCAGGAGAGCTTCTCAAAGATCCATGCCATACTTGGATTATAGAAACCATGGTTAAGTCCTGAAGAGAAAACAACTGTATATAAATTACCACAACATTTTAAGGATGGATAGTGAAAAGACTGTTAAGGAAGAATGCTGTAAAGATGAAGAAGTAATTTCAGAGGCAATTTTCAAGATCTGAATCTATACATCAAAAACTGTTTCAAGATAGGCAATTTCTGGCTCTTGAGGACACTACCCTTTCTTGATTACATATATAGAAAGACTCTACCTTGCTCTCAAATGTACAAGTCTATGACCTCCAGTAAGTGTATTCTTCCTGTACTGCACAACATGGACAAATGTTTAAGACTAACCAAAAATATAATTAACAATGGTCTGAATATATATACAATTATACCATCCACAGAAGAATAAACATCAAAGAGTTTTTAGTAAAAATACTGAGTATGAGAAAATATTACTCATAGAAACTGTTTAATCTTTTTTCTGGAATATGTTTTGATATGTCTCTCCCCACTTGCATGTCTGTGCAAGGGTTCACAGCCCAGAATGCATGGATGTAACATTTATTTATGGATTCATAGAACTGCTTTTGAAAAACACAGTGAGATGAGTTTGCAGTTTCAGACTCCAATTTACTTTTGTCATTGGCAATCTTATTAAATTCTGTTCCTACTAATTATAATTCTTTAATTCAAATGGAGATTACTATCCAGTGCACCAAAACATACATATTTTTATATGCTTTCAGTAAATACCTCAACTTTTCTTGCAATTTGTAAATATTTCCGCTGAGGGCTTTTCTCTGACCTGGGAATGAATCAATGAACCAACAAATTATATCTGACCATTAAACGGTTTCTGATAAGAGTCAGGTTGTACATTTGTACTCTAGAAAGTGAGTATAAGCCAAATAGCAAATTTCAGCTTTTCTGTTGCTTTCACTAAGCTTGACACCAGTATTACACAGATCAGCAAAAGGTTACTTTATACATGAAGCAAAGTCATGATACAAGTATTAGGACCAGCCCTTGAAAAGCTGAGTATTGAACTCCCAAATGCCAGTTTACAAAGGCTCAAATATAATGGATGGAAAACATAAAAGTTACCCCCAATAAAGTGAGACACACAAAGTATCTGTTACAGAAATATCTGTGCAAAAAGAGCCCACTAGCGCCCAGTCAGAAACCCAGGATCTAAAACCCATGTTCAACACTTCTAGCTGTGATCCTGGAGAAGGCAATGGCACCCCACTCCAGTACTCTTGCCTGGAAAATCCCATGGATGGAGGAGCCTGGTAGGCTGTAGTCCATGGGGTGGCTAAGAGTTGGATACGACTGAGCGACTTCCCTTTCACTTTTCACTTTCATGCATTGGAGAAGGAAATGGCAACCCACTCCAGTGTTCTTGCCTGGAAAATCCCAGGGATGGCGGAGCCTGGAGGGCTGCCGTCTCTGGGGTTGCACAGAGTCGGACACGACTGAAGCGACTTAGAGAGAGAGAGCTGTGATCCTAGGTGATTTACTTATTATTCTGTTTTCAATGTTTTCATCTACTAGATGAAAGTCACATAATGTTATATAATAAGCTTTATAATAAGAGTTAATATGATAATAAGTTATATAGTAAGAACTAAGTTATGTGATTATTAATAACTTGTCCACTATACATAACTATTCCTTAATCACTTGTAATACTAAATAATATAAATTAAGTATAAAGCATTACTTTAGCTTTTTGGGGTTGTTTGTTTATTTTTGCCAGGCCATGTGGCTTGTGGGATCTTAATTTCCTAACCAGAAATTGAACACCCTGGGACCTTGGCATGAAAGCACCGAGTCCTAAGCACTGGACCACCAGGGAATTCCCAGACAGTATGACTTTTGGACTAGACAGAGTTTAAATCCCTGATCTCCAGCTTTCCTTTTACAAGTCACTGTGATTGTATCTTCATCTATGAAATGAGACAACACCTACCTTATAGGATTGCTGCAAGAGATTAAATTAATCAAGAATATAATGTTTACAAAGTGAACAAGAAAGGGTGCCCAGAATATAAAAGATTAGTAAGTATTAATTCATCATTCCTATTTTTCTAAGCAGTAAATTTGCTTATTCACGACATAACCAGAACATAGCAGAACAAGTTTTCACACATGGGGCTTATGCTCAGGAAGAGATAAATAAGTAAATGAATGATTTATAAAATTTAATATCAGATAGTGATAAAAGCCAATACAAAAGGACAAGGTCAAACGTTCAAGAGTAACGAAGGGGATTAAATTAGAAGCTGGTCAGATTCGTACTCTCTGATAAGATAACAATGAACAGAGATCAAAATAAACCTGGGAGAGACTTCCCTGGTAGTCCAGTGTTTAAAACTTCATGCTTCCACTACAGGAGGCATATGTTCGATCCCTGGTCTGGGAACGAAGATCCCCCAGGCCATGCAGCATGGCCAAAAAGAACAAACTCGGGGAAGAACATGTAAAATATTTCAGGCAGGGAACGGCAGCAAACACAGAACCCATGCACTAGAAAAGGGTCTGATGAGCAAAGTGCTGTGGGGATAATAGAAGAAACAAGAGTGGAAAATTAGTAGAGTTAGATCAAGAGGGGCTTGTAGGTCATGGGAAGGCTTTTGGAGTTTAGTCCACGTATGATAGTAGCAACCTATAAATTTAATGGAATCCTTATCACCATTATCCAACATTTTTCACAGAAAATAATCCTAGAATTTATATGGAATCACAAAAGAGAATTACCACAGTAATGCTGAGAAAAAAAAAGAACAATTCTGGCGGTATAACCCTCCCTGACTTCAAACTATGCTACAAGCAACAGTAATCAAAATAGCATGGTTTTAACACAAAAAACAGAAACATATATTATGAAACAGAAATAGAGAGCCCAGAAGTAGACCATACACCTACAGTCAATCTACAAAGACAAAGGAGACAAGAATATAATATAAAGATAGCCTCTTCAACAAGTAGTGGTGAGGCTGCTGGTCAGATACATATAAAAGAATGACACTGTAAAAGTCTCCAGTACCATATACAAAAATAAACTCAAACGGGATCTAAATGTAAGACATCATAAAACTCCTAGAAGAGGACATAAATGAAACATTCTTTAATATATTCCATGGCAATATTTTCTTAGGTCAGTATCCCAAGGCAAAAGAAATAAAAGCAAAAATAAACAGATGGGACAATATATCCCATAATATATACCCATATCATATACCCATATACCCATAATCAAACTTAAATGCTCTTGCACAGCAAAAGAAACCACTAACAAAATGAAAAGACAACCTATGGAATGGGAGAAAATATTTGCAAACAATGAGACCAACAAGGGGTTACTATCAAAACATACAAACAACTTATACAATTCAACATCAACAAAACAAACAACCCAATCAGAAAATGTGCAGAAGACCTAAATAGCCATTTTTCCAAAGATTTACAGACAGCTAACAGGTACATGAAAAGATGCTCAACATTGTTAATTATTAGAGAAATGGAAATCAAAAACCGCAATGAGGTATCCTCTTATATAGGTGAGAATGGCTATCATCAAAAGCTCTACAAGTATTAAAGCTTGAGAGGATGTGGAGGAAAGAAAACCCTCATTCGCTGTTAGTGGGAAATTGGTACAGCCACTAAGGCAGAGTATGAAGATTCCTTGAAAAATTAAAAACAGAATTACCATATGATCCAGCAATTATACTTCTGGGTATATATCCAACACAAACTCTAATTCAACTCTCCACCATGCCCTGTCCCACTTGGGTGGCCGTACACGGCAGGCTCATAGTTTCATTGAGTTAGACATGTAAAAATTTGTGTAAAAATCAAAGAAAAAAAGGTGAACCACAGTGGGAAAAAAAAAAAAAAAGATATCTTCACCCCACTGCTCACTTATACAATAGCCAAGACATGGAAACAACCCAAGTGCCCACCAATAGACTACTGGCTTAAGAATGTGTTGTACGTATATACAATAGCATATTAATCATAAAAAAAGAATGAAATACTGCCATTGGCAGTAACATGGATGGACCAAGAGAAAATTATGCTTTAGTGAAATAAGTCAGGCAGAGGACAAATTCTATAAACTTACATGTGGAATCTAAAAAATAATACAAATGAATCCTATACAACACAGAAACAGACACAGAAAACAAATCTATGGTTACTGAGAGAGAGAGAGAGAACGGGGAAAGGACAGACTAGGAGTATGGGACTCACAGAGTAAAAACTAGCATACACGAATGGATTATGCAACAAGGATTCAATACATAGAACAGGGGATTATACACCATATCTTATAATAATCGATAATGGAATAATACAATATGCAAAAAAGAATCGTTATGCTGTGCACCTGCAACTAATACAATATTGTAAATCAATAATCCTTCAATAATCAATCAATCAGATGGTATCCATGGAGGGTTGTAAGCAGAGGAAAGATATGACTCATTTTCATTTTAAAAGAATCACTCTGTCTGCCATGTTGGGAGCACAAATACCATTTGAATGGTTATCATTACAGCCAAAGCAAAAGATGATGGTGGTTTCTATTAAGAGTGTTGCCTGTGAAAGTGTTGGGAAGTGGTTAGAATCTGGATATAACTTCAAAACAGAGCTGACAGGATTAAGCATGGAGATAGAGAAAAGAATGATTTTAAGGTTTCAGGCCTGAACACCTGGTTAAATGCTGGTACCATGTCATGAAGCATGGAACACTAGGGGAAAGGCATATTCAGCAAGGGAGGGGCTTGTGAATGCAAGTTTGGACATATTAGGTTTCTGATGACTTTCATCCAAATGAGATCTCAAGTAGGCAGCTGAGATATAACTCAAATTCAGGGAAGATGCCATGGCTGAAGATAAGTAGTCAGCAGTCACCAGTATTAAAATGTATTTAAAGATCATCATACTTGTCAAGGGAAATGAATGGATAAGTAATAACTAGAGAATCTGAAGATGAATCCTGACCCTGGTGCACACTGATATTACGAATTTCAGATGAGAGAATTCAATAAAGGAGAATTATAGTGAATTATAGTTAATGGGCTATAAGGGAGGAGGAAAATCAGGAGCCAAATGAAATAAATGTGTTACAAAGGAAAAATCAGTCAACTAAGCAGAATACTGTGCAGACACTAAGTGAGAAAAAGGCTTAGAATTACCATAGTGGTTGGCAATGTGGTGTTCATTGGTGGTCTTGCCAAAGGTTGATGCAGTGGAACAGTGGGGCTCAGATTCAGAATAGAGGGGATTTAACCTAGTTCCAGGGCATGAAGAGACACAGACATAGAGAAGACATGTGGACACAGGGCGGAAGGGGACACGGGGCTGGAGTTGGGGGGAGGGGTACTAAGAGGGAGAGGGTGGGATGAATCGGGAGACTAGGAATGATATGTATACATATACACACACAGTATCATGTATAAAACAGATAGCTAATGGAAATCTGTATAGCACAGGAGCTCCTGGTGGCTCAGATGGTAAAGAATGTGCCTGCAATGCACAAGACCTGGGTTCAATCCCTAGGTCAGAAAAAAACCCTGGAGAAGGGAATGGCAAGCCACTCCAGTATTCTTGTCTGGAGAATCTCATGGACAGAGGAGCCATGAGGTCTCCAGACAGAGTCCATGCGATCTCCAAGAGTTGGACACGACTGAGCAACTAACACACAGGGAGCTCAGCTCAATGCTCTGGACGACCTAAATGGGTAGGATGGGAGAAGGTGGGAGGTTCCAGAGGGAGGGGACATATGTGGATGTGTGGCTGATACACTGCACAGCAGAAGCTAACACAACATTGCAAAGCAACTGCTGTTGTCCGGTCACGTCTGATTCTTTGTGACCCCAGGAACTGTAACACGCCAGGCTTCCATGTCCTTCACCATCTCCCAGAGTGTGCTCAAACTCATGTCCATTGACTCAGTGATGCCATCCAGCCATCTCATCCTCTGTCCAAAGTATACTCCAATTAAAAAATAAAATTAAATTTTAAAAAGAGAATGAGAGGAGAGGACATGGATGAACCAATAGGAATAGACAACTCTTAAATTGTGCTAAAGAGGAATAGAGAAATGATACAGTAACTGGAGGGGAATATGGAGTTAAGGAATGAAATACTGAGGAGCTTCTGTAATATTTCAGGTATTCTTCTCAGCATTATGGAGACTGGTGATCAAAACAGACAAAACTCTTAACTCTCCTGGGGAGGTGTAATAGGAGAAACAGACAATACACAAATATGTAGATACATAGGTTGGGGGAATTATATAAAATAAAGCAGCCTAGGACAAAGAAATGATGAGCACTGATATTTTAAATGGCTGCACGTGGAAAATGCCATTTGTGTGAATGAAGTGACAGAGCAAGTCATGAAGATATATAAGAGAAGAAAGATGCTCTTGATTTATGTTTGAGAAATATATTATCATACTGATAGAAATAATCCTGAAAAAAAAACAGTAAAGTAAAAAGGCTTGTAATTCAGGGAGAGATGGGGTCAGTGACTCTCCACCTGGCATCAAGAGCACAGGTGGAGGTAGTGGCCTCAAGTAAGAGGTGGAGATCCTGGAAGGGTGACTGACGCAATGGTGACGCAGAAGTTCTCTTCCAAGGGCTTCAATTTTCTCAGGGAAATAAGGTCATTAGCAGCTGGAAGCAAGAGTTTGAGGAATGCAAGACAGCATGCTTGGCTGAATAGTGAGGACAAAATGCACTATGATTGTGGACACAAGCTGGACATGGTAAGTCAAGAATTCTCAAAGTGCTAGGACACGTATCCTCAAAGCACTCAGGGTCCATTAAGAAGAGAGTACAAGTAGATAGTTGGTAGCTGATGCTAGAGTAAGTGTGGACTATAGCACCATGAGTTAAAAAAAGACCAAATGGAAGAGGCGCAGACAGACACCTGGATAAGTCATACTGGGAGTGTTGTGATGGCTGTTCCTCCTTCTGTGCCTTAGTCTAGCTTTAAAAAAATTTTTTTTTTATTTTTACTGCAGGATAGTGGCTTTACCATGTTGTGTTGGCTTTTATTTCATAGCAAAACGAATTGGCTCTATGTTTACATATGTTGTTTAGTCACTAACTTGTGTCTGATTCTTTTGAGACCGCGTGGAGTCCTCTGTCCATGGGATTTCCCAGGCAAGAACACTGGAGTGGGTTGACATTTCCTTTTCCAGGGGATCCTCCCGATCCAGGGATTGAACCCACATTTCTTGTCTGGCAGGCAGATTCTTTACCACTGAGCCCCCAGTAAGCCCATGTATATACATATATCCCCTCCCTTTGGATTTGCCTTCCATTTAGGGCACAGCAGTGCATTAAGTAGAGTTTCCTGTGCTATACAATATGGTCTCATCAGTTGTCTATTTTATATATAGTATCAATAGTTTATACACATAAATTTTTAAATTGAAGTATAGTTGATTTACAATTTTTCAGGTGTACTGCAAAGTGATTCAGTTATATATATGCACACACACAGAGTTTTTCAGATTCTTGCCATTGTAGACTATTACAAGGTACTGAAAATAGCACCCTTTCTTTATAGTAGGTCTTGTTGTTTATCTATTATATACAGTAGTGTGTGTTAAATCTATCTTCTAATGTAACATTTCTTTAGAGCTCTTCCCTGCTTTCTGCCCAGTTTACTTCATCCCAGTACAATTTGAGGTGCATTAGGAAACGCTGTTACAGTCACCTAAAAAAAGGTACACAGGGTCAAAGTATAAATTACCCTCTGTAAATCTTGAAGTACACAGATGGAATTCCTCATGGAGACCAGGACTTACACATTCATCACACTTTCTCTTTACATCTGTCTTTTCCTGGACTACACTCCTCACAGACAAGGACCATGTTTCATTCTTGTGGCACTTGTCAGCAATCACACCCAGAACATAACAGATGCTCAACAAATGTTTGATGGATGAGTGGAGGAATCAGAAGGTACAAAATATTTTTTTTAATCTCTAGCAAACATGAGTTAAAGAGAAATTCCCTCATTTTCTAGCTGCTTAACCTTGGAAGAGTCTACCTCACGGAGATTCAAGTATCTCATTCATTAAAAAAAAATTAAAAATGACCCTTACTTTTATCATTGGATTATTATAAAGATTCATTAAATGAAACACATGAAGTCCTTTGCAAACTGTGAAGTACCATATAAGACTTGGCTATTACTAACATCCACATAACCGGTAACTTGGACTACCAACGAAGGTCACGAACAAGGTCATCACGAGTTTTAGCAGCACGCGAACCAGTCCAGATCTATCACCCTGAGAACCTTGCACTAGGTCAGTATCATCCAAAATTGACAGACACTCCTGCTAAGCAACACAAAACTTAAAAGAAAAAGTAAAAAGGTATTTACTATAAGAAATGCATAAACCACACTGATTAGGACAAAGAAAGTATTAACTTCCCAAAAGTACTCATCAAAAATTTCATCTAGAAAAAAGTGGCACCTTAAGTTCCACTGGTTTCTGATATATGATGAAGGATGTTTCATTCAGCAGCTTTTTAAATCTCCAGATTTTCAAAAATTATCTAAGAGGATATTCACTGTCTAGTCACCTTTGTATGTCATTTAAAAATCCAAACTGGATTTTTTAGAAATTTCTCACTGTTAAAATAGTATCACAACTCTATCTTCTTAAGTCTTATTATCATGAAAACTGGGTTCATTCCTTCATTGCTTTACATCCCTCTCAGAACAAATATGCAGTTACATTAAAACATCCTTTTCTAGCAAAAGACGTAATGACTATATTACAAGCAAAAACTAGATTTTTTTTAAGAATAAAGAAAGAAGGAATATCCTGCCTGGGATTCTCTGGATGATTATTGATAAGGAGAAATAAAAACAAAGAAAACATCATCCCAGTTCTTATGAAAGATATCTTGGCAAAAGATGATTTAGTCAAATACTGACTGAATACTGACAACCTGAATAAATGGATTTTTCCAAATTATGTATCACCTTCATATGATTCTAATCAGATGCTACAAAAAGCCAAAACACTGTGATTTGTAGTCAAGATTTGGGAAGTATTATGGAAACATTTGAATTTTTGGCTTATTCTTTCCATATGTCAATTACAGTACAACTTTTCAACTTTAAAAGACCCATCTAAGATATCCTGGACTCTATTTTCTATTTTTGCTTTTAACATAACCAGCAATAGGTTTCCCTTTCAAAACAATCATTTCTCCCCTTCCCCTCCATTGCTACAGGTTCCATCCACCCTTCTCCAGCTACCACAATACCCTATAGAGGGGTCATTGTTTTGCAGAATGTCTTTCTTTAAAGAGCCTCTTGATGAAGGTAAAAGAGGAGAGTGAAAACCCTGGCTTAAAACTCAACATTCAAAAGACTAAGATCATGGCATCTGGTCCCATCACTTCATGGCAAATAGATGGGGAAACAATGGAAACAGTGACAGACTTTATTTTTGGGGGGCTCCAAAATCACTGTAGATGGAGAATGCAGCCATGAAATTAAAACATGCTTGCTCCTTGGAAGAAAAGCCATGTCCAACCTAGACAGCATATTAAAAAGCAGAGACATTACTTTGCCAACAAAGGTCCATTTAATCAAAGCTATGGTTTTTCCAGTAGTCATGTATGGATGTAAGAGTTGGACTATAAGGAAAGCTGAGCACTACAGAATTGATGCTTTTGAACTGTGGTGTTGGAAGAGACTCTTGAGAGTCCCTTGGACTGCAAAGAGATGATCCAACCAGTCCATCCTAAAGGAGGTCAGTCCTGAATACTCATTGGAAGGACTGATGCTGAAGCTGAAGTTCCAATACTTTGGCCACCTGATTCAAAGAACTGACTCATTTGAAAAGATGCTGATGCTGAGAAAGACTGAAGGAGGGAGGAGAAGGGGACGACAGAGGATGAGATGGTTGGATGGCATCACCGATTCGATGGACATGGGTTTGAGCAAGCTCTGGAGTCGGTGGTGGACAGGGAAGCCTGGAGTGCTGCACACATGGGGTCGCAAAGAGTCAGACACAACTGAGCAACTAAACTGAACTGAACAGAGTGCAGAGCACTCCTGATTAATCTACAATGGCCAGCTAGGGACAGCTTATCCAGCAATCATCAGAGCCCCCTTACCTGATCAACTGAGGAAAGAAGTTTCTTGTGCAGCCGAACATAAACTACTAGAAGCATCTCAAAGGTTTCATGACCTCTGAGTGGGCTTCCTTCCTAAAGTTTCCTTCACCCTGTGGTTACCGTATGTCTTTTATTAAAAATTATCCCTGACAGGAGCCCTTCCACAATGAATCGGCCAGAGAGGGAGGGTGGTGAGCTGAACATCAAAGTCTGTGTAATTTAAAACTCTATAGCCAAAGGAAATTACAAGAAAAGTGGAGCTGCAGCTCAAAAGCTGATTTTACAGAAACAATTTTTTTTAAGATACTATAATGCTCCTTCTTCCTGCGTTATTTAATAGTTTTGAGGTCTTTCTCTTTTCCCTTCTTCTGAAACAATCTCAGAAAAAAATCAGAAAAGATACAGTTATACAACTATGATAAATTATGAATCATTGAAAGTTGTTTTCTTCCAAATTAAAATAAAAAGGAGATAAACACAACAATTAAGCAAATGCCAGTCCTAGACAAGATAAAATTCAAAAAGGTATCTTTCAACTAGTACCAATAATCACTTGCACAATAATACATAGGCCTGCAAAAAACAGAATAATAACAAGGATAACAACTTATCTCCCACTAAAATTGACTATCAAATGTTTTAAATTATCCATTGCTTGGTTGAATTTATAAATTGGAGAAAGAAACGGCAACTCACTCCAGTATTCTTGCCTGGGAGATCCCATGGACAGAGGAGCCTGGCAGGTTACAGTCCCTAGGGTCGCAGAGAGTCAGACACGACTTGGCGACTAAATAACAGTTGCTAGGCTGAATTTATAAATTAAGCTAGTGGTCACTGAATCACAGAATCAAACTGTTAGAAGCAAATATCATTTAAAAAGTAAGAATCATCATGTGTACTCCTATTTTTGAGGGAAAACCAATCAAATAAGAAGACAAAAGCTGCAAATGACCAAAGCAAAAAAATAGGAAAATAGAGGAAGTTTCAGGTATTTTGAAAATGAGTAAGAAGTTATCAATATTACTTGAGGAGTCAAATGTTTCAGAAATAATATTAGTATTCAAAAAGCAAATATATCTGCCTAAAATTGAATAGGATTGACAATTCCATAATGCTGCTGGCAGAGAGGGGGCAAATTGAGAGAAAAAAAGCAGTAAAACAGAGAAAGAAAACAGATTTAAACATTTATGGTAGGGGTTCCCTGGTGGTTCAGTGGTAAAGACTCTGCCTGCCAAAGGAGTTCAGTTCAGTTCAGTCACTCAGTCATGTCCGACTCTTTGTGACCCCATGAATCACCAGGCCTCCCTGTTCATCACCAACTCCCAGAGTTCACCCAAACTCATGTGCATCAAGTCAGTGATGCCATCCAGCCATCTCATCCTCTGTCGTCCCCTTCTCCTCCTGCCCCCAGTCCCTCCCAGCATCCGGGTCTTTTCCAATGAGTCAACTCTTTGCATGAGGTGCCCAAAGTATTGGAGTTTCAGGCTCAGGCTCAGTCCTTCCAATGAATACCCAGGACTGGTCTCCTTTAGGACAGATTGGTTGGATCTCCTTGCAGTCCAAGGGACTTGCAAGAGTCTTCTCCAGCACCACAGTTCAAAAGCATCAATTCTTTAGTGCTCAGCTTTCTTCACAGTCCAACTTCTCACATCCATACATGACCACTGGAAAAACCATAGCCTTGACTAGACAGATCTTTGTTGGCAAAGTAATGTCTCTGCTTTTGAATATGCTATACAGTTTGGTCATAACTTTCCTTCCAGGGAGTAAGCGTTTTTTAATTTCATGGCTGCAGTCACCATCTGCAGTGACTTTGGAGTCCAAAAAAATGAAGTCTGATGGGACCAGATGCCATGATCTTCGTTTTCTGAATGTTGAGCTTTAAGCCAACTTTTTCACTCTCCTCTTCCACTTTCATCAAGAGGCTTTTAGTTCCTCTTCACTTTCTGCCATAAGGGTGGTGTCATCTGCATATCTGAGGTTATTGATATTTCTCCCGGCAATCTTGATTCCAGCTTGTGCTTCTTCCAGCCCAGCGTTTTTCATGATGTACTCTGCATTGTGGATGTGACTGGTGATAGAAGCAAGGTCCAATGCTGTAAAGACGAATATTGCATAGGAACCTGGAATGTCAGGTCCATGAATCAAGGCAAATTGGAAGTGGTCAAACAGGAGATGGTAAGAGTGAACATCGACATTCTAGGAATCAGCGAACTAAAATGGACTGGAATGGGTGAATTTAACTCAGATGACGATTATATCTACTACTGTGGGCAGGAATCCGTTAGAAGAAATGGAGTAGCCATCATGGTCAACAAAAGAGTCCAAAATGCAGTACTTGGATGCAATCTCAAAAACGACAGAATGATCTCTGTTCGTTTCCAAGGCAAACCATTCAATACCACGGTGATCCAAGCCTATGCCCCAACCAGTAACGCTGAAGAAGCTGAAGTTGAATGGTTCAATGAAGACCTACAAGACCTTTTAGAACTAACACCCAAAAAAGATGTCCTTTTCATTATAGGGGACTGGAATGCAAAAGTAGGAAGTCAAGAAACACCTGGAGTAACAGGCAAATTTAGCCTTGTAATACAGAATGAAGCAGGGTAAAGGCTAATAGAGTTTTGCCAAGAGAACGCACTGGTCATAGCCAAAGGAAACTTGGGTTCAATTCCTGATCTGGGAAGATTCCACATGGCTTGGAGCAAATAAGCTCATGCTCCACAACTACTGAGCCTGTGCTCTAAAGCCTGGGAGCCACAACTACTGAGCCCAGGTGCTGCAAGTACTGAAGCCTGCACACCCTAAAGCCTGTATTCTGCAGTTAAGAGAAGCCACTGCAATGAGAAACCCACACAGAGCAAGTAGAGAGTAGCCCTTGCTTACCTCAACTAAAGAAAAGCCCAAGCAGCAACAAAACAACCTCAGAAAAAATCAGGAAAGACATGGTTATAGGACTATGATAAATTATGAATCATAGTTCATAAATACATAAAATGAACAGATACCCAGCATAACCAAAAATACATAAAGTTACATTAAAAAAAAAAAAAAAAAAAAACTCTTGGTAAAGGGTCTGCTGCTGCTAAGTCGCTTCAGTGGTGTCTGACTCTGTGCGACCCCATAGGCCATCAGGCTCCACTGTCCCTGGGATTTTCCAGGCATGAACACTGGAGCGGGTTGCCATTTCCTTCTCCAATGCATGAAAGTGAAGGGGCCTTTCACATTAAACACACTTCTGTGATCAAATAAAGGTCCAACAACTACTGATTGATAAACCTGTTTAAGAATCTATGAAGCAAAAGAGATATCCTCAATTAAAATTCATCTGCAGATTTTCTCTAATCAGCACTGCCCTTCTGCAACATTATCTCTATTGAGTTTCTCCTCCCACTTTAATACATTATTTAAGACTCTTCAATCACGACTTCCCTGGTGGTCCAGTGGTTAAGACTTCACCTTTCAATGCAGGAGAGCGTGGGTTGATCATCTTGTTGGGAAACTAAGATCCCACATGCCTGGAGGCCAAAAACACAAAACATAAAACAGAAGCAATATTGTAACAAATTCAATAAAGACTTTGAAAATGGCCCAAATTTTTAAAAAATCTTAAAAAAAAAGCAGACATCAAACCTGAGCCTGAGTTTGTAGAAAACATTTTTCAGAGCTCTGTGATTTCCATCTATTTAGATGCTTGAATGAAAATAAGCTTTCCCCTACACATGCTAACCCAACCGTTAGCATGTTCTTGGACCCTGACAAATCAGGAAATAGAACTGAATTTTATTTCCACAGTAAAAGGTTCGTGTTTGCCTGCACAAGCTTATGTAGAAATCATAGAGCTGTTCAGTTCATGGTATGCTCTGCCCTGACCAAGCTCCAAAGTCCAAAGAGACATTCCAACAGAACCAAACGGGCCTCTAAAGAGGCCAATCATAACACAAACACAAGTTGTCTTTCACAAGCGCTGACAAAACATGAAACACTGAGTGAATATATGATCCAGCAATCTAATTCCTGGGCATATATCCAGACAAAACTGTAATTCAGTAAGATACATGCACCCCAAAGTTCACTACAGCACTATTTATTATTCAAAAAGATGTATGTACCCCTATGTTCATAGCAGCACTGTTCACAAAAGCCAAGACATGGAAACAACCTAAATACTCATTGGACGGATAAATAGATAAAGAAGAGGTGGTACATACATACAGTGGAATACTATTCAGCCATTAAAAGGAATATGCCATTTGCAGCAATGTGGACCTAGAGGTTATCATACTAAGCAAATAAGTCTGAAAGATACAGACAAATACTGTATGATATCACTTATATGCAGAATCTAAAATACAACACAAATGAACTTATCTATGAAAAAGAAACATTCACAGACATAAAGGCTTGTGGTTGCCAAGAGAAAGTGGGATAGGAAAGGCATGGATGTGGAGTTTGGGATTAAAAGGTGCAAACTATTATATAGAGAATGGATAAACAACAAGGTCCTAATGTAAAGAACAGGGGACTAGATTCAATATCCTGTGATAAACCATAATGAAACAATGTGAAAAAGAATATATATATATATATATATATATATATATATATATATATTCAGCTATATCAGCTGAATCATTGTGCTGTACAGCAGAAATCAACACATTATAAATCAACTATACTTCAATAGAATTTTTAAAAATTAATTTTTCAATAAAACCATGAATCCATTGGTTTTTATGAGACAAACATACTTTAAAAAGCCTTTGCTATAAATGGCTTTGAAAAAGGGAGTCTCTATTGCAACTAGTCAGATCAGACTGGAAACACTAAATGTGGAAAGATGATTTTTTTCTAAATACCACCTTATGCATGAGCGTAAATGGGTGGTAACATTTTAGCAGAAGGGAGCGGCAATCTGTTGTTTGGACAGCCCAGTCATCACTGCCGCTTTTCTGGTGAGACGCTGATATTCCTCTTCGGAGGGACTTTCTTCTCCCAGACGCTCAGTCCAGGTGGTTGGGTAGAGCTGATTCTGTCCTTTCTCGCCTCTGAGGGGCAGGGGGCACACGCATGACCAGGACCTTCCATCTTCCTAGTGACATGACCCAAGTTGGCACAGTGACACTCAATCCCAGCAGTGGAACTCTTAGGAAGGAGACATCTCTATCTGCCAGAATCAAAGGTAGTAGAATATGGGCCTGGAGCTGCTGGTGACCATGCTGTCACCTCGTGGAAAAAAAAAACCTGTCTGCATACAAAGCCAACCAAGAAGAAAACAGAGCCAAGAGACAAGAGGATCCCTCGAAACAGTATCATTTGAATCCCTGGAAAGTGCTATGCTTGAATTTAAATCTACCCTGAACCTTTCAATAACATGAGTCAACAACACATCCCTCCTGTATTTTGACTAGAACCAGTGTGAGGGGGATTTCTGCACATACATCCCAAAGAGCTCCCCCAGGAACCTGAGTAAATCAATACTGCAAGGACAACACTAGAACGTGAAACTGGAAGCACTTCAAACTTCAAGCTTTTTCAATGAAAGGAAGTCATTTTCTGTAGGAAATTTCCATGGGGACCTTGTGCTGAAGTGATTTCCACGAGGTCACTACTCATCTTTAAGACGTCATGGTATTTATCTTCTTAATCCCTTATGGCATTTAGTCGCTCAGTCGTGTCTGACTCTTCATGACCCCAGGGACTGTAGTCCACCAGTCTCCTCTGCCCATGGGATTCTCCAGGCAAGAATACTGGAGTGGGTTGCCATGCCCTCCTCCAGGGGATTTTCCCAACCCAGGGATCGAACCCAGGTCTCCAGCATTGCAGGGAGATTCTTTACGATCTGAGCCACCAGGAAAGCCCACACTTCACAGTAACAGGACAATGGTGACTTCACACTAGCAGCAGAACATGGAAGCTTCTCAAAAAATTCAAGACTCAAATTCTTTTTATGATACCAGAAAATTAAACCCCAGGTGAAAACAATGACTGGAAGAGGCAAAAACTTGTGACGTTTTTGTGTGCTGAAGCACTAATGGTAGCTTTAATGAGCAGGCAAATGATCTTCTCTAATGATAAAATCCTAAGAGAGAAAGAGAAATGTCCTTTTATCCAAACTCCCTCCCTCCAAGCTGGGAACATTTAAATCTTAATTATTCCTCAGAGTCCTTGCACTCATGCAGAGTACACCGATGATGAAAAAGTGACATGTTCTCATGACACATATACTACATTGTAGAGCAACAGCTAAGAAAAGAAAATTAAGAGCCTTGTTCAAGTGCACTGCTGCATGAGCACTGAATGCTGAGCACCTCCCGACTGCATACGCTCAGAAACATTTTTCAAAAGAATCAAAACACATGTATTTCCATACATGGGTAAAAGTTCCCCCATCTTTTTCATTACAAATTTTTGCATTTATATATGTCTGTTTGAAAGAGGAAGCAAGAGAAGCTTCACTGGGAAAAGTGTATTAGGTTGATGGTGACCCGCCCACCTAATTGATTTAGATCCCTTTATTGTTATTTTCCCAATCAACTTACAGATGCTAGTCAGTAAGTTAGAGACTATCTCATTATCCAATTCAAAACAAAGTTGAACATTAATTGCAAAGGTCAGCTGCAAATATATTATAGATCCTTGGTGAATCACAGGTCTGTGATCAACCTGCATTTCCAGGGCAGTTACAAATCAAAATAACAGAACTCTAGTACAGCCCCTCTGGCCAATGGTTCCACAGTTCCTCCTACTGGAGAATTTCAAGACCAGATGATCAAGAGAGAGATTAAAATCGTCAAAATTCGAATATCAGTATTTTCCCTCTCTGAACTACAGGGTCATCATAAAACCACAGGAAAAAAGGATACTCACAAGGCCTTCAACCGTTCCACTCCTCCTTTTAGAAAAGGACCACACAAAAACATCTTAGACTGCAGATCTCCTCAAAATAATACCTCAAAGCACTCCATTCCATTTTCTACCACCAAAACTATCTTAAATTACTTAAACTCAATCAAAGTTCTTTCTGTCTTGTTGACTGCTCAAAGGATTTTAAAAAATTGCTGCCTGCTATCTTAATTATTGTATTGTTTCTTACTTTTAATACTGAAAAGAACCTCAGACTTCTTTTCTCTACCATTCACTATGCATGCAACCTTGGCTATATCATTGAATCTTCCTAGATCTAAATTTCCTCCTCTACAAAATAAAATATTAGGACAAATCTGAGATTCTTAAGGCTTTCCCTAAGTTAAAGTTCATCATGTAACTGTGGATTGATTATTGTTCCCTACACTCTGTTCTACCTCTTAAACACATGCCTCATTTGCATTTTTCCTAAATCCCTGACTCTTTCTTGCCAATCCCAAGGGAAAAAAATGATAATAATAAAGTAAAAAGAGTTCAATACAAGAAAACTTCAATGCTATTCAGTGATCTCCCAGGTCACAATAAACACCCCTGGAGAACAGGAGGTGAGCTAACTCAGCAAATAGTAAGTTTCTAAAACACAGCAGGTACATATCAGGGGTAATAATAGTCATCCCTTTGTCATTAGAAATAACTCTCTCCAATTTTTTTTTTTTTTTTTTTTGGGGAGCTTTGCTCTTCAACTGGATGAAAATACAGATGTTTCTAACATGTCTTAGCTTATGGTATGTGCCAGGTTTAAGTTCCAGAAATGAAGTACACAAAGAATTACTTTTTTATGAGATATACTGGGGAAGAGATCATTTCAAAAACCAATGATTTATGTAATAAAAACAATGTTTTATGGGAAAATATATAAACACAACCACTGATAGAGTGGATGCTTTAAGTGCAATACACAAAGGATTGCAGGTTAGGGTTATAGAGATTACTCCAAACATGAAATTCACCCAAAGATGAGCTGTTGAAGCAAAGAATTAAGTCAAGAAGTTCACAAAATGATGCAGGATGTCATTGATGTGGCTTGTATTATAAAAATAAGACCTTTAATATCTAGTAAAATCCTTTTAGTATTTTGCAATAAGCATATAGAGATTTAATTATTTTGTAATGAGATACAGAGATTTGATGGCTATCTTATGGCAAACTATTTTAATAATGTGGGGGAACTTAAAGATAAATTATTCATATTTTAAAAAAGGAAATATTTCAAACTTTCTATTTTTATAATGACAACTGGCTGTCAACAGTATGCTATACAACCAATTTTTTTTTTTAACTTTTTTTTTTTTGTATTTTATTAAACCCTCAAATTTCTCCAATTTGTAAATGAGATTTTTGGTGTTTTATGGTTGTTGTTACTTTTGAAAATGGATGTGTGATAAGATGCTGTGGAGGAGAAGGAAGAACTTTGTGCACGTGAGATCATGGTAGTTCCTCAGAATATGCTGGAATGAATGAAGGGTTGAAAAAATTCCTAGTCCCAGAATTCAAAATAACACTGGGACAAAGGCAACTGTGTGCTGAACACCAAGGTTTATTTCACTCTCCCACTCAAATATACATATATACGACACACTAAAAGTTAGCATGTGCCAATTTAAATAATGGCACATCTATACCCCACAATTTGCCCTAAAAACTATCTTAATGGAGCTGGTGCCCAGCCTTAAAGGATGATGGAGAAATAGCTCAGCAGTCTCTCATTCTCTTAGTCCCTTGTTACTTTGATGGCATCAATAATCATAACTTTGTTATCTTCACATCTGCTTGGGGAGCATCTATGTTCCAACTACAGTAGCCAAACTCAAACTTTTCCAACTGTTTAAAAAACCAGACCATAAGTAGCTCACTCCACAATCTCTACTCAGAGGGAACTGTGCCCCAGTTCAGGTTATTCCGGGTTAATATCCAGGAACCACTTTGAGAAGCAGCTGTACAGTGGACAGAAACCATAAAACCAAGCAAGATAAAGAATCTGATGTCGAAATCATAAACTGCATGGACTCCATATGATCTTATCAGACACTCCCAATTCCACTTTTGGCACTGCTTCCAGGAGGTTTGATGTCATATCAAGAACAAATGTCCATCACCGACCAGGAGACAGTGAGTCAGGAAAGCCTAGATAGTGACTTCCATACAACACAAAGGGGCTTTGGCTAAAAGTAGGAAAACTCCTTGTGTTTACACAACAGCTCTCTAGAACCATTAATTCTGCATTTTGCAAATACTATACAAAGAGGAAAAGTCAACACATATGGACTGGGGTAGAGGAAAGAGATCTAATGGTAACATCTAATCCTTTATCAGTCAGAATTGTGGAGAGTATGCATGGGCTTCTAAATCAAGCCCTTTCAGAGAAGATACCAAGTGGACCCTGAATCTCAAGGAGGGCTAAGTAGTGCTTTCAACCACCAATGCTTTCTATCATTAAGAGTAGAGAGGATATATTTTTCACAGCATCCATAAGCTACTTAAAAAATTAACGAGACTCTTGAGCATTTTTAAAAATTCACAAAACTAAGCTTCTTCATGATAGTGATGAACATCTACCTCAACTTTGAGTCCCCTACATTCACTCCAATTTCAAGAAATAAGTTGCTGTGGGTTAGTCAGTGTTGCTTGACGCAGGAGATGCAGGTTTGATACCTGAGTCAGAAAGATCCCCTGGAGAAGGAAATGGCAACCCACTCCAGTATTCTAGACTGGGAAATCCCATGAAGAGAGGAGCCTGAATGGCTAGAGTCTCTGGAGTCGCAAAAGAGTCAGTCATGACTTAGCAAATAAACAACAGTAATGTGCTGTGGAAAATTCTTCAAGAGATGGGAATACCAGACCACCTGACTTGCCTCTTGAGAAATCTGTATGCAGGTCAGGAAGCAACAGTTAGAACTGGACATGGAACAACAGACTGGTTCAAATAGGAAAAGGAGTACATCAAGGCTGTATATTGTCACCCTGCTTATTTAACTTATATGCAGAGTACACCATGAGAAACGCTGGGCTGGATGAAGCACAAGCTGGAATCAAGATTGCCAGGAGAAATATCAATAACCTCAGATATGCAGATGACACCACCCTTATGGCAGAAAGTGAAGAGAAACTCAAAAGCCTCTTGATGAAAGTGGAAGAGGAGAGTGAAAAAGTTGGCTTAAAGCTCAACATTCAGAAAACGAAGATCATGGCATCTGGTCCCATCACTTCATGGGAAATAGATAGGGAAACACTGGAAACAGTGTCAAGACTTTATTTTTTGGGGCTCCAAAATCACTGCAAATGGTGACTGCAGCCATGAAATTAAAAGACGCTTACTCCTTGGAAGGAAAGTTGTGACCAACCTGGATAGCATATTCAAAAGCAGAGACATTACTTTGCCAACAAAGTTCCGTCTAGTCAAGGCTATGGTTTTTCCTGTGGTCATGTATGGATGTGAGAGTTGGACTGTGAAGAAGGCTGAGTGCCGAAGAATTGATGCTTTTGAACTGTGGTGTTGGAGAAGACTCTTGAGAGTCCCTTGGACTGCAAGGAGATCCAACCAGTCCATTCTGAAGGAGATCAGCCCTGGGATTTCTTTGGAAGGACTGATGCTAAAGCTGAAACTCCAATGCTTTGGCCACCTCATGCGAAGAGTTGACTTATTAGAAAAGACTCTGATGCTGGGAGAGATTGGGGGCAGGAGGAGAAGGGGACAACAGAAGATGAGATGGCTGGATGGCATCACTGACTCAATGGACGTGAATCTGAGTGAACTCCGGGAGTTGGTGATGGACAGGGAGGCCTGGCGTGCTGCAATTCATGGTGTCGCAAAGAGTCAGACACGACTGAGCGACTGAACTGAACTGAATGTGCTTATCAACGCACCTACCTACAGTTAGAACAGTCAATGGTTTAAAGAGTTATTAACACATTTAAACTGAAGTTTGCATTTGCAAAATTTCTAAACAGGTTACACTTAAAAGGGCATATCACTCCAAGGTATACTCTAAAATACATATGTAAATAAGATACGGTGTGTGTGGCATGTGTGTGTGTATATATAAAAAATGGAATATTAGCCATAGAAAATGAAATAATGCCATTTGCAAGCAGCATGGATGGACCTAGAGATTATCACAGTAAGTAAATCAGGGAGAGGAAGATAAATATACAGTATCACTTATATGCAGAATCTAAAAAATTATACAAATGAACTTATTCACAAAATAGAAACAAACACAGAAAACAAACTTACAATTACCATAGCAGATGGAGTGGGAGAGATAAATTAGGAATTTGGGATTAACATGTATGCAATACTATATATTAAAAAATAGGTAAACAAGGACCTACTATATAGCACTGGGAACTATGCTCAGTATCTTATAATAACCTATAATGGAGAAGAATCTGAGAAAAAGTAGACACAAAAGTATATGTATAACATAATCACTTTGCTATTCACCTGAAACTAACAAAACATTATAAGTTAATTGCAACTCAATAAAAAATACATAGAGAAAAGAAAAAAAATTTTAAGTATATAAAACTACCAAGATGGGAACGGCAAGACTAACAGCCATCACACTTGAGTAATGCTTCCACGTGCTAAGTTCTAGACATGTAACATGAATAAAAATGCAGTAAAGATTAATCAGAAATTTATCCAATGGAAGGAGAGTACAGAAAGTCACCTAAAAAGGCTCCATCAGTAACTAATACAAAATCACTGAATAAGACCAATAGGAAAAAAAAAGAAAGAAAAAAGCTCCTTATGTACCAAAATTATAATTTGTGTCATAAACTTCTTTCTCCAAAAGTACAAAAAATTATGTTCAACCAATAGAGTTATACTCAGACAAGGGAGAATTTCAAGATGGATAAAGCCATCTCGACCCTCTAAAAAAGTCCAAGTTCCAATCTAGTAATATGTTCTTACAGCATAAATAAGTACATTTGGGGCATTAAAATTAATTGGAGCCCAGACACTCAAATAGTAATTTACAGTATTCACAGGAATATTCACAGGGCTTCCCTGGTGGCTCAGTTGGTAAAGAATCTGCCTGCAATGCAGGAGACCAAAGTTCGATCCCTGGGTCAGGATGATCCCCCGGAGAAGGGAATGGCAACCCACTCCAGTATTGTCTGGAAAATTCAATGAACAGAGGAGCCTGGTGGGCTACAGTCCATGGGGCTGCAAAGAATCGGACACAACTGAGCAAATAACATACATACACACACACACAGGAATACGAGAATAATCTCAAGAGCATTTCTTTTTAACACATGTGCCTTCCTAGCTGCAAGGTGGTGTTTTTTCAATCTTCACACTCTTCTGTAAGTTTCCTTCTTTCTCCTTCAATATCCTAGCCTGCCATGAAAGGTAAAGAAAAAAAAAATGATGCATGGCTTACCCCAAACATACTGTGAATGATGCAGTAAATAAAAATACCTTCTGTGTTGAAATACATCCAAAAATTATTTCCTATTATTCCAGCATTCAAAACTTTCTCGCCTCTCTTCAAATCTTCTCATATACTATGGTCTGATGTGTTCCCAGAAAATTCACCCAACTACGCTGGCACGGGACACTGATCTCAGAATTCCAGCCTCCAATATCGTGAGAAATAAATGTCCATGTTTATAAGCTACCCAGTGTGTGTTATTTTATTATGGCAGCCCAGATGGACTAAGATATCATATGGAATACAGAGGTTGCTACCTAAAATTAATTAGACCACATCTTGTTTGGCACCTCTTGCAGTAAATAGGCCTCATCACAGTATTAACCCACAGGAATCCCAAAGATGCTAAGAAATTGGTCCACCACCACCTGGATCCTTGGCAAAAGAAATAGGTATTGATGGTGGCTCCTTTGAAAAAGTCAAGGGAAACAAGACTGGTGAGAGGGGGATATCCTTCACAGTCCAGTGGTTAAGACTCCTCGCTTCCAATGCAAGGGGTCAGAGAACTAAGATCCCACGTGTAGTGCAGCACAGCCAAGAAAATCTTTTTTTAGTTGAAGAAGAAAAGATTAGTGGGAGCTACAAAGACTGAATGACATGTAACTACTAACTTAGGCCATGACCACGATGTTAATGACACAAGCCTCATGCGGGACACTTAGGTCTGTGTTGCTTGGCTGTGCATTCTCCTAGTGCCACATACATCACCCTTCACTGGGCAACATGGAGAACCGCTTTCTGTACTTATAACCTCATACTATATTCTGTAGAGATCAACAAAGTTTCAGCCTCAGGGGAAATTTATATGGGTAAAACACAAAGGTATAATATTAATTAATTAACCATTTCCACTCCCTAGTGCTCATAACAGGTTCTCCAACATGAACTCACAAATATTTCATCAACATGAATTATATTTGTTTAAGAAGTTTTAAAAAGCACTCATTCACTTTACCCACTGCTGTTCAGAAAGGCATTTAACTGGCTTAAAAAATAAGCAGGAAAAAGCAGATTTTAAAAATGACCAACATATACAATTCTTTGCTTTTTTTTAATATAAAGCTGATTAGAGACAAAACAATTCTATCAGCCACATAAACAAATCTCATAATCCCCAATCATTATGTTAAAATCAAGTTCATGTTAAAATTACCATGGATTTAACTTGTGTACAAAGAAAACCAAGTGTGCCCTAAATTAAAATCAATCATAATTTTTGGAGCAGCTTTTAAAAAATAAAAACATCTCAGTAAACAATTGACTTATATTAAGCCAACCATCAGAAGTAGGACTAAATCCACATTTGGTATAAAAATAAGCTCGCTTTTTAAAAGCTGAGTATGTCTCTACTTTGAATGACAATTCCTTAAAAATATGTCCATTTGGAAAAAAAAAAGTAAGTATAATTCTGAGAGGCTTCTTTATTAACTTCAGGTGACTATAGGTTGCTGCTTTTATTGTATTTTTCTAAAGCTATTTGCTGTTACATGATTAGATAAGTCTAAAACTACAATTGTGATTTATAGAGGAGAGATTTAAGTTAACACACTCAAATAAATCAAGTTGTATTAAGGATAATATCAGAAATATTTATTTTAAAAGGTTTTGAACCGATCACTAAGGTTACATTTTCCCTCTCTCTGCTTATGCCAACCACAATTTAAGTTTGATTTTATTCAACTCAGTTTTTCATTTGGCCTAAATAAAAGACAGTTGCTTTTTATGATTAGTTTCAGTTATTTTTCTTAGAGCAATATAACATTTCAACATTTTGTCTACCTATAAAATTAACAAAGTATATTATGACACTAAAGAAAGCATCTAGATGGCATTGTCCAGGCAGAGGGCAGAGATGTATAAAAAATGAAAGGTATTTTGCTAGACTACTACTCTTATATATGAGAAAAGAGAGATGGCACTGGGCAAAGTGCTCTGTTCATCATTTGCCTGGTGTGTGGGATGCAGAAATGGTGATTAGGTTTGGAACCCATGGAGGTACACCGAGGCACTTCAGTTTACATGATAAGGCTTAGCCATAAGAAAGAAAGAAATAATACCATTTGAAGCAACATAGACAACCTAGAGATTATCATACTAAGTGATGTAAGTCAAAAAAGAAAAACAAATATCATATGTTAATACATCTATTTGGAATCTAAAAAAAAAAAAAATGGTATAGATGATCTTATTTGCAAAGCAGAAATAGAGACACAGATCTAACCGTAATGTTAATTTTTTGCTAGATTCCAGACTTGATCAACTCATATCTCTAACATTAGAGGACAGCCCTTTCTCACCATTCCAGAGGATTCTCCTTGACCACCCACTCTAGCCTTCCACCCCCAGGAGATGGCCTGACCTCGCTGACTGGTAAACTTGGGGAACAGCAGGGACGTTGGGCTCAGCTCTGCCTTTTCTTCTTGGGAACATGCTGCTCACAAGGATGGGTCCCCTATCAGGAACTTATATTTTAATCTTTCATATGCTTTACTCTTGTATTTCTCACGTTCTTCGGAACTGAAGCAAGCAACCAGATGCTACTGACTGGGTGTACTCAGAGACCCAAACACAGAAACCACCTGAGAAGGTGCAAAGAAAACCAAAGCTCTCACTGATGATGCAACGGAGAATAAGCACATGTTCTGAAATCATTAGGACCTCTGAAAGCATGGCACAGTGGTTAACAGTGAAATATCTACAGCTTCAATGCTATACTTGAATCCCTCTTTGCCAACTATAAAACTGAGGGCAAATTTCTTAACTTCTCTGGGCCTCAGTTTCCTCACCTGTCAAACGGGGATAACAATAGCAATTCTTATGATTATTAATATATGCAAACAGAAAGAACAATGTCTGAACATAAGCTAAGTAAATGTTAGCTATTACTGATACTACCATTTTTCTTATTTCTTTTTCACCATTATTACTATTTTCATCACAAGATAAGACTTGAGAAGAAGTACTCATCCATGATAGGTTAGATTACATTTTGTAAGTTCATATCTGTAGTAGAACTCCAAGAAAAAAATGAACTCTGATGAACTTGACTAAAAAAAACATTTGTGCCTTACAACAAGAAGGCTTTCTTGTACCTCAGATGGTAAAGGATCTGCCTGCAATGCAGGAGACCTAGTTTCAATCCCTGGGTCAGGAAGATCCCCTGGAGGAGGAAAGGGCAACCCACTCCAGTATTCCTGCCTGGAGAATTGCGTGGGCAAAGAAGCCTGGCGGGCTACAATCCATGGGGCTGCAAAGAGTTGGACACGACTGAGTGACTATCATACACAAACACACACACAAGAGTACACCATTTGATACACACAAAATTCTTTGCGTTTCTGTTTTGTTTACTTGTGCGTCTACTCTTGTCTTTCATGTCAGTAACTGCTCCTCAGTGGCTACCCAAATTTGTGATGCGGGTGAATCTGCCTGATGATAGACTGATAGGGGCAAATCTGTGGTGTGGCCAATTTTTTTCTGGAAGACAGAAGAAAAGTCACACATACATCCTTTGCTCAGGGTTTTTATGACCCGAGACAAGTTACTTCTCTCTATTACATACTGTAAGAAAATAGGAGGGGAAAAGTAAATTTTGTTACTTGACTCACCAGAGTACATCTTAACTGACCAAATGTGCCTACAGCTAAAATATGAACTCCGAGAAGAAAGTTAGGTTCTCAAAGACCTTTCATCTTATTAGGAACCAAAATGGACTTTATGCCTTAACTTAGCATTATTCAGGAACGCAGGAGACATTAGAGCCCTGTAAATGGGCTCAGATGAATCACCAGCACTGGGCTTTAGGACACAGGTTATCTTAAGGGGTCAATTTGCTCTGGCAGCAAGCACCCAAAACCTAGGGTCAGATGGAAGATAGGCAGATAGGCAGCACAGAGACATCCCATTTATAGAAAAGCACAGAGTGTTTTGAGTTACTTTTGGAAAAGTTAATCCACTCTGTCCTCATGAGACAAGGCACATGCCAGAGGTTCTAAAATTCTCATCTTCTAATCTAGAGAAATGGGTGCTATAAACAGAGGATTAAGCAAAATGTTGAACGCTGTGGATATTTTCATTTTCTTAATTTTTATCTATTATTATACTATAGTTCTTGCCAAACCTGTATCATTTTTTAAGGTTAAAATATATATTTTTTAATATAAATTTATTTATTTTAATTGGAGGCTAATTACTTTACAGTTTTGTATTGGTTTGGCCATACATTGACATGAATCCACCATGGATGTACATGTGTTCCCCATCCTGAAGCCCCCTCCCACCTACCTCCCCATCCCATCCCTCTGGGTCATGGCAGTGCACCAGCCCTGAGCACCCTGTATCCTGCATCAAACCTGGATTGGCGATTCATTTCACATATGATCTTTTACATGTTTCAATGCCATTCTCCCAAATCTTCCCACTCTCGCCCTCTCCCACAGAGTCCAAAAGACTGTTCTATACACCTGTGTCTCTTTTGCTGTCTCGCATACAGGGTTATCGTTACCATCTTTCTAAATTCCATATATATGCGTTAGTATACTGTATTGGTGTTTTTCCTTCTGGCTTACTTCACTCTGTATAATAGGCTCCAGTTTCATCTACCTCATTAGAACGGATTCAAATGTATTCTTCTTAATGGCTGAGTAATACTCCATTGTGTATATGTACCACAGCGTTCTTATCCATTCATCTGCTGATGGACATCTAGGTTGCTTCCATGTCCTGGCTATTATAAACAGTGCTGCGATGAACATTGGGGTACATGTGTCTCTTTCCCTTCTGGTTTCTTCAGTGTGTATGCCCAGCAGTGGGATCGCTGGGTCATATGGCAGTTCTATTTCCAGTTTTTTAAGGAATCTCCACACTGTTCTCCATAGTGGCTGTACTAGTTTGCATTCCCACCAACAGTGTAAGAGGGTTCCCTTTTCTCTACACCCTCTCCAGGACTTATTGTTTGAAGACTTTTGGATCGCAGCCATTCTGACTGGTGTGACATGGTACCTCATTATGGTTTTGATTTGCATTTCTCTGATAATAAGTGATGATGAGCATTTTTTCATGTGTTTGTTAGCCATCTGTATGTCTTCTTTGGAGAACTGTCGGTTTAGTTCTTGAGCTCATTTTTTGATTGGGTCGTTTATTTTTCTGGAATTGAGCTACTTAGAGTAAGGACAGGGCCTGAATGCCCCCAGGGCAATCTGAGGGAACTAACTTCAGATAGCAAACCTGTTTCATTTTAAACCAACTTGTACATGTAAAAAAGGAAGACCTTAAGTAAAATGTTGACCAGAAGTAATACAGACAAGCCTACCTTTTTATTTATCCTGAAAACAATAATTTCAAGTACGCATATCACAAGTATCATTAAAACCTTAAATATAGACTGAAAACCTCAAGGAAGAAGAAAAACATTTCTTTGGAGAGTACTACCAAATATCTGAGGAAAGAGAAGATAGATATAGCCAAAAGAAAGAACTCCAGATAGAAAAAATAAGAGGTATAAGTATGTTTCAAGAACGATAATATTTACAGCAGCTCTCTGGATTATTTTTACACCAACATATCCACTGGCACTAAACTTCCATTTTGATATGTTCTGGAAAATGACACAAAATGTCACATGAATGTAGTAGTCCCAGGATAAAACAGTCACACAGGTCTTCCTGTAGCTACTTCAGTTAAGTTCAGTTGCTCAGTTGTGTCCAACACTTTGCAATCCCATGAACTGTAGCACATCAGGCTTCCCTGTCCATAACCAACACCCGGAGCTTACTCAAACTCATGTCCATGTTATTGATGCCATCCGACTATCTCATCCTCCACCGTCCCCTTCTCCTCTCACCTTCAATCTTTCACAGCATCAGGGTCTTTTCAAACGAGTCAGTGCTTTGCATCAAGTGGCCAAAGTGTGAAGAGTTTCAGTTTCAGCATCAGTCCTTCCAGTGAACATCCAGGACTCATTTCCTTCAGGATAGACTGATAGGATCTCCTTGCAGTCCAAGGGACTCTCAAGAGTCTTCTCCAACACCACAGTTCAAAAGCATCAATTCTTCAGCTTTCTTTATAGTCCAACTCTCATATCCATACATGACTACTGTAAAAACCATAGCCTTGACTAGATGGACTTTTGTTGCCAAAGTAACATCTCTGCTTTTTAATATGCTGTCTAGCTTGGTCATAATTTTTCTTCCATGGAGAAAGCATCTTTTAACTTCATGGTGGCAGTCATCATCTGCAGTGATTTTGGAGCCCCCAAAAATAAAGTCAGCCACTGTTTCAACTGTCTCCCTATCTATTTGCCATAAAGTGATGGGACTGGATGCCATGATCTTCGTTTTCTGAATGTTGAGCTTTAAATCAACTTTTTCACTCTCCTCCTTCACTTTCATAAAAAGGTTCTTTTGTTCTTCTTCACTTTCTGCCATAAGGTTGGTGTCATCTGCATATCTGAGGTTATTGATATTTCTCCCGGCAATCTTGATTCCAGCTTGTGCTTCATCCAGTGTGGCATTTTGCATAATGTAAACTACATTAAGTTAAATAAGCGGGGTGCAAATATACAGCCTTGATGTACTCCTTTCCTGATTTGGAACCAATCCGTTGTTCCATGTCTGGTTCTAACTGTTGCTTCCTGACTTGCATGCAGATTTCTCAGGAGGCAGGTAAGGTGGTCTGGTATTCCCATCTCTTGAAGAATTTTCCAGTTCGCTGTAATCCACATAGTCAAAGGCTTTAGTGTAGTAAAGAAAGCAGAAATAGATGTTTTCTGAAACATTCTTGCTTTCTTGATGACCCAATGGAAGTTGGCAATTTGATCTTGGCTCCTCTGCCTTTTCTAAATCCAGCTTGAACATGTGGAAGTCCACGATTCATGTACTGAAGCTTGGCTTGGAGACTTTTGAGCATTAATTTGCTAGCGTGTAACAAGAGTGCTATCGTGCGGTAGTTTGAGCACTCTTTGGCATTGTCTTTCTTTAGGATTGGAATGAAAGTTGACCTTTTCCAGTCCTGTGGCCACGGCTGAGTTTTCCAGATTTGCTGGCATACTGAAAGCAGCACTTTCCCAGCATCATCTTTAAGGATTTGAAATAGCTCAACTGGAATTCCATCACCTACACTAGCTTTGTTCATAGTAATGCTTCCTAAGGCCCACTTGACTTCACATTCCAGGATGTCTGGCTTTAGGTGAGTGATCACACCATCGTGGTTATCTGGGTCATGAAGATTTTTTTTGTAGTTCTTTGGTGTATTCTTGCCACCTCTTCATATATTCTCCTTCTATTAGGTCCATATCATTTCTGTTCTTTATTGTGCCCATCTTTGCATGAATGTTTCCTTGGTATCTCTAATTTTCTTCAAGAGATCTCTAGTTTTTCCCATTCTATTGTTCTCCTCTATTTCTTTGCATTGATCACAGATCAAATGTCAAAGAATGTTCAAACCATGGCACAATTGCACTCATCTCAGATGCTAGTAAAGTAATGCTCAAAATTCTTCAAGCCAGGCTTCAGCAATACGTGAACCATGAACTTCCAGATGTTCAAGCTGGTTTTAGAAAAGGCAGAGGAACCAGAGATCATATTGCCAACATCTGCTGGATCATCAAAAAAGAGAGTTCCAGAGAAACATCTATTTCTGCTTTACTGACTATGTCAAAGCCTTTGACTGTGTGGATCACAATAAAGTGTGGAAAATTCTTCAAGAGATGGGAATACCAGACCACCTGACCTGCCTCTTGAGAAATCTGTATGCAGGTCAGGAAGCAACAGTTAGAACTGGACATGGAACAACAGACTGGTTCCAAATAGGAAAAGGAGTACGTCAAGGCTGTATATTGTGACCCTGCTTATTTAACTTATATGCAGAGTACATCATGAGAAACGATGGGCTGGAAGAAACATAAGCTGGAATTAAGTTTGCTGGAAGAAATATCAATAACCTCAGATATGCAAATGATACCACCCTTATGGCAGAAAGTGAAGAAGAACAAAAGAGCGTCTTGATGAAAGTGAAAGAGGAGAGTGAAAAAGTTGGCTTAGAGCTCAACATTCAGAAAACTAAGATCATGGTATCCAGTCCCATCACTTCATGGCAAATAGATGGGGAAACAGTGGCTGACTTTACTTTTGGGGGCTCCAAAATCACTGCAGATGGTGACTGCAGCCATGAAATTAAAAGATGCTTACTCCTTGGAAGGAAAGTTATGACCAACCTACATAGCATATTAAAAAGTAGAGACATTACTTTGACAACAAGGTCCATCTAGTCAAGGCTATGGTTTTTCCAGTGATCATGTATGGATGTGAGAGTTGGACTATAAAGAAAGCTGAGTACTAAAGAATTGATGCTTTTGAACTGTGGTGTTGGAGAAGCCTCTTGAGAGTCCCTTGGACTGCAAGGAAATCCAACCAGTCCATCCTAAAGGAGATCAGTCCTGGGTGTTCATTGTATGGACTGAGGTTGAAGCTGAAAGTCCAATACTTTGGTCACCTCATGCGAAGAGTTGACTCATTTGAAAAGACCCTGATGCTGGGAAAGATTGGGGGCAGAAGGACAAGGGGACGACAGAGGATGAGATGGTTGGATGGCATCACCGACTCAATGGACATAGGTTTGGGTGGACTCTGGGAGTTGGTTATGGGCAGGGAGGCCTGGCATGCTGCAGTTCATGGGGTCGCAAAAAGTCGGACATGACTGAGTGACTGAACTGAACTGATCACTGAGAAAGGCTTTCTTATCTCTCCTTGCTATTCTTTGGAACTCTGCATTCAAATGAGTATATCTTTCCTTTTCTCATTTGCCTGTAGCTACTTAGCCTCCCTTTTCTATGATTCCTACCAATGGTTATTTGTAAACCTCTCACACTGTCTGCTCTGGAGCAAGCTGTTGCTTACATTTCAAGCATCTGTCTTACCCAAAAAACAGAACAAACAACAACAACAAAAACCCACAAGTAGGGTGCCTAACGTTCAATTAAAATGTCACTTATAAAATGGAACACATAATTCCCCCAGGGTCCAGGCTGAAATGGCAGGTACTGACTCACTGACATGGAAAAGAAAACCCATGTCTGTGCTGAACTTCACCACCACCCAGAAAAGGTCACTTAAATGAGCTACTTGAAAAACACATAAAAGCATCTCCTTCCTTGTTAAATACACAAATGCTTTATATGTGTTTAAATCAAGAAATAGGTAAAGTACCAGCTACTGATTCTACATAAGAATATTTATCTACTAAAATGAACAGTAAAGGATTTTCCTTTTTAAACATGGGGAGGGAGGAGGGAGGAGGATTCAGGATGGGGAACACATGTATACCTGTGGCGGATTCATTTTGATATTTGGCAAAACTAATACAATTATGTAAAGTTTAAAAATAAAATAAAATTTTAAAAAAATAGAAAAAAAAAAAAAAAACAATTGATAGTGTAACATACCTAAATCAATATAGGTGTTATGAGCAAAATGTATGGGATGGCCAGAATTTTCCCAGGATTTTCCATGCCCTTCTCTTTCTAAATCATATGTTTCTGGTATAGACTAGCTCTATTGCTTTTTAAACTTGCCTCTGAATCTACAATTATCTTAAAAATAAAACCTGGATTACAAATAAATCAATCAATCACATTTTCTCCCATCATCATAATACCTATAAAGTATACTGTGTAAGAAATGCCATGGCTGTGACCGAAGCAAAGTCAAATTGTTATTTCTACTACTATTTTCTTTAAAAAAAAAATATATCACCCTTCTTCTTGCACATCTCATAAACTAAACATCTTAAGTGAGCAAAAGTGAGCTTTTGTTTTACTGTTTCATCAAATCAAGTCTTTCATTCAAGTCTTTCACTGAACAAAATAATAATAAATGAATATCTTTCCAGTAAAGCAATGGGTTTAAAGACTATAAATGTGCAAGATATTTATGTTAGCATGGAGGCATATCTCCAATGTTGATGAATGAAAGAGATAAGCAGACTAATTCACTGGACTACTTTCAAATGCTGAGAATGGTTTTGTCCTCTGAGGTGGTTTCTCCAACCACTACTTCTTGATAATATTCACTTGACATTCCTAGATGCATTTCTTCAACTATAAAGGACTGAAGATATTGCATATGGAATATACAGTACAGTGCAGGACACAACTGGTGTTCAATAGTACATAATCAGTCATACATGCTATGCAGCACATAATCACAGTTGTAAGCACAGACACACATATGGGGCAGGTATGTCCTGGATCTGCTGCTCAGCACAATGCTTTCCACGTGGCAGGTCTCAAAAGATAACTGTTGAGTAAATAGAAAATAGAGATTCCAAGATTGTTTAAAAATCACACAGTTTTAAGAAACTAAGCATAAGTAGCGACTGGAACTTATGGCCCTGGTCTCCTGATTCTTCACACTCACGGTGAGTCCTTGCTCTGATGCTGGCCTTTGGTGCCTGGCTCATTTAACAACTGTGTGAGGTAGGTGCTGTTTATATGTGAGAAAATTTATACGTGAGAAAATAAAAGCTGAGAAAGGAGATAAACATCTCTTCCCTCCTTTTGCCGTTCTACAAGATCTCATTTTTGTGCAGGTATTTCTGTGTCTCAAGGGGTCACCCTACTCCGAGGTGCAGAGATTGTTTTCACCTTGTCAGAAATTATTACAGAAACAGGCACTGGACCATTTTCTGGTTGAAGAGATCTAAGAGAAATATCTTTGGGAAAAGGATTCTGGGAAAATGTTCTGCTCTATCAGGAAAGGGTCACAAGATGAAATGGTCTTTTTTCTTCCTCTGGTCATTGTCACATCCGGATATGATGCCCAGCAGTCCTGCAGCGAACTTGCTATGAGCTAATAAATAGGCTAACATCAAGTATGGCAGATGAGAGATGGACTACCTGGATCAACCAACTCTCAATGGGCTTGATCTGTGGATTTCACTTAGTAATTCCCTTTGGTATAAGGTATTTGAAAATAAGGTCTCTTACTTGTAGCCAAAAGCACCCCCAAGTGTCTCCTGCCCAAAGTTAGACAGCACCCCATTCACACTCAGGTCTCTCTGAAGCCCTGGTTTGTTCCATTATTGTTACACTTCACTGGATGGTGTGCCCCACCCAGAGTTCATGAGACAAGAAAGCATTATGTGACTGGTCCCTTCTAGATAGTTCACATACATTATGTAATTTCATCCCCATAGCCTAGCCTTTGAATCTAGGGCTCAAATACCAAATTCACCATCATGAATTGCCTTTTGCAGAGGGCTAGATTTTACTAAAGTAGAAAAAAATTTCTTTTAAGAAGCCATCAGTTGTATCAGAAGCCTTGACTTGCAAACCATGACAGAAGGAAATTGTGCTTAGGAAGTGAAATCTGTAACATCTTGGGTAAGTTATTCAACCTCCCGGAGCCTGCATTTCCTCACCCATAGAATGCCTTCCTGGAGAAGCTCATGTGAGACAGCAAGTGTTCAATACACAAAAAATACCCTTAGTTAACAGCCCTCCTGCATATAGGTTTCTCAAGAGGCATGTCAGGTGGTCTGGTACTCCCATCTCTTTCAGAATTTTCCACAGTTTATTGTGATCCACACAGTCAAAGGCTTTGGCATAGTCAATAAAGCAGAAATAGATGTTTTTCAACAGTTAGAACTGGACATGGAACAACAGACTGGTTCCAAATATGGAAAGGAGTACGCCAAGGCTGTATATTGTCACCCTGCTTATTTAACTTATATGCAGAGTACATCATGAGAAACGCTGGGCTGGAAGAAGCACAAGCTGGAATCAAGATTGCCAGGAGAAATATCAGTAACCTCACATATGCAGATGACACCACCTTTATGGCAGAAAGTGAAAAGGAACTCAAAAGCCTCTTGATGAAAGTGAAAGAGGAGAGTGAAAAAGTTGGCTTAAAGCTCAACATTCAGAAAACTAAGATCATGGCATCTTGTCCCATCACTTCATGGGAAATAGACGGGGAAACAGTGGAAAAAGCATCAGACTTTATTTTGGGGGGCTCCAAAACCACTGCAGATGGTGATTGCAGCCATGAAATTAAAAGACACTCACTCCTTGGAAGGAAAGTTATGACCAACCTAGATAGCATATTAAAAAGCAGAGACATTACTTTGCCAACAAAGGTCCGTCTAGTCAAGGCTATGGTTTTTCCAGTGATCATGTATGGATGTGAGACTTGAACTATAAAGAAAACTGAGCACCGAAGAATTGATGCTTTTGAACTGTGGTGTTGGAGAAGACTCTTGAGAGTCCTTGGACTGCAAGGAGATCCAATCATTTCATCCTAAAGGAGATCAGTCCTGGGTGTTCTCTGGAAGGAATGATGCTGAAGCTGAAACTCCAGTACTTTGGCCACCTCATGCGAAGAGTTGACTCATTGGAAAAGACTCTGATGCTGGGAGGGATTGAGGGCAAGAGGAGAAGGGGACGACAGAGGATGAGATGACTGGATGGCATCACCAATTTGATGCATGTGAGTTTGAGTGAACTCCAGGAGTTGGTGATGGACAGGGAAGCCTGGCGTGCTGCAATTCATGGGGTCGCAAAGAGTCAGACACGACTGAGCAACTGAACTGAACTGAACAATCCTCCTGAATCTATCCATAGTAGCACTGGAAAAGAATCTATGAGCAGGGAAACCTCTGAGTGGTTACTTGTTAATCCTGTAAACATAATCAATAAATCACAGTTTTCATTCAGCAAGGGTTCCTCTTACTGTTTATCCACCATCAAAATGAAAAATAACCCTTAAAAATCTATAATCTTATTTACCTTTTGAGAGATGACAGAGAATTCTTAAACCC
The DNA here is from genome assembly GCF_002263795.3 of Bos taurus. Lineage (NCBI taxonomy): Eukaryota > Metazoa > Chordata > Mammalia > Artiodactyla > Bovidae > Bos > Bos taurus. The sequence continues at coordinate 9,861,857 of NC_037355.1, read as the reverse complement.
TATTGATGTTTCCTCAATGGAAGAACAAAGATGAAAAATGAATGTGTGACAAAAAAATCCAACCAGCTTCTAAATAGCTTCGAAATATTAATAGGAGAGTCACCCTGCATATCCAGATACAGATTTCATAGGCGATCACGTTATTAGTCACTAAGTGATTTTAAATTCTGCCATTAATTACCTTTCCCCCATTAACTATTATTTCACATTCTGAACCCCACAGTAACAAGCCCTCTGAGCCAAACCAACACAGTGAAGTCTCTGTATGCAGACCACCAGTCTCAAAGTAAAAATCCCTTCTCTCCCTCAGCAGGTACTCATGGTGCCTCAGAGAGAACAGAGGTCTCCTCCAATGGGCAGAGGGGAATGGCAGTCAGCACTCCCTGTTCCCATTTAATCATACATGCACGTTCAGTCATTCAGCTGTGTCTTTCTGCTACCCTATGGATTGCAGCCCAGCAGGCTCCTCTGTACATGAGATTTTCCAGGCAAGAATACTGGCGTGGGTTGCCAGACACTGCTTAAGTACCAATACTGTGCAACTCTATCAACTCAGTGTTCTTATTATTCCCATTTGACAGAGAATAAAACAGAGGCACAGAGCAATTACAAGGCCAGTGTTGCATGGTTAGTATGTAGTATGCAGCCAGGATTCAAGACCAGGCCAACTGACACCAAAACCTCAACTTTAAATGACTGCCCCCTTGGTAACAACTAGTCAGTATCCCAAACTCAATCTTCCCATCACTTAAGGTACATTTCACTTTCCATCTGCTGTCTTAAAAAATGTATCTTTTTGACTCTTAACATCAAAAAGACAAGTAGCTCAACAAGTCACCTGAAGCCTGAATCGCCAAAAGGGAAAAGGTTTGTGTTTTTATTTAAGTATAGTTGATTTACAATGTTATGTTAGTTTCTGGTGTATAGCAAAGTGATTCAGTTATAGATATATGTCTGTGTGTGTGCTCTTTCTCATATTCTTGTCCATGTTTTATCACAGGATACTGAATATAGCTTTCTGTGCTATACAGTAGACTTTTGTTTACCCATCCTATATATACGCTGCTGCTGCTAAGTTGCTTCAGTCGTGTCCGACTCTGTGCAACTCCATAGACGGCAGCTCACCAGGCTCCCCCGTCCCTGGGATTCTCCAGGCAAGAACACTGGAGTGGGTTGCCATTTCCTTCTCCAATGCATGAAAGTGAAAAGTAAAAGTGAAGTCGCTCAGTCATGTCCGACTCTTATCGACCCCATGGACTGCAGCCCACAAGGCTCCTCCATCCATGGGATTTTCCAGGCAAGAGTACTGGAGTAGGTTGCCATTGCCTTCTCCATATATATATATATATATATATATATATATATATATGCTAATTTGCACCAAAAAGTTTTATTATAATGTCACCAGGAACTAGCAACACACAGAACAGAGAAAGAGAGCAAAAGATCACCAAACATTTCTTTGAAAGAAAAACCAAGCATATAAGACACATCAGTGTTGGACTGAAGATGACCTTTTTAAGGTCACTTGTCTGCTCAGGATGCTCAGTGAATTGCTAGTCAAGTTCCCCACCCCATTGGGAAAGGAGCCTCCCTGGACAGAGGGGCAAGAAGCCTTATTCCACCAGCCCACTGTAACAACTCTACTTCCTATTAGAGACTAAATACTATACTATCCAGTAGGGAATTTCAGGTACCCTGAAGGAGCAGGAGAGAGGTAAGATAGAGTCCTCCACTTTCACAAACAGTAAGTAAATACCCACTGTGCACAACGCATTAGGCCACCAAACACTGGGCGTGCGCTATGCCGAAGCCTAGAGTAAATGCTTCAAATTACAGTATCTGAATAATATACTGAATTCATTACAAGTTTTAAAACATAATCAATTTAACCCCAGCACCAGGTTTATAATCTTTATTTTTCTAGATTATATTTTAGATTCCTAAAATATTTTACCATTTTATTGATTTTTTTAAATAAGCAGAGAAATTTTTGTTTTGAAAGCTAATAGTCAAGGATAAATTTGCATTTAATGTACCTACTGAAACAGGTGTATACTTGGAAAAGACTGAATTCACAGTAATTCACATGTCATATGAAATCTAAATTCCATCTATAAATCAAAAAAGTCTTCCAAAATCAAAAGGGAATTTAAAGGCAAGATGTTCTAAAGTATGATCCTACTGGACTAATAATTTTCAGCCCATGTGTTGTTACAGGATTTGTATTGAGGATGATATAATTTGTTAAATACTTTTAATTTATATTTAACTTGAAATACTAGCTTATTAACTTGCACGAACTGGAGTGCCAATAATACTATTATGAGATGACATAGGGACAGGTCCAAATTTTTAATTCCTTAAATTTTGTGACCTAACACAATCTTAAAAATATAATTACTAGAATATATTCAGAGGATTCTCAAGGAACAATCTGTAAAGTTCAGTCCATATTTGTACTAAAATGTTACTCTATAATGTTGCCACTATGGAGAACTGCATGTAAGTTCCTTAAAAAACTAAAAATAGAATTACTATATGATTCTGCAATGCCACTCCTGGGCGTATATCCAGAGAAAACTCTAGTATGAAAAGATATATGCCTCTCAATGTTCACAGCAGCACTAATAGCCAAGACATGGAAACAATCTAAATGTCCATCAACAGGTGAATGGATAAAGAAGGTGTGGTACATGTACACAATGAAATATTACTTAGCCATAAGAAAGAATGAAATAATGCCATAATAATGCAGCAACACGGATACACCTAGAGATTATCATACTAAGTGTAGTCAGTTAGACAAAGACGTATACCATACGATATCAGTTATTTGTGGAATCTTTAAAAATTAAACAAGTAAACTTAGTTATGAAACAGAAATAGACTCGCAGACATAAAAAGCAAACTTATGGTTACCAAAGGAGCTATACCTGAGTGGGGGTGGAGTGGGTAAATTAGGAGTTTGGGATTAATATACACACACTACTATATATAAAATATGCTATGCTAAGTCACTTCAGTCGTGTCCGACTCTGTGTGACCCCATAGACGCCAGCCCACCAGGCTCCCCCGTCCCTGGGATTCTCCAGGCAAGAACACTGGAGTGGGTTGCCATTTCCTTCTCCAATGCATGAAAGTGAAAAGTGAAAGTGAAGTCGCTCAGTCGTGTCTGACTCTTAGTGACCCCATGGACTGCAGACCACCAGGCTCCTCCGTCCATGGGATTTTCCAGGCAAGAGTACAAAAACCTACTGTAGAGCCCACGGAACTATAGTCAATATCTTGTAATAACCTATAAGGGAAAAGAATCTGAGAAACAATATACATGTATGTTAAACTGAATTACTTTATTGTACACTTAACTAACAACATTATAAGTTATCATACCTCAAGTTAAAAAAATAAAATGTGACTCCACTAAAATATGAACTTTGGCAACATGAGACTGCAAGTAAATAGTATGAACCCCTCAAACTGTTTGTTGTTATGAATTAACAAAGAAGCTCTTTATCATGGAATGCACCTGCAGTATCCTAAGAACTGAGCTAAATGGTTTACATGTACATCTCATATAATCCTCATTTTAAAGATGAAGATATAACTTCCCAGGGTCACAAAACTAGGAAACCCATATCTTCCAGCCTCCAAAACCTAGTTTCCCTCTTCATCTGTGTATGAATATAATAAAAATGTTTTAATATGTTTACAATGATTACCATATATCAAAAATGCCCACTTAGGAGGCAAATACAGTCAGCCCTTGGTATCTTGAGAGAGACAGATTCCAGAACCCTCCCTCTCCCAGATACCAAAATCTACAGATGCTCAAGTCCCTTACACAGCCCACACTCTGTATCAGTGGGTTCTGCATCCATCCCATTCAAACAACTATGGATCCCCCCAAGTTTATTCGATCTGCAGATGCAACACTGGCTGATACAAATAGGAAATATGGCAACATAAATATGTGAAGAAAAGTATTCCATATGTTTTCAGGAGTACCAGTAAACAGAAATCCTCATTTATAGCACCTTACTTTTAGGAAAAAAAGACCGATAAGTAATAAATACATGCTCCTGAGAATGAGATTCAAATATCTTGAGAGCCATATCAGTGTTAATCCATATTTAAGAGGCTTAGAACTCACAAAAACAGCATTCTGAAATATTCTAAAATATATATTGGTTTTCTGTACCAAATATGCTTCTAACTTGTAAGCTTACAAATTATCAAAAATGATTATATGTTTGAGAGTAAGATGAGCCCTGGCTATTTCATTTTCCAAATTTAACATCAACTATATTTTCTCTATCAGCTTTTGATTTTCACATGAAAAGGATTTAAAATGGGAACAATATGGAAGTCCTAAAGGAAAAAGGTCAATGGGAAACACTATCTAACTTTTAACTTCCAGTTAAATCTTTACATAATAAATGGAAACAAATTCTGGAGAATATTATACAACCAAAAATATTAAATATGTTCAGAGAGGCAAAATAAAGGTCTTATAAATACAAGAGTAATAATAATCCGACAAACACAGGGGCCTAAAATGAGCCTGAAGAAAGTGCCAGTGGGAAGAGTTGGCAAGATGGTAACATACTAGAGACGTTAGTTTAATTTTAATTAGTTAGTATGGCATACTTTAAAAGTGATGTTCTCTTTTAAGCACTGAATTATAGATGCCTAGGAAACCAATCAGATCTCGAACAATGAAGGTTGATGAACCAAAGGCTATCTATGCACTTTACAAGGAAAAAGCAGTATTCCACTCAAATCTTGCCAGTGCTACATATTTTCTTCCTGGAAAGTTTTTCAAATGCTTATGGGAAGGAAAAAAAAATTGTTTTCAAGGTTTCTTTACCCTGGGATTGCTGGCTCAATTCCTGGGCCCAGTGGAAGCATAATGGGTGCCAACATTAAGATACCAGTCTTGTTTACAGAACAGAAGGAACTTAACCCATATTCACCCTCAGCTTCCCTGAGTTGACTTCATCTAATGTGCAGAACACATCGCTTAGGCTATTTTCTTTCTCCTGCTCAAAAACTGCAAATCCTTGTAAAATTTCTAATGTCAAACTCCTTGGCATACATGTTTCAAAAGACTTTAAAAAGTGCATGTTTTTGGTCTAGCAATGCTATTTCTAGGCATTTTTCTTAAGAATTTAGTATGTTTAAACAGGAGCATATAAAAAGATTTTCCCTGTAATATTATTTATAATGGTGAAAAATTACAAACTCTTAGATGTTCATTGGTAATTTTTTTTTTTACCTTTCATTGACATATCATATTTACTGGCAGAATGGAATTTCAGTTCAGTTCAGTCGCATCCGACTCTTTGCGACCCCATGAATCGCAGCACACCAGGCCTCCCTGTTCATCACCAACTCCCAGAGTTCACTCAAACTCATGTCCATCGAGTCAGTGATGCCATCCAGCCATCTCATCCTCTGTCGTCCCCTTCTCCTCCTGCCCCCAATCCCTCCCAGCATCACAGTCTTTTCCAATGAGTCAACTCTTTGCATGAGGTGGCCAAAGTACTGGAGTTTCAGGTTTAGCATCAGTCCTTCCAAAGAACACCCAGGACTGATCTCCTTTAGGATGGACTGGTTGGATCTCCTTGCAGTCCAAGGGACTCTCAACAGTCTTCTCCAACACCACAGTTCAAAAGCATCAATTCTTCGGTGCTCAGCTTTCTTCACAGTCCAACTCTCAGATCCATACATGACCACTGGAAAAACCATAGCCTTGACTAGACGGACCTTTGTTGGCAAGGTAATATCTCTGCTTTTCAATTTAAAGGGATATTAAAAATACCAAAGGCAGCTCTGTTTGTCCCAGACCAAAAGTACTGAAAGATTCTAGGACTCACTTTACATTTCCCCTTTCCAACCCCAAGTCCTGGCAGGCTCCCAGCGCCTCTTATATGCTCCCTTTATGAAGAAGACAAACCTGCAACATTCATGTCAAAAGCTTGCTTTTTGTAACCCTCTAGTATTATAAAAGTATTTTATAAATCTATAGTATAAAAAAAGAAGTATGGGGGTATTCATCTCTATATTATAGAAATAAATTGAACTTAATTTTTTCCTGTATTGTTTTTACTATTTCCTGAGCTTTTCCCAAAGAACATTCTTTGTAAAAAAAAAAAAAGAAAAAAGAAAAAAAGAAAATACACTGTAAGAAACAGTCAATAACAGGACAGATGTCTGCAATTTTTTAAATGCTTAGTCATCTGCCAAACAGATTTAAGATGGTACTATCATAACATTGGCAAATATATTTGATCCTCTGTGCAAATCTGACTTCAATTATTTTATCTATTTGATTTCTCTCATCTAATTAACTCCATTTGTTTCCATCATCAATTTTCTCTTAAGTATGTTCCACATAAAAGGTGACAATTCCCTCAAGTGGATCCTACTTATCAACGATCCTCAGGAGTAATAAATCACACTAGATGGAGTGAAATTAAGGGAGTGAGTCACTAAGAATAATCTTTAAACACAAATGCAATTATTCAGGACACATGGAAAGCACTTTGGCATTCAGGTAAATTAAGCATGGTGGTGTTGATATTTCTTAAACGTGGGGCAACCACGGTTCAGAGGCCTGTTAAGTGGATAAATGATAAAGCAAAGAATAAATCCACTGCAATGAAACTGTCTTCTGGAAAATAAATGATTCATCACTTTGACTTAAAAATTTGTACAATGGTGACTTCCCTGGTGGCCCAGGGGTTGGGAGCCCACTTTCGGTGCAGGGGGTGTGGGTGTGATCCCGGGTTGGGGCACTTAGAGCCCACATGTGCACCACAGCTGGAGAGAAGCCCATGCACCGCAGTGAGACTCGACACAGCCAAATAAATAAATAATTTTTTAAAGAAAAAGAAGAGTTGGTACAGTGGCGGAAACACCCTCAGACTTGGTAGAGAGAAAACCAGATTTTCATCCCAGCTGTACTACTTACTAACTATGATAACTCTGGCAAGTTTAAGTTAAAGGTTTCATTTCCTCACCTGAAAATTAACTCTGAAAACAATGTCAGAAGTACAGGTACAAACGCACAATTATCTGTCTAAAAAGGATGACTCAAAAAGCATAACCAATTCCTAGCCTCTGTAGCATCATTGTAGAGTAAATTGATTTAGTTGTATACAGGTAGAGAAACGGTGCCAGCATGGCCCCAGGTCCCTGAGTCCATGCCACAGGATGGCACTGCTCTTGAAACAGACCATAGTGAGCCTAGAGGTCAGTCATCTCTGGACCAGATAAAGTTTCTATGCTCTATTCCAATAGGGAAGAGATGCACAAATTCATCCCAGGCTGTATCGTCGTCCAAGAATGCCATTCGATAACCTTAGCAGAATCCAAGGCCACGGGTGAACTCAAACATGGCACTGAATGAGACCTGCTCCCTCAGTAGCGTGTGTAGGATGAAAACCATCTCAATAAACTCCATTTGCTCTCCCACAGTTCCCAGCAGAAATATCTAGGACAACACATAAAGGCTGCAAAGAGAACAGCACTGGAAGATAAGAAAATCAACTACGTAGTTTTCAGCCTCTGAGGAATTATCCAGAACCCTGGTCCAGGTAGTCCTCGTCCTGCCTTGCTCAGGCTGGACTGCTGATCCCACAGCCTGCTTTCAGAGGTGGTGGAGCAGTTTCCTTCATCCAGCAGCCCTTAGCAGGCATCAGAACCTCTCTGCACAGACTCTCCTAAGACTGTCGAAGCCCGGGATGCTTATGGCAGGGGGAACTGAGACTGGGGAAGCTGATGTACCTCAGGACAGAATATAATCATGAAGACAGGGGGGAAAAACAAGGAGCAGGCGTGCACCCGCGGGGCTGGGGGAAATGCTGACTCAGTGCAAGGTCAACCACTCATGCTGGACATCAGAAACCAGCCAGCGCTACACTTAACCAATTTCACTTCCAGATCTGAGGGAAAGTTTTAGGATCACTTAAAAGCAAAGAGACTGCTGGTAAAAGATGGGCTCTTTTAATTCAATGATGGGCACACAGGGGGAAATGGAGCCCAAAACAAGACTGTGACACACAATAGAGAATCCCCAACATTTCAGAAGGAAAACATACTATTAACAGAAATATGGGACAGTCATGTAAAACCATTTTTACAAAGAGTTTATTGATACAGAAGTGATATGAAATAAAAAGTGAAGAAAAACAGGATATGCATGATATGAGTAAGATGATTCCAAACTTATTTTTAAAAAGGAAAGAAAAATATACACAAAATAGAGAAAAAAATAAAATATATTAAATATTAGTAAGCAGTTCATTTCTGAATAGCAGAATTCTAGGTAGATTTTGTTTTCTTACATAATTTCTTTATATTTCCCTACACATTTTCTCCATGTTAAACACATTCCTAATAAAAATATCATTATAAATTAAGAAAAAAAGAAGTACAATCTTTCAGAAATCCTAAGGATGTTTCAGATGTAACACACGCCCCTCTCTGGCATTTTTAATTCACTTTGATTCATATTTCCCAAAGAAAAAATATATAAGTAGCAAAATTAGAGCATCAGAATAAAGCTTTAATATATGTAAACACATACATATATTATATGTAATTTCTAAAGACTTGATCATTTGTAATATAAAATAAAAATTTAAGACGATGGCATTTCCAAAAGCATGTCCATTCAGCAAAATGCTCTGTGTGCCTCTGTGTGCCCGTGTGTGTGTGTGTGTAGCATCTAAAGAAGCAAGTACTACTCAGCACTTCTAATCCAACCACTGTATTATTCAAGCATTTTTCAAAAGAAATCACATTACATATGCATCTCAACACATTTTATGTAATAGAATACATTTTTTTTCTTTTTTTTTTCAAAGTTATCATTACATTTTAATGGCTACAAAGAATGCTAGAATTAACATCTGTCTTCAGGTGTTGGTATGGACATACATTTTCAAAGGAAATGAGACACTTACAGAAATGGTAAAGGCTTAACCATCCTGGGATGAGATATGAAGAAACAAGATAATTTATTGGTTTGGATTAGATTTTGGTTGCAAGAGAATAGTTCTGTAAATCAAACACAAATTATTATTATTAGTTGTTTTTTTTTTTCTCATGGCAGATCCTGCAGATGTTGGTCCAAGGACTGGTGTGCTCTATGGAACCGAGCATCTTCTTTCTTACTAATCAGACATTCAGGCCTCTTCTGTTAAGTGACCATAGATGCCCCCAAATTTGCTTGAACTCCAACCTTCATATTGTCATTCATTTGTCGTCCACTCCCAGCTCAGAGCAGAAAAGCCCTCTCAGCCTGGTCTTCCCTCTTACATTCCACTGTTCCTGGGAAGGCTGTCTTATGTGTCCTGGAGAGGCTTCTCTTCACTCTAGATGGGCCTGGGGGTGTTTCAGGGGAAGTCCCCCAACATGTCCTTGTTCTCATCTAATCCCAGCACTGCCCACGTGAGAGTCACTAAGCTACTCTGTGATGACTGCACAGAGAGGATACTTGTTCAATACTGTGTTTCAATTGAGCAAAACACACACAAACACCCATACAGAAGGAAATCACTCAGCTCCTCATGATATCATAGTCCTGGACATTCAAAGTCATCACTGCTGTAAGCAAACAGTGGAGTCAGCATACTCCGTAATGATGGCACCTGGTTTTGTCACTGGCTCAATGGCTCCCAATGGGAACTTTGATTCGATTAGCTACATCACACATATTGTCATACAGAAAGACAACAATCATTGCAAAGATGCACACCTATGTGCACTAGTAGTGCTTGCACTAGAGCCCTAACATGTGAGCTTCTGCCCATGGTATTCACTGCCCAACCTAACATCAGCTCACCCCAGGCAGTAAAGTTGGTGAAGACCACCTGGGTCTCACTTTGAGCAAATCTGAATCTTTGTATCTTTCTTTTAAACCTTATACTCTACAACTGTGTTCAAAGATCCTATCTAAGGTAAAAAATAAGAAAAAAAGTAATATTCTGTAATAGATCTGTAATTATGTAGAAAGCTGAAAAGGAGGGGACTCTTTTAGAGTGTTGGGACCCTATAGTGGAAGGTGGGGAGAAGGCAATGGCACCCCACTCCAGTACTCTTGCCTGGAAAATCCCATGGATGGAGGAGTCTGGTAGGCTGCAGTCCATGGGGTCGCTAGGAGTCGGACACGACTGAGCAACTTCACTTTCACTTTTCACTTTCATGCATTGGAGAAGGAAATGGCAACCCACTCCAGTGTTCTTGCCTGGAGAATCCCAGGGACAGGGGAGCCTGGTGGGCTGCCGTCTACGGGGTCGCAAAGAGTCGGACACGACTGAAGTGACTTAGCAGCAGCAGCAGCAGCAGTGGAAGGTGGATTTATATATATATAGCTCATGTTTGAAAAATTTTGAATAGATAATCATTCAGTTGGGTGAAATAACAAACTACTTCACAAAAACCATTTTTACCATAACAGCTATTCCTACAGGATTCATCAACACTGATCTTTCAAATGTTTGGCTTCATCATGAAAATGCAATGTCCAGGAAAAGCATCCAACAGTGAATTGATAGGTCAAATAAAAGTTTTTGGAATAAACTAACGTGCCTCATTCATAACAGAAAAAGAATGGACACTACCTAAATAACTCACAGTAAGGGAATAATTGCATAAAATAAGGTACGTCTACTTGAAACAATATTACTTAATATTTAAATTATGAGACAAATATAATAGGACATAACATTAACTGTAAAAGTCAACATATGCAAATATCTATTATTATTACACCTACATGAGCTATAATTAAACACACATGCAAAATACAGCTGATCTATTAGGGTGAAAGGACTGTGGAAAACTTAATCTTATAAGAAAATGTTCATTATGGTACTTTATAAAGTTGTTCCCATGGTAACAATTTCATTTAGAAAAGTTTCACACTCACAGTATTACTCTCCTCGCCCACCTGCCTGCTCCCTTCTCTACATTTCCCTATCACAGAGCTAAGAGATCAGAATTGAGAGAAAACCTTTGAGTAGGAATTACATTCAAAAGATATAGATGGCCAGGGACCTACCTGGTGGCCCACTGGTTAAAGACTGTGCACTCCCAATGAAAGGGGCATGGGTTTGATCCCTGGCCAGGGAACATGCCATGCACTTGGCCAAATAAATATCACTGTTTTAAAAAATCTATTTTAAAAAAAAAGATGTAGATAGCCATCTTCAAAATTTCTAAATGAGTGATATTCAGTGCAAGTTTCTAGTTAAAAAGTTATTTTTTAAAGAATACTCATGCTTAAAGGAAACTCTGTGTATATTTTGCAAAGGAAATGGACTAGGGGAATATCAGGTTGTGTGATCATCAAATCTGTTGAAGTCTTTTATAAGCAAAATCTGGTGAGAGAAAGTGTTGCAAATAAAAATGAGTAACAAAAATATGAGAGTCGAGTATCATCAGACACAAACAGTAGATCCATCAGATCAGACACGTCTACTTTGAAAACAAATTTAACTCAAAATTTATAAGTAAGTATAAGATTTGGATGATGTTTGGATGAAAAACTTTTCTTATAGATGATGAAATTGATAATAGTTGACAGTACCACCTCCTAGGTCTTACACTAAGGTTTTTTTCTGCCCCAACACCTCTCTCCAACTCCTCTATTATCAATGTGTCCTTACACTCAAGTTTATCCAGAGCTGCCCTCTCCTAGAAAATCCAGACAAATTATGATAACCTATCTGTCAATCATCTAGCAGGTGATTCAACAAATCAATAGATAATGATGAAATAATTCAGATAGATCCAATGGTGTTTATCACACTAATTCTGAATATACTCTATCTTCCCATCCACCACCTAATAGATAATGTTAACACAAACAGGTCTATTACAACACTTGCCCATAATCTAGCACCAGAGTCATCATGTAACCAAGGGAGGATTTAGACATCAGAGCCTCCAGAGTCTGCCATGCAATGAGAACCGTACATGGCAAGCCGGATCTTCCTGTAAACCTCAGTGAGGGTGTTTGGAGACAGGGGGACAGAAGGTTGCCAATAATGTCAGTGTGTAGAAAGGGGCTTGCCCAAATTATTACAAACACTGAACCTATAGACTAAGAATTACTTCATTTTTAGTGCATCAGCTTTTAGGAAAAGGACATCCTACTCATGTTTGCATGTAATATTCCTCTAAATAGCCATAAAAACAAAGGAGATTTCACAGCAAGAATCACAAAGCTATTTTTGTCCGAACTGACAAGTGTGCATCTCATCTGAAGCTACAAATCAACATATCTGTCCAGAACTATTAGGAAAAATAACAGACAGCCGTCAAGACCAATTCTGCCAGTGAAACAAGACCTTGAATAACAGCAAGGGCAGTGTCAGGACCTCACAGTGACACTGATAGTCTACAGAAGAAAACAGGCATCCAGTCAGGCTGATTTTTTTCCTTTGGTTCCTGGTGGCACAATGACAGACACAGGTCACACATGCCTTGGTCCAGTCAATTTGAATTCCTGGCTAAAAGAGGCTTATTTGAAACATGCAACTCAAGAAAATGCTACTCTGATATTACTTATCGTGAAAATTACATCTTTCCATAACTGTTCTCCTGTATCATTGAACTCCATGAGGAAGGCTGGGGAAAAGGAAGAAAAATGATCAGAGGTGGGAACCCTACACTGATCACTCTTACATGGTTGACACACAGAGAGTCCGATTTCTGAATGACTGACATCACCATATTCCAAACTGCAACCAATTCAGGGAAGAAATATTAAAAGAAGTAGTCACAGAATGTGTAACTTTAGCAATGGTTGGAGAAGTGAGGTTCCTCTGAACCAAATTCAGAGAAAGAAAAATTCAAAATTATATTCACACTATATAACAAAACTGCTGTTTTCTATAGTTTGTTTCTTTTCAGCTTCTTTTTGGAGAGGAGGGATGAAGAAGTTATAAACCCGAAATATCATACTGACAAATATTTAAAATATGTCCCAGAACAACAAAAGTCATGCCCTAAAAATCTGCAAAATTCCCACTTATTTTCTGATGAGTATCTATTGCTACCTCAGTCATCAAAAGATAACACCGAGAATAAGTGGTAAAGAATAAAACAGAATAAACCAAAAATAAAGAGGCACAGTGATTCTGCACTGCTAGGATTCAAATCCTAACTCTACCACACATGAGCTCTGTGACTCTGGGCAAATTACTTAACCTCTCTGGTTTCCTTATCGGTGAAAGAAATATTATAGTAACAGGCCTATTTCATAGGGTTACTAACCAGATAAAGGCGTTATCAGTTGCAAAACACTTAATACAGGTATAGAGCAAGTGCTAGAGAAATAGTTATTACAGGACTTCCCTGGAAGAAGTCCCTTCTTCCCTAGAGGTTCAGAATCCACTTGCGCACGCAGGGCATGAGTTTGAGCCCTACTCCAGGAAGATTCCACATGCTGCAGGGCAGCTGAGCCCATGTGCCACAACCTCTGAGCCAGCACGCTAGAGCCCTCTAGCCACGACCAAGACCATTTGCCTAGAGCCTGAGCTCTGCAGCAAGAGAAGCTACCACGATGAGAAACGCATGCACCACAGCTAGACAGTGGCCCCTCCACACCACAATTAAAGAAAGCCCTCAAGTTCCAACGAAGACACCATACAGCCCCCCAGAAGAAAACATTTCATTTCATTTAAAAAGACTTTAAGAAATATTTATGACAGTCACCAAAAATCAGGTCATTAACAAAAGTTTCCGGAGTAAATTCAAATTAGCATAATTTTAAATTTAATTATTGATGTAGCCATTGATATATTACTGAATTTTTACTAGAAAATGATTTTATGTTGCATTTTTCCCTGAATCAGAGATGACTGCAGCCATGAAATTATTTTTCATGATCCACAGAGTTGAGCGAACCCTAGAACTGTTGCGACCCTGTGCTGTTCTCTATTGTTATTTCTCAAGCCAAAAACTTCTCGCCTCAGTTATGGAAGCAAAATGTCCCCAAAGGCAAAGACCACATCAGACTTTCTTTTCATAAACTCTGCAGAACTTTGCAACCTACTAGGCAGGAAGTCTGCATTGGAGAAGGAAATGGCAACCCACTCCAGTGTTCTTGCCTGAAGAATCCCAGGGACGGGGGAGCCCGGTGGGCTGCCATCTATGGGGTCACACAGAGTCAGACACGACTGAAGCGACTTAGCAGCAGCAGCAGCAGCAGCAGCAGCAGCAGCAGGCATGAAGTCTGCACTCATCAAGTTAATTGGATTAATCTGACAATTTTTAACCTTACGAACCTGGCATTTTTTTTATTAATTCAGTTTATTAAATTCTTAGTGTAAATATAGAAAACTTGGTCAATCTTGTTTGGTTAGACTATAATCCTTCAATTTGTTGAAAACTTTCTTAGGGCATACATGAACTACCATTTCTTCAGAAAGAAAGAAAAAAGCAAAAATACTTCCAGAAATAACTTCTACAGTAATTTTCTGAATCCTTTTCCCAGTTTTCCAAGACCTAAATATTGTGGATTACAACATAAATTCTGGACATTGGCCCATTCCAAAACAACAGGAACAAATCAGTCCTCCAAGCTGAAAACCTACTCTTCCCCATTTTTCAATACTTCTCAGAGTGGGAGCCTATTTGAGAAAACAGAAGATTTAGTCCTTATTTATAAATGCTAAAGAGATAGAAACTAGCACAGAAAAAAGAATTCTAAGAAAAAGATTCTACCCTCAGAAAAATGTTAATGTTATATTCAAACATATTTAATAAATATCATTAAAAATCTAATTCCCAGAAGCTTCCTGGTGGCCCAGTGGTTAGGACCCTGTGCTTCCACTGCAGGGGGTACGGGTTAGATCCCTGGTTCTGGAACTAAGATCCTGCAAGCTGTACTGCATGGCTAAAAAAAAAGTATTTAAAAAAAATCTGATTCCCTTAAAATGCAAGGATTAAGCACACCACATTTCATGAAAAGGCAATGCTGTTCAGATGCTAATACATTCATATAATGACAGAAAATGCTAACACTTTTGTAGACTCAAAACATATAGTCCTATAGTAATAAAAAATATATTTATTACAGATAGGAACAAGTGAATCATTTCATTCGCAGGCAATTTGATGAGCAATGACTCATCTGCAGTACTTTCTGGAAACTATTCTATCAAAAACTCTGAAATGTATGGCCATAACCTAGACTTAATATATGACCTAATAAAAGTCATTACCTCAATACAATTCTCCTGTGAAATCATATACTCTAATTTCCCCACTAGACAATCTTCCTTCTCTTTCCCACTGCCTCTTTGCCAAAAATTTGTCCAGGAGTATCAGACAGTGTTCCTGACTTCTTTTCCTTCTTTAAGCAGCAACCCCACTCACGCATGATTGATCAAATCAACTATACTTTAAACCCAGTTCCCTCAGTAATTCTCTACTTCCCTTGTCCTTCTGCTGCAACCACCTTGCATCTCACATCCTCAGATCAATACAGCTACTTGAATTCTTGTACTTCACCCTCAAAACTCTAGTTCTGGAGCATTACTGCATATAAGTCATAAGAGTCTGCTATGCAGTGCTCCAAGAAATCTAATTTTCATCTTAGCTGAAGTGGATTACTATTTCTCTTTCTGTTCCCCCAGCTACAATTCTAGAAATTGACCATTCTAGCATTCTATTTAGTCCTTATCATTCTTATTTCTACAAGATGACATTATGTTCCATCTCATCATCAACCCCAAGACATAGCCACATGTCCAGGTATACACAAATGCATCTTTTAGAAATTTGCTTGATATATTATGTTTTTCTACTTTCCTCACTGAGATAAAAACAGTCAAGTCCTTTTCATCTGAATCTGAGTCTTTACATCAGTCTTGTTAGGTCATTACATAATTAAGGGATATACAAAGAGATTAAGAGAAAAAAATATATGGTTGAGCAATAAAAGCAGAAGTGTATTTAATAAAATTCAAGACCAATTTAAAAAACAACTCAGTGAAGTCAGGATGAATGGGTACTTCCTTAATCTGAGATGTTATCAAACATAATCGTTAATGTATATTTACAATGTTCCTCATGAGCCCTGTACTAAAAATCTGAGCTTCTGCAAGGGGACAAGAAAAAGAAAAAGAAAAAAAAAAGGTATGAAGATTACAAAAGACAATGTTCACAGACAATATGATCAGCTACAGAATCTTTAGTCAACTTACCTAAATGAGAGTTCAGTAAAGTGCCTAATATAAGATGAGTATATAAAACAATTTATTTCACACATACCAAGAATAAACAGAACATGAAAATTCTAAAAAGGTTTCATTTACTACAATAAGAAAAAATATAACTACCTGGTAATACATGTGCTGCTGCTGCTAAGTCGCTTCAGTCGTGTCCGACTCAGTGCGACCCCATAGACGGCAGCCCACCAGGCTTCCCCATCCCTGGGATTCTCCAGGCAAGAACACTGGAGTGGGTTGCCATTTCCTTCTCCAGGTAATACATGGAACTGACTGTATTTTGGGGGCTCCAAAATCACTGTAGATGGTGACTGCAGCCATGAAATTAAAAGAATCTTACTCCTTGGAAGGCAAGTTATGACCAACCTAAACAGCTTATTAAAAAGCAGAGACATTACTTTGCCAACAAAGGTCTGTCTAGTCAAGGCTATGGTTTTTCCAGTGGTCATGCATGGATGTGAGAGCTGGACTATAAATAAAGCTGAGCACCGAAGAATTGATGCTTTTGAACTATGGTGTTGGAGAAGACTCTTGAGAATCCCTTGGATTGCAAGGAGATCCAACCAGTCCATCCTAAAGGAGATCAGTCCTGGGTGTTCACTGGAAGGACTGATGTTGAAGCTGAAACTCCAATACTTTGGCCACCTGATGCGAAGAGCTGATTCATCTGAAAAGACCCTGGTGCTGGAAAAGACTGAGGGCAGGAAGAGAAGGGGACGACAGAGGATGAGATGGTTGGAGGGCATCACCGACTCAATGGACATGAGTTTGGTAAACTCCAGGAGTTGGTGATAGACAGGGAGGCCTGGCATGCTGCACTTCATGGGGTCACAAAGAGTCGGACATGACTGAGTAACTGAACTAAAACTGAAATACATGTAACAAAGGATATCTACGTGTTTCTGAAGAGAATTATAAAACTTTGAAGATATATATTAATGGGAAGCAAAATTTATGGGGAGAGATACCATATTCACAGATGGGAAGACTCAATATTTTAAAGATATAAACTTTTCCCAAATGATTCATAAATTCAGTATCATTCCAATTAAAATACCAAGTGCACCTCATAGACTTTGATGAGCTAATTCTTAGATCTACATAAAAATCCAAAGTGTCTAAAATAGCTATAGACATGTTAAAAGGAAGACCAAAGTAGAAGACTTAGTATAAAGCCAGAGGTAAGACATTGATGATAATGGCACAGAATTGGGACAGACTTGGTAGGACCAAAAGAAATCCACAAGTACATCAGAAATTTGAAGTATGTCAAAGTTGACACAATAATTGTGGTAAAGATGAACAACAATAAATCAGTATTAATATGGAAAATAGAAACTTGCAAGAAAAATTCCAGATGAATCAAACACATAACTGTGAAAAGCAAAACTTAGAAGATAATACAAGAAGGAGGAAAAACAATATGACTTCAAGAGTATAAATATATATATATATATATATCTTTAATAAAAGAAAAAGCACAATGTCCATAAAAAGGAAAGGCTAAAAATTCCAACTTTATTAAAATCTTAAAATTCTGTGTATTAGAGTCATCAGTCCAGGTTCGATGCACGATACTGGATGCTTGGGGCTGGTGCACTGGGACGACCCAGAGGGAGGGTATGGGGAGGGAGGAGGGAGGAGGGTTCAGGATGGGGAGCACAGGTATACCTGTGGCGGATTCATTTCGATATTTGGCAAAACTAATACAATATTGTAAAGTTTAAAAATAAAATAAAATTTAAAAAACAAACAAACAAACAAAACATTATAGGGCTTCCCTGGTGGCTCAGTAGTAAAGAATCTGCCTGTCAATACAGAAGACATGGGTTCAATCCCTCATCCAGGAAGATCCCACGTGCCTGAGAGCAACTAAACCCTTGTGCCACCACAATTGAGTCTGCACCCCACAGCCTGGGAGCCAAAACTGAGCCCACATGCCCAAAACCGCTAAAGCACAGGTGCCCCAGAATCCATGCTCCACAACGAGAGAAGGCAACGATATGAGAAGCCTGCACGCTGCAACTGGAGGAGTCCCCTGTGTGCTGCAACTGAAGAGAGCCTGCACAGCAACGAAGGGCCTGACGGCCAAAAATAAACATAATTTTTAAAAAAACAAAACATCCTAACATTAAAAAGCAAATAAAAGACCGGAGGAAACACCTACCATACAGAAAAAAATTATATCCACAATATAAAATGAACCAAGGAAAACAGCTCAATGATAAATGGACAGAGAATATAAATAGGTAATTCACAGAAGAGGGAACCCAAATGTCCAATAAATATACAAAAAGATATTCAAGCTTGTTAATCATCAGAAAATTTAATTTTCAAATGTTGTTACAGTATCCCTTAGATTGGCCAAAAAAAAAAAAAAAAAATTTAACTCAAAGTCTGATAATTCAAACTATTGAGACTCAGGAACTCATTCACTATAGACAGAATTAATTGGAATAATCGTTCAGAACTGTACTTTGTCATAGTTGCAAAAACTGAAAACACATAAACCCTCAGACTTAGCAATTCCTACACCAAGTTTATGCTCTAGACAGCCCTAGACAGCTTCTCTAGATTTGCTCAAAGTGATATGAGCAAGAATTCTAACTACAGCAGTGCCTCAAACAACAACAACAACAACAAAAAAAAAAACCAGTAACACCTGAAAATAATATAAATACATAAAGACAGGAGAATGGATTAATAAACTGTGGAGTATATATGCAATATGATTACAATGGAATATTATACCATATATAAATCATTGAATCAACCTAGAGAAATCTCAGAACAATATTGATGAAACAAAGTTACAGAAGATGAAATATATCATTTTATCATGTTTTAAAAAATACAAAAGAATATCATTTATTGCTTATGTATGGATGGAAGGGAAACATGCAGGAAAATGACAGATATCCAAAGGAGAAAGATTCTCTCTGGGCAGGCAGGGAAGGAATGAGGCCCAGGAGGAGCACACAGGAAGTGTCAGTAACATGTGTAAGTTTTCTTAATCTGAGTAGTGAGTACATGACTGTGTGTTATAATATTCTTCATGTTTTTTGGTAAGCCTAAAAAAATGATCAAATTATTTTTTAAAGTGTTTAAAAAACAGAGAAATTTGAAGATAGAATACATGGGTGTACTTTTTTAAATGGAGGCATTTAATTTTATGTAAATTATACCTCAATAAAAGTTTCTTTCAAAAAAGGAAAAAACTTACAACCTGTGTTTAAGGAACTGTGGTATAGAACATGATCCAAATGTTTTCAATGCATCTCCAATCTCTTTTCCTAAAGACAGAACCTACACCAGATATGGGTGAAATATTTTAAAGTAATAAAAATGAGGAATAATTTTTAGAAGTAAACAAGAGTTCATTTAGAAGAACTATTTTTAGTAAATTAAATTTCAAATTAGTAATTTAGATAAATTAAACTTATAAAGTTTACATTTATTAAAGTATATTAACTTAGTAATTAATAGAGAAAAGAAGTGAAAGGCAAAGGAGAAATATAGCTATCTGAAGACAGAGTTCCAAAGAAGAGCAAGGAGAGGGAAGAAGCCTTCTTAAGCAAACAAAGCAAAGAAAAAGAGGAAAACAAGAGAACAGGAAAGACTAGAGACTTCTTCAACAAAATTAGAGATACCAAGGGAACATCTCATGCAAAGATGGGCACAATAAGGACCCATTTTATTATGTTAGGAAACAGCAAGGACCTAACATGAGCAGAAGATATTAAGAAGAGGTGGCAGAATAATAACCCAAATAACCATGATAGTGTGATCACTAACCTAAAGCCAGGCATCCTAGAGTGTGAAGTCAAGTGGACTTTAGGAAGCATCATTATGAATGAAGCTAGTGGAGGTGCTGGAATCACAGCAGAGCTATTTCAAATCCTGAAAGATGATGCTGTTAAAGTGCTACACTCAATAGTCCAGCAAATTGGAAAATCCAGCAGAAGCCACAGGACTGGAAAAGGTCAGTTTTCATTTCAATCCCAAAGAAGGGCAATGCTGAAGAACGTTCAAAGTACTGCACAACTGCACTGATTTCACATGCTAGCAAGGTCATGTTCAAAATCCTTCAAGCTAGGCTTCAAGAGAGTATGCAGAGTACATCATGTGAAATGCCGGGCTGGATGAAGCACCAGGTGGAATCAATATTGCTGGGAGAAATATCAATAACATCAGATACTCCTGTTTCACTTTCATCAAGAGGCTCTTTTGTTCTTCTTCACTTTCTGCCATAAGGGTGGTGTCAGCTGCATATCTGAGCTTATTGATATTTCTCCTGGAAATTTTGATTCCAGCTTGTGCTTCCTCCAGCCTGGCATTTCACATAATGTACTCTGCATATAAGTTAAATAAAATGACAATATACAGCCTTGACGTACTCCTTTTCCTATTTGGAACCAGTCTGTTGTTCCATGTCCAGTTCTAACTGTTGCTTCCTGACCTGCATACAGATTTCTCAAGAGACAAGTCAGGTGCTCTGGTATTCCCATCTCTTTCAGAATTTTCCACAGTTTATTGTGATCCACACAATGAAAGGCTTTGGCATAGTCAATAAAGCAGAAATAGATGTTTTTCTGGAACTCCCTTGCATTTTCAGTGATCCAGCAAATGTTGGCAACTTGATCTCTGGTTCCTCTGCCTTTTCTAAACCAGTTTGAACATCTGGAAGTTCACAGTTCACGTACTATTGAAGCCTGGTTTGGAGAATTTTGAGCATTACTTTACTAGCAACTACTCTTTACCAGCTGAGCCATGACTGTGTGGATCACAACACTGGAAAATTCTTCAAGAGATGGGAATACCAGACCACCTGACCTGCCTCCTGAGAAATCTGTATGCAGGTCAAGAAACAACAGTTAGAACAAGATATGGAACAACAGACTGGTTCAAAATTGGGAACTTCACGGCTGTACATTGAAGGCAAAAGAGGAGAGCAAAAAAGCTGGCTTAAAATTCAACATTCAAAATACGAAGATCATAGCATATGGTCCCATCACTTCATGGCAAATAGGGGGAAAAAAATGGAAACAGTGACAGACTTTATTCTCTTTGGCTCCAAAATCACTGCAGATGGTGACTGAAGCCATGAAATTAAAAGAGACTTACTCCTTGAGAAAAAAAGCTATGGCAAACCTAGAGAGCATATGAAAAAGCAGAGACATTACTTTGCCCGCAAAGGTCCATGTCAAAGCTACTGTTTTTCCAGTACTCATGTACAAAAGTGAAAGCTGGACCATAAAGTCGGCTGAGTGCCAAAGAATTGATGCTTTTGAACTGTGGTGCTGGAGAAGACTCTTAAGAGTCCCTCGGACTGCAAGGAGACCAAAACAGTCAAGCCTAAAGGAAACCAACCCTGAATATTCTTTGGAAAGACTGATACTGAAACTCCATTACTCTGGAGTCTTATGGAAAGAGTCCACCCACTGGAAAGACTCTGATGCTTGGAAAGATTCAGCGCAGAAGGAGAAGAGGGCAGCAGAGGATGAGCTGGTTGGATGGCATCATCGGCTCAGTGGGCATGAGTTTGAGCAAACTCCCAGAAGATAGTGAAGGACGGGGAAGCCTGGCATGCTGCAGTCCATGGGGTCGAAAAGAGTCAGACATGACTGAGTAACTGAACAACAATCAGAAAATATTTATTTCTTTGTTTTTCAAGCCAAAAGTTTTTCTCCATGTAGACAAGTCCCAGTAGCCAATCATAAACATTCTATCGTGCATGACCACAGATAATAGTTTCACTAAAAGACTACTGGATTAGAAATGAAGTCTTTTTGTTCTAATCTAGCTAACTAGTAGAATTTTGTAGAAAATCTAATAAGCTAATGTGTATGACAACAGTTTGAAAGGTATGAGCTATATAATTAAAAATATAAGGCAACATTATTATTATAATAAAGTCAGATGAGTATGTTTCCATGTGTTATTCTACCCAAGCTATCCAAATAAAATTTTTTTTTCATTTTTCCTTGTGTTGGTCAATGTATTCAATATGGCTAAAATGCAAGTAAAAATAATTTGTTATGAGAACATTAAAAGTCTACCAAAATTACATTTTACTAAGTATTCTTAGATCATAATACACTCAGTTGTTTCTTAAGCTGCCATTTATTTTATACTTGTAATTAATTATTTCTTAGCTTATCATGACCTCTGCATTATCAAAAAGGAAAGCACTGTTCTGATATCCTTGAAAGATGAGCCTTGAGATTGGAAAAGAAATGAACAGATTCCTTTAGGTACCCAACGTAGTACACAATCTGCCAGACAAGAGGTACTATTAGACAATTAGCTACCTGCAGACTGAAATTACAAAGAAATCCTCCCAAAGAACTGTTTCTGTTTCTTCATTAAAATTCACAATTCAATAAGAAGAAGCAGAGTTAACACTTGATGACTGCTTTTGTGATCGTATGAGCCCTTGTGGTCTCATGTATTACCTGATTTATTCCTCACATTCACACAGTGAAATGGGCAATATATGTCCTTTCACAGGTGAGGGAACGGCATAGAGAGATCAAATAGCTAACTAAAGATTACATAATTACAAGTAGTAAATTTGGAACCAGAATGCAGATCTGTCTAGTGCCACATCTGGTATTTTTAACCACTATTCCACACTGCCTCAGTACATAAACACAGAAGTATAAAAGGCAAGAGAGTCCACTTCTTAATTAAAGACTGACGGCGACCTATCAGATTCTAATACTGGTTCTAAATGCCAGAATTTTAGGTGACCTAATTTTTAAGTCAAATAAATATTAATCATTGGAGTTTGAAATTCAGCCTTCTGTATTTTTCAAAATTTATATAATGGGCGCGTTAAACTTTATTGTAAAAATAAACATACTGGAAAAATAACAAGAAAATGGGTTTATATGTATGAACCTAGCAGCTTAAATAATCATTCAAAAGAGTTCAAAGTGTTGGGAGACATTTTTAAATATTTATTCACAAATCAGATTTAATTCAGACATGTAGATAACTTCATAGGTGCCAGGCTCTCCATGAGGCACTTACTTGTGCAAACACCATCTTATTATGTGCTTACCAAGAAGACCTCTAGCTATAAAGAAACGGGGGTTCAGAGGATTCTCAGAGGAAACACGATTCCAGCCCCATGCTCCTCAGCTGCCTTCCAATTATATCAAAGAAAGCATCAAAGGGGGACAAGATGGTGTTTAGAAACTAGAAGCTTCAAGTTCCTGGCTCTCCTAGACAGATTCAAGGAGTAGCAGAGGTCCAGGAGTCAAGACTGTGCTTCCACTGCAGGGGGCACAGGTCTGATCCCTGATTGGGGAGCCAAGATTTCTTACACCCTGCGGTACAGTCAAAAAAAAGTGGAGAGAGAGTAGCAGTGATGCTCTCTCATCTTTGTCTCCAACAACTGACTGTGAGTCCTGCTCACTCTCCCTAATTCCATATACAAGAAGAATGTGGTCCTGCCTCTGTGTGGGCAGGGTCAGGGTCTACGTGAATGGTCAGTATTCATTTCCTTAACTCTCCAACCTCAGCACCTGCCTGCCTAGTGCCCTAGACCCCACTGGTACCCTGCTGTTTCTGCCAAATACATCCTCTTTTCCAGGATTCGCCACACACACTTGATCTTCCAGACTTCTCTCTTCTGTACAGTAATTTCAGGGACAGGCACAGTGGCAGTCTGAGCTCTGTGTCTCATTCACATATAATATACAGTGGGTGGGCTTCAGAGGAATTAGGAATCGTTCATTCATTAATGCTCTTGACTTTGTGCCTGAAAGAATTGTCACTGCCACAAAACCTTCTTCTCTGGATCTCTATTCCAGGTCCCTCTTAGCCAGCCCTGCTGGTGTCTGGGATAAGAAAGGGAACTCGGCAGATGCCAAGAAACTATAAAGTCATATCTGTATGCTGCTAGCAGTGCCATCAAGGTCAAGAGAAGGAGAAGAAGAAATTAAATGCATTTATGCAAAGAATATATTTGAGAATGTGGAAGAAAGACATTTCCAAGCAAAATTTGTTTTTGAGTGCTCCAATCTATGGCAAGTACTCAGAGAGATTAAAAGGATTCTGCTTGCTCAAAGCTTTGGAGAAAAAAATAGAAGTTAAAGATGGCATAACAGTTATGAAACAATGTCTGGCTCAAAAGAAAGACAATCTCTTCATTAGAATTTTTCATTTACCTGCCAGAAATACAGTGGGTGGGGGGGAGTGATAGAGAGGTAATAAATACATTCTTCTTGACTTTGATCAAAGTCTTAATGTCAATGATTTTGTTTTAGAATGTTTTATAATATATTTGTGCTTTTTAAAAGTATTTGTCAGCTTTGACATGAGAAGAAAACACACATTTCACTTCCTCAAAGTTCTAAGAATTTCTAAAAAAATAAGAAAAATAAGAACCAAATACAAATACATAAATGTAAGGGCCAAATACATTGGCAATCTACAACAGCTTCTTCCCTGTAAAGCCATATTCAATACCTAGCACTGAAGGAAATGAGGCTACTGATCTGTGGAGGGCAACGAATTCCCTCAGGGTTGATCATTTTAATCAGTTAACACTGTCACTGTGCCTAGTTACAAGGAGTCATTCAAAAATGTGCAAGACACTTTTCAAAGGCAGAGAAAGGCAATTTTAGGAGAAACTCCAAACAGGTACTGTCTTATGGACAGAGTTTTGGATTTGAGACAATACAGAACAATGCCTGCTTCATCTACGCCATTATGTTTGGGTTCTAAATAACAAATAATTTAATTACATATACTATCTACACTACTATTATAGCTAATGTCTATTAATGACTATTCTTTTTTAAATTTTACACTGAATATAGTTGATTTATAATTAGTTTCAGTAGCACAGCAAAGTGATTAGTCATATATATACACATATATATACACATACACACATATATACATATATACACATATGTATACATATACACATAAATACTCTTTCAGATTATTTTCCCATATAGGTTATTATGGAGTACTGAGTAGAGTCTCCTGTGCTCTACAGTAGGTCTTTGTTGGTTAATTACTTTATATAGTAGTGCTGTATGTGAATCCCAAACTCCCAATTTATCTACACACACATCCCGCCACCTTCCCCTGCTGGTAACCCTAAGTTTGTTTCTGGAGTCTGCTTCTCTTTCGTACAGTTAGTCTTCATTTGAAAAGGCACACTGAAGTGGAGTAAGATAAAAAAAATCAAGGAAACTGGCTTTTATAAGTTTTACGTACCTTATTACATTGCTCTGTTCTAGCTGAGAATAATTGCCCTTGGCCTTCCTCCCTTTTTTGAATTTTAAGATGATTAGTGTCTTCCAAGATTGTTTGACTTCCATGTAAAGCACTGTCCAAAGGCTAATTAATTAGCTGAGCAGTTGAATGTGCAGCTTCTGTAACATAAGTGAGTTCACAGAATTTGGGATGACTAACCGATGTACTGGGAGAGGGCAATGGCACCCCACTCCAGTACTGTTGCCCGGAAAATCCCATGGATGGAGGAGCCTGGTAGGCTGCAGTCCATGGGGTCACTAAGAGTCGGACACGACTGAGCGACTTCACCTTCGCTTTCCACTTTCATGCATTGGAGAAGGAAAGGGCAACCCACTCCAGTGTTTCTGCCTGGAGAATCCCAGGGACGGAGAAGCCTGGTAGGCTGCAGTCCATGGGGTCACACAGAGTCGGACACGACTGAAGCGACTTGGCAGCAACCAATGTCCTAAACGCCCCTTGAAATGATTTTGTTCAGTCAGGTTTTGCCTCTGCCCTCTGGAGCCACCAGGCCTTGGACAATTCACCCCATTACTCAAAGTTTAGTCTCCTCAAACTGAATATTCTACAGAAACTCCTGCCTCATCTGTATCACTGTGGTGTTGGCACAAGGCCATGGAAGAAATTCAAAAGCTATGGCCATAGATAATCAGGGACTTGCATACACAAAGTCCATTTATTCTCACTTAAGGCATCTGACTCAGAAATGGAGCAGATATTACTTCGCAAATAATAACCACAGGGCAACAACAAGAGAAAAATCCTATTACCTATTTCTTCCTCTATAAAAAATTTTAGCAGTCATTTGCTATTTGAAACTGTTAACTGAGAATGTCTCACATAATGCTAACAGTTGTCAGCAAGCGTAATTAAATGCTCCCTGTTTCTACCAATAAATCAGATCAGAAGTGGTTAAGACCATCTTTTCATCAGTTAGAGCTGGAGAATACTTGCTTATTGACTGTACTGCATGGTTTGATTGTGCTGCCCCTTTAATCTGGCCTCGGTCAGAACACTAACATGACAACACAAGCTGCCCTGAAGCAAAAGAAATGTTTTATATCCAAGAGCTCATTTTCTTGTTAAGACTGGTGAACAGTTTTGTCTGATAAAATCTAAGGCAGTCAAGATTCAATGCATGCCCTATCAAAATCTCAATGGTATTCTTTTCAGAAAGAGAAAAAAAAATCCTAAAATTCATATAGAAACTCAAGAGATCCTGAATAATGAAAAAAACTCTGAAAAAGAACAAAAAAGGAGGCCTTGCATTTCTTGATTTCAAAACATACTACAATACAAAGGGCATCAAGATGGTGTGATACTGGCATAAAGACAGACATACAGATCAATGAAACAGAACAGAGTCCAGAAAAAAAAAAAACCTTTGTGTATATGGTCAAATGATTTTGAACACGAGTGTTCACAATAGGAAAAAAAATAGTCCCTACAACAACAGTGTTGGAAAAACTGGATATCCACGTGAC
The DNA here is from genome assembly GCF_002263795.3 of Bos taurus. NCBI lineage: Eukaryota > Metazoa > Chordata > Mammalia > Artiodactyla > Bovidae > Bos > Bos taurus. Next base: position 9,834,847 of record NC_037355.1, on the reverse strand, counting down.
CACCTGCAAAAGAACAAAGCTGGACCTCTACCTTATACTATATACAGAATTAACTAAAAAGAGCTAAAAAGTAAGACAAATAAATCAATATACAAAACAGAGTCACGGACACAGAAAACAATCTTACTGGTTACCAAACAGAAAAGGAGCAAGGGAGGGACAAACTAGGAGTATGGGATTAAGAGATACAAACTACTGTATATAAAAGAGATAGCACAGGGAATTATATCCAACATCTTGTAATAACAGAATATTAATTTGCCAAATGTAAAAACTGAATCACTATGCTGTACACCTAAAACTAAGGCAATATTGTGAATCAACTATGTCCTCAGTTGCTCCGTCGTGTCCAACTCTTCACCCCACTATGGACTGCAGCCCATCAGGTTCCTCTCTCCATGGGATTTTTCAGGTAAGAATACTGGGCTGGGTTGTCATTTCCTCCTCCAGGGGATATTTCAAACCCAGGAATCGAACCCACATCTCCTGCATCTCCTCCATTGCAGGTGGACTCTTTACCATTGAGTCACCAGGGATGCCCCTATACATCAATAGAAATTTTTAATAAATACATCGATAAACATGGATGAGAGAGCTACACTAAAGACCTAAAACTAAAACCCTCCTAGAGGAAAATAAGAGGAAAGTTTCATGACACTGAATTTGGCAATGATTTCTTAAATGAGACATCAAAAGCACAGGCAACAAAAGAAAAAAATAAACTGGAGTATATCAAATTTAAAAACTTCTGCTCATCAAAGGAAACAATCAATAGAATGGAAAGGCAACCTATATAATGGGATAAAATATCTGTAAATCATATCTCCATTAAGGGGACAATATCCAGAATATATAAAGAATTTCTACAACTGAATGTTTTATGTTTAAAAATTTTCACAATAGGCAAAAGACTTAAATAAACAGTTCTCCAAAGAAGATGAAAAGATGCTCAACATCACAAAAGATGAAAAGATGCTCAAAACCACAAAACAAATACAAGTCAAAACCAGATGAGGTACCACACACACGGCTACAGATGGTCGTTAACAAAATAACAAGTGTCAGCAAGGATATATGGAGAAATTGGAACTTTTGTGCACTGTTGGTGGGAATGTGAAGTGGTGCAGCCATTATAGAAAAAAATGTGAGTTCCTCAGAAATTAAAAAATAGAATTACTATACTATCTGGCAATCCCACTTCTAGATATTTACCCAAAAGAATGCAAAGCAGGATCCTGAAGAGATATTTGCACTCCTGTGTTTACGGCAGCACTATTTACAATACAAGAGATGGAAGAAACCCAAATATCTACCAAAAGATGAATGAGTAAAGAAAATGTGATATATGCATACAACGGAATATTATGCAGCCAGAAAAAAGTAAATCCTGTCACACAATACAACCTAGGCAAGCCTGGAAAACATTACGCTAAATAAAGCCAGTCACAAAAAAGCAAAATACTCTGCAGTTCCATTATACACCTAATGTCAGCAAAATCATAAAAACAGAAAGCTGAAACATGATAGCCAAGGAGGTAAAGGAATTAACTTTTAAAGGACATACTGTTTCAGTTTTGTAAGATGAAAAAGTCCTGGAGATCTGTTACGACTATGTGAATATACTGAACACTATTGAGCTATATATTGAATAATGATGAAGATACACATTTTAATGTTATATTTTTATTGCCATAATAAAAAATGGAAAAAGCCAAAATGCAAAATAAAAACTTAAAAGGCAGTTGATATTGAGACTAAAGAATAATACTGCCACACTAGACTCCCCAGAAAAAAATCACCTAATAATTCATTTTAAATAACATAATGATAAGTGCTAACAATTAGTGAGTATATATACCATGTGCTATGCTAGGAGCTTTACATGTATTTTCTGATTTAATAATCCCAGTAGTTAGATCAGAATTACTGTCTCCATTTCCTGTAAAGTACTAAGGCTTAGAGAGGTCTCACTCTGACAAGAACCAAGTGACTCCCAGTCTGTACTGCTGAGTGTTGTGTTGTACGTCACATGACCTCCTCACCTTCTCTGAACATTTACCCAAACCAGAGAATAAAATCCTCAAAGGATACCATCTTTTCCAAATCAAACAGCAATGAACAGCCCAAAAAGCAATGCTGAGCTTTAAAAAACTGAAGCGCAGTGTCCCATGTGAATTTCTCATTTTTATTAGCGAGAGCTTACAATACCTACCCCAGGTGAGGAATCCCTCACCCTTTTTTTTGAAAAACCTTTTATGTTGGAGTAAAATTAACAATGTTGTGTTAGTTTCAAGTGTACAGCAAAGACATAGATGCCTTTATCAAATTCTTTTCCCTTTTGTCTTATTACACAGTATTGAGTATAGTTAGTTCCCTGGGCTACATCAGTTCAGTTCAGTACAGTTCAGTCACTCAGTGGTGTCTGACTCTTTGCAACCCCATGAATCGCAGCACGCCAGGCCTCCCTGTCCATCACCAACTCCCAGAGTTCACACAGACTCACGTCCATCGAGTCAATGATGCCATCCAGCCATCTCATCCTCTGTCGTCCCCTTCTCCTCCTGCCCCCAATCCCTCCCAGCATCACAGTCTTTTCCAATGAGTCAACTCTTCGCATGAAGTGGCCAAAGTACTGGAGTTTCAGCTTTAGCATCATTCCTTCCAAAGAAATCCCAGGGCTGATCTCCTTCATAATGCACTGGTTGGATCTCCTTGCAGTCCAAGGGACTCTCAAGAGTCTTCTCCAACACCACAGTTCAAAAGCATCAATTCTTTGGCGCTTAGCCTTATTCACAGTCCAATTCTCACATCCATACATGACCACTGGAAAAACCACAGCCCTGACTAGACAGACCTTTGTTGGCAAAGTAATGTCTCTGCTTTTGAATATGCTATCTAGGTTGGTCATAACTTTTCTTCCAAGGAGTAAACGTCTTTTAATTTCATGGCTGCAGTCACCATCTGCAGTGATTTCGGAGCCCAGAAAAATAAAGTCTGACACTGTTTCCACTGTGTCCCCATCTATTTTCCATGAAGTGATGGGACCAGATGCCATGACCTTCGTTTTCTGAATGTTGAGCTTTAAGCCAACTTTTTCACTCTCCTCTTTCACTTGCATCAAGAGGCTTTTTAGTTCCTCTTCACTTTCTACCATAAGGGTGGTGTCATCTGCATATCTGAGGTTATTGATAGTTCTCCCAGCAATCTTGATTCCAGCTTGTGTTTCTTCCAGTCCAGCATTTCTCATGATGTACTCTGCATATAAGTTAAATAAACTTCTTTATTTAAGGGTGACAATATACAGCCTTGATGTACTCCTTTTCCTATTTGGAACCAGTCTGTTGTTCCATGTCCAGTTCTAACTGTTGCTTCCTGACCTGCATACAGGTTTCTCAAGAGGCAGGTCAGGTGGTCTGGTATTCCCATCTCTTTCAGAATTTTCCAGTTTATTGTGATCCACACAGTCAAAGGCTTTGGCATAGTCAATAAAGCAGAAATAGATGTTTTTCTGGAACTCTCTTGCTTTTTCGATGATCCAGCAGATGTTGGCAATTTGATCTCTGGTTCCTCTGCCTTTTCTAAAACCAGCTTGAAATTCAGGAAGTTCACGGTTCACGTACTGCTTATTATACAGTATTGAGTACAGTTAGTTCCCTGTGCTACATAGTAGGTCCTAATTGGTTATCTATTTTAAACATAACAGTGTCTACATGTCAATTTCCAACTCTCAATCTATCCTTCCCCACAATCCTCCCCTCTGGTAACCATAAATCCACTCTCTTAATCTGTGAGTCTGTTTGTTTTGTAAATAAGTTCATTTGTATCATTTTTGACCTAAATTTCTAAGTAAATGCGAGAAAACCATCTTTGGGGAAATATATTTACAGCAGAAACAAGCTCATTTAGCGACCTTGCACAGACAAATCACAGCAGGCATATATCCTGACATCCCTTTATTGAGAACAGCAGTCAATGGGTCCCATCAATGGCAGGTTTCTCATCTCAAATTAGCTGCTTACAGACTGGGGACCATGAGACATGGCCAGTACTGCTGGCTCAGCCACATAGCTTTAGTGATCTTGGCAAAGGGAAGAATTTAAATTCAAGTATGAAAAGAAAAGATTCTTCAGATGTATGCATAACGCAACAGACAGCAAAGAGCTTTAAGGTTTTTCAAGAGCAGGACAACTAAAAAGCAAATCACAACTAAAAATTCAAACACAAGAAATCCCAGCCTTCATAGACAGTCTGGAGAAGACCTTGGGTTCTTAAAATAATCCCCCAAATCTCTCAACCCATAGGAGATTGTACAATTTTTCATCTGCCTTTTGCCAAGGGAGCAATTTCAAAGTGAAAGCCTCTATGATCTTCTTATCACTGCATTTCTATTACAACTCTAACCTGAATTCAGAGGGTGGGGCTCTGAAGGATCCACTGATTGACTTTGTGAACTCTGCATGGAGCCAGACTTCAGAGGGTTGCAGCAAGCTCTGGCTCTAGCTTTTGGAGGTGGATGGAAAGCTGAGCTCCCTTCCCCGGGTCCCCCTCAGAGTTCCTCAAAACCCTGCAGTGGCAGAGATGTAGCATCAGAGCCGGGCTCTCTGGGGGCCTCGTGATGCGGCTGCGTCCTGCACAGCCTATGAGTTCTACAGTCATTTGACGCACGTGTGTTTGGCTGCAAACTCATTGCAGATTTCGGTGACACAACCACAGGAAAAATCATTACTTTAAAAAAAAAAATAAAGCCTTTCCCCTCTGTTTTCAGCAGTAAATCAAGACAATGCAATTTCTGGGGACAGAAACGAAAGAACACAGTGACACAGGTCTCATGCAAGTAGGCCTTACTGTGCTCCTGTTGCTGCATTGGAAGCAATGGCCACAATAATCATCCAGAATATAGCCTTCAATCTTGGTAATCAAAGTTGAAATCAGACAACTATAAACCAGAGTTATCTGACCAAACACTGAGCATTGCACATACCTTACAAGTCAAAAATTCAAAAAAGCATCAATATTCAGAGCCTCACACTCCACATGGTTCAGTTAAACTGAAATTGATGCCACTGCAACAGTCTGACAGTGGGATCCAAATTTCCCATCACATAATAAGGCTCTCATAGAACCATGTATTTGTTTTTACATATGTAACCAGGTATGCTATAGAAGAGGCAAACATGACTATGCTTGCATTAAAATAGTTCTAAAATGTACTAACTGAGTTAACGGGAAGACTTTGCCACAGATAGTAATTATGTCTGGAAACTATATACAGAGAAATGCAATATAGAAAAAAAAGTGCTTTTCTAATTCACAATGATCAAGTCCTGCAAGACAAGTGCTCATCTCCAATGAGGATGCAAAATCAAGATGCATGATTTGCCCAAAAGAGGGCTTTGAAATTCCAGGGGGAAAGCAGCTCCCAGGCTACAGACGCATGAGGTGCTGGAGCTACAGTGCATAGACCTCTGAAACCTAAGAAAACAAGGGCCTGAGACCCAGGCAGAGATTTTTGCCAGGACAGTCCTGGCAACGAAACCCTCTGCCAGGCACCAAAGGAGTAGGCACTGCTGTTTTCCCAAGCTATACAAACTTCAGGCAAACTGAAGACCACATGACACAGCTGTTAGAAGCTCTGCTGCGTCTGACCGTGGTACAAAGCAGCAGCAAAAAGAAGAGCTGAATGCTGATGTCTCCTTAGCTTTCAGCAGCCTTGGCATCACCTGTTATCTACAGAAGTCTAATTGTCCCAGGAAGATGAATATTGACCACTGCCTGTGAACTTCCACTCATGATATAAACAGCCATGCACCATCATGCACCTTCCCAACTGGACCCTGAGTTATGGAGGCAAGCAACTGTGTCTTCGGTATAGCTGGATCCCCAGTGTGTATGGTAAGGACTCAGAGGTGTGTTGTTTCTTCTTGGACTGAGAAAGGGTCTGAGACACCTCTTCTGAAGTCAAGGGGTACCAACCTAAGGATGAACCACAGGTGAAGAAGCTGGTGATTGGGGGATCTGTGGCGTAAAGAAGTGCCCTAGGGTATGATAACCAGCTCTGTTTAGATAAACAGAGCATGTCTTGGTCCATTTGAGTTGCTATAACAAAGCAACTAGAAGTTGCTAGACTGAGTGGTCTGTAAACAACAGAAATTTACTCCTCATGGTTCTGCAGGCTGCACGCTCAAGGTCAGGTGACAGGAGAGTTCTGATGAGAACATTTTCAGGTCACAGACTGCTGACTTCTCACTGTGCCGTCACATGGCAGACAGCAGAGGAGCTCTACGGGGCCTCTTTTATAAGGGCACTAATCCCATTCATGAGGGCTCCACCTTCGTGACCTAATCACCTCCTAACACCATCCCCTTAGGGATAATGTTTCAACACAGGAATTTTGAGGAGGATGCAAACATTCAGCCCATAACAGGGCACAAAACCTAACTAAAGTAGATTTGGAGAAATATGCCAAAATCTAAATATATTATGCTAACTATACCTGTCAAAGAGTGATGGTCAGGACTTCTTTGCATAAAGACTTCTTCAAATGGGAATACAGTAGGTTCTACTCACTTCTAATCAAAATTAAAAAATAAAAAAACCATAAAGAAATGTATGAGTCTGGAGAAACAGAAGCAGTGTCAAATGATAAACAATAATGTTCAAAAACAAGATTGTGAACATCAAAGTTCATTTACGGACTACCATCAAACACCAATGGCACTTCAGAGATAGCTGAAGTCAACCATTATCCAATTTATAAATAAAAGCAGATTATATAAGTATTATTTTTGTCACAAACTATCTGTTCTGCAACCATGCCTATAATTTAACAAAAAAATAAATTATGTAAGCCTCCAGAAAAAAAAAAAAAATGCATCCTTGTTGAAATTAATGGTTCCTGGAAAGTTGTTCTTTTCTTGTAAATTGTATTCCATAATTTGAGAAAACCTGCATCATCTAGAGCAGATAAAGCTGAGCTGGCATCTTCCCATCCCATAATTGGGAGAAAGAAGAGGAGGCTCATGCCCTTCCAAGACTGCAGCAAGATGAATCAGCCATCAGTCACCTGCTCAGCCCAGTCCCGCCTGCTCCTTTGCATCCAATACCCTTCTTCAGAGCCATGGAGTCTTGGAATATAGGCTTCTTCTGGAGACGCAGGTTGCCCGTTGAGACCACACGCACCGTGCCAGGCCAGTTTGCCGCAGTATCCCTGATGCCCCCCCACCCCCACTCCCAGTACACCCCCTTCAAGGCACTTCCAGAAGGTGAAAGTGACACAGGCTGCTTCCTAAAGCAACAAATTATGTGAAAAGGATGGTCATAACCCTGATCCATTTAACAGCAAGATCGTGCAATGTCTAGAACTTCCTTCCTTAAGTATCTGGGGTTTCAGAGTTCTCATCACTGACTCCCCCAGAAAACTGGTATGCAGTATGAAGCTTTATATTTAGTTGTCAAACTCAAAGAGATCATGGAAAATCTGACTAGTACCAACCACCCTCTTTTACAGAGAAAAGCCTTCCCCCTTCTCTTCCACCCCTGCCCCATGTCACTGGTATTTTAGCAAAGGAAATAAAGAATGAGACATGATACTGGATCTGAGTTCAGGAAGAACACTGAAAGGTCACCAAATCCAACCCCCTGTCTCTCCATCAGCCCAAATCTCAACTGTAACATTTTACTTTCTTTATAAGGTTACCTCAATAGTGTCTCCACAACTCATTTCTATGTATATCCCTTGCCTGCACTATGTTCCATTCAGTTCAGTTGCTCAGTCCTGTCCGACTCTTTGCGACCCCATGAAGCACAGCACACCAGGCCTCCCTGTCCATCACCAACTCCCGGAGTTCACTGACTCACGTCCATCAAGTCAGTGATGCCATCCAGCCATCTCATCCTGTGTTGTCCCCTTCTCCTCCTGCCCCCAATCCCTCCCAGCATCAGAGTCTTTTCCGATGAGTCAACTCTTCGCATGAGGTGGCCAAAGTACTGGAGTTTCAGCTTTAGCATCACTCCTTCCAAAGAAATCTCAGGGCTGATCTCCTTCAGAATGGACTGGTTGGATCTCCTTGCAGTCCAAGGGACTCTCAAGAGTCTTCTCCAACATCACATTTCAAAAGCATCAATTCTTTGGCGCTCAGCCTTCTTCACAGTCCAACTCTCACGTCCATACATGACCACAGGAAAAACCATAGCCTTGACTAGACGGACCTTAGTTGGCAAAGTAATGTCTCTGCTTTTGAATATGCTATCTAGGTTGCTCATAACTTTGCTTCCAAAGAGTAAGCATCTTTTAATTTCATGGCTGCAGTGGAAATATTTAAATACCTGTCCCTTCATTTGGTACTTGGTGGTTTTCACTCCTACGTCTTTCCTAAAACTGCCATCAAAAGGTCACCTCTGGCCTCCCAACTGGTAACTCCACAGGTCTGTTGGTAGTTCTAAACCTAGCAGACTTCATTCAGTCCTGTTGGTTGCTGCCTTAATAAACTGAGTATACATATGCCCTCCTCTAAATTTTTCTTTCCTGGTTCTATTGCTTTCCCTCTAACTTATCTTTCCCAGACCATGTTCACAGGTTCTCTTCCACCACCAAACTTTTACATAGGAATTGTCTAGGATTTCATGTACCAAGAGGACAGATACATGCAAGGTAGATTCTGCATGCAAAGGGTTAAGAAACTAGGATGGTATATTTTTGAAAAGGAGAAGAATTAGTGCTGATTGTTCAAATCAGTAATTCTTCAGCCAACTTGTTATGTGGGGACTGATTCAGAAGCACCAGAGTCAGGATTTTTCCATCAAAGAACAGCCACTTGCCTTCAATAGGATCTGTGTGCAGTAAATTGAATCGCAGTCTGGTTGACCCACTAATGTTTTCACTTATCATACTACAGAGAGCGTTCAGTTTTCACGGTTGTTTCCTGAGATAATAAGTGTATTCTAAAAGATAACACTAAGGTCATTCATTATAAATTCCTCCATATCAAGTCACTACTTAGCACCCCTTGATGGAGTGTCACTGGATTTAGAATAAAATTTACACTCCTTATGCTGCTCTGGAATGCCTAATGTTGGGTCTCTGCCTACTTTCCAAATCTTCTTCTCTGTGGGTCCCTCAGATATACCCATCTGAATCTAACCTCCGAAAACAGAAAGGTTAGATAATAACATATGTTCACAATTTGTGTTTCTTCCAGTAAAAAATAAAGGAAAGCAAGAGAATGAAAAAAAACTAAGAGCAAGATGGCAGCAGTTTCTAGGAGAGGGAGGTGACTCCTGGGAAGGGATGGGGAAGAACAGGGAGCTTTATTTTGTGTTTAAGCCACATAACCTCTGCTGGGTGTACCAAATGTGTCATAATTCAAAAGGCAAGTCTGCAGTGCCACACCACAGATGCCAGCAACCCAACTACAATTTACTGTGTACCAAATTCCGGGGATAATAAGCCACTGCTCTTTGCTGGCAAGATCCTGACTCTAGTCCTTCTGGATCAACCACTACCTAAAAAGTTGGGTGTTACAGAATTACAGATTTGAATAAAATTAAGTCACCACTAACCCTTCTCTTTTTCAAAACTACATCATCCAGTTTCTTAATGCTTTGCATACAGAATCTACTCTGCATCCATGCAGCCTATGTATGAGACCTATGCTTACACTCAGTAGCCATCCTGCAGTGGTTATTTTTCTAGAACACTGAGGCTGGGGGGCTGGCTGGCTTGGTGGTCGTCTGTACCACACTGTTCCTAGTTGAGGCATACCAGAGCCAACTACGCAAACACAAGCCCCGGCAGTCCCCAGCTCTGCCACATTATCTAAACCAAATCCCTGACACAGCCTGGCAGTTCTGACATCCCTTGACTGTCTCTTGAGGAATCCCTGGATGGGAAAAAGCCCTCCAGAGCCCCCAGCCTGAATTCAAATCTTGGCTCCCCTGCTCACCAACAAGTTTGACCTTGTTACTCAAGAACTTAACACAGGAATAATCACTGGACTCTCTCTCTCAAGCTATTGTGATGATTAGATGAAATAATTCACAAAAGCATCTACAGCAAGGTCAGCAATACTTATTACTATTACTGTTGATGTGGTGGTGGTTTTTATTATTACTATTATGATCATTATCATCATCTGACATGACAGATGATGATGATGATGGTGGTGATCTGATCTGACCAGAAAGACAAAGCAGAAAAAGAAGAGTTGCACTAAAACATCAAGAGTTGGAAAAGTAAGTCCCAGAAGACAGAGAGTCGAGTTGTGTATTAGAAATGATGCGGCGAAGGTCAGTTACCAGAGGACAATCCATAGAGAAACCAAGGTCCAAAAAAAAAAAGTAAAACTCAGGCCACACAGAGGAGTTCAGGGTCTACCGCTGAAAGAGGAGGGGAACAGACAAGGGCTAAGAGGCTGGGGTGGGCAGTCTGGAATCTTCCACCGTCACTCCAACAACACACCTGTGCTATTCTCACACCCTTCCCCCCACCTCTCAGCCCCATAAGAGTCTTGCTTTCTAGATCAGGGGACTGAAATGCAGCATTAATCCATGACAAGGATGTGGCTCAGTAAGCTGGATCCCCTATCAACAGACCGCCTAGAATCAAATCCGTATCACCTGCAGTGTCACAGACCTGAAACTGGTTAGAAAGCCAGGGTCTGGCCCTTTACCCTATCCTCCAGTGCACAAAGGACATTCCCTTCACTCTCTTCTGCTGCTTCTTGGTCAAGCAAGCAGAATTCAGTCCCAGCACAGAGCTCTGTGAGATAATGAGAATCAGGAGACCCACAATGAACGGGAAGAGCTGCCCTACCTCTCAGTACCTCTGTCTATATGTCCAGTCTCAGAGCCCATACGGTGGTTGGGGCAGCTGGTGAGAGTGGGAATTATGAGGGCTCTGGACATCAAGGCATGGAGCCTAGATCAGACACCTGGGAGCCATGTGACCTCCACTAAATTATTTATTTCCCCCTTGAGTCGGTTTTCTCAGCTATAGGACAAGAGGAATAATCCTATCTCTGAGATGTTAGAAGTTAACTGAAATCATATGACAGAGTTTTAAAAAGTTAGAATCTGTAAGTTCTGATAAATATTGGCTCTTCCTCTCTGCTTCTCCCTCCTCCTCTCTTATGGGGGATGAATGCAAGAGCTTTTGAAGGTTATTCCTGGTCTCCTAAATTTAGAGAATTTCTGAGGTATTACAAGAAGATTCTAATACAAGCTTCTAAATTTATTGCTAAATCTTCAAAGTTGCCTATAAAAAAATACAATGAGAAAGACTGGGTTAAATATGATGTGATTAACCTCATCATCAGAGATGAGTTTAAGTGAATCTTTGTCCAATTAGCTTTATAAGTATATCTCTTAACCACTGGAAATATTTCAAAGGATGAGTGAAAGCGATGTAGAAATCCACGTCCTATTTCTGTTCCTCTGTGACTTGCAATGGGGCAGAGATAACACTTGATATTCTTAAAGAAAGAACATGGGCTGCCCTAGAGGATATCACATCACAATGCCTATTGTAATTCAGGCAGGATAGTGTTGAAACAGGACAGAGAGACTTAACAGAATAAAGCTCAGAAACACGCAGGTGACAAGGGTGGCAATGAGCAAAGACAGTCTATTGGATAAATAGTACTAGGACAAAACGTACATACACAGTGAAAAATAAGGCATCTACCTGAAACCACAGAGCACAGACTAATAAAAACCGATGCTTATTAAGAACCTAAGGTTGAAAGCAGAACTTCAAAGTTTGGAGAAGGAAATTTTTAATAATCTTTTTATAACCTTGGAGAAGAGAAGGTTCTAACACGAAATATAAAAAAGTTCTAAATATAAAGAAAAATGATAGACATATTTTCCTCCTATAAGAATTTAGAGTTCCTGTTCACCACAGTGCTCTAAAGAGAGTGTAGAAAAGACAAGTCATAACTGAAGGAAGACAGATATTCCCAGCATGTCATGGGCAAAGAATTGGCTCTTGAAAATATAAAGAAAATAAGGAAAATGACAACTGAATAGACAAAGCATTTCCAGAAGATGAAAGATAAATAGCCAATAATCATTTGAAAAGATACTTGGGCACATCAGAAATCAGAGAAATGCTAATTAAGGCCATAGTGAGATTTTATTTAACAACCATAATTGGCAAAAATTAATGTCTGATGATATCAACTATGGCAACGATATTGGACATGCAGAATTCTTACATCTGAGAGTACACATCGTAAAACTCTGGAAAACAATTTGGCTTGGTCATATAATATATTGTACATTTGTGACCCTGGAAAACATTTACCCAATATATAAACATTATATATGTATAACATTACATATATATATATTAATATTTGAAAACTTGGGAAAACAACTTGCCATTATCTTATGAATATGAATATGTCCATACCCTACAACCCAGTAATTTCCCTTCTAGGCATAAATCCTAAAAAATTCTTGCACCTGTACATCAAAAGACATACACAAGATGGTTCATAGGAACTATTTTTAAAAAAAGAAAGTCCAATTTCCATCAGTAGCAGTTTGTATACATTGCTATACATATATACATATACTTATAACTGGAATATCATACACTTGTGAAAATAAATAATCTATAGCTATGAGCATCAATGTGGATCAATCAGAAACATAATGTTAATTGAAAATAGCAAGTTGCAATAGATTACATTTATAGCATGAGAAATCATTTTTAAATTAAAAAAAAAGCAAATAATTCATATGTGGCTTTTAAAAACAGAAAAGCAAGTGAACAAGAACAAAATTCAAGATGGGGTTATTGCTTGAGAACTCGTGTAACAGGGAAGAACAAATCCAATTCCATATCATATCTGTTTCTTTTACTCTAACCTTTGTATTCTATTGCTTCTAATACAAATTAAGAATGCTGCTTATTGCCTGAAATATACAGACTAGCCCATTCTCAAGGCTCTGACTTTTAAAGGCATAACATTTTCCCATTTATATGGCGATAAAAAGTTGCAGAACAGAGGATAACATTTGTCTTGTTGGAGGTTTACAGAACATTTTGACCTATGTGGACAGATGCAAGAACAAAGGATTCCCACACCAACAAGTTTGGAGCAACCATATCCCCTCTACTTTTGGTACAAAAGAAGCCTGAATTCTAACTTGGGGAAGATGGCTCTTTGGGACGTAGTCCATCATTTTCTCAGTCTTCTAGCTTTCCAAATAAAGTCACTGATCCTTGCCTTTATGACCTGTTTCTCAACGTACTGGCCTGTCATGTAGTAAGCAGTATGAACTTGGACTCACAGTAACACCAGGAATTCCAATCACGAAAATGCTCACAGGGAACGAGTGAAGCTGAAAATGCTTCTTACCCAGAGGAGTGTCTTCACACACTTTCAGTTTATTCCTAGCTTTTATAATCTATATAACTGTAAAATGACTTTAAATATCTGAATTTTAATAACTTTGAAAAGAATTTTAAGATCAAATTTGCTATGTAGGTTGCATCATATTTCAAAATCACAGAACAACTCTAAAGTAGACAGCTGACTTTATAATGTAGGGCTTTCCTACTGGCTCAAACAGTAAAGAACCTGCCTGGGTTTGCCAGGGTTCGATCCCTGGGTAAGGAAGAACCCTGGAGAAGGGAATGGCTACCCACTCCAGTATTCCTGCCTGGAGAATTCCATGGACAGAGGAGCCTGGCAGGCTGTAGTCCATGGGGTCACAAAGAGTCAAACATGACTAACTAATGCCTTCATTTTTTTCCTTTTCAACCAATTCAGAAGGATCCAGGCAAAGACAGTGGCAGCAAGAGAGCTTAAAAATACAGTCAGAGCCAAAGCCAATTTCCATGCTCTGTGAGATTCATAAGAAGGTACTATTTTGAAGGACAACCCATCTTTTTATCTACAAAAAGATCTAGTCATTCTATCTGCAAAAGCACTGATAATCTCAGTAAATATCAATATATCATTTCCTCCCCAATAATTAAACATCTGACATGTGTACCTGTCCCTCTTATTAACTTGTTTCAGGGACACGATTTTCTGGAAATACTGTGTGTTCTTGAACCTTCTAATAAGCTTCCATACAAAGTTACAGAACATATTCACCATACACACAGCAGCAAAATGCAAATGAAGGATTTTCTATCCACTCTATCAAATAAAGTGTCAATATTTTCACTGCCATCCCAAGCAAAATGCTTAATGCCTGCAGTGTTAAAGATTTTTTACTTTTTAAAGAACACATAGTTCACGAGGTACAGACAGTACTGACAGTTTAATCACAAGCTCAGGAAAGCCAATGAAAACAATAATGTTCATGTAGTCCTAACAAAACCCATGATACTAAAGTTTGGTTTTTTTAATCAGCAAGATTTCCAAGTCAAAACCAAGGGTTTCCTTATATGAAACAATACTCATTGCAACTAGGTGACAGAACCCAAGAAAATAATCTTTCAATGACGTTTTGTGAATTCATAACTATGGATGTTTATATTTGATAGTGTATTTGAAGTAAAGAAGGAATGATTGTCAATTATAATTAGAGAAAATTATTTGAGAAAATTTTACATTGTGAATATGAGTGATAAAACACTGGCCGTTTGTCTGAGTTAACAGGAAATTATCATAATTTAAAAACGAACTGTCTAACCCATCACATCTACAGTGTGCTTGATACTGACAATGCCAATGCTGTGGCGTGGGAAAGCAGAAGGCCCGCTATGGGTTTTCCAAATTATAGCAGTCAATATAGGAAAGAACTTTATTACAGTCCTGTCTGTAAATGAGGAATGTAATGAACCTGGGACTCAGCGGAGGCTGTGCTGGCTGGAATTGTCTTAGCACACTCTGCTGGCAATCAGAGATAAGTTTAGTTTCAAAGTCTCTCAAAATTGTACATAGGGTATGCCATAGTAACATATCAAAGGAATCACATCAGTAGTTCAATGATCTCCACTAAAGTAAGTACAACACAATCAATTTCCAAATATATTACAGACGCACACATACACATGAACACATGGGTATGTAAGTATGTAGGTTCAGAGAGCCACACGCTGAAAGGATATAAGTCACATATGTAGTTATAGTGAAAGTGAAAGTCGCCCAGTCGTGTCCAACTCTTTGCGACCCCATGGACTATACAGTCTATGGAATTCTCCAGGCCAGAATACTGGAGTAGGTAGCCATTTCCTTCTCCAGGGGATCTTCCCAACCCAGGGATCAAATCCAGGTCTCCCGCATTGCAGGAGGATTCTTTACCAGCTGAGCCACAAGGGAAGCCCTGGGGTTACAGATAAGCCTTTAAAAGTAATACAAAATGTCATAAAGGCCAAAAAAGAAAATAAATCTCCTAGAAAACTGACATCTATAACAGCAGGCTCCAGAGTAACCATTTTTGCTATTCTAAGATTCACTGTAAGAAAAATAATGAGAAGAAATTATTTCTGAAAAATACATAAAAGAACTCAAGAACTAAAGCATATAATTAAAATGCCCTCAGGGGACACTATCTAGATTGAATGTGACACATAGAGATTATACAGAACATAATAGAGCTATAAAATGTAATGCAAATGAGACCTAACACTTTTAAATAAACAGAAAAATATGAGCCTTCAGATTAGGAGTATTATAAAATTTGCATACTCAAGTGCTATGCATAAGCTCATGATTCATTTGAAGTTATACATTATTAACAAGACCGAGGCTTTGCAATCGTAAGGCTGACTCATGATAAGACACTCAAAATCTGGAGAAAAATATTTGTTAAGAAATGCTGCAAACAGAAAACTTTATTAACAAAGTGTTTTTCTTTTTTATCCTTCATTGGATATCCACAAACTTACATAACTCAGTGACTTGGTGTTTTTAAAATATGGAGTTGATCACATGGATCATCTTTCCTCACTAGTAACTGAAATCCTTTACAAATAATCCTGAATCCTGATCCTGGGTCATTGTTGGAGTATTTATAACAGCGGAGTCCAAAAGAGTTCCATTATGAAAGTATTCCTAAATACTTAGCATGATTTAAATGTATTCCCCACACTCTGCTGACTGCTCTTTGAAAAGACAATAGGTATATCAGAAAGAAGATGAGATTGGAAATTTTCAGATTCAGCCTAAGGGGGAATAAAGAACTAAATACATAATTGCAACTGACCGTTTTGAGTGCCACCACAGAAGACACTGCATTGCAGGGAGGAAGGTGCTACCTCCACCAGGGCAATAGGGTCAGCGAAGGCTGAGGTTAAGGGTAGGGGGCAGCAGGTAGGCAGTGGAAGAGAGAAGGTCCATAAATGGGAAAGATCATCTAGAGAGAGTAGGAGCATCCAGAATCCAAGGGAGCCCAGTTTGGGAGGCAGCGACCAAAGATGGTGCCTTAGAGCTGGGCAAGAAGCTAGCTCACTAAAGGAAAGTCAGGTGGATAGTAACAAGAACATACTGGTTGTCTACAATTTTTTTTAACACTGCCACTAATCTGAGGACAGATTAAAAGTTAAAAACCCTTGAGGAAAACTCTGAGCCACACTCAGATTTATTATAAATGCACCACTCTCTAAATTCATTTAATACCTTGTTTAAATATTAAACTAGAGTGAATGAAGAAAAATGAAATGTTTTTAATTCTTGTAATATCATAATCAAGTATTCTTGGAATTATCTCTTCTAAATTAAATAAAATTAAGTACAGTAATCTTTTACCATCAAAGGTCAAACATTCTTTTAATGAGTCTGGCTGATTTTTCAATGCCTAAACAGGAAATGGAAAATCATGCATAAAAACTGCTTTTGCACATTATATAGACAGGTATTTAAGTGTGTGGATGAGCCAGCCTATCTATGTGGAAAATTTTTAATGCAGAAAAAGAGACCAATCGCTCTCACTACTGCATGACCTAGCTGCTGTCTCCTGTAATTCTGAGCTGGTGGTCAGTGGGTCCTCTCAAAGAAGTAACCATCACAATTAGCAGATGCAAACTATTATATATAAAATGGACTCACAACAAGCTCCTGCTTTGTAGCACTGAGAACTATATTCGATACCCTAGGATAAACTATAATGGAAAAGAATATGAAGAAGGATATGTGTGTGTGTGTATATATATATAGAATCATTTTACTGTATAGCATAAATTAACAACACCGTAAATCAAATATATTCAATAATTTTTTAAAAAGAAGTAACCACCACCATATCGCTAGTTAACAGTCAGGGAGAACTGGCGTGATTTTTACATATATCTCCTGTAACGCTTCCCAAAACCCACTGAGATGGATTCCATTTTGTGACTGTCCTTGTTTTACAAAGGAAGAAACTCAGATTTGGACACATTAATTTTCCCAAGGCACAGAGCTAATGAACAACCATGCCAGGCCTCCAACTGTCTTCAGCCCCAAAGCCCAACAGAAGTAGTCAGCTGCAAAACAGCTGACTTGCTAAGGTGTTCGTTTGTTAAAGTGCTTTCGTTGTTAAGGTGCTTCGTTTTTATTTTCAGAGTTGCATCTAACCCTGTCTGGATGCACTGAGCTGCTTAGCCAAAGGGTCATTAGTTGAATCTATAGCAGCTACAGCAACGCACCTGGTTCCCAATTAATCTTTCCACATCTTTCTTTCCTCATCTGAAAAGTCGGGTCAATAACACCTTAGTAGTAATAATAACAATCTTAACATGTTTCTATGAAGATGAAGTGGTTGATATGATTAACCAGGTGCATACCAGCCGGGCGCTCATATTCTCAGCCTTCTGGCATTTGATATCCCAAGCATGTGAAAGTAAGCAAACAGCCTTACAGAGGATCTAACACCCACCCCTCTGTGGATATGACATGGCATATACAAACCACTGCTCCCAAAAGCGGAAAGTCCGGGGTCCTCAAGAACCTCCATGGGTGCCCCAGTCACACCCCTACCCAGACGGTGACAGCACTTCCTCCTCCAACATTCTACGGACGAGTCCTTAAAGAAAATAGGTCAATAAAACTGGTTTTGCCAGAAGCATCCGAGGGCAAAAGAAAATCTGGTATATTTCTGAAAATATGTTCTTGCTTTTCACATATCTTTTTATACCTCCTAATACAATTATTATATTTTGCCACTGGCTTTATGAGGATGTGGTACTCATTGGAGCACTGGCTTTCCTCTTTAAACTAAATAGGTATGAAGACAAAAGAGCACAGTTTGTAAATTATCATCTCTTCTGTTTCCTCTGCACACTGGTCTATGAACTAGGTGGCATTAATTTTCTGGATCTCACCTCTGACCTCTTAATAATGCCGCTCACATGTGGTAACTAATTGGCACATTGCTCCCTTGCTAACAATTAGGTTAATAATAAAAAGATAATCTGTCTGAATCCAAACCTGGGAAGCATAAAGAGCTTCACGCACCCAACAGCAAATGAAATTCAAAGTCTAGGGAGAGAACCTACTGATTAAATTCATCTTTTATGACCACACATTAAGAACCAGGTTAAAGAGGAATAAGAGCTCCTTAATGGGAAGGATGAAAGAGTGGTTTAGTAGTAGTGTAGTGTTAGTCACTCAGTCATGTCTGACTCTTTGTGTCCCCGTGGACTGTAGCCTTCCAGGCTCCTCTGTCCATGGGATTCTCCAGGAAGAATACTGGAGAGGTCTGCCATTCCCTTCTCCAGGAGATCTTCCTGACCCAGGAATTGAACCCGAGTCTCCTGCATTGTGGGCTTCCCTCGTAGCTCAGCTGGTAAAGAATCCGCCTGCAATGCAGGAGACCCAATTTGATTCCTGGATTGAGAAGATCCACTGGAGAAGGGATAGGCTACCCACTCCAGTATTCTTGAGCCTCCCTGGTGGCTCAACTAGTAGAGAATCTGCCCACAATGTGGGTTCGAACCCTGGGTTGCAAATATCCCCTGAAGAAGGGAATGGCTACCCACTCCAGTATTCTGGCCTGGAGAATTCCATGGACTGTACAGTGGTCACAGTCAGACACAACTGAGCAACTTTCACCACTGCATTGCAGACAGATTCTTTACCATCTGAGCCACAGGGAAGCCCGAAATAGTGGTTTAATTATGTCCGAATAGCAGAGGCAAGAGCATTTAAGCCAGACTCTGATTAACTTACTACTCTCTTCTCAAAGGTCTGCACAAGTTCAAGGGCACAGCCAAGCCAACCTGCTGCTTAGCAGACACTGATGTGAACATCAACAGAGTCTGGTTCGGGGAACACGATGGAAACAAAAATGAAAGGCTTTTCACCTCTTGGGAGCAAAGCAGTGAACTCATGAGTCAAAACATTGATAGTCCAGCTAAGAAACTACTTGTGTTTGCACAGAGCCCTGTGGCAGTCAACCTATTTGGGAAGCACAAGCACATTCCTCATCGACAGCACAGAGAGCCTTCTGAAGAAATAAGGCAAGTGCAAACGAATCTACCGCAGGCTCTTTCTAAACCACTACGCTGAATAATTAGAGAAACTCTGATGAAAGCTGGTTTTGAATAATAACTTCCAGGGGAATCTTTTGCTCTTCCCTAGATAATAACTGATAATATTTTGATAATAGCCAATGTATCAATATACAATACCTATGTCAATACCTATGACAATATCAATACCCGTGACTTTCTAAAGCCTAGTAAGGAAATGAGTATATGCAAGTGATAATATAAACCACAGGCATCCTGATCCTGGTATTAACATCACTGCTGTATTTTCTCTGGAGGCGGTCAGCACAGGACAGGCTTCGTGGGTTGTAAACTGTATGACCCACAGACGTGATCATCGGTTTCACTTTTTTGGCAAGTGCTTCATTCCACATTTCATATTGTAATTAACATTTTAAAGCATTACATTTTAAAACTATTTTTTTTTAATGGGAAGACCTATTTTCAATGGAAGTCCTCCCATTTGACCTCTCTCTCCTCTTTACCATAACCAACACCCTCCAGAAACCTCCCAGAAATCCTAGAACTACTTAGATTAAAACTGCTGCTCTGATGCATTTGCACACTCCTCCTCCACCGACACCAGGTCCTACACCTACTCATACTCCTACCTCAGCTCCTACTCCTGTTTCCACAACTACTCCTACTCCAGTTTCTACTCCTTTACCTACTCCTAATCTACTACATCTAAATCTACATATCTACTTCTCCATCTAAACCTGCACATACTCCTGGTCTGCACCTCTATCTACTCCCACATCTACATATAACTATATATGTAATTACACCTATACTTTGCTGATGCCTCAGACGGTAAAGAATCTGCCTGCAATGTAGGAAATGAAGGTTTGATCCCTGGGTCGGGAAGATCCCTGGGTCGGGAGATCCCTGGAGAAGGGAATGGCTACCCACTCGAGTACTCGTGCCTAGAGAATTGAGAGGAGCCTGGCAGGCTACAGTTCATGGGGTCACAAAGAGTCCCGGTATCATTGAGTGACTAACACTTTCACTTTCACCTATACCTTTTCTTCCTTTTACATCAACACCTACTCCTCATCCTGTATCTAGACCTTTATCTATAACTACGTCTGCTGCTGCTGCTAAGTCGCTTCAGTCGTGTCCGACTCTGTGCGACCCCATAGAGGGCAGCCCACCAGGCCCCTCCGTCCCTGGGATTCTCCAGGCAAGAACACTGGAGTGGGTTGCCATTTCCTTCTCCGATGCATGAAAGTGAAAAGTGAAAGTGAAGTCGCTCAGTCGGGTCAGACTCTTCGCGACCCCATGGACTGTAGCCCACCAGGCTCCTCCATCCATGGAGTTTCCAGGCAAGAGTATCTACACATACACTCACACCTACTCCTACACATACACTTATACCTACAAGTATTCCATTTTCTAGAATGACTTTTAAGGCAGGTACTACTGTGCTTTGCATCAGCTGTATCTTCATCCGGCTCTACAACACTGCAGTTCAACATGTGACCATAAGTCATATATGTGTCTTTCTCAATCTGTAGGATAACAATCTCTTTTCATTCCTAATCTCTTTCTTGTATCATTACAAAGCACTTTGACAAATATTTATTTTAAATATAAAAAAAAAACATAGGCTTGTGATGAGGGTGAAATGAAATATATATTTCATTACCAAATTATTTCTCTTTAGTTTCATTTTATAATTAGTCCACCGGTCTTCTGAGTCATTGGCACCCCCAGACCACCTGGCGGAGACGGATGAGATGTGCTATGTGGGTTCAAGTCCTCATCTGAACCCTGCGTCCCACCACCCTCCCCCTTATGCACTAGCTGCACTCCTGCCACAACGCCCTCCCACCTGCCAAGCTTCCCCGCCTAAGAGCTCGGCCCTGGCTGCTTCTCTGTGTGGAAGGCTCTTCCTCTAGTTCTATCCATAGCTGGCGCCTTTCCACCATTCATGACTCAACCCAAGTGGCACATCCACAGAGAAAGAATAATTAGACCAAACCTGCCTAAAATGCCCTCCCTCTTACCCTCAAATACCATATCGCTGTCTTTCCCATTACTGTGTGGTTGTTTTCTTCTTTAAAACAACATCCCTATCTGAAATCATCTTGCTTACTTATCTTGCTTTTATCAGTATCTCTCCATCTTCCAAGGTACGCTTCATGAGATAAGGATGTTGATTTTGTTCACCACTGAATCCCCAGCACCTAGAATAATGACTCTACACAATAAGCACCGAAGGAAATGAATAGAGGAGGGAAAACACGTCCAAACTATAGCTAAATCAATATTAAATAGCTAATTTTAGAGGAGTTTTTAGATGTGAAGTTTTATGTGGTGTCTAAGGGCTCATAAAAGATACAAGTTTTAGTAGTACCCACTCTTAGAAGTTTCACTAAACAACGTGTCATTCCTACAGTATGTGAATTATCCATACAACAAAAACTTAGGTAGGTACAAATGGTACAATTATTTCTAGGGCTCCAAACAGATCTGTTTGCTTTATCATTTATTGCTTAACATATTCCAATTATGCTATATGTTTAGAAATGTGAGAGTAAAATTCCAGTCATATTTATTTTTAAAACAGGGCGAGAAATTAGAAGCATATTTCACCTGGCAAGAAAGCAATTACTGCAGCAGCCTATTCACACCATAAGCCAAAACAAAAACGAAATGATCTTTTGGTGTTTGGGGGAAAGCAATTTCTAAGTAATAGATGACATTTAGAAATGATAAATGCATGTTCACACTAACTACAACTTGGTAACAATTTAATATTTTATGTAATCACAGACATCTCATTCGATCACTATCAAAAGAAAAAAAGAAATCACCATGGCCTACCAAAGCTAGTCGGAGTTTCCTATTATTATGGAAAACCCAAAGATGAAGAAAAGCAAGTCATAGGATACAGTATCTCAAATGAAACATTTAATCAATTCTTTTCTTTTTGGTTGGTTACCAAGAAAAAAACAAAAACAGAAAAATCAATAGGCAAATTGTTTCCAATGCCATACACTCCATGGGAATGAACTTAATAAAACAGACTTAAATATTCCTAGTATGTGTAGGTCAACATCCTAAAAGATCAAAAGCCAAAACTCCTTGTGACCATCAAATTAAATCAACAGCCAGTGTAGAGCATTTACCATCTGAAAGTAGGCTGTATCTAATGGCAGACAGTTCTGTTGTTTCGTGTAGTGGCATTAAAAAAAAAAAAAAAACTAAGAAAAACAGATCACTGAAATCTAAAAAATTGCTCCCATCCTTACATTTTCCCCAAACTATAATCCACGTATTATGCAGTACACAGTTCTTCATTCTCCAAAGAAACGGATGTTTCTCTCAGAGAAAGGATCGAGAATACGTGGCATAGATGAGCAGAAGGCTTGGAAATCTATGAAGTTGATAATCAGTCTCTAAAGAAATAATAGACTCTACTTTTAACAGGCAAGGATAAGAGAAGACATGTAACACCAAAGTTCATAGGCCTCAAATAATTGACCCCCAGGAAAAACAGGATGCCAAAAATGCAGCTATGAAGTTCTCAAACCAGTCTCTCCCTCTGCACCCCCAAACCCATTTTTCTTAAAGCTTTCTCCCAAACAAAACATCTAACGAGTAATGCCCAGGAAGAGAAGGTTAGCAGTGAGGTTAGCAGTCACCCTCTGCTTGGCAGCTGGCCTGGCCTACCAATCCCATATGGGATCCACAGAGAGTGTTTACAGGTAAACTGAGTGAGATGGAAGGCCATCTATAACAGCCATAGGTTCCGGCCTGTGCTAAGGACCAGGTCTACTGGTCTCCTGAGATCAGGGTCCCAATAAATCAGTTTCCCTTTGACTGGGTATCCAGGAAAAGAAGGGACTGTTATTGCTGTTTTGCTTTTTTGTTTGTTTGCTTAAGAAAAGCAAAAATGATCTTATTTGCAAAGCAGACATAGAGACACAGACCTACAGAACAAACATATGGACACCAAGGGGGAAGGAGGTGGGGTGGGATGAATTGGGAGAGTGGGAATGACGCATACACACCATTGCTACTATGCATAAAATAGGCAACTAAAGAGAATATAGTGTATTCCTCAGGTAACTCTACTCAGTGCTCCGTGATGACCTAAATAGGAAGGAAACCAAAAAAGAAGGGATATATGTACACAAATAGCTGACTCACTTTGCTGTACAGCAGAAACTAACACAATATTGTAAAGCAACTATATTCCAATAAAATTTAATTTAAAAACAGAAAAAGTCTGCCTAAACTAGAATCCCAACTTTCCCCTAAGGGCTCATGACATCCTAGAACTACAATGATTCCCTTCCAAATGCTGTAACATAACCGAGAATGATCATGCTATCATATTCATCAAGTAAAAAATTATAGCAGACAAAAGAAAATCCTCACCATCACAGCCACAAATATTACTCAGCAATATTGCTGAGTCTTTACCGGAGACAGAACTCCTGAATAGTCTTTGTTCCTCTAAGAAAAGCTGGACCATTATTGTTTGATGTGAGAACCACTACTCTCACCATTCATGGAATTTTTATTAGAAGGTAGGAAATTCTGAGTGTGCACATATCATTCTGGTGCCTCCCCACTGACAGGAATCATCATGCTACTCTTCTCTGTTCTCCAGATTGAGAGCCGACCCCTGGAAATTGCCAAGAGGACAGACGTCTCAGCTGCCAGCAGGGAATCACCCAAAATGTCACTGCAGTTATCTGCAGTCTGTTTCATCAAATATTCAACAAAGCACAACTCTGGAAATCAAAAAGCTTTGGTTATGACATTTGGAAGACGATCTTAAATGCTAACTGTTAATAGCTAATCTACAGTGAAGAGGTGGGTTCTGTTAGTATATCTGCTGCTTCATTATTCTTCAGCATATTTTTGTTCAAACCCAAACAAATCATGTAGCCTCATCTCATGAAATTTAATGGCAAGTATACTCTCTGGTCGGAGAAGGCAATGGCAATCCACTCCAGTGTTCTTTCCTGGAGAATCCCAGGGACGGGGGAGCCTCGTGGGCTGCCGTCTATGGGGTCGCACAGAGTCAGACACGACTGAAGCGACTTAGCAGCAGCAGCAGCAGCAGCAGCATACTCTCTGGTGACTACTGATTTTCTTGTTAAGTTGTGCTGTACAGAGATTGAACCGAAACCCTAAAACTTAACATGTACACCGATATGCTTCTATTTCCTTGCTGCTAAACTGGTGGAGGCAAGAGAAATAGAGGAAAACAATAGAATGGGAAAGACTAGAGGTCTCTTAAAGAAAATTAGAGATACCAAGGGAACATTTCATGCAAAGATGGGCTCAATAAAGGACAGAAATGGTAGGGACCAAGTTATGACCAACCTAGATAGCATACTGAAAATCAAGACATTACTTTGCCAACAAAGGTCCATCTACTCAGGGCTGTGGTTTTTCCAGTGGTCATGTATGGATGTGAGAGTTGGACTGTGACGAATGCTGAGTGCCAAAGAATTGATGCTTTTGAACTATGGTGTTGGAGAAGACTCTTGAGAGTCCCTTGGACTGCAAGGAGATCCAACCAGTCCATTCTGAAGGAGATCAGCTTTGGGATTTCTTTGGAAGGAATGATGCTAAAGCTGAAACTCCAGTACTTTGGCCACCTCATGCGAAGAGTTGACTCATTGGAAAAGACTCTGATGCTGGGAGGGATTGGGGGCAGGAGGAAGAGGGGACGAGAGAGGATGAGATGGCTGGATGGCATCATTGACTCGATGGACGTGAGTCTGTGTGAACTCTGGGAGTTGGTGATGGACAGGGAGGCCTGGCGTGCTGCGATTCATGGGGTTGCAAAGAGTCGGACAGGACTGAGTGACTGAACTGAACTGAACAGAAGCAGAAGATATTAAGAAGAGGTGCCAAGAATATACAGAAGAACTGTATAAAAAAGATCTTCATAACCCAGATAATCATGATGGTGTGATCACTCACCTAGAGCCAGACATCCTAGAATGTGAAGTCAAGTGGGCCTTAGGAAGCATTACTACGAACAAAGCTAGTGGAGGTGATGGAATTCCAGTTGAGCTATTTCAAATCCTGAAAGATGATGCTGTGAAAGCGCTGCACTCAACATGTCAGCAAATTTGGAAAACTCAGCCATGGCCACAGGACTGGAAAAGGTCAGTTTTCATTCCAATCCCAAAGAAAGGCAATGCCAAAGAATGCTCAAACTACCGCACAATTGCACTCATCTCACACGCTGGTAAAGTAATGCTTAAAATTCTCCAAGACAGGCTTCAGCAATATGTGAACGGTGAACTTCTGATGTTCAAGCTGGTTTTAGAAAAGGCAGAGGAACCAGAGACCAAATTGCCAACATCCACTGGATCATGGAAAAAGCAAGAGAGTTCCAGAAAAACATCTATTTCTGCTTTATTGACTATGCCAAAGCCTTTGACTGTGTGGATCACAATAAACTGTGGGAAATTCTGAAAGAGATGGGAATACCAGACCACCTGACCTGCCTCTTGAGAAACCTGTATGCAGGTCAGGGAGCAACAGTTAGAACCAGACATGGAACAACAGACTGGTTCCAAATAGATAAAGGAGTACATCAAGGCTGTATATTGTCACTCTGCTTATTTAACTTATATACAGAGTGCATCATAAGAAACGCTGGGCTGGAAGAAACACAAGCTAGAATCAAGATTGCCAGGAGAAATATCATTAACCTCAGATATGCAGATGACATCACCCTTATGGCAGAAAGTGAAGAAGAATCAAAGAGCCTCTGGATGAAAGTGAAAGTGGAGAGTGAAATAGTTGGCTTAAAGCTCAACATTCAGAAAACAAAGATCATGGCATCCGGTCCCATCACTTCATGGGAAATAGATGGGGAAACAGTGGAAACAGTGGCTGACTTTATTTTTCTGGGCTCCAAAATCACTGCAGATGGTGACTGCAGCCATGAAATTAAAAGACGCTTACTCCTTGGAAGAAAAGTTATGACCAACCTAGACAGCATATTGAAAACCAAAGACATTACTTTGCCAACAAAGGCCTGTCTAGTCAAGGCTGTGGTTTTCCCAGTGGTCTTGTATAGATGTAAAAGTTGAACTATAAAGAAAGCTGAGCACAGAAGAATTGATGCTTTTGAACTATGGTGTTGGAGAAGACTCTTGAGAGTCCCTTGGACTGCAAAGAGATCCAACCAGTCCATCCTAAGGGAGATGAGCCCTGGGTGTTCATTGGAGGGACTGATGTTGAAGCTGAAACTCCAATACTATGGCCACCTGATGCGAAGAACTGAGTCATTTGAAAAGACCCTTATGCTGGGAAAGATTGAGGGCAGGAGAAGGGGACGACAGAGATGAGATAGATGGATGGCATCACCAACTCAATGAATATGGGTTTGGGTAGGCTCCAGGAGCTGGTGATGGACAGGAGGCCTGGCGTGCTATGGTTCATGGGGTCGCAAAGAGTCAGACCTGACTGAGGGACTGAACTGAACTGAAACTGGTGTGAGAGGCTGCAAGTGCTCTGAGCTCAATGAGACCTTCTGGAAGTCAGTACAATTTGTAACTAGAATTGCAATTGCTCTATTGTGTCCAGTTGCCAACATGAAATTTAGGTGTGCCAGAGAATTATTTTGTTTTCTTGAATACTCATACCATGATTCAATGACATAACATGTCTAAAGAATAAATAAAACATATTGTAGATTTTACCTGCTTTTCAATAATGAATAGTTACATTCATTCATTTTAAAACATAGGATTAATTTTACTTACTAAAAAAGTTTTTCCAAATAATTTGAAAATCTGGGCTCCAGCCCTGAGAGATTTCAGTCTAAATATCACTGTAAACAGTAGCAAGTCACATATTTCAAAAAGATCATCCATGTGTACAAATGTTACATATGCATCAGAAAACAAAATGTTTAATTGGCTTATCTTTCTGCCTCCAAAAACATTCATGCAGAAAGTATCTCTCTTATTGCTGGTGCTGCCTAATATTATTTTCAGGAGGCTGCTCACAAATAATTTCAGAGAAGCAGAGGGAAGCCAGCAAAACCTTCAGGTCAGATGACAGGAAACTGTCCTCAAGAAGCAAAATTTCCAGATTCAACTGAAGTTAATGGGACAAGCCCCATAGGAACACACGTCCATAACACCCACAGACGATACTTGCCCTGCCGTGGTAGGCAGAGCACTAAGATCACCATCACACAATGTTTCATTTTGAAGTTCCAATAACAAATGAAAGATGAGCATTTAAAATGAAGTCAAGCACATTGCGTAATGGAGGGATAGGCAGGTCATTATTTACCCCAATCTTAGGGTTTCCCTGTAGCTCAAATAGTAAAGAATTTGCCTGTAATGCAGGAGACCTGGGCTCAATCCCTGGGTCAGGAAGATCCTCTGGAGAAGGGAATGGCAATCCACTCCAGTATTCTTGCTTGGAGAATCCCATGGACAGAGAGCCTGGCAGGCTACACTCTGTGGGGTCACAGAGAGTCAGACGTGAGCAACTAACACTATTATTATTACGAAAACCAGGGCCCAATTTTTGACAGTCTCAAAAATCTGTATTTCACAAATCTGTTTCTCCAGTGTTTTCAGTGAAGCAAATCAAAAGCAAACAGATTCTCATTCACTTTAAGAAATTTCATCCTTTTTGAGTTCAGCAGGAATTTGCATATGAATTTGTCAATAATTCTTAAGCTGGTCTCCTGAAAATCTGTTTCATTCTTTGCTGTCACTGATTTTTCAGCTATCTATCATTTTACCTGCCTCTTCTGCCTTGCCCATCAGCACCCTCGTTACAGGCATAAAAACCAAAATGAGTAATAAATAACATGAGATATAAAAGCATGGACTTTGCAAATATTTCTCTGAAATACATTCCTACAAGGAGGTGGATTATTAAATCCATCATAGCAGGTACATGGGATATGGACAGGAACTAGAGAGGGCCCCAGTGATTCTGGAAAAAGGACAAGATTGCCTTTTGAGACTGAGCATAATACATACACATTGCTATACATAAAACAGATAACCAGCAAGGATCTACTGTATAGCACAGGGAACTCTACTCAGTATTTTGTAGTAACCTATAAGGGAAGAGAATCTGAAGAATAAGCACACAAGGACATAAAATATCAATATATACGTATAAATGAATCACTAGGCTATACACTGAAACATGATATTTTAAATCAACTACACTTCAATAAAAAATAACAAAAAGAAAGGAAAGCAAGCAAGTAGCAGAAACAAAATTGTTAACAAAGACAAGCAAAATCAACTCAGAGAGCTCTGGCCTGCACTGGGTTGCATTTACAAACGTTTAAAAATAAAAAGCTTATGTTAAAAAGGTAGAGAGTCCTGGGAGGAGGAGGGCCTGAATTCCAAGCTCCTCAAGCACTCCAGTGTTCTTGCCTGGAGAATCCCAGGGAAGGGGAGCCTCGTGGGCTGCCGTCTATGGGGTCGCACAGATTTGGACACGACTGAAGCGACAGCAGTAGCAGCAGCAGCAGCAAGTGCCCTTTGGCGTAACAGTTATCAAGTCTTCGGCCTGCCAGCCCACATAAGCCAGCAAGCTGGCCACTCGCTGTCACAGCTTCCCACTGTCACCTTCTGCTCCTCATCATTATCTACAGCTTTCCTAGTCTTTATTTTTGCCTGCCTACGCTCCCTCACCCAAATCCCTCTCAGCACAATGTAGAGCATGTGTCCTGTCCACACTGTACCCTAAGAGCCAAGAAATACTGCTTGATGAACAAATAAGCATGGCTCACCAAGGTTACAGCCCAGCCACTGCAAAAACCAGCCCCACTGACAAAGCATTTCTCAGCATCAGTTAACAAATCAGTGCTCGAGTATTACTTCTTGGTTTGGGGAGCTTTCTGAATTCGAGGCAGGGAATCTGATTCACTCCAGGATGTGAATGAAATTACTTTTCCAGTCCAGTAAGAAACAGAGTCTGACTTCATCTCCTCCTCCCTCCACCAAAAACCTGGGTGGGACCTCCCTGATGGCCCAATGGTTAAGACTCCATGCTTCCTCTGCAAAGGCTGCTGGATAGATCCCTGGTCAGGGAACTAAGATCCCACACGCCTTGCAATGTGGAGGGGGAAAAAAAAAAACCTGGGTGGGTAGGAGATTGGCTAAGACAGTCCCTCTGCCCCTTAGCTTGCCTCCTCCATTTTGTCTGTGTTTTATATCCAGTGGCCTGAAAGTGAAAGTGAAGTCGCTCAGTTGTGTCCGACTCTTTGCGAACCCATGGACTGTAGCCTACCAGGTTCCACCGTCCATGGGATTTTCCAGGCAAGAATACTGGAGTGGGTTGCCATTTCTTTCTCCAGGAGATCTTCCCGACCCAGGGATTGAACCCAGGGTCTAACATCTAGGAATGCATTACCCCTTTACAGAAACTTATTATGGTTCTACATGTACAAATAATTAAGTACAAATTACAATGGCTTAGAATTTAATTGCAAAGAGCAATTTTTTTCTTTTATCAATTTTCAGAATCAATTTTTAGTTCCTCATTTCGCTTTCTTTACCGTCTATTGGGTTGGGGGGGAATCCAAGTTTAAGCCCATCACCTTGAGCCTGCAGAATTTCACCTTCCTAGAAAAGAACTACAAAGATCAATGAGAAGCTGTCAGTAGACATTAGTAAAACAGACAACTCCATTACAAGCAGAATGAATGAACATCCAGACGCTTAGAACTAAATTCTCAAACATCTCTTCTGCTTAAAAAAAAAAAAAAATCCACAAACATTTCTTCAAAGTCCAAAACAAACACAGAGCCAGAAACAAACAACAACAACAAAAGACATTAAATTTCGACGTCTTCCAGGGTGGCATAATCTGAGTAATCCAGTAGAAAAGAGCATCACTTGGTATTATTGACCAATAGAACTTCATTTAGAAACAATACTAAACACATAAGGAAGAAATGTAACGGAAGACCATAAAACACTTGCTGAACTAGATTGACACATTGGAAAAATATTTTCTCTAAAAAATGGACAAACTTTTGTTTTCAAAATATATAATTAATGTGTATACTCCCGATTCTAATGAAATTAATGAAATATATACTTGTTTTCTAAACTGGACAGTATTAAGGGCTTCCCAGGTGGCTCAGTAGTAAAGAATCTGTCTGCCAATGCAAGAGACATGGGTTTGAGCCCTGGGTCAGGAAGATGCCCTGGAGAAGGGAACGGAAACCCACTCCAGTATTCTTGCCTGGGAAATCACATGAACAGAGGAGCCTGGAAGGTTACAGCGCATGGGGTCAGTCACAAAAGAGTCATCACAACTTAGCAACTAAACAACAACAATACCAGTATTAAGGTATACTTCTTCAGTATCGGGACAAGTAATCCAAAGATTTCACTGTTTACACCATACGCATTTGTCAGATACAGATTTCAGGGATTATAACATTATTCTATTAACCTGTCTTATTTATCATTCCATTAGTAAGTCATGGTCCCTGACCTCAAATATTTAATCTGGAGGGGAAAATAAAACTCATACTCACATAGGAAGCAATCAGTGAATACTACAAGATGATAGAAAATTTAGTTTTCAATTGCAAATTAATAATTTCATAGGATTCTATTTTCATTAGGGGAGGATTTCACGGTGATTGATATGGGCGTTAAAACATAGCCTGGATTTCTATATTTTATTTCTCTGTAAGACTGAAATTTTCCAGAAGGATCTATCTCCACAAGCTCTTTGCATCCCTGATTTCCAGTCCTTGCTGAGTACACAATCAAGAAAGTATTTAATGAAATAAATCACAAGTGCCACAAAAATCTCATCAAAGCACTGATACGGAACCTCTATCTTCATATTTTATTTAATTTTTTTTTTTTAGTTTTCTGAATGTTGAGGGTTTTTTTTTAATTTTATTTTATTTTTAAACTTTACAATATTGTATTAGTTTTGCCAAATATCAAAATGAATGAAACACAACTCTCCTGTCCACTGGATCACCTTTTCCTTTCTAGGTACAGTGCCCTCAGACCACATTGTCCTGGGCCCAACATGATAATCTATGAATTAGTTCTCGTTTCTCTTTCTGCTTTTTTCTCAACACTTTCTACCACCAATGAATAACCTGGATTACACATGTACAAAGAGGATGCTGCTCTCTGCCAAATCACATCAAGTCTGAGGGAAAACACATGTCTTCTAAGATTGGCTACCACCAGGCACATCATATAAACTCTTCAGAGCTCCTTAGCCTCATCTTAGATACACAGGATTAGATCTATTTCTTATTCACTCATTCATCCATCCATTCACTCATGCAGCTGGCTATCATTTAAATCTTTCTTTGTTGTTGTTATTGTTGGCCATGCTGCCCAGAATGTGGGATCTTAGTTCCTCGACCAGGGATTGAACCCACGCCCCTTGCATGGAAGCATAAAGTCAACAAAGGGCCCTGGAGTCAATGCTATGGTTTTTCCAGTAGTCATATATGGATGTGAGAGTTGGACCATAAAGAAGGCTGAGGACCAAAGAACTGATACTTTTGAATTGTGGTGCTGGAGAAGACTCTTGAGAGTCCCTTGGACTGCAAAGAGATCAAACCAGTCAATCCTAAAATAAATAAACTCTGAATATTCATTGGAAGAACTGATGTTAAAGATCCAATACTTTGGCCACCTGATGCAAAGAGACAACTCATTGGAAAAGACCCTGATGCTGGGAAAGTCTGAAGGCAAAAGGAGAAGAGGGTGGCAGAGGATGAGATGGTCAGATAGCATCACTGACTCAAGAGACACGATTTTGCACAACTCCAGGAGATAATGAAGGACAGGGAAGACTGGCGTGCTGCAGTTCATGGAGTCGTAAAGAGTCAGACACAGCTTAGTGACTGAGCAACAACAGTAATGTGTAAAATACTCTCTTGATTCCAGGTGTTTATTCATCTTGTTCTCTCTCATTAATGTCCTTTCCTTTACCCTTATGTGTTCAAATCCTGTCAATCTCTTTTAACTCATATGATTTCAAATCCTTCCCCTCAGTATTTACTAAAGACTTAATCTGATCTCTGTTCTAGGACTACAGAGGGGGCTTCTCCACACCTTCAAGATCACCATTTAGTGTGGAAATAAGTGGGCAACTGCAATTTACCATCCAAGAGAATATGAATTAGCTGGACATTAAATAGGAAATTGTGCCTTTTTTAAAGCCCCAGCTTTGCAAACTCTGAGTCAGGAAAATCAAACAGGGTTTTAAGATGTCTCAGATTCTTTAATGTAAAATCAGGAGGTGAATATGAGTGTTTCCTAGACATTTCTGATTTATTAAAGTTAGAATATAATTAACATAAATTTTACCATTTTAACTATTTTTCAGTGTACAGTTCAGTGACCTTAAGTATATTCACAATGCTATGCAACTATGAACACCATCCACTCCAGAACTTTCTGATCATGGGTTTTGTGGAGAATACTACCAGTGTAAGGTGCCAAAGAACATATTTTAAGAACTATGTGGCATGGTATCAGGGCTATGGAAGGGAATACATAGGAGGCTGTGAGAACTCAGGACCCAAGCCATTACTGAAGGACTAGGGCAGGTCTCTCGAACACAGAAAGGCCTAAATGTCTACCCAGACATCTGCAGCCCAAGAGTTAGGCAGAATTGATAGACGTAAGCAGTAAAGGCCCACCTTGAAACAGATATTTCATCCTCAGGCCCATGAAAATCACTCAGAGGCCCATCATATAAGTAAATGCCTGGTTAAATGTCAAGGAGACTGGCCAAGGAGAAGAAAACATGAAGCCTGTGCTCCTTTCCTCAATGCAGTGGTGATGGTAATCTTTTATAACTCCTGGAGACATGGAATTCAACTTCTGCTCTCAGCCGGGAGGAGTAGCCCCAGTATCAACCATTCGCATTCAACCCAATCAGATCTAGAACTCCGTAAATCATCATAGAATAGCTGGCCATGCATGAAATACTAAAGCATGTAGACATAAACCGCAGGCACATTTACATGGACATTTACATTATTAGCCAGTGGACCATCAGGGAAGTCCCAACTAACACATTATTATTAAAAATTTAATAAATGTTCTTCCACTACAAAACTAGAAATACCTACCTAAGTTTCACATCAAGCCATTTATTCTTCCCTTCAATAAAATTCTAAAATCAAACCTAATGTCCTTCCTCTAGTTTCACATATTTCGTATTTCACTGTCTGATCATGGTTGTTCATTTCTTTCACCTGTTGATTTGAGTCCCCCCTCCTTTTTTTAATCTGGGAATTTAGTTTGAGAAAACAGAGACAACTGTAAATCCCAAAAGGCATAAAGACCACTGAGACTTGGAGTCCAACTGCTCCCCCATCTCCCACCATGACACCTGAGACTTAGTAAATGCAGTAGGAAAGCATGAACAGTGATAAGTATTCGATTTCACTCTGAAAACCAATAAGAAAAAAGTCTAGGAAAACATATACAAGCATAATATACTTTAAACTGTGCACATTATGTACACTTAAGTCTATAAAATCTCTCTAGAGATAGGAAGAAGGTTTAAATCCACACAGGTCATTACTAAGTTCTTTCATTTAAATGCTATATTATTTTCAGAAAACAGGATAAGCTGTTCCAAAGTATCTCTCTGGCCAATCAAAAACTGAAAATAACTTTAATGTGGAATCTAAAAAAGTTTAAAATTTGAATAAAAACAAGCTCATAGACCAGACAACAGATTGGTAGTTGCCAGAGGCAGGGGGATGTTATGTAATGCATGGTGACTGTAGTTAATAATACTGTACTCCTACTTGAAAGTTGCTAATAATAGTAAATCTTCAAAGTTCTCAGCACAAGAAAAAAAAATGTTCTAACTAGAAATGATGATGGGTGTTAACTAGACTTGCAGTAGTGATTATTTTGCAATACATATAAATACTGAATCTTGTGGTACACCTAAAACTAATATATGCCAATTATATCAAAAATAAAAATCCTAAATAAAAAAAAAGAATAAAATCAACTTCATAGAAAGCTATACACTATATTTTCCAGTTGTGTATATGCTGTGCATATTAAAACACTCTAAAAACTTCCACAATAATGAAACATCGATTTTTTTCTCTAGGGGGAAAAAACTGAAAATAAGCTGCAACTCACTTTCCTTAGCCCATAGATCTTCAGCCTCACACAGAGGATAACGTCATACTGGAATAGCTGGATAACTTCATCATCAAATCTCTGCAAGTCTAAATAGATCTCAGGCTGCCCACCAGCCACATTTTGCTCATGGATCTTCAGAGAAGCAAAAAATCACTCACTTATTACTGGGTGAGCTCTCTTGTATCATTGTAAAGTAACAATGGAACAACAAAGCAGCTAGGAATGTTCAGAAATACAAAGCTAAATTGAAGAGAAAGCCAGAATCTTTTTCACAGAGAACACCGCAGAATTCATAATCTACAATTCCAGTGACTGCTTCCTTTCAGGGCAATAATAGGAGATTAGCAATGTTCTCTTGGGACAGCAATGTCACTGAAAGCCCCTTCTCAGGCTGCAGTTTTTACTCCTACTCATCCTTCTCTTATATGGTATTTATCTCCCCAAGGTTACCCCCCCATTACATCTACTATACTGTAGAACAGAAATTTTTTAAAGCCATTATGGAATTTTTCAAACAAGAATATTTTAAAAGGCATCACTATTTTCATCTGTTTTTTCAAAAACACTCTTTGCCCAGTGATGAAACAGTATTTCTATAGTAGAAAACTACTTCTTTATTTCCAATACAAACATAGCCTTGGGGTTATTTAAATGAAAAATATGCAACAACTCACAGAAGACTCACCTAAATTTATGATGTTCATTTTCTACCCATGGCCTAAAAAATGGTTTTGCACATTGTCTACAAACTTATTGGAAAAACTATAAGATATTTATTGAGTTGTGGTTTATAACCTTTCAGAATCACCAAAAAAAATAAAACAATGCTCTGCATACACATCCGTCGGTCTCTAACTACTCCATGCCTTGCTGACTCAACAGTAAATTCATTACTCCAAATGCATTGCATTGGCACACCAGAATTAATTCACATAAATATGATCACCTAATTTGAACTGTAAGAATATGGATGGGCAGCAAAGGCTCAAAGCTTAAAAAAAAAAAAAAAACCACAAAACAATTGTTTTCAATTAAAGAATTCTTAGGAAAAACACTGTCCTCTTCCAATCCCCTACCAACTTGTTCCTCTCCTCCTATATGCCCTGTCTCCACTTACAAAGTCATCATTTACCCACTTAACAATGCTAGAAGCCTTTATCTCATCCACAATTAATTCTCCCTCCCTTAACATGTCTTCCTGAAGAAGGAAATGGCAACCCACTCCAGTATTCTTGCCTGGAGAATCCCATGAACAGGGGAGCCCAGTGGGCTACGTTCCATGAGGTTGCAAAGAATTGGACATGACTGAGCAACTAACCTGTCTTCAATTAAATTCTTAACCATCCAACTTCTGTCCATTCTTGCTCCAAATAGTCTCTCATATCTGTCTACTTTTTGTCCTGACGTTCTTCCACAAAAGGATCCTAAATTATTCACTCTGATTCCAGCCATTCTACATACACCCTAAATCACCTTTCAGAAATGCAAACGTGATCCAACACCTACCACAGTGCCCACTATAAAAGTCTTTAGTAAACTTATGTCCTTAAGTCCTATAAAAGTCCTTAGTAAACCTTATGTGCTGGATCAATGGCCATATCATGGCCCAATAATTAAAAATCCCTGTCTCCACATCTAGCCCACCTCCATTTCCTAAAGGGCTTGGATTATAAGGACCACCCAGCTTCATCAACAACTTGACATTCTATTATTACACACAACAATAATACAGCAATAGAGATCAGGCATGTTGTACTGAACATCACACACTGAATTTTTTTTTAAATTTCACCTTGAAATTTTTTATAATTTCTATCTTCACTTAGTAGGTGAAAAAAGACAGAAAGCAAAGACAGAAAGATTTCAAGTAACAAAACTAGAATTTAGGTCTTTCTAACTGAACTCTACAACCCTGCCATTATCCTGCTAAAAGCTTGGTGGTAACAGTAAACACCATTTAATTTGTTATTTCCAAATAACCTGTAGAAGCAATCATTCAAGGGGCATTTTGAGAAATGTCTTATGTATTACTGAAAGTCATTTTCATGAGAGTCAAAACACCAAAGTTTGGGTGGCTGCCTCTTTTAGGATAATTATTTCACTCTGGTATATCCATCACTAGAACAGGCACAAGCTCAGTTTTTAAGTAAGTAATAATACCTTTCAGAAGAAGCATGCTTTGGTCCCTGGACAGTTCTGTCAACTGCAGGATTGCATCTGAATATTAATGTCTTTATATACCAATTTTAAAATTAAAATCAGGCGGAATACAATCTTAATGCAAAATTCAATAGCCCCCAAAACTATTTTTCCGACAGCACATTATTCCTAGATCTACAATTAATCAGAAGTAAAAATCAAGATGAAAATTAACCAACCCAGTTTACTTTCTCCTGTGATCCCTATTTGCTTCAATCTTGCCTTCAAAATCATGACCCTCCAATCTAAAAGAAGAGAGATCGTGTAAAACTAAAGCCACTGAGTTAAACCCTTGCCCCTCACGTTAGAGAATCAGAATTCTCTTCTTCTAGCAGCATATGGAGTTAAGTAGACCCCTGACAATCAAAAGGAAAATTAAACACTTTGAAGCCAAAATCTATGGGATTTTGTATTAATTCCTTCAGACATGAAATCCAGGAGGATTTCCAGAATCCTCCAGTTGAAAGACTCAAGAGTTTCATCCCTGCATTTTTAAATTCCCCAAATCTCTTATTGAAAATCTGTAAAATGTATCATAGATTCAATTTCCATTTTCTACTGGTAATGTTTTTCTTTGACAGAATAAAGAAGATAGCTGTTTAGACTCTGTTGTTTTAAAAAAACAAAAAAGAAAAAACTTTCCAACTGCTAATACAAGAAAATAGCCTGCCTGACCTATACTCAGGGGCTTTCCACATGCTGATGTTCTGTAAGTACTGAGGATACAAACTTGAAAGAAAGACTTGGTCCCAGCCCCATCCTGAGGCTGGCTTTCCAAGACCCTTCCAGCCTACGACCTGGCTGCACCACTAACACTGCTAACCTGAGGGCCAAGCGACGCCCAGTACATGGAACATCAGTAGATGTTGCTTCTTGACACGAGAGTAGAACAGGAGTACTTCTTGTTGTAAACTGAGCCTTCAAATTTGTTACATAACACAAAGTCCCACAAATGAGCTTTCTTGAGTGAAAAACAGGCCCATGTACAAATCAAAATGCTAATGTCTCTTACATTCGAACATATTGGTATCTGGCTTTCTCACCTAAAAGTTCCCAGAAGGGCACCGTTTCGATACCACTGAGGTTGTCTGGGCTTCCTTTCACATGAAAACAAGCTACTATGATAACCGAAGGCCAGCCATGAAATAGCTTGATGTTCCAATTCAGTTCCTGGAGAAGTCAGAATAAAAGTTAAAGCAGTTCATAAATGGTATAAATTCTGTAAGAGAGGTGGGGAAAACTTTCATTTTATTTCTATCTCACAGGAGAATAATAATACCCTCTGCTAAGTCGCTTCAGTCATATCCGACTCTGTGCGACCCCATAGATGGCAGCCCACTAGGCCCCACCATCCCTGGGATTCTCCAGGCAAGAACACTGGAGTGGGTTGCCATTTCCTTCTCCAATGCATGAAAGTGAAAAGTGAAAGTGAAGTCGCTCAGTCGTGTCTGACTCTTCGTGACCCCATGGACTGCAGCATACAAGGCTCCTCCATCCATGGGATTTCTCAGGCAAGAGTACTGGAGTGGGGTGCAATTGCCTTTTCCAAATAATACCCTCAGGTTCCTTGTAATGAGAGCTAACAATATTATTCTGCTTCTGTCTTGCACTCGGAATTCCCCTCAGTTTCAGAAAGCTGCCTATGATTAATCTTAAGCAATTGTCATTTTTTTGTTTACGGTACTTCATTGGCAAGTATGTTTGGGAGACCTAACAGCTAAATCTCACCAAAACAGCCTTATAAACTAACTCTCCATTTCAAGTACTTCTCATATGGCCCTACTCTAGCTCCTTTAAAATTTTCTTGCAATTTTCAAATATCTCAAGAATACAGACGAGCATAGAAAATAATGTAAGTGGCATCTTTCGAACAGACTACCCAGATCTAAAAATAAAAAAAAATTTAAAAATGTGTCCTCTGTCACACGTGGTATCAATTATTGCCTTCGTTTTGGAGGTACTATCTCACGGTACGTTTGACCCTCTGAATACCACTAATGCTTTGAACAATGCTTCCAACTTGATATGCTGTGAGCATATCCATGGGATTTTCCAGGCAAGAGTACTGGAGTGGGGTGCCATTGCCTTCTCTGGAGTAGGGTACTAGATATCTCCAAATTCTGAAAAATAAGGCAACCTTATCTAGAGCTTACAGAATAAGACAATTCCAATGTTGTGATTCATGGGGTCGCAAAGAGTCGGACACGACTGAGCGACTGATCTGATCTGAATGATAATAAAAATAATTTCTACCATTTAATACTTACTGCATACTGGGCTTTTTTATATTCATTATCTCTATCTTTGTAACAATCCTACAACATAGGCATAATGATCATGTTTATGTAAGAAAATGGAGGTTCGCAGTGAACTGTCCAAGAATACACAGTCAGAACCAGGATTCAAACACAAATCAGTTGGCTTCAAAATGCATATTTTTTTTTTACACTCTTCCATGATAGAAATGGACCATCCATTTTCCAATAAACTCTGGCTTGCAATAAGCATACCACATACACAGATTTCAATGGAAACCAATCTTCAAAAAAAAAGGAAATTTAGACAGGAGAAGCTATTTTTTATTACCTACCTATCCCACTGATTATTATTTGACTCTGGACACTTAAGGCAAACTGCATGTACATGCCCACGTCATCGCCACTACAATCCATGTGTGACCCAAAACATGGTAAAGTTCAGGAGAGAACCAGCCTGTTACAGCAAATTTTCAGATGACCCAACCACAGGGCTTGCTAACTATAATTAAGTCTGTCCTGAATAAAGCCAGACAGGAGTGACATAAGAAGGCCAAGGTCAAGGCCAAGGAAAGGAGCAGAAGTGTGTTTAAGGAAATACTGAAACTGGCCAGCATCATTTGCTTGGTTATTATTGCAACAGAAGAAGATTTTGCAATAGCTACCTACACGTCTCTGCTCTCTTCGGGTAAAACTGATTCTCCGATGCCACAGGGTTCCAAGATTCCAAAATGTCCACATATTCAGGACACAAGGACTATGTACCAGAATGCCATGAGGATGATACACAACAAATTAGGAGATTACTCCCCTAATCCAGGAGCTCATTTTACTGTTTATTGCGTAAGGGCCAGAAACCTCATAGTGAAGCTGCTCACAGTGAAACATAAAAACGTGATCAGCAATGAAATCTCAAAATTCCATGACTGCTCCTAAACAAATCCAAACTGTTGAAAGCATAAGATGGATATTGTTTGAGCAAGAGGAAGGTGGATTCATGAGGAAATGAAGTTTAAAATGAAAAAAAATCAAGAAAGAACACCCTAAACAGATGATTTGTGTGTCTGTCCCACCCGTCTCCATGCCCTGGTAATGCTGTTCTTTGTGGGGTATTGTTAGTGTTACCAGAATAGCTGCAGACTCCTTTCCTCTCAAACAGGAATACAGAAATTTATCAAAATTAGCAAGACCAAAAAGGCGCTCACTGTTTGTTCGATTATTACACTAAATTTAAAATGCTCTATAAGTCTTTTTATCTCTCAGTCAAAAAGAAATATAATTCAGTACGCCATCCATCTTTTCTGGCACAATATATTATTACATAAAAAGGGTTTCCTGGAACTGCAAATCTGTATTTTAAAGTTTCTGGTTGACCCCAAAGACTTCTTACTATGAGTTCTGTTTAGGCATTAATCATCCCCATCCTAGGGAAAAAAAGGGCATTTACAGCCCCCCAAATTTTAAGGCTTGTATAAAATGAAAGGCAAATTCAGATTTTAAAAGATTATGTTTGATGCTAAACTAATTATAAATTGGTGATTATTCTAGAATTGAAGGGGAAAGAACTCCAAGAGAAGGTATGCCTCCAAATCATTCTCTTTTTTCAAAGATTTAACATGATATATCTGTATTTTAAAACTCAGAAATTAAACTACTAGAATAGATGAAGGGATTACTTAAGATGTGTTCTGGAAATAGATTAACACATTCTCCAAGAGAAAGAAAAAACTGGCAAAATGACCATTCAAACAAGTCCAACTCCCAGAAAGGTTCAGAAGTGTTTTTACTGGTGGACAGAAACCAGCTAAAGAAAAAAAAATGCATTTTAAAGGGATTTAAACTGTCTCGATTGTCAATGAAAATAGCTGGCAATACAGCACAGTGCTATGAGAAGAAACGCATCTTATGAACAGTGGGAATCGTTGGCTCCGGGAATGCTGAATGCTATGTTATCTACATATTTGCTGAAGTGGGTTCCCAGGAGAATCATCTCAGTGATTCTTGGAACTTTCCCACGAATTCCTCTCCATGTCAACTTAACAACATTCTTGAGGACACAAACCACACACTCACTTCAGCAGCACCCCTTCCCAGCACCAATGTATTCTTTGGATAGACAATCCACAGCCTAGAGATGTCACATTAAACTGAA
Source organism: Bos taurus (assembly GCF_002263795.3). Lineage (NCBI taxonomy): Eukaryota > Metazoa > Chordata > Mammalia > Artiodactyla > Bovidae > Bos > Bos taurus. The sequence goes on along the minus strand of NC_037355.1, from coordinate 9,793,672 downwards.
ACGTGGAATTAAAAATAGTGCAATCCTTGAAGTTAGATTCTAAATCATACTCGGACATCTCCCTACAATTTCCAAATTCTACCCTCTGATATATTTTTTCCTTCATTCTAAAAAGACGGCTTTTTTTACAAAAAATTCAACAATTGATTGCATTTTCATTCCACCAAAGATAACACTGCGTATCAAATTTGTTATCCAAATGGATGCTAACCTCCAATCTCTCCTCAGTCAGTTATGATGGATCTATTATCAGCACACCGATCTTGGCAAATTTCACTCTAAAATTCTCATCAATACTGACATTACCTTGTTTACTAAACATTCAAAGCTTTGAACATGATTTTTGTTTACGCACAGTGGCAGCTGGAAGAGAAAACCCCTTCAGTTTTAACTAATAATAGATCTTGACAGTCAAAACCCCCTACATTTAAAAATACAGATGAGGCATATAATTTCTTCCTTAAAAATTCTATTTTTAGACTAGCAACCATCAGTTTCCCAGTGTCCTCATTTTTTTTTTTTCCTTTACTGCCTTCACCAGAATGGAAAGCTAGTGTTCTCTGGTCTATTTAGAAAAGCCAGATTCGGGTCACTAGGGTTCATATGTATAGCAGGTCTAGACACAGGGTGTGTATAAAGGAGACGCAGCCAAGGGCCTGCGCTCGTAGAGCTCACAGTGCTGCAAGAGGGTAGGAGGCAGACAGTTAGCACGGAAACACACAGATAAATAAGGTATTTTCAGATGCTTAAGTGCTGGAAGGAAAATAAAATGTGGTGCCCAGCATTCCAGTCCTGGTATACACCAGAGATGCCTGCGTATGGCACCAGAAGACAGACCAAGAAAGTTCATAGGTTATCACAAGACAGTGAATCCACAGGAAGAAGAGTGAATAAATACATGCTTCTAAGTACATGTAATGGGATATTAGCAACAGGCAAAAATTAATGTGCACAGGTGCAGGCAACACTGTGAATCCTAGGAACATGATGCTTAATGAAAAAATGATACAAATGAACTTATTTACAAAATAGAAGCAGACTCACAGATCTCAAAATCAAACTTAGGGTTATCAAAGGGAAATGTAGGAGAAACTGATAAATTAGGATATTGGGATTAACATATATACACTACAATATATAAAATGGATAACTAACAGGACCTATGCTATTCCACAGGAAACGCTACCCAATATTCTGTAACAACATATATGGGAAAAGAATCTGAAAAAGAATGTCCAGGGCTTCCCTGGTGATTCAGTGATAAAGACTCTGCCTGCCAATGCAGGATACGGGGATTCGATCTCTGGGTTGGAAGATCCCCTGGAGAAGGGAATGGCAACCAACTCCAGTACTCTTGCCTGGAAAATCCCAGGGACAGAGGAGCCTGGTGGGCTACACTCCATGGGGTCACAAGAGTGGAACATCACTTAGCAACTACACCACCAGCAGCACACACACATATACATTTATATAACTGATTCACTTTGCTGTATACCTGAACTAATGCAACATTTTAAATAAACTATACCTCGATAAAACCATAAAAAATAAATAAAATGATGTAAATTTTAACAAAAGAAGAAAAATAAACACAATGCTAACTGGAAGAGACTAGTCCCAAAGGACTATACTGCACCTTTTTTAAGTCCAAAACTAAGCAGAGCTAAACTGTTAGTTTAGTTTAGAACTACTGGTTAAGAAAACATGCACATGTGGTACAAGCAAGGAAATAATAAACAGAAAATTCAGGAGAGACAGAAATTCCTCTGGGAGGAAGTCAGGGGGTCAAATAGAGGAAACTCAAGGTTAGTTCTCAAGCTGAACACCAGGTACACAAATATTTACTTTATTACTAGACTTTATAACTTAGGTATGTGTTACATACATTATTGTGTATGTATCAAATATTATATTCAAAAAGCTATGAAGGAAGATAAGAGTCTAGAGCAGCTAGGACTGAACCATGATTTAAAGGCAAATGAAAAATAAGAAGTTTAATTTTCACTGTTAAAAATAAGGGAAGTGATGTCCTCTTTCCTTTTTCTTCAAGTATTTACCTTGCAAAATTTGTAACTGTGGGTTTTTCTAGCCCCTTTGAAATATATATAAATTCTTTTAAAGGTAACTAAGGCTTCTGCCAGCTTCCTGAGCCAGGAGTCTTTCTTAAGGACCTAAGAACCAACTCTTTGGAATGGAAACATCTCCCGGTTTCTGTGGGAGGGTAGGAGTCACACTTATCTGGGCTGCACCAGGCTCCCAGATGCAAAATGATCTCCTGTCATACAGAGAGAAAAAACTGCTCCCAGATGCAAAACAATCTCCTGTCATACAGAGAGAAAAAATTTTTCCTGAGTGCCTGAAACCAATTAATTAACAGTGACAGTCAATCCAATGACCAGGTGAGCTTAAGATGAACTATGTGTAATAAATGGTACCCTCAAATCTTCTTACCTGAGGACAAGTTACTGTCTGTTCTGAGAACATGTTTGCAGTGGGTTGTGTCTACTTGGCTACATAAAAGGGTGAGATTTCTTTGTCCTTACTAACTCTTAGCAGATAGCCTATGAAGCTCTTCACATTCTGGTTTAATGCTTGTGTGGGTGCTCAGTTGCTAAGTCATGTCCAACTCTTTGCAACCCCATGGACTGTAGCCTGCCAAGATCCTCTGTCTATAGAGTTTTCCAGGCAAGAAAACTTGGATGGGTTGCCATTACCTTCTCTGGAGGATATTCCCAACTCAGAGATCAAACCCTGCATCTCCTGCATTGGACAAGCAGCTTCTTTTCCACTGAGATACCTGGGTTTAATGCTTATTCAAATAGTAAAACTGTTTTCTCTGTTCCCTTTGTACAAAGGATTTCTAGGTTGAAAGCAGATTTGAGTGAATTCTATTTCCCCGATAGAACTTGGCAAGGGGTTATTGAATTTGGGTCTTAGGTCGGATTCCCATGGAGCAGATCCTAGAAGGAGGAGTCATGTGCAAGAGGATTAGTAAGGACATGCTCCTAGGAAGCTGGTAAGGTGTTCAATAGCAAAGCAGAGATGGGGGGAGGTGGGTAAAGGAAGCCAACCAAAGGGACCACAGAACCCAACATCCCTGATTTCACAGGGGAACTTGGGAGTGTAAATTCTGCCTCAAAAGGGTACTGTCTTTCATGACCACACAGTGGATCGTTTTCAGGGGGTCTAGGCAACAGACAGGCACATAAACTCACAGGCACTGGCTCTTCAGCCAAAGCAGCTATGGTAACTAAAGGAATCTCTCCCAAAGAAGTGCTGCAGGAGTCCACATCAGGAAGCAAAAGCTCTCCCATGCTGAGAGAGGTAAGCTTTAGAGAAAGGTAGTGAGTCAAGGCAGAACCAAATGAGATCAGACACACAAGCAGGACCCAGAGGCTTAGCATATGTGAAGGAGTTTGGGTTTTATCCTAAATGCAGTGAGAAGCCACTGGAAACCTTGAAAGGAATGAGTTGATTTATGTTTTACATAATGATTTCCATTTTTGAACCATCAAATCAGAACAACAAAACAATAGGGAAATGTAGTTACTCTTGTGCCTCAGCAGATTTACAAATGTCTTGTCACAGACCTAGAGAGTTATTCTCCAAGACAAACTGTGAATGTTAAATTTAAGAACATCAAGGAGCTATAGAACCATCCCTCTTCAAGGAAAAAAGAATCCGGAACACAGTCTCAATCTATTTAGAGCTGGTGGGTGTCTTCACCCGCAAGGAGCTGGTAAGAGGAAGAGGCAGAGAGAAATCAGCAGTCCCACTGGTCCTCATATATGTGGCAGATAACAGAGGCAGAATGCCTATAACATCCTCTCCCCAGTCTCAGCTTCCACTGAAACAGGGAGAGGATAAATTGTCAGTAGGGAGCCTCTTCTGTGTGTCTGACCTTGAGCTCAGTTGTACATTAGGGAAGAGTTTTGTATTCTCTTACAAGTTATAGTCACTAACAGGATTTAAGCCTATAAACTTAAATTATACATAACTGCCCATCTCTGGGAATCTGGCCTCCCAGGTAATGAGCATTAAGCTAAAATACCTTTGTTTAGCTCACAAGAAACCTCACCAAGCTCACCAGTGAATGACTGCAGACAGGAAGAAATTAACACATTCCCTCCAGAGGCAGACAAGAACCAGGAAATGTTTGACTTCATTCCCTCCTCTTTAAGTACAAAAGGAATCTGAATTCTAACTCAGGCAAGACCCTTCTTTGGGACATGAGTCCACCATCTTACCAGTCTACTGGCTTTCAGAATAAAGTTGCAATCCCTCACCCCAGCAACTTGTCTCTCAATTTATTGGCCTGGTAAGACAGGTGAGCAGCACAAGCTTGAACTCAGTAACAACAGAACAGATGAGACCAAAGACCCCATGTTGAGAAACCTCTTTACTGCAAAGATCAGCATGCTCCTCCCCATCATCACAGGGCAGTGGGAACCCTAGCAGTGTGGTATCCTCCACACTCTATGATGTACCCGAGAAATCTGAGTATTACTCTTAATCCTACCACATTGCTTTCTTCCTGGAGTTCACACCCAGAAATACTATTTAAATTCACCTAAGATATATGGAGCATGAGGCCATTTTTCTAATGCATGGTTCAGCCTTGTGTGGCTTTCTTTTGGAGAAAATATGGCATCGAGACATGAAATACTGCAAAGACACAGCATTCCACTCGGTGTCCACATCCAACACTTGGGTTTCTTACAAACACCTGAATAATTTTCTGACTACACTAGAGTGTAAGAAACATAAGAGAGAAGGGAGCTTGGAGCCCTCAGGGGCGCACATCTCTCCTGTAGGTTGCTGGCCCATCCTACAGGCCCATAGGCTAAGGATAAGACTCAGAGGATCAGTCAATGCAATGCAGGGAGGTTAGGGGAGCTAACTTGTAAGAAGGTATCGCCATGAAGGAGCTTCTTAGATAAGAGTATATCTGATTAGTCTCCTGTAAGAAAGGATCTTACTCTCACCTGGAAAATCCCATGGATGGAGGAGCCTGATGGGCTGCAGTCCATGGGGTCACGAAGAGTTGGACACGACTAAGCAACTTCACTTTCACTTTTCACTTTCATGCATTGGAGAAGGAAATGGCAACCCACTCCAGTGTTCTTGCCTGGAGAATCCCAGGGATGGAGGAGCCTGGTGGGCTGCCGTCTATGGGGTCGCACGGAGTTGGACACGACTGAAGCGACTTAGCAGCAGCAGCAGCAGCAAGGAAGGATCTGATGGCAAATTCCACAAGTGCTCAGAGTTTCCATGGTGGCTCAGACAGTAAAGAATCTGCCTGCAACACGAGAGACCCAGGTTCAATCCCTGGGTCAGAAAGATCCCCTGGAGAAGGAATGGCTATCCACTCCAGTATTCTTGCCTGGAGAATCCCATGGAAAGAGGAACCTAGCAGGCTACAGTCCTTGGGGTTGCAAAGAATCAGACACAATGGAGCAACTAACACTTTCATACTTTTCGCAAGATATAAAGGGGGCTTTCCACGTGGTGCTAGTGGTAAAGAATTCCGCCTGCAGAATGCAGGAGACCTGGGTTCGATCCTTGGGTCGGTAAGATCCCCTGGAGGAGGAAATGGCAATCCACTCCAGCATTCTTGCCCGGGGAAATTCCATGGACAAAGGAGCCTGATGGGCTACAGTCCACAGAGTCTCAAAGACTTAGCACAAGGATGACCCCAAGATAAAAAGGGTATATTTAAGTCACTAGAGGTCACCAGGCAGCAGGGAACTGGGGATGCCTCCATCTGAAACAATTTGGAGGATTGGATTAAGAAAAAAATTGACTAAAAAGTATTTGATAAAACTCAACCACCGTTCCTAATTTTTAAAAAAAAATTTTTCTTAACAAGGAATAAGAGAATTTCCTTTACCTGCTGAATTCTATCAAAAACCAACAACAAACATCTTACTTAGTATGGTGAAAGATTAGAAATTCATACCCCTTCAAGTGAAAAATAAGACAAGGATTCTCAGCAACACTGTGTCATTCACCATGGTACTAGAAATTCTAGAAGGTATAATCAGGCAATAAAAATGTGTGCATGCTTTATTACTCAACCATTCCTAAGCATGTCTGGAAGATGTTCTCATTCTGTGCCCAAGGAGACACGAACAAGATTGTGCACTGCAAAACTGTTTTGTAAGAGAAGTTTTTTAAAAGAAAATAATCTAAATGTCCATCAACAGAAGGATATTTAAATCTTGCAATCTATTTCTACAGGAAAGAGCAATATAGCACGAGTTTCCAGCACCTTTCTATTTAAATATATCTATATACATATTGAGAGATATATAGATATACCTTAAATTCAAATATTTAAAATCATCCTACACACTACAAGAAATTCTACCGGCTAGGAGGGCCTACTTTCAAACTATTTATTTGGAAAAAAAATCTGAACAAGACCATCTCTAACAGCCTCCTCTGCCTGCTCCTCTATAAGAAGATTATAAATGGTCCTGTGGGTGATGGGATTTTGTGCTGGGGTGTGTCAGACACCCTCAGATGCAACATCAGCGTTGTATGCTTTCTGAGAGAGAATCCAGGTTCACAAAGCACGGTGGGAAAAAAAACCACAACCTCATCTGTGATAATTGACTTAATAATAAATCTGCATGTGCTTATTTTAAAAGTTTGCGTATCAGTTCAGTTCAGTTGCTCAGTCGTGTCCGACTCTTTGCAACCCCACGAACCGCAGCACGCCAGGCCTCCCTGTCCATCACTAACTCCCGGAGTTCACTCAAACCCATGTCCACTGATCAAGTTGGTGATGCCATCCAACCATCTCATCCTCTGTTGTCCCCTTCTCCTACCACCCTCAATCTTTCCCAGCATCAGGGACTTTTCAAATGAATCAGCTCTTCGCATCAGGTGGCCAAAGTACTGGAGTTTCAGCTTCAACATCAGTCCTTTCAACAAACACTCAGGACTGATCTCCTTTAGGACGGACTGGTTGGATCTCCTTGCAGTTAAGGGACTCTCAAGTCTTCTCCAACACCACAGTTCAAAAGCATCAATTCTTCAGCGCTCACTTTTCTTTATAGTCCAACACTCACATCCATACATGACTACGGGAAAAACCACAGCCTTGACTAGATGGACTTTTGTTGGCAAAGTAATGTCTCGGCTTTTTAATATGCTGTCTAGGCTGGTCATAACTTTCCTTCCAGGGAGTAAGAGTCTTTTAATTTCATGGCAGCAGTCACCATCTGCAGTGATTGTGGAGCCCCAAAAAATAAAGTCTGACACTGTTTCCACTGTTTCCCCATCTATTTCCCATGAACTGATGGGACTAGATGCCATGATCTTAGTTTTCTGAATGTTGAGCTTTAAGCCAACTTTTTCACTCTCCGCTTTCACGTTCATCAAGAGGCTCTTTAGTTCTTCTTCACTTTCTGCCATAAGGGTGATGTCATCTACATGCCTGAGGTTATTAATATTTCTCCCAGAAATTTTGATTCCAGCTTGTGCTTCCTCCAGCCCAGCATTTCTCATGATGTACTCTCTGCATATAAGTTAAATAAGCAGGGTGATAATATACAGACTTGATGTACTCCTTTCCCAATTTGGAACCAGTCTGTTGTTCCATGTCTGATTCTAACTGTTGCATATTCCTGACCTGCATATGGGTTTCTCAAGAGGCAGGTCAGGTGGTCTGGTATTCCCATCTCTTTCAGAATTTTCCACAGTTTATTGTGATCCACACAGTCAAAGGCTTTGGCATAGTCAATAAAGCAGAAATAGATGTTTTTCTGGAACCCTCTTGCTTTTTCCATGATCCAGCAGATGTTGGCAATTTGATCTCTGGTTCCTCTGCCTTTTCTAAAACCAGCTTGAACATCTGGAAGTTCATGGTTCACATATTGCTGAAGCCTGGCTTGGAGAATTTTGAGCATTACTTTACTAGAGTGTGAGATGAGTGCAATTGTGCGGTCGTTTGAGCATTCTTTGGCATTGCCTTTCTTTGGGATCGGAAAGAAAACTGACCTTTTCCAGTCCTGCGGCCACTGCTGAGTTTTCCAAATTTGCTGGCATATTGACTGCAGCACTTTCACAGCATCATCTTTCAGGATTTGAAACAGTTCAACTGGAATTCCATCACCTCCACTAGCTTTGTTCGTAGTGATGCTTTCTAAGGCCCATTTGACTTCACATTCCAGGATGTCTGGCTCTAGGTGAGTGATCACACCATCATGATTAACTGGGTCGTGAAGATCTTTTTTGTACAGTTTTTCTATGCATTCTTGCCACCTCTTAATATCTTCTGCTTCTGTTAGGTCCATACCATTTCTGTCCTTTACTGAGCCCATATTTCCCTTGGTATCTCTAATTTTCTTGAAGAGATCTCTAGTCTTCCCTATTCTATTGTTGTCCTCTATTTCTTTGCATTGATCACTGAGGAAGGCTTTCTTATCTCTCCTTGCTAGTCTTTGCAATTCTGCAAAGTTTCCTTTTCTCTTTGCTTTTCTCTTCTTTTCACAGCTATTTGTAAGGCCTCCTCAGACCACCATTTTGCTTTTTTGCATTTCTTTTTCTTGGGGATGGTCTTGATCCCTGTCTCCTGTACAATGTCAGGAACCTCTGTCCATAGTTCATCAGACACTCTATCAGATCTAGTCCCTGAAATCTGTTTCTCACTTCCATTGCATAATCATGCAAATAGTCAAGCACAACTTTTTATTCTACTTAGCTGGCACGTATCAATCCATCAAATTTTTTTGGATCAAAGTAAATAAATACTCATGTGCAGCTTTAAACTTAAATAATAAAGTATGGAAGTTATGAAATATAATCTAATCTAGTGATTCATAAATTACATTCTACAAAAGTGCTTCAGGCTTCTATGAACATTTGGTTCTAATTTCTTCTCCTAGTAAATTTCAAATGTATCAAAATTCTTATTAAAAAAAACACACACGTCCAAATGTATATTGTAATCAAGCAAATGTATACTGTAATTTTTCTTATCTCTAGCTTTTGAACTAATCTAACTCAAACACACACACAGCTTTTTCCTCCCCAAGTCTGAACTTGGGAGCATCTCTGTACATGTGTTTCGAGCTATAACATCACCAAGCCATGCCTGCCAGCCAGCAAGTTCCACTTGTCAAGGCTGCCATACTTACAAAGAAGTACCAGAGTAGTTGAAATTATTAGAAAATGTTAGTGCTTTTTGCTCTTATTTATAAAAAAGGAATATAAACAGAAATATTTTGAAAACACAATTGCTAGTGATGAGTGAGACAGAAGGTCATTAAGTGTTAGGCATATACGATTCATATTTAATATAAGTGTACAACTGACTGGCTTTAAGTATATTCACAGTTGGGCAACCATCACCACCCCCCAAAATGAATACTGTACCCCTTAGCTGCCACTCAAACTTCCCATCACCCTCTGGCCCTGGCAGCCACTAATCTACTTTCTATCTCTACAGGTGTGCTTACTGTAGGCATGTCATATATGTAAAATCATACAACACAGGGTCTTGCGCGTCTAGCTTCTTTTACTCAGCACTGTATTTTCAAGCTTCAGCCACATTGTAGTATACATCAGTACTTCATTCTGTTTCACAATGAAATAACACTCCACTATGTGGATATGCCACATTTTGTTCATCCATTAACTCATAGATACTTGGGCTGCTCCTACGTTTTGGCTATTATGAATAATGCTGCTCTGAACATTTGTGTATAAGTTTGTGTGTAGATATATGTTCTCATTTCTCTTGTGTATATAGCTGGGAGTGTAACAGCTGAGTTGTATGTTAAGTTTATGTTTAAACTTCTAAGGAACTGTAGAGCTGTTTCCAACAGCTTCATAACTTTACATTGTCACCAGCGTGTGTACGGGTTTTGATTTCTTTCTGTCCTCACCAACACACATTTGTCTTTTTTAGTAGAATTAACCTAGTGAGTGTGAAGTAGGATCTCATTGTGGTTTTCACATGCATTTCCTTAATAATTAAGGATGTTGAGTATCTTTTCATGTGCTTATTGGCTACTGCATATTCAATTTTTATACACCTTCAAAATAAGATTACATCCAAAAAGGGGGTCTCCTAATTACATTTTTTTAATTTATTTTTTATTGAAGGATAATTGCTTTAAAGAATTTTGTTGTTTTCTGTCAAACTTCAACATGAATCAGCCATAGGTATACAAAATTACAAATTTTAACACACCAATATTGCCAATGTGCTGATGTGTTCTCATTTACTGATTTCATAATGAGTATATTTTATAAATATGAACTTACAAAATAATACTAGTTTCATAGGTGGTTCATAAACAACTTTATCTTTAAAAAGAACTATGAAACCACTCATGAGTACATGCTCAGTCATGTCTGACTCTTTGTGACACCAAGGCCTGTGTCCGTTGGCTCCTCTGTCCACAGGATTTCCCAGGAAGGGGAGTGGAGTGGGTTGCTATTTCCTCCAACAGGTGATCTTCCTGACCTAGGGATCAAACCTGCGCCTCTTGCATCTCCCGCATTGAGCAGGCGGATTCTTTACCAACTGCACCACCTGGGCCCACTAATCTAATCAAAGCTCATATGTTTATTTCTCCATACAAATATCTAAATGGCAAAACTAGATAGGGATGGAGAAATAACAATAATAATAATAATAATAATGTCTTATCTCTGAGACTACCTACTCTTTCTATCAGAATTAGATGAATAAGAACAACAAAATAAATAAAAACACCTTAGGGATACATCGTACCATACCCCAACACAAAAGTGGTAAAACTAGGAAGTTAAGCAAGAAACGATTATCACTAAAGTCCAGTGGAGAAGGAAACGGCAACCCAATCCAGTATTCTTGCCTGGGAATCCCATGAACAGAAGAGCCTGGTGAGACACAGTCTATGGGGTTGCAAACAGTCAGACGTGGCTTAGCCACTAAACCATCACCACCAAAGTCAGGAGGGTGAATATCCAGGAAGGGTATAGCACACTTAGGGGTTTCTGTAGTGCCCCAACAATGTCCTATATCAGGCATTGATTAAACAAGTGTTCACTACTTATTTAATTGCTAAAAGACTTTATACATCACAATAAAAACTTAAACAGAAATTTTTGCTCATGCAAACTTCCTAGTAATTTAGAGATTTTACTTTAGAAAAGAAACTGCTTAAAATCCTTAAAATCCACTCAAAGTTGACAATTAAAAAGAGAAAATTATCTTCCTTTGATCCTTCAGCCTTATTTGGAGACCACATATACATCTTATTCTATAAAGAGATTGCTTTAAAACAATAATCCATTTTTCTAAATAAACTCCCCTTTGGTAAATATCATTTGTTGCCATTTTACTGAAAACTATGTGAACTGCAAGATCATAAACTCCTTGATATCTGTCAACTCTAAACTGAGCACGACCCCAGGAATCACACCTGTTCCCTCTCTTCATTGAGAAATCATTACAAGCAGAAAGGACATCTCACACTAGCCACTAAAAGCCTTACTATTTACACTGCTTAGCAGCCCAGAGCCTGCTCTCTAGTCAATTATTTCAGAGCTGAGAACTAACTAGAGGTCAGTCCAGCAAAACAAACACAGGCTACAAGCTACTAAAAATAATGGCAGGCAGAAGTGATGCTATGCTCCCCAGGCAGAGCCTACTACCGGCAAAGAATTGCTCTTTAGGGGAAATGAAATTAGAGGTTATAATGAAGACCCCTGCCCCTCCGGATGTACACACAAAATTTTGTTACTTGGTCATTCACGAAGCAAAGTAAAAATTTGCAAGATCCCTAGTACAGACTGTTAGCATTAGGTTAAAACCACTGGCTGGCAGGATCTAATGGAGAAAGAAATGGCAACCCACTCCAGTATTCTTTCCTGGAGAATCCTGAGGACAGAGGAGCCTGGTGGGCTGCCATCTATGGGATCACACAGAGTCGGACCCATCTGAAGCAACTTAGCATGCGTGCATGCATTGGAAGAGGAAATGGCAACCCACTGCAGTGTTCTTGCCTGGAGAATCCCAGGGACAGAGGAGCCTGGTGGGCTGCCATCTATGGGGTCGCACAGAGTCAGACACGACTAAAGCAACTTAGCAGCAGCAGGATCTAAAATATTCTAGAGAGGTCTAGAATATTCTACTCAGCATCCTTTTTAGCCACCAATCTATACCTCTGATGCACTGAGAGCCGTAACTTGGCTTTCACACTGCAGTATATTTGAACAGGCAAACCCTCTGCCTCCCCTCAGGATTTCTCCCTCCCACACACAGCCTGCTCTAGAAAGATCCAATGCGTAGAGCACACATCCTAAATAACTATCACTCTGCAAGATGCCAGGCCTGCCCAGGACCTGCCAGAGGAAGCAGAGTGAGTGCGTTACAAACTTCTTGGGAGTCTGACAACCCATATGGTAAGGAAAAGCAAGGGAGAGAGAAAGAGGGAAAGGTTGGATCTAGCCCTGGAGCTCACCGAGGCCCTCCTGATCAGCATGGACCTTGTTACACAGCCCAGGTGACGGCAGGAAACAGATGACAACAGGAATAATTCAAGGTTATTGAGCGCTTTATATAACTCTGCCCTGCACCAGATATTGTTCCAAGAACCTCTGCGTTACAGCATATCACAGGCCACATCACTTTCTTTTTTTGGCCCTGCCAGGTGACATGTGGGGTCTTAGTTCCCTGACTGGGGATGGAACCCATGCCCTCTGCATTGGAAGTGCAGAGTCATCACACCAGAACATCAGAGAAGTCCCTCCACATCACTTTTTACATGGCAACTGCATTCTAGACACATCGCAGAGCATTGCTTCTACTTCACTGCACCAAACAGCATTAATTAAATTCACTTGGCAAAGCTGGTGGTTTGGGTCAGGGTAGAAGGGTAGTTTGTCATGGACGTTCAAGTTACGTAAGTTATTTGTTTGCAACCCTCCTTCCCAAGAACCAAGAGGAGCACGCAGCACAAACTGAGTGGGGCTCCTGTTGCCCACCCTCTGCCGGGGAAGCTTCCCCAGCACCACCAGAACCCAATGACCAAACGGAGAAGCCATTAAAGCTAGTTCACCTGCAGGTCCCACCTCCAGGACAGAGGCTCTGCTAGCTCTCTGCCTCAAGCTGTCTGTATTCAGTTTTGGAAAAAAGTGAAAAAGTTTTGGAAAAAGACTGTATTCAGTTTTGGAAAGATCCTCCAGAGGTATCCATACAGGTAAAGGCTTTGAAAGCAAAAGCTGTACCAAAGACAAACCCATCAAAACTGAGGATCCCCCATATGCCATCAATCCAAACTCAATGTAAAATACAAGCGGCAGGATGAACCTGGCTGAGACAGTGCCTTTGGAATTGGTCAGCCAGAGAGCAATGAGAAACCTCGGTTCCCCATGAAGTTCTATTACAGGAACTGTTGTCGTTTTTTTTTACTTTCCTCTGTGGTATTATACCACAAAGACAACTGAGAAGTGATGCTACATCATCCTTGGCTGCTGTTGCTAAGATTTCTTGGAGATACCTGAAATAAACTGAATGTAACTGAGTAACCTTACATAAGGCACTGAAAGCATGAGTCATCTACCAGGGAGAGTCTGCATACTAAATATGTTGCAAACAGCTTACTTGGGAAGGAAAAGTGATCTAACTTTTCTGTTTTCCAAGCTCTGCCTCCACTTTTCAAGTTCTACTTCATTATTTCTATGTTTCATTCCGTGATGAAATACAGTGGAGAGCAAAGTGTTGCAGAGCCAAACTACCTGGGTTTGAGCCCCAGACCTGGCCTTTTTTCAGCTCTATAACTCAGTTTCCCCATCTGTGAAAGAGGGATGATGATAAAACTATCACAGAATGTCCTGAGGACTGAAGAAGTTTACGAGTGTGCAGTACATAGAACAATCCCCAGCACTTTTTACAACTGTTCACTAGCATACTGTCACCGATATTCAACTCCAAGTGTCCAACACACAGTGAAGCCAAGTGATACCAAAACCTCAGAGTTCGGAGCAAAGAAAGGTTTACTGCAGGGCCTTGCAAGAGAGACGGGCAGCTCAACCTTAAAATATCCAAACTCCCAGAAAGTTCTCAGCAAAAGCCCTTTTCTAGGAAAGGTGAAGGAGGGGCGTGGTTGCTGCTGCTGCTGCTGAGTCGCTTCAATCGTGTCCGACTCTGTGCGATGCCATAGATGGCAGCCCACCAGGATCCCCCATCCCTGGGACTCTCCAGGCAAGAACACTGGAGTGGGTTGCCATTTCCTCCAATGCATGAAAGTGAAAAGTGAAAGTGAAGTCTCTCAGTCGCGTCCATGCATTATTATTGCAATGCAGGAGATCCCAGTTCAATTCTTGGGTTGGGAAGATGCCCTGGAAAAGGATATGGCAACCCACTTCAGTATTCTTCATTCCTGGAGGATCCCCAGGGACAGAGGAGCCTGGTACACTACAGTCCATGGGGTCACAAAGAGTTGGACACGACTGAGCACCTAAGCACAGCACAGCACGTCAGATCACAAGTAAAAGAAGTAACCTGGGAAACACACCCTAAACCAGTGGTCTAAATCACACAGAATAATGTCTGAGAAAACTTTTTATTTCTAAAACTTTTCATTGCTTCCCTTCTAATGATCTTGTTCTCCATTAGATTCCATGCTCCATACCTAGGGTCACCCCTAGGCCTTACTAAGTATAATTCCTCCAGAACCTCAGTTTCAAGCATCCCACTTACAGCCCTGCTAGTACTCTGTGACTTGTGTGACGCTTGACATCTACAATCCCTGATCCTGCCTCCATCCACTGTCTCTCAAGCCCATCCCCACTCCTCCAAAATCCTCTCTCTGCTCATCACCCAGCTTCAGCCTATAAGCCACGATCACACTCCTCCCTGGTATTCCCTCACTTCCCTGTTCTACCTTCCCTCTCCCTGCCTGACAAGATCATCCCTGGGAACAGCCCAAATGTACCTGGAACACCGTGTGGGACCAGACGGAATCACTGAACTTGTCCCTGTTTAATCTCACATCATCCTAAGCTATTTCACTTTTCCTCTCTCTTTATACCTCCAGCATCTTCCCAGATCTTACTCTCAATGGAAGACTTTGATTCCTTCTGTCTTAAAATTAAAATTCTCTTGATCCTGCTTCCCAATCCAGTTACCATCCCATTCTTCTCCTTTCCTTTAGAGACAAATTTTATAAGAATTGTCCACACTCACTACTCATTCCACTGCTCTTGTACCAATGTAAATAGTTCAAAAAGTGACCCCACGTCAAGCTCATGAAGAAGCTCCACAGTGATAAATCCAATTCTCAATCACCATCTTTTACTTCACAGCATGGCAAAGTGGTCAGGAGTCTAGACTCTGGAGCCAGCCCACCTGAGTTCAAATCTTGGCTCCCCCACTTACATCGTGGGTGATTCTGGGTAAATCAGTTGATCTCTCATCCTTAAAATGATTCCCATTGTGGTGGTGGTGGTTTAGTTGCTCGAGTGCAACTCTTTGTGACCCTGTGGACTGTAGTCTGGTCTGCCAGGCTCCTCCATCCATGGGATGTCCCTGGCAAGAATACTGGAGTGGATTGCCATTTCCTTCTCCAGGGGAACTTCCCGAATCAGGGATTGAACCTGGCTCTCCTGCATTGCAGGCAGTCTCCTGCATTGCAGGTGGATTCTTTATTGATTGGGCCACCAGGGAAGCCCTCCTTCAAATGAAGGTGATAATAATATCTCACAGAAATCGTTGTTAGGATGAAATTAGCTATTGCATGTAAAGAGTATAGGAAAACTTGCTCAAACTATGTGACTAACATCAGCGACATCTTCTTTGCAGGATTTTCTTCAGTAGGTTTTCAGCACACCACTATCTCTTGCTTTTCCTCCAGCTGTCTGTTGGGTCCTCTTCATCTCCAGGATTCCACCGTTCATCCTCTCATTTCTTTCCTCAGTGCTCTCCAACAAGCCTAACGCCCTAATGCACATCTTCAGCCCAGGCTGCTCCTCTAACCTCCAGATTCATTAATATCATCTATGTTTTCATTCTGGCTTTCCAGGTGGTACTAGTGATAAAGAATCCGACTGCCAATGCAGGAGACACAAGAGATGCAGCCTTTATCCCTAGGAAAGGAAGATCCCCTGGAGGAGGAAATGACAACCCACCCCAGTATTCTTGCTGGGATAATCTCATGGACAGAGGAGCCAGATGAGCTACAGTCCATGGGGTCACAAAGCGTCAGATATGACTGAGCAACTGAGTACACGTGCATGCACATGTTTTCATTCAGTCATATTTTTAAGCATGTTATTTTAGGCCAGGCTAGTCACAGAACTATGGTGCTATAGAAGATTCTTGTGAGTCCCTTGGACCGCAATGAGATCAAACCAGTCAATCCTAAAGGAAATCAACCCTGAATATTTGCTGGAAGGACTGATGCTGAAGCTGCAATACTTTGGCCACCTGATGCAAAGAACCAACTCATTGGAAAATACCCTGATGCTGGGAAAGATTGAGGGCGGGAGGAGAAGGGGGCAACAGAGGATGAGATAGCTGGGTGGCATCACTGACTCAATGGATATGAGTCTGAGCAAACTCAGGGAGATAGTGAAAGACAGGGAAGTCTGGAGTGCTGCAGTCCATGGGGTCACAAAGAGTTGGACACAACTGAGCAAATGAACAACAAGGCATTAAAGCCTTGTTAATAAAGAAATAAACAGGAGAAAATAAAACGAAAAAAAAAAAGAATCCTGCTTCATGGGGCTATTGGATAAATGAAGGACACAGTAAGCAAAATGAATGAAACACATTATGGATTAAAAATGGAGAATGCTTATAATCATTCCACTTCACAGAAGGTGCAGCACACTTCTCTTTGCAACCTCCTGTCTGTGCTATTGGTGTCACGAATTTTACTTCTATATATGCTACAAACCCCACAATACACTGTTGTTGTTTTTCTTCAGACAACCAATTACTGATCAAGGAGAGCAAAAATTAGAGGGAAATGTCTGTTTTTATTTACCCACATTGTTACTATTTCCAGCACTCTTTATTTCTGTGTAAATCGAAATGCCCATCTGTTATTATTTTCTATCTGCCTGATGAGCTTCGTTTAAACTTACACTCATTGTCTGCTGGTCATGAGTTTTATCAGCTTTTGTCTGAAAATGTCCTAATTTTATCTTCATTTCTGAAAGACATCTCATCTAGGTAAAGCATCTGGGTTGGCAGGGTTTTTTGTGTGTTTTTTTTCTTCTTTCAATACTTTAAAGTTATGATTCTGCTGTCTTCTGGCCTGGATAGTGTATGAGAAGGCAGATGTTGTTATTACCTTGATTCCTGTGTTGCAATAGTCCTATTTTTTCTGTTCACTCTCAAGTCTTTCTCTTTACCTTTGGTTCTGAACAGTGTGACTACTACATGCCTAGGTGTCTTTTCCTACATACTTACTTTGCTTGAGGCTCTCTAAACTCCTTGGATTTGTGGTTTGTTGTCTTTCATTAACTTTGGAAACGTCTTACCCATTATTTTTAAGCTTCTTTTTTTTTTGCATCTTCCTCTCTCTTCCCTCTATGAGTTCACCTGTATGTGTTTAATATGTGTCTTACCTATCTCAGATATGCTGTTCTCTTTGCTTTTTCCATACTTTTCATTCTTTGTGCTCTGGTTTGACTTTCATCAGACCTATCTTCAAGTTTACTGATCCTCTTGATTCCTCTCAAGTGTCCAGTCCGCCAATATGCCCATCTGCATTAGTTATCTATTGATGTGTATTAAATCAACCCAAAACTAAATGACTTAATGCACAGTCTCTGTAGATCAGGAATCTTAAAAAACCATAGCTGGTGGTTCTGGCTCAAGATCTCTCATGAGGTTGCTATCAATGTCATGAAACCATATTGTGGCTTCTGCCTTGCTCTCTGATTGGTTCCATGTTCTAGGGGAAGCCATCCCACCTCGTGATGAAAACCTATTCAAGCAATCTGTACAGGGGCCCATGTAAAGAGGAATTATAGTCTTCTAGTTCCACTAGAACAACTAGTTCTGTGTGAGTTCAACACACTAGTTCAACAACTAGTCCTGTGTGAGTGAGTCAACTTAGAAGCAGATCCTCCAGTGCCAACCAGTCTTTCAAATGATTACAGCCCCTTGCATGCACTGATACAAACAAACAAACAAAATTCATACTTAAAACAGGCACTTGACTGTTTTTAACCATTCTGCTATTACATCTGTCATTTAAAGAACATTCCGAGGGCATTAACTAATTATCTTTAATAGGAGGGCCTATCTTTAATAGTCTGTCATAACTTTGAGCCTATTTCTTGTTCTCCGAGATCTACTTTTCTAACAGACAAGACAGCCACTCCTTCTGGTGCTCAAAGCTTATTCCCTGGGTAACTCTTGATAAGGACAACACTATTCCTTGTATTTCATTAGCTAAGAACCTCATAAAGCCAACACTGCTACAGCACACCTAAATATCCTATTTTTGGTTTTTAAGGGCCACATGAAAAAAACTTTGCACTTACTGAAGAATTACTGCCAAGGACATTGTTTACATTACTCACTGTCCTTATATGAAGTCCCATGAGAAATTCCTCTAAGAATTTAACGCCAAGAAAAACAAAGTGTCTCTAAAATAGATCTGTGCTTATGGTTAGATATTTGCTTCCTTTGCTTGATTGTGATTCATTATTTAAATTTTATTAATGTTAACTTATGCAAGTCTCTGATAGCTACTCCAAATTCTTTGGGAGAAATATTAGAAACATCAATTATTAGATACACAAGACATACCACAACTAGGGTGAATAACTGTCCTGGTTTGCCCAGGACTGGGTATGTTAGACATGAGACATTCAGTGCTAAAACATGGACAGTCTATGCGGACTTCTCAGACTCTGCACTTCCAGTGCAGGAGGCATGGGTTCGATCCCTGGTCAGAGAAATAAGACCCTGCATGCCACGTGGTACAGCCATAAATAAATAAATAAATGAAACCTGGAAGGTCTCAGGCAGACCTGGAGGAGCTGGTCAACCATAGCACAAGGGAAAAATGCAACAACTTCCAGAAGGGATCTTAAAATTCATTCAATCAGATTCTCTCCTATAGCATTCAGGCATGCAGTCCTGCCAACACCTTGATTTCAGTGAGACCCATTTCAAACTATGGAATTACAAACCTGTAAGATAACAAATTTGTTTTAAGTCACTCAATCTGCGGTCATTCCTTACAGCTACAATAGAAACCTAAGGGTGTGAACTCCCCATCTCAGAAGGTAATCAAGCAGAAGTTGACTGGGCTACTGTGAACATACCACAGAATTGGGCCCTAAACTGGAAGAGAAGTTATAACAGGTGACCTCTACAACTCCTTCCAACCCTAAGACTCTGTAAGTAAATATTTCCTACGAATTTCCAGACATAAGGTGGCTGAGAGTTTTAGGGCAACTCATTACAAATGGCCATAAACCAGTGACCATCTATGAGTCAACACTCACTGTAACTGCTCTCCATCTGTAGAATCCTTGCTCTCTAGAAGTATTTCACTTGACATCATTATAATGACACAATATGAGATGATTATATAAAAGTTCCTCCTTGGAAGAATGATTATAGCATTAAAATATGGTTTGCAGCTCTGGTAGTCCAGGGCTTTAAAAACAGTGATAAAAATCAATATAGAGGGTCTTCATCAGTATTTATAAATAACAACAATAGAATCAAATACAGAAAAAAAAATGAAAAGTTTTTCACAAGGGTTTGTGTCAGTTCTCTGTAAAGTGTGTGTGTGCGTGTGTGTGTGTGTGTTTGTGCACTGAATCACCATGAAAAATGTTGCTCTCACTTTGGGTCACAGCCCCAAAAGTTTGAAAGTACTGTACTAGAGTGGATCAAAGACACGGTTTAGTAAAAAAAATTCAGTTCAGTTCAGTCGCTCAGTCGTGTCCATACACACACACAAATTACACTATTATATACAACTGTTACAACACTGACACTTGTTCATTAAGTAACTTCCAGAAGATACAAAAGTCTTTTCATTGCAGACTCTCTAGAAAACTTAGTTTAGCTCTTACATACATAAGCTTTTCACTTTAAAAAACATTTAAAGAGAAAGCCTATTAACTTTCAATAGAAACTATTTGATAAAGTGATGGCACATTCACAAATAGCTCAAACTTGGCTGCAATTACAAAAATGGCTACTTCTGCAATCCCTATCAAGTATCAGGCAGCAGGCCTAAAAGTTAGCTAACTGCTCCTCCTATCATTTAATGAGGATCATAGAATTTGCTGAATAAGCCTTTGCTCACCCTACATATGCCATCATTTTTGTGCTTGTTCCCTTTTAGCTTTCATCTTTTGAAAAGGAAAGGTCATAATCCTGTTAAGTCCTTCCTTATTTAGAAACTCAACAATCGTTGCAAATCAGCAGAAAGTTGATGTGAAAGGACTTCACTGCTAAAATGACTCTCTTCTCTCAATTTCTTCCCTCCTGACTGGGATCATCACCATCAACATCAACATCCCTGACCTTCAACTGCAACCCCATTTTTCTGGCAGCTAACATGAATGATGGAGAAGGCCATGGCAACCCACTCCAATACTCTTGCCTGGAAAATCCCATGGGCGGAGGAGCCTGGTAGGCTGCAGTCCACGGGGTCACTAAGAGTCGGACACAACTGAGTGACTTCACCTTCACTTTTCACTTTCATGCATTGGAGAAGGAAATGGCAACCCACTCCAGTGTTCTTGCCTGGAGAATCCCAGGGACGGCAGGGCCTGGTGGGCTGCCGTCTATGGGGTCGCACAGAGTCAGACACGACTGAGGCACCTTAGCAGCAGCAGCAGCATGAATGAATCCTAAATTTTTCATTAAAATGATCAGCTTATCAATAACTCATTCAAGGCACTGATGAGAATGTTGACCCCCAAAGGGACTAAGGCAGGCTTCCTCCTGGAGGGTCACCAACCCGCCAACTACTGCTTTCAGGGAACAGCCAATGACAAACTTCTTTTGTCTCCACATTAACGAGCCACCATCCAACATACTTTCTGTGGTTGTCATTGTTTAGTCACTCGGTCTTGTCCAACTCTTTGTGAGCCTATGTGCTGTAGCCCACCAGGCTCCTCTATCCATGGGATTTCCCACACAAGAATACTGGAGTGAGTTGCCATTTCCTTCTCCAGGGGATCTTCCCCAACCAGGGATCAAACCCACGTCATCTGCATCTTGGCAGGTGGATTCTTTACCCCTGAGCCACCTGGAAGCCCATCCTTTCTCCAACACCTCACTCCTTTTTTCGAAAAGGGTACCAAAAGGCCTTATCAAGTATAACATGTCCAAATCCATACATCCCATTGCTACAGCATTCAGCAAATGTTTCCCAAGGTAATGATGCTACTTACAAACCCAACAAGCTCACCCGCCATGCTTGTTGGAGTGAACCCACGATGGGCTTTTGGTGACTGATGCTTCCCCTTCTCATAGAACATACATTTATGTTAACACTGATTAACAGTCCAGAATTCATCTGAGACTAAAACTAAAGTTTAAAATCTAAAGCTTGTGGGACTGTTCTCTGTCCTCTGCCACCTCTTTCTATAGCTCCTCAATGACTAAGGACAGTGATTCAACAATCACAACACAGACTGGAAAAATTCTAGGAATTCATTTGTTCAGGTCAGGAAACCAACTCATTTGGAGTTCACTTTCACCTTGTTTGTCCTGGGCTTCAAATCTCTTATAAGTAAGCTTTTCCAGCCTTCTCTTTGACCAAGAAAACAAAGGCAGCAGAGGAGTTACATGTTTTCTCTACCTTCAGGGACTCAAACTAAATGAGATAATTTTTTTAATTTTTACTTCATATTGGGGTATAGTTGATTTGCCTTATAAGCAGAGTACATTATGAAACACGCTGGGCTGGAGGAAGCACAAGCTGGAATCAAGATTGCTGGGAGAAATATCAATAACCTCAGATATGCAGATGACACCAATCACCCTTATGGCAGAAAGTAAAGAGGAACTAAAAAGCCTCTTGATGAAAGTGAAAGAGGAGAGTGAAAAAGTTGGCTTAAAGCTCAACATTCAGAAAACGAAGAGCATGGCATTTGGTCCCATCACTTCATGGCAAATAGATGGGGAAACAGTGGAAACAGTGGCCGACTTTATTTTTCGGGTTCCAAAATCACTACAGATGGTGACTGCAGCCATGAAATTAAAAGACGTTTACACCTTGGAAGGAAAGTTATGACCAACCTAGACAGCAAGTTGAAAAGCAGAGACAGTACTTTGTCAACAAAGGTCCATCTAGTAAAGGCTATGGTTTTTCCAGTAGTCATGTACGGATGTGAGAGTTGGACTATAAAGAAAGCTGAGTGCCAAAGAATTGATGCTTTTGAACTGTGGTGTTGGAGAAGACTCTTGAGAGTCCCTTGGACTGCAAGGAGATCCAATCAGACCATCCTAAAGGAGATCAGTCCTGGGTGTTCACTGGAAGGACTGATGTTGAAGCTGAAACTCCAATACTTTGGCCACCTGATGTGAAGAGTTGACTCATTTGAAAAGACCCGGATGCTGGGAAAGATTGAAGGCAGGAGAAGAAGGGGACGACAGAGGATGAGATGGTTGGATGGCATCACTGACTCAATGGACATGAGTTTGAGTAAACTCTGGGAGTTGGTGATAGACAGGAAGGCCTGGCGTGCTGGGGTTCACAGGCAAAAAGTCGGACACAACTGAGAGACTGAATTGAACTGACAGTTGATTTACAATATTGTATTAGTTTCAGGTGTGCAGCAAAGTAATTTAGTTATACATTTATCTGTTCTTTTTCAAATTATTTTCCCATTTAGGTTATTACAGAATATTGAGCAGACTTCCCTGTGTGCTACACAATAGGTCCTGGTTGGCTATTTATTCTACACATAGCAGTGTGTACATGTCAATCCCAATTTCCCCCCTGTAACCATAAGCCTGTTCTCTATGTCTGTGAGTCTGTTTCTCTTCTGTAGATAAGTTCAACTGTATCATTATTTTTGAGTCCACATATATGCGATATACAGTATTTGTCTTTCTCTGACTTACTTCACTTAGTGTGGTCATCTCCAGGTCCACCCATGTTATTGCAAATGGCATTATTTCTGAATGAGGGAATTTCTGTAAAACGCCAGCCATAGTACTTGGCTCTAAGCTAATACTCAAGAACATTTACTTTCTTCCTGTTTCACCAGGAGCTGAATAATTGCTCTTCATTTTTCTCCTTGACCTAAATACAAACCCCAAAAGATGGTTCTTGTGGCTTTGTCTGCATTTTGCAAACTTCAGCAGCCTCACCTCTCTGAGTTATTCATTCTTTCTGTTGCTACACTGCAACAGTACCATGCTTTCTTCACAGCACCTGTAGGTGTTACAGTCTTCTTACTAACTATGCATACACACACACACACAGAGCAGTTTAAGTCTGTAGTGTGGGTTCCAACAGGAGAAGGAGGCGCCTCCTTTTTCTTTGCCCTTCTGTCTAGGAAGGTCACTGGCTTGGCTGCAGCCCACAGCATCAGGAGGGGTGTGCCTGGCACGAGGGCAGAGAGAGCAGCACACACAGCCAGGTCACCTGGCAATCAGTGGGCTCACAGATGCACCACACAGACCGTTCTCACAGCCACTCAGAACTCCATTCTGGAAAGCCTCGTCCCTCATCAGCCGTTATATATTTCAGAAAACCAATCATGGAAAACAACAACAATGGCAACAACAGGAATAATACAAATCTGTATAAAGCACACGGAGCTTCATAGCAAAGCTCAGGGGGTAAGTTCTGCCACTGTTTACCTTTTACCAATGAGTCAACTGGAGAAGGCAATGGCACCCCACTCCAGTACTCTTGCCTGGAAAATCCCATGGGTGGAGGAGCCTGGTAGGCTGCAGTCCATGGGGTCGAGAAGAGTCGGACACGACTGAGCAACTTCACTTTCACTTTTCACTTTCATGCACTGGAGAAGGAAATGGCAACCCACTCCAGTGTTCTTGCCTGGAGAATCCCAGGGACAGAGGAGCCTAGTGGGCTGCCGTCTATGGGGTCGCACAGAGTCGGACACGACTGCTGTGACTTAGCATAGCAATGAGTCAACTGGGGCTTAAAGAGCTTCAGAGACTTACTTAAGGTCATGGAGTCACTCAGTGGAGGAGCTGGACCCAAACCAAGCTCAGACCCACCTCGATGCTGCACGTTTACCATTCATGAGCACTGACAAGATTCCAAGTGTTAAACTCCTTACAAGCACTGCCTCTTGTCAGACTCATAAAGACTTTGCATTTTAAAGATGAATCAGCTACTATTTTCAACAGACATTTAAGTGGAACTAAATATCTAGTGTTTTTGGAATTCAAAGTGCAATTCCTGACCTTCGTAATTCCTTGGGTACTTAATGATGGGGTGTTTAAATAATATAAGAACAGGGCTTACTACATGTCAGACAATGGAATACAGGCCATGAAGAAATGACCTCATTAATCCTCCCAATGTCCCTATGATGAAAAAACTTTTATTAAACCGTTCTATAGATGAGGAAACTAAAGGTCAGAAAGGCCGATAAATTTGTTGAAGGATACAAAGCAAGGGATTCCTTAGTGGCTCAGACGGTAAAGAATCTACCCACAATATGGGAGACCTGGGTTTGATCCCTACGTTGGGAAGATCTCCTAGAGAAGGGAATAGCTACCCACTCCAGTATTCTTGCCGGGAGAATCCGATGGACAGAGGAGCCTGGTGAGCTACAGTCCATGGGGTTGCAAAGACTCAGACATGACTAAGCAACTCACACACACATAAAGCAAAGTGGGATGACAGGACTCAGAGACCATAAATATAAACATTACCCTGGCATGCCCTCTGCTTTTAAGAAGAAGTACATGGATGTTTGGCCTAACACATCTGCCTGTATTCTTGGGGAAAAGGTGATGCTCTGTCCTTTATTACAACATGTTAGGATAAATAAGTAACATCACTTACTAACCTATAGAAGGTCAGATCAGATCAGATCAGTCGCTCAGTTGTGTCCGACTCTTTGCGACCCCATGAATCGCAGCACGCCAGGCCTCCCTGTCCATCACCAACTCCTGGAGTTCACTGAGATTCACGTCCATCAAGTCAGCGATGCCATCCAGCCATCTCATCCTCTGTCGTCCCCTTCTCCTCTTGCCCCCAATCCCTCCCAGCATCAGAGTCTTTTCCAATGAGTCAACTCTTCAAATGAGGTGGTCAAAGTACTGGAGTTTCAGCTTTAGCATCATTCCTTCCAAAGAAATCCCAGGGCTGATCTTCTTTAGAATGGACTGGTTGGATCTCCTTGCAGTCCAAGGGACTCTCAAGAGTCTCCTCCAACACCACAGTTCAAAAGCATCAATTCTTCGGCACTCAGCTTTCTTCACAGTCCAACTCTCACATCCATACATGACCACAAGAAAAACCATAGCCTTGACTAGACGAACCTTTGTTGGCAAAGTAATGTCTCTGCTTTTGAATATGCTATCTAGGTTGGTCATAACTTTTCTTCCAAGGAGTAAGTGTCTTTTAATTTCATGACTGCAGTCACCATCTGTAGTGATTTTGGAGCCCAGAAAAATAAAGTCTGACATGTTTCCACTGTTTCCCCATCTATTTCCCATGAAGTGATGGGACCGGATGCCATGATCTTCGTTTTCTGAATGTTGAGCTTTAAGCCAACTTTTTCACTCTCCACTTTCACTTTCATCAAGAGGCTTTTGAGTTCCTCTTCAATTTCTGCCATAAGGGTGGTGTCATCTGCATATCTGAGGTTATTGATATTTCTCCCGGCAATCTTGATTTCAGCTTGTGTTTCTTCCAGTCCAGCGTTTCTCATGATGTACTCTGCATAGAAGTTAAATAAACAGGGTGACAATATACAGCCTTGACGAACTCCTTTTCCTATTTGGAACCAGTCTGTTGTTCCATGTCTGGTTCTAACTGTTGCTTCCTGACCTGCATACAGATTTCCCAAAAGGCAGGTCAGGTGGTCTGGTATTCCCATCTCTTTCAGAATTTTCCACAGTTTATTGTGATCCACACAGTCAAAGGCTTTGGCATACTCAATAAAGCAGAAATAGATATTTTTCTGGAACTCTCTTGCTTTTTCCATGATCCAGCAGATGTTGGCAATTTGATCTCTGGTTCCTCTGCCTTTTCTAAAACCAGCTTGAACATCTGGAAGTTCACGGTTCACATATTGCTGAAGCCTGGCTTGGAGAATTTTGAGCATTACTTTACTAGCGTGTGAGATGAGTGCAACTGTGTGGTCGTTTGAGCATTCTTTGGCATTGTCTTTCTTTGGGATTGGAATGAAAACTGACCTTTTCCAGTCCTGTGCCCACTGCTGAGTTTTCCAAATTTGCTGGCATATTGACTGCAGCACTTTCACAGCATCATCTTTCAGGATTTGGAATAGCTCAACTGGAATTCCATCACCTCCACTAGCTTTGTTCGTAGGGATGCTTTCTAAGGCCCACTTGACTTCACATTCCAGGATGTCTGGCTCTAGGTCAGTGATCACACCATCGTGATTATCTGGGTCGTGAAGATCTTTTTTGTACAGTTCTTCTGTGTATTCTTGCCATCTCTTCTTAATATCTTCTGCTTCTGTTAGGTCCATACCATTTCTGTCCTTTATCGAGCTCATCTTTGCATGAAATGTTCCTTTGGTATCTCTGATTTTCTTGAAGAGATACCTAGTCTTTCCCATTCTGTTGTTTTCCTCTATTTCTTTGCATTGATCGCTGAAGAAGCCTTTCTTATCTCTTCTTGCTATTCTTTGGAACTCTGCATTCAGATGCTTATATCTTTCCTTTTCTCCTTTGCTTTTCGTTCTCTTCTTTTCACAGCTATTTGTAAGGCCTCCCCAGACAGCCATTTTGCTTTTTTGCATTTCTTTTCTATGGGAATGGTCTAGAAGGTCAACTAAGTTCCAAATATGAGCAAAAGTGATCACAGGTGAGATCCAGTGAGGAGATGTGGTTCTAGGAAACAGACCTTAGGGATCCAGTGACGTGGTGGTGGAAGGCAGGGCTTCATTTCAGGAATATTCCTTCTCTCACCCTGACTTCAACCCATGAAACACGCACAGAACAGCACCAGGCTCACAGGGACCAATCCAGCATTCCCCTCCATTCATCGGCTGTGTGTGGGTCTCCCAAACTGACCATCCTGATAAAGAGGGACTCACTGGACCCTGGATGTCCCGTCTGACACTGCACCCGGATGTCCCTCTCTGGACACACGGAGTCCGGCCTGTCACAACTAGCCCACTCAGGGGCATCAGGATGAGACTCAAGACGACAGTGCAGGCACACACGCGTTTTAACAAGCACCCACCATCTTGGTTTGCCAGGGCAGCCAAAACAAAGAACTACAGCTGGCTGGCTCACACAACAGCAATTATTTAAGTTCTGCAGGCTGGAAGAGGTCACAGTTGGCTTCTTCTGAGGCCTCTCTCCTTGGCTTATCCATGGCCTCTGTCACCCTGTGTCTTCACAGAGTCTTCCCTCCATCTGTATCTTAATCTCCTCTTACATGGGCACTGACTCTAATAATCTCATTTTAGCATAATTACCTCTTTAGACACTTTGTCTCCTAACACGCAATTTTGAGGTTAGCATTTCAACATACGAATTTGAGGACACAATTCAGCCTGTAACACTCACACTGGAAACAAAGTTCTTTACCACTAGTCAGAACAATTTCGTGCCAAATTCATTTTCACGCTTTTTACATGTGAATTAGGTTCAAAAATAGTAATGAACTTAGGCTCCTTTAAATATTTAACCATAACTAATTGAATAATGCTAATAACAAGTAGAGAGTAAAATAATGCCATTTGCAGCTACATGAATGGACCTGGAGATTATCATACTAAGTAAAGGAAGTCAGACAAGAAAGACAAATACCATCTGATATCATTCACAGGACGTCCCTGCAGTTCAGACAGTAAGAATCTGCCTGCAATGCAGGAGACCTGGGTTCAATCCCTGGGTCGGGAAAATCCTCTGGAGGAGGGAATGACAATCCACTCCAGTATTCTTGCTTGGAAAATCCCACGGATGGAGGAGCCTGATGGGCTACAGTCCATGGGGTCACAAAGAGTCGGACATGACTGGGCGACTAACACTACATGTGGAATCTTAAAAAATGATACAAATGAGGTTATTCATAAAACATAAACAGACTTACAGACATAGAAGACAAAATTATGATTACCAAAGGGGAAAGGGGGTGGATAAAGGAGGAGGGATAAATTAGGAATTTGGGATTAGAAGACACAAACTGCTATATATAAAACAGATAAACAAGGCCCCATTGTGTAGCACAGGGAACTATTTATATTCAGCATCTTGTGATAACCTCTAATGAAAAAGAACAAGCATATACACACATATATATAACTGAATCACTCTGTTCTACACCAGAGACAGAACACTGCAAATCAACTATACTTCAATTTAAAACAATCAAAGAATCTCTTTTAAAGAAATGCCTGGCTGACCATGTGTAAGTTGGGCAAATAGCTCAGAGAGGAAGATGCAAGCTGTGTGTGTATTTGGAGCAAGAAAGACCCCAAATGGGCATTATGCCCAGGGCTACCTGTTCTGACTGAGCTAAGGGCGCATGCTGAGTTTTCATTTCACGTCAATAAAAGTGTTAACTAGCATATCAGGACTTCCCTAGTGGCTCAGTGGTAAAGAATTCACCTGCCAAGGCAGGAGACTCAGAAGATGTGGATTCAGAAAGATCCCCTGGAGAAGGAAATGGCAACCCACTTCAGTATTCTTGCCTGGAGAATTCCACAGACAGAGGAGCCTGGCGGGCTACAGCCCATGGGGTCAGAAAGAGTTGGACACAACTGAGTGACTAACACACACACACACCCACACACACACACACACACAACTAGCGTATCAATATTATAGCTTTAAGAAGTATTCACTCTTACATCATCTTAAAAATAATGCCCTCAGAGATGCTGAAACTGACTGATGGAAATTCACCTCTTTATCACACAACAGGTATTTGTTGATCTACTGAATTCAACCGTCCAGCTCTCTATTCCTCTGCCTGCAAAATTCTGGTTCCTCTCTCTTTTGTCACAAGTGTGCTACACAGCTTCTCTACCCTAGTCTGTGGCAGCTTAAGTCACTCCACAAACATTTATGAAGGGCCCTCTCTAGACCAGGAACTGTGCAAGGTGCTGGGTGACGCATTCGTTCGCCCTACAGTCAAGAGGAAGGGAAAAGGCCCCTTTCCAAGCTTATAAAAGCTGAACCCGGGAACTGATTAGTACCTAAAGATCAAGGATTTATTCTTGATTCCTGCAGAGTACTATGTCTTGGACACAGAAAAGGGGTAGCACATTCTGCTGGGATGTGCGAATACATCCCCTGGTAAGATTCTGTGAAGCTTATTTAATAAATATTTATATAATGCTAAGGCTTTGTGAGGTTGGGCACTTAGGGATAAGAAAGCAAACCACCAAGACACGGGATTAAGAAGAAACCTGCTAAACACAAGAATGACAACAAATTACACAATGAACCGTAAACAAAATAGGAGACAGAAACTCGGTTGTAATTTTTAAAGTCAGCTGCGTTTCATGAAAGAATCACGGCCCCCAGTCCCGAGACACTTACAGCCGCCTTCTCGAGAGATAAAGGCACCTGGATCCCCAGCAACGTGAAACTAATTGTGATGTTATGGAGGTTGGAAAGGTGAGCCCTGCATCAAAGGAAGAAAACAGTAACTCATTTAATCCTCTAATTTGCAGGAAGGGGTAAGCCAGGAGCCAATTTTGTTGTTGTTGTTGTAGCTTAGACCGAAAAGGAGAGTTGGGGTTCTCCCTGGCTAAGGCATAGGCTAGGCAAACACAATTTTAATGGAAATGGTCAATAAACTTTAAAAAGGAATCACTCAAGTGAAAAAAGAAGGGAACAGTTGGAAAGAATTGACTCACAGGGGCCCGACTCCCCTCCATCCATGTATCACCTCCTGATCGTCCACTGGGGGTCACCCCACTTCCAAGAGTATCATCAACTGCGTGTCCAGTGCGACAAGGGGGTGCCACAAAGGTTCCTGACACGGTGCCCACTTTCGTGGAGCTCGCTCTGGACTAAATTACATTTCATCATCTTGTTTTTACAGGCTCTCAGACAGCTCTCCCAGGAGCCAATGCTAGAGTTCTGACAGGGCAGAATCAGGCTGCAGGCAGGCAGGTTTATCTGGCCTCAAAATCACAAGTTTTCTGTTACCCTGAATGGTCCCCAACAAGAAGGCAAAAATGACCAAAACACTGATAGCATCCCAAGGGCGGCAGTCTCCTCCATGTGACACTTCTGGCTTCTGTCTCCATTTCCGGCCCTGAGCACCCTCCACACCCAGGACCTCAAACCTCCACGTTCCCTCAAAATCTACCTCTTGGGCTACATTCTCAAAGCAAGGGCCACTGCCTACGACACCCAATTCTCTGTCACACACAGATGGCTCTGTGGGAAGTCGGCAGAGGAGAGGATAGAACTATCATTTCCTCTGAGAAGCAAAGAGATTGATCTCTCCTCCATCCTCTGCGACTCTCTAGAGAAAGAAAAAAAGCAAAATACAACCATTGGCATGGGCCACCCTATAACTAATTCAACAAGGACAGTGCTGCAAACATCCTGCTAACCAGACTTCTTTCCCTCTCTCAGCAGCCTGACCAGTGTCAGAAATCTCACCAAGCAGACATGCATTTATTCCGTCTCACGTCCAGCCTCCAAGAAACTTCCAGGACACAAATGCTCCTGAAAAGGACTGAACAGCAAAGGGACAAATGTTGGGCTCTGCATCCAACGCCTGAGACCCATCATCACATTGACCTTGATATAAAGTCATTTAATCCAGAGTCTACTCAAGGCTATGGTTTTTCCTGTGGTCATGTATGGATGTGAGAGTTGGACTGTGAAGAAGGCTGAGAGTTGGACTGTGAAGAAGGCTGAGCACCGAAGAATTGATGCTTTTGAACTGTGGTGTTGGAGAAGACTCTTGAGAGTCCCTTGGACTGCAAGGAGATCCAACCAGTCCATTCTGAAGGAGATCAGTCCTGGGATTTCTTTGGAAGGAATGATGCTAAAGCTGAAACTCCAGTACTTTGGCCACCTCATGCGAAGAGTGGACTCATTGGAAAAGACTCTGATGCTGGGAGGGATTAGGGGCAGGAGGAGAAGGGGACGACAGAGGATGAGATGGCTGGATAGCATCACTGACTCTATGGACGTGAGTCTGGGTGAACTCCGGGAGTTGGTGATGGGCAGGGAGGCCTGGTATGCTGCGATTCATGGGGTCGCAAAGAGTCGGACACGACTGAGCGACTGAACTGAACTGAATCCAGAGTCTCCATGAAGGGAGGCTACACAAGCTAGCTTGGGGGGCGTGAAAAGCAGATAACACATGGAAGGACCCTGCAGCACAGCCAGCAGCTCAGCAGAAAGTAGGCAGGTGTTAATGGATGCTGACTGGCCATCCCAGTTCCAATAAATCAAGCTGAAAGCTGGAGTCCCCAACAGAAGGTTCCAGAGCACTGGCCCCCAGAAAAAGGAATGACGCTGTGAGACACGGAGTAATGGAGGAGCAGAGCGAACCTTGGAAGTTAGGAACTGCTAACCTAAACGAACTGCATCTGCCAACTTTGCCGAGAGCAGCAGTTTTCAATCTGCAGCCAGACCAGTGGCATCAGCATCATCTGGGAACTTGTAGAGACTCTTCAGGCCCAGCCCCAGACCCGCCTGGTCAGAAATCTGGGTTTTTCTAAGCCTTCCAGGGGATTCTGAGGCTGACTTATATTTGAGAACCATTAGCCAGGAAAGCCAAGTTCACAGAACATGTAGTTCTATGGTTCTGTAGTTCTAGAAGGAAAATTAATACAAGACATAGCACAATCCAACATTTCTACTGTTGAAAAGCACAGCCAGAGGATTAGACTTTCCAAGTGTGGCACAAAGGGGGCAGTCAGCCACGTGTGTCTAGGGACCAAACACTGGAACCTGTTATAGGAGGGCAGTGCTCTCAGAGCCAGGTCACATGCTTAGTAAACACAGTGAAACAGAGCAGGACCCTACAGTCCTTGCCCCTCCACCCCCCACAATGTTCTCAGCCTGCCTTTTGTCCGTGGAAAACTTTAGTCAAAGAATAAATTTAGTCAGAGAAGTGAGAAATGTGGAAACAAAGGAAAACAGTCAAAGGAGATTAAATAATAATAATGTAGTCATTAGGCACAGTCAAGGACCTTTAGTTCTTTCTCTCTCCCTTGGGCTACAGGTAATATTCTGAGCCAGATCCCGAGAGCTGTCTGTAGATACTGAAACCTCCACCAGGAGGAAGAAGTTAACTACATAATGACCAGACTGTACCCAGGACGTGAGCTGCCACAATTCCATGAACTAGCCTCAACGAAATGGGAGCTAACAGACCCTAGAACTGAAGATTAACTATACCTAAAACAACCAAGATGATGCTGGTCAGACCACCGATGACCAGTTTGAAGATGGCAGAAGGTTCCAGAACACAGGCCCCCAGAAAAAAAGTTGTGATGACACAGAGTAACAGAGGAGCAGAGCTTACCTGGGAAGGTAGGAACTGACTGTGCTGTTTCTGCATGTGGCCCCCTCCTTCTGTCTATAAAAGCTCTTGCCCGACTGGCTGCCAGTCAGGAGAAGTCAGCCTTTGAACAGATGTCCACCCTCCCCCCACAGTTGCCAGCATCTGAAATAAAGCAAACTTTCCCTTCCAATCTGTCCTGTTTATTGGCTTTTGAGTGACAAACAGCTGAATCCCACACCTTTCGGTAACAATGGCACAGCAGAGATGACAGTTAAAGCAAAAAGCCCTACAGAGGTCATCCTACCCGGAAAATATCAGCAGTTGGAGCAGCAATCATCTAGCTTTCTGTATTTCTCCCACCTGCCTTAGCACAAATTTTTTAACTTTCGCAAATCAATCAAATGGCACTCCTGCAGCTGAGAGGGCGCTGCAGGCAGAGAGGGCGTCACGCGCCTGGCTGCAGGCACTCCCATCCACAAGCCCGCATGGAGGCCATTCCGCATGACCCATGGTCTCGGCTGATTTTAGGGTCTCAAAGCAGATAATCAGTTACTGGTTTTCAATTTTCCAAAACCTACAGTTACCATCACAGACAAAAATCAAGGCACAAAAACAAAATCACCCATTTCAAGGCAATTTTCTCTTCAAGCAAATTTATGCCTGAATTTAACTGCACATAATTTACCAGCTTAGAAAAATAGTTTCCAATTTAAAATATATATATAAATTAGAAGTGCACAGACATTCCTCTAGACCTGTCTTTGCAACCTGAGAATCTTTGTTGTTGTTTTTAGTAGCTCAGTCATGTCCAACTCTTTTTCAACCCCATAGACTGTAGGCAATGGCACCCCACTCCAGTACTCTTGCCTGGAAAATCCCATGGATGGAGGAGCCTGGTGGGCTGCAGTCCATGAGGTCGCCAAGAGTCGGACACGACTGAGCAACTTCACTTTCACGTTTCACTTTCATGCATTGGAGAAGGAAATGGCAACCCACTCCAGTATTCTTGCCTGGAGAATCCCAGGGACGGGGAAGCCTGGTGGGCTGCCATCTATGGGGTCGTACAGAGTCGGACACGACTGAAGTGACTTAGCAGCAGCAGACTGTAGCCCGCCAGGCTCTTCTGTCTATGGGATTTCTTAGGCAAGAATACTGGAGTGGGTTGCCATTTCCTACCCCAGGGGATCTTCCTGACCTAGGGATCGAACCCATATCTCCTACACTGGCAGGCAGATTCTTTACCAGTGGGCTACCCCCTGGGAAGCCCCTGAGAATCTATTATTATTCCAAAATAATATAATTAGTTGGGTTTTCCCACTGGTTATTTTGTTGTACAACACACACACAGGCCACACAATCCCAAGAGATTGGTCTGTTCAAGACTCTGGCACGTAAGCCTCAAGGGCAAGAGACCACAGACTAAAATTTTTAGTGATTTCAGAATTAAACCCACTTGCTCAGGCCTGTGTAGAACAGTGGAATCGCCAGTGTGGGCCCCACAGAGATAAACCAGTGAGTAGATCCTTGTTATCACCATCAGGCACACACTCCAGACGCTCTCTGGAGCAAGCACCCTCAAAACACAGCAGTAAGTCAGAAAGAGAAAAATATCATATATTAACAGATACCAGTAGAAAAACGGTACATATGAACTGATCTGCACAGGAGAAATACAGACATAGATGTAGAGAACAAATGTATGGATACCAAGGTGGAAAGGTGGGGGGATGAACTGGGAGATTGGGACTGGCATATATACACTACTGATACTATGGATAATAGGTAACTAATGAGAATCTACTGTATAGCACAGGAAACTCTACTCAGTGCTCTGTGATGACCTAAACAGGAAAGAAATCCAATAAAGAATTGATATATGTGTACATATCGCTGATTCACTCTCCTGTTCAGCAGAAACTAACACAACATTGTAAAGTAACTACACTTCAATAAAAATTAAAAAAAAAAAAAAAAGGCTTTCCCAGAAAAAAAAGAAAGAAAGAAAAGAAAAGAAATTACAGACAACAAAAGATAATACTGAAAAAGTCCTAAGACCTGCTTCACAGATTTTCCTGGCCATGCATATCATCTGAGGTGTTGAAGGGAGACGGCTCACCAGGAGGAGGGCTTCTCCCCCCAAACACACCCCTGGTCTCCCCAGGTCCTCCCCTCACCCCGCTACCTCCCGCTTCTGGGGAAGGAAGCAGCTTCTCAAACCGACATACCAGGGAGAGTTCCTGCAGGCAGTGGCGGGCAGGGTGCGGTTTCCCCGGCTCCCTCTGGAAGTGAGCTTCTGCAGGCTCTGCTACTGCTCCAGGGCCTCGGCCATGAGGGAAGGGTCAGCTCAAGGTTCTGAGACAAATCAGCCTCCATCCACGAACGCAACGAGCAAAACTCCTGGGCTGCCTGACTTGACAGCCTCACAGTCCAGCCTCTGGTAGGGAATAAGTGACGTTCTGACCTCTTTTTTGCCCTAGTCATTGTTTCTCTTCTTGGTGTGCTCAGAACCTGGGCAGCTATGAGGACCAGGCTCCCTGGGCCTGGTGGGATACCTGCCCCAGGTGTGTCTAATGATGCAGATTGCCGCCCCACCCATGCCCCGAATCGCCAGCTCCATGAGGCCACATCAGAGCCCAGTGCTTCCACAAAGAGCCCAGGAGACCCTTGTTATCTGGACAATTAGGGAAACATTGTCTGAAAGAATGTTCTAGCATTGTGTTCCCGTGATGCCAAATTGGAGTCTATGGGGGCCAGTTTCTGCAGAGGTTTGCAGCACTTTCTAGAAGTTTTGCTCTAATCACACCCATGGGAGAAAATTACAGAGAAATTACAGAGACCAGGAGCTCAGGACTGGAACATTTCATCTGAAGGTTAAGCAGCCCGGCAAAGGAGTAGAGGCTTTCCAAGGATGACTCCTAAAGAATAAAGGAAGATTAGGGAAAGCACAGGGGCTTCTCTGGGGGCTCAGATGGTCCAGCTAAGACTCCACCCACCCAATGCAGCGGCCTGGGTTTGATCCAGGGAATTAGATCCCGCGTGCCCCAGTGAAGATCAAAGATCTCGAGGGCCAGAACTAGGACCTGGTGCGGCCAAATAAACAAACACATGTTTTAAAGGTAAAGGAGCAAGTTACCGCCTCTGCTTAACGCCCTGCAACAATTCCCTGATCGCTGCTAGCAAGAAGGCAAGTCCTTTCAACAGCCCTCGCAGTTTTGCTGCCTCTGCCCCAGCCCCTCTGACTTCCCCCTGCCGTCCTACCCTGCTGGAACTCTCCAGGCGCATTCTGACTCCAGTCTTCGCACTGGCCGTTCCTTCTACCTGGAGGCTCCTGCACTGATCCCCTCCCCGCTTCAAGACTGCTCAGACGGCATCATCCTAAGAAGACCCACCCCAACGATTGCCTTTAAAACCATCCCTGGTCCCTTGTTCAACTCCTTCATCCTGCTCTACTTCTCATTTTTTCCCCAGAGGACCTTCTAACATACCATGCAATTCACTCCCTAGGTTGATTTTTTATGTCTCCCCCACCACAGGGCTTCCCAGGCGGCTCAGTGGTAAAGCCCTGCCAATGCAGGAGACATGAGTTCGACCCCTGAGTCGGGAAGATCCCCTGGAGAAGGAAATGGCAACCCATTCCAGTATTCTTGCCAGGAAAATCCCATGGACAGAGGAACCTGGTGGGCTACAGCCCATGGGGTCGCAAAGAGTCAGACATGACCTAGCGACTGAGCTCGCACGCATGCCCTCACCACAATCTAAGCTCTGTGAAGGCAGAGGACCTGTTCAATACAAACACTAGAAATGTGCCTGGAACACAGTGACCACAGCAACTGGGCTGGCTCGGCCTCCTGCTCCTCACCCAACTGTGTTTGCCAGAACAGAGAATCTTCAGTTGGGAGGAGGGCTGATGTGCAAACAGACGGCAGCCACCATTACTTGAGATGTTATTTGCAAGGTTCCAGAAAGAGCTTCTGCATCAAAATGCCCTCCTACCCCCACCTTAAAAGTCAGCCAGCATGCCTGAATTTGCCAGCATCATCCCTAAACCTCAGGAGAGGGCCTGCAGGGAGGAGAGAGCATGGTGAGACCTTCACATCATTAGCATCTGGGCGTGAAGCAGTATGTTAGAATATCCATCACCCAAAAGGGCTTCCCTGGTAGCTCAGATGTTGAAGAATCTGCCTGCAGTATGGGAGACCCAGGTTCGATTCCTGGGTCAGGAAGGTCCCCTGGAGAAAGGAACAGCTACCCACTCCAGTATTCTTGCCTGGAGAATTCCATGGACAGAGGAGCCTGGTGGGCTAGAGTCCATGGGGTTGCAAAGACTTGGACATGACTGAGCAGCTAACACTTTCACTTTCAAAAGTAAACCTAGAGAGGGCCTGTCATGCCCAAGCACTGTGCTTAGAAACTCAGAACTAAGTTAAGGGGCGACTCCATCCCTACCAAAAAGGATGCTGGGCTCTCAGCAGAAGACAGAAGTGTGTACACAGACAGCTGTGTGCTCAAAGCTGCAGGGAAGACGTGCACAGCCTTCCCTGGAAAGACAGACTGGAGAGAGGAGAGCTCCCTTCTAGTCCATGTGAGACACGCTGAGGGGCCAATCTGGTGGGCCAGTGGTTAAGAATCAGAGAGGAGAGATGGCCTGGCAAAGAAAGGAGGAAGAGGGAACAGCACCTTCAAAGTCACAAAACTGTAAAAGGCACAGCACATGTAAACAGTGGAGTTGCTAAACTCCTTGGGCTGGAGCATTCCCGGCAAGGGGCAGTGAAGAGGTGGAGGGTGGGGGAGATGCTTTGTCTTGTGGGAGGGGGTAGGCGGCAGGAGTGAGGCTAGTGCAGATTTCCAGGAAAATGGCCCTTAAGGCAAGCAGTGGAGGTGCCCAAGGGAAGAGGCCGTGCTGCCAGGGGCTGTGATGCAAAGGCTCTGGGAAGTGAGAAAAGATAAGGAAAGGGTCTGGAGTGTGGAGCAGAGCTCCTGAAGAGCTGGGACAGCTGGTGGCCCCAGAAGCAACCACGGATCACTGAGAGTGATGCAAGAGAGACTCAGCCAGACTCCCCCAGGTCCGAGCCAGAAGCAGGCACCTTCCAGTGGTGACAGATACTGGTTGGTCCCTCCAGGTCCTACTACAACAAAAAGTGGGGTGGAAGATGGACTGGAGAGAGGAGAGCCCCTTCCTAGTCCAGGTGAAACACATGGAGGGGCCAACATGGTGGTCCAGTGGTTAAGAATCTGCCTTGCAAGGCAGGGGTCGCAGGTTCAATCCCTGGTCGGGAACTAAGATCCCACACCCCACAGAGCAACTAAGATCCAACACAGCCAAATAAATAAATAAATCTTTTTTAAGTGAAGTTATGGCCACAGGAGATTAAAAAAACCTTAAGGAACCTCAGCCCAGGATGATGGAAGTAAGAAACGCCTAGATGACCACAGAGAGACAACAGACCAAAGGGAGCCAGGGTTCATGGTTACAAACAACAGAAAACCACTGAGTTGGAATGCTGGTGGGCGCTCCCAGAATTTTAATGGGAGAAGTGGAGAATCAGACTTGAAAAGTGAGCAGGAACCAAAGGAAGCTGGCGGCCAGAACAAGGCCCATGGCCAAGGCCCACACAGGAGCACTTAGGAGAGCCCAGCACCAACACCTGAGTTAGCTCTGATCTTCCCCCTGGTCAGAGTCTAATCAGGTGTAGCCAAATGGGTCCCATGTCATGGGCAGTGATATTAACCTACTTTCCTATGTGTGCAGTAAGTGTAAATCTCCTGAATGTATCTGCATTAAGAAGGAGCATTACTATTAACAATAGACAAGATATGGAAACAATGTAAATGTCCATCAGAATGGATTAAAAAAAAAATGTGATATACACACACAGTGGAATACTACTTAGCCATGAAAAATGAAATAGTGTCATTTGCAGCAATATGGATGGACTTAGAAATTATCATCTTAAGTGAAATACGTCAGAGAAAGACAAATATCATATATCACACGTGCAATCTCAAATAGGACACAAATGAATCTATCTATGAAACAGAAACAGATTAACAGACACAAAGAACAGATGTGTGGTTGCCAAGGCCAGAGGAGGAGGGAGAGGGATGGATTGGGAATTTGGGGTGAGCAGATGCAAACTATTATACAGAAAATGGATAAACAACAAGGCCCTACTGTATAGCACAGGGGACTATATTCAATATCCTGTGATAAACCATAATGGAAAAGAATATGAAAAAGAATGTGTATATATGTATAACTGAATCTGCTTTTCAGCAGAAATTAACATTGTAAATCAACTGTACTTCAGAAAAATAAATCCAAACAGAAAGAAGAGGCATTAACCATGTGTGTGCATATGTGCAGGGTGGGAGGCAGGGACAGACATCTCTTTTGACCTTCCCGGGTACTTCTCCAGGCTAAGCAGTACCTACCACTCTCCCCTAAATAGAGCCTCCACTCAGGCTGAGTAATCTAGTCCCTCTGCCAACCCTTTTTCCTTCTGGACATTCTCCCCACCTGCCTGTCCTGCCCCCTACCTGCCTCCCTTCTCCCGCCGCTGTCCATCTTTACAGGCTCATCTCAGGCCCAGTCTACTCAGCCCCTCTAGCCCAGAGCTCCTTGACCTCAAAATTCCTACAACACTCCCAGTCAAGTGACCCAGGAGAGATTCATCTGATACCACCTTATTTCAGTAACTCACCTCGGATGAATACACAGACTTTAAACAAGATTGAAATCATAAACACAGAAATCATCTTCCTTGTCTTTCTTCACCTTAGCTTAGAAGACATCTCCATAAATGTTAAGTGACTGATAAACCAAAACAATGAAAAACAGAAAGAAAAAAAAAAGAAACAGATGAAAAAAGCGTTTTGTGTTAATTCTTTAAGAGCTTCCCTGGTAGTGGGGCAATAATTACTCAATTAACAATGAGGTACCTGCTGTTTTTGTTTTTCTACATATAAAGGTTTGCAATATTTACAAACCTGTCTGGAGATCCATTTAGCACTTACTTGATACTGCCTTATACTGTTAGTTACTCTCTTCTGCCCATATTGATTTTAAATAAGATTGAAAATATTATACAAGTAAGAATTCTCACTCTCTATGTTTGTGGTGGGAATGAGGGTTGATTTGACCTCTTGAGCAATGTCATTTGCCTGGCTGTGGGGGAGGGATGGATTGGTAGTTCGGGGTTAGCAGATGCAAACAAGTATATAAAGGATAGATAAACATAAAGTCCTTACTGTATAGCACAAGGAACTATATTCAATATTCTGTGATAAACCATAATAGAAAAGAATGTCTCTATGTATAACTGAATCACTTTGTACAGCAGAAACTAACAACATTGTAAATCAACTATACTTCAATAAAATAAATTTTAAAAAGTAAAAATTATTTGACTGATTACCTAAAAGGATAAAAAATACATTACAGGTAAGTTTGTTTTCTGTATAATCACTGCTCTAAAGAGATAGTTTCCCTTGCTAATAGTAAGACCACATATTATTGCACCTGTACAAAAGGAAAAAAAAATGGCTGGGGGCCTCCATGGTGGCTCAATGGTAAAGAATCCACCTGCCAATGCAAGAGACACGGGTTCGATCCCTGATCGGGAAAGAAACTATATGCCACAGAACAACTAAACCTGTGCACCACAAGTACTGCGCCTGTGCTCTCGAGCCCGGGAGCCACCACAACTGAGCCCACATGCCCTGGAGCCCACGCTCTGCAACAAGAGAAGCCAGCACAAATAGAGAGCAGTCCTCACTCTTCCCAACTAGAAACCAGCTTGAGCAGCAATGAAGACCCAGCACAGCCAAAAATAAATAAATAAACACATTTTAAAATATATATATATATTAAAAAATATGATGGCTGGAATCTAGTCAGTAATTTCCCTGGAGGCATTAAAGGGATGGTCTATGAAAATAAAAACGGCCAGAGCCAAGCATCTAAACTGCTGATTCATGGAACCTGGGACTTAGAAGTCACATCAGCTCTGCCCATCAACTAAAAGGGAGGGCTGTCCCTCAGATGGACCACTGGGTCCTTACGAGATATCTCAATCTTAGCAGCACTAAAAGGGAAGCTTCCTGGACCCCACAAGGAAGCGCCATCACGCCACACCCTGAAAGACCCCCAACATCAGCTTAGGAAGTGAGACGGCCAACAAACCATCTGAACAATCCCTTCTGGACAGACCCAGCAGGGCAGATGGAATCAGACCGGGGTAAGGGGGAAGTTCTCAGGGCTGGAGAGAAAGGATGAAAGGGGGCACTGACAGAGCCACAGGTGAAATGATCTCTGTTTTCAGGGGCCAGGATAACCTCAGAGGGACCTCAGGGAACCCATACAAAAAAAAAAAAAAAAAAAAGAATCAGTGGCTGAATTGAAAATCCCATGAATTGCAGGCACACATAAGCCTCTCTGGCCCTGGCTTCTGCTCACTCAGCAACTGCCCATTTCAATTCTGAATCAAAACTCAGATGCCCGGACATGGTAGGAGATACTCAAGGAGTAACGTTAAGGATGAAAGAAAGAAATGCAGGCTCTTTAACTTGATCTATTTCCTTATCTGCTTTTCCACCTTCTTTTTTCTACTTTCAAACCATCTTCCCAGGCTTCCCAGGTGGCACTAGCAATAAAGAAACCACCTGCCAATGCAGGAGACATAAGAGACGTGGGTTCAATCCCTGGGTCAGGAAGATCCCCTGGAAAAGGGCATGGCAATCCACTGCAGTATTCTTGCCTAGAGAATCCCATGGACAGAGGAGCGTGGCGGGCTACGGTCCATGGGGTCGCAAAGAGCCTGACAGCACACACGCACATCATCTTCTCACCCCTTATTTTTTGGAAAGGTAGTCCCAACAGGGACCCAAGAAGAATGGAAACAAACCTATTTTAACGTTAAGAGGTGAGTGAGGGCAGGCAGAAGAGTGCAAGAAGGAAGGTGTGAAGTTGGCAGTGACTATCACTCCAGAACTAAGGCTGAGAGCAGGCAGAACTGGGGCAGGTATATCCCAGACCTAAGCATGGCTCTGAGGCCAAGGAGCTTGGGTTCACATCCCAGTTCTGCCGTTTTTTTTTTTTTTTTGCCTTCACTGCACGGCATGTTCCCGACCAAGGGCTGAACCCTAGCCCCTTTAATTGGAAGAGCAGAGTCTTAGTCACCAGACTACCAGGGAAGTCCCCCTAGTTCTGCTTCTTATGGGCTGATTCACCTGGGGAAGTTTCAAAATTCCTCTCTGCCTCAGTTTCCATATTTGTAAAATGGAAAAAATAAGAGTGCTTACTTTATATTTGGGGGCAAGTTAGGAAGTATTTAGAATAGGGACTGGCACTGAATATCCACCTCTTCCTTCCTTGTTTCTTCCTCCCAAATAAATACCAAAATGTTTTTCAAAAGAAGGTTCTACTGATCCACCCCAGGGCATGTGGTACTAAACAACTTCCTAGTACAGAGTAGGATTTTTAGTTTATGTGTGTGTGTGCTCAGCTGTGTCCAACTCTTTGGGACCCCATGGACTGCAGCCCACTAGGCTCCTCTGTCCAGGAGATTTCCCGGGCAAGAATACTGCAGTGGGTTGCCATGTCCTTCTTTAGGGGATCTTCCCAACTCAGGGATTGAACTCGGGTCTCTTCCATTGCAGGTGAATTCTTTACCTACTGAGCCAACAGGGAAGCCCAATAATTCATCCTTATAAATTTGTGCCCTGTCCTTGGATTCACCTTGAAATCACTGAGGCTGGCTGGCCGTCTATGGACCTGAAACACAAAGAAAACAACCACTCTGCTGACCAGAGTGGCTGAGTAAACCTAAATAGTAAATTCACTGATATTGCATTTTCTGCTTTTGTATTATACTTACACTCATATCATATTTTCTGGGGTTTTTCCTTAACGGTCACATTATTTTCTCAGTGAAAGATGACTATTAAGAACCATTCATCTGGGACTTCCCTGGTGGTCCATTGGTGAAGACGCTGTACTCCCAATGCAGAAGGTCCAGATTCAGTCCTGGCCAGGGAACCAGATCCCACATGCTGCAACTGAGAGCTCCAGTGCTACATCTAAAGATCCTGCATGCCACAGGTAAGACCTGGTGAGCAAAGTAAATTTTAAACTTATTAAAACATTTTTTAAACTTTGAAAATCCATTAGTTTATTGGGGGAGCAGGGGCTATGTGACTCAGAGTACGAGCAGGTGAGGAACTCGGGATTCCTTTGGCATCGTATGTAATGGCGTATACTGACCTTTGGTGTTGAATGTAACGGCACACTGACCTTTGGCATCGTATGTAACGGAGCATACTGACCTATGCCATCAGATGTAAGGGGGCACTGTGATATTCAGGAGCAAAGAAGGCTGAGATGTGTCTTAGGAAGACACTCCCTTGGGTCCTGCCTGAATATTTAGCAGGGTCTGCTGCTCTAAGCCTCATGAACTTCTTTCAGTCAAGACTGAGTCACGCACCGGCCCTTCTGTGTTCAAGAATCAGATCGCACAAGTGACTTTCTCTTCCAATTGTCTACATTTTGAAGGTCTTAAATCCCCCTTTCATACCTGAAGAGTTGAATGTTTCCCACTGTGTGGGAAATGAGCTGGGAGTAAAAGAAATCATCAGAATCAATATTGATTTTTATATTCAAGTACAATTTTAATGTGTACATTTGAAGACAGAAAACAGTAAAGGATAGTGCGCTGGAAATTCAAATCACGATCCAAGGTATTTCTCTGATACACAAATGTGCATCAATAAAAAGCAATGCAGATGGATCACAGGAAGGAAGTCCAGCTTCTCAAAAGACAAGTCAGACTAGCTTAGACATAAAAAGACTTTGCCAACAGGGCTCTAGGCAGAGACAGGAATACTCAACACTGGAGAAAGCAGAGTGCATGCCAATGTTAGGAATACGAGCAACTTGAGGCTCAATGTCTGCAAAGATCACCAGCCAACCAGATCTTGTGACAGATCCCATCAGCCTGTCAGGAATATGCCAAGAGATCAAGCCCTGAGCTTTTGGAGTGGAAGCACTGACTCCAGGACCCTAGACTATCAGATAACTAACCTGAAAGAAAGTGAAAGAAAGTCGCTCAGCCGTGTCCAACTCTTTGCAACCCCATGGACTGTAGGCTACCAGGATCTTCCATCCATGGGATTCTCCAGGCAAGAGTACTGGAGTGAGTTGCCATTTTCTTCTCCATAACTAACCCTGCCGCTACTGCTAAGTCACTTCAGTCGTGTCTGACTCTGTGTGACCCCATAGACAGCAGCCCACCAGGGTCCCCCGTCCCTGGGATTCTCCAGGCAAGAACACTGGAGTGGGTTGCCGTTTCCTTCTCCAATGCAGTAAAGTGAAAAATGATAGTGAAGTCGCTCAGTCATGTCCGACTCTTAGCAACCCCATGGACTGCAGCCTACCAGGCTCCTCCGCCCATGGGATTTTCCAGGCAAGAGTACTGGAGTGGGGTTAACTTATGTGTCTCCTTTTCCCAGGCTTCAAGGTTTAATTCTTTCTTTCTTTTGGTTTCTGCCCTCCTAAGTTTGGTCTAGTGGTTTGGGTAAGCTTCATATAGAGTGAGATTTGTGCTTTTTTGTTTGTTTGTTTCTTGTTTTTCTTCTGATGAAGGCTGAGTGAGGTAGTAATCCTGTCTGCTGATAATTGGGTTTGTATTTTTCTTTTGTTTGTTGTTTAGATGAGGCGTCCTGCACAGCATGTCACTGGTGGTTGGGTGATGCTGGGCCTTGTGTTCAAGTGGTTTCCTTTGTGTGAGTTCTCACATAGATGGCTTCATAGGAGAATTCCATCAAACATCTAGAGAAGAGCTAATATCTATCCTTCTAAAAATCTTTCATAAAATTGCAGAGGAAGGAACACTTCCAAACTCATTCTATGAGGCCACCATCATGCTGACACCAAAACCAGACAAAGACAACACACAAAAAGAAAACTACAGGCCAATATCACTGA
Organism: Bos taurus; assembly: GCF_002263795.3. Taxonomy (NCBI): domain Eukaryota; kingdom Metazoa; phylum Chordata; class Mammalia; order Artiodactyla; family Bovidae; genus Bos; species Bos taurus. Next base: position 9,749,083 of record NC_037355.1, on the reverse strand, counting down.
TGAACACAGATGCAAAAATCCTCAACAAAATTTTAGCAAACAGAATTCAGCAATACATCAAAAAGCTCATACACCATGATCAAGGTGGGTTTATTCCAGGAATGCAAGGATTCTTCAATATATGCAAATCAATCAATGTGATATACCATATTAATAACTTGAAAGATAAAAGTCATATGATCATCTCAATAGATGTAGAAAAAGCCTTTGACAAAATTCAGCCCCCATTTATGATTAAATCTCTTCAAAAACTGGGCATAGAAGGAACCTCCCTCAACATAGTAAAGGCCATATATGATAAGCCTACAGCAAACATTATTCTCAATGGTGAAAAACTGAAAGCATTCCCCCTAAGATCAGGAACAAGACAAGGGTGTCCACTTTCACCACTATTATTCAACACAGTTCTGGAAGTCCTAGCTACAGCAATCAAAGAAGAAAAAGAAATAAAATGAATCCAGATTGGAAAAGAAGTAAAGCTCCCACTGTTTGCAGATGACATGATATTGTACATAGAAAACCCTAACGATAGTATCAGAAAATTACTAGAGCTAATCAGTGAATTTAGCAAAGTTGCAGGATACAAAATTAATACACAGAAATCACTTGCATTTCTATATACTAAAAATGAAAAATCAAAAAGAGAAATTAAAGAATCAATCCTATTCACCACTGCAACAAAAAGAATTAAACATCTAGGAATAAACTTACCTAAGGAGACAAAAGAACTGTACACAGAGAATTATAAGACACTGGTGAAAGAAATCAAAGATGACATAAACAGATGGAGAGACAGTCCATGTTCCTGGGTAGGAAGAATCAATATTCCGAAAATGACTATACTATCAAATGCACTATACAGATTCAATGCAATCCCTATCAAATTACCAATGGCATTTTTCACAGAACTAGTACAAAAAATTTCACAATTCATAGGGAAACACAAAAGACCCCAAATAGCCAAAGCAGTCTTGAGAAAGAAGAATGGAGCTGGAAGAATCAACCTTCCTGACCTCAGATTATACTACAAAGCCACAGTCATCAAGACAGTACAGTACTGGCACAAAAACAGAAATATAGACCAATGGAACAAGATAGAAAGCCCAGAAATAAACCTATGCACCTATGGGTACCTTATTTTTGACAAAGGAGGCAAGAATATACAATGGGGCAAAGACAGCCTCTGCAATAAATGGGGCTGGGAAAACTGGACAGCTACTTGTAAATGAATGAAATTAGAACACTTCCTAACACCATACACAAAGATAAACTCAAAATGGATTAAAGACCTAAATGTAAGGCCAGAAACTATAAAACTCTTAAAGGAAAACATAGGCAGAACACGTGATGACATAAATCAAAGCAAGATCCTCTATGACCCACCTCCTAGACTAATGGAAATAAAAACAGAAGTAAACAGTGGGACCTGATTAAACTTAAAAGATTTTGCACAGCAAAGGAAACTACAAGCAAGGTGAAAAGACAACCCTCAGAATGGGGGGAAATAGTAGCAAATGAAACAACTGACAAAGGATTAATTTCCAAAATATACAAGCAGCTCATACAACTCAATGACAGAAAAACAAAGAGCCCAATCAAAAAGTGGGAAAAAGACCTAAACAGACATTTCTCCAAAGAAGACATACAGATGACTAACAAACACATGAAAGGAAGCTCAACATGGCTCATTATTAGAGAAATACAAATCAAAACTACAATGAGATATCCCCTCACACGGGTCAGAATCAGTTCAGTTCAGTTCAGTTCAGTCACTCAGTCGTGTCCGACTCTTTGCGACCCCATGAATCGCAGCACACCAGGCCTCCCTGTCCATCACCAACTCCCGGAGTTCACTCAGACTCACGTCCATCGAGTCAGTGATGCCATCCAGCCATCTCATCCTCTGTCGTTCCCTTGTCCTCCTGCCCCCAATCCCTCCCAGCATCAGAGTCTTTTCCAATGAGTCAACTCTTGGCATGAGGTGGCCAAAGTACTGGAGTTTCAGCTTTAGCATCAAGGGAATGCTCTTGCACTGTTGGTGGGAATGTAAATAGATACAGCCACTATGGAAGATGGTATGGAGATTCCTTTAAAAACTAGGACTAAAACCACCATATGACCCAGCAATCCCACTCCTAGGCATATACCCTGAGGAAACCAAAATTGAAAGAGACATGTATACCATTGTTCACTGCAGCAATATTTACAATAGCTAGAACATGGAAGCAACCTAGATGTCCATCGACAGATGAATGGATAAAGAAGTTGTGGTACATATACACAACGGAATATTACTCAGCCATAAAAAGGAATACATTTGAGTCAGTTCTGATGAGGTGGATGAACCTAGAACCTATTATACAGAGTAAAGTGAGTCAGAAAGAGAAAGATAAATACCGTATTCTAATGCATATATATGGAATCTAGTAAAATGGTACTGAAGAATTTATTTACAGGGCAGCAATGGAGAAACAGACATAGAGAATAGACTTATGGACATGGGGAGAGGGGAGGAGAGAGTGAGATGTATGGAAAGAGTAACACGGAAACTTACATTACCATATGTAAAATAGATAGCCAACGGGAATTTGCTGTATGACTCAGGAAACTCAAACAGGGGCTCTGTATCAACCTAGAGGGGTGGGATGGGGAGGGAGACGGGAGGCAGGTTCAAAAGGGAGGGGATATGTGTCTACCTATGGCTGATTCATGTTGAGGTTTGACAGAAAACAACAAAATTCTTAAAGCAATTATCCTTCAATAAAAAAATAAATTTAAAAAAAAAGGAAAAAAAAGCAATGCAATATAATGGCAAATACAACTGGGGCATCCGCTAGCCAGGAGATCACAGAATGGAAATCTTGGTTTGTCCGTCTGCACATGTGCAGCCCAGCTAATGACTATTAACATCCCTGGTCTTAGACATACATGGAATATTATCATAGTCGGTTTAAAAAAATAAATTTCCAGAAGGAGTAAACTAAAATATTTTACTTAAACCCATATCCTCCCTGCCAAAAGAATTTAAAGTTGCTTTAATTGTATTATAAAAGACATTTTCAAAAAAAAAAAAAGACATTTCCTTCTGTCTTATCCTTTGCAATCTCTTATACCAGAGTGTCATGAGGATCCCTGAAAAACAGAAATAAGGATTAAGATGAAATCTATGTAAATATACCAGAGACCCAGAGGCCAGACTTCCAAAATATAATTCCTTCTTTTTTAACCTGATTTAAATAATGGAATAGATTTCAACAGTCACCCAATAAGAGAAAGTCAGTCCTGTCATCTGGGGTTCATTTCCTTATTAACAGTTAATACACAAGAACAAAGAAACCAGACAGGATAGATTCTCCCAGATTCCTTAACTCAAAAAGCTCAGCCTCTTCCCAACTCCAGGCATGTACCATTTTTCAGAGTTTAGCACTGATGGAAAAGGGCAATCTGGCAGCTCTAAAGAATTCCACTCTCTATTTATTTATCTACATAAGGGACATAGTTTGGATCCTTTATACACCGGAATACTTGAATCATACGGGTTGGAATACAAGTCATCCAGAAGTTGAGAAAGAAAAGAAAATATATATTCAAGCTAAAATGGATCCAATTTTAAGAATTGGCCCCAATTTTAGTAAAGTTTTGAACAAACAGGCTGGACTAAAATAGAATAAAGTCACAGGGCACGTGAAAAGCTTTCACTTGGAGACACTACCCCACAGCAGACTGCAGGACAGATCTTCCATCAAATTCCTTCTGGGTGGAAGACCTCTGATGCAACACAGCTTAGGAGAAAGGCTTTTTGGACCACAGCCTGCGGATTTAAAGCGGGCATGAGACATTGCACTCTAGTGGCAAGGTCACAAAAGACAAGTTCCAAACAGACTGGAGAGCTCCGTCTGTGCTCCTATGGAACAATCATCTCCTGGCCAAGTGGTGAACTCTTTTTTTCATTATTTTTAAGGATTTTCTTGAGGTGGGACATTTTTAAAGTCTTTATTGAATTTGTTAGAATATTGCTTCTGCTGTTTATGTTCTGGCTTTTTGGCTACCAGGCATGTGGAATCTTATAGCTGCCTGACCAGGGATCAAACCCACATCCCTTACCAGACAGCCAGGCAAGTCCCTAAGTGGGACTTAAGTAGCCTTTGTTTTACAGTTAATTATCTTCAATTTTTTTTTTTTTTTCCTGAAGCAGGTTACAGATGGTAAGACAACTAGCATAAAAGTCAAACTCCTCCCAGATACAATTAGAAACATGGTTAGAAACATAAGAAGCCAATGTATTAAATATCTTCCTTTGCCAAAGGCAAAGCTGCTCAGGGAAATTAGAATTGAGAATAATGTAGTCCCAAATATTTGTTTCAGAGGCTGTAAAAAATCCATTCCCAAAGAAAGAAACCATAAACTCCACTGTTCACTTCTGTTTAAAAAAAGAAGAAGAAGAAGAAAAGGTTCACAGTTTAGAAATAACACATGTACACCCATGGCTGATTCATGTCAATGTATGGCAAAAACCACTACAATATTATAATTAGCCTCCAATTAAAATAAATCAATTTTAAAAAGAAATGACAGGGAAGAAGCAGGAGTATCTCAAGTATAATGACAAGAGCTAGAAAAGAGTTCCATGTGATTTAATCCCAAACAAAACAAGTGCAGGAAGAGACTTCCCAGCATGGCAAGTGGACAGCAAAGGGCACTGTTCCTTCAGTGGAAAGTATTTGAAACAGGGCATTGCTTAATGTCATAAACCAAAAGGTCTGTCCCTTCTGTTGCAGGAAGAGACTATCAAATTCGGTTTTTATTCTTTCATCCCATAAATCCAACACTGTGGAAGTCTATGAAAACACAAAATAATTTTCAGGATTCCAGGAGCCATGACCTTCACCATTTTCCCATGACAGTTTATAAGTCCAATGCTTCATGATAATTTATTTGAAGACACAGACCTCTGCATGAAAAAGGAAAACTATTCTAAGTACAATAATTCATGTGAAACCTAGTTCTCAGGGCACATGCTGTCCCTCCTGCCCACAATGCTCAGGGTTCAAGGTCAACCCCAAGTCTACTTCCCTGTATATATGTAGCTGACACCCTTATCTCTTGTGCTAACTCCTCTTGCCTGAGTTGTTGCCTGAGCCAGACTAAACCATGCAACGAGTGGCTTATTTCATGTCTGTTTCATACCCATCCTGTTTTCCGATTGGTCTCCTTGGTATATAACTTCTCCCAGCTGAGAACACTGTGGGGCAATGGTTAGTTGTTAAAATTTCCCAAAGTGTTCACACATAGAACACAAAAGGTTAGCTCTTTGATCTCCAGTTACCAGCCAGGGGGCTGCACTACAGTTTGCCGACTGGGCATTTCCTTTTAGTGAGCAAGAAGATTTCAGTGGTCCTGCTGTCAGCTCAAAGTATGATAAATAAGCCTTTCATTTTCAATAACACGTCTCGGCTACAGAGTGATTTCAGGCATGGTCCTAGAAAAACGTTACACTTCTCTTCCATGCGTGGAAGAAAGAGGGACCCTTAATTTCTAGGTTGAAAGAGGGCTGCACGGCTCCACAGAAGCTGCTGTGGAAGTATGTGGTACAAGCTTAAGAGTATTTACAGTATTCAGTGGGAGACCAAATTCTAGAATTATGCAGTGTTCAACTCTGACTTACATAATTCCAAGTTCCACAGCTGAAGCCAAGGCTTGGCTTCCCTTAACAAGACAAAATGATTAAATATATAAACTAGATCTTAGATACTCTTGATACACCCTTGTCTCTTTATTGTCTCTAAAACATTGAAAAATAAATAAATACTGGCAGAAGAGGCTCACTACCTGTATGGTGTTATTTCTAACACTGTAATCTCCTAAAGGCATGCTCCAGGGGCAACCCCAGCTCACTTGCCGTCTTGACTGTATGTATATGGTTCTCTTTCTGGGTCTGTTTCTTCTTTCAGCCCCAGCCTCACAGTGGGGTCTCTCCTGCCCCCCAAAACTTCCTTTACATAATGCCCTCAGCTCGACCCCCTCAGGTGAGCCCCTGACCCACTCCACACTGCTGCTCTCCAACTAAGGAGAGCCCCTGACCCACTCCACACTGCTGCTCTCCAACTAAGGAGAGCTGGACCATCACTCTGCTTCCTTTCTCCACTGCCAGCCCACTGAAACCACCTGTCCAGTCTCTGAATCCACAGGGTGGGAAAGAAGAACAAGGGCTGTGGAGTGAGACAAGTCTGAAGGGAACTCCACCTCCCCCATCCTTTCTCTAGAATTTGGGGTGGAGGGTATTTAGGAAAGTGAGAAATGTTGGTAGTATTTCCAACATTTTCATTTGCAACTAGAATCTGAAGAATGTACTTAAACCCCTCTGATTCTCAGAAGTCTCACCTACAAAACTAGGATAACATTTAACCTCATGAAGTTGTCTGAGGTTCATGCAACATAAGCCCTATGCCATGCTTAGCACATCATAGGGATTTAGTAAAAGGCACCCGGGAAGAACTCAATACATGGCATCTGAGGTTATGTGCTACTGTTGTTTGGAAAGACAAAAACAAATGATGTGTTTCTAAAACTATAGGATGCTTGATATAAAATGAAGTCACTCTTAATTAATATGTACTGGGCACCTTCACCACTATGGTTTGATGTTTGCATTCCCTTCCATTCAGTTTGAAGTCCTAACCCCCAAAGGTGATAGTATTAGGAGGTGGAGGTGATCAAGTCATGAGGGTGGAGCCCTTATGAATGGGATTTGTTGTTGTTGTTGTTGTACAGTCTCTAAGTCATGTCTGACTCTTTGCCACCCCATGGACTGCAGCATGCCAGGCTTCCGTTTCCTTCACTATCTCCTAGAGTTTGCTCAGATTCATGTCCATTGAGTCAGTAATGTCATCTAGCCATCTCATCCTCTGCTACCTCCTTCTCCTTTTGCCTTCAATCTTTTCCAGCATCAGTCATTTCCAGTGAATTGGCTCTTTGCATCAGGTAGCGAAAGTACTGGAGCTTCACCTTCAGCATCAGTCCTTAGGATTAGCACCCTTATAAAAGAGACTTCGGAAGTTCCCTCAGCCTGTGACAACCCAGTGAGTAGGCGCTACCTATGAATCCGGAAGCAGGTCCTCACCAGACACCACAATCGGCAGAAGCCTTGATCATGGACTCATCAGCCTCCCAAACTGTGAGAAGCAAATTTCTGTTGTTTATAACCCACCCAGTCAGGAGTGTTCTGTTATAGCAGCCGGGATGGACTAAGTCTTTTACATTTAAGAAGTGTTATCAAGAAACAGTAGGAGTGAAGAGTGACTCTTAGGAACTGGAGCTTCAAGAGCAGCCAGAGTCTTGACAGGCAAGGAATCCCTGTGGTCAAAGAGAGAATTCAGTTCTTCTGCTGAGTGAAATTAATTGTAAGGACGTCCCTGTAAGTGAGATAATTTGTGTGTGGCTTGTGTTTGTCCCGAATTATCCTCAAAAAAGGAAAAGTTACCTGTATTCCTTGCTCATAAGGAATTAATTACCTAGTAGGTCTGTGACATACAGAATACACTTTAAAAAGTGCACAGGAGCATTTAGAGATCATACAGAAGTTAAAGCACAAACTCAGTATAGCTGAGGACCCACAGAACCAGTATTAGGTGGTAACTACTTGCAATAACAAAATAACTTTCCACGGTGTTCCTGTATGTAGCAAGCTTCCTCCTAAGTGCATTTCAGCTGTATGTTGGTTTTTTTGTCATTCAATTCACCCTTTCAGGAATAGCCTATCTGTAAAGCCAGCTGTATTCTTCTCCATGCAAAGCCACAAAAGTGGAAGCAGAAGAATCACAGAAGGGGGTTGCCCAGCTCCCCTGTCCCACCAGCCCCTGAAAACACAGGCTCCCCCAGCTCTCCCTGCTGTCGACCAAAACTCATTGACTCTTGTCACCACCTGGAGTTCACAGATTCACCCTGCAAACATCCAGGACCCCTGCTTTCCCAGCTGCTTCTATGTCCACACCCTGCCCTGCCCCAACTCTGGTACAACACACTTCAAGTTGAACTAGTCTGCTGTGGCGTGAGGAGGAGAATCGCAGAAAACCATCACAGACAAATTATCCATCTTTCAGGGAAGGCATGACAATCAGTGCTGTTCAGCAAAAGAACTGAATCATCTCTCTGGCCACTGGGATTCCCTGCCTGCCAAGACTCTGGCTGGTCTTGAAGTTCTGATTTCTAAGAGTCACTCTGCCCGCTGTACTCCCCACTCCAAACCCCAAAGCTGATTTCCACTTCCACCTCCAGTACAAGACTGAGCACTCCCCCCAGAGCCCATGGTCCTGGTGAAGCAAGGTGATGTTTCTATATAACCCCTGACCTCAAGGCTGACATTGCTCTCTTCCCAGTCACCGAAGCCCAGCTCAGAGTCAGCCCAGACTCCCTACAGAAGCTCCCTGGGGTGGTCGCTCCATCATGTCTCTCTGAAGTGCTTTTGATCTCCCATATCCTTCATCTCTCTCCTGACTGACTGCTCAGGCAGTTCCATGTCATGAATGAATCATATACCCTCTTTTTATGTTCTGAAGTCTTAAAAGTCTCAGTTTTTCTTAGCTCCCTCCCCAGGGCACCAGCATCATAGGCTCCAATTGTAATAGGAAAGAACAAATCTGACTCCATATTAGATCTGTTTCTTTTACTTTAACCTCTGTATTCTATTGCTTTTGCTACAAGTTAAGAATGTTGCCTACAGGGCTTCCCAGGTGATGCAGTGGTAAAGAATCCACCTGCTAAGTGGGAGATGCCAGTTTGATTTCTGAGTCAGGCAGATCCCCTGGAAATGACAATCCACTCCAGTATTCTTGCCTGGAAAATCCCATGGACAGAGGAGCCTGGCAGGCTAGTCCATGGGGTCTCAAAGAATGGGATACGACTGAGCATGCACACATATCCCCACCAAGAAGGCTGCCTATAGTTTGAAATATACAGGATAACCCATTCTCAAAGCTTTGAGCTTTAAGGGTATAACACTTTTCCATTCACAGAGATTAAAAGTTGCAGAACACAGAATAACATTTCTCTTGTTGAAGGTTCACAGTAACATCATGACCAGGCCCACATGGATAGCTGCAAGAACAAAGGATTACCATACCAAGATGTTTGCAACAACCAACCACACCTCTCCCTCACTTTACATTTTGCTAAAACCCTTTGGGGAGTCCAGGGCTTGGAGGGACATGAACCACCTGTGTGTTCTCCATGCACTTTCTGCAATAAACCTTTCTCTGCTCCTATTGTTTGGCCTCACCGTGTGTAGGCATGCAAACTTGCGTTCACCTTAACACTAACATCTAATCCAAAGTCACTACACATTTCTTAAAGAGCCTCCAGTCTCAGCTGTCGGATCATTTATACTCAAATTATCTTAGAGAACACCGAAGCCTAATATAGTAGCCACTAGCCTAATGTGGCTATTTAAATTCAAATTGCTATTGCTATTGCTAAGTCACTTCAGTCATGTCCGACTCTGTGTGACCCCATAGACGGCAGGCCACCAGGCTTCCCCGTCCCTGGGATTCTCCAGGCAAGAACACTGGAGTGGGTTGCCATTTCCTTCTCCAATGCATGAAAGTGAAACGTGAAAGTGAAGTCGCTCAGTCGTGTCCGACCCTCAGCGACCCCAGGTACTGCAGCCTTCCAGGCTCCTCTGTCCATGGGATTTTCCAGGCAAGAGTACTGGAGTGGGGTGCCAATGCCTTCTCCGAAATTCAAATTAATTCAAGTTAAATAAAATTTTAAAATGCAGGCCTTCAGTGGCATTTGCCACATGTCAAGGACTTAATAACCACAGGAGGCTAGTGGCTACAGTACTGGACAGTTCAGATAAAGGACATTCCAATCATCACAGAGTCACAGAATATTGGAATAGACCCATATACTGCTGCTCTGCCATAGTCACATGGAGGGAAGAGTCCAATTTGGTTAAAGTGGGATTTATCCCAAAATGTGAAGGAAGAGAGTTTTGAACTAGGTTTTTAAATCATTATAACACTATTTTATGTCTGTATGATATTTTGCATATATCAGGATTTTTTACCTATATATTTTAAAGAACACGATTTCAAATGGAGTAACATTTTCTATGGCATAATCACACACACAAAGACACACATGAGGAAATGCAAAGCCTGAGAAGTCAGCAGAACTTCTCTCTCAAGAAAAAAAGTTTCTTTGATTTGTAGGGCTTTTAAGGTTTCAAAAAGGCCAGTTAGATTCTGTCTAAAGACATTTCAACTTCCTTTTATATTCCTTAGTTTGACCTTAACAACACTCTATGCTGCTTCTGGATGACACTAAAACCATTGTCAACCCAGACATGGACAGACCACATCCCAGTACACAAATCTTAATGGTCCATCTTTTCTATAAGGACTCCCTTCCCAGGAAATCAGTATTATAAAGGTGCTTCAGGACATTTTAATAAAGCAGCTGTCATTTCAGCTATATTTATATGTCAAATCAAGACCAGAGAGGGTGAGGGAAAAAACAGTACAAAATAAAAGAAAAAAAAAATACATATACCAAAAACATATCTCCATTTTTCATCCATCCCCTCTCCATATTTCAATCCTCTTAGCAAAGAACCAAAGTACATTTAAAAGTCAAATCACAAACTGCACTTCCCTTGAAGATCAGAGGAAACAGTCCTTTTTAACCAAAGGTACACAGAGTCTCAGCCATTCAAGCAGGTGGCATTGACTATACCTATCACAATATCCTACTTCTGTACCCAACTGTAAGTTCTCACTGTCTCTGTGGCAAATCACCACAAACACCATCACTTAGAACAATGCAAATTTATTATCTTACAATTCTGGAGGTTGAAAGTCTAAAATGGGTTGGCAGGGCTGCATTCCCTCTCAAGACTCCAACAGAGAATCTGCTGGCTCATGGTCCCTCCATCTTCAAAGCCAGCAGTGCAGCACATTCTAATCCCTCTCTCTCCAGCTTCTGCTTCCATTATCACATCTCTAACTCTGATCCTCCTGCTTCTCTCTTATGAGGAGCCTTCCAATTACACTGGACTCACCCAAATAATCCAGGATAATCTTCCTACTGTTAAATCCTTAACTTAATCACATTTGCAAGATCCCCTTGGTCTATAAGGTAATATTCACAGGTTCCATAGATTAGGACATGGATTTTGGGGTGGGGGCCATTATTCTGTCTACCATATGCTACCTAATTAAGAGCAACCTTCTAAAGTGATATGGATTAATTACAAATTCATTATATAGTCTCACCAACTGAAGTTTCATATCTGCATTACGTACTTGAATATCAGAGAGCATACAATGGGAATAGTTACAGAATAATGTTAATTATTTTACTAAACTATTGACAAGTCACCTTTTTATATTTCTTAATAAGACAATATGCAACTATCATTTGCAAGAACTAGTGTGGATTTCACTATACCTTTGAGGGACTTTGGTGATAAAAAATCTGAGGTTGTACATAAACTTGACATGAGATATTTTAGTTCAACTCACTTTTAGCAGCTTATTTCTTTAAAAGCATTACACTTTTTGTTATTTTTTATTAACTCATTACCTCCAAGTGACAAATCTGAACTAGGACTAGACTGAACAAATTATTTCCAACATAAATATATTCAAAAGGCATGAAACAGCATATGGAAATAAATGACTATTGTTTTCACATTTATTGGTGTGCTTGGTCACTCAGTCATGTCCAACTCTTTGCAATCCCATGCACTGTAGCCAGCCAGGCTCCTCTGTCCCAAGGGATTCTCCAGGCAAGAACGCTGGAGTAGATTGCCATGCCCTCCCCCAGGGGATCTTCCCAACCCAGGGATTGAACCCAGGTCTCCTGCATTGCAGGTGGATTCTTTACCATCTGAGACACCAGAGAAGCCCAGCTTATATGGAAATGCATCTAAAAATTTGACAGAGCAGTGGGAGAGAGGCCCCAAAGAGAGGGGCTATATGTATACATATAGTTGATTCATGTGGTTCTACAGCAGACCATAACACAACATTGAAAAACAATTATGCTTCATTTTTTTAAATTTTTAAATAAAAATCTGACAAATGCCTGAGAAGAAGTTGGACTTATTTTCATATATGCCAACCAAGATGTTAACTTTCTTCATTTACATCTAAGAAAAATTAGTCTGAGATCCATTATGGAATAAAGTTTCCTATTTAAGAATGGGTTAAGTGGAATGCAGATAAAATGAGCAGAATGAACAGAGATCCCCTGAGAGGTCTGAAGTACTTAAAGGGAAGACTCAGCTGGTGAAAAGGGCACAAAACAAGAGGGTGCTTCTCCATGCGTTTGGGGCTATTTTTAACCCAAGGATGAGCAGTTCAGCTTCATAGGATCCACATAGGTTTGGTTGGCTCAGTTCAGCTCAGTTCAGTTCAGTCACTCAGTTGTGTTCAAGTCTTTGCGACCCCATGAATCGCAGCACGCAAGGCCTCCCTGTCCATCACCAACTCCCGGAGTTCACTCAGACTCATGTCCATTGAGTCGGTGATGCCATCCAGCCATCTCATCCTCTGTTGTCCCCTTCTCCTCCTGCCCCCAATCCCTCCCAGCATCAGAGCCTTTTCCAATGAGTCAACTCTTCCCATGAGGTGGGCCAAAGTACTGGAGTTTCAGCTTTAGCATCAGTCCTTCCAAAGAACACCCAGGACTGATCTCCTTTAGAATGGACTGGTTATATCTCCTTACAGTCCAAGGGACTCGAAAGAGTCTTCTCCAACACCACAGTTCAAAAGCATCAATTCTTTGGCCCTCAGCTTTTTTCACAGTCCAACTCTCACATCCATACATGACCACTGGAAAAACCATAGCCTTGATTAGATGGACCTTTGTTGGCAAAGTAATGTCTCTGCTTTTCAATATGCTCTCTAGGTTGGTCATAACTTTCCTTCCAAGGAGTAAGCATCTTTTAATTTCACGGCAGCAATCACCACCTGCAGTGATTTTGGAGCCCAAAAATTAAAGTCTGACACTGTTTCCACTGTTTCCCCATCTAGTGATGGGACCAGATGCCATGATCTTAGTTTTCTGAATGTTGAGCTTTAAGCCAACTTTTTCATTCTCCTCTTTCACTTTCATCAAGAGACTTTTTAGTTCCTCTTCACTTTCTGCCATAAGGGTGGTGTCATCTGCATATCTGAGGTTATTGGCTAGATGGGAGCAAAAAAAAGGCTTTTCCTGTTATAGTATAAACGCAGGCAAGAAAGGGTTATTCTGGCTTTATAAATAATAGAAATACTTAACTGAAATTCAATGAAAAGCTGTCTTCCAACACTGTCCTGTTACCTCTTTCAAATGTAAGATAATATGAGCCTTATCTTGTATTATCACATGACAGCTTAATTTAAACATGTCTAAGTACCATGAGAAAAACATTACCTACCACAGATTCAAGACTGGAGAGAATTAACTTGAAGCATAGAAAACTTACTTCACCTCCTGAATGTTTTCTACAACATAAAGCCAGTGCAGGTTAATTTGTGAGTTTCTAGTGTCATCTTTTGCAAGTAATGGAACCCCAAAACATGAAAGAATGATAAGTCATTGATTCACAGCCTCAGAAAAATCAGGTACAGCAACGATGCCCCTGGTTTGGGTTTTAGTTTGGTTTTATCTTGTATGGCACAGGAGTTTGGGGTGAGAGGTTGTGAAAAGCATTTATATCAGCAGCCATCCAACATCTACTGACATATTTGTTGAAGGAACCTATGAAGAGGGTCCACTCTTGCAAGCTAAGTTTACGAAGGAAGGGACAAGATAGGTACCTGCTCCCCATCTCTCCTGATCAGGCACTGAGACTTAGAAGCAATGCTCAAAAAGCATGAGATGGTGGCCAGGAGGACCTCACTAACTATCTGCATTTTGCCCAAATATCAAAGGACTGCACATATGCCAGGCACATAAGCCAGGCAAGGCTTTGGACATGGCTCCTCCCAAGCACCTTTAAGTTGGGAAGAATAAACTCAGTGAGTAGCATGTCTCCCATCTATTTACATCAATCTCTAGCATTCTCTGGAAAACTGGAAGAGCAAACATAGCCATCACTCCATTTCTAAATTTGAAGGTGGACATACTTCTCAGCCGGTGCCAAAAGATACTGAATATACTATATACGAGTACATATACAGAAGACTTAAGCCAACATGCACAGAGAGATAGGGGGTGAAGAGTGTCTTTTTTAAAGTGCTCTAAACATGGATGGGGGCTTCCCAGGTGGCTCAGTGATAAAGAATCTGCCTGTCAAACAGGAGATGTGGGTTCGATCACTAGGTGGGGAAGATCCCCTGGAGAAGGAAATGGCTACCCACTCCAGGATTCTTCTCTGGAAAATCCCAAGGGCAGAGGAGCCTGGCGGGCTACAGTCCATAGGGTCGAAAAGAGTAAGACAGGACTTAGCGACTAAAGCAACAACAACAAAACCTGGATGGACCCAGAGAAGGTCATACTGAAGGAAGGAAGTCAAAGAGAGAAAGTCAAATATATGATATCACTTATATGTGGGATCTTAAAAAAATGGTACAATGAGCTTATTTACAAAGCAGAGTCACAGATGCAGAAAACAATAATGGTTACTGAGGGAGGGGAAGGAGGGAGGGCTAAATTGGGAGACTGGGATTGACATGTACACACTACTCTATACAAAATAGATAACCAACAAGAGCCTATTGTATAGACTCTACTCAATACTCTGCAATGACCTACAGAGGGAAAGAATCTAAAAAAGAGTAGATAGGCGTGTTATGTGTAACTCAATCACTTTGCAGAACAGGCAGAAAGTAGCAGAACACTGTAAATCAACTACACTTGATTAAACAAAAAATTTAAGAAAACCTCATAGACTACATGAGGATCTCAAACTTTCATTAAGGCTCCTTTGTAAAATACAACCAAGCCAACTGTGGTAGGAGGAAAGTGAGAAGAGAAACCCAAGATGGCCACCCCGATGTGGAGACAGACACCAATCCTGCCAGTACCTCAAATCTGAGAATGTGGGGAGATGCAGTTCAGTCTCTCTTGTGTGTGCTGGGTCTCTGACAAAGCACGCGAATGCCATTTCTGCTTTACTGACATCTCCATGGGTTGAAAAGAACGAACGCATCCTGGCGCATCTGGTATGAGGAATAAATCTACATCCACAAATGGTACTTGAAGAGTGAATCATTACTCATTACGCTTCTCACACGGTGCCTCTCCATTTAAACAAAAACATTTACATTTTTTTATCCTGATGTCGCTAGACTATAAAATCAGATGATTCATCACAGGTAGGTAACCAGGTTTGCAAAGCAGCAGAGGAAAACCAAATGAGCACAGATCATAAACCTGGGATTGAAGCTGTTATCAGAACAGTGGGTGAGAGAGATGCTGCTGCCAATACATTCAATAAAAACCAAGCCTGATGAAAGAAGACTGGTCAGTACATTGCTCTCTTTTCTCAGCTGGTTCAGGTGCCATTCGGGAAGCAAAAGTTAACATGTCAGGGAAGAAGAGAAATCTGGCAAAAGGTTCTCCCTGAAGCCATTCCTGTTGCAGGGAATCCAAGCTGTAATGTGAGAGCAGCCCTCCTATCTTTCTCAAGTTCAAGTTGAGAATAGTGTTTTCATGGCCAGTGGCCACGAAAATACACTAGGCAGCCTGACAAGAAAAGAATTCACATACCACAACAAGCCATAGACACTATAATTTGAGCTTTCTAGGTATAAACACACAAATACAGGCAAGTCAAACTTTTCCACGGTCAGTATTAACTTGTGCATTATTACCAAGTCTATCTTAATTGAAAAGGCATAATTGTCACTGCTTTCAGACAACCTGGTTTCACTGCTGCTGCAGAATCAAGGCCCTACATGTTTACACCTCAAACCATAACACCGCCCATGACCTCTCCTCCCAAAGCCCCTATACTCCCAGCATCACAAGATGAAGTGATGCGGCCCCACCCGGTACCTCATGCCACCCCACCATCATCACCACCCCACACAGGGTACCAGTGATATTACAGGAAATAAAATTCCCCTAAGCAAGGCTTAGCTTGAATCAGCTAACCAACAGGCTTAAGCTCCCTCTTGAGGTTAGCACTCCTTCCTTTTCCACCAAGAAATCTTAGTAAGATAGAGGTAACAGGAATGGAGGAAAGGATGATCCATCACAGTAGAGTTTAAAAATCATGGTTGCTAAGATGGGAAGTGTTATGGACTGAACGGTCTCTCCAAAATTCGTATTTGAAGCCCTAAACCTCCTGGACTTCAGAATGTGAACTTATTTGGAGACAAGATCCTTAAAGAAGTAATTAAGGTTAAATGAGGTCATTAGGGTGGGTCCTTAATCCAATGTGACCTGCGTCCTTTTAAGAAGAGAAAAGTAGGACATAGACACACACGGAGGAAAGACCACGTGAGGAGGCAGTGAGCAGACAGCCATCGACAAACCGAGGAGAGAGGCCTCTAGGGAAACCAAACCTCCCAATATCTTGATCTTGGACTTCGAACCTCCAGAGCTGGGAGAAAAGAAGTGTCTGTTGTTTAAGACATCCAACCTGTAGTATTTTGTTATGGCAGCCCAAGCAAACTAACACAGGAGGGACAAAGCATCTTAAAGTATCGCAAGTTGAGTCTTCCTATCCATTTCCAGACAGCGGTCTTCCCCCTGGTGATCTCTCACCTCAAGTCCCTAGAGTTTGGGAACCTTATACGGTCCCACAGTGGAAATTAAGTAACAGAGTATTTCACTGCAAATGCTTTTGGTTCCTGATATTAGGAAAGCAATCTGATTTAAAACACACACACACACACACAATGACGCTACTCCAAAAATTCAGCTGTGGAATATCCCATGGCTTCAGGCTACTGTTCTTTTTCTTTGCTTCCTTCTCCCCTTTCCAGCTCCCAGAAACAGAAGAGAAGATACTTAACATTTATTGAGCAAGTTAAGAATTGCGACAAGCCAACTCATTGGAAAAGACCCTGATGCTGGGAAAGACTGAAGGCAGGAGGAGAAGGAGGCGACAGAGAATGAGATGGTTGGATGGCATCACCGACTCGATGGACATGAGTCTGAGCAAACTCTGGGAGACGGTGAAGGACAGGGAAGCCTGGCGTGCTTCAGTCCATGGAGTCTCAAAGAGTCAGACATGACTGAGCAACTGACAAAAACAAATCTTACTAAGTAGACTTCATTTTGTGCAGAAGCGAAGCGACTCAGAGGCTAAAGCAACTTTTCCAAGAGTGGAACCAGAAACGTAACTCATATTTCTAAATTCAAAGCCCTTATTTTCCCCACAAAGCCAGTTTCTTTCCTGCAGTCAAGATGGTTGAACGTTTTATAAAATAGTTCTGTTAGGGGCACAGGAGGGAGCCACTGTAAACACTCTCCTAATAGCCCTAGAGATTAATTTTAAATTGGTATTAATTAGATGCTGTTTACTATCTAAGCCTGCAGAACAACTAAAATTTCACTTCAATTTTCACACATCATGCTAAAACTGAGGATAAATGACAATTAACACACTTTAGTTATTATGGAAAGATAAACCAATGAAATACCTACTTTTAAAATTTAGCATAATGACTCTAAGAGGATAATGTGAGTTCTGCGCTTTATATCATTTTTTTTTCAGCCTTTGGGGACACAGCTCCGGTGACCAGGCTACGCCACGCTCACGGAGGCCATGTGCCATGAGGTGGCCCGCCTTGCCCCTCCAGGCAGGCGCTTTTCACACTTTCTGCCTGGGTGTAGCAGATGAAATCAGCAGTTCACTTCACCTTATAATGAGCCCAAATCAGCTTAATTTAATTTTCTTTCCCAAGAACTGAAAAGGGATGAATATCTTCAGGAACTGCCTGACTATAAGCCAAGTCCACAAGCGGTAAAACTGGGAACAGCGAAGATGCCCAAAACTACAAGACCAGCTCCCAGGGACAGAAGAAAGGTGAGAAAGGATGAAAACAGAGCTCCAACCCCTCCTGGCAGCAGGGAGAGGAATGGGCGGTGGTTAAAGGACACCCTCCCCCACTTTTCCATTTGTTCCTGGAAAGGCTTTCCCTGCCCATGAATAAAAGCAACAACCACCTTCATGTTCATCAATAGCTCTATACGCCAGGTCACCCTGCTGCTTGGAAGAATTATGTGCATCGTTAAAGCTGCTGGCCCTTCCCATGTGAGTGCCATTCAATTTCCACCATACTCTCAGCTCCCGGGTTCTGAGTATTCACAGCTTTTGGCTTACACAGCACCAACATACCCTTCCTGATTTAGAAACTTAAAGGCAACATTAGAAGCCAGGAAAATTAAAGAAGCATGGACAAAAGAGAGAAGCCAGCTTCCTACAGATGACTCTGACTGGGGACAAGCTGAGGGTGAGGTAATAACGGGGCATCTGGTGCAATGGTGAAGAGGTGCCAGGTAGTCCTCAGCACAGTGAGCTGGTAGCAGGCTGTGAACAAACGGGAGGATGCGTGGGAAGATGAGGAGGACGACGGACCAGATTCTTGGGTATCCACATGCGGGCAGTGGGAGAACCCTGGAAGCCAAGGGAAACCAGGGAGGGTAGTGAGATAACCACTGTTGAGAGCCCACTATCCAGTGTGGCCCGTCCTGCGTGCCTATGGGAACTTGAGGCTGGTCCCCACTGAGATGTGCTGTAAGCATAAAACATACACTCACAGGCAGAGAGCAGACTTGTGGTTGTCAAGGGCAAGAGTCGGGGGGAGGGATGGACTGGGAATTTGGGATTGGCAGATGCAAATTAGAGTAAGTCCCCTACATACGAACCTTTAAGTTGTGAACTTTCAATTTGTTTGCAAGTCCAACAAAGTTAGCCGAGGTAGGTACCCAACTAACACAACGGGCTATATAGTACCCTATATAGTACCCTACTATGACAGCAGCCTCTATCAGGCTATAATTCTGGAGGGCTACAACTCACTCTGTGTTAGTCGCTCAGTCGTGCTTGACTCTTTGCAACCACATGGACTGCAGCCCGCCAGGCTCTTCTGTCCATGGGATTCTCCAGGCAAGAATACTGGAGTGGATAGCCATTCCTTTCTCCAGGGGATCTTCCTGACCCCAGGATCAAACCCCAGTCTCTTGCATTGCAGGCAGATTCTTTACCATCTGAGCCACAAGGGAAGCCCACAAGTCACTATGAACATTCACCAAAAAAAAAAAAAAAAAAGACACCAGTAGTTATGCAAAAAAAAAGAAAAGATGCAAAGTAGCTATTTTCCTCTGGCAAATTGTTGAAACATCCAACCTTCATTTCATAAACAACTAGACGCTACTCAAGCTTTTGTAATCCTCTCTCCCTTGCAAGAAGAAGCAAGAATTAAGGTCATCTGACACTGCTAGTGTGGATGGAAATATTTATTTCACATGCAAATTGTATCACGAACTTGCCCTATTAAATTCCTCAAATAATGAACTTTAACAATAGCAGAGTCCAATCTGACAGTCTTTCCACGTAGCAGAAACTCACCGAGAAACTAACAAGCACACAACCCACACACATCTGTTTACCCAAGCACTTGGTGGTACCCTTATGGCACTGCGAACTTGGAAACACTACACGATTGCACAAGGGGCGATTTACATGGCAATTATCTCTTTGGTATAATACCAATATAATTTTCCCCCTAATTGGAGGTACTTAATACTAGGGGTTTTTTGAGGGGAATAGGACGAAAATTTTATTTTGTTTTACATCAGACCACACTCGATTAACATTATGTTAGTTTCAGGTGTAGAGCAAAGTGATTCAGTTGTACATGTCGCTCAGGCGTGTCCAATTCTTTGTTGGACCCAGTCACATGGGTTGGGGCCTGGCCTGCCAGGCTCCTCCATCCATGGGATTTTCCAGGGAAGAATACTGGAGTGGGTTGCCATTCCCTTCTCCAGGGGATCCTCCCTACCCAGGGATCGAACCCAGGACTCTCACACTGCAGGCAGACTTTACTGTGAGCCACTAGAGAAGGCTATGCATAAATCTATTCCTTTTCAAATTATTTTCCTATGTAGGTTAATAGAAAATATTAAGCAGCATTCCTGTGCTTTACAGTAGGTCCTTGTTAGCTATTTTAAATACAGCAGTGTGTACATGTCAATTCCAAAACTCTCTAACTATCCCTACCTCCCCCGCCACCATCTCCCACTTAATTCAGCTCAGTTCAGTCGCTCAGTCGTGTCCAACTCTTTGCAGCCCCATGAATCGCAGCACACCAGGCCTCCCTGTCCAGCACCAACTCCCGGAGTTCACCCAAACTCATGTCCATCGAGTCAGTGAGGCCATCCAACCATGTCATCCTCTGTCATCCCCTTCTCCTCCTGCCCTCAATCCCTCCAAGCAACAGGGTCTTTTCCAATGAGTCAACTCTTGGCATGAGGTGGCCAAAGTACTGGAGTTTCAGCCTCAGCATCAGTCCTTCCAAAGGACACCCAGGACTGATCTCCTTCAGAATGGACTGGTTGGATCTCCCTGCAGTCCAAGGGACTCGAAAGAGTCTTCTCCAACACCACAGTTCAAAAGCATCAATTCTTTGGTGCTCAGCTTTCTTCACAGCCCAACTCTCACATCCATACATGACCACAGGAAAAACCATAGCCTTGACTAGACATTCGTTGGCAAAGTAATGTCTCTGCTTTTTAATATGCTATCTAGGTTGGTCATAACTTTCCTGCCAAGGAGTAAGCGTCTCTTAATTTCATGGCTGCAGTCACCATCTGCAGTGATTTTGGAGCCCAAAAAATAAAGTTTGACACTGTTTCCACTGTTTTCCCATCTATTTCCCATGAAGTGATGGGATCAGATGCCATGATCTTAGTTTTCTGAATGCTGAGCTTCAAGCCAACTTTTTCACTCTCCTCTTTTACTTTCATCAAAAGGCTTTTTAGTTCCTCTTCACTTTCTGCCATAAGGGTGGTGTCATCCGCATATCTGAGGTGATTGATTTTTCTCCCGGCAATCTTGATTCCAGCTTGTGCTTCTTCCTGCCCAGCGTTTCTCATGATGTACTCTGCATATAAGTTAAATAAGCAGGGTGACAATATACAGCCTTGATGTACTCCTTTTCCTATTTGGAACCAGTCTGTTATTCCATCTCCAGTCCTAACTGTTGCTTCCTGACCAACATATAGGTTTCTCAAGAGGCAGGTCAGGTGGTCTGGTATTCCCATCTCTTTCAGAATTTCCCACAGATTATTATGATCCACACAGTCAAAGCCTTCAGCGTAGTCAATAAAGCAGAAATAGATGTTTTTCTGGAACTCTCTCGCTTTTTTGATGATCCAGCAGATGCTGGCAATTTGATCTCTGGTTCCTCTGCCTTTTCTAAAACCAGCTTGAACATCTGGAAGTTCACAGTTCACGTAGTGCTGTAGCCTGGCCTGGAGAATAATTCCACAAGATAATGGGGCAGTGCAAGCAAGTGGCACCAACAAATTAAAACAGAGGTGCACTGACAGTAACAATGTTAATGTTTCATTTCCAAGTCTCTAGAAATACTTAGCATGAAAGTTCATTGATGTCTCCTACCAGAGATCTCTGTTTTAAAGCAGAATAGTGTAGCTATTAGCAGACAGGCTCTGGCACAGGGTGAAGTCCTGAATCCAAATGAAGAGCAGTGTTATTTAGCTTCCTTGTGCTTCAGTCAAAATGAAGATAAAAAACAGTATAGACGTCACATGTCCTGTGAAGAGAAAATCACTTAATACACAAATGTAACAGGAAGAACAAATCTGACTCCATATTAGATCTGTTTCTTTTACTTTAGCCTTTGTATTCCATCTCTTTGCCTGTAAGAATGTTGCCTATAGCCTGAAAGATACACATCAGCCCATTTCTGAAGCTCTGACCTTTAACGGTATAACACTTTTTCATTCTTTGTAAAGATTAAAAATTGCAAGGATAGATTGGGAGTTTGGGATGGACATGTACACACCACTGTATCTAAAACAGATAACCAACAAGGATCTATTGTATAGCACAGGGAATGCTGTTCAACATTCTGTAATAACCTAAATGGGAGAATTTTAAAAAGAATAGATACATGTATATGCATAACTGAATCACTTTGCTGTACACCTGAAACTAACACAAGATTGAATTAATCAACTATATCCCAATAGAAAATTTTAAAGAATTTTTAAGTCGCAGAACAGAGAATAATCTTTGTGTTGTTGGAAGTATACAGGAACATCATGACCTGACCTAGGTGAACAACTGCAGGAACGAAGGATTCCCACACCAAGTCTGGAGCAACCAACTACACCCCTCCTCTTTTGGTATAAAATAAGCCTGAACTCTAACTTAGGTAAGATGGTTCTTTGGCACATAACTCTACCATCTGCTGGTTTTCTGAATAAAGTGGCTATTCCTTGCCCCAACAGCTCTTGATTTATTGGCCTGTCTTGAGGTGAGCAGTCCACGCTTGGACTCAGAACTAAAACACTGATTTACAATAGGACCTGATGCCTACTAAGTCTAAATGATGTCACCTACTATTTCAATTGATTAATGCTTATCAGCACCTTGATCAGATGAAACCAAAATCCCAGATGGTGACTTCATAGACACAAATAGTGTGTGACCAGGACTGGAAGTTTCACCTCTAAAGAAGTCTTTGTCTCCATTAAAAATTCACAGTGATCTTGGGGCTGTTAATTCTTCCCTTAACAAAGATCCTGACAATTCCTGCCTTCCAGGGAGTATTTCCAAATAGCACCTGGTGGAGTTTAAAAGAAAGAAGAACTAACCAATGGCAGCCAGGGGAGGAAAAGCTGCTCTGTGCGAAGAAGCTGATGATTTTCCACGAGTAAAGCTTTTGTGTCTTTAGCTCTTGGATGTCTATCTCCTACAACATAAATAATGGGAGCCTCTGGGAAGTACGAGATTCCTAGTAAGACGGGACTTCACAGGTGGTCCAGGGATTAAGACCAAGCTTCCACTGCAGGGGAGGTGGGTTCAATTCCTGATTGGGGAACTAAGATACTGCATGCTGAGTGGCACAACCAAATAAAATAAAAATATTCCTGATAAGAGCCAATAAAAATATCTTTCAGTTCTGATGGGTCATCGGGGCTGGGTCTCACAATGAAAGATGTGAGTGACATATACATTATATATGTACAACATGCATGTAACATATATTTTGCACATAAATTGAAAAAGTTTTACACTGTCATGAGGAATTTTATTTAGTAGCCAAGTTTATGGCAACCCACTCCAATACTCTTGCCTGGAAAATCCCATGGACAGAGGAGCCTGGTAGGCTTCAGTCCATGGGGTAGCTAAGAGTCAGGCACGACTGAGCGACTTTTTCACTTTTCACTTTCATACATTGGAGAAGGAAATGGCAACCCACTCCAGTGTTCTTCCCTGGAGAATTCCAGGGACAGAGGAGCCTAGTGGGCTGCCGTCTATGGGGTCGCACAGAGTCGGACACAACTGAAGTGACTTAGCATCCAAGTTTAAGCAACCAACTTCAAGTGTATGTGCGTGTATATATGTATGGGTTGTTGTTCAGTCACTCAGTCATATTCAACTCTTTCGATCCCATGGACTGCGGCACACCGGGCTTCCCTGTCCTTCACCATCTCCCAAAGTTGGTTCAAACTCATGTCCATTGAGTCAGTGATGCCATCCAACCATCAGTCTTTCCCAGCATCAGGGTCTTTTCCAATGAGTCGGCTCTTCATATCAGGTGGCCAATGTATTGGAGCTTCAACTTCAGCATCAGTCCTTTCAATGACTATTCAGGGTTGATTTCCTTCGGGATTAACTGGTTTGATCTCCTTGCAGTCCAAGAGACTCTCAAGAATCTTCTCCAACACCACAGTTGGAAAGCATCAATTCTTCAATGCCCATTCTTTTTATGGGTGTGTATATATGCATATGTGTATGCACATATGCATGTTTAAAGGGAGGGACCTCTCACAGGTCCACACTGTCCCTTTATAATCTGCAGTCCCAGGCTTCCCAGTGGCACCAGTGGTAAAGAACCCACCTGCCAATGCAGGAGACATAAGAGACATAGGTTCGATCCCTGAGTCAGGAAGATATCCTGGAGGAGGAAATGGCTAGCCACTCCAGTATTCTTGCCTGGAGAATCCCCATGGACAGAGGAGCCTTGTGAGCTATAGTCCATAGGGTTGCATAGAATCAGACACAACTGAAGCAATCTAGCATGCATGCATGCTAAGATTTCCAAACACAAAGATGAAAAGACAATATAATCTACAGTCCTAACCTGAAGTATGGGCCTTGGGTGGCAACACAAGAGGACTGAGGAGCACAAACCTGTGGGCATCCTGGACCAAAGCAAAGGTCGATACACCACACAAAGGCTCAGGGCCTTTGTTGACATTCTTTCCCATAAACTGAATCTCATACTTGACTTGACTCTCTTCCGAAGGTAGAAAAAAATACAGGAGCAGAAGGGGTGAATAAGCAGAATTATGAAACACATTTTCCAA
The DNA here is from genome assembly GCF_002263795.3 of Bos taurus. Taxonomy (NCBI): domain Eukaryota; kingdom Metazoa; phylum Chordata; class Mammalia; order Artiodactyla; family Bovidae; genus Bos; species Bos taurus. The sequence goes on along the minus strand of NC_037355.1, from coordinate 9,724,582 downwards.
AATTTTGCATATAGCCTCATATTTTAAAATCACAGCGCTACCATCCAAGCACAAAACCTAAATCAGCAGGGTTGATTCTTAGGTCTCTAGGTCAACGATGACGATAAGACTTCCATACACCAATCTATGAACATGGCTCTCCAATGCAGCATCAGCTCTGACCCCACGTCTAAGACCTGCCCTACAATTCCAGCTTTATCAGGATCTCTACCTACACATACACCAGCCTGAAAATCAATGACATCATCCTGACTTGCAAATCACCTCCACCCACTGATGTCCCTCTATTAATAATGTAACAGGGAAGAATAAAGTCTGACTCCATATTGGATCTGTTTTTTTTTACTTTAACCTTTGCTTTCGCTTGCTTTTGTTATTATAATCACACATAAAGGCTCGCCTCTGGGAACCCTGCCCCTCTGCCTGAAGGTGTTCAGTTGTGAATGGCTGCAGGAAAGAAGAAATCAACACATCCCCTCCCCTATGCTGGCCAAACCAGGAGATATTTTGCAAAATCTATGGCTTTTTTACTTCACTTCCTCTCTTCCTCCCCCTATCTGTTCTATAAAAGAAACTAGCATCCAGACCCCAATAAGATGGTACTCCAGGAGCGTAGTCTGCCATCTTCTCAAAGGCCTGGCTTTCCAAATCAAGCCACTAGTCCTCGCCTCAACACCTCATTTCCCGATTACTGGCCTGCTGTGCAGTGAGCAGACAGCGCTTGGACTCAGGAACAATAATACAATCATAGTTTCAGTCACACAAACGTAAAACCTCTTGAATCATCTCTGATAAACTGTTCTCAAATGTCCAGGAACAGGTCAGACTCTACAAAGGCAAAAAGATGGCTGCCCTGGGTTAACACTGGTCACAGCTGAGATGGTACTTGACTGTGCGTTGTACTTATGGCTCGTTCATAAAACCGACCATAACACACACCATAAATCTAGTTGTGTAGGCAGAGGTTGTGGTAAGGGCAGACTACATATCCAGGTTTTGTAAAAAGACAGAAGCAAGTGACTCTGCATGAATACAAATGACGTCGTGGTGACTCCTGTTCAAGGTCGGTTCAGTTTCAAGCAGCCTCTACGTGTCTCCCTCCGTGGCCACACCTTCCTCCCTAAGCATCTATCGTTTCCTCACCCTCCTGACAACTGTCACAGAGTTTAGGGCAGCACTGTCTGATAAATTATACACAAGTCACATGTATAATTTTAAGTTGTCTGGTAGCCACACTGAATGGTTACCAAAGACGGAAAGGGGGAAAGAGACAAATAGGAGCTTGGGATTAAAATATACCCATTACTATATATAGAATAGATAACTAACAAGGACCTATTATATAGTACAGGGAACTATACTCAATAGCTTTTAATAATGGAAAAGAATCTGAAAAAAGAATATATATATATGTATAACTGAATCACTTTGCTGTATACCTGAAACAAACACAACACTGTCAATGAACTATATTTCAGTAAAAAAGCTTTTTAAAAGATAGAAAGAAAAAAGGGAGCTAGATCTGGAGATTATCATACTAAGTGAACTAAGAGAAAGACAAATATATCATATCACATATATACAGAACCCAAAAAAAATTTTTTTAATGTTACAAATGAACTTATTTATTACAAAACAGAAACAGACTCACAGACTTACAGAATGAACTTACGGTTACCGAGGGGGAAGGGCAGAAGGGAGGGAGATATATATAGCTGACTCACTTTGCTATATACCTGAAACTAATACAACATTGTTAATCAACAGTACTTTAATATAAATTAATGTGTAAAATTTTTATTCAACTATAATTGATTTACGATGTTGTGTTAGTTTCTGCTATACAGCAAAGTGAATCAGTTATACATATATCAATACATATATCCACTCTTTTTTAGATGCTATTCCCATATAGGTCATTACAGAGTATTGAAGAGAGTTCCCTGTGCTATACAGCAGATTCTTATTAGTTATCTATTTTATATACAGCAGCGCACATACGTCAATCCCAATGTCCCAATTTATCCCTTCCTCTCCTTCTCTCTCAGTAACTGTAAGGTTATTTTCTACATCTATGACTCTGTTTTGTAAAATGGTTCATTTGTATTCTCTTTTTAGATTCCACATGTAACTGATATCACATGGTATTTGTCTTTCTCTATCAGACTTACTCTGTTCAGTAGGACAATCTCTAGGTATATCTATGTCACTCCAAACGGCATTTCATTCCTTTTTATGGCTGAGTAATATTCCACTGAGAAACAAAGATAAATGTACTCAGCTCAGTCAGTAAAGAATCTGCCTGTAGTGCAGGAGACCCGGATTTGATCCCTGGGTTGGGAAGATCCCCTGGAGAAGGAAATGGCAACCCACTCTAGTATCCTTGCCTGGAAAATCTCACAGACAGAGGACCCTGGTGGGCTGCAGTCCATGGGGTCGCAAAGAGTCGGGCACGACTGAGCGACTGACACTTACTTACACTAATATTCACTGCAGCACTATTTACAATAGCCAGGACATGGAAGCAACCTAAATGTCCACTGAGGGAGGAATAAAGAATGGAAATGAATTTTAACCATATATTTGATATCATCTAATACATTTAAAGTAGTATCATTTTAACATGTAATCAATATTGAAAAACCACTAATGAAATATTTTACATTCTTTTTGCCACACTAAGTCTTTGAGATCTGGTATATATTTTACACTCACAAAACATCTCAATTCCCATGAGCCATGTTTCAAGTGTTCAAAACCCATGTGTGGTGAGAGGGGCTACCGTGGTGGACACTGCTGCTGCTGCTGCTGCTAAGTCGCTTCAGTCGTGTCCAACTCTGTGCGACCCCATAGACGGCAGCCCACCAGGCTCCCCCATCCCTGGGATTCTCCAGGCAAGAACACTGGAGTGGGTTGCCATTTCCTTCTCCAATGCATGAAAGTGAAAAGTGAAAGGGAAGTAGCTCAGTCGTGTCCGACTCTTAGCAACCCATGGACTGCAGCCTACCAGGCTCCGCCGTCCATGGGATTTTCCAGACACAAATCCCTCCAAATAATGATTTCAAATATAGTCCCATGTGTTCCACAGGCCCCTTCTCTTTCTGAGGTTCTTCGTTGGCCCTTGCCTGTTCTCTCCACCCACGTTCTATGATGCAGTTGGACTAATCTACCCAAAACAATCTGGCTCACTTGCCCAAAGTATCAGCCATATTTGTACCATCAACACTTACCACAGACCAGACATTCAATGAATGTTAAATAATCAATTGATTAAATACACCAGGATGAAACCCAGGTCCCTTAAAATGACATTCAGGTTGAGCCTTTAACTCTTCCACCTTCTTCTTTGTACATCCTCTACCCTCATTTCCAAAATTTCAATGAAGGTAGAACGTGAACATTCCGTGTCTTCAGGAGTACCAGCTCCACTACATGGTGAATATATTTAAATATGTTTGTGTTAAAATGCTCTGATACAGGGACTCCCTGGTGGTCCCCTGGCTGAGACTCTACCCTCTCAATGCAGGGGGCCAGGTTCAAGCCCGGGTCAGGGAACTAGATCCCACCTGCCACAGCTAAGAGTCTATGTGACACAACAAAGATCGAAGAGCTTGCATGCTACAACTAAGACCCAGTGTAGCCAAAATAAATAACTTTAAGGACTTTAGAAAAATAAAGTAAAACGCTCTGATACATACTGCAAGGAAAGGTCAGACCCCTATCAGTTGTTAAGATTAAATACAACTCTCCAAGTACATTCAGAGCACGTAGCAAGCAGCTTCAAAGCGGATGCTGTAGAAAATCTCTAACCATGCCCACTGGCATTCACTCCCACTCTTGCTGGTTGGCACACTGATGGAAACACATGTCTGATGCTACCTGGTCACAACCTTATGCCTCCTTATCTCTACTCCACCGGGACTCCCCTCACCTGTCTCTTTCACACCCCTTCTCCCATCTCAGATGCCAGGAAGACCACCCTGACTGATGAGAAGTAGAATTTCCTAAACTGCATGTGACCTTAAAAGTGGCACAATTCTCCTGGCATCGATGACACCCACTCACCAGTGTTAGGTGGCCAGTTATCTCTCTGCCCCTACAGCAAAGATCCTTGAAGGCAGGGACTCTATTTCCTACAGCTTCCAACTCCCTAGTGTGATTTCCTGCTGACAGATGGACGAACAGAATGTGCAGCCAATTTTGCTTCAGGTCACACAGTGTGCAGGAGAAAACATAAAAAATGAAGAAGTAAAAAGTTCAACGCAAACATAAGTATGTAAAATCATCCCACAATGACTTCATCATGCAAACACGTTTTCCTTCTTTGTGGGTCATGAGTTTATAATAATATGATAAGCAATGGAAAACAATTAAAAATTTAGGATGAGGAGAACAGAGGAAAATGTTTACTAACATCATGCCATATTCTACGTTCGTTTCAATGTTGAATGTAAATGTTTAAGAAAAGCTTACTAATAAAAACATAGTTAGGGGAAACCAGTATTCAAGTGAAAAATCATAAAGTAAAACATATGCTCTGAACAATGGCCTAATAAAATAAGCTGAAATAAATAACTCTTAAAATAAAACATCATTTTAAAAGTCTAAATTCTTGCTTGACACTAGTTAGAATTTAAAAAAATGGACTTTGCCAAAACATTGAAGGAAACCATTCAGTCCTGATAATTCAGTACTTCACTTAGGTTTTTAAAAAACGGTGAAAGTCAAAAGTATTGACTGGTAAAAAGCATCATCAATGATTTTCTTTGAGAAATATTTCTCTCTTAAGTTAAATATTATATAAACATTCCTGATTTCTCTGGACTACTTTAGCCATTTGGATGACAGACATTAATAATTAAGTCCAGTACAAAAGTACGCTCTGTACCCATCATACAAGCTATAAATGTCCAAGTTGTTGTTCTTATTTTGAAATGTATTATATACACTAGATGCAAATAAATTTTTAAATTACTAAATCCTCAAGGACTTCCCTGGTGGTCCAGTGTTTAAGACTTTACCTTCCAATGCAGAGGGTGCAGGTTCGATCCTTGGTCAGCAAGCTAACATGTCTTGCAGCCAAAATAAATAAATAAAACAGGAGCAATATTGTAACAAATTTAATAAAGACTTTAAATGGTCCACATCAAAAAAACATTTTTAAAATGTTAAAAAAAAACATTTTATTTATTAAGTAAATAAATAAATTGCTAAAAAGTTAAATTTATATATTAATACACATTTTAAAATCACCCTGTTAAAATCACTCTCTTTAAATTCCATTGCTAAACATTTGAGTGGTTCTCTTTATTCTTCCTCCTGCTTCCTCTTTATCATCACAGAATACAACCAGATTATCAGGAAAAGATGTATAACTGGGATAGACTGCAATTTATTACATGGCTTTTTCTAGAACCAAGAATACATTTACCAACACTCCATTAAAAATAAAAAATCACAGCTCAAGATCATACATCCTAAGAAGCCATTTTCTCCCATCCATCATTACATTTTTCTTATTTTAATAAGCTCTTTTCAGAAAAAGATCGTTCTCCTAAAGTGCCTATAATGCTAAATTTTAAGAGGTAAGGTATGAGAGATGTCTCCATTGTGTATATTTTTTCTTCAACTGGCTCACCTAGGAGCAGGTTACAAGAAAATGTCAGTAAAACGTCACAGCACAAAGAGATTCTATTAACAGTAACAGGAAGTTCATTCTATACATCAAAAGCCAGAAAACAAAATCAGGGAAACCACTTATGCACAGAGTATTTGGGTGAATAAGAACTGATTTAAATATTGGCTTCAGTCATAACAGAGTAAGAACTTTCCTACAGAAAGTCCCGTACCCAAGCCCATTTTGGCAAAAGTCAGGGCAAATGTAGTTATGATAGGAATATAGGGTAGATGACACCAAATTAACAAATGGGAAGCCTTTTTTTTAATCCCTAAGAATAGAGAACATCCAACCAACAGCAAAAACAGAGAAACTGTTTATGCAATTGGCTACATTGGCAGAGGACAGAAGGACAGCCAACATAATTTTATCCATCATAATACAAGTTTCACCAGCACATGTGAAACAACAGTGATTTCAACTGTTCTGAAGCCATGTTAAGGGTTCCCGATGTATAAAACTAGTATTTTTGCCAAGACACAAATTTTCCTGACTGGTAAGTGAGATCCAGTCAGTCACCCAGTCTCTGTCAGTGCGGTTTTGCTGTAATCACCATACTGTATATGCTGATTTTCAAGAAGCAATAAAAAAGAGAAAAAGCAAAGAATTTTGTTTTCCTGAGAAATGAGAAAAATGGCCCCAGAAAGAAAGCCAAGTATTGTGAAGAGATCTTTTTTGAATTTGTTACAAATAACAAATTCAATTCAACATTTTATGCCTTACTTTATCCAAAACTTTTAACTTTTTGGTTAAGAAATATATATATTTATAATTATATATATTTATAATATTATATAAATAATATGTTATATATAATAATAGCATATATATAATATGTTATGTTTTATATATAATAAGAACATATATTATATATAAATGGAATTTTCCAAGCAAGAATACTAGAGTGGGTTGCCATATCCTCCTCCAGGAGATCTTCCTGACCCAGGGATTGAACCTGCATCTCCTGGGGCTCCTGCATTGACAGGTGGATCCTTTACTGCTGAGCCACCTGGACTGAGCCATTATATATAAATATATATAATATGTTTATCAGTTCAGTTCAGTCGCTCAGTCATGTCCGACTCTTTGTGACCCCATGAATCGCAGCACGCCAGGCCTCCCTGTCCATCACCAACTCCCGGAGTTCACTCAGACTCACGTCCATCGAGTCAGTGATGCCATCCAGCCATCTCATCCTCTGTCGTCCCCTTCTCCTCTTGCCCCCAATACCTCCCAGCATCAGAGTCTTTTCCAATGAGTCAACACTTCACATGAGGTGGCCAAAGTACTGGAGTTTCAACTTCAGCATCATTCCTTCCAAAGAAATCCCAGGGCTGATCTCCTTCAGAATGGACTGGTTTGATCTCCCTGCAGTCCAAGGGACTCTCAAGAGTCTTCTCCACACCACAGTTCAAAAGCATCAATTCTTCGGCACTCAGCCTTCTTCACAGTCCAGCTCTCACATCCATACATGACCACAGGAAAAACCATAGCCTTGACTAGATGGACCTTTGTTGGCAAAGTAATGTCTCTGCTTTTTAATATGCTATCTAGGTTGGACATAACTTTCCTTCCAAGGAGTAAGCGTCTTTTAATTTCATGGCTGCAGTCACCATCTGCAGTGATTTTGGAGCCCAGAAAAATAAAGTCTGACACTGTTTCCACTATTTCCCCATCTATTTCCCATGAAGTGATGGGACCGGATGCCATGATCTTCGTTTTCTGAATGTTGAGCTTTAAGCCAACTTTTTCACTCTCCACTTTCACTTTCACCAAGTTCTGCCATAAGGGTGGTGTCATCCGCATATCTGAGGTTATTGATATTTCTCCCAGCAATCCTGATTCCAGCTTGTGTTTCTTCCAGTCCAGCGTTTCTCATGATGTACTCTGCATATAAGTTATTTAACTTAAATAACTTAAATAAACAGGGTGACAATATACAGCCTTGACGTACTCCTTTTCCTATTTGGAACCAGTCTGTTGTTCCATGTCTGGTTCTAACTGTTGCTTCCTGACCTGCATACAGATTTCCCAAAAGGCAGGTCAGGTGGTCTGGTATTCCCATCTCTTTCAGAATTTCCCACAGTTTATTGTGATCCACACAGTCAAAGACTTTGACATAGTCAATAAAGCAGAAATAGATGTTTTTCTGGAACTCTCTTGCTTTTTCAATGATCCAGCGGATGTTGGCAATAAATATGGTGGTGGTTTAGTTGCTAAGTCATGTCCAACTCTCGTGATCCCATGGATGGTAGCCTGTCAGGCTCCTCTGTCCATGGGATTCTCCAGGCAAGAATACTGGAGTGGGTTGCCATTTCCTTTTCCAGGGGATCTTCCCGACCCAGGAATCGAACCCAGGTCTCCTGCATTGCAGGCAGATGATTTATCAACTAAGCTATTAGGGAAGCTCCATATAAAGCCCCAAAGCCCCATATAAAGCCCCATATATAGCCCCATATACATATAAATAGATATAATACATTTATATTATATATAAACATATATTTATATTATATATAAGCATATATATTATATATATAATATATGTGTGTATATTATAAGTATATATTTTTCTCAACCAAAAATGCAAAATGATTAAGCCATGGAATGTTGAATTTGTTAGTGACTTAGTTGTATGATGTGACCAATTACACCACAAACAGTATGTAGAACAAGGCAGTGGAGGTTCATTGTCACCATTAAGGAGAAAGGATGTGAAATTAACATGTTTGCAGGTTAAAAAAAACTCAGTTAAAGGAAATAAAGAAATACGATGCACTGAGTAAAACATGGAATGTAAACAGAAGTAAGTTAGGCAGGAAGAACCTTCATAATGGCACAGTAAGCCAAATCCAAAACACCTGGTGTAATGGGCATGGATTGGAAGACCCAAAATAGTCAAGATGCCTATTCACCCCAAATTTGTACACAGGTTTAATGCAGCTCTTGTCAAAATCCCAGGGAGACATATTGGTAAATACAGACAAGACTATTCTAAAATGTATATGGAAAGGCAAAGGAGCTACAATGATAAAGCAATGCTGAAAAAGAGGAATAAAGTGGGAGGAAACATTCTACCTGATTTCAGTACTTATTAAGTGGCTATAGCATTCAAGACCATGTAGGAGAATTACCTGGTGGTCCAGTGGTTAAGACTCTATGTGTCCAGTACAGTGGGAACAAGTGTGATCCCTGGTCAGGGAACTAAGATCTTGTATGCCACCAAAAAATAAATTGGACAAAAAAAGGGACGCTAGTATTGATGAACAGACAAATAGATGATGGAGCAGATTATAGAACCCAGAAATAGTCCCATACAACTATGGCCAAGTGATGAATCTGCATCTAGAAAATGAATCAAATGCAAATTTTATTACTAAAAAATGAATACTGAAAATTCAAGAATTCAGTAGATGGGTTCACCAGCTAAATGGACAAAGCAGAAGAGATTTGCAAACTGGTAGAAAGATGAGAAGGAAATCTCCGTATTGAAGCACACAGAGATAAAGGAGCAAAAACACAGAAGAGAATACAAAAAGGACAGGGATAAAAAGAGCAAAATACAAACGGGAGTCCCAAAAAGTGGAAGAGAGAGAAAATGAGACAGAAGCAACTGTTTGAATAAATACTGGCCAAGAATTTTCCAAAAGGGATGAACAATATCAAGCCACAAATCCCAAACAGAATAAAAAGAATGAAAATATCTCCTTTAAAAATTAAAAAACATTAAACACATTTAAAAAAATAATAAGACTTACAGCTGATCTCCCAAATAGAAACAATGAAAGCCAGAAGAGCTGAAAGAAAAACCACCAGCAGCTGTCAATTCTATACTCAAACAAGGAGACATAGATGTTTTCACACAAAAACTGAGCAGATTTATCGTTAGTAGACTCAGGATAAAAGAAATCTTACGAAAGTTCTTCAGACAGGAGAAAAATGATCTCACATGTAAGCATGGTAATGCAGGAAGGAATGAAAGGTACTAACCAGTGTAACTTACTGGTAAATCTAAATGAATACTGACTGTTTAAAAAAAAAAAAAAAAAAAACAGTAACAAACTTGTGGTTACCAAAGGGGATAGTATGGGAAGGGTATATAAATTAGGAGTTTGGGATTAACATATACACACCACTTTACATAAAACAGGGTTCCCGAATTACAGGTGAGCTGGCTAGGAGGGCTCCCCCAAGTCTCCACCTCTGGGCCCTGGAGCTTTGGGTTTAGAGGCTCAGAAAAGTGATTTAGCCCCTGGCAGCCACCATTCTACTCTGTTTCCATGAATACAACTTTTTGAAATTCTACATATAGAGAATCAATGGCTCTTCTAAGGGGAACCTGTGCAGTGAAAATGATCACGGGACTGGAAACCAAGAGCTGGATGCTCACTTTCATCTCCTCCACTAAATTACTTTGTGACACAGGAGATCAAGCCCTGACCCTTTGGAGTGGAAGCACTGACTCCAAGACCCTAGACTACCAGAGAACTAACCCTAGGGAGTATCAAAGAGTGAGAACTCACACTAAGGAAACCACTTGAATACCAGACCCAGCATCATCCAACCATCAGTAGCACCCTGTGCAGGACACCTCATCTAAGCAACAAACAAAACAAAAATACAAACCCACTCATCAGCAAACAGGATTACCCCCTCACTCAGCCTTGCCCATCAGAGGAAAAACAAACAAAAACTCAGCACACATCTCACCCTATATGAAGCTTACGCAAACCACTAGACCAAACTTAGGAGGGCAGAAACCAAAAGGAAGAAAGAATTCAGCCTTGAAGCCTGGGAAAAGGAGACCTCAATCTCAATAAGTTTAAAAAAAAAAATGACGAAATGGCAGAGAAATACCACACAAATGTAGGAACAAACTAGAAACACAGAAGTCCAAATAAATGAAGAGGAAATAGGCAAACTACCTAAAAAAGAACTCAGAATAATGATACTAAAGATGATCAAAAACCTTGAAAACAAAATGGAGAAAATGCAAGAATCAATCAACAAAGACCTAGAAGAATTAAAGAATAAGCACAGAGAGATAAAATGGGCTTCCCTGGTGGCTCAGCTGGTAAAGAACCCACCTGCAATGTGGGACATCTGGGTTCAATCCCTGGGTTGGGAAGATCCCCTGGAGAAGGGAATGGCTACCCACTCCAGCATTGTGGCCTGCCTGGAGAATTCTATGGACTGTATAGTCCATGGGGTCGCAAAGAGTTGGACAGGACTGAGTGACTTTCACTTTCACTTTTCATATATAAAACAGAAAAACAACAAGGACCTACTGTATAGCACAGGGTTTAATATCTTGTAATAACCTATAATGGAAAGAATCTGAAAAAGAATAGATATACATATACATATATATGTATAAATGAGTCACCATTCTGTATATCTGAAGCTAACACAACATTGTAAATTAACTGCTTCAATTTTAAAAAATGGTTTTAAAAAGCTTGAGCATATGTATACTCTGGTCAGCAATTCCACTCACAGATGTACACCAACTAGAAAATACATATATTTAACAGGTTCATTTAACTATTTAATATTTTAGAATACCAATACCAGTTTTATTCCTAATAGAGAAAGCTGCAAACAACTCCATGTCTATCCACAAACTGTGGCATTGTTACTGTCGCTGTTGTTGTTGAGCAGCTAAGTCATGTTTCTTTGCAACCCCGTGGACTGCAGCACACTAGGTTTCCCTCTCCTTCATTATCTCCTGGAGTTTGCTGAAACTCATGTTTATTGAGTCAGTGATGCTATTTAACCATCTCCTTCTCTGCCACCCCCTTCTCCTTTTGCCTTCAATCCTTCCTAGCATCAGAGTCTTTTCCAGTGAGCTGACTCTTTACAACAGGTGGCCAAAGCATTGGAGTTTTAGCATCAGTCCTTCCAATGAACATTTGGGTTGACTTCCTTTAGGATTGACTGGTTTGATCTCCTTGCAGTCCAAGGGACTCTTAAGAGTCTTCTCCAGCCCCACAGTTCAAAAGCATCAATTCTTCAGTACTCAGCCTTCTTTATGGTCCAACTCTCCCATCTGTACATGACCACTGGAAAAACCACAGCTTTGACATACATGGATCTTTGTCACCAAAGTGATATCTTTGCTATTTAATATGCTGTCTAGGTTTGTCATAGCTTCCTTTCAAGGAGCAAGCATCTTTTAATTTCATGGCTACAGTCACCATCTGCAGTGATTTTGGAGCCCAAGAAAATAAAATCTGCCACTATTTCCACTTTAATGATGGGACCAGATGCCATGATCTTAATTTTTAGAATGTTTAATTTTAAGCCAGCTTTTTTACTCTCTTTACCCTCATCAAAGCACTCTTTAGTTCCTCTGCACTTTCTGCATTGGAGTGGTATCATCTGGGTGTCTGAAGCTGTTGACATTTCTCCTGGAAATCTTGATTCCAGCTTGTGATTCATACAGCCTGACATTTCACATAAGAGATGTGGGTTTGATCACCTGGTAGAGAAGCTTCCCTGGAGGAGAAAATGGCAACCCACTCCAGTATCCTTGCCTGGAGAATCCCATGGACAGAGGTGCCTGGCGGGCTACAGTCCATGGGGTCACAAAGAGTTGGACATGACTGAAGGGACTTAGCACTGAAGCATGCACATTCTACTTAACTCCACGGACATAATCAGATATATAACACATAGTCCTTGTCTGCTAGTAGCTCTTCCTAAGACTTAATTTGCCTCTCATAGACTTTTTTTTTTCCTATTAAAGTTTTAAGTACATTAAAAAAAACTTTTAAAATTAAAGTGTAGTATAAAACATTCATGTACAGTAAGGTACGTATATCTGAAAAGTACAGCTTGGAGAACTTCTGCAATGTGAACACATGTGTGTTACCACTACTCAGATCAGACATAGAAGCCTCCCTCAGACTCCTGCCCAGTAAGTACCTGCATCTCCAAAGGTACCAATATTCTGACTTCTAGCAAAATAGATTTGTTCTGCCTGTTTTTACAGTTTATATAAGTAGGATGATATCATATATGCTCTTTTGTGGTTGTTTTCTTTGGCTTAATATTGTGTCTGTGAGATGCATCTGATGCTGGCTCATAACTGTCATAGCTCAATGCTGCAAAAGTAGGAAGAGACACCTGGAGTCAACAGCAAGTTTTGCCTTGGAGGACAACATGAAGCAGGGCAAAGGCTAAGGAAGAGTTTCATTAAGAGAACACACAACACAAAAGATGACTCTACACATGGACATCACCAGATGGTCAATATTGAAATCAGATTGATTATATTCTTTACAGCCAAAGATGAAGAAGCTCTATACAGTCAGCAAAAACAAGACCAGGAACTGACTGCGGCTCAGATCATGAGCTCCTTATTGCAAATTCAGGCTTAAAATGAAGAAAGTAGGAATAACCATTCAGACATTCAGGTATGACCTAAAACACTTTATGATTATAAAGGCTTCCCTGATAGCTCAGTCTGTAAAGAATCTGCCTGCAATGCAGGAGACCCCAGTTCGATTTCTGGGTTGGCAAAATCTGCGGGAGAAGGGATAGGCTACCCACTCCAGTATCCTTGGGCTTCCCAAGTGGCTCAGCTGGTAAAGAATCTGCCCACAATGTGGGAGATCTGTGTTCGATCCCTGGGTTGGGAAGATCCCATGGAGAAGAGAAAGGCTACTCACACCAGTATTCTGGCCTGGAGAATTCCATGGACTGTATAGTTCATGGGGTCGCAAAGAGTTGGACACCACTGAGTGACTTTGACTTCATTTCACTATGATTATACAGTGGACGTGACGAATACATTCAAGGGACTAGATATGATAGAGGGCCTGAAGAACTATGGACAGAGGTTCATAACATTGTACAGGAGGTGGTGACCAAAACCATCCCAAAGAAAAAGAAATGTAAGAAAGTAAAGTGGTTTTCTGAGGAGGCTTAACAAATAGCTGAGGAAAGAAGAGAAGCAAAAAGCAAGGGAGAAAGGGAAAGATATACCCAACAGAAAAGGGAAAGATATACCCAACAGAATGCAGAGTTCCAGAGAAAAGCAAGGGGACACAAGAAGGCCTTCTTAAATGAACAATGCAAAGAAGTAGAGGAAAACAACAGAATCAGAAAAACTAGAGATCTCTTCAAGAAAATTGGAGGGATCAAGGGAACATTTCATGCAAGAACGGGCACGATAAAGGACAGAAACAGTAAGGACCTAAGAGAAGCAGAAGAGATTAAGAAGAGGTGGCAAGAACACACTGGAGAACTATACAAAAAAGGGCTTAGTTACCAGGATAACCACGATGGTGTGGTCACTCACCTAGAGCCAGACATCCTGGAGTGTGAAGTCAAGCAGGCCTTAGGAAGCATTACTACAAACAAAGCTAGTAGACGTGATGGAATTCCAGCTGAGCTTTTTCAAATCCTAAAAGGTGATGATATGAAAGTGCTGCACTAAATGTATCAGCAAATTTGGAAAACTCAGCAGTGGTACTAGTGGTAAATAACCCACCCACCAAGGCAGGAGCACCACCTAGGAAGCCCCATCTGGGCTAAAGGGGCCAAGGAAGCTGCAGAACAGGATGCTGCAAAGAAAAAATAAAGTGCTGCTGGCAACCTGTGATTAAGAAAAATACAAAAGAAGAAAGGTTTAAGATAAGCTCATATTCCCTCACAAATACTTGACACACAGGAAGTAATAAATATTAATCCATCGTTGGTAAATGCAGGAATATGCATACATAGATAACTGTGGTCCCATCCAATACATTCATAATATCACCATTCAATGAAAACATCAGTTTAACATATGGTCAATCCAATATTTATAGCCTTCATAATGAACTGGAGAAACCACAAATCAATTAAATAAAAATGTAGTTAAAAATGAGAGCCTGAAAACTTTTTAATTCATCACCTACCTCAAAAAATATAGCCTCTGTCTCCTATAATTTACAGTAACTTCTCTTCTCTCTTCCTCACCCACATGAAAAACTGTTACACTTGTGATATTTCAGTTCATGACACAGAAGAATCTTATCAAAAAGACTTGAGCAATCATTTTCCCCTACCCATAAAAATTGGCTGAATTTATCTAACCTTAAAACTAGACTCCATTTATCCACACTACCAGGCCCTTCCTTGGAAGTTGTCCTGCTAAATTAAGCAGAGTTCTTGACTCTGATGGTTTGAACAAGCGGAAGAGGGTGCCATTATTCATTTTCTCTTTTACGCAAAGATCTGCAAATCCTTCTCTTTGATTTATTTAGCAGCCTCTTTTGGTCAGACTTTAGTTTGCTCCATTATTCATATCAGAAGGCAACAGCATAAACCATCACTAATGCTAAGATCTGAAAATCCATTTCTGTATCCTGAGTCTATCCTCAGTCATCCAGCTTGCCTACATACACACCACCCCCTTACAAAACTCTGGGCTTCAGACTGCTCACATGTATAGAGAAACAGAGACATGATGGTCCTGCTCTGTCCCTACTGTGCCTGCATGAAGCCGGTGTCCTGTACTGAATCATTGGTACCATTCTCTACCAATGGCTTTGCTGGGGGCCTCTCCAGAGTCATATTCATGTTTGTGAGATCTTACGCCCGATTTCTTGTTCTGCCCACCAAATGAAATTCTCAAAATATTGTTCTGTTGAAAAAGTCCTTGGCAGGACCAAAACTGGAAGATGTTCTGCTAACAGTAGACATAATATTGTTATCATTCTACAATGAAAATGTTGGGAAGCTGTCTCACCATCTTCTAACTTGTGCTTGAGTGTTACCACCCTCATCTCCCCTTCTTTCAACCAGGATCGTAAGCAGTACAACCAGGCAAAAAGATGGTAGAGTCCCAGGAGTAGAGAGGAAGAAGTCTCTAGACTATATGGCCCAACGCCTCTTTTCCTTCCATGAATTTCCAAAATCCTCTTCTACATTTGCACAAGAGTAATTTCCTTCTCTAAGAAAGGAGGCAGAACTGGATAGGTGTGATTGGGTAAGTCTGAGTGAGAGCCCATTCTAACATTTAATTCTGGCACCTAGAAGAGTGAAAGGTAGAGCCCTTGACCTTCTAAACTATGAGGATCTCCCATGCCTAGCAAATCCTGGCAGTCCTGGGCCTAGCTGGGCAAGACCAAGAAACAGATAACATGACTCAACACTTCACCTAGTGCGTTACTGGTTGAAGAAAGTTCTTAAAAAAGTACAGACTATGTAAATTTAACTAACATTTGGCATACACATATACATTACATACCTATGTGTGCTGCAGTGTGCTAAGTTGCTTCAGTTGTGTCCAATTCTATGCGATCCTATGGTCATAGCCCACCAGGCTCCTCTGTCCATGGTATTCTCCAGGCAAGAATACTGGAGAGGGTTGCCACGCCCTCCTGCAGGGGATCTCCGCAACCCAGGAATCGAACCCATGTCTCTTACATCTCCTCCATTGGCAGGAGGGTTCTTCGCCACTAGCACCACCACTAGAAAAGGTAAGATGTGCTGTATCTAACTTGATAGAGGCAAAGGTGATATACTTTTATCTTAATTATGTGTCTGATACATGGTCAGCATGCAGTGTGGCTAGTTGAGAAGATCCTATCATAACCATCATCTCAAAAGGAGTTTTCTTTTCAGACCTTGTTGTGCGCAATGATTGAGGCCCTGAAGAGATTAAGACAATTCTTTGTTGTTAAGTGCAGACATCTGTTGAAAGCTTTTACTTTTATATCACTGATGTTAAGTATGAAACCAACTGGGATTTGCATACTTAAATGCTATATATACTTACTGCTCAAATTTTTTTTCAAAACAGATCTTTGCAAGCTATAAATTGTATCTGTGGTGTGCTGCCAATTAAATTAACATGTAAGCTTTATGGGAATTAAAATATCTCAGAAAAATGTAAATTGCTTAATTCTCTGAAAAATTACTGAAATTGACATAGCCAGCTAAACTACGTATCACAGTAGGAGAGCCAAGGGCAGTTGTTACCAGAAGAACCATTTTGTCTTCTAAGATATTTTGACATGTTCCCCTGATCTGAACTGTCAGAAAACCGTTCTAGCATATTCCATTTGCTGAAAATTATTTGTGAAAACGTACATAAGCCCTGCAATCTTTTTGAATCAGTAGCTATGGAAAAAAATAAATAAAGCCACTAGCGAGATGAACTTCTCCCACTCGTCCTAATGGATATGCTAGGCTGGATTATTTAATCACCAGCACCATGCAACATCCAAACAAAACACGCCCAGCTTAGGATCAATGAAGCTCTAAGTTTAATTGCTTACTGCAAGGTTCCCAGCAGAAAATGAAAGCTTTCGAAGCTAACCTGAAACCAAATGAAGATAGTGTGTGCGCTCAAACGAGGCAAAGTAGTAAGTAATTCTCTGCTAAAAGAGAGGATGTGTCCATGTATTTGTGTGCACAATTATGGCAGCAGGTGGAGGGCGGGGCAGTCTCTAGCCTGACCCGTATCTAGGCCGTTGCTCCACTGAAACCATCGATGGATTACGGGCTCTCCCATAAGGAAAAAAAAGGGGGGGGGGGGCGGGAATAATCAGTAGCTTTCTGTCAACCTTGCTTCCCCGTCAAGCTACCACCTCTCCTCCTCATCCTCCTCATCAATCGATGATATCTACCTGTGTCATCTAACTCTGCTTCCCACGCCCTCCTTGTCTGAGAACCCATCCATTTCCGTGGCTTTGCTCTCACACCAGTGGTATCCAAATCTTAGGTCTCAGCGAGGCTGTGAGGGAGCACCTGTTCCCGGCCTCTCTCCTGGCTTATAGAGGCCCTCGGCATCCCCCAGCTCAGAGAGGCATCGTTCCAATGCATCTGTCTTCACATGGTCTGCTCCCTGTATATCTCCACATCAGCTTCCCTCTGCACGTGTCTCAGTCCAAATTTCCCCCTTTTTATAAAGACACCAGGTCATACTGGAGTAGAGCCTACCCTTGCTGCTGTGCATGCTGAGTCATGTCCAACTCTTTGCAAACCCATGGACTGTAGCCCAGCAGGCTCCATGGGATTCTCCAGGCAAGAATACTGGAGCAGGTTGCCATTTCCTCCTCTTGGAGATCTTCCTGACCCAAGGATTGAACCTGTGTCTCCTGTGTCTCCTGCATTAGCAGGCAGATTCTTCACCACTGCACTACCTGGGAAGCTCCAGAGCCCACCCTTATGACCTCATTTTAGCTTCGCTACCTCTGTAAAGACCCTGTCTCCACATTAAGACCACATTGTGAGGTCCTGAGGGTTAAGACTCCTATTGAAACATTTGGAGAGGGATGTAAATCTAACTATAACATACCTTAAAATCAGGATGTCTCAAACTAACCCCACCACCTTCCCCTAAAACGTGCACTTGGACCATGTTTGTTTGAGTCTCCCAGGCTCATCCCTATCTTTTGCTTTTCCTCACATCGAATCTGTTATCAGTCAATCCTGTACACTCTTCCTCCAGGACAGCATCTCTTAAGTCTTCCCCCTCTTTTTCATTCCCACAACCACCACACAAATTCAGGCTGAATTACCTTGCACTGAGTACATGGTGACTGTCCTTAATAAGCTTCTTAGCTCTGGTCTCTCTCTGATCTCACTATATCCCAATTTATTTTATAAATTGCTGCCACATTAATCTTCCTGACAGACAGCTCTGACCCATTTCCCTCACGAGAGAGGAGGAAAAAAAAATAATAACTTCAAGAGCCTTTCTTACCTTGTAAATTCAGTATAAATCCCTGTCCCTGGTGGTCTCAAGTTCCCACCCTTCAGGGATTAGCCCAGCCCACACTCTCACATCATGTCTTTCCCAAACATGGCCCCATGTATTTCCGGCTGTTTCCATCAGAATCCTGCCAAGAAAAGAAACAGCAATCTCAAAGGGCTTCTTTAAAAGGCACTGAAGGAAGAGATCAAGGAGTGAGCATGGAGGGTACTGGAGCCCAACAGAGAGGGAGAGACATCCAGTGACCAGCCACAGTGGGAAGCTGGTACCAGGCCTCCATCTGAAGCAATGAGCAGAAGTGATGAGAGCTCCCTGGCACCCAGCAGAAACAAGCACCTCCTGGACACAAAGAGGTCAGAGACAAGTGAAAAAAAGCATCGAGGATGAGAAAACAGAGAGTACCAAGCCACTGCCTCTACTTACATCCCTTCTCCCCTGGGATCCTGTCTGCCCATCTCCCCAGACTGATTCACCAAAATCCTATCCATCTTTAAAGGGTATATGAGTGACATGAAAGATAATTCTTTCCTGGGAAAAGCAGCACTCAAACAAAAACGCACACGTGTTTAAGACTTACTGAATTCATAATTAAATGAAAGCACCAGTGTGACATTGCCACATGTTCAAAGGAAAAGCCAAAGAACATATGAATATATGCATCCATCAGGAAACCTGAAATGAATGTGCTTGCTGCTGCTGCTGCTAAGTCACTTCAGTCGTGTCCGACTCTGTGCGACCCCATAGACGGCAGCCCACCAGGCTCCCCCGTCCCTGGGATTCTCCAGGCAAGAACACTGGAGTGGCTTGCCATTTCCTTCTCCAATGCATGAAAGTGAAAGGTGAAAGTGAAGTTGCTCAGTCATGTCCGACTCTTAGTGACCCCATGGACTGCAGCCTTCCAGGCTCCTCCGTCCGTGGGATTTTCCAGGCAAGAGTACTGGAGTAGGGTGCCATTGCCTTCTCTGATGAATGTGCTTGCTGAGTGCAAAGCTGCTCAGTATCCACACCTGCATGCCACCAGATACAATCTGCATTTTCTCTGATCAAGAATCCAAGATCCAGGAACCATTACCATCAGTTTTCTACAACTTAAAGAGTTGTAAAATAGCTCAAAGTTGAACGAAAGGTAAAGATAACTCAAGTGAGGGACTGATGGAGAACAGGGAACCCATGATTCTTTTCATTATTGGCCAAATTTAGTCTTTCACAATCTTCCCTGACTACTGGAAGGGAGGAAGAAAGGAGGAAAGGAAAGAAAAGGGTTTTGGCATCAGAAAGACCTTGGGCTCACCACCAACATCACTTACTCATGAACTGACCTGAAGTAAGTAATTTCACTACCTACAGCTCAGTTTCTTGATCTGTACAATAGCAATTAACTGCTTTATGGACTAAATGAATTGCTCTGGGAATCAGATGAATGGTGGCAATCCTGAGCCAAATAAATGGTAGCCAACATACCTGACGGAGAAGGCGATGGCACCCCACTCCAGTCCTCTTGCCTGGAAAATCCCATGGCCGGAGGAGCCTGGTAGGCTGCAGTCCAGGGAGTCACGAAGAGTCGGACTGAGCGACTTCACTTTTACTTTTCACGTTCATGCATTGGAGAAGGAAATGGCAACCCACTCCAGTGTTCTTGCCTGGAGAATCCCAGGGATGGGGGAGCCTGGTGGGCTGCCGTCTATGGGGTCGCACAGAGTCAGACACGACTGAAGTGACTTAGCAGTAGCAGAAGCAGCAACAGCAGCAACATACCTGAGGTCCTTTTGTTTTCCATCACTACAAATCATGGAGTTAGACCAGAAGCTCCTTTTCAATCTGAAAACTGTGTGACTGTAAATGCTGTCTCCTCCATGAAGACTTAGACCATCATCATTACCAGACATGGACCCCTGCTTCCTCAGCATCTTCTCCCATACCAGTTCTCTGTCTCATGTCTACTCTGTAGTAGAACATTTACTCTCTCCTTATTCCCCATCCAACCCACCACACATAAGAAACTCAGGCCAAGGGGGAGAGAAGGGATGGATTGGGAGTTGGGGATTAGCAGATGCAAAGTATCACACACAGGAAGGATAAACAATGAGGTCCCACCGTACAGCACAGGGAACTGTATTGAATATCCTGTGATAAATCATGATGGAAAAGAATATGAAAAAGAATGTATGTATGTATAACCGAGTCGCTCTGCTATACAGCAGAAATTAACACAACATTGTAAATCAACTATACTTTAATACAATAAACTTTAAAAAAAGAAACCCAGGAACAAGCTCAGATACTTTGGAGTTCTAGCACACAGAATGGCCCCTGATACACAGTAGGTACTCCACAAATATTTCAAAATGAACTCAAAGAGAAGATTAATCAAAACCACAGTGAGCTAAATAAAAAAAGGAAGATATGTAAAATGGCAAAAAAAAAAAACAGAGAACTATCACATAACCCCACTAGAATGGCTTTTCTCAAAAAGATAAGAAATAATAAGTGTTGGTAAAGACACAAAGAAAAGAAAACTCTTGTGCAATGTTGGGAATATAAGCTGGTTCAGCCACTATGGAAAACAGTACTGAGAATCCTCAAAAAAATTAAAATAGAAAAAACTACCATATGATCCAAAAATCCCACTTCTGAGTATTTATATGCATGAATCAAATACACACACAATGAAATATCATTCAGCCATAAAAAAGAATGAAATCTTGCCATGTGCAACAATACAAATGGACCATGAGGGTATTAAGCTAAGTGAAATAAGTCAGACAAAGACAACACTGTACGATCTCACTTATAATGAGAAACTAAAAACAAAAACAAAACCACCAGACTCACGGAGAACAAATTGGTGGTTGAAGACTTGACTCATTGGAAAAGACTGTGATGCTGGGAGAGTTGACTCATTATCTGATGCTGGGAGGGATTGGGGGCAGGAGGAGAAGGGGACGACAGAGGATGAGATGGCTGGATGGCATCACTGACTCGATGGACGTGAGTCTGAGTGAACTCTGGGAGTTGGTGATGGACAGGGAGGCCTGGCGTGCTGCGATTCATGGGGTCGAAAAGAGTCAGACACGACTGAGCAACTGAACTGAACTGAGGGAGGAAGGGGGGGTGGTGGCAAAATGGATGAAGGAAGTCAAAAGGTACAAACCTCCTTGATTTTAGTTATGAAATAAATAACTCCTAGGAATATAATACTAGGGGCTTCCCTAGTAGCTCAGACGGTAAAGCATCTGTCTGCAATGCAGGATACCCAGGTTCAATCCCTGGGTCGGGAAGATCCCCTGGAGAAGGAAATAGCAACCCACTCCAGTATTCTTGCCTGGAGAATTCCACGGGCAGAGGAGCCTTGGCGGGCTACAGTCCATGGGGTCGCTGAGAGTCGGACACGACTGAGCAACTAACACAGGAATATAATGTAAAGTATGGTGATTACAGTCAGTATGATATTACTGTATTGTGTGTCTGAAAGTTGCTAAGACAGAAGATCTTAAAAGTACCTGTTGCTGTTGTTCAGTCACTATGTCATGTCTGTTTGCAACCCCAATGGACTGTAGCACACCAGGCTTCCCTGTTCTTCACTATTTCCTGGAATTTGCTCAAACATGTCCATCGAGTCGGTGATGCCATCCAACCATCTCATCCTCAGTCACCCCCTTCTCCTCCCGCCTTCAATCTTTCCCAGCATCATGGTCTTTTCCAACGAGTCAGTGGCCAAAGTATTGGAGCTTCAGCTCCATCCGGTGGCCAAAGTATTGAAGCTTCAGCTTCAGTGTCAGTCCTTCCAATGAATATTCTGGGTTCATTTCTTATAGGATTGACTGGTTTGACCTCCTTGCAGTCCAAGGGACCCTCAAGAGTCTTCTCCAGCACCGCAGTTCAAAGGCATCAATTCTTTAGCACTCAGCCTTCTTTATGGTCCAACTCTCACATCCATATATGACTGCTGGAAAAACAACAGCTTTGAGTAAATGGATCTTTGTTGGCAAAGTGACATCTTTGCTATTTAAACGCTGCCTAGGTTTGTTGTAGCTTTTCTTTCCATAAGCAAGCATCTTTTAATTTCCTGGCTACAGTCACTGTCCATAGTGATACTGGAGTCCAAGAAAATAAAATCTGTCACTGTTTACACTTTTTCCCCATCTATTTGCCATGAAGTGATGGGACTGGATGCCATGATCTTAAGTTTTTTGAATGTTGAGTTTTAAGCCAGCTTTTTCACTCTCCTCTTTCATTCTCAAGAGGCTCTTTAGCTCCTCTTCACTTTCTGCCATTAAAAGTGGTATCATCTGCATATCTGAGGTTGATATTCCTCCAGCAATCTTGATTCCAGCTTGTGAGTCATACAGCCTGGCATTTCACATGATGTACTCTGCATATAAGTTAAATAAGCAGGGTAATGATACACAGCCTTTACATACTACTTTCCAAATTCTGAACTAGTCTTTTGTTCCATGTTCAGTTCTAACTGTTGCTTCTGGACCTGCAGACAGGTTTCTCAGGAGGCAGGTAAAGTGATCTGGCATTCCCATCTCTTTAAGAATTTTCCACAGTTTGTTGTGATCCACACAGTCAAAGGATTTAGCATAGTCAATGAAGCAGAAATAGATGTTTTTCTGGAATTCCCTTGCCTTTTCTATGATCCAAAGGATGTTGGCAATTTGATCTCTGATTCCTCTGCCTTTTCTAAATCCAGCTTGTATATCTGGAACTTCTCAGTTCACATACTATTGAAGCCTAGCTTGAAGGATTTTGAACATTACCTTGCTAGCATGTGAAATGAGTGTAAAAAAGTTCCTATCACAGGAAAGATCCTATCACAGAAAAAAATATAAAATCTTTACATGTGGTGATGGATGTTCAACCAAACATGCTGATCATTTTGCAATATATACAAATATCACTATCATTATGTTGCATATCTAAAACTAATAAAATGGTATTTGTGAACTGTACCTCAAACAGATAGACAGACAGACAGGTGGATGGATAATAAAGCAGCCTCACAGGGAAAAAAATAAAGAAAAAACAGGACACTGGAGCAGAAAGGGATGGGACCACAATTATTGCTTCTCCTTTCCCAATTCATTCATCCTCTTTTGCATGAGCAGGACTCAAGCTGGGCTAATATTTGCAGGCTTTCCTG
Source organism: Bos taurus (assembly GCF_002263795.3). Lineage (NCBI taxonomy): Eukaryota > Metazoa > Chordata > Mammalia > Artiodactyla > Bovidae > Bos > Bos taurus. Next base: position 9,701,047 of record NC_037355.1, on the reverse strand, counting down.
AGCGATGCACTTCTCTGAAGCAGCAGCGAGACTTTTAAACTCAGTAATAATACCCCCTCTTCAGGAGATGATGGTCCCCTTTACTGTCACAAAGAGGACAGCAGCAGAACTGGAGGCTTTAAGCTTCTTTGACAGCCATCAATCAGAAACAGTTCATTCCAGCTTTTCATTTGTCTGTGACTCAAGAGGAAATGTTCTCCTGACATGTCACTGAACCTACCAGCCAGAACTTGTAAGCCGATCATAACTCCCAACAATGGGCACTCTTAAAAGACATCATGTCAGATGTGTCCAGGACCAAAGGGGATGGAGGGAATATTCTATAACGAGAGAGATAAAAGAGTGCCGAGGATTCAATTCAGTGAGTGTGGGCGAGTATCTGTCCCTGCTAACGTTTTCAAGTACCCTAATCATCCTTCAACGTGCTGTTCTTCTCTGAAAGGACTGTGTTCTACCCGATGGGATCATAATTGTACGTGTCCCTGAAGTACTTTATGATCAAAATTTGGTAAAAAGAAATATGGAATATTTTGAAATATTCCATAAAATAAATATGAAATATCTTTCTTTCGTGTGTGTGACCAGAATTTCCACATGAAAATGTCTTTGTGTGTGTAAAATAAACACAGACTTTCAGTTCAGTTCAGTTCAGTTCAGTCGCTCAGTCGTGTCCGACTCTTTGCAAACCCATGAATCGCAGCACGCCAGGCCTCTCTGTCCATCACCAACTCCCGAAGTTCACCCAAACTCACGTCCATCGAGTCAGTGATGCCATCCAGCCATCTCATCCTCTGTTGTCCCCTTCTCCTCCTGCCCCCAATCCCTCCCAACATCAGAGTCTTCTCCAAATGAGTCAATTCGCATGAGGTGGCCAAAGTACTGGAGTTTCAGCTTTAGCATCATTCCTTCCAAGGAACACCCAAGGCTGATCTCCTTTAGAATGGACTGGTTGGATCTCCTTGCAGTCCAAGGGACTCTCAAGAGTCTTCTCCAACACCACAGTTCAAAAGCATCAATTCTTCGGCACTCAGCCTTCTTTACAGTCCAACTCTCACATCCATACATGACCACTGGAAAAACCATAGCCTTGACTAGACGGACCTTTGTTGGCAAAGTAATGTCTCTGCTTTTCAATATGCTATCTAGGTTGATCATAACTTTCCTTCCAAGGAGTAAGCATCTTTTAATTTCATGGCTGCAGTCACCATTTGCAGTGATTTTGGAGCCCAGAAAAATAAAGTCTGACACTGTTTCCACTGTTCCACCCACTGTGCCCTGCATCTGCCTTGGCTCCCCAGTGAGAGTTAAGTTCTTCTTCAAGAAACTGGCAAATACTTACGATTGCCTGGCGACAGTAGGTGCCAGGCACCGTTGCCTAGTGGAGGTCTCATCTGGGCACACGTGTTAGTGGTTCTTGCTCTGTGGACAGAACTCTGCTTGGATAATGGGCACAGAGGCAACTCTGAACACCCCAAGTCAGCAACATGGAAAACTTCAAGTTTCGATTTCCAGAAGAAACATCATTGTAGGACTCTTACTGGGCCACTGGAAGCAGGAAGAGCAGCTTTTTATCTGGGCTTTGAGGCCAACTATCTATAATGTTTAGGAAATCCCAGAAATATGGGTCAATTCTTCACCAGCCCAAGGAAAAAAAGGGAAGCCAGAGAAGCACTTCAAAGCTGAGATGTTGGAGAGCAAGACATCACTACGAGTTTAGTTGCTGATGCTGTGATCCACAAAGATGAAAATACCCAGGAACCCCCAGAATCATCCAAAGTATGCATGTCCAATATTTGTTCACAGAATGTATTATTAACATATGATGTTCTATGCTTGTGCTAAAGGGCCCCTTATTTGTCTATGAACTTCTAAGCAGCCAATGGTCATATGAAATTTTTTTTAATCCACAATAATAGTTGATGTGCTTGTTATACATAGCGCATCATAGGTACAAAATATATATTTGTTGAAAGCATAAGGGAAAAAAGATATAGAAGAAACTATCCTTCAGCTTCTAGATTCTGAATCTAATGCATTTGTTTGACTGTTTATTACAAATAAATGACAATGGATGATATTGTGGGGGAAAAAATGTGATGGCCAGTCCCAGGGCAAGGTTTTATTACACTCATTCTTCTAAATGGTTTGAGTCTGGCTGACCCCAGGACTCTTCACAAGACAATGAGCCGCTCAGAGGTAAACAATTCCCCATTTTTCAGTTCCCAAAAGAATTTTTATGGGACCCTCACCAATCCCAAAGTTACCCAATCACTTAATGGCCAAGTCCCCATCCCAACATTCTTCTCATAATTAATGAAGACGAAAGTAAGTGGATAAAATCTCTCCACTAGATGCCCCTGTAATGCCCAGGAAATCACCTCACCATCTAGAAGCTTCTTATTTGAAGAACAGATTGTGAAATGAACCCAGGGTCTCTCCTGGGCAGCCCCTATCACTCAGACTCACTTAGCCCTTCCTCTATTCCCCTTCTTGCTTCGTTCACGTGTCTCAGTCACTGTCCTCTCATTATTTCCTCACAAGGGTGAGACCTTGCACGATGGGGAACCCAAGTAAGGTGTCAAGAATCAGATTATTCTGATTCAAGGAGAGAAGTCAGACTGTGTATGCCAGGAATTCAGAACCAAGGAGTGGTGGCAGGAACACAAGGGGGTTAAGGGGATGCAAAGGCAGGAGGATCCAAGGTGAGCTGCAGTGGCTGGGAAAGGGGGAATGACGAGGGCTAGCACAAGTGCTGGGGTGTGAAAGAAATCTAGACCTGAGCTAGGTGGCCAGGGAAACAGTGACAGGAGGTGATGACAAATAAAGAATGAGAGGAACAAAAAGAACTGAACTAATGCGCTTAGTATCTTTAGGTTTTCAGGAAATTTTTTAAAAACTTTCATGAGTCCCTAAACTAGGTCCTGGTGGACTCAGGTGCTTTTCTGGAGATTAGGATCACACTGGTATGTTTAAGCCAGACCCACTGGCCAATGCACAACCACTGGGAAGAAGAGCCACTGGGGGACAGAATGCACACATACTCAGGATGGTGTGTACAGAGTAGGAGGGGATGGTGTGTACAGAGTAGGAGGCCTGTTAAAACAGGCCGTAGGCAGCTGGAAATGAGAGTCCAAAGGCCAGCAGATATGGGAGGGTTTCTTCTATGCAAAGAAACAGCACTGGGAAAGTTCGTGTCATTCCTTTGGCTCCCAGAGCTGGATGAAGCCACAGTTATGCTTTTCAAACTCTATTACCCCAAGGATCCCAGACCGTGAGGCACAGATAAGCTCACGAAGACAGAAGAGTGAGAACTAGAAATAGGACAGCAGCTTTGGGGACAACTAAAGATTTGGAGTAGACAAAGTGAAAAGAACCCCAAAAAAGTGTGACTGGAAATCTACAAAAATAACTTAAAATGTATCCTAGCTCCAGAGGCAGACAGAGGAGCTTCCAAAAGGAGAGCCAGGTTGGTAGAGTTTGGTGAGGTCTCAAGGAACAGGATTGGGGGGGAATATTTAGATTTGGCACAGAGGAGGTTACTGTCATATCATCTACTCAAGTGATTTTAACACAAGTGAGCTAACACTTACCTGGAGTGGTGGAGACAAGCAGTGGGTGGAGACCACATCTTAAGGAGTTGAGTGGTGAAAGAAGGCTAGGGTCAAACAAAGGAATTTTAAGACAGAAGAACTTAGCATGATTCAAGATTGACCAGAGGGAACAAGTGGAGAGGGAGGCAGAGAAAGGATGGAATGCATGCAAGATGCCCATCGTGGACCAGCGAGCAAGTACTGTACTGAGATCTGAGACATAAGCGGGATTGCAACTTTAGAAAGGAAGAAAGAAATGTCCTTGTCAGCAGCTAGGACAAGAGGCCAGATTTAGACAATGAACCCTGTGAAGGCAACAATAAGTCTAAAATGGAACAGGTGGACTTAGATCTACTGTACAAAGAATGCTGTGCTAATAATCCAGAATTATGAGCAATTCTTCAGAGATTGTCACATACTTTGCCTTACTCTAATGCTGCTATCAGAGAAGGCAATGGCACCCCACTTCAGTACTCTTGCCTGGAAAATCCCACGGATGGAGGAGCCTGGTAGGCTGCAGTCCATGGGGTCGCAAAGAGTTGGACATGACTGAGCAACTTCACTTTCACTTTTCACTTCTATGCATTGGAGAAGGAAATGGCAACCCACTCCAGTGTTCTTGCCTGGAGAATCCCAGGGACGGGGGAGCCTGGTTGGCTGCCGTCTATGGGGTCGCCCAGAGTCGGACACGACTGAAGCAACTTAGCATCAGTAGCAGTAGTAATGCTGCTATTATGGGCTGAATGTTTGCATACTCCCAAGTCTCCTGTGTTGAAATCCTAACTCCCAAGGGGACAGTATCAGGAAGTAGGAGAGGTAATTAGACCATGAGGGTGGGACCCTTGTTAATGGTGTTAGTGCCCTTACAAGAAGAAACAGACTCACAGACTTAGAGAATGAATTTATGGTTACCAGGAGGGAAAGGATGAGGGGAAAGGATAGTTAGGGAGTTGGGGATCAACATGTACACATTGCTGTATTTTACGTGGATAATCAACAAGCATAGCACAGGGAAACTCTGCTCAATGTTATATGGCAGCCTGGATGTGAGAGGAGTTTGGGGGAGAATGGATACATGTGTATGTATGGCTGAGTCACTTTGGTGTCCACCTGAAACTATCACAACACTGTGAATCTGCTAAACTCTAATATAAAATGTTTAAAAATAAGTAAATAGAAGAAACATAAGAGAGATGATTTTTCTCTCAGCTATATGAGGATACAACAAGAAGACAGGCATCTCAAACCAGGAAGAGAGTCCTCATCACATACTAGATCTGCCGGCACCTTGATCTTGGCTCCACCAAACTCCAGAACCATAAGAAATAAATGTTTGTTGTTTAAACCACACAGTCCCTGGTATTCTATTACAGGGGTCTGAACCAAGACAGTCATTAATCTGCAGTGTGATGCTGGGCCAAACCATTTCACCTCTCTGAGCTTTGCTTTATCTGCATAATGACAGGGGAAGGAGACACAGGGGAAGACAGGGTAATGTTTTCCAATGGTCTCTTCCTACCCAAGTATCTCGGCGTTTCTACATGTGCTTTTCCCATCTAATTGTTCCATGCCAGCCTCTAAATCTTTGCTTTGCAATTATAATTGCAGACCACTTGTTTTCCTTACACTGAATCCTTAATACCTAGCATCATGCCAGGCACATAGAAGGTATTCAACAAACGTTTTTTTAAATTAACAAAATCTCCATAATGTCAGAGTTTCGGGAGACAAATGCGTGCCTTGTCATCACTCCCTCTTCCCCAAGGGCTATTTACAGAAGCACAATCACCCAGAAGTTGTAATCCTTTCTCTGGCCATTCAGCCTTGATAAAAACACTTATCTAAAGCCAAAGGACAAACAAGATGGAATGTCAAGTAAATTAGTGCCCTAAGTGTTTCAGATCCTGCCCTTCCTGCCAATGTGCACACACCAATTTCTAGATTAAGAAAAATAAGTGAAAAAAATAAGCCTGGGTCGGCTTTCCAACAGTTCCTTGGGAAAAGAAAAGAAAATACCACAGTGCATACCTACTGATAGCTCCTCATGCCTTCATTATCAAGGGAGCAAAAAGTGCTCACCCAGAATCTGGTTTGTACTCTGTGCCATTCCCATAGCTAAGAAAACTGACTGTGTCTCCTCTTCGCTGTAAACCAAAAACACACTTCAGCAGCTGATAAAGCAGGCTTTCTCTCCTGGAAAAGACATCCACCTAAGATCTGAGTTTTAGTCTTGGTTCCACACGGCTGAGCAGCTGACTTTGTACAGTTAACCTGCCTGGACCTCTATAAACTGGGGCTACACATTCCAGTCTGATCTATTTCCCTGAGTTGTACACTGGCATTTACACGTTATAATCACTCTTGTGGCTCAGCTGGTAAAGAATCCGTCTGCAAAGCGGGAGGACCTGGGTTTGATCCCTGGGTTGGGAAGATCTCCTGCAGAAGGGAAAGTCTACCCACTCCAGTATTGCAGCCTGGAGAATGCCGTGGACTATACAGTCCCTGCAGTCACACAGTCAGACACAACTGAGCGACTTTCACTTTCTTTCACCATTAATTGCTGAATCCTTTCTGAAAAGCTTCCTATCAACAGCAAGTCAGATGTGGAAGCATTGAGAAGAAATTTATGGTGAAATATTTCATTCTGCAAAGGAAGACACATTCCTATCAGAAGAAATTCTGCAACCTGGATTAAGTCTGAAGTCTCAACCTTTGCATAAACGCAAAACTACAATACACAGCACACCCCCAGAGTAACTCCTCTGTGCTTACACAAAATGAAAGAAAAGCGAAGCACTTAGGAAAAATCAACTCCAGTATTTTACATCATAGTTTGCTTACAGTTAAGGGATTTCATCATCGCTATTCTGGTAAGCTAAGGATATTTTTAAAATAAAATAAACAACACGTCCCAAATCATGGTTGTGTGTGGAAATGATAGTGAATAAAATCCATTATGGGCTGAAGATGTATTTCACAATAGGATTCTTCTAAGTGTCCAGCATGTTCAGCGTTTACATGTATATATTCTTAATTTCTCTCACAGATAAACATATCAGAGTAGGCTTGCTTCTAGCTGGTGGGAAAGCCACTGAATGGATGATAATCTTTCATCTGTGTAAGCGTTTAAAAAGAATATTAGCAAACTCACAACTGCATAATGGAAAAGAGCTAGGAGAGAGACCAACAGGGGCTAAACAGTGACAAAACTCCCCTTTACAAATGAAGAATTAATTAACTGATTAATTAACAGCAGCAGACATAACTCAGGGACAGAATCCATTCAAGGCTTTACTTTTGCTTCTTTTACAGTGATCATAAACCTCTGCAAGAAGAAGACGGAAGAAGAAAATCTTTCTGTGGACACAAAGATGCCAAAGATTCAACAATGCACTGCTGTGCTTGAATAAAAATCCACGAAAATATTTAAGGTGCTCTACTCAGAATATACGATATGTCTGGTCAAATTCACCATTATGGCCTTTTAATGACTAACAGTTTGACTTTTTTTTTTTTTTTAAGCAGGACAGTTATCCATAATCTGTAACCATTTTATGTAGATGCGCAGGTTGTTAATACTCCCTGGGCTACCAAAAACACAGAGAAAAAAATGCTCCCCCCTCAAAAAAGGTAAGAACTACATTCTCTCCATTCCTACTTCCATTAACATTTCTGAACCAACAACATTCTCAGATTAACAGAATAAAATAGAAAGGAGCAAGGGCAGACAGAGGAGTGAGAAAAGGTTTGAGAGATTCTGTATTAAAACTAAAATTTAGGGGGAAAGGCATGTTTTCCATTTAGATGTTCATGCCACACCACACCAAAAAAATTCCCCTGCTCCACCAAGCTACCTCCTTCAAGGTCATTTATCATCAGCACAACAGCCTACGGATGTTTTATTAAAAGAAAAATCCCAGCCTAGGACTGCCAGATCTCTACCCAGGACCCACTTATCAAAGGTGTCGCTGGGGCTGACAGGCAGCTGTCCAGGGGCACAGACTTAACATTACTTTATATGTACAGAAGCCCATCAGCAAGCACATTACCTCGGTCCCCATTAAGTATTCTGATAACACCACCTCCATGAGCTCCGCTTAACATTTAAGCCTACAGGAAGGCCTTGAGTGCACAGAGCCTTCCAAAATTTTCTAGCTAATTTTAACCCTATGGAGTATGAAAAAAAATTGAACTTAGAGATTACACTGCAACTAAATATTTTACCCACCCAAACAAAAGCTTTCACGGTACTGAGAAACATCTTTTCATGTGGCTTTTTATTAGTTATTAGAAAAGCATATAGACAGTTTTCCACTAATAAATAAATAAATAAATAAAGGTAAACTGTCTTACTAGTAGGCTGAAAATACTCCTGATGAGCAAGGTTTTCCTGAACTGGTTCTTTAGAGCTGGGTGGTGGAGCAGTAGTACCACCAAGAGCATATGTAATGGTGCATGACTCGCAGCTATTAGATCAAATCACTGGCCAATCTGATGTGTACCCTGGATTTTATTCTTTCTAAAGCCCCTACCCCCAAGCAAAAATGAGTGCAAAAAAAAAAAAAATTAGAAGAGCTAAATGGAAAAACAGGCCACTTAGAACGCTCTTGGACAAATGTACTGTTTTCACTCGTTCAGGACCCAAATACATCATCTAGGCTCTTTTTGCACCCAGAAGTTGCTATCTGGTTAATATTTCAAAACCTAAGTCTCGCTCTAATTGTGTGTGACTGTGGGGTAATTGTAAGTGGGCAGCGACAGCTTTTTCACTGTTGGGGAAAGAAGAGACTAGAGAAACTGCAGTCTTTGGCGGGGGGATGGGAGGTGGAGGGAATCCTGGAAGGGAATATCCTTCGGAGAGGAGGAGGCAAGTGCAGGGAAAGGAAAGACCCAATGGATGCTGTAAACGCTAACCCGGCGATTCTTAACCAGAAGTTACGACATTTTCTTTTGCCAAGGAGCTCTCCAGTCCCAGCTTCGAGGGGACCAAAGCCTCACCCAGGGAAGTATCTGCAGCGTTCGGACGAATCAGCGACAGGAAGGAGCAGTGCAAAGAGGTACTTAAGGAGAAAAAATTTTATTAGTGTGAAGCCAACCTTTCCCTGCTGCCACTCAGTATGGAAATTCCGGACAGCCTCCCTGCCCTTACACACACGCGAACACACACACACACACACACACACACACACACACACACACACTTTGCTGCACTCAGTGTTCAATAAGCCAACATTTAGAGAACGACGCGTTCGCGAGGTCCCCCGCCGCCCCCGCGTGCGCGTGCACAGACACTCACTTCCCATCCCTTCCACGTTCTGCGAGCAGTCTCAGCACCACCAACGGCCCAAACCCAGGCACCTCGATGTCCACGGAGACGACTCTCCCTCCCCTGAGCAGCACCTCGACTTGGGGGCAGTCTCAGGACACGTCCTGCACCCGCTTCCCCGACCCCCGCCACGCCAACTAGGCGAATCCCCGGGTTGCGTGACTGCGCGCGGGTCTAGCCCGAAAGCCGAGAAACCGCGCCGCAGCGGAATTCCGGGCAACAACCGCGTCCCCGCCGGTCCCCGCTCCCCACGGCCACTCAGTCTGCACTGTGCCCCCGGCTGCCCCGAAAGTCCCAGCCTCGCCGACCGGTCAGGCTGGATCGGCAGCCCCCGAGTCCCCAGACTCCCGGGGCTCCGAGGCTCCCGATCTCAGCGCCCCGGGACCAAGCCAGTGCGCCGCCGGCCGCTCTTCGCGCTCCGGCCACGCTCCGTCTCCGGGCTTTACACACGGGCGCACAGACACGTACCTCCCTTCCCTCGCCCCAGCACGCACACCTGCGCCCCCCGGGAGTTGCCCGCCTCCTCCCGCATCGTCGGAGGCAGCCCCCTACCCGTCCGCGTGTCCCACTGCCGACTGCCGGCCAGCGGATGCCCCGGCTCCCTCTAGCCGCCCCCCCTCCGGGGGAACCCGAGACGCGCGGCGCTTACAGTTCGCAGGAATTGGATCTCATCCTCGCCTTCGCCCCCATCGGCCATGGCTCTGCTCCTTCTTGCAGGGGCCGGCTCCCGAACCCCGCGGAGCCCGGCGTCGCTGGCGGTGGCGGTCCCTCGCTGTGTCCCCTGCTGCTGCTGTTCCTGCTGCCGGGAGCCGGGGGCGGGAGGGGTCCGAGGCTGCTGGGTGCCGAGCGCCAGGCGGTCCCCGCCTGCAGAGCGGAGGAGGAGGCCGGCGGGCGGGGGCGGCGGAGGCGGGAGCCTCCCTGCGCCGCACTGTGCGGGAGGAGGGCGACCTGGCCCGGAGGACGCGGGCAAGTGGCCCCGCAGCCCCGCCGCGCTGGCTTCGCGCGCCCCGCCTGCCGCAGGCGGACTGCTCGGCCCCGGCTCCTCCGAGCGAGTGCGCTGAGCTGGCGGAGCCCGGGTGAGTGCCGCGGTGGGGGCGGGGAGTGGGGGCGGACGGGCGGGGAGGAGCTCGCCGGCTCCCCTCTGCTGCAGGTAATCCGCAGCCCGCTCCTCGGGGCCACCAAATCCGAGGCCCAGCGCCGCTTACTGGCCGCTCCGGGTATCGGAGCCGGAGCGCACCCGATGAGCGCGCAACCTTCCACCTGCGCCCTTCTGTTTCCCTGGGCTCCTGCACCTGCGGCCTCTGACCTTAAACCTGCGCTCGCGATTCCTTCTCCTGTGGGAGCGGAAGGGACTCCCACAGTACTTTCCGCGGCACTTCAGATTTCAGGCAAGAATCATCTTTCACCCGGATGCCCGGAGCGGATCACCTCCAAGTAAAGGTGATTTTTAAATTTAGATTAGCTCTATTCCCCGATCATCATGAGAATTCTTTAGGATCTAGTGTCGGTGCACCATGCTCCTCACAGATCAGACACACAAAATGCATGATACATAGAACTGTAACAAACTCATTCAACAAATACATGATGAATGCCTGTGCCCGATACTGGAGTATAAAAAGACCGGACGGAGTTTATTAGAAGTGCTTAACTATGGATTGCGATAAGCTATGAGATATCAGTATGAATCATTGAGGCCGTCTAAATTCGGAATATGGTACTCTCTGTCCTCACTATACAGCCATTTACTTCTGAAGAAAGTCGAGCACTGTAGTTCCCGCAATCCTCCGTGCAATTACCCAGCAAATTGCCGTTTTAACAAACTGCTGTAAGAAAACGCAGGGTCTGAGACAATTTGGACAGGAAAGCACTTATCTCTTGTTCCTAGTGCACGATCCCTTCATTTAAGATACTTTAAGTATATGCAAACCAAAGACTGCAAATGCCAATCCTCCAAAGATGCAGACCCTGTCGGGTGAAGGTTTCTCATCAGTTTACCTACATTGCACATTTTGCAGCATATAACTAGTTACTAAAATCTGCATAGTAGATTCTATGCACCTTATATCCTATTGTCAGCTTTCATGAACTCTATACTTACTGAGCCAGTTTTGCATATTTCCAGTAGAATGAATAACATAAAGAATATGCCTATAAATACTGTCCCTCTTGGTGAGATTAGCAATGCTCTGCTCTATCTTATGATACTAATCATATTACCAAAGTTTTTGACATATTTTTGTATATTGACCCATAATGACTAGCCAATTCTTTCTTTTTCTTAAGATTTTTTTTAAATGTGGGCCATTTTTGAAGTCGTCACTGAATTGTTACAATACTGTTTCCGTTGTTTATGTTGTGGTTTTTCCACCAAGAGGCATGTGAGATCCTAGCTACCCCACCAGGGATTGAACACACACCTCCGCATTAGAAGGCAAAGTCCCAACCACTGGACCACCAGCAAAGTCCCAAAGACTAACCAATTCTTAAAGCATAATTTATGAATGTTTACTCCTCAGTTCAGTTCAGTTGCTTAGTCGTGTCCGACTCTTTGCGACCCCGTGAATCGCAGCAGCTAGTCTTCCCTGTCAATCACCAACTCCCGGAGTTCACCCAAACTCATGTCCATGGAGTCGGTGATGCCATCCAATCATCTCATCCTCTGTCGTCCCCTTCTCCTCCTGCCCCCAATCCCTTGCAGCATCAGAGTCTTTTCCAATGAGTCAGTTCTTCACATCAGGTGGCCAAAGTATTGGAGTTTCAGCTTCAGCATCAGTCCTTCCAATGAAAACCCAGGACTGATCTCCTTTAGGATGGACTGGTTGGATCTCCTTGCAGTCCAAGGGACTCTCAAGAGTCTTCTCCAACACCACAGTTCAAAAGCATCCATTCTTCAGCGCTCAGCTGTCTTCACAGTCCAACTCTCACATCCATACATGACCACTGGAAAAACCATATCCTTGACTAGACGGACCTTTGTTGGCAAAGTAATGTCTCTGCTTTTAATATGCTACCTAGGTTGGTCATAACTTTCCTTCCTGCTGCTGCTGCTGCTGCTAAGTTGCTTCAGTCGTGTCTGACTCTGTGCCACCCCATAGACTGCAGCCCACCAAGCTCCCCCGTCCCTGGGATTCTCCAGGCAAGAACACTGGAGTGGGTTGCCATTTCCTTCTCCATTCCTTCCTAGGAACCACTAAATACACAATCAGGGAATCTCACAAAAAATAAAGTTCTGCATGAGAAATGGTTTTATTCTGAAATTGGCTCTTCACTTTATGTTAAATAGTTTGATCTTCCAAATTGGTGACGTATCAAATAACCTTTCCCAAGTATTTTATGCAAAGCTATGCATAGACAGTTTCCTAAACATCCATAGTTTATGTGCCTTCTACACATATGTTCAGTAAAATACTATAAAAACTCTAATTCACCAGGTTTTCATTTTGGCATTTTAACTAGGCTGTAAACTTTTCTAACAAGAGCTATATTTAGTATTTCACTACTTCTCTCAACATAAGTGATACATAATGCTAAATGGCCTAAGTACCCAATGATTATCATTCACCATATAGAGTCTTCAACAGAAATAGAGAAGAGGATGGTTATAAAATAGAACATTTGAAAGAGAAGCACGTATCCCATTGTTCACTGCAGCACTATTTACAATATCTAGAACATGGAAACAACCTATATGTCTATCGACAGATGAATGGATAAAAAAGTCGTGGTACATATACACAATGAAATATTACTCAGCCATAAAATAAACACATTTGAGTCACTTTCTAATGAGGTGGATGAACCTAGAACCTATTATACAGAGTGACGTGAATCAGAAAGAGAAAGATAAATACCGTATTCTAATGCGTATATATGGAATCTAGAAAAATGGTTTTGAAGAATTTATTTACAGGGCAACAGTGGAGAAACAAACATAGAGAATAGACTTATGGACATGGAGAGAGAGGGGGAGAGGGTGAGATGTATGGAAGGAGTAACATGGAAACTTACATTACCATATGTAAAATAGAGAGCCAACACGAATTTGCTGTATGGCTCAGGAATCTCAAACAGGGGCTCTATATCAACCTAGAGGGGTGGGATGGGGAGGGAGATGGGAGAGAGGTTCAAAACAGAGGGGATATATGTATACCTATGGCTGATTCATGTTGAGGTTTGACAGAAAACAGCAAAATTCTGTAAAGCAATTATCCTTCAATAAAAAAATAAATTCATTCTTTCTGAAGACCTGCCTCTTGAGAAATCTGTATGGAGGTCAGGAAGCAACAGTTAGAACTGGACATGAAACAACAGACTAGTTTCAAATAGGAAAAGGAGTACGTCAAGGCTGTATATTGTCACCCTGCTTATTTAACTTATATGCAGAGTACATCATGAAAAACGCTGGGCTGGAAGAAGCACAAGCTGGAATCAAGATTGCCAGGAGAAATATCAATAACCTCAGATATGCAGATGACACCACCCTTATGGCAAAAAATGAAAAAGAACTAAAGAGTCTCTTGAGGAAAGTGAAAGAGGATAGTGAAAAAGTTGGCTTAAAGCTCAACATTCAGAAAACGAAGATCATGGCATACGATCCCATCACTTCATGGCAAATAGATGGGGAAATAGTAGAAACAGTAGCAGACTTTATTTTGGGGGGGCTCCAAAATCACTGCAGATGGTGATTGCAGCCATGAAATTAAAAGACACTCCTTGGAAGGAAAGTTATGATCAACCTAGACAGCACATTAAAAAGCAGAGACATTACTTTGCCAACAAAGGTCTGTCTAGTCAAGGCTGTTGTTTTCCCAGTGGTCATGTATGGATGTGAGAGTTGGACTGTGAAGAAAGCTGAGCGCTGAAGAATTGATGCTTTTGAACTGTGGTGTTGGAGAAGACTCTTGAGAGTCCCTTGGACTGCAAGGAGATCCAACCAGTCCATCCTAAAGGAGATCAATCCTGCGTGTTCATTGGAAGGACTGATGTTGAAGCTGAAACTCCAATACTTTGGCCACCTGATGTGAAGAAATGACTCATTGGAAAAGACTGTGATGCTGGGAAAGATTGAGGACAGGAGGAGAAGGGGACGACAGAGGATGAGATGGTTGGATGGCATCACCGACTCAATGGACATGAGTTTGGGTGAACTCCGGGAGTTGGTGATGGACAGGGAGGCCTGGCGTGATGCAGTCCATGTGGTCGCAAAGAGTTGGACACAAATGAGCGACTGAACTAAAAAAATACATAAATAAATAAACAACATTTTTGTGAACTGTAAAGCACAAAAATAGAATACTGTAAAGTTTATGGGCCTCTAGAGTACATCATGAGAAACGCTGGACTGGAAGATTGCCAGGAGAAATATCAATAACCTCAGTATGCAGATAATACCACCCTTATGGCAGGAAGTGAAGAGGAACTAAAAAGCCTCTTGATGAAGGTGAAAGTGGAGAGTGAAAAAGTGGGCTTAAAGCTCAACATTCAGAAAACGAAGATCATGGCATCCAGTCCCATCACTTCATGGGAAATAGATGGGGAAACAGTGGAAACAGTGTCAGACTTTATTTCTCTGGGCTCCAAAATCACTGCAGATGGTGATTGCAGCCATAAAATTAAAAGACGCTTACTCCTTGGAAGGAAAGTTATGACCAACCTAGATAGCATATTCAAAAGCAGAGACATTACTTTGCCAACAAACGTCCGTCTAGTCAAGGCTATGGTTTTTCCAGTGGTCATGTATGGATGTGAGAGTTGAACTGTGAAGAAGGCTGAGTGCCGAAGAATGGATGCTTTTGAACTGTGGTGTTGGAGAAGACTCTTGAGAGTCCCTTGGACTGCAAGGAGATCCAACCAGTCCATTCTAAAGAAGATCAGCCCTGGGATTTCTTTGGAAGGAATGATGCTAAAGCTGAAACTCCAGTACTTTGGCCACCTCATGCGAAGAGTTGACTCATTGGAAAAGACTCTGATGCTGGGAGGGATTGGGGGCAGGAGGAGAAGGGGATGACAGAGGATGAGATGGCTGGATGGCATCACTGACTCAATGGACATGAGTCTGAGTGAAGTCTGGGAATTGGTGATGGACAGGGAGGCCTGGCGTGCCGCGATTCATGGGTTTGCAAAGAGTTGGACATGACTGAGCGACTGATCTGATCTGATCTGAATCCTCTATTAAGTGTATAAATACATGTTTGATAGTGATCCATATTTATTTTTTAAGGAAAACTGAAGCAAACATAGCACCCATGTGGTGGTGAGTATATGGGTTTAATATTACTTGGGATACTCTGATTTTTTAATATATTTTATAATCATAAAAATAGAAATAATTTTTAGGAGAAAACTACTAAAGCTGTTAAAAACTATGGGAAATTTTTACTTACATACTGTATTTAAAATACTTTTTAAAATTTGACTATTCTGGTTGATTTCATTTGTGTATAATTTTCTATTCTCTTCTGATCAGTTGTAGCAAGAAAAAATTTTTTGATGGAAAAGATCATAGAATGATAGCATGAAAACTAATCTCAATTTTAAATATGACTTTTTTAAACATTTTGTATTAGAGTATAGCCAATTAACAATGTTGTGGTAGTTTCAGGTGAACAGGAAGAGACTCAGTCATACATATACATGTATCCATTACATACATGTACATACATACATACATGTAGCCATACATACACATGTATCCCAAATCCTCCTCCCATCCAGGCTGGCACGTAAAAATGAGCAGAGTTCCCTGTGTTATACAATAGGTCTTTGTTGGTTTTTCATATGAAATATAGTAGTGTGTACATGACTTTCCCCAAGTCCCTAACTATCCCTTCCCTCCGGCAACCGTAAGTCCATTTTCTATATCCCTTCCCTACGGCAACCGTAAGTTCCCCAAGTCCCTAACTATCCCTTCCCTCCGGCAACCGTAAGTTCATTTTCTAAGTGTCTCTTTCTGTTTTGTAAGTGGAAACAAATATAATTCAGATACATATTAACGCTTATGTTCCATGTCTTTAATTCTTATTATAGACTTAAGTTACGAAAGATTAGCAGTATACATTTTCACAGACGCAGAAGTCTGGTTCATAAAATAGAAAAAATATTTTGTTTATGTAGAACATTCATAAGTGTCCAGTAGTTGATATCTATGAGATTTGTAATTTTTATAAAATATTTCTTTTTTAAAAATGCATATTACATGTAATAGTCTATTTTGCTTTTTGCTACTGAAATTTATTATCTTAGAATTGCTTTATTGGAACTGATGCTGTGTTTCCCATAACACTCCATTTCAGGTCTTTATTAATTATAATATAACACAGTTTAGAGGATAATGTTTCCATATTTGTAGTCCAAATTTAGGGAGTGTTTTTCTCTATGACCCATTTTATGTCCTATAAGAGAAGGGGAGAAAACCATATTTCTTTTTATTTTTTAATTAAGTTTTTTTTTCTACAGTCACCTAATTAAGAATGAGCCAGCACAGCTCACTGTTCACTTGGCAGAACTCTAAACATCCTTAAAGGAGAAAAAATTGAAACAAATGTAAAGTTTTCATTTTGCCTTCCAATTTAACAAAGCTTACTGGTGATGTATACAGGCATTAGAAAATTACCTTCTTCTTCAAGGTTTCTATTAAAATCAGCTCTCAGCTTCTTTCCTTAAGGTCATAAAAATTAAAGACCTTAATGTGGAAGTGAGCGTCTCTGGGATTTCAGTAGGTCGTTATAAATTTAGGGTTGGAGAGGGCCTCTCACCTTAAGGTTTAGCCCTTTCTGCATTAACTCAGATTTCCAGTTTCAATATTTCCAGAAAAGGTTTCATAGCATTTCTTCTAATCCCCTCTCAGAATTTAACAGACCAAAATTTCAGAAAATGGCCCCTTTATTTACATCTTTATTCTGTGTATTCTAAAATACTATAGTCCCCATGTGTACCTGAACCAGAAAATAAACACCAGTAGACACCAGGTACTCACCGCAAGCTGGCCTCCGGGGGCAACAGAGCTGGGAGTGACATCAAAGATAATGATGGTGACGGTGACGATAAAAGATCAATGACTACTGCACTCAGGCACCTTATTTTTATTGTTTCTTTTCATCAGCAACATCATTTTAGAGAAAAGAAGGCCAAGATTTACGAAAGTTAAGTAACCTGACCAAGATCGCAGACTGCTACATGATAAGGCAGGGGTCTGAGGAGGCCAAACCTCTGCTCTTTATAACTGTTTTGGTCTGATACTCCTCCCAGATCCCAGGGTGGAAAACAAAGAAGAGTCTAGACTAGCAGGAACTAAAAAAGGCTCTGGCAGTCCCAGGAGATTTATTGCTGGTTTCCAGCCAACGTTAAGGGTCCTGCTAGCTCTTGGAGTGCCAAGTAAATTCTGGAGGAGACAAGGATTACTATATGCTCAGAAATAAAATCCAACTCATGACCTTCCCCATAGTTTGGATATTTAGGGGAAATCTGTTTTTGAAGATTTGGAAGTTATTCATCACCATCTCATCAGCTCCCTAGATTGAGCTTAAGATTATGATCTAAAAATTATGAACTTCCAGACTATAATGAGTATTCTGATATCCTGGGTCAGGATTGAACTGAATATGGATGACAAAAAGTGAAGGCTGACCCTACATGACATGAAGTTTACTAATCAATCACCTTCTCTATTGAAAGAAGTGCTCCTGAGGAGGTGTGGACGCCCTAAAGACATTCCTAACCCAAATCACCTCAGTGGCTTCACAAGTAGGTCACTGTGACTACTGCATACTCCCTGAGAGCAGATCTTCCTCCTGGTTTGACTGTTTGTCTCGTACCATAACTCGGATCCAAAACCTACATCCTCTTTGATGCCCCCACCTAGTATGGGCTAAATGTGTGTGTGTCCCCAAAATCCATACATTTAAGCCTACCCCCCAAGTGATGCTATTTGGAGGTGGGACCTTTGGGAAGTAATTAAGTTTAGACAGGTCATCAGGGTGGGGCCCGCATGATGGGATCAGTGCTCTTATAAGAAAAGGGAGAGAAATAATAAATAAAAGGTCATACAATTACACAGTGAGATGGCAACCGAATACAAGCCAAAAGAAAAGGACTCAGAATGAACTACTTTCAAGCACCTTAATCTTGGACTTCTCAGCCTCTAGAACTGAGAGAAATAATTTTCTATTGTTTAAACTATGCAGTCTATGGGGTTTTTATTAAGGCCATTCAAGCAAACTAAGGTATTTCCTCACCTTCACCACCCAACATCTCTTATGGGTAAAAAGATGTTTTCCTGATTCTTATCTTTATATCCCAAATTATTTCACTAACTTTGCAACCAGTCTTCCTGGGTTTTGTCTTTTACTGCTGAGTCATCTTCCAGACTCACATGGAGGTAACCTCCTGTAACAATGTTTCCATCTTGTCACTTCCTGGCTTGGAATTGGAGCCATTGAAGAATGGCTCCCAGACACCTACCATATTACATTCAAACCCCTCAGTTTGGCATTTGTGACCCACTGAGATACAGCCTCCTACAAACCTTTTCAATATTTATTTCCAAGCATCCCCTTCTTTTTGGCTCCAAACCAAACTACTGATTCCCAGATAAAATGTGTGCATTAATCAACCATGCTTTTTCTTATGCTGTTTCTTCTGCCACTGGGGCCAGAAAATCCTGTCAATATCTGTTTCATCCTCCAAGGAGTAATTCAAAACCTACTTCTGGGCTTTGGATTACTCTGGCCAGAGACTGTAACTCTCTCTGGTGAAACACAGCCCTTCATCCTACATTGCCCAGGATTATAGTTATGTGTCTAAGACTAGTATCCTCCCAAATGCACTAACAAGCATCTGGAGGCAGACATAGTGTATCTGCTTATCATGCTCATTCTTCCTAGGTAGTAATTAAGAATCAATTTCTTCTTAGATGCAAAGTGGCTACTAGTTAGTGCTACCATCTTTAAAAGTACTTATTTGGCTATGTCGGGTCTTAGTTGTGGCACGTGGGCTCTTTGATAGAGCACGTGGGCTTCTCTAGTTGTGGCACAGGTCCTAGAGGATGGGACTCAATAGTTGCAACATGCAGGCTTAGTTCCCTGACAAGGAATCAAACCCGCATCTCCTGTACTGGAAGGTGAATTCTTAACCACTAGGCCACCAGGGAAGTCCCACTGCAACCATTTGCACATGACTTTCCAGTTCCACTTTCCTTTTAAGAAGATTCTATCTTTTAAAACATTGTTTATTCTTCCATCTATCACTTCCTCTACATGGACATCATTTATTAACTGCTCACAAAACAGGAGTAAACCCAAAACCTTTATGAATACAGAGTCTATTCTAGAATACAACTCATCCCTTCTAGTGCCTTCTAGGTTTTCATGTAATAACACAGGACAATAGTAGGTTCTTTGAACTCACTCTTCATTCATTCATTCAGTCCATCAGCAAATATTTATTGAGCACCTACTATGTACCAGGCACCTACATAGCACCTACTATGTCCTAGTGAATAAAGCACAGGCCCCATGCTCATTGGGCTTATTCTAGGGGAGGAGGTAGATACATACAAATAAATATATACATCAAGTGCATTTGGTGCTATGAAGAAATGTAAAGCAGGGTAAAGGAATCGAAAGTAATGAAAGGGAGCGTTTTATAGATATAATAGTCAAGGAAGGCATCTCTGATGAAGCTTCGCCTCATGGCAGTAGAGACTTGAATCAAGTGAGGGAACGAGCCTCATGGGATCTAGAGGAAGAGCATTCCACATAAAGGGACTTGGTATATGAAAGATCTGTGAGGTTAGATGGCATGTTCAAAGAACAGCAAGAAGGGCAGTATTATGGGCAGAGGAAGAGAGCGGGAAGATGGTGGGCAAGGAAGTCAGGGAGGCAGTGAACACAATACATATCCTGCCTCATTCCAAGTGGGAAGAGCCATCACTTCTTTTCATGAAAAGGGTTTAGTGTCTGCTTTGAACAAGATCAGGTGGGTATCCATTTTAACATTTACCCTGAATCTCCCTGCTCTATACATGTCAAATTTCTGGCTATTGGAATCTTCCATCTGAATATCAATTCTCTTTATCTGCTGAGCTTTTCTAGGAAGTCCAACTGGATGGATTATATTTATTCCTTGTTATACTACCCTTGGTAAATGGCCAAAACAAACAAACCTATGCATTGTTCCTGTCCCAGGAAATAGGGCATAAATGTGGGCTTTGAAGCTAAATAAACTCAGTTCCAATCCCTTCTTTACCATTTACTATGAAGTAACCTGACTGTCTAAACCTCTGTTTCTCCATGTATCAGATGAGGGCAATACCTCATAAGATTGCTATGAACATTAAAGGAGATAATGCATATAAATTGTGAGCACAATACCTGGAATACGGACTCACTCATTAAATTGTGAGTGCCTGTGTATGTAATTTACATTTAGAATTGCTAAATTTAAGACTCAAATTACCTATGTTGTCAAAAATCAATCAGATGATATGCTTAGTGAAACAACTTCAAAAGTAAGAATTTTTTCTTATTAGTAGTATAAAGAGTTTCTCTGGAAAGTTTTCATCTATGACACAAATGTACTAACTTTCCCCAAACAGTCCATTATCTTTTAGAATTTTTTTTAGCTACAAGTAATAAAGACCTAAAAAGAAAGACCTTAAACAACATGAGGAATTTCTCTTGTGTAAACCGTCTAAAATTAGACAGTCCAAAACGGGTACAGCAACTCCACGATTTTATTAATGTGCCATCCTTCCTCTATCCTTTAGCTCCGTCATCCTTAGTTCATGAAATAAAGTCTCATTGCTGCAAAATGGCTGTTCAGTACCAGCCATCAGGTCCAAGTTCAAGATGGGAATGAGGGTGTGTAATAGGCCAAAAGCCATTTGAATCAATCTACCATTTAAGAAGCTTTCCCGGGATCCACACCAAAAATCTTGACTTCTATCTCATTGGCCAGAATTTACTTACCTCTCTTTATAAGAGAGGCTATGAAATACATGTTTTAGCTGGTAACATTGCAGTCCTCAAGATAATCAGGATTCTGTTGGTAAGGAAAAAAAAAAAAAAAATGAAAGTAAATATTGAGCAGGCAACCGGCAGATTTGGCCTCAACCTCCATACAAAGAATCCTCCTGCAATGCAGGAGACCCGGTTCTATTACTGGGTCGGGCAGATCTGCTGGAGAAGGGATAGACTACCCACTCCAGTCTTCTTGGGATTCCCTTGTGGCTCAGCTGGTAAAGAATCTGCCCACAGTGCAGGAGACCAGGGTTCGATCCCTGGGTTGGGAAGATCCCCTGGAGAAGGGAAAGGCTACCCACTCCAGTATTCTGGCCTGAAGAATTCCAAGAATTCCATGGTCCGTGGGGTCACAGAGAGTTGGACACCACTGAGTGACTTTCACTTTTTCATACAATTGTCTTCTCATATGATATATGTACATAATGTTACAATTTTATGGTTAAGAGGGTGGTCTCAAGAATGTCTACAATTCCTTAAGAAAAGAAATATATTTTATGTCATCAAATCAGGTCATCACTTGCTTAATCCCTCAAATAGAAATTACTTTAGGTAATTCTCAAAAGCCTAAAAAAACTTCTGGAATTTAACTAAAATAGACTTTTCCCCGTTTTCATCACCAGTTTATTCATATTTTTCCTGTCATGCCTACTGAATGTATTTTACATATAATGCGTTGGATTTTTTTTTTACAAGTTAATACCATATTCTAGCTTCAATTTGATCTGAACATAAGAGATCCACTTGTCTGGGGTGGAAGTGCTGGTGAGAAAAGAGTAGGTTACACACACATCCAACATCATAATACTTTTGGAAGAGTGTAAAATTCAGGAGCGTTTTAATACTGACCTCTACAGTGCTTAACTGGATACATATTAAATACGGTGTTACAATACAAGCAGATGTTTTTTATTTTGTCACTGGATATCATGAACACAGTGAAATTTCTAAAGTTGATGGACAAAGAATGTGAGTTTAAGAAAAGGAGCTAGGTACATCATGACCAAAATGATTTGTCAACCTTTGTGATGTGATACATGGGCACAATTCTATACTTACACTTCAGGTAGCAGCTATACTGACCCAGTAAAAGGAGCTGTTTTGTCTTTTTGCACCTTGTGGCACGTGAGATCTTAGCTTCCCAACCACGGATCAAACCTGCGCCCTCTGCATTGGGAGCACAGAGTTTCAATCACTGGACTGCCAGGGAAGTTCCTAACAGGAGCTTAATTCAGCCATGAAGGATGAAGTTGCCAGAAAAGGCATCTCCCCTTGATATAGGTGTGCTCTAATGAGGGCTGAAGGCCATTCAGACCCACCCCTGAGGCCCAACCTAGGAGGTTTTACAAATGGTTAGCGAAAGTCACTCAGTCGTGTCTGACTCTTTGCGACCCCATGGACCATACAGTCCATGGAATTCTCCAGGCCAGAATACTGGAGTGGGTAGCCTTTCCCTTCTCCAGGGGATCTTCCCAACCCAGGGATCAAACCCTGGTCTCCTGCATTGCAGGCAGATTCTTCACCAACTGAGCTATCAGAGAAGCCTTTTACAACTGGTACTCTGGTGCCAATCCATCCATTCATTGACTCACTCATTCACTCACTCACTCACTCACTCATGCATTCATTCATTATTCCTTACTGCCTGGCACTGGGCTCTCTCCTCAGAAAACAGAGGGAACCAGGCAGAGCCAGCCTTCCTGGAGCTTACTCCATGCTGTGTCAGGTACTTAGGATGGAGGGTGTTGAGATAAATCAACAAGGGCAATAAGTAAGAAATGACTTGTAAACTGAATAATGAATAGGTATCATCCAGGTTTGTAGAGGGGGTAGGCATAGGAAAAACAGTGATCCTCATGATTAAGGAGCATAGGAAAAACCTTACTGTAGTTTCTTGTTTATAATTAAATTGCTCAAAAACCTGTTATCAAGTGTCTACCATATACCAGGCACTGAGCTAGGTGCTAAAAACACAAATCAAACAAAACATGGGAAGATGATACTTTATTGTCTCAGCTTCCACTAAGGCACCAGAGCCAAAACCAACAAAAGAAGTGGCAAAGACTCCCACATTTCAAGAGAAATTCTAGAACATCTACATAGGAATTACAGAGGAAGGTGCTGGAAACTGATTCTGAAGCCCTTAGTGCTAAAGGATATAAAAGGGCAGAGGTTTAAGGAGCTAAGAGAGAGACAATTTCTTTGGAGAAAACTGGACGGCTGTCCTATTTCTGAACCTACCCACCCAGTCTGGTGGAAGAGAGGCAGAGAGGAAAGACAAGGGCATTCCTCTCATCTCAAGCCATCTCATCTCAAGCCAGAGGCTAGATGATACTGCTCAGAAAGTGTGAAATAGGTTCCCTGGAGATTCCTGTCTGATTCCTGCCTGAGAAAGGCAAATAGTGAGAGACTTTCCCCCGGGGAGACACAGCCACACAAGCAGGTAACTGCCTATCTACAGACCACAGGTCTATTTGCCTGCAACTTAGCATCCTGTAGTAAAGGAGCCTGGAGAAATGCAAATCACACTACAATGAGGTATCCCCTCTCCCCAGTCACAATGGCCATCATCAAAAAGGCTACAGATAATAAATGCCGGGGAGGGTATGGAGAAAAAGGAATCTTTCTACTCTGCTGGTGGGAATGTAAGTTGGCATAGCCACTATGGAAAACTGTATGGAGGTTCCTTAAAAAACTAAAAATAGAGTTACCATACGATCCTGCAGTTGCACTCCTGGGCATAAATTTGAAGAAAATAGGTTTACTTGGTGGTTCAGACAGTAAAGAATCTGCCTACAATGTGGGAGACCAGAGTTCGATCCCTGGATTAGGAATATCTCCTGGAGGAGAGCATGGCAACCAACTCCAATATTCTTGCCTGGAGAATCCCAATAGACAGAAATGTCTGGAGGGCTACAGTCCATGGGGTTGCAGAGTCAGAGACAACTTAACAACTAAGCTCAGAAACTATGGGTTTCTCTTGTAGCTCAGTTGGTAAAGAATCTGCCTGTGATGCAGGAGACCCTGGTTCAATTCCTGGATTAGGAAGATCCCCTGGAGAAGGAAATGGCAACCCACTCCAGTATTCTTTCTTGGATAATCGTATGGACAGAGGAGCCTTGAAGGCTATAGTCTATGAGGTCACAAGAGTCAGAAACAACTTAGTGACTAAGCCACCACCACCATATAAATGTATATATATATATATATATGTAGTTGTTGTTGTATACACAGTGGAATATTACTCAGCCACAAAAAGAATGAAATTATGCCATTTGCAGCAACATGGATAGATCTAGATATTATCACACAAAATGAAGTAAGCCCGACAGAGAAATATTGTATTATATCACTTATATGTAGGATCTATTTTTTTTTTTAAGGATACAAATGAACTTATTTACAAAACAGAAGTAGATTCACAGACATAGAAAACAACAAATCTATGGTTACAATGGGGAAGAGACAGGGAAAGGATAAATGAGGAGTTTGGGATTAACATATACACACTAGTATGTATAAACTCGGAGAAGACAATGGCAAACCACTCCAGTACTCTTGCCTGGAAAATCCCATGGACGGAGGAACCTGGTGGGCGGCAATCCATGGGGTTGCTAAGAGTCAGACACGACTGAGCGACTTCACTTTCGCTTTTCACTTTCATGCATTGGAGAAGGAAATGGCAACCCACTCCAGTGTCCTTACCTGGAGAATCCCAGGAACAGGGGAGCCTGGTGGGCTGCCGTCTGTGGGGTCGCACAGAGTCGGACACGACTGAAGCAACTTAGCAGCAGCAGCAGCAGCATGTATAAACTAGATAATCAATAAGGACCTACTATGTAAAACAGAGAACTATACTCAGTATTTTGTAATAACCTATAAGGAAAAAGAACCTGAAAAAAGAATAGATTGTAATACATGTAACTAAATCACTATGCTGTACACCTGAAACTAACATGAAATTGTAAATTAACTATGTGTGTGTTTCGTGGCTCAGTCATGCACAACTCTTTTCGACCCCATGGACTGTAGCCTGCCAGGCTCCACTGTCCATGGGGATTCCCCAAGCAAGAACACTGGAGTGGGTTGCCATGCCCTTCTCCAGGGGATCTTCCTGACCCAGAGATCAAATTCTGGTCTCCCACACTGCAGGCAGATTCTTTACCATCTGAGCCACCAGGAAAGCTCAAAATTAACTATACTTCAACAAAAAGCTTCTTTTTCTTTTTTTTGTTGTTGTTGAAATTAACTATACTTCAACAAAAAAAATAAAACTAAAATAAAATAAAGGAGCCTAACCAACAGGGCTTCCTGCCCAGCACAAAGAGGTCAGAGATTGGGGGAGAGTGGGGAGGGGAGGAGAGAACGTCCTTTAAGGAACTTCCAAGTGCAAGTAACTCAGCTCCATCCTTCCTACTCTTCTTCCTCAGCAACCCCCTCCAACCTGGAGGGGGAGAGGCTGCCTGTGGGGAGAAGGGGAGAGGAGGAAAGGACTGAAGTAGAGAAATGAGCAGCTAACCTCATGGTCCATCAGCTTGAGGCTTCTCAGCCAGCTGCCCCCATGCTCCTGGAGAGAGGAAACTTTTTAACGATGTTCAAAGTCGTAATTGTCACACCGGACTGTACTTTTGAGCACTGAACCAACACACTCCTGCAACTGAAAGGGACAGGAGAGTCCTCTAAATTACAGGGTCAAGATTTCATTCATGGAAACAGGCCCAAAGCAAGCCTTTAAATAGTTTTAAAGAGAGTGAGAAAAAAGAATAAAGTTGCTTTCCATAGGTCTCTAGTCAGCTCTGGCCTTTCAACATAACAGTTGCACAAAGATGTATGATACACAGCCTTGCCTTCAGGAAGCACACAAAACTTAACAGGAAAAAGGGGGTTAAATCAATTATAACCCAACATGCTAAATCTAGAGCTACAATTGTGGGGCATATGGAATAGAGAAAAAAGGAAGATAAATGGAAGTTTTCGATTTTTTGCAGATGTTGAAGTAGGGTTATCAGACAAAATACAGGCCCTCTGATGAAATGTGAATTTTAGATAAACAAAGAGTAAATTTGTTAGTATAACTTATGTCCCATGCAATATTTTTACTTGCTAAATCTGGTAAGGGTATGCTAAAGGGACAGAGATTGGCCCTGGGATCCCTCTTAATTGATGTAATCTGTTCTCCTTATTGCTCTTGTCCATCCTGGACTCTGGGTTCTACACACATGCCTGTCATACCTGGACCACAGCATACCTGCCACTTATCTACTGTTATAACTACTTCATTGAGAAATTGTGAGGATGCCAAGGAAGTCATCTCAATATCGTCTCTGTGCTGTGATTTCTCAGTGGTTTCTCTCCAATGCCAACCTCTCTGCCTAAATTCTGAAATTATAATCCAACTACCTACTCAATTAGGTGACACGGTGGTAAAGAATCTGCCTGCCAATGCAGGAGATGCAAGGGACTGCAGGTTCGATCCCTGGGTTGGGAAGATCCCCTGGAATAGGAAATGGCAACCTGCTCTAATATTCTTGCCTGGAAAATCCCATGGACAGAGGAGCCTGGCAGTCTACAGTCCATGGGGTCACAAAGAGTCAAACACTATTGAGCAACTACGCACACACAACTACTCAATCCCTCCATGTGGATGGATAGCAGGCTATCAAATTCAGTGCCTCCCACACAGAGAGGGCAACTCCCAAATTTCTTTCCCAAACTTGTCCTTCTTAAGACTTCTCCCATTTCAGTTTATGGTTCTCAGTGGATCAGTCCAAAGACCCAGGCATCATCCTTGGATCAACTCTTTTTCCTTGTTCTCCACATCTTATCCATTGCCAAATCCTACTTCTAAAGATATTCCAGATTTGGTGCTCCTAACAATACCCACTGGAGGCATCTTTGGCCAAGTCTCCCCCCTCTCCTCTATGTCAACAGCCTCTCTGCTTCCCCTCTTGCTCACTCTACTCCACCCTGTACCACAGCCGTGGAATCTTTTACAAACAAAAATTGGACTATGTCATTCCCCTGCCCCCAAACCCCTCAGCCCTCTTCCCTTTGCCCATAAAGAAAATCCATACCTTTTGTCACATATCCTCAGGGTCCAGCATTCTCTGTCCTTTCTGGCTCCTCTCATCATACTTACCCTCCTCTTTATTCAGTGCATTTCAACCCCACTAGCCTTCTCTACCCATCAGAGAGGCCAAGGTCACCCACTAGCTGCTCCCTCCTATGGGGCACTCTCTCCTAGATTGATACATGACTGGCTACTCACCACTATTCAGATCTCAGCTCAAGCATCTTCTTCAAGAATCCCCCTGACCATTTCTAAGGCACCAGCCATCACCCCATCACGTCTTTCCTCATTCTTCTGCTTTATTTCCTTTGCAGCTGGTTATCACTACCTAAAATTATCTTATGTATTTTCTTTCCAAGCAGAAATCAGAATCCTTGCTGAAGTCATGATAACTAATATCTATTCCCTCCCCCTCAACCCAACAGACTTGTCATTCTGTCATAGGAAAGATAATTTTAGTTTGACAGGATTTGTTCTTTACAAAGCAATGCTGTTTACTATTGCTCTTATTAAAATATTTATAAAATAGTTTCACAATCATTTTCTTCCACCCTCTTTCCAGTTGGGGAGGTTATATTTATCAGTCTAAAGACATCTAGATTATTCTTTTCATAAACGTCTGACATTATTTTTGTTAATGTCCAAACTTATCCTCCACAGATTCTTTAACATGGAACCAATGCTTGCTCAGTACTTTAAACTGTAAATAACCAAACTTGTGAATACATATGACTCAGATTTTTTCCTTACTTTAGATTCAATTTATACCTCCAAAGTAAAACCACACAGTACTGTTCCAATACAGAAACATAGATGGATAGACAAGTTGATAGGGTTCTTTTTTAATACTTCTGTCCTATAGGTATCATTTAAAATTTTACCTAATAAACTGGGACTTTCTTGATGGTCCAGTGGTTAAGACTCTGCTTTCTGATACAGGGTGCCTGGGTTTGATCCCTTGTTGGGGAACTAAGATCCCACATGCCACGTGGCCAAAAATTAAGAAATAAATAGATTCTCAAATAAAATTGGTGGGTTCCTGACTAAAAAAATAAATAAATAAATAAATAAATAGAAATTAAATAATTGTGAAGGGACTTCCCTGATAGCTCAGTTGGTAAAGAAATCACCTGCAAGGAGATGCTGGTTCAATTCCTAGGTTGGGAAGATCTGCTGGAGAAGGGATAGGCTACCCACTCCAGTATTCTTGGGCTTCCCTCATGGCTCAGCTGGTAAAGAATCTGCCTACAATGTGGGAGACATGGGTTCAATACCTGGGTTGGGAAGATCCCCTAGAGAAGGGAATGACTACCCACTCCAGTATTCTGGCCTGGAGAATTCCATGCAATTTACCTAATAAGTAAAAATACTTTCGTTTATATATCTTATTACTAAGATATTTAGTCTTTCAATTTTCCTGTAGGAACTTTGCCTTAGTTTTCTCCTTTTACCTACTAACTTCCATCATTCTGCATGTTTCTCCTGGTAAACTGCCTCACTTTCATTCCTGTAAGATTCTCATTTATATTCCATGTACTAGAAAGTATTTTGCTTAGTCAATTTGTTTTCATTTTCCATTCTTCTGTTTCCAAGTATGGAAATTACTCTTTTGTTCTTAATAAAGCATATGCAAAAATGTCCAGTCTTCTTGCTCTGGCTTCAATTTTTATTTCTTTTTCAGTCTATAGTAATCCAATTTGCATATCCTAAAAATGCATTTTAATTATTTGCTCATCAATCTTAATCTGTTTAGTATAAAATATCTTTAGATAGAAAAAAAAATCCTTGTTTCCAACAATCAGCAGCAGCAAAAACAGCTTATTATTTAGGGAACTACAGCCTCATAGTAGGAATCATTTAACCCCAAATGGATGCTGGTCCCTTCACTGCTTCCCTAAATCAATCTATCTTAGTTGGTTCAGGCTGCTGCCACAAAAACACCATAGACGGGGTGCTTAAACAACAAACACTTGTTTCTCACAGTTATGGATGCTGGAAGTTCAAGGCCAAGGTATCAGCAGATCCCATATCTCTGAGTGCCCTCTTCCTGGTTTGCAGATGGCTGCCTTCTCACTGTGTCTTCAAATAGTGGAAAGAAAGAGGAAGTTCTCTAGGGTCTCTTTAAAGGACACTAATCCCATCCAAGAGGGCCCCACCCTCACGACTTAATCATCTCTTAAAGGACCCTCCTCCTAATGCCATCACACTGAGGCTTAGGATTTCAGCACATGAACTTGGAGAGGAAAGCAAACATTCAGTCCATCACAAGCCTAAGACAAGAAGCACTTGGCAGCTATGGCTTCACAGTCTGGTACAAACCTCCAGTCACTAAGATTCTAGGTCATTCTGGGCTCAGCAGCTTGGGACCTGCTTCTGAATTCTATTCTGACCCCCTCCTTGTCTCTTTCTAGACTGATATTGTGTCTCATGTTTTTCAGGCTCTACTCCAGCATGGGAGCTCTGCCTGAGACTCCAGCTGGCTGGTTGTGGCTGATAATCTCCCTACCTATGCTTCCAGTTGCTACCAACCCCACTCATTCTCTCCTCTCTCTTCTGTTAGAACTTCTGTTTATGTGTTGATCCTCTCTATTCTCTGTCTCCTCTCTCCACTGCACCACCCCCAATCCTTGGCAATAACCACCACCATCACCTTTGGCTGGACTCTAATGCCAAAGAAGAGAAGAGCCATCAATCAGCTGGAACCATTCACCTCCAGTCTGCCTATGAAAGAGGCAATTTCTATTTTATTTAGGCAATTGAAGTTCTGGGGCCTCTGTGTCACAGAAACTTGAGCATGGCCCCTAAATTACCCAATCTCTTAATCCTAAATAAGAATTCAAAGCTATGGATAAGTAGATATTTTAGCAAAGCCACAACTAGAATAAACAGCAAAAAAGGACTTCAAAAATAAAAGAAAATACAGGGTGCAAAATTAAGCTAAATAATGACAACAACAGCAACAATAAACATCACACCAGAAATAAAATGTTGCACCCCTAAAACAAGAACAGGCACCTCTGCAAAAAAAAAAAAAAAAAAAAAACAAGAAAACAAGTAAGAGTTCTTAGAAATTCTAGCTCCAGTATCATTATCCACACTTGACAAAGCAAAGAATAAAGGAAGAGAATAACAACAACAACAACAAAAACAGTTCTTAGAAATTAAAATGATAACCAAAATAAAAATTTCAATAGAAATGATGCAAGTGAAAATGAGATTTCCTAGAAGTAGAACAAATACAGAGATAGAAAATAGGAGAGAAATCGTGGGATGATTTGAGAGAATACAACTGAAACACATACATTACCGTATGTAAAATAGATGGCCAGTGGGAATTTGCTGTATGATGGAGGAAGCTCAAATTTGGTGCTCTGTGACAACATAAAGGAGTGGGATGGGGTGGGAAATGAGAGGGAGATTCAAGAGCGAGGGGGCATAGGTATACCTATGGCTGATTCATATTGATGTATGGCAGAAATCAACACAATATTATAAAGAAACTATCCTTCAATTAAAAATAAAAATTTAAAAAGAAAACAAAAGCAAAAGAAAACAACAAAAATAAAATTAATGAAATAAATTTTAAAAAAGAAAATAGGAAAGATGAAATTTCGACTCAAAAGATTAGGCATCTTGTTCAAAATAGTTTTACAGAGAGATAAATAACAAGGTCCTACTGAGTAGCACAAAGAACTGTATCCAATATCCTGTGATAAACAATAATGGAAAATAATCTAAAAAAGGATGTATATATATATAAAATATATATGCACATATATATTATATAATATATACACATAATATATATGTACATATATATTATATAATATATATGTATGTATAGCTTCCCTGGTGGTTCAGTGGTAAAGAATCCACCTGCCAATGCAGAAGATGCAGGAGACACAGGTTTGATCCCTGGATTGGGAAGACCCCCTGGAGGAGAAAATGGCAACCCATTCCAATATTCTTGTCTGGAGAATCCCATGGACAGAGGAGCCTGGCGGGCTACAGTCCATAGGGTCGCAAAGAGTTGGATAGGACTGACTGACCGAACACATATGCATGCAATGTATAACTGAATCACTTTGCCATACAGTAGAAATTAACACAGCATTATAAGTCAACTATACTTCAACAAAGAAAATTTTGATTAAAGAGAGAGAGAGAACAGAGAAGATAAAGGGGACAAATTATCAAACAATAATACAGAATTGAAGTAGAAATTCTGAAATGGATGACGAACCTTTTCTCTACTTTATATGTAATCTCTGTCTGAGCTTCTGGGAGAACAAAGTGTTTGCTATTTAATAAAATTTGCTGATTAAGTAGCCTAGGTCCCAGTGGGCAGAAAGTATTGGGGGAAACCAGCAGTTCAAACAGACCAAGCAGGAGCAACACACAGACTGACATGAGAGTTGCAAAACCATTGGGCAGCAGTAGATCCTTACCATGTAGCATCATCAATAATGGGATAGGTGGGGACTTAGCCCTGTTCTCATAATTAGAAGAGGCAGAATCAAGTTAGAACGTCAGTGATAACCCCTGAAAGGCCAGCAGGTTGTTGAGAGCTATCTACTTCTTTATACTCAAAGCATCCCAGTTCCTCCAAGACCCGGCACATAGGAGGAAGTCAACGGACATCGATTGAAAGAAGGAACAAATGAGTGACTAAGGAAACAAAGAACTCTCCTGGAATGGGTATTATCGGGGGGCAGGGTGCTGTTTGGAAAGAGGATCAGGTCATGCAGGTTAAAGATGTTTGTGCTCTTACAATTCAGCGGGTAGGTGGAAAGGCTGGACAGACAGAGGACAGGGGCAGAGTCAGACCACCGTGAGGCGGTAAACCCAAGCCCAGGAGGGCAACCTCCAGACTGAACAGGGAAAACCCTGGGGAAATGGAAACTAGGTCAGGAAGTGTCAGTGGAGAACTTCAATAGCCCACACATGGACTGGCGGACCGCCTCCTCTAGAGCAGGGGTAGATGAGGTTGGGATAAGCAGCAGTCATTTCAGAGCCCACAAGCAAAGGAAAGATACTGGGCTGTTCACTGAACTGGTAAGAGAAACGGGTACTGAGTAGCTCTGCACAACAGCAATCACAAGACTATTAAATTCAGTGTTCTGAAGACAGGAACAAACCAATCCCTCCCACCAGAAAACACAGCACTGACAGTGAAGAAAGCAGCCTTGGGGAAAAAAAGAGCAAATGACTTGCAGAAAATCTCTACCTTTTCCAAAGCACCTTATTAAAAACACAAGACAAATGAGATACATCAAAGTCCAAAAGATCATATTTTTTCAACAAAAATCCTACATGAATAGGTGGCAGAGTGGTTTCTTTTATTTGTCTTTTTCTGGAAGATAACAGAAAAGGGGTGGGGGTGGGGAAACAGAAAAGAATCATAAAAAGGAAGAAGGAAGGAAGGGATTTTTTTTTTTTTTTTTTTTGCTAGGTACTCATTTAGGTTAATTACTCCTCTTTGGGGCATATAAATTACACAGAGAGAAATTAAGTTAATAATGAAACTAGCTACCATGTCTTGAGAACCACATGAAATGGGCCTGGAACTAGATACTGAAACGTGTTCCCTTCCCCTAATTAGATTTAAGTTGTGAGACATGTTGGATTTGGATTTAATTCCAAGGGCAATAGGAAACAGTCGAAAGGTCTCGAGCAAGGAAGTAACATGATCTGATTTTTTGTGTAATAAGAAACATCTTTTCTTATTTTTCTCCTTTTTAAATTGCTTTAAGTGATAGTTGGCTGTTTAAAGCAAAACTAAGAACAAGCTATTGTGGAGTTTATAGTATATTACAATGTGATGTAAAATGTTCGACAAAAATAAAGGATGGCTAGAGGCAGGGTGGGGGAGGGAAGGATGGAAGTTACTGCTACATGGCTCTTATCCTAAGCGCCAAATGCTAGGATACTATTTGAAGGTTTTTTGGCTTCCCACATGGTGCTAGTGGTAAAGAACTTGCTTGCCAATAAAGGAGACGTGAAAGATGTGTGTTCAATCCCTGGGTCAGGAAGATCCCCTGGAAGAGGGCACAGCAACCCACTCCAATACTCTTGGCTGGAGAATCCCAAGGACAGAGGAGCCTGGCAAGCTACAGTCCATGGGTTGCAAAGAGTCAGACACGACTGAAGCAACTTAGCAGGCAGGCATTTGAAGGTTTGAACTGTGATAAATTAAAGATGTATCTTTTTGATCCTAGAGCAAAAATTAATAAGTATATAAAAAGTAATAATAATAAAATGGAGGTATAACTAATAAGCAAAAATGTAGGGGAGGGGGGAGAGTGAGAGAAACAATACAATAAGCAAAATCGATTTAAAGGAAGGAATAAAAGAGGAAACAGAAACAAGGGAGAAGTTGAGACAATGTCATTGCTAGACAGAGGTTTAGGCTCTCTTAACAAGCCTGAGTCCCTTTGCTACTCCTGAGCTCTTCATACTGCATTTGTAGCTCTCCTGTTTGCCAGTAAGAGAATTTCTTCCAGGCTGGAGTTATATTAAACACTTAAGTTTTTAAATTAAAACAATAGTAAAGTGCCCTGACATTTTGTTCCTAGAGCATGTGGAGTAATATTTTCATAGTTACTCTGGCAACCACAGAGGCAAGAGTGGGCAGGAAGAAAGGAGCAGAAGGCCTGGCATGGGTGGCGGGGAGGTAGAAGGAGCACCTCGCTGTGGCGTGCTGGCTCGGGTCCTAACAGGACGGGGCCAGAAGTCCAGCTACTGCCCAGAATATGGCCCGGATCCCTGGCCTGAGTCATCATCCCGTGACTGGAGAAATGTTGACAGATTATTTTCTCATGAAACTAGCGATAAACCAAGGGATACAGGAATTAAGAGCCAGTTCTAAAAAAGAAATGTTTACATAGGGCTAAACGTCAGCCTAGGAAGGGCAGTTGTTGGTTGAACCACTGTTTGTATACAATAGGTACAGGCATGGCCGTGTCCACAGATACTGATGTGCTGTCAAGGACGTGATTTTGCCAGTGGGACCAGGGTCTGGGGCAGAGTCTGAGCTGGGTTCCATTATCTCTGCTACCTCTGTGTTTATGAAACATGGCTCCATCAGTAGTTCGTCAGCCACTACTGTGGACCCACTGTGCACAGCACTGAAGCAAGGGCTTTGGAAATATTTTAAAAACAAAAGCAATCAAACCAACAAAACCTCTACCCTACCCTGGCCAAGATACAATGCAAATAAGGCAAATAAACTCATGCTTATATGACCCACACATTTTAACTCTTGAATCTTAAAAAAAAAAAAGTAATGTTAGGAAGGAAAGAAAATCCAAAACTCCTGAAGGAAGTCAACACATCTTAATATTGGGTTGACCATAAAGGCCGTTTGAATTTTTCCATAACATCTTATGGAAAAACCTGAATGAACTTTTTGACCAACCCAATAGTTCACAGTATTGGCTTGGCTCCATGTGGCCCTGGATGTGAATTTCAACTTTTACTTACTTTGTTATAGATCCTTGCCAAGTACCTATACTTACTGACCTTGATTTTGCAAATGTAAAAAGGAGAGGGGCGTTCTTACCTCGTGAGTTTGTTCAGTCATCAGTTGGGAACCATTCAGTGGGATGCCTGGCTCTAACCAATCATCCTGGGATTTACTAATGGGGTCGCACAGAGTCGGACACGACTGAAGCGACTTAGCAGCAGCAATAACTACTATAACAAATACCTCATCCCGGGGGCAGAGAACACGGCCTGGGTAGGGTGAACCAAAATCTACTCCAGAGGATTCTCCAGTATTGGGAGGAAAAGCGGTGAGTCTAGGGAGTAGTTACTGCTGAAGGAAGCTGCCTGGTTTCCCCTAGGGGCCCTGCTGTCACTCAGGACCTCCTCTCACCAGCTTCACTCTGAACTGTGCTGTGATTCAAGAGACGCAGAACTAGTGACACCTTCCTGCCTCGGGTGTGGATTAGTTGAGAAAGAGAAGCTGTGTTCGGCCTTCAGGAGAATGGTCCAGGGCCTAGCTGTAGGAAACTGTGCAAATGAAAAGTGGGGTGACCGGCAATGAGACGAGGAAACTTGTCACTGCCTCTGTAAAGCAGTAGAACCCACTTAGGCTGAAGTTGTTCCACCTCTCTGTTGGATTAGTCACCCAGTTCAAAGTATTTTTAAGATAGTGCTCTATTTATATACCCAACAGCTAAGTATGGACCTCTATGACTCCACAAATATTCAAAATTATTCCACAGAGACTAAGATGAAAATACGACTGATAAATGAAACCAGACCAGATTACCTCAACTTTCAGATGATTGTATCTAGAAAGTAGACAATATTAACATTTAGATGACTTTTAATCACAGTCAGAACCAGAGAAAAAATTTCCATTTGTCAATCTCTTTTTCAAAAAAGAAAAAAGCCTCAGATATCTTGTAAATATTCATGTAAGAAGTGCTTCTGAATACAAATAATCTCTTTTTCCAAATGTGGTCAAATTGGTTATAAGAACAGCTAAAGTCAAACTAGTTTCCTTGAGTGTCAAATGATTCTCCTTGACTAATAGAATTGTCACATTGTCTGGTTAAACAAAGAAAATATCATAGTATGGGGCGTATGTGCTGTCACTTCTAGAATAGTGGCTTTGTGGAAAGAGAACTGGAGACCTGAGTCTAGTCTCCTGCTCTGGACAAATCAGTTAAAATGTGTTAAGCCTTCACCACAGCACAATTCAGAGTAAACAAGGGAAGACGAGGAAACCTCCTTTCCTTCAAGTGACTTAACATCTAGTCGGTGTCACAAAATTAAAACCAAAGGTCCAGAGGCACCCAGTAAGACCATTTGTAATGAGCTTCCACACTGATAGATAATTTGGAGAAATGGCAGGCATGAAATTTAAATGAGCAGGTTCCCAGCCTGGGTGAGCGGGTGGTCCTTGGTCCCCAAAATGGAGATAGTTGTCAGGTGACCTGGGCGGGGCCTTTCACAGAGATCTACTGGACAAATGAGGGTGGGAATAATTTTGTCAGATGATGTGAGAAATTGTTTTAAAAATAATTTTAAGGACTTCCCTGGTGGTCCATCAGCTAAGACTCTGTGCTCCCAATGCAGGGGGCCAGGGTTCGATCCCTGGTCCCAGAACTAGATCCCACATGCTGCAACCAAGAGTTCACAACCACAGCTAAAGATCCCACATGCCACAACTAAGACCCAGTGCAGCAAAATAAATAAATATTTTAAAAATAATAATGGGAAGTGAAAACATGTATCTGACATAGAATCAGACAATGTTTTATTTGGTTTGCTGATGAACAGGCTGCTGTCCTTTTTGGTTGTAACTTCATTTCTCTATGCTTCATTTCAGACACACATTTTTTTTCTGACTCTAGATGACACCATTTGGGGGAACACGAACAATATATGCCAACACTTCAGCCACAGCCCCACTGCTAATGTGCTGAGACTCTTCTCTGGGCAGTGGCAACAATAACCACGTGTGAAGCCCTTTCTATTTGTAGCCTTATCACTTTGCCTGTGGATTCCTAATCTCAACAAGGTCTTCTCTACCCCCCTATGGACAAAGTCAAGTTGCTCAGTCTAATTCCGCTACTTACCCGCAGGATAAAGACAGGCACTCAATGGATGCTGATTGCCGTTTGTGGCATTTCTCCCTTCCCTGACTATAGTCCTCAGGTGGCTAGAGACTGAGCATCCTGTTTACCTCACAGACCTATTTTGCATAGACAAATTGACTTCCAACGACTAGATTGTTAAAGATGTTAAAGAGCCTCTGGGCTTGTACTCGCAGAAGCTGGGGAAAAGAAAAAGACACATAAAGACAGGAGAGAGAGACAGGAGTGAATAACTGGAGTAAGAAAAAACAATACAGATGAACCTAGTTCCAGGGCAGGAATAGAGACACAGAGAAACAGACGCGTGGACACAGGGTGTGTTGGGGAGGGTGGGATGAGTTGGGAGATCAGAACTGACATATGTGCTGCTACATGTGAAACAGCCAATAGGAACCTGTGGTATGGCGCACGGGGCTCAGCTCGGTGCTCTGTGATGACCTAGAGGGGTGGGATGGGGGATGGGGCCAAGAGGAGGGAGGGGATATATGTATACATATAGCTGATTCATTTTGTCATACATCCAGAAACTAACACAATATTGTAAAGCAACTACACTCCAATTTTTAAAAATAGAGAAAAATAAGAACCAAGCCTTCCCTGCTGCATCCTGTATTTTGGTATCTCAACCCTCAGTAGTTCTTCTGTCCCAAGTTCCCTTTCCTGTTATTGACATGAAGCCTGGAAAGAGGGAGGCAGTGGAGAGAGGGAATTCAAAGACACAAAGGTACCATGCTGAGAGGCTTTAGGGAAACTAAGGAGAGCAGTGGCAGGCCCCTGACACCTTCCTGCTCATCCTGCTTCTGCTCTTTCCCTGTATCATTTCCAGTTAAGTTTCATCTTTCGCTCAGCTGCTTAAGCCCTTAGAAGGTGACTTCTCTAACCCCTTCAATGCTGTGGAGTTCAGCAGGGGATTCAAAAACTAAAGTCACTTTCACCTTTTCCTCTGTTCTCTTAGTGTTGAAGGAGTCTCAGACCACTATGGAGTTTAAAACCCAGTATGTGTGCTGTGGCCTCAAAGCAGCTGAGACTCACTGCTTGAGGGGTTAAAAAAAAGTCTAGCTCAACCTTGCCTTGAAAAAAGAACTCAAGTCAAAGAAAAGACAAACACAGTTGCTTGACAAAATGGATGGGCTAGAAATTCCAGAATTGTCATAGCAGTTCATAATATTTGCACTACAATCTTCCATTTTCCCAAATTTTTAGTCCCCTACTTTTATGGCAAATCATTTACTATCTGAGACATTTATTACCATCAGGCTACAGTGTTTAGTTCCCAAGAATGCTATGTGGATTAACAATACATGGTCACGTGTTTTCCTGAGAGGAATGACCTTAAGTGAACTAACAAAAAATTATTTATATCATGTTTAACCAATATTGGGTGCTACACACAAACTGGTATTACTAACACCAGTAATTATTGCATTGCATATGTCTTGCTGGTGCTGCTGCTGCTAAGTCGCTTCAGTCGTGTCCGACTCTGTGTGACACCATAGACGGAAGCCCACCAGGCTCCCCTGTCCCTGGGATTCTCCAGGCAAAAACAGTGGAGTGAGTAGCCATTTCCTTCTCCAACATATGTCTTCAGTCAGTCAGTCAGTTCAATCGCTCAGTCGTGTCCGACTCTTTGCGACCCCATGAATCGCAGCACGCCAGGCCTCCCTGTCCATCACCAACTCCCAGACTTCACTCAGACTCACGTCCATCGAGTCAGTGATGCCATCCAGCCATCTCATCCTCTGACGTCCCCTTCTCCTCCTGCCCCCAATCCCTCCCAGTATCAGAGTCTTTTCCAATGAGTCAACTCTTCGCATGAGGTGGCCAAAGTATTGGAGTTTCAGCTTTAGCATCATTCCTTGCAAAGAAATCCCAGGGCTGATCTCCTTCAGAATGGACTGGTTGGATCTCCTTGCAGTCCAAGGGACTCTCAAGAGTCTTCTCCAACACCACAGTTCAAAAGCATCAATTCTTCAGCACTCAGCTTTCTTCACAGTCCAACTCTCACATCCATACATGACCACTGGAAAAACCATAGCCTTGACTAGACGAACCTTTGTTGGCAAAGTAATGTCTCTGCTTTTTAATATGCTATCTAGGTTGGTCCTAACTTTCCTTCCAAGGAGTAAGCATCTTTTAGTTTCATGGCTGCAGTCACCATCTGCAGTGATTTTGGAGCCCAAAAAAATAAAGTCTGACACTGTTTCCACTGTTTCCCCATCTATTTCCCATGAAATGATGGGACCGGATGCCATGATCTTTGTTTTCTGAATGTTGAGCTTTAAGCCAACTTTTTCACTCTCCACTTTCACTTTCATCAAGAGGCTTTTTAGTTCCTCTTCACTTTACATCCAAAACATCTACATAACTTTTTATATCAGCTTAAATAATGATTGTTAAATTGCCGTGAGGATCCTAAAGCATTAAGAACTGTACGAAGAAAAATTCAGTGCTTCCTTCCTTTATATACTCAAAACCTAGCTACTAGCATTCTCAAAATTCATTTTCCAACCTTTTTATAAAATTGAAAGCCAGCACATGGCATGGAAAGGGAGAAATAACTTGAACTATAAACCGGGTAAAAATGAAGGCAACCTTCCGAAGAATGGAGCAACAATGCCCTTTACAACAGTATGTAATTATGGCTTGGCTAGGAGAAGAAAAGCCTATCCAAGGCCACATATTCTAACAGATTCGGGTTTCTCTACACAGACCACTTTTTAGCAATAAGCCAGAAGCACAGAATGTGTGTGTGTGTGTGTGTGTGTGTGTGTGTAAAATTTACTCATTCATTCACTTAATTAATGTTGATTGAGCACTAGTTTCTAACAGACACTGGGGATAGAATAATCAATAAAAAAGACAAAAATTCCTGCTTTCGTTATATTTACATGCTAGAGGGCTATACATAAGCAAATGTACAGGTCACCTAATTATTTATATAGACTCAAAGCTATATGTGTACTACTACTACTACTAAGTCGCTTCAGTCGTGTCTGACTCTGTGCAACCCCACATACATATTCTAACAAGATATCTATTCCTTCCTATTTGCAGCAATATTTTAATAGTACAATCATTATAATCCATGTTCCTAATTATTTTCTGCTTCTATGAATCTTTCAACCTCTCCTAGGTGGGTACCCGAATAAAATGCTGAAAACATCAACCAAATCAGAAAAATAGCTCTCATATGCTGGCCCTTGAGTTAAACCAAGACAATATTCAAGAGTGAATTTGTGGTTTTAGTTTCAGGATGGAAAACAAATGGAATGGAATAACTACTGTCCTTCTCTCCCAAATCCCACTCCCTGGAGAGCAAAAGAGACAAAAATGGAACAAAAACAAAACAGTACAACAAATGGGGAAAGTTAGCTATCAGTGAAGTAGAATTGTTGACAAATTCTGGAATATGGAATATTTGAACAGAAAAAAAAAAAAGAGAGAGAGAGAGAGAGCAGAGGAAGCTACAGTCTGGAACTTGCATTAAAGAAGACTGATGTGGATGCCAGGGAGACAGCTCCATCATGTCTCCAAAATCAAGAATTGATGGGGCAGGGGTGACACCTCCTAGATGGTGGAGTAGGAGACTCCAGTCACTGTCCCCCAAAAAGATCAACAATTAGACAGCCATCCACAAATGAAAACACCTCTGAGAGAGCTCTGGAGTCCACTTAAGGAACCTCAGCAAGCAACACAAAGGAACAAAAACCTGAGAGTAACCACACAAGAAGAGAAGGAAGGAGCTAGCTTCTGCTGCACCTTCTTATCCTCCAAGCCAGCACTGCTCGTGCCAAAGAGTTCCCCTAACTGACAAAGGGAGAGTAGGGTGAGCGACCAGCTTCCCCAGCCTTTAGGGGCACAGCCCAAAGGTCTCACTTTGAGTTCACCCCACCCAGACTGGCCAAGCTGAGATGCAGAGAGATGGCTAGGAACAAGGAAGAAGAGCAATACCAGGATCAATTCCAAAGAAAAAGCGACCAGAGTTCCCAGGTACCTGCTCTGCAGAGGACCCCAGCATCTTCTGCCTCCAGTGAAACCAGCAACCAGCTTCAGATTTCACTGGTTTGGAACCATAGGTATTCATACCCACTAATCTCAGCTGCCTGAGTCCCTCTGTGCCCGCCCCTAAACCCACCCCAGCCTCCACGAAGACCATGTGCACAGCAGCCAGCTCAGGCCTGTGGAAGGCCAAGATGTCAGCCAAGAGCCCCTGCAGCCTCACTTCCTCCGTTGCGCACTAGCACACCTGACACTTGGCACAATCTCCAAGGCCACGTGTGCACCGACGGCAAGATTTTACCACAGAAATGTACTCTGATAACCAAGGCCTACAAAGCATGTGTGGGCCAGGATTTGACCCCTTTTCCTGTCATTAGCCTATTCCACTGTGCTCATCTATAACTAGCTCCTCCATCTGCACCCCTACACACATCAAGCCCACTCTGCCCGTTTCTGGCCTTCACTACTATGTACATGCTGGTGGGGAGA
The DNA here is from genome assembly GCF_002263795.3 of Bos taurus. NCBI lineage: Eukaryota > Metazoa > Chordata > Mammalia > Artiodactyla > Bovidae > Bos > Bos taurus. The sequence continues at coordinate 9,659,945 of NC_037355.1, read as the reverse complement.
TTGTGCGGCCAGAGGAGGGCACAATGATAGCCAGGGCCCTGCAACTTCCATAGGCCTGTGTCCTGTCACTGGCCTGTACCACTGGACTTACCTGCAGACAGTCCCTCAGGCTGTATACCTGCATGCTCCTAACTTGACTCCTGACACTAGCCTGCACTGCTGAGCACCCATGATGAGAACCAGCATTCACAGACAGGATATCAATATGAAAACATTGGATTTGAACTATACTTTAGATGAAATGAACCTAACATACATACAGATCATCCCATCTAACAGCAGCAGAAGACATATCCATCCCAGGTACCCACAGACCATTCTCTAGGATAGAGCATATGATAGGTCACAAGACAAGATTTGGCAAATTTAAGAAGACTGAAATCACAAGTATCATTTCCAACCAAACACAATGGTATGAAACTGGAAATCAATCATAGAAGGAAAATTGGAAATTTTGCACATATTTGGAGATTAAACAACACTCTCCCAAACAACTAATGGGTCAAAGATGAAATTTTTAAAAAATCTTGAAATAAACAATAATGGAAACATAACATACCAAAACTTATGGGATACAGCAAAAACAGTGCTAAGAAGGAGTTGTATAATGATAAACGCCTATACTAAGAAAAAAGAAAAACTCCAGCAATTCAAAGAACTAGACGAACAAACCAAGCACAAAGATAGCAAAGGAACCCAAAATCTAGTAGCTCAATTAAACAACAACCATTTAATTTACATCTCACAGTGTTGTGGGCCAGGAATTCCAGCAGGGCTCTGTCAGACAGTCTCCTGTTCCACCTGGCAATGACTAAGGTCTCTTGGTGGCCCTCAGTTGGCAGGTGGCCTGATCTGAGATGGCTTCCATCATCTGTCCAGTGCTTTGGAGACAGTGGCTAGAAAGTTCACCTGGGACTCTGGATTGAACCCCCAGCACACAGCCTGTCCAGTAGGATGGATTCAGGGTCCCTGGACTTCTTATGTGACAGCTTAGGACTCCTTGAGATTGCCAGTCACACCTGAGACAAAGTGATCATAGACTGAGATTCATGCCTGGAATTTAACCAAAAAAGGACCCCAAACCAGGGGAAGGTCATGAGCTGAACCACAGAACCAAAATGGATAGAGGTGAGTGGATTTTTATTGTGCTAAAATATATATAACATAAAATTTGCCATTTTAACCGTTTTTAAGTGCATGGTTCACTGGCAGTGCATACATTCACACTGTTGTGCAACAGTCACCACCAATCTTTTTCATCTTCCTAAACCTTTACGTTTAGGGAATGTATCCATTGAACACTAACTCCCCATTCCAGCTCCTCCCCCAGCCCCTGGAAACCACCATTCAGCTTTCTGTCTGGATGAATTTGACTGTTCTGGGTACCTCATAAAAGTAGAATCATACAATATTTGTACTTTTGTGTCTGGCTTATTTCACTTAGCATAATGTTCTCAAGGTTCATCCATGATGTAGCCTGTGTCAAAATTTCCTTCCTTTTTAAAGATGAATAATATTCCATTGTATATATACCACATTTATTTAACCATGCATCCATCGACGGACACCTGGCTTGCTTCTACCTTTTGGCTTAAGATATTAAGAGATTAAATTCTTAGAGAAATGGGGATACTAGACCACCTTACCTGCCTCCTGAGAAACCTGTATGCAGGTCAAGAAGCAACAGTTAGAATTGGACATGGAACAACAGACTGGTTCCAAATTGGCAAAAGAGTATGTCAAGGATATATATTGTCACCCTGCTTATTTCACTTCTACGCAGAGTATATTATGTGAAATGCCAGCCTGGATGAAGCACACACTGGAATCAAGACTGCCAGGAGAAATATCAATAACCTCAGATATGCAGATGACACCACCCTTATGACAGAAAGTGAAGAAGAACTAAAGAGCCTCTTGATGAAAGTGAAAGAGAGTGGGAAAATTGGCTTAAAACTCAATATTCAAAAAACAAAGATCATGGCATCCAGTTCCATCACTTCATAGCAAATAGAGGGGAAACAATGGAAACAGTGATAGACTTTATTTTGGGGGTCTCCAAAATCCCTGCAGATGGTGACTGCAGCCATGAAATTAACAGACGCTTGCTCCTTGGAAGAAAAGCTATGACCAACCTAGACAGCATATTAAAAAGCAGAGACGTTATTTTGCTGACAAAGGTCCATCTAGTCAAAGCTATGATTTTTCCAGTAGTCATGTATGGATGTGAGAGTTGGACCATAAAGAAGGCTGAGTGCCAAAGAATGGATGCTTTTGAAATGTAGTGTTGAGAAGATTCTTGAGAGTCTCTTGGGACTGAGGAATCGAAAAGTGAGAAATCCAAGGTGAGAAACTTTAAAACAAATGATCTAGAAGAGTTCCTAACAACTATAAACACACACACACTCGCACACACTGCCTTTCATACATGCCCAACAAGGGCTCCCATGGGCAGCCTACAGTTGTATAAAGTGAGCAAGGAAGAGTGAGCAATCTGTTCTCATACTTGAACACATTTAAAATATTTTTCCCAACTCCTTTTGTGACCAAAAGTATAGATTTAAAAATCGTCTAGCTGAACCATTTACAATAGCCAAGACATGGAAGCAACCTATATGTCCATTGACAGATGAATGTTTGAGGAAGATGTCATATACAATGGAATATTACTCAGCCACTAAAAAATAATAAAATAATGCCATTTGCAGCAACATGAATGGACCTAGAGATTGTCATAATGAGTGAAGTAAGTCAGGCAGAGAATGAGAAATATCATATGACATATGATACAAATGAACTTGTTTACCAAAGAGAAACAGAATCACAGACTTTGATTATGAAATTCTGGTTACCAGGCGGAAAAGGTGGGGGGAAGGAATGGTTAGGGAATTTGAGATCAATATGAACACACTCTTATATTTAAAATGGATAACCAACAAGGCCCTACTGTGTAGCACAGAGAACTCTGCTCAATGTTACATGGCAGACAGAATGGGAGGGGAGTTTGGGGGAGAATGGATACATGTATATGTATGACTGAGTCCCTCTTCTGTGCACATGAAACCGTCATGTGCTAAGTCACTTCATTCTTGTCTGACTCTTGGCAACCTCATAGACTATAGATCGCCAGGCTTCTCTGTCCATGGAATTCTCCAGGCAAGAAATACTGGAGTGGGTTGCCATGCTCTTCTCCAGGGGATCTTTCCAACCCAGGGATCAAACCCACATCTCTTTTGTCTCCTGCATTGGCAGGCGGGTTCTTTACCACTAGGTCCACCTAGGAAGCCCTGAAACCATCACAATACTGTTAATTGGCTATACTCCAATATAAAATAAAAAGTTAAACAAATACATAAACTTTACACAGCAATGTGAATATACTTAATGTTGAACTGTACAATTTAAAACGGTCAAGATGTTAAACTTTATGTTATGTGTATTTTATCACAATTTAAAATAAAATTTTTTAAAGTTATTTTTTAAAAAAAGAATGGAATAATGCCATTTGCAGCAACCGGATAGACCTAGAGATTATCATACTAAGTGAAGTAAGTCAGAAAGAAAAAAAAAAAACAACCATATCATATCACTTACACATGGAATCTAAAACGGGACACAAAGGAACTTGTCTATGAAATACAAATGGACTAGTAGACTTGTAGCTGCCAAGGGAGGAAGGGGAGGAAAGGACTGGGAGTTTGGGATTCAGTTCAGTTCAGTTGCTCAGTCATGACCGACTCTTTGAGACCCCATGAACTGCAGAACGCCAGGCCTCCCTGTCCATCACCAACTGCCAGACTCTACCCAAACCCATGTCCATTGTGTCGGTGATGCCATCCAACCATCTCATCCTCTGCCGTCCCCTTCTCCTCCTGCCCTCAATCTTTCCCAGCATCAGGGTCTTTTCAAATGAGTCAGCTCTTCGCATCAGGTGGCCAAAGTATTGGAGTTTCAGCTTCAACATCAGTCCCTCCAATGAACACCCAGGACTGATCTCCCTTAGGATGGACTGGTTGGATCTCCTTGCAGTCCAAGGGACTCTCAAGAGTCTTCTCCAACACCACAGTTCAAAAGCATCAATTCTTCGGCGCTCAGCTTTTTTCACAGTCCAACTCTCACATCCATACATGACTACTGGAAAAACCATAGCCTTAACTAGATGGACCTTTGTTAACAAAGTAATGTCTCTGCTTTTTAGTATGCTGTCTAGGTTGGTCATAACTTTTCTTCCAAGGAGTAAGCGTCTTTTAATTTCATGGCTGCAATCACCATCCGCAGTGATTTTGGAGCCCAGAAAAATAAAGTCAGCCACTGTTTCCACTGTTTCCCCATCTATTTGCCATGAAGTGATGAGACCGGATGCCATGATCTTAGTTTTCTGAATGTTGAGCTTTAAGCCAACTTTTTCACTCTCCTCTTTCACTTTCCTCAAGAGGCTCTTTAGTTCTTCTTCACTTTCTGTCATAAGGGTGGTGTCATCTGCATATCTGAAGTTATTGACATTTCTCTCAGCAATCTTGATTCCAGCTTGTGCTTCTTCCAGCCCAGCATTTCTCATGATGTACTCTGCATGTAAATTAAATAAGCAGGGTGACAATATACAGCCTTGATGTACTCCTTTTCCTATTGGAACGAGTCTGTTGTTCCATGTCCAGTTCTAACTGTTGCTTCCTGACCTGCATACGGGTTTCTCAAGAGGCAGGTCAGGTGGTCTGGTATTCCCATCTCTTTCAGAATTTCCCACAGTTTATTGTGATCCACGCAGTCAAAGGCTTTGGCATAGTCAATAAAGCAGAAATAGACATTTTTCTGGAACTCTCTTGCTTTTTCAATGATCCACAGATGCTGGCAATTTGATCTCTGGTTCCTCTGCCCAATTAGCAGATGCAAACTGTTATTTGTCTGTATAACTGAATCACTTTGCTGTATACCTAACACACCATTGTAACTAACATACCATTGTAAATCAACGATACTTCAATAAAAAAAGAATCTTAAAAAAAAAAATCATCTAGCTTAGATGAGATGGATGTAACTGATGGCGATAGCCCCAGATTCATAAATTGTTCAAGCAGTGTTTACTGAGTGTCTTCTGTGTGCCAGCCATCGTGCTAGGTGCTCTGCCTAAACCTGTGAATGAATCAGACAAAAGCCCCAGCAGAAATATAGTTAAAAGTAAATATCATAATTAAGTGACTTATCTAATGTATTATATCACCATCATTGTATACATTAACTTATTCGTTTATTTATTTAATTACTCAACAAATATACACTAATGTTTTATCAGCAGGCCCTGGGGTAGAGGTGAACACAGGATACCATTCTATTCTGTTTCAGAGCTGAATTAACCAGCATTCTATGTGTGAAATATGGTGTGTTGTATTTTATTTTTTAGCACTGCAAATAGATGGGGAAACAGTGGAAACAGTGGCTGACCTTATTTTGGGGGGCTCCAAAATCACTGCAGATGGTATTGCAGCCATGAAATTAAAAGACACTTACTTCTTGGAATGAAAGTTATGACCAACATAGATAGCATATTAAAAAGCAGAGACATTACTTTGCCAACAAAGGTCTGTCTAGTCAAGGCTATGGTTTTTCCAGTGGTCATGTATGGATGTGAGAGTTGGACTATAAAGAAAGCTGAGTGCAGAAGAATTGATGCTTTTGAACTGTGGTGTTGGAGAAGACTCTTGAGAGTCACTTGGACTGCAAGGAGATCCAACCAGTCCATCCTAAGGGAGATCAGTCCTGGGTGTTCATTGGAAAGACTGATGTTGAGGCTGAAACTCCAATACTTTAGTCACCTGATGTGAAGAGCTGACTCATTTGAAAAGACCCTGATGCTGGGAAAGATTGAGGGCAGGAGGAGAAGGGGATGACAGAGGATGAAATGGTTGGATGGCATCACTGACTCAATGGACGTGGGTTTGGGTAAACTTTGGGAGTTGGTGATGGACAGGGAGGCCTGGCGTGCTGCAGTTCATGGGGTTGCAAAGAGTTGGAGATGACTGAGTGACTGAACTGAACTGAAATATATATATTTAAAAGCCATGAAATAAAGATTTGAACTAAAGAGAAGACTAACAAATCTGTTCAGTTTCTGGAAAGTTAACTGTAAAATAAATTAGAGTCTCCATGATAAGATGATTTAATAGCATTAAAAACGAGGATAAAATAAACTCAGTGCTCTAGCTGGGGCATTCATGCATAATTTCAGATTCATCCTTCAGTTATGTTGTAAGAGCAAGAGGCAAGACTTCCCAGAAGCCTGACAAAAATCATTGGATTCTAAAGTGTTTATACATATTTAGCATCTCAGTGATAACAACTCTCTTGCATGCTTTTCACTTCAGAATATTACTAATTTCTGGTCAGAAAGCATAGCCACAAAATTATACAGGGGAGCTTATGTGTGTCAAAATGATGAGAAATATTCTTTTGGGTAAAGTGATTTGACATTCCTTAAAGAATGATATGTCATTCCAGAGCTACAAGAGAGAAAGGAACATTTATAAACTGTCAAGAGATTAAAGAGTAGAAACTAAGACCAACCATCCTGTGTGGGTAAGAAACCCAGTTAGTTCCTCCTCCAGCCCAGAAGGGGGCAGTGAGTGGGAAACCCTCAGAGCTGCTTCCATGCTCCCCTTTATGGCTCTGCTTGGAGGCCATCAGAGGCTTCCCCCACAAGGCCTCAGTCTGTCCTTGGAAGAGGGGAGCCCCAGACATGCAGACAGGACGCTTTCATAGAACCTTGGCTCTCCTCCCCCAACTTCCCTTCTTCCCTCCCTCCAGGCCCTCTCAAGCCTCCTCTCTCTATCACAAAAAGCCACTGAGCATGTTATTGCTCCTGTTAGATCTCCGATGCAGCACAGCTTTGAATAGTAGTGTAACTGCTTGACATTAAGCTTTTTGATTATAGTTTAAGTGCCTGACATTAAGACAATGATTGTAGAGGCACCCCTTTCCAAAGACATCCACTTCAAATAAACACCCTGCCAGCTGTGGGACACAGCTCCCAGCCAAACCACCAGAAGAGGCGTTAGGCCAAGAAGCCCCCTCTCAGAAAACCCTGGGAACCCAGATACTTAATAGTGGGCCCACTTCTCCATGCCTGCATCCTCATTCCCACTCTTGGGCCTTAAATTGGCCAATAAAGAGTGCAGTCCTTTAACCCTGGACACCCACCCTTGGATCCTGAAAAAGGCAGACCCCAGGTCCATGCTCTTTCTCTCTGCCTGTGACCTCACTATGTGGGTCCTGGGTATGCCATATACATTCCATGGCCTATGAGTATCAGATCTTGGTCCTCAAAGTTCCATGATGGTTGCTGAGGGACATCCTGCAATTATACTAAGAACCACAAGGAAGGGCTGGTCTAGCCACCACCTTGGCTCTGGAAATGCCAGTGGGAGTCACAGAGGCCCAGGCAAGCACCACAGACCTTGCTAGCTGAGAGCATCGCTACCTATAGGCTGAGAGCCACACAAGGCAACTGCTGTATAAAGCACAAGGAGCCTCAGTCCCTTCCTGTGGCCTAAGCATCAGGCAGTTAGATCCCCAGACCCCCTTGAGAGCTCATCTCTCAAGTTGTCATAGATCCTAAATGCCTGAACAGGGAGAAACTCTGCTACTTCTGAGAGTGCTGTCTCCAGATGCAGGTTCATAATGAAGTCTCCACCGGTCCATCATGGAAGGAGAAAGAGGAGGGCAATTTGGTGGGTGTCTGTGGAAGGCGGCACTTTACAGCCAAAGACTGCCCTTTGCTCCATTGTTCTTAACCCCAGGGTGGTCCAGAGCTTGAGGCTGTTACTGCACACCTCCCGGGGGCTCCACCCACGTTCGCCACAGCGATAACGGTGTTCCCGGGAACCACACGGGCAGGCAGCCTGGCCTGCTCATATGGTGGCAGTGGGTGGGGCTTGGTTTTCTTCTCTCTCCTCTCTTCCCTCTCCTCCTCCTCCTCCTCCTCCTCACTGGTGATCAGAGGAAGACGGGAAGGATGTAGCTCAAGGGCCAGACTTCCCCTGGAGAGCAGAGACCCACTCTGGGGAAGCATGGAGAAAAAAGAGAGAGAGGATTAGTTGACTTTGTTTCCCAAAGGGCAAAGCATGAGAGAATAGACTTGCCGTTGCCAAAGGGGAAGGGGCTAGGGAAGGGATGGATTGGTAACTCGGGACTAGAGGGGCAGACTGGTACACAGAAGAGATAAACAACAAGGTCCTACTGCACAGCACAGAGAACGAGATTCAGTATCCTGGGATAAACCGTAATGGAAAAGAATATGTACACATGTGTAACTGTACAGCAGAAATTAACACAACATTGTAATTCAACTATACTTTGATAAAAAATTAATTTTTAAAAAACTGGGGGAAAATGAATATAACAAACTTAACAAAGCAGTCAAACAAAAACTCGCCAGGAATTCAGAAGCATAAGAAATGAGGCGATACAGGAATATAGACCTATGTCTCCTTTGTCCTATACAGAAAAATTTCAGCTGTAAGGCCCACCTGGATCCAGTAAATGACACAAAGGTGAGTACTTACATTCTGAAGCAAGTCCTTATATATTTTCCTGACTACCCAATCACTACATTTGTCTTTCAAGGTCTAGTCTTTAAATTCCATACCATTTCTATTCTCTAAAGAAGCAAGTAAACAGGAGTCAGGGTAAGAGGTGAAAGGAAAATAGGATTGCAAAGCAGGATTCCTCGTAAGCAGTTATTTGGGGCCCTTACCAGTGGGGAAATTGATAAATTATTTTCTCTGGGCCTCCTTATTTGAGAAAATGAAGGAATTGTATTAGCTGATCTTCTTCAAAAGATCATTTTGAAGTCCACTTTGGCCTTTCCCAGCTACAGTCAAAAGGCCAGAAATGAAGCTCAGGGCAGTTCATACGTGGAAGGGCCGTCATTTGGCTCCCCCGTCCCCCTTTCCCTATGCTCAGATGCCAGAGTCCTACAGAATCAACTTCTATGAGCTGTAACAATTCAGTCCACACGTTGGAGCTCAGCACTCCCAGGGAAGATACCAGTAAGGCTCATATTTACCTTCCTTCATTTCCCACCCTTTGGACAACTATTTAATGGCCACTTCTGTGTGCCAGGCTCTGGAGGAGATCCTGGGAACCAGACAAATAATGCAGATTTCTCTCTTTAAAGTTCACAGCCTAGGGTGGGGAATTCAAGGCCTGCATTGTCACAACAGGGCGACTGGTGCTTTGACAACACCTGAAGAGTGTGGGGTGGTCACCAGCACAAGTGTGTCCCCTGGCAACCGCATCCTCTCTAGCCCCGGGCACAAGACCCACATGACTTCTCAATAAGGGAAAACAATCCGATTATAGCAAACAGTGACGCACATCGCTATCTCCAGTGATGATCTGGAAAGGTTAAAACTAGGCAGCTCTACCCAGTGAAGGAAACCAATAGGAATTCAAGGGGCAAGGGGGCCTTTTGCTACTTGGAGGAAGCCTTGGGCCACCTGGAGCCTCAGAAGTTCTCTGTTGGGAAAAGACCATCACCTCTGAGCCTAGGAGGGTGGGTGGGGCTTCATCTCAGGAAAGTCAGTGACAAGTCAGCTATTCCAGACATTGTCCGCCCCACCACCACCACCTCCACGTCCCTCCTCCAGCACCACCTCCCTCCCCAATTCCTCTCAGCCACACCATCTCTGAGAACACAGAGGGACCACTGTATCCCCACTCCAGACGTCCCTGGGACCCTGGGACCAGTAGGCAGGGGAGCTCTACTGATAACTGACACTCAAAAGCATCAGAGAGTTGGCTGCCCAGCCTTCCCCCTTGTGGGAGGGATGGCCACCCGGGGAACATGAAACATTAATGAGGAGAATCTGAGCAGCTGGGCTTCTTTTCTCCCCAGACCAAACCCAATCAATAATATTGTCTCGGCTCCTGCCAATAAAAGGCAGGATAGAAGTGTGCATTACCCCTGGATGGCCAGAGAGCCATGAGAACTACAGAATATTTGGAGCTAGAAGGCCCCTCAAGGCCCCCTAACTGCACAGAGAGGGAAACGGGTGTTCCGAGTTTCAGTATTGTAGTCACCAGCACTGCAGGGTGAGTGGCAGAGTTTTGGTTGAGACCCACCCCTCAGGATAAGCTCTGACCCTACCAGTCAGGATCAAGAAGCCCTCCAGCCTCACAAAGCCCATGAGGAGGTGGGTCATGGGGTGACACGTGGCAGCTTTTTGTTTGAAGAAAAACCCCAAGGGGGAATAGAAAAAAAGCTAACCCAGGCTCACCCACTGCCTGGTTCCTGCTTGGCCCCCTGGGCACACTGGTATCCTCTGGGCCTTGGGAGTAAACGGAAGAAAAAGACCTGGATTCCTGCTCGGTGGTGGTGGCCAGGAGAGCCTGGGAGGCACAGTCAGACCAGGGTGCCCTGGGACTGCTCCAAGCCTGCAGTTCTGAGCACTCTGGGTGGCAGGGCACGTCCATGGCCAGTCTGGGCTAATTCACTCACAAATGAGGTAATAATGACAAAACTCTTCTGAGCCATTTGAGTTTTCTAGGCATGGAGTCAGGTAGCCTTATTTAGTCTTATAAATTAAACTGTTTTTTAAATCCCGCTTTGGGAACTGACCATGCTTTGCAAAATGTAGATTTTACTTTTTTAAAAGTTTTAGGTTCACAACAAAATTGCAAAGAAAGTACAGACTTTTCCCATATGCCCCCTGCCCCCACACATGCACAACTGCCCCTCCCCTACTTGTCAACAATCCCCTCGCAAGGGTGGGACATTTGTTCGGGGGGTGGATCTACACTGGCCCATCAGCACCACTCAGAATCCAGAGTTTACATTAGGGCTCAGTGTTGGTGCTCTATTGAAGGTGATTTCTGAGGCTTCCCCGGTGGCCCAGACAGTAAAGAGTCTGACTGCAATGCAGGAGACCCAGGTTCAATCCCTGGGTCGGGAAGATCCCCTGGAGAAGTGAATGACAACACACTCCAGTATTCTTGCCTGGAGAATCCCATGGACAGAGGAGCCTGGTGGGCTACAGTCCATGGGGTCACAAAGAGTCGGACACAACTGAGTGACTAACACACACTCTGAGGCTTTTTTATTGAACCAGCAGTGTTTTCTTCCCCGTGAGTTTGGGGGAAATTATTTTTTTCTGCAAAGTGTTCTGATGGTGAAAGTTCAGCCCCGAAGTTAGAAAGAACACAGCACAATGGACCCTGTTCCCCTGCTCATGCCATATGAGGTCACCGAGTGCCACGGGATGCCAGCCATCCTGAGATCCATGGGAGAAATGAGGACAGTGACTTATTACAAGGGCCGCAGCCAGGGAGGGACAGAGGCCACCCCACAGAGGTGCTGCCTCCATGTCCAAGGGCTAAGAAGCTCTTCTCTCCTCGTCAGCTTTGTAAAAGCTTGTGAGCACAGTGCTGTCAGCAGGGCGATGGTGACAAAAGACGTAGAGCAGGTGACATCCATGAGAGGGGCCAGGCACTCCTGACGCTGACAGCTCTGCATCTCCATTCAGGGAAGCTGGGCATGGGTCATGAAGATGGGGTGACTGACTTGGCCAGAAAGACTGTCAGGAGGATACAAGGACATCTGAGGGTCACTGACGGTTTCTCACTGCTGGGCTTTTCATAATATTCCACCCCTAAACCTCTGCCTACAAAGGCCTCATCACCAATTACAATGAGTGATAGGTGACTCCCCACCTGTCCTGGGTCCCCAGCACACTCACTCCTCAGAGCACCTTGAGGAATCTGGAGCAGCTCCAGAGGAGACTGATGACCCCGAAACACCTATGTGTCTGTTCTGGGACCTTGTTCATCCTACAAGAGAGAACCATGACCAGAGGCTCCATGATGGCCAAATACAGGGCTCCAGCCTGGACATCTGTCTCGCCTTCCAGTAGAAAGGCCATCAGGACTGTCCCATAAGGGCCCTCGGCCCTGCCTACCTCGGAGTTCTCTGTGATGTCATAGGATGAATTACAGAAGCACACAACCCAGAAGGGCAGAGAGGGGGTACTGGAGAAGAATCTGAGAAGCCTCGAGGGATGAACTGGTGGATGTAACCCAAGTAAAGACAGGTGGCTGGAGACTTTGTGACAAGATGGCAGTTTGATTTTAAAATCTACAAATAATATTGCTGGAGAGAGTGTGCAGAAAACAGAACCCTCCTACACTGTTGGTGGGAATGTAAATTGGTGCAACCAATATGGACAACAGTATGGAGGTTACTCAAAAATTTAAAAATAGAGTTGCCATATGATCCAGCAGTCCCACTCCTGGGCGTGTATCTGGTGAAAAGTATAATTCAAAAATAAACATGAACCCCAGTGTTCACAGCAGCGCTGCTCAGCATAGTCAAAACACGGAAGCAACCTAAATGTCCATCAACAGACGAGTGGATAGAGAAGATGTAGTGCATAGACACAGCAGAATATCATTCAGCCACTAAAAAGAATGAAACAATGCCATTTGCTGCAATATGGATGGATTTAGAGATTACTATACTAAGTACATTATACAAAGTGAAGTATTATATCAGTGAAGTAAGTTAGAAAGAGAAAGACAAATAACATGATGCTACTTATATGTGGAATCTAAAATGTGACCCAAATGAACTCATCTACAGAACAGAAACAGACTCATGGAGCAGACTTGTGGTTGCCAAGGAGGAGGAGGTGGGAGAAAAGGGTTAGGAGGTTGGGATTAGCAGATGCGAACTATTATATATAGAATAGATAGACAACGAGGACTGACTCAATGGACATGAATTAGCAAACTCTGGGAGACAGTGGAGGACAGAGGAGCCTGGCGTGCTGCAGTCCATGGGGTTGCAAAGAGTCAGACACAACTTAGCAACTGAACAACAAAACCTATGTATAGCACAGGGAACTATTCAACATCCTGTGATGAATCATAATGGAAAACAGTTTATAAAAGAATGTGTGCATATGTACAACTGTACAGCAGAAATTAACACAACATTGTAAATCAACTGGACATCTATTTTTTTTAAAAAGATGGCAGTTTGAACCTACACATTTACCTTTGTTCCCATCTATAGTGATAGGAGGGGAATGTTGAAGGTAAAAACTCCCATTAAAAGGTGGGAGAAGAGAGGTAGCTGGAAGGCTGTTGGAAGGGTGGTGTAACTACACAGAAGACCTAAGAAAGCGGAACCTTAAACCAGTAGTGAAGAAAGTTTAAAAACTTCCAGTTAACATCAGAGCATCCTCAAAGGCTCAGGAGCTGGTATCACTGGTTACCTCCAGACGACAGGGACGTGAGGGGGCTGAAGTAGATCTAAACAGAATGCCACCAAATCGCTTACCGAGAAGAGCCTGAGCTCTAGTCCCAACTCCCCACCTTAGCAAAAAACTAAAGGCTTTTCTCTGAAGAAGGTCTCTAGACTGGCGAATCCAGGTCCAGCCATGGGTGAGAGCACCATACTGAAAGCGAGGGAATTTAGGTGAGCATTTATTAATAGTTGTTGAGATTCCCAGCTCTCTTTCCCAAATCAGTTCTCAGGATACTGGAAGAAGAAGACTGGAAGATCGTTGAGGAATCAGCCTCTCTGTAAGACATGCTTAACAGAGTTTCTCAATGAAAAAGCCAGGTACATTCCCTACAGTGAATCCCACAATTTCACAAGCCCCACCAACAAACCTAGAGCTGTCAATGGTCTTCTTAGTAACCCATTCTTAAATGTGAACAACCAAGAGTCACTAGACATTTGATAAAAGCCTCTAGAAGAGGTGCAAGAAACCAAAAATTTTAAAGATAGCAGAAAAGAACTCGAAGGAAACAGAAGAGAACTTGAAAGAAACAAAGACTATATGAGGGGAATAAACTTTAACAATTTTTCTTTAATGTCAACAGAGAGAGAAGATAATTGCTTCCATAAAACAAAAACAAAATGTTCTCAAAAAGGAACAAGCAGATAATAAAAAAGAACTCTTGGAAATTAAAAATATGAAAGCAAAAATGAGAAACTGAGCAGAAGCAATGAAAGATAAAGTTGAGGCAGTCTTTCAGAAAGTGAAGCAGAAAGAAAAAGAGATGGATTACAGGAGAGAAATGATAAGAAATTTAAAGTACTAATTTAGAAAGTCTACCACCCAAATAGCAGTCACAGAAGGAGAGAGAGGGGAAAAGGAAGAAATTATGAACAAAGTAATATAATTTCTCCAAACTGAAGGACATGAGTTTCCATTTGAAAGGAATTACCAAGGATAATAAAGTTGGACCATAAAGAAAGCACTGGAGAATTGATGCTTTTGAACTGTGATGTTGGAGAAGACTATTGAGAGTCCCACGGACTGCAAGGAGATCCAACCAGTCCATCCTAAAGGAAATCAGTCCTGGATATCCATTGGAAGGACTGATGCTGAAGCTGAAGCTCCAATACTTTGGCCTCCTGATGCTGGGAAAGATTGAAGGCAAGAGGGGAAGGGGATGACAGAGGATGAGATGGTTGGATGGCATCACTGGCTCAATGGACATGAGTTTGAGCAAACTCCAAGACTTGGTGAAAGACAGGGAAACCTGGCGTGCTGCAGTCCATGGGGTCACAAAGAGTCAGACATAACTGAGCGAACTGACTGACTGACCAAGGATAATATCATAAAATTTCAGAATGCCAAGGACAAAAAATGGCACAGAAATAAAAATGGCACCAGAAACTAAAGACAATGTCAAACTGTCTTAAAAATGTGAAAGGAATATTATTTCCCACATAGAATATGATATCAAGTCAAGTGATCAATCAGATAACAGGGTAGAATAAAGACATATTTTGATGAACAAAGTCTTAGAAATTTATCTGGCATAAACCCTGAGAGCATCAATTTGAGGACACTATTTGATTTTGTGTTTCATCAACACACTGAAATAAACCAAAAAAAAAAAAAGACAAGGGAAACAAGGAATTCAACAGGTTGTTGGATAGTGAAGCAAGACTTAAGCAAGTCCAACTAGTCACCAGGCATGGAACACAGGCAGTCAGTCCAGACCGGAGCGCATCAGAAAGAAGATGGAATTGATATAATACACGCTGCATCTAAATACGTTGAGGAGAACTGAGACATTTGGCACAGAGTTTAGGGTTACATTAATGATTAGTATTGGATTAGGGACAGAGACTAAGAAAACAAGATGATTGTTTACTCTAGGGTTTCCCTAGTGGCTCAGATGGTAAAGAATCTGCCTTCAATCCAGAAGACCCAAGTTTGATCCCTGGATCAGGAAGATCCCCTGGAGAAGGGAATGGTTACTCATGCCAGTACTCTTGCCTGGAAGATTCCATGGACAGAGGAGCGCGCTGGGGCTACAGTCCATGGGGTCCCAAAGAGTGGGACGCTACTGAACAACTAACACTTTCACCTCCACTTTTCATTTACTCTAAGGAAAGCAAAATATTTTAGAGTAAAGTTGAAATCATTACAGTTTACTTCATGGCTCAGCTTGGAGTAGCATTTACAAGGTCATATTAAAGTAAACTCTAAATACTGATCTTACCAAAGTTTATAAGTAGATAGTTTTGGAAGTGAGGGTAGAGGAACCAAATAGGTGGATGTCTGTAGTGGAGGAAAGGGTGAAAGAGAGGTATGTTCTTATCTTCCACAAAAGAATATAAATTGATATTATCTAAAACTGAAAAATCAAGAAGTTGCCCCATCTAATGTTATGAAGTCACATACCCAAAGAGTCATCTGAAAGAGTTGAAAGCATTATCCTCTAGGAAAGAAGGAAAGGAAAACCTCTGTGTTTGGCAGTAAGTCTTTTAAAATAATTGCTTTTAAACTATGTTGTAAAAATTTTTTTTTTTATAAAATAACAAAAATCAAGGCAAGAGAGTGCTGGGCAGGACATCCTCCACAGAGGGAATGGACTGGCATTGCCTTAGCATCATAGAATGTTCTGTTTGTTATAGGACTTAGGATACAGAGCAAAAGGCAGGGTCTTTTTTTCCATTTCATATTTAATACTTAAGTGCTTAAAGTGACATAAATTGCTTTTAGTTTCTGAATGAAAAGAAACAGATGGCTCTGTAAAAGTCAGAAAATACCAGTGTCCCTTTGATCTCATCCTAGATTTTTCTGCTTTCAGCTGAATCCACTGTTAACAGTGAAGGATGCATTTCTGAACCTCATTCCAGATATCTGAAAGTAGAGGACATGATCACATACTTAATAGTGAAAGCACAATTTAAGGCATGTGTCCTTCTGACAAAGGGCAAATATTAAGAGAAAGTCACCATATTTATAAACAAGATTTAATAATGCTCACAAGAATAGAGTTTGCCGCCAAATAGGAAAACTATACATTGTTTTGTTTCAAAAGTTTACAAATTCAGTGCCTGAAAAATCCAACAGGCAAGCAGCAAGACTAAATGAGAGTCCCACTTCCATTTACACTGTGCAAAGAAAGCCCCAAGACAATGCCGCTCCTATCCTAATAATGAGAAAAGGTCAGACAGTCTACAAAACCATAACTTGTCTTGAATCCAGCAGAGAGAAAAGATTTCAAGGCAAACAAAGGCACTGAATTCCTCAAAGAATGACAAGCCCTTCCAAGGACAGCTGGGACAGAGTAACTCTTTCACCATTGAAAGAGCACATGAGGAAAAAGAGACTGAGTCAGAAGTGGGTAACAAGAAAGCAGCTAGAAAGTGAACAAATCCCTAAAGGCCACGTGCAGCTAGTCCATCAGTTTAGAACTGGTAGCTCCAGGTGCACATACAGTTTGCGGGCATCCCAAGACTTTTCCATGAGTCTCCACTCCACTCCACTCATGGTTCACAAGTGACTGGAACTGACAGGGAACCCAGAGGACCTGGGTGAGCTCCCCTCTTTAGCACAGATGTGGCACGTGAATGCAGCTTCTAGAGGACAGGCACAAAACACCACCTGGTTCCCAAGATGTTCTTCTTTCGTGAAATAAAAGCCTTAAGTTGTGGGAAAGCAGCAACAGATCTCCCCTTTCCTCCCAGCTCTGCTGAGGAAGAGGAAAAAGAAATCTGTCTGCTTCTCGAGGACAGGGTGTGCGTTAGTCGCTCAGTTGTGTCCACTCTTTGTGACCCCCATGGACTGTAGCCTGCCAGGCTCCTCTGTCCATGGGATTCTCCAGGCAAGAACACTGGAGTGGGTAGCCATTCCCTTCTCCAGGGGATCTTCCTGACCCAGGGATTGAACCCAGGCCTCCTGCACTGTAAGCAGATTCTTTACCATCTGAGCCACCAGGGAAGCCCATCTACTGTTCTATACATGAAGCCTATTATTCAATAACAAATTATAAGACACACAGTAAAGCAAAGAGGAAAAAAAAAAAAAAAACATTGCTAGGAGACAAAGAAATCAGTAGAATCAGACTCAGAGATGACCCAGATGTTGTAACTCATAGACAGGGAATTTAAAGTAACTGATTAATATGTTAAAGGATCTAGTAGAAAAGGTGGAACAAGGCATAAACATACTGGAAATTTAAGCAGAGAGACAGAAACTGTATTTTAAAAATCAAATGGAAGTTAACAATGGAAAACACAACATCAGATATGAAGAGTTTCTTTGATGAATTTATTAGCAAATCAAACACAGAAGAAAGGAGAAAATTAGTGAACTTGCATTTATATATTTTTTAATTTTATTTTATTTTTAAACTTTACAAATTGTATTAGTTTTGCCAAATATCAAAATGAATCTGCCACAGGTATACATGTGTTCCCCATCCTGAACCCTCCTCCCTCCTCCCTCCTCCCTCCCCATACCATCTCTCTGGGTCGTCCCAGTGCACTAGCCCCAAGCATCCAGTATCGTGCATCGAACCTGGACTGGCAACTCGTTTCATACATGATATTATACATGTTTCAGTGCCATTCTCCCAAATCTTCCCACCCTCTCCCTCTCCAACAGAGTCCATAAGACTGTTCTATTTTTAAAAAATGATCCAAAATGAAACAAAAAGAGAAAATAGAGTTGAGGGGGAAAAAAAAGAGGGTCTCCAAGAACAGGTGGACAATATCAAATTGTCTAAAACATTAGAAACTGGAGTCTCAGGGGGAAAAGAATACAGATAAAGAGGTGGAAGAGATATTTAAATAGACAGTGAATGCCAGTTTTCCATTAATGAAAAAACAACCAACTATGACTTCAAGAAACTCAGAGAACTCAGGAAGTATAAATAAAATACTGCTACTGCTAAGTCACTTCAGTCGTGTCCGACTCTGTGCGACCCCATAGATGGCAGCCCAACCAGGCTCCCCCGTCCCTGGGATTCTCCAGGCAAGAACACTGGAATGGGTTGCCATTTCCTTCTCCAGTGCATGAAAGTGAAAATTGAAAGTGAAGTCACTCAGTCATGTCCGACTCTTAGCGACCCCATGGACTGCAGCCCACCAAGCTCCTCCATCCATGGGATTTTCCAGGCAAGAGTACTGAAGTGGGGTGCCACTGCCTTCTCCCAAATAAAATACACATACACACAAATACACATTGGGCATTTCAAGCTGCTGATAGATAAAGGGGAAATCCCGAAAGCAGCTAGACAAAAAGATGAGCCAGAAGAGGTAAAGAGGAAGCAGATCACAAGGAGTTTTATACCCTATATAAACAATTTGACCTTTTTTCCCCCTGATGACAAAGAGAAGCCACTAAAGGATTTTAAATAGAGAAATGATTTGAGTGAATTTACACTTACAAGGGGCTTCCCTGGTAGCTCAGCTGGTAAAGAATCTGCTTGCAATGCAGGAGACCCCAGTTCGATTCCTGAGTCGGGAATATCCCAGAGAAGGGATAAGCTACCCATTCCAGTATTCCTGGGCTTCCCTGGTGGCTCAGAGGGTAAAGAATCTGCCTGCAATGCAGGAGACCTGGGTTCAATACATGGATTGGGAAGATCCCCCGGAGAAAGGTATGGCTACCCACTCCAGTATTCTGGTCTGGAGAATCCATTGACAGAGGAGCCTGGCAGACTACAGTCCATGCAGTCGCAAAGAGCTGGACGTGACTAAGCAACTTTCATTTCACTTTCACACTTTACAAAGAACTCTCTAGCAGTAGTGTGGAGAGGTACTTGGAGGAGGCAAATAAGAAGGATGGATAAATGTATGGTGGTGTGTTTCCATAGTGAAATAACACAGAGCAGTAAAAATAAATGAACTAAACATATTACCATGGATGAATTTTATAAGCATAAGATTAAATGAAAATATCAACTTGTTTAAGAAAACATATGATACAGCTGAAAAAAAGTTTTAAAGTGATACTGCTCAGGAATTAGAAACAAAAATAATCATAAAAATTTAAAAGTAAAATAGCCTGGGGAAAGAGTAGAGTATATAGAAGAGGGTAATCAGCCATAAGTACGCAAGGGTTTTAAAGATATTAGTGATATTTTATTTCTTATTTGCAAATCATATATTTGATGAAAGGTTAATATCCACAATACATAAAGAACTCTTATAGCCAAATAGCAAAAATCCAAACAATCTGATTAAAAAATGATCAGAAGATTTGAGTAGACATTTTTCTAAGGAAGACATACAGATGACCAACAGGTACATGAAAAAGTAATATCAATAATCATCTGGAAAATACAAATCAGAACCACAATGAGATATCACCTCTCACCTGTTAGAATGGCTATTATCAAAAAGATAAGAAATAACAAGGGTTGGCAAAGATGTTGACAAAAGGGAAAATTTCTGCACGGTTGGTGGGAATGTAAATTGGTGCAGCCACTATGAAAAACAATGTGGAGGTTCCTGAAGAAATTAAAAATAGAACTATCATATGACTCAGCAATTTTGTTTCTCTACCATATGATTCAGCAATCCAGTTTCTGGGTATCTATCCAAAGGATATAAAAACACTAACTCAAAAAGATGTATGCACTCCAACATTCATTGTAGCATTGTATACAATAGCTAAGACGTGGAAGCAACCTGAATGCCACTGATGGATGAATGGACAGAGAAAATGTGAGATACATACACAGAGAAGAGTATCATTCAGCCATAAAAAGTTAAATCTTGTCATTTGCAACAACATGGATGGACCACGAGGGCATTAGGCTAAATGAAACAAGTCAGACGGAGAAAGACAAATGCTGTATTATCTCGTTTGATGTGGAATCCAAAAAAAAAAACCTGAACTCATAGATACAGAGAACAGATTGGTGGTTGTCAGAGGTAGGGAGTGAGGGATGGGTGAACCGGTGAAGGTGGGCAAAAGGTACAAACTTCCAGTTATAAAATAAGTTATTTTTTATTATGGGGATGTTATGTACTGCACTGTGACATAGGTGATAATACTGTGTCGTATATTTGAAAGTTGCTAAGGGAGTAGGCCTTAAAAGTTCCCATCACAAAAGAAAAAAATGTAAGTATGCATCATGATGGATGTCAACTAGACCTATTGTGGTGATCATTTTGTAATATTTGTATAATAGTGAATAATTATATTGAAACTAATATAAAGCTAAATGTCAAATTATATGTCAACCCAAGAAAAGAAAAAGAAAAAGCAGGTTTAAGGTTTTAAACTTAAACAAGAAAAAAATGGACAAATAATTTAAATAAACATTTTTCCAAAGACATAAAAATGGACAAAGAATTTAGACCTTTTTCCAAAGACACAAAAATGGCCAATAAACACATGAAAACATACTCAGTATCATTAGTCGTTAGGGAAATGTGAATCAAAACCCCAATAAGATACCACTTTATACTCATTAAGATGTCCAGAATAAAAAAAGACAATAATAAGTGTTACCAAGGAGGCAGAGAAATTGGACCCCTCGTACATTGATTGTAGGGATATAAAACGGCACAACCACTTTGAAAAACAGCAGAAAGTTCCTCAAAAAGTTGAACATAGACCCAATAATTCCACTTCCATGTTAGGTATGTACCCAAGAGAACTGAAAACACTTCAGACAAACACTTCTACATGAATATTTATGGAGGCATTATTCATAATATCCAAAAGATGGAAAACACCCAAATGTCTATCAGTGAACACATAAGTAAACAAAATATGGTATATTCAAACAGTGGAATATGAGTAGGCCATAAAATAGAAATGAAATCCTGATACACACTGCAACATTGCATGAACCTTGACAGCATTATGCTAAGTGAATGTGAAGCCAGTCACAAAGGACTATCTACTGCATCACTATATTTACATGAAATGTCCAGAATAGGCAAATCCATAGCAACAGAAAGTAGATTAGTGCTCACCAGGAACTGGGTAAAGAAAAGAGTAGGGAGTGACTTCTGAAGGGTATGACATTTCTTTCAGGGTAATGAAAATATTCTGGAATTAGATAGGGATGATTGTTGTACAACCCTGTAAAAGTAGTAAAAAACCACTAAACTGAATGCTTTTAAAAGGTGAATTTTATACTATGTGAATTGCATCTTAATTAAAAGTAAATTAATGAGAAGAAAATGTTGATAAAGATAACGTTAACAACTCTTTCTCCATAGCTTTGAAGGATGTTACAATACTGACAGAAAGACAAAGTTTGAAGACTGAAGAAAGGACTCAGATGGAGGAAGTGATGGGAAAAGTCCGTTAAAAGGCCGATGGGACAGAATCTAGACCAGTACCAGAGAAACTAACTATAGCAAGAATAATGCCTCCCACCCATGGGCAGGAGCGGAGAAAAAGGATGAGAACTGCAAGTCTACAGCTGAGTGGGTCTGTGGAAGGTCCAGAAGTTGAGAAGTTTGCCAAGACACTGTAGTGGCCAGATTGGATCTGGGGCTTGAAGGGAAGTGAGGTATCAAGGGTAATTGATAGATGCCTTCAAAGTTTTGAAACTTAGTGCCTGAAGAACACTGGTTAGAAAACAGAACTGCTTTGGGGGATATTGATGATGTCCATTTTGAATATGTTGAATTCAACGTATTGGTAAGACATTTGGGTGAAGATGCTTAGAAAGCCACTAGAAATTCAGGGTTTCAGAAAGTGGTCACAGGTAGAGATGGGTTCTTGGAGAGAGATACACACAAGTAACAGCTGGAGTTGTAAGAGCGAATCATCTCCTTAGGAAGTCAATGGAGAATGGAGAGATATAGGCCAAGGGCAAAGGTTTGAGTAATGTGTACTTTTATGGAGAGAAGATTTCAGAGGGATCCATGGAGACTGAAAAGGAGTAACCCAGAATAAGTAGGATAATAGAGGTAAAAAGCACCATAAAGCCACTGAATGGAAAAGCTTCAAGGATGAACTGGGGTGTGATGGCATAAAATGTTGCTGAAAAGACAATAATAACTACTAGAATCCTTTTGAAAATTATGAGATCTTCAGTAATTCTGATGCAACAGTTCTTTAGGAAAAGTTGGAGTGGGATTCAGAGTCCTGAGATCAAAGTTTAAATGCTGGGACTACAGAATGTGACAACTCACTGCTCTTGGCTTTACATGAGGACAAAGCCAGAAGGACCTTTTCGACAGATAACGCTCAACACAGTCTTACAATATGACTGTAGACTACAGGGTAGGGCACCACGCACAAGTATTTCAGCCTGAGAGCCAACATCAGACAAAAATATTCTCTGGGACTTCATAAAACAGAAGAGAATATCATTGCCAAAACGGGCTAGGATACCAACATGGTCCTATCCTCTCCACATTTAGATAAGGAAAACCAAAAATCTTAATATGTGATTACGTTAATTTTCCTAAGAATCTGAAGCTTACTGGTAGCAGAGCCAACTTCATAACTAAGGATCTCTGCTTTCCTTATTATTGTGTCTCCCAAGAAAATACCACTCATTTCTATAAAATAACCCCCAGTGCCCTTTAAGAAGTGAGAAGGGAAGGCAGTAGAGACACATGATGCCCAGAAAAATCTGTTTCTCAGGCTGGCCTGTTGGAAATCTGTTCAGCCTGTTTTGCAGAGGTCATCCAGCTGTGAAAGCAGATATTTGTTCCTTTTTGTCATTGATTTGGTGAGTCTAGTAGAAGATTCCCTTTCTTTCTCTCTCACAATGAATCTTACTGCCATGTGTCATCAGGATGCCAATAAATGACGGCATTCACCCAACAATATAATCAGATCACCTTTAGACAGTGCTTAATGCCCACCTGGAGGAATAAGTCCCTCTGTCCCATACCTGCTTATTTCACCCAAAATCAGAGCTATGTCTCAATTTTAGCAAAAGTCCTCTTTTTCTCTCTCTCTTTTTTTTAATAGTTCTGTAAGCTGTCTATACCTAAATTTTCTTGCCTTTACTTTTTAAAATAACTTCACTGAGATAGAACTTCACTGAGATAGAAGATATCAATACAATTCAATGGTGTTTAGTACATTCACAGAGTTATACAACCATCACCACAGTCAATATTAGAACATTTCCATCACCTCAAAAATAAACCCTATAGCTGTCATTCTCCTATCCCTCCCACTCCACCCAGCCCTAGCCTTGAAAATGAAAGTGAAGTCGCTCAGTCGTGTCCGAATCTTTGCAACCCCATGGACTGTAGCCCACCAGGCTCCTCCCTCCACGGGATTCTCCAGGCAAGAGTACTGGAGTGGGGTGCCATTGCCTTCTCCAGGGGATCTTCCTGACCCAAGGATCGAACCCAGGTCTCCCGCATTCCAGGCAGACTCTTTAACCTCTGAGCCACCAGGGAAGCCCAAGACCCTAGCCTTAGGCAACCATTAACCTACTTTCTGTCCCTATAGATTTCCCTATTCTGGACTTTCATGTGAATAGAATCATATAACATGTGCACTGTGACTGGCTTATTTCACTTAGCACAACTTTTCAAAGATCATGATGCAGCATGTATAAGGACTTCATTTCTATTCTAAGACCAAATATTATTCCATTGTATGGCTATGCCACATTTCTTTTATCCTCCTGTCTGCTGATAGACATTTGGGTTGTTTTGGTGCTGTGCTGTGCTTAATTGCTCAGTTGTGTCCAATTCTTTGCAATCCCATGGACAGGCTCCTCTGTTCATGGGGATTCTCCAGACAAGCATATTGGAGTGGGTTGCCACGCCCTCCTGCAGGGAATCTTCCCAACAAACCCAGGTCTCTCTCATTGCAGGCAGATTCTTTACTGTCTGAGCCGCCTGGGAAACCAAAGAATACTGGAGTGGGTAGCCCCTCCCTTCTCCAGGGGGTCTTCCTAACCCAGGAGTCAAACTGGGGTCTGTTGCACTGCAGGCAGATTCTTTACCAGCTGAGCTAACAAGAAGCCCTTGGGTTGTTTCTACCTTTTGGCTATTATGAATAATATTGCTGTGAACATTTGTGCACAAGTTTTTCTGTGGACGTGTTCTAATTCCTCTTGGGTATATGGCTAGGAGTAGAATTGCTGGGTCATAAAGTAACTCTACGTTTAATCATATGTAAGAACTGCCAGACTCTTTTCCAAAGCAGCTGGAGAACCTCTTTTTTAAAGCTGTAGATTTAAAAAAAAATTATTTTTCAGATACATGTTTTGACAACTGGCAAAAATCTGGAGGAAAAAATAAAACTCTAAGCTGAAATAAAAATAAATAAATTTTTAAAAAGCTCCACACTGAAAATCCTACAAAACATCAAATAAGCTCTAAAATTAAACTATTAAAGAAAATATGGATGGATATTTCTATCATCTCCAGATAGTAAAATCTCTGTAATCTTGGTATAAAAAGGAAAAAAAAGAATCATAATTTGACAATATAAAAATTGCTAAGGTGCTAAGTCACTTCAGTCGTGTCCAACTCTGTGCGACCCCATAGACAGCAGCCTGCCAGGCTCCCCATCCCTGGGATTCTCCAGGCAAGAACACTGGAGTGGGTTGCCATTTCTTTCTCCAATGCATGAAAGTGAAAAGTGAAAGTGAAGTCGCTCAGTCGTGCCCGACTCTTAGCGACCCTATGGACTGTGGCCTATGAGGCTCCTCCATCCATGGGATTTTCCAGGCAAGAGTACTGGAGTGGGGTGCCATTGCCTTCTCTGAAATATTAAACAATACTAACTGGCAAAACAAACACAATTTTTAAAAACTGAGACAAACAACAAACTAGGGAAATCTCCCCGTTATATATAATAATCTGAGGACCGATATCCATAATAAAAAAGAGAGTTCTTACAAATCAATTTAATATTATCACCTAACTCCCATATGCCCTTGCTCAAACAGGGGGCCCATGATGACAGCTTAGGTCTTTGAATATCAGTGTTGTCTTAGCTTCCTGGGGCTGCTGTAACAAAGTAACACAAACTGGGTGGCTTAACCAATAGAAAAAAAAATTTTCCCTTTGTTCTGGGGACCAGAAGTCCAAAATCAAGGTGTCAGCATGGTTAGGTTCTGGTGAAGGCTCTCTGCCTGGCTTGCAGACAGCCACCTTCTGGCTATGTCTTCCCACAGCAAAGAGAGGACACTCAACCTGGAGTCTCTTCTTATAAGAACACTAGTCCCCTGCCTCATGACCTCATATAACCTGAATTACCTCTCAACGTCTTCCAATACCATCATATTTGGGGTTAGGATTTCAACACATAGATTCAGGGGTGGGGGTGGGGGCACAAACATCTAATCCATCACAAATGCCAAGTAGGGCTCCATGTCCAACCGTCATTTATTGAAATGTCTGGTATTTTTTCCTTGATCACTCCCTATGGGTTGGATGTGCCATGTACATCTGTCATGATGTTCTGGGTCCTTCCTTTTGAAGACGCAGATTCTCTTTCAGCTAATGGGTTTCAGATCCAAGATCTGGTCAGGTCTGGGAACAGGCAAGGAGTGTGATTTTTTTTACTGGGATGGTTTCTTCCGATGGTATAAAGTGAGTGGTATCCTTATTGTTTGCCCATCTTTTTTTCTTCCAGGGTCCCATGTTCCAGTAACCATCTCCTAACTCTCTTCAATCTACTTTTGTCACCAAAGCCTGCCTTATCTAATGATATGTCCAGATCTCCTTGATCAGACACTCTCATAGCACAGTACCACATGTAATCAGTAAGTTCCTATTGGGGAGCTAGGAGCTGCAAGATGCTGGGAAGACCTTACAGCCTCTTTGGGACATAGTCCTTTTCCCGTGTGGATCCAAACTGGTCACGTCTTTCTATCTGTACCCTAAAACTTCACTAGAGGTGAGCCACATAGGAAGGCTATGACCCTGGTCGAGGCAGTTCTCTTGGGGCTCAGATTGTCTGCCCACAAGCCCCTAGTGACTACAACCAAAATCCTTCCTCAAGTGAGGTTCTGGTGATGCATCTCCAGCTCTGTCACAACGTTTCATTGGAAGGAGTTTCCAGGACATTTTTCAAAGCAGAAACTCTCTCCTTGTATTTAATCTCCTCCCCGTGGGAAAGGACAATATTCACTTCAGGGCCTCCTTAGGCTTAAGGCCTACCTTCTGCTCTTTGGAAAAGCTTGAGGGATAGGGGTAGGGTAGGATAATTGTTAGTTTTGAAATCCCACTAGGAGATTAAAGAGAGAAAAGGAATTTTAAGGGAGTTTGGGAGACTGTCCTAAGCTAATGACCCCTTAAGAAAAGAATCCAGTAACCTAGCAACAATCTAGTCTATCCTGAAGGTGGATTCAAGTGTCGACACACTCAAGCCACAGGTCCTGAAAACAGACAATAGATCTGGGATCTGAATCTTGTTACATGAAGTCAGAGAGTTAATGGTCCTTGAAGAGTAGCATTTCTGCACATAGCCAGAAGTATACAGGTGAACAGTGAAAGAAAGGGGGTGAAAGAGGACAGTATACCGAAACCTGAGATGAATTACCAGATGTTTAGTGCATGTCATCAGTTCAGTTCAGTCGCTCAGTCACGTACGACTCTTTGCGACCCCATGGACTGCAGCACACCAGGCTATTCTGTCCATCACTAACTTTCAAAGCTTACTCAAACTCATGTCCATTGAATCGGTGATGCCATCCAACCATCTCATCCTCTGGCATCCCCTTCTCCTCCTGCCTTCAATCTTTCGCAGGATCAGGGTCTTTTCAAATGAGTCAGCTCTTTGCATCAGGTGGCCAAAGTATTGGCGTTTCAGCTTCCGCATCAGTCCTTCCAAAAAAATATTCAGGACTGATCTCCTTTAGGATGGAACGGTTGGATCTCCTTGCAGTCCAAGGGACTCTCAAGAGTCTTCTCCAACACCACAGTTCAAAAGCATCAATCACCCTTTTGCTAATATACATATGATTTAAATAGCATCTAACAGTTCCAGATAGACCATATAGAGTTAAAGGAGGAACTAATGATGTAAGCCTTGATGTCTACCTAAAAATGAGGAAGAAGGTGGCCTTCTCCTCTCCTAGTGTTTCTTTGATTATAAAACCATAGCCCTCTTTGTTCTCGAGGCTGCACTACCTTGCCTGCCTGTTTGTATCTCTCACAAGCATCCCACGCTAATAAACTCATTCTTCACCTGCCACTTTGCCTCATGCTGAATTCTTTCTGCATTGAGACAAAGGAACCTGAGCTTCAGTTAAGACCTGATACCAAGTAAGTGGTTTTAATTAAAAGACAGTGGGTTTTGGATCTCCCCGATGATCCAGTGGCTAAGACTCCGTGCTCCCAATGCAGGGGGCCCAGGTTCGATCCCTAGTCAGAAAACTAGATGCCAGATGCAGCAACGAAGGTCAAAGATCCTGCATGCCACAACAAAGACCTGGCACAAAAAAATACAGCAGGTTCAAGGGCCCTCCTAAGTCAGAAATTGTGGGCTCAAGTCCCAGTATCCAGCGCTCCTGGACTTGAGTTATTTCCGAGGAGGAGAGCAGCTTCATGAGGATGGAAAGCCACCTCTCTGTGACCACAGCACTTCTCTTCCCCTTCACAACACTGGCTGTTCAACTCCCAGGACAGAAGCAAAAACAAAATCCTTAAGTCAAGATCTGGTATAGGGGAAGCAATGTGGGAGGCTGGATGCACGGAAAGGAAGAAAAGAAAAGCCCGGTCTTCATCTCATGGGAACCCGCAAGCCCTCTGCATCAGCCACATAGAAGCTGCTTAACAAATATTACTTGGTGATGATAATGATGCAGCAGTTCTCAACAGAATATATTCCCTTGTCACTTTTTCCTTGCTGCTCATAATTACAGAGAATGATCATAAAACACACACACACACACGCACATGTATATTTTTAGCTTCCTATTGCAAAGCATTTGGCAAGCTGAAAATTCCTGCACCAGCCACCTGCAAGGACCATCTTGCAGCTCACAGGAATGCAGCCTGCTTGGAAATAGCAGCTGCTCAGCAGTCCAGGGCGATGCCACAGAGGAGTGCAGGCAGGACCTTGAAGACAAATGACCTAGCAGGTGAATCAGCAGGTGCAATTCTAAGTAGCTGAAATATATATAAGAAGCAGATGATAGAAGCTGAGCAGCGGGAAAGGGACTTCAGAGTCTTACCTTTACCCAAAGAGTTCTGGATTCTCTTCTGACCCCAAATGCCCAAAACCTGGAACAGACAACTTCCAGATCTAGAAAACAATCAAAAAGATATTTTAATCACAAATTCCTAAAATATACATACTAGTACATATAAAACAGATAACCAACAAGGACCTACTGTATCGCATAGGAAACTATACTCAATATCTTGCAATAACACATAATAAAAAATAATCTAAAAGAGAATATTATATATATGTATATATGTATATTCTATCCATAATGGAAAAATCCAAATGAACATTTTGACCAACTCAATATATATGTATGAATATACATATATATAATTGTGTCTGACTCTTTGAGACTCCATGGACTATATAGTCCATGGAATTCTCCAGGCCAGAATACTGGAGTGGGTAGCCTTTCCCTTCTCCAGAGGATCTTCCCAACCCAGGGATCAAACCCAGGTCTCCCACATTGTAGGTAGATTCTTTACCAGCTGAGCCACCAGGGAATCCCAAGAATACTGGAGTGGGTATCCTATCCCATCTCCAGCAGATCTTCCTGACCCAGGAATCGCACTGGGGTCTCTTGCATTGCAGGTGGATTCTTTACCAACTGAGCTATGAGGGAAGCCTACATATATATGCATATATATGTACACACACACACACACACACACAGGGCTTCCCAGGTGTGGCTATTCCCAGGTGTGGTATAGTCCAGTTCAGTCACTCAGTCATGTCTGACTCTTTGCAACCCCATGGACTGCAGCATGCCAGGCTTCCCTGTCCATCACCAGCTCCCAGAGCTTGCTCAAACTCATGTCCCTCGAGTTGGTGATGCCATCCAACCATCTCACCCTGTGTTGTCTGTCCATGGGGTCCCAAAGAGTCAGACATGACTGAATGACTTTCACTTTCACACACAAACACACACACACATATATACATAAATTATTCATTCACACTGCTGCACAGCAGAAACTAACACAACATTGTAAATCAACCATATTTCCATAACAATTTCTTAAATTAAAAAATTATCTATTTTAAAGAAACACACATCACGGCCATCCAAGACCACAGTCAAGTCTACCTAGGGTCATCTGTGCCAAGGTGGCTGAATAGCTGAGGCTAGGACAATCAGGCATTCGTGAAAACAAACACAACTTCCATAGTTAGGGTTACACTTGCAACTTAAAGGTTGTAACCAAATTTGGTTGCAGATCATCACAAAATGCTGGCTAAGTTTACAGTTGCTTGGAAAACTTGCTTTTACTGGACTTCACTAGTTCACTACCGTGGTTGCTGTTCAGTTGCTAAGTCATGTCCAACTCTCTGACCCCATGAACTGCACCAGGCTCCCATGTCCTCCACTATCTCCTGGAATTTGCTCAAACTCATGTCCATTGAGTCGGTGATGCTATCTAACCATCTCAGCTTCTGCTACTCCCTTCTCCTTTTGCCTTCAATCTTTCCCAGCATCAGGGTCTTTTCCAATGAGTCAGCTCTTTGCATTAGGTGGCCAAAGTATTGGAACTTCAGCTTCAGCATCAGACCTTCTAAAGAATATTCAGGGTTTATATTGATTCAAACAAATCAGAATTTAAGTCAGAATGACATTTTAGATCTTTCACTTCAGTGTCATGGACCGGGAGCCTCAAAAGACAAAGGTGAGCCAAAGGTGAGGCCTGATTAAAGCCAGAAAAAAGTATAAAAGCTGCATCTGTTCTTCTCTCTCCCTCTCTCTTTTCTCTCCCTCCCACTCTCTCTTTTCTCTCCCTCCCACTCTCTCTTTTCTTCCTTCCTCAAACATGTTTTGGTTATATTTTTTCTTTGACCTCTACAAAGTTAGACACTTTCTTTTGAAATATGGGAGTGCAAGTGCTAAAAGTATCAGATCATTTTTGTCCCCATTTTGATTTTTAAAAAATATTGTACTAAAAACACTGGAACAAGAACATAGGAAAGAAATGTTCACAACTGCATTATCCCATCAGCTTTATTTCTTGCTTCCTTCCATCGTTGTTCATAGAATTGAATGCATGGCATAGCAAGAATCATATTTTTAAAATTTTTATTGGAGTAGAGTTGATTTACAATGATGTGGTAGCTTCTGCTGTGCAGCAATGTGAATCAGTTATACACACCACACACACACACACACACACACACACACACACGCACACATATATCCACACTTTTTTAGATTCTTTTCCATATAGGCCATTACAGAGTATTGAGTAGAGTTTCCTGTGCTATACAGTAGGAAGAATAACATTATACATATCATTTTTCTCTTCTGCATTTTTCACTTTATTCTGAATCATCACCTTTTTTCTTGTTGCTTCAGCTCCCCTTCACCGCACATACTAGAGGATAAACTGAGTAGAAGCAGGTATTCGGTCTGTTTTGCTCACTGTTTCACTGTCTAAAATAGTGCTTGGCATATTGTAGGCATTCAATAAATCTTTTTGAATGAATCATCGTCTTTATGATTAGACTTTTTAACAGATGCTTAGATCCCATTGAGTAGATAATGTGGCTATTTCCTGCTGCTGAACATTCAGGGGGCTTCCAACTCTTCACTCCCACATGAGTAATAAAACAGCAGCTATCACCAGACCTATAGCTTTTTTCTTTTACTTGAGTTATTTTCTTTCTATGAAGTCTCATGAGCGGGGTCCATGGTTGAAGTGACTTTAACACTTTTATGCTTCTTGACATGAAAAAGAATTTTCCAGTGTAGGCTGTCACTAGCAATGCCTGGATGCATTATCAGATAGTCTTCCAGCTGATTCCTCGAGGTGAAGACCAGGTCTGAGGACCAGATGGGAAGTGATAACAAGACATTTGCAGGTTGTACATCCTGGGAGCTCTCACTGCCTTCAATCCTCTGTTTTAAAGTCACCAAAGGCTTTCCTGGTTTGTGTGTTCCCAAGTACTTCCTTAAAGCCATCAGTCAGTCAGTTCAGTCACTCGGTCATGTCTGACTCTTTGCAACCCCATGGTTTGCAGCACACCAGGTCTCACTGTCCATCACCAACTCCCAGAGTTTAGTCATCCTCTGGCATCCCCTTCTCCTCCAGCCTTCAATCTTTCCTAGCATCAGGGTCTTTTCCAATGAGTCAGTTCTTTGCATCAGGTGGCCAAAGTACTGGAGTTTCAGCTTCAGCATCAGTCCTTCCAGTAAATAGTCAGGACTGATCTCCTTTAGGATGAACTGTTTGGATGTCCTTGCAGTCCAATGGACTCTCAAGAGTCTTCAACACCACAGTTCATCAATTCTTTGGTGCTCAGCTTTCTTTATAGTCCAACTCTCACATCTATACATGACTACTGGAAAAACCATAGCTTTGACTAGATGGACCTTTGTTGGCAAAGTAACATCTCTGCTTTTTAATAAGCTGTCTAGGTTGGTCATAGCTTTTCTTCCAAGGAGCAAGCATCTTTTAATTTCATGGTTGCAGTCACCATTTGCAGTGATTTTGGAGCCTCCCAAAAATAAAGTCTGTCACTGTTTCCAATGTTTCCCCATCTGCTTGCCATGATAGAGCCATCACCTCTATCTTATTGGGTTTAAATCATTAAGTGTAAGCCAGGAGCTGGATCCTGTTGAGCAGCTGAATCTGACAGAGAGTTGGACTGCCCAGATGCCTTTTGAAGCTCTTGGATTTCATGTGGGCTGGAGGCAGGCTTCACACAACTGCAACCTCCATCTGCTCCTCTGTTATGGGCTATCATCCTCTGTGTGGGCGTTGCTTACTCTGGACAAGAAGTGTCTATGTAAAAATTTTGCCTTGCCACCTACTCCTTCACCACAACTGCACCTGCGCTCAGTCAAATCACCCATCACTCTACTAGCCTGTAGAGGAAATTCATACAGAACTTACAGTACAGTTCCTCCTATGAGTTGCCAGTTACCCTGAAATGGGCTGGGAAGATATTGGATATTCGTGTGAGAAACACCTGTTTGATTTCCAGCTCTGAGAAGCTGTAAGAGCACAAGGGAATCACTCACCACTCAGCATCCTCAGTCTCCCTTTCTGTCACATCTCTTTCAGAGATACACCTGCATCTCTCCTGGTTGGGCCAGAATTGCATGAAACCAGGTATGTGAATGCTTCGCAAATTTGGAAGGAATGATGCTAAAGCTGAAACTCCAGTACTTTGGCCACCTCATGCAAAGAGCTGACTCATTGGGAAAGACTCTGATGCTGGGAGGGATTGGGGGCAGGAGGAGAAGGGCACGAGAGAGGATGAGATGGCTGGATGGCATCACTGACTCGATGGATGTGAGTCTCAGTGAACTCCGGGAGTTGATGATGGACAGGGAGGCCTGGCATGCTGCAATTCATGGGGTCACAAAGAGTCGGACACGACTGAGCGACTGATCTGATCTGATCTGATGAGACACGGAGCACTGTTACCACTATGATGCCAACTGTGAAGTACACAAGAGCCCTCGGGCAGCAGAGGGTGTTGTTTGCCCTCCCAGCACCCATGCCAGGCTCCGTCCTTGCTCACTGAATCCCAGTTGTGTTCAGGCAGCAGGTGGCTTTCTGTCTGGTACCCTGGAATGATCATGACTGATTTTAAAGGAGTCATGGAAACCCTGTCGCTTCTTTGCTGGTTTGAGACAAGCGTGTGAGCCAATTCACACTTATGACACCAGAAGTGAAGCATTGCAGGGAATGGTGGCCAGTCTCTCTGATGGGATATTCCTCACTGACATAAGAAGGGAGCCTTAGGAGGAAACACACTTCTCCTCCATCCGGCTCAGGTGTTGCCAAGAGAGGCCCTGGTGCTGGGCACTGCAGCTACCTTCTGGCACCAGAAAGGGAGAGCCAAAAGCAACACACAGGGGCTGATCCAGGGTCCTGATTTGGTTGAACCAGTGCATTAACCATCTCTGGAACTGCCGATATCCAGATTCCTTGTTATGTTCAATTTGCTGGGGAAAAAAAATCAGATATTCTCTTACCTAAAGGCATAAGGTGAGAAACATGATCAGGCTGAGGGAGTCCTGGCCAGCAAGCTTAGTTCCTTGTCTTCTTGCTTTTACCTACTTTGCTTGATTGTGGGTTACTCTGAAAATTACAATAATTAATAAAGCTCTGAGGCAAAACCAAAATCATATGTGAACTCAGAAGTAAGTGGCTGCAGGGAAATAAAATGGTGATATGAGGAATGAGTGAGCTGTGGACACTGAGGGCAAGCAATGGACTGGGAGGTCTGCCACCACGGCACTGAGGAGCAAGGACAGAGAACAGAGCTGGCAAAGAGAGAGTTAAGGGGAGAATGGAGAACAGAGCTGGCAAAGAGAGAGCTAAGGGGAGACGGGGGCTAGACGGGAAACTCTGAGGAGGAGAAAGGCCTCCACCTGGAATGCTACTGCACACCCCTCTCTCTGCGTGAATGACTGGATGCTACCCCCAAATGCAACTCTTATTTTCTTGACGAGGCTGGATATTTTGTCTCCACGCTCATAGAAACATTCACTGGAACCTTCGGCTTTGTACGATGCTGCACCTTAAGTCATGGGGCTGTGCTAAGTATACTCTTCGGCTCATGACATGTAATCACCCTTGGTCCACACTTAGTCCTTTCTACTTGTGTTCCTTAGTTCCATTACATAACAAACACTGCTAAGCCAATCTCACCCAAGAGTTAAAAATTAAAAAAAAAAAAAAATCTACCGCTGATACACACCTATCTGGGTGCTTACCTGTTATCATCTCACTTTGCGGCTTGCCTTCTATGGGCAGTTAATACCTTGAATTTGTATTTATCATTCCTACCCTTCATACTTCTCTTTTGCTTTATCCTATATGTGTGTATATATAAATATATAATCAATATGTTTTTTTAATTTTCCTGGTTAGCTAACATCACATAGCTAAGAGTCACCCAAGTTGTGGCATGTGGCTGGAGTTCAGCTATTTCTCTGTGGTATGACATTCCATTGTGTGGATATGCCACAATTAATCTATTTTCTTGTCAAAAGTCATTGGTGTTTTTTTTTTTTTAATATCTAGAACAGAAATTCTATGAACAAACTCCATCTTTAGAAACACAATCGAGAAAAATACCTTCAAAATACAGAAGAGGCAGATCTCAGTCACATATACAATGGATAAACAAATAACTAGGAGCTGTTTGGATAGTTAGACAAAGAATTTAACACATGAATAGGATTACTCAAGACTTAAAAAACTGTCTGTTTAAATAATTTGGGGTATATACAGTCAGTTGAAGTACATGAACAGCTATGAGAATAAATCTAAGGTTTCATTTTAAAAAGATAAAATGGAAATGTCATTTATTTATCATTAGTTAGGCCAGTGATCCATGACTGCATTTTGCTGAAAACTAATTTATCTTGGAAAAGTAGGGCGTGGCTGTCACAGATGAAACAAGGAAGAAAATTGAAGCAGTTCTTGTTATATTTGGGTCAAAATATAGTTTGATCTCAATTTTCTAGGTCATCTAGGTAAAACTTGTCCCTGGGATGGAAAGGCTCAGTAATTACTTTATTTCACACTGCTTTTTATGATGGAAAATAAGTACATATTGGTTTTCCTCTGAAGGAAACATAAAGTTCAACTTTGATCCATTTGAGCATTAATAGTGCATATATTATACATTAATTATTCATTCATTTTTTAAAATCAACAAGATGTATTGAGCACTGTTTTACATGCAGAAGAAAGGTATGTTCTGAAGAGAAATAGAACAAAGAAGGGAGAGAGGGTGGAACGTCTGGGATAGCTTCTCTTAGAAGTGACATTGGAGGACATGTAAAAAGGATAAAAGAGGTGGGTATTTTTTTTTTTTACATTTAAATTTATTAGCTTTTTTGTAGGGGCTTTCCTGGTGGCTCAGTGGTAAAGAAACTGCCTGCCAATGTAGGAGATGCAGGTTCAATGATCCTTGGATTGGGAAGATCCCCTGGAGAAAGAAATGGCAACACACTCCAGTATTCTTGCCTGGAAAATCCCATGGACAGAGAAGCCTGGCAGGCTACATACAGTCCATGGGGTCACAAAAAAGTTTGACATGACTCAGCAACTAAACAACAACAAATAGTTGCTTTACAATGTTGTACAACAAAGTGGCTTAGCTATAAGTACACATATATCCAATCCCTCTTGTCCCTCCCTCCCGCCTACCCCTATCCCACCTTTCTAGGTCATCACACAGCACCAAGTGATGTGCTAGACAGCAGCTTCCCACTAGCTATCTGTTTTACACATGGCAGTGCACATACTTCAGTCCCAATCTCCCAATTTATACCCCTGTGCCCACACATCCATTCTCTACATCTGCATCTCTATTCCTTCCCTACAAATAGGTTTCAGTTCAGTTCAGTTCAGTCGCTCAATCATGTCTGACTCTTTGCCACCCCATGAATCACAGCAGGCCAAGCCTCCCTGTCCATCACCAACTCCCGGAGTTCAGCCAAACTCATGTCCATTGAGTCGGTGATGCCATCCAGCCATCTCATCCTCTGTCATCCCCTTCTCCTCCTGCCCCCAATCTCTTCCAGCATCAGGGTCTTTTCCAATGAGTCAACTCTTCGCATGGGGTGGTCAAAGTATTGGAGTTTCAGCTTTAGCATCAGTCCTTCCAATGAACACCCAGGACTGATCTCCTTTAGGATGAACTGGTTGAATCTCCTTGCAGTCCAAGGGACTCTCAAGAGTCTTCTCCAACACCACAGTTCAAAAGCATCAATTCAGTGCTCAGCTTTATTCACAGTCCAACTCTCACATACATACATGACCACAGGAAAAACCATAGCCTTGACTAGATGGACCTTTGTTGGCAAAGTAATGTCTCTGCTTTTGAATATGCTATCTAGGTTGGTCATAACTTTCCTTCCAAGGAGTAAGCGTCTTTTAATTTCATGGCTGCAGTCACCATCTGCAGTGATTTTGGAGCCCAGAAAAATAAAGTCTCACACTGTTTCCACTGTTTCCCCATCTATTTTCCATGAACTGATGGGACCGGATGCCATGATCTTCATTTTCTGAATGTTGAGCTTTAAGCCAACTTTTTCACCCTCCACTTTCACTTTCATCAAGAGGCTTTTGAGTTCCTCTTCACTTTCTGCCATAAGGGTGGTGTCATCTGCATATCTGAGGTGATTGATATTTCTCCCGGCAATCTTGATTCCAGCTTGTTCTTCTTCCAGCCCAGCATTTCTCATGGTGTACTCTGCATATAAGTTAAATAAGCAGGGTGACAATATACAGCCTTGACGTACTCCTTTTCCTATTTGGAAAACAAATAGGTTTACTGTTCCTTTTTTCTAGATTCCACATATATGCCTTAATATGAGATATTTATTTTTCTCTTTCTGAGAGGTGGTTATTTAGAGGAAAATATTTTGAGGTAGAAAAAGACAAGCACAAAGATAGGGGCATCCCAGGGGCTCTGAAGAAAACAAGGGGCGTAGGAGGAAGTGAGGAGGAGATGGCATCAGAATGAACACTAGGTTCTTGCAGGATTTGGTGAGGACCCCAGGAGGTTTCTGAGCAGGAGAAAGAAGTGATCTAATTTCCATCTTCAGAGGCTCACTTGGCCTGCCTTTACACCTGCGGTCAATGAAATGAAGGGGTGAAAGCAGAAGCAGCAGACCGAGTAGGAGACTGCTGTATAGTCCAGAGAAGTGATGCCTACGTTACTCTAGGTGATAAGAGATGGGACTGGGGGTATTTTTTCAATGTAGAGACCACAGGACTTGCAGATGGCTTAGTGAGGCGTGGGAGATTGAGATTCACTTACAACCGACAGGGTCACCCATGAGGTCTCTGCAACTTTAACAGTCAACACCTAATCCCAAGAAGTGGGTTTTCTCAAAAAGCCTCCACCTTTATAGGTTCCTGAGTGAGGTCAGAGCATCTGAGTGGGAACAGGAAGCACCCCAGAGGAGACAGCCACTTACTTATATTCTGTGTTTCTTACTGCCCCTGCCCATGTTAGAAGCACTTAGAAGTGTACGTGTTTATTTAAGAAAACTTGGAAAACAGAGAAAGAAGAAGAATAAAAACAACCATCCTTCCACCACTGAGCAATTGTAAAGCCGTGTTGACATTCAATGTAGGTTCCTCCAGGCTTTGCAAATAGGCACTCACACTTACAGTGATTCTCACATTAAAAAATGAGAGCAGGATCACACTCCTATGCAATTTTTTTCTTTTTAGCAATCTGACATCATCTCTATTTTGACACTGATCCATTGCAGTTTTGCTTAAACTTGTCTCCTACCCAAAATTATCCTTATAATTTTTGAAACAAATATGAACTGGGAGATGATTTCACTCTCATTGATCTCTTAAAAATATGAAACTGACCTAACAGATTGACATTGTTCTCCACTTTAGTCTTAAAAGGGAGGGCATTCAATCATCAGACAGGAGAACGGGGCCAGGGCTCTCTAAAGAGCCTTAAACTCTTCCACTGTATGACTTTCAGACACAAGAATCTTGATATATATATATATATATATATCAGTTCAGTCGCTCAGTCGTGTCCGACTCTTAGCGACCCCATGAATTACAGCGCACCAGGCCTCCCTGTCCATCACCAACTTCCAGAGTTCACCCAGACTCACGTCCATCGAGTCAGTGATGTCATCCAGCCATCTCATCCTCTATCGTCCCCTTCTCCTCCTGCCCTCAATCCCTCCCAGCATCAGAGTCTTTTCCAATGAGTCAACTCTTCGCATGAGGTGGCCAAAGTACTGGAGTTTCAGCTTTAGCATCATTCCTTCCAGAGAAATCCCAGGGCTGATCTCCTTTAGAATGGACTGGTTGGATCTCCTTGCAGTCCAAGGGACTCTCAAGAGTCTTCTCCAACACCACAGTTCAAAAGCATCAATTCTTTGGCGCTCAGCCTTCTTCACAGTCCAATTCTCACATCCATACATGATCACAGGAAAAACCATAGCCTTGACTAGATGGACCTTTGTTGGCAAAGTAATGTCTCTGCTTTTTAATATGCTATCTAGGTTGGTCATAATTTTCCTTCCAAGGAGTAAGCATCTTTTAATTTCATGGCTGCAGTCACCATCTGCAGTGATTTTGGAGCCAAAAAAAACAAAGTCTCACACTGTTTCCACTGTTTCCCCAACTATTTCCCATGAAGTGATGGGACCGGATGCCATGATCTTCGTTTTCTGAATGTTGAGCTTTAAGCCAACTTTTTCACTCTCCACTTTCACTTTCATCAAGAGCCTTTTTAGTTCCTCTTCACTTTCTGCCATAAGGGTGGTGTCATCTGCATATCTGAGGTGATTGATATTTCTCCCAGCAATCTTGATTCCAGCTTGTGCTTCTTCCAGTCCAGCGTTTCTCATGATGTACTCTGCATAGAAGTTAAATAAGCAGGGTGACAATATACAGCCTTGACGTACTCCTTTTCCTATTTGGAACCAGTCTGTTGTTCCATGTCTGGTTCTAACTGTTGCTTCCTGACCTGCATACACATTTCTCAAGAGGCAGATCAGGTGGTCTGGTATTCCCATCTCTTTCAGAATTTTCTACAGTTTATTGTGATCCATATAGTCAAAGGCTTTGGCATAGTCAATAAAGCAGAAATAGATGTTTTTCTGGAACTGTCTTGCTCTTTCCATGATTCAGCAGATGTTGGCAATTTGAACTCTGGTTCCTCTGCTTTTTCTAAAACCAGCTTGAACATCAGGAAGTTCACGGTTCATATATTGCTGAAGCTTGGCTTGTAGAATTTTGAGCATTATTTTACTAGAGTGTGAGATGAGTGCAATTGTGTGATAGTTTGAGCATTCTTTGGCATTGCCTTTCTTTGGGATTGGAATGAAAACTGACCTTTTCCAGTCCTGTGGCCACTGCTGAGTTTTCCAAATTTGCTGGCATATTGACTGCAGCACTTTCACAGCATCATCTTTCAGGATTTGGAATAGTTCAACTGGAATTCCATCACCTCCACTAACTTTGTTTGTAGTGATGCTTTCTAAGGCCCACTTGACTTCATATTCCAGGATGTCTGGCTCTAGGTCAGTGATCACACCATCGTGATTATCTGGGTTGTGAAGATCTTTTTTGTACTGTTCTTCTGTGTATTCTTGCCATCTCTTAATATCTTCTGCTTCTGTCAGGTCCATACCATTTCTGTCCTTTATTGAGCCCATCTTTGCATGAAATGTTCCCTTGGTATCTCTAATTTTCTTGAAGAGAACTCTAGTCTTTCCCATTCTGTTGTTTTCCTCTATTTCTTTGCATTGATCGCTGAAGAAGGCTTTCTTATCTCTTCTTGCTATTCTTTGGAACTCTGCATTCAGATGTTTGTGTCTTTCCTTTTCTCCTTTGCTTTTCACTTCTCTTCTTTTCTCAGCTATTTGTAAGGCCTCCCCAGACAGCCATTTTGCTTTTTTGCATTTCTTTTCCATGGGGATGGTCTTGATCCCTCTCTCCTGTACAATGTCACAAACCTCATTCCACAGTTCATCAGGCACTCTATATATCAGATCTAGGCCCTTAAATCTATTTCTCACTTCCACTGTATAATCATAAGGGATTTGATTTAGGTCATACCTGAATGGTCTAGTGGTTTTCCCTACTTTCTTCAATTTCAGTCTGAATTTGGTAATAAGGAGTTCATGATCTGAGCCACAGTCAGCTCCTGGTCTTGTTTTTGCTGACTGTATAGAGCTTCTCCATCTTTGGTTGCAAAGAATATAATCAATCTGATTTCGGTGTTGACCATCTGGTGATGTCCATGTGTAGAGTCTTCTCTTGTGTTGTTGGAAGAGGGTGTTTGCTATAACCAGTGCATTTTCTTCCTCTGTTAGTCTTTGCCCTGCTTCATTCCATATTCCAAGGCCAAATTTGCCTGTTACTCCAGGTGTTTCTTGACTTCCTACTTTTGCATTCCAGTCCCCTATAATGAAAAGGACATCTTTTTTGGGTGTTAGTTTTATAAGGTCTTGTAGGTCTTCATAGAACCGTTCAACTTCAGCTTCTTCAGCATTATGGTTGGGACATAGACTTGGATTACTGTGATATTGAATGATTGCCTTGGAAATGAACAGAGATCATTCTGTCATTTTTGAGATTGCATCCAAGTACTGCATTTCAGACTCTTTTGTTGACCATGATGGGTACTCCATTTCTTCTGGGGGATTCCTGCCCGCAGTAGTAGATATATGGTCATTTGAGTTAAGTTCACCCATTCCAGTCCATTTGAGTTCGGTCCTAGAATGTCGACATACACTCTTGCCATCTCTTGTTTGACCACTTCCAATTTGCCTTGATTCATGGACCTGACATTCCAGGTTCCTATGCAATATTGCTCTTTACAGCATCGGACCTTGCTTCTATCACCAGTCACATCCACATCTGGGTATTGTTTTTGCTTTGGCTCCATCCCTTCATTCTTTCTGGAGTTATTTCTCCACTGATCTCCAGTAGCATATTGGGCACCTACTGACCTGGGGAGTTCCTCTTTCAGTATCCTATCATTTTGCCTTTTCGTACTGTTCATGGGGTTCTCAAGGCAAGAAAAGTGAAGTGGTTTGCCATTCCCTTCTCCAGTGGACCACATTCTGTTAGATCTCTCCACCATGGCCCACCGTCTTGGGTTGCCCCACGGGCATGGCTTAGTTTCATTGAATTAGACAAGGCTGTGGTCCTAGAGTGATTAGATTGACTAGTTTTCTGTGAGTATGGTTTCAGTGTGTCTGCCCTCTGATGCATATATATATATATATATATATAGAGAGAGAGAGAGAGAGAGAGAGAGGGGTGGGGGATGGGGGGACTTCCCTGCTGGCTTTCAGTGGATAAGAATCCACCTGCCAATGCAGGAGACACAGGTTTGATCCCTGGCCCAGGAAGATTCCACGTGCTGTGGAGCAACTAACCTTGTGCACACCAACCACTGAGTCTGTGAGCCGCACCTACTGAAGCCCGCTCACCCTAGAGCCCACACGCTGTGGCTACTAAGCCTGCGTGCTGCAACTACTGAAGCCTGCGTGCCTAGGGCCTGTGCTCTGCAACAGAGAAGCTGCCACAACGAGAAGGCCACGCACCACAACTAGAGAAATCCTTGCACGGCAACACAGCCAAAAACTAAACTAAAATAAATAAAAAACAAACACAATGAAATTGTGCCATTTGCAGAGATGTGGATGGCCTGTCATACAGAGTGAAGTAAATCAGAAATCGCATATTAATGCACATACTAATACATGGAATCTAGAAAAATGGTATAGATGAACTTATCCTCAAAGCACAAATAGAGACAGACATAGAGAACAAACGTATGGATACCAAGGGGGTAAGAGGTGGTGATGGGAGGAAATGGAAGATTAGGATTGACATATATACACTATTGATACTGTGTATAAAATAGGTAAGTAACGAGAACCTATCGTATAGCACAGGGGACTCTACTCCATGCTCTCTGGTGACCTAAATGGGAAGGAAATCTGAAAAAGAGGGGATATATGTGTGCTTAGAGCTGACTCACTTGGCTGTACAGTGGAAACCAACACAACATTGTAAAGCAACTTTACTTCACTTTATAAAAACGAAAACACCCAAATTTGGTCTCTCCCATTTCTGTCTAAATCATAAACCCACATAAAAAGCATTTATCTTTAAAATGAGAAATTAAGAATGGATTTTTTTAAAAAAACCAACACCATATTCTGAGAAGCTTTAAAGTCTAACAGTCTAAAACTTCCAGGCTCACAGCACTTGGGTTCCTCATTTCCCCCCTTTACTCTAATAGAAGCCTTTTCTCCCATTCGAGTACTAAGTACTAACCTGGACCAACTGTGCTAAGCTTCTGAGATCAGATGAGATTGGGCACATTCAGGGTAGCATGGCCATAGACTAGAAGGCTTTTCTAACAACCAAAGCTGGTAAGAGCCCAGGGCTCAGCTCTGTCATATGACCTCCCTGGTGGCTCAGAGGGTAAAGAATCCACCTGCAATGCTGGAGACCTGGGTTCAATCCCCAGGTTGGAAAGATCCCCTTGAGGAGGGTATGGCAACCCCCTCCAGCATTCTTGCCTGGAGAATCCCCAGGGACAGAGGAGCCTGGCAGGCTAGAGTCCATGGGGGTCACAAAGAGTCAGACATGACTGAGTGACTAAGCACTTGAGTGGGTCAGAGGCAGAGCTGGAAACAAGACAAAGTTACATTCCAGGACCTCAACCATAGGACGCCAGTAAGTCATTTCCCAGTAAATGTTGTTTCTTTATTAGCATTGGTCTTAGCAGCACTAATTTATTCTTACATATGAGGACTTTATACTCCCTTGTGCATGCATGCACGCTAAGTCACTTAAGTCATGTCCAAAGCATTGTGATCCTATGAACAGCCAGGCTCCTCTGTCCATGGGATTCTCCAGGCAAGAATACTGGACTGGGCTGCCATACCCTCCTCCAGGGGATCTTCCCTGCCCAGGGACCAAACCCATGTTTCCTGTGCCTCCTGCATTGGCAGTCAGGTTCTTTACCATTAGTGCCACTTGGGAAGCCCTCTATACTCCCTTACTGATAAAAAAAAGTGATGCTTGCAGAGCCAATAGAGTTTTATAGCTCTGAAGATGTGGGCTTCTACTTTCCTTAATAATTTGTGGAATTTCATTGTTTGCTTTCAGTTCAATTCAGTTCAGTAGCTCAGTCGTGTCCCACTCTTTGTGACCCCATGAATCATAGCACACCAGGCCTCCCTGTCCATCACCAACTCCCGGAGTTCACCCAGACTCACGTCCATCGAGTCAGTGATGCCATCCAGCCATCTCATCCTCTGGTGTCTCCTTCTCCTCCTGCCCCCAATTCCCTCCCAGCATCAGAGTCTTTTCCAATGGGTCCACTCTTCACATGAGGTGGCCAAAGTACTGGACTTTCAGCTTTAGCATCATTCCTTCCAAAGGAATCCCAGGGCTGATCTCCTTCAGAATGGACTGGTGGGATCTCCTTGCAGTCCAAGGGACTCTCAAGAGTCTTCTCCAACACCACAGTTCAAAAGCATCAATTCTTCAGCGCTCAGCTTTCTTCACAGTCCAACTCTCACATCCATACATGACCACTGGAAAAACCATAGCCTTGACTAGACGGACCTTTGTTGGCAAAGTAATGTCTCTGCTTTTTAATGTGCTGTCTAGGTTGGTCATAACTTTCCTTCCAGGGAGTAAGCGTCTTTTAATTTCATGGCTGCAGTCACCATCTGCAGTGATTTTGGAGCCCAGAAAAATAAAGTCTGACACTGTTTCCACTGTTTCCCCATCTATTTGCCATGAAGTGATGGGACCAGATGCCATGATCTTCATTTTCTGAATGTTGAGCTTTAAGCCAACTTTTTCACTCTCCACTTTCACTTTCATCAAGAGGCGTTTGAGTTCCTCTTCACTTTCTGCCGTAAGGGTGGTGTCATCTGCATATCTGAGGTGATTGATATTTCTCCCAGCAATCTTGATTCCAGCTTGTGCTTCTTCCAGTCCAGCATTTCTCATGATGTACTCTGCATAGAAGTTAAATAAGCAGGGTGACAATATACAGCCTTGATGTACTCCTTTTCCTATTTGGAACCAGTCTGTTGTTCCATGTCTGGTTCTAACTGTTGCTTCCTGACCTGCATACACATTTCTCAAGAGGCAGATCAGGTGGTCTGGTATTCCCA
Source organism: Bos taurus (assembly GCF_002263795.3). Taxonomy (NCBI): domain Eukaryota; kingdom Metazoa; phylum Chordata; class Mammalia; order Artiodactyla; family Bovidae; genus Bos; species Bos taurus. Next base: position 9,615,905 of record NC_037355.1, on the reverse strand, counting down.
TCTCTTTCAGAATTTTCCACAGTTTATTGTGATCCACACAGTCAAAGGCTTTGGCATAGTCAATAAAGCAGAAATAGATTTTTTCTGGAACTCTCTTGTTTGCCTTAGGGGAGCTTAAACACTCAGGATGAAAAAAAAGCACTAAGTTCAGAGCTTCAATGGGAATACTGAATGAGTTATACCCATTACCACATCATTAAAGGGCTTCCCAGGTTCCTGGAACCTATCAAGACAGTGAGGAAAATATTTGGATCAGTCAGCTATATGTGTTAAGCAAAGCAGTGGCTTTCATAGAAAACCAATATCTTCATAATTAGCCAATAAGTACAGCCTATAGAAAGACAGAAATCTTAGTGCCAATCCTTGTTCTGCATTATTAACTGAGCAATCTTGAGTAAATTACTCAGTCTTTCTGAGTCTTATTTTTCTCTTCTGTAAAAACGAGAAGTTCTGATGATGAACCAAGGACATGCCTAGAGAAGTATTTAGCATAGTGTATAGTAATAATATAGTAATAATTAATAGTCAATATCTGGTAGATGCTGTTATTATTACTATTAATATTGTCATCATCATTATTATCTTCCTGTCATTATTCCAATTCATCCATCCTAAGTAACTGCCATCCATGCTGGCTTGTTTTCCAGCACCTTCAAGGATCAGTAGGCTAGCACATTATGGCAGGGTATTTTATTCTTTCTATAGTTCAGTTTTTTTCTATCACTTCTCAGCTCATATAGTTCTTGGCTGACCCGAGTAAGCCAAATAAGCTCTCCGAATTGTTCTCTGTGGCCAGAAAGGGTCAGCGTCAGTCTGTTTGGGAGTCTAGTTCTTTTGGAGGAATAAACAGCAGAGAATGGAGACACAGCTTGCAGTGAAGAAACTAGGCTCCGCAGAAAGATCTCTGAGACTGAATAGGAGAGCGAGAGTGGAGTTTTCTTAAGTATCAGGGATCTGGAATGACTGGATACTAACACAAAGGCTTGGGAGAGCTCTGTGTGCAAGCTTTGAAAAGGACATGCCCTCTGGCACAGTGTTGCATCTCAACAGCACAAAAGAGGACTAAAAATCAGAAGGTCCTTGTGGTAGGCTGGAAAATGGCTCCCCAAAAGACATCCAGGTCAAATCCTTGGAGCCTGTGAAAGTGAAAGTGAAGTCGCTCAATCATGTCCGACTCTTCGAGACCCATGGACTACAGCCCACTAGGCCCTCCGTCCATGGGATTTTCCAGGCAAGAGTACTGGAGTGGGGTGCCAGTGCCTTCTCCGTTAACAGCGGCTAGGCATGTTAGATTTACTTGGAGCTGGTATACTTGGTGACAGCCTTAGTGCCCTCGGACACGGTGTGCTTGGCCAGCTCTCCAGGTAGCAGCAAGTGCACGGCGGTCTGGATTGGAGCCTGTGAATGTTACCTTAATTGGAAAGAGGATCTTTGCATATGTGGTTAAGGATCTTGAGATGGGGAGATAATCCGAGACTATCATCAGTTCAGTTCAGTTCAGTAGCTCAGTCGTGTCCCACTCTTTGCGACCCCATGAATCACAGCACGCCAGGCCTCCCTGGCCTCCCTGTCCATCACCATGGTGAGAGCTAAATGCCAACCCAAGAGTGCTTATAAGAGAAAGAGAGAAGACAGAAAAGAGAAGATACAGAGGAGAAGGTGATCAAAAGATGGAGGTAGAGACCAGAGTGATGCTACATGTCAGGGAATGTCAACAGCCATCAGAAGCTGGAAGAGGCAAGAAAGGACTCTCCCTTAGAGCCTTCAGAGGAAACACAGTCCTGCTGACAGCTTTGTTTTAGGACTTCCAGTTACAAGAACTGTGAAGAAAACTGCTTTTTTTCTTAAGCCATCAAGTTTGTGTTAACTTGTAACAGCAGCTACAGGAAACTTATACAATCTTCCTTTCAATGTCCTGGGAAGCACATGTCTTAACCCTCAAGAACTCCTGAATGATCTTAGAAAGTGGTAGCCTCCCTCACAATCTTTCTTGCCCTCAAAACACACAATTGAGATTGAATTATTCACAAGCCTGATATATAGGACTTGGAGCTAAACCTAAAAATATTAATTTTAAAAAATAAACCTAGGTGCCTTTTCTTGGACCTAATTATTGTGGAGTAAACCCTTTCCTGCTGCATCCAGGGATGCTTAGAAACAGGCTGCTGTCATTAGGTTTCTCCTCCCATCCTGTCATTGTCCCTACCTCCACGGCTGCAGGAAATTCCAGGGAAATGGGAAGAAAAGCAACAGTCTCTTCCCAGGGATCTTAAGGTAGCATACCTCATTCCCAGAGGACCCCATGTATCAGGAAGTCAGGAATAGCTCCTCCTCCCTGCAAAGGGTAAGGCTTTTCTATGGAGTCAGCGGAGGCATACATGTTAGGAAGGTAACCCCATCTCACCTTGGTTCCAAATTCTGTAAGAAACTAATCCCGCCAGCTCTTTCCTCTCCAACCCCGCATGGTCAAGGAAGAGCTCCAGGAGTTTAGGTGCTTGTGCTCTGATGCAAAGTCTGTGCAAAACCTTCCTCATTTATTAATTTATCAACATCCTGCCCACATCTCTACCCAGTGATCTTTGAAGCACTAATGCATTCTGTACAAAATTTACAATTAAATTAGTTTTCCTGGTTTCATCCTTTCTTGTTATTTCCTGCCCAGTGATCACCAAACATCCTAACCTTTTGGAGTCTGTCTTTGATCTCTCCAGTGATGTGAGCTCCTCTGCCAGTACCACCTACATCTACTCTGCCACTGATTCTCTTCTCAGGTATTTTTTTGTAAAAATGCCAAGTTATCCTAGACCTAAGCTAACAGCCTTATGAAACTCAGCTCAAAATCCATTTCTCATTTTTATTTCCTGGAACCCAGTGGCTGTTCCCTCACTTCTCATATCTAACTGGCTTTTTTCCCTGATGGGAAAAATCTTTACTAAAGTCTAAGCCCTTCTTCTTCACTGGAGCTTTTTGGCAGATCCTACTAGGAGATCAGAAAGCTAATTTTATACTCATTGATAGACCTTTCACTCTTTCCCTACCTAATGATATAAAGAGTAATGGCAACTTGAGCTGGTATGTCTTTCCTTCCTATAAATATAAAGCTCTTGAAATGAATATGGGAAAAATAATATGGAGATGAGAGGATGGGCTTGATACAAACCAGTGTGCCCTTACCCTTTCCCTTTCTTCCTCATGACCAGGAAGGTTGCATGTGGAGAGCTTCGCAAAGGAAGCAGACAGCAAAAGCAGTTCCTTTTCTTGATTTGCAACAGCTACCATTTGCACAGGATAACCGTGCACAGTAGATTTTGTTGAGGTATGGGGGGCTGGGACCTGGCTTGCATTGTGATCCAGTGCACCAGATAATTGGGAGTAGAATTTCAGACCCCTTTCTTCAGAGCTCCTCAGCTCTTCCCACCGTCTGTGGCCTTTTCTACCTAGGGTCCAGCATTCTGCCATATTTCTGGGCCCCGTCTTCTCTTCAGATCTTCTATATCCCTTCTTAAACACTTTCCACTAGCACTCTGAAAAAAAAAGTGTTAATTGGAGTCTAGGTTACTTTACAATGTCGTGCTAGTTTCTGCTGTATAGCAAAGTGATTCAGCTACACCTACACATATATGGCACCCCACTCCGGTACTCCTTACTGGAAACTCCCATGATCGGAAGAGCCTGGAAGGCTGCAGTCCATGGGGTCGATAAGAGTCGGACGCGACTGAGCGACTTCACTTTCACTTTTCACTTTCATGCATTGGAGAAGGAAATGGCAATCCACTCCAGTGTTCTTGCCTGGAGAATCCCAGGGACGGCGGAGCTTGGTGGGCTGCCGTCTATGGGGTCGCACAGAGTCGGACACGACTGAAGTGACTTAGCAGCAGCATCAGCAGCATACATATATCCCCTCTTTGTCAACACAGAGCACTGAGTAGCGCTCCCTGTGCTATCCAGGATATTCTCATTTGTTACCTATTTTATGCATAGTATCAATAGTGTACATATGTCAATCTCAATCTCCCAATCCATCCCACCACCGCCTCTCTCCCCTTGGTGTCCATATGTGTGTTCTCTACGTCTGTGTCTCTATTTCCGCTTTGCAAATACGTTCATCAGTACCATTTTTCTAGATTCCACCTATATGCGTTAATATACAATATTTGTTTTTTCTTTCTGACTTATTCTGTATGACAGACAGTCTCTAGGTTCATCTACATCTCTGCAAATGACACAATTTCATTCCTGAAATTATATTTTTTCCTATTGAAATACAGTTAATTTTATAATGCTGTGTTAGTTTCAGGTGTACAGCAACGTGATTCAGTTCTATACACACACACACACACACACATATATTCTTTTTCAGATTCTTTTCCTATATAGGTCATTACAAAATATTGAGTAAAGTTCCTTGTGCTGTATAGTAGATCCTTCTTGTTTATCTATTTTCTGAATAGTAATGTGTACCTTCTATTCAGAGACTATCAAAGTGGCTTTATCTCTCTCTTATTCTATTCAAGTCATACTCTGAGAGCTGTCATTTCACAGGCCAAATGGTTTATCAGGCAGTTTTGCTAAACAATGTTTCCTCCCCTACAAGGAATTCTGCCCCCAGGGTGTGCCTATTTCTCATCACTTCATCTTCATGTTTCTATGTTTGTGGAATATACAGTTCCCTTCTCCCAACTTTTGTTGCTTCCCCCTCTTATGCCAGAATGAGGAAAAGGGAAGCCTCAAAGTTTGTGACTGACTGACAAAAGCCAGGAAAGCAAAGAACTCAATAGATGTGAGCTGTGAGACGTGGAGCGGTACTAGACAATGAAATTTCTCTTATCATCACCATGAACACTCCGCACCAGGGGCCATAGATGGGCCTGGCTTACCACCTAGGTGGGCCAGGTGGTCTAGCAATTAACTCGCTGAGTCCTCCTACCTTCTCACTGAGCATGTGAATCCCAGGTAGGGAGGGAGGGAAGCTGGGAGAGAAAGAGGGAAGGAAGGAAAAATGGGAGAGAGGAGGATAGGAGGGGAGGGGAGAGGAGAAGGAAGGGAGGAAAGAAGGATGGAAGAATGTCCAGAATTCTAGGGAGGCATTGAGCCCAAAAGAGAAAAACTGCACAGTAGAATAACATAGCTTTACTACTATGAAAATCCTGATGGGTTGTGAGAAGGAATTTTCCCTTTTCTGACATCTTGACATCCTGGGGCTGCAGGAAGAGAGTTATGACAACAAATTCCCTGAGCAAAGCAGACCGGAGAGGACGCTGTCCCTTCCTGTTGCGAATTTGTACAAACTAAAAATCAGCAGGAGGCCGGGCAAGCTTCGAGATCTACCTGCAGATCCCGACCTATGTTTAGCAGAGGTTCTTACATGGAACTCTCCCTTGGGTCACTGTGCCTAATCCCACAGTGGCTCCTGCATGCCTCTTAAATTACCCAAATGTGAGAGGAAAGCTGGGCTGGAGAGTGGGGCCAAGAGTAGACAGGAATTGTCTCTACTCTATACAACTCTTCTGTAAATCTAAAGTTATTTCAAAATAAAAAATTAAATTAAAAATCAAAAGTGTCCTTCCAGGGCTAAAACCCCATAGGATGCACACTGCACCTGGTCCTCTAAGACCTGACCGGCCTCTCTTTTTGATCTCATCTCCTAATTCTTTCCGTCTTAGTAACTCTGTTGGCCTTCTTTCTGTTCCTCGAATCTCAGAGTCCTTGACATGTAGGTTCTTTCCCCCTGGCATTCTCACATCTTCACAAGGCTGGTTCCACTGCTTCCTCTGGGTTTCTGCTCTAGCACTGCCCCCCCGCCCAGAGAAGCTTTCCTATGCAAAATAACACCCCATCTAATCCCTGTCACTCTGAATCCCTCAATTCTGCTTCATTTTTAAAATGACATCATCTTATAATTTTATATATTATTGTTTGTTCATTGTCTGTCTTCTCCATTTGACTTAAGCTCCATTAAAGCAGGAAATGTGTCTGTCTTCTTTGCTGCATCCAGAGCCTAGAAAAGTCCCTGCAGAACAGCTGTTTCATAAATATTTATTGACTAATAAATGAAAGAATGGAGACTTATGGGAAAATGAAGTGCCAGGAATGACCATATCTTTGAAGAAGAGGAAGTCTGGGCTGGGGTGGTAGGCTTGCCCTGTAATATCCTTTATAGTAATTTATAATGTCATAGGAATGTCCCCGGTGGTCCAGTGGCTAAATCCTGGTGTGAAAATCCAAGCTCCCAATGCAGGGGCTCCAGGTTTGAACCCTGGTCAGGGAACTCGATCCTGCATGATACAACTAAGAGTCTGCATGCCACCATTAAAGATCCCACATGCATCACCGAAGACTGAAGGTCCTTTGTGCTGCAACTAAGGCCCAGTGAGGCCAAGTACATAAATAAATAAATATCTTCAAAATGTAATATATAATGTCATAAACCCCCATTCATCTTTGCTCAGATCCTCTCAGAGGATAGGTTCCATCAAAGCCAGGCAATAGGGATTCCCCTGGTGGTCCAGTGATTAAGAATCTGCCTTCCAATGCAGGCGACTCAGGTTCAATCCTTGGTCGGGGAACTAAGATTCCAAATGCCTCGGAGCAACGAAGCCCACGTGCCTCAACTACTGACCCCCGGGCCACAACTAGAGTGCATGCACCATAGCAAAAGACCCACATGCCACAAGGAAGATGCTGCACACTGCAGCTAAGACCCGAGGCAGCCGAATTTTTACAAAGGCAATAAACCAACCACAAGAAATACAATGGAAAACAAGGGCATGGCTCAAGAAAGAGGATGGAGAAAACCAAACATGGGATACTAGGAGCCCCAGGGGAGGAAGGTCAATAGGACCCTCAGAATGATGGTTCATGGAGCTGATCAGCCTACCCAAACTGAAAGATGCCTACAGCAGGGAGTCATTCAAGGAGAACACATCGACAGACTATCTGATGCGGGTAAATGTTTTTAAGAGGAGATTTAGATAATTGCCACGGACTAGGAGATTGGATTACTAAAAGTACTTAGAAAAATAAGCAAATGAATAAAAGTACTCAAAACAATGAATTAGTTGCATATATATATGTATATATATATGAAAGTGACAATGTTAGTCACTCAGTCGTGTCTGACTCTTTGCGGCCCCATGAACTATAGCCCAACAGGCTCCTCTGTCCATGGAATTCTCCAGGCAAGAATACTGGAGTGGTTAGCTATTCCCTTCTCCAGGGGATCTTCCTGACCCAGGAATCAAACCCAGGTCTCCTGCATTGCAGGAAGATTCTTTACTATCTGAGCCACCAGGGAAGCCCCTTCATACATATACATATCACGTTTTCTTTATCCATTCATCCCCTGATAAATACTTAGGTTATTTTGTATTTCGGCTCTTGTGGGTACTGCTGGAATAAACATGAGAGTGAAGATATCTCTTCAATATTCTATTTTCATTTCTTTTGGATATATACCAGAATTGGGATTGCTGGATCGTATAGTAGTTCTATTTTTAATATTTTAAAAAATTAGTTTTATACTGCTTTCCATGGTGGATACACTAATTCACAATTGCACTAACAGTGCACAGGGTTTCCCTTTTCTTCACATCCTCATCAATACTCATCTCTTGTCTCCTTACTGATAGCCATTCTGCTAGGTGAGCGATGGTATCCCATTGTGGTTTTGATTTGCATTTCCCTAATGATTAGTGATGTTGAGCATCGTTTCATGTACCTGTTGGCCATTTGTATGTCTTCTTTGGAAAAAATGTCTGCTCAGTTTCTCTACCCATTTTCAAATCTGATTTTTTTTTTCTATTGAGTTGTATGAGTCCTTGTATATTTTGCATATTAACCCCTTAATGGATGTGTGGTTTGCAAGTATTCTCTCTCATTCATAGATCGCCATTCCGTTTTGTTGATGGTTTCCTCTGCTGTACAGAAGCTTTTTCATCTAATGTAGTCCCACTTGCTTATTTTTGTTTTAGTTGCCTTTGCTTTGGTGTCCCATACAAAAATATCATTGCCAAAATCCAGGTCAAGGAGCCTACCAAAAATCACCAAGAGTCTCTTTCGTGCTACAGCAATGGAAAACTTTACTCAGTTCAGTTCAGTTCAGTTGCTCAGTCATGTCCGACTCTTTGCTACCCCATGAATTGCAGCACGCCAGGCCTCCCTGTCCATCACCAACTCCCGGAGTTCACCCAGACTCACGTCCATCGAGTCAGTGATGCCATCCAGCCATCTCATCCTCTGTCGTCCCCTTCTCCTCCTGCCCCCAATCCCTCCCAGCATCAGAGTCTTTTCCAATGAGTCAACTCTTCGAGTGAGGTGGCCAAAGTACTGGAGTTTCAGCTTTAGCATCATTCCTTCCAAAGAAATCCCAGGGCTGATCTCCTTCAGAATGGACTGGTTGGATCTCCTTGCAGTCCAAGGGACTCTCAAGAGTCTTCTCCAACACCACAGTTCAAAAGCATCAATTCTTCTGTGCTCAGCCTTCTTCACAGTCCAACTCTCACATCCATACATGACCACAGGAAAAACCATAGCCTTGACTAGACGAAACTTTGTTGGCAAAGTAATGTCTCTGCTTTTGAATATGCTATCTAGGTTGGTCATAACTTTCCTTCTACTCCCATCTTATTTAGTCTCACAGCAGCTCCACACTCAGAGGACCCCTTCTGCTTCTTGAAAAACTATTCTTTCAGCTTCTGTGATGTTCTCCTGGGATGTTACTTTGTTGGTGACAGTAAGTGATAGGCTGAAAATAGCCTCCCAAATATATCTGTGTCCTAATCCCCAGACTCTGAATATGTTACTTTATGGGGCAAAAGTGACTTCATGGGTGTGATTAAGTTAGGGATCTTGAGATAGAGGAGATTTTCCAGGATTAGCTAAGTGAGCCCTAAATGTAATCACAAGTGTCCTTATGGGAGGGAAGGAAAAGGGGAAATGACTACTGAAGAATATGGTGAAGTCACAGCTCGGCAAGATGCTACACCGCTAACCTCAAAGATGGAAAAAAGGACCACGAGCCAAGGAGTGCAGCTCTAGGAGCTAGAAAAAAACAAGGAAACAATTCTCCCCTAGAGCCTCTCCACCCAAGGAGTACGATCCAGCAGACAGTATGGTTTAAGCCCAGTGACACTGATTTGAGACTTTTGACCTCCAGAACCAAAAGAGCCTAACTGTGGGGTCAACACCATGTCTGCAGTAATTTGTTAGAGTGCAATAGGAAACCAGTATACTTGGAGTCACCCTGTGGCTTTCTCTTCCCCCGTAAGTCCTTTAAACTCTAAGTGCTACAGGGCTCAGCCCTGAGCCGACATAACCTTTCCCATTACACTTTCCTCCCTAATGGTCTAGTTGATTCCCCACCCCCAACACACAAACTGTTGAATGAATTGATGAATCAGCTCCCCTAAGTGCTACCTGACAGCAGGCTTTCATATCTTGACCTTGGGGAATAGGAAGTCCGGTTTTTCCAGAAATATTTGGCACTAACTTGTAAAGGGATCTTGAGTAAGTCACTTTACCTCTCACTGTCCACTTGTTCCCCATGAGATATCGCTCACCTTCCCATCCTGAACTGGATGGACCACGTGCCTGTGAAGGAAGGCAGTCAGTCAAAAGAGCCTCAGCCTCACAAATACAAGATGTGTCTGCAGGCGCTTCCTGTACAACGACTGTATTTATTCTAGAACCTAGAATTAGATTTAAGAATGCTCCCAGGAGGGCCCCGTGTTCTTCTGCCATCTGGGATCTTAACTGCCTGAGCTGGAGCCATGGGGATGAAAAACAGCACCGTTTCTGGAGTCCAGAGCTGCTTGTCCTTGAAAATTTCTGCCACCCAATTCCCTTGTCAAAGGGCTCAGTATTGAGACGTTCCTGGTAAATCTTGAATGACATGGTCAGGATGCTGCCCAGCTCACCTAACATGTCACAGGAAAAAACAAAACAAGAGGAAAGTCTTCGACAAAGGGCACTGGTGTGAGAATGAGTTAGTACTTTGAGAGAACAGCGGGTTGCCCATGTGGCCATGTTGAGGGCACATCATCATGAAAAGGGGAGGTGAGAAACCCCCAGCTCAGCATGGCAAGGCACGCTGGAGCCCTTAGATGGATGGGTTGCATTATCTGCTGAAGATGGATTTGCAAGTGCAGAAACTTTTTACTTTATGTGGGATGTACCTAAAGGATGCATTGTTAGAAAACTCCATTTGAGAAAATGTTAATTAAAAAGGAGACACAGACATTTTGGACACAGTGGGGTAAGGAGAGGGTGGGATGATATGAGAGAACAGCATTGAAACATATACACTATCATAAGAAAACAGATAGCAAATGGGAGTTCGATGTATGATGCAGGGAACCCAGTCAGTGCCCTGTAACAACCTAAAGGGGTGGGGTGGAGATGGAGGTGGGAGAGGGGTCAAGAGGGAGGGGACAAATGTATACCTAATGCCAATTCATGTTGACGTATGGCAAAAACCATCACAATATTGTAAAGTAATTATCTTCTAATTAAAAAAAAAGATACTTTCCTTTTTTTCTTCTTCTAATCTTGCAAATATCTGTTCCTGTATTTAGACCCATTGCTCTGACTGTATGAAAGGCAGACCTCAAGTATGTAAAAGATCAGCCCTGCTGAGCATCATCTGATAAACATCAGCAGGATCTTAGGGACGCAAGCCAGGAGGCGGGTTCTTTGATGTCTGGCCTGCCAGGTGTGGCTTCTGCTGCTCTGTGTATCCATATGTTTGGATGGAATTAAGCTGCTTGGTTTGTGGATAAGCCTAAAACTCAGGCTTGATAAGGTCTTCAGTCTAGAAGTAGGACTTTTGGATCATTGATTTCAAGTTCCTATGACCTGAATGCAATATGTGAGCCCTTGTGTTCATGGAGACCTGATTTCCAATGTTGAATGTTTTCGTTCCTACCTTCCCACACCAAAGCCTCTCCCCAGAAGTAATAACCTTTGTTTCCCGAGCTTTGGGAAGCATTGAACCACTTCCAAATAGTCGTGGGGGTCAGGGGAGGGGGAGGCAGAGGAGTTAAAATAACTTAATGGTTCTGTGCTGAGAACAGGCCTTCTATTCCCTGAAAGATTCCTGAGAAAAAGACAAACAATTTGAAGTCCTGCTCAAAATTAGCTCCCATACGTCATCTTGTGCTTGTGTTCAGTCACTCAGTTGTGTCCAACTCTTTGCAACTCCACTGACTATAGCCCACCAGGCTCCTCTGTCCATGGGATTTCCCAGGCAAGAATACTAGAGTGGGTTGCCATTGCTTTCTCTGGGGAATCTTCCCAACCCCAAGGATCGAAGCTGAGTCTCCTGCATTGGCAGGTGGGTTCTTTACCACTGAGCCACCTAGGAATGATAAATTCAGTAGGGTGAAGACATTCTCTCCAGAGCATACAGTCTAGTAGGTTTTTTGTGAATTACTTTGTACAGATATTCACTCATTCATTTATTCAGTGTGTATTTATTAGCTTTCAAGACAGAGGTCCATAAGTAAATGGGGGCACAGTGCTCAGGGCCAGGGAGTCTTGGCTTGGGCTTCCTGGAAGGCCTGGACATGGTGGGGATTTTGAATGGCACCCCCAATGGCATGAAAGCAATAGGCGCTGGAGAGGAAGAAGGCGGAGAAGACAGGAGGAGAGTGGGAAAGCACCCAGTTGATGGCGTCTTCCTGGAGCCACGGCATCTACCGTGTGCGGATGAATGACATTCTTAAGTTTGTTTCCATTTGCTGAAGCTGCTCTGTAATATCAATAGGCCCTGATGCAGGTAAGCTGCCTGGTTTATGGATACACCAAAAACTTAGGAATCTTGATTAGTTTTCAGATCTACAAGCAGGGCCTCTGGATCATTTGTTTCAAGCTCGTGTGACCTGAACACAGTCCATGACCCTCTACAATGAGAGCTTCATGAAGGCAGGGACCAGCCCAACAAATGCAGATGGTACTCTGTGTCCACTTCCCTGTGACTCTTCTTTAAGGTAAGATCGATGTTCTCTCCCACACCTCCAGCAGCGCCCGCTCTGGCTCTGCATCCTTGTCACCCTCTGTCTCATCCTTGGCCACTCGTGGCCATCCACCATGGCCTGGCTGCTCCTTATCACATGTTCACTCAACACGAGATTTTGTATTTCCCCTACCATGAAAATTCTTCCCTAAGACTTTGATAATTTTCCCACTCAGGTCTCAGTCCCAATGTCTCTTCCTGGATTCACACTTCTGGAAATGGCTCTTCCCCTGAGAGCAACTGAGAAGACTGGTAAAGATAGAACTGCATGTCTGTGGAAGCAGCAAAAATCTACTAAGGCTTAGAACTGCAGGTCTAAGAGGGAAGTGTGGCTATAGATGAGTCTGGCATCTGGGACCACTGTTTCTCAGAGGCATACAAGAATTTTGAACGTGGAAGTTGAGCACCTGACGAGCTGAGCAGAGTTCACATACCGAGAAACTAAAGATCATTTAAGAGTATATTCTTTCAGATACACGCCATTGTTCATTGCAACACTATTTGAGTAGCCAGGACATGGAAACAACCTAAATTTCCATCAACAGATGAATGGATAAAGAAGATGTGGTACATATATATAAATGAAATATTACTCGACCATAAAAAGAATGAAATATGGAGAAGGAAATGGCAGCCCACTCCAGTATTCTTGCCTGGAAAATCCCATGGACGGCAGAGCCTGGTGGGCTACTGTCCATGGTGTCACAAAGAGTCAGACACGACTGAGCAGCTTCACTTCACTTCTTTTCTGTGAACTCCTACTCACATTAAAAAAAATAAATAAATAAAAAATTTTAAAAACGAATGAAATAACAGCATTTGCAGCTACACGGATAGGACCTAGAGTTTATCATACTAAGTGAAGTTAGACAGAGAAAGACAAATATCAAATGATATCACTTACATGTGGAATCTTTAAAAAACAAGGATACAAAAGAACTTATTTAAAGACAGAAGTAGACTCACAGACAGAAAACAAACCTATGGTTACCAAAGGGGAAAGGGAAGAGGGATAAATTAGGAGTTTGGGCTCAGCATATACAGACTACCATATATAAAACAGATAAACAACAAGGACCTACTCTATAGCCCAAGGAACTATACTCAATATTTTGCAATAATCTACAAGGAAAAAGAATCTGAAAAAGGATAGATATACATACAGATATGGAAAATGGAATCACTTTGCTGTATACCTGAAATTAACACGACATTGTAAATCAATGATACTTCAATTAAAAAATAAAATTAAAAGAGAGAAATTATAGGCTTCCTTCATTCAATTAAAAAATAATAAAAAAAAAATTTAAAAGAAGATAATAATTTCTACTAACCCACAGCAATGAGCAGGACGTATCAACAAATCAGTCTTTTTATGTTTCTTCCTTAAAACATACACTGCTACTTTATGAATAGTTTTTAAGAAAGAAAGAGAGGGGGAAACACTATGGGCTTCAGAGGCTGCTGAGGAGGAGGGGTCTAGGAAATATCCTGAGCTATTAGTTACCTTGGGAATAAGTGTGAACCAAGAGACCAGGCTTCACAAGATCTGAAGGTCAGCTTCAAATAATTTAAATCCGTGATTCAATTAAGGCAATCTGGAATTATGAGTGCTTGTAATTTAGATGCCTGCCAGAAGCAGTACATCCTCTCTGGAAGACTATAACAGCATTAAAAGTCCCAAATTAGCTCTCTATATTTTCATGTATAATATCTGGCACTTATTAAAACATAATTAGATGGTATGGTGATGGATGGAAACTAAATTTTTGGTGGTAAGTACACTGTAGTATAGAAGCAGAAATATAATGTGCATGTGAAGCAGGTAATTTAATAAACCAAACCTACTATTATATATATATATATACACACACACACACACACACACACATATAAATATAATTAGCCATGTAGGAAGATAAAGCATGACCAAAAATAAAGGGAAAGATAGAAACAGACCTACAACAGGTCCATTTAATGAAGCAGATACAAATGTTAAAGTAACCACGATAGATATATTTAAGAATGTAAATGACAGGATTAAGAATTTTGATGAGTAAGTGGAAATCATGATTCAAAACTATAAAAGATGAACCAAATATAAATTCTAATAGGGAAAACTACTATGACTGAGATTAACACCATATTGGATGGGTTTAACATTGGATTCAACATTAAAAAAGAGAGAATTTATAAAGTAAAAGCCAGGCCAAAAAATGTATACTTAGAATGAAAAAACAGACAAAAAGAGAATACAAAAAATAAAAAACAAAAAGGACATGGTCAAAAGTTCTAACATAGTCAAACTTTTGTCCCAGATAGGAAAGACGGAAGGAATGGGGCAAAAGTAATGCTTAAAGAGATATTACTTAGCTGATGAGAACCCATGGCTGTGTGTGTGTGTGTGTGTGTGTGTGTGTGTGTGTGAGGGAGAGAGAGAGAGAGAGACAGGGAGAATTTCTATGGCCGTGGGGCTTCCCTGATGGTCCAGTAGTTAAGAATTCACCTTCTAATGCAGGGGACATGGATTTGATCCCTGGTAAGCAAATTAAGATCCCATATGACTTGGGGCAATTAAGCCCATGCTCCTTGGAAGAAAAGTTATCCCCACCCTAGACAGCATATTAAAAAGCAGAGACATTACTTTGCCAACAAAGGTCCATCTAGTCAAAGCTATGGTTTTTCCAGCAGTCATGAATGGATGTGAGAGTTGGACTATAAGGAAAGCCGAGTGGCGAATTGATGCTTTTGAACTGTGTGGTGTTAGAGAAAACTCTTGAGAGTCCCTTGAACTGCAAGGAGATCCAACCAGTCCACCCTAAAGGAGATCAGTCCTGAATATTCATTGGAAGGACTGATGCTGAAGCTGAAACTCCAATACTTTGGCCACCTGATGCAAAGAACTGACTCATTTGAAAAGACCCTGATGCTGGGAAAGATTGAAGGAGGAAGGAGAAGGGGACGACAGAGGATGAGATGGTTAGATGGCATCACCAACTCAATGGACATGAGTTTGAGTAAACTCCAGGAGTTGGTGATGGACAAGGAGGCCTGGCATGCTGCAGTCCATGGGGTCGCAAAGAGTTGAACATGACTGAGCGACTGAACTGAACTGCAATTACTAAGCCCATGCTCCACAAGAGAAGCCCCCATATGCCGCAACTAGAGAAAGCCAGCACAGTCAAAAAAAAAAAAAAATTCTATGGCTGTGCAATAGCATGCAGGAGAAAGGCTATATTGATCTCAGGATTTTAGCCCCCATCCAAAGTCCAGCCCCACCCCCCAGTCATCAGAGTCACCCACGTCTCCCTCTTATCCTTCTCTCAGTCTGGGATGTTTGCTGTGGGAATCAATAGTGCTTTCCACCAGAATTTCTGGTTCTCCTTCTAAGCACGGTAGGATTGCACTTCCCTGTCCCCTGGAAGTCAGTGGATTGCACTTCCCTGTCCCCTGGAAGTCAGATGTGAGCAGGTGCCTTGCCTTGGAAATGACATGTGACCATCGCTTGTCTTAAGGATAAATTCAACATATGTTCTTGTCTCCTTTTCTCAGTGTCAATGTAGAGCCTCCATTAGCCCTGTTTCCAGGTGATCACAGAGGCAGAGCTTCCTGCCGATCTGTGAGGAACACTTTACACACATGAGAAACCCGTACTGTTTGAAGCCACTGAAATACTGGGGTTGTCGCCACCATATAACACAGCCTACCCAGGCACGGTATAACACTGCCTTTTCCATCTCGTCCTCACCATTTCCTTCCTCTTTCAACCCAAGCCATCAGGAGATCTTTTCTTTCTTCAATTTAGGCAATAGAATCTTTCTTTCCCTCTAGGACCTTTTCTATATATATATTCCATTAAAAAAATTAGATTTGGCTGCACTGGGTCTTAGTTGAGGCATGCAAGCTGAGTCACCCTGTGGTATGTGGGATCTTCGTTCCCTGACCAGGAATTGAACCTGCATCCCCTGCATTGAAAGGTGAATTCTTAACCACTGGTCAAACCAGGGAAGTCCCTCTATTCTTATTCCTATTCCTCTTTACTGAAGGTGGACATCCCTTTCATTTCTAAGAATGCACCTTTTATCAACTTCCTGTGTTACAGATAGCTGTAGCTTGACACAGCCATGGAAATGTCTCAGGCAAATGACTCAAGATCCTATCTTGGGGGAAAATCTAACTTCCTCATCTCTCTGGCTGTCTGAAGCCCAGCCTTCTCTGAACTTCAACCATTCTGCAGCAGTTCTGGTTGCCACTGCTGGCAGATGGAGAGGAGCTGCTCCAGGTTTTGCGTGCGTGGGGAATTCAGCCGGAGGATCCTACTGGCAGAGGCCGCAGTCAGTTAAGGATTCTGGGCCATCACCTAGCAGGCTGCTGGCATGTGATAAGTGTAAACAAACAAACCACAGGCTTTGGGCGATAGCTTGAGAACTGTATGAAAACAAAGAAGAAATCTAAAAAAGAGGGGATAGATGTACACATACAGCTGATCCACTTTTCTGTACAGCACAAACTAGCACAACATCATAAAGCAACTATCATTCAGTTCAGTCGCTCAGTCACGTCCAGCTCTTTGCAAACCCATGGACAGCAGCACGCCAGGCTTCCCTGTCCATCACCAATTCCCGGAGCTTACTAAAACTCATGTCCATCCAGTCAGTGATGCCATCCAACCATCTCATCCTCTGTCATCCCCTTCTCCTCCTGCCTTCAATCTTTCCCAGCATCAGGGTCTTTTCCAATGAGTCAGTTCTTCGCAACTATACTTCAATGAAAATTTTTTTAAATATAAAAAAAAGGTAATTTTTTTTCAAAAAGGATTATACTATAAGCACTGTTTTATAATCTAATATTTTAAACGTGAAAATATACTATGGCCACTTCAATGTGATTAAATATTCTTCTACTGTAAAAAAAAAAAGAAGAAGAAGAAAACTGAGAAGAAAGAATCCTTCTTATGATGGCCTGGTTGTGTGGTGAGCATCCTGTTCCGTGAACAAGGACAGAGGCTGAAGCAAGAGGCTTCATCTGTTTTTTTTTTTAATGCCTGAAATTAGCAGCCTGGATGTGTATCTAGATATGAAAGGGCATTCCTCTCGGATCAGCAAGGGTGAAGGAAATCCTCTCTGATTTGCCAGACAAGATGATTTTGTGTTTGTCAAGTATTGTGTTTTTAAAAGCTCCAGTGGGTCTCTGAATTCTAGTGCTTACAGTTGCTAAACACACAGACCCATTTTCTACAAACAAGAGGATAATGAAAGGCTTCTGTCCTTTCCAGGCACGAGGATGAGTCACAGAGAGCGTCTGAGGAAGTCCAGTCTCCTTGAGGGACAGGTGGAGTTCCTCCCCTGAAGGGAACTGGTCCCTGCTGGGCTCAGGTGGCTGTTTTCTGCCTACAGTTCTATATCCCATCTCCCAGCACTCAGTCTCTGAATGCCCCACAGCAGGAACCCTGCTCTTTTCACACAAAAGTTCAAAATCCCCTTTCTTTCTCTCTTCCCCACGGGCACCTAGCAGCAATTTATCTCCACAGCATGCCACAGCTGGAGCACAGGAGGGGTTCTGACTCTGAGGAGCGGCAGCTGTTTTAGGCTGGGCCCTGCCCTGGAGAACACTCTGGCATCCTTACCTCCATGGGGCCACATCGTGCCTCTCCTTATAACACTCAACAGTTGGTGAGGATGGTGGCTCAGTTCTCCAGGCAGAACTGAAACAGCTGCCATTCGATGAACTATTTTAAAATATACTGGTGTTCCTTAGAGGCAGGGAGGTGAGACCGGTAGATTTCTTTGGAATCCGGGAAGAAAATGAAATGTGGTCTGTCTGCCCAGCACCAGCCGTGTTCGTGGGCAGAGCAGGTGGCTGCCTATATGTTGGTCTGTGAAGGGTGCCAGGAAGATTCCCAGCCAAAAACCCAACCCTCCCCCCAAGCACCCAACTGGTCCTGAGATTCTAAAATCTACCATCCTTCATTCCATCATCCTTTCCTTTACAGGGTTCCCTGCTTCTGCGTCCTCTTTACAAATTCAAGGAATTTTAGGAGACGAAGATCCTTTCTCATTAACTCTGTTCTGGACTGAATTGTGTCCCTCCAAATAACCCCCAGAACCTCAGGATGTGATGGTGTTTCAAGAATGGGCTTTCAGGGAGGTAATGAACGTTAAATAAGGCCATGTGGGCGGGCGCTATCCAGTCTGACTGGTGTCCCTCTAAGAAGAGGACATTTGGAGATACAGAAAGATGCCAGGGATGTGCATGAACAAGGACAACATGAAAAGGCTGCCAGAGGGTGGCCATCCCCAAGCCTAGGAGAGAGGCCTCAGGAGCCTACCCTATCTGCACCTTGATCTTGGACTTCCCGCCCCCAGAGCTATGCAAAAATAAATCTCTGCTGTTTAAGTTGCTCCATCTGTGGTATTTTATTACGGCAGCCCTAGCAAATGAATACAGTCCTTAATGTAAATTAGTTTATCCACAGAAACAGACTCACAGACATAGAGAATAGACTTCTGGTTGCCAAGGGGGAGAGGCGGTCGGGGAGGGGGATGGATTGAGAGTTTGGGATTAGCAGATGCAAACTATTACATGAAGGATGGATAAACAGCGTGATTCGACTGTACCGCACATGAAACTACATTAAATATCCTTTTCCATAGTGGAAAAGAATATGAACAAGAATATGTATATATATAACTGAGTCACTTTGCTGTACAGCAGAAATTAATACAACATTGTCAATCAACTATACTTCAGTAAAATACATTTTTTAAAAATCCTTAAATTAGTTTATCCAACTCTCTTCTCTTTGCCAACTCATCGAGGTTTGGAGTGGAAAAGCGAAATAGGATCTTCCCCAGAAGAGAAGGTCTGGAGAAGATTCCTAAAGGATTATAAGGGAGTTGAGCAGGTGGGAGGCTGATGTCTTGGACTGGAAGGAGAGAAAGATAAAGCGTCACCCCAGAGCTTAGACGCAAACGTAATACCATTGAGTCCCGCTAAAGACAAACATCTTTGTCTTCCCAAGTTTGCTGCATCTGACCCTGTACATCTCACTGGCTCCCCCACAGTGTACGGCTCACCGTTCCTCTCCACCCAGCCCCTACCCCAGTCTGTGTAATCTGCACTTTGCTAGGAACAAAGAGACAAACCACACTCCAACCCGTCAGGTTTGCATCGCAGCCTGCTGAAGCGCAGCTGGGCCACCCTGAGAGCCAAGGCTGTGTCTTAGTCCTGCTATAACCAAGCAGCACCCCGTAGGTCCTTCTAAGGCCAGACCCCTTCTCCTGCCTCTTCTTTGTAGAAAAGCTTTTGTGTCCCGGACCTCCCCTTAGCCACAAAAGGCTGGCTTAGGATTTGAGGACTGGAAGAATAGGAGCATGTAGTAATAGTATCAAAAGGTGGCACTGAGGCAGGAGCACTGGTAACAATTTAAGTAATTGATCAGCCATATAGCAGAATCACAGAATCTTTGGTCCTTCCCTGAAGGACATAGATAACAATGTCTGATACACATTCCTGATTTGCTTTACAGATATTAAAATCCTCATCAGATGGAAGAAATTAACTACATGATGAGCATGAGCACATAGCCCCCCGGGCTCCTGGAGCCTAGGGACTGATGATATTACCTCTGTGACACCACCCTATGACCTTGCCAACCAATCAGAGAACTGTGCACTCCCCGTACAGTCTCCCTCATCTTACCTTTAAAAACTCTTCCCTGAAATCCATCAGGGAGTTCCGGCCTTTTGAGCACTAGCTGCTCTGTACTCCTCGCTTGGCGCCCTGCAGTAAATGCTACATTTTCCTACACTACAACCAGGTGTCAGTAAATTGCCTTTACTGCACAGGTGAGAGGGCTTCCCGGGCAGTGCTAGGGTAAAGAGTCCGCCTGCCAATGCAGGCAGACGCAAGAGACGCAGATTCGATTCCTGGGTAGGGAAAATCTCCTGGAGAAGGGCATGGCAACTCACTCCAGTATTCTTACCTGGAGAATCCCACAGACTGAGGAGCCAGGTGGGCTCCTCAGTCTGTGGGGTCGCAAAGAGTCAAACACGACTGAGGCAACTTAGCACACACACATGGTAAGAGGACCCAAGTTGGTTTAGTAACATTCGTTTTAGTCCTTGTAACACCTAGTATCTATCCCTGGGTCAGGAAGATCTCCTGGAGAAGGGAATGGCAACCCACTCCAGTATTCTTGCCTGGGAAATATTCCCTGGATGAGTGGAATATCTGCTGATTGAGTCAATATGACCCTGCTTTATTTCTTGCCAAAGTGAGGTCTGGATTAATTCAAAGCACATTCAAGGACTTACTCCAAATATCCTTCAAATTACAGCCTGAAGATCATCAGTGACCTGGCCACCCATCTGGCCAGTTTCCTCCTGTGTTGGTCAAGAGTTAGGGTGGCTGCTCAGCTGGCCCGCCTGCAACAGAAATTTGGTCACAACTGTGTTCGGAGCCACCCAATGTAGGCCCTTCACTGTAACAATAATCTGAAGAGGTTCTTCAACATGGGGCTTCCAGTGACAGCAACAAAGCTAGTTACTAAAGGCAGGGTCCTTTAGTATGCCTTTTAATAAAGTTATCGTAAGTGTACAGGCACACACACACACACACAACACTCAACACTAAAGAACAGGAGATCACCGTATGGTTTTGGATACAGTTCTGATTCAGCCCCTGGATGAGGCTTTGTCCTCCTTCTTCAGTGAGGCCAGGACTGGCTCAGAAGGGCCCAGTGCTTGGTTTCCTACTCTACTCTATCTTGAAATTTTTTATAATTTTTGAACAAGGAACCCCACCCTTTCACCTTGCACTGGGCCTCACAAATTACATCCCTGGTCCTGAGAGAGGCCCCAATGTTTTTCTGTGTATGTGTGTTCAGTTGTGTCCGGCTCTGTGCAACCGCATGGACTGTGGTCTGTCAGGCTCCTCCGTCCACGGGATGTTCCAGGCAAGAATACTGGGGTGGGTTGCCATTTCCTCCTCCAGGGGATCTTCCTGATTCTGGGATAGCACATGATTCTTCTGTGTCTTCTGCATTGGTAGACGGATTCTTTACCACTGAACCACCTGGAAAGCCCTATCTGTTAATGAGCTGATATATAAATTGTAGAGAATTCTCAGACTTGGGGTCTGTAACTCGGAAGCGCACCCGGGGGTTTCTGCGGTCAGGAAGGAGCACTGACCTGAACGCGGGTGCCTCCTCCTCTAGGAGGGCCCGAAGCTGCAGTGACTACGTCCAGCAGGGTAGCTAAACAGAAACCATGCTCAAGGTCACAGTCAACAGAGGAGGGTCTGGAAAGAGGCCTGGCCAGCACCGCAGAGAGTCTCACTGTCACTGGAGGGCCAGGGTGAGAAGCCAGGAAGTTTGGTGCAAAACTGCTGCAGGGCTCCTGGGAGCAGTGCGCAGACCCCATGGAGCAGGAGCTGCCCGAAACTGGTGGAAGGGTTCAGGGACCTGATCAACGGGGCTGGGCTTAGGAGCCGACTCCCCTTCCCGCTGAGAAACCGGAAGAAAACTGGTAGCAGGGAACTCAGGAAGGGAGAGGACGGGATCTCTGTAGAGCCCCTTAGGGCCTGCCGGAAAAGGATCTAACCTCCTGGGTTAACTAGCGCCCTCTGGCGGCCGGTGCGGAAGAACCCAAACTTGTTACGGTGGAGCTGGCGGCCAGGAAGAGCCCAGTGACAGAGCCCAGCCAACAGGTGCATGTCTTTATGCAAAATCTCGAATTTCTATCAACAGCATCTCCGTAGCTCTGGCTGTATCTGCTCTTATGTGCTGCAAATTTTGGCCAAATGGTCATCTTCAGTGTTTGTACTGCAAACCTCTCTCCCCAGCGGGGTAAAATCAATCTTTCTCCTCCTCCTCTTTCCCCTCTTTTTCTCCATCTCCCTTTCCCTCCCTGCCCCAGATCTTGTTGGCAATGAATTGTAGCCTGAAGGCTACCGGAAAAATCTCTTGACTCACAAGACCTGTGTCCACCCACAGAGTGTCCTGCGCTTGTCACAACCACCCACTTGGCTGGAGCAGCTGGCTTGAAAACTGCCCACCTTCTCCTCGTTGGGGCTTGCTGTTCAACCATTTCATGTCCATGTGTGTTATATATTCACTCCCACTGCAAAGACTTGCTTTGTATAAGAAATACAAATAGAGACACATGCATTATATTCTGGATTTATTCTCTAAGATTCCTGCCAGAATCTATTATAAATAAACCAAAATCTGATGGATAAAAATCTCCCTGAAAATTGTCTGAGATCTAAAGCATGTAGTCAACATATCCACACATGAACTGTGAATCAGTTTGGTAATTTGACCACAGCTCATAGGTTTTTTGTCCTAACTGGGTGCCAGGCACTGTGCCAACCGTACAATCACATCATCCTCACAACCACCTAGGAGGAATGTTCCTTAACATCTCTGTGTTATAAAAGAAGCAGCTGAAGCTCTGAGCTTGAAGGACTTGCCAAACTCTCATGGCTAATAAGTGGGGGGAGCCAGGACTTGATGCCCGAATCATACCTGTCTGAGCATCTCGACAGAGATGGAGGCAATCTCTGATTCAGAGGGAATCAGTCCCAGGGAGGCTAACCCTACTGTCACCCTCCCAGGACAAGCGCTTAAACCCAGCCATGGTAACTGGACCCGGAGCTGCTTAGCTCATAGGTTTTCTCTGCTGCCGGGTGGATTCTGACAGCTTATTACATTACCTTTATCTCTGTACTGTTTCACTGCTTCCTGGCATTGGCTGTGTGTTCAGGCAGATTTCCCTGACTGCTTTGGAAATGTGCTGCTTGAGATCATTGAATCAAAGGCAATGGTCCACAGCTTCTAGAAGGGAATGCCCAGTTGTCATTAACCCCTAGTTCTGTCTCTGTATGGACCTACCCACCGTTTCATGGTATCTGCTTCAATGACTCAAACCCTGGGGGTTGTATTTGGCTTGATTCACTTTCCAGTTTGTAAATCTGATGAGCCAGGCTATTGCAGAATCAGATCTCATTGCCTTAAAATGTGTTCCACTAGGGTGGTAAATGGTGTTGTGTCAGATCAGTCAGTGTATGTGTGCATGAGTGTGTGTGTGTGTGTGTGTGTGTGTGTGTGTGTCCTGCCCACCCCATCTTCCCTGTCACCCAGATTACAATCTGGGGTCATCTTCAGTTTGCCCGCACACACACACATACCACAAGCCTGCATCCTTTCCTCAGGTCCCCAAGTGTCCTTTTTGGAGTCTCCTCCTTTCCTCTGATCCCAAACTACTCTATGAGCCTCCTGCCCTATCTGCCTTCATCATATTAGGGCTGAATCAGCATCCAGAAATAAGGTCAGCCATGTGACAGGTCTTCTCAGAACCTCACAGGACTCGGTCCCTAGTCAATATTCAGTAGCTCTGCATCCTAAGTCCTGCAAAATCTGTCTCCAGATTTACCCCCCAACCCCACCACCTTATAATTCATCCCACTAACCTGTTTAAAACCAACATTTATTGAGCCTCTGCTAAAGCCAGGGACCCTCACCTGGTAGGGCATGCTGGTCATGGGACAGGAGCCTGTGAAGTCATGGTCCTAGAGCCCCTTTGTCCTCCCGTGATTCTGCCCAGGGCTGGCTCTGTTCCCCCTGCTGTCTTTCTTGCCCATTAAAATCATTCTCATTTTTCAAGCCAGGGGTCTAGTCTCCGTGACATTGACCCTAATCCCTTTGAAATTCCCTCCTGAAGCCCAAGTACCTGGGTTTTAGTACTAATTTGCTACTAACTAGGTGTGTAAATCTGAGGAATTTAAAAAATCTCACTGAGTCAGTTTCCTCCTGAAAAATTGCAATAATAAAAACACTTCCTCACAGAGATGTTGAGAGGATTATGTTACAATGGGTACAAATGAATACAAGTGAGATTTTGTCCTTAGAGTATTGTCCTTAAAGTAAGAGATGGTTTTTAGAATCTTGGTTCCCACATGTTGCTTTGATGCTATTTACCCTCAGATCATTCTGCCTTCCCTTTCTATCTGCTTCCTCTAGTTGATTTTTAGTTTCTTGAGGCCAGAGGCTGTCATTTATCTTTGTATTACAGTCTCACTGAATAGCAAACTTTAACCATAGTACACATTTAATAAATGTTGGCTTACTTGAGTTTGATTGCTACACAATTATAGATATGTTGGGAAATTTTAAGGTCATTTTACCCATTCTCCTGCTTCAAGTAGGACTTTCCTAATTCCAGGTAGAGGAAAGTCTAGCCCATTGGCAATCTATTTCACTCTTTTTTGAAACAAACTGAAAACCTTAGACATTATTTTGTGCAGGCATAACAAATGAATGCCCTTTTATGTGCTGACTCCAATCAATTAATAATGTCTTACTTGAGTGTCGGTAGTGCTACAGTTGATTAGTCATGTCTGCTCCTTGTGCAAGTTGGGCAGTTAGTGATGTGCACTAAATCTTGCCCCAACTTAGTCCATTGTTCTCAGTTGCACACGAGGAAATGAATGTCCAGAGACGTTGGCCGTCATCCTCAAGGCCACAGTGTTAGTCAGAATCAAGGTATAAACTGGAGGAGCTCAGGTCTTCAAACCCTGTGGACTTTGTGCATCACCTGGTGTGAAAGTGTTAGTTGCTCAGTCATGTCCAACTCTTTGCAACCTTCAGTGTGTTTTAGAGAGACTGGAGTTTGGAAAAAAAAGAAAAAGATTCAGTTGTGAGTCGACGGCCCACTTACCTGTGGATTTACCTGTCATTCTGTGGCCTGGGGATTGTGTCGTTGAATCACAGCTTGTGAGCAGCACTGGCCTAGGGGAGGAGTTGCCTGTTCAAACCGTGGGCATGTCCTTCTCTCACACCACCTGTCTCAACCTGGAATTGCCAGATGGAGCCTGCCCAAACCACAGGATGGCAAGGCTGAGTCCTGGCTACTTCAGAAGCAGAGAGAACTCAAATAAATACGCGAGAATGTTAAACTCTTACAAAATAAGATTAGGTGCGTGGTATCCCCCTGAGGGAAAATATCCTCTTCTTCATAATGTTGAGTTGGTGATTTCAAATTCAAAATGGCATTATTGAAAGGAATTCTTGATGGGTTATGTGGCAGGGGTGCGGGAGGGAGCCAGGGATTATTCTGAAAGATCAAAAAAATTAAAAAGTTGGAGAATTTAGGATTTCCAAAGAAGCTGAAATTTCTAAAAGAATTCAAAATACATACTTTATGTCAATAGAATTTAGACTCTTTATATACAGACTAAAAGGAGATAGGGGAAGACGGAGGCACCAATACACACAAAAAAGAGCACTAAGAGGCCAAATGGGGCTTCCCAGGTGGCAAGAGTGGTAAAGAACCTGCCTGCCAAAGCAGGAGACAATAGAGACGCGGGTTTGATCCCTGGGTGGGGAAGATCCCCTGGAGGAGGGCATGGCAATCCAATCCAGGATTCTTGCCTGGAGAATCCCATGGACAGAGGAGCCTGGTGGGTCCACAGGGTCGCAAAGAGTTGGACATGGCTGAAGCAATTTAGCACACTTGCACTCAAGAGGCAAAACTCATTAATAATCCGCATCTGCTCTCAGGAACAATTAATATTGCAGCTGCAGACCATGCAGTCCTATTGCTGAGTCATATTGTATTACAGTTCTTACCTCAACACAGCTTGATGCCAACTATCAGATGACATGCTTCATTGTTTATTTCAGTATGTAAACAGTTGTTTGTAGCATTGTGGTATATTACATCTGGAGAGGAAGTTAAAGACGATGGCCCACAGATGTCCCCAAAAGGTGAAAGTCCTTAGCTGAGGCCACACTGCCAGTCAAGGCAAAGTTCGCCCATAAAGCTAGGCGTCTCCATTCAAAATCTTTCTGCTATCCAGTATACACATCCCAGAGCTACACATTTTCCGTGGAGATAGGGATAGACCATCGAAAAGAAAATCTCCAAAGAAATTTTGTTCATCCCAAAGATCAATATTTACATCACCTGAATTAACAATTCTGTGTGTTACCTTTTTCCTTGATATAGCCAAATAATTTTCATGGACCCACCTATTGGGCCCCAGAGAGCTCTCCTAGCCTTCCTTGCAGATAAGTGGAAGAACTGGCACTTGTTGATTGCCTATTTTGTGCCAGGGACCACCCATATTATCTTACCAAACCTCACCATTTATTTTTAATGACCTGATTCTTTGAGAGAGTTGGTCACTTACTCAAGGTCGTAAGACTAATTAATAGTGGAGATGGAATTTAAAGCCAGGTCTCCAAATCCTGTGGACTGTGTGCATCGCAAAGTGTGAAAGTGCTAGTTGCTCAGTCACATCTGACTCTTTGCAACCTCATAGACTATAGCCTGCCAGGCTCTTGTGTCCATGGGATTTTCCAGGCAAGAATACTGGAATGGGTTGCCATGCCCTTCTCCAGGGGATCTTCTCGACTCAGGGATCAAACCTGGGTCTCCTGCACTGCAGGCAGATTCTTTACCTTCTGAGCCACCTCCTCGTGGCTACCTCCTAAAACCTGTGTGGTTAAAGGACATTTGCTGTGTTCTATCAGAAAAGGCAGGGAGGGTGGGAAGGAGGTGGGAGGCAGAGTCAGGCACTCTCAGTACTCAGGTACTCATGTAAGATCTCAAGAGCATGACTTGTAAGTTTGATTCTCACCTTCCTGCTTTCTGCAGCCTTGGAGTCACAAGAAGCATGGGAAATGTTTATCTGACCTCTCCCCTGATGAACTGGAACCAACCATAAGGTGATGGTTAATTTTATGAATCGACCTGGCTGGGCCACAGTACCAAGTATTTGGTCATTTGTTGCGATCCCCCGTTGAAGGTATCTTTTTTAACTGAGATTTACATTTAAATCAGTAGACTCTGATTTAGTTAATCAGATTCCCACTCATAATGTGGGTGGGCCATTCAATCAGTTGACAGCCTCAAGAAAGAGACTGAGGGGCCCCAAAGAGGAAGGAATCCTGCTTCCAGACTGTCTTTGAGCTATAGCATCAAGTCTTCCCTGGGTCTCCAGCCTCCCCGCCCACCCTGAAGATTTCAGACTTGCCAACCTCCATAAGCTTGTAAGCCAATTCCTTAAAGTCTCCCTCTCTCTTTCTCTCCAACCCCACCCCACCCCCAATCTATATCTCCTACTGGTTCTGTTTTTCTGCAGAACCCTTGCTCGTGCACATGGAGTGAGCCCGCTGGAGCACCTTAGGTCTCCAGCAGAGGCCTCCTTGGAGCCTGCCCAGATCTCTCTTCTCCAGGCCCCACCCTGATCTCCATTTGTCCTTTCCTGGTTGGGGTGGGGGGTCGGGGGAGGAGGGCCACTTCTGCCCAAACCAGGGCTGTTTCTGCCTGTTCAGAGCAGCTGAGAGCACAAGATGGGGGGCTGACAGTCCAACTCCTCCTACAAGAAGCTCCAGCCCTTTGTATGTGGGGCTAGGGGGATGGTCTGTAACCAGAGATTCCATTTTACCTCTCCTGCAGATCTGAGCTTCTGCCCCTTGGACAGCAGAGGGGAGGGAACCCCAGAGGTTAGGGTGTATGACCAGCTCCTCAATCCACACCACTCACACATTTCTGGTTGCCAAAGGAGAAATATCAGGGTCCATATGAACCACCAGGGGGTGCTTCTTGGCCCCAAAGACATAAGTTCCAGTGGGAACGTGGGACCTGGAGGTCTCACGTGGGACCTGGGCCAGGGTTCCATCCAAAGCAACTTAAACCTCTTTGTTTCCTTCTCTGTGAAATCCTCTCATCTCTCCCTCTGTTGATTTGAAAGTCATCCATTACATTTCTCATCTTTTCATCTACAGAGTAAAGCAGTAAATTCAGTTGAACCACGTGAAACTGCCAGTACTGGGACATTTTTAATTTACAAAAACTGGGAATTTCATGTGGTCCAACAGGTTCCCCCAGCATAAACCAGGATCTGTAACACATTTCTTATCTCCCTCAGGTACACAGACTTTCAAGCCCCACTTCCTTCATCTCGACATTGTACGTTGAATATTATCTGCAAATTTAGGCCCATGCTTCTAATAAAAGGCTGCTTTTGGAGCAAGAGTAGCTTTACTTACTGTTTCTCACTGTCCTCTTATATGACCCTTGCTGCTGTGTTCTTCCATCTTCTAACAGGAACACAACCTCTAGTGGTTTTTCAGTGGAAAATATGTGTGATGACTTCTCAAAGGTTTTATGTGACTTACAATGTCTTTATTTTGTTCCCACTTTTAAGTGATTATTTGGCTAGATATACAAATACACTTCACGCTTTTTCCCTCAGGTATTCTTCCCTCACATCCTGACGTCCAAAGTTCCCAATAAAGAATCTGTTGCTTTTGCAAAATTGTTTTTGTGTTCAAGACATCCAAATAGTCTCTTTTCAAAGCTACATGTTCTTATTTCATAATCACCAGCTTTAGGGATGTGACACCTTCCTTTATTTCTTTAAAAATTGTGTTTGTTTTCAAAGGTTTTGTTTGTAATAGCTTTAATTCATGTACCCCTATGTTCATAGCTACACTAGTCACAATGGCCAAGACACGGAGACAATCTAAGGGTCCATCAACAAAGATGTGGTATAGATACACAATGGCCCATTACTCAGCCCTGAAAAGGGTGAAATAATGCCGCGTAGCGACACAGATGGACCTAGAGATTATCATCCGAAGTGAAGTAAGTCAGAAAGAGAAAGACAAATACCATATGACATCACCTATACGTGGAATCTAAAATATGACCCAAATGAACATATCTATGGAACAGACTCACATACACAGAGAACAGACTTGTGGTTGCCAAGGGGGAGCAGGAGGTGGGAGGCAAAGATTAGGAGGTTGGGGTTAGTAGATGCACACTGTTATACACCAGATGGATAAACAACGAGGTCTTACTGTATAGCGCAGGGAACCATATACCAATACCCTGCGATAAACCATAAGGGAAAAGAATTGTTTAAAAAAGACACGGCCACTTCTTTAACAGAGCCAAGCCCAGCCTCAAGCCAAGCCCAGCCTCACCACCTACCACTTCAGGATGAACAACAGAATTTTCCTTCCACAACTGATTAGAAAACAGAAGCCATCCTGTGAGGCCAGCCCCTGCCTCCATCCCTCCCTGGCTCCTACTCCGGCTTCCAGGTTAAGTTAATCTTAGTTGGTAGAGGCTTAGGAGAGAGCAGGCTGCCAACACGTAGCTCCAGGGAGGGGCCTGGAAGCTGGAACTTGATCTTTGCTCCTTATAAAGCTACACATCTTGTTCTGAAGCATAATGTTCGGATTTTTTTTTTTTTTTAAAGCTTCAGAAAGGAAAGAGAAAGATAAAAAAGAAAGGCAGGCAGGCCAACAAGAAAGAGCCATTTCCGTCTTCCTTCTCTTTTAAAACCATCTCTGGACGCATTCGTTGGCAGCCCTGCCAGCTGCTGAGAGTTGGCAGCAGGCTACAGTGAGGAAATCAAATCTCTGTTCCTCCAGAGATATTTAAATTGTGGCTTCACCTGAAAGAGGAGAGACAGCAGCCCACAAGGCAACCTCCTCGCTTTTTACAGAGCTCTGAGAAGCAGCTGGGTCCTGTTTCTCAGGCCTTGACAACACTTCCTACTCCTTCCGCCTACAGGAATATTCTGGAAAAAGGTGTTAGTGCACCACCTCTCCTTCCTTGCAACCAGAACCCAGCGAGGTGCGTTCACTGGTGTTCTCAGTAGGCTGAGAGTGTCCCAGGAACTGAAAGGGGATGGAGGAGAATAGGAATCCTACCCTCGTGCATAATATTATAGCTGTCCACTGCTAAGAATACACTCTTCATAAGAAGACTGATAAATTTGGCTTATCTGTACACAGAAGGATACATTTACATAGCATGAACATAATACAGAATAGCCAATATATATTTTAAAACCAGAAAGCTGATTCAACTTTGTGTGGCAGTTAGAAAAACTCAGCATTCATTTTCCAATTAAATACATGATGTAAATACATATCAAAAGGCATGCAAGTGTTTTTAATCATTGACCCCAGAATAGCACTGCAAGGAATGTGCCCTAAAACCACCAATTCAGTGAGAAAAAGAGCCAGGATGTTCAATGATTGTTGTTGTTAAACTGCAGAACTGGATATTGTCAAATTGTGCCACAAAGAAAAATGGTTAATTAAGAGAAATCAGTGTGTTGTGACATTATGCAAATATTAAACAATGATCATGATTTACTATGATGTTATGGCATGTCAGTTGTGATTATTAAGTTATCACATGGGAAATATTTGTGATATGCTGTTAAGTGAAAGAATTGGAAAATATATCTGGTATGTGGCCCAGCCTGACTATTTTACAGCAAATTTTTCTGCAGACAGGCATGCCAGGAGGGTGTTGCAGAAAAATGAAATTAGGTGTTTTAAAGTAGTAGGAATATGAGCAAACGTTTTCTTTTGATGGTGCCATGTTATTTTATTTTTTAACTTCACAATATTGTATTGGTTTTGCCATATATCAACATGAATCTGCCACAGGTATACACATGTTCCCCATCCTGAACCCTCTTCCCTCCTTCCTCATGTTATTTTTAAAATTAAAATGGAAACAAAAAGCAATGAAAATTTTAGTTAACTCTCTGCATTGATGCATTAAAAAAAAAAAAAAACTTTTAACTCGTAGGTAGTTCATCTAAGTACTAATCATTTCCATCCTTGGTTCTAGGGCCTGAAGAAAGGCTCTGTAGAAGGAAAATCAAACTGAGAAGCGTCAGGGAGGAAAGAAGGGAGAATTGAGGAAGTGGGGATGCAGGGGAGAAAATGGTAAGGAAAGATATCCAACTATCTCATCTTTGCTCTCTATTTGCTTTTAAAGTTTTGTCTTAAGCTGAGCTTATTTCTTTAACTCCCTCAATCGATTCCTCCCTCAAGTTACTTTTTTTTTTTCTGATTTCATAGCTACCTCTCCCCATCCTGAATATCAGATTCTCTCTTCAATTACTATTATTGTAAACAAAGATCTGTGTGTGTGTGTACTTAGTTGCTCAGTTGTGTCCAACTCTTTGGAACCCTTTGGACTATAGCTCCTCTGTCCATGGGATTTTCCAAGCAAGAATACTGGAGTGGGTTGCCACCTTTTCTCCAGGGGATCTTCCCTACCCAGGGATAGAACCTGCATCTCCTGTGTCTCCTGCATTGGTAGGAAGATCCTTTACCCACTGAGTCATCAGGGAAGCCCAAACCAAGATCTATGGATTTTAGTAAATACTCATAGAAATCAGCCTGGCAAATGACAGAGCAAAATGAGTGTCTTCTTTTCAAAGATGACTGCCATCACCCATCAGTTTCTTGCAATAGAGATAATGCTTTAAAACTTGGCAACGGTTGTTCTCTTACCTTTCTAATTGCATGGCCTTCTCCCAGCTGGTCCAGAGCATCTAGGCACAAATTGGAAGAAGGAAATGTTTGGGGGAAGATGAACAATGTCACAGAAAAAAGTACAGAGAGAAAGACTTAGTTAATATTCAGCTTTTGACATGTAAAGTAGGATTAACTACTAAGGCAAGGTGTTGCTACTAGGCTACAGGTTTAATAGAGGATTTTTAAAATAGCTTCCTCTCATCCACTGGCATATTAACCATCAAGCCTGGATGACTCGGATCATAGAGTCATCCATCTAACGAAGAAAAGGCAAATCCATTTGTCCGTAACAGTTACTGCGTGGGAATGACTTGAGAACATGCATTCCTCTCTGGTAGAAGCAGAATATGACCATTGTAAGTTGAATTGTGTCCCCCCTCCAAATTCACATTTTGAAGCCCTTAAACCCCAGTTTATAACTCAGAATGTGATCTTATTTTTGCAAAGATCTTTGCAGAGGTAATCATGTTAAAATGAAGTAATAGGGTGAACCCTGATCTAATGTGTATGTGTGAGTGGCTCAGTCATGTCCCACTCTTTCTGACCCCATAGACTGTAGCCCACCAGGCTCCTCTGTCCTTGGGATTTCCCATGCAAGAATACAGGAGTGAGTAGCCATTCCCTGCTACGGGGGATCTTCCAGACCCAGGGATTGAACTCAGATGTCCTGCATTACAGGCAGATTCTTTACCATCTAAGCCACCAGGGCAGTCCAATCTAACATGACTGGTGTCCTTTTATAGAAGGAAATCTGTGCAGACAGCTATACAAGACCATAGGAGCATGAAGATGGTTATCTAAAAGCTAAGGAGAGAGGCTGAGGACAGACCCTTTCCCAACAGCTCTCAAAAAGAACTGCTTCTGCCAACACCTTGACCTCAGACTTCTTCTAGCCCCCATAACTGGGAGACAATAGATGTTCTGTTGTTTAGGCTACTCAGTTTGTGGTGCTTTGTTATGGCAAACCTAGCAAACTGAAACAATGACAAAGGAAGAGAAAAAGACATCCCTTCTTTCCACTGTGAAGGGCCAGAGGAAGAAGAGGAAAGGGATGCTCCTCTGCTCTTCTGGTTTGGGGCTCCAGAAGAAGGCCCAGGAAGAGGCCTCCTTGGACCAGACTGTATGCTACCTTAGTCAAGCAGACTTGCCACACAGGATGGTCAGGTGAGCAGGCCTCGGGCACCTGTTGTCTGGGCTTTCCTCGGTTCTAGTGAGGTATGTTTGGAGAAGGCAATGGCACCCCACTCCAGTACTCTTGCATGGAAAATCCCATGGACGGAGGAGCCTGGTAGGCTGCAGTCCATGGGGTCGCTAAGAGTCGGACATGACTGAGCCACTTCACTTTGACTTTTCACTTTCATGCATTGGAGAAGGAAATGGCAACGCACTCCAGTGTTCTTGCCTGGAGAATCCCAGGGACGGCGGAACCTGGTGGGCTGCCGTCTATGGGGTCGCACAGAGTCAGACACGACTGAAGCGACTTAGCAGCAGCAGCAGAAGCAGTGAGGTATGTTGTAGGGGAAGAAAAATAATTTTCATTTTTCCTCTACCCTTCTAGGTTCTAGGTTATGTTCCTGTAATAAAAAGACAGATTAGCAGGAGCAAAACAAATGGAAGCTTAGTAACAGGTGTACTGGATACCTCCCTGAAATGGCCCGAGCCAAGCACCTTAAATATCATCTCCAGTTAAAGATGAAAGGAGACACTGGGGGTACAGGGCAGGGGATGCCGGTTATGGGAGGTTATCAAGCAGAGCACGGTAAACTGGGCTGTGGAAGTTATGCAGGTTAAGTTGCTGTCATCTCCACTGATGAGAGTTTCCAGATACTAGAAACATTATCTGGAATGTCATTCTCCTCTTCCCGGTACAATCTTACAAATGGAGATGTCCCTTAGAAATATAAATATCTCTTTGCAAAGATTCGGACATGACTTAGTGACTGAACAACAACAACAACAAAAAGGTAAGTTTTCATTTCAGAGATTTTCCTATGCCTGCTGTTCCTTAAAAATAAACAGCTCAGGAATTCCCTGGTGGTCCGGTGGCTGGGACTCTGTAATCAAACGGCCCAGGGTCTGGGTTCGATTCCTGGTGGTGAAACTAGGAACCTAGTCAGTACAAGCCACACAGTGTGGCCAAAAAAGAAACAAAGACCAGCTCAAGTTAATCTTTATGCCAAAGAGGCACATTTGGGGTGGTATATTTTATTCCTCTTCAATATACGAGACCCCCACGGCTGACAGCATCTTTAGGGAGAGGGGTGAGCAGAGGAGGTCCCAGTAGCAGGGATGAGGAGGCTCTGAAAGGTTATCTTGATGCCCAGGCCAGCGGGAGGCACAGCCAAGCTTCAGAAGGGATATGTCCAGACTAGGCGCTAAGCAGATAGAGACTGATTCACAAGTTAGATTTCAGCTGCAAACAGCAGCAGCTCCCAGATGGACAAGAAACGTCACCCCCTCAAAGAAGAGAACACTGCTGATCACCCGCAAAACCCTCCACACCACAGGAGAGGCATGTACACCTCACTCGCTCCATATACTATCTTAGAGAAAGAAGGGGGCAGAAATATGCTCATATGAGAGTATGAGCATTTTTAATCAAGAGGCACTGGGCAAAACCAAATGGTCAACAAGCCGGGATGGACATTTAATTATTTTTCCCCCCACACCACCAAGTTGCATTGTGAGTATAAATTCTCCAGTGTGTACACAAAATGCCTCATGATCAGAGGACCCGGGGACGGTGGGGGCAGTAGAGTGGGGCCATTCAGCACCAAGGTCACCATTTCAACAGAACAACTTCAGGACACACACACACACTGGGGATGGTTACAGTGGCCCCCCTTGTGCTTTCAGGAAGGGATTGGGTGCATTTGAAGATTCTCAAAGCATTTTGGTGTCACTAGCTTCAAGTCATGGGGTTTCACAGCCTGGAGGAGAGCTAATGATAGTCAGTATCAGCTCCGCAGACCTGCTGCCACCCACTGTCCAATCAACCAAGGCCTGTCCTGGTCTATCAGCCACAGTAGATTCTCAGGCAAGGGACTGGTTTGTCAGCGAGAAACTGTCAGGGCTGAAATTGAAGTGGGCAGAGTGGTGAAGGGCTACTGAATCCTGAGCCGGGGTGTGCCAGTGGGGAGGCTCTGTGAACCTGGACATCATCCAGCTGGTACTCGTCCTACCTGGGAGGAGGAAACCCCTCGCAAGAGGAAACCCACCAACCCAAAGCCTTTTTAGGTTGAGGAGGCAAGTCTTTAACTATGAAATGTTCACTGTAAAGAAACGGTTCTTTAGATTTGAAACCAAAGTGAACAGTGTGATGGAGATGGGTCTTCAGGAGTCCTGGGTATCACAGCTCTTAATAGAAGCTTTTCCCTCAATGCAGCCCCAAGAACTAACTGCCCATCACCCAGTCTCACTTCATAATAAAAGCAGCCAGAAGACATGGTCATGGGCTTCCCCAAAGGCTCAGTAGTAAAGAATCTGCCTGCAAATGCAGAGGATGAAGGTTCGATCCCTTGGTCAGGAAGATCCCCGAGAAGGAAATGGCAACCCACTCCAGTGTTCTTACCCGGGAAATCTTATGGACAGAGGAGCCTGGCGGGCTGTAGTGACCAAAGGGTCACTAGAGTCACAACTGAGTGACTGAGCAGCAGCAGACATGTTCATTAACCAAGTAATTACAAAGAAACCGCTAGCAGTTCAAAAGGCCATTCTCAGTAGCTGGCACACAGAAGGAGCCTCTAAGACAACAGGTGCTTTTCTTCCTGGGCATTTGGACCTCCCCAAGTGGGAGGCATTGTGTGGGGCACGAGAGGGAAGAGAGTGACACGCAGATGTTCAGACACAAAACCCGAGGAAAAGAGAAACAGCCATGCATACTGCAGTGATTCATTCACACATCCACTCAAAATGCATTGCTAGGACACTGGTCGGGTGCCCGGTACGATGGAGGTGTGGAAGGTACAACAGCAGGCAAAGCATCCCTGCCCTTGGGTAGCTGATGCTCTAGTACAGGAGACAGACTGAACCTATGTGGACTAGAATATCAGGTAGTGATGTGTGTTAGCCGAAATCTGGTTAGCAGGCTAGGTGGTGACGGGGTGGAGGAGAGAGGAGCTGCCCTTTTATGAGTCAGTAACGTCTCTCTAAGCGAGGACATTTGAACAGGGACCTGAGTCACGCTGGGGAGTGTGCCACAGGACTCTGTGTGGAGAACATTTCGGCAGGGGCGACCAGGACCTGGGAGGCTGAGAGCACAGTGGGAGACGAGGACAGACAAGCACCCAGGGGCCAAGTCACACGGGGTTTAGACCTGATTCTCAAGGAGAGAAGTCACTGAAGGGTTTTGAGCAACGAGATCGATGGATGAGATGTGGGTGTGAGAGAAAAGGGGGACAGGATTGGGGCCTGACCTTGGAGGGGCATCTGTTGGCGCGGGGATGGGTGGGGTTGGGGGCGTGGGTATAGTGCTTCCAGTGAAGGTCGCTGAGCATTCAGAGGCAGAGAGCGAGAAGGAATTACATCCGTGTCTTTCCCCACTCTTCTCCCCCTTCTGCACAAACTCCTCTTCCTTCATCGTTTGTCTTCATTAGCTTGTGCTCTCCTTGCTCTCTTGCTCTTGCATGCATTTCTCTTTCTCCTGTGGCATGAGTTTCCCAGGGACACACCTGCGCCCGTACCCCACTCCATGGGGTGCCTCCTATGGTATTTTCACAATCACATAAGCAAATTTCTTCTTGCTGATGAAGTACAAATGTCAGAATTTGAAATATTCTTAACGTCAACACTGTTCCTCTCTGCACACAAAGCCCCTTCCCCAAATCTTCCAGATATGTTGCTAAGTCTTAAGGTTTTGAGGAAGACTTCATGCCCGCTGTCAAAGCATGAAGTTTAAAAGGAGGGAAGACAGGAGGACTAATTCCTTTCCCCCACCCACAAGACATCAGTCTTCTGATTTTCCTTCATCACCTGTTTCTGTATTTATTCCTTTATTCCTTCATCTCCATGTCAGCGTTCAACAGGAACAAGAGTGAGTCATGAAGTTTACTTCCATTTCCAAAACTTTGGAATGAAGAGAAGAGAAAAAAAAAAATTTTTTTTTTTTTTTTCCTGAGCTCACAGTGTAAACCAGCCAGACTGGTTTGTAAAATGATCATATCTCTCGACACTCTGGCGGCTGATTTGCCTGGTGCTGGATGAGTGTCTTTTCCTCTCTTTCAGTCAACTCAAGTAAATATACAACACTCAGTCAAATTACATCCTTGAGCAGGGGGAGAGGCTTTGAGATGTTTTCTTGTTAACTATTTACCTTCATTTGTCTGTTCACAGTTTCGGAGACAGATCGCTCAGTCGTGTCCGACTCTTGGCGACACCATGGACTGCAGCCTACCAGGCTCCTCCGTCCATGGGATTTTCCAGGCAAGAGTACTGGAGTGGGGTGCCATTGCCTTCTCCAGAACCATCAGAATACAGTTACTAAAAGGATTTTCAGGGGCCGACAGGGGACAGGCTGCAGCTGGAGGCTTGTTACGTAACTTTTGTTACATGTCTCTCTTCAATTTCAAGGTGTTCAGCAGACACTGACTAATTAAGATAGGAATTGATTTATGTGCTTGGGTATCCCACTCTGCTGTGATAAGAATTACATGCTCTGAGCTGGAAAACATTCCTATTGCTTCTTTGGTAATGCTGAAGCCTCACTGGATGATAATGACAGTCCTCTGTTCTCAGTCTGTGATAATGCAGTAAATGAGAACATGATCCATGGAGCCTTCATGCTCACATAATCCTCTGAATGGAGGGACCCCGGACCAGTGGCTTCGACACATCTTGACCCTCCCTGGACACGTCCAGTGACAGCCAGTTCATGACTGTTGGGCAGCTGTTTGCTATAGTTCGGCTAGGTCTGAGTCAAAGGGATTTATTCACACAGGTAATTCCCCTTTGGGGGATCCCAGTGGGAGACATGTAACTCCAGGTGGTACCTGGAAGGACTCTCATCCAAATCTGTTCTTGTCCAAGTTCAGAACTCTCCCATCAGAGCTTGCTCTTTTGAGGTTAAGAGATTGTCATCATTTTTCTCTTTCTTATCTTTTAGCAACCATTTTGTGCCAGCCATTGTGTTATCCTCCAGAACCCAACTTCAATAAGATCTATATTTGTCCATCAGGAGCTTACGATCTAGTTCATTACATTTTAATTACTTTGAAATGGGCAAAACAGTATTGCTCATTTAAAATAAAGTTATACTTATTTGGCTGTGTCGGGTCTTAGTTTGTAGCACACGGCATCTTGAGCTGTGGCACGTGGGCTTTAGAGCGCTCGGGCTCAGTGGTCATGGTGTGCAGGCTTAGTTGCAGCATGTGGGATCTTAGTTCCCCAACCAGGGATCGAACCCATGTCCCCTGCTTTGCAAGGCAGATTCTTAACCACTGGACCACCAGGGAAGTCCCAATGTTGGTCATTTATAACTTTCATGAGTCACACATTAATTTACTCAATGAAAATTTATTGACTAGAAGTTATAGTCTAGTAAGAAGACAATCCTGAATAAATCATTGTAACAGAAAGTTACAAGTGCTGTAATAAAGCCCCACTTAATACTCAATCCTTCTTAAGGTAACTGGGCAAGGAAAGCTTTAGAAATGTTACTGCAGAAGACCTAAGGGCCCTGAACACCTGTGGAGATGGAGAAGGATGCTGCCAGAAAGATCGTTAACTCTCTGATTCTGGTCAAGAATAGCTCAGCCTGATGACAGCTGATTGACTCCAGGAGTCTTTGCACAAGAGCTATAATCATTTTCACCCGTGAAGTTGATGTGGCTAATGAGAGGTCTTGTGGTATTGCCTTAATGAGGTGAAACAATTAAGCTGTAATTAGCACATTTATTATTTTCATATGAATCAATGTTTCTAAAGCCCCTGAAAAGAATTTAATCTCAAAAATAAATTAAGCCCTTTTGCCAAGCCCCTTCATACTATTAAACATGCCAATTTTTTTTCTTGGTATAAATCACAAACTTCATCCTTCACATAGTCCCAAGCATATAAACAGCCAGGCTAAAAGTAATTCTGTTTTATTGTAAATTGTTCCCTGGGCTTTTCTGAAAATCCAAAGGCATGGCAAGGAAGAGTAGATATCCTGCTAGAATCGAATTCTGATGAATCAGGATGAAGGAATTACGTTTTTGGTAAAACCGGAGATGATGCTTTCTGGCCAGAACTCCTGCCTGAACCAG
The DNA here is from genome assembly GCF_002263795.3 of Bos taurus. Lineage (NCBI taxonomy): Eukaryota > Metazoa > Chordata > Mammalia > Artiodactyla > Bovidae > Bos > Bos taurus. Next base: position 9,577,288 of record NC_037355.1, on the reverse strand, counting down.
CCCAATGCAGGCAGGCAGGCAGGTTTATGTTTTCTCCAATCACTCGTTGCCTTTGCACATTCATCCATCAGGCTGAACAGAGAATCAATAACCAGTTGCCTCGCAGGATTTTTTAAGGTTATCACTCCCAATCCTTCATTTGATGGATGCTTAATGTTGATCATATTGACTGAGAGGTGAAGAGTTGCCTTCTACTGCAGGTTTGATGAGTTACCATTTTCTGCCAGATAAAAAAGTTTCTACAAAGGAAGAAAAATTACTTTTCTGGGATCTGCTCTTGCTCTACAGAAACAGAAATGTAGCTAAGAGGCTTAAAGTGGAAACACCAGACAATTCTGGCTGCTCGGAGGACAGTGCCTACTTCTGACAGAAAATTCCTCTTGTTTTGTGCATACATTTTGAAAATCACTGTTCCTTTTCATTGGAAAGAATTTTTAAAAGATATTTTCTTTGAAAATTCTAAAGCAAAGCAAAATCTGCTAGACACCTGGGTTATGGTCTTAGAATAATTCTAAGTAAGAATCAGAGTATACCCAAAGATGTAACTATCGAGATTCTGATTAATTTTACAATGAATTCTCATTTATCCAAAATGTTTCCAAATGTTGGGATGTTTTTTTAAAATTCAGATTAAAAAGAGATACCAGAGAGTGCCAGCTTTGGCGATGGTCATGCCTCCTTTCCATATTTGTAATTGCTTTCTCCAACAGTGAGAAATGTGTATTTTATTAACAAAAGTAGTTTTATTTCAGTTTTATTGAGGTATAATTGACAATTACAATGTATCCCCATTTCCCCCACTTCTGAGGCCCTGGGTACCACCATTCTACTCTGTTACTATGAGCCTGATCTTTTTTTTTAACATTCCACCAGTAAGTGATATCATGCAGTATTTGTCTTTCTCTGCCTGGCTTATTTCACTAAGGATAATTTTTGTCTATGTTGCTGCAAATGGCAGGATTTCCTTCTTTTTATGGGTGAATAATATTCCTGTGTATGTGTGTGTGTATTCTACTCCTTCTTCAATCAGCGGAAACTTACGCTGTTTCCATATATTGACTATTACAAATAATGCTGCAGTAAACATAAGGACGTGGAGGTACAGATATTTCTTCAAGATAATGATTTTATTTCCTTTGGCTGATTACCCAGAAATAAGACTGCTGAATCACGTATTAGTTCTATTTTTAAATTTTTTGAGGAACTTCCACACTTTTCCATAGCAGCTGTACCAGTGTGCATCCCCGCTCCTAGTGTACTGGGACCCCTTTTCACCACATCCTTGCCTACACTTCTTGTCTTTTTGATGCTAGGTATTCCACCAGGTACAAAGTGATATCTCACTGTGGTTTTCATTTGCATTTCCCTGATAATTCATGATGTTAAACACCTTCTTAGGTGCCTGTTGTCCATTTTTATGCCTTCTTTGGAAAGTGTTTATTCAGGTCTTATGGCTATTTTTTAATTGGTTTCTATTTTTGATACTGAGTTGTTTGAGCTATTTATGTATTTTGCATACTATTAATCTCTTATCAGATATATATCATTTGCAAATATTTTCTCTCATTTAGTATGTTGTCTTCCGTTTTGTTGGTGGTTTCCTCCACTGTGCAAAAACTTTTAAGTTAAAGTTCTATTTGTTTATTTTTGCTTTTGTTTCCCTTGCTTGAAGAGACAAATCCAAAAAAAACAGTGCTAAAACTTACATAAAAGACTGTACTGCCTATGCCTGTACCTAGGAGTTTTATGCTTATTGCTTTGCATTTTGGTCTTTAGTCCATTTAAAATTTATTTTTGTATATAATGAGAAAAAATGCTCTAATTTCATTTTTTAATGTAGCTGTCCAGTTTTCCCAATACCAACTATGGAAAAAACTGCTGTTTCCTCATTGTTTACTTTGGTCTCTTTTGTTATAAATTAATTTCCTCATTGTTTACTTTTGTTATAAATTAATTGACCATATGTACATGGATTTTTAGCCTTTTCATACTGTCTGTGGGGTTCAGGCAAGAATACTGGACTGGGTTACCATTTTCTTCTCTAGGAAATGGATCATGGAGAAAGCAAGGGAATGCCAGAAAAATATCTACTTCTGCTTCATTGACTATGATGAAGCCTTTGACTGTAAATCACAACAAACTGTGGAAAATTCTTAAAGAGAAGGGAATACCAGATTTCCTTACCTGTAGTCTTACCTGTCTGTCTTACCTTACCTGTCTGTCTCCCAAGAAAGCTGTACATGGGTCAAGAAGCAACAGTTAGAAGTGAACACAGAACAGTGGGCAAGTTCACAACAACTGGGAGAGGAGTGTGACTAGGCTGTATCTTGTCACCCTGTTTATTTAACTTATATGCAGAATACATCATGTGAAATGCTAGGCTGGATGAATCACAGGCTGGAGTCAAGATTGCTGGGAGAAATATCAACAACCTCAGATATGCAGCTGATACCATTCTAGCAGCAGAAAGTGAGGAGGAACAGAAGAGCAAAAGCCTCTTGATGAGGGTGAAAGAGGAGAGTGAAAAAGCTCACTTCAGCCCCTATGGAGCCCTGCCTGGTACCCCGATGCCCTTCCCAGGGGCCCCACTGGACCTGGAAGCCAGGGCTTTCCTTAAGAAGTTGCTTGAGCAGAGCAAGACTTCTTCCTTGGTGGCAACTTCTCACATGGTACCCCAACCTGCCCTGCAAACCCTCTCAGCCTCCTACCTTGGGTCAACCATGTTCCTTGCCCTGGGGATGCTAAGCTTGGTGGCCGCCTGGAGAGACAGTGAGACTAGGGCAGGAGATGCAGACACCTGAAGTTACAAAGGGAATATTGGGCTATCTCCAACCAGGAAGCGATCCCTCACCAGAACTTGACCTGCTGCCACCCTGATGGTGAACATCCAGCCTCCAGAACCACATCAAGCCCTGAGCCTTTGGAGTGGGAGCACTGACTCCAAGACTCTAGACTACCAGAGAACTAACCCTAGGGAGTATCAAAGAGTGAGAACTCACACAAAGGAAACCACATGAATACAAGACCCAGCATCACCCAACCACCAGTAGCACCCTGAGCAGGACACCTCATCTAAGCAACAAACAAAAATACAAACCCACTCATCAGCAGACAGGATTATCCCCTCACTCAGCCTTGCCCATCAAAGGAAAAACAAACAAACAAAAACTTAACACAAATCTCACCCTATATGAAGCTTATAGAAACTACTGGACCAACCTTAGGAGGGCAGAAACCAAAAGGAAGAAAGAATTCAACCTTGAAGCCTGGGAAAAGGAGACCTCAAACTCAATAAGTTAAAAAAAAAATGATGAAAAGGCAGAGAAATACAGCACAAATGAAGGAACAACTTAGAAACACAGAAGTCCAAATAAATGAAGAGAAAAGAGGCAAACTACCTGAAAAAGAATTCAGAATAGTCATAGTAAAGATGATAAAAAAAACCTTGAAAACAAAATGGAGAAAATGCAAGAAACAATTAACAAAGACCTAGAAGAATTAAAGAATAAACATACAGAGACAAACAACACAATTACTGAAATTAAAAATACTCTAGAAGGAGAGTATCTGAAGCAGAAGAACAAATCAGTGAGCTGGAAGATAAAATGACAGAAATAACTTCTAAAGAGCAGAATAAAGTAAAAAGAACAAAAACAACTGAGGATAGTCTCAGAGACTTCTGGGACAACATCGAATGCACCAACATTCGAATTATAGGGTTCCCAGAAGAACGGAGAAGGCAATGGCACCCCACTCCAGTACTCTTGCCTAGAAAATCCCATGGATGGAGGAGCCTGGTAGGCTGCAGTCCATGAGGTCGCTAAGAGTTGGACACGACTGAGTGACTTCACTTTGACTTTTCACTTTCATGCATTGGAGAAGGCAATGGCAACCCACTCCAGTGTTCTTGCCTGGAGAATCCCAGGGATGGGGGAGGCTGGTGGGCTTCTGTCTATGGGGTCACACAGAGTCGGACACAACTGAAGCGACTTAGCAACAGCAGCAGAAGAAGAAGAGAAAAAGAAAGGGTATGAGAAAATTTTTGAAGAGATTATAGTTGAAAATTTCCCCAACATGGAAAAGGAAATAGTCAATCAGGTCCAAGAGGCATAGAGAGTCCCATACAGGATAAACCCAAGGAGAAACACACCAAGACACATAATAATCCAACTAACAAAGACTAAACACACAAAAAGAATATTAAAAGCAGCAAGGGAGAAGCAACAAGTAACATGCAAGGGCTTAAGAGCTGATTTTTCAGCAGAAACTCTGCAGGCCAGAGGGGAATGGCAGGATATATTTAAAATACTAAAAGGGAAAAATCTACAACCAAGATTACAGTATCCAGCAAGGATCTCATTCAAAATTGATGGAGACATAAAAAGCTTTTCAGACAAGCAAATGTTAAGAGAATTCAGTACCACCAAACAAGCTTTACAACAAATATTAAAGGGATTTATATAGTCAAGCATATTCAAAAGCAGAGACATTACTTTGCCAAAAAAAGGTCTGTCTAGTCAAGGCTATGGTTTTTCCTGTGGTCATGTATGGATGTGAGAGTTGGACTGTGAAGAAGGCTGAGCACCGAAGAATTGATGCTTTTGAACTGTGGTGTTGGAGAAGACTCTTGAGAGTCCCTTAGACTGAAAGGAGATGCAACCAGTCCATTCTGAAGGAGATCAGACCTCGGTGTTCTTTGGGAGGAATGATGCTAAAACGGAAACTCCAGTACTTTGGCCACCTCATGCGAAGAGTTGACTCATTGGAAAAGACCCTGATGCTGGGAGGGATTGGGGGCAAGAGGAGAAGAGGACGACAGAGGATGAGATGGCTGGAAGGCATCACTGACTCAATGGACATGAGTCTGAGTGAACTCCGTGAGTTGGTGATGGACAGGGAGGCCTGGCGTGCTGTGATTCATGGAGTCGCAAAGAATCGGACACGACTGAGCGACTGAACTGAACTGAACTGATATAGTCAAGAAATACAAGAGAAGAAAAAAGATCTACCAAATCAACCCCAAACAATTAAGAAAATGGCAATAGGGACATATATATCAATAATTACTTTAAATGTAAATGGATTAAATGCTCCAAACAAAAGATACAAGCTGGCTGAATGGATACAAAAACAAGACCCATGTATATGCTGTCTACAAGAAACCCACTTAAAACTTAAAGACACATATAGACTGAAAGTGAGAGGATGGAAAAATATATTCCATGCAAATGGGAAACAAAGGAAACCTGGAGTAGCAATCCTCATATCAGATGAAATAGACCTTAAAATAAAGATTACAAGAGATAAGGAAGGACACTACATAATGATCAAGGGACCAATCCAAGAGGAAGACATAGCAATTGTAAATATCTATGCACCCAACATAGGAGCACCTCAATACATAAGACAAACATTAACAGACATAAAAGGAGAAATTGACAGTAACACAATAAAGTAGGTGACATTAACACCCCACTCACTCCAATGGACAGATCATCAAAACAGAAAATTAATAAGGAAACACAAGTCTTAGATGATACATTAGATGAGATAGCTCCGACTGATATCTTCAGGACATTCAATCCAAATGCAGAAGAATACACCTTCTTCTCAAGTGCACACGGAACATTCTCCAGGATAGACTACATCCTGGGTCACAAATCAAACCTCAGTAAATTTAAGAAAATTGAAATCATATCAAGCATCTTCTCCGACCACAATGCTATGAGACTAGATATCAATTACAAGAAAAAACTGTAAGAAACACAAACACATGGAGATTAAACAACATGCTTCTAAATAACCAACAGGTTACTGAAGAAATCAGAAGGAAAATCAAAAAGTTTCTAGAAACAAGTGACAATGAAAACATGACAATTCAAAGCCTATGCTGCTGCTGCTGTTGCTGCTGCTGCTGCTAAGTCGCTTCAGTCGTGTCCAACTCTGCACAACCCCATAGACGGCAGCCCACCAGGCTCCCCCATCCCTGGGATTCTCCAAGCAAGAACACTGGAGTGGGTTGCCATTTCCTTCTCCAACCGATGGGATGCAGCAAAAGCACTTCTAAGAGGGAAGTTTATCGTAATACAATCCTACCTCAAGAAACAAGAAAAACAGCAAATAGACAACCTAACTTTACACCTAAAACAACTGGAAAAAGAAGAAGAAGAACAACAACAACAAAAAAAAAACAAAATTAGTAGAAGGAAAAAAATCATAAAGATCTGAGCAGAAATAAATGATAAAGAAATGAAAGAAACAATAGTAAAGATTAATAAAACTAAAAGCTGGTTCTTTGAGAAGACAGACAAAATTGACAAACCTTTAGCCAGAGTCATCAAGAACAAAAGACAGAAGAATCAAATCAACAAAATTAGAAATGAAAAAGGAGAGGTTACAACAGACAATGAAGAAATACAAAGAATTATAAGAGACTATTATGAACAACTACATGGCAATAAAATGGATAACCTGGAAGAAATGGACAGATTCTTAGATAAGTTCAGTCTTCCAAGACTAAACCAGGAAGAAATAGAAATTATGAACAACCCAATTACAAGCACTGAAATTGAAGCTGTGATCAAACATCTCCCAAAAAACAAAAGCCCAGGGCCTGACGGTTTCACAGGAGAATTCTATCAAACATTTAGAGAAGAGCTAATGCCTATCCTTCTAAAACTCTTTCAAATAATTGCAGAGGAAGGAACACTTCCAAACTCATTCTATGAGGGCACCATTACCCTGATACCAAAACCAGACAAAGACAACACAAAAAAGAAAACTACAGGCCAATATCACTGATGAACATAGATGCAAAAACCCTCAACAAAATTTTAGCAAACAGAATTCAGCAACACATCAAAAAGCTCATACAACATGAGCAAGTTGGGTTTATTCCAGGAATGCAAGGCTTCTTCAATATATGCAAATCAATCAATGTGATATACCATATTAACAAACTGAAAGATAAAAACCATATGATCATCTCAATAGATGCAGAAAAAGCCTCTGACAATATTCAGTACACATTTTTGATTAAAACTCTTCAAAAAATGGGCATAGAAGGAACCTCCCTCAACATAGTAAAGGCCATATATGATAAGCCTACAGCAAACATTATTCTCAATGGTGAAAAACTGAAAGCATTCCCCCTAAGATCAGGAACAAGACAAGGGTGTCCACTTTCACCACTATTATTCAACATAGTTCTGGAAGTCCTAGCTACAGCAATCATAGAAGAAAAATAAATAAAATGAATCCAGATTGGAAAAGAAGTAAAGCTCTCACTGTTTGCAGATGACATGATACTGTACATAGAAAACCCTAAAGATAGTATCAGAAAATTACTAGAGCTAATCAGTGAATTTAGCAAAGTTGCAGGATACAAAATCAATACACAAAAATCACTTGCATTTCTATATACTAACAATGGAAAATCAGAAAGAGAAATTAAGGAATCAGTCCCGTTCACCATTGCAACAAAAAGAATTATATATCTAGGAGTAAACTTACCTAAGGAGACAAAAGAACTGTACACAGAGAATTATAAGACACTGGTGAAAGAAATCAAAGATGACATAAACAGATGGAGAGACAGTCCATGTTCCTGGGTAGGAAGAATCAATATTCCGAAAATGACTATACTACCAAATGCACTATACAGATTCAATGTGATCTCTATCGAATTACCAATGGCATTTTTCACAGAACTAGAACAAAAATTTCACAATTCATATGGAAACACAAAAGACCCCAAATAGCCAAAGCAGTCTTCAGAAAGAATGGAGCTGGAGGAATCAACCTTCCTGACCTCAGATTATACTCCAAAGCTACAGTTATCAAGACAGTATGGTACTGGCACAAAACCAGAAATATAGACCAATGGAACAAGATAGAAAGCCCAGAAATAAACCCATGCACCTATGGGTACCTTATTTTTTGACAAAGGAGGCAAGAATATACAATGGGGCAAAGATAGCCTCTTCAATAAAAGGTGCTGGGAAAACTGGACAGCTACATGTAAATGAATGAAATTAGAACACTTCCTAATACCATACACAAAGATAAACTCAAAATGGATTAAAGAACTAAATGTAAGACCAGAAACTATAAAACTCTTAGAGGAAAACAGGCACAACACTCGATGACATAAATCAAAGCAAGATCCTCTATGACCCACCTCCTAGAGTAATGGAAATAAAAACAAAAGTAAACAAGTGGGACCTGATTAAACTTAAAAGTTTTTGCACAGCAAAGGAAACTCTAAGCAAGGTGAAAAGACAACCCTCAGAATTGGATAGAATAATACCAAATGAAACAACTGACAAAGGATTAATTTTAAAATATACAAGCAGCTCATACAACTCAATGCCAGGAAAACAAACAACCCAATCAAAAAGTGGGAAAAAGACCTAAACAGACATTTCTCCAAAGAAGATATACCGATGGCTAAAAAACACATGAAAAGATGCTCACCATCACTCATTATTAGAGAAATGCAAATCAAAACCACAATGGGATATCGCCTCACACCGGTCAGAATGACCATCATCAAAAAGTCTACAAACAATAAATGCTGGAGAGGGTGTGGAGAAAAGGGAATGCTCTTGCACTGTTGGTGGGAATGTAAATGGATACAGCCACTATAGAAGACGGTATGGAGATTCCTTAAAAAATTAGGGATAAAACCACCATATGACCCAGCAATCCCACTCCTAGGCATATACCCTGAGGAAACCAAAACTGAAAGAGACGCATGTGTCCCATTGTTCACTGCAGCAGTATTTCCAACAGCTAGAACATGGAAGCAACCTAGATGCCCATCGACAGATGAATGGGTAAAGAAGTTGTGGTACATAGACACAATGGAATATTACTCAGCCATAAAAAGGAATGCATTTGAGTCAGTTCTGATGAGGTGGATGAAACTAGAACACATTCTAATGTACATATACAGAATGTAGAGAAACGGTTCTGAAGACTTCATTTACAGGGCAGCAATGGAGAAACAGACATAGAGAATAGAATTATGGACTTGGTGGGGGGAGAGGGTGAGATGTACAGAAAGAGTAACATGGAAACTTATAAACATGTAAAATAGATAGCCAAGGGGAATTTGCTGTATGGCTCAGGAAACTCAAACAGGGGGCTCTGTATCAACCCAGAGGGGTGGGATGGGGAGGGAGACGGGAGGGAGGTTCAAAAGGGAGGGGATATATGTATACCTATGGTTGATTCATGTTGAGGTTTGAAGAAGACAACAAAATTCTGTAAAGCAATTTTCCTTCAATAAAAAAATTTTTTTAAAGAAAAGGCATTTTAAAAAATAAAAAACTCACTTCACTTCAAACTCAACATTTAAAAAACCAAGATCATGGCATCCGGTTCCATCACTTCACGGCAAATAGAAGGGGAAAAAGTGGAAACAGTGACAGATTTTATTTTCTTGGGCTCCAAAATCACTGTGGATGGTGACTGCAATGACAAACCCATTACAAACCTATTAAAATGGAATCTAATTAAACTTAAAAGGTTTTGCACAACAAAGGAAACTATAAGCAAGGTGAAAAGACAGCCCTCAGGATGGGAGGAAATAATACAGTCCCACTACAAGGCATATACCTGAAGAAACCAGAATTGAAAAAGACACATGTACCTCAATATTCATTGTACCACTCTTAAAAAATTGTCTTTAAAATGAACAATCTAACCCAACATCAAACAATGAGACTTTTGCACCCAAAGAAGCAAGTGGGTTCTGCTTATATGGATGTTCAAGTTCATAGGTATTCTCATCTGTATTCTAAATATACCCTGTACCTAAAAAAGGGGGATTGAAAAATGTGCTTTTCAGCACTCTCATTGTCTGCAGATCAGAACAGCCTTTTGAAAAGTAATTTGGTTAAGCATACCAATATATAGTTTTCAATGTAATGTTTCTTCGAGTAATTTATCCTTAGGACATACTAAGAGATGTGGACAGAGGTGTAGTGTTCATTTAGTCTCATACTTTTGTAACCTACAATGGCGAAGTTAGCAAGAGCCAAATGTTCTATAAGGAGGAATGGTTTTATAAGTTATAGTATCTATTTAGAACAGTTTGTTATATAGGCTTAAAAAAAATCTTTGAAGACTTTGATTTAAAATAAAAATAAAAAATACTTTGATTATTTTTGATAATCAAATGTTGGAAAAAGTAATATAAAAATAGATATGTATAAACCACAATAAGATACGACTGTATACCCAGTAGGATGGCTATTATCAACAATAAAATAACAAATGTTGCCAAGAAATTAGAACCCTTGTGCACTGGAGGTGATAATGTAAAATGGTACAGTTGAAAACAGTATGGAAATTCCTCAAAAAATTAAAGATAGAACTACCAAATGATTCAGCAATTCCACTTGTGGTTGTATAACAAAAGGAAATGAAGGCAGGGATGCAATCAGATATTTGCACACCCACATTCATGGTAGCACTATTCAAAATAGCCAAAAGGCAGAACAAACCCAAGTCTCTATCAATTTACAAATGGATATATAAAGTATGGTATATTTATACAATGAAATATTATTCTGCGTTAAAAGGGAGGAAAATTCTGACATATATTACAACATAGATGAACCTTCTGGACATTAAGTGAAACAAGTCACAATGGGACAAATACTGTATGATTCCAAATATTTGAGGTACCTAGAGGAGCCAAATTCATGGAAACAGGAAGTGAATGGTGATCGCCAAGGGTTGGGAGTAGGGGGAGAGGAAATGAGGAGTGTTTAGTGTGTATAGAGGGTCAGCTGGGGAAGATAAAAAAGCTCAGAAGATGGATGGTAATGATGGTCACACAGCATGAATGTACTGAGTGCCACAGAGCTGTACAGTTAAAAGTGTAAAATGGTAAATTTTATGTTATGCATATTTTAACAAAATGGAAAAAAACTGGTACATGGAGATATATATATATATATGTATGTATGTATGTGTATTATGTATATATATATAGGGGCTTCTCTGGTGACGCAGGTAGTAAAGAATCTTCCTGAAGTGCGGGAGACCCAGATTCAATCCCTGGGTCAGGAAGATCCCCTGGAGAAGGGAATGGCAACCCACTCCAGTATTCTTGCCTGGAGAATTCCATGGACAGAGGAGGCTGGCAGGCTGTAGTCCATGGAGCATATATAATATGAACGTATAGGTACATATACAGAAACATATAAGTCATATTAAAAAAGATATGTGGTAAGTAGATTGATGGATACAGAAATTGATAGATTCATGGTATATTCATCTCCTTTCACCGCTATAACAAATAACCATGAACTTGGTGGCTTAAACAACACATATTTATTGTCTTACAGTTCTCTGTGTGGTCAGAAATCAGTATCACTGGGCCAGAATCAAGGTGTCAGCAGGGCTGCCCTCTCTCCAGAGGCTCTGGAGAGAATCCACTTCTCGTTTCTTTTGCAGCTGCTGGAATCTGCCTCTGTTCTGTGACTCACGGCCCTTTTCCTCTATCCTCAAAGCCAGAGGCACAGTGACTTGCTACAGTGGTGACTTTGCTTCCTCTTCTGTCAAATCTTTGCCTGGGTCCCTCTTCTAAGGATACATGTGATTGCACATAGGCCCCACTGGGTTATCCAGAATAATCTCTCTGTTTCAATGTTCTTAACTTAATTCCATCTTTTGTCTTATAAGGTAATATTCACAGGTTCTGGGATTACAACATGGATATCTTTTAGGGCTATTATCAATAACCTCAGATATGCAGATGACACCACCCTTATGGCAGAAAGTGAAGAGGAACTAAAAAGCCTCTTGATGAAAGTGAAAGAGGAGAGTGAAAAAGTTGGCTTAAAGTTCAACATTCAGAAACTAAGATCATGGCATCTGGTCCCATCACTTCATGGCAAATAGATGGGGAAACAGTGGAAACAGTGTCAGACTTTAATTTTGGGGGCTCCAAAATCACTGCAGATGGTATTGCAGCCATGAAATTAAAAGACGCTTACTCCTTGGAAGGAAAGTTATGACCAACCTAGATAGCATATTCAAAAGCAGAGACATTAATTTGCCAACAAAGGTCTGTCTAGTCAAGGCTATGGTTTTTCCAGTGGTCATGTATGGATGTGAGAGTTGGACTATAAAGAAAGCTGAGCGCCGAAGAATTGATGCTTTTGAACTGTGGTGTTGGAGAAGACTCTTGAGAGTCCCTTGGACTGCAAGGAGATCCAACCAGTCCATCCTAAAGGACATCAGTCCTGGGTGTTCGTTGGAAGGACTGATGCTGAAGCTGAAACACCAATACTTTGGCCACCTCATGTAAAGAGTTGACTCATTGTAAAAGACCCTGATGCTGGGAGGGATTGAGGGCAGGAGGAGAAGGGGATGACAGAGGATGAGATGGCTGGATGACATCACTGACTCGATGGACATGAGTTTGGGTGTACTCTGGGAGTTGGTGATGGACAGGCAGGCCTGGCGTGTTGTGATTCATGGGGCTGCAAAGAGTTGGACACGACTGAGTGACTGAACTGAACTGAACTGAATCAGCTTACCCACACATGGATGGACAGAAGGAAAGAAAGAAGTAAAGATGATGAAAAGAAATATAATAAAACATTACTAGTAGCTAAGTAGGGATTATAGATATGAATTGTTCTCCTCTGCATACTTTTATATAGTTTACAAGCTTTTAGCAATGAACAAATTTTATAATGAAAAATGCTACCTATTTTTGGACTTCCCTGATGGTCCAGTTATTAAGATTCTGTGCTTCCAATGCAAGGAAACTAAAATCCCACATGCTGTGTGGCATGGCCAAAAAAAGGGAATAAATGCTACTTATTTTTAAGTGGACTTTAGCTAATTCAAACATAGCTTAGTGTATTTGAGGTGCTTTTCCAGGTGTGGGATGGATTTTAAGAACCTACCCATCATTCTCATGACTGGAATAATTCATTTGTAAAATGTCAATCCTGTAACAGGAACATTGTCTATAACTGTAAACCAAAATAAGTTTCCGACTTATGTCTATTCAATCTGGTCAAAATTAAAATGAAATTTCTATAAAGAGAAGATTAATATACAAAAACGTGAGGCTACATTTGATAAGATAACTTGACAAAATGCAAATCACCTTCTCTTAATCCACAGTGGCCTCGACTGGCACCCAGTTGGCTCATCCATGATATTTATAGCTCCCTCTGGAAAATTCCCAGTATCACCAAGATTCTGTTTCTTGTCCCTGAACTTCCCTTGTGCCTCCAGCATGCATAACTAGATTCACATACGTTGTCTATAGATGAGGTATGTTTGATGTGGTGTGTATTCATTTTCTCATAAAGCATGGAAAAACATCAAACATCTCCCAAGCGTCTTTCTTACCATTTATTAGTTAATGAAGATTTTTTGCATTAAGCCAGGCCCATGCTGGGTGCCTTCTGTGGAGGACTTCATCCCAGCTCTTGTTCTATCCTGCAAGGTGAAGGCCAGCATCATGGTCATCTTACAGAGAGAGAAGGTGCAGCCTACAGAGGCCATGTACGTTGTCCATTGTCACCCAGCTAGTAATTGTTGGAAGTGCGGGGTTGGGGGAGGCGTGGGTGAAGAACATAGAACTTACATGACAGCTGATCTACACACTTGTCCACTGAGAGACAAAACTGTTTATCGCAGGTCAGACAGTTCATTAACAAACACCTAATATCTGTTCTCCTCAAACTCTTCAAAGTTTCGAAACACACAAAGAAAGCAGAGGAGATGGTTCTTGCCCTTTTCAATATCCTACAATCGAACTGGAGACATAATACATATACCCTATGACGGGAGTAGAGTTACAAAGCGATACTGTATACCCTCGAAAATGCCACACATGCGTGACAGAGGAAGGACCAAGATCTTCAGACTGAAGCAGTGATAAGTGTGGAGTCCTGCCCCAAGGCCACAGAAGTGGAGCCCAGAGCAAAGATCACCTCTGAAGCTGACTGAGTCCCATTGTAACCATTGCCAAAAGCCCTCCTGAACATCACTAGCAGGCTTCCTGACCCCAAATTAGGTAAAAATGCCCACCCCAATAGTCATCCTAGAGTGCTCTAACCTATCACCTAATGCCAACCTTCTTCAGGAATTTTCTTTGTCTTGAGGCCAAAAAAATGGCTACTAACCCATGAAAATCGTCACCTCTCCCTGGTCTGTCAGGAGGTCAGCCTGCTGCACTCACAGCGACCTGCGACACATTATCTCTGCTCTTGGTTCTTAATAAACTCACTCCCTTCTGAAATGCCCTGTGTCTGGAAATTCTTTTCCAACCCATGTTTGGACTCTGCCTCAACACCAACAAGGGACTTTATAGCAGGTAGTTGGTAGTTAGAGGCATTTATCTCTACCAGGCATGTGAGGGCACAGGGGTTTAATGTGATAAGCCAGGGTTCTTCAGTTGATTTTACTCATCATAAATATCCTTGAATGACTGAACAGAAATGATGTTTTAAAGTAAGGTGGAACTTTTACAAATTTATGTTACCATGAAATGACTGACGTTTTGGTGCACCAAGTCTCAAAAAGCAAATTTTTAGAAAAGAAAAATAGAGGAAGACAAGAAGGGAGCTGTGATTTAGGGCAATGGCAGGAAGGCGAGGTGCATCTATAAATCTCTGAAGAGCAGTTTGTTGAATAAATGCTTTCCCTTTGGAAGGCAGATGTTTATTGGTAAATACTTGTCAACACTGTGGCTAGCTCATCTGCAAGGGGAGATGTCTGGGCACTTCTGTTCCCCAAAGACCATCATCAGATAAGGAGAAGGGAAACTTGATAGCAGGCTTCCCTGTGGCTCAAATGGTAAAGAATCTGCCAGCAAGGTAGGAGACCAGGGTTCGATCCCTGGGTCAGGAAGATCCCCTGGAGAAGGGAATGGCAACCCACTCCAGTATTCTTGCCTGGAGAATCCCATGGACAGAGGAACCTGGCAGGCTACAGTCCATGGGGTTGCAAAGATTTGGACACGACTGAAGAACTGTCACACCACACCAAGCTTGACAGCAGCTCTTGGACCTGTATTCACAAAGCAATGCTGAGCTGACAATGAGCTGTTGTAGGCTCACTGCTAATCCCAGACCTTTCCTTCTAAGATAGAGTGATGCTTATACACACGTGATGCACACATGCACACACTCCTCTTATCTGATTCTGGCATAGCAATAAGATTAATGTTCAGAAAAAATTCTGTCCCCAGGGCATTGTACCAGTGGTTTCCACAGTCGAACTAAGCATACTGATTTCAATCTGGGTTAAGCAAGGAGAAATAAAACCAAGCTTGGATGATGAAGCCTAAACTTGAGGTGGTTAGGGTGACAGAGTGTAAGGAAGGTTACAGTTCTCTAACTGCTGGGAGTTGCATTCAGAAACTGCAGTCAGATCTTGGCAAAGAGGCCAATTAAAAACATGGGTTACAGAGACATGGATGGACCTAGAGACTGTAGTACAGTGTGAAGAAGTCAGAAGGAGAAAAACAAATGTCAACTATTAATACACATATATAGAATCTAGAAAAATAGTACAGATGAACCTATTTGCAGAGCAGAAATAGAAACAAAGATGTAGAGGACAAATGTATGGACACTAAGGAGGGTAAGAGGGAGGGGTGAATTGGGAGATTGTGATTGACATATGGAGAAGGAAATGGCAACCCACTCCAGTGTTCTGGAGAATCCCAGGGACAGGGGATCCTGATATATGATTGGATATATGATTGACATATGTATATATGTTTGACATATATACACTATTCATATATATATATATATGTTTGACATATATATACTATTTATATATTTATATATATATATATATATATATATATAATAAACAACTAATGAGAACCTATTATATAGCTCAGGAAACTCTACTCAATGCTCTGCAGTGACCTAAATGGGAAGGAAATCCAAAGAAGAGGGAATATATTTAAACATATAGCTGATTCACTTCACTGTGCAGCAGAATTCAATACATTATAAAGCAACTATATCCCAATAAAAATTAGAAAATTAAAAACATGAGTGGTGAATATTCCTCAAAATAATATATTTGAATCTGCAGTGGAAGGTGTTCAAAACTTAAATGATATATGCACCACACCTTAGCCCCCAAAAGGAACAAAACTGAGTTAGTTGAAGTGATGTGGATGAACCTACAACAGGGTAAAGTAAGTCAGAAAGAGAAAAACAAATATCGTATATGAACACATATATATGAAATCTAGACAAATGGTACTAGGGAACCTATTTGTAGGCAGGAATAGAGGCAAAGACATAGAGGACAGACTTGCAGACATAGCAGGGAAGGGAGTAGGTGGGACAAATCAAGAGAGTAGCACTGAAGCATATACATTACCATGTGCAGAAGAGCTAGTGGGGTGTCGCTGTGTAATACAGGGAGCTCAACTCTGTTCCAGAAGGGTGGGATGAGGGGTGGAGGTGGGAGGGAAGCTCAAGAGAGAAGGGATATATGTATATATATATATGGCTGATTCAAGATGTTGTACAGCAGAATCTAATACAACATTGTAAAGAAATTATATTCCAATCAAAACAAAACCTGAATGATACCAAGTACTGCTGATATAGTTGCTCTAAGCTCTGCAGAGAATGTCACTCTCTAGGAGGCCAGGGAATTTGACTCATTGCAACCTAGCCCTTAGAACAGGACCTGGCCCAATAAATGTTTGATAAATGAACAAATAGATGAATGGACTGAATGAAGATAAGTATCTTCCCTCTTGGGGATCTCAGCCAAAGCAAAAGGAGAGGTAATTTGCCCATCAGCATTTTCTCTAACAACACAAGCACTGTTTGAGCTCATGGGAAGAGAAGTTTACAAGGTAGATGTAAGTGGTTTTTCCCCTGTTATAGCAAATCTTAGCAGGACCTTGATAGCAAGGTTCCAATTAAATCTACAAAATAAGCAAGGTTTTTCAGATTCTTACCCGAGTCATCCTAGTGGCCTGTATTCATAAAGTCAAAGTTGATTGGCCACATACCCATCCCACAAGAATAAGCACCCACATCTTTTTTTCTACAGAAGGCTTTGTCCCTCTAAATTCTTTCTACTCTTACTGCATTTCTCTGCTTTAAATGGAGCATTACTCTTTCCTACTTTCCCCCCTCCTCCCTGCCCTCAAGTATGCCCACAAATATTGGCTACTTACATGACCCAACCCTTTGTAAAACTCATTCTTGCTTCCCACCACCCAGAAATCTTAACATTCCCCACGACACACTTTGCGAGTCAAAATTTAAGGGTGGCATCTAAAGTCAAACCTCACTTTTCACTTAATCAAACCCAATAATTACTCTGCTTTCTGAAGTCAAAGCCTACTGCAAATTCAATACAAACCATCTAAAATTAGCATTTGCCTTCCCCTCAATGCCAGTGGTGCTGAGTGACTCAGCCCTGCCAGGCACCAGCCCCTTCAGCTTCCAGAGTCTGAGCTGACACCCTTGTCAGGACACATTCCTTGGTTTTGTAACCACGTTCCTTCTCCATCTTCCCATTCACCCCAGTGAACCTCCCTGACTTCAGCACCTCTCTCTAGTTTAAACCATGTCAGGCCTGGCTCTTCTGCCAAGGATGAGAGCAGACAAAGATAAACTCTGTTTTCTGACAACAGGGGAGGGAAGGATTTCTCTTCATCGACCTTCTGCTTAAAGGAAAGGAATCACACTATCATCCTTGGGGGGCCAGCCTTCAGATATAGTAATGCATATGGTAAAATGTACCTAATACTGAAATGCCACTGGATTTCCATGAGTCTTGGATGATGAAGAAGGAGGGTGAGGGAATATTACAATACTTACGACTCATCATTATGGATATCAGTGATCACTGAATTGTAGGCTTTGGAAAGGTCATTGATGAATGCAGATTTGCTTTCTGCTCTTGTTTCTTTGCGCTAGTCATGTACAGCCTGTCTCTGGATGCTGGAAGAGCTCTCTGGAGCTAGCTGCTTTTTAAAAAAAGATATAATTAACATATAATCTTGTGTAACTTTAAGATGTGCAATGTGTTGGTTTGATACATTTCTATAGTGTGATATGATTGCTACAGCAGTGAGCTAAGGCCTTTATCACATCACATATTTATCATTTCTGTGCTGAGAACAGTTATGTTTAGTCTCTTAGCAACTCTGAAATTTATAATTTAGTATGGTTGACTATCGGAGAAGGCAATGGCAACCCACTTCAGTACTCTTGCCTGGAAAATCCCATGGATGGAGAAGCCTGGTAGGCTGTAGTCCATGGGGTCGCTAAGAGTCGGACACGAGTGAGCAACTTCACTTTCACTTTCATATGGTTGACTATAATCACTGTGTGTTGCCTTAGATCTTCAAAACTTATCTAGTTGCAAATTTCTACTTTTAAACATTACCCCAATTCCCACCCCATCCGCACCCCAGCCCCAGGTCCTGATAACAACCATCCAATTCTGTTTTTATAGAAAAGTTGTTCTTTTTCTGGGGTGGGGGGAGGATTCTACTTTTTTTTTGATTCCTCACATAAGTGATATCACATAGTATTTGTTTCTTCTCTCACTTCCTAGCTGGTTTCTTGGTGTTTAGTCCTCTAGTATGATCTCATCCATTCAACAAATATTTAATAAGTTTTCCACTATGTGTTTAGTAGAATTTCTAAATTTGGGTTCTGACATTGAGACGGGCTGGGACCTGGGACACTTTACTGCAGTGGTTGTATCTGGACAAGCTACTTCTGGAGCAACAAAATACAAAGAAACTATAAGGGACTAAAAATAACTGCGTGCATATGCAGTTGGGGCAAATTATGGACAAAACAAAACAAACAAAAAACAAAAACAAACACCCAATAACTGCCACTTCTGAAGAGCCAGGAGCAAAAGCAGGTGTCAGGAGTGAAAGCAGGCATGTGCCCCCTGCACTCACCACCACCAAAGGGGTGGGCAAGCCATCTAAGCCACCCCTCTGACCTGACCCATGGACACACCCTACCATCACCCCACATAAGGAACCAGCTCACTCCCAGGCGGAGCAAGCAAGGGAGCCTGTTACTTGCTGTTGCTCCCCCGTTGCTGCAGCAGGGCCCCAGTAAAGCTTTGTCTGAATTTCTTGTCTGGCCTCTAGTCAATTTCTATTGACTGAAGAAGGCCAAGAATCCAGTTGATATCAGCATTAACTATTACAAATGATCAAGGAAGTTCACTGAGTACCTTATCAAATAGAATAAATAATAAACCTATACTTCAACTTTCTGGTAAAGTTTTGGTTTTGTCCGTTTTCCCCACAATGGTTAATTGTAGCCCATGAAGTAGAAGTCTCACAAGGTCTTTCTCTGGTCTCATCTGTCTGTTGGATGATAACACACAAAGTGAAGCAGGATTAGGTTTTTTATTTTCACCTTACTGATCATTTTCCTAACTACGAAAGAGAGTTTTACCCAAACTCATCCTTCTGCTAAGTGAAATGGACTCAAAAATTTATATAGGGGAAAAAAACGTTGTATAGAGATGCCCCACCTCTTTCCTTCTATAACTCAAAAAATTTGGGGGGGGGGTGAAGGTAGGATGTATCCACTCATTAATATTTGACTCATAACTTTATTCAAGATGATTAATTTGAAGGCACAGTGGAGGGAAATAGAATTCTACAGACTAAGAACCAGTCTTGGTTCTACTAAAGACCAAGCTAGTCTTTCAGCTTCCTCAACAGGTTTAAAGTGCATGTGTTAGTATTTGCCCATAGCAATGTGAGAAATCAGATGATGGCCAGATGGAAGGCTTTATATAAGACAAGCCATTGAGATATGTCTCAAAGCTAATTGCTACTTTTCAGTAAAGAGTTATTTTTAAAATAACCAAGTACTTTTGACACTAAGAATCTTCTCACTGGAACTTTTGAAATTTTCTTGATGTGCTCGTTTCAGCAGAGCACAAATACCAGCAACAATCTATCATATCAGGCTAAACATTTCTTTACTTAATATTTTAAATTTATTGAAATGGCAATGCCATTAAGCCAAAGTATTACAACTGAAAAATTAAGCCAATTACACCTAATACCTTATTTTTTAAACTTTCTAAAATATAAAATGGTATTTTAGTTATATCATGTAGGAATGTTTAACATGCTAACCAAAACCCTTCAGGGGCTCTGGAGTGATATACTTTATAGTTAATGATGTCCTTTATGCTGTAATCAACTTTGGACAGTTGATCCTTCTGAGAAAAGCAGAATATAACATTCATACATTTCCTCTTGTTTTTAACTTGAAAATTATAAGTTTTGTAATCTTATTTGTATAGTTCTATTCTGGTTTTGTACCAGTATAGGTGAAATAAGCTTGAAGAATTTGTCCCTGATTTTATAACAATACACACGCAAGCAGTGTTGTAATCAATAAAACTAGTATAACTCACACTGAGGGGAGATGGGGTGGGTGGGGTTGTCTGTGAGAATATGTGCCTTTTAAAGGGGTACAGGCTTGAAAGACACTGATCTATACACACATTTCCTTTTTAAAATAAATTTGTTACCTTTGAATCTTATCACTGATTTAACAGCAATAGTTACAGTTTCATTCTAAATACATTGAGGTTAGTATCTTAATAGCAACTAATTCTAAAGAAGAGTTAAAATAAAGACAATGGTTTTAATGTGCACTATATAGCTTATGTTGGCTGAATTTTATAGATTACAGTATGCGCTTCCCTGGTGGCTCAGCTGGTAAAGAATCTGCCTGCAATGCAGGAGACATAACATGGGTTCGATCCCTGCGTTGGGAAGATCCCCTGAAGAAGGAAATGGAAACCCACTCCAGTATTCTTGTCTGGAGAATCCCATGGACAGAGGAGCCTGGCACGCTACAGTCCACGGGGTTGCAAAGAGTCAGACATGACTGAAGTGACTTAGCACGCACGCATATATAATTTAAAAATGAACCTGTTTTGTTCTCCTGTGTTTACATATACTCATGTATATGTGCATTTAAGTAAATGAAAAGGAAAGTCTAGATTTTTAGATTCGTTATTCAAATACAATCATATTCAGAAGCCAAATTATACAAAACTAAAGCAAAGTTCAGGAAAAGCATAGAGTTTTGCAATATTACTCTGCTCTAGATTTCAATACCAGCCCTCTGTCACCAGGTTCTTGGATTTCTTTCAAATCCCCCATGAAAAGCAGCTGATCTTGCTCTAGGATGTAACAATCCTACACTTTACACTAGAAGGCTTTACACTAGGAGGAAGAAATCTTTTCATCACACTCCAGGAGAGGCCTCGTATATAGAAAGCTCCACCTCTGTATCACCTTCTTTTGCTTCTGCTAAGATCGCCCAGCCAACCTTCCACCATCAAAGGCTTGCATAAAACATACTTCTCCTCTAGGTTGAGGTGTTTTATGTTTAATCTCTGAGGAGAGTTCACCTTTGTTAATATCAATCTCTCCCAAGTTTCCCTCAGTCTTTCATCCCAAACACTATCCATAAATTCTGCATACATTGAGAGGAGACACAAATGGATTCAAAAGCCTTGGACACAAATGGATTCAAAAGCCTTGGACACATTTACTATCTGTCTTGTGGGCCCGTTTTCAGCAGTGGCAGCTCAGATGTCTGAGTTGCTGCCACTTGGTCCCCATGTCTTCCCAGATCTTAAAGTATTTTTCACTAATGATATTTAGCACTATTCACCAAGACAACTGAATTTCACATATTTTCATTGAAAACATGCACAAAATAAATGCCTATTCTTGTTTTTGGCCACACCAAATGGCACACTGAATCTTAGTCCCCTCATCAGGGACTGAACCCATGACTCCTGTATTGGAAACATGGAGTCCCAACCACTAGACCACCAAGGAAGTTCCAGCCTTCTTTTCTATAAAAGGATAATATCTCATGATTAAAGAGAAGTAACTATTGGAATTCTTTCAGATAATCTGGAATGAAATGTCACTTTATTCTGGTTTCTCTCTGGAAGAAATAAAACAGACTTGTAAAAAGTTCAAAGTCCTTTTCTCAGCGGCTGCAAGCTCCATACTCTGTAGGTTGCCATATGTATCTGCACGGTGGAAGACAGGAACTGTGATAAATACCATTCATGGGTCTGTCTGTTTTTTGTTTCTTCCACTTCATGGAATATCTACTCTCAAGGTTCTCAAAAACCATTTAATCTGTAATCCTTTCCTAGACAATAGTTCTAGAGATTGCTTGCTTTGTGAGTCTCCAAAAGAATATCATAACACCTAAAAGCAAGGCATGAGGCAAAATATATCTTTGAAAGTTACATTTGAAGATGGGAGAATGTAAATGAAATTAGATAGAAATTCTAAGTGTTGAGAAATGACACTGAATTTAGGGGCTAATTCACTTAAATGCAAAAAATTTTCATTCAGATTAGTCAAAATAGCATTTATTTCAGGCTGGATTTTGTTGCCAAGCTAATCTTTCTTACAGTATCTTCGTTGTAAACATTTGAACAGTGCAGAAAGTGAGACATACCTAAACCATGAGGTCCTCACCCCTTCTTCCTATCCCCCAGAGAGGTTTAAGAATTTTGTATATCTTCGTGGATATTTTCACTGCATACATTTCTTGAAAACACACACATTATCATAATATACTTTCTGTTCTGCAATCTGACAACACATGGAGCTGATCTATAGTAAGAAGCTGTAGTGAGGCGGTTTTCCTGCAGGGCTGCCAGTGTGCCATCTTTACTGGTAGTTAAAAAAATTTAAGTTGGGTGTGGAAGGTGCTAGGGCTCTGATGTCCCAGTCTCCTTCTGAGCAAAAGAAATCATCACTGCTTCTCTCTGCTCATTTAGAAAACTCTGTAGCAAACTACAGGGCGGGTGCTGAGTGAGACTCTGGGTACTCTGAGCCCAGTCAGAGGCAAGGCCCCTGCCCTCCAGGAGCTTCTTACTCTGCTCTCCTGACAAACCACCGCCCCCAGAAAGCATCTGCTACTCTTGGAAGACAAACTTTACTGAGCACCTGTCACAAATCAAGAGCTGTTAGACACGGCATAGATGAACAAGGTTCTAAACCTGCCCTTCAGAGAGCAGGGTCAGACTCTAGTGGAGACATATACTATCGCTATCATGAGAACACTGTGAAATATGCAGCCTGCTGTAAGGAGGTAAGACGAGATGTCATTTCACTTAGCTCTGAGGAGGAGGGGAGCAGAGGGTTGGGAAGCTTTCCTGAAGTTCAAAGGTGGGATAATTTCAGGCAGAGGGGACAACGCAAGCAGACACCTGCTTCAGGACAGGCGGGGAAACTGCAGCAGTTTAGGGCTGCTGAAGCATGTGCAGCAGGGTCAGAACACGGAGGTTTTTTTCACACGTGTGTCTGAGACACTGAGGGGTGGAGGGGGACTGGTTTAGGCAGAAGGATTGGTGTGGGCATAAAGCATCAGAGCACTCACATTTACAGCTAAAGGAAGCCGGGAAACTAACCCAGAGACTGTGGCAGGGGGTCCAGAGGAGAAATTATGATACTAAACCAGGCATGGATATTTAGTGGGTAAAACCATCTGGGTGTGAGAATGAATTGGATGTGAAGTTTGAAAGAAAAAAAAGACAGGTTTTGGAATAACCCCAAGGTTTAAAATGTTGGTGATCGGTAGATGATAGTCTTTTTTGTTTGTTTGTTTTTGCATTACCTGGTATTACTCCTCAGGATAAAAGCCTTTTTCTATCTTAAACGCTTTCAATTCTATCTTCCCATCCCATCTTCTTAAGACAACGGAGTAACCTGCCTCACCTCCCATTGTCTTCAACCTAGTGCAGTGTGCCCCGGTACCCACAGAGCCCTCCAAATGCTCCATGAGGGTCACGCGTGAGGGGTCCTGTTCCCAGAGCTCTTGGCAGCACCAGGCTCTGTGATCAGATCTTGAACTCTCTCTTCCTTCGCTTTGCCCGACGTGGCCCCCTCTCCTGGTCTCCTTTACTCTGCATGTCGGCTCCTCCACTGGCTCTCCCTCGTCCCTCGTCCCAGAATCAAGTTCATCTTCTCTTCAGATTCTCCAGATGCCATCCCATCCACACCTCCACCTCCGTGATGAAGATTCCCAGCCATTCTTCCAATTCCAAAGTCAGGTGTCCAAGTGTCCTAGGCCGTCAGGGCCCATTTGCCCAGAATGCCTCTCTCCTCGTCTACATTCTCTGCTTATGCACAGGGTACCACCAGTGATTATCCTTCAAAGCCTTTATCTGGAGCCACACTTGGGTCTAGCTGGACATGGGCACAGATGCTGAGTTCTCAGCTCCCACCCCCGACCTTTGCATTGCTGTGCTCTTTGTCCTTCCTTTGTTTAAAAAACATATTTGACACATAAAAAACATCTACAAAGTCAGCACCCCACATTCTGGCTTATTATTCCATTCTTTCCTTTATTATTTTTATAATATGTAATACATACAGAACTCTGTAATATTAAGCTAGTTGTGAAGCATAATAAATAACCATAAACCTACAACCCCAAAACCTGAACATTACTAATAACCAGCGTCTAACCATGTGTCCGTGATATCTGCTCCCTCTGTTTCCCTCTCAGAGGTTTGTTTTGGCTTATCTTTTTTTTTTTTCACACTTTTAGTTTTACCATTTACACATGCATTGAGAAGATGCTCTTTGGTTTTGCTTGGTTCTGAGCTCAATAAAAATAGTCTCAATCATATCCTGGGACTTTTTTTCTTTAATATTTTCAGAGATTCATTCTTCTTGTCAGGTGTAGCTGTGGTTAACTTATATTTTTACTACAGAATAATATTCCTTACTGTTAATACACCTAATTTACTTAAATGCTGTCCTGTAGACAGGAAGGCATTTCAGTTTTTCCAGTTATAAGTATCATGAAGACGTTACTATAAACATTTTTGTACATATCTCCTGGTACACAAAGGCAGGCCTTTACTGGATACATAGCTGGAAGGTGGACTCATAAGCTAGAGTCCAAAGTGTGCAAATGTTCAACTTGGTGAGGTGTGGTTGTTTTCTAAAGCAGGGGCGCCTGTTTACAGATCATGAAATGAGCTCACACGATCTTCTTTAGCACCTGGTGCTGTTAGATTCCTTAACTTTGTAAATCTTATGGATGTAACTTAACAAGCTCATTGTGATAGTAATTTGTATCTCACAAGGTTTCTATTGATTTATAAGCCCCATGTATTTTCTCTTCTGTGAAATGCCTCTTCAAGTCTTTTTCATTTTTTTTTCCTTCTTTTTGATTTTTAAAAATTACTCAAAAAAGCTTCATTTCTTAAATTTAGCTTTCTGACTCTCTGCTTGATTTTCTGCTCCTTGGTAAGGAAAGTGCACTTGATCCTGTAACAGACATATATCCACACAGAAAACCAGGCCTGGCTGACATGTCTTTTTGCTTTAGACCACCTCATAAAGAACCTTAGGTCTCACAGCACAAACTCCTTGAAGGTGGCCTGGGCACACACCACATGCGGATTTTAGTGCTATCCCAACTTTCTTGGTATAAAGGTAAACGATTCTATTACCAGGGGTTAAGGACAGCCTAGTCTTGTTAAGAGGCTGTATTGTAGGAAAGCTTATAGCGGCATATCAAATGCTGGACCGTCCTGAACGCCTCTAGATCCCATCCTGGGAAGAGGAAGTCTGTTTCCTATTATTTAAAAAATAGGAATTCTCTCTATATTCTTCTTACTACTTCCTTCTCAGTTAACAGTATTGTAAATATCAAGTCTTGGTTTGTCTTTTTACTACACTAAATTGTTTACTAGCTTAACCTAAGTGCTAGTTTGAATATATTTGACTTAATCATCTTTAATGGTTAGCATATGTCTCAAGAGATTTGTTCCTGCCCACAGATTTTTTTCTTCATGCAAACATTTAAATATTTGCTTTTTGCAATTCAGACCTTAACGTATTTGGGACTGATTGCTAGGTGAGACGTGAGGCGTGAACCGAGCTTCATTTTTCCGTAAGGATAACCGTTGTTCTAAAACTACTTACGGAGTCACCCTTCGTCCCCCACTGACCTGCCATGCCATCTCATCATATCTCAGAGGTCAGTATATATGCATGGGCTACTTTCCAGGCTCCTCATTTCACTGCACTGCTCACAACGCCTGCACCACAGACTCTTCAATACAACTTACTATCTTGTAAGTCTCCTCAACCTCTTCATCATAGTTAGAAGCATCCAGCTATCTTAGTCCTTTGCCATTCCACAAACATTTAAATATCTGCTCATCACATTCAGCAAAACCTCTGTTGGAATTTCTGCTTGAAATGGCGTTGAGTCTACAGATAATTTAGGGGGAGATCTGACACCCTTACAACCTTCAGTATTCATGAACAAAGGCAGTTCTTCATTTGTTTCTACCTTGCTTCTTCACCTTTATACTTCAAGTCCCAAATCAGGCCTTAACCTAAAACACTGCCTGCCTTAACCATCTGGTTAAGGTATTGGGGAAGGTATTTCACCTTCCCAACTAAAAGTGTGTCTTTTATGTGCAAATTGGGGTGAGTTTGAGGTTTCTGTTGGAGCGATGGTAGAATTCTTCCTTACTGAATATATCAAGAATTTGAGAAGAGTAAGATGATACTGGTTTGAGACGCACTGGGTTTGAGGTGTCTCTTGTATACTGGATGCTTGCTATGCTATGTTCTTCAGGACAGAGGAGTCTGGATAAAGATACTAGTTTGATGAGATTGCCCACTGAAACTACATGACTAAGAAGGTAACTAGTGATGGGATCGTGAGGACCAGGATTTAAATGGGTAGAGGAAGAGAAAATTATGAAAGAAGCTAAGAAATAAGAAACATGTAAAGTTAACCAGAAAAGTGAAGTCAGGAGGAAACAGGGAAAGACGATTTCTGAAGTGGTCAACATTGCCCAAATCCAGAGAAGAAAAATCACTAGAATAGCCAATGTTAGATCTTAACAGATCTAACAATTAAGAGGTCATTTATGACAGAAGAGATGGGTTTTAAAAAAAAAACACTTAACTTCACTGAGTTAAGGAGAGAATGGGAAAAAGTGGTTGGCATAAAACAGACACTCAGATACTTGTTGAAGACAAGCCTGAGAAAAATGGAGAGAAGACAGGCTAGTCTCTAAATGAGCCCAGCTGTGAAAGGAAGGAATAGCAGAATGTCTCAGAGGAGAAACAGGACATTATGAGACCTAACCTCTACCATCATCCCATACACTGGCCTCCATCCCATACACAGGTAGCAGAGTGAGCAAGCTTCCAAACAAGTGCTTCTTTAGAGGGAAAAATAAACATGGGATCCCTAAGGGGAATGATGAGAGTGAGCGAGTGGATGTGAGAGCCATGGATGCTGACGACAAGGTGACGTTCTAGATGACAGAGACACAGAAAAGACTCCGGGTACAGCATGGTCACCTTCCTGCCTTTGAGGTCACCTGACATAAATTAAAGAAGGGGTTTTCCTCAAGCTATCTTCTATATTCTTTAATGAAAATACAGGGGCTCAAACTTGAACAAATTGGTTTTGTCTTTAGATAAAAGGCATCCATCACAGGATCAGATCAACAATACAATGAAGGAAGCCGTTCTGTCACATTATGAGTTGAAAAAAGATATGGTAAACATTTAATGAAACTGGGAAACTTTTAACAAGTGTGATTCAGATAAAATAAATTAAAATATTAGGAAAAGATTATTCTTTCTTATACAGAAGGATGTGCCAACACCTAGAGTAACAGAGCTGCTACGGAAGAGGAATAAGTCCTCCAACTGAGCATCTAGGACAGATTAAATGGACCCTAAAGAAAGCATATAATTCTCTTTTTAAAAGAAAGCATATAATTCTCTCTTTAAGGGCCAGTGATGCCTGAAAAGCCATGTTACTCTTCAGGAACACATGTATATGCTGTTATATAGGATTATCAACTGCTAAGCTTTTTCCCCCTTTCACCTCCAACATACCTGAGTGTATATTTGATGTAACTGCTTTGGGATGAGGCCAGCTTATACCACGAGGGGAGAGGGGACTGTCTTACAGGAAATGAGATCTGATGATGCCAATGACATAGAAAGTAGCTTCTTACTCCAGTCACTGTGTTCAAGTGTGTTCCAAAAAGGGTACCTAGTATACGGAACCAGTCATTCCCACGTGCACTTCCTGAATGTCTTTTCACCCCATCAATCTCTTATTCCCTTTCCTTGAGTACCTACCCTGTGCTGAGCTCTAGAGACCTCACAGAAGCTGCTGTCTATCAAGCTCTCACTATATGCCAGACCCATGTTACCCGCCTTACATGCGTTCTCTCATTTAATCCACGTCTCATGCCCACAAGAGAGGAACTAGTATCACTGTCCCCATTTTACAGATTGAGAAAATTGTGTTAAGAGAACTGAAGTAATTTGCCTCCGTCATACAGCAAGCATGTGGCAAAGCTGAAACTTGAATCCGGGTGTGTCTGACTTAAAGCCCACGCTCTCAACCATCTCCCTGCACTAACCATGAACAAGTCCACGTGCTGTTCCGATACCGTACACGTTTGGAGTTGGGGCAGTGCAGAAAAGGAAGAACTGAGAAGTGAGGCTGCCCGTCCACCCACTCTGCACAGGAAGCGCAGCTGAGCCTGCTCAACTCTGGAACAGGACCCAGGGGTTAACCACCCTTAGCGGCCGCTGCCTCTGCCTACCTCCTTCCTCCCCCTCAGGGCGAGGGAATAGGAAATTATGAGAGAACAAAATGCTTGGAGAATGCTGTATTTAACTCGCTAGGGCAAGCAGCCTGAGCGCCTCTAATAAGCCTCAGGGAGAGTGTGCCTTTGGCTAAAGGGATGCCTTTAAGCATCTCCTGGAGGCTTCAGGAAAGGAGGTCTCCGGGAGAGAGCAGAGTGATGCTTCTTCCCTGTCAGAGTAACAGCTCTAACCACTCAGATTTAAATGTCCCATTGCTCACAGCATCACTCTGCCAAAGGGTCACATTTTCTATTCAACTGAAGTGACCTCCTAGGTCTGGGATAAAAACGAAAAAAGTCTGACTTGCTTTGAAATGCAAAAGACCTCCATCTCCAGCTTGTTCTAGTCCCCAAGGGACCAGGGACACCCCTGGAGTCTGACTCGCTGCTCTTTATTCAAAGTCCAGACCCTGGTCTTCTATAAGGTCCCCCCAACGGTCCGCACCCTGGAGTGGTGCAAAGGGCAACCAGATGCAGATGGGCTCCTGGCCATTGCGCTGTTATGATTATAATAGGCACTTTGGACTGTTTCCCTGAGGATCACCAAGTACAGACAGGTTAAAAAAAAAAAAAAAGTTAGTCTGTATCATATCCCAAAATGGGTCCAAGCCATTTCTCAACCTCGGCCACAGACATGTTCTTCCTCGAAGCATAATCCTCAATCTGCAAAAGATTAAAGGCAGTTTGTTAAAACAAAATGATATGACTTTCTGAACTAAAGTTCGCTCAGCATTCACTAAGATACTCTAAGTACCTTCCACGTCTTATCTTAATATTAATAGTGATCCATTGAGTTAAGCAGAGACAGATATTTATTTATTCACTAGAGTGCCTTATTCTCTGGGCAGAAAAACAATATGTAGTAACTATCTGGTGCTTAGAGGCCTGGCTGGGGTGAGGGGGAGGGGAGGGGAGGGTGGTCTATTTATACCTGGGAGGACTAGAATTGGAGTAATGAGTTGAAACCAAAGCAAGACATTAGTGGGGGTAAATTTCTTCATCTTTTGCCTCTCATTTTATTCTCATTCACATGTAAAATAGCTTTAACAGTTCCATTTAAAACAAGACAGGCACCAAGGGATGCCGCCTACAATGAAACAGCTAACTTACCTGATCCTTGGAAATTTTCCCCACGGCAAAATACTTGGACTTCAAGTTGGAGAAGTAAAGGCCAGATACTGCTGAAGCAGGTGCCATGGCCAGCGATTCTGTTAACCTAATGCCTGAGGAGAGCACCAGGAGGAAAAATGCACATTTATTCAGTGCTGAGATAGGCCTGCCAGTTGCTGGCACCCAATAAAGTCTTATTTACAAGTGAGTGAGAGTGAACTTGTGCCTTTTAGGTGGACACATGATGTGGCATGAAAGCTGTGAGCAGAGTGGTGTAGCAAACTCCCACCAAGGGGATGAACAAATTTAGGACATGCAGATCTCCTGTGACCAGGGCAGGGGTGGGGAGGAGGCCTGGAAGACTGTACACTCTTCCCCCGCCCTCCAAGCTCAGTCACTGAGGCTACACCCGAGCCTTCTAAACAAGGACCCCAACCCTGGAGTTGAGGGCACCATCTGGGACTGCAGAGGCTCCTGTGGGGCCAAGGTCACTAAGGGATGACTGACAGCTGGGCCCCACTAAGCAAGAGCCCACGTCACGGCTACCTAGCCTACGTCATTCACTTTCTGGACTAGGCAACAGGGCAGTGTGAAGGTTTAGTGCTTTGCCAAAGGTCACCCCGCTGGCTTATGGGTCCTAAATCCCCACCGCCCGGCTCCGGAGCCTGTGCTATTCCTGCCAGCCCAGATTCAACAAGCCTCACGGCTCCCCACGTGCACCTACATTCTTTGATTCTCCAGCGTGGATGGCACGCTTCTGATGACCTCCACTAACAACAGTGCGTTAACAGTAGTGTAGATATAAAGAGGAAGGGAACGGAAGGGAAGGATGGGAGTTCTGTGAGACCAAAGTCCAGGGATGCTCCTGGAAGGAATGGAAGGACAGAGCGATGTGAAGTGTGTTACTTACTAGAGGTTACAGAGGTCACTCACTAGCGGAGAGGCTGAAAACAGTAACACACATATATTAAGGAATGGGGTAGGCAATGTGTGAGATGGTATGAATCAGCTAAGCTCCCATCTGTTGTGAAGAGAAAATAATAAACTGATAAACCTAAAGATGGAGATGTAAGACCACCACTTGATAATATGGAGGGAAGAGGTCCCATTTCTACAGGACCTCCATGTGCAGAAATTAAAATCTGTTTCTTTTCCTCTTGTTGGACAATAATAATGTTATGGAGGTGAAGTGCTAGAACAGACTGTGAGCAGTGAGGAAAGGGCTTCCTCAGTGGCTTAGTAGTAAAGAATCTGCCTCCAGTGCAGGAGCCGCAGGAGATGTGGGTTCAATCCCTGGGTTGGAAAGATTCCCTGGAGAAGGGCATGGCAACCCACTTCAGTATTCTTGCCTGGAGAATCCCATGGACAGAGAAGCCTAGCAGGTTACAGTCCATGGGGTCACAAAGAGTTGGACACGACTTCAGCACGCGCACACTGAGGAAAGACGGGATTGGGGATTTTACCATAAGCCCCTCTCCATGTTTTCCCCGTCACCCCTTCATGCCTCTCCTTCGCTACTGTGTGTGTCACCTGAGGAAGATGCACGCCCCTCTCCAGCACTGACCTGTGCGCTGCTCCACGTCCGCCAGCCTCCACATGGTCAGCTTCTCAGTGTGGTCAGGCTGGCTGGGATAGCCGGGCGCTGGCCGGATGCCCTCGTAGCGCAGTCTCCGCAGGTCAGCCACAGCCAGCTGCTCACCACTACAGTAACCCCACAGCTCCCTGCGGACCCGCTCGTGCAGCTCCTCAGCGAAGGCCTGGGACCAGGACACGGAACACACACCTCAGGCAGAGGTGGGAGCCCCTCTCCTGCCTCCATCCTGCCTGCTATCCCACTCGCCCTGCAGGCAGGGAAGATCCGCAGAGGGACAAGTGACAGCCGACAGTCTCAACTCATCTGTAGTGTCACCAGCGGCTCTGGGGCTCAATTTTGGTCTCTGTCTGGACTCTGAAAGGTCATAGTCCAAGATCTGAGCTCTGAGGCCCTTCAAACTTTCTCCTGACTCTCAGGTTCTGGTTTACGGTGGCCAGGAGGGGTGGGTGGATCGTGACAGTGGCCTCGGGAAAAGGGAAGTGGCCCCCACAGCAACATAGGCTGCCCCACCCCACAGAGGAAGATGAGGGATCTAACGAGGAGTTCAACATCAGAACGAGAAGCTCTGAATCAGAAATCTGTTTGGCTTTTCTCTGGCTCTTCTGGAAAACATTGTATCAAGGCTCTGGGGGCCATTCCAACTACAGTGTTGCTGAAGGCTGCTCTGTGCCCAAAGATGAGGCATGAGAGCAACTCATGAATTCAAGATCTAAGAGTACACGTGTTGTTAGAGCCAGGAGTACACACGCACTCAAGCACACACATGCATAAACACACATGCCCGTCCCTGGCTCCCAGCCCTGGACCCTGGCCTCAGGGCACCACGGTTCTACCTCGGCCAGCCGGTCCCCCAGCGCCTTGACCATGATGCTGCTGTAGTCATCACACTCCTCCTCGTAGGCCTTGCTCAGCTCCTCCACCCCAAAGCAGGCAACGGCGAACAGGCCCAGGTAGTCGGGGATACCTGAGTGCAGAGGGGCGATGAAGTCCGAGAGGCAGAGGTAGGGGTCCGAGCTGGCAGAGTCCTTCTCGGCCTTGAAACGCAAGGAGTGGGTGGAGCGGCCGTTAGCATGGATGTGGCACTAACACACAGCAAACAGCAATCTAGCATCTTCCAATGAATACAAGCTTCAAACGGGGCTGTCTGTTGTGTTCACCCCAGTATTTAGAAGAGTGAATGATATATAGAGTGTTCAATAAACACATGTTGAATAAACAAATGGAACGAGACTTATATGATATGATGTACACACAGTTGAGAAACCAGTTAACCTCACATACTCACAAATATCTACTGAATGCCTACTGGAACTGGAACCCTAAACAGTTACATAAGATTTTTTTTTTTTCCCTCCAAATGTGTTGTCAATTAGAGATCAACATTAAATCCTGAAGTTATGTTCAAAAGAGGTCTACTTGGTGTATAAGCCTCTACTTCGCATTGACAGAAGCAGTTCAACCAACGGCCAAGGTCAGCAACACAGGGCCACATGCTGCCAGCCATGGGTGGCGGTGGGTCAGGAGACAGCTAAGGACACTGATTAAACAAAGCAGGATCTGCTTCTGGGGTTCTCTCCTCAGGCCAGGCAGCCATTCTCCCTGTTTTCCATCTCCAACTGATGACTGGCTCTTCCTGCTGCTAACTTGACAAGCAAACTCTTACACATGTTTCACAAGCAACACATATTTGCTGAGAAGGTAAATAGTGAATGGCTAATATGTACTGAGTGCTTACTATATATCAGGCATTAGTTGGTGCTTTATATGAACTAATTAATTAAATCGTCTCGATAACCCTGTGAAGTAAGTGATACCATCAGTTCCATTTTACAGACAAGAAATCTGAGGCAGCAAGGGCTTGAAGAACTAGTTCAAGGCCAGAGAGTCGCAGGTCAGATCCACAACCAAGGCTCCTGACCACTAGGCAGCATTGCTTAGGACAGAACGAATAATCAGTAAGCAGCCAGCCAGAATCTTCGTACTTATTTGCTTGCCAGCTCTAGAAACAAGTACAGTTTAATCAACACTGGGCAGAAAACGGTTAAGCGGCTGTAGGCAAGAAGGTAGCAGACAAAGGCACATGGGAATGTCATAGACCCAGGGCCAGCCCTGCAGGGAGAAGCTGCCTTCCAGTTGCACTCGGCCCATCAACTGCTCTTTGCTAACAAAAGCCAGAGGGAGAGGCAAAGCTTCCCGGCACCATAAGGAGAGACAGGTCATAGAGCTCCACAGCACTTTCAAAGACACAGCGATCAGAGACACTCAGAAGAGAAGACCCCCCCAGTGCAGTGAGTCGCTATAGTCAGAATTTTCCAGTGTACTGGAAAAAAAGCACCTCCTTAGAAATATCTATCCAGGTAAGTAAATACGTACTGAGGTCATTACATTAAATGCCCTAATACCGTCCATCACAGACTACCTGGACAGGAACGGTGCTGGGTGTAAAAAGAGATCAGAGGACACAGGACTGAAGGAGGGAACTTCAGGCCAGGGAGGAGGTTTCTGAACTGAGTTACTTTGGTAAAAGGAAAGCCACTAATTCCCTAGTGAGGCGGGGCGAGAACTTAACATCAGAATCCTCTTGTGTCTTGAGGTATCTGAGCCTGAGTGCACAGTGAGGATGTGCTGGGCCTGGGTGCACACAGCAAGGCTGTAACTACTCCCATTTAACTTGTTAAGGTACCTTTTAATGTCCCCAGTTTAAGGATTCCCTCAGATGTTGTTACAGCTAAAATATCTGTCATTTTGAATTATATGGTGGTTATGATGAAAAGCAATACTATAGTTTTGAAGGACTGAGAATGGTAGTTAAGACCCTGCAAAAATAACTTTCTACCACCCTTTGTTAATGACTGGTGAATTCTGGTTCCAGTTGATTAGGACACCTTGTTTTTTTATAGCAGCTGAAGGGACATGCTTAAAAACTTGCATGTTTAATGGCAGGGGCACAGAGACGGAGCTGTGTGCAGAACAGCCTGTTCTCTGACCCAGGAGGAGCCAGTGGTGTGAGGGTGTGGACAGGCTGGGCTCCCTCCAAGCTGTGGGGCTTAGCGTACTCTCCACTGGACCTTGTGTTCTCCTCTGCACATAGACACTGCCTGCCAACAAGCTGAGTGGAAATTAAACAAGATGCTCCATCAAGTGCCCTACTAAGCAGCTGGCCCCCAGTAGACATGCAGTGGAAGTCTGCTCCCACCTGTTTTCTCCTTGAGAAAGGGGGCCACCAGCCTGGTTTAACAATAGGCCTGGACCCAAACCGACATTCTTGAGCAAGTGAAAGTCCACCTGTGTGTGACCCCGAGGCAACAGCAGCGTTACTCCTCACCCATCCAATCTAACAGGAAACACCTCCCTCCTGCTGGTGCCTGAGGCCCAGCTTCCAAACCCGTGTTGCCCCATTCTCTCCATCACAAAGCCTCGGGCTCATGACTGCGATGGGTCATCTGGGGTGAGGGGGCGTGGAGCCAAGCTAACACAAAGCTCAGACTTATGCCAATCTTGTTTATCCGTGCCCGCTGGCAGCACGGCCTCCATACCTGCTGCCTGAGCCCGTAGAAGGTGGCTATGGGCTCCGAGGCCTGTGGCACTGCGCCTTCCGCGTACAGGTGGATATCATCCTGAATGCTCTGTGCTGGCCAGAACCCAACCACACCCCTGGCCTGGAGCTTCTTCTGACTGATCAGTGCCTGCAGCATATTTTGGGCATCATCATAGACCTTTTTGGCCTCTTCACCTATTAGGAAAATATAAGAATTCAGTTAGAGATTCAATAACACCCACTAGAGAAAGCTTTTTAAAACTACTACTTGTCCCCAGTTTCCCTCCTTATTCCTCTCTTTTCCTCTCAAACATTTTAAGTCAGTATTTGCAGTCAGCACAGCCCCAGGTGCAGCAGCTGAGGGTTCAGCGGTTCTGCTAAGTACAGCTCCCAGACACAGTCGGCTCAACCAGCTCACACCACTCAGATTTTTCCATTTAACAAAAGGCAGGGCGCCAGCTCTCACTCCCTGCAGTAACGTGTCAGACAGAGTGACACAAAGCAGGCCAGATCCTCCCGTCACCGCGTTCCCTGTGCACACACAGCCCCCCTGACCTCGCCGTGACCCCCGGGTTCATAACAGCCTGCAGAGTGGAGTGGGGTTCGGGTGCTGCAGGGATCCCACAGGCCTCGCCTGGCTACAGCAATGCCAGCAGGGCCTCAGGGCTCACCAGGGCCTGGCCCGCCAGCTCTACTTTGGCCTCTCTACTGCTCCCTGTGATCACTCCAGAGCACTTCAGAACTAGAGCCCCTTTCTCACTACTGCACCCTGGGGAGCCTGAGAGCTGCTGTATCCCTGAATCCTAATATGAACCCCAGGGATCCCTCCAGGAAGGGGGCAAGGGGCGGTCTCTCAGGCTCCTCTCAGCCCTAACCCCACATGTCCAGCAGTCCACTCCTCATCTCGCTCTGAGCTGACTGTTACTGAACCCTTTGAAGGGCTTAGCCTTCATGGGCTTAGATCCCATGTCTCTGAGGCAGGGCTGGAAGACAGAAGCAGATTATCTATCGACTGGCTTGTTGCCCCCAACCCTTGCCTCCACTGGGCACAATGGACTCCTTGCCATTCAAATCAGCCCAAATGCCCGTGCCTTCCCACTCGGTCTCCTCGGCCTGGAGTGTCCTTACTTCATCACCATCTCACATTCCCAGTCCCAGCCTCAGTAACTCCCACTTAATCTTCAAAGAGCAGTTCAAACCATCTCCTCCAGGAAGCCTTTCCTGATCTTCCAGTTTGAGCTTGAGCTCATCTCCCGGTGTGGTGTCCACAGAGGCCTGGGCTTAGCCCTGAAGCAGAAGCCCGGTCTGTCATACGAGAATCACCCTCCACGGCTGCCCCAGCCAGCAGGTACCAGATGGCAGCCATGATATGTCTTCTATGCAGATCCCCAATGCCCAGCAAGTAATTGATGTCCACAAAGATTCAGTACAGAATGGGTAAGCGAAATGCCAAGTTTAGTCAATAAATAACAATGAACCCAGCAGTTTAAAAACCATCAAAAGACTGAGCAGGTAAACAATATCCTATATCATATTGTAACAATGAACTCTAGGAATCTGCTGGAAGCCCAGGGGTTAGGACTCCATACTCCAAGGACCCAGGTACGATCCCTGGTCAGGACCCCACAAGCTTTGAGGTGCAGCCAAAAGAAAAAACAAAAAACAAAACACTCCATCCAGCATAATCCAAACCCACTGCTCCACTACCTATTCTCATCTTCAAGGGCCCAAGACAATGTCTGGAATATCAGAGCAGGACGGAAGCACTTATGGTACTAACCTACAGTTTTGTCGTCAAATATCTTGGGAAAGCCTCGGTTCGGGTATTTGCCCCGGAGCTGCCAGACGTCGAAGAAAGGCTTCCAATCAATGTAGTCCACCAGCTTCTGCAGGTCGTAGTCTTCAAAGACCCGAGTCCCGAGGAACGTGGGCTTCACTGCAGGAAAGGAGTAGCCGTCAACCCTGATGATGCCAGGGCAGGCCTGTGGCTCAGCACCCTTTGTGCCCAGAGCCACCTATGAGAAGCCTTCCTGGCCTGCTCCATCCTGCTCTGTCAGCTCCCATGCCCTGCCTCCCTCCTGTCACCCAGAGGAGTTGTTTTACAAAGAGGGGAACTCGAAATTACTGTGGAGAAGGCCTAATTCTGCAGCACATCTTAAATAAAAGTCTTCTTCCCCTGCAGCTGATTGACTACATCACCCTTGGAAACTTCCCTCAACTCCTCCCCTCACCCTCACCCAAGAAAAAAGGCAGACTGGGCTCACCTTCACTTGTACAGAGGAAGATAACACTAAAAGAAAATGCACAGGGGAAAGACACATAGAAGAAGCCACACCCATCAAGTTTTAAAACATGATCAATAATCTATATTGCCTACTGATACATATGGGCTTCCCTCATACTCAGTTGATAAAGAATCCGCCTGCAATGCAAGAGACCCTGGTTTGATTCCTGGGTCGGGAAGATACACTGGAGGAGGGATGGGCTACCCACTCCAGTATTCCTGGTCCTCCCTGGTGGCTCAGCTGGTAAAGAATCCACCTGCAACGCGGGAGACCTGGGTTCGATCCCTGCATTGGGAAGATCCCCTGGAGAAGAGCAAGGCTACTAACTCCAGTATTCTGGCCTGGAGAATTCCATGCACTGCATAGTCCATGGGATTGCAAAGAGCTGGACACGACTGAGCAACTTTCACTTTCACTGACACATATACACATGATCAAAGTCTAAGGAAATGCATGGAAGCCAGGCGTCAGGTTCAGGGCCTGCCAGGGAGGCAGGGGCTCACAGGATTTCCACTATGTATTGCTCTGTCTTTTTAAAATAGGCAGTAGGTTCCTTCTTAGGTGACTGGTAGGGGTACATGGATATTCAATACATTCTCCTTTACACTGCCTTGTGAGGCTTAAGTGAAATACTGGTGAAGATTTCAGAGACAGATGGTGCCCCTGGGCTTCCTGGACACCACTGCTGCCCCCTGTGCCACCAAGCCTGGGGGGGTCAGGCCGGAGTCCAAGGTCACTCTGCTGCCCGCTTCCCAGCCCTCACATCCTCAGTTTCCTGAT
The DNA here is from genome assembly GCF_002263795.3 of Bos taurus. Classification (NCBI taxonomy): domain Eukaryota; kingdom Metazoa; phylum Chordata; class Mammalia; order Artiodactyla; family Bovidae; genus Bos; species Bos taurus. Next base: position 9,539,256 of record NC_037355.1, on the reverse strand, counting down.
CTGAAAACAGGGATCAGAGAACTTAAACTAAACCACCATGCTCTGGTGCTCAGTGATAACACAGGAAGTCTCAAGAGTGTTTTTCTCTCATTAGGTGGTATAAGTGAGAGGTCAAAGTATAGGAAAAGTATGCGCAGCTTCTTAATTTTGCCTAGAAATCTCTACCTTTTTATATCACTCATGGGAGCTTTTTCCCATGTGTTCCTGGTCATTTTTTTACTATACAGGACAATCCCTTCCTTGTAAGTATTTTATTCTGCTGATCTGTTTGGTAATTAAAAAGAAACTACAGCTGTTCTCCTGACTGAACTGTCCTCTTGCTTGGAAAGACAGGGAAACACTGGTTTTGGGTGACTGAAGGGTGTTATTCTTGAATGAGCTTGTTGGTCAGAGCTGGAGGTTTGTTTGAGGTTTCTAGGTTTACCATCGAAGACCTAGAAAAGAAGAACCCTTCCTTTTCCTTTTATTGACTTCCTGAAAATATGCCAGGACTGGGCTGTCCTTGAGGGGCCCTGCAAGGGGGTTTGGAGAAGGCAATGGCACCCCACTTCAGTACTCTTGCCTGGAAAATCCCATGGACGGAGGAGCCTGGAAGGCTGCAGTCGCTGTCGGGGTCGCTGAGGGTCAGACACGACTGAGCGACTTCACTTTCACTTTCCACTTTCATGCATTGGAGAAGGAAATGGCAACCCACTCCAGTGTTTTTGCCTGGAGAATCCCCGGGATGGAGGAGCCTGGTGGGCTGCCGTCTATGGGGTTGCACAGAGTCAGACACGACTGAAGTGACTTAGCAGCAGTAGCAGCAGCAAGGGGGTTAAACAGCTCTTGAAAACTGCCACCACTGACACCTGGAACTGTGGACCTTGAGGGAACTATTTCTACTGAGATGTATTTTGGACATTTGACTTGACTAAAATAGATTTTCCCTTGTGATATTTTCCCAATTTCATAGCGAAAGCTGAAGACAAAATCATCAATTGGGCTGGTATAGTAATGCATATTTTTCAAAGGTTTACACATATTATCTTATTTTATTCTCACAACATTTCCATAAAATAACTCCTTTCTTACATTTTAGAAATTGTCACACATGGAAGTAAGATGTTCAGGGCCACTCAGGGATTCAGAGACAGGAGCCAAGTTGGGATTAGAACCCGGGCCTCTTAATTCCCCATGTGTCTTCTTCACGCTAAACGCAGCTGGACTAAATCTAGAACCCAGCTCATCTACGTTTCCAGTTTAATACCCATCACTCTGCTGAGCATGTGTAGAACATGGATGAGATAAGGAATGGAAGCAGATGAGAGGTATTACCTTGGAAATATGGATTCAATTAATATAACCCCTGTTCACCCTGTCTCAGTTTTGCATTCATATCTCATGCCTCTCTGAACCTATCAAAATATCTTACACATTATAGTGAACACCTATGCAAGGCAAGAAAGGCTAGAAACCAGAAGGGAAAGAAACCAAATGAAAGAAATCATAAGAGGGAAGCGTCCGAGTGAGAATAAGAGTGAATAGAAACAGAAGAGCCTGCTTTGCTGCAATGTTTTAGTCTCTTCAACATGCAGGAATTTGCAATTTCAGACATTCCATGTCTGTACTTGGGCCGGCTGGGACCCAGGCCAAAGCGGTGACACTGCCATCCAGGCAGGTCTCTAGAATGGCTTCCAGATGAAGAAGGCCCACTCAGGCACAGCGCAGAGGCAAGAGTACGGTTTAGAAGACACAGCAGAGATTGAATGTTAGTAACCTTTCCAGTTATCACTTGAAATTCCATTTCTTCAAATTAAAGCAGAGATAATAACACATTCATTTCAGGGTTGTGTCAAGGACTCAGAGCTGCTGCAGTTCAATCTCAGGACAGTGTTTGGTTCTCTATAAATGGCACCTATTGACTTTCACTTTCAATCATCATTGTCGTTCATCATCACTGCTGAACATAATTAAGAGTTTCCAGCTGCCTGTTTGATTCTGCTGACCTGGAAATGCAAACCTCTCTTCAGCTCAGAGCTATCACATGCACTTTTCTCTAACCCACAGCCCAACAGACCTGGAGGAGGCTCTGACAGCCAGTCAATATGGAAACCATTTTCTCTAGCTTGCCTTAAGGTTAAGTATCTTCTCTCCTGTGAAAAAAGAAAAGTTATTCAGTCAGAGACTTAGATTTTCAGCTGCTATTATGAAAGTATGTCCAAGGAAGCTAGTAAATATATTTTACAAGAAAACAAAAATTCATACTCTAGAAAACTCTTCCTGTTACATCTAAAATGGCTTCACATCAGCACCAGAACAATAGAGAGTAAAGATGCAATCCACATCCAGTACACGTGGATACATAAATGCAAGGCAGACCTGCAGCCTTAACTGTAAGGTAAATAAGTGTGCAATGGGGCAGACTCCTGCCCGAACTTTACCTGAGGCTGGGGTTCACTGGGGCCACCGACTGCCCTGAGGCCCAGAAGGCAGAACCAAGAAACAGCCAACTGTGGGCAGATTAAGGAGTGGGCAAGCCAACCACAGTGTCTTGGTCCAGCCAACACCTCAGGAACGTATTCCTTTCTCACTGTTGGTCGTCACACTGCACTTACTGGGCCATCCCCAAAATGCATTCCCTATCCACAACACAAAGCCCAGTAAGCAGATAACCAGGAAGAAATATCCTGACAACCTCTAAAGCGTAATCATGCCTGATCTCCACAGATCCTCTGAAGCTCCTCTAGAGAAGGACAGTTCTCGAAACACTATTCTGCACAGAGAGTGTTGGATGATCAGGGAGAGAAGCTTACAATGTTCCTCATGTCTTCATTCTCTTCCATTATTTCCTTAAGAATAAGGATCTGTGGGAGTCATTTAGGCACACTGTCTCAGTTCCTGTCTTGCTGCTGCCTCTGAGCTCATGTTTTATTCATTCTCATAACTCGGGTAGCAAACAGCACCCAACACCTACTGCTTACTCAATATATGTTTGGCAGAATAAATAAAATTAATTTTAATATAGCCAAAAATTATTGGGAACAGTAAAGAATGCTGATGTGAAGCAGAAAGTAGGACTTTTCTAAAATGATCCCAAACCTTCCCCTCTTCCAACAGCAAAATAAAGATAATAACTGTAGGATCGTTCTATTACCCAAACAAGAGGGGGGTTTTTGTTACTTACCTTGAGAGATTCATAATGGTCCTGTCTAATATCTTCATATTCTTCCAGGATCTCCTCAAAGTACTCATCTTTTAGATTCTCATCTAACAGTTGAGAACACTGGAAATGCAAGATCAAAATTCAGTAACCACAGAGCAGCGAAAGAAGATAAAACAGGCATAACAATGGTCAGTCCTGAGGTCACAACCTTCAGGAAGCCTTCCCGTGTTAACGTCATTTCCTCCCTTTACCAATTATGCCAGTTTCTGCCTGGCTGTACAGTAAAGGGTTAACTCAGTAGGCTGGGGACGTTTCAGTGCTGCACATTCTAAAGAGAGGACAGTTCCTGTGAGATAAATACTAAGCCTCCAGTGATAAAGAGTGTCTTTGTCTACCTGGGGCCTTGGGCTATCCCAGATTGTTTATGCTAACAATGTGATTTATGGGGGGACTTGGCTTGTGCTCTGTCTGACCTCTGGAGCGGTTCAAGACTGAGTAACTAAGGTCAGTCAAGTGAGCAGGCCACACCTACGTGACTGGCTTCCAGTAAAAGCCCAAGGCACCCAGGCTCTGTTTAGCATCCCTAGCTGGCAATGTTCCATCCATGCTATCACACATTATTAGCTGAAGTATCAAGCCCTGTCCATATGACTCCATAGGGAGAGACACCTGGAAGCTGGTGCCTGGCCTTTTCTCGATCTCACTCAATTTTAATCTGTATCCATTCATGGTAATAAACTGTGATTGTGAGTTTAATAGCATTTCTGAGTTCTGTGAGTCACTGAATAAATCACTGAAACTGAGGGGGTTCTGGGGATCCACAACACACTGGGTAGGCACCCTCTCTTCAGGGTTTCAAAGATACTCTGTTTCTCTCTCCATCACTGCACTTTTCACAGGCTTCCAGCATCTGTCTACGTGTCTACTTCCATCCTTACTGAATGTTTGCTGCCAGAATGAGGTTGATCTTCACAGTCAACCATGAACTTCTGCTAAAACAAGAAAGGAAACTGATTGGGAAATGTGAGGCTACTCAGTAAACTATAAAACAGATTCAGCCAAGAATATTTATGACTACGATTACCAAGGTGGTAGAAGAATCTCTTCCACCAAAGCTCAAAATATAATCACCAAGAAGAAAGACATGGTTGCCGCTAATCACATCAGTTCCAAAATCACAGCTCTGCCCTATTCCTGCATCCTCCAGCAGGATTTTCTAACACACAAACAGGCAGGGAAGTTCAATATCGTTATTGGAAAGGGAGGAAATTAGGCTGGATGACAACTACAGTGCCCATCAGCTTTAAATGTCTAGAATTCTATGTAAATTGCCAAAGTATCTCTAATAACAATCCAATGACCTATGAGTGAGTATAAGACCAAATCGCTTTATTAAGGAACAAAATCAGAAAAGGCCATTGTGATAAGCCTCAAACTAGGCCCCCAAATGGTATTCACATCAGTCTTACATGAGCCTCGCCTCAGTGGAGTTCTCCTTTAGGAAACTCAGTAGAGCTCACGAAAACAAGAAGGAATGCCTACTCCCGAGTCCCCAAAGTACATGCAGCCAACGCTTTGAAGATTTTAAAACATTGTTACATTCTGCTAGATTTTAAACTCTGGGAAAGTAAGCCTCGCTATTTCCAGAACTTGACAGCACCCAACAGGAACTACTGGGGAGATGGAAGGTGCTGCTTCCGTTGGCTGGCCCCTTCCACACCCCCCGGGGAACCCCTGCTCCCAGAGGTATGGTGACAAGCCCCTTCCTGCCCAGGCTGACTTGCTCAATGAGAACAAGTTCATGGTCAATTATATGGGCTGTTCCATATGATCAATCACAAAATCAGAGTCAACTTGGGTTTTCATGCCAACCATCTGACACAGTACAGCTTTTCTTTTCCTCTTTTTCTTTCTCACAGCAAATTACAGCACAATGAGAGGGAATACACTGAAAATAAATTCTGGCATCTTGTTTTTTATTATAAAAAAAGAAAAAAGCAAGGAGGCATCCCCCAATCTAAATCTCCAACTATTAAGCAGTTACCATATTTTGGAATCTTTCAAATAAATACATGAGACAGTAGCCAGAGCATAAGCCTGTGTCGTACTCACTGCAGTGAGATCAAAAGACTCTAAACCAACTATCAATCTAAACAAGTCAGCCTAAACAAACTCTACCAATGACTCCCAAGATGTGTCACCAGCAGTTACCCAACTGATTTATCATCAGGCTTATATCCGAGTCATTTCAAAGGTGGCTGTTCCTTTGTATATGAGAAGAACCAACCACAGTCAGTTGGACCACACAGTGAAGAACACAGATGCCCCTGCCTCCTCCTCTGCTGGCTTCCAGCTGGGCCCATGGTGCTTAAGCTCTTCAGGACAATGGAAGAGTGTCCTAGAGCTGGAATCAAGAGGCCAAGTGGTTCCCAGCTTTACGCCCTGACCTGTAGGGGCTGTATCAGTCCTGTGTACTCAAATGGGTTCAACAGCCTGGTCTTCAAATGGGAAAGTCAGTCGCTCATTAGCATTTGAAAATAGCACTAGCCTTAAAGAGAATTGCACTGGTTACTCAACCATGGACCTGAAATAAGCTCCTAGGAAATACAATCCAAATATAAGATATAAATAGTGTTTCAAAATTGAGTTGTAGAAATGTACTTTATTTGCACATTAGTCTATGTAAATTTCAAATTAAAAAACTGCAATTTTATGATTTCAGCCCAATTTAATTTTATCCTTAATAAAGGAGACTTATTAAACATTAACAAAACAAGTTTAACTAATGCAGCACAGAGTAAGGCCACCTGCGTTCCGATCCACACCTGCTACTTGAGGGATCTGTGGCCTCAAGAGTTACTAACCTCTTTGTTCCCGTATCCTCGCTTCTAAAATGGGGATAATGAAAACATCTACTTCATGAGAATTAAATAAAAAATCCATGTAAAGCGCTTAGTGCAGTGCTGGCCACACTATAAATGTTTAATAATGTTAGCGGTTACTGTACAGCTTTAATTCACAGGTCTGAAAGAATTCCTTTGGAAAATGGTTCGGGAAGTGTGGCGGCCCTCATCCAGGCTGCGGGATAGCGCATGGAGTGTCACAAATCACCAGGCCCTCAGTGACCTTCCTTGCCTGCAAATGTGATGGCTGGACTAGACCGTGCTGTGTGTGCTCAGTTGCTTCAGTCACGTCCAACTCTTTTTGACTGTAGGACTACAGCCCACCAGGCTCCTCTGTCTATGGGCTTCTCCAGGCCAGAATACTGGAGTGGGTAGCCATGCCCTTCTCCAGGGATTGAACCTAGGTTTCCTGCATTGCAGGCAGATTCTTTACCCACTGGGCCACCTGGGAATCCCTGGACTGGATTAGTGATGTTTAAATTGTGCTCGTTTGACGAGAAACAGGAGTGGGATGAGGGAGGGGAAGGGGTCACCCTTATTTGCCCACTGAGTTTCCAGAGAAGATGTCACTTGCAAAGGTTTCTGTGGCAAAAACATACTTGGAAACCACTGGATCACATGGTCACTCAGATTCCCAACAGCTATTATGTCCCATTAGTCAATGAATATAATGAAATACATAACAAGAGAAAATGTTAGGCTTCATGATAGAGAAAAGCAGGAAAAACCACTAAGGTAAGTTGTTTATTATGTTCACTAAACTCTGCGTTTTCAACATATATCTGTGAATGTTTTTCTGTCTTCAGGTAGGGTCAACTGGCCCATTTCAGTTTAAACGTTTTTCTATCTGGAAATGGGTTATTAAAAAAAAATTCTACATTCCTCTTACTCAACCATAATAAAGAATGAAATTTTCAGCAACATGGATGGACCTAGAGATTATCATACTAAGTGAAGTCAGAAAAAGACAAATATCAAATGATACCCTTACATGCAGAATCTAAAACAGAACCCAAATGAATGTATTTCGGAAACAAAAACAGAATCATGAACACAGAGGACAGACTGGCGGTTGCCAAGGGAGAGGGAATGGGGGAAGAGGTGGATTGGGAGGTTGGGATCACCAGATGTAAGCTTTGTATGTAGGATGGATAAACAACAAGGTCTCGTTGTATAGAACAGGGAACTATATTCCATAATGGGGAAGAATATTAAAAAAAAAAGAATGTATAAATATGTGTGACTTGATCACTTTGCTGTATGGCAGAAATTAACATAACATTGTAAATCAACTATACTTCAATTAAAAAAACTGATAAATTCTACATTCCATTAGGTAGAGTAAAGAAAGTGCCCACTCATATTTGTAAATATTTGTAAATGACTGAAATCCCCCTCTGGGTTGGTGTCCTGGCATCATTGCTCTGCTGCTCTGCTGATGCTGGCTCAGGAAGAAGTCCCTGAAAGCACAGGACACACTGACCCACCCTCCTCCAGCAATGCAGATACCTGCAGTGACCCTACCACAAGCCCTAGGATAGTCTGACAATTTTTTAGTAGAATAGGACAAAAATAAACAGAAGATCTTGAGCAATACCCTTAACTCTCAATGCTCTCTGTTTTCTCGTTACAACAGATCCACAGTAACATGAGGCCCACACTTACCACCACCACGCTCTTGGATGCATCCAGGACGTGGATCACGGGCGCACTGTATCTTGGGGCTATTTTAACTGCTGTGTGGGTTCTGAAAAGAGGGTCAGGGAGAAAAGCACATCCATCAGGGCTGACAGTTGCTACACAACTCCTGTTCAGAACCACTAGAGATAATGTGTTTTTACAGTGCTTTCCAGAGAAAAATTTCACAGTACTTATAAATAAATATTGAACATCCCTTGAAAAGTAAGAATGACCTTCTCCCCACCCTAACATGGGGAAGCCAAGGGGAAAAGACATGGATTTTTGGCCCAGGCAACAAAGACATCTAGGATCAAAAGAGGACAATGTCCTCAGCTCTCTGCCAATGGGATCATACCTGTGACCTCACACTCATTAGCAGCCTGTCTGAACTAAGGGAGCAGACTGGCCTGGTGACTGCACTTTGCTGTCATAAAGGTCAAAGTGGAGTTTTTTTCCTGCAGATGAACTGGGCCACCAGCCAGAGACCCTGGAGAAGCAGACAGTGGCAGGGGACATGGGATACCACTCCCCAGCTGCTGCTCCCCGCCTCCCACCAGGAGACACCAACACTCCTCCAACCCAAGCCCACCTTCTACTTGTCGGAAGGAAACTCGGACCTAAATAAATTCAACACACAGTAATAGAGAGAGGTCAAAGCAACAAGATTTTATCCTAACACTGGCTGAACCCCCAATTTCTTTCGCCAAACCTGAAAATGTCAGTTCTGAGGAAGAAACACTCTTTAATGCTTAAAATTACCTGATTTTACCAACAAATTGCCCTCTGATTGCTGAATGTTTATAACAATAGCACAGGCTACATATCTACTATTTTAGTATAGAGCATAACATATTAAAGTGAGAACTGAAGATATATATACATCCTTCCTTACTGCATGTGGTTAATCTAGGGCCCTGAGGCTGGGACAGAAGTGCAGACTTTGCCACAATTCCATGCACAAGGGTGATAACCATAGTTCCCACTCCCACTAAACGGACAGTGTTTCCAGTCTTCTCTCCTCCTTCTTTCCCCCTTAAAGCAGCAGCAGCTTTCCCCAAGTCACATACTTTCATATTCTTTCTCCTCAACTAAAATACATTCCCATTTGGAAAGATGTCCGGAATGTGCTATTTTATGGGGAAAAACTAAACTAGCAAAAACAGTGTGTTTAATAGAATTTTATTTAAAAAATAAACAAAATACTACCACCCTCAACCTGCCCCAACCAACCAACCTTAAAGTGTCTGTATAATAGAAAAAGCAAAGACAGATACCAAAATGTCAGCATTGGTTACCTGGAGATTAGAACTGGGACTGAATCTGGGAAGGAAGAGACAAAAGTTTACTTTCTGAATTGTTTGACATGTTCTAATAAGTGTGAATTGCTGAGGCAATTTTTGAAAACAAACAAAAAAAAAATTAAAGGTGTAATATCTGAGTGTGTTTTTAATAGGCTTCTAAGGAAAGACTCTAAAAACTCATTCACAATGAGACAGACAACTCCTCTAACATTTCACCAGTCCCCTTTCTCAGCATATTTCCCTACAGAAATAGAAAGCAAAGGATGAAAGCCATAAGCCACAGAACTGGGCTGTAAGATGGAAGTTCAGCCCTAGACCAGCTAGCACAGAAGGAGCCTTCTGAACTGGGAGGCTGGAGTGGCCACCGGCAGGGGGCACTGCACCGCAGCCCTGGAGCAGCCTAACGAACGCCACGGACTCCTCATGACCATCTGTGCCTACTGTGTGCTTGGAGACCAAAGATTCTGAAGTTATCCTGGGTAGTCTATGAGGTGGGGAAGATTTTCAAACAGGAAGAAAAGTTATAAAGAAGGAGTTGCTTCTAGCTTCAAAACAGAACACAAGTCAAGACTCTGTATGTTTCCTCTTCCTCAGAGGCTTAAACACACAAATATACCTATGTCCTTTTCCTCCACGAAGCTCCCCCAGGAAGCAATAGTTTAGGCCCGATGTGATTTCAGTGACATTTCTTTTAAAGCTAGTTGGTAAAAACTGAAATGTTTAAATCAACATAATTGATATTTAGTATGTATCCAAGGTTTCTCAGTGCAATTCTGGTCATTGTCTATTTGATGGTCTGGAAAAGGGCGCTGAGAAGAAATGGATGGATTTCATGATTTAAAAAAACAAAACAAATCAAAGTGCTCCTTTCCAACATAAAAACTGCCCAAGATGGATGAGTACAGGCATGAAGTTTGAGTTTGTCCAGCTATCAACAATAAATGCTGGAGAGGGTGTGGAGAAAAGGGAACCCTCTTACACTGTTGGTGGGAATGCAAACTAGTACAGCCACTATGGAGAACAGTGTGGACATTCCTCAAAAAACTGTAAATAAAACTGCCATACAACCCAGCAATCCCACTGCTGGGCATACACACCAAGGAAACCAAAATTAAAAGAGACACGTGTACCTCAATGTTCATCGCAGCACTGTTTACAAGAGCCAGGACATGGAAGCAACCTAGATGTCCATCAGCAGATGAATGGATAAGAAAGCTGTGGTACATATACACAATGGAATATTACTCAGCTATTAAAAAGAACACATTTGAATCAGTTCTAATGAGATGGATGAAACTGGAGCCTATTATACAGAGTGAAGTAAGTCAGAAAGAAAAACACTAATACAGTATACTAACACATATATATGGAATTTAGAAAGATGGTAACGATGACCCTACATACGAGACAGCAAAAGAGTCACAGATGTAAAGAAGAGACTTTTGGACTTTGTGGGAGAAGGCGAGGGTGGGATGCTTTGAGAAAACAGCACTGAAACATATATATTACCATATGTGAAATAGATCACCAGTCCGAGTTCAAGGCATGAAACAGGGCACTCAAAGCCGGTGCACTGGGACAAGTCTGAGGGATAGGATGAGGAGGGAGGTGGGAGGGGGTTCAGGGTGGGGGACACATGTACACCCATGGCTGATTCATGTCAATGTATGGCAAAAACCACCACAATATTGTAAAGTAATTAGCCTCCAATTAAAATAAATTAATTTTTTTAAAAAAGAGTGCTTCTGGTTTGACATTAATTCCACTTTTTTCTAAGCTTCCATTTATGCGAACTTCTCCAGGTGGAAGAATACTTCTTTCTGAAGTCTGAAAAAATGCAAAACACTGGAATCTCTCCTCTCCTTCCTACATACCTAGAGCAAAGGGGTAGAGGCTGAGGCTGAATCTCAAATGCATCTCTGCTAAATCACTAGTCAACATCTAGGATTTAATTAGTCACCTCCCATAGTGACCAACTAACCACGGCAGTGTCGTCCCTAGCCCAAGGTCTCCCACCTTGCCACCAGTGTGGATTAGGCCTCATCCATGCTAAGTGGTTAGGTGTCGAATATGGAGGTCTTCCCTGAGCCTGTGGAACTGCTGGCACCAAGTCACCCCCAGCTTCAGGCTGGAGCTGATCTAAGAGGGCATAAGAAGAAATTCTTTCACATTCTGAAAAAGAACACATACTCCAAGCATCTATTTCATGTCCTACTCTATCCCAGAATTAGTGTTTTACATAAATGCAGCGTGACCAAAACTTAAAATGTGATGAGAAAAATGAAAGAAAATGGAAAATAAATTTCAGGAAAATTAAGATAGAATCAAGAGTGAGATTAGCATATAAAATTCATTCCATGAAATCCTATACAGAGGAAAATATTATCAGTTATGTGATTCAGCACCATACTTTGGAGCAATTTAAAAAACAAAACAAAACTCAGAAAATTACCTCCCGCTTTGAGAAATGTGACTTCCTGTTGAATTCTCCAAGTTAAATTACACAAAAGATAATTGAAAAAGACATTTTGCAGCTATTGGCTTTAAACCAGTTAAAAAATTGAGAGCTAACTGCCAGACTTTTGCCCTTGAGAAGTTCTGTAGCTCAAAGGGCCAGATTTCTATTAAAGTCATTTCTAGTTTGTGATACAAAATCATCTGTATTACAGACAGGACACTGTTCAGTTTTCTATTCTCTTATTGCTACAGGTTTAAAAGGGCCACTCCAAGCACATTTCTACTCACAAATGACCCCAGATCTGTATAAGCCTTTCAGCCTCTCCAAGGATCCATCCTCAAGCCTCATTTTGAGTGTCTGGGGGAACAGTTCTAATTCTCTCATGCTACCTACTGCAGGCCCCTGAAGTCTGGGAAGGCCATACTGCTATTCCCCTCAGAAATCTGCTTTCACGAGAACTTGGAAGTCCTGAGCCTCCATCTGCTCAAAAAGGAGTTAGTAAAGGAAAGAACTGGGCCACTGCTAAGCCCTCCCTTGACAGGTCTGTAGGAGGTGATGATAAGGGTTCTCAGATGGGTTCTGAGACATTCAAACTCCTGAATGCGTTCTAGCAAAGCTGACTTTCCTGGGGCAGATGGCTTCTTACACAGATGCGAAAAGCACTAACCATAAAGGAAGAGATCCATAGATCAGACTTCATGAACATGAAGAACATCTGTTACCCCAAATACCGCTAAGAAAATAAAAAGTAAGCCATATTGGAAGAATCTGTTGCCATTTCTCTCTCTCTCTCTCTCTCTCTCGATTTGATCCCTGGGTCAGTAAGAACCCTTAGAAAACGGAATGGCTACCCACTCCAGTATTCTTGCCTGGAGAATTCTGTGGACAGAGGAGCCTGGCAGGCTACGGTCGATGGGGTTGCAGAGAGTAAGACACCACTGACAGACTAACACTTTCTGAGAAATAGCTGCATCCAATGTGAATAAAGAATGCATACAAATTAGTAAGAAAAATGGTAAAATACCTAATTTAAAAAGAAAAAATTCAAAAAGCATATCCTGTCAATATACATATGAAAATGTACTGAACATCATTAGTCAGCAGAGAAATATAAATGAAGATCTTATTAAGATATTATTGCATACATACTAAAATGGCAAACACTGAAAAAGGTGTAGAATAACTCGAAACCTCATAATTGCTGGTGGGAGTATAAATTAGTACAATCACTTTGGAAAAAGACCCTGCAATAAATATCTAATGCAGATGTTGTTGCCATATAGTCACTAAGTTGTGTCTGACTTTTGTGACCCTGTGAACTACAGTACACTAGGCTCCTCTGTCCATGGAATGCAGATGACCATATGTATGTTCTGTGACCCAGCAAGTCTGCTTCAGGGAAGATACACATTTATAGCAGCATTCCATGTTAACAGTCCCAAACTGGAAAAACCCAAATGCCCACGACAGTAGCATGGATAAATAAACCAGAGGGCATTATACAATTCAATATTTTAACACAAAGAGAAAAAAAAAAAACACACCAAAAACCCCCAACTACTGTAACAATGAGTTTGGGGCTTAAAGACATAATGTTGAGCTGGACACAGAAGAATATACACAGTAGATGGAGTATAAGTAGTATCAGTGGAATCCACTCATACAAAGCTGCAGTGCAGGCACAGCTGGAGAAAGAGATGGCTACCTGCAGGCACGACTACTGGCTTTTATTTTCTAAATAATTTTTCAGAAACTGTAACAGGCAAGGAAGAGAAGAGAACCAAAAAACTCATCGAAAAACAGAATATTGGAGTTAAAGAGACCTGGGAGATCATGGGAACCAGATGTCTGTCTCCTGGGAGGAATCTTCAGTTTTCCAGATGAAAAGAACAGATATTCTGTAAGAGCATGAAGACTGTTGGTCATTACCCATCTAATTGATTACTTGGTATACCAGGTTATAACTGTTAAGAGTCATTTATGGCTAATGTTGCCAATGATGTATCTTGAGAGGCTAGTCATGTTACTTCCGATTATTTTTTAAGGAACCTCTTTAATCTGTGGCTCTTACTTCGTGAGAGATATAATAGAATTAACTACTGGTAATGTTCCAACTTGGGCTTTTCTGGTGGCTCAGCGGCAAAGAAGCTGCCTGCCAATGCAGGAGACACAAGAGACGCGAGTTTGATCCCTGGGTCAGGAAAATCAGCTGGAGAAGAAAATGGCAGCCCAGTGCAGTATTCTTGCCTTGGAAAAGCCACGGACAGAGAGACCCGGCAGACTGCAGTCCGCGGGGTGACAAAGGGGCTGCACACAGCTTAGAGGCTAAACAACAACAGGCTCCAGCTTGAGCAAGCACAGGATGTGGTTTCCTGATGTTGAACTTCCAAGTGTAGAGTCCCCATAAAATCTTTCTTATTTGCAAACTAGCATCACATTCACATAACTCATAATGCATTTCATTACATCTGCTCATTTAAATATTTCTTTATTCCTATTTTATAACCATGATTTTAAAAGGTCTTTCATGTTGACAATAATCTGTAGACTCTCTTACCATTCTCTTTACTAAGCTAATGACTATTCCCACTATAATCATTCAATTACCCAAACTATGCTCATTGAAATCCCAGTTATTGATGGATAGTCATATTCCTGGAGAACAATCTGTCACATAATCCTAGCAGGTTAAGTTCTTCGTGGAAAAACAAAGCCAGTTTTCTAACGTGGGCAATAACAGCCACACTATTGAGTTCTCCAAGTATGAAAAGGAATTAGTGGAGATAGAACACTGTAACCACTCATGAAAATGTTCTATTCAGATTATAAGTAGGAGGATGGTCAATTTTATGTGCCAATTTGGCAAGGCCACGGTACCCAGTTTTTGGTCAAACAACAATCTAGATGTTTCTGTGAGGATATTTTTCAGATGTGATTAACATTTACATCAGTAGTCTCTGAGTAAAGCAGATTGCCCTCCATAATATGGGTAGGCCTCATCTAATCAATTGAAGACCTTAAGAGAAGGCTGTATATTGTCACCCTCTTTATTTAACTTATATGCAGAGTACATCATGTGAAACGCTGGGCTGGATGAAGCACAAGGTGGAATCAAGATTGCCAGGAAGAATATCAATAACCTCAGATATGCACCCTTATGGAAGAAAGCGAAGAGGAACTAAAGAGCCTCTTGATGAAGGTGGAAGAGGAGAGTGAAAAAGCTAGCTTAAAACTCAACATCCAAAAAACTAAGATCAGGGCATCTCGTCCCATCACTTCATGGCAAATAGATGGGGAAACAATAGAAACAGTAAAAGATTTTATTTTCTTGGGCTCCAAAATCACTGCAGACAATGACTGTGGCCATAAAATTAAAGGACGCTTGCTCCTTGGAAGAAAAGTTATGACCAACCTAGACAGCATGTTAAAAAGCAGAGACATTACTTTGCCGACAAAAGTCTGTACAGTCAAAGCTTTCCAATAGTGATGTATGGATGTGAGAGTTGGACCATAAAGGCTGAGCACCAAAGAATCGATGCTTTCAAACTGTGGTATTGAAGGCGGCTCTTTAGAGTCCCTTGGACTGCAAGGAGATCAAAACAGTCAATCCTATAGGAAATCAGTCCTGAATACTCATTGGAAGGACTGAAGCTCCAGTGTGTCGGTCACCTGATGTGAAGAGCCGACTTACTGGTAAAGACCCTGATGCTGGGAAAGATTGAAGGCAGGAGGAGAAGGGGACGACAGAGAATGAGATGGTTGGATGGCATCACCAACTCAATGGACATGAGTTTGCGCAATCTCCGGGAGATGTAATGGACAGGGAAGCGTGGTGTGCTGCAGTCCGTGGGGTCACAATCAGATACGACTGAGCAATTGAGCAACAACAACAAAGAGAAAAGACTGGGGTTCCCAGAGGAAGAAGGCCTTCTGCCTCCAGACTGCCTTTGGACTCAAGATTCAACAGCAACTCTTGCCAGGCCTCCAGTATGGCCACCTTCTCTGCAGATTTCAGACGTTCTTGCTTCCAGAATCACATGAGACAGTTCCTAAAATCAATTTCTCTCTGTCCCGCTCCCCTCATGCCCCATGTACAGACACACATCCTGTTTGGAGATTCCTAACTACTACAAGTGGCTTAACATACAGTTGTTTCTCATGTGAAAGGAACTCTGAATAGCTTTGGCCTGGCCATCTACTGTATTTTGTATCAGAAACAAACTGCATGCTTGTGCGACCATGGGGACCAATGCTCTATCTGGGCACTGCTCCCTGCCAAAGTGAGCTATATGGGGCATAAGGAATGTGTCATAAAAAGTCTACCTCTAATTAACATACCTCTCACCAACTATCATTATGATCATGACCCCAGGAGATATCTGACAAAATGAACAATGATCATGTGACCAAATTTGAACTTTCTCTTCTTTAAATTATTTGACCCAAAGGTTCCCAAAAGGTCTCCTTTTCAGAAACAACTTCCCAAAGTGATCCTCTGATTCATTTTCTCTCAGTCAGCTTTCTATCTCAACTATTACAAGGTCAGAGTTTCTTCAGTAGAGCTTGTAATTACTCAGACACCTGCTTCAAGACAGAGAGTGGGCTAAAATTCAAGCAATGCCTTTGTGCTAAAACACACATCTTCACTCAGTCTGATTGCAGGAAGTATAAGTGTTCATTAGAAGCCTCAGGAACTGAACAGGAGGTGAGAGGATTAAGGGAAAGAGGATTACAGGCCAAAGGAATCCAGAAACAGGTGTGGGGGTGGCATTGATGGAGGAGTTTCCTGCAGCAGGCCCCCAAATTATTTTGGCTCTTGAGGTACGAAGACTGGAAAGTTCGTGTACTTATATAACACGGAGCCAAGGTACTACGCGTAGGAAAAACCTCAGGTTTTATCACTGTTTTTAAACACTAGCATCTATGAAAATTTCAGTAAGGCAACAAGCTCATTAGCATGACTCACCTGGAAGTGGTAGCTCCTCCGATCAACAATGGGATCTTTATAGCTAGTCTCTCCATTTCCTTAGCGACAAAAATCATTTCATCCAGGGAAGGAGTGATGAGTCCTGACAGGCCAATTATATCTATTATTTAAAAAAAGGAAAAAAAGAACAATGACAAGGAGGATGGGAGAAAAAGAGTAAAGGTATGAAGACTCATTTTCAAAACTCTGTAATAAAGACCACAAGCCAGAAGATAAATTCCCAATTTCTATTAATAATTTTGAGACTTCTTTTCTGACTGGGGGTTTTCAATTTATTGTTTGCTTTTGGTAGTAAATATGATTTGCAACTTCAAGTTGCAATAATCTGCTTGCCACTGTTTCAGGAAAAGCCACGAAACTGTTAGTCCATGATTTCCCAGATGGGATATGCCCACCGTGTCAGAAGAAATATAAGAACAAATACACACAGAGAAAAATAAAATCTAATACAAATTGTTCTAAGAAGCCTGTCCCATACCCCTTCCTCAGAACTATAAAGGAGCTTCACGGTTACCTATTCACCCCTTTAGTCCCAGTTATAAATGGAAATGACAGAACCCTCCAGGCAGGAGCTATCACTTGAGTGTCTGCATGTCCCAGTAACCTCCATGGGCGGGGGCATCACCCTTCGCCGATGGACACTGGGAGAACACAATTTACTGAAATGCCCAGGAACCCAGTTGCATAGTACCTGCTTTGTGGTCTAGAGCAGCCTTCAGTATCTTGTCACATGGAGTCATGACTCCTAAATCAATAACTCTGGGGTACAGAAACGAGATGTGAGATAATTAATGAGATCCCATTAATTATCAAAAAAGCTAAAGGAACATTTTTATTTAGCCATTAAACACCGCTCTCATGTAAACTGGAATCACACTGAAAAGCTCACCAAACATTGACAACCGACTCAGTGATGACTGCCATTGATTAGGAACTGACCCTGGGCAGGGGCTACACTAAGCTTTTTCAAAGACCTTCGCTGACACAATCCACAGAGCATGTAATTCACCCATTTAAGGTAGCTTTTGGTAGAGGACATTATTTTCTAAGCTCTGGTAAAATATATATAACACATAATGTGCCACTTTAACCATTTTTAAGTGTACAGTTGAGGGTCACTAGTTAGTCGCAATGTTGTGTAACCATCACTACTATTTAATTTCAAAACTCTCTCACTGCCCCAAACAGAAACTCTATAATCCCTCAGCAACAAGTAACCTTTACTTTGCCTTCCATCTCTATGAATTTGCCTTGTCTGGATATTTCTACAAGCGGAATCATACATCATTTGTCTTTATGGGTCTGGCTAATTTCACTTAGCCTAACATCTTTAGGGTTCCACCCCCACTGTAGCCTAAGTCAGAACTTCATTCCTTTTTAAGGCTGAATAATATTTCATTGTATGAATGTGCCAGATGTTTATTCATTCATCTGTCAATGGACACCTGGGATATTTCCACTATGCTAAGCCTTCTATATAAACAATCTTGTTTAACCCTCACAGGAACTGTACGTGGAAGCACGATCATGGGGTCTGTGTCTTTTTCTTGGGGTGGGGGGGGTTGTTTTCATATATTTATTTCATGTATTTATCCAAATATACATGGGATGGACTGTTATAAATGGGATTATTGCACTAAACAATATAAATATTTTTATGATGTTTGATTCCTATTTTAAATTTGATTTTGAGGTAGGTTTTACCAAAGAATACTTTTTCTTTAATTCTTGAAAACATGATTTTTACATTTTTAATAAAGAAGGGTCCAGAAAAGCATGTGCCAGGAAGTTAAGCATTTTGTCCAGCCAGACAACTCACTAGTAGCGGAGCTGGGATCTGAACCAGGATCTGACACAAAAACGCGTCTTCTTAGCCATGGAGGCCAATAAAGACGTTAGAGAAGTTCACTCCCTCAATATCTACTGAACAGGATACCCTACATGGAAGCCAACAAGAAGGATAAGGAAGAAGGGATCAGTTCCTGTACATGAAAAGCTGATGAGAAGGGAATCTCCCATAAGTCAAAGGAGAGGGAGAACAAATGAAAGAACAGCTACCAGGAGAGATGAGCAAGACTCAGAGGAAGAGCAGACCACGTGGGCACGTGAGGAGAGTGGGACTGGGCACAGGAAGCCCGGAGCACGCTTTCCACGGAGCTGTGACTCAAGGAGGGGATGGCTTCCTGGGTCTCAGAGAAAACAGGATTTCAGCCTTGGAAAATGTTCTGTAAACTACTCTATTCTAGATTTAGAGAGTATCAAGGATGTCCATCATTT
Organism: Bos taurus; assembly: GCF_002263795.3. NCBI lineage: Eukaryota > Metazoa > Chordata > Mammalia > Artiodactyla > Bovidae > Bos > Bos taurus. Next base: position 9,520,508 of record NC_037355.1, on the reverse strand, counting down.
TGACAATTTAATTTCATCATGAGCATTGGTTATAAAGATGTTTTAAAAATTACAGTGCACATTTTCTTTTGTTTCCTCATGCCAACAATTCTTAAATAACTAAATAGACAAAATGATTTTAAGTTAAAAAAAAAAAAAAGCAATGCTTAAGTACCACTACCTGACATCATAGCAGCTGTTAACAGTGGGTGTTGAACACCAAGGGCAGGAAGGAACATTGTTTCTCATTATATACCTGTTTATATTTAAGTTGGACTTTTTAGCTTGTTATCATAGTACTTAAAAAAAAAAGAAACTAGCACAAAGAGAATCCTCAGAAAGTGGACAATTTCAAATCAATGATGACTCTCTTCAGTCTAGTGGATTAGCGCTAATCCACTAAAAAACATGCCACAGAGGTTGATGAAGGGGCACTGCAGGTTATAACGGGGGTGAGGTGGCCCCTTTCTTTCTCTTTAGCACACTGCACATAGGCCGGTAACTGGGTTTGTTGAACTATGACTAAATACAGCCTATAACACCAAGTGAAAGAGCATATCGCTTTTACATCAAGACAAAGAGGTATGGATTTCAAAGCTGACTGCTTTCAACATTGTATGTTGTATTTTAAGAATTAAAACTCATCAGTATGACGGCAAGAATCATCTCACTCTCAATCCTTTTTCTTGTTTCAGGTGCTCTATCTTTCAGGAACGTGTGCCTGCTTGCTTTGTTGGAGGAAAAATAAAGAGACCTTGTGGTCAGATAGAAATGGAGGAAGGAGAAAGCTGTAGGGAGTGAGCTCAGAGAGGGAGAAGAGGGCATCTTAATGGTGATTACTTAAAATTTCAAAATATTAAGTTTGAGTTTTTTTTTAAGAAATCTAAATGGAGCTCTCAGGTAGTCATCTGGATCTGTAAGCCTGCAGCCCAGGTGAGCGATCCAAGCTGGAGATAAAACCTGGGACTTGTTGGCATATTACATGGCGTTAAGAAGTCCTGAGACCATGTGTAAAATATTCAGAAAAATGAATTGCCAAAAGTGGGTAGGGGTTGGAGAGAAGGGGTTGAGGGAAGAGTGGGAAGAGGAGGGGAAGGGGAGAGATCGAGATGACAGGGGAGAGGAACAGAAAAAAAAAAATTCATGAGACTGAATGAGATGATCTAAGACTGTCTGTCCAGACCTATTTTAATCAGATCTGACTTATCAAGATCCCCAGGTGGTCAGAAGGTTCACTGAAGTCTGAGAAGCAGTGAGGACAGACGGAGAAGAGGTCCCAGGGTTAAGCCCTGAAGAATCCCCTTTTCGGGGGTCACACAGAGAAGAAGCAATCAGCAAGAGAGGTGACCAGATGTTAGGGAGGTTAAGAAGAGGTCTGGAAACAATGAGCTGGGGGCCTAGAGTATGACGAGTTCAACTTCCAACTTATTAGGCTGCTTTAACAAGTTTTGTTGGGAAACAGTCAAATATATCACTGCTTAGAGGAGCACTTTATAATGTTTTCCATGCATAGAAAATAGTACTTATGGCACTGGGATACAGGAAGGAGGCTACTCGCGACCAGGGTCAACCAATCTAGGACTGGGGCTGTCCTCACTCACACCCTGGAGAAAGAAGGGGATCTGTATGTGGGCACATGTGAGTTGAGAAACTGCTGGCAAGTTCTGAATTAGAACACAGTGTGCTAAGTGCCAGGCAGGAGGCCTTTACAGTGTGCTGTGAGAGGCCATCTAACCTGGACAACAGTTTTAGGAGGATTCCAGGAGGGTACTATCGCCTGAATCTTGAGCAAGTATTAGCCAGGTGAAGGAAAGAAGAGGGCCATCCAGTAGAGACTAGCACAACGAAGGTCTAGAATCATGAACAGCTGGCCCTGGGGAACTCTGGCTGAAGGAAAGGATCCAAAGCCTGGGTCAATCCCATCCCTGCCTGCCGCCACCCTTCCCAACCCCTCCCCATTTTCTCTCCCCTTTACTACAACTCCCTACTTCCCCTGCATACATCTACACCTCCCTTGGCTTTCTCTTGATTTCCCTTCTGCACTCTGAGCTATACCCCATGTCTGTAAGTCTCTTCTTATACACATTCTTTCATTTTGCCACATGAGAGATTAAAGAAAATAAAAATGAATGCTATGGAAATTTCAAACTTTTACATTCATCATTCTAAAGTGGTTATAACAGAGCTGTAAACATGAGCATTTAATTTGGGCTTCTAATTCAGACAAAATATAAGCTGCACCAAATGCCTTAGCAAAGGCATCCAAAACTATTTAAGAATATATACAATTTTGAAAATAAATCTTTTAATAGATTAAGCCCCTTTTACTCTCCAGAAAGAATTAAAAAGTAAAATAAAACTAATTTTTCTTAGGGTGCCTCACATCTGTTAAGTGAGGTTAAAGGCGGCAGTGTCTTCTGATCCTGCAATTCACATGTATCACCACTAGATGGGAGTACTGTACCAGTTTGCAGTCCCAACCAAGATTTCCAACGTGTGGTTAAGCTGTGTGTCAACAGATAAAAGGATAAAGATGTGATAGATGCATACAATGAAACCATTAAGAAACCATAAGAAAGAAAGAAGTCTTTCCACTGAAACAATGGATGGACCCTGAAGGCATTATGCTGAGATAAGATATACAGTGAAAGAAAAATACTGTATGACAGGCTTATATGGGGAGTCTAAAAAGCTGAATGCACAGAAACAGAGTAGAAGAGGTGTTACTAGGGGCTGTAAGGTGGGGAAAACGGGGAGATGTTGGTCAAGGGTACAAACTTCCAGCTGGAAGATGACTAAGTTCTAGGGATCTAATACACAGCACTCTGAACAGAGTTAACAACACTGCATGCTATGAGAGTGTTAACCACAAATAAGAAATGGTAATTATGTGATGGGTTAGCTAACACTATGTGCTGATCATACTGCAAATCAAATCAATGTTTTACATCTTAAGCTTACTCAATGTTGTATGTCAATTCTATTTCAATTAAGCTCCAAAAGCACACACACACACCAGTTGAAAGCATCCAAATAATTATCAAGAGAACCTGTGAGGTGCTAGGAAAGATTAATGTACCCTTGACTTAAATACACTCCTTTTCCTCACTTAGCTGAAAACTCTAGCATTATACAGTTTTAAAGTGTTCCCTTCTTAACCATATATTATTTACCCATATATTATTTACTAGATATTTATATTAAGAACCATTGATTAACACAAAAATACATCTCAGATAAGTTTCACCAGATCCATATTTTTAAAAGTACTAGATGTACATTTCATTTTAAATTTTGTTATTACATCCTATTTTTTCTTATCCAATTAAACAGGGTGCATTATGTTAAATGAGAAAAGTCTAAATTTGTCTTTTTATATAATAATTATTAGAGTATTCTAAACTCAACTTTATGTATTCAAATATCTGATCAAAATACATTTAAATATTCTAAATTATTTCTAAAGAGGAATTAAACTGGAATATTAATACTAGACATTGCAGTTAAAGTTGCTTAAAACTGGAATAAATATTGAAAGCTAAACTGACACAGTACAGAATCCTGACTTTTGGACTCAGAAGCCCTGAGGATGGCCTGCCGCTTGCTAGCTGTGTAAATGAGAAGTACAATAATTGAGGCAGGCAAAGCAGGATCAAGACCACGAAAAGAAAAAAAGAATGAAGGACAGGAAAAAAAGAAAAAGAAAGACAGAAATCAGGACAAGAATACAAAGGGGAAAAAAAGGAAAAAACAGTTATATAAAAGCAGCACTATATAAATTGTGAAGTGGTAAATAAATGTTAGGCATTAGTAAACTCTAATACCTAAGGTGGACATATCCCCAGATCTATTCAAATTCTCAAATCTGCAAATTCTATCGCATCATCCCCATAAAAAAATGTGCTTTTTCTGTCTAGACAGAACTATCACTTTGAATCCTTTTTACTTCTTTTTTCCCCACAAAGAACTCTTAGCATTTCATGAGATTTACTGACCAGTGACAAAGAGCCGGGAATGAAAAAGTTGTATTAGCATCTGGTACTAGATGGTTTGCTAGACTCACTCAACTAGCTGGGTGATTCACCCAGGCATTAGCCTGCAGCACGGATACATAGTCAAAGTATACATTTCACTGCACAAGGCCTATCTCAGGGGCATCTGTCTACTACCTGACATCATAACATTAAACCCATCAGTGTAGAGAGTCCATGTATTATGAGACACAAGACTCAAAGGGGTGTTTGACCCCCAAAGAAAAAAGGTTTGCACATTCACTTATTTTTTACAAAAAGAATAAAGTTTCATCAGAAGATGTTTCTCCAGTTGCCATTATTATGTGAGTGCTCAGTCAGGTCTGACTCTTTGCAACCCCACGGGCGGTAGCCCACCAGGCTCCTCTGTTGATGGAATTTTGTAAGCAAGAATACTAGAGTGGGTTGCCATTTCCTACACCAGGGGATCTTCCTGACCCAGGGATTGAACCCAGGTCTCTTGTGTCTCCTGTATTGGCAGGCAGATTCTTTACCACTATGTCACCTGGGAAGCCAGCAAAAAATAAGCGATCCTTCAGTGTACAAGCCAGAGGAGATGGGTGTGCTGGAGGAAAGCTTTCGGGTTTAATAAGTCGCTTTCACTGATGACATCGGGCTACAGTAGCACCCTGGAGAAATGCCACAGTTCTCCCTGGCCTCTTAAAATGCCTTTACTGGAGGAAGAAACATTACTGGTATGATTCTCTCAGCTACTTACCCATTTTTCATAATACAAAAGGATAAACACAGACGATGATATCTCAAGAATTGCTTTAGAATTGCTTTAGGGAGCTTGCTTACAAATTGCTTTTTTTCAGTAGTTTTTGTCTTATTATCACCATTGAATATGTACCTGGCTTTTTAGCCTGACAAACAGTAAAGTTCCTGAATGGAGAAAAGTCAACTAAATCATCTGGGTGTCTCTGATACAATTCATGGTAAACAGTAGATGATCTATAAACATTTATTGGCTGAAATGAATTTGAACTAATTGAGATGAATGCAAATAGAAATCAACAGCATAGGATTTGAAAAGATGAGACAACAGCAGAAATGTCAAGAGATTTTAGGAAGCCAACACCTTATCAAATATTTATTCCTCATCCAAATACTTATTCTATATGTAAAAATCTTACTGTAACAACCTCCACTGTCTCTCTGGAATATTTATCTTTAAAAAAATAATAAATGTATTCCAAGAAAAATATTCCTTGTTTCCAGGACTAGGAGAGAACGCTCCATCTTTTGATAGTGAACAAGCAGCCAAACAGAAGTGCCTGTAAAGACAGTCAGAGAAGAAGGTGCCACTCTGCCAATGCTCCTTCATCTCCAACCTTCCTTAGCCGCATTTAATTAGCCTTGAACACAGACATGGATGAACAGTTTGAAAGCAGGGAGGGCCTTAGAGGGTGATGGCTGTCTGACAGTGGGAACTCTCTAACCCTGACCCCAAGGGGGCCCAGCCGCAGCTGCAGTTGTTTCTCCTCTCTATAGAGAAAACAGCACATGGAAAGAAGTTCACGCCTCAAAAGGACTGTTGGCTGGATATGGACCAGAGAAGACATTAGTTATATCAGGCTTTTCATTACAAAGAATACGTTGAAATCCGAGCAAAACACACTCTTACTGTGGGTCATGAGCTCTCACACAGAAATAAATTGGCGCTAAATAATTATTCAACTATAATGAGAGATATAAGAAAGGGATTTTACTTGTATACAACATTCAAAAACTAGCTTCATCAATACTAAGAGGCATGCATGGTTCTCTTCTAAGCAAAGGAAAAAGAACGGTCAAAGCCTTCTTATAAAACTCCATTTAGCCAAGGTTTTAATAAGATCTTGGCTTTAAAATCTGGCAGCTTATTGAGAGTAAAAAGGAAATATGGCCATGGGGTGGGGTCCAGTGTTTGAGCCTCTGGCCTGAAGTCAATTCCCCAGAAGCCTCTGGGTTGTTTGACCCTGCTTGAATACTGTTTTCTATTCTTTTTGTCCTTACTGAATGTACACCATTAAATAATTGTTAAATTACTTCATTTGAAAAGGTATGTTCAATGTAGAAAATTCAAAAACATGTGAAGAAAAACAACCTCTAACATCCACAGCTCTTCCCTGCCCTTCCCACCCAAGACGTATCACCTGTTAATGCTTTTACTTTAAATAAGAAAGGGGCTCAGGTAAGAAAGGTGGGTCCTAATTTACCTGAAATTATTGCAGCCAAGAACCACTCCAACTATGTTCTTGCCTATGTCGTGTACGTCACCTTTAACAGTAGCCAGCACGATGGTGCCTTGGTAAGGGTCCTGGAGAGGAAGTCAAACAGCTCAGCATTGCTAGGTCACCTGGTTCTCTGGAGCCAGGCAGGTGTTGGCACAGAAAGCAATTCAATACAACCAAGGCAACCCTCAAAGATGGACCCAGAACCCAAGCCTCATGCTCTGTGCGAAGAAGGCTGTAAGCTGCAGCAACCCCCCAGGTGGTTCACTGAGGGGGCTTCAACCCAGATCATGTGTTCCATCATCTCAAAAACAGTTTAAGTTCAAATACAAAACAGTCCCATCACTGAAGATCATATTTGTAACCCCCAAGCCTATCTGACAAATGTTTAGTAAATGTTAGCAGTAAAGGGAGAGGGAGGCTCTGGTGAACTGCATGTGCCCCATTAGAATGGGAAGGACCACAGCAGGCCAGGGCAGGAGGGCTCAGGCTATCTTCTTCAACACCGTTGTTCCATCACAATCTCCTCCCTCAAAAAAAGAAAAAGAAAGAAAAGAAAAAGACATGCAAGGCAAGTGGGATTTTTATGAACACTACCGTCAGAGCCATTCACAAACACAGATAGATTTAAGAATTCAGAATCTTAGGGGCCAAAGCCGACTGAGCTTCACAGGGAGCTAAACAAGGTCAAAAGCTTAACGATTTACTGTGGTGGCACAGCCAACAAGAAGGGAACTAAATCCAGCAGTGGTGCCAAGAACATGACCAGCACACAGAGAATATTCAGGTAAGACGTTTTCCAAAACCAAACGGTATCTCAAGGGCAGGGTCGAGCACACTACCTGCCACGTGTAAGAGCTCTGTAAATAGCTGGTAGATGAATGAACGAACTGGTTTTGTCTTGAAATCATGGCTTTGTTTAGAAAATAATGTTTCTATTAAAAATTTCATAAAGCCACGTTCTATAGAAAATCCTAGGGTATTCTGATACTTGCTAAAAAAGTTGTTTCACTTCTCTGCTTCATCGTCAATGACACAGTCAAGCCCAATGGCTTAGGTCCCTACCCTCCCGCCCAGTAAGAGTATCCAGAGCCAATTCCTCACAAGGTCCACAGGCCCCAACAAAATGACTTGCCTCATCTTCTATTTTGCCAGTAAGCACTTTGGTTTCTTCTCTCTCTTTTTCCATGAAGGGAATAAGGTGACCCACGGCCTTCTTCATGACCCGAGCTGACTTTATAACCTGGGTAAAATATACACAGAGTCAAGCATCTTTACCAAAACACCTGGATGGTTACACATGGTTGCTTGTGAAATTTTAGCATCAATTATCATGCATGTTATGACCTCAGGTCAGCCACCCTTGAGTCCATTTTTGACAGTGGGTGGGTGAGGAATGAGTTCATCATGAGGAAAATTAATCAGTCAGGTACAGAAGAAGAAAAACAAGGCTGGAAATCAAATGTTGCAGTTTCTGTCCTCTGAACTTCTGCATGTTATTTTTTCTCCACCTAGAAGGCTCTCTATCATTTCCTGAAGTTCTGCACATCCTCCAAGTGTCAAGCTTCTCCAAAAGCCCCTTCTCAGCCTTCTCTTCTCAATCCCCAGTGTCACAATTCACTTATAATTAAGGCTTATGCAAAAGGAAAAAGAGCCTTACAGTCTACAGAATTAGAGAAAAATTTTGTAAACATAAATTGGATAAGGGATTAATATCCAAAATATATAAAGAACTAATGCAACTTTATAATAATAATAATAATAATCTGATTAAAAAATGGACAGGAGAACTAAAAAGGTATTTTTCCAAAAAGGATATCAAAGTGGCCAGTAGGCACATGATAAGATGCTCAACATCACAAATTGTCAGGGAGATAACAAATACAAATCACACTAAGATACCACTTCACACATGATAGCTCAGGGCTTCCCTGATAGCTCAGTTGGTAAAGAATCCACCTGCAATGCAGGAGACCCCAGTTCAATTCCTGGGTTGGGAAGATCTGCTGTAGAAGGGATAGGCTACCCACTCCAGTATTCTGGCCTGGAGAATTCCATGGACTGTATAGTCCATGGGGTCACAAAGAGTAGGACATAACTGAGTGACTTTCACTTTCATATGTTAGAATGGTCACCATCAAGAAAACAAAAACCAACAGGTGCTGGTGAGGTTGTGGTGAAAAGGGAACTCTTATGCACTGATGGTGGGAATGGAAAACAATATGGAGGTTCTTAGAAAAATTAAAAATAGGTCTACCACATGATCAAGCAATTCCACTTCTCAGTATAAACCTACAGGAAATGAAAATAGGATTTCAATAGGTTTATCAGAGCATTATTTATAACAGCCAAGACATGAACAACCCAAATGCCCATCAACAGGTGAATGGATAAAAAAGATGTGGTATATATACAGAATGGAGTATCATTCAGCCATGATAAGAGAGGATATTTGGCCATGTGCAAAAAAACGCAGATGGATCTTGAGGACATTATACTAAGCAAGATAAATCAGAAAGAGAAAGATAAGTACTGGATGATCTCACTTATATGCAGAACCTAAAAGAAGTCAAACTGGAAAGAAAAAACAAAACAGAGTGAAACTGTGGTTACCATGGGATAGAGATGGGAGGGTGAGACTGATGATATTTAAGGGTACAAACTTGTAACAAGTAAATAAGCCAAAGGGCTCTAACACATAGTATAATGAATAGACAATCATGTACTATAGTTACATAGTGTGATAAATATTATTTCAATGGCAATCATATTAAAATATGTATCACTGTACACCTTAAATTTACAAAATGTAATATGTCAAATTTGTTAAATAGATAAAAAAGAACAGGGACTTTCATAAAAGTTCACGAATGTATACTAAAATTTATGAGAAGCAGGATGAGAAAACAGGGTATTTGTACAGTCTCAACGTTTCTCCCTACAAAAAAATTTACAGTGGAGAAACATAGAAGACACTCTTAACAAAATGATCAACGTTAACCTCACCAGGCTTCCTGATATGAGAAGGGCACAGCATTACTCTGCGTTATTCTCGCCAAAAATGAGAAAACATCAGGAAAATTCAAACTGAGAGAGAGCCTATCATTTACCAAACTGTACAATACTCTTCAAAAGTCAAGGTCATAACTCGGGAACTGTTCAAGATAAAAGCAATGTGGGACTATGGAACACAAAGAGAAGAGAAGAATAGCAGAAACACTGGTGAAATGTGAATAAGGTCATTAGTTAACATGATTATATCAGTATTAATTTCCTGGTTCTGATAACTACACTCTGATCAAGTGAAAAGGTTAACATTAGGGGAAGAAGTTGAGGGGGATACATGATCACTTAAACTGCATCTGCAACTTGCAAGTCTAAAGTTTACTCAAACATAAGAAGTTAAAACAATAAGTTGACATCATGAAAAAAAAAGACTGTGAAACTATCCCAGACTTGGGGAGACTAATGCAGGACAACTGAATGTTCCCTGAGTGTGGTGGTGGTTTCACAGGTACAGACATGTTAAAGCTTATCAAACTGCATCCTTTAAACATGCACATTTTATTGCATGTGAATTATAAAACAGTAAATCTATAAGAAAAGATAAATGCTATGAAGGAAAATGGGGAATGGACGATGAATAATTAAATACAGAATAAATTTTAAAAATCAATTATACTTCAATTTTAAAAAGTTAAAGAAAAAAAAAAAAAAGAACAGGGATTTTTTGTTTTTTGTATGCCTCACAGACCTGAACCCAGAAGTCTCAAAAAGTGCCAGTGTTAATCAATGTGGTCGGTAGCTGCTGTAAATCAAAATAAGAGTAAGACTACTGGTTTTACTTGAAACATATTATTTAATGCATGTCATTATTTAAAATGGTAATGATCTTTTCAAAATATTCATCCTTAAGGATGAACACTGGCTGGTCAAATCAAATCTTAACATGATTGACTTTACACTAGTCTTGGGTTTTATTTTAATTTGAGGGGTCGGGGGAGAGACTTGTGCTGGGGTAAGAGATGGTACAGAAGCCCAGAACATGAAGACTAATGCTGGGAATGTCCAGATGACCTCTAACATCCACATCACCCTAGATGGACTTTTCAGACTATGCCTAAAAGTGAATTCAGACAAAGAATGAACAGAATCACACCTCAATGCCCCTGGGCTTTCATCAAAATTAAACCAGAGAAACAGACTCAAATTTACTATTTATTAAAAGATAAAGGCTCTTTCCTTCAATTGTGAAACTTTTTCCCCCATTTGCCAACCTGAGGTAGAAACATTTTTCCAGCTCCAAAAAGATCACCAACAATTTTCATGCCATTCATCAGCGGCCCTTCAATTATATTCAGAGGTCGGGGATATTTTTCCTGGTTTAACCTGGCTTCCTCAGTATCTTCAATAATATATTTTTCAATGCCCTACAGAAAAAAACAAAAAATTAGGGAAAATTCACAGGATATATTGGCTTAAGTTCAAACATCCAACAACAAATAAATAGTTAAGAGTGTGGGTTTTGGAATCAGACTGCATGTGTTCAAATCCTGGCTCTTATCACTAATTTAGACAACTTATTAAGCATCAGGTTCCTCATTTAATAATCATACAATACCAACCTCACATGGTTATTTTGAGGATTAAATGTGTAAAATGTAAAGTGCCTAGATGGCTTTATTGACATAAAGCATTTTATTGATATAAAGTGAAAAATTAGTGACAGAAGGAGTACTAATAAATTCAAATTCATAATAAAATACACTTTTTATCCTAGTGGTTTACCAGATTACATGTAAACAAATATCTCCTGTGAAATCACTGTTTTCCCACTGACAGGGCTGGGTGCAGGGAGGACCCAGCCTTCACTGATCAAGCCCTAATCCTCCAGTGCCCCCAGTTCAAGGATCCAAACTAGTTCTACAACCTGAAGTAGGTGAATCTCAAAAGTTCCAAGAAATTAAAAGTTAAATTCTAGAGACCAAAACAAACAAACAAACAAACAAAACAAAACCCTGAAATTTCCAGACTCACAAATGAGGAAACCGAAGCCAAGAGATTATCTATCTGGACTAAAAGTCTAACTACAGCAGAAGAGCCAGAACTCATTTGTTGATCAAGAGACAGCCAGATGGTCTAGAACAGCACTTCTCACCTTGGGCACTACTGACAGTTGCACTGAATAATTCTCTGTGGTGCAGGCCTCTACTGTGCAGTATAGCATGTTCACCAGCATCCCTGGTCACATGCCAGTAAAAACCTCCCACTCCAGTCAGAACAACCTAAAATATCTCCAGATACTGCCTAATGTTCTAGACATAGAGGTGGGATGGAGGGCAAATCACTCAGGAGTAGTCCAGGGAATCTCCTTCATCAGCTGCTGCCAGCACCTCTCCTCCAGCCATGCCATCAGCCACCAGGACCAGCACCCAGCCTCCGGCCCACACTCACCTTCACAAGAGCGTACTCAAGGCGTTCTTCGAGAGGGCCATTCCTCCACTCATCAGTCTGGATGACTTTCTTCCCTCCTTTGCCCTGAGTCTGGATTGAAATGTGAATAGAGAGATGGTACAACAGGTCACTTTCTCAGCTAGTTGGCAGAAAAAAACTATGTCTTATTCTTCCCTTATGTTTCAAGGCCCTAGTACAGTGCCGGCATGAATAAAATCTTTGGAAAATGCTTGAGGTAAGGAGAGAGGGAAATAGCAACCTACTCCAGTACTCTTGCCTGGAAAATCCCACGGACGGAGGAGCCTGATAGGCTACAGTCCATGGGGTTGCAGAGTCAGACATGACTGAGCGACTTCACTTCACTTCAAGGAGAGACGAAAAGAGAGAAATCTTATAGGTTTTGAACTTTTATTTAAAAATTTTCTCCTTTCCAGTTTTATTGAAGTATAATTGACATACAGTGCTATACAAATTTCAGGTGTACAGCATAAAGAGCTGATTTATGTACAAATGAAATGATTACTACAGTAAGTTTAATGTATATCCATCAGTATGAAAAAGCAAAGAGATAGGACACTGATAGATGAACTCCCCAGGTCGGTAGGTGCCCATATGCCACTGGAGATCAGTGGAGAAATTACTCCAGAAAGAGTGAAGAGATGGAGCCAAAGCAAAAACAACATCCAGTTACGCATGTGACTGGTGATAGAACCAAGTTCTGATGCTGTAAAGAGCAATATTGCATAGGAACCTGGAATGTTAGGTGCATGAATCAAGGTAAATTGGAAGTGGTCAAACAGGAGATGGCAAGAGGAACATCAACATTTTAGGAATCAGTGAACTAAAATGGACTGGAATGGGTGAATTTAACTCAGATGACCATTATATCTACTACTGTGGGCAAGAATCCCTTAGAAGAAATGGAGTAGCCCTCAGAGTCAACAAGAGTCTGAAATGTACTACTTGGGTGCAATCTCAAAAATGACAGAATGATCTCTGTTCGTTTCCAAGGCAAACCATTCAACATCACGGTAATCCAAGTCTATGCCTCGACTGTAATGCTGAAGAAGCCGAAGTTGAACAGTTCTATGAAGACCTACAAGACCTTCTAGAATTAACATCCCCAAAAGATGTCCTCTTCATTATAGGGGACTGGAAGGCAAAAGTAGGAAGTCAAGAGATACCTGGACTAAAAGGCAAATTTGGCCTTGGAGTACAAAATGAAGCAGGCAAAGGCTAACAGACTTTTGCCAAAAGAACGCACTGGTCATAGCAAACACCCTCTTCCAACAACACAAGAGAAGACTCTACACAAGGACATCACCAGATGGTCAATACCGAAATCAGATTGATTATATTCTTTGCAGCCAAAGATGGAGAAGCTCTATACAGTCAGCAAAAACAAGACTGAGAGTTGACTGTAGCTCTGGTCATCAACTCTTTGTTGCCAAATTCAGACTTAAATTGAAGAAAGTAGGGAAAACCAGTAGATAATTCAGGTCTGACCTAAATCAAATCCCTTACGATTATATAGTGGAAGTGACAAATAGATTCAAGGGATTAGATCTGATAGAGTGCCTGAAGAACTATGGATGGAGGTTCATGACATTGTTCAGGAAGCAGTGATCAACACCATCCCCAAGAAAAAGAAATACAAAAAGGCAAAATGGTTGTCTGAGCAGGCCTTACAAATAGCTGAGAAAAGAAGAGATGCAAAAGGCAAAGGACAAAAGGAAAGATATACCCATTTGGATGCAGAGTTCCAAAGAATAGCAAGAAGAGATAAAAAAAAAAAAAAAAAGCCTTCCTCAGTGATCAGTGCAAAGAAACAGAGGAAACCAAAAGAATGGGAAAGACTAGAGATCTCTTCAAGAAAATTAGAGATACCAAGGGAACATTTCATGCAAAGATGGGCTCAATAAAGGACAGAAATGGTATGGACCTAACAGAAGCAGAAGATATTAAAAAGAGGTGGCAAGAATACACAGAAGAACTGTACAAAAAAGATCTTCACGACCCAGATAATCACGATGGTGTGATCACTCACCTAAAGCCAGACATCCTGGAATGTGAAGTCAAGTGGACCTTAGGGAGCATCGCTACAAACAAAGCTAGTGGAGGTGATGGAATAGTTGAGCTATTTCAAATCCTGAAAGATGATGCTGTGAAAGTGCTGCACTCAATACACCAGCAAATTTGGAAAACTCAGCAGTAGCCACAGCACTGGAAAAGGTCAGCTTTCATTCCAATCCCAAAGAAAGGCAATGCCAAAGAATACTCAAACTACCTCACAACTGCACTCAGCAAAGTAATGCTCCAAATTCTCCAAACCAGGCTTAAACAGTATGTGAACTGTGAACTTCCAGATGTTCACGCTGGATTTAAAAAAGGCAGAGGAGCCAGAGATCAAATTGCCAACATCCGTTGGATCATCAAAAAAGCAAGAGAGTTCCAGAAAAACATCTACTTCTGCTTTGTTGACTATGCCAAAGCCTTTGACCATGTGGATCACAACAAACTGTGGAAAATTCTTAAAGAGATGGGAATACCAAACCGCCTTACCTGCCTCCTGAGAAACCTGTATGCAGGTCAAGAAGCAACAGTTAGAACTGAACATGGAACAATAGACTGGTTCCAAATCAGGAAAGGAGTATGTCAAGGCTGTATATTGTCACCCTGCTTATTTAACTTATATGCAGAATACATCATGAGAAACGCTGGACTGGATGAAGCATAAGCTGGAATCAGGACTGCTGGGAGAATTATCAATAACCTCAGATATGCAGATGTCACCACCCTTATGGCAGAAAGCGAAGAAAAACTAAAGAGCGTCTTGATGAAAGTGAAAGAGGAGAGTGAAAAAGTTGGCTTAAAGCTCAATATTCAGAAAACTAAGATTATGGCATCTTGTCCCATCACTTCATGGCAAATAGATGGTTAAACAGTGGAAACAGTAACAGACTTTATTTTTTTGGGCTCCAAAATCACTGCAGATGGTGACTGCAGCCATGAAATTAAAAGACACTTGCTCCTTGGAAGAAAAGTTATGACCAACCTAGACAGCATATTAAAAAGCAGAGACATTACTTTGCAAACAAAGGTCCATTTAGTCAAAGCTATGGTTCTTCCAGTAGTCATGTATGGCTGTGAGAGTTGGACTATAAAGAAAGCTGAGCACAGAAGAAATGATGTTTTTGAACTGTGGTGTTGGAGAAGACTCTTGAGAGTCCCTTGGACTGCAAGGAGATCCAACCAGTCCATCCTAAAGGATATCAGCCCTAAATATTCATTGGAAGGACTAATGCTGAAGTTGAAACTCCAACACTTTGGCCACCTGATGTGAAGAACTGACCCATTTGAAAAGATCCTGATACTGGGAAAGATTGAAGGTGGGAGGAGAAGGGGACAAGAGAGGATGAGATTGTTGGATGGCATCACTAACTCGATGGACAAGAGTGTGAGTAAACTCTGGGAGTTGGTGATGGACAGGGAGGCCTGGTGTGCTGCAGTCATGGGGTCACAAAGAGTTGGACACAACTGAGTGCCTGAACTGATATCCATCATCTCATATAGGCAGAGAATAAAACAGAAAAAACATTTTTTTTCTTGTGATGAGAACTCCTGAGTTTTCTAACATCTGTCATATATATTATACACCAGTGTCAATGATATTTATCACATTGTACATTAAACCCCTAGTAATTATGCATCTTAAGAGGAATTCCCTTCATCCAATTTTCCCTCCTGTTAGCCCCTGCCTCTGGTAACTTCAAATCTGATCTCTTTTCCTATGAGTTTTGGGTTTTTTTTTTTTAAAGCATAATCGACCTATAATTTTAGTTCCTGGTACACAGTATAGTGATTCAATATTTCTATAATTATAAAATGATCCTCACTAGGATTTGAATGTTCAGTAGAGAGACTGAGTGAGACTCCATTTTTTTTTTTTCCTTTTCTTCTTTCCTAAAAGATAGCATCTTGGGACTAAAGATTTCCCGGACAGTAAGGAAAGCTAAAGCTGATATCTGATGAGCTTTTAAAGTTCTCACATAGCACCATCACTACCCAGATATGTGAAGCATCTGTAACAAAGCATCTCTAAGAAATTGTCTTAGAGGTGGGCACACTGTGAGGTACAAGACATAGACCGTGCTCTCAAGGACTTTACCGTATCATAAGGTAGATGGAAATACACAGAGAAAGGTAAGCTACAAGAGAAAGCCTGTGCCAAGGGCTGAATGAGAAGATGACAGAGAAGGCAACGGCACCCCACTCCAGTACTCTTGTCTGGAAAATCTCATGGATGGAGGAGCCTGGAAGGCTGCAGTCCATGGGGTCAGTAAGAGTCGGGCACGACTGAGCGACTTCACTTTCACCTTTCACTTTTATGCATTGGAGAAGGAAATGGCAACCCGCTCCAGTGTTCTTGCCTGGAGAATCCCAGGGACTGGGGAGCCTGGTGGGCTGCCGTCTATGGGGTCGCACAAAGTCGGACATGACTGAAGCGTCTTAGCAGCAGCAGCAGCAAGGTAGATGGAAATACACAGAGAAAGGTAAGCTACAAGAGAAAGCCTGTGCCAAGTGCTGAATGAGAAGATGACACAGACAAGGCTAGGAATTTTGAGGACAGAGTGATCATCACAAACTGGAGTGGTGAAGAGAGACTTTGAAGAAGCTGACAGATTCAGCAAAGGGACAAAATCATGATGATCCTGGGATGGAAGGTGAATTGCTTATCTGTTTCTTCCATCTCAAGTGATGTCACTCGCTGCCCAAATCTGAAATCTAAGTATCACTCTTGACTCTCCATCCAGTCTTCGCATTCAATTAGTTACCTAGCCCTAAAAATTACACCGCCTCAATATTTTGTTCTCCTCTGCTTCCACTTTCATAGTTCAAGCATCTAACTGGTCTCCACAGCCCAGGATCACCCTGGCCCCAATGCGTCTTCCACACTGTAGCCAGAGGGGCCTTTCCAAAACACAAACCTGATCAAACTGCCCCCATGGGAAGATTCACTGTACGCTCCCTGCTGCTGCCAAGTCGCTTCAGTCGTGTCTGACTCTGTGCGACCCCAGAGACGGCAGCCCACCAGGCTCCCCCATCCCTGGGATTCTCAGGCAAGAACACTGGAGTGGGTTGCCATTTCCTTGTCCAATACATGAAAGTGAAAAGTGAAAGTGAAGTTGCTCAGTCGTGTCCAGCTCTTAGCGACCCCATGGACTGCAGCCTACCAGGCTCCTCTGCCCATGGGATTTTCCAGGCAAGAGTACTGGAGTGGGTTGCCACTGCCTTCTCCATATTGCTCTGCAAATGTTGTATTGATTCCTTTTCATGCTGGACAATGTCTGAACCAATTGTCTCCTAGCTTCATTTTCTGCCATTCCTGAAGAACTCAGCCTATCCTGAACATCTCAATTCCTTATGTTCTCCATCATCTCTCTCATCCTTGGCCCTTTACATCCACTCATCTGACAGTATTTTCTTTAGCACCTACCAGAATACCAGGCCACAGCTAGATGCAGACACTCCTCCTCTGGCAGAGAATACCAGTACTGTACCCCAACCCCAAACTTTAGCCTGGCTAACTCCTGTTGAGCTCTCAGGTCCCCCCTAACCCATCACTCTGGGAGGCTTTTCCTGACCACCTCTACCTTTGGGTTCAGTGGCCCTCCCAAGCAGCCTACAGCATCCTGTACATGCCTTATCACAGCATCTCCCCACCACACTGGATGACAACTGCCCCTACATACTTGTGCACATCTCACTGCACTGCAGGCTCTATAGGGGCATGCCTCTCTTATCAGTTAGATCCTCTAAGTTCAGAAAGGACAAAGCAGAAAACAAAACATGGGTAAATATTAGCTGAATGATTTAAAGCTGAATGAGAACCGATTTCCCAGAGCAACGTTTGTGCAGGATAGTAGAGGCCAAGCCAAAGAGTGCTAGGAACCCACGCTATGGAGTTTGGATTTAACCTTCCAGGCAACTGTGGCAAGGGTGCAGGTGGGGGAATGACAAGAATTCTGAAGCTTCAGAGTAACATTCCAAGTAGTATTTTCTCGCCGGGGAAGTGAGACACACGGCTTGTGGGATCTTAGTTCCCCAACCAGGGATTGAACCTGGGCCCTTTGCACTGAAAGTGCCAAGTCCTAACCACTGGACCACCAGGGAATTCCCACCAAAGTAGTATTTTTAAGAGAACCCTAGAAAGGGGAGAATGTTTTAGTAGTTCATGATGAAAGCCTGCACTACAGTGGTAGGAACAGGAAGAGAAGGAAAGGACAAACATAAAAGTATTAATGGACAGCATGGAAGGAGGAGGACTGGGAGGAACTCCAGGATTGAGGGCTGGGGTGGTAACTGATCACACAGGGCACTCTCATATGCAAAGAGACTAATGCTGCTCTCATATGACAAAAAAACCTTAAAGAAGATGGCAATTAAAAAATGTAGAGCAATCTTGAGAAAGAAGAATGGAACTGGAGGAATCAACCTGCCTGACTTCAGGCTCTACTACAAAGCCACAGTTATCAAGACAGTATGGTACTGGCACAAAGACAGAAATATAGATCAATGGAACAAAATGGAAAGCCCAGAGATAAATCCATGCACCTACAGACACCTTATCTTCGACAAAGGAGGCAAGAATATACAGTGGAGAAAAGACAATCTCTTTAACAAGTGGTGCTGGGAAAACTGGTCAACAACTTGTAAAAGAATGAAACTAGAACACTTTCTAACACCATACACAAAAATAAACTCAAAATGGATTAAAGATCTAAACATAAGACCAGAAACTATAAAACTCCTAGAGGAGAACATAGGCAAAACACTCTCCGACATATATCACAGCAGGATCCTCTATGACCCACCTCCCAGAATATTGGAAATAAAAGCAAAAATAAACAAATGGGACCTAATTAAAATTAAAAGCTTCTGCACAACAAAAGAAACTATAAGCAAGGTGAAGACAGCCTTCAGAATGGGAGAAAATAATAGCAAATAAGCAACTGACAAACAACTAATCTCAAAAATATACAAGCAACTCCAATCAAAATAAACAACCCAATCAAAAAATGGACCAAAGAACTAAACAGACATTTCTCCAAAGAAGACATACAGATGGCTAACAAACACATGAAAAGATGCTCAACATCACTTATTATCAGAGAAATGCAAATCAAAACCACTATGAGGTACCATTTCATGCCAGTTAGAATGGCTGCGATCCAAAAGTCTACAAGCAATAAATGCTGGAGAGGGTGTGGAGAAAAGGGAACCCTCTTACACTGTTGGTGGGAATGCAAACTAGTAGAGCCACTATGGAGAACAGTGTGGAGATTCCTTAAAAAACTGGAAATAGAACTGCCATACGATCCAGCAATCCCACTGCTGGGCATACACACTGAGGAAACCAGAAGGGAAAGAGACACATGTACCCCAATGTTCATCGCAGAACTGTTTATAATAGCCAGGACATGGAAGCAACCTAGATGTCCATCAGCAGATGAATGGATAAGAAAGCTGTGGTACATATACACAGTGGAGTATTACTCAGCCATTAAAAAGAATACATTTGAATCCGTTCTAATGAGGTGGATGAAACTGGAGCCTATCATACAGAGTGAAGTAAGCCAGAAAGAAAAACACCAATACAGTATACTAACGCAAATATATGGAATTTAGAAAGATGGTAATGACAACCCTGTATGCGAGACAGCAAAAGAGACACAGATGTATAGACAGTCTTTTGGACTTTGTGGGGGGTGGGGATGATTTGGGAGAATGGCATTAAAACATGTATAATATCATATAAGAAACGAATCGCCAGTCTAGGTTCGATGCAGGATACAGGAAGCTTGGGGCTGGTGCACTGGGATGACCCAGAGACATGGTATGGGGAGGGAGATGGGAGGGAGGTTCAGGATGGGGAACATGTGTATACCCATGGCAGATGCATGTTGATGTATGGCAAAACCAATACAATATTGTAAAGTAAAAAAAAAAAATTAATAAATTTTTTAAAATGTATTTTTTCAGCATTATTTATAATAGAAAAAGACACAGAAACAATCTATGTGTTCATCAGTGAATGAACGGATAAAAAAAGTGTGATATACTATGTATATAATGGAATATTATTCTGCCATAAAAAGAGGAAATCCTGCCATTTGAAACAGCATGGGTGGAACTTAAGGGCAATATGCTAAGTGAAATAAGTCAAACAGAAATGCAAATACCATATGATCTCACTTACACTTGGAATCTAAAAACAGAAACAAATGTGGTGATGGATGTTAACCAGACTTACTGTGATGAGCATTCCATAATATATACTGATATCAAATCATTATGCTATACATCTAACACTAATATATGTTGATCATATCTCAATTTTTAGATCTAAAAATGATAAAATTCATAGATTATATACTCTGACATTTTTTTAAGAGAAAATACAAAACTAGACCAGTGTGACACCTTCCCCAACCCCCCGCAAAGAAAAGAGTCCTTCTAAAGCTCACATTCTCATCACTTGATATATGTAAACATCACTTGTCCTGTCAACCACACAATCAGGCAATTCCTGCCTGTGGGATGGAGTCTGATAAGTAAAAATGGCAGAGTGTTCCAAATACTCTTGGAAAAAAGGCCAAGTGTGTTCACAGAAAAACAGCAGTGTGCCACATGGAAGGGGCAGGGAGGGGGCAATGCTGTGTGATTGTGAACAGTAGGAAGCGAGAATGCAAAGTGTGGCCCGTGAGGATTTCTCACCATGTACAGAGTTTCATTATCACACCTGATATATGATAAACATGCTTCAGAAAATCAATATTCTAAATGGTACCATTTCAGAGCAGCGATTTCAGAAGCATGACCCGGCACACTGGGTCCATCTGCTTTCCAACTAGTTATTCAGTAGGACACTCTCCATGATCCAAACTTAAGTTGTCACGCCCTCACACACTGAGCGGCCCAGACACCAGACACATGGAGAAAGCTTCCAAGCATGGTGGCTGCTCAACTGCTCAATTGGCTACTCCTTCATCTGCTTCTACTGCTCAAGAGTAGCTCCCCATTAGTAAGGTGCCTCATGAGGACATGTATTTTATTTCTGATATCAAACTGGACCAGCACCTAGGGAGGAAACTGCTCAAGCAAAAACCAAAGGGGAGTGTGAGCACCCACTGGCAACGAGAAAATCAAGGCCAGATAAGGAACAGAGACCTTTTTTCTAGAAAAGCATCAAGAATACTTACATCTGATAAACCTATCATCTGCTGAAGATTCTAAGCTGAAAATGCACTTACTCACATAACCCTCCAAACATCACAGCTTAGCCCCTCACCCACCTTGCATGTAGGTGGGCTTCCCTTGTGGCTTAGAGGTTAAAGCATCTGCCTGCAATGCGGGAGACCTGGGTTCGATCCCTGGGTCGGGAAGGTTCCCTGGAGAAGGAAATGGCAACCCACTCCAATATTCTTGCCTGAAGAATGCCATGGACGGAGGAGCCTGGTGGGCTACAGTCCACAGGGTCGCAGAGTCGGACATGACTGAGCGACTTCACTTTCACTTTACCTTGCACGTGCTCAGAACACTGACATTAGCCTATTGTTTCAGCAAAAGCATCTAACACTAAGCTTTTTTTTTTAAATAATAAAATGTTGAATATATCATGTAATTTATTGAAAACTGTCCCAAGAGTGAAAAACAGAATGGCGGTGTGGGTCCAGAGTGGTTGTCAGTGGTTGTTTTCCCTCGAGATGGCAGGCTGAATAGAAGCTGCGATCCGCTGCCTTTGTCCAGCATCACGAGAGAGGATGGTACTGCATGTCGCCTACCCAGGGAAAGGTCAAAATTCAAAGTACAGTTTCTCCTGAATGCTTACTGCCTGCATATCATCATAAGTTGGGGACACGTGTATTCTCACAATCCAAGGCCATGCAAGAGCCATCACACCCAGAGATTGTCCCTGTTAACACCCAAACAGTACTGCCCAACGAACAAACTCCACGTGAGATAATGGTCTCGTGTTACCTGGAACTTCTTCTTACCCAAGATAATTTAGTCAGCACAGGTCAGCCTGCCCCATACCGAGGATATCATTTTTCAATAAAGCCCATTAGATTAGTAAGGTCAGAGATGAGACCCTTCCTACCCTTTTCAACAATAACATTGAATGATCTATCAGATGAAACTTGAGTGTAGACCTTATTATTTGACAATGAAAAGAGATAATCATTCTCTCATAAAGAAAAAAATTCAACCCTTATCTGCCTCATAATATTCCTGCTTTTCATGCTGTTTGCAATCAGTATACCCTGAGGAATGGTTAAAGAGCTGGTGACTCCTGGTAGTGATGAAAGCATACTTGCTTTGTTATTAATTCCTTAACAGCAACAGAAGTCACCTTGAATGCAGACAGTTAACCTACTCGACAGACGGGGTCAGTGGCTTGTAATAAGTCCTGTGGTTACATAAACAGGGAGGCAATTTTTTTATGATGGATTGATGAAGCCTTGAAATTGCTATTAAGATTTCCCCTCTTACTCTTCAGCTGTCCCTTAGGAGCAAAACCTCTTGGCAGTTTAGCAAGATATAAAGAAATAAAAACTTGTAAACAAGTACTGGAAGTGAATGTAGACCGAAAAGAATGACTGCTATAAAATACAAAACCAACAAAATCTTAAATGAGAACAGCCTCACAAATAAGGAGCCCTATCTTTCCTAAGTGAGAGCTGTCTCATCTGGACAGTGGAGAAGATAAGAAACCGCATCACATTATGGGTTAACTAAGAATGCTTGAGTAGAAGCTATGATGCCCCTCTGGTCTTCAGTAGAACCCTGTCTTAGTTGGCAATTAATGAACAATCTCCTGCCAAGTGGAAAGCAGGCTAAGAAAAAAAGCTGGATATTGTTTCATACTTGTATCCTGGTGTCCAAAGAAATGGCTCAGCACTTTGTCTGAGTAGACATAATCATGGAAATAGGGAAGGAAATCTAGCCACTGTTTCTTATGTAATGAACTGAGAAGAAAAGCTTGTTTATATTTGCAACAGTCAAGATCCAGGACATTCTGTCCTGCGTCCATCTAAGAAATTATAAATGTCCTAAGGAATTGAGAGGAGGGTCATGTGCTCACTGGCACTGAGTCTGAACTCATCTTTGTTGAGTGAACCTAAGGCTAACATAGGCAGTTTCAGAAATCAAAATCTTGCCATCTGTGACAAGGACAAATCAAGGACACAATTAACCCTAAGCTATCCTATCCCTTTTCCAGAACACTTTAGTACTCTTCAAAGGAAGAGGAAAAGTCAGAAGTTCTGCCAAAGTTAAATTCATATTTTAACCTAGAGAACATTAAACCGGGTGGTAACATACACAAAGGCATTCCTCCATTCTCCTGGTATGCTCTGTGAGAAAAATTTCTTCCTTTGCCATTGCTTTCTGAAATAAATTATAAAGTAAGTTTTCTTGAAAAAAGATTTCATCTTTCCTTAAACTCAATTCTAGAAAGCAACACCCATGATAGATAATTAATATACCTTAGTTCAGTTCAGTCGCTCAGTCATGTCCGACTCTTTGCGACCCCATGAACTGCAGCAGGCCAGGCCTCCTTGTCCATTACCAACTCCCAGAGTTCACTCAAACTCATGTTTGTCGAGTCGGTGATGCCATCCAGCCATCTCATCCTCTGTCGTGCCCTTCTCCTCCTGCCCCCAATCCTTCCCAGCATTAGAGTCTTTTCCAATGAGTCAACTCTTCGCATGAGGTGGCCAAAGTACTGGAGTTTAAGCCTCAGCATCAGTCCTTCCAACGAACACCCTTTAGGATGGACTGGTTGGATCTCCTTGCAGTCCAAGGGACTCTCAAGAGTCTTCTCCAACACCACAGTTCAAAAGCATCAATTCTTTGGTGCTCAGCTTTCTTCATAGCCCAACTCTCACATCCATACATGACCACTGGAAAAACCATAGCCTTGACTAGACAGACCTTTGTTGGCAAAATAATATCTCTGCTTTTGAATATGCTATCTAGGTTGGTCATAACTTTCCTTCCAAGGAGTAAGCGTCTTTTAATTTCATGGCTGCAGTCACCATCTGCAGTGATTTTGGAGCCTCAAAAAATAGTCTGACACTGTTTTTTTGTTTTTTTTTTAAATTTTTCATCACTCTGAGTGATGGATGGAACACACACTCTTTCTGGAGGTTTAAGATAGCTTCCGACTATACTATGCATTAATTCAGAATCCATTATCAAGCCGACGCTCTCAGTCAATCCTCATCAGCGCTAACCGTTGGCTAGCAGGCCACCAAAGGCCTCTGACACTGTTTCCACTGCTTCCCCATCTATTTCCCATGAAGTGATGGGACAAGATGCCATGATCTTTGTTTTCTGAATGTTGAGCTTTAAGCCAACTTTTTCACTCTCCTCTTTCACTTTCATCAAGAGGCTTTTGAGTTCCTCTTCACTTTCTGCCATAAGGGTGGTGTCATCTGCATATCTAAAGTTACTGATATTTCTCGCGGCAATCTTGATTCCAGCTTGTGCTTCTTCCAGTCCAGCATTTCTCATGATGTACTCTGCATAAAAGTTAAATAAGCAGGGTAACAATATACAGCCTTGACATACTCCATTTCCTATTTGGAACCAGTCTGTTGTTTCATGTCCAGTTCTAACTGTTGCTTCCTGACCTGCATATAGGTTTCTCAAGAGGCAGGTCAGGTGTTCTGGTATTCCCATCTCTTTCAGAATTTTCCAGTTTATTGTGATCCACACAGTCAAAGGCTTTGGCATAGTCAATAAAGCAGAAATAGATGTTTTTCTGGAACTCTCTTGCTTTTTCCATGATCCAGCGGATGTTGGCAATTTGATCTCTGGTTCCTCTGCCTTTTCTTAAACCAGCTTGAACATCCGGAAGTTCACAGTTCACGTACTGCTGAAACCTGGCTTGGAGAATTTTGAGCATTACTTTGCTAGCGTGTGAGATGAGTGCAATTGTGCGGTAGTCTGAGCATTCTTTGGCATTGCCTTGGTCTGACAGAATGTGGTCCACTGGAGAAGGGAATGGCAAACCACTTCAGTATTCTTGCCTTGAGAACCCCATGAACAGTATAATATACCTAGGACTGCCCAATACATAATAAATGGAAACAAGAAACTGATTTTGGATTAACTATAATTATTCTTACGTCTATAGATCAAAAGTGTGCAGACCTCAAGCTTTGAACTGTAGATTTGGACTAGATCCTAACATAAACAGGATACATATATAAAAATGTAAAGATATAAAAATGGGTACCAGGTAATCACATGGTCACACAAGAAAATCCAAAATAGTCAATTCGTAGCATGAGATATCAGAGAAGGCAATGGTACCCAACTCCAGTATTCTTGCCTGGCAAATCCCATGGACAGAGAAGCCTGGTAGGCTGCAGTCCATGGAGTCGCTAGGAGTCAGACATGACTGAGCGACCTCACTTTCACTTTTCACTTTCATGCACTGGAGAAGGAAATGGTAACCCACTCCAGTGTTCTTGCCTGGAGAATCCCAGGGACGGGGGAGCCTGGTGGGCTGCCGTCTCTGGGGTTGCAAAGAGTCGGACATGACTGAAGTGACTTAGCAGCAGCAGCAGCATTAGATATGGCACCCCACTCCCGTACTCTTGCCTGGGAAATCCCATGGATGGAGAAGCCTGGTGGGCTGCAGTCCATGGGGTCACTACAAGTCAGACACGATTGAGCCACTTCACTTTCACTTTTCACTTTCATGTATTGGAGAAGGAAATGGCAACCCACTCCAGTGTTCTTGCCTGGAGAATCCCAGGGATAGGGGAGCCTGGTAGGCTGCCGTCTCTGGGGTCACACAGAGTCGGACACGACTGAAGCAACTTAGCAGCAGCAGCAGCATGAGATAGAAAAGTATCTAATAAAATGAAAAGATGCTCCTAGTATACTACTAAACAAACAGGTTACCAAAAAAGCATCAAGAAAAGTTAGATTTTTATAAAAATGTACATGAGTGTGTGTGTGCATGTGCATATGCATGAACATGTTTATTAGCACTTTTTGTTTCAGAAGAATAAAACCAAAACCATGAATAGAAGGCTATAATAAAACCTCAACAGTGGTTAATGATGGGTAGTAGGATTATGAATAATTTCTATTTCTTCTTTTGCTTAACCTTATTTTATAAATTTTTAAAAATTAATACGTGTTACTTTGGTCTGAGAAAAATAAATTTTACATTTCAAAATAAACTTACAGAAATACAAATTAAGAGTACTGAAGCAGATATTTAAGGCCTGTTTCTCCTTCCTCGCCCTAATGAAAATACCTTCTCTGGAACTCTCTGTAGAAACCTTCAGTGATCCAAAGACATGGTGCTATCCTTTCTTCCATTCTACAATGAAAGACTAGTAACTGTACATTTAAGACAGATTCAAAGAAAAAAAGGAAAAGCCATCCATCAGAACCTCTCTCCTTACCTGGGCGTAGTGTAAGAGCTTCTCGGTGGCCTCAGGGTCTCTGTTCCAGATGAGGTCCTCACAGAGCTGGAGAAGCTCCTTGTGGATGTCATCATATACAGGAAGGCTTCCAGCATTCACTATTCCCATGTCCATACCAAACTAAGGGCAATAAAAACAAAAATAAGGATTTCCAGTGATACTCTAAACCAGGGATCAGTGACTCTTTCTGTGAAGGACCAGATAAAAAATACCGTAGGCCACAGCCTCTGTCACAACCACTCAACTCTGCTGCTATAGCATAAAGGCCGTCATAGACAGAATACAAGTGAGAGCGTGTGGCTTTGTTCTAATAAAGTTTTATTCACAGAAAATGGCAGCAGACCAGGTTAGTTTGTGGGCCAAAGTCTGCAAACGCTTGCCCTAAGTAAAGGCTGGTGTCCAAGGCAAACAGGTGTTCCACTATACCTTGATCGCATGGTACAGGAAAACCCCATGCATTGCCTCTCGAATGGCTTCCATTCCTCGGAAGGAGAAGGACAAGTTGGAAAGACCACCGCTTACTTTGGCTCCAGGCAGCGTTTCCTGGAAAAAATTTTAACATATGAAAAGATTTCCCTAGTTTGCCAAAAGCAGCAATCGTGTTCCTTAAGCTTTTTAAAATAAGAATGGAAAGTAAAAAAATATATAAAGTCCCAAGTAAATCAGAACTTCTTAATATTGGAAATAAAAGCAAAAATAAACAAATGGGATGTAATTAAACTTAAAAGCTTATGCACATCAAAGGAAACTATTAGCAAGGTGAAAAGGCAGCCTTCAGAATGGGAGAAAATAATAGCAAATAAGCAACTGACAAACAACTAATCTCAAAAATATACAAGCAACTCCTACAGCTCAACTCCAGAAAAATAAATGACCCAATCAAAAAATGGGCCAAAGAACTAAATAGACATTTCTCCAAAGAAGACATACAGATGGCTAACAAACCCATGAAAAGATGCTCAACATCACTCATTATCAGAGAAATGCAAATCAAAACCACTATGAGGTACCATTTCACACCAGTCAGAATGGCTGCAATCCAAAAGTCTACAAGCAATAAATGCTGGAGAGGGTGTGGAGAAAAGGGAACCCTCTTACACTGTTGGTGGGAATGCAGACTAGTACAGCCACTATGGAGAACAGTGTGGAGATTCCTTAAAAAACTGGAAATAGAACTGCCTTATGATCCAGCAATCCCACTGCTGGGCATACACACCGAGGAAACCAGAAGGGAAAGAGACACGTGTACCCCAATGTTCATCGCAGAACTGTTTATAATAGCCAGGACATGGAAGCAACCTAGATGTCCATCAGCAGATGAATGGATAAGAAAGCTGTGGTACATATACACAGTGGAGTATTACTCAGCCATTAAAAAGAATACATTTGAATCAGTTCTAATGAGGTGGATGAAACTGGAGCCTATTATACAGAGTGAAGTAAGCCAGAAGGAAAAACACCAATACAGTATACTAACGCATATATATGGAATTTAGAAAGATGGTCACAATAACCCTGTGTACGAGACAGCAAAAGAGACACTGATGTATAGAACAGTCTTATGGACTCTGTGGGAGAGGGAGAGGGTGGGAAGATTTGGGAGAAGGGCAATGAAACATGTAAAATATCATGTAGGAAACGAGTTGCCAGTCCAGGTTCGATGCACGATGCTGGATGCTTGGGGCTGGTGCACTGGGACGACGCAGAGGGATGGTGTGGGGAGGGAGGAGGGAGGAGGGTTCAGGATGGGGAACACATGTATACCTGTGGCGGATTCATTTTGATATTTGGCAAAACTAATACAATTTGTAAAGTTTAAAAATAAAATCAAAAAAAAAAATAGGAAGGCAGACTAAAAAAAAACAAATAAATAAAATAAACGTAGCAATTTGATGAAAAAAAAAAAAAAAGAACTTCTTGTACCTAGACACAGACTACAATTTGGATATCAGGGAGACACGAAAGCAATGCTTCATTGTTTTTCCTACTATAATCTCCCTAAGGGAAAAGAAAAACTTCTGCTTTATCTCTGTGTACTTCTACAGTGACCATGATATGGCTACAATACATGGTGAGTGTGACATAAAGTATTTGCTGAATAGGGATTTCCCTGGCGGTCCAGTGGTTAAAACTCTGAGCTTTCACTGCAGGAGGCAGGGGTTCAATCCCTGGTTGGAGAACTAAGATCCCGCATGGTCCAGCTAAATATATATGCGTGTGTGTATATATATACACACACACACACATCTGTTGGATAAATAACAGAAAAAGAAAGAAACACTGACAGATAAGAGAAGGAAAACCAGAGAGGACAAACACAGAGAAGTTGGTTATTCACGAGCTACTAGAAGGCTTCTATAGCCTAAAGGAACAATCTCCCTAGTTCACTAGAAACCTGACTAATTTTAAAAGGACAAAAGGAAACTGAGGTCCCCACCACACCTTATGACATATGAAGCATTAGTTTGCATGTAAAACAGGAACTCTTACTTCCTGTTAGATAGGGTACAGACTAGTTCAAGCATCTTGGGAGAGAGAGCTGCCTTTATCTACCACTGGACCCAACCCTTCCGCTTCTGGGTATATGCTATAGGGAACCTCACGAAGAGATACATACAAGAGATGTATACACACAGTTTTGTTCATAACTTACCCAAACTGGAAACAAACCAAGCGTATGTCAACTACAGAACAGTTAATTATGGAAAAGGTAAATGATGGAATAGTATACATTAGTAAAATTGAACAAAGCACAACTACAACACAGGTGGAGGAAAAAGGCATAAGAATCTTAAGAGTCTGTTTATATTAACATGAAGTTCAAAAATATGCAAAACTAACTATACTATTTCTACAGTGAATTCTTGCTATTTGTGGTACTTATGTTCCATGAGTCACTGCAAACACTGAACTGGGGCATGCTGAAAACCACTGCTCTCACAGGAAGTGCAGGGTTAGGTCTGTGAAACTCTGGTCGCAAAACTGTCATCACTGATCAACATATAACCCTGTTTCCTATGTGTCCATTTACAGCTATCTTGTTTAATATATACTGTTGATTCCCTAATGTTGTGTGCTCACAGCCCACAGCGTGACAATTCATGTCTAAACAAAGTCCATCTAACAAACATTTTCTCCATGAAGCACATCACAGCCTTTGTGCACACAGGAACACAGGGCAGCACTTCACCATAGTACGCAGGGGCTATCCAAATACAGAAATCAATCAGCAAAATTTTAAAAAAGCTCAAAAACGTGAAAAATGTGGCACTAAACAGGCCATGAAAAGGGTGCTTGTTGACAGAATGAGGACTGAACCCAGGGATGCAGGGCGTTGCCTCTGTTAACTCATCCGGATCACAGCGGTCAGGCACTCAAGAGTTTTTACCACTCTGCACGTGTGCGTGCCCGTGAATGACTGCAGAAGAACAGTTAGTATTGATTTTGGAGTCACAAATAATTTTCTCTTTTTTAATAATTTTATTTATTAAATTTCTGGCTGTGCTGGGTATCTGTTGCTGCTTGGGCTTTCTCTAGTTGCTGTGAGTGGAGGCTACTCTTCATTGCAATGCATGAGCTTCTCATCGTGGTGGCTTGTCTTGTTGCTGAGCATGGGCTCTAGGGTGCACGGGCTTCAGGAGTTGCGGTACGTGGGCTTAGTAGTTGTAGCTCCCGGGCTCCAGACCATAGGATCAATAGCTGTGGTGCACAGGCTTTGCTGCTCACCAGCATGTGGGAACTTTTTCTGGACCAGTGATCAAACCTGTGTCTCCTGCATTGGCAGGCAGATTCTTTACCACTGAGCCATCAGGGAAGCCCACAAATACATTTTAGTGAGTAGGTAAATTTGCAAATAAAAAACCCAGGATAATTCAGATTGACTGTGTATATAGAAGTGTTAAAATCATATAGAAGAGCAGCAAGCAGTACCATAAAACTCAGAACGAGGTGTAATCAGAAAGGAAGAGACATGGGGCACTTTCCATTTCCTGTTTCAGGTCCCAGGTGGAAGCTACTATATGCCTCATAATCATTTATCAAACTCTGTATCTTTTATATATCCCCCAGTGTGTGTGTGTTTTACATCACAATATAAAATAACATAGAAAAAAATTTACAAAGCTCCTAAATTTCAGAAAGCCAATTTGCTACAAGAATAAGAATGTCAATATTCCTTGCCAATAAATATATATATGTGAGCTCAAGCTATTCACTGAAGCCATATGATAAATCTAAGCAATGTCTTGGATAGAAAGGAGAAAAATGTTCATACTTACTTTAATGACTTTTGTTGCATTGATAAAATTAACAGCATACAAGTTATGTTCTTCCATCCCAGTACCAATGGTGAGGATATTAGGGTCAAAGATGATGTCATTTGGATTGAAGCCCAGTTTTTTCAAAAGGAGATGGTAGGCCCGGGTGCACACTCTGATTTTGGTATCTGTTTCTGTTGCCTGGGGAAGGAGTAAAAATGTAATTTGAAATAGAAAAATGAGGTGTTCTCTATGAAAACGGAAGGACCATTCACTTGTCGAAAGCACTTAGGTACCAATGCTTGGATTCCATAGAAATCCAAATGCCAAACAGCCTTTAAACATTTATCAAATTATCTCAGAGGAGGAATTGGTTTAAAGTCCCTTTATGTTTTCATCCACACAACAGCTATAATGCTTCTGTAAAAATCAAATCTCACACACACACATATGGTATATTAATATATAGGTTTCTTAAAAAGACACAAGTGATAAGAATTCAAATAAATGACAAAATTAGTGCCCCTCCTCTCTGGACCTGCCTGCACTCACCCAGGCTTTCTTGGCCCTTCCTATAGTAAGTCTACACAGATTCAAAGATGTGCATTTATTACCCACCTCCAACCCCACCCATCACAGCATTAGCTAATATATTTCCAAACAGTGACCCTAGGAAGCCAAGCACTGACTCCAGCAAAGCCCAACCCACCGATGCTTCCTACTCCCTCAGAATCAGGTCCCGCACCTCCAATTTTAAGATTTTATTTTTACAGTAGCAGTGTCAGTGTAGCTGCTGTGCTGATGAAAACATCTCCCCCCTCATCTACTCCACTCTCCCCACACCACTCCTTTGATGTTCCTGAGACCCACCAAGCTTGTCTTCCCTCAGGGCCAGTGTGGGAAGTGGCCACTATCTATTTCTATCCATGGCTGCCACTGCCTGGAACACACTGTGACATGGCAGCACTCAGGCCTCTGCACAAATGTCCCCTTTTCAGAGAAGCCTTCCTTAATCACGATCTCTAAACCAGTTCCACCACCGCCTTCTGCCTCCTCCACCCCTCTTCATAGCATCTCTCCTCCTAGAAATTATTTTCCATGTTACAGAAAAACCTGAACTTTTTAGTCAACCCAATATATTTATCTGGCATGTTGTTTATTGTTTTTTACTTGTTTCTTTAGATATGATTAATTGGACTAGAATCAGTCTTGCTGTACCCCCAGAGCCGAGAGCAGTGCCTGCCAGAGGATGTGCTCAATATTTCTGTTGAATGAATGAATGTACCTCTGACTCAGAGCATTTCTGAACTTTGTCAGGGAAACTGTCTTCAGGTCAAATGTACAATCTCAATGCAAGGCTTATTCAGTGAATTACATGCTGAATGATTTCTGGTTGCAGAAAAAACAAATTTGCTCTAAAGAAAAAATGAATACTTGCTATCACTACAGAATTCCGAAAAAATAAGTAACATACAATTCTGAGTAAATATGCAAAATGTTTTTGAAAAATGGCCAACACCACTGAATGAAGTGTTGAGTCTTCCAAGCTAACTACTTGGAGGCAGGATACCCTTGACTGGATGTGAGTGCTAAGAGCGGTCGAGAAGCAGTTCCTGATCACACACATCTTCACCTCTAAGGGGAGCTCTCCAGGGGCCCACCGGGAGGAGGGGTGAGGATACTCTATGCAGTTCAAGGACATTTAGTGAGGCCCCATCCTCCAGAGAAAGGCATGGTGGTGGTGGTGTTGTTCAGTCGCTCATTCATGTCTGACTTTGCAACCCCATGGACTGCAGCACACCAGGCCTCCCTGTCCCTCACCATCTCCTGGAGTTTGCCCAAGTTCATGTTCATTGTATCAGTGATGCCATCCAACCATCTTATGCTCTGACACCCTCTTCTCCTTCTGCCCTCAATCTTTCCCAGCATCAGGGACTTTTCCAAAGAATCGTCTGTTTGCATCAGATGACCAAAATACTGGCTCTTCAGTATCAGTCTTTCCGGTGAATATTCAGAGTTGATCTCCCTTAAGATTGACTGGTTTGATCTCCTTGCTGTCCAAGGGACTTTCAGGAAGGAGTCTTCTCCAGCACCACAGTTCGAAGGCATCAATTCTTTGCTGTTCTGCCTTCTTTACGGTCCAGCACTCACAACCGTATGCAACCACTGGGAAGACCATAGCCTTAACTATACGGGCCTTTGTTGGCAGAGCAATGTCTCTGCTTTTCAAGACACTGTCTAGGTTTGTCCCTGTATGGAACAACTGATGGGTTCAAGATCGAGAAAGGAGCATGACAGGGCTGTCTACTGTCACCCTGTTTGTTTACCCTATAAGCTGAGCACTTCATGAGAAATGCTGGGCTGGACAAGTTACAAGCTGGAATCAAGATAGACAGGAGAAACATCAACAACCTCAGACATGCAGATGATACCACTCTAATGGCACAAAGGGAAGAGGAAATAAAGAGCCTTTTGATGAGGGTGAAGGAGGAGAGTGAAAGAGTCGGCTTAAGACTAAATATTAAAAAAAACTAAGATCACGGCAACCAGTCCCATTACTACATGGCAAACAGAAGGGGAAAAGGTGGAAGCAGTGACAGATTTCCTCTTCTTGGGCTCCAAAAACACTGCAGACAGTGACTGCCACCATGAAATCAGAAGACGACTGCTTCTTGACAGGAGAAGCATGGTGAGAGGAACACACAAAAAACTCACTCAGATCTAGGCTTCTGACTGCTCTCCTACCTTGGTGTTCTTTCACAACTGGTCTCGTTGGTCTCTAATCTCTCCCTGTTCCTGTGGCTGCTCAGGTTAGAATTCACCTCCTGCTGGGGATGTGACTTAGCAGATCACAGGTTCTAGGGAACAGACCACAAGGAGGGGGCTCTGTAGCCCCACTGCTCCAGGCTTTAGGGAAGGTGGGAGACTCTCATCTTTCTTAACTGAATGTCTTCAACAACTTCTTACTTCTCCCTTCAATTAGTGATAAAGTTAAGGTTAAAATCAACATGTGAGCCCAGAAGAAAGTGGTCAAGAGCAGGTCACCTAGGGCTGCCTTTTCATCTTCAACTTCAGTTATCCGTTCACCAGAGGGCCAAACAGAGGTCTAGGTTCTAGGTTAATGGCCCAGCTAAGCTCATTAACTGAATAGGAACAGGGGTTTGGGGCTACCAGTGCTGTTACTATTTCATAGTAACCTAGTTGGGTTGGTGAAGTGAAGTGAAAGTCGCTCAGTCGTGTCCAAATCTTTGTGACTCCACTGACTATACAGTCCATGGAATTCTCCAGGCCAGAATACTGGAGTGGGTAGCCTTTCCCTTCTCCAGGGGATCTTCCCAACTCAGAGATTGAACCCAGGTCTCCTGCATTGCAGGTGAATTCTTTACCAGCTGAGCCACAAGGGAAGTTGGGTTGGTAGGTCCTGGTCATTTCTTTCATCTGAGTCATGAATCTATCACTAGGTCAGAACCCAAGCAACCATCAGCTCCATAAGAATGAGGTCTTTTCAAATTGTTCTCCCAACACCTAGTACACTACTTGCCACATTAAAAGAAAGCAACTACCATCTGTTGAATAAACAAGCAAATCTCAGAATGCACAGTTTCAAAGGACAGGCCTTTGCCATAAGCATATCAAGCTAGATTCTCCAAGATTCCCTCTGTCCTGTTCTTCAGCCAGGGTGGTGACACAAACATGCTAATAAGCCTCAAGGCTTGAGGATTTTACAGATCCAGAAGGCTCTGCTGGCACATTTGAGTAACCCGAAGGGATTTCTGTTTTCTAATACTAATACCTGTTCCTGAACCTCACTCAATACCAGTTAAATCAGAACCCTGAAATGAGACCTAAGTAACAGTATTTAAAGAGCCTCTTAGTGATCCTAATGTACAGCCCAGGTGAGAACCACTGATGAGTGAGATGCACCTTCTTAGGCTGAGTTAGAAGAAACCCCAGCGACAATACTGCAAACCTAAGGGCCAAGGTGGAGAAGGCAATGGCACCCCACTCCAGTACTCTTGCCTAGAAAATCCCATGGACGGCGGAGCCTGGTAGCTGCAGTCCATGGGGTCGCTAAGAGTCGGACACGACTGAGCGACTTCACTTGCACTTTTCACTTTCACGCATTGGAGAAGGAAATGGCAACCCACTCCAGTCTTCTTGCCTGGAGAATCCCAGGGATGGGGGAGCCTGGTGGGCTTCTGTCTATGGGTCACACAGAGTCGGACACGACTGAAGCGACTTAGCAGCAGCAGCAGCAAGGGCCAAAAGGGAGGAATAAATATCTTTTCTCTAATTTTACAATTTACTAGGTTTATCTACTAGGTGTATCTACTTAAGCTGTAGGAAAGCTAGATAGCCATCAGTAGGTAGAGGCTTCGTTAATAAATCCACTGCTCAGCCACAGCATGATTATCAGACACTTAGGGAGAAATAAGATGAATGTAAAATAATTTTTTATTTATTTATCAAGGCTGATACTATGAGAAGGCAAAAAAAAGGATCAAAGACACCCAGATACTGTGAAAATGCAAGCTAACAAGAAGCAGAGAAGGAATGGGCCAACTTAAGAGGCAGCTTAAAGGTTTCAAATGACTGAACCAGCTTAACATGGGACAGGGAATACAGCAGGGGCCATTCTGCTGCCAGAGTTCAAAATGGAAGTGGTGGAAGAGACGCACATGCCACCATCAGACAGGCACTGACAAGTCAGAAAGAAAAAGGCTGAGAAAGGGAACTTTCGAAGGGAAAAACAACATGACAAGAGACATCTGGGCTTTACAAAATCACTGAGGACATAGACTTTGTTCAGAAATCCTTGGAGTGGCTTCTCTACTGTAGTTAACGTGTGAACATGAGCTGAAGGCAAGGGTGAGGACACCCAGAGCCCAGGGAGAAGCAGCAGCCTGAGGGCAGAAATGGAGGCAGGGGATGAAGCTCAGGGGACAGCACCGAGCTGGGAGATGCGAGGTCGCCTTGGAACGTCTCCCGGTTCACTCCTCACCTGAAAGAATGGAGGCTGTGCCCCTGGCAGAACTCACACTTGAGGCAGAATGTGGATGCTAGGAACTTGGGATTAACGGGGAAATGGACAGGATTTCAGACTTGAAGTCAACATTGAGAGGCAACCTGGTGAGGAAAAGAGGACTGCATTTTCCCATCAGCGTTTTGTTTCTCAAGTTCATCTGATGGTCATAACTTGGCCAGGAACAGCATAGTTGCTCCTGGGTTGGGGGATGTGAAAATGAGTTTGGCTTGGAGTCCATGGCCAAGGGTGGGAGAAGGAGGTGGAGTGGGCACAGGTGCTCAGTGCCATGGATGGAAGGACAGGCAGGAGGGGCCCTGGGGAAGCACAATGGAGAAAGAATAAATCTCCACAAGTGGGATTTGGGGGCAGGGTGTGTGTGTTAGGGGAGGGGTAATAATGGAGGCTGCCCAGAAAAAAGGGAAGTTGAATAAAGGGAAGTTTCTCCATTAGCTGAGAATTTCTGATTGCTTAGATTTGACCTTGGAGCCAACTATGAAGAGGCAATCTGCCACACAAGGGATTGGTGTAGACAAAATTGCAGGGAGAAGGTTCATAAGTTGCTTTTTCTAAGGCACTGTTTTCAAATACTATTGAGAACTTCACAGCCGATGAATCAGGCCAGCCAGAGACAGGCTGGTGACCAGGCAGCAGCAGAGCCAACCTGACTGCCCAGTGACATGACACTGACAAAATGCAATGCTGTTGGCCCTGTGTGTGTGTGCTCAGTTGTGTCCAGCTTTTTTGTGACCCCAGGGACTGTAGCCCACCAGGCTCCTCTGTCCCTGGGATTTCCCAGGGAAGACTACTGAAGTGGGTTGCCATTTCCTTCTCCAGAGAAGGAAATTCTTAGTACACATATCAATCCCTGGAAAGAGCAGAGGATGGGTCTGCTTTAGTACCTTCAAAGGCAAAGCTAGGAAGCAGATACAGTAGAAAGAGACAGCTCCCAGGAAGAACAAAAGAAGACTGACCTACTGTCTAGAGATGTATTTAAAACAAATACCCCCAAATATTAGGTAAGACCTACAACCTATCTAGATAAGACCTATAACCTGCCAGGAGCCGGTGAGAGACATTCCACTCGTGACAAAGGTCATGAGGAAGGAGGCTCGGCATACGCAAAGGCGGGATCGAGCCTCAGGAGTCCCCCCGGATATTCTCGAGCATCTTCCCCCAAAAAACCAGAG
Source organism: Bos taurus (assembly GCF_002263795.3). Lineage (NCBI taxonomy): Eukaryota > Metazoa > Chordata > Mammalia > Artiodactyla > Bovidae > Bos > Bos taurus. The sequence continues at coordinate 9,483,846 of NC_037355.1, read as the reverse complement.
TCTGCCTACTTTGTTGCTTTGTGCTCTCACCTCTGACTTTACTGGGGGCTGTCCCCCACCACCATCTCGCTCTCACTGACAAAGAGTTAACTTACAGCTCCAATTAACAAAGTTCCTGGGCAACTAGGAGTGTTTAAATCCAAACCCCTCAGATGGCTCTCTAACTCGCCTGACAAGTTTACCCGGACTCCTACAGCTATGCATACGATTGTTTACAGTCTCCCAGTCTCGAGAGGCACAGGAAGCTTAGAGCCTCTCAGAGAGTTAGAAACTGTCAGAATAAACAGTAAAGGATTTCATTGATGCTTGTTGCCAAGTTTTCACATCCCCTGTATTGTATCCTTGAATGTGTATTAATTAATAGTTGGTATGTAGAAAAGTAGTGGCCTTGGTGTTAGAACTTTAGACCCTTAAGGTAATAAATGCTTTCCTTTGTTGTAAACCCATTATACATCCGCCCTATAGAAATGCAATTTTATCTTTGGAAGATGGTGCCAAATCTTAAAATAATTACTCTTAGAGAAAATAAGTCTTTGTTGATAAGTCCTTGTCAAGAGTCATAAAATGTTAATAGGCCTTCTGGCCAGAAGATGATGTAAATCACCTAAACCATTTGTATACAATAAATTTGCAGGAATGAAACCCTGGTTTTTGATAAGGATCAGAGACTGCTGACTTTGCATCCCCTATTATCCTCTATGTGTAACTTAGGGTATATAAGCCCCTGTTTAAAATAAAGCTATGGGCCTTGCTCACCAACGCTTGGTCTCCCCATGTCATTTTACTCCTTAACTTCCAGCTGAGTCTCCATCTGGAGCGCGGATATCCTCTGCGACCATTTATTTGTCTGGGCTTCTAAGACCCACTCGAGAAGGTGTCTAAGGTGGGGCACCTTCCGCTATTCGAGAGGGCGCCTGCGGCCATCCGTGGTCAGAGCTAACCTGGTGTCACGGGTTATATTGATTTTCCGCGTAAACCAAGCTACTCAGCCTCTTTTCTCCACTGAATTTTCCTACTGAGCTATCCTCATTCTATTACTCTTTATATCTCTAATTAACATTTGAATAGGTCGCCTAAGCCGTCTCTCCTTCGAATACCCTGGATCAGCCGGGGCTGGACCCCAGCAATAACCTATCTAGTTTTGCCTTCCTTTTAACAGGGCTTCCCAGGTAGTGCTCCAAGCCCTAAAAATGAACTCTCTCCCTGCTTTTCAGATCTTTCTGGAATCCTATTGTCCTAGATTTTCCCTGCTTCATCAAGTCTTTCTTCCACTTTCACCAAAACCTCTGAAAGACACTGAATCTTGAAAGGAGCTGGGTCCTCTACTGGCCGTTATATATTCTCAGTGCCCAGAGCCAGCACTTGGCAGATAGAAGAGGATTAAATACGAAAACCTTATTTGTCCTTTCTCCATCAGCCAGATAACATCAGAGAGAAAAATGAGTTGCAGAAAAGAAGTCGCCCCGGATTAAGAACTGGGTAACTCACAATCAAAAATGGACAAAAGATCTAAAGAAGACATACAGATGGCCAAAGAGAAACGGAAATCAAAATTTGCAAATCAAAATACCTATGATGAGGTATTACCTCACATCAGTAAGAATCAGTTCAGTCGCTCAGTCATGTCCGACTTTTCGCGAACCCATGAACCACAGCACGCCAGGCCTCCCTGTCCATTACCAACTCCCAGAGTCCACCCAGACCCATGTCCATTGAGTCGGTGATGCCATCCAACCATCTCATCCTCTGTTGTCCCCTTCTCCTCCTGCCCTCAATACTTCCCAGCATCAGGGTCTTTTCAAATGAGTCAGCTCTTCACATCAGGTGGCCAAAGTATTGGAGTTTCAGCTTCAGCATCAGTCCTTCCAATGAACACCAAGGACTGATCTCCTTTAGGATGGACTGGTTGGATCTCCTTGCAGTCCAAGGGACTCTCAAGAGTCTTCTCCAACACCACAGTTCAAAGCATCAATTCTTTGGCACTCAACTTTCTTTATAGTCCAACTCTCACATCCATACATGACTACTGAAAAATCATAGCCTTGACTAGACGGGCCTTTGTTGGCAAAGTAATGTCTCTGCTTTTGAATATGCTGTCTAGGTTGGTCATAACTTTCCTTACAAAGAGTAAACGTTTTTTAATTTCATGGATACAGTCACCATTTGCAGTGATTTTGGAGCCCCCAAAAATAAAGTCAGCCACTGACTGACATCAGTCAGAATAGTCATCACCAAAAAGTCTACAATAACAAATGCTGCAATAGAAAGGGGAACATAAACCGGTGCAGTCACTGTGGAAAATGGTATGGAGGTTCCTCAAAAAATTAAAAATAGAGCTACAACATGATTCACAATCCCACTCTTGGGCATATATCCAGAGTAAACCACAATTCAAAAAGATGCTATTGGCAATTTGGACCAGATAATTCTGTGCTTTGTAGGGTTTTTAGCAGCATCCTTGCCCTCTCCCACTAGATGTCAGAAGGACATTCCCTCCCAACAACCCAGTCATGACAACAAACAAAAATCTGTCTAGACATTGCCAAGTGTCTCCTGGGGTGGCCAAATCACCCCATTTGGGAACTACTGGTTTAGAAGAACCACCAGTGACATAGCAGGTGAGGAGATCAGAAAGCAGACTCATCTGAATGGTCTTTATCATGAGCCAATGTCTCTTCACGGCTTTTCTCTAGAAACAACAGAGAGAGGCTGTTAGCTAGAAAATCCTACTCCACAAAGCCAAATACTACAGGCTGGATGAAGCAACACTATGTCTCAACAGGAGCAAATGAATCCACTCAAATCTCTCTCACAACAAATGCATTCCGGGAAACTGGGACCCTCAGCATTGGAGGTATGCCAACTGAATGTCATGCTATTATTTCTGGTGGACAGGATGAACACCCCAGGCATGGAGGTAAGACCAAACGTGGGTCGGAGGCTTATGCTCCTCATATTCCTACAACAAACTCTCACCTCTGAAGGCGCACTGGACAAGTCTCCTTCCTACAAAGAATTTAAAATACAATCCATCTTATAAAGAAAGGCTAAAGGAGAGAAATACTCTACCATGTCATCTTTGCCAGAGAGGGGTGACCTCTCTATAGCCACTAAAAAGGAGTCTCTTGAAATGTGAAAATATACATCAGATTTTAACAAAGCTCAAAGAGTGTCAGAGAAGAAAAACTGAGAATCAACTCCTTGGCTGGGGTCAACTACCTTCAGCAAAGTAAAAGTAAAGGTGATTTTGGTTTCCTAGAACTACTGGTACACATCCTACTGGAAAATAAAACTACGGGTACACACGCTACTGGAATATTCAACTCAAAACCAGTATCAACTTATCTGAATTTAATTAAAAAGCTGATGAAATAAAAATCTAAAAATTATACCAAAGGAAAAATATTGATGAAAGGAAAAATAAACAAAAATCACAACAAGGAAACAACACAAATACATAGGAATGCTCTTGAGATTTCCTATTAAAGAAAAACTATAAAACTTGATTGAATAGTAACTGGAAAGACATATCATGTTCCTGAATGACTCCCAGATACAGATTCCTCATTATTTTCTAGATTCGGTGCTAAGTCACTTCAGTCATGTCTGACTCTGCTTCCCCAAGGACTGTAGCCTGCTAGGTTCCCCTGTCTACGGAATTCTCCAGGCACAAATACTGGAGTGGGCTGCCATGCCCTTCTCCAGTTTTCAAGATTCAGTTCAGTTCAGTTCAGCCGCTCAGTTGTGTCCGACTCTTTGTGACCCCATGAACTGCAGCACACCAGGCCTCCCTGTCCATCACCAACTCCTGGAGTTCACCCAAACCCACGTCCATCGAGTCAGTGATGCCATCCAGCCATCTCATCCTCTGTCGTCCCCTTCTCCTCCTGCCCCCAATCCCTCCCAGCATCAGTCTTTTCCAATGAGTCAACTCGTCACATGAGGTGGCCAAAGTACTGGAGTTTCAGCTTTAGCATCAGTCCTTCCAAAGAACACCCAGGACTGATCTCCTTCAGAATGGACTGGTTGGATCTCCCCACAGTCCATGGGACTCTCAAGAGTCTTCTCCAACACCACAGTTCAAAAGCATCAATTCTTCTGCGCTCAGCTTTCTTCACAGTCCAACTCTCACATCCATACATGACTACTGGAAAAACCATAGCCTTGACTAGACAGACCTTTGTTGGCAAAATAATGTCTCTGCTTTTGAATATGCTATCTAGGTTGGTCATAACTTTCCTTCCAAGGAGTAAGCATCTTAATTTCATGGCTGCAGTCACCATCTGCAGTGATTTTGGAGCCCCCAAAAATAAAGTCTGACACTGTTTCCACTGTTTCCCCATCTATTTCCCATGAAGTGATGGGACCAGATGCCATGATCTTAGTTTTCTGAATGTTGAGCTTTAAGCCAACTTTTTCACTCTCTTCTTTCACTTTCATCGAGAGGCTTTTTAGTTCCTCTTCACTTTCTGCCATAAGGGTGGTTAGGATTAGTTAATTTTAATCAATATCCTGATAGAGTTTTATTTCTCTATAAATTATAAAATTATTTTAAAATCATTTTAACATAGGAAAATGTGTTGAATATAATGAATCTTTTATATGAAAATACTGATTATCTTTTCATATAATCAGTATACACATGTATAAGCAAAAATAATATAGTCTATTCTATTATGTGCTAACTGTACTTCTAAGAAGCCTTACATAATCAAAAATTGTCATATAAAAATAATCATTTCAATCAGAAAAGGAGAATTCAATCTAGAAAGTGAGTAGTGATAGTTATTTTTCCCCACAGAAGATTCTTACTATAATTTATATATTATCACATAAGAAATTCCCTGGCAGTGGTTAAGAATCCACGTAGGGGACACTGGTTTGATCCCTGGTCCAGGAAGATCCCACATGCTACAGGGCAACTGAGCCTTTGTGTTACAACTGCTGAAGCCCAGAGGCCCTAGAGCCTGTACTCTGCAACAAGTAAAGCTCAGCAATAAGAGGCCCTCACACTGCAACTAGAGAGTACCCCCCACTGGTCACAACTAGGAAGCTGGTGCATAGCAACGAAGATCCAGCACAGCCTAGAACAAATAAATAAAGTTATAAAAAAATGTTTTTAAAAAGTTGATTTAAACTACTAACATCAACCAAAAAACACAGAGATGCTTCCTTATTTGCCTTCTAATCCAGAAGTCTCAAGGCCAGTTCTGTCATACCTGGCCTTGACCTTGCTTTGACCTTGAGGTTGTCATCACAGTATAGATCACAAGCATAAAGCAAAGACAGCCATCATGTACTGGAACAACAGTATGTGTGAATTCCTCTGCTTTATTTGGTTGCAACAGTGGTTTTCCATTTAAGAGAGCTTTCTACTTATAACGTGTGCTATCAGTCAAGCAAAGCAAATCTTGGTTCTTAACTGACTGTTACACTCAACAGTGTTGTGAACTCAATCGACAGAAGAAATGCCTTTGCACCAAAATATCTGCATTGTTGTTTCCTGAACTTTTCAACTACATGAATTTTTTTGCTTTGCTCTTTATAATTTTTAATACAATTCTTTAATGAGCATGTAAGTCTATAATCATACAGAAAAATATTTTTAATTAGGAAAAGCATTTTTGAAAAAGGCACCTTTAATTTCACCATCTCACTCTAACAATTATTCTCGTTTACAACATTTTCCTCCAAACTTTACCAAATGGAGTTTTTCTGTAGCTGTATATATACACTGTCTATATAACTAATGTTTTATGGTTTTATTTATATCTTGAAAGCACTGTTATGCTGCACCACAATATTCATAATTAATACTTAAATACTTTGAATAATATTTCAACAGACTGATGTAACATAAGTTATCAGTATCTACCCATTTGGGCATTAAGGTTATTATATCGTCAATAAAAAGCTAGTGAAAAATCTCTTCATATACAGTATTCTTATGCTGCTAATGCTTTTATTGGGATAACTTCCCAGAAATGAGATCATTATCTCAAAGGGTATGAACATTTTTATGCCTTTAGGTATTACAGGGTCATTCAAAAGGACTATCCCTGGAGAAGGAAATGACAACCCACTCCAGTATTCTTGCCTGGAATTGACAAGTCCACTGACAGAGGAGCCTGGCAGGCTGCAGTCCATGAAGTTACATGACTGAGCACACAGGCATGAGGGTGGAGGGAGATGTGTTTGTAGCAATAAACTTGGTAGAACTTAAAAAAAAAAGTCAATCCCAATTTATGCTACACTCTACAATGAACAAGACTTTCTCTTTACCACTGTTATACCAGCACAGATCTTGATGATTTTAAAGTATACTTTTGCTAACTTAGTAAGGACAAACCATTACCTTAATATTGCCCTAATGTGTATTTTTCTCATAACTGGCAAGTCAAAAAATTTCTTCTACATTTGCTCTTTATTTGTGGACACATTCAAATCTAAATTGGGAACGCTTGTTCTTAGCCAAGATCAAGTACTCTGCAGTGGAGATAACACAGGATTTGGAAGCATGTATCAGTTTTCAAACCAGGCAGGCCAGGGATCCAAATGTGGCTCCGTTATGTCCCAGCCATTTGACCTTGGCTCACTGTAAAACAGGACGACAGCTACCCCACGTGGCTGCTATAAGGACTAAATGAGACAAACTCTGCTGCTGGTTTTCAGCCAGAGTATTCATGAGAATCACCTCCAAGCCTGTAAAATTATTGAAGCCAGATCTTACCCCAGGCCAAATGAGTCAGAAACTCAAGGGGCAGAACCCAGGGCTATGTATGTTTTTTTAAAAGCACAGGCAGTGACTGTCCTTCCCTGTGGGAACATTTCTGCTTTACACTCCCAGGAAAGCACCACATACACAAAGCACACAACACTCCACTCTCATTCTCAGAGCTTACCTTGCCTCCTGCTTCACTGAGAAAACAGAAGCACAGACTCCCCCAGCATTCTCAGCTCGGCCTTTTCTCCTGCACTGTGAGCATGCTAACTCCCCCTCCCTGTGCAGACTGGCTGCCAGTCCTCTCAGCCCACGAGGTCATGGACCCAGCAAGTGCCCCCTTTCTCTTGTACATCAATTCCTCCCCTTCTGTCTACCAGGTCATTCCCACCAGCTTACAAAACCATGTGGTCACATCACGTACCTTCACACAGACACACACACACATTCATTCTTATTCTCACATGCATCCCTGGTTTCCACTCTATTTCTGTTCCCCTTTATGGCAAAACTCCCCTCAAATGGTTTACATCTGCTGCCCCCATCCCCTTCTCTGCAAGATCATAAACTACTCCGTTTCCAAATCCAAGGGTAAATGCTTGTCTCTTCCTCCCTGGTCTATCCTCAGCTCACCATGCCCTTCAGAAAGCTTGTTCTTCACTTGGCTTCCAGGTGAACTCTCTCCTCTGGTTCCTCTTTTACCAAGGAAGCATGTCCTTCCTAAGTCCTTCCGAAAGCATCCTCTCCTCTTCCTGACCATGAAGCACTGTGGCTGAAAGAGTCACTTGTTCCTAGGACCTCTTATCTACTATGGTTCCTTTGGTGAAGTCAGTCTCACTGCTTTAATTTTCATCAATGCACAAATAATTCCCAAGGAAGGGAATCTTATCTTCAAGCCAGACTCTGCCCAGGAAAACCAGACTCATCTACACAAGCACACACTTAACATACAAACATGTGTCCAAACACACACTTCTAGTCAACCCCATCCAAACAGGCTGTTCCCTGACCTTCTATCTCACCTTCCCAGGCCAAAAAACCTAAAAACTTCCCAGACTCCTCCTCCTTTCATGGCTCACAGCCTCCATGAAGGCAAATCCTACTGGCTCTATTTCAAAAATATATCTAGAAACAGATGAGTCCTTACATATTCTATTGCTCCCACCTTGGTCCCAGTCACAATCATCTCTCACCTGAACTACAGCAACAACCTCCAATGGTTCTGCTTGGTCCCCACAGACTCTTCTCCACAAAGAACCAGAGTGGTTTTGAAATACAACTCGGACCAGGTTCACTCCTCTGCTCAGAACCCTTCAGTGGCTTCTCAGATCACTCAGGGGAAAAGTCCAAGTGTTAGCAGAGGTCTCCAAGACCCTACGTGATTTGACCTGAAGGCTTTCTAACATCATGTCCTCCCCCATCACCTCTTCTCCCCTCTGATCTGGCTCTTCCAGCCGCCCTGTGGTTTTCAAACATGACCTGCAGGCGTCTATCTCAAGGCTCCCTCTGCCCTACATTTTTACATGTTTCATTCCTTGGTTCCCTTCAGCTTTCTGCTAAGATGTCACCTTATCCATGAGGCCATCTCCAACCAACCTACATAAAAGAGCATCTCCCACCGTGGTACGCCTGTCACCCTCATTCTCTCCATATCCCTTCATTGTATTCAACACTACCCAGGGGTGTGTGCGTGTATTTTTATGTTGTTTTTTCCCTTATTCCTTTTGCCCCCTAAGAATACAAATTGTGCACGGGAAGGGACTAGGTTTTGTTCCTTGCTAACTCCTCACAGCCTGGCACATACTAGGTGCTCAAGATACATTTGAAGGAATTAGAGAAGACATCTGCCTCCTTTAAACAGGCTGCTATATAAATTTGAAAAAGAACATTTAGGTAACAAAAAAGAGCTCCTGGAAGAACATAAAATTCAAGAGAACATAAACATAAAACTCAAGAGAAGATAAATGTAGATGTCAAAATCTCACAAATGTCAAAGTTGAAAAACTGGAGAGAAAAGGTAAAAAAATTAGGCAATCTTTCCAAAACATCCAGTTTCTGAATAATACACAGGCCACGAGAGGATAAACCATTCAAGGAAACTTCTTGCAACTGTGGCCGTAAGTGTCCTGACTGACAGTGCCTACTGAGGGCTTAACACAATGAATGGCTCATGATCACGAAACTTCAGAAAACCATGGACACAGCAGATCCAAGAAACATCCAGAAAAAGGGTCAATAAACAGGCTTCATAAAAAGAATCAAGGGTTAGACAAGCACTGAGCTTCTTACCAGTACCAACTGAAACTACAAGACAACGGATCAATGAGTTAAAAACATAGAGAAAATAATTTCAGGCTTGTACTCATATAATTTTCAATTAAGTATAAAAGTAGAATAAAGCCATTTTCAGACACATAAGGCTTCAAAAATGTTTAATTTCATGTCTTCTTTCACCAGAGGATGCACTTCGCTAAATAAGAGATTAAACCAAGTATGAGGAAACTGAAATCTAAACAGCTATGAGAGAGGTGAAAAGAACTGTCAGGATGATGGGGAGGGACATATCACAGCGACAGCTATGCCATCAGTCTCCTGAGCAACCACTCCTGATTATGTCAGAAGTCTTGGAGGGAGAATTATTCAACAAATTAAAATGACAGTCTACTTAAGGTGTCTGCATACACTGCATATTGGAAATTTACACAACTAGGGAAGAGTTTGAAAATATATAAAAACAAAATAAACACAAAGGTAAGTATTAACTTCTCAGAAAACAAAGAGGATTCAGGAAAGGAAAATGAATCATGGTAAACTACACGGCTCCACTTTTGCACTCAGTTCAGTTCAGTTGCTCAATCATGTCCAACTCTTTGCGACCCCATGGACTGCAACATGCCAGGCCTCCCTATCCATCACCAACTCCTGGAGTTTACTCAAACCCATGTTCATTGAGTCGGTGATGCCATCCAACCATCTCATCCTCTGTCGTCCCTTTCTCCTCTCTGCTTCAATCTTTTCCAGCATCAGGGTCTTTTCAAATGAGTCAGCTCTTTGCATCAGGTGGCCAAAGTATTCGAGTTTCAGCTTCAACATCAGTCTTTCCAATGAACACCCAGGACTGATCTCCTTTAGAATGGACTGGTTGGATCTCCTGGCAGTCCAAGGGACTCTCAAGAGTCTTCTCCAACACCACAGTTCAAAAGCATCAATTCTTTGTGCTCACCTTTCCTTATAGTCCAACTCTCACATCCATACATGACTACTGGAAAAACCACAGCCTTGACTAGATGGACCTTTGTTGGCAAAGTAATGTCTCTGCTTTTCAATATGCTGTCTAGGTTGGTCAAACTTTTCTTCTGAGGAGCAAGTGTCTGTTAATTTTATGGCTGCAGTCACCATCTGCAGTGATTTTGGAGCCCAAAAAAATGAAGTCTGACACTGTTTCCCCATCTATTTGCCACGAAGTGATAGGACCAAATGCAATGATCTTTGTTTTCTGAATGTTGAGCTTTAAGCCAACTTTTTCACTCTCCACTTTCACCTTCATCAAGAGGCTTTTTGGTTCCTCTTCACTTTCTGCCATAAGGGTGGTGTCATCTGCATATCTGAGGTTATTGATATTTCTCCCTGTAATCTTGATTCCAGCTTCTGCTTCTTCCAGCCCAGCATTTCTCATGATGTACTCTGCATATAAGTTAAATAAGCAGGGTGACAATATACAGCCTTGATGTACTCCTTTTCCTATTTGGAACCAGTCTGTTGTTCCATGTCCAGTTCTAACTGTTGCTTCCTGACCTGCATACCGGTTTCTCAAGAGGCAAGTCAGGTGGTCTGGTATTCCCATCTCTTTCAGAATTTTCCACAGTTTATTGTGATCCACACAAAGGCTTTGGCATAGTCAATAAAGCAGAAATATATGTTTTTCTGGAACTCTCTTGCTTTTTCCATGATCCAGTGGATGTTGGCCATTTGATCTCTGGTTTCTTTGCCTTTTCTAAAACCAGCTTGAACATGTGGAAGTTCATGATTCACATATTGCTGAAGCCTGGCTTGGAGAATTTTGAGCATTACTTTACTAGCATGTAAGACGAGTGCAATTGTGTGGTAGTTTGAGCATTCTTTGGCACTGCCTTTATTAGGGATTGGAATGAAAACTGACTTTTGCCAGTCCTGTGGCCACTGCTGAGTTTTCCAAATTTGCTGGCATGTTGAGTGCAGCACTTTCACAGCATCATCTTTTAGGATTTGCAATAGCTCAACTGGAATTCCATCACCTCCACTAGTTTTGTTCATAGTGATGCTTTCTAAGGCCCACTTGAGTTCACATTCTAGGATGTCTGGCTCTAGGTGAGTAATCACACCACCATGATTATCTGGGTCGTGAAGATCTTTTTTGTACAGTTCTTCTGTGTATTCTGGCCACCTCTTCTTAATATCTTCTGCTTCTGTTAGGTCCATACCATTTCTGTCCTTTATTGAGCCCATCTGTGCATGAAATGTTCCCTTGGTATCTCTAATTTTCTTGAGGACATCTCTACTCTTTCCCATTCTATTGTTTCCCTCTATTTCTTTGCAGTGATCACTGAGGAAGGCTTTCTTATAACTCCTTGCTATTCTTGGAACTCTCGATTCAAATGGGTATATCTTTCCTTTTGTCCTTTGCTTTTTGTTTCTTTTCTTTTCACAGCTGTTTGTGGACCTCCTCAGACAGCCATTTTGCTTTTTTGCATTTCTTTTTCTTGGGGATGGTCTTGCTCCCTGTCTCCTGTACAATGTCGTGAACCTCCGTCCATAGTTCATCAGGCACTCTGTCTATCAGATCTAGTCCCTTAAATCTATTTCTCACTTCCACTTTATAATCGTAAGGGGCTTTGATTTAGGTCATACTTGAATGGTCTAGTGGTTTTCCCTACTTTCTTCAATTTAAGTCTGAATTTGGCAATAAGGAGTTCATGATCTGAGCCACAGTCGGCTCCCAGTCTTGTTTTTGCTGACTGTATCAAGCTTCTCCATCTTTGGCTGCAAAGAATATAACCAATCTAATTTCGGTGTTGACCATCTGGTGACGTCCATCTGTAGAGTCTTCTCTTGTGTTGTTGGAAGAGGGTGCTTGCTATGACCTGTGCATTTTCTTGGCAGAACTCTATTAGCCTTTGCCCTGCTTCATTCTGTATTCCAAGGCCAAATTTGCCTGTTACTCCAGGTGTTTCTTGACTTCCTACTTTTGCATTCCAGTCCCCTATAATGAAAAGGACATCTTTTTTGGGTGTTAATTCCAGAAGGTCTTGTAGGTCTTCATAGAACCATTCAACTTCAGCTTCTTCAGCATTACTGGTTGGGGCATAGACTTGGATTACTGTGATATTGAATGGTTTGCCTTGGAAATCAACACAGATCATTCTGTCTTTTTTGAGACTGCATCCAAGTACTGCATTTCGGACTCTTGTTGACTATGATGACTACTCCATTTCTTCTAAGGGATTCTTGCCCACAGTAGTAGACATAATGGTCATCTGACTTAAATTCACCCATTCCAGTCCATTTTAGTTCACTGATTCCTAAAATGCCGACGTTCACTCTTGCCATCTCCTGTTTGATCACTTCCAATTTGCCTTGATTCATGGACCTCACATTCCAAGTTCCTATGCAATATTGCTCTTTATAGCACTGGACCTTGCTACCATCACCAGTCACATCCACAACTGGGCACTGTTTTTGCTTGGCTCCGTCTCTTCATTCTTTTCGGAGTTATTTCTCCACTGATCTCTGGTAGTATATTGGGCACTTATATATTGGGCACTTACTGACCTGGGGAATTCATCTTTCAGTGTCATATCTTTTTGCCTTTTCATACTGTTCATGGGGTTCTCAAGGCAGGAATACTGAAGTGGTTTGCCATTCCCTTCTCCAGTGGACCACATTTTGTCAGAACTCTCCACCATGACCCGTCCTTCTTGGGTGGCCCTACACAGCATGGCTCATGGTTTCATTGAGTTAGACAAGGCTGTGGTCCATGTGATTAGATTGGTTAGTTTTCTGTGATTGTGGTTTTCAATCTGTCTGCCTTCTGATGGAGAAGGATAAGAGGCTTATGAAAGCTTCCTGATGGGATAGATTGACTGAGGGGGATACAGGGTCTTATTCTGATGGGCGGTACCATGCTCAGTAAATCTTTAATTTTCTGTTGATGGGTGGAGCTGTGTTTCCTCCCTGCTATTTACCTGGGGCCAAATTTACCTGCTATTTACCTGAGGTGGAGGTAATGAAGAACAGTGACCTCCCTCAAAAGATCCCATGCATGTACTGCTATAGTCTGTGTCCCCAAGCCTGCAGCAGGCCACCAGTGACCCATGCCCTCGCTAGAGACTCCTGGACCCACCCCAGACACCTACAGGCAAGTCCGGGACAGTCTCCTGTGGGGCCACTGTTCCTTTCTCCTGGGTCCTGGTGCACAAGCTTCTGCTGTGCCCTCCAAGAGTCTATTTCCCAGTCCTGTGTAAGTTCTGGCAGCTCTAAGTACTTTTACACTACTTAATATAAGTGCCAAAAATAGTTACAACTGAAATTAACTATATTGGAAAGATGGGGGGATAAAAGGAAAGATACATGGAGTGGGGGTAGAGGATGATGAAAAAGTCAAGTTCTTAACCACTAGAACAGCAATAAATAATAACTAAAACTGGAATTTGAAGATGAGGAGGTAAATGATATAAGAATCAGCTAAATTGTAAGCAGTTGTCTGGGGATCTGGAGGCTTAGGGCTTTTGTTTTTCATAAAACAATATATGCTTTATGTTTTCATAAAAAAAACATACGTCTCTTTAACTATCTGCATAGTCGTACCTTTGGTAAAAAAATAAAAATTATGTCAACTGGCCTTACCACACTTAACTAGCAGCAGAAGATGACTTTTCAGAAGGAAAATTTAACAATGTATATCAAAATGTCACATAAGCACACTCTTTGACCTAGCCATTCCACTTTTACGAACTAAGAAAATCACTCTACAAGGGAAAAACGAATGCATGACTTAGGATATTCATTGGCTATTTTGTGTTTCTTTTTCTAAAAATTGCTGCTCATTTTCTTTGTTCATTCTTCCACTGACTTGATAGGGGTATTTTACTCTCTGATTTATAGAAACTTTTTGCATATTAGGGGTATTAACCCACTGTTGTAACTCATGCTGCAAATAAAACCATATCTTTTGTCATACGAAGTTTTACATTTTTATATAAATAGGTCTATCAGTTTTATTTCTGGCTTTCTAAATTTAGATAAATATTTTCCCATATATTCTTTGGACTTTTTTTTTTACATTTAGACCTTTAATTGATGTATATTTTATTTTGGTATATGGTGGGAAATTGGGCTCAAGTTTATTTTCTTCTAAAATCATAGCCAGTTGTCCAATAGCATTTATTGAGTAATTTCTTTTTCAACTGATGTAGAGACTAAAATATAATCAAATTTTCATATTTAGATAGATGTAAACAGGTGTACACACATACACACACACACATATATATACACACACAAACATATATACGTATATATAGAGGCAGACCTTGTTTTACTGTTCTTCATAGATACTGCATTGCTTTACAAACTGAAGTTATGTGGCAACCAAGCATTAAGCAAATCTATTGATACCACTTTTACAACAGCATTTGCTCACTTCATGTCTATGTCACATTTTGGTAATTCTCACAACGTTTCAAACTTATTTTTTATTATTCTACTTGTTATGGTGATCTTTGATGCTACTACTATAACTCCCTGGAGGTTCAGATGATAGCAGTTTTTAGCAATAAAGTATTTTTAATTAAGGTATGTACTTTCTTTCTAGACAATCGATCTCCGAGTTTGGAAGATCCCCTGGAGAAGGGAATGGCAACCCACTCCAGTATTCTTGCCTGGGAAATCCATGGACAGACGAGCCCCGTGGGTTACAGTCCATGGGGTTGCAAAGAGTCAGACACGACTAAATGACTAACACTTTCACTTTCAATGTTATTGCACACTTAATAGACTATAGTATAGTGTAAACATAATTTTTCTATGCACTAGGAAACCAAAAGTTCATGTGACTGGCTTTCCTACGATATTTGCTTTATTGCAGTGGCCTGGAATGGAACCCATGGTATCTCTAAGGTATGCCCATGTGTATACATATGTACGGTACATACAGTATACACATCTGTTTTGGACTCAGTTCTCTTCCACTGCTTTAAGCCACCGTGTAACACAGTGAAGCCAGATCAAAAGAAATCACTCACCTGTCCTTCTTCATCAAAAGCCATAACCACCACGGCAGCTCCAAACTTCTTAATCTTTCTGGCCTTCTCCAAGAAGTCATCCTCTCCCTCCTTCAAGCTGATGCTATTAACAATGCACTTCCCCTGGCAGCACTTTAAGCCGGCTTCAATCACAGCAAAATTGGAAGAGTCAATGCACAAGGGCACCTGAGCACAGAAAGGCAAGACGATCACAGAAAGACAGCAAGTCACCACAAATCCCCTTCCAAGGACTCTCATATATTCCCTCTTTCTCCTTTAGGGAAACAATATACAAATAACAGAGATAGGATTTTAATCTTTTTCTTGTTCCTAAATACCAAAATATTTGGAGTAATTCCAGTCTAACAAGAGACTTCATATGTGGGCCAGAAACTGGTAACTCAAAAGATCATAGCTAAATATCAGATTGAGAGCACAGAAGTCATTTCACTGGGGTCATTTCGCCCCCTCTGATTCTGATTTTAAACAGGTCATTTAGCTTCTCTTCACCTTAAATTCTCAAAATATTTACTCCCAGAGAAGCCTTGAGGCTTCTAAGTGCAGAGCTTTAAGACACAAATGAAGGATGGGTTAATGTAATTCAATGCTTACCACAGGACTTCTCACTTAAACATTTGCTGAAACTTAACAAAAAAATGACAGCCCTAGCTCTAAAGGCACTAGGAAGTGTCCTTAAAAGAATAACAAAAACAAAAAAAAGTCAAAACTCACTCATCACAAGTTCAATTGTAAAGAAATGAACATTTTTAATTTTTTAGAACCCATCTAAAATTTTTGAAAAGCTTGACACAAAAATTAACTTTCATCTTAAAGAACAAATGTAAAAGCCAACATTAATACCTCAATTTAATCTTGTTTTATAATTTTGTCTTACTCTGATATGCCTAAAAAGGTCTCTTCTTCCTGCAATAAGGAAGGACTATCTGATATCTGAGTTCCCTAGTCTGTGGTAGAAACAGAACTAATGATTTGGTAGGAACAGCTAAGTATATCCTTCAGAGGCATGAGAAGTTAGTTCTTAGCCTATTCAGACATCAGAGGAAATTCAATAATCCTTGTGACCAATTCCAGAAGCCTTGCAAACAGTCGCACTACGGTCACATCTTTTTCTTTGAAGTCTGGTTTATATTGAAAGGCTGCCATTATGTGAGAAAATGAACAACCAGAAACCACTGAGCTTTCAACACAGTACAACAGAAAACCAGCGTATGAGATGACAGACAAAGGGAAAAGTGACAAAGTCAATGAGCGACAGAGCAGCACGTGTAAATTCCCCTTGATGAATCGACGTTCTGCACAACCTTGGCAATGTCAGGCTCGGAAGCAATGAAGTTGCAGAATCTGGTCATTGCACTTGGACCATCCAGCATGCCATCATCCATGTTAATATCCAACACCTGGGCTCCCATTTCCACCTGCATTTTGGCAACGCTCAGTGCTTCCTGAGGAAAGAATTCAAGAGGAAGCAGTATCAGGAGAGGGTAACTCAAGAAAAGGCTGACAAAAGTAGTCCTTCATCATCCCGGGCAGCCCCTTCTAATTCCACTAGGCTACCTAGCCAGCCCTTCACCGTCCCACCCCGACCCTGAGCTGCTCTCAACCATCACAGATGAACCTTTCCTAAACATCTCTTCCATCACAGTTCATCACTCCTCAGAACCCCCAGAGGCTCTGATTCCTCCCGTAAAGAATCTCAGTCCCTCAGCATGGTGTTCCAGATCCTGGGGACCTGCCCCATCATCTTATCCAATTCAACATCTCCCCCCGAACCCTGGCACCCTTCACCCAGCTAAATCTGCTCCTACCTCTGTGCCACACATATTGTTCCCTCTGTTTCAAATATAACCCTCTCCCTTTCTGTACTATTTAAGACCCAGCTCAATTCCCACCTCCTTCAAGAAAAGTCATTACAGAAACCATCCAAAACTTATCTAACTATTCACCAAATCATGCAAAGCATTCACTGCAGGCTACTGACAGCAGTTACATGAAATATAAGTTAAACTTTTTTATGCTAAAAGGATTTTCAAATCCATTAATACATTATTATACACTGTAAATCTCCAAGTACAAAATACAGCATTTCCCACTTATGATCATTTAAGGAATATCCTGTAGGATCAGCGTTTCAGAGAACATACTTTGGGAAACATACTTTGCTTATTCCACAATGACTAGCTGCCTCTAAACATCTGCAACAATTATAAACATTATCACATGGTATATGACATTACCATTTCCTCATGGTTTCACAAATATGGGCTTATTCTCTGAAACAGATTTTAAGCATTTGGAAAATTGAGAAAGATCTTATGTATCTCCTATTCTTGTTTGAACAATGATAGGCAAAACAGATATGTTCAATAAAGTTTTCTAACTGACTGGCAGAGACTTTAAGTCTTTGTTGTATGCTTCATAGTGTAATAAAATAAGCAGGGATAAAATCAACAGTAGATTCTAATATTGTCCTAATTTTTTATTAGCCAAAGAAAATCAAACAAATTTTTAGCAATCATGAGAAGAGGCATAAGACCCTCTGGCACAGGCCACAAGGGAAAACCATTCATAATGAGGCATGAGACCCTCTGGCACAGACCATGAGGGAATTCCATTCACAATGATCCAACATTACACAGAGAAAAAGGGTTGCAATAAGATTCAGCAAATCAAAAAGTGTTTTGGTATCAGCAATATATTAAATATCATGAATAAAAAGAAGCATAAGTCATAGTCCTTGTTCTTGAAGGGCTTACATCTAGTTGAGGGCATACGACAGTCATATAAGAAGCTATGAATGCTGCCATACGATGTGAGAGTCAAATGTTTTGCCTAAACACCTGGAAGGGCGAGATCTCTGAGGACTGAAGAGAGAAAGCTACCTGAGAGGGAGTGGCTTCAGCTGCCCCTGGAAAACAAACTGGAGGAAGCAAAGGGGAGACAGTAAGCAGTGACCTGCTTAGACCAGAGGTCAAAAGACACAAAACAGAGACCCAACGCCTGACCTTTCTACATCAGAAGAGCAACAGAATAATAGCTCAGGGGTCCAACTTCCCACACATGCTCCAAGGGATGAAGTGATTTGTTTAAAGATGCACAAGTTGAGTGAACAGACTGGACTGGATCTTCTCTCAGGTCAGTGCTCATTCCCGTAACCACAGAACCTTGAGGGAACACTAAATAGGGGAACTACAATCCAGCGAGGAGTCATTCCTCCCCACACAATTCCTACTTCCCAGCCCCATCCCTGCTGAGACAGCAGAGCAGTGAAGGGTATGGGCTTGGAGGACTTGGGGTCTAACATTCACTTGCTGTGAAACAACAGGCCAGTGGTTTAACCTCCCCCAAGCCTTCAGCTGGACATCTGTAAAATGGGGATGATAACAGCAACTCTCTCACAGGTCTGAAAAGATGAAGTAAATAATGCCACAAAGCGCTGAGCACAGGCATATAGTAAGACCTTAGGAGATGACAGATACCACTCCCACTTGCCTGCTTCTTCCTAAAACGCTGTCTGCTCTCAGTAGCAAATCTATCAAATCTGAGACTGAAAAGGACACCACAGACTGGTTTTAATTATCAAAACATAAAGAGAACACCGCCACTGCAGAACTCTATACCACCATGAACGGTCATAGGGATTTCATAAGAGTATACATGCATGAAGGCCTGGAGGCAGAAGAAAGCCTCCTGGAACATTCAGATGACAGATCAGGACAGAAGGCAGGTTGGTATCTAACTGGAGAGGACTGGATGATGGCCTGGGGAGTTTGGGTTGAATCCCATGTGCAAAAAAAGCCACCCCATGAAAGCTTTTGAACTTGGGGAGACCATAGCAGCAGGACGTGGTGGCTGAGCAGTAGCAGAGATGAAGGGAAGAAGACAGATGGGAACCATCAGGAACCATATAACCACATAACCGAAGTACCCGCAGAGCAGATCTCCATGGGACACCACAGAGCACTCATTAACACGGTCATAAAGGAGAAGGCAATGGCACCCCACTCCAGTAGTCTTGCCTGGAAAATCCCGTGGACGGAGGAGCCTGGTAGGCTGCAGTCCATGGGGTCGCTAGGAGTTGGATACAACTGAGCGACTTCACTTTCACTTTTCACTTTCATGCATTGGAGAAGGAAATGGCAACCCACTCCAGTGTTCTTGCCTGGAGAATCCCAGGGATGGGGGAGCCTGGTGGGCTGCCGTCTATGGGGTCGCACAGAGTTGGATACGACTGAAGCGACTTAGCAGCAGCAGCAGCAAAGGATGATAAATGCACACTTTCTCTGTGACTAAAACTAAGTCTACTTTGATACTGGTTGCTGAAGATCTAAAGGTTTTAAAATCTTAAAATGAGAGAAGGTTAATGAAAAAAATAAAATCATTAAAGCCCAGATCAGATTCCTCCGTGATTTAACTTCATATTTGCATAAGAAAAAAGAAGTCGGTCCATGGTGGGCTCTCTCTGGATTAAATTCTGCTCATTCATAGAATGATCAAGTTTAAGAACACTAGGGCAAAACTTTTCAAGGCAGGGCCTATTCTTTCTTTTGTGTTTGCTTGTTTATTGTAGTTTACAGTGAATAGAATCAATAATACCATGCTGGTCAGTATCTGATGTGGTCATGAGAATATAAATAGGAATTTTCTTGGCTTTCCATTTCTTTGAAGGATTTGTGAGAAGCTGAAATGAACAGTATCTTCAAACTTTTAAAATTTCACAATTAATAGAAACAGCTAGAACCTGGGTCCCTCCCATCTCATCCCATTTCATACCTCGAGTGCATTTTTTTAACAAATATCAACAAGAGCAGCTTTGATTTTTCGAAGCCTCATCCTCCCACCAGCCTGGCCGGCTGCAAACACACTTTACCATTCTCACACTGTCTGGTAGCTCTGCTAACAATGCTATCAAAGGCAGAGCAGCTTTGTTTACATGCTGTCTTAGCCAAAATACATGGCGGATGCCTCAAGGGTCTTATTAATGATGCTCACTTCATAATTTCCTGCCATGATGAGCTTAGCAAATCTCCTGGATCCTGCAACGTTACAGCGCTCTCCAATGTTAACAAAGTTGGTGTATGGTCCAATCCTGAAGGGCTCTAGACCTTAAAAGGAGAAGTATTTTGAAAATTTTCTGAAAATACATGTAAAGACAAGAGACAGAAAACAAATGTTGTCGTGAGATAGAAAAGAAGTTTCTATGCCACATCCCATCTGACTAGCTAGGCATGGCCTTTTCCCCTAGGGATATTTAAACACGGTACAAGTCTCTACGTTTATAACCAGAACTCTCAAAAGAAGAAATATTTCAGGGTTGGAAATTGCAAATTTCTCTAAAGAGCTGAATCGTAACCAGCTCTGAGTAACAAAGCAAAATTATCATCATATTCTTATGTAACCAAGAGTCTGGGGCAAAAGCCATGAGGTTAGAATCTAAAGGAATGCTCCCCAGCTGTCCCTTCAGACATGGGCTCGAAGCCAGAGGGAGTAAGCTTTCTTAATCCTACCAACAGTGTATTTAGAGTTTTATCTCATCTCTTTGATCCAGAGGGCAAGAACCAATAATCAGCAAGGCCAGACAGGGTCACTAGGAAGGACTCGGGCTGAACACTGGGAGACAGCTGACCCTGGGCGAGCCACTTAGGCTTTTTGCTCCTCCTTCCTTATTTGTCAAGGGACAATAACATCTCCCCGTTAAAGGCTGATTTAGCGGCAAATATCAGATAATTACTATGGATATGTTACACTGAGGAAAAAAGCAACATGCAGTATAAAGTACTACCAGAGGAAATGACCTTTAACTGTTTTTGTTCTACTTAATATTTACAGTATTAGGAGCAGAAGCCTTGCTAGATGGTCACAGGCAGGCTCTGGGGACAGTCAGCCCCAGGATGCAAGCCTGTACAGCCATTTTAGTCAGCACCCCAGGGGGCTTGTCTCGGAGGCTTCAGCTTACGAAAGGGCTCCAGGTCTTTTGTTCCCTGGCTTGGAAGACTATCACTTCCCAGTTCGGGCCAGTGATTTCCTTCCCCATTGGTACCATCCTCACGGCCTCATTCCCCCATGCCAGCCTCAGGGCATCCCTGATCTTTAGTTAGAACCTGGAGTTCCCAGGACACACAAGCAGGCTGCCAACATTTAAATGCTGGAGAGGCCCTACTGCCTTGCTCTAAAAGCATTTCACACAAAGCACTTCTGATCTATTATGAATGTGAAGCATCTGACAGAAAAACTACATTTGCTCTCAAGCCTGCAATTTATAAAAGAACAATTAAAAAGAGTATGTTTGATGTTATTCTTCTAAAATCTGATTGAAGGTGTTTTTTTAAAACAATTTAGAAATAGCACATGAAATTCAAATCAGAAGAAAGAATTCTTTCATTCTTACATATAGAAACTCTTTTTAAAATCGTAACTAAATGGTTATCTCCTATTTCAACTGTGGCGAAGGTTAACCATTTTAACTTAGTCCTTGGCTGAAGTGGTTCAGATGGTAAAGAATCTGCCTACAATATGGGAGACCCAGGTTCAAACCCTGGGTGGGGAAGATCCCCTGGAGAAGGGAGTGGCAACCCACGCTGGTACTCTTGCCTGGAGAATTCCGTGGACAGAGGAGCCTGACAGACCACAGTCCACAGAGTCGCAAAGAGCTGGGCACAACTGAACAACTTACACTTTGGCCGAAGTAAGATCTGAGGATGAAATAAACTATTCCACCACACCTCTCTCTAATAAAAGCCCCCTTTTCAGGGTAGGGGGTGTATCATAAATCACAAATCCCTCTTCTTCTAGTTTTATCCTATCTTCTGGAGAATAAAAAGGAAAAAAAGGGTAGACTGAAGAGGTATATTTTTAACTCAACTTCATCTCACTCACTGGGATTAATTCTATGCAGTATGTTCAGAGTGAAAAAAGTAGTTATTACTTTTACTGTAACTTGTACTTTATTTCACTTTTCTTAGGAGACGTATGGAACAAAAATACATCAGTTTAGAGAAATGTTAAATTCTCAGTTAGGGTGCAGAATTCCTCGTGTGTGCTATTTGCAGGTTCTCTAAGAAACTGTATATACATTTTCCTTTTTGCTTAAAGATATTTTCTAAGAATACAACATTAAAGTGTTGTGGGAAAAAATAAAAAATTTAAAGCTTTTTTTCTAATTGTTGGCATGATAACCTATTTTACCAACACTCTTTTGAACACTGAAGCTTATTCTGAAAAAGGGAAGCTGCCTACCCCACAGGGCTGTTGAGAACAAAACAAATAATAGATATTACAACTGTTTGTAAAGTCCTGAACACATACTCAACATAAGAGCAGGTCAATGATATTTTAGAAGCACATAAAACTTTCTAGGAAGAGACTACCATCATTAAAAAACCTTGAGCCTGGGCTAGATTTTTTAGCAACTAGCAGCAAATCTGACAATTAAAATTGTTAGGCTGTGCTCCACGTACATTTTCAAAGCAGTGCACAATAATTCTGACCAAAGGCACTACCTGTGCCTTCCTTCACATTTCCCTGAAGTATCTTCCTGCTCCCATCCCTAAAAAACACAATGGGTTCTTTGCCAGAATTTAAGTGCCAAGAAAAACACATAGTCTTCTTTGACCTAATAAACAAGTTCCTTGACATAAACATCACTACCACGTAAACTAAACATACAAACTTAATCTACAAACGATTTCTGAAATTATAAAAAAATCACACCTTTACAACTTACCAGACAGTAGCATATGCCCTTCGAAAACAGTGGCAGGTGGAACTCTAGGCTTACAGTTTTTCACAGCTTCAGCAATTTCTCTGAGTTAAAAGAGAAAACACAATATCCATTAACTCAGAACAAAATTCAATTAAGCTGATTTCCAGCTATGACATTTAGTCTGTTTAACATAATTATATACCTAGTCCCAAATGTGCAGCAGCAATTGTGCTTTTTAGTTCTCTCAGTAATGCAGAAACTGAATCTATAATATTTCACATTTCTGTATCTGTCCCATCTGCTGTGTATGGACTGGACCAGTTTCTATGCTCAGACGTGAACCTACAAACATGCACCTACAGATATGAGACAGTTTACACAAACGCACACAGCAAATCTCCTCGACCTTTCCCAAACCTGAAGATGTCCTTAAGCCACACAGTAATTTAAAAGAAAGAAAAGGCTTCATTGTTGAGAAGGAAGAGAAAGAGGAGAGGAGATGCCTAGAGCAAAGGAAATTAAATCCTTTAGGTATTTTTTTTCAAGCACACACACACACAGTAGAGAGGATTCAGAGTAAGACATCACTAAAACTCCAAAATAACTACTCCTGGAAATTTGTTTTAGTTATTCATACTCTTTGGAACCTTCTCGGCTTCAATGAAATATGTCTCTATTCAGCCTTGAAAAATCTGCCTGCTCTACTAAATTGATCAGGACCAGTATGAACCATTCACTACAGCCCCCCAAATTAATATGTGAATGACAAAATAAAAGCAGCAAATATACATATACAGAGATAGATAAACAGACACACACACACACACAGGTATTTTTGAAGCAACTCTTTTTATAAAGGAAGAAAGTGAACGTGAACGTGGCTTAGTCATGTCCGACTCTTTGTGACCCCATGGACTATACAGTGCATGGAATTCTCCAGGCCAGAATACTGGAGTGGGGAGTAGCTTTTCCCTTCTTCAGGGGATCTTCCCAACCCAGGGTTTAAACCCAGATTTCCCGCCTTGCAGGCAGATTCTTTACCAGCTGAGCCACAAGGGAAGCCCTATAAAGGAGGCGATAACCTTAAAAACAAAAAGAGATCCAAAGATAAGCTATCCTCAACTATTAATAGCTTTCAGATAGTATTTAAAAGATGTTTAAAAAATTATAGACTCTTAATAGAGTCTATCACAGAGGTCAACAAAAGCAGTGCAACATTAGGCAATTCACAAAGTGAATATTTTATAGGTATGAAACAGATGCAGAACAGTCAGGTGACTAGCTCAAAATATGATCATCAGTCACTTTAGGAAAAAAAAAAAAAACAGAAACAATCCTCAACTATATTTCACTCCAATTGTTTTTCAATTCCGACCCTCTTTATAAGAGGATTAATCATGAAACTGCAGGGACTTAACCATACCCTTCACCATGTCCTGTCTCACACTCCCTTCCTTAACCCTCAACAACTTGGATTAAGCGGTGACTGTGCCAGGTGAGGTGAAGATACTCTTCTTGACCTCAATGTGCTTGCTGCTTACTGTCTTTTCTGTCCATGAAAGAATCTAGTGGAGGCAGGTATTTCTCCACATATGAGCTGTCCTTCCTTGAGCACTGGAAGTAAACACTGGAATATTAATCAGGTATTTAAAGGTACAGTGTTAAGATAGCTAGCATTTGCTTATAATCATCTAAAGGGGAAAACGAAGTTAGAAAATAGATAAAATAATAGCAAAATGCTGAAAATTATGAAAATTACATCTTAGGCACATGGGATTTCATTTTATTATTTTTGTACTTTATAAAAATTAAAGTATCCTAGTTTGCTAGGACTGCCATAATGAAATACCACAGGCTAAGGAGTTTAAACAGCAAGATTCATTTCTCAAAGTTTTGGAGGCTAGAAGTCTCAGGTCAAGGCGTCAGCAGGACTGGTTTCCTCTCCTTGGCTTCTAAATGACCCTCTTCTCCCTGTGCTTTCACAGGGTCCCCTCCTGTGTGTGTGTGTCCTCACCAGTCACACACTGGATCAGGATCTATTCACATGACTTCATTTTACCTTAATTACCTGCTTAACCACCCTACCTCTAACTATTGTCACATTCAGAACTGGGGATTAGGGCTTCGATCTATGAATTTTGAGGGGGACACAATTCATCCCATAACAAAAAATTAAACACTTAGAAGTGATTATCACCTGATATGATCTGGTGTCGTACCACAGCATCCGCCAACTATGTTGACCAAGCCATCAACAGCAAAATCCTGCATTTAGAAAAAGTTTCAGAGAGCTCATCTGAATTCTAAGTTCACCACCATCAATACACCATCAATTCAGCATCAATTCTAAGTTCACCACCATCCACATTTCCTGAATAACTAATTTTACATTTAAAAGAGAGCTAAACATATTTGACTCTAGATATAAAGCCTTCACAAGACTCAGATACTTAAAAGCAGAGAACAGTTCAGATGAAATGCAATGAGACATCTGCCTATCTGATCATAATAAAAATTTCTTTTACCTATATGCTGAGCAGAATGAATATGAACTGAATAATGTATTTTCCAATAACATCTAAGTTATTAGTATTTAAATTTAAATTCAAATGTTGAAAAAATCAAAAATTCAATTCCTCAGTCACAATAACCACATTTCAAGTACTCCAATGATCGCAAGTGATAGAGGTTACATAATGCATAATGTGGGTCGGGAGTTTAACCACAGCTGGTCTGAAGGAAAAGATAACCGAGAGGGAACTCAAGGAACTGAGAAGTGACAGTACTGAAAAGAGCATCTACATAAGGTACTGAAATCATAAGAATTAAGTCAGAAGAGGAGACAATGTCAATAAGCCAGAAGCTAAAAATCCAAGGAATGAGGAAAAGAGACCCAGGGGTTAGAAATAAGGAGGAGTTGTGGGCAATACGGTTTTGTGAACCAGGACTTCAAAGATGGAAGGTGTATGGAGAGAACGAGAGCGGGGGCGATGACAATGGGGAGCAAAGAGATGTCAACGCCACCCAGCAGTTTTGTGGGTGGAGAAGACCACTTGGGAGTGCTCAGAGGATGAGTTTCAGTTAGTTTGGGTCTGACCTCACTGAGAATCCACTTGTTTCTACTATGAGAGGGATGCTGACAGCAAGCCCCTTCCTCTGCCTCCATCATATTCATTCATCTTAAGCTTTTATTTCTTATATACTTATATATACTTATATATTGGGTTTTCTTTAGAGGCAAAGTCTACATCTAAATATTCTAAATCAAAAATTCCATTTCTTTATCTCTTAAAAACCAAGTGAAAGAGGATTCGTGACCTTTAAATGCATGGCCATCACGTGGGGAGTTTCATCATAGTCACCGAAGGTATTGGGAAGACCTAAGAAAGCATATTTCAACCATTACTGGAAATTTTCACAAACAGACATAGTATTTGTAAAGGCTTTAGGTTAAAAGGTTAGCAAACTTTTTATTTATAATTAAAGCAAGATTACTTAAAAAAATAACAATTCATATTAAACGTAAGTACAGAGACAACATATCAAACAACAACAAAATCACAGAGGAAAATAAATACCATTATTTCTTTTCCATTTCAAAGAAAAGCTTCACTACTACATGGGACTGAATTCCTCTACCTCTGGCCCTCCCCTTCCTATAAAGGAAATTAATTCTAGTCACCTAGCTGCCAGGGGGCAAGGTTTGAGGGAGTACCACACATCCTTTGAACTATCAAGCACCAGGCATGCAATTAAAAACAACCAAAACACAGCCCATCCCCTTTCAAGTAAGTTTTCCCAAGTAAGACTTCAGCATCTAATCACCCAATTTCCTGTTTTATTTATTATCCACTTCTAGTTATCTTATTCCTAATGCTCAAAAACATACACCAGGAAATCTGGTTAACCCAGGATGGATTATCAATATTAAAAGGACAGCTTAAAAGTTGTCTACATTTATCTTAGGAATTTTTATATACCATAAATTTGAAGTCCTAACTTAAAAAGAGGAAAAGTAACAGGTTCTTTATCTGCTCATTTGTTGATACAGGGGAACAAAGAGGGCTCTCACACAGGGTCTTTGCGCCCATCACTTTGGCCACGCCCACATGGCAAGCACTGTCACCAATTCCAAGACTCTGGTCAGTTAAGCAATGAGGCTTCATTCCCCCAAGCTCTGTCCACTTCTGACACTTTCAGGCTGAGCCAAACTGTTCTTTCATATCTAGACGGAAACAGTTGTCCAGACCCAAGTATTCTTCATTTAAAAAATTCCTATTAAAAGCTGACTATATCCTAAGATCTACAAAACAAACTCTTTTAATCCAGATCTGCTTCCCTATCTACTCAGGTCTTGTGTATCTGGATTCTCCTATGTATGACTCCCCTGAAACACATACCTGCATTGGGATAACAGAGAACATAAGCTGTTGTACATTTTCCAATTGTTTCAATAAAAGGTCTCATTTCAGCTGCACCCAGAGCACAATTTAATCCAATGCTGAAAAACAAAAAGAAGAGATTAGAAGCACCCTCTTTTATTCTAAATATTTATACACATACAAAGTTATGATGAGGAAAGGAGTATATTTAAAACCAAGCAGATAATAAATCTCTTGATTTGAAGCACATTTAATTCAGCTCCAGTCAAAGCCACCTCACTGATGTTCCCTGCAGCACTAAATATTTCCGCCCATGTCTCCAACAGATGATCTTACAGCTTAAGGATCCACACTATAAATAAAAAAATAAGTTCACAGTTTCATCACTGGTATACCACGAAACAAAAATGTCTGCAAATTACCACCACTAATAAACATTGATTGGAAAGCAATACTGCAGAGAAAGAAAAAGGAAGATCTTGCAGGTAGATGGAATATTAATGGTATATGGAAGCCACTTTGGGAGTCTAGAAGACCAAGACTTGGCCCTTGATCCAACTGACTTGCAACATGATCTTGGACTTAGAATTTGTCCTCTTATAAATTAAGTGGGTTTACTTGCAACCAAGGAGCTCTGTGTTTTGCAAATGAAACTTACTGCGATTCAAAACAGATCAAAGCAGAGCTGCTAAAACCCCTACAAAGCCACTCTCAGCGGGAGCTGCCAAGGCCTTCAGGAATTCAAGAATTAACTTGACTGGGACTATGTCATCTTTTATTTTTTCATATTTAACTTTTTTTCCCTTTATTATGATTTCTTAGTGCAATGTGATATACTAGATTAGACCTGGAACAGAAAAAGAACAGTGTGGAAAAACTTGAAACCTAAATAAAGTATGGAGTTTAGATAACAGTAATATGCTTTTAGTTTTGCTGAAAGTATCACAGGTAATGCAAGATGTCACATTAGAAAAAACTAGATTAAAAAAAAAAAACTAGCTGAAGAGCACACAGGAACTCTGTGTACCATGTGTGCCACTTTTATGCAAATCTGAAATTATTCCACAATAAAAAGTTTATTTAACAAATTCACAACTGCCATTTGTGATAAAAAAAAAAACTCCTAGTTTACTAGGAACAGAAGAAAACTTCTCACACTGGATAAAGCACATCTATTTGGTGATGTAGAATTAAATGTTTTTCCCACAAGATCTGGAACAAGGTAAGGATGACTTCTTTCACCTCCTGCTAAAGGTCATGCTGGGAGTCCTAAGAGGGAATTAAGAGAAAATGGAAAATAAAAGGTATGCAGATTGGAAAGGAAGAAACAAATTTGTCTTTTTTCACAGGTAAGACTATCTATTACTATTCCAAAGAATCATCTAAAATGCTCTCTGAACCCAAACTGTAAAGTACAAGGTTCATATACAAAAGTTAACTGTTTACCTAAACACTAGCAATGAGCAATTGAAATTTGAAATACAAAACATAACAGTTTACATAACATATTTACAATGGCACCAAAACAAATGAAATACTTGTGTATAACTTCAAAACTCTGATGAAAGAAATCAAGGAAGATCTAAATAAATGGAGATATATCCTAAGTTCATGAACGGGAAGATTTATTATACTTAAGACCTCAATTTTTCCCAATTTTATATACATTCACACACATCAATTAAAATCCAGCAAATTATTTGTGAATACCAATGAACTGATCCTAAAGTTTACATGAAGAAGTAAACGGCTGCTAATACAGTTCCTAGAGGAGAAGAACAAAGTTGAAGGACTGATACTACCCGACTTCAAGATGCATTAAAAAGCTAAAGGAACCTCTGGTATTGATGAGAGCACAGAGCAACGCAGCAGAATAGAATCTAGGAACATAATCAACTGACTTTTGACAAAGAAGCAAAGGCAATCCAATGGAGAAAGGACTATCTTTTCAAGAAACAGTGCTGGAACAACTGGACATTCGCATTTGACAACTTAATCTAGACACACATCTTACATCTTTCATAAAATTAATGCAACATGCTTAACTGTAAATTGAAAAACTATTAAAGATATAAATATGTATATAAAGATTACACAAGAGATAAATCTACGTGACCATGGGTTTGGCAATGAGTTTTAGATACAGTACCAAAAGTAGGTTCCATGAAAGAAAAATAAATTGATAAGCTGGACTTCACTAAAATTAAAAACTCTGTCCAATGAAAGAGCAGACTTTAAGAGCATAAGAAGACAAGCCATAGGCTGGGAGCAAATATTTGTAAAACACATATATGGTATTCAAAGTTGCTGGTTTTTGTTTTTTAATTCTTAAAACTCAACAATAAGAAAACTACCCAACTCAAAAAAAATAAACAAAAGATCTGAAGAGCAAACAGCTACCTCAAGGTGTTGTTGCCAAAATTAAAAGAGCATAAAGCACTTAGAACTGAGCCTGGCACACAGCAAACTCCCAATAAACGTCTACGACTCTTATTTTTATGGCCAACACTATAATAAAAGTTCACAGAGCACTCTGAGAAGAACATTGACCTGGGCTGGTAAGCGAGGGAAGCGTCCCTGGAGAGGACCCTAGGGATGGACTTAAAAGGCTCATGTGTTGGGGTGAGAATGCAGGGCAGGCACAGCCTCCAGGCAGAGGTAGTCCACGCATGGACAAGGCAAAGGAAGAAACTGTGTATACTCTAAGAGCTTCCATCTCATCACCATTTTGATCAGAAAAATATAGAGATATCTTAAAATACAATGCAAAAGCCATATTAATTTTTAAAAATATTTATATATTTTTTTGGCTGCAATGGGTCTTAGTTGCTGCACTCGGGATCTTCCATCTTTGGTTTAGCATCAGAACTTTGAATTGCAGCATGTGGGATCTAGTTCCCTGACCAGGGTTTGAACCCAGGCCCCTTGCATTGGAAGTGCAGAGTATTAGCCATTGGACCACCAGGAAAATCCCGGCCATGTTAATTTTAAAGATAAAAATCTAAGTTTTCGAATTCCTACTGTATTCCAAATTAGGCTGTTTCACCTTATTCCAAGCTAGGCTGTTTCTGGTTGCTCCACAAGCAGAGAGTGAAAAAACCTTACTGTTTTTAAGTGCTGATAATAGATTTAAAGTGTTTTTACTGGGCCAAGGCAGTCTTAAACTATAAGGGGAACATTCACAGACAAAAAGGCAACTCTCTGGCTTGTCCAAGGAGTATAAGAACTCTCCCAGTAACTCAAATTGATTCATTTAGGTTGTCTTCTGATGTCCTCAGGGCAGTCAGAATATACCTCAAGGAAAGTCGATATTTCACACAAGTGATACGGAGGGAATATGAAGAAGCAATTCACTCCAAGGTCACAGGCCGTAGTCACTAGAAGAGATGAACCCCAAAAGGAATGGAGGCAGGAAAGAATGATCACTCACCAGAGTGGGTCTGCATGAGACACGCTGATGACAAATGCCTCCCCAGTCTGGCCAGAGAGAGTCCGCCCACTTTTATCAACAATTGTCCCTGAAATCTGAATTCAAAAAGTAAACTCAGTCAACCACATAGACTTAAGAATACAGTCTCAAAAACAAAATAAAACTAAGAAGCTTTAAAAACAAACAAACAAACAAACATGAAAGAGAACTGTAGCACTAAGGCAACACTGTTTAACCATGGTTGGAAACAGATGAGTGCCCAGGGGAGAGGTTGGAAAGCCAAAGAAACAGAGAAAAGGGAAAGTCAGGGAGGCAAAAGCAGTGCCCAAAAAAGCTTTAGGATTTACACCACCAGTCCCATTGGAGAGGACTTTCCACAGATATTTAAGGTTATCCTGGTCTCTTGCTGTTCAACATCTGATTCGTCTAACAACGCTTGTGAGTTCTAATCTATTCTCAGCAAGCAGTGCGGGCCTGCCTAGTGCATCAGTGAACTGGCAGTCTGCTGTCTCTGGTGGTGGACGCTTCATGGTCAGCTTCAAGTCCGTCCCTCCCCGGGCCCTAGAGACAGTGAGCCTTTGACTCTGGGGACCAATTCAGCCAGGCTTCCTTGGAATAGCCTGCCTTTCACCAACCATCTCTAGATTCGTTGTCTTCACATTTCTGCAGATAAGACTGCTATTGGTTTGAAGTGATGGTAGGAGGGAGGTAAAGAGAGGAAGTTAAAATAGTTGGTTCCTAAAAGATGATCAATACTCTCAAAAGTTCTGTGTCAGGAAAACTAAAACCCCACCCTCAAAATGATGACATTAAAAAAAAAAAAAAAAAACACGAAATTCATCAAGCAAATACTTTAGGACTTACAAAGACAGGCCGGGGAACATACTCCTCTTCAAAAAGTTTTTGGACTGCAAACAAGGCTGCCTGCCAGGGAGAAAAAGGGACATCTTTGGTACTGAGAGACTGTGTCAAAGGTCACAGTCTAACAGGCTGATCAGAATGTTCCTTTTACCAAGGCCTCTTCAGATAAGACACATATCACGCTCTCTGGGGAGGAGAAACAAGTCCTCCATGTGACATACAACACCCACACCCCCTTCTCAAGGTAACACTGTACATATTCAGTTCAGTTCAGTCCCCCAGTCATGTCCGACTCTTTGTGACCCCGTGAACCGCAGCACGCCAGGCCTCCCTGTCCATCACCAACTCCCGGAGTTCACCCAAACCCATGTCCATTGAGTCGGTGATGCCATCCAACCATCCCATCCTCTGTCGTCCCCTTCTCCTCCTGCCCTCAATCTTTCCCTGCATCAAGGTCTTTTCAAATAAGTCAGCTCTTTGCATCAGGTGGCCAAAGTATTGGAATTTCAGCTTCAGCATCAGTCCTTCCATTGAACACCCAGGACTGATCTCCTTTAGGATGGACTGGCTGGATCTCCTTGCAGTCCAAGGGACTCTCGAGAGTCTTCTCCAACACCACAGTTCAAAAGCATCAATTCTTCAGCACTCAGCTTTATAGTCCAACTCTCACATCCATACATGAGCACTGGAAAAACCATAACCTTGACTAGACGGACCTTTGTTGGCAAAGTAATGTCTCTGCTTTTCAATATGCTATCTAGGTTGGTCATAACTTTCCTTCCAAGGAGTAAGCATCTTTTAATTTCATAGCTGCAATCACCATCTGCAGTGATTTTGGAGCTCCAAAAAATAAAGTCTGACACTGTTTCCACAGTTTAACCATCTATTTGCCATGAAGTGATGGGACCAGATGCCATGATCTTAGTTCTCTGAATGTTGAGTTTTAAGCCAACTTTTCCATTCTCCACTTTCACTTTCATCAAGAGGCTCTTTAGTTCTTCTTAGCTTTCTGCCATAAGGGTGGTGTCATCTGCATATCTGAGGTTATTGATATTTCTCCCGGCAATCTTGATTCCAGCTTATGCTTCCACTGTACATATTACAACAAAACAAACGCTGACTGGAAGTCCACCCATGAACTAATATTTCCCCTGAGGAAGAGCTGAAGAGCTACTCTTTTTCTTCCTTCTCTCAATCAAAACTAAAAAGACGTAAATATGAAGCCTCTACTTCTACAGCCTCACATAAACAAGGTAGGTCCATGAACCAACAGTGTGCTGCTGCTGCTAAGTCACCTCAGTCGTGTCCGACTCTGTGTGACCCCATAAACAGCAGCCCATCAGGCTCCCCCGTCTCTGGGATTCTCCAGGCAAGAACACTGGAGTGGGTTGCCATTTCCTTCTCCAATGCATGAAAGTGAAAAGTGAAAGTGAAGTCGCTCAGTTGTGTCCGACTCTAGCGACCCCATGGACTGCAGCCCGCCAGGCTCCTCCATCTATGGGAATCTCCAGGCAAGAGTACTGGAGTGGGGTGCCATTGCCTTCTCCGAACCAACAGTGTATGTCACTGCAAAAAAGAATATGAGCTAGAATGGGTTGTAAAGACACGAATGCTGTGTTAATCTGTACTGTCCATGTTTTCTTAAGTTCCAAGACCAGAAACTAAGGTCCTCTAATGCCCAAAGCTCTTCCATATCTGAACCCACAGACAGAGATACTGCATACATAAAAACTATAGTAAGGTAGTATTTTTCACCTATTAGAGTGGAAAAGATCAAAAAGTTCAATAGAGGGGGTATGGTGAAAGCAGCAGCATTCCTGTGGACTGCTCCCTGACTGGAGGATAAATGAGTACAATCTTGGACGGTGGAGATCAAAAGTAACAGTGCCCAGACTCTTTAACGCAGCAATTTCACATGTAGAAATTTATACTCAGAGACACTGTCAAAAATGTATGCGTGAGGATAGCTACTTTTTATTCCACACACTAAGTACCTTTGTACGTATGTAAGGAATACAAGCACATACGCACACTCACTCGTATACTTTTCTCTGAATGGAATCTCCATAGGGCCTCCACACCAGGAACAGCAGTTGTCCCTCAGGAAGACAGCTAGATACCCAGGGAATGGGGGCAGGGAGGATATTTACTTTTTATTCCATACATTTATCTTGAATTTTAGAATCGTGCATATATATCTGACCTATGCATCCATGCACATACAGTAGCTATACATGAAAATATTCAGTTTCATAATTAAAAAGTTCTTTATATAAAATAATAATGTTACATGTCCTCACTTCATGAGGGGAAGCACCCCAGCCGGCACCCCAGATCAGCCCCCTTTTCCTCTTTTAACTCACCTTGGCATTGGCGGTATCAAAAATAGTTTCAATGAGTAAGATATCCACTCCACCATCCAGAAGCCCTTTGGCCTGCTCTTTGTATGCTTCAACAAGTTCATCAAATGCTGCAGAAAACAAACCACACCCAGGACATCAGTCATCAATATCCTTTGAAAGCCCAGGACACATCAAATTTAGGCCTGGTTCCAGGCGAACTACCTATTGCTGGTTTGTATGCACAATTGAAGGGCAACACCACATTTTATAAGAAACATGGCAGTGATGGAAGTTAAACCAGCAAACTAAACACAGACACTCCTAAACACTCTGCACACAGGCTCACTTCCCATATGTGAGCAGAGAACAAGCCACTGACTGGGTGGGGAGGGACATGATTTCTTGAGCCCTGGCTCTTACTTTAAGATCTTTAAAACAGATCTTTCCAGGGATGGTTTTAATCAATCAATTCAGGGAAGAGTGTGAGGAATAATTAGAGAAACATGTCACACTGGTGTGGATTCATGACTGGTCGAGTCACATTCTCTCACGCCCTCTTGGGTAAAATGTGGTTCTACTGATTTTGCGCCTGTCCTCTGACACCAACTCTGTCAGAGAAGAAACCTGCCTGGTGTGCAATTTCAGTCTCAAACACAAAAGCGTACAATCACTCCTGGGTAAACTTTTTGTTAAAAATGTCTTATCTATTTCCATCTCAGAGGGTATCCCACTCGCCATTTTCTCTCTCACCCAGGAAAGGAAACATGCACATTATATTCAATAGAGCAGCCTACTTCATCTTACATAGTGCAAGAGAGGAAAGCTCTCCACTGCCACACTAAGACCAAAAGAAGCTCCGCCACATGTCCACCCAAAATGAGCAACTCCTAGTGGAAAAGTGTGTCTGGAACCAAAATCTACAAATCACGCTTGCCTGAACTTGTCTTTGACACAGAATTCATTACCACACACGGTATTACTATTTGGCTCTGACCGTTTAATTCTTTTTGGTTTTTTTTCCAGTCTAATGCTTAAACTGACCTAGATTTCTAGCCTTCTCATAAAATTTCAATGCAAGTATGCTTACAGATGCTGGTGTATAATGTTAGTCTGTTTATAACTGCTCCCTGACAAATAAAGTGGAGTCTAGCAGGCTATTCTATAAACTGACCAAGGCCTAGTATCTATATTTGCTCAACTTCTCAGTTTAAAGTTTCATTTTGATTGGTTTTATTTCCACAGCTGATAAAGAAGCCCAAACACAACAACAGAAAGCAGACTCAAGATAAATAATACTAATCCAATGACTAATAACAGCTCACTTTTATTTAAATGTCTACCACATCCCAGGGACTGCTAAGCCCTTAAGTCACAACAACCCCTAAACAGAAGCTGGCACCGGCCCCATATTACAGATGTACAGATTACTGAAACACCGAGGTACTTGCCCAAGGTCAATGATTGTATATGATACTCACTGATGTTCCTGTAATCTGGTCTTTCCACAGATGGCGACACAGAGAGTGTCTTGTTAGTTGGACCCAGAGCTCCTGCCACATACCTCTTAATTCCTTTGGGAAAAGAAAAACAAGTGTGAAACCCCTAAATAGCTTGCCCTTTTTGTTGTGAGTCAATAGGCCATCAGATTTTCCCTAGAACATAGGAATACAATCTTTTGTCCATCACTCCGAAATTCAGAAAGCACAAAAGCCTCACTTCTTCCCTTAATTCAACAACAAAACTTGACCTCACCTCAACTATAAGAGGCTATTTATAGTTTTTACTCACTTAGTAGACAATTCATAGATTTTACTGCAAATAGATATTTGATTATGAGGGCCGTCCTGGACCCCACTGGGGAAATTATGAGACATGAAGTATGTGCACATGTGACCTCCAAGCCAATGCAAAAAACCTGAATTCTCATATCTGGCTTCAAAGAGTTTCAGTTAGTAATCCTTTTCTCTCAACCACAGCCATGTGAAAGTGAAAGTCATTCAGTCACGTCCAACTCTGCAATCCCATGGACTGTAGCCTCCCAGGTTCTTCTCTCTGTGGAACTCTCCAGGCAAGAATACTGGAGTGGGTTGCCATTTCCTTCTCCAGGGAATCTTCCCAACCAAGGGATCGATCCCAGGTCTCCCGCATTGTAGGCAGATTCTTTACCATCTGAGTTACCATGGAAGCATCACCACAGCTATGCTTGGACAAATTCTCTCTTCCTACCCTTAAGAAACTTTGCAGGTCATGAACATAGGTTCTGCAAAATTTCCTCACAGCAGCACTGATCTTGAAACGCTCCCCACTGCTGTATTGCAGGGCCTTTGCAGGGGGAAAATATTAAATCACAATGAGTAATTACAAAGCCTGAAATTAAAGTATGAAGGAGATCCAATCTTACTTTAATAGCTCTTTAAGAACTCCTGAATAATCTTTCCTTTAGGCTAGAGTCCTGGTGCTCCTAAGAGCCTGACATGTTGTGTTCATTTACATATCATAACAGAAGCAGGGGGCACACTGCTCATCACTTGTGTTGATTTTAACTAAATGGTTATGTTTTACCATTTACCAACCAATCGATAACCCAGCCTTTAGCAGGTTACAATACTCTTTATCCACCCCCTCCACCCCCCTGCCAAGCTGGACAATAATGTTGGTATAAGAAAAACACTCATCTTTCCCTGCTTTGGCTGACTGAATATCCTCTGCCCTGTGATTCTATTGGGGCAACAGTCTATGCCCTTCCATATTTAACATTATCTCTCAGAAACAGAGTTCCTATAAATTGCTTCAGTCTTCATTAGTATGCTGTGTCTAACTTCCTAACAATTTTGCTTTACATCTTTCCTGTTGGCAATAATTTCACATTTCCAAATCTTAAGGGGTTCCATATATTTCTTCTATCCCTTTCCCGCCCTCAAAGCCTCCCCTCCAGCTGGTGCCCAAGTGTTCTTATGGCAGCCAGCCAGGAGGTGAGTTATTTTGGGGAGCCATTTTTCAAATCCCAGCAAGACTGACTCTACTGTGCTACACAACAGCGCCTTCAAAGACATTAGTGGCATGAAGTGGAAAACACTCCAAAGACCATCTCTCTTTACCTAGGTAAGGTAAACCTCAAGGATGAGGGTCGCTTAAAAGGGATAAGATCAAATATCTTAATGATCACCACTATGACCACAGCAGTCAGTTGCGCCTCAGTAACCTGAAGATGTGCTTCTGAAGGTGGAGAGATCATCCTAGCTGTA
Source organism: Bos taurus (assembly GCF_002263795.3). Lineage (NCBI taxonomy): Eukaryota > Metazoa > Chordata > Mammalia > Artiodactyla > Bovidae > Bos > Bos taurus. Next base: position 9,446,866 of record NC_037355.1, on the reverse strand, counting down.
AACGCATGGGGAATCCATGGTACCAGCTATAAAATTAAGACATAACATCGAATAAACACAGAGCAGGAGACCGACCGATGGAGATGGGGTCAATTCAGAGAGACGTTGAATGCTTGATTATGAAACTGCAGAGAAGTAACCTACAAACAAGTACATGATGGCATCTGCAGTGTTGCTGTAGGCCAGCTGTCACGGAAGGAAAAAGGGCAATAAGCACAGATTATTACAGCTAAGAATGTCAAAGGAAGCAGCTTTGGTTTTTTGTTTTGATTTTTAAAGCAAAAAAAAAAAAAAGGAGAACAAGGTTCCTTACCTGTCTGGAGAGAGATGTCCTCGGCTGCTTTTCTGGCCACTCCCGCAGAGCACATGTTCATCCGGTAGGCCTAATATATCAATGGCAAGGGTTAGTTTGTCTTTTTTCTTCCATAAAATAAGTAAGGAATTCATGACCTTCTAAAACTCAATTTTATGCAATAAGAAAATGCAGAGTGAATTAATTTGAGGTCTGAATAAAATCTTAGCCAATAAGGCCTACCAGCTGCCCCAGAAATGAAGGCAACAGGAAGGGCAAGTCTTTGGGAACTACTTTTACGTTCCTCCCCAAAACCATGAGCTAGCTGGCAATCTCTGGACATCTGGCACATGAGAATAAGCTGATGTCACGAAATATGCTGAGAAAAAAAACAGTAATGGGAAAACCACAGGCTTCAGAGATAGGACACCTGGGTTCCAGAACCAGCTCTGTCACCACCTGCCTAGGCAGTTCCCTCAGCAACTCCCTCAGGCCCTGGTTTCTCTCACCATACAATGGTTAGAGACAGTGGGTCTGAACTTTTTGTAGATTATTAACCTCTAGAGGATCTGGAGAAGGGCCATGAACCCTCTCCTTATGACTAAAAGGCAAGCATACACAAAGGTCCAAAGCAGTGCCCACAAGTTCTATTGAAAGAGTCAAGCCCATTCATTTACGTGCTATTACTGCTCTCGCACTACAATGCCAGTGTTGAGCAGTTGCAACAGAGACTGTATGTGCCAACAAAGCTTAGAATATTTACTGCCTGGCCTTTTAAAGAAAAAGTTTGCCAATCCTGCCCCAAAATAACACAAAAGCAATTATGACACAATTTCATTTTCCCTTGATAACCCCAAAGGCAAGTGATTTCACAAAGCCCCAGTACTGAGGGAAATCAGTGCCAGGGCACTCAGGACTACATGCCTGAACACAGAGGCAAGTCTGGGAAAAACTCTACCCAGAAATAGGAATCTCAGCCTCTGCCACCTATTTTCATCAGGTTTACAAAAACTGAATATGGAAGCATTGTGTTGAGTAAAAAGAAACCAGATCCTTTACCCCACACCCACTAAGATGCCTGCTAAGAGGACAAAACAAAAACAAATCCAGGGCTTCCCTGGTGCTCAGTGGTAAAGAATCCAAGGCAATGGCACCCCACTTCAGTACTCTTGCCTGGAAAATCCCATGGACAGAGGAGCCTGGTAGGCTGCAGTCCATGGGGTCGCTAGAGTCAGACACGACTGAGCGACTTCACTTTCACTTTTCACTTTCATGCACTGGAGAAGGAAATGGCAACCCACTCCAGTGTTCTTGCCTAGAGAATCCCAGGGACAGGGGAGCCTGGTGGGCTGCCGTCTATGGGGTCGCACAGAGTCGAACACAACTGAAGTGACTTAGCAGCAGCAGCAGCCAATGCAGGAGACATGGGCTTGATCCTCTAACCAGGAAGATATCACATGTCTCAGAGCAACTAAGCCCGTGTACCACAACTATTAATTCTGTGCTCTAGAGCCCAGGAGCTGCAACTACTGAAGCCCGCACTTGTCCTGTGGTCTGCAACAGAAGTCACCGCAATGAGAAGCCTGAGCACCACAACTGGAGAGCAGACCTCCTCCTCGCTACAACTAGAGAAAAGCCTGCACAGCAACGAAGACCCAGCACAGCCAAAAATAAACAAATAAAATTATTAAAAAAAAAAAAAAAAGAAACAGGACAAATGCTGGCAAAGATGTGGAAAAACTGGAACCCTTGTATGCTGTTGGTGGGTTTATAAAATGATGCAGGTACTGCAGAAAATAGTGTGGTAGTTTTGCAAAAAATTAAACAGAATTACTATATAGCTCAGCAACTCTACTTCTGGGTATATATTCAAAAGATATGCGAGCACAGATGCAAAACAGATTATCTGTACACTGTGCTCAGAGTAACACTGTCCACAACAGCCAAAAGGCAGAACCAACCTAAGTATCCAATAGTGGATGAATGAATAAACACAATATGGTATATCCATACAATGGAATACTATTCAACTTTGAAAAAGGAAGGATATTCCAATGCATGCTACAGCATGAGTGAACCTTAGGGGACATTAAGTGAAATAAGCCAGTCACAAAAGGACAAATACTGATAATCCACTTACATGAGGCAGCTAGGAACTAAATTCACAAAGACAGACAGCAGAATGGTGGTTTCTAAGGGCTGGGGGAAGGGAAAATTGGGAATTATTGTTTAATGGGTATAGAGTTTACTGTTTTACAAGATGAAGCGTTCCATGGATAGATGGTGGTAATGGTGGCACAGCAAACAATGTGAATATATGTAATGCCATTGAACTGCACGCTTAAACATGGTTAAAATGGTGAATTTTATGTTACATGTATTTTGCCACCATTTTTTTAAAAAAGGAAACCAGATCTGTCACTCAATTTAAAAAGGCTTCACAAAACTGCACACATGGCCAACCATTATGCTTTTATTCAATTACTGCATAATAAGCATCATTTTTATTTGATTATCACTTGTCCACAAAAGAAACCAGCTGGAAAATGACTGGGCTGTTATGGTTACAAGCCGAAGAGATTCCAACCATTTCCTCTGTCTGACCACAAACAACAGATAACTAGATATTAGCTTGACCCTGCAGGTTTGGCTGGTTTTCTCACTAGCAACTACCAATAGTAAATGCTCATGACTATCTCAGATACAAGCAAAAATGAAATCCTTACCAAGTGTTCCAGGCCATAGTCAGCTTGGGCAATAGAAGTGCTGCTGAAAGTATTTGTTTCAATGATATCTGCCCCAGCTAGGAGGTACTCCTGCAACAAGAGAAAGTCATGTCAATGCTATGAGTCACAGAATCCCTGCCTCCTAATAGTAAATTTGCCTTTTCCTCACCATCTTCACCAAATACCTTTTGACTACTTACTAAGTGCAAGGCACTGCAGTACATACAGGACAGACACACAAAAGGATATAGGGATTTCATAAAAAGGCATGTGGTATAAATAAAACAGAACTTGAAGTCAGACAAAGTTCAAATGTGGTGTGAACTGAGTCGAGTTCCTTAAACTCTGAGCCTCAGTTTCATTTGAAAGTAGTATAACCCTGCTTCACCGGTGACCAGATGATAGCACAGATCACACATCAAGCTTCTGGAACATGATGGCCCTCAACAAATATTCCGTCTGTTCCTCTGCCATGTCCCAGCTTCGGCACAGCTAGGATTCTGTTGAGAAGGGCCCTCTCGCTGCAATCTCAATTCTGACCACAGCTGCTTCAGCCCACAGGTCCTGGCCCCTGCGAGCCAGATCAGAACCCTCACTAAACCCCGAGGACCTTGGTGCCCTCCTGTTCTCCCTGTTTGAAATCTTTCTTCCTTGTTTCACTCTGTTTCAATCTGATAAACACTCTGGTGAATTTTCCAACACTAAGTAAACTCCTGATTTTCCAACACTGAGTAAACATAACCCCACATAAGCAGATAAGACACTGTTTACAGAAATATTTGGAAATAAAATCCAAGATTTACACACTTTTAAGTCACAAACAGCCTAAATACTCACCAATAGGGAAACGGCTAAATAAATTATAATATGTCCATTTTATTACATGTTATGTGGCAGCTAAAAAACACCATGTGTGGGGAGTTCCCTGGTGGTCCAGTGGTTAAGACTCTGTTTTCACTGCAGGGGATATGGGTTTGATCCCTGGTCAGGGAACTAAGATTCTGCATGCAACAAGCAGCCAAAAAATAGGTAAAACAACAACAACAACACTGTGTATAAATATCTACGAATATGGAAACATCTCCAAAAATACTATTCAGTAGAAAAACAAAATTAATATGACACCATATAAATTTAAAATATACACACATACAAATAATATTGAGTTTTCTAGTATACACAAACATATACACTTATGCATAAATGCATAACAAATGATTTGGAAAGACATACACCAACTAGTGTAAGTGGTTATCTCTGGGGGAAAAAAATAGAAATTTGGAGTATTGGTTAAAAGGGAATTTATTCTTAACTATGAGTTCTGTTTTATCAGAACAAATTAAAATTTAGCTTTTCAAAAAAGAGAAAGAAAAACTGAAAACAACCTTAAGGCCTAGGAATAAGGTTAAATTAAGCAAACGGTGATATATGTACAGAATAAATTTGTACAAAGTTATTAAAACCATGTCTCAGAATATTTAATACTCATGGTATTAAAAAATGCAAATTATAAAATAGTATGGAGTAATAATAATCCCAATTTAATTTTAAAAACCCAAATACAGAAAACTAGTCTGAAATATAAATTTAAATATGTGAATGGCAAGTATGTCTTGGTACTGAATTTACAGTCCATGGGGTCACAGAGCTGGACATGACTGAGTAACTGGGCATAAACACACATACTGATATTACAGGTGGTTTTTATTTTCTTTTATGTTTTTCTATCAAGCTAGACATTTTATTTTTGTAACAATGAACACATATTATCTCTATAAATAGGCAGAGAGTATTTCTAAATTCCCAGTTATTTTCTCCAATTCTCCATAGGTTTAAAATTTTCCATAATATGAAGTTTATAAGGTGTTTTTTCTAGCTCTTCACCTTTTCTCTCCACCTTCTTTCCTGGAATAATATCCCACTCATGGACTTGGGATATGACACCCCAAGATTCCAAGCCTATTCTCACCAATTAAAACACGTGTGAGTGCTATATTAAAAATGGATACGCAACAAGGACCTACTGTGTAGCACAGGGACCTCTGCTCGATCTCATGTGCAGCCAGGACGGGAGGGGAGTTGAGGGAGAATGGAGACACATACATGTATGGCTGAGTCACTCTGCTGTGCACCTTCAACTATTACAACATTGTTAGTTAGCTATGCTCCGATATAAAATTAAAAGTTTAAGCAAAAAAGCATGGATGGATGTGGGCAAGCTACTTAATTACGCTGCTCCTCAGGTTTCTTCTGTAAAAGCTGTCAAGATTAAAGGAGGCCATTAATGACAACACAGCCAGAGTCTACCTACAGGTGTTTTAAAATATCAGTTCCTGTAGGTCTCAGCCTAACAACAGCAAATGAGCTAGGAAATGCATGAGGCATTCACCTGGGGCCTTACCCCCAGTGCTGAGCCAGGGCGGAGCCAAGGCCACGGCCTGACTGGCCCTAGCGATTCTTATCACAATTGCAAGACTCACCTCAGCAATTACTATCAGGGAACTTTTGAAAAAACAAAAAGGTCCTACTATCCACAGGTCCTGAAGGGTGCAGGCATGCTCAGGCCACACAGTGAGGTAGCTGGGGGTTGGAGGGAAATAACTGAGAGAACCAGGGTTCTGTCTTCATTGGGATCAAGGTAGATGCTTAGAATATTGTGGGTTCACTCTTTACTGAAGAACTTAAAACCTAACAGTAGGAATTAGGGTTCGGGAAGGAAAAGGCAGGGTCACTCATTTAGGTTACCCAGGCCTTTCTCCAAGAGGAACTTCATGGCGGGGGAAGCCTGGTTGCTAGTCGGTCAGTCAGCAGCCGTTTCATACAGCTGGCAGGGTGTTGACAGACAAGGACGCCTTTGAAATGGATGCCTCCCCAACCAGAAGCTGAAAGGCACCTACATTCTTAGTGTCAGAGACTTGCATTTTGTATAGAGCCTGGACACTCCATTAAAATTAAGGATCAATGGATCAGCTCTATGGTCAGTAATACTACTAGAAATAACTAAGTGTGAAAAGACCTAGTCTTTTTTCCTTCCTCATCCATGAACACGATATGGTCTCTACATCCAGAGAACTCCAGCGAATCAATATCCCTCACAAATGGGACAGCCAGATACACCTTATTGTATTTACTGCCATTTTGATTCATGTCCCTATCCTGGGAAATTTGCTATTCTTTCTAGTTGTCTATCTAACACAGAAGACAAAGATTCACTCTCTTGAAAAACATTTACTGACTTACTTTGTGCAAGATACTGTTCTAAGCAGTTGGAATTCAGTAGTGAAAAATAGGCATAAATTAGTGCCCTCAGGAAGCTAATGGTTGGGGAAGGGTGGCGATTTCACCAATTGCATGATAAGAACTGATGTTTGTATCCATATTGGGCTTCCCTGGTGGCTCAATGTAAAGAATTCTCCTGCAATGCAGGGGATACAGGAGACACAGGTTCAATCCCTGGATCGGGGAGATCCCTGGAGATAGAAATGGCAACCCATTCCGGTATTCTTGCCTGGACAATCCCACGGACAGAGGAGCCTGGCATGCTGCAGTCCATGGGGCTTCAAAAAGTTGGACATGACTGAGTATGCATGCATAATAATTGTAACTGTATCAAGCAATTCATACCCATGATGGCATTCCCAATATACAATGTACTGGAATTTTATAATGCAATTTGACTACATATTAGAAGGCCTAGCAGAAAAACTTGTAGAATCAACCTCTTCAAGAACCAACTTTAAATCTTCTAGTACTGACAATTTCTATTACAACAAAGGAAAGGTATTCCTAGTTTTTCTTGAAACGAAAACTATTCTGCATCTTATCTAGAACAAAGTCTTGACCAGCCAAGGGAAGGTTCCTTCCAGTCTCAATGAATCATTTAATCATTCATTCGTTTAAGTGACTTCCTTAAGAAGAGTCTGAAAGGCACCAAAAACAAAAATAAACAAGTGGGACTACATCAAACTAAAAAGCATCTACACAGCAAAAGAAACAAGCAATAAAATGAAAAGGCAATCTACTGAATTGGAGAAAATATTTGCAAATCAGGTATCTGATATGGATATCCAAAATGAAGAATTCATACAATTCAGTAACTAACAAAAAAATACAAACAAACCAATTCAAAAAAAAATGGGCAGAATACAGGACTTCCCTGGCAGTCCAGTGGTTAAAGACTCTACACTTCCACTGCAGGGGGTATAGTTGGATCCCTGGTCAGGGAACTAAGATTCTATATGCAGCATGGCATGGCCAAAAAGGAAAAAATGAGCAGGAGACTGCAACAGACATTTTTCCAAGGAAGACATACAGATGGCCAACAGGTTCATGAAAAGACAGTCAACATCACTAACTGCAAATCAAAATCACAGTGAGATATCAGAGCTCACCTATCAGAATGGCTTTTATCAAAAAGACAAGAAATAACAAGTGTTGGTAAAGAGATACAGAAAAGGGAGCTCTTGCGGGAATGTAAAGTTTGCACAACCTCAATGGAAAATAGAATGGTGACTCCTCAAAAAATTAAAAATAGAACTACTATATGACCCAGAAATTTTATTTCTGGGTATTATCCAAATAAAACAAAACCACTAACTCAAAAAGATAGAAGATACTTAGTTGATCCTGCCAGTAGCATGCTTGTTTCAAATATTAAGCCGTGCATGTCTAAGAACATACGGTCAGGACAGTGAAACTGTGAATGGTTCACAGAATCAATGACGGTTCCTTCGGTTGCTTGCTTCTCTCAGAAAGCCCAGAGATAAGCCCATGCACTTATAGGTACCTTATCTTTGACAAAGGAGGAAAGAATATACAATGGAGAAAAGATAGTCTCTTTAATAAGCGGTGCTGGGAAAACTGAACAGCTAGGTGTAAAAGAATGAAATTAGAACACTTCCTAACAACACACAAAAATAAGCTCAAAATGGATTAAGAACTTAAATGTAAGACCAGAAACTATAAAACTCTTAGAAGAAAACACAGATAGAGCACTCTTTGATACAAATCACAGCAAGATCCTCTATAACCCACCTTCTAGAGTAAAATAAGAACAAAGATAAACAAATTGGACCTAATTAAATTTAAAAGTTTTCTGCACAGCAAAGGAAACCATAAACAAGATGAAAAGACAACCCTCAGAATGGGAGAAAATAATTGCAAATAAAGCAACTGAGAAAGGATTAACCTCTAAAATATACAAGCAGCTCATGCAGCTCAATATCAGAAAAACAACCCAACCAAAAAATGAGCAGAAGACGTGATAGACATTGCTCCAAAGAAGACATACAGATGGCTAATAAGCACATGAAAAAAATGTTCAACACCGTTTACTATTAGAAAAATGCAACCAAACGTACAATGAGGTATCACTTCCCAACAGTCAAAATGGCCATTATCAAAAATCAACAAACAGCAAATGCTGGAAAGGAGTGGAGAAAAGGGAACCCTCTTGCACAGTTAGTGCAAATATAAATTGATGCGGTCACTATGGAGATTCCTTAAAAAACTAGGAATAAAACTACACATGACCCAGCAATCCCACTACTGGACACATACCCTGAGAAAACCACAATTCTAAAAGACACACATATCCCAGTGTTCACTGCAACATGTTCACCATTTACAATAGCCAGGACATGGAAGTAACCCAGATGTCTAGTGAGAGATGAATGGATAAAGAAGATGTGGTACACATATACAATGGAATATTATTCAGCCATAAAAAGGAATGAATTTGAGTCCATTCTAGTGAGGCAGATGAACCTAGAGTCTGTCACACAGAGTGAAGTAAGTCAGAAAGAGAAAAACAAATATCATATATTAACCCATATATATGGAATCTAAAACAGTGGTACTGATGAATCTCTTTGCTGGGCAGGAACAGAGATGGAGGCACAGAGGACAGACTTGTGGGACCCAGCAGGAGGAGGGGGAGGATGAACTGAAAGAGCAGCACTGAAACATACACATTACCACGTGTGAAATAGCCGGGGGGAATCTGCTGTCCGGCACAGGCAGCTCAGCCCAGTGCTCTATGACAGCTTAGAGGGGTGGGAGGTAGGAGGGAGGCTGAAGGAGGAGGGGACATAAGCACACCTACGGCTGATTCATGTTGATGTATGGCAGAAACCAACACAATACTGTAAAGCAATTAACCTCCAGTTAAATAAATTTTTTAAAAAAAGATGTACCCATGTTCACTGTAGCATTATTTACAGTTGTCAACATATGGAGACAATCTAAGTGTCTACTGACAGATGAATGAAAAAAGGAAATGTCATATGTATATGTAATGGAATATAACTGAGCTATAAAAAAGAAGAAAGGTAGTTGCCAGAAGTTGGGGAGTGGACAGTGGGGGAAACGGATGAAGGGGGCCAAAAGGTACAGGCTTCTAGTTATAAAGTAAGTCACGAGGATGAATGCACAGCATGAAGACTGCAGTTACTACCACTACAAGTTGCTAAGAAGGTAGATCTTAAAAATCTTCATTACAAGAAAAATACTGTAACTATGTATGGTAACAGATATTACCTAGACTTACTGTGGTGACCATTTTGTAACATATACTAACATCTAATCATTACGTTGTACACCTGTAACTAATGTTATTTGTCAGTTATACTGCAATTTTTAAAAGAAGTCTGAAATATCTATAACAATGCCCTACTCCAAAGAGAAAATTTTCTCAGTAAAGTCACTCTGTCCTTCAAATTGAATCCAGACCAAAAAAACAGATTAAATCAACTTATTTCTTTTAGCCATAGTTCTACAAAATTCCTATGATAACCTATAAAACAATTTAGTTTTATGTTTATTTTTAAAAGTCTAGCAATACCCAGTTACCTGCTTCTGATCTATTTATGTTGGCTAGCTAGACAGAAAAATGAGATGAAAAAACATGGGATTTCAAGTCAGTGATCCTCTGTATCACGAGTTATTTAACCTCTGAGATGCTCAGTTTTCAAATCTACAGAATGAGAATAACAATTACCTTTCAGTTTCACATCACTGGGGCTGCTGTAGTGAATTAGGTGCCCCAAAGGAAATCAGGCCTGAATATTCATTGGAAGGACTGATGCTAAAGCTGAAGCTCCAATACTTTGGTCACCTGATGTGAAGAACTGACTCACTGGAAAAGACCCTGATGCTGGGAAAGACTGAAAGCAGGAGGAGAAGGGGACAACAGAGGATGAGATGGTTGGATGGCATCACCGACTCTATGGACATGAGTCTAAGCAACTCTAGGAGTTGGTGATAGACAGAGAAGCCTGGCATGCTGCCGTCCATGGGGTTGCCAAGATGACTGAGCAGCCAAACTGAACTGAAACCTGCTTTCTGAATAAGCCACCTCTTTCTGAATAAATCACCCCTTTCTCTGTCTCCCCCAGAGCACTTAGCACAGTGGTCTGCCCTCAGGACACCAAAGGACTTGCAGAATGATAGATAAAAATATAAGAACTCAAGGAAGCTTTACCTTATGGATTTGGTAAATGACACTGGGCTGAGTTATACTTAAAATGTCATTGTTGCCTTTCAGGGGCCTGGCATGATCTTTAAATTCTTGTCCTCGGAAGTCTTCTTCACTCAGCTTGTGCTGCTGGATCATGGTCCCCATCCCTCCATCAAGCACCATAATCCTCTCCTGCAGGATAGCTTCAATCTCATCTTGCAGGGTCTTCTTCATCCCTGCTTTAAAGAAAGTGAAAATGTGAGTTTCCAAAATGAAAGGGGAAAAATAGGTGTGGAGAGAGATTGCAGACTAAATTAAAATAATTCACAACAGGGAGTAAATTGGGCTCATAGATATATTCTCTCAATCCTGCAGACTTTGAAAAAGGCTGCCCCAAAATGTTTTCATTAAGTTACAACAATGCTTAATGAAACAAGAGGTTGTACACAGCACAGAATCACTGGTATAGCACTACATCAAGGTTAACGTAGGCTGTAGTTATTCCTGTTTCAAAGATGAGCACAACAGACAGCAGAGAGCCAATTGCTACAAGCCCAGGCCAGCTGCTGGAGGTCTGCAGGACTCCCCCCCCCGTTGGCTCTGTGCATGTGCCCAGAATAAGACATAAGATTTGGTTTGATAACCGAAAGCCATCAATAATTCCAAACTGCCATTTAGACTGTTAAGTCTGACAGTCTCTTCCACTACCACCAGAACTCATGACAGGCTACCCAGTCTTGAAAAGCCCTAATGCATACTCCTTCCAATCCTATTTTCTGGTCTCCAAGAACTACTGGAAAGCCACAAAACCATGCTGATTGGAATCCTCGCAATTCCTAACTTTGAGCCTCTTCTTTGGTTCACCTTTTCTCAGCTCCCTCAACAACACTTCTCATACCTGCTGTCCCAGACCTCTGCTTGCCTTTAGCACAAAATCCTTCTCATCCTTTTAACTCAGAGGTGATTTCACCTAATCCTGTACAAGAGTCTTCTTTGGGGAGCTCCCCAAATTCACCCCCCCCACACACACCACAAAATCCTCTTGTAGCTTGGTTCCCTCTGCACCTAAAGAAGAACATGTGATCACTTCCACCCACACCTCCCACTGTCCTTCCCGTTTACCCCTTCCCACCTCCAGCAATTCTACCTCAACCTATCTTCATGCTGTGGCTTCTTCCTCCACCACACTACTGAAATCACTCCCTAAAGTCACACATGGTCTTCTAATTATCAAAAACAATGGGCTCCAATCTCAGACTCAGATTCCAAGCTGTCCACTTGTTACAGCCTGCCCCTCAATCTACTGTCCAAAACCAAACTTACCACATTCCCTGTCTGATTTCTCTATTTTTCTGAATGCATCACCCTTTGCAGAAAACTGACCTGACAACCTCAGTGTTACGTGACTCCTCATTCTCCTTGATAATCATATCTACTCAGATCTCAAGCCCTATAGCTCTGGCATCCAAAATGCCATCCATATTGGGCCCACCTTCCATCCCAGTGCCAACCCTTTCCTCAAGTCATTACCACACATTCAGCCATCATAGGTCCTCTGTGAGCTTCAGTTTGCATCCATGAAAACTAAGAAAGACAATGCCTGCTCACCCCAACTTCACGGAATTGTCTTATGGGTTAAAGGAAATCAGATACAAAGATGCTTTGTTAAAAAAAAAAAAAATCAAGTGTCATACAAACTGTCATCTCAACCACTGGGGTGACTATACCTGGTCACCCTATGTTCCAATCCATCCTATGCACCAGATTCATCTTCCTAAAAAGCATGTTTAAACCAGTTGCTTCCAATGCTTCCAATGCTTCCAACCTTCAACAATTCCCTACTGCCTACCAAACTTACTACAAGTTATTCAAAACAAACTAAATGACACCCACTGCTCTAGTCAACATGTACTTCTGTGCTCCCTGAGAGGGGAGAAAAGCTGGAGTAAAATGCAGCTGGCTCTAAGCTCTTTGAGCCTCTTGGAGGAAGACTGGGATTAGGCCAACTCATCTGTATCCCTAGCAATACCAAGGACAGTATCCAGCACTTAAGTGTTCAGTAAGTATTTCCTAAACCGACACAGCAAAACAGTGAGGAAAGATGACAAGAGAAGGTATTTAAACCCCAAACCAGTAATGTATGAATATTTGTAAACTGGCAGTGGTGCAAATGTAACCCAGACCTTACTGTCCAGAGTCTTAGGTACTCTATAAAGAAACGGGATGGACGGTGGCTATACAGCTATTGTGACCGAACGAGTCCTTAATAGGCTTCCGAAAGGTTGTGCCAGCAACCTGTAAACTGGTGGGCATCTGGTTTCTTTCTCAAAGGGCATTATGTTTATTTCAGGGTTTACTATTCCTTTCAAAAACTGGCTAATTTTGTTTATTGAGCTAATAAGGGTAAGAAAACTGAAAGAGGAACAAAGTTAAGATCCAAAAATCCGAGCAGTAGTACTTCAAGCACCAAAGGAAAAAAAACCACTTCCTGAAAGTGTGAAGAAAAGGCAGGGCTTACTGAGACATGTATAACAGAAAGACTGGTAGGCAACCGGGCAGTGGTTTGGTCATTTCCAATTAATGTCAACAAAGGCAATTCAGGGATGGCATTAACTTAGACACCCCATGATGTGGCTCTCCTTCAGCTAAGAAACACTCAGAATTTGATATGATTAAGCTAATGGGGACAGGATGAAAAAAGCCAAGAAATCTGGGTTTTAGTCCCAGCTCTCAAAAGTAGCTATGGGGTTTTGGACAGGCTGTGTTTTGCCTTATCACAGGACATGTGACAACAGAACGAGATGATGCATTTGAAGGCATATTCCAGATGCTAACGACTGGAACTCTCATATCATAAAAGTCATGAGACATATAACCTTGGCATAATCACCCCATAAATGTTTGCAACTCCTATTATGTCATTATTATTGCATAGCTAATAAAAAGTAGAGCTAGGATTGAAACTCTAAAGGTTGCTTTCTATACTCTACAAGTCCAGTGGGTTAAGAAAAAGGATCACAGAAGCCTGAAGCTCTCAGTTCTGTTCAAGTTGGGGCAGGAGGCAGGAATAGCATGTTTACAGATTTAGAGATGAACTTGAATGTGGCAGAGCAAACACAATAATCAGCAAAAATATCTACATGGAGATCCTTTCAGATGGGGAATAAAAAGAAAGATTAAAAACTTTAACCTATATGCTCAATTGAATTCCTGTCTTTTTCAAAGAATGTAGCTGCAACTCTTCCTAAAATGAGGGCATGTGTGATGAATCACCCAGTGGGTAGGAACAGGGTGTGTGGGCGTGGTGAAGGGGCGCTGGAGGAGGGAGTAGCTCATGCGTGCCTGCATGCAATCAAAGGTTTTTCCCCAAACTTTAAACATTTTATTTTGTAATGGTGTATAGCCAATTAACAATGTTGTGGTAGTTTCAGGAGAACAGCAAAGGGACTCCCCCATACATATACATGTGAGCATTCTCCCCCAAACCTCCCTCCCCTGGAACATAACACTGAGCAGAGTTCCATCTGCTATACAATAGTCCCTGTTGGCTATCCAAGGTATTCAAGGGACTTCCCTGGTAGTCCTATGGTTAAGACTTCGCCTTCCAACAAAGGAGGCACAGGTTTGACCCCTGGTTGGGGAGCTAGTGGAGGTGATGGAATTCCAGTTGAGCTATTCTAAATCCTGAAAGATGATGCTGTGAAAGTGCTGTACTCAATATGCCAGCAAATTTGGAAAACTCAGCAGTTGCCACAGGACTGGAAAAGGTCAGTTTTCATTCCAATCCCAAAAAAAGGCAATGCCAAAGAATGCTCAAACAACCGCACAATTGCACTCATCTCACACGCTAGTAAAGTAATGCTCAAAATTCTCCAAGCCAGGCTTCAGTAATACGTGAACCGTGAACTTCCTGATGTTCAAGCTGGTTTTAGAAAAGGCAGAGGAACCAGAGATCAAATTGCCAACATCCGCTGGATCATGGAAAAAGCAAAAGAGTTCCAGAAAAACATCTATTTCTGCTTTATTGACTATGCCAAAGCCTTTGACTGTGTGGATCACAATAAACTGTGGAAAATTCTGAAAGAGATGGGAATACCAGACCACTGGACCTGCCTCTTGAGAAATCTGTATGCAGGTCAGGAAGCAAGAGTTAGAACTGGACATGGAACAACAGACTGGTTCCAAATAGGAAAAGGAGTATGTCAAGGCTGTATATTGTCATCCTGCTTATTTAACTTCTATGCAGAGTACATCATGAGAAACGCTGGACTGGAAGAAGCACAAGCTGGAATCAAGATTGCTGCGAGAAATATCAATAACCTCAGATATGCAGATGACACCACCCTTATAGCAGAAAGTGAAGAGGAACTAAAAAGCCTCTTGATGAAGGTGAAAGTGGAGAGTGAAAAAGTTGGCTTAAAGCTCAACATTCAGAAAACAAAGATCATGGCATACGGTCCCATCACTTCATGGCAAATAGATGGGGAAACAGTGGAAACAGTGTCAGACTTCATTTTTCTGGGCTCCAAAATCACTGCAGATGGTGACTGCAGCCATGAAATTAAAAGACACTTACTCCGTGGAAGGAAAGTTATGACCAACCTAGATAGCATATTGAAAAGCAGAGACATTACTTTGCCAACAAAGGTCCGTCTAGTCAAGGCTATGGTTTTTCCAGTGCTCATGTATGGATGTGAGAGTTGGACTGTAAAGAAGGCTGAGCGCTGAAGAATTGATGCTTTTGAACTGTAGTGTTGCAGAAGACTCCTGAGAGTTCCTTGGACTGCAAGGAGATCCAACCAGTCCATTCTGAAGGAGATCAGCCCTGGGATTTCTTTGGAAGGAATGATGCTAAAGCTGAAACTCCAGTACTTTGGCCACCTCATGCGAAGAGTTGACTCATTGGAAAAGACTCTGATGCTGGGAGGGATTGGGGGCAGGAGGAGAAGGGGACGACAGGATGAGATGGCTGGATGGCATCACTGACTCGATGGACGTGAGTCTGAGTGAACTTCAGGAGTTGGTGATGGACAGGGAGGCCTGGCGTGCTGCGATTCATGGGGTCCCAAAGAGCTGGACACGACTGAGACTGAACTGAACTGAACTGAACTGGGGAGCTAAGATCCCATGTGCCTCAGAGCCAAGAAAACAAAACATAAAATAGAAACAATACTGTAACAAATTCAATAAAGACTTTAATAATGGTCCACATCAAAAAAAGTGCCCACTCTTGCCACTATTATTCAACATAGTTTTGGAAAACAGAGCCATGGCAGAGAATAAAAAGAAATAAAAGGAATCCAGAAGAAAAATAAGAGGTAAAACCCTCAATGTTTGCAGATGACATAATATTATACATAAGATCAGATCAGATCAGTCGCTCAGTCGTGTCCGACTCTTTGCGACCCCATGAATCGCAGCACGCCAGGCCTCCCTGTCCATCACCAACTCCCGGAGATCACTCAGACTCATGTCCATCGAGTCAGTGATGCCATCCAGCCATCTCATCCTGTCGTCCCCTTCCCCTCTTGGCCCCAATCCCTCCCAGCATCAGAGTCTTTTCCATTGAGTCAACTCTTCACATAAGGCGGCCAAAGTACTGGAGTTTCAGCTTTAGCATCATTCCTTCCAAAGAAATCCCAGGGCTGATCTCCTTCAGAATGGACTGGTTGGATCTCCTTGCAGTCCAAGGGACTCTCAAGAGTCTTCTCCAACACCACAGTTCAAAAGCATCAATTCTTCAGCGCTCAGCCTTCTTCACAGTCCAACTCTCACATCCATACATGACCACTGGAAAAACCATAGCCTTGACTAGACGGACCTTTGTTGGCAAAGTAATGTCTCTGCTTTTCAATATGCTATCTAGGTTGGTCATAACTTTCCTTCCAAGGAGTAAGTGTCTTTTAATTTCATGGCTGCAGTCACCATCTGCAGTGATTTTGGAGCCCCCCAAAATAAAGTCTGACACTGTTTCCACTGTTTCCCCATCTATTTGCCATGAAGTGATGGGACTGGATGCCATGATCTTTGTTTTCTGAATGTTGAGCTTTAAGCCAACTTTTTCACTCTCCACTTTCACCTTCATCAAGAGGCTTTTGAGTTCCTCTTTACTTTCTGCTATAAGGGTGGTGTCATCTGCATATCTGAGGTTATTGATATTTCTCGCGGCAATCTTGATTCCAGCTTGTGCTTCTTCCAGTCCAGCGTTTCTCATGATGTACTCTGTATAGAAGTTAAATAAGCAGGATGACAATATACAGCCTTGACGTACTCCTTTTCCTATTTGGAACCAGTCTGTTGTTCCATGTCCAGTTCTAACTCTTGCTTCCTGACCTACATACAGATTTCTCAAGAGGCAGGTCAGGTGGTCTGGTATTCCCATCTCTTTCAGAATTTTCCACAGTTTATTGTGATCCACACAGTCAAAGGCTTTGGCATAGTCAATAAAGCAGAAATAGATGTTTTTCTGGAACTCTTTTGCTTTTTCCATGATCCAGCGGATGTTGGCAATTTGATCTCTGGTTCCTCTGCCTTTTCTAAAACCAGCTTGAACATCAGGAAGTTCACGGTTCACGTATTACTGAAGCCTGGCTTGGAGAATTTTGAGCATTACTTTACTAGCGTGTGAGATGAGTGCAATTGTGCGGTCGTTTGAGCATTCTTTGGCATTGCCTTTCTTTGGGATTGGAATGAAAACTGACCTTTTCCAGTCCTGTGGCCACTGCTGAGTTTTCCAAATTTGCTGGCATATTGAGTGCAGCACTTGCACAGCATCATCTTTCAGGATTTGGAATATTATACATAGAAAATCCTAAAGATGCCACCAGAACATTACTAGAATTAATCAATGAAAATAGTGAAGTCACAGGATCTAAACTTAATATACAAAAATCCCTGCATTCTTATTTACTAACAATGGAAAATCTCAAATTAAGGAAACAATCCCATTCACAGATGCAACAAAAAGAATAAAATACCTAGGAATAAAAAAAAATAAAAAAAAAATACCTAGGAATAAACCTATCTAAAGAAACAAAAGACCTGTATGCAGAAAACTATAAGACACTAATGAAAGAAATCAAAGATGACACAAGACAGATGGAGAGATATACTATGTTCTTGGATTGGAAGAATCAATTTTGTGAAAATAATCATACCACCAAAACAATCTACAGATTCACTGAAATCTCTATCAACTATCAATGGTATTTTTCAGAGCTAGAACAATTTCACAATGTGTATGGAAACACAAAAGACCTCAAATAGCCAAAGCAATCTTGAGAAAGAAAAAGAGAGATGGAAGAATCAACCTTCCTGACTTCACACTGTACCACAAAGCTACAGTCATCAAGACAGTATGGTACTGGCACAGACACCAAATATAGACCAACAGAATCAGATAAAAAGCCCAGAGGTAAACCCATGCACCTATGGTACCTTGTCTTTGACAAAGGAGGAAGAATAAAAGAATATACAATGGAGAAAAGACAGCCTCTTCAATAAGTGGTGCTGAGAAAACTGGACTGCTACATGTAAAAGAATAAAACTAGCACATTTCATAACACCATGCACAAAAATAAACTCAAAATGGATTAAAGACTTAAATAAATGTAAGCCCAGAAACTGTAAACCTCTTTGAGAAAAACATAGGCAGTATACTCTTAGACATAAATCACAGCAAGATCCTCTTTGACTCACCTCCGAGAGTAATAAAAATAAAAATAAACAAATGGGGCCTAATTAAACTTAAAGGCTTTTGCACAGCAAAGGAAACCATAAACAAGATGAAAAGACAACAGTGAGAATGGGAGAAAATAACTGCAAATGAAACAACTGACAAGGATTAATCTCCCAAATATATAAACAGCTCATACAGCTCAATATAATATCAGAAAAACAAACAGCCCAGTCAAAAAATGAGCAAAAGACCTGAACAGGCATTTCTCCAAAGAAGACATACAGGTGGCCAATAAACACATGAAAAGATGCCCAATATCATTAGTTATTAGAAAAATCTAAATCAAAACTACAATGAGGTATCGCCTTACACCAGTCAGAATGGCCGTCATCAAAAAAAATCTACAAACAATAAAAATTACAGAGGATGTAGAGAAAAGGGAACCCTCCTCCACTGTTGGTAGGAATGTAAATTGAAGCAGGCACTATGGAGAACAGTATGGAGATTCCTTTTAAAACTAGGAATAAAACTACCATATGATCCAGCAATCCCACTACTGTGCGTAGACCCTGAGAAAAACCACAATTCTAAGAGACACATGTACCCCAGTGTTCATTGCTGCACTATTTCCAATAGCCAGGACATGGAATCAGTCTAGGTGTCCATCCACAGATGAATAAAGATGTGGTACATAAATAACAATGGGATATTTCTCAGCCATAAAAAAGAATGAATTTGAGTCAGTTCTAGTGAGGTGGATGAAGCTAGAACCTATTAAAACAGTAATGTCAAGTCAGAAAGAGAAAAACAAATATCATTTTTAACACTTATATATGGACTCTAGAAAAATAGGATTGATGAACCTATCTGCAGGGAAGGAATGGAGATGCAGATACAGAGAGTGGACTTGTGGACTCAGTGGGAAAAGGAGAGAGCAAATGGATGGAGAAAGCAGCATCAACATATATACAGTATCACCAATTAAATGGACATAAACTTGTGCAAATTGCGGGAGATGGTGAGGGACAGGGAGGCCAGGCGTGCTACAGTCCACGGGGTTGCAAAGAGTTGGACACAACTTGGTGACTGAACAACAATAAAGTGTAAAACAGAAGCTGCTTTATAACACAAGGAGCCCAGCCTGGCGCTCTGTGATGACTTAGAGGGGTGGGGGAGGCGGGCAGGAGGGAGACTTTAAGAGGGAGAGGATATATGTATAATTATGGCTGATTCTCTCTTCAAGAAAATTAGAGACACCAAGGGGACATTTCATGCAAAGATGGGCTCAATAAAGAATAGAAATGGTATGGACCTAACAGAAGCAGAAGATATCAAGAAGAGGTGGCAAGAATACACAGAAGAACTGTACAAAAAAGATCTTCACAACCAAGATAATCACAATGGCCTTAGAAAGCATCACTACAAACAAAGCAAGTGCAGGTGATGGAATTCCAGTTGAGCTATTTCAAATCCTGAAAGATGATGCTGTGAAAGTGCTGCACTCAATACGCCAGCAAATGTGGCAAACTCAGCAGTAGCCACAGGACTGGAAAAGGTCAGTTTTCATTCCAATCACAAAGAAAGGAAATGCCAAAGAATGCTCAAACTACCACACAATTGCACTCATCTCACATACTAGCACGGAGAAGGCAATGGCATCCCACTCCAGGACTCTTGCCTGGAAAATCCCATGGATGGAGGAGCCTGGTGGGCTACAGTCCATGGGGTCGCTGAGAGTCGGACATGACTGAGCGACTTCACTTTCACTTTTCACTCTTATGCACTGGAGAAGGAAATGGCAACCCACTCCAGTGTTCATGCCTTGAGAATCCCAGGGACAGGGGAGGCTGGTGGGCTGCCGTCTATGGGGTCGCACAGAGTCGGACACAACTGAAGTGACTTAGCAGCAGCAGCACATACTAGCAAAGTAATGCTCAAAATTCTCCAAGCCAGGCTTCAGCAATATGTGAACTGTGAACTTCCTGATATTCAAACTGGTTTTAGAAAAGGCAGAGGAACCAGAGATCAAATTGCCAACATCCACTGGATCATGGGAAAAGCAAGAGAGTTCCAGAAAAACATCTATTTCTGCTTTATTGACTATGCCAAAGCCTTTGACTGTGTGGATCACAATAAACTGTGGGAAATTCTGAAAGAGATGGGCATACTAGACCACCTGACCTGCCTCTTGAGAAACCTATATGCAGGTCAGGAAGCAACACTTAGAACTGGACATGGAACAACAGACTGGTTCCAAATAGGAAAAGGAGTACGTCAAGGCTGTATATTGTCATCCTGCTTATTTAACTTCTATGCAGAGTACATCATGAGAAACGCTGGACTGGAAGAAACACAAGCTGGAATCAAGATTGCCAGGAGAAATATCAATAACCTCAGATATGCAGATGACACCACCCTTATGGCAGAAAGTGAAGAGGAACTAAAAAGCCTCTTGATGAAGGTGAAAGTGGAGAGTGAAAAAGCTGGCTTAAAGCTCAACATTCAGAAAACAAAGATCATGGCATCCGGTCCCATCACTTCATGGGAAATAGATGGGGAAACAGTGGAAACAGTGTCAGACTTTATTTTGGGGGGCTCCAAAATCACTGCAGATGGTGATTGCAGCCATGAAGTTAAAAGACACTTACTCCTTGGAAGGAAAGTTATGACCAACCTAGATAGCATATTGAAAAGCAGAGACATTACTTTGCCAACAAAGGTCCGTCTAGTCAAGGCTATGGTTTTTCCAGTGGTCATGTATGGATGTGAGAGTTGGACTGTGAAGAAGGCTGAGCGCTGAAGAATTGATGCTTTTGAACTGTGGTGTTGGAGAAGACTCTTGAGAGTCCCTTGGACTGCAAGGAGATCCAACCAGTCCATTCTGAAGGAGATCAGCCCTGGGATTTCTTTGGAAGGAATGATGCTAAAGCTGAAACTCCAGTACTTTGGCCACCTCATGCGAAGAGTTGACTCAATGGAAAAGACTCCGATGCTGGGAGGGATTGGGGGCAGGAGGAGAAGGGGACGCCAGAGCATGAGATGGCTGGATGGCATCACTGACTCGATGGATGTGAGTCTGAGTGATCTCCGGGAGTTGGTGATGGACAGGGAGGCCTGGCGTGCTGCGATTCATGGGGTCACGAAGAGTTGGATACGACTGAGCGACTGAACTGAACTGAACTGATGGCTGATTCTTGTTGTATGGCAGAAATCAACACAACATTGTTAAACAATCTTCTCCAATTAAAAAATAAATTACAAAAACAAAAATGGTCCACATTGAAAAAAAGTCTTAAAAAATAAAAAGGTATTCAAACCTTTGAGGAAAAAAAAATCCCAGTTTTTTCTACAAAGAAATATGTCTTTTGGCATCAGTAAAATGGCCAGTAGTTTATCAGGAAGGTAGATCAGTCGGTCAAGAATCCACCTGCAATGCAGGAGACTGGGGTTCAATCCCTGGGTCAGGAAGATCCCCTGCAGAAGAAAATGGCAGCTCACTCCAGTATGCTTGCCTGAAAAATCCCATGGACAGAGGATCCTGATGGGCTACAGTCTGTGGGGTCTCAAGAATCAGACAGGACTTAGCAACTAAAACCATCACCATCAACCAAAATGATCAGTAAATACCATATGATTTACATGTACTTCTTTCTCCTCCACTGACCAAGTACACAAGAGTTTAAGGAGATAGAAATAAGAAAGGAAAGTTAACATAACAACAAAAGAAATGCCCTCCCTCCGTGCACCCTGGTCTCCTTCATCAGAGCTGGTTTGGCCTTTCTCTACTCACTGCAAATCTGACAGCGGAGTGTGCCCCTACTTGGCCTATTTTCAAAAAAGGGCTAAGCATTTTCCCAAGAGGCCTCTAATGTATTCACTTTTCAAATCAGAAATATAAATTGTTTTCAATCTTTAAGATAGTTCACCATTTACCATAAAACAACCCCATCCCCACACAAATCCTGATAGCTTGAGTTATCATATATATAAGAGACAAAAGGTTTTTTAAAAAACTCTAAACAAAACATGTAATTTTTTAAATAAGAAGCTTGACCAACTTAACTCTGTAATTTATGTGCAAGACTAAAAGCCCAAAAAGAACTAACTTAACTTTAAAAAAGTAGAAAGAGATTACTTGGCCTATCAAATATTATTATATACTACAAGATATTACAAAATAAGGAAAGTAAGATATAGAATATCTCCTCACTTAGCACATGGCAAGACATCTAAAGACTTAAATAGCTCAACCTATAATTTTTTTTTAAAGTAAATTTGATTACATAAAAACAAAGGATTTCTGTCAAATGAAAGTCACCACTGACAAAAGTAATAAACAGATTATCAACTGAAGGAAGATTCTGCAATGTCAAACTGAAAGGTACTGGGACTTCCCTGGCGGTCCAGTGTTTAGGACTCTGCGCTTTCACTGCTGGGGCCCAGGGTTAGATCCCTGGTCAGGGAATTAAGATCCTGTAAACCACACAGCACAGCCAAAGGAAGGAAAAAAAAACAAACCTGAAAGAGACTAAAATCTATAACATACCAGGAGCTCCTGCAAATCAATAAGAAATTAAACAGAAAAATGGGCAAAAGATGTGAATAGGCAAATCAAGGGAGGGAAAAACTGAATACTCAACAATATATGAAGAAATGCTCCAACTGTAAGCCATCGGAGAGACATGAATTAAAACAAGACAAAACCAATATATATGCAATGGATGGGCAGTAATTAGAAGATTGGATAATACCAAAGAAAATCAGAACCCTTGCTTTTTGGAACGTAGACAGATACAGTCATTCTGGAGAGCAACCTAGCAGGAGTCAGTAAAATTAAGCATGTGGAAAACTCAACAGTCTCACTCCTGAGTGTATTTCCCAAACAAAGGCTCCACTGATGCATAGAGAACATATCAGAGGATATTAAAGAAGTCGCAAATTGGAGACAACCCTGGGAAATGGCAAAGTCAAATGTGCAGGATGCTCGTGTGTGGAATACTACTGAGTGGTAGCCAGATTTACCACTGTATTGCTCTATTGATTGAGTGAGGAAGTCAGAAATGGCTAACTAGTGAAGTCACTCAGTCGTGTCCGACTCTTGGCAACCTCATGGACTGCAGCCTACCAGGCTCCTCTGTCCATGGGATTTTCCAGGCAAGAGTACTGGAGTGGGTTGCCATTTCCTTTTCCAATGCATGAAAGTGAAAAGTGAAAGTGAAGTCGCTCAGTCGTGTCCGACTCTTGGCAACCTCATGGACTGCAGCCTACCAGGCTCCTCTGTCCATGGGATTTTCCAGGCAAGAGTACTGGAGTGGGGTGCCATTGCCTTCTCCGGCTCTAGTCCTGTTCAACTCTTTGCGACTCTATGGACTGTAGCCCGCCAGGCTCCTCTGTCCATAGGATTCCGCAGGCAAGAATACTGGAGTAGGTTGCCATGCCCTTCTCCAGGGGATCTTCCCGACCCAGGGATAGAACCCGAGTCTCCTGCATTGCAGGTACCACCTGGGATGATATATATAAATAACACAGTCTAAAAGAGAAAGACACAAGGAATGTCCTTGTCCAGTAAGCCTAAGAGATCACAACGTTTTCCCAGCTTGAGAGGACCTAGTCAATGTACTTTACTTGGGTGATTTTTTTTCTACCCATTAATGTTTTATTTCCCAGTAATGATACCATGATTCATAGTAAATGCTCCAAAGAGTAAACAAACATGGTATTAACTGGTTAAAGGACCAATTAGATGTTGAGGTGGGTAAGTCAGTATCACCCTTAAGAACCATCCTAAATAATGGTTCTTTAAGACAAGAACCATCCTAAAGACAAGATGATGGCATAAACCAATAAACCCCAAATACACATGATTTTAAGTAATAAATTACTGTCAACAACACAGTTACTCTATAGACAGAATGATCCCATGTAGCTCTGATTTACTTAGGACTCCCACATCCACTGCACTAACTGGGGAAAACACAGAGCAAGGAAAAGAATTTTGCATTATAAACAAATGATCCCAACACTTCTCAGCACTTTCCTGACTTGACTATATTAAAGACTATCTTCAGTTCAGTTCAGTCGCTCAGTCATGTCCGACTCTTTGCGACCCCATGAATCGCAGCACGCCAGGCCTCCCTGTCCATCACCAACTCCCGGAGTTCACCCAAACTCATGTCCATCGAGTCGGTGATGCCATCCAGCCACCTCATCTTCTGTTGTCCCCTTCTCCTCATAAGTCCCTTGCAAGACACTTCATTTCTGAATCTCTAACTTCTAGTTTGCACCAACGTGCTACATTTTGTAGACATGTCTTTGCTTGTGCAATATTCCACTTCTGAAATAGCATACTATTTCTCCTTTGATTTTAATAAGACCGGGAAGAATTAGAAACATGTAACTGCTGCTGCTGCTGCTGCTTCAGTCATGTCCGACTCTGTGCGACCCCATAGATGGCAGCCCACTAGGCTCCTCCGTCCCTGGGATTCTCCAGGCAAGAACACTAGAGTGGGTTGCCATTTCCTTCTCCAGAGCTAGATTCAAACACTTAACAATTTTCCTTTCATCTGCTGTAAAAAGATCACTATTTAAACTATTCTAAATCTTCAGGGGTTTTTGCTCCAGATACATTCAGATAAAAGAGAAATCACATACTTCATTTTTTTAAATTACATGGGAAAAGGAAGGTCAGAGGTCATCAGTAAAAAATACTGTTCAAATAAATAAATGATATCCCTGTGGGAGATATAGGTCTCACTTTACAGCAACAGTGATAAAATGTTTCTTAGTCACATATCCACCTGTTTCATGAATAATTCTAATGGTCCCATTTATCAGGACCTTAGAATCAAAGGGTCACTAGCTTACCTCTGAAAAATTTCAGTTATGGAATTCCTGAGCTGAAGATCCTTATCTGTCACATCTACTGTTATGTCCTTGTTACTGATTCTCTTGTTTCTTCACTTGCTACTTCATACCTCACAAGTTTTAATAGGTGTATTTGTTCACAAATTACAATCAGGGAGGGCATTAAAGACCTAGAGCTCATTTTAAAACTGAAAATATTGATATACTTAGTTATTGTGTTAGTTTTCTTTTTCCTCATTGTTAATGTGAGAGTCACCAACATCAAAATCACCTGGAATTATTACCCCTTACCCCAACCTACTGAGTACCCACTAATCTATTCTAACATAGCGATTTTACACACACTAGAGTTGACAGAACTACTGTTGTTACCTCGAAGTGGAGAAATAAAAGTTCAATGCAGTTGCAAATAGCTTTCTGGGCTTCCTTATTTCTCAGCACCTGAACCTTCTTTGGCTTAGATGCTCAATAAACATATTGAATAAGAACGTTCAATCATGCAAAACTTCTATAAGGCCCGGACGGAATACGGTACATCAAACTGAAAAGTTTAGTTACCCTGGCGCTCAGAATATGTTTCGGGGGCACGTGTCGGGGCGTGCTTTATGGATTTGATGGTTTGTCTACCTTGAGAGGAAGCCGGGTGGGTCGGGAGAGAAGGAACGCAGGCAGCGAGAAAACACGGGACCTCAGGGTTCGCACGTTCAGAGGCGCCGCCCGCCCCCAGGGAAAGCTAACAAGGTGTCTCCGGGTGGTAACTGAATCACCCTAGAGATTAGGAGGTATTAAAGCACCGAAGCGCGGAGAGCGGGTCGCTGCGTTACCAGATGGCGTCAGGTCCTGGAGCGTGGGGGCCATGCTCCGGAGTCTTCTTTCTCCTCCTCCGGCCGGGGGACGCGGCAGAAAAGACGCACCCTCCACACGTGACGGCCCAGAGCCACGCCAGCCAGCGCCGGGCCAGTAGTTCACAGAAGGTCGGGGTCCCAAGGACACTGAGGGGCCTCCCCGCAACCAGACCCGACAGCGGGGCTTCCGTCAGGGCCAGAGCGCCGCGCGGCGCTGACAGGAGGCGCCCGGCCCAGACCGCTGCTCAGACACGTGCTTTCTTCTCGGTCACCTGGCCTGTCCTCGGCAAAGGCCTGGCGGCTAAACCAGCGCGACCGGAGGCTGAGTCGACAGGAGGACGCGGGCCTGACCCGAAGAGGAGGACGACGTGGCGACCGAGGCGCGGGGCCACGGCTGGCAGTCCCCGGTGGGTTTGGGTAACTCAGAAAACTGTTATTCTGCGCGCAATCCGGCCTCGCAGTGGGAGGTCCCGCCCCTTCAGGCCCGCGATTGGTCTATAGGAGCCCGTAGCGACTCTATTGGCTGACCGATTCAACCACTCACATGAGGCTTTGTCGCCCCCTCCCCCGCCCCCCCCCCCGGGATTTCTGGGAGATGTAGTTCAGGATCCCAGGTGACCCTCTGAGGTTTTGCGCGTCTCAGTCCAGCGTCTGAAAGTGTGGCCACCAGTAGTCTCCCCAAATTTAAATCCTGGTACGAAGTTGGCGCTGACTTCAAAATGTATTAATACGATGTCAAGAGGCTGGTACTTGAAGTCTGGAAGAGCAGGTACTAGTCACGCTTTACTGTTAACTGGCTTTGGGCAACATAATCTCAGGCTCCACTCTACACTTTATAAGAAAGGAAATGATAGGGTGGTGATAATTACTATTTTACAAGGTTGTTGTAGGGATTAGTAGTAGGATCGTGTGAACGTGCTGGGAAACTCTGAAGTACATACATGCATGTTAATTATCACTTTTTGACAATAAACATTTATTAAGCACACACTATGTGTCAGACTTTAGACTACACGCTGGGAATGCAAAGACAGACAAACTACATCACATCCCCACCTTTCTCTTAAGAGGAGGAACTCACAATCTGACTAAGAATAATAATTTAACAGAAAAAAAAAAAAATAATAACATGTAGTGTACCAAAGAAACTCAGAACCCCAAGGGTGTTGGGGGAAGATTTCAAAGGAGAAGCTGAGTTCTAAAGAGAAAGTATGTGCCAAGTTAAGGCCATTTTTGTAGAGAGAAACTAATGGGAAGAAACAGCACTTGAGAGAATTTGAAAATAAAGGACAGCTGTGTAAAATGAGATGGTTGGATGATATCATCAACTCAGTAGACATGAGTCTGAGCAAACTCCAGGAGATGGTGAAGGACAGGGGAGCCTGGCGTGCTGCAGTCCATGGGGCCGCAAAGAGTTGGACATGACTTGGCGACTGAACAACAACAACAACAACCAGTTTTGTGGAAGACAATTTTTCGATGGCCCAGCTGGCAGGGGATGGTTTCAGGGTGGTTCAAGCTTATTACATTTATTGTACACATTATTTCTAATCTAATGCCATTGCTGGTCTGACAGGGGATACCGATCCTTGGTCCAGAGTTTGGGGACCCTTGGCTTAGAGGGTAGGACAAATGATAATCAAGTATATCTTTATAAAGCAAGATTAGTACCCTGGAGAAAGATCTCTATAAGCTAGTGTCTGTCATCATCCTTGTTTACTGATGAGAAAACCAAAGTAAAGAGAGGTTGGCTGATCAGAGGGCAAGAGTGCAATGCTGTTTACAATTCATTGATCACAACCAGTTGCAGATTTTTTTGTTTCTTCTCCACCCCCACTGCTTTACTTAACTAACCTAGAAGAAAAGGGCAAAAAAAAAAAAAAAAAAAAACAGAGAGAAGTTAAACTGCCCAAGGTCACATTTCTAAGAGGTGATAAAGCTGGGCTTCAAACCTGGGAAAACTGGTTTCAACATTCCCCCTGTTTATCACTAAGCCCTAATACTTTATTTGAACAGCTGATGAAAGAGCCCCCTTTCCAGAACAATGGACACACCAAATTGCTTGCAATTTCCATTGTTACTCAGATTCCCTGGCCTTAATTTACAAAATAAAGTGAGTTTATAAAATGTCACCTCACTGTTAACATTAAATAAATGTTGTCATTCATGAAACCTGGAATCTTAAATATTCTATATTTTCAATGGGAGATATTCTTACTTGGCGTTTGGGGCCAGATAAAACTTTAATCTTAAGATCAAAGCAGAGCAGCGGCTGTGCTTTGCTGGAGTACCCGTAAAGAGATACCCCACGTCCAAGGTAAGAGAAACCCAAGTAAGACGGTAGGTGTTGCGAGAAGGCATCAGAGAGCAGACACACAGAAACCATAATCACAGAAAACTAGTCAATCTAATTACATGGACCACAGCCTTGTCTAACGCAATGAAACTAAGCCATGCCATGTGGGGCCACCCAAGACAGGCGGGTCATGGTGGA
The DNA here is from genome assembly GCF_002263795.3 of Bos taurus. Taxonomy (NCBI): domain Eukaryota; kingdom Metazoa; phylum Chordata; class Mammalia; order Artiodactyla; family Bovidae; genus Bos; species Bos taurus. The sequence continues at coordinate 9,418,511 of NC_037355.1, read as the reverse complement.
GAGGTCTGACAGAATGTGGTCCACTGGAGAAGGGAATGGCAAACCACTTCACTTTTCTTGCCTTGAGAACCCCATGAACAGTATGAAAAGGCAAAATGATAGGATACTGAAAAAGGAACTCCCCAGGTCAGTAGGTGCCCAATATGCTACTGGATATCAGTGGAGAAATAACTCCAGAAAGAATGAAGGGATGGAGCCAAAGCAAAAACAATACCCAGCTGTGGATGTGACTGGTGATAGAAGCAAAGTCTGATGCTGTAAAGAGCAATACTGCATAGGAACCTGGAATGTCAGGTCCATGAATCAAGGCAAATTGGAAGTGGTCAAACAAGAGATGGCAAGAGTGAACATCTACATTCTAGGAATCAGTGAACTAAATGGGTTCACTGGAATGGGAGAATTTAACTCAGTGACCATTATATGTTCTACTGCGGGCAGGAATCCCTCAGAAGAAATGGAGTAGCCATTATGGTCAACAAAAGAGTCTGAACTGCAGTACTTGGATGAAATCTCAAAAACAACAGAATGATCTCTGTTCATTTCCAAGGCAAACCACACAGTAATCCAAGTCTATGCCCCAACCAGTAATGCTGAAGAAGCTGAAGTTGAATGGTTCTATGAAGACCTACAAGACCTTGTAGAACTACACCCAAAAAAGATGTCCTTTTCATTACAGGGGACTGGAATTAAAAAGTAGGAAGTCGAGAAACAACTGGAGTAACAGGCAAATTTGGCCTTGGAATACGGAATGAAGCAGGGCAAAGGCTAATAGAGTTTTACCAAGAGAACACACTGGTCATAACAAACACCCTCTTCCAACAACACAAGAGAAGACCCTACACATGGACATCACCAGATGGTCAACATCAAAATCAGATTGATTATATTCTTTGCAGCCAAAGATGGAGAAGCTCTATACAGTCAGCAAAAACAAAACCAGGAGCTGACTGTGACTCAGATCATGAACTCCTTATTGCCAAATTCAGACTGAAATTGAAGAAAGTAGGGAAAACCACTAGACCATTCAGGTATGACCTAAATCAAACCCTGTATGACTATACAGTGGAAGTGAGAAATAGATTTAAGGGCCTAGATCTGACAGAGTGCCTGATGAACTATGGATGGAGGTGTGTGACATTGTACAGGAGACAGGGATCAAGACCATCCCCATGGAAAAGAAATGCAAAAAAGCAAAATGGCTGTCTGAGGAGGCCCTACAATAGCTGTGAAAAGAAGAGAAGTGAAAAGCAAAGGAGAAAAGGAAAGATATAAACATCTGAATGCAGAGTTCCAAAGAATAGCAAGAAGAGATAAGAAAGCCTTCCTCAGCGACCACTGCAAAGAAATAGAGGAAAACAACAGAATGGGAAAGACTAGAGATCTCTTCAAGAAAATTAGAGATACCAAGGGAACATTTCATGCAAAGATGGGCACAATAAAGGGCAGAAATGTTATGGACCTAACAGAAGCAGTAGATATTAAGAAGAGGTGGCAAGAATACACAGAAGAACTGGACAAAAAAGATCTTCACAACCGAGATAATCACAATGGTGTGATCACTCACCTAGAGCCAGACATCCTAGAATGTGAAGTCAAGTGGGCCTTAGAAAGCATCACTACGAACAAAGCTAGTGGACATGATGGAAGTCCAGTTGAGCTATTTCAAATCCTGAAAGATGATGCTGTGCAAGTGCTGCACTCAATATGCCAGCAAATTTGGACAACTCAGCAGTGGCCACAGGACTGAAAAAGGTCAGTTTTCATTCCAATCCCAAAGAAGACAATGCCAAAGAATGCTCAAACTACCACACAATTGCACTCAACTCACACGCTAGTAAAGTAATACTCAAAATTCTCCAAGCCAGGCTTCAGCAATATTTGAACCGTGAACTTCCAGATGTTCAAGCTGGTTTTAGAAAAGGAAGAGGAACCAGAGATCAAATTGCCAACATCTGCTGCTGCTGCTGCTGCTGCTACTAAGTCGCTTCAGTTGTGTCCGACTCTGTGCGACCCCATAGACGGCAGCCCACCAGGCTCCACCATCCCTGGGATTCTCCAGGCAAAAACACTGGAGTGGGTTTCCATTTCCTTCTCCAATGCATGAAAGTGAAAAGTGAAAGTGAAGTCAGTTGCTCAGTCGTGTCCAACTCTTGGCGACCCCATGGACTGTAGCCCACCAGGCTCCTCCGTTCATGGAATTTTCCAGGCAAGAGTACTGGAGTGGGTTGCCATTGCCTTCTCCAGCCAACACCCGCTGGATCATTGAAAAAGCAAGACAGTTCCAGAAAAACATCTATTTCTGCTTTATTGACTATGCCAAAGCCTTTGACTGTGTGGATCACAATAAACTGTGGAAAATTCTGAAAGAGATGGGAATACCAGACCACCTGACCTGCCTCTTAAGAAACTTACATGCAGGTCAGGAAGCAACAGTTAGAACTGGACATGGAACAACAGACTGGTTCCAAATAGGAAAAGGAGTATGTCAAGGCTGTATATTGTCACCCTGCTTATTTAACTTCTATGCAGAGTACATCTTGAGAAACACAGGGCTGGAAGAAGCACAAGCTGGAATCAAGATTGCCGCGAGAAATATCAGTAACCTCAGATATGCAGATGACACCACCCTTATGGCAGAAAGTGAAGAGGAACTAAAAAGCCTCTTGATGAAAGTGAAAGAGGAGAGTGAAAAAGTTGGCTTAAAGCTCAACTTTCAGAAAATGAAGATCATGGCGTCTGGTCCCATCACTTCATGGGAAATAGATGGGGAAACAGTGGAAACAGTGTCAGACTTTGTTTTTTTGGGCTCCAAAATCAGCCATGAAATTAAAAGACACTTACTCCTTGGAAGGAAAGTTATGACCAACCTAGATAGCATATTAAAAAGCAGAGACATTACTTTGCCAACAAAGGTCCGTCTAGTCAAGGCTATGGTTTTTCCTGTGGTCATGTATGGATGTGAGAGTTGGACTGTGAAGAAAGCTGAGCACTGAAGAATTGATGGTTTTGAACTGTGGTGTTGGAGAAGACTCTTGAGAGTCCCTTGGACTGCAAGGAGATCCAACCAGTCCATTCTAAAGGAGATCAGCTCTGGGTGTTCTTTGGAAGGAATGATGCTAAAGCTGAAACTCCAGTACTTTGGCCACCTCATGCGAAGAGTTGACTCATTGGAAAAGACTCTGATTCTGGGAGGGATTGGGGGCAGGAGGAGAAGGGAACGACAGAGGATGAGATGGCTGGATGGCATCACCGACTCGATGGACATGAATTTGAGTGAACTCCGGGAGTTGGTGATGGACAGGGAGGCCTGGCGTGCTGCGATTCATGGGGTCGCAAAGAGTCGGACATGATTGAGCGACTGAACTGAACTGACTGAACTGAAAACTGTAATGTTTACAGGTTCATGGCGACTTCCCCAGTGGTCCCTTGATTAAAAATACACCTGCTAATGCGGGGGACATGGGTTCAATCCCTGGTTCAGAAAGATCTCACATACCTCGGAGCAACTAAGCAGGTGCTCCACAACTACTGAAACCCATGTGCTTAGGGCCCGTGTGACGTGACTTGTGAAGCCTGTGTACCTGAAGCCTGTACTCTGCAACTAGAGAAGCCACTGTAATGAAAAGCCCACATACCGGCAACTAGAGAAAGACCTCACCGCCAAAAGACCCCGTGCAGCCAAAGATAAATAAATGAATAAAGGGTTGGGGCTTTCCTGGTGGCTTAGTGGTAAAGAATCCAGCTGCCAATGCAGGAGACCAGGGTTCGATCCCTGCGTTGGGAAGATCCCCTGGAGGAAGGCATGGGAACCCACTCCAGTATTCTTGCCTGGAGAATCCCCATGGACAGAGGAGCCTGGCAGGCTACAGTCCATGGGGTCGCAAAGAGTCAGACATGACTGAGCGACTACCAGAGCACATATGCAGATGATAGGCAGTAAATAAGTGTATTAAAAATAATAATAATAAAGTCTTATTTTAGGACAGACTTTTTCTGTCTTGGTCTTGTTATATAGCCACAGTAACATTTAATACCTGGCACAAGGTGGCATGTGACTAAATAGTGTTCACAAGGGTAAATTACTGGAGGAATATTGCAGCCACTGTGTTTTGGACATTATCTGATGAACACTGCTAGCACAGCTTCCATAGCAGACTTTTTACTGGCAGAAAGAGGGGTTTTTTTGTTTGTTTGTTTTGTTTTGTCTTAAGCAGGATGTAATTTGAAAGCTATAATCATTCTCTGAAACTGGAAATATGATTCCTTTATTTGCCAATGGTAAGATAAATCTCCCAGGTGGTGCCACTGGTAAAGAACCCACCTGCCAATGCAGGAGACAAAAGAGACAGTGGGGTTTGATCCCTGGGTGGGGAAGATTCCCTGGTGGAGGGCATAGCAACCCACTCCAGTATTCTTGCCTGGAGAATCCCATTTGCAGAGGAGCATGGCGGGCTACAGTCCATAGAGTCACAAAGAGTGGGATGTAACTGGAGCAACTTAGCACTCACACAAGATAATTTCACTAGTGTTAACATTAAATAAAGCAAAATAATCCCTAGGTCAAGCTGACTGCAACTTGATTAAAGTTATTAATCTTGGTAAAGAAACACTCGCCTCTCAGCAACTCTGGGAGGGTGGGACTGAGTACTGGTTAGGAATGGAGGCATAGACCAAAGAACTCAGGAAGGCTCACCTGGCTGCTGAGACCTTTAACCCTGTTCCTGAGATGAAGGTGCAGCTGGTATCTGTAATGGAGATTGCGTATCTTCTGCTATAATGACTGGACAACATTAGTTTTCAAAGTCATTCAAGTATTGCCTCAGTCTTTCTAGAAAGCTAGTCTTTCTCTGGTGACAGACAACCATGTTGGTATTCCCCTTTAAAGTGTAAAAGTACTGTTCCCCTTTAAAGTGTAAAAGTACTATACCTGGTATGTGATTAAGGATACCCATGTATAAGGATCATGTACTTCTAATAGTATTTGAGGTGGTTTTCACACTTGGCCAGACAGTTGGTATTAAGAACCTTAATATAAACCTTATTAAAACCATCAATTTGGATGTCACAGAAATGAACTGTAGCCTGAAAACATTAAAATTAAATAATGTATTTTTTCTTCAAGTAAATATTTAATCACCAATTATTCAATTTGTCAAAAACCATTAATGTGCAGTGCAGGGTTAGTTCTGCAGTGTGTTCAATCTTGGATTTTTTTAAAAATTAGGAACTAAATGAATTTCAAAGAAACTGAAACCCATGTCACTGTTCAGATTATCAAAATGTATAATTAATATTTACAGCAGAGCTTTAGAAAATTCTATCAAATAAATGCCAGTTAAGTACCCAAAGTGGATAGGCACCATGTCAGATGCTTTGGGGAACATAAAGATGTTCAGAATAGGATTTGCTCCCCAAAGATCCTGCAAGACAAATTATGAGTGAATAAGATAAAGTGGATCATAATAAATGGGATAACAGAAATACAAGGGGAAAGCTAGTAACTAGAAGAAAGAAAGAAGTTCATTCAAAATATGAAAACCCAAGAAATTCATGTAAAGAGATAGATTTGGACTACAATGTAAGAAAAAATAATGGTGCTAGGGGCTGAATGTTTGTGTCCCCTCCAAATTCATATGTTGAAATCCTAATGCTCATTGGTAGTAGGGGCTTTGGGATGTGGCTAGGTCATGAAGGTGGAACCTTCAGAGGGAGTTAGGGACCTTGTAAGAGAGGCCCAGTAAAGCTCCCTTGTCCCCTCTGCTATGTGAGGATATACAGGGAAGTTTGGGTTCTCATCTAACCACGCTAATACCATGATCTTGAACTTCTCAGTCTCCAGAACTATGAGAAATATAAATCTGTTGTTAATACCCTACCTATAGATGCCTGCGGTATTTTGTTAGAGCAGCCCAGATGGAGTAAGACAAGTGGGAAGGAAGGAAAATGATATTACTTTTTAATGCTATTGTAAATGGAACTGTTTCATCGGTTCCTTTTCAGACTGTTAATTGCAAGTGTATAGAAATACAGCTGATTTTGAGGTGTTGATGTTAAATCTCCTTGCTGAATTCTTTTGGCTCTGACAAATTTTTGTAGGTTTGTTAGAATTTTCTACATATAACATCATATCATCTGTAGAACAGAGATAATTTCACTTTCTTTCTAATCTGGATGGCTTTTCTCTTTTTAAATGTCATCTTTTCTAAGACTCTATTCATTTATTTGGCCATGCCATGTGCCATGTGGGATCTTAGTTCCCCAACCAGGGGTTGAACCCACACCCCCTGCATTGGAAGCAAGGAGTCTGAACCACTGAACCACCAGGAAAGTCCCTGAAATTTTTTATTTCCGATGAATGGGTCATATTTTCTGGTTTATGGTCTGTTTTACATTTTTTTTGTTATTGTTGAGAACTAGACCTTCTGAGTATAATGTAGTAATTCTGGAAGTCTAATTCTCCCACTCTTCAGGGATTGCTAGTTTTTGCTGGTTGAGGGCTAGAGCCATGTGAATTTTCCAAACTAACTTTGCAGCACTTGTATCGTATGTTAGGTAAGATCACTGACTGATCTCTTCCATCATCTCTGCAGTTGTCTTTGGCCTTACAAAGATTTCCTTAAATGTCTGGTTCCCATAAAGTGAAAAATAGATCCCATCTTTGAATCCCCTCCTTGCTGGAAATCCACTTCAGCCCATGTAGGTTGAAACAATGCTTGACTTCTGTGTTGGCTCCTCAGTGATAAAAAGCAGCAATTAGCACTCAAAACACATGACCTCGACTTTTGAAAGATAAGCTCCTTGCTACCCACCTTGACTGTAGCAAGCTACACCAGGAACGCTTGCCCCTGTTCACAGCTGCCTGCCACAGGGTTGAAGGATGGGAGATGGTACCTGGTACAGCCTGAGATTCAGCTGCTTCAGTAGACTCTCTCCAGGCTCTGCAACTGTTCTGCCAGCCCAGCTTTCCAAACTAGTTGCTTCAGACAGCTCCTGCCAATTCAGTTGTTTTTTTTGTTGGAGGGACAGCTATTTCAATCTTCTCCATTTTGCCTATGTTGTCTTCCTGTATCTCATGTTAGAGAGAAGTCTGAGCCCAGATGACTTGTATTTTATTGTCTTTTTTCTGTCTGGTTACATTCTTTTCTTATCTTGAAAATTATCTTTTTTGAATGGCAGAATATGTTGAGGTGTTAGTTTTTCTTTATTGATTTTTGCCCAGTATACTGTGTGTTCTTTTGCTTGAATGCTTAAATCCTTTTTTTCAGTTCAAGAAAATCTTATTTAGTGATATATTTGATTATTGCTTCTGTTCAACCATTCTGTTACTTTAGAATAATTATAATTGTTAGGGTTTAAAAACATTTAACTTAGATATCCATCCTCCACTTCTGATTTTTGCAAAATAATTGCTGTCTTTATAAAACCCATTTCTGATGCAGATTTTAATTTTGTTATTCCTTTGTTAGATTCCTCTCATTCTTTTGTCACCTATCCTCCATTTTTTAAAAAATTGCTGTCTAAACTCTTCACCTCATTCTGATTTCTCCAAATCACTATATGCTCCTCTTCCATGTCTGTATATAGCCTAGCATTAATTTTTATGGTTCCTATATTATTATACTTCATTGAATTTAAGACACTTTGATATGTGCTAGTATTATTGTATTAAATAATCTTTTTGGCCACACCATGCAGCATTCTGGATATTAGTGGCTGTAAAATACAGTGGTTGTAAAATGAGTGAATGAATGTGTCGAATTAGGTACAAAACGTCCTTATCTCTCTTTATCAAAACTCATATAAAGCTGAGAAATAAAAAGATAAAAGTTAAAATGTTTAGTATATCTAAAATATCATAAATGTAGCTATACAGCTAGGTGAGGAAGCTGTCAAGGTTACTATTACTGTATTGTTTAGGGTAAGGCCAAGCTGTTGTAACAGATATTCTAAATACAGTGGCTTAAAACATACACAAGTTTCTGTTTCCACATGGCAGTTTTGAGGGGAGCAGCCCGTATCACTGGGGTGATCTCCCGACAGAAACTCAGATTTCTTCTAAGCTGTAGCTGTGCCAATCCTCGAACTCAGCAACTATGAATGACTCCTGTTACTTTTCTCCTCAAGACTCCTTATTTAGTCCACTGTATTCAGAAAAAGTTAGAGGAAGTTGTTAGTTTTAACACAGCTTTGCCAATTCCTTTCTTCTTTCAATAAAATGTTTTTGTATTATCATGTGTTTTAATTATGTTTTCATCAAAACATTGGAGCCTCAGATTCAGATAATTGAAAAAATGGAAAATGTCCCCCATGTAGCCTAATTACCCAAGGAAAACTAAATGATTAAGTAAATCAGCCTTACTTTCTGTTGTAAAAAAAAAAAAAAAAAAAATCTGACTTCATTTTCAATTCAAATAAACTCAAATCTTTATTTTGAGGAATCATTTAAAAACCACTGAGAAATAAATATTGAACAGAATCTTATGAAGGCAGTTAAGTCAAGATTAAAATGCTGTTGTGCTAATAGAATTAACATTTGTATTACGTAAATCTTTCTCATTTGTGCAGTATAATATGTAGCTACACTTTTTAAAGTTTTTCATGAAACAAGGGTGGGGATGCTAGAAGGAGGGCTTATGTGTACTGAAGTTGTGTTTGGGAATAGTTATATAAAAATCATGTATAAATTCAGGAAATAATTCCATTGTCTTAAACATTCTGATCAAAGTTTTTCAAAGTATTTAATTAAAGAGTAAAATATAAACTGTCAAAAATTAATTGGCCTGGTATCTAGCATAAATTATACGTTTTAGCTAACATGAAATAGTACATACTGAATATTTTATAAGATGAAGTAAGTCAAAGATTGTAATGGGAATATTTTATATGCTTGGATAAATATGTTTTAAGTGTTTTCTCATATAATACACATCAAATCTAAAAGAAATCATGTAAACAATTACCACAACTTTTATCTAGTGAAACTTGACAATTGTGGTTGTCTCAGAAAGCATTCTTGTTACCAGTCTGTGCTGTCTTGGTTATTCACAGGTGTTTTTCTAATTGGCTAACTCATTCTAAGGGCTTCCCTGGTGGCTCAGTGGTAAAGAGTCTGGGTTCAATCCCTGGGTTGGGAAGATCCCCTGGAGAAGGAAATGGCTACCCACTCCAGTATGCCTGCCTGAAAAATTCCATGGACAGAGGAGTCTGGTGGGTTATAGTCCATGGGGTCACAAGAGTTGGACACAATTTAGCAACTAAAGTTAAATCATTCTAAGGATTATTTTTTAATGATTTATGGGTTCTGTTAATTTCTACTGTAAAGTGATTCAGTTATACATGTATATACATTCTTCCTCATACTCTTTTCCATTATGATTTATCACAGGATATTGAATACTGTGCTGTACAGTAGACCTTGCTGTTTATCCATATATATAATAGCTTGAATCTCCTAATCCCAAACTCCCAGTCCTTCCCTCCTCCACGGCAAGCACAAATCTGTTCTGTGAGTCTATTTGTTTCATAGGCGAGTTCTTTGTGTCGTATTTTAGATTCCACATATAAATGATGGCATATGGTATTTGTTTTTCTCTTACTTCATTTAGGATGATAATCTCCAGGTTCATCCGTGTTGCCTCAAGTGGCATTATTTCATTCTTTTTTATGGCTGAGTAGCATTCTATTGGGAGAAGGAAATGGCAACCCACTTCAGTGTTCTTGCCTGGAGAATCCCAGGGACGGGGGAGCCTGGTGGGCTGCTGTCTCTGGGGTTGCACAGAGTCGGACATGACTGAAGTGACTTAGCAGCAGCAGCATTCTATTGTGTATATAGACTAATCTTTATTCATTTGTCGATAGACATTTAGGTTATTTCCATGCCTTAGTGTTGTGAATAGTGCTACAGTGAACACTGGGGTGCATGTGTCTTTTCCAATTCGTTTTTTCGGGATATATGCTGAGGAGTGGGATGGCAGGATCTTATGGCCACTCTTTTTTTTGTTTTTTGAGGAACCTCTATACTGTTTTCCATAGTGGCTGTACCAATTGACATTCCCACTAACAGTGTAAGAGTTCCCTTTTCTCCACACTCTCTCCAGTATTTGTTATCTGTAGGCTTTTAAATGATGGCCTTTCTGACCAGTGTAACATGGTATCTCATTGTAGTTTTGATTTGCACTTCTTAATAATTAATGAAGTTGAATATTTTTTCATGTTGGCCATCTGTATGTCTTCACTGAAGTGTCTGCTTAGGTCTTCTGCCCATTTTTTCAGTTGGATTGTTTCTTTGTTCTAAGTATCATTATTGAAAGTAGTTGAAAAGAATTCCCAATGTTTAAATACATGACCCAAAAAAGCCATTTATTTCTTACTGATACTCCAATTTGCCATCACTTCTGCCCATTTGTTTTATCAACACGGAAGTTTGCAGTGCTTTGGAGATTACTTCGAAAAGACTTTAAGGTACTGGGGAATCCTTGGTTAGGGATTCCCATTGATGGATCACAACCGCCTTCAGCTCCCAGCTTTAAAAGAATGATGATTTGTCAGCTGCTTGCTGACTCAGATGGTTTAGAATCTGACTACAATGCAGGAGACCTGGGTTCCATCTGCAGGTTTGGAAGATCTCCTGGAGAAGAGAATGGCTACCCACCCCAATATTCTTGCCTGGAGAATTCCATGGACAGAGGATCCTAATGGGCTACAGTCCATGGGATCACGAAGAGTCAGACACGACTGAATGACTAACACACTAAGTACTGAGTTATTAATTAATGAATCCAAAAGGGGAAAAAAAAACTTGTCTCCTTCTCTGCCGATTCCATCTGAAATATGAGAACGTCGCACAGAGGGCAGTTAAAGCACTACATAGGCTCCTGGGTATTTGAGAAAGTTCACGGACACAGTTGAATGCACTCAGTGCCTTCTTGTCAAATAACCCAAGGCGACTGTGGGTGAGTCTGTGTCAGCTTGGTAATAATTAACTACTTCTTAAAATACAAAGACAGGGAGGAATAAACTAGGAGATTAGGACTGACATACACACACTACTATATATAAAGCAGGTAACTAATAATAGCCTACTATACAGCATAGAGAATTCTACTCAGTACTCTGCAATGACCTGTATAGGAAAAGAATCTTAAAAAGAGTGAATATATGTGTATGTATAACTGATTCACCTTGTTGTACACCTGAAATTAATACAACATTGTCAATCAACTATACTCCAATTAAAATTAATTTTAAAAAGAAATACAAGTTTCTGACTTTATATCATTTTGATTTGCTTCTTTTCACTTAAAGGCTGTAGAGAGCTCATCTCCAGCTTATTTCATGAATATGTGTGAATCAGGTACGCAGCAGGAAAGAATATGAAGACAAGTGTACCCATCTGAAATTCAGCCATTGCCAATATTTGTATATCACCAACCACATGGTACAGGGGTTGGCCTGACCATTCATGTGGTCCAACCATTAACCTTTCCAGTAAGAGCTTCTCTATCTGTTTTACACTTCCTGATTACTAATGACCCTTTCCATTACCTCTAATCCAGTGGTTTTCAATTGAGGGTTAGTAGAATCATCCATGGAGCTTTCAAAAAATGCAGATGTCTGTTGGGGGCCAGAGTGAGGCACTCGGCCCGTGGCAAAGGTCATGAGGAAGGAGGCTCAACATACACAAAGGCGGGATCAAGCCTCAGGAGTCCCCCTGGAAATCCTCGAGCATCTACCCCCATAACTAGAGCCTGCCTGCTTTACTACTTTGTGCTCCCACCTACACCTCTGACTTTACGGGGGGCTGTCCCCCACCACCTCTTTCGGAGAAGGAGTTAACTTAGAGCTCCAGTTAATAAAAACTCCTGGGTGTGACAAGAGTGTTTTAACCTACAAACTCCTCTGAAGGTTCTCTAGCCTGCCTGACAGGCTTGTCTGGCCACATGTGATTGCTCACAGCCTCTCAACTGTGAGAGGCACGAGATGCTTTAAACCTTCTAAAAACAGGTTCCTTAGAAAAGTTAGAAAACTATGAGTATAATGGGCTGATTAGAAATTGTATTGGTGAAGGGTTTTTCATTTGTTGAGCCAATGTTTGTTGCTAAGTCTCCACATCCCCTGCCCTTACACACATTAATGAATATATAGAAGAAATAAGTATTAACCTTTGATATTAATCACATTAGACCTTAGGCTAAGTAAATTCTTCCCTTAACTAAAACCCACTATACCCTCACCCTATAGGAATGTAACTTTATTTGGGTGGCGTCTGTTTTAAGAATAATCACCCCTGGAGAAATAAGTGTCCTGGTTGACTGAGCACTGTCACAAGGAGAGGGTCATAAATTGTCAGCAGGTCCCCCTGGCCAGAAGATGATGTAACACCCCTAAGACCTCTGTATACATTTGTATGAAGCACCTGACTTTGATAAAAGTCAGGACTGCTGACCCCACGTGACTTTGGCATAACATCTCAGTGTATAAAAGTAGCCCATGGAAAATAAAGAATTGGGATCAGTTTCTCGAAATACTGGTCTCCCCATGTCGCTCTCTGTCTCACTCTGGCAGAATCTCCATCTGGAGCACGGAACCCGCCATGGTTACTAATTATGCCTGGGCTTCTAAGATCCAACCGGGGAGGCCTCAGTGTCTCCTCTCCTTCGGGAGAACGGAAGGACGCCTGCGACCTACGTAAGTGGTGCAAAGTTCTTGTCTTGAAGTTTTATTGGTCTCCCACGTAAACCAAGCTACTCAGCCTCTTTTCTCCACTGAATTTTCCTACTGAGCTATCCTCATTCTATTACTCTTTACATCTCTATTTAATATCTAATTGAAGCTATTGTATCCTGATCCTCGCCGACGCCGTCCCTGCTTCAAATACCCTGGATCAGCCGGGGCTGGACCCCGGCAGATGTCCAGGTCTTAACCCAGACCTTCACAACTAGAAGCTCTGGGGTTAGGGCTCGGGGTGCCATACACTTTCAAAATACCTACTGGGGATTCTGAAATGATATCTGGGGTAAAATTTCTTCCTAATCCATTTCGTTCCCTAGTCCATTCATCACTCACCTCTAACTGGGCCAATCTTAATTCCTCATCTCAAACTTACCCTCTACCCAACAAGCCAGTCTCTAATTCTTTAAACAAGGCAAATGCTAAACCAAATGAGAGTTTTAAGTGATGATGGAAATTTTAAGTGAGGAAAGTTTGTGGTTAACCAAAGAAACTGGTTATTAGTTGAAATAATAATAATAAAAAAACAGGGATTCCTTTTCTTTTACAAATTAACTTTAATCAATAATTCAGCTTCAGAAATAAAAATAACTTCTAAAATGAGAGTACAAACATGTTTATTAAGTGTTTCAGAGTTTATTTCCCTTTTTCATTTGTTAGCAGATAGTGTTGATCCATTCTCTTGCTTGAATGTTGTAAAGAAACTAAAATTTTAGGAAGATGAACCACCTACACCAATTGTAAAACACCACGAATTCCCGCTAGTAGCCTCAAAGGCAGAATATCTTCCCATTTTTCTCCCTATACAGCCAGAATATAGCACCTGCATGAAGTAGAATAAGGAGTCACAGTTCACCTAAACACCACCCCAAAAGTGTCTGGCACTGAACTCAAGGACTCAGATTTCAGAAATCTGTAAACTATCAGCTACTTAATAAAATGAAGCAAATTAAATGAAACTTACAAAGGTTGAAGGTTCTAAATGGGCCAATTGTGTAAAAATATTAAGTTACGGGACAGTCATGAATGGAAAATATCCCATTTCCAGCTACTGGTGGAAATCTAGAAAAATCTGAAGAAAAAGACTATAGGTTAACAGGCACATGACTGTTTTTCTAGTAACACTTCAATTGCTATTTACAACTGTTTTTGTTTGTTTGTAATTCATCTGATCATTAAGGATTCAGATATAAAAAGAATTCCTGCTTTATTCTTTACAAGCTGTCAACAAGATGGAAAAACAGGGGAGGTACAGCAAACAGCAGCATGAGCAGAAAAATGAATGAAAGCTGACAGATATGGGTGGCAGGAGCCATCGGTGTCCTCTGCAAGGGGCTTCCACATAGACATGGAAGGAGGTGTGGCAATGCCCCATCCAATCACAGTGGGGACACTCACTGAGAGCGGGCAGAAACATCAAGAATTCCTGCTACACAAAATGAATCCACCTGAAGTATGTAAAGGTTCTGCAGTTAAAGAACTTACCTCTACTGTTGGTGAGAATTAGTCCTTTCCTACCAACTCCTCCCTCTAACACCTTCTCTTTATCAGATAGTAAAACTAAAAGGCAAAAAAAGGAGAAATTCTGCCTGGAGAGCTATAAAAATAGCAGCTTTTGACTTGTCCCCCATCATAACTATTGCTATTGACACCTGTTTGTTTAAAAACAGAGCACTTATATATGGTCATCTCGTGAGACTCTAACATACTAACAAGCTCTAAAAAAAGCACAGAAACCTGGAATCAATAAATAATCCCCCCCAAACACATTTTACCTAGTGATTCCATCTTCCTCCCTGGCAATGAAACATTTCCATGGTGAGGTTCCTGCTTTGCAGTATGAGTAAGGCATTGCAATCCACTAACTGGACCACGTAGTCCTAAATAAAGAAGAGCTGACTATGATTTCTACCTAAAATGTTTTAAGTGCTAAAAGTCTTTTGGGGTGTCTGTTTCTATTCTCTGGAAGTTCACAATATTCAATTCAGCTAACGAGATGACAGTTACCATTTATCTTAAATATAATCTTTGGATAAGCCAGAAAGTAAAACACCAGTATCCCAAATATATTCCCCAAGAGATAACCATATAAACATATTATATATATGAAGAATTTTTTTTAATGTCAAACATTTACTATTATTTTTCTGGTCTTGAATCTTGGGTATTTCAGAATTTTCCCATTTTGTATGTTCCTTCTATCCTTAGGTCTTCCTAATTTCACACTACTCAAGGATTGGCTTTGTTTTATAACCCCTGATATTTCATTGCACTTAGCTAAAAACTCAGAAGTAAAGAAACCTACTTATAAAGTACGCTATGTCATCTACTAGAAAAACTTAACTTCAGCCATCTTACACTGCTGGCAATAACTGAGTTGCGAAAAAAGTGTTCTCCCTCTACAACGTAATAAAGCTTGTCAAAGTTTCCAAGAAACAAACTGTGACTTCAGCTTTTATTGCGTTCTAATCAGCGACTACAAAACCCCAGCCTCACAGATCGCTCTCCCCGTAGAGTGCGGAGGAGAATG
Source organism: Bos taurus (assembly GCF_002263795.3). Lineage (NCBI taxonomy): Eukaryota > Metazoa > Chordata > Mammalia > Artiodactyla > Bovidae > Bos > Bos taurus. Next base: position 9,403,252 of record NC_037355.1, on the reverse strand, counting down.
CGGTGTAATCCAGGGCTCCGGGCACGCTGCCTGGGCCTGAGTAGGCAGGCATCCTCTTGATGCAGTACTGGGCCTGGTCTGGGGGCAGCTCCCGACGCAACTCCTCCGCCAAGATGTATGGCTGGAAAACAGTACACACATGTTTTAAAAATCAATGGCAAGACACACTGGAACTTAAATGGTTTAAATACTGACATACTTCTTGCATTTGTTTAATTGTTAAAAAAAGGATTAACTGAATCAGTCTGCTATACACCTGAAATTAACACAACATTGTTAATCAACTATATTCCAAAATAAGATAAAGATAAAAAAATAAAAGACTAAAGGTAGGGAGTCTAACAGGCACAGTACCAGACAGCCAACCAAAGGCTGAGTTTTACTTGTAATTTGTCTTCTGGCCAGTGGGAAATTTAAAATGCTTCATAGAGGCAAAGTGAGCAGTACCATCAACACTTCTCAAATTGAGCCATAATATTAGTGAAAAATACTATGATGTAAATTTCATACAGAAAGATAAAGGGGAGGTTGGTTTATACCATACACTAATGAAAATATAGGAATATTTAATTTAAAATGATCAACGTGGTTTTTAAAAAATACATGTGATATGTGCTTGCTTTCCTACACAATTTATTAAAAAACTAGAGGCATGTTGCCACTGGTGAAAAACTCCTTCTAAAGCAAAACTAAACTGACATTGAACAATGGAGTCTTTTGTTTTTAATGTCAAATGTCCAAGAGAAAATAGGATAATTCTCATAAAATAGACTGATAGGTCAAGATAAATAAAGAGCAAATATATTGTAATATATAGTAGGGCTTTGGGTGTGTTAGATAAGCCTTGGTTTATTATCTCCTAAACCAGTTGGACCTTCTCCCCTCAACCCCTATCCACATGATAAAGGATTCATTTTAAAACAAACATAATTATTTTAAAGATAGTTTATGTTGTCAGATAAGATTTTTTTTAAGGTAATAAACATGGCCAAGCCGATGTGTTTTAGAATCCTAACTTCCTTTCCCTTTCAGCTAGAACACAAGACAAAGGGATCATATCCCAAACTGAACTTATACATATTGAAAAGTTTTAATATTGTTTTGGGAGATGTGAAAATTCTAAACTTGCAATTAAACTCCTACTTAATTTCTAGGTTACATGTAATGAAAAACTTGCCAATTTTTACAAAGAATGGATGGCTCTATTCAACTTTGCTCCAAGGGCTGGGCACAGTCAGTGTCATTGATCCTTGGGAGAAGGTTCTCAGTTTTCTAACATCTGAATTGCACTGTTTCATCTTTCAGAAATCTTATCTACCAATCCAGAATGTAAAGTAGGGTTGAACCAGAAAAACACACACAAAAAAACTGCAAAATTCATACTGCTGGTTCCTTCTATGAAACTCCCCATAAGGACCAGGTACAAATGCCAAGACAGAATGTCTGTGTTTAGCCTCTTCCGAGTACACCAGCGTTACGTTTAAGTGCTTTCTGAATTCAGTGCAGATGCAGTATAAAAGGCAGCAGTATCAAAATCATTATTATTTGCAACATTGCTTCCATTCTTATTGGAATAAAGCAGCAGACTGTCAGAAAGGCAGAAGAAAATGTGTCGATGCAGACCTTGTCAGAAGCCAGGATCCGGAAGGACGCGATGACCTGCTCGGCCGTGTCGGTATCAGCCGTCTCTCTGGTCATGAAGTCGATGAAAGACTGGAAGGTGACGGTGCCCTGCCCGTTGGGATCCACCAGGGTCATGATGCGGGCAAACTCAGCTTCACCCTGAGGCAAGGTTGCAAGGAAACATTGACTTCAACAGTCCACAACTCCTAACTGGGCTGCTTTCCCGCTTTTACCTGTTGGCATGCAAGTTCCCTTTTGCTTGAAAACTTAAATATTCCCCGCACTTCCCTTCCATGTTTGGAACAGATTCCCCTTATGGGCGACTTAAGTTTACAGTCATTAACGGATTTTGAAATGTAGCTACAGCATCAACCCGGAAGCTCCTGATGTCCGAATTCCTTTCTCTCTCTGATCCATGTCGCCTTGGGTTGTTGTTGTTTAGTTGCTAAGTCATGTCTGACTCTCTCTGTCACCCCATGGACTGTAGCCCACCAGGCTCCTCTGTCTATAGGATTCTCCAGGCAAGAATATTGAAGCGGGTTGCCATATTCTTATCCAGGAGATTTTCCTGACCAAGGGATCAAACCCACGTTTCCCATCTCCTCCACTGGCAGGCAGATTCTTTACTGCTGAGCCACCAGGGAAGCCCTGTTGCCTTGGGACTTAACATAATTATGGAAGAAGAATTCAGAGACTTAGGCCTTTTCTCAGGCTATAATTGAGAAGAATAATACTGCCAAAGAGAAGGCAGGTTAGAGGCGGGCTCTCACAGTGCTTATTTGAAAGGGGAGATGCATCAAAGTAATTTATGTTTAACATTACATATTAAGTCATTATTGACTGGGGGATTTTCGCAGAAACTAAAGCCTGTAGGACAGTGATTTTTGCTTTGACTGGCCAAAAATTAATATGTTACTTCACTAACACTTTGCGAGTTATTACATTCAATAATTACACCTGACACCTATATAAAGTCTCTTCCAGCACAATGAGTTTCATTTTCACTTTCCGTATCAGAATCAATCACTAAGATATTTTGTCTTTTTGTTGGTCTAATTTTCACATCATCTGAATCAGAACTATATTTGGAAAAACTATCATATTACGAGATACTAAAGTATACATGTCACTCAGACAATCAGAGAAAGAATTTGCATAAAATTCATTGACAAATTCTTCACTCAAAATTTCACTATGCATCATTTTTAAAAATTTTATGGTAATAAACTTGTGTTTATAATATACACAAGTTGGGACAAGAAGCTAATGGGGCAAAATATGAATGATAACAACAATCGTTAAGTTTTGCATAATGAACCCTTGACCAATTTTAAGTTCTAACAGCTTCGCATGATGACGTAAATTATATCACTCTCACATTTCCAGTCAATAATGTTCAGGTAACAAAAGACATATTAATATGTCTTTGGTCAGTAATGTGTTAACAGGTAACACAGAAGTAAGGTTAATACAGGTACTCACAACCCACAGGGAAATGTAAGATTTCTTAGCTGATTTTAAATTTTTTTTAAATAATTAATTAATTTTTTGGCTGTGCTAGGTCTTCATTGCTGCGTGGGCTTTTCTCTATTTGCAGAGTGGGGGCTACTCCCTCGTTGCACAAAGGCTTCTCATTGTGGTAGCTTCTCTTGTTATAGAGCACAGCCTCTAGGATGCACAGGCTTCAGTGGCTGTGGTACGTGGGCTCAGCAGTAGTAATTCCCAGGCTCTAGAACACAGGCTCAGTAGTTGCGGTGGATGAGTTTAGTTGCTCCAAGGCACATGGGATCTTCTCTGATCAAGGATCGACCCTGTGTCTCTGGCATTGGCAGGTCGATTCTTTACCACTGAGCTACCAGGGAAGCCCACTAAAATGAGTATACTACCCAAAGCAATTTATAGATTCAACGCAATCCCTATCAAGCTACCAACAGTATTCTTCACAGAGCTAGAACAAATAATTTCACAATTTGTATGGAAATACAAAAAACCTCGAATAGCCAAAGCGATCTTGAGAAAGAAGAATGGAACTGGAGGAATCAACCTACCTGACTTCAGGCTCTACTACAAAGCCACAGTTATCAAGACAGTATGGTACTGGCACAAAGACAGAAATATTGATCAATGGAATAAAATAGAAAGCCCAGAGATAAATCCACGCACATATGGACACCTTATCTTCGACAAAGGAGGCAAGAATATACAATGGATTAAAGACAATCTCTTTAACAAGTGGTGCTGGGAAATCTGGTCAACCACTTGTAAAAGAATGAAACTGGACCACTTTCTAACACCATACACAAAAATAAACTCAAAATGGATTAAAGATCTAAACGTAAGACCAGAAACTATAAAACTCCTAGAGGAGAACATAGGCAAAACACTCTCCGACATACATCACAGCAGGATCCTCTATGACCCACCTCCCAGAATATTGGAAATAAAAACAAAAATAAACAAATGGGACCTAATTAACCTTAAAAGCTTCTGCACATCAAAGGAAACTATTAGCAAGGTGAAAAGACAGCCTTCAGAATGGGAGAAAATAATAGCAAATGAAGCAACCGACAAACAACTAATCTCAAAAATATACAAGCAACTCCTACAGCTCAACTCCAGAAAAATAAACGACCCAATCAAAAAATGGGCCAAAGAACTAAATAGACATTTCTCCAAAAAAGACATACAGATGGCTAACAAACACATGAAAAGATGCTCAACATCACTCATTATCAGAGAAATGCAAATCAAAACCACTATGAGGTACCATTTCACACCAGTCAGAATGGCTGCGATCCAAAAGTCTACAAATAATAAATGCTGGAGAGGGTGTGGAGGAAAAGGGAACCCTCTTACACTGTTGGTGGGAATGCAAACTAGTACAGCCACTATGGAGAACAGTGTGGAGATTCCTTAAAAAACTGGAAATAGAACTGCCTTATGATCCAGCAATCCCACTGCTGGGCATACACACTGAGGAAACCAGAAGGGAAAGAGACACGTGTACCCCAATGTTCATCGCAGCACTGTTTATAATAGCCAAGACATGGAAGCAACCTAGATGTCCATCAGCAGATGAATGGATAAGAAAGCTGTGGTACATATACACAATGGAGTATTACTCAGCCATTAAAAAGAATACATTTGAATCAGTTCTAATGAGGTGGATGAAACTGGAGCCTATTATACAGAGTGAAGTAAGCCAGAAGGAAAAACATAAATACAGTATTCTAACGCATATATATGGAATTTAGAAAGATGGTAACAATAACCCTGTGTACGAGACAGCAAAAGAGACACTGATGTATAGAACAGTCTTATGGACTCTGTGGGAGAGGGAGAGGGTGGGAAGATTTGGGAGAATGACATTGTAACATGTAAAATATCATGTAAGAAATGAGTTGCCAGTCCAGGTTCGATCCACGATACTGGATGCTTGGGGCTAATGCACTGGGACGACCCAGAGGGATGGTATGGGGAGGGAGGAGGGAGGAGGGTTCAGGATGGGGAACACATGTATACCTGTGGTGGATTCATTTTGATATTTGTCAAAACTAATACAATTATGTAAAGTTTAAAAATAAAATAAAATTAAAAAAAAAAAAAAACTTTTTACCTTCTAAAATACTAGAGGAAAAAACACTTTGAAAATCAGGAGGAAATGCCACTGAAGTGTCTACTTTCAATGGGCAAATTGTAGGGTATGTAAATTATCTCTCAAATAATGCTGTTTAAAAACCATCAGGAAAGTTTTATGTTATCTTCCTTCACAAGGGAAAAACCAGCTGACCAATGACTGAATGAAAATATATGTTCTGACTCCAGGAAGTCATTTTCATACGGTACCAGGCATGTTACCTAGTAACCTTGGTAAATGAAACAATCCCAAGTGGGCTGCCACAGTTTAAGGCAGTTGTCTTCTAAAATACAAACCTAAATAAGCTCAGTAGAATATCATAGTAAAATTTCAACTTCTGTCTTACCAGGTCATAACCCATGGAGATCAGGCAGGCTCTGAAATCCTCATGATCCATTAGACCATTCTTCCTCTTTCAACAAAAAGAAAGAAGAAAGAAGTTGAGTGTTAGACGCAAAATAAACAACTCGACTTGACCAGGGAACAAAATCCAGAAAGAGAAGGGACACTTTGACATCTGCCAAAGAATTTTTAAAGGTCTGATTTACAGAAAGGACAGGCCCAACACAGGGACATTACATTACAAAATAATTTCTTAAAAAGGAAAAAGTAGGGAAGGAAGGTAAACAGCAGTCAGAAATGGAGACCACACCTTAGAAAGCAGGAGGAATACCCAGTGCTACTGAAAATGACCATGTCAGAAGCTGCCCACTGCCACCCACTGATGACCGAACACAATGTAAGTGTTGTGAGAACGCCTCACACTCTTGAGGCCCCAGGCAGACCTCGCTTGTAAAAGTCCCCCAAAGATGACAGCAGGGCTAGGATTCATGCTGCAGTTACCCTACAGCCACTCTCAGGCCCAAGTCCCTCCAAGACGTAGAATCCTTAACTTAAACTTCTATTAATTCTTTTACTGGGCGGCGGGAAGGGAAAGCTAGTATGGAAGGAGTTCTTTTTTTTTTTTTTTTTAATTTTTCACTCCTTCTTAGTTTTATTTTATTTTTTTTTTTTAACTTTACAATATTGTATTGGTTTTGCCATATATCAACATGAATCCGCCACAGGTATACACGTGTTTGAAAGGAGTTCTTGTTAGATGAATGAAAATTATTCACTGCAACTGGGAAGCTGGGTTTTTTGTTTTTTAATTAATTTTTATTGGACTATAGTTGCTTTACTTAAACTTTTAAACTTGGCAGGTTCTGCATTGTCCTCCTTTGCACCTTTGTTGCAAGAGACAGTCTCGTTACCCTGGATTCAAATAGATGTGGATTTCCCCTCTCTGAAGTGGCCCAAACAAGCGGAGCTGTCCTCCTAAAAGCCCAGGTGATATATGCAGGAACAATGGTCAATTATTTCCCTCCATGGAAGGAAAAAGACCCGACCTGAAGGAAGTCAGGTCAGTGTGATAGCATCAACAGTACAGCTGTGCTGAAGCCAAAATAACTTTAGTATCCATGTCTGTATATAATACTTTATTTATGCCTCAGCTCCCTGATCAGAAGTCTACTTTCTGAACTCATTAATAGGCCTGAATATGGCTGGTCTAGTCCACAGGCATTTTAAGAACCATTTAACTAATATCTGTAAATCATACACAGGGTCCTGAGCAAAAGAATGAAATATACTTTGTTAGGGATCTTTTAACAAATGGAATGTGGCCTTAAGAGTCACTATTAACTAAATGATAAGCAAACTGGGCATTTTCTTGTGAAGAACTGGTTTTACCCAATTATATTCAAATCAAAATATTAGATAATATTTTAAGGGCAGCACTAAACTTTTTATATGGTCATCATTTTGTTGATACATTTTACTTACAACATTTCATGAGCTGATTTTGTTCGTTAAAAAAGAAAATTAAGTTTTATGGCAAAAGAGTAGGCTAATTTTCATCAGGTGCTTTACCTAAATAGTTAATTAGGAAAAGTACATTAGAGCTTTGTATTTAAGTGCTTAGAAAATGACCTAAATCCTTCAACTATATTCTGTTAAGGATGTACTTTCACTTAGAATAAATCTTGCTTTGCTCCCAACTACAAAGGCATTTGTTAAGTGATCTGTATAAAAGGGCCCACAAACCTAGACCTTGTCTGATGTCACCTTGAGCAACATCAGAACTTAGCACACTTCATTTCAGTGGCTCTTTTCCTCTGGCCTTAATCATCCTGTTTCCCAGTAAATTTTAAGGACATGACGACTTAAAAATAACAGCATGACTGCTATTTCAAATATGTCTTTTGATGTCCCCAGCACTGCCTTTCAAATAAGTAGGAGTGAGGTACCCTGTCGAAGTGGTTGAAGGAGGCTCTGAACTCATTCATCTGCTCCTGGGTGATGCCCTTCGCATCTCTCGTCAGGATCTGGGTCTCCACTTCGTTGATGGTTCTGGCGATAGTCGTCAGCAGCAGCTCCCAGCCCACACGAATGTGCTACCAAGGGAAAAACAGCAAATGATCAGCTCCAGGTTCTCCCGGCAGGTCAATCTCGCCTGCTCACTTTCATAACAGGAGAGTCAACCCAAAGGGAGACAAGTAGGACTTCTCGATACATTTTTTTTTTAATTCTACTTTTGCACTTTCTTTCAAGATTCTATAGTGGGAAATACTCAGAAGTGAGGAGCAGGGTTCTAACAGTGACAACTAGCACCTTGTAGAATACAATGTACAGTGTACAGTCTTTCTGTCACTAGGAACACCTTTCTATTCACCGGGTAGCAGGATGAGCCCTGGATTACACCCACTGGCTCCCAGAAGGATCAAACTGGGCCAAACTGGTAGAAATGGAACAGTCCCATTCCTGGGAGTCTCTCCAAAGCAGTGCAGCGAATTCACTGTTGTGATAACAATGATGACAAAGGATGATGTTGATAAATAACAACTATATAGCACTTGATCTGAGCTGCTCAGGTGGCGCTAGTGGTAAAGAATCCGCCTGCCAATGTAGGAGATGCAAGAGACATGGGTTCAGTCTCTGGGTCAGGAAGATCCCTTGGAGAAGGAAATGGCAACCCACTCCAGTATTCTTGACTTGGAAATCCCATGGACAGAGGAGCATGGCAGGCTATGGTCCATGGGGTTGCAAAGAGTTGGACATGACTGAGCGACTGATCACCCACACACAGTGCTTGATCTACTTCACAAAACGATTTCACATGCAGTGACAGTAAAGGCTTAATGATCCCTCACGTTCATACTTGTAGAACGAAACAGGAACAGATAGAGACAAATGTGGGCGGAAAACACCCTGACCAGGTGAAATGGTCACAGGCAGACACCAGGGCGCCACAGGCCTGTGCGGCAGCTGTACCTCCATAGTATAATTAGTGTGCTTGTTGTCAAAGACCAGGGCCTCCTGGATAAGCTGATGGTCGCCTTCCAGCTTGTCGATGTTGTTCTTGTAGTTAATGATGTTGTGCTCGTACTGCTTCAGTTGGTTCATCTGGTCCTCCAGGGCTCCTGTGATTTGGATGGAGCTCCGGGCAATCTCCTGGTGGAGGCAAGAGCAGGGGAGGAGGACAAGGTGAGCCAGCCTCTCTAATGACTCTGTGGGCAGCATCCTTCCTGGTTCTGCTTCTGATGCCAGCTACACCAGCATTTTAGGCGGTAGCCAAAGTCCCTTATTTTTCAGATGAAGTAGGAAATAGGGCAGTACCACAGCATGAAGGAAGCCCTAGTTCTAATCTATCTAGAGAATAGGAAAAGAAAAAAAATCAACCAAGATCCATGAAGAAAGGAGGCCTTTCAGCCTCTTCCAATGAAGACGGATGCCTGAAGCGGCCTCTTTTCGAGGAGACTGGGGGATGGTCTGCAGGAATGTGGCTGCCAGACAGATTTCAGACCACTAGATGCTTCATCAGTGGTCAAAAGAATTTCCTAGATTTTTAGATGTTCTCCTCTTTAAGAAAGAAGCCAACAGTTTATCACCATGAGGGGGGACTCAGAGAAAAAAAAGAACAGTAGGTCAATAAATGTCTCTTGGCTGTTCTTGGTAATAAAATGAACCCAGAAATCAATTGTCATTCAAAGATTACTTTTCCTTAAAGGTTCTGAATATGCCAAGTATTTGTGACTCTTCACACATCCTCCTTAGGGATGGATGGTTTAGAATCTAGGTCCTGCAGAGGCTGAAAACTGAGAAGGAGACCCATCACCATTTTTAATGACAAGATGAATGGATGACAGCGAGAACAGCCTCCCAGCCTTCGGTTCGTGTACACCTTCCCCCAGCACCCCGCCCCCACCCCAACCCCCCTAAACTGATGCACAGGCTGCAACAGCCCAGAGGCCACCCAGGGTAAGACCCAGGTGACTTGGACAGGGCTCTCATGGCACTGAGTGGACACCAGTGGTTGTGTCAGCTTGGGGACCAATTTGGAGGCCATGACATGCTTTCTCTGAGGCACCAACCCACCTCCATCTTGTTCTGGATCCAGGGCCCAATGGCATTGGCCTGTGCAGCGAACTGGCGCCGCAGACGCTCGTTGGCATGCTGGCGGGCCAGCTCCTCCTGCAGTGACTGGTCCCGGATGGGCACGAGCTGCTTCACCTGCCAGGATTCAAGGACAACAGGGGTTAGAGGCCAGTGGTGGTCCAGGAAGAGTGACCAAGATAGGTGGTGGTGGGTGGAGGGCAGGGGTGGGAGCAGAGTGGGAGGGGAGGGAGGGAGAAGGAGGGGGAGGGGGAGGAAGGGGAGTGTGCTCCCTACTTTAGGGACTAAGAGGGAGCTCAGTCTAGCCTTGATTGCCACCCAGTGCCACCAGTGCCTGCTGAAAGGCTAAGTCTGCATGAGGGACGCTGACCATTTGTCTAACTTGGGGTTCCCGGCCTGCAGCACTAATCCGGGGTCGGGGGGTGGGGGTTGCGGTGCAGGTTGCAGGGCTGGGTGCAGAGTGCAGAGGATTTGTGAACTTGAATGAACCAAAACTGACATCCTTATTTTCCCCAGCTCCAGCGGAAAATGAGCATTTCCTTCGATTATGAATATGGACACCAAGTCCACTGTGACTCTATCACAACAGGAATCACATTCTTACATACGTTAGTTACTGCCTACCTCTCAAAATATGATGGACACTCATCACCACTCACATTTACTAGGTCTGCTATTAGACCTAGGTTTAAAATATGGTAGTATATTCCAACTTTAAAAATACATTTTCTTGGTCTTTTATTTTTTATTGATGTATAGTTGATTTATAATGTTGTGCTAATTTCAGTTGTATAGCAAAGTGATTCAGTTATATGCATATATATTTTAATAACTATTTTCAATGTAATTTATTTGCTTTGTAACCTTTAATATTATTTATGAATGTATACATATTTTTATCAGAAAGGAGCCACAGGCTTCCCTGGACTACCAAAGGGATCTAAGACACAAAAAAGTTGGGAACCCCTGCCAGGTTCATGAGCTCAACCCTGTATGATGCTGGCCCACCAGAAAGGATCCCACCTGGCCCATATTTTTTTCCATTCCATTTGTACCCTGTGATTTATATTTTATGCTATGCCTGAGTTCTCTTTGGATCCACAGACAAAAGAGCTACTTCAGAAGCCTTTTTCTGTGTGTACTGGCAAAAAGACATTACTATTCAATGTCCCTTTTACAAAACTCCCTCTGGAAAATTTTGCTCTATAACTTAAGTGACAGGAGAAGAGTTTGTCTCACTTTAAGGGAGGGAAGCTCAAGAGGGAGGGGACATATGCATACCCGTGGCCGATTCATGTTGATATCTGGCAGAAAACAACAAAATTCTATAAAGCAATTATCCTTCAATTAAAAAATAAATAAATTTTAAGAAAAGAAGTGACATATTTCCCTTTTTCTGCCCAAGGAAACTACTCAGCTCAACACCGTTTCCTTTTTACTCTGACTGTCCGAAGACCAGAGCTAATTTTAAGTTCAGAAACAAGAACTAACTGTCTCTCAGTTTAACAAGAACTTAACTGTCTCTGTGGAGAACGCAATGGCACCCCACTCCAGTACTCCTGCCTGGAAAATCCCATGGACGGAGGAGCCTGGAAGGCTGCGGTCCATGGGGTCGCTAAGAGTCGGACACGACTGAGTGACTTCACTTTCACTTTTCACTTGCATGCACTGGAGAAGGAAATGGCAACCCGCTCCAGTGTTCTTGCCTGGAGAATCCCAGGGATGGGGGAGCCTGGTGGGCTGCCGTCTATGGGGTCACACAGAGTTGGACACGACTGAAGTGACTTAGCAGTAGCAGTAACTGACTCTCAGTTTAACACTTTCTTTCCCATACCTGTTTCTTTCCCCTCTCTTTGGCATGGTTTGTAACTAAACAGTTGTTACATGTGTTTTTATAGCAAGCCACCTCAAATCCACCTGCTGGACTTCTTTACTGAAGACTTAGCAGCCTACTAAGATAACCGTGCTACAATTTAAACCATGAAAATAAATCTTTCTTAAGAATGAGACAAAAGGGTTCAAATGATCCCACTGGACTATAATTAAATCTGTACAGTTTCCCAAAATATAAGTGGCAGTAAATGAGCAGAGAGTCCTTTGGTTCCCCATATACAGTTTCCTAAGTAATTTCCCCACATTTTAAATTCACACACACTCAGGACATGTCTATCCCATATTCTTAAAAATCTCTGATGAAGTACCAGCAGAAAATGGATTCCACCAAATTTTCAGCTGGGGTTTTAAAAATAGTTTCAGTATTATAACCTGTACTGAGTTTGCTAACACTGAGAAGATTTTCCTTAAGGACAATCATTTCTACTTTCTTACAGATCATAGAAACTGCTAAATGTATTTAGATATTGAAGAGTGTAACATATTTCATCTGTGAAAAACAAGACAACAGGCCCAAAATAGAGTCGCTTATACTAAATCCCACTCCACCAGACCTAGACTTAAATACAATTTCCGCTCTCCCAGAAATGGAATCTTAAAAACCAGTCAATCAGGAATCACCTGATCAGCACTAGTGTGACCATCTGCCAGGTAGACCCCTAAAGGGAAGTAACTTTGCAATAACCAACCTTCTTTTTTTGGCCATGTAACTTCCTTGTTCCTACTCTTTTCTGCCTATAAAAGTCTTTCATTTTGTACAGCTCCTTGGAGCTCCCTTCTGTCTGCTAGATTGGATGCAGCCCAGTTCAAACTGACTTTTGCTCAAAAAAAGCTTAAACTTGCTACTATGCCTCAGTTTCTCTTTTAATGCAACTGTGAAATTTGGGGTGAAGGGCAACTCTGATCACCAGGGAGTCACTCTAACTTCCCCAGGGGTTCACCTCTTCTCTCCACCTCAGCTTGAGAACATCCACCTCACCCCACACCCTCCTTGCCCACCCCTGGACCTTCAGTTACCCACCTTGTCCCACTTGGACCGGATCTCGTCCACGGTGACGGTGCTGTAGGGGTTGCTTGAGCTGATCCTGATGCTGTAGCTCTGGATCACCTTCTCCACCTCGTTCTGGATGGCCAGGATGGACTGCCGCTCGCCGTCGGCCTCGGGCAGCGTGGCCTTGAACTGCTCATGGGCAGTGATCAAGCTCTAAGCCAGAGACAAGTGGAGAAAACCTGACTTACTTCAGAGTGAATTTTACAGGCATATAAATAACTTTACAACTGCAGGGCTCTCCAGTGGATGACAAATTCTGAATGTCTCAGAGAAGCTATCTGGTACACAAAACTCAAGTTCGTCAAAATGGGGGGAAAAAAAGACCTCCTGATGACTCACTGGTGTCTATTAATCCAAAGTCTTTAAAAAATAATTGTTTTCTTCTTTTAAAAACCATAATTGATTTAATCATGATGCTCAGCTACTGTTTAGGTCTTACTCACCAGCAACGCACAGAACTTAAATTAGCTGCCTTTCCTAATGACCAGGGTTTATTTACCCTTAGCCCCTCAAAAGGAACCCACCATTTGCTGCCTTTAAACCTACAGACCACCAGGAAGTACCTCCCTTTCCTGCAAAAGAAAAGGCCACAGAAACCAACTCATTCCCCTCAAGCTTTATAAAGCCCCCACTTAACAACCCTATCCTTGGACCCTAGAGGGTAAAACAGCAGCTCCTTATGTTCAGTTGTATGTAGATGCCATGGGGACCACCTTCCAGGGCCATGCTAATACTCAGTACAGATGCTGCAACCCATCAGCTGCCAGCACACCTTTCACTAAATGAAGAGACTACTTCACGCATCAAGTATGGCCTCCAAGGAATATTTTGATGTCTCACTTATTCCAAAAACGATTTTAGATTGCCAACCTCTGCTTAAGAGTGCATGCAAGAAACATTGTCACAGCTTCTTTCACAAGACAAAGGCCATGTTCAAGGAAGTAATTTCTTTCCCCCTACAACCAGGTACAAACCCTTCTAGAATGCTCCTTGGCAAAAATTCCTGTTCCTTGGTTGGGTTCAAATCCCAACCTTCACTATTTCTTTTATATCTAGATTATTTTTGATGATCCAACAGTATTTTCTCTTTATATTCCATTATACATTAAATGGTCTCTAAATAAATTGGGTCCTGGCTATTTGAGAGGAACTTACCTCCCTAAATCACTTTTAAGTCTTATTTGTAATTCTGATGCTCCAGAAGAGATCCAAAGCAGACCATTTCGGATTGTGGGAAGTAGAAGGTGCTAGTTTGTGTTTTTTTTATGCTTTATGGTCTGGTGAAATTCCATAGATTTTAATGAACAGTAAATGCGAACACTGCAAAGTAGGTAACTTACCAGCCAATAAACTCATCATTTGCTGTGACTAAGTCCAAGAGCATATATGTCTATTCTGCTCATATGATTTCACATTCTATTTTAAAGAACATACCCTTTTAGACATATTCTCCTTTATTTGGCTGATGTTAATTTAGCTGTAGCAGAGTAGTATACACATTTTTAAGCTAAAGGTCAAAGGGTACATTGTGCTTTCTAGTCCTATACATGCGTGTGTGTTTTTGGCTTCGCTACACAGCATGCAGAATCTTAGTTTCCTGACTAGGGAGCAAACCCCTGCTTCCTGAAGTGGAAGCTCAGAGTTTTAACCCCTAGACTACCAGGGATGTCGCCAGCCACATTTCTCTTAATTAAAAAATGAGACAAAACAAAAGAGAGAACTCTTTTGAAATTACGATTCATTTCTAGTAGTGGGAACACAGAGCTGTGTTCACTTACCTGGATCTCTTCAATGCTGTGGACAATGAACATGTCTTGTAGATCCTCCATGGCGCCTTCCATCCAGTTGTTGAAAGGAGCTGCTCTCTTGGCAAACTCCAGGTGAAGTTGATCGATGGTTTCCAGCAATTTCTCAGTTCTCTGAAGATTAAATAGAAGTCAGTGTTATCATAGACTAAATCAGAAAAAGTTCTCAGAACATGTAAAGATGCACTCCAAAGCAATAAACTATTATCTGACATTTCGTCCATCACAACCCTCCCATTATCAGCATGTGTATACAAAAAGATTAACTGATGTCCAAATGACTAGGCTGAGCCCTGCAGGTCTCTGAAGTGCCTTCTGAATCAGAGGTGGATTTAATTACATCCAGAGTCACAATGTTCTGAAAGTATTTAAAATATTCTACCACCTGTTACTCTTGTATTTTTTAAAATTTTTATTTATTTATTATTTGTCTATCTATTTTGGCTGTGCTGGGTCTTTGTTGCTGCGAGTTTGCTTTCTCCAGTTGTGGCAAGTGGGGGCTACTTTTCATTGTGGTTCTCAGGCATCTCATTGCAGTGGCTTCTCTTATTGCAGAGCATGCGCTCCAGAGCACAGGCTCAGTATTAATAGCTGTGGCACAGGCTTAGTTGCTCCGTGGCATGTGGAACCTTCCCAGGGACCTGGGATCAAACCCATATCCCCTGCATTGGCAGGCAGATTCTTAACCACTAGACCACCGGGAAAGTCCCCACATCCTACCTTTTGAAGACTGAGAATCCACATAGAGTATGCAGTAAGGTGCTTTCAGCTAACGTACACTTTAGAAGTTAGAGGACCTGATTCTCTAACCATGCTGGTTCATAGAAAATTCATGGTATCGTCCTCATTTTATGATCAACACTGTGCCTTTCCCAACAGTCACCTACCTAGAGAGGACAGGAGGAACTACAGTTTCATGTTCTTAAATCCTCATTCAGAATTTAACTTGGAGAACCTCTCTGCCTTTCTGGCCATTTGAAAGCACAAGGCTTCAAGTCACAGAGAACAATATTATGCTCATTTCCTATGGCAGGGAGGCATCTGGAATCTAAAACTCTTCCATAGTTGGGAGTCATTTTTCCTCTTGTTCAAAAAATTTGAGCTTTCTCTGTCACATGCCTGGTCCTTCCTTTCTCTCATCGTTTTTCTTTAAGTGAATATATTAACAGCTGGTTCGCATCTAGGAAGCCTGATATTACACATGTTAAAAGCTTCATCAGAGTCAGGGTGAAAAGACTCAGAAAATTGCTAACTGCTTCTTTCTTCATGTCGTCTGAGTCTTCCATGGTGAGAGAAGACTGCATGTGTGCATGCTCAATCGCTTCAGTTGTGTCTGACTTTGCAACACTATGAACCATAGCCCACCAGGCTCCTCTGTCCATAGG
This sequence comes from Bos taurus, assembly GCF_002263795.3. Classification (NCBI taxonomy): domain Eukaryota; kingdom Metazoa; phylum Chordata; class Mammalia; order Artiodactyla; family Bovidae; genus Bos; species Bos taurus. The sequence continues at coordinate 9,387,424 of NC_037355.1, read as the reverse complement.
ATTCTCCTGGCAAGAATACTGGAATGGGTTGCCATGCCCTCCTCCAGAGGATCTTCCCGACCCAGGAATCAAACTTGTGTCTCCTCTATCTACTGCACTGCAGGCAGATTCTTTACCACTGAGCCACCAGGGAAATCTTGAGAGATGATTAGGTTCAGCTAAAAACCAGCCACTTACTTCTGTTTCTCCAAGTCTTATACTTGAATAGGGCCAGATTCATCCTGATTCTGTTTCACATCCATTTTTACTTACCTCAACATGTGTTGCCATCTTCCCTTTGAATGTCTCAACTTCCATTCTTCCTTATTTCCTGACTCAGTCTCAGCTCAATTTACTCTTAGATAAGGATGTTGGGAAATTCACTGCCATTATTATTTCACAAAAATGAGTTTATACCATTATCTCATTACTACTGGACTTTTGTATTTTTAATTCAAAAGGGCATGTCATTGCCATATGGATAAATGACAACAAAACTACCAACTTTCCATTTTCCTTGTTCTCCTGCTTTTCATGTTCTCTGTAGAAGCTCTATTCACTACACATGCTTTTTTTTTTTTTAATATTTATTTTATTTGGCTGTGCTCTGTCTTAGTTGTGGCACACAGGATCTTTAGTTGCGACATGTGAGATCTAGTTCCCTGACCAGGGATTGAACCTGGGACCCCTGTATTGGGAGCATAGAGTCTTAGCCACTGGGGCACCAGGGAAGTCCACAGACAATCTGTTTTGGTTTATACACATCATGCCACAGAAAAACAAAATGAATAACAGTGAGTTAGTAAAGGAACCTCTGTTAGAAGGTGTCATGCCAACAGGTGGCCTGGAGACTCACCTCCAGGGCCTCTCTCCTCTTCTGAGTGAGCGTTCCCAGCCGATCCCACTGGTCACAGATTTTCTGGCAGCGATCATTAACATTCACAGCGTCGTGATAGTCCAGTTCACTATCAGAAGGGAAAATGAAGAATAACTTTCCCAGATGACATAAAGAAAAGTGGACACAGGCTCAAAATAAATTGGTAGTAATTAAAAAAAAAAAAAAAAGATGTAATGGAGAACGAGCAGGGTGTTTCAGGGTTTTGTTCAGCACTGCAAACATGATCGCTATTCTCTGACATCACAGGAAGAATTAGGAAAATTCTTGCTGGTCAACAGATTTCTAAACAGAGAGAAAAGCTGTCCTCTTGACACCTCAGGTTAACTTTATTCTGCCTTCATTTTCTTGGCCGGACCCCTGGAGTGCATTATTTTTAAGTGGTGATGTACCTGTAAATGAAGCCAAGAATCTGACCTGAGGACAGTCCCAGGGACCGTGCTGAAGCCACGGTGATGGGAACATCAAATGAGTCATGGGGGAGGGAGGGAGAGGGGGATCAGCCTGCACCCCATTGTATCCTTGGCTCATCTCAAAGGGCACCAGGCTGGACAGAGCACCACGTCCCGGGGGGAAGGCAGGGGGCGGAGGTGCTGGGACTCTGAGCCCAGCAGCACCAAGCCCTTCCTCTCTGACGAGGACTGACTCATGTCACTCGTGTGACAGCAGGGACACCATGACTTCTCCCTCAGGGGTCCCTGTTCCTCACCAGCCCTGCTGTACATCCTAATGGGATCTTTGTGAGGTGAGATAACCTGAATTTACCATTCAAGCAAATTATTGACTAGAAAGTAAACCTAGTGTCTCTGGGGATAGAAAGTTTGAATCCTGGACAAAATTTAATCACCCTTTTAGTTAGGATGAAAGCAAGCCTCAAAACAGTCCAAAGTGAGGCTTTTAGGAAATTCCCTCCTATCGGACCAAATCCATTTCCCTGAAGCTTATTCCTTCTTTCGACTCTAAATTAAGGCAATGGCTGTTAACCTGCTTTTTATTCTCTTAAACAAAATTAACTTGTCTTTATTGAATGTCACTGTTTCTGAATAAAGGAGATGCATGTGTTGTGATGTGAGTGTGCTTTCTGTGGGTAAGAAGCTCCCAATCATCTAAAGAATCCAGTTCTTAAGAGCAGCTTTGTACACACGTACTCACACAGACACACACACACAGACACACACACACACACACACCACTAACTGAGATGGACTGAGATTCTCTGATTATTATAACCAGAAAATCAAAACCAACCAAAACATGACAGCAATACATTTAGCCCTGAATACAAAGTGAAAACGATATGGCTCTTCAAATGCAACTATTAAAGAGCAGAAAGACTTCAGAACTAAAAACCCAGGAACCTTCTAGTGATCCACAGTGGAGGCATCAATCACAGCTTTCTGTGATTATCATCAGGGCGAACATGTATCCCTCTTTCTAATTCATACATACTAGCTCTACACACGGAGAAGGCAATGGCACCCCACTCCAGTACTCTTGCCTGGAAAATCCCGTGGACAGAGGAGCCTGGTGGGCTGCAGTCCATGGGGTCACTAAGAGTTGGACACGACTGAGCAACTTCACTTTATTTTTTCACTTTCATGCATTGGAGAAGGAAATGGCAACCCACTCCAGTGTTCTTGCCTGGAGAATCCCAGGGAAGGGGGAGCCTGGTGGGCCTCCGTCTATGGGGTCACGCAGAGTTGGATACGACTGAGGCGACTTAGCAGCAGCAGCAGCAGCAGCTCTACACATACCGAATTCCAAGGACTTAGGGAGTGCATAGCTGTGCAGGGTATTTTCTTTTCTTCTGTACTTTGAGGACTGCATAAACATCATTATTTTAGAAAAGGTAGAAAGGAAAGGGAGACTAATAATAGTAAGATGAACACAGGTTTAGATTCTGTGGCTCCTCTCTTGAGTGAGTAAAGAAATACACATTGGGGATACCAGGAATAATAATAATATAAAATTGTTACTTAATTTTTATGAGCAATATTTGAAACCATCCCAAATTATTTATGGGAACTATGATATAACATTAAATTACTTGTGTTTCCCTCCCTTTTTTTATTTGAAATTGTTAACAAGCAGCCAGATGGCCAACATTCAAGAAGCATAAGAAATAAGACAATGGTAAAGCCACAAATACAGTGAAAAACTGGATATGAAAGCCACAAATATTTAAGAATATATTTGGGCAAGGCTGAATAAGAAGATAGTTCTAAAAGAGGCCGTCTCTGTTAATTAAGGAATTCGCTCCAGTCAAAAGGGAGAAACATGAGAGTCTTAAAATGTAACATTATCATAAAAAACATTTACTATTGGTTGTTTAAAGTTATCATTATGTGACAAGCTCTAAAAAGTGTACAGATCTATCAGTGGTAATAATGAGGGATAGAGAAGTAGGGAATGGAATTCTGTATTTATGAAAAGGAGCAAGGATCTTAAAAAAAAAAAGGCTTAGGAACAACAGAGCAGCCCCTCTCTGGAAGGATGGCCACAGCCAGAGGCAGCGTCTGGATCAGTGGGACCTACAACACCCACCGGGGCTTGAACTACCCTGGCCTCAACCTCATGTTAGCTCCTCCCATAAAATAAAGAGCATGAAAATGAAACGGCACTTATTTGATGACAAAGGAAAGTGGGGCCTTACTATCTCTTCCTTTGGAGGCATCTTGGTCTTTGGTTTCAGGGGCGGGGGGTAATATGGGGCATCTCATGCACCCAGGCCTGGGTGAGGCCCCCTTTGCAAGCCATGCTCCCATCCCGAGTGCTCGTTTCCCATCCTCTTGGAAGTGGAGCTGCCTGTGCTGGGCATGAGGGTGCTGCCCGATGGATGGACACAGGGACACTACCAAAACCAATTGGAAGTGGAGCTGCCTGTGCTGGGCATGAGGGTGCTGCCCGATGGATGGACAAAGGGACGCTACCAAAACCAAAGGACCAGCACAAAAGTCAGTGTCACTCTTTAAGGAAAAAAAAAATAGGACCCGGACTGTGACTCAGCCATGAAAAAGAATGAAATAATGCCATTTGCAGCAACATGTATGGATCTAGAGATTGTCAAACTGAGTGAAGGAAGTCAGACAGGGAAGGAGAAATATCCTATAACATCCCTTATAGATGGAATCTAAAAAGAAATGATATAAATGAACTTACTTACCAAACAGAAACAGATTCACAGATTTAAAGAATGAACTTATGGTGGCCGGGTGGGGGGAGGATGGGGGAAAGGGAGAGTTAAAAGTTTGGGATGGACATATACACCGAACTATATTTAAAATGGATAACCAACAAAGACCTGCCATATAGCACATTGGTTCAATGTTATGTGGCAGCCTATGGATGGGAGGGGAGTCTGGGGGAAAATGGATGCATGTATATGTATGGCTGAGTTTCTTTGCTGTTCACCTGAAACTACCACAACACAGTTAATTGGCTATCTGAAAGTGAAAGTCTTGTCGCTCAGTTGTGTTCGACTCTTTGCGAACCCATAGCCCTTCAGGCTCCTCTGTCCATGGAATTCTTCAGGCCAAGAATACTGAGTGGGTAGCCATTCCCTTCTCCAGGGGATCTTCCTGACCCAGGGATCTCCTACATTGCAGGCAGATTCTTTACTGTGTGAGCCACCAGGGAAGCCCTGATACCCCAATACAAAATATACAGTTGAGGGGGGGAAAAAAACCCAATACAAAATAAAAAGCTTAGGAAAAAAGAAAAAAAAAAAACCAGGACCAATCCCATCACAGCATCCTCTGGCTTGGATCAACATTTAGGAAAGGACAGGAAAGGCGGGCCCCCACGGCCCTCTCCCTGGGAATGCCTGGGGAAGCTCTCTGTAGGGTCCTTGGTGGGACCCAGGGCTCAATGTCAGCGGCGGCGCCCGCAGGCAGCACATACTTGAGCTCCTGGGCGATGGCGGCAATCTGCTCCACGCGGTCCTGGTGTGCAGCCAGGTCGCTCTCGAAGGCCTCGTGCTTCCGCAGCAGAGCCCGCACTTCCGTCAGGGTTGACGACTCGTAATCCTTCTGCAGCAAGATCTGCTCTTTGCCTGCAATGGTTGCAGCAAGGGAGTGTGAGGGCTTTGGCCTCTTTGCAAAGTCCTGGGTCATTTCAGAAAACCAAGAGAAGGGAAAAAGAAGGACAGCCCTGAAGAGGCAGAGATAATATCTCAGCTAGAATTCAGGCTGTCACTCTGCTAAGGAGGCCTTGAGCCCCTGTGTGTTCTGGAACGGTGGAACGCACACTGCGTGCATGCTAAGTCACTTCAGTCATGTCTGACTCTTTGCGACTCTAGGGACTGTACCCTGAAGCCTTCTCTGGCCATGGAATTCTCCGGGAAAGAATACTGGAATGGGTTGCTGTGCCCTCTCCCAGGGGATCTTCCCGACCCAGAAATAGAACCTCCATCTCTTAAGTCTCCTGCACTGCCAGGTGAGTGGGAAGCCCGGAAAGCACACTGAGCATGTTCTAAACAACAAGTCTGTGTTATTCCTAAAGAAGTACCTGACTTCCTTGTGATGCTCAGTTAAGCTAGTAATTACTAGCCCATGAACATTATCTGGGATTATTAGACAAAACACGTGTACTCTTACTTGTCTGCCCATGGGTTCAACCATCTTAGCCCGATTCTGCTTGTTTGAAAACTTTATTTTTTACTGAGATTAAATGCAGCCTGTGATTTTTTTCTAATAACAACAGAAAAATTTCTCTCTGAAACTGTTTCGCCACAAATATTTCTTAAGTCAAGCAAGTTCTGTGGTTATAACTGGACCCATTTTTATTCCCTGGTTGATGACCTTTAAGAATGTAATTCCACAAAGCTAGACATGGAAAGCAAATGTTCACATACTGAATGATGACAACACAGCACTATGTGCCAAATGCCAACTGAAATACCTTATAAATATGAACTCATTAAATCTTCACAAAAACCCTGTGAAGGAGGGACGACTGTTACCCCACTTTGCAGAGGACACTGAGGCCCTGAGAGGTAAGAAGCATGCAGGGTGCACAGTTGGGAGGTGTCAGTGCTAGGAGGCCAACCTGCCTGGCTGCACGTCTGTGTGACCGTCTTGCTGTGCAACATGGACAGTCAAGCAGTACGACAGCAAAAGGAACCCAAAGGATGAGGGAAACCTCCCTGTCCTTTCTCAAAATAGATGATCATGTCACGAGGGGATGTTCTGTTCTTCTACCTCAGCAAAGAGCGCAGAGTCAAAACGATAGCACAAGCACAGCATCACAGCCATGCAAACAGGTATGCCTGTGAGGCCTGAAAGGAGCAGATGAATCTAAGTGAAACAAGAGCATTGGGAAGACAGAAAACCATACCTTGTGTTCTTTCCTTGCAAGCAGATTTTCTAAGTGGGAAATTTTGTTGCTTTTGTAGCATTTAATAAAACTTCTATCTGCAGAAGCTAGTTTCTGGGCCAGGGCTGTCTGACCCACAGTTAGGGAATAAACAGATGATTGTGGAATCAGACAGAGGAAAGTAGGCTGAGTCAGGAGGAGGCTGGGCCTTAAGGAGGACGAGGCCTAGCTGTGTAGTTAAGTGTGGGAAGAATGTACTATGAGTCCTGTTTGGTAAAAACATCCATCTTCATCTCTACTTTTTTGTTTTTGGCTGCACAGTACAGCTTGCTGGATCTCAGTTCCCTGACCTGGGATTGAACCTGGGCCACAACAATGAAAGCATGGAGTCCTAACCGCTAGACTGCCAGGAAATTCCCCATACCCATCTCCTGAAGTACCCTAGGACCTGGGACAGCAAACCAGAAAGGGGCGAGGACAGCTGCCTACAGGGCCACAGGCACCAGGGACAGTGGTCACTTCACACATGTACGGCTCTGTCCGCAACTCAACCCCGATTTTCCAGGAGCCCACCGTGCCCCAAGGACTCACCGTACGCCCAGGTTTCATGCGTGGATGCCTTCTGCCGGAACTTCTCAGCCAGGTGCTCCACGCGCTCCAGCCTCCGGATCTCGTTCAGCAGCCACTCCTCGTAGCCCTTCTCCGCCTGCTCCAGCCGCTGCCAGGCGCCCGCAATGTCCTGGGATGGTTGGAGACAAGCACGACACATCCGTTATGTTCTGGCCCCCTGGGCTCCCCTCCGATCCCCTCTGTGATGTCAGCGGCATTTTCCTGGGTGCCTTCTTGTCCTTCCTTCGCCCTCTGTACTCCCCACCCACCCCAAATAACCATCCCCATGTTTTGGCTTCTAAACATCTTCATTATCACCTTTTGGACTTTTTGGACTAAGATGGCCCTTCTCATCAGTGAACAGATATCAAATGCTTCTCCAGATGTGGACAAAGGTTTACACACTTTAATTTTCTGGCTACTAGAAGCTGAAGCCACAGAATGACTCAGCCCCAAAATGACTCAGAGACTGGGCTCTACCAGCTGTCAACTGGTTCCCGGACATCACACATGTGCAGGCGCTGTGGGAACCTTTGGTATAAGAGTGGACAGCACCTGTAAAGTTCCCAGGGCCTCCGTGTAGTTTTCATGACTGTGGTGGGGGGTGGGGAGAAAGACAACAAATAAGGAATTAAACAAGCAAAACTCCTATTTCCGACAGTGATGTGCTGCTAAGGAAAAACAACTCACAGTCAAGTGACACTGATGAGGGCATGTGAGAGCGGTTCCTTTAGGCGGGTTACTGAGCAGAGAGACGCCTCTGAGGAGCTGGCATTTGAGTCGAGACCTCAGGGATGGGAAAGCCAAGTTCATGATGAAGGGAGGGATGAGCTAAAGGCCTGTGGAAGGGGTGCACTCTGGGCTTGGGAAGGGCCACAGCAGGTGTGTCCATAGATGGCTGAGGGGCAGAGCAGCCGGAGATGAGGTCAGCAGGGCGGGGTGGGGGTCGGACCACGTCAGATCCCGGAAAAGGGATCTGGATCTTATTCTAGATATTTTAGAAAGTCACTGGAGGGTTTTGAGAAGAAAGGAGACATACTGTGATTTATGTTTTAAAAAGATGGGGACTTCCCTGGTAGTCCAGGGGTTAAGACTCAATGCAGGGGATGTGGGTTTGACTCCTGGTTGGGGAACTACGAGATCCCACATGCCACAGGGCACCTGAGCTGGCATGCCACAGGAAAAAAATTTTTTTAAAAGATGATGGCAGCTGCTATGTAGAGAATGCATTTTAGGGGGAAAAGAACAAGAAAAACAAGTGAGAAAGTCACTGCAGGGTCCAAAGAGAAGCACTGGTGGCTTAGCACAGGCGACAGCAACAGAGGTCGAGAGAAGGGCTCAGGTTCAAGGTATGATCCCGAGCCAGGGGAACTTGCTGAGGAACCAGATACAAGAAAGTGACAGAATGGGAGGATCTGAGATGACACCTGGGTTTGGGGCTTTAGTAACTTAGGGGTCAGTGATGCCATTTACTCACACAGAGCTCACTGCAGAAGGACTCCTGGATGTTAGGTTTTGAGACATCCAAGTGGACATATGAATCTGGAACTGGGGCAGAAATCAGAGCTGGAGACGTCAAATTTGGGAGACATTGCCATTATAGCTGGTAATTAAAGCCACAAGCTTGGATGAGTTCACTTGCAGGTGTCAAGACAGAGGAGAAAGTCAGGAACCCTTGACCCAGAAACCATCTACCTATAGCCTCGGGGGAGGAAGCAAAGCTGTGAGCAGTGACTGGAAGGACTCGGTGGTCAGGCAGGAGGAACTCAGCTAAGTTCAAGAGTGGAAGGAGTTTCAAGGAAGCCATGGTCACAGCAACAGAAAACATGAAAACAGAAGGGACCACTGGGTTGTCAACATGGATCGTGCTGACTTTGAACAGAACAGTCTCCATGTAGGTGGGGATGGAAGCCAGATTACTTACTGCAGGTTGAAGAGTAAAAGAAGTAAAGGAAGAGGAAGGAACCAAAGCTAAGGACCATAAAGAATTCTCTCTGGATATCCTGCTGCAAAGGGAGCTGAGAAACAGGACAGCTGCTGTGGGGAGATGTGGAGTCATAGGAGGTTTTCATTTTTGTCTGGTAGATTCTAGACTGCTTCCTAATGCGGATGGGAAAGATTCAGCAGAGTGGGAGAAACCAATATGCAGAGAGGGAGGTGAATGTAGGACTGAGGCCTGGAGAAGGTGAAACGGGGAGGTGGTAACAGGAGGGAACAGAGGTATGTGATGGAGATGCCAGTCCACCCAGAGGCGGGGAGGGGAGGGAGGGACACCATCACCAGGTGTCTGTGAGAGGCCTGCTCTGTGTGAGGCACCAACAGCAGGGAGAGGCAAGAATTGTATGATGGCAGAGAGAAAATATCCAGAAGGAAGTGGCCACAGGGTCAAAATTATAGTCAGTGCCTCCTCTCAGCGGCAAATCAGAGGAGGGACTTTATGAAAAAAAAGAGCAGGGTGCCCCCGGGGCCAAGGGGCTACTCACCGACACCATCTTGCCCTCGGAGGGCATGAAGGCCGGCCGGTTGCTGATCCTCAGCTTGGTCTGCAGGGTGTTGAAGTTGATCTCCAGCTGGCACTTCTCCTGCACCTTGGGAGGCTTGTGCTTCCGGCGATAATCCCGGAAGTCCTCCAGCTTCTTCTGCATGGCCTGCATGGTCTTCTCAGGAGTCCGGTTCTCGAGCCAGGGGATCGTGCGCCGAATCCATTCCAAAAGCTGCTCCCAAAACACACACACACACACATAAAAACTGCTGAAAAAAACAGCAAACTGACCCCCAGTTATAAAACAGAGGCATCTAACAATTGGGAATGGGTTGACCAAAAGCTCCTGAGATTATAGAAGTCTGTAACAGCCCCATCTGTAAGGAGGACACAAATGGAGACTTCAGTCCCCACCCAGGGCCACTCACCCTTGCCCAAGTGTACAGGTTGAAAACTCAGAGTCAGCACAAGGCATGTTTTACAAAAATGAGACATTTACAGGAAACTTGGGGACCAGACATGAGCAGACAAATGCTGGATGGAGCTTTCAAATGAAAAAAAAAAAAAAAAAAAACAACCAAAAACTTCACGTGGTGGAATAAAATCAGGAAAGGACTGGGTTTAACTTAAAATGTATTTCTAGTTTCAATCGGCTCAAATCTAATGGGTCTATTTACTACACAAAAGCACTGTAAATCTGGAACTGACTCAATGCCAAAGTGTATTTTAATAGCTAACTTTCAAGGAAATCCACAGGATGAAGGTGGAAATGGCAATGAATCCCAAGAATGAAGGATGCCCCGTTCTCTTGAATTACCACCAAGGCCTTACAAACGCCCTGCACAGTCTATCTGAAGAGGATGAATAAAGGACCAAGTAAGACAATGAAGGCTATCATCACTGAGGAGCATCTGTCCTTTGGTCCTGGTCCTACTTCAACCCTGAAGCTGGATCACTGGCATTAAATGATGCTGCAAATGGAATTTTCCCACAACAGTACAAAGTCAAAACAGCATCATCAGCTTGGACTCATACATACAACTACTTGGGAAAATTGATTCCAAGTGTTCCGATGCTTTACCCAGGACAGGCCAAGTATGGGCCCGAGTAACTCACAGCAAACATGACTTGTTCTCCGCTACTGTCACTGTGGCTGAGTTCAATCCAGAGAGGAGGTGGCTGTGGACCTCAGCCTGGTCCTGCTTTGCTTTGGTTGCATGCATACTCGGTTGTGGCCAACTCTTTGCAACCCCATGGACTATAGCCTGCTAGGCTCCTCTGTCCATGGGATTCTCCAGGCAAGAATACTAGAGTAGGTTGCCATGTCCTTCTGCAGGGAATCTTCCCGACCCAGGCATCGAACTTGAGTCTCCTGCATCTCCTGCACTGGCATGTGGATTCTTTACCACTAAGCCACCTGGCTTCTCCGGTCCTGCTTAGTTAATATTTACACTATAATAAGAACAAAAAGAAGAGCAGCGTGGAAAGTGCTACTCTAACCAAGAATCTGACTGAAGAGCTGTAAAAAGGCATCCTGGAAACTCATGCTCAAATGTCTTGGACGGAGGGCTCTACCAGCTCTGCCTCCACCAGGTTCCCTCTAGATATTTGATATTTAAATACATACACAGGGCTGAGCCTCTGTCATCTCACTATGGATTGTACATGTTCCTTAGATCCTAAGTCACTGCGTGGAGCCGGGATCCTGAATACGGAGCGCATCCAATGTGATGTCAGAAGCCAATGAAGCAGGAAAAAAACAAGGAACGCAGTGTCATCTAGGGGAGTCCAACCCCGGAGGTGCAGAGCTTCTAACATGCAAACTACCTCCATGCCCTGCAGTGCTTGGAACAACCTGCAGCATGATCTTAGTGCCAATAATTAAGCTGCTACAAGATGAACAATTCCTGAGAGCTAGTGGAGTTTCCTACTTTAGTCTACCTGAGATGAAAAATGCAAAGAAAAAAAAAACAAAACAAAACACTTGACAATCCGTGTTCACCCTCTGTTTCTCACCCTCAGGGAGGGAATGGACAAGACCGCGGGGACCCGTTTCCTTTACCTCACTCGCTAGCCTCTCATATTCTTCCATCAGCCTCTCATTCTCTTGATTCACAGCAAGAACCTTACATATCCTGTTAGCCGCTGTCTCAGCCTGTAAAACACAATAGGTAAACAGGACGGCTCTGTCGACAGGGACGTGCATACACAAGGGGGAAGGCGGCAGGGCAGGGGTGGCATGTGCTGTCAATGGTGCAGCTTCTAGGTTCTGGTGGGGTAAGCCTGAGGATATGGCTCTTGCACACTATGGGTCATTGCATTCCTTTAGGACAGTTTCATACAGACTTACACAGCAAGGTGAATATACTGTAGGGAATAACAGGAAGATTAGCGTTAGTTGAAAACATGAGCTTTGTGGAACATCAAACAAGTTAGTAACAGAAATCGATGGGTCGCAGAAACAAAAATCTCTGGTCCCTGGGCGTCCACCTGAGCCCTCCCAGGGGTCCCCAACTTCCGGGATCTAATGCCTGATGATCTGAGGTGGAGCTGATGTAATAAGAATAGAAATAAAGTGCACAGTAAATGTAATGCATTTGAATCATCCCGAAACCATCCCCTACCCTGGTCCATGGAAAAACTGTCTTCCCTGAAATCGGCCCCTGGTGCCAAAAAGGTTGGAGCCTGCTGCTCTAACCGACCTCAAAACTACAGGGCAGGAACTCTCCAATCACATTAGATATCAAAGCAGAGAGGACTGGGTTCTAAATACATCTGTCATTCCCCTGAGCTCACAGAAGCCCTTCTTTTCCCAAAATGAACACATAGAATGTGTTAGCTGGGATGCTTTCTCGGAACAGAACCTGCTTTAAGACTTTGTTTAATCCACCTGAGTAGCTGTTGTGGTATCAGTAATTTTCTATTGTCCTTCTGTGGGGAGCTTGAGCTAGGAGTGGCCAAGTACCTTAAACCATGACCATGAGACCCATCTGGCTTCCAGCCCTCCTGCCTCATCCCAAGTCTTGCTTCTGAAACCCTCATAGGGGCCAATTTCCAATTACTACCATTTTCTGGAGACGGTCTTATAGAGTTATAGAGATCATAGAAATAATACATCCCTTGTCCACCCCCATCTATAAGAACACTGCAAGTAGAGATATGGGAACAGGCAGGAGGCAAAAACAGGGGACCAGGGAGAAAACGGAGGGACACCTACCTGTGATGTCCCTCAGGCTGTTGGTTAAGGAGCATGCATTTTTTTTGAGGTTTTAACACTGTTATCTTTTCACTATTTCAGTTACATTAATATTCATCTTGCAAGATGTTTGAACAGGTCACTGAATAGTGAAGAGCATCCAGGTAGAAGAGAACTATTAATAAAAATGGGCCCTGGAAAGGTGTCCACTCCTCCTGGTCAAATCCCTCTTCACTGCTCAATCAGTGCAGCCCAATTTTCATGGCTCTTGCTTTTCCTAAAGCATGAGTATTTCCCACAATTGACTAGTGAAATGTGAGCAATATCTTAGAAGGACAGAGAACTAAGAACACTTCAAGAACTTGAAAGGTAAAGCTATTAAGTAAAAAAGCATTCACAGTTTGGAACTTGCCAAGTTAGGTCATTACAAAACACTCAGAAAGAGTCCCAGGTAAGATGTGAAGTGCTTGGACACACACCCAGGCATGCACGCATGTGCTCGCGTGCACACGTAGACACGTAACTGAAACCAATGCACAGGGCAGCACGGCAACCGGATAGACGAGGGTTAAATACCTGCTCCGCGCCCGCGAAAGCATGGTAGAAGCAGGAAACGTATGTCATGATAGCTCTTTCATCGGGCTTGGGAGTGTTCACAATGTCTGAGGGAGGGAAAAATAACACAGAGAACAGACATACACACAGATGAAGAGTAGAAACCAGGGTGAACAAAGGGAAGAACAAACTGGTTTACATTTGACTTTCTGCGTTTTTTGGGCCCACCATCCTGACCTTTAGGAAGGCCGTGCAGAACTGAACGCTCGTGAACACAATGCTTTCAACCAGCACGTTTCTTTTTACATCGTCAAAATGAGGGTTTCTCTCCCACCCTGGGTGGGTTTTTTTTTTTTTTTTTTTTTTTTAAGTGCAGGCAAGGTATTCCTATGGGAACCCGGCTGCTGCCTATTAGAGTTGGTTCCCACTTCCTAAGGACCTGTGGGATCCTGCCTTTTAAGTGGATCATGTCATCTGCCATTTTGGCTGTGAGCAGCCATCTCACATCTGTCCCTTTGCAAGATGCAGGAGGACATGTAGACCTCTCTGGCCCCATCGTGGCCACCACTTCCCCTCCCCTCCCTCATAATCCTTGGCTTTCTGCTCTGTGCACAGCCCTCACTTAAACGGGGATGAAGTTCACTGAAGACAGCACATTTTCTAATCCTTCTATACGTACTTACCATGCGATTGATAGAAACCACCCAGAGTAACAGAACTTCTACAAAGAAGGGCATACATGACTTGAACTTCTTACTATGACTCTCGCCACCATATGTAGGAGCTGCCAAGACAACCACCAGGAAGAGAGAAAACAGAACCACAGGAACATACACTCTTCCTTTCTCACCTTGGCCACCCCATTTCTAACTTGAGACTCAGTTCAGTCACTGACAGAATGCAGTTAAAAAAGGTGTTGTGTAATTCCCCAAGGTGAAAGCTCGTCATCGGATTTCCAGAGGATATCAATAGGATATGGGCTTGTGGAACAGCATGGAACCTTCTAGAAAATGAACATGAATGGCATACTACTTACTGCATAAACAGTACGTTTCAAAGAAAAACAGACTGAAAAAAACAAATGACTGCTTCTTTGGAACCAGATGGATCTCCTTACTCCGAGGAGTTGGGGGATGGGGGAGAGAAAAACAACTGGAGAAAAAAGTCAAGACACAGAAGGTAAGAGGTGAGTGGCGACTTATGTGTCACATCCTCACCTTCTGTGCACCGGCAAAAGCATGATAGTAACAGGAGACATAAGTCATGATGGCTCTCTCACCAGCTCTGGCAGCGTATACTAAACCCGTGTGGAAAAAAGAAGGTAAACTGCTAGGATGTTCCAACAGCAGCAGGCCTCTCAGAGAGGCCAAAGTCTTGAATCTTCCCCCTTGCCCACATACTTCTGATGTTCAAACTTTGGCTCAAATCAAAGAAGTTCCTTACTCTGTGTGCACTTCTAAGAACCGCCAGAGAGAAGGGCACGGCCAGCTCAGAAGAGCCCTAAACAAGCAAGTAAGCCCCATCCATGCCTGGAGTGGGAACTCCAGAATCCCACTGAGTGCACACAATGGTGCCCCCTCCCTCTGGACAGATGGGGTGTCCCGGGGTCACCCAGGGGCCTCCAGCAGGTCCACACAGACCATGAGCACCGACAAATCCACAGCTGGTGCTCACTGGAGGCAGGAACATAGAGAAACAACTTTCACAGCTTTTTTAAAAGTGTGGAAGGTACTTAAGACGGGAAAGAATCTCACCAGTTTCTATTATAGGTTCATGGCTGGGTAGCCCAATTAGCTACTCCATTTAGAGTTCAGAGACCATCACAAATGACAAGAAAAAGGTCAAAGGATTTGCCAAAGCGATTAACGATCTGAGGGGAGGAAACTGGTATTTAAGACATTACAATGAAAGAGTGACAGAGGGAGGAACATGTTACTACGAAGCTGTGGGGATGGTGAGTCTGGACGCAGGTGGCAAACACACAGAGGATAATTAACGGTGGGGGAAGATCTGCTGGGGAGCTGGTTACACCACCGCACGCCCCCACCCAAGCCACTCAAGCTCATAACTCTTTTGCCAGAAGACTCTTACAGAAACTACTCTGCAAAGAAAATAATATCATACATAAGCGTTTTTCTGAACCATTAAAAACAAAACAAAAAAGGAAAAATATTAAGAGGCAATGATGTCACAGAGGAGCAGGAAATGAACAGAGTGCCAACATATCCCATGTACTCAGGATAAGCAGAAGATATGCCCAGACCAGGACTCAGACTAAAGGAGAGCCAGGAGCAAGAGGATGACCAGCCTGCCAGAGTAACAGGGTAATTCCAAGCTCACCCTCCACTGTCAGAAGTCAGGGAGGCATCAGTGAAGGAAAAAATGAATTTACCGTCACTTGTTTTTTCCTCTCTTCAGTATCCTAGCGGTTCATTCAAGTGGTAAACTCTGCATAGGTATTTACTGCACGTAAAGTTTAAAGGCCAGAGCACCCAAATGTAAACGTAGGTCAGAAGATGGATGGACAAGAAGAAAAAGGTACTTCTTGTACATTGAGACTTCATTGTTTCATTGCCTTTCTCCCTCTAATGAGTTTGTGAAAAACCATAAGCAGATTCCAAAGAATGTATTCAAGTGTGTTCAACATCCAGTATTACAGGTGTTTGATAAAATGGCCATTAACAAACAGGCAAAATTAGACTATTCACTGACAGATCACTGAATGGGTTACACTGTGGCCCTCAAAATGACAGGTGGAGTCCTGCTTCCTGGTACCTGTGAATGCGACCTTATTAGAAGTAGATCTTTGCAGATGTGATCAAGATGAGGTCATGCTGGAGAAAGACGCACCCTTAATCCACGGTGACCGGTATCCTTTAGGAAGAGGGAAAAGGCATAGAAACAGATGCAGAGGGAAGATGGCCATGTAAAGACAGTCAAGAGACTGGAGCAATGCTAAAAGGAGCTGAAGAACACCTGCGGCTTCTAGAAGCTGGAAGAACAAGAAGAGGTCCTCCTCCACAGACTCCGGAGGGAGAACGGCCCTGCCAACACCGTGATTTCAGAGTTACAGTTTACAGAACTAAGAGAGAATAAATTTCTGTTGTTTCAAGTCACCTACTTCGTGGTATTTTGTTAGGGCAGCCGTGATACAGTCACCAAAAATAAGGAAGAACAGAAGAATGACAACTGACCAGAACCAAGCTCTTCATTTTCCCCCAACAATGCTAATTAGCAGAAGCAACAAACCAACAGAGAATAGTACGATTCACAACAAGCACAGGAATATAAATTCCTTGAGGGCTGGGCCCTGCCTTATATATCTCGTCATCTGCAGCTTCTCCAGGGTCTTGTATATGGTGGGTGCTCATCAAGCATCTGCTGAGTGAGAAGTGATTCATGCATAAGTGAAATGAAATAAGTGAATGATGTCCATGTATATGCACTTCCAATGCTGTGCCAGGGCAAAACTCACACAAACTCATCTCACAAAAAGGGCAGGAAAAGTTCTGAAACCAGTCCCCAGCATGAGGGCTGCTAAGCTGCAACATATTGAAAGGTTCCAGCTCTAACGAAACTAAATTTAACTCGAACAAATTAAAGATGAGACATGAAAATCTGAGAGGCACACGATGACTAACTGTTCTATTGTCTACATTGTGATTCCATAACTTCTAGTGGGAAGGATTGTTTTTCCTTGTGGAGTCTTAAAGCTTAAGGAGAGTTATTTGTTAAATTTCTGCCTATGTAGTTCAAAAAAGAAGCAACCTTATGTTGTTTAAAAAATTAAATTAAGATAGGAAGCTTTCCATTGAAAATCACAAACCAAAGCATTCCGTTTCTTTGCCAAAGTTGAACCTTTTACCAAGTCCTTTCACTACAGTCTTGCTGGCTTGCTTTTGAATAGGATTCTAAAAAATAACTTTGAACTAGCTACACATGAAATATTCTATTAATTATGAGGCCAATGACAGAAACTTCCAAGGGACCCTAGGGCTTCAGATGTAACCTAGCTATACACTTTACAAGTCCCCACGTGTGGCCGTAACATAGGGAGCCCACAGATTTTCTGTAAGTCAGTAAACACAATTTTCATCTCACCTTCTGCATCCAACATTTTGGGAATATCCAGGTGCTTCTCTGCTATTTCCATGGCCAGGTTGATATTTCCTATTGGGTCATCCTGCATGGAAAAGAATATAACCAGCTTTTTAACATGTTTTTTGAACAGCACTTAATGAATTTTTTTTATATGCCTCATTTTGGGGATGAAACTTTCCCATCCATACATAACCACAATAGTATAAGATTTTCTTTCTTATCTTTTCCCAAACACTTCAAACATTTAGAGAAACATCAAAAATAACATAAAAATTACTCAATCCATGCACACTTTATAAAATGTGAGCCCAAAGTCTGAGAGAACAGATACTGTGTGGCTGGGAGGAAAGTTGTGAAATATCTTCTCATGAATGGGAAAAAAAAACAAAATGTCCTGGATACTTTGGCATTTATTTCCAACTCTTGATAACAAAAATTTAGATGATTCCAAAAGGAAGCATGAAACATACATTTTTCCCAGATCTGGAAGGTGGTCATGGAGAATATTCATTAGTACAACACTAACTTTACATTTATTTATGTTTTAAATACAAGAAAATTCTGCTTTTAGCCTGTTTAGGTGAAACTTTTAGATCACTAAAGATTGTTACAACATGGCTACAAAGAGCCAAAGTTCGGTTTGCAGAATATTAAATTTTAAAAATCAAATTATTAAAGAAACTATAGAAACAATATTGTAAATGAAAACTGTGAAGAAATTTTTGTTCTTACGACTGTGTTTGTCATCCACAGTAAAACTGGTTAAATATATATGTAACATAACAAAGCATATTTAACCAGATGTTTTTAACTGAAATACTGAAAAATTAAAAGATGTATTTAATATTTCTTCTTTTTATCTTCTAAAGAGATTAAGTATTGTGAATCTGAAATGGGGTGGGGGAGTATATAATACTGAAAATTTAAAAGATGTATTTAATATTTCTTCTTTTTATCTTCTAAAGAGATTAAGTATTGTGAATCTGAAATGGGGTGGGGGAGTATATAATACAGAAAAATCAAAATGAGAAGTAATGTTAGTCCAGAGATGACTATAACGAACTTTATCATCAAAGCCATTTAAACATTTCAGAAGCTGCAGTGTTTTGCAATGAGAACAATCACTTTGATATGGTGAAACATTTAAAACATGCAGGCTTCAAAGACGTTCAGTGCTCAAGGAAGAAACCAAAGCAAGCCTCCTGGCCTCTCAGAGTTCACTATCATTTCAGGCAAAACGTTTTTTCAATTCCGTGTTGTCTTCACAAAGCATATAATCCTTTTATTAAAAGCAGCCATATAATAAGGGGAGTCTTAGCTGCACATTTTATGCAAATTTTGTAAAGCCAAATAGATGAGTAAAAGTTTCTTTTTGTTCTTAACACAGAAGAAAAATTTCAGCATTAAAAACAAAGTAATAATTCAGAGACTTTGTGAATGGTATCTCACTTAGAATGTGACTTGACATAAAACATGGCAATTAAGTGTTTTCTCGGCTCAGCTACTGGTATGTGACCCTGGGCAGATTACAAAATTCTCCTCTTCTTCACCTGTAAATCTGGGATAATAAGAGTACCAACTTTACAGGCATGTTACATTACACAGCTTACTGTGCATTATGAAGACTGAAAGACTAATTGCGCATGTACATGCAGGCATGCTCTGTCGCTTCAGTTGTGTCTGACTCTTTGCGACTCCATGGACCATAGCCCACCAGGATCCTCTGTCCACAGGATTTTCCTGGCAAGAATACTGGAGTGGGTTGCCATGCCCTCCTCCAGGGGATCTTCCCCACCCAGGGACTGAACCCGTGTCTCCTGCACTGGAGGCAGATTCTTTATTGCTGAGCCACCAGGGAAGCCCTTGTATAATATACATAAAATATATGTATTAATATTAACAGTAAAACCCAGATGTATGACACATACTAATACATATATAATAAACATATATACTTATTAAGTGCCTAATCTAGAGCTTATCAAAGTATTAACTGGTACTGTTAATTATTATCATTTTTTTACTGATCATAGGTGGCCAATTACCACATGTCTATTGACCTTTTGTAATAAAAACTTCCCAGGTGGCGTTAATGGTAAAGAATCCACCTGCTAAGGCAGGAGACACAAGAGACTCAGGTTCAAGCCCATGGTTGGGAAGACCTCCTGGAGTAATGGAAATGGCAAACTACTCTAGTATTCTTGCCTGCAAAATTCCATGGACAGAGGAGCCTGGTAGGCAGAGGAGCCTGGCAGGCTACAGTCTATGGGGCTGCAAACAGTCGGACACGACTGAGCGACTGAACACTAAAAACTGACCCTTATAAATGGCTAATGAAGTTAGGTCTATTTAGTATAATTCCTTCATTTTGCAAATAAGCTAAACAGTAACTGAAAAAAATATACACTGTCTCTAGGTTTCAGAATAACTCTGGGATGAGAACATACACTTGGGGAAGTTGAAAAACTCTGGCTGCCCATTCCCTTTGGCAGTCTTCCATTTGAGGACCACAGTTCTCACCTTCAGGACACAAGTGCATTTTTCATGTGCTACCCCATGGTCAGTGAAGACAGGTCAGGGGGAGGGTGGTGAGCATGTGACAACTGCAAGGTGGCCAAAGCCAGCACACTCTTCCACGCCCCCCTCCACGGGTCACACCATGAGAGAAGCATGCAGCAAAGACCAGATTCCACACCAAACACAGCAACTCGAGGTGCACGGCCAGCCAAGCACACCAGCAGCGGGGGGAAATGTGCCCGACGCCCTGGCAGGAATGGTCATGGGGCGTCTTAAGTCTTTACATGGCCTTATTACTGGGCAGATAGACTGTCCATTGCAAGATTTAGAAGGGGGCAGGATTTCTTTTTTCCATCACAGATCACATGTGCAAACTATTTTAAAGAAAGAATTCAGACTATTTGAAACTTAAGCGCAATAAAAGCTTAAGCTTAAAGGGAGAATGAAACTTTCCTAAGCTGGGAAAAAAAAAAAAAGAACTTCCGTAAGCTGAATTTTTTTAAAAGAGAAGAACAAAAATTCCCCAAACCTCTTTTCTAAGGGTGCAACTAACACCTTACATCAATAGCAAGGTAATTATGAAGCATCTCTTGTGTGAGAAACAAGTTAATCAACTCTGAATAAATAGGTCAGCAACTAAATCCTTCAGAAAAGATAAAAGGAATTTAAATACAAGGTTTGGGGTATCTGCATCTCCTTCCCCAAATAGATACTTCACTTCCCATATTTTCAATCTGGGAATGTAAAATCTCTAAGAAACATACATAAAGCTTTCATAGTAAATCAAACCAATACAACAAGCATCGTAATGTGGGCCAAAATGGTGACTTGGCTCTGGGTCATGTCCTGCCCTAAAATGACAAGTGAGCACTCTCCCGGCCACCCTTCCTGTCCTCACCCCTCGCCGGGCTGGCCGGGAGGGCATATTGGCAGCAGCCTGGGTGTTGGTGTGAGTTCAGGGCCGACGGGCTCAGTCTCAGACGACATGCTGGGGGCAGGGTGGACACAGCATGCCAGGCCCCCCAAATGACCTTGTTCAGCTTTGAGTAGTCAATGAGGTCGGGCCGGTGTCTGTGGATGAGCGCACAGAGTCCAAGGCCATCTTTCCAGCTGCACGACAGTCACAGTCGGGAGGAACAGGAACTCGGGTTAATGGAGAGGCGGCGGCAGCAGCAGCAAGGGGCTGCCCTTGGTCATACGTTGGCCTGGAATTTGGGACCCAGAGCCCCAGGTACCTCCCTCACTCCCCCACCCAGTGACGCTGTGGCCCCTTCCCTGGGAACACTCATCTCTCTCCTGGGGTCTGCCAAGGACTGCCACCCCTTATACTAGTTTTGATTCCATCTACGGCTTCAGGCTCAGCCTTGCCTGGGACTCCCTCCCTGCTGCGCTTCTGCTGTGCTGGTCAGTTCTGTGCTGGGAGAACCAGCAGGGACGGAGGGAAGATGTTCCCCCACCAATGCTCCTCTTGCCACTCAGGGTGTGGCAGGGCTGGCTCCCTCCTTTCTCTCTCGTCCAAGTCCCTGGAGTCGGCCCAACAGACAGACACCAGGACGGTCCACCCTGAAACGCCCAGGACACACTTTCCTCCAAGAGCACGCTCCTTAGTACGCTCCGAAATCCTACACTCTCCCCTATCCTTCTTCATAGGGTTCTTTTCTATTATTGCTTTATTTGTTTGTTTGTTTTAAGGCAATGACGCATAAGCACTTGAAGGACTTAAAGACACCACTGTGTTCCCAGGCACCCTCAGGCTATGAGCTCCCTGGTGACAGGTTCACTGAAGACCAGGAGCAGGAGTCCTGTGCCTTTAAGGGTGGGGAAGAAGGAGACCCCAGGAGCTACACTGTTGAAGGGCTCAGGCCCATTTTGGGCCAGAGGAAGAAAAGAAGGTAAGTGGAAGGCCAGACTGGGCTTCTGACATTCACCCAGCAGGTCCCAGCCTTTCCAGGTCCTCTCACCCTGACAGCTTGTTGTACGAACAGCAAGGCTCCTCCTCACCTGTGTGCACTCAGGACACCTAATAATACTTATCTCCCTAGATGAACCTCCCCTCCTGGGGGCTCATCTGTATCCTTCATTTCTTTTCTCTGATCTATGGGGGCTAGGGACCCATTTACATTCACGGGTATCCCTATCACACAAAGGCAGAAAACATAAACACCCGGCAAAAGATGGACACGAGAAAGGACAGACTGAAACAAGGGACAGAAATCATGCTCTCACATTATTTCTGGATCTCCTTCATTCAGCTCCCTATAGTTTTTCAAACAGGCCTTTTCTATTTTTCTCCAATCCCAGCCTACAAAGCTGACTGATGAAGCATCTTCTGGGCACTGCAGACAAGAGGGACAGGGTGGACCTCGTACATGGGATATGCAGACCCTAGTTCAATCTCCCCTTGTCCCTGAGAAGCCATCCCTGCCGTATCCCTGCATGATGCTCACAAACCATACCAGTCTCCCTAGCCTGAATCCAATGTTTTCCCCAGTGGGACCCTAAGCATCAATCAGTCCAGAGCCTGAGTTCTACTACATACAGAAAACGCCCCACAGACAGGAAGAGACACTGAAATAAATAAACACTGTTCTCCCTGTCCACTCATATTCCAGAGGGCATATAAGGACCCCAGGGCCCTGGTTGCTCACCTGGTATGGAAGTTCTGAATGTTCACATTTCTATAAGGAGCAGTCTTCCTTTGACACCAAAGTAGCAGGCCTTCTTTGGCAGAGGTTTCTGTAATGATAGCCAAGAGAAAGAGTTCACCCTCACCCATCACTCACCCAAGTTCTTGTCATTTGTTAAAAGAGACTTCCTAGAGGGCCCATCACCAAAGACATCACCTCTGCAAGAGGAGAGGGGCTGGAACCCTCTTCCCAGGGACTGACTTCTGATGCCCCTTGAAGGGGCTTAAAAGGGATAATACAGAAGCAACAACAAGGTATGACATAATGAATACCAAACCAGACATCACGGGTACTGGTAACTTACCTTTCTGATGAAAAAAAAATTTTTTTTAATGTGTGTAATTTATAACTTAACTAACCTGTCATTGTCATTGCAACCCACTCCAGTATTCTTGCCTCGAGAATCCCATGGACGGAGGAGCCTGGGGGCTACAGTCCACAGGGTCTCGAAGAGTCGGACACGACTGAGCGACTAACAAATACACACCACCTGTCAATGATCTCATTTAAAATGTATATTCTTAAGTAAATGGAATTCAGAGAGGCCACTGTGTCTGAAACGTATTCCCTTCTATATTCCCTCAGTGATTTAAAAATACTTAAAGGTTTTTATTGGCAAATTCCACGTTTGGCCACTGGGGTTCTGACCAAGGTGGGAAAAAAAAAAAAAACAACCAACCACTACTGGGAATTTCCTGGTATTCCAGGGGTTAAGACGACATGTCTACTGCAGGGGGCTCAGGTGCCATCTTTAGTTGGAGAACTAAGATCCCGCATGCCACACAGTGTGGCAAAACAACAAGAACAACAGCCACCTTGCTGCAACAGCCATGAAGACACTGCTTAGATGTCTCACTGCTGGGAACACAGCACAGAACTGATATCCCAGCTGCCAGTCTCTGAATCCACCCCTGCATCCCCCTGAGGACACACTTCTTCAGGGCTACTCCAGCCCCAGGCTGAGCAAGGGACGGGCACCAGAGTGGGGCCATTCCTGCCACAAGTGGGACTCCTCTGAGAGCAACTGAGGCTGAGGGACTCCCCATCAGCCCGGCTGAACCTGCCTGAGGACCACTCTGCAGAATGAGATTTTTCTTTCCCAAGTCCTTCTCTCCACAGCACAAGTGTCAGCCAGGCACTAGGCGCCCTGCCATCTACTGCTTCCCTTATCTTATCCTCCACAGGCATTTCCCCCAACAAATCTCTAGCATTTCTGCTATGAACTGAATGTCTGTGTGTGTGTGTGTGTTAGTCACTCAGTCGTGTCCAACTCTTTGCGACCCCATGGACTGTAGCCCACCAGGCTCCTTTGTCCATGAGATTCTCCAGGCAAGAGTACTGGAGTAGGTTGCCATTTCCTTCTCCACTGAAAGTCTGCTGCTAAGGCGCTTCAGTCGTGTCCGACTCTGTGTGACCCCATAGATGGCAGCCCACCAGGCTCCCCTGTCCCTGGGATTCTCCAAGCAAGACCATTGGAGTGGATTGCCGTTTCCTTCTCCAATGCATGAAAGTGAAAAGTGAAAGTGAAGTTGCTCAGTCATGTCCGACTCTTAGCGACCCCATGGACCCCAGCCTACAAGGCTCCTCCGCCCATGGGATTTTCCAGGCAAGAGTGCTGGAGTGGGTGCGTCTCTGTCCCCCTCAAATTCATGGGTTGGAGCCCTAACTACCAATGTGATGGTACTTAGAGATGGAGCCTTTGGGAGGTGATTAGGGTTAGATGAGGTCATGAGGGTAGGGCCCTCATGATGGGATTAGTGCCCTCATAAGATGAGCAAGCTCTCTGCTGTCTCTCTCTCTTTCTCTTCCCACCTGTCTTTCTCCCTTCCCTCTTCTCTGCCATGTGAGGACACAGAGAGAAGGCAGCCATCTACAAGCCGAGAGCCCTCACTAGAAACTAACAGTGCTAGCAACCTGATCTTGCACTTTCAGCCAAATAAATTTCTGTTAAGCCACCCAGGCTATGGTATTTTGTATGGCAGCCTGAACAGGTTATGACAGCTTCTAACGCCATCCTGGCACTTGCTTCTTAGAGGACCCAAAGTTTCATACATCCAAACAGCTCCTCAAAACCTGAACATGTGGACTCTCATTCAAAATTGGGCCTTGGCCTTCCATTTCAGTATGAAGTTGACTTTTTCAAATCAAGATAAGTATTCTATAATTACTTCTCTGAAGTTCCCACTTCTAGTTCAGACTTCTCTTTGACCCATAATCCAGATGAAACAACACAACCCCCCAAATTTTGTGTGCTCCAAGAATAATTTGAATGGCTCCTGATCATGTCTCTTATTAATAGCAAATTCCTGTTAAGGAAAAAGACTGAAAGATCTAAGACTTTATTGCAATATTAAGTCATACAGATATTGAAACATGGCACTCCATAGTTAGCTGTTCTGCTATAGACATAACAGCCTGCCTTTGGGGTTCTAGCCAATGGAATTAGTAAGAAAAAGTACAATAGGAGGAGATAATCCAAACTTTTAAAATAAACTTTAAATAAAACTTGGGTTAGTGCTCACTTCGGCAGCACATATACTAAAATTGGAATGATACAGAGAAGATTAGCATAGCCCCTGTGCATGAATGACACGAAAATCTGCGAAGTGTTCCATATTTTAAAATATTGTATTCTAACACACATAGACGAAATCTAGAAAAATGGTACTGAAGAATTTATTCACAGGGCAGCTATGGAGAAACAGACATAGAGAACAGACTTATGGACGTGGGGAGAGAGGAGGAGAGGGTGAGATGTATGGAAAGAGTAACATGGAAACTTATATTACCATATGTAAAATAGAGAGCCAACAGGAATTTGCTGTATGGCTCAGGAAACTCAAAACAGGGGCTCTGTATCAGCCTAGAGGGGTGGGATGGGGAGGGAGATGGGAGGGAGGTTCAAAAGGGAGGGGATATGTATACTTATGTCTGATTCATGTTGAGGTTTGACAGAAAACAACAAAATTCTGTAAAGCAAATATACTTCAATAAAAAAATAAATTAAAAAAAAACAGGTTAGGTAAGTAAACATACAGAAAGTAGATTAATACAACCTTATAACTGCCACTTACATTTAGATTTATGATTTTTCTTAAAGATTTTTTGACGTGGACTATGTTTAAAGTCTTTATTGAATTTGTTACAATATTGCTTCTGTTTTGTTTTGGTTTGTTTGGCCCCAAGGCAGGGGATGTTAGCTCCCCAACTAGGGATTGAAACTGTACCCCCTGCGTTGGAAGGGAAAGTCTTAACTGCTAGACCACCAGGGAAGTCCCTTAACCTTAGATTTGTAAGTCATTTTGTAAATCATTATTGTTTAGTCACTAAGTTGTGTCTGACTCTTTGCGACCCCATGGATTGTAGCCCACCAGGCTCCTTCCGTCCATGGGATTCCCCAGGCAAGAAAAGCCATGAGTTTAACCTAATTTCTATTTGAATATGTCTGAACACTCTTAGACCATGAATGCTGAAGCAAGTATTTCCCCTGTTGAATTGGCTACTGTAATAAAGCTGACTCTCTCTCACCCCAATTTAATTTTGAGGCATTCAATGGAAGGTTACAAGCCTGTGCCAAATAGCACACGACTGAGGTATACCTCACCCCCTGTAGGTGAAGGTTAAACCTGAAAAGTCCCCACAGAAAACCCTGACGGTGGGTACACAAAGCATGCTATAAATAGGCAGTGTCATCTGTCATTCCATCATGAGCAACCATACGACACACCAAGGAACTGCACCTACTCAGGCTTCTCTGCACTGCCCTCAGCAGCAGATACGGCAACCTCTCGTTTTCCTTCTTAGAAGAGGCCCATCATTTCTGTTGATGGAGAGTGGCTTCTCAAAGAATTCCGTCTAAATAACAATGTCTTTTTCTACATAATATATGTCATTTAAATAAATTAGACAATTTTTCTGTACACTTACAGAAATTAAGTGAGGTTTTTTTAAGAAATGACTCCATGAAAGTTAAACAAATAAAAAAATAGATTAGCAAACTATCTACTGTTAGGACACTAAAAGACTTCTGTTTGAAGAGATTTATTTAAGCACTTTGCCAGTGAATCGCACTTCTGAATGTTTATTTCCTAGTCATTTGAAAATCTTTCTATCATGATGTGTTTTACAAAAAAACTATGATTTGATTATCTTATCTTGGGCACATTAATAATAATTTGGGGGAAAACCTCTAGTGGATCATACCATTCATAGTTACATTTGAAATAGAAGTAAGTTTTCAATTAATATTATCAGTAACTTAAAATGTAACCGATCAGAAAAACCTGAGGTCAAGTTCACCTCTGTGATATCTGTGGGAAAAGGATTTGCTTCCCATGGGTGGAGGAGCCTGGTAGGCTGCAGTCCATAGGGTCGATAAGAGTCAGACACGACTGAGCGACTTCACTTTCCCTTTTCACTTTCATGCATTGAGAAGGAAATGGCAGCCCACTCCAATGTTCTTGCCTGGAGAATCCCAGGAATGGGGGAGCCTGGTGGGCTGCCGTCTATGGGGTCGCACAGAGTCGGACACGACTGAAGCGACTTAGCAGCAGCAGCAGCAGTGTAGTAAATGCAATGATGTGAACAAGATTTTTTAACTTGTTCTACAAAGTGGGTTCAACTGCTTAAATATTTAAATGTAGAAGTATATAAAATTGATTAAATGATTATAAATTATTCTTTCTTAACAAAGCAGGAACTTTTAAAAAGCATCTCATAATTTTCACAAGCATGAACGGAATGTACTTTAATAAGAGTACATTGTATGAGGGACTTTCCTGGAGGTTCAGTGGTTAAGAATCTGCCTTGCAATGCAGGGGTTATGGGTTTGATCCCCGGTCAGGGAACTAAGATCCCCCATGCCACAGAGCAACTAAGCTGGAGAGCTTCAACTATTGAGCCCAGACACTCCGGAGCCCATGTACCAAAACTAGAGAGTCCATATGTCTGCAGTGAAGATCCCTAATGCACAATTAAGACATGACACAGTCAAATAAATAAATATTTCTTTTAAAAAGTCCATTGTATGAAAGTTTTCAAATTCAGGCTCAATAAATTCAAGCTGCCTGCTATTCCTGAGCTTGAATTATTGAGGCTTTAATATCATTATATTTTAGTTTGATCTTTAGAGAAATTCCTAGACAGAATTATAAACAATGCTCTCGGCCCTTACCATTCAGGTGCCTGGTTATCTGATAGGAGACAAACTTGGAGAAGGTTGAACAAGTCAGACTACACTTAAGTATGATATGCAGCTACGCATTTTGTGATGCAAGTGCTAAACAAGCCAAGTCCTAATTTTAAGAACGTCAATTTGACACTTTTGACAGTGTTGAATTCATCAAAACATTTGGGAACGCAGTGGGCGTAAAAGACTAAAGAGTTGCATCTTCAGTGGCAGGGCCAAGGATTGGGATTATATTACAACAATGGAACAGTTACTGGGCTCAAAAATAGGATGACAATAGAGATTTTGGTTTTTTTTTTTTTAAAAAAAAAGAGGGGGGAGGGAGTGAAGGATAAGAGAGAGGAAGTTAAAAATGAACTAAGGAATGAACAAACAGATTTCAATTGATTATCTTTTCGCACTTGGAAAAAAAAGGGTTTCAAGCTGTGAAGTCTAAAGAACTGTTATAATCATGAACCGAAAAGTATAATAAGCAATAAAGAAGCTCAAAAAAAAAAAAAAAAATACTCATTTAAAAAAGCGACTTCTGTTCTGAACATGTGCTCATCTTTTCCTAAATGATTCCACCCCCATGAATGAAACAGCATTGCTGGGGTCTCTTTTTTCATACAAATAGAAAACTCGTGAAAACCCAACTCAGGCATCTTTCATTCAATCATGTAAGTGACTGTTCAGTTTTATAAAACTCTATTCAAACTTGACTTTATCAACTCAATTTTATTCTAAGTATCTATCAGGTTTTTACCCAAGTCATTTACCTTCAACTGAAATATCCTGAATAGCAAAGCGCAGGATGATGGTCCAGATCATACCCAGCGTCATCTTCACGTTGCCATCAACAATTTCTTTAGGTAAGAAAAAACAACAAAAAATGAAGTTAAAGATAACATAATCAGTATATAAAGTTTTCCTATGAGTCTTCTATAAGTTTTGATTTCAGAGCTATTGGAAAATAACATATGGAAAGACGAGTTTCTGTTTTTGTAAGTGTTGTAGCATGTCTAGTTATAAATGTGGTATTCATAACCAAATGTCTCCAGTTTAAATTCTAAGTTAATAATGAGCACAGATCTTGCATATGCAAAGGCACTGAAAACAACCCAGGGATTTCCCAGGTTTAAAGACTAGATGTGCTAAGGTTCTAAATAATCAAACACAGAGAACACAGACTCATCTTTACTCTGATTCTTCTTCTCAAGCTCCCCAGTTGGCAGGCTATCGGATTCAGTTGCAAAATAAATGAATGGCAGGGTAGTCTCAGCTCCTGCTAGACTCACCAGGACTCCCAATCTCCCACAGATAATGGAGATCCTTCTTATTAGTTCTTATTAAGAGTCACTGGGCTGGGGAAACCATAATTCAAAAAAACACATGTATACCAATGTTCACTGCAGTACTATTTACAACAGCCAGGACAAGGAAGCAATCTAGATGTTGACTGACAGATGAATGGATAGAAAAGTTGTATGAAGTTCCCTGGTGGCACAGAGAGTAAAGAGTCTGCCTACAATGCGGGGGGCCCAGGTTCAATCCCTGGGTCAGGAAGATCTCCTGGAGAAGGAAATGGCAACCCACTCCAGTATTCTTTCCTAGAGAATCCCTATAGACAGAGGAGCCTGGCAGGCTACAGTCCATGGGGTTGTAAAGAGCTGGACCCAACTGAGCGACTTCACATTCACATATTTACAAGGGACTATTACTCAGTCATAAAAAGGAATGAAATTGAGTCAGCTATAGTGATGCAGATGAACCTAAAGTATGGTATACAGAGTGAAGTAAGTCAGAAAGAGAAAAACAAATATCGTATATTAATGCATATATATGCAATCTACAAAAATGGTACTAATGAATCCATTTGCAGAGCAGGAACACAGATGCAGACACAGAGAACAGACTTGTGCACACAGCAGGGGAAGTTTGTCTTAGGACGAACTAAGAGAAGAGCACTGACTTATATATACTACGAGGTATAAAATATGTAGCTAGTGGGAAGAAGCTGCTCTATGGCACGGGGAGCTCAGCCCGGTGCTCTGTGATGACCTAAAGGGGCGGGATGCGGAGAGTGAGAGGGAGGCTCCAGAGGGAGGGGATATATGTACACATACAGCGGATTCACACTGTTGTATGGCAGAAACTAACACAACATTGTAAAGCAATTATACTCCAATTTTTAAAAAAACTTACTGGGCTGTATAAACTCTTTCTCCTTCAGATGATTAGTCTGACTCTATTTGTTTTTTTGCACAAAGCATTGAGTTTCTCTTTATTATGTGTAATATAGGAAAAATTATTCAAATTAAAATTATTTTTAAGGACTGTCACATGCTCTGATTCCTTTCACTGCTGATCACCTCAGTTCCTCCAAAGTCATAATCTTTAAGCTACGATATTTTTCAAACAGAAGTTTTGTCCAGTCCATAGCTCTTGTATCTGTCAGCCTTGCCACAATTATTTTAGGTGGGCCTTTTTGATTGCCAATGGAATACGGACACACTTCAAAATTCCCCATCTGTACTCTTTGGGATCCAATTTTCTAAAGCAGTTTACTTCAGGACCATGTTTAGGGTCAGGAGATGGATCTGTCTAGTTCTGGATCTGACACCCTCTAAAAATGTATTAAGGCTTCCCAGATGGCTCAGTGATAAAGAATCTGCCTGACAACACAGGTGATGCAGATTCAATCCCTGGGTCGGGAAGATTCCCTGGAAAAGGAAATGGCAACCCACTCCAGTATTCTTGCCTAGAAAATTCCATGGACAGAGGAACCTGGTGGGCTACAGTTCATGGGGTTGCAAAGAGTCGGACATGACTGAGCACACACACACACACAAATGCATGAAGTTCAAATCACATCCTAAGTTATCACATCCTAGAACAATAAGATCATTGGGAAAATGGCAATATCGTCTTAAAATTTGGACACTGTGTTCTCAAGATAAATGCCTAAAAAAAGAAGCCATCTTTGTTTCATGTCAATGTTAAAAATTAGTGCTAAATCAATACAGCTAATAAGTTAAAAGCTTAATATACGAGGGGAAAGTATCAGCTCTATTTGACTCTATTCTTTTCAAACAGCCTTAGAGCCTTGTCTCCTGTGCATGTATCCAGAGCTTGGCAAAGAGGCTGACACGGTAGATGGGGGGAGGGAACAGGGAGGGAAGAAGGCAACCAGCTGCAGGCCCACTGCCCTATGGGGAGGTTGGTGCACTTTCCCATCACACCCCATTTACCTTCTGCCCCGATGGACACCAGCTTCACGCCTTTGCTGGCTATGTAATCCAAGGCTTTGTTGACATTAGCGATTTTGTGGAATCGCATTTTTCCTCGGTCAGGTTTGGGCAGCCTTTCCCCTGTCGGGTGAAAAGAGAACCGTGTAGACACAGAGAAAAGAGCCCCTTGATGCGGAATGAAGATGACAAAATTCAGAGCACACACCCTCCTTAAACAAAAATCATTATCTGACTGTTCCTCGTGTATCTCTAGTTTCTGTAAATCACAGTACTTTCAAGATGAAATGGACCAGAGCAGAGGCTGTGCTATGAAGTCCATATGCTTTTCAGACCTGCTGGGAGAGCTTTGTTTGGTCTATGAGCCAATGTTTAAATAAGAAAGAGAGAAGCCAGCTGGGGCCCCCGCAGCAATTGGAGTAGCTGACCAGCTATAAGAAGAAGTCAGGGAGCCTCATTCAAATTGCAGGGCTCATCTCAGACACGGGAGTATGAGGATATCCCGGCAGCCCTGCCTTCATCCATTCTCCAGTCCAATGTCTAAACCAGCTAGCTGACATTCAGGGCAAGGTATAACCCCTCAGAAACTTTGACTCCTGTTTGCAGAGTTAAGCCAATATGTACACTGGCTTTTGGCACGAAAGACAATTTTTGGAATACACACTAGCCAGACTAAACCTGGACAGGGCAGCCTGGTGAGGAGTTATATAAATGTCATTTTCTCTTCTCTCATTCTGTTTCGAGGTGGGTGGCAGAAACATTATTTTAATAAGTCCGTTTTAAACAGAATTCGCTCCTCTTTTAGAAGAGAAAAATAACTCCAGACAGATTGCTCTTTGGAAAGTTTTCTTTGCCAATAATACCATGTTCTTGCCCAGCCAGGTTCAAAGGGAGCTTTTTTTAAAAAAAAAAAAAGAAAAAAACAGATGCATATATATCTACTGCTCAGACAAAATGGGTATAACACCTACAAAAAATGTTTAAGACTCACCTGAGATGACTTCCAAAAGTAGCATGAGCTTAAGGCCATTCCGGAAATCTTCCTCGATGTTCTCGATCTGAGTGCCAGCTTTCCTGAGGTGGGAGTTGCACCAGGCGGTGAAGGTCTGTGACAGAAGCAAAGAGTGCTGAGCACAGCTCTGCTGACACCCAGTGCCCCTCTGTGAGGACCACACCCGGCGTCGCACACCTTCTGGGCCACAGGAGGATGGGACATCTTGGAATTGGATAGAAAGAACGATTGGAAGCCCAAAGGTAAGATATAAGTAACATTTCCTCTTTAGAGACTAAGAAAAGGAAGTCATTTATTTGGTCTAACCACTTGAGGAATTTTTGTTCAGTTTAAACAGGTACTACTTTTGGAATTAACACATACACACTACTATATGTAAAGTGGATAACCAACAAGGACCTACTGTATGGCACAGGGAACTTTATTCAACGGTTTGTAATAACCTATAATGGAAAACTGCAAGGAGATCCAACTAGTCCATTCTGAAGGAGATCA
Organism: Bos taurus; assembly: GCF_002263795.3. Classification (NCBI taxonomy): domain Eukaryota; kingdom Metazoa; phylum Chordata; class Mammalia; order Artiodactyla; family Bovidae; genus Bos; species Bos taurus. Next base: position 9,355,168 of record NC_037355.1, on the reverse strand, counting down.
GCCCTGGGATTTCTTTGGCAGGAATGATGCTAAAGCTGAAACTCCAGTACTTTGGCCACCTCAATGCGAAGACTTGACTCATTGGAAAAGACTCTGATGCTGGGAGGGATTGGGGGCAGGAGGAGAAGGGGACAACAGAGGATGAGATGGCTGGATGGCATCACTGACTCGATGGACCTGAGTCTCAGTGAACTCCGGGAGTTGGTGATGGACAGGGAGGCCTGGCGTGCTGAGATTCATGGGGTCGCAAAGAGTCAGACACGACTGAGTGACTGATCTGATAATGGAAAAGAATCTGAAAAAGAATCTATATTTATATATATATATACATACACGCATATATCCTCCTTAAAGCACTGCATGAAGGAACTATTCCGTGCCCAGTCACTTCAGTTGTGTCCGACTCTTTGCAACCCATGGACTGTAGCCCACCAGGCTCCTCTGTCCATTGGATTTTCCAGGCAAGAATACTGGAGTGGGTTGCCATTTCCTCCTCCAGGGGATCTTCCCCACTTAGGGATTGAACCAGCATCTCCTCTGTCTCCTTCACTGCAGGCAGATTCTTTACAGCTGAGCCATCGGGGAAGTTTGTGTGTATATATATATATATATATATACACACACACACACACAAACACACACATATATGCACATATATACACACAGACAAACACATACATATATATATATGCACACACATATATATATAACTGAATCTGTGTGCTGTATACCTGTTAGTAAATCAACTATACTTCAATAAAAAAATAATAAAAAAATTGTAAAAGGTACTGTGTTTTTATACCAATGCCATTGCCTTCTGAAAACCTCTTACTCTGTAAGAAAGACAGATTAAATTAGGATGTGCATACAAGAAAAATCTATGTGCTTACAGAACAGATGAATAAATAACCCTTACAGAATGTTCAAAATGTCATACTTTAGAGCAGAAGGTGGGAGGTGTAGTAAGAAGGGGAAGAAAAGAGGGACTCATAACCACTAATTATCTACAACTAGTTTATCCTGGATGAACAACAATTTTAAGCTAGTAACTGAATCAATTAAACAAATTTGCAGTATAGTCAATCATTACTAATAATAATAACAGCAAGAGTAATAATAGTGACCTCCTACTGGCATATTCCAGGCCCTGGATTAGACCCCAGATTTCAAAGACAATTAGAGCTCTGCCCTAGAAAGGTTCAGATTCCAGTCAAGTTAAGAAATAACTAAGGCAATATTAAGCAGAAATATGAATGATATACTAAGGGGTATCCGAAGTCATTCTGTTTATTTTTCAAGCTTCTTTTAACTTGGCTTCCACTTGTGCACTATTTCCTGCCAAAACCAGATTAGAAATGCTTCTGGCAGCTGCTGGCTAAGAATGCAAACTGTCCCCTTGTCACACAACAGCTGCTGGGCTCAAGAACAAAGTGCCCGGCACACTACGCTGGAGGGAGACTCACAAATAGGGTTTGTGCTGTAGATAAGAAAATAAACCTCTCAGAAATAGACTTTTTCCAAGTTAGAATACAAAAAGACAGGGTTTCCATTAAAATGATTTTCCTGGATAATAAAAAGGATTTTCAAATTTGACTAATAGTTATTTCAAGAACTATGTGAAAGGAATTTGCAGCAGCACAGACGGACCTGGAGATGATCATACCAAGTGAAGTAAGTCGGAAAGAGAAAGACAAATACCATACGATAGCACTTCTACGTGGAATCTAAAATATGACTCAAATTAACTTATCTACAAAACAGAAAGGACTCACAAACACAGAGAACAGATTTGTTTTTGCCAAGGGGGAGGGGGTCAGGGGTCAGGAGAGAGAGGGATTGGAAGGTTAGATAGTAGATGCAAACCATTATATATAGAACGAATAAACAAGAAGGTCCTAACTGTATATAGCACAGGGAACTATATTCAGTATCCTGTGATAAATCACAGTGGAAAAGAACACACACAAAAAATGAATATATATGTATAACTGAATCACTCTCCTGTACAGAAGAAATTAACACAACATTGCAAATCAACTCTACTTCAATAAAATTAAAAAAAAAAAGAAATCTGTGATGGCATTAAATTCTAGGGTAAAAAGAAAATGTAGGTATTTTCTTAGATTTACAATAATAAATGTTACTGTGAGAGCCTAAACTAATAATTATTTCTCCCAAAACACACCTAAACTTTATTCCAGTCTAAACAGAGAGATACCCTAAGTCATATACTCTAGATCTGCACCTAATCAATATGATAGTCACTGACACACATATTTAACTGTAATTAATTAAAATTAAAGGAAATAAAATTTTAGTTCCCCAGCTGCACAAGCCACCTTTCAAGTGCTCAAAAGCTACACAGGACTAGTGGCGGCTATGCTGGATGGAGTAGACATGGAACGTGAAAGTTCTACTGGACAGTGCTAGTCCAGATAATCATCATTCCTGTTCTGAAGCTAAGATTATTAACAAGAGTCTATTATCACCTATCTATTATTTCAAGAATCTATTATTCAAAATTCAAGGGGTACAGAAAGGTATAAAGGAGAAAGCTTCCCTCTCCACTCCTGGTCACCCAGTTCTCGGTCGCCCAGTTTCCTTCCCCAGAGGGAACAACAAAGAGATTCAGTTTCTTGCGTTTCTCTTCAACAACATTCTCTACACATGTGTAAACACAGATACATACATCATTTTCTCTATCCCTTTAACATAAATCACAATATACACATTGTTCTGCACCTGGATTTTTAATTTATGGCTGATTCATGTCAATGTATGGCAAAAACCACTACAATATTGTAAAGTAATTAGCCTCCAAACTAATACAATTATGTAAAGTTTAAAAATAAAATAAAATTTAAAAATAAATTAAGAAAATAAACATTCAGCAATTGCTTTAACCAAAAAAAAAAAAAAAGAAAGAAAGAAAAATATAACCCAGGGATCATTCACTATCAACAAAGATCACTCCTTTTTTATGGCTGTATAGTATTCTATTATTGTAAATATACCATCTTTTTTGAACTAGTTCCTTGGATGAACATTTTAGACTGCTTTCAGATAACCAAGTTCATATAGTTAAAAAACTTCCCAGGCCCCATTTTCAGCAAGCAAAACTACTTTGAAAGTAGTTTTTCAGTTTTTTTCTGACAATACTGAGACTAACCATATTCTTAATCTTTTGGGAAAGGTACAAGAGAATATAGCAGGTTGTGATTTTTTTTTAATGGAAATAGAGAAAAAAATTAAAAACTCAACTCAGAAAACTCAGCTCAAAAAAAATCTTTATTGAGTTGTCTTTATCTAGATTCTACTTTAAAATGTGCAAATATTGCTGGTGTAAATTTCCTTACTTTGTTACCATGTTATTTAAGGCCCTTCATAATACAAGTATCAGAAGCACTTCTGGATAGAGCGCCAAGTCTGTTCATGAAGTCAGTGCAGTTCCTGACCCCCCACTGTGGAACACTGTGAACGTCTGTTGGATACCACCTTTTTATAGGCATGCATACGATGAAGGTAATTTACCATAGATAATTATTCAGTTGTGCTAAGCCAGAGAATGAATTGAATCTACAAGGTCAATTTAGTCAGTTAAGTGTAATGAAGTTTCACTTTCTTTAATGAGTATTCTGAAGGGCCAATAAATGTGGTGACTAACTTCAATGCAAAAAAGGACCCCAATGGCTTTGTGATAATAGCTTGCAAAGAGGCCAGTACATTCTGAAAAGGAATTTTAAGCTTTATTAGACTGTTTAATTTTCACTCTATTTACAGTTTTCATTACCGTGGCCCACAGAGACCATTTCCATGCCTTCCCTGTTGTCCCCTGCTTCCGTAAAAAGCTGCAAATCATGGAGGAGATAGAAATGAAATCCATCACAGAAGCAACAAAATCCCACACATTGTACCTAAAAGGCATCTTCGTGGATTTTCTTGTTACTTGATGGCAATGTGCATCTTTAAGGTCCCTGCAAACTAAATCTTGGAGAACTGAAATGGAACCAAGGTATGTCCATGTGGTTTTAAAAGGAGGCTCCTTGGGTCAAACCAGATTACCAAGGCAGGTGTCCTTTCTGAAAAGGAATGGTGTTCTATAAACCAGACACAGTCCCTCGAGGAAAGAGGTCAATGTACCCCAGCCTAGAGTCCATCTCAGACGCTGCCTCATCACATTAAGGCTCTCTAACCTCCTCCCTTGCCTCCAACTCAAACCTCCCTCTCTCTCTCTCTCCTAGAAAAGAGCTACTTCTCTGCTCCTGTTCACCTAGTGATAAACACATATACTTTTTTTTTTAGTATTCATTTACTTGGCTGTCAGGTTTTAGTTGTGGCTCCAGGATCTTTTGTTGCAGCATACAAGCTCTTGAGTTGTGGCTCTTGGGCTTAATTGCTCCATAAGCATGTGGGATCTTCCCAGACTAAGGACTAAACCCGTGTCCCCTACATTGGCAGGCGGATTCTTAACCATGGGACCACCAGGGAAGTCTCTATAGATCCTTTCTGCATCTTAAAATTAAGCACATTAAAACAATCTTTCTGAGCCTCACAAAGAGAACCAAGATGGGAAAACATAACCATCTACTCACAGATAGAAAAGGCTGACATTCCTAGTCCTTCTCACCCTCCTAAGATACTCATGACAAAGCTAAGGGAATGATGGACCTTAGAGATGATCATACTAACTGAAGTAGGTCAGAGAAAAACAAGTATCATATGATATTGCTTATATGTAGAATTTTTTTTTAAAAAAAGGAATACAAATGAATTTATATACAAAACAGAAATAGACTTACAGACATAGAAAAGAAACTTATGGTTACCAAAGGGGAAGGGGGGAGGATAAATTAGGAGTTTGGAATTCACAGATACACCCTACTATGTATAAAATAGATAACCAACAAGGACCTCCTGTATGGCACAGGAAACTATACTCAATATTTTGTAATAACCTATAAGGGAAAAGAATCTGAAAAAGAATAGACATACGTATACCTGAATCACTCTGCTGTACACCTGAAATTAACCCTTTAATCAATTATACTTCAATAAAAAATAAAATAAATACATATGGATTTATTTCTTTAAAAGCTAAGGGAATGAGTGTTTAGTCACTGAAAGATGGAAAGGCACGGGAGTCTTTGTCTCACTGTGTATACATTCCTTTGGCAGAGGAGTAAATAATAGCATTTCCCCCTGAAATATACAGAATCATAACCCATGAGTCACCGGCCAGGAAGGACAGTGGGTGCAGATTGGTCTCCCTGCTCATATGGCACCCTCCCTGGCCACTGTACTGAAACTCTGAAACAACAGAGAGCAGAGGAAAACAACTGGGGGTTAAGGCTCTGTGCCCATGACTTGTAGTATTATGTTTTCATGTGAAAAGTCTGAAGGATATTCAAATGATCAGCAGGTGCACCTCCACTGTACTCCTGAACATAATCTAGAGAGCCAGAAAACGCTCTTCAACCCCTAAAACATGGTGGTGAGAAAAATGTCAGTTGGAATGGCCAAAACCTGGAAGCAACCTAAATGTCCATTGACAGATGAATGGATAAAGAAGATGTGGTACATATATACAATGGAATATTACTCAGTCATAATAAAGAATGCAATAATGCCACCTGCAGCGACATGGATGCACCTAGAGATTGTCATACTAAGCAAAGTGTGTCTGAGAAAAACAGATATCATACGACATCACTTATATGTCTACCTAAATATGACACAAACAGACTTATTTACAAAACAGAAACAGATTCACAGACAGAAAACAAACTTACAGTTACCAAAGAAGAAAGGTTGGGGAAGGGGTAAATTAGAGGAGTTTGGGATTAACACATAAACACTGCTGCTGCTGCTAAGTCGCTTCAGTCATGTCCGACTCTGTGCGACCCCATAGACGGCCGCCCACCAGGCTCCTCCGTCCCTGGGATTCTCCAGGCAAGAACACTGGAGTGGGTTGCCATTTCCTTCTCCAATGCATGAAAGTGAAAAGTGAAAGGGAAGTCGCTCAGTCGTGTCCGACTCTTCACGACCCCATGGACTGCAGCCCACCAGGCTCCCCGTCCCTGGGATTCTCCAGGCAAGAGTACTGGAGTGGAGTGCCATTTCCTTCTCCAACACATACACACTGCTATATAGAAAACAGATGACCAAAATGACCTGCTATATAGCACAGGGAACTCTACACCTGAAACACACTAGAAATCGACTGTACTCTAATACAATATAAAATTTTTTTTAAAAGAAAGAAAAATGTCAGTTGTAGGAGTTTCCTAAGAATATCTGTTAGCACGAATTGCTATCTCCATTCAGAAGCCACACCTTCTTCTTTGAAGAACTTACTAGCAAAGTTCCCAGTCCATAGAAACTCTGTTGCCTTTCTCAAAGTTAAATTATATGTCACGATAATCAGTACACTGTGCTTAATGACAAAAAAGTACTTATATCCTCACTGAAATGTCGAGATACGCTTGAGTTATTGAACATTATGCATTTGTATTTAGTTTCTTTTTAAGTTAATTAAGCCTATAGATATAACAACCTACCTTGTAGATTATTCCAAAGAGAGAGGGGAAAACAACATCTTTCCATGAAAATGAGTAATATCTGTGATTAATTATATTGTTAAAATAACACAAGTCTGCAACTCTACCTGGGAGACATCATCATCTGACACAAAAAAGGACCAAAAGAAAAAAAAAAATCAATCCTGAATCTGACACAGGTCTCTGAGTATGAGTCCATTTCACGCCATCAGTTAATTATTAATTCTTCTAGCAATAAGGCTGTAGGACTGGGCTGGCTCCTGTAAGACTACCCTTGTTCAATTTACTATTCCATTTTCTCCAAACAAAAATCTGGCAACATAACAGATATCAATTTCCTTTATATTTTGTGAGCCAGCTTTTATTTTCATAATAACTACATAAAATACTAATTTGAGGTCACATTTCCTAACATGGAGACTCACTTCAGTCATTGGGCATTTCTGAATGAAACAGAACAGGGTTTACCGAGGGCTGGGGCATTTGGGCACAGCAGCATGAAGTTTGGGCTAGGTAAGCCTGAATAACTTTCAGCTTTTAAATCCACTAATTATAAAACAACATTGTCACTGGGAGTTTGGGGTTGGCAGATGCAAACTATTATATAAAGAATGGATAAACAACAAAGCCCTACTCTATAGTATGAGTTGGTGATGGACAGGGAGGCCTGGCGTGCTGCGATTCATGGGGTCGCAAAGAGTCGGACACGACTGAGAGACTGATCTGATCTGATCGCACAGGGAGCTGTAATATATTCAATATTTTGAGATAAACCACAACAGAAAAGAATACTTTAAAAGAAAGAAATGTATATAAATAACTGAATCTCTTTGCTGTACAGTAGAAATTAATACAACACTGCAAATCAACTATACTTAAAAAGCAGCACTGTCTATCAGGTCAAAACCAGTTTAAGGCAGCATCAGAGTTTTCTACAATTTTGAGTCGCTTATCATTTACTGTCGTCTGTGAGTAAAGACATCAAAAGGGTCAGAGTGTGGATTCCTGGCCAGATCCTCTGGGCAAGACAACTGAGCCCCAGGTGAGCAGAAATAGTGGTCCCCAAGAGAGAGTGGAGGGCCCGGTCCAGCTCACTATCATGGCTTGGAACTCAGATTCTATTTCTGACTCTGACACCACGCAATTATTTGTCCTTCATGTCCTGACACTTTCCCAGCTACCAAAAAAAACCGCCACAATCAACTTATGAAATTATTCAAAAGGTTATCAGGAGAAGAAATACAAAGGCCAGCTGGGCAACACAATCTATTATCACAATAGCTCTGAACTGCCTCCTGCAAAAAACTATTGAAAACTACAACTCTGTTAAGCCAATTTTCTAACAACGCTCCATTTCTTTTTCTACTTACAATAATCATTATAACCGTGTTTTTTTTTCCACTTCATAAATTCCCAATTTGCCAGGATTGCTTCTAATCACTATCCTGGTCCTTTTTTAATATTTGAAAAGTAAGGCAGGGGGTGGGAGTGTCTAGGAAGATACACACATTTTGTAAAATGTCTGGTTAAGGGAGGAGAAGCGGGGCAGCTCTGGCATTTTAAGTAAGGAGGCATTGCCCTCCTCAAGGGCAGAGAGCTGCTCCTCTGAGGGGGCAGATCCATGCAACCCACGTGGCTGGTAGAGGCAGATCCATGCTAGTTCACCTTAAAGTTTCCCCACCCCTCATCCAGAAAGACCCTGACCCATGCATCATGGGGCAACAGCCCTGGGTGAGTTTGCACGATGCCACAATGCCCGGAATCACATCAGAAAAATCAGCAGAGTGACTTTAAATTGAAAGGGTCAGACACTCTACCAACTTTAAAAACATTTAAAAGGTGTTTCTCAGGATCAGGGACACAAGAGAACAGTCTGGTGGTTGTCAGGGGGAGGAGTTGGGAGAGGGATGGCGTGGAAGAGGGATAGAGTAGAAGGTTGGGGTTAGCAGATGCAAGCTTTTATATAGATAAAAACACCCACTGCTGTTCTCTTGTGCTCTTACACGATCTATATTTGCAAAATATTTTCCAGGCCCCTACAATTCATCATACTTCCCAACCAACTCATTGTATTAGGTCCATGGATCATTGCTTAGGGAAGAAATAAGCCACGGGATTTGTAGAGGCAAACTATTATTTATAGGACGGATAAACAACAATGTTTTACTGTATAGCACAGAGATCTATATGCAAAAGTCTATGAGAAACCATAAGGGAAAAGGATATAAAAGAAAAAGACTGCATATGTGCATGTAACTGAATCACTTTCCTGTACAGCAGTAACACAACCCTGTAAACCAAGTATATGTCAATTTTTAAAAAAGAACAAAATTGAACGCCATTGCAGGGGCGGGGGGAAAGGTGTTTCTGCTGGTGTTTAACATTAGAATAGCTCTCAGGACTCAGCAGTCACTCACAATGGTGACCAACTGTTCAGTACAATGAACGTTGACTAATCATCAATCAAGATCATAATGATCTTCAAAAAATTCCAAGTCTTCAAGGTTGCCAAGCACCCAAGCACACTTTTCAATTACACACAACATTTTAAAAAAGTGAATCAAAGCAAGAAGTAAGTAAGTAGAAGAGTGTTCCTTCTAAGGACGCTGCATGCGCTGCAATCAATTACCAGACATCTCGGAAGTCCATTTGGGGCCCTAACATTCTCATAACTGGCATAACCAGGCAGCTAACGGCATGGTGGGTAGCCCTTTTATTCTCTGGCCATAAATCTCTGCTTAGTCTCCAAGATCCTGCTGGATAACATAGCACACAACAGCTCAGGTTAGCAGTCCTTAAAAATCACCAGTTCTAAAAGCCTGAGCTTGGCTCTGTGACCAACTCAGCGTCTGGTGTGGGCAAGTCAGCTCATCTTTCCTGTGACTTTTTTTCTTTTTTTAAATTTCATTGAAGTACAACTGGCTTGCCATGTTGTGTTAATTTCTGCTGTATAGCAAAGTGACTCAGTTATACCCATATATATTTTCATCATATTCTTTTTCATTATGGTTTATTACAGGATATTGAATATAGCTCCCCGTGCTAGACAGTGGGACTTGTTGTTTATCCGTCCTATAAATAATAGTTTGCCTCTGCCAATCCTGTGGCTTATTTCTTCCCCTAAGCAATGCATCATGAACCTAATACAATGAGTTGGCTGGGAAGTATGATGAATTGTAGGGGACTGCAAAATATTTTGCAAATATAAATGCTACAGGAACACAAGAGAACAGCAAGCAGTAGGTGGTGGAAATTCAAAGAAATTTGAGGTGCTTTGGGGTTTCAATGGAAAGGGAAGTAAGTCACTGCATAGAAAAATAAAGACAGTCCATGGTCACAATTTATGTCTACCTGAGCATAGGAGATACTCCACCTCTGATAAACGAGTATAAACGCACTGTCAGTTCAGCACATTTCATAGACTGCTGCTATACACAGACAGCGAGGGATGCACGGACCCAGAACCACACCAGTTCTCTACCTTTCCTGGTTTATCACATAAACTCACCCCACCATTCAAAGAAACGAGGACACCACTGGCATATCTTAACTTCCTCAGGGTACAAGGTGCTTACAATACTAGTGTTTGCTCATAAAGAGTAAAAATATTTTGTCCATGCATTAAAAAAAAACTTACTCCTAAGGCAGAGTTAATATGAAGGGCTACATGGAAATCAGAATTTGGTTCATGATACATTAGATACAAACAGCCTTAAAGTTAACTCATGCAAAAAGGCAAATTCCATTGCACTCCATTGCAAATGGAAGGCCCACAACTGGTTTCTCAGGCTTTCCACATGCCCACAGGCACAGATTATGCACCAAAGATCCACAAAATGAACACAGTAGTCTCCGCTGCTGCTAAGTCGCTTCAGTCATGTCCAACTCTGTGCAACCCTAGAGACGGCAGCCCACCAGGCTCCCCCGTCCCTGGGCTTCTCCAGGCAAGAACACTGGAGTGGGTTGCCATTTCCTTCTCCAATGCATGAAAGTGAAAAGTCAAAGTGAAGTGGCTCAGTCATGTCCGACTCTTAGCGACCCCATGGACTGCAGCCTACCAGGCTCCTCCGTCCATGGGATTTTCCAGGCAAGAGTGCTGGAGTGGGTGCCACTGCCTTCTCCGCAGTACTCTCTAGTCCTGCCTTATTCACCTTTGTATCACCTAATGAACGCAGCACCCAGCAGGTACACCTGTATGAACCCATACAGAGCCAGGACCCATTCAAGTTTTTAATACTTCAAGCTTAAATTGTGACAATTTCAGTCATAAATAAATTGGAGCCTTAACAGTACCAACATACAGCTTTTCATCTGAGTATCAGGAATACACATAAACACAAATTTAATGACTCAAAGACAAAGTAAGAGAAAAAAAAAGAGAGGCAGTCTTTTCCCACTGATTCATCCCCAACAAATACTGCCTACAAGTAGGATTCAGGCTTTCTTTCTAGGCAATGTGAGAATAGCTAACAATCTCTAATTAAGGAGTGTCAAAGCCTACGAGCAACTCAAGTAGGGCTGTCACCATGAGAGGGCTTTAAGGACTTGGTAAGGGAGCAGGAAAAATCCTCTCAGAAATACCTGGTGGGTGACACCATCACCTGGAACATTCTAAAAATGTCTGTGAGAGTGACACACAGGGAAGCTGGGATTTTTTTTTTTTTTCCTGCACCACACATTTTGTGGGAAACTTGGTTCCCTGACCCCCAGCTTGGAAGCTCAGAGTCCTAACCATTGGGCCGCCAGGGAATTCCCAAAGATGGGATTTTTGTTTTGTGTTCCAGACACTTTATCCTGGGACACAGTGGCACTCAGTAACTATTTGCTGAATAACATCTTGTTTGACTTTTTGGGACAAAGAAGACAGCTAACAGATTTTTTAAACTGAAAAATAAAAACCACTGCAGAGCTAGAAGTCTCTATCTGGTCAAGTTCCAGGCTTTTGAAGATTCTTATTATGTCAAACTTAACTAGAGAACCCTTAAATGTTTAAAAAAATAAAATAAAAAGGAGTCTATAATCTTGTCTCCCCCAAAATGGCTCACTACTCATAAAAATCCTCACTACTGAAGAGGATCTAAAAATAGAATCTGGCTAATGGGTGACACCTGAAGTGGGGAGGGTAAAAATGGCTTTCCCAGCCCTTGAAAACACAGTCCTAGCCAGCTCTGGTTTTCATCATGAATTTTAGGCTTCAATCACCAGGTTCATAAAACTGACTTCCATTTAGTCCCTGGGTGTTCAGAATAGATAAAAAAAAATGTGCTAACGATCCTCAAGGCTACCTAATGGGACAAAAATGCTTTTCAGGTTTTAAACAAAGCCAAGTCTAGCCCAGACTAATTCTGGTTTAAGGAATGATCTGTCTGATATATGGAGTCTCCTTCATAACTTCCAGAAAGGATGGGACAGATATAAGTCATGGAATTTGGAAAGAGGAAATAGCTAAATAAGGTAATATAGGGAGGTTCAAGAGGGAGGAGATATATGTATACCTATGGCTGACTCATGTTGATGTTTGACAGAAAACAACAAAACTCTGTAAAACAACTACCTTCAACTAAAAAATAAATAAAATTTTAACATAATAAGGTACTTTATGTTAGGAAAAATCTGAGCTCTGAAGGTCAAGTGGTGCACTGGCTACAGCACCCCTTCCACGCTATTCTACAGCTCATGTATCTAACCAATAGATGAGTGAGAGCAATGCAGCCCGGTTCTTTTCTACAGAAGGGAATGCCTTTTGTTCAGTTCAGGGACAATCTTCCTTGCTCCCATCGAAAAGAATCTGCCGCTATTCGGACATTAGTTTCAATACTCCTAATCTATAAATGTACAACTGTACTTTTGTACATTTGTACAACTACAAATGTACTTCAGATTCTCTTTTGAACCAGCTGGAACACCTCTCCAGTTTCTCATGAGTTAGTTAAACATCATCTTTAACACGTATTTATTTTTCTGCTTATATGAGAGTCGTGATTTTACCTTTACTTAAGAACTGTCTTATAGAGTCTTTCTTCTAAAAAGAGGTAAACATTCAAATGTGCTAAAATATTCACTATTCCAATCTAAATTTTACTGATCTGATTTTGATGAAGGCCAGTAGTAATCAATGCACAAGAATGATATCTGCAGAAAACAAACACACGGTTACCAAAGAGGGATGAGGGTGGGGGAGCGATAAATTAGTAATTTAGGGTTAGCAGATACAAACAAATATATATAAAATAAATGACAAGGTCCTACCTACTGTAGAGCACAGGGAACTATAGTCAATATTCTGTAATAAATCATAATGGAGAAGAATGCAAAAAAGAATATGCTAATATATATATACACATATGTATGGATATATAACTGAATCACTTTGCTGTATACCAGAAACTAACACAATATTGTAAATCAACTATATTACAATAAAAAATAAAAAGGACATGAACAAAAATGTTACAAAAAAGAATGAAACAGTGAACTAACTGGAGTCTATCACTTGCTGATATTAACGACAGTACACGTCCCTTATCCTGTGAAAATGACAACTGTCAGAAGTCTCAGCTTACTGCATTCCTTTTTCATTTCAATCCCAATGTGTGTCCCCGTGTTCCCTCTTACACAGATCACCATAAATAATATTGGATTTGGGTTGAATTATTTAGCACTTTTCTCTGTTTCATAAAAAATCATACATTTCTCTGGAGGCTAAAGTATATTTCCATCTGTTAATTTCCTCCCCACTCAAGAAAATTCCCTACAAACATTTTATTACCACTTACAGGAGTCTTCATTACTCATTCCCTATTTCTTACTTTTCAGCTGCAATTACTCATCTTTACATCTCTATAGCCCTCAAGACAGAGGCAACCTAGCAAGGACAGCAACAGTTCTCTGAGCCACAGACCAGGTACTAGTTTGCAATCCAAACTACCTTTAATTCCAAGGGATGTTTTTCAATTCTTGAGAGAACCGACTTGTGGACACAGCAGTGGAAAGAGACGGTGGGACAAATTAAGAGAGCAGCATTGACAGATATACATTACCACGTGTAAAACAGCTAGTGGGGAACTTCTGTATAGCACAGGGAGCTCAGCTTGGTGCTCAGTGGTGACTAGATGGGTGGGAGGGAGGCTCAAAGGGAGGGGATTTATGTATACTTACCGTTGATTCAACACTGCTGTACAGCAGAAACCAACATAACACTGTAAAGTAATTATCCAGTTAAAAATAAATTTTCTAAAAAGTTACAGCTTTCTGTCTTCTAAAGGGCAATTAAATGATCTTGATGAAACTCCCCATCTTAACTGTTAAATGGAAAAAAGGAAGTTAAGATTAGCAATATGCAATTACTTCCCAAACAATTTTAGGACTGGAAGCATATGCGTACCAAATCAAATATCCACAGAATCAAAGTTTTGGTCATTTTTGTTTTAAAGTATTAGAACCAAAAAAAAAAAAAAGATAAGTTCAAAGAACCACATGAAAGCTACTGATGCCTGGTCATTTGAGCTTAAAGATTTCCTGAGGCCAACAACCTGACTTAGCCTCTGGCTGGGAGTTGCGTGGGGTCACACCTGCCTCCCGCAAGCTGGCACAACCTCGGTGAAGAATTCCTTTGAGGACTTTCTGGTAAGCAAGCATTTAAGGCTCCCAACAAACAGCCTTACATATGATTGATCCTGAGCTATGCTTCCCAAAATAACTTGTTCCCTTGGAGCCTGGGTAATTATGTGCAAGACACGGCTCTGGGTCAGGGCACACCCAACTGTTCCTTGGTTATAGGCAAGAGCAGCATTCATTGTACTTTCATGACCCTCTTCTTGAGGATGAATTCAAGCTTAAAGAAAAGCTTACTGATGTTTTTCCCCCTCCCCGTCCCCTCCCCCGAGTCCATCCCGGCAACTGGGGAAGCAGCTTGTTCTACCCAGACAGCAAAATAAATATACTTTAATTCAACTTCACCATATTGTTACTATTTTCAGGGACCCAAATAAATGGTTGCCTACACAGAAAAATTAAAAGTGCTTATTTTGAAGGAAATGGCTCTCTGGAATACGCCACATGCTTTGTGCTGGTGGTTTGAACCCTAGCACGGTTCTAAGTGGGTAACAGTCCCCAGTCAGTTCCATCCACAGGTTTTCACTACATACAGGGAAAGCTCTGGAAAGCAGAAGGGCTACGAAAAAGGGAAGCTGCGCATTTCCAAAGCTCCTGCCACTGGAGGGAATCAGGATGGCACTTCCTCCATCAAGAAGTTCTTCCCTAGGGCTCATGCTGAGGGCAAAGTGTTCAAAAGTCTTCATATCCTAAGCCATTTAGACAATATATATTATAGTGTAAAACATAAATATATGCTTTTCAACTATGGCCTCAAGTCATCTAGCAGGCAATAGGACAAAATGTTAACACTGGTTTTCTCTATGGTGTGACTTTAAAAAATTTCTTCTCCATATTTTCCGTAATAAAGACATATGACTTGGGCAATTATTTGAAAATGTATCTCCAAAAAGTAGTTTAGGAAAGCCTATACAATCTGTTAGGTTAGATTCTCTGCCCTTCTCTGGTTAGCTGTAATTATGCTAACTAGCTTTACTTTCCTCAGCCTTTGTCATTCTACCTGAAAAAGGAAAGTGACTTAAATTGGACATACTCCAGCAAGTCTAAATTTCTGAAGTTAATCACTTGATAAAGTGCTACTTCAAGGCTTTTTTTTGGGGTAAGTTTCACAGTAGAAATCCCTAGTTCAATATCACATTTTAAAATGTCATATAAAATAGATAAGTGATAAGAACCTACTGCATAGCACAGAGAACTCTACTCAACACTCTGTAATGGCCTATATGGGAAAAGAATCTTTAAAAAGACAAGAATGGACATATGTCCACGTATAACCGATTCACTTTGCTATATTCCTGAAGCTAATACAACATTGTAAATCAACTATACTCCAGCAACAACAAAAAATGCCCCGTGGAGAAGGTACACCCTGTCCAAGTCCAAGGCCATGGAAGAGAAATCCTTTGGAGTCCTTAGTGTCTAGTTACCCAGACACCAGTGACAGCAATAGACCCACGGTCACCCTCCAGGTATTTCTGACAGCAATTTCCCTGTTTCCTGACCAAGTCCTTAAAGGACTCCCATGGCGACTACTCTATCTGTGTCTCATCACAGAAGGGACAATTTCACATTAAACACAATTTTATCTGACATTAAATATACTTATTCCCACTTTACTATCAGACTTTCAAGTCTCTAAAGATATGTATAATTTTTTTAAGAAAAAGATTTAAGCTGTCATAAAAAACAAACTTAGAGATCTGACCTTGGAAATAGGTCCAGATATTTTAATAATGTTTAACTCAGATTTTTTGGGCTTCCCTGGTGGCTCAGGTGGTCAAGAATCCACCTGCAATGCAGGAGACCCGGGTTTGATTCCTGGGTCAGGAAGATCCGCTGCAGAAGGGAACAGCTTTAGTATTTGCATTTTTTCAACTTCAGAAATAGGCCAGAACTTTCAGAAAAGGCATTATTGTCCAATAGACAAATTATATGGGTCTCAATATTATTTTAACCTTCTCTGAAATGGCCTTGTGTATCTCCTCTGAACAGAGTGAGCACAGAATTTGAAGTCTAAGCCGGACCACCTCTGAGGGTCAAAGGTGACACTATTTATAGTTACTCTAGGACAATACTGTCCACTCCAGTATTCTTGCCTAGAGAATTCCATGGACAGAGTAGCCTTGTGGGCTACAGTCTATGCGGTTGCAAAGAGTTGGACATGGCTGAGTGATTAGCACTTTAAGTTTTTATTTACTTTTATTATTTATTTTTTACTGTGCTGGGTCTTCCTTGCTACATGGGCTTCCTCTAGCTGCTGCAAGCAGGGGCTACTCGATAGTTGCGATGTGTGAGCTTCTCACTGCTGTGGCGTCTTTTGTTGTGGGTCACAGGCTCCTGGGTGCCTGGGCTTCAGAAGCTGCAGCAGAGGGGCTCGGTAGTTGCGGCTCCCAGGCACCAGAGCACAAGCTTAATAACTCTGGAGCATGGGCTTAGTTGCTTGAATCAGGGATCAGGGATTAAACCCATGTCTCCTGCATTGGCAGGCGACCTCTTTACCCTGAGCCACTGGTAAAGAAAATCCTTAATTTTCTAGACGTGCAAAATCAGCACCCTTAAAGTCTAGCACATATTATTATCAAACTATCTGAGGTATGAGCATAAATATTACTTACAAGACTACACAGACGGTATACAAACTACCAAAATGACAACGGTGATGTGGATCTCAGAGGGAAACCTGGCCCACAGGAGGCCTCCAGTAAGGTCAGTGGTCCCATACTTCTCAGACATAGGTCTCACTCCCACTGTTGGCTGCAAGGCTTGGTCTTCCAAAGGATTCATGAGTTAGAAGACTCAGAAATTACTGGGCTGTGATATTTAAATCTGTCGAAGTTTTAGAACTCTCATTCACTAATATTTGCATTTTTTCAACTTCAGAAATAGGCCAGAACTTTCAGAAAAGGCATTATTGTCCAATATACAAATTATTTGGGTCTCAATATTATTTTAACCTTCTCTGAAATGGCCTTGTGTATCTCCTCTGAACAGAGTGACCACAGAATTTAAAGTCTAAGCCGGACCACCTCTGAGGGTCAAAGGTGACACTATTTATAGTTACTCTGGGACAAGAGCCACAACTGAGATTGTCTTGGGAAAACCTAGATGAGGGGGTCACCTGACCTCTGGGATCAATCTCCCCCTCTTCCTCATTACCTTTCATAAAGAACTGAAAATCTGAGAGATGGGCATCATGCTATATGCCTTCAACCAACACAGTGTTAAATGTCTATTACACCTCAATAAAGGTGGGAAACAAATAAAATCAATCTTTGCAAGGAAGGAGGTGGCCTGGAACTGCTACACGCAGATAGTCCCTATCCCTTCCAGGCCTCCCCTAGAAATTCACATACCTAAGCAGGTGAGGACCTGATCTATGTCTAAATAAAAGCTCCGGAAGCAGTCTTGGCAAGGCTGCCCCTAAAAATAACCTTTCCCCAAAGCCATGTTAGATGTCTGTTCGACTCCTTCCTCTGGCTCTCTTCTGGGGGTGGTGGAGGAAATAAAGATGCAGAGGTATCAAATTCAGCATCTTCAGACACTGTTCCCACCTCCTGTCTCAAATTCAAGGTCCCCACTCAAAGCAGTAAAAGCAATGGTCACAGGAGTCAGACCAATAAACCTGAAGGAGGCTATGGGATCAATTTATCTGATCAGTCTGCAGCAAGAGAAGAGACATAGCCTACCAGTACTGCCTTCTCACACGGGGCCACAAACTTCGGTGAACCCATCCACCAAGTTTACAGGATGTTAAAAGCCTGTGCCTCTGCCAACAGAGGTTTCTTGGCACAATTTTGTTCTCTTCCCCTTCTGAGCCTGAAATTCACCATTAGGGTTCTTCTTGGAACCAGGAATAAGACAACAGCATTATTGTCTTAGAAAGGTCACCATTAAAATATTGATGATCCCCTGGACACTCCTGGTGGTCCAGCGGTTAAGAATCCACCCACCAATGGTTTGATCTCTGGTCCCAGAAGATTCCACATGCTGTGAGGCAACTAAGCCTGTGTGCTACAACCACTGAAACCTTTGTGCCCTAGAACCTGTGCTCTGCAACAAGAGAAGCCTCTGCAATGAAAAGTCTGCACACCACAACTAGAGCGGAGCCCCCACTCCTCACAACTAGGGAAAGCCTGTGCACAGCAACCACGACCCAATGCAGCCAAAAAAAAAAGTTAAAAAAAATTGATGATCCTTGGAAAGGCAGATCTTGCCTAAAAATCTTTAGTTTTTAGGAATAGACAATCATAACATAATCATAATACTGTGAGAAATTATCAGGGGAACTGGGGGTAAGGAGAGGTGTCCAAGCAGAGCAGGGAAGAGATCTGGGTGGTCAAAAAGCAGGTAGCAGGAAGCCTGGGTCTGGGGGAGGAGCCAGAACTTTCAAGACAGGGAAGGCAACGATTGGCTCACTTGGCAGTTTTGCTTCACAATTTGGTTTAGAGAATAAAGCATCTGTTGAACATAACTTTTTTTTTTCCTTTTAGGATTGCACATCCCTGGTAATTACTTCACAATGTACACATTTATCAAAACACGTGGCATACTAAATATATACAATTTTTCACTTCTCAATGACACCTCAATAAAGCTGAGGTAGGGGGAAGAGCCGGGCATCCTTTATTTGTGAAACTTGCCCGGTAGGGTTCAGAGGGATTCACTATATGTTCTCTCTGCTTCTGGGTATGCTTGAAATTTTCTATAATAAGTTAAAAATAAATAAAAGAAAGGCAGGGTATTTTCAATGTAAAGTGAAGGGAGTCCTTGGCACTGCCACTGGCCAAATGTCTGTGGAGGCCAAGTCTTGGCGAGCATCCTTGTCCACTAAGACATCATGTCTGCTGGAAGATGGATCTAATCTACACTCTTGCCTCTGAAAGTCTCCTTTTCTCATTCCAAAAGGGAACTGACTCAATTCCTTAGGCATCCTGAACTCCAGTTTCTTTTTGGAACTGTGTCAGACAGACCAGCAGTTAATTCCAAAGATGTGCCCTTAGTGGCATGTCCAAGAAGCCTCCATTTGAAAGATGTAGTTGGCTTTTCCTGTGGTCCCTGTGCGCCTCCTCTGGCATTTCTGTGGGATAGAGTGATTGCTAGAGCCTGACTATGGGAAAATCTTGGAAGGACAATATTTTCCATGTCTCAGATTTAGTCTTCTCATTCTCATCAGATAGTCCCCCTTAACCCACTTAGAAATTAAAAATCCAGACACACACCCCCTTTCAAACGGGGGTTTGGGGGAGGGATGCATTGGGAATCTGGGTTTAGCAGATGCAAACTATTATATTTTGGGTTGGCCAAAAAGTTCATTAGAGTTTTTGCATAAGATGTTATGAGAAAACCTGAATGAATTTTCTGATCAACCCATATTTTGGTTCAATCCAATATATAATGGATAAAGGTCCTACTGTATAACATAGAGAACTATATTCAATATCCTGTAAGAAACTATAATGGAAAAGAATATGAAAAAGAATACATGTATATAACGGAATCACTTTGTTGTACAGCAGAAATTAACACAACATTGTAAATCAACCAAACTTCAACAAGATAAATCTTTTAAAAATAAAAATAAAAGCACCTCCTCTGGAGTTAAGTCACCTGGATACAAAATTCAGCTCTGCCACTTGCAGATCAAAATACACAATAAAATAATTAGCACCTCTGTATTTTATAAAATTTTGATTGTGAAAGATAATATCTTTGTAATACAGACAAAATTCTGTGTACCTTTCCCAGCCACCACTTCCCCACCCTCAAGCACCCGTAGGTGGGTTACTTAACCTCCCTAATGGAAAAGTAAGAATCACACTACTCATCTCTTAAGACTGCCATGACATTGGAATAAAATAATATATATGGTTAAAACAGTGCCTGGAAATTCTCAATAAAGAGCTGCTCTGCCATATAACAGTGAATAGCTTGGAATACTGGGAACCATGTGCCAAAGCCCCTCCCCCTCTTTTTTTAATCCACTAGCAAAAAATCCACATTTTAAAAGATCATTTTTACTGTCTTATTGGAATATTTTTCTTGTATTGTTATGCTGAAAAAACAAATATAAACAAGATTAAAAAAAAACTTGAAACAAAACTCCTAAATGAGGACCACCATTCATCTCATTTTTAAAATTATTTTATAAACAATATAACAGAAAAAGTTGGGACTTCCTTGGCAGTCATGACTCCCAGAGCTCAGTCTTTCTCTCCTATAACAAAACCCACTGTGTATGCAGGTTTCTATTATGGGCACTTTGAATCACTCAAATGAGACTTGGGGATTATGAATAACCAGCATGAGCAGCAAGATATATCATATTCAGAGCCACAAAACAACTCTCAATAAATTTAAAAGGATATAAGTCTTACAAAGTATCTCAGACCATAATAGAATTAAGTTAGAAATCAGAAACAAAAAGCCCTCCATAAAATTCCCAGATAACTGGAAATTCAGTAACACATTTCTAGGTAACCTAAGGGTGAAAGGAAAAATCAAAGGAAATATTAGGGACATCCCTGGCAGTCCAGTGGTTAAAACTCTGAGCTTCCAATTCAGGGTGCGTGGGTTCAATCCCTAGTTGGGGAACTAAATCCCACATGCTGCATGTTGCAGCCAAATAATAATAATAAACGAAAAGAGAAATCTACCTTGTGGTTGAATGCTACATTTGGTATGTTAAGATGAAACTAATTCTTTTCAGTCATGAAACTACTTCTCTTAATAATCCTTACAAATTTGCAACAAAGTCTTCCTCAAGAAGGCCCCTCCTTGGCCACTCCAGTTGCAGAAGGATTCTATGTCACAGACTTGAGCACACACCACAAATAGTTTCTTACAGCTTTTCACTTCCTTTGGAAACCATAACTTATCTCATGAGCTAAAAGAGCTCCCATTCCAGGGTGCCAAGTCCCTGGGTTTCTGTTCTAGCAACTAAACCAATTCAAATGCCAGATTCAGATGGCAAAGTTCCAACAAAACACCAAGGTGAGATTTCTCCAGGAAGAAAAGCAAAGACATTTCAACAGTTTGAGTGGTTCCAAGTCGTCCAATAAATGCATGTTTTCATCCAGAAAAGCAATGCTTCCTCATTTCGGTAATTACTGCTTCCTGCAGGAGCCCTCAATGTCAGTTCACCTCAGCATCTGCCAGGTACATCTTCCACTTCCCCCTCCTAACAGTTTCAAACTTGGCCTCTGAGCAGGTAACTCCTGCATGTAAATCTCTAGGCTTGACCTTTCTTTTTGATGTTTCCATGGGCTGTCAATCCCTCAATCCAAACCTTTCCATTTTAACTGCTACAAAAACTTAAATACCCCCTTATTTTCCCAGTTGAATACCAAAGGCACTAGAAATCAGACTAGAAACAAGCTGATTTCAGTTTTATGGCTTGGCTACTGTGAGGTCTTGGTCAAATACTGTACCTCAAATATAGTGGGACAGTAGCTGTGACACAGTGGTTTTATCGGGTTGAGCCATAAGAAACTGCAATTTGGGGAGGTCAAAAATTTCCTATGGTTCAACCTAATAAGTACAAAATATCTTAAAATTCTAATAAAAAGCAATGAGATTATCTCCTAAGTAATTATTATCTTCCCATCCTGTTCGACTATAATAAAGTAACTTAAAGACCCCTCATGACTCTAAAAGATAGGATTTCTTGATTTGCCAATCTCAGTGATAAGTATCTATATAAGATGTAGTCATATCTTCAATATCAAAGGCTGTTGTCATTCCCCACCCCAATCTCATAGTCACCTACTTGTCCTCTTGACCTTCACAATTACTAAAAAAACAGTTTTTTACTAAGATAGCAAGCCTTTTCATGTTGTGATAGACACTAATAAGAATCTATTTTCATTATACAGTAATCTCTAGGAATGATGCCTAACATTTAACCCCTAGCAAAAACAAACAAACACAACTCAAAGTCACATTAACTATGTAGTCCTGAATTTGGCTTATACCAAGACTGTCCCAGGTAGATTCTTTTCCAGGGTCCACAGAATCACCTGCATCTCTTCCCTATTTTCTAATTCTGCTACTGTGAAGCCTGGCATGTCTTCCAAAAATTCTTGTTTTACCAGGTTTTACATACAGAAAAACAAATTTAAATGTATACTTCTCTGTCTCAATGAATTTGGAACTTTATTACATGGGTAGATGTTTTCAATCTGGACAAAACAGTCATGTGAAATTAAATCTAGGTTATCAGAATTTTGTTCATTCATGTGGTGACACATTTTATTATCATTTAAATATATCTACATGTATGGTTTTATTTTATTCCCCAAATCTCTAAATTGCAACTTTTAAAAAACATTAAGCAGCTTCTCTTTCTAGGATCAGTCTTGGAATAAGAACTAAGTTGGAGAAATCCATCATTTGTGGAACTTGAGAAAATGCTTTGAGAAAACACCTTTAAGGAGCATTAAACATGAGTGTGAGTTGGATTTAATACATCTGTAGCTCATGGAGTTACAAAGATTGCAAAAAAAAATGATTAATAACTGTACTAAATTCTTTTCCGAAATATGACTTGTAATTTCTGTACTTCACAAATGTGAGTGCAGACTCCGAGTAGGCCCAGGGGACCAAAGAAGAGCATCTGCTCACGGGAGAGACCAGGAGAGCATCTAGTGAGCCACGTTCTAGAGGAGGGGCCTGAGCAGGAAGGACTCCCAGAACGGGGGAGGAGGCCGGACTTGGGTATAAGCAAAGGGATGAACTAAGAACAACATGATGACCACAAGAACCCTTGGAGTAAGAGGAGTAGCCGACAGAGGATGGCCTGACCTCCCAAACCCCTGTGAGAGGTCTGAAAGGCCCCCTCAAGGCAATAAAGAACCGCAGAGGGAGACTACCCTGGTGGTCCAATGGTTAACAATCTGCCTTGCAACGCAGGGGACGTGGGATCAATCCCTGCCTGGCGAACTAAGTTCCCATGGAGCAATGAATCCTGCAAGCCACAACTACAGTCGTTGTACAGCAACGAAAGATCCCAAATAACATGTCAAAGATCCGTGTGCCATTCCTAAGACCCGAGGCAGCCAAATAAATAAATTTAAAAAAAGAATCACAGAGCGGCTTTAAGTAGAAATACACGACTAGGCTTATGTTTCATAAAGATCACTCCTGCAGCATCTTTCTCTATGAGCCTCTTCTATAAATTCTGGCTCACCTAGGCTTCCATATTTTTAGACCTGGGGTGTCAAGAGTAAGATGAAGTCCTAAGCTCCCAAGTTTTGGTGTAAACCAGGGTAGGGGTATTTTGGCATTCATTCATTTAACAAATATTCCCGGGGTTGGGGGGGGGGGCGGTTGGTGCATAAGGGCTGTGTTAGAAGTGTAACTCAGTCTTGTCTTCCTTCTGGGAGCTCTAGGTTTGCTCCCAGCTCAGACCATGGTTACCTCTAGCCACTACTATGGGGCTGCCTCCTGTACTTCTCTTCCTCCTCTGGTTCTGCCATCTCTGACTCTCTTGAAGATTCCTCCCCTATTGCTCATGCCTTCAGGGTCCCTGCATTCCATCGTTGGTCCACTTCAGGGAGACAAGTTGAGCACAAGCATGGAGTGTGGAAGGGTGACGAAGCAGAGGCCACCGCCCCCATCCAGACAGTTAACGCAGAGACTCTGAAGGGCCTTAAAGCACATGATGGGAGGAAGGGGCAGGGTCTGGGGGACTTTAGGAGGTGGGCTCCACAGGGGCTGGGAGAGAGGAAGGGCTTGAGGCTAACTCCCAGGTTCCCCACCTGGGGGTGCCCGAGAGGAAGATGCTTCCAAGCACTGTGACCAGGAACCATGTAGAAGGGACTCTGGAAATGTTCTCCGCTTCATTCCGTGAGCCAGTCCCTCCTCTGTGCTTCTCACTCCCGTCTCCTGAACTATGCTGCACGTCCCTTAAGGCCTGGGATGGAGCCAACTCCATGCTCTAACCCTGGTACCCAGCATGGTAATCAACAGCTGCCAAAGAACGAACGGCCATGCTCCTGCTCCACTTCTATTCTGCTCCTCAGTACAGGTTGCAAGGGAACAATCTTCTACTGACAGTTTCTGCTCAAGGAAAATGTGGCGGGAGGGGTATACTGAGAAGTGTGTGTGCAATTGCTCAGACAGGTTCTTGTGTAAAACATAGTCTTCAGCCTTCTTTAGACAGACCCATCTCTTGTGTTTGAGATGTTCCTGCCTGAGAAGTTCGTCTAGCACAGTAGTTAGCAAGCAATTTCTCCTCATCTTTGCTTTCTGTTCTTTCTGGAAGAACTAGTCCCGTTCCCAGGGAAACAGTGGTACGGTTCTGACTGTCCTCCAACGTATTCCGTGTCAACTCCTCTGCTTGTCATGGGAGCACCCCCACCCACCCGGGAGCTGCGCCTTTTCTGTAGGTGTCTCCCAGCTGCAGCAATAGACTGCAGGGCATTCTGACACTTTTCTGAAGCTGTGTTCATTAGGTTTCCCAGCTAAGAGTTCTATTCCTCCTCCCACACTCTCAGAAAAGCTTATCTGGGGTTCAAGTTTCTTCCTCGGTGAATTAGGTTGAAGGGTGAAGGGCAGACTCCAGGACATATCACAGTACCTAAAAGAAGATGAAGAGAAAAAGACTGATTTCTCCACCTTACAGCTACTGCACCTGTGACTCTGCACAGCAAACCAAGGGCACCTTGAGAACAACAGCCACTCTGGGGCAGAGGTCTCTTAGGGCTCCTACAAGATCCTATCTTATAAGCCTGCCCATCATCAACTCTCTCTGGACATCAATGGATACCTGAAACTCCAGTCCTCTCTTTAGGCAACAGCCACCTGGATGCACAACTGGCCCCTCAGCACTCGGCCCCCTGCACTGGATGATACATCCCATAAATGGTTAGCCTTCTGACCAGACACATCTCCTAGTGGAGAAGCAGGTACTCCTGGTTAGTTTCGTTACTTGTCAATATCACGATCTTGAGTTTTAAGTCCAGGAGCTCTAATGGTGAGATCCTGTCTGCTTAATTGGATTTATACAGCAGCCTGCCAGGGAACCACATGGGGTTATTTAGTACTTTTTATAATCCCTCCTGATCTCTCTCAAATCAATGCCTTCCTCAACACTGCTTCTAATCCTCAGCACTTGAAATGTATAGTCCCCGTAATGAGTTCTACCTGGATCCTCCACCTCAGGCGCTTACCGGCTCCCGTTTATTCTGCAAACAATAAACTACTTGAAACGGGGCTCCTCCTAGCTCAAGCATTTCCCAAAGCTCTCTTGGAGCTGGAAGTCCACACTCACCCTGGCATCCCAGGTCCTCTATAACCTGGCTCCCCAGTTTACCAATGTAATTTTCTCTCTGAATTTGTTTTTTATTTATATATTTTTAATTGGAGGACAATTACTTTACAATATTGGGTTGGCTTCTGCCATACATCAACATGAATCAGCCATAAGTATACACATGTTCCCTCCCTCTTGAACCTCCCTCCTACCTCCCACTGCATCCCACTTCTCTAGGTTGTCACAGAACACTGGGACTGAATCTGCATCTTTGGCTTCAGTTAAGCTCCTCTCTTCTTCACACTTCTTCAAACACATCTTGAATAACAGACATGTCAGCAAGCACATCACGGAGCTGAGTGTCTCGAGGCCCAAATCCCGGTCTGGCCACTTGGTGACTTTCTCACCCTCCCCCATCCCACCTCTCTAGGTCAGATGTGACTGTACTAATGTTACTGAGCTGTACACCTAAAAATGGTTAAAATGGTAAAGTTTATGCTCTGTACATCTTACTTGACACAAAAAAACTACATCCAAATCACTAAGGAACAAATAATGTGTTTCTTTTTCCCTCGAAAGTCCAACCGCAATACTGATTGCTATCGACACTGCTTGATGAAATTAACTATTGGCTGCATAAGGATAGTAATAACATTTACATTTACAGATCACTGTGCGGTCTACAAAGCCCCTTCGATGGAAACTAGTTTGACATTTGATTCTGAAAAACTATGAGGCAAGAAAGACAGGGAATCCCTTATCTGTATTTTCCAGATGAAGATACACAATTCTAAAGGTCTAGTGACTTAATTATGGCCAAACAGAGAGTACCAGGCGGAGTTGAGGTTCATCTAGGGCTCATGAATTTGAGACACTGCACAGGCCCTTGGTTCATCATTCACCTTGTTGGAACAATTCTCACCTTTTCTTCCCCAGGAAAAATTCCCGCAGGACCAATGTGCAGGGTAGAAGAGCCCGCACCTGCATCCTAAGCCAACAGCTGCTCATCAGAACATGGAAAGGGGCAACTGGCAGTTTCTGAACTCTCTATTTAATCCGGACCTGTGGGCAGCTACTCCCACGCAAGTGTCCTTCCACACTGCCTGACCCCACGTGGCAACATTTTAGTCTGATGGCAGGACTGACAGCCGGTGCACTGAGGTGAATGGTGAGCTGGTCCATCTAAATTGTGACTACACAGGACTTGAATTTCTTTAGAAACAATGAGAAATGATCAGAATTCTGAATGTGGAATAAGTGAACAACTCTCTTATGCTCTTGACAATGAACAGAAAAGTGTATTGATCACCTAGCTCTTACAGATCAAGGATGGAAGAAGCCTTTATGTACCGAAACACACAGTCACTTCCTAAAAAGGCCTGTTTTAGCCTTGCAGGGTGGTGAAGGACAGCACTCTGTGCCCACAGAGATAGCACACATATTCAGCATTGCTGTTCTGACAAGTCACCTCCCAATTAAGTCACTGTTGAATTAAAGGCTGAATGTGCTCTTTGCTTCCAGGAGAAACTTATTTCTAAGCACCAAAGATCTGGAAGTTTTAAAAGTCCACTGAAGACAGCCCCATTTACATGAATACAAATATTCTCAAATACCCCTGGAAACAGCAGGGGAGAACTCTGAAGTACCTGTACACACTCTTGCTAAATTCAACATCTTCTAAACTGTGGCAAGAGCACGGTGCACCCTCAAAAAAATCAAAAGCGAATTATTGCCACAAGAACCAGAGATTTCACTTCTTGGTACACAATCAAAAAAAAAAAAAAAAAACCCAAACTGAAAGCAAGGTCAAGAAAAGGTATTTATATACCTATGTTCACAGCACTGTTTACAATAACCAAAAGGTAGAAGCAACCCATGGGTGAATCCATCAATGGATGATAAACAAAATATGTGGGCCATACAGTCAGAGAATTATTATTCAGCTTTAAAAATAAGGAAATTCTGACCCATGACACAACATGGATGAACCTAGAGGGCATGAGTCTAAGTGAAATCAACCAGACACGAAAGGGTAAACAGTGTATGAGTCCAGGAGGAGGTCCCCAGGGGCCTAATCCATAGAGACAGAAAGTAGAAGGGTGGTTGCCGGGAGCTAGGGGTGGGGGGAATAGAAAATTATTGTTCAATGGGTACAGAGTTTGAGTTTAAAGGGTTTTGCAAGAAGGAAAGAGTTACGGAGACTGACTACACAATATGAATGTACTTAACACCACTGAACTGTACACTTTAAAATAGTCAAGATGACAAAATTAATGTAAAAAAAAAAAAAAAGAAACCTCTCCTCACACACACACAGCACTATACTTTTACTAAGTCCTCTGTAGTGAGGAATTCCATACCAGAGAGCAAGGATTACCACAGTCCATGAGACTCTGTGAACTGTGGATATAATTAGGCCCCACAT
This sequence comes from Bos taurus, assembly GCF_002263795.3. NCBI lineage: Eukaryota > Metazoa > Chordata > Mammalia > Artiodactyla > Bovidae > Bos > Bos taurus. The sequence continues at coordinate 9,327,321 of NC_037355.1, read as the reverse complement.
CCATTATAACACTACAGACGTCATCATGTGTTACCAGCATCTGTTGACAGATCTCATACCCGGCATATCACTGAAACGGCAAGTGCGGAGAAGGTAGCCCACAATAGAAACAATGGCATTTTATCCTTGTCCTGTTCCAGCAGTTTGGCTCATAGGACATAAATAGAGGCCACTGCGCTGGCTGCCACGACCTCCCAGTTCAGAACTATTTTACTGCCTTGAGTGAGTTCTCTACAAAAAGTAGAAAATAGAGGATCTTCTGGATCTGTTCAGGTCCATGTCCTAATGGAAATTTCCTTCTGTTTTGTTTTTCCCTAATGTCACAACACAGCACTCAACCTACCTGAGAAAAAAAATTAATTCTCACTTTTTAGCATTATTCTGTACTAGGACCAGGGCACATGTCTGTTTTTCAATAATATATTTCAAGTGTTATACAGTTTTAATAATATATTCACATAGGAACCCCAAACTTTAAAAAATTACAACAAGGAAATTATATCCCCAAATAGTGTGTATTAAAAATTATATATAATTATATATTATATGTAAAATAATTAAAAACTATGTATGCGAATACATATATTTTATATACATATATGTATATATGACAAATGACATATGTCTATATGGCTTTTGAAAACTAAAATTAACTCTGCCCTATACTGTAATTTTAAAAAAAATCAACAAAAACTATTGTGATTAGACTATTACTTTCAAAAATGATGGGCAGACTACCTATCATGAGAAAAAAAAGAGCAATCTTTGCAAGACTTAAAACTTAAAAAAAAATCCATGAAAAAAATGTAGTAATAAAAACCGTGGAAAACTTTTTTAAAAAAAGAAACACACTGTTAAAAATCAAAGCAACGATTTAACTTCTTTCTGACTGATGATGCGTCCATCAGCCCAGATGACACAATAATAATAAACAGTAATAATCCTCAGGCCAGGTGTTTCCCTCACAATAAATCATTTTAAAAACTGTAGAAGATCTGAAATTTTATTCTCCTCTATAGACTCAACTTCCACTTATCACTCTCATTCCACTGTTTCCAAGAAGGTAGGGACTCAGAGGGAGAATGAAATGTAGCTAAACTGGAGCTTGCAAATAAATAATTTATTAAGTGGTCTCCTTAACAGAGAAATGACAACAAAAGAAAAATCTGGATTTGAAAATATTTGGTTATTTTATAAATAACCAAAAAACCCTCTAAAATGGTTATTTGATAATCATCCAAATATGAGACCTCTCTGCCTCTGTTTGTTAGGAGTATGGGATGTGTTTCCTGCAGCCAGACACTTATTCACCAAGCACTATCAGATAATCACCCATTGTGGCAGCTACACAGAGCATTCCCATGCACACATATGGTCAAAAGACGTTATCCACTTAAAAGCAGGCCCTTAGAAGGGAAACACACTTTGCCCCACCCCAAGAAAAACAGGGGGTGAAAAAGCATAGGGCACTTTGCTTCTGCCAGGACACTGTCATCAGAAGGTTGGGTGAGCAGGTCTGCGTTGGCATCCCTGACCCGGCCAGGCTCTGCGCCCAGTCAAACGGAGGTGCGATTTAGCCTCCTGGTGAGCCGTCCCTAGAGTTCTAGCCAAAGGGATCAAGAAGAAACCTTGAAATAGTGGAATGTTCCACTGGGCCCCCAGAGAGCGCCAAAGAAGATGAGCAGGGAACTTTTAGAGCTGGCTGACTCCCTCGTCCCTGTGTGCTTACCTCAACGAACCATAAATAGAGTGTGAAATAACTATTACTTTATGGGTGAATGTCTGGTGATCATACAGCATCCCTCTCCAAGAAGCCCCAGAACATTTAATAAATGATTTCCAGTTCTTCTCTGGGGCAGCCCTGTGAAAATCGGAATGAAGCTGATGTTCATTTGACCTCTTTTATTTGGGGAGGGATGGGGGGGGCGTTACTGAACACAACGGGACCAGCAAATAACTCTGTGGCGAAGGTCACAGACTCGAGGGGTCAGGAGCGGACCTGAGACTCTTTCAGATTCTGGTTTAAGGCAGGTTAAAACTGAAACGCCCGCACTGTTCTTCCCTTAACATTTTTCGTTTTGTAACTCGTGTGACACACGCGCGCACCCACGCACACGCGCGCGCGCACCCACGACGCCCAGTTCCCTGACCGTCCCTGGACTTTATCTCCTCTCTCCCGGGGCACCCGGGCTTCTAGGACACGGGACCACACAGCCTCCATCAAGCGCCCTCCCGCTAGTCCACCCGGTCGGCGGCGACCCCGCGCGGGAGGCCCCCCGGGTAAAGGGACACACGGACAAGCGGGTCGAGCCCGCAGACGGTGAGCACGCGACCCCGGCTGACCTTCCTCTGCTGCTTCTCCCAGGCGGGGTCGAGGAGCAGGTCGCGGTCCCACTCCTCCTCCTGGATCATGTACTCGTCATCCTCGTAGACGTAGTTGTACTGCACACCAGGCTCGATCTGGTTCATGGCGCTCGGTGGTCGCGGCGGCGGCGCGGCGCGCAGGGTCGGACGGGCGGGCGGGCGGAGACGCGGCGGAGCCGGCTAGGCGCGGGCGGCGGGCAGGCGGGCGCGGGGTGACCTTCGCGCGGTCCTCTCGGGGCTGTACGCTGGGCGCTGGGTCGCGGGCGAAGCACCAGCTCGGGCTCCGAGCCGCTGCCGTGCAGCTTAATACCCGCGCCGCCCGTCACGTGGCCGCGCGGCCGCGCCCCCGCCCCGCCTGGGCCTCCGCCCGCGCCCGCCCGCGTCGCTCCGAGCACGTGCTGGCTGGCGGTGGGGCCGGGCGACTCTGGTCCGCACGCAGGGTGCTACCCCAGACCTGCCTCACGGCGAGCTGAGTCCACCGGCACCATCTACCATGAGGCTTATGGAGCGGCAGGACTTGCCGGCGCCCAGGTGGGTTACCCGGGTGCTTGGGTGTTCGGGGATCAGAGGAGGGACACACATGGTTTGGGTCCCTGACCACTCCCCCCAACCCCACCCCACACCCCGGCACATCTGTGTTGTCCAGATGTGAATACGTTTTCCAAACGTGAATACGTTTTCCATGTGTTCCCACATATTCATAGATTCCACACACACACCCCTAAAAAGTAAAGTTCAGAAGCTACAGACTCCCTTTTCTTCTTACTCTCCTCCCTTGCCCTTACCTGGGGAAATCAAGGCAAAGGACTTGGACCAACTGTGTTAAAAAGTCAGGAACCAAACCAAAGGCAGAAAGTGTCTGCTCTCACCTGCCAGTCATAAATTTGAAACAACTGACAATGGAGGACAAGCAGCCAGCTTCATGTTACATGTTCATCTCCCCGTGGTGTGTTGCACTTAAGCCTTTTCGTCCTTACGGTCCTGGCTAGCTGTTTCCTGTCTCTTGTGCCCCTGTAGGAACCAAGATGAGGTCCCTTGAAGAGGAGGTTTTGTTAGGCCCTGGGAATCCAGAGGGCGACTAACAGGCAAGGTACTTGCCTCCTGCAACTCATGTCCAAAGTGAATAAAAGTTGCCCACAGGCTACATAACTGTGGTTCAGGGCTACTAACTTGTTGACAGGTTTCAAGCTGAAAGTATGCCTGGATTTATCATCGTTCCTTAGAATTTTTTCCATCACTTAGTTTTATTGTTTTGAGCTTTAAGGCAATGGCACCCCACTCCAGTACTCTTGCCTGGAAAATCCCATGGACAGAGGAGCCTGGTAGGCTGCAGTCCATGGGCTCCCTAAGAGTCAGATAGGACTGAGCGACTTCACTTTCACTTTTCACTTTCATGCATTGGAGAAGGAAATGGCAACCCACTCCAGTGTTCTTGCCTGGAGAATCCCAGGGACAGAGAAGCCTGGTGGGCTGCCGTCTATGGGGTCACACAGAGTCAGACGCGACCGAAGCGACTTACCAGCAGCAGTTCTGCCAAAAGACTTTGACAAATTCGCAAATACATCATGCTAATATTTTTAAACAACATGTCCACTAAATGTTCATTTTTAAACAACACGTCCACTAAAATATGAACTCTGTGAGGCCAGGGATTTAGCCTCATTCATGGCCGTAATCCCCAGAAAGTAGAAATATGTCTACCATATACCACACACTAGTGCACAAGTGTTTGTTGATGAAATAAGTATCCTTAGAAACAGTGACTGAACTAATTTGCTGGGGTTTAAATTTAAAATTTTAGTTTTGGATTAAAATCATAATCTCTCAACAAGTTTATGAGTAAATTTTAACTATTAGAAATAGGACCAACAAGTACAAAAACTGTTTATATTAGGCCTTGAAAATTGTGGGGACCTCAGGTTCCAGATGAGAGCTATTAAAAGACATCAGATTCACAATCCTGCCTGAAACAACTGAAATCTGAGGGGAAATATATTAAGCAAAGCATTTGAAGACACTGACCATCATGCAACAAAGGATGATGATCCTTGAGAGGCAGAAAACAAATGGCATGTGTATTATGATTGTCCCAGATTATCACCTGGAAAAAGATTCCAAGATGTATTATAAAGGGAATAAAGGGAACGCAGGTATAACTCAGTGGTCTTCCTGAACTGTGAGTTCAGAGAGACCAATGCAGCTAGAATTTGCAAGGCCAGTTGCAGAAGAGCAGACGGCTGCAAAGAGAGAGAACCCTGGAGACTTGCAGAGGGTCTCCCTTGAGTCTGATCAGTGAATGCATGGGAGAAAAACATTTGAGGTCAGGAAAGAAGCACCCAAAAAGATTAGAAAGAAGGATGGTTAGAATTTAGAGAAGTCTAGGAATAGTTTCCATTTCCATTAACTAGAAGGGAAAACCTTATAATTCACAGAGCATCAGATGGAGTATTCAGAAGTGAGGGTTTGGGAAAGAGGCTTTAGGCTTAAACCAAATGATGCATACTGGTTGTTGTTCAGTCACTCATTCATGTCTGACTCTTTGTGACCCCATGGACTGCAGCACACGAGGCTTCCCTGTCCCTCACCATCTCTCGGAATTTGCTCAAACTCATGTCCGTTAAGTAAGTGATGCCATCCAACTATCTCATCCTCTTTTGTCCCCTTCTTCTCCTGCCTGCGATCTTTCCCAGCATCAGGGGTCTTTTTCAATGAGTCAGCTCTTTGCATCAGGTGGCCAAAGTATTGGAGCTTCAGCATCAGTCCTTCCAAAGAATATTCAGGGTATATTTCCTTCAGGATTGACTGGTTTGATCTCCCTGCAGTCCAAGGGACTCTCGAGTTTTTCTCCAACACCACAGTTCAAAAGCATCAATTCTTTGGCACTCAGCCTTCTTTAGGGTCCAACTTTCACATCAGTACATGACTACTAGAAAAACCATAGCTATGACTATATGGACCTTTGTCGGCAAAGTAATATAATGTCCATGCTTTTTAATATGCTGTCTAGGTTTGTCATAGCTAGATGTATTGGTGCTACTTGAAAAAGCTCCAAAGCAAGATCTGAAAGAATCAAACTGTTTCCAAGTCACATAATTGCATCCCAGAAGAAAACTTAAAAATACACATAGGAAAACAAAATTGTTCAACACTTACCAAAGTAAAAATTGCAGTTTCTGGCACATATCAAATATTACCAAGTATGCAGTGAAACAGGAATATATGATCCATAATCAGATCAGTCGCTCAGTCGTGTCCAACTCTTTGCGACCCCATGAATCGCAGCACGCCAGGCCTCCCTGTCCATCACCAACTCCCAGAGTTCACTGAGACTCATGTCCATTGAGTCAGTGATGCCAACCAGCCATCTCATCCTCTGTCGTCCCCTTCTCCTCTTGCCCCCAATCCCTCCCAGCGTCAGAGTCTTTTCCAATGAGTCAACTCTTCGCATGAGGTGGCCAAAGTACTGGAGTTTCAGCTTTAGCATCATTCCTTCCAAAGAAATCCCAGGGCTGATCTGCTTCAGAATGGACTGGTTGGGTCTCCCTGCAGTCCAAGGGACTCTCAAGAGTCTTCTCCAACACCACAGTTCAAGAGCATTAATTCTTCTGCACTCAGCCTTCTTCACAGTCCAACTCTCACATCCATACATGACCACAGGAAAAACCATAGCCTTGACTAGACGAACCTTTGTTGGCAAAGTAATGTCTCTGCTTTTGAATATGCTATCTAGGTTGGTCATAACTTTCCTTCCAAGGAGTAAGCATCTTTTAATTTCATGGATGCACTCACCATCTGTAGTGATTTTGGAGCCCAGAAAAATAAAGTCTGACACTGTTTCCACTGTTTCCCCATCTATTTCCCATGAAGTGATGGGACCGGATGCCATGATCTTCGTTTTCTGAATGTTGAGCTTTAAGCCAACTTTTTCACTCTCCACTTTCACTTTCATCAAGAGGCTTTTTAGTTCCTCTTCACTTTCTGCCATAAGGGTGGTGTCATCTGCATATCTGAGGTGATTGATATTTCTCCTGGCAATCTTGATTCCAGCTTGTGCTTCTTCCAGCCCAGCGTTTCTCATGATGTACTCTGAAAGTACAATATCTGAGATTAAAAATACCCTTAATGGGGGGCTTCCCTGGTGGTCCAGTGGTTAAGACTCTGCCTTCCAAGTGCAGGGGATGCAAGATCAATCCCTGGTTGGGGAACAAAGATCTCACAATCTGCAGGGCAACTAAGCCCATGTGCCACTACTAGAGATGCCCACACACCACAACTGAGACCTGATGTAGCCAAATTCATAAAATAAATGTTTTAAAAATATCCTAAATGGGGTTCACTACCGGGTAGATAGACTTTGGCTAAGAAAAAATGAGTGAACTTGAACACTTAGCAATAGAAATAATCCAATACAAACATGGAGAGAGAAAAAAAAATAAGCAGAGGATGAGTGAGATGGCAAAATTTCAGGCAGTCTAATGATTGTGTAGTTGGAGTCCCTAAAGTGAGAGAATAGAGAAGGAAAAAAAAAAAAAAAACTTGAAGGAATAACAGCTAAACTTAAGTTAGTAAAGAGACTTCTACTTCTGGCCAACATGGAGCAATAAGGACTGAAATTACCTTTCCTCTTTTTTAAAAAATATTTATTTGGCTGCATCGGGTTTCTTAGTTGTTTATTATTTTTAGTTGTGTCACATCTAGTGGTGATGTGTGGGCTCACTGGTTGCGGCCTGTGGGCTTAGTCACTCCACTGCATGAGGGATCTTAGTCCCCTGCTGCTGCTGCTAAGTCGCTTCAGTCGTGTCCGACTCTGTGCGACCCCATAGACGGCAGCCCACCAGGCTCCCCCGTCCCTGGGATTCTCCAGGCAAGAACACTGGAGTGGGTTGCCATTTCCTTCTCCAATGCACGAAAGTGGAAAGTGAAAGTGAAGTCACTTAGTCGTGTCCAACTCTTCACGACCCCATGGACTGCAGCCTACCATGCTCCTCCATCCACCTGCTGCTGCTGCTGGTAAGTCACTTCAGTCATGTCCGACTCTGTGCGACCCCACAGACGGAAGCCCACCAGGCTCCCCCGTCCCTGGGATTCTCCAGGCAAGAACACTGGAGTGGGTTGCCATTTCCTTCTCCAATGCAGGAAAGTGAAAAAATAAAGTGAAGCTGCTCAGTTGTATCCGACTCCTAGCGACCCCATGGACTGCAGCCTACCAGGCTCCTCTGTCCATGGGATTTTCCAGGCAAGAGTACTGGATGGGGTGCCATTGCCTTCTCCATCCATCCACCTGACCAGGGACCAAATCTGAGTCCCTTGCATTGCGAGGCAGATTCTTAACCATTGGATCACCAGGGAAGTCCCTCACCTCTCCTCGTGAAACAAGAAGGAAAAAAAAAGAAAATGACAGCATATGAAACAATGGTTTTCCGATAACAACAGATATCATGTAATGAAGGACAGGAACCCTGAGATGGGAAACAAAGCAAGGGAGCTCTGTAACTGCCTCAGTCTGTACCCCTGGGAGAGCTTGCAGCCCAGACCATGAGGTAGAGTCCAAAAGGCTCCCTGAGTTGCGAACATGAAGCTGAGAGTCCAGGGAGAAGAAGGCAGCAAGTATTCATAGGATAAAGTATCAGAGAGGAGAGGACCACACACAGGGAGAGGGCTCTGGACATCTTCTGAACTTCTGAGTTTCCCATCTGAGTGCATACTGATCAGAACATGCTTGGGAGGAAGCCACCCGTGTTCAAGGAAAGAGCCATCTGAAAGGGTTAGAGAGAATAGTGCATGGCATTCACACAGGACCAGGTGGGTGCCTGCTCCTATCCCGGGACTGCAAAAACATTCAGTTCACAGAGCATTGAGTAGAGGACCTAGGAGGGTCTTCATATTTTTTTTAATTTCCATTTTAACCATTTAAAAATGTTTTTCTTTTTCATGGCTGTGCTACGTTTTCACTGTTGTACTCAGGCTTTCTCTAGTTGCAATGAGCAGGGGCTACTCTCTAGTTGGCGCACAGGTTTCTCATATGGTGGCTTCTCTTGTTGAGGAACAAGGGCTCTAGATGCATGGGCTCAGTTGTTGTGGCCCACAGGCTAAGTTGCCCCAAGGCATGTGGGATCTTCCCAGACCAGGGATTGAACCCATGTTCCCTGCACTGGAAAGCGGATTCTTAACCACTGGACCACCAGGGAAGTCCCTAGGGAAATCTTACTTCAGTAGTGTAGACTGAATTATTCCTAGACAAGTAGTAACGTGGACTTAATTATTTCTAAATTAGGCCTAGAATGACCACGGCTCTTCCATAAAAAAAAAAAAATCATAAAACAATCACAAATTTATAAAAGCAAGACTCAAAAGGATAAAACTGTTTCCAAGTAACTGTTTCTAAGTAACTGAACCACATCACAGAGCAAAGCTCAAGATTTATAAAGACACAGAAACATCCAGCACTCAACAAGGTGAAAGTCACGATTTCCAGCACCCAATCAAAGATTCCCGCATATACAAAGAAGCAGGAAAACACAACCCATAGTGAAAATCAGATCAGATCAGATCAGTCGCTCAGTCGTGTCTGACTCTTTGCGACCCCATGAATCGCAGCACGCCAGGCCTCCCTGTCCAGCACCAACTCCCGGAGTTCACTCAGACTCACGTCCATCGAGTCAGTGATGCCATCCAGCCATCTCACAAATAGCAAGCAATTAAAACTGATTGAGGACTGACACAGATATTAGAGTTAGAGGTAGAGTCCAGAGGGTTCCCTGAGTTGAGGACATGAAGCTGACAGTTCAGGGAGACGAAGGCAACAAGTATTCATGGGATAAAGCATCAGAGAGGAGAGAGCCACACACAGAGAGAGGGCTCTGGGTATCTTCTGAGTTTCCCATCTGAGTGCGTATTAACTCTAAAAACAAGGAAGGGGGGTGTTAGAAAGTATTTTTTTTAACTGAATGAAGATGAAAACAATATATCAGAAGTTGTGGGGTGCCATTAAAGCAGTGCTTAAGAAGGAAATGGCAACCCACTCCAGTATCGTTGCCTGGAAAATCTCATGGATGCAGGAGCCTGGTGGGCTGCAGTCCATGGGGTCGCGAACAGTCAGACATGACTGAACAGCTAACACTTACTTACTTAAGGGGAAATTTATAGCACTAAATGCTTATATTAGCAAAAAAGGATCTTACATTAATAACCTCAGATCAGATCAGTAGCTCAGTCGTGTCCGACTCTTTGCGACCCCATGAATTGCAGCACGCCAGGCCTCCCTGTCCATCACCAACTCCTGGAGTTCACTCAAACTCACATCCATCAAGTCGGTGATGCCATCCAGCCATCTCATCCTCTGTCATCCCCTTTACCTCCTGCCACCAATCCCTCCCAGCATCAATCTTTTCCAGTGGGTCAACTATTCGCATAAGGTGGCCAAAGTACTGGAGTTTCAGCTTTTATCAGTCCTTTCAAAGAACACCCAGGACTGATCTCCTTTAGAATGGACTGGTTGGATCTCCTTGCAGTCCTAGGGACTCTCAAGAGTTTTCTCCAACACCACAGTTCAAAAGCATCAGTTCTTCGGTGCTCAACTTTCTTCACAGTCCAACTCTCACATCCATACATGACTACTGGAAAATCCATAGCCTTGACTAGACGGACCTTTGTGGGCAAAGTAATATCTCTGCTTTTGAATATGCTGTCTAGGTTGGTCATAACTTTCCTTCCAAGGAGGAAGCATCTTTTAATTTCATGGCTGCAGTCACCATCTGCAGTGATTTTGGAGCCCAGAAAAATAAAGTCTGACAGTGTTTCCACTGTTTCCCCATCTATTTGCCATGAAGTAATGGGACCAGATGCCATGATCTTTGTTTTCTGAATGTTGAGCTTTAAGCCAACTTTTTCACTCTCCTCTTTCACTTTCATCAGGAGGCTTTTTAGTTCCTCTTCACTTTCTGCCATAAGGGTGGTGTCATCTGCATATCTGAGGTGATTGATATTTCTCCTGGCAATCTTGATTCCAGCTTGTGCTTCCAGCCCAGCATTTCTCATGATGTACTCTGCATATAAGTTAAATAAGCAGGGTGACAATATACAGCCTTGACGTACTCCTTTTCCTATTTGGAACCAGTGTGTTGTTCCATGTCCAGTTCTAACTTTTGCTTCCTGACCTGCATACAGGTTTCTCAAGAGGCAGGTCAGGAGGTCTGGTATTCCCATCTCTTTCAGAATTGTCCACAGTTTATTGTGATCCACACAGTCAAAGGCTTTGGCATAGTCAATAAAGCAGAAATCGATGTTTTTCTGGAACTCTCTTGCTTTTTCCATGATCCAGTGGATGCTGGCAATTTGATCTCTGGTTCCTCTGCCTTTTCTAAAACCAGCTTGAACATCAGGAATTCACGGTTCACATATTGCTGAAGCCTGGCTTGGAAAATTTTGAGCATTACTTTACTAGCATGTGAGATGAAAGCAATTGTGTGGTAGTTTGAGCATTCTTTGGCATTGCCTTTCTTTGGGATTGGAATGAAAACTGACCTTTTCCAGTCCTGTGGCCACTGCTGAGTTTTCCAAATTTGCTGGCATATTGAGTGCAGCACTTTCACAGTATCATCTTTCAGGATTTGAAATAGCTCAACTTGCAGGATGGAGGATATATATTTTTAAAATACCTAAATAAAACTTCTAGAAATAAAAAGAGTTAAATCTGAGATAAAAGTGTGCTGGGTGGGGATTAAGAGCAGGTTAGAGATTGCAGATGAAAAGAGTAGCAAATTTGAAAGTATAAAAATATAAAATTATGGGGACTTTCTTGGTGGTCCAGTGGCTAAGACTCCACATTCCCAGTGCAAGGAACTTGAGTTCAATTCCTGGTTGGGGAACTAGATCCCACATGCCACAACTCAGAGTTTGCATACCATGACTAAAGATCCCACATGCTGCGACTAAGGCCCAGCACAGTCAAATAAATAAATATTTTTAAAAAATAGAAGCTATCCAAAGTGAAATAGAGACAGAAAAAATAATCCAGGAGAATGAAAAGAACTTTGGTGACTTTATTAGGGGGTAATCTACCATAGATTCCAGCCCAGGTATGGACTGCACATTCTTGCAGGTATGCCAAAATTGCAGAACCCAGGCTGCTTTATCTATCCAGGCTATTTCTCACCATTATATTTGCAGTGAGCAGTCTTGACAGATGAGGTAGCATTCACCCTCAAACAAAGAGCAGTCTTGCTTCTGCTATGAAAGTCTCAAGTCGCCAAGCTCAGTCTTCCTCTCCTATAACAAAACCCGCCATAGGGACAGGCTTCCAAAAGGGGCCTTTGAGTCACCCCAATGGGACTTAAGGATTATGGATAACTACCATGAGCAGCAAGATAGATCATATCCAAGGCCATAAAACAACTCTCAGTAAATTGAAAAGGATATATAAATCTTACAAAGTATGCTCTCAAAACACAATAGAATTAAATTAGAAATCAGAAACAAAAAGACCTCTAGAATATTCCCAGATATTTAGAAATTCACTAACACATTTCTCGGTAACCCAAGAATGAAAGGAAAATTCAAAAGGGATATTAGGGACTTGCAGGAGACCCCAGTTCAATTCCTAGGTCAGGAAGATCCCCTGGAGAAAGGTTGGGCTACCAATTCCAGTATTCATGAGCTTCCCTGGTGGCTCAGATGGTAAAGAATCCGCCTGCAATGTGGGAGACCTAGGTTCAGTCCCTGGGTTGGGAAGATCCTCTGGAGGAGGGCATGGCAACCAGTATTCTTGCCTGGAGAATCCCCATGAACACAGGAGCCCGGCGAGCTACAGACCATGGGGTCACAAAGCGTCGGACATGACTGAGCCATTTTCAACTTCAACAACAACTGGTGGTCCAGTGGTTAAGATTCTGAGCTTCCACTTCAGGAGGCAAAGGTTCAATCCCTGGTGGGAGAACTAAGATCCTGCATTCCATGCCACTTGGCCAAAAAAAATTAAAAATCTAAAAACAAGAGGGGAGGTGTTAGAAAGTATTTTTTTTACTGAATGAAGATGAAAGCAATATATCAGAAGTTGTGGGATCCAATTGATGCAGTGCTTAAGGGGAAATTTATAACACTAAATTCTTATATTAGCAAAGAAGGATCTTGCATTAATAGCTCAGCTCTCATCTTAAAAATAGAAAGAACAGAGTAAACAAAAAGTAAGCAGAAGAAAGCAAAATAATGGAGATCAATGTAGAAATCAATAAAATAGGTAAAGCAGAAACCCAGTAAACTTAAAGCTGGTTCTCTGAGAAGATCAATAAAGTTGACACACTTCAAGCCACATTGTTCATCAGGGGAAAAAACATAAATTATTTATACTGAGAATGAAAGAAGTGGCATCATTACCAATTCTATATACTTTAAAAGTATATGTGAATACTATTAACAACTGTATGCCAATATATTCAACAGCTTAGATGAAATGGACAAATTCCTTTAATGATACAAACTACTAAACCTCACTATGAAAGAAAGTCAACTTGTAGTTTAAAACACTCCCCCATACCCCCAGCACAAGCACACAAAACCTCTTAAGGCCCCCGTGTTTTCAGCAGGGAATTCAAACATTTAAGAAAGAAATAATACCAATTATACATAACCAGGAAACTGAAGAGACTGTGTCCCAACTCATTCTGTAAGACCAGTATTGGTCTGTTACCAAAGGTACATTGCTGCTGCTGCTGCTGCTGCTAAGTCGCCTCAGTCATGTCCGACTCTGTGTGACCCCATAGACGACAGCCCACCAGGCTCCCCCGTCCCTGGGATTCTCCAGGCAAGAACACTGGAGTGGGTTGCCGTTTCCTTCTCCAATGCATGAAGGTGAAAAGTGAAAGGGAAGTCGCTCAGTTGTGTCTGACTCTTAGCAGCCCCATGGACTGCAGCCTACCAGGCTCCTCCATCCATGGGATTTTCCAGGCAAGAGTACTGGAGTAGGATGCCATTGCCTTCTCCAAAGGTAAGTTAAGATGTACCAAAAAAAAAAAAAGAAAACTGCAGATCAGTATCTCTTATGAAAATTGATGCAATAAATTTTCACACAGTTTTATCAATTGATCCATGATGTTCAAGTGGGATTTATTCCAGGAATTCAGGGTTGATTTAAATATTTGAAGATCAGTTAAATTAATTTACCCTATTAGTAGACTAAAAAGAGAAACTATATGATCATCTCAATAGGTACAAAAAGGCTTTTGACAAAGTCCAGCATTCATTGCTGATAAAATCCTCAGCAAATTGGAATGGAAGGGAATTTCCTGAACCTGAAAAGGAGCATCTATTTAAAAACAAAACAAAACAAAAAACTATAGCTAATATCATTCTTTGAAAAACTGAATGCTTTCCCCCTAAAATCAAGAACAGATCAGTAACAAACCACTTCTAACTTCTATTCAACATTGTATTGGTGATTCTAACCCAGGGCAACCAGGCAAGAAAAAGAAATAGTCATCAAGATTGGAAAAGAAGTAAAACTGTATTTTTCACAATGATCATCTATGTAGAAAATCCAATGAGATCATCAAAAAAGTTACTAGAACGATTAAGTTAATTTATCACAGTTGCAGGATACAAGATCAATATGCAAAAAAATCAATTGTATTAAGAAACAGCCAGGTCCCAATGGCTTCACTGGCATATTCTAACAAAATTTAAAGAAGAAATAGCTCTAATCCTACACATTCTCCTCCAGATGAAAGAAGAGGCAGGAATACTTCCCAACTCATTTTATGAAGCCAGCATTATCTTAGTACCAAAACCAGATAAAATACGAAAAAAAAAGACAACTATTCCAATTAGTTTGTTCCAATCGATCTATTCAAATTAGACCAATTTCTCTCATGAACTTAGATATAAAAGTCCTCAACAAAATATTAGCAAATTGAACTGGTTATGTGTAAAAAAAGTAAAAACATTTGCAAGTCACATATCCAACAAAGAGCTTATATCCAAAATATATTTTAAAAACTCTTCTTGCAGCACTAAGAAAACAATCCACCTAATAAAAAGGTGGATAAAGTCTTGAACAGATGATTCACCTGAGAGAACATGTTACCAGCTTTCCTGGTTTTTGTGCTTCAGTTTGCTGCTCTTAGCAGAGATTGCCTTTTTTAAAAGTTGACCATTTGTGGCAACCCTGCACTAAGTCTATTGGTGCCACTTTTTCCACCAGCGTTTGCTCACTTCATGTCTTTGCGTCACATTTTTTGCAATTCTCTCAATATTTCAAACTTTTTCATCATTGTATTTGTTATGGTGATCTGTGATCAGTGATCTTTGATGTTGTTGTCTTGACGTGCTATGTCAAGTAAATTGTGCCCAAGACAGTAAATTTAATCAATAAATGTTGTGTGTCTCCTGACTACTCTGCCAACTAGCCATTTCCCCATCTCTCTCCCTCTCCTCGAGCTTTCCTATTCTCTAAGACACAACAGTATTGAAATTAGGTCAATTAAACCCTATGGTGTTCAAGTGGAAGGAAAAGTGACACATCTTTTATTTTCAATCAAAAGCTAGACATGATTAAGCTTAGTGAGGGAGGCATGTCAAAAGCCTAAAAGCGAGGCCTCTTGTCTGTTATGCTGCACCATGCAGCGTGAGGCATCTTAGTTCCCTGTCCAGGGATCAAACCCATCTCCCTTGCATTGGAAGTGCAGGGTCTTAACCACTGGACTGCTAGCGAAATCTCTAAGCTAGGCTTCTTGTTCCAAGTAGTTGGCAAAGCTGTGAATGCAAAGGAAAAGTTTCTTGCAGGAAAGTAAAAGTGCTGCTCCAGTGAACACGTGAGTGATGAGAACGGGAGACAGCCTTATTGCTAATACAGGAAAAGTTTTAGTGGTCTGGATAGAAGAACAAAACAGCCGCAGTGTTCCCCTAAGCCAAAGCCTAATCCAGAGCAGAGCCCTAACTTTTCAATTCTATGGCTGAGAGAGGTGAGGATGCTGCAGAAGAAAAGTTGGAAGCTAGCAGAGGCTGGTTCATGAAGCTTAAGGGAAGAAGCCATTTTCATAATGTTAAAGTACAGGGTGAAGCAGAAAGTGCTGATCTAGAAGCCACTGCAAGTTATCCAGAAGATAACTTGATAACTTAGATCTTATCGAGCTAAGATCATTAATGAAGGTGGCTACACTACACAATAGATTTTCCATGTAGATGAAACAAACTTATATTGGAAAAAGACAGCATCTAGGACTTTTATAGTTAGAGAGCAGTCAGTGCCTCACTTCAAAGGACGGACTGACTCTCTTATTAGAGACCAATGCAGTCGGTGACTTTAAGTTGAAGCCAACGCTCATTAACCATTCCAAAAATCCTGAGGCCCTTAAGAATTATGCTAAATCTTCCCTGACTCTAAAAATGGAACAATGAAGCCTGGATGATAGCACATCTGTTGACAATGTGTTTGACTGTATATTTTAAGCCCATTGGCGAGACACTGCACAGGAAAAAAAAAATCCCTTTCAAAACTTGACTGCTCATTGACAATGCACCTGGTCACATAAGATCTCTGCTGGAGGCTGGGTGCTGGTGGTGGTTCAGTTGCTCAGTCGTGTCTGACTCTGGCGACCCATGGACTATAGCCCCTCAGTCTCCTCTGTCCATGGGATTCTCCAGGCAAGAATACTGGAGTGGGTTGCCATTCCCTTCTCCAGGGGATCATCCCAACCCAGGGATCGAATCCACATCTTCTACACTGTAGGCAGATTCTTCATCGCTGAGCCACCAGGGATTCCCCTGCCGGAGATTACAATGAGATTAATGTTGTTTTTGTGCCTGCTAACACAAGATCCATTCTGTAGCCCATGGATCAAAGAGTATTTTCAACCTTTAAGTTTTATTATTTAAGAAGTACAGTTTTTTTTAAGCTATAGCTACCATACATGGTGATTCCTCTGATAGATCTGGGCGCAGTGGGAAGCCTTCTGGGAAGGACTCACCAATCTAGATGCCATTAAGAACAACCATTATTCATGGGATAAAGTAAAAATATCAACAATGACAGGACTTTGGAAGATGTTGATTCCAACCTTCACGGATGACTCTGAGCGATTCAAGATTTTAGTGGAGGAAGTAAGTAGTTGAAGAGAACTGGGTTTAGAAGTGAAGTCTGAAGGTGTGACTCAATTGCTGCAATCTCAATAAAACTTTAACAGATAAAGAGTTCTTTTGAATGAACAAAGAAAGTGGTTGTGCAGATGGAGTCTACTCCTGGTGAAGATGCTATGAAAATTGTCAAAATGACAACTAAGGATTTGAATATTACGTAAACTTAGTTGACAGAGCAGTGGCAGGGTTTGAGAGCACTGACTCCAATTTTGAAAAAAGTTCTACTGTGGGTAAAATGCTATCAAAGGTCATTGCAAAGAAATCATTCATGAAAGGAAGAGTCAAATAATGTGACAAACTTCTTGTGTTGTTGTAAGAAATTGCCACAGCCACCCAATCTTTAGCAACCACCACCCACAAACATGGAGACAGGACCTGCCACCAGCAAAAAGATTGCGACTTGCTGAAGGCTTAGATGATGGTTAGCATTTTTATGAGACCAGTGCTCTAACCCCTGAGCTACAAAGCCTGCTAGCATTTTTAAACAATAAAATTTATAAAGTCTCTATCCTTCCTTCCGCAACTTCTCCCCAACTTCTCCCACCTACATGTAAAGATTAATGGTGAAGCACAGATGAATGGATAAAACACACAGATACACACACATACACACACACACACACACACACAGAATTTACTCAGCCACAAAAAAGGATAAAGTAATGCCATTTGCAGCAGCATGGGATGGGCCTAGAGATTATCATACTAAGGGAAGTGAGTCAGACAGAGAAAGGCAAATATCGTATGATATCACTTATATGTAGAGCCTAAAATTTGATACAAATTAACTTGTTTATAGAACAGAGTCACAGACATAGAAACAAACTTATGGTTACCAAAGGGGAAAGGGGGGGCAAAGCACAAATTAGGAAGGAGCTTGGAATTCACAGATACATACTACTACATATAAAATAGATAAACAACAGCAAAGACCTCCTATATAGCACAGGGAACTATATTCAATATCTCATAATAGCCTATAACAAAAAAGAATGTATATATACACACATACAAATATATATATCTTTAGATATGTATATATATTTATAGATGTATATATATATTTATATATATGAATCACTTTGCTGTACACCAGAAACTAACCAAACATTGTGAACCAACTATACTTTAATTTTTAAAAATTGATGGTCAAAGTTAAATGAACATTACTGAGAAGATTCTGCCTTTAGGAAGAATCATTTACATGTAGTAATATAGAAACATATCCAAGATGTAGTGTTACATTAAAAAAAAGAAGTTGCACAATCATTCATATAGTTTGATCTTATTTTAAAAACTTATGAAAAAGCATTACATTCACAAGTGTACATTTATTTTTTTAAAAAATTGAAATACCCCCAAGCACTGTCAAATAGCCCTAACTGCACACACCACCCACCTGTCCTTTTTCACTCCCTTAAGAGACATTGAACATCATGGAAACTCAAGGAAATCATAAACATAATCAATAGAAAAGAGAACGTGGGTTGATGTATGAATAAATGTTGGAAATGCCAAGCATTTCATGTTGTTTTAAGTCTGTTGTTAACAATAAGTAACAATAATTGGACTGAATTTTATCTCTTGTTTTTTTTTAACCCACACTGCTTTCTGTGAAAAAGACCTGGGTATCTTAACTGACAGCAAGTTCAATAGAAGCCAAGTGTAGGCGGACCAAAAAAATCAAATGCAGAGTTAAAATGGATTAATAGATGTGATGTTCAGTTCTGGATGATGCATTGTTCTCTGAGCTGGCAAGAATACAGCTGGAGTAATAAAGGCTATCATTTATTATAAATGTGACATGTACTCCAGGTAAAAAACAAATAGTACAAAACTGTAGGAAATAAATAGCTGAAGTCCCCACATGTTTCTGGCCCATACCCATTCGCCATGGTTTGCTGATATGAACAGTTTGGAGTGTTTTCTTCTAAATACAAATATTTTATAGACATATGTTATTTTCTTCCACAAAAGAAATCACTTTTGCAAGTTGCCTTTCATTTCCAAATCACAGACATCAACATTTAGAGATGTTTCATAATTTCCTTAATCAATCCCCTACACATGGACATTTGTCTATATCTGTAGGATAGGTTTATAAAAATGGAATTTTGGGGTCAAAGGGTCCATTTACAATTTTTTTTTAAAATGTATTTGCATATAGTTGCTTTATATTATTGTGTTCAGATCAGATCAGATCAGTCGCTCAGTCGTGTCTGACTCTTTGTGACCCCATGAATCACAGCACGCCAGGCCTCCCTGTCCATCACCAACTCCCGGAGTTCACTCAGACTCACGTCCATCGAGTCAGTGATGCCATCCAGCCATATCATCCTCTGTCGTCCCCTTCTCCTCTTGCCCACAGTCCCTACCAGCATCAGAGTCTTTTCCAATGAGTCAACTCTTTGTATGAGGTGGCCAAAGTACTGGAGTTTCAGCTTTAGCATCATTCCTTCCAAAGAAATCCCAGGGCTGATCTCCTTCAGAATGGACTGGTTGGATCTCCTTGCAGTCCAAGGGACTCTCAAGAGTCTTCTCCAACACCGCAGTTCAAAAGCATCAATTCTTTATTGTGTTAGTTTCTGCTATACAGCAAAGTGAATCATCTATATGTGTACATGAATCATCTATATGTATACATATAACCCCTCTTTTTAGGATTTCCTTCCCATTTAGGTTACCACAGAGCGCTAAGAAAAACCAATATTGTATATTAAATATGAGTTTCCCTGATGGCTCAGTGGTAAAGAATCTGCCTGCCATTGTAGGAGATGCAAGTTTGATCCCTGAGCCAGGAAGATCCCCTGGAGAAGGAAATGGCAAACCACTCTAGTATTCTTGCCTGGGAAGTCCTATGGACAGAGGAGCCTGGTGGGCTACAGAGTCGGGCACAACTTGTTGAATAAGCAACAAATACTAACACATATATGTGGAATCTAGAAAAAATGGTACAGATGAACCTATTTGCAAAGCTGAAATAGAGACATAGATGTAGAGAACAAATGTATGGACATTAAGGCGGAAAAGGGGGTGGTGGATGACTTGGGAGCCTGGGATTGATAAACATGCAATGTTGATACTATGTATAAAATAGTATATATTCTGGAGGAGGTAACGGCAAACCACCCCAGTATACTTGCTGTAAGAACCTCATGAACTATATAAAAGGACAAAAATGACACCGAAAGAGGAGTCCCCCAGGTCCGAAGGTGTCCAGTATGCTACTGGGGAAGAGTGGGGGAGGAGTACTAATGGCCCCCAGAAAGAATGAAGTGGCTGGGCCAAAGCGGAAACAACGCTCAGTTGTGGATGTGTCTGGTGATGAAATCCGATGCTGCAAAGAACAGTATTGCATAGGAACCTGGAATGTTAGGTCCATGAATCAAGGTAAATTGAACGTGGTCAAGCAGATGGTAAGAATAAACATCGGCATCCTAAGAATCAGTGAACTAACATGGATGGGAATGGGTGAATTTAACTCAGATGACCATTATATCCACTACTGTGGGCAGGAATCCAATAGAAGAAATGGAGTAGCCCTCATAATCAACAAGAGAGTCTGAAATACAATACTTGGGTGCAGCTTCAAAAATGACAGAATGATCTCAGTTTGTTTCCAAGGCAAGCCATTCAGTATCACATAATCCAAGCCTATGCCCCAACCAATGATGCTGAAGAAGCTGAAGTTGATCAGTTCTATGAAGAGCTACAAGACCTTCTGGAACTAACACCAAAAAAAGATGTTCTATTCATTACTGGGAATTGGAATGCAAAAGTAGGAAGTCAAGAGACTCCCGGAGTAACAGGTGGAGGAGGCCTTAGAGAACAAAATGAAGCAGGACATAGGCTAACTGAATTCTGCCAAAAGACAGCACTGGTTATAGCAAATACCTTTTTTCAACAACACAAGAGATGACTTTACACATGGACATCACCAAATGATGTAGCTGAAGATGGAGAAGATGTACACAGTCAGCAAAAAGACCTGCAGCTTATTGTGGCTCAGACCATCAGCTTCTCAAAGCAAAATTCAGGCTTAAACTAAAGAAAGCAGGGAAAACCACTAGGCCAGCCAGGTACAACTTAAATCAAGTTCCCTGTGAATATGCAGTGGAGTAATGAATAGATTCAAGGGATTAGAATTTGTAAAGAATGTGCCTAAAGAACTGTGGATGAAAGTCCGTATTGTACAGGTGGCAGCAAGCAAAACCATCCCAAAGAGAAAGAAGAGCAAGAAGGCAAAGTGGTTATCTGAGGAGGCCTTACAAATAGCTAAAGAAAGAAGAGAAGCAAAAAAGCAAGGGAGAAACGCAAAGGTATATCCAACTAAATGCAGATTTCCTAAGAACAACACAGAGAGACAGGAAGGCCTTCTTCAATGAACAGTGTATAAATATCAAAGAAAACAACAGAAGGGGAAAGACCAGAGATCTTCTAGGGAAAATTGGAGATATCAAGGGAACATTTTACCCAAAGGTGGGCACAATAAAGGACAGAGATGATAGAGACCAAGTAGACACTGAAGAGGTCAAAAAGAGATGGAAAATATACAGGGAAGAACTGTACAAAAAAGATCTTAATGAACCAGATTACTCTGATGGTGTGGTCGGCCATCCAGAGCCAGACATTCTGGAGAGTGAAGTCAAGTGGGCTTTAGGAAGCGCTGCTGTTAATCAAGCTAGTCGATGTGACAGAATTCCAGTAAGATTATTCAAAACCCTAAAGGATGATGCCTAGGTGTTGCATTCAATATGTCAGCAAATATGGAAGACCCAGCACTGGCCACAGGACTGGAAAAGGTCAGTCCTCATCCCAGTTCCCAAGAAGGGTAGTACTAAAGAATGTGCTAACCATCGGACAATTGCACTCATCTCCCATGCTAGTATGGTCATGCTTAAAATCTTGCATGCTAGGCTGCAGCATTATGCAAACCGAAGACTTCCAGATATCCAAGCTAGGTTTAGAAAAGGCAGAGGAACCAGAGATCAAATTGCCAACATTCACTGGATCATTGAGAAAGCTAGGGAATTCCAGAAAAACATCTACCTCTGTTTCCCTGACTACACCAAAACCTTAACTGTGTGGATCATAATAAACTGTGGAAAGCTCTAAAAATGGGAATGAAAGTGAAAGTCGCTCAGTCATGTCTGACTCTTTGCGACTCCATGGACTGTATAGTCCATGGAATTCTTCAGGCCAGAATACTGGGTGGGTAGCCTTTCTCTTCTCCAGGGGATCTTCCCAACCCAGGGATCAAACCCACGTCTCCCACATTGCAGGCAGATTCTTTACCAGCTGAGCCAGAGGGGAAGCCCAAATGGGAATACCAGACCATCTTACCTGTCTCCTAAGAAACCTGTATGCAGGTCAAGAAACAACAGTTAGTACCCTGTATGGAACAGATTGGTTCAAGATTGAGAAAGGAGTATGGTAGGGCAGTCTGCCATCACTCTGTTTAATCTATGCACTGACCACATCATAAGAAATGCCAGGCTGAATGAGTTACAAGCTGGAATCAAGATAGGCGGGAGAAACATCAACAACCTCACACATGCAGATAATACCACTCTAATGGCAGAAAGCGAAGAGAAGTCAAGAGCCTCTTGATGAGGGTGAAGGAGGAAAGTGAAAGAGCCAGCTTAAAACTAAATATTACAAAACTAAGATCATGGCATCCAGCCCCATTACTGCATGGCAAATAGAAGGGGAAAAGGTGGAAGTCATGACAGATTGCCTCTTCTTGGGCTCTAAAATCACTGCGGATGGTGACTGCAGCCATGAAATCAGAAGGCATTTGCTTCTTGACAGGAAAGCTATGACAAACCTAACAGTATGTTGAAAAGTAGAGACTTTATTCTGCTGACAAAGCTCTATGTCAAGGCTGTCTTCCCAGTGGTCATGTACGGTTATGAGAGGTGAACCATAAAGGCTGTGGATCACCGCCTTCAAACTGTGGTGCTGGAGAAGACTCCTGAGAGCCCCTTGGACAGCAAGGAAATCAAACCAGTCAATCTTGAGGGAAGTCAACCCTGAATTGGAAAGACTGATGCTAAAGATGAAACTCCAGTATTTTGGGCATCTGATGCGAACAGCTGACTCATTGGGAAAGTCCCTGATGCTGGGAAAGATTGACGGCAGAAGGAGAAGAGGGCATCAGAGGATAAGATGGCTGGATGGCATCACTGATGCAATGGACATGAACTTGGGCAAACTTCAGGAGATGGTGAGGGACAGAGAGGCCTGGCACGCTGCAGATCATGGGGTTGCAAAGACTCGGACACGACTAGGTAGCTGAACAACAACATGGAATAGATAACTAATGAGAACCATCTGTATAGCACAGGGAACTCTACTCATTTACAGTGTTTGATAGATAATCTCCAGGGAGGAGACCCTCTCCCTGTCAGAAATGCCCTTCTGACTTCACCTGAACCAAGTTCACCCCAGGAAAGCATTCTCCCATATGTGGGGGGTTGTGGTTGGAAGGCTGGAGAACATATAGTGTTAACTCTTCCTGTTCATAAATGTCCATCCATGCCAATTGTTTTATTCACGCAATGTCTGAGATGATCTTGTGAATCTGAGTTTAGGTTCTAGGCAGCAAGGTTTAATTTGGAGTTTGGGGAAATGGGAAGGCCTGGGTGGGTGGGGATGTAGGATGTTAGATGGTAAAGAACAGAACACAGTGCTGGGAGAGAAGAAGAAGGAAGTGAGAAAGGTGGGCAAAGACTTTTACATACTTTATAATTTTGACAGAGCTTGGATAGTGGCCGGAATCATTTCTTAAAAGCTCTCTAACGCTATTGGCAGATTTAGGTTCCATAGGGTGTCAGTGTCTGATTTGGGATCTTTCTAACGGGATAATCTAATTATGAGCCCTTCGTAAATCCTCTAGTAGCTCCCCCGTCTTAGAGACCAAACCTGCATTGTCCAGTGTGGTGCATAAGGCCTGTCCTCAGGGTTTGCATCAGCCCACATGCACTGTGTCTGCTCTAACTTCCTGCTATGGTCACCCTGTCCACCTCACATTAGAGTCCCACTCTTAGGGCTCTAATAGGCACCCATGCTTTTGCATGTATCTTTTCCTTCTTCCTAAACACCAGTTCCAGCATAGGTACCTGGAAAACTGCTCATCTTTCACATCTAGCTCAGCCCCCACCTCCCCTGTAGAGTCTGCCTTGTCTCACCTGATCAGACCTGAGTCCCGCCTTCCCGTACACCTGTGCATTTGTGTGCAAACTTTTATCACAGCTACTGCATGACTGTCCTGTTAAGCCCTCATTTGTGTGACCCTCTCCCCTTTAGTCTGTGAGCTCCTTGAAGGTGGGAGCAATTGGCCTTATTCTTGGTGTCCCTGCAGCTACCTTTGTCTTTGATACTTAGAACCTGCTCAAAAATTATTTGCTGAATAAAGAAGTGACCTTTTTTGACCTGCCTTTTCCAAATTGTTTGGTTGTGACAGAGCTGATTCAGAGAAGATTCTGGAAGTTCTTCACTTGTTATATGGGAGTATTTCTACATTGGAGTGGCCCAGGGAAGTGGGTCATTCAAGAACAAAAATTGAACCTACTTTTCTCCAACCACATGTCTGGCAAATTCTTTTGCCTTGAGTTTCCACACGTTCTTTTGCAGAGAATCACTAAATTCAAAATTGCTTCAGACTGCAACTATAGATTAGCATACTAAGAGAATAAAGTCAGAAAGAGAAAGACGAATACCACATGATTTCACTCATATGTGGGATCTAAAATATGACCCAAATGAACCTATCTACAGAACAGAAACAGACTCACAGACAGAACAGTCTTGTGCTTGCCAGGCGGAGGGTGGTGGGGAAGGGCTGGATTGGGAATTTGGGGTTAGCAGATGTAAACTATTATACAGAGAATGGATAAACCGCATGGTCCAACTCTATAGCACAAGGAACTATATCTATATCCTTTAATAAACCGTAATCGAAAAGAATATATAAAAAAATGAATGTCTCTATGTGTTTAACTGAGTTACTTTGCTGTAGGCAGAAATTGACACACCGTTGTAAATCAACTATACTTCGACTTAAAAAAAGTAATATTTGAAAAAAATGCATCAGATGATATTTGACTAGCTTGGATCAGAGTCTGACAGCTGAAATGAGATAGACTAAGATTATTGCCTCTGAGAAAAGCAGTATAGGCGGATTTGCTTGGTGGTCCAGTGGCTGGGACTCTTCACTCCCACTAAAGAAAACCCCGGTTCAATCCCAGATCAGGGAACTAGATCCCACATGCCGCAACTGGGAGTTCTCAGGCCGCAACTAAATATCCCACATGCCACAACTAAGACCCAGAGCAGCCAAATAAATAAACATTGAAGGGGAAAGAAAAGCTTACAAAAATATAAAAGCGGTATACCACAATAGCTAAAGAGTTTGAAATCAGAAAGATCTATGTTTGAATCCTGACTGCAGCTCTTAACTAGCTGTGGGCGAATTTGCTCACTGATGTGACAATCATTTTTTTTTAACAGCCTACTGCTTTCATTAGCAAAGATTCAAAATACCTATTGTTAGCTGGAATTTAATCAGGATGTATAGATCGACTGAATATACCAAAAGGCTAGCTATTTTTCTTTGACAGGAAGCCAGAAAATTTTCTGTCCTATTTCAGTCTCCTTTTTCTTTCTTTTGTATGTGTGTTTGAGTAATACGGTTTCTTTTTTCTGAATATTCATACAAATATGCTTGTTTTCTAGAAAGTTATAAAATCATTAGGAATTTTTATTTCTTATATGGAAGAGAAATCTTCAAACACATCTAAAGACCAATTACAGTCTGAGTGTTTCTTTCTCAATCCCCAGTAATGGACCCTGACCCTCTAAACGAAATAAAAAGTCAAGCAGTGGAAGAAGTGTAGGAAGACCACAACTGAAGGGCTATTAAAGTTCCCTACTGGAAGATTTGGCAATGATAAAGGGACAGGATGATGAGTTTTTGTTGTTATGTCTTTGTCCCAGAAAGGAAGCCAAGTTCCAAGTCCGCCCTATAATTTAGTCTTTAAGGCAACTCAGCAGAAAATAAGACAAGTGCTTCGAGGCAAAACAATTTTCTCACTTGACAGAGACTGAGAAAATCAGGGGACTTGCTTCTCACAGTGAAAAGACTACATTCCCACTTGAAATTTTATTTTAAACAACACTTTGTGCTTGCGTTAATTCCCTTTGGTCAACTTCTACAGGAGGAGGCGACCCATCTCTTATCCTTCTATTCTTTTCCCACAGGAGAAGTAGGGAAGATTCAAGTTTCAGAGAGGATTAGAGGTGGTGGAATCTTAGTGATCATGTCTAACCCTCTCATTTTACATGTAAGGATACTTACTGAGGCCGAGGGATTAAGGGACCTGTCCCAGGGCTAATCATCACTGATGTCTGGAGAGGCTGTGTGTGGTAGCAGCAAAGAACTGCTCCTAGAGGCACTTGCATGGTGGTCCAGTGGTTAAGACTCCACGCTTCCAATTTAGAGGGTGTGGGTTCGATCCCTGGTCAGGGAACTAAGATCCCACATGCCAAGAGGTGTATCCAAACAAACATACAAACAAAAAGAACGGATACTAGAGCCAGGTTGACTCAGGCTCTGGTTCTGCTCTGACCTCAGACAGGTTTAGTTACCTTTCTGAGCTAGATTTCCATACGTGTAAAAATGAAAAACCTGGATTGTAAAATCTCTACTGTCACTTCAAGTGATAGGAACCACTGCCTTGACCACTTAGCCGCCAAAGTCTTGGGGCTGGGGGATGGGTCACACTGGAAGCAAGAGGGTGGGCCTCTCATGGACAGCAGCTAAGTGACTTTTTAAAATTAATTATTTATTTTGTGCTCTGCTGGGCCTTCGGTGCTGCTCAGGCTTTTCTCTAGTTGCAGCAAGCAGGACCTATCCTCTAGTTGCAGCAAGCGGGACCTATCCTCTGGTTGCAGCAAGCGGGACCTATTCTCTGGTTGCAGCACGTGGGACCTATTCTCTAGTTGTGTTGTGTGGGCTTCTAGCTGCAGTGACATCTTTTGTTGCTGAGCACAGGCTCTAGGGTGGGTGGGGTTCAGTAGATGTGGCTTCTGGACTTTAGAGCACAGGGTCAGTAGTGGTGCACGGGCTTAGATGCTACACGTCATGTGGGATTTTGAGGGACCACGCATTGGACCCATGTCTCCTGCATTAGCAGGCGGATTCTTTATCACCGAGCCATCAGGGAAGCCCCCAAGTGGGGCTTTTTACGGTTGGAGCCAATATTACCTGGTCCCTCCTCCAGGACATTTTAACCACACTTTACTGGCCCTCTCACCTAAGTTCTTATTTATAAAACTTATGAAACCTTTGCTGCTCAAAGAGTGGTCTGTCTGCAGCCCTGCAGCTACACTTGGGGGCTGGCTTATTAGACGGTAGAGCTTGGTGGTCAAACCCTAGACTAGACCTTGAGAATTAAAATCTGCGTTTTAAAAAGATACACCATTGGCTTGTAGTTTGAGAAGCACTGTGCTTAAATACTTTGTGCTGTAGTATTGATCATGCTGCTGCTAAGTCACTTCAGTCGTGTCCGACTCTGTGTTAGCTCATAGACGGCAGCCCACCAGGCTCCCCCGTCCCTGGGATTCTCCAGGCAAGAACACTGGAATGGGTTGCCATTTCCTTCTCCAATAGTATTGATCATAAACACTCGAATTATGTTAACATTACATGTATATGTATATTATTTATTTATACTTATTTATATATGTATAGTAACATTACATGTAATGTGTTTAAACTTAAAAAAACATAAATTAGAAGCATATATAAGCAAATCACTTGCTGTAAGGATCATATTCATATCTCACATCATCAGGACTTGAGAATCTAGACTCAAGCCCCAGCATTATCACTTTTGGGGCTGGCTAAAAAGTTCACTGGGGTTTTTCCAAACACCTTACAGAAAAACCCGAATGAACATTTTGGCCAACCCAGTACTTGGGTGATACTGGACAAATCATTCTCCAAGTTTCAGCTTCCCCAGCTGTGAAATGTGAGTAATTCCTGCCTTGCACACATACACCAGGGGTATTATGAAGAGCAAATGAAATACTACATGCAGAAAAACTTTATAAATGTTTATTATAAAGAATCAACTTTTAAGAAAGTGGATTATCCTGACTCTACTGACGGTAGAACAAAGTACCTTTAAGAAGTTGATAGGGTAGATTTTGTTGAAATAGAGAGATAATTATTACCTGCACAGTGAGGTTTATAAAACAATGAGAAGACTTCTTCCATCTTCTTCATTCTCTCATCTAGAAAATGTTAGAGTTTTTCTAATGGAAGCCTGGGATTGAAAGAAGTTCAATACAATAAATAAATTAAGAGACTTGATATAATATCTTAAAACATCTTTGTGAATACATTAATGAGCTGACATTAAAGTAAGACATATCTAGAAAGCAGAACTAAGTGAAAAGTAGGAGCTGTGAGAAGTAATACAAACATCTAAACCTAGATTTTGTCCTGAGGGCATTTGATCAAAAAACAAAACAAAACAAAACAAGACTTTCTGGGCATGCAGGGTACAAAGCACAGAAGACTAAGGCTAGGGAATACAGGAAATACTCCACAGAGAAAGTCTAATAGAAGATTCTTCCCCTTAAAAAGCTGAAACTCCAAAGGGTCAGTCAGTGACTGGTGTGCTAGAATGACTGGCAGAGGATAATAGGAATGGCCTGCTGGGAGGGTCCTGAGTGCAGGAGCCTGTGTCCCCATGGAGTTGGTAGGGGTGGGGGGCAGGGGGGAGGTATCATCTCCCAGTGTGGAGATGTTTGCAACCTGAAAGCTCTCCAAACCCCATGCTATTGGGTTGTATGGAGTCATCCTTGCTCAGTTCAGTTCAGTTGCTCAGTCTTGTCTGACTCTTGGTGACCCCATGAATCGCAGCACACCAGGCTTCCCTGTCCATCACCAACTCTGGGAGTTCACTCAGACTCACGTCCATCAAGTCAGTGATGCCATCCAGCCATCTCATCCTCGGCGTCCCCTTCTCCTCCCCCCAATCCCTCCCAGCTTCATGGTCTTTTCCAATGAGTCAACCCTTCGCATGAGGTGGCCAAAGTATTGGAGTTTCAGCTTCAGCATCAGTCCTTCCAATGAGCACCCAGGACTGATCTCCTTTAGGATGGACTGGTTGGATCTCCTTGCAGTCCAAGGGACTCTCCAAGAGTCTTCTCCAACACCACAGTTCAAAAGCATCAATTCTTCGGCGCTCAGCTTTCTTCACAGTCCAACACTCACATACATGACCACTGGAAAAACCATAGCCTTGACTAGATGGACCTTTGTTGGGAAAGTAATATCTCTGCTTTTTAATGTGCTATCTGGGTTGGGCATAACTTTCCTTCCAAGGAGTAAGTGTCTTTTAATTTCATAGCTGCAATCACCACCTGTAGTGATTTTGGAGCCCAAAAAAATAAAGTCTGACACTGTTTCCACTGTTTCCCCATCTATTTCCCATGAAGTGATGGGACCAGATGCCATGATCTTAGTTTTCTGATTGTTGAGCTTTAAGCCAACTTTTTCACTCTCCTCTTTCACTTTCATCAACAGGCTTTTTAGTTCCTCTTCACTTTCTGCCATAAGGGTGGTGTCATCTGCATCTCTGAGGTTATTGATATTTCTCCCAGCAATCTTGATTCCAGCTTGTGTTTCTTCCAGCCCAGCGTTTCTCATGATGTACTCTGCATATAAGTTAAATAAGCATGGTGACAATATACAGCCTTGATGTACTCCTTTTCCTATTTGGAACCAGTCTGTTGTTCCATGTCCAGTTCTAACTGTTGCTTCCTGACCTGCATATAGGTTTCTCAAGAGATCCTTGCTTGGGCAGGATCAAAAATCAACTCCATTTCCAGCTGCTCTCCCATCTCTGGAAGACGGAGGATAAGGCTGAAAATTTCTAGCTTTTAATCATGACTTGGTCTTTCTGGTGACCAGCCCCTCTCCAGGAGCCATCCAGAGTCATTCATTATATCAAAAAATGTTCTTATTGCTCTTATTACTTAGGAATTTACAAGCATTTTAGGAGCTCTGTGCCAGAAACTGTGGGCAGAGACCAATATATATTTTTTCTATTGTTTCACAATAATAAAGAAATATTATGAACAACTGTATTGCCAACCTCCTCCCACACAGACACAACTTGGATAAAATGGATGGATTCCTTGAAAGACATAACTTACTAAATTTCACTCAACAAAAAATAGATGTTCTAGGATTTCCTGGCCGTCCAGTGCTTAAGACTCCAATCTTCCACTGCAGGGGGCAAGGGTTTGATCCCTGGTCAGAGAACTAAGATTCTACATGTCGAGTGGTGCAGCCAAAAAAAGATGCCCTAAATAGTCTCGTTGAAGATACTGAAACTTTAAAGACCTTTCCACAAAGAAACCTCCAGACCCTGATGGCTTAACTGATTAATTCTACCAGTGAGTTTTATAAGGTTGCAGGAATACAAGACTGATGTATAAAAATCTATTATATATCTATATACTATCAATGAAGAACCAGAAAATGTAATTTTAAAATAATGGCACTTATTAACAGCATCAAAAATATAAACTACTTAGGAATAAATCTAACAAAAGACATAAAACCTTTACACTGAAAACTACAAAAGTTTATTAAAGATCTAAATAAAAGCAGTGATATACTGTGTTCATGGTCTAGAAAAGTCAACATTGTCAAGATGTATTTTCTACTCACATTGATCTATGGGGTAAATGCAATCATGATCATAATCATAGAAGGCTTTTTGTAAAAATTGAAAAATGGAATTCCAAAAGGCATATAGAAATGCAAAGGATCTATAGTAGCCAACACAAACTTGAAAAAGAAGAACAAATTGAAGAGCTAACACTACCTAATTTCAAGAATTTTTATAAACCTATGGTAAACAAACAAAAAACAATTAGTATTGACATCACGATAGACAAACAGATCAATGGGACAGAGTAGAAAACCCCAAAATAGACTCACACATATATGAGCAATTGGTTTTAAAAGCTGCCAGTTTTTTTTTTTCAGTTTTCTCATGACTTGATTTTATTTTATTTATTTTTATTTTCTATTTTTTATTAGAGTATAATTGCTTTACAATGTTGTATTACTTACTCTGTACAACATCATGAATCAGCAATATGTATACATATATGCTCTCCCTCTTGAGCCTCCCAAGCTGTTAGTTTTTTTTTTTTAAGAATTTTACTGAAATATAGTTGATTTATAATGCTGTGTTAATTTCTGCCATACAGCAAAATGATTGAGGAACCGATTTTTGACAAAGTTGCAGAGGTATTAATCAGAGAATGAATAATCTTTTCAACACAGGTGCTAGAACAATTGAATAACCATACGAAAAACTAAACTTCAATTTATATATTGCACAATACACAAAAAATAATTCAAAGTGGATCATAGCTGTAAATGTAAAACCTAGAACTATAAAACTTCTGAAAGAAAACCTTGTGGAAAGTCTGTTTACCCTTTGGTTAGACAAATATCATTATTTTAGACATGATATGACACCCAAAGCATTATCCCTGAGGGAAAAAAATTGATAAATTGGGGTTCCTCAAAATTAAGAGATTCTGTTTTTCAAAAGACACTGGTAAGAAAATGAAAAGACAAATTGCATATGGGAGAAAATATATACAAGCCCTATCTTGTAAATAGGTAAATACCTAAATATAGGTAAAATATCGAGAATATGTAAAGATGTTTCAAAACTCAATCATAAGAAAACCAGCAATCCAATTAAAAAATGGGCAAAATATTTAAACAGGCTCTTCACTAATAAAAATATAGGGGTGGCAAATAAACACTATAAAAGATGCCTACATCAGTTGTTAACCATGGAAATGAATATCAAAAGTATAATGAGATAACATCACATGCATGTTAGAATGGCTAGAATTAAAAAGATTTACTGTACCAAGTGTTAGGCTTCCCTGGTGGCTGAGATGGCAAAGAATCTGCCCACAATGCAGAAGACCTGGGTTTGATCCCTGGGTTGGGCAGATTGCTTGCAGAAGGGAATAGCTACCCATTCCAGTGTATTCCTGCCATCTTTTCTTAATATCTTCTGCTTCTGTTAGGTCCATACCATTTCTGGTAAGAATACACAGAAGAACTATACAAGAAAGATCTTCACAACCCAGATAATCACGAAGGTGTGATCACTCACCTAGAGCCTGACATCCTGGAATTCAAAGTCAAATGGGCCTTGGGAAGCATCACTACAAACAAAGCTAGTGGAAGTGATGGAATTCCAGTTGAGCGATTTCAAATCCTAAAAGATGATGCTGTGAAAGTGCTGCACTCAATATGCCACCAAATTTGGAAGACTCAGCAGTGGCCACAGGACTGGAAAAGGTCAGTTTTCATTCCAATCCCAAAGAAGGCAATGCCAAAGAATGCTCAGACTACCGCACAATTGCACTCATCTCACGCTAGTAAAGTAATGCTCAAAATTCTCCAAGCCAGGCTTCAGCAGTATGTGAACTGTGAACTTCCAGATGTTCAAACTGGATTTAGAAAAGGCAGAGGAACCAGAGTTCAAATTGCCAGGATCCACTGGATCATTGAAAAAGCAAGCAAGTTCCAGAAAAACATCTACTTCTGCTTTATTGACTATGCCAAAGCCTTTGACTCTGTGGATCACAACAAACTGCGGAAAATTCTGAAAGAGATGGGAATACCAGACCACCTGACATGCCTCCTGAGAAATCTGTATGCAGGTCAAGAAGCAACAGTTAGAACTGGACATGGAACAACAGACTGGTGCCAAATTGGGAAAGAGTATGTGAAGGCTGTATATTGTCACCCTACTTATATAACTTATATGCAGAGTACATCCTGAGAAATCCTGGACTGGATGAAGCACAAGCTGGAATCAAGATTGCCGGGAGAAATATCAATCACCTCAGATATGCATATGACACCACCCTTATGGTAGACAGCAAAGAAGAGCTAAAGAGCCTTTTGATGAAAGTGAAACAGGAGAGTGAAAAACCTGGCTTAAAACTCAACATTCAGAACACTAAGATCATGGCATCTGGTCCCATCACTTCATGGGAAATAGATGGGGAAACAGTGGAAACAGTGTCAGACTTTATTTTTTGGGCTCCAAAATCACTGCAGATGGTGACTGCAGCCATGAAATTAAAAGACGCTTACTCCTTGGAAGGAAAGTTATGACCAACCTAGACAGCATATTCAAAAGCAGAGACATTACTTTGCCAACAAAGTTCCATCTAGTCAAAGCTATAGTTTTTCCAGTGGTCAGGTATGGATGTGAGAGTTGAGCTATTAGGAAAGCTGAGCACTGAAGAACTAATGCTTTTGAACTATGGTGTTGGAGAAGACTCTTGAGAGTCCCTTGGACTGCAAGGAGATCCAACCAGTCCATCCTAAAGGAGATCCACCATGAATATTCATTGGAAGGGCTGATGTTGAAGCTGAAACTCCAATACTTTGTCCACCTGATGCAAAGAACTGATTCATTTGAAAAGATGAATTGGGAAAGATTTAAGGCGGGAGGAGAAGGGGACAACAGAGGATGAGATGGTTGGATGACATCACTGACTCAATGGACATGAGTTTGAGTAAACTCTGGGAGTTAGCGATGGACAGGGAGGCCTGGCATGGTGCAATTCATGGGGTCGCAAAGAGTCAGACATGGCTGAGTGACTGAACTGAACTGAACTGAACCCACTCCAGTATTTTTGCCTGTAGAATCCCATGGACAGAGGAGCTTGGTAGGCTACAGTCCACAGGATCTCAAAAAGTCAGACATGACTGAACAACTCATGTTTTCATACCAAGTGTTAACCAGGATGTGGAAGAAACAGAACTCTCAGACATTGCTGATGAAAAATGATTTGCCAGTTTCTTTAAAAGTTAGGTATATGCCTACCATATCATCCAACCAATCCACTTCCTAGATATATACCTAGAGATATGAAAACATGTGTACATACTCAGACTTATTCATGAGTGTTCATATTTGTAGTAGCCAAAAACTGAAAATAATTGCCAGCAACAGGTGAGTAGATTAAAGAATTGTGGTGTATCCATTCTGTGGTAGGCTGAAAAACTGCCCCCCAAAGACATCCAGATATAATGCCCAAAACCTCTGAATGTTACTTTATTTGGGAGAAGGGTCCTTTTTTTTTTTTTGTACGAATTTTCTAATGAAAAGATAATCCTGGATTTTCCAGATGAACCTTAAATACCGTTATAGTGACCTGATTAGAGACCTGAAGAGAAGAGGAGGAGGCCCTCTGACCACAGAGGCAGGGATTATGATGCAGCAATAAGTAAAGGGTTCCACACTTTTGCCAGGAACTGGAAAAGGTGAGTAACAGTTTCTCCCCTACAGCCCCTGGAAAAAGAGTGGTCTTCTGAAGTTTCGGACTTTGAGCCGCCAGAACTGTGGAGAGAATACATTTCTGTTGCTTCAAGCCATTTGGTTTGTGGAAACTTGTTGCAGAAGCCCCAGGGAATGAGTATACATTCAAGAGAAAAGTTTTCAGTAATAAAAAGAAATGAACACTTCATCCGCATAATAATACGGCTAAATTGGAAAATAATTACGCTGAGGGAAAGAAGCGAGACCAAAAACAAGACTGCATATGGCAGGATTCCACTTGCTGGAAACTATGGAGACAGAAAGCAGAAGAGTGCTTACCTAGGGTGGTAAGGGGCAGAAATGAGACATGACAAAGGGCACGAGAAAACTCTGGGGGGTGATAGATATCTTCACTATCTTGACTGTGGTGATGGTTTCACAGGTATATACACATGACAGCTTTATTAAATTAGACATTTTAAATGTATGCACATTATTATATGTTCATGATGCTCTATTGTATTTTAAACAAAGCAAAGCAAATCAAAATATAGATGGCCATCGATCACCAGTGCCCATAGTGTCCTGGTAGAAGTAAATCCAGATGCTGTCTGGAGGACCAGACACTTTCAACAGTGGGCTTAATAAATTCTTATCAATCAGCTTCAAAAGAATGGGAAGTCTGGGGGCTTCCCTGGTGGTCCAGTGGTTAAGACTCTGCCTCTCAAAGCAAGGGGACCAACTTTCATCTCTGGTCAGGAAGCTAAGGTCCCACATGCCTCAAGGTGCAGCCAAAATTTAAAAAACAAAAGAAAATGTGAAGTCATGGTATAAACTCCCAAAACACAGAAAGATGGAAGGCAGATAAAAGGCCTTGCAGGAAAAAAAGTAAGTATCAAAATCAGACTAACATTTCAGATATTGGAATGACCGGAATTGGAACATAAAATAAAATATGCCTACTATGTTTAAAGAAATAAAAGAGAATTAAAAATGTGAAAAATATAAAGGACTATAAAGTAATAATACAATAAAAGTTTAAAAAATAAACCCATAATGTTTAAAAATAAGCCTATAATAGTGGAAAATTAAAACCAGAAGAGCTTTCCTGGTGGCTCAGTGGTAAAGAATCCGCCTGCACTAAGCAGGAGTTGGGGGTTGAACCCCTGGGTCAGGAAGATCCCCTGGAGAAGGAAATGGCAACCCACTCCAGTATTCTTGCCTGGGAAAT
Source organism: Bos taurus (assembly GCF_002263795.3). Lineage (NCBI taxonomy): Eukaryota > Metazoa > Chordata > Mammalia > Artiodactyla > Bovidae > Bos > Bos taurus. Next base: position 9,292,203 of record NC_037355.1, on the reverse strand, counting down.
CCCATGGACAGAGGAGCCTGGTGGGCTATAGTCCAGTCCCTGGGGTTGCAAAACAGTTGGGCACAACTTGGTGACTAAATAACAACAGCAACTGAAACACAATTTTCTTTTCCTTTTATGACCCAGAACTCACTTGATCTTACAAAACTCCAACATCATAAGGGAGATCAGTGTCAGAGCACTCAGGACCACCTGCATAAACAGAGAAAAGTGTTCTGGAAAAATCCCACACAGAAGTGAGGATTTCGTCATCTACCGTGTTTTCCATCAATAAAGTCTTACAAAATTTGAATGTGGAAGCATCATGTTACCTAAAAGGAAAGCAGACCTGCCCCCGCACACACAGAAGATGAAGTGCTGGTGAGGAAGTGTAGAAACTGGAACACTGGTGCACTGTTGGTGGGAACGCAAAGTGGTGCAGTCACGATGGAAAACCATATGGAGGCTCCTCAAAAAAGTTAGATATAGAATTGCTGTATGATCCAGCAACACAGAATTCTCTTTGATCTAGTAGATACCCCCAAAATTGAAAGTAGGGGTTCAAAGAGATCCTTGTACACTCGTGTTGACAGCAGCATTGTTCACACTAGCCAAGAGGTGGAAGCAACTCATATGTCTATGGACAGATGGATGGATAAGCAAAATGTGAAAAAAAAGTCACTTGCTTTTTCATTATAACATCCCCAGGCATCTTTTTTGCTTTTTATCCCCCTAAACCTGTACCTTCTCCCATACACTTAAAATATGAGAGAGAATCTGTAAATCTCTTTAGATACTATATGTGTATCTGTGCTTTTACACATAAAAAAAGTAAGATTCAGTTCAGTTCAGTTCAGTCACTCAGGTACATCCGACTCTTTGCAACCCCATGAATTGCAGCACGCCAGGCCTCCCTGTCCATCACCAACTCCTGGAGTTCACTCAAAGATGTCACTTAAACAAGAAAAATGTATAGCCCCCCTCATAACAAGAAATCCAGAGGTTGATGATTTAGGCTTGGTTAATCCTTTATTCCACTGTAAGCTTATATGATCTTTTAACTAATCGACTTCTTTTTAAGTTTTTGTTTTGTTTTTTAAATTTACAGAAAAATTAAACCGAAAGTACAGAGGGTTCCCATTTACTTCCTCACCTATTTCCCCTATTACTTCTAGTCGCCCCTATTACTAACATCTTGCAATTGGTGTACATCTGTTACAATTGATGCACCAACATTAATTCATTACTAGTAACTAAAGTGGGGCTTCCCTCATAGCTCAGTTGGTAAAGTATCTGCCTGCGATGAAGGAGATCTGGGTTCAATTCCTGGGTCGGGAAGGTCCCCGGGAGAAGGAAATGGTAACTAAAGTGGGCTTCCCTGGTAGCTCAGATGGTAAAGAATCTGACAGCAATGCAGGAGACCTGGGTTCAGTCCCTGGGTTGGGAAGATCCCCTGGAGAAGGAAATGGCAACCCCTCCTGTATTCTTGCCTAGAGAATCCCACAACAGAGGAGCCTGCCAGGCTACATACAGTCCATGGGATTGCAAAGAGTCAGACACAACTGAGTGACTTACAAGCACACACACACAGAGTAACTAAAGTACATCATTTACATTAGGGTTCCTACTCGGTATTGTAGAGTCTTTGGATCTTGAAATATGTGTATAATGACTTGTGTCCTATATTAGAGAATCATATCAAATACTTTCACTGACCTAAAAATGGCCTGTGCTTGACACCTTTATTACTTCCTCCCCCCAAATCCCAGGCAACCATCTTTTTACTGTCTCAATATTTTTGCCTTTTCCAGAATGTCATACATAGTCATATAGTATGTAGCTTTCTCAGATTGGCTTCTTCTTAATAGCAAACATTTATACTTAATCCGTGTCTTTTTTTATACAGCTTTTTAAAAAATGTATTTGTTTAATTTTTATTTAAATGGCTGCACCAGATCTTATGGCATGAGGGACCATTAGTGCATGTGGGATCTTAAGCTGCAGCAAGCAGGATTGTTTTTAGTGGTGTCACGTGAACTCTTAGTCACAGCATGTGGGATCTCGTTCCTCAACCAGAGATCAAACCAGAGGCCCCCTGCTTTGGGAGCTTGGACTCTTAGCCACTGGACCATCAGAGAAGTCCCTCTCTGTGTCTTTTTATGCCTAATAGCTCATTTCTTTTTATCATTGAATAATATTCCACAGTCTGAATGTACTATAATTTGTTTATTCATTCATGTACTTGGTTGCTTCCAAGTTTTGGCAGTTACGAACAAAACTGCTATAAACACTCATATGCAGGTTCTCATATGGACTTAAGTTTTTAAATTACTTGGGTACACTCTATTTCTGGATCATATGTTTACTTTTGTAAGAAACTCCAACTGTCTTCCAAAGTGGCTGTGTGGTGTTGCATTCCCACCAGCAATGAGTGAGAATTCTCAGTGCTCCACATCCTCACCAGTGTTTGGGTTGTCAGCGTTTTGGATATTAGCCTTTCTAACAGGTATGTAATAGGATCTCATTATTGTTTTAATTTGCAGTTCCCAGTGGGGTCGCAAAGAGTCAGACACGACTGAGCGACTGAACTGAACTGAACTGAACTGAAGGACATATGATGTAGAACATATTTTTATATGCTTATTTACCATCTGTACATTCTCTCTTAAGGTATCAGTTCAGATCTTCCTGTTGAATTTTGAGTTCTTTGTATATTTTGGATAACTATCCTTTATCAGGACTTCCCTGGTGACTCAGACAGTAAAGTGTCTGCCTACAGTGCAGGAGACCAGGGTTCAGTTCCTGGGTCGAGACGATCTCCTAAAGAAGGAAATGGCAACCCACTCCAGTACTCTTGCCTGGAAAATCCCATGGATGGAGGAGCCTGGTAGGCTCCATGGTGTCGCAAAAAGTCGGACACGACTGAGTGACTTCACTTTCCTTTTCCATCCTTTATCAGAGATGTCTTTTGCAAGTATTTTCTCCTAGTATGTAGCTTGTCATTTCATTCTCTTGATAGTAACTTTCACAGAACAGGAGTTTTTTTTTTTTTAATGTTCAACTTATTACTTAAAAAAATTATTTTTACTCAACTGTAGTTGGTTTGAAATATGTTGGTTTCAGATGTTGTTGTTGTTTAGTCATTAAGTCATGTCCAACTCTTTTGTGACCTCATGGACTGTACTATATACATATTTTTCAGATTCTTTTCCCTTATAAGTTATTAGAAAATATTGAGCATAGTTCCCTGTGCTCAATATAGTAAGTCCTTGTTGGTTATCTATTTTATATATAATGGCGTGTATATGTTAATCCCAAACTCCTAATTTATCCCTCCCCCACTTCACCTTTGGTAACCGTAAGTCTGTTTTCTATATCAACTTATCATTTCTTTCTATCAAGGATAATACTTTTGGTGTTGTATTTAAAAGCTCATCACCAAATCCCAGCTCACCTGGATTTTCTCTGTGTTATTTTCTAGGATTTTTACGTTTAGGTCTATGATACATTCCATTTTCTTTTTTGATTAATAATATTCACAGTTTCCCATTTCAATTATGGCTTTGGTGACTATTTCCCATTTGCACTATAAATTGCACTCTGAAAATTTCTTTCCTCTTACTTTCTATTCCATTATGTTTTCCTGCTTCCTTTCCATGGCATTTCTTCTATAATAATCCTGTATGGTTTGGACTCGTGCAATAACTTCTGTAATCAGGAGCATATTATGCAATTAGTAAGTTGTCAAAGATCTCTCATTTACAAATGGGAAATAATTCAAACCTTAAAGGAAACTAACTTCATACATATCTAACTCAATATGTATCACCCAACCCAAGTGAAAGGGCACAGCTGAAAAGCTGTGAAGATTCATAAAGGATCCCTTGAATGGAACGTTCAAAGAAAGCGTGGTGTTCTAAAGGAGCTTGAGTTGGGATCATGCAATTCATGAAGTTGCACTCGCCCTTTGCAGCCTAACATACATGGTGACAGGTGGAGAAACTACAAATAGCCTTGGCCTAAGAATGGAAAAAATGATAAGCCAAGGCCAAGACTTTCAAAGTAACTGAATGATAGGAATGCAAGAAGCAGACATGAGGATACAGAAGAGGGTATTTACAGGCCTCCTAAAGAACCTTAGACTAGGAGAGAAAACTCCTAACTCAATTCTGTGCCGGTGGCGAGATCCATGAGTCCACACGGCATGAACCACAAACCCCAGCTTCTTCAGAACAACCCAGGCTTCCATCAGTCCTTGTCAGGACACCAGACTGAGCCACCCTGAGCTGCACATTTCCTGGGGACTTTGGGCTCCATTGGTTGGTGTTGGGTTTGGATGCTGGTGGAGAGTGGCTAGCCGGTTAGCTCACCTGTATCGCATTACCTGTAGGCTGAGCAGAGGGCCCTGGGCAGGGCATTTAGGAATTCTGGGTTTTGATTCCAGCTCTGCTTGTGGACTCACTGAACAATTTTGGCATTTTGATTTCCTCATCTTTAAAACTGGGATATGAGCTGGCTTGGCTGGGAAGATGACCATGAGTGATGAACCACAGACCATTCGGTGCTCTAAAAATTGTTCAGCAGATGAGTAGAGAGTTAACCATGAGCTCTAGGCCTCACTCTGCTTCACCCCACCCTTAATTTTCTTGTACATGAGATAGGTCTCATGACCCCTGAGATGACTTCCATTCCAAAATTCATCATTTTGGGACTTCTCTGGAGGTCCAGTGATTAAGACTCTGTGCTTCCAATGCAGAGGGCATGAATTTGATCCCTGGTCAGGGAACTAATAACCCACATAATACAAGCCAAAAAATAAAATTTAAAATGAATTTTAAAAAAGGAAGATAACAATTAAAAAAGGAAGATAAAACCCTCCAAATCCATTATTTTTTTTACATGGTATTTCATTTTATTATTTTTATTTTTTATCAAAGTATAGTTGATACACAATATTATGTAAGTTGTAGTGTATAACAGTGATTTATAATTTTTAATAGTTATGTTCCATTTATAATTATTATAAAATATTGGCTATATTCCCTGTGTTTTACAATATACCCTCATAGCTTATTTATTTTATGTATAATAGTTTGTGCCTCTCTATCCCTCACCCCTGTCTTTGACCCGCCCCACTTTCTTCTCCTGACGAATAACCACTAGTCTGTTCTCTATATCTGTGAGTCTGTTTCTTTTTTTGTATATTCACTAGTTTGTTGCATTTTTTGGAGTCCACATATAAGTGATAGCATACATTTGTCCTTCTCCATCATTTTAAGCACCAAAATCCATCATGTGGCAGTGGTTCTCAAACATGAGTGTGAGACAGAATCACCTGGAAGGCTGGTTAAAACACAGGCAGGAGCCCAAGATGGGAATGTCCCACAAGTTGCCCTAGGTCTCTGTTGCTGGTTTCTAGGGATCTCGCCCCCAAGAACACTAGTTTGTGGCTGTTGAGAAAACTAGTCAAAGGAAAGTTGCTGAGTCAAGCTCTTCATGGGCACACAACCCAGTACAGTACCCACACAACCCGTGCAGTACCCCAGGCTCTCCCCCTCCCCTCAGAAGATTCTTGTGCTTGGCTTCATGCTCTGCTGTCACCACTGGGAAGTCCAATTTTCAACAAGAGGCCTTGCATTTTGCACTGGGCTCCATAAATTACGTAGCCGGTCCTGTTCAAAGTTTTGATTCTACAAATAAATTTTGGGTAGTGAACAAGTGTCATTTGGAAAAGGCATCTTAAAAACCACTAAGAACCTTTCAGCTGTTTCTACACCCCAAGAAACAGGCTTACTGAGAAATTGTTCTTTTAGTTACAAGTGTTTTGCCAGTCTGCTCATCCACTCAGCGGAGGCTGGTATGCAGAACTGGGCAAGTCCTTGTTAAAATAGGGCAGGGTGAGGCCCAGTCTCATCATCCCACTTCCTTTGCTCCTTCCTGTCCTCTGTACACCAGGTCATCTGGGTTTTCCTCACTGCCCTAGGCAGAAAAGCCTTTAATAGGTTGTAGCAGGAATGTCAGGGCTTCCCTGGTGGCCTCAGATGGTAAAGAATCTGCCTGCAATATAGGAGACCGGGTTCGATCCCTGAGTCGGGAGGATCCTCTGGAGAAGGGAATGCCTACCCACCTAGTATTCTTGCCTGGAGAATTCCATAGACAGAGGAGCCTGGCGGGCTACAGTCCATGGGGTCGCAAGGAGTCAGACATGACTGAGCGACTAAGCGCATACACACAGCAGGAGTGTCTGTGTTTCAGAAGACGAATACTTCTGATTTTTTTTGAATAACACAGATTTGAACTGCCTGGGTCACTCATAAGGAAAACAGGAAACCTATCAAAGCATGAGTTTTAATTTATTTGCTATCTGTTTAATCATTTTGTCTTTGATCAACCCAAGTTCTTAAAGAAAAGTGTGGAAAAAAATAATTTGAAGTTGAGAAAATCCTATCCATCAAATCATCATTTTCTGAAAGCTGAGAAACAGTTACCATTCTTTGAATTTAGCAGCAGAATGCTTGAGTTCAGCATTGGAGCAAGAGGGTTTTTACAGCAGCATAGACTGCAATCCACCTCAAAATGTGGGCCCGACAGGAAAATTGTGGGGCACTTAAGACATTTTCCAGAAGAGTTGGCAGAGTTAGTCTCTCAGTAGTGTTCAACTCTTTACGACCCCATGGACTGTAGCCCCCGGCCACCCCCTCCGGCTCCTCTGTCCATAGAATTCTCCAGATAAGAATGCTGGAGTGGGTAGCCATTCCGTTCTCCAGGGCATCTTCCCAACCCAGGGATCAAACCTGGGTCTCCTGCATTGCCGGCAGATTCTTTACCATCTGAGCCATCAGGGAAGCCCATTTTCCAGAAGGAGACCAAAAATAGAAGCCAGAATAAAAATTCAATCAAACTTATTCATAAGAGGATTAGCATTTGTATCAGTATGCCAGTGCCTAGGATAAGATTATCATCCAAACCAACAAGATACTACTTAGGTTCCAGCAAAGAGTTGGCTTTTATTCTACCAAGGTTAATTGAACATACCCCTCACGTCTGAAACTTTGCGCTGTTCACAAGGTATCTAAGCACACTGAACACTAATGTAACATTGCTTGTACCAAAAATATACATATTTCAGGAGGGGAAATCTGGCTACAAGAGTCAATTCTGAATCCTGCCATCCTGTAACAGTTTTGTGAGTTTGAACTGAGTGCATTTCTCACACTAAGGGTTCCAGGGCTCAACCAGGTGCCCAATTTGAAGGCAGCCCTCTACATATGGAGGGTAAAATGGCCTTTACCACTGCCAATGCTGGAGACACAGAGAGGTGGATTCAATCCCTGGGTCAGGAAGAACCCCTGGAGGAGGAAGTGGCAACTCACTCCAGTATTCTTGCCTGGAAAATCCCATGGACAGAGGAACCTGGCAGGCTGCAGTCCATAGGGTTGCAAAGAGCTGGACAACTGAGCCCCTGAGCACACACGCATGACCCACTGCCGAACAGATAATTCTCACAAATTGTGCCTATTGCCAAAATGGCCATCCTAAATTCAGATCAAGGCAATATCTACTAATTTCAAAGGAATTAAAACAAGAATCTAAGTTTTCAAATCACATTGCTTGGGTGGATCACATCTTAATTGACTGCTTAGGGACTAAATAAAATTTTAATTCCTTAATCCCTTTGATACCAATGATAATTGACATCCAAAAACACATCTTCCTTGTACCACTCATTATAATAATGTTTTAAAATATCAGAGATGTACTTTGCTGTCTCATTGTGTCACCTACTGATTTTATACTGTGCTTACATTCAGACCCATAGGGTTAGGCCAGGCTACTTGAAGAAGAGCGAGTTTGTTCTGGATCACCTCTGTGCCAACCAGCTTCTGTGCTTGTCTTCATCGGCTAAGCCAAGAGAAGAACAACAGTGTTTTGCATACAGCTTTTCAAGAAATGATTCACTGCTGGACCTACGATGAAGATTACAATTCTTTATTTTCATGTGAAAGAGCTGCTAATGAATGTTCTTGTTTTGTTTTCAGAAAAAAACATCCAAAAAATCTAGCAGTGACATGGAGAAAGGAAAGGAAAGGGAAAAAGAAGCTAGATAATATGCAGCCTGAAGGATGCTTCTGAGCCATGATCACCGTCCACAGTCACTTATTCATAGGGTGACCAGAAAGTTTGCCTTCCAAACTGGAATACATCTGAAAGTAGAGGTAAGTAGCCTTGTGATTAGGAATTGGCCTTTTTTCCCTCCAAGTCTGAAATGTACAATAGTAGTTACATTTCATGCACTGATTGGTTGCATGTTGATTGGTTGCATGTTGATTGGTTGATCCCAAGGAAATGCATGTTGATTGGTCGATCCCAAGATTGGAACCTAAGCAATTAAAACTTATGAAGCCTGTACTATGGGCCAACACAAAGAGGAATGCTCTCCTTATGTCACCTCATTTCATCCAGGGATGAAAAGCAGATTAGAAAGAGAAAACGTTCAGTTTGCTTAGTCACACATTCATATATATTTCAGTAGTACACTTTTATATCATTGTATAATTCCATTTTTACCAATTCCAAAAATACAGGAATGCTATTATTATTTTATACATGTAATTATACATATTATAATTAAATATTTTCTAATTAAATGTAGAAGCCAAATGATCTAGGAGATTATATTTATAATTACATACTGATTGCGAATGCAGCTATTACCATATATTACTAGTTATACTTAAAATATTATTTTACTGTGCTAGATGCAATCATTTCTGCTTCTGCTTGTTGTTTCCTCTTTCCCTTTTCTTCCTCTTCTTATTCTTTTTCTTCTCTTCCTCCTCCTTGCCTTCCTCCTTCTCCTTCATTGCTGTCTTTAACCACAACAAAATAAATATTCAAGTTCCATTTTTCCTGTTCCTTATGATAATCATTATGAATAAAAGAATATTCCCTTAGGTGTGGGAATTAGCTTTTATTCTTTTTTATTGTTAACCTAAAAGAACCCCCTCAAACTCCTTTCTTTGTCCAGTTATTTTTTTTCTTTCTATAATATTTCCTTTTTCCAACACCAAGTTACATGGAAACATCAATTCTATTTAGTGCCTAGGTAAATTTCAGCTTTGAATTTGAGGAGGCACTGAAGAACCCTGAAAGCTGGTACTTGTGTGATCTGAGATTCAGGAAACCTTTGCCATCTCTTTCTGTATCACCAATTTCTTTTTATTAAAGGATAATTGCTTTACAATGTTCTGTTAGTTCCTGCTGTACAGTATTTTGAATCAGTCATAAGTATATATATATCCCCTCCCTCTTGACCTTCCCTCCCAACCCCCTCCAGCCCATCCCTCTAGGTCATCACAGAGCATACAGCTGAACTCCCTGTGCTGTATAGCAGCTTCCCACTAGCTATCTATTGTATTTATGTCAATGCTACCCTCTCAATTCATTTTACCCTCTCCATTCATTCTATCCTCTCCATCCCCCACTGTGTCTACAAGTCTATTCTCTATGTCCGCATCTTGTATCACCAAATTTTTATGTGGTTGGGCTGTGGAGGTCATAAGGCCAGCATCCTGTGTTAGATTCCCAGGTAAGCCAGACAGAGTCATTAGCTTCTGTGCTTTTTTTTTTTTTTAAACTTTACATAATTGTATTAGTTTTGCCAAATATCAAAATGAATCCGCCACAGGTATACATGTGCTCCCCATTCTGAACCCTCCTCCCTCCTCCCTCCCCATACCATCCCTCTGGGTCGTCCCAGTGTACTAGCCCCAAGCATCCAGTATCATGCATCGAACCTGGACTGGCAGCTCGTTTCTTACATGATATTTTACATGTTTCAATGCCATTCTCCCAAATCTTCCCACCCTCTCCCTCTCCCACAGAGTCCATAAGACTGTTCTATACATCAGTGTCTCTTTTGCTGTCTCGTACACCGGGTTATTGTTACCATCTTTCTAAATTCCATATATATGCGTTAGTATACTGTATTGGTGTTTTTCCTTCTGGCTTACTTCACTCTGTATAATAGGCTCCAGCTTCTGTGCTTTTAATCCCAACCCACCTTCTCTCCAGCACACATAGATGGGAGAGGAAGCAAGGTTGAAAGCGGAATGGATCAGCCAACTGATGAAGGGAGGTAAAAGCACCCCAGAGGCTCTCTTCTCTGAAGCCTCACTGGAGTTGCTCAGGTTTGGCCTCTGAGGAAATCCACAAAAGTGGGCTACGTCTACCCTTTTCCCCTCCTTGATTGTGATGCTGGGGGAGGTGAGTCTTCACACTTTGGGTCTCTGGGTAGCACTAAATGGTAAGGGCATCATTCCAGGGTGCTGGGGCTTGGCAGGTGTGAGAAAGGGGAAGCTGGCCCTTGAGCCCTTTCCGGGGCTCTCCCCACATGGTATCTCTGGAGCCTCAGCAGCTCTGCTCTTGCCAGAGATGGAAGATAGCGCCCTCATCTTCTGCCCAGCCACTGAGCTGTCAGCGGCTTTCAAAACACACACACATGTACTCCTGCCAGAGTCCACACTTTCTTTTTGTGTGTTTTTGTTTGTTTGTTTCAGGCACAAAGTAATCTGTAAGTACATGTAAGAGGGGAAAAAATGAATAAACATTCAGCAGCCAGGATCTGCAGCACTGCCTGCCACAGAGCATCTTAGGTAACTGTATCCTTTGCCATGCTTTGGATGCTAAGAGCAGAAAGTTTTACCGACAGCTTAAATTAGTCTGAGGTGATGAAAAGAATAATAAGCCTGCATATCCAGAAGGCCATGTGTGTGGTGCCTCACAATTGCAATACAGATGCCCCAGCCCAGGCATTCCAGTCAAGAGGGAGGGCACAGGTCATGCCAGCATGTCCTTGTCTCCCACCTGGACTTTTTGGGGGAAAGCAGCTCTAAGAAACAGCTCTCACTTATTTCCTGGTCTCATTGGTGAGAACTCAGACACATGGCCATGCTGGCTGCAAGGTGGGCCAGGAAAACAAATATTTGTTTCCTGTTTGTTTTCCTCAGTTTCTCCGGTGGAACCATAAAGAGCTTTTTATTTATGTGGCTTATATCTCTCAGTATTTACCATGTGCTGTGTGCTTAATCACTTCAATCATGTCTAATTCTTTGTGACCCCACAGACTGTAGCCTGCCAGGCTCCTCTGTCCACTGGATTCTCCAGGCAAGAATACTAGAGTGGGTTGCCATTTCCTACTCCAGGGCATCTTCCCGACCCAGGGATTGAACCTGTGTCTCTTGAATCTCCTGTATTGGCAAACAGGTTCTTTACCACTAGCACCACCCAGGAAGCCCAGTGTAAGCCCAAGAATACTGGGTAGCCTATCCCTTCTCCAGTGAATCTTCCTGACCTAGGAATCAAACCGGGGTCTCCTGCATTGCAGGTGGATTCTCTACCAGCTGAGCTACCAGGGAAGCCCAATATTTACCATAGCAGATACTAAAACTGAGGATTATTTTTAGTTAAAAAATTTTTACTTGGGAACAATTTTGTATTTTCAGAAAAGTTGTAAAGAGTAAGTAAGGAATTCCAATATGCCCAGATTCCCCTGTTGTTAACATCGTAATACAATTTCATGGAACATTTGTCAAAGCTAAGAAAATGACATTGGCATATTACTATCAAGTAAATATCTATATTTAATTTTATTTAAAAAAACTACCAAACCATTTTCCAAAGTAACTGTACCGTTACACATTCCAATCAGCAATAATGAAAGTTCCTGCATTATTTGAGTAGAACATGATGAAAACCAGTTATGTTGAAACATCAGTATTTTAACTACTTAGAAATTACAAAAAAAATAAGTAAAAGGAAGTGTCTTAAAATTGCTAAGCCATTGATTACAAATGACAAAGCAGAGATTCTGTGGTATGTACTTACACTGGAATATTATACAGCCTTAAAAAGGAATGAAATTCTGATGCAACATAGATGAATCTTGGAAATATTAAGTGATGGGAGCCAGCCACAAGAGGAAAAATACTGTATGATTCCACTTGTATGAGGTACCTGGTGTAGTCAAATTCATAGAAACAAAGAATAGTGATTACCAGGGTCTGGGAGAAAGGGCTAATGAGGCATTAATGTTTAATGGGTACAGTTTAGTTTGGGATGATGAAAAAGTTCTGAATATGGACAGTGGTGATGGTTGTACAATAATATGAATGCACTTAATGCCACTAAACTGCACATTTAAAACAGTTAAAATGTTAAATTGTGATGTATATTTGATCACAATAATAATTTTAAGAAGAAAAAAACAGAAATTTTAAGAATATTTATTACTTCATTTTAAAATAACAATAACAAACCCATAATATTGGTTTCACACAAAGAATATATTTTTATGAAACATAACTATATTTTCAAAAAATATAGTGAATGCAGTAGCATTTTTTGCACATCTTTATTATGTCTCTTTTTGTTTAGGTTGTAAAATTGACTTTTGTCATTTTAAAGATTTTTTTGATGTGGATGATTATCAGAGTCTTTATTGAATTTGTTATAATAATGTTCCTGCCTTGTGTTTTGATCTTCTGGCCATGAGGCATGTGGGGATCAAACCTGTACCATTTGCATTGGAAGACAAAGTCTCAACCACTGGACTGCCAGGGAGGTCCCTATACAGTATGTTCATAAAAGATAGCTAGATTCTCCTATCAGGTCCAGCAATCTGTTTCATTATCACATGTCATATAACACTGGGAGAATTTGACTATAAACTTGTGAGAGGGTGGGAGTAGCAAAACCAAGTCTGTCATTGTGTTGGAAAAATAGTTCCAATCTCACAGATACCCTGAAAGGGTCTCAGGACCGCTTTGAGAACCAGAGTGGCGTAGACGTGGTCATTAGTTTGGAATCCATCAAGGGGTGTCTGCCAAGGTCTCATGTTCCAATTTGGGGCTTTATCTTTTATTTGCATAAGTAAATGGCCAATATAAGTGTTAGCCTCAGAAGGAAAAGTCGTCCCCACAATTATGTAAAATTCTTTGTGCCTTACCAAACAGAAAACGACCAGCAGCTTTGAAAATGCAGGCTCATTTTTGTTTCCCTAGTATGCATTTGGATTTCAAAAGTCATAAGATCTTTCCCATCACAGCTCAGATAAATAATGCCTGTGTTTTACCCTCTTTCCAGGCATCTCTGCAAGAAGGACGCTTCCCTCGAAAGCTTGGGAATGGGGTATGGAGCAGGAAAACGCATCTGAGTCAGGGCAGTGGAAGGATGTATCTGCCTCCACCATCAGACTTTTGCTTCAGGGCTTATGGAAGATGTGATTGATGACATCCAAATTTACACTTGAGATCTTCTGCTGAAGATCTTCTGCTCCAAGGATCAAACCTAACTAGTCAGCCAACTGTTGTCAACGTTTGATTATATGCACTTGGTTCTCCCTATGCTCTGTGTGAAAAAGTTCACGTGGCAGTATTGGCAGAGGGAGGCTTGTGTCATCTTCCCTAAGTGCTTCAGAGGTTAACTCTGAAATGTCAGGAGCACTGTGGGCAAATTGCAGAAGCCAGAGAGGGCCTCCGTCAGCATCCAAGATCTGTGCCAGCGGTTTTCTGAAGAGGCACTGGGGTTTGCAGGTGGAACACGGAATCACCTGGGAGCTTCCTCAGACTACACTTGCCAGTTCCTTCCCCCAAACCCTGAGAGATGGATCTCGCCTCGCCGCCAGCCCGTTTAAAATCACTGATCTGGGTTGTTAGGAAAGAGCTTCATTAAACTTAAATTTAGCATGTGAGGCTGTGGATAGCCCCATCTCTGTTTCGGAGAAACAACTGTTTACTATTCTAACACTCTGGAAACCTGGCAAGCCGCTATGGGAGGGCTGGCAACCCTGAGCTCCCGAGGCTTCTGTGCAGCTGCTCTGTAAGGGACCCCTGCCCCAAGGGCTCCCACCTGCCCAGCTTGGTGTTCAAATTAGGAGGGGGTACACGACGAAGAACTTTGCAGGACCCAGAAGGGCAGCCGGAACCTATTTTTGATGATCCTGAGGATTATTAAGAAAGGAAATTCCACAAAGTCCTTGTAACTCTCAGAAAGGATTTTGTTCCACTGCTTGCTTTCTTTGTCTTCCAATTCTATTTCTGGATTTCCCTCTTTACGTTTCTAGGTCTGGAACTGAATAGCAATGAAGTAAAAGTGATCATCCTAAAGAGATATTCCTGGGTGAGAAAATGGGTTACTGAGAATCCCTGCCCCCACCTATGTGATAGTGGTCTTGGTGGACTTGTGGGAGGATCTGAAGGACAATTGGAGCCCTGGGAATTTGGAGGGGGATTTTTATTCTATTGTCGCTTACTCTAGGGGAAAGGCGATGTGGGTTACAGCTACCTAGGTTGTGGGGCTGAATTAATTGCTGCAAACTGAAAAATTGCCTGGCTCACACTTTCTTTCTGTATTTATTTATTTTATTGAAGTATAGTTGATTTACAATGCTGTATCACTTAGCAAAATGATTCAGATATACATATTACATATATATATGAAACTTATAACCATATACTTTGATTGTATTTTATTATAAGGTATTGAATATAGTTCCCTGTGTTATACAGTAGGACCTTGTTGTTTATCTGTTTTATATATAGTAGTGTGTATCTACTAATCCCAAACTCCTAATTGTCCCTACCCTCCTTCCCCTTTGCTAACCGTAAGTTTGTGCCCTGTGTCTCACACTTTCCTCTAGAAACATCTGTTGCAGGAAAAGCCTTCTGGTTAGATCCTCATCTTCTACATCACAATCACGGTACGTGACCCTGGGTGTTGGGAGTAGGGACACTGGACTGTAGAGGCGAAACAGCCCCAGGATCCACAAGTGACGTGATAGACAAGCCGCGTGATCCCGGCAGCTAAAATGAGACTCCAGACGCCGGAGGGAATGGAAAGTGATGACGCCGGACACCCGAACAGCACCGTAACCTCAGGGGATGTTCACAGCCAGGACTCTGTAAGCTGAATGGACTGCAACTAAATGCGTAAGACAGCCTTGTGGACAGAGAATGTAATGACGTTGCCTTTTATTTCCTGTTTGAAGTGTCCTGTCGAGCGAGCCTACTCATTACAGAGAAGATAAAGTAAAGCTTTAATTCATCACTATTTGATGTTGGAAATGCACCCTGGAAGAGGATAGAGTTTACACACTTGAAGGCTATATTTAGCCAAACTTGTCCAAAGCCATCTTTTCTGCAGTTATCTTTATTTTTGCCCAGCAGGCAGTGAATACATAATTAGTCCTTACGATGGACTATTCTCCCCAGAATTCTGGAAGCCAGGGCAAGATTTCAGAACCTTCTTTTTAAAAGATGTTAGTTACTGTTATAACAAAAATAACAGCAGTGAACTAACAGTGAAATATGATATATACGTGTGTGTGTGTATATATATATATATATATATATATATATATATATACTCCTTGTATAATTTAGTGAATGATACCTTTTATTTTTGAGATTTTTGCTCTTTTCTCATCTTTTTAAAGCCATTTTAAAGATGGAAATGTGGTTAATTTACAGTGTTATGTTAGTTTTAGGTACACAGCAAAGTGTATCATGCCTGCTCAGTCGCTTCCGTCATGTCCAACTCTTTGCAATCCCATGGACTGTAGCCCACCAAACTCCTCTGTCTATGGGATTCTCCAGGTAAGAATACTGCAATGGGTTGCCATGCCCTCCTCCAGGGGATCTTCCCGACCCAAGGATCAAACCTGTGTCTTCCGACTCTCTTGCATTGGCAGGAGGATTCTTTACCACTGGGCCACCTGGGAAGCCCTGACAGTTCTTATACTTTGATTTTGAAATATACATATGTGTTATAGTTACCTAAATACTGTTCTTTTATAGGCTTTCAATAATTAAACTGACTCCATTTAAATTTAAACAGTTACTTCTAATAGCAATAGAATGAAGTCTTAGTGGAGAAGGCAAGTTTTGCAACCTGAAATCTTTATTTATATATATATATATAGCTATAGAAAAACAGTGCATACAATTGGAACTATTCTAGGAGTTTGGAGAAAGGCTTAAAAGCAAATTTGAAATATGTCCTTTAACCTTCTTAATTAAAAACCAAAACAAAACAAGCAATCTGACCATCAGATGACTAGCATGTTTTTCTTTAATTTACACCCTCTTGGTCTTGCCCTAGGGGAGCCATTCTTTCCACTGAAGGTCAATGCCAATCCTGTAGGAGTCCATCAAGGAGTTCTTGGCACGAACCTCAGAAGCCACCGCAGTAGAACCACTGAGACAAGCCCTGTGGCTTCCTTTCTGCTAGGAGGCTCTGGGCCTGGGCAGCCCCTCCCTGACTTCAGGACATTGATCTACACAGGCCGCTTGCACCTGCCCCTCCCCAACACCCCCACTGGGCAATTCCAGAGATTCCCTGTGCCTCCGCTTCATAACAGTTGAGGTACCCGCATGCTCCTGGGAACACACACACTTTGCCTGTCTCTGCTGGGTTCCTTTGCCACTGCAGAATCATCGCTGCATCACACCATGTCTGAGTTTAGCCGATACTGTCTTCCACATGACAACCCCTCCTCGCCCCCTCCTCTCGTTTCTACAGTGAGTATCTGTTGAAAATAAGAGCTTTGCTGGAGAAAAGATAGAGAGGGGGCAGCATAGAGATAGAGAGTTCCTTTCCACCTTAGTCTCCTCGCCAGGCACCCTCCCCAACACCAGTCCCTGGTATTGACAATGCAAAGATGCTCATCTTGTCACCTATGTCCTGCTTCTGCACCTCTTCCCCTCCCCACCACCTTGCTTCCTCCACATGTCTGTGATGAGAAGAGTGAGAGGAAGATGGGAAAAGATAGACTCAAAGAGGCTGGGGCCCAATGCTGTCCCTCGCTGCCCCTGACCCACTCACTGTGTCACACCATTACTCACCACCCAGAGGGACCTCCACCCACCAGCCCTGCCCAGTCCACGCCCAGCCCCTCTCTGTTCCCACATCTCCTGCCCAAGTCCCTTCTTCTTTAGGATCTCCAATCCTTGCTCCCCACTCCTTCCCAGCCTCCAAGGCTCAGTAACCTCTGACCTCGGCCATGGGATCCTTGCCAGTAGTGTAGACCCGGGGGGTTCTTAATCATTTCTAGGACTACAGTGGTGGAAAGGTAAGTTCTTGACATCCAGAGTTAGGTCTCTGTCAAGAGTAGGATTTGCTCTCATCTCCCCAATACCTACAGAACAAAGTCCAGATTATGATCCACAGGCTTTTTATAACCTAGTCCTGCCCCTCTCTCCAGCCCTGCCACCCACCCTCTTTCCTATACCCTCCCCATATCAAGCCAACATAACACTTACCTTTTCCTTCATGTGTGCTTAGTCACTCAGTTGTGTTTGACTCTTTGCCATCCCATGGACTGTAGCCCGCCAGGCTCCTCTGTCAATGGGGATTCTCAAGGCATGAATGCTGGAGTAGGTTGCCAGGGGATCCTCCAGGGGATCTTCCCAACCTAGGTATTGAACCCACATCTACCACGTTGCAGGCGGATTCTTTACCATCTGAGCCACCAGGGAAGCCCAAGAATATTGGAGTGGGTAGTCTATCCCTTCTCCTGGGGAATCTTCCCAACCCAGGAATCGATTCTTTACCAGCTGAGTTACCTGGGAAGCCTATTATCCTTCATACTCTTTTCTTTTCTTTTTCCTTTTGGCTGGGCTGGATCTTCATTGCCATGCACAGGCTCTTTGTTTCTGAGCCTGGGCTCAGTAGCTGAGTGTGGGGGCTTAGCTGCTTCACAGCATGTGGGATCTTAGTTCCCCCACCAGGGGTCAAATCCACGTTCCCTGCATTGGAAGATGAATTCTTAACCACTGGACCTCCAGGGAAGTCCCCACACTCTTTTTTTGTATGAAATGTTGCCTTTCACCTCCTAACCATTTGCTATTCGTTCTTCAAGGAGCAACTAAAATGTCCTATCTGTTGTTCTCTATGACCTGCTTCTCCAGGCAGAATTCATTGTTCCCTAACCTGGATTTCCATCCCTCGTCTCATGCACACTTCTATTAGAGTGTTTATCACATTGTGTTCAAGGTTTTGTCTATGTTCTGCCCTCCTCCAGGCACCGTATGCAGCCACAGGCAATGTTTGGGAGGTCAAGGAACATATCTGATCTACTTCAAGTCCCAGGGAACGAGTGTGTGATAAACTAATGTGTGTTTCATGAATGAAGTCAAATATATGATACACCTTTGACTTATCATGTAAGATGATAATGTTATATGCAAGATGATAACCTTGACCTTGGGCTTCCAGCCTCTGGAACTGTAAGAAAAGAAATTTCTGTTGTTTAAGCCCCCAATCTGTGGTATTTTGTGATGAAAGACCAAGCTGACTAGCACAGAGCGTAATACCAGAGGAAGTCAGAACAGCAGGCGGAGGAAGAGATCTTTTAGGACCTGGTACACTGGGCTAAGGAATATGAAACTGTCACACTGTTTCTGTTCTGCCTAGTGCCAGGTATTTCAGTTGTCTCTTTATGCATGAAAACCACCTGAACCCTTAGTGTCTTGAAGCAAACACCACCGTTTATCTGCTCCTGATTTTGCAATCTGGGCAGAGCTCCATGGGGATGACTTGACTCTGTTCCATGAGGTATTGGCTGAGGTCCCACATGCAGCTGTGCTCAGCTTGGGGCTCCCCTGAGGATAGACCACAAACATGGCTTCCTTAACTGCATGTTAGGGGCTGCACGCTGCGAACAATGAAGCCGAATGGCTGGTGGCTGGCTGGGCCTTCTGCTCTCCCTCTGGTTCCTCATCATTTAGTGGTATATCTTGAACTCCTTTCTAGGCAACTGGATCCCGTGATGGGGAAAGGAGAAGCCACAGTGCCTTTTAAGTGCTGGGACCGGAAGTCCCAGAATGTCACTTCTGCAGCATCTGCCAATATTTGAAGAGGCTGGAGATGCTGAAAATACAAAATAGTTGTATTTTCCAACCCAACAAGCTGGGAAATATCTCCTCTAACTTTTGCTTGAAAAGAAGACAGGTTTTTTTGTTTGCTTGTTTGTTCTCCTTTTTTGGCCATACTATCTGGCATATAGGATCTTAGTTCCTCGACTAATCCAACCTGCATCCCCTGCAGTGGAATCATGGAGTCTTAACCACTGGACAACGTGGGAAGTGTCTTCTTTTTTTAATGGGTAAGATAGTCAATTTTATGTTATATGTTTTTTACCACAATAAAAAAGTGGCACAGCTTCTGCTTTGTTCTCTTGGAATCCTTAGCTGTGTTGTGAGGAAGCCCAGACCAGCCCTAACAGAGACATCACATGGAGAGGTATCCGCTCCCCCAGCATGGAGAGATATCCCCTTCCCCCACATGGAGAGGTATCCCCTTCCCACCACATGGAGAGGTATCCCCTCTCTAATGAGGTATCCCCTCAGTGGGCCCCACTGAGGTCCCAGCCACCAGCCAGCATCGACCACTGGGGTGTGAGTTAAGGCAACAGCAAGTCACCCCTGCCTTCCAGGCTTCCCAGCCCCAACATGCTGGAGCAGAGATGAGTCAACCCCCTCATTAACTATAGTCACCGTGCTGTACATTACATCCCCAGGACTTACTTATTTTATAACTGGAAATTTGTGCCTCTTGACCCCCTTCACCCATTTCTCCCATCCTCCCACCTTCCTACCCCATCTCTGGCAACCCTCAGTCTAGCTTTGAGTTCAACTGTTTGTTTGTTTTAGATTCCACACCTAAGCAAGATCATATAGTATTTGTCTTTGTCTGACTTATTTCACTAAGCACATGCCAACGGCAAGTTTTCCTTATCTTTTTATGGCTGAATAATTTTCCATAATATTATTATGAGTAATAAAGTATAAAATATACTTTATACCATAAAATACACCATGTTTTTCCTTATCCACTCATCCATTAATGGACTCCTAGGTTATTTCTTTATTTTGGCTATTGTAAATAATACTCTGTTCTTGGGGATTCTCCAGGCAAGGATACTGAGCGGGTTGCCATGCCTTCCTCCAGGGTATCTTCTCAACCCAGGGATCAAACCCAGGTCTCCTGCGTTGCAGGCGGATTCTTTACCATCTGAGCTACCAGGGAAGCCCAAATAATGCTGCAATGAACATTGGAGTGCCTATATCTTTCTGAGTTAAGGTTTTTATTTTCTTTGGATTAATATCCAAAATAGGATTTTCTGGGTCATTCAGTAGTTCTATTTAAATTTTTGAGGCTCCTATACTGTTTTCCAGTAGCTGCACCAATTTACATTCCAATCAATGGTACACAAGTGTTCCATTCTCTCCACAACCTCACCAACACTTATTTCTGGTCTTGCTAAATAATAGCCATTCTAACAGGTGTTAGGTAATATCTCATTGTGGTTTTGATTTTCATTTTATTTTTATTTTTTTATTATTATTATTGTTTTTTACTTTACAATTTTGTATTGGTTTTGCCATACACCAACATGAATCCACCACGGGTGTACACGTGTTCCCCATCCTGAACCCCCCTCCCACCTCCCTCCCCATACCATCCCTCTGGGTCATCCCAGTGCACCAGCCCCAAGCTTCCTGTATCCTGCATCGAACCTGGACTGGTGATTCATTTCTTATATGATATTATACATGTTTTAATGCCATTCTCCCAAATCATCCCCCCTCCCTTTCCCACAGATTCCAAAAGACTGTTCTATACATCTGTGTTTCTTTTGCTGTCGCGCATACAGGGTTATTGTTACCATCTTTCTAAATTCCATATATATGCATTAGTATACTGTATTGGTGTTTTTCTTTCTGGCTTACTTCACTCTGTATAATAGGCTCCAGTTTCATCCACCTCATTAGAACTGATTCAAATGTGATGCTGAGCATCTTTTCATATATCTGTTGGCCATCTGTATGTCTCCTTTGGGAAAATGTTTATCCTGCTCATTTTTAATTGAACTGCTTAGTTTTTTGCTACTAAGCTGTATGAATTCTTTATGTATCTTGGATCTTCACTTTTATCAGATATCTGACTTGCAAGTACTTTTCCCATTTGGTAGGTTGCTTTTTCATTTTGTTGATAGTTTCCTTTGCTGTGCAGAAGCTTTTTAGTTTGATGACATCTCACTTATTTTTCTCTTTGCATTTGATGTCAAATCCAAAAAATCATTGCCAACGCTGATGACAAGGAGCTTACTGATTATGTTTTCTTCTAGGAATTTTATAGTCTATGGTCTTATGTCCAGGTCTTTAAACCAGGTTTAAAGAGTTACTTTCTTGTGTATGGTATGAGCATGGTCCAGTTTCATTCTTTGGTATGTGGCTGTCCAGTTTTCCCAATACCATTTTTTGGAGAGACTTCCCTTTCCCTATTGTATATTCTTGTCTCTCTTATGTTTTATTAATTAATTTATTTTAATTGAAGGCTAATGGCTTTACAATATTGTGGTGGTTTTTGCCATATATTGACATGAGTCAGCCGTGATTGTACATGTGTTCCACCTTCTTGTCTCTTTTGTCATAAATGAATTGATAACGTATGTGTAGATTCATTTCTGGGCTGTCATTTCTGTCCCACTGATTTTTGTGTCTGTTCTTATGGCAATACCATTCGATTTCCAGTCTTCCCAGTGTTAGCCATTCTGGTGGATGTGTAGTAAAGTCTCACTGTGGCTTTAGTGTGACTGTTACAGTTGATGCTAAGAACATATCCATATGTTTATTAGACATTTAGAGATTGTATTTTTTGAAATGACTGCTAAAGACTTTTGCCCATGTTTCTGTTGGGTCATCTATCTTTCCTTTTTTATTTGAAGTTGTTCCTTAAATAATCTGGATATGGTCCATTTGTCAGATATGCAGTAAATATTTTCTCTCTATTCTTTGGCTTGCCTTTGAGCTTCATGGTTTTTTCGATCAACTCGTCTTTAAAGTATCATTACTCCTAGACGGCCATTTCAGAGAAGGCAATGGCGCCCCACTCCAGTACTCTTGCCTGGAAAATCCCATGGACAGAGGAGCCTGGTGGGCTGCAGTCCATGGGGTCACTAGGAGTCAGACACAACTGAGTGACTTTACTTTCACTTTTCACTTTCATGCATTGGAGAAGGAAATGGCAACCCACTCCAGTAGGCTTCCCTGGAGGATCCCAGGGACAGAGGAGCCTGGTGGGCTGCCATCTATGGGGTCGCACAGAGTTGGACACGACTGAAGCAACTTAGCAGCAGCAGACGGCCATTTGCTAAACTCTACTTCCCAATGGGGTCACCCTGTTTCTTTGGATTCTCTCTAATGTAACTGTCGCCTGTGCCCTGGCCTTCAGGACAGTGTCTCCTGCTGGCTGCATGGAACATCCTCAGAGTTCAGTGCACCTGTTGCTGTCCTTTTGGGGTCTGCCCCATCCCAGTGGGCATATCTGGTTCCCAGTTCTGGCATTATCCAGTCTTCTCAGACTCCCTGCAGTTAACTAACTGTGCCCATAGTGTTCTGAAAATAAGTTCAGGATGTGCAAACAATTGACTTATAAATGAACTTTGGAACCCATGACTCTGTCTATTGGGAAGTCCTAGATATTCTATTTACTTCGCCTGAGTCACTTAAGAACAAGTACTTCTAGTCAAAAAGAACTGAAATATTAAAACCATAATCGTGGATCACCAAGACATCTCTGCAACTTAGTACTAGCCTAAAAGTCTATGGGAGAAATGGTACTATGAGAAAAAGAATCTTTTAAACCAAGTTGAGAAATTCAACAAGTAATGATTGACATGTCAGTCACTGTTCTAAATACTACAGAAGTAACAAAAGGAAAAAAAAAAAAAAAACATGCACCAATCCATGCCTCCACAGCCAGCACTTATATTTTAGCTGGAGAGACAGATAGCAAACAGGATAAAGAAACAAAACATGTAGCATATTAAATAAAAAGTGCTAAGGGAAAAGAGATAGGTACATCATGAGAGAGGTTGTGGGGTGATCATTTTACATGGAATTTGCGGGTAAGAGCTCACCAAAAGAGTGATAGTTGAAGGACTTCCCTGGTGATCCAGTGGTTAAAGCTTTGCCTTCCAATCAGGGGGTGCAGGTTTGATTCCTGGTTGGAGAGCTAAGATCCTGCATACCTCAGGTCCAAAAAACCAAGGTACAAAAAGAGCAATATTGTAACAAATTCAATGTGTGCATGTGATAGCTGCTGAGTCCTGTCCGAATCTCTGCAACCCCATGGACTGTAGCTCGCCAGGCTCCTCTGTCCATGGAATTCTCCAAGCAAGAATACTGGAGTGGGTTGCCATTCCCTTCTCTAGAGGATCTTCTCAACCCAGGGATCGAACCCGAGTCTCCTGCATTGCAGGTAGATTCTTGACCAATTTCCAACTAACAAATTCAATAAAATTTTTAAAAGATCCACATAAAAAAATTTATATATAAAAAAGTGATATTTAAGCAAAGACCTGAGAAAAGAGAGAGAGCCATGGAGATATTTGGGGAAAGAAACTTTAAGGCAGAGGAAACAGCAAGTTCAAAGGTCCTGAGGTGGAAATGTGTCTCCTGTGTTAGAGGAACAGCAAGCATCAACAATGCAAATGTGGCTGGATTTGAGAGAGAAAAACAGAAATAGGTGAAGAGGCCAAGGAGATATTAGGGGACTAGGGCCTGACAGGGCAGTGATCTACAATATGACATAGTTGTCAGTCACTTAGTTGTATCCAAGTCTTTGTGACCCTGTGGATGGTAGCCTGTCAGACTCCTTGGTCCGTGGGATTCTCCAGGCAAAAATACTGGAGTGGGTAACCATTCCTTCTCCAGGGGATCTTCCTGATCCAGAGATCGAACCTGGGTTTCCCACATTGCAGGCAGATTTTTTACCATCTGATCCACCAGGGAAGCCCTGCAATATGACCTAGGACTATACTGACTTGGGATGGTGATGCTCAGAGGCCAAATTCACCTTGTGTTGTCGATAAGGTGGTAATTTCTGCAGCCCCGAGAAGAAAAGGAAAATGAGACATGGGGAAGGATGGGGCTAGAGACCTCACTGTTGAGTCAGAGGTTTGGCCAGCAGTAAGTGAGGAACACTGCAATTCTGAGTCCACAGAGGCAAGAAGATTCAAGGAGAGGCCAGGACATAGGAGGGGATCAACAAACCCCAGACTCAGAGGTTCAGCAGTGCCTGGCTGGCGTCTTGCAGAGAATTAATAAATGAGAAAAAGAGCTGAGGTCACTTTAAGAGATCTTACTGGTTCACAGCTTATTATTCAAGGATTATCTCTGTAGTGTCTGCCTGCTATGGGTCATTCTCTACTACCTCAAATTATAAGATTTTTAAACAATTTGTGAAGACTTAATGATTTTTATCAGCAAGAAAATTAGTCCATCTGAGCTACTATATCAGTTCTAGAAGTGACTTCTTTTCTTATTTTTTAAAATCCAATATGTTGGTAATCATTTTCAGCAACATGTGTTGTGTTAGTTCTGACTTATATTCCTCTGTTTGGCTATTTCCACATCTTTGGAAATAAGGTACATTTTTCTTTGTTTTTTCTCTTTTCCAAGGAAGAAGTTCCTTCTTTTCCCATGGCTCATTTTTCCTTTCCTTCTCAGAGTTGCAGCATGCTTTTCTTAACCATTCCCAAATTACAGCCATTCTCCTGGTCTGATATTGGATTGCCCAAGTTGATGGCTCCCTTCATGTAATAAAAGCTGAAGCTGTTGCTCCTCCTATGATTTGACAGTACAGAACCAGGCGGGTGAAGAGTCTCATCGAGGATCACAGACAAAATCTTTCTGTTCCCAGTTTCTTCTTACTTTCCTAGCCTAGAGACCAGTGATGACTCAGGGCATTATCAAACTTTGCATTAGTCATCATTGCTAGGTACCAACGTTACTGCAAAACCACACGTTCATTATCTCACACTTGCTGTGGGTCAGGGGTCCAGGCACAGTTCAGCATCTCACAGACCTGAAATTAAAGCATCAGCAGAGGCTGTGGGTGCATCTGAGGCTCAAGTAGGGAAGGATCCGCATCTCAGTTCATGTGGTTGTTGGCAGCCTTTAGTTCTTTATGGGCTGTTGGACTGAGGGCCTCCATTTCCCTCTGGCTGTCAGCTGAAAGCTGCCTTAAATTCCTTGCTAGGTAGATATTCCCAACAGTCCCTTGTTTCCTCAGAGCCAACAAGGAAGAGAGTCTCCTGGTGAAATTAATGCTACAATTGTATACATGTGCCGAAGAATTGATGCTTTTGAACTGTGGTGTTGGAGAAGACTCTTGAGAGTCCCTTGGACTGCAAGGAGATCCAACCAGTCCATCCTACAGGAGATCAGGCCTTAGTGTTCTTTGGAAGGAATGACGCTAAAGCTGAAACTCCAGTACTTTGGCCACCTTATGCGAAGAGTTGACTCATTGGAAAAGACTCTGATGCTGGGAGGGATTGGGGGCAGGAGAAAAAGGGGACGACAGAGGATGAGATGGCTGGATGGCATCACCGACTCCATGGACGTGAGTTTGGGTGAACTCCGGGAGATGGTGATGGACAGGGAGGCCTGGAGTGCTGCAGTTCATGGGGGTCGCAAAGAGTCGGACACGACTGAGCGACTGAACTGAACTGAACCAAATCACATATCTTGTCACCTTTGCCATATTCCATTGGTTGGAAGCAAGTCACCAATCACCAGCCCCATTTTCACTCAAAAGGAAACGTAAAGGCATGAAGACCAGTAAAGGGGATATAGGAGACCACTTCAGGATCTGTCTGCCAGCAGTTTCTTTCTTTTTTTTGTCACACGGGGCAGCATCTTAAGCTCCCCAACCAGAGACGGAATCTGTGCTCCCTGTGGAGTCTTAACCATTGGACCCCCAGAGACGTTCCACCCACAAGTTTCTTCTCGCCCTCTTGGGGCCGAGAAGACCAGACACACTCACACATTCAAAGCCAACCTACCAGAGGAGGGAGCATGGATTTTAGCAGGACATGCTCTACCCAGGAGTCTCTCCTTTATGGTCTTCATACAAGAGTTTCTTGATGTTATTAGACTCCATGCTCTTCCCTGGTGCCTAGAAAGCATCTCAACCACACACCCAACAAAGGGTCTACTTCTGACTGCTGCTGCTGCACCTACCTGGTCCAGGTGAGGCACAGACAGTAAAATTACAATTTAGCCTCACTCAGGTGGCACAGAATCCTCTCTGGAGTATATTTTGTGTGTGTGTGTGTGTGTGTGTGTGTTCAGTCGCTTCACAGTTGTGTCTGACTCTTTTGCAGCCCCATGGACTGTAGCCCGCCAGGCTCCTCTGTCTATGGGATTTCCCAGGAACCATACTAGAGTGGGTCGCCATTCCCTTCTCCAGGGGATTTTCTTCATCCAGGGATCAACCCCTATCTCCTGCATCTCCTCCATTGCAGGTGGATTCTTTACCACTGAGCCATCAGGGAAGCCCATATTTTTTAATAACGTGGAATATTTTCCAGAGCTTAAATGTTTGGGAAATATTTAAATAAATTATGACCCCCATAAAGTATAGTACCCTCAAATTTTGTAGCTATTAACAGAGATTTTAGCATGGAAAAATATTCCTGGAGTAGGGAAGCAGTTTGGAAAAATAGTAGTGATTTCAAACATGATTTCTTTAAAATATATGCATTTATGTGTATATATTAAAAGTGGTTATTTTTAAGTGATAAGGAAAATGGGTGATTTTCTATCTCCTCTTTTAACTTAGCTATATCAAAAAATACAGTGAAATATATTCTTTTGTATTAAAAGTCCTAGTTTTAGAACTTTTTGCTTATTTTTATTTGAGAGTGTGATCTATTTGAGATTGAGGACTGTGTTATTTATCTTTGTATGTCTAACCCCTTAGTAAAACTCCCTTTGATATATTAAGCTCTTAATAAGTGGGGTTTTTTTGACAGATTGGTTTCAGAAGATTTAAAACTGATATCAAGATATTCTGTGGCGATATGCAAGCAATATGAATTTCTATGCATTATTACAAAAAAAAAGAAACCTCCCCAATCTCCAAAACTTGCACTCTACTTCTTCTAAGAAACCAATTCCACTGCACCTTCCCCAATGCCATCAACTATTAGAGGAGGTAAAAGTGGCAAATGGCATGGTCCCTGGTTAAGGATGCTTTAGGCAGGTCAAATTCTCAGATAATCTAGTATTCCTTGTTTTAAGCTATAGTTTCAACTGTCTTTCTTGATATGACTTCTGAAACTAACAAGAAGAAACATGGAAGGAATTGGCATTACATTTCCTATTTTGGACCACAACTTTAGCAGTTGGTAATGAATATCCAATTGACTTTGAACTTTAGAATGAATGAGGAAGAAAAATAAGGAACCAAGTAAATAACCCCAGTACTATTGAGAACTTACTATAAATAATTCCTTGCTATTTTTTACTTCACCCAAAACAACTGTTACTCACCAGGAGTGAGTGGGCTAGAGAATTTTCCCCCCAAAATACTAAATGCTAACATATCATGATATGTTTATAAGTTGTTATTTCAGCAGTGCATTTTAATGCTTACACCATTTTTAAGGAATATTCAGTTCAGTTGCTCAGCCGTGTCCAACTCTTTGATACCCCATGGACTGCAGCACGCCAGGCCTCCCTGTCCATCACCAACTCCCAGAGTTTACTCAAACTCATGTCCTTTGAGTCAATGATGCCATCCAACCATCTCATGTTCTGTCGTCCCCTTCTCCCACCTTCAATCTTTCCCAGCATCAGGGTCTTTTCAAATGAATCAGTTCTTCACATCAGGTGGCCAAAGTATTGGGAGTTTCAGCTTCAGCATCAGTCCCTCCAATCAATATTCATGGTTGATTTCCTTTAGGAGGGACTGGTTGGATCTTCTTGCAATCCAAGGGACTCTCAAGAGTCTTCTCAAAAGCATCAATTCTTTGGCACTCAGCTTTCTTTATAGTCCAACTCTCACATCCATACATGACTACTGGAAAAACCATAGCCTTGACTAGACGGACCTTTGTTGGCAAAGTAATGTCTCTGCTTTAAGGAATATGGACGAGTATAATGTGGATCCTATTTTACAGAGGTGAATATTGAAGCATGGAAAGAGGCTAAATTTTTTTTACAAGATGAAAAAGTCAGCGGCCTATCAAATAACAGCTGTTATTTTTATTTTGAAAGTCAGTGGTCCATCAAATAATAGATATTAATATCACTTATCAATCTATCTTTAGTATGACTAAGACCTTTTTATCTCCTACTCAATGTTTTCTTTTTTTAATGTATGAAAATTTTTTTTTAGTTTTATTGAAGTGTGGTCGATTCACAGTGTTAATTTCTGCTCTTCAGCAAAGTGATGGTTATACACATATATATATTCATATAGAACCATGTTCTATTATGGTTTATCCCAGCATATTGAATATAGTTCCTTGTGTTCTACAGTAGGACCTTGCTGTTTATCCATCCTATACATAATAGTTTGCATTTGCTAATCCCAAACTCCCAATCCTTCCCTCCCCCTTGATAACCACAAGTCTGTTCTCTTTATGTCTTTGAGTCTGTTTCTGTAGTTTATTTGTGTTGTATTTTAGATTCCACATATAACTGATATCATATAGCATTTGTCTTTCTCTTTCTGATGAACTTCACTTAGTGTGATAATCTCTAGATCCATCCATCCATGCCACTCAACATTTCTTGATTCCTAGGAAAATAAAACAACAAATAACTAATTAGATCATTGGTCTTTTCTTTTTCCTTCTACAACTCTTGTATTTTATGATAATTAGCTCAGTTTCCCCGTTTTAGTCTACTCTTTGCCTAACTGTCATGTCAGGACCCACGATGGGGCGTTCAGGTACCAACTCTTCTGGCCTCAGCTGAGTAACAGAGCTGTCCACCAACATCATGATCCCAGCAAGAGTGAGCTGCATCTTGGATTTCCCCCTATAATTGTAGTCATTACTTCAGTCCTATCTAGGTTCAAACAGCTGTACTTTCTTCATTTATCATCCTAAAAAAAGAGAAAAAAAGCCTGCCACGTACTTGAGATTGTGTTAAGGCATGGCTGAAGGATGGGGTGAGGAAAAGAAAACCCTGTTACAGCTGCTGCTTTCCTGTGCCCAGAAGAAAGTTTCCTTTCCCGGTCACTCTATAACACACCTTCCCTTCTACCATCAAGTTCCTGCTTGGAAGTCCCTGGCTTTGTACATCCTAGTTTGAAATCTGTGCTCCACCCAGGCAAATCAAGTCAGTCTACTTACTTCTTTTCCCTCTCTTCTTGTCTTTTAGTTTCCTTTTCTCTCTTCACTGAAGGCTAATTTTTCTTTAAAAAGGTCAAATTTCAATTAGACCTTACCACCCGCAAGAATGTTTAATCGCTAGGTCGTGTTGGACTCTTTTGCTGCCCCATGGACAGTAGCCCTCCAGGCTCCTCTGTCCATGGGATTCCCCAGGAAAGAATTCTGGAGTGGGTTGCCATTTCCTTCTCTAGGGGATCTTCCTGACTCGGGGATTGAACTGGTGTCTCCTGCTTAGCAAACCAGCAAGAAAACACACACAAATTAAAATGAGATTATGTCACTCTCTTCCAGAAGTGCCTAAAGTTGACTATTGTTCTCAGAAAATGACATTTAGAAAGTATTGTTTCAAGTTAAATTGGCTTCTAGGTCTTTTTTTCTGATGTTGAAAATAAACATTCTTTCAACAAAATGAGAAACTGCAAGGAATTCAGAGAAGAAAACAGAAATCAGAGTTTCATCATCCAGAGTTAATATTAATATTGGCATATGTTTCTTTCAAGCTCTTATTTTATGCATATATGATTAGATATAAAATATACACGATTACTGAGTAGGGATAATTTGAGATACACATTTTAGTATCTCTTTTTATTTAGCATAGTGACATTTCCAACATAATTAAGTATTCAATTAAACATGTAATTACCCTCGAATTACTTTTAGATGCTTCCTTTCATTTATCAATTGAGAAAAAGATCAACCCAATAATTACGGGCTTCCCTAGTGGTTTAGACAGTAAAGAAATCTGCCTGCGATATGGGAGACCTGAGTTTGATCCCTCGGTCAGGAAGATCCCCTGGCGAAGGGAATGGCTACCCACTTCAGTATTCTTCGGGCTTCCCTGGTGGCTCAGATGGTAAAGAATTTGCCTGCAATGCGGAAGACCTGATTGAATTACTTTCAGATGTCTCATTTATCAATTGAGTAAAAGATCAACCATATATTATGGCCACTCCTAAAGTTTGAAAATTCTAACTCCACACTGGAAATTTTTTAATCTCTAAAAGTAAACTTAAAAAACTAGACATATGGAAAAATCTATTATTGCTGTCGATTTTAAACAAAGATTTCATATATTTTATTTTATTTTATGAAGAGCAGTGGTGCCATCCATCATGAATACCAAAATGCAGCTAAAAATAACAACTATGGTTGAGTAAGACAGCAAAAGATATTCTAAGAACAGATGAGGAAACATGATAGCAAATTCCTCTGTAGTTTGCGAATAGGCTTATGAGCTCTGTTGGAAAGTCTGGGTCTTCTGTTCAACTATGAAATAAGATCCAACTTAATTTCAATCTTGTCTTTGTGGGCTAGTAGTTAGGGAAATGGTCAGAACTGGTCAATAAATAAAATATAGTAGTTTTAAATGAGTATTTCCATGATGATTATAATAGTGCTAGAGAAAAAAATTTTTAGAAGGGTATATTGTTAAGAGGCTCAGAAGTTTATTTGCCTTGATAAAAGAAGGAAATGATACATTTTACCTACTTTCTTTTTTTTTAATTTAAAATTTTATTTATTTACTCATTTTTAGGCCACAACATGTAACGTGCAGAATCGTAGTTCCCCAACTAGCGATCAAACCCATGCCCCCTGCTTTGGAAGCACAGAGTCTTAACCATTGGACAACCAGGGAAGCCCTATTTTTAACCTACTTTCTTAAGAAATATGCAACCTGACTAGATCTGCAGAAAGCTAATGTGTTTGTGTGCTGTTAGTCACTCAGTCATATCAGACTCTTTTGTGACCCCATGGACTGTAGCCCTCCAGGCTCCTCTCTGTCCATGGAATTCTCCAGGCAAGAATACTGGAGTGGGTAGCCATTGCCTTCTCCAGGGGATCTTTTCGACACAAGGATCGAACCCAGGTCTCCTGTGTTGCAGGCAGATTCTTTACTGTCTGAGCCACCAGGGAAGCCCTGCAGGAAGTAAGATGTTCAGGTAAAGTATCTCAAGGCCTTGTTTGGGAGAAAAAGCATCTGGTTGGGATTAGAAAACCTGGATTCTCATCCTGTCATTTTCACTGACTGTTTGAGTGATTTGAACAAATTACTTCACTTATTTTAGACTCAGATTTTTCTTCCAATAAAAGAAAAGATAAAAGTAATGCATGCTCGTTAAAAAAAAAAAAAAAAAACTGTAAGCAATATTTAAGTATGTAAAGTAAAAATTTACTTTGCCTCACTTTCTGAGTCCACTCCATGGTGTAATGTAATCACTGTTAAAAATCTGGTGTACATCATTCAAATATACTTCTCTATAACAAGGTAAAATATATTTTTAAAATAAAAATGGAATCAAACTCCATATATTATCTTATAATTAGCTTTTTCCACTTAATACTATATGGTGGACATTCTATTCAACTTCAGTCTTATATTTCATGCTACAGAGATACCCTAGCGATGAAACAATTTCCATTACTGATGGAAATTTACATTGCCCCCAATTTTTCACCATCTAAAAATTATGAAACAAATATATTGGAACATATATTCAATGTGTATGTATTAGGTTTCTTTAGGATAGCTTTTTTATTTTTTTCTGCTTTTTGGCCATGCTGCATTGTATGCAGAATGTAAGTTCCCTGACCAGGGATGGAACCTGTGGCCTTTGCACTGGGAGTGCACTGTCTTAACCACTGGACCACCAGGGAAGTCCCAGGATTGCTTTCTTAAAATGAGCAAATTTTTAAAATTTGTGGAGGTGCTTCCAAACTGCCCTCCCAAAACATACCATTTGATATTTTCCTTAATCAGGTACAAGAATGTTCCTCCTGGACATTTTTGCCAACTTTAAATATTACATATCTTCTTATATTCTGCCACTATGGTCAGTGAAAATGGAATCCTACTGAAACTTTCTTAATTTATAAGAGGAAGAGTTGGATTGCATGATCCCTACGGACATCTTGGTTCTAAAATGGTACATATGGCAGCTTTCCCTGGCTCTTCAGTGGTTAAGACTGTGCTTCCAATGCAGGGGGTGTGGGTTCGATCCCTTGTGAGGGAACTAAAGATCCCATATGCTGCATGGTGTGGCAAAATAAAATTTTTTTAATATACAAAAGACTACATGTGGAGTTACATGGAAAACAAAATTGCCTTCCCTAAAGACGTAAATGTCTGGCATCATAATGGACTTTTCTGGGCCGTTTCTGATCTATCTGCAAAAGTATAATGTACAGTCCTAAGATTTCTGCTGAGGGATTCCAGAGAAGGTGGGAGATCTAGTTAGAGATATGGGATCTGACAATCTCATCTGATTCGAAGAAAGACAAATGTTGCTTTGTCAGCAATTTTAACTAAAAACAAAAAAAAAGCACCAAAAAAAGTAATAAAAGCACCAGAAATACACAGTCCTTCATTCAGTGCTACATGTTGTAACAATTCAAGGACAAAAGCTCAATATTTGACTTGGACTCTGTAACTATTGGTAATTCTACTGATGAAACTATATCAGTTAATGTCTTTCTGGCTAAATTTAGATATGTAGATATCGTGCTAATGCTAATAAAGTCGTCAGTTAGCCTCAGGAGGGGAAAAAAAGATTATGACAGAGCAATGGAAAATCTACCCAGGACAAGGTTAGTTTGACTGATGTGCCCTTCTGACTCTGGCAGTCACTTATCCCATTGAGTTACTATTTCTTTTAAGTGGCAGTTTGGAAGCCAGCTCCTAAATGTAAGGCATTTGTGAGTCTCCAAGGAGCTCCAGACATAGGCAGAGGCTTACATCTTAATTACCTTTGGCTTTTGTGTGACACCTTCCTTTCCAGTAGCTTTTTATTTCATAAAATCCTTGTACAGTTTCAAAACTTTTACCTTTTAAATTTTCAGTCAATCATACTATAAAATGAAGGAAATAATTTATTTTTTCTTTTAAAAATTTTTTATTTTTTATTGGCGTGTAGGCTCAGACAGTAAAGAATCTGCCTGTAATGCGTGACACCCAGGCCAGATCCCTGGTTTGGGAAGATTCCCTGGAGAAGGGCCTGGCAACTCACTCCAGTATTCTTGACTGGAGAATCCCATGGACAGAGGAGCCTCGTGGGCTACGGTCCATGGGGTCAGAAAGAGTCAGACATAATAGACTAACACCTTCACTTTTCATGGACGGTTAACAGTGTTGTGATAGTTTCAGGTGGTCAGCAAAGGGACTCAGCCATACAGATGCACGAATCCAAAGTGAAAGTGAAGTCGCTCAGTCGTGTCCCACTCTTTGCGACTCCATGGACTGTAGCCTATCAGGCTCCTCCGTCCATGGGATTTTCCAGGCAAGAGTGCTGGAGTGGATTGCCATTTCCTTCGCCAGGGGATCTTCCCGACCCAGGAATCGAACCCAGGTCTCCCGCATTGCGGGCAGACGCTTTACCGTCTGAGCCACCAGGACACGTATCCAAACCCCTCCCAAATTCCCTAAAATGCAGGAAATAATTTCTAAATGGCATTTGTGAAGAAATTTATTAGAATGGTAACATAACCCCAAGGATGAACTATCATAATCATCACCTCCTACTGGTCTCTGCCAGCAGCCTTTGCTGCTTTGACCCGATTTACAACTTTCCTGCCTTAAAGAGATTTGGCTTAGAGCATCTTCCATATCCAATCTTGGTCTCCCAATCCCACTTCCTTTCTTGCCTTTTTTGCTTGAGTGTACTCCGTGTTCCTATCAGCCTGGCAGTTCCCCAAACTCTCTGCTCTGTTTCAGTGACTTTTCACAGGTAGATCCACTGCTCAAAATAACTCATCCCCAGGCATGTCACCCCTTGTTTGTTTCTTTTCAATGTTTCAAGACGCAGCTCACACGTCACCTTCCCTGGGAAGATGAACTCCCTGGGGAAAGCTGACCCCTTTTGTGCCCTCAATCTCTGGTCTCATGTCTGTTACACAGATAGCAGAGGTTATTTTCAACGGCTGCCTCTGTACTAGACTCTGCTAACACCTCTTTCTGGAAGGACATGGGCCTTGTGTATTGGTCATCTTTCCATCATTTATCAAAGTGTCAAGCACACTGCAGAGATGTAGTTGACGTTCACTGAATTAACTTGAACTGACACTCCAGGAAAACCTGGAATGTACTTGGACACTCATTTTATTGGTGATCGTGGTGTGAGTTCTAAGAAAGCATTGTGTATAAACTAGTTACAAATCATGCAAACTCTGAATGAATCATATCTCTTGCATAGTGATCCCTAGCTCCTTATTACTGGGAAAAGGATGTATAACATTTCATTCTGTTATTTTTATAGTCTTCTTTGATGTACTTCTTGTACAATAGCCATGGTTCCCTAAAGATTCTGCGATCTTTTGAAATGTTTGACAGAACATTCAATGAAAACACAAGGCTAACAATGTGTGAAATAAAATAGAACTCCCTTTGCTATTGTTAATCCAATTAACTTTTAAAGGTATATGACCATCCTTCCAACCTTTAAAATGTTCAGAGAACTTTGATGTGACCAATTTTGAAGCTTTAATGTAATGGATTCCCCATTTACCTATCTGATAGTCCAAAATAATAACTGTCTATATATGAATACATTGCCCTTTAATCTAAGGCCTTGAATTCTTTAATGTCTGTAATTACACTTGTAGCTTAAAATTTGTATAAGTATGATTTTTACAGAGAGGTCCTCTGAGATACAGACTGAAAATTTTTTTGTCTTTATATGTATAGCAAATAGAGTGAATTCATTTCATTATTCTTTCTGTTATAGAAATCTGATTCCCATAACTGAATATCTTCTTCAAAGTATGCTCTTTTGTTCTAATGCTAAAGAAAAGCCCTTGAAAAAAATAACATAATTCAAAAGGTACCAGTGTCCAGTTATAAGTATGAAGGATGTACTCTATAACATAATGACTGTAGTGACCACTGCTGTGTGATAGATAGGAAAGTTATTAGAGAATAAATCCTAAGAGTTCTCATCACAAGGAGAAATCTTCTTTCTCTTCCTTTTACTGAATCTACTCAGGAAGATGGATTTTAGCTGAACTTATTGTAGTAATCATTTCACAATATATGTAAGTGAAACCACCACATTGTATGCCTTATACAGTGATGTAGGCCAATTATTTCTCAATCAAACTGGGACTAAAAAGCATATCCCCAAATGTCCTTTTTTATTTAAATACTTGTTAACAGATTATCTTTAATCAATTATGCGGAGCTATTTATGAAGAAAACTTAACTATATTAAAGTTCAAATACTAGAAGCTGACTTCAAATGAAAAATAACATTATTTAAAAATGGTTGGTATGCATAGATAATTCAGGAAAAGACCTTTGATTATTTGTTATTCATTTTTCAACTGCTCTTTGATTATTTTTGTTTTACACTGTTAAACTATATGCTTATATTTAAAATCTATACTTGTATATTAACTGTACATTTAATTATATGTAACTTTACTTTTTAGAATCCATCATTCCACATAATAAAATGACAACAGTCTGTGTACAACCGTGGCATGTTGGACGTTTGCATTCCTGCTGTATATTTCCAAATTGCATCTGAAAGAGTGATACTGATTTACAGTATCACTCATAATGCATCAATATATAAATTAAAATCTGCTTTTTCCAGGAATAAACATTACTAGGTAGAAAATTTAGTAGATATATGGTACATTAATTTAGTAGGTATATGGTACATATTTAGTGGGTATATGGTACATTAACCTAATCTACATTCCTACAGAGTTGAACATTTTCCTGTAAATTTAATAATTGGACTTTGTACATGTGAATCATTTGTTTATATTTTTTGGCTGTTTATCTAATTGAACTCAGTGTTTTTATCATTATTCTTATGAGCTATGTGTTAA
Organism: Bos taurus; assembly: GCF_002263795.3. Taxonomy (NCBI): domain Eukaryota; kingdom Metazoa; phylum Chordata; class Mammalia; order Artiodactyla; family Bovidae; genus Bos; species Bos taurus. The sequence continues at coordinate 9,256,142 of NC_037355.1, read as the reverse complement.
AAGCATACATATATACATATTTTATCCTTTTATTTTCTGTATTTGTTGTTTTTTCACTCTGTTGCTTGTCTTTTAAAGGTCATTTAGTTTGTTTACCCATTATTTTAAAAAACAGAAGATACTTAAATTTGCCATTTATATGTAGTTATATCTGCTGAACTTTTCCTCAATAATTGTTTTCTGAAACATCTAGAAATTCTTTTCTCACATCATTCCTCATATTGATAAATATGCAGCTCCATTATTTTCTGGGTTTTCTAATACTTGTTTTAATATAGAGTCTCAGCATTTGATTAGGATGAGACTCGGTGTTGTTTTCATCTTGTTTCTTGTGTGGGTGCTTATTGAGCTTCCTGGATCTATGGATCATCATTCTTCATAAATTTGGAAAATGTCCAGTGATTGCCTTTTCAAATATTTTTCCTACCTGCCCCATTTCTTTGGGGACTCAAATTACAAACACATTAGTCCACTTGAAATTGTTCCATAGTTTACTGATGTTTTGTTCATTAAACAAACAAACAAAACCTCTTTTCTCTGGATGTTTCATTCTGATTACTTTCTATTGCTATGCTTTCAAGTTCTTTTCTTCTGTGATACCGGTGTGTGTGCTCAGTTGCTCAGTCATGTCCGATTCTTTGCGACCTCGTGGACTGTAGCCCGCCAGGCTCCTCTGTCCATGGGATTTCCCAGGCAAGAATACTGGAGTGGGTTGCCATTTCCTCCTCCAGGGGATCTTCCCTACCCAGGAATCAAACCCGCATCTTCTGCTTCTCCTGCATTGGCAGATGAATCCTTTACTGCTGAGTCATCTAGGAAGCCCTCTGTGGTATTTACTTTGTCATTATTCCCATGTAGTGTATTTTTCATCTCACACATTGTAGTTTCTTTCTCACTGGTGAAATGACTGAGATGACAGCCTCATGATTGGATAGAATTTCACTCCTGGTCATGTGTGAATACAGGTATTGTCCCCTCTGACTCTTTCAGACTGTTCTTTCCTCAGCTTGAGGGAGTTCCCTCATCAGCAAGTGCCGACCATTACTCGAGGGGGCCCTCTGCAGGTCTCCAGAGCCTTCTCTCAGATTCTCCATACTCATACAAATTTCAGCCGCCGTGTCCTCCCTGCACTCTTAGGTCCATTTCTTCAGCTCAGAGAGTCCATCCTGCTCTGCCTGGGTTTCCTCTTCTTGGGCTGCAGCCAGGAGACTCACCCAAGGTGATAAACTGGGGCAACCATGAGGCTCACCTTGCTTATTTTATTTCTTTCTAGGATCACTGACAACTTAGTTGCCTGACCTACAGTGTCTTGAAAAGCTTTTTGTATATTTGTCCACGTTTTGGTTGTTTCCAGCGGGAGTATAAAAACGGTACCTGTTATTCCATTCTGTTCAGAACTATAATTTCTTTAGGTATCTGGAGTCCCTTCTTGCATATGGATTGAAGAGATTATACATTTTGTTTTTTTTTTTTTACTCCATTCAAAGAATTTACCCCAACATCAATTAGTGAAAATTTTCTTCCCAGATTGTTTTTGATACTTACATTGTACTATTTTAAATGCTTACTAAAATTGGGGTTTATTTCTTGATTATCTAGCTCTTTGGGTAGTGGTGGCGGCGGTGGCTTAGTCACTAAGTCCTGTGCAACTGTTTTGTGACCCCATGGACTATAGCCAGGCTCCTCTGTCTATGGGATTTCCCAGGCAAGAATATTGGAGTGGGTTGCCATACCCTCCTCCAAGGGATCTTCCCAACCCAGGGATCAAACCCGCATCTCCTGCATCCCTTGTATCGCAGGCAGGTTCTTTACCATTGAGCCACCTGGGAAACCCAGCTCTTTGGGTACTGAGGATCTATTTGTCTAATTTTGCCCCAGAGCTATACTCTTTTACTGGCAGCTGCTTTGTCATATATTTGTAATATATTATAATGCTAATCTTCCCTATTATACTTTTCCATTAACTATTCCTCTGAGAATTTTTAAGATGTATTCTTTTATATCAACTTAAGAAACATTTTGTCAAATTAAAAAAAACCATTCTGGGATTTTTTCTTAAGACTGAATTAAATATGTATATTAACTTGGAGATGGCACACAGACATTTTACGTAATATTTGTCTTCCTATCCAGGAACATAATATAGCTATCAATCTTCTCCATTCATTCAAACCTTTCATTTTAATTTTCTAATGGCTTTTATAGTTTCTTCTCAAAGACCTTATATATTTTTCTCTCAGGTACTTTTATGTGTGTGTTTTGCTTTGGAAATTGGTCTTTATTTTCTGTTTGTTTTTGTGAAATTACAGATAAAACGTTCTAGACATCACATGTATGTTTGTATGTGTATATGTACTTGCACTGATTTAATGTCCTGTATTCTATACTATATCCAATTGTTTTCAGAACTGAATCCTTGACTTTTCAAGTATATAATCATATCACTAGGAAATAGGTATTTTTGTCACTTTATTTACACTTAAATAACTCCAGAAAACTAGCCTGGCTTATTGGGTCGTGAAGCTAGCTACAGCATAGTTACACGACAAGAATATTAGTCTGGATCCCAAATAGAACTGAAAATAAATTGAATCTTCATAGAAGTCTTTTAAAAATACCAAAGGGAGAATTCAAATGTAATACAAATCAAATAAATTGTATTTTTTTCTGTTTACCTCTATCTGTCTAATATCATGTCATACAAAGAACTGGTCTTCTCTTCAATTTATCCCCCAAACTGCTCTCTCTGCCCCAAGTTCTTCTTCAAATTCAACTCACATAGAGCCAAGTCCTTCCCCCCATCCCCACTCCTACCCAAAGTTTTCTGATAGCTATTTACTTCATTTTGCTGGCTTTCCTGGTTCTCTACTTCACCATTACTCTAATAAACAAAAAATCTTTCCAGTGGCAAATATTCAATGGAATTTAACTTAGGATGGGGTGGGAGTAAGGGGACTCAGGCTACCCACACCTATCATTTAGGGTACTTATTAAACAGATGATTGTGAATGCTTCTCATTAGCTAAGAAAATATAAACATGTGAAAGTCCCATTGCTTTCCAAAAAATGTTTAAAAACATTATTTTTATTAAAAATCTTAATTTATGTGGAAGATTTAATGAACCAATTTTTATCATTGTACATCACATTCAAACCTTAAATTTGGAAACCGTAGCTCCTTTAAGGCACCTGGAGATACAGCTGAACGCACTCTGGGGGTCAGAAAAATGCTCTGGTGTCATCTGCTGGTTGTTAAAGATATAGCAGGTATTTGCTATAGTTTGATTTCCAATTTTTTTTTTCTTTTCAACTTCCTACCAGTGCCTTTCAAAATAACCAGAAAAAAATAGTTGTAATTTTGGGTGGCAAGATCACAAGTGCTCAGATTCAAAATAATGTATATGACTTTGTGCAGGACACAATATGAAGAAACAAATTCTTCTCAGTTCTCACTGAACCAGTCATCTATTTGTTGGCACTTGGCTAACATATAGATTTCACATGCTGCATTTACAGTGTTTATTATGTACATCTTATTTTGTTTCTCATCAATAGATACATTTTCAAGGAGACAGTATGCCATCAGTCATAATATAGTGAGAATAATCCTATTTTAAGTTATTCCTGTAACAATGCTACTCTTACTTACTTGCATTCTGATACACACTTCTTGAACAGGAAGGAGATAGAGCTAGAGCTTACACGCATTTACATTCATTCATTCATTCATTTGTTCAGTTAATAAATATTTACTGTCAACCATATTGACTATGCCAAAGCTTTTGACTGTGTAGATCACAATAAACTGTGGAAAATTCTGAAAGAGATGGGAATACCAGACCACCTGACCTGCCTCTTGAGAAACCTGTATGCAGGTCAGGAAGCAACAGTTAGAACTGGACATGGAACTACATATTGGTTCCAAATAGGAAAAGGAGTACGTCAAGGCTGTATATTGTCACCCTGCTTATTTAACTTCTATGCAGAGTACATCATGAGAAACGTTGGGCTGGAGGAAGCACAAGCTGGAATCAAGATTGCTGGGAGAAATATCAATCACCTCAGATATGCAGATGACACCACCCTTATGGCAGAAAGTTAAGAACTAAAGAGCCTCTTGGTGAAAGTGAAAGAGGAGAGTGAAAAAGTTGGCTTAAAGCTCAACATTCAGAAAACGAAGATCATGGCATCTGGTCCCATCACTTCGTGGGAAATAGATGGGGAAACAGTGGAAACAGTGTCAGACTTTATTTTTTTGGGCTCCAAAATCACTGCAGATGGTGATTGCAGCCATGAAATTAAAAGACGCTTACTCCTTGGAAGGAAAGTTATGACTAACCTAGATAGCATATTCAAAAGCAGAGACATTATTTGTCAACAAAGGTCTGTGTAGTCAAGTCAAGGCTATGGTTTTTCCAGTGGTCATGTATGGACATGAGAGTTGGACTGTGAAGAAGGCTGAGCGCTGAAGAATTGATGCTTTTGAACTGTGGTGTTGGAGAAGACTCTAGAGAATCCCTTGGACTGCAAGGAGATCCAACCAGTCCATCCTAAAGGAGATCAGCCCTGGGTGTTCATTGGTATGACTGATGTTGAAGCTGAAACTCCAATACTTTGGCCACCTGATGCGAAGAGCTGACTCATTTGAAAAGACCCTGATGCTGGGAAAGATTGAGGGCTGGAGGAGAAGGGGACGACAGAGGATGAATGGTTGGATGGCATTATCGACTCAATGGACATGGGTTTGGGTGGACTCTGGGAGTTAGTGATGGACAGGGAGGCCTGGTGTGCTGTGGTTCATGGAGTTGCAAAGAATCGGACACAACTGAGCAACTGAACTGAACTGAACTGAACTGATATGCCAGGCACTTTTCTTTGGAGCAGTGATTCAGCACCAACCTTGAGAAAGTCCTGTCTTCAACAGCATCCTTGGACCAGCCTAAGGTATCCACATCGGTTCAGTTCATTTCAGTCACTCAGTCATGTCCGACTCTTTGCAACCCCATGAACTGCAGCACGCCAGGCCTCCCTGTCCTTCACCAACTCCCAGAGCTTACTCAAACTCAAACTTACTCAAACTCAGTGATGCCATCCAACCATCTCCTCCTCTGTCATCCCCTTCTCCTGCCTTCAGTCTTTCCCAGCATCAGGGTCTTTTCCAATTAGTCAGTTCTTCTCATCAAGTGGCCAAACTATTGGAGTTTCAGCTTCAGCATCAGTCCTTCCAATGAATATTCAGGACTGATTTCCTTTAGGATGGACTGGTTGAATCTCCTTGCAGTCCAAGGGACTCTCAAGAGTCTTCTCCAACACCACAGTTCAAAAGCATCAATTCTTTAGCACTCAGCTTTCTTTATAGTCCAAATCTCACATCCATACATGACTACTGGAAAAACCATAGCTGTGACTAGACAGACCTTTGTCGACAAAGTAATGTCTCTGCTTTTCAATATCCTGTGTAGGTTGGTCACAGCTTTTCTTCCAAGGAGCAAGTGTCTTTTAAACAAGCGTCTTTTAATTTCATGGCTGTAGTCACCATCTGCAGTGATTTGGGAGCCCAGAAAAATAAAGTCTGTCACTGTTTCCATTGTTTCCCCATCTATTTGCCATGAAGTGATGGGACCAGATGCCATGATCTTAGTTTTCTGAATGTTGAGTTTTAAACCAGGTTTTTCACTCTCCTCTTTCATGTTAATCAAGAGGCTCTTTAGTTCCTCTTTGCTTTCTGCCATAATGGCGATGTCATCTGCATATCTGAGGTTATTGATATTTCTTCCAGCAATCTTAATTCCAGCTTGTGCTTCATCCAGCCTGGGATTTTCCACAATGTACTCTGCCTAGAAGTTAAATAAGCAGGGTGACAATATACAGTCTTGACACACCAGTCCATTGTTCCATGTCCGGATCTATCTGTTGCTTCTTGACCTGCATATAGATTTCTCAGGAGGTAGGTAAAGTGGTCTGGTGTTCCCATCTCTTGAAGAATTTTCCACAGTTTGTTGTGATCTACATTCAAAGGTTTTGGTGTAGTCAATAAAGTAGAAGTAGATTTTTTCTGGAATTCTCTTGCTTTTTCTATGTGTTGATCTCTGGTTCCTCTGCCTTTTCTAAATCCAAATTGAACATCTGGAAGTTCTCAGTTCACATACTGTTGCAGCCTGCCTTGGAGAATTTTGAGCATTACTTTGCTAGCGTGTGAGATGAGTGCAATTGGGCAGTAGTTTGAACATTCATTGGCATTGCCTTTCTTCGGGATTGGAATGAAAACTGTCCATTTCCAGTCCTGTGGCCACTGCTGAGTTTTCCAAATTTGCTGGCATATTGAGTGCAGCACTTTCAGAGCATCATCTTTTGGGATTTGAAATAATTCAACTTGAATTCCATCACCTCCACTAGTTTTGTTTGCAGTGATGCTTCCTAAGTCCCACTTTGCCCTCCAGGATGTCTGGCTCTAGGTGAGTGATCACATCATTGTTGTATTCTGGGTCATTAAGATCTTTTCTGTATAGTTCTTTTGTGTGTTGTTGCCACCTCTTCTTAATATTTTCTGCTTCTGTTAGGTCCCACAAACTGCACAACAATTATACCAAAAAAATTCTAGCACTGTTAAGAAAGTTCTAGGACTCACAACAGGTTTCCCAACGTGGGGATCTAGCAAAGGACTGAGAAACCACCCCCTCCCCCCACCAGGGAATTTGACTTTGGAGGCCAGTGGGATTTGATTACAGAACTTCCAGAGAACTGGGGAAACAGACTCTTGGAGGGCACAAACAAAACCTTGTGCACCCCAGGAGCCAGGAGAAAAAAGTGTCCCCACAGGAGACTGAGCCAGATTTGCCTGTGAGTGTCCAGGGGTCTCTGGTGGAGGCATGGGCCGACAGTGGCCTGCTGCAGTCAGGGTCACTGAATACAACAGTGTGTGCACAAGTCCTTTTGAAGGAGATCGCTATTACCTTCATTGCCCCTACTTCAGTCTAGCCTCAGGCCAAACAACAGGGAGGGAACACAGTTCCACACATCAACAGAAAATTGGGTTAAAAATTCACTGAACATGGCCCTGCCCTTCAGAACAAGACCCAGTTTCCCCTACAGTCAGTCTCTCCCATCAGGAAGCTTCCATAAGCCTCTTATCCTTCTCCATCAGAGGGGAGACAGAATGAAAATCACAAGCACAGAAAACTAACTAAACTGATCACATGGACCACAGCCTTGTCCAACTCAATGAAACTATTAGCCATACTGTGTGGGGCCACCCAAGATGGGCAGGTCATAGTGGAGAGTTCTGACAAAACGTGGTCTCCTGGAGAAGGGAATGGCAAACCACGTTAGTATTCTTACCTTGAGAACCGTATGAAAAGGCAAAAAGATATGACACTGCAAGATGAACTCCCCAAGGTCTGCACATGAATATCACAAATACATGAGAAATTTGTTTTAAAATGTAGAAGTCTGTCCTTCAGAAACTGCCATTTAGCACTGCTGTGGCACATTCCATAACTCTGAATCAATCTCCAGGCTTTGATTTATATACTTAAGCTTCAGGGAAACAGTTTCTCGCCCTGTGTTCTCAAATAAAAGACAACCTTGTCTGAATGTTCTGAAGGTTTGTGAATTGTACTATTGCTGGACACTGCTTTAGTATAGGGGGAGGATTCAAATCCAGAAGTGCTTAAGTAAGAGAAAAGACAAATTGATGAACTCGTCACACTTTTCCTTTTAGACTGCATGTACATACTAGATTTTTGCATAGTAAAGTATAAAGTATTATTTCTAGGTAGTACCAAACACACAATTTCTTGTTTCCTTTTGTTTTCCAATTTATGGTTCTGGAGGTACAAATGAACTACTGTAGTACATACTCTCAACAATTGGATGTGGTAACTAAAGATCCTTTAACAGCATTAAACGATTCATATGATCCTTAAATTTGAAAATAGGTAGATATAGATAAGGGTTTCCCTGCTGGCTCAGACATAAAGAACTTGCCTTCAATGTGGGAAACCCGGGTTCTATCCCTGGTTGGGGAAGATCCCTTGGAGAAGGGAATGGCTATCCACTCCAGTATTTTTGCCTTGTGAATCCCAAGAACAGAGGAGCCTGGCAGGCTACAGTCCATGGGGTTGCAAAGAGTTGTACGTGACTGAGTGACTAACACAGATATAAGTATAGAATGAATGGAAGGGAATTCTGATCTTTCCTTTTTTTGGCAGAGGGGATGTGGTGGGATATTGATTCTTTACACTGGCAACTAGATAGACATGGAATGACAAACTTGTGAATAACTTTTATGAGTATTTTATTATAATAAGGTAATAATATTTTCCAAAAATAAAAATTAGCTTTATTTAATTTTAGTTAAAATGTTGACATTATAACCTGTGCTTTTGCCTTGTTGAGGATAATTCTTTTGAAAACACTGAGAATAAGTGAAAAATATAATCTTTGGATTTTTTACATAATTTATATTTTTATGAAAATACATTCAAATTTTGTACACTTTGAATGTAATTACATTTTATTTTTTAATCTTTTCATTCATTTTTGTCAATAGGACACAATTTGTGAAAGTCTGAATTAAACAACATAATTGATAATTATGCTGCTATGAAGGCAAAATTCTATGGGCTAAATATATAGGAAATCCATTAACCCTCAGTCAATCAATATTGTATCCAGTATGTATGCTTAGTCACTCAGTTGTGTCCAGCTCTTTGCAAATCTATGGACTGTAGCCCACCAGGCTCCTCTGTCCATGGGATTTCCCAGGCAAGAATACTGGAGTGGGTAGCCATTTTCCTCCTCCAGGGGATCTTCCCAACCCAGAGATTGATCCTGCCTTTCCCTTATTGCAGGCAGATTTTTTACCGCTGGGCCACCAGGGAAGCCCGTATTGTATCCAGACAGGTATGATAATAATTAAATGCTGTCATATTTTGTATTTTGCTGTCTTTCAGTCATATGAAAATATTTTTGTTTTGTCATTATACTTGTTTTTTTTTTAATCAAAGTTAAAGTTTATATCATATTGGAGGTTACCGTGTGTTAGGTTGATTTATATCTCTTAAGTACTTTAGACTGACAGCTGTTCTTCCCTCTGCACCTTTGCCTTGGTTCCAAAATCTTAGGGATGGGCTCCATGCCAGTGTGAAGACAGTATTCTATGAGTGGATACAAGAAATAAATAGGTAAGCAAACAAATCAGATCATTCCAAGTAGTTGTAACTCTGTGAAGAAAATACAAGCTTGGTATACTTGGTAGGCAGAAAAGAGCCTTGCTGTGATTGGAGTGAACATCAAGACTGATCCTGTCTAGGGTATTTCCAGTTTATCAAGACTGGTCATTCAGGTCTTGGCTTAAACGTTCCCTCCTCAGAAGGTCCTTCTCCAAAACACTGAAATTAATGATGCCCTCCCTCTTTTACCCCTATCCTATGGCTTTTTATTATTGCCAGCAGAGCTTTTATTACATTACCTAATGTTTTTCTGATTTATCTATTTGCCTTTTACCTGTCACTTCCTGGTGGGATGTAAATTCCACAAGAGCAGAGAACTTAACTTGTCTTGTCCACACTGTATGCCTAGCTTGGTATAAAGTGCATATGGAATGAAAGTATCTGTGCTCTGGAGTAAAGAAGAATGGGGTGAGGGAGGGCTTTCAAAAGTCCTTTAAAAAAAAGCTCATTTATTCAAGTCACTCTTATAAACTCGTTTTTTGGGGATTAGAGTCCTTGCCATGAATAGTGATTGAAATAAGCAGCAGAATCGATCACTCTGCCATGTGACATTTCCCATCGAATGAATGAATGGTTAATATACCATGTCTGAAAACAATGCTTACCCTTGCGTCAAAAAATACATATCACTATGGCTAAAATTTTGGATTTAATGTGTGTAAAATGGCAAAATGCATTAAAAGGGTTATTAAGAGGAATTGCAGAGCAACAGATAATCTATGACCAATATTTTAAATTCAAGTAACAACAGAAAAGAAGTTTGCTCTGGTCCTCAGCTGAATAATCAAACCAGGAGATAAGTTTATAATCACAAAAACTGAGGAGGTTGTAATCAGAAAACAACCAGGAATACATCCAAACAATTCTTTTTAAATGGAGAAAAAGACACAATTCAAGGTCACAGCATGTTTTTTAAAACAGATATTATATTTACGAATCTCTGTCTTGTTCTTTTTACTTTTCTAGTTAAAAATTTTTTTTTCTTCTCATTTACTTCTAAAGTAAAATTCAGCACAGTACCATATATCATTGGAACTAATATAAACATGTTGAACCAAACACTTGTGGCATCTCTCTGTTTATTTGCATGTTGATGAGGCTTGTAAAAATATGAGGATTTTTTTAGGCGAAAAAACTAATATGTCTTGAGGATAAAAATAGGCCTGATTTTCATTTCTCACTATTTTCATTTCTCCCAAAGCTAATCATTTTTGTAAAGAACAACAATAAAAATTCCTTTGAGAGATCTGTTTTTAAGGATGAAAGAGATATCCCTGGAACTTATAAAAACCACATCATTCTCTGCAAGGCAGTCAACACCCCATGCAAAAGATGATTAGCTATCTCTGGAAGTAACTGAGAAGTTTTGGTTGTTGTAGATGCTGTTAAGACAAAACAAAAATGAAAGGTTGTGTTCACAAAAAAGAGAGATCTGCATGGAGTAGAGAAGGGAGCCCCTCAAACTATCTGTTTCCAACAATCTTCAAGAAAAAAGACTGACACCCTGCATCAAAGAGAGCTCCACGTCCTAAGAGAAAGGAATGCATCTAAAAAATATAGGTAGGATATCCCATCTCACTCCCGCATCCTGTGCAGCTTCTTGGAGGGGCCAGTTCACTCCATTTGGGCACATACACTTGCTTGGGGAACAGACTGTGGTATACCCATATAGGACACTCTTCAGCAGCACCAATCTATAGTGATACTAAGACGTCTAGTGGTTATCTGGGACCAGGAGTGGGGCGGGCCACACAGCAAAGGGACCAGAGGGAACTTTTGCGAGTGACGGCAACTTTTTAAGTCTTGAATGGACAGATAGTGATACCCACTTATTCCTTTGTTAAAACTCATCGAACTGCTAAACGGAAGTGTGCGGTGTAGTTTGTAAATTGTATTTCACCAGGGTTAGTGAAAAACAAAACAACAAAACACACAGGGCACGTGTACTCCGGAAATACAGTGGCTGGCCCCAAGCTTCAGGATAGTGGTAGCCAACATTTTATTTGCAGAGCGGCTCGCGCTGCGATCAGTAGGTCATCTGATGAAATTCTCAGCCTGTTTTCATTTTATAGAGGAGATACCGAACTCCGAGAGATGAGAATTCAGTGTAGCTCACACAGCCCAAAGACCCTAGAGCGGGTATATCAACCCAGGCTCTGACTGCATGGTTCAGTTTTAACCACTGCACCATGCTGCCGGTATGTAGTAAAAATCTGGATAAGTATGTTGAATGAAAGATTCCTGCTGCTGCTGCTACTGCTGCTGCTGCTAAGTCACTTGAGTCGTGTCCAACTCTGTGCGACCCCATAGACTCCTGCTAAGGAACGTCAAAGATCACAAAAGGCCCAGTCAGAAACTGAGACCCAGCACCGAGCCAAGTACGGACCTCAAGCCTCCAACAGATCAGGACCGCGCGGCGGAGGGGCGGGGCTTCGCCGCCTGGGGGCGGAGTCATCGTTTCACTTTCCGGCAAGCTTGTACCTCTTCTCTTGCCGTAGTGCCTGAACCCGGAAGTTCGCGCGAGGCGTGCTCTACATTTCCGGCCGAGAGCTGGGCTTCTTGGTACCCATGTGGGAGCTGCTGTGAAGATTCATTGGCTTTTGAGTCCAGTCCAGAGTCGAGCTCTGGGTGAGCAGGGGCTGTGAGTCGGGGCGGTATGCAGGGGAGGGTAAGATGTTCTCGGCTTTTCGAGTCTCCGCGGAGTTGGAGCTGAGAAACGCTTGGCGCGGCCCTCGGGGATGTCATTGTCTATTATCGCTGTTGCTTTAGGGTTTGCACGTTTGGCGTCTGGGGGTTCCTGGACAGCAGGTGATGTGTCCGCAGCCGCGCTGAGTGCGGAGGAAAGTTGCTTATACGTGAGACATTTGCTGTTTGCTCGTTACGCCGTCTTACTATTTTGTAGAGGGTTCTCACGGTCTATCTGTTTCTTAACCTGTGTTTTTAGAAGTCTGCCAACGTGAACGATGACGTCCTTAGCGCAGCAGCTCCAACGACTCGCCCTCCCTCAGAGTGACTCCAGTCTCTTATCTAGAGATGAAGTTGCCTCTTTGTTGTTTGACCCCAAGGAAGCGGCCACCATCGACAGAGACACCGCCTTTGCCATTGGTGAGCTGCCTTTTAACTTAGGAAAAGCCCTGGGAAGCATGTGTTACCCGGATGTTGCTGTGTTTTCTGATCCGCTCTCTTAGCGGTTTGTAATTTGCTAACTCGACTTATGTTGTTAAGGGAAAGAGAATGGCAAATAACTACCTTCTAGATGCATAAAATGTGTATAGGTAGCCGTATCTGAATTTCACACCAAGGTTGGGGGGAGTCATCTAAGGTGTAGAAAGGAAGAGGCTAGAAGCAGAGGTTAGAGGGTCAGGGAGGGGTCTTCCAAGGACTGGCCTAGTTATTGTACTGAAATTGTATTGGAAAAAAAGAAAAAAGGCCCCCTGCCTGGAGGTACTTTTTCTTCTCCTTGGTGAGATGAAATTTATTTTTTATGTTGGATAGAAATCTATGTTTGGGACTGTATTATTCTAAAAGAGAGAGTGTTAGAGAAAACTAAAACTGTAAAAGAAGTGCGAGGTGAGTTTACTTGCTAAGAATTGTTAAATAAACTGGAGTTTTCCTAGGATGCACTGGCCTGGAAGAGCTGCTTGGAATTGATCCTTCCTTTGAGCAATTTGAAGCACCGTTGTTCAGCCAGCTAGCAAAAACCTTGGAGCGCAGCGTTCAGACCAAAGCAGTGAACAAACAGCTGGATGAAAACATTTCATTGTTTCTTATTCACTTGTCTCCTTACTTCCTGCTGAAGCCCGCACAGAAGTGTCTGGAGTGGTTGATCCACAGGTAGCAAATGAAATTACAGAAATAATTATGGGATGATAACATTGATGTTTTTAAGTAATGAGAACATTTATTAATTTAAATATTGAGATAAATACAGTTTGTATTGGGTGAGATAAGCATGTCCTTCTATGTTGAACTCATTTTTATTGATAGTGAAAAGTAAAACTACTTTTTAGAAGATCTTGAGTAAAGTCTAACCTCATTAGTTCTAAGGGGCTTATGTCACTTCGCTATTACAAATTGCTACTGCATATTTGGGGCAATGAGTGTTATTGAACTTCTTGCCAAAATAACAAAAATGGTGGCTTGGGAAGAGAATAATAACTTAAGAAAAGCAGTAATAGCTAATGTGTATGGAACACTTAACACCAGGCTGGATGGTAAGCATGTATGTGTTACCTCAGTGCTTACAACATTCCTATGGGGGAGGTACTTCTTTTATCCCCATTATACAATTGAGAAAACAGGTGTAGAAAGTTAAGCTGGCAGAGCCACATGACTAGTAAGCGGTGATATAAATTTGTTTCCAAGGCCTGATCTTTCATCTCCTTTTGAAATTGTCTTAAGTTTACTCAGTTTATTTTCTCATTTATTTACATCACATTGGTATCACATCATAGTTAATACATTTTTTTCTTATGTATGTTTTAAAAGTAGAAAGGCTTCCACTTCATTAACTGGAGGCATGGGGTTAAGGGAAGCCAGTGAGTCACTGAGAAAACATAGTTTAACCTGGGTCTTCTGATTATCACATCATTAGATTCTTCAGACAAAAAAAGAGTCAAATTTGTACTATTTCCCTCTGTCTTCTAGCATTTAATTTCCCCCAAATAGATCATTATTGTAAGGAGTACTTTTTGCCTTTGGTTTTGCATTTATTTATTCATGTAACTTATTTATTTAGCAAACATTAAGCTCAATACAAGGATAAATATGCTGCCCTTTCTTACCATTGTGAAATAAATGCCACAGTAAGGGTGTATACAAGGTTTTGGGAGTGTATGGTGATGCCTAAAGTAGTTGAAGAAAGCTTCACGGAGGAAATGATGTCTTGGCTAGTACTAAAGCCCTAATACAGAACTAATAAAAGGCAAGAGGTGTGGTGCTATAAGAGAGAAGGGATAGGAGAGCTTAGACAGAGGGATCACTTGGCTGGGAGAATTAAGAAAAACATCTTGAGAAAGAAGCCTGGAAAGGATTTAGATCTTAAAGGCTGCTGCTGCTGCTAAGTCACTTCAGTCGGATCTGACTCTTTGCGACCCCGTAGACGGCAGCCCACCAGGCTCCCCCGTCCCTGGGATTCTCCAGGCAAGAACACTGGAGTGGGTTGCCATTTCCTCCTCCAATGCATGAAAGTGAAAAGTGAAAGTGAAGTCGCTCAGTCGTGTCCGACTCTTAGTGACCCCATGGACTGCAGCCTACCAGGTTCCTCCATCCGTGGGATTTTCCAGGCAAGAATATCTTAAAGGCTAGAAAGGATTTAATGAATCTGACAGAATTAATAAAACTCTTATGTTAATTAGGTGGCATGACCAATATCAAGTTTTGTAAAATTCATGGACAAATTCAATATGCTTGTAATTACATAATTTTTGTATTCAAAGAAGGCAATATGATTTTGTATGTAATTAGTCTTCTGGTTTTAGGATCATGATATTAATAGTCAGGTAAACTGAGGAAACAGCTGTGGAAGGTGAACTTTGGAGAACAGAGAGGAATTGAGTGTTGCCTAGTTGACCCAGTTTGGTTTTCTGTTGGTTTGACTGCAGTGATCCCAAAATCATGTTAATGTAATAAACGGGTTTTTTTAAGGTTGAGAAAAAGTGAATGGATGTCAATTTTGATATTGAATATTTAAAAATATTACTGCATAAGAATTGGCCAACCCTATTGAATACTTTAATGTCTGTGCTTTAAGTGTGCTATACCTTGCTTCTAGTTTTATCGTTGTTTTAAGTGGGTTTAGGTCACTGATGTACCATTTGGGCACATAAGGAAATACATGCTTGTTAGTTTTGTATCAGTTTGAATTGTTTGCTTCTTTTTTCTCCAGGTTCCATATCCATCTTTATAATCAAGATAGCCTCATTGCTTGTGTTCTGCCATACCACGAGACAAGAATATTTGTGAGGGTTATACAGCTTCTAAAAATAAATAATTCAAAGCACAAATGGTTCTGGTTATTACCAATTAAGGTATGATTGTTGAATGACATGTATCTGTATTAATTGCAAGGCTTCATTAAAGGTATTTGGAAAAAATAAAGCCATTGGTGTTCCTAAGAGTACACCAAGTATTACCTCCATCACTTTTATTTCCTAGCTTCCATTTGAAAGTATGGTAAAACAGCTGGCTAGTATGAATAATAGCTGGCTTTTGTTTGGTATGTGATAGTAGAATAGGCAGTTTGTATTTTATTATCTTTGATTCTCACACAAAAAAAACTTTTTACAGATAAATAACAGGCTCAGAGAATTAAGTTACCAAAGTTCAAGCAGCTCTAAAGTGGCAGAGTCAAGATTTGAATCTAGACCTGATTCTAAAGCTTGTCTTTCCATGATACTATGCTGTCTGGCATTTAGAATTTTGGAACTGAAAAGCTTAAAAAAGCCAGGTGAAGAAAAGCATAAAATACTTAGAAAAAGTAAAAAAAAAAAAAAAAAAAAAAAAGACTTGAAGGACGTCAGGAAATTATTATTGTGAAGAAGATGCTAAGAATTAATTTACAGATAAATAATAGGATGATTGCCTTACAGGAAGGCTCTGGCTGAGATCAGATAGTGTAATTTTGTAGGAAAACAACTGACTTGCCATTACCACCTTGTTTATAACTATAGTAAAGAAAGTAGATGTATGTTGTTAGCAAGAATTTTTTAAATGTTGAGTGGTGATTTGGGCCAGCAGGCAGCAAATGGGATGAAAGTAGGCTAATAGGCTGTGACCTTGGAACGAGTAACTTTCTGGTTGATGTCAGGTCGTCCATGATCAGAATAGTAAAGAGAAAGGAATGGGAATTTTAATTAAAGAAGAAAAGAATTTGGATGTAAAGCATTTAAAGAATATTCAGGAAGAGAAGGCCAATCTGTAGTAAAGCCTATCAAACTTTTACTCATTTTGCTAGTAACATTATTTTTTTCCCTAATCTACACACAGACCCTGCTGTTCTCTAGACACACTTGTTTCGGGTATCCAAACCACACTTATCTATTACAATTTGCTGCAAATTATCTTTTCATTGATCTATTCAAAATTTATTGAGCACTTATATGTGCCATGCCCAGTGCTAGGTCGTGGGAAGAGCAGTATAAGTTGACTGGGTTCCTGGTCTATTTCTGTTACTAGTGTTACTGTAAAGCAGTGACAAAACCATACCCCATTGACTGAAAAACCAAGTCTAAATGGTAGAGTTACTAAGAACTTAGAGAATCTGGATTTAGATAAATACATATCAAAATGCAACACATGATAAGTAACCATTTTTCACTGAGTACCTCCACACACATTGCTGGCCCTTCTCTTTTGAATTTCTTAAGTTAGCACAATTTTATATGTTAATCTCTTCTTTACCACCAGTTATAATGGAAGACTATATTTTGTATTAATGAACTGTAGCAGTTTGAAGTTGTTACTTTGGTAGGTACTTAAATGATGAGTTGGTGAATTATCCTTAGTTAACAGTTGGTTCTTCCTGTCTGTAACAGCAATCTGGAGTGCCCTTAGCTAAAGGAACTTTGGTTACCCACTGCTACAAAGATCTTGGCTTCATGGATTTCATTTGTAGTCTGGTGACAAAATCTGTGAAGGTGAGTAGTAACACTGTTTCATGAACGTGTGATTCCATTAGAAGGTTGTTTCCTCGGCCTGGAGAAAGCAAATGGCCGTTTGTAGTAATAGTGGGACTTTGAAGAAGTGCCTTTTGTTAAGTGATCTCCTCTTTTCTTCATCTTTTCTGATGAGCAGCTTGATCAGTCTTTCATCATCAAAGCTGTTTTTCTGCAAAAATAAATTATTGTCTTCCTTACCAAATTCTTTACAATGACTGTTTAAACAAAGACACCGTCTAAAAATGTCAGAAAGCTTGTTTATTCTTGCCATGTTTAATTGAACTGTTAAATGTATTTGTCTAATATGGTAAAATTAGTGTCAGCCTGAAGTACTTGAGAGCTATAAATATTTTTATACTTATATCTCATTAGCTTTTCACTCCTGAATGTGTTTGGTTTGTGGTTTTTGTTCCAGGTTTTTGCTGAGTATCCTGGGAGTTCCAGTCAGTTGAGGGTGCTCTTAACTTTCTATGCCTCTACCATTGTGTCTGCTCTGGTGGCTGCCGAGACCTTATCCGACAATATAGTTGCCAAGCTGTTTCCATATATTCAAAAGGTTTGGCCCTGCTTATGTGTAAAATAGATTATTTTGTACTGGAAGAAATTTTCTTGCTTTTGAAAATTTCACTTAGGCATAAATGTTTTTACATTGGCAGTTTATTTCAGATGGTTTATGAAATTTAATTTTTAGGTAAAAAAGATGACTTCTTAAAAACTTAGCAGAGTGGAATCTTGGTTAGGAAGCTCCTTAAGAATGAACGTTGGGGACTTCCTGACTGGTCCAGTGGTTGAGATTTGGCCCTCCAACCCAGAGGGTGCAGATTCAGTCCCTGGTCAGGGAGCTAAGATTCCACATGCCTTGTGGCCAAAAAACCCAAAACAGAAGCAATATAGTAACAGATGTAGTAAAGGCTTTAAAAAATGGTCTAAATCAGAAAATCTTTGAGAAAAAAAAAAGAAAAAGTGAAATTGTTTTTAAAAGAGAATGAATTAGAAAAGTTCTTCAAGGCAGAGGCTCTCTTTTCATTCCTTTTGTATTGACTTCTTGATGTTTCTCCTGCCCAAGCGCCTCATAGCCTCCTGCCTTTCCAGGTCCCCCATAGACGAACTGCAAAAGCCCCCCCACCAGAGTCCCCAAATTATTGTCTTTAATCAGACACTGTTTTGTTTCTGAAGTCTCCCTTACACAGGTGGATGTTTGCAAATAAAAGAAGACTCCTTTGCTCCTTTTAGCATGTGTAGTGGATGTTTGAGTTAGGAGACCTTCTGAGATCCCTTCTGTCATCCGAGAGTCTTGTCTCATTTCCATGTCCCCTCAGGAAAGGGGGCCAGCATCTTGATTTTTCACTTCCGAGGAGTGTTGACTCTCAGTGTGCATTAGGTTGTATTCATCTCTAATTTATGACACTTGCAATTTGTCAAAGTAGAGTAACATTTTCCAGTAGGCTAAAATAACATAGTTTGTCGCTTTTCCTTATATTTTAAAAAATATTCAGGGATTGAAATCATCTTTACCAGATTACAGAGCTGCAACATACATGATAATATGTCAGATTTCCGTGAAAGTGACCATGGAAGATACCTTCGTTAACTCCTTGGCTTCACAGATTATCAGAACACTGATCAGAATTCCCTCTCTGATCAAGGATGGATTGAGTTGCTTGATAGTGCTCCTTCAGAGACAGAAGCCAGAGAGCCTGGGGAAAAAGTACGTACAATTGAATTGTGAATGATGATAATTGGAGGTGAATGAAGTTATTTTGAGTAGTTTTTTTCATAGGATAAATTTTATGCTATTTTTAAAAATTGCCATTCATTGTCTTCTAACATGTAAAGTCAACATCTTACGTCCTTGTTTCTTCAAAGGCCATTTCCTCACTTGTGTAATGTTCCTAATCTTATTACACTACTTCATGGGATTTCTGAAACATACGACATTAGTCCTCTTCTGCGGTACATGCTTCCCCACCTGGTCGTCTCCATGATTAATCAGATTACAGGTAAATGGTTTTACATGTTGTGTCCAAAAACTTACTTTCTCATATTTAATTTTCTTAAGATAAAAATCACACCCTGGTTAATATCTTTTAGATATCTAGAGTTTTCTGCTGTCCAACTCTTTTTGTGTAATTTGTCTGTTTTTCTGACATGAGAAACATTTAGGGTGGGGAGCAGATTGGTTGAAGGGAGAACCTTGTTAATTGAGTAATACACTCAGTATTTTTTTAAATTAATTTTTATTGAAGTAAAGTTGCTTTACAGTACTGTGTTAGTTTCTCCTGTACAGCCAAATGAATCAGTTATAACTGTACCTATATCCTTTTGGATTCCCTTCAGGTTACCACAGAGCATTAAATAGAGTTCCTTATGTATACAGTAGGTTCTCATTGGTGGTGGTGGTTTAGTTGCTAAGTCGTGTCTGACTCTTGTGATCCTGTGGATTGTAGCCTGTCAGGCTCCTCTGTCCATGGGATTCTCCAGGCAAGAATACTGGAGTGGGTTGCCATTTCCTTCTCCAGGGGATCTTCCCGACCCAGGAATCGAAAGTGGGACTCCTTCATTGCAGGCAGACGATTTACCAACTGAGCTATGAGCGAAGCCCAGGTTCTCATTCAGTTCAGTTCAGTCGCTCAGTCGTGTCCGACTCTTTTCAACCCCATGAATCACAGCACCCCAGGCCTCCCTGTCCATCACCAACTCCCGGAGTTCACTCAGACTCACGTCCATCGAGTCAGTGATGCCATCCAGCCATCTCATCCTCTGGCGTCCCCTTCTCCTCCTGCCCCCAATCCCTCCCAGCATCAGAGTCTTTTCCAATGAATCAACTCTTCGCATGAGGTGGCCAAAGTACTGGAGTTTCAGCTTCAGCATCAGTCCTTCCAATTAGTTACCTGTTTTATACATAGGGTCAATAGTGTGTATGTGTCAGTCCCAGTCTCCCAGTTCCTCCCACCTGCCGCCTTTCCCCCTTGGTATCCATACATTTGTTATCTATATCTGTTCTGTTTCTGTTGCAAACAAGATCATCTATACAATTTTTCTAGATTCCACATGTATGTGTTAATATACAATATTCGTTTTTCAGACTTTACTCTGTGACACCCTCTAGATAGTACTTTTTTTTAATATGTGTTCTTTTACATGTTTCTACATGAAAAAAGATGATGGAATTACTTTAAAATAGTTAAAACACATTGTTGAGTCAAACTTTCCCTTTTCATTTAGATATTTAATAAACTTTAGTGATTCCTTTATAATAAATATCTAGTTGCCCGAAAAAGTTTTTCTCTCTTGAGTCATTGAAAATATAAGATGAAAAATCTCATGTGTGAAAATCCAGATTTAAAAAAAGCCCAGAAGTTAATTAGAAGGTGATTATTTGCAGTATATGTTTTTCGCCTTTCAATAAATATGGAAAGACAAGGAAGACATTCTTGGTGCTGTTGCTACTAGACTAAGAAAGACGTTCTAAGAAAGTTGTCTCTAAAGTTACATCCATTTATTGGAAAACGAGGTTTACTTAACCCAATCTCAATTTAAACATGAGTTTTAGAAACATGACTAGCACAAAAAAAAGGGTACATTTCCTGTTCAGATGGTGAGTAATGAAGTCAGGGCCAACATTCATTCTTACATAATGGAAGATGACAGCTCTTGCTTCAGTAAGGAGGCATTGAGATGAAAGTGTAGCCTGTATTCAGGTAGTTTATTGAAGTGTAGATTCAGGTCCCAGCTCCACCACTTGTAATGTGGCTTGGGGAAAGACTGTATTCTTTGGACTTCTGTTTCATTAATGAGAGAGGCATGATAGTACTTGTTTTTAAAAAATTTAGAGGATTTCAAGTAAAGGATAAATGAGAGTGATGTATACAAAATGATTTTAAAAGATACAAATGACCAAATAGGTGAAGTACACTTGAAAATAGGTATAAAGCTGGATGTGGATATATGTCTTAAAGTTATTCCTGTAGAAAGATTTTCTGCTATAAAAAACCTAATAGCATGCACATGCAAAAACATTTTTCTCCAGTCAATTTTAATTTGTTATGTATGCTAAGGAGAAGAAACTGAAGAGATGGATGGTCAAGTCTATAGGAGACTCTTAGAAGCCATACTTACAAATATATCGCTGAAGAACAACTTAGACCATTTGTTGGCTGGGTAAGCTCTTACTTTTGACATGCTTTTGATATTTGTATTTCTGTGGCTAAGTATACTTCTCAGGGTTGGTTAACAGTTTTCCAGTATCCCTTTATAATGTATTTTTTGCTTTGTCCATGTTCATTTAATTGTAAGTACTTAGTCAAGTGATTGTGGCAACAGAAAAGAAGTAATTTCTCTTGTTTATCTTTAATGTACATATGTGATCATGCAGAGTTAATAGTGAAGATAAATTTGGGTTATATTATATGTAATTTGTGGTTGTTTAAAATTTCCTCATACTAAGTGGACCAAAATGCAATAAACAGTATATCACAGTTGGTAATCAGTAAATGTCATTAAGAAACTTAAACCACTAAGTAAAGATAGTTGAGAGTCTCCCATTTTCTTTTCTTAGTAGAAGGGCAACTTGATACAATGAAAAGAATGTAGTCATAGTAGTCAGAAAAAAAGTGGAGGTGTTAGTTGCTCAGTCACTCTTTGTGACCCCATGGGCTGTAGCCCGCCAGGCTCCTCTGTCCATGGAATTCTCCAGGCCAGAGTACTGGAGTAGGTTGCCATTTCCTTCTCCAGGTGATTTCCCAACCCTAGGGATTGAACCTGGGTCTCCTGCAGTGCAGGCAGAGTCTTTACCATCTGAGCCACCAGGGAAGCCCAGACATAAGTTAAATCCTTCCTCTTATCACCTCCAGGCGAGTAGAGTAGTAAGTTCTGAAGGTCAGGCTGTGTGGATCTGGTTTTGTCATTGTGTATCGTTGGGCAGGTACCTGTCTACAGGGTGTGTTATTTGTGCACCCTGCTCCCATGTTGGCTTGTGAATTAAATGAGGTTAAATATGCAAAGTACTGTTGAGAGCTTGGCTGTGGATTCAGACAGGGCTTGAACACTGTGCTCCACTTTTTATGATATAATAGCGCTCACTGGAGAAGGAACTGGCAACCCACTCCAGTGTTCTTGCCTGGAGAACCCCAGGGACAGGGGAGCCTAGTGGGCTGCCGTCTATGGGGTCTCACAGAGTCGGACACGACTGAAGTGACTTAGCAGCAGTAGCAGTGCTCACTGAGTATTGCCTCTTGTTGCTCTTCTTGTTTAACTTCAGGCAAATTAGAAGACTTCTTAGTCCAAGTTTTTGTACCCGTAAAATTAATCTAATTTTTACCCTGTGGAGGTCTGACAGAATTAATACATTCTAAAGCACGTAGTATGTAGTAGGGTTCAATACATAGTAACTCTCATGCCTGCTAGTATTTGTTTTGTTTTGCAGCCTTCTTTTTGAAGAGTATATTTCATATAGTTCCCAGGACAAAGTGGATTCTGATAAAGTATCTTTGCTTAATGAACAGTTTCTTCCACTTATCAGACTTTTAGAAAGCAGGTAAGCTGTGTGTATATGTGTGTGTGTGCACTTATTAATGTGTACCTCTGGTTTTATAAAGAGATGATTTACAAGTTACTTAATAAAGTGAAGGAATTATAAAGGGATTGTTTTTCTTTTCTACCTTTCAGGAAGGGACAATTAGAGGATTTAAATATATTTGAAATATAAGAGGGAATAAAGGTATGGGGACTATGGAGAGTATAATTTTTTATATAGACTGTTGTTGAAATAGTCATAATAACAAACTCAATTAGTGTCATTTGGTTTTACACATTCCGTTTGTCAAAAATTTGAGTCTTAATCTCAGTAATTTTTTAAAAAGTTAAATTTTTTCCTTTTATACCTGGATGGTCTGTGTAGTTAATAACTTTATTAAGAATAATGAACTGACTCTTTAATTTCATCCCAGATACCCCAAAACATTAGATGCTGTGTTAGAGGAACGCCTGAAGGAAATTACAGACCTGAAAAAGCAGGAGCTTTTTCACCAATTTATCTCTCTTTCTACAAGTGGAGGAAAGTATCAGGTAACTTTTTCTTCAGGGGATTTGTGACACGGATATTCATGGGATTATTTGAAGAGCTTGGGAAGGAAATTTGCTACTTCACTCCTCTGTTTGAGAAGTTCCATGGAGAGAGAAGATTTACTCAGTTTGCCTTAGTTACCAGAAGTAAGACTCTGAGGCAGGAATTAAGTAATTGCAGAAAGGTACAGTAATTTTTAAATAACTGTGAACCTGATGCTTATTTCAGGAAAAGTGTTATTTGGAAATTTTATGTCTAATGCTCATTAGCAATCACCAGAAGATGGCCTAACTTAGATTTCTAGAGATCCTTATCTTTCTCCTGCATCTTCACTTCTTAGCACAGCACCCACCAGCCACATGTGGCTATTTAAGTCATTGATTAGGAAAAGGGAAATAGATTTTATTTCATGATTATGTTCGGACTTCAGAAATTTTCTAGGGACAATTTGCCCCAAGTCTTTATGCTAGAAGTTAGACATTTATGTAGTTCTTATTGTTTGCCTTGAAAACAAATGTTATGAAGAGAAATGTGATTGTTTTGGTTTTTCTCTTCCATAATTAGACTTTCATCTTTAGTGGTATTTCATTTCCAGATCACAGGTTGATAGACTTCCTTCTTAGTCTAATTACATAAATAAATGAAGTTGTCAACAACTCCAGTGTCACATCATTTTCTTAATAGATGAAATGCAGTCCCTCTTAAGTGATCAATTTTTTTGATACATATTTTCATTTAGGTGCTAATACCCAGTGGTTTATCTTAGGTGTTTTTCACCTTGCCATCAGACATACATAAAGAACACAGAATCACCTCATAAGTTACTTCACTGATTTAAACCTACATATAGACACAACTATAAACGAAATCCCACTCCAATACTCTTGCCTGGAAAATCCCACAGGTGGAGGAGCCTGGTGGGCTGTAGTCCATGGGGTTGCTAAGAGTTGGACACGACTGAGTGACTTCCCTTTCACTTTTCACTTTCATGCATTGGAGAAGGAAATGGCAACCCACTCCAGTGTTCTTGCCTGGAGAATCCCAGGGACGGGGAGCCTGGTGGGCTGCCGTCTGTGGGGTCACACAGAGTTGGACACGACTGACGCCACTTAGCAGCAGCAGCATACACGAAATCACAGCATTCACAGTACAGATTTTTGTATCTATTTACAAATCATACTGTGTTTTGGAGGCAAAGATTTTGCTTTACTCTTTACTTTTGGTTTACTTTACATTTTGCTTTCTGAAATTAGATGGTTATTGAATATGTCAGCGTGGTGTGGTTTTCTTTGGTTCTTGATTATATGCTGCTCAGATTTAATGGTGAGATCATTTGCTAATTGTGATGAATCCTATAGTTTTTAGCAGATTCTGATACCTCCCTGATGCTCAGTCTGAATCATCCGCTTGCTCCTGTGAGACTTCTGGCCATTAATCATCTGAAAAATGTCATGACAACACCAGAGGTTTGTGTCAAATAGCTTTGATTTTTGATGTTTTTATCCTTGAGATGAACAGTGTAATTCTAGAGTAAGAAATTGAAGTTACCACCTAGAATCAATATTGTTGAATTATAGAGGTAAAGCTAATAAAGCAGATGCGAGTTCATTGGACAAAGATTTAGGACCATACGTACTGGAAGCCACCATTTTTAACCTGTATATGTCCTAGCTGGTAAAGAATCCACATGCAATGTGGGAGACCTGGGTTCAATCCCTGGGTTGGGAAGATCCTCTGGAGAAGGGAAAGGCAACCCACTTCAGTATTCTGGCCTGGAAAATTCTATAGACTGTATAATCCATGGAGTCGCAAAGAATCGGACACGACTGAGCGACTTTCATGTCCTAGTAGCAATTTGTTATCAATATGTTTCCACATTGCAGATGATTAGGTTAGCTTTAATTGAGAGTTTTTCAGACTGGTATTAGGGATGAATTTATAGAGGGTCACAAATTATCTGAGTTTTCAGTTTTGAAATTTGAATTTGACAGTCTTACTTAACATGAACATATTTGAGGATATCAGAATGATAGCTTTTGGGACCCTGTTCAGTTTTGGTACCTGCCAGTCTCATTTGTGTTTAAAATTTAAGTACAGAAGCTGACGTAATTTGTAAATAAAGCTTTTATGCCCAAATAGTATTTTACAAAGACTTTGCAGTGATTCGAGTAGAGTGGTATTTTCCAAACTTTAGTCATTCAGCAACATTTTTTTGCTGTTTTAGCTTACAACTGATGTTGTTTTGTAGCTTCTTTTAAATGGACTCACTGCTTTTCACATAGCCTTGATTGTTTGTTGTTTGTTTTCTTAAAATATGGTGGATTGGGGCTTCCATGGTGGCTCAGTGGTAAAAGAATCTGCTTGCCGATGAAGGAGACTTGGGTTTGATCCCTGGGTTGGGAAGATGGCGTGGGGAAGGAAATGGCAGCCCACTTCCATATTCTTGCCCAGGAAATCCACTGGACAGAGGAGCCTTGTGGGCTGCAGTCCATGGGGTCACAAAGGAGTCGGACATGATTTAGTGACTAAGCTACAACAATAATGGTTGATTTAAGTATTATATTTCTTTTTTTTTTTAACTTCTAATTTTGTTTTGGGGTATAGCTGATTAACCAACAATGTTGTAATAGTTTCAGGTACGGTATTATATTTCATGTGAACAGCTTAGTAATTCAGTATTTTTATAGGTTATGCTTCATGCAAAGTAAATATAAAATATTGACCATATTCCCTGTGCTATGAATTAACTGCTTGTAACTTACTGAATTTATGCCTAGCAGGCTTGTACTTCTTTATCCTCTTCATCTGTTTCACATAGCTTTTACATCATGAGTTTGAAGTGCTAATTGTATGTACATTTTATTATAGTTAGTAGAGTTGGAAATAAGAATGTGCATCTATGTAATATCTAAAATCACCTGATGCTCTACCGCTTGCATATTTGGGAAATTTTTGGACTAGAGAAAAACAGTAGGAGAAATTCATTTCTTCACAGCACATAGCAGTGTGAACAGGCTGAACTCTATAAACTTGTGTCGTGGCCGTTAAAACCAGATTCATATTGCACGTAGAATTTAATTTCAGCTAATCATAATTACTGCTTTAAATTTATTCATGACTTTTTTTTTTTTTAGTTTTTTAGCTTTTAACTTACAACTTTATAAATATTTTGAAAATGTTCTAATTTAGATTTTTAAACAGTTATACTTACTTTTGAAAATGGTTGATGTACTCATATTTGAAAAATACTGCTTTGCTTGGTTCATTCCTGATCTGGTACAAATTATGTTTCTTCCATAAATTGCTGCTAGATTTGTCTTACTGACTGATTGGATAAGTAAACTCAGTGAGTACTGTTCTTTGTTGTAATAGGAAGATTTCAGTGAGTAGAATAAGAAAGGAGTTCCTGAAATCTCCTAATATTCTTGAAGTCATTCGCATCCTTCTTTTACTCTTAATCCAGTCCTACCCTGGATTTGTTAGTTTTTCAGTGAAGGGCAGTGTATACGTACGTTCAACTTACAGGCTTAGGTACTGTAATTGCAGTTAATGTCTGTCTTCGCGTGCATTGATTTCCTTTCACTTCTCCATTAATGTCTGGACACAAGTAGGTTCCGTTCTCGAATTCCAGATTGAGCTATTGGGCTACTTGTTAGCTTTTGAGGAAAATTTGACATTATACTTTGACTTAGTTTTGTGGATTTGAAGGATTTTACTTTTTCTCTCCCAACCTTCCCTTCTGATCTACATTTTTCTTCTATAGGATTATTTACTTTTTTTTTTAACCACCTACAGGGAGAGCTATATTCAATTGGGTTCAGTTCAGTTCAGTTGCTTAGTCGTGTCCAACTCTGCAACCCCATGAATCACAGCATGCCAGGCCTCCCTGTCCATCACCAACTCCTAGAGTTTACTCAGATTCACGTCCATCGAGTCAGTGATGCCATCCAACCATCTCATCCTCTGTCGTCCCCTTCTCCTCCTGCCCCCAATCCCTCCCAGCATCAGAGTCTTTTCCAATGAGTCAACTTTCCGCGTGAGGTGGCCAAAGTACTGGAGTTTCAGCTTTAGCATCAGCCCTTCCAATGAACACCCAGGACTGATCTCTTTTAGAATGGACTGGTTGGATCTCCTTGCAGTCTAAGGGACTCTCAAGAGTCTTCTCCAACACCACAGTTCAAAATCATCAATTCTTCAGCACTCAGCTTTCTTCATAGTCCAACTCTCACATCCATACATGACCACTGGAAAAACCATAGCCTTGACTAGATGGAGCTTTGTTGGCAAAGTAATGTCTCTGCTTTTCAATATGCTATCTAGGTTAGTCATAACTTTCCTTCCAAGGAGTAAGTGTTTTTTAATTTCATGGCTGCAGTCACCATCTGCAGTGATTTTGGAGCCCAAAAAAATAAAGTCTGACACTGTTTCCACTGTTTCCCCATATTATTTCCCATGAAGTGATGGGACCTGATGCCATGATCTTCATTTTCTGAATGTTGAGCTTTAAGCCAACTTTTTCACTCGCCTCTTTCACTTTCATCAAGAGTCTTTTTAGTTCCTCTTCACTTTCTGCCATAAGGGTGGTGTCATCTGCATATCTGAGGTTATTGATAGTTCTCCCGGCAGGCTTGATTCCAGCTTGTGCTTCCTCCAGCCCAGTGTTTCTCATGATGTACTCTGCATATAAGTTAAATAAGCAAGGTGACAATATGCAGCCTGGAAGTACTCCTTTTCCTATTTGGAACCAGTCTGTTGTTCCATGTCCAGTTTAACTGTTGCTTCCTGACCTGCATATAGGTTTCTCAAGAGGCAAGTCAGGTGGTCTGGTATTCCCATCTCTTTCAGAATTTTCCACAGTTTACTGTGATCCACACAGTCAAAGGCTTTGGCATAGTCAATAAAGCAGAAATAGATGTTTTTCTGGAACTCTCTTGCTTTTTTGATGATCCAGCAGATGTTGGCAATTTGATCTCTGGTTCCTCTGCCTTTTCTAAAACCAACTTGAACATCCGGAAGTTCACAGTTCACATATTGCTGAAGCCTGGCTGGAGAATTTTGAGCATTACTTTACTAGCATGTGAGATGAGTGCAATTGTGCGGTAGTTTGAGCATTCTTTGGCATTGCCTTTCTTTGGGATTGGAATGAAAACTGACCTTTTCCAGTCCTGTGGCCACTGCTGAGTTTTCCAAATTTGGTGGCATATTGAGTGCAGCACTTTCACAGCATCATCTTTCAGGATTTGAAATAGCTCAACTGGAATTCCATCACCTCCACTAGCTTTGTTCATAGTGATGCTTTCTAAGGCCCACTTGACTTCACATTCCAGGATGTCTGGCTCTAGGTGAGTGATCACACCATCGTGATTATCTTGGTCATGAAGATCTTTTTTGTACAGTATTTCTGTGTATTCTTGCCACCTCTTCTTAATATCTTCTGCTTCTGTTAGGTCCATACCATTTCTGTCCTTTATCGAGCCCATCTTTGCATGAAATGTTCCCTTGGTATCTCTAATTTTCTTGAAGAGACCTCTAGTCTTTCCCATTCTGTTGTTTTCCTCTATTTCTTAAGGAGTCTTACATTTTTGTTGTGAATGATTTTATGTTTTATTTTCTTTCATAATTTAAAAGAAAAACATGAACTTTTTTTGGCAGAGTGCATGTCATCATCCTTATAAAAACTATGAAAACTAATATGCTTAATTTTAACACTGCTGATGTCTAAGGCACTGTTTTAAGCATTGATATGTATTATTTGATCCTGTAGCAGCCTTTTGAGGGATGTACTGTTTGTTATTAGCCCTGTGGTATAGATGAGAATAATGAGGCTTAGGAAGGTTATGTAACTTACTCAAGATCTCATAGCTTGTCCAGTGGTAGAGCTGGGATTTCAACCTAGACAGTCTCGTTCTGTAATCTCTGCACTCCCAATATGTAGGTTTTCTCTCATTTTTACAAAATAAAAATTGCATTTCAATTACACATGTTATATTTTCAGTGGAAACTGGAAAAAGTTTGTACCAAACAATTATTCATCTAAAAAGGACTTCTAGAGATGGCCTGCTGCTGCTGCTGCTAAGTCACTTCAGTCGTGTCCGACTCTGTGCGACCCCATAGATGGCAGCCCACCAGGCCTCCCCCATCCCTGGGATTCTCTAGGCAAGAACACTGGAGTGAGTTGCCATTTCCTTCTCCAATGCATGAAAGTGAAAAGTGAAAGTGAAGTCACTCAGTCGTGTCTGACTCTTAGCGACCCCATGGACTGCAGCCTACCAGGCTCCTCCATCCATGGGATTTTCCAGGCAAGAGTACTAGTTCAGTGCAAATTCAATTCCTGTGTGCTTAGTTTTGAATTTGCACCAGGGGCAGCAGAGCCTGTGTTCCTTGACTGGAATTCTGGAATGCCTTTCACAAAACCATACTTCCTTTCTAATTTAAAGTCTCGAGATTATAGCAGCAACTAAATTAATTTTTCCCCATTGTTCAGGAGAGTATCGATGAGTCTTTCATAAAAGAAGCCATTTTAACCCGATTGGGTGATGACAGTGTGGATGTCGTTTTGTCGGCTGTAAGTGCTTTTGAGGTGAGTGACTTTGTTGTGCATGGAAGTGCATGTTTTGCTTGTCAATATTTACTTACCGTTCTCACACGAATCACCTCTAGGCAGGAATATATTTGTAAATTATTCTTTTTTGGAAATAGTTCTGTTGAGATCACAGACTTTTAATTGGGGAGAGCACATAGGAGTAGTTAGATTACACAGCTTTATATATCTGGAAGTTCTTTTAAAATGGAAAAGTGCTTTTTATTAATAGTAAATTCCCGAGGTTCATGGGAAATTGGCTCCTGAGTGCCACTTTTGAGAAACTGCTCACATACAACTTTTAAATTATGGGATTTTAAACTTGTAAATTTGGGATTCTTGGGAGATAAATTCTCTTTTTTTGGGGGGGATAAATTCTTTATAATTCATAATTTTTTTAAGTTTAATAAGCACCATATTTGAAGCAAGTAAAAATTTACCCATGGTTATTTTTTTCTCTCTAGGTTTTCAAACAACACTTTAGTTCAGAAGTGACAGTTTCACATCTCCTGAATCTCTTTCAAAGAGCAGAACTTTCAAAAAATAGGGGATGGTAAGTATTTATATCTTCTCTTATAAATAAATTAGTGAAATTCTTGTATGAAGTTCACTTTTATTTGGATTTATATGGGCCATAATATTCTCTGTGTTTGAAATTTTTCTTAATAAAATGGAAAAAGAAATATAATGTGTGACATAATGCTAAGATCTGGGAAGTAGGATAGGAGGCGACTTTAATTTTTTACTTTATATAATTTTGTGGGGTCTTTCTTTTTAACAATAATAATATACTTTATAACTAAAAACAAATACAAATACATTAAATAAAAAATAGACTCAGAGGCACATGACACTTTTTGTAATATTTGATGAGCTTTTACTATTTCATTTTTGGCATCTACACTTTTTACATGGAAAACTGACTAAGCTCTTTAGAGAATGAGAGCGTGTCTTACAAGTTTTTATATCCTATGTAGTTGAACAGAACATAATATCTGTTCAGATATTATTTTTTGAACTTAAGAGTGAATCTTGGATTTCTAGTGGAGTTGAGACATAGTATAGTGTGATCTATGTTTTATGTTACAATTAATGATCTGTCAAAAAAAAATTGGGCTTCCCCTGTGGCTCAGCTGGTAAAGAATCCGCCTGCGATGTGGGAGACCTGGGTTAGATCCCTGGGTTGGGAAGATCCCCAGAAGGGAAGGGCTACCCACTCCAGTATTCTGGCCTGGAGAATTCCAGGGACTAAGTCCATGGGGTTGCAAAGAATCAGACACAACTGAGCGACTTTCACTTTCAAAAAAAATATGATTTGACAGAATTGATTTAAAATTCATGCTCCAAATAACCCCTTTGTTAGCATGGATTTTAAGTGATGTCTTGATGTTTCTTAGTAATGTATTTGGTAAAGAGACCAGGATTGTGTCAGTTGAGCTGGGAAAGTATAATGATGAGTTTTTGCTGAACTGAAGTCTCTAATGTATCTCAACCAAATGTGTTTATGTATCTTTAAGGTACAAGGTACTTGAGATCGCAGCAGGCATACTGGTTAAAGAGGAAATACTAGGTGAAAATGATCAGTTGTCGAATCAGGTGGTGGTGCATCTGTTGCCATTTATGATCATCAACAGTGACGATATGGAATCTGCTGAGATGAAAATGGCTGTTTATTTATCAAAATCAGGAATTTGCTCTTTGCATCCTTTATTAAGAGGCTGGAAAGAAGGTAAGAGATGAAGTTGTTTTTCAGAAAAAGTGAACAAGTGACACTTTAAAGAAGGAAGATAATGACAATTAAAAATGGACAGTGATTGTTATTTGAAATCGTTTATGTTACATGCCAGCAAGAATTTTGAAACTTTTTGCTAATATGAAAAGTATACTTTGAAAAGGAAGCTCACCCACTGATGAATTCTAAATTGTATGAAAAGAAAAATAAAAAGCACACCTTCACAGGAAGATTGTAAAACTTTTGCCTAAATTCCCTACTCTGCATTCAAGTGAATGCAGACACATTGATGACATAAGAGCCCCTGGTGTTTGATTCTTATATATGCATTCTTTTTTTTTTTAAACAGCTCTTGAAAATGTGATTAAAAGCACAAAGTCAGAAGAACTAATTGGCGTAGCGAATCAGAAGATGATTGAGTTGCTGGCTGACAATATAAATTCGGGGAATCCCTCTTCAATGTTAAAGATGGTAGGTACACTATTGAAGTCCACACCCTGGCTTTCCTTCTCAGAAGCTTTCTGGACTCTCAGTAGTTACTTTACTAGGTTCTTCTTTTATTTAAAATAACTTTTCCATTCTTGAGTACTTAGTTTTGTTTTAAAAATATATAGTGTTATTTAGTGTATCTTGCAGATGTTTGAAATCCTTAACATTTTGGAGAATTTATTTCATTGTGTTGTTTATTGGACCAGTAGGAATATAATGTATACTTTTTAATCTTTTTTCCTCTCATTTAAAGTATTAAAGTCATATTTTTCTTAAAAGAACAAAATATAATCTGAAAGAAATTTTCTTTTGCCTTAGTAAATAAACCTTTTAAAAACATAAAAACATTTATCTAGTTGGCAGGTGCAATTATGTTCATTGTAATTTCTCAAATTATTTTTATAATTAGAAGTCAATGCTTATTACTTTTTTAAGGTTTTATATTTATCATCTCTGAATATAGAACAAATGATACCCAGATAGGCAGAGGTTGAGAAAATTGTTTTTATGCCAACCGAAAGCCACCATTAATGGAGTTGGTTTATTTTTCAAGGTAGAGGATTTAATAGGTGTTGGAGAGAAGGAATCCTTTAGCTTGAAGCAGAAAGTGACTTTTCACGTAGTCATGGCTGTGCTTGTCTCCTGCTGTTCGTCCTTGAAAGAAACTCACTTTCCATTTGCAACAAGAGTCTTCAGTTTGTTGCAGAAAAAAATAAAGAAGCTTGAAAATGTCATTACTACAGTGGTAAGTAAGGAGTGCAGAGTCTCTGGAGAGTCGAATGTTGAGACCACTTTGTCAGTCACAGTAGAGCTGAAAATTGGAGGCTGAGATGCTGAGTCTTTGGATTCTAGGAGTAGAACATGAAGTGGCTTTTTGTAGTAGTAGGTAATGAATTAGGCACTCTCTTCCTTCTGCAGGAAATGTGATTAAGTAGTGGGATTTCAGGTTTGCGGTGTTTGTGTCTGATAATTGACTCTACTCTGTGTTATCTCTATTGGGCCATTTTCCGAGTTGTACTTAACTACATCTAGTGATAAGGAATTCACTAGATACATTACTGTTTGAATAATATTGTTTTGTTCTGTTGTTTACTAAAATAGATCTTTTGTATTATTTTTATTTGGATTTTGCAAGCATATTATTATCTTTGACAGTCTTACATATTGATATTTTTACCTACTACCACACCTTGACGTTACAGAGTTTTTTCTTTTAATATCTGCCATAAATAGCATCTTACAGTAGTGTCATTTTTATTTCTTGTGTTCCTTGTTGTAGGAGTTGCTCAACAAATCTCGTCTTTTTCACATTCATTTATACCCTTAGGATTTTATAAGTTCTATCACAGCCATTATAGCTAAATTTTTGTAAACTTTATAGAAACGAAGCTTCATATTTTAAAAAAGTGGCCCAGGGAATTCCCTGGTGGTCTCGTGGCTAGGACTTTGTGCTTTCACTGCTGGGGCCCAGGTTTGATCCCTGATTGGGGAGTTAAGATCCCACAAGCCTTGAGGCTCAGCCAAAAAAAATAAAACATAGTTCAGATGAGCCCTTCTTAACTTCTTTATTTTTTTGAATGCATGGTGACCTGGACTCTACTTGTTTCAGTGGTAAAGTGTGGACAAATTGAGCATTTTATGGATAGGTAACATGTTGTTTTATATCTGATACCCTTTCTGAAAGTTTTGAGCATCTTTTTGGCTGTAGTAGATCCATGGACGGAGGAGCCTGGTAGGCTGCAGTCCATGGGGTCACCAAGAGTTGGACATGACTGAGCGACTTCACTTTCACTTTTTACTTTTCATGTATTGGAGAAGGAAATGGCAACCTGCTCCAGTGTTCTTGCCTGGAGAATCCCAGGGACAGGGAGCCTGGTGGGCTGCCGTCCATGGGGTCGTACAGAGTCGGATACGACTGAAACGACTTAGCAGCAGCAGCACATTGAGCCAGTGAAATCCACCACCAGAGCCATTATCTTGAAAGTCTGGCTTTGGGTTATTTTACTTCCAAGTTACTACTCTGCACTTGCCTTGCGGAGTCTCATTTGTCATTTTCCTGCACCACTTCTCATGCTTCCTGTTGGCATTTTAGTGTAATTCCTATGCACCTTAACTTTATGCTTCTTGTTTAGAATCATCTGCAAATCTGGGGATTTGACCATGTATTATTCTTCAGATCAGCAGTAAAAGTGTGAAATGAGAAAAGTCTCTTCAAGGATCTCTTGGAAATGCAATTCCTAATCTTCTGTTTAGAAACATGCCTACCCTTTATTTGATAAAGCATAATTAACAGGAATAACATTTGATTTAGGGATGGGTTTTAAGAAAACACAGATAAAATGAAGCCACGCTGAACTTATTTGTGTCTTTTCTTGTGAATACTGATGGTTAGATGTCTTCAAAAATCTAATTAAAACAACTAATCTCCCTACCCAAATACATGTATAGACAAAATTTTGCAAATTACACAGTTGTACAGCCATTGCAGTCCATCTCTGTAAGTCATGTTCAGGACACCTTTAAATTAGTGCTGTTTTTGTTCTGCTTTAACATTTAAGGAGATCTCCTCAGAATGGCATTTTGAGCTGATGATGGACAGAGGGATACCATTGGAGCTGTGGGCACATTACGTAAAACAGCTCAAAACTGCCCAGCGGATTGCCGTGGAGGACTCAGTTTTACTCTTGTTTTCACTGAAAAATTTTATTCATACTCTAAAGGCTCCTAAATCTTTTCCTAAAGGTAAGACAAGCCATGAATCCCTTGAGTGTGATACTGTGGAAAACTGAAGTATTGATTCTCCAGTGTTCTTTGTCTTGAATGAAAAGTTCCCAGGGTGTATTCACATAAGCTTATGCGCCATTTCCCATTCTCTTCTCGTCCCCATAGATGATACATGGTGGAATCCCGAACAGCTGCAAGAAGACAGCAGAGACTACCTGCGTCTGCTCATTGGGCTCTTTGAGACGGTTCTCAGTGGTGCTGATGCCATTCACTTTCGGGTTCTGATGAAACTCTTCATAAAGGTACCAGGTCATCTTTTTCAGACATACTCTTCCCTTGAAGATGATGTTATAAATTATTTCAGTTTTGGTAGTTTTTAATGAAAAAGAAAGCAGACCTTTAAGCAGTGAAGTGTGTGATGATGGAGGCAGGCTGGTAAAGCTGTGCTGAATCATGACAGCAGTCCGGAGGTTGGACAGAGACTGACATGGCTGCTGGCCTCCTAACGTATTAGTCCTGCTCAGGTATTTAATAATCACAACAGCCCAGTGTATCTGGCTGACTAATGCCATTACCAGAGAGAAACTGTGGTTCAGAGAGGCAGTTCAGGATGTGCAGAGCCACTCAGTGGAGAGATTTCGTCACAGCACCGTGAGCTCCCTGCTGCCAGGCCCAGTGGTCAGTTCTTTATACTGTCTTAACCTCTAAACAGCGTTTGACACAGTTGACATGGGTCACTCCACCCTTAAAGTACTTTCTCAGTGAGGCTTCCTAACATCATTCTTGTCTGGGTTGTCTGCTTGCTGACCTCATCCTTTTCATTGTTTGAGCCCAAAATTATAGAGAGGTCCTCTGAATACCACTGCCAGTAAGTCCTCTGAACTCGTCTCTATCCTTCCCAGTGGGTTAAAGTACCCAGCAGAGATGAATTTTAAAGTGACTAGACAAAGCAAAACATTGCAGTAAATTGTTTTTTGTAATTGTACACTAGAGGAAAGATCTGGAACCAACTTATTTGAGTAAAGGGCTTCCCTGGTGGCTCAGATGGTAAAGAATCTGCTTTCAACGCAGGAGTCCCAGATTCAGTCCCTGGGTCGGAAAGATCCCGTGGAGGAAGGAATGGCTACCCACTCCAGTCTTCTTGCCTGGAGAGTCCCTCGGACAGAGGAACCTGGCGGGCCACAGTCCATGGGGTCGCAAAGAGTCAGACACGACTGAGCGACTAAGACTTTACATACTGTTTGACTAAAATTAACTTGACTATCTTTTTTTTAGGTACATTTAGAAGATGTTTTTCAGTTATTCAAGTTCCTTTCTGTTTTATGGACCTATGGTTCTAGCCTTTCAAATCCACTCAACTGCAGAGTGACAGCAGCGCTGCAGACGCAAGCTCTTTATGTGGGCTGTGCCCTGCTGTCTTCTCAGAAGGCGCAGTGCGAACATCAGCTGGCATCTGCATCTTCTCCAGGTACTACAAGTAGCCTTGTCCTGTTCTGTCATGACCAGCTGGTAATGCTTCCTCTGTGTGAGATGGATGAAGGTTGTGGTTTGGAGAATTTGTTTTTATTAGTGTGAGTGCACACTCTCTCTGTAGGGGTATGTGTGTGTGTATTTGTGTATATGTAGGAAATGGCAACCCACTCCAGTGTTCTTGCCTGGAGAATCCCATGGACGGGGGAGCCTGTATTTGTGTATATGTAGGAAATGGCAACCCACTCCAGTGTTCTTGCCTGGAGAATCCCAGGGACGGGGGAGCCTGGTGGGTTGCCGTCTATGGGGTCGCACAGAGTCGGACACGACTGAAGCGACTTAGCAGCAGCAGCAGCAGACTGTAGTTTGTTTGCAGTTACTTTTATATTGCTTTTAAGTTCTAAATATCAATTGCAAAATCTTGCCAAAACAGGTAACAAAAATGGTAGGTGATTAATTTTGGGTTTTTACTATCCAACTGTTGATTTTTTGAGTAGTAACAGGGCTATCTAGGGAAACCAAACCATCTTAATACAATTCAGCATTTAACTGATTGATCATATAAAATTGGTCTCCATTCAGGCAACCCTTATGGATTTATCTGTTTTATCTGGTATAAAGTAATTTTCAGGTTGGGCACTCAGTAATGAAACAGCCAAAAATAAAACTTATGTTTTTTTATAAGTGAAATTATAAATTTTGCAAAACATGCAGAATTTCATAAAGTTGATGAATACGATTTTGAGAAGTGGATTGACTTATAAAGTTATTGACAAATGAGAGGATCTGGCAGAATCAGACCCTATAGTGACTGAAGGTGAGAAAGTTGATGAGGATGATGGAATCATTTTAGTATGAGAGGAAAGAGTGGCCCGTGGGAAATCTGAACATGCTCTTGATTTTGTCTTTCCAAATCGCTCTTTATAAGTGGTCTGTGAAAGCAAACACTCTTTTTAAATGGTCTTACTTTTTTTTTTTTTAATTTATGTTTTGGCTCTCTGGATCTTCATTGTTGCATGCAGGCTTTCTCGAATTGTGATGAGCAGGGGCTCCTCTAGTTTCAACGCACAGGCCTCTCACTGCGGTGGCTTTCCCTGTTGAGCACAGGCTCTCAGGTGCTCCAGCCTCAGGAGTTGTAGTACACAGGCTTAGTTGCCTTGTGGCATGTGGAGTCTTCTCAGACCAGGGGTCGAACTCGTGTCCCCTGTGTTGGCAGGTGGATGTGAACTTGCTGCACATTTCTTAAACTTTTTCAATGAATACATTGTAAGCATCTTTCTATATTAATATATATAATTATATATTTTTAAATGTCTACAGAATATTTTATATGGAGATATGCCATATTTTATGAAAATAGTTATCCACTGTTAAACTTGTGAGTTTTAAAAAAAAGTCACAAGTAGTTAGATTTTTTAGTTAGGTATGAAATAAATGTGCTATCCTTTAGCATCAAAGGCAGTGGCTTGTGAGGGCCATGTCTCTTTGTAGGCAGCACGACAAAGGACCTAACTTTTCCTGTGGTATTGCGGCAAGATGAACTCCCTTCGTACTCCTGCTGCTTTGCTTTCTGTCACCTCCCCCTTCCTAAAGTACTTTTGCATTTATGCTCCCTAGACATGTCACAGGACTCTGTTAAAAACAGGAGAGGTACGTTCCGTTCTGCTTGAAAGCTCAAGGACCACTAGCATCGCCTAGGACCAGATAGAGGGCGCTTACTCATTGCACCTGTCCTCAGGCCACTCGACTGCGAGTGTCCGGTGAGCTGCTGCTGCTGCTATATCACTTCAGTCGTGTCCGACTCTGTGCAACCCCAGAGACAGCAGCCCACCAGGCTCCTCTGTCCCTGGAATTCTCCAGGCAAGAACACTGGAGTGGGTTGCCATTTCCTTTTCCAATGCATGCATGCATGCTAAGTCACTTCAGTCGGGTCTGACTTTGTACAACCCTATGGACAGCAGCCCACCAGGCTCCTCTGTCTACAGGATTCTCTACGCAAGAATACTGGAGTGGGTTGCGATTTCCTTCTCTGCAGTGAGCTTCTAGTCATACCTTATCCATAAGGAATCTTGGCTGGTATTTGTTTTCATATAATTACAAAAAACATGATGTTTGTTTAAAAGGAAAAGAGAAAGGACTGGAAATTCTAGCAAATAGATACCTGGGCCTGAAGCTGCCCTTTTTGTGAATTCATCTCTTCAGCTGTTCATTTCTGGCTTTATTTTATAAATTAATTTTCTGGAGACCAGGAAAATTTAACTTTTATATGACCTCAGAAAGGTATGAACGCTTGTCATACTGTTTCTTGGCATTCCAGAAGTAGTATATATAGAATGGATCATTTCTAGCAAGATAAAAATTACCAAAATTTGCCCCAGTAAATAGCATGGAATAAAGCATAAATAACTAACTACTATAAAAGGAATTTAGTTCTCTTTATCCCAGAGACTTCTCTTTCAAAAAACCCTGATTCAGTTGCTTTCACAGATTCATTTTACCAGATCCTTGAAGCCAGTTTATTTCAGTGTTGTTGAGCGGGGCAGGGCATAGAATGAAGGAAAGCCTCCAGATTTTGTTTAAAACCAGCACAACATGCTGACAGACAAAAGGCAGTGCGTGCTTTGAATAATAATGCAACAGTTCTAAATAAAATATTTCTTGGGTCCAGGAGCATTATTTTAGAGAATAAACATTTCCCCAGAGTTCATTCCAGCAGGACAAAATTGGTTCAAAACTGGGAACTCTATTATGTAATTGGCTAGAGAAAACTCATAGAATCATGTCCAAAGATCTGAAAAGGCATGAGATAAAAATCAGTAACTGTTCCTAATTAAGTGACAGCAGAATAGGAGTAACATGATGAAAATACTTCTCAAATCAGAAGCTAGTATTTTTGCCACATAATTGGGGAAACAAAAGCATTCTTGTTAAATTCATCATTTTTGTTGAA
The DNA here is from genome assembly GCF_002263795.3 of Bos taurus. Taxonomy (NCBI): domain Eukaryota; kingdom Metazoa; phylum Chordata; class Mammalia; order Artiodactyla; family Bovidae; genus Bos; species Bos taurus. The sequence goes on along the minus strand of NC_037355.1, from coordinate 9,217,242 downwards.
CATGGTTCTAGTTGGCAGAAATAGATGCCTTTCAAGTACTAGTGAGATGTATGAATGATAAAGCTGACGTCCCAGGTCTGTGGGGTTCTTAAGTTGAATATTAAGCAGGACATCTGGCTAGTCATTTGGAAATATTAAAGAAGTTTGACTCCAGCCTTATTCCTTAGACAAAAATGTGAGCTGAACTAAAGATTGCACATTAAAAAGAAAACTTAGCTTTAGTGTTAGAAAATGTGGAGTACATATGATGACTATCTAAATATAGAGGTAGGTACTTTTTAAAGAGAGCACCTTTCTAAGCAACATATAAAGCTAGAAGAAAGTAGTCTTCTATAAAGCTATAAAGTTACCACGTCAAAAAGAATGTGAAAGCAAACATCAGTTCAGGACAAAATATCTGCCAAGCCTGATGCACGAGCAGGTTATTTCCTCTGCACACTTGCTCAGGGGTGTATGTACAGGGCGTTTGTTGCAGCGGTTTTAATGCCAAAAGACTAGAAACAATCTAAACTTTTACTAGTAAGGTACTAGTTTTTAAAAATATGGACCACACGATCTGGCATTTGTGTACAATTTTAAAAGGCTTTTACTTTAGATATGTATGTATCAGTAGTGGTATGGGAAACACTCCCAGTGTAACTGAGATGTGAGAGCGGCTGTGCAGAGCAGGACGTGTGTGCTCTGGTCTCATGTATTTTCAGACAAGCACACCACTATACATCTAGCATTTCTCTAGGGTAGTGAAAGGATTAAACAGTGACTTCAGAGAGGGGGTTTGTGCTGGGAGGAAAGTTGCAATTTTATGCTGTTTCAGTGTTTTCATTGTTACTTAAATGTTTTTCCCTTTGGTTTTAGTGGTGGTCTCTCTACTCATTAATCTGGGTAGCCCCATAAAAGAAGTGCGCAGGGCTGCCATTCACTGTCTCCAGGTCCTCAGTGGAGTGGCGTCCCAGTTTCATCTGGTCATAGATCACGTGGTTCCTAAAGCAGAGGAGATCACCTCAGATGCCACCTACGTTGTTCAGGTAAACTCAGTGGCAGAGAAGATGGAGTGTGTGCAGACCGTTGTGGACACATGAGCCATTCTCCCCTTCGTTGACGTTCTGCTTTGCAGGGCGTTTGATTGGCTAAGTCATTGAATTTAGAAATTGATATGTCAGTATCTGCACATCTTTATCCCCTAATCTTAAAAAGATAGCAGTATCATGTTGCATTTCTGCTGTCTTGTCACTGGCTAAAAGACCAGTGTTGGTAGTAAGCTACCAGACGGGTAGTGATACCATTTCCTATTCAGATTTCAAGGGCAAATGAAAAATCGTGAGCTGTGTTGCATCATTTGGGAAAGCATCTTCCCTGAGTAGCACACGGAGCCCCTGCCCCTTTTTCTTTAAGCCACTTTTCTTTTTTGTATCCTAGGACTTGGCAACTTTATTTGAGGAACTGCAGAGTGAAAAGAAGCTGAAATCTCATCAGAAGTTATCTGAAACTTTGAAAAACCTCCTTCATTGTGTATATAGTTGCCCATCTTACGTTACAAAAGACTTGATGAAAGTACTTCAGGACATCAACAATGAGGTATGTGTAACTTAGTGGGCTGTATCCATTGCAGGTGATGTTAGTGAAGATTATTTTAATTAGTCATGTGTGTACAAGACTGCGTGAGAGTTATATATATACACACTCAGGCGTGAATACTTTCATATTAATGTGAAAGAAGAGCTGAGGTGGAGGGAAAAGATACAGGGTACAAAAAACAAGCAGCAGTGCATTTCTGTCCATTTTAAAATTGTGTGTTATCCCTGCCTCATCATTGACTTGATGTTAAATGAATTTTAAAATCACAGGGAGAACTGATGACAATGCATTGATGAAAAACAGTTTGTGTTTATTCTCAGGTGAAAATCTCCACAAAATAATAATATTTGAACATAAAAGTCTATGTATATTTCAAAATTGTTTACTCTTTTTTAAAATACACATGGCTGTACATTTCTAGAGAGGTCGGGGGGAGAAACAGAGCTTTATGGTTCCAGGGAAGCCCGTGTTACGAAAGAAAGAGGTTTATGAACCATTTGTGTGATGGTTTGTGCTTGTAAGCCAGAGAAAACTGCTCCTTATCCTTGTGTTCCAAAAATTCCTCTGGACCTTACCAGTCTTGGGAATTGACTGCAAGTTGGAGAAGTAAGAGAGGGGTAGTGTTGTTATTTAGTCGCTAGGTCAAGTCTGACTCTTGTGACCCTGTGGACTGTAGCCTGCCAGGCTCCTCTGTCCATGGATTTCCCAGGTAAGAATACTGGAGTGGGTTGCCATTTCGTTCTCCAGGGGATCTTTCCAACCCAGGGATCAAACCGGAGTCTCCTGCATTGACAGTTGAATTCTTTACCACTGACCCACTAGTGATGGAGAAGGCAATGGCACCCCACTCCAGTACTCTTGCCTGGAAAATGCCATGGACGGAGGAGCCTGGTGGGCTGCAGTCCATGGGGTCGCAAAGAGTCGGACACGACTGAGCGACTTCACTTTCCTGCATTGGAGAAGGAAATGGCAACCCACTCCAGTGTTCTTGCCTGGAGAATCCCAGGGATGGGGGAGTCTGGTGGGCTGCCGTCTATGGGGTCGCACAGAGTCGCACATGACTGAAGCGACTTAGCAGCAGCAGCAAGCCACTAGTGAAGCCCAAAATTGGGATAAAATGGAGTAAAAGACATTTCATTACATTGTCCAGGCCAAGAAAATAGATGGCCTGTGTCCGCTCTGTGTCGTTCCTGATACAGTGTAAACTAGGAGTTGACAGTCTTGTTCTATGAAGCAGTGTCCCCAAGCTTCTTGGCACCAGGAACTGGTTTTGTGGAAGACAGTTTTTCCACAGAAGGGTGGCGGGATGCTTTCGGGATAATTCAAGTGCATTACTTTTATTGTGCACTCTCTTTCTGTTTTGTGGCCATTTTGGGATAGTCCGCCTTGACTTTAAGGTTAGGGTTCATGCTCCTGTGAGAATCTAATGCCACCGCTGATCTGACTGTAGGAGAAATTCAGGCGGTAAAGCAAGTGATGGGGAGCAGCTGTAAATACAGATGAAGCTTCACTCACTCATCTGCTGCTTACCTCCTACCGTGTGGCCCAGTTTCTAATGGGCCACAGCCCAGCCCTGGTCCACAACCCTGGGGTTGGGGATCCTTGCTGTAAAGGACCAAATAACAACTATTTTACGCCCTGTGGCTGTACAGACTCTGTTGCAGATGCTCTGCTCTGCCATCATATTGCCAAAGCAGCCTCAGACAGTATGTAAACAGAAGAGCATGCTTGTGATTTTCAACAAAATTTACAGAAACAGATGGTCCTCTGAACGTGTCCTGCAAGCCATAATTTGCTGGCTGCTGCTTTAGTTATTGAAGACTTCACATATATAATTTGAATTAATATTAATTATACCAAGTTGGAAATATTGTGTGGAAAAGCTTAATTTTATTTTTGTAGTCTAAAACTTCAGTTTGTATTTCCTGTTTTTAGAAAGTCTTAGAATGCCCACAGAGTATTACTGCTGAAAGATTCGGAGCTTTTGATTATTACAGACTGAACTGTCATGAGGCACCTGGGTGCCTTAGTTGGATTAATAGCTGTCCTTATGCCTAGGAGGTCATTACTGTTGGTTTTTTCCTTCTGTGTTAAGCTTCTAGTCTTACAACATCTCTTTGGATGTTTTTGTACAGCAAGGAAAAACTTGCATCAGTATAAATAACTGTCTACTAATAAACTTTCCAAACTTTAGCTGGTGCTTTCTCAGCTGTTGTCAATGATTGAACAACTTTTAGAAAAGAGCCAGAAGGAGCCCGCAGCTGTCCTGAAAGATGAGGCCATTGCCCTGCATCTCATTCTGGGAAAATATAATGAATATTCAGCTTCTCTTTTACATAAGGACCCGAAGAGTCTAGATATATTTATAAAAGCTCTGCACACAACAAAGGAACTTTGCATGGGAATGCCAGCCATTCAGATTACAGCTCTCGAAAAGGTCAGTGATTTCTTTCAGAGATTAAAGCATGTTAAGCTTTTGAAAATTTGTAATGTTTACTTCGAGAAGATAAAATGGTCTGAACGTGTTTCAAAGGAATATGATACATTTGACCCATTTTTGCAAAACTGGATAATGTACATGAGTCATTAAACTGACAAAATGGGGACCAATTTCACATTGTAAGACAATGATGGAAACGTCATTTTTAGAATTCAGGTTTGTTCATAGATCTCAGTTGCCTTTCTTCTGCCTCTAGATTACGAAGCCATTTTTCGCAGCTATAACAGATGAAAAGGTTCAGCAGAAGCTTTTGTGCGTGTTGTTTGATTTATTGGTGAACTGTAAGAACTCACATTGTTCTCAGACTGTTAGCAGTGTTTTCAAAGGGGTAAGTTGCAAACTTGTCATTTATTAATATTTACTCTCTTCCAAGTAATGCCATGTTTAAGCCTTCTCCCTTTTGTAATTCCTTTAGGAAGTCAGATATTCCCATTAGCCAGAATCATAGAAAAGTAGGTCATAGAGAAATGCAAAATCAAAAGTTGTAAGTCCTCACTATTACTTTTATGGTATGAAATATTTAGTTTTGAATGGTAGGGTGTGTGTTAGTTTAGGTGTTACTCACCTCCTAGGCAAGAACAGGAAGGTGTAGTGACTTGATGTTCAGCAGGGTCACGGATTATTATTCTACTTAATTTAAGTTGTTTAATGACACATAGAATGGAATTGAGAATCTGCTCATTGGTTTCTATGTATGTTGGAACCTAGCTGTGGATCTGAATAACTACCTAATTACCCTGTGTGTTGCTTTGTTGTGCTTTTTAGGGAAACTTTCTTTCACAAAAATACATAATAGCGTGGTGAAGTCCTAGTGTCCAGATTCTGCAGTTCTCAGAATTATAACATATTTTCTTAGATTTCTAAGAAAATTTGTTCTAAGTGGAACAAATTAAGGTACAGAGCAGTGTGATAATGTGCTCCTGTGTGTGTCTAAGCTTTATAGAGTTGTTGGTATATGGAATATTCCCCAGGAATATATAAGGGATTGTCAGTGAAGTTTCCCTTTGGGTATTGGACTGGGCTCTAGGGTCATAGGGAGACATAAAATGGGACAGAGACGTTTGCATTGTATCTCTCTAAATCTGCGTAAACTGCTCTAATGGTATCCGTGGAATCCTATCATCACGCATTCCTCCTTAATATTCTAGATTTCTGTTAATGCTGAACAAGTCAGAATAGAACTGGAGCCACCAGATAAAGCCAAGTCCTTAGGCACAATTCAGCAGACGAGGAGGCAGAAGATGCAGCACAAGTAAGCGTGGCTGTCCCCAGGCCGTGAATGTTTGGAACCATCGTGACTTTTTTGATGCCCATCAATGTGGCATAATTGGTTACAATAGTCTTTACTTAACATTGACAGTATTTGCTTTTCTTTTTGTCTCGTCCGATTCCCAGAAAATCACAAGATCAAGAATCTGTCCAGGAAGTTGGAGGTTCTTACTGGCAAAGAGTAACCCTCATCCTGGAATTATTGCAGCACAAAAAGAAACTCAAAAATCCTCAGATACTGATACCGACTCTTTTTAACCTGCTGTCAAGGTAATAACACTTGCCTTTGATCTGTGAGAGAATAAGATTCTAATTCTTGCCTGTTTTCACACTCTCTTCTTGCTCAGCTAGTCTGTAAAACAATGCAAGTTGAATACTATAGTTGGAAGATTTAAAGAATGGTTACAGGAACCTGTTTGCCAAGGCCTGAAACTAACCTTCATCCTGTATGTGTGGTAAATGAGCACTCACCTTGCAGCCTGCTTTCCTGCTTCGTGGTCAATACCGTGTCCCTGGGGCATCATTACCTCTGTTTAAGGATGTAGTGTGACACCTGGTTCTTTTAGCCCTGCATCATTAGATAGCCATAGTGTGTGCCTTGCATGGTGGATGTGTGCTCTCGTCTGAAGAAAAATAATTCTCAAGGTTGTCCTCTAAGAAGGTTCAAAATGGGTTGATGGAAAGTTCGGTAGAAAAGAGAGATAATGTGATGTCAGCGCCTGCCTGCAATAGAAGAATCAGCATTAGAAATCTCACACTGTGTTTACAGACACAATGTTAATATTTTAGTTCTTCGTCATTTAATATATGCTCTGGGCATTGGTCATTACTGCAGAACTGAAACTGTACAACCCTTTCGTTTCCCATCGTTTCTCTTCTGGGATTCCTGAAGGTGTTTAGAGCCTTTGCCACCCGAGCAGGGAAGCATGGAATACACCAAACAGTTAATTCTTAGTTGTCTGCTTAACATCTGCCAAAAACTGTCTCCAGAAGGTGGCAGAATACCCAAAGGTACGTACATTGTTGGAAGCAAGTGGGGAAGGATCATCTGCTCTGAGTGTGAATGTACTTACCACTTGCAGATATTTTATTTCTTGCCCTATAGACGTTCTGGATGAGGAGAAATTCAACGTGGAATTGATAGTCCAGTGCATCCGTGTTTCTGAGATGCCTCAGACCCATCACCATGCCCTTCTGCTCTTGGGTACTGTTGCTGGAATATTTCCTGTAAGTGTTAATGATCTTAAGGCTTATGCAGGTATTTTGGATGTTTTCTTCCGTGGACATATATAGGCGCACATGGTTGGGATTCTGTGGGGTTCTGGACCTTACAGTGCAGGTGGGCCTCCCAGGCCTGCCTCTCTAGTTGAGGCAGTGAGCTGGTTGATCTCTCTAAGCTTTGGCTCCACCTTTTGTAAAGTGGAAAATACAGTAACCTTCATAGAATCGTGAGAGCGGGACTGGATAATTTATGGTTAGCACTTAGCATGGCACTTGGTGCAAGGTAACTCCAGTAAGTGGACTTAAAAGTAATTTGATTATAAACTGCCTCAGTTAAAGAAATCGTGTTCCTTATAGAAATCCATCATTTAAAGATTTTTGAAGAGATGGGAATTATTTTCATCTAAGGGATATGTTCCTAACTGATGATTTTTGATTCTTCATGAGCTTCTGTGGGTCTCTTAATCTACTAAAATGATGTGTAAGATTTAATGTGTGTGGGATTTTTTTTTCCCTTGGTACAGGGTCAGTAGCCCTCAAAGGGGTTGACAATCCAGAAACAATTAAGAATCATTGATATTTTTCTTTTGTTTTTATTGAAACATAGTTCATATTGTTACAAAATCTGCCTATTAGAAGTGTACGGTTTAGTGGCTTTATGTACTCACGGTTGTACAGCTGTCACCATATGTATTTCCAGAACACTGTCATCAGCCTCAGAGAGAAGCCCCGTATGCATTAGCGTTCAGTCCCTGTTCCCTTTACCACCACACCACCTCCTCTGGCAGCCGCCTATCTACTCTTCTGTTCTGGACATTTCCTGTGAATGGAATCGTATAATACGTGGCCTTATTTGTGTCTGACTTTTTGCACTTCGCATGTTTTCAAGGCTAATCCATTTGGAAGCTTGAATCAATACTCCTTTTATGGCTGAGTAGTTAACCATTGTAGGACTTTTCCTGGTAGCTCAATGGTAAAGAATCCGCCAGCAATGCAGGAGACTTGGTTCAGTCCCTGGGTGGGAAGATCCTCTGGAGGAGGGCATGGCCACCCACTCCAGTATTCTTGCCTGGAGAATCCCATGGACGGAGGAGCCTGGTAGGCTAAGTCCAGGGGGCCATAAAGAGTCAGACTTAGAGACTAAACAACAGCAACAACAGTAAACGCTTGTATGTACATTGTTTCATTTATCTGTTCAGTAATTGATGGACATTTAAGTTGTTTCCACTTTTTATCTGTTCGTTAATTGACATATTTGTTGTTTCCACTTTTTGGCTGTTCATCATGCTGCTGTGAACATTCATACAGGAGGCTTTGTGTGAACGTGTCAGTATTTTCAGTAGGAGTAGAATTGCTGGGTCTTAACTTCATGAGAAACTGTCAGGCCATTTTCAAAGTGAGGTCATTTTGTGCCCACCACGAAGTGTCTAGGGGTTCTAATTTGCCCACTCCCTCACAGTTATTACTGTCTATCTTTTTTATTATACTTGTCCGAATCGGTGCTTTCTGATTTGGATTTTGCATTTCCCTCATAACTGATGTTGATCATCTTTTCATGTGCTTATCAACTGTTTATTTGTGGAGAAATGTCTTTGTGCATCATTTGCCTGTTTTTAAGCTGGGTTATATTTTTTTATTGCTGAGTTGTAATGAATCATTGATATTTGATCTGCTTAAGATGGAAAATGTTGAAAAATGTGTTTGCTTTCAGGATAAAGTTCTACACAATATCATGTCTATTTTTACATTTATGGGAGCCAATGTGATGCGTCTAGATGATACTTACAGTTTTCAGGTCATCAACAAGACAGTGAAAATGGTTATTCCAGCACTTATTCAGGTGAGTTTTCTACTGTCATTGGGGTTATATTTTATAATTTTTAAGATTTTACATGGTGTGAGATTCAAGTAGTAGTTAATAAATGACATTAAAAGCCTCTCCAGAATGCTCAGGTATCAGTGCCCATTAAATTTTAGAGTGATGAAGCTAGGGAGTAGTCTTGGAAATAACATCTTTTCCAGAAATATCTATAAACATCCCTAGCTGATTGTGCTGTACTGCAAGGGTATAAACTAAACAAGTACCTTAACATTCTTCTGACAAAGTGAATTTATAGTCAGGTTATATCTCAGGACATTGCGTCAGTTTGATGAGACCCTTAAGTAGGTCTGTGCAGATAGGAAGTTTTAAAGATATGGTGGCAAATGTGTTAACATACAATTTAACTGACGTTTACCAAGTGTTCTCTGAAACTTAGTACACAAAGAGATGACTGAGACCTGGTCTCTAACAGCCTAGTCTCAGGAAGAAGTGAAGACTTTGAAACTAAAAAAGAGCCTTGAAGATGAACGGGCATGGTTATCCACTTGGGTTTTCTCTTTACCTCCACTGCTGTTACTTTCTTTTCTCATGTTATTGACCATTTTCTCTGTGACCATACCGAGCACCTTCTCCTTTTAATCTTGCTGTAAGGTTGGTATTCTTTGTGTCCAGCAAATTAGCCAGTGTGGGACACATATATAAAAAGGAAAATAACATTATGCATTCATGTGATGTATGCCAGTGGGATAGAGAAACACTGAAGAGTTCATTGTAGGGGAAGGCCCATATGGGCCAGAATGACCACAGACTTTCATAAGAAATGCACTTCAAACTGGTATGAAGAGGGTAGGATTTGTCCTCTGAAACAGCTGGCGGTCCCGGCCTGGGGTTGTGCACAGTGTGTGTGAGGGACGTGGAAAGCAAAGTCGGGTGGAAGTCGGGGCGCTGGGTTAGCTGGCCGTGTCTCTTTCTTCATTCTTTCATTGATTCAGCAGTGGTCTTTCATGCACCCGTACCAGATGGTCAGAATTGTATTCTGAAAGCAGCAGGGGGCTGTTGGCTTTGTACTGCTGCGCTTGTTAGACGATACCGTCCTTCTGCAGGCATAGCTCAAATCCTGTTAGGTTTTTCTGGACGCCCCCAGAGCAGCCTCGCTCTCAGGGCCCGTCGTTGGCCTCTGCAGTCTTTTCACGGGAGCGTGGTGCCTGGCGGAGATGAGCGCCTCCTTCCGGGCGGGGCTCACGTCCTGCACTCTGTGGTCCCCTCATGGGAACGTAGTCTGTACTCCTTGGTTGTTAGAATCCCTTTGATAACTGTCTTGGGGGCACATCAGAAGGCCTTTTCGAGTCTACTTAAAGCTTGTCTCATGGCGAGTTGGCTTCTCCTTGCTGTCCCCTGCTTGCTGCCCTGCAGTCTGATGGTGGCGACTCCGCCGAAGTCACAAGGAACGTGGAGGACATCGTGGTCAAGATCATTAACGTGTTTGTGGATGCGCTGCCCCACGTGCCCGAGCACAGGCGCCTGCCCGTCCTCGTCCAGCTTGTTGACACGCTGGGCGCAGAGAGGTTCCTCTGGGTTCTCCTGGTCCTGCTCTTTGAACAGTACGTCACCAAAACTGTGCTGGCGGCCGCCTATGGAGAAAAGGTCAGAGCACAGAGCGGGGTGAGAAGAGAAAACGGGAGGTGTTTCACATAGATTTTGCATTACTTTTCACTTTAAACTTGTGGCTGGTGATGCTTAATGCGCATGAGCTCAGAAGTGCTTTTAAAGGCATTTTTTTATATTCTTTGGACCTACTTCCAGAGCCTGAGGCACTGAATATCCTTGGGAGTAACAGGACTTCTCCTGAGGGTGACTGGAATTTAAGAAACAATTGGTGCCATGCTGGGTGGGTCTCTTTTAAGCCCAACAGCATAGGGCTGTACAGGAATTAAACTGTGTCTCATTTCAGGGGGCAGGGGAGGAGAGTCAGTGTTAGAGAGGCCAGTGAGATGCAGGTAACTGTTTTGAAGAGCCCTGTTGAGAGAGATGAGGGGGGACTTACAGGTCCAAGGCTGTTTCTAAATGACTTCTTAGACAGTGGGATCCAGGAATAGATCTAGAACCTGTGTTAAGTAATTCAGTTCTACCAGAAATCATAATGCAGTTTATCCTGGACTTAAACCTCTTAATTCTTGTAAATTGGCTTTCTTATGTAAGGAACTCACTATCTGATTCTTCTAGTCATACACATGACCATTCTTATGGTCTGTGTGGAGTGGCTTTGTGTGCTGAGAAGTATTTTTAAAATGTTTCCCTTATTTGTACTTGTTAAGTAATGTAAATTTGAGAGGTACAGTTTTATTACTTCTTTCTTTCCTCTACACAGGATGCTATTTTAGAGGCAGACACTGAATTTTGGATTTCCGTCTGTTGTGAGTTTAGTGTCCAGCATCAGATCCAAAGCTTGATGACTATCCTTGAGTACTTACTGAAGCTGCCAGAGGAAAAAGAAGGTAGGTGTTAGTCAGATGTTAATTATTGTTTGATCTGGAAGCTTGAGAGAAGCAGAAGATTATGCACTGTATCCTCAGAACCCATGGCATGTCTTTAGAAGGGTTTTTTAAAGTAAGTCAGTAATTTATATGTCTGTCACCTTCTCAAATCTTTGTAGAAAACAGTAAGCAGGATTTCTACCTGCCATTCCTCAAACGTTGGTTTTTGTGTCTCTGTGCTGGTATGTGGGCTGTGGAGTGTTCTGAGTGGGATGAATTATAGTAAAAAGACAGCAAGTTAGTAGGACCTTATTAGCTGTATCTTAGCTTTCCATTAAAATGCGAGCCATGTGTGGTGACAGGCTAAGTACAACAAAGCCTGAATTTTGATTCACCCTCTAGGACAGTGATTTGTAAGGGGCCACCAGTAGACACATACCCCTTTTATATTCGATACAATTGAGTATGGAATTTTACGAAGTTTAAGGACAAACGTCCTCAACTTTTAGGTTTAAATGTTGAAGGGGAGGGATGACCCTCCTTCAGTCCATTGTGGGCCATCAAAGTACATGCCTCTGTAGCTTCAGAAATGGGGCATGGAGCCAGTTTAGACTCTTTTTGCAATATCTTTGTCTTCGATTTGTTTGTCTCAGTTACCTTGTTTTTTGTTTGTTTGCTTTTGTCTTATATACTCTATTCTCAGGGCTGTTGGATATTTTATTTGAAAATACATCTTTCACTAATTTAGAAGAGGAAAAAGTAGATATAACAAATTATATATGTATATAATAGGGCTTCCCTGGTGGCTCAGACAGTAAAGAATCTGGCTGCAATGCAGGAGACCCAGGTTTGATCCTTGGGTTGGGAAGATCCCCTGGAGAAGGGAATGCTATAATACCCACTCCAGTATTCCTGCCTGGAGAATTCCATGGGCAGAGGAACCTGGCAGGTTACAGTCCATGGGGTGGCAAAGAGTCAGACATGACTGAGCAACTGACACTGTCACTTTCTTTTCATGTATATTATATGGATATGTTTAGTAATATACATGTGTTTTATGCATAACAGAGTTCTCTCTAAAACTTGTTTGCATTTACCATGCTCATTAATACCTGTATCTATATACTAAAATATCGGTCGAAGGTGAGTGAGGTCACTTGTTCATTGTTCTTTTTCAGAAACCATTCCCAAATCAGTATCTAACAAGAGCGAACCACAAGAAGAAATGCTACAGGTCTTTAACATAGATGCGCACACCAGCAAGCAGCTGCGGCATTTTAAATTTCTGTCTGTGTCCTTCATGTCTCAGCTCCTGGCTTCCAACAATTTTATCAGAAAGGTCAGATGTTCTTTAAATGTATTTATGATATAATTTTGCTTGTTCTGAAGAAATTGTGGTTTAGGCTAGTAAAAATAGTTTGGCAAGTGTCTCATGAAAACATGAGGCATGCCTGTAAGAGAAAGCAAATAGTGCTGTTCACTTCAACATGAACATGTGTTGGGCACGACCTGCTAAGACTGCATATGCATCAGCCCTGTGGCTCAGCAGTTCTGTCCTCAATTGGTGCATCCCTGCAGAAGTATGAATGTGTGCACCCAAAGACATTGAAAAGTATGTTAATGGTAGCATTATTGAAGGTGCCCGGACTGGATCAGTCCACATGTCCATCAACAGTGGAGTGGATAAAGCGTCGTCATCACTGGACGCGGGTGAACCTCACTGACGCGCTGTTGACACTCATCAGTATAACATCGAAGGAAAGAAGGCAGAAAGAATGCATCCTGTGGTTCCTGTCGTATTAAGTTCAAAAACAGGCAAAACACACTTGTGGTTTTAGAAGTAACAACGGTGTCTGTCTTTGGAAGGAGGAGAGGGCAGGAGTCGGGGTCAGGTAGGGGAGGAATTCTGAGGTGCCGATAATACGCTGTTTCTTTACCACATATAGTGAGCTCTGCACACACTATTTGTACATCTTTCTGTTTGTGTGCTAAACTTTAAACAACAAGAGAGAAAGAAGTACATATGGAAACAAAACGAAGACATGAAGAAACAGAAAGAAGAGTCAGGGTCATGACCAGGAACACAAGAATGGCTGAGCATTTGAATATCTCTGTCCTTTTAATGCATGATCAAGACAGGAAATCTGTGATCACTGAAGTATTCAGACAAACAGCTTAGAGAATTCTGTACTTACTCATGACTTAAGGACAATGATCATCAGCATCATGAGGTAGGTGGATCTCCTTGGCCTGATAAAGACATGGTTTATACCACACTTCATCATGAGGCCTGAACGTGTGCCCATCAGAGCTTGGAACAAGGGTGTTCTGGGTCACTGTTCACACTCAGCTAAAGGAACAAAGTGTAAGAATCAGAAAAGGACTTGGCAGACTTGTTCAACTAGTAATTAGCTAAGCAAGCTTGCTTGAGAGTGACCAGTGTAGACACTGCTTGTGTCAAGCAGAGTCTAGGCCGGTGGTGGTGCCTGATGATGCGAGTGGATCAGTGTGACTGGACATCAGCTGGCCACACCCACGTGATGTAAAAAGCACTTGCCATGTCGGGCGGCACCGTGTGACAGTCGGGGGAGAGGAGTGTGCGAGCCCTAGGTCTGGTATGATTTGTGCCAAGTACGGGGGAAGGCTCACGTCACGTATAAAGTTAGATTAAACAAAAGGTAGATTAAAAACTTCAGTGTGAAAAGGAGTGCTTGGCACTTTGAGAAGAAAATCAAAGAAAACATAACCAGAGGATGGAGAAGAATTTCTTAAAAACTTCAGTAAAAAGCCACCATAAGCAAAATGAAAAGAAAACCACAGGCTAAGCTGTTTATAAGTCAAGAGGCATCTGTTTCTATTAGAACAATCGGCAAGAAATATGAATTCACTGAAGAGGAATCTGAAATGGCCAGTGAGATGAAACAGCGTCCTTAGTAAGAAGGAAAAGGCAGGTGAAAGGGGATGCCACTGTGATGTTATCAAACTGGCGGAAATTTTAAAGTTGTTAATACAGGAAGCCGCAAGGCTGTGGGGACACGGTCATTGTTCTGCGCAGTGTTGGGCATTGGGACTCGGCACTGCCGCTTCTGGAAGCGCTGAGCAGTGTCCCGTCAGGCGAAGATGTTGGCCCCTGTGATCCAACAGTTCCCTTTCTCTACAAAAACTTGGCTAGGTGCTCAAGGACAAAGGTTCTTTTTAGCACTGTTACTAAAGGAAAAAAGGATGAGGGGGGTGACATAAACTAAACATCCACAAAGAGAGGTGAATGAGTAAGTTGTGATACATCAAGAGGAATAGTGTGTGCAGTTAAAATAAGTGAGCTAGAGCACCATGACTCACTGTAGAGAGACCCCCCAAAATCGAATGTCATCAAGGAAAGCGTGTTGCTGCCTGGTATGTTTTATGACATTTAACTGCAGGTTGAGGTTTGTGGGGCTCGGGGTGGAGGAGATTGGGATTAGAGAGCAGTGAAGTAGGGACTGCAGCTGTACCTTCATGTTTATTACCATCTTAAAGTTAGACACAGGCCTCACAAAAGATTGCCGTTTCATAAAATTAATAGGTAAGGGTTACATCATATGCTGTATTTTTCTGAATCTTTGTAGTATTTTATAGATAATATCTATAAAGTGTAATCAAAATAAGGGAAGTGGAGTTAATACAGTATGATGGGGGTGATTTGGACCTGATTAAGTTGTAATATCAGAAAACACTGGGGAGTGAGGGGAAGAATTTCTGAAGTTTCACTTCACTTCAAGTGATTTTTCATCACTGACTTCCATATTGTTCTTTAAAAATCAGGTAGTTGAAAGTGGTGGTCCTCAGGTGTTGACAGGCCTGGAACAGAGGTATGTTCCCTTTTTTTCTTTAATTTGTATTCGGAAAGAATTTCAAACTTTTAATCAGAAAGCTGGAAGAAGTTAAAACTCTCACATGAGTCTCCTGTGTTCCAGGTTGCTAGAAACAGTTCTTGGCTACATCAATGCTGTAGCACAGTCCATGGAGAGAAATGCAGACAAGCTAACTGGGAAGTTCTGGCGAGCACTCCTCAGTAAAGCTTACGACATGCTGGACAAGGTGGGCATTTATTTCTCTCCATCTTCTGTGTTTTGTTGCTGTGCTATATCATTGTCAAGTTATTTATCAGAAAGTTTTACTTTAAGAATAAAGTTAGCGATACCTTCTCTTAATAGAATGCAGCTCAGATTTTTCTTGGAAAAGAATTTGATGCCTAGAGATCATTTTACCTGAAAAAGTTGCTTATCTACTGATTATGAGATTGTGTATCTCAGTAAATTTAAAGCATTAGCTTTAAATGTTGAGTCATATCCTACTGTATAACGTTCCAGTTTATTCAAGTGGAATAAATGATAACCTAATAGGTGGAGTGTGTAGTTCATCAGTAAAATCACTGGCCAGGACCACTGTTTAAAATTGAGCTGAGTTGCTTATCTATGTCGCATTGAGCAGTTAGCTTAATGACAGCATCCTCTTTTGGTGTTGTGTGTTTGATAAATGTGGTTAGTCATGCCTCCCTGAAACGTGAGTGTAAGAACTAGATAAGAATGGGTGTGTGCAATCGCCTCATACTTTGAAGGTGTGCAGCGAGTGGAAGTCTGTCTTAAATGATTCATCTTCCCTTTTGTGTTTTATATTTTCCTCTTTTGTTAAATGTGAACCTGCTGTTTAGGTCAACGCCTTGCTGCCCACAGAAACCTTCATCCCCGTGATCAGAGGACTGCTAGAGAACCCACTGCCGTCTGTTCGCCGGAAAGCTTTGGATCTTTTGAACAACAAGCTACAGCAGAAAACCTCCTGGAAGAAGAAAATTGTAAGTGAAGACTACTAGAGACCCATTACCCAGTCCTTGCTTCATCAGAGCTGCAGTTAACTCCTTGTAGTTTCTCTAATGGTACAGTTCAAATAAGTATGTTATTATCCAATAATGCTGTGCTGCCTGTGTGTTTAAATGTGATATGAACTCTGGAGCACTATGTATGTGTTATAAGAGCTATTAGAGTGGAATTGCAACCAAATGGAATTCTTGCTTAATATTGACCACATGTTGCCTTAACTTTGGCATGATTCTAGTCCTTTTTCACTCCAAACTGGTAGAGTGCTTTATATAAATACAGAATTGACTGCAAGCACATGCATTCATTTATTCGTAAGTAACACAAGTGGGGCGATGGTTGCTTGTGTATAATCATATGGCTTAGGACTTCGTGGTCTGATCTTCATTTAAGCAATCTCAAGCAGTAAAAATGGACAGAAGACTAGCATTTCTTTGCAGCTTTAATTGTTTGGGAATTCTGGCTGTCTTCCTCAGATTTACCATTTCCTCGACCTGGTCCCCGTCCTCGTGGCCATGGTGAAGCATAAAAGAAAGACGTTAGAAGATCAACCAATAAACAGACAGACAGCTCTGTATACCTTAAAGCTCTTATGCAAGAATTTCGGTGCAGAAAATCCAGAGCCTTTCGTCCCGGTGCTGCACACCACTGTGAAGTTGATTGCTCTGGGCGCAAAGGAGGAGAAGAACGTCCTGGGCAGTGCCCTGCTATGCGTGGCCGAGGTGGTCTCCACCCTGGAAGCCCTGGCCATCCCTCAGCTCCCCAGGTACGCCGAGGGGACCTGGGGCAGGACCGCTGCACAAGGTTTCTGCTACCAACTGGGAAGTAAAACCTTAGTGACTTTTTTTTTTGCCCGTTAGAAGAAGTTTCATAAAATTCGATTTGTTAGAGAAGTGATCTTTTCTTCAAACTGGAGAACACAGCATTCTCATTTACCTTTATGGCGTGTGTTGGCCCGTTTCTGCTCCCCTTGGACCAGCAGTCCTGGGAAGCAGTGGCGACAGCACCGTCTCATGAAGGAGCCCTTCCATGGTCAGGCCACGACTGGCCCGTGCCGGCCACGCTGGGAGTGGCCACTCCTGGCTGTCTCGCTGGCTGTGCAGCCTTGCCAGGGTTACTTAGCCTGTAGGGCTTTGCCACCTACAAACCGAGACAGTGCCTGTCTCATGGGGTAATGATGGGGCAGTGCATGCATGGCTTTTTGTTTTTTTGAGATTAAAAAAAATTTTTAATTGCATAGATTGCTATTTTCATAAAATACAGTAAAAATAACTAGAAAAATGAAATAACACAGGCACACAAAATTTCTTATTACTATTAGAGTCACAGACATAAAATTACTCTGCCCAACTGCTATAAATGTTTAAGAGCTTGCTGTCTCCTTACTTACTCTTTGTAGACCAGTAACAGTTTTTTTTTGGTCTTTTTTTTTAATTGGAGTACAATTGCTTCCATGCTTACCTGACACGTAGCAAGTGTTCAGCTGAAAGACATTGTCATGTTTTAAGTAAAGTGATACTGAGTTGGTACTGTGGGCCCTGGGAGAGCTCTTGCTCTTGGGAACATGAAATGTATAGCTGTTTCATGGGCTCGGACGTCAGAATGAAAGGGGCACGCATGGCGGTTTGGATTTTTTCATGGTGACTTCTGCTCTGTCTTCCATTCTCCGTTTGTGCTTTAAGTTTTGAAACTTGTGTCCTTTCTTTCCAGCCTGATGCCGCCACTGCTGACAACCATGAGAAGCACCCGCGAGCTGGTCTCAGGTGAAGTCTACCTGCTCAGCGCCCTGGCAGCCCTGCAGAAGGTGGTCGAGACCCTGCCGCACTTCATCAGCCCCTACCTGGAAGGGGTCCTGTCGCAGGTGAGTCAGTGACCACAGTAGGGGAAGGGAAAAGTTAGAGATTCGATCATTTTATTTGTGCCTGAAGCTTTCCATTTGGCATGGAGACTCTTATTCTGACAAGATGTGCTTCTTACCAAATGTGTGCCTTTCTCACTTTCGCTGTCCCCCCAGTTCAGTCATGAGGTTGGTATGGGCGTTGCTTTGTCAGGAGACTCTTTCTTTCTTTGATTTTGCAGGATGTATTTTACTGCTTTCTTTTCCTGTGAGCTTTTTGGACTTGGGCTGATAGAGCTTCTTGTGGAAATGGGCATGACTGCTTTGTTCCTAACATGAGGGTTTCTTGACCCTACGGTGTCTTTCAGAGTGGAATGCCTGTGCTGCAATTCAGACAGTGGGCCATTGGCATTTCTAGCCAAATGAAAATGCCTGAGAATGGCCCCCATCTGTTGTGTTGTGTTGATCACTGGCCATTTATGAGGTTAGGAGCCTTAGCTGCTTGGACGCAGATGACTTGATTGATTCACATACTTTCTAGCCACACCTTGAAAGTAGACGTCATGAAGAAAGGGACGTCTGCATCTGAGCAGCTTTCTAGATTCTTTAGCAAAGAACGTAGCTTTCGTCATGGTCCCTGGATCCTTGTCCTCTTAAGATCACTGTCCTGAGCCCTGCCCTCTGTCCTGCCTCCCACCATTTGCCTGCATCCCTGACTCCTCCCTGGAAAGAGGCATCTGTCCGTTTTCTTCCATTTTAATTTACATTAAATATTAAAAATAAGTCTTTATTTTTATTTATTCTTACGTTTGGGGTTGGTGCATGAGGAGTTCTGTGTGAGGCTAAGTGCACTGAGCGTTCCCAGTCACTGGCACGTGGACCGGCTTCTCCATCCTCACCAGGACTTTCTGTGCGTGTGTAGACAGATGCTCTCGGTGAGGACCTGTGGTGGCCTTAATGGTGGTGGTTATTTCCTACAGGTGATTCACTTGGAGAAAATCACTAGTGAAATGGGTCCTGCCTCCCAGGCTAATGTCCGTCTCACGTCCCTTAAAAAGACACTGGCTACCATGCTGTCACCCCGAGTGTTACTGCCAGCCATCAACAAGACATACAAGCAGATTGAGAAGAACTGGAAGGTTAGACTGTATGGGGTATTAGACTTCGGAGGATGGAGATGTGGTACTTAAATTTTAGATTTTCACTTAAAAGAAGAATATGGTTATTTAATGCCATTACAGATGTATTAATGAACTCTAGGAGTATTAAAAACGGGCACATCTCCTGTGTGTTTTCAGAATCTCATGGGCCCGTTTATGAGCGTCTTGCGCGAGCACATTGGGGTGATGAGGAAGGAGGAGCTCGCCTCCCACCAGCCCCAGCTCACCACGTTCTTCCTGGAGGCCCTGGACTTCCGCACCCAGCACGCTGAGGTAGGCATGTTTCCACCCGCCTGTCCTGAAGGTACCACCTAGCTCAGAGCCAGAGAAAAGTCTAGCTTTGTAACCTGTTGTACCTGCCAGAGTTAGACCTAGATGTCAGTACTCTGGCTAATAAATTAGCTCTTCTGTTTTTAGAATGATCTGGAGGAAATCGGAAAAACGGAAAATTACATCATTGACTGTCTCGTAGCCATGGTGGTCAAACTTTCTGAGGTCACATTCAGACCCCTGTTCTTCAAGGTGAGGTTTCTTCCTCCACTTCTCTTACTCACATATCAGTCACAAGATCCATAGAAGAAACTAATATTACTCTATCTTTTTAGCTATTTGATTGGGCTAAGACTGAGGATGCTCCCAAGGACAGGCTGTTGACATTTTACAACTTGGCAGATTGCATTGCTGAAAAATTGAAAGGGCTTTTTACCCTGTTTGCTGGTCACTTAGTGAAGCCTTTTGCTGACACCTTGAACCAGGTGAACATCTCCAAAACAGGTAGGTAGTGGCCTCTAGGTCAGTTGGCACGCTTGCTCTGTGTACATTACACCAGGAATAGTAAGGAAGATATATTTCTTACTTGATAGTCAGTTGTCAGACACTGTTTTAGCATGTTATTAATTGGTGCTTCCCTGGTGACTCAGACAGTAAAAGAATCTGCCTGCGATGTGGGGGATCTGGGTTCAATCCCTGGGTTGGGAAGATCCAGCCTAGAGAATTCCATGGACAGAGGAGCCTGGCAGTCCATGGGGTCGCAAAGAATCAGACATGACTGAGCAACTTTCACACACACACTATTAATTTACTCACTCGGGAGAAAGAATAAAGGTTCATTTCTTTGCTTCTAGAATTAACTCTAAAACATTAAAATTGATTTATTCTTTAATACTAATAACAAGCAGTCCATTTGCCAGACTAAGCAATCTTAACAACCAAGAATGTTAACAACTCTAAAAGAGTGAGCCAGTCCCCTGAGACGTCTATTTTCCTTCATCCTGATTGATTTCTAGATCATTTTAGAAATACCCCTCTACTTATAGTTCTTATAATAGTGATTTGAATTTAAACACTGGAGATTTGAAACTCAGCTTTTTTTGGTTTTGTTTCCATTTTTACTCTCCCCAATCTACAGATGAAGCGTTTTTTGACTCTGAAAACGATCCTGAAAAGTGCTGCTTGCTACTACAGTTTATTCTGAACTGCTTATACAAAATCTTCCTGTTTGACACCCAGCATTTTCTAAGTAAAGAGAGAGCAGAAGCCTTGATGGTGCCCCTGGTGGATCAGGTAACCAGTGGAACCATTTGCTGTTAAAAGTTGGGACAGTCAGTGGTACGTGCCTGCAGGGTTTATGTTGACCAGAACCACAGTTTGCTGGGTTTTCTTCTTTTTATGAAATTTTAATTTCAAAATTGATTTCATGTTTCTCATGAATGTAACTGTCTTCACAGTGGCATTGACTGAGTTTTTAATTTTTCAAATAAAAGGCATGATTAAGGTCTATTAAATTTTTAATTCTTAAAAACTGAGTTTCTTGAGTGTGTGTAAGGGTTTGGCTGCTCTTCTCTCAGTTTCTGCAGAGGAAAAGGGGCGATGCCATAGGCTGTGATTCCATTTGAGTTCCTCGCAGGTGGTAGATTTGCTCTAGAGAGTAATAGAATAAGTAGTACCTGGTTTTTGAGCCTGCTATTAGGAAGGATAGTAAAATACCATATACGTTGAGTATTTTTTTCAAACAGCAAGAGACCCACTGCTCAGTCCTTGTCTCACTGTCAACAGCTGGAAAACAGGCTTGGAGGCGAAGAGAAGTTCCAGGAACGGGTGACAAAGCACCTGATACCGTGCCTTGCGCAGTTCTCAGTGGCCATGGCCGATGACTCGCTCTGGAAACCACTCAACTACCAGATTCTGCTGAAGACGAGGGACTCCTCACCCAAGGTCAGGCGCAGTGGTGCAGCATGGATGCTGTGCGCTTGGCACCCGTGGCCACGGCCGCAGGACCTGCACTGCTGTGTTTAGTGCCGGGGGTTGGCCTGTGTCAGGCAGAAGACTGAACCTGAGAAATCTGAATTCCACTTACAGGCCATTTATAAACAGCAGTCCTTCCCACGCCCATGGTGTGTTAGACAGGACCACTAAAATGCTTTATACTTTTAAATACTGTAAAGACTTCAGTTCCTCGTGTTTTCTTAAGCACCATTTACACGTCAGTGTACTCCCAGACACATGCTGTGTTTGTCCACAGACTATTCCTTTGAGTTAGAGCAGTGTATTATCCTGTTGTATACACATCTCTGGCCTAGGACTTTGTGGAATAACGTGCATCAGCATGGGGCAGTGATGTGTGGAGGTTTGAAGTTTTCAAGCTGTCCTAGTGATGGATCACCATTTCGCAAGCTGATTATGACACTGGAATTTCAGTGGATAAAACAGACTGAAGCAGAATTTTATTAATAGATTTATTGGTTGAAATTCACAACATTTAGTTTTTTGGAAGTAATGGAAACCATGAGGCTCTTCCAGTGTACCCCTACATTTTAAATTGTAGGTTCTTACAAAGTTTCTGCATTAGATTTATTGTAACATGTTTTGATTGTACCAGATCAGGAAAATCCTGATTGAACATAGGCAGTTACAAATGTTTTTTAAACATCTCACTTTGCTGTATCCAGATATTCTTTAAATTACCCCAAACCAGAAAGAGGACTAAGATGGCTTTTGTTTCAGAGTGAATGACTAAGGCTTTTGTTTCAGAGTGAATGACTAACAAAGCAAACAGCTGCTTGGGTTCCTTGTCACAGACAAGACATGTAAGCAGCACTTCAATCTTTAAGTTCCAACACTAGGACATTTATGACACAGTCAGTGTCTTCTGGTCAGGCTGAGGAGGGTGCAGCCCCTCACCCCACCACATGGTGACCCCAGTCGGGGTTGAGGGCAGGAGTCCTGCCTGCAGTGGCTGGGGACACACGCCCGCCAGGTGGGCATCAGCCAGGCCAGCCAGCAGCTCCAGTGCAGTCACATTTGATGACACACTCCAATTTGCATGTGGCTTTTTTTTACTGTTTTTGTTTAAGGAAAATGTTATTAAAAAAAAAACATTCAAATGAAAGGCCTGCAGTACTAGAACACAGATTGAAAGGCTGTGACTTACAAGGTTGCCCATGTTATTAAACAGATCTCAAACTGTTAAATGAACTGGTATGCTAAGATGAAGCTTGAATGGAGAGTGAAATAACAGTTTAAGATTCAGAGCATGTCTCAAGTTAGATCATAAATTAACAAACAGAGCTATAATAGTTCTTTGGTTTTTAAACAATGATTCTTCATCTTTTCAGGTTCGATTTGCTGCTCTGATAACTGTGTTAGCACTGGCTGAAAAACTGAGAGAGAATTATATCGTCTTGTTACCAGAATCCATTCCGTTCTTAGCTGAATTGATGGAAGGTAATTCCCAAACTTCTAAGAAGTAATTAAACCTCTGTAGGAATGTGCCTAGTGGGAACGCGCATTTGGAGAAACTGTGATGAGCTCTTGGCTCCAGCACTTTGCCTGGAGGCTGAGCTCCTGTTTTGAGTGGGGTGGAGGGAACAGTTAGAAAGCAAACACCTCCTCCTCATTTGAGATTTGTTTACAGCATAATCTTACTGTCTTTACCTTTGTGTTTTTTGCTGATGGTACAGACTATAATGTTGTTTTGCTTTAACCTCATACATGACTATGATTGAATATTTTGGTCCACAGATGCAGGGTTATTATATCAAAACATCCAGTGCCACTAAGGATACAGTGGAGTAGCACTGTTAATGCCCCGCACTTACTCTGTACTCTGTGTGGATGAGCTCATTAATCCTCACCAGGCACATGCCCTTAGCCCTTTTTTTTTTAAATAAAGGAAAAAACTAGAGGCTCTGACAGGATTAACTAATCTGATAACAAGTGTGACAGGTGGAACTGGGGTTGAAGTTCAGGTTTGTGCAGCTCTGCACACAGAGCAGAGTGAGCATGGTACTACCATGCAGCCCAGGAAGTAGTACAGATACGAGCAGGGGTGGCGGAGGCAAGGACTGATGCTTTCACGCTGGCGTTCACTGCGCATCCCAGCCAGGTGCCTGCGCCTTTGTTCCCCCGCCGCAGGCGGGGCTGTATGAATGACTAAACAGAGCAGCATTGCGAGGTGTCTGGAATGTTCATTTGTGCACCACTGTTTGGGGTCTTTGTCTGCTTCCCTAGTCTAAGACCGTAAGAAGGGGAGGCAGGCAGGAAGGAGAAAGGCAGGAGGGACTTCAGGATGGCTTCCGCCTCAGCACTGTGCTCACTTCTCTCCTGACTCAGGGACTCAGCGAGAGCAGGATGTGCAGACCAGGCTGACGAGAACCGAGGCAGGAAGACTGACCTGATTTTTTTTTTTTTTAGATGAATGTGAAGAGGTAGAGCACCAGTGCCAGAAGACCATCCAGCAGCTGGAGACCCTCCTGGGAGAGCCTCTCCAGAGCTACTTCTGAAACCCTGGGTTCGGGTGTTTCGTACTCTGGTCAGAGATCAGACCGCTCTTTCATGTCTTTATTCTGGGTGTTCGGGACCATGTTACTTTTGGTGCCTTAACCCTGCTTGGACTTCTTTACAAAATCCCCTCCTGATCTATGCGACCACAGAAGCCTTTCCTGCCAGTTGTACAGAATCTACAGAGAGTAAATGATACGTGGTATTTTTATACAGACTGCTGTGTTTGTTTCAGCATTGACTATGTGTGTAGTGTGTGCTCAGTTGCTCAGTCTTTGGGACCCTTTGGACTGTAGCTCGTCAGGCTTCTCTTTCCATGGGATTCTTCAGGCAAGAATACTGGAGTGGGTTGCCATTTTCTCCTGCAAGGGATCTCCCCAAGCCTGGGGATCAAACCCAGGTCTCCTGCATCACAGGTGGATTCTTTTACCAATAAACCATCGGGGAAGCCCCAGCACCTATTACAGTCTCTCTTGATTGATGTTACTGTCACTACATACATGTTTAATGTTAGCATTCAAAGCTAACCTGCATTTGGACTATAAAACCTGAATGTTCGTGGTAAAGGAATAGCTTTTGCATGGTATCCATGTCAGGGATTTCACTCAAAGCAGCTCTTTACTTTAAGAAAATGACAGTTAGCACCCAACAAGAATGCTTTCAGCCCTGAAGCCACTGGATTTTTACTTTTCGTTCTGGGTGGATAACACTTCAGTCTTAATTTTTGTGTGTGCCCCACAGAGCAGGTCGTTCTGGAATGCATCTTCTACTCTGGACTGTCCTTTATCCTTCAGTCTCTTGGGGATAGGGTGGGGTGGTAGAGGCAATAGACTGTTTACAGAACCACCACACCCAATGATCCTACAAATAGCCAGGGCCTTGAAACACTCGGTGGCAAGAAGGAGCCCCTCCAGTTAGATGTGCTCACATTTCCACTGGCAGTTAACCAAGAACTGAGGAGTAAAGTAAGTAAAAGAATTTTTTCAAAGCTTTAACGTTCTCTCTACACCATGTCATGGTGAAGCTAGAAAGTGAACACTCAAGCAGAATTAAATCTGCCTTTATTTTGTTGAAGACATTAATTGATGCCTTTAAAATTTTTAAGGCATCTAAGAACTGTTCCATAGCTTTGTTAAAGTCTGAAAGCCCTTGATCTAATTTAATATAGAAATTTAGTGTGGAATTGTGACAAGCAGAAGGCTGGTTTGCGTCTGGAGACAGAGCTTGCTAGGAGTGCGTATTTCTCTTTAAGAAATGTCACAACAGGATTTATTAATAAATGGTAACAGCTTATTTTCTACAAATGATCTTAAGATTTTATATTTACTCTATCAAAGAACTCTTAGTACTGTCCACATAAAAGGAAAACGTACTGTGGTTAAGAATTAAAGAAAACAAGGTAAGGGGGCTTTTCTTTTTTTCTAAGTGGTCCACAGTTTCTGCCATCTGCCAGGCCCTCTGATGTTCTTTTCTGAAGGAAAAAAATAACCCTGGGGAGTCTAGACCCTTCTTGCCTTGTACAGCTTTCCCAACATCCCTACCTCCACTATTTTTTTTTTTTTTTTGAGTTTGGTGAGACTCCACATAATAAATTAACATGAAAAGATGGAAAAGAATTAAGTGCTAAAAGCGTCCACACTGAGTACCTTTAGGAGTAAGATTGGTAATAGTATTTTCTGCAATATATGGATACAAATAATATCTAACCACAAACTGTTACGAAAATATCCCCAAATCCTGGCAGAATTCAGCCCAGCAATTTAACATGATAAAATGATGCGACGGATTTAGCTTTCTCCCTCCCCCACTCACAAACTTCTGAAATTCCCTGTAACAAGATCTGACCTGTAAGAATTCTACAAAGAACTTCTGCCAAACTTGCTTCAAAGAATAATAGACAAAAATTACAGAAATGCAACAGTTTAACTTGCTGATACAGGTCCTGATTTTAATCACTAAAAGCAGAACAACGTTTTGATCTCCGTCACTAACGATGACGGACCCGTCTTCAGACAGCGGAGGCAGTGCTGGTCGCGCTGACCAGCGGCAGAATGCCAGCGCCTCTCCACTTGACTGGTCTCGGCTGCTGCAGTTTACTGATGGGGCCTGCTTTATAAACAGCCATTAAATCTGATCTTGACACTGCTTTGTTACCCACAGACATTTTACAGATTGAGACCGTCTCTTGTCTACCTTACACTCTCTGTAGAGTATGTGCATAGGAGACCTCTGGCTCACTCGAAACTCCAATATTCTAAAATATGCATTTACTGGTACAGAAATCAGTGGCCTTGAGACTGACGTCAAGTTAATTTCAACACCATTTGGTTCAGTTTTGCTTTGCTTTTTGCCTTTATCATTGTGCTGTGTTTAGAGTTCAAAGTGTTAATCATTTGGTAATGCTTCCAGCTCGCAGAGCTAGATATTTATCATGCTAAAGAAAATCTCCAGACATAAATCAACATCAAACCTCCCAATTATGGGATACAATCAAACCCTGAGCCAGCACTGGAGGAAGTGTCACCTATAAATTTGTGCCCTTAGGAGACTTAATAGAATAATCCTTCTAAGTCCCTGGTGAGTCCAGTGCGTGAAGGAGCAACAGTGGCCCAGAGCTTGGCAGAACAGGGAATGTACGCGCCCCACTGTATCCCTGGCTCCCAGCACACGTGGAAAGATAAATGCTCAGTGCAGGCTGGCTTTCTCTGTTGCAGTGGGCACTTCCTAAATACTTGCTGAATGCAAAGCAGGTTTACAAGAGGCAGTCAAGGTGCAGAGGAGAGCAGGAGAGCCTGTTACAGTAATGGCTGTGACTACTGTGGCATCAGTCTTCTCACTCGGCTCGGCAAGTCGCGCAGCAGGGACTAAGGACACCCAGCGGGACTTAAGGACTTTAACAATGTATAGAAAGCATGTCATGATAGAGGCATTTTACCAAGGCCAGTGTTACCAAGGTCATGCTGTATTTCAGCATTTACAGCCCTCGTGTCGGCTACCAGCTCCGCACTTCCAGTAAGTGGATGTCGCCATCGATCTCCAGCGTGTCGACTTTACTCAGCTCCTTAAACCTGTGCTTGTACTCCAGGCTGTGGACACCATTCACCGCGACTTTGAATTCTCTGGCGTCACAGTAAATTATCATCTGGAAGGAAAGCACACACGAGGGTTCCCCAGGCTTTAGAAGGTTTTGTGTCTTGCACACAGAGTGTTAAAAAGTACACCATTTAGTTCTTCTCCCAGCCTGCCAGCGCTGACACCCTGCCACGGTTTCTAAGCTCTGACGAATGCGTATCTGGTGGTGGCACTTTCTGCCTTGTCCCACTCAGGGAAGTGGCTCTCACGTGCCTGGAACCTCACCATGGCCTGAGGCCCGCTGGTCGCTCGGTCCCCCGCTCCTGCCCCGCATGCACCCACTCCTGCCCCGGCTCTCAGTGAAGTGGGAAGTCGCCTTCCTCAAGACACATGGGAACTCAATTGAAGGAGAGAGAGCTGCTTCTTGCCATGGGCTAGGAACCCAGGGGCTTCGGTCCTCACTTCTCTGCCTCAAACTTGGGTTTGGGGCAGCTCAGAAAATACTAAATCCCAGAGGGTTAGGGCAGCTGGAGGGGACTGCACAGCTGCCTGGTGACTCTGATTCCCACCCCCACTCAGCACACTGTTTCTGTAACGCTGGTCAAAGCTCCTTGTTCTATGAACCTCTGCATTCTGGCAGAGATGCAGTTCAGAGTCATCACTGGTATTAGCCCTTCAGAGTTAACAGAAGAATCTGCAGTCCTTTTAAATCTCTCGTCCACCTCAACCTATTCCCTGCTACCATCCCCCGTGCCAGTCCAGCCACTCACTCCACCCCGTCTCCACCCTCACTGAACAGCCCAGCAGGGCGAGTCCACGCTCTCCCCTCGCGCCCTGCCTCTGCCCCAGAGGCAGACAGAGGCACAAAGTCTGGATCCTCAAAGCAGCAAACTGAGTGTCTTTTTTCTTTTGATACAACTAGTAGAAATGACTGCTGGGGGAGATTAGTAAGGCGGAAATTCCACGGATAACAGCAGTAACTGACACAGATGAAGGCAGAAGGGTGATGCAGAGAACTGGGGGAGCTATCCGTGACTGGGGGTCCTGTGCCCACAACGGTGGAAACCCCAGTTTGAACCAGGCAGAAAGACTTCTCTGGTGAACATTTAACAATCTCCACAGAACAGAGGACACACCACCCCAACAAGCTCAGAAGGGAAAACAGGCTGGTGTTAGGCAGACACTGTGAAAAGTTTCTATGGGACATCAGAGCAAGTGGAGAGCCAGCATGTTAACAATGGGAGATAAGTGGCCCACAGCCTGCTGGACACGGTACTGTGCCAACTGAATTTATAAAAAACAAGAGCTCACAGATAAAGTTAAAGAACCGAAAGACATTTTTAAAATGAAAAAAATTAGCCCCACGAAAAACCACAATGATCCAACATGACGTCAATTCCCCTTCCTGAAGTAGAAGACCAGGAAAAGACTATTTAAGAGAATTTATTATTGTCCTCTTTCATACTAATGCAGTACTCCCAAACTTGGGGCTCAAACGGGTCAAAAAAGAAGACACCAGTTCCCAGTCATCAGACACAATCCTCGACCTTCTTCCAGAGCGCCCACCGCTCCTTCAGGGAACCCACGTCACCCACACGCCGACACCTGCCAAGTGAGCAACCCTGGGGCCGCGCTTCCCACCTCCAGCGACTTGTCCATATGTCCGCAACATCTGAAAAATGCAGTGTACCCACATCCTTCTGAATCCCAAACCAGTATCCATCACTTTCAGGAGCCTGTGCTTGGCTCATTTCTGTCTGTTACTCCACACACACCAGGGCATGCCTTAGACTGGAACTTATTAATAAAACTAGTGTCAAATTGCCACCTTTTATTCAGCCTGACGTTCATGCTTTCACCAACTCTGAGGAGTCTGGCAAGCTCCAATTGTCTACAGCACGTGACAATTTAAAATGCGGAGGCATGACCAAAATCAGTGACCCTCAGCGACCACATGAGGAGTCAGTCACGTGAGCTAGTGAGGGTACCCAGCCAACCACGTGGTATCCGACACATCGAGGAGACTGGGCTCAGCAGCCTGGAAGCACACCTGGGGAAAGGCTGTGCTGTGATACTCCACCTCTGGGGGCTCAGGACTACACGCCTTCAAGTCCTGGTGGTCTAAATGTGTCTTTCTCTGAAGGCACACAAGCAGGATCGCTTTAGAAAGTGCTGCCACCTCAGCTGCATGTCACCAAGGCGACAGGGCAAGGAGTCTCGGCTCCCATGTCCTCGTGGTCACTTAGGGTTCAACATGTTACTCAGCCCTGAGACCAGGTTCCTGTTAAAATTCCTATTAACTAATAGGGGCTACACAGAAACTGTCATCATGAAAACAAACATTGGATAATTCCAGTGTAAATAATGTGGCACTCGACTGGCTTGGCCGTTTGTGCTGATTACCTATGTTACAAAATGGCATTCAAAATAACAGTCTCCAGCTAAACAAAACCACACACAAGCTCCCCATATTAAGCTGTACTTGATTTAAATAGTGAAAGTCACTCAGTCGTGTCCGACTTTTTTTGGCCCCATGGACTATCAGTCCATAGAATTTTCCAGGCCAGAATACTGGAGTGGGTAGCCTGTCCCTTTTCCAGGGGATCTTTCCAACCCAGGGATTGAAACCAGGTCTCCCACATTGCAGAAGGATTCTTTACCAGCTCAGCCACCAGGGAATCCCAAGAAGACAAGAGTGGGTAGCCTATCCCTTCTCCAATGTATCTTCCCGACCCAGGAATTGAACTAGGGTCTCCTGCATTGCAGGTGGAGTCTTACCAACTGAGCTATGAGGGAAGCCCAGGATGGACAATTTATCCTACCCCTACCCCCAGGATTCTTTTTCCTGTACTGTTTTCAAAGAAGATAATCATCTCACCTCAAAGTACATCCCAGGACTAAAAGGGAAACAGGTAATATTTCTCTCTTCTTCTCCCCAGGCCTCCTGAAGAAAAGAATTTCTTACAAATGCTTTCACATTCAGGCGTGGGTTCAAGTGGAGAGCAATATCCTTGGATTTTCCTGACAGCAGATCAACAGTAAAGCTTTTGAGAGAATTAAAGAAAAAATTAATTAGCCAAGGAAAAGAGAGGGGTGCCATTTTAACAATAAGGATTAAACTCAAAGACCCAGGAATGCCACCGAAGGTGATGTTTAAAATTGTGAGTCAGTATACCATTGGTATAAGTATGTTATTTGCAAAATGAAAATATGGAAAGCTTAAAAATCAGTGTTTATAGATCCGACTGGGAAAAAATTACTGGGTTAGAATAAGTGACCCGAAGGATCACATCTGTCACTGGAATAGGGTCCCTCCAAAGCAGAAGCTCTCTCAACATTTACAAGTATTCTGTTCTTCAAAGGGTACTGTGTGTGCTCAGTCGCGTCTGACTCTTTGTAACCCCTTGGACTGCAGCCCGCCAGGCTCCTCTGTCCATGGGATTCTCCAGGCAAGAATACTGGAGCAAGTTGCCGTTTCCTTTTGCAGGGAATCTTCCCAACCCAGGGACTGAGCCTGAGCCTTGTGCTGCCGGCACTGGCAGGCGGGTTCTTTACCACTAGTGCAACCTGGGAAAATAGCTCGCACTTCAAACTTTCAGAACTCTGCACATCTCTGGAAAAGATTGTAAGAGTAGGAATTTGTAAGTCCATGACAAGAGGAGTCCTGACAGAACTGATCTGCTCTCGTAGGCTGCCCTGCAGTTCAAGGCGAGGGCGTGCCTTGTGGACAAAAAGCCACCCTCCTGTCTAGCCACAAAAAGCCTAGGGCTCTGCCACCAACTTTGTCCTTAGCAGTCTAACTGCCTCTGGCTTTAACCGTCTTATTTTTCAAATGAAGCTTATGACGCTAGCCCGACTTGCACCTCACGAGACTGCCGTGACAGGGTAAGAGACGCACAGCCGCATCCGCACTTTCAAGGTCACTTAACGGTACTGACCCTTTGGCGTTTGTATTTACTTCTCCTTTTATGACGATGGTCCGTCCAGGGCCCATGGAGGAGTTCAACCTTGCTACGAACGGCAGAGTCTGCAAAGAAACCCCAGTCAGTGCCAGGCAACCTCAGAAAGAGATCTTGTGGGAGAACTGCCTGAAGACACCGGGACATGTTTAAAGGCCGTGACCCTGTGACCCCCGTGAAGGGACAGATGAGTCTGCCTTGGTCCCACGGGGGTCCCCGGCCGTCAGCACTGTGCCGGCTCCCAGCAGACTCTCCATGAGGCTGTTTCAGACCATGAAGTGAACGGATGTGGGGAGGGCCCTGAGCCTCCGAGTGACACTCCCTCTGAGAAGTCACCTCGGCTGGGGTCTGGCGTGTGCTCTGTGTCCAGCCTGGAGGGGAGGCGGCCGAGGCCGGGGCAGTTACAAAAACACACTCGGGGCTCAGGGACCTGCTCTCCGTCCATGACACACAATGCCAGCGCCAAGTGGCTGCTTCGGGCTTGGACTGAGGGTGGAGATTACACAACCAGCTAACTAAAACTTAACTCGTTACACAGAATTAGGAAAATTTTGGCTCTTCAAACCTTTGACAAACAGTTGGTAGGTAGTATTTTGGCGCAAGTCAAAGTGTGATTGGCCGGCGAAGCTTTGCTCTTGGTGTAGACAGTTCTGGGGACGATTTTAGAAATGTCTCCTCTATTACTAGGCTGTAGGGAAACAGTTCTGCAGTAAGGTATGGAATAAGTGAAGCTGTCTTCCAAGGTTTAAACTTCATTTCCTGGACACTCTTATAAAAAGGTTCCACATGTTATTTAGCAAAAATACTTACAAGCTGTGACTCGCCAGACTTTTGTACCTATTGAAAAAGAAAGACAAAAGGAGAATGTGTGGCAGGCAAGAAATAAACGGTATAACATGAGCAATCAGATGTTCCTGGCTGTACGACTCAGAGCCTGGGACAGCAGGGCCTGCCCAGCACTGGGCAGGGGACATGTAGGTGCCAGTGCCTTCTGAACACATGCAGGGAGCTGCAGATTGCCACGCAGGCTGCGGACAGTCTGCCTGTCCAGTTCATCGTCTGAATTCTGTAACCTCCACCGTGAGCTAAGCATTCTCCAAAGGCCACACACGGGGTCAAACATGTTTTACTTCTTTCCAGGGTGCTCCCCAGATGCTGAGATTAGAGTCTGCTTATGAACATGCTGAGATCAGTTAAGACCTCACTTTTCTCCACTAATAACAGCTAAAAGGTCTGAACTGCACTTGTTTCCATGGGGAACAAGTGGAAACGTGGAAGTTGTTTACTGATGCACTGGTTGTGCTCACTAGGTATAAACACCTCCTGCCAGCCCTACTCGGCAGTTAAGAAAGTTTTTTGTACATGAGATTGGTGGGGAGTGGTCAGATCAGAGTTTAAACAGCAAAACTTAATGCAACCGGCACCCTGAAGTATATGCCTCAATTTTCAACTTCCAGCATATTATTAAAAATGTAAGTTTTCACATTAAAAACATGTTTTCATATTAAAAATGTAAGTTTTCATATTAAAAACATAACTTAAAAAAAACTCAGCCTGCCTGCCACCAAATTTACATGGCAACTAAAAAAGACATTTTTAGACATTTTTAAACTTTAAGAGATTTAATATTTACATTTTCTTTACTTATCCCTGTTGGTTCCAGAGTAGATCCTTGGGTACTTCCTAAATCCTGAAAAAAAGTTCAGATTAATGTTTAACATCCATCAGAATTGTAAATATAATCTTCTTGACATATCAAAAAAATCATAAATGGTACTAAACATGGAAAATATGGAAATATCCAAAAAGGCAGGAACATCAGCATCCTTCTCCTACTACCAAACTGACAAAAGCTACAGAGGTAAGAACAAGTGTGAAGACTGAGTGAATGAATCAGAGTCTCGAGACTGTAATTTGTTTTACTGTTTGTGGAGGGCAGGTTAGCAATTTCAACTGGACATCCCACTGCTGGGAAACAGTTTTAGAGAGAACTACTCCACAGTACTCCCACGTCAAGGAAATATACCCCCACTCCAGCTATAAAAGGTTGGTTGGTTGTTGCATGGTTATCACTTTGGGTTTTTTGTTAGAACCATGCTAGATTTGAGATCTACAGGCAATAAAGCTCTAGTCAATGATTAGCATTCTACTAGTCCGAATATTTTGGAGAAGGCAATGGCACCCCACTCCAGTACTCTTGCCTGGAAAATCCCGTGGACGGAGGAGCCTGGTAGGCTGTAGTCCATGGGGTCGCTAAGAGTCGGACACGACTGAGCGACTTCACTTTCCCTTTTCACTTTCATGCGTTGGAGAAGGAAATGGCAACCCACTCCACTGTTCTTGCCTGGAGAATCCCAGGGACAAAGGAGCCTGGTGGGCTGCCGTCTATGGGGTCGCACAGAGTCAGACATGACTGAAGCGACTTAGCAGCAGCAGTCCGAATATTTACTTCTAAGAAATTAACACACTAGTGAGGGATATATTTACACTGTTTTCATCTCAACAGATGATGTTAGTTAAAGATGTTTCCTACCATTTCATCAGAAAATGTCACCAAAGAAGACCCCCAGACCACCCTCCCCCCCGCCCCCTATGGAAGGGCTCTCACCGAGCTGAAGCTGAAGCCCACAGAGTGAATGATGACTTTGCCGTAAATGCCCAGCGTGTCGATCCTCTCTGGGCTGATCCTGTGGGCATACAGCAGGGTATGCCTTCCATTGACAGCCACCTGAACAAACAGAAGACAACAGCCCCCTCCAATAAAGCAGTTAATAAATGAATTTTATTAATTTATCCAAGTTTAAATCTGCTGACTCAGATTTTGAGACTTTTTCCCACAGGTCTCCCCATGACACGTCTGACCAAACTGTGATGAAAGCAACCAGAGCAGACAGCACTCTTAACTTCCTCTGAGTTCTTCCTCTGACTGAGCACCAGGGACACTCTCTCCAGATGGATCACACATCGGTGAACACACGACCACATCCCCATGTGTAGCAGGCCTGTACATGAGACACCCTGGGTGCCCATGAGCCCTGGCAGAGACCTGCCCCACGACCTCATCACCCTGCTGTCCTGAGGACCAGACTCTGGAGACCACCCCGCACAAGGCAGGTGCTCCACACACATTTGGGTAATTTGCTGAATGAATGAACCCAGGCAAATGACCCAAGTTCTCTGAAATTCCTATCTGTGAGCAGGAAGCATGCGCCCTCCAGACGCTGCTGTTGGGAGGAGATGACCCCGTCCCTCTCGTGAGACTCCAGCCCAGTGCCTGACCGAGAGGGCACCAGTGCTCCGGGCTCCTTCTTCCTCCCTCCCAGATGCCAGTACACGTGTACGGAGTGTCAGGAAGACACGCAGAACACAGTATGGTCTCAGACCCCAGGGAGCTGCAAATCCCAATGGAAGGCAAAAGGCAGGCAGGAAAAAAAACCAAAGCACAACAGTACAGACAGGCGTTAAAAAAAAATGATACAGACGCAAGGACTCCAACAGCCAGAAGAGGGAGGGGTGGGGGGAGGGGGAGGTTTTGGGGAGGAGGGATGGTGGGAGCAGGCTCTGAAGGTCAGAGGGGTCTGCACCTCGGGTGGAATGTTTCCCTCTGTGCCGTCAAGTCTCTGCTCTGGGAGGCTCCACAGGCTGGAGCAGCCTCGGGACCACATTCCACCTCTGCACACACTAGGGATAAAGTGCTCAGCAGTCCTGACGATACGTGGGCTTTCTAAGATCTCCTCTGATTAGAATCTCTGGATCCTACGGGACGAGGCAGCACAGGACGGAACTGAACAACCCCCCTGGCCCCAACGACAGGATCCCATGTGTCTGTCAGTTCAGACTCCCCCACACTCAGGGTTCTAGTGCCTGCAGTTAACTCTTCATCATCAGTGTAAGCCTGAGCCAGTTCAGAACGAACTCAGTCCTGCAAGGAGAACAATCCAGCAAAGATCCAGTCACACTGGACCTGCATGGTGACATGAGCAGGGACACAGGAGCCAGGCTGTGCCCACCTCAAGGGAAGGTACCCGCCGTGCCCTACTTCTGAGGAGAGTTATAAAGCCAAACCCTTCCTCTGGATTTAGGAGATGTATGGGCGAGTTCACGTGTGTGAAGGGCTTCCCTCATGCTCACTGTCATGAGTGAGGAGTCAACCTCCACCCTCCAAAACCTGCCTGGAACTTCTCTTTCAGGACCATGATCACGATCTCGAATGACTTCTCTTTCTTGAAAGGCATGTCGTAGGTGATCTCCTCCCAGCCCCACTTCTCATTTCTCAGAGTGTTGCAGACAACGCAGTTGGCCCTTTTGAAGCGTGGATTGAAATGGAAGGCCACATCAGCTCGGGGTTTCACGCTGCTGCCACACTGCAGGTCCACCTGGAACCTGTGGAGGGAAGAGACGGGCCACGTGGGGGCTCAGGAAGGCGGCCGCGTGGAAACCCAGGCCTGCTGACCCCCGTCCACTCCGCTGCTCACCCACCAGGGGGCCGGAACGGCCCAGAATAAGCACCAAATTTCCCAGCCTCCCTGCAGGAGGGCTGACCCAGGAGTCCCAAGCTCTGCCAACGGGGTGGAAGGGAAGAATTCACAGAAAACTATAGGAAACAGCCTCAACAGTCAGTTGACATCTGTCTTCTGTCCACCCCAAATCTTCCCCCCAAAAACCACATATGGACCCAGGCAGCTACAGAAACACAACGTGAGGACCAGAGCCGCAGCTTCCAGGAACCGTGAGAAAGAAGACATCACCCTGGGACAGCGGGTGCGAGCAGGAAGGGGCTCCCACCTCTGCCAGCTCGATGGCACGGCCTTCAGCCGTCTGGGCTGTCCCCTTTAGACATCACATTCGCCTCTTATTTAAACCACTGTTACTCGGGCGTCAGTCATACAGAGCCAAGTCCAACTCCAGCTGATACTGCTCATCCAGACTTTGTGCCCAAGGCAAGCATTAGATAAAACCACCTGGACAGGTCTGAAGAGATGCTGTGCGAAAGTTACACTGTAACTAGGCCACGTCCTTGTCATCTGACCACAATTCCCTCCACTAGCTATGTTTCTAATTCTGCACACTAAAGTCAGACTCACAGCAATAAAAAATCCAAATCACCTGTATTTCAGTTTTTCATTCCAGTTTCCTCAGCACCTTGGCCAAGGCTGCTGTAAAAGCAAAATCAGCCTCAAGTATCCAGATGGTCTCTCCTACATTATTTGCTGTTGTCCCACAATCACAAAGACGCACTTTACTTGTGTTCTCATCTAACACAATGACTTTACCTGTCCGAGTCACTAGGAACATGCCCACGTAGTACAATCAACGTTCCCGGCTCCAACTGCTCAGAAATGGTCCCAACATAGGGGATGACCTAGGAAAAATAATTTTAACAAATGGTCACTTACAAAATCAAAGGACTACACTCTTAAAGGCTGCACATGAATTTGCTCAGACCCTAGCATTTTTCCAAGTCCTCAACATTCAAACAGCTGAGCAGGAACAACGTAGCTTAGAGACAGCAGGACACCTGCAAACCACTCTGGATTCTGTAGAAACAGACACATACTATTTCCAGTACTTTTTATCTGGCTGGAGTGTGTGTTCATGCTCAGTGTGTCCGCCTCTTTGTGGCCCCATGGACTGTAGCCCACCAGGCTTTGTGTCCATGGGTTTCTCCAGACAAGAATACTGGAGTGGGTTGCCATTTCCTCCTCCAGGGATCTTCCCAACCCAGGGACTGAACCCACATCTCTTGAGTCTCCTGCCTTGGCAGGCGGATTCTTTACCACTTGAGCCACCTGGGAATATCTGGCAAAGGGTTGTATGAAATGCCACACCTTGCCCCTCTGTTTTTCCTAAGGTTCCAGGGATGATCCCAACATGATGTAGGCCAGGCCAGGCCCTACTCTAGCGCTGAAGAAGACAATGACAAGCACGCACTGCCTGCAGAGAGCACTCCACTAAGCCGCTCTACCATACCTGGGACTGGGTGCCTTACCTTACCCACTGGGCTTCCACACCACACCCCCCATGGGAACCAGAGACCTGCACGGTCAGAAGGATGCACTCAGGGTGCCTGTGGGTCTCTCAAGACATGGCATCTACAGACCTCACCTGGTCCAGGGTGCAGGCCTGGGCCCTGACAGGGGTTCCCACACAGGATTCGGGTCTCCCACCTGCCCCTTCCTTACCTGGAACCCAGCATTTTTGTCTGGGGCCTGACACATGATCAGATCTTCTCACTCCCCTCCCCTGGGTGGCTCCACCATCCTCCCTGACCACTGGTTATGTGGCTGCATCTCCTGCACCCCAACCACATCCCACTTCCATCTGCAGCCTCTGACCGACCGAGACAAGCAGGCCAGATGCCAGCATACCAGCATACCGAGCTCACCTGGGTTATGACATCTATGCTAAAATTGATCAAGGTAGCTTTGACTGTCAAGAAGTAAGAAATGAAACAAAAGAGGCCGTATAATCCCATCTCAAACACAATCTTCTGTGTGAAGCTTTTTCCAGACTCCCTGGGCCAACTGAGTCAGCCCCCTCTGAGGGTCATCATGGTACTCATTACTCTGTTCCTGTGCAAACATATGCCTAGATTTTGAGCTGCATGGGGCAGGACCTAGCCATCATCTTTACACCCCCAGGACAGAGGTCAGGCGATGATCAACAATCACTTGGTGAATGAATGAGCTCTCACCATTCTGGAAACTGGGTTCTGACAGGCGTGGCAACTAAACAGCTGCTGAACAGAGTGTTGCTGCCTTAAGCAGTAGCACAAGAAATCACCAAAGCCAGTGACCATCTGGTGTCACAGCCATTGCTGGGGGCAGCGTGGGGGAGATGAACGGGGCATCAAACCAGAAAAGGAAAAATATAACAGATGTGTAGAGCATGGCCACAGCCACACATCAGACTGGATGGTTTCTGTGTATAGAGAACGTGGAAGTCTCTTGGCCACAGGCAAGAATAAACAGCAGCATCTTTCATGATGTATATCTTTTAATAAAATGAGAACCGTTTTTGTAACTTCAATTTTTTTTTATATTTTCAACTTATATTTGGGCTTCCCAGGTGGCTCAGTGGTAAAGAATCCACCTGCCAATGCAGGAGACACAAGAGATGCAGGTATGATCCCTGGGTCCAGAAGATTCCCTGGAGTAGGAAATGGCAACCCACCTCAGTATTCTTGCCTGGAGAATACAGAGGAGCCTGACAGGCTACAGTCCAAAAAGTTGGACATGACTAGCAACTGAGCACAACTTATATTTATGCAGAATATTTAATAACACAGAACTGTTAGTGAAATAATTATCAGTGAGAAAGTAGCCTACAAAACTCCATACAGTGTGGTCTCAACCAAGTTAATAATAAACATCAAAAAGGAAAGAGAAAACACTAAAGAAGTAAGCCAAAACTGTTACAACGCTTTTCTTGAGGAATGAGATTTTAATTTTCTTCTTTATATATTTGTATATTTTCCAGATTTATATAATAAGCATTTATAATGTTTATTACCACAAATTTTTTATTGTATCAGTCTGAGAAACAACTGTGCTATAAATTTGGGCCATTTGCTGTTTGTTTTCCATATTAATGCTTTCTACTTAGGAATGCACCCTAATTTATATTAATACCACTGCTGCTGCTGCTCTGTCATGTCTGACTCCTTGTGACCCCATGGACTGTAGCCTGCCAGGCTCCACTCTGTCCATGGGATTTTCCAGGCAAGAATACTGGAGTGGGTTGCCATTTCCTCCTCCAGGGGATCTTCCCGACCCAGGAAATGAACCAGGGTCTCCTGCATTGCAGGCGGATTCTTTACCTGCTGAGCCATCAGCAATACTCAACTTTTTTGGACCATATGAAGGAAACAAAAGCCCCTCAGCCCACTTACTCCCTCACAAATAGGCTCCTGTGGAAAGGGAGAAGGGTGCTGTTTTCAAGGCAATTCCAAGCTTTGAGGCTTTGATGTTTCACAAATAATTTACATAAAACAATACAACACAGACCTGAACACACTGGAGACAGTGTCATAAACTTAAGCCTTAGTCAGGTTTGGCATTAACCTGCCTGAACATCCAGCGGATTCATACTGCTTTGCCTTTTATGTCATTCATCAGATGTCTGCTCTACACCAGGGTTGGGTCAGGCAGCCTGCAGCTGGAAAGAAGTATGAGTTCCGTCCATCCAGGAGGAGCTGATGATACAGCTGGGAAGAAGTCAGATACCCTCCAAAAGATGATTAGTGGAAACCTGACACTCTGTCCAGCTGTTTGAATCAGAACCTCCTTCCAGCTGGGAAACCCTCTATCTTATGAACATGAGCCCTCATCCAAACTGTGATGAAGGCATATGATGCAGATCTGTCCGTCAGCACCCCCAGTTCAGACTCTAAGCTGGACGTCATGACAAGCAGCAGCCAGAATCCTGCAGTGCTCACTCGGGCCGAGGGGGGCAGCAGAGGCGCCGGCGGCGCCGCCAGGGCACAGAGGACGGTTGGTCCGCTGCGGGCAACAGCCCTGAGCCCGGTTTGGGCTGCTGTCTATGATGACATCAGTGACAAGCCTGGTTCTTTGGTCCAGCCTGCTGACATCACTTAATAAATTCCTTTTCTGCTCAAATTAGCAGCTGGCTTCTGTTTTTGCAACTATCAGCCCTGGCCAAGTCCGCATCTTCCCAAAAATGGGGCAGGAAGGAAGTGTTGAATAAATGCTTCAGAAAAATATATAGAGAGCTGTAACTGAGGTGGCCACAGCTGATGAATGAGGTATGATGTGACCTGGGGAAAAAGTATAGTTAGGCAGAAAGGAGAAGGAAGCCAGTTCAGGTAGAAATGTCCAGCTACGAAGGCAGAGAGGCAGGGAAAGACAAAACTTATCTGGGAGACAGTAAACAGTAAGGGAGCAGCTAAAGACAGAGTTAGAGGCGGACTTTAGACTAACAAGACAAAAGTGGGATTGGGAACAACAATCCAGTGGGCCGGGGAACATCGGGGAGGCCGCCTGGCAGCAAGTAAGCCTGGCATAGAGAGATAAGAGCCTGATCCACGCTGATGGCAGCAGACGCTGAGGGGGTGGGGGTGGGAGAAGATAAACACTGAGCTATATCAAAGAAAACTGTCTACGTGGGGCCCCCACCTAAAATGGTAAAACTGTGGAAGAAACAAATTTCAGAAGGAAGATGACGACTTTAGCTGTGAACACCCTTAGTGTGAAAGGTTGGCAAGACATCTAAGGGGAAATACACTGAAAGGAGTGGGAGACTCAGGACCAAGATTAAGGGAATGGCCAAGACTCAGCAGTCAGAGAAGAGATGATGACTTAATGGAATGAGAGATACTAGACAAACTGAGAGAGGAAGTCAGGAGCAAAGTCTCAATGGTGGTCAGTTACGGGCTGTGCAGTGTCAACACAGCAGACCTGGCTGCTGGCTTTGAAAGGCTTCCTTCCAAGAAACGTGAATTTAGGGAGAGCACCCACCACCCTAACTGAGAAGGGGGGGTTACCCACCTCAACTGTTTGTGCAAACATGATTTATGCTGAACACCTGCTTTCCTGCTGGGAGTCTGGAGTTTTGGTACCTCCTAGGCAGATGCTACGGAGAAGGCAACGGCACCCAACTCCAGTACTCTTGCCTGGAAAATCCCATGGATGGAGGAGCCTGGTAGGCTGCAGTCCATGGGGTCGCTGAGAGTAGGAAACAACTGAGTGACTTCACTTTCACTTTTCACGTTCATGCACTGGAGAAGGAACTGGCAACCCACTCCGGTGTTCTTGCCTGGAGAATCCCAGGGACGGGGGAGCCTGATGGGCTGCTGTCTATGGGGTCGCACAGAGTCGGACACGACTGACACGACTTAGCAGCAGCAGCAGCAGGCAGATGCTATCTACACAACATCTCTCAATAAAGACCACAGGTGGTGAGTCTCTAATGAGCTTCCCTAGTAGAGAATATCTCACACGGTCACAGCTAGCTGCTGGGAGATTTAACTCCATCCCCTGTGACAGCACTGGCAGGATACCCTTGAAATCCTGTTCTGATCCCCTGGACTTGGCCCCGTGTGCCTCTTCCCTTTGTGGTTCTTGCTCTCCATCCTTTCACTGGGACACATCACAGCCACGGGCATGACTGAGCTGGTGAATCATTACAACTGAGGGTATGTGGGAGACTTCAATGCAGGGAGTGAGAAAAGAAAGAAGAAAGAAGGATCTAACAGAGCAGGGCAGTCATGTCAAAGAAGTCAATTTCAAAAAGGGGATGTCTCTAACATGGAAAAATAAGGAAGACCTCACTCCTGCCTCCACCAAAAGATAATGAAATGGATATCATACTCTCTGACACAGTGATTCCACTTTTATAGATTTCTCTTGTAAAATACTAGCACATGTACACAAATTTGCACCTCCAAGGATGTACACTACAGCCCTGGAAAATCATAAATAGATCTAGCCCTTTAACAGGGGGCTGGTTAAATAAGTCACAGTACATCCACACAGTGGGCAAATTACGCAGCCACTAAAATAAGTGAGGAAACTCTATGCTGACACCTCCAAAATGTGTTAAATGGAATAAAGCACAGTATAGCACAGCTTATCCAATATGATACATGCATGTAAAGAAACAGTATACAAAAGGCGATACACACAACATATGTTCTCTCTTGGATATTCACATACAGTCTCAGGAAGGATATACAAAAACCTGGTAGAAAAGTTACCTTTAGGGAGGGTAAATGAGCACCAAGGTAGAAGGAAAATTTATGTTTTAATGAAATCCTGAAATACTGCTTGAATTTTAAAAACATTGTACATATCTTTTCTTTGTATTTTTAACATAATAATAAGGAAAAGTCATTTGAATTTGGGATAAATGAATTTAAAATTTTGAAGACAGATTAACTTCAAACTGTTGGGGGCTTGGCAGCATGGAAGGACACTGAAAGAAATGGATCCACAAAAGGGAAACTGGTTTGGAAAGAAGATGGGAGTTTTGTTTTGAACTCACAGTCCTGAAGGGCTGGCAGGGCATCTAAGTGAGCTGGAGGTCACAGAACGATATACAAACTGCACACATATTCAAAAGGTGATCAGTCAACACAGAAATAGATGAAGCACAGGCTGGAATCAAGATTTCAGGGAGAAATGTCAATAACTTCAGATATGCAGATGACACCCTTATGGCAGAAAGTGAAGAGGAACTAAAGAGCCTCTTGATGAAAGTGAAAGAGAAAAGTGAAAAACTCAACATTCAAAAAACAAAGACCACGCATCCGGTCCCATCACTTTATGGCAAACAGACGGGGAAACAACAGAAACAGTGACAGACTTTCTTTTCTTGGGCTCCAAAATCACTGCAGATGGTGACTGCAGCCATGAAAGTAAAAGACACTTGCTCCTTGGAAGAAAGGCTATGACAAATTGGACAGCATATTAAAAAGCAAAGACATTACTTTGCCAACAAAGGTCCGCCTAATCAAAGCTATGGTTTTAGTGGTCATGTATGGATGTGAGAGTTGGACCGTAAAGAAAGCTGAGGGCCAAAGAATTGATGCTTTAGAACTGTGGTGTTAGAGAAGACTCGAGAGTCCCTTGGACAGAAAGGAGATCAAACTGTGTGTCAGTTGTTTAGTTGTGTCCAATTCTTTGTGACCCCATGGACTGTAGCCTGCCGGGCTCCCCTGTCCATGGAATTCTCTCGGCAAGAATACTGGAGTGGGTTGCCATTTCCTTCTCCAGAGGATCTTCCTGACCCAGGGATTGAACCCAGGTTCCCTGTATTGCAGGCAGACTCTTTACCATCTGAGCTATGGAGAAGTCCCTGAGATCAAACCAGTCAATCCTAAAGGAAATCAGTGCTGAGTATTTATTGCAAGGACTGATGCTGAAGCTGAAACTCCAATACTTGGCCACCTGATACAAACAACTGACTGACTGGAAAAGACCGTGATGCTGGGAAAGACTGAAGGCAGAAGGGGACGACAGAGGATGAGATGGCTGGATGGCATCACCGACTCGATGGACATGAGTTTGAGCAAGCTTAGGGAGTTGGTGATGGACAGGGAAGCCTGGCGTGCTGCAGTCCATGGGGTCACAAAGAGCTGCACACGACTGAATGAACTGAAAAGACAGCAAAGAAATAAAGAGAGACACTGAAGACGAGAGTGGTAAAAAGACAAGAAAGAAATGAAACTACGGGTAAAAACACAAGAGGGCATGGAGGAATAAATTAGGAGCTTGGGATTAACATACACACACTACTACTTACAAAATGGATAATCAATAAGGACCTACTATATA
Source organism: Bos taurus (assembly GCF_002263795.3). Lineage (NCBI taxonomy): Eukaryota > Metazoa > Chordata > Mammalia > Artiodactyla > Bovidae > Bos > Bos taurus. Next base: position 9,174,428 of record NC_037355.1, on the reverse strand, counting down.
GCACAGGGAACTCTACTCGGTACTCTGTGATTAGCTACATGGGAAAAGAATCTGAAAAAGAATGGATATGTGTATATTTGTAACTGAATCACTGTGCTATACACCTGAAACTAACACAACCCTGTAAATCACCAATATGCCAATATCAACTTGGAATTTCAAAAAATTAGGATTCAGAAAAAAAAGATCAAAATGCAGAGTCATGGTGCAGAAATCAATAGAGCAGAAATCGACTGTCTCAGGAAGGAAGTTAGCAAAAGAACAAGGGAACAAATAGGAAGGATCTTCAGAGATTTTTAAAAAGACATTTTTATCGTTTTGTGTTTTAAGGTTAAACTGCAAGGTAGAAAGGGAGGTCCTTAGAATACTAAGGAAAAAAGAATCAATGTGGAAGTAAGGTTCCTAAGGAAATTGGAATCATGAGCTTTTCAGGGTGGGATTAATATTAGCAAATGGCTTGTTAACTAAAAGCGAGAACCAAATGGATTAATTTCTAAATAACTTCTCAACTCACACCTGATCACATCCTAAGACCTCTATAAACAACAATAATAAAATATTTAAGCAGATTATTGAGTTGCCAAACAAGAGATTTCACTGAAGGAACTTCTGGTATGAAGATACTGTCTTCCAAATTAGTCACTCAATTTGAGTGGAAAGAAAAGTGAGCCGAACTTTCTTAAGTCTTGGAATTCTATCAATTGAACTTGTCGATGAAATATACTAAATAGGAAAAAAATTATACAGGCCAGTTATACAACTGACTTAATCTTTTCCAAGAGTGAATATGAACAGAATTTGTCTACCATAATTTTTAAATATATTTTAAGTCATTTTTATTGAACTGATTTTAATTATACTGTTTTAGCTGGTGACAGCTGCCCCAAACCAAGACAAAGCCCTTGTGAAGGCTACTCGACATCCTCAAGGCAATCCAGTTTGCTTCCGTATTTGGAATATATTGTTGAAATAGTTATACTTTTGAAATTATACAATCAAGCAAACCATGCAGACAAGTGTGGTGGCCAAAATGTTCATTTGGGTTTCTCCACAACATGACGGAAAAACCTGAATGAACTTTTGGGCCAAACCAATATATTATTCAAAAAGACATTATGCATTAAAAAATAATTTTGAAAGAAGCTTCAGTTTTATAATTGACACATTCTGTACTTCATGCTCTCAAAATAAGAAATGCCTTAAAACTAACTCTATGTTTCTTTACTGATGTGAATGAATAGAATTCGTATCAGTAGGAACTGAAATTTAACATATAAGAGATAATACACGTGGACCAAAATGTTAGAAATGTAAAGAGATAAAAATAGAAAGATGGCAGTTCTGTCTTCACAAGCTTAATGAAGAGTATAGCAGAAACTCCATAAACACTTGCCAGTTGAGTGAACTGATCACTAAGGAAATACCCAGAATGCAGGAAGATATCTACTCTGGAAACATGCTGTCATGAACCATTCTCAGAACGGCACCAGGAGTCCTGAATGCAGCATCTGTTCCAAGTGCCCTGTCCTCAGGTAATGAAACGTCAGCTGATTTTTGTTTCAACTCTGCAGTTGACGGTGCTAACCCCAGAAACCACAGCAAACATCAGTGTGCTAGTATCAAGACAGGCGAAGATCTCAGGTTATAAAACTGTTTTCTAAATAACACTCAAATAAGGTGTCTCTGTGATGCAGGGCAGAGCTGAACATTAACCCGACCATCCACCCCTCCTGGCTTGAGCAAGGGTTACATTTCGGTTCCCCTTGACAGGGAGAATATTTCTTTTTTTCTTTCAATCTTTGCAGAAAGTTAAGTCTACAACTTTGAGATGTTTTTAATCCTTGAGATGCACAAAATCTTTTAAAATGTCTAGCTGACTTCAAGTTCAGCAAGTGTTCCTTAAAAACTACTTAAGTAGTTTTTAAACCTACTAGAAATGAAGGCTATTTCTTCCAAAACTGACTTTGCTTTATATGGTGGTTGTACCTCATTCTTACACAATGACAGTAAACGTTAGGGGGAAAAAAAGAGCTAGAGCTACAAAGAAAATAACAAAAAACTGAACTCACTTACACTAATAAGACTGGCTGAAGGCCTTACTTGAAGGACTCTTACCAGGAGTCTCCTACAGAGGGTTTACCAAAAAAAAAAAACCAAAAAAAAAAACAAAAGCAAACCAAACAAGCAGCAACTCTGTCTTGGATGTAAATTCAAGATTCAGTTTCGGACATATAGAAACTAGACATTTCTAAAGATTCTCCCACCACAGGAACTGAAACCAGTTCATTACTGAAATTCTAGCAATTACATTCATGGGTTCCTGAACTGGCCTGAGGTTCACACAAGACTATTAGTTTTTCTCCTTCTCCACCTCACCACTGGCTTTGAACATTCCCCTGCTCAAGTAACAAGCGGGATTTGAAAGGCAGAGGGAAAGCTGAGAAATGAACTTCTCACGAACAGGTCTAGTTAAAAAAAAGAAAATGAAAACGTGTACAGAAAGAAATCCATTCCCTCTGGAAATTACATCTTATGATGGTCTAAGCCTTCTTCCCACCACGATCAGAGTGGTTTTCCCATCGCTCTTCCTCCATGTTCTTTATTCACAGCATGTCTCATCACCCCGTACAGCGGACCTTTGACCTACACAGGTTTGAACTGCGCAGGTCTGAATCCACTTACACTTGGATTTTTTTTTTTTTTCAGTAAATACGTACTATCTATTGGCGATTGGCTGAATTCCCAGATGCCGAATTGTGGGTACTGAGAGGAGAGCTGAATATTGAATTTAAGCATCTGTGGGGCTGCAAGGGCTGGAAATGGCTTTGAGTCAGCACCCACTGCAGTTCCATCACATAGCAGCTGCTCCGTTTATGTTTACTGAACTTCACTTCTGCCCCCACCCACCCCCTGCAATGAGTAATTATTTGTTGTTGTTCATTCGCTAAGTCGTGTCCTGATTCTTTACACTGCAGCATGCCAGGCTCCTCTGTCCTCCACTATCTCCCAGGTTATTATTGGGTTGGCCAAAAAATTCATTTGAGTTTTCCCGTAAGATGTTATTGAAAAACCTGAACTAACTTTCCAGCCAATCTGATATTACTCTTTGGACTTGCTCTCAACACTGCCACAGGCAAAAAGTGATTGTGGAGATCAGTTACCGGGTTATAGATGACATTCTGCAGATTGTTTAAGGACATCATTCTCTTCCACCTTATTGTTGACTGGGCTCTCTTCCAGGTATGGTCTAAGATTTTAAATACGTTTCACTTAAAGAATTCCCAGATTGAAGCCGAGGCACGTGCCCTATGTAAAATCAAAAGAGAGGGAAAGAAAAATAAGCATACACCATTTTTCTTCATATTATAACTATTTTAAAATATATCAATGATTTTACTGATATTTATCCAATAACAGGATGCTATTACAACCAAAGATCTGACTCCAACTCTTATCAAATGTACTCTACTAAATAATTTTGTATTATGAGGACAGGACATATTATATTTAAAAAATATATCTGTAGAACATTTCTAACTTGGAAACTTTATTAGAAATACTTATTACTGGGAGTTCCCAGTGGCTAGTGGCTTTTACTGCTGTGGCCCAGGTTCAATCCCTGGTCAAGGAACTGGGATCCCACAAGCTGTGCAGCACGGCCAAAAACAAAAAGAAAACTTATTATTAAAATACTAAACCAAATGGTAGGAAATACCCCTATAAATCATCAGAGATATTCACTTAAACTTTCTCATCTGTACAATGAGAATAATAATAGTGTTCACCTCACAGGTTTATTCTACGGATTAAATGAATAAATAAAACAATGGAATAGCACATGCTTTAGAAGTTTTATATATTGTTATTAGTAGAAGGGAATGCTCTTCCTCCTCCAAATTAAACAAGTTGAAAGAAAAAAAAAATCCAGTGCCTCAAATATTAACTTCCCTGTGGCTTAGAAAAAAAAGTGGGGTGTGGAGGATCAGCAACAGTTTTCAAGATAAAAGGACCCATCAGTACTACATTTAACAGCTCCAGGGAAGACCTGAAGACAAAGAACTAAAAGAGAAACAAAACTAAAGCTTCTGACATTTTACTTCCACTAATTCTATTATACCAAAGGGCAATACACACTGATCACATCTATCACTTTGAATCTATTAAGAAAAAAAACTGCATTTCCAACACTGGATGTAACAAACTGAGTGGTTATGTTAAATTTCAGCAAGAGGGATTTTGTAGGTGAAATTACAGTTACAAATCAGCTGATGTCAAGACAAGGAGATTGTCCTCCATTATCTAGTGCTATTGCTGCTGCTGCTGCTGCTGCTAAGTCGCTTCAGTCGTGTCTGATTCTGTGCAACCCCATAGACGGCAGCCCACCAGGCTCCCCTGTCCCTGGGATTCTCCAGGAAAGAACACTGGAGTGGGCTGCCATTTCCTTCTCCAACGCATGAAAGTGGAAAGTGAAAGTGAAGTGCTCAGTCGTGTCCTACTCTTAGTGATCCCATGGACTGCAGCCCACCAGGCTCCTCTGTCCATGGCATTTTCCAGGCAAGAGTACTGGAGTGGGGTGCCATTGCCTTCTCAGATTATCTAGTGGGCCCCATGTAATTACATGAGCCCTTAATAAAGAAGGAAGCCAGAGAGATGTGGTAGAAGAAGAAATCAGAGGTGTGAAGCATGAGAATTCAACACATGATTGCTGGCATTTGAGAGGGAGTGTAGGTGGGCACACAAGGAAACTGTAAGAAAGAAACTCCGAAAACAAACTAAAGTATCCTGGAAGTGGGCTATTCCCGAGAGAATAGAGCCCAAACTGCAAACACCCGCACTTATCTTGTGACACCCTAATCACCTAACTTAGCTAGTAACACTCATCCTGGTCCCCCTAATTTCTGATCAAAGAGCTGTAAGAAATAAGCGGGTGTAATCAAAACATCAAGTTTTATGCCCTAAATATATACAATTTCTGTTTGTCACATATACCCCAATAAAGTTGGCAAAAAAAAAAAAAAAAACTGTATCCTTCTTGGCTTATAAATGTGACCGCAATCTATTAACTTGCTACGTTAGTCAAAAATCTCAAAACTTTTTGTTTTGCACCATCAAACTCGGGAAGTATCAAGAAGACCAAAAAAGAAAGGATACAGAGTTTCCACGGCCACATTCAGAATTTTCTTGCGACCAAAGAGTGATCCAATTTAAGCCATAGGCCCGTGTGAAACCAATCATTCCCGGAAACACCCACAGGCACGAGTCCTGCTCTAATAAATTAACACTTGGTTCGCATCCCAAGAAGCCATCATGATGCTGAAGCAGTTAAAGGACTTGCGTTTCCCTAACGTTTAATCCTACAGTCAATGACTCTGCATCTCACAAAAAGAGTGTTCAGAGTCCGGGAGGACCAAGGAGGTCTGCCATTCAACTTGAAGAGCCCGTCATTTAAAACACTGGGAAGGAAACGACCGCGATCCCACCGAGTGAAGGCGGCGCTCGGCCCCAGGCAGGGAGGTCAATGGTGCGAAGGCAGCCCCGAAGGAGGGGGTGGTCAGCAGCGGGGCCAGCGCCGGGGGCCCCGGGGCCGCGACCCGGGACCGCGACTCATCCCTGGGGCGCCGCGCGCCGGGCAGTGCCCGCCGCCAGCCGGATCCTCCGCGGTGACAACACGCGAGACGGGGAGACGGGAGCCAGCCCCACCTTCTGACTCTGACGCAGGGCCAAAAACGCCCGTCCCCCTGCTCGGCCGGCGCACCCACCGCGGCGACAGCCCCCCGACGACTCACCCCGGGACTGGCGTCTCAGCGCTGAGCGTTGGAAGCTGTCGGTCCGCAGCGGCGCGTCGTCCGCGTTCCCGGCCGGGCGCGCGCGGGCGGCGACCGGAAGCGAGAGGAGTCAATCCGCCGCCACTTCCCGCTTCGGGCGCCCCGGGCGTCGCCGTCGGCGTTGCGTCTGTGTCCGGGTCGCGCTCCCGGCTCCGCTGGGCTGGGGGCCCGGCCTCAATGCTGCCCGCCACCGGGCTGGGCCTCCTGCACAGCCTGGGGACGCGGAGGGCGACCGGCTTGCTGCGGGACGGCAGAGAGGGAGGGGGCTGAGTGTGTTTACAAAATTCCCAGACTCTTGCCTGCAGTCGGGACTGGGGCCGGGAAGTGCGGCAGAGAGACCACCTGCTCCCTCCGCCTGCGTGTCCGCGGCCTCCAGCTCCGGTGTGGACGCCGCACAGGCCTCCCTGGACCCGGCGAAAGCCCCCTCCACGCGGACAGGGGCGGGCGGGGGGGAGGCGTCTCTGACCTTCCCTGGTCGCGGGGGTCAACGGGGTAGGTGCCAGGTATTTATTTCTCTAGGTTTGCTTCCTTATCTGCCTGGGGTCAGAGTCCAACCAGTGCAATGAAAGAGAACCTGATTTGGAAGCACCCCGTTTGGGGCCACAACTTCGGGTGTAAGTAAAGTGATGGGGAAATGGGTTCAGTATAGCTGGACTTCGTCCAGTCTGGATCCGCCAAACATTGAATCTAATTTGGACTTCAGTCCCTGCTGCTTCTCCACCAATTTTGTGTGTTGCCGTTTTCTTAGTTTTATCAGGACTTCCCTGAGAAAAATGTCAGCGGTACAGAGCCCAGTTGTAGGTGTTCACAAATAACCAGCTTTCCTGTCCAGGGCCCATACTGACTTGCCAGTTTGACCTACTGGCTGTAAAAAAAAACGTCAGCGACAAGTACAAAGTTACGTAAGCTACCTTGAACACCTGGTCCACTTTGTTTTCTGATAGGGATCATGAAGTTATTATCTTCCTACTTGTCTCTGCTTGACTTTTATCCAGGTTTCCTTTGAAAGGCAGGTTTTGCTGTCCCTGCCCTGGACCTTCTCCTCGGTATCCTTGGGCTTTATTATTTTTTATTTAAATTGAGGAATTCATTACACACTCCATACCATCGAACTCACATTCTGATTCCCTATTACATTTCTCTTCTATTCATTTTCCAAGTTTGCTTCACTCTTCAGGATTCAACTTCAGTAGCTGAATTTAACCTTTAAGATACACTACCTGGAATTTGTACTTAGCCTTGTTTGATCTGTTCAACACGGATTTAAATGAGAAGAGGAAAATGTCCTGTATATTCCCCAATGCCTAATGTAATAATGCTTTGCATGAAGTTGACACTCTAAATGTTAGGTTAAAATGACAGGTTATTGATAAAGTGAGGAGCAATTGAATGTCTTCACAACTTTGCCTGGGTTGATTACCTTTCTCCACAAAGTTGAAATAAATATACATCAATGCTCTATTTCTTTGGTAAATGGAATTTAGGTATAAATGGGACTGTGTAAATGGGCTTCCCCAGTGGCTTTGGCCATCTGATGCAAAGAGCTGGCTCACTGGAAAAGACCCTAATGCTGGGAAAGATTGAGGGCAGGAGGAGAAGGGGACAACAGAGGATGAGATGGTTGGATGGCATCAATCACTCAATGGACATGAGTTTGAGCAAACTCCTGGAGATGGTGAAGGACAGGGAAGCCTGGCTGCTGTCGTCCATGGGGTCTCAAAGAGTCGGACATGACTGAGCAACTTCACTTTCACTTTTCACTTTCATGCATTGGAAAAGGCCATGGCAACCCACTCCAGTGTTCTTGCCTGGAGAATCCCAGGGACGGGGGAGCCTGGTGGGCTGCCGTCTATGGGGTCACACAGAGTCGGACACGACTTAAGTGACTTAGCAGCAGCAGCACCACACCTGTGTGCTAAAAGTCTACTCAGTGTCAATTCTCAGTGAGGCCCTTCCTGACCACTGTATTTAAAATTGTATACACCCTCCCAAAACACACACACACAATCCCCTATCACTCTTTCTTGCTTTATTACTCTCTAGCATTTACCATATTCTATCTAATATGCTATATTATTTACTTTTTTATTTTACTTCATCCACCAGACTACAAGCTCCATGAGGACAGGAGCAGTTTTGACTTCTCTTGTTTATGGCAAGTAGGAATTTTTTTTTTCTTTTAGACCTCATTGTGCAGCATGGGGACATTAGTTTCCCAACCAGGGATCGAACCACATGCCCCCTGCATTGGGAGCACGTAGTCTAACCCCTGAGCCACCGGTCTTTACCCTGACTGTTCTTGTTTCAGTGGCTCTGCATTCCAGTGGGGGACACAGGGAGTGAGGCATTTTGGGGACGATTAAGATGATGTAATTGGGAGCATTTGGGTGACTACTTTAGTTGCCTGCCTGGGAAAGTCTCTCCAAAAAGGTGACGTTTAAGCTACTGGTAAATCAAAGAAAGGAGATAGCTAAACAAAACGAAATGACAACTTATGGACTGGGAGAAAGTATTTGCAAGCTTGTGGCTGACAAGGGCTTAAAGTCCAAGATATATTAACAGCTCATGCAGCTCAATACTAAAAAAAACAGCCCAATAGTAAATTGGCAGAAGACCTTAATAGACATTTCTCTAAAGAAGATACACAGATAGCTGACAGGCACGTGGAAAGATGCTCAGTGTTCCTAATTATTAGAGAAATGCAAATAAAATCAAATGCAATCAAATTAAAATAAATGCAAATCAAATCAAAATATAATATGCTATCATCTCTCACTGGTCAGAATGGCCATCATCAAAAAGTCTACAAATAATAAGTGCTGGAGAGGGTGTGGATAAAAGGGAACCCTCATACACTGTTGGTGGGAATGTGAGTTGGTGCAGTCACTGTGGAAAACAGAATGGAGAGTCCTTTAAAAACTAAAAATAGACTTGCCGTGTGACCCACCAATCCCACCCCTGGGCTTATATCCACAAAAGACAAAAACTAATTTGAAAAGAAACATGCACCCCAATGTTCACAGCAGCAGTATTTACAATAGCCAACACGTGGGAGCGACCTAAGTGTCTACTGACACATGATGAGTGGATAAAGAAGGTGTAGTGTATATATACACACACACACACATGTACAACAGAACATTAACTCAGCCGTAAAAAAGAATGAAATAATGCCGTTTGCAGCATTGCATGGACCTAGAGATTATTGTACTAAGGGAATAATGTCAGAGGAAAACAAATATCTATGATATCCCTTCTCTGTGAAATCTAAAAAAAAAATGATACAAATGGTCTGATTTACAAAACAGAAATAGACTCAGACACAGAAAACAAAGTTTTGGTTACCAAAAAGGAAAAGGAGAGGAGGGATAAATTAGGAGTTTCAGGTTAACAGATATGCAGCAATGTGTATAAAATGGATAAAGTTTCTACTGTATAGCACAGGAAATTATATTCAATAACCTATGATGGAAAATAATCTCTCTATATATTATACACACACACACACACATATATATACACAGCACTACTTATTTGTAGACTTTTTGATGATGGCCATTCTGACCAGTGAGAGATGATAGCATATTGTAGTTTTGATTTGCATTTCTCTAATAATTAGGTACGTTGAGCATCTTTCCATGTGCCTGTCAACCATCTGTATAATCTTCTTTAGAGAAATGTCTGTTTAGGTCGTCTGCCAATTTTTTATTGGGTTTTTCTTTAATATTGAGCTGCATGAGCTGTTTATATATATATATATACACACACACACAGACTTCCTTGGTGGCTCAGTGGTAAAGAATTCACTTGCAAGGCAGGAGACAAAGAAGATGTGGGTTCAATCCCTGGGTCAGAGACCCAGGAGATTGGAGAAGGGAATGGCAACCTACTCCAGTATTCTTGCCTGGAGAATCCCATGGACAGAGACGGGCTACACTGGGTTGAAAAGAGTCAGACACAACTGAAGCAACTTAGCACACATATATATATATAATATATATATATCACTTTGCTGTATACCTGAAACACAACATTGTAAATCAACTATATTTCAAATTTTTTTTAAAAAAAGAGTAAAGCAACTATACTCCAATAAAAATTTTAAAAAATAAAAAAGTAAGAAAGATGGGAGGCAGTCACATGAAGATCTTAGGGAAGAGCACTGTTGACTGAAGGAATAGATAATGCAGTCTTTTGGCCTCTTGGGAACACATTGAAGGCTTTCAGGCACAGAGACCACCAGCACAGCTAAGCAGAGTAAATGGGGGAGAAATGATAAGTGATGAAGTCATGGACTTTGATGAGGTCACATGGGAGAGCAGATAGATGGAGAAGTTGACCTGGACAGAGCCCTAGGGAGAAAAAAAGAAGAAAAAACAATAAAAGAGACTTGAGAAGGGGTGGCCGTGGAGACCTGCTGCAAATGTGTCATAGCAGCCAAAGGAAGGAAGTGTTTTAAGAGAGTTAAACAACCAGTTGTGCTGTTAAGAGGTCAAGGAACATAGAAGTGACCAATGAATTTAGCAACATAGAGGTCACTGGTGACTGACTCTGAAGTAGATTGAGGCATGTGAGGTGGTGGAAACAATGACTATAAATATCTTAAGAAGTTTTGCTGTGAAGAGGAACAAAAAGTGCTAAGGCTAAGGAAGCAGTGAGGTAAAGGGAATATTTTTATTTTCTTATTGTGTTTCTATTTTTGTTTTTTAAGCAGAAGATACTACAGTGGCGCCTTTTATCAAGTAAGCCACAATAAGAAATGCATTTACTTTGTGACTTGTTACATGCCTATTTAAAGCATGTAAACAAAAAGTTCACAGAACCCTACTCTCATTTTTCATTTTAAAATACTGCTTATAACTCTCTAAAATGTTCACAAGACCAAATGTTACAAATTGTAGACAATTGCCTTGGACTTCCAAAGATGAGGGATCATTTCTGGTTGGATCAATTTTTTTTTCAGTCTATCTTTATTGACCTCTTTCCTTACTCAAGAAGCCACATTCATAAAGTACGAATTTAAAAATAGTGTGATATAAAAATACTAAATACACACAATACTATAAAATAAACAAGGACCAAGGACCTACTGTATAGCACAGGGAACTATATTCAATATCCTGATAATGGAAAAGTATTTGAAAAAGAATATATATTGGGTTGACCAGAAAGTTTTTCAGGTTTTTCCATGAGATGTTACAGAAAAACCCATATGAACTTTTTGACCAACCCAATCCTATATATATATATCTCCTATATGTATATGTGTATATATCTATATGTATATATCACATATGGCACTGAATGGCTGAGTGCCAGAGATGCCTTTAAATTGTGGTGCTGAAGAAGACTCTTGAGAGCCCCTTGGACTGGAAGGAGATAAAACCATTCAATCCTAAAAAGAAAATCAACCCTGAATATTCATTGGAAGGACTGATGCTGAAGCTGAAGCTCCAATACTTTAGCCACCTGATGCAAAGAGCTGACTCATTAGAAAAGACCCGTATGCTGGGAAAGATCAAAGGCAAAAGGAAAAGCAGGCAGCAGAGGATGAGATCGTTAGATAGCATCACTGACTCAGTGGACATGAATTTGAGCAAACTCTGGGAGATAGTGAAGAACAAGGAAGCCTCGCATGCTACAGTCCACGGTATCGTGGAGTTAGACACGACTTAGTGACTGAGCAACAATATATGGCACTGAATCACTTTGATATAAACCTGAAACTAATGTTAACATTGTAAATCAACTATACTTAAAGAATTAAAATATGAAGTAATATATGTTGCCCCAATTTAAAAAAAATCACATGATTTTAGACTTATGAATTTAAACTGTATATACCATTCACAGGATTAATTGACTAAACAAACACCTGTCATATTTTGTCAATGATGTGAACTATGTTGTTTCAAGCCAGGAAACATTTCTAGTAGTGATTTTGCTTATTATTGTGCTGCTGTGTTATCTTTGTTATTATAATAATTTTTGAAATGTTAACCCTCAAAACATTCATTAAATGGTGGTGCCACTGCTGGGAAAATATGCTCCCATATCAATAATTATGGAATACAAGTTACGTGTGATAAAACATTATAAAGAAATCTAAATAATTACTTTTTTTTTCCACCATGAATTTAGGAGCCAGAACTCTAGAACCTTTAGCAATAATAATGATAAATAAAAGCAGTATTAAAAAGTTGCCACAATACGTATAGATTTATGAACTCTGAGAACACATACCCTGGTTTCCATTTATTCTTGTGAGAAAATTAGTCTTGAATTTTGCAGGCTTTAAATTATGCAGTCTTTAGGAATGCATTCTTCACACTATCATAGCACTCATATTTCTTATACGTGTGTCTCCTTTCCAAGGAAATTTTTATGGTTGGTGTCATCTACTTCTTCTGACTCTCCCCACCCCCATTCTACATGGACTCATGTCCTCTTTGAATCCTCTAGCTTTGAACTAATGTCTCCCACACCCCAATACTGGTACCACGCATAGAACTCAAAGTCTTTTCTCACCCCCTAGACCCCCTGTGTTGATTGATTAGGCTTACCTCTTATGTTCTACAGGATCATGTCCCAAATCTAGTCTTTTCAGGTCTGAGAAACAAGCTTCTAGAACTATGGCTTTGTCATAAGATAAAAGAACCTTGGAGACAGGAGAGCTCTTCAGAGGAGTGTGGATTAATTTATCCCAGTGGCTCCAAGAATGAGATGCTGCCCCATATTCAAAATACTTTTCTTGAATGCCTTGGCAGGCTATGGTATGTTAACTAGAACATGTTATACTGTTATTTGATATAAGAATATATCTGAAATTATTTAAAAGTCAAAACAAAATAGAACCCTTTAAAAATTTACGTATACACACACACATTTATATAAATTTAACAAAATGCTACACACTAGAGATACAGTGGAATATAGCTTTCCCAGGGACTTCCCTGGGAAAAAAAATATAGCTTTCCCAGGGACTTCCCTGGAGGTCCAATGGCCCAGTGGCTAAGACTCTGCATTTCCAATGCCAGGGGCAAGGTTCAATCCCAAGTTGGGGAAATAAGGAAATAAGATCCTACATGTTGCACAGTGTGGCCAAAAAAAAACCCATATATATATATATATATGTATGTATGTATGTTTGTGTGTGTGTGTGTGTGCGCACGCGTGTGTCCTCAGTCGCTCAGTCTTTGTGACCCCATGGACCGTAGCCTGCCAGGCTCCTCTGTCCATGGAATTTTCCAAGCAAGAATACTGGAGTGGGTTGCATTTCCTTCTCCAGGGTGTCTCCTACATTGGCAGATGGATTCTTTACCACTGCGCAACCTGGGAAGATGAAATGAAGTGAAAGTCACTCAGTTGTGTCCAACTCTTTGCAACTCCATGGACTATACAGTCCATGGCAGTCTTCAGGCCAGAATACTGGAATGGGTAGCCTTTTCCTTCTCCAGAGGATCTTCCCAACCCAGGGATCAAACCCAGGTCTCCCACACTGCAGGCAGATTCTTTACCATCTGAGCCACAAGGAAAGCCCAATCTTTCCTTAAATCTAGTGGGAGTTAGACATTCAGTAATCACATATATGAATTTTTTAAAAGTGCAAAAGAGTGATATTAGTAACTGTTAATCTTCATTGTGATCTTTGTTCCTTCATAGTTGCTGCAATACATAAAATCGTTAAAAGGCCTCCCTCAGTCTCCCTCTCTCAATAGTTAACCAACCCCTCCTGCACACAGCTAATCTCCTTCCAGCTTATATTTACACAGCTCATTATAAAATAAAGTGACAAGCAAAAGCTCAAGGGAAGAATTTTTGTGACAGGTTGGAGCAAGTAAGAAATCCAGGTGGTTTTTCCAAATAGAAAAATGTTATTGAGTCCAAATACTTACAAAATAAAAAAAAATTAGTTTGAAAATTTCAAAACAGACACATAAGAGGGAGTGGGATGAATTCACATCCACTCACAGCTAGGTCCAGCATGGACATATCTTATCAGCGAGTCCTATCTTGTTTCATCTGCTCCTAACCCACTCTCTCCCCACCCCCAGATCACTTTGAAGCGAATCTCAGACTCCATTAATCTGAAAAAACTTCAAAACTCCTTGTTAGACTTTCATGTTAATCAGATCAGGTTCAGTTTCTTGCCCAGATGACTTCATAGTGGAATGTATTTCCAATTACAAGTCAGCAGAAGAAGCTTCAAGTCTGGTTGTTCTTCTCTTCTTTTTAAATATTTATTTATTTAGTTGACTGCACCAGGTCTTAGCTGTGGCACCAGGATCTCTGATCTTAGTTGCTGCAGGCAGGATCTTTAGCTATGGCATGCTAACTCTTGGTTGTGGCTTTCAGGATCTAGTTCCCTGACCAGGGATTGAACCCAGGCCCCTGCACTGGGAACACGGAGTCTCAGCCACTGAACCACTGGGGAAGTCCCCTGGTTGCTTTCCTATTAGCAATAACCACACCTCAGGGAAACCTCCGGAGAAGGCAATGGCAGCCCACTCCAGTACTCTTGCTTGGAAAACCCCAGGGACAGAGGAGCCTGGTAGGCTGCAGTCCATGGGGCCACTGAGTCAGACATGACTGAGCGACTTCACTTTCATGCATTGGAGAAGGAAATGGCAACCCACTCCAGTGTGCTTGCCTGGAGAATCCCAGGGATGGTAGAGCCTTGTAGGCTGGCGTCTACAGGGTAACACAGAGTTGGACATGACTGAAGCGACTTAGCAGCAGCAGCAGCAGCAGCAGCAGGGAAACCTCATTGGCTGTGCAACACTGGTGGTTTTTCTATGTATGATATCGAGACTGGTCAGTGGTTTGAGATGTTCTCAGCCTGATCCATTGATCTAGTACAGAGTTCCCATCAGTTATTTTTCTCCCCACCACTGCCTGGATCCATTATTTCATGAAAAACTGAAAAGTGATATATCAGTGATAACATTCCTCCTGCATTTATAAGCTGGATTTCATCTATAAGGAAATATTGTTTCCTATTTGGTAACCCCAAGCTGAAGTTTATGCCAGAAAGGCAGGTCATTTGCTTGATTCCTTCCCTTTACTTAGTTTTCTTAATAAGTTGGTTTCCTAGCCTCCACAAAAGGTAACCAATGAGTTAGTTTTCTAAAATATCATTATGAATATTAATATATTTGATATGTTTCTATTTTTCCTGATACTTAAGGTATCCCATCTTTAACCAACCCTTGGAGTTGGCTTCTGACTTCTTTTGACCCAACATAGTGATCTTAGCTTCCTTGCTCTTTGGTATGACAAGATGTCCCAAGCTACCATTTTCATTTCCTGCCAAACTTAGATTTAGCAGTTTCTCCAAGGAAACTTGTAGTGGGAAATGGCATATAGAGACCAAAGTTTTGATGAGGGATACTCATGGCATCTGGGTTGGTTTCTAGACTGCCTAGTGAATAGAGCTAGAAGAAGAGTTTTATTTTTTAAATATCTGAGTTTATACTGATTTCTTTCACTTTAGTATTACAATGTTTTCACTGAGCTTTTTTTATATTTATACCTCACTTTTCTTGTAAAAAAGTTTCTAACAAAATCAGTATAATTACTTATTTGCTTTATCTTATATAATAGTTTCAGGGTAAAAGGATAAATATTATCATAACCATATGATTACAAAACCAAACCAATGTTTATTTGCAATTTTTTTCTATCCTTAGGCTATATCTCATAAGATACAGATATACACACACACACACATATTAATAATTACATTTCTGTGTTTTAAAGTAATTTGATAATACTACCCAAAGTGATCTATAAGTTCACTGCAAGCACTATCAAAATCCCAACAATGTTTTTGCAGAACAAAAAAAAATCCAAAAATTTATATGGAATCTCAAGGGACCCTGAAAAACCAAAACAGTCTTGAAGAACAAAAAGTTGAAGGTCTCACACTTCCTGATTTCAGAAAAGTAAGTGAGTAGGCAAAATGTAGGCAAAAAGTAAGTGAGTAGCCAGTATGCTGCTGGCATAAAGACAGACACCTAGACCAACGTAACAGAAGAGAGAACCTTGCAATGAACCCTCGTGTGTGTGGTCAAATGATCTTTAGCAAGGGTGCCAAGACCACTCAGTGGGGGAACAACAGTCCCTTCAATGAATGATACTGGGAAAATTGCATATCCACATGCCAAAGAATGAATTTGGATGCTTATCTTACACTCTCTATAAAAATTAACTCAAAATGGATGAAAGAACTAAACACAAAAGCTGAAACCATAAAATTCCTTGAAGAAAACTTCATAACATTGGATTTTAGCAATGCTTTCTTAAATATAACACCAAAAGCACAGATAATAAATTTAAAAATACACAAATAGGACATCAAACCTAAAGATTCTCTGTATAAAGGACTCAACCTACAGGATGTAAAGGCAACCCGTGGAATGGCAGAAGGTGTTTGTAAATTACATCTGACAAGGGGTTAATATCCAGAATATATAAAGAACTCCTACAACTCAACAGCAAAAAGACAAATAATCCAGTTCAAAAATGTGCATAGGACTTTAAAAGACATTTCTCCAAAGATAATATACAAATGACCAACAAACATAAGAAAAGGTGCTCAACATCATTAGCAGTTAGATAAATGCACATCAAAACCACAGTGAGGTACCACCTCACACTCATTAGGATGGCTATAATAAAATGAAAATAATGTGTTGGCAAGGATATGGAAAATCAGAATTCTTTTGCACTGTTGGGAGTACCAAGTTGTGCAACCCCTATGGAAACCAGGATGGAAGTTCCTCAAAACATTAAAAATAGAATTACCATATGATCCAGCAATCCCACTTCTGGGTATATATCCAGAAGAACTAAGAACAGGCTCTTAAAGAGATATTTGCATACCCATGTTCATAGCAGCATGATTTGCAATAGCCCAGAGGTGGAAGCCACCCAAATGCCCACTGACAGATGAAGGGTAAACCAAACGTCACATATTCATATGATACAGTATTACTCAGCCTTAAAAAAGGAAGGAAACTTGGTCACATGCTACAACACAGATGAGCCTTGAGGACATTATGCAAAGTGAAATAACCCAGTCACAAGAAGACAAATACTGTGTGATTCTGTTTATAGGAGGCATTTAAAGTCATCAAATTCATAGATAGTAAAATGGTAGTTGCCATTGGCTGGGGGAAGAGGAAATGGGAAGTTGTTTAATGGGTAGAGAGTTTCAATTTTGAAAGATGAAAAAGTTCTGGAGATTGGTTGTGCAACAGTGTGAATGTACTTAACACCACTGAACTGTACACTTAGAATGGTTCAGTTCAGTTCAGATCAGTTCAGTCGCTCAGTCGTGTCCAACTCTTTGCGACCCCATGAATCGCAGCACGCCAGGCCTCCCTGTCCATCACCAACTCCCAGAGTCTGCTCAGACTCACGTCCATCGAGTCAGTGATGCCATCCAGCCATCTCATCCTCTGTCGTCCCCTTCTCCTCCTGCCCCCAATCCCTCCCAGCATCAGAGTCTTTTCCAATAAGTCAACTCTTCACATGAGGTGGCCAAAGTACTGGAGTTTCAGCTTTAGCATCATTCCTTCCAAAGAAATCCCAGGGCTGATCTCCTTCAGAATGGACTGGTTGGATCTCCTTGCAGTCCAGGGGACTCTTAAGAATCTTCTCCAACACCACAGTTCAAAAGCATCAATTGCTAAATTTTATGTTATGTGTTAAACACAATTTTTTTTAAGTAATTGAAATAATGTATCTCTGTGAGTAAGCCACCACCTTAATATACTATTTACACTCATTTGTTTCATTGTGCTTTCAATTCTTGGGGCTTGCTTTGTATTTATTTAACTTTGGTTTAATTCTGGTTTATAATTTTGTGATGTATTTACATGAATTCAAAGCCAAATTTACAAGATACATTCAAGGAATTCTAACTTCTCCGCCTGTGCTCTCCATCCTAGTTCCTCCCTCTTTCTACAGGTAACATTTGTGGATGGTTACCTCTACCTATTCATATTCTCATCTTGGATAAAAAGTAGCACACCATGAATAGTTGTGTACTTTCCTCTTTTTACTTCACATATAGCTTGAAGATCACTCCACAGTAGTACACAAAGACACTCCTCATTTCATTTCTATAGCTCCACATTACTCCACTGTGTCAACATTCCATAGTTTACTTAACCTGTGGATACCTGGGTTGTTTCTCATCTGTCATAAGTAGTGCTTCAGTGATAACTTTGGGTACGTGTCTTTGAATATAGCCACACTATCTCTTTGGGATTGATTCCTAGAAGTGGCACATTTAATATTATCAAGATGTCAGTTCTTCCCTAATTGATTGATAGACTCAATGTAATCGAAATCAAATATAATCCAAGTATTTGATGGATATCAATAAACTAATTATAAAGTTTATATGGAGAGGTAAAAGACCTAGAACAGCCCACACACTATTGAAAGAACAAAACAGAAGCACTGACACTCCCTAGCTTCAAGACTTGGTGTAGAGGTACAGTAATCAAGAATCCCATAGTATTCTCGAAAGAATAAACAAACAGATCAACAGAACTGAGAGCCCAGAAGCAAAGCCACATAAAAAGAAGCAACTGGTCTTTGACAAAGGAGCAAAGGGAATAAAATGGAGTAAAGATATCCTTTTCCGCATGTGGTTCCGGAACAATCAGACATCTACATTCAAAAAAATGAATCTAGATACAGACCTTACATCCTTCACAAAAATTAGCTCCAAATGGGTCTTACACCTAACTGTTAAATGGAAAACTATAAAACTCCTAGAAGGTAATACAGGAGAAAACCTAGATGACCTTGGGTACAGTGATGACTTTTTTGATACAACACCAAAGACAGGGTTCATGAAATAATTAACTGATAATCTGAACTTCGGTAAAATTAAAGACTTCTGCTAGCAAAAGACAGTATCAAGAGAATGAGAGGAGAAGCCCCAGACTGGGACAGCATGCTGGCGAAGAACACCTCTATTAAAGGACTTACACAGAATATATCAAGAACTCTTAAAGCTAAACAAAAGCAACAAAAGACACCCAACTTAAAAATGGATCAAAGACCTTAACAAACACCAAAATACTTTTACCGTGTGTTCCAGCAATTGCACTCCCTGGTATTTGCTCAAATAAGCACAAAACTTTCTGTCTACACAAAAAACTGCACATAGATGTTTACATAGCATATAACGTAACTATAACTGCCAAAACTTGGAAGCAACCAAGATCTCCTTCAGTAAGGTGAGTGATAATCTGTATGAGCTACCATCTGCGTTCCCACTGACCTCTCCCTCGACTTGCTCCTTTAGACCTAAAGATGCCTACATCTGTTAGTTCCTCCTTGGGTTCCTTTCACTCCTGTGACTAGTTCCTTTATTAAATTGTCCTGATGGAACTTACCATTTGTTCCCCCATAAAAATACTGACTGAATTCGAAATTCTAGCTATCAAAGATAAACTTTGGCTTCCTAACACAACAGATGCCTGTTTTCTTGCCTGTCTTCATTCCTGGATTTGTTGATCCCTTGAGGGTCGGGGTCTATCGTTGTATTCTCAGAACTCAGTTGAGGGCTTGCCCATAGTAAATGCTCGGTAAATGTTTGCTGACTGACTTACTGTGATTTCTCCTATTAGTTTCTATTTAAAACTAGAAACAGAAATAATCTAAAAGAGGTATAAGCAGCTCTTCTAAATCTGTCACTCCGGAAGAATAACCCTTTTTTGATCTGGCTTTTTTCAGAGACATATACATAGAGAAAGAACCAATTCTTGCCATTTATTTCTCTTTGTTTCCCTTTTCCGGTCGGTTCTCCCATGTTGCTACTTTATTGAGTCCACAGCAAACATGATGATTTTCTGTATCCTGGACAAATCCAACTGCTACTGCCCTGATTGCTTGGCTGTCTTGGTGTTTTGGTGTGTGTCTTCCTGGGAGAGAGGCTGAGGGGCCTGCAGGTGAAGAGGTGGGATAGATGGTGATATTTGGAACAGGGTTCTTCGCTCCACAGCCCTGTGAGAAGCAGGATCTTCAGCTCTGCAGAGGACAGCAGGGGTCCAGAGCGCTTTCAGCATCCTGGCTGTCAGGGAGACAGAAGGCACCCTGCTTGGTTGGACGCACAGAGCCATCTTCACTGGCTTCAAGTCCAGCCTCCTCCTCACTTTCCCCTCCGCCTTTGCCTGGCTTCCCTCAGCTGCTCAGAGCTGCTGTTTTTGCTTCACTCTCCCCTGTGGGGACAGCTTTATTCTTTAGGTTTGTTTTTTTTTCCTATTGGGATACAATTCACATAACATAAACTTCACCATGTGAAAAAGCACTCTAAAGCCCACAATTCAGAGGCTTTGTAGTAGGTTCACAACTCTGTGAAAGATTGATTGCCATCTAATTCCAGAAGATTTTTGCTTTAATCTTTGAAGCAGAAAATGAATGGAAGGGGATGAACCTCATTAAAATAAAAGTGTCCTGTGTCCCAGAGGCATTCACGGTTTGGTATGTAAAACCCCTCATTTGGGGTATTTTCTATTTATAACATTTTTCCTCCTCAAGAACCATGATACTGTTTAAAATATTTTTTTAAGCTTTCACTTTATTTAAAGTATTACTTTCTTAGTTCCATTTCATTTCTTCAGCATATTTCGAATCACTCCAGGCCAGTTAGTGCTAATGGTAATAGTGAACTACAAACAAGGCCCCATCTGTGGTTTGCAGCCCAGCGGGCTTGACACCAGTTATCAGGTTATTACGGTGATGAGTGCTGTGGGGTAAATATAACAGGAAGACAACCAAGTCTGGGAGGCAGGGGCACTTTCCTGGTAATAGCGGTGTTAGAGGCAAGACATGGGGCCTGAAGAGGCTGGGCTAGGGAAGGGCGGCGGGACCAGGTCTGAGTGTAGCTGCAGTGTGGGGAGCTGAGGACCTCAATCTAGTGCGGCTAAAGCTTCAGGTGCTGTGGGAGAGTGGACACGATGACAAGCCACACACGCAAGTCACGGGGCCTTAGAGGCCATGCTGCAAATTTGGGATTTTATCTTCAGTGGGAGCCCATCAAAGGAGTTAATGTGGGGGTGGCAGGATTCGTCCAGCGGTTGGAGACCACTTGGGAGGCTCTTGCAGGATGAGAAAGGGTGGCTGCCTGGCTTAGGACGGTTGTGAGGATGGAGTAGAGGGAAGAGATTTAGGAGACATTTGGGAGGGGGTCTACCAGCAAGGTAGATGGTCAGATAGGGAACTCTGGTGAAGAGGAAATGTGGACAGGTGAGCCATGGGTTCTCTTCAGGACGGGTTGGATTTGAGGTACCTGGGAAGCAGCTGCGTGGAGATGTCAAGCTGATAGTTGGGGCGTCTGGCAGCTCAGTAGACCAGCCTGGGCCAGAGAGAGAAAGTTAGGAGAGGCGGAAGGTGACTGTGAAAACACTCTTCACATGCAGGTATTACAACATCCAAAACACTTCATCAGACTACTTATTCACCCGAGTTTCCTTCTACCTCAGCGATTCTCACTTTGTTCTGCCCGTTCCTGGGTGTGTGTGGCACCCTCTCCAGGAATGTCTCTCGTCATGTACAATGACTCTCCCTCATCTAAAACTCCCGGAGGGTAGAAAGGTGTTGCTTATCTTTGCATCCCTGGGACGTATTGTAGAAAGTCACTAGGTTTCTGACTGATGACTGACCAAGAGAACAAAGGAATCAACGACTGTGTTAGAATCTGCATAAAAGCACCAATTAGAGTTATGGTGGACACCCATTTAATTTTGTAGCACCCATTATGATAGTTTAATCTCTATTTATAAAGGAACATATAAAATCATGCAAGACATCAAAATGAAGGCATCTTCAAAAGTACAGCATGAAGACATATAAAGGATCACAAAAATTCAGTCATATAAAAGCATTGCTGAAGAAGTCCTCCATGGAGCTTTCGAGGGTACGTCTCAAAGCAAAATGGTCATTGGAGGTCACATCAAGCAGAAGAGCTCAGCTCAGCTCAGGGACCATGAGAAGCTATAATCTTTACATTTCCAAAAGGGTTGATAAACTCAATCATTTCATTTTGAGTTGCGCTGTTGACTGCTTTGATCTCTTCAACCGTGGAGTTGATTTCAGGGGTGTCCTTGGCTAAGATGGCCATGGGGACAAAGGGAACAGCCTCCCCTCCTCTGCTCTGAGTCTTCCTCTAGGCAATGGGACCCCACTTGCCCGGCACTTGGTTCAGCATCACGGCCGCAACCCTCCAAACAAATGGGAAGCAAGATTTGCCCTTGTCCATTTATACACAAGTGCACACATTTCAGAAGGTGGAGCTGGAACTCCCAGGCAAGAAATCACAGAATCAGGAGGGAGACTGTTTCTCAGTCACTTCCTCTACACGCAGTTGCAGATGTTTTGGTTACAAGGGTAGAAAACAGTTTCAATGTTCTTAGGTCCAAAGTGTCATTAAATATGAAAGATAATCCTCTATATGTATAAGCAAAAAAAAGGAGGTTAATGTTAGCAGGTCACCGGGATTAAGAAGGCCACAGGCATATAGAAGAAATCTGATTCAAAGACTGAGGAACTGGCCCTAAAACAAGCAATACAGAGAGCAGAAACATGACCCCAGAGGAGAGGAAGATTCTAGAACAGGGAGGACAGAAGTGGGAAAATGTTATTAATATAAGGAGGATAGTCTTGCCTCAAAACTAAATGAAATATATTCACTCATCTGAAAGAGAAAGAAAATTTGCTAGATCTTAGTTATTAGGATTGTATTTAAAATACTGTGTTTCTTTTATGTATCACAGAGGAAGACACAGCTAGCACTCTGCCTTGAAGTCTGCTGTAATTGAGGGAGATCAATCCCTTTGCCTTTTTACACAGAAGCCACTATTCTTGTGATGTTCAAGACGAAGCATCATTAAACTGAAAGCAAGAGAGACCACAGACAGCTAACCTTAAATTTCCACAGAGGAAAAGTCCTACTGAGTGTTTAGGGAGAATTCCCAGAGTGAGGAACTAGGGTTGACTGTTCCACGTTTCATCTGAGTGATGGATGTTGTCATGATGGGGATACCTTCAGGGGACAGGAACCCTTATCTCAATTATGCCAGCCTCATTCCATTAATATTTGTCAGTCTGTAAAATGATTGCACTCTTCCGATTTTTTAGTGGGCTACTTCTAAGGGTTCTAACATACAACCAATAATCAATAGAAGGTTGGTTCTAGGCTGGTCTTGGGGCTAGGTGGTCCCCGGTGGCTCAGAAGGCAAAGAATCTGCCTGCCAGTGCAGGAGACGCAAGAGACAGGGGTTTGATCCCTGGGTCAGGAAGACCCCTGGAGAAGGGAATGGTTACCCACTCTAGTATTCTTGCCATGGAGAATTCCATGGACAGAGGAGCCGGAGCCTGGTGGGCTACCGTCCATGGAATCACAGCTTAGCGACTGACACACACACAGGCTGGTCTTAACCAAGCCTGTAAGAATGCAAATACATTTCATTCTCCAGCAGAGGGCAGCACCACATAAAAATTACCCTACAGGGTAACAGAGGCGCAGCATCTTCGTCTATGACCATGCATTTTCGGTTATTATTTTATGGCCATGTAGCTTGTGGGACCTTAGTTTCCCAACCAGGAGTTGAACCTGGGTCCCCTGCAGTGGAAGCACAGAGTCTGACCACTGGATCGCCAGGGAAGTCCCTCTATATTATTGAATATTTATTATTTAGTGTCACAAAAATGGAAGACTTGTTCATACAAGTCATCTTGAATACTGATGGGCGATCCAGGCAAACAATTTAAGCCCTATTTAAAATCTTATAATTTTAAGATTACTTTAAGTCATTTAAATTTAACTTAATTTAAATTAAGTTATTTAATAATTTAAATAACTCTGTGCTTTATTTGTCACTCAGTCGTGTCCGACTCTTTGCGACCCCATGGACGGTAGCCTACCAGGCTCCGCGGTCCACGGGATTTTCCAGGCGAGCTTACTGGAGTGGCTGCCATTTCTTCCTTCCACGTGAGTCTTCCTCTGTGTGCATACGTCCTGGGTGTGTGTGTGGTGTCTACTTTGCTTTCCATTCCCTTGCAAGTAGTAATTTTCTATTGCAACCAACTAAAATGCATATTGCCACACATAACACCATGACATTTCAGGTGAGAGTTTTGTTTAAAAGAGTGTACCTTGGAACTTAGCTAAAAAGAATTCATCCTTCTAATAGCGAAAGGACCTCATCAAAAGCAGATTAGTTCATAGTGTGGTCAATTCAACATGGATTCCTACAGAACAAAGCTTTTAAGTATTAATGAATACAGTTTAACAATTATTTGATCAATCAGGCATAAAGTAATTCTCTTCCTTTCCACTTTG
Source organism: Bos taurus (assembly GCF_002263795.3). Taxonomy (NCBI): domain Eukaryota; kingdom Metazoa; phylum Chordata; class Mammalia; order Artiodactyla; family Bovidae; genus Bos; species Bos taurus. The sequence goes on along the minus strand of NC_037355.1, from coordinate 9,150,239 downwards.
ACCTTTGTAAAGTATCATCATAGTCAGGCTAATACAGTATTTATCTACTAAAAATAAACTTTAAAGAAAATTATTTGGGATTATTACAGAATTGTGTTATAGTTCTATTTCAGTTGAGATTTACTTTTGCTGTTTCTGTATGTAACACAGATGAAAGTCATCCTTCATTTGGTCAAAGTCTAGAATCTGAATGAACTTTAATTAAAAACAATTTTTGGTTAAATCTCTCTCTGCTAATATCATACTGTTAATAATTACAACTTTTCCTAAGGTAAATGCCAATGAATGTAGATGTTGATGTGTGCAAATAATGATAGAGTGAAATTAAAACAACATACTTATATCAACTCCAATTTTTTTTTAATCCCTTCTACCCTGGCACTTCCGCTATGCAATTATAAAAGACACTTAAGCTTTTATAGCCAGTGATGGAAATTATTAGCCATCAGGGCTTTGGAAGTAATGCTGCCAAATGGAGAGATGAGTGGGTGGTGCTCTGTGGTCTCGTGGTTTCTCTGTAATTCCTGAACATAAAGATAAAGGAGCATTCTTAGCTCTGCCCATAGCTGAACCATCTGCACTCTTGTGTCTTAACATTTCTGATCCAACTCAAAGGTAATTTCAGCTGACATTTATGAACCATAGCCACATTCAGGTATCTATGAGGGTAAGTTCTGTCTAAGCTTGGGGGGAATTCCCTGGTGGTCCAGTGGTTGAGACTTCGCCTCCCAATGCAGGGAGTACGGGTTCAATCCCTGATCAGGGAACTAAGATCCCACACACTGCTTGGCCAAGAAACCAAAATATAAAACAGAACAATATCATAACAAATTCAATAAAAACAAATTTTAAATTCAAAATGCTTTAAAAATGGTCCACATTAAAAAAAAAAACTTGAAAAAATGTCAGCTTTGACATTGAAATCTGCAGTTTGGAAATTTGGAAACATGTCCCACGGGACATTTGTCATGCTGGGACCCCCTCCTTCTATCACGAAGGGGTGTCAGGATCCAAGGAGAGATGACCCTCTGACTTGAGGGTCTGGAACCACAAAACACTAAATAAGCACACCCTTTTGGTTCCATTTCCCTAAATGTCCATAATAAATGTGAAAGGCTCATCTGCACTTTCCCATAGTACATTTTGGGCTAACGTATGAGAACACGTCACACGCAGCCTAATGAAAACACCGTGTGTACATGCTTGTGCACGCTCAGTTGTGTCTGACTCCTTGTCACACTATGGACTGTAGCCCACCAGGCTCCTCTGTCCATGGGATTCTCCAGGCAAGAATACTGGAGAGGGCTGCCATTTCGTACTCCAGGGGATCTTCCCAACACAGGGATAGAACCCGAGTTCTTGCGTCTCCTGCGCTGGTAGGCAGATCCTTTACCATCGCTCCACCTGGGATCCCGAACATGGTGCAAAATCAAATGTTCTGTACAGTGCCGAGAACACAGCAGACAATCAACATGTAACAACCGCCCCATTGGACATCAAGTTGCAAAAGAACCCAGTTTTTAAAACTTACCTTTTATCTCTGACTGCTGCTTTGGGTACATCTTTTGATAAACATGGCATTTATCTGCTAAATCTGGCGAGCTAGATGTGACTAACACCGACTAAATCAGAAGAGATCAGTAGGTCTCTACAGTAATTTTGCAAGTTTAGAGATAACATTTGATGACTACATACCAGCAACCTCTGTAACTGCTGTAAACAGTGGGGAAAAAATGTCAGCGGTTTAGAAAATAACTTTTTGAATTAATCCTAATCTTTCTTGAACTCCTATCAATGTTAGTCATCATTTTTGCTTCTTTTAGTCAGGGATTTATACAGAATCCTCTCAAACTAGATGAAGTACCTTAATTTTCTAAGCCTACAGCCAAAACCAAATAGCACTTTTATGAAACTGTCAAGTAAACCAAGGCTCCCATCCTCCACACCTTCCACAGTAAACCATCAAACAAGAATTCTGGATATTCTTTGGATCTAATCTTTCATTTGGTTTTAAATCCTCTAAAATTTGGATTTTAAAGCACAGTTCCCCTTACAATATCATCATTAAATATTTCTCTTTCTTGGCTAATGTGCTGGGTAATACTGAGGCTCTGTCTTAAGCTGAGATAGTAGGTTTTAGAGGGGGTTGCCTTTCACCCATGGGCTGAATTGTGATGTACAATATCTGAATATTGAGATGGATTTTGCCATACATCAATATGAACTGGCCATAGGCATACATGTGTCCCCTCTATCCTGAACCCCTCCCCCCTCCTCCCTCCCCAGATTTTTATTTCTCAACTGAGCTTTCTCTCTGGGGCAAAACACTTGACCCGATAGAAAAGACGTAAATATTAAATTAACTTTTGAAAAGTCAAGGATACTGGAAGGGCCAACTCTTTGTCAATACCTTTCCCGTGGTGGTCCTTATTACCCTGCTAACTCCTGACTTTGTCTTCCCAATAACCAATTGTTTTTATAAACATTTCTTTCGAAAACACTCGAGCAAAGACCCCTTTGACAGCGCCCAGATTATGCAAGTGTTTGAATAAGAAAGACGGCACCTGTGTCCTAGAGTGTATCACAACATAATGCCAGTAACCTGTAAATTCACTTGAGCACTTTATAACAAAAAGAGTAATAGACTAAAGGGTGACTGCTCTCTGTGGGTTTCTTCTAAGCTGTGGGAGTGTCATTACTCATCAGGGATCTTGTGGATGACTTTGGGGGGCCATCAACCATCTTAGTTCCAATCTCAATCTTCAGTATTTAAAGGAGGGGAACTTTTATTTTCATCATGGCATGAATCCATTCTGATTATAGATTTGGCCCTGGTCCCCGTAGGAGCTTACAACGCATTTTCCCCAATTCCAGATTCAAATATTAAATTAAAACAGATGTGCAAAACTAAAGGAAATTCCACCACCAAAAACATACCCAACCTCTCCACAAAATTGCCAGCTCTAGGGAAAACCAGTGTCCATGATTCTGGGCCCTTCTCCTAAACCTGAAAAAGAACAGAGTCAGGACTTTCCCAGAGGTCCAGTGGTTAAGACTCCACGTTCCCAGTGCAGGCTCCATGGGTTCGATCCCTGGTTAGGGAGCTAAAATCCTGCGTGCAGCACAATGTGGGGAAAGAGAAAAAAAAAGAACAGATTCACATTGCTCCTTAACTTGCGCTTGTTTCAATGTCCGAGAGGCCAATGAGAAGGAGCGGAGGTCTAGAAGTTCCTGGGGTGCTCTCCACGCCCCCGCTTGGGCCACTCCTCGTCCACCCACCTGCGCAGCACCTTCTCCACGTCGGCGCGGTGGTACAGCCGGCAGAGCTCCATCAGCTGGCCCACCGTCCTCTGACTGTTCCGGAGCAAGAACTCCAGGGTGGGGCTCTGCGGTCGCTGCTCCAGGAAGCACAGCTCGTCGTAGGGCATGCCCCACTTGCTTGCAAAATTTCTCCAGTTTTTGACTGTTGGGTGACAGGGATCCAGCTTTATCCTGATCACATCTAGTAAGTCCTGGTCATTGAGCAAGTCGCTGATGGTGGGGACTTGGAGCGAACAGGAGGGACAGGAACAGGTCTCCGTGCAGGACGCGTCCTTGCTCACATCTGCAGGGTAAACCACAGGGTGCATATGTCAGCAAGAGGCCCCAGACACATGCTTATCTCTGGTCCTTTATTCTCCTACTGAATTGCTCATAGCATCAGGGTAAGCACAGCACCTATTTCAGGATACTCACTTCTACATATTCACCAATAACCCCCTGTTCTTTGCGGTCACGAAGAGCTGCTCTGTTGGAAGCGTGGCAAGACTTTATAAAGCCAGTGTTCCTTTCTGAGACTCTCTGTCCCCCAGGGCTGCACGTTTGTGAGCCTGCTGGCCAGATGAGGGCTCCAAAGAGCAGAGCTCTCTCCATGGGCAGATAGCCAGTGGAGGGGGGGGTGGTCAGCCATCCCAGGAGAAACCAGCCCATTCTCACCTGCTCCTCAACCCTCTCGCCCCTTCCATATTACAAGTCAGCCTTGTCAGCTTTTTAAAGTCAAGCATAGAATGTCAGAGTGTAAAGTATTACACAATTCTTCAAAAGGTCTTTATTAAAAAAAAAAAAAAAAATACATGCAAAACCCAAAACTGGAATATCCACTCCACACACATATTTGAAAATAAGTGATAACTGATAATGCCAGACTTTTCAGATTTATGGCCACCTTATCATGGCTTTGCCTTTATTTATGTGTGTTTTTTTTTTTTTTTTTTTTTTTTTTTAACACATAGGGCTGCCTTTGAAGTGGAGCCAATACCCTGAGGAGTGTGCAGTGGGCTGGGTGAGTGGGTGGCTTTGAGCTCAGCCTCCCCAAGAAGGGGGCTTCCTTGGTGGCTCAGATGATAAAGAATCTGCCTGCAATGCTGGAGACCCAGGTTCGATCCCTGGGTTGGGAAGATCCCCTGGAGAAGGGAATGGCTACCCACTCTAGTATTCTTGCCTGGAGAATTCCATGGACAGAGGAGCCTGGCAGGCTGCAGTCTATGGGGTCACAAAGGGTCAGACATGACTGAGCGACTAACACTTTTGCTTTCACCAAGAAGAGCTGCCCCAGCACAGAGGAAGGGCCACCTTCCCATCCATCATCTCTGGCCTCCCTGCAGTATCTGCCAGCATGTTAGCAGAGGATGAAGCTAGTAGGTAAGCAGTAAATAGGTTAGAGGGAAGAGGTTAGTAGGCAAGAGACAACTCAGAGTACAGGTGTAAGTGGGTGAAGCAACCCAAGTGAATTAAAACTCTGCAACTGCACTGAATTTCCTAGCCCCTCTCACCGGGTATATTTAACCACCAAAGGCAACACTAAAGATCACTGGCTTGGAAAATTCTGGGAGGTTATGATGCCTTTTTCTACACTGAACTGTGTGGACTGCCCAACTTAGGAAAGTAAAAAATTTGGAGAAAAAAAAAAAAAAAAGGAGTCACTCTGGCTATTATAAAATTGAGAACTAGAAAATTTGAGGCAAATACAAAGTAAAAGATAACAAAAGCCATGAAAATGATGCTCATACTCTGACCTACTAATATAACTTCTGAGAATCCAGCCAAAGGAGATCATTTAAAATAGGTATGTACTTGAACATTTTTTATTATAGTCTTACTCTTATTATATATTAAAAAAAACTTAAAATCAAAGGGGACTAGTGAAATAAATTATTGTTACTATTTGAAGGAATATTATTTAAGAAATTATGAAGACTATATAGCAACCTAGAAAATGTGTGTGCTGTCATGTTAAGTGAAAAATGCAAGAAGTAAGGAATTTATGTACTCTGATTAAAACTATGGGAAAAGTCTCTGTTAATATTACCATGGAAGGAAATGTACAAAAATAATCATAGCTTCTGTGGTTAATGTAGGATTATGTTTTTATTTTCCAAACTTTCTCAGTGTGCATGTCGGGGTGTGCTCAGGTGTGAGCTGTGTGCTCAGTCGTGTCCGACTCTTTGTGACCCCATGGACGGTAGCCCACCAGGCTCCTCTGTCCATGGGATTCTCCGGGTAAGAATACTGGAGTGTGTTACCATGCCCTCCTCCAGGGGATCTTCCTGATCCAGGGATTGAACTTGTGTCCTTGCATTGGCAGGCAGAGTCTTTACCACTGCACCACCTGGGATTATGCTTCTATTTTCCAAACTTTCTCTAGTGGTGTTTATATTTCTACGATAATGAAAATCATGTATTACATTAACAAACATATTGTTCAGCACTGAGCCAACGTATCAGTGCAGCATCCCTCCTCTTTGCCAAGCTTCACTTACCGCTTTGAGGCCACCTCTTCCCACCTTCCCCATGATTTGTTTCATCAAATACCTCCTTTCTTTCCCCTCACCTCCAGACACCATCTCTATTGATTCTCTTTCCTTTATCCACAGATAGGTATATAACTCCTCTATCATAAAAAATAAGAACCTCAAACTGCCACTCTCTGGTTTATAATTCACTGAAGGCCTTTCTCTTACTCTTCATTTCCTTACTGTTTTAAAAATATTTGTTATTATTTTTTGGGTTATACTACATGGCATGTGGGATCTTAGTTCCCCAACCAGGATGGAACCCATACAACCTGCAGTAAAAGCTCAGAGTCTTAACCACTGGACTGCTGGGCAAGTCCCAATTTACTATTAAACTTCTAAAAGGAGAAATCAAAACCTGTTGCCTACAATGCCTCACCATGTTATTAACCTTCACCTTCTTTGGCGAGCAGCATCTGACCAGCCCCATTCTTACCAGCCCTGTAGAGACCAGACCCAGTTCCCCATGCCCCACCTGCGGACCACAGTCCAGTTCTGATGGGGTAGATAAATCCAGACAAGCAGATCCCCACCTGGCTTGGAGGATCACCTGGACCCCCTGCTGCTGCTAATGCCCCCATCACATCACTCCCCTTGGGCCTGCCTGCCTCTAGAACTGAGCCCAAGACTCTTGTGCCCCTTTGAACACTGTCTATTGCACTGAAGACTCTTTTCCCAGAACTCAAGCCCCTTATCCCCAGGCACATCCTACCTTGTCCTGGCCACATCCCTTTTCTTGTCTGCCTGAGACACTGTGATCCCAGCCTGTCTCATGCCAAGTCCCTGGGAGTTACAAGGAGGTGCTCTAGTCCTGTTCTTAGCCCAAAGCTTTCCTCTTCTGCACTGCGTCCCTTTGGTCTTCTCCACTCCCAACAGCCTCTACAAAGATCTCCCACTAGAATGGAAGACCCTTTCTTTTTGCATCTGCAGGATCTAATACAGCCCTTGACACACAGCAAACACTTAACCAATGTGGATTGAGTGAATAAATGAATGGCCAACCCTGCCAGCTCACCTGGGCCCCAGAACTGACTACGAGAAAGCGTCTCTCGATGTTCAGATGACATCTCCAACTCAAAGGGCCCAATACAGTACTTATATATTTCTTATATACTGTGCACACAAAGCACCTCAAGTCCCCTAATGGCACCTGCAATTCTTCAGCATCCTTACAGACTTTTTTTCTCTATCCAACCAGTTACCAGGGTCCCAATCTCCCCTGGAAGCTCTCCATACCTCTCTTCCCATCTTATTTCCCATGACTTCCTTGAATATAATCTGGGCTCCAGAGAAGGGGGACTACTGACTTCCTGAATAGACAACCTGTATTTTCTTTGTTTCAAAGTTTAATAAAATGAAAAGGAAAAAATATAAGCTCAGGGTAGAACATTAAAATTATATTCAGTTATGAATTTTGTGTAAACTTGAACATCCAGGGTTTCCCCATAGTTGCATGACTATGAGTAACAATTTGATGCAGACCCTTACATCTAAATTTTTGGCCACCTCTTTAATTATCTCTCCAGTAATGGGACTATTAGGCTGAAAAGTATGACCATTTTAAGGCTATCAGTGCATATACCCTAAATTGCTTTCCAGAAAAATATTGTGCCAATTTACACTCCAAACAGAGAATAGTGATGGTGCATATCTCAGTTGACCTTTGTTAGCAATGGCACCCCACTCCAGTACTTTTGCCTGGAAAATCCCATGGACGGAGGAGCCTGGAAGGCTGCAGTCCATGGGGTCGATGAGGGTCGGACACGACTGAGCGACTTCACTTTCACTTTTCACTTTCATGCGTTAGAGAAGGAAATGGCAACCCACTCCAGTGTTCTAGCCTGGAGAATCCCAGGGACAGGGGAGTCTGGTGGGCTGACATCTATGGGGTCACACAGAGTCGGACACGACTGAAGCGACTTAGCAGCAGCAGCACCAAGTAACACTTTTAAAAAGATCTTTGTCAATTGCATAGGTGGAAAATAAAGATTTCCTCCATGACTTTTCTGATGTTTTCTCTCTGTCAGTCATCTCTCTTCTTTCTCTCTCCCTCTCACTGAACTCCTCTCATTGAAATTCCCCTCAGCTACTGAACTTATCTATCCTATGAAACCCACCTCAGAAACACCCCTTCATGAAATCCCCCTGCTCTGCCTGCAATGCCATCTCACCCACAGTCTCATCATTGTGTTTGCATCTCCTGACTTTGCCTTGCAGTGAGATATTCCGTATGATCTTTGTTGTTGCACCTTCAGGGCCCTGAGAAAAGATCCATATCCTCCTGCAATGTGTACACATCTTAGAGTTCTAAAATGTTGAATTACATTTCTGTGTAATATAGTGAGAGTTATTCTTCCGCTCCATTAATAATGGTGTGGTGTATATGGAAGTAAGACTTTAGCTCCATGATGGGACAGAAATTTATTTATAAAGAGCTTTCTAACATTGAAGGTGGCTTTTGCAGTACAAGGGGGAAACTGTGCAATTTTCTTTGCCCTTATTTAAAAGTAGAGTCAAAATCCAGGGAACTCAAATCGGGGCTCTGTAAAAACCTAGAGAGGTGGGGTGGGGCTGGGAAGTGGGACAGAGGTGCAAGAGGGAGGGGACATATGTACACCTATGGCTGATTCATGTTGATGTAGGGCAGAAACCAACATTAATACTGTAAAGCAATTATCCTTCAATTAAAAATAAATAAATTAAAAAAATAAAGGTGGGTATACGGAAAAAAAGTAGAGTCAAAATAAAAATCTGTCACGTAGGAAAACAAGCAGTTTACCAAAGGGTATGTGTAATTCAGTTTTTGTAAAAACAAAATAATATAGTCATTTTTATCCACATAAAGCATATATTATACACACATTCATGGGCATAGGAAAAATCTAGAAGTATGCATAAAAACATTAACAATGGATGGTCCTAATTTTCTATAGTTACAATGTTTATTTGGATACTTAAAATATATTTTTTAAATGTCACAAAAAAATAAACGATTTATATCTCTAAGTCCAGAATGAAATGTATTGCTTTCTGAAGGTCTGCCCTGTATTACCTCCGTAAGACTCAGGGTTTTAGCGATGTTTTCTCCTTTAGTGTCAAGAAAATGAAAATCGTGAATGTTTCTGTGAAGCTCCTCTAAGCCTTCTAGTGTATGAGAAACTTCTATTTCTTTGAACATCACCACCATCCATTTATCAGTTTGTTTTAAAACATATGATGTGTCAAAAGTCTATTGTTTCCTTTTTTATTTTCAATAACACACACACTAAGCCATTTTCCCAACTGGAATCTATACAAACTGCCAACAGTCATGAATTTAAAGTTGCCTTTTGAATCATAAACTATAATTAGTTCTCTGAGGACTTAAGCAGACAAACTTTTTTTTCCCCTACGAAATATATTTTGTCCTGCCCTCCTGTAAACACCTATCATGTATTCGTGTGCATGCAAGGAAAGGATGGCTAAAGCTTTGGGGTGAGAAAAATCATGAGAAGATAAACATTTAGAACCAAAGACGTTTTCCTAAGAAATGGGGGGAAAATGGGATTATTATTGGATGCTACTCAGTGGCAAGCTCAGGGTATCTATACAGGAGAAACTCAAAAACTGTTTACTAAATGAATGAATGAGAATTGTTCTTTCTCCTCTGGAGACAAGGTAGGTTTCTTATTACTGTGTGATGCATTTTAGGATGTGAAGAGATAATTACTAGCAAAGGAAAGAGAAATTTACTGGTGTCTGTTGGCTGTTAACAGAAAAATACAAAAAACAGATTGATTCTAGATTTGGGGCAAGGAAAGGAGAGTGTTATTGAGGAGAGAGAAGTCAGTTATGTACAAAAATTCACTTAGATTCTCTAACAAGTAGGGTCCTTGCTTGTCATATTTTGACACTTGACTTGCATATTTTCCACTGATGAAAAACAAGAACAGATTGCACCATTAATTCATAATAACTTCTTAGAGGCCAAAACTCTGGAAGGATTTGCCTTCTATAAGTTTAGTCTGAGTCCTGGCTTGAACTAAGGAAGAATTTATCAGTGGAAGAAGGGCCAAATTTCTCAGTGGTTTTTATCATCACAGTAACTGTCATTTATCAAACGCTTAATATATAACCAGCCCTGCACTGTGCCCTTTTATATCGGGAGTCCCAAATTCTGGGATCTAATGCCTGGTGATCTGAGGTGGAGCTGATGGAATAATAATAGAAATAAAGTGCACAATAAATGTAACACACTTGAAACATCCTGATACCATCCCCCACTCCCACCCCCAGATGGTGGAAAAACTCTTTCACAAAACCAGTCCCTGGTGCCAAAAAGGTTGGGGACAGCTGCTTCACATGCACAATCCTGAGTCAGCTGCATCAGATGCGGCTCCTCAAACCCTGGTGCCCCAGCTTTCCAGGGCTTGACTGCTAAATGGCATTTAACATCCCTGGACTTCAGAGTCCTCATCTATCAAGTGGAGATGATAATATAATAATTCCTATATCTCATGAATTAAATGAGGTGAATGGTGTGAAAGCATTTTTGTCAAGTCTTATGTAAATGTTATTTAAGGGTGTTAGGTTTTACAACTTTTTTTAAGTAGAATGTGGCGGGGGGGGGGGGGCGGGGAGAGTGTGTCATTGTGTCATCTGGCCTCTGCTGACACCTCCCAGCTCATTGCCTTTCCAAGTGCCCTTCACTGCCCACCCTTGTCCCTAGAACATATACTCAACCCTGCCTCAGGACTTTTGCACCAGCTGGGTCTTCCCTCTGAAGTCCTCCTTTCTCAGATCTCCACATGGCTGGCTCCTTTGCTCCTTAGATCTTGGTGCACCTTCGTAGCTAACACAGCATCCTTTCCTTGCAGGCAAACCCCACTGTACACTCATTTATTTTCCTCAAGGCACCTACCACCACATGTAACTACTTGTGTTTACTGTCTGTCACTCCCAACCAGTATATAAGGTCCAAGAGGAAAGGGACTTAGATGTCTAATGTCTCCACTTAATTCCAGGCACACAGTAGGCACTCACTAATGTCTGCTGAGTAAATCTATTTAATGAAGAACATGACACAGAGAAATAATCAAATCAGAAACTTCTGAGCAGCATATGAAGAGTTATCTAGAAAGTTTCAGACAAACTGAAAGGTTTCTTGTGCTGAGTATATACAAGGCAGAAGAAGGATGACTGGTTGCTATGGAGAAGGAGTACACCATGTACCACAGAGAGAGCCACATGAGCTTTAGAGGCATGCTGACCAACTATCGATACAAGCTGACATTGTGCAGGTATGCAGCTTGGACGAGTTACTCCTGTACTCCTGTACAGCCATGTCCTCCCTCTCTGAACAATTGAGAGGACTGACTTTCATAAAGGTGTGGAGAGGATTAAGTGAGACCATCCCTTAAAGCCTTATCCTAGTGCATGGTAGTTGGAGAAGGCAATGGCACCCCACTCCAGTACTCTTGCCTGGAAAATCCCATGGACAGAGGAGCCTGGTAGGCTGCAGTCCATGGGGTCTCGAAGAGTCAGACAGGACTGAGCAACTTCACTTTGACTTTTCACTTTCATGCATTGGAGAAGGAAATGGCAACCCACTCCAGTGTTCTTGCCTGGAGAATCCCAGGGACGGGGGAGCCTGGTGGGCTGCTGTCTATGGGGTCACACAGAGTTGGACATGATTGAAGCGACTTAGCAGCAGCAGCAGTGCATGGTATGTATGCAACAAAGCATTAGTAGCTGTGGGTAAGGAACCATAACAGCAGCAGTTCTCAGGACTTTCCTGGTGGTTCAGTGGTTAAGATTCTGAGTTTTCAATGCAGGGGGTACGAGTTTGATCTCTGGTTGAAGAACTAAGATCCCATGCATGACAGGCATGAATGAATAAATAAAGCAGTAGTTCTCAAACCTTGGCTAAAAATGGAACTCTCTACCCCCTCCCTACCCCCACTCTCCCCTGGGGAGATTACAAAATCCTGATGTCTGGTTCCACCACCAATATCCTTATTTAATTGGTCTGGGGTACAGGCCAGACACGGGAAGTTTTCTAAGCTCTCTTGGAAATTCTCATGTGCAGCAGGGTTGAAAACCATTGCCTTAAACCATATCTACTGAGGAAGTTCTCAATCAGATGGGCCAGCAAAAGTAGGTTTTGGAATGCCACCTACTTCTCTTTGAAGAATACAGTGTGCGCTTGGTGATTGGGAGTTTGTGGATAATATTTCCGCACACTCACAAACAGAAGAATGGGTTTTCTAGGGTTTTTTTTTTTTCGCCCTTCTTCCACTATTCTTCATCTCACACACCTTTTACATCATACCTTAAAGAAGAGTTCAGAAATCAAACATGCTCAGTGACAAGGTATGTGCATGTCATTTCAAACACAGTAAGAAACAGCTCACGTCCAAAGACGCAGTGCCTAACCCTCAAGCTGGCGGCTGGCAGACCATGAAATGCTGGTCAATTAACAGTTAATTGTGAATTGGAACAAGATGCAGAGCCCACAAGGGTCATGACTGGCTGAGCCTGGAAAATAGCTCCAGTCAGGGTGCTGGCAGTGTATCACAGATTGACTTAATGTGTCTCCCTGCAGGGGAGGTGCCGTTTTATCTTGTACACCCTGGCTTTTCGGGAGCTATTACTACACGGGTATTTCCCTCCACAGTGCTCAGTGCCACTGCGAGCTCTCAAATCATTTACAATAATGTTCCCCGTGATAACCAGGTCTTCAGTTGGCACGAACAATTAAATAGTAAACATTTTATATTGGCAGCTTCGCAAATAGCAAAACATGTTCTATTCTAAAATAACTAAAATAACTCCTCAGTTGGGATTTCTTTGGAAGGAATGATGCTAAAGCTGAAACTCCAGTACTTTGGCCACCTCATGCGAAGAATTGACTCATTGGAAAAAATAACTCCTAGGTGTCTATAAATTATGAGATTTGGAAAATACCAGCAAGTGTCAAAGTACTGTCAAATACTTCCACAGCTGTGTTTGTTAATGGTGTAAATTCACGCTTTTTTCTGCGTGTGGTTTCTAACATGGCTGGAAATAAATATATTTAAAATGCCAGTTTATGGCTTTGAGAGATCAGTGGGGTGTGTGCATACCACATGACTCATCAGAGGTAGTTATTTGCTCTGAGCTCGAAAATGGTGAAGAATTATTTTTATCTACTAAGAAACTGACCCCAGGGCTTTCGGTGGGTGTTTGATCTCTTAACCAAAGGGAAAAACAATATGATTTCATTTTCCCTCTCTGAAACACCCTTTTAAGAAGACATCAAGTTGGCAGCAGCACTAGGAAATCTAACTGACAAATTGGATGGATCTTGGCAAGTAAATCACACTGGGCCACTCTGTCATCTCACCAAACTGAGGCATAGAAGGTATGTTTAAAAACAAAACAAAACAAAACACACATATAAGAAACGACCGAGGTTAAAGTTTAGCAGAGAGTTTTACGTGAGCTTGCATTCTGAATTACGTGACACCACGTATTACTGAGTCACCGTATAGACCTCAGTTGAAAAAAAAGAAAATCTTTTTGCACATTCACTTCTACAGGGAAATTAGGTTTGGAAGAGGCAAGTGCTGAATTATGCAAGGTGGTCAGAAAGTCAAGTCTTGCAAAGCTGGCAACTGTGAAGAGGTAGGGAGGGAGTCATGGTCCAAGTGATAAACAGCGCCACCAGAGGCAAGAACAAGAGGTTATTATTTGTTTTTTTAGTTTTTAAAATTATTTATTTGTTTTAATTTCTGTAGTTTACAGAATTGACGTATCTTTTTTATATCACCTGCCCCTTGCAGCACGTGGGATCCTTGTTCTCCAATCAAGAATCGAACCTGTGCCCCTTGCGTTAGGAGTGCAGAGTCTTAACCACTAGATTGCTAGGTAAGTCCCTAGAAAAGGTTTCTAACTTTCCAATTTGCGAGGAGTTTTTTGTTTGTCTGGTTTTTATAACTGAGTCATACTCTTTTAATGCCCAAATGTTTTCATTTTGAAAAACTGCATGAAAACACTGTAAAACTTTTATGACTCCTGGGGGCTGGTTTCTGCATTCAATGGTTCCACGAGGGGGCTTTATTTTTCTGGTAGTAGCTGATTCTGAATTGTATTCTTATTCTTCCCTTGATTACAAACTGTCAGCTGTCATTTCTCACTCTGGTTGAATCCCTCCTTTTATCTTAGAGCCCTCCATCCTGCGTACATTGCTTTCTTTTACCAGATATAAACTGGATGGCAGATAACTAAGGTTTTATTTAAGAATTAAATAAAAGCCAGGCTCTGCGTTAAGTAAGGCTAGACCAAGGGCCTGATTATGGGAAAGTAGCAAGCATCTGCAAAAAGTGTTTCAGTGGCTCAAAGACTGACTCGGGGGAAGGGGGTGGACTTTGGCTTTGTTCCAGCCTGAGACTCTGAGCTGGAAGTCTGACCTTCACCCCCTGGGTATGACACTCAAGCATCTGACATGTGTGCTTCACAGGCGATGGGTTTGACCAATAGGGAGACAGCGTGGGGTGGTGCTGGTGGTGGCGGTAGGGTGGGCGGTCAGGCCAGGCCTGGGGCTTGAATCCCACTCAGGACCTATGCGATGGAGTACCAGTCACATGACCAGTGCCAGTCATGTGACCCAGTGCTACTTCTGTTGTATCCACCTGGTGAATAACTGAACCCACAGAGTTGTCATTAACACTTTTTTCTAAGGGCATCTCTAAAAAGAGCAGAGTCATTGGAAAAGACCTTGATGCTGGAAAAGATTGAGGGCAAGAGTAGAAGCGGCAACAGAGGATGAGATGGATGGATGGCATTACGGACTCAATGGACAAGAGTTTGAGCAAACTCCGGGAGATGGTGAAGGACAGGGAAACCTGGCTGCTGAAGTCCATGGGGTCGCAAAGAGTCAGACATGAATTAGCGACTGAACAACAAAAGTACTTGAACGAGACCTGGTTCCTGGCAAACGCTAAATTTGTGCAAGTGGAACAGTAAGTAAACCTTATTTAGGTGGCTGCTCTCATTCAAAGGGGAAATACGGCAGGACTCACCTGGTGGTCCAGTGGCTAAGACTCCCAACGCTGGGGTCCTGGGTTCGATCAAGGAACTAGATTCCATATGCCACAACAAAGAGTTTGCATGCCACAACTAAGTATCCCCGTGTGCTGCAACTAAGACCCGGTGGGGCCAAATAAATAGATATTTAGGGAAAAAAAAAAAAGAGGAAACAATGGGGATTTGCTTTTGCCCCATCTTCCAAGAGCAAAGCCCTGAAGTCAATGTCTCTCATTTGCTTATTTATGGGGGGAAAAAAAAAACACCCAACCAAACACCTGAACATTCCTCTGGGCAAAGCATCATGCTGGGTGGCAAAGATGTTGACTTCAGCAGGATGGGTTCTGCTCTAGGTAATGTTACCTGCTATCACTGTGAAAAGTTTGTTCTCTCTGAAAATCTTTCATTTCATTTTGACACAGGTAAAGACATTTAGAGACAAACCGTAATTTGATTAATCTAGTAATGACCTGACCTCGTAAGAGTCTTGGAAGGGTTTACAGATATTACTAACCAACTTACTTGATTCATATTCATTTTAGCTGACGTTTCACATTGGTAGGCAGGATGTTAGTCTTTAAAAAGTTTAACTATAGGTTTTTTTTAATTAGAAAAGAAATATGTACTTGTCACAGAAAATCTAAAAACTCACATGAGTATAGGAAAAAAATTTTCACATTCTCACCACTCAGGCTCATCACAGTTCACCTTTTAGGTTATTTTACTACTCATTATATGTATGTGCCTACACCAGATCATTGGTTATATATATGTTTGAATATACAGATGAAAGTTTTGGGTGTAGGTTTTTCTGATACCCACTCATACTAGAAATTTTTTAAATACAGGGGAGTGAAAAGAAAATTAAAACTGCCTCTGCTTGTATGAAAAGATACTTTCCGTTCCTCCACCTCACTCAGCGAGGTGCTTCTAATGTGAGCCTGTGTCCACTGGAGCATTTGTGGAAGAGGATAATCCTGAGCCGTGGTCTTAGCCTCCAGCAGGGGCGGACTGTGGTCCAAGGAAGACAAGTTCCATGGGTTCCTGGTTGGGACCCCAGATGTTGGGCCTGTGCCAGGAAAGCTGGTGGGTAGGTGCCACCGGACGTTCTCCTGGCCCAATTTCTCCCTGATTTCTCCCATCACAGTAGGACAGTGGTGAGCAGGATAGTGGCTGAACAGGAACCAGCGTCCCAACTTGGGTCTTTCAGAACTGTACCTCTGCCACCTGGCTTCCTCAGAGCCTGGCACACAGTGGGTCTTTAAGAAATGAAAATCGGTTGAATAAAAAAACAAACAAAAAAAACCCACCTGGAATCTCACCACCCAGAGATAAAACTGCTCCTAACATCATGTATCAAAAGTTGATTATGCATCGCAAGTTCTGATTTTCAGCATGGTTACCTGGGCACAGCTTGGGATTGATGTTAGAATATATCTAAGACTTTTATGAGTATCCCCATCCTTCTTTAAAAAAGAAATGAACAAACCCCTGATGATTTGGGTCATTCAATATGTGTTTTAAAAGATATTTTAAAATGTTGGTGAGGTTTTTTTTCCCCTAATTATTATTTTAGTAGCTTATTTTAATGCTCACTCCATATTTTCCCCATGATTAATTAATGAGAAATCTAAATATTGCCAATTTTTTTTTGTTTTTGTTTTTTCATTTTTTTGGCCATGGCACATGGCACATAGGGATCTAAATTCTCTGACCAGGGATCAAACCAGCAACCCTGCACTAAAGTGCGAAGTACCAACCCCTGGACCACCAAGGAAGGCCCTTAACACTGCCAGAGTTTCTGTCTTACAATGAAGAAACAAAAAAGGTGGTGGGGGACGAGGCAGTGGAGACAAATTAAATGTTTCCTGTGTATTAATGCATATATGTGGAATCTAGAAAAATGGTATAGATGATCTTATTTGCAGAAATAGAGACAGAGACATAGAGAACACATGTGTGGACATCAAGGAGGGGAAGGGGAGAGGTGGGAGGAATTGGGAGATTGGGATTGATTTATATACATTATTGATACTACATATAAAATAGATAACTAATGAGAACATACTGTATGCTCAGGGAACTCTACTCAGTGCTCGGGGACGACCTACATATACATATGTATATGTATATACCTATACATGTATATGTATATATATGTATATGATTCACTTTGTTGTGCAGTAGAAACTAATACAACATTGTAAAGCAACTATACTCTACTCAGTGCTCGGGGACAACCTACATATACATATGTATATGTATATACCTATACATGTATATGTATATACATGTATATGATTCACTTTGTTGTGCAGTAGAAACTAATGCAACATTGTAAAGCAACTATACTCTAATAAAAATTAATTTTAAAATGTTTTTTGGTGAAACACATTAGAAGCAGAAAACGGTGGGAACCAGCACGTAGCCTGGCTCCCTAAGGTGCGGAGACGGAAGGGAGGCAGTGGGTGTCTGAGCGGCCCTTCTTACCGTGACTGGGTTTGCCTACCTCCCATCATTTGCTTCCTCCTGGCAAAGTTCTCTACCAACACTGTGGCCCCTGGAACTTGGAGGGAGGATCGGTTCTGACGCTCATCAGATCCTAAAGCCATCCAGTTAAAACCCCTGCTGTGCCTTGCACAAGCAAAGGAGGGTTAACATGAGAAAATACTCCTTGTAGGCTTTTGTGAAATCCTGCAAGATTTCTTTGCAGTTCACCATGGCGTGTGGTTGGAAAGTTTCTCTAGTCGGTAATACAGATTTTGAAAGTTAATGATAAACACCTTCTCAAATGATCTTGAATTTAGCCATGCTAGCTAGCACTGATGCCCAGATACCTTTAAAGTCAATCATTTACCTGAAAGGGGGTCTCCAGTACTGTCTCGAAAGCCATTTTCTTCTCCCTTAAAAAACAAAAATGCAATCTTCATTAAAACCATACCCATATGTGATTAGAGATGTTATCAATTTTCCAATGTAGTTAAATTTCCACCAGAGCCTCGGAGAGGGGTATGGATCTTAAGAATGGTACTTTACTGAGTAGTAAGTCAGACAGAGAAAGACAAATATCATATGATATTGCTTGTATGTGGTATAAAAAAAAGGTACAAATGAACTTATTTACAAAATAGAGAGTCGGAGACATAGAAAACAAACTTACAGTTACTGGGGGGAAAGAGAGAAGGGACAGATTAGGAGATTGGAATTGACATGTTTACACTACTAAATATAAAATGGATAACTGATAAGGACCTACTGTATAGCACAGGGAACTCTATTCAATATTCGGTAATGATTTACACAGGAAAAGAATTTTTAAAAGAGTGGATATATGTATATGTGTCACTTCACTTTGCTGTACAGTAGAAACTAACATAATGTTGTAAATCAACTATCCTCCAATTAAAAAAAAAAAAAATGGGTAGTGAATGATGTGTCTCTCCCTAGAATATAAACTCCCAGAGGGCAGGAACCCTTGTCTATTTCTTCTCCGTGCTGGGTCCTCAGCGGTCAGAACAATGCCCAGCACACAGCAGACACTCCACAGATGTTTGTTAAATTACTGTCATTTTTTTAAAGTATAAATGCATACAAGATGCCATTTCTTCTTTGTTTTTAATTTTACACTATGGACTATTTCTCTTATTTTATTCTCTATCTGCTTTTTGTCGGGCTTGTTGTTTGTCAGTCCAAGTTATAATTCTTGCCTGCATCTATTATACTTTTTTTTATTGTTGTTGTTCAGTTGCTAAGTCACAGAAGCAAAGAAAAACTGTTAAAAACAGTGACTAATTCCCTTTAGAAGCAATGTGTTTCTGCCCATCTACTTGAGGTTCTATTTTTACCAAGGCTGTGCTACCTGGAGCGAGTTACCTGATCTCCTCGTAGGGTATGTGTCGGTGTGTGTTTTCAGTGGAGTCAGCAGAGAAGAACGACCCCACTGTATATCTGTTCATGTTATCTCTATGTTATTTTTTAAATTTTTATTTATTTATTTATTTTGGCTGTGCTATGCAGCATGTGGTACCTTAGTTCCCTGATCAGGGATCGAACCTGCATCCCCTGCAGTGGAAGGGCAGAGTCTTAACTACTGAACCCCCAGGGAAAGCCCACATTAACTCTATCTACATACAACTAAATCTCTCTCAGCAGCTAACGGTACCCCTTCCATCCACAGTACTTCAGAAGAAGCACTAAGAGTTGGGTCAAGGCCCCGGGTGTGAGTCCACCTGCGTTCATAACCACAGGGACCTCACTCACCTGGAGTCAGAGCCCTGGCCTCTGATTTCTCATTTGCATGCTGAGGGGGCTGATAGATGACCTTATCCCTAAGAGGCTCTACATTCTCAGGTCTCTGAGAGTTTCCCTTAAAGATGTGCTAGCTCCCTAGTGTCAAACATTTTAAACAGTCTTTTCCTCTTAATCCCCTAAGAATCCTTTCTCCTTGCTCTTGAGTTCATAAATTCCCATGTTCCAGGGTTTTCCTGGTGGTCCAGCAGTTAAGACTCCTAGCTTCTACTGCAAGGGTCACGGGTTCAATCTCTGGTCTGGGAACTAAGATCCCGCATGCCACAGGGTGTGGCCACAAACAAATTTTATCCAAAAATAAATGCCCATGTTTCTGCAGAATACAGAGAGTGGTCTAATTACAAGCCTAATATATTTTTTTTTACACAAGAAGCATCCCTATGCCTTACCAACTAGATTTTGTCCCCTAACTCATCTATTTCTTGCTTTATTTGAATCCTACTCTTTCTCACTGTCCTCACTAGAACAAAAAGCAACCTGTTCACCATACCGTACATACAGTTTATAAGAGTTAGGGGCAGTCTTTAAAAGAACAAAAATTCCTCTCTCTGCAACTTTTTACTTCTGCAAGACAAAACCCAGGAGCTCCACAACGTTAAGGCCACTATTCACTGTTCACCGGGTCGTGTGGGGACCTGCCTTTTCCCATCTGTGCAGCTCCAGCAGGACCGGGCAGGCTCGCCCTCCCACTGGCACAGTCACAGTTATGCTCACTGAATTGGAAACTTTCGTGGGGGAAGCAGAAACCGGACCTTCAGGTAGTATCAAGAGACACAAACATTAGCACTGGACAGATTTTTGTGGTACTGCCGAGTCCTGCTAAAGCATGGGCTGTTCTTTAAGTAAAGATGATGTTACGTGGCATAGCTGATTTGATTTCTCATCATCTGGAGAAAATGTTACCAAAATCAGTGTCCGGCTAGCCTCACCCCATTGATGTAGATGAGGGACAAGACTCGGAATTACTTGTGACAGTCGATGGGGACACAATTTAGATTTTTGTTCTTGGTCTTGATTAATATGTTGTGCTACTTTTAAAGATGGTTTCCTAAGAGTGAAGTCAGAAGAGACTTATATTTGGTGGTTTCCAGGGTCTTACTGAAACCTCATTCGGCACCTCTTTTCTGACTAACTAATAGGTACCAGCTCCTGTGGGGGAACCCATCTACAAAGGTAAAGGGACCTGAACCCTGACCGCAAGGCTCAGAGATGCTGGGGAAATAGAGACACGCCAGACTAACTAAAACTAAAGTAGAAGATGGTGTGTTCTGATAGGGAGGAAAAGATCAAGTCAGAGGGGAGAGGTTTCTTCCAACCAAAACACATTCGATTCTTCAAATCAGAGATGTCTGAGATAAGCCTTTTTGAGGGCCTGGAGAGGAGGAAAGGGCATTGAGCTAGAGGTCAATGGGAGCCCAAAAGGAAGTGAAAACACACGGGGCTCCTGCAGGGCATTTTGTCTGAAGCAAAGGCTTGAGGGTGTGATGGAGGGAGATGAGATGGGAAAATGGGCTGAGGTCTGAGACCTGGTTTCAGGCAATGGGAGCCACTAAGAGGCTGTCATCAGAACCTGGGCATCCTTGGAGCTGTCAAGGATCAGAGCGGGAACACCTACCCGACTGTAGGAGGTTGGGACACACAGGTGGCCAGGGAGAATGGGGCAGCCAGGCAATCTGATGAGGGGAAGCATGACTGGCTCAAAGGCAAGGATTAGGAAGTCTCCATACCACTGCTTTGGGAGAGGAAGGGATAAAGCTAGAGCCATGGTGAGGATACAGCCAGCATGGGGGCGGGTGAGGGGAAGTGAGACAAAGAGTGAGTCCAGAAGATGACGGATGAGACCACAGAGCTTGGCGGAAACTGAAGACAGTGCTGGTCCTCGGGAGAGGCTGGGTTACGAGACTAAGACACGGACGCTGGGAGAAAAGTCGGGCAGTGGAGGGCATGTGGTCAAGTCTCAACTTCGAGGAACGCCCAGGGCCTACATTTCAGTAGCAAGGGCGGGAATGAGAAAGGAGGGAAGTCGGAGGGGAGGAGAGAAAAGGTCAAGGGCCACATGAAGACGTGGTCTGGCAAGGAGAGGAGCAGGTTCTGAGAGCAGCTCTAGTAGCTTCTGCCAGGCGGGCGGTGAGGATGTGGGGAATCCTCTCCCCCACCCCTCCTTGCTACTTCGCTTTCTCTTCCCTTTAAGGCCTCAGCTTAGGCATCACCAGCTCTGGGAAGCTGTCCAAGCTCACATTCAGGGTGATGTGCCCTGGGTGCTCCTACAGCCTTCTGGACCTGAATGACACTTGGTGACATGTAAGGTCAGTACCAATAATCCTCAGGGGGAAGCCTGGTGGTGGGAACCTAACCAAAGTGCAGCTCTGGGGACAGGAGTCCAGGGCTGAGGAGCTGTGACTCCGGCACGGAGGCCAGCCCTGCAGCGTCCTGGGGGCGCTGAATCCAGGTCGGAGGGTATGAGTGCGATTGAGCACTTGCTGCTCCGTTAAAACTGATCCAGGAACAGAGGACAGAGTCGTGGGTCAGAGCAGCAGTGGGCTTAGCTGTGAGCCACACAGGATGGCAGGGGACATGACACAAAGGCTAATCCTCTCCTTTTCATGTCTGTCCCTTCCCCTCCAAGGGATCCTACCCCTGGGTCTTTTCTGAGCCAACTCCCAAAACCAGTTCCTCCATCCTGCTCCTTCCTCCTTCCGAACTTCTCTATGGCTGACTTTTGCTGAGTACATACTATGTCCCAGGCAGATGACACTTTTTTTTTGGGGGGGGGTGGGGGCATGAGGCATGCGGGACTGTAGTTCCCTGACCAGGGATCGAACTCATGCTCTCTGCATTCAGACTGTGGAGTCTTAACCACTGCACCACCAGGGAAGTCATCCCCAGGCCGATAATCTTGATTGGGTTAGCTCATTTCCTCCTCGAGATGCCGAGGAGCTGAGAACCACCACACACAAATGATGAAACACTGCAGATTTCTGTTGGGAGGACTTGTTTTAAATCTGAGTGAAGTTCAAATGCAATGCATTGGTTTTGTGGAAGAGAATAGTTTCTGGATACCATTGGGTCTGTGTGCCAAAGGGAAATGGTCTAGATAAGAAAAAAGGTAGAAATGACCTAAATGTCCATTGACAGATGACTGGATTAACAAAATGTGGAATATTATTCAGCCTTAAAAAGGAAGGGAATTCTGACATGCTAGAATAAAGATGAACCTTTATTGCATGCTAAGTGAAATAAGCCAGTCACAGGTGGACAATACTATATGGTTCCATTTATATGGGTCACCTAGAGGAGTTAAATTCAAAGAGACAGACAGTAAAATAATGATTACCCGAGAGTGGAGCAAGGGCGAATGGAGAGTTAGTGTTTAACAGGTATAGAGTTTCAGTTTGGCAAGATGAAAAAGCTCCTAAGATGGGTGGTGGTGATGGCTGCACAACAGTGTCATTGTACTTAAAGCCTTTGAACCATACACCTAAAACTGGTCAAGATGGCAAACATCGTATGTGTATTTTACCACTTAAAATTTTTAAAATATCTCCTTAGGAAATCTGAAGGTAACCACAAAACTGAACACCAGTGTTGTATAAATTCAAGCCGGCTAAAGAAAACACCCATTTTGCAAACCCTTTCCATTGTGAATATGTGGAAATTACCTTATATTTGGGCAAATGTGTTAACTGCTGCCAAGAATTCTTTGAGTAGAAAGAAAGTTGGCTAGGTGACATCAATTTTGCACTTGGGTGAGTTTATACCCTAGTCGTTGGGTCCCATGTCTGCTTAGGGAGCTAGCTGCAGGTAACGAACAAGAGTCTGCCCTGGGGACTTACACGTGGTGACTTCACACCAGGCTCCAAGCAGCAGCAACCCCGGGGCCAAGAAGACACTGGGGGGAAGGAGAGATGAACACACGATCCATGTGCCATCCACACATGGAGATGGACAGATGGGCTGAAGATGCTGACAGATTGATGAGGAAGATACAAACCAGCACCTAGGAGCTAGGTACCAGTTTTCAGGGAAACACGATCTGTTTCGTCCATCTTTCTTCCTTTCCTTTCTTTCTTTTCTTTCCTTTCCTCCCTTATTTCCTTCCACAGCACTGCACAGCATGTGGAATCTTAGTTCCCAGGCCAAGGATTCAACCCGAGCCCCCTACACTGGAAGCAAGGAGTCTAAACCACTTGACTATCTGGGAAATCCCAGTTTGGCCCATCTTTATGTGTCTATGCTTAGCTCACTAATAAAGAGTCCCATCTTTATGACTTGTAAAACTAAGGAGAAGATAACTGAGTGGGAAAGCCCTTAACAGGTTGGTTAATCCAGTTGTAGCCTAAGTCTGATTGGAAACCACCATAAAGACCAAAGTAGTCATTGTCTACCTGTTGGCAGCAACCTACACTACAGGCAAAGGACCTAAGAAACGCCTCCTTTGAATTAACTAACTTCTTTGGGAGAACAACCAATGCTAAAGCTTGATGTCTCTGCTTCATGAAAGTATTTTAGTAAATGGCTTTGAAAATGTGATTTTAAATGCCTGAGTGTGCCAGTGAAATAGGGCTTATATAGCATGGGTTTAGACTGTTCTAAATTTTCTCTCATCGCTTGCCACTGCAAGCAAGCGCCTTTTGGTGCTATGAATTCCCAAGACAGACCTGTGTTCTGTGTAACTCTTCTGAATGCATTTACTGATTATTCACCTCTAAACATTAGGACTAGACTATCAGTCTCCTGTTGGGTTTTTCTAAAGCAGTTTATACTCAATTCTTTTTCTGCAAACTAATTACAATTGTAATAATTGTTTAGATTTATTTTTATTTCTTACTGAAGTATAATAAACATATGGAAAGCTGGACATATCTATTTGAAAGTATACAAGCATAGTCTGAAGATATTGCAGGTTTAGTTCTAGGCCACCACAATACATTGAATAACTCAATAAGGTGGTTGTTATCGTTTAGTCACTAAGTCCTGCCTGACTCTTGGCAACCCCATGGACTGTAGCCCACCAAGCTCCTCTGTTCATAGGATTTCCCAGGCAAGGTTACTGAAGTGGTTGCCATTTCCTTCTCTAGGGGATCTTCTAGACCCAGGGATCAAACCCACATCTCCTGCACTGGCAGGCGGATTCTTTACAACTAAAAGCCACCAAGGACACTCCCTCAATAAGGTAAGTCACATGAATTTTTTGGTTTCTCAGTGCATATAAAAGTTATGTCTATACCATCCTGTAGTCTATTAAATAGGCATTCTATCTAAAAAACAATCTACATACCTTAATTCAAAAATACTTTATTGCTAGGGAATTCCCTGGTCCAGTGGTTAAGACTCTGCACTTCCAAATGCAGGAGGTGTGGGTTCGACCCCTGGTTGGGGAACAAGATCCCATGTGCCTCATGGTGTGCCAGAATGTAAAAATAAAAATTTTGTAAATACTTTATTGCTAAAACATACTAAACGTTATCGGAGCCTTCAGCAAGTCATATTCTTTTTGCACCAGTGGCATCAAAGATCGCTGCTCCCAGATCATCATAACACATATAATAAAAATGGAAAAGTTTGAAATATTGCAAGAATTACAGAACATGACACGGAAACATGAAGCGAGTAAATGCAGTAGGGAAAATGGTAGCAACAGACTTCCTGGACACGTGGTTGCCCCAATTTGTGAAAAATGCAATCTCTGCAAAGGCAAAGAGGCAGTAAAGGCAAAGCACAATAAAACGAGGTTCGCCTGTACTTCAGAACCGGCTTTTAGAAATGCGTTTCAGTCGATATGTTCATCAAGCACCTACTCAGTGCTGGAAACAAATCCCTGATGCTGCTGGTTACGATCCAGTAATGCGACCAAGACACACATAAACATCCAAACCACAAGGAAAAAGGTGTGAAAAATATACATGCAGTGCGAGTGCCAAGGGAACACAAAGGTGGGCAGGAACTCAAGTGAGACCTCCAGGAACAGGGCAAGTTTCGCAAAGGATGAAAGAACTGAATCTGGAAGAAAGGGATTTTGAAATGAACGTTACAGCGCTTTGCTGGGATGAGAACAGATCTGTGGGTTTGTGTACATTTAGTTCTTTCTTCTCTTCAAGGGGATCTCTATCGAATGACAAGGAAGACCTGCTACTTGTGGAGTTGAAGTGAAGGTCAGAGACTGCAGCGGCTCTTTCCATGACTTCAAGGCGGGGATACTCAGGTGTAATTTCATACCTCGGCTCTGGTTTCAGAGATAAAGAGGAAGGGGTTTTCCCTTTGTGTATAAAGCATTAGATGATTACCGTTGAGAAATATCACGAAGTATTTTACAGGAGATTATGGCTTGCATGTGCAAATGCCAGCGGACAATGAAGATATGGATATTACTTCGAGGCAGGGAGGTTCTGCCTGTGTTTCTTTCATTCACAAATCCTGGGTTGGAGGATGCTGGAGCACAGACCAGTTGAAGGTTCGAGACGAGGAAGTGCATTTGAGAACTCCTCGTTTCAGTCTCTGATTTTCCTCTCCTGCATAATTACATTGCTAGCTGAAGAAAGACTGCTTGGCTTCATATGCAGGGCCAAATATGAAAAGGTTACTGAACCAAAATACCATCTAAATGTGTATATGATATAACCCATCACTTTTCTTTGAAGAAAATTCCGAAAACACGAATAACAAGTATTCAAAACTACACTATTTTTCAAAACAGCAATAAGTGAAACGAAAATTTTTTGTTCCCTAATCTCTCATCCCAGCTCCTTGCCCAGAGACCATTAGTTACAATCTGGAGTGCCTCCTTCCTCATTCCTTATTGATAGCCACACTCAAAACCTACCTAGAGATGTTGTTTAGCCCAAAACCATATTAGTCTACAATTTCATTTATTTAACATTATATTGTGAATATCTTTGAAGGTCAGTAGCCTCTCCTCTTTCCAATGGCTTAATATTACTCTGTGTCAAAGTACCATCATTCATCAACCACCTCCTACCTATGTGCATGTACGCTACCAGCAACTCTTCTCTGCTTCAAACACACTCTGCAAAGATGTCTCCAGTATCAAGTCCTTAAAGGGGGATCACTGGATCAATGAGTAACAGACGCTGCCAATAATTTCCTGAAAATTCCATCAGTTTACACTCTCAACTGTGTATGAGGGCAGCCTCCACACCAACTGGAAGTTTAAGTGAAATTTAGCACACTTGTGAGATTTAAAGTCATTATAGTTCACAGAGCACTGAATGATAATGAGAATAGAAGCCACTAAGTCAATTAGAGCGGATAAAGTAAAGAACTAGGGACTTCCCTGGTGGTTGAGTGGTTAAGATGCCATGTTCCCAATGCAGGGGGCACAAGTTCCTAAGATCCTACATGCTGTGTAGCTCGGCCAAAAGATAAAAATAAATAAAAAATAAATTAAGAAAAGTAAAAGGCTGTACAATTTTAATGGTTAGGAAACTCTTTATGCTGCTCTCAGGATAATAACTATGAAGCTAGAAAGTAGGCATGTTTGCTCTTTAGCATGTACCTGTCTTATCACAAATATTTTCTTTTGACTTGGTACCAAACTATAAATAAATCAAAGACACAGATATTCATAGGTTCTATCAAATTAGAGTACTATGATTTTTCTTTTAAAATGTCATATCTGGAATATTCACTAGAGACAAAAGGACTCAAGGTTCTGAGATGATGACTGCGGTTGGGTGGCATGGATTTGTGGTGGGAGGAATAGTTCACATTTCATCACTTTCCAGGAATCAAAGACAGAGAGAGGAGGTGGTCCTGGTTCAGCCAACCTAGGACTGGGCCAGACAGGTTCCACCCCAAATTAGCAAGAGCATCACCAAAATGCCTGATGAGTTGAGACTGTTGCTAGCCAAGTTGATGGATAGAAGCAGCAAGGGGGAGGTAAAAAGAAAAAGAGACCAGGCTGGGTCAGAGATGTGGGAGGGATTATCCTCGGGGATAATCCACCACAGATGCAATGGTTCCCATGGATGGCCGAGCACAGTGAGGAGGCAAGCAGGTCACCATCCAGGATAAATAAATTACTGGTTCAAGAAAGTGCAATCTGTTTGGACTGGCAGATGGTGATTGTAAAGCTAAAGGGAGTCCCTCTCATGAGAGTTAAAAACACCAAGTGTAAGGGTCCCCCTGGGCAGTCCAGTGGTTGCAACTCCATGCTTCTACTGCCAAGGGCCCAGGTTCAATCCCTGGTCGGGGAAATAAGACCCTGAAAGCTGAGCAGGACAGCCAAAAATAAAACAGAGGAACTGGGAAAAAAAAGAAAGAAAATCCAGATCAATAATGCAAAATTCAGTGTTTGCGATCCAATAAAAAAGTTAGTAAACAAACAGGGGACTTCTCTGGTAGTCCAGTGGTTAGGACTTCCCTTTCAATGCAGAGGGGTGCAGGTTTGATCTCTGGTCCGGCAGTAAGATCTCATATGCCTCCAGGCCAACAAATCAACACATAAAACAAACAACATTGTAATAAATTCAATAAAGACTTTAAAAATGGTCTACATAAAAAAAAAATCTTTAAAAGAATTTAAAAATCATACAAAGAATAGGAAAACCTGATTAATAACCAGGAGACAATATCGGACAATTTAAAAAAAAAACCTGAAAAATGCCAAATGTAGGTTCTGGACAAAGTTCTCTAGTTTTTTCTGGTTCCACATCTCTAAACCTCACATCAGGGTGAAGTAAGGAACTACTGAATATTTTCTAAATGCAGAATGATCTGATTTTCCCCTAAAGAACAAACAAAAGGACTCGCCAATCGATCAAACAGATCTTGTTGGAGCTTGAAAGGATTGCTGCGTATCAAGGAGGGCAGGTAGGGGCCTGCTGGGCTGACTCACAGAAGACACCATCCAGGGCAAGTGCTGGTGGGCCCGTTCCCTGTTATTAAAACACATGTAATTGCTTCAGGTTTGCAGATGGTCTGATGGGCTGCTACCTCTGCCAAGGCAGTGAGGCTGCTGGATGGGATTCTGCCAGCCACCTCTCAGCCTAATTTCAAGAAAAGAGCAACTCCTCCATTTACCAGTTTTGTTCCCGAAGTTTTTCACTAGTGGTCTGCCAGACTGACAGCACTGAGAACTGCGGAAAAGCCTAAAATCTCCCCTGGTTTAAGCCAGGAAAGAGGCCCAGTCACAACTGATAACACCAACTGCTGCTGCTGAGAAATGCTAGGCATAGGGGCCCTGATGAGGGAGGCTCCAGGTCCCAACTCTGCCACTCAGCCGCTGGCTCAAGTCCCCTCTGCGAAACAATGTGATTTCTATGCCCTCCCACCCCCTTTAGCTCTAACGATGCCAAGTTGTCGATTTGGGCATCTAAGTCCAAACCCGCTATCTAAATGGTCAGGATTAGCAAGGCCAAGCCTTCTCTCTGATTTAGTATCAGGTAGCAAAAAGCTCAGGACATAAGGTATAACATAGACAGGACTCCAGCCTCTGTCACAGTGGAGGGTGTGTGGAAGGCCTGGGAGGAAGCGGGGAGTCCGGAGGGTATTATGAAGGGTCAAGGCTATGGGGTGGGGGGAGAGTCCTGCCTAAGATAACAAAGCATGTGTCCTTAGAAATAAAAGACTTCTGTTTGCTTGGTAAATTAATAAGATACAAAATTAATCATCATCTCTAGGGGCTGCTTGCTACTCTAGCATCAATCAATAACTGAGAGTTTTTAGGCTTCAGTGTCTTGGCCATCGTATTATACTCTGTGTAACACTCTCAGCGGGCTAGCATGCTTGGAGTTTCTGTGCTTTAAAACTGGGTGGATGTTCCCTGTGCCCCCACCCCCTCCACTGACTCTGAGGAACATTAACTTTGAAAGGCTTGTTTAATTTTGAAGAAATCAGTTAGCTGTTGTTAGGCTTTCCATAGAGAAGACAGCATGTTTTTAAAAATTTGGTGGTATTTACGACTAAAAATAGACTTCGAGCCCTTATAGCTTGCTTAGTGGAAGAACTGGCAGTGTGGTCTATTAGGTCTAACCTAACAGAGATATGTAAATGGAGTCTAAGGAAATATATAGCCTTCAAGGTGGGGACTGACACATGGACATCCACCACAGCAGTACTGAGAAGAGTAAAACAACCTCAAAGTACCATAATCAGGAAACTCAAGTAGCTCTATGGCATGGAATGTAACAGGATGGAGGATGGGAAGCACCTCCCACAGAGAGGTGCCTGGTTAATCCCGAAGGACCAGCCTTCAGCTGATAGAAGAGGGAGAGATTTCTTTGAAGGAATCAGTAGAAGAACTGAGAGCTGGGGCTGCTTTCCTTCCTCTATGTGTACGGCTCTCTGTCCCATCCCCAAGCCAAGTGAAGGGGGCCTCAAGATCACCGCTTGTCAGAGGTGCTTGCCAAAAGGAGGAGATGTTCTCTCACTCTTAGCCTGGTGCCTGTCGATCGGTAGATGCTCACAGTCCCAACCGCTCTGCCACTGGGACACCTGCCCTGTGTGGGACCTTGCCCAAGGTAAGAGGTGCAGAACACTCCTGAGACAGAAGGACCTGGGGTGAGCTGCTGGAGGCATGTGTGAACATTCAGCTGGGGATGGTTTGCCCATATCAGGTAACTGCAGGGTTGAGTTCCCACTTGCTGCAGAAGCGGGGGAGAACCAAGGCCACTTGCCCCTCTTTGGGGACCTCAACATTTCAAATCAGGCTTGAGTTGGAAGTGAAGAGAAAAGGTTTGAATTGGATGAGAGATTTAACTACTGTATGGAGTTCACTTCATTTAAATATACTAACCAGATATTTAAATATACTAACCAGACTATTGGGATGCTGCTGCTGCTGCTGCTGCTGCTGCTGCAGGATGCTTCTGCTGCTGCTGCTGCAGGATGCAGACTACTGGATGCTAGGAGACGTATTACTATCCTCATTTTTCAGAGGTGGAAACTAACAGAGAGGTGAACTGTTAGAGGTTAGAGGTGAACTAACTGTTTAAAGTGATATAGCTCAGTGGCAGAGTTAGGGACCTGGTAGGTCTGTCTAGCTCCAAAGACCATGGTAAGGCTGGTTACAGTTCCAAATATGGATTCTAGAGTCAGACTCAGAGAAGGCAATGGCACCCCACTCCAGTACTCTTGCCTGGAAAATCCCATGGACGGAGGAGCCTGGTGGGCTGCCGTCTATGGGGTCGCACAGAGTCGGACACGACTGAAGCGACTTAGCAGCAGCAGCAGCAGCAGCAGAGTCACCTATGGCTCTACTATGCAATAGCTGTGTGATCTTAAACAAATGATTTAACCTCTCTGTGCCACAGTAAAATGGGCAGAATAACAGTGTATCCCACATAGGGTCATTTTGAAAATGAAAGTTCACACTGCTGTATTTAACATGGATAACCAACAAGGTCCTATGTATAGTGCAGAGAACTCTGCTCAATGTTATGTGGCAGCCTGGACGGGAGGAGCGTTTGGGGGAGAATGGATACTCGTATACACATGGCTGAGGCCCTTAGTTGTACACGTGAAACCATCACAATGTTGCTAATCAGCTGTACTCCACAATAAAAAGTTAAAAAAGAGATATTCCCCTCTCCAGCTGTTAGAATTTTTTTTTAATTATTACTATAAAAAAAGAAAAAGAGTTCATGCAGGTGAGTGCTTGGAACAGCACTTGACCTTAAAAATGTTAATGGTGATGCTTCTTTAAGGCTAAGAATGCTGAAGATGGCGTCACCCACCAGAAGCTAAGGGAGACAGCTGGGACAGATTCTGTCTTTTGGCCTAGAAGGAGCCAATCCTGATGACACGTGGACTTCTGCCTCCAGGCTGACAGGTCACACATTTCTGTTTAAGCCACTCAGTCTGCAGGATTTTGTTACGACAGCCCTAGGAAACTAATACACATGTGATATGTTCATTGCTTCTGAAATGGAAAAAAACAACTTTTGGGACCTCTGTTTTCTGATAGCAGCAAAGTGAGAAATGGATCCCAGATACAGCTTCTTCCATCTCTGTCAGGAACATCTGCATAATCTCTCCATCAGAAATACATATATTTAGGTGAAGAATACATCTAAAATAACCTAAACTCTTATTCATAAATACAGCACATCAGCATTTCCAATGTGTGTTTCTTGGATTATTGGGCCTAAGAGTTGGATAACAGGTTTAAACAGTCAAAGAACCCTCTTCCTCACGCTCTCCACATGCAGTGAACTGTCCCCTTCAGCTGCGCTGACCAGCCACTGTGAGGGGACCGACTCAAGGATCAGCACCACCCCCCACCCGCTCAGGCTGCCCCAATTCTATCTCAGCTAACCAGCCACACCTGCTGGCAGGAAGGAGCAGTCTGCATCTGTGCCAAATGCAGAGGTGATGCTGAAGACGTGTCTGGGTTGTTTTACCCTGTGGACACATGTTCCACCCCAGCCCTTCTCACCCCAGTTACACAAAGTCCTGGAACACTGAGAAATATCAGAGGTTGGAGCCCACTCCAGACCACTTCAGCAAGATTCTGCAAGATAAGAGCCAGCCATCGATATTCTGTAAAAGTTCTCCAAGTGATTCTGATGTGCAGTCAGGGTCCAGGACCTTTGTCTATGCAGATCACAGGTGGGCACTAATAAGTTTTGGGCTTCCTAGGTGGTGCTAGTGGTAAAGAACCCACCTGCCAATGCAGGAGACACAGGAGATGCAGGTTTGATCCCTGGGTCAGAAAGATCGCCTGGAGGAGGCCATGGAAATCCTCTCCAGTATTCTTGCCTGGAGAATCCCATGCACAGAGGAGCCTGGTGGGCTACAGTCCATAGGGTCACAAAGTGCCAGATGTGACTGAAGCGACAGCATGCACGCTATAGATAGCTTTTAGTGAGAAAAGTAAATTTAAATCTGTTTTTTGTGGGAGCTTTCTTCCAAGTTTTTTGTTTGTTTGTTTGAATTTTTTGGCCTTGCAGCACGTGGGATCTTAGTTTCCCAACAAAGAATCAAACCCATGCCCCCTGCATTGGAAACAGCCCCACCCCCGGCCCCCACCCCCAGTGTGAACCACTTGGCCACCAGGGAAGTCCCTCTTCTAAGTTTTGAAATCTGTCCTCAAATTTGCTGCCTATAGTGCTGGATCAAATAGCAGCCAATGGACGGTATAAGACCCTGCCCCTTTCCAGAGCCAATGTTTGAAGTACTTTCTATGTGCAAAGTGATGTGCCATGCTCATGTGAAGTCGCTCAGTCATGTCCAACTCTTTGTGACCCTATGGACTGTAGCCTACTAGGTTCCTCTGTCCCTGAGATTTTCCAGGCAAGAGTACTGGAGTGGGTTGCCATTTCCTTCTCCAGGGGATCTTCCTGACCCAGGGATCGAACCTGGGCCTCCTGCATTGCAGCCAGACGGTTTACCATCTAAACCACCAGGGAAGCTCCATGCCATGCTCATAGGTTACCCACAAATGGCCAAGAAGGGTAGGGTGGTGAGAGAATAAACCAAATGAAGGATAAGAGGGTCATTTGAGACTATTCTCATGATAACTGCAACTACAGATTTGTGTTATGTAAATTAAAATTATTCGGACATCAACCTAGTTGTGCAATAGGTGAGCTTAACCCATGGCCAGACACTTTCTCCCTTCCATTCAATGATTTCATTTGGATGGAGGCAGTTGGCACATCAGAATCACCTATGAGGCTTGTAGAAACTACTTCTGGGTTTGGGAAGGTTCTGCTTTTCCTTGTGCTGTTTTGGAAGCTCAGAGCTCCTGCAACACGGCCCAGTTCCCTTCCTTCCCTCACCTGCCTCTCTATTTCATGATGGCTGGCAGGATGGTCTTGCTGCTGCTGCTAAGTCGCTTCAGTTGTGTCCGACTCTGCGACCCCATAGATGGCAGCCCACCAGGCTCCTCTGTCCCTGGGATTCTCCAGGCATGAACACTGGAGTGGGTTGCCATGTCCTTCTCCAATGCATGAAAGTGAAAAGTGAAAGTGAAGTCGCTCAGTTGTGTTCAACTCTTCTCAACCCCATGGACTGCAGCCTACCAGGCTGCTCTGTCCATGGGATTTTCCGGGCAAGAGTACTGGAATGGGGTGCCATTGCCTTCTCCTGATGGTCTTGCTAATGCCCCCAAAATAACAGGACTGATTTTGTACAGAAGAGAGTCCTGGGAACCCCCAACAGCCTAGATGCCCGTGGGCATGTCCAGCCCGCTCAGTCCCTATGTGGTTTCTGGAGGGAGGAACCTTGCTGGAGAGTCCTCTGTAGATCACACGGATACACCGTGGCCTCTGGGGCCGTGAAGGAGGGCAGGCCATGAATCTGGACTAGCACATGCTCTCCGTCCCTGGGGACTTCACATCTACAGCCTTTCATGCTGCTTCCTGTAACACTTCTCAAAAATTCACCATGTGCTCTGGCACCCTGAACACAACATAGCTTGTTTCTGATTCCCTGTTACAAATGGCAACTCCCACCCAATCTGGACACTCCCCTTCCAGTGATTTTCTTTCCCTATGTGATTTTTTTCTCGGCCACACCATTTTCAGTAGAAAGGTTCTGTATTGTATAGATTCATTCACAGTAAATCTTATTTATTTGTTACATACCCATAAAGCATTTATGATGTGCTTGATGGCATCTTTTAAAGATTTTTTTAAAAGTCTTTATTGAATTTGTTACAACATTGTTTCTGTTTTAAGTTTTGGCTTTTTGGCTGCAAGGCAAGTGGGATCTTCGCTCTGGACCAGGGATAGAACGCATACCCCGGGCATTGGAAGGCGAAGTCTTAACCACTGGACTGCCAGGGAAGTCCCTTGGGGATATTTTAAGAGCTTACAAAAACACGAATTCACTTTTTTTCCTAGTTCCCAGAGAAGCTGTTTTCTTAGTTTTCAACAGTGGCCCTACTAGACACTGCTCACCTGCTGGGACTCTCTGAAGCAGATCTATAATCCTTTCCTCCTCTGCAGTCTCAAGTCCTATCAGACACTGAACCCCTGACATCTCCAAAATGTATTATTTTGTTCTTTCTTCCCCCAAGGATTCTTAGAGGTTGAATGATGTCCCTTAAAAGATATAGAGTGGAGTCCGAACTCCAGCACCTCAGAGTGTGATTGTATTTGGAGACAACTCTTCATAGAGGTAATTAAGTCAAACGAGGTCATGAAAGTAAGTGCTAAATCAGTATGACTGGTGTCTTTACCAAATGGGGAAATGTGAAAGGAGAGAGCCACACCCAGGGGGAAGACAGGGAACAGACACTGGCTACAAACCCAGGAGACAGACTTGGCACATCCTCATGGCTCTCAGAAGGAACCAACCCTGCCCACAGCTTGATTTCAGACTTACAGGTTTCACACGGTGAAACATTTCTGCTGTTACTGCCACCCTCTCTGTGGTGCTTCATGACAGCAGCCCCAGCAAGTGAACACGGATGTCTTGGAATTACACTCCCCACTCTCCATTCTTCCCTCCACAACCACACCCAGGCCCTTAGGCAAATGATCTTCCTGGGTGACTGCAATAGCCCCTTGGTGTCTCCTGGCCTCAGTCTTTCTTCCTACCCACCCCTTGGACAAGCCACTTATGAGAATAACGTTTCTAAGAGTCTATTTCCATCCCATCATTTCACAGGAAGACTCTTCCGGGACCTTCCAAGTGCCTGGGAGATCTGGGTCCTCCAGACCTCCTCTGGAGCAGCACCTCCTATGGTAGCAGTTAGAGAAAACATGGACCATGAGAGACAGGTATGCTGAAGTGGGAGAAACAAGTCTGTCCCTCTTGAACAGGTAAGAAGCTTGCTTACCTATTGAACGAGTTCAATCAGTGTCTTCTCTCTGTTCTTTTCTCTCTATAGTCCTGTGCTGAGATGCTCTGAGAATCTAAGGGAGAGGCTCTTAGCTTAAACATTCTGATTCAGCTTTCCATGTGGGAGATTTAAAAACGCTCAATTTCACTGAAAGCTCTAAGTGTGCATCACTGTACACCCCTAGCACTTAACAGTAGTGGTGATACATTCTTGGACTCAAATACTGGATGGATGGGTGGATGGATGGATGGGTGGGTGGGTGGGTGGGTGGATGGATGGATGGATGGGTGGGTGGATAGATGGATGGATGGGTGGATGGATGGATGGATGGATGGGTGGGTGGATGGATGGATGGATGGGTGGGTGGGTGGGTGGGTGGATGGATGGGTGGGTGGGTGGATGGATGGATGGATGGGTGGGTGGGTGGATGGATGGATGGATGGATGGGTGGGTGGATGGATGGATGGATGGGTGGATGGATGGATGGATGGATGGATGGGTGGATGGATGGATGGATGGATGGATGGGTGGGTGGATAGATGGGTGGGTGGCTGGTTGGCTGGATGGATGGGTGGGTGGGTGGGTGGGTGGATGGATGGGTGGGTGGGTGGATGGATGGATGGAAGTGTCATCATCTACCCTCTTGCAATCTATTTCCCATTTATCAAACACTGTCACACCACTACCAAGTTCAAGAAGGCCTATGGCCTCAGTGCTATATGAATGGAACAAACTCTTTAGAACCTGATATCTTTGCTGGATTTCCTTTCTTCCTGCTCCATCCACATGTCATCATTCAAGGCACAACTCAAATTTGACATTGACTAAAAGCAGAGGAACCAGAGATCAAATTGCCAACATCCGTTGGATCATCGAAAAAGCAAGAAAGTTCCAGAAAAACATCTATTTCTGCTTTATTGACTATGCCAAAGCCTTTGACTGTATGGATCACAATAAACTGTGGAAAATTCTGAAAGAGATGGGAATACCAGACCACCTGACCTGCCTCTTGAGAAACCTACATGCAGGTCAGGAAGCAACAGTTAGAACTGGACATGGAACCACAGACTGGTTCCAAATAGGAAAAGGAGTACGTCAAGACTGTATATTGTTACCCTGCTTATTTAACTTATATGCAGAGTACATCATGAGAAATGCTGGGCTGGAAGAAGCACAAGCTGGAATCAAGATTGCCGGGAGAAATATCAATAACCTCAGATATGCAGATGACACCTCCCTTATGGCAGAAAGTGAAGAGGAACTAAAAAGCCTCTTGATGAAGGTGAAAGAGGAGAGTGAAAAAGTTGGCTAAAAGCTCAACATTCAGAAAACAAAGATCATGGCATCTGGTCCCATCACTTCATGGCAAATAGATGGGGAAACAGTGGAAACAGTGGCTGACTTTATTTTTGGGTGCTCCAAAATCACTGCAGATGGTGACTGCAGCCATGAAATAAAAGACGCTTACTCCTTGGAAGAAAAGTTATGACCAATCTAGACAGCATACTGAAAAGCAGAGACATTGCTTTGCCAACAAAAGTTGGTCTAGTCAAGGCTATGGTTTTTCCTGTGGTCATGTACGGATGTGAGAGTTGGACTGTGAAGAAGGCTGAGCGCTGAAGAATTGATGCTTTTGAACTGTGGTGTTGGAGAAGACTCTTGAGAGTCCCTTGGACTACAAGGAGATCCAACCAGTCCTTTCTAGAGGAGATCAGTCCTGGGTGTTCTTTGGAAGGAATGATGCTAAAGCTGAAACTCCAATACTTTGGCCACCTCATGCGAAGAGTTGACTCATTGGAAAAGACTCTGATGCTGGGAGGGATTGGGGGCAGGAGGGGATGACAGAGGATGAGATGACTGGGTGGCATCACCGATTCGATGGACGTGAGTCTGAGTGAACTCCAGAAGATGATGATGGACAGGGAGGCCTGACATGCTGCGATTCATGGGGTCGCAAAGAGTCGGACACGACTGAGTGACAGAACTGAACTGAACTCAACTCAACCACTTGCCTTTACATCTAAAAAAGAAGTTTCTATCTTTCTCCCATCTAATCCTTCTTTTCATCTTACCTCTGAAAAAGAGTTGAAGTTCTTACTTTTAAAATACAACTCCTCTCTCTGTGTTTTTGGTATCTTTATTTATCTAACATAGGTGTACATATATCTCATTTGCCAGATTACAAATTCCTTTAGGGAAATCAATGTGCTGTGTCTTCTCCAATAGAAAATGCTAAGGACTTATTGGTAGATAGTTGCTAAGAAAATTAATCCTCTCTGCCTTCCCAGGGAAAACAAATCCCATTAATTATTCCACTTCTCTCTCTTTTCCCTCTTAACATTTAATCTCTACACTCCTGGTGACACCATATCCTTTAAAATCTGTTGTTCCCCACCCTTAGAAAAAGAAACTTTTGCCATGTTTTCCAACAGCTTTAAATAAAAGCTTACTACTTTTCCTTGCTACCTTAGTAAATCTGACACTTTATCACCCACTCACTCCTCAAGCCTTTTGTAATTATGTTTTTGTCCCTATAACTGAGTTCCTTCCTAAAAGGTCCTTCCTGAAAGTAAGGACAAATGCAAATGTGTCTTTGTAGGGCCTGCCCTTGACTACAAGATGCTGCTGACACTACTTTCCTTGGCATTGAAGCAACATCCAACCCTGACCTTTTTCTGTCTTTATTCAACGTACATATATTGAGACTTACTATGTGCTAGGCATTGAGGATACACTTATGAGCCAAAAGACATAGGAGTCCCTGGCTTGTGGGGAGAGACAATGAGACCATCAGCAAACATTTGAGTATAAACCAGGAAAGTGTTGCAAAGTACAGATGCCTCCACCAAAGACAGCGTTCTTCTCTGGCCACTCCTCTTTCTGCCTCTCAGCTCCTTTTCTTCCTCTGGACTCCAGATGGAAGTGTTCCTCAAGGCTCCATCCTTGGCACCTCTCTTTGCTTTTCAACAAGGACTCTCTCCTTGACAGTCCCATCCTCCTCTCGGGCTTCAACTGCAACCTCCTGAAGCAGGCATCTTAAACCAATCACTTCCTGCCACACATCTCAACTCTACAGACTTCAATCTCCTTTTTCTGCAGTCCATAAACAGACAACTCTCAATCCTGAAAAGTGAAAGTCGCTCAGTCATTTCCAACTCTTTGCGACCCCATGCACTGTAGCCGGCCAGGCTCCTCTGTAGATGGGATTCTCCAGGCAAGCATACTGGAGTGGGTAGCCATTCCCTTCTTCAAGGGATCCTGATTCTGAGATCAAACCCAGGTCTCCTGCATTGCAGGCAGATTCTTTACCATCTGACCCATCTCCCACTCTCAATCCTAACAACACACAAATCTTATCTTCCCCCTTAATCCTCTACTGAAATTGTTAGTAGCACCCTCTCTGCTCACAGGCCGAGTCTCATCTCTCTCCAGTTCCCGAGGGTCCCAGATTTGGTCACATAACCATCCCTGAAAGCCACCAATACTTCCATCTGCCTCCTTCTGGCATTTAAGGTTCTAGGGTCCTGGATCCAAATGATCTTCCAGCCTCACTGCCTCAATCTGCCAATACTTCAGCACCAGGCAAAGTTAGTTGTCGCTGACTCTCCTCAGAGCATTCCTTCTATGAGGCCTGCTCTCACCCTGCCCCTAGGCACACATCCTCAAGTCTATTTCTGTGATCAGTAAATATCAGAGGTGACAGTATCATGCAGCCATTGATGGACGGTAAGGCCGTGCAGCAAACTGGATGAAATGAGATCCAGTTTTCAAACTGGATGAAAACTTGTGAGATCATATTATACAACAAAAGCAAGATGCAAAATTGTCTGCGAACAGGTTTTTTTAAAAATAATTATCCAGATAAAAATATATAAGGAATATATCAAAATGACAAAAATAATTATATTAGAGTGGTGGAATGTTGGATGAGTTTTTTCATTTTTCTAGATTCCAAATTCTATTTAGTTTGGTTTTTAAAATATGTGTATGTTTCAGGACTTCCCTGGAGGTCCAGTGGTTAAGATTCTGTACTTCCCCTGCAAGGGGTGGGGTTTCCATCCCTCATCAGGGGAATAAGATACCACATGCTGTGCAGCACAGCCAAAAAAGAAAAATAAATTAAAAAAAAATATTATATGTGTGTGTGTATGTATGTTTCAAAATAATTTTAGATTTACAGAAAATTTGAGAAGATAATATAGAGCATTCCTATATACCTTACGGTGGTTTTCCTTATTAGCAACATCGTATATTAGTATCACACTAATAATACCATATCAATATGGTATGGTATCAATATAATATCAATAATACCCTACCAATATCAATAATTTAATGTGGTTTTTAAAACTTAAAAAAATTACAGTTTGGTAAAACCAAATAACCAGCATAAACAGAGGAAAAAGTAATTTTTTCATAACCTCTAACTCCAACTTAGCATCCTCATAGTTACTATTTTTCTTATTATCTTGGTCTCCTCTTGGCATGGATTCTTAACTAAAAACTGAAACAAATTTTGCTCTGCTATCATTTGCCACACATGTGTGCCTGTAGTTAAAATTTTATTATTTGATTTAAAGGTTCTGGGAAATATTTTCTATAAACATAAAGAACCATGAAATTTTTTTTAAACAGCTGAACCAGAGCCACATCTAGAATCTAAGCTGTGTACACTGCTGTTCAACAAGTCTAGAAGCTCTGCTTGGGTCTGGTCTCCTCCTTATTCCCCCCATTGCCTCAACCCCCACCCTGAGTATTACACATCTAAGAACACCCAAGCTCAGGACACAGACTTGGTAAGTACCAACTGTAACAAACTGGACAAGTAGGATAATTCTAATTGCTGGGGTATTGATTTCAATTTACTAAAAGAAAAGGATTCTTTATGAAATTTTATGAGATGTCAGTTTTCCATTTTTGATAAACAGGACATCACAATGTCTTCCCTTGACATCATTCAAAAAACCTGGTTAAAATTTAGATCTTACATGGAAATGGATTTTAGTTTATAAATTAGAAAAATCAAAGAAACAGCAAATGATAAATATTCTAAAGAATGTATTTTCAACTTGCTTTTAAAGTCTGAGCTACAGAAAATGAAGTGTTGTGTTGTTTTTTTTAACATTTCTCCCCTAGTGAGTTTTCTTTGTTCTAACTGCCAAGTTGGTTTCAAAGATTCTTTCTGGATACCTAGCGGTTAGAACAAGTCCTACAGATTATTCAAAGAAATAACCAACTGAAGTAGTACTTTCTATAGGAAATAAAAAGTGCTACTTTTTATAGGAATATATGACATCCTGTTTTAAAACAGAACTTAAATAAAAATCTCAAATAAGTCCCCCTATTTGGGGTGGGGGACCTTCCCATGTGGTTCAGTGGGTAGAGAATTTGCCTGCAATCCAGGAGACGCAGGCAGATATGAGTTTGATCCTCAGGTCAGGAAGATCCCCTGAAGGAGTGCATGGCAACCCACTCCAGTATTCTTGCCTGGAAAATCCCATGGAGAGAGGAGCCTGGTGGGCTACAGTCCACAGGGTTGCAAAGAATCAGACACGACTGAAGTGACTGAGCACGCACCCTGCTTTTTTAGTTGAAAAATCTTTTTTCCATCTTTGAAGATAGTCTATACTTGATCAAACCAGAACTATAATACTAAAATTAGAAAATATACTGAACAGTGCCCTAAAACATATTCTGTATCTAATCTTATATGATTTTGGAAAATCCCTAATGCTAAACAAACAACATAACATTCTTGTATCTTGTCGCAAAAAAATGTGAGGAGCAAAACTTTGTTAAACAAATTAAGGATTGTAAGAAAGGAAAAACTTATACTAAGTTTTCAGTGAACCTGCTGCTAAGTCGCTTCAGTCGTGTCCGACTCTGTACGACCCCATAGACGGCAGTCCACCAGGCTCCCCTGTCCCTGGAATTCTCAAGGCAAGAACACTGGAGTGGGTTGCCATTTAAGTTCACTAAAATAGTTGAAATTCAGTCACTGTCGAAGTCCAGCATCAGGTTATAATTCCAAGGAAAATGCTGAGTATCAGGATTAATAAATAAGAAAATGGTATTTCCAATTGGTGACTAAAGACTGCCAAGTTAAAGTTAGAAGTAGCACCACTGACAATTTTCAAGAGAACTGTGTTTATGGTTAAAATTGCTTATCTTATCAACTACTGTATAAGTCTATGACAAAAGTGACTTGATTATCTAAGAATATCACTATTATTGATTTATTACTGGCTGATGCTTTAACAGCAAGACTAAAAAAAAAAAGTTAATCACTCAGTCGTGTTCGACTCTTTGCAACCCCATGGACCACAGCCTGCCAGGCTCCTCTGTCCAGAGGATTCTCCAGGCAAGGCAAGCTTCAAATCAGTCTTGTTAACAATTAACTTGGTATTGCAGAGAGAGCAGGACCCAGCCAGTCTGTCTTGAGGCAAGACATCCTTTTGGAGACTTTTAATGTCCTAACTATAGTTAGGCGGATGTGAGGAATTGTGTAGTTTTGCCAATGAGCTTTGAATGAGTAAACAGAGATAGACTGGAAAGTATCAGAAGCAACTGAAGCACACGGTGACCCAAAGACGCTTCTGGAAGGATGTACAGTAAGTCCCCTACATACAAACCTTCAAGTTGAGAACTTTCAAAGATGTGAATGTGCGTTCACATGTCCAATCACATAAATTAGTTCACGTGTCTGATGTACATGGTCACGTGTGTGCATCTTCTATAAGGGGCTGTGCTTTTGTGTGCTTTACTGTACGGGACTGTATGCAGTCAGGAGTACAGTACCTTTATTTCAAGCCCAGGATGTCGGAAGCAAACGTAAAAGCAGCGGTGATACAGCTGGTAGTGCTAAGAAGCGCCAGCTGTTGTACTATATACTGCAGTACTTTTCAAAGTACTATATTGTAAGGTTGCTGCTGCTAAGTCGCTTCAGTCGAGTCCGACTCTGTGCGACCCCATAGACGGCAGCCCACCAGGCTCCCCTGTCCCTGGGATTCTCCAGGAAAGAACACTGGAGTGGGTTGCCATTTCCTTCTCCAATGCATGAAAGTGGAAAGTGAAAGTGAAGTCGCTCAGTCGTGTCTGACTCTTAGTGACCTCATGGACTGCAGCCTACCAGGCTCCTCTGTCCATGGGATTTTCCAGGCAAGAGTACTGGAGTGGGGTGCCATTGCCTTCTCCATACTGTAAGGTTAAAAATGTTTTATTTTTCATGTTTGCTTTGTTATATATTATTTGCATGAAAAGTATTATAAAACTATTACAGTACAGTACTATACAGCCGATTATGTTATTTGGGTACCTAGGCTAACTTTGCTGGACTTATGAACAAATCAGACTTACAAACCGCTCTCAGAACAGATCTCATTCCTATGTAGGAGACTTACTGTCCTTCGCAAGGTGAATAGTAGAAGGTGCCAAGTGATTCTCAACATTTTGGTACATTTTTGTCTGATCTGAAGTTTCAAAAAACAAGCACTCTTCTAAAAGCAGAAAACAACAGCTGTATTTTGTAAAAGGACAATTAAATAATATGTTAAAACTTGGTATCTGAATGAAGTAAAAGTTTTATAAAACATTACAAAAATGTCTTGAAACTACCCAGTTTTGTTGAGGCTTTAAGAAAAAGTTCCCGTCCACTGCATACCAATGACAGGCAAAAGAAAGCAACTTTCCTTTCTAACTCAATAACACCGATGGTCTGTTGTTGGCATATGGATAATATTTATTTCAAAGAGTAGAGTAAAGCTACCCAGTTACTAAAAGTCACAGAAGCTATATAGACACACCATATTACTGGGATGCTTAAAGATCATTTCCACACTTATTATCCAAAAATCCTGTTCTTTATTTTTAAAGCTCTAGAAGATAATTACTAAATAAATTCTAGTTGGATTACCATGTGCCTAGGGGTAAAAATATAACTGGCATTATTCTTACCTGGTGCTGCACATCGGAATTTGCTGGGCAGTTCAAAGTAATTGGATCACACTCCTCTTCTATGGATTAAAAAAAAAAAAAAAAAAGATGCTCAGCTTGATGAAGAAAGCACATGCTCTGTAGTATAAGGCCTAAAATGAAGACTTAATATTACGTTCTGTTTACATCTGGTAAAACCAGGAGGACCTTGAGCGGCCCAGTTACAAGTTCCCCTCCTCGCTCTGCTCCTGTGGACAAGACCCCAGCTAAACAATTCTCCTTCTCAAGGGGATCAGGCACAACCCTTGCTTATTCCTGAGCTGTGGGTTTCGGTTCCCTGCCAGACCACTGAGTTATTCAGACAATTACATCCTTCCCCAGGAGCCCTGGGGCACACACCCGTTTACAGGACAGCCTTGTCGCCCGCAGCCCCTGGTTGCTCACTCTGTTCCCAAGCGCAGCCCCTGTATGACCCTGCATGGCGTGCAGCATCGTCCTCCCCCAGGCCACGAGGCTCCGTGACTCATAAGCTGCTGTCAGTCTCACCTGCCAGATGTCCTGTGCGTGGCCATCCTCACAACCCCATGGCAGGATCCCTCCCTGGCCAACGTAGTGAACAGGAGGTGATTCAAACTTTCCCCTCTGATCATTTTACATCAGGTTCCATGGTGTTGGCTGTTTGACTGACAGTTTACTAAGCCCTTCAGAGATCAGGGAGTGGGATAATACTTATCTTGATAGCTCAGCCTCCTAAAAGT
Organism: Bos taurus; assembly: GCF_002263795.3. NCBI lineage: Eukaryota > Metazoa > Chordata > Mammalia > Artiodactyla > Bovidae > Bos > Bos taurus. Next base: position 9,106,617 of record NC_037355.1, on the reverse strand, counting down.
CAAACTGAAACCATTTCAGTTCTAAAGTGGGGATTGCCAGTGAAAGTCAAAGGAACATGATAGACATGTGAAACATCTAATACTTCTCATAATTAATTGTGAGGAAGGAAATTCCATTCTTACGCTGTCTTACGTATGTGTTAACTTCACAGCTCCCCAATTTGTGGTGAAGACAAATACATTAAAAGCTGATCTGGGGGACTTCCCTGGTCGTTCAGTGGTTAAGATTCTGCACTTTCACTACAGGGGGAACAGGTTCCTTCCCTGGTCGGGGAACTAAGATCCCACATGTCATGTGGTATGGCAAAAAAAAAAAAAAAGCTGAATTTTTCCATTAGATTTTACTCTTTAACCATAGAATTCAGTATCATATTAACCTTGAAAGCTGACAGAAATACAGTATACTATGAAACAAAAGTTTAGTGGCATGTAAAATTTTAGAGTTATAAAGCCTTACACAGAGAATCACTTAACTCAAGGTTCAAAAGTTAGGACTGAATGACAGATTGATTGATTCATCCATTATTTATTTTCACATTCTGTAACATGCATTGACCTACTACAGACTGAGCTGATAGATTTGTTCATGTAAGGGGCTATATTTATTGCTGCCGACATGATTCTGACTCAAAGGTCATTTTCCCTTAATATTATTATCTGTGAAATTTAAACTAAAAGCACGGTCTTTTACTAAGATTCCATATGGTATCTTTTTCTTTTTTAAATTTATTTGGCTGCACTGGTTCTTAGTTGCAGTATGCAGGATCTTTGGTTGCAGCATGAGAGATTTAGTTCCCTGATCAGGCATAGTACTCGGCCCCTGTGCGTTGGGAGGGCAGGGTCTTAGCCACTGGGCCACCAGGGAAATCCCTACACCATATCTTTCTAAGCTGGAGCAATGGAGATCTCACCTAGGCTTGTGTTCCTCATGATACAGTTCCAGTTCTCTTGCATGAGAATCACTTGACTGTCTGTTAACAATACAGATTCCTGGGCTCTACCTCCAGACTTTCTGGTTTGGAACTTCGGGGAGTCCAGAAATCTGACACCTAACAAGCACCCCATAGAATTCAGATGCATCCTACTAAAGTGATTTTTCACAGTGACAGACATTTGATTTCAGTCATATTAATTCTTGCAATGGCCGTGCGTGCTGGGCATGCTCAGTTGCTTCAGTTGTGTCCAACTCTACGTGACCCTATGCACTGTAGCCTGCCAGGTCCATGGGATTCTCCAGGCAAGAATACTGGAGTGGATTGCCATGCCCTTCTCCAGGAGATCTTCCCAACCCAGTGATCAAACCCAGGTCTCTTATATCTCCTGCATTGGCAGGTGGGTTCTCTACCACTAGCGCCACCTGGGAAGCCCCTCACAACGGCCAGTGTCATCACTGTTACCCGAGCACTTTTGAAAAGGCAGGGCTTTTTATTTCCCAACACAATGTTAACTTGAAATTAAAAGGCAACTTTTCTTACATGGCCTCCCAAACACTCCTGTGGTCGTATCCTTCTCACTCCCATCCACCCTCCAGTAAAGAAGTTTCTAGAATGGCCACCTTTGTACTGGGGGAGGGGATTATAATTTGGGGGAGGGGCTTTAACTGTTGGTTTGCTGTAACAGGAGACTGCCAAGAGTCTGGGTCAAGGTTGGGTGGGAGGCAGTGAGCTGGTGGGATGAGTGGGACCAGGTAACATCATATCACGCAGACGAGAGAGGTTTTTAGTTTCATTTTAAAACAAACTTAATAGCAAAATACCATCAATTAATCGGCAAAATGAGAAATCATAAAATACAATACATTGGCTTGCTGGTTTCGGGGCAGACATTTTTATTGGGTTGGCCATAAAGTTCGTTTGGATTTTTTTTGTTACAGGCTATGGACAAACCCGAACAAACTTACTGGCCAACCCAACACTTCCAATTATTTTAATGATTTCCTCAGTACTTGTATATTTTCTCCTAACTTTTCCAAACTGAACTGCTACATTTTGTTAACAAAAATTTCCAAATATCACCCATGTAGAAGTTCAAATTACACAAAATTATTAACAATAAAATCAGTCTATTTCTCTTTCACTTTACATTCGCTATATAATTTTTTTTGAACAATGAAACTCAGAGAAAAATGAAGGTGATAAAATTTTGATTAAATCAAATATATTTTTGTGCAATTTCCCCTCACTAGGAATAGCCGCTGAAATATCAGAATTTTTTTTCAAAAGACATTTTTCTTTCAAAATGTGAAGAGCCACATTCCTTCTAGAATTCTCAAGCCAGTAGTTTCTATAAGATATAGGAATTCATGAAATAAACTGAACCCCAATCTTAAATGAGTCCTGAATTTAGTGCCTAAAGAGTCTCATGCTGCTAAGTCACTTCAGTCATGTCCGACTCTGTGCGACCCCACAGACGGCAGCCCACCAGGCCCCCCCGTTCCTGGGATTCTCCAGGCAAGAACACTGGAGTGGGTTGCCATTTCCTTCTCCAATGCATGAAAGTGAAAAGTGAAAGTGAAGTCGCTCAGTCATGTCCTACTTGTAGCGACCCCATGGACTGAAGCCCACCAGGCTCCTCTGTCCATAGGATTTTCCAGGCAAGAGTACTGGAGTGGGGTGCCATTGCCTTCTCCAAAGACTCTCACAGAGAACCTATAGCAGACACTTGACATAATGAACCGCCTGAAATCTCTAAAATCAGGGGAGGCAGAAGCTACACATTTGTTCCCAAGAAAACAAGTATTATCACATGTTTTACCTCAAAAATATGCTGATCACTGAAATTACACTGGATGCCTACAGTTGACTTACGGTAAAAAGCACAAAATTCAGACCCATTTTTGTTTGGACCATGTTGAGGAACAGTGTTATATTGTCCGTAGGGAAACTAGGAATATACTAGAATTAGGATGAAGATTTTGTGAAACATGCTTCTTTTCTTAAGAAAATATATTTTGAGGACTTTTTAATCATACGGAAATGGTTCAAGCTAATTACAAATGACTCCTCTATTAAATATAGTTCAGTTCAGTTGCTCAGTCGTGTCCGACTCTTTGTGACCCCATGAATCGCAGCACGCCAGGCCTCCCTGTCTTTCACCAACTCCCGGAATTCACTCAAACTCATGTGCATCGAGTCCGTGATGCCATCCAGCCATCTCATCCTCTGTCGTCCCCTTCTCCTTCTGCCCCCAATCCCTCCCAGCATCAGAGTCTTTTCCAATGAGTCAACTCTTCGCATGAGGTGGCCAAAGTATTGGAGTTTCAGCTTTAGCATCAGTCCTTCCAATGAACACCCAGGACTGATTTCCTTTAGAATGAACTGGTTGGATCTCTTTAAATATAGTAGCCCCCTAGAATTCACTTATGTGTCAGAATCTGAATCTGTACTTAATATAATTCGATTACATTTACTTTTAATCTATAAACTAGCCTCTTCACTAATTTATGTGGGCTTTGTGTTCCTAAAAACAACAAGAACATTACCATAATCATTTAACACTGATATTGGCTCCATTATCTTTAACAAAAGATATCTTTAACAAAATACTGCAGATATTAAATTGTTGTATTATCAAATGCAAATGTTGGAGTAAGTTATCAAACTTCCAGACATGGTTCATTACATTTAAGATCATGTATTTCTTGGAGAAAAATTATGTGCTTAATAATGCTCTTCGACCCCATGAATAAAGACAGAGGAAAGGTCTAGAGTATGGTTTTTAATAGTCATGTTACTTGTCAACTCACCATTGTTTTAACTGAGGTTTTGTAAAACTTAAATTATTGAAGAAACAGTTATAGTACAGTTACTGTATTATCAGGCTGCTAAGCAACAATCTTTTTCTTTTAAAACAGGAAATCACACTCAAGATGATAAAAACAAAAAAAAAGATTTCAGATGGATCAAACCATGGCAATGCATTCCCAGAGTCCCTGTGGCTCGGTTTGTGCTTAAAACAGTGGTTCCACTCTCACCTCTGCTCTGAGAGCTTTCCACAGTCCTCAACCCTGATTGATCACAGTCCTCTTGCCAGACTTCCCTCCACCCTGTCTGAAGCTCCTGGGTGCCAGGCGCTATTCTTGTGTTTAATTCTCATGAGCACCCTGGGAGGTGGGATCTATCATATCCTAAGCTGTGAAGTCACCTGCTAAGTCCTCTCAGAGCTGGCGAGTTTTACCAGACAGTTCTCTCCTACACGTCCCATTGGAGGGTACACCACATTCTTGAAGCTTCTTAGGCAGGCTCTCAAAGGGAGGTCTGAGACCCACTCACTCAGGTATGCATTAAAACACAGGTTTTAACCCTAATCTCCCACGTGTCTCACCCTCCCCTACCCCACACCCATGTGTAAAATAGCTAGCTAGTGGGGAAGCTGCAGTATAGCATAGGGAAGACAGCTCAGTGCTTTGTGATGGCCTAGATGGGTGGGATTGGGGTGGTTTGGGAGGGAGGTTCAAGAGGGAGAGGATATATGTATACATATAGCTGATTTGATCCGTTGTACAGCAGAAACTAATCCAACATTGTAAAGCAATTATCTTCCAATTAAAAAAACAACAAACACGTGAAAAACAAAAAAAAACCCTACAGATTTCTGGGCCTGATCCTAGACCCACCACACGATGATTTTGGAGAAGCAGGGCTCAGAATCTGCCTTTTAAACTAGTTCCCCAGATAATTCTTCACTGCACCCTCCCTGAAGTCCAATGAATACTTACTGCCCAGGACAGTTTCCTATCTATGCTGGTGTCTTGGCCTGAACCTCTCACTTTCTTGCTGAACTAGACAGTCACAGGGTGGGGAACTCAGGATGCTGAGAAGTCATTCAGGGAGAAGAGGCAGGGAAAGGAAACAGGCAGGGAGCCAGCCTCCCCTAGAACAAGCAGGAATTGGGCTCAAAGGTGGCCTTCAGGCTCTTTTCCTTATACCACTGCCATTCCTGGGTGAAATTGTGTTGATGTCATTTCAGGAAGCAGGGGGACGAGTCTGGTGAGTAGAGAATGAGAGAAGGGGACTCAGCAGAACCACAGACTTGACCACAGATGGGCCCTGGCAGGGAACTCCCTTCCGACCTGCAATCTGGCAGTCTTGTGATACCCATCACCGCAAGGAGGCTGCGGAAACCCACAGCAGGCTGTGCTGGGAAGTCCTCTCTCTCCAGGAAGCTGGGGAGGCCCTGCCAACTCTGACGCTGGTCAGGTCTGCTTGCTCCCCACCCCACCCCTTCACCCTGGGTTGTCAGCAGAACATAAGGTAAGTGCTCCAGTGTGATGGCCACCAGCCCGTTCTCCTTACTGGATACAGCCTTGCAGACTATAGCCTTGGACAGGCTCAGGCGCCTTTCAGATGCGTCTGCACCACACCTGAGATGTTACTCTGTGGATCATGAAAGAAAGCTCTTCTTGCTTTGGGACCTGACAAGCATCCCCTTCCCCTTGTCTGGTAGTGGAACCTGTGGTTTGAGTAGAACTGTCTCCATGCCCTCCACACCCACCATCTCACCTCAAGGCTCAGACCTGGTCAGCCCTCCACCCTCCTGGACCACAATCAATATGATCGCCACGTGACGAAGCTGCTCCTGTCTCAACTGCCCCTAAAACTGAGCCGTGTGTGCCGGGGGAAAGGCCCCCTCTTGTTCCACTGTCGTAAGCAGCACCAGCTGAAGCTGGAGGTGGCAGAGACCATCTTTCCCACCACGTGGGGAAAACTGGCCCGAGAATTGAGTCAACACAGAAGACTGAGCCATGAGAGTCAGAGAGAGGGGTGGGGAGAGAAAGAAGAAGAAGCAGGAGATGAGGAAAAGAAAAAGAGAGAGAGCCTGAGATACCATTTTAAATGTTTGGATTTAACAGACTCAAAGACACTAAACCACCAAATCCTTCCTCTCCCCTTTTTCGTTTTTATTGGTTTGGGGCCGCACCATGCAGCATGCAGAACCTTAGTTCCCCAACCAGGGATCAAACCTGTGTCCCCTGCATTGGAAGTTCAGGGTCTTAACCACCAGGGAAGTCCCTGCTCCGCCACCTTTTTAAACTAATTTGAGTTATATTTCTGTCACTTGCAACCCACAGTCCTGGTTGTCTTCATTTTAAGCATGCTAAAAACACCGTAGGAACTTGAGGTATCATTTGATCTAAAATCACTTCTAGATTTTAATTAAAAAATCCATACTACAGATGATCAAATCAGGCACTAAATTATCCGTATGTTTCTGTTCCACAATTTTAACAAATGAAAACTTAACTCTGACTAGTGCTTTGTTCAGGAAAGGAGAATAATCACAAGCACAAGTTGTTGCATTCACTGTACATACCTTTAGGGAGTCCTGTGTCTTGAATGGGATACTTGTCTGACTGTAGAAAACCAACAAAAGGGGAAAGTTATTTTTTTTAAACACCATAGTCAATTATAAGATCAAAGTGAAAAGAAAGCTTTGTCTTGGGAAAATCATGATTTTCATTTAAAACCTTGCAAGTTTTTAGCCTTGAATTTATCCATATCCATATCAAGCCTGACCCATGGCTTGTTTTGATTCTCAATTTTATAGAGATGAAATCAAATTTGATGAGATGTCAGTGGTAGAACATGAAACAGAACAAGCCTTCAGCTCTGACCACTAAACCACACTTCCTCTCTTGTCTGCAGTGTTATTTTACTTCCTGCAGCTCAAAATTGAGGGACTGTCATATCTTTTCTCACCATTTGTGTGACATGCATTTGGGTCAACAAGCATGTATTCTGGGCAGCTCTCACAGCTGGAGAACTCTGTCCTGGGTTGACAGGATCGAAAAGGTAAGTATCCCGTAAGTTGCACGAAGATCAGTCACCTATTATGCACAATTATGCACAGTTCCTCAATGCTTTCGTTGACGGCAGTACTGTCACAGGGAATTCAAAAGAGCAAATGCTCTTGCAATCACGTATGTCTTTGTTGGTACTGATAAATATGCAGGTATCTAAGCTTCTGGAAACTTCTACTTCAGATTACACAATATAGTTGTTTTCTGTAGATTTCTATGAGAGAAGCTTGAATGTACCCAATTTCCCTAGCCTGCCTCTGACCCTGCCTCAGTTCCACCATCATCTCCTCTGGGCCTTTGGGTCCACGGCTCTCCAGCTTAAACAAAGCTGCACCTCCCAACTCTCCTGTAGGTCTCACCACTGTCTTCCTTGGACAGAGGAAGAAGAGAAATGCAGAACCAGGGATTATTTTTTTAATGGAAAAAAAACAAACAAACAAACTGAGTTTATTAACATTATTAAGCTTTAAAATTAACATGACTTCCTTAACATAGTCCAATATTCTATGGATGTTCGAGTTTACATGGTTGTCATCTATGTATTTAATTTTGCTTATTGATCAGGAGTTAAAAGAAGGCTGACATACAGTCGTCACTCAGTATCCTTGAGGGGCTGATTCTAAGACCTTCCATGAATACCAAACTTTGGATGCCCGAGTGGGATTTTAGTTCCCCGACCAGGGATGGAACCTGTGCCCCTTGTATTGGGATCGTGTAGTCTTAACCATGGAGAAGGCAATTGTACCCCACTCCAGTACTCTTGCCTGGAAAATCCCATGGATGGAGGAGCCTGGAAGGCTGCAGTCTATAGGGTCGCTAAGAGTCGGATACGACTGAGCGACTTCACTTTCACTTTTCACTTTCATGCATTGGAGAAGGAAATGGCAACCCACTCCAGTGTTCTTGCCTGGAGAATCCCAGGGATGGGGGAGCCTGGTGGGCTGCCATCTATGGGGTTGCACAGAGTCGGACACGACTGAATGACTTAGCAGCAGCAGTCTTAACCACTGGACCACCAGAAAAGTCCTATTCCATTTTATGGAAGGGACTTGGGCATCCAGAGACTCTGTTTTAAATGCCTTTCTTTGGAGTTTCTTTGGAGCAGAAGCCTCCAACCTCTTTCCACAAAAGAAATTAATCTTTATGTTATCAATTCAACCTTTGAAGGGCCTGGGGTTTAAGGTCAGACACACTGGTGGTCAAGCATGTCTATACAACTGAGCCCCAAGAACACTTTGGACACCAAAGGCAGGATAAGCTTCCCTGGCTTTCAGTACTCTGTGTGTATCATCACACACCCTTACTGAGACCTGTAAACACTGTCCATACAGCTGAGAGGGGAACTGAAAGCCACCTGCTTACAACTCTCCTGGGCCCTGACCTATGCTCCTCCTCCTTTGGCTGACTTTAATCTGAATCCTTTTGCTATAATACACCACAATCTTGAGTGGAGAAAAAATAAACATCAGTCAGAAAGAACTTAAAAGACTAAATCCTTCCCCGTACTCTGCCCCCTACAACGTGGAAAACACACCTATACTGTAGTACTTCTCAGACTCTTTTCAAAGTATCTGTCTCAGACTGTGAGTGTTTCAAGAGAAGGGACCATCCCAAGGTTTTGACTAAGTTCAGTCTACAAGAACAAACAAGTGTGGGTTCCCCAGACAGACTGACAGTTGAGCGGGCCTAGAGGGTGCTCAGGACTCAGCATGGCCATTGCAGATGGTGGACATAGAGGATCAAGGCCAGGTGGTTGGAAGACTGGTCAGCCTGCAGCAGAGACGAGGCTGGGGGTGGAAAAGGAAGACACAGGTGGATATGAAATAATGGAGCTGGTTTCCATGGAAGACCCTGGAAGTGAGGTGAAGGGACTGAGGTGCCATTCTAGGATCTCAGGAAGCTTGACTCACCAAACACTGCTGCCTGCTTGGTGCCCACATCTGCATACAAGAACATGGTCGGCACAGCCTTGCAGAAAGCCAGGCAAGCAAATCATCCCCACACAATAGCATAAAAAAATAGAGAAGACAATAGCTGAATGCCCCAGGATAAGGCAGAGAAGGCTTTCCAGGTAAGGAATGCTTAAGTTGAGTAGCAGGGTGCATAGGAGCTCACTACATGAGGAAGCAGGCAAGGGCCAGCATTAGGGGTATCCCAGGATGGCAAGAGGACGTGGGGCATCTGAGGAGCAGCAAATAGCTGCACACGACTGGGATGCTGAGACAAGAGGACCTCATGTGCCATGTCAAGGACTATAAATTTAATCCTGAAAGCAGCAGGAATGTTGTGGCTGAAATCTGTGCACACCCCGTATATGTCGAAGTCCTAACCCCTAGTCCCTCAGACTGTGACCTTATTGGAAACAGAGTCAATGTAGACAGAATTAGTTAAGATGAGGTCACACTGGTGTAGGGTGGGCCCTTCATCTAACAGGACAGACATTCTTGCAAGAAGAGAAGAGACACAGACACACAGCGAGAAGATGGCCACGTGCCACTGAAGGAAGAGAGAGGAGGGGAGCATCTACAAGCCCAGGGACACCACGAACTTCTGACAACCGCCAGAAGCCAGAGACACAAGGCAGGATTCTTCCCTGCAGCTTTCAGAGGGAGCACAGCCCTTGATTTTTAGTCCATTTGCAGGACCTTGTCAGGCAGCCCCAACAAACGAATACAGGGAAGCTGCAGTAAAGGTAATTTGTCCTGGAGTCAAAGAGGAGTGAGGAGAGGCAGCCAGGACTCAAGGTGAGCCATAAGGAGGGGGCCCCCAAGGAAGGCAGACCCTGGTGTCAGGGGATCGAGTGGACAGCAAGACAACCACAGGTCAGGCACTGTGAAGGGTGGATTAAGTAACCCTTTGGCAGGGGTCCCCAACCTCTGGGATCTGATGCCTGATGATCTGAAGTGGAGCTGATGTAATAATAACAGAAATAAAGTGCACAATAAATATAATGCACTTGAATCATCCCCACACCACCCATCCCCACCTGGTCTGTGGAAAATTTGTCTGCAATGAAACCGATCCCTGGTGCCAAAAAAGTTGGGGACCACTGCTCTATAGAACCCATGGCTTTAGTAACAGGCTACGCCTGAGAGGATCATAAGACCTGGCCACGGGGTCATTGTGTACTCTGCTTTTACAGGAGTTCATAATTGCAGTGTCTCAAAGTTTGATTCCCTACGCTGTCCACACTTATTAAACTGGGCTGTAGTTATAATATAAGGCCATGAAGACAAACATTTCAGGTCTCTAAGGCATTAAGGTGCCTTGTGAATCACCCCTGTTTTTTGGCTGTGCTGGGTCTTAGCAGAGGAGTGCAGGATCTAGTTCCCTGATCAAGGCTTGAACCCAGCCCGCGTGCATTGGGAGCACGGAGTCTTAGCCACTGCACCACCAGGGAAGTCTCCACCAAAGACTTAAAGACACTGAACTGAAATATCTTGAGAGCATTTTATGCCATTCTAACTAAATTAATACAAATTCTTCATGACTCAACAGATCGCATCCTCCGGATACTTTGAAAAACAGGAATGTATCTCACACTGCATGCACAGTAACACACGTGATGCTGTCAAAGGCATTTATTTGGTCATAAGTAGGAGGCAATATCGAGTAGGGGAGCAGGGCTTCTTCAGTCTGGCTGACTTTCTACAAATCAGCTAATTGCCATATCCTCATCTCCAGTAGAATAATAAAATCTTTTATCACAGCAGACACACCACAGAGTGGTTATGGGATGGTGGGGCAGGGATCCGAAGCCAGCTGACGGGTTCGAATCCCACCTGGCCTGCTTCCAAGTTTGGCAACTGCCTCACCCCTTGAGTCTCAGTTTTTCATCTACGAAGCAGGCAATGCTTACCTTTCAGGACTGTTTCAGGGGTAAAAGAGGTAATTGACAATGTATGCCCACCTACATATGGGCAGCTCTCCATTACTGTAAGGTGTTCATATTTTTTCTTTCAATCTCAAGCTATATATTTTGATTTCTGAAGAAGGGGGTCATTAAAAATAGTATTAAAATTAGACAAGCAGAGACTTCTCTGGTGGTCCAGTGGTTAAGAACTCGCCTTCCATTGCAGGGGACACAGGTTCCATCCCTGGTGGGGGAACTAAGAATTCACATGCCACATGGTGTGGCCAAAAAAAATTATAAATTTAAAATAAATAAAAATACATATTTAAAAAGACAAGTAGATAAAGACCTCACATAATCTAAGAAGAACATTCCTGACATGTGCAAAACAAGAACAGAGTCTAACACCAATAACAAAGCGGGGGGGGCGGTGGGGGGATCAAAGTCATCACCATTAATGTAAAATGCGTAACCTACCGTATTAAGGGATGTAGTGCTAGGGTCCGTGTCTTCCACTGGTTCCTTTGCCAAATGATCTGTAAACAAAACACAGTGAGAGAATTTTCTATAACTTATAAAGCACAAATGTATCCTTTGATAACTGTCTTCATATAAATGCAAGCTACCCCCCGTCAGTTTGGAGAGAAACTTACTTTCGATCATTAGTAGAGACAAAATAAGAAAGAATGGGTTCAGTCTGCATCAAGAAAGTGATTAAGACAAACTACATTAAAAAAAAAAATTTGGATTTCGTTGGTGGTCCAGTGGTGAAGAGTCCATCTGCCAATGCAGAGAACACAGGTTTGATCGCTGGTCCTGGAAGATCTCACATGCCGCAGGGCACCTAAGCTTGTGAGCCACAACTGCTGAGCCCACGTGCCCTAGAGCCTGCGCTCTAGAACAAGAGAGGCCACTGCAATGAGTAGCCGGGACACCGCAACTAGAGAGTATCCACTGCTTGCCACAATCCACTGTATCCACTGAAAGCCCACCAGCAGCAGTGAAGATCCAGCACAGCCAAAAATAAATAATAGTAAAAAAAACATATTTTGTAACAGTTTACTTACAAATGTCTACAAACACTCAGAGGTACAAATAACTACAGATGATGCACACATGATATTAATTAATGACTCTTTTACACTTTGGATTTTGAGACAGGCTGGGACCTAGGACTCTTTACTGCAGTGCTCACACCTGACAAATATCTCCTTGAGCAACAAATACAAAGAAACTATAAGGGCCTGAAAATAACTGTGTGTATGTGCAGTTGGGGCAAATTATGAACAGCATACAATAAGGAACACAAAAAGGGCAGAAACCAACGGCCATTTCTGAGGCGCTGGGAACAAGGCAGGGAACTGCATATGATCCCTGCACACAGCACCACCACGGGGGCGGGCAGATCACTGAAGCCAGCCCTCTGGTCCATCCCCACCCTCGCCCCACTTAAGGAACTAGCCTGCCCTCTGTAGAGAGCAAGGGCACCTGTTTTCTTGTTTTCACTCCAAGTAAAGAAAGCCTTGCCTGAATTCCTCATCTGGTCTCTTACCAGTTTCTATTGATTAAAAGACAAGGAAGCCTTGCGCGCTGCAGTCCACGTGGTCCCAGAGACTCCAGACACGACTGAGTGACTGAATAACAACAACTGATTAAAGAGTCCGAGGACCCAGGTCAGCAACGATTTGCTTATAACTTTGAGAAAGAAAATTAGAGAGAGAAAAGCTCCCCCTTTACTAGACACTTCAGGAAGCATCTGCCTGGAAACTATCTTGCTCAATAACCATATCTGAGTGGGATACTCAGTATTGGTGCAGTCAGCACACAAGCTGCAAAACCCTAAGCGGCAGCCTTAGACCAGTCCAGATTCAACTTTCATTTTTCTCCCAAATCATCATGAAGTACATAATGTGGCCCAGGTCCTAGGTCCTGGGAACGCCTTGGGGCATCCAAACAGGACTGGACAACCTGTGGAGGTTTGCTCCTTCTCCCTAGATGTCTTTCATTGAGAATGTGTCTGTACTTTTCACATTCTTCTCCCTGTGGGTGTTGACAATGCCCAAAGGAAAAGTCATGTGAAGGGAACATCTCTTTACCTGTTTTATGATAGGCTACAGTCAATGAAGAGATTAAAGGAGGTGGCCCAGAGGAGTGGGTGCAGACGGAGAGAGCTTTTCCCAGTGTCCCCCCATGGAGCAGGGGACAGACCCCTGCAACTCCACAAGTAGGGACTGTGCCCTTGTCCCTGGCAAGATCACATCACAGAATGCACAGAGGGGGCTAGCCCCTGGGTCCCAGGGCTTCCAGCCCCAGCAAAGAAATCCCGTGATGTGGGTCTGGCACAGAAACAGAGCGTTCCTAGATCTCAGAGTCTTCTCAGGCTTGGACTCTGATGCACAAAAAATTAAAGGCCCCTCCTTTTCCAAGCGCCATATCATCCTCTTAGAGTCCTGTGTTACACTAAGGAAGGTGCCCAGTTCAGACTGAAATGGAATTTCCTGCAAGCCCAGCAGACAGACTCAGACTTGTGTTTAAATGGATATAAAGACAGTAAGAAGAAACTGTGTTGCTAACTCCGTCTGAGTTTACAGGACTCCTGCTGCCCAAACAACAGATAGTTACAACACAGAGCACATGGTGTGAAGACAGTAGAAATGCAGAAGGACATGGAAACACGTGGGAGGAACACAAGCCTGACCTGGGGTGCCCGGTGGAGAGAGAAGAGCCTGCACAGGAAGTGATTCCAGAGTCTGGAAGGTTGAGTTGAAGCTAGCCAGGAGAAAGAGTCAGGGAGGGGAAAGCATTCTTGTCTAGAGGGCGAAGCATAGGCGAAGGCTTAGAGATGAAACAGAACATGACACATTAGTGGACTTCAACTAGGTCTAGCCAGACACTTGAATTTGCTTTTCCAGTTTTGTTTTTCCATCCTTCTCATGTTCTGGCTCTTGGATAGGGAGTGGGTAGCAGAAGGCACACTGAGGAGCCTCAAGTCCCTTCTTCCCTCCTCCAATCACAGCCTAGTCTCAACCATTTCATTTTCCCTAAAGTGTATCTGAATGACAATACCTTTTTTTTTTTTTTTGGCTGAGTGGCTTGTGGGATCTTAGTTCCCTGATCAGAGATCAAATCTGTGCCCCCTGCAGTGGGAGCACAGAGTCTCAACCACTGGATGGCCAGGGAAGTCCTTGGATGATAATACTTTAAATGATTATCTCCACCACGGGTGTGGAATTTTAGCAGGTATCCTGTGCAGGTATCCTATGACACGTAGGGTTTCTTTCCTATAGAGACATTAATGTGAGAGGAAGTAAAAGGAAAAAAATAAAGAAGAAAATGGAGGAGACAGCTGGGAAAAGGCAGAAATACCCACAAAGCAGCAGTGAGGATGCAAGTGAAACAGTTAAAGGGAAGGCGCACAGAGCTCTGGGAGAAGGCATGGGTCTCGCCACCACACCACTGAGACCTAGTAATCTGAGTAACACGGTGACCCTGCATGACTCGCATAATTGTTCTCAGCCTCAGGCTCTTCCCCTGTAACACGAGGGGGTCCAGGTAGCTGGTTTCCACACCCAGCTGATCAGCATTACTCTGGTCCAGGTTTGGGAATGATTCCCCTTGAGAATCTGCGCCTCAGAGGGTGATGGGGTGAACAGGAAAATATGGATTGCCAACAACAAGTGTTTGGAAGCCCAAAGGCTCTTGCTTTGGTCTGAAATCTCTGAGAATAAATGAAATTTAAGATGAGAAGGGCAAGGAGAATTTAATTTTTGTCGTTGTTGTTTTCGGAAGGACAACAGCAGAGCGAGAGGGCAATCCAGCAAGGCAATGGGTTTCAGTTCAGTTCAGTTCACTCACTTGGTCATGTCTGACTCTTTGCAACTCTATGAACCGCTGCACGCCAGGCCTCCCTGTCCATCACCAACCCCCAGAGTACACCCAGACCCATGTCCATTGTGTTGGTGATACCATCCAACCATCTCATCCTCTGTTGTCCCCTTCTCTTGCCCTCAATCTTTCCCAGCATCAGGGTCTTTTCCAATGAGTCAGCTCTTCCCATCAGGTGGCCAAAGTATTGGAGTTTCAGCTTCAATATCAGTCCTTCCAATGAACACCCAGAACTGATCTCCTTTAAGATGGACCGGTTGCATCTCCTTGCTGTCCAACAGACTCTCAAGAGTCTTCTCCAACTCCACAGTTCAAAAGCATCAATTCTTCAGTGCTCACCTTTCTTTACAGGAGTTGGCGATGGACAGGGAGGCCTGGCGTGCTGCGATTCATGGGGTCACAAAGAGTTGGACATGACTGAGCGACTGAAATGAACTGAACTCTCACATCCATACATGACTACTGGAAAAACCATAGCCTTGACTAGATGGACCTTTGTTGGCAAAGTAATGTCTCTGCTTTTCAATATGCTGTCTAGGTTGGTCATAACTTTGCTTCCAAGGAACAAGCATCTTTTAATTTCATGGCTGCAGTCACCATCTGCAGTGATTTTGGAGCCCAAAAATATAAAGTCAGCCACTGTTTTCGCTGTTTCCCCATCTATTTCCCATGAAGTAATGGGACTGGATGCCGTGATCTTAGTTTTCTGAATGTTGAGCTTCAAGCCAACTTTTTCACTCTCCTCTTTCACTTTCATCAAGAGGCTTTTTAGTTCCTCTTCACTTTCTGCCATAAGGGTGGTGTCATCTGCATATCTGAGGTTATTGATATTTCTCCCGGCAATCTTGATTCCAGCTTGTGCTTCCTCCAGCCCAGCATTTCTTAAGATGTACTCTGCATATAAGTTAAATAAGCAGGGTGACAATGTACAGCTTTGACGTACTCCTATTCCTATTTGGAACCAGTCTGTTCCATGTCCAGTTCTAACTGTTGCTTCTTGACCTGCATACAGATTTCTCAAGAGGCAGGTCAGGTGGTCTGGTATTCTCTTCTCTTTCAGAATTTTCCACAGTTTACTGTGATCCACACAGTCAAAGGCTTCGGCATAGTCAATAAAGCAGAAATAGATGTTTTTCTGGAACTCTCTTGCTTTTTCGATGATCCAGCAGATGTTGGCTATTTGATCTCTAGTTCCTCTGCCTTTTCTAACATCAGCTTGAACACCTGGAAGTTCACGGTTCACGTATTACTGAAGCTTGGCTTGGAGAATTTTGAGCATTACTTTGCTAGTGTCTGAGATGGGTGCAAATGTGCAGTAGTTTGAGCATTCTTTGGCATTGCCTTTCTTTAGGATTGGAATGAAAACTGACTTTTCCAGTCAGGTGGTGAATGCTGAGTTTTCCAAATTTGCTGGCATATTGAGTGCAGCACTTTCACAGCATCATCTTTCAGGATTTGAAATAGCTCAGCTGGAATTCCATCACCTCCACTAGCATTGTTCATAGTGATGCTTCCTAAGGCCCACTTGACTTCACATTCCAGGATGTTTGGCTGTAGGTGAGTGATCACACCATCATGATTTTTTGGATCATGAAGATCTTTTTTGTGTAGTTCTCCTGTGTATTCTTGCCACCTCTTCTTAATATCTTCTGCTTCTGTTAGGTCCATACCATTTCTGTCCTTTATTGAGCCCATCTGTGCAAGAAATGTTCCCTTAATATCTCTAATAGTCTTGAAGAGATCTCTAGTCTTTCATATTCTATTATTTTCCTCTATTTCTTTGCACTGATCACTGAGGAAGGCTTTCTTATCTCTCCTTGCTATTCTTTGGAACTCTGCATTCAAATGGGTATATCTTTCCTTTTCTTCTTTGCTTTTCCCTTCTCTTCTTTTCACAGCTATTTGTAAGGCCTCCCCAGACAGCCATTTTGCTTTTTTGCATTTCTTTTTCTTGGGGATGGTCTTGCTCCTTGTCTCCTGTACAATGTCACGAACCTCCATCCATAGTTTATCAGGCACTCTATCTATCAGATCTAGGCCCTTAAATCTATCTCTCACTTCCACTGTATAATCATAAGGGATTTGATTTAGGTCATACCTGAATGGTCTAGTGGTTTTTCCCACTTTCTTCAATTTAAGTCTGAATTTGGCAATAAAAAGTTCATGATCTGAGCCACAGTCAGCTTCTGGTCTTGTTTTTGCAGACTGTATAGAGCTTCTCCATCTTTGGCTGCAAATAATATAATCAATCTGATTTTGGTGTTGACCATCTGGTGATGTCCATGTGTAGAGTCTTCCCTTGCGTTGTTAGAAGAAGGTGTTTGCTCTGACCAGTGCGTTCTCTTGGCAAAACTCTATTAGCCTTTGCCCTGCTTCATTCCGTACTCCAAGGCCAAATTTGCCTGTTACTCCAGGTGTTTCTTGACTTCCTACTTTTGCATTCCAGTCCCCTATAATGAAAAGGACATCTTTTTCGGGTGTTAGTTCTAAAAGGTCTTGTAGGCGTTCATAGAACCATTCAACTTCAGCTTCTTCAGCATTACTGGTTGGGGCATAGACTTGGATTACTGTGATATTGAATGGTTTGCCTTGGAAACAAACAGAGATCATTCTGTTGTTTTTGAGATTGCACCCAAGTACTGCATTTTGGACTCTTTTGTTCACTGTGATGGCTACTCTATTTCTTCTAAGGGATTCCTGCCCACAGTAGCAGATGTCATCTGAGTTAAAGTCACCCATTCCAGTCCATTTTAGTTCGCTGAATGTCGACATTCACTCTCGCCATCTCCTGTTTGACCACTTCCAATTTGCCTTGAATCATGGACCTAACATTCCAGGTTCCTTTGCAATATTGCTCTTTACAGCATCGGACCTTGCTTCTATCAGCAGTCACATCCACAACGGGTTTAGAACTAGTCTTTGAAGCCCTTTGAGGTCTTTTATTATTATTATTATTTTAATTTATTTATTTGGCTGCCTCAGGTCTTAGTTGTGGCACACGGGGTCTTTCATTGTGGGCTGGGGGTTCTCCAGTTGCAGTACATGGGCTCAACAGTTACAGCAAGTGGGCTTAAGTGCCTCTTGGCATGTGGGATCTTAGTTCCCCAGCCAGGGGTCAAAATTGCACCCCCTACATTGGAAAGCAGATTCTTAACCACTGGACCACCAGGGAAGTTCCATTTTTGTTTCTGTTTTTTATTATTTTCACTCAAATGGTGGTAACTATACCAGCCTCTGACTTGGACCAGGCTGGGTCCAAGTTCTTCCTAAAGTGTTAGTGTCAAATCTGCCCACAGACCCAGAACCCGGCCCGAGGGGGCCCCCTTTGTGCTTGTTCTCCCAGGCCCGTGTTGTGTGCCCAAAGATTATCTGGAGGAGGACTGATCCTGGTTATTTGAGACCAGTCTAGCAGTAAGCGTTTGTCCTAAAGTATTTTCTTAGAGCTCTTGGACCCACATGTTGACAATATTATTAAGTATAAAATAAAATAGTTTACTTTGAAGCTTTAAAATGTTTATTTTTACAGGCCCCAGGTAACAGCAGGCTGGGCCCCCAGACACGGTTCTGATATCAGACAAGACAAGAGCACAAAGGAGTTGACACAAAAAGAAGGACCACATGAGCTCCAAGGTGCAAGGCCAGCAGGTCAGTAGGGGCTGGTGGGACCTTTCTGCTGCTCCTGGCTGTCACTATACTCTCCCAAAGTTGCCTCCACTCTCCTGGATCGGTGACTCTACACGAGGCAGTGCATGCTAAGTCGCTTCAGTCATGTCCAATTCTTTGCAACCCTTATGGACCATAGCCCATGAGGCTCCTCTGTCAGTGGGATTCTTCAGGCAAGAATACTGCAGTGGGTTGCCATTTCCTCCTCCAGGGGATCTCTCCAACCTAAGGATTGAACCCCATCTCTTACATCTCCTGCAGGCAGGTTCTTTACCACTAGCACCCCACACAAAGCAGAGATCACCCCAAATGAGCTGGTAACTGACCAAAGTGGATTTCACTGCTGGCAGTGAGAAGATGTTTCATTCATATGAGCATCTCCTGGGGAGCTCCTCAAAAGGTATGAGCGAAACCCAATGGTGAACTGATGTCACTGGGCAGCTGGAGGGACACCCAGCCTGGCTCCCAGAGCCCCACATGAGAGCAAGTGAGGCTGTCACTTACTTCTCTGAGCCTCAAAATCCCAATCTTCACTATTCAGGGGTGAACAGAGAGCCTCCATATGCTCTTCCAGCTTTCTGAGTCCATGAGTGGGGACTTCCCTGGTGGCCCAGGGGTTAAGACTCCACATTCCCAATGTAGGGGGCATGGGTTCGATCTCTAGTTGGGGAACTAGGATCCTGCATGCTAATAAATAAATATTCTACATATATGTATATAATTTTTTTTTAAGTCCATGAGTAGTGAGAAGTACAGGCCCCACAGGAAAAGGAGCATCTTCAGGTGACGGTCACAGGAAGCCCAGTTACAATTACAGCTCCCTCTTATACAGTGCCCCCTGAGGCTGCCTGGTTTACACAGAGTCCCAGTTCATTCTCAGAGCCACTCTGAGAAAGGACCATGCCTCTCCTTTATCCATACTCAGTGCCCAAAGTCACAGGGCAAAGGAAAAGCCAGAATTTGGATCTGGGACTTTCTGACTTCAAAATCTGCCTGTTTTCCACTACCTTCAGGGTACCAGAAGTGGTCCATGCACTGACCACCTGATGACACGCTTTCCTGGGGGGAGGGGGAGGGTGATCTCTGTGCCCAGAATTTCCCTTCTTATAAGGGTACCAGTCACATTCCATGAGAGCCCACTCTAATGACTTCATTTTGACTGCTTCTGTAAAGACTCTATTCCCAAATAAAGTCACACTCTAAGTTATTGGGGGTTTGGATGCCAACAAAATTTGCGGGGTGCAGGGAAGAGTTCAACCTGTAACGATTCACTCTCGGGCCCTCAAATTCATGTCCTTCCCATGTGCAAAATACACTCACCCAACATTCCCCAAAGCGGTCATCATTCCAGCATCAACTCTAAATGCAAAATCCCATCTACCCATCATCCACTCAAAGACCCAGCTCTCATCAGCTTCCAGATGAGAATTCCCAGGAGCCCTGGAGCCTGTGGACTGCAGCTGGCAGCCTCTCCACCAGGAATGATGGAGGAGAGCTGCCCAACACAGAAACACAGACACGGGTGAGTTGCCCAAGAGCAGCCCGGTCATGTCCAGACATCTCCCCTTATGAATCACATTAGATAAGGGCCAAAAGTTCCTCGAGACAGATTTTCAGAGGAAGTTCAAAGATCTCCTCTAAAGATGTTCTTTCAGGGAAACAAAGAGGAAAGCGTGTCACAGCTTACTGGCTTTCTCAATTCTCAGGAGCCAAGACAGTGGGGCCTCTTACACTTCTTAGGGAAGAATTAAAGGCAATTCTTTGAACCTGTGATATCAGAGTTAATTTATTTTTCCTTTGTTATTATTTTCGTACCTAAGCTTTTCTTTTGACCTACAGCTGTTTTCACTCCTGAGTCTAAAGGAGCCCTAGAGCCCTAACCGTATTCGGGATTACAGAAGCTCTCAGGGTAGGAGAGCTGTGTAATCTTCTTCCCCGTCTTAGGCAGCCCTGCTCTGTCATCCTTGGGCCTCAGAGCAGGGGCTGAACAAGCTGAGAAAGAGCCAGGGATCAAGAAGGTGTGCCTCTGGATGGTGGCCAAGCTGAGGGGGTCCAATCGAAGAGGGCAAGGGAAGCGAGAGGAGAGGAAGAGATGAACCAAGGGACGGAAAGGAGACACAGACGAGGGGAAAACACTTGGGTAGAGAGAAGAAAACTTAGAGGCATGGTGAGAAAGGGAAAGAAATGAAGTGGGCATTGGAAAAACCCATAGGAAGGGGAAGGAAAAAAGAAGAAGGAAGGAAAATCGCAGCCTGTCACCACTTTCTGGTGGATGTGGAGGAACCGACTGGCCTAGCTTTGATAACAAGGATGCTCCCACTTTAGCCCTGGTTTAGTGCTACTGGTGTTTGCCAGAAGGACAGGGTGCCACCTCAGACCCATCCAAGCCAGGAAGGCTCAGAGGGGTGCAAGAGAGGTGAGAGGCCACCTACAGGGCTGTGCTGAGCCAGTCTCTAGGGCCAGGGCTCCCAGAGAGCAGCTCCACTGTGCAGTGCAAACAAGATCCAGAGAACGAGCAAAGGTAGAACGTACCCTGGTGTGCTGTGGCCCAGGGCACTTAACTCACTGCAACGAAGCAATGAACTCTTCTACCTCCCCAACTCCCTTGACTTTCAAAGCCTCCTTCTTTCTCTCCTTAATATCTGTATGAACGCAAACCAGATTTTATTCACATTTGGCAGGCAATTCTGACTCATTCCACGTTGGATGGTTTATTAGTGGTAGAGATAGAGACTGACTACACTGTAACCAGCATGACTATTTTCCTTCCAATGTAAATTTTTTTAGTGTAAAGAGTTGTTTTTTAAATTAAGATCATACAGTATAATACTATTCACCTTTGTTATATGCATGTGGATATACAAAGATTTTTATTATTTTTCAACTTTACAAGGTGACCCAGTTAATATATCTAACTCGATGAATCAGTTTCTAAGATGCCAACATGGGAAGAGCTTTTGCTGCCCACAGTTTGAGGCATTGTGCAGTTGCTAAGTTGTGCATGATTCTTTGAAATCCTACAGATTGTATCACGCCAGGCTTCCCTGTCCTTCAACATCTTCCAGAGTTTGCTCAAACTCATGTCCATTGAGTCGGTGATGCCATCTATCCATCTCATCCTCTGTCATCCCCTTATCCTCCTGCCTTCAATCTTTCCCAGCATTGGGGTCTTTTCCAATGAGTCGGCTCTTCGCATGAGGTAGCCCAAGTATTGGAGCTTCAGCTTCAGCATCAATCCTTCCAGTGAATATTCAGGGTTGATTTTCTTTAGCATTGACTGGTTTGATCTCCCTGCAGTCCAAGGGACTCTCAAGAGTCTTCTCCAACACTACAGTTCAAATGCATCAATTCTTCAGCACTCAGCCTTCTTTATGGTCCAACTCTCACATCCATACATGACTACTGGAAAAACCATAACTTTGACTATAGGGACCTTTGTTGGCAAAGTAACGTCTCTGCTTTTTAATATGCTAAGTTTGTCACTGTTTGAGGCATAGGTAGTGACATTTTATATTTTCCACTCATTTGCCTACAAAGGTCCGTATAGCCAAAGCTATGGTTTTTCCAGTAGTCATGTATGGATGTTAAAAACTGTACAATAAAAAAGGTTGAGCACCAAAGAATTGATCCCCACAAACTGTGGTTCGGGAGAAGACTCCTAAGAGTCCCTTGAACTGCAGGGAGATCAAACCAGTCAATCCTAAAGAAAATCAACCCTGAATATTCACTGGAAGGACTGATGCTGAAGCTGAAGCTCCAATACTTTCACCACTTGATGGAAAGAACCAAATCATTGGAAAAGACCCTGATGCTGGGAAAGATTGAAGGCAGGAGGAGAAGGAGATGACAGAAGATGAGATGGTGAGATGGTAGGATGGCATCACCAACTCAATGGACATGAGTGTGATCAAACTCTGGGAGACGTTGAAGGACAGGGAAGCCTGGTGTGCTGCAGTTCATGGGGTTGCAGAGTCGGACATGACTGAGCGACTGAACAACAATTCATTTACTGAGATGATAAGTGTTTAGCCAAGGCTTACTATGTGCTGTGTATGGGCCCGGGTGTTGGAGATAAACTGTCGAGCCTTCTGTCTAAGAACTCATAGTTTAATGGGGGAGAAAGACAATGGTGAAATTTCACGGCTAGAAATGGTGACAAGCGCTGGAAGGGTGCACCAAGAGTGTGTAACATGGAGCCAGATCTATATCCATTTTGATCTGAAATCTGAATGGTAAGCAGGAGATAACTGGAGTCGGGTGATGAGCGGACAGGAGAAGGAAATGGCAACCCACTCCAGATTCTTGCCTGGAGAATCCCATGGACGGAGGAGCTTTGTGGGCTACAGTACACCGATCGCAAAGAGTCGGACACGACTGAGCCACTTCACTTTCACTTTCACTTCTATGTGCAAAGGCCAGGAGGCAGGTGGTCCAGGGCTCTCGAGGAAACAGAGGAGGTGGCATGGCTGCAACGCAGAGAGACAGAGCAGGCTCACCAACAGAAGTGAGACCTAGAGGTCCATGTACAGAGTACACTGTTAAAGGACTGAGATAGATGGGAAAGTCAGCTCAGGTTTCTAAGTAGAGGAAGGACAGGTCTGAGTTGATATTAAAGCGTCACTCTAGCCACTTTCAGGTGATCAGGTTGATGGAAAGCAAGAGTGGGTGTGGAAACACAAGTTGGGAGGTCAGTGCAGGAAATCAGGTGAGAGAGCATGGTAACTAGGTTTGGGGTAGAGACGGGAAAATTCCATTTAACAAGTTCCACATTATCACCACTTGTGGCTTCACTACAGAAATGAAAGGGGCAAGTGGGTGTGTCCTGGTGGTTATAGAAATGAAATGAGATGTCAGAAAGAAGTCATTTTTTAATCTTTCTTTTTAATGGAAGAACTCTATCTAATTGGTAGAATTCCAGAGTGGGAATGGACATGAGGGTATATTCAGATGCCTGAAGATGTTCTCAAGCATCTCTGCAAGTGACAGAGACATCTCTACTTAGGAGGGCTCCCCATCCCTTGTAGGAAGCCAAAAAGAGTCCACTATAAGTTTAGGTTCTACCTTTTAAAAGAGACAGGTTCATACCGAACGACATCCTTGGCTCTCTCGTCCTACCACGTGTGCTGGGATTTCCAAGCCCCTTTGTTTCCGGTTGTATGCTTCCATCTTGGCTGGGCCACACAGACTAAATACCATGACTGAAACTCTAGATCCTGCGATGCTATTGCTGCCATCTAAGATCCCACTAGTTGCCCCGGTGGCCTCATCATACTTTTGACTCACTGACGCTTTTATACGTGATGCTGTGTCCCAGCCCCCACCTTCTCCGGTGCCACTGACTGGGGGGGAGTGGGGGGCCCAAGCAGACTTCCTATATATCCCCATTCAACGGGTTCCTATAAAGATATTTTTTAATCTCCCTCACCATCATCATTTAATAAGATCTGAAACCACCATTCATAAAATCTAGCTTAACATCTCTTATACCTAGTCAGGTTTTCAGAAGAGGAGGTGGATGTGGAGGCGAGAGCTGGGGGACAAGGGCAGAATTTCTCCCTCAATTTTCTCTTGTTTTTTCAAACAATGAAAATGAGGGAGGAGAAGGATATCCAAACATTTATTTTCCATTTCTTATGGATAAAATGTTTACCATTCCCCACTTGAAGAAGAATTTAGATCTTCCTTCAAGATCTCCAGGAAGCCCTCCCAGATCTAGCACATCACAATGCCAATTTAGTGATCTTCTGACTCACCTCCAGGTACTGTCTGTCTCCTCCTAACTGCTCAAGCCCCAAGTGAACAATGAAACAGTCAAGCGCCCATGCTGCCCAAGAAATAAAACAGGAAACACGTCTTTAAGCAGTTCCATATACCTGGGTTTCTCTCTAACCTTTCCTGCCTCAAGGAGACTAGAAACAGCCCCAGTGTGCTCTGGGGAATACATCATTCATTCATTTGGGTGTTCAACAAACATTCATTGAGGATTAGCCAAGGTTATGGGAGAGGAAGGTCAGATAATTCTCGAAGGTGAAGTCTGAGAAAGATTCTAAATTCAAGTGAGATTAACAGCTAGATCTTGACCTCAGGTACAACACAGTGTTTTACGGTTCTTAACTTCAAGTCAGATGGAAGAAAAGGATGGATTCTGGCTTCAGGTACAAACAATGTTTAACGATAAGGACAGAACTAGCGGCCGTTCTAATCCAAGGCCTCTACAGGTGGGATCCCACAGGTGGGAGCCACCTCTTGGTTTTGCGGTTTACGAAATAGCTCCAAGAGCCAAAATTTAGAACTCAAAGCATTTAATAAAAGTGAAACGAGGAGAGAGGAGGAGAAATGAAAAAGCACGTGAGTGGGGAGAAAGAACGAGCTCGGGAGGAAGAAAAGCACCCCCACCCACCCCTTGCGCTCTCCTCTGCCTGAGAGGTTTGAGAGGCTTGTTTCAACCTGGCACCCTGGGTCCAGAACAAAGCGGCTGGGGCCACAGAGTGGGAAGAGGAAAGGGGAGTCTCAGGCATCCGAGGGATTGGCGGGGGCTGCGGGGGGCGCAGGAGGCGGGTGCCACCAGCAGCCGCTCTCTCGGGGCCCGGGCGCCTCCGGCGTCTCCTGATCCGACCTGAACGACCCTGGGTGGGGCGCCGCGGTCCAGGGTGGTCCCAGGTCGCCCCTCAGGGCTCGCAGGGAGCTCGGCCCCGACAACCCTGCCGCAGCCGCTGGCACCTCCAGATCTCGCGACCCGCGGTCCCCGCTCCAGGTGAGGGCGCGGCGCGATGTCACCTTACCTGCGCGCAGAGGGTCGTCCGGAGAAGCCATGGGGGCGGGGTGGGGCCGACGGGCTCCCGAGGGGCCTGGGCGGCCTCCGGGACTGGGGAGGAGAGCCGGGTGCTGAGCCAGGGAGCCCTGCAGTCCCGACGCGCGGGGAGCAAATCTCAGTGACTCCGCGCGCCCCTCCTCCTCCAGCGCCTCCTGCGTCTCCTCCTCCCTCTCTCCGCAGCTCTTCCCCGCGCTCACTTCCTGCTTGGCAATTAGCAAAGCCCCTGCCCGCGCGTCCCGATCCCCCCCCGCAACCCTCCGGAGGCGCAGGAGGGAACCCGGGTCCCACAGGCCGGGCGTGGGGAGGAGTCCCCGGCTGCCCGGGACTCCCAGCGCCCGCCACGGGCTCCCTTCCAGTCCCGCGTCCAGGTCCCCCCGGCAGGTCCCGCCGCGGAGCTCGCGTGTCTGCTGCCCGGCACCGGCGGCGAAGCAATTATTAATTAGCCTTAAAACCTGGCTGCAGTCACAGGTAGCCCTACGGGCTCCTCATCTCGCCCTGAATCGGGACGCAACTTTCCCTCCGCGCACAGGCCTGGGCTGAGATGCCTGGCGGCGATCTGATATTTAAACCATTTCCTGATCTTTAGGCAGAGAACGCCGCTGCATGATGGCACACGCTAATAATTTCTGTTTTGATTTTTCTTTGGCATTGGTTATTGCGTGACCTCCAGGTTAAGTGCAACACAAAAGGAGTGAAAAGAAGCCTGATACACGGTCGCACAGCCTCGCTAGAAAAATAGCTTAGCACTCCCTTAGAAATGCCGAATCGGTTCTTTAGTAAACCAAAGTCTAAATACAACTTCTGAACTTAAATGCTATTTCCACCCCCGCCCCCCTCGCCCCCGACCGGCAGCTCTTAAATCTACATTTCAGTATATCCCCCCAGAAGTGAATTTCACGTTTTTGTCTCAAAACTGGCGGTAGCACATGGTACCCCAAAGGCCGAGAGTGGCCTTTGTGTTTGGAAGATTGTGTATGGGTATTTTTGTATTAAAAAATATTTAAAAGCAAAAAAAAAAAAGGTCTTTTAAAATTTTAATTTTCATTTCATTTTATTCCAGTTACGTGCGCACGACTGGAATCGCTTACTCAGAATATATATGATGGTTATATTTTAACTAAATTTAGCATCAATCATAAATCTTTTATTATACAGTGGTTACAGGTAATTTAAAAGGAATCTCTTAAGGGTTTAAAATAATCTCTGTCTTTCTTCACAGGTAAGAATTGAAAGGTAGAAATTAACTGGAAAGAGATAACTAATAGCTTTTAGTCAATTTATCAGAAAGGAGTAGCATCTAGCTAAAACCCAGCTCTAAAAATGTGGGAAAGCAGAAAGTATCTATCATACATACCCTCTTGGCGACCAGAGGCCTGCTTAGTGCCTCTCCCCATCTGTTTAGTGGTCCTGAGGCCCATGGCACTCTCCAGATCGTTGCCTTATTCTCTAGAATATGCCATGGGCGGAACTAGAGGCTCAGAGAAGAGGGTCAAGCTGAATGTGGACCTTCTGATGGAGAGCTTGCTGGGGAATTTGTGGGTGGGAGGATGAACTTCCTTTTGGTCTGCCTTCTGATAGGAAGGGAAATTTTTTTAAAGGGTGTTTTAGCATCCATTCTGAGGTTTGGTTTGTGGTTCTTTACTTCTCATGAAGGTGGAATTATTTCTGAGGTTGGTTGTCAACAACCACATATCAAGTCAGGAACACAACCTCAAGCGTTGCTCTAAAGCTGGTTTGCTTTTCAAAACTCTGAATTCATTGTTTTATTACTCCCAGTCTTATTATATCAAATAGAAGACGGGTCGCAGAAACACACTTTAAGGTTAATTTTTTAAAAGAAAATGCACTATATGTAATAAAGGTTATTATTCCTTTTCATTCTATTTCCTTGTACCTGATCTTATGAATTGCAACCATAACCCCTCATTACCTTATTTTTCCCATGTGTTTTGTGAACTCTAAAGGCTAATGCAAATGGAACTATTTTTTTTAATTTACAAAAAACTAACTAAAGAATAACTATCATCCACCAGAGTTCCCAAAGTGCTCCCATACAATCTATTTGTTGTCACACTGTCCTGCTTTGGCTTCTACTGATGCCTGCAGAGTGTTTTAAAACATTCTTTAAAATAGACATTTTTTACTTTTCTTAATAGCACCTAAATTAACTCATGAATCTCAGAATCACAATAAATCACGAAGAGTCAGACATGCTGGGTTTGACTCATGGGTCTCTCACCAAGAGTTTGTGTTACTTTAGCAAGTAATCGAAACTCCAAATCTGTAAGAATGTGTAGGCTTGTGAAAGTGAAATGAAATCATGTATATATAAAAATCCCCGCCATGGATCACAGCCTTGTCATGGTGAAAGGGCTTTTGTAACTCAGATCAGATCAGATCAGATCAGTCGCTCAGTCATGTCCTACTCTTTGCGACCCCATGAATCATAGCATGCCAGCCCTCCCCGTCCATCACCAACTCCCGGAGTTCACTCCGACTCACGTCCATTGAGTCAGTGATGCCATCCAGCCATCTCATCCTCTGTTGTCCCCTTCTCCTTCTGCCCCCAATCCCTCCCAGCATCAGAGTCTTTTCCAATGAGTCAACTCTTCACATGAGGTGGCCAAAGTACTGGAGTTTCAGCTTTAGCATCATTCCTTCCAAAGAAATCCCAGGGCTGATCTCCTTCAGAATGGACTGGTTGGATCTCCTTGCAGTCCAAGGGACTCTCAAGAGTCTTCTCCAACACCGCAGTTCAAAAGCATTAATTCTTCGGTGCTCAGCCTTCTTCACAGTCCAACTCTCACATCCATACATGACCACAGGAAAAACCATAGCCTTGACTAGACGAACCTTTGTTGGCAAAGTAATGCCTCTGCTTTTGAATATGCTATCTAGGTTGGTCATAACTTTCCTTCCAAGGAGTAATCGTCTTTTAATTTCATGGCTTGTAATTATAATTTGTAACTCAGTGAAGTTATAAATCCACCCAAGATGGACTATGAAGAAGGCTGAGTACCAAAGAATTGATGCCTTCAAACTGTGGTGCTGGAGAAGACTCTTGGGAGTCCCTTAGAGTGCAAGGAGATCAAACCAGTCAATTCTAAAGGAAATCAACCTTGGATATTCATTGGAAGGACTGTTGCTGAAGCTCCAATACTTTGGCCACTTGATTCGAAGAGCCAACTCATTGGAAAAGACCCTGAAGGGAAAAGGAGAAGGGGGTGGCAGAGTATAAGATAATTAGACAGCATCACCAACTCAATGGACAGAATTTGAGCAAACTCCAGGAGATGGTGGAGGACAGAGGAGCCTGGCGTGCTGCAGTTCATGGAGTTGCCAAGAGTCAGACACAACTTAGCAACTGAACAAGAATAACAAACAAATACATAAAAATACCTAAAAGTGCCTTGCTTATAGTAGGTACAAATAAACCAGCTACCTTCCCGCCTTCATTCTTTCCTTGGAATTTAACTTTACTGTGAGAAGCTCCTATTCCCTTTGTTACAAGAAATGAACCAATATTTGTTATAGTGTTCACACATAACATGGATCAATGGATTGATTGATAGCTCTGTATGCACCAAAGAAAATGCCAAGCCCTGGGAAACCAAAGTAAGAAAGCCCTGAAATTTTAGGAGTCAGATTTGCAAATACTCATCCACATTAGAACTGAGATGATGAAAGTTTAAAACAGGAAATGACATGTGTATAAAAAAAGGGACTGAAGACATATGTAAGCCCAAGTGGCTTGGTGGTTACCACCCTCAGACTGACAGTTTGCCATGGAAGCTTTCAGGCAAATTTTGAGACTTTCATTTATAAAGCTTTGAGTGGAGGGAAAACTGCTGGTCTTGTGTCTTTGCACAGACAATGACAGTGATCAGAAATGTTATCTTCAAAAGGGGAAAACAGCAATTCAAAATATAGCTTATTTGATTCATCACTGAAATATGTTGCTTTTTCTCATTTTACATTATTTTGGATGTTATTAAATTTATGCAACCTGAGATAAAAAGTTATACTTCCTTATTTCAAAAGGTATGCATATTGTGAACAAATGAACCCAGTAAACTGGTTAGACCTGCAATGACAGCATGTGGATTTAGGACCATAGGAGACTCCTTACATTCCAGAATGGGACAATCCCTCAGTTGAATTGATTTGATATTTGTATGTGTGGTGGAAGAGGCCCAAATGAGTGTTAGTAAGTTCATTTGAACAGGTATTTGCTGGTGTTTGACTAGAGTATGTTAAGGCAGTGGTAATGGGTCTCTGTTGTTTTTGCTATAAAACTTCTCATAGGAATGTCAGTTTTCTCCTGGAGAACCATCATTCCACAGTCAATCCATGTGATCAGGCAATGGCACCATCAGCCCTGCCTCCTGACTCTAAGGGTTGGCACATGACCCAGGAATAGCCTTTCTAAGCATTGCTGAATGAGCCAACAAGCCTGGAAGATGCATGGGGCCCTCAGTGGGACAGCTGGGAGACGGGTTTTGTTTTTTTTTTTTGGCCACACAGCATGTGGAACCTTAGTTCTCAGACGAGGAATCAAACCCCAGCCCCGTTCACTGGAAGTACAGAGTCTTCACCACTGGACCTCCATGGAATTCTCAAGATGGGTCTTTACATACCCCAAGATCACAGAGCCTGTATGCAGTGGAAGAAATAAGCAGGAGTGAAATGTTTGGGAGGGAGAGAGCCTTGAATGCCAGACAAAAGCACCTGAAACTATTTTTCAGCAACAGGAAGCCAGGAAGCTAGTTTTTGAAAAGTTGCATGTGTGGGACTTCCTTGGTGGTCCAGTGGCTAAGACTCCGCTCCCAATGCAGGGGGCCTGAGTTCGATCCCTGGACACGGAGCTAGATCCCACATGCAGCAACTAAGACCCAGTGCAGCCAAATTAAAATAAATAAATGATTAAAAAAAAAAAAAAGTTGCATGTGAAAATTGGTGTTTTTAGAGGATTAGTCTGGCAGCTGTGTGGAGGATAGGATGGGGTGAGGAGAGAATGCAGGCCAAGAACCATTTCATCTTTACAATACACTGTAATTTACTACAGTGGTGAATTTACATCCTTGTCCAAATGTGAG
Organism: Bos taurus; assembly: GCF_002263795.3. Classification (NCBI taxonomy): domain Eukaryota; kingdom Metazoa; phylum Chordata; class Mammalia; order Artiodactyla; family Bovidae; genus Bos; species Bos taurus. The sequence goes on along the minus strand of NC_037355.1, from coordinate 9,076,507 downwards.
TGAAATTTACATTTGAAATTTTAAAATGGCCCTTTATTTTTGGTGACCTTTTTAAACATTCATTGTCTCACACCATTTGATTCCCTTGTAGGTTTGCATATATGCATAAAAATGATGTATTCCAAAATGTTAACAGAGGGACTGAAAAACTTAAATAAGGACAATATTATCATTTTTGCTGATGTGAATACTGTTTGACAGGGACGCAATGTCCTGCTGCATATGTTAAAGCAGAAATAGTTCTTTTTTATTGGAATACAGTTATGTACAATGTTGTGTTAACTTCTGCTGTACAGCAAAGTGATTCAGTTATACACATATATACTCTTTTTTATATTCTTTTCCATTATGGTTTATCTCAGGATACTAAATATAGTTCCCTGTGCTATACAGTGTAGGTGTGTGTTAGTCCCTCAGTTGTATCTGACTCTTTGCAACCCTATGAACCATAGCCAGGCTCCTCTGTCCATGGAATTCTCCAGGCAAGAACGCTGTAGTTGGTAGCCATTCCCTTCTCCAGGCAATCTTCCCAATCCAGGGATAGAACCCAGGTCTCCTACATTGCAGGCAGCTTCTTTGCTGTCTGAACCATCAGGGAAGCCCGTGCTATTCAGCAGGACTTTGTTTATCCATTCTGTATGTAATAGTTTGTATCTACCAACGCCAAGCTCCTAGTCCGTCCCTCCCCTAAACCCTCCCTCTTGGCGACCACAGGTCTGTTCTATTGTCTATGAGTCAGTTTCTGTTTCATAGTTAGATTCATTTGTGTCATATTTTAGATTCTACATATAAGGGATACCATGTGGTATTTACCTTTCTTTTTCTGACTTATTTCACTTAGTATAATAATCTCTGGTGCATCCATGTTGCTGCAAATGGCATTTTCTTCTTTTTATGGCTGAGTAGTTAGTATGCCATTGTATATATGTGCCACCTCTGCTTTATCCATTCCTCTGTCAATGGACATTTAGGTTGTTTCCATGTCTTGGCTATTGTGAATAATGCTGCTATTAACATACAGCTGCGTGTATCTTTTTGAATTATGTTGTTGTTGTTCAGTCACTAAGTTGTGTCCAACTCATTTTGACTCTATGGACTGCAGCACACCAGGCTCCCCTGTCCTTCACCATCTCCTTGAGTTTGCTCAAATTCCTGTCTGTCCATTGAGTTAGTAATGCTATCTAACCATCTCATCCTCTGCCACCCTCTTCTTTTGCCTTCAATCTCTCCCAGCCTCAAGGTCTTTTCCAAGGAGTTGGCTCTTCGCATCAGGTGCGTCAAAGTATTGAAGCTTCAGCATCAGTCCTTCCAATGAATATCCAGGGTTGATTTCCTTTAGGATTGAATGATTTGATCTCCTTGCAGTCCCAAGGGACTCTCAAGAGTCTTCTCCAGCACCACAATTCAAAAGCATCAATTCTTTGGAGTTCAACATTCTTTATGGTCCAACTCTCACATCCATACATGACTAATGGAAAAACCATAGGTTTGACTATGTGGACCTTTGTTGGCAAAGTGATGTCTCTGCTTTTTAATACGCTGTCTAGGTTAGTCATAGTTTTCCTTCCAAGGAGAAAGCATCTTTTAATTTCATGGCTGCAGTCACTGTCAGCAATGATTTTGGAGCCCAAGGAAATAAAGTCTGTCATTGCTTCTACTTTTTCCCCTTTTATTTTCCATGAAGTGATGGGACCAGATGCCATGATCTTCATCTTTTGAATGTTGAGTTTTAAGCCAGCTTTTTCACTCTCCTCTTTTACCTTCATCAAGAGGCTCTTTAGCCCCTCTTAGCTTCCTGCCAATCATAATATCATCTGCGTATCTGAGGTTGTTAATATTTCTCCCAGAAATCTTAATTCCAGCTTGTGCGTCATCCAGCTCAGCATCTCATATGATGTATTCTCCATAGAAGTTAAATAATCAGGGTGAAAATATACCAGTTTGTTGTAGTCCTTTCCCAATTTTGAAACAGTCTGTTGTTCTATGTCAGGTTCTAACTGTTGCTTCTTGACCTGCATACAGGTTCCTCAGCAGACAGGTGAGGTGCTCTGGTATTCCCATCTCTAAGAATTTTCCACAGTTTGTTGTGATCCACGTAATCAAAGGCTTTAGTGTAGTCAGTGAAGCAGAAGTAGATGTTTTGCTGGAATTCCCTTTGAATTATAGTTTTGTCCAGATATATGCCCAGGAGTGGGATTGCTGGATCCTATATTTCTATTTTTAATTTTTTAAGGAACCTATCTACTGTTCTCCATAGTGACTGTACCAGCTTACATCCCCACCAACAGTATAAGGGGGTTCCATTTTCTCCACACCCTCTCCAGCATTTCTTGTCTGTAGACTTTTTAATGATGACCATTCTGACCAATGTGAGGTGCTACCTCACTGTAGCTTTGATTTATGCATGAATCATTTTTAAAGGTTCTTCTACTTTTCCCTTATGCAATGCCTGCCCTTCTACATACACAAGATTAAATCTCTCTTATCTACACCTATAAGCTTACTTTGAATTATCTATACATCAAGATGCTTGAGCTAGAAAACCACAGTTTTTGTGCTGTGTTTGGTTTCCCCAAAAGGGAACAACACAGTGTGGGTGATTCTTAGTATGGTATTTAGCTAAAACATTTAGAATGCCATGGGTGGGGTATGAGAGATGGGAAGAGAAAAAGAGGGACAAGGAGAAAAGCTGAGACTGGGCAGCGAGCACTAAAATTTGTTCTAGAAATCCTTACTCACCACACACATGTGTCATGGTGCCTTGACATGGTATGATTTCCAGCTGGTTTCTTATCTTTATATATAACAATGTATTTCATGCTCCAGATTTTGAGAGAAAGTCTATACAAAGAGATGAACAGATATGTTAAAACCTCAAACCCAACTAACAAAAATCAGCTAGAGGAGATTTTGTTTTGTTTTTGCTGTGAGAAGGGCAAATGAGCATTATCAGAGATCAACTAAAAATTGCACAGTCAGCACCTGAGTGCATAATTTCCTGTGTTTTGTGCCCTGAGAATATAGAACACAGGCTCAAATTGGTGACTCTGGAATCTACAAAATCACCAATCATTTTAAAAATTAATGTAACAACTTGTACTTTAGAATTTATTCTAAGCTAAAACACAAAGGTGGATCCAAGTGAGTCAGTTGAGAACTTTCAGAACTAATAAGTCAATCTAGGTCAGAGGAGAGAGAAAGTTCCACAACAGCTTTCTTGTACACCAAGGATAACCAGCCAGGCAGGAATGATCTCATTTACAGCAGAAATGAAAGCTATAGAATAACTAGGAACAAATTCATGACTGAAGGGATTTAGCATGCCTGCAAGGAATCTAAAGGTTCTATATAAACTGAATCACACTAACAAGACCTTTTCCTGGAACATGACCCTGATTGCAAATTCATATGGAAAGGTAAAGTCAAGATCACATTGAAAAAGAATAGCAAAGAGAGGGAATGTCCTTCAAAGATGGCAAGATCTTATACATCAATACTAACAGTGGATTAATGAAACCTGCTATATGATAGAGACAGTTAAATGGTGAAAAGATGGACAGTTCAAGAAACAGTATTAGGAGGATATTTTGCTATTTATAGGGACAATACAATTTGTATTCCTGCCTCACTGTATATACAAAAGTAAAATTCAAATAGATTAAATATCTCACTTTAAAACATTTTTAAAATTATTAAGACAGAATATGTGAGAATCTCTGAATAACTTTTGTAACAGAAAAAGCTTTCTTTAAGGAGAAAAATCATAAGACATAAAATTCTGATAAACCTGAACACATAAAATTCAAATTCTGTGCCATTAAGACAATAGAAAATCATAAAACAGGGTATAAACTCAGAGAAGCTAATTCTATAAATAATGTTCTATTTTAAAATTATAAGATACAAAATAAAATGTAATTATAAAATATTTTATTTGTAATTATAAAATAGAATATTATATAATATATAATGTCACATATAAAATAAGATTATTATCTAAAATTTTAAGAATTTATTCAAACAAGTTACAATACAATACAATAAAATAAAATACAATGTAAGGTTAAGCAAAGACTAAATAGAAAATTCCTAGAAGAAACAAAAATGGTCAGTAAAACTATGAAAAGGGACTCAACTTTCTAAAAATAAGAGAAATACAAAAGAAAACAATAATGCACTAGCAGGTTGGCTTAAACTTAAAAGGCTGCTAATATAAATTATTGGTAAGACTGTAGAGAAACAAGTCTTCATACACTGTAGGAATGTAAATTCATATGATCACACTGGAGAGCAATTTGACCTCTGTACATTCCCTAAAGGCACTCTTACACATGATGCAAGGAGACATGCATGAGATTGCTGGTTGCAGCATTGTTTGTAATAGCAAAGATCAGAAACAACCTAAATGTCCATCAACAGGAGAATGGATAAATACGATATAATCGTGCAATGAATATTTTACAGAAGTTACCAAAAATAAGCTTAATTTTTTTAAAAAATGAAAACAACAACTCGCAGAATGATGAGGGGTAGACGCAAAGCAATCTCGTTTTCTATAACAACAGATAAAAATTTTTAAACGGATACACACCACCTTTGCCTTACAGCCAAGATAGAGTAAGAGGATGCTGATTTACCTTCTTGTCTGAAGCAACAACAACAGCAACAAAACAGACAAAATATATGAAATGACAGGTTTTTAAGGTACTGCACATCAGACAAAGAAGGAAAGTGATCCACAGGAGCTGGCATATAAACATGGTGATTCCTAAGACTGCCACAGCTTACTGCCTTGAGAGGATTTCCAGGTTGCAGTGCAGAGAAAGGGAACCCAGGCAGAGCCCAGTGGACTCCCTGATTTGAAGAGATGCAGCTAGAAGTCTGAGGAGACCAAGGCTGTCCTGTCTAACTCACAGAACAGAGTTCTATAGAGACTGCACAGAAAGATGCTGGGAGATCATGGCAAGTCCCCCTTGACTCCTTAACATTGACTGATGGTAGGTACAATCGTGTTGGAAGTGACCCCAAACTCAGGAAAGGACCGTTAGAGGGAATATGTGAGAGGATTAGAGGGAGCAGTACCTGGTGCTCACCCAGGGCCAGTAATAGTGCTGTTCGTACCAGTGAGACTGAGAAAAAACCTTACATTTCATGGGCGTTTGGTAGAGTGCACAGATGTTTTGCTTCAGTAGCAGGGCAAAACCTAGTCCCTAGACTAAGCAAACACGGTCTCAGTTCAGCTAACAGAGCTTAAAAGTAAGACCCAAAAGGATAAAACTTAAAAAAAAAATTTAATTGAAGGATAATTTCTTTACAGAATTTTGTGGCTTTCTGTCATACATCAATAAGAATCAGCCATAGGTACACCCATGTCCCCTCCCTCCAAAACCTCCCTCCCATCTCCCCCACATCCCACCCTTCAGCCTGTCACAGAGCCCCTGTTTGAGTTCCCCGAGTCACACAGCAAATTCCCATTGGCTATGTCTTTTACATATGGTATTGTAAATTTCTATGTTACTCTCTCCATACATCTCCCCTTCTGCCTCCTCTCCTGCCACCGTGTCCATAGGTGTGTTCTGTATGTCTGTTTCTCCATTGCTGCCCTGAAAATAAATTCATCAGTGCCCTCTCTTCAGATTCCGTATTATATGTGTCAGCATACAACATTCATTTTTCTCTTTTAGACTTACTTCACTCTGTAAAATAGGCTCTAGTTTCATCTACCTCATTAGAACAGATTCAAATGTGTTCCTTTTTATGGCTGAGTAGTATTCCATTCTGTATATGTACCACAGCTTCTTATCCATTCATCTGTCAATGGACATCTAGGTTGCTTCCATGTTCTAGCTATTGTAAATAGTGCTCAGTGAACATTGAGGTACATGTGTCTTTTTCAGTTTTGATTTCCTCAGGGTATATGCCTAGGAGTGGGATTGCTGGGTTATGTGGTGGTTTTATAGCCATGAAGGGTTTTATACCCAGACAGGTATGTGCATGATATCTGGAGTACACAGATGGCCAGGTTTGCAAGAAGAAGGAAAATACAGGCTCATACCCAGAAGAAAAATTAGTCAATTGCAACAGAACCAAAATTGACACAGATGTTAGAATTCACAGAGAAGGGCATTAGTACTTTTATCATAACTGTATTCTACAGGTTCAACAAGCTAATCAGATGTGGTGGTGCACAGAAAATATTAAAAACCCAAAATAGAACTTTCAGAGATTAAAGCTGTAATACCTAAAATGAAGTATACACTGACTGGGATTAACAGCAGATAAGACATTGCAAAAGAAAGATTAGTGACTTATGTATGTGCTCAGTCAATGATTTGTGTCTGACTCCTTGCAATCTCATGGACTGTAGCCTGCCAGGCTCCTCTGTCCATGGGATTTTTCAGGCAACAATACCAGAGTAGGTTGCCATTTCCTCCTCCAAGGTATATTCCTGACCCAGATGTCAAATCTATGTCTCCTGCATTGACAAGCGGGTTCTTTACCACTGAGCTACCTGGGAAGCCCTTAGTGACTTGAAAACATAGCAACTGAAAATACTGAAAATGAAACTCAGAGAGAAAAAATAATTCTTTTAAAAAGTGAAAATTAACTATGGGACAGCTTCAAGTCACCTAGTAAATATATAACTGAAATACCTGAAATGGAAAGAAGAAGGGGGACCAAAAATGTTTAAGAAATAACGGCTGAATGTTTCCCAAATCTGATGAAAATCTTAAACTAAATCTCAGGGAATCCCAAGCCCCAGAAATATAAACATGACTTCACCAAGGCACAGCATAATCAACTTACTCAAAGCCCCTGACAAAGATAAAAATCTTAAAGCAGACACAGGAAAACAATATGCATTACAGAGAGATAAAAATAAGGATAACAACATATTTCTCATCCATGCAACCCAGGAGACAGTGGAACATCTTTAAATAATTGAAAGAAAAAATTGCCAATAGAAGTTTATACCCAGTAGAAATGCTTTTCAAAAATGAAGACAAAATAAACTTTTTCAGACATACAAAAGTTAAGTTAGTTTATCTCTGGCAGACCTGCATTACAGAAATTGTTAAAGAAAATCCCTCAGGCAGACAGAATGGCACTAGATGGGAATTTGGATCTATGCAAAGAGTGACGAGCACCAGACGTGATGAATATATGGTTAATAAGAAAAGGAATTTTCATCTTATTAAGAGTATTTAAAGGTTTATAGATTTTTAAAGCAAAAAAGTAACAATGTATGTGGAATTTATACCATGTGTAGAGGTAAAATTAATATCAACAATGGCTCAAAAACCTGGAAGAAATAAGTAGAAGTATATTCTTCTAAGGTTCTTAGAATTGTTATGTCATTTAAAGATATACTGTGACATGTTAAAGATGTGTACAATAAACTCTAAAGCAACCACCAAAATAACACAGATAAGATTTATGGCTAATAAAGCCAATAAAGGAGGTAAAATGAAGTTCAGATATAATATAGTTTTGCAGTTTCCTAAAAATTAAATGTACATCTACCATATGATCCACTACTATATGATCCAGTTATTCCACCTTTAGTTATTCACCTAATTAAAGCATATTTAAAAGAGGTGTTCATAAATATAAAAGCTAACTGTAAAATGTCTAGAAGAAAGCAGAAGAAATTTTTGTGGCTTTGGGTTAAGCAAAGATTTCTTAAGTACAATACCAAAAATACAACATCAATTAAAAAACTGAATTATTGAGCTTCATCCAATTTCAGAACTTTTGCTCTTCTATAGAAAGTTAGAATAATGCAAAGACCAGCAACTTCTGGGAGAAAATATTTTCAAGAACGTAGTTGACAAAGGGCTTTTATTCAAAAATAAAAAGAACCCTCAACACATAAGGAAACATACAACCCCAAAACAAAAAAGAGACTGGACAAGACATACAAAGAAATACTTCACCAAAGAAGATGGCAAGTAAGTACATGAATAGATGGTCACGTCACTAGTCTTTTGAGAAATTCTAATTAAATGCATAATGAGATACGACTTAACCCTTGCTAGAATGGCTAAAATTTAAAAGACTGACGATATCATGTGGTGGCAAGGATGGGGAGAAACTGGAACCATCCTTCCCTGATGGCTGCCATGTTAAGGGGTACGATCTCTTCAGAAAACCATCTGGCAGTTTCTTAAAATTTTACATATACACCTACCACATGATCTTGCTGTTCCATGTATGATATTTACCCAAGTTTTTAAGAAGTACATGTCTAGACAACAACTTGAATACAAATGTTTACTGCAGCTTTATTTGTAATAGCTCTAAACTGGAAACAACTCAAAGGTTCATTAACAAGTGAATGGGTAAAAATATTGAGGCTTATCTTTATAATGAAATATGTATGTGCATGCTCAGTTCTTTGTGATCCCATGGACTGTAGCCCACTTGGCTCCTCTGTCCATTGAATTTTCCAGGCAAGAATACTGGAGTGGGTTGCCACTTCATACCCCGGGGGATCTTCCCGACCCAGGACTGAACCCAAATCTCTGGCATCTCCTGCATTGGCAGGGGGATTCTTTACCACTGTTGCTGCTGCTAAGTCACTTCAGTTGTGTCCGACTCTGTGTGACCTCATAGACGGCAGCCCACCAGGCTCCCCTGTCCCTGGGATTCTCCAGGTGCCACCATAATGAAATACTATTCAGCAATAAAAGGAATGGACTCTTGATACACATAACAACATGGATGCACCTTCAAATGGTCATGCTCAGTGAGAGAGGCCAGGAAAAAAAAAGAAAAGAGTATATGCTATATGACTCCATTTATATAAACCTATTGAAATTCAATCTATCTATAGTGACAGAAAGCTGACCAATGGATTACTGGGCCTAAGGATGGGAAGGAAGAATAGATTATAAAGGAAAATGAGTTGACTTTGGGCATGATGGATATGCTTGCATCATGGTATTTGTGGTGATGGTTTCATAGGTATATGCATATGTCAAAACTTATAAAATTGTATATTTTAAATTTGTACACTTGATTATCAGGCAATTATTCCTCAGTAAAGCTGGTTTTTATTTAAAGAATGGATATGTGTCAAACTCATAACAATGGCTGATAATGACTATATCTGGGCAACAGGAAAATGACCAGGCATGAGAAAAAGTAATAATTAAAAGGAGATTTTAGCTTTGCCTGTAATGTTCTAATTTTATAGTATAAATATTAATTTATATATACCTCATTTAATTAAAAATTTTAAATAGAAAATTTGGAAATGATTTTCATAAAGGTACCTGCTTAACAAAATCAATTTTGATCCAAGGGAATGTTCAGTTACTTCAGTTGTTTCTGACTCTTTGCGATCTTATGGGCTGTAGCCCCCCAGGCTCCTCTGTCCATGGGATTCTCCAGGCAAGGATACTGGAGTGGGCTGCCATGCCCTCCTCTAGGGGATCTTCCCAACCCAGGGAAACCTGGGCTTCCTCAAACGCACATCTCTTACTTCTCCTGCATTGGCAGGCAGGTTGCTTACTACTAGCACCACCTGGAAAGCCCCCTGATACTCTTGCCCCTCCACACACTGTTCCACAGGCTGATCTATTTGCTAAGCTTCAGTCACCTGAAAGGTTCTCATTCTTCTCATTTTCCAGACTATGAAATGTTCAAATAAATAAGTAGTAGTTGATTTTTTAAATCCATTTTACAGAATAAGTGGTGGTTAGCATATTTGATGGAGAAGGAAATGGCAACCCACTCCAGTGTTCTTGCCTGGAGAATCCCAGGGACAGGGGAGCCTGGTGGGCTGCCATCTATGGGGTCGCACAGAGTCGGACACGACTGAAGCGACTTAGCAGCAGCAGCAGCAGCATATTCGACTTTAGATTCTTCCTTCCTTCAGTTACACCATTGGCATTTTGTTCCTTTGTGTTATATTATTTTTATCCCTTTTCAAAGGCAAACAGTTTTATGCTGTTACCGATTAGTTTTATCCAACCAGGTTTTTCTCTGGGGATAATGGGAACATTGTGAAAGGAGCAAAGACTGAAGAGGAGTCAGGAGATGGAAGTTCATAGAGAGGGAAGGCAGGGGGCGCCAGAGGCAAACACAAGTGCAGAGGACCTCTGTGTAAATTACCAGAACCAACGCCGGGACATAGCAGTCTCAGTGGAAAAAACCGGTACTTCCTCATCAGTAAATGACACTGGGCACCATCAGCATGAAGAGAGGTTTAAATCGGTTAAAACAGAAGGGGAAGTTTAGGTTGAACACTACAGAATAGAATTTCTCATAGGTTAATAGAAATGGATGGACCTTGCTTGCATCTTGGAGATGCCCATCACCAGTAATTTAATAAAAGCTCTCTCAGTTTCACACCTTCTCTTTTTTTTTTTTTTTTTTTGTAGAGAGAGTTGTTGAAAAGGCAACTTCTTGTGATGTTCAGAGATTTTTCATCTTAATTCGTGCAACTGCCGAAAGAGACCAGTACCCATCTCTCTCCACGCCGCCCCCCACCCCCACCCCGGATCCAATCGATTATGAATACTTTAGTCATTTTTTAAAAATAGAGTTTGGGATTGAGGATTATGGATGTGAATTTTGAATCTAAGAAGAAAACTATACAAAAAAGTAATTTTCAGTGCAGGAAGATAATCATTTCAGCTGAAGTATAAAAAAGAGATAAAGGAAAATGCTGCTGCTGCTAAGTCGCTTCAGTTGTGTCCGACTCTATGCGACCCCAGAGAAGGCAGCCCACGAGGCCCCCCCACACCCCCCACACCCCCGCTCCCCCACTTCCCCCCTCTCCCCGCCCGAGGCCCCACCCCCTCCCCACCCCACCCCCTCCACCCCGTCCCTGGGATTCTCCAGGCATAGCACCTAAATGTTCAATGATAAGAGAGTGGTTGAATTATGATCCATCAATGATGACCACAAAAGTAGGTCAATACAACAATAAAATAGTTATTTTGCCTTCAGTTATGTAAAACTTTATAATGGCGAGCATGTAAAGAACTTGGAAGTCACCACTCTTTCCTAACAGAGAGTGCAACAAACTGAAACATCAACAATTATCCTTTAATTGATCAAAGGAGTGATGTCAGGGAGCAACTGGAGAGACCAATGGGTCAATACAGAGAATCACAATTTACCAGAACAGAAGCACATAAGCAGACACCTCCATAAGCCAGTACCAGGACAGGAAAACCTGAACCGCAACTGACAAAAATCCTGAAGGTCTCAGTGTAGACCAGTCTGAGAGATAAAAACTCTGGGGAGGTGGTCAGGGGGCACATTTATGAGTTTTACCTCCAAGATTTTTTTTTCTTTTTGCTGCACTTCACAGATTGCAAGAACTTAGTTCCCCATTCAGGGGTTGAAACCAGATCCTCGGCAGTGAGGGTACCGAGTCCTAACCACCGGACCATCAGGGAATTACCTTACCTTCAGGATTTTGGCCAGGTTCTTACAATGAATATAAGCAGGGGAAGCAGGAAAAGGAATGATTTGAGATACCCAGAGTGAGTGAGTAAAAGTCACTCGGTTGTGTCTGACTCTTTGTGACCTCGTGGACTATACAATCCATGGAATTCTCCAGGCCAGAATACTGGAGTGGGTAGCCGTTCCCTTCTCCAGAGGATCTTTCCAACCCAGGGATCAAACATAGGTCTCCTGAATTGCAGGCAGATTCTTTACCAGCTGAGCCACCAGGGAAGCCCTGAACATTCTGTTTTTAGCAAGACCTGCCCTCCAGAGAAACTATTTAGAAAGCCTAAACTACTGGGGTTTTATGAGAGCCTCACCAGCCTGGGAGAAGAAATGCCCAAGTCAGGCTGCCTCTAACCTTCCACATGAGGGAAAGGAAATACCCAACTCCAAACTATCAACAAAATCCACCAGAGCTGCTTCTTGCTATCAAAATCTTAATGATGGAAGGCCATATGAACTAAGCATGATGATGATGACAATGCCTAAGAAATTAATTAGCAAATCTTTTTGTTTATAAAATGAGTGATAATTTTAAATTTAAATATCATTTCATTAAAGAGGCATATCCCTTACCTCAAAAAACTAACATATTCTTGGGAAGATATGTACAGATGGTGAAGTGAAAAATATATAAAGCTGGATAATGGATTGTCAAATGATTGATACAGACAGTAAGTGCTATAAAAAGTTTAGAGAAAATAGAAATATGACAGGAAGAGATCCTTTTGAGTTGTAAAGTTCACAAAACTAACAAAAGTATTGTTAGCCCTTAAATGAATGGGAGCTGGGGTGAGGAGAGGTGGGAGCAAATATACAGACGAGAATACAGTGTGGATCATCATATAGTGAGAAATCAAACAATGAGGGCAGATGCCTATTAAAGTAAAGGTTCTCGGGACTTCCCTGGTGGTTCAGTGGCTAAGATTCTGCACTCCCAGTGTGGGGGGCCGGGGTTTGATGCCTGGTCAAGGAACTAGATTCCACATGTCACAACCAAAGAGTTTCCATGCCATACTTAAGAGGTCCCACATGCCACCATAAAGATCAAAGATCCTGCCTGCTGCAACTAGAACCTAGCAGAGACAAGCAAATAAATGCTTGTAAAAATTAATAACAAGTAAAGATTTTTATAGGAGGTAAGGTTGGAAAGGAGTGGAAGAGTCCGAGAAGACTTTAAATGTCAGCTGGAGACTTGTTTGTCTTTTTGAAGATGGTAAATATTATGGGTTATATGATAAAGTTTTAATGTGACAGAAATTAATTTTGTTTGGATTATGAATGCTTTATAATTAAAATTCTATGTCCGGGAAAATATCTTTCAAAAATGAAAATGAAATAAAGACATTTTCAGTCGTACAAAAAGTTGAAAGAAATCAGTAGCAAGAGACCCATACTCTAAGGAATGTTAAAAGAAATCCTTTACATAGAAGGAAAGCAACTATGGTTGGAAATTTAGATCTATACAAAGAATGAAAATCAGTGGAAATGACAACTACATGGGTAAATATATAAAACCTTTTCCTTATGATTTAAATCCTTTAAAAATATAATTGGCTGTTAAATAAAACTTACAACAAAGTATTATGATAATGGTGGCACAGCAGTAAAGAACCCACTTGACAATGCAGGAGACACAGGAGGTGTGGGTTCGGTCCTCAGGTTGGGGAGTTCCCCTGGAGAAGGAAATGGCAACCCACTCTTGCCCGGGAAATCCTGTGGACAAAGGAGCCTGGCAGCTACAGTCCACGGGGCTGCAAAAGAGTCAGACGTAACCGAGCACATTATGATAATACAATGTACAAATATGGATAAGTAAAATAAATGACAACGATGTCTCTTGTCATGTAGGCCAGGAGGAAAGTGGAAATACATTACTGTAAAATATACTGTGCATAAAATGGTGTATCACTTGAAGGAAGACTGTGGTAAGTTAAAGCAAGCAGAATATCAGCAACAATCCTGTAGACTGGAACAGCACTACTCACCATCTTGACCTAACTGACATTTATAGAACACTCCACTTCCTGACAGCAGAACACACAGTCCTCTCAAATCCACACAGAATATTTTCCCAAGTGGATCACATTGTGTCCCATAAAATAAATTTTAAAAGATTCAAGTCATATGAAGCAGATGCTTTGACAACAATTAGATTAAGTTACAAATCAAAACGAAAAACATCAGGCTTACCTGGTGGCTCAGTAGTAAAGAATCTGCCTGCCTATGCAGCAGGGAGACTCAGGTGTAATCCCTGGGTCAGGAAGATTCCCTGGAGAAGGAAATGGCAACCCACTCCAGTATTCTTGCCTGGAAAATCCCATGGACAAAGGAGCCTGGCAGGCTACAATCCATAGGGTCGCAAAAGAGTCAGACATGACTAAAAAACAACAAAGACATCACTGGAAAGTCGCCAAATACTTAGACATTAAAGAACATACTCCTAAATAACCTAAGGTACAAAACAGACATCAAAAGGGGAAAATTAAAACATTTTGAACTAAGTTAAATTGAAAATGTAACGTATCAAAATTTATGGGATGCCATTAAAGCAGTTGTTAGGGAGAGTTTTATACTACTAACACCTAAATCAGAAAAGAAAAATGTCTCAAATCTATGACTTTAAAAACCAGAAAAAAGGAACAAATAAAATAAATAAGCAGAAAAAGGAAATAATAAAGATTGGAATGGAAATTAATGAAATTAATGAAATAGAAAAAAAAAAAAAAAACAGCAGAGAAAATCAGTGAAACCAAAAGCTGGTTCTTTGAGAAGATCAATAAAATTGACAAACCTGTAGGCTGAATAACTAGGAAAAATTATCTTCTCTCTGAAGATATAAATTGCCAGTATCAGGAATGACAGAAGTGACATCATTACAGATTCCACATATAGTAAAAGGAAAATGTGAATAATTTTATGCCAATAAGTTCAACAGTTTAAATGGCTCAGAGCCATTTATTAACTCATTTTTAAAAATGAAAAATAAATTCCTGCGTGTTAACATAAATAATATACATTTTGCAAAAAACAACTACTTTTTTCTAAAACAAAAGAAGTCGTAGAAGTGTAGCAATGTTTTAAATGTTTACAAATCTCCTTGTGCCTGGCTTAAGACAGCAGAATTCTTGTATTTGCCCGTGTATTTAATCTCTTGTGATATGTTTCAATGTAAATTTATGAGGAAAACCCAGCTTCACATAGATGTATGGTAGCAAAATGAAGGGTTATTTTAATTGTATTCTAAAACAGTTTTGAATACTCTTTTTTGATACCAGATCAGAACTTGTAAAAAGAAGCCTATGTTCAGTAATTAATGTTACAGTATCTTATTTTATTTGGGAATGACCTAGCTATTTAATAAACTTCTACCATTTAGCTTAATTTCAGTTCAGTTCAGTTCAGTTGCTCGGTCGTGTCCAACTCTGCGACCCCATGAACTGCAGCACGCCAGCCCTCCCTGTCCATCACCAACTCCTGGATTTCACTCAAACTCACGTCCATCGAGTCAGTGATGCCATCCAGCCATCTCATCCTCTGTCATCCCCTTCTCCTGCCCCCAATCCCTCCCAGCATCAGAGTCTTTTCCAATGAGTCAACTCTTCACATGAGGTGGCCAAAGTACTGGAGTTTCAGCTTTAGCATCATTCCTTCCAAAGAACACCCAGGACTGATCTCCTTTAGAATTTAGTGAACTCTAAAGTTTCAAGCTATCAAAATCTGGAGAGATGATTTTTTAATTTTTATTTTTGGCCATGTGGCTTGTGGGATTATAGTTCCCTGACTAGGAATTGAACACCAGGCCCTGGCAATGAGAGCACTGAGTCCTAATCTCTGGACCCCACAGAATTCCCTGGAGAGACTATTTTTAAGTAGATATTCCTAAAACATAATTATTCCCAACCAGTTTACCTAAAAGCTTTTATGTCATTTATATTAATTTACTTATAAAAATTTCATTATACCAATTTTTTTCTTTGTTTAAGACCAATCATTTTTTTTTATTGTAGTAAACTACAAGTAACATTAAATTTTACCATTATAACCACTTATAAGTGTACAATTCAATGGTACATTCATATTGATGGGTAGTCACCACTACCATTCATCTACAGAAGCCTTTTCATCTTGCAAAATTGAAATTCTATGCTCATTAAACAATAACTGTTTATTCTGTCCTCCCTCCAGCCCCTGGCAACCACCATATTGATACTTTATGCCTCGTGATCTTGACTGTAAGTGACTCTATAAGTTTCTCACATAAGTAGAATCATACAAGTGTCTTTTTTGTAACTAGCTTATTTCACTTAGTATAAAGTCCTCAAGGTTTACCCAAGTTGTAATATATGTCATAATTTCATTCCTTTTAAGGGGTGAATAATATTCCATTGTATGTATACACACATTTTGTGCTTCCATTCACCTATATAAGTTATTTTTCTTGCTGACAAATTTTGCAACAGATATAATAAGATCTTATTTGGCTTCTAGAACCTAAAAGTATTATGCTTAATGTCTGTAATAATTAAAGCAACAAACTTAAACTAACTTTAATACTAAACATGGCCCCCCCATCGGAACAAGACCCAGTTTCCCCCTCAGTCAGTCTCTCCCATCAGAAAGCTTCCATAAGACTCTTATCCTTCTCCATCAGAGGGCAGACAGAATGAAAACTACAATCACAGAAAACTAACCAAACTGATCACGTGGACCACAGCCTTGTCTAGCTCAACAAAACTATGAGCCATGCCATATAGGGCCGCCCAAGATGGACAGGTCATGGCAGAAGGTTCTGACAAAATGTGGTCCACTGGAGAAGGGAATGGCAAACCACTACAGTATTATTGCCTTGAGAACCCCATGAACAGTATGAAAGGCAAAAAGAAAAGACACTGAAAGATGAACTCCCCAGATCGGTAGGTGCCCAATATGCTACTGGAGAAGAGTAGAGAAATAACTACAGAAAAAATGAAGAGACAGAGCTGAAGCAAAAACAACACCCAGTTGTGGATGTGACTGGTGATGGAAGTAAAGTCTGATGCTGTAAAGAGCAATATTGCAAAGGAACCTCAAATGTTAGGTCGATGAATCAATGTAAATTGGAAGTGGTCAAACAGGAGATGGCAAGAGTGAGCATCGACATTTTAGGAATCAGTGAACTAAAATGGACTGGAATGGGTGAATTTAACTCAGATGACCATTTTATCTACTACTGTGGGCAAGAATTCCTTAGAAGAAATGGAGTAGCCTTCAGAGTCAACAAAAGAGTCTGAAATGCAGTACTTGGGCGCAATCTCAAAAACGGCAGTATGATCTCTGTTTGTTTCCAAGGCAAACCATTCAATATCACGGTTATCCAAATCTATGCCCTGATCAGTAATGCTGAAGAAGCTGAAGTTGAACAGTTCTATGAAGACCTGCAAGACCTTCTGGAAATAACAACCAAAAAAGATGTCTTCTTCATCATAGGGGACAGGAATGCAAAAGTAGGAAGTCAAGAGATACCTGGAGTAACAGGAAAATTTGACCTTGGTGTACAAAATGAAGCAGACAAAGGCTAAAACAGAGTTTTGCCAAGAGAAGGCACTGGTCATAGCAAACACCCTCTTCCAACAACACAAGAGAAGACTCTACACAAGGACATCACCAAACGATCAATACCGAAATCAGATTGATTGTATTCTTTGCAGCCAAAGAGGGAGAAGCTCTATTAGTCAGCAAAAATGAGACTGGGAGTTGACTGTGGCTCAGGTCATCAACTCCTTATTGCCAAATTCAGACTCAAACTGAAGAAAGTAGGGAAAAGCACTAGACCATTCAGGTATGACCTAAATCAAATCCCTTATGATTATGCAGTGGAAGTGACAAATAGATTCAAGGGATTAGATCTGATAGAGCCCCTGAAGAACTATGAATGGAGGTTGGTGACATTGTTCAGGAGGCAGTGATCAAGACCATCCCCAAGAAAAAGAAATGCAAAAAGGCAAAATGGTTGTCTGAGGAGGCCTCACAAATAGCTGAGAAAAGAAGAGAAGTGAAAGGCAAAGGAGGAAAGGAAAGGAATACCCTTTTGAATCAGAGTTCCAAAGAATAGCACGGAGAAATAAGGAAGAATTCCTCAGTGATCAATGCAAACAAATAGAGGAAAACAATATAATGGGAAAGACCAGAGATCGCTTCAAGAAAATTAGAGATACCAAGGGAAAATTTCATGCAAAGATAGGAACAATAAAGCACAGAAATGGTACAGACCTAACAGAAGCAGAAGATATTAAGAAAAGGGGGCAAGAATACACAGAACTATACAAAAAAGATCTTCATGATCCAGATAATCACGATGGTGTGATCACTCACCTAGAGCCAGACATCCTGGAATGTGAAGTCAAGTGTGCCTTAGGAAGCATCACTACGAACAAAGCTGGTAGAGGTGATGGAATTGCAGCTGAGCTATTTTAAATCCTAAAAGATGATGCTGTGAATCATCCAGAAATCATCCATCAATATGCCAGCAAATCTGGAAAACTCAGCAGTGTCCACAAGACTGGAAAAGATCAGTTTTCCGTCCAATCTGAAAGAAAGGCAATACCAAAGAATGCTCAAATTACTGCACAATTGCATTCATCTCACACACTAGCAAAGTAATGCTCAAAATTCTCCAAGCCAGACTTCAACAGTACGTGAATCGTGAAGCTCCAGATGTTCAACCTGGATTTGGAAAAGGCAGAGGGACCAGGGATTAAATTGCCAACATCAGCTGGATCATAGAAAAAGCAAGAGAGTTCCAGAAAAACATCTACTTCTGTTTTATTGACTATGCCAATGCCTTTAACTGTGTGGATCACAACAAACTGTGGAAAATTCTGGAAGAAATGGGAATACCAGACCACCTTACCTGCCTCCTGAGAAAACTATATGCCGGTCAAGAAGCAACAGTTTGAATTGGACATGGAACAACAGACTGGTTCCAAGTCAGGAAAGGAGTACGTCAAGGCTGTATATTATCACCCTGCTTATTTAACTTCTACGCAGAGTACATCATGCAAAATGCCAGGCTGGATGAAGCATAATCCAGAATAAAGACTGCTGGGAGAAATATCAATAACCTCAGATACGCACCCTTATGACACCACCCTTATGGCAGAAAGGGAAGAAGAACCGAAGAGCCTCTTGTTGAAAGTGAAAGAGGAGAGTGAAAAAGTTGGCTTAAAACTGAACATTCAGAAAACTAAGATCATGGCATCCAGTCCCATCACTTCATGACAAACTGATGTGGAAACAATGGAAACAGTGAGAGACTTTATTTTGTGGGGCTCCAAAATCATTGATGACAATGACTGCAGCCATGAAATTAAAAGACACTTACTCCTTGGAAGAAAAACTATGACCAACCTAGACAGCATATTAAAAAGCAGAGACATAACTTTACTACCAAAGTTCCATCTAGTCAAAGCTATGGTTTTTCCAATAGTCATGTATGGATGTGAGAGTTGGACTATAAAGAAAGGTGAGCACCAATTGCACCAACGAATTGATGCTTTTGAACTGTGGTGTTGAAGAAGACGCTTGAGAGTCCCTTAGACTGCAAGGAGATCAAACCAGTCCATCCTAAAGGAGATCAGTCCTGAATATTCATTGGAAGGACTGATGCTGAAGCTGATACTTTGGCCACCTGGTGTGAAGAACTGACTCATTGGAAAAGGTACTGATGCTGGGAAAGATTGAAGTCAGGAGGAGAAGGGAATGACAGAGGATGAGATGGTTGGATGGCATTACCAACTCAGTGGACATGAGTTTGGGTAAACTCTGAGAGTTGGTGATGGACAGGGAAGCCTAGCATGCTGCAGTCCATGGAGTTGCAAAGAGTCAGACACGACCGAGCGACTGAACTGAACTGAACTTTAATATCAAATATTAATTTAATGTTGAATATTTCCCAGTTTATGTGAACCTGAAATGTATTGGGGTTAATTTCTTTTATATTTCTGAGAATTTATATATTCCTTTACATTAATTAAACCATGTTCATTTATAAATAAATTTTGGTAATACCATTCATAGGTAAATATATATCAGGCCTATAATGTACACATAGACATATAGACAGACAC
Source organism: Bos taurus (assembly GCF_002263795.3). Taxonomy (NCBI): domain Eukaryota; kingdom Metazoa; phylum Chordata; class Mammalia; order Artiodactyla; family Bovidae; genus Bos; species Bos taurus. The sequence continues at coordinate 9,056,933 of NC_037355.1, read as the reverse complement.
AATCAGAGATCTCATTAGCTTCATTTCTAAAACTGTCATGAATCAGGTATTACAATATAAAACTCACTAGTTTATAACAGTTGGAATAAGTTCAGTTTACTCATTTGAGTTCCAAAAGGAATTCTTTTTCCTTTTTTTTTTTTTCCCCCAGTCTCAGGAATTAGAGATGGTCTAGACAGGATAAAAATTCCTGAGAACCCTAGTAGAACATTTACATCTCAAGGCATAGAAAGAAAAATGCAAGCTCCACTAAAAGGACTTGTTCTCTTAGGGTCAGAGTTCTGAAAAAATGTTATAACAAGCTGGCTTTCTAATTCTAACTGCATATACAAAAAACTGGTATTGGAATGTCAAAAGATCCCTATTTTAGCCACTTTCAGAGCAAGATTTTCTTTAACTCCTAATTAAGTACTTATAAGTATAAGTTTCCCTTGTACATGAACCTGGCAGGGGTGTTAGTTGGAGACTGGCTTTCTGATGTCCCAAAGCTCAACATTCAGAAAACTAAAATCGTGGCATCTGGTCCCATCACTTCATGGCAAATAGATGGGGAAACAGTGGCTGACTTTATTTTTGGGGGCTCCAAAATCACTGCAGATGGTGATTTCAGCCATGAAATTAAAAGACGCTTCCCAACCTAGACAGCATATTAAAAAGCAGAAACATTACTTTGCCAACAAAGGTCCATCTAGTCAAGGCTATGGTTTTTCCAGTGGTCATGTATGGATGTGAGAGTTGGACTATAAAGAAAGCTGAGCACTGAAGAATTGATGCTTTTGAACTGTGGTGTTGGAGAAGACTCTTGAGAGTCCCTTGGACTGCAAGGAGATCCAACCAGTCCATCCTAAAGGAGATCAGTCCTGGGTGTTCATTGGAAGGACTGATGTTGAAGCTGAAACTCCAATACTTTGGCCACCTGATGTGAAGAGCCGACTCATTGAAAAGACCCTGATGCTGGGAAAGATCGAGGGTATGAGGAGAAGGGGACGACGGAGGATGAGATGGTTGGATGGCATTACCGACTCAATGGACATAGGTTTGGGTAGACTCCGAGAGTTGGTGATGGACAGGGAGGCCTGGCGTGCTGTGGTTCATGGAGTCGCAAAGAGTCAGACACAACTGAGAGACTGAACTGAACTGAACTGTTTATGAAAGATATTAGGCCAGCCTCCCACCTAATCAACCCAGTCCAGACCTCTCATTGTGTTTCAGTTGAGCAAATCCCAGAGTATTCCAACCAGGTTCCCTCAGTATTTTTTTCAACTGGGAGGCATTTTTCCCTAGTGTCTTTCAACTGGGTTCTCCCAGTATCTTTCAACTGGGGAGTCAAGTACTTGTGTTACATCACCAAATAAGATCATGAACAATAGTTGGGAGATCAGAGAACCAGGGAAGACTCATCCAAGTTCATCTGGACTTGCCAAGGAGTCAGATGGGCGAAAGAGCCTACTGGTACCTTGTAGAGTTCAGGCAAAGGAGAGAAGTCTGCTCTAGGTCCCTTCACAGTTGCCGAAACTTGTCAACTGAAATGGGAGGCATTTTTCCCTAGTGTCTTTCAACTGGGTTCTCCCAGTATCTTTCAACTGGGGAGTCAAGTACTTGTGTTACATCACCAAATAAGATCATGAACAATAGTTGGGAGATCAGAGAACCAGGGAAGACTCATCCAAGTTCATCTGGACTTGCCAAGGAGTCAGATGGGCGAAAGAGCCTACTGGTACCTTGTAGAGTTCAGGCAAAGGAGAGAAGTCTGCTCTAGGTCCCTTCACAGTTGCCGAAACTTGTCAACTGAAATAAAAATGCACAACATGAAGCTGCGAGTTTCAGTTTCATTGAGGAACTTACTGAGGGATATAGCCCAGGATACAGCCTCTCAGATAGGTTTCAGGCACTGCTCCGAAGAGGTAAGGGGAGAGGTTAGTATATTCGTGATTTTGGAGAAGGGGTATATGCAATTAAACACATGTCTCAGTAAACACTACTGCTAGTCATGGGGCACAAAGATCTCAGTTAATGATTTTAGTGCTTTCTAAGTATGGGAATATAAAAAAAAAAAAATTGGGTTCGTAACATTTTCTCTTGAAAATATCTGACTATCTGTAGCCTTTTCTGATACTTTTCCCAGTGCACAAGAGAGCCTCATTCCCGATCCAGGGGTGTTGAAGGTCAGTGACTAATGACCTGGTCCTTATAGAGCTGAATGGTGAGTGACAGTCTCCAATTGGCAATGTATTACACTAAATGTATATTGCATTGTTCTTCACTTGGTCCTTAAAAAAAACTGTATAATTTATTATAATTTTATAGATGGGGAACTTGGGCTTAAAGGGGTTAATTAATTTGTCCAAGGTCACACACCCAACAAGTGATAATGCTGGGGTTTGGCCCTAAGTATGGCTTCCAACATTCTAGCCTTCTCTCTTACTCTGACATTTTCAACTAAAAATCCCTGGGTTTCTCATGACACTTTAATGTGTGTGAGTCATTTGTGCACAATCCAGGATGTGTTTCCTGGGTAGGAAATGCAAAACTTACTTGGCATTTGAGGTCAGTACATTGTAGGAATAAATTGTGCTTGTGTCTAGGCTTTTAAGTATCTAAATGACTGAGAGTTTGTCTTCAAAGGGGAAAAATAACAGCCTTGTAAAACAGGATTATCAGTGCAGAGCTTAGTGTCTTAGAATCTTTAAGCCTCAGAACACAGACAGCAGAAGAGAAAAAATGTTTCCAACTAATGAGCTCCAAAGGAAAGAGCCTGTCCTTTTGCTTAGCAACACCAAAAGCTGATTATTTAGTGCTTTCTCTCTGGGCAAAAGGCAGAAAAACCAAGTGATGAAAAGATACCACCTCATTTAACAGGCACTTAAAGCTTAATCACACATGCTACTTTACCTAAAATAGTCTCCATTTTAAACACTAATCTTAGTTGAACATCAAGTGTCTCATGCATGCTGGGTGCTAACAGACCCACAGTCTCAGAATAATTTTTATCACCACCTAACATAGCTGTGTACAAATACAGATGAGAAAGCAAGGCCAAGAGATGAACAACTGGCCCGAGGTTACGCAGTTCTTTTCAGTAGAGCTGAAACAGCCTAGGTCTGTGGTAGGTAACAACCCTGGACTCCGAAGTCAGACTGCCTCAATCAATTGAGGCAAATTTAAGAGTTGAGGGTTCAGCTCTTACATTTAGTGATAGTTACCCAGGCCAGTGTACTTGATCATGCCTGACGTATAGAGTTATAGTGAAGGGTCCTGTGATAATACAAAGGAAAGACTAGCCACGTGGTACATGAGCTCTCTGTAAATTCACTACCCTTAATGCCATTATTACTGACCAGATTCTCTGAGCACCCTCTGCCACACAGCTTGACAGCTCCACACAGCTTGACAGCTCTTTCTTTTTTTACAGATTTTTTTTTTTTGTTTTATGTGGATGATTTTTAAAGTCTTTACTGAATTTGTTACAATATTGCTTCTGTTTTTTTTTTTTTTTTTTTTACGCTCTGGTTTTTTAGCTTCAAGGCGTGTGGGATCTTAGCTCCCTGACTCAGGATTGAACCTGCACCCCTTGCATTGAAAGGTGAGGCCTTTACCACCGGACCACCGGGGAAGTCCCATGACAGCTCTTTCAATAATGTCTTGAAGGCTACCAGACTAGCCACTCCAAAGTATGACTATTTGGCACATGGATTATTTTGAACTACAGGGGGCTTCCCTCACAGCTCAGGTGGTAAAGAATCCACCTGCAATGCAGGAGACCCTGGTTCAATTCCTGGGTCAGGAAGATCCACTGAAGAAGGGATAGGCTACCCACTCTAGTATTCTTGGGCTGCCCTTGTGGCTCAGCTTGTAAAGAATCCACCTGCAATGCGGGAGACCTGGGTTCAATCCCTGGGTTGGGAAGATCCCCTGGAGAAGGGAACGGCTACCCACTCCAGTATTCTGGCCTGAAGAATTCCATGAACTGTATAGTCCATCGGGTCACAAAGTGTCGGACACGAGAAACTTTCACAGGGACTTAAGAGCCAACAGATGTAGGAAAAGTTCCTTACCTCCCCTTAACTGACTAAAATAGAGTATACATTTCTTCATAAAGGAAATTTCTGGGACTTCTTTTCAGTCCAGTGCTTAAGACTCTACAATTCAAATGCAGGGCAAAAGTGTTCCATCCCTGGTTAGGGAACTAAGATCCCACATGCCACGTGGTGGGGCAAAAAAATAAAAAGAAAAGAGAAAAATACATATATATGGAATTTAGAAAGATGGTAATGACGACTCTATATGCAAGACAGCAAAAGAGATGCAGATATAAATAATAGACTTTTGGACTCTGTGGGAGAAGGTGATGGTGGGATGATTTGAGAGAATAGCACTGAAACGTGTATATTACCATATGTGAAATAGATGACCAGTCCAAGTTCAATGCATGAGACAGGACGCTCAAAGCCAGTGCACTGGGACAATCCAGAAGGATGGGATGGGGAGGAAGATGGGAGAGGGGTTCAGGATGGGGGACCCATGTTAACCCATGGCTGATTCACGTCAATGTATGGAAAACCCACCACAATACTGTAAAGTAATTAGCCTACAATTAAAATTAATTAATTAATTAATTAAAAAATAAAAGAGGAAATTTCCATTTGTAAAGTTGCTTCAGTGTCAGGAAGATGTCCACCCCCAGACACAACTCTGATCATCTGAGACCTTTAACTGCACAATATATTTTCTCCCTTCAACTTCTCCTAGTTTGCCTTTACTCTCCCAGAAGTGCTGAACTTTTTTCCTAACTTTAGTCTAAAACAGTATTTAAGCCTCAATCACTTGGCCATGGCTGAAGCGACTTAGCAGCAGCAGCAACAACACTTGGCCACAATCTCGAGTATATTTTCCTTGTGAAACTCAAACACATCTTAATTCCTACAAGTCTTTTGTCAGTTTAATTCCCAAGGCCCTTCTCAGGTAGCACAGAGGTAAAGAATTCACCTGCCAATGCAGGAGACCCAAAAGTCATAGGTTTGATCCCTGGGCTGGGAAAATCCCCTGGAATAGGAAATGGCAACCCACTCCAGTACTCTTGCCTGGAGAATCCTGTGGACAGAGGAGCCTGGCAGGCTATAGTCCATAGGGTCACAAAGAGGTAGACATGACTGAGCAACTTAACACACACACACACACACACACAGCTGGAGAACCTAGCTGGGTAGAAGAAAAAGGTTTTGCCTCCTGTATGGTCTGCTTGAAATAAAGTATTTGTTGGGCTCACCTATTAAGGAGAAAATTCTGGGTTCTTTTTAAATACTCCTGCCAAACTTGTAACCTAGCAGGACCCTGTGGGACCCTCCTGGAAGAGGACCGCCCACTCCCCCATGTCCTCTGCCTACTTCTTATCTGTAGAGAAACTTTAGCTTCCTAGGCCTTCCCTAAGTTTCAAAGAGTGAATTTAATCAGAGAAGTGAGAAAATACAGAAAAAGGAAAACAGTCAAACAAGACAAAATAATAATAGTTTAGCCATTAAATAAAGTCAAGGTCAAGGGCTACAGATACTATCCTGAGCCATACACTTTATCTTGCGGATACTGAAATCCTTACCAGGTAGAAGTTAACCATATGCTGCCAACAAGCACATAGACCCCAGACTGGTTGGAACCAGAAGGCTGATGACGGTAACTCCCAGTTTCCTCACTATCAACCAATCAGAAGAATGTACAGGAGCCAATCACAAACCCCACAACCCCTCTCCCTCACCCAGTCTTTAAAAACCTTTGGCCAAAAGCCTGCAGGGAGTTTGGGTCTTTTAAGCACTAGAGGTCCCGGACTCCTTCCTAATCAGATCAGATCAGATCAGATAAGTCGCTCAGTCGTGTCCGACTCTCTGCGAGCCCATGAATCGCAGCACGCCAGGCCTCCCTGTCCATCATCAACTCCCGGAGTTCACTCAGACTCAAGTCCATCGAGTCGGTGATGCCATCCAGCCATCTCATCCTCTGTCGTCCCCTTCTCCTCCTGCCCCCAATCCCTCCCAGCATCAGAGTCTTTTCCAATGAGTCAACTCTTCACATGAGGTGGCCAAAGTACTGAAGTTTCAGCTTTAGCATCATTCCTTCCAAAGAAATCACAGGGCTGATCTCCTTCAGAATGGACTGGTTGGATCTCCTTGCAGTCCAAGGGACTCTCAAGAGTCTTCTCCAATACCACAGTTCAAAAGCATCCATTCTTCGGCGCTCAGCCTTCTTCACAGTCCAACTCTCACATCCTTCCTAATAAGCACCTTATATAAACACTGCACTTTCCTTCATCACCACTAGGTGTCAGTAGATTGACTTTACTGCTAAGCTCCTGCAGGCTAGGGGACCAAGTTTGGCGCCTTAACAAAATCAGTAGAAAGTTGTCAGCAACCAGAACTTGAAATTGGAATACTTTGTCACAACCTAAACTTGAACTCGGTTCATTCAAGGATGTTATCAAGTGAAAGACTACAGAACGGGGCAGACAGCTTCCTTACAGGAGGTTCACGTGTGGCAGTTAGATCCGGCAGTCGTGTGAGCCAGGCAACTTGTAAGTAGGTCTTGGTCCTTGGGCTTGCAAATATGGACTACGCAGGTGCCCGGTTTCTGAAAGCAGCCTCTGTTTACAGTAAGACAAAGGACCGGAGGACAATCCTATTTTCCAAAAGATCAGGCCAAATCCTGGGCCCTCAGGGCTGTGCAAGTTCAGGGCAGAAGTACAGTATTTAGAGCTTCTAAAGGGACTCTTTACCATCTGAACCACAAGGGAAGCCCAAGCTAAACAGTAGGTTCTCATTAGTTATCTATTTTATCATGTTCATGTTAGTCACTCAGTCATGTCCAACTCTTTGCAACCCCATGGACTGTATCGCTCCAGGCTCCTCTGTCCATGGAATTTTCCAGGCAAGAATACTGGAGTGGATTGGCACACCCTTCTCCAGAGGATCTTCCCAAACCAGGGACTGAACCCAGGTCGCCTGCATTGCATTGCATTTACCGTCTGAGCCATGAGGAAAGACCTATTTTATGCATAGTATCATTAGTATCTCCTGGAGCTTGCTCAAACTCATGTCCATTGAGTTGGTGATGCCATCCAACCATCTCATCTTCTGTCATCCCCTTCTCGTCCTGCCTTCAGTCTTTCCCAGCGTCAGGGTCTTTTCCAATGAGTCAGTTCTTCACATCAGGTGGCCAAAACATTGGAGCCTCAGCTTCAGCAACAGTCCTTCCAATGAATATTCAGGTTTGGCTGGTTTGATTTCCTTGCTGTCCAAGGGACTGTTTGAAGGCATCAAAACTACAGTGTGAAGGCATCAATTCTTCAGTACTCAGCCTTTTTTATTGTCTAGATCTCACATCTGTACATGACTCCTGGAAAAATCATAGCTTTGACTAGATGGACCTTTGTTGGCAAAGTAATGTCTCTGCTTTTTAATATGCTGTCTAGGTTTGTCATAGCTTTTCTTCCAAGGAGCAAGCGTCTTTTAATTTTATGGATGTAGTCACTGTCCTTAGTGATTTTGGAGTCCAAGAAAATAAAGTCTGTCACTGTTTCCATTGTTTCCTCATCTATTTGCCATGAAGTGATGGGACTGGATGCCATGATCTTAGTTTTTAAATGTTAAAAACATAATCTTAGTTTTTTAAATGTTGAGCTTTAAACCAGATCACTCTCCTCTTTCACCTTCATCGAGGGGCTGTTTAATTCCTCTTCCCTTTCTGCCATTAGGGTGGTGTCATTTGCATATCTGAGGTCATTGATATTTCTCTGGGCAATCTTGATTCCAGCTTGTGCTTCATCCAGTCGAGCATTTTGCATAATGTGCTCTTTTCTGAATATTATTTTAGAAAAGCCTAAATTTAGGATTTCATCCTAGCAATTTGTTAGCACACTTCCTAGAGTGGGGATGAAAGAAAGCACAAATGGTGATAAGAATGCTTCATTCCCGAACAGATCATGTTCTAAGGAGCAGAGTTTGGTAATATAGCCCACCACACACTCCCTCACCTACAAGCTTCCTCATCTCTCTAGCTCACAGATATCAAGCAGAAACCCTGATTTTAGATTTTATTGCATTTTTATTTTACAGATTATATGGCCACATTAACAGAAGTCTTAAAAAGGTAAAAGTTGCCCTAACATTCTGCAAACAAATTAAACTCTTGTTTCAGGTAATTGGCGTTTTCTTTCTAGATTCCACATTCATATTATATGATTTATGTAGTTTTACTTGTAGTTGAATTTGAGAACTGTCCACTAACTTATGCTCTCTTTCTAAAATTTTTGTTGTCAATCTAAGAGTAGAAAATCAAAAGTATATTGCTTTGCAGGTGAAACTTCTCTTGAAATTATTCTATTTAAACTAATTACTGAGAAGTTGTTCATTAATGTAAAATTAATGGGGCCTCCCTGGTGGCTCAGAGGTTAAAGCGTCTGCCTGCAATGAGGGAGACCTGGGTTCGATCCCTGGGTTGGGAAGATTCCCTGGAGAAGGAAATGGCAACCCACTCCAATATTCTTGCCTGGAGAATCCCATGGACAGAGGAGCCTGGTGGACTATAGTCCATGGGGTCACAAAGAGTCGGACAGGACTAAGCGACTTCACTTTCACTTTCTTTCAATGAACAATGAGAGAAGAGAAAATGCCATCAAATTTCCCATTCAGAAGGAATTTCTTTGAGGTTAGATTATTCTGATGTGAGAGAGAGAGGAGAGAGAATAAATGACCAACTTAGAATAAGTTCAAACTTATGTTGGAAAATCAAAAGCCCTTTCTAAATGCCTCTTATAAATAATTATATTAAAATAGCAAAACCAATAGAGTACAGATTTATTTGTTCCCAAATGAATACCCTTGAACTTTTGTTATCATATAGAAAATTATCCACTTGCCATCGGTTGGAATTTTGAAAGGAAGCTAGTGTATAGAATAGGATGGTTTTTGGCATTGAGTGAGGGCGAGGAAACGGGTTCCTTAATACTGCCTGCAGAGTGTAGCAGCAACCTTCTGAGGTCACATTCTGATTCTGGATGGCCATCCTTTCCCTCAAGGAGATCCAAGACTCTGGAGGTGTGCCTATCTCATTCAGTAGTGAATGAGACTTACCTTTGCACGATAGACTCTAGTTAAAATCCGCCACCAGCTATTTACAAATTATTACAGGCACTGGACCTTCAGAGACCTTTGAAACCAGGTACAGTCCTGGCTGTTAAGAACATAGAACAGGGTATTATGTAGCATACATTATGTGAAAAAATGACATTAGAATTCGCTCAGTGGTTTCAGTAAGTTGTTGTCCACTAGATTGTAGGGGTGAGAAACATCTGGAAGGTTCTCAGGAAGTAATGGTTTAGGGGGAAAGAAGATGAGAGTAGGATTACCAGATTTAGGAGGTAATGAATAAAACACGAGAGGTAGGCTTGGAATCATGAACTTTTGCTGTTGTCTTGGCAGGAGTTGAGGTATAAGAGTGTCCTGGGGCTGCATTAAAGTGAGTCGACCATGGGGAGATGGTGAAGTAACTACACAGGGGAATCACCATTTGGGTTTGGTATCAAGAAACAATCAAAGAAGAAAAGTAAAAAGAAACAAAAGAAACTTCCCTGGGCTGCCCAGTGGTTAACACTTTGAGTTTCCAATGCAGGGGGTGCAGATTCGATCCTTGTGAGGGAACTGAAGTCCCACTGGCTGTGAGGAAAGGCCTAAAAGATTAAAGAGAAAAAAGAGAAAAGAAAACATCAAAGTAATTTAGCCAGAGAATCCCATTTGCAGGGTGTGTCTATGTGTTAACTCTTCATAGCTGAGGGTGCTGTGTTGGATGGTTACAGATTCCACTTCCAACCTTCCTCATGTCTGGACTTTGTTCTGCTCTCAACCAAACGTGAGACCTCAGGCGATTCCTCGACCCCTGATTCTATCACAATATGATAAGGTCCTGTGTCCCAAGCCCCAGGGTCCATTTTATCTGTAACCCAGTGCAGTCCTTTGGTCCCTAATCTGTTAACTGGACTGACCATCTCTGTGCAGAAGGTGCGGGTGAGAAGAAATGGTTCACTTCCCCTTGAGGAGAGTGGACAAGCTCAAAGAGAGGTCAGACCACAAGGGGAAATCCAGCCAGCTCCTGGGGGCACAGGGAAGGGTGTGCTGACAATAAACACAGGAAGGAGGGCAGGAAGGAACACCACTGGTTTCACTGCAGTCACAGAACGGGGGTTGGGGGCAGAACGGGGAGGAGTGAGGGGATGGAACAGCATCAGGCATGCAGAATGACTTAGCTGAGTAATTAGAAGGGAAATGTCTTGTTATCATTTTTGATTTTATGAGTATGAATATGTGTGTGTGAGCGAGAGGAGAATGTGTTACGTTTTAAACAAGAGAGATAGGTGATATTTACTTTTGTTTCTGCTAAGATCTTTTCTGTGATAATAAGAAATTCATATGACTGTAAGTGGAGTGCTGGTGCTGGACCTCATTCACAGTTTCAGAGTTGGAAGAGGGACATCTGGGGAGTCATTCTCTTCTTTAAAAATTTTAGTTTTGTTTTATTTTGATTTTTATTTTTAATACAGCACGTGGGATCATAGTTCCCTGCTGCCACTGCTGCTGCTGCCAAGTCGTGTCAGTCGTGTCCGACTCTGTGCGACCCCATAGACGGCAGCCCACCAGACTCCCCCATCCCTGGGATTCTCCAGGCAAGAACACTGGAGTGGGTTGCCATTTCCTTCTCCAGTGCATGAAAGTGAAAAGTGAAAGTGAAGTCGTTCAGTCGTGTCCGACTCTTTGCGATCCCATGGACTGCAGCCTACCAGGCTCCTCCATCCATGGGATTTTCCAGGCAAGAGCTCTGGAGTGGGGGGCCATTGCCTTCTTTGCTTTTCCCTCATAGGTTATTACAAAATATTGGAGTTCCCCATGCTTTACAGTAGGTCCCTGTTGTTTACCTAATTTATATATATATCTAGAGAGCCGTTCTCTTAATAAGAGAGGTAAACGCTAGTCACAGTAAGATCAGAGGTCCTACATGACTGATGTCATCTGGACCTTGTTACACAGGTCTGGCTGTTTCTAATCTAAGCATATCATTCTTCATTGTGTTAAGTATAACGGACCTTGCTGCAGTGGAGTGAGGGAACCAGGGGCAGCTGTGCCACAGAGACCTTTGTGGAAAATACTTTATAATACAAACAGCAGCATTATCAGTTTTGGAGGTACTCTCCTCTTTTCCTTTTGCACTGCCTTTCTTTGGGATTGGAATGAAAAGTGAACTTTTCAGTCCTATGGCCACTGCTGAGTTTTCCAAATTTGCTGGCGTATTGAGTGCAGCACTTTCACAGCATCATCTTTCAGGATTTGAAATAGCTCAGCTGGAATTCCATCACCTCCAGTAGCTTTGTTTGTTGTGGTACTTCCTGAGGCCCACTTGACTTCACACTCCAAGATGTCTGACTCTAGGTAAGTGATCACACCATCGTGGTTTCTGGGCTTTTGAGATCTTTTTTGTATAGTTCTTCTGTGTATTCTTGCCACCTCTTCTTAATATCTTCTGCTTCTGTTAGGTCCATAACCATTTCTGTCCTTTATTGTGCCCATCTTTGCATGAAATGTTCCCTTGGTATCTCTAATTTTCTTGAAGAGATCTCTAGTCTTTCCCATTCTGTTGTTTTCCTCTGTTTCTTTGCATTGATCACTGAGGAAGGCTTTCTTATCGCTCCTTTCTATTCTTTGGAACTCTACATTCAGGTGGGTATATTTTTCCTTCTCCTTTGCCTTTCACTTCTCTTCTTCTCTTAGCTATCTGAAAGGGCTACTCAGACAACCATTTTGCCTTGTTGCATTTCTTCTTCTTGGGGATGATTTTGATCATCACCTCTGTTTATAGTTCTTTAGGCACTCTATCAGATCTAATCCCTTGAATCTATTTGTAACTTCCATTGTATAATCCCTGGTGGCTCAAAGTAAAGACTCTGCCTGCAATGGTGGAGACCTGGGTTTTAAACCTGGGTTGGGAAGATCCCCTGAAGAAGGGTGTGGCAACGCATTCCAGTATTCTTGCCTGGATAATCCCCATAGACAGGGGAGCCTGGTGGGCAATAGTCCATGGGGTCTCAAAGTGTCGGACACAGTGAGCAACTAAGCACGGCACTGTATAATCATAAGGGATTTGATTTAAGTCATACCTGAATGGTCTAGTGGTTTTCCCTACTTTCTTCAACTTAAGTCTGAATTTTATAATAAGGAGTTCATGATATGAGCCCCAGTCAGCTCCTGATCTTGTTTTTGCTGACTGTATAGAGCTTCTCTATCTTCAGCTGCAAAGAATATAATCAATCTGATTTCGGTATTGACCGTCTGGTGATGTCCATGTGTAGAGTCGTCTCTTGTGTTGTTGGAAGAGGATGTTTTCTATGACCTAAAGGAAATCAACCCTGAATATTCATTGGAAGAACTGATGATGAAGCTGAAGCTCCAATACTTTGGCCACCTGATCTGAAGAGACTGACTCATTAGAAAAGACCCTGATGCTGGGAAAGATTGAAGGCAGGAGGAGAAGGGGATGACAGAGGATGAGATGGTTGGATGGCATCATGGACTCAATGGACATGAGTTTGAGCAAGCTCCAGGAAATGGTAAAGGACAGGGAAGCCCGGCATGCTGCAGCACATGGTTCGCAAGGAGTCAGACACGACTGAGTGACTGAACAACGACAACAAGTCCTCTTTTCCAGGCACTGTGCTATGACCTGGGTTTATAGAGGTGAAATAAAAGCAGAAATAAAAATAGATGTGGGCTCTGCTCCCAGTGAAGCTGAAACCCATCTGTTTTTTTATTTTTATTTTTTACTGTCCATTCTCTCCTGGTCTTCTGTGGGCACTGTGTAGCCCCACTAAGCACTTACAGGGGTGAAGTGCCTGATTCTGCAAAAGGATTTCACTGTCCCGAGTGTGTTCACAAGGATGGCTCTGCCTTGGTTCTTTTTTTTTTTTTTTTTTTTCCGACTGCACCCTGAGGCATGCAGGATCATAGTTCGCCAATCAGGGATTGAACCTGTGCCCCCCTGTATTGGAAGTATGGAATCATAACCACTGGACTACCAGGGAAGTCCCAGGATGGCTCTGCCTTTGAACCATGGGAGAAGATGCAGGGCATTTCTTCCTCATGTTTGTTAGTGATTTTATCATCTGGTGGTGGTTTCTGGTTGCTGCAAGATGGGGACATTATCTGGTGTGGTCACGTTTTTAAGTGCAAGATAAGAGTGTTGGAAGATAGATATTGTGGAAGAAGAGCAGTCCATGAGGGGTCCCTTGCACTCACGGGAGAGAAGTAGATTCCAGGAACTTGATCAGTGACCTGAGGATGGCAGGTGTGCTATGTGGAGTGGGTGGGAGATAAGAGACAGCACTAACAGCCCGGTTCTATGACCTGATTTTCTGAGTGCATTTATGGGAAGCGCCTTGTGCTAGCAGAAGACAATGTGTGGGACAGAGGGGCAGCTTTAGAAAGGAAGTTTTACCAGTCATTGAATTTATTGCATCTTTCCATCCTGGGCTCAGCGCTCATTAATCTCTAGTCCAGTCAATCTGTTGGTTATAAAAATAAGCTTTCTTCTAACTGGTATTTATCATTTGTAACCTCTTTGAGCAGTGTGAATCATTCTAGCTTTATCTCCAAATACCTAATACTGTCTAGTAAAGAAAACTTGAGAGTTTTATAACTCCATAAACATTTAAGAAAAACAATAGATTCATTCTAGTTACTTTTTAATCCTGTTGATATGCCAAAGAAAGGAGATAGTAAGTATCAAAAGTCTTATTACAAAGCACAAATTGCAATTTATACTTGTCAAGATGTCATCAGTAAATAAATATTCTGCCTTTTTCGAAGGCTTTGACCCACCTTCTAGTATCTCTATTATGCCATATAAATAAAAGCAGTTACCAGTATCCAGCTGTCATTAACCACAACTCAGCTTTCTCCCAGAAGTACAAATAAACTGTTCATTATGTTTTTATCCCATCACTTTGCCACTGTTGTGGAATTGTTCATTAGCTGAGTCCTAAAATCAGGAACCACAAAATTTTAATAGAACAGCAATATCCTTGATGGTATCATGGAGATGTAAGTGCCCAGTGTAATTTCCTTAATTCATAAAATTACATTAAAATTACAGCCAAAGCCATTGTCAAACTTCCATCAAGAAGGGTCATTAATTTGAGAAATATCCCCTTGTTTTTTAGGGTGACAGCCTCTGAATTATGCCATTAATTGGCACACACGTTTGACAGTCGTGTGGACTTTTTGACAACTGAACAGCATGTCTGTGTTTAAAGCATTCTGATCCATTTTCTTAATACAAAAATGCCAGTTTTTTTTCACCTTTCATGTTACTATCCTCATCAGCAAAGTTCTTGCCTCAGAAGGTTGGACCAGGTCTCCAAGGGAATTTTCAGGAGAACTACCTCCAAAGTGATCCCCTGGAATATCTCTAAGATAAAGCTGAAATTCTAAACATCTATAACTTTATTAATATCGCTAAGGAAAGGATTTTCCCCTTAATACCATAATACTACATATGTGTATATATGGAAAGATTTTAAAAAAACAGAGCAGCTTGATTAATGGAAGAAAGAATAAACACAAAAATTCAGAGGAGTGACACACTGATATATGAACTCCATGAGAGCAGGATTTTTGCCTAATTTTTTTACACTACTGTGTCACCAGCACCTAGAACAGTGCCTGACACAGTAGCCACTGAAACTTAGATTGTTTTGAATAATTCTCTTTGGCCTTTGATAGTGAGATTGTTCGTATCCCCCCAAGGGGTGGGATTTGGGGTGGGTCAGAGTACATTTCAAACGTGAGTCATAATGATTATGGTCTGTTCACATGTTGATTATTTTCTTTCTTTTAAGATTTTCTTTTTTGATGTGGGTCATTTTTAAAGTCTTCTAACATTTGTTACAATATTGTTTCTGTCTTTATGTTTTGGTTTTTTGGCTGCAAGCCATGTGGGTTCTTAGCTCCCCGACCAGAGATGGTACGTTAGAAGGTGAAATCTTAACCACTGGGCTGCCAGGGAAGTCTTGATCACTATCCTTTGAAAATGTGAGGCACACAGATGTTGTCCACATTGAATTCTCTTTGTTCATATACAGAATCACAAAACAAGTCGTTCTGACTGGCCTCAACCCACACACTCCAGGATTATACATATCTCTCCCCATGTCTTTCTGGGAAATTGGATCTTGAGGATTCAAATCAAAGATGAAAAAGGATTGATGCTCTCTTATTCCGATGGCCCATTCATTTTTGCTTTCTTGGTTTTGGGGTCTACCATAGTTCCTCACTTTCTGAAGACAAGGACCACTTGACTGAGAATGATGTTCACAGAGTCCCTCTTCAGTGGCCCATGTAGGTCAAGGGCAGGGAGCATAATGGATCTCTGGAAGTTTTTAAAAGGTGCCTTTGTCCCTGTTGTAAAGGGCTATTCAAGACAGAAGTTTCAGGTAGAGTAGAGGATGATTAGAAAAGGTGAAGTTACAACTGCTCACTGATTTTGTGGTTGATGGAGGGACAGAACTATACCCAGCTACAGGGCTGGGGTGTAGAGGTGCAGTGAGGTATGGGAAGGGAGAGACATAAATCATCTTTGTCTTTCAGAACAGCCCCTGAGATCTTCCTCACAATGGAAAATGCTGCAGTGAGGTTCTTATAAATTCTGGCAGATGCCTTGAATTGAACTGACTCCTGGGTCTGCCATCCCTGGCCAGATAGCCCAGACCATGATTTGATTACCATCCTCTTTTTTTTTTAATTATGCCTCACTGCTTTAATTTCTATTTACAGAGACATTTTGGGATGGTCCCGTAAAACAAGTGAGAAAATATAGTATGTGAAGTATCCCACTCTCATTTTAAAATGCAAGTGGTCATCTTCATGATGATTTACTATAGCTATTAGATGCATTTTATCACAATGGCTTAGACTGAATTCAATTCAGCAGACATCTGAAAAGATTCATCAAGTATTGCTGCTGCTAAGTCGCTTCAGTCGTGTCCAGCTCTGTGCGACCCCATAGACGGCAGCCCACCAGGCTCCACTGTCCCTGGGATTCTCCAGGCAAGAACACTTGAGTGGGTTGCCATTTCCTTCTCCAGTGCATGAAAGTGAAAAGTGAAAGGGAAGTTGCTCAGTCATATCTGACTCTTAGCAACCCCATGGACTGCAGCCCACCAGGCTCCTCCATCCATGGGATTTTCCAGGCAAGAGTACTGGAGTGGGGTGCCATTGCCTTCTCCTCATCAAGTATTACTATATTACTAAATACAAGTATTACTAAATACATCAAGTATTACCTGAAAATATGAAACAAAAGACATACAAAGTTAATGATGAATTCCATATAAATAATTGTAACATTAAGAAGTGAACTGTTACCAAAAAAAATTTGTTTAAGGTCATACCCAAAGCAATAATTCATTATAGGGATAAATTTTGAATGCATGTAATGAATAGTTTTTGAACTGTTTCCTGCATGCACAGTCATGTCTGACTCTTTGTGACTCTATGCACTGTATCCCACCAGGCTCCTCTGTCCATGGGATTTACCAGGCAAGAATAGTGGAGTAGGTTGCCATTTCCTCCTTTAGGGCATCTTCCCGACCCAAGAATCAGACCCGTGTCTAGTGTGTCTTCTGCATCGCAGGCTGATTCTTTACTGCTTGAACCATTGGGGAAGCAGTTTGATAACCCAATTAGGAAAGAGTGAATCTAGACCTAGAGATAGACATCTGGCTGCCATCAGGGAAGGAGGCTGAGAGAAGGCTGGATTGGGAGTTTGGGATTAGCAGATGCAAACTATTATATATGGAAGAATGCCATCCTCTTAACCCGATGGAGGAGACCACCATAAACAGCAGGGAATGCCCTCAGCTTCTGCACCTCCCATGCAACCCAGCTGTCAACACCTGTGGACATGTTGCCCGCCCCACCCCCATTCCTATGGACATTGCTCATTCTATGAGGTGCACAAATGCTCTGACTGGTGGGGTGGAGGCACTGGGCAAACTGGGCTTGCACCAAAGCAAGGACGAGACTCATTACTGAAGCAAACTAGGAACTCTAGGGCTCACCAGCCTGCCAGGAAATCCCGTGGGAGGCACTTAACCTGTGCTCTTCCACTGATACGGGTCACACTGGGGGTTTCCAACAATTGTTGACAACACTCATTCTGTTGCCACCATGTGGGCCTTCCTGGGCCACACTTCTTGTGTAGAAGCCAAGCATTAATTTACCTCCTTTCCAAAACCATACAGCCTAAGAGACCCTCAAGGATTTAAGGAAACACCATTAGGAGGTCATGTAGTCCTCAGGTGACTGTAGAGATCTCCCCCAAATGAAGCTCAGGGAAACCTTCCAGAGGATTAACTGACTCATTAATTATACTCACATTGCAGATGGTTTTCCCTACAGTGAGTATCAGCCAGTTAGAAAAGTTGATTAGAAAAGATTTGTCCTGACTTTGATGAAGTGATCACTAGTTTGGCCCAAGGAGGTCATCAGGTCAGCCTCTACTCACTGGCCAGGGTTACAGTGGGTGTCAGGATTTCCCTAGACTTTTTCCTTGTGGGCCAAGGCAGAGACTGTGGAATCACTATTAATATGCTGCACTCAGGGGGAATGCCTTGCACCACGTAGAAAGGTCAATACAGACCCTTAATGACAATGATGGCTTATGAGATTTGTTCAGCTGGTTGGATCCAGGAACCTGAGGGTACACGGTTAAGGTCAATATTATGGGTTGGTCTCATCCTGCTGCTTGGGTCCTGTTGATCATAACTTTAAATGCTCTATGAGACAAAATGAATGGATTTGATCCCTGTCTCTACTGGTCAGAGTCATCACAATGTCTCATTCATCAGAAAATTCCTCAGAAGCCAAGAGAATGTAGAAATAAGGAGTGGATATTGTTGGGAGACAATTTTCCATGGATCTCTCTATTTCTGCACATCTTGTGGGCAGAGGCACTGAAAGGCCTTGTTCCAGACTGCTTTTCAAAGTTGTTTATGTAGTGAACATCCTTGACATATAGAAGGAATGTCTCTTTGAAGAGCAGAAGGGAGGTTTGCTTACTGTCCAGTAAGACAAAGTTAATGTCTCCGTCTAGGGAAAGGTCAGCCAGATTTAAAATCCATTATAAAAGATTTGGGGTCCCTATGTTCAGGGCTCCTCAACTGTAATGCAAACCTACTGAGTGCCCAGCATCTGCCTGGCTGCTCCATGTCACCCCCCGAGGCACCTGAGGATTGAAGGTTGGAACCAACATGAACATGAATCTCATGCCCCTTGCTGTGCCTGAGTAATCAAATCCTTTGTTATTTTGACCTAAATATTGAGAAAGCTAATTCTTTGCTAGGTTGATAAGGAGTCCAGGGCCCTCAGGGAGGAAGGGATCCAGGGCCCTTGAGGAGGAGAAAGGGACAAACATTTTTTTCTACATTGCTTTGTCTTAGTCACAGAAGACTGACTTTCTTCAAGTCCAGAGCTAATGATTACACAACAAAACAACTGGTCTTGCTCAAGGGTATGTTTTTCCTTAAGCTCTGTACTAATTATTAGATAGCAACAATGTATATTGCTCAAGGACATGTTTCTCCTTCTTAACAAGAACCTTCTGGCTAACCTTGTTAATTTAAGATATATTTTGTGGGAGTGGGTCTGGTAAAAGTATACAAGGCCTTGATAAGACTAGTGAGTGGGGCACTCTCCATCTCCCTTCTAATGTCTATGTCAGAAGCTTTCTCTGCTCTTTTTCACTGTAATAAAACTTCTGCCATACAGAAGCTCTGAGTGATCAAGCCTGGTCCCTTGGCTGGTCCTGAAGCTAAATCTTCTTCAGAGATCATGGATCTGACATCTTTCACTGTAAGCTGTCAATATATTGTGTGTTCTGACAACATCCATGAAACTGGCCGACTAGTTTCCAGGTAGGGTAAAATTTCAGACGCTTGCAGTTCTTGGTAAAAAGTCAAGGAGGCAGTTGAATGTGCAAGCGTGGAGTTCACAGGAATAGTGAGGAAGGTGTAAGTCCTGGAACATCTCTAATTTGTGGACGAAGAGCCTGACCGTAGAGATGGATAGCTTATCCCTAGTTATGGCAAGATTACAGCAGAGCTGAAACTAGAGTCGTGTCTATGTGCAGTTAAACCTGACTGTAAAGTCCAGCTGTCTCCAATCTTGGTTCTTTTGCCACTTCTTATTCTCTGACCCTGTTTTGTAACTTAGGAAATAAGGGTAATAACAGTACTTGCCTTAAAGGGTTATTCTCTCTCTCTTTTTTTTCCTTCTTTGGTTGTGCTGCCCAGCATGTGGGATCTTAGTTCCCTGACCAGGGATGGAACCCAGGCCCCCTGCACTGGAAGGACAGAATCTTAACCACTGAACCAGCAAGGAGGTCCCTAAAGAGTTATTCTAGTTTTTTATGTTTCAGTCCTTGTCAGACATTTACTGCAGGGCTTAGCACACGTGTGCAAAGTGCTTGGCCCTCAAAAAACTGTTTTCCAATATTGAGACTACTTATCAGTGCACTTTGTACCCACTGCCAATTGGCTTTTCTGCCAAGAACTGATTAAGCAGAATTGTCATGTGAGAAACTTCTAAGCCAAACAGTGAAGGCTGTGAGAACACGGCATCTGGGAGGTTTTGTGCTGGCCGTGTACCCATGGTTAGAAGGTGGCAGAACAGGCCCCAGAAACACAGATCACCCCTTCAGGAGCCAGTCAGTCAGGGACTTTCTAAGACTGTGAAAGCCTCAAGTTGCAAAGACCACCAGCAACAAGGCTGTTGTCTGTTAAAATCAGATGTATTGACTTAATACAGTGAGAGGAGGGACTTCCCTGGTGGTCCGGTGGCTAAGACTCCATGCTACAAATGAGGGGTTCTGGATTGGATCCCTGGCCAGGAAACTGGATCCCACATGCCACAGCTAAGAGTTCTCATGCTGAACTAAGATCTAGTGCAGTCAAACAAATTAATTAAAAAAAATACAGTGAGGGGGCTTCCCTGGTGATATTGTTGTTGTCCAGTCACTCAGTCATGTCCACCTCTTTGTGAACCCATGGACTGCAGCACACCAGGTTGTCTCATTCACTATCTCCCAGAGTTTGCTCAAACTTGTGCATTGAGGCAAAGACGTACTCTTTTCCCAATTTTGATCCAGTCTGTTTTTCCATGTCTGGTTCTAACTTGCTTCTTGACCTGAACACAAGTCTCTCAGCAGGCAAGTAAAGTGATCTGGTACTCCCATTTCCCAATTCTTTGAGAATTTTCCAGTTTGCTGTGATCCGCATAGTCAAAGGCTTTAGCATAGTCAATGAAGCAGAAATAGATTTTTTTAAAAATTCTCTTCCTTTTTCTGTGATCCAAGGATGTTGGCAATTTGATCTCTAGTTCCTCTGCCTTTTCTAAATCCAGGTTTTACATCTTAAAGGTCTCCATTTACACACTGTTGAAGCATAGCTTGAAGGATTTTGAGCATTATCTTGCTAGCATGTGAAATGAGTGCAATTGTGCAGTAGTTTGAACATTCTTTGGCATTGCCTTACTTTGGGATTGGAATGAAAACTGACTTTTACCAGTCTCGTGGCCACTGCTGAGGTTTCCAAATTTGCTGGCGTATTGAGTGCAGCACTTTAACAGCATCATATTTTAGGATTTGAAATAGCTCAGCTTGGAATTCCATCACCTCCACTAGCTTTGTTCATAGTAATAATTCTTAAGGCCCACTTGACTTTGGACTCCAGGATATCTGGCTCTAGGTGAGTGATCATATCATTGTGGTTATCTGGATCATTAAGACCTTTTTTGTACAGTTCTGTGTATTCTTGCCACTTCTTAATCTCTTCTGTTTCTGTTAGATCATTACCATTTCTGTCCTTTATTGAGCCCATCTTTGCATGGAATGTTCCCTTGGTATCTCTAATTTTCCTGAAGAAATCTCTAGTCTTTCCCGTTCTATTGTTTTCCTCTATTGCTTTTCACTGTTCACTTAAGAAGGCTTTCTTATCTCTCCTTGCTATTCTTTGGAACTCTGCATTCACATGGGTCTATCTTTCCCTTTCTCCTTTGCCTTTCGCTTCTCTTCTTTTCTCAGCTATTTTATGGCCTTCCTTAGACAGCCATGTTGCCTTGTAGCGTTTATTTTTCTTGGGGGTGGTTTTGGTCACCAACTACTGTACAATGTTACAAATCTCCGTCCATATAGTTCTTCAGGCACTTTGTCTATCAGATCTAATCCATTGAATCTATTTGTCACTTCCACTGTATAATCGTAGGGATTTGATTTAGGTCATACCTGAATGGCCTAGTGGTTTTCCCTACTTTCATCAACTTAAGTCTGAATTTTGCTTCCCTGGTGGCTCAGTGGTAAAGAATTTGCCTTCCAATGCAGGATACACGGGATTGATCCCTGGTCCAGGAAGGTCCCACATGCCTCATAGTAACTAATCCCATGTGGCACAACTACTCAGTCTGTGCTCTTAGAGCCCAGGAGCCACAACAACTTAAGCCCATGTACCCAAGAGCCCGTGTTCTGCAACAGGAGAAACCACCGCAATGATACATCCGTGCACTGCAACTAGAGAATAACCCCCTGCTCACTGAAACTATAGGGGAAAAAAGCTCATGCAGCGACAAAGACCAAGCACAGCCAAAATAAATAAATAAATGGTAACACGCAGTGAAAGAAGCCATTTCTCAGGATGCTGCTGGCCAAGAGGATAGAGGAAAGCATCTTTTGGAAGGTCTGAGCTCCCTCTGAAGGAGTCTGCAGCACATCTAAGGAAGTGGTTCTGTACTGGTTGCTCTTTCTGGGGTGGAATTAGTAGGAGAGGGATTAGTCAGGACTTGGGTGCTGTCCTAATTCAGGCTTCCGTCGACCACAGATTGGCACTTGTCATGAGCACTTGTCATCTACTTGTACAAGGATCAAAACAAATCATGTGCTGCTGAAGCTGCTGACCTCCAACAACCCCCTGAAAGAATTGAGGGTGGAGAGCAGAAACGAGGCACTCTGTGCTCTGGGGAAACTGGCAGGACAGGTCTTCAGAGAGTCAGATATTCTCAGGAGCAGATTTTATGAGCCCAATTCTTGTATCTCCTCATATCTTGAAAAGCACTACAATCCTTCATGGTGCTGATTGTTTCTCGTGACTAGCAGAAGCTTCATGAGATCAGAAATTTTCTACAAAAAATATGTGATTGATTGCATGTACCCCCCCCCCCAACCCCTTTACCAAAATCACATATATACTATCCTACACACACCCGCCACCAAACCTCTTTGGAGCAGTTTCGCAGAGCTATCTGTGGGGCTGTCTTCTGGGCTGCAGTCCTCACATTGCCCCAAACACTTAATTTGCAACTCTCACATTGTGCACTTTTTCTTTTTTCAGTCGACACTACTATAACAAGTAACCTTACACTGGGCGGCTTTAAACAACAAACCTTTATTACTCGTGGTTCTGGAGACTACGAAGTTCAAGATCAAAGTGATGGCAGATCAGATCTGATGTCTGGTGAGGACCCGAATCCTGGTTTGCAGACACCCATCTTCTCATGCTGTCCTCACAGTGTGCACAGCAGAGAGAACAAGCTTGCACATCTTTTCTCACAAGGACAATTATTCCATTCATGAGGGCTCCATCCCCATGACTTAACCACCCCAAAGACCATGCCTCCTACTCCCATCACTTTGGGGGTTAGGGTTTCAACACATGAATTTGGGGGAGCATAACCATTCAGTCTCTAACAAGTACTGCCATGAGAACAGGGTGGTTTAGCAACTGGGTATCCCCAGTGATTTGTTAATTATGTTGGTTCTTTAAAAAAAATTAAAAAAACAACTCTTAGTTTTGTTAATTTTCCTTATTTTTTTTCTATTCTCTACCTCAGCTATAGTTTCCATTGTTTCCTTCCCTCTGCTAGTATTGGGTGAGTTTCCCACCCCCCCTAGTTTTTTAAGATGTAAAGTTAGATTGTCGATTTGAGATCGCTCTTCTTTTTTAATATAAGGGCCTATAGCTCTAAATTTTTCTCTTAGCACTGCTCTCAGTGCATCACATAAGTTCTGTCATTAATGTTTTTAATTTTCATTTGTCTCAAGATATTTTCCAATTTTCTTTGTGATTTCTCCTTTGGACTGTTGGTTAAGCGTTGTTTAATTTCCACATATTTGAATTTTCCTATGTCCTTCTGCTATTGACTTCTAGTTTCATTCTATTTTAATCAAAAAAGGTGCTTTGTATGATTTCAATAACTTTTTTTAAGACTTGTAGCTTAATAGATGGTTTGTCCTGGAGAATATTCCATGCCACTTGAGAAGAATGTGTATTCTGCTTCTGTTGGGTGGATGTTCTCTATATTTCTGTTCAAGTGTTCTAATTTCTTATGGACCTCATGTCTAGTTGTTCTATACATTATTGAAAGGGGAGTATTGAAGTGCCTTACTATTATTGTATAGCTGTCTATTTCTCCCTTCAATTTTATCAGTGTTTGTTTTCTATATTGAGGAGCTCTAATTGGTACTTTATTTTATATATATTTTACTTTATAATTGGTACATATATGTTATAATTGTTATGTCTTTTTGGTGAATTGACCTTTCTAT
This sequence comes from Bos taurus, assembly GCF_002263795.3. Classification (NCBI taxonomy): domain Eukaryota; kingdom Metazoa; phylum Chordata; class Mammalia; order Artiodactyla; family Bovidae; genus Bos; species Bos taurus. The sequence goes on along the minus strand of NC_037355.1, from coordinate 9,033,257 downwards.
CACTATATAATGTCCTTTGTCTCTTGTGATGCTTTTTTGTCTAAATCCTACTTTTTATATTGGTATAGCCACCTCTGTTCTCTTCTGGTTGCTATGTGTATAGAACCAATCATCAACTCTGTCCTCATTTGACAAGTCAACCAAAAGGCAGGCATGGTAGAATGACAATATATTTGCTGGTGTCATGGAAATGCAAATATTAAGTGCAACTTAATTCACCCAATCATTACAGTAATCTAACAAGGAGCTCTGAGGACTTTGTTGTTAAAAAAAATCCTTAGCCATTTGAAGTAGTGCTTCAGAGAAAACTTTGAGCTGACAGGATTCTGTGCATTGGTACCAACATGTAGGATAATCAATCAATGTCTCTCTGGGGTCCTTTATTTAAAGGAAGCTGTAACTCTTTTGTTAATGAAAGATCACTTTCCATCTTACTGCCTTTTCAAGAAATGTCATATTAAGCCACCTAAAAGAAATATTCAAGATATTGGAAAACCAAGATTCACATTTTACTGTTAAAAGTCATAAAATGTATTTTTCTGCAAATGACCTGAGAAAGAATGTTAGGAAGAATGTCTTAGTGTTTCCTACCTAAAAAGTAAATTTATGCTAAATATATACTGGTGAAATTGTAGAACAAAGGTATAAGGTCAAATGGAAAACTAATCACCCCACTGATGGTGTATAGGTTAAAGATTGGGTGAGTAAATTAAACTTCTACAACAAAGAAATCTAAAAGTTATATTTCCCAATAGTAATCACATAATAAATATAGTGAAAGTGAAAATGTTAGTCACTCAGTCGTGTCCGAGTCTTTATGACCCCATGGACTGTAGCCTGCCAGGCTCCTCTGTCTGTGGAATTCTCCAGGCAAGAATACTGGAATGGGCAGCCTTTCCCTTCTCCAGGAGATCTTCCCAACCAGGTCTCCTGCATTGCATGCAGATTCTTTACCATCTGAGCCACTGCTGCTAAGTCGCTTCAGTCGTGTCCGACTCTGTGCGACCCCATAGACGGCAGCCCACCAGGCTCCCCCGTCCCTGGGATTCTCCAGGCAAGAACACTGGAGTGGGTTGCCATTTCCTCCTCCAATGCATGAAAGTGAAAAGTGAAAGTGAAGGCGCTCAGTCATGTCCAACTCTTAGCGACCCCATGGACTGCAGCCCACCAGGCTCCTCCGTCCATGGGGTTTTTCCAGGTAAGAGTACTGGAGTGGGGTGCCATTGCCTTCTCCATCTGAGCCACTAGGTAAGCCCAAAATAAACACAGTATCTTACAACAAATATGTAAGTCTAGATTCAAAGATTAAATTCCATAAGAGACCAAAATTTTACACTTAAAAATAGATTATTACAGGAGGATGTTTTCCTTTTCATAAAAAAAAAAAAAAAAAAACTGTTAGAAGCCCAACTTCGTAATGCTAAAATTAAAAGAGTCAGAACATGTTCAGTCCATTAGCCTCTTGTGTCATTATGGTGACTGATAATATTTTTCAGCCTTCTCCTTTTTCTCTGTCCAAGAGTAATGACAAGTTCAGTGTTGCTTTCTCAACAGCGCTTGCATCATTGATTTTATCCTTTCAAGGAAATGTTATTCTGATTTTTTTTTCTTTTTTGCTGATGGCATCAAATTTAGTAAGAGCTAAATCAAAATATTTAGGGTTTATAATTTTCTCTTTCCACAAGGGGCACCAACTCTAGGATGGTCATTTGGGATATCCTTTGAGATCAAAAGGAAAATTCAGGGACTTTTCTGGCGGTCCAGAGATTAAGACTCTGCACTCCCAATGCAGAGGTCATGGATTTGGTCCATGGTCAGGAAACTACCCACACACATGCTGCTTGGCACAGTCAAGAAAAAGACAAAAGAAAATTCAAACAATGCAGTGATTCAGTCAACAAATGTTTATGGGCAACTGTGTATGGGTACTGTGATTAATAATCAGAGAGCTATTACATAAGTAAGGAATTCTCCAAGGACATTACAATCTGGGAATTCCCTGGTGATGCACTGGTTAAGTCTCTGAACCTTCAAGGCAGCAGCTGTGGGTTCAATCCCTGGTAGGGGAACTAAGATCCCACATGCCTAGTTCACTTCAGCTCAGTTCAGTTACTTGTGTCTGACTCTGTGACCCCATGGACTGAGGCACTCCAGGTTTCCCTGGACCTTGCTCAAACTAATATCCATTGAGTCAGTGATGCCATCATACCATCTCATCCTCTGTCGTCCCCTTCTCCTGCCTTCAATCTTTCCCAGCATCAGGATCTTTTCAAATGAGTCAGCTCTTTGCATCAGGTAGCCAAAGTATTGGAGCTTCAGCTTCACCATCAGTCTTTCAATAGTCAATGAATATTCAGGACTGATTTCCTTTAGGATGGACTGGTTGGATCTCCTTGCAGTCCAAGGGACTCTCAAGAATCTTCTCCAACAGCACAGTTCAAAAGCATCAATTCTTCAGCACTCAGTTTTCTTTATGGTCCAACTCTCACAGCTATCCATGGCTACTGGAAAAATCATAACTCTGATGAGATGGACCTTTGTCAGCAAAGTAATGTCTCTGCTTTTTAATATGCTGTCTAGGTTGGTCATAGTTTTCTTCCAAGGAGCAAACATCGTTTAATTTTATGGCTGCAGTCACCATCTACAGTGATTTTGGAGCCCCCCAAAATAAAGTCTGTCACTGTTTCCATTGTTTCCCCATCTATTTGCCATGAAGTGATGGGACCGGATGCCATGATCTTAGTTTTCTGAATGTTGAGTTTTAAGCCAACTTTTTCACTCTCCTCTTTCACTTTAATCAAGAGGCTCTTCAGTTCCTCTTCACTTTCTGCCATAAGGGTGGTGTCAACTGCGCATCTGAGGTTATTGATATTTCTCCCAGCAATTTTGATTCCAGCTTCTGCTTCATCCAGACCAGCATTTTGCATGATGTACTCTGCATAGAAGTTAAATAAGCAGTGTGACAATATAGACAATGTATAACCTTGACGTACTCCTTTCCCAATTTGAAAGCAGTCCATTGTTCCATGTCCGGTTCTAACTACTTCTTCTAGACCTGCATACAGATTTCCCAGGAGGCAAGTAAGGTGGTCTGGTATTTCCATCTCTTGAAGAATTTTCCGGTTTGTTGTGATCCACACAGTCAAAGGCATTGGCATAATCAATAAAGCAGAAGTGGATGTTTTTCTGGAACTCACTTGCTTTTTCTATGATCCAACATGTGTTGGCAATTTGATCTCTGGTTCCTCTGCCTTTTCTTAATCCATCTTGAACATCTAGAAGTTAGTTCATGTACATTTGAAGCCTGGCTTGGAGAATTTTGAGCATTACTTTGCTAGTATGTGAGATGAGCTGCAGTTGTGTGGTAGTTTGAACAGTCTTTGGAATTGCTGCCTTTCTTTGGGACTGGAATGAAAAGTGACTTTTACCAGTCCTATGGCCACTGCTGAGTTTTCCAAATTTGCTGGCATATTGAGTGAAGCACTTTCACAGCATCATCTTTTAGGATTTGAAATAGCTCAGCTGCAATTCCATCACCTCCACTAGCTTTGTTCATAGTAACGCTTCCAGGATGTCTGGCTCTAGGTGAGTGATCACACCATTGTGGTTATCTTGATCATTAAGATCTTTTTTGTATATTTCTGTGTAGTCTTGCCATCTTTTCTTAAAGTTTTCTGCTTCTGTTAGGTCCCTACCATTTCTGTCCTTTACTGTGCCCATCTTTGCATGAAATGTTCCCTTGGTATCTCTAATTTTCTTGAAGAGATCTCTAGTCTTTCCCAGTCTATTGTTTTCCTCTCTTTGCACTGATCATTGAGGAAGGCTTTCTTATCTCTCTGTGCTATTCTTTGGAATTCTGCTTTCACATGGGTATATCTTTTCTTTTCTCCTTTGCCTTTCACTTCTCTTCTTTTCTCAGCTATTTGTAAGGCCTACTCAGACAACCATTTTGCCTTTTTGCATTCGTTTTTCTCGGAGATGGTCTTGATCACTGGCTCCTGTAAAGTGTCACAAACCTCTGTCCATAGTTCATCAGGCACTCTGTCTATCAAATCTAATCCCTTGAATCTATTTGTCACTTCCACTGTATAATCGTAAGGGATTTGATTTAGGTCATACCTGAATGGTCTTCCCTGGTGGCTCAGATGGTAAAGTGTCTGCCTGCAATGCAGGAGACCCGGGTTTGATCCCTGGATTGGGAAGATCTCCTGGAGAAGGAAATGGCAACCCACTCCAGTACTCTTGCCTGGAGAATCCCACGGATGGAGGAGCCTGGAAGGCTACAGTCCATGGGGTGGCAAAGAGTTGGACACGACTGAGTGACTTCACTTTCACTTTGAATGGTCTAGTGGTTTTCCACACTTTCTTCAATTTAAGTCTGAATTTGGCAATAAGGAGTTCACTACCTGAGCCACAGTCAACCCCCGATCTTGTTTTTGCTGACTATATAGAGCTTCTCCATCTTTGGCTGTGAAGAATATCATCAATCTGATTTTGGTATTGACCATCTGGTGATGTCCATGTGTAGAGTCTTCTCTTGTGCTGTTGGAAGAGGGTGTTTGCTATGACCAGTGCATTCCCTTGGCAAAACTCTATTAGTCTTTGCCCTGCTTCATTCTGTACTCCAAGGCCAAACTTGCCTGTTACTCCAGGTATCTCTTGATTTCCTACTTTTGCATTCCAATCCCCTATGATGAAAAGGATACCTTTTTTTTTGGTGTTAGTTCTAGAAGCTCTTGTAGGTCATCATAGAACCTTGCAACTTCAGCTTCTTCTGCATTACTGGTCAGGGCATATACTTGGATTACTGTGATATTGAATGGTTTGCCTTGGAAACAAGCAGAGATCATTCTGTTCTTTTTTGAGACTGCACCCAAGTACTGCATTTCGGACTCTTTTTTTGACTCTGAGGGCTACTCCTTTTCTTCTAAGGGAGTCTTGCCCACAGTAGTAGATATAATGGTCATCTGAGTTAAATTCACCCATTCCAGTCCATTTTAGTTCACTGATTTCTAGAATGTCGACATTCACTCTTGCCATCTCCTGTTTGACCACTTCCAATTTGCCTTGATTCATGGACTTAACATTCCAGGTTCCTATGCAATATTGTTCTTAACAGCATCAAACTTCACTTCCATCATCAGTCACATCCACAACTGGATGTGGTTTTCGCTTTGGCTCTGTCTCCTCATTCTTTCTGGAGTTATTTTTCTACTCTTCTCCAGTAGCATATTGGGCACCTACTGACCTGGCAAGTTCATCTTTCAATGTCATATCTTTTTGCCTTTTCATACTGTCCACACCTGGTAGTGTGACAAAAACATCAAACAAACAGTGTTACAGTGTGGTAAGCTAGGAAGCCCACCAAACTCCTCTGCCAGAGGGATTTTTCAGGCAAGAATACCGGAGTGGTTTGCCATTTCCTGCTCCAGCGAATCTTCCCAACCCAGGGATGGAATCTGGGTCTCCCTTGTCTTCCGGCATTGAAGGTGGATTCTTTACTGGCTGAGCCACTGGGGAAGCTGTTGGATCAAAGGAGAGAGGATTATTTTGACCTGCAGTTGTGAGGTTGGCTGCACCTCAGGCTAAAGATGGCTTTGGAGCAACTAGAGGAGTTAAAGGATGAGTATAGGATGGAGAGAAGGGAACAGCTAATACTGAATTGGGAGAAGGGGAGATTCTTCCAGAGCAAACTGAAAGGATCTGTTATGAATTGAAGTGTGCTTTAGTAGGTTGGAAATTAATATGTTTCTAATATATTGATCTGTGCATATTTTCACACTGTCCCTTTGGAAAGGTGGAACATTTATCTCTGCCTCTGTTGGCCCCACACAGAGGACTCTGCCAAGGCCATGATGAAATCACCCTATGATGAAATTGAGCCTTCCCCTACTCTTAATCTCTTTCATGTCCTAGACGTTCAAGCCAAGCCCCTCTTCCATATCCAATACTTTGCTTCAATGTGTATTAGGATTTATAATCTTACCATCATCAGGTCTCACAGAAAATTCCCAGCCTTTGTCTATGTAACAATCTTTTAAATTGTGGCACTGTTCAGAATTCCATCTCCTAACAGGACCTGGATCAATGGTCATTTTCACTTCAAAAAATTTCATTAACAGCTTCTCATTAAAGATTTGAGTTTCAAACTTGAGCCATGATTTTATTAGTCAGGGTCAGAACAAAGAGTGAGTGGGGCTCCAGAAATGAAATAATCAAAGAATTCAGGGGAAAATTCCACTAATGTCTGCCTGTACACAGACACCCCACCCTGGAGGTCCATTATAGGGGGCTCAAGAGAAAGATCATAAGTCCCCTCTCACCACCCCCCGCCCCCCACTTTGTAAGCCAGACATTTGCCTTCCTCACTAGGGAAAGCAGTGATCCCCAACTGACTGTTGCCAGTAATTTGTGATGCAAACTTCTTTAACTTGCTGGTATCTTAGTATTAACCTCATGGGTTGTTGAGAGAATTGAATAATAACTTCTAAAGTGAAAAGAGCACTAGTGAGTGGCAGCAGCACTAACCAGTAGAAGCAGCTGCTCACCGTATAATCCGGTTTCAACCTCAATATAGCCTTGGTATGATAGATAGGGGGCTTGCCAGGTGGCACCAGTGGTAAAGAACCCGCCTGCCAATGCAGGAGATGCAGGAGACTTGGGTTTGATCCCTGGGTCAGGAAAATCCACTGGAGGAAGGGATGGAAACCCACTCCGGTATTCTTGCCTGGAGAATCCCATGGGCAGAAGAGGCTGGTGGGCTACAGTTCATGGGTTCACCAAGAGTGGGACATGACTGAAGTGACTCAGCATGCACACACATGATGGATAGAAATGGTACAGAATAGGAAGATGGGACAAAGAAACCATGAGAATTCACTGCTTCATTTCTCAAAAATTGGTGGAATATCTGTGGAGCTTGACTTTTGAAGATGGTTGATGAGGAGGATGATAATTCTTTTAGATTAACAGGGTGGTTTTTTTTTTTTTTTAATAGTTATTTATTTTATTTATTTGGCTGTGCCAGGTCTTAGTGGCAGCATGTGGGATCTAGTTCCCCGACTGGTGATTAAACCCAGCCCCCCTGCATTGGGAGCACAGAGTCTCAGCCACTGGACCACCAGGGAAGTCCCAATAGGATCCATCATTTTGAACCCAGATGAATGTATTCCTATTGGTATAATCACCACAGTCTTCATTCAGTATGTTCACCCTATTAACTGATCACATTTCAACAGTTTCCTGGGTTTGCTACTGCAAGATTGGACCTAATGGTGCATGTGTTAAATTGTATACATAGGTAAGAAAACTATGCCATGTTGGAGCAGTGGTTCTTAGGCAATTTGGCCGACATTTTTGACTGTCACAACTGGGAGGGTCCTCCGAGCTTCTAGTGGGTAGACCAGAGATGCTGCTAAACATCCTACAATGAGCAAGACACCACCCCCCCCCCCACCTCTGCAAAAAGAATTATCTGGCCCAAAATGACTAACTTGCCAAAACTGAGAAACCTGATGTAGAGGAAGAAATACCAAGACTTAGAGTGATGGGGATGCTGGTTTTGAGCCACATGAGTGTTCCTCTCATTTATGCCCTCACTATGGCTCCAAAGGGCCAGAAAATATACTTCTATCCCATTGCAGATGAAATTTTTAATTAGGAAACAAGACAACCTGTTTCCCTTGCCAGCCCAGTGTAATCATGAATCTATCATCCCTAGTGGCTGGACTTCAAGTTATGTGAAAGCTCAGTAAGATAGACTTTCAGTCACCAAAGCTGCCACTGTGCAGTACCTAATTTGTGGGCCACCACCATTCACAATGAACCCTCTATCTGGCACCCTGATCTGAGATGACCAGCCAGCTGCCTAGTGGTAGGCCAATAACTTTGGACTCTTTCTTCTCAGAAGGGACAGCAACTTTTCCTCGACTGGGACAGAATCCAGACTTATGTTTCTACCTGTCCTCTCCCAACGTCATTTTCTGTGAATTCACTTTTGCAACAGGAAATGATCAAGAATGAAGAAATGGGAGGACAAGGCAGTTTGAACTATATACACAGTGGGAACGCATTAGAAAGAATAACCAGAAGATTTTTTTAAGATCCTTAATCTGCTATAAATCATTTTATGATGGCTCAAACTTGATTTCTTAGGAAAAAGAAATAATATTAAGGCCAAGTGTTCAATTAGTCATTGAAATGTTAAGTAACAAAAAATGTTCTATCTTTCCTTTGGATAATTTGGAAAAAACAGAGTTCTGCTTTAAGCAGTATGCTTTTAAAATAAATTAGAAGTGAGTGGCAGGAACACAGGGATGTAAATCTAATAACCTTTGTTAAATATTTAAACAACATCATAGTAAAGATTGCAGACTACCTTCCCTCAAGATCACAAGATAGCTGCTAGTAGCTTGTAGGACAAGATATTTCTTCACTTTCTAAATCCCAGTTGTAGAATGAAAGCTCTTCCCATACACCTGACTAGACCAGCTTTGGTCAGATCCCTATCCCTAAGCCAATAATCACTGCCTGATGTTGTCACGTGTTGGCTGCTTCCAACTTGGGTTTCTGATTCTCTTATTGTGAGGCAAATGGAATCACTGTATTTGAATAGACTAGTCAGGACCCCTCTCTGTGGCTGGGAATGGGATTTTTATCTCTGAAGTCCCATGAGTCATAAGGGGAATAAATGGATGATTGATGGAAATTGGGGTTCTGACGCAAAGGAGGAAGAGAGAAATAGATGCTAAGGGAAGGGTGTCCATAGGAGTAGAACTCTCTTTCTCTTGTAGAGAGAGTCAGGGTCACAGTCCCTCCAACACTTACACCTTCCTCTCATCTGTTTTACTGATTGTGCAAAAAAGCCAAACACAGCCAAGTGGTGGTGTCAACTTCTGTTTCAGCGACAGACTTACTATGTCTTGAGGATGGAGTGGGAGGGACAGAGAACATGTCGGTAAAATCTCAGATCAATAGGATCAAGACACCGGGGAAAGAAAGGCAGTTCATTAGCTGTAATGGCATAAAGAATCCTCTTGTCCATCTCTCAATTCTACTCTTGGGTTCCTATATCTGTGCATTTTGCCATGAGAAATATAATATATGCCAATAATTCAAAGCATATGTTGCATCTGAAAGGTGGCAGACAATCCCCCATTGTGTCGCTTTTGATAGCACAGATAAAGCTAACCACAGAGAAGGGCAGAGCAAAGAGAAGACATGAGAAATTAAGCAGGACCTTTGATCAAAATGTGCCTGAAACCCATTCTACCTTCTGACTTCATGTTCTTGAGAATATAGAGTTCATTGGTTTTGATTCAGTTTTCTAAAATTTTATATTTTGTTGAAGTATAGTTGATTTACAATGCTGTGTTAATTTCTGCTGTACAATAAAAGTGATTCAGTTGTACATATATATATATGTACATTCACTTTCTTTTTTAAAATATTCTTTTCCATTATTTAGGATATGGAATATATCCTAGGTTTATAGGATATAGATTTAACATAGGATATTGAATATAGTTCTCTGTGCTATACAGTACAAACTTGTTTCTTCGTGCTAATCCAATGAATCAAAGTTTACATATGCTAACCCCAACCTCCCACTCCATCCCTCCCCTAAGCCTTTCCTTCTCAGCTACCAGTCTGTTCTCTATGTCTGTGACTCTGTTTCTCTTTCATGGATAGGTTCATTTATGTTCTATTTTAGATTCCACATATAAGTGATATCATATGATGACTTACTTCAGTTAGTGTGTTAATCTCTAGGTCTATCCATTTTGCTGCAAATGGCATTATTTTGTTCTCTTTTATGGCTAAGTAATATTTCATTGTGTATGTGTACTGCATCTTCTTTATGCATTCATCTGTCAATGGATATTTGGTTGTTTCCATGTCTTACCTATTGTGCTATGAACATAGGAGTGCATTTATCTTTTGGAATTAGAGTTTTGTTCAGATACATGCCAAGGAGTGGGACTGCTGGATCATATGACAACTCTATTTTTAGTTTTTTAAGGAACTGCCATACTATTCTCCATAGTGGCTGCACCAATTTACATTCTCACCAACAGTGTTAGAGCCTTACCTTTTCTCCATACCCTCTCCAGCATTTGTTAATTGTAGACTTTTTAATGATGACCATTCTGACAGGTGTGAGGTGGTACCTCTCTATGGTTTTGACTTGCATTTTCTAATAATTAGCAATATTGAGTGGTTTTGATTCAGTTTTAAATGAAATTTCTGTTATTTATTTTCCTCCCCAAAGATCCAAATAAATATACTGATACAGGGGAGGCCATGAAGAGAGTTGTGAGAATCTGAGGTTCACTCTGGGCTCTTCCTTAATTACTATTTCTGATGGCAAATGTACATGAAGACTGGTCTCCCCCTCACTGGCAGAAGGACTGTGGAATATGGTGATGTTGAAATAGAAGTGTGTTTTTTATTCCCATCATTTAGAGACCAATCTTCACCTACTCCACATGGCACTTAATATCTTAATCCAGTTTCTTTAAGATCAAATGGGAAGATGGAATTAAATGTGCAAGAAATTTATTGGGGAAATGCTTATCAGAGAAAATGAGGGAGGAGGATGGAGATGGTGGGAGGGTAGTGAGACTTGGATACAGGTCTGATTAAAGAAGAGACAGAAGATAGGAAGGAGGTGGAGGAGCATGGGCTTTGTGCTAACCTAGTGATGGACCTCAGAGCACAGCATCAGGGCCCTGTGGTTGGAGATCTGAGAGGCGCCTTCCCTTTGGCTGCACCATCAGTAATAGAAGGGAACTTGCTAGACTATGCATGCCCACCACCAGGGCAGTGAGACTGGGTTGGGTCAATGATATACCCTTTCAGGAATTTTCATTTCCAAAAAGAAAACCCATACAGAACTTAAGGTGTCAGAAGCAGAGTGACACAGTAGCAGGACCCACTTCTGCTGAGGACTTTGGTACTGGCTTGATTGCGTTTCAAGATTTTATGGTTCAACATTTTCTTTAATTATGTGGATATTTCAATATAAGTGCAATACATCTCTTTGTTTTGAAGGACTTCAGAGTTATTTTCTATTGCTTATAAACATCAGAGACCTTTGGCTGAGGTAGGAGAAGGGTTCGTTTTTAAATTAAATAAATGCTTTTAGAGAAATAAAAGCAGGTATTAGTACTGTTTAAATTTTTTTTAATTACACACATGATTTCATATTGCACGTATTCTGGAAAGTTGCTTTTTTGTTTAGAATTATGTTTAAAGTTTCATTCATGGCTATAGTTCAGAATGAGATTTTCTATTAAATGGATATGTATATTTCATTGAAAGATTACAATATTTTGTAATTACAAAGGTGAATGTATGTTTATGTGTCAACTGTGCAACTGTGCAAGCATTTCTTGGACTTCCCAGGTGTCTCTAGTGGTAATGAACCCACTTGCCAATTCAGGAGATGTAAGAGATGAAGGTTCAATCCTTGGGTCTAGAAGATCCCCTGGAGGAGGGCATGGCAACCCACTCCAGTATTCTGGCCTGGAGAATCCCATGGGCAGAGGAGCCTGGCGGGCTACAGTTCATAGTGTCTCAAAGAGTTGGACATGGCTGAAGTGACTTAGCATGCACATGCATGCACGCAAGCATTTCTACAGAATACATACCTAAGAGAGCGATTGCTGTGTCCTGAGGTAAACACTTTTTAACTGTGATCATATTGCCAATTGCTCTTCATAGTGGTTATAACAATTTACTCCCCAGTCAGGAATACAGAAATCTCCCATTGCTTCACATCACTGAAATACTTAGTATGTTTAGATTCTTAAATGTTGGGTATTCAAAAATTGAAATCTTATCTGGCAGTAAAAAATGAAGTACTGATACTTACATGGATGAACCTTCAAAATATTATGCTAATGGAAAGAAATGAGTCCCCAAGGACCACACATTTTGTATAATTTCATTTATATAAAATGAAGAAGAAGCAAAGCTACAGGACAGAAAACATATTAGTGATTGCCAAGGGCTGAGTGGAGGGAAACATGCAAAGAGTTACTTTGGAAAGCAACAGAAATACTGTAAAATTTATTGTGGTGATGGCTTCACAGTTTCATAATTTTATTTATTGATTGATTGATTTTTTGGCTGTGCTGGGTCTTTGTTGCTGCACAGGTGTTCTCTAGTCGTGGCGAGTGAGGGCTACTCTCTAGTTGAGCTGTGGTGGCTTCTCCTGTTGCCAAGTGCCAGTCCTTGGGCCCAGGGGCTACCATAGGCTACCATAGGTGCAGCACATAGGCTCAGTACTTGCAATTCCTGGTCTCCTGAGCACAGGCTCAGTAGTTGTGACGCTCGAGCTTATTTGCTCTGCGGCATGTGGGACCCTCCCAGATCAGGAATCGAACCCGTGTCTCCTCCATTGGTACGTGGATTCTTTACCAATGAGCCACCAGGGAAGCCCCACAGTTTCGCTAATATGCTAAAGCCATTGAATTATACACTTTTAGATGGGTGAATTAGATGATATGTAAATTATGCATCAATAAAACTGTTACCAAAAAAAACGTGTTTGGAGGATGCTGGTCTAAACTGGGTATTGTTAACTATGTGTTGTGTGCTTAGTTGTGTCTGACTCTTTGCAACCCCATGGACTGTAGTCCGCCATGCTCCTCTGTCCATGACATTTTCCAGGCAAGAATTCTGGATTGGGTTGCCATTTCCTACTCCAGAGGATATTCCTGAGCCAGGGATAGAACCCACGCTTCCTGCATTGGCAGGGGGTTCTTTACCTCTGCATCACCTGGAAAGCAGAGATTTAACTATAGCAATATAGTTAACAAAGCGGCTGATGGAGAAACATGGAAAAAGAAAGCCACAATTTTTTTCAAACAATTAGGCCTTTATTGGTGCACGTAAGTGGAAGTCCAGACTTTTTTATTGTTTTATTTTTTAAACTTTTTATTTGTGTTGCAACAGTTTCAGGTGAACAGTGAAGGGACTCAACCATACATATACACATATCCATTCAAGCCACAATTTTTGATTGGTTATTGGAGATAGAGTAAGATTAGGGGTGACAGATTGCAACCCAGGTAGATGTGCAGAAATGTGTTATGAATTGAGATCACACCAACATAGAGAAAGCAGAGATAGCACCATGTGTCTTCAAAGGCTGTGATATCAGCGTCTGTCAAAGCCTAGTGATGTTGCATGGCAGAGAGCTTCGTGTGCTGCTTTTCTTTCTGATGTGCTGTGATTAGACTATTATGTGGAAATTAAAGTTAACAAAGACCACAGGTTGTTTTATAAATATTTAAAAGGACAGAAAGTAATTTTAATTGTGTCAATATGGTACAGCAAGGACTAGGATTGCACACATAAGACTTCAAAATACCGTGCGTACTTCTTGTTCTTTCTGGATAACACAATTGCTTGTCAGCAAAACTTTCTTGTTCCCGGTGGAAAAATGATAAATATTCCTTATATGATACAGTACATGCCCAAAGTGATATTAAACATAACAAAAATCTGTAATTACTGATCAGTCTCAATTTTGGCTTTGATGATACTATCTTTGTTCATATATACTAATAGCTAAATGGACTTTCATTATAGATGGAACTCTAGTTTTAGATTTTCCAGAGACTTTGCTTTAGCACGGTATAAGTATTGTCAAGAATGAGTTGTGAAGTAGATGTAAAAATAATCCAGAGTAGGACATTCTTTTAGAAAGTATCAAATCTGTAAAACAACAACAACAAATTCAGGCCACATATTCCAATTTGGAGGACTGAAAAACTTCTCATAAAGAATTATCGTGAAGAAAATTCTCTCTATGAAGGATTGTCTTATTCAGTTATGTATCTTCTATTTTAGGGATTTTCAGTAGTCCCTTCATAAGTTGGCTATACCTGATCCTCATTACAGCTTTCTGCAGGCAAGACCTTTGGAGCATATTATCTGTATAATTCTGGCACTTCCTCTGTGAAATGAAACGCAATTCCCTGAAGTCTTAATGTATATATTTTATGCTCTGAAGACTATTTATCATCAAGTAAGTCCTGCCAAAAAGCCATTTGATAAAATGGATTTTCTGCATACCTGAAATTCTCATTATTAACACCATTCCCTTAATGGCTTTGAAGGAGATATTTGTATTTTAGCAAGGCTAAGGGATTTTTTTTTTTCAAACCTGGATATAGCCCCTAATTGAGTAAATGAAGTAAACAGACCACCCAGAAAAAGTATTAGACATCTGGTGAAAGGGGCTGATGTCAGGGAAAAGGGGTAAGAGGCTAGAATAGGCATGGTCACTTCAGCTGCTATTAGGAGTCCAGGAGGTCTGAACATTAGTGAAACGAGCTGCTGGGGGTGGAAATTGTGTTCACGTCTGTTCCGATGACTGCAGCATCTGTTAAGCTCCAGTTGATGGCTGATTGTGGCACTGTTGTCAGACCTTCAGATTTTTCAATAGGCCAACAACTTGGATATAACTGTGAACACGTCCATGCTGCCTGCGTTGGAAGCATCAAATGTTAAAATGTTAACCACTGGACCGCCAGGGAAGTCCCCAAACTCTTCTTATTGCCAAATGTGGACAACTAATAACATTAAAAAGAAAATCTGTAGATCAAAAATTTCCAAGCCAAACAGGTTAGTTCTGTGGGCCATGTGAAGCCACAGGCCACCAGTTTGAAATTCTCACAGTAGAACATTTTCCAAAAGGAAGCTGAAAAATACTGGGGACAAACATTGGCCTATTCTCTGTTGAACCTACAGCTGGCACCATAGGGAAGCTCACCTCTGCTCTTTGCAAGTGTCTCTATGAGCTAGGCCAACTCCCTCCCTAAAGATGGAGTTCAAAGACAGTTTTCCACTCTCAACATGTTTGGAACAAGCAGAGGCCCTGTCCTGTCCCAGAAGTCACAAGTCAGTCTTCTGAGTTGAATAGAATTATGGGGGATACTGCTATTACTTCTATCAGGGATTTAAGAGCATAAAAGTTCTTAGATATTTACCTTGCTCTTCATTCCTCCCATATACTGGTTAGTACTTGGTTTCTTCAGTGGCAAATCAGTGGGAGCTGGGAGTATGAAAGTCTAACCAGGGACTCCCCTGGTGGTCCAGTGGCTAAGACTCCAAGCTCCCAATGCAGGGGGCCTGGATTCAATCCCTGGTCAGGGAACTAGATCCTACATACAACAACTAAAAGATCCTATGCGTCACAATTAAGACCTGGTGCAGCCAAATACATAAATAAAGTCAATTAATTAATTTTAAAAAGTCTAACCAGGGAGCTTGGAGTTGGTGTTCTGTATATGTCTAAAGGGTAGGACACGACTGAGTGAACTGAACTGAAGCCAATCAAGTTTCTGCTATGGTTAGCAGCATGAATCTGATTCATGATAATGTTTGGCAGAAACCAATACAATGCTATAAAGCAATTATCCTTAAATGAAAAATAAATTTTTTAAAAAGAGTATGAATTTGGAGCCAATTGCCTGGTCAAATTCTGACTCCACCACTAACTTGGTAACTGTGCTTAAACCATCTGTAAAATGGGGAAAACAGAATACCTATATATGAGGCTGTTGTGAGGATGAAATATATTGATATCCAGTGCTCTAACAGTTAGTTTGATCTTATAGGAAAAAAAATTATTTTGGAAATTTGAGAAAACCAAGGCTCCAAAAAGCTAATTGACTTGTCCAAGTCGCACTACTTGAAAAAAAAAAAAAGAAAGCAGATGTCAGAATTTGAACTCCAGAAGGAAATGGCAACCCATTTGGCAAAAACCCAGTATTTTTGCCTGGGAAATCCCATGAGTAGAGGAGCCTGGTGGACTATAGTCCATGGGGTCGAAAAGAGTCAGACACGACTCAGTGACTGAACACACACACCCTTGAGTTCCAAGTACGGTATTCTGGTCTACTTAGTGCACCCCAGATTTTCTCAGAATTATGTCAGGTTTATCTGAGTGCTTAATAGAAGTGATTTGTACAAAACCAGGTTTTGCTGCAAATCCTGGTTGCATTGGTATGTAGTATATTACAGAAATCATTGGTGGTATTTCTAAGCAAATCGCCATCTAAATGATTAAGTTTGAGTTCCTCAAAGAGGAAAAAGGTAACGGCAACAAGGGAAGATTCACAAGGCAAAGCTGGTCCCACAACCAGAGGGCAGGGGAGAAAAGAAACCTCTCTGGAAATAGAAGTATGTGTGTACTCCGTCATGTCTGACTCTTTGCAACCCATGGACTTTAGCATGCCAGACTCCTCTGTCCATGGGATTTCCCAGGCAAGAATACTGGAGTAGGTTGCCATTTCCTCCTCCAGGGGATCTTCCCAACCCAGAGATCGAACCCAAGTCTCCTGCATTTCAGGAAGATTCTTTACTACTGATCCAGCAGAGAAGCCCAGATATAGTGGACTCCAGATTAAAAGATTTGTCCAAAAGAAGAGAAAACCAATGTTTATCTTTTGGTGCTTGTTTGGGGATGGAGTTGGTAAATTCAAGGTTGAGTAGAATTCTAGGCAGTAAAACCAAGTGATCAAAAGAGGCCTCCTGAACTAAGTGGCTTTGCAAAATTCATGGACATGAAAAAGTACGTTTCAAAACATTTTTATTCATTAAACATCTATCCACTAAAAACTTCTAAATATCAAGTGCTCAAATAACAGTCTTAACACTTCAGCTCATAGGCAGCTTGATCACTGGCAGGGAAGGAAAACAAGGCCAGACATATGAATGACTTACACAAGGTCACATGGG
This sequence comes from Bos taurus, assembly GCF_002263795.3. Classification (NCBI taxonomy): domain Eukaryota; kingdom Metazoa; phylum Chordata; class Mammalia; order Artiodactyla; family Bovidae; genus Bos; species Bos taurus. The sequence continues at coordinate 9,016,502 of NC_037355.1, read as the reverse complement.
AATCTGCGGCAGAAGGAAAACTAGACTCCGGGAATATGTACATCAGTGGTTGGGGCTATGACCCCGGACTCAGATCACACACGGACCGCTTTATTTTATTTTAAGTATTTTTAAAATTAAATAATGAACTAGGCTCCATTGGGTCTTAGTTGTGGCATGTGAGAGCTTTAGTTGTGGCATGTAGGATTTAATTCCCCAATCAGGGATTGAACCCAGGCCCTCTGCACTGGGAGTGCAGAATCTTAACCACTGGTCCACCAGGGAAGTCCCTGGAGTATTTTACTGAGCTGAGATAGAAAGGTACCTCCAGGCATTTTCATCACTATCTCAGCTCACAGCAGCAAAAGTCCTGGGCAGTTCATACCTGCTAGGTTTTATCAGGCCTACATTGAGGCTTCTTAGAAACCAGGCTCACTTAGGAATCCTGAATCCATCAAAAAGGGATGGTGAAGAGGGTTTCCACGGGGTAGTCAAACTCTGTGGACAGGTACATTACATTTCTTTTTGAGACTGAAAAAAATTCCATTGAATATATGTACCACATTTAGTTAATCCATTCATCTATTGATGGCCCCTTGCCTGGAAAAACCCCTGGTGGGCTGCTGTCTATGGGGTCGCACAGAGTCGGACATGACTGAGCAACTTCACTTTCACTTTTCACTTTCATGCATTGGAGAAGGAAATGGCAACCCACTCCAGTGTTCTTGCCTGGAGAATCCCAGGGACGGGGGAGCCTCGTGAGCGGCCGTCTGTGGGGTCGCACAGAGTCGGACACAACTGAAGCGACTTAGCAGCAGCAGGGTTTTGAAACAACTAGATATTTCATTTCCAAGATCTTTAAATGTTTGAAAAATAGACAATAACCTTTCATATATATAGTCTCTTTTTTTTTAATGTTTGTTTTTTTAATATAAATTTATTTATTTTAATTGGAAGCTAATTACTTTACATTATTGTATTGGTTTTGCCGTACATCAACATGAATCCACCACGGGTGTACACACATTCCCCATCCTGAACCCCTCTCCCACCTCCCTCCCCATACCATCCCTCTGGGTCATCCCAGTGCACCAGCCCCAAGCATCCTGTATCATGCATCAAACCTGGACTGGTGATTCGTTTCATATATGATATTATACATGGTTCAATGCCATTCTCCCAAACATCCCACCCTCTCCCTCTTCCACAGAGTCCAAAAGACTGTTCTATACATCTGTGTCTCTTTTGCTGTCTCACATACAGGGTTATCATTACCATCTTTCTAAATCCCATATATATGCATTAGTATACTGTATTGGTGTTTTTCTTTCTGGCTTACTTCACTCTATATAATAGGCTCCAGTTTCATCTGTCTCATTAGAACTGATTCAAATGTATTCTTTTTAATGGCTGAATAATACTCCATTGTGTATATGTACCACAGCTTTCTTATCCATTCATCTGCTGATGGACATCTAGGTTGCTTCCATGTCCTGGCTATTATAAACAGTGCTGTGATGAACATTGGGGTACACGTGTCTCTTTCAGTTCTGGTTTCCTCAGTGTGTATGCCCAGCAGTGGGATTGCTGGATCATAAAGCAGTTCTGTTTCCAGTATTTTAAGGAATCTCCACACTGTTCTCCATAGTGGCTGTACTAGTTTGCATTCCCACCAACTGTGTAAGAGGGTTCCCTTTTCTGCACACCCTCTCCAGCATTTATTGCTTGTAGACTTTTGGATCGCAGCCATTCTGACTGGCATGAAATGGTACCTCATAGTGGTTTTGATTTGCATTTCTCTGATAATGAGTGATATTGAGCATCTTTTCATGTGTTTGTTAGCCATCTGTATGTCTTCTTCGGAGAAATGTCTGTTTAATTCTTTGGCCCACTTTTTGATTGGGTCGTTTGTTTTTCTGGAATTGAGCTGCAGGAGTTGCTTGTATATTTTTGAGATTAGTTCTTTGTCAGTTGCTTCATTTGCTATTATTTTCTCCCATTCTGAAGGCTGTCTTTGCACCTTGCTTAGAGTTTCCTTTGTTGTGCAGAAGCTTTTAATTTTAATTAGGTCCCATTTGTTTATTTTTGCTTTTATTTCCAATATTCTGGGAGGTGGGTCATAGAGGATCCTGCTGTGGTTTATGTCGGAGAGTGTTTTGCCTATGTTTTCCTCTAGGAGTTTTATAGTTTCTGGTCTTATGTTTAGATCTTTAATCCATTGTGAGTTTATTTTTGTGTATGGTGTTAGAAAGTGTTCTAGTTTCATTCTTTTACAAGTGGTCGACCGGTTTTCCCAGCACCACTTGTTAAAGAGATTGTCTTTAATCCATTGTATATTCTTGCCTCCTTTGTCAAAGATAAGGTGTCCATAGGTGTGTGGATTTATCTCTGGGCTTTCTATTTTCTTCCATTGATCTATATTTCTGTCTTTGTGCCAGTACCATACTGTCTTAATGACTGTGGCTTTGTAGTAGAGCCTGAAGTCAGGCAGGTTGATTCCTCCAGTTCCTCTTTCTCAAGATTGCTTTGGCTATTCGAGGTTTTTTGTATTTCCATACAAATTGTGAAATTATTTGTTCTAGCTCTGTGAAAAATACCATTGGTAGTTTGATAGGGATTGCATTGAATCTATAGATTGCTTTGGGTAGTATACTCATTTTCACTATATTGATTCTTCTGATTCATGAACATGGTATATTTCTCCATCTGTTAGTGTCCTCTTTGATTTCTTTCACCAGTGTTTTATAGTTTTCTATATATAGGTCTTTAGCTTCTTTAGGTAGATATATTCCTAAGTATTTTATTCTTTTTGTTGCAATGGTGAATGGAATTGTTTCCTTAATTTCTCTTTCTGTTTTCTCATTATTAGTGTATAGGAATGCAAGGGATTTCTGTGTGTTGATTTTATATCCTGCCACTTTACTATATTCACTGATTAGCTCTAGTAATTTTCTGGTGGAGTCTTTAGGGTTTTCTATGTAGAGGATCAAGTCATCTGCAAACAGTGAGAGTTTTACTTCTTCTTTTGCAATCTGGATTTCTTTTATTTCTTTTTCTGCTCTGATTACTGTGGCCAAAACTTCCAAAACTATGCTGAATAGTAATGGTGAAAGTGAGCACCCTTGTCTTGTTCCTGATTTTAGAGGAAATGCTTTCAATATTTCACCATTGAGGATAATGTTTGCTGTGGGTTTGTCATATGTAGCTTTTATTATGTTGAGGTATGTTCCTTCTATTCATGCTTTCTGGAGAGTTTTTATCATAAATGGATGTTGAATTTTGTCAAAGGCTTTCTCTGCATCTATTGAGATAATCATATGGTTTTTATTTTTCAATTTGTTAATGTGGTGTATTACATTGATTGATTTGCGGATATTGAAGAATCCTTGCATCCCTGGGATAAAGCCCACTTGGTCATGGTGTATGATCTTTTTAATGTGTTGCTGGATTCGGATTGCTAGAATTTTGTTAAGGATTTTTGCATCCGTGTTCATCATTGATATTGGCCTGTAGTTTTCTTTTTTTTTTTGGCATCTTTGTCAGGTTTTGGTATTAGGGTGATGGTGGCCTCATAGAATGAGTTTGGAAGTTTACCTTCCTCTGCAATTTTCTGGAAGAGTTTGAGTAGGATAGGTGTTAGCTCTTCTCTAAATTTTTGGTAGAATTCAGCTGTGAAGCCGTCTGATCCTGGGCTTTTGTTTGCTAGAAGATTTCTGATTACAGTTTCAATTTCCGTGCTTGTGATGGGTCTGTTAAGATTTTCTATTTCTTCCTGGTCCAGTTTTGGAAAGTTGTACTTTTCTAAGAATTTGTCCATTTTTTCCAAGTTGTCCACTTTATTGGCATATAATTGTTGATAGTAGTCTCTTATGATCCTTTGTATTTTGGTGTTGTCTGTTGTGATCTCTCCATTTTCATTTCTAATTTTGTTGATTTGATTTTTCTCCCTTTGTTTCTTGATGAGTCTGGCTAATAATGGTTTGTCAATTTTATTTATCCTCTCAAAGAACCAGCTTTTGGCTTTGTTGATTTTTGCTATGGTCTCTTTTGTTTCTTTTGCATTTATTTCTGCCCTGATTTTTAAGATTTCTTTCCTTCTACTAACCCTCGGGTTCTTTATTTCTTCCTTTTCAAGCTGCTTTAGGTGTAGAGTTAGGTTATTTATTTGACTTTTTTCTTGTTTCTTGAGGTATGCCTGTATTGCTATGAACCTTCCCCTTAGCACTGCTTTTACAGTGTCCCACAGGTTTTGGGTTGTTGTGTTTTCATTTTCATTCGTTTCTATGCATATTTTGATTTCTTTTTTGATTTCTTCTGTGATTTGTTGGTTATTCAGCACTGTGTGTTCAGCCTCCATATGTTGGAATTTTTAATAGTTTTTCTCCCGTAATTGAGATCTAATCTTACTGCATTGTGGTCAGAAAAGATGCTTGGAATGATTTCAATTTTTTTGAATTTACCAAGGCTAGATTTATGGCCCAGGATGTGATCTATCCTGGAGAAGGTTCCATGTGCACTTGAGAAAAAGGTGAAATTCATTGTGTTGGGGTGAAATGTCATATAGATATCAATTAGGTCTAATTGGTCTATTGTATCATTTAAAGTTTGTGTTTCCTTATTAATTTTCTGTTTAGTTGATCTATCCATAGGTGTGAGTGGGGTATTAAAGTCTCCCACTATTATTGTGTTATTGTTAATTTCCCCTTTCATACTTGTTAGCATTTGTCTTACATATTGCGGTGCTCCTATGTTGGGTGGATATATATTTAAAATTGTTATATCTTCTTCTTGGATTGATCCTTTGATCATTATGTAGTGTCCTTCTTTGTCTCTTTTCATAGGCTTTGTTTTAAAGTCTATTTTATCTGATATGAGTATTGCTACTCCTGCTTTCTTTGGTCTCTGTTTGCATGGAATATCATTTTCTAGCCCTTCACTTTTAGTCTGTATGTGTCCCCTGTTTTGAGGTGGGTCTCTTGTAGACAACATATATAGGGGTCTTGTTTTTGTATCCATTCAGCCAGTCTTTGTCTTTTGGTTGGGGCATTCAACCCATTTATGTTTAAGGTAATTATTGATAAGTATGATCCCGTTGCCATTTACTTTATTGCTTTGGGTTCGAGTTTATACACTCTTTTTATGTTTCCTGTCTGGAGAAGATCCTTTAGCATTTGTTGGAGAACTGGTTTGGTGGTGCTGAATTCTCTCAGCTTTTGCTTGTCTGTAAAGCTTTTGATTTCTCCTTCATATTTGAATGAGATCCTTGCTGGGTACAGTAATCTGGGCTGTAGGTTATTTTCTTTCATCACTTTAAGTATGTCTTGCCATTCCCTCCTGGCCTGAAGAGTTTCTATTGAAAGATCAGCTGTTATCCTTATGGGAATCCCCTTGTGTGTTATTTGTTGTTTTTCCCTTGCTGCTTTTAATATTTGTTCTTTGTGTTTGATCTTTGTTAATTTGATTAATATGTGTCTTGGGGTGTTTCACCGTTGGTTTATCCTGTTTGGGACTCTCTGGGTTTCTTGGACTTGGGTGATTATTTCCTTCCCCATTTTAGGGAAGTTTTCAACTATTATCTCCTCAAGTATTTTCTAATGGTCTTTCTTTTTGTCTTCTTCTTCTGGGACTCCTATGATTCGAATGTTGGCGCACTTAACATTGTCCCAGAGGTCTCTGAGATTGTCCTCATTTCTTTTAATTCGTTTTTCTTTTTTCCTCTCTGATTCATTTATTTCTACCATTCTATCTTCTACTTCACTAATCCTATCTTCTGCCTCTGTTATTCTACTATTTGTTCCCTCCAGAGTGTTTTTGAGTTCATTTATTGCATTATTCATTATATATTGACTCTTTTTTATTTCTTCTAGGTCCTTGTTAAACCTTTCTTGCATCTTCTCAATCCTTGTCTCCAGGCTATTTATCCGTGATTCATTTTGTTTTCAAGATTTTGGATCATTTTCACTATCATTATTTGGAATTCTTTATCAGGTAGATTCCCTATCTCTTCCTCTTTTGTTTGGTTTGGTGGGCATTTATCCTGTTCTTTTATCTGCTGGGTATTCCTCTGTCTCTTCATCTTGTTTATATTGCTGAGTTTGGGGTGGCCTTTCTGTATTCTGGCAGTTTGTGGAGTTCTCTTTATTGTGGAGTTTCCTCACTGTGGGTGGGATTGTTCAGGTGGCTTGTCAAGGTTTCCTGGTTAGGGAAGCTTGTGTCAGTGTTCTTGTGGGTGGAGCTGGATTTCTTCTCTCTGGAGTGCAGTGAAGTGTCCAGTAATGAGTTATGAGATGTCAGTGGGTTTGGAATGACTTTGGGCAGCCTGTATATTGAAGCTCAGGGCTGTGTTCCTGTGTTGTGGAGAATTTGAATGGTATGTCTTGCTCTGGAACTTGTTGGCCCTTGGGTGGTTCTTGGTTTCAGTGTAGGTATGGAGGTGTTTGATGAGCTCCTGTCAGTTAATGTTCCCTGGAGTCAGGAGTTCTCTGGTGTTCTCAGGATTTGGACTTAAGCCTCCTGCTTCTGGTTTTCAGTCTTATTTTTACAGTAGCCTCAAGACTTCTCCATCTATACAGCACCATTGATAAAACATCTAGGTTAAAGATGAAAAGTTTCTCCACAGTGAGGGATACCCAGAGAGGTTCACAGAGTTACATGGAAAAAAGAAGAGGGAGGAGGGAGTTAGAGGTGACCCGAATGAGATGAGGTGGAATCAAAAGAGGAGAGAGCAAGCTAGCCAGTAATCCCTCCCCTATGTGCACTCCACAGTCTGGACCGCTCAGAGATGTTCACAGAGTTATACAGAGAAGAGAAGAGAGATGAGGGACACAGAGGTGGCCAGGAGGATAAAGGGGGGAATCGAAAGGAGAGAGACAGATCCAGCCAGTAATCAGTTGCCTAAGTGTTCTCCACCGTCTGGAACACACAAAGAGATTCACAGAGTTGGCAAAAGAAGAGAAGGGGGAGGGAGGAGATAGAGGCGACCTGGTGGAGAAAAAGGAGAGTCCAAAGGGGGAGAGAGCAGTCAAGTCAGTAATCTCACTCCCAAGTAAAAATGGGTACTGAAGATTGGGTTCTTAAAGGTACAAAATTGATAACAAGTACCAAAAAGCAAAGATTAAAAATCTAGAGTAGAGGTTGGATTTTCAAAAATACAATATTAAAGAAAAGAAAAAAACAAAGTCACAAAAATTATAAAAAATATATATATTTGAAGTTTGCTTTAAAATATAGGGTCTTTTTTTTTTTTTGCAAAGTAATATTAGGTTATAAAAATGAAAATTAAAGGAGTAATAGAGGACTTAAAATTAAAAAAATAAAGAATGATAGTAAAAATATATCTAGGACTTTCTCTGGTGATGTTGTGGGCAGTGTGGGGTCAGTTCATTTTTGGATGGTTCCTGGGTCTGGCTTATATTTCTCAAGATCTATAGGCCCCTTCCTATGTAGTCGGTACTAACTACAGGGTTTTAATCTATTGCACCTGTCACTTCCAAGGCGGTTCCCCAACCGTCCAAGGCTGGCCCTGGGCTGCATGCACCTCCCAGGTCTAAGCCGCTCAAGTTCAGGCACTTGGGTAGTCCTCAGAGGTGCAGACTTGGTTGGGCCTGCGTTTTGTACCCTTCCCAGGTCCGAGCAGCTCAGGTGATCAGGTGTTTGGCAAGCATGGTAGCTGTGACTTATTGCCTCCCCCGTCCCTGCCACTCGGTTTTCTGGGTGTACAACAGCTCCCCTTATCAGGTGGATGTTGACCATCCATAATCCCAAGACGTCTTAGTTAGCAAAGAAGCCTACTTGCAGTTTGGTAGATAATGCCTCTCTGGAGCACAATTGCCTGCTTCCGGCTCTGGCTGCTTGTCACTGGAGGGGGATGGTCTGCAGCCGGCTAGCTCTGTTCAGTCCTTTGTTCTGTGAGTGGGCCTGGTGGTGTCTTAGGTTAGGGCTTTTCGCGTGGTAGCTATCCCAGTCTGGTTTGCTAGCCCAAGTTAGTTCCCTCAGATTGCCCTTGGGGCATTGAGGCCCGGTCCTCATTTTAAGCAATGCAGCCCGCGCCTCCCTGCCCAGCCCCCACTTGCTAGTGCGGATGCTGGCATCTGTGCTGCTTCTCAGCTGGGGGAGTTACCATTGGGCACGTAATCTGTGGGTTTTAATTGTTTATTTATTTTTCCTCCCAGTTATGTTGCCCTCTGTGCTTCCAAGGTTCGCCACAGACTCGGCAGTGAGAGTGTTTCCTGGTGTTTGGAAACTTCTCCCTGTTTAAGACTCCCTTCCTGGGACAGAGCTCTGTCCCTACCTCTTTTGTCTCTCTTTTTGTCTTTTATATTTTTTCCTACCTCCTTTTGAAGACAATGGGCTGCTTTTCTGGGTGCCTGATGTCCTCTGCAGGCATTCATAAGTTGTTTTGTGGAATTTACTCAGCATTTAAATGTTCTTTTGATGAATTTGTGGGGGAAAAAGTGATCTCCCAGTCCTATTCCTCTGCCATCTTGAGTTCTTTGTTCTAAAATGTTTGAAGATATTAATTATAGTTTCAAAATATCCCCACACTGTTGGCTCTGTTACCTTCGTGTTTGGGCTGACATGCTGCAACTCCTTTTGGAGCTGAAGGGAGGAAACCCAGCCTGGAGGACTAGTGTTCAGCCTGTATCTTCCCCTTGCTTTACACGCCCCTTGACTTCCTCCCTTTTTTGCCCCCAGGTCATGGGCCCCTCTTCTACTTCTCTCACTGCAAATCTCCTATTCTGCTGGGAACCTGGAGACCCTAAGAGAAGACTCCACTGTCCCAGTGCAACTGGCTGAGAAGGAAGAGGGAGGCCAGGGCCCTGTGGAGGATAATAGGATAAAAGTCCAGTGTTACCTAGGGCTTCTAGAAGCTGCAAGGAGACTTTTATGCCCTTTTTAAATGATCAAATCACTGATTCTGCAGTCTCTCATCTTCTGAGACTTATGCTCTGGAAGCAGAATAGTCTGGGCCATGGTGGCCAAGAGGTTCCTGGTGGTGGTGGGCTCCTTGGGGCACTCCTCTGAGACACCCACCAGGAAGCACACGTGGGCACAGGTGTTGGCCAGGGCGCAAAGCCAGGTGCCCAGAACAACCATTGCGGCCAGGCTGAGGCCGATGAGGTGGGTGGGGATGGGATGGGCCCTTTGTGTGATTTCTCTGCTAGAGACGTTGATGAGGAATGATGACATCATATAAAATATATGTGGGCCAGTATTGGAACTTTTAAATGTATCTCCCATGCCTCTTAACTTTGGGTGAAATTCTTCATCAGCTGCTAGTCTCATTCACCTATGTTACCCAAAGTGCCTCTCTTTTTAATTGTGGTAAAATTTATACAACATCACCTTTTAACCATTTTTACCCTTTTAACCACTTTTAACCATTTTTAAATGGTTAAAACAACCATTTAAAACAACCTCTTCCAACAACACAAGGGAAGACTCTACACATGGACAACACCAAATGGTCAACGCCGAAATCAGATTGATTATATTCTTTGAAGCCAAAGATGGAGAAGCTCTATACAGTCAACAAAAACAAGACCAGGAGCTGACTGTGGCTCAGATCATGAACTCCTTATTGCCAAATTCAGACTTAAATTGAAGAAAGTAGGGAAAACCACTAGACCATTCAGGTATGACCTAAATCAAATCCCTTATGATAATACAGTAGGAAGTGAGAAATAGATTTAAGGGACTAGATCTGATAGATAGAGTGCCTGATGAACTATGGACTGAGGTTCGTGACATTGTACAGGAGACAGGGATCAAGACCATCCCCATGGAAAAGAAATGCGAAAAAGCAAAATGTCTATCTGAGGAGGCCTTACAAATAGCTGTGAAAAGAAGAGAAGTGAAAAGCAAAGGAGAAAAGGAAAGTTATAAGCATCTGAATGCAGAGTTCCAAAGAATAGCAAGAAGAGATAAGAAAGCCTTCCTCAGTGATCAATGCAAAGAAATAGAGGAAAACAACAGAATGGGAAAGACTAGAGATCTTTTCAAGAAAATTAGAGATACCAAGGGACCATTTCATGCAAAGATAGGCTTGATAAAGGACAGAAATGGTATGGACCTAACAGAAGCAGAATATATTAAGAAGAGGTGGCAAGAATACACAGAAGAACTGTACAAAAAAGAACTTCACGACCAAGATAATTACGATGATGTGATCCATCACCTAGAGCCAGACATCCTGGAATGTGAAGTCAAGTGGGCCTTAGAAAGCATCACTATGAACAAAGCTAGTGGAGGTGATGGAATTCCAGTTGAGCTATTTCAAATCCTGAAAGATGATGCTGTGAAAGTGCTGCACTCAATATGCCAGCAAATTTGGAAAACTCAGCAGTGGCCACAGGACTGGAAAAGGTCAGTTTTCATTCCAATCCCAAAGAAAGGCAATGCCAAAGAATGCTCAAACTACTGCACAACTGCACTCATCTCACACGCTAGTAAAGTAATGCTCAAAATTCTCAAGCCAGGCTTCAACAGTTCATGAACCGTGAACTTCCAGATGTTCAAGCTGGGTATATAAAAGGCAGAGGAACCAAAGATCAAATTGCCAACATCTGCTGGATCATCAAAAAAGCAAGAGAGTTCCAGAAAAACATCTATTTCTGCTTTATTGACTATGCCAAAGCCTTTGACTGTGTGGATCACAACAAACTGTGGAAAATTCTGAAAGAGATGGGAATACCAGACCACCTGACCTGCCTCTTGAGAAATCTGTATGCAGGTCAGGAAGCAACAGTTAGAACTGGACATGGAACAACAGACTGGTTCCAAATAGGAAAAGGAGTTCGTCAAGGCTGTATATTGTCACCTTGCTTATTTAACTTATATGCAGAGTACATCATGAGAAACGCTGGGCTGGAAGAAGCACAAGCTGGAATCAAGATTTCCAGGAGAAATATCAATAACCTCACATATGCAGATGACACCACCCTTATGGCAGAAAGTGAAGAGGAACTAAAAAGCCTCTTGATGAAAGTGAAAGTGGAGAGTGAAAAAGTTGGCTTAAAGCTCAACATTCAGAAAACTAAGATCATGGCATGTGGTCCCATCACTTCATGGGAAATAGATGGGGAAACAGTGGAAACAGTGTCAGACTTTAATTTGGGGGCTCCAAAATCACTGCAAATGGTGATTGCAGCCATGAAATTAAAAGGCACTTACTCCTTGGAATGAAAGTTATGACCAACCTAGATAGCATATTCAAAAGCAGAGACATTACTTTGCCAACAAAGGTTCATCTAGTCAAGGCTATGGTTTTTCCAGTGGTCATGTATGGATGTGAGAGTTGGACTGTGAAGCAAGCTGAGTGCTGAAGAATTGATGCTTTTGAACCGTGGTGTTGGAGAAGACTCTTGAGAGTCCCTTGGACTGCAAGGAGATCCAACCAGTCCATTCTGAAGGAGATCAGCCCTGGGATTTCTCTGGAAGGAATGATGCTAAAGCTGAAACTCCAGTACTTTGGCCACCTCATGGGAAGAGTTGACTCATTAGAAAAGACTCTGATGCTGGGAGGCGTTGGGGTCAGGAGGAGAAGGGGACGACAGAGGATGAGATGGCTGGATGTCATCACCGACTCAATGGACATGAGTTTGAGTGAACTCTGGGAGTTGGTGATGGACAGGGAGGCTTGGCGTGCTGTGATTCATGGGGTCATGAATCATGAACCATTTTTAAGTGAACAATTCAGTGGCATTAAGTACATTCCTAATTTGTATAACCATTATCACTTTTTTCATCATCCCAAACAGAAGCCACACCCATTAAACAGTAACTCCCCATCTTCACCTGCCCCAGCCCCTGGAAATTTCTGCTATACTTTCTAAAGTCTCTATGTAATTGCATATTCTAGGTGCCTCATACAAGAGGGGTCATAAAGCGTTTATCTTTTCATGTCTGGCTTACTTCACTTTAGCATAGTGTTCTCAAGTTCAACCAAATTGTAGCTGTGTCAGAATTTCATTCCTTTTTAAGACTGAAAAAAATTCCATTGAGTATAGTTACCACATTTAGTTAATCCATTCATCTGTTGATAGCCCCAAGGGATTTTGAAACAACTAGACATTTCATTTCCAAGATGTCTAATATTTAAAATGTATATAATAACCTTTCATGTATGAGACCTCATTTTAATGTTTGAAGACATTAATATATTCCTGCCCTGTTGTCTCTGCTATCTTTGTGTTCTCCCAAGTCAATAAATCCCTTTCTTTTCTCTCTCCCATAGTGTCAGCTTGCCCCAGGTAAGTGGTCATTCTAGATCATGGACTTATCTTCCCAGAAGAGACTCTCTGTAGAATGTCTGTTGCCTTCATTTGTACATCCTCTTGGGAGAGGGGGAGTGAGAATCCAAGGGAGCATCACTGAATTATATCTTGGCCAATTCCTGGTGGGAACGAGGGAGACACAGGATGTGATACCCACACTCACAACTCCAACCAAGAGACAGATGCCCTCCCCTCTTAATGCCCCAGGCCATAAGAGAGATGGGAGGGCCCTGGGCACTGGCAACCTTTGCTTCAGTCTCCCAATTAATCAGCTTAGCAGTTGTCCCAAGTTCTCCTTCTGTGATTGTTTCTCCCACCTCCATTTCCACATCTATAAAATGGGCATAAAATAGAATGATTCTAGTTAACATTATTTTTTTTTCTTCTTTTCTGCAGTATTTCCATTAGAGAGAATTTTTTTCTGGCAATATCAAGGATGAATACTTAACTCTTTTTTAAAAAGTATTGTACGTTGTACCTATGGGTGTGTGATTCTGTGTGTGTGACTTTAAGTAATGCCATGTAAAAAGGAGCTGTGATTTTTAAAATTTATTTATTCTTAATTGGAGGATAATTGCTTTACAATATTGTGTTGGTTTCTGCCATACATCGGAACTGCTATTTTTAAGTTATGTTTTCAAAGTGAAAACAGTGGAAGCAAATGTTTCAAGAGGAGGCATTAAAATATTTCCTTAGTGCTAGGAACTGGGGGAGTCATACTGTAAATTAAACTAACAATAAAATGATGATCTATTCTTCTTAGGTAAAAATAATTTTCTTCAAGCTGTATAAAGAAGTTAACATCTGATACTTAAAAATATATAGAGAACATTGATTCAATATAATTATCAAATTAGTTCTTATCTGGTACAATAACTATAATTTAAACATGGAACCAATGTCTTTAGTAGAGAATTAGTGTGTGTGTGTGTGTGTGTGTGTGTGTGTGTGTATAAAGATTTAATTCTACGCAAGAAAAGACAGGCAGAAAAGACAAATACAAAATTTCTAAACCTCATATATGGTCTTATGAAAAATAAGAGTAAATGATGATGAAGTAGAATGCTTCAAAGTAACAAGTTTTTAATTCAGTATTCCTATTTTAAGTTATCATAATTTGGGGATGAATAAAATGATGCAAGCCATTACAAAGTGCCAGTAATTTATAAACCTGCCCTCAAGAAAGGAGACATTCCTCAGTTCCCAGGCTTTCTGGCCAGGCTCAGCTCAGTACAACCAATGCCAGGATCAGGTTTTGCTCAAATTATAAAAAGTAATCTTTCTTTTTCCTCTTTCCTATTTTCCCTCTTTCTTTTCAGGTGAAAGAAACATTTGGTCCAAGGATCCTAAGTGTATTTGTCTGGCTCCTAAGATAGAGACAGGGCTTTTGAGATATTATTTATTTATTTGGCTGCACTGCGTCTTAGTTGGGACCTGGACACTCTTAGTTGTGGCATGCAGGATCTAGTTCCCTGAGCAGGGATGGAACCCAGGCCCCCTGGACCACCAGAGAGGTCCTGAGACAGGATTTTTAACAAAATGACCTGAGGGGAAAAAAAAAAACTTATGTCATTATGTGCTCAGTAGCTTGAGTCATAGCCAACTCTTCACGACCATATGGACTGTAGCCGCCAGACTCCTCTGTCCAGGGGACTCTCCAGGCAAGAATACTAGAGTGGGTTGCCATTTCCTACCCCCAGGGATCTTCCTGACCCAGAGATCGAATCTGCGTCTATTATGTCTCCTGCATTGGCAGGCGGGGTTTTACTACTAGTACTACCTGGAAAGCCCACGTAAGGAGGCACATTCAACCCATCATTTATGATACAACTACGTAACCTGGTAAAAAGAAGAGTTACTAGAACCAAAACTGAATGAACCATGAATAACAATCAATTCAGAAAACACTCTAGCTTGCACCAAACTACTGTCTACTACCTTCCTAATAGGGTTTGAAGAGCCAGTGATTCCCTTAACTCTGTAGGACATATCAAGTAATACATTGCTATTCTGTCTCATTTCTAACCGCATTCCTCATATCTGCAGTTATACAATGTGTAGGGTTCAAAGTCAAACACAAAACACCGCTTAAGCAAACAAGTAGAGTGCCATTAGTATACATTTTGCAAATTCCTCCCTCTTTGGTTGCCTTGCGTATAGGTAGAACATTGAGCACTGCACTCAGATCCTACATATGGGCAACTTTCTCAGTCGGCTTCTCCAACACATAATCACATAATCAGGGCTATTCTTCAAGGCCATTGAGTGCCTGGCTTTTAAGTGCTTCTTGGCCTGGGACTGAGCACTCAATTAAGATCAACACAGATCCCTGTTCCTGCCTTCATGAAGGTTAAAGTTTGGTGTCATTTGGAAAGTTTTGGCATTCTTACTTTGCAAGTCTTATAATCTAAAATATGGTTTTAGTTCTAGTCCTTGTCTTAAGAAGTTGGAACCTCCAATGAATCTTCATTGAAATGAAAGGAAAAGTACCTGAAGATATAGCAAGGAGTTAGTACCAACAAATCTTATGTGTTATTTCATTTTACTCTTGCAGCAGCCTTATCAGACTTAAAGTAGGCAGGTATTATTGCCCTCACTTTACAAATGAGTTTTTATAAAGGGAGGTTGTAGACAACTTGCTCATGGTCATAAAAGCTACCAGTGGGTAGAAAAAGGGACCTCAACTTTGGTTTCCTGCCAAACAGCCTGCCAGTGAGTGACATTGTTGTTCTTTGTCCCTTTTGTGTAAAATTGACTTTGTACTTCCTCCAAAGTGTCCAGCTTTGCCTGAAAAAAAAAAAAAAATTCAAGTGCGTCACATCCCAGTGAAAATTAAGTGTGATCAAAATTAGTGTTCCTTGGGCTTTCCTGGTGGCTGAGACAGTAATGAATTTGCCTGCAATGAGAGAGACCCAGGTTTGATCCCTGGGTGGGGAAGATCCTCTGGAGAAGGGAATGGCTACTCACTCCAGTATTCTCGCCTAGAGAATTCCACAGACAGAGGAGCCTGGTAGGCTACAGTCTATGGGGTCCCAAAGAGTCGGACACAACTGAGTGACTACCACCTTCACTTTCAAGGACCCTTGATGAGTCAGTTGTCTCATCAAATTCCCACTTTAAGACATCCTTTCCAGAGACATTACAAGTTCTGACACTCTGAATTTAGGGCTATTCCTAGAACTGGTAGTAAACCTTCAGCAACAGAAAAGGTCATATAGATATCTATCTAGAAGTTTCCCTAGGTTTGAAAGATCATTTTCTTCAGAAAAAGATTTGTTCAGACCTACCTGCCTGCCCCCATCTGATCTCCCTCTTTCACCAGTAGATCTTTAGTGTTATCACTAACTTTGATACCTTTACTTATTTATTTCATATATAAGGTAAATGCTAATCCATGTTAACATGCATTTAACTACAAAATTTACCTATATTCTTACAAGCATATCAAATTGCTTTTGTTTGTCTCTATTTTCTGTTCAGATCTGATTTATATGCAAACAAATGCCATATATAGTTTTTAATCATGACACAATCTCATATTGGTCTGTATTTATAGCACATTAAAAATAGGGGGCTAATGTTAACCTGACTTGACAACAAATTACAGAATAATAGCTCCTAATATAATAATAAACTCAGAATTTCTAGGTAACAGTACTATTAGTCCAACAGGCTGGAGACGACTATTCACAATTTCAAATTTTTCTCTAATTTGTATATTTGCCTGGTGGTTTGTTTTCAGTTTTGGTTGAGCAAGTGACACGGATGGCTTATTCCCAAGAGTAGAAGTCTGAACACTTCTGCCCACTGTGTCTTGATGTGGGAGTTGCCAAAAAAAACAAAACACAGTGAAAGCACTGGCTGGAACAACACTTTACTCACATGGAGACAGAGCGAGGGGGGCTTCAGTGGTGAGTATTGGCCACCAGGTGCCTCCTGGCTGCCCATTCAGGGCAGCTGTCTCGCACGCACCCCTCTTGATCTGTACCAGAAGGACCCCACACCCTCACCGTAAGGGACAGTAGAGCAGTGGTGTTGGCCAGGCGCCATATGACCCACATGCTGAAGCAGAACGAAGGAGTACAGGTTGAGTCTGAGCTAGGGAAAAGTGTTTCTGCACAGGATGGGAAGTCCAGCACAGCCTGTAAGGACTCTTTATCTCTTCAGAAGAAAGTGTTCCAGGCTTACTGGGGCAGAGTGGGAGTTGAAAAACTGCACACACGAGACTCCTTTCCCTACAGTTTTAATTTTAGTATCCCCCTACCTCACATTCAGTTTGCATAAAGCCATTTCATTTAACAGTTACCTAAATGGAGAAGGTTCACAAACTGAGATCAGTCCCATTTTCCCTCACTACATTGGCCTGGGGATATTATTCCTGCTTCTCTTGAATGCGGCCAAGAACCACAGCCTTTGAAGATACTTTTTAGGTGATCAGATAATGCCATTAATAACTGCCTGAGTACCTACTGTGAGCCTTACAGTGGCACTAACAAGTGAATTACATCACACGTATCATTCCTAGATCAAGTGTTACATTTTGGTTTTGATCTTTCTTCCACTGAGTGGCCAAGCTAGAACAGTACACACTGTTCCTTGGTATCATGAAGTGTCTTTGTAGAATTTCCAGTGAACAGGATCCCAGGGCTTCTGGGCTGTTGCTAATAAACTGGACCCACAATGGCCTAGCTGTGGACCCACGATGGCCTAGCTATGGACCCACGATGGCCTAGCTATGGACTCACGATGGCCTAGCTATGGACCCATGATGGCCTAGCTAGGGACCCACAATGGCCTAGCTAGGGACCCACAATGGCCTAGCTGTGGACCCACGATGGCCTAGCTGTGGACCCACGATGGCCTAGCTGTGGACTCACAATGGCCTAGCTATGGACCCATGATGGCCTAGCTAGGGACCCACAATGGCCTAGCTAGGGACCCACAATGGCCTAGCTATGGACCCACGATGGCCTAGCTATGTAGTACTGAACCGTTGCCCTTAGCACATGTCCTCAGGAAAAGTAGAAACAAACTGACTCGGTAGTGTTTACATTTAGATGTAGCAAATCTTGGGAGACTGGAGGTTACTCTTACTTTTCATACTCTATAAGGACTCTGTGGATAACATGTGTATTGTGATGTACTGCGACTTTGTTGGTGGTATACTTCATTGAACAGAAATCATTAATTTTGTTGTAATAAATGTATCAGTTAGGTTTGTGTTTTGAAGTTGTGTTTAATAATTCCTTTTTTTTTTTTTCTTAATGGGGGTATAGTTGCTTTACAGTATCACACAACAAAGCGAATTGGCTATATATATTTACATATATCCCTGCCTCTTCTGGACCTCCCTGACACTCCCCCCATCTCACCCCTCTAGGTTACTAAGGAGCACTGAACTGAGCTCCCTACACTGTACAGAAGGTTCCCGCTTTCTGTCTACTTTATACATGGTAGTGCACTCATGGGAGCGCTCTTGCACTGTTGGGGAGAATGTAAATTGATACAGCCATGATGGAAAACAGGATGGAAGTTCCTTAAAAAACTGAAAAATAGGACCATCATATGACCCAGCAAGCTGGTACTGGACATATACCCTGAGAAAACCAAAATTCAAAAGGACACGTGCACCCCCATGTCCACTGCAGCACTATTTACAGTAATTCCTTCTCCAAGGATGTTCCAAAGGGGTTCTCCTGTATCACTTTCTATTCACTTCATAATTTTGCCTCTCAAATTTAGATATTTAATCTTCCCAGAGCCCTTTTGTATGGTATCATGTAGAAATAATTTAATTTTCTTCATACAGTAAACTGGTTATACCAATGGCCTAT
The DNA here is from genome assembly GCF_002263795.3 of Bos taurus. NCBI lineage: Eukaryota > Metazoa > Chordata > Mammalia > Artiodactyla > Bovidae > Bos > Bos taurus. The sequence goes on along the minus strand of NC_037355.1, from coordinate 8,998,414 downwards.
AGTAAATAATCTGTCCCTTTCCCTTTGATTTGTGGTACTATTTTTACAGTATACTTGGTTCTCATCTATACACAAATCTAACTCAAAGCTCTCTCTTCTGTTCCCAGGGGATATTTATCTGTTCTTTGACCACTGTCACCATTTAAAAATTTATTTTAAGCTATATCTTTGAGGTATGTCTTAATACCTGAAAGGGAAAGTTTTCCCTCTTTCTTTTTAAAGATTGACTTAATTATTTATGGACCTCTATTAGATAAAGCTTAAAACTTCCCTAGTAGCTCAGACGGTAAAGAATCTGCCTGCAAAGCAGGAGACCCAGGTTTGATCCCTGAGACGGGAATATCCCCTGGAGAAGGAAACGGCAACCCACTCTAGTGTTCTGGCCTGGAGAGTTCCATGGACAGAGGAGCCTGGTGGGCTACAGTCCATGTGATCACAAAGAGTTGGACACGACTGAGTGACTAACACACACCCAGTGATATTGTGTATCACTTGTCTTGAAGCTATCTTAAAGATTTTCCATTAAGTACAATGGTTGTAGTATTTTTGGAATATAAACCTTACTGAATAAAGGATGTTCTCTTCTATTATTAATTTGCTAAGAGTTTTCCCCCTTAATCATAGCTATTGAGTTTAATACTTTCTGCATCCTTTGATGATTATATAGATTTTCTTCTTCTGGTCTTTGATACACTGGATTGTGTTAATTGATTGTTTTTAATGTTATTGCACTCTAACATTCCTGGCACATACTCAACTTTGTCATCTTCTTCATATGCTGCTAGATTCAGCTTGCTAATATTTGATTTGAGATTTTTGACATCTTATTCATGAATGACACTTCCTGTCATTTTCCTTTCCCAAACTGTCTTTGTTTAATTTCACTTTTAAGTTTACACTAGTCTAACAGAATGAATTGGAGACTATCCCCTTTGGAGACTTCCCTAGTGGCTCAGATGGTAAAGCGTCTGCCTACAATGCAGGAGACCCAGGTTCGATCCCTGGGTCAGGAAGATCCTCTGGAGAAGGAAATGGCACCCCACTCCAGTACTCTTGCCTGGAAAACCCCATGGACGGAGGAGCGTCATATGCTACAGTCCACGAGGTCACAAGGAGTTGGACATGACTGAGCAATTTCACTTCATTTCGCTTCACTTCCCTTTGTCTTTATTTTCCAAAGGAGGTTTTTTAAGTTTGAAACAGTCTATTCCTTTCAAATTTGGTAGAATTTGCTTTTAAACTGGCCAGATACAGACTTTTTTTTTCTAAAAAAAAAAAATATATATATATATATATGAAAATATATATGTATATACATATGTGTGTGATCCTACTTTAACTATGTTTTACACAGTTATTCTATATTCAGAATCTGATCATTCCTATACAGTTATACCTAATTTTATTGTGCTTTGCAGATATTGTATTTTTCACAAATTGAAGATTTGTCATTGTTGTTATTGTTCAGTTGCTAAGTTGTGTCTGACTCTTTATGACCCTATGGACTGCAGCACACCAGACTTCTCAGTCCTCCACTATCTCCCAGAGTTTGCTCAAATTCATGTCCACTGAGTCTGTGATGCCATCCAACCATTTCATCCTCTGTCACCCTCTTCTTCTCCTGCCTTCAACCTTTCTCAGCATCAGGGTCTTTTCCAATGAGCCGTCTCTTCGCATCAGGTGGCCAGAGTATTGGAGCTTCAGCTTCAGCCTCAGTCCTTCCAATGAATACTCAGGATTGATTTCCTTTAGGATTGACTGGTTTGATCTCCTTGCAGTCCAAAGGACTCTAAAGAGTCTTCTCCAGCACTGCAATTCAAAAGCATCAATTCTTCAGTGCTCAGCTTTCTTTATGGTCCAACTCTCAGATCTGTCCATGTGAAGGTTTGTAGCAACCCCGCATCCAGCGAGTCTGTCAGTGCCATTTTTCCCAACATTAATTGCTCACTTTATGTTTCTATGTCAAATTTTGGTAATTCTTGCAACACTTCAAACTTGTTATGCTGATCTCTGATCAATAGTCTTTGATGTCACTGCTAGGACTTGCTCAGATGGCTAGCATTTTTTAGCAATATGATATTTTAAAATTAAGGTTTATACATTGTTGTCTTTTAGATATAAAGCTATTGAACACTTAGGAGGCTACAGTATAGTGTAAACATACTCTTTTCTGCACTGGGAAACCAAAAATTTGTGTGACTTCCTTTATTGCAATATTCATTTTATTGTGATCTTCTGGAAATATATAATATCTCTGGGGTATGCCTACAGTTTGACTCCTCAGAGGTCTAAATCTGTTATTTACTGTTTCTGCTGAATTTTACTGAACTGGTGATTCCTGTGTGCCTGGTGTTTTGTTTTGTTTTGTTTTGTTTTTCAAAATTGTGAGTTTACATTTGACTGTAGTTAACCTGTGGGAATTCATAATGCCTAAACTGGAGTTTCTCCCCTCCAATAGAGGATTTTGGCTTTGTTTCTACAAGGAGCAGACAATCAATAGTATCAGCATGAGATCACTTTAGCCTGACTTGAGGGTCTTGGCTACATGGGGAGCCTTAAACTGGACTATTTCATCATGCCAAGGGTTATAGGCTTAATCTAATAATCATACTAACACTGTCTGCAGTTGCCTTGCAGAAAGAACAAGTTTCCTTTGTTTTCTGTTCATCAATCAGCTTTCAACTCACTAGTCCTTTTAATATATTCATATTCCTTGGTTCCTAGACTATTTGTTGAAATAACTTCTTTACAGTATAAAGCATAGAACTGCTTCCCCTTCCTCACGGGATAGGACCTTGTTTTGTTTTGATCATATCCAAGCTCTCCAACCTTGGATTAAGAGAGGCTACTTATTGTTTCCTCTGGAGAAGGGAGGAGGACTCACAAGGTAATGGAGCACCAAGGAAAGATTAATCTAGGCCCTGAAAGTAGATGCATGGAATAAGGTACATGGATAGAAAAATAAGGTACACGGTATCAAAGAGAAATTGATACCAATCGGGGTTCTCAGCCTCCTTAATCAATAGAAATTGATAAGAGACCAGACAAGAAATTCAGGCAAGGCTTTACTGAGGCTCTTGCTGCAGTAGTGGGGAATAAAAACAAGTAACAGCTTCCCTTACTCTTTCCCCCATGGGAGTGCGCTGGTTCCTTTTACGCAGTGAGGGAAAGGGTGTGTTCAGGGGTTGGGCTGGACGGGTGGTTTAGGTGGTTTGCTCACCCCTTTGGTGGTGTTGTGTGTGCAGGAGAGCATGTGCAGTACCCTTTTTCTTCCAGCTCCTTAGACGTGGCAGTGGGGTTTTGGGTATCTTTGTATCTTCTTATCCATAATTTGCCCCACTGTACAGGCACAGTTTTTAGTCCCTTATAGTTTCTTTTATGTTTTGTTGCTTGAGGAGATGTTTGGCCAGGTACAAGCACTGCAGCAAAGGACCCCAGGTCCCAGCCTGCTTCAAAACCTCAAAGTGGAACACTGGTACAATTTGTCATTGTTGTTCAGTCACTAAGTCACGTCTGACTTTTTGCAACCCCATGGACTGCAGCACCCCAGGCTTCCATGTCCCTCACTATCTCCCAGAGTTTGCTCAAACTCATATCTATTGAATCAGTGATGCCATCCAACCATCTCATCCTCTGTCACTCCCTTCTCCTGCCTTCAATCTTTCCCAGCATCAGGGTCTTTTCCCAATGAGTCTGCTCTTCACATCAGTTGGCCAGAGTACTGGACTTTCAGCATCAGTTCTTCCAGAGAGTATTCAGGGTTGATTTCCTTTCGGATTAACTAGTTTGATCTTGCTGTCCCAAGTACTGGTATAATTACTCCACTGATTATGACTGAATTTCTGGTAAACCTCTTTATAAGCCAAAAAAGAAGGTTTGAGAGAAAGATGTAGTGGAGAAGCATTTACATTGCCCATTCCTGGGAGGAGCTCCTGTCCTCCATAAAGTAAAACCACAGTAGGTTGTTTTTGGTTACTGTTTTTTGTTTGTTTGTTTTGTTTTTTGCCATGCCATATGACTTGCAGTATCTTAGTTCCCCTACCAGGGATTGAACGCACGCCACCCAGGCCACAGTAGTGGAAGCACTGAGTCTTAACCACTGGACCACCAGGGAATTTCTGTGTTGATATTTCTGTTGATGTGCCAAACATGAGAGGAAAATTAAGCCAAGGAGAATCACTAATGATATTTGATCTTTTGTTTCAGATGTTTGTTTATTGTGAAAAGCATGCATATAAGAATCAAATGAAAATTCTATCCCAGACTACAAACACAGCTTGAAAGAATTCAGAGGGATTGACACCCTAGCCATCTCTGGAGATAGACTCAATGGACATAAGAGACAGATATTTGACAAGCCTATTTAAGGACTGTTGAAATATACTGGGGCTTATATAATACAGTTACTCTTCAGCTATTTATTTATTCTGTTGCAATGATTCCTACTAATGTCAAATCCTCCTAGGTGTTGTCAGTTGCTACCAACACAACATGTTTTAGTTCTATAAAGTCAGAAAAACTAAAATATCTGTGCCACTTAATGTTTTTATTGAGGAACTTGGTTATCCTTTCTCTCTTATAACTCTTTCCCCCCATCCATGTCAACAGTGTTGGAGAGTTTTGTTGAATCCTGTTTATAACAGTAACAGCAGACATTAACACAGTCCTTTCCCAGGCTTAATAGGATGAATGGGGATTCAGCAATGATCAAGCCAAGCATGATCCTTCCTTATTTTCATTGATCTTAAAGTTGTCTCTTCTTTTTTGAAAATCCCACTCTCTTTCTTATTTAACCTCTTTTGTGGTGCTCAAAGTAAAAATGATTGCCCCAATCTTACCATAAAACACTCACTGCCTTTGAGAAATCAGACTGAACTTTAACTAAGGAGTGGCAAAACTCCTTTTGCTTCCTTTGCAACTGTTATTTTTCTGCCTTCACGTATCTGTATGTCCACCAGATGAATCCCTACTCTGAGAAAACCCAAAGAAATACAGTAGGGAGTCACTAATCATTTGTTGGATAACAAATTATACAACTTTGGGTTACTGATACTGTGATTCTACATTTTGCCTCTTGAGTCTGAACCAGCAATAGTATAGAGAACTTTCCCTCAATATCTTCTGGTACCTAGAGAACCAGAAAAATCATTCATGGGTTACTTTCACTATTTGTCTTGGTACACTGATTTGGTTACGCTAAAGAGAAACCTAGACAAACTAGCTATGACAAGCCTAAAACAGCATATGAAAAAGCATTTGCCAACAAAGTCATGTCTCTGTGACTTAAGTGCCATATAGTTAAAGCTATAGCTTTTCCAGTAGTCATGTATGGATGTGAGAGTTGGACCATAAAGAAGGCTGAGCGCTGAAGAATTGGTAACTTTCAAATAGTGTTGCTGGAGAAGACTCTTGAGAGTCCCTTAGACAGCAGGGAGATCAAACCAGTCAATCCTAAAGGAAATCAACCCTGAATATTCAATGGAAGGACTGATGCTGAAACTGAAGTTCCAATACGTTGGCCACCAAAGAACTGACTCACTGGAAAAGACCCTGATGTTGGGGAAGATTGAGTGTAGGAGAAGAAAGGGATGACAGAGGATGTCAATGAACATGAATCTGAGCAAACTCCAGGAGTTGTGAAGGACAGGGAAGCCAGGAGTGCTGCAGTCCATGGGGTCCCTGTGGTCGCAAAGAGACACTACTTGGCTAGTGACTGAACAACAACGAAACAGAAAACATGATCTTATCCTTAGCCAGGGCAATTGTATCAATATTACCCTAACTGCTCACAAGGTTACTTTTGTTAACTGAGAATTGTAGGATTTCTAACTGCATCCTGGATTAGAAAGTATTTGACCACAAGTTTAAACTGTTATTCATTCATTCAACAAATGGTTATTGAGTGACTAATCTGGCTGTAGAAGATATAACAGAGGACAAATTAAACAAATATTCCTACTCCTATGGAACTTATATTCTATCTGAAAAGAAAGGAAAGAAGCAAGATAAGTAAAATACTATTTTAAAGTAATGTTAAGGAGAAAATAAAACAGAGGAAGGAGAGAAACACCAGGAAAAGGGGGATTACAATTCTTGATATAAAAAGTTCACCAAGGAGTTGTATTTTGAGTGTAGACCTGGAGAAGGTGAAGGAGTGAGCTATGTAACTATTTGGAGGGGAATATGCCAGGCAGAGAAGAGTAGGTGCAAAGGCCCTTGGTGGAAGCTTGCTCACTATGTCTTAAGAATAGCAAGGAGGCAAATCTGGCTGAAGATGAATGAGCTAAGGGGAAAATAAATAGAGGTAAAGTTAGAGAAAAATGGGGGAGATTACACTGGGGGCCTCATAAGTCACTGTGAAAACTTGGGCTTTTATGAGAAGTGAAAACGGAGCCACTAACGGTTATAAGGAGGAATGATATGATTGATGTATGCTTTATCATGAGTGCTACTGTTGTTTTGTTGAACTAAAAATTAAAGAGGGGCAAGGAGGGACTTCCCTGGTGGCCCAGTGGCTAAGACTGCACACTCTGAATGCAGGGGGCATGAGTTCAATCCCTGGTCAGCGACCTAGATTCCACATGCCTCAGCTAAGAGTTTTATTGCCAACTAATGATCCCAAATGCAAAAAAAAAAAAAAAAAAAAAGAACCCATGTGCTGCAGCTAAGATCCAGAAGAGTCAAATAAATAATTTTTTTTTTTTTAAAGAGGAGCAAGGAAAGAAGTAGGAAGAGCTGAGGAAGATATTGCAGTATTCCATATGAGAAATGATGGTGACTTGAACTTGAGTGGTAGTAGTGGAAATGGTACCAAGTGATTGAATTCTGGATGTATTTTGAAGAGAGAGCCAGTAAGATTTACTTGTTGGATCAGATTGGGGTGAGAGAGTAAGGGAAGACAATATAGCACCGAGGATTTTGGCCTGAGTAACACGAAGAAAGGAGTCGCCATTTACTGAGATAAGGACGATGGCAAGAGGAGCATCCTAGAGCAGGGATGCTTGTCAGGCATCAAAGCAAATGTGCCGAGTAGGCAGGGGAATGTGAGTCTGGAGCTGAATGCAGAGGTCTGGGCTGGAGATTGAAATTTGGGAGTCATTGTCATATGATGGCATTTAAAGTGACTAGAGGAGAGACTCCCCTGGTGGTGGCTAAGCTTCCTTGCTCCCAATGTAAAGATCCAGGTCCAATTCCTGATCAGGGAACTAGCTCCTGCATGCCGCTAATAAAGATCCTACGTGCTGCTATTAAGACCCGGTGCAGCTAAATAAATAAAGTTACTTAATTAATTTTAAGTCTAACCAGGGAGCTGGGAGTTGGTGTTCTATATATGACTAAAGAGTCAGACACGACTGAGAAGCCAGTCAAGTTTCCGCAAGGTTCTGAAGGTTCAAGATTCTGTGCTGCACAGAAGATGAATGATCCTGCATGCTGTGATTAAGACCCAGAACAGCCAAATAAATAAATACATATTTTTAAAAAATTTTTAAAGTAAATTTATTAAAAAATAAAGTGACTGGAGGAAACCTCCAAGGAAGTGAAAATAAATAAAAGAGCGTACTCAGAGGTCACTGAGATGAGGAAGAACCAGCAAAGGAGACAGGTGACAAAAACCAGCAGTGTGGTATTCTGGAAGTGAAGAACGTGTTTCTAGGGGAGAGTGATCAACTGAGCCAAACGCTGCTTTAGGTCACGGAAATGAGAACTGAGACGTGACTTCTGGATACAGCAATCTAGAGGCCTGCGGCGAGCTCTGATAAGAGCAGTTGGTGGAAGAGCGAGGACAAGAACTCAATGGGTGTGGGTCGATGAGGGAACAGGATGAGCAGAATTGGACACAGGCGAATATAGAGAATTAGTTCATGGAGTGTTCTGTAAAAAGAAAGGCCTGGCAGAAACAGGGTAAAGAAACGGTTCTTAAAGGATGGGTGTTAAAAAAAAAAAAGGATGGTGCAATTATGATACTTTGTTTTGGATTTTTTTTTTTTAACTGTACCTCTCAGCATGTGGGGTCTTAGTTGCCTGACCAGGGATCAAACCCTTGCCCTCTGCAGTGGAAGCATGGAATCTTAACTGCTGGACGACCAAGGTAGTCCCTGACAACATGTCTTTATACATTGATGAATAAGTCTATAGAGTGGCAGGTTGATACACAGGAAAGAGAAGAGAGAACTGTTAGAGCAATGCTTTTACACTGACAAAAGGAATAGGGCTAGTGTGTAAGGGGAGGGGTGGGCAAGGAAGAACGGCAGATGCAGGTTGGGTAGATGTGGCTGGAGACATGACTATCCTTTGGCTTCTATACACTTTTTACAAAAGAAGTAAAACTTTTGGTTAATGTACTTATACATAATGATAGTGATGGCTGACATACTCACTTTGGGATGACCAGATTATCTTTGTTTTTTTTTAAGATTTTTTTTGATGTAGGCCATTTTTAAAGTCTTTATTGAATTTGTTACAGCATTGCTTCTGTTTTATGTTTTAGTTTTTTTGCTGGAGAAGCATGTGTGATCTTAGCTTCCCGACTAGGGATTGAACATACATGGCACCCCCTTGCTCTTGGAAAGTGAAGTCTTAACCACTGGACCACCAGGGAAGCCCCAAGAAGATTATCTTTAAAATTTGAAAAGTATACATGTTGCTAATGCTGTTGCCGTCAACACTGGGAGGAATGTTACAGTAACATTCCAAGACAGTCTGGTGACCTTCCTCCCAAATTGTTCTTCCTGGATATGCCTCTCTGGTTGTTTTAAAGTGTTTCCTTAATAATCAACTCTACTAAAATAACCCCACAATAATTAGCTCCCTTCATCTAAACACCAGCTATTTTTTAGTTTGGATCTTTGAGTCACAAAGTTTTTCTATTTTTTTTTTTTTCTCAGAGTAGCCTACATTCTTGTTTCCTGAGCTTGATTATAGGTAGTCTATTCCATTTCAAAAATTGGTCAAATACAGCTGCTGACTGCCCCATTCGGTTAATTTTCAATTTCTAGCTACTTTCCAGTTCAAGTGATTAAAGGTAGGAACATGAGATAATGGGTCATTTACTGAGTTGTTGATACAGATGGTCATACTGAAAATGGGAAGGGATCATTCTAGAATGCTTAAAATATGTTAGAAGAAGACTTTTTGTTGGTTGATAAAAGGCTTGGCATAGCTCTCTGTTTTTTTGGTGAAATCACTAAAGTCAGGATTGCAAACCTCTAAAGGATCACCTGGCCCAATCATTCATTTGATGCTTCAGCTCCTCTGTAACATCTCTGCTAAGTATGTCCACACTTTCCTTAGCTCTAATGCCAGGAAGGTGACTACTTTACTCCTCTACATCATAGAAATTAACATACAAGGACACATCTGGAGGTTTCTATTTAAAATAATGATGAATTGTATGAAAGTTTTCAGACAGTCAAGAGATTTTTCAGTTGCTACACAAAGGATTATAAATCAGAATTCTGGTTTTACAGAGATGCAAATGGGGACATGCAGGTGGAAATGCAGGCGTAAGTACCTTGTACAGCAGGCTGAGATGCTGAAAGTCCCAAGCTAATTCAGGTGTGAAGCACTAGTCACTTCACAGTTGAGGGCAGAGGATGATGTGGGAAGTCTGAGCTGTAGGCTGCTCTCCCAAAGCTATCCTGTGTCTGAATTTTCTTCCCTAAACTTGACAGCATGGCTGACAGCTTTCTTGTCTTTGATTTAGCTCAAGGTACCTGGTTTGCTGCAAGATTTAAAATCCCCCCTTCCTGGGTCATCATTTTGGTCAGAAGATTTAGTTCATAATCAATTAATGTTTGATAAGATAACTGGACAAAACTATGCATCCTTTTTCCTCTTAAATACACATAATACAGACAGGGTGAAATCATTTCAGGTTAATGAAGTTGATGTTTTATTTTTGCTTTAATCGATGTGGTTAGCATTAATTCCAGCTGAAATAATGTTTTCCATTTTTTATATAAACCTCAGGATAGTAAGTTTACTAAAAAATTATTTCACTTGGGAGAGAGGGATGAATAGGTGGAGCACAGGGAATTTTAAGAGCAATGGGACTCTTCTGTGTGTGTGTGCTCAGTTACTTCAGCTGTGTCCAACTCTCTGAGGCCCTATGGACTGTGGCTCATCAGGCTCCTCTATCCATGGGATTCTCCAGGCAAGAATACTGGGGTGGATTGCCATGCCCTCCTCCAGGGGATCCTCCTGACCCAGGTATTGAACCTGAGTCGCCTGCATCGCAGGCAGATTCTTTACCACTGAGCCACCAGGGAAGCCCCGGAACACTTCTGTATGATACCCTAAGGATGTCAATATACGCTTATCAAAACTACATTCTATATGTAGAACACAAAGAATAAACCCTAATATAAACTATGGATTTGGGGCAATAATAATGTGTCTGTATTGATTCATTGATTGTAACACAGGTACCTCTGTGTTGGGGGATGTTGATAGAAAGGGAGCCTGTCCTTGTACAGGGCAGGGGTGTAAGTTAAGGGGTATTTTCTGCTCAGTTTTGCTGTAAACTTAAAACAACTCTAAAAATAAAGTCTATCAAAAAATGTTGGAGTCATTTTAAAAAAACTGTTACCAATGGCAATTAAAAACTATAGTGAAGGCATTTACTTCTTTGTTAAATTATTTTGTACAGTGAAGAATCACTCAAATTTAGTTGTATGACAAACTTAGGGATGTCTGAGAAAAGCCCCATAGATGAGGAGTATTAGATTTTCAGACTTTTTTTTTAAGGCAGAACCTGAAAACTGGGCAGAAAGATTCTCTCAAGTAATTGCAAAGTAATCTCTGGGATAACTGGATATTTTCTCTGGGTCTTCTGATGGTTTTATAACCTGGTGGCAACTTCAGACTAGTGAAAATAGGTAGTATTTTCTAAGAAATAGCCAGTTGATTTTATTATACAGCATGATGGAAAGTCATGGAAGAAAGGAGAGGCATAAATGACCTGTTTCATTCTTGGGGGCTGGGAGAAGCCCTGGAATGCAGTTTAGTATGATGGCTCATCCTGCCTCTGTGGGTGTCTAAGACAATTGTCACAAACAATAAGAATCCCACTGGGATTCCAATCCTAACAGGTATTGGGTGAGGGGTACTTAGAGTGCCTTGTAGAGTACGTGTTATTCTCATCTTTTTCCCAGAAAAGTGTATGGAGCTTTTGTTTAATTAAAAAAGAAAAAAAAATTTTTTTTACCTTTTTGGCTGCCTTGGGTCTTTGTTGCTGTGCCTGGGCTTTCTCTAGTTGCAGCAAGCAGGAACCACTCTCTGGTTGCAGTGCTTGGGCTTCTCGTTGTGGTGGCTTCTCTTGTTGCGGAGCACGTGCTTAGTTGCCCAGCTGCCCCACAGCATGTGGAATCTTCCAGAAGCAGGGATGGAACTCATCCCCAGCATTGGCAAGTGGACTTCAACTACTGAACCACCAGGAAGTCTTTTTTTTTTTTAGGCACCAAATTTTTATTAACCCACTTTCTTGCTCAATTTTATCATTATAAACCACATGAATCTCTTTTTGACCCAGAGTTGTGAAGGGAATTATCAAGTTACAATGTGCTTTTAAGTGTCTCTGGCTCCTCTGAACCTCTGGCTGTCACTTTTCTTGTCCTCTTCTCGCTTAACAGTGTATTCCAACCCCTGTAAAATAGGGACTAAAAGTACCAGTCTCTTTGCTCTGAGGTTGAAGAGAATGCCAAGCACTAAGCTAGGCTCTCAGGAGCCTCAAACTCCAACAGTTCCTCCCCACCCTTTGACAAACCCCCTTCTTCCTTATCATGGGCTGAGGAACCAATGAACTTGTCATCAAGAACATGGGTATAAAGTCCACAGGCCAAGTGAGGGCCTGGATGGTAAAGTGCATGGGCTTTGTGCCTACCACTGCCAACTTCCAGCCTCAGGAAGGACTGATTGAGTGAGCAGTTCAAAAACCCCTGAGCTCAAGGCTCTTTCCCTGTGGGTAACTCCTATGTACCTCCATCATGACCAGGGCTTGAGGGAGGACTTTTCAATTCCCACCCCTACACTTGGGACAGCATGAGGAATGAAGCAGAGGCCAAAGACTGAGTGACTAGCCCCAGGGAGTCGACGGGGGACATTATCAAACCAATTTCAAAGGTGGTGGTGTTTTTGCTCTTGGGGAAGAGAGGTGGGGGGCTTCCCAGGTGGCTCAGTGGTAAAGACTCCACCTGCCAATGCAGGAGATGCCAGAGATGTGGGTTCCATCCCTGGGTCGGGAAGATCCCTTGGAAGAGGAAATGGCCACCCACTCCAGTATTCTTGCCTGGAAAATCCTATGGAGAGAAGAGTCTGGAAGGCTACAGTCCATGGGGTCGCCAAGAGTCAGATGGGACTGAGAGACTGAGCATGCTTGCAGGAGCGGTGGGACCCAGGTAAGGACAGCAACTGGCAGGCAAAGGGCAGGCTTGGTTCTTAGTGGTCAGGCTGGAAAAGGCCATCATGGGACACGCCCAGGTATGGGCCTGCTTCTCAGTCAGCTTGGTCAGCTTCACATTCAGCTTGCCCAGGGGGGCTTCAGCCACTGCTTTGTCCAGGTTCTTGGGCAGGAAGTAGACCTCCACAGGGTGTTTATCTGGGTGGGTCTACAGCTCAGTCTTCGCCAGCACCTGGTTGGTGAAGGAGTCGCTCATCATGAAGCTGGGATGGCCCATGGTGCAGTCCCGGTGGACCAGCTGGCCCTTGGCCAGCCCTATGATCAGTGCCCATTATTCAACAAGTACAGTCCACCTGGGGCTTGATGTTTGCCTTCTCCACAGTACTCTCATTCAGGCACTTGATATCAATCTCCACGTTAAAGCATCTGATTTACACACAGTGACATCATCTTTCATCTGTTCAAAGCGTGGGTTGACGGATGAGCTTGGTACAGCCAATGGTGGTGACAAAATGCTGCCCTCCTGAGGGGTCTCATCCATGATGGTCACCTCACACCCCTCCATGGCAGCCTAAAGCGCATTGATGGAGTTCATCTCTCCTATGATGAATCGGGCCCCGAAATCCCTTAGGGCCTGGGCACAGCCATTGCCCTTGTTGCCACAGCCCACTACCACCGCCATCTTGCCCGCATTCATCATGTCAGGAGTCGTTGACACTGACAGCAGGCACCTTCAGGATCCCATTGATCATCCTTTTATACAGGTTGTGGACCCACACTGTGGTCTCTTCAGAGATGCCTCAGATGTCAGACTGGGGCTGCGGGTACTCGGTGCGGATGCTGTTGGTGAGGTTAGCACCATTGCCCAGCATCATGTTGAAGGGCACATCCCTGAAGCACAGTGTCTGCTGGATGCACCACAATTACTCCTCATCCGTGTCACTCTTCTGGGCATGGAATGCCAGCCTTGGCAATGGCAGCTGTTGGGTGGTCCTGGGCAGAGAAGATATTGCAGCTGGACCACTGCACCTCACCACCCAGGCCGATGTGGGTCTCATTGAGGACAGCTGTCTCCATGGTAACGTGCAGGCAGATAGCAACATGGCGCCCTTCAGTGACTTGGAGGCGGAGTACATCTCCTGCATGCGCATCAGGCCTGGCATCTCATTCTCTGCGAGGTCCAGGGCTTTGCGTCCCCAGGCAGCCAGGCTGAAGTCAGTGGCTTTGTAAAGCAGCTTGTTGGACATGCTGGTAGCGTTTCTGTTTCTGCAAGGAGTGGTGAATGCGGGCAAAGGGGATTGGGCCTCAGGCTGGGAACAGGAGCTGGCAGGGCAGCACGGTGCAGGGTGAGAACAGAATATTTTAGGTAACATTCTAAATGTTGGTCGTCTTGCTCAAGTGGAAGGGAATACTGAATGTGTATATATGAGAGAATATAAAAAATAAACAAGCTACAAGGATATATTGTACAGCACAGGGGATATAGCCAATGTCTTATAATAACTTTAAATGGAGTATCAGTTCAGTTCAGTTCAGTCACTCAGTCATGTCCGACTCTTTGTGACCCCATGAATCGCAGCACGCCAGGCCTGCCTGTCCATCACCAACTCCCGGAGTTTAAAATGGAGTATAATTTATTTTAAAAATGGAATCACTATATTTTACACCCAAAACCAATAAAATATTGTAAATCAACTATACATCATTAACAAACAAAAACTAAAGAGTTCCCTGGCAGTTCAGTGGTTAGGGCTCCGAGTTCACACTGCAAGGGCATAGGCTCAATCCCTGGTTGAGGAACTAAGAGCCCATATGCGATGCATGGCATGACAAAGAAAGCAAACAAATAAACAGAAACGTTCCTACATAGAACAAAGGAAATAATACACAAGAAACCAGCAAGTATGTGATTCTGTTAAGGCCAAATGGGATCTAAATCTGAGTCAAGGTGTTGGCCAATAGGTGAGAATGATGGAGTTCAGATTCCTGCCCAACTGAGACTGGACAATCAAAACCAGACTCTACTGGGGGAAGGGGTTGTGGAAGGGAGACAGTAGGGCAGGAGGGATGGCGAGAGGAAGTGGGAATGTGACCACTGGAGAAGCAGCAGCACAAAGATGAAGCAGCTGACTGAACTCCATATATAATATATGCTTGATTGGACTCAGGTAAAAGCACTGAATTTGAAGAAACTAAACTTCTTGAGGTTCCCAATGACTGGTGGCACAGATCGACAGGAGGAAAGAACTCAGTCACTGCCGATGTAGAAACACCTCCAGCTGGCACTGAATGACCACCTGGAACCGTCTCTGCCATTCCCTGTCTGCAGTCACCATCTCTGACCTTGGTATCCCATTCTATTCCCTGGGGTGTTCATTTTTACGTTATGCAAACATTCTTTCACGGTCGTGTGCCCTGGACCCTTTGCGAAGTGGACTGGAATAGGAGAGTGGATAGAAGACACAGTGTGCAGGAAGTGACAAAGGACTTTGTCATTATACAGTCTTTTGCATTCTAGAAATTAGAGTGGGGGGGGGGTGAAATCAGCAGAATTATGACTCTAGTTTTCCCAGTTATTTACATTTAATCCCTGATCGCATAATATATGAACTTCTAGCATAATACCATAATGTTCGTTATATAAAAGAAAGTTTTATCCAAACTACATATATCACTATGTAAACTCCTTTAGAAATGGAAATAATTCTGACTCAAGTTTATCAGCGTTCAAGCTGTTAAGTGAAAATACTTAAGTGTCACAGCTGAATAAATATTCAAGAAAAACAATGAATGCTTTAGGTAAGCCATGGGCAGCCAAGTTCTTTTATTTTAGTACTTTTCATCTCTATTGTGAATTGAAAAGGGGAGGAAATGCCCTCAGTAAAATTTAGAAATCCTATCATCAAGCAAAAATTCTCTTTATAGCTAAATTACAGGTAGAAATTCACTTTAAAAAATGCTATGGCCAGTTGTTAACACAGCATTACCATTTACAAATACAGTTCTTTAAACACAACAGATTGTCATTACTCAGCAGGTTCATTAATCACAATTCAGCTTGCTATCAGGAGTGAAAATGACTGGTGTTATTAAATTTCCACCCCATTACCTTGACTTTTATTTAGAAACATTCATCAACAATCTCCTCCTTCATTAGAAGTCACAAGTTAACCAAGCCAAAAAAACAAAGTCATCAAAGAAGCACAATTTGATGATATCTTGGAAATGCAAATACTTAGTGCAATTTGGTTAATTCACAAAGTCTCTTAAGCATTACAATAATCTACTCCAGACAATTCTCAAGCCTTTGCTTCAACGGTTAGCTATGGATATTTCAAAGTGCTTGAGAAAAAAACAGAACTTGACAGTAGATTTCTGGTAATTGTCTCAACCAGTCCTCTGACAATTACTCCTTCAGTTGTCTTTGTTTTTTTGTTAGTCCCCCAATACCCTCTGTTAAAAGAAGTGTAATTCATTGCCTTAAAGAAAAGCTGCAGGTTTCATCTTAGTGCCTTCACCAGAAATGTTCTGGTCTAAGGAAGCCACTTCCCATCTGTCCACAGGAAAAGTTCTGGGTACCATACACAGAACTGGTTCTCAGATAGATGTCCTCCAAGATAAATTAAGATCCTAACTGATATTAACCAATCAACAAATGTTTATCAATTACTGTTCATAGGAACTGAGATAGCCATTAAAGAGAACAGAGTATAAGAAGATCAAGTCCTCTACAGCTTTACCCTCTAGATGTCTATAATATATGTATTCAAAGGAGCAGCTAATACAGAGCAGCAGATTGTTGGCGCTAAAATTAATGTGCTAGGTAGGAACTATCAGAATGAATGTTTGAATGTCTTACTCCTGACTACAGAGATGAGAAAATTCGGTCATCCTCTCAGAACAGAAGTGAGATATGCTGTGAAAAGTAGGGGGAGGGGGAAAAAAAGGGTCCAGAGAGATGTATTTGAAAGCAAAGCAAAATCTGCAATAAATACTGGGTTGGCCCAAAATTTCATTTGGGTTTTCCCATAAGATGTTATGGAAAAACTTGAACTAATAGTTTGGTCAACCCAATATAAACATATTTTTGTATATGGTGTAAATGTGACAACATTTCAAGTATAAATATTTATCTTGACTTCTCATGTTTTGACAGTATTCATTCAAAAAGCTGAAGCACACTCAGGTCATCCATGGCTGATTGTTTGGTTCCATGAAGAACCATGGGAAACATAGTCATGACGACCCTAGTAGGATCACAGTCTACACGAAGATTGTACCTCCAGGTTGTTGCTGCTGCTGCTAAGTCGCTTCAGTCGTGTCTGACTGTGCGACCACATGGACTGCAGCCTACCAGGATCCTCTGTCCACGGGATTTCCCAGGCAAGGGTACTGGAGTGGGTTGCCATTGCCTTCTCCTGTAACTGCCTGCAATAATCTGTCCCAGCCAAATCAACTGTAAATTGCCATTATTTGCAATGAGAGAGTAGTACTGACTGACACTTCTCAGATTAATAGATCTGGGAGGTCTGGAAATATTTTCATTTGAGAAATGTGGTCAATTTTTCTACACCTTCAGTTCAGTTGAGTTCAGTCACTCAGTCGTGTCAGACTCTTTGCGACCCCATGAACCACAGCACACCAGGCCTCCTTGTCCATCACCAAATCTCGGAGTCTACTCAAACCCATGTCCATTGAGTCGGTGATGCCATCCAGCCATCTCATCCTCTGTCATTCCCTTCTCTTCCTGCCCTCAATCTTTCCCAGCATCAAGGTCTTTTCAAATGAGTCAGTTCTTCACATCAGGTGGCCAAAGTATTGAAGTTTCAGCTTCAACATCAGTCCTTCCAATGAACACCCAGGATGATGGACTGGTTGGATCTCCCTTGACTCTCAAGGGTCTTCTCCAACACCACAATTCAAAAGCATCAATTCTTCGGTGCTCAGCCCTCTTTATAGTCCAACTCTCACATCCATACATGGAGAAGGAGATGGCAACCCACTCCAGTATTCTTGCCTGGAGAATCCCAGGGACGGGGGAGCCTGGTGGGCTGCCGTCTATGGGGTCGCACAGAGTCGGACACGACTGAAGCGACTTAGCAGCAGCAGCAGCAGCACATTCATACATGACTACTGGAAAAACCATAGCCTTGACTAGACGGACCTTCGTTGACAAAGTAATGTCTCTGCTTTTGAATATGCTGTCTAGGTTGTTCATAACTTTCCTTCTAAGGAGTAAGCGTGTTTTAATTTCATGGCTGCAATCACCATCTGCAGTGACCTTGGAGCCCCCAGAAAACAGTCAGCCACTGTTTCCACTGTCTCTCCATCTATTTGCCATGAAGTGATGGGACCAGATGTGATGATCTTAGATTTCTAAATGTTGAGCTTTAAGCCAATTTTTTCACTCTCCTCTTTCACTTTCATCAAGAGGCTCTTCAGTTCTTCTTCACTTTCGCTCCAGGTAATTAAGGTCATCTAATCCAGATGGTGTTAATAGATAAAATATTACAGAAAGGACAGAAGGCATTTGTTGTTATTGTTGGTGTTCAGTCACTAAGTCCTGTCTGACTCTTTGTGACAGAAGGCGTATTGTTGCTATTTCAGGGCTACCAGTGTCCTGAGGTGGTTTTTTTTGGTGTTCTAAGCTCAGGATGTCTGGAATAATTTAATGAATGTGTGAATACATGCTGAGGTTAAAAAAAAAAAAAGTATGTGCAAAGGGAGTACCTGAATAAATCCATGACTTCCTGAAAGGGACAGCTGTCAGTTTTGTCTGACCAGCATCTTTTTTCCTGTCCATTAATGACTGAAGGCAGTAACAGTCAATCTTCATCTGTGTTATCACCTTGTGCACATCCCACTTAGTACTGTGCAGTTATCAATCAAATAGCTTGCTCCCTCTCCCCAAGGTAAATTCCAGAAAAAATTTGAATTTTGATAGGCAGGACAAAGACTAAAATGACTGGAGTTGCTCAATCCAATGTCAGTGTCCTAGAAAAGACTCTACTTGGAGTCCCTGAATGCTATCCTGATGGACTTTCCTTTCCTGAGGTATGAGCAGCAAAATCTTCCTGCGTACTAAAAACTATTCCACACTTTTAAAATTTGCTGAACTTTAATGTTTTTTTTTTTAAGCTAGAGCTGATTTTTGTGGCTTACAACCAAAGGGAATTAGTGCATTCAGTTTACCTCTGTTACAACTTCCAAGCATATCAAGTAAAAATTATTTTTGCTTTTAAGCCAGGGATGAACTAGACATGTTTGGAGGCAGGAGAAAAAGGTGTTGAAGAAGAAAAGGACAGCAGGGCTGACTTCTGGGCATGTGACCTGTGTGTTAATGTTCTGCTGCTGTTGTCTTGAAATTCTTACTATTTTTTTGAGCCAGGACCTTGCATTTTCATTTTGCACTAGGCCCAGCCAATTATGAAAGTGCTTCATATGATATAAAGCACTATATGAAGGCTGATTAATGCCCCCCCTCAAAGATGCTCACACCCTAGTTCCCAGGTCCTGTTAAGTATGTTACCCTATGTGGCAAAAAGGACTTTGCAAATGTGATTATGTTAAGGATTTTGAGTTGGGAAGATTATTTGGACTATCTGGTGGGCCCAAAGTAATTGCAAGGGTCCTTTACAAGACAGAGGCACAGAATTAGAGTTAGAAAGAGAAAGCATGTGACAACAGAAGCAGAGGGAGTGAAATCTGACTGCGTGATGCGTGGTTATGAGCGAAGGAATGTAGGTGGCCTCTTTGTTGTTGCTCAGTCACTCAGTCGTGTCCGACTCCTTGAGACCTGTGGGCTTCAGCACGCCAGGCTTCCCTGTCCTTCACTGTTTCTCAGAGTTTGCTCACTCATGTCCATTGAGTCAATACCATCCAACCATCTCATCCTGTCTCCCCCTTCTCCTCCTGCCCTTAATCTTTTCCAGTATCAGAGTCTTTTCCAATGAGCTGGCTCTTCGAAAAAGGTGGCCAAAGATTGGAACTTCAGCTTCAGCATCAGTCCTTCCAATGAAAAGGCAAGGAAACATATTTTTCCCCTAGAGAAAGCCTCTAGAAAGAATGTAGCCCTGCTTATCTTAATTGAACTCATCTCCATTACTGTAAGATGATAAATTTGTTGTAAGTCACTAAATCTGTGGTAATTTGTTATAAAAGTGACAGGAAACCTACACATTACAAGGTTACTATAAGGTCACCTTAAGGTGATGCCTTACTGCTGTTGCTGCAACTCTTCAGTCGTGTCCGGTGTCCGACTCTGTGCAACCCCAGAGACGGCAGCCCACCAGGCTCCCCCGTCCCTGGGATGCCTTACTAGTTTACCAGAAATCAAGACTATTAATAAAACTAATAGCAGCTATTTATTGAACATTTCTTTTGTTCTAGGACCATACTAAGCCCTTTATGTATGAAATCTTATGCAATCCTAGAACAATGTTTGAAGTGGGTATGCTTGTATTTACTTTAGAGACAGACAAACGGAGGTTCAGAGAGGTTAAGCAACTTGTCTAAAGTCACATAAGCAAATAGAATGTTTTAGAGGTGGGAGCTGAACCCAGTTATCACTCCCAGTTCAACCCCATTGCCAGACTTTATATAAACCTGGGTTTGTTCCCATCCTTTAACGTTCATTATGTTTGTATGGGTCAACACAGGAGTCAAAGCTTGACCAGGGAGTCAGAGCCTGACCAGCCAGAGGACGACATCCACATCTGGGGCGTGTAAGATGGAGGAGCCCAAGCCAACTCCACAAGTCTCAGATGGCTCATCTAGGCACAGGCGATAGATGGGAGGCTACAGAAAAGTGGATGAGCCAAAGAAAGCGCCAGACATTGAAAGTCGAAGAGCCCTTGTTTTTCGTTTGCCTAGATCGTGGGCGAATCCTGAAGCCTCGTGGCGGTGCGGGTGTCAGGGGACAACGACAGAGGGAGGGGCCCCCGCCGGGTTTCCATGAGCAACTGCCAGGCGAGGGGGCGCGGCCGGCGGTCCGCGGGAAGGGCGGGCGTTCCTCTCCACCCGCCAGCACCGCCTCTTGTTTTGAAGGCCCGCGTGGTCTCGCGTCATTGGCCGCCTTGGACCTCCGGGGAGGCGGGGCGGTCTCCGCGGCTGTAGCTCTCCAGTTACCCCCTCCGCCGGCCCCGCCTTCCGGCCGCCGGCGCCCACCGGGCCAACTGGACCACAACTCCCACAAGGCCTCGCGCTCGGAGGGGGGGGGCGTGGCCGGGCGCAGGGGAAGCCGGGGGCGGGGCCGCCTAGGGGATGAAGTGGGGGCGCTCGACTCGTCAACCTCACTCACAGCTGCCGGGCGGCTGGGAGAGCGTCCTCCGCCACTGGACTGGCGTGCAGACCTCTGACCCTGGAGTCTCTCGGCCGCCGGGAACCGTCCTCTTGGGTCGTCGCCCGGGCTGCCCGCCGTTTCCCGGCCCCGAGGGGCCCGGCCGGCCGCGGCGGGGGGAGAGGTCAGCATGAGCCCGGGGGTCCGGCGGGCCGGCGCAGGGCAGGGGGCGGCGGCCGCGGTGCAGCTTCTCGTCACCCTGAGCTTCCTCCCGAGCGTCGTCGAGGCCCAGGTAAGCCGGAGTGATGGCGGTGCGGGGACCCCCGGCCGAACGCCGGCGGTGGAGGCGGCGACCGGGCCGCGACTGAGGCGCGGGCGGGCAGGGGAGGGAACCCCGGGAGGTTTCTGACGAGCGGAAAAGCCGGGGGGCTGAAGCCCCGATCATCAAGTCCAGGAAACGCCTGCGAGCCGCTTGCGGTGTGAGGGGTGGCGATACGGGGTGATGGCAGGAAAAAGAGGAAGATGGTGACGGTCCCCTGAGGTGTTTTCGTTTTTATCTTTCCGATGTTTAAGCGGTTCCGAGTGTGGCGGGAGATGGGACGGGGATGAAAACCTCTGCGGCTGTTCTGGGATGAGAGCACTCAGAGAAAAGGGGAAGCCCTCCTCGCGGGGAACTCAGGGGATGGGTGGGGGGCAGGTGGGGAGTAGGTGACAGACCCAGCGGCCCTGCAGAAGCCAAGTCGATCGCGAGGGGGACAAGTCTGAACTTCCTTGACTTTTGGACTAGAGAGTCCCTCGCCTCTCTCAGGACCGTTGTATTTTTACCCAGCTTGTACTCCGTCTGCTGAGTGGCGTCGCCAGGTGAGCTCAAGTACCAGAGGGGGGCCCGTGTCTGACCTTGTGGCTCCCTCAGCAGTGAGTGATGGCCGATAAATTAGAGTTTGGGGGTTCTTTGTGAGGCGTAGCTTACAGAAGGGTTCTCAATACGCTGGTTCTCAATAGCTTCCCAGGGTCTTTTGCCTTAATAAAGGCTTCTTTTTTTTTATACAGTAGAATTTGAATAGGCTTCTGCCAGGTGCTGTCTAGTCTGCACCTGCTGCAGAGTGGCAAAACTACTAAGAGCTAAAAAAAACCCAAAAAAACAAGAAAAGGTGTCTCATGTGGCCAGATGATGAGGGGAGACATGGTTTGAAGCAATTAGTGCTGATGGTTAAGTCAAATTGAAGGTAACTCTTGCCTGGAAAATCCCATGGGCAGAGCAGCCTGCTAGTTTGCAGTCCACGGGGTCGCTAAGAGTCGGACACGACTGAGCGACTTCCCTTTTCACTTTTCACTTTCATGCATTGGAGAAGGAAACGACAACCCACTCCAGTGTTCTTACCTGGAGAATCCCAGGGACGGGGGAGCCTGGTAGGCTGCCGTCTACGGGGTCGCACAGAGTCGGACATGACTGAAGCGACTTAGCAGCAGCAGCAGCAGCAGCACATGCTAGTAAAGTAATGCTCAAAATTCTCCAAGCCAGGCTTCAGCAATACATGAACCGTGAACTTCCAGATGTTCGAGCTGGTTTTAGAAAAGGCAGAGGAACCAGAAATCAAATTGCCAACATCCGTTGGATCATCAAAAAAGCAAGAGAGTTCCAGAAAAACACTATTTCTGCTTCATTGACTATGCCAAAGCCTTTGACTGCGTGGATCACAATAAACTGTGGAAAATTCTGAAAGAGATGGGGATACCAGACCACCTGACCTGCCTCTTGAGAAACCTGTATGCAGGTCGGGAAGCAACAGTTAGAACCAGACACAGAACAATGGACTGGTTCCAGATAGGAAAAGGAGTTCGTCAAGGCTGTATATTGTCACCCTGCTTATTTAACTTATATACAGAGTACATCATGAGGAAACGCTGGGCTGGAAGAAGCACAAGCTGGAATCAAGACTGCCGGGAGAAATAGCAATAACCTCAGATATGCAGATGACACTACCCTTATGGCAGAAAGTGAAGAGGAACTAAAAAGCCTCTTCGTGAAAGTAAAAGAGGAGAGTGAAAAAAATTGGCTTAAAGCTCAACATTCAGAAAACTAAGATCATGGCATCTGGTCCCATAACTTCATGGGAACTAGATGGGAAACAGTGGAAACAGTGTCAGACTTTATTTTTTGGGGCTCCAAAATCACTGCAGATGGTGACTGCAACCATGAAATTAAAAGATGCTTACTCCTTGGAATGAAAGTTATGACCAACCTAGATAGCATATTCAAAAGCAGAGATATTATTTTGCCAACAAAGGTCCGTCTAGTCAAGGCTATGGTTTTTCCAGTGGTCATGTATGGATGTGAGAGTTGGACTGTGAAGAAAGCTGAGTGCCGAAGAATTGATGCTTTTGAACTGTGGTGTTGGAGGGAGATCCAACCAGTCCATTCTAAAGGAGCTCAGTCCTGGGTGTTCATTGGAAGGACTGATGCTAAAGCTGAAACTCCAATACTTTGGCCACCTGATGCGAAGAGTTGATTCATTGGAAAAGACCCTGATGCTGGGAGGCATTGGGGGCAGGAGGAGAAGGGGATGACAGAGGATGAGATGGCTAGATGGCATCACTGACTCGATGGACGTGAGTTTGAGTGAACTCCGGGAGTTGGTGATGGACAGGGAGGCCTAGCATGCTGCGATTCATGGGGTCGCAAAGAGTTGGACACGACTGAGCGACTGAACTGAACTGAACTGATGACGGTAACAGTGCAAACATGTTTTTCTGACTTTATTCAGACACTTTTTTTCATGACCCTAAGGTGTTCTGAACTCCAGAATGCCTGAATACTCAGTTTCTCTCCCTGTGTGAATATTTTCTAAATGAATAATAAAAATAAAAGGGGAGGACTTTTAGTTTGGGAGGGTGGGATGTTAAAAATGCACATTCTCTGGACCCATTACCAACTGTTCTGATTTAATGGATCTGGATGTGATCCAGGAATCAGTATTTTAAACCAGGTTTGCAAGTAACTAATGTAGTTATCGTTTTAGCTATCTTACAACACCACTTGGAAACACTTGAAATAGATAGTGGCAATCTACCAGACTTATAAAAAGTATATTTTCTAAATTGTCTTTGATAAAGTTATTTTCTAGTTATTAGTGGGCTATTTCTTTTTGAGTAGAGTTTACATTTAGATATTTTTCTAAAGTTTTTTTTTTCTCATTTTCTCTTTCTTTTTAGATAGTATATTTTAATTGTATACTTTCTCACCAATTTAGAAGCTTCATTTTAGGTTTCTGTCACAAATTAATGTGTATTAATGTTTTATAATTGCATGTGTACTCTAAATGTTATTATATCCAAATGAATATATATGATTTAAATTTCATTATGTCCAAATGAATATATGTAGTTCAACAGTTAAGGATTTGTGCATATTCAAGGTAGCGGGTGCCAGAGTCCTCAAAATTGAATACATATGGTTTTTGTTTCCAGTGATCCTTTCTCATATAGTGTTCAATCATACTTTAATCTGTAACATGTTTAAAAATACATTGTCTCATTTCATTTGACACATCTTTCACACAGTGAGGTAACTGACATTTAAAGAGCTTACATGATTAATATCACAGTTAAGTAAGTGAAGGAGAGTATCTTTCTGGTCTATACAGTTGCATCTCAGTATGCTTGCTTCTTTATGGTATAGAAATAAAGTAGAGGGAGACCCAGGAAAATAAAAAGGTGGAACTAAGCCAGTTCTTTCTCTTCTCTTTCATTCACTAACTTGGAAGAAAATCAGTAAAGAATAAAGGGAAGAATTAATTTTTTGAAGGATATTTCTGTTCACAAGTACGCATTTGTGCAACACATACCCCATGTTCTTGTAAATGAAATGCAAGTGTGCTTTGTATTGGGTTGGCCAAAAAGTTTATTTGAATGAACTTTTTGGCCAACCTTGAGTATGATAAAACACTAGAAACTTAAATTGTAGTGGATACAAATGAGGTAACAAGTTAATCTTCCCATAAAGAAGTAACTTCAGATTTTAAATTTTTTCTAAGTGCATTTCTGAGCTGGCAAGAAATCAAGGAATATATAAAGCCTCCTCCACCCCCCAAAATGGAAAGCCAGAACTTTGAGACTCAGTGCTGCTTCAGTGCCATTACCCTGACCACTTCCTCTGAACTCTGAAGACCTTGAGCTTCTGCTCTGACAACTGCATGGAGTGGCATAAACAAGAAATAAAACCCATGTCTGCCCAAATAGAGGGAAGTAAAAGGGGCCCTCACCATAAGCTTGGGCTCCAAAGAGCTACATCTTAAATATAAGGAGAAATGAAATCCACCACAAGTAAGGGGAGAATGAACAAACATGCTAGGGGAAGGCAGGGGGAAAACTGCCTTGAGAATTTCTATGAGCTGTCCTTATACAGGGCAAATTCATGCTACCTGTGAAGGGAAAATCTTCAAGTGGAAAATTTAATTTGTAGCAATCTCAGGTTGGTGTGCTCTGAGTTTACAGGTAAAAACAAATATCCATCCCCTCTGGAGGGCTTCTCTGGTGGCTCAGTGGTAAAGAATCTGCCTGCCGATACAGGAGATGTAGGAGACATGGGTTCATCCCTGGGACAGGAAGATCCCCTGGAGAAGGAAATGGCCACACTCCAGTAGTCTGACTTGGGAAATTCCATGACCCAGGAACCTGGCGGTCTACAGTCCATGGGGTTGCAAAAGAGTCAGACATGACTTAGTGATTAAACTACCACCATTACCATCCCCTCTGGAGGAATTCATTGTCTACACAGGCCCTAAAGAATTTTTGAAGATGAAGTGTCAAGAAAAATAAGCTAATAGTCAAAAACCACAGAACACACAAAGGCAACGTGAATGCGATATTTAGAAATATAGATTATAGAAGTAGGTCTGTAATAAGTGTAGATTTTTTTCAAATAATCAGGTATTATTTAAAATCACCATGTTTAAATGGGGCTTCCCTGGTGTGTCAGACAGTAAAGAATCTGCCTGCAATGAGGGAGACCTGGGTTCAATCCCTAGGTCAGGAAGATCCCCTGGAGAAGGGAACAGCTATCCACTCAAGTATTTTTTCCTAGAGAATTCCATGGACAGAGGAGTCTGGTGGGCTTAAGTCTAGTTCAGTTCAGTCACTCAGTTGTGTCTGACTCTTTGCGACCCCATGGACTGCAGCACACCAGGCTTCCCTGTCCATCACCAATTTCCAGAGTGTGCTCACACTCACGTCCTTTGAATTGGTGATGCCATCCAACCTTCTCATCTTCTGTCGTCCCCTTCTCCTATTGCCTTCAATGTTTCCCAGCATCAGGGTCTTTTCCAATGAGTCAGTTCTTCGCATCAGGTGGCCAAAGTATTGGAGTTTCAGCTTCAGCATCAGTCCTTCCAATGAACATTCAGGACTGATTTCCTTTAAGATTGACTGGTTGGATCTCCTTGCAGCCCAAGGAACTCTCAAGGATCTTCTCCAACACCACAGTTGAATAGCATCAATTCTTCAGCACTCAGCTTTCTTTTATGGTCCAACTGTCACATCCGTACATGACTACTGGAAAAAACCATAGCTTTGACTAGATTTACTTTTGTCAGCAAAGTAATGTGTCTCTTTTTAATATGCTATCTACTTTGGTCATAGCTTTTCTTTGAAGGAGTAAGTGTCTTTTAATTTCATGGCTGCAGTCACCATCTGCAGTGATTTTGGAGCTCAGAAAAATAAAGTCTGTCCCTGTTTGCATTGGTTCTCCATCTATTTGCCATGAAGTGATGGGACCGGATGCCATGATCTTAGTTTTCTGAATGTTGAGTTTTAAGCCAACTTTTTCACTCTTCTCTTTCACTTTCAACAAGAGGTTCTTTAGTTCTTCTTCACTTTCTGTCATAAAGGTGGTGTCATCTGCATATCTGAAGTTATTGATATTTCTCCTGGCAGTCATAATTCCAGCTTGTGCTTCATCCAGCCCAGCATTCCATGGGGTCACAAAGAGTCAGACTAACTAACTATCTAACTCAGGAGTGAGCAACTAACACTTTCACATGTTTAAATATAAAGACTTAAAAGTATGAAAAAGAACAAGAAATTTTAAAGAATGGCCCCAAAGTTCAAAACATAATGAAATAGAAGTTTTAGAAATCAAATTAACAACTTGATGGATGAAGTGGTTGATTATATCCAGCAGAAAAAAATGATTATTGAATTGAAAAACCATTTTATGTCCTTTTTTTCCTTTAATCTCCCAATACCTTCTTTTGATCCTAACTCTTAGCTTTATATTTTACTAAATTGGAATAATCAGAATAATCCACATCTGTCCACCTACTAGTCTCTGACCCACATATTTTGACTTCTGTAGATTATCATAAACTGTTAGTACTCTTATCAGAGACCAATCCCTCCACTTGCATTTTGGTCCCATTCCTTCTTTCCAGTTCAAGGACATGGCTCCAGCAAATTTTCCCTTTCTCTTCTGGTTCATTGATTTTTTTTTTTTCCCCTTCTCTAATGGACTGTTGTTGTTGCTAAGTCATGTCTTGACTCTTTTTGTGATCCCATGGGCTATATAGCCCACCAGGCTCCTCTGTTCATGGGATTTCTCAGGCAAGAATACTGGAGTGGATTGACATTTCCTTTTCCAGGGGATCTTCCCAATTCAGTTATCAAACCTGAGTCTCCTGTATTGGCAGGCGGATTCTTTACCACTGAGCCTGTTACTGTCATCATAAAACATGCTGTTAATTCTACGATTTTAAAGTTCTCTCTTGACCCACTCATCTCTTATGACTCTGCTTAGTTTTTCTCTTTTCTATAGAGAAACCCCTCAAAAGAGTTATCTTTATCTTTCCTATTCTGATCATTTAGCCCATTTCAGTCTGACTTTTGCCTCTACTACTTCTCCAAAATGGCTCTTGTCAAAATCACTAATGTCTTTCTTGCTGCTAAAGTGATTTTTTTGCTAAACCTAAGATTTAAAAACTATTTTGCAGACTTTTTTCATAGCTCATCACTCACTGTCTTTGACATACTTTTGTTTTTTCTTTTTTTTTTTTTTACTTCCAAGATAGTATATTTTTCTGATTTCTTTCCTTTCTGCAGGCCAGTCTTTATTAGAATCCCTTGCTTGTTCCTAATTGTTTGAACCTCAAGGTTCAAATCTTACACTCTCTCTTCTCTCCACCTTGGCCATCTTTTAGTCTCTTGGCTTTAAATACCTGGAATTCAGGAGACCCGGGTTCAATCCCTGGGTTGGGAAGACCCCTGGAGAAGGAAATGGCAACCCACTCCAGTACTCTTGCCTGGAGAATCCCATGGAGGTTGGTGGGCTACAGTCCATGGGGTTGCAAAGAGTCGGACAGGACTTCACTTTCACTTTCACTTTCTTATGGTATTTAGTATCTATATCTCAGAATCTCTAGTCTAGGATTCTCAGCTCTAGATCCATATATCTAACTACTTTTTCAGTGTTTCCACTTAGATAGTTAATAGGTATCACAAATTTGATGTATTAAGAACTAAATTCCTGACTTTATCCCCCTCAAATCTGTTCTTCTCACTGTCTCCTCCCCCTTAAACATATGCTATAGCCACACTGACCTCCTTGCTATCCCTCAAAGATGGCAAATATCCTCTTGCTTTGAGTCCCTTGGACCTGCAGTTTCCTCTACATAGCTAACACACTTCTCATGTATTCATATGGTTCGCTCGCTCACTTTCTTAGGTTTCTGCTTAAGTGTCATATTACCTGCCGTGTTCACTTACCTAAATTGTCACCTTCCATGATCATACAATATAAAAGAGAAACCCTTCATCCTCACCTTGTACTACTCCATATTCCTTTCAGTTCAGTTCAGTTCAGTCACTCAGTCGTGTCCGACTCTTTGCGACCCCATGAATCGCAGCACGCCAGGCTTCCCTGTCCATTACCAATTCCCGGAGTTCACTCAGACTCACGTCCATCGAGTCAGTGATGCCATTCAGCCATCTCATCCTCTGTCGTCCCCTTCTCCTCCCACCCCCAATCCCTCCCAGCATCAGAGTCTTTTCCATTGGGTCAACTCTTCGCATGAGGTGACCAAAGTACTAGGGTTTCAGCTTTAGTATTCCTTCCAAAGAAATCCCAGGGCTGATCTCCTTCAGAATGGACTAGTTGGATCTCCTTGCGGTCCAAGGAACTCTCAAGAGTCTTCTCCAACACCACAGTTCAAAAGCATCAATTCTTCGGCGCTCAGCTTTCTTCACAGTCCAACTCTCGCGTCCATACATGACCACAGGAAAAACCATAGCCTTGACTAGATGGACCTTTGTTGGCAAAGTAATGTCTCTGCTTTTCAATATGCTATCTAGGTTGTTCATAACTTTCCTTCCAAGGAGTAAGCGTCTTTTAATTTCATGGCTGCAGTCACCATCTGCAGTGATTTTGGAGCCCCCAAAAAATAAAGTCTGACACTGTTTCCGTTGTTTCCCCATCTGTTTCCCATGAAGTCATGGAACCAGATGCCATGATCTTAGTTTTCTGAATGTTGAGCTTTAAGCCAACTTTTTCACTCTCCACTTTCACTTTCATCAAGAGGCTTTTCAGTTCCTCTCCACTTTCTGCCATAAGGGTGGTGTCATCTGCATATCTGAGGTTATTGATATTTCTCCCAGCAATCTTGATTCCAGCTTGTGCTTCTTCCAGCCCAGCATTTCTCATTATGTACTCTGCGTAGAAGTTAAATAAGCAGGGTGACAGTATACAGCCTTGACATACTCCTTTTCCTATTTGGAATCAGTCTGTTGTTCCATGTCCAGTTCTAACTGTTGCTTCCTGACCTGCATATAGGTTTCTCAAGCCTCTGCTTTAAAATTTTTCGGTGGTTTCCTGTGTAACTCAATGTGGTATAATACAAAAACATGCTTGCTGTTTGTCCCCTGTTGTTGGCACAGCGTTCCTAAAACCTTGGAATTTACTGAGAAATAGGAATGCTCCTTTCAGTCATACCTGAGTTTATGCTGTTGAGGTGACTTAGGTGGGAACCTCTAGAGAGCTTAAGGATGATGATCCTGGTCCAAAAAGGCCAAGTGCTTAGAGGATTAAAACTTCTGTCCCTTCCCACTGACCTCTAGGTTTGGGAGAGGGGTAAAGTAGTTTGAGCTCTGTAAAAACTCTTAAGAGAGTTTTTAATGGGTTTTGATGAGCTCCTAGATTGGTGAACACATAGACTTTCTGGGAGGGTAGCTCAGAGGCATGGAAGTTCTGCACGTGCACCCCCAATACCTGTCCTGTGCATTTCCTCTTTTTGTCTGTTTTTGAGTTGGACCCTTTGCAGTAAACATAAGTAAAGTGTTTTCCTGAGTTCTGTAAGTCATTCTAGCAAATTATCAAACCTGAGAAGGAAGTTGTGGGAACCCCTGTTTATAGCCAGTCAGTACAGGTGATCCAGGGCTTGGACCGGTGTCTGAAGTGGGAGCAGTCCTATGTGACTGAACCCTTAATCTGTGGGTTCTGCTCCAATTCCAGATAATATTAGAATTGAATTGGGCACCCAGTTGATGCTGGAGAGTTGGAGAGTTGGCTGGTGTGAGAAAACATTTGACTCAGAAAAGCCAATATTTTAATAATAGGCCCCTAATTCTCCTTTTGTTATTGTTTAGTTGCTAAGTTGTGTCCGACTCTTTGCAACTCCATGGACTTCCCAACACAGATATTGAACCTGTGTCTCCTGCTGGGAAGGTGAATTCTTTACCAACGAGCCACCTGGGAAGACCCAGTTCTCCTTTTCCCTGCTAGATAATCTTCCTTGTTGTTTCCTGTTGTTCTGGGGCGGCATTGGGCCTTACTGCATCAGGGCCTTTGCATTTAGTATTCTCAGTGCCTGGAATTCTTTTCACCCTCCCCCTTCAAAAAAAAAAGCTTGATTTGCTCCTTCCCCACTTTAACTTTGGCTGAAACTTCAGTGAGACCTTTCGTACCTATCTCTCTTTAAAAATGAGCAGTCCCAGTTTTGTAACACCTGTCTCAATTTTCTAGTTTTCCTCCATATTGCTTTATTATCATCTAACAGACTCTATACTTTGCTCATGCATTTTTTTTTTCTCTCCTATGAAAATGTTAACACCTGAAGGGAAGAGATTTTTGTCTTTTTTTTCTTTTCTTTCTTCTAAGGACATTGCAGGGCTTATGTTAGGCCCTCAATAAATATGTTGGATAAATGAATAAATGAATGGGAAAAAGTGCAAATAAATTATTCAGAATGAAGCTCAGAGAAGTAACAGAATAGTAAATGTTATAGAGAGCTTAAGATACATGAAGAATAAAATAAGACGGTCTAGTATGGTGCGTTCCAGAGGTTAAAATAGAATAGGGAAAAAGCAATATTGATTACTACATTGAAAAAGACAACCCAGTAGAAAAATGAACAAAAGATATGAACAGAAATTTTACACAAGCAGAAAGACAAGTGTTTTATAAAACATTAGAACTTTGTACCTAATGGCACCCCACTCCAGTACTCCTGCCTGGAAAATCCCATGGACGAAGGAGCCTGGTAGGCTCCAGTCCATGGGGTCGCTAAGAGTCGGGCATGACTGAGTGACTTCACTTTCACTTTTCACTTTCATGCATTGGAAAAGGAAATGGCAACCCACTCCCGTGTTCTTGCCTGGAGAATCTCAGGGACAGAGGAGCCTAGCGGGCTGCCGTCTATGGGGTCGCACAGAGTTGGACACGACTGAAGCGACTTAGCAGCAGCAGCAGCAGCAGTGCAAAAAAAAAAAAAAAAATCAAATATCCTTTACAGTTTGTTCTCTGTATTCATGAACTTGGATTTGTTGTCGTTTTCTGTTCAGACTATACATGAAAGTGAGATCATACGGTTTTTATCTTTCTCTGAGTTATTTCACTTAGCACAGTGTCCTCAAGTTCCATCCATGTGGCAAATGGCCAGTTTTTTGTTTTTTTTTCCATTACTAGGTGTATTGTGTATATATCCCACATCTTCTTTGTTCATCCTTCAGTTGATTCTTAGGTCACTTCCATAGTTGGTTATTGTAAATAATACTGCAGTGAACATGGGGCTACATGTATCTTTAAGTTAGTGTATTTGTTTTCTTCAGGTGAATACCAAAAAGTGAAATTGCTGGATTTTGTGGTAGTTCTATTTTAAAGTTTTTCTGTAACCTCCATACTCTTCTCCATAGTGGATGCACCAGTTTACAGTCCAGCAACAGTGCACAAAGGTTTTCTTTTCTCTACATCCTCACCAACACCTGTTACTCTGGTCTTTTTGATAATAACCATTCTAACAGGTGTGACATGATATCTCATTATAGTTTTGATTTTCATTTCCTTGATGTTGGTGATATTGAGCACCTTTTTGTGTACTTGGTGGCCATTCATATGTCTTCTTTGGAAAAATATTTAGATCTTTAAATAAAAATATTTTCCTGTTTAAAAATACTTTTATTTATTCATTTATTTTTGGCTTTGCTGGGTCTTCATTGCTGCTCAGGCTTTTCTCTAGTTGCAGTGCCTGGGCTTCTCATCACAGTGACTTTTCTTGTTGTAGGGCACGGGCCCTAGGGTTTTCGGTTTCGTTCCGTAGTTGTGGTGCACGGGCCTCATTGCTCCTTGGCATGTGGGATCTTCCCGGAGTGGGGTTGAACCAGTGCCTCCTGCATTGGCAGGTGGATTCTTTACCACTGAGTCACCAGGGAAGCCTCCTCTGCTCATTTTTTAATCAGATTGTTTTTTTGCTATTGAGTTGTGTGAGTTCTTTATATATTTTGGATATTAACCCCTTATTAGATATGATTTGCAAATATTTTCTTCAATTCCATAGGTTGTCTTCATTTTGTTAGTGGTTTTGCTTTGCTTTACAGAAGCTTTTTAGTTTGACATAGTCCTACTTGTTTATTTTTACTTTTGTTACCTTTTAATTATGATATCAAATCCAAAAAGTCATCACCAAGACTGATGTCAAGGAGCTTAAAATCTGTATTTTCTTCCAGTAGTTTTATGGTATCAGGTCTTATTATGTTCAAGTCTTTGATCCATTTGAGTTCATTTCAAATGTGTATGCTGTAAGGTAGTGGTACAATTTCATTCTTTTGCATGTGGCTGTCTGTTTGGTTTCCTCAACATTGTTTGTTGAAAAGACTGTCCTCTCCCCATTATATATTCTTGGCTCTGTTGTCATATATTAATTGACCATATAGTCATGGGCTTCTTTCTGGGCTTTTTATTCTGTTTTGTTCTTCTGTGTATGTTTTTCTGCCAGTATCATACTGTTTTGATGACTATAGGTTTGTAATCTAGTTTGAAATTGGGGCACATGATGCCTCCATCTTTGTTCTTTTTCATGATTGCTTTGATTATTCTAGGTCTTTTATGGTTCCATACAAATCTTTAGGACTGTTCTATTCTGTAAAAATGATGTTGGAATTTTGACAGGGATGTATTGAGTCTTTATCCTGCTTAGAGTACTAAGGACATTTTAACAATATTTTTCTAATCCATGAGAATGGAATAGCCTTCCATTTATTCAATATTTTCCATCAATATATTATGGTTTATATGCATTTCACCACTTGGTTTATTTTTTCCCTAGGTATTATCTTATTCTTTTTGATGTAATTGATTGTAAATGAATTATTTCTTAATTTCTTTGACAGTTTGTTATTAGTGTATGGAAACACTGTACACTATTTTCAAATATTGATTTTGTGTCCTAGAACTTGCTGAATTTATTAGTTCTGTTTCAGTGAATGAAGTCTTTAGGATTTTCTGTATATATCATCTGCAAATAGAATTTTCTTCTTCCTTTCTACTCTGGATGCCTTTTTTTCCTTTTTCGTATCTAATTTCTATTTTTAAAAACTTGGTTATACACAAAGTTTTTGTTTAGTAGTTTAGTAGTCCTTGCTGCTGCTGCTAAGTCACTCCAGTCGTGTCCGACTCTGTGTGACCCCATAGACGGCAGCCCACCAGGCTCCCCCGTCCCTGGGATTCTCCAGGCAAGAACAATGGAGTGGGTTGCCATTTCCTTCTCCAATGCATGAAAGTGAAAAGTGAAAGTGAGGTTGCTCAGTCATGTCCGACTCTTCAAGACCCCATGGACTGCAGCCTACCAGGCTCTTCCATCCATGGGATTTTCCAGGCAAGAGTACTGGAGTGGGGTGCCATTGCCTTCTCCGTAGTAGTCCTTAAGAGTTAGAAATAAGTACATGGTAATTTTGTATACCTTACTCCAACCCCTACCACAAATAATATGTTTGTAAATGCTGCAGTTTACTAACTAAAAGTCAACAATTTAAGAAAAATTTGTAAGAACGAGCACTCACTCATTCTTACTGGGTAAAGTATTTTTAAAGCCTAAAAAGCTTTTTGGTGTGTATTTTGTTTCCTTTTTTCCCCTATTATTATTTAGGGGCCTAGAGTGTGAATGGGACACATTTACAAACTCCCAGGGAAAAAGCATAAGACAGAAACAACTAGAAAATTTCCATTTTTAAAATCATTGTTTGCATATATTATGCCTGTGGATCACATGAATAACTTTTAACAGGCTGAATTCCATTTTTGTTTTTAAATTTTAGTTTTAATTGCGATAATTGTTTGTTCCATGAAATCGTGAGAGTTCAGTTCAGTCACTCAGTTGTGTCCGACTTTTTGCAACCCCATGAATCACAGCACGCCAGGCCTCCCTGTCCATCACCAACTCCCGGAGTTCACTCAGACTCACGTCCATCGAGTCAGTGATGCCATTCAGCCATCTCATCCTCTGTCGTCCCCTTCTCCTCTTGCCCTCAATCCCTCCCAGCATCAGAGTCTTTTCCAATGAGTCAACTCTTTGCACGAGGTGGCCAAAGTACTGGAGTTTCAGCTTTAGCATCATTCCTTCCAAAGAACACCCAAGGCTGATCTCCTTCAGAATGGACTGGTTGGATCTCCTTGCAGTCCAAGGGACTCTCAAGAGTCTTCTCCAACACCACAATTCAAAAGCATCAATTCTTTGGCGCTCAGCTTTCTTCACAGTCCAACTCTCACATCCATACATGACCACTGGAAAAACCATAGCCTTGACTAGATGGACCTTTCTTGACAAAGTAATGTCTCTTCTTTTGAATATGCTATCTAGGTTGGTCATAACTTTCCTTCCAAGGAGTAAGTGTCTTTTAATTTCATGGCTGCAATCACCATCTGCAGTGATTTTGGAGCCCCCAAAAATAAAGTCTGACACTGTTTCCACTGTTTCCCCATCTATTTGCCATGAAGTGATGGGACCGGATGCCATGATCTTAGTTTTCTGAATGAAATAATACATAAAAATGTCATTTACCTTTTATCCAGTTTTTCCCTGGTGGTAACATTTTGTAAGAGCTTCCCAGGTGGCACAGTGGTAAAGAATCTGCCTGCTGATGCAAGAGATGCAAGATATGTGGGTTTGATCCCTGCGTCAGGAAGATCCCCTGGAGTAGAAAATGGCACCCTACTCTAGTATTCTTGCCTAGGAAATCCCAAGATGAAATCACCAGAGGAGCCTGGTGGGCTATAATCCATGGGGTCACAAAAAGTCAGACATGACTGAGCACATACACACATTTTGTAAGCATATAGTGTAATATTATAAATAGAGCACTGACAATTGATGTAATTATGTATGTTCATTTCACTTGTTTCATTTGTGTATCTGTGGATTAGTTCTATACATTTATATCACATGGTATGAGTTTGTATGTCCACCACTGCAGTCAGGATACTGAAAAATGTCATCACTGAAAGAATCCTTTCTGTCCCTTTATAGCCACACCTACCTCCTTGCTTCCCCACTCCAACTCCCATCCCCTACTCCAGTCCCTAAGCACTGGCAACCAGTAGTCTGTTTTCCATTTCTAAACTTTGTTATTTCAAAAATGTTATATAAATGAAATCTTGTAGTATCTCATCTTTTGGGTTTGACTTTTTTTTTACTTAGCATAATTCCATAAAGATTCATCCTAGTTGTGCATGTTAATGAGTACCATTTTTAAATTTAGCCGCAGAATATTTTGTGGAATTTTTCGACTGTGAATTCACTTTGTAAATATCAATTTCTCCTTTTTGATTACCTTGAGTAGTTGATAAGATAATTTAATTTAAAATACAGTAGAGTTGGGACTAAGTTTTATGTCTACTTTGGAAAAAATTATTTTAACCTTGCTAAGCCTTAATTTCCTTTTATGTAAAGTGAGAAGAATAGTGCCATTTCATAAGGTATTTAAAGGGTAAATGTGTTAACATATGTAGTGCTCTTAGCATCATGTCTGTCGTGAAAGGGTTCCATAAATGAGAGTCTAAAAGAAAGGTAGAGTTGCTGCAGCAGTATTATTACAGCCTGTGATTTCTAGGTTAATCTTGGAAGTAGTTGCCTTCGTATTCCAGTGACTGTTTGGATTCTGTGTATGTTTAGACAAGGGTGAGAGTATTCAATACCTTTCTTTTTGACCACTGAACAAGAATGTTTATTTCTTTAGAATGGGTATATATAATCCTTCTGTTGCTTTTTATTTAACTGACCATTGTAAAAATTGGCAGCTTTAAATGTTATGTATCTTAATCAGCAAATACTGGCTAAGTTGAGGGCATAATTTATCTTATTACATAATAGTACAGATTTGCTAAGGTTGGAACATTAATTTACATCTTTTCTATTATATATGTATTTTTTTCCCCTAGGTCACCGGAGTCTTGGATGACTGCTTGTGTGACATAGATAGCATCGATAACTTCAACACCTTCAAAATCTTCCCCAAAATAAAAAAGCTGCAAGAACGAGACTATTTTCGTTATTACAAGGTATGGTATAACTTTTGATTCCATCGGTACTGAAGAGTTTTCTATAGCTGTCTATAGATGTGACTTTTATAACTCTTTGGAAAATCCTTTTCTGTTCTTCTCAGCACTCTGTGTATATCCTTTATCACTGGACTGTATTAACTCTTGTAGTGAAAGCCTGCTAGTCTTTTTGAACATTACGAATCTGAACTCCCTTCCTATGTTTGGGGAATTTCTCATTGGTCAGTTTGGGTTTCATACGCAAGAGTCATTCCTCTATAGACGTTGAAAATACCTGGGACCTATTTTGTCAGCCTCCCTTGTGAGTTAGGTTTTGTCATCTAGACACACTTACCCAGGCTTTAAGTTGTGCGGTTGGCAGTGCTGTGTGCTATCAGTGTGAGGTACAAAGTCCCAACAAATGTATTTGTTGGGTAGCTCACTGGAGGAGTGATAGAGCAGCCTGAGGACATAAGCAGAACAGCACTGCAGTAAGACTGCAGCACTGGTTCTTAAGTCTGATAGCCCACTCTAGACCTTCACAGAATAGCCAGTGGTAGTTTAAAGGCAGTGGCAATAACACAGATTCAAAGAACAATGGTTTAAAAGCCGCTGTTATACATTTTTGCCTCTACTCTTGCTCTCAGTATTCAATTGGTTTATAATTTCTTTGATTTTCATTTTTAGTTTATTTTTAAAATTGAGCATGATTTTTTTAATCCTTTTTCTGTATAGGTTATCTTAGTCTTTTAAATAGCTTTGAGGGTTAAAGAATATACTATCTGTGAAGTTTTAAGTTGTATAGAAGGATACCAAAGTAGAGACCTAAAGATTTGGGAACCCATCCCCTTTTCCCATCAGCACCAAGAATATACAAAAAAGTGGATATATTTCCTCAATACAAAACCCTTTAGAGATGCAGATCCCATAAACTTATTTCAAAAAGAAATGTATGCCTAAGCAAACTATTCTAATATTTTAGACATTTTTCATACAAATCACACAGGTTAAAATACCTTCTTCTAATTCCTAGTCCTAAATTTATGTCTGTCTGCATTTGTAACTGCTTTCTCTTGCTTCCTTTCTGTTACTAGGCTTACCCATATGAAATTGTTGCTTTTAGAAGTTGGAAAGTTTGACTATTGCCTATTTTGTATGGTTCAGTCTAATACAGTGAAGGAAGTATTCCTTCTATCAAAGATCATCCCTTCACAGAATGGCCAGATCACACCTCCATTCACAATGTCGTGGCCTCATTCTTCCACTCCTCCCTTTTTGAAATTGTTTTTTCTGTTTCTGTATCCTCACCCATCTGGTCAATAATAAGCACTCAAATATTCGAATACATGGATGAATATCTCATTTAATTGTTTGTTACACTGAAATCCTATTAGGTCAACATCATCCACATTTTCCAAAAAAGAAACAATGGTTTACGTATCCTAAGGTAGGGTACTTTTGTTGGCTTACAAACAAAACAGAAGTTTTATTGAGAAATGTGAGGCAGCTCACAAAATTGAAAGATAAGCTAAAGAAGCATATTTCAGGTGAGACAGAGATTATAGCAGGGATTAATGGCCATTCTCTTTGTGATACCAAAATTTTGAATTAAATTAACCATTTCCCCATATTTTTATATTATACAAGAGTCAGATTTCTGGGAGGAAAGGTCTAAATTGGTCTTGGTAGGATTATGTAGCCCTACCCCTTGACCAAAAGACAATTTGGTTAGTAGTTCTATTTGTATTTGCATATTTGCAAATTGTTTCTCAAAGGAAAATTAGGGGATGTTACAGAAGGAAGAAAAATGAAACTCAAATAGGCAGAAATAACAGTGTGCTTGCTAGCCAACATACAGTTCATCCTTATGCATGTGATTTAAAAAATGTTCCAACCAACATATTGAAATTACTCTAAATGTAACCACAATGTATTCATACCCTCTCCCAGAGGAGAGTAATGTAATGATCTAGTTAATCAGTTAGTTTCAAGTCTAAGATGTTTGGGTGCTATCTACTCTTCGAAGATCATGCCATCTGGTCCCATCACTTCATGGGAAATAGGTGGGGAAACAGTGGAAACAGTGTCAGACTTTATTTTTTTGGGCTTCAAAACCACTGCAGATGGTGACTGCAGCCATGAAATTAAAAGACGCTTACTCCTTGGAAGGAAAGTTATGACCAACCTAGATAGCATATTCAAAAGCAGAGACATTACTTTGCCAACAAAGGTCCATCTAGTCAAGGCTATGGTTTTTCCAGTGGTCATGTATGGATGTGAGAGTTGGACTGTGAAAAAGGCTGAGTGCTGAAGAATTGATGCTTTTGAACTGTGGTGTTGGAGAAGACTCTTGAGAGTCCCTTGGACTGCAAGGAGATCCAACCAGTCCATTCTGAAGGAGATTAGCCCTGGGATTTCTTTGGAGGGAATGATGCTGAAGCTGAAACTCCAGTACTTTGGCCACCTCATGCGAAGCGTTGACTCTTGGAAAAGACTCTGATGTTGAGAGGGATTGGGGGCAGGAGGAGAAGGGGACGACAGAGGATGAGATGGCTGAATAGCATCACTGACTCGATGGACGTGAGTCTGAGTGAACTCCGGGAGTTGGTGATGGACAGGGAGGCCTGGCGTGCTGTGATTCATGGAGTTGCAAAGAGTCGGACATGACTGAGTAACTGAACTGACTCTTCGAATTCTGTCAACGTATGAATTAAAAACAAAAAACAAAAACAGGAAAGCTAAGAGAAGAGGTTAATTTTAAACACACATATATAGTTTTGATTCATCTAGCAAGGAAATACAAGTAGAAAAAAGAGCCTAACCTCTGAGAGCTGATCAGTTGGCTGCTGTAGCTGGTATTTATATTTTCTGTCTTCTACTATCCATTCCATTCTTTTATTTACCAAATATTTATCAAATTAATTTGTAGCAGAGTGTATTCTAGGTGCTGTGGATACAATAGTGAATAAAACAAAACCTCCAAACTTATGTAACTTTTTATTGTGATTAGAAAGACAAACCTTGAACAAGTAAAAAATAAAATATAATTTCCTGTGAAAATGTAAATGTTATGGAGAAAAATAAAGCAAAGTAAGAGAAGTAATAGAGGTGGGGAAGGTAGATAGCCCTGTTTTACAGAAGGTGGTCAGGAAAGGAAGACATTTTTGGCTGCACCATTTGAGCAAAGACCTACCTAAGGTGAAAGAGTAAACCATGACAAGATCTGGAGAAAGAACATTTTGGGGAAGGGGAGTAGAACTACAGGTATAGAGGCACAGGGTGTTTGAAAACCAGTATACCTGGACAAAAGTGAATGAGAGGGAAAATAGGAGAGGTAGTTAGGGGCCTGATTTATTTATTTATTTTAATTAATTAATTTTACTTTACAATATTGTACTGGTTTTGCCATACATTGACTTGAATCTGCCACGAGTGTACATGTGTTCCCCATCCCGAACCCTGCTCCCACCTCCCTCCCCATCCCATTCCTCTGGGTCATCCCTGTGCACCAGCCCCAAGCACCCTGTATCATGCATCAAACCTGGACTGGCAATTCGTTTCACATATGTTATTTACATGCATATGTTATTTACATGCATATGTTATTTTACATGTTTCTCCCATATCATCCCGCCCTCGCCCTCTCTCACAGAGTCCAAAAGACTATTCAATATATCTGTGTCTCTTTTGCTGTCTCACATACAGGGTTATTGTTACCTTCTTTCTAAATTCCATATATATGCGTTAGTATACTCTATTGGTGTTTTTCTTTCTGGATTACTTCACTCTGTATAATAGGCTGCAGTTTCATCCACCTCATTAGAACGGATTCAAATGTTTTCTTTTTAACGGCTGAGTAATATTCCATTGTGTATATGTACCACAGCTTTCTTATCTATCCATCTGCTGATGGACATCTAGGTTGCTTCCATGTCCTGGCTGTTATAAACAGTGCTGCGATGAACATTGGGGCACATGTGTCTCTTTCAATTCTGGTTTCCTCAGTGTGTATGCCCAGCAGTGGGATTGCTGGATCATATGGCAGTTCTACTTCCAGTTTTTTAAGGAATCTCCACACTGTTCTCCATAGTGGCTGTACTAGTTTGCATTCCCACCAACTGTGTAAGAGGGTTCCCTTTTCTGCACACCCTCTCCAGCATTTATTGCTTGTAGACCTTTGGATCGCAGCCATTCTGACTGGAGTGAAATGATACCTCATTGTGGTTTTGATTTGCATTTCTCTGATAATGAGTGATGTTGAGCATCTTTTCATGTGTTTGTTAGCCATCTGTATGTCTTCTTTGGAGAAATGTCTGTTTAATTCTTTGGCCCACTTTTTGAGTGGGTCTTTTATTTTTCTGGAATTAAGCTACAGGAGTTGCTTGTATATTTTTGAGATTAATTCTTTGTCCATTGCTTCATTTGCTATTATTTTCTCCCATTCTGAAGGCTGTCTTTTCACCTTTCTTATAGTTTCCCTTGTTGTGCAGAAGCTTTTAATTTTAATTAGGTCCCATTTGTTTATTTTTGCTTTTATTTCCAATATTCTGGGAGGTGGGTCATAGAGGATCCTGCTGTGGTTTATGTCGGAGAGTGTTTTGCCTATGTTTTCCTCTAGGAGTTTTATAGTTTCTAGTCTTATGTTTAGATCTTTAATCCATTGTGAGTTTATTTTTGTGTATGGTGTTAGAAAGTGTTCTAGTTTCATTCTTTTACAAGTGGTTGACCAGTTTTCCCAGCACCACTTGTTAAAGAGATTGTCTTTTCTCCATTGTATATTCTTGCCTCCTTTGTCAAAGAAAAGGTGTCCATAGGTGTGTGATTTATCTCTGGGCTTTCTATTTTGTTCCATTGATCTATATTTCTGTCTTTGTGCCAGTACCATACTGTCTTGATGACTGTGGCTTTGTAGTAGGGCCTGAAGTCAGGCAGGTTGATTCCTCCAGTTCCATTCTTCTTTCTCAAGATTGCTTTGGCTATTCGAGGTTTTTTGTATTTCCATACAAATTGTGAAATTATTTGTTCTAGCTCTGTGAAAAATACCATTGGTAGTTTGATAGGGATTGCATTGAATCTATAGATTGCTTTGGGTAGTATACTCATTTTCACTATATTGATTCTTCTGATTCATGAACATGGTATATTTCTCCATCTATTTGTGTCCTCTTTGATTTCTTTCACCAGTGTTTTATAGTTTTCTATATATAGGTCTTTTCCTAAGTATTTTATTCTTTTTGTTGCAATGGTGAATGGAATTGTTTCCTTAATTTCTCTTTTTGTTTTCTCATTGTTAGTGTATAGGAATGCAAGGGATTTCTGTGTGTTAATTTTATATCCTGCAACTTTATTCATTGATTAGCTCTAGTGGGACACTGTAAAAGCAGTACTAAGGGGAAGGTTCATAGCCATACAGGCTTACCTCAAGAAACAAGAAAAAAGTCAAATAAATAACCTAACTCTACACCTAAAGCAACTTGAAAAGGAAGAAATTATGAACCCTAGGGTTAGTAGAAGG
This sequence comes from Bos taurus, assembly GCF_002263795.3. NCBI lineage: Eukaryota > Metazoa > Chordata > Mammalia > Artiodactyla > Bovidae > Bos > Bos taurus. The sequence goes on along the minus strand of NC_037355.1, from coordinate 8,956,434 downwards.
AAAGAAATCTTAAAAATTAGTGCAGGAATAAATGCAAAAGAAACAAAAGAGACCATAGCAAAAATCAACAAAACCAAAAGTTGGTTCTTTGAGAAGATAAATAAAATTGACAAACCATTAGCCAGACTCATCAAGAAACAAAGGGAGAAAAATCAAATCAACAAAATTAGAAATGAAAATGGAGAGATCACAACAGACAACACAGAAATACAAAGGATCATAAGAGACTATTATCAGCAACTATATGCAAATAAAATAGACAACTTGGAAGAAATGGACAAATTCTTAAAAAAGTACAACTTTCCAAAATTGAATCAGGAAGAAACAGAAAATTTTAACAGACCCCTCACAAGCACAGAAATTGAAACTGTAATCAGAAATCTTCCAACAAACAAAAGCCCAGGATCAGATGGCTTCACAGCTGAATTCCACCAAAAATTTAGGGAAGAACTAACACCTATCCTACTCAAAACCTTCCAGAAAATTGCAGAGGAAGGTAAACTTCCAAACTCATTCTATGAGGCCACCATCACCCTAATACCAAAACCTGACAAAGATCCCACAAAAAAGAGAAAACTACAGGCCAATATCACTGATGAACATAGATGCAAAAATCTTTAACAAAATTCTAGCAAACAGAATCCAACAACATATTAAAAAGATCATACATCATGACCAAGTGGGCTTTATCCCAGGGATGCTAGGATTCTTCAATATCTGCAAATCAATCAATGTAATACACCACATTAACAAATTGAAAAATAAAAACCATATGATTATCTCAATAGATGCAGAGAAAGCCTTTGACAAAATTCAACATCCATTTATGATAAAAACCCTCCAGAAAGCAGGAATAGAAGGAACAAACTTAAACAAAATAAAAGCTACATATGACAAACCCACAGCAAACATTATCCTCAGTGGTGAAAAATTGAAAGCATTTCCCCTAAAGTCAGGGGCCTGATTTAAAAAGAAAAAAAGTTAGGAAATTCCCTTGGTGGTGCAGTAGTTGGGATTCCCTGCTCTCACTGCCAAGGGCATGGGTTTAATCCCTCGTCAGGAACTAAGATCCTGCATGCTGCACAGTGTGGCCAAAAAATAAAAATAAAACTGTGCTTTCATCTAAGCATTTAAATCAAAATTTGAGAATTAAACAATTACTTAAAAAAAAACTGGAGGGCCATATTGTCACATAAAGTGTGATAAGAAGCTATTAGAGGAATTTGTGCAAAAGAGACAATAAGGGTGGGAGACAGGAAATGGAGAAACGATTTCTGAGGCTGTTGCAGTAGTTCAAATGAAAGGTGATGTGGATGTAGAATAAGATGATAGAGTTGGAAGAGGTGAAAAATGATCCACTTGGTGTCATATGTAAAAGGTAACACAGCAGACTTTTTTGATGGATTGAATGTAAGGTGTGACAGTAACAGTGAAATCAAATATTGATTTCATGCCTAAGTTTTGAGTGTGTTACCAAAAAAATATATCATGACCAAGTAGATTTTATTCCAGGAATGTAAAGATGAGACTTTTAGGTCTTCAACAAGATTCAGTACACATACTGATTTTTTAAAATGGTGATGAGGAAGTATCCATAATTCTTCCTGGAGAAGGAAATGGCAACCCACTCCAGTACTCTTGCCTGGAGGATTCCATGGACAGAGGAGCCTGGAGGGCTACAGTCCATGGAATTGCAAAGAGTTGGACACGACTGTGTGACTGACTTTCACTTTCACTTTTCATAATTCTTTACCATGATAATTTCAATCAGCATTGCCAGCATCTTACTTGTGGGGAAACACTAGAAGAATTCTCCCTTAAATCAGGAACCATGCTGAGAGGAAACCTCTTGTTTCCTTTAATACTGGACCCTTAGATGAAATAGTGTGTGTGTGTGTGTGTGTGTGTGTGTGTGTTGTGCTTAGTCACTCAGGCATGTCCAACTGTTTGTGACCCCATGGACTGTAGCCTGCCAGGCTCCTCTGTCCGTGGGATTCTCCAGGCAAGAATACTGGAGCAGGTTGCCATGCCCTAATCCAGTAGATGTTGAAATAGCACCTACTGTGTCATTTAATATTGGATCATTTTGGCCAATAGAGTTGAACAAGAAAAAGCAACTAGAGGCATAAAATTCTTAAAAGAATAAATAAAGCTATCTCCATGTATAAATGACAAAAGTAGACCTAGAAAACTCTAAATAATAAATTGCACACAAATAATAAAAAATGCATTAAGATAGCAGGTTATAAATTTAATATTGAAAAATCAATATGTTCATAAATACGAACAATGTTATAAGATATAATGGAGAAGAGATCCCCATTTACATTAGCAAAAAAGATAAAATATACAGGAATAAATCTATCAAAAAATAGTTATTATTTCTAAAAGAAGAAAGCTTCAAAACACTTCTTCAAGACACAAAAGTAGGCTCAAACAAATGGGCAGATGTCTTTTGTAGCATAATGATGTTACCTCTCTCCCAAGTTGTGGTTCAGTCCTTAAATTGTGTCTGACTTTTTGCAACCCCATGAACTGTAACCCACCAGGCTTCTCTGTCTCTGAAATTCTCCAGATAACAATACTGGGGTGGATTGCCATTTCCTTCTCCAGGGGATCTTCCTGACCCAGGGATCAACCCTGTGTCTCTTGCATTGGTAGGCAGATTTCCTACCACTGAGCCACCTGGGAAGCCCCAGAGTTAATATATAAATTTAATGTGATCCCCCAAAATAGCAGTAATTTATTTTTCTGGAGCTGGACAAGTTGTCACAGGTTAAGTTCCTGGGTAGCTGACTCTGAGACTGTGTTTAGTGTCCAAGAGGTTAATTAGGGGCAGCTCTTGAGAAGGAAAAGGAAGGGAGACATCAGGACTGGGCAAAGGGGGAAATAAAGCTGTGACCTCAGGTGACACTTTTGGGGGAGTTCTTAATTTTTTGAATTTATTTATTTCATTTTGGCTGTGTTGGGTCTTCATTGCTGTGAGGGCTTTTCTCTAGTTGCAGTGAATGGGAGCTGCTCTCCAGTTGCAGTGCTCAGGTTTCTCCTTGTGGTGGCTTCTCTTGGTGCTCTTCTCTGGAGCTTGGGCTTCAGTAGTTGTGGCTGTGGACTCAGCAGTTTCAGCTCCCGAGCTCTAGCACTCAAGCTTAATAGTTGTGGTGCACCAGCTTAGCTGCTCTGAGGCATGTGGGATCTTCCTAGACCAGGGATTGAACCTGTGTCTCCTGTATTATCAGGTGCGTCCTTTACCACTGAGTCACCAGGGAAGCCCCTAGTGGGGAGTTCTTAAGATAGTACAACCAGAGCTGTCCCCACTTCAGGGGGATGTCTAGCCCTTTATTTCCTTACACCAGTCATTGGATGTAGTAACACTGAGCAAAGTGGCTCTCATTAGCCAAGGTTGGCTGCCTGCAGTGTTTCCAGGGCTGGGGTAGAGGCCCTTTCTTCCTGAAGAGTAACTTGAGCAGCCTGTTGCAGTGTGTGCACAGCCTACTCCTTGCATTTTGTATTAATTATCTATCACTGTGTAACAGATTAGCCTAAAACGTAGCAACTTAAAACAGCAAACTGAGAAGGTGCCATTGGAGGAACCCTCAAGGGAATGAGAAAGCAAGCCTTGTGACTAGCTAAATAACAAGGGTCAAGGCTCAGGGACCATGGTGTGCTTCATGTATTTGAGGAACAGCAGGAGGAGGCCCGTGAACAAGGGTCAGGAAACTAGGGAATCAGCCCGTGGGAGGGGCTCTCAGCCATTGAATTGGACTTGTATTTTGAACTGACCTGATTTTCAGAGATATCTTTGTGGGGTGAGAGAGAGTTAGGGTGATCCAGGTTTTTGGCCTGAAGAACTAGAATAAGGGAGTTGGTATTTACTGAGATGGCAAGAATTACTACAGGGAAGAGCACAGTTTAGGGTGTCTTAGTACATTTGAGATGTCTGTGCCTGTCCTGTGGAGGTGTCAGGGAGGAGCTAGATTTGCAAGCCAGGAGCTCAGGGGCACTTGCAGTTTCCAAGGGTGCCAGGTGATTTTAAGCTTCTTTACCTTCAGACATCCTGATGCCTCTGCCTAGAAATCTCTTTCTCTAGGAAACTTCTAGTCATAGCCATTTTACCTGTTACCTTGGAGGCCCTCCTGACATCCCATAGGCAGAGTTGACCACTTTCTCTTCGTGTTGCCAGTTTCTACCTGTTTTTGCCTCTTCCTCTGTAAATTTGGGTATGGCTTACCTCACCTCACGTTTATTTTATTGAGGTGTCTATTATGTATTGTAGATACTGGGGTAAAATAATGAACCAGGCAAAATCCCCATCCTTACAGTGAGGGGTCAGACAATAAGTAGATAATATTCAGGTAGTGATAAATGCTATAATGATACAGCGTGTAGGGTGCTTACTGGGCATTACTTTAGAGAGTCTGGTCAGAAAGGTCTCTGCTGAGGTGATCTTTGAGAGAACCAGAGTCAGACATGACTGAGTGACTGAACTAAACTGAAAGACCTGAGGGGATTGAGCCATAAAAGATCTGGAGGAGCCACTGAAAAGGCCCTGAGACAGGAAGGAACTTGGTGTGTTCCCAGCCAGAAGGCCATTGTGCCTGGAGGTCTGTGGGAGGAGACAGGTCAGAGAGGTGGTAGGAAGCCAGGCGATGGAGGGCCTGTGGATTTAAGGTGATGGGAAGCTGTGGGACGGTTTTGAGCAGGGCTTGGTATGCTCTGAATTGTGTTTTAAAGAGCTGATTGTAGCTACTGTGTTAGAGACTAGATAGCAGTAGATGCCGGAAGACTTGCAGTAGTCGGGGCAGGAGTAGGTGGTGACAGAAGAGATGGTGAGAAGTGAACGATGAATTGTTTGCAGGGGATAAAGGAAAGGGAGGAAGTAAAAATAAAGCTTTGATTTTGGGCTTGGGCAATCCATGTGGAGGTACTATTGAATTAATGCCTTCCTGTTAGGTTTAGAATATGAAAACCAGAGTTTGTCCCTGCTGAAATGTCCTGCATGGTCTTGCCTATCTCTCCCTCATTCCCTGCCACTCCCTGCTGCTGCTGCTGCTGCTAAGTCGCTTCAGTCGTGTCCGACTCTGTGCGACCCCAGAGACGGCAGCCCACCAGGCTCCCCCGTCCCTGGCATTCTCCAGGCAAGAACACTGGAGTGGGTTGCCATTTCCTTCTCCAGCGACTCCCTGCCTTCCCCTCTAAAAGTCAGTGAAACTAAGTCAGCTTCTCAATTCCCAGAACCATCCCAGTCCTGTTACCTTTCCATACACACATTTCTACCAACTAAAACACCACCTCCTCCTCAGATGCTTCCAGCCACAGCTCTGATATTTTCCATCACAGAACTCTGGATTTTCCTTTGTAGCACCTACCAGAATTTGTAATTAAGTAAGCACTCAAATAGATGATTCCTGGTTCCCCCAGGAGACTATACGCTGCAGGGAGGGTGTGCTTTTTCTGCCTCTGGAGCCTACACAGTGCCTGGTGCAGAATGGGTGCTCAGTGCACTTCTGTTAAGGGAGTGGGTGCCTGGGAGAACCTGGTCAGTGGGTGATGGTAAGGAGATGGGAGACATTATACAGTGGTCCTGTAATGCTTTCCAGGTTCTTCAGATGAGCAGTGTGCTTGGACTTTATTCCTTTTTGAAGTGTCAGAGGACTAATAGCATTTATTTTTAAAAATTTATATTAGACCTTGGATGTCTGAAAAACTTGAGTGGTTTTAACTTCTGAGCTGTACAAATGCCACAGGGTAGGATGCTTTTCTTTCACCACCAGGTCGCTGGTGCCCAGCACAGTGATACTTAGCCCTGTAAGACTGTGACACATGTTGACTAATGCTCATTCATTCTTTCTCTCAAGGTTAACCTGAAGCGACCGTGTCCTTTCTGGGCAGAAGATGGCCATTGTTCAATAAAAGACTGTCATGTGGAGCCTTGTCCAGAGGTAAAATAAATTTTTTAAAAATCAAGAAAAGAAATGCTTTCTCTTGGGTTTTTAGATAAGCATGAACTCTACATTTTAGGCTTATGTCAGAGCATTTGGACTTGGCATCAGATTCATATGCCCTCAACTTTCTTCTTTTTAACCAGGTTATAGAAGATTTAGTCTGTACTTGCCACCAAAATGTGTTTGAAGACACTCATGTATCCAGTGATGTTGGTGACTGGATGTAGAACTAGAGTCTGATTCTAAAATGGAGCCCTATTCTAGGACAGGATCTACAGTTAGCTGTTATTTCATGCTTTATTGAACCTGCATCTTGTTTCGTGGGCAAAGAAAATGCTACTAGACCTTAAATCTCAAATTTAGAGTGGGAATTAGAGTGAAAAAAGTTGGGAAATTCAAAGCTTGGAATTAGATCTTCACTTGGTCTCGTTACATTGGGAAGGGAAAGGGCTGTACTTATTAGTAGGGGAATGCTACATTTCAGACTTTATTTTTTGACATCTAGCATTATTAATTATATTCCTCTTTGACATTTTCTTGCCGGGAAAATCCCATGAATGGAGGAGCCTGGCAGGCTACAGTCCATATGGGTCGCAAAGAGTCGGACACGACTGAGCGACTTCTCTTTCACTTTTGACAGTAATTAGTTATAAGCTGTATTTTCATTTTACTTTTTTTGTTCTATTACGTAAAATCAGTCTAGTTTTTGCCTTACAAACAGAAAAAACATCTGAACCAATGTCCTTTCTAAAGGGAAAATTAAAAAAAAATTATTTACGTTTTCCTTTAAGAATAAAATGTTTTAACTTTTCAGTTTGAAATAATTTCAGACCTACAGAAAAGTTGCAAGAATAGTACAAACAATTCCCATATACTTTTTATCCATATTTCCCCAAATGTTAAATGTTGATCAAGTTTGCTTTCTTCTTCCATCTATATGTATATATTAATATTATTATTTTTTGAACCATTTAGATATGTTACTGACATGATCTTTTATCCTTAAATACTTCAGTGTATATTTCTTTAAAAACAAGATTATTAACCATAGTGTAATTAACAAAATCAGGAAATTAATATTTATATAATATGAATGTCTATAGACTTTAATCACAGATCACCAGCTGACTTAATAATGTGCTTTTACAGAAATAGCAACAACAACAACTAAGTTTCTGACCCAGAATCATACCTTGCATTTGGATGTCGTATCTCTTTAGTCTTCTTTAATCTGGAATAGTCCTTCAGTGTTCTTTTCTCTTTTGTTGTCTCTTTAACAAACCCCTTCCCTTCCTCCTTTCCTTTTTCTCTTCCTCCTTTCCTTAAAATACACCAGTTATTTTGAGACTACCTCTTATTTTGGGTTTTTCTGGCCGTTTCTAATGATTGCATTCAGGTCATGCACTTTGGACAGTACACCATAGAAGGTATGTTGTGTCCTTCTCAGTGTCCTGTTGGGAGGCAAATTACGTCATCATGATTACATGATTAGGCTTGTATGGGCCATATTTCTTCTTGGAATAAGAAGAAATAAACTGGGAAACATTTTTTGAAACTATGAAAACATCCAGTTTTTTATCGTATTTTTACCATTGTGGTTTTAGCATCCACTCATGATTCTTGCCTGAATTATTTATATGATGATTGTCCAATTGTGATTTTTCTGATTCCATTTCTTCTACATTAGTTGACATTCTACTGCATAAAGAGCTTTTCCTTTATTTATTGTATGTTTATGTCAATATGGACTTGAATTATTATTTTAATTTAATATCATTACTATCATTATGATTTTTAATAACAGCTTTATTCAGACATAATTGCCCTACCATAAAATTAACTCATTCTAAAGTCACAATTCAGTGAATTATAGTATATTACAGAATTGCACAACAGTCATCACTATCTAGGTGTGATACATTTCACTGCCCCAGAAAGAAACCCCTACCTATGAGTTTCCCTGTTTCCTACTCTCTCCTGCTGGAAACCACTAATCCATTCTGTCTCTATGAATTTGCCTATTAGGGACACTTCATGTAAATAAAATCATACAGTATGTGATCATCTGTGATTGGTTTCTTTCGCTTAGCATAATGTTTTGAAGGTCCATCCATGCTATAGTGTGTATCAGTACTTCATCCCATTGCCGAGTAATATTCCATTGTATGGGTATGCCTCATCTTGTTTATTTATCAGTTGATGGACATTTGGAGTGTTTCCACTTTTTGGCTACTATGAATAATGAATAAATATCCAGGCACAGGTATTTGTGTGTACAAATGTTTTTCAATTCTCTTAAGTATGCTTTGGAGTGAAATTGCTAGATCATATAGTAACTTTAACTCTTGAGGAATTGCCAAACTGTTAACCATTGTGGCCGCATCATTTTACATGGACTCTAGCAATGCATGATGGTTCCAGTTTCTCTACATACTTGTGAAAACTTGTTGCTGTCTTATCCTTGTTTTGTTTTGGTGTGGGCTTTCTCTAGTTGCGGCAGGTGGGGGCTATTCTTCATTGTGGTGCACGGGCTTAGAAGCCATGACTTCTCTTGTTGTGGAGCACAGGCTCTAGGTGTGCGGGCTTCAGTGGTTGCAGCACACAGGCTCAGTAGTTGTGGCCTATGGGCTTAGTTGCTCTGCAGCATGTGGAAGCATGTGGAATCTTCCTGGACCAGGAATTGAACCCATGTCTGCCTCATTGGCAGGCAGATTGCTATCCACTGTGCCACCAGGGAAGTCCTCTGTATTATGTTTTATTTTAGCCGTCCTTACAAATGGCATCTCATTTTGCTTTTGATTTGCATTTCCCTGATATCAGGTATCTTTTCAGGTGCTTATTAGCCATTTGTATGTATTCATCAAAAGCATGTCTGTTCAAATACTTGGCCCATTTTTAAATTGAGTTGCCGTTTTACTGCTGAGCTGTAAGAGTTTCTTTGCACAGTATATGTTTTTATGTTAAAATATCAGTTTCTTATTGTCTACAGTGGATTATCCTCTGTAGTCTTAAATTTTCTTTTTAGCCTTTTATTTTTTACTGGGGTAAACCCAATTAACAATGGTGTGATAGTTGCAGGTGAACAGTGAAGAGACTCAGCCATACATATACATGTATCTATTCTCTTCCAAACACCCCTCCCATCCAGGCTGCCACATAACACTGAACAGAGTTCCATGTGCTGTACAGTAGGTCCTCGTTGGTTATCCATTTTAAATATAGCAGTGTGTACATGTCCAGCCCAAACTCCCTGACTATCTCTTCCCTCCGCCCTATCCCCCATAAGTTCGTTCTCTTAGGTCTGTGAGTCTTTCTGTTTTGTAAGTTCATTTGTATCATTTCTTTTTAGATTCCACATATAAGGGATGTCATACAGTATTTCTCCTTCTCTGTCTTGTAGTCTTAAATTTCTAACAAAATAAGTGAAAGTGTTCATTTGCATGTAAATCCCCAACGTAAGAAATCTAATACAGGTATTTAAAAATTTGTCTCTTCCCTTCCCAATGCCATCTTCTTTCATTTCTTTCTGGACATAAAAACTATCCCATTATATTGGTTCTTTTAATTAACGTGAGGATATTTGTATTTCTCTCTCTTTGGGGGAGAATTTAGTAGGCATTTCATATTGAACCCAAACTTGTCATGATACGGAGTTACAATTTGCATTCTATAATTTGAAGTCTAATTTAATCGTGAGGCTCACTTAATTTTGTAATTTGCAGACTGCTTCATATTGTTAGTGGCAATGGCCAGGTTTATTTCATGTTTGATTTTAGTTATTAGCTTTACATTTGTCATTGCTTTTAATAATTCTCTTTTGTGATTTTTATGTTATACATGAGTATCATCTGTGGTGCCTATCCCAATATATCTCAGTAGCCTGTATTAAGATTCGCTTAAGTCACAAGTTACTGCATCTAGCATCAAACCTTTTAAAAAGCTGCAAGTACACTTTTATTTTACCGTATTATGTGAGTTAGAAGACAACAGTGAGAGGGCACTTTTGATAAGTATTCCGTACTTTAAATTCAGGGTCTTATAACTGTAACTGTTACATTTGGCTTAAGTTTTATAGTTTTCTCTCTTCTGCCCTCTGTTTGTGGTGCTAGAAAACATTGAAATTATAAAATATTGGCAGCAAGTAATGTTTTAACTACATGATCTCTTTGTTCATTGGGGAAAAATTTCTTATCATTATTGTTACTTACATTCTTCAGCCTGACAGAAAAATATTTATTCTGAAAATTTCATTAAGTTTTATCTATGAAACATGAAAAAGTTTTAATAGGTAATTTGCTATTAATTTGATAATCCATAGATTCAGATGTTGGAAATCAGTCCCCTGGTATGATCCGAGGATCAACCCGAGACTGCTTTCAGATATGATTTTTATTTAAGATTGTGTTTGATAAACCAGTTGTAATAATTCATAGATTTATTTATGCTTGAGATAAATTATTGGTTTTACAGAAAAGATAGACCTATATACACTTCTTACTGTATATAGTAAGAACTGATGCAGTTCTTACATTGGTAAACCTTAGGTTAATCATGAACCAAAGAGCTTACTCTTTAAAAAAAATTATTGAAGTGTGGTTGATTTTGTTGTTTAGACATTACGTCATGTCCACAATGTTGATAATTTCTGCTGTATAGCAAAGTTACTCAGTTATAATACTTTTTTATATTTTTTCCCATTCTTTTTTTTTCACAGGATGCTGAATTTAGTTCCCTGTGCTGTACAGTAGGGCCTTGTTGTTTACGCATCCTACATACAGTAGTTTGTATCTCCTAACCCCAAACTCCCAGTCCTTCCCTCTCCCACACCCTCCCCCTTGCCAACCACAGTTCTGTCAAAGAACTTGCTTTTTAGTATTAATTCAAAATTATCTAAATTTTAAATGTCAACTTTGAGCAAAACTTTTAATTGAACATAATAAATTTCAAATAATTTTGAATTTTTAAAAAGTTGTTTCTGTGGAAAGAAAGTTTATGGAAAAAGTGATTTTGCTAGGGTCTTTTTGAACCTAAAAATTATATAAACTATTATTTACTGCATTGAGAGTTATTAGAGCTGATTATGACAACCTTTGTCTTTCAGTTTTCTGTACTGTGATTTACAAGCCTGTACATTGGGGTAGTTCTTTACCTTTCATCTCAAGAGGTAGTGTGAAAATAAAATTTGAATGAATGTATATTTTCTCCTTGTGGACTAAAACAGTCTTTGAATTAGGATAATGTCATTAATAATTTGTGAAAAAAATCTCAAGAAATATAAAGATCATTTTCTAAATTTTTATTGTTGTTCTTTTAAGAGTAAAATTCCAGTTGGAATTAAAGCTGGGAATTCTAATAAGGTAAGTCACTTTTCTTCATTAAATATTTCTGCTTTACGTAGTGAAACTTGCCCCTTACTGTTTGATGTGGTTGCAAAAGAGAACCATAATATGGTTAGCTGAGAATGGACACGTTTTTGCCTGAAAATCCCAAATCCCTAATTTTGTAGCAAGTCATGAGGTATAATATATTCTTACAATTAAATTATATAGCTTCTTTTGAAATACTTTAGTTCTGTTTTTAGAACTTCTAGAAGAACTATGAAACATAACTACAGTGTCAGTTTCCCTAATCAGCAGGTGTTTTATCAGGCATGTGGTTTTACTCTTCTTTTTCAATAAGATAATCATACCCTGTCTCTCTGCTTCCTAATGCATTTGCTCTCCATTTTGTTCTTATACTCTCTACTGTTTGCAGTCTTTTGTACTCACCCTTTTTTATGTATTTTTGTTTCAGAGCTAAAATAAATAGTATAAAGATAATTGAAATTCCTTCTGAACTCTGTCCCAGTCCCATTATATAATAATATTTCCTGCCTCCTTAGAGCTAGCCACTTTGCTGAAGTTGTCGTGTATCCTTCTGTGATACTTTTTATGTTGTATTATACATGTATCTACAAGTAATATATAGAACTTTTACTTGAAATTTTTAAAACTTTAAAATAAATTTATATTTTGTGTTTCTTCAAGTTAAAAACATTTTTTGCTTAATAGTTTTACTCAGTATTGGCTTTTAACATTTTGTCTCTGCTGATATATGTAGATTTTGTTAATTTTAATAGCTGTAAAATACTCAGTTGTATAGATATTTGTATAATTGTGTGACTAGCCATTCCTCTGTTGATAGACATTTCAATTGTTTTCAGGTTTTTGCTATTACAAACAATGACGCACTGGCATCTTTGTCTTTCGTCGAATTGTGCACATATGTAAGAGTTTCTTTAGGTCTATATTTAGAAGTAAGATTGCTGGGCCAAAGGGTATGCCTATCTCAACATTATGAGAGAGTACCAAATAACTTTCTAGAGTGATTCTTGTTTTTAAACTTTGCTCTGGATATAGATTCAGCAGTAGGACTGCTGGCTCAAGGATTTATTCATATTTGCAGCTCTATGTAAATATTCAGTTACTTTTGCAAGAGAGTCTTCTCAGTTCACATCATCACCAACATACCAATGCAAATTGCTACATTTTTAATGTCTTTGCTTACTTATTAGGTGGAAATTTGTGACATATTTTCATTTGTATTTTCTTCTCTGTGTTAGGGATTTTGATGATAGGATGTATCTATATTTAGTATATATTATCATTGACAAATTGACTCTTCTGCCAATGGAAAATGAAATAAAGGTAATAATTATCACTAAACTTACTTATGAACTTCCTTTCAGTACTCGAAAGTGGCAAATAATACCAAAGAATTAGAAGACTGTGAGCAAGCTAGTAAACTGGGAGCAATTAACAGCACATTAAGGTAAATTTTATGTTATTAGTGTTAAGAAAATATTCTCTTGTTTAATTTATTTGCATTAGAAATCTTCGATTTTTCTTGTGATTTTGATTAAACAGTAGTTTCAACTAATTTTTGAAAGGAAGAAGTTCTTTATCCTAAATTCCATGATAGCTTTCCTTCTTGTCTAATTTGTTCTTAAATTTCTGTCATCAGTAATGACTATTAAAAAGGAAAAATTCAGGCAGTTTCTCAGCTAACAGGGTTTATGGGTCATTCTTTCTGATTATTATAGAAAAAGAAACTTGAATCTCTAAGTTTTTTTTTAAATAGTAATTCATTGTGGGAAGGAGAGGGTGAGATGATTTAAGAGAGTAGCACTGAAGCATATATATTACCATATGTAAAATAGATAGACAGTGGGAATTTGCTATATTCCTAAAGCCAGTGCTCTGTGACAACCTGGAGTGGTGGGATGGGGAGGGAGGTCTAAGAGGGAGGGGATATACGTATACCTGTGACTGTGACTGATTCATGTTGATGTATGGCAGAAATCATCACAATATTATAATTATCCTCAATTAAAAATAAAAATGGTAATTCAATCTATATGTTGCATTTTGACTATTAAAGGTTTCTATTAACATAACTGTTACAATGCATACATTTTTTTTTCTGTTGACTTTTCTTTATTTGCTCTAAGTACAAACCTGCTTTTGAAGGCCAACATAAATAATTTGTAAATGGTCTCAGATAATGCAGTATAAAATGAGTGAGCAGAAGGCAGTATAATAGAAGTTCTTTTTATTTTTCTTGTTTAGATATGTAGTTGTGTACTATAAATGTTAAAGACTTAATAAAGTTAGCAGTTTTATGTATCTGATTTACTCATGAAAATTCTAATGTAGAAAATTAGAAATAATGGTATAATAAACACCCATATATCCACTACTCCAAATGAATAAGTGTTAACATTATCTACCATGTTTTTGAGAAAAATGTCAAAGACAAATTTGAAATTCCACATGTTTCTTTCTTAGTCCCTGTTTTCTTCCCTTTTTTCTTAGAAGTAAATTTGGTGTATATCTAGTCCATATTTTTATTTTTAGTTTATAATATAAACTATATGTAGATACATAGATGTAGTTTGTATAGAAGATTTTATTTTTCCTTTATGTAAATTATATATGTTAAATAACATTCTGAAACACTGCACATTTTGCTTTCTAGATATATCCATGTTAAAACTCAGAGATTTGCCTCGTTCTTTTAGCTGATGAATGGTTTTCATCATATGAAGTGAAAGTGAAAGTCGCTTAGTCATGTCCAACTCTTTGGGACCACAGGGACTATCTACAGTCCATAGAATTCTCTAGGCCAGGGCACTGGAGTGGATAGCCTATCCCTTCTCCAGGGGATCTTCCTGACCCAGGAATTGAACTGGGGTCCCCTGCATTGCAGGTGGATTCTTTACCAACTGAACTGTCAGGGAAGCCCAGTGTTCATCAATGGGAAATAGACAAGTAAAATATGGTATTCCCCTACTGATGGACAGTTTTTACTTTTACAAATTGCTGCTCTTACAAATTTTTTACTTTTACAAATTATGCCAGTTTGAGCATCCTTGATAATTTTTTTTATATACACCAGAAGTGAAATTGTTGAATCTGAGGACTGCTGTCTTACAGCTGCTCTTTTTTTTTTTTTTTAATGTTTATTTGCATATAGTTGCTTAGCTGTTCTTCATATTGCCTAATGGCTTTCTAAAATACTTGTGTGGCTGTGTGTTGCCTCCAACACCAAGAACTTGTTTTGTTGTCCACATCTTTGACAAATATTGATAATGTTTAACTGTGAAATAGTATCTCATTTTTGTTTATATTTTATTGATTACCAGTGAGTTTGGGCATTTTTTCCTTCTGTTTATTGGGCATTCGGGTTTCTTATTCATTCAACAAATGACTGCCAGGCACTATCCTAGGGATATAGCAGTGTTCATGAGAAACAGATTCCTCCCCATGTGCAGCTTAAAACAAGTAAAGTCAATGAGAAGTAAGTCAAATGATGATGAGTGCCAGGGAAAAAAATAATGCAGGGAAGACTGTGAGAGAGGCCTTGGAGTAAAGGTGCTTGCACTGCTTTAAATTGGTGGTCCAGTGGTTAAGACTCTGCCTTCCAATACAGGGAGCCCACTTTTGATCCCTGGTCAGAGCCTGGTGGGCTGCCGTCTATGGGGTCGCACAGAGTCGGATACTACTGAAGCAACTTAGCAGCAGCAGCAGCAGCAGCAGCAGCAGGGAACTAAGATCCCACATGCCTGGAGGTGCAGCAATAGATAAATAGTCCAAGAAGACTAGAGTGATAACAGGCAAAGTGCTCTTGAAGGCAGGAGTCATGATACTATGGCTGCAGGGGAGGGAGTGGTGGTGTTGGGGTTGGTGGGTGGTGGGGATGAGTACTCCAGGCATGCATAATGGTTAGTAAAAGGCCCTGAGGTTGGAGTGTGCCTTGACTTCTTGAGGAATCACATGGCCAGTGTGGCTAGAGTACAGTGAACAAGAACAAAATAGTAGGAGATAAGATCAAAAGGTGCTGGGGGAGGAGTGGCCAAGGGAAGTGTAGGGTGGAGATCTCATAGAGTCTTGAAGACACTTAACTATGAATATTGATTTCAAACTGAGTGGAATGAAAAATTACTGGAGGATTTTGAGAGAGTGGGTTTGGCGGAACCAGGTCTGTGGAAGCCTGGTTGTATGGTTATAGTAGTATCCTTCTAAGACATGATGGTGGTTCAGTTTAGACTGGAGTGATAGCAGTAGAACCCCCAGGAAATTTGACTTTGGAGAGCAGTGGGATTTGATTCAGTTCAGTCAGTTCAGTCGCTCAGTCGTGTCTGACTCTTTGCGACCCCATAGACTGCAGCACGCCGAGCCTCCCTATCCATCACCAACTCCCAGAGTTTAGTCAAACTCATGTCCATTGAGCTGGTCATGCTATCCAACCATCTCATCTTCTGTCATCCCCTTCTCCCACCTTCAGTCTTTCCCAGAATCAGGATCTTTTCAAATGAGTCAGTTCTTCACATCAGGTGGCCAAAGTATTGGAGTTTCAGCTTCAAATTCAGTCCTTCCAATGAATATTCAGGACTGATTTCCTTTAGGATGGACTGGTTGGATCTCCCTGCTGTCCAAGGAACTCTCAAGAGTCTTCTCCAACACCACAGTTCAAAAACATTAATTCTTCAGCACTCAGCTTTCTTTATAGTCCAACTCTCATGTCCATACATGACTACTGGAAAAACCATAGCCTTAACTAGAAGGACCTTTGTTGGCAAAGTAATGTCTCTGCTTTTCAATATGCTGTCTAGGTTTGTCATAACTTTTCTTCCAAGGACTAAGTGTCTTTTAATTTCATGGCTACAGACACCATCTGCAGTGATTTTGGAGCCCAGAAAAATAAAGTCTGCCACTTTTTCCATTGTTTCCCCATCTATTTGCCATGAAGTGATGGGACCAGATGCCATGATCTTAGTCTTCTGAATGTTGAGCTTTAAGCCAACTTTTTCACTCTCCTCTTTCACTTTCATCAAGAGGCTCTTTATTTCTTCTTCGCTTTCTGCCATAAGGGTGGTGTCATCTACATATTTGAGGTTATTGATATTTCTCCCGGCAATCTTGATTCCAGCTTGTGCTTCTTCCAGCCCAGCATTTCTCATGATGTACTCTGCATATAAGTTAAATAAGCAGGGTGACAGTATACAGTCTTGGTGTACTCCTTTTCCTATTTGAAACCAGTCTGTTGTTCCATGTCCAATTCTAACTGTTGCTTCCTGACCTGCATACAGATTTCTCAGGAGGAAGGTAAGGTGGTCTGGTATTCCCATCTCTTTCAGAATTTTCCACAGTTTGTTGTGATCCACACAGTCAAAGGCTTTGGCATCGTCAATAAAGCAGAAATAGATGCTTTCCTGGAACTCTGTTGCTTTTTTGATCATCCAGCGGATGTTGGCAAGTTGATCTCTGGTTCTTCTGCTTGAACATCTGGAAGTTCACGGTTCACGAACTGTTGAAGCCTGGCTTGAGAATTTTGAGTATTACTTTACTAGCATGTGAGATGCGTACAATTGTGCAGTAGTTTGAGCATTCTTTGGCATTGCCTTTCTTAGGGATTGGAATGAAAACTGACCTTTTCCAGTCCTGTGGCTCCTGCTGAGTTTTCCAAATTTGCTGGCATATTGAGTGTAGCAAAGGGATTTGGTTACAGAACTTTATACAGGACTGGGGAAACAGACTCTTGGAGGTCACAGACAAAACCTTATGTGCACCTGACCCAGGAGAACGGAGCAGTGGCCCCACAAGAGACTGACCCAGACTTGCCTATGAGTGTCCAGGAGTCTCTGGTGGAGGTGTGGGTTGGCAGTAGCCTGCTACAGGGTCAGGGGCACTGAGTGTGGCACTGCATGCCTGGGACCACATGCACGGGACCTTTTAAAGGAGGTCGCCATTATCTTCATTACCTCCACCATAGTTTGCTCTCAGGTCAAACAACAGGGAGGGAACACAGCCCCACCCATCAACAGAAAATTGGATTAAAGATTTACTGAGCATGACCCATCAGCAGGAAAAGACCCAGTTTACCCCACAGTCAGTCTCTCCCATCAGGAAGCTTCCATAAGCCTCTTCTCTTTATCCATCAGAGGGCAAACAGAAGGAAAACCACAATCACAGAAAACTAATCAAACTGATCACATGGACCACAACCTGTCTAACTCAGTGAAACTATGAGCCATGCTGTGTGGGCCACCCAACATATGGGTCATCATGGAGAGTTCTGACAAAACGTGGTCCACTGGAGAAGGCAGTGGCAAACCACTTCAGTATTCTTGCCTTGAGAACCCCATGAACAGTATGAAAAGGCAAAAAGATATGACACTGAAAGATGGACTACCCAGGTTGGTAGGTGCCCAATATACTACTGGAGAAGAGAGGAGAAATAATACCAGAAAGAATGAAGAGATGGAGCCAAAGCGAAAACAACGCCCAGTTGTGGATGTGACAGGTGATGGAAGTAAAGTCCGATGCTGTAAAGAACAGTACTGCACAGGAACCTGGAATGTTAGGTACACGAATCAAGGTAAATTGGAAGTGGTCAAACAGGAGATGGCAAGAGTGAACATCAACATTTTAGGAATCAGTGAAGTAAAATGGACTGGAATGGGTGAATTTAACTCAGATGACCATTATACCTACTACTGTGGGCAAGAGTCCCTTAGAAGAAATGGAGTAGCCATCATAGTCAACAGAAGAGTCCAAAGTGCAGTACTTGTGTCCAGTCTCAAAAATTACAGAATGATCTCTGTTTGTTTCCAAGGCAAGCCATTCAATATCACAGTAATCCAAGTCTCTGCCCCAACCACTAATGCCGAAGAAGCTGAAGTTGAATGGTTCTGTAAAGACTTACAAGACCTTCTAGAACTAACACCCAAAAAAGATGTCCTTTTAGTTATAGGGGACTGGAGTACAAAAGCAGGAAAACAAGAAATACCTGGAGTAACAGGCAAGTTTGACCTTGAAGTACAAAGTGAAGCAGGGCAAAGGCTAACAGAGTTTTGCCAAGAGAACGCACTGGTCATAGCAAACACCCTCTTCCAACAGCACAAGAGAAGACTACACATGGACATCACCAGATGGTCAACACCGAAATCAGATTGATTATATTCTTCGCAGCCAAAGATGGAGAAGCTCTATATAGTCAGCAAAAACGAGACCAGGAGTTGACTGTGGCTCAGATCATGAACTCCTTATTGCCAAATTCAGACTTAAGTTGAAGAAAGTGGGGAAAACTACTAGACCATTCAGATATAACCTAAATCAGATCCCTTCCAATATACAGTGGAAGTGACAAATAGATTCAAGGGATTAGATCTGATAGAAAGAGTGCCTGAAGAACTATGGACGGAGGTTCATGACACTGTATCGGAAGCAGGGATCAAGACCATCCCCAAGAAAAAGAAATGCAAAAAGGCAAAATGGTTGTCTGAGGAGGCCTTACAAATAGCTGAGAAAAGAAGAGAAGCGAAACGCAAAGGAGGAAAGAAAAGATATACCCATGTGAAAGCAGAATTCCAAAGAATAGCATGGAGAGATAAGAAAGCCTTCCTCAATGATCAATGCAAAGAGATATAGGAAAACAATAGAATGGGAAAGACTAGAGATCTCTTCAAGAAAATTAGTGATACCAAGGGAACATTTCATGCAAAGATGGGCACAATAAAGGACAGAAATGATATGGACCTAACAGAAGCAGAAGATATTAAGAAGAGGTGGCAAGAATACACAGAAGAACTATTCAAAAAAGATCTTCACGACCCAGATAACCACAGTGGTGTGATCACTCACCTGGAGCCAGACATCCTGAAATGTGAAGTCAAGTGGGCCTCAGGAAGCATCATTACGAACAAAGCTAGTGGAAGTGATGGAATTCCAGTTGAGCTGTTTCAAATCCTAAAAGATGATGCTGTGAAAGTGCTGCACTCAATATGCCAGCAAATTTGGAAGACTCGACAGTGGCCACAGGACTGGAAAAGGTCAGTTTTCATTCTAATTCCAAAGGAAAGGCAATGCCAAAGAATGCTCAAACTGCAACAAATTGCATTCATCTCACACACTAGCAAAGTAATACTCAAGATTCTCCAAGCGAAGCTTCAGCAATACATGAACTGAGAACTTCCTTATGTTCAAGCTGGGTTTAGAAAAGGCAGAGGAACCAGAGATCAACCTGCCAACATCCGTTGGATCATCGAAAAAGCAAGAGAGTTCCAGAACATATTTATGCTTTATTGACTACACCAAAGCCTTTGACTGTGTGGATCACAACAAACTCTGGAGAATTCTGAAAGAGATGGGAATACCAGACCACCTTACCTTCCTCCTGAGAAATCTGTATGCAGGTCAGGAAGCAACAGTTAGAACTGGACATGGAACAGTAGAGTGATTTCAAGTAGGGAAAGGAGTACGTCAAGGTTGTATATTGTCACCCTGCTTATTTAACTTATATGCAGAGTACATCATGCCAGGCTGGATGAAGCACACCTGGAATCTGATTGCCATGAGAAATATCAATAACTTCAGATAAGCAGATGATACCACCCTTAACGGCAGAAAGCAAAGAAGAGCCTCTTGAGGAAAGTGAAAGAGGAAAATGAAAAAGTTGGCTTAAAGCTCAACATTCAGAAAAGATCATGGCATCCGGTCCCATCACTTCATGGCAAATAGATGGGGAGACAGTGGAAACAGTGACAGACTTTATTTTTCCTGGCTCCAAAATCACTGTAGATGGTGACAGCAGCCATGAAATTAAAAGACGCTTGCTCCTTGGGAAGAAAGTTATGACCAACCTAGGCAGCATATTAAAAAGCAGAGACATTATTTTGCCAACAAAGGTCCATCTAGTCAAAGCTATGGTTTTTCCAGTAGATGTGTATAGATGTGAGAGTTGGCCTATGGATAGTCCATGAAATTAAAAGACACTTGCTCCTTGGAGGAAATGCTATGACAAACCTAGACAGCATATTTAAAAGTAGGGGCATTACGAAAGTCATTAAGAAAGGCCAATGAAAGTCTGTATAGTCAAAGTGATGGGTTTTCCAATAGTCAATGTATGGATGTGAGAGTTGGACTATAAAGAAAGCTGAGCACCGAAGAATTGATGCTTTGAAACTGTGATGTTGGAGAAGACTCTTGAGTCCCTTGGACTGCAAAGAGTTCCAACCAGTCCATCCTAAAGGAAATCAGTCATTAATATTCATTGGAAGGACTGATGCTGAAGCTGAAGCTCCAATACTCTAGCCACGTAATGCGAAGAACTGACTCCTTGGAAAAGACCCTGATGCTGGGAAAGATTGAAGGTGGGAGGAGAAGGGGACGACAGAGGATGAGACGGTTGGATGGCATGACTGACTCTGTGGTCATGAGTTTGAGAAGCTCTGGGATTTGGTGACAGACAGGAAGCCTGGCATGCTGCAATCCATGGGGTGCAAATAGTCTGACACGACTGAGCAACTGAACTGAACTGATAGCAGTGGAAACATTGAGAAGTGGTCATATTCAGAATAGATTTTGAAGGCAGCTGCTGCTGCTAAGTTGCTTCAGTCGTGTCCGACTCTGTGCGACCCCAGAGATGGCAGCCCACCAGGCTCCCCCATCCCTGGGATTCTCTAGGCAAGAACACTGGAGTGGCTTGCCATTTCCTTCTCCAATCCGTGAAGGTAGAGCTGATAGTTTTTGCTGAAGGATTGAATATGAAGGATTGTGTATGAAAACAGACAGGAGCTGTGAATAAGTACAAGATTTGGAACTAAGAAAATGAAGCTGCCACTTGCTACACTGGGGACATCCACAAGAGGAGCAGATTTGATGGGAAATTTTAGTTCAACCTTGTACTTGTTAAGTTTGAACTGCCTATGGAGATGTCAAACAGGCAGATATACAAGTCTCAGTTTCAGGGGAGAGGTCCAGACTGGAAAGAAAATGTGGGAGTCATTCAATGAATATGTGATATTTAAAAACCATAAACCTGAGTGAGATTACCAAGGAGAAAATATAAATAGAGACGTGATCCAGGGACTGGGCCTTAAGTAATCATAACATTTTTGAGGTAAATGGCCTGTTCATATTCTTTGCTATTCTCTCCTTTGGGGAAAGGGTACATTTCTAAATTAATTTGTAGGCACTCTTCATATAATCTGATAATATTTCTTTGTTGGTTATATGGGATGTTAGGGCTTGTCTTTTGATTTCACTTATAAATTTCTGTTGTTGAGCCATAGTTATTAATTTTTTTAACTTTTAAGTTTAACACACATATAATAAAGTATTCAAGTCTAAGTATAAAAGTCAATTTAATTTTACAGAGTGAACCAACTCCATTAGCCACCATCCAGAATAAGGTACTTGCACCCAGGAGATCACCTCAGGTGCTTCCCTAACCATTATCACTTTGCAGAGTTAACCATGATTTTGAGTTATATTAGAAAGATTAGTTTTGCCAGCTTATATAAGTGGGATAATACAGTGTGTCTTCTTTTGTATCTGGCTTATTTTATGCAGCATTATGTTGAATAATATATGGGCCAATGGGTTTTGGCCATTTCACAGAACATTTAGGTGGCTATTTGGTGGTACGTTTGTATGCGTTTCTGTGGAGAAGTATACCTACAGGGGGAATTGTTTAGTCACCAAGTTGTGTCCAATCCTTTTGTGACCCCACGGACTACAGCCTGTCAGGGTCCTCTGTCCATGGCATTTCCCAGGCAAGAATACTGGAGTAGGTTGCCATTTCCTTCCACAGAGGCATCTTTGAACCCACACTGCCTGCATTGGCAGGCAGATTTTTTTCTTTTTTTTTTAAACCACTGAGCCACCAGGAATTAAGAACTGCCAAATGGTTTTCCAAAATGACTGTACCAAAATACATTGCTGCTAGTAGTACTGTACAGGAATTCCTCATCCCACAACTTCTCTGACAACCAGTAGTGCTTTATAGAAGTGTACTTGACATTCAATACACTACACCTATTCAAAATGTACAGTGTGATGTTTTGACAAGTGTACACTCACAAAACTCAGCACAATCAAGATAATTATATATACACTCCCCAAAGTTTTCTCATGCCCCTGTGTAATCCCTCCATCCCATCCCTTCCTGCCCATTTCCCACTTTAAAGATGACTACTTTAACTCACAGCAGCATCTTGATAGGAAGCCCTAGGTTAAGCCCAAGAAATTCTTCTCTAAGTACTGCGGCATCAATCTTCAAACTGACTTTTTAGAAAAGCTGGGCTAGATGATCTCTAAGTTTCCTTCCAACTCATTTTTAAACCAAACTGGGCCAGCTCTATTAGCATTAGATTAGCCTTCTATCAAAGAAGGCAATGGCAACCCACTCCAGTACTCTTGCCTGGAAAATCCCATGGACGGAGGAGCCTGGTAGGCTGCAGTCCATAGGGTCGCTGAGGGTCGGACACGACTGAGCGACTTCACTTTCACTTTTCACTTTCATGCATTGGAGAAGGAAATGGCAACCCACTCCAGTGTTCTTGCCTGGAGAATCCCAGGGACGGGGGAGCCTGGTGGGCTGCCGTCTATGGGGTCGCACAGAGTCGGACACGACTGACACAACTTAGCAGCAACAGCAGCAGCAGATGAAACAATTAGAAAACCTCATCAAATAAATGTACTAAACGTTCCTCTAAGTTAGTCATATTGCTAATAAGAAAATAGGTGTTTATATCAAAATTGCTTTGTTCCTTACTATTTTCAGGAGAAGACTTATCTGATTAAACATGACTATAGTTATCATTTTAGTTGTAACTAGAACTTAGGCATTCTTGTTTTATTGCATCATATATGTCAACTGAGTCACTTATGGTATAAATTTTTTATTAACTTTAATTATATATTCTCATAGAAAATTCTGTGGTAAATTGGAGATTTTTATTGGTAAGGTGGTTGTAGTGCAGACAGCCTTATATACTTCATGCAGTGGTTATGCTATGCAGCAGCTTCTCAAATGCAAAATAAATTATTGGCTATGACAGTACCACGTTTAGGAATACCTGATTTATACTTAGTACATAATTTTTTGCCTTGTTTTTTTCTTTTTGTGTAGTGAGTAAAGAAGGGTGATAATACTTCTCTCATATACACTGCCGCTGTGTGTTTAAGATAGAGAAGGTCTGAGTATAGGTTAAAGGAAATATAGGTCAGGGTTTAGTTTGAGTGTAGTTGTTCCTTTATCAGTTCTCCTGGCCAGAAATCTTGTCATAGATTTTGTTAAATGTGAGGTTATGTGCAAAATGAATAATACAGTGTGATAAAAGTGACATTGATGTTACTAAGGGATGTTGGATGGAAGATCCTAGAAATGCATTTTTTTTTTTTTTAGTATTTTCGAGTGTAATATAAATACAGAAGCAATTTAAATTAAAAGAATCTTGAAAGTAAATTTAATTCCTACTTAGGAAAAAATAATACATATTTACTTTGTTTCTGCTGCTACTGCTAAGTCACTTCAGTCATGTCCAACTCTGTGCGACCCCATAGACGGCAGCCCACCAGGCCTAAGTCAACTGAAAAGACCAGCTTGAGTTTTGTGTTTAATTGCATCTTATACGTATTTGTAAATTAGTTTTCTGGTCTAAGTAATTATCATTGAACTAGGCCTAAAGTAGTTTTAATGTAGTTAAATGAAAATCACTCGTGGAAATTAATATCTCTTTCATATCACTTGTTTTAATCATTGTTTCATGTGACCACTAACTGAATTTGTAATGCCATCTAATTAATGAAGATTTGATCTCAGATTATCTATTTTTAATACACTAGAATACAGTGTCAAACTTTTCAACTCCAAATTTAATCCTTTTTCTCTTTTATTCCTCCTTCCCCTAGTAATCAAAGCAAAGAAGCTTTCATTGACTGGGCAAGATATGATGATTCACAGGATCACTTTTGTGAACTTGATGGTAATAAACTATTGTAATTACATTATTTTAACTTTAACCCTTTAAGATACTTAAATCAGCAAAAATACAGTCAAAGTTACAGCTTTAATACACAGGATGTTGTATGTGGATCTTATTATTCATAATAGTATTTAAGAACTGGTGTTCCAGGCCTTGTACTAAGTGCCTGAAGTTCATCATTTCTTAGCTTTACAACTACACTGATGCTGCTGCTAAGTCGCTTCAGTCGTGTCTGACTCTGTGCGACCCCACAGACGGCAGCCCACCAGGCTCCCCCGTCCCGGGGATTCTCCAGGCAAGAACACTGGAGTGGGTTGCCATTTCCTTCTCCAATGCATGAAAGTGAAAAGTGAAAGTGAAGTCACTCAGTCGTGTCGGACTCTTAGCGATCCCATGGACTACAGCCTACCAGGCTCCTCTGCCGTGGGATTTTCCAGGCAAAAGTACTAGAGTGGGTTGAGGTGTGTATTATTTTATATCTGAGGAAACTGAGTCTCAAAAAGACTAAAAGCTTGCCCAAGATCACAGAGTAGCAAGAGGCTGAGACAGGATTCAATCCTAGATCTTATTGCCACACGTCTTCTTTCCATTGTGACACCCCCATCTCCTATGGACCTCTAATTCAAGCCACCTAGTTATAGGTCTGTGACCATATTATAGAAATGTTCACAATGAAATTAGTTGGAGGTCTCAACAAACTAACATAAAGACACCTTCCAATATTCCAAGGACTCTAACTTGATCCCCACAGCCCTGTTTGGAATAGAATAAAGCCAGGCCACGGTTCAATAGTAACTACCATTTCTTTCAGCAGAAGATAATTGACGTGTCTCCAGATCTTTTGTCTCAGAATACTCCCAATAATTGTGCTGCGTAGGCTTAGGACAATTCATTCAGCCTCTCTTTACCTTTTACCTTGGTATCATTATATTTTTTGAGGTGGAAAAGGATTTGAGGTTCAAGCACACATAATTAACACACATAATTAACATAATTAACAGGCAGCAGAAGTTCTTCTGAATTTTTAAAGCATCTAAAGTGGTCTGCTTTCTAAAAATTTTTTAAAGATTCATATGTAGAATTGTGCTGTTAATACAGTCTGTAATGGGATACTTACAGGGCACTTCTCCAATATTATGGTAAATTGAGGAGACACTGGGAGAGGGAGTGTTATTACCATGGTTTATATGGTTTCAGCAAGGAAATTGTTAAGAAATCTGAACAAAGCTTTTTTTGAATATAGTGATAGGCAAATTCGTAAAATATCCCTGTTATGATATTTAGAATTGGCAAAGGTTTCATCAAAGCAAGTCACTATTCCTGGGTAAGCACTCACATGGCTACCTACATAAAATCATTTTAGGATTACATAATTTAAATAACTGGTAGTTTTTATAGTTTGTGTAGGTCTTAAACATGTGAAACCATGCTACTAGTTGGATTACTACTTCTTCTGGGTAGTAATGTTCATGTGTGTCCCAAAGATTTTTTCACCTACAGTTAAAAAAAATACCATCAGAGTAGCTTTGGTGTCATTGTTATTTCAATAATCTAAATCATTAGATTAAAGCAAAAAATCTAAAGAATGTTCACCCCAGTGTACTGGAATATAGCCAAACACCCTGTTATCTGCTGATTTGTTTTTGGCTTTGTTCTTATTTGAAAGGAAGACAATCCTTATAGATCAAATAATAGGTTTTTAAATAATTTAGTGGTTTGAGGTAGGCTGCTCTCCTTACCCCTCTCTATTTATTTATTTTTTTGTTATTGTTTTTTATGCATGGCTTGCTGCTTCCTTTGCCTCAGGTTTCTGCTCAAATGTCACCTCATTAGAGAACCTGCTGTCATAAAATAGCAACCACTTTCCCTCTGTCTCTGTGCACCGCTGCCTGCTCTCAGAGCACTAAGAACTATGTGTGAGACATTATTTAACTTTATTGTCTGTCTTCAGCTAGACTATGAGCTACTTGAGGGCAAGGACTTTGTCTTTTTGTTCATAACTATGTCCCTAGTGCCTAGAACACTGCCTGGCCATGGTTCATTCCCAATAAATATCTGTTGATTGAAGTAGTTGGTTCATGTGGTAGTATTAGTTGCTCAGTCACGTCCGACTCTTTGTGAACCCACACGCTGTAGCTCACCAGGCTCCTCTGTCCATGGGATTCTCCAGGCAAGAATACTGGAGTGGATTGCCATTCCCTTCTCTAGAGGATCTTCCCAACCCAGGGATCAAACCCAGATCTCCTGCATTGCAGGCAGATTCCTTACCTTTTGAGCCACAGGGAAGTGCTAGTTGTTTCATAAATAATGTGATAGATTTTTACTTTTTTATTTTTCCCCTTTCAACAGGTTCATTGATACGTTAAAAATACTGCTTGAAATAGAAGTTTCTAAATCTGGCTGTGTATCAAAATTACTTGGGTGCTTTATAAACTATAGTTTCTCCTTGACTGAGGAAATTATGTTTTAATAGTAAATTGCAGTTTGGGGTAGCTTCAGAGATAGAAGATTGTGGGCTTAGTCCTGAGTCTATAACCTAATATTTCTGATCTGTGTCCATAAGCAAAAAGCCTGCATATTAAGTTGGCCTGTGCAACCATTACATTTTAAGAGATACATGGGTCAGGAGGGCTAGAGAATGCAATGTGGCCTCAAAACACTAATACTAAATTAGAGCAGTGAAAGGAAAATTCAATCGGATAAAAGGGGTACTTGAGGAGGAAGAAGAAATATTAGTTCAAGTTGACAAATTTACAGAATTAGGTATTTAGACTCAATAGAAATTCTTTGAATCCTTAGGTAATTGTTAGAATAGTCAGAAGGAATATCTTTGGAGTAGGTTTGTAGAGGGAGGAAGAAGAGAAAACTTTTTGAGGGGAGGATTTATTAGGGATCCAAGAGAACTATCTGAATGAACGATACAGGTGTACAAATGAAAAGAAATTATAGTTTAGGAACAAATTAGTTAACATCATGTCACAGGTGACCCCAGGAGTAAGAATGGGTGTGTTTTGTAGGGGACCTCAACCTGTGTATGCTTTTTCCCTCATATGTTCTTCATTCTGGATGTCATGAAATTCTTGTCAGCATAAGTCAGGAGTTGACAAACTTTTTCTTTTGTAAATGGGCAGATAGTAAATATTTTAGATAGGCCACAACTATTATATATATTAGATAGACCATAGTTGACATGGTCTCAGTTGTAACTGCTCAAGTCTGCCATAATAGAGTGAAAGCAGCACACAGGCAAATGAACAAGCCTTGAGTTCCCATGACACTTTCTTTACAAAACACATAGCAGACCAGGCTTGTCTCGTGGGCCATAGTTTGCTAACACTTTCTGTAGGTTAACAAAACCCACCTTTTTCATGATTTGAAAAAATATTACATTTTGTAAGACAATTTTTGGTTGAATTAAAGGAATACATATTAAGAACGTGAAGAATGTAAGTTTTACTTAATTTTAAAACCTGTATAATTGATTTTGCTCATGTGACTTTCTACTCCCTTGAAGTATACTTTAAATCCATATACTTTAATATCTGAATCCAAGGATTTTTTTCTTTACTGTTTAGTTGGTTTAATTGGGTGAAGAGGGTGATACTAATTCAATCTGCACATTCATAGATGACTCTATTTAAGTGTAGGCTTATGTGTGTACACACATGTACTTTATACATATGGATGTACTTTATACATATGGACATTATGTATATGAGTATATATTTATGATATTAATTTAGTATTTAAGTTCATATAGATAACTCAGTTTTGTAAAGTGAACTAAGAATGGCTCAAAGAAATTTAAAATAATAAACAGAAATTAGTCATTATAAAGCTTTAAAAATTTTACTGTAAAAATAAAATTCATTAACTTATTTAAATTTTAATTTTTTAATTAAAAAATTTTAAATTAATTAGTCTTAAGTCTTGATTAAGAAATGTCTTTAGACAGTTTCTGTTCTTCCATTTACAAATAAACTGTTTCTATGCCTTAATTTACATAGTGGAGTATCTGTATAATGTTAGTGCTAAAAATAGAGCCAGTATTCTTTAAAATCATGTTTCCATTATCTGTGAGATACCACTTGTTTACTAATGGGAAGTTGAAATTAGCTTTGTACTCTTCCTGCATCACTAAAGTACCAGGTAGTTCTCAGAAGACATGTGTCAGGATGCTCTTTTTTCCTTTTAGGATTGTGGATAATCTTAATCTATGGTCATTGAATGGCCGTGAATATTTTTGACTGACAGGTAATGAAACTAAGAGGGACTATATTTTAATGACCATATTTGGTCTTGTTTCAAGTCAGGTGACTATATATTAATATCATTGATTAATACCATGACACCAAAAAGTAGGAAGCATATAAATAAAAGAATACATCTGTGCCAACATACATAGCACTTCAGCCTATGAGTATTATTAGATTTGTGAAGCATAGTCATTATAATTTTTGTGTAGGTAAGAAAACCTGTACTTCCCTTTTCTAACCCAAAATATGAACCTCAGTAATTAAGATGATTTTTCCTTTTATCTTTTGTATCCCCCAGAGATCTCTCTCAAAATATTGTCCAAATAGTAGAGATCTAGGAAATACTTATTTGGGTTTCAACATGGAAAGTCATTATTTAATTTCAAATGTGCTAATAAGTTCTTGAAGTTGTGCCTACTAACCAATATGTTAACCAGTTAATATGTTAAATAATATATTAACATTGGTAAAAATAAATTTATAACTTTTTTTTTACTAGAACATGGTGTAACTCTGAATGATCAATTTTGAATCTCAAAGTTATTGTACCATTTACTTCCTAAGTCCAAGCAGAGAGTAACAGAGAGAGCTTTTTTCATATAATATGTACTAACATGTCTCAAGTATGTGTTTAGGTAGCTATATACATGGAGGGGGCAAACACATGAAATATTAAAACAGATTATGATTTGGTTAGGTCTTTTCAGTCTTGGTGGTTTAAACTTGAGAAGTAATTAATGCCTCTAATTAAGGTAAGGGATGTTATTTTACTTAAAAGAGCACTGAGCATCCAAAAGAAAGGGAGAAGTTATTTTTCCTTTCTTAAGTTCAAGTTGTTATAAATCCTGGGTCAAGGACAATCACAAGTATGCTAACTGCTCTACCTTTTAACTTGGAGATGGCTTGAAAGTGCAGTATTTCTCTAACTTTTGTGTAGCCCTGTTTGCTTTGTGATGGTAAATTTTGCATAGATGGTGACATGTAGATGGTTTTATGAATTGTTTCTTCTTCAGATGAGAGATCTCCAGCTGCTCAGTATGTAGACCTGCTGTTGAATCCCGAGCGTTACACCGGCTATAAAGGGTCCTCTGCGTGGAGAGTGTGGAACAGCATCTATGAAGAGAACTGTTTCAAGTAACTGGAGGGGGTAGGGGAAGGAGGAGGATTGACTAGCGGGAAGGTGGAAGGAAGGGAATATTTGTTTCCTTTGGAAAAAATTACGTCAAAATGTCAAACCATTTACGTCTGAATTTTGTACTTTTCTTTCTCAGGCCTCGATCTGTTTATCGTCCTTTAAATCCTCTGGCACCCAGCCGAGGTGGGTGTCTCATACATTTTCATGCTTTTGGATATTATTTACAAGATACTTTTGTAACTATGTATTGAGAAATTTTTCAGCTATTTTGTATATTTGCTAATTTGAATGATTAAAAGAATAAGCTTAGTTCTTAGTTGTATCAAGATTTCCACATGTTTTTATAATTACTGTCCTTTATTGACTGCTTGATATGTGCCAGGTCCTAAACTAGGAGCTTTATATAAAATAAATTAGAAATATGAGTAATCCATATATATTAGAGGTTCTGGGGAACTCCCGAAAATCTGGATGTCCAGGCCTTATCTCATACCAGTTGTCAGAATCTTTGGAATTAGGATCTAGGTATTGGTGATTTTAAAGCTTTCTAGATGATTCTAGTATGCAGCCAAGTTTGAGAACCAGTGGCTCCTCCTGTGCTTTTCAGACTTCAGTGTGCATACAGATCACCTGGGAGCCTTGTTAAATACCAGGTTCTGATTCTGTAGGTCTTGGGTGAGGCTCCCAGGTGATGCCCAAGTGCTGATCTGTGCACAACACTCTGAGTCAGAAGGATGCAGAGAAATACCAGAAAGTTAGGTTGCTACTTGCCACATCAAGCTGTTGAGCACAGAAAATGTGGCTTGTGTGAAAGAAACACATAAAGTTCCCATTTTATGTAATTTTAGTTCATTTAAATTAAAAAACTAAAGCAGTATAAAATATTTTTGCCCTTAAACAGAATCTTATTGTTTTGGTAGAACCACTTTAACTCTTGCATCACAAAGCAAATTGTTGATGTACTGTAATGCATGTATACCATACTTTTCAAAGTGTGGATATGAGAAAACATTACATGTTTATTAGAAAAAAATTTGAATCACATACATGGCTGGTATTATAGTTCTATGTGACAGCATTATTGTACACAGTTGGAGGTTATTCAGTATAAAATTATTAGGCATATCTTCAATCTGTTCTCAACAAGGACCCAAACCCTGGGAGAAGCCCTGTGATTGACATCCTAATGCTTTCTTTAGACCAGGATTGATTTAGGAACTTGAATTTCCTGGTCTAGATTCATCTTTTTAGGCATTTCTCAAAACCAGAGAGATTTGGGAAGGTGGAATGAATGGACTGCTCTCAGATGTGTGCTCTGTAACAGTGTGGCATATAGTCTTCCCAGATTCATTCTGAAACTGCCTGACAAGGTAATTGGAGTATGAAGACGATGTGGATGGCTTCCTACCCTTTTTCTCTCTTTTTACTACTTTTACCTCATAGCTTTTCTATTTTCAACTTAAATGTTTTATTATATAAGATTTTATGAAAATTTAAACAATACAAAAATAAAGAGGACACTCCCCCCCTACCCCCCATTCCTACCTGCCTCCATACTTTTTCTCTTCCATAGTACAGTTTGGAAGGTATCCTTCCAGACCTTTTCTATGATAACTTACTCTTTAAAAAAAAAATTAATTATTTTATTTTTGTCTGTGCATTGTTTTCATTGCTGTGCAGGGTTTTCATTGCTGTGCAGGCTTTTCTGTAGTTGCAGCAAGGAGGGGCTACTCTCTAGCTGTGGTGCTTGGGTTTCTCTTGTTGCAGAGCACAGGCTCCAGAGTGCTCAGGCTTCATTAGTTGTGTTTTGAGGGCTTAGTAGCTTTGGCTCCCGGCCTTTAGAGCACAGGCTCAGCAGTTGTGGCGCACAGGCTTAGTTGCTCCATGGTATGTGGAATCTTCCCAGATCAGGGGTCAAACCCATGTCTCCTGCGCTGGCAGGCAGATTTTTTACCACTGAGCCACCAAGGAAGACCATATGATCACTTGTAAAGCAGAAAGTACAGTTGTTCATTTAATAAAAGCATCAAATCCTAAGAAACACTTCGCTTCCATATTATGATAAACTAAGACTTGAAACTGTAGGAGAGATGAGGAGAGGAAGGAAAGTGCTCAGAGAAAAAGAGGGAGGAAAGAGGAGTAGAAAAGAGAAAACAAGTGTAGAAGAGGGAGACAAAAGACTGGGTAAGGGAGAGAATGGGTCCCAGGTGATGGTGGTACCCTAGGAAGTAATGGAATAGCTCTTGCTAATGCTGTTGATGAGCTTTCTTCACTCAAACTGTGAATTGTTGATGAACAGCTGTTTAATATTCTTAACTATGTGTCTTCCACGCTATTCCTGAGCTGTAACAGCTGGGCTTCTACAACTAGTTTTTGAACAGTTTTTGTGCAACAGAACTTTTTTTTCAAAAATGAAAGCTTATGTAGAATTCCACATGTAAAGCCAATAAGGCAGGGCTGCTGTGGAGCCTGAGAGTCCAGCCTTGCGGCCTCTTCCCCATGTCTGGGCAGGCCCGCAGCACCTGCAAGGATGCTTTCATTGACGACAGTTTGGGAAGGGTTTTTATTCAGGTGAGTGTGTGCTGAGGAGCAGTAATTTAAGAAAGAAAAGTGCTCCAGTCTGAAAACACATGTTCAGAAAGAGTTGTGTGCATAACAATTAAAGGAGTAACTTTGTGTATTTGTTAATTATTGAAACTAGTGGTTTTTATGATTACTTGCTCTCTGATACTATTTATTGCATAAAACATATATGAAAATCTTGTGCTGTTTGGCTTTTATTCTTATTAAGAAGTCTTATTTGTAGGATAACTACAAGCCAACCAATGTTAATGGTATGATTAATAGTTTAACACACAGTAAGTTTTAATCGCATATTAAAATAAATAGGATTGGAATCTGAACTGTAAAAGACATTGTCTGATATCCTATCTATTTATTTTATCTTTCAGGAGAAGATGATGGTGAGTTAAAACTCTCATTTTATGTTGCTTCAAGTGTAGAAGAAATGTCTTTAATGATCAAACTTTGATTTTTTCCTGTTTTTAATTCAAAAGTATTTATCCTATTTTTTTCAGAAAATAACTAGCAATCAATAGCAACCCAAAAAATGAGAGGTTTTTTTAATGTATATAATTCAAAGTTACCCTATGTTAAAAACAGTGTAACAACCATTCTACTTACATGTTTAGTATAGAAACAGGATCACATTCCAAGTTCCCCTATTTTTTGGTTATTGTGATCTACTTGAGTATGTTCTAAAGAAATGGAAGGAAATTAAAATAGTTTTATCAGATATTTGTCTTGTGATTTCTTTATTTTCTTATTGATTTTGTAATTTATAACCTCAGTCATCATTATTACACTTAATCTGATGAATGATAATTTGTCAACAGTAGGTTATTCCAGATTTCTAAATGAATGTCAGTTATAACATGCCCCCAAACAGCCAAAATAATTATTTCAAATGAATATTTACTTAGCTGTGTAGAGGGGCACCATGATGAGCATTGTACACATTGTACAGGATGGAAAGATGTATAAAACATATCTTTTTATAAAGATAGAGGAACTATCTTTCCTCTAGGACCTAAAAATATGTACAGTAGGAATGATAAGCACTGTTCATAAGAGACGATAAAGAATTATTACATACACAGCACAGACAGTGAGTGGTGTAGGAGTTTGTTCAGAGGTGGAATAGATCCTGTCTCACTTGGAATATTACTGGGAAAGGTGGCATTTGAGATGCACAAATAATGGACCGACTTAAGCCAGTAGAATTGGATAGTATGTGCTACTTGAATGACAGCATGGACCAAGGAAAAAAGGAAAAAGGAAAAAAGGACCTTGAAAAAGGAAAAAACAAGGCATGTTTTGGGAGACCCTGTTAGCAGTTAGAAAGACTTCACATGGGGTAGTTTAAATTAGAAAGATGAGTAGAGGACAGATTGTTGAGGACCTTGCAAGCTAGACTTTTGCTATTAACTGTTGGGGCTTTCTGAATAAATGAGTGAGATAATGAATGATCCTTTGTAAAAGTATCATCTAAGTAAGAGCATGTTGAATGAATGAATCTCTAGGAAGGTATTTGTGTTGTTGCAAAGGGTGAAGACTCAGGAGACAAATTCCCCACCATCTTAATTTATCCCCTGTACTCCTTGCTCAGCCATTTGTGTGTTGAGTTTTCATCCTCATGCTTTGCTTTTCACAATTAAAATAAGGATGGGTAACTTAGGAAGTATATTAACTATTTTCATCCTTACTGACTGCCATTTTCCTTTTCACTCAGAACAATAGTGGGCTAGGATTTGTTCTTTTAGCATGGTACACATAGTAAGGCCCCTTCATATTCTGGTCATTAACTTTTCTGAAGAATTATCTTGAAAACTAGAGAACTTTTTTTAATTATCCCTTGAAACTTAGTATTTTTAGATAATTAAGGAAGTATATGTAGCTTTACTGGTTCAGGAAAAATAGGATAATTAGTAATTTGATTTTTGTATTAATTATAATTCAGTTTTTTTCTGGAAGTTTTGAACAGTGCTTTGGTTGTTATCATCAAAGGCAAACTTAAGATTGTTTCTCTTCAACCTTATGGATATTTAAGGCTTTAAGTAAATATGTTTATATAATTTTTATTGTTTTTGCTTTGTTTTTTAGGAGAATCATTCTACACATGGCTAGAAGGTAACCTAATGTCTGCATTTTAAATGTATTGGCATCTTACAAAAAGATTTGTTTAATATATATTTGTAAGTTTTAGGATTCATTACCTAGACAACTAATCTTGACAGTGTATGAAAGAAAATAACAGGTTTTATGTTATTGTAGTTTAGGATAAAATTATTTGAAAATGTTGAGGATATTGGTCAGCTAAAAACCAGTGTTACGGAAATACACAGGGCAGATATGGTCATCACATTTTCATAACTGGTTCCCAGTCTTATTTCCATTTTGTATGTAATACTCATCCAAACTACTTTTCTAGGAAGCATCATGCAAGTCTGGTTTGTTAAGTAGAGACATTCTTTTTGAAAGAAAGTGGGTTTTTTTGTATATGAAATTAAGGGAAGATGAATTTGAATTCAGAAGATTTTAAACATGTTTAAACATACAGTCTAAACTAACTAAAGAATAAAGTAATATAGATCCCAATATACTAGATTCTTAGGTTTGTTAGTAATGTTATATTATGAATGGGATTTCTCTGTTTTTTTAATTAATTATTTTTGATGTGCAAATACTGCTAGGAATTACACTGACAAATGGCCAACGTGGGAAAAGATGCTTAGCTTTGTTTAATTAGCTTTATTCTAAAAATGCAAGTTACAAAAATAGTATTTAGTTTAAAAGAGGTGGGGAAAGACTCTGCATATGGATAATGGAGGATAAGAATGAAATTTATGGGCAGTGTCAAATTCTAGGATATATACTGTATACCCCAGAATCTCCTAGTATCCTGTTGATGGGAGTCCACTGATACATGGTTCAGTGAGCACTCCCTTTTATAGGCAACTGACTCAGAGATTCTCTGAGATTCAGGTTGCTGATCTGGGGCACGAGAGTGGCAGTAGCCATCCAACTTACCTACGCTGTGAGTGTAGATGATGCCTGTGAAAATTGCTTTGAGAATCACTAAACAATGTACAAATGCCAAATAATAGTATTGCAGTAAATCTAGCCCTTTTGTGAGAAAAAAATTATATATTGTTGTCCTGTAGTTTGGTTGGTGAAAATGAATTTGAATGAAATTAAATCCAGAAGAGAAAGAGGAGAACCATTTTCTAAAGTCAGCAGTTGGATTTGCTAGGCATTGGCCTGGCAGCAGACTGCAGGCAGGGGTCAGCTCTCCAGCACTTTCCTGCTAAGAGTATTGTATGTCTTCTTGGTGCATTCACTTGGCACATCTTTTATTGTTAAGATTTTTCTTGAAGTTGCCTAATTTTCAGTTTATGGAAGTATAGATTTTTCTTCCTTCCTTCCCACTTACCACCCATCCCCGTTTTAGGTAAGGAGCTTTGTGGACTTTGCAAATTTGAATTGCCTCTCTCATTTTTAGGCATCTGAATTTTCATGAGCTTTGCTTAGCTTATTTTCCATTCTCTTACCTTTAGATATCTTACTGCTTAGGTTTAAAGGAAGAAAAAGTGAACCTCAAATCTGATCATTTTGCTACTTGATAACAGATTTGATTAGAAGTTTTACTACAGGAGAATTTAGTACCTAATGTTTTATCAAAGTTATTCCTATTGTTTATATCCCTTGTTACCATAAACTTGGCCACATGCTTTTTTTTTAAGAGGTAAATGCTGCATTTAATTTTTATTTATTATGAGGAAACCACAAAATAGAATTTAATTTCTACCTTTATCCATGGGGCTTCCCAGGTGGTGCTAGTCGTAAAGAATTGCATGCTATCGCAGGAGACGTAAGAGACGTGGGTTCGATCCCTAGGTCAGGAAGATCCCCTGGAGGAGGGCGTGGCAACCCACTCCAGTATTCTTAGCTGGAGAATCCCATGGACAGAGGAGCCTCATGGGTTACAGTCCATAGGGTTGCAAAGAGTTGGACACAACTGAAGCGACTTAGCATGCACACACACTCTATCCATGAGATGAGATGAGAATATTCTAGGAAGAATTCTGAATTAGGGAATGAGATCTCAAAATAATTATTTTTTCCTATTAGAAGCTACTTGCTTCAGAGCCATCTGTTGTAGAACACAAAGGGAAAGTAAGTTGAAGATCTAAAAGGTCCTAAGAAGATGCAAAGTAAGCCACATACATACTCTTAATGTCTTAAAAAGCCTTCAGCATATAAATGAGATTATTTCTTAGTTTCCACTGTTGGAGCCCATTTTTCCCCATGGGGAAAGTGAAAAAAAAAAAAAAAGGCAAAAAAAGACATAACTCTGTTGAGTGGTAGAAAAGGGAAAAAGCTCATTGTTCTGGATCTGGTGTATTCTTAAAGACTAAAGTTTTGCAGTTTTATTTTTAAAATTTTCTATAAAGAATATTTTCTAAAAATACTGTTCCTTTTTTATTATGGAAAATACAGTATAAAATTTAGTTTCTTGGGCATTTCAAATTTTACTTAATAGCATTAAGTACATTCACAATATGTATTACTCTTGTAATAAGAGAAAATATTTTTAAATGGAGGCAGGGGTAGGATAGGATGATGAAATTATCTTGACTCTGTTTTGAGCAAAAGCCTATGGGACTTAAGAAGGCTACATAAGATAAACTTCCATCACAGTCCTAAACTCCATCTTGATGTGGTTTTACTCACATGTAAATAGCACACATTTTTCTATTGGCTGGATGTCTGTCTTCTAGGTCTGGGCTCCTGAGAAGCAGAACATGTAGTTAAGTAGAGAAATTCAGGACAAAGGATTAATAAGACACAGTAAAGAATCTAGAAGAAGGGGAATTCCCTGGTGGTCCATTGGTTAGGATTCCCCGCTTTCACTGCTGAGGGCCTGGCTTCAAAAATAAATAATAATAATCTAGAAGAAGAAGAGAATTCAGTTTCAGTCTCTTCTTCCTCCACCATCAAGTAGGTTCAAATAGGACATCTGTAGGGAAGGGAAAAGGAGAAACAGCTATTGTTAAGCAAAAGCAGTGCCTCTAAGTCTGCTTTAGTTTAGCCTAAACCACAAAGTATCTGTGCTGTTGCCTTCTGGGTAACATGTGGACTTAACTAAGTGCATCTGCTCGAGTGTTTGGACCTTCAGAAGTCCAGACATTTGTATCTTATTCTGCATTAAGTTATCATATTCAGTTACCTCCATGCTGAAGTCAAAATCTTATTTTATCTGCTAGTGAGAGGATCTCAAACTAATTATTTTATATTGTTCCTTGATTTATTTTTAATGTCCTTGAATCTTAACTTTAAAAATAAGCCTGCATACCTAATCCTCTTGATTCAGTATTTCTGTTATCTAAATGAACGTAATTTCTTTTTCAATATTTTTCTGACTAGGTTTGTGTCTGGAGAAACGAGTCTTCTATAAGCTTATATCAGGACTTCATGCTAGTATTAATTTACATCTGTGTGCAAATTATCTCTTGGAAGGTAATCACATTTTTTTCTATTAGTATAAAAATTGTTGGGGAAAAGAATATATTCTCTAGAGAGAAAAAATCCTATTTATTAAAAGTACATAATATATTTCTTTTATAGAAACCTGGGGTAAACCTAGCTGGGGACCTAACATGAAAGAATTTAAACGCCGATTCGACCCTGTGGAGACCAAGGGAGAAGGCCCAAGAAGGCTAAAGAATCTGTACTTCCTATATTTAATTGAGCTTCGAGCTTTATCAAAAGTGGCCCCATACTTTGAGCGCTCAATTGTCGACCTTTACACTGGAAATGTGCAAGAAGATGCTGACACAAAAACCCTTCTACTGAATATCTTTCAAGATACAAAGTAAGACTTGAATTATCAGTGATCTGAAATTTTCCACTCTGTAATTGGATGACGTAGTTCTTGAAATACAACAAAAACTGACTCCTGAAAGCTGGTTAGGAAAAGGGAGAATTAGAACTGAGAAGGACAGTTCATTGGATGGCAGTGTTTTAAAATTTTTTTCTAAAAATGTTGACCGAAAAGTTTTATTGCATAAACTTTCACACTCGAGAATAGGCTGTATTTTTAAATATAACTTTAAATTTTATGTAGTGCCAAAATTTAATGTTATTTTAGTATTCTTTCTACCAATTTTGTTTTCTTCCAGTTGCTATTTAAATTCATGGTAATATGTGTTAGCATAAGGATAGATTACCTAAGAGAACATTAGCTTTACATTCTACAGTTTAACCTTAAAAAAAATATCCTGGGTCTATGCTAAAATGAGCATGGAGGAAAGTTGGGTTAAGAAATGCTTAAGGTAAATTGTGCATTACATTTTTTGAAATGCTAACAGAATGTTTTACATTTTTCACATAAATTGTTATTAATTTTTTAGGTTATTTCTGTCATATAATTTCTTCAAAACCTTACAGTCTTACAAATTATAAAGCTCTCTTTTACCAAATAGTTATATGCAAACTGTTGCCACCTTCTCATGTTACCAAACCTTACACACGAGTAAATTATGAATTTTAAATATTTGTAGGGATAGAAAATTCTACCAGAACTTGAATTTGTCATCTGTAACTTATAATATTTTCATTTCATCAGGTCCTTTCCCATGCACTTTGATGAGAAATCCATGTTTGCAGGTGACAAAAAGGGGGCCAAGTCATTAAAGGTAAAGAGTTCTTGATTGGTGGGAAGAGTGGAGAGCAGCTGACTGGTTGTGTTTTAATTTTTTTCCTCTAAACTTCCTTTCCCAGTTCTCAATCTGGGTGGTCTGATTGGATTTTACTGTAAATGATACAAAAAACTCCTCTCAATTCCTTTTTTCTCTCTAGTTTGCCCCCCTGCTTAGTGAATCTTCAGTTGTAGCTCTAATGACACCTTTGTAATTGTCCTTTTAAAAGACGTTATTTTGAGAGGAAGTTTTCTTTCTTTTCTTTTTGTTGTTTTGATGCATCTTAAAAGCAATCATGCACTGTTAGCCACTTAGAAGATAGTAATAGCATATTTTCAAAAGTGTATTTTATGAACTATTACAGTTTTTCAAACGATTATGTTTTTGTACTTACGGACTAACATATAAGGCAAAAATTATCTGTTGACTTGGGATATCAGAAAGAGACTATATTTTAGGAACATTATGAAACTTCACATTAGGAGCACTTCATTTTCATTTGCTTCCAGCAGAGGGCCCCAGTCTCCTGGATCTAATGCTTGATGATCTGAGGTGGAACTGATGAAATAAAGTGCACAATGTTTGAATCATCCTGAAGCCATCCCCGCTCCCTGTTCATGGAAAAAT
The DNA here is from genome assembly GCF_002263795.3 of Bos taurus. Classification (NCBI taxonomy): domain Eukaryota; kingdom Metazoa; phylum Chordata; class Mammalia; order Artiodactyla; family Bovidae; genus Bos; species Bos taurus. The sequence goes on along the minus strand of NC_037355.1, from coordinate 8,916,904 downwards.
TATCTTCCATTAAACCGGTCCCTAGTGCCTAAAAGGTTGGGGACCGCTGGCTTATAGTAATTAAGGAATACATTATACCTTTACAGTTTGATAAAAGTATTTGAAATTGACTGGCAAATAGTCTTCTACAACAGCTCTATAATTTTTTATATGCAATTCTGAAATCCAAAAGCTCCAACCACTGAAACATTTTTCTTATGTTTGGTGCAAATTAATTTATTAGCAAAACCTAACATGAACTGATGTAAAGATAGTTATAGAAAGTGAAAGTGAAGTCGCTCAGTCGTGTCCAACTCTTTGCCACCCTATGGACTGTAGCCTACCAAGTTCCTCCATCCATGGGGTTTTCCAGGCAAGAATACTGGAGTGGGTTGCCATTTCCTTCTGCAGGAGACCTTCCCGACCTAGGGATTGAACCTAGGTCTCCCTCTTGTAGGCAGACGCTTTACCATCTGAGCCACCAAGGAAGTCTAACCTGAACTGATGTAAAGATAGTTACAGTGTTTTTTAAAAAATTCTGCTTTGTATGACTATTATTACATTTTGCTACAAAAACAATCATATATTTGATTATAAGGTGTTGGCATATACTCCAGTGGGGTGTTTCATAATAAACAGTGTTATGTAATTTATTTCTAAAATCTGACAAATAAAAAAAAAAATAAAATAAAATCTGACAAATTATGAATTCTGAAACCTATTTGGCCCCAGCATATTTTAGATATAGACATGCTACAAGAATGAATAAATTAGTCAGAGTTGCTTAGTATTTCTGAAATGAAGTAGTTTAGCCACACTGTATTTTAGTTTTGGAAGGTTGTTTTGATTTATGGTTGTTTTAGAGGTATATTAGTATTATGGTATTTAACATAATGTTAATTCATTTTTTTAATGCTTCCTACTTTATAAATGTTTATATAAATTTTATACTTTTGATCAAGACAACTATAATTATGTATCTTTTTTTATAGATGAGGAAGGTAAGATTGAGACCAGACTAAAGTTTCACAACTAGCTTTAAAGTGTAAAATGCTGGAAATTTGGTTTGCTACTTTTCAAAGGTATATAAAGGAGAATTTAAATCCATTTTTCCATCTGCTCCAAAGCATGTGAATTCTGAGAATGGAGCACAAAGGAGTTTTTGGAATGTTTCTGTTGTCTTTCTTTTGGCCAAGCTACAGATTCCTCCAAACACTTTGGGCAGCAGGGCTGGGCTTTTGATGGGCCAGAGTTTTCAGGTGACTCACTCCAGCTCTTTGCAATGAAACATTTACCTCAGTACAATAAAATGATGTTTATTTTCTGCATTTGCCCAATGAAAAGGATGAGGAAACTTTCTCTTAGTTAGTGTTGTTCTCAGAGAAGCTGAGGCTGACCTTAGTGTTACAGAAACCTGTGCACAGATCACAGGCAGAAGAGTTACCAAATTGTGTGGGGAGCTAATACAGCACCATTCAAGGATCCAGTGAGTGAGTGTCCCTGAAGAAGCAGCCTTAGCAAACGTGGGGGACTGCGAGACCACACACTGTGGTCATCCATGCTGACAGAGCACGTGTACAGATATGGGGTAGTCCTAAGGAGAGACGGGAATTGATCATTGCTCCAGGACTAGCTGTCTGATTTACACTTACACAAAGCAGTGCATCCAAAATAAATAAAACATAATGTAGATGTATTTGCCACTGGTTGTATGCAGATATCAAATAGAAGCAGCAGTTAAGCTCCTTCAAAGTAAAAACCATGCATGATTTACTCTTGTGTCCCCCACAGTGAACATGTTGGTGCTTTGCATGGAGTAGCCTCTCATTAAAAAATTGGTTGAATTAATATGTGGAGTGAATTTTATAAAATGCTATTAATGTTAGCTATTTCATATGCATGCTATGCTGTACAAATCCAGATGATTTTCATCATTGTTGAAAAACACAATTCATTCATTAATAAGCTTAAAAATGTTTTTAGAATTCAGATAAATGCAGTTTAATTTTTAATGTCTAGTTAGAATGAAAATATTTTCTGCACATTAGGAGGAATTCCGGTTACATTTCAAGAATATCTCCCGTATAATGGACTGCGTGGGATGTGACAAATGCAGATTATGGGGGAAGTTACAGGTTTGTGTGTTGTTTTCTGTTCTGAAACTATTACTAACCTTAAATTTCTGCACTGAGAAGTTGAAAGTTTTTGTTAAAATGTCCTCATTGTTCATTGAATTAGAGATCCATGGGGAGCACATGTATACCTGTGATGGATTCATTTTGATATTTGGCAAAACTAATACAATTATGTAAAGTTTAAAAATAAAATAAAATTAAAAAAAAAATAGAGATCCAAAGTGTGGTTTTGCTATTTCATTTATGAAAAAAATTAGTGTGTATTAATGTATGTGTGTTAGGTTGTTTTTTCTGTTATTCTAGGTTAATGATTTTGGTTTTATTATATCTGTTTCTGTTGGTACAATATCAGATTTCTGAAGTTGGATGATTATAAATAGATTGTATTGGTATTTTACATACCTATTTAGAAGATAAAATGTAATCATATAAAAAACTTAATTATCAAATTATAATCACTGACTTGGCATCAGTGATCAGAAGAAGGAGGTCCACTAGTCACAAAATAGGAAAGTCTGCACAGCAGGCCCATTTCCCTATATATTTCAATGTAAAAAGGCTTGTGTGATATTTTCTGTCATCTTTTTACAAAGATGATAGTAAGTCATAGAAAGTCAGGAGATGGAATATTTTTTAATGGTGACTACACTGAAATCAGATTTTTCTTTTTCTCTAGTGCTAATAATTGAGAAATTATTAAGTGTAGGTATCACTAAGAACTTATAATGATTTCTAAGTTTTGAATTGCTAGGGACTAGAAAGAATGCTTTCAAGGTTACATATTGAACACTTTTAATCCTAATGTGATATTTTCTTGGTTAAAAAAATGGCATTTTAGTAATTTTGAATAGTATGATGTGTATCCAAAAGGGTTAAACTTTTCAGGTTTCCTTAACAGCTTCAATAAATTTATCATATGCATAATCTGTGAGAAGTAGAAACTATATTTTGCATAGTTGAATATTTTGGTGAAAAGTTCAGTTCATTTGAATTTCCTGCCTTCTCATCACAATGACTGAATGTTTCTTTAAACCTTTATAGCAATTATTATGTGAATTTAACTGCAAGTTTATCACTATTTTCTTTAGACTCAGGGTTTAGGAACTGCCCTGAAGATATTATTCTCTGAAAAAGAAATCCAAAAGCTTCCAGAGAACAGCCCATCTAAAGGCTTCCAACTCACTCGACAGGAAATAGTTGCTCTTTTAAATGCTTTTGGAAGGTGAGAACTCTTCTCATGGGCTTCCCTGGTGGCTCAAATGGTAAAGAATCCTCCTGCAATGCAGGAAACCTGCATTGGATGCCTGGGTCAGGGAATTCCCTGGAGAAGGAAATGGCAATCCACTCCAGTATTCTTGCTTGGAAAATTCCATGGACAGAGTAGCCTGGCGGGCTACAGTCCGTGGGTTGCAAGAGACAGACATGACTTAGTGACTAAACAACAACACACAACAACAACTCCGTTTATAGTTATTATAAAATGTTGGCTGTATTCCTGTGTTGTACAGTGTATCCTTGTAGTTTATTTTATATATAATAGTTTGTACCTTTAACTTGTTACCCCTATATTGTCCCTTTCCCTTTCCTCTCTATCACTGGTCACCACTAGTTCTCTGTAGCTGTGAATCTGCTTCTTTAAATATATTTAAATCTAAATAAAATTAAATTGAGAAAGAACCAGATATCAACTTCCTCAGAATTTCTCTCAGTCTCATAAGGAATATTCACAAATGCAGCCCTTCCAGCTTCAGTTCTCTAGCTCAGTTCAGTTCAGTTGCTCAGTCATGTCTGACTCTTTGGACCCCATGGACTGCAGCAGCCAGGCTTACCTGTCCATCACCAACTCCCAGAGCTTACTCAGACTCATGTTCATTGAGTCGGTGATGCCAGCCAACCATCTCATCCTCTGTCATCCCCTTCTCCTCTAGCCTTCAATCTTTACCAGCATCAGGGTCTTTTCCAGTGAGTCAGTTCTTCACATCAGGTGGCCAATGTATTGGAGCTTCAGCTTCGGTATCAGTCCTTCCAATGAATATTCAGGATTGATCTCCTTTAGAATTGACTGGTTTGATCTCCTTGCTGTCCAAGGGACTCTCAAGAGTCTTCTCCAACACCACAATTCAAAAGCATCAATTCTTTGGCACTCAGCTTTCTTTATAGTTCAACTCTCACATCCATACATGACTACTGGAAAAGCCATAGCTTTGACTAGAAGGACCTTTGTCGGGAAAGTAATATCTTTGCTTTTTGATATGCTGTCTAGGTTGGTCATAGCTTTTCTTCCAAGGAGCAAGCATCTTTTAATTTCATGGCTGCAGTCACCATCTGCAGTGATTTTGGAGCCCCGCAAAATAAAGTCTGTCACTGTTTCCATTGTTTCCCCATCTATTTACCATGAAGTGATGGGACTGGATGCCATGATCTTCGTTTTCTGAATGTTGAGTTTTAAGCCAGCTTTTTCACTCTCCTCTTTCTCTTTCATCAAGAGGCTCTTTAGTTCTTTTTCACTTTCTGCCATAAGGGTGGTGTCATCTGAGTGTCTGAGGTTATTGATATTTCTCCCTGCAATCTTGATTCCAGCCTGTGCTTCATCCAGCCTGGCATTTCTCATGATGTATTCTGCATATAAGTTAAATAAGCAGGGTGACAATATACAGCCTTGACGTACTCCTTTCTCGATTTGGAACCAGCCTGTTGTTCCATGTCCAGTTCTAACTGCTGCTTCTTGACCTGCATACAGGTTTCTCAGGAGGCAAGTCAGGTGGTCTGGTATTCCCATCTCTTTCAGAATTTTCCACAGAGGCTGTTTTACCTTTTATTGCTCTCTAGAGAGTACTGGACTCAGTCAGATATTAGCATTCTGGAATCCTGGCGCTGCCATTTACTGGCAGCATGAGCTCAGGTACATCATTCCTTTCTTCCAGTTTGTTTCCTTTCTCTGTACCATGAAGATAAGTAAAAATCTTTCCCAAGAAGTTAACATGAAGATAAAATAAGGTTCCATGTGACACTTTTAAAATTACAAGATGCTCTCTCAAGTCCATGGCAATAGGGGTGGTAGTGATGATAATTTACAGACACCGCTGGGAGTTTAGTGCTCTAATATGTTCAGCACTTACAAATCTGTCTCATTTTTTTATGACTAGTCTAGATGTGAGAAACCTTTCTTTTCTTAAGGGTTATGATACTCAGGGTGGGATGGTTACACAAATAAGGAACAGCCTAATTTAATCACCCTTATCCTCCCAGGGAAAACAAATAACAGCCATCTGCTTTTAAAGCTCTTTTAAAATATTCATCTTTCTCTCCCCTTAATTATTAAAGTAATTCATGGTCATTATAGAAAATTTAGAAAACCATGTGAAAGTATAATTTAGTAAATAAATGTAAAAATCATCCATATGCCTACCACTTAGAACTATTTCAACATTTGTTGTATTTTTAATGTGTATTTTCTCACTACTTACACATTTTGTATCCTTTCTTATCCTTCTTTACTTGGCATTATGTTGTAATCATTTCCCAATATTATTTTTTCATAAGCATTCTTTTTTTCCTTAGTGTGTACTTGATATATACAGCATTATATTAGTTTCAGGTGTGTAACATAATGATTCGGTATTGGTATATGTTGCAAAATGATCACCACAATAAGCCTACTTAACATCCATCACCATACATAATTACAGAATATTTTCTTATGATAAGAACTTCTGAGATTTACTCTTTTAGCAATTTTCAAATATATAAACACTGTTTTTAATATAGGCCAATATTCTGTTACATGGACATACCAAAATTTAGCCATTCTTTTTTTTCTTCATCAAGTTTTATTGTTTCCTTCATATGTATTCTATACATTTCTTATTTTTTTCCTTTAAAAATATTACAGTTACTCTTAATAATTGTTAATCAGATCTGTTCATTGTATCTTCCACCTGATTATCAGTTCATTTATATAGTAAATGATTTTGGTTGCACTAACCACACAATTATTGTGTTATACTTTGGGGAGTTTGTGCACTCGTTCTTATGTGAACTGGGAGTTTTCTTGGTCTAACAACCTATATAATACAGTCCTACCTCAGCTAGGGCACCCAGCGCAGCATTGCTGTGTCCATAATGCTAGTGGGCAGAGACATACATGAGCGCTGTTTTTGGTTCTGGCCACAGAATGCTGGGAAATGTGCTTTCTTTATTTTGAATACTCTGCAAATGTCTTTCCTACACTAGCAGCCAATTTTTGACAGTTTCAGCATTTCTATCAAGTGGTTTATTTTCCTGGGTACAAATAGATAGGGGATTAGTGACCTGTTGAGTCTTACAGCGTATTTTAGTGTCCCTCTGAAAGTACCAGTGAAGCAGTAGATGGATGCAGCCATGCTGTGTCTGTCTGAGAATAGTAACAGGGAGTGTGGGCACTCCCACCTGTGTCATAACGTGTGAGCTCTTGGATGCATCTTCACAGAGACAGGTCCCACACCATGCTGCTGAGTCTGTACTCTCCTGGTAAAATGTTAGCTTGTATAAAACCTTGAGTTTTCTGATACTCCCCAGTTTTGTATCTAAATCAGACTTTGAGCATACTTTTTTCAACTGCTGCTCTTTACTGAGCTCTCTTTTCTTTAGTTAAGGGCCTTGGTCTCTACCGTATCTTCATATGATAGTTTTTGTTTTTGTTTTTTTAATGGGTACTTTGAGGTACAGAAAATGATTTTACACATTTATTTTGCTTAATAATCATATTTTCTCCTAATAAACATTTTCACTTCTCTAATATTCTGAGGATTTGAGTAAGAATACATTTTCTGTTCATCTACAGCTTGTAAGAGTATAAAGAAAATATTTTTGAGACCATAGAGAACATAGATTTTTTTTTTTTGAGAGGCCGTATGGTCCTGGGATCTGATGAGCTGGTTAGAATCCTACCCACTACCTGAGTGACCCTGAGAAAATTACTTGATTTATTTAAGCCTCAGTATTCCTAAATGGGCGTCCCAGGTAGCAGTAGTGGTAAAGAACCTGCCTGCCAATGCAGGAGACCTAAGAGATACGGGTTTGAGCCCTGGGTCGGGAAGATCCCCTGAAGGAGGGCATGGCAACTCACTCCAGTGTTCTTGCCTGGAGAATGCCTTGGACAGAAGAGCTTGGTGGTCCATAGGGTCGCAAAGAATCCGACACAATGGAAGCAACTTAGCATGCACCGTGTTCTTAAAATATAAAATCAGGATTAATTTTATCTACTTTGTAGAGTTTTTTGTTTTGTTTACAATTAATGAGATTACATGTGTGATGGGCTCAGAACATTGCCTACCATACCTTAAGCTCTCAATATAAGAAAAGTTATTACTTATTATGTACTTAAAGGCGCTCAAAAAAAAAAAACAAACAAACAAAAATAAAGGCTCAGTACTGTATTCTATATCATCTTAAGTTACAGAAAGAAAAATGTTAGATTTTTATTGTATAAACCTGAATTGTACATAAGGATAATTGAGCTTATAGGATTTCTTTTTTAATGATTCCCATTTCAGAGTTTTACTTCTGAGTTTGGGCTCAGAAGTATTTTATTCATTCATTCAGTCAGCCAGTAATTATTTATTGAACACTATAAACATGGGTCCCGAGAGAAGGAAATGGCAACCCACTCCAGTGTTCTTTGCCTGGGAAATTCCATGGACAGAGGAGCCTGGTGGGCTACAGTCTACAGGATCAAAAAGTTGGACACGAATAAGTGACTAACAGCAACAAATAAATACAGGTGGCTGGAGGGCACAGGGATTCAACAGTAGACAGATAAATAGAATCTGCACCTTTGTGTTAAAACAGATCAGTGTTTGTGTTGAAACAAATCCATGTTTGGGGAGCAATAAGAAAGAATTGGACATTTACAGAGGAGAGTGCAAAATGAATTTTTAAGGCCAAATGTAAATGATTTGAGATTCTTTATTGTAATGAATTATCATATCACTGTTCCCATCATTGATCTAGAATTTGTTGCTAATAGGAAGTAACTTTGCCCCTTCTAAATCAAAAGTAACAAACTACAGCTCTGTTTTGCCAGTCTTTAATAATTATAGCATATGCTTTAAAAAATGGAAGCTTCATTGTTCAGTGAAACATTATTTTATTTTCAATTTGCTTTCAAATTATAGTCCATATGACAGCATCAATAATATGAAATGTGTACACATCCTATTAGCTGTACTAATATGCTTTTTTTTTCTCTTGTAGGCTTTCTACAAGTATAAGAGAGTTACAGAATTTCAAAGTTTTATTACAACACAGTAGGTAATAGAGGCTTTTATATGTCTAATTAGAGACATAAAGTGACTGTGTGAAGCCTTTTTAGTCTTGGACATTTCAGCAAAAGGAGACTAATCAGACTTCAAGAATTCTGAGCTCTTAAAGAGAAAATTCAAATGTTCACTTGAATATTTATGCTTCTTAATAGATTATCAACTAGAGATATTTATAAATGAAGTATATACTTTTAAAACATGTAAGTTATACTAATTCTGTGTTTAATTCCATGTGTTACCATCTGTTGAATATATTCTGAACAGCAATTCACGAAGAATTGGCTTTGTGTTTATTCTGTTCTTTATTTCCAGTAGTCAAACTTAAAAATGTCTATGTCTCCATCCGAGTAACACTGTTAACAGTCTGTTATGGAAAAGGAGAGCTAGAGAGCAAATGATGCTTAGGGCCAGTATCAGTAACAAAAATTTGTCAATGATTTTTAAATGTTATTTAGCCTTGCCTAGCTCTGTGTGTCACCATCTATCATAGGGAAGTGTCTGCGTGACGAATGACCCTTTCAATGTATAATGACAGTAGTTACCTAAGAATCCCCAAGGCTTCAATTTGTTTTAAGATTTTTACTTGCTGTTGTTGTTGCTGTTCTGTTTTGGTCTAAAGGCGAATAAATACCTTCAGCAAAGGTGAATCAGTACTGTCCCCTGTGCTACCCATCCAGATCTCCTGTGCCTGCAGTGGGCTGGCTCAAGGGGATTCTTTACTGAGAACCTAGAAAACAGTTTCTGTTGGTTTTGTGTCTCTTTGCCCCTACTCCAACTTTAGGAATTTTTGTTAAGAAAACAAAAATGGCATAAATACTTAACAGTTTCCATATTGATAAAATTTGAATGGGATTATATGGATTTATAACACCAGTTGGAGACATTATATACACAAAACTTACTATTTTAAAGTAAGCATTTTTAAAGGATTTTATTTTTGACTATAGTCTATGCAATCCTCTCTCAACTTGATTTTCTTTTGTATTTAAATAGTTAGTTCATACTTCTGTAAGCTTCCTTTTTCCCTACCTTTTCTTTTTTAGTTCTTTGTATATAAATGAACTTGCAACTTGTACCAACAGATGACTTTATAAGTCCTAAATTGTCATTTTCTAAGCCTTGGATTTAAATATCTTTAATATTTAAAATATTGATTACTGTTAAAGGTGTTAGTGTATATATAATGTGATTAATTTGGAAGGTTGCAACTGTGTAGAAGTAATGCGGGTATCAGTCTTTTATGAAGTAAATAAGTGCTCTTAAATCCACATCTTATCCTGCCAAAGTCTGAAATGTCTTCATTGATGGTTTAGTGGCATACTTGTGCTTAGTTGGTTCATCCCCCCTTTAAACATATGTAGCTATCCCTTGGAGGGATATGGTTGGGGGGGAGTAAGAGCTCACTAGTTACTTTCTTACCCAATTTCTAACCCTTGTAGACCTGGAGTTTTCATGTTGTTGATGGTGGTGGTGGTATATTTTTGTTGAATAAAACAGACTGATTTGGTTGGAGCCTCCTCCACTTTTTCTTTTCATTTTTAGGGATACAAGTACTGTCTGGTGGGAAAGGGGGACCTTAAGGTAAATTTGTCTAAAAAGTTGAATATCTAGGTAATCTTGCTAGTAAATTAATAAGAATTATTCTTAGTGTTTTTCAAAGTCTAAGAAAATGTGAATGTTTTGCACTTTGTCTATTATTACTGTAAGTTTAAAAATCTTTTTGGTAGTGTTACTTCACCATTCTCCCAGTTAAAGATAAAAGCTGTTGTTTAAGTTCTATTTCCTGGAAAAAATCTTTGGTCATTTCCATTTGTTTTCTTTACTGTGATTTGTTTCAAGCTTAGTTAAAATTATGTCTTAGAGTGAGTTCTAGGACTTAAAAAGTCTAGTTAGGGTAAAAAATTCTTTTAAAGGTTTTAACAGATCTTTCACTATCAAGAAAATAAACAAATGAAGTAGTCTTAAGCTGAAATCTATTTGATTAACTTTACCATAAACGAGATTGTGGGGGGGAACCTACATTTTTGTGTATGTGTGTATTTCTTAAATGAATGTGATAGAAATCTGTTTTGTGAGCCTGGTGATGTTTTATGATCCCTGTGATATAAACTTTTTTCCAACTCCTACTTTTTATTGTGAAGTGATATTACAGTACCGACTGCATTGTGACAATGCTTGGATGGCAATACCTCTTGGCATTTTGTCTTTATCTCATCACCTAATTTAAAAATCCAGCACTTGATAATATAACTTGACAGAAATGATTGTACCAGCTGACAAAGTAATGAAAATGAAGAGAAGGAACATATTCCTTCCTTTAGTAGCGTGAGTTTTTTTTTTTCCCCCTTAAGTGACATCTGTGTAAATTAGAAATTCTCTGTATTAAAACTGATAAACTTAAATGTTTCTCTTGTGTTGATTCTTAGATTACAAGGAGGATGAGACAGACTATTAGAATGGTTTTTTACCGTTTTGAAATTTGATAAGTCAAGTGTTTTATTTTGACACTTTAACGTTGTGAGTTGTTCAACACTTGTAATCTCTGTATGTCTGTGAAACACTGTGCCATATTCTCCAACTTTACCTAGGTGCCACTGTATATAAGCAAGGACAGCTATTTTGATCTCCATCAGCATTGCCTTCACCTGGAAATTTGGGAACAGTTCACAGTAAGCCTCCCAGCAGTTTTGCAAACTGAAGTACCTGCAGAAACCATAGCTATTCACCAAAATACACAGACTGGGTGCATGGTATCATGGAAATTATTTGGGAAAACAAAAACAACACAGACACATACCAGGTTTATGTGTATTCGATTTGAAGTAACATCTACAGGTGCAGCTTTGATTTTGAACAGAATTCCAAATGATTTGCTGTTGTACCCACAAGATTACAGAAAATGTGAATTAAAGTAAATGTTTCTGCAATCTTCCTATCCTGTTTTTTTTTAAACCCCTTTTAAATGTTTCCTTTTATGAGATGAAAATTTGGTTATAATTGGTAGAGAAGAGAGAAAATAAGTACTCTGTGGTTGTTTCCTTTTTAAAATCATAATTGCAAGCATTGGCAGCCACTGTTGAAGGGCTTTGCATGGGTTATTTATCTTCTCAGGAGCCCTAGCAGGTAGGTACAATTAACTTCTCTATTTTTAAATCAGAAAACTGAGGAGAAGAGAGGCTAAGTAATTTGTCCACATTCATATTCTAGGTTGTGGGACTAGAACTTGAAACTGCTCAGAACGTGGTACATTTGTGTTATTTTAGAAACTGGCTTATTACCAATCAACTAAAACTTGGGGAGCTTTTAGTATCTTTTGACTTGTACTGAATCTCATAAAGGTTTTAAAATATACTTTATTTAATTTTTTAAATAACTAATACATTCACATAGTTCAAAAACCAAAAAATATAAAAAGCTATACAGTGGAATGTCTTCTTTCTGACTTTGGCCTGACTTTCCATACTGCACATCCTTCCCCCGCCCTTACCACAAATAACCTCTGTTCTTGGTTTCTTATATTTCCATCTATACATTTTTAAGGCATATACAAACAAATACAAATGGAAAGTCTCATTTTATCCCTCACTTTTACCCAAAGAGTGGTGGTATATACATACTGTTTGCTTTTTTTCACTTAGTTTTTCTTGGCAGTCTTCCCATGTCAATGGATAACTTAATCACTCTTCTTTTTTTAAGATAACTGCTTATTATTCCATTATATGAATGTACAGGGCTTCCCTCATAGCTCAGTTGGTAAAGAATCCGCCTGCAATGCAGGAGACCCTGGTTTGATTCCTGGGTCAGGAAGATCTGCTGGAGAAGGGATGGGCTACCCACTCCAATATTCTTGGGCTTCCCTTGTGGCTCAGCTGGTAAAGAATCCGTCTGCAATGCGGGAGACCTGGGTTTGATCCCTGGGTTGGGAAGATCCCCTGGAGAAGGAAAAGGCTACCCACTCCAGCATTCTGGCCTGGAGAACTCCGTGGACTATATGGTCCATAGGGTCGCAAGGAGTTGGACACGACGGAGCGACATTCACATTTCACACTTCACATTTGAATGTACAATTGTTTAGTTAGCCAGTCTTCTATTAATGGGCATTTGGATTGTTTCCAGAATTCTATATGTCATTTTACACATATGTAAATATGAACTTATAGTCTAAATTCTTGCAGATGGAATTTTTAGGTCAAAGACCATGTGCATTTGTAATTGTGAAAAATATTAGTATATGCCCTCCACAGGAGATGGTTACCAGATGACACTTGTGTGCAATTTAAAACAATGCCTGCTTGCCCACAACCTGACCAACATGAGTATTATTAAAATGTTGGATTTTTGCTATCCTGATAAGCTGATAAAATTATATATCAGTGTGTTTTAGTTTTTTCCTTATCACAGGTAAGGCTTACTACCTTTCATTTGTTTAAGGTTTATTGTTTATCTGTATAATTTCCTTTTGTGTTTGTATCTTTTTCCCATTTTTCTACTGCACTATTGATCTTATCAATTTCTAAAAGTGTTTTATTTGTCAGGGATATAAATCCTCTGGGGGCTTCCCAAGTGGCTCAGTGGTAAAGAATCCACTTGCCAATGCTAGGAGATGTGAGTTTAATCCCTGGGTTAGGAAGATCCCCCGGAGGGAAATGGCAACCCATTTCTTGCCTGGGAAATCTCATAGACAGAGGAGTCTGGTGGACTACAGTCCATGGGGTCACAAAGAGTTGAACACTACTGAGCATGCACACCCCTGTTAATCCTCTGTCTATAAGAAGCTGTACACTTTTTCCCCCCAATTTGTTGTCTGTCTTCTGACTTTGCTTATGGTGGTTTTGTCATGGATTTTTTAAAAAATTTTTCTGCAGTCTAATTTATTGATTTTTTTAGTGACTTCTGGACTTTGATAGTTAAGAATGCCTTGTTCACAGCAATAGTTCATCTGTATGTTCTTCTAGAACATTGATGGTTTTATTTTTTTAGATCTATATTTTGATTCCTTGGAGTGTATCCTGGTATAAAGTGCAAATTAAGTATCCAACCTATTTTTCCCCCAGGTGATTACCCAGTTATTCCAGCACCATGCAACTTTTCCTCACTAGTTTGAGATGCTATGTGTAATCATATCTAAAATTCTAGGTTCTCTATTCCATTGGTCTGTTACTCCTGTACCTGTTTCACATTGTTTTAATTACTCAGGGCCTCGGTTTTAATAGCTATTACAGTGGTCCCCTCAGTCTTTCCCCACACCCCTTTAAAATAACTTTTTAAAGCTGTTCTTATTTGTTCCATTAACGCTTCAAAGAAAAAAAAAATCCTTTAACATATGAATGATGCTAAAACTCTGACCACCTCAAGTGTTTGGAGGGTTGCACTTTTAACCACAATATGTCACTGTCCTTTTTATACTTCACTTGATAAAAAATCTACTTTTTACTACCTGCTGTGGTAATCACATCAGTATTCTATTTGCCAGTGCCCAAACAGGTAAGGACAAAGAGACAGAACATGCAGTTGAGACTCAGCTTCTAAGAATGATTTCAGAATGATCTTGCTATACAATCCTTACTTTCTTTTTTATTCCATTATGGATTCTTTGTACAAAAGTTAGATATCTGTCAAAGATTCATGAAAAAACAGGGAGGGGCCCTTAAATGAGTATTAAACTTATAAAATCTATATGCAGTGGATAAAAATGCAAGTGTAAAAAGTCACCTTAAAAAACCCCAATAACTTGTCAGAATAACAGGATCTGAGTATTTGCTCGCTCTTGTAGGAGCTGGACATATAGCAGTGAACAAAACAAATATCCCTGCCTTCAGGTAACTTAAGAATTCCGTAACCTCACTGGGTTATATCTAGTTTATCATAAGAATACACCCAGAGAAAGAATACAGTTGACCCCTGAACAACATGGGTTGGAACTGCATGAGTCCACTTGGAAACACGTGGGTTTTCTTCATTATATACACAGGGGCTACAGCACTGCCTAATGTGCGGTTGGCTGAATCTACAGATTTGGAACTACAGCTAGAGAGCTGATTATAAAGTTATACATGGATTTGACTCCCTGGGCCTCAGCCCCCACTAACCTTCATAATGTTCAGTAATCAACTGTATTTTAATAGAAGAGGAATAGGTAACATAGAAACTTGTCTAGTGGAGAAGGTACCCTCCATGCCAAAATCACTGCAGACAGTGACTGCAGCCATGAAATTAAAAGACACTGGCTCCTTGGAAGAAAAGCTGTGACAAACTTAGCATATTAAAAAGCAGAGATCACTTTGCTGACAAAGGTTTGTATAGACAAAGCTGTGGTTCTTCCAGTAGTCATATATGGATGTGAGAGTTGGACCATAAATATGGCTGAGTACTGAAGAATTGATGCTTTCTAATTGTGCTAGAGAAGACTCTGGAGAACCCCTTGGACAGCAAGAAGATCAAACCACTGGAAGGACTGATGCTGAAGCTGAAGTTCCAATACTTTGGCCACCTGATGCGAAGAGCCGACTCATGAGAAAAGACCCTGATGCTGGGAAAGATTGAGGGCAGGTGGAGAAGGGGGCACCAGAGGATGAGATGGTTGGATGGCATTACCAACTCAATGGACATGAATCTGAGCAAACTCCGGGATAGTGAAGGACAGGGAAGCCTGGTGTGCTGCAGTCCATGGGGTCACAAAGAGTCAGACATGACTGAGCGACTGAACAACTGTGAATGAATCTTAGTGTCTGCTTGAAAGTGCCATCAATTTGTCACAGATTGATTAAAATCAATTAAAACAATCTACCTACCACCCCTTGGTCAGGGCAGAGTCAGCATTCACCACACATCATTCTATTATTTAAGTTACCCATGCTGATTTCCTTCACAGACCGTATCTCCAAATGGGTAAGTGTTCTTTCTGTTCTTTTTGACAGGTTTTCAGTCTGCAGGCCTGAAGCCCAGACTCTGGGCTAGTGAATGCACCAAGGGATGTACAGTGGCATCAACTGAAAGGTGCTGGTAAAGCAGCATCTGTTTATGCTAAATGTACCCCGTTTATACTTCAGTTAATCCTTTAAGGGTACTTATGACTGCAAAGAGACAGGACGGACTGTTGTAGCTTAGCAAGGTTCATGGGAAATAGAGGGTCAGAGTCAAGAAGGATCAGAGTGACAGGAATCAGTGGAGAAAGAGATTTTGGAGGTCATACAGGCTAAAAAGAAACAGGTCACAGATCTAGCTGAAGAGATCAGCCCACTCATCTCAAGTTTGGAGTGGGCTTTTAAAGTTCAGAGGGAGAATCTGTTCTACAGATGGAAGAGTCTAATATTCTACATGGCAGGGCAGCCTCTGACCTGTCAAAAGAACAGATTAGAATTGGAGGCTAAAGAAGGAATGCTGGCAAGGAAAACAGAGGAGAGATCCAGCCCCAGGTCAAGGGACAGAGGGAAGGAACCCAGCTTTGGAGAAACTAGGCAGATACCATTAGGAGCTCTTGAGTCAATGGGCTTGCACCTAAGGACTCTGGCTGCCAGGTCATCAAGTAGGGGTTTTAGTCTCAGAACCCCACTTGGAATGAGCACACATCAGTGCCCAGGCCCAGAGGACCTGGGTGACAGGAATGGGGAATGCACACAGTTACCTAGGTTGGGAGCACATGGATGACATTAGCTGATGTTCAGGTATTTTGACCCTTTCATGCAAGGGCTCTTCATACATGCCTGCTTAGGCCCAAGAGCAGGGTTAATGTAAGGACTGTGCTGACTGGACCCACAAATACCTAGCCCAGGGTTTAGCACATAGTAAGTGATGGACAGGGAGGCCAGGTGTGCTGCAATTCATGGGGTCACAAAGAGTCAGACACGACTGAGTGACTGAACTGAACTGAAGTATTGAATAAACACTTAATTCCACTTCCTTACCCTCACTGTCCCTTAAAAAAATGTTAAGTGTGTCCTCACTTTAATCAGTTTGTAGTCTGAGAATTCCACTATTTAGCTTGATCATTTCCAAAAGCTCCTCCATCTGCACTATGAAAAGTCTTAATATTACGCACAGTTAACAATGCTTTTAATTAACAAAATTCTCACCTATATGGGATAAAAATTAGAAATACATATTAGATGTGTCTTTGATCAGCCTTATGCTAATCTATATTTTATCATGCAGTAATCTAAAGCAAAGCAAGTTTTTTTTTTTTTTTTTAAAGTTTCTTGGAAATCTTGACAGCTTCAAATATTTAGACCCATTTAGTTCTAATACAAGTTCATCTTTATTGTCAAAGTAAAAGCAATATTCTTGTAATACTTAACTATGTAAATGCAAATGAGAACCTTCTTCTCAGAGTACTTCTCACGCTCTAGGATTTACTAATTCTTCCTCCTTTCCTCTTAAATAGGGTTAATTGTTCAAGGCCAACAAAGAGCAGTTCTTTTGGATTTTGATAAAGAGAAAATTTGGGGATACATTAGCAAGTGTGCCTGATGTAAGCAGCTAAACACAATAGCCAGCATAGTCATTAACACTGCCTGACATATTCAAGAAAGAACTGGCATAGCTAAATGTGATTGATGTGTGTTTATTGTCAGAATCAAAACTTCTTAGAGTCCACGGTTGTGTGTGAACACACTGGATGTTTTCATCATCAGCTCAATTAAATGGGTTCACTGTAGAAAGGGAAAAAAGCCAATGAAAGATATCTACAGGCAGACCTCATTTTACTGTGCTTCACGTTAACTGCACTGCAGATACCGCATTTTCTATAAACTGAAGGTCTGAGGCAAGCCTATGTGGCTCAAGTCTTCCGATGCCATTTTCCCAACCGCATTGGTGTCTCTGTGTCACATTTTGGTAATTCTCACAATATTTCAAATGTTTTTCATTATTATTGTCATGGTAACATGTGATCAGTGATCTTTGTTACTACTATGACTTGCTGAAGATTCAGATCATGGTTAACATTTTTTAGCAGTAAAATATTTTTTAATTAAGGTATGTGCATTGTTTTTTATATAATGCTACTGTACACTTAAAAGTATAAACGTAATTTTTTTAAAAGTGTAGACCATTGTTATTTATTGAATTTGTTACAATATCACTTCAGTTTTTTATGTTTTGGTTTTTTGGCTACTCGGCATGTGGAGTCTTAGCTCCCCGACCAGGGAATGAACCCTCACCCACTGCAGTGGCAAAGCCCTAGCCACTGGACCTACAGGGAAAATCCGTTTTATGCACTGGGAAACCAAATTTGTGATTCACATTTGTGCAGTATTTTGCTTTACTGCAGTGGTTTGGAACCGCACCTGCAATCTCCAAGGTCTGCCTGTACACAAACCAGTTGGCATTCTTTAGACAGTTAACACCATAATTAATCCTATTGTGTATATTTCCAGTGGATGCACAAGAAATATGCAGCCTTTTAGTGTTCAATCAGACTTAGCTAAATGATGGTACAAAATTTTTGGTGATATGGCCTCTACCTCATTCTTAAACTTTCACATTATGGGTGGGGAGGGGGTAATTTCATCATGTTGCCTTAAAACAAGAGGATGTTTGGGTATTTTGGAACCAATAATCTCCATTTCTTGTCTTCTCGTGACCTTTAGTATTTCACCTAGGAGTAGGGCTGTTAGTGTACTTGGCAGCACAAGTAAATAGAAATTTAAGGGAAACTTAATTTTCCTTTCCATACCATACATGCAACATTTCAGAGTAAAAGTGATCATTTACTATGAGAGAGAGTTTGTTACAATCACAGTTTTTTATATTCTAGATGTGTTTACAATTGTACTTTAGCATTACTTTTAAAAGGGAAGAGAAAAACAGGCACTTAGGACATTTTTATCTTTTCCAATAAAAATAATAGTTCAAATAATACTAGCAGCTTAATCATAAAAACAGAATATCAGTTAATGCTGAGTATTTCAATCTTCCTGGCAATAACAACAGAATAATAAAATATTTGTATGTCATAGGATGAGTATAGGACTTGTATGATTTTAGTACTGTTTTAAAATATATATCTACCCTTCAATGACCTCATACTGAAGAACTGCAGTACTTCCTGAAAGCATGACTTAGAGGATTTTTAAGCATTTTCTGAGTCTGCCTTTAAATTCTAAGTATCATTAACGAAAATAGTATGAGAAGTAGGGTGTTCTTAAAGCTATTTAGAATAACAGCTTATAATATTTTAAGGCAACCTGAATTATCAGTGCAAATTTTGCTTCACTGTAGAGTTTTCCCTGGCAGTAACTATTTTAAATATGTAACCCAAATTCTTCCACATATTGGAAAGCAAAGAAGTTGTTGTGTGATTATGCAGGGTGAAGGTATCCCATACACAAGAAAAACCCTATTGTGACCCCCTGAAAACTTGAAATTCTGATTTTAAATACCATCAGGGTAAGAAAAGCAGACTTGATCCCTATGAAGTCAATGCCCAGAGATGAGTTGTTTCTGAAGGCCAAACTGGGAAGTAAGATATCAGAAATGGGTCTCCATGAGGACAGAACTTACTAAGTTCCTTTTCACCTGCCCCTCCCTCTGTCCCAAAATATGGTACTTTCTCTTTGGTAATAATACTTCCTCAGTACTTAACCTCCCTGACACAACCATGTACAGCGTCTAATTACAGGCAGTTTTATACCTGCAGGCCATATATATAGAGAGAGTCTTGGAGATCTTTAGAATGGCACTTATGGTTGGGGAACTATTTTTATGACCTGTGCTTCACTTAGATGAAAGACAACTTACAAGGAGCTGTCTGGAACATGCCCTTTCCCATGACTTAAAAGGCAGGCATCATGCTATAGGATATTGCAATGCTACTATTAATACCTTTTTAAACAAGCAGCTTCCAGTAGGCTGCTTTCAGAGCTATTTAAAAACAAAGGGTATAATTTTAATATGGTTGGAAACTAAAATAAAACTGTTAGAATTCCGCATAGATGTTCTGGCTCAAAGATGCAGGGATACCTGTTATTCATCCCCTCTTAAGAACTTCTTTGTTCAGTCACAAATGTTCAGTAAGCTGGAAAAGGTGCAGTCTTACTGAAGTTTCGAGGTAATGGCTATTAGATTCACTGGGCTGACAAACTATGCAAAAATCTCTGAATACAGAAGGGAAGGTTTAATAGTGTAAGTCAATTCTATCCATGTTTTTAACGTTATCAACGTATTGAAGTGTGTACATCAGCACCCTGTTGAAAGGAAGATTACATTTTGGCAAAATTTAAGAGATTCTTTGAGGAACCAACCATCTGTGCTTTTCAACACTGTAAGGAACCAACTACCTACCGTGTAGTCTGCTGACATTCTGCTGCATTATAAATTTCAACACGTGAGTTGCAATTAGCTTCCTAGACGTCAACTATACTTAGAATCTAACAGAATCTTAGTGACCTGACGAGGTAAGGGTCTGAGGAATACTTTAGTCCAAAAGCCTTTTTTAAAAAAAAAAAACCATCAGACTATATACTGTATACTTTTAAAGTGAATTATGCATAAAAGTCTGTGCAAACTATGACGTATATTGCAATAATATTCTCAAAAAATCCTAGTATATTTTAGCATTAAGTTATATAAAATACATCTTTATAAAAGTACAGAATTTTTTAAAGTTTAAATTATACTCATGGAATAGGCAGCCAGGCTCACTTTTTAGTACTAAAATAAGATTTTATCGATCTAAATTATTGCTTAGTCCTATGGAGCCATCAGAAACCTGTAACAAATTCAAGTCCTATTTCTTAAGGAAACATGCCCTAAAAATTCAGCTGTCATTAAGTTAGTCTTTCTGAAACGTTTCAACTGAGGCATATCTTCCGTAAAACTGTTAACTGATGCTACCCATGGCTTGGTTTGTCAGGATCCAGAATTGAGTCTGGTTGTAAAGTTCCTACTTGTGCCAGGAAGCTGTTCGCTGTTTGTTGTCCCCAGTCGTAGTAGTCTGGAGCAAAACTTGAAAAGGAAAAGAGAGATTTCAGTGACTTGAAACATTATGCTGACTGCTGATGACATGCCTATTTTAGGTTGACAGAAGTGGGCTTCTGTATAGATAATCCTAAAGCTTTTCAAAGTAGTTTCCTGAAGCTAGTTTTCCCACACAACCGTGTTAGCTGTGCACAGTGGCTAGAAGACCTCCCAAAAAAGTCACCTCAACTCTTCAGAGCCTGGAAGAGTAGTATTACTGATACACAGTAATACCAATCACTATGTATATCACAATGCTTTAGCCACAAATTGTATCTGAATCCTAATGGAGAGTCTGATACACTCAGTTCAGTCAGTTCAGTCACTCAGTCATGTCCGACTCTTTGCAATTCACTACCAATGTGTTTTTGGACAAATAACTTCTGTGCCTCAGTGTTAATATCTGTTAGGATGGGAGTAATATTAGGAACTAACTTGTTGGGCTTTTGTGAGTTAATACCTGTAAAACTTTTAGAACATACAGTATCTTAATATACAGTCACCACTCAATCATGCACATTGAATTATTGTTGTTCCTATTACTATTTTCCTCTATATAATGGAAAGACTGGCAGGTGAGGGGTTAGGGCTGCTCCAGCAGATACAGGGGGACATAAATAGGGAGCCGGCACTGCAGGGGGGTGACTGGATAAGAGGACAGTTTTAGGGAAGAGAATTAGGACACCTTTGACCTCAGGAAAAAAGTCCTGACCTTAGGACTTTGACACCTTCTAGTTCTCCCTTCCTTATCTGTTCTTTAGACCTTCTGACTGGATGGATGGCTCTACTCTCTTTTTCCCTATCACCGTCTTTTCCTCTATCTGACCGGATGTTTCCACTCCCTGATCCACTGAGAGAGCAAGGTATTCTCCCAGCTTTTCCTGAATTCTCCTGTGCCTATAATAAGGGCTCCTTTCAGACTTATGAGGTTTTCTAAGGATTTTACTATTGGTAATAAAGAGCAGAAAACCAAGCATATCCTCTCATTATCATTTTACCCCAGGAAGAAAAGAATTTACCTTAAAATGTTAATGGTAGGTCTTTAAATTTACAAAGGATTACATAAGACTGGCTTTCACTGCAAAAAACCCCACTTGGCCTGAAGCTGTCCTTTCATACGAACAGCGGAGTGGTTCTGGAAGGACCAGCAGAGAGAAGAGAGGAGCTTGGCAAGCATGAGGTCAGCGCTTTAGCCCCAGAGTGAAAGAGGGGACAGGAGCACCGGGCAGTGGAGTGTGGCTGAAACGTCCCTGGGCTGTCATGGTAAAGCGCATGGTCCCTGGAGGGAGACTCTGGCTGCAATTAATCTCACTACACAGGTGTTTCCCCCTCCTTTTTCTGTCTGCCTCACCTCCCAGCTCCAGGGTTTTAAGTAGACATTCTGCACCACCCTCCCCCCGCCCCCATTTAGTTTGAATCTATCTCATTGGCTTGGCCTTCAGCCCCCTAGCCATGCCCCTTAACAGGAACTAGGTAGGGTCTTACCTTCCCTGAAGTCCCTGAGGGGCAATGTTCCAGGCAAGGTCATCATCACTGTCATATCTTCGAGGGTTGTCAAAGAAGTAAGATCTGGGACCGAATCCATGGCTGGGGACCATTCCAGGGTTTGTCTGGAGGGACAGTTTAATTGTTCAGTGTACTTTCAGTCACTGTGCCTCGCACAGGCAAAGAAAAATAACATCCCTTTCTTGCAGGAGACTAAAGATGCTGTATTCAGCTGAGTGCAGGCACCTGTTCAGCTGGAGTGTTCATTTCAGTTGCTTTTATATTTAAGAGTATTAACATTTTCTCTTATCAGTATGGACAAAATCTTGCAGAGTTCTGCTTGAAGCAGTTAATTTGTGTTGTGTTAAGTCACTCGGTCCTGTCTGACTCTTTGTGACCCCATGGACTGTAGCCCACCAGGCAACTCTGTCCATGGGATTTCCCAGGCAAGAATATTAGAGTGGGTTGCCATTTCCTTCTCTGTGGGATCTTCCCAACCCAGAACCAGGGTTGAACCTGGGTCTCCTGTATCACAGGCAGATTCTTTACAGCCTAAGCCACCAGGGAAACCCCACAGCAATGAATTATCACTATTTTAATCTCTCACAGAAAAACCAGACAATACCCCAGTCAGCCAAACTAGACAGTCCCAAATAAGATCTAAACCTGTATAATCATGTGGGCATTCACAGCAATGAATTAAAATAATGAAATGATGAAATTTTAAGAGTTTCTTAGCCAGTTTATACAATCTGCCTCTCCTGTTTCTGTCCCCAAGCTGAGTTTACCGTTTAAGAAAATCACAGTTACCCACAGGGCACTGCTTGTAGGACCCCACACGGATACCCAAATCCAAGGATGCTCAGATCCCTCATATAAAATGACATAGTACAGTCAGCCCTCAGTCTACGCGGGTTCCACATCTGTGGATTCAACTTGGCTTTTGTTTGGCATCTTTGTCCATATCAATGGTGGTCCATTTAAAAGTTAACCAAGAAAAAAAAAAAAAGTTAACCAAGAGAGTTTGAAAAAAGGTTATTATAGGATGGGTATTTATATGTGAATTTCTGCTTTTCTAAGACTAATCTAGCCAAACATAGGAAGCAAAGCAGAACTTATACGAGGTGGAACACCTTCAACTTTACTATTTGTAGCAATTCAAGAATATCTATACATAGAATGAAACGCTTACCGCACACACACATACAAAAAGTAACTCAAAATGGATCAAAGACCTAAACATAGGAGTTAAAAACTATACAACTCTAAGAAGAAAATATAGGGGCAAATCTTCATGACCTGGCAAAGAATTTTTAGATATGTCACCAAAAATAAGCAACAAACCAAAAAACATAACCTGGATTTCATCAAAATTAAGTATTTTTGCTTCATAAGATACCATCAAAAATGTGAAAAGACAGCCACACAGAGAGAAAATAGTTGCAAAGCATGTCTCTTACAAGAGACTTATATCTAAAATATACAAGAACTCTTACAACTCAATAGTAAAAAGTCAACTCAATGCAAGAAGCTCAAATCAGGTGCTCTGTGACAATCTAGAAGGGTGGGAGATGGGAGGGAGGTTCAAGAGGGAGGGGACATATGTATACCTATGGCTGATTCATGCTGATGAGTAGTAGGAACCAACCCAATATTGTAAAGCAATTATCCTCCAATTGAAAAAAATGTTTAAGTGGGCAAAGGATCTGAATAGCCATTTTTCCAAGGAAGATATACACATGGCCAAATAAATACATTTTAAAAATGCTTGACATCTGTAGTCATCAGTGAAATGCAAATTAAAAGCCAAAATGAGATATCTATCATGGTGTCCAGAATCAAAAAGCCAGATAACCAAGCACTGGGGAGGATGTGGAGGAAACTTCACTATTGGGAATAAAAACTCTCTGGCAGTTTTTCAAAAAAGTTTAACCTAGAATCACCAAATGACCCAAGCAATTGTACTGCTAGATACATAATGAAGACACACAAAGACCTATGTTCAAACAGAAACCTGTAATGAATATAGCAGCATTATTCATAACAGTCTAGAGACGGAAACAACCCAAATGTCCATCAATGGATGGATAAACAAGCTGTGGCATATCTACACAGTGAAATACTGGCCATAAAAAGGAATGAGGTACTAATACATACTACAATGTGGATGAACCTTGAAAACATTCTGCCAGGTGGAAGAGCCAGTGACAAAAAGTGGCATACTATATGATCTCATTCTTATCAAAGTCCAGAATAGGGCAATCTGTAGACACAGAAAGTAGATCAGTAGTTGCTTAGGGACAGGGGTATGGGGCATGGTAGATAAAGGGTATGATGTTTCTTTCTGAGGTGATAAAAAATGTTCTATGGTGGTGATAATTGCACATACCTGAATATATCAAAAGCCATTTAATTATATGAAATGGGTAAACAGTTTGTTAAATGGAAATTATATCTCAATAAAGCTGTTTAAAATATATGTGTATTTTAATATATGTGTGTATATATATACACACACACACACACATATACAATGGAGATTCTCAAACTTTACAGTGCATTCAAATCACTTGGGGTGCTTATTAAATTATTTAAAATGTAGATTCCCAGAACCTACCCTGAGAGATTCTCAGCTGAGTCCAGGACATGGCCTAAGCATCAATACTTAGACCAAGCAAGCACCCCTTGGGTTTCTGATGTGGATCCAAAGAGCCACACCTCTAGTACACTGTTACACCAGCTCTAGTGATGTCAAGTATAGAGGCTTGTTTATACCACTGTGTTCTGGATACAAATGGTAGAGAACATTTTTTAAAAACACCCCACCTGCAGGATGTGCTCTTTTAAAAGTCAGTGAGTATTAATTAAATTACAAGTTTCTCCCCAAAAGAATATCTGACTTTTTTGTCAAATTACAGAAGTTACAGATTGTTATTCAGTTGCTAAGTCACATCCAACTCGTTGTGACCCCATGGACTGCAGCACTCCAGGCTTCCCTGTCCTTCACTATCTCCTGGAGTTTGCTCAAACTCATGTCCATTGAGTGAGTGATGCCATCCAACCATCTTATCCTCTATCGCCTCCTTCTCCTCCTGCCCTCGATCTTTCCCAGCATCAGGGTCAAAGTTACAGATAGTAATAGGACTATTACTGAGTCATTAGGAATTTAGTTTCTTCTCCAAACCTTATTATGCTAAGCAAAGCCACAGTGTAGGACAGAATTAAAATCATGGACCTGACTTCCATTTCAAGATGGTGGCGTAGAAGGACGTGTGCTCATCTCCTCCTGTGAAAGCACCAAAGTTGCAACTAGCTGTTGAAGAACCACCAATAGGAGGATGCCAGAATTCACCAATAAAAGATACCCCACGTCCAGAGACAATGAAGCCACAGCAAGATGGTAGGAGGGGTGCAATCACAATGAAATCAAATCCCATACCCTCCAGGTGGGTGACCCACAGACTGGAGAAGAATAATACCAAAGAAGTTCTCCCACTGTTGTGAAGATTCTAAACCCCACATCAGGCTTCCCAGTCTGGGGATCCAACATAGGGACTGGGAATCCCCAGGGAACCTGGCCTTGAGGGTTAGCAGGATTTGATTATAGGACTTCTAGAGGACTGGGGAAAATAGACTCCAGTTTTGGAGGGCACAAACAAAACTGTACATGCACCAAGACCCAGAGGAGAGGAGCAGTGACCCCACAGGAGACCGAACCAAAACTACCTGCTAGTATTAGAGGGCCTCCTGTGAAGGCGTGGGCTGGCAGGGGCATACCATAGGGATGGGGGTCACTAGAAGGTCCCCCTTGGCATAAACCCTCTTGGAGTTTGCCATTAACCTTACCAGAGAGCCCTTAGACCCCAGGGCTGGGTCGCCTCAGGCCAAACAACTACCAGGGAGGGAGTGCAACCCCACCCATCATCAGACAATTGGAGTAAAGCTTGGACCTAACAGAAGCAGAAGATATTAAGAAGAGATGGCAAGAATACACAGAAGAACTGTACAAAAAAGAACTTCACGACCCAGATAATCACGATGGTGTGATCATGACCTAGAGCCAGACATCTTGGAATGTGAAGTCAAGTGGGCCTTAGGAAGCATCACTATAAACAAAGCTAGTGGAGGTGATGGAATTCCAGTTGAGCTATTCCAAATCCTGAAAGATGATGCTGTGAAAGTGCTGCACTCAATATGCCAGCAAATTTGGAAAACTGAGCAGCGGCCACAGGACTAGAAAAGGTCAGTTTTCATTCCAATCCCAAAGAAAGGCAATGCCAAAGAATGCTCAAACTACCGCACAATTGCACTCATCTCACACGCTAGTAAAGTAATGCTCAAAATTCTCCAAGCCAGGCTTCAGCAATATGTGAACCGTGAACTTCCTGATGTTCAAGCTGGTTTTAGAAAAGGCAGAGGAACCAGAGATCAAATTGCCAACATCCGCTGGATCATGGAAAAAGCAAGAGTTCCAGAAAAACATCTATTTCTGCTTTATTGACTATGCCAAAGCCTTTGACTGTGTGGATCACAACAAACTGTGGAAATTCTGAAAGAGATGGGAATACCAGACCACCTGATCTGCCTCTTGAGAAATCTGTATGCAGGTCAGGAAGCAACAGTTAGAACTGGACATGGAACAACAGACTGGTTCCAAATAGGAAAAGGAGTTCGTCAAGGCTGTATATTGTCACCCTGTTTATTTAACTTATATGCAGAGTACATCATGAGAAACGCTGGACTGGAAGAAACACAAGCTGGAATTAAGATTGCCGGGAGAAATATCAATAACCTCAGATATGCAGATGATACCACTCTTATGGCAGAAAGTGAAGAGGAACTCAAAAGCCTCTTCATGAAAAGTGGAGAGTGAAAAAGTTGGCTTAAAGCTCAACATTCAGAAAACGAAGATTATGGCATCCGGTCCCACCACTTCATGGGAAATAGATGGGGAAACAGTGGAAACAGTGTCAGACTTTATTTTTGGGGGCTCCAAAATCACTACAGATGGTGACTGCAGCCATGAAATTAAAAAACGCTTACTCCTTGGAAGGAAAGTTATGACCAACCTAGATAGCATATTCAAAAGCAGAGACATTACTTTGCCAACAAAGGTCTGGCTAGTCAAGGCTATGGTTTTTCCTGTGGTCATGTATGGATATGAGAGTTGGACTGTGAAGAAGGCTGAGCACCGAAGAATTGATGCTTTTGAACTGTGGTGTTGGAGAAGACTCTTGAGAGTCCCTTGGACTGCAAGGAGATCCAACCAGTCCATTCTAAAGGAGATCAGCCCTGGGATTTCTTTGGAAGGAATGATGCTAAAGCTGAAACTCCAGTACTTTGGCCACCTCATGTGAAGAGTTGACTCCTTGGAAAAGACTCTGATGCTGGGAGGGATTGGGGGCAGGAGGAGAAGGGGACAACAGAGGATGAGATGGCTGGATGGCATCACTGACTCAATGGACGTGAGTCTGGGTGAACTCCGGGAGTTGGTGATGGATAGGGAGGCCTGGCGTGCTGCGATTCATGGGGTCGCAAAGAGTCGGACACAACTGAGCGACTGATTCTGGTCTGAGGAAGGCCCTGTCCACCAGAGCAAGACCTAGTTTTTCCCAGTTCCTCCCATCAAGAAGCTTACACAAGCCTCTTAGCCTCATCCATCAGAGGGCACACAGAAGCAAGAAGAAACACAGTCCCACAGAAGCTAAAACAAAAACCATAGTACAGAAAGTTAATCATGATGAAAAAGCAGAAAGTTATGTCCCAGATGAAAGGACAAGATAAAACCCCAGAAAAACAACTAAATAAAGTGCAGATAGGCAACCTTCCAGAAAAAAAAAAAAAAAATTCAGAATAATGATAGTGAAGATGATCCAGGATCTGGAAAGAATAGAAGCAAAGATTGAGAAGATGTAAGAAATGTTTACCTAAGACCTACAAGAACTAAAGAACTAACAAACAGAGATGAATAATACACTGCTGCTGCTGCTGCTGCTAAGTCGCTTCAGTCGTGTCCGACTCTGTGTGACCCCATAGATGGCAGCCCACCAGGCTCCCCCTGTCCCTGGGATTCTCCAGGCAAGAACACTAGAGTGGGTTGCCATTTCCTTCTCCAATGCATGAAAGTGAAAAGTGAAAGTGAAGTCGCTCAGTCATCTCCGACTCTTAGCGACCCCATGGTCTGCAGCCTACCAGGCTCCTCCGTCCATGAGATTTTCCAGGCAAGAGTACTGGAGTGAGGTGCCATTGCCTTCTCTGGAATAATACACTAGAAGGAATCAATCACCCCACTCCAGTACTTTTGCCTAGAAAATCCCATGTGGGGTCGCTAGAGTCGGACACGACTGAGCGACTTCACTTTCACTTTTCACTTTCATGCATTGGAGAAGGAAATGGCAACCCACTCCAGTGTTCTTGCCTGGAGAATCCCAGGGACAGGGGAGCCTGGTGGGCTGCCGTCTACGGGGTCGCACAGAGTTGGACACGACTAAAGCGATGCAGCAGCAGGAATCAATAGCAGAATAATTGAGGCAGAAGAACCGATAAATGACCTGGAGGTCATTTATGGGTGTTTCCATCCATAACAGAAGGGTGGAAATCACTGCCACAGAACAGAATATAGAAAAAAGAATGAAAAGACAGTCTAAGAGACCTCTGGGACAACATTAAACACACCAACATTGACATTATAGGGGTCCCAGAAGGAGAAGAGAGAGAAAGGACATGAGAAAATATTGGAAGAAATAATAGCTGAAAAATTCCTAACATGGGAAAAGAAATAGTCAACCAAGTCCAGGCAGGATAAACCCAAGGAGGAACACACCAAGACATATAGTAATCAAACTGACAAAAATTAAAGTCAGAGATAAAATATTAAAAGCAACAAGGGAAAAACAACAAATAAAGGGATCTCCCATCAGGCTATCAGCTGATTTCTCAACAGAAACTCTACAAGCCAGAAGGAAATGACATGACATATTTAAAGTGATGAAGGGGAAGAACCTACAACCAAGAATACTCTACCCAGCAAGACTCTCCTTCAGATTTGATGGAGAAATCAAAAGCTTTCCAGACAAGCAAAAGTTAAGAGACTTCAGCACCACCAAACCAGTTTTGCGACAAATGCTAAAGGAACTTCTCTAGGCAGGAAACACAAGAGAAGGAAAAGACCTACAGAAAATAAACCCAAAACAATTAAGAAAATGGTAACAGGATCATACATATAGATAATTACCTTAAATATAAGGATTAAGGATTACCTTAAATATAAATGGATTAAACGCACCAACGAAAAGACATAGACTGGCTGGGTGGATGAAAACATGTGTATGTATGCACTTACCACATCACTCTGCTTGATGCTCCCAAATTGTACATAATTATTTTACATTTTTACGTTAGTCATGTTCCCATTATGGCTTACAATTATAATTATCTTTTATTTTTTGTCTGGCTATTGATTGTGAAAACTGATAAAGATCTTTTACTATTGTGATTATTTAACTATTACTCACTTAATACCACTGTATCATGATTGGTCAACAGAAAAATAACAGAACTCTCTGTCACCAAAACTAGGATCTAAGAGAAAAACCTATAACTACTTTTTAAAATCCAGATGCATATAAGAATTATCTTGAATGTTTTTGAAAAATACAAATGCTCAGTTATTGCTTTTTTTCTCCAGAGCTCCAGATATGTTTCTAATGAGCAGTCATGCTTAAAAACATCTGGACTACATGATGATCTTTTACTTTTATCTAGTTTGTTTCACTTTTTCTATTTCATATTCAGTGCTCCCATTTCATTTAGTTTATGTTCTCCAGTTTCTCCATCTCTTCTTTTTTTGATGTTCTTTCTCAAGCCTTTATCAGGTATAGTAGAAAAGCTTTTGTATACATAGATATAAATATGCATAATATATCTATTTTAGAAAACTTATGAATTTTTGCCTAACTAAAAAAATTATGACATTTTGATTCCACTTGTTGGAACTAGTATAAATAGAATGCTAGATTTCTAACTAAAAAATAGATAAGCAGCAAAGGTTTAATGTATAGCATAGGGAACTACAGTTAATATCTTGTAATAATCTATGACGGAAAATAATTTCAAAAACAATACATGTGTACTTGTATAACCACATCACCTTGCTGGGCACCTGAAACACTGTAAATCAACTATACTTCAATAAAATACATATTTTTTTTTTTTTTTTAAATCATGGATCTGGGAGCCAGGATGCCTCAGTTTGAATAGGAGCTCTGTCCCCTACCAGCCATGATTCTGAGCCTCAGTTTCCTCATCTCAAAATGAGTATTATATTCATCTACTTTACAGAGTTATTGTGAGAATTAAAGTATATTTAAAATGCTTAGAACAAGGCCTAGCACATATAAGTGCTATACAGTTGTTAGCTATTTTTACCAAATACTGTATGTAATAATGCTTTTAACCCTGGCAGTCTTGCCCAGGGGTATTTTATGAACACTGGTGCTTCACCAAGCCAAACCTGACACTCAGATTTACCTGCTAATGAGAATTACTTCATGACTACAATATAAAAAATAGGAAGGGCTTCCTATTTATGATTTTACATTGTTCATGCTGAATTCACTCTCTCAGGATGAATCAGGAGATAATGTCCTTTAGGGAGTAAAGAATCATTTTCACTCATTAACACACTACTGTAGATGAGCAGTTATCAGTGTGGCCCAATAACTGCTGGAGATTCCCGGGATGCTTTCAAGGATCAGCAAGGTCATACCTATTTGCATAATTATCATATAAAGAAGCTATTTACCTTTTCTATTGTGTTGACACTGGCACCAGTGATGCAAAAGCTGTAGTTAGCAAAACTGGTGCTGCCTGAGCACATTTCAAAGCAGTGACACCAACTGTACTAGCAGTTACTGTGCTCTTCACCACTACACAGTCACAGTTCAAAAAAGATTCACTTAACAAAGCAGGAAAAACTGACTACTGAAATTTTATTACAAGAAAAAGAACCTGTACAACTCCGAGTTATAGTTACTTTTTTCATGCAACATGACAGCTTTGTTAGGGGAAGCACTCTGATTGAAACCGCCCACCCTGGCCAGGCACCATAGTAACCCTTTGCATGAGTTGTTTTATGACAGGAGATCCTGATAAGGAATACGGAACTAATAAGCCACCACCAACAGGAAGAGTTCGGGAAAGGTTAAAAGGAGACACCGTGTGTCCGTCCACTTCCCAGAATCCCTCTCGCTAGCATCCATCTTGGCTGAGCAATGCGTGCGCCACCAGGAAAGACTCTGAATTAGAATGATTGGTCAAAGACCACCCGGAAACTATCACCATAAAACCCGACATTGCGAGCCACGTGGCAGAGCAGTTCTCCTGGATTCCCTTACCTTACTGCTCTCCACCCGGGTGCCCTTCCCAATAAAATCTCTTGCTTTGTCAGCACATGTGTCTCCTCGGACAATTCATTTCCGAGTGTTAGACCAGAGCCCAGTGTTAGATAAGAGCCCAGTTTCGGGCCCTGGAAGGGGTCCTCCTTCCTGCAACAGCTTCATGACAACCATGGCTTTTCAGCTGTGGACATTTGGCAGACACTCTCTCAAAAATGAATGAACTGAGCTGTAAATCCAAGGAAAACATGTGACTGTTTTCACTGATCAAATTTCACCTTTTAAGCAAACATGAAAGCTTTGGAAACCTTGTATTCTCCACCATGAGGTTGACAGGTTCCGAATATTTGATTTTTTCTGATGATCAGTGGTGAGATTAATGAATGAGATATTTTTCTTGTATTGTATAATGGAAATACAACTTTTGAAAGATATGCATAACTCAATAAACCAAAATTTTCCAAATGACCAATACATGACACGACAAAACCATGCATGGATATAAAGATCCATTCAAAGTGCAAGGTAGATGGGGAGGAGAGAAGATTGCAGAGGAATAGGACAGGAAGAGCACTTTCTCCCTGACAAATTCATCGAAAGATCATTTGAACGCTGAGCAAATATCAAAGTGCAAGGTAAACCAACAGATGTTAACATAGAAAACAACATGAAAAGTTCACTGATACAGTTTTAGATTCCAAATTGCAGCTAAGAAATCTTAAGAAATCATATCTCATTGAGTTTGGGTGTATATTAAAAAATACATTTATATTAAAATTTGAGGCTTGATTTTCTTCATGTACTTCAAAACAACATATCACAACAGAAGCAGATAGGAGAATGTAGCTGTCTTCCATTAAGCCAGACATTAAAAAGTCACAAAATTTAAACAATGAAGAACTAAAGAACCTCTTGATGAAAGTGAAAGAGGAGAGTGAAAAAGTTGGCTTAAAGCTCAACATTCAGAAAACTAAGATCATGGCATCCGGTCCCATCACTTCATGGGAAATAGATGGGGAAACAGTAGAAACAGTGGCTGACTTTATTTTTCTGGGCTTCAAAATCACTGTAGATGGTGACTGCAACCATGAAATTAAAAGACGCTTACTCCTTGGAAGGGAAGTTATGACCAACCTAGACAGCATATTAAAAAGCAGAGACATTACTTTGCTGACAAAGGTCTGTCTGGTCAAGGCTGTGGTTTTTCCAGTAGTCATGTATGGATGTGAGAGTTGGACTATAAAGAAAGCTGAGCGCTGAAGAATTGATACTTGAACTGTGTTGTTGGAGAAGACTCTTGAGAGTCCCTTGGACTGCAAGGAGATCCAACCAGTCCATCCTAAAGGAGATCAGTCCTGAGTGTTCATTGGAAGGACTGATGTTGAAGCTGAAACTCCAATACTTTGGCCACCTGATGCGAAGAGCTGACTCATTTGAAAAGACCCTGATGCTGGGAAAGATTGAGGGCAGGAGGTGAAGGGGATGACAGAGGATGAAATGGTTGGATGGCATCACTGACTCAATGGACATGAGTTTGAGTAAACTAGGAGTTGGTGATGGACAGGGAGGCCTGGCGTGCTGTGGTCCATGGGGTCACAGAGTCAGACACAACTGAGCAACTGAACTGAACTCTTCTCACTAATTTGTTTTGGAGAATATAGTTCTTCTTCATAAAAAAAATTATGGTAACACATTATGGGTTTATTTATAATTAATTAACAAATATTTTTTAAAATTACACATATACATACCTCCAAACTAGCTTGTTGGTGTGCTCAATAACTTATCAATGTAACCCCAAATAGCCAAAGCAATCTTGAACAAAAAGAACAAAGCTGGAGTAGGCATCATGCCCCCTGATTTCAAACTATTTTACAAAGCTATAGTAATCAAAACAGTATGGTATTGGCATAGAAGCAGACACATAGATCAACAGAACAGTATAGAGAGCCCAGAAAGAAACCTATGAATATATGGTCAACTAAATTATCACAAAGCAGTCAAGAACACGCACGAAGGAAAGGACAGCCTCTTCAATGAATGGTGCTGGGAAAACTGGACTATAATCTTACATCATACACAAAAATTAACTCCAAATGGATGGAAGACTTGCAGGTAAGACCTGAAGCCATAAAACTAGAAAAAAGGATTGGCAGTAAGTTCCTTGATATTCATCTTGATGATGATTTTGGGGTCTAACTCCAAAAGCAAAGGAAACAAAATAAAAAATAAACAAGTGGGACTACATCAAACTAAACAGGTCCTGCACAGCAAAGGAAAACCATCAACAAAATGAAAAGGCAACCTACCAAATGGGAGAAAATATCTGCAAGTCAAGGATAGGAGTTGATATACAAAATATGTAAAGAACTCATACAACTCAATAGCAAAAACAAATGGAACCACTGCACACCTGTCAGAATAGCTACTATCAAAAAGAAAAGTGTTAGCGAGGATGCAGAGAAAAGGGAATCACTGTGTGTTGTTGGTGAGAATATAAATTAATGCAATCACTATAGAGGTTCCTCAAAAAATTAAAAACAGAACTACCTCATAATCCAGCAGTTCCTCTTTTGCATACTTATCTGAAGAAAATGAAAATATTAATTCAAAAGGATATACACATCCCCATGTTCACTGAAGCATTATTTACAATAGCCAAGATATGGAGACAACCCAAATGTCCACCGATGCATGAATGGATAAAGAAAATGATATGCACACACACAAACTATTCAGTCATAAAAAGAATGAAACCTCCTGATAAACCACAATGGGAAAGAATATGACAAAGAATACATATATGGATAACTGAGTCACTTTGCTGTACAGCAGAAATTAATACAACATTGTAAATCAACTATACTACAATACTTTTTTTAAAAAAAGAATGAAATCTCGCTATTTGCAAAAATATGGTTGAACCTTGAGAGCACTATGTTAAGTGAAATAAGTCAACTAGAAAAAGGTAAAAAGAGATAAATAGCATATCATCCCACTTATATAGGGAATCTAAAAACAGACAAACACCAAGCTCACAGATATATAGAGAACAGATTGGTGGCTGCCTGAGATAGGAAGGAGGTGGGTGAAATGGGTGGAAGGGGTCAAAAGATACAAACTTCCAGTTATAAAAATGAATGAGTCATGAGGATTCACATACAGCATGGTGACTATAGTTAATACTGTACTGCATATTTGAAAGTAGCTGAAAGAGTAGATCTTCGAAGTTCCTATCACATACACAAAAATTTTGTAGACTATGTGCGGTGACACATTAGTTGGACCTATTGTGGTGATCATCTTGCGATATATATAAATACCAAATCATTACACTGTATACCTAAAACTAATTTATATCAATTATACCTCAATAAACAAATAATAACTAATAATGTATCAGTGTAAAGTATCCTGAGGCCAAAAAGTTTGGGAACCACTGCTCTAGATAATACCCTAAACAGTAGATATATTCAAACACAAGAGCCAAGTAACTCCATATACACAGAGGGTGTGTTAAGGCTGCATGTTTCCCTGGATAATGCGACCTGAGAGGACAGATGAACTATCCATTTTATTCTGTCTTTATTTAACTCATTATTCACTAAGGAATTTTGTAGAAACTAATGCCTGTGGCTGGTGACTTTTATTTTGGCCAGCCAAAAATTAATTCTGCTATTTCACTAGCACTTTGTGGGTTGTTATATTCAGTAATTACACCTGTCACACCTGTAAAGTCTCCTCCAGCACCGTGAGCTTCATTTTCTCTTTCCTTATCAGAACCAATCACTTAGGCTTTCTGTCTTCTTTTGGGCTAACATTCACAATGTCTGAATCAGAACTGTATTTTGCAGAACTATCATCTTTTAAGACACTAGTATACAGGTCACTCAGATAATCAGAGAAAGGATCTGCATAAAATTCACCAAAAAATTCATTCAAAATTTCGAGATGCATCATTTTGAAAATTTTACAGTAATAAATTTGCATTTATAATATACATAAAGTGAAGTTGCTCAGTCATGTCCAACTCTTTGCACCCCCATGGACTGCAGCCTACCAGGCTCTGAGGAGCCTCTCAGTCCATGGAATTTTCCAGGCAAGAGTACTGGAGTGGGTTGCCATTTCCTTCTCTGGGGGATCTTCCCAACCCAGGGATCAAACCCAGGTCTCCGGCACTGCAGGCAGACACTTTACTGTCTGAGCCACCAGGGAAGCCTTATAATATACACAGGGTTGGAACAAAAATCTAATGAAGCAAAACGTGAATGATAATGACAATCATAAGCTATAGAAGGAACCTTTGATTAATTTTAAGCTCTAACAACTTGGCACAGTGATGTCAACTGTATCACTCTCTAAAAACATGTTGTCTCTGGTCCATAATGTTTGGGTAACAAAAGACATATTAATGCATCTCTGGTCAATAATTTGTTAATAAAATAGTACTTTGAATGACAGACTTTCACTCCTTAGGACCCAGATGTCCAGTCTCTCCTTCAGACTGCCTTGGATTTTGGGAGTATAGCTAAGCCTCTGACATACTAAGAAGTGGTAAGAAGGCTGTGGAAAGCCAAGGAAAAGCATAGAGAGAAGAGGGATTTTTGTTAAGAGGCTCCTTCCAGAAACTTCAACTTCTTCAGAAAAGGAAGAAAAATAAGGCACTGGACTCTAGCCTAGAGTCCAGTGCCCACTCTCCTCATGTTTCTCTGCTACCAATGCCGAAGAATTTGAGTCTGACTTTATAGAAGCCTCCAGGTGTTTCCAATGCCAGGAATAGTCAGCGGGGGCATCGAATTGCTGTTCTGAAGGTAAAAATGGCAAAAGGAGAGGAAACTGACCCTCAGAACCGGAAAATGGTGCCCACTGCCACTCTATCTTCAGGGGCTTATGGGTCAGGCTGTAGTTCTCCACCAACCACCCCCTTCCAGTTTTACTTTTATTTTTTTTATTTTTTCCTATTCCTGGCTCACCAGTGACTATCCAGAGATGAATAAGAAAGAGACAAGATAAAACACAAGTTGGTCATGAAAACCAGTGCTTTCCTTGCCACCCACGCTGTGCTTATGTTGACCAAAAACCATTATTCTGCTTTTCTGTGGGCTTCTCTGGTGGCTCAGACAGTAAACAATCTTCCTGCAATGCATGAGACCTGGGATCGATCCCTGGGTTGGGAAGATCCCCTGGAGAAGGGAATGACAACCCAGTCAAGTATTCTTGCCTAGAGAATTGGATGGACAGAGGGCTACAGTCCTTGGGGTCACAAAGAGTCAGACATGACCGAGAAAGTCACACACACACACGTACTTTTCTGTGGGCTTCACAGATCAGTGATTCTACCACTAGTTCCTCTGGGTGGAATAATTCGTGGAACAAAGCTTCCATGAGCTCCCTCACAGTACCAGGTTTTGCATTTTCTGCCCCCTCCCATAAGGACATTTATATGAAGCTGGTTGACCAGAAATGCGACTGAGTTGGGGGAGTGATTTAAGCATTCTTCACAATAAAGTTGTCTTCCCTACCACCCCCTCCCCTAATCACCATCCAGCACAACACAGGGGTGAAGAGCTGAGTTACCATTCTCCATTTTCCTTGGCTAAAATAAAAGCTTCTATATTTGGTTCATAGCAAGTCAAGGCTCAAAGACTAGTGAGGCAGCTGTTTCATTAGGAAAAAAGTTAATCACTATCTCCAGGATTCGAGATGCAATGTTTTTGGGTGTTTTTTTCTTTTTTTGGTAAAATTAAACTGAA
This sequence comes from Bos taurus, assembly GCF_002263795.3. NCBI lineage: Eukaryota > Metazoa > Chordata > Mammalia > Artiodactyla > Bovidae > Bos > Bos taurus. The sequence continues at coordinate 8,879,900 of NC_037355.1, read as the reverse complement.
AAACAAGTTTCCCTCAAAAGATAATGAATGGAAAAGAAAGTCTCAATGAAACAAAGGAACTTTTCATATTAGAATAAGATGGAAGAATCTATCAAAAATCTAAGAAAAAATTCCAACTATAGGCTTTGTGATTAGAATTAGGAGATGTTTTCTGCAAAAGAATCCACCTGCAATGCAGGAGATCCCAGTTCGATTCCTGGATCGGGAAGATCTGCTGGTGCAGGGATAGGCTACCCACTCCAATATTCTTGAGCTTCCCTTGTGGCTCAGCAAGTGAAGAATCCTCCTGCAATGCAGGAGACCTGCGTTTGATCCCTGGGTTGGGAAGATCCCTGGGAGAAGGGAAAGGCTACCCACTCCAGTATTCTGGCCTGGAAAATTCCATGGACTGTGCAGTCCATAGGGTCGCAAAGAGTCGGACACGACTGAGCGACTTTCACACTCACTTTCTGCAAATACAAAGTGGATTACTTACAAGGTCTTTCGTAGAATTTCTGACTCGGAAGAAGTAGACCACTAAGGTGGTAGGTAAGAGTTCCCACACAAAGAGGACCACTCCAAACACTATGTATCCGGCATCTCCCAGCTGATTCTTCAAATCCGCCTGGGGAGGAGAGAGGGAGAAAATGGAGAGTCACCAGACTGAGGACAGAACAAGTTTGATTCAGTTCTAATATGACAGAGACTAAATCTAATACAGTGTAATTTCTTCCCCCTAAAACATGCACGTTGAAATCAGATACTATTAATGCTACTGTGCCAGACCTTGGTGGTTGGGGGGGTAGTTATTTAAACCATATAGGATAGATAATTTTAAAAACATTTTATTTAGTTAGTTTTTGACTGTGCTGGGTCTTCATTAATGCATGGGCTTTTCTCTAGTCACGGTGAGTGGGGGCTACTCTCTAGCTGTGGTGCTCGGGTTTCTCATTGCAGTGGCTTCTCTTGTAGAGCGTAGGCTCGGGGGCTTGTGGGCTCAGTAGTTGTGGCACACCCACTTAGCTGCCCCTTGGCATGGTGGGTCTTCTGGGACCAGGGATTGAATCCATGTCCCCTGCGTTAGCAGGCAGATTCTTAACCACTGGACCACCAGGGAAGTCCCAGGAGAGACAATTATCTTCTTCGAAATATTCAAAGACAGTAACTGCCAGTCTCTGATGCTTCATTCCTTCACCCTCCAGGAATCTTCCTTACATCCAAATGAAGTCTCTAAGCTAACTTTTCTTCGACAACCGAATAATGATATTGTTCTGCTGCCTTCTCCCAATTCTTTTTTAAAATCATTTTTTGGCTACACTGTGTGTCATGCAGGATCCTAGTTCCCCAGCCAGGAATCAAACCCGTGCCGCCTGCATTAGAAACATGGAATTCTAACTACTAGACCACCAGGGAAGTCCCTCTCCCAATTCTTTTTTTTTTAATATTTATTTGGCTGCACCAGTTCTTAGTTGCAGCATGTGAGATCTATCTAGTTCCCTCACCAGGGATCGAACCCAGGTACCCTGCATTGGGAATGCAGTCTTAGCCACCGGACCATGAGGGAAGTCCCCCACCTCCCAGTTCTCAAGAGCAGCATATCACAATCGTAGCCTTAGTCTAATCCTTGGAATAAATGTGTCAGTTTTTTTTTTATTTCTCTTCACATTAACCACATCCTATATTTACATTTTAAAGCCTACAGCAAGCTAGACTGTCTAGAAAAAAAAAGCCTCCCAGTCCAGGATGCTGGCCTCCTGGACCAGTGAGACAGCTGAGCAGATGGGGTGTAGCAGTGCGCTCCTTTCTGAAGGCCAGAGGCAGGGTGTGTGAGGCTATTTCTGGGCAAGTCTGTCAGAAAGGCCGGCATTTCAAAGGAAGACAGAAACGCCATCAAACCATAAAGGGCCGGTCCCTACACGGAACCCTCTCACCTTCTCCACCACATTGTGCTCAAAGTATACGCGTGCACGCTAAGCCGTTTCAGTCGTGTCCAACTCTTTGTGGCCTCATGGACTTGTACCCTGCCAGGCTCCTCTGTCCATGGGATTCTCCAGGCAAGAATACTGGAGTGGGTTCGCCGTGCCCTTTTCCGGGGGATCTTCCTGACCCAGAGATGGAACCCAGGTCTCCGGCATTGGCAGGAGGGTTCTTTACCGCTAGCACTGCCGGGGAAGCCTTAAAGTACAGTACCCAAAACCAATCTCGCGCCTCTTCAGAAAGATGACTCAAACGCTGCACTGAAACTCCACCCACATGTCTCAGAAGTGTGCTGTGTGCTCCACCATTCTACACACATGACCTGCATCTTGGGGCCATCTGCTGGCTCCTAGATTATTTTGGCTGCGACACATAGATCCTGACATCTATAAACAAATAGCCACCCAAAACAACAGAACTGTGTTGTTTGTGATAAAAATTTGTGATATTTTGAATTCATTGTATTTATAAGCTCTTACTTGAAAGAAGCATTGAAATAAGTATTTTGTTAAAACCAAATCCTTGTGGCTTAATGAGGAGAGAGTCTCAGTTTGGGAAGATGAAGACGTTCTGGAGATGGATGGTGGTGATGGTTGCATGACACTGTGAATGTACTTTAATACCACTCAACTGTGCACTTAGAAATGATTAGTCAGTTGTACCTACATGTTACCATGATAAAAGTCCTCTGGGTATCATGAATAAGTCTCTAATTTATCACTGTTGAACGTTTAGATTTGTATGTATTTGATTTCTCACAACAGGAAATTCTTCACCAGCGCCCTGCCCACCTTCCTCCCACCCCCCATTTGTGCTGTTGGTTTGATTGGTGATTATGATTGTTGTGGTTTGAATCCAGTCTAACGCCTGGCACGAGCCTCTTATGGATTTCATCTTGCCCTCAGTTGTTGTTGTTTTTGGTAGAATCTATCTATTTGAGCTGCACCCTGTGGGATTTTAGTTCCCCGATCAGGGATGGAACCCGAGTCCCCTGCACTGGGAGGGTGAAGGCTTAACCACTGAACCACCAGGAAGTCCCCCCCATCGGTTTTAACTTAGCACGGTTGTTTTCTTCTTTCCTCCAGAGTGTTAATTCAAGGTTTGAGCACTGTTGGGATTTTAGAGGTGGATTTGTCTATAGTTGGATATTCAGTGTTTACCCAGGAAAATCTCAAGAGAATTTGCAATTCAACCCAGTAAACTCCTACTTTAGAAGCTTCTATTTCTTTGCTGTAATGGCTTCTCTGTGTGGCTCTTTTCTTCAGTGGACATAAACTTCTACATGGAAGGATGGGTCTGTTCATTTTTGTGTTTCTGGCACTTTGTTCAGGGCTGGAGACAAAGAAATGATACTTTTCAAATTAGGGAATGCTGATTAATTCTCTTTTTTTTTTTCCTTCTCTTTGTTTGGCCATACCATGCAGCATGTGGAATCTTAATTCCCCAACCAGGGACTGAACCCATGTCCCCTGCAGTGCAAGCACAGAGTCTTAACCACCGGACAGCCCGGGAATTCCCCTCTCAGTCGTTTATATTTTGAGCTTTTGTGAACATGGATGCCATATTATATTTCATTACCTTTGTTCATTTGTTTACGAATTTCTAGAAACATTATAAAAAAGAAAGAGTTTCATACTGAGATGTAAAATGGGCTCTTTCTAACCCCTTAATATCCTTGGTCACTTTTGTCTACATTTCTTTCGCTTACTGCTCCATTAAAAAAAAACAAAAACCATTTCATCATTTTATGTGTTTTCTAACCTAAATGAATTGAATACAATTCATTTTTATCTTTGCAAATTTCACCCTTTAATAAAATCGTATTACATTTATATAAAAACACTTAAAAGTTTTAAGTACTGCTTGACAAAAGCCCCAGAAAGTAGCAAGGAGAAGTGTGTCTGTTTTCTAATTTTCTCACAAGACGTGTGAGCTGGAACAAGGCAGGTACAGTGATTGCATTTGACATGAGGATGTAGACACCACCCAGTTAAGTGACTCCCAAGGTCACCCAGCTCTTCAGCAGCAAAAGCAAGGAGCTGACACCTCTCTGCCACACGGCATGCTGTCAAAGCAAGGCTCCAGCGCCCACTGACCTGGTCTGACACATTGTACCAGTCGTAATCAAAGGAATGGACATTCTTGCTCTGAGAGAACGACAAGATGAACAGGTTGTAGCAGGCCCGAGAGGTGTACAGCAGGATGACGGTCACGCCGATGGCGGTCACCTGACACACGGAGGAGCCCTGGAAAAGCAGGAACCGTGAGCGGGGTCCCCAATCCAGGCCCAAGACCACAGTCCCCTCCCAAGCATGGCCTCTGTTCAGAACTCCTAAACCCTCCCAGCTTCTCTTCCACTCTCAGACCTTCAACCCAACTGCAAGCCTCCCCTCACTCCACACCCACCCTAAAACTTCCAATTCTCTTCAGAGAGATGCTTCAAAACCTGAAAACATGAACTATTTGCCTAAGACCTAGGCTTGGAAGAGCAAGACAGTCAGATGACTTATTTGGTTAAATCTCTAAGTGCCGCTGCTCAGCTCCAAGGATGCTCTGAGCTTATGAGCCCAGGGCCTGCCCCCTGGCTTGGAGACAACAAAACCACCTCAGAGGGATGGCAGCTTGGGGACAGTGGAGCTGGGGACAGTGGCTCTGGGTGGGGAGCATGTCTTCAAGACCCAACTGTCCTAGGCTGGGAAGGCTGGAGTCCCAATGTGATTCAGAGCTTGGGATTGTGTGAAAATTGGTCATCTGTGCCCCCACTAATGAAGCTATCAGTGTCCAAAGTTAGCTAAAGGACTGCTAACTGAAAACAGCTGCCGTTGTCATTTAGTCGCTAAGTCGTGTCCCACTCTTTTGCAACCCCGTGGATTGTAGTCCACCAGGCTCCTTTGTCCATGGGATTTCTCAGGCACAAATACTGGAGTGGGTTGCTGTTTCCTTCTCCAGAGGATCTTCCTGACCCAGGGATCAAACCTGTGTCTCCCACACCGGCAGGTGGATTCTTTACCACTGAGCCACCAGGGAAGCCCTGGTGTTAAAAACAGTTAACCAAAAAACTGAAATTCATTTTTGAGTTTGGAAGTCACTAACTAAATCTAAGCTATTATTTTATTTTGCCAATGGTAGTCCATCAGATTGTTGGCACAGAGGTGACCTAAATCTGACAATCTGACAAAGTGTGACCCCTCCTATTAAAACCACAATTCTGTTTTGTTTTGGCCGCACTACAAGGTCTGTGGCATCTTAGCTCCCTGACCAGGAATTGAACTCGAGCCCTCTGCACTGGAAGCGTGGAGTCTTAACCACTGGACCACCAGGGAAGTCCCCATAATTCTGTTTTCAAAAAGCCTTGAATAGACCTTATACGGGAGACAGTGTAAATAATAAAGCTAAGGCAAAGTCAAGTATAAAATTTGTCAACATTTATCAATGAAAAAAGGACCCTGCTACACTAACTTTTCAGATTTTGCAAGAGCTCAGGCAAAGGTATCACAGGATACCTTGATGAAGAAGGCTTTGTAATTTTGAAGTTGGAGGTACAGATTTTAATCTACTGATGGCTGCTGAAGACCAAGTATCTTAAGAAGCAGAGTGCTCAGGTCTTCAGACCAGTGACATTACAACCACATGGGTTCCCTGGCAAGGGTTAGGGTGCCAAAGAAATTCAAAAGCAGAGGAGCTGTGAATCACCCTACCTTACATGTGAGAAAACCAAGTCTCAGTGGGCAACATGCTGGTGGGGCCAGGGTCCCATGGCCAGTGGGAGCCCAGAGCATCCACTCTGACCTCCGCACATCACCAGGCTCCTTAATGAGGGGGAACTGGGGACCAGGCTGGTGAGGGGCACTGCAGAACCACCATACCAGGCAGCACATCTGCCCCTCTCTGTAACTCTGGGGGAAGGAAAGGAGAAAACAGGGACTCCAGGGCTGGGGGCATTGGTCTCTGCACGTGCCCTGCCCGACCAGTGCCTGCTTCTCCTACACCCATTCACACAACTGACCTTCCTATGGGCTTGCCCCCAGGCCCAGCTGGTGACTCTTCTTATCAAAGTGGTGGTGCGTGTCATGCCCCTCTGCTGGTTTCCCTGGTAACTAACGAGCCCATGCGTGCTCAGTCTCGTCAGTCATGTCTGACTCTTCGTGACCCCATGAACTGTAGCCCACCAGGCTCCTCTGTCCATAGGATACTCCAGACAAGAATACTGGAGTGGGTTGCCATGCCCACCTCCAGGGGATCTTCCCAATCCAGGGATCAAACCAGCGTCCCAAGCATCTCCTGCATTGCAGACAGATTCTTTACCATTGAGCCACTGATCACACCTGATATCAATTCCCTCTACAACTGGTCGTCTTCCTTCCTGACCCCCGACACTGGAGCGAAGCCCGCTACCGTCCTGCTGCCGTCCGCTGCACATGTGGAATGCTGCTCCATGACCGTGATTCAGACGTGTAAGATCTCCGATCCCTTAAGCCATCGCTGACTCCAGGCTTTCTTCAGTACTGAACCTGGGCATGCCCTGGCCTTGTAGGCCTACGGGGTGCGGCCCAACACACGGTCTGACTCCATCTCCGAACTGTCACCGTGAGAGGCCTGCTGTCCCGAACCCCAGGAGCAGCTCCCCTGTTAAGGGTCCCTCACAGGGGCACAGTCAAGGCAGCGGTGCGCCGGGATCTGAGTGTCTCTGCGCCACGACCCGGTGGTAAAGAGGACGGACCCCCGAGCCCGGAGCCAGGCTGCTGCGGCCACACCGCGGCTCTGCGTCTCCTGGCTTGTGTGACCCGGGCTGAGACTCTGACATCCCGTGCCTCCATTTCCCTAGGTAGGTGACACCTATTCCCCCTGAATTTTGACGGTTACAGTCCTACCTACATGCAGAGTGCTTATAAAAGGGCTAGGAACAAAGGGAATACCAGCTGTGTGTTTCTAACAATATTAGTGGCACAGTTAATGCCACGGGTCCTCTAAACTCTCACTTAAACCTCTGTATCCAGAAACCAGAGATTTACCTCTCTGTCAGGAACTCTGCACACCCCAGTAAACCTCGAGCCACCTGGAGTCAATTCTTCTCACAAAGTTCAATGAACTACACGGCTCTGTGTCTTGGCAACACCACCACAGCTAATCATTTGCAAGAGGTCAGGTGGGAGAGGCATTGGTTGATTTCTGTTTTCTGTTGCAAACCAGGGAACTTTTTTTGGTGGAGGTGAGCCTCACTGCACAGTATGTGGGATCTTAGTTCCCCAACACGGGATAAAAACCTGTGGCCCCTGCATCAGGAGTGCCGAATCATAACCAATGGACTCCCAGGGAAATCCCAGAAAACTCTTTCGAGAATAAGGCTAATGGCAGGATCTCGACCATGTGTCCGCCTTACCTTAGACTCCAAGTAAATGTTGGCCAAGGACATCTTGGAGATTTTGTAGAGGCAGATGGACAGGGAGACGGCACAGAGCACGAAGAGCGTGTCGTTGATGGCCACGCGCACGGACACGATCGCTTTCCTCTCCCAGGTGCCTGTCTTCACCAGCACCGCACAAGTTAAATTCACCAACAGGAAAACAAGGCTGATGAAGAGCGAGGCCAGGTAGAGGGGCAACCTGGGAAGGAGAGAGAGAGGCTGAAGGCAGCCTTCCCCACAGGCTTCCTGTACATTCTGATCAATCCCCGAGGAAACTGTGGATTTTTGAGGGATTTTTGTTTGTTGGTTAAATACTAGAAGCAGAACATGCCAAAGTTAACACTTAAGAGCTCGGAGTCTGGGGTTGGTAGATGCAAACTATTATATTGAGAATGGATAAACAAGGTCCTACTGCATAGCACAGGGGACTCTACCGAATATCATATGAAAAATCATAATGGAAAAGAATAGAAAAAAAGAAAGTATACATGTGTATAACTGAGCCACTCGGCTGGAGACTGGAGACTGGCACACACTGTAAATCAACATGTATACTGCAATGAAAAAGGTTCGGACTTTGGAGGGCCGCCAGATTTAAATGACAAATCAACCACAAAGAGTACCCTCGGGGGGGTCCTTTACCTGAGCCCCGCGTCCCCGTCCCCGGGAGGCTACGAGGGTCAGAGGGGCTGTGTGGATGTGGGCTGATGCACGCGCTGCTCACGAGGATGGTAGAGCAGAGCCGGGCTCCGAGGCTGGGCTGGGATTCGGGGAAAGCACCAGCCACTCTGCACACTGAGAGCCTGGGCAAGGTGGCCCTGGGTGAGCCCTAGTGTCACCAGAAAACAGCCTCAATAACACCGACCTTGCAGCCTCTTCCTGAGGATTAGTGAGATAATGTTTTAAAAGGGTTTTACCCCTCAGAAGTCATCAAGTCTGGGCAGCAGCCCCTTCGCATGGAACACTCACTAGCAGCACAGCTATCCCCAGGCTTTTGGGTACCAGGGACCAATTTTGTGGAAGACAATTTTTCCATGGACCAGGGTGGGAGATGGTTTCGGGATGATTCAAGCGCATTTTATTTATGATGCACTTTATTTCTATTATTAATACATCAGTTCCACCTCATATCATCAGGCACTATTAGATCCTGGAGGCTGGGAACCCCTGCACTAGCCTCGGGGTAGTGGTGGCGGCCATTTTTAACTTGCAGTTTCTCAGAGCTGCATGCTGCCTACGTGACCTGTGCAAGGTCTAGAGAGACACTTCTCACATTTACCAATATGGAAATCAGTTCAAGTTTCTCTCTAGGACTGTCCATATTGTGTTTACTTCAGGTAAGAATCACTCGAGTCTATTCTTGGCTCAAGAATAGACCATTCAGGTACTGATGAAGCTATTTGCAGGGCAGGAATAGAGATGCAGACATAAAGCACAGATTTGTGGACACAGCAAGGGATGGGAGAGGGTGGGAGGAATTGAGAGAATAGCATTAAAATGTATATATTAACATATGTAAAACAGATAGCTAGTGGGAAGTTGCTACGTAGCACAGGGAGCTCAACCCAGTGCTCTGTGATAACCTAGGGGTGTGGGATGGGATGGGGAGATGGGAAGGAGGTTCAAGAGGAAAGGGACATATGTATACTTGTGGCTGATTCACATGTTGTATGGCAGAAACCAACACAACACTGTAAAGCAATCATCATTTAAAAATTAAAAAAAAAATTTTTTTAAGTCATATCCTACACTATTTTTTTAAACTTAACAAAACAGACCATTTAAGTCGAACATGTCTGCATCTGCCCAAAGGGCTGCTGAGACAAGGGGAGAGAATGGACATAGGGCATTAGCACAACATGCAACTCATGGTAAATTAGTCAAAAACCTTAAATTATGAAGGTTTTCATTAGCTCTCTACACGTTCCCATAGTGATGGAGGGAATCAGGGGCTTAGAGAGAGACAGAGGCAGGGCCAACTGGGAGTCACTAAAAATCTTCAATCTGCTTCCTCAAAAGCCCTGTTTCTTCTTGTTCTATTATTATCTGCTGTGCTTTTGTGAAGAACACAATTTGGAAACATCTAGAACCTCTGGAATCAGCCCTACTGTTTTTGACCCCTTGCTGGTGTTATGCATACATTCTATCCATGTGATGGCAATGAAGCTCCGGAAAAAAGCATAATATGGACATTCAGCTTTTCCAAAGGACTCCTCTTGGGCATTGTTTTAAATACTATGCTCAGTCCTGTCCAACTCTTTGTGACCCCATGGACTGTAGCTTGCCAGGCTCCTCTGACCATGGGATTCGCCAGGCAAGAATACTGGAGTGGGTTGCCATGCCCTCCTGCAGGGGATCTTCTGGACCCAGGAACTGAACCCGTGTCTCTTATGAGACGTCTCCCGCACTGGCAGGTGGGTTCTTTACCACTAGCGCCACCGGGAAGCCCAAAAGCCTTTATTGAATTTGTTACAATATTACTTCCGCATTATGTTTGGTTTTTTGATCACAAGGCTTGTGGATCTCAGCTCCCTGACCCGGGATCGAACCCGCACCGCCTGAATCAGAAGGTAAAGTCTTAACCACTATGGTGGATATAAATTCTTACTCCTCTTTCTTCACTGTGAAAATTCTATGGGACAGTGAGAGGGCACTGGGAACGGAGAAAGCAGAAGACAAGCAGGCCCCGCTCACACCCAGACGGTGCAGCTCCCACACTGCTGGAGTGTGGCCCTGGCCACCCACTCAGCTTCTGCTCCCCTTCCTCGCCTCAGCTGCTCTGCTTGCATCTGCTGGTTGTGACCCAGAGAGCAAGGTCACAGATGCGACACCAGGCAAGTCCTCAGCCACTCAGGGCTGCTGTGCCCTCACATTTGTAACACAGAGCTCACTCCTCCTCTCCAGCCTCCAAGAACTGCCGTGAGAACTCAAGGGACCCTGTGCTTCTCCTCCGATGTCACCCAGGGGAGAGTGAGGCCTCATCCTCACCCTCAAGAGCAACTTCTAGAAAAAGGTGTCCCCTCCTGCCTCATCACCTCCTCTGCAGGTACCCCCTGCTGGCCCCACCTCCTCCTACCATCTTCTCCCTGACCTCAAAGGTGTGACCCCAGCTCCATCCTTCTCCCATCTGAGCCTGTCTCTGGAGGCCCCTGGTCTGTCTTCCTCCTGTTCATCCCCTAGAGTGACAGTGTCCGTGTCTCTCTGCCCTGCATCCTCTTCCTCGGGAAATAACATTCCCTCCTCCAGCCTCTGTTACAGCTCTTGTTCAACCAAGTTCCGAAGCTCTTGTCTCGAACCACTGCCTCTGCCCAAATCAACTCACACTCCAAACAGCCTCCTTTGAGGCCCACATCCAAGCTCAATTCTTAATGTTCCCCCTCCTACCCCTCCCAGGTTTTCCTAACACAATCATAGCTCAGTATCTGCAAGGGACACCTTTCAGGCCCCCACAGCCAACACCGAAACCCAAAGATACTCAAGTCCCGGACTGAGAGTGCTGCAGTACATGTCATCTGAGGCATATCGTGCCTCCCGATATGATCCTCTGGAGCCACAGGTGTGGAATCCTTGGATCCCACAACGGAGGGCTGACTGTAAAGCACTGTTACTTTAAACTGACCTTCTTAGAATCAAGTCTGGCAGAAACATGAACTGAACTTCTCAGAAAGCAGTGAAGGGACAGACAAAGAGGACAGATCTGTGGTTGCTAAGAGGAAGGGAAGCATTGGGAGTCTGGGATTAGCAGACCCAACCTAGTATATACAGGATGGAGAAACACCAAGGTCCTCCTGTACAGCACAGGGAATTCTATTCAATATCTTGTGATAAAGCACAGAAAAGGACATGAAAAAGAAGTCATTCTGCTGCACAGCAGAAATTAACACAACATTAAAAATTCACTACACTTCGACAATTTTTTTTTAAGTAGTAAAGGGAGACAGCAGGATCAGATGAAAAACAAAAACAGCACACACGTCTCATCACTTGTATCTCGGCCTGAGTACGCTGTCACCTAACTTCCTGAACTCCAGCTTCCTGGGATACAAAGGGGGATCAGAGTATACACTTTCAGAACTTTATATAAACAGTCTTTGTGAATTTAAGATGATACCTGTTTAAATGGTGGCTCAGGCAGTAAAGAATCTGCCTGTAATGCAGGAGACCTGGGTTCGATTCCTAGGTTGGGAAGATCCCCTAGAGAAGGGAATGGCAACCCACTCCAGTATTCTTGCCTGGAGAATTCCATGGACCGAGGAGCCTGGTGGGCTACAGTCTATGGGGTTGCAAAGAGTTGGACACGACTGAGCGACTAACACTTTCCCTTTCAATGTGTTTAAATATAATAGGAATATAGTTTTATATATTTGTAAAGTAATAAAATAATTAAAATTTCACTTTGACTCAAGAAGGTAAGAGGCCAAAGTCTCCTTCCCAGAAATGTGTGTCTGGATAGTCGAGCTCTCCCGGGCAGGGACTTGAGACACCTTGACTCGTGTGGCGACTATCTCATGGCTTCTTGACACCTTGTCTCCCTTCCCATTCTGGCCGAGGCTGATCATTCAAGCCACAGGGGAGTTAGCAGGCCTCTTTAAAAACCTGGGGCAAGTAACAGACCCTGCCCACAGGAAAAATATGCAAGTCCACCTCCTGCAATAAATTCAGCCTATGATTTCAGGCCTCCTCTAGTCCAGATTATGAGCCTCTTTTACTCAGCCCCACCCAGATCTCAGCTGCACCTGCACCCGGGCGGGGGGAGGGAGGGGGCCGCCTGGCCACACAGGCATCTTCAGGGAGCCCCTCTTCCTTCTGCTGAGGCCCGTCCCATCCCAAGTGCCTCCAAAAGGTTTAAATGCCATGTGCACGGCTAACTTCCCTTTCTGCTCTCTGGAAGGAAACACACCAGACTCTCATTTCTTTTTTCATTTTTGGCAGTTCCACATGGCATGTTGGATCTTAGTCCCCCAACAGGGATTGAACCCGAGTCCCTTGCATTGGCAGCACCGAGCCTTAATCACCGGACCACCGGGGAAGTCCCTACTAGACTTTGTTTCTAATCAAGGCCAGTATGCTGCAAGGCCTGGTAGGTGGTGATCCAGTGAGCAGTGAACTTGACCCCTGACAAGCAGGCAGGTCACAGAGAAGTGATGTGTGAAAATCCTGGCTGGAAACGCGGTTACCTCCAGCCACAGAGAGAATTGCCTCAGCAGGTACTTACCGGTATTTGAGTAATTCTGGAGAATATTTTGACTTGGCTTTAAAAATCACCTGAAATGACAAAAAAGAAAAACAAAAAAATAAGGCAAGTTGGGGCCACAATATACTTGTACTGACAAACTAATATCATTGCTTGGAACTTCTCTTTCCCTTCATGCCCAGGTCACTGTCTCTAAAACTGAAATGTCTACTTTGTAATAAAGTTCGTGAAGCTAAACATTTTCTAGGTTGTGCCTAAATTGTTTTTAAAATTGTAATTTATTTTTATTGAAGGACAATTGCTCTACAATACTGTGTTGGTCTCTGCCAAACATCACCATAGGTATACTTATGTCCCCCCAGCTTGAACCTCCCTCCCCCTGCCCTCCCCATCCCACCCCTCTAGGTTGTTACAGAGCCCAGATTTGAGTTCCCTGAGTCATACAGCATCTTGTCGCTCACATTGTGATGCATGTGGGATCCTAGTTCCCCTACCAGGGGAATCTGTACCCTCTGCAGTGGAAGCATGGAGTCTTAACCACTGGACCACCAGAGAAGTCCTCAGTCAGTCAGTTCAGTCACTCAGTCATGTCCAACTCTTTGTGACCCCATGGACTGCAGCACATTAGGCTTCCCTGTCCATCACCAATTCCTGGAGCTTGCTCAAACTCATGTCCATCAAGTCGGTGATGCCATCCAACCATCTCATCCTCTGTTGTCCCCTTCTCCTCCTGCCTTCAATCTTTCCCAGCATCAGGGTCTTTTCCAATGAGTCAGTTCTTCGCATCAGGTGGCCCAAGTATTGGAGTTTCAGCTTCAGCATCTGTCCCTCCAATGAATATTCAGGGCTGACTTCCTTTAGGATTGACTGGTTTGACCTCCTTGCTGTCCAAGGGACTCTCAAGAGTCTTCTCCAGCACCACAGTTCAAAAGCATCAATTCTTTGGTGCTCAGCTTTCTTTATAATCCAACTCTCACATCCATACATTACTACTGGAAAAACCACAGCTTTGACTAGACAGACCTTTGTCAGCAAAGTAATGTCTCTGCTTTTTAATATGCTGTCTAGGTTGGTCATAGCTTTTCTTCCAAGGAGCAAGCATTTTTTTAATTTCATGACTGCCATCACCATCTGCAGTGATTTTGGAGCCCCGCAAAATAAAGTCTGTCACTGTTTCCATTGTTTCCCCATCTATTTGCCATGAAGTGATGGGACTGAATGCCAAGGTCTTAGTTTTTTTAATCTTGTACTGTTAAGAAAGTTCTAGGCCCCACAACAGATTTCCCAACCTGAGGATGTGGCAAAGGGACTAAGATTCCCCAGGGAAGTCCTTAAGCTGTGCCTAAATTTTAATTTAAATTTTAAAAGCAAAAATATTTAAAAATGGTTAAATGGCTTTTTAAAAAAAGTATTACTGGTCTACCACTGCCTAGAACCATCTCTTATTTTAAGATTTGCATTTGAGCTCATACTTCCCCCAGAGATAAACAACTCACTCTCACATTTTATCAGGATTTTCATTGGTACCAAAAGAATGTGGTTTGAATATATGTGTCCATCAACTCAGGCCTTAAACTTGGCAGCCCACTGGACTATAGGAGTGTCAAACTCAATCGTTGTCTATGGATGAAACATTGTGGGAATTTCTCCAGATTTTCACTGCACAATTGTTAATGTGCTCCACCCAGGGGGCAGAAGCTGGCCTGGTAAAGCCCGTGCCAGGCGAGAGAGTAAAGGGAAGACAGAATGCAGGTGTCAGCCCAGGCTCCAGCCCCACCAGACACAAGGCTCTTCCCACGGTGTGTGCGAGGGAGCCTGAGGGGGTCACCAGTCGGGGTCCGGCTAGGGGTGAGGAGGGGCAGCAGTACACCTGCTCATATATTTGCTTTCCTGACCCCTGGTGTTTGCGGGGATGGGAGCAGAACAGAGAGAAGGAAAGGAAGGGCATGGGAAAGTGAGGGTATTCATTCAGAGATGCTCGTGCTGTGGACGGAGGGGACCAGATGGCCTGCCTCCAGGCACTCCCTCTCCACGGAGCTCCTAACACAGGCCCTGGTCCCCACCTTGCCTCATGCTGGCCCTGAGGGCTGCCGTGACCCTCTGGGAACTCACTGGCCCCGCCCTCTGGCCCCGCCCCGCCTCACTAATCTGCTGGAACTATGTGCCTTCTGGATCCTCAGTCCCGATCCTCAGTCCGTGGGGCCCCGGTACTTCCCTAGAGAGTTGCTAAGTGCCTCCACTTCTAAACACCTGTCTAAAGGGGAGAAATTATGCCTGAGTGGTAAGGAGCGAAGGACAAGGATGGGGAGTGAGGGCATGGTCCTGGCAACAGGGGAGGAGGGGACAGGCAGCTCTAGGGTGCAGTGGTGGGGTGGTGGGGGCGGGGGGGGGCGGTCACAGGGCTTTGATACGGTCATCCTGTCTGAGGAGCAAGCAGTGAGAATCAGTTTGCTAGAGGGGTATGTGAACGTAATCTAGGGGAAGCCTTCAGTGGATCCAAATGCCTGGTAGTGTGTCTGGGGGTGCAGACAGATGTCACAAGGGGCAGCGAGCCTCCAGGTGACTCTAGGGGCCAACTCCCACAACCCATGTGCCAAAGAAGCAGCCAATCCCCTTGGAATCTTTTTAGAGATACTCTTCTGAGGACCATCAGTAGTAATTCTCCAACTTATAGGAACTGCCCAGGAAACTTGCTAAAGATGCACATCCTGGCGCCCCACCTTCAGAGATGCCAAGCCAGTGGGCCTGGACTGGGGCCCAGTGCCCACCTCGAGGAATTCAGATTTGCCTAGCCCAAGGACTGTGTGTGTGCGTTCATTCGCTCAGTCGTGTCCTACTCTTTGCGACCCCATGGACTATAGCCTACCAGGGTCCTCTGACCACGGAATTTTCCAGGTAAGAATACTGGAGTGGGTTGCCATTTCCTTCTCCAGGAGATCTTCCCAACCCAGGGATGGAAACCGAGTCTCCTGCCTGCATTGGCAGGTAGATTCTTTACCACAGTGCCCAAGGACTACCTCTTAGGAACTATTAAAGAGATTAAATTGCCTGACCTAATATTCTTTTCTTACTTTTAAAGGTAGCCAAACATCAAAAAGGTTTTTTGTGTTTTTTAATTGGTGAACCACCTATGGTTTATTGCTTAGAATGCCCTCTCCCCATCTGGCCAGCAGAAATCCTATGCATCTTTATTTTTTTGCTGCACGATATGTGGGATCTTAGCTCCCCAACCAGAGATTGAACCCGAGCCCCCTGCAGTGGAAGCACAGAGTCTTAATCACTGGCCCACCAAGGAAGTCCTTGACCCAATATTCTTAAACAGCTTTACGATCATTCATTTCAAACACACTGAAATAGGTGATCACAGTAATTAGGTGACAGCAAGAGTCCAGGTAGGGGTGTCAAGCACAGAGATCGGGAGACGCTCCGAGTCCATGGGCAGGACCCCCTCCCCAAGTCTTAAACTTACACTAATGCGCCACCAATCAAGAACTCTAATCCGCAGAATCCACATCTGGGGGAGAAGGGACTGCGGATATTCCTATAGACCTTCCAATAAGCAAATCCACACCTCACTTTTTGAAACACATTTCAGATTGTCACAGGAGAGCATTCCAGACTTACAGAAGAATCATTTTGTTTCTGACATGAGTTCTGTCTCTGTCCTAGATCCTTTTTGGAAGGAGGTAGGAACTAGGAGTTCACATCGTAAATAAAGTGCCTGGTGATAACACAAAAAGATGACGTGAGTACACCGCCCTTACGTCAAACAGGCCCCTAGCTCAGCTTTCTCTGCTCCCATGGGATTTTAGGCAAGTCACATCACCTCTGGTATTTCTCTTCAGTCCATAAAGAGAAATGTTATAAAAACAACCTCTCTTAGGAATAAGGCATAGATTAGTCAGTGACTCCAAAGTTCTGTTACAAAATAAAATCCTGACCCGTGCAACCCATAACAGTGTTCTCAGAAAAATGCTACTAGTACTTGTTCATAGTACATAGTACTTGAGGATCTTGCTTTTAAATACAAGATAATTCTTCACAGATATCAGAGTGAGGATGTGAAACTACAGCATTTTTAAACCACTTTAAAAATTGAAGTATATCTAATTTACAAATTTCCTGTTAGTTTCAGGTGTACGGCAAAGTGATTCAGTTATACACACACACATGTCACTGTTGAGGTTTGTCATAGCTTTTCTTCCAAGGAGCAAGCATCTTTTAATTTCATGGCTGCAGTCACCATACACACACACACACACATATATATATATATTCTTTTTCAGATTCTTTTCCATTACAGGTATCACAAGATTGTGAACACAGTTCCCTGTGCTATACAGTAGGTCCTTATTGTTTACCTATTTTATACATAGCAGTTGTATCTGTTAATCCCTGTTAATGCCTAATTTATCCCCATCTCCTCAGTAACCATACATTTGCTTTCTATGCCTGTGAGTCTATTCTGTTTTGTAAATAAGTGAAATTGCATCATTTTTTTTTTTTTAGATTCCACGCATAAGTGATGTCATATGATATTGAAAGTACAGTATTTTTTTAGTGTTTGAACTTACCAAGGAAACACACAAATAATATTTTAACACTTTGGGGGGCTTACTCGGTGGCAGGTAACTCAGTTGACTCTCATACCAGGGCCATCGCTGGGCTCCTGAAAACCACCCACAGGTCTATGCTATGGACTCAGCTCTGTGCAAAGTGCTGTCATAGATCAAAGAAAAATTTGACCCCTTCTGCCTTCAACAGGGTTATGGTCCTACTGGCAAGGCAAGACCTGGACAGGGCGAAGGACAAGAGGAGATGTCCACAGAAAGGCTGTGGGCTCGGGTGGTCAGAGCACAGGAGGCTGATCTGCAGGTCAGAGGCTCAGCCTTGGGCTGGGAGTATCGGCTCATTCTGCTCATCTCACAGAGACGGCTCCTGGTGCCACCAGGACGGCACAAGAGCACATGTGTGGATCAGTCAACTCACGGCTCATCGGGTGCCCAGCTCACTGCCACCACTTGGCCAGAACTGGGTCTTGGGGGCAAAAGCAGCTAAGTCCTCCCAACTGAAAGCATAGCCCACCTGCACACCATCCTCCTCTATAAACAAAACAAAAGCCATTTGTCTACTTCCCACAGCTGGATGGGGCATGAACTAAAAGAGAGTCAGGCATGGGAGGACAGCCTGGACCCCCAGAGGCTCCTTCCTGGAACACGGTAAAGGTCAGGGTTCCCAGCCATGACCATCAGATATCTGGGCCAGGACTCGAACTTTATAAACCACCACATGCTTTGCCCCCACAGTTTTCCTTTTAAGAAATGACTCTGAGGCTGGGCTTCTCAAGGTGCACCCACAGAACTGGGAAATCACAAGGGTGACTAAGCAAACAGGTCATATTAGGAAACAAATTTAGAACCTGCTGGGCCACCCAGCTTTTCCCTGCAGGAATCCCCAGAGCCTTTAAAAGGCTTTGCTCTACATTGTAAATCTTCAAGGGAAATGCACAGTATGCAGCAGTTTTCCAAAGGTATCTGGCCACTGAAGGTGTTCCTAATGAGTGTTCCAGGAAACAGAGTTTGGGAAACACTGCCTTTAAGGCACTAAACATGGGTGGAATGTTCACTGCAGCCTTCATCATCATCATCACTATCGCCACAACAAACAGGAAACAATGGTAACTTTAAATCACACTCAGCCTTCAACTGCATGAACACAGGCACCAATCAATCAAGGCACCGAGCCCAAGGGGCCCCCCAGGCCAAGCATTCTACCCCACAAGGGACCCAGAGCTCCACCTTGTAAAAAGATGGGGGAACCCCACAAAACGCATACCCTCTTAAAATCCACATCCCTGGCTGAAGGAGGAAAGTCATTACCAGGTAAGGACACAATCTGATACACAATATTAATAAACTGTTTGACCCTCTTGAAGCTAAAAGCAAGGGTGACAGATAATGACCTCAAAAGAAAAGCCTCCACCATGATTTGTAAAAGCTCCGTCCACTCTTTGTAATTTGTGGCAATTACTGTCGACCCCGGAACAACAAAGGAATTAGGAACACCCACCGTCCACACTGGTGGCTCAGAGGTTAAAGCGTCTGCCTGGAATGAGGGAGACTCGGGTTCAATCCCTGGATCAGGAAGATCCCCTGGAGAAGGAAATGGCAACCCACTCCAGTACTCTTGCCTGGAGAATCCCGTGGAGGGAGGATCCTGGTAAGCTACAATCCATGGGGTCGCAAAGAGTCAGACACGACTGAGCGACTTCACTTCACTTCACCATCCACACAGGTGAAAATCTGAGTAGAATTCATCATGGGCCCTCAGTATAAAGACAGCTTCTATATATCTATGGATTCAATGGTGTAGTTCTGTAGTACCTACTGCAGACAAAAATCCACATTGAAGTGGACCCGTGCTGTTTAAGAGGCAAATGTTTATGTCTTGGGACTTGCCTGGTGGTCCTGTGATTAAGACTGTGCATTTCCATTGCAAGGGGCATGGGTTTGATCCCTGATCAGGGAACTAAGATCTCTCAGGCTGTGCAGCACAGCCAAAAAATTAATTATTAAAAACTTTAATTAAAAAATGTTTATGTCTTGAATTCAACTGGGCCTTTTCAAGCTGTACTTAAAAATTTAAAAACTCTGTCCTGTCCTTCAAGTTAACCCTTAACCTAAGTTCCCTTAAAGCTGTATTTAAATTCCTGGCATTTCAAACTCACATAGTATATATTTAACTTTTGCCCTCACTAAATAAAGTACATAAATGTCTGGACCAAGTTTTTTTTTTTTTTTTTTTTAAATCCAAACTCTCCTACTTATCCCTCCCCCTTTCCTGTCTATGCTCCAGAGAACTTCATTAAAGATTGATTAGTGCCCAGAAGTAGAGCTAACCCTCCTGGGCTGACTCCAGCTCTCTTATCAGGCTGTCCATCTCTTAGAGTCTGTGCTGGCTCCTGCTGACCTCAGCAAGAGCTGGCTAGGAAGGGGACAGGGTTCCTGAGGGAGGGGGCAGACAAGGATGAACTATTCCTCCATATTTTACAGCTACTGCTACTGACAAGGTGAGCTCAGGCTCCTCCCTGTAAAACCAGACCCACCAAATGGGAGGGTAGGATGACAGGGACCATCAGAAGGGCTGGGGACAAGGGAGACCAGATAAAAATTCCAATTCTCCCCACACTCAGATTGATGGTATTTGTGGTAGATCAACTGACACTGAGCACCAAATCTGAGATTAACAATTAAGAAAAGATGGAAAGACTGGTCCCTGACCTCAACAAACTCACAACCAGAGATAGACATGGTGTGAGGAGGTATGAGGAGATGTGAGAAGATGTGAGGAAGTGTGAGGTGATGTGAGGAAACCTGAGGAAATGTGAGGAGGTGAGAGGAGACATGAGAAGCTGTAAGGAGATTTAAGGAGTGAGAGGAGACATGAAGAGGTGTAAGGAGACCTGAAGAGGTATAAGGAGGTGTGAGGACATGGGAAGCGGTAGGAGGAGATGTGTGGAGGTGAAAGGTGTGAGGTGGTGAGGTGTGAGGACATGGGAAGCGGTAGGAGGAGATGTGTGGAGGTGAAAGGTGTGAGGTGGTGCAAGGTGCTGTGAGGAGACATGAAGAGGTGTGAGGAGATGTGTGGAGGAGTGGGGTATGAGGTGGTGTGAGGAGACATGAGGAGGTGTGAGAGGATGTGAAGAGATGTGAGGAGACGTGAAGAGGTATATGGAGATATATGGAGGCGTGGGGTGTGAGGTGATGTGAGGTGGTGTGAGGAGACATGAGGAGGTGTGAGGAGATATGAAGAGATACGTGGAGGTGTGGGGTGTGAGATGATGTGAGGTGGTGTGAGAGACATGAAGAGGTGTGTGGAGGTGTGGGGTATGACGTGGTATGAGGTAGTGTGAGGAAACATGAGGAGGTGTGAGGAGATGTGAAGAGGTATATGGAGATATATGGAGTTGTGGGGTGTGAGATGATGTGAGGTGGTGTGAGAGACATTAAGAGGTGTGAGGAGATGTGTGGAGGTGTGGGGTGTGACGTGGTGTGAGGAGACATGAAGCGGTGTGAGGAGACGTGAAGAGGTATATGGAGATATATGGAGGTGTGGGGTGTGAGATGATGTGAGGTGGTATGAGGAGACATGAGGAGGTGTAAGGAGACAGGAGGAGGTATGAGGAGATGTGTGGAAATGTGGGATGTGAGATTATGTGAGGTGGTATGAGGAGATGTGAGGTGGTGTGAGGAGACATGAGGAGGTGTGAGGAGATGTGTGGAAATGTGGGGTGTGAGATGATGTGAGGTAGTGTGAGGAGACATGAAGAGGTATGAGGAGATGTGAGAAAGTATGAGGAGATGTGAGGTGGTGTGAGGAGACATGAAGAGGTATAATGAGGAGATGTGTGGAAGTGTGAGGTGGTGTGAGGAGACATGAGGACATGTGTAGAGGTGTGAGGTGATATGAGGTGGTGTGAGGAGACATGAGGAGATGTGAGGAGTTGTGAAATATGAGGAAGTGAGATTATGGGGAGATGAGGCTATCTGAGGGGAACCTGGACTCCCTGGGAAAGGTCAGGGGGGCAGCAGGCTAGGCTGGGATGCAAGTCCAGGTGAGGAAGGAGGCAGCAACCTGAAGTCAGTTAAGGCAGGTGCATATCCCTGGTAAGAGATCACAGAAGCTTTTCAGTAGAATTGACACCATCACAAATCGGAGCTGTGCTTCAAGGTCAGGGGTGGGGGTGCGAGGGGACCAGAGTCAAAGGGCTGGCTAGCGGTTCAGAGAGAAGTTTGTGAAAACAGAGGTGGGTGTTTATGTGGAAATCGAAGACAAAATGTAGTCTAGGGGATGCCTGGGTCTGGGGGCTTGGGGAGATATGGGGTGACTGCTAAGGGTTCCAGGATTTCTTCTGAGGGTGACAAAAAATGTTCCGAACTTTTATGAAACAAAACAGACTCAAAGACATAGAGAATAGACTTGTGGTTGCCAAGGGGGAGGGGGTGGGAGGGATGGACTGGGAGTTTGGGGTTAGCAGGTACAGACTATTACATTTAGAATGGATAAACGAGGTTCTACTGCACAGACAGGGAGCTACATTCAACATCCCAGAATAAACCATAATGGAAATGAATGCAAAAGAGTGTGTGTGTGTATGTAAATGAGTGTGTGTGTATGTATAACTGAGTCACTTTGTTGTACAGCAGAAATCAACACAACTTTGTAAATCAACAATACTTCAACTTTTTAAAAATGTTCTGAAACCGATGGTGGTGATGGCTGTACAAATCTGTGAACATTGAACTTTAAATGGGGAACTGTATAGTGAATTTGTCTCAATCAACATAAAGTAGCAGAAAGGCAGGAAAGGAGCAGGCGGGGGAGGGGCGGGGGAACAGCACGTGGGTGGGCAAATGGGGAGAAGGAAACCCGGGTGCAGGACCATCAGGGTGCTGGGTGCAGCCCAGAAGAGGGACCGGATAACTACAGAGAGCTGGGCCT
This sequence comes from Bos taurus, assembly GCF_002263795.3. Classification (NCBI taxonomy): domain Eukaryota; kingdom Metazoa; phylum Chordata; class Mammalia; order Artiodactyla; family Bovidae; genus Bos; species Bos taurus. Next base: position 8,857,845 of record NC_037355.1, on the reverse strand, counting down.
GGCTCTGGCAGATGGGAATGCGCCTGGAGGAGGAAGTGGGGAACGCTGGACGGAAGGAGGCAGGAGGAAGTGGGAGTGGGGAGTCTATTCTAGAGCGCCAGCCACTCTTTAAAAATGTCTTTGTGAAATGAAAGAGAGATTATTCAAGGGCACTAGAACCAGGTTTAAGATCAGCAGCATGGGCCCCGGGATTACAGAGCAGAGGGAGGGAGAGGCGGGAGGCTGGGATGCAGAAGACAGAGAGGAGCTGAGCAGCAGTTTCCATGGAAACTCCCATCCTGTCGTGGGAATAATGCATCTTCCTCTCACAGATGCCTGTTGGTCTCAGTATCATCTCCATGGCCTTTAAAAGTCCTACTAGAACAGATGTCCATGACAGGAAAGTCAAGTGACATTCTGAAGATTTAATTCAGGTTTGGGGAAGCAGAAATATCACCCCCAAGTTGGCCTGAAGGAGGCTGGGGAGGTGGGGGAGAGCTCACCTCTGTTCCCAGCCCACCCCCACTCTCCTCACTCCCCCACCAGCCCCTCACCCAGATGCAGGCTCTGTGCCCTCTTGGCAACCTTAGGCCCTTCCCATCACCTCTCAGATGACGCAGGACAGCCCAGAGAGCTGCAGCCTATGACGTACTCTCTTGACAGAAGCACAAAGGTTCCAGAAGCAGCCGCTGCCCTGGGCCTCCCTCCCCTCATAAATTACAGCCCCTGTCCGCCTCACTGATTCTATTCCCAGCCTTTGAAGTCCTGCCTGCCTGCCTTTTCCTCCTACCAACCCCAGCTGGCCTTTGCTGCTCCACAGTGATTTCTCCTCCGGTCATACCGGCTGTTTTCTGGCAGGAAGGTCTGCGGCTCTTTCCTGTGGGGATGACAGCGTCCCTTGTGCATTATGCGAAACTAAACAAAAGTAACCTCTTCTGTCCCCAGAGGCAGCAGCCGTGACGGCTCAATGAAACACTATGCCTCCAGACCTGTACTTGATTCACAATTTCTCTAGGTGGCCATTTTGCTTTACAAATTCCAGCCCCCGCTCCCCTCCCCAAGGCATGACCCATGTCAACAGAGTTTCCATTGCGGTACCACCACTTCCTGAAGCAAACAGGTAGGTGGACACTTTGCAACCTTCCCACCCTGAACAGGCTCCAGACCGCAGGCCCAGGCTGGACACTTGGTCCTGCATCTGCGATCCTGCCGGGGGGCGGGGGGCGAAGGCCCCTGGAGACTCTCAGAGCAACTGAGAGGGTCTGCAACTCTGTGTGCACCAAACAGACCCATGTCTAAACCAATCTCTGCCACCCCCATACTATTTTTAAGTGTATGTATGAAAATTCATTTGAAAATGGTACACATTTATGGTAGGTTTAAACTTTGCCATAAACCATGTCACCTACACAAAGAAATAATCTAACCAAAACTCTTGAACCCACCATGAAGTTCAGTTCTTTTGACACTGCTCTGCTTGCTCCAGGGCCTTTTCTCTTTTTTTTTTAAGATTTTATTTTGAAGTAGACCATTTTTTAAGTCTTTATTGACTTTGTTACAATATGGCTTCTGTTTTATGTTTTTTGGGATTTTTGGCCACAGGCATGTGGGATCTTGGCTCCCCAACCAGGGATTGAACCCACACCCCCTACATTGGAAGGTGAAGTCTTAACCACTGGTTTTCCAGAGAAGTCCTGAATTTTATCTCTAATTGAAAAAACACCATTGAAGCCCCCAGCATCTTTCTCCTTGGTTCTGATCCCTCAGAACAGAGAGAATGTCCACCTCACTCTGGTATTCTGAGAGCCAGAAGGCTTCTACTTTTAAGAGGATAAATAATACGTAGTCCGGTCTTGTATGGCATCTCAGTTTGAATCAATGCTTTCCATCCCCTTCTGCAACTTGTCTGTTCACCTGTCATGAGGAGTTTGCAATGTATCGATGCTGAAACACGTGGCTCTCGTTCACGTGTTCTCACTAAGGGCAGTATCCCACTGTCTGTAGGTCACAGATGTGTGTCCATTCCAGCAGAGAGACATTTAAGGATTGTTAAGAGTGTGGGAATTCCCTGGTAACTCCAGTGGTTAGGACTCAGCTCAGAGACAGGGCCCAGGTTTGATCCCTGGTCAGGGAACTAAGATCCTGCAACCCATGCAGGATATATTTAGATATACATAAAACTTAAAAGTGGCTTCCCTCAGGATTCAGATGGTAAAGAATCCACCTTCGAAGTGGGAGACCCAGGTTCGAGCCTGGGGTCAGGAAGATACCCTGGAGAAGGAAATGGCAGCCCACTCCAATATCCTTGCCTGGAAAATTCCATGGACAGAACGGCTTGACAGACTATAGTCCACAGGGTCACCATGACAAAGAGTCAGATATGACTGAGTGACTAAGCACACACACACACACACCAAAAAAAAAAACAAAAACTTTAAAGAAGTGTGGACTCTGGAGCTGGTTTCCCTGGGCTTGAATCCTGACTCTACCAGTGATCAGCTGTGTGACTTTAGAAAAGTTACCTAACCTCTCTGTGCTTCAAGAACCTCATCTGTAAAATGAAACTAATAATCGTGCCCATCTCATAGGTTTCTCTGAGGACGAGGTGAATTCACACAGAGCGCTCACCTATCAGACACCTTCTCAGTGTTTACGTGTGTGGCCTCTGCTGATCTGATTATTATTAGTCCCGGCATTTGCTCTCAAACCACGACTCTAAGCGCACAACTACCAAACTGTGATCATAAATGCTCTCTTGACCATAAAAGGCACTTTCATACTCAAAAAGGCTAGGAACCACTGACACATTCACCATGTGTGCTCGTGATCCCTCTGCGCTGCCCACTTCCTGATATATTGGGGAAATTATGCAAAGCCTGAGGCCCCAGGCTCCCTGGCTGACAGTCATTAGTCTGTGTTTCCACATGCTGAGCATCCTCATTCACCAGAGCAGGGTGGCTCGACCTGCATTTTGTTCATTTCTGGAGTCTGCTGAATCCAAATGCAGATGTCTCCCTTTCTGTAGCAATCCCTTAAGAAGAGCAAGACGGGTCCAGCATTTCAGGTCTCCTCTCTGAGACCTCAAGGGCAGGGGTGACGTCTCTACGTCAGCGGACACTGGCCATGTGTTTAAAGCCACAGGATATATGAAACAGACAACCACCAAAGACCTATGACATAGCACGGGGAACTCTACTCAGTACTCTGTAATAACCTAAATGGGAAAAGAATTTGAAAAAGAACAGATCTACATAAAATGGAATCAGTTTGCTCTACACTTGAAACACATTTTTTTAATTAATTAATTTTAATTGGAGAAGAATTACTTTGCAATAATGTGACGGTTTTTGCCATACATCAACATGAACCAGCCACAGGTACACATGTGCCCCCTCCCCATTTCTGAATCCACTCCCACCTTCCTCCCTACCCTATCCCTCTGGGTTTTTCCAGAGCACAGGTTTTGAGCGCTTCATGCATTGAACTTGCACTGGTCATCTATTTTACATATAGTAATGTACATGTTTCAATGCTATTCTCTCAAATCATCCCACCCTCGCCTTCTCCCACTGAGTCCAAAAGTCTGTTCTTTATGTCCGTGTCTCCTTTGCTGCTCTTCATGTTGGATCATCGGTACCGTCTTTCTAAATTCTATATATGTATGTTAATATACAGTATTTGTCTTTCTTTTTCTGACTTACTTCACTCTGTATAATGGCATCAGGTTCATCCACCTCATTAGAACTGACTCAAATGCATTCCTTTTTATAGCTAAGTAATATTCCATTGCATATATGTACCACAACTTCCTTATCCATTCATCTGCCAATGGATATCTAGGTTGCTTCCATGTCTTAGCTATTGTAAATAGTGTTACAATGAACATTGGGGTACATGTTTCTCTTTCAATTCTAATTTCCTCGGGGTGTATGCCCAGCGTTGGGATTGCTGGGTCACATGGCCGTTCTAGTCCCAGTTTTTTAAGAAATCTCCACTCTGTTCTTCATAGTGGCTGTCCCAGTTTGCATTCCTACCAATAGCTAAAACAACATTGTAAATCAATAAAAATTTTTTTTTTTAATTTTAAAACCATGGAACCCCATGACAGAAAAAGGAGTATGGCTGTCCACATCATGTCATTCTGGGCACAGGAGCCAAGGCATGCTCTGTGTCCCCACCTGGCTGGGTGTGACAGGCCCCTAGGGAGGTGACTGGCTCCCAAGGTCAGGTCTTCACCCTGTCACCTCCTGCCTTTGAACTTGGCAAGTGCAGGGTTCAAGGAGCGAGTCCTGCTCACTGCCCAGTCTCACACTGACCCTTGGGACACAGAGCCCCTCTTAGGTGATCTGCTTTCATAAGCGAGGGGCTTCTCAGGTGACTCAGTGGTAAAAACTCACCTGCCAATGCAGGAGACAGGGGTTTGATCTCTGGGTTAGGAAGATCTCCTGGAGGAGGAAATGGCAACCCACTCCAGTATTCTTCCTGAAGAATCCTGTGGACAGAGGAGCCTGGAGGGCTACAGTCCATGGGGTCACAGACAGTCGGACATGACTGAGAATGATGTTTCACATGTGATCTCGGGATCAACAATGGCGCTGCCTCTTCTCTGAGCTTCAGTAAAGCCCAGAACTCCCTGGAAGCATCCTCAGCCTTCACCCGCCCTCCTGAGAGCTTTCCCGCCAGTCCTGTCCTGCGCTGCTGAGCCAGCAGCTGACAGCCCTCCTTAGGTTCATGCATATTTGCATCCCACCCCCACAGTCAGCCTGGGAGCCCCAAGCAGGCAGGAGCCCAGCCTCATACCTACCCCCGACCCCTCTCAGGGCCCCCTCATAAATGAAGGGACGAGGTCTCAGTGGAGAAGGGTGTCTCCACCTGCCCCCTTCCTTCCTGAAAGCGCCTCTCCTCCTCTAGTTCCCAGTGGTTCAGCCAAGCTCCCCTCTCCTCCAGCCCTGCCCCAGCGGCTCACCAGAGCCTCCCTGTCCCCATCAACTGAACTGCGGCTCCATCTACCCGTGCAACACCCTCCAGGCTGCCCTGCAAGCTCTTGGCTCCACAGTGGCCAAGTCAGGCCCTCAGGCACCACCCATGAGGGCTGGTGACCATCTTAAGGCCTTGGAGGGTACACTCGTCCAAACACGCTCAGAGTCACCTAACACAGCACCAAACCTGCCTTCAGTTGCCCTGCTTTTTCCAGTGGCCTCTCTCGCCACACAAACACCTGCGTCCAGGTGTGGGGCTGGCCAGACTGCCGTGAACTTGCCATTTTTGTTGTTGGCTGCACTCGGCTTACTGCATCTTAGTTCCCCAAGGACTGAACCTGGACTCTTGGCAGTGAAAGCGCTGAGTCCTAACCGCTGGACTTTCAGGAATTCCCTGAACCTGCTTTTCTTCTCGTCCCTGATAAACTCTCTTTACCCTCCTGGGCCTCAGTGATTCTCGTAAGATAAGAGGGTCAGAACTAGAGTTCCTCACAGTGACTTCTGCTTTTCAAACTGTGACGCAAAATTCTCAAGAGGGCAGCCCCACAGGGACTGGCAGTCTTGCTTCAATTGGGGATGGGCCCACACTGTTGCAAAGGAGGGAAGGGATGTGGGGCCAGCCACCCCTAGGGCTTCCCCGGGTCCCCTCACTGGTGCGGATGGAGACGGAACAAGGCCCATGAGCCTTCCTGGTATACATCTCCCTCCCGGGGCTCATGAATGGGAAGGGCTGTGGCCACGCAAGGTACCATCATGGTTATGTGTTTCTGAATTGCTCCTGCCATCATCCCAGTTCACAGTTTACCAGCCAGGGCCCTGCCCGTAATTGTTCTACATGTGCTTAAATAAGATGACATTGCATGGCGGGATACATTTCTCCACCCGGGAAGCCTAGATGGGTTACCAGCCAGCCAGACCCCAAGGCTCTAGGAGGATGGTTTTGGTGTGGCTACAGCAGCATCATGCTGTCTCAGCACTGGACCCTGATCCTCGAAGCAAATGATGTATAACTACAAAATAGGTTAACAGCGAAGAAGCCTCAGGTTTATTTTTTTCCTGCAGAAAATAACTTTCTGCCTCGGAAGGAAGGAGAATTCTGAGAATTCTCTTGTCCTTGCTGGGAGCAGGGTGGTATTTATTTTGAACTTTGCATCCCCTGGAAATTCACAAGTTGAAATCCTAACCCCCAGGGTGATGGTGTTAGAAGGTCAGGGCTCTGAGCTGTGCTCTTACCAAAGGAACTCAAGGAGCCCTCTCTCGGCTCTCTACCACGTGAGGACACGATGAGAGGTCAGCCGTCCGCAGGCAGGGAGAGGCCCTTGCTAGAACCTGACCCTGCTACACCCCGTCCTTAGATGACTATCAAAAAGTCTACAAACAATAAATGCTGGAGAGAGGGTGGAGAAAAGGGAATGCCCCTACACTGCTGGTGGGAATGTAAATTGGTGCAGCCTCTACGGTAAACAGTATGGAGGTTCCTTAAAAAACTAAGAACAGAGCTATCATATGACCCGGCAATCCCACTCCTGGGCATATATCTGGGAAAAAAAAAAGAATTCAAAAAGATACACGCACCCCATCATCAAGACATGGAAGTAACCTAAATGTCCACAGACAAATGAATGGATAAAGAAGATGTGGTATGTATACACAATGGAGTTCTACTCAATCATAAAAAAGAATGGAAAATGACATTTACAGCAACATAGATGGATCTAGAGATTATCATACTGAGTCAGACAGGGAGACAAATATCTGACATCACTTGTATGTGGAATCTAAATAAAAAAGAGATACAAAAGAACTTATTTACAAAATGGAAACAGACTCACTGATTTAGAAAACAAACGTATGGTTACCAAAGGGGAAAGGCTGGGAGGAGAGAGATAAATTAGAGGAGTTTGGGCTTAACATATACATACCACTGTATATAAAACAGATAATTAACTAGGGCCTACTGTATAGCACAGGGAATGCTATTCAATATTCTGTAATAACTTAAATGGGAAAAGAACTTGAAAAATGAATAGATACACATATATGTATAACTGAAACACTTTGCTGTAGACCTGAAACTGACGTGACATTGTAAATCAGCTATCCTCAAATATGAAATAAAAATTAAAAAAGAAAGCAATGGATTGATTATAAAAAAAAAAAGAAAGAAAGAAAAAGAAAAGAAATATCTGGTGTTGAAGCTGCCCCAGTCTGCAGTGTTCCGTTGTAGGAGCCAACAGACTTAGACAGGGTCAGAGGACGCTCCAGTATCCTGCCCAGAGAACTGCCAGTGGGACCCCCTCCAAGAGAAGGAATGTGGTGACAGAAATTGCTCATGGGAGCAGACACAGGTCTGCAGCTAGGCTGCCCCCAACTCACTGCGGGATACCAGACAGAGACACATTCGACAGCGACCAGGGCAGAGGGGGACAAACTCACATCCCATCAGAGGCAATGAAGGGGAACTTCTCTGGTGGTCCAGTGGTTAAGACTCTGTGCTTCCAATGCAGGGCGGTGTGGGTTCAAACCCTGGTTGGGGAACTAAGATCCCACATGCCGTGTGGCATGGCCAAAAAATTTGAAAATAAAAATTAAAAAAAGAAGCAAGGATGGGAACTGAGAACATCCCAACCCAAGTAGGGACGACTCAAGAGGAAGCAACGAGTGCCACCAACCCTGTGAAGAGCAGTGTGTCGTGGGAGGGGGACACCACTCACAGGGGCCCCAAGGGTTGGGGCCAGCCCTCCCGCCTCTGCATCCCTGGTGGTGGCCTGGATCCCAGGAAGCTGCGAACAAAGGAGGGTAAAAGGATGTGACTTACACTAACAGTAGCAAGGGGCTTCCCCAGTGCCAGTGCCGGAAATCCTGCAGGTTTGATCCCCAGGTTGGGAAGATCCCATGGAGAAGGACATGGCAACCCACTCCAATATTCCTGTCTGGGAAACCCCATGGAGAGAGGAGCCTGGCAGGCTATAGTCCATGGGGTTGCAGAAGAGTCAGACACGACTTAGCGACTAAACAATGACAACAAGTAGCAGAGCCACCTGTTCTTTGTCAAGTGTGTGTCCTGCAGGCAGAATTACAGAGATGATGGAGTGAATTAAGGCCCCAACCTTCCATCGGAAACATCTTACTTATGGTGTCACCACCGTAAGGACTGTCACTAAGTCACAGGGGCCGCTGGCACCACAGAGACAGAACTTACGTGGTCTGTTCTCCCCACTCAAGGTCAAGTTCCCTGAAGGCAGGAACTACATGTGACCATTACCCAGTCTGCACAGCCTGCAGGGAATAACAGGCCTCAGAAGAATGTGTCAAGTGTCCCTCCAAGGATCAGCACATAAGTGAACTGTGGAAGATGCTTACGGTGGCATACCATCCAGCCTTAAAAAAGAAGGAGCTATGACACGGATGAACCCTGGAGACATCATGCTAAGTGAGAGAAGCCAGACACAAAAGGCCACTTAGTGTATGACCCTCTGATATGAAGTATCCAGAACAGGGGGCCTCCCAGGTAGCACTAGTGGTAAAGAACCTGCCTGCCAATGCAGGAGACATAAGAGATTCGGGTTTGACCCCTGATTCAGGAAGATCCCCTGGTGGAGGGCATGGCAACGCACTCCAGTATTCTTCCCCGGAGACTTCCATGGACGGAGGAGCCTGGTAGACTACAGTCCACAGGGTCACAAAGAGTCGAACACAACTGAAGCGACTTAGCATGCACGCACGCATGCACATCCAGAGCAGACGGGTGTTTGCCAGGGGCTGGGGTGAGCGGGGAAAGTGGACTGACTGCTGAATGAGCATGGAGGGTGTTTCTGGAGTGATGAAGATTTTCTGGAACTGATCAGCAGTGACCATTGCATAAAAATGTCACTGCACTAAAGGCCACACTAAGTCGTACATATTAAAATGGTTAATTTTACAGCATGTGAATGTCACCCCAATTTTAAGAACATACTTGTCGAGTGAATGAAATGAATCTCCAAATTCATGTCCGCAGACTGTGTGACTCAGGATCGGGGTTCAGGGGCCAGCCAGGCTCCCATTCAGCCCACGTGCCTCCACTCCTGGTCACACACCACCCACGGACCGTCACATCACCTGACGGGCAGTGCGACCTCTGGCATCTCTTAGGTCTGGGTAGCCGGGGGAGGGTATATGAGGCAGGGTGCAGGCCAGGGAGCTGATTTCAGCCCATGTAGACATTTACCCTGTGTTTTACACACTATGTAGCCTCGCTGGTGGGTGTGTCATTAAAAGGCGGGGAGCGGAGGACATCATAAGACGTCCAGCCCAAGGCCCCTCACCTGTGTTTCCCCAGGCTCTGCAGGCGGGGAGAGGACCCCGTGGGTGGCATGCAGCTCTGTTTGTTTCTGTCTTCCCCTACAGTCTGTGGCCCCTGGGGGCACAAATCCAGCTGTCTCTGACCCCGGACACCTGCGCACAGGTGACTGATGTGTTCGCTGAGTAAATTACACTCTGTAACCTGGAGACAAGAAGCCACGGCATGGCATGGCTTGTTTCCAAAGTGCCCGAAGGACCTGCCCCCGAAACAGCAAGGTGACACACACTGGACTTGTCCAAAGTTTGTCCCATGAACTGAGCCCAGCCTGCAATCTGTTATCCTATGGCCTACGAGCTTAGAACAGCTTTTTTTAAAAAATCTGTTTAAAGAGATGTCTTAAAAAAAAAAAAATTACGCAACAGAGATCATGTGTAGCTACAAGGCCTAAAATATTGACATGGATACCATCACGACTTCCTTTCCTGTGCTTTCCACACCCAAGTTTAAGGAAACGAGACACTACAACCACGGGGTCATCTGTCCTCAGAGGTTAACAGACTCTAAGCTTCAGCCATGGGATAAATCAAAAGTAAAATATTTACAAGCCTCCGTAGACCTCCAGGGGCGCATACGTGCCAGGGATGGTCAGCACTGTGTGCTGACCCCATCCGTCTGGAGAAAATCGACCCGTCAGACCCACAACCAAGAGGCTTCTCTCCTCGCCCTGGAGCTGCAAGGCAATCAGAAATCGGGGGACGACAGCAGATTTTGGATCACATACGATGTTGTTCTCAAAAACCTAAGACAGGGATGTCATTCGGATGAGGGGCTGTCAATTTCATCGATGCTGCTCTCCGATCGTCCCGCCCCTCGGTGCTTCACCCCGCGCCCCCGAGCTGATGGCTCTGGGGACCGGAAAATGGGGCCCAGCACAGCCCTCTGGTGGGGAGGGCACTGCCGCTGGACATGCCAGCACAACCCACCTGAGCAACCAAGAGCCTTAGCACAGTGCTCTCTTTCTGCCTCCCTGCTAGTTCCTGCTTGTCTGACCGCGGGAGAGTCAGGAAAGCAGAAGGATGCAGCAAAACCCTACAGGCTTTAGAGTGTGGGGACCCAAACTCAGGCTCTCAGTCCCGTCCGCCTCTGTATGCGTGTTTAGTCTCTCAGGCGTGTCCGACTCTCTGCGACCCTTTGGATCAGAGCCCGCCAGGCTCCTCAGTCCCTGAGATTTTTCAGGCAAGAATACTGGAGAGGGTTACTATTTCCTTCTCCAAGGGATCTTCCTGACCCAGGGATCGAACCTGCCTCTCCTGTGTCTCCTGCACTGCAGGCAGATTCTTTACCCGCTGAGCCACTGGGAAAGCCCCTCAGATACGCTGAGAGGAGGCCAACTTTTCCCACAAGGGCCGAAGGCGTGAAATTTCGTTCCCCTGATGCTGCTGCCCTACTACACAGAAGCAGCCAAGAGTCAGGGAAGAGAAAACAAAGAGTGAGGGCTTCGAGGAAAGACCTGAGGAGACTGGGCTGTAAAATTAGAAAGCTGCTTTTAGGCGGTGGGGGTTTTTAGCAGTAAAATTAGGAGTTGACTTCCTGGGGGCTGCTGGTGGTAAATGGTAAACTGAACGCTAGTAAGGAACCTGTGAACCTGTGCGTGCGTGCATGGACACACTACAGGTGTGTACACACACATACCACAAACACAGCTCTGGCAGCTGCGAGCCCACTCGGCGACCACAAGGAGCCGGTGCACGGGTCAGGAGGCCACACGTGGTGCAGACGTGAGGATTCCCCGCCCCTGTGTGACCGTGTGGCCCCAGTTCTGAAATAAAATCCCTGGGGACCAACAAACTCTTGCCCTGTGTGTTCCTAAGCTTCTTACTCCTTCATAATCACCAAGAGGCCTAGAAGCTTCCCTCTTCACAACTCCTAGATGAGGGCCTGGCACACAACAGATTCAGTAAACGTTCGTGATGAAATGGACTGCCAAGAACCACAGCGAGATCCACTCATGCCTGAGGTCACCACCTCCTCCTCCCTTTTCCCGATGCAGGTGAAGACAGGGTCCCCGGATTAGATTTTCAGATGCCTCCTTGTTTCCTGTCAGCAGAGATAAGGACCAGGATGCATTTCAAGGGGCCAGGGGAGGCGGGGGGTTGTTGTGTGCAGCTAGCACTCTTCCTGGCTCTGCGTGCCTAGCTAGGGACCCTGGACAAGTCACCAGGATCCTCGAGGCCTCGGTTGGCTGTGTGCAGAATGAAGGTGGAGCTTCTGGACCACCCAGGCCCATCAGCTCTTGGGGTCAGGAGCTGCAGCCGTGAGGAACCAGTGACTTCCAACCTCTTCCCAAGGCGAGGCCAGGTGCCACTGCCATTCGACAAACATGAAGGTTGCAGGTTGGAGGGAAAAGTCATTTCAGTGACACAGTGGGTAATGAAGGGCCGAGCCAGTGCTGGGGCCTGACCTTCAGGACTGCGGTTTGGCCAGAGTCTGGGCTCTGGCTATTAAAAGATGCAGACAGAGCATCTCAACTGAGGGAGAGGAGGGGATAAGGGATGCAGTGCCAACGGCACCTCCTTTAACCTGCTCCAACCCGGAGGGAGGGTACTAGGAGCACCCTTGTCCTACAGCAGGTCAGTAACCCAGCTCTGCCCAGAGAGCCCAAGGAGGGCTGGCTCCTTAGGCTCCGTCCCCTGAGTCACAGGTCTTTGCAAGCTCACCACGACTCCCTGGCCACCATGAGTCCCAAGCTCTCACTGTGAACTCTAACCCCCACCATGACCCCTAGGATCCCACCATGAGATGCAACACCCATCATGACAACTAGGCCTACACCATGAGTTCCAACCCCCACCTTGACCCCCAGACTCCCACCATGAGATCTAACACCATCATGACCCCCAGACCCCCACCATTAGCTCCAAAATCCACCATGACCCCCAGACCCTAACCATTAGCTCCAACACCCAACCTGACCCCCAGATCCCCCACCGTGAGCTCCAACATCCAACATGACCCCCAGACCCCCACTATGAATTCCAACCCCCAACGTTACCCCCAGACCCCCACCATGAGATCCAACCCCCACCATGACTCCCTGGCCCCCAGCAAGAGCCTCAGGCGCCCACAGGAAAGCCCCTGCATCCTCCCACCCACACTCTTAAGGCACAGTAGGTGCTGGCTCCTACGTCATTGTCTGTTAATCAAACCACCTCCTTCCCATGGGAGGGTTCACTTCTTTTCCTTCCTCAAACCAGCCTGTAATGGTAGGAGTCTGCCTCAGGGCTTAAGACGAGGCTGCACCAGGGGGAAGCTGAGCCCACCACACTCATTCACACCCAGGAACCCCAGGAGTCTGAGGTCCAGGCCCAAAATTCTAGGGGGGGACAGCTGGGGGACATACCCACCCAGGTGTGACTGAGCTGCCAGGACCCTCTGACCCAGTTCTGCAGACAGACCTGCCTCACAGGGGACTTCACTGGCCCAGAAGCTGGCAGCCCTGGCCCTGGTGCCTCTACCATACAGCCTGGTGGGCGGAGGGCTTACCACACCTCATGCACAGAGACCCCTGTGCACCTCAGGTCTCAGGGTCCTGCCTCCTCTAAGACACCTTTAAAAAGCAAATGAGCACTGAGCTAGAAGAACAGATTCTGGAGTATATGTCTCCACTCCAACCTCGGCCCTGCAAACTCCTAGAGCAGCAGGAGCTGAGCAGGAGTCTGCTGGACCCAGCAGGGCCTGGAGCTGGAAACAACTCAATGCCTGGGGCTTCAAGGAGAGCCCAGACACTCGGAGCCAGACATATACACACAGAGCCTGCTAACGACTGAACCAGTCCCACCAGGAGCTGGAGAGAGGAATCTCCTGCAGTCTTCGAAACTGAAATATACTCTCCCTTAAATCCCTTGACTTATTACTCACCTGTGTTGGAGGTATACTTGGCATCTCCTCAACTGGATGCCAAGCTCCCAGAGGACACGATATGACATTCAGAGGAGGGTATGCTTTCCCACTGTAAGAGGTTTCAAATACTGTACCATGAAGGACAAGCCTGGCACTCTGATGTCACAGACATGGGTGTGATTCCTGGCTCTAGGGCTCACTGGCTGTGTGACCCTGAGGGAGTCATATATAACCTCCCTGGCCTTCCTCTGAAAAACGGGGACACCATCCATCCTTCCTTCAGAGGGTAGTTGGGAAGAATAAATAAGACCTCTCAGAACCGTGCCTAGCATACAGCACAGGGTTCTTCATTGTAAGCCACTACCCACCAGCCTCCAAAATCTGATTTACATGCTCTAAGAGGGGGCTTAAGCCGCAGTAATCCTTAATGCTCCCCCGGCCATTCCAGTGGTTGAAGACCTGGCCTAACAGAAGGCACATGAGAGGGGTGGGGGGAGAGGGATGTTGGAGCTGGGAGTCAAAGGGCGACCCCTTTAAAACACCCTGAAAGTATCAGACTATTTGCAGGAAGCCAGGGAACAGCTCATCTGCCAGGGTGTCTGTGATGCCAGCAGTTAGTACCACCTCCTCCTGCCAGCCACCCTGGAGATATAAAGAAAACAAGACCTGGGAGTCATCAAGAAGCCAGGGTGGTGGCTTGTGGCCTCTCGGCTTGCGAGGCTGTCGGCCTGGTCACTCTTTCCCTCATTCAGCATTTACTCGCCAACCAGCAGATGGTGCAGAAAATGTGTGGCTCTGCGCCTAATCCAGCTCTGAGGGCAAATTTTGCATGTGACTACCAGACAGCCATGGCCGTGCTCTAAGTTGTCCTTTTTCCTTCTCAAAAAGGGACCTGACCACAACATGCCATCAGACCATTGTCACAGTTCTTGAAGGAACATCAACATACCTGACTTCTGAATCTTACTGGAATCACCCACTTTGGATCCAATAAAAAAAAAAAAAAAGCAGTCAGAGTGTCTGCACTGTAGCTGACTGCCTGAACTGGTTTTTGGATTTAAAAGCTGTATTTGGACAGATGACATACACGACTCGTGGACTGGAAAATATGCTAATACACTGGACGGAGGAGACTGCTTTATCTATAGATACCTTTTGATAAAATTACAATTGCTACTTATGCTAGCTTTTAGCCAAAAGTGTTTCCTCCAAATTGTTGATCAGAGGCTCCCTTTACACCAAAGTAATTCTTATTCTACCTTTTCTTCCTTTTTTTTTTTTCCAACAACAGCATTTTTTTTTCTTTTTAAGATTTTTTTGGATGTGGGCCACTTTTAAAGTTTTTACTGAATTTGTTACAATACTGCTTCTGTTTTATGTTTTGGATTTTTGGCTGCAAGGCATGTGGAATCTTAGGTCCCCAACTAGGGATTGAACTTGCACCCCCTGCATTGGAAGGTGAAGTCCCAACAGCATTTTCTTTTAATAAATAAGGACACTATTAAAAGGAATGTAATGCTTGCTGGCACAAAGCGTCTAGCCAAGCGACAGTTCTTAAACTCCCCTTACCAGATCATCGTTGGCCTTCCCCCTGGACAGGGTCCTAGTGAAAATGGACATTTTAGTGCTTGGAAAGCTAATGGGAAGCAGAGATGCTGCTGCTGATGACAGTATTGTGCTATTACACGTTTATACAATACTTTACACGCTCTTTGCAAGACACTTTCCAATTACTGTACTTAAGTCAAGCGTCACAGCAGCCAAGTCAATTCGCACGTTCTCCCATTAGCTTATTAACAATCTGCTCATAAATCGACTCCGCAGTGCCTGTAAAAGGGCGCCAGGAAACTTATGGCTTTTTCTCGGGGCCTCTCAGATGAGCTCAGGGAAACCCTGAGCTCTCGAGGCATCAGCTCGGGAGCTAGGTGCAACCGCGACGGCTGTGTAGCAATCCTGTGGAATGAGTGAGCAGGCTGCCCTTCAGCAGGGCTCCCATACTGGAGGCTCCAAACATTTCATCCAAACCAGGGCCGTCCCACTCTGTCCTCAAAAAAGCCAGCGTCTGGCCCCAATCTGGAGGCCAAGGTGGCAGCGGTTTTTCCAGGCTGGTGGTCAGATGCTTTGGGACGAGGGGACAGAGGGGAAACTGGAGTGCCAGTCTCCTTGGTGGGCACATCTCCCATCAGTACCGAGTCTGATGTGTGCACGGAGATGCTGCCGCGCCCTGCGCGCTGAGTGATGCCGACTTGCGGGCAGAGGATGACGGGCGGCCGCCAGCCCTCACTCTCCTTTCCCTTCCCCTTCTCCTCCTTCGGGAATGAGACGGCGTTACCTGGGACAAAGGCCTGCAGTAGGACAGGGCTCGGACCACCCCAGAATCAATGCTTTCCACACACCCCGCACACACACACTTAGCCCCAGGGCTCTGTGACCCGCTCCCGCGGCTGCCATCGCCCCCGCCAGGTGAGCACCCTCCAGGTGTCTCCCGCCGGCGGGGGCGGCCTCCCGCGACTCACCTGCGTGAAATACAAGTTCATCAGCGTAAGGGTGAAGAACTGGAGGCACACGGGGAAGCAGTAGAGCAGCCAGAAGACGAAGGGGCTGAGCGCGTTGGCCGCCACGAAGTCTTTGAAGTAGAAGGAGAAGAGGACGGTCCGCAGGGAGGCCCAGAAGAGGCAGAGGAAGAGGAAGACGCTCTGGTAGCTGAGCCGCTTGTGGCGATAGCGCAGCACCAGCCAGAGCTGCACGTAGATGAACACGAAGAGCAGCGAGTAGAACACGGTGTAGACGATAGTGAGGCCGAGCTTCACGTAGGGGGGCACGGCCGGGGTCAGTGTGGGCGGCAGCGAGTCGTTGCGGAGGGGGTCCCACGGCTGGGCCTCCATCGGGCCAGGGGCGCTGCGGCGCGGCCCGGACGCTCCGGCTTCATCTGGGCTCGCGGCCGCCGCCACCCCCGCGGGGGTCTCCGCGCATCGCGCTCAACCCGGAGCCGGGCGACTGGAGGAAAGAAAACAAGCCGCACTTCCTCCCCCGGCACCACATGATTCACTGGGGCGGCCTTTGTCTGCGATTGGCAGCGCCGCGCCCGCCGCCCCCGCGCGCCCGCCAGCCCCGCGCGCCCCGGCTCTGCCCTGCGCGCCCCCCCCCCCCGAACACCGCCCCCAGCGCCGCGCCCCCCGGCCCGCCCCCTGCCCGGCCGCCAGGCCCCCGGAGCCCCGCCCCCTGCCCCGCGCGCTCCGCACCCCTCCTGCTCGGCCCCACCCCCCGCCCCGCGCGCCCCCGCGCCGCCCGCCTGTAGCCCCCGCAGAACCACCCGCTGCAGCGTCGCCCACCGGACAGATGCCCGCGCTTCGCGCTCTCCGCTGATGGTTACTTGTTGTTTTGCAACAAGAAGTTATTTTATTTCAACAGCGACAAACGTTACAAAAAACATTTTTTTTTTACTTTCAAAATAAAACTTTACGACTCTGTGGCAATGAAGTCACTGCCGTTTTTCCTTTTTCATACTGGAGTGATGTTTATTTCTAAATCCAGAAATGCCAAAGACAGGGTTTGTGTTTTTGAGGTCAGGTTTGTATACGCCGAGTGAGGAAAAGAATGGTCCCTATGACTGCCGCCTGGTCTCGGTGGTAAGCACGGCTCTTTCCTCCCGGAGAGCCACAGGGAGCGCCCCACACGGTGCTCCCGCGGCGGGGTGGGGATGCTCACCCCTCACCTCCCGGGAAAGCAGCTAGGGCAGCCTCGGAGGGAGCCCCCCGACTTCAGAGTGGGGGTGACCGCCTCTGATTCCGATGCAACCCCTGCCACCCGTGCAGCAGGGCGGTCTGCGCATCAGACAGACAAGCCCTCTCGTTTGGCCGTGGCAGAGGAGTCGCTCCTCGGAGGTCATGACTCAGTCTACATCCCCAGGGGGCCTCTCTACCATCACCTTAGGGGTGCTGGAGTTGTAGAGTGCCGTGGAGCTGGCTCGCCAAGCTGCCCTCTGGAAGCCGTTCTAGGCAAGCGGTTTCGGTAAACAGAAGAAAGAGACCGGTATCTCCAAGACTCCAGTAATATCTTGTGATTTATTTTCTCATCTCAAGTTAATAGTCGACTTTGTTCCTAATCGTGTGTTCTCTTTCAAACAGCGTCCTCCCCCTCCCGGCCCCGCACCGGTGGAACATAGACCAGCCGTGCGTTTCCAACCAATTATTTAGTTCTTGCACCCTGCTCTTAAGTTTCCGGTGCTTCATCAGGTGCCTTTGGTGTCAAGCTCCTTTTCTAGTTACTCTCTCCTTTCCCTTTCTCTCTTGCCGTCATTGTTCTGAGGATAAAGTTCAAACTCCTACCCTAGCTCACCTCATTGACTTGTCCCTTAAGAGGTGTTAAATGAATGTTAACACCTCTTAACTACTGTTGCCAAGGAAAGCTTTCCACCCCTGACTCCAACAGTTGGCCAAATCCTATTCTTCTGTAAGGGGGTTGGTTACTTCCTCCAGAGAGCCTTTTCTAACCACATCACCATGGACTCAGTATAGGGTGGGTTGAAGAAACAAGGTTTTCCTGGTGGCTCTGTTGGTAAAGAATCTGCCGACAATGCAGGAGACCACCTGCAAGGCAGGTGACCTGGGTTCTATCTCTGGGTGGGGAAGGTCCCCTGGAGAAGGAAATGGCAACCCACTTAAGTATTCTTGCCTGGAGAATCCCCATGAACAGAGGAGCCTGGCATGTTATAGTCCATTGGGTCGCAACAGTCGGACACAACTTAGTGGGTAAACCACCACTATTAAGAAACAAGTGAAGTGAGTGACAGTTATGCAAAGATACCTTCGTCTTCATATGTGTTCTGTATCCAAATTTCCTCTTTATATACTAACTCCAGGGCTTCCCTGATAGCTCAGTTGGTAAACAATCCACCTGCAATGCAGTAGACCCTGGTTCGATTCCTGGGTTGGGAAGATCTGCTGGTGAAGGGATAGGCTACCCACTCCAGTATTCTTGGGCTTCCCTTGTGGCTCAACTGGTAAAGAATCCACCTGCAATGTGGGAGACCTGGGTTCGATCCCTAGGCTGGGAAGATCCCCGGGAGAAGGGAAAGGCTACCCACTCTAGTATTCTGGCTTGAAAAATTCCATGGACTGTATAGTCCATGGGGTTGCAAACAGTTGGACACAGATGAGCGACTTTCACTTTGACCAGTCATGTTAGATTAGGACCCACTCTAATGATCTCATCAAGCAACAGTTACAACTGGACATGGAACAACAGCCTGGTTCCAAATAGGAAAAGGAGTACGTCCAGGTTGTATATTGTCACCTGCTTATTTAACTTCTATGCATCATGAGAAACACTGGGCTGGAAGAAGCACAAGCTGGAATCAAGATTGCTGGGAGAAATATCAGTAACCTCAGATATGCAGATGACACCACCCTTATGGCAGAAAGTGAAGAGGAACTCAAAAGCCTGTTGATGAAAGTGAAAGAGGAGAGTGAAAAAGTTGGCTTAAAGCTCAACATTCAGAAAATGAAGATCATGGCATCTGGTCCCATCACTTCATGGGAAATAGATGGGGAAACAGTGGAAACAGTGTCAGACTTTATTTTGGGGGGCTCCAAAATCACTACAGATGGTGACTGCAGCCATGAAATTAAAAGATGCTTACTCCTTGGAAGGAAAGTTATGACCAACCTAGATAGGATATTCAAAAGCAGAGGCATTACTTTGCCAACAAAGGTTCATCTAGTCAAGGCTATGGTTTTTCCTGTGGTCATGTATGGATGTGAGAGTTGGACTGTGAAGAAAGCTGAGCGCCGAAGAATTGATGCTTTTGAACTGTGGTGTTGGAGAAGATTCTTGAGAGTTCCTTGGACTGCAAGGAGATCCAACCAGTCCATCCTGAAGGAGATCAGCCCTGGGATTTCTTTGGAAGGAATGATGCTAAAGCTGAAACTTCAGTACTTTGGCCACCTCATGCGAAGAGTTGACTCATTGGAAAAGACTCTGATGCTAGGAGGGATTGGGGCAGGAGGAGAAGGGGACGACAGAGGATGAGATAGCTGGATGGCATCACCCACTCAATGGACATGAGTTTCAGTGAACTCTGGGAGTTGGTGATGGACAGGGAGGCCTGGCGTGCTGCGATTCATGGGGTCGCAAAGAGTCAGACACAACTGAGTGACTGAACTGAATGATCTCATCTTTTATTATTATTGTTGTTATTATTAACTTGGGTAAATTTATTTAATATATTATTAACACAAATATAATATAGCATGCATATGACACAGCAAGGAATTGAGTCCTCAGGCCCTCATAATCTCCCAATTCTTATTCTTTCCAATTGGTCCCCTAACCATCCATGAGAGACAAGAGAAGTTTGTGATTAAAGTTGGATATTTTAAGTCAGGAACCCACATAACCTCTCTTTTGGTTTAGTGGTGGTTGCAAAAGATAAGATACGATTTTAGCATAGTCAGTGAAAGTCTCTGGTTTCCAGATTGCCTGTAACTAGAATTTAAGATCCTGCCAAGGAGCTCCCCGGTGGCTCAGATGGTAAAGAATCTGACCGCAAAGCAGGAGACCGGGGTCTGATCCCTGGATGGGGAAGATCCCCTAGTGAAGAGAATGGCTACCTACTCCAGTATTCTTACCTGGAGAATTCCTTGGACAGAAGAGCAAAGAGTCAGACGTGACTGAGTAACTAACACAACCACAATCACTTCTTAAGCCTTCTGGACTTAGCATCAGCCACTCCACCCCACAGCTTTCAAATCCTT
This sequence comes from Bos taurus, assembly GCF_002263795.3. Taxonomy (NCBI): domain Eukaryota; kingdom Metazoa; phylum Chordata; class Mammalia; order Artiodactyla; family Bovidae; genus Bos; species Bos taurus. Next base: position 8,837,947 of record NC_037355.1, on the reverse strand, counting down.
CGTGCCCTTCATGCTGTTCTCTGGCAGCCACCACTTGGTTTCTCAATGCCTTAACTTCAATGGGACCTCCACTGTGTTGGGTGACCTTCACACAAGCAACCACAAGTAACATTGTACCTGTCTTAATACAACTTGAATTTTAACTGCCCTGAGATCCAACCAGACAATCAATCTCAAATTCAATCCCATCCCCTGAAGGTATGTGGCTGTCACTTACCCCACTGTCAATTTCAGCACTTCTCAGGATTCTTGATTACAAGCAAGAGAAATAAATTTTGTTTAATTTCTTTTACCCCAGTCTCTGCCTTCTTCTTCACATGTGTCCAAATTTCCTCTTTTTCTACTGACTCCAGTCATATTGGATTAGGACCCACTCTATTGACCTCATCTTTGATTATTAAACTTTGGTAAATTTAAGCAGAAAAAGAATGTATTAAAAGGTACTTTATGTAGCTCACAAAATCCTCAGGAGCTCTGGAGGAGTTTGGAAGCTAAGAAAGAAGAATGACACCCAAGATAATGCTGCAGAACTGGTTCTGTAGGAATACTTTTGCTGCCACGCCAGGCTCTTACGTGGTAGCTTGCACCACAGACCTCCCCCGGTGCTGGCCATTGGAAATGGCCTCTATCAACTAGGAATGAAGATAATGCAAAGGACAGAAAACCTGGATAGTAATGGGTTAAACATAAATGCTTATTTTTCTCATCTATCTAGAAGTTAGCAGCTGCAAACGTGGAATCAACTCTAAAAAATCGGCCAGGAAGACTGGTTCTTTCAGTCTGCTTTACTACCCTTAGCTTATTAGCTTTAATCTTCAGAGTTGTTCCCTCCTGGTTGCAAGATGGCTGCTGCAGGCCCAGATATTGCATATACAGTCAAGGTAGAAATTGAGAGAAGACAGAAAGGGTGATTCCTGTATCAAGAAGGTAAAAGTTTTCCAGAAATCTCAAGACAAAGCTCCATCTATATCTCCCCAGCCAGAAGTGTGCCATACAGCCATCCAGAGAGAGAAGAAAAGAAGTTAGGAGTGCATGCCCAGCCTGGATGAGGCTTAGAAAAAGGTTGGTAAAGGATGTTGGGGGAGTGAATCCCTCTCCAGAATAGAGTATGTAGTTCATGCTGCTTTGAATCAAGAGCTTCCAATTCGAAGTCTGGGGCAGATCCATTTGATTGACTGAGCCTAGACCACGTGCCCACATCCCAGCAGCAATAGTGGCTAGGAACATGAGAATGTAGCATCTTCTGCTTCCACGGTGGGTGCTTCTACTTCCAAGAGTAGGAAACTCCCCAGTGTAGCAAGGGAGTTCAGATGCTGGGGGTACAAACTGGTGGCAAATAATTTCCTATACAGCTATAGATTTCCCCAGTTGATTATATATGTGTGCATGCTTGTCACTCAGTTGTGTCCAACTCTTTGTGACCCTGTGGACTGTACCCTGCCAGGCTCCTCTGTCCATGGGATTTTCTAGGCCAGAATACTGCAGTGGGTTGCCAGTTCCTACTCCAGGGGATCTTCCTGACCCAGAGATTGAACCCACATCTCTTGTGTCTCCTGCACTGGCAGGCAGGTTCTTTCTACTGCACCACCTACGAAGCACTGGATGAGTATATGCACATAGTTAAAAGTTTAGATGTAACTTTTGGGAAAAGGGATATAACATTTGCATGAAATTATCTGCCAGCTATCCTCAGAAATTCCTTTTTTTTTTTTAATTGTGGGGTGTTTTTTGTTTGTTTGTTTAATTTCTTAGCCATGCCCCATGGCATGCAAGATCTTGGTTCCCTGATCAGGAATTTTACCTGTACCCCCTGCAGTGGAAGCTCGAAGTCTTAAGCACTGGACTGCCAGAGAAGTCCCTCAGAAATTCCTTTAAATATTTAAAGGGTGAGAAGAAGGCAGACGAAAGAAGGAATTTCTGTTTTGCCTCTTGGCTGGTCAATGAGATCCAACTATTACCAGGCATCTCTCCCAGCTCTGAACTTCCTGTCCTGACCGAGTGCCCAGGTAGCCAGGACCCCCAGCTGTGCAGCTGCCTCGGGCCTAGTGACCCGGGCAAGCCCGGCCTCAGACCTTTGTCACACCTCCAGCCAGGCTTCACACCAGGTTGAACGTGTCTGTCTGTGTTCCACTTCAGAGAACTAGAATTTCCAAGGTGGTAAGTATTAACAGCTCAGTGTGCATGCTCAGTCACTGAATCGTGTCTGACTCTTTGTGACCCCACGGACTGTAGCCCATCAGGCTCCACTGTCCATGGGATTTCCCAGGCAAGAATCCTGGAGTGGGTTGCCATTTCCTCTAGAGTAGCTTATTTCAATAAATAAATCCTTGTTGGCATTTTCCTGGGAAAGAGCACTCCTCGGTACTGCTGATTCCAGCTAGAGAAATGTCTGATAGTTAGAAACAACAGAACTAACCACAGCCTGCTTGATCTAGGACACAAAGACATTATACCTGGAAGGGACGTACTAACCAGGAACCGGGTCACCTAAAGAGGGCACCCCCCTGCACAGTGGACGCTAGGCTTATTTGTATTCATAGATGTAAATTGTTAGATGAAACTGCTCAGCCGTTACAGTAGCCACAGAATTATTGCTTTTCTACATTTTTAAAATTCAACCCCGGGAAACTCTGTGTCATGTGGCTTTCAGCCTTCAGATTCCACTCCTAACAAGACTGGCTTTATTGGTTTGGTCTGGTATTTGCTCTAAGTGACATGTCCTGCTTTGCCAAATGTAAAGTGATAAAAAAAAAAAAAAAAGACAATCCCTTCATTTCTATGATTAACACAACACATAGTTAGGTATGTTTGATTAATTACTGAATGAGCAATGAATTTGCTGGCAGTAGTTTGCTCAGCAATTCAGGACAAAGTAAACATCACTTGTGAGTTTTTTTTTTTTTTTTGGTCTAAATTGCAATCAAACTTTGAAAGCTAAGGGTGTCAAAGGTCTCAGGAATGCTAAGAGAGTCAAGGGGTGGATAGCAAAAGTGATAAGGGTTTTGCAAGCTGATTCTCGTGGGAAAGTTTTGTTTCAACAAATACATCTCACGTTTTGTGAAATATGATTCACTTATCTAATTTTCTCAATCTCATGTTTGTAATTCCTAAATGTAAAGACCATGAAACATATCAGAGTTTTAAAACAACTTTATCGGATCATAAAATTCACCCGTTTCAAGTGGCACAACTCAAAGATTTTTAGTAACTTCACCTCGTGGGGCAAATATCATCATAAATCTATGTTGAACTGCTTCATCCCCTTCCCCCCAATAATAAGCATAACAGATTTTAATTCCGCCAGCTTTGGGATTATTTTTGGAGAAGGCAATGGCACCCCACTCCAGTACTCTTGCCTGGAAAATCCCATGGACGGAGGAGCCTGGTAGGCTGCAGTCCATGGGGTCGCTAGGAGTCGGACACAATTGAGCGACTTCCCTTTCACTTTCCACTTCCACGCATTGGAGAAGGAAATGGCAACCCACTCCAGTGTTATTGCCTGGAGAATCTCAGGGATGGGGGAGCCTGGTGGGCTGCCATCCGTGGGGTCACACAGAGTCGGACATGACTGGAGCAACTTAGCTGCATGGGATTATTTACAGCAAACTCTAAATCCAGGGCAATCCTTAACCACTGTCTAAGCAAACAGGCAGATGATACAGCCCTCCTAGTGTTGCTCAGAAGTACTCTTTTAATGATTCAATAATCTCATTAAAACTTTGGCATTAAGTAGACCTGAGGTAGAAAGGGAACTTAGTATAAATTGACGCCAATGGTAATCAGGAGCATGCAATATTGCTTATTTGCTTGAAAACAGAATGGAATGTTTCCTTCCAGCAAATCCCAGAAGCAATTTCACCTCATACTCTGCTCCAGGGAAGGTACTGTCAGAGTTTCCTCAAATTTCTATGGGGAAAACTAGATCCAGTTCTTTCCAAAAGTTTTTTTTTTTTTTTTTTTTTCATTTTGTCCATGCAACATATGGGATCTTATTAATAGTTTCTCAACCAGGACTTGAACCTGAGCTCCTGCATTGGAAACAAGAAGTCTTAACCACTGGACCACCAGGGAAGTCCTTTCTAGGAATTCCTGAAAAGGCATGGTGCTGGCTAATGTTCTGTGATCTTATAGGTTCCACCCTTTCATCTCCAGAAATAGCACTTCGGGTAGCTTGACTCCAAGAGGACACGGATTCTACCCATGGAACTTCATTCTGTCTCAAGGCCTGAGAATGGCCACATCTTATTTTCAGGGGTGTCTGTACTGCAGGAAAATGATCTATTATGATGGCACCATTGATCTTCCTGGCATACATATGGTCAGCCCCCAAGAGGGGTTGGAGTTTCTAGGTCCAGTGAACTATGGAGATAGACCGGCTGATACCCCCAGGGCAGAACCAAAATGATGAAGGATAGATCTCTTGAAAATCCTTCTGGATTTCCCTGATGGTCCAGTGGTTAGGAATCCACCGGCCAATGCAGGGAACATGGGTTCCATCCCTAGTCTGGGAAGATTCCATATCCCGTGGGGCAACTAAGCCCATGCGTCACAGCTACTGAGCCTGTGCTCTAGAGCCTGTGAGCTGCAATTACTGAGCCCATGTGCCCTGAAGCCTGTGCTCCACAAGAGAAGCCATCACAATGAGAAGCCCGAGCACTGCAACTAGAGAGCAGCTCGAGTGCAGCAAGGAAGAACTGCTGCTGCTGAATCGCATCAGTCGTGTCCGACTCTGCGCGACCCCATAGACGGCAGCCCACTAGGCTCGTCTGTCCCTGGAACGCTCCAGGCAAGAACACTGGAGTGGGTTGCCAGTGCCTTCTCCAATGCATGAAAGTGAAAAGTGAAAGTGAAGTCACTCAGTTGTGTCTGACTCTTCAAGATCCCATGGGCTGTAGCCCACCAGGCTCCTCCGTCCATGGGATTTTCCAGGCAAGAGTACTGGAGTGGGGTGCCATTGCCTTCTCTGAAGACTGCTGCTGCTGCTGCTGCTAAGTCGCTTCAGTCGTGTCCGACTCTGTGCGACCCCATGGACTTCAGCCTACCAGGCTTCTCCGTCCATGGGATTCTCCAGGCAAGAACACTGGAGTGGGTTGCCATTTCCTTCTCCAGTGCATGAAAGTGGAAAGTGAAAGTGAAGTCGCTCAGTCGTGTCTGACTCTTAGCGACCCCATGGACTGCAGCCTACCAGGCTCCTCCATCCATGGGATTCTCCGGGCAACAGTACTGGAGTGGGGTGCCATTGCCTTCTCTGAAGACTAGTGCAGCCAAAAAATAGGTAAATTTTCATCTTAAAAAAAAAAAAAAACTATTAAGATTTTTCTTTAAAAAAAAAAAACCCTTCTGAGAAGGCAGTTCAAGGGGTTGAACTACATCCAATTTCTGTGAGTCCTGAAGCTTCTTCTTCACTGTTAGAGATATTCTTTAGGAAAAGAACAACAAAACTACAAATACAAAACTGGGTACTAAAGTGAATCATTTATTTAGAATAACACACCACATTTAAGAAACCTATCAGTCCCACGAACACCATAAAATCCAGAAGAATCGTATTTTCACTTATCTGAAGCATCTCTAAATACACTTTCCTTACACTTTTTTTTTTTTTTGGTCTCATACTACTCTTCAAATAAGAGTGATTCTGCAATATAACTTTCTGTATAGAAATAGAATTCTTTTTCTATAATAGACAGAGAATTCTTTTCTCTAGCCCAGTTGATAAAACACTGCTTTTATTATTGAAGTTCAGGAGAGTTTCAGCCACACAACTCGTTATTGTTAGTCATGGGGATTTTTAGGATTGTTGTCCGTTTGGGAAAACCTCAATGAGCTTTTTTCTTTGTTTTTGAGCTTTCTTTTTTAAATTAATTAATTTACTGGCTGTGCTGGGTCTTCGTTGCTGTGAGGGCGGGGCTATTTCTAGTTGAGGTGAGCAGGAGCGGCCCTCTAATTGCAGTGCATGGGATCTTCATCGCAGGGGCTTCTCTTGTTGTGGAGCACATGCTCTAGAAGCACAGGGCTTCAGTAGTCATGGCATGTGGCTCAGTAGTCGTGGCATGTGGCTCTACGCCCAGGCTCTAGAGCATAGGCTTAATAGTCGTGGTCCACGGGCTTAGCTCGGGAGATGGTGGGGGACAGAGAAGCCTGGTGTGCTGCAGTCCATGGGGTCGCAAAGAGTCAGACAAGACTGGGTGACTCAACAGCAACAACAAAAAAGGGCTTAGTTGCCCCAGGGTATGTGGGAATTTCCTGGTCCAGGGATCAAACCCCTGTCTCCAGCATTGCCAGGCAGATTCTCAAGGAGATTTTTTCACTTGTGATCTGTAGCTTTCAGGGCATCTCAAGTTTTCTGGTGTGGTGATACATCTTAGGGAGTCTTGGAGTTGGTGGCAGTCCTTACCCAGTGTGCTGTGAAGTTCAGGTCATGGTGTATCGAGTTTTGAGGTCCCTCCGTATTTCAGGCCAGTCAGCTGAAAGTGAAAACAAAGGTCTCCCTAAGGAAAAATGCCTGCCAGCTCCTGGAGCCCAGACTCGCCACATCCAGAGCCTCATTTGCAGTTTTTGTCTGTGAGACAGTGCATAGAGATTGCTTTGTGTTTAGAAAGGGAAGAATGAGTTCCCTGCCTGCAGTGCCAGGACGCTGCCCCCCACATCCTCTGGTCCTCCATCTGGAGACCAGGGAAAAGGGAGGAAGAGGATGCAAAGAAAGCATCCAGGTATGAAGGCCGGGCTCTGGGGGTCCAGGCAGGGGCTGGCAGGATCTCAGAGATGCCCTGGGAGTGGACCAACACTTCTATAGTAGAAAGAGAATTTAAACTTGACCCAAGAGCACCCAGAAGCAGATCCTTTACGAGGTGCTTGCCCGTTGTGCTCTCGAACTGTGAAAACAGCCCCTGGGACAGTAAATTCAACTTTTGTATCTTGTCTTGAACTGAGAATAAGGAAACTAACTGTATTAGTTTGTAAGGGCTGACATAATAAGATACCACAGCCTGGAGGCTTAAATGACAGAAGTTTATTGCTCAGTTCTGGAGGCTGGAAAGTCCAAGCTTAAGGTGCCAGCATGGTGGGGTTCTGCTGAGGTTCTCCTCCTGGTTTGCATGTGACCGTCGTCTCCCTGTCCTCATGTGGCAGAGAGACAGTGAGTTCTCTGGTCTTTTCTTGTAAGGGTGCTAACCTCATCATGAGGGCCCCATCCTCATGACCTCACCTAACCCTAATTATCTCCCAAAGGTCCCGCATCCAAATATCATCACCTTAGGGGTCAGGGCTTCCATGTGTGAATTTTAGGAAAGGGGGAGACACAATTAGGTTCTTAGTAACAAAAACTAAAGGGAGGGAATGGAAAAACCTGGGGAAAAGTTCAGGTGAGATGGGGAGAAGCAGAGCCACAGGTATTGAGAGGCAGCTTGGGGAGCCAATGTGTGGGTGAACAGCTGCTCCCCTCTACTCACAGTGACAGCACAAAGCCACACCATAGCCACAATAGACTCAGCCTGACCAACAAGTGCTGCCTCAGCACGTCCAGGCCCCGGGAACACTGCCAGCCTTCTGCTTTGACAAGCCCAACAACCAAGCTGCAGAGCAATGGCCATGGTACTGCAGGGAGCAAAAAGTGAAGGTGAAAGTGTTAGTCGATGAGGGGCATCTGACTCTTTGCAGCCCCATGGACTGTAGCCCACCGGGTTCCTCTGTCCATGGAATTCTCCAGGCAAGAATACTGGAGTGGGTAGCCATTCCCTTCTCCAGGGGATCTTCCCAACCCAGGGAACAAACTTGGGTCTCCTGCATTGCAGGCTGACTCTTTACCATCTCAGGCACAAGGAAGGCCGGGTGCAGGGAGAGCCCCCCACCAGCTCAGGGCACGCAGCCTGAGCCCCTCCCAGCGGTGAACTGAGCAGGTGGCTGTGGAGATGTGAGGCCCCTGAACAGGAGGCAGGCCACTGGCACCCCTGGTGCCAAGCTGTTGGGGCAAGAAACGGGTTGCTCTGGCCTCTGCCTGTGATGGATACCTGTGCCTCATGGATTGACTGAATTTTTTTTGGCCGTGCATGTGGGATCTTAATTTCCCTCACCCCCTGCATTGGAAGCACAGAGTCTTAAACACTGGACTGCCAGGAAAGTCCCACCTCATTGATTTAAACACAGCCTTGCTGATAACCATGGTTCTTCTTGTCCAGACTAAGTGATCAGCCTCATAGGGCTGTTGTGAACATGAAATGAGATAATGCATAGGAGCACTTAGCCCTGGATCTGGAAGAGCCCACCCACTGGGAATGGTGAGAGGTCTCAAAGCTGAATGTCAATTCAGCCGTGTGGTGGACAGGGACCGCCTTTACCTTAGGATGACGGAGTGCACTGGCTCGTCCATCTCCTCTTATCTGGTTCCCTGTCGTAACAACAGTGACTCAAGCGGAACTTCCCTGGTGGTCCAGTGGTTAAGACTCTGTGCACGTGTGGGTTTGATCTCTGATTGGGGAACTAGGATCCTGCATGCTGCACAACGTGGCCAAAGGGGAAAAAATAGTGACTCAGCTGCAGGTGGCCCTGAGATGAGCAGGCACTTGGGAGCTGTGTCATTCCCCAGCTCCAGGACCAAGAGTCACGAGGTCAGGATGGAAGGAGAAGGAAGTGTCTCGAGTTAGGGAGGGCTCAGGAAACAAGGAGTGTGAACAGAAAAAGAAATGTTTGGTGAACAGCTGAGTAGAAGGGTCAGGTATCACAGGTCATGACAACTGTAATGGTGGACACAGACAGGCTTGGGATTATCCCAAGGAGGCCTGGACAGAGGAGCCTGGAAAACTACAGTCTATAGGATTGCTAAGAGTCGGACATGACTGAAGTGATTTAGCACACATGAATGCATGAGGAGGTCAGAACATGAAGAGATGGGGATGCGGAGAGCCGGGGATAGAATTAAATAGGCTCGAGGAAAACCAAACCAACCAAGCAACCACAAACACTTTTAAGGTGTTCAAATACAACATTTTCATGCCTAGTATTTCAGTCATTACTAAGCATGTCCCCATTAATTTATAACATGGTTCTCTCTGGCTAATGAGTGATGAAAGGCTCGAGAGGTTAGGGGGCTTCCCTAAAGGCATATGGCATACTGAGGGCAAAGCCAGCCCAGAAGGCCCCGTGTCTAACTCTGAGTTACCACACAAGGCAGCCCAGAGAGCACAGGAACGGCCCACACCTTCCAGTCTGGGGTGAGACCACAGTCGCTTCCGTGCGTTGCATGACCACAGCACCAGCCTTTGGAGCTGGTGACTTTACGAACCGTAACATCCTCTGTCTTTTAATGAGCAGCCAGGAGCTGAACTCCGGTCAGCTCACAGAGGGTGGAAAGCCCAGGCCAGCAGGCAGGCAGCTCAGTTCCACTCCAGTACGAGCTGCCCAGTGACTGCTCTGCAAAAAGGCATCGTAGCCATGAACTTCTTTACAGGCTTCTTTTGGCCTCCACGTGACTCTTTAATAGCAGTCACATGAGAGACAGTCATCTAAGAGACCCGATGCTGGCCCAGGGCTGCTGTCTGTGAGCTCAACCAGACTCAGGGGAGTGAGCAATAAACACCAGGGACACAGGAGAGTGTGCACAAATGTCTCCACAGTGGTTGGTGCAAACAACACAAGCTGGGCCTCAAGAAGCCCAAGACAGATGAGCTTATGGGGCCCTGTGACACGTGGAGCCCAACAGAGGGAGACTCAGCTGCTGGTGCAGAATCCGAGCCGTGTCCCTGGAGGGGGTGGCTGGGTGGGTGTCATCAAGCACTGCACAGTGAGAGTGGCTCTTCTGGTAGAAGGCCTGTCTGGGGGTCCCAGGGGTGAGAGAAGCCCCCAGATCCTGGAGCATCTTTGCACCACCAGGGCCACAGGGAGAGGGAGGCTGGAGCCCAGCCAGCAGCTGCTGAGTGAGGACCTTATTCTGCTGAGATGTATTTGTCAGGACACTCTGCAAATGATCCCGGTGGCTTAGTTGGTAAAGGGCCTGCGTGCAAATGCAGGAGAGGGAAGAGACAAGGGTTCAATCCCTGGGCCGGGAAGATCCTCTGGAGAAGGAAATGGCAACCCACTCTAATATTCTTGCCTGTAGAATCCCATGGACAGAGGAGCCTGGCGGACTACAGTCCACAGGGTCACAATGAGTCAGACATGACTGAGTGTGCACACCATGTTTGCAAACTTAGACACCATCTTGATTCACTTAAGCACAAAGAGATGAGCCAAGGGGTCAAAGCTCAGGGCAGGCAGAGGTGGGGAGAAGCAGGCAGGCAGAGGTGGGGTGAACCCCTCAGAGGGGTTGGGTGAAGGCAGGACTCCAGACAGGCGTCTGCTGTGTCTCCTCTTTTGGGGTCAGCTTCTCAGGCAGGGCAGTGGCTGTCACCTCTCTGCACACACACCTTCAAGGAGCTGGCCAGGAGGGTGTGTCCTTCCCTAGGCACAGCTGAGAAATCTTAGGGCAGCGCTGAGCAGTGCGCCCTGAAGTACACATTCCTTCTGCCCCACTTCGGGGTGGGAACACCTTCACAGATGCCTGGTATACCTTTGTGTCCTTGTGATGGCAGGCACCTGGCTGTAAAAGCTAAACACAAGCCTTCTCTATTTTAATATGTTTTGGAAATGAAGGGCTAAAATGGGTGTCTCCGTTTGCACGGGCTTCTGTCACAAAGTCCCACAGAGTTGGTAGCTTAAACAATAGAAGTTCCTCGTCTGGGCTGGAAGTCCCAGATCAAGGTGTCAGTAGGGTTAGTTTTTTCCTAAGGCCTTTCTCCTTGTTTTTTCAACAGTCATCTTCTCCCCATATCTCCATATCTTCTCCCGTATCTCCACATGGTCTTCCCTCTGAGTGTCTGTGTCCTAATCTCCTCTTATAAGGACACCAGTCAGATTGGATGACCTCCTTTTACCATAATGACCTGTCTAAGGACCAAATATCCAAACACAGTTGCTTTCTGGGGCATGGGGGTGGTGAGGGCCGCAACATCTGAACTTCAGAGGGACAGAATTTAACCCATGATGCAGAATTAATAGGTCATCTGAGGTGAGTGGTTGGTAGGACACAGGAGTAATAATAATTTCTAGTGATCCCAGGGTTTCGTCTTTGTGCCAGACTCTGTTCTAAGACCTTGACATGACGTCACACATTTTACCCTTGTAACAACCAAGGAGTTGAGATGTTCCCCCAAAACTACTTACCTCCATTAAAAAGATAATAAAGTAAAAAGCTGAAGGAAACAAAGGTCCAGATGTTGGGGTTAGTCTTGGATGGGAGCAGGAAAGATGTAGGCAGCTGGGATAGTCTGAATTCAGCATGAGCATCCACTCATCTTCAATGCATATCACCAAGTCATGTTCCTTCTTGTTCAATTTTTTGTTACAGCTGTGTGTAGTTGTTCAGTCGTGTCCAACTCTTTGAGACCCCATGGACTAGCCCACCAGGGTCCTCTGTCCATGGGACTTCCCAGGCAAGAGCACTGGAGTAGATTGCTACTTTCTTCTCCAGGGAATCTTTCCGATCCAGGAATCGAACCCTCATCTCCTGCATCAGTGGAGATTCTTCACCCGCTAAGCCATCGGGGAAGCCCACTAGTGTCACCTAGGAAACTACTTTTGTTATAATACCCATTAGTTAATCAAATTCATCAACAGATACCGATTGCAGACTCACTCAGTACTGGACCCAGAGTAAGGTAGTTGGAAAACTGCAAGTGTAAGACATGCTCCTTCGAGGGAAAATCATTTCATGTTTTTGTTTGCAGGTAGATAAAGATGCTCTGGAATGTGACAAGAGGGATGCATGGTAGTCCTAGCTGTGGGGGAACTGGGTGGGGACAGAGGATTGAAGGCAGATTGTCACTTTACACCTTTTTGTATAACTATGTATCTGTATGGGCTATTCAAAAAAATGAACGTTTTAAAAAAAGAGTGAAATATGAGCTCAGGGAATTCCCTGGCAGTCCAGTGTTTTCACTGCTGTGGCCCAGGTTCAATCTTTGGTTGGGGAACTAAGATCCTACAGCTGAGCATGGCACAGCCAAAAAAAAAAAGAAAAAAATTATTCCACTATCCTCACCGAAGAATATGTAGGCCCAGACCTGTTATCCTTGCTTTGCAAGTAAAACAGTGAGGCCAGGAGAGGGTGCAGACAAGACGACTCAGCCAGGGGCTCACTGACCCTAAACCGGGGAATAGTCCTCTGATTCCTCTTTACTACACATATGGTTGGTTCTTAGAAAATGAGGACAGTGGGCATTACTATTATCAATTAACTAACAGGAAACCCTCCTACACTGCTGGTGGGAATGTAACTTGTACAGCCACAGTGGAGAACAGTATGCGGGTTCCTTAAAAAACTAGAAATAGAGCTACCATATGATCCAGTAATCCCATTCCTGGGGATGTATCCTGAGAAAACCATAATTTGAAAGTATACATACACTCCAATGTCCCATGAATCATTGTTTGCAGTACCCAGGACATGGAAGAAACCTGAATGTTCATCAACAGAGAAATGGATTAAGAAGATGTGGTACATATATACAACAGGATATTACTCAGCCATAAAAAAGAATGAAATAATGCCACTTGCAGCAACACGGACGGACCTAGAAATTGTCATATTGAGTGAAGTATGTCAGACACAGAACGACAAATATCATGATATCACTTACATGTGGAATCTAAAGAAATGGTATAAACGAACTATTAACAAAATAGAAATATAGTCACAGATGTAGAAAACAAACTTTTGGTTCCTAAAGGGGAAGGCAGGGGAGGGACAAATTGGGAGATTAAAATTGACATATACACACTACAATTCATAAAAAAATAAGTAATTAGGACCTACTGTATAGCACAGAGAATTATATTCAATATTCTGTAAGGACCTATATGGGAATAGACTCTAAAAAGAGTGGATATATGTATATGTGTAACTGATTCACTTTGCTGTACAGCAGAAACAGATACAACATTGTAAATCAACTATATTCCAACAAAAATTCATTTAAAAAGTCATTCAAGAAATACATTTTGAATCTCTGGTTAACTAAATGCACATAGTCCCCAACCTTTGGGGTTTACCTTCTGGTGGAAAAGAAGTAGATACTCTAGTGAGCATATAATTACATGTCATGGCAAGTTCTATAAAAGAGAATAAAGAAATGCCATGAGAAAACAACAGAGTATATTTATATCTGGTGCTATTGTGTTAAATATTCATAAATTGCTAGTAAGTACAAAATGGAAAATCCTCCCAGTAAACATTTGAGCCTAGTAAGCGTTGCTGTCTACACACATGTTAAAAGTCCCTTCCTTAAGGTTTTAAAACCAAATCATCATTGATCAGGATGCCACACCCATCGTCCCTTGGACCAGGGCACTTCCCTGTTGAGGTGGATAAGAGGACCTCTTGAGCCACCTGACAATCAGGAGTTTGTCAGATGACACCCAGAGGGGGAAAAAAAAAAGGAAAAGGGAAAAACAATCAGGGCATACCATAGGAGAGAAAAAAACCTTCTTCTACCTATCACAGGTTCTCAGATGAAACTGTACAATGCAATGACAGATTAGCAATAAAAAGCAAAACAAGTTTATTAACATGTTTATCTTACACACACATGGGAAAGGATAACTGGAAAAGAGGTGGCTTAGAGTTCTTGCTTATCTAACACCTTCAACAACAAGAACAAAACAATAAATTGATGGGGAAATGAAAAGAAGGAAGAGCAAGAGAGACTAACACTTGATGTTGGGTGGCCTGGGAACAGAACGGCATTGGTAGGTGCTCTGCTGGCCCATCACCTGTCCCACATGTGGTACTGTGCTCAGCTTGGCACCAGGTTTGGGGAGGAAAAACACAGCAGGAAACATGCTCCTCGACCTCAAAAACCTGCCTGGAGAGCTGAAAGTGACCTGTGAATCAGAGAGGTGTAGAAAGAGGGGGGATTGGGGAAGAAAGAATGAGGGACGGAGCTGGGTGTGATTGTTTAATAGACGGCGACACAGCAAAGGCCTGATGGGCAGGAATTGAGGCTGGTGGATCTGGTTATGCAGAGAGGCAGAGCTAGGCCTTGGTCAGTAGTGACTCCTCCATGCACCAGTGGAGTGACATTGGAAAGTTATGTTTTCTCTCTGATTCTCAGTTTCCTAATCTAGAAACGAAATCTTATGTTTATTACTCCTTATATGGTCGTGAATAAACATGAAGTAAGATATATGCGGGGATTTGGAGGGTGAGATGCCCTTGACTCACAGTCATCTAGAACCTGGGGTGCAGCCCCTCCCGGGGCAGCCCTTCGTGAATTTCCAGTGTCTGCTGCAGCCGCCAACTCAGCCTTCGATCTGGTGAAGAACCAGTCTGGGGGCTGGCAAGTGGTCCAGATCTATGCCACCTGAGTAACTGTCTTGATTAAATGAGAGGTGGGGTTTGTGTGAAGCATGATCTAGGTCCATAAAGGAAAATCAGTCTGTCCCTTACCCACCATTTCCCCCCTTCCCCCTCCTTCCTCTTCCTCCTTCTCTTCCTTTTCTTCCTCCTCTCCCCTCCTCCCTTCTCTCTCCCTTCCCCCCACCCTCCTTTCCTTCTGGGCAGCAGCTCGGGTCTCCTTCAGTACAGCCATCTTTCAGGGAACTCTGAGCAGGAGCCTTCTCATGTGGATTAATCAAATATATCATTTACTTCAACTCATAACACATGAAGATGGTGAAAAACGAGGGTGCAACTAGAGTTCTTTCTTCCAAGGAGGCTCTTTGAATGACTTGGGCACTCACATACGCAGCCATCATCTGAGAGCAGGTCAAGGTTGCGGTGAGCGCAGGGGAGGCTGTGAGTACTACCCCAGAGAGAGGACTCAGCCTTTGCTTTGATGTCTTGGAAAATGAGGATTCATTTATCCTTAAAAGCGTGGAACAAGCCTTTGAATGCAAATGTTTCCTGTTTCTGAATTTTAGAGCTGAAAGAGGTCTAAATATCCTTTGTTTTACACATGAATAAGGCTCCTGGGCCTTATGAAGTCACATGGCCAGTTAGTGGCAGATCTAGAAACACACAGAAGTTGAGTATCCCGATGTAGACAAGATTTCGTTCAGCTACATTGCTCTGCCCATGTTGTGTAAGTTCTTGTGGGCTAAGATTAATTAAGAGGTAGACAGAGGCCCCCTGGCCTGGGGAAGACAGAGTGACCGCTCACCCATGCCCACCCACCAACTGCTCCTCCTCTGGGGGACGGAGTCAGGAGAGGAGCCCCTCCAGCCCTGGATTTCTTCACTATTGTGGCATGGCCTTCAAACGCCAACTGTACTTAAATTATCCAGTGTGGGGGTATTTGTAAAGTGCTTTCTGATAAGACTTTCTAAGTATAGGATCACTGACTCTGTTTTCTTTCGCCTCACCACATGGCATGAGGGATCTTAGTTCCTCCCCCAGGGATTTTCAGATCGCCATCCAGACACCAATCTGTTTTCTAGAGCTGCTTATATTTATTTACTTATTGTACAAAAGAAAGCTATTATATACTCAAGACTGAGCTATAAAGAGGTTAAGCGAGATCTTTGTCATCCAAGAGCTTGCCCTGCAGTGGGAGAGAAACAGGCAATCATGACATGATTTCTAGGATGGAGTGACCACCTGTATGGAGATACTGAGCCACGAGGCAGTCTGGTTTGCCAACGCCAGAAATCCAAACGGTTCTATATTATAGTTCATAAAGGGGTGAGGGTAAGGATAGTATTAGGGTCACCAGGGGCCATATTACAAGGAGCATTCTGCACTTAACTAAGGAGGTTAGTTTTTATCCTGTCAATTCAAGCCACATTTGCAGGCCTGAGGGCAGGATTTGGTTTCCCTGTTAGAAAGATCCCACTTGTCTAAAGGGCAAGCCAAGAGGCAGCAAAATCAGCCAGGCAGTTCTTGCAACTATCTATTGAGTAGGGATGAGTCTCTGAGCCAGGAGGAGACATCAGAAGACTCAAGAGGCGGGAGAAAATCCAAGGGAAAATGTGTTACAGAAATAGCAGAGGAGGAGATTTGCAGAAAGGACTGAAAAACAGGATCCCAGATGATACAGACCAGAAGCCAGACACAACCAGGACACAGCCCCATGAGACTTGACCATCAGGAAGGGCTGACAGCCCCAGGGGGACCAGTTCCAGGGCAGTCGTGGGCAGAAGCCAGGTGGCAAGTTTGAAGGAGAAAATGGGAACGGAGATGAGGGGAGAGGAAGAAAGCCTCGGGTTCCTCACCTGACCAGTAGTAACATGCGTTATGGGACTGTGGATTCACCAGCTTCCAGAGATACAAGAACATTCTGGAGATGGATGGTAGTGATGGCTGTACAACACTGTGAGTGAACTGAATGCCACTAAAGCCAAAATGGTTAAAAGAGTAAATTTTATGTTATGTATATTTTTACTACAATTTTTTAAAAAGTAAAAAAGAGTTTATAGAAAACTATAGCATTCTGTGCACACTTTTATTTATTTGTGTAAAATATCTCAACAATAATTTGGCCTACGGATTACATGTGGAAATGATAATATTTAGGGTCTATGGCACAATAAAGGACAGAAATGGTAAGGACCTAACAGAAGCAGAAGATATTAAGAAGAGGTGGCAAGAATATACAGAACTATACAAAAAAGGTCTTCACGGCCCAGATAACCACGATGATGTGATCACTTACCTACAGCCAGACATCCTGGAATGGGAAGTCAAGTGGGCCTTAGGAAGCATCATCCCAAACAAAGCTAGTGGAGGTGATGGAATTCCAGTTGAGCTATTTCAAATCCTAAAAGATGATGTTGTGAAAGTGCTGCATTCAATATGCCAGCAAATCTGGAAAACTCAGCAGTGGCCACAGGACTGGAAAAGGTCAGTTTTCATTCCAATCCCAAAGAAAGGCAATTCCAAAGAATGTTCAAACTACTGCACAATTGCATTCATCTCACACACTAGCAAAGTAATGCTCAAAATTTTCCAAGCCAGCCTTCAACAGTACCTGAACCATGAACTTCCAGATGTTCAAGCTGGATTTAGAAAAGTGAAAGTGAAAGTCACTCAGTCCTGTCCAGCTCTTTGTGACCCTATGGACTATGCAGTCCATGGAATTTTCCAGGCCAGAATACTGGAGTGGGTAGCCTTTCCCTTCTCCAGGGGAATCTTCCCAACCCAAGGATTGAACCCAGTTCTCCCACATTGCAGGTGGATTCTTTACCAGTTGAGCCACAAGGGAAGCCCAAGAATACTGGAGTGGGTAGCCTATCCCTTCTCCAGCAGATTTTCCCAACCCAGGAATCAAACCAGGGCCTCCTGCATTGCAGGCAGCTTCTTTACCAACTGAGCTAACAGGGAATTAGAAAAGGCAGAAATCAAATTGCCAACATTCATTGGATCATTGAAAAAGCAAGAGAGTTCCAGAAAAACATCTACTTCTGCTTTATTGACTATGCCATACCCTTTGACTGTGTGGATCACAACAGACTGTGGAAAATTCTAAAAGAGATGAGAATACCAGACCACCTGACTTGCCTCCTGAGAAATCTGTATGCAGGTCAGGAAGCCACAGTTAGAACTGGACATGGAAAAACAGACTGGTTGCAAATCAGGAAAGGAGTATGTCAAGGCTGTATATTGTCACCCTGCTTATTTAACTTATATGCAGAGTACATCATGAGAAATGCCAGGCTGGATGAAGCACAAGCTGGAATCAAGATTGCTGGGAGAAATATCAGTAACCTCAGGTATGCAGATGACACCACCCTTATGGCAGAAAGTGAAGAAGAACTAAAGAGCCTCTTGAGGAAAGTGAAAGAGGAGAGTGAAACAGTTGGCTTAAAGCTCAACATTCAGAAAACGAAGATCATGGCATCTGGTCCCATCACTCCATGGGAAACAGATGGGGAAACAATGGAAACAGTGGCAGACTTTATTTTGGAAGAAAAGTTATGACCAACCTAGACAGCATATTAAAAAGCAGAGACATTACTTTGCCAACAAAGGTCCATCTAGTCAAAGCTATGGTTTTTCCAGTAGTCACGTATGGATGTGAGAGTTGGACTATAAAGAAAGCTGAGTGCTGAAGAATTGATGTTTTTGATATCTGGTGTTGGAAAAGACTCTTGAGAGTCCCTTGGACAGCAAGGAGATCAAACCAGTCAATCCTAAACTAAATCAGTCTTAAATATTCATTGGAGGGATTGATGCTGAAGCTGAAGCTCCAATACTTTGGCCACCTGATGTGAAGAACTGACACATTTGAAAAGACCCTGGGATGCTGGGAAAGATTGAAGGCAGGAGGAGAAGGGGACAACAGAGAATGAAACGGTCGGATGGCATCACCAACTGGATGAACATAAGTTTGAGCAAGCTCCAGGAGTTGGCGATGGATAGGGAAGCCTGGTGTGCTGCAGTCCATGGAGTCGCAAAGAGTTGGACACAACTGAGTGACTGGACTGAACTGAATTCACTGGGCTACATAAACTATATTATTAAAATTATTGCCTCATTTCTGGTGGCTCAGATGATAAAGAATCTGCCTGCAATGGAGGAGACCTGGGTTCAATACCTGGGTCAAGATGATTCCCTGGAGAAGGGAAGGGCAACCCACTCCGGTATTCTTGCCTAAAGAATTCCATGGACAGAGGCTACAGTCCATGGGGTCACAAAGACTCGGACATGACTGAGAGATTAACACACACACATACATACATACAAAACCCTTAAAATAATATACAGGCTTAAACTTTGTAACTTGAATTATATTTGTACTGGACTGTCTACCCTGGACTCTCAGACAACATGGAAGATTCTATGAATTCACTGTGTGTGTGTGTGTGTGCATTTTAGGCCTCATGATAGGCACTGCTCTAAAGGACCACAGAAAAGGGGGCCAACTGTAGCCACAGGTGTCCTGAGTGGGATAACTGGTTATAGGACATCAGTCATAGAAAGGACTTTCAATTCAGTTCAGCCGCTCAGTCGTGTCCGACTCTTTGAGACCCCATGAATCACAGCACACCAAGCCTCCCTGCCCATCACCAACTCCCGGAGTTCACTCAGACTCACGTCCATTGAGTCAGTGATGCCATCCAGCCATCTCATCCTCTGTCGTCCCCTTCTCCTCCTGCCCCCAATCCCTCCCAGCATCAGAGTCTTTTCCAGTGAGTCTTCGCATGAGGTGGCCAAAGTACTGGAGTTTCAGCTTTAGCATCATTCCTTCCAAAGAACACCCAGGGCTGATCTCCTTCAGAATGGACTGGTTGGATCTCCTTGCAGTCCAAGGGACTCTCAAGAGTCTTCTCCAACACCACAGTTCAAAAGCATCAATTCTTCAGTGCTCAGCTTTCTTCACAGTCCAACTCTCACATCCATACATGACCACTGGAAAAACCATAGCCTTGACTAGACGGACCTTTGTTGGCAAAGTAATGTCTCTGCTTTTGAATATGCTATCTAGGTTGGTCATAACTTTCCTTCCAAGGAGTAAGCGTCTTTTAATTTCATGGCTGCAGTCACAGGGATTTGCAGGGATTTTGGAGCCCCAAAAAATAAAGTCTGACACTGTTTCCACTGTTTCCCCATCTATTTCCCAAGAAGTGATGGGACCGGATGCCATGATCTTAGTTTTCTGAATGTTGAGCTTTAAGCCAACTTTTTCACTCTCCACTTTCACTTTCATCAAGAGGCTTTTGAGTTCCTCTTCACTTTCTGCCATAAGGGTGGTGTCATCTGCATATCTGAGGTTATTGATAATCACAATGCTGTGATCACTGACCTAGAGCCAGACATCCTGGAATGTGAAGTCAAGTGGGCCTTAGGAAGCATCACGACGAACAAAGCTAGTGGACGTGATGGAATTCCCATTGAGCTATTTCAAATCCTGAAAGATGATGCTGTGAAAGTGCTGCACTCAATATGCCAGCAAATCTGGAAAACTCAGCAGTGGCCACAGCACTGGAAAAGGGAAGTTTTCATTCCAATCCCAAAGAAAGGCAATGCCAAAGAATGCTCAAACTACCACACAATTGCATTCATCTCACACGCTAGTAAAGCAATGCTCAAAATTCTCCAAGCCAGGCTTCAGCAATATGTGAACCGTGAACTTCCAGTTGTTCAAGCTGGTTTTAGAAAAGGCAGAGGAACCAGAGATCAAATTGCCAACATCTGCTGGATCATTGAAAAAGCAAGAGAGTTCCAGAAAAACATCTATTTCTGCTTTATTGACTATACCAAAGCCTTTGACTGTGTGGATCACAATAAACTGTGGGAAATTCTGAAAGAGATGGGAATACCAGACCACCTGACCTGCCTCTTGAGAAATTTGTATGCAGGTCAGGAAGCAACAGTTAGAACTGGACCTGGAACAACAGACGGTTCCAAATAGGAAAAGGAGTATGCCAAGGCTGTATATTGTCACCCTGCTTATTTAACTTCTATGCAGAGTACATCATGAGAAATGCTGGGCTGGAAGAAGCATAAGCTGGAATCAAGATTGCCGGGGGAAAGGACTCTATAAAAAGTCAAATTAATACGTCTCAGAAAAAAATAATGGAATTTTGCCATTTGCAGTGACATGGATGAACTTGGAGGATATTATGGTAAATGAAATAAACTAGAGAAAGACAAATAACTTACATATAGAATCTAAAAAATATGACAAACTAGTGAATATAACAAAAAAAGCAGCACACTCATAAATTCAGAGAGCAAACCAGGTGACCAGTGGGGAGAGGGAAGGAAGGAAGGACAAAAAAGGGCTAGAGGATTAAAAGGTCCAAACTATTAGATATAAAATAAGCCTCGAGGACACATTTTACAACACAGGGAACAGAGCCAATATTTTATAATAACTATAAATGGAGTATAACCTTTAAAAACTGAATTACTATAATATACATCTGTAATTTATACAATATTATACAACAACTATACTTCAATTTAAAAACAGAGTCAGGGACTTCCCTGGAGGTCAGTCCAGGCTTTCACTGCTGTGGGTAGGGATTCAATCCTGATCCAGGAATAAGATCCCACAGCCCTTGTATAGTCCAGGGCTCCGTGCCTTGGGGGTGCAATTCTGATATTCTGGCTTCCGTGACAATCTCTAGCCCCAGATCCATTTACTCACAGGCAGTCTAAGGAGTTAAGTGTCTGTTGAGGCTGGAAGGGCTTCAGAGTTTTCAAGATGTTTCCCATAAGTTAGAGTCATCCAATGAGGTGGGAAAACATCCATTTGGCAGATGGGAACACCGAGGCCCCAGAGGCAAAAACCCTTGTGTTAAATAACACTGTTCCCTCTGTCTACATCAAATTTTAAAAATGAATGTTCTGACTCCAGGAATGACGTCTTTGAGGAATTATGATTCACCGTTGGAAATGTCTGAGAAAAAGAGTTGGTAGAGACCAGAAGGCAAACACGAGATGAATATAATTAAAGAGACCACTGATTGGGATAAAATGCTTATTTACCCCAGGCAACTTTCAAAGAGAAAAGTCAAAGAAACCAAGCTGTCAGTTGAACATTAAAAAAAGAAAGAAAAAGAAGAAACAAGTTAAAGAAAAACTACCATGCTAGAGTAAGTAGATACATCAAAAAGCCAGAAAGATAATTAAAGATGAGAATCTAATTACAGTGTATATAAGTTTAGACTAATAATCAAAAGCTCTGCAAACACATTTGGAAAGAGAAGGAAGAAAAAAATGTTGAATTTAGAGAAGGAAGTCCCACTAGTGCAGTTACTTCATTTCCCTGAACCTCAATTTCCTCATCTATAATGCTCTCCAAGATCCCTTTAAAATACACATTTAGGATTCAAGATACATCACAGCTAACTGAAAAATTTTATTATTGACTCAAAAATCACATGGCTAATTGTTTGTAGATAAAGTAAAAATTACATCTGAGGAGGAAAGAAAAGTAAAAATCATCAATCTTACCACCCAGAGAAAGATACTGTGAATATTTTAATGTATAATCTCCCAGATTCATATATATATACACACATATACATATGTGTATAGATATATAATATGTATGAATTTTACTATCTCTTTTTCCAGTCACCAAAATATTTCAAGGATATTTTCTTGTCATAGTTTTGTTTCCATTCTATTGTTGGTGATGGCTGCCGTATATTACAGTTTAAACAAAGGCATCAGAGTATAATATTAGTTGTAGGTACATTGTAGTGCAAATGTGGGTGTGTGTAGATAGGAAGAGATGAAGTTGAGGAAAGAAATGAATGACATCTTCTAATTTACCAAAGATTTTTATATAAAAGTTTTATAATTTACAAAAGGTTTTTACATATTCTTTACAACTGCCTAGCAACCACAGTGTCTAATATATAGGAACCATCAATAAACACTGAAAAAGTGAAAAAATAAATGTGCATTACCTTATGTATTCCTCATATAGCTGTGGTGAGATAGGCACAATTGGGATCATTTTACAAGTTGCCTCTGTTATGTTGGTAAACTCCATTATGATTTACGTAGCATTGTCAGCAGTGAAGAATCCATCTGCCAATGCAGGAGACACAAGAGACTCAGGTTGGATCCCTGAGTCAGGAGGATGCCCTGGAGTAGGAAATAGCAGCCCACTCCAGCATTCTTGCTTGGAAAATTCCATGGACAGAGGAGCCTGGTCAGCTACAGTCCATGGGGTTGTGAAGAGTTGCACACGACTGAGCACACACACATAGATTGTACAAACCCAACTCATTTGAGCTTCACAACTGCTCTGTAACTAAGCAGGATTTTGGTCCCATTAAAGAAAGATTTGATTTCCTAAAAGAAATCAACCCTGAATATTCATTGGAAGGACTAATGCTGAAGCTGAAACTCCAGTACTCTGACCATCTGTTGCAAAGAGCGAACTCACTGGAAAAGGCCCTGATGCTGAGAAAGATGAGGGCAGGAGGAGAAGGGAACGGCAGAGGAAGAGATGGTTGGATGGCATCACTGATTCAATGGACATGAGTTTGAGCAAACTCCAGGAGACGATGGACAGGGAAGCCTGGCGTGCTGCAATCCATGGGGTCACAAAGAATCAGACATGACTGAACAACTGAACAACAATAAAGAAAGATGGATCATAACACTGTTAGATGGCTATACTCCAATATAAAATAAAAAGTTTAAAAATTAAAAATAATTATTAAAAATTAAAACTGTGGCTTAAGTAATCAGGGCCAGGTAGTCAATAAGTGAAAGAGTTGGACCTTGACTCCAAAGTGAAAGTTGCTCAGTCGTGTCCCACACTTCGTGACCCCATGGACTGTATAATTCTCCAGGCCAGAATACTGGAGTTGGTAGCCATTCCCTTCTTAAGGGGATCTTCCCAACCCAGGGATCAAACCCAGGTCTCCCAAATTGTAGGGGGATTTTTTACCAGTTGAGCCACCAGGGAAGCCCAAGAACATTGGAGTGGGTAGCCTATCCCTTCTCCACCGGATCTTCCCAACCCAGGAGTCGAACTGGGGTCTCCTTCATGGCTGAGCTACTAGGGAAGCATGACATTTGCCATTGCTTCCCACCTGTGAAATGTTCTACAATTTGCAGTCCTGGAAGCTGCTAGCTACACGAACTAGCAGCAGTCCTGGACTGCTTCCAGGACTGTAGCTTGCAGTCCTGGAAGCTGCTAGCTACAATCCTTGGGGCTATTCTTCCCCTAAACATCTTACTGGGGATTTTCTACTGAGGATCTTCGCTAGAATTGGTCTGTGCTGTTACAGAAACGTCACTTTTTCGGGGGGTAAAACATGCTGACTGTGAAACGGTAGAGAACAAGGAGGAAGGTGGGGAAAAGGTAGAATTTGGCGCCATCTTCTGTGAGCTTTTGTTTTTACAAGCCATGCATGAATTAAATTGACAAGAAATTTTGTATTCTATTCTCTGATACGCGGTCGATTTTGAAAATCTCTTGTAAGAAGAAATATGGAAAACATAAACCTAATAAAACATTAGTTAAATGCTAAGCTTCTCCCCTACTAAAACACTGATCAAATCTACTACCAGATGGAAGTTTTACTCTGCTTACTTTCCCCTCCAACCCTCCCCTCAAACACTAATGTCCTGTAGAATAGCAACGACTAGAGAAGACAGAAAGGGAAAAAGCAAAGACTGTGTAAAGCCACTGACCTGGAGAAACTGAGAACTGATTCTAGATGCAAAGCTAGCACAACTCACACTCTTAGGGGGAGGAGAGACATGTACTTCCAGCAACTTCTAAAAAACAGGTAACCACAGCAGAACGGAATCAAGGAAAGACAGGCCAGCTGCCTGCAGCAACAATCCTCAGTCGCAGCATCTTGGCTGGAGAGCCTCTCGCGCTGCTGTCCGGGGCCAGAGCTGGGATGTCCGGGGCCAGAGCTGGGATCTCCGGGTCCTTCCTTCGCCGCTGCTCTGAGCAAGTTACCTCCGCGGAGCCGGACCTCGCAGCTTCATTTCACACCGAGGAGCAGCTTCAGACAAGCTCAGGATACTTTTCTCCTTTTCCTCTCTTGAGTTTAACTGCATTCACGTTCATTTTCAACGACTTATTTGTAGGACACTGGTCATCAATGCCCCCCACCTTCCACCCCAGAAGACTAAACCTACTTTCCCAGTGATATTACTCGGTATTTGCACATTTGTTTGATGCTTTTCAAAGGCCGTCAAGGTGTCAGCTCACAGCACCCCGCGAGGTGGGCAGGAAGGTGCTGCTCTGCTCCTAATGCCGCGCAGGAGAAACCGAGGCTCCGAGAGGACGGAGTGCGTGGTCCAGATGCCGCAGAGCCATCGCCCAGGGTGCCTCGTGGGGACCCGGCGGCTTGTGCAGTGTGGAGTGGAGACGGGGCCACCCGTACCAAACCTGAGTGACCTGCTCTTACCGCCACCCTCCACCCTAGGCTGCCGGAGCCGGTGCTCCGTGGAGCGGGAGGCAGGCAGGGAGGGAGGAGACCCGGGAGAACCTGCTGAGAACACCGGAGTTAAGCGCGGGATGGATTCACCGTCACGGACTGATTCTTGAGCACCTTCCAGGAGCTGCTGCTCCCGGGAACCCGAAGCCGGGCTGGGCCCCGTGCTATCCTAGGGGCTTTCGGTTACTTGGGGCACAAAATGGTTACAAATAACCATGATACAAAGCAGAAAGCCGTCATTATCGTAAGAGAAGAGGCTCCTTTTCGCTGGGAGCTGGGCCGGGTCTGGGGCGGGGGTTGGGCGGGGGGCGGCAGGGGAAGGTGGGGTCAGGGGCAGAACCAGGGATGGGGTTAACGGGGGCCTGGAAATGTGTGAAGGATGGTGTGAGATCAGACGCACACACTCAACCACACTCACATATACTCACGCGCACTGACAGAGGCACCCTCCGCGCCTGGCCCAACCAGGGGCCCAGCTCCATGTAAAACCCTATGGAGCAAGTCACAGAGGTATTGATGAGGCCGAAATTCATGAAGATTTTCTCCAAAACTGACGATGGCAAAGGCCTTTCTCGCTTCACTTTTTCACACTGTGGATCTGTTTTGGCTTTGCTGGGACCATGTGTGATGGACTGTAGTCCGGTCAGGCTTCTCTGTCCATGCGATTCTCCAGGCCAGAATACTGGAGTGGGTTGCCATTCCCTTCTCCAGGAGATTCTCCCGACCCAGGGATCCAACCCGAGTCTCTTGTGAATCCTGCATTGGCAGGCGGGTTCTTTACCATAAGGCCACCTGGGAAGCTTGCTGAGACCAGGCTGTGCAAACTGTCATTGGCTTGAGCCAATGAGGCAGCTTGGCCTCGGTTCTGGAACCAAGGGGCCTGGTGGTGAATTACAGGCCTGTGAGCTATTTCTGTTTGCTGGGGTCTCCAGAGGTTTCTGGAGATGGGATAGTGATCACTGAAATTGGTCCATGGTGGAGTGTGTGAATCTGGGCAGCAGGAACTCTCCATCAAGGGGACACCCTGCCTGTAACGTGTGTCAGCCTCACCCCTCATTCCCCTTTCCCCCTTCCCCCATGGCATGACTGCTTAAGGAGCTTGGCAGATGGGGCAGGTTCCTGAAAACGCCTGTGGCAATTCCTCCTAGGTGTTTAGAACACAGGAAGCAGGGAGGTGATTTCAGGTGTTTAAAAGTGAACGGCAGTTTCCATTTTGACGCTAAAGGCACCACCAAGATCACAGGTAGGTTCTGTCAGTGGGAGAAAGTAAAACCCTACCTTCCTTGGCCTGTAAAATTTCTACCTAATAGTATCAAGATGGCAGTGAGGTAATTCCCTGGAGGTCTGGCGATGAGGACTCTATGCATTCACCGCCAAGGGCACATGTTCAATTTCTAGTCAGAGAACTAAGTGTGCACAGGAAAAAAATTTTTCCTAATTGAAAAAAAAAAAAAAAATTTTTATCTGGGCTTCAAGCCAGCAGCCCCTAAATAGATCATGTGGGGACCCATTGCTGCCAGTGAGTGCTGGTCCCCAAAGCGTACTTTGGGGTTTTCTTGGACTCCTCTGTGGATGTTAGTTGGAGCAGGAGGCTGGTCTCTCAATGGAGATTTTATTCTTGTTCCTCACTTCTGTTTTCAATCCATAAATTGGATCAGAGGTAGCATTCAGATTTGTTCATTCATTTGACATTTATTTAACACTTACCTGGACCATGCCTTATCTTAGGCATTAGAAATGCAATATGCATTTAGAACCTGGTCCCAGGCTTATGGGATAAGTTACATCCTAAAAGTGTATTTAACATGAATCAAGGACTCGTCAATGCCTTCTCCCTGTCTCATGTTCCACCCCTTGTGCTTAGTACAGTGTCTGAGGTTTAAGTGAGGGAGCTCAGGTAGGGTTTATTTAATGACTAATTGGCCAATGACTGAGAATCTACTTGTAACCATGGCAAAAAATCTGCTTAAGAAGAGAAATGACAATTTTAGGGTAACTAACACCTAGATAAAGGAGTGATCACTACTGCTTATTAAGAAATAAAGTAATATGAGCACAGGGGTAAAAACATTTAATTCTGCCTGGGAGAATTGGGATGTCACAAGAGAAAAACTCACTGTTTCTCTTCTACTGACCACTCTCCTGTTGATACATCTGGCTACCAAATATGAAAGGGGACGGCGCAGGAACAGCCTAAAGGAGCTACCCTGTGTCCGAGGTCAGGGGCAGCGGCCGGGAGGAGCTACCCCACACCCCTAAGCCTGAGGCCAAGGGCAGCGACGAGAGGAGTTACCCGGAGCCGTAGCTGCGCGGGCGCAGGAGGGCCTAGAAGAGCTATCCCACACTGAAGGTCAGGAAGGGCGGCGGTGAGGAGATACCCGTCGTCCAAGATAGGGAGCAATGGCTGCGCTTTGCTGGAGCAGCCGTGAAGAGATACCCCACGCCCAAGGTAAGAGAAACCCAAGTAAGACGGTAGGTGTTGCAAGAGGGCATCAGAGGGCAAACACACTGAAACCATACTCACAGAAAACTAGTCAATCTAGTCACACTAGGACCACAGCCTTGTCTAACTCAATGGAATTAAACCATGCCCGTGGGGCAACCCAAGATGGGCGGGTCATGGTGGAGAGATTTGACAGAATGTGGTCCACTGGAGAAGGGAATGGCAAACCACTTCAGTATTCTTGCCTTGAGAACCCCATGAACAGTATGAAAAGGCAAAATGATAGGATACTGAAAGAGAAACTCCCCAGGTCAGTAGGTGCCCAATATGCTACTGGAGATCAGTGGAGAAATAATTCCAGAAAGAATGAAGGGATGGAGCCAAAGCAAAAAGAATATCCAGCTGTGGATGTGACTGGTGATAGAAGCAAGGTCCGATGCTGTAAAGAGCAATATTGCATAGGAACCTGGAATGTCAGGTCCATGAATCAAGGCAAATTGGAAGTGGTCAAACAAGAGATGGCAAGAGTGAATGTCGACATTCTAGGAATCAGCGAACTCAAATGGACTGGAATGGGTGAATTTAACTCAGATGACCATTATATCTACTACTGCAGGCAGGAATCCCTCAGAAGAAATGGAGTGGCCATCATGGTCAACAAGAGAGTCTGAAATGCAGTACTTGGATGCAATCTCAAAAATGACAGAATGATCTCTGTTCATTTCCAAGGCAAACCATTCAATATCACAGTAATTCAAGTCTATGCCCCAACCAGTAACTCTGAAGAAGCTGAAGTTGAATGGTTCTATGAAGACCTACAAGACCTTTTAGAACTAACACCCAAAAAAGATGTCCTTTTCATTATAGGGGACTGGAATGCAAAAGTAGGAAGTCAAGAAACACCTGGAGTAACAGGCAAATTTGGCCTTGGAATACGGAATGAAGCAGGGCAAAGACTAATAGAGTTTTGCCAAGAAAATGCACTGGTCATAACAAACACCCTCTTCCAACAACACAAGGCAAGACTCTATACATGGACATCACCAGATGGTCAACACCGAAATCAGACTGATTATATTCTTTGCAGCCAAAGATGGAGAAGCTCTATAGAGTCAGCAAAAACAAGACCAGGAGCTGACTGTGGCTCAGACCATGAACTCCTTATTGCCATATTCAGACTTAAATTGAAGAAAGTAGGGAAAACCACTAGACCATTCAGGTATGGCCTAAATCAAATCCCTTATGGTTATACAGTGGAAGTGAGAAATAGATTTAAGGGCCTAGATCTGATACATAGAGTGCCTGAAGAACTATGGAATGAGGTTCGTGACACTGTACGGGAGACAGGGATCAAGACCATCCCCATGGAAAAGAAATGCAAAAAAGCAAAATGGCTGTCTGGGAAGGCCTTACAAATAGCTGTGAAAAGAAGAGAAGCGAAAAGCAAAGGAGAAAAGGAAGATATAAACATCTGAATGCAGAGTTCCAAAGAATAGCAAGAAGAGATAAGAAAGCCTTCTTCAGTGATCAATGCAAAGAAATAGAGGAAAACAACAGAATGGGAAAGACTAGGGATCTCTTCAAGAAAATTAGAGATACCAAAGGAACATTTCATGCAAAGATGAGCTCAGTAAAGGACAGAAATGGTATGGACCTAACAGAAGCAGAAGATATTAAGAAGAGATGGCAAGAATACACAGAAGAACTGTACAAAAAAGATCTTCACGACCCAGATAATCACGATGGTGTGATCACTGACCTACAGCCAGACATCCTGGAATGTGAAGTCAAATGGGCCTTAGAAAGCATCACTATGAACAAAGCTAGTGGAGGTGATGGAATTCCAGTTGAGCTATTCCAAATCCTGAAAGATGATGCTGTGAAAGTGCTGCACTCAATATGCCAGCAAATTTGGAAAACTCAGCAGTGGCCACAGGACTGGAAAAGGTCAGTTTTCATTCCAATCCCAAAGAAAGGCAATGCCAAAGAACGCTCAAACTACCACACGATTGCACTCATCTCACACGCTAGTAAAGTAATGCTCAAAATTCTCCAAGCCAGGCTTCAGCAATATGTGAACTGTGAACTTCCAGTTGTTCAAGCTGGTTTTAGAAAAGGCAAAGGAACCAGAGATCAAATTGCCAACATCCGCTGGATCATAGAAAAAGCAAGAGAGTTCCAGAAAAACATCTATTTCTGCTTTATTGACTATGCCAAAGCCTTTGACTGTGTGGATCACAATAAACTGTGGAAAATCCTGAAAGAGATGGGAATACCAGACCACCTGATCTGCCTCTTGAGAAAATTGTATGCAGGTCAGGAAGCAACAGTTAGAACTGGACATGGAACAACAGACTGGTTCCAAATAGGAAAAGGAGTTCGTCAAGGCTGTGTATTGTCACCCTGCTTATTTAACTTCTATGCAGAGTACATCATGAGAAACGCTGGACTGGAAGAAACACAAACTGGAATCAAGATTGCCGGAAGAAATATCAGTAACCTCAGATATGCAGATGACACCACTCTTATGGCAGAAAGTGAAGAGGAACTCAAAAGCCTCTTGATGAAAGTGAAAGAGCAGAGTGAAAAAGTTGGCTTAAAGCTCAACATTCAGAAAACAAAGATCATGGCATCTGGTCCCACCACTTCCTGGGAAATAGATGAGGAAACAGTGGAAACAGTGTCAGACTTTATTTTTCTGGGCTCCAAAATCACTACAGATGGTGACTGCAGCCATGAAATTAAAAGACGCTTACTCCTTGGAAGGAAAGTTATGACCAAGCTAGATAGCATATTCAAAAGCAGAGACATTACTTTGCCAATAAAGGTTCGCCTAGTCAAGGCTATTGTTCTTCCTGTGGTCATGTATGGATGTGAGAGTTGGACTGTGAAGAAGGCTGAGCGCTGAAGAATTGATGCTTTTGAACTGTGGTGTTGGAGAAGACTCTTGAGAGTCCCTTGGACTGCAAGGACATCCAACCAGTCCATTCTGAAGGAGATCAGCCCTGGGATTTCTTTGGAGGGAATGATGCAGAAGCTGAAACTCCAGTACTTTGGCCACCTCATGCGAAGAGTTGACTCATGGGAAAAGACTCTGATGCTGGGAGGGATTGGGGACAGGAGGAGATGGGGACAACAGAGGATGAGATGGCTGGATGGTATCACTGACTCGATGGACGTGAGTCTGAGTGGACTCCGGGAGTTGGTGATGGACAGGGAGGCCTGGAGTGCTGCGATTCATGGGGTCGCAAAGAGTTGGACATTACTGAGCAACTGATCTTCTCTACCAAATGATTCTCCAATACCTCCTGGGTGTCCTACAGTTCAACTCAATTCTGACACTATCTCCCAGAGATGGCATCAGC
This sequence comes from Bos taurus, assembly GCF_002263795.3. Taxonomy (NCBI): domain Eukaryota; kingdom Metazoa; phylum Chordata; class Mammalia; order Artiodactyla; family Bovidae; genus Bos; species Bos taurus. The sequence continues at coordinate 8,807,242 of NC_037355.1, read as the reverse complement.
TCCCATGGGTTAAGGGAGTGCTCTGTCCCACGAAACTGACCTCCTGCCCTCACTTCAGACACCAACCTCAAGTCCAGGTTCTTACCCATGCTTCTGACCAACTATAAATTGAGGGTTCCCACGAACCCCTCTTTGGGTTCAATAATTTGCTAGAATGGCTGCAGAACCCAGGGAAACAGTTTGCTTACTGTTAGATTGTAGTTGTTGTTTAGTCACTAAATTGTCTCCAACTCTTTGAGACCCCCATGGACTGTAGCCTGCCCCCCAGGTTCCTCTGTCCATGGAATTTTCCAGGCAAGAATACTGGAGTGGGTTGCCATTTCCTCTGTGAGGGGATATTCTCCACTCAAGGATTGAACCTGCATCTTCTGCATTGGCAGGCAGATTCTTTGCCACTGAACCAGCAGGGAAGCCCCAGTGTTAGATTGCTGTTGTTCCATGGCTAAGTTGAGTCCAACACTTTGCAAACCCATGGGCTGCAGCAAGTCAGGCTTCCCAGTCTTTCACCATCTCCTGGAGTTAGCTCAAACTCATGTCCATTGAGTCCGTGATGCCATCCAGCCATCTTATCCTCTGTTGCCCTCTTCTCCTCCTGCCCTGATTACTGGTTTATAATTTAAAAATGCAACTCGGGAACAGCCAGAAGGAGGAGATGCACAGGGCATCTGTATAGGAGAGGAACACAGAGCTTCCATGCCCTCCCTGGGACGCCTCCCAGCATCTCACTGAATAGCAGAAAGTATCTGAATAGCATCCCTTAGGGATTTTCATAGAAGCTTCATTACATAGGCACGCTTGATAAATCACTGGGCATTTGGTGATTGATTCAACCTCCAGCCCCTCTCCTCTCCCTGGAGGTTTGGGGATTGAAATTCCAACTCTCTCATCCATCATTGGTCCCCTGGGAACAAGCACTTATCCTGAGGGACTTTCCAAAAGTCACCTTATTAACATCAACTCGTGTGTAGTTGAAAGTGTCGTCTGATAAATACAAAAGACACTTCTTTTAATTCTCTTATCAGTTCAGAAATCCTAAGATTTCAGGAGCTCCATGCCAGGAACTAGACTGGACAAAAACCAAATAGATATTTCTTATTATACACTACAGAATCACAGATGTCTTCACAGGGAAATTCCCATCTAAGCTGAGTCTTAAGGGACAAGTAGAATTCATAGAAGGTAGAAAGGCAGGTCCCAGAGAGTAAATAACTTGGGCAAAGTCCATAAAAAGTGAAAGACCATAACCCCCCATGGAGCAGATGGAAATACAGGACATGTGTGGGCAAGCAGGGAGATGATGCTGCGAATCTGGGCAAAGGAATTTATCAATCTTTCTCTTATCAGTTCAGTCTCTTAGTTCTGTCCGACTATTTGCAAACCCATGGACTATAGCACACTAGGCTTCCCTGTCCATCACCAACTCCTGGAGCTTACTCAAACTCATGTTCATCGAGTCAGTGATGCCATCCAACCATCTCATTCTCTGTCATCCCCTTCGCCTCCTACCCTCAATCTTTCCCAGTATCAGGGTCTTTTCAAATGAGTCAGTTCTTCACATCAGGTGGCCAAAATATTGGAATTTCAGCTTCAGCATCAGTACTTCCAATGAGGATTCAGGACTGATTTCCTTTAGGATTGACTGGTTTGATCTTTCTGTCCAAGGGACTCTCAAGAGTCCTCTCCAACACCACAGTTCAAAAGCATCAATTCTTTAGAGCTCAGCTTTCTTTATAGTCAAGCTCTCACATCCACACATGACTACTGGAAAAACCATAGCTTTGACTAGATGGACCTTTGTTGGCAAAGTAACTTCTCTGCTTTTTAATATGCTGTCTAGGTTGGTCATAACTTTTCTTCCAAGGAGCAAGCGTCTTTTAATTTCATGGCTGCAGTCACCATCTGCAGGGATTTTGGAGCCCCCCCGACCCCCGCCCAAAATAAAGTCTGCCACTGTTTCCATTGTTTCCCCATCTATTTCCCATGGAGTGATGGGACCAGATGCCATGATCTTCGTTTTCTGAATGTTGAGTTTTAAGCCAACTGTTTCACTCTCCTCTTTCACTTTTCTCAAGAGGCTCTTTAATTCTTCTTCGCTTTCTGCCATAAGGGTAGTGTCATCTGCATACCTGAGGTTATTGATATTTCTCCTGGCAATCTTGATTCCAGCTTGTACTTCATCCAGCCTGGCATTTCTCATGATGTACTCTGCATATAAGTTAAATAAGCAGGGTGACAATATACATCCTTGACATACTCCTTTCCTGATTTGGAACCAGTCTGTTTTTCCATGTCCAGTTCTAACTGTTGCTTCCTGACCTGCATACAGATTTCTCAGGAGGCAGGTCAGGTGGTCTGGTATTCCCATCTCTTTCAGAATTTTCCACAGTCTGTTGTGATCCACACAGTCAAAGGGTATGGTATAGTCAATAAAGCAGAAGTAGATGTTTTTCTGGAACTCTCTTGCTTTTTTGATGATCCAGCGGATGTTGGCAATTTGATCTCTGGTTCCTCTGCCTTTTCTAAATCCAGCTTGAACATCCGGAAGCTCACAGTTCACATACTATAGAAGCCTGGCTTGGAGAATTTTGAGCATTACTTTACTAGCGTGTGAGATGAGTGCAATTGTGTGGTAGTTTGAGCATTCTTTGGCATTGCCTTTCTTTGGGATTGGAATGAAAACTGACCTTTTCCAGTGCTGTGGCCACTGCTAAGTTTTCCAGATTTGCTGGCATATTGAGTGCAGCACTTTCACAGCATCATCTTTCAGGATTTGAAATAGCTCAACTGGAATTCTATCACCACCACTAGCTTTGTTCATAGCGATGCTTCCTAAGGCCCACTTGACTTTACATTCCAGGATATCTGGCTCTAGGTGAGTAATCACACCATCGTGGTTATCTGGGTCATGATGATCTTTTTTGTATAGTTCTTCTGTGTATTCTTGCCACCTCTTCTTAATATCTTCTGCTTCTGTTAGGTCCCTACAATTTCTGTCCTTTATCGAGCCCATCTTTGCACGAAATGTTCCCTTGGTATCTCTAATTGTCTTGAAGAGATCTCTAGTCTTTCCCATTCTATTGTTTTCCTCTATTTCTTTGCATTGATCACTGAGGAAGGCTTTCTTATCTCTCCTTGCTATTCTTTGGAACTCTGCATTCAAATGGGTATATCTTTCCTTTTCTCCTTTGCCTTTCACATCTTTTCTTTTCTCAGCTATTTGTAAGCCTTCCTCGGACAACCATTTTGCCTTTTTGCTTTTCTTTTTCTTGGGGATGGTCTTGATCATTGCCTCCTGTACAATGTTACATACCTCCATCCATAGTTCATCAGGCACTCTGTCTATCAGATCTAATCCCTTGAATCTTTTTGTCACTTCCACTGTATAATCGTAAGGGATTTGATTTAGGTCATATCTGAATGGTCTAGTGGTTTTTCCCTACTTTCTTCAATTTAAGTCTGAATTTTGCAATAAGGGGTTCATGACCTGAGCCACAATCAGCTCCCAGTCTTGTTTTTGCTGACTGTATAGAGCTTCTCCATCTTTGGCTGCAAAGAATATAATCAAGTAGAGTCTTCTCTTGTGTTGTTTGAAGAGGGTGTTTGCTATGACCAGTGTGTTCTCTTGGCAAAACTGTTAGCTTTTGATCTGCTTTTTTTTTTTTTACTCCAAGGTCAAATTTGCCTGTTACTCCAGGTATCTCTTGACTTCCTACTTTTGCATTCCAGTCCCTTATAATGGAAAGGACACCTTTTTTGGTTGTTAGTTCTAGAAGATCTTGTAAGTCTTCATAAAACCGTTCAACTTCAGCTTCTTCAGCATTACTGGTCAGGGCATAGACTTGGATTACTGTGATATTGAATGGGTTGCCTTGGAAACGAACAGAGATCATTCTGTCTCATTTGAGATTGAAATGCAAGTACTGCATTTCAGACTCTTTTGTTGACTATGATGGCTACTCCATTTCTTCTAAGGGATTCTTGCCCACAGTAGTAGATATAATGGTCATCTGAGTTAAATTCACCCATTCCAGTTCACTGATTCCTAAAATGTTGATATTCACCCTTGCCATCTCCTGTTTGACCACTTCCAATTTGCCTTGATTCATGGACCTAACATTCCAGGTTCCTATGCGATATTCCTCTTTATAGCACTGGACTTTACTTCCATTACCCGTCACATCCACAACTGGGTGTTGTTTTTGCTTTGGCTCCAACTCTTCATTCTTTCTAGAGTTATTTTTCCACTTTCTCTTATAGGTGGTGCCAAATCATTGAAAGGTTTTAGATCTCATTAGCAATATGGTGGTGGAGGCTCGAAGCTAGAGAATTAATAGAGGGTAGCATTGGTCCATGTGAGAAATGATGCAAGCAAAAAAAAAAAAAGAAACAGCCATTCCAGGAGTTGGAAAAAAAGGATGCAGAGGAGAGACTGTTTAGGACAAGTGATCAAGGCTGGTGCAGGGTGGTGACAAAGAGCTTGAACTTTGGAATTAAACAGATCCAAGTTTCAGCCCAGCTGTCTATTAGCTCTGTGACCTTAATCAAACAATCTCTGTGTTAGTCTCCTCATGTATAAAGCACTGCTAATCAGAGTACCTACCTTGTACAATAGGTGTTTTAGAGGAAAATGTGCGGGATTAGTATAATGTCTGCCACATTATACTAATGTGCCCATTCAGTGTTGGCTGTAATTATTTCTACTGATAGGGCTTCCCTGGTAGCTCAGCAGTAAAGAACCTGCCTGCAATGCAGGAGACTGAGACTTGATCCTTGGGTCCAGAAGATCCCCTGGAGAAGGAAATGGCAACCCACTCCAGTTTTCTTGCCTGTGAAATCTCATGGACAGAGAAGCACGGTGGGCTACGTGGTTCATGGGGTTACAGAGTCAACCACAACTCAGCAACTAAACCACCAATCACCACCATTACTACTAATTAGACATGGGGGTTGAAGGAGATGAGAAGGTAGAGCTTAAAGACTCAGGTTTTGAGACAGAAAGTAGGGGAAAGACAGTGTCCAGACCCAGGTGAGGAATCCAGGTAGAAGAGCACACTTGGGGGAGGGAGTTTTGAGTTCCAGTTTTGGAAATGCTGAAGATGTCTGTGGGACATTAGCAGAAATGTCCAGCAGGCATTTGGTACAGAGATTTGGGCAGGAGTTGGAGAACTGGAGGACACACAGCACAAACGAGGCAGTTTAAGCCAGTAGAGCAGGGGTCCCCAACCTCTGGAATCTAATGTCTGATGATCTGAGGTGGAGCTGATGTGATAATAACAGAAATGAAGTGCACAATAAATGCAATTGCTTGAATCATCCTGAAACCATCTACCCCTCTCTGGGTCGTGGAAAAACTGTCTCCCACAAAACTGGCCCTGATGTCAAAAAGGTTGGGGACTGCTGCTGGACTTCTAAATGGAGTCATTTTGGAAAAGGCCTTCAAGAAGGCAGAGGAGAAAACTTGGAGGACACCAGCATGAAGAGGGGGCAGAAGAAGGGCCCTCAACAAGGATGCTGGGATAGTTGCTGATGGAAGAGGGAGGCCCCCCTAGAGGAGGTGCTGCCATCCAGTGGGTGGGTGCCTGCTTTCTGCAGGGCAGCTCACAAAGACAGACAGGACAAACACTTAGAAGAAGCTTACAAGAAGGCTCTAAGAGCCCCTCAAACGTCCCTTTAATGGTCTGTGATTCTGTTTCCTCTTTGCTTTCTTCTCTCTTCCTTATGAATAAAAAAAAAACAAAACTTCACTTGCAGTTTTTCTGCCTGTCTCTGCTTATAAGGTGGAGGCTGTGAGCCCCCATGTAGAAGGCAGAGCCTCTGAATGCATTACGTGGGTGGACCAGGGAGACCAGATGTCCCACGTCACCTTCCAGCCCCACACAGTCGGTACTTTGAGAAGTGGGTTAAATACTCTAGCCAGGAAGGAAGGAAGTGTTGGAGGTCCGTGGGAATGTAATGCAGTTGCTTTACCATCTTTGGCATTGCAGAGGACACATGCATTTCAAATTAACTTTAAAGCTTGTCTCGTTTTGTGACAATACCATGCATGTCTGGGGCAGGCAAGAGGCTATATTTATGTAATTTGATTAAGTATAACCACGTGTTCAGAGTTTGACTGAGTGGAACTAATAGATGGGAACCCTTAATATTTGTTGCCACTGTCAGCAGATTAGTGTGGAGCTCTACCTGTCCTGGGCTTCCCAGGAGACGCTAGTGGTTAAGAACTGACCTGCCCATGTAGGAGGCCTAACAGACATGGGTTTGATCCCTGAGTTGGAAAGATCCCTTGGAGGAGGTCATGGCAACCTATTCCACTATTCTTGCCTGGAGAATCTTATGCACAGAGGAGCCTTGTGGGCTACAGTGCGTGGGGTCATGAAAGAGTTGGGCACAACTGAAGTGATGGCACGCACTACCTCTGCTGCTCCATTGACTGCCAAATTCTGCCTCCCGCCATGAAAGGGTGTCTTAGTGAAAAACTGCAAAAGATGCTCCTTAAAGCTCCCTCCATGGACTAGACAACTGTGTCTCAGAATCAAAGGCAGGGGTACTTGCCCTAGGATGGCTCATGTCCCCCACTATGCTGAGTGTGCACAGACCCTCAGTATCATCTGGATGGTTATTTTGTGCAAGGAAATCTTAGGATGCCAATGAAATCCAGTTTAGTTGACTTCTAGGTCCATAGTGATGAGGATGATGGGGAAAGAATAGCAAACCCATCCCTGATGCTTAGTGGACCCAGACATTATTTATAGTATTTTACATGTAATAACTTCATCCTTGTGAAACAGGAGGGAAGGAGCAGGGCAATCCATTTCTTACCTATCTCTTTGTCTCTTACTGAATTCTTTCTGTGACCAGACACAAAGAACTCAAGCTTCATTAAGTCCTGAGACCAGGTGTGTGATTTCAGTTAAAAGACAGTGGGTTCAAGTCCCACTGACAGGGCCAACTATAAATTAAGATAATCATGTATGGCTGGGGAGGACCATTGTTGCTCCATATCCTCTCTCCACGGTTTTCAGATGGAGACAGTTGTCACTCCAAAGGGCAGATTTCACCTCTGTAGATACAATGACAGGAAGACTCTCCTATATTGTTCATGCTCATGCTCACTCAGTCATGTCCAACTCTTTGCAACCCCAAGAACTATAACTGTCCAGGATCCTCTGTCCATGGGATTTCCCAGGCAAGACTACTGGAACAGGTTGCCATTTCCTCCTCCAGGGCATCTTCCCAACCCAAGGATTGAACCCACGTCTCTTGCACCTCCTGCATTGGCAGGTGGATTTTTTTTTAAAACCACTGAGCCACCTGGGAAGCCCTGTATTGTCATGAGAGCACAAACTGGTACAATATTTTCAGAAGAGAATTTCACAGTATGCAAAAATTCGAAATGCATATGCTCTTTTCCTTAGCAACCCACTTCTGTAACCCTATGACATGGAAGTGCTAGCAAAAAAATATCTATGTAGAAGGATGCACATTGCCCCTTTGTAAGAGCAAGGGTTGAAAACAACTTCAATGCCCATCACTAAGGCTTGGTTCAATGAATGACATTCATTGAATGAATGACATTCATTGAATGAATGACATTCATTGAATGAATGACATTCATTGAATGACATTCATTATATTCCATTCCCTGGAATATAGTGAGCTAAGAAGCAACATAAAGTAGCTTTGTCTATATTAATACAGGGAAACCTACTCAATATATTGCTAAATGGAAAATCTATGTCTGGAATGATACCATTAATATTACTAATAGTATCATTAAATGATACCATTAAAGAAAGTACAGGGGGCAGAAATAGCTAGTTGTTTGCAGAATCCCTTCTTTATTTCCTTTAGTAATAGAATTCATGTCTCCTCCCACTCTTGTCCATTTTATTAGTAAGTGGGTAGCTAAAGATGATATTGGGTTTCCCTGTGGCTCAGATGGTAAAGAATCTGCCTGCAATACCAGGAGACCTGGGTTCGATCCCTGGGTTGGGAAGATCCCCTGGAGAAGGGAATGGCTACTCACTCCAGTATTCTTGCCTGGAGAATCCCATGGACAGAGGAGCCTGGTAGGCTACAGTCCAAGGGGTCTCCAGGCGTCAGACGTGACTAAGCAACTAATGCACAAAGACCACATTAGCTTAGGTGGGGGTGATGTAGCCCAATCCTACATTTAAGTGGGTGACCAAAGCTCCCTTTTAGCCAGCTTTGGCAGAGAGCCTAAATTCTGGCCAATGGGATGCGAGCAGAAGTAATTTGTGCAACCAAGTGGTCACATCCTTCTAAAGGAAGTTAGTGGTTCACTTCCTCTATCCCCTTCCTGCAGCTGCGCCCAGAGATAAGGCTTTGATGCAGACAAGGACCCCTAGTAGGGGATGAAACCTCATGGAACAGAGGCAACTACCTGCCTTCTACCACTCCTCCAAACACTTCTAGAAAGAGAAAGAAACATCTATCTTATTTGATTTACTGTAACAGTTAACCTTATATTCTAAGTAACATGGTATGTATTTATAGTACTACCACTGCTAATAACCGTAACGAACATACATCTAGTGCTTATTACGTGCCATGCTCTACTCCAGCCACTTTACATGCAATAGCTTGTTTAATCCTCACAACAGCCCTATGAGGTGAATCCTGTAATTGTCCCCATTTTACAAATGCGAAAACTGAAACATGAGGAGATCAAGGGACTTGCCTAGGGTCTTCCAAGAAGCGTGGCAGAGTTGCACCTAGGCACTGACTCCAGAGGCCATGTTCCTAAGAGAAATCCCTAATAACCTCTAGAGTATGGGCTGCAGGCAGCGGAAAAGAGAAACTTTCTTTTGAACGTTATACAGGCTAGAATGTTTGAAGTTTTTATAATAGGCATGCACCTGTTTTCATAATTTAGAAAAGGGAAGTTTAAGTCTAGATATTTTAGTGGGAAATACACACCATGGAGAGAGGTAAAACATTAGCTTAAAATGCGGCTCAGAAAAGAAGACAGGGATTTCCCTGGTGGTCCAGTGGCTAAGACTCCATGTTCCCAATGCAGGGGGTCTGGGGTTCAATCCCTGGTCAGGGAACTAGATCCCTCATGCCACCACAAAGACCTGGCAGAGCCAAAAATATAAATTTTTTTTTTAATAGAAGACAACCCACTTCTGGGTTCTAATGGCTCCCTCAGCCTCAGAGAGAGCAGGGAAGTGGGTGGAAAGCCCTGGTACTGTAACAGGACAGTAGTAAAGGGTGGGTCGAAAGCTAAGATGAGCAGAATGAGACTGAACTGCCCCACAGGTGGGCCAGACTAGCCAGCTGGTGAGATATTGTCCAAACAACCAGTTCAACACGCTTCTCATTTTTCATCATTTGTTTTGCCATAATCTATCATTAGTATAAACCTAGAAAGCAAAAAAAAAACTGTCTCAGCTAAACACTCCTCCCCTGAGAGGATCTCAGGCGTGCTGTCTCTCTTTACATTTGTAAATATTTAGCATTCAAGTTCCTGGAAGAAGAAAAGTACTTGACTTTGCTAAACCTCCCTGGGCTGCAGGACAACCCCATGGGGCATATGTTCTGAACCAAAACGTCACACCTTATTTGGGCTGAAATGAGTGGATGGCTGATGGCTTCTGTTTCAGATCTTCTAACTCTTTCTAATGAAAACTATTAGGTCTACAGTTACCAGACATAAATAAACTGTATAAACTGTATGGGTAGTAGGTCTGTACACTCACAAAAATAAATGACCTCAGGGGTTTCTGGCCATTTATTTATCTGCAGGGTTTCAAGGCCAAGAGAAAATTCATGTGCATTACACACAACGCCATGGGAGCCCCAAGCTGGCAGACATATGTAGTTACATACACATTTCTATATTCTTTATGTGGGTCTTTCCTGGTGGCTCAGATGGTAAAGAATTGGCCTGCAATGCTGGAGATCTGGGTTCGATCCCTGGGTTGGGAAAATTCCCTGGAGAAGGGAAAGGCTACCCACTCCAGTATTCTGGCCTAGAGAATTCCATGAACTATACAGTCCATGGGGTCGCAAAGAGTTGGACACGACTAAGTGACTTTCACTTTCACTCCCTGGTGGCTCAGATGGTAAAGGATTTGCCTGCAATATAGGAGACCCAGGTTTGATCCCTGGGTTGGAAGATCCCCTGGAGAAGCAAATGGCAACCCACTCCAGTATTCTTGCCTGGAGAATCCCATGGACAGAGGAGCCTGGCAGGCTACAATCCATAGGGTCACAAAGAGTCAGACATAACTGGGCAACTAACACTTCCACTTTTCATTCTTTATGTAAAGTGTATTTTTCATAATTAACCATATGCAATTAAAAGAACTCTTCTTGATTCTGACCCTGTGTCATTCCTATATTTGAGTGTGAAATTGTCCTGTCATTTATCAAATAATGGTGTTGACAATAGAAAGTTGCTGATTCTCTCTTGAGCCCCTCAAATTTCACTTTAAATTTCATAGGTCTCAGGATTCCACAATTCTGGGAGCTAGTAAAAGAGATATTAAGAATAGGGTCCCAGCTGGCCTGGCTGCACTATGTGATGCCCTAAAACAGAGCGCACCATCTGTGTTCCCCTCCTTTTGGTACACATAGGCTGGGGGTAGGGGTGGGGTGGGTCTTTCCTTTCCCAGGAAGTGGTTCGTTTTTCCCTCCTCCAGTAAAGATCCTGAAAAACAACCACCCAAAATATCCATCCCCCTCCCATTTGTCCTTTCACCTCTAATAGGAAATCCTTTATATTTTCCCTTCATTTCCAATCTGAGAGGTTAACTGATGTTCTAGTGAGTTGTTGACTCCGCCTTAAAACAGAGGCCCTGCTCATTAGCTTGTACTGCTAACTCTGGCTCTTCCCCACAGGCCAGGAGAAGCGGCAGGCCTGGGTCAAGCCATTGCACAGACTGGAGAGAATCAGGGGAGATGACCCTGGGCAAGGACTCATAGCAGACCTTTTGTGGTTTAATTGGGAGGAGCAGAACAGAATCAGGCTCAGAAAATCAGGCAGAATTCAGACACCAGGTGGTGGCCCTTTCAGCAGCTGCTCTTCACACCCCAAACACCACAGAAGCACACATATACACAGCACACACACTCACACACATGCACACTTACATGCGTCTAACACTGACCTCACCTACCACTCCCCTCTCTCACCCTGCTCAGCCACTCTGACTGCCTCACACACCAGGCCGGTTCCTGCCTCAGGACCTTTGCACGGACAGCTCCCTCTGCCTGGAACACTCACAGCTCATTCCTTGGCTTCCTCTTAGTTTTTCCTCAGTTGACACCTTTACAGTGAGACCTTCCTTGACCACCTTATTTAAAACTCACACTCCCCTATGGCAGAAAGTAACCCAGTATTGTACAGAAACTATACTTTGATAAATAAACAAAATCCATACTTTCCTTCTATCACTACATTCCCAATACCCAGCTCATCTCTGTTTTCTTGATAGCACTTATCCTTTTTTACATATTAGATAATTTACTTATTATATTTATTTTCTGACTCTCTCAATTAGAATGTCAGTTCCATGATAGAAGGAAATGCTTTCATTCAATGCTCCATCCCCAGGGCCTAAAACCAGGGGTCAGCAAATAATAGCCACTGGCCAAATCCCACCCACCCTAGTTTTAGTAATAGTCAGTAAGCTCAGAAATATTTTTACATTTTATTATTTTACTATATTTTATTTATTTTGATGGAAAAACAGTGTAATGAAATGATTAAAAAATAAGCTTATATGAAATAATTATTGACTTAGCCAGGGATATAGAATGCCAAGACCAGTGAATTTCTAAATTGAAAGTTGAAATAAGAACTTTAAAATTTCTTTTAAGTTGTAAAAATAGCTTCCTTTTTTTTTTTTGAAGACTGACACCATTCAATATTTAGTCTCAGAATCCACAATTTAGACCATCGTTTAATTTATTAGAGAGGTCACCCACACATCTATATCATTATCTATATTTCATTTGAATATAGATTTAATATAAGTTTAATGCAGAAATTTTTTACATTTTAAAATGTTTTTTTAAAAAAACAAACCAAAACAACAACAAAAACTCACTATTTAGCCTTTTGGAGAGAAAATTATTTTAAGAGCTGAGGTTATTACCTCTTGACCCACAAAGACTAAAGTCTTTATTTACTATTTGGCCCTTTACAGAAAGCATTCACCTATCCCAGCCTAAAACAATACCCAGCACATAGCAGATGCTGAAAGAATGAACAAATGAATAAATGAACACCATTTTCCTTTTAATCAAAGAACTCAATAGAAATCAGACCTGTGGTTGCCAAGGGGAGGTATGGACTGAAACCCACCAGGCTCCTCTGTCTATGGAATTCTCCAGGCAAGAATACTGGTGGTTGCCATTTCCTACTCCAGAGGATCTTCCCGACCCAGGGATGGAACCTGGGTCTCCTGCATTGCAGGCAGATTCTTTACCATTTGAGCTACCAGGGAAGCCCAAGTTTGTTGAGATTAGCAGCTTCAAACTGTATGCATAAGATGGAGAAAAAACAAGGTCCTACTGTATAGAACAGAGAACTATATTCAATATCCTATGATAAACTATAATGGAAAAATATGAAAAGTAATGTGATAAATCAACTATCCTTCAATAAAATAAACTTCAAAAAAAAAAAAAAAAGAGCGAAGAAAGGTTGAAATGCCCCTCCTTGATCTCTTTCCATTGTCTGGGTTTAAAGTTTCTTTGTTCTTACAACTTCTTCGTTTGTGCATAAGGAATGGGTTATTTGTAATCAGAACTAAATGGAATGATGGGAATTATCTGGAATGGAGCCTGAGGACAAAGTCCAGTTCCAACAGTCAGCAGATGGTCAGGTTTGATCAATGATTCTCCATCTATCCAGCCCCTTCCTTCCCACCTTGCTGTCCCACCTACTTCCCAGACCTGGGCACACATCCAAGCTTACTGGAATACAGGGAAGGGAATTCTGACCCCACACCCCTTCTCCTTGCCTCTCACCTCTCAGCCCACCTTGCTGGGAACCACTCTTCTGGAAGACAGTGTTTTTCTGGAACCTAGTGGAGTTTCTGAAAGTTGAAGAGTGCCTAGCCAAGTGTAGAAGTCAGCACTATTTCAAAAAGCCAATGTAGCCAACTCTTGGGCAGCAGCCTCTTTGGACAAAGACCAAATGGTCACTATTGATCTGAGTTGTCCTCTTATAGCTCTTTAAAGGGAAGAGCTCTGCCTTTGAAGACCAAGCACTGCCTTTTGCTAATTGAGTGTCCCTGAGCCAAGTATTTAGTCTGAACCTCAGTTTCCTCATCTGTAAGATGAGGTTTAAAGTATTCCTGCAGAATAGATGAGATTGTAGATATACTTTGTAAACTAAAGAGTTCTCAGCCAAGATGAGATGTTGCTATAATCATTGATCTGGTAGAGTGCGAAGGCTTCCCTGGTGGCTCAGCAGTAAATACACCTGCCAATGCAGGAGACTCAGGTTCGATTCCTGAGTCAGGAAGATCCCCTGGAGGAGGAAATGGCAAACCGCTCCATTATTCTGGCCTGGGAAATCCCACGGACAGAGGAGACTGGCAGGCTACAGTCCATGGGGTTGCAAAGGGTCAGACACGACTGAGAGCCCAGGCACACACACAAAGAGAAAAAGTAAAAGGCACACGTCTCATTTCTCCAGTGTTGGCGGTGATTTTGTCCACATTCTCCCTCTCACCTCTCCCTACCCTCACTCCCAGCAGTGGCAATACATTATCGAGGACCATAAAAACATTCACATTCTTTAACCCAGTAATTCTATTTGGGGAAGAAGATGGGAAGAAATAATGCCCAGAGAGAAAGAGCAATATTCACTGCAGATGTTTTTTAATAATAGTGCCTCAAAAGGAAACACCCTAAATGTTAACAGATGGGAAATGCTCAGATTAATTAAGTGCTAATAGGTGCAATGTTTGCAAAGTAATAATTATGAAAGCTTTGTCACAACATGGACATTATCATGCTATCTAGAAAAAATTGAATATAAAGTGCTGGTGGCTCAGTGGTGAAGAAATCGCCTGCCAATGCAGGAGATGCAGGTTTGAACCCTGGGTCAGAGGGATTCTCTGGAGAGGAAATGCAACCCACTTCAGTATTCTTGCCTGGGAAATCCCATGGACAGAGAAGCCTGGCAGGCTACAGTCCACAGGGTTGCAAAAAGCCAGAGACAACTTAGTGACTAAACAACAATAATGTAACCTCTAATGGCAGCTCTGTATAGAATATTTGCATATATGAGCAGATTAGAATACAAAAAAAATACCTGTATTTCAGGAATGGTCTTCTGTTCACTCTCTCAGTCATGTCCGACTCTTTGCAACTCCATGGACTGCAGCACAGCAGGCTTCCCTGTTCATCACCAACCCCCAAATCTTGCTCAAACTCATGTCCATCGAGTTAGAAATGCCATCCAACCATCTCATCTTCTGTTGTCCCCTTCTCCTCCTGCCTTCAATCCTTCCCAGCATCAGGGTCTTTTCCAATGAGTCAGTTCTTCACATCAGGTGGCCAAAGTATTGGAGTTTCAGCTTCAGCATCAGTCCTTCCAATGAATATTCAGGCCTGATTTCCTTTAGGATGGACTGGTTGGATCTTCTTGCAGTCCAAGGGACTCTCAAGAGTCTTTTCCAACACCACAGTTCAAAAGCATCAATTCTTCGACGCTCAGCTTTCTTTATAGTCCAACTCTCACATCCACACACGACTACTGGAAAAACCATAGCTTTGACTAGGTGGACCTTTGTCAGCAAAGGAGTAGTCTTAGACTGGCTTAAAAAATGTTTACACAAACACTTGAATATCATTACAGGAGTAGAAAGAGTATCCTGCTTGCCGTTAGAAGAAGACCACATTCTTTAACCTCAGCTATAACATTTATTAGCTATTGAGACCTTGGGCAACCATTTAAACTGGAAATGGCAATCCACTCCAGTGTTCTTGCCTGGAGAATCCCAGGGACGGGAGAGCCTGGTGGGCTGCTGTCTATGGGGTCGCACAGAGTCGGACATGACTGAAGTGACTTAGCAGTAGCAGTTTCCTCACCAGTAAAATGAAGACTATGATATCCTCTTACAAGGCTGCTGTAATAGTTAGTGCATGCTCAGTCACTCAGTTGTGTCCAGCTCTATGGGACCCTCATGGACTGTAGCCTGCCAGGCTCCTCTGTCCATGGAATTTTCCAGGCAAGAATACTGGAGAAGGTTGCCATTTCCTACACCAGGGACTCTTCCCAACCCAGGGCTTGAACCTGAGTCTCCTGTGCCTCCTGCATTGTCAGGCCAATTCTTTACCACTGGGCCACCTGGGAAGCCCTGTGATACATATGAGGTTGGTCAGAAAGTTCATTCAGATTTTCCATAAGATCGTACAGAAAAAGCTGATTGAACTTTTTGGCCAACCTGAGTACTTTGTGAATGGCACAGATGTAACCATCCTCTTTGACCACCAGGCGGTGAGTCAGCTGGTCCCCAACCTGGACCCATTTTCTTGGGCTTGAGGAGGATCAAGGGAGCAGGAGAAGGCAGGGAGGACCATCAGACTCAGTACAGGTCTCACACCTGTGACAGGAGATGGGGGAAGCGAGAGGATGGGTGGGAAGACACTCAGGCTGTGGCATGACTCTTGCCCATGTCACCCGAAGGGAGTAACTGCATCCTGCAGGAGCAGGGCTGTGCATCGAACTCAAGAAAGTGGGGCCATGGCCTGATATGGCAGTGGGTGCAGGAGGCCTGCAACCAGTGCTATCAGTCAACTGTCCTCGCTGATTCAGATCAGAGCAGCACAGCTCCATGGCTACCACAACCCCCTGTTCCTTTCTCCCCTGCTTGAGTTCATCTCCATAATGGATTGATATCTTTCCATTGTCCCAGACACTCTCATTTTCATGACATCTCTTCACTAGTTCCATTTAAAGTTTACTGATAGAGTAATCTTCTCAGAGGACAACTCCGCTTATATCACCACTCAGATACTATCAGTGGCTCCTCATTGCCTGAAAATATACCCCCATCCCTGACCTGTGTGATAAGCTGGGCCAGGCCTGCTCTTCCAGCCTCTTGACGCCCTAGACTGATCTTTCTTATCTATTGACTGATCATCATGATGTAACTGCAATGTAATTGTTCCTAGGGTTGTTATTTAACCCACAGAAAACACAAAAAGTTGGTTCTGGTTATGCAGTGAGAAATTGCACTTGGATTTTATCTTCAGGGAGCGTGGGCTTGCTTTTGCAACCCAGTAGAGTTTCAGGAGGAGTGAATGGGTGTGTAAGAGGTTTGATAAGACCCCACTTGAGGTATTCTACAACCTGGCAGCATTTCACCTGGAGAGCTGGAAAACCACCAGCAAAAATTACCTTCTGACAGCAAAGAACTCACTAGAAAAGAAGGGTACTGAAGTCAGCCAGTGGAAGTAAGTTCAAAGAGGTACATTCGGGTCAAACTCAGCAGAACCCTGAATGTCCAGAGGGACAGCTGGGAGACCTGCCTAAAGTGAGGGTTTTGACGTAGAAGTCTTCTACAAGTCAGAGCTGACTAGCACAAACACATTCCCTTTCTTAGGGAATGGCTGGCTGAGGAATCTTCTGGAATATCATTTCCTAAATCACCCCAACTGCCTCATGGAAAACCACATGGGCTGGTGGTTACTGAATTATTGTCAGGTGATGGCCAACTGTCCAAAGCCCTTACTGGGGCTCACTCAGCTCTGCCTCCTTGGCTCAATCACTATTCTTTGAACAGAGGGAGTCCATTGTTGTTCAGGAACTTGAAATCTGCAGTCCCTGGTGCCCCAGTGCAGCCGTGCCCAGACATTCAATTGGAAATCTCCTTCACCCTGCACCACTACAGCTCACTCCCTCACTTCCTCAGACCTCTACTCCAAAACAGATCCTTGAATATGGCTTCCCTGATCACCCCAAATCAAACTATCTCTCACACCCACCCATGTAAATTCTTTTTTAAAAATTGGAGCATAATTGCTTTACAATGTTGTGTTAGTTCCTGCTGTACAATGAAGTGAGTCCTCTATGTGTATACATATATCCCCTCCCTCATGGACCTCCCTCCCAAACCTCCATCCCACCCATCTAGGACATCACAAAGCACTGAGCTAGGCTTCCTGTGACTGTGGCTCAGACCATGAACTCCTTATTGCAAAATTCAGACTTAACTTGAAGAAAGTAGGGAAAACCACTAGACCGTTCAGGTATGACCTAAATCAAATCCCATACAGGTATACGTGGAAGTGACAAATAGATTCAAGTGATTAGATCTGATAGACAAAATGCCTGAAGAACTATGGACAGAGGTTCACGACATTGTACAGGAGGCAGTGGTCAAGACCATCCCCAAGAAAAAGAAATGCAAAAAGGCAAAATGGTTGTCTGAGAAAGACTTACAAATAGCTAAGAAAAGACAAGATGTGAAAGGCAAAGGAGAAAAGGAAAGATATATCCATTTGAATGTAGAGTTCCAAAGAATAGCAAGGAGAGATAAGAAAGCCTTCCTCAGTGATCAATGCAAAGAAACAGAGGAAAACAACAGAATGAGAAAGACTAGAGATCTCTTCAAGAAAATTGGAGATACCAAGGGAACATTTCATGCAAAAATGGGCACAAGAAAGGACAGACATGGTATGGACCTAACAGAAGCAGGAGATATTAAGAAGAGGTGGCAAGAATACATAGAAGAAGTATACAAAAAAGATCATCATGACCCAGATAACCACGATGGTGTGATCACTCACCTAGAGCCAGACATCCTGGAATGGGAAGTCAAGTGGGCCTTAGGAAGCATCACTGTGACCAAAGCTAGTGGTGGTGATAGAATTCCAGTTGTGCTATTTCAAATCCTGAAAGATGATGCTGTGAAAGTGCTGCACTCAATATGCCAGCAAATCTGGAAAACTCAGCAGTGGCCACAGCACTGGAAAAGGTCAGTTTTCATTCCAATCTCAAAGGCAATGCCAAAGAATGTTCAAACTACCACACAATTGTATTCATCTCATATGCAAGCAAAGTAATGCTCAAAATTCTCCAAGCCAGGCTTCAACAGAATGTGAACTGTGAAATTCCAGATGTTCAAGCTGGATTTAGAAAAGGCAGAGGAACCAGAGATCAAATTGCCAACATAGAGAAAGCAAGAGAGTTCCAGAAAAACATCTACTTCTGCATTATTGACTATGTCAAAGCCTTTGACTGTATGGATCACAACAAACTATGGAAAATTCTTATAATAGAGATGGGAATACCAGACCACCTGACCTGCCTCCTGAGAAATCTGCAGGTCAAGAAGCAACAGATAGAACTGGACATGGAACAACAGACTGGTTCCAACTTGGGAAAGGAGTATATCAATGCTGCATATTGTCACCTTGCTTATTTAACTTATATGCAGAGTACATCATGCAAAATGCCAGGCTGGATGAAACACAAGCTGGAATCAAGATTGCCGGGAGAAATATCAATAACCTCAGATATGCCACTACTGAGCCCATGTACCACAGCTACTGAAGCCCGCACGCCCTGGAGCCCATGCTCCCCAACAAGAGAGGCCACTGCGATGAGAAGCCCACACACTGCAACTAGAGAAAAGTTCACATAGCAACAAAGACACAGCACAGCCCAAAAGTCAATTTTTGTTGTTGTTCAGCTGCTAAGTCATGCCTGACTTTTTGCTACCCCATGGACTGCAGCACGCCAGGCTTCCCTGTCTTTCATTATCTCCTGGAATTTACTCAAATTCATGTCCATTGAGTTGGTGATGCTATCTATCTCATCCTCTGCTGCCCTTTTAAAAGAATATAATATATGCAAGGGTTTACATTTCCAGCTGTAGGAAAAAACTGGTGTAATCATGTAACTGTGAGTGCATATATGAGATGGTTGGATGGCATCACCAACTTGATGGACATGAGTTTGAGCAAGCTCCAGGAGTTGGTGATGGACAAGGAAGTCTGGCGTGCTGCAGAACACAGAGTCAGACACAACTGAGCAACTGAACTGAACTGAATGCTACTGCAGATATCAAATGACTCTTAAAAGTACTAGGGAATTCTGAAACTGTTGACTTTTATTAAAGGTTGCATACAGTGTTGGGTTAGGTTCCGTGAACTTTGGAAAAGAAAAGAACACATGATCCTCACTCCAAGAAGCTTATATTGGGAAAGAAAAAACACAAAAAACAACTAGAAACATGTAGGTGTTAAAAACACTTAGATAATGACTAGAGCAAAGTATGAAATTAAATATTCTATGATGTAGATTGTGATTACACCCTAGATGTATTTGAAACTATACATTCTAAAGTGGCTGGCACTCAGCCCATATTCTTCTAATGGGAGGCACAGCATAGATGTCACGTTCCCCCAGCCCACGAAACGTGCAGTGAGTGCAAGGCTATAAAGAGGAAATGACAGACAGTTTACAGTATACCCCAGATTTATGAAGCAAGATGATACTAATGACATTAGGGAACAGACACATATGTAAATAGGCTTCCCAGGTGGCGCTACTGGTAAAGAACCTGCCTGCCAATGCAGAAGAAGTAAGGCGTAAGAGGGTTCAGTCCCTGGGTCAGGAAGACCCTCTGGAGGAGGGCATGGCAACCCACTCCAGTATTCTTGCCTAGAGAATCCCATGGACAAAGGAACCTGGCAGGCTACACTACATAAGGTTATATAGAATTGGACACAACTGACACGACTTAGCGCACACTTAGCAAGCATACATAAATAGAGCGTGAACACTGTGTATAATAAACAAGGGATCAAATATATTTTGCAGATGGAAATTGAGGATGAAAGCTCTCCATCTACAGATAAGCAGGAAGGTGTGGTAGAAATATCAGCTTTGGTTTCAGATACACTGGGATTCAAACCCGGCTCTTCCACTAACTGTGTGAAACTGGGCATGAAGGAGTCTTTGGGGTCTAGAAAAGAAAACAACAGTTTCAAAGGCCCTCGTTGAATCATCTAACTTTGGAGAAAACAAAACAGAACTTTAGGTCCCGCCCTGATGCTCTAGGCCGGTTGCATCTATCTGAGACTTATCACCGCCTGTCCGGAAACCTTCCACCCCCTACACCTGTCCAGAAGACTTATCACCCCCTGCCCAACTACAAATGCCATCTCAACTAAAGTATACCCAAAACATCCCGCCTGATTAACGTTTCTCTTATTGATTACGCAAACCTCCCTATAAATATGGAGCCTCCCTGATCCCTCTGCGCACTCAGCCTGGTCCTTTGTGCTCAGCCTGGTCCTCTGGCCGACTGTTGCCCCTCCTTGTCTGAATAAAGGTAACCTACTTCTGTTGAGGTCGTCTTTCCTCTTTCTGCCTCGGCCTGAGCTATACCTTACAGAGCACATTAACTTTTGCAGATCTCATTTCCCCTGCATCTACTATAAAACTACTAGTTTGCACAGTTGTTTTTAGTATTAAATCTGATGCTCCATAAAGCATCTAGCAAAAGCAGGCATTCAACGAGGGGTATCTGCTGTTGCTTTCTATCTGTTAAACATCCCACGGTGTTAAACGTGTGTCTGTCTTTCCCAACAGACTATGAGCTGCTTACAAAAGGGATTATGAGTTAACAGTCTTTGTATTTAGAATTCCTAGTACAGTGTCTGACTCCAAATGGATTCTTAGTAATTGCGGAAATAATAAAAATCATGAAAAATATACATTTAGATAATGATGGCTTAATATTAACTGAGTACTTCCTTTATGCTCCAATTTGGTGCTAGGAGCATTTTGTGGATCATCTTGGGTAATTCCCATAACAATTCTTTGATTGTAGGTATGAACATTCCATGCAAATGAGAAGGATATAGAAACCTGCCCAAGTTAACAGGGATAGTAAATGGCAGAGCCTCAGACAGACTGGACTCCAAGCTACCCTGAACTGGCAGAGAGAATGGTTCTTGCTTCTGTATTAGCGAAGGAGATTTCCATGGACCAATGGGAATTTCAGAAGCTGTCTGAGTACTAAAAAGGCAGAGAATTCAGGAGAAGGGGTGAGATCATTCCAGGGGCAGGCTGAGGCTTCAGAGCCGGCAGTGATGTGAGATAAAAGGTGTGGGGAGGAGGTTTGGAAGGGGAAAATCTGAAGGGCAGGTGGGATGAGGCTGGCCGGGCACACACTGGGAAATTTGAGGCCATTCAGGTGAGCACAGAGGAGGAAGATGAGTCTCCCAGAGACCAAAAGCACCGAAATGGGTGGTGCAGCAGCTGAGGCTACTATGGATAGCATGGGATAGAGTCAGAGGGCTTCGGGGCAGGACAGAGGCTCCAGGGCACTGCATTTCTGGGAAGGAATTGAAGGAAAAGCCACTAAATTTGGGAACAGATTGCAGGCTGTGTAAATCACTCTTTAGCATCAAGGGAAACAATTGTGGCAATAATGGTTCCACTTAACGTTGTGGTTAAGAGGTCCCTGGAATTGGACCACCCTGGGTCCCCATACAGGCTTCCAGATGTGTAACTCTGGCAAAGTGATTTAAACCTCTCTGGCTCTCTCTGTCCATCTTCTGTATGTGGAGGTGCTTTCTGTCTCCTTGGGTTATTGTGATTGCAAAACAAGGGTGTATTTCATTGACTTTCCTTGTAGTTTCTACTGGTTCAGGACTCATGTTCCCTAAATATCTAAATGTGATACAGAATTCGCTGTTTATTGGGAGAATTCTCCCAGACTGGGTCCCAGGTCCTTAATTTTAGCTGGCAACAGGGCTGGTGGGGTGGGGGTGGGCGAGGGAAGGATTGATACCCTGTTGACCTCTCCAGGTTAACAAGTCTGACATCAAACAAATGGAACTCCCAAAGTCCCAGCTCCCATCCCCTGACTTCAAAAGGCAGCAGAGGTTTGCAATGCTCTAGGCAAAGAGTCAAACACAACTGAGCGACTAAACTGAACTGAACTGAATTGAGACTCAAAACTTTCCACTCAAGTTAAACGTTTCTCCCCTCTCCCTTCCCATATCAAATTTATAATCAGATTTTATTCCTTCTTTCATTGTAATGCCTTTTAAATTCATTTTTTCCTCAACTTCCACTTGTTTTTCTCATCCTTTTTTAATTTTTCCTGTCAATGATCCTTGGATGACCCCTGCGTCTCTTCTTTCAACCCAGGGCCAAATTAATGATCAAGGGATTATTTAGGATACAATTTACACCGTTTTATCTCCCTTTGTCAAAAACTCTAAATAGTTCTTCTGTAGATGTTAGAGAGAGTTCAAATTCCTAGCTTTGGTATTAAAGGTTTTACTAGGCATAGGATTCCTTTCCTGGGGGAACGGCACCAACTCCAGCTTCTAGAACGTACCTTCTCCAGTCCCCTGGGTGAAATTTTATCTTTTCCGGAAGACCTGATTTGATTTCCATAACCCCAGAGACGCTATCCTTGACCAATTATTCCAGTCCTGATGTCCTTTATCACTTGGGGGCCTTAGCCTGCCTGAATGATGTTCTACACTCATGACTTTGACTCTGGAGGTTGGACCGGATTTTTGGCCCAACCTTCCATTACGAAGCACAGGATCCCACACTCACTGTTAAGTTGAAAGAATGGATGTTTGAGTCAATAGCCGTGGTCCTGGCCGGATCCCTTCTTGTTAATCCTCAGCATCTAGTACCCCCTCTTCCTACCAGTCTGACCATGTGAGTCCGACCTCCGGACGCCACCAAACAGCTTTGGGGTGGACTGTGTCCGAACGCGGGGTAGTTCCACGTCCCCGGATCTCTACGACTTAGCCCTGGGCCAAGGACAATGGTGCAAAGCCTGGCACTCTATTCCTACCTCCCGCAGGGGCCGTTCGGTCGGAACTGGGTTGGTTTTGGGAATCGCGGCCTCTAGCGCCCATTACCCGGCGGGGAACGAGGGCGACCGGACCCGAACGGCTGGGGGATTCGGTGTCGCCCCTCGCCCTCCCCCTCGCGGCCATTGGGCAGCCTCCGCGGACGGGGCGGGGCGGGGCAGGGCCCTCCCCATCTCCCCTCGGTTCCCCTCCCCTATTTCCCGGTGTGGGAACCTAGCGAGGCGGGAGGCGCGGAGGGGCTGCAGAGGGGCGTCCGGTTACATCTCCGCCTTCCTCACCCTCCGGCCGCAGAGCTCCTCGGTTTGTGGGACGGCGCTCCGGGAACATGTTGGCCACGGTCCGCCGGAGCGGAGCTGCGTGGACGCGGGCGCTGCTGCTGCAGCTGCTGTTAGCGGGGCCTGGGGGCTGCTTGAGCCGCCAGGAGCTCTTTCCTTTCGGCCCCGAACATGGGGACCTGGAGCTGGAGGCCGGGGACGACCTCGTCTCTCCAGCCCTGGAGCTGAGCACTGCGCTCCACTTCTTCGACAGATCCGATATCGACTCGGTCTACGTGAGTGCGACCCCGGGCGGGAGGTGGGGGCACTTGGGCGAGAGGCCGCGAGGGGCTGAGGCGGCGTCTGAAGGAAGGCCCGGGCGGGCCGGGGGCGCCCGCGGAGCGGGACTGACCGGAGCGTCGTGGGCGGGCACCCGCACCCGGTGGCCGCCGGGGCGCGGGGTGCGGCGCTCCGTCTCCAAACCCAAGTGGGCTCCCGCCTCCGCCCGGCCAGCCGACGCCTCCCCGCCGCCTGGTCACGGTCGCTCGAGGAGGGTCACTGGGTTCTGGGGAGTTCGCCCCGTCTGCGCCGCCCCGCGCGCGCAGTGCCAGGCTCCGGGACTCTGTGACCCGGGACCCCGGGACCCGGGCGGAGTTTCCTCTCCCGCGGCAGTGGGCCGGGAAGTCTGTCCGCATCTAGCCATTGTCCCCTGCTTTTGGGGGACAGGACCCGGTCCGCTTGGGACCAGGCGCCGGACGAAGGCCAGAGCTGGGTAGCGGCCGTCTCGCGGGCCCTGGGATTACTGTAGGTGCCGGGGCAGAAAAAGACCGCCAAGCCCAGCTCTCGGCCCCGGGAATGCAGTCGACAGCCCCTGCATTTGTGTGTGCGGATTCCGGATACATCTTGGCAATGATTCTGCTCTGTGTCCAGAGTTCAGGGCTGGGAAAGCAGAGTGCCTCGGTGATCCAATTTCCTGTAGCCGACCATTGTCACCATGGGGGGTGGGGAGCCAGATGGGGAGAGGGACAGGGAGGGACCTTTGGCTCTCTGGAGCGTTCTCCGGACTGGCTGGGCGCGGGGACGCTGTCAACTTGGTAAAGTCCTTTCGTGCCGCCTCCTGTCGCTGCCGCGCACCATGTGGATTTCATATAAAGCTGTGTGCATTCCAGAAGAGGGGCGGGGGAACAGCTCCAACAGCGGCTGGAGCCTGTCCTGCCCCTGAAATGGCTCTGCTGGTCTGATCCCGGCAGACTGCGCCCGGGACAACACCCACGTGGAGCTTGTCGGCTTTGCAGAAAAAGAATGAGTCCTTGAAGTCTCCACCCACAGAGGGTGTCCCGTTGCTATCCCCACCGCCCTGAACTCCTTGGGCAGTCTCCTGTAGCCTAGAAAACTCCCTCTTAGGTTTTTAAATGTGCGAGATAAAATCCATAGGATTGTCAAGGAAATCAATTCTGTTGAAATACGTGTTAAAATATTTTTTAAAAAATTGTTTGAAGTAATATATGTCATTTAAAAAAAAAGAATTATATTAAATAACAAGGTGAAGCAGTGGCTCCATTGTATGGTCAGCTAATGACTGAACTTTCAAGGTCATGGGACTGTAAACAGTATTCAGAGACACCTACTATACACCTACACCTACTATAATGACTATATAGTGATAGGAGCATATCTGTGACTTCTATTAGTGGCATAGTCATTAAGTGCTAATACAATTGTTACCTACACTTACAATGGAAGGAAATGCTAAATTTGGGTTATGGGCTACTGAAAATTAAGATGAAGTTTATTTTTCTAAGTTAACAGACCCATGAGTTCTATGGGGGGTAGGTGGTCATTGGATCCTGCTCAGAACCTCTATGTTAAATTAGGGCTCTTCTCCTCTCCTTTACTTGTGGCATCAGACTAAACACATTACATTCTGCAGACCTAGAAAATCTATTGTTGAAAAGTGATTCCTGTCAATCCACACCTTCTGAGCCTATTTGTTTGTTTATAAAAATGTTTATATATTTGGCTGCACCGGGTCTTGATTGTGGCATGCAGAGTCTTTAGTTGCAGCCTGAAGTATCTTTTGTTTTTCTTTTTAAGTTGGGGCTTTGGAACCCTTAGTTGTGGCATATGGAATCTAGTTCTCTGACCAGGGATCGAACCCTAGCTCTCTGCATTGGGAGCATGGAGTATTAGCCCCTGGACCACCAGGGAAGTCCCCTGAGACTATTTGGGGTTTTAATCTACATATCAAGGAGAAAGACTCCCAGAGCTCTCTGCACATCTTAACTTCTGTGCTACAGGTTCAGTTCCCAGGAAGGACCCTGAGATAGAGATTGTAAGTGAAAGCGTTAGTCACTTAGTCATGTTGGACTCTTTGCAACCCCATGGACTGTAGCTGGCCAGGCTCCTCTGTCCATGGGACTCTCCAGGAAGAATATTGGAGTGGGTTGCCAGTCCCTTCTCCAGGGGATCTTCCCGACCCCGTCCGTGATCAAACCCAGGTCTGCCAAATTGCATGCAGATTTTTTACTGTCTGAGCCACCAGGGAAGCCCTGAGATAGAGATTAGCAGGCAGGTTATTTCATTAGGGGGAGCTCCTCAGATCCACCCCTGTGGGTGGTGGGCAGTGAAGTAGCTGAGCTGCAATGCAGGTCAGCAAGATGCCTGCCACCCCTCTGGGAGCTCTCAAGGTGGGATAAGACTTTCAGAGCTCTCAAGTCTCCTGAGAAGGTGATCAGTGATTAGATTAGGGCTGCCCTGGAAGGAAATGGCAACCCACTCCAGTGTTCTTGCCTGGAGAATCCCAGGGATGGCGGAGCCTGGTGGGCTGCCATCTGTGGGATCGCACAGAGTTGGACACGACTGAGGCAACAGCCCTGGAAGGAGTTATGACCCTTGGGTGAGGCAGTTTTTTCCATGGAAACAAGAGGCACTATCAAAGAGGAGGACTGTGGGCTGCATTCCTGGGAGCTGAAGGGGGATCTGGTGCCATGTCACAGCGTCCACCACTATCTGTTGTGTAGATGCTCTTTTAGCTGGTGGAAACCCTTATGGGGCTCTGAATGAAAAAGTGAATTGACAGGGAGTGTGAGTATGAACTAGATGGTCTGTACTGTTCTGGGCACTAGATTAGGAAAAAGAAAGGAAAGCCATCGAAATGGAAAACAGTTACTGGGTGAGTATATTTACATGTGTCAGGGTCTAGCTAGTCTTACATTATTTAATCCTCACAGCAACTTGCCCCTCTTTTTTCAGATGAAGAAATAATAATTAGTAATTACTCAAGGCCATCAGATCAGATCAGATCAGTCGCTCAGTTGTGTCTGACTCTTTGCAACCCCATGAATTGCAGCACGCCAGGCCTCCCTGTCCAACACCAACTCCTGGAGTTCACTGAGACTCACGTCCATTGAGTCAGTGATGCCATCCAGCCATCTCATCCTCTGTCATCCCCTTCTCCTCCTGCCCCCAATCCCTCCCAGCATCAGAGTCTTTTCCAGTGAGTCAACTCTTCACATGAGGTGGCCAAAGTACTGGAGTTTCAGCTTTAGCATCATTCCTTCCAAAGAAATCCCAGGGCTGATCTCCTTCAGAATGGACTGGTTGGATCTCCTTGCAGTCCAAGGGACTCTCAAGAGTCTTCTCCAACACCACAATTCAAAAGCATCAGTTATTCGGCGCTCAGCTTTCTTCACAGTCCAACTCTCACATCCATACATGACCACAGGAAAAACCATAGCCTTGACTAGACGGACCTTTGTTGGCAAAGTAATGTCTCTGCTTTTGAATATGCTATCTAGGTTGGTCATAACTTTCCTTCCAAGGAGTAAGCGTCTTTTAATTTCATGGCTGCAGTCACCATCTGCAGTGATTTTGGAGCCCAGAAAAATAAAGTCTGACACTGTTTCCACTGTTTCCCCATCTATTTCCCATGAAGTGGTGGGACCGGATGCCATGATCTTCGTTTTCTGAATGTTGAGCTTTAAGCCAACTTTTTCACTCTCCACTTTCATTTTCATCAAGAGGCTTTTGAGTTCCTCTTCACTTTCTGCCATAAGGGTGGTGTCATCTGCATAGCATCAATTAAAAATGCCCAAGCTAGGATATCAGCCCAAGTCTGTGTCTGACTCATAATGCTTTCAACATCAACCCTAAAACATGTGATGGACCAAAGGGATTGCTGTGAATTAGAGTCGTGGGGGAAGATTTTACAGAGGAGATTACATTTAAGATTTGAAAGACGAGTCCAGTTTCAGTAGACGGAGGCAGAAATGGAGAGGCCAGAAATAGAAGATACTGCTGGGGCAAGTGCATGACGGTGGAACAAGCTTGGCAGGTGCTGGGAAAGTGAGGAATATGACCCCACTGGAGCAGAGTGTTTTTGTTGGAATAGGAGGATTCTTCTGGATAGGCAGATGGGAGTCAGAAAATAAACGTATCAGCTAGCTCTTGCTGTGTAATGAACAACCACAAAACCTCAGTGGCATGTAACAATAAGCATCTGTTGCTCATGTGTCTGGAATTAGTAGATGGTGGGTTCATATAGGGTGGCTTCAGCAGGAGCAACTGGGATGATCTGGTTCTACTCTAGGCAGGGATGTGGGAAGTGTCTATCACTTAGCATAGCTGTTTTGCCTAATATGATAGCTGTTTAGCTATGTATAGCTATTTTAAATTAAATTGATTAAAATGAAATAATATTAAAATTTCAGCTTTTGAATCACAATAGCTGACATTGCTGCTGTTGAATGTATGCATTACCACTAAAAATGCTATTAGATGGTGATGTTTCAGAGGGCCAGCATGTCCTTTTTTCATGGGGATGTCAAAAATGTAAGAGAGTAAGTGGAACTGCATAGTGCTTTTTCAAGTCTTCTCTTTTGGGTCACATTTCCTAACATCTCACAGACTAAAGCAAGTCTCATGACTGAGCCATGGTGGGGTGAGGGGCCATCTTGGTTGCCCAACTTGCTCTTGTGGGCCGTTGCATGATAAGATCTTTCTCTCCCTGTGGGATAACCTCTTATTTTTGAAGTGGCAGTCCCAGTGATGAAGCCAGTCATTCTTTGGACCCTATCCTGGATAATGAGTGGGGAGTGGGCCAGTCTGTAAATCTGCTTAGCCAGCTCTGCTGCTTTGGCCAATGCTGTGAACTCCCCCAGGCAAGAGTTCTTCAAAAACACAATGCAGTTGTGCAGAACAATCAAGACATTTGCTTCTTTTGTTTGGAATCTTATTACCTCGATTTACTAAGGCTGGTTATCTCATGCTGATTGAAAGCTCTAATTGCCTGTAGGCCAATAGAAGAAATTCTAGAACGTGATTCAGTTGCATACAATATTCTTTATGTCTTGATTCATACACATGGTGAAATGAATTAGTTATTATTTAATACGTTCAGTTGGTGTGGGAAATAAAATTCTTCCTGTGATGGAAAAACAATAAAAGGATATCCTTGGAAGAAAAAAGATTGTATCCTGACTCTCCTGACTCATCTCCTCATCTTCCTTGTGTACGACTGTCTGTGTCTCTCTCACACACACACCACATCTTCCACAGATTGATTTTCATTATATCACTTACACATAGGAATCTTTCCTTAGGTAGGGTAAATTTAACTCTCCTTTTAAGACCTTCTAATATTCTTCCAACTTTTACCCTAGCTTCTATGCCAATATTGGCTGCTCATTTTCTTCAAAACTTGCTTCATTCCCACCAAGGGATTACCAAGAGATTCTTGTGTGTTGTATGGGACTGTGCAAGGCGCTGGGGCTCTAAACCATGTGAAATGCAGCTTCTGAATATGACCAGATCCGTGCCCTCAAGGAAGTCCCGGTGTCAGGAGGGAGCCACAGAGGAACAGGTGGTCCCAGTGCCCTGCACTGTGAATCATGATGAAGGAACAACACTCAACACTTGAGGAGCTCAGAGTCTCCAGACGAGCTCCACTCAACCGGGTTCAGTCCCTGACCCTAGTAGGTTTGAGCTAAGTCCTTGAAACATTGTACTGTGATCATTGCTGATCTCATCCTCTATTCTGTCTGTCCACAAACAGATGACAAAGCCCCTAAAGTTGTAGAGTGTATTTCCTTTGTTCAGTTTTTCCTTTCTTTGGGGATTGTAACCAAACTCTGTGGCTACATCTGCTTGCTCCATGGCAGCGTCTCTGGGTTGTGTTTAAAGCACTATCCTGAGGCAGTGTGCTCTAAAACTGGGCTTGCTTCTCCACTGAGAGCAGAGATCACATCTTTTTTTTTTTTTTTTAAATCCAAACCTTTCTTCTATACTTCACTCTTGGTATTAGATTTTTTAATATTTATTTTTATTTATTCATTGGACTGAGCCAGCTCTTAGTTTCTGCATGCAGGATCTTTAGCTGTGGCATGCAAATGCTTAGTTGCGGCATGTGGGATCTAGTTCCCTGACCAAGGGTCAAACTTGGGCCCCCTGCATTGGGAGTGAGGAGTCTTAGCCACTGGACCACCAAGGAAGTCTGTGGTGTTCAGTTTTTTTATGTAACTTTTGAGAAACATGTTTCACGCACAACAAACCAATGCTACTCTTTCAAAGACATCAACGAAAAGATGTCCCTTGTACACATAATATACAGAACCACAAAATAAGTCAAAGTGGAAACGCCCTGCAATTTCTTAATGTGTTAGGAAGTATAGCAAAGCAAAATAAAGCATTACAGACAAATAGTGTTTAGACATTCTGGCATATATAGTGTTCTTAGTGTAATTGGAACGAAACTTTTCTGTATATACACACTAAATATTTTAGAAGCGAGTAAAGTAAACAGAAGCACCAGTTCTGTAAATTACTCTTGATCATGCAGGCAAGTAAGTCTCTTGCATAGTTCATGGTGTTTCATCGAGGCAACACTTGTGCCCACAGAACCTACTAACTCCGTGGCCGTTGGATTTGAGATCATGACCAGCTTCATCTGGCATTTCCTTTTTTTCTATTACTTATTAAAAAAATTTTTTATTCGGGTCTAGTTGTTTTACAACATGGTTTTAGTTTCCACTGTACAGCAAAGTGAATTAGCTGTATGTATACATATATCTCTTTTTTGGATTCCCTCGCATTTAGGTCACCACAGAGCACTGAGTAGATTTCCCTGTGCCATACAGTAGGTTCTCATTGCTGCTGCTACTGCTAAGTCGCTTCAGTCGTGTCAGACTCTGTGTGACCCCATAGACGGCAGCCCACCAGGCTCCCCCGTCCCTGGGATTCTCCAGGCAAGAACACTGGAGTGGGTTGCCATTGCCTTCTCCAATGCATGAAAGTGAAAAGGGAAAGTGAAGTCGCTCAGTTGTGTCCGACTCTTCGAGACCCCATGGACTGCAGCCCACCAGGCTCCTCCATCCGTGGGATTTTCCAGGCAAGAGTACTGGAGTGGGGTGCCATCGCCTTCTCCGAGGTACTCATTAGTTATCTGTTTATCAGTAGTGTCATCTGCCATTCCCTGAAGCAACATACCCCCTTGGTTTTGTGGTGGTGTTAGGGTGTGGGACTCCTCATTGTGTCTTCCTTTTGTTGTGTTTGAACCTTCAGCATTTCCAGTTGGTGTTCTCATGTACCTATCATGGCAAAATCTTTTCAAGGTTCATATTCCTTAGTGTAGCATCTACAGACCCAACCAGCAGCTGTGAACTTTGTCACTTTGCTGGTAGTTTGAACTTCCCGCTGCCGCAGCAGGAAGCCCAGTGTTCCTGCTCAAGAAATTAATTGCTTGCTTGTATACCTACGGCTGATTCATGTTGATGTATGGCAGAAACCAACACAGTACTGTAAAGCAATTATCCTTCGATTAAAAATAAATAGCAAAAAAGAAATTAATTGTTTGGCTCTTCTGGTGGATTGCATTTTCAGCGTGTGTTCTTGTAACTTCTGGATTGCTCTTCTGAATTGGTTTTTTAATCTTGGCCTTTCCAACCTTTTATAATTTCTCATATGTCTTGGCACTCTGATTAAGTTCTTTTTTAGCAGACTGCAAGCTGAATAGATGTTTCTCCATATTCAACATGTTCCCATGACTTTTTTGGGGGAGGCTAGAGTCTGGGTTGGATGGGAGGTTGCCTGCAACTGTCCTAGTTGTGAGTGGCTTGCAGGCCAGCCTGGCTCCGTGAGGTTGTTGTATGCCTCTTGCCATCACTCATGGACCTGCCGCACTTACTGGCACAAAGGAAGTTTATGGTTACGTCCAAGACCACCACCCATGGTTATGCAAGTGGTTTGCAGCACAGGGCTCTGGCTGAGAGGACAGACTGGCTAAAGTCCAGCCCACAGGCCACTCACCAAGCCCTGAACCTCAGCATGGGCCTTTCCATTCAGAGAAAAGGGTGCCTGCTTCTGTTTTGCCTAAAGGCCTCCTACGGTCTAACAGTGGCCCTGGCTGGGTCACAGAATACTTAATAGAGTATTAATTTCCATCAGAAGTGAAAAGGAAATTGATGAATCATGTTGATTAACTGATTTATAATTGAGGTCCAGTCACTTCATATATCACCCGTTTACTATTCCAGACCTCTTTTTATTATTAAATGAAGAGATTTGACAAGATTATCTCTAAGGTTCATTTTATCATGGATCTTTGATGTTCTCTGATCAAGTGACCAGATGTTGAATAGGTACCTTCACTCACTCAATAGCATCTGACTCTGAGACCCCCGTGGACTGTAGCCCGCCAGGCTCCTCTGTCCATGAAATTTTCCAGGCAAGAATACTGGAGTGGGTTACCATTTCCTACTCCAGGGGATCTTCTTGACCCAAAGATCAAACCTGTGTCTCTTGAGTCTCCTGCGTTGGCAGGTGGGTTCTTTACCACTGCACCACCTAGGAAGCCCTATTTCAGGACACTGGCTGTTTCTTATAAAATGCAGTGCAGTGTTGAAATACATCGTCTAGTCATTCAACAAATATTTACTCTGTTTCCTAACATGCCAGGACCAGTGCTAAGCTTTGGAGCTAGAGATTGAACCCAGACCAGTGTTGTTTTTGCTCTTCATAGTCTAGTGAGGAAGACAGACATTAAATCAGTAATGATACAGATCATTGACCAATTGCCGCTACGATAAGTGCTATGAAGAAGAAGTTAATGTATTGTGGTGAAACTGAGGTAGGTGGAGGGTCAGGAGGATCTTCTCAACCTGAAACTGAAGCCTGGAAAAAGGGGGTTAGCCATGTGAAAAAGGGAAAGGTCAGGATGGTGGCTCACTACTGAGTGTAAGACCAGGAGCATGTAGAGAGGAAGAGCTTGGCGTGTCTTTGGGATGGGATGAGAGCCGATGTGAGTGAGAGTGGCGGGGCAAGAACTGGAGGAGCTACGTCAGACTTGGACACACCAGCTCAAAGCCCTCCGAGCATTTCCTTTTGCACTTGATATCCAGCTTCTCACCACGTGTCTGCAACTTACATGGTACAGCCGTGCTGGCTATCTGCCCTCATCCTATTACCCCACTCTTCTCTCATGCCAGACTGATGCCTCACCAGCCACTTTTTCTTCCTTGAGTACAGCCAGCTTGTCCCACGCTGGTGTAGGCTCTTCTCTCTCCTCTGATCTCCATGTGTCTGCACCTTCCCGTCACGCAGGTCTCTGCTCACACGCAGAGCCCCGTGTGTGATGTTTTGTTGCATTGTCTTAATTTCATCCCAGCATGTATAGCCACTTAAAACTAGTTTATTTGTTCACTTGTTTGTTACTCGTCTTTTTTCATTAGACTGTGAGCCCTTTGAAGGAGGCGTAGTCTGACCTGCCTTATTCACCGCTCTCTGCCTGATACCAGGAGTAGTGTCTGGGGGACAGCAGGGCCTTTGTTATGGTTTGTTGAATGAATGAAGGAAGGAATGACTTCTAGGTATTTCTTTATTCTATAAAGCAGTGGGATGCCACTAGAGATTCTGAGTTGATGAGTGACTTGATTTAAAAAATTTTTTATTTTATATTGGAGTATGTGTGTGTGTTAATTGCTCAGTCGTGTTAACTCTTTGCGACCCCATGGACTGTGGCCTGCCAGGTTCCTCAGTCCATGGAATTCTCTGGCAAGAGTACTGGAGTGTGTTGCCATTTCCTTCTCCAATATTGGAGTATGCTGCTGCTGCTGTTGCTAAGTCACTTCAGTCGTGTCCGACTCTGTTCGACCCCATAGATGGCAGCCCACCAGGCTCCCCTGTCCCTGGGATTCTCCAGGCAAGAACACTGGAGTGGGTTGCCATTTCCTTCTCCAATGCATGAAAGTGAAAAGTGAAAGTGAAGTCGCTCAGTCGTGTCCGACTCTATCGACCCCATGGACTGCAGCCTACCAGGCTCCTCCGTCCATGGGATTTTAATTGATTTACAATGTTGCATTAATTTCAGGTATTCAAAGTGATTCAGTTATACATAATTACTGCATATATTTATTTTTCAAATTATTTTCCCATTTAGGTTATTATAGAATATTGAATAGACTTCCCTGTGTTATACAGTATCCTTGTTGGTTATCAACAACAATATCCTTGTTGGTTATCTGTTTTAAATATAGCAGTGTGTAATGTCAATCCCACGATCCTAATTTATCCCCATCCCTTCCTGACATGATTTATTTTAAAAGATTTCCATTTCCTCAACAAAAAAATGGTGTTAGAGAAAAAGGAGGGACAACTGCCTAGATTAAAAGGGTTTTAGAAACAAGTTAGTCAAATGCAAAGTGAAGACTTTGTTGAATCCTGATGGAGACAAAGTGGCCGGAAAAGACATTTTTGAGACAAACTGCTTTTCTAGAAGAGCTACGTATGGAGTTATTGATGGGTGAAATAATCTGATGCCTTGGATTTCATTTAAAATACTTCAAAAGAGGGAAAAAAAAACAAATAATGCACATATGTGGAAAAAATAGATAAAATGAGAACTAGAGCGTGTGGATACTTTTGGTGATTCTTCATTGTGTGTTTGAAATTTTTCCCTTATAAGTAATCTTATCATAAGAAGCTTTCAAAAAATTAGGCTGCCTCTGGATAGAGGATTTTGGGGGGAAGTGTGGAGGAGGAAGAGTAAAGTCCACAGCTAGAGACCTGTTGCCAGCGTCCAGGGGAGGGTGTGACAGTGTCTGGACAGGGGTTGTGTGTGTAAGGAGGCTTGCTCGAGTGTTATCACATCTGAGA
The DNA here is from genome assembly GCF_002263795.3 of Bos taurus. Taxonomy (NCBI): domain Eukaryota; kingdom Metazoa; phylum Chordata; class Mammalia; order Artiodactyla; family Bovidae; genus Bos; species Bos taurus. Next base: position 8,772,998 of record NC_037355.1, on the reverse strand, counting down.
CATACAGCCGCCTTGTGAGGTCATTCGGGCAGCTGCTAGGACCAGCCCCATGTTATAGAGAGGAAAACTGACCCCTGCAGCTTGTCAAATACCTTGTCAAAATATACTCAGCTAGTGCTGAGGTGGACCTTGAACTCAGATCTTACCATTCCGAGTTCCGTGGTCTTTGTACTGTGCCACCTTGGACGTTGATTTCTTCCCTTCCTTCACTGGTTTATTCGTTTCACAGTGTCTGATCAGCACTGTGGTGTACAGATTTGGGGGCCAGGTGTGTGTGGCTACATCAGATGATGGGTGACACCTCATCTGGTTCCTGCTGCCGTGGAACTCACTACTGACACACCACTCACACTGCATCCCAACATACACACATCACAACACTCACCATTGCATTGCTTGTGAAAAAAGTTGGTTCTTAGTCCTTAAGGAGCAGGCTTATTGACTGCTTTTCCTCAGGTGAGTTTTTTCTTTTTTTTTTTTTTCTGGCTGTGGCACGGGGCGTATGGGATCTTAGTTTCCCAGCCAGTGGTTGAACCAGTGCCCCATGCAGTGGAAGTGCTGCTTGACTGCTAGGGAAGTCCCTTTAATTTTTACTCAGAAGTGTTTTCACACGCATACAAAGAAGGGGAGAAATTAGTATCACGAACACCCATAGACACATTACATAAATGTAACCATTGTTAGCATTTTCCCTGTTTAATTAATTCTTCTTTACTCATGTATCCAAAATAAATTAAAGTCAGTATGACATTTATATGCTTTCCTAAAACAATAAGAGCATTTCCCTAACTAACCAGCATACTTTTATCACACTAAACAAAATCAACGTGTGTGTGTTAGTCACTCAGTCGTGTCTGACTCCTTGTGATCCCATAGAGTGTAGCCTGCCAGACTTATCTGTCCATGGAATTCTCCAGGCAAGAATATTGGAGTGGGTTGCCATTTTCTCCTCCAGGGTATCTTCCCGACCCAGGGATCAAACCCAGGTCTCCTGCATTGCAGGCAGATTCTTTACTGCCTGAGCCACCAGGGAAGCCCTAACAAAATCAATAATGACAAAAACAAAATCAATAATAATTTCCTATTTTCAATTTATGCCTTGTCCATATCCAATCTCTGATATCCCCAAAGCTGTCTTTACAAGCTAGAATTATTCGGACTGGGGACCGAAGAATGGCAAGCGCTGCATTTGACTCTTAAGTCTCTTTTAATTTTACTGATCCTCTCCCCACTTTTGATTTATCAGGTTATTTAAGGGTCACTGCTTATTGTCCTATATAATGTCCTATTTTCTGCATTTGACTTTTTTTGTAATGTAATCTAGCCTGTAATTGCATCTCTATAATTTCTGAAAACTGGTAATTTGGAAATATTCAGGTTAAACATTGTTTTTGTTAGAAAACGTAGAATTTTATTTTAAAATTAACTTGGGAAATAGTAAGACAGTGCAAATGGGTTAAAAAAAAAACTCGCCAAAACAGTGCTAAGTTTTCTTACTAGCCTGGCCTTCAGCCCCATTGTTCTCTCCCCAGAGAATATTACTATTCATGAATTTTTTATCTCCTTGCAGAGAGATTCTCAAATGTACAAACATGTGTATGTGCACATTCCCTCTTGTTTTGTACACTTCCTTGATTTTCTAAATCACAGCTTTATGAGATATAATTTACGTACTATAAAATTTACCCCTTTACACTGTACAATTCAATGATTTTGTATATCCCAGGGAATTGTGCAACCATCATCATGGTCTGGTGGGCTGCCGTCTGTGGTAGAGGTCGCACAGAGTCGGACACGACTGAAGTGACTTAGCAGCAGCAGCAGCATGGTCTAACTCTGGAATATTTTGCTCACACCTCACCCCACCCCAGCCCACCCCTGCCCAAACAAACCCAGTAACCTTTAGCAATCATTCCCATCTCTCCCCACCTCCCCCAGCCCCTGGAAACCACTTATCTACTGCCCGTCTCTATGGATGTGTCTGTGCTGGACTTTTCACATAAATAGAATCATACAACATGTGATCCCTTGTGACGGGCTCCTTTCACCCAGCATAACATTTTCAAGGCTCGTCCACTTTGCTGTACATATCAGTTCCCGGTTCTATGACTGAATAATATTCTGTTGTTGACTTTGTCCATCCGTAAGCTCATGGATATTCAGCTTGTTTCTCCTTTCTGGCTGTTAGGAATAATGCTGTCGTGTCCAGGTTTTGTGTGGACATCTGCTTTCAGGTCTGTTAGATATACCTAGGAGTGGAATTGCTAGATCTTAGGGTAACTCTATGTTTAACATTTTGACGAACTGTCAAACCAGCTTTCAAAGAAGCTGTACCATTTAACATTCCCATCAGCAACGTATGAGGGGTCCAGTTTCTGCACATCATCCTCAACACTTGTTGTTATCTAACTTTATGATTTTAGCCATCCTAGTGGGTGTAATGTGGTATCTCATTGTGCTTTTGATTTGCATGTCCCTGATGCTAATGATGTTGAGCATATTTTCATGTCCTTATTGGCTGTTGGATATCCCTTGCTCATTTTTAATTGGTTTCATATTTTCATTGATGAGTAGGTTAAACATTTAACAAGAATATTTCATGAATGAAGCTGTGCATGTCACACTGTATAACATCAGGAGGCAAGTGATCTCTGTTAGCTGCTTGTGTTAAGGTGATGACAGCTTAGATCATGTCTGTTGGGTTACATTTTTCCCCTTGTGAGCAGAGGGCAAGCAATGGGGTGATACTTTGACTTTACACAGCTGTCCTCTTGCCCACCAACCTTTCACTTAATGTCTCTGGCAACTATTGATACTCTTTGCCTAAATCAATTACTAAATTAAGGGTTGCAAAATGGTGTTCTACTTTGTCTTGCTGTTGGCTTGTTGCCTTTGCTGGTTGGTTTCTAGCATTCTTTCAGTTAATACATTATTAGCTGGCTTCACATGTGAAGTGAGTGAAGTGAAAGTCCTTCATCAAATGGGGCTTTGGGGCTATACTGACATGGTTCATTCTGGAAAGGCAGATGAGTGCTTAATTCTTTCCTTGTAATATTTGATGTTCAAATTAAGGGGTTGATATAATCCAAATTCAGGGAGTCTTGGTGCCCTAGTCAGCACAGGTAAATTTCTGATTTCTCCATCAGAGGTGTTAGAGAGGCAGGCTTCTCCCCAGAGACTGCCGGTTTGGATTAGGTCCTTCTCTTCCCTTCCCTGATCACCTACTGTTCTGGAATGCAGAAGGACACTTCTACCTCTTCTGTGATAGACACATCAGAAGTTAAAATTTAAAGACTCTCAACCACTTCTCAGTGTCTCAATAGTAATTCCCTGCATAAGAAATGGCTAACTGATCCAGAGCCTCTCATTAGGCATTAGCTGGATTAAGTTTAGAACATTGGCTCATCTTTTAACTATTACCCCTAGGTTGCCCCTTGTTCTTAATCTGCTAATCCTTTTGTTTCTGTTTCTAATTCAAGCCAGAGTCATTTCCCTGGATCAGTGGGGTTAAGAGAAAACATTTGCAATTTAGACTCAAGAGCTTTGTTCTGGCACTTTTGCTGTAGCCACGCGTTCTGGGAAACAAACTCACTCAGAAGGACAGTGCAGACAGTGGGGTGCAGTTTATTCCACCGGCGGGCCCAAGGCAGAGTCTCCTCTTAGCCAAGGACCCTAACCAGTTTTTCTGAAAACCTTATATACCCTAAGTGTACAGGCCCAAACCCACCTCCTGAACAAAGGAAAAGAAAAATACAATCAAAGTTAACCTGTGATTCATATACCTTAAGCCTAGGTAGTTAACAGTGGACAATTATCAATAGGCCTGTGGTCATACCCCAATAAGCATAATAGCATTTGTGATTCTATTCGGTTACACAGATAATTAGGGTATTCTTTTAGGCAACAGAGAGTCTGGGTTCGAGCCCTGGGGCTCTTCCATTCAGGGGGCCTGGTTTTCCAGTTGGTATGTTGTTTCCAAAGATACTGGGCATAGGGCTCCAAGTCCATAGTCTCGCCCAAGATGGAGTCCTGCTTTCAAGATGGAGCCTGTTCTGTCTGTTTCCTCCTTCACTCCCCTCTCTTGATGCTCATAACTCATAGTATGCGCATCACTCATAGGGATATATTGCGCCCTGACTCTCTGACCTCCAGTTTGGGAGAACAACAACCTTTGGGTTACAAGTTCATAACACATTGTAAAATAAAGGGTCCACAAAGCAGAACTATCAAGGCAACTATGACAATGCTAAATATAGTTTTCCACTAATCATCCTTCACCCAGATAGGACCGAAGTCCAAAAAGAAAGATTATCATCAGACATAACTTTTACCTGACCTTTCATGTCATCTGCTGCTGCTGCTACTGCTGTCACTTCAGTCGTGTCCGACTCATGTCATCTAGGGTGGTTGATATATAGCCGGATAAATCAGGAATATATACACAACATTCAACTTTAATTAAAGCACAGGTCCCTCTTTCTACTGAAACTATGGTTAGTCTCAAGATGATACCAGCAAGTCCTTGTAGCAGCAGTTGATTGTAGAGCTTCACCTCTTGTTCTTCTTTAAGATGACCTTGGTTTCACAGGGGTCAGTGGGGTCCTGTTGTGTAGTCCGCTCGGCGTCATCCGGGTCTGCGTGGTATGCTCTCTTCACCCTCATGTGGTGGATCCAGGGAGTGACACCTGCAACTTTAACTGCCGTAGGGCTGGTTAGAGCAACAGTGTATGGACCCTTCCAATGTGGGGCCAAGGAGTCGTGTTTCCAGTCCTTGATCACACCTGATCCCCGGGCACAAATTCGTGAATCCGTTCCCCAAGGGGGAATGGCACCCTTTCTTGTACAAACTTAGTTACCTGATTTATTACCTTACCCAGTTGTTGCATCTGCTATGAAATCTCATCTCCCCTTACCTGAGGCAAATTTGTTGACACCTGTTTTATTATGGGAGAGGGCCTCCCATACACAATTTTGTACGGAGAAGAGCCATGGGACTGTGGGGTCATCATGAGTCTGAGCAGAACCATCAGAAACAAGTCCACCCAGGAACCGTCAGTCTCTAAGATCCACTTGGAGACTGTCTCTTTAAGTGTCCAGTTGGTTCCTTCCACCATCCCAGAACTCTGGGACCTATATGCTGTATGTAATTTCCACTTGATATTTAAAGTTTTGCTTACTCGTTATACTAAATCAGCTACGAAAGCCGGGCCATTGTCTGATCCAATGCTGGTAGGAAATCCAAATCTGGGAACTATCTCCCTGAGCAGGCACCAGGCTACTCGTGATGCTCTTTCAGTCCGGGTAGGAAAAGCTTCTACTCATCCCAAGAACGTACATACTATGACCAGCAGGTAATGGTGGTGTCGGTGAGGTTTCATTTCAGTGAAGTCCACTTCCAGGTATTCAAAGGGCAGCGAGTCTCTTACCTGAATTCCTGGAGGTTTCTGTCTGTGCAGAGAGGCAGCATTGACCTGTGAGCAGGCAGGGCAATTTTGAGATTCTGTCCTGCCTAGGGAAGAGAGGCGCGAAACCAAGAAATATTTTCAGATTAGCTCTTCTAGTTTATCATGGCCTAGATGGGTTGCTTGGTGCGTTTGGCTTACAGAGTGGGTGCCAGCTCCTCCGGTACTAATAATTTGCCACTTGGCAGTTTTCACCATCCCTTTTCAGTCTTGATGGCCCCTCTGCCTTGGCTAGTTGGTTTTGGGCTCCAGTGTATTTTGGAGAGTCTAACGTTAGCTCAGGTAGCTCCGCCAATATGAGAGCTTTAACAGGGGCTTCACTTGTCACCCCCAAGCCCTCAGCCGCTTGTTTAGCGGTCTTATCTGCCAGTCTGTTCCCTGAGCCCGGGGGGTATCCTCCTTGTGACATCCTCAGCAGTGTATGACTGCAACCCTTTGTGGTTCCCAAGCAGCATCTGCTGCTGCTGCTGCTAAGTCACTTCAGTTGTGTCCGACTCTGTGACCCCATAGACGGCAGCCCACCAGTCTCCCCCATCCCTGGGATTCTCCAGGCAAGAACACTAATAGAGTCTTAATTTCTTCCTTATTTTTAATATCTTTTTCACTAGCTATCAGAGGCCTCTCTCCTTATACAGAGCCCTGTAATGTGGCAAAAGCATACCTGGAGTCTGCATAAATGTTTGTCTTCTTACCTTTTGACAGCTGGAGGGCCTGGGTTAGAGCATATAGTTCGGCCTGTTGAGCGGACCAGTGTGATGGCAGAGAGCTAGCCCCAACGATGGTTTCTTCCATGACTACTGCATATCCCAACAGTCTACTGTCTAGACTGCTTCCACTATTTGTAAGTTCGTGGTGTTCTCTGGTGGCCATCCTACTCCCGTCGGGGGCCATTCGACCTCACAGAGCATGTGGAAGCAGTTAGGCTTCATCTTCACCCCATAGTCTCCTCCTAATCCCTTCTTTAAATGTTTAATCATGCGCTCCAATACAGTTGCCTTAGATTCACTTCCCCCCATCTTGCTTACCTTCTCGGACCTTCTTCTACTTTTCCTTTTTGTTCTGTCTACGAAGTTCTCAGTACCCTATGTACTTCTGATATTTCCACTCAATGACACTTAAATTGCCATTCTGCCTCCTTCCTAATTGGGGTGAGAAGAGCCTTACCTGCCAGATCCCAGAGGGAGAAGGGGGATCTGTGTGTCTTCACCTGCCGGTCAGCACAGCCGAACCAGAACACCACGTGGTCCAAGACTGTGTCTCCCTTAACTTTTAAAGTCCATTCTGCCTTGGTGGGCTTGATCAGATGCGGATGAAAATACAGATGGGTTAAATATCCCATGTCCCAAGCCGTCTCTGGAAAAGCCAATTCATACTCACTTATGTATCCCCCTTCTTCTAGCCTGACAATTCCGAGGGGGTCAAGAATTTCATAGCAGATGGGACACCTCCTTGGGGAGAGCAGAATACGAATACACAAAAACCAAATTTCTTCTCCTAAAAATCCCCTGGCAATGGCTTGGTAATAATTTTCCCCTAGACGGCGTGGACACCACCTCCTAAATGACCTTCACAAATTTCCTTCCTAAGCCTTAACACACTCGTCAGCGTGTTGCCACCTGCCAATTCCAGGCTCCTGTGGGTCCCCGCTCCTTCTAGTCCCTCCCAGAGGGGTGATCAGGCCCTCTCTTCCATCCTACCGGGTGGGTTCCTTCTCACCTGAGCGCTCAGTTCCCCTGCTGCCGTCCACTATCTGCTAACATGAAGGGTCTGGGCATTGAGAAGCAGAATCCTTCCAGAAGGGTGAGGCGCCATCCCTCCTCTAGAAGATTCGAGCCGCAAGGCCTCAGAGTAGTCCCAGATGGGACTTGTCTTCTCAAAGTGAGGTGTTTCCCGGCCCATGCACCAAATGTTGTAGCCACGTGTTCTGGGAAACAAACTCACTCAGAAGGACAATGCAGATAGTGGAGTGCAGTTTATTCCACCGGCGGGCCCAAGGCAGAGTCTCCTCTTAGCCAAGGACCCTAACTAGTTTTTCTGAAAACCTTATATACCCTAAGTGCATGTGCCCAAACCCACCTCCCCAAATTCCCTGAAACTGGTCTGAACAAAGGAAAAGAAAGATGCAATCAAAGTTAGCCTGGATCCATATGCCTTAAGCCTAGGTAGTTAACAGTGCACAATTATCAACAGGCCTGTGGTCATACCCCGGTAAGCATAATAGAATTTATGATTCTATTCGGTTACACAGATAATTAGGGTATTCTTTTAGGCAACAGAGAGTCTAGGTACGAGCCCTGGGGCTCTTCCATTCAGGGGGCCTGGTTTTCCAGTTGGTATGTTGTTTCCATAAATACTGGGCATATAGTTCAAAGTCCACAGTCCAGCCCAAGATAGGGTCCTGTTTTCAAGATGGAGCCTGTTCTGTCTGTTTCCTCTTTCACTTTTAGTGTATGATGTTAGGCAAGTCTTATAAACGGAAATTCATTTTTTTCTCAAAGGAAGGATGAATATGATACTGAATCTGCCTGCCAATGCAGTGAGACATGAGAGACGCAGATTTAATCCCTGGGTTGGGAAGATCCCCTGGAGTAGGAAATGACAACGCACTCCAGTATTCTTGCTGGGAAAATTCCATGGACAGAGGAGCCTGGCAGGCTACAGTCCATGCAGCCACAAAGAGTTGGACACGACTGAGCAACTGAGCACTTTGACTGTGATAGCTGGAGTAAAAATGCTTTGTAAACTGTCAAATACAACAAAAGTGGGTCAGGGGTTTCCTGGTGGTCCAGTGGCTAAGACTCCAAGTTCCCAGCACAGGGGGCCTGGGTTCAATCCCTAGTAAGGGAACTAGATCCCACATGCTGCAGCCAAATTACAAAAAAAAGTGGGGCAGGCCCCAGGTCCCGCTTCGGGCTCTAAGCTGGAATCAGTCGATCTCCACCACCTTGACTGTTACTAGTTCAGGCTATTTCAGGGGCTTCTTCCTCAAGTTTTTGTTTTCTTAGGCCCTTTTTGTTTTCCAGATTTTCCTAGCTACCCGACCTCTAAGCATGAAGCCACCCCATGAAGCTTTGCAACTTCCAGGACTTTTGCTCCCAATTTCTCTAAACTACATGGCTGAATATAACAGAAAGAGCGCAGGTCATGGACCCGACCAGGTGTGGGTTCAAATCTTGGTCCCATCTCTTGCGGACTGTGTGACTGGAAGCTGAATTAAGTCTTGTCGTTTCTTTATCTGTTTCATATACCTGAAAAGCAGGTGGTGGTATTAAACTTTTAAAAGTGTGAACAGCTTTAGTAAAAGGCCTCAAACTTAGCAGGAAGCATTTGCTGCCTTTTCCTTCTTGGCCCCAAATTACTTTACCTTAGGTTCCTGCTTCCTCCCACCCTTGGAGTTTGCTTTTGCAACTCCTACCAATTTCATTGTCTTCCCAGTACAGCTATTTGCATTTCTAAAAGGGGCCCATTTGTTTCTTATTTGTGCCTACCTCAAGTATTCTTAACCACATCTGTTCTAAAGAAGGCTTTCCCCTCAGTGTTGCAGGCTGCTTTCTGCCCTGAGGTTCTGCTACTAGGCTCATTGGAGCCAAAAAATGGATGTTATTTCATTGCCTCAGTGTGCACTTAAATGTGAGAAATCTAACACATAATTTTAATGTTTGGAGTATCTGCCTTTGACTTTCTCCTTCACGTGTCTTCACGTGTCTCTGAGTTCACTTTAAAGATGCATGGAGATTGGAAGTGCTTTTTAAAATAGGGACCACTCCTCCATTGTGAGTTTGTGCTCCGTCCCACGTCTTCTTACTGTCAACAGAGTTGAAAGGATTGTAAGTGGATCCAGCTGTTAGCTGTGTGGGGCTTGCATTTTCACCAGAGGCATTTTGTGATGTAATTGATGGTGCAGCTGGATGAAGAGCCTGGTGTTTGGTGTGTTCCTTGGGGTGAATGAATAGGTGTGTTTTGTACAGGGGTGTTAAGTTGTGCTAGTAAAATGTTAGGCTGAACATTACCTTTGCTGAAGGAACTTCTTTTTTCTCAGTGTAAACTGTCAGCAAGATTCAATGTGCTGTATGTGGCTGTTTTTCAATAAAGAAGCAAGGTATTATTTACTCTACCAAAAACCTCAGCTAGGCAGTATTTGGTGAGAGTTACCCTAAGACAATAATATTATTACTACTTTAGCCTTCAATGATCCAGACAGACTTTCTCAGCAATGCATTCAGTTCAGAAGAGTTTTGGAAATTCCCTGGCAGTGCACTGGTTAGGACTCTGAGCTTCCACTGCAAGGGACACAGGTTCAATCTCTGGTCAGGGAACTAAGGTTCCACAAGCCACATGGCACAGCACCCCCCTCCCCTCCACCAAATTCACAAGAGTTTTGCCATGTAACAGCTACCAAGTCCAAGCTCATACTGCTTGCCTCATGACAAGCCAATAAATGAGAGTGGTTGGGGCAAGGAATAGTGGCTTTTTCAGAAAGTCAGCAGACCAAGGAGATGGTGGATTTGTGTCCCAAAAAACCATCTTTCCTGAGTTACGAGTCAGGTTGTTTTTTATACCAAACAGGAAGGGGTGTTGGTTGCTGCAAACTTTTTGGTGTGAGAATCCTTTGCTCTTACAACAGTCCTCCATGTAGGTTTGGTGACAATGTCCCTATAAACTTCAACAAGACAAATGTTATTCTCTGTTCTGCAACTTTTTATCTCTAGTGAATGGAAAGTGTTATACCTTTAAAGGTCAGAGCCTTGAAAATGCCTGTATATTTCAGGCCCTAGGCAACATTCTTGTAGCAAAAGCAATAGGATACAAAGGATAAAGGAAAAGAAAGATCCAATATGGAGTCAGATTTGCTCTTCCCTATTACATAATCTTGATGAAATATTAATGATGATTATTAATATATATTATATTAAAATTAATTAATTTAATATATAAATAATATATGTGTTAATATAATATAATACATAATCTTGATGAAATATCACATAATCTTGATGAAAGTGAAAGTGGAGAGTGAAAAAGTTGGCTTAAAGCTCAACATTCAGAAAACGAAGATCATGGCATCCGGTCCCATCACTTCATGGGAAATAGATGGGGAAACAGTGGAAACAGTGTCAGACTATTTTTCTGGGCTCCAAAATCACTACAGATGGTGACTGCAGCCATGAAATTAAAAGACGCTTACTCCTTGGAAGGAAAGTTATGACCAACCTAGATAGCATATTGAAAAGCAGAGACATTACTTTGCCAACAAAGGTTTGTCTAGTCAAGGCTATGGTTTTTCCTGTGGTCATGTATGGATGTGAGAGTTGGACTGTGAAGAAGGCTGAGCGCCGAAGAATTGATGCTTTTGAACTGTGGTGTTGGAGAAGACTCTTGAGAGTCCCTTGGACTGCAAGGAGATCCAACTAGTCCATTCTGAAGGAGATCAGCCCTGGGATTTCTTTGGAAGGAATGATGCTAAAGCTGAGACTCCAGTACTTTGGCCACCTCATGCGAAGAGTTGACTCATTGGAAAAGACTCTGATGCTGGGAGGGATTGGGGGCAAGAGGAGAAAGGGACGCCAGAGGATGAGGTGGCTGGATGGCATCACTGACTCGATGGATGTGAGTCTCAGTGAACTCCAGGAGTTGGTGATGGACAGGGAGGCCTGGCGTGCTGCAATTCATGGGGTCGCAGGGAGCCAGACACGACTGAGCGACTGATCTGATCTGATTACATAATCTACAGCAAGGAATGTGCTGGTGCCATCGCAACTCAGGGAACCTGAATCAGGATTCCAAGGTGCTAATTTGCAAACTGTTAAAAGATAAACTGAGGCATATATTTTAAAAAATTAAGAGTTTATATGAGCAAAAATTGATTTGAATTGGGCAGCATCCTATCTAGCAAATAAAAAGGAGCTCTGAGGAGCTGTATGAAATGAAAGACTTTATTAGGCAGAAGGGAGTGGGAAGAGGAAAGTTATCTGGCAAAAGAAAAAAGTAGGTTGTGTTATTGCAAAGTTATTTTTCTTTAAGGTAGCAGGGGTCTACCCAGCAGATTACTTCACTACTGCTAATCAGATGGTTCCTGCATATAGTGGAAACTATAATTAAGCCTCGATTTGGTGATGTGGGGCTTAGCATAAGTGACTCCATTTTGGGCATGTTGTCTTTTTATTTGTTTGTTTTTTCCTTTTTTGTTATTGTTGTTTGCTCCTGGTTTTTTTTTTTTTCTGTTGTTTTTTAACGAAAGAGAGAGAGGTGCAGATGTACGGGAGCTGGTGGTAAACCCTACTTGGAGAGGGCAGGAGGGCTTCACAGGGAGAAATGGGACTTTGCCAAGGATGAAAGCTAAGCAAGGATCTCTGAGGCCAAGGGAAACATAGATGCAAAACCTTTTATGCAGTTAAGTAGGTGAAACACCATGGTGAGTTTGGAGAAGTGTAAGCAATTAAACAAATTTTCCTAGCACATGTATTTCTACTTTAGCCTTCTCCTTACCACCCATTTCTCCTCACCCCTTTCCACCCCCGCTCTGCCATCCTGCCCCTCTAGGTTGTCACAGAGCACCAGGCTGGGCTCCCTATGTTATGTAGCAGCTTCCCACTAGTTATCTGTTTTACAGATGGTGGTGCATATATGTCAATAGTACTTTCTCAATTTGTCACATCCTCTACATCCCCTGCTGTGTCCACAAGTCCATTCTCCACATCTGTGTCTCCATTCCTTCCCTGCAAATAGGTTCATCCATATCATTTTTCTAGATTCCATATATATGCATTAATATACAATATTTGCTTTTCTTTTTCTGTCTTACTTCACTCTGTATTAATAGGCTCTAGGTTCATACACTTCACTACAACTTACTCAAATTTGTTCTTTTTTATGGCCGAGTAATGTTGCTTTGTATATATGTAAAGTAACTTCTTATCCATTCATCTGTTGAAGGACATTTAGGTTGCTTTCATGTCCTGGCTATTGTAAATAGTGTTGCAATGAATATCGGGGTGCTGCTGCTGCTGCTAAGCTGCTTCAGTCATGTCTGACTCTTTGAAACCCCATGGACTGTGGCCCACCAGACTCCTCTGTCCATGGGATTCTCCAGGCAAGAATACTGTAGTGGGTTACCATTTCCTTCTCCAGAGGATCTTCCCAACCCAGGGACCAAACCTGATTCTCTACATCTCCTGTATTGGCAGGCAGGTTCTTTACCACTAGTGGGAAGCCTGAAGGTACCCAAGGGGTACATGTGTCTTTTAGAATTGTGGTTTTCTCAGGGTATATGGCCGGTAGTGGGATTGCTGAGTCATATGGTAGCTTTAGTCCTAGTTTTTTCAAGAATCTCCATAGCAGCTGTATCAGTTTACATTCCCACCAGCAGTGCAAGAAGGTTTCCTTTTCTCCACATCCTCTCCAGCATTTATAGTTTGTAGATTTTTTGATGATAGCCATTCTGACTGGTGTGATGTGGTACCTCATTGTAGTTTTGACTTGCATTTCTCTAATAATGAGCAGTATTGAGCATCTTTTCATATGTTTATTGGCCATCTGTGTGTCTTCTTTGGAGAACTGTCTACTTAGGTCTTCTGCCCATTTTTTTAATTGGATTGCTTGTTTTTCTAATATTGAATTGCATGAGCTGCTTATACATTTTGGAAATTAATCCTTTGTTGATTGTTTCATTTGCAATTATTTTTTCCTGTTCTAAGAGTTGTCTTTTCTTCTTGTTTATAGTTTCCTTTGCTGTGCAAAAGCTTGTAAATTTAATTATATCCCATTTGTTTATTTTTGTTTTTATTTCCATTGAGCTTGGAGGTGGGTCAAAGAGGATCTTTCTTTGATTTACGTCAGAGTGTTCTACCTGTGTTTTCCTCTAAGAGTTTTATGGTTTCTGGCCTTACATTTAAGTTTTTAATCCATTTTGAATTCATATTTGTGTATTGTGTTAGAAAGTGTCTAATTCATTCTTTTATATGTCACCGTCCAGTTGTCCTAACACCACTTATTGAAGAGGCTGTCTTTTCTCCATTGTATATTCTTTCCTCCTTTGTGAAAGATAAGGTACCCATTGGTGCATGGTTTATCTCTAGGCTTTCTATTTTGTTCCGTTGGTCTAGATGTCTGTTTTTTTGTGCCAGTACCATACTCTCCTGATGACTGTGACTTTGTAGTATAGTCTGAAGTCGAGGAGATTGATTCCACCAGTTCCATTTTTCTTTCCCAAGATTGCTTTGGCTACTCAGGGTCTTTTGTGTTTCCATACAAATTGTGAAATTTTTTGGCCTAGTTCTTTTGAAAGATACCTAGGAATAAACCTACCTAAAGGGATTAAAGACCTGTATGCAGAACATTATGAAGATCATGGCATCTGGTCCCATCACTTCATGGGAAATAGATGGGGAAACAGTGGAAACAGTGTCAGACTTTATTTTTGGGGGCTCCAAAATCACTGCAGATGGTGACTGCAGCCATGAAATTAAAAGACGCTTACTTCTTTGAAGGAGAGTTATGACCAACCTAGACAGCATATTGAAAAGCAGAGACATTACTTTGCCAACAAAGGTCCGTCTAGTCAAGGCTCTGGTTTTTCCAGTGGTCATGTATGGATGTGAGAGTTGGACTGTGAAGAAGGCTGAGCGCCGAAGAATTGATGCTTTTGAACTGTGGTGCTGGAGAAGACTCTTGAGAGTCCCTTGGACTGCAAGGAGATCCAACTAGTCCATTCTGAAGGAGATCAGCCCTGGGATTTCTTTGGAAGGAATGATGCTAAAGCTGAAACTCTAGTACTTTGGCCACCTCATGTGAAGAGTTGACTCACTGGAAAAGACTCTGATGCTGGGAGGGATTGGGAGCAGGAGGAGAAGGGGACGACAGAGGATGAGATGGCTGGATGGCATCACCAACTCGATTGACGTGAGTTTGAGTGAACTCTGGAAGATGGTGATGGACAGGGAGGCCTGGCATGCTGCGATTCATGGGGTCGCAAAGAGTTGGACACGACTAAGTGAGTGAACTGAACTGAACTGATGAAAGAAATCAAAGATGACACAAACAGATGGAGAGATATACCATGTTCTTGGAAGAATCAGTATTGTGAAAATGACTATACTACCCAAAGAAATCTCAGAAGGTGTTATTTCAGTGGCGCCCTGGAAGATGTGAGAAATAGCCCATTATGTGGATGCAAGAGGTGGGGAAGAGGGTGCTGGTGGTCTCAGGGATGGAGAAAGTGCTGTATACTTCAGAGACAGGACACACAGAACATGGGATGAGAAAGAGGAAGGAATCAAGGCTGAATGCCAGGTCTCCTGGCTTAAGCAGCTGGGTCAATCAGTGGCTGTTATGGGCACAGCCCTGGGCAGCTGGACAGGGGGACTGCATGACTCTCTGTGGTCTGCAGTCTCGTCCCCTTGGAGAAGCTGTTACGCACCTGGTTCTTGGACTCTTTAATCAATAGAAATTGATAAGAAGCCAGACAAGAAACTCAGGCAAGGCTCTATGGGGACTCATGCTGTAGCACGAGGGAGCAAAAACAAGAAACAGGTGCCCTTGCTCGCTCTCCTAGAGAGAAGTGAACTGGTCCCCTAAACGGGGTGAGGGTGGGGGCAGATTGGCGAGCTGGGCCGAAGAGGAGGCCTATGTGGTCTGCCTGCCCCCTTGGTGGTGCTGTATGCAGGGATCATGTGCAGTTACCCGCTTTTGCTCCAGGCTCCTCAGAAGTGGCCCTTGGTTTGTGGCCCTTTTGTATCTTATTGTTCTCATTGTGTCTCAACTGCCCATGCGTGTGGTTATTTTTAGTACTTTATAGTTTCTTTATATTCTGTTGCTGGGGGAGGCATTTGTCCAGGTCCAAGTGCAGGCGCTCGAAGCCTGTCTCAGTTGTACTCAGTCTCTCCTCCTGGTCCACTAGGGGCCTTTTAGGCCCTTCTTTCTGTGCGCCTGCCCTTCTATTGAATTGCTCAACTTTAAAAAGGTTGAGAAAAGGAACCAGTCCAGTAGGAGCATTACAAGCTGGATGGATTTGTGAGATGAGACTGGCACCCAAATGTAAGAGAACGTTGTTCATCAGCTCTGCCATTAACTGTTACATCTGGAGGAAACAAAAACAAAATCAAAAGTGTTTACAGAGACGTTTAAGAATCAAAACTTCGGGATGTTCTGTATATGACATCTTTTTTTCATTATCACAGAGAAGTGAGTTGAATGTGCCATAAAACTGGCTGAAAAGTAATTTTCCTAATAGTGCTAATATTAATGAGGGTTATCTGGTCTTTGTCCAAAGTATTTGCAGGCAGGGATTCATGATACTTGTCTAAAACCTCAATTCCTAAAGCATTTCTTGTGAAAATAGGAACATTCCTGTGCCCAGATCCTCAATAATAAAAGACACCAGGAGCGTTTTCAAAACTGTTGGCCTGATTTAAATTTCACTGGAAAACAGCTTTTTAAAACCAAGTTGTCTGTATGGGGCCTCCGTGTGATCACTTCCCACTGGCAGCTGGTAACTGCCAACTTTTGGTGGCTTGAGAAAGTGAGCTGTTTCCCACGCTCCCACACGGCAACCCAATCAGGATGTTTGTGCTGGGAGATGTTTGGATGGGGTTGGGGCAAAAAGGGCGAGAGACCAGCTGGACAAGCTCCTTCCCCAACTCCCTTCTCTACAGCCTGTCCATGCATTCCAGACAATCATTGCTGGTGCCAGGTGGTGATGGAAATTATGTCACCTGAACACTTAACAGCCCATGAACTTGGTAAAATGGGAGGGTTTTGCTAAGTCTACAGTAACTCCCAAACCTGTTGCTCTTCTCCCTTCCCAGGGCCCAAATTGGCTCCATCAACGCTGAACCTTTTTATCTGGTTCTTGGCATGTTGTAGGGTTTCTTGTCTGCCCCTGCCCCCTCCTCTAGGAATGAGGTCTGAAGTGACTGAATGATGAGGCCATGGGAAGTGGAGGGAGGGAAGGAAGTCACCTGGAAAACTCACAGGACTTCTAATCAACTGAACAGCTGCAACTCCCTTCCATGCATTCCTGTTCTTCCAGTCTGTAGCTTCTTGAAGTGCAAACTAGGCGACCATATGCAAAGTCACTCCCATTGCAGTCAGGATTTTTTTAAAAATTCATGGACTCCAGAAGTAAAAAGACCACTTGTGTGGTGTTCTTTGCCCCCAGCGGACTATGCATTAAGAAGGATGCTGCCAAGTCGCTTCAGTCGTGTCCGACTCTGTGCGACCCCATAGACGGCGGCCCACCAGGTTCCCCCGTCCCTGGGATTCTCCAGGCAAGAACACTGGAGTGGGTTGCTATTTCCTTCTCCAATGCATGAAAGGGAAAAGTGAAAGTGAAGTCGCTCAGTCGTGTCCGACTCTTCGCAACCCCATGGACTGCAGCCTACCAGGCTCCTCCGTCCATGGGATTTTCCAGGCAAGAGTACTGGAGTGGGGTGCCATTGCCTTCTCCAATTAAGAAGGATATGTGTGTGTTAATCACTCAGTCGTGTCCGACTGTTTGTGATCCCTTGAACTGTAGCCTACCAGGTTCCTCTGTCCTTGGAATTCTCCAGGCCAGAATACTGGAGTGGGTTGCCATTTTCTTCTCCAGGGGATCTTCCTGACCCTGGATCTCCTACATTGCGGGCAGATTCTTTACCACTGAGTCACCAGGGAAGCCCTGGAAGGATATAGGAGAGACTCAAAGCCTCATCCTAAGCCCGGTTTTGCAAGGAGGCCCAAGCATGCCCACCACCAGGGGTCTATGGACACTTCCCCATTTTCCCAGGGAATGTGGATTTTACTTGGGTAAGAACACAGCAATATTTTCATAGGCTTTAGACTGCTTTCAAGAAGTGTTAACTGGACTTCCCTGGTGGTCCAGTGGTTAAGAATCTGCCTGCCAATGCAGGAGACGTGCGTTTGATCCCTGGTCCTGGAGGATCCCACATGCCATGGGGCAACTGATCCCATATGCCACAACTACTGAGCCTGAACTCTAGAGCCCCATGCTCTGCAACAAGAAAAGCCACCACAGTGAGAAACCCAAGCATTGCAACCAGAAAGTAGCCTTGCTTGCTGCAACTAGAGGAAGCCCTCGTACAGCAACAAAGATCCAGTGCAGACAAAAAAGAAAAAACATGATGACTGATTTCAAGAAGTGGTAACTGATAACTGGTTTCAAGAAGGCTGAATTAAGTGATTAAGTGAACACAGTGAACTAAGTGAATTAAGTGAACATAGTGATTAAGAAGGGTCGATGTGGAGTTGGTCTCCCTGGGTTCAAATCCTGGTGCTGCCACTTATTGGTAACTTTGGACAAATTGATTCACTTATTAATACCTTATTTTCCACTTCAGAAAAATGTGGATAATACCAATGGCTTTTCTTGGGTCCTTCCTACATGACAAACAGCAAAAGTTCTATTTGACAACTTCATTGGCAAAAGACAGGTTTAATCTAGGTTTGATTCATTGTCATACTCATTTTTCCTATTTTAGAAGAAATTCAAATGCACACATCTTTGGGATCCCAGATAGCAGGGCTGTTAAAAACACTCTCAGCTGAGAGTAGCACCTTATTGCTTTTCTTGGCACCTTTTGATAACTGGTGAGGTTGAAATGGAACATGTTCTTCTTATTGGTCTTTCTTCTTGAAAACTGTTTGAAATACCCTTTGGCCTGCTTCCCATTGGAATCTTAATGTTCTTTTATTTACATATGAACTTTGTTTTCTGATCATGCACATAATACGTGTATCTTGAAAATTTGGGGGAAAAAGCAAATTTACTGGAATAAAAATGACCCTCAGAATTTTAAAAAATAGTACTAGCTCTTCTTATGGGTTCTTTTGAGGATTCAGTAGTAATAAGAGGTCTGGAACATGGTAAGCATCCAATACAGTTAGCTATTGATGTAGGGCATTAATCTGTTCACAGTAGTGACAGTCTCGTGGCGCAGTCACATCTACTTCTTAACTCTCATTTACTTATTGTCCCGTCGTCTTTTGCGTTAGTCCTCCACATCCTCTGGATGGCGGGCGCCTTGAAAGCAGAGTCTGGGTGGTGCCCATTTGTGGACCCACAGCTCTAGCGCAGCCCTGGTTTGTCACGATTAGTTCATCTGTTGAGTAAATTAAGCCAGGCTTTGGTGATGACTTATGTTTGAATGGTGCTTTTTGTGCCACAAAGCACACACATAGGAAGTCTGAGACTTGAAGTTTAGGACCCTTGCCCAAGTCATATGCCAGAGTCAGGTCTTGTGATTCTTTTATTTATGTATTTATTTAGCTGGGTCAGGTCTTAGTTGCAGCTCCTGGGCTCTCTAGTTGCTGTGTTAGGGCTTGGTTGCTCTAAGGCATGTGGGATCTTAGTTCCCCAACTGAATCAAACCTGTGTCACCTGCATTGCAAGGCAGATTCTTAACCACTGGATTACCAGGGAAGGCCCAAGGTCTATGATTCTTGCCCTTGCTCCTTCCAGTAGGCTGTCCTCTCTAGGAAGAGAATGCTGAGTTTTATAATTCCAGATCATGTCTTTTGCCAATTCTGTTGTATCTGAACCTCATATGAGTGAAATTATGTAGCATATACTATGGTTGTGTCTGGATCCTTTTGCTCGGCTTAATACGTATAAGATTCACTCATGTTGTTTTGTGTATTTTTAAAAATCACTGTATAGTATTCCACTGTATGCTAAGACCAGAATTTATTTACCTGTTCTCTTGTTGATGGGTATCTGGGTGGTTCCCAATATTTGGTTGGGCTTCCCAGGTGGCTCAATGATAAAGAATCCCCCTGCCAGTGCAGGAGATGCAGGAGATGTGGGTTCAATCCCTGGGTCAGGAAATGGCAACCTGCTCCAGTATTCTTGCCTGGAGAATCCCATGGACAGAGGAGCCTGGTAGGCTACAGTCCCATAGGGTCATAAAGAGCTGGACATGACTGAGCATGCACAAAATTTGGTTCTAAGTCTCTGCACTCCTTTTAATGATGCTTATTTTTTTACAGGTCACCACCAATGGCATCATTGCCATGAGTGAACCCCCAGCCAAAGAAACCCACCCTGGGCCCTTCCCACCAACCTTTGGAGCAGTCGCCCCTTTCCTGGCGGACTTGGACACAACAGATGGCCTGGGGAAGGTCTACTATCGGGAAGACTTGTCTCCCTCTGTCACTCAGCTGGCAGCAGAGTGTGTCCAGAGAGGGTTCCCAGAAGTCTCTTTCAAGCCCAGCAGTGCGGTGGTTGTCACTTGGGAATCCGTGGCTCCCTACCAAGGGCCTAGCAAGGACCCCACCCTGGAAGGCAAGGTAAGCACCCGTCCAGGCACAGGGGCAAAGAGTCTAATACATTGGCTTTGCGCACTTTGGTCTTCTGGTTTGTGCTACTCTGATGTACACCACGTCCATGTGATTGATAAAGATAGGACATCCAAAGCAAAATCTAATAAGCTATTTATTGCAGATCTGAAATGTCCAAAATCTTATCTGCAGGCTACCTAAATCTGTGTTGTAATGATGATCAGATGTAAAGAAAGCCAAGATCCCTGAGATAATGAGCCACATGGCAAGAACAGAGTCGATAAATTACAGCCCTAGCTGCTCTTACTTTGGGAGGTGGTCTCTAGATAGAGAATTTATTGCAAGTTTATGAATATGCAGTGATAAATTAAAATAATAAAGCAGTCCCAAGGGATGTGAAGAACTAAAGATAAGACCCATGTTCTAGTTGGGGGAACAACCCACCCATCATCTATTTGTACCATGTGAATGGTTCAGGACACGGGTTTCTTCATAAGCAGGGCTGTGGTTTTTTTAGATTCAGCGGTTGGGAAAGATGTTAGGATGTGTAGAGCTTGGACCTGTGCTTAGAAGGGGAATTTTTTTTTTTTCCCGATTCTTTTTTTTTTTTTTAATTTTATTTTATTTTTAAACTTTACAAATTGTATTAGTTTTGCCAAATATCAAAATGAATCTGCCACAGGTATACATGTGTTCCCCATCCTGAACCCTCCTCCCTCCTCCCTCCCCATACCATCCCTCTGGGTCGTCCCAGTGCACTAGCCCCAAGCATCCAGTATCGTGCATCGAACCTGGACTGGCAACTCATTTCATACATGATATTATACATGTTTCAATGCCATTCTCCCAAATCTTCCCACCCTCTCCCTCTGCAACAGAGTCCATAAGACTGTTCTATACATCAGTGTCTCTTTTACTGTCTTGTACACAGGGTTATTGTTAGCATCTTTCTAAATTCCATATATATGCGTTAGTATACTGTATTGGCGTTTTTCTTTCTGGCTTACTTCACTCTGTATAATAGGCTCCAGTTTCATCCACCTCATTAGAACTGTGGCTGAGTAATACTCCATTGTGTATATGTACCACAGCTTTCTTATCCATTCATCTGCTGATGGACATCTAGGTTGCTTCCATGTCCTGGCTATTATAAACAGTGCTGTGATGAACACTGGGGTACACGTGTCTCTTTCCCAAGAAGGGGAATTTTTGAGCAGGTCAAGAAGCCCATCTGTAGATCTGAAGTGAGATTTTAGGACATGCTTCAGTTTCTCCTTGGAAAAATAATTTCACTCCACCATTATTTAAGTGTTATAGCATGACAGGGTAGAGTACAACTTGAAAGGTCCAAAAGCATCTTTAAATGGAGGAAATGGTCCAGGCTGGTGGTTCCCAAAGTGTGTACCACAGAATACTAGTCTTACAGAGAGTCCTTGAGGAAAAAGACTCCTTGGGCCAAATGAGTTTGGGAAATGCTAACACTATAGGTTCCTCTTGGTGTCTCACTCTGGAAAGCCCTACAATACAGAAACCTGCTTAACTTAGTTTAGTTTAGTCATCCCTAAACCTCTTGGCTATACCGTTTTCCCTCCCAAATAAGACACATTGCATCCCATAGAGCACACTTTGGAGAAATCTGACACGTTTTGCTTTGCCACCTGTACCCGCCTGAGTGGCATGCTTGAAAACTGTTTAAAACCTTCAATTTCATGGGACTTCCGTGGTGGTCCAGTGGTTAAGACACCAGATTCCTTCCCTGGTGGGGGAACTAAGATCCCACATGCCAGATGGCATGGCAAAAAAATAAATCAATAAAATAAAACCTTAAATTTCTCAAGTGTGCATCCTCTTTACTTGAGTAATAACTGCCCGACCCATTGTACAGAGCTCCTGCCTGCCTCGTGGGCCCAGTCTCCTCTCATCCTGCCTTCACTCCCCACTGTAGCAGCTGGACCAGATTATTTGCAATTCCCTGATGAGGCTTTGTGCTTGTTTGTTTTAGCCACTATCTCATGCACTAGTTGTGCTCTGCTTGCGATGGCCTCTCCCTGACCCTCACTGCTCGTGTTAAGCGCCTGCTTGTTCACTCAGCCTCCTCTGCCCCCGCCCCTTCCAGCCCTGGGCACTTTGCCTGCACGCAGCTTGGTTACAGAATCCATTCTTTAGTTTGGGAATGTTTTGTTCAGATGTCAGTCTTCCCACCTAAACTGAAAATTCTCAGGTGCCAGGATCATGTATTATCCTTCGTCTTCACAGTGTTTGGGGCGATGTCTGGTGCACAGGAAAGGAATACATTCTAACGTGAAGGAATACATTCTCTGCCCGATTCTCATATGCTGGCTCACATAGTCCTCCTAACATTTCTGTGCAGTAGATGATTTTCTTTCCATTTTACAGATTCAAAAATCAAGGTTCAGAGAGGTTAGGTAACATGCCCAAGGTCACTCAGCCAGTGATGAGGGCAAGGAGTTGGATCCAGATCTGTTTTCTTCCAAAGCTCATGTTCTTTCTTACTGAACAGTGCTAGGGCTTAATAAACTAAATAATAAATGTGGTTGAATATGTTTAATGGCTGTGGAAACAAATTCTAGGGATAAGAATTTGCAAATTTGCTTGAGAGATAGAGGTAACATCTCTATAATTTTTGGTTAACCTTAAGGTCACAGTTATGCAGAAGGTATTCATTGACTAATTAGAAAATTTCATGTTGACATAGCCTTAGAGATATTTAAGTGGAATTATCCCGGAATACTGTCCTTGCTACAAAAATATTTCTTTAGAATAAGGTGCAAATAGTGCCATCTCTGTATTTTTTATATGTAGTCTGGTGAATAGCACAGTTTAAGATCCCGAGTAACTGAATCTTAACTCATCTTCACAGAGAAACACATTCCAGTCCATTCTGGCCTCCTCTGATTCCAGCACCTACGCCATATTCCTTTATCCTGAGGATGGTCTGCAGTTCTACACGACGTTCTCAAAGAAGGAGGAGAACCAGGTTCCTGCGGTGGTTGCTTTCAGCCAAGGTTTAGTAGGATTAATATGGAAGAGTGACGGAGCTTATAATATATTTGCTAATGACAAAGAATCAATTGGAAATCTGGCCAAGTATGCTTTTTTATTCTTCAGTAGATTCTCCCTTTAATAAGATTCTCATCTGACTGTTTTATAAGAATAATGTAATGGGCTTTATAGAATATTACCTAAAAATGTGGATTTAAATCCTGTAGGGGACTTTCCTGGCAGTTCAATAGTTAGGACTCTGCACTCCCACTGCCGACAGCCCAGGTTCAATCCCTGGTTGGGGAATTAAAATCCTTTAAGCTGTGCAGTGTGACCAAAAACAAATAAAAATTTTTAATTTTGTATATAGTTTTTATATTATATAGTACTTTTTTCCTGATGAACTCAGGGAATATACTCTTAGAATGAAAGGCATCCAAGTTTTTAGATATCATTTTCATTTGAAACAGTTTTATCATCTCTTCTATAAAGTTAGAAATACAAATTATTCAAAACTATCTCTTGCTATGAACCCATGGCTGAGAGGGTTTTCCCTACACTGACTGGGGGTGGGGAATGTTGTTATAATAGAAACAGTGCTTTCTTGGTCTATTTTGTAGAATTTGGCAAAAGGGGGAAAAGCTCAGACTTTTTTTTCTAATAATTAAACTTAATTATCCTTTAAAAAATGAAGCACCTCCTCCTCCCAATTTCACTTTGTCAATGGAGTCTAAAACTCCTCGACAGTGTACTGGTAAATATTTAACAACTGACTTTGTGCAGGTTGGGGAAGCCCTCACTCATTTATAGGATTTGCCTATTTCCATGGTATAAACACTTCTACCATGTCCAGTTTTCAGCTGTTACATCATGTCACTCACCCGGAGGTTGAGAAAAGGTGAACCGTTATACAGTATTCTCACCCTAGAGGTGTAGTAGATTCAGATAACTTCAAGAACATAGCCAATAGGAACATAATGCATATGGGATGAGTTTGGAGCATTTATTGCCTCTGCTTTTAATATAGTTAAATTGTAAGTTTATATAATTTGATTTTTTATAAGCTGGTTCAGGCAAGCTCCTGTACATCACTGCCTTTACTCAAGTCCCAGGTAGACAGACCGATTAGACGTCCGATTTCTGTAGGACTTTTCTTGATTTCTCATTCCCTGTCCCAGCCCAGTCTTTTGCTCAGTGTTCTCCACTGGATAGTGTATGTCCCTTCTTTCTATCATATAATCTGGTCAGTTTATACAATTTCTGATAGTAAACCAGTATCAGAACAGTAAAAATGGTAGGGCAAGAAGTAGAGATTAGGGTTATCCTGTTGTGTTTTATAACTGTAAGATGCCTTTAGATTCTGAACATCCTTTGCATTTTACTATACCCTCTGAGCATAAAGAGGTAAACTGAGACCTATCCACGGTTCCACAGCTAACAGTGTTAGGATTTCTAGGAAACCAAGTCTGTCCTGTTTTCACTGATAACGTTTGACACTAAATACATGGGTTTTTTTTTCCCTCTTACCAACTAATTCTTCAACTCTCCAGATACCAACTGGGTATCCTATAATTCAGTTCTGACACTAACTGCTTGGAATCAGCACAGACCTCATAGCGTAAGGGCTCAGTCCTCCAAGGCTGCCCCCCTTCAGACATCCCTCCAAAGTCCTAAGCTGCTGCCTACACTTCCTGTCAACCAGCTATAAATTGGGGCTCCATGACTCCCTGCTCAGGTTTGATAATTTGCTAGAATGGCTCACAGAATCCAGGAAAGTACTTTACTGACTATTACTAGTTTATTATAAGGGATGCAACTCAGGAATAGCCAAATAGAAGAGATACATAGGGCAGGGGGCCCTGTTTGAGGGGAGGAGGAGGTGAGGGGCTTCCATGCCCTCTCTGGGCACACCACCCTCCTAGCACACCTCAACTGTGTCCACCAGTCCAAAAGCTCTGTCAGCCGGATAACTTAGGAATTTTTATTACATAGGCATGATTGATTAAATCATTGGCCATTGGTGATTAACTAATCTCCAACCCCACTTCCCCACCCCCTTCCTGGAAGTCAGAGTGTGGGGCTGAAAATTCCAACCCTATAATCATGCCTTGGTCTTCCTAGTGACCAACCGCCTTTCTGAAGCTACCCAGGGTCCCCAGCTACTAGCCATCTCATTAGCATACAAAAAGGCATTCTTATCACTGCAGAGATTACAAGGATTTTAGGGGTTATATGCCAGAACCAGAGACAAAGACCAAATACTATCATATCACAGCATGTCTCCAGAAAGAGCATAATGGAAAAAAATGCACACAGATCCAGTCAACATGTTGCTCATACTGACCAGTGATTCGTATAAACACATTTTAAGGTCTGAAAATATCCCTGAGCATGCCTCTGGAATGGCTGAGAAGAAGTCTTTGCTAGGGTTGTGCCCACTGGATACATCTCCACCATATCCTGCTGGGTGGTCTCAGCTCTGTGAGGACCAGACAGGACCACATCTGCTCTCCTATCCTGCACCGAGGCTGTGGGCAGTAGCAGGCCATGGGGTTTTTAAGTGACATGGATCTCCAGGGCTCCTTCTGCTTGGTTGGTGGGGGCTGTTTGTAAGTTGCTGGCCTGTTTCCAAGAAGCCTGTCCTTCCCTCTAGGAGCAGCAACTCTGGGCTACAGGGCATCTGGGTGTTTGAGATCGGGAGTCCAGCCACGGCCAGCGGCGTGGTCCCCGCAGACGTGAACCTGGGACTGGACGACGGAACAGAGTATGACGACGAGGATTATGACTCAGTGACGCGTGTGGGCCTGGAAGACGCGGTTACTACATCCTTCCCCTATGAGGCCCCAGGAAGGGGAGACAGTGGCACATACAACACGCCCAGTGACCTCTCCCCCCGCCGCATGGCTACTGAGAGACCCCTCACACCTCCCACGGAGAAGACCAGATCTTTCCAGCTACCCGGGGAGAGGTTTCCCCAGCAGCAGCCCCAAGTCATAGATGTGGATGAAGTCGAGGAAACAGAAATTGGTAAGGCCATTTGTGTGGCATGTGGTATGTTGTTGGATACTTGGATTTCCACACAGGGGAGCCTTACTGGGGGCTGCACACAGCTGTGTGCATTATTTGGAGGTTTGTAAGGATGAGCCTGGAGAAGGAGGGGTGGAACTTACAGCGACAGAGCATGGGTGAAGTGAAAAGTGAAAGTGTTAGCTGCTCAGTCGTGCCCGACTCTGCGACCCCATGGGCTGTAGCCTGCCAGGCTCCTCTGTCCATGGAATTCTCCAGGCAAGAATGCTGAAGTGCATAGCCATATCCTTCTCTAGGGGATCCTCCTGACCCAGGGACTGAACCCAGGTCTCACACGTTGAAGGCATATTCTTTACCATCGGAGCCACCAGAGCATGGGGTGGACGGACCCAAAGGCTGCAAAGACACCAAGGGGTCCAAGATTAGGGCTGGGGTTAGGGAGACTGTAGAATATGTCCTCTTTCAAGTTTCCTGTTCTTCTTTTTATGTGTGTTTTAAAGAGAAAAGTGCTTTAGAATTATTTTGAAAGTCAGATGTCCTTATTTGTGATTTCTGAGATCAGCAATATATTCACCCACCTGAAAAAACATTTTAGAAGTTCCTCTGTTGACACGGTTTATCTTTGACATTTATTTCCTCTTGGTTTATGGAAGGAGGATGGTTGATTATTTTTCCTCCAGGCTCCAGTCAGTTTCAGAGTTAGTTTGTGAACATTAAAAATACAAAATAACCAGATCCACTTTTCAAGGATGGTTTTAAAGTATAACATCTGTTTTTTCCATAATATGTTATGGAAAAACCCAAATGAACTTAACTTTTTGGCCAAATCAATATATCAGACCATCACTTCATGGCAAATAGATGGGGAAACAATTGAAACAGTGACACACTTTATTTTCTTTGGCTCCAAAATCACTTCAGATGGTGACTGCAGCCATGAAATTAAAAGAAGCTTGCTCCTTGGAAGAAAAGCTATGACCAACCTAGACAGCATACTAAAAAGCAGAGACATTACTTTACCAACAAAGGTCCGTCTAGTCAAAGCTATGGTTTTTCCAGTAGTCATGTGTGGATGTGAGAGTTGGAATATAAAGAAAGCTGAGCGCTAAAGAATTGATGCTTTTGAACTGTGGTGTTGGAGAATACTCTTGAGAGTCCTTTGGACAACAAGCAGATCCAACCGGTCCATCCTAAAGGAAATCAGTCCTGAATATTCACTGGAAGGACTGAAGCTAAAGCTGAAGCTCCAATACTTTGGCCACCTGATGCAAAGAACTGACTCATTTGAAAAGACCCTGATGCTGGGAAAGATTGAAGGCAGGAGGAGAAGGGGATGACAGAGGATGAGATGGTTGGATGGCATCAGTGACTCAATGGACATGAGTCTGAGCAAGCTCCGGGAGTTGGTGATAGACAGGGAAGCCTGGCATGTTGCAGTCCACGGGGTTGCAAAGAGTGGGACAGGACTGAGATACTGAACTGAACTGAACGGAATGTATCAGATTTTTGCTAGTTTCAGAGGAAAATGTAGCATTTTCAAGTATACCATTTGAATCCCATCATGCTTTGAATTGTCTTATAAAAGACATTGGAACTAGACTGTGTTCTTTTTTTTTTTTTTGCCCTTCAGGTTGGCCAGTAATATTCCTGTCAAGGGGATGGCCCAAGCCTTTAAATGATAATTACTATGATTGTTTCTACTATGAAGTTATCATAAGGCCCTCAAAAAATCTACTCCTCCCCCCCAAAAAAAAGAGTTTAAGATAAACAAAGTCACATTTCCCACACTTGAAAACCTTGAAGAAATATAGTAGAAGCTAATAATGAACAAATAATCACACTCAAAAAAAGAAAAATCTATCCCATTCCACGTTATTTACCCATTTTTATTTCTCCTTACTTGCTGTGGTTTGTCTCATAGCAATAATCATAAATGTTTGTTCTTATCGAGTATCCCAAAGCATGGACAGGATCTGGTGGCCAGGGAAGTGTTCTTACTTACTTCTGAGGCACAGAGATGGAGAGGTGACATTTAGTGACATCATGCAGACATGGGTTCATGTCTCAGGGCTCCCCTTACACACATGGCACCCTGGATTTCCTGGGGTGATGCTGACATCTAGCATGTGGCACTCTGCTCTTACAGCTGGGTCTCAGAGTGATCTCCCCAAGGTAGGTCATGGGCATGTTTGTTTGCATATGTTGAGTTCTGAGGGCTTCCCACGTGGTGCTAGTGGTAAAGAAAGTGTTAGTCGCTCAGTCGTGTCCTACTCTTTGTGACCCCATGGGCTACAGGCCACCAGGCTCCTCTGTCCATGAAGTTCTCCAGGCAAGAAGACTGGAGTCGGTTGCCATGCCCTCCTCCAGGATATCTTCCCAACCCAGGTTGAACCCAGGTTTCCTGCATTGCAGACAGACTCTTTACTGTCAGATCCACCAGGGAAACCTCTTAGTGGTAAAGAACTCACCTGCCATTGCAGAAGATGTAAAAGAGACAGGTTTGATCCCTGGGTTGAGAAGATACCCTGGAAGAGGGCATGGCAACCCACTCCAGTATTCTTGTCTAGAGAATTCCATGGACAGAGCCTGGCGAGCTATGGTCAGAGTCAGCAAAAAATAAGACACAACTGAAGTGACTTAGCATGCCTCCATGCATGTTGAGTTTTGAGTCTCATCCTGTTTTCACCTCACATAGGTGTCTCTGAAATTCTCATTTGTGAAGCCATCACTTTGAAATGAGAGCATAGCTAGTCCCAACAACTCATGGTAATTATTACTTGGTACTGATAACAACAACAACAAAAAGCCTAGATCTGAACCCCAACTGTGTTTAAAAGAGATCTTTCTCTGCCCTTGATCCGAGTTATTTCACTGTTTTTATTAGAAAGGTCAGTCTTCTGTAGCCAGCAGTGCATTCCTGGTGTTATTTGAATAGTCATCCACAGATACATCAGCTATAACAGACCCACTGGGAGCTGAGCTTAAGCAATCAGTAGCATCACATGCGTTCAGCTCAGGGCCCAAATGTTCTTGGCTTCAAATGCCATTTATACATCCCGGAAATTCCCTTCTGGGTGTGTAGAACTCCTGGAATCTACCTGGGGTCAAACTTTACTTTTATTTTCACTCATACCAATTATAAATTGGGTCATTATCCCCTCCAAAAGTTCATCCCTCCTTGTGCTTTTGAATTCATTCCAAATTAGTGTGCTCTGCATTTTTAAGTTTAATGAGCTGGCTCATCATTCTAATAAAATCAACCTGGGAGGGAGAACCATTTGCACTAGGGAGAAATTCATGTTTCTTGGGCCAAAGGCTGTTAGAGCAGGTATGACTGAGGAATTATTTCTAACCAGCTTTTAACTCTAAGAGCTTCTGATTTATCCCCTGGTGAGAAGAATGGGGCCAAAAAGTTTAAAATACTTTAAGCTCATTAAAATGGCACATTTTATGTTGTATGTATTTTTACCACGATAAAATATAATTTTAAAATATTTTAACATCTGCACCCAAATTTGATGCTGTTTTTTTTTAGAAAGGTTGGTCTGATGCATATCTGATGATGTTTGATGGATGCCATATTAAGACTGACATTGGACAGCTATCACCCAATATTGATTCATTGATACTAAGGACATTGGATTATAGCATTTTTAAAAAATTCACCCTTGCGACTTCCCTGGCAGTCCAGTGGTTAAGACCCCATACTTCCATCGCAAGGGGAGCAGGTTCAGTCCCTGGTCAGGGAACTAAGATCCCACATCCCTCATGGCACAGCCCAAAAGTAAAAATTAAAATAGTAATAATTCACCCATGTGATTTCTCAAACTCCTTTTAGACCTACATGCCTCAGTGATTTGAGTGATGGAACCACTGTACTAGTTAAGTGGCCACAGATAGAGAGGCCTGTGTCTGAACGGCCTGAGCAGACGTCCAGTCTTGCACAGCTGAGGGTGCAGTGTTCTAAAGGCTCCTCGTCCGGAGCCGGTGAAGTGCTTACTGGTGTGCTGTGTTCTCTCCGAGCAGTTTTCAGATACAACACGGATTCCCGGCAGACATGCGCCAACAACAGGCACCAGTGCTCTGTGCACGCAGAGTGCAGGGACTTTGCCACCGGCTTCTGTTGCCGCTGTGTTGCTGGCTACACGGGAAACGGCCGGCAGTGTGTTGCAGAAGGTACTGTGTCTTTGATCCTTTTTAAGGGGGAGAAAAGGGAGGAGTGGTTTTGTTTTGGTGCTTGTTTTGAAATCTTGCCTTTACCCAGATCTCTAAAGGTAGGTGGTGTTTTCAGCTGGGCAGTGATATTTCATCTCTCATTCCTCATTCTTGCCTGTATTTCTCTATGGGGGTGAGGGGGAAGAGGTCCTAGGGAATGCCCTTTTTACTAATAAGGGGAGGCCTCTTTCTTTCCTGTGGTGTTTCTCCATCTCTGAAATGATGGCCATTGAGAACCCATCTTCAGGCTGAAATGTTGAAATTATGCAATTGTCAGGCCCCCTTGTTTTCCTGTTTCTTTCAAACCTCTTCTTTTGGCATCACTCAGACTATGCTGATGGTGGTTCAACTCCAGCAGGGCCATGGTGGGCTGGTGAAGACCAAAATGTTGGGTTGGCCCAAAAGTTTGTTCAATAAGTACTTTGTTCAGTAAAGGTCTTGGTGAAAATGAAAAATGTGTCTTTTATTTGTACTTAAAACCAAACCAACTTTCTGGCCAATGCAATATGTAGGGGGTAAGGACTATTCCAGTCCCCCTACTCTCTGGTATTCCTGTCCTTGTGTTCCCGGAACCCCAGCATGGTGATGGAGGAGCAGAAGGGGCGCATCACAGCTAACTTTGGAGACCAGGCCCATTGTGCTGTCAACTCCAAAACATATTTGGCTGTGGGCTGGCATCAGTCCTGAGCTCTGCACCCCCAAAAAAGGATCAACCAGTCTTGATGTTCTCAGATGTTCTGAAAAATCTCTGCAAAAGTCTAGAGGGTCCGGATAACAGTTTACTTAGAGAGGGAGACTTATGGGAACCCAAGACCATAAATTAGAATGAAAGCAAAAATAAAGCAAACCATACTGAACCTGTCTCTGCAGATGCCAGATCACTCCACTTGTCACCCGTCATTTTCCTCATATGTTTACGGAGGAACCTCAGTTGCTTGGCAAAATATGACTAAATAAAACTCAGTTGGAGGAATGCTTTTCTGTTTTTCAGATTTCCTGCCATAGCTAAAGTTAAATCAGTTCTTTTAATTTGCTTAAAAAAAAGAAAGGTTCAAAAAAAAAAAGTTCCTTCTAGGTTTTGTTAAATATTGTCTTTAGCAAGGTCAGAAAATTCTGTATGCTTTGCATATTGATTTGGGGGGATGTTTTTCACATCTATAAATGTGTTATCTCTTTTCTTGCCCGTTGCCCCAGGAATGACATGCTTTTGCTGCTTTGTTTTAGGCTTGGCTTTTATATTTTGCTTGCCCTGGGAAGAACTTCCACAATTTACAATGAACCCTTCTTCTCAAAGATCGATCTCATGAGCTCTTTCCATGCCAAATGTCAGAGCTGGAAATGCTGACAGGTTGCATTTGGCAACAAGCTTGGATATGAAAGATTGCTCAGCTACATTTTTTGATGTTCTAAACACGCCCTGTCATAGTTTTGTGGTTTAAATATTTGTTGGAATCTTACTACTTTTGAAATATTTTTCTAGCTCCAAGTTTGACGGAAAAAATGTGGTTTTCTTCCCTTGGCTTTCCTGCTTGTTTCTGTAATTGTTTGGGGGAGGCATTTTTTTGATATTAGTCTTCTAACTCCATAGCATTCCCCCAGTGTAATGACACCGTTTATGTGCAGAAATACTCTGTGTGTCGAATCTGCCTTGGCTTGTCAGTGACCTTGTTTTGGGGGGTTTTGTTGCTTTGGGGGCCATACTGTGTGGCATGAGGGCCCAACCAGGGATTGAACCCATGCCCCCTCCAGTTCAAGTGTGGAATCTTAACTGCTGGACTGCCAGGGAAGGCCCTCAGTGACCCTGTTTAGCAGCTGTGCTGTGCTTAGTTGCTCAATCGTGTCTGACTCTTTGTGACCCCATGGACTGTAACTCACCAGGCTCCTCTGTCCTGGGGGTTCAGCAGACAAGAATACTGGAGTGGGTTGCCATGTCCTCCTCCAGGGGATCTCCCCAATGCAGGGATCGAACTCAGGTCTCCCACATTGCAGGCGGATTCTTTACTGTCTGAGCCACCAGGGAAGCCCTAGGATATATTAAACACAGCAGAAAGTCGTCAGAACACAGACGACAGTGCTCAGGTGAGAGCTCATTTGTCTGAGGTTAGTCTATAAGCTTTACTGTAGAACTTACCATGTACAGAAAACTCTGCTACGACGGAACCAGGGAGTTGGGTGTGAAGGTCCTGTCTCTAGTCATTTACAGTCTAGGAAGAGAAACATGATATGTACAATCAATAAGTGGTGGAATTTAATTCTACATCAAACCTGATGTACTTACCTCTTCCTTCAGCTTTTGTTTTTTAAGATGTCAGTAACACAATCAAAGTATACCATTTGGTGGTTTTTAGTATATTCACTAAGTTATTCAACTGTTACCTCTAATTTTAGAGCATTTTCATCATGCCAGAAGCAAACCTGGATCTTTTAGCTGCCACCCTGAATTCATCCTCATTCCCAGGCTCTGTCAACACCTAATCTGCTGTCTGTCCATGTGGGTTTTCCTGTTCTGGACATTCCATATAAATGGAATCATATATCATGGGACCTTCATGTTTGGCTTCTTTTACTTAGCATAATGTTTTCAGGGTGTATCCATGTTTAGGATGTACCAGTACCTTATTCTTTTTTCCTAGCTAAATAATATTCTATTGTGTGGATTTTCCACATCTTATTTATCTGTGCGTCAGTTGATGGACATTTGAGTGCTTTCCCATTTTGGCTGTTAATGAATAATGCTGCTAAGAACATTCATGTACAAGTTTTCAAGTGAACATGTGTTTTCTGTTTTCTTGGGTATATACTCAGGAGTTGGAATTGCTGGTCATATGGCAACCTTCCATTTTCTTATTCAAATACAAGAACAACTTGATTTCTTGAGATTCTTTCTTTTCCTGATTAAGCAATAATAAATACATGTAAGTTATTAATATCCCAACATTATAGAGATATATAGTATAGAAAATGAAAGCTCACCACATCACCCTGAATTAACCTCTATTAGCAATTTTGTGTAGCTCTCTTCAGACATTTTTCCTCTATGAGTATGCTAGCATCTATCATTAATGCAATTTTTTTAAATGGGGTCCTACATATACTATTTGGTAATATGTGAAAAAAGCTTGTAAATATGCCATAGTAAGTTTCACATCTTTCCCAGTTATCTAAAGGAAATGACCAACAACAAACATACCCCAGCCCACAAGCTGGTTATGGGTCAGAGGGCATATTTGTGTGACCTGCAATACCCACTGTGGCTACTTCTGTCTGGCTTGGGTTAGTGAGGGTCTAGGATTCAGACTGGCCAACTTATATTTGAGCCAGAGATGCTCTTTAAGAGAAGTTCCTAAGAGTCTTAGGGACTTCCCTGGTGGCCCAGTAGGTGAGAATCCACCTGCCAGTGTAGGGGACATGGATTTGATCCCTGATCCAAGAAGGTTCCACATGCTGTGGAGCAACTAAACCCATGCACCACAACCACTGAAGCCTGGGCACCTAGAGCCTGTGCCCGGGCACCTAGAGGCTGTGCTCTGAAACAAGAGAAGCCACTGCAATGAGAATCCCGCACATCGCAGTGAAGAGTAGCTCCCCCGGCCCCTGCATACTGTGTCTAAGCAAAGCCCATGCAGAGCAACAAAGACCTAGCTCAGCCAAAAATAGTTATTTTTTTTAAGATAAGTTATAAATCAGACAACCTAATGTCCCATCCAGTTTAGCCCCATTGTCCCAGTGAAATGACTAATTCTGTCCCTGATATTCTCAAAAGTAATCAGTTATATATCACCTAGTTCTGGATCAC
Organism: Bos taurus; assembly: GCF_002263795.3. NCBI lineage: Eukaryota > Metazoa > Chordata > Mammalia > Artiodactyla > Bovidae > Bos > Bos taurus. The sequence goes on along the minus strand of NC_037355.1, from coordinate 8,739,224 downwards.
CCATGATGCTATTCTCCTGAAATTGTGTTATTTGCCTCTGATGTTCCTTCATCATACAGTGGGTCCCACTTTTCTGCTATCCATTATCCATCAATATGGAAGAGAGGAAGAAAGTTGGAATTTCTGCAGCTCATAGCCACAGCTGCAGGGACTGCCTTCGTCTTGGGAAGAATGACTTCCTTCACTTACCCCAAAAGCCCTTTACCCCAGCACTGCTGGGCTCTTTGCTTTATGGGTACAGAGCCCACCAGACACGCTATTCTATTCTGAAGGGCTGGCTTCTTTCTTCGTTTCTCGTTCAGGTTCCCCGCAGCGAGTTAACGGCAAGGTGAAAGGGAGGATCTTTGTGGGGGACAGCCAGGTCCCCATTGTCTTTGAGAACACCGACCTCCATTCGTACGTGGTAATGAACCATGGGCGGTCCTACACAGCCATCAGCACCATTCCTGAGACTGTCGGGTACTCTCTGCTTCCTCTGGCCCCTATTGGAGGCATCATTGGATGGATGTTTGCAGTGGAGCAAGACGGATTCAAGAATGGCTTCAGCATCACAGGTAATTGACCTTAAAATTAATGGGCTGGGTTGAATGGAAAGGGAACTCTATGTGTCTGCAGATAAGTTACAAATAAGTATTTTGTGGCTCTGGAAGTAAGGTGTTAGGGTAAAATCATCAAGTTTTTCATTAGTATACAAGGAGATGAGACCAGTCAATCCTAAAGGAAATCAACCCTGAATTCATTGGGAGGACTGATGCTGAAGCTCCATTACTTTGGCCACTTAAAGCGAAGAACCGACTCATTGGAAAAGAATGTGATGCTGGAAAAGATTGAGGGCAGGAGGAGAAGGGGCGAGAGATGATGAGATGCTAGATGGCATCAGCAGACATAAGTTTGAGCAAACTCTGGGAGACAGTGAAGGACAGAGAAGCCAGGCGTGCTGCAGTTCATGGGGTCACAAAGAGTTGCACACGACTGAGCAACTGAACAGCAACAACACATTAACTAAGACTGTCTAGAATTACATTTTGATCAGGGAGCGGTTTCATATTGGTGATGCTTTGTATATGGGTCGATTTAAATTGAAGTTACGTTGTGACTTACACCAACTTCAGGGAGGCAGAGGTAATCTTTACAAATTCCCTACAACAGCAAATATTTGTTTCTACAGTGGTCCTTCTTAACTGCCCCAGAACATGTGTTATCAGCGGGATATCTGCCTGGACCTGGGGACTGTAAAGCAGGAGTTGTCAGACTTTTTCTGCAAAGAGCCAGAGAATAAATAGTTTAAGCTTTGCCTAAATATTTTGGGCTATTCGTTCTCTGTTGCAGCTATTCAGCTCTGTTTTTATCAGTTGAAACCAGGCATAGATAATACACAAATCAATGAGCATGACTGTGTTCCAATGAAATTATTCATGGGCACTGAAATGTAAATTTCATATAATTTTCACATATCATGAAATAGCTGCCAGCCATGCTATCAGGGGAGACTTCATACGTGGAAAAGGGAGGAAGCTGGAAGAAGGTGGAATGTTTTTTTCCTGCTTGTTTGGGGCTGCTGCCCTGCATAGACCAAGGGGAGTTCCTGAGCCAGCACCCATGGTATGTGCTTCTAGGATGGTATCTGGACTTGGTGATGGTTTTCCCTGAACAACTCACCCATCCTGGCTGGGGCGTAGCTGTGAACAATAGTCATCCCCTTAACTGATGTCTTAGAGCACTTGACATTTGGCAGAGCACTTTTTAACATACTTATCTAATTTCCGCAAGATAGATATTGTACACCAGTTTCATCATCAGGAAATGGAGGCTCAGTGGGTTTAAGTAACTCATTCAAGTTTACCCGACCAGTACTGAGCACAAACCCCAATACCCTGCTTTTTCCAGCACAAATCCTGAGCCCGCCTGTCTCAGATGCTAGTTTTCGGATGGGAAATGGCTTTGTTCCTTGTGCGTGACTGAGTTGGGCTGAGAGGATGGCCCTTTCCTTGACATCACTGGCCCTATTTCTACTCACCAGACTAAAGCATCTGTAGAGGAGGTGTGAACCTGTCCCCACCATGAGTCCGGGCAGGCATGAATGTGACTTCTTTGACAGCAAAGTGACAGACTGACCTTGCTTTGCAGGGGGGGAGTTCACCCGCCAGGCTGAGGTGACCTTTGTGGGGCACCGGGACAAGCTGATCATTAAGCAGCAGTTCAGCGGCATTGATGAGCACGGACACCTGACCATTGACACGGAGCTGGAGGGCCGCGTGCCGCAGATCGCCTTTGGCTCCTCGGTGCACATCGAACCCTACACGGAGCTCTACCACTACTCACGGCAGGGTGAGCCGCGTCCCGCATCCTTCAACCCAGGGCAGCGCTGCACGTGGGCTCCAGCCTGAGCTCATGCTGTCTCCTGGCCTCCAGAAAGGGAAACGCAGGGGTTACCTTACTCAGATCACCTTCCCTTAATTACAGACATTGAGCATGCTCATTGGAGAGACTTTAGCGCAGAAAAGAAAATAAGCATGACTTACAGACCTAAAACCAGGACACAATTATTAAATTAAGTGTATTTCTTTCAGCCTTTTCCTTATATACAAAATATATCCCAACGTATATATACCTCACATATATATATTTATATATCAACATGTATTCTATCCTTATATATGAAAAATCATGTACTTCTCCTTATATATAAAAATATCCCAACATATGTATATTACACATATATTCACATATATATCAACATGTATACTAGCCCAACATAAATAGCTCATCATATGATATAATTTCAGAATAAAATAATTTTATTATATATCTATATGTAGTTTTTAAACTTTTCATTTCAAATTTACAGAAAGTTGAAAATAGCACCATATCCACATATCATTTCCCCAGCTTCACCGATTGTTAACATTTTGCTACATTCTCTTAATTGTTCTCTCCCTTCCTTATATATAAGAGAGAGTAAGTTGTAGATGCTGTGATCCTGCATCTCCTAAATATTTTACAATATTTCACATGTTTTTTCTAATGACAAGAATATTCTCTCATGGTCCCAGTACAATCATCAAAATCAGGAAGTTTAACATTGATGCAATACTATTGTATACTCTACAGTCAAGTATATAGTTTTGATTTAAATTGCAATCATACCGCGTTATTGTATGTTCACTTTTCCGGTTAGGTCAAATCATGACTGCTTGATAGTTCCATTAAATAGGCTTTGCAAACACTTTCAATGAATCTATACCATTTTATTGTATGGCTGTCAATTTAAACCATTCTCTTTTCTAAAGCTTACATTATTTCCAATTTTCCTTGTCTCCATGAGTTGCAATGATCATCTTCATCATAAACCTTGACCAAATTTCTGATTCTTTTCTGACCGAATTCCTAGAAATAGAAGTGATGAGTCAAAGGAAACTCTTTAAAGTCTCTTACTAAATTGCCATCTAGAAAAGTTGTACCAGTTACCATGACTTCGTGGCCTGCTCGGGCTCTCCTGGGGAAAATGAGAGGGTGGGTAGGAGGTGGGAGGAGTATCAGGAGGACCCCACCTGCAAATCAGGCTGTGACCAGATGGTGTTTCTGGCAGTCCAGCACATGGGAACTGGACAAGAGGCAGCTTACACCAATCTTTTATTTATCCTCTGGCTTTTATTACCAACTACAGCAGAGCACACAAATATAAAGAGCCTTTTGTACTTCTTTTTTTTTAAAATAGGAAGTCAAGATTTTTCACTGCATGGGCCAAAAGTAAACTAGCTCTCTTCTGAGTAGGGAAGACTGTCTCTCTTCTCTATTGAGATTTGCTCACAGCTCTTTAGTAATTTATAGAAATTGGCTACTGAAACCTATTAGTGTCTCATTTTTATACATCAGAGAACCGTTTAATCTAGAGTTATTTATAGCAGCCACTGTTTATTGAATCCTAAGTGAGATGACCCATAGAAAGCAGTCAGCACTCTGCTTGTCACATGGTCAGTGCTCCATAAATGGTAGTTTGTCTTGTAGAGGATTAGCCTGCTTGATTCCAGACATTCTATATATATTATCTCATCCTTACCCCAGTCCATGTTGTAAAGGAAACAGGGTAAAGAAGTTAGTAACTGGTCTGTGATCATGCTCCTTGTGAATGAAGGTCCAAGTTGTGAATTCTCGAGTATCTCTTTCCAAGCTGGTGCTCTTTCCATCAGCCCTTAGTCCCGGGGTTGACTAAGGAACTTACAGAGAAACACTTGATGAGAAAAAGCAATAAATATTCCTAATGCAAATAACAGCAATAATAGGAAATCTAGGTAGCAGAATGAATCTCAACACTGAAATAAATGGTCTTATTTATCCTGTTCCATCTGACCTCTCATCTGATCACATTATGAGCAGAGAATACTGCTGATTATTTCATTTATTTATTTTGGGTTTTGCTGGGTCTGCACTTCTGGTCAGGCTTTTCCTCTAGTTTCTGCCAGTGGGGGCTGCTCTCTAGTTGCGGGGGGCAGGCTTCTCATCGCAGTGGCCTGGTCAGGCTTTTCCTCTAGTTTCTGCCAGTGGGGGCTGCTCTCTAGTTGCGGGGGGCAGGCTTCTCATCGCAGTGGCCTGGTCAGGCTTTTCCTCTAGTTTCTGCCAGTGGGGGCTGCTCTCTAGTTGCGGGGGGCAGGCTTCTCATCGCAGTGGCTTTGCTTGTCACGGAACAACGACTCTGCGGTCCCAGGGCTTCGGCAGTTGCAGCTCCTGGGCTCTAGAGCACCGGCTCAGTAGTTTTGGTGCAGGGGTTTAGTTGCTCCACAGCATGTGGTATCTTCCCGGACCAGGGATCGAACCCATGTCCCCTGCATTGGCAGGCAGATTCTTTACCACTGAGCTACCAGGGAAGCCCTGCTGATGATTTTCATGTCCTAAGCCTCTTGCATCCTCAAGCTCTCTCCTCTGTCTCCTGCTTCCACCCATATCCAGTGATCACATCATTCTCCACCCGGGAGTACACGGTGACGGAGCCCGAGCGACATGGCACTGCCCCTTCGCACGCCCACACTTACCGGTGGCGCCAGACCATCACCTTCCGGGAGTGCCTCCACGACGACTCCCGGCCGGCCCTGCCCAGCACCCAGCAGCTCTCTGTGGACAGCGTGTTTGTCCTGTACAACCAGGAGGAGAGGATCCTGCGCTATGCTCTCAGCAACTCCATTGGTCCTGTGAGGGGTAAGAGGTGGCGGCTCGGACTGGGAGTTGTGTGTGTGTGTGTGTGTGTGTGTGTGTGTCCACCTGCGTGGCCCTCTCTGTGTTTTTGACGTGTTGTTCTTCATCTCTTGTTCTCGGTAAGAAGAAAGTCATGCTAAAATAGCTCCTGACAAAAATAAACATCTTCTCATCTATGATTCTTAGAAAACCTAAGGTAAAGAGTAGACCATTCAAGGGCTGCACCTGCCTGCAGCCGGGCATTTATTTTTATTTCTGTATTTATTTTCTACTCTTTTCCATTATGATTTATTACAGAATATTGAATATAGTTCCCTGTGCTATACAGTAGGGCCTTGTTCTTTATCCATTCTATACCATTCTATATGTAATAGTCTGTATCTGCTAATCCCAAACTCCCCAGTCCTACCCTCCCCTTCTCGCCCACCCCTGCCCCCCACACTTGACAACACGGGTCTGTTGTCTGTGGCTGTGAGCCTGTTTCTGTTTTGTAAATAAGTTCTTTGTGTCATATTTTAGGTCGCACATATAAATGATAACATAGGTATTTGTCTTTCTGACTTCTTCACTTAGTAAGGTAGTCTCTAGGTCCATCCATGTAGCTGCAAAATGACATTATTTCATTCCCTTTTCCCTTTTATGGCTGAGTAATATTCTGCTGTATATATGTACCACACCTTTATCCATTCATCTGTCAATGGGCGTTTAGGTTCTTCCCTGTCTTGGCTGCTGTGAACATAGGGACATGTATCTTTTTGTAGTTTTGTCTGGATATATGCCCAGGAGTGGGATTGCTGGATCATATTGCAACTCTGGTTTTCAGCTTTTTGAGGAACCTCCATACCATTTTCCATAGTAGCTACACAAATTTACATTCCCTCACAGTGCACGAGGGTTCCATTTTCTGCACACCCTTTCCACCATTGTTATGTGTAGACTTTTTAATGATGGCCATTCTGACTGGCGAAAGGTAGTACCCCTTGTAGTTTTTATTTGCATTTACCTGATAGTTAGTGATATTGAGCATCTTTTCATGTGCCTATTTTAAAAAACTCTGACACTCACTGTGAAAGGAATGTGTGCTCAGGGCTTGGGGAAATCCAAATCAAATCTGCTAAAAGTCAGGCCCAGAGCCTACAGCGAGCTCTCTGCCCTGGGACAGCACAGTGTGGAGCTGGGGTCTGGGCTGGGCTGCTTCTGGTTGTGGAAGAACCTGGAGCCAGTGCGATAGCCCAGCCTCAAGGCCTCACGTAGTCCAAGTCTTTAGGCCCTAGAGGTTCTGTATATTTGGTGTCTGGGTGTGGTATTTCTCTATCTCAGTTATTTTTGGTTCTCCCTCCATACTCAGGTCACTTCTCCAGCTGGTCAGATTGGCCCTTGGCTCTCCATACACCAGAAGAGGGCAGGTGTTTCTCTCCCTCCTTTGACTGCTGTAGCTCCAGGCATCAGGGGTTGGCATATTTTTTCTTAGAAGGCCAAACAGCAAATCCTGGAGGCTTTGCTCATCATGCAGTTTCTGTCATGAGTGCAGTTCTACAACTGTAGCACAAAAACAGGCATAGACCACTTTCAAGTAAATGCATGTGGCCGGTTTCCAATAAAACTTTATAAAAATAGACATGAGTCCAAAGGGATGTAGTTTGCTGATCCCACTTCAAGTGAGCAGGAGTCAGCAGGTTTCCTGGTCATCAATCCTGTCCTACTTTCTGGGGGAGGAGGTAACCTGTAAGTGTTTCTGAATCCTCACGTGGTTTCAATGTCTCTGCCTTTGCAGATGGCTCCCCTGATGCCCTTCAGAATCCTTGCTACATTGGCAGTCATGGGTGTGACTCCAATGCGGCCTGTCGCCCTGGCCCAGGGACCCAGTTCACCTGCGAGTGCTCCATCGGCTTCCGAGGAGACGGACGGACCTGCTATGGTACAGCCATTCACTCTGACGTGTGTGGGGAGGCTTGCGGGGGGCAAACAGATACTGTAAAGCAGAGAGCTGGGAGAGGCAAGGAAACACAGGGGAGATAAATACTGATGGGTGTGCCGAGTTGTTTAAGCCCCACACTTGGTGTTTCCCCACGATGGTAAGGGTCCTGGCCCCTTCATCATCTGATCAGATGCCCCGACTCTAAGCAGCAGAGCAGAATTTATAAGGCCATACACCACTTCATCTTGAGAATACACAGGTTTAAAGGAAAGAGAAAGTCAGGGCTGCTTATAACTACACATAATATGACCATATGGAGTAGGAAATGGCAACCCACTCCGTTATGCTTGTCTGGAAAATCCCAGGGACAGAGGAGCCTGGTGGGGCTACGGTCCATGGGGTCACAGAGTCTGACGTGACTCAAGTGACTTAACATGTGTCCATAACTGTTAGTAACATTGTTGTGTTAGGTGTTTCACAAACACCGTCTCATCTAATTCAGCAGCTCTGATAGATGTTTTCATTTCTGTCTTTTAAAAATCATTTTTAATTGTGGTAAAGTGCACATAATATAAAATTGATCATTCTAACCATTTTTAAGTGTACGGTTCAGTGGCATTAAGTACTTTCACGTTGTGTGACCATCACCAGCGTCCATGTCCAGATCTCTTTTCATTTGCAGAATTGAAACCCTATTGCCATTAAATAATGACTTTCCATAGCCCCCGGCCCCAGCCCCTGGCAACCACCATTCTACTTTCTACAAATTCCAGGACTCTAGGTAACTCATGTAAGTGGAATCATGTACTATCTGTCCTTTTGTGACTGGCTTATTTCACATAGCATCATATCCTCAAGGTTCATACATATTGTAGCCTGTGTCACAATTTCCTTACTTAAAAAAAAAAATTTATTGGACTATGGTTGATTTACAATGTGGTATTAGTTTCAGCTGTACAGCAAAGTGAATATGTTTTACATATATCTACTCCTTTTTAGATTCTTTGCCCTTATAGACCATTACAGAGTATTGAGTAGAGTTCCCTGTGCGAAACAGTAGGCCCTTATTAGTTATCTATTTTATATATAGTAGTGTGTTTGTGTTATCCCAATCTTCCAGTTTGTCCCTTCCCCCTTACCCCCTTCCCTCCTTTGTAAAACTGAGAAATAGTCCATGATATGCATATATTCATTTTTTTACAAAAACCATTCATTTGTCTGTGGACAGTTGGGTTGCTTTACTTCTTGGGCTCTTGTGAATATTTCTGCTGTGAACATAGGGGTACAAATATCTGTTTAAGACTCTGCTTTCAACTCTTCTGGGGATATACCCAGAAGTAGAATTGCTGGATCACATCAACTCTGTGTTTGACTTTTTTGAAGAACCGTCACGTTGTTTTCCACAGCAGCTGCATCATTTTATATCCCACCACCAGTACACAAGGGCTGCAATTTCTGCACATCCTTGCCAACACTTGTTTTGTTTTTTTGATAGCAGCCACCCTCATGGGTGGGAAGTTTACTCCTGTTTTTACAGATGGGAAACTGGAACCAAGGATATTAGAATGTTGGACCTTGAGTACCTGACTTAAGTGCCTCTATTCCACTGTCTTCATTGTATAATACTTATTACTTAAAATTTCACTTTGAATACTTTCACAAGTTTAGCTTGATATTTATGTTTGTTACTAAATTTTAATTTGCCCCCAAAAGACAGTTAGTTGACTCCTATCTTGATGAAAAATCCACACAGATGCAACTAGTGTAAGAATAGCAAATGCTAGGAATGCCCTGGTGGTCCAGTGGTTAGGACTTTGAGCTCCTACTGCAAGGGGCACAGGTTTGATCCCTGACCGGGGGACTAAGATCCCACAAGCTGAGCCTTATGGCCAAAAACCCACAATGTCGAATGCTTCCTTAACCTGCCACGGTATGCTCACCAACAAATGTAAGGAATGCTAGAGGTAAGCTTCCCTAGTGAAATGGGTAGTGTGCACATGTCTGTTTGGTTAGAATGATGAGCAGCCCCCTTGAATGACTATAGCCAAAATAATCTGTGTAGCACAGCAGAATTTGGAGTATAGGAATGATGCCTGTGGTCTGGAATCCACTGAATTGAATCCACTGAATGCCTCCAATTAATGGCAGCTTTAGTGTGCTGATTTAGTGTGAAGGTTAGCTGATCATGCTGCATTTGCTTCAGAGTGAAATTTACGAATGGTGTTCACTGGAAGGCCTGAAAGGATGAAGAACAGAAACGAGGCTTACGGGAACAGCTTGTACGATTGTTCAGCCAGCTTGCTGATATCTTTGTCTGTGTGACAGAATTCAGTCTGAGACTTGTTTCCCTTGTAACATACCACTGTGTAGGGGACATAGTTCCTACTCACCTCTGATCTTCAGAGTTTCCCAGTATTTCCCCAGAGAGCCCACCAGTCTTGAATGGCTGAATTGGCTCAGGCCGGTTTAGAGCAGCATGATCCCGTGTGTGTGTGAGCAGAGCCCTGCCAGACAACACATAGAGATGGGGCGACCCCATTTCTCTAGCAGAAGCCTCCAACTCTGTAGTCTTTATGCAGCCCAGCTTCAGCTTCCTAAGCAAATTGAACAGTAATAAAACATGGAGCCATCTTCTCCAACTGCTAAAGCCATACGTGCATGAATGCTTAGTCGCTCTAGACGTGTCCAACTCTTTGAAACCTTATGGACTGTAGCCCACCAGGCTCCTCTGTCCAAGGGAGTCTCCAGGCAGGAATACTGGAGTGGGTTGCCATGCCCGCCTTGCTGAAGCCATAACCTTGGGCTAATCCTGCTTTGGCTGGCTGCTTCATCTCCCAAGGCACAACCAGCCATGCTTTATGGATTGATGTGTTGCTGTCCTGGAAACCCTTCTTATGTCCTCGCCCACGAAGACATGTTCATGTGTACCTGGTTTTGCCCTATGGTTAGCCCTCAGCGTGGCAGATTTGCCCCATGGAATCTACACGTGGGTCTGTTCCCAGTCCTGCTACTTTTTGTTCTGAGTCACGAGAATAAGCCTCGTAGTATTAATGCATTGAGACACCAGGCTGTTGGTATGAAATTGCATTAAGCAGATCACTTCACATATTATTTTGACCTGGAAAGTGCCTCAGAAGAGAAGAATGAGGATGAGCCTTTGTCATTCAGCGTGTGTCGCATTGATATAATGATAGATGACATCCAGAACAAGGATGGGGTTGGTTGGATACTGCAAGGTGACTGTTCAGGGTAATTTGGAGAAGATTTCCAGTTGAATCAGAGCTCTGGTGCCTGGTAGGACGGCTTCCCTGTATTTCTCAGTTGGGAGGCTGTAAGAGAGAGTTTTGGACAATCTCTCATTGAGTAATTTTGAGTGCACTCAAGGCATTTAACAAATCTGTCCTGAGACGAGTCTCCTCCCAGAGCCTGGCATTTATGAGGAGGACACACTGGAGAAACTATTATTTGTTGGAGTTTTTGAAAATATGTGAAAAGTAGCCACTCAGAAAAAAAGTCAAAACGGAAGCAGTGATTACAAGAATAATTCAGGATCTTCCTGTTGGGTTAGGGAATGGTTTATTTGAGAGGAAATCTCTTCCTAGAGAAAATGTTGTCCAGATATTGACCAGTAAGAACAGTAATGAACTTCCAGGTGCTTCAGTGGTAAGGAACCCGCCTGCCAATGCAGGAGACAGAAGAGACGCAGCTTCCATTCCTGAGTCAGGAAGATCCCTGGAGTAGGAAATGGCAACCCACTCCAGTTTTCTTGCCTGGAAAATTCCATGGACAGAGGAGCCTGGAGGGCTACAGTCCACAGGGTCACAAAGAGTTGGACACAACTGAGAGCATATGCACACACACATACACACACACAAACAAGAACAATAATCTTCAAGGAAATATTGTGATATTCTATAAGGAACAGTTATCACTAGTTCATTGTTTCTACTGAAGAATGGATTAGAGTCCTAGCCTCCATTTACAGAAGAGGGTTTCAATCAGACATTCAAAGAATTTCCAAACTATAAGGACCGTGAGATATCAGCAGGGAGATTGCTAGGGTTTTGCTGTAAAAAAAAAAAAAAAAGGCATCACCCAGCTTGGCTCTTACGTGTAGACCTTCGTGGAGGTGGGAATGGTGCTGGGGAACCATTCCCTCCCTCATCCCAGGAGCCCCCAGATCCTATTTGCCAGTGGTTCTCCCAGTAGGGCCTGCCAGAGGACATCCTTCCAATCACCTAAGAAGCTTTCTTGAAACATGCAATCTCCCTTTCCATAAACCTCCCAGTGGCAGACTTCCCTGGTGATCCAGTGGATAAGACTCTGCACTCCCAGTGCAGGGAGCCTGAGTTTCATCCCTGGTCAAGGAACTAAGGTGCTCACATACTGCAACTAAAGATCCCACATGCCGCAACTAAGACCCAGCACAGCCAGATAAATAAATACTTTTTAAAAAACCTTCCGGGGGAAATGAAGCTTGGAAAATATCCCCTGGTGATTGTGTTCTGTCCCTGTGATTGAAAACTGCTGCTCTGTGCTCTGGCAGCTCAGTCTCGGCTGTGGAGCCCTGCAGTCTGCACGGGGTGTCCTCTGAGAGCTGCAGTGCAGAGGCAGTGAAGCCAGAATGACTTTTCCTCCCATGTTGCTGAGGCAGCAGCTGGTGGATAGAGCCAGGAAGCCACACTTGCTGAATATCCCTCTACCCCAGCCCAGCTCCAGCTTCTTAAAAGGGGGCTTCGGTGGGGCTTTGTTCTGCAACCTTCCAGCAGTGCTTGGACTTGTCCCTTGGTCTGACATCTTGCAGCTCTTTTTTTTTGACTGAAGTATAGTTGACTTACAGTGTTGTGCCAGTCTCTGCTCTACAGTAAAGAACTCAGTTATACACATGTATACTTTGCTTTTTAAATATTCTTTTCCATTATGGTTTATCTCAGGATATTGAATATAGTTTCCTGTGCTATACAGTAGGGCCTTGGTTTTTATCCGTTCTAAATGTAATAGTTTGCATGTACCAAACCCAGACTCCCGATCCATTCCGCCCACCCTGCCTCTTGGCAACCACAAGTCTGTTCTTTATGTCTATGCGTCAGTTTGTGTTCAGTTGTTGTTGTTCAGTTGTTAAGTCACGTCCAACTCTTTGTAACCCCATGGACTGCAGCACACCGGGTTTCCCTGTCCTTCACCATCTCCCAGAGTTTGCTCAAACCCATGTCCATTGAGTCAGTGGTGCCATCCAACCATCTCATCCTCTGTCGCCCCCTTTTCCTCCTGCCTTCAATCTGTCCCAGCATCAGGGTCTTTTTCAGTAAGTCGGCTCTTCACACCAGGTGGCCAGAGTATTGGAGCGTCAGCTTCAGCATCAGTCCTTTCAATGAATATTCAGGATTGATTTCCTTTAGGATGGACTGGTTTGATCTGTTTTGTGGGTAGGGTCATTTGTGCCATAGTTTAGATTCTACATGTAAGTGATATGAGATTTTATATCTTAAGCATGTCACAGAAATGTACGCTGCAGTATAGTTTCAAAAAGCTGAATGCCATTTGGTTTGTGTTTTGTCTGAGTGTAGGTCCAACTGTGGGGCTGAAGTGGCAAAAATGCTTGTGTTGTGTGACATTGTCTAATAAGCCAGCAGGACTTTTGCCTCATCAGGAAAGAGACTGGCTAGACAGGCCACTGGAGGTAAACGCACGAGCAAGATTCATGTTATGGAGTTGAGAAGGGGAGGTTGAGAGGGGAGGGGAGTTGTGTGGTCTCAGACATTATGAAATCTTCCTCACATGCATCTCCAAGAGTTCGAAAAATGCCAGAAGTAACTACACCCTGAGAATGAGGTTGGCACAGAGGGATCTTGTGTGACTGTGTTTATTTCAAATCATCAGTGGGCAGGTAACCAAGGAGATGACAGATCAGCTTGATTTTTTTGTCTGGGCCAACCAGCCTTACAGCAGTGGTAACTACAGACTGGCCTCCCAATGCCGTGGCCATCCAAGGTCTGTGTTCCTAGAAATGGAACAGCCTCATGCTGGTGGTATAGGTATTATACTTAATAATAGGCACATTTCTTTTATTTTTAATTTTTTTTCTTTTTTTGGCCATACCACATGACATGAGAAATCTTAGTTTTCCAACCAGGGATCAAACCCATGCCCCTGCACTGGAAGCATGAAGTCTTAACCACTGGACCACTAGGCAAGTCCCAATAGGTACATTTCTTGAGCAGGTCAGGCTTGCATCTATTTTCTGTAATCTTCAGAAGGACTTCCCAAGATAAATAGTAGTGTATGTACTTACTAACAGGGAAACTGAGGCAGAGTAGTTTGGCAGCTTCTCCAGGACCACACAAGCTAGTCACCAAAGGAGGCAGGATTTGAACCTAGCTGTGTTCAGCTCCAGTATTCTTGCCTGGAGAATTCCATGGACAGAGGAGCCTGGCGGGCTACAGTCCATGGGGTCACAGAGTCAGACACGAGTGAGCAACTAACACGTGTATATGTATGTGTGTGTTCAGCTTTGAAATGTGTATTTCTTTGTTCCCGTCATACCACTCGATGACCGCAGAATTATCCTATGAGAGAACATCACTTTTAATCTTATGAGTTAATGATTTGCCTTTTAGTGCCTTAAACTCAAGATGGTGGCACATGCGTGATCAGTCATGTCTGACTCTGGTGGAGCCCACCAGACTCCTCTGTCCATGGGATTCTCCAGGCAAAAATACATGCCTTCTTCCAGGGGATCTTCCCCACCCAAGAATCGAACCTGCGTCTCTTATGTCTCCTCCATTGAAGGCTGGTTCTTTACCACTAGCACCACCAGAGCATATTTAATTACAGTCTGTAGCTTAGGAACCTTATTCAGAGTTGGGAGACTTGTCTGCACATCTTTCTAATACAGATGTGCCCATCTGATGTTAGTGGTCCCTGGGTCAACAACTAACTCCAGGAGATGGAAGGTGGAAAGGGTTGGGGGGAGGTGGGAGAAGCACAGTTTTATTTATGAGGAGGGCCTTGGGATCACTATCTCCAGTTATGCACAGAAGAAAATATTTAGCGATACTTTTGGAATACTAAAAATGTGTTTTAAAATGGATCCATTTGCAGGCCAAAATACTTTATATTTTATTATGTATAGTGATGTTGGGAGAGGTGTTTTTTTTTAAGTCTGCACTTAAAACAAAATTTTGCTTTAGATATCGACGAATGTTCAGAGCAGCCCTCAGTGTGTGGCAATCACGCGATCTGCAATAACCACCCAGGAACCTTCCGCTGTGAGTGTGTGGAGGGCTACCAGTTTTCAGAGGCTGGAACATGTGTGGGTAAGTGCTGTGGGTGACTTTTGTTTATGTTCTTTTACCATATTCTTTTCTATTATAGTTTATCCCAGGATATTGAGTACAGCTCCTTGCATTACCCAGTAGGACCTTGCTGTTTATTCTCTACATAAGAGTTTGGATCTGCTAACCCCAAAGTCCCAATCCTTCCCTTTCCCACCTCCCTTCCCCAGGCAACCACCAGTCTGTTCTTTATGTCTGTGAGTAGATGACTTTTCAAAACGAGTGTTCATAGGATGTATGTCAGTGCCTGTGTGAATGGTATTGCCTCAGTAATTAGCCTGGCTGAGATGGAAGATTCCTGGTTTTGTTGTTGGGGAGGGCCGTTTACAAAGGTGAATCAGTCTCTGCTCCTTTCTTCTGACTACCTGGAGAGTCACAGGTACAAGGCATAAGCAGTATTATTTGTCTGCACTAGTAATACCATTCTCTTCTTATAAAACTCCTTTTAATTCTTTCCATTATTCTTTAAATAGCTACTCAAACAATTAGACATGTTTCTCCTTATAATCAGTGGCCTTGGGATTCATGTGGAGAGAACACCTTTTAGGTATTTGTGTCATTATCTGCCTTTGATTAAATTCTTCTTGGTTTGCATCTAAAACTCATTTGGGGCCTTTCTGTTTGTGGATTTCTGTTTTACAAACCACAAGTACTAGCATAACTTCATAGCCTATCAAAGTTAGAAGTTAAGGGGACTTCCTTGGCGGAAGATTAAGTGGTTAAGATTGCATCTGCCACGGCAGAGGCCCTGGGTTCAATCCCTGACTGGGGAACTAAGATCCCACGTGGTGGTGATGATGGGCCGACTACAAAGAGCCAGATTATTTAAATTTCCCCCCCTTTACCCACTGTTGCACTTTGACCTGTAGTTTCCAAGACTTTCAGGTTCAAAGATTCTTGGATATTTCTAGGTCTGGAGGGCAACATGCTGAAGGGGCATTTGAGCTCAACATTTATTCCCAATTTAAGACATATTTCTCTTTCACTGCATCAAGGAACCATCTCTTTTCCCCTTCCTTGCTGTTTACTAAACCCTAGCAGGCTTTGTGTTTGCTGTGTCTTGAAACTCATATGAGGCCGCCAAGGTCCCAGGGTGAGGTGGTGTCTTGAGGGTGGAGGGAACAGGCCGTTCTCATATTTTGAGTATGACCCAAACATCTGTGTACTGAGATACAGCCAGGTCCCTTTGCACAGAGCTGAGATTTCAGCTCTGCTAAAGTTACCTCTATCTTTTTTTTTCCCATTGAGAACAACAATTTCTTTGAATTTGGCCTTTCTTTCTCTGCTTTTTTCAATGAAGGAGATTCAAAGGTCTATTTTTGTGGCAGTACCATTTACATTACATTTCGGCTCAAACTTGGGTGGCAGATCCTTTAACCCTTGGGTGGTGACATGAACAATGCTGGGACAGACATGTGTGAGGCATGATGTCCTGGGTTTCTGTTTCCAGCTTTTCCTGGCATCCACCCTCATGGAAGGGCTAGAGCAGGGTGTAACACAGGTGGTAAGCAAATGTCTACTCCTAGGCTTTTGATTTTGAGGAGGACACTTAACTTCTCTGTCACCTGTAAAATGAGGTGATTAGACTGGACCATGGGCTTCCTGTGTCCCAAGGAGCCCTTAGAGATGCCCAGGATCTGCCAATAGGGACACAAGTAAGCCAAGGACAGAGTATTTCATTTTCCTGTATATGAAATTTCGAGTAACATTTTGTTTGAGTAATGGATCCCATTGCTTAGAAACAAGTATGAAAACCACTTGAAGATCATCGAGTTCAAGTGCTTCTCCCCCTGTCAGTAGCCTCTACGCAATTCCATTTTACTTGGCCTTTTGTCTCTTTTAATTGGCTCCTTTGAGACTTAACCACACAGAGTGATGGCTCACTGGATAAAACCAAGTCTGCCCGAAAGCAAAAAATATACTCTGGCTCATCATTGGATAATTTAGTGGTCAGTTTCACTCTCCCGGCATTCCTTGTTCAAACTGGATCCTGGGAACTGGTGGTCCAGTGGTTAAAAGACTCCCTGCTTCCACTGCAGGGGCACCGTTTCAACCCCTGGTTGGAGGAGTAAGGTACCTCAAGCCTCGCAGCTTGGCTGCCCCCCACATAATAATAAAATAAACAGAAGCATAGATGAAGGTGATGGCTAAGCAGGACCCATCCATCTAGGCTGTGGCAAGGTCCTTCCCTGTTATGACGGGTGGGGCAAAGTGAGGCAGGAGCAAACACAACCTGTGGAGTGATCACTCGCATTCTTTAAATGACAAATATTTAATGGAGGAGGACTGAGACTCCTTTGCTGGTTATTCTGTCTGAATACATTTTTTCTACCTTTGTTTGACCCCAATTCTCCAAGCGTGTCCTTTTCACATTTTGTGAGCTGAAGGAACTGGTCAAGAGAGGACCCTGGAGGAAAGAAGAACGTTAG
This sequence comes from Bos taurus, assembly GCF_002263795.3. Taxonomy (NCBI): domain Eukaryota; kingdom Metazoa; phylum Chordata; class Mammalia; order Artiodactyla; family Bovidae; genus Bos; species Bos taurus. Next base: position 8,722,353 of record NC_037355.1, on the reverse strand, counting down.
AAATGATGGGAAGTGAGACGACGAGAGGGGTTCAAGGAAACAGAGTGTGGCCTTGGGTTGGTTCCGTGTAATCTGGTTTTCTGTTTTCCAGACAGAAATTTGGACCACTTTAGCAATTTAAAATCTAGTAACCCTCTAGCCCATAGGAGTTGCTTCAGTGATCCCTGTTCCAATCCATGGGAGTTAGTTAACATTTCAACTTCAGGAGTTTAAGCTGCTAAGTCCACAGTCTGGGCCTTCATCCACCAATACGGTACTTTGCCAACCTCTCATGGACCCGGCGGAGAAGGCAATGGCACCCCACTCCAGTACTCTTGCCTGGAAAATCCTATGGACGGAGGAGCCTGGTAGGCTGCAGTCCATGGGGTCGCTGAGGGTCAGACACGACTGAGTGACTTGACTTTCACTTTTCCCTTTCATGCATTGGAGAAGGAAATGGCAACCCACTCCAGTGTTCTTGCCTGGAGAATCCCAGGGATGGGGGAGCCTGGTGGGCTGCCGTCTATGGGGTCGCACAGAGTCGGACACGACTGAAGTGACTTAGCAGCAGCAGCAGCATGGACCCAGACCTTTGAAGAGCATCCTCTTCTTTACTTGTCCTCTGGCAGTGTTAAGAACTCTCTCTCCTGAAGCCCTTGAGGCAGGATAAATTGGAATTAATCTTGGAAAGACTCATTGAGGAAAAAGATGAGGAGTTCTCTTGTATCCAGTATAATCTAAACATTGAGGGCCTCCTTGGAGGGAAGGAAAGGTTCTATTATGACATTGTGAGGGCCACGACTCTGACCTGGGCCTTAGAACTATAAAACCAGAAGTTAAAGTACCTTATGAACCCCAGAGTATCTGAACCAGCCATCAGAAATCACCTCCTAGACCTCAGCCCTTGACTTTTTTTTAGGCTTAAATTATTGTTATTATGGATAATTTCAAACATTTACAGAAGTAGAGAGAAAAACATAGTGAACCCTGCTGTACCTATTATTCAGTTTCCATTTTATAAAGCATTTTGTTCAGTTCAGTTCAGTCGCTCAGTCGTATCTGACTCTGCGACCCCATGAATCGCAGCACGCCAGGCCTCCCTGTCCATCACCACCTTCCGGAGTTCACTCAAACTCACGTCCATCAAGTCAGTGATGCCATCCAGCCATCTCATCCTCTGTCGTTCCCTTCTCCTCCTGCCCCCAATCCCTCCCAGCATCAGAGTCTTTTCCAGTGAGTCAATACTTTGCATGAGGTGGCCAAAGTACTGGAGTTTCAGCTTTAGCATCAGTCCTTCCAAAGAAATCCCAGAACTGATCTCCTTTAGAATGGACTGGTAGGATCTCCTTGCAGTCCAAGGGACTCTCAAGAGTCTTCTTCAACACCACAGTTCAAAAGCATCAATTCTTCGGCGCTCAGCTTTCTTCACAGGCCAACTCTCACATCCATACATGACCACTGGAAAAACCATAGCCTTGACTAGACGGACCTTTGTTGGCAAAGTCATGTCTCTGCTTTTGAATATGCTATCTAGGTTGGTCATAACTTTCCTTCCAAGGAGTAAGCGTCTTAATTTCATGGCTACAATCACCATCTGCAGTGATTTTGGAGCCTCCCAAAGTAAAGTCTGACACTGTTTCCACTGTTTCCCCATCTATTTCCCATGAAGTGATGGGACCAGATGCCATGATCTTAGTTTTCTGAATGTTGAGTTTTAAGCCAACTTTTTCACTCTCCTCTTTTACTTTCATCAAGAGGCTTTTGAGTTCCTCTTCACTTTCTGCCATAAGGGTGGTGTCATCTGCATTTCTGAGGTTATTGATATTTCTCCCAGCAATCTTGATTCCACCTTGTGCTTCTTCCGGCCCATCGTTTCTCATGATGTACTCTGCATAGAAGTTAAATAAGCAGGGTGACAATATACAGCCTTGACGTACTCCTTTTCCTATTTGGAACCAGTCTGTTGTTCCATGTCCAGTTCTAACTGTTGCTTCCTGACCTGCATACAGGTTTCTCAAGAGGCAGGTCAGGTGGTCTGGTATTCCCATCTCTTTCAGAATTTTCCAGTTTATTGTGATCCACACAGTCAAAGGCTTTGGCATAGTCAATAAAGCAGAAATAGATGTTTTTCTGGAACTCTCTTGCTTTTTTGATGATTCAGCGGATGTTGGCAATTTGATCTCTTGTTCCTCTGCCTTTTCTAAAACCAGCTTGAACATCTGGAAGTTCACGGTTCACATATTGCTGAAGCCTGGCTTGGAGAATTTTGAGCATTACTTTACTAGCGTGTGTGATGAGTGCAATTGTGCGGTAGTTTGAGCATTCTTTGGCATTGCCTTTCTTTGGGACTGGAATGAAAACTGACCTTTTCCAGTCCTGTGGCCACTGCTGAGTTTTCCAAATTTGCTGGCATATTGAGTGCAGCACTTTCACAGCATCATCTTTCAGGATTTGGAATAGCTCAACTGGAATTCCATCACCTCCACTAGCTTTGTTCGTAGTGATGCTTTCGAAGGCCCACTTGACTTCACATTCCAGGATGTCTGGCTCTAGGTGAGTGATCACACCATCGCGATTATCTTGGTTGTGAAGATCTTTTCCATCCCTATTACTACTACTGCTACTGCTGGGGAGGCTGGTAGTATTTTGCTGGTATATTTCAGTCTTTAAAGAAAACCCCCAATATCCTGTCATCTAACTAGAGTTACTAGTTTTTTATGCACATTATATGCATAATATATATCTGACATATAAGGGCAATTTTTTTAATACAAATACAAAGCTGTTACCATACCTAACAAAATGAACAATTTCTTAACATGATTGAATACCCAGTCCATATTCAAGTTTCCTTGATTATTTCAAGCATTTTTTATTGAGTTAGTTCATCTCAACCCTTGACTGTCATCTTGAGGCAAGAGTACAAGCTGGAGTCTGATTGTCTAGCCTCTGTGTCACATGCCTGCTTCCTGAGGCCTCATCCTAGGAGTCTTGTTATCAGGACCCTTTAGAAAATAATAAACCCATCTCCTGGACCTGTCTGTGCTTGAAAAGCTAGAAGTCATTCCTGTTCTACAGAGGAAGAAAGTGCAACTCTGGAAAGTTAGTAGGATTTATCCAAAGTCACATAGTGGACTCATATGCACCTGGTTGAAACCCAGGGCTTCCCTCCCCAGAGCCCTGCAGTCATTCCACTCTCCCTGTCTCACTTCCTGGGAGTTGATTTCTCCTTCCTTGGTGGGAAGTGGGTGACTTTGACTTTGGCATTCATAATAAATATTCCTCCCACCTAGTGAGCCAAGGGCTTCCCAGGTGGCTCAGTGGTGAAGAACCCGCCTGCCAATGCAGGAGACGTAAGAGACACAGGTTCGAGCCCTGGGTCAGGAAGACCCCCTGGAGGAGGGCATGGCTACCCACTCCAATATTCTTGCCTGGAGAATCCCATGGACAGAGGAGCCTGGTGGGCTACAGTCCACAGGGTCACAAAGAGTCGGGCGTGACTGAAGTGACTTCAGGCACGCACAGTGAGCCAAAGTCAAAAATACTGTGTGGCAGTCTCAGACCCTCAGGCCCAAACGCTGCACCAGCAGTTACACAGGAAGCGTGCCTGCCTGCAGCGGTCCACCTCCACATCCGGATGAAGCGGGAATCGGGTTCCGGGCACTGCGTGTGGAGAGTGGCCTGAGACAGAGCCCTGGGTTGAAGTTGAGGTCGGAAGCCAGGCTGTATGACCCACTGTGGGGTCAGTCTGTGCACGCTTAGCAGAGGTGGGATCAGGGGAGGAAACAAAGGAGAGCAGGGACAGCACCCCGCTGTGAGCGGGGATGAGCCTGAAGGGACGTCCGGGAGGCTGGGCCCCAGGCACAGTCTCCAGCTCATTGGACTACACTGCTTGGAAGGCCTGGGGACTGCTTAGGGGACTCACCTAAACACTGTGTGTTAACTTTCTGTCTGAAGCTGCCGTGGGCCTGCGCCCCGTCAACCACTGCGAGACTGGCCTTCACGACTGTGACATCCCCCAGCGGGCCCGGTGCATCTACATGGGCGGCTCCTCCTACACCTGCTCCTGCCTCCCAGGCTTCTCTGGGGATGGCCGAGCCTGCCAAGGTGCGTGGTTGCTCTGACTTTCCTTTCTGTGAGACCTGAAACAATTCCCCAGGTGATGCTTATCATATGCTAGTTACTCACCCACCTCTGAATCTAAGAGAATTATTCTCTCTAGGAAACAGCAACCCACTCCAGTATTCTTGCCTGGGAAATCCCATGGCCAGAGGACCCTGGCAGGCTACAGTCCATGGGGTCACAAACACAACTTAGCAACTAAACAACAACAAAATCTGTCAACTCTATTGAGTAAACAGGCTGAATTTTGTGTCTCAGGTAGTTTGAATTATGCGTTTTATTTGGGGAGCTGTGTCTTGTTGGAGAAGACACCTGTTCTCCCTGTACTATTTGTTCCATGTCACTTGCTTGTTCAGGCATAATTAAACGCCTGCTGTCTGCTAGGGACTAAGGAGATTGTTTGTCTTTCATGAAAAGACTAACAATGCTTACACACATGTAACTTAAAGTCCAGCCTTTTATTCACTAAGATATATACAGTTGTTCCGGAGAAGGCAATGGCAGCCCACTCGAGTACTCTTGCCTGGAAAATCCCATGGATGGAGGAGCCTGGAAGGGTCAGACACGACTGAGCGACTTCACTTTCACTTTTCACTTTCATGCATTGGAGAGGAAAATGGCAACCCACTCCAGTGTTCTTGCCTGGAGAATCCCAGGGACGGGGGAGCCTGGTGGGCTGCTGTCTAAGGGTGACTTAGCAGCAGCAGCAGCAGCATACAGTTGTTCATCTGGCCTCCTCTAATTTTGTGCTTCCCCAAAAATTAAGTCCCCTTTTTGACTGCAGAGGCAGAGAATAAATGACTCATAAAATTCTCTCGGATCTCAGATAGCCGATCGCTGGTGGCCAGCATGCTGTTCAAGATAGTTTGAAATAAGATAACTCTGAACAAAGTTTCCTGGTCCCTTGGTTTGCAAAATTACTTAACATTATGCCCTAGAGTATTTCTGGAAAGTCCAAGCCTTTCTAAGAGATCATGATTTCTGAAATACTTTTTCTTTGTTACTGAGAATATGAATTTTCTCTGGTCTCTGAGATTTTTCTGTCAATCAATTAATCATCTGTCTCTCAACTCTTAGACATTTTTGAAGCTCTCATTTATAAGAAGGAAATAATGAATAAAAATCCTTTCATTTTTTTTCCTTTTGTATGCTTGATTTTTCATGAAAACATCAAAGTGAAATGCATTTGTAAATGCACTAGATAGAAATCGATGAATCAGTGTTTTTATAATTAATGTTTAGTGAGTTCTTAAATCGTGGTTCCCAGATCAGAAATTGGGTCCCTAAAAATGGAGAGCAAGTGGCTTATATTATTGTGTAAACTAGGAATTCTGGAAGAAATCTCAGTCTCCCTGGGCTTGGTGGCTGTCTTGCAGATGTGGATGAATGCCAGCCAAGCCGATGCCACCCCGATGCTTTCTGCTACAATACGCCAGGGTCCTTCACGTGCCGCTGCAAATCTGGTTACCAAGGAGACGGCTTCCATTGTGTGCCTGGAGGTGAGGTGTTGGGGTGTTTGGAGTAGATAGGTCTTTGCTATCTGTATCCATGAGTATATAGCTCTGGGAGAGAACAAGGTGGGTATGTGGGAGGCTCGTGGAGAGCTGAGGTGGGTGATCAGAGCGCAGCTGTGGTATTGAGCAGTACAGTTGTGTACTGCACAGTTCCAGGGGTACCACACCTAGATCAGAGGAGTAAGAATGGATCTGTATTATTCAGGGTTCTCCAGAGAAGTAGATCTAATGAACGTGTGTGTGTGTGTGTGTGTGTGTGGAGAGAGAGAGAGAGAGAGAAATGTATTTATTTACATATAAAGAGATTTATTAGAAGGAATTGACCCACACACAGTTATAGAGGTCCGTTAGTTGCAAGGACTGTAGTCAGCAGGCTGGAGACCCAGGAATAGCCAGTGTTTCTGTTCAAGTCCAAAGGCAACAAAAAGCTCATGCTCCATTCATAGGTCATCAAGAAGGGAGAATTCTTTTTTACTTGAGGAAGGGTCCACATTTGTGTTCAATTCTGGCCTTCAACTGATTGGATGAGGCCCACCCACGTAAGGGAGGGCTATCTGCTTTACCTACTTTATGGAGTGAAAGGTTAGTCTCAGGCAAAAACACCCTCACAGAAACCACCCAGAATAATGTTTGACCAAATATCTGGGCATTCTGTGGCCCAATCGAGTTGACACCTAGAATTAACCATTGCCGGTTCTGAAGAATCACGGGGAGCAGAGCTGGGGTGGGGGTGAGGAAGGTGAAGGCCCACCAGTTATGGGAACAGGCAGACTGAGGACTCTTCAGAATTGTCTCTATTACCTCTTATACCTGGACTGTGGAGCTTCTAAAGTTGCCTACTGACCTGAGACTTCTGTGATAATCTCGTTAGACCATAGGACAATGATGGCCCTAGTTCTGTACCTGGAATGATCCTGGATCTCAGCAAACACTTTTGAATGAATACATATCATTGGCTGCCTTTTGTATGGTGCCTACTGTGTGCTGGGTACTTTATCTCCCGTTTCATGTAATGTTCCTAATCATCTCTTTAAAGCAAGTAGTATTACTATTTCTATTTATATAAAGGACACTAAAACATAAAGAAATAAAAGCACAGTCAAGATCCCAGAGGCTGTAAGTGCCAGAACTAAGACTAAACTCTGCCCAATGGACTCTAACCTGAATTCACTTCCCCAAATCACGTGGTAACCTGTCATGAGATTAAGGATGCATTTGACGCCTCCGACTGGAGTTAACCAGTTGTGCTGGTATTTACTTTAATTGTTGCTACTGTTGTTGGTCAAGTATATTTATCAATGTTTCAATAAGAAATACCTGGAACTTCCCACATAACCACTTTTTTGAGTGATTAAGAACTGTTTCAATGTCTGTCTCCTCCACTAGCCTTGAGTGCTTTGAGCATAGGTGCCTGTGCATTTTATTTTCCTGTTTCCGGTGTCCAGCAGAATTACGTGGTCCATGGTAGGGCTCGTGGTTCTTTATAGTTATCAAGGAAATAAGTGACTACATTAGTTTCCATTCCTACTGTGGTATATACAAGTATTTATTTATTCATACTCTCAGCAGGACTGGTGTGACTGGTTTTTAGAATAGTTGAGGATCTAAAATGAGAAAAATATTAAATTAAGTTTAAATTTTGATGCATAATACTACATATTGCTGGTCTAAATTGTTTTCTTCTGGTTAGGACAGAGGTCCGTAAACTATGACTTGCAGGTCAAATCTGGCCCACTGCCTGTGTTTTGAAAATAAAGTTTTATTGGAACACGCAGGCTCTTTAGTTTAGGAATAGTGTACAACTGCTTTCATTCCATAAAGGCAGAGGTCAGTAGTTGCGGCAGAGCCTTCAAGGCCTGCAAAACCTGAAATATTTCTTACGTGGCCCTTGACAGAAAAAATTTACCAACCCCCAGCCTAGATGAACCCAGGCAGCATCAACCTTTTGTGCCTGAAATTAATTAAGACATTCCAGCAACTATTAAAAATGACTAAGTCACTATTTCCTTAGGCTTCCTTCACATCTTTCCAGTTCAAAAGGAAGCAGATGTTTCATTTTTTTTATTTTTGCTTTTTTGACCCAACTCCTTGCCCCCTTGGCTCTGTTGACTACACAGAAACAAACCCAGACCTGTAGCCTGGGATACAAGAGCAGATAAAACCAATCAGGGTTCTTTGCTAGGATTGTTTCGGTATTTAATCCTGTTTTCTCAAGAAATTCATCATCTATTTATATGCTCGAGAGAGAATGTACTTTAGAAATATACATGTCTCCATCAAGTATTGTTTCTAAGAGAAAAGAAATCTAAGAGACTACCAACAGGAGAGGTGGACAAATGAGTTTGGGTACAATTCATACCATGAAGTAATATATAGCAGTAGTTGAAATGAGTGAACTAAAGGGAATTCCTAGTGGTCCGGGGGTTAGGACTGTGCACTTTGACTGCCGTGGACCTGGGTTCAGTCCCTGCTCAGGGAACTAGGATCCCGCAAGCCATACAGTGTGGCCCCCAAAATTAATTAATTAAATGAATGAAGTAGAGTTAATGAATAAATCTCAACAGTCTATTGGGCAAAAAATGTAGTCATAGGAAGCTCTCACTTTTCGAGATGGCCCACACTCTGTGTCTCTCTCTCTCGATAAATTTACTTCTTACCTATTAAAAAAATAGTCGCAAAAGAATATAGGCAGTGTGCTTACATTTATATAAAATATAAGTCTATATGAAAAGAAACCTGCATATGTATATACATATGCCATAAAATGATAAACTGCACACATGAGAATGAGAAGCCAAAACCTCAGGATAAAGGTTACCTTCTATGATAGGAGAGGAAACTGGGGTTAGGGAGCCTTGCTGCATTTGTATTTCTAATGTATTTCCAGTTGGAATAGGAACCCTGAGGTTTTCATCGTGTTTTTTAAAATTTTAAAAGACTACCTAATGAAATATTGACAAATGAATACCTAATGAAATATTGACAAAAAAATTAAGTATAGTATCATTCAAACTCCTATTGCCAAATGTAATGAAGTGTAGGGATTAGACATTCAGCATTTTTTGATACCTACTCTATACAGAGGGGATTGATTTTTAAATAAAAAACTAGCTTTAGAGGTTAGTCAGTTAAGGTCATGGCTATTGCAGTATCAACCAACGATAAGCAAAACAGAAAAAAATGATGACTTGTTCTCTGCTGCCCTTCTGCACGCTTTGCCCAAAATGCGTGTGTGGATTGTGAAATCAGCTTAGTGGGTTGTTATTACCATTTTCATTTGAATGGAATGGAATGAAATAGAAACCAATAATCAAGAAGATAGAGTATGCAGAGTATGTGCAGTAGGAATAAGTCTTGTCTCATGAAATGATAGTTGTATATCCTTGTCCAGTGCATGACTGAGTTGTATGCACATGTGTTTATGTGTAAATGTGTGTATGTGTATATGTCCTGAATTGCAGAGTGGAATGCATTTCTATGGATCATGGTCAGGAAGTTTGAAAACTGCCATATTAGTTATCTATGTCTCTGAAACAAATTATTCCCCAGAGTTAGCAGCTTAAAATAGTGAATGTATATTACCTCACAGTTTCTGTGGGTCAAGGATTTAGGAGCATAGCTTGTTTTTCTATCTGTAGTTCCCTCTGCCGTCCCTTTTTTATCCTTCATCTATTGAAGGACCTCCTGCCATTCTCTTTGTCCTCAATTTGAGAAAAGTCACCCCAGACTCCCTGCTGTTCCCCAGATTAGTATATCCCAAACGCTTCCTCCCTCAAGCAAATAAAGAGATGAGTAAAGAGAGGAAAGAATAAATAAAGATGAGTAAAGAGAGTAGATGAGTAAAGACTAAGGAGAATCTTGCCTCGGTTGTCATTTTATCAACCAGCAGCCAGGACGGGATATGTGTCTTTACCATCCCACCCCTGCCCCACCCATAGTGGGACCCTCCCCATGCGGGCCTGGAGGGGCCGCTGTGGGCCAGGCTGAGAAGCCATTCCCAGGAACACAGTGATATCATAAGCACAGCCTCCGTAAACACACTTGAAGTTCTGTTTCCTGAGGCACCATTGAGGTCTCCCCCCCACTGTTATGTAAGTTCAAGATATAGCACTTCACAGTTCCACTGGAAATTCTAGATCACTGGAGATTTCATGTATTGGCTCACACAGTCCTGTCAGCCACAGAAAAGAGAGGTACCCCCATTCCCTTAAAAGTTTGGTTTTGTTGACAGTATACAGAACACCAGGTGTGTTTTCTGATTGGAAAGGCAACACCAAATATAGATGCTGACAGAAGGAAAACAAGTTTGTGGGCCATGGATAATTTCGGTGAGTGTGTTAAGCCAGTGTGTATGTGTGTGTGTGTGTGTGTGAGAGAGAGAGAGAGACCACGGACAGGCCATCCTGGGCACGGGGCATGTGTGTGCAGAGGGCCCGGGGCTGGGCTGGGGATCCAGAGACCTGGATTCTAGCTTGAGCTAAAGCATTTGCTAGTGTTGTGGCCTGGGGGAGCCGATCCAAACTTCAGTTCTCTCATTTGATGTAAAAGCCATAGTTGCCTGTTGCACAGGATTATAGTGAGAATTAAGTGAACCCTGTGTGAACAGACACAGCTGGTACAGAAACTAAAACCCTGTACAAATGTAAGATACTGAGGATGTAAGCAAGCCCTACCCCTAAGAGTGAGCGGGACCAACATTTTTATTATCAACCGGATGGCTTATTTTGTATCTTTGTTTGGTTATTCCTACATCAAATACTTTTTGTTTGTTTTTCTTTTTTTTAACTGAGGTATACTGAAGGATAGGGAAGCCTGGTGTGCTGCAGTCCATGGGGTCACAAAGAGCTGGACACGACTGGGTGACTGAACAAAAACAGTTGATTTACAGTGTGTGCTAATCTCTGCTGTACAGTGAGGTGGCTCAGTTTCACACATATGGACATTCTTTTTTTTTATATTCTTTACCATTCTGATTTATCACAGAATATTGAATGTAGTTCACTATGCTGTACAGTAGGACCTTGTTTTTGGTTTTTCTATTAGCCTTTGGGACAAACGAGCAGACCCAGTTGCCCCTTGCCAGGCTCAACACACACTTTTCTGGCGGGCTTACTGCTTGTAATCAAGGGGGCGGCCACATCCAGCAGGCTGACGTGAGAACTGGCAGTGCAGACAAAGGCACTTGAAACACTCACTGGCAGCACACCCCGAATGGCGCTGCGAAGGCCTGGTGAGGATACAGTCACAGATGAACATGGAGTGCAGGGCTTAAAATTCCAGCCGTGCACATTGTCTCAGCACATTCCACTCTTGTCTCAAATAATACCAGGGGATTAGTTACTCCTGACATCACTGGTTGACCGGCATTGCTGACAAGAGCAGAAGTGGTGGCACTGAGGAACAAAAACACTTATTAGATGTAAAATTCTATGAAATATGTAATATAGTATTATCTGTTCTATTATTACTATATATATGGTATTAACACAGTAATATATTAATACATGAGTATTTATATGAGGTTTCTCCCTAATGTAACTAGCAATGTCCTAGAGCCAGGGTTGAAAGCTACATCCCCCAGAGGCCAAATGTGGCCCACCATTTGTGTCTGTTAATAAAGTTTTATTGAAACCCACATTCATTTATATATTAAACTTGGATGCTTTCATGCCACATCCATAGAATTGAATTGTGACAGAGATCATATGGCCCACAAAACCCAAATATTTACTCTCTGCTCCTTAGCAGAAAAAGTAGAGCCCTGCCCTGGATTGTATAACCACAGTCTTCCAATAAAGATTAAAATAAAAAAGGACTCCACCACACCTTTGCTCTCCAAGCCCTACAGAGAGGATATTTTGGGAATTCCCTGATGGTCCAATGGCTAAGACTGCATAGTCTCACTGCCAAGAACTCAGGTTTGATACCTGGTTGGGGAACTAAGATTCTGCAAGCCATGTGGTGCAGCCAAGAAAAAAAAGGAAAGGATGTCTTGTGTATCTTTTGTGACATAGGCTCTCCTGTCAAGCAGTGACTCACTGGATTGTCACTCTGTGTTTGCTTGTTCCCTTCCCTCCATGAGCTCCTTGAGGGCAGGACCTGGGAGTTATTCCCATGTGCATCCCGACTCCAGCCCAGGAAGTGCTTCCCAAGTCAAGGCTAAGGGGATGTAGTCACTCACTGTCTTCTCAGAGCCTAAAATCTGCTCAGGGACACAGACAGGGAGCAGCCTCTGAGTCTCAGCATCAGAGTGACGAGAACCCAGAGCACCCTGGGAACTCTTGGAGGGCCTGAGAAGCCTTCCTGGAGGGAGCACGTGCCTGAGCTAATTCTTAAAGGGTTCACCGAAGGAGGAGGAGGGGGAGTCACACAATAAATGAATGGATGGATGAATGGGGGAATGGAAAGGCCTGCAAAAGAAGGGCAGCTGCCATCGTTCGGTTTGGCTGAAGTGTGGCTCTCGGCTGTGCCTGGGCATCTCTACATGGAAGATGCTGCACAGGCCATGGCGACGCTGACCTGTCTGCATCTGTCTGATGCTATCGTGGCTAAGCTCTAGTCAGTGTGGAAGCGGCTTTTGTTGTTGTTGTTTGGTTGTTTAGTCATGTCTGACTCTTTGTGACCCGTGTACTGCAGCACACCAGGCTCCTCTGTCCTTCACTATCTCCTGGAGTTTGCTAAAGTTAATGTCCATTGAGTCAGTGATGCCATCCAACCATCTCATTCTCTGGTGCCCCCTTCTCCTTTTGCCTTCAGTCTTTCCCAGCATCAGGGTCTTTTCCAATGAGCTGGCTCTTCATATCAGGTAGCCAAAGTATTGGAGCTTCAGCTCAGCATCAGTTCTTCCAATGAATGTTCGGGGTTGATTTCCTTTAGGATTGACTGGTTTGATCTCCTTGCTGTCCAGGGGATTCTCAAGAGTCTTCTCCAACACCACAGTTCAAAAGCATCAATTCTTTGGCATTCAGCCTTCTTTATGGTCCAACTCTCATATTCATACATGACTACTGGAAAAACTATAGCTTTGACTATATGGATCTTTATTGGCAAAGTGATGTCTCTGCTTTTTAATATGCTCTCTAGGTTTGTCGTAGCTTTCCTTCCAAGGAGCAAGCATCTTTTAATTTCATGGCTGCAGTCACCATCCGCAGTGATTTGGGAGCTCCCCAAAATAAAATCTATCACTGCTTCCACTTTTCCCCCTTCTATGCTGTGAAGTGATGGGGATGGTGCATACTTGAGAATTGTTTATTATAGAATATAGCATCTCATCAGCAATTCCACACAGATGGAATGGTATTTCCCAGCCTCGGGATATGAGTTGCATAGTTGAAAGGCCATATTTCATGCCAAACACTAGCCCATAATTAAAAGGAAACACACGTATGATGGTAAATGTGCCCTATGGTCACCCATATCTTTGACCTGGACTCAGTGTGGCTAATCAAGAAGCTGGTAATGACAAAAAGAACACATTTAAGAAAAATTTAAAGTTTCTTAAAACAAATGTCAGTGCTGTCCATAAAGTGATGAATAGTAAACAAAATGTGGTGTGGACATGCAATAGAATATTATTCAGCTATGAATAGAGAACTAAGCCCTGTCACATGGCCACAGTATGGATGAACCTTGAAGACAGCCTGCTGAGTGAAAGCAGCTGGACACAGAAGGTCACGCATTGTAAGATTCCATTTATGAGAACAAACCAAAATAGGTAAATCCATAGAGACAGAAGCAGACTTGTGGTTGCCAGGGGCTGGGAGGAAGGAAGAAGTGGAGACAGCTAGTTAATAGATCTGGGATTTCCTTTTGAGGTAAGGAAAATGTGTTGCTACTACTAGAGGGAGGTGGTGGTCACTCAGCATTGTGACTGCACTAAATACCCCTGAATTATTCATTGTAAAACGGCTGATTATATATTATGTCAATTTTGCCTCTGTTTTTCAAAACTGAAAAAATAAATGGCCTAGAAAGGAAAAGAAAATGTAGACATACTCTTCTTGACTGTTAAGTCCACTAATTAATAATGATGTTTAAAATTTTTAATTAATAAAACATCTGGGATTAACATATAGACACTTCTATATATAAGATAATCAACAAGGGCCTACCATAGAGCACAAGGAACTCCACTCAATACACTGTAATAACCTGTATGGGAAAAGAATCTGAAGAAGAGTACATATATGTATATGTATAACGGAATCACTTAGCTGTAGACTTGAAACTAACACAACAGTGTAAATCAACTGTACTCCAATATAAAGTAAAAATTAAATTAAAAAAATTTTAAATAAGCTCTAAGGATATATTGCATGACATAGGGAATATAGAGCTTTTGAGGTGGCTCAGTGGTAAGGAATCTGCCTGCCAAGAAGGATACTCAAGTTCGATCCCTGGGTCAGGAAGATCCCCTGGAGGAGGAAATGGCAACCCACTCCAGTATTCTTGCCTGGGAAACGCCATGGACAGAGGACCCTGTCCGGCTACAGTCCATGGTGTCACAAAGAGTCAGACACGACTGAGCGACTGAACAACAATAGCAACAACATAGAGAATAAAATCAGTATTTTATAATAGGTTTAAAAGGAGTATAATCTATAAAAATTTTGAATCATTGTCATGTACCTGAAACTAATAGAATATTGTAAGCCAACATCCTTCAATAAAGGTGAACAAAAAATTTTTTTTTAATTAATAAAACAAAACGGGGCAATGACCAGGCAGCTCCCCAGGTTCCGAGTTGGGTGCAGGGGCTTGAACTGACGACCCTCTTTTTGCCCCTCTCTCTAACAGTAGTGGAGAAAACCCGATGCCAGCATGAGCGGGAGCACATCCTGGGGACGGCGGACTCCTCGCGGCCCCGGCCCCCTGGACTCTTTGTCCCCGAATGTGATGAGCACGGGCAGTACGTGCCCACCCAGTGCCACAGCAGCACTGGCTACTGCTGGTGTGTGGACCGCGACGGCCGAGAGGTGCAGGGGACCAGGACTAGGTCTGGGATGAGGCCACCGTGTAAGTCGGAGAGCCGGGCCAGAGATGGGATGTCCGGGCATCCGCGAGCATTGTTGGGGACCTTTGCCTGGGGCACAGCTGGCGCTTTCTGCCTGCCCTGAATCCTGACCTGCTCCACTGACTCAAAGCCCGTCCCCTCCCTTCCTCTCTCCCCTCTGCAGCCCCCTTTTCCATCTCCCTGTAACTCACAGCCCTCTTCACCATCTCTCCCCACTCACCCTCTCCCTCCTCTCACCCTTTTCTTTGCCTTTTTGGGACAAACCTGTCTTGTGCAAATGATGGGCAAGGCCTGCTGGATGAGATTGCAGTTGATAGCAGAAAGTGTGTGTGTGTGCGCTTGGGGCTTCTCTGGGTAAACCCTGCGCTGGGCAGCCTGGCCTTTCAGTGGCTCTGTGCTGGGGCATGGCAGGCATGGGAGAGACCAACCAGAGCCCCTCCTCAGCACCCTGTTACTCAGGCATGGAACTCTTAGTCACACCAGCCTCCTGCAAGGTTGTGCCTGGACCTTTAGGTGCTTGATCCATTTGTAATGATGCCAGGAACCAACAGCCACAAAGGTTTCTGCCAGCTGGCTCTGCGACAATCCGTGCTGGTAGGAAGGCGTCAAGTTGGGACTAGGGCCAGGCTGTGTGACACTGGACAGACACTTGCCTGAGTTTTGGCGCCCTTGACTTCAACATCTCACTTGAGCAAAATAATCTCTAAGATGTTTCTTGGCTCTAAAATTCAGTCCCAGATGTAGAAAAGGCTAATTGTCACAAGTTACCAAAATCGAATATAATCATTCTTGACATCTCCATTCACCAGATAGCCAATAATCATAAATTGATCCCCTACCAGATAGTTTCCCAGAGCTGCTAAGAGGCTGCTAAGAAGGGATCACTCACAAACTTCATTATCCCACCCAGCCAGCATTAACCTGGTGTGTCAGATGCCATGGTCTTGCGGGCATCTGCAGAGGGAAAGGCCCCAGTGTGGGCCCTAGAAACTCAGGGGGCAGGGAAACAGAGGCAGGCTAGGGAAAGGAACCCTCAGAGAGAGGCAGACCAAGGACCACAGTGTCCCTGACCTGGGAGGTCGTGGGCTGGCCAGGGAAGGCTTTGCAGGCAATACCGCCTGACCCAAGGCCTTGACAGGACCAGAGTCACCTGCACTGGGGAAGTGGGGTTGAGGAGATCTGTGCTCCAGTGTCAGGAGTGCGTTGAGGGGCAGGAAGGAAGCCATCAGGAGTTTGTGTCCCATGCCGGGGGAGCAGAGTGGAAGTGAGGACATCAGAGGCTCTGCGCAGGGATCTGGCTTGATCCTGAGAGCAGGGGAGGGGAGCCTAGGAAGGGTTTTGAGCAGGTGCTGATGTGACCAGGTTTCAGTTTTAGAAGAGCTGAGAGGAAGGAATGAGACCATGGCCATGGGGAGCCGGGGGCTGCTGCAGTATTTACAGTTAATCCAGGTGAGAAATGGCGAGGGTTGACCTGCACCTCAGGGATAGATTCTAGAGATTTAAAGAGATCCACCAGATTGGTTTATGTCACTGAGTGGGTATAACAGGCAAGATGGACCAGAGGAAAGAACTGAAAATGAGCTTGGCCATGACCTGGTTCCGCCCTCTCACTGCAGAGGTCCATAATGTGTCCACATGGTGAGTGGCAGGACCAGGTCGGGGACCCAGGTTCCCCGACACCCTCTGTGTGTTCCTTACCCTCAGCCAGGGTGCATGTCCCCTCCTGGGAGGTTCTGCCAGGTGAACCAGAGCTCTGCGGGGCATGCAGCTCAGCGGGGAGGCAAGGCTGCGTCTAAGGGAGGATGAGCCTCCCGCCTTGTTTTGTCCTGGAAAGTCCAGAAGGACTCTGTTCCTGCTTGTGGGGCCTGAGACCCTCCTGCCCCCATGGGATGGGGTGAGCGGGCAAGTCCACTCTGATGGACTTGCCTAGACTTTCAAGTCCACTGGGCATGAAAATACTCAGCAGCTTCCCGTGGGGGTGCGAGTTCCCTGTGGCCAGGATTTCGGGGTTTCTGCTGTCTCTTTGTTTTGGATTGCTGCCACAGCCCGGATGCCCAGCGTCCAGAGCAGGGCACCCATAGCCAGGTTAGTTCCATTGAGGGAGAGGCTGAGCCGTTTTTTCCACTTGACGTTTAATGTTATACTCAAGCCCTGTGTCATCTTCATCACAAACGCCTTCTGATTGGCTGTGGTCCTTCTGTTCCTTGTGCTCTCAGATATTAATAGGCACATGTGACTGTGCAGTTTGTGGTGCCGAGAAGGTGGCGTGACCAGGCGTGTGGGTGCACGTGTATGAGTCCGTGTGTGTGTGCCCACACACGTGTATTTGTGCATTCCTGCTGCGTTCGGGCCTTGCTCAATGCCGTCTCCCGCCACCCAGGTCTGAGTACAGTGGCTCCTCCAGTTCACTATGGACCCCCGGTCCCTACCACTGTGATCCCCCTGCCTCCTGGGACCCATCTACTCTTCGCCCAGACAGGGAAGATAGAGCGCCTTCCCCTGGAGGGAAGCACCATGACCAAGTCGGAAGCCAAGACACTGCTTCACGCCCCGGTGAGTGTTGGCTGATGGCACTTCAGTGACAATTTCTGCTTCCATGACCTGGAGCAACAAGCAGGGTGTGGTCAGACCAGGGACTGGGACTAGATCCCTGGACCTAGGGCCTCTTCATTCTGTGTGACCCTGGGTGTCTATCTCTAAATAAGACCACTTTACTTCTAAGTCCCCTCCCCTCCCTCCAGAAGATTCAAGGGTGGGAACAGAAACGGAATGCCTGCTAGAGACCACTTTGGAATCTGACCCCTAGTGGGGGGCATCACCTGTGCTTACTGTATCTTATCTGCGAGCATCTGTCAGGTTTGATCTCACCATCCCTGCTAAATTCACAAAATGACTCATCTTTTGGCAGCAACTCAACTCAAGATCTTCATGTCTGCCTGGAGGCAGTAACCAGAGCTTTTCAAAGCTTCAAAGATGTGTTTTGTGAGCTAGGGAATTTTTGTCTGTTAGATAGAGGTCAGACACTCTGAGAAGCTGTTGTTTTATCTGGGATCCTGACCTTCTGCCAGGAAATCAAACTTAAGACCTGGTGGAGGCTTCCAACTGTGGACTACAGGGGGGGTGCCAGGACACTGGTGGGCCATCAGGGTCCTCTAAGGAGGGGAGAAGTAGCAGTGAGTGGTCCATCAGGCCTTGGAGATTGGCCTTGGAGATGAACGTCCAGCAGAAATCCTCATCACCCCTCAGTGCTGGTTGCAGAGCCTTCTTGAAAATTCTGGATAGAAATGTTGCTTTCTTCTCGTCTTCCTTCCCCACTCCCCTGTCTCTGCTGCTTGCCCTATTTTCTCTTCCTGCATCAATCTCCACATCATAGGTACCACACACGGCCATACCGCTCTTCTTTTTGACCAAGGTCAAAAAAAGTCTGCAAAGTAAAAATGCTTCTTTTTTTAAATTTTATTTTCTTGAAGTATAGTTGATTTACAATGTCGTGTTAATTTCTGTTGTACAGCAAAGTGACTCCGTTATACACACACACACACATATATACATGGTTTTTCACACCCTTTTCCATTATGGTTTCTCACAGGATATTGAATGTAGTTCCCTATGCTATACAGTAGGGCCTTGTTGTTTATCCATTCTCTACACAATAGTTTTTATCTGCTAATCCCAAACTCCCGTTCCTGCCCCTTCACACCCCACTGCCCTGGCGACCACAAGTCTGCTCTCTGTCTGGGTGTGTTTCTGTTTCATAGATAAGCTCACTTGTGTCATATTTTAGATTCCACATGTGAGTGATGTCGTATGGTATTCATCTTTCTGTTTCTGGCTTACTAACTTACTAGAGATGGTAATCTTTAGGTCCATCCATGGTAAAAAATGCTTTTCAAAAGCCTCTTGCAAAGCAGCCTTGATTGTTCTTCCCCAGCACAAAGCCCTCTGATGGATTCCCCTTTCACCCAGAGGGAAAAAAAATCAGTTATTTTCGTGGCCTTTGGCTACCTGTCCCAACCCCATTTCCTGCAGCTGCCCCCTCACTCACTGGCCGCAGCCCTCTGGCCTTCCAGCTGATCCTCAACTCGCCGCACACACGTGCACCTCAGGGCATTTGCATCTGCTGGCCCCTGCCTGCAGTTTTCTCGCTCTAGACCCTGGCACGGCTCACATGTACGTTGCACGGTTGACATGTACATGGACACGGCCACATGTACCTTACACAAACTTCTGCTGCATGTCACCTCTGGGAGAAGCCTGTCCTGGCTGCCCTGTTCAGACTGCAGCCTCCAGTCGCCCTTCTCTGTCTTTGAGCAAACACTCAGCACTACTCCTCAGGGTACATGTTCTGTATCTCATGTATCTATTCCAAGAATAGAGACCTGGATGGACCTAACGTCTGTCATATAGAGTGAAATAAATCAGAGAAAAACAAGCATCATACACTAAAGCATGTGTGTGGAATCTAGAAAAACGGTACAGATGAACCTATTTGCAACACAGGAATAGACACAGGCATAGGGAACAGATGAGTGGATGGGGTGGGGGTGGGGGATGGCAGGCAAGATGAACTGGGAGATTGGGATTGACATGGGCACTCCCATGTGTAAAACAGATAGCTGATGAGAACCTGCTGTCTTGCACAGGGAGCTCAGCTCAGTGCTGTGATGAACTAGAGGGGATGGGCAGGAGCTCAGCTCAGTGCTGTGATGACCTAGAGGGGATGGGCAGGGGGAGGTCCAAGAGAGAGGAGATAGCCGTATACCTATGGCTGATTCACTTTGTTGTGCAGCAGAAACTAACTCAGCATTGTAAAGCAACTATACCCCAATTAAAAAAAAGACTGTAAGCACACCAAGACCAGAAGTTGTCCGTCTGTTTCATGGAGGTGTTTGTTTCAAATGCTGTTTCCAGACCCCAAACAGTGTTTGGCACTTGAGAAGTATTTACTGAAGGAATGCATAAGTGATCTTTATGATTTCCTATTACCTCACTGAAGCACAAATCCCTCAAGGGGCAATCATTGTTCTTCTCTTGTATCCACCAGCACACACTCCCAGGTAGTAGGAGTTGGGAAAGCCATTCCCCCGACACCCAGGGGAGAGGCTTAAATGTCAAATGAGGCTGTGAGAAGCAGGAAACTGAGATGTGATCCGTGGAGGGGAAGGTGCTGAAACAATGTTCACTGTGTCTTTCCTATCTATTATCTATCAATCATTTATCCATTTATGGATACATCCATCTAGCTATCTGTTTTTACCATCTAGGTATTATAGTTTAACTGTACCTAAGGCCACCGTTCAATGGCATTAAATCCCACTGTCATCACCATCCATTGTCCCAAACTGAAACTCTGGATCCATTCACTAATGCTCCCTCCTCCTCCACCAGTCTTCTGCAACCTCATTCTACTTTCTATGAATTAGCCTGTTCTAGGGAAACTCCTCTAAGTGGAATCATGCAGTGCTTGGTCTCTTGTAACTGGCTTACTTCACTTAACATAATATCTTCAGATTTCATCCATATTGTGACATGTGTCAGAATTTTCTTCCTTTTTATGACTGAGTAATATTCCATCATATGGATATTTCATATTTTGTTTATCTGTTCATCAGTGGAGAACTTGGGCTGCTTCTGCTTTTTGACTATTGTGATTAATGTTTCTATAAACATGGGTTTACAAACATCTGTTCAAGTCCTTACTTTCACTTATTTTGGAAATAAACCAGACATGAAATTACATGGTAATTCTATTTTTAATTTTTTGAGGAACTGCCATACTGTTTTCCTTAGCAACTGCACCATTTTGCATTCCCACCACCAGAGCACAAAAATTCCAAATTTCCCTGCTACTTTGCTAACACATTATTATTTTTTTTTTAATTGTAGCCATACTAATATGTGTGAAGTGGTATTTTGTGATTTTGATTTGCATTTCTCTAGTTGGTAAAGAATGCATCTGCAATGCAGGAGACCCCAGTTCAATTCCTGGATCAGGAAGATCCCCTGGAGAAAGGATAGGCTACCCCCTCCAGTATTATTGGGCTTCCCTTGTAGCTCAGCTGGTAAAGAATCCTCCTGCAATGTGGGAGACCTGGGTTCGATCCCTGGGTTGGGAAGATCCCCTGGAGAAGGGAAAGGCTACCCACTCCAGGATTCTGACCTGGAGAATTCCATGGACTATATAATCCATGGGGTCACAAAGAGTTGGACACGACTGAGTGACTTTCACTTCACATTCACAAGGATTGTGAATGAGATGTTCAGGTCAGTTCAGTTCAGTTGCTCAGTCCTGTCCGACTCTTTGCAACCCCATGGACTGCAGACGCCAGGCCTCCCTGTCCATCACCAACTCTCAGAGCTTACTCAAACTCATGTCCATTCAGTCAGTGATGCCATCCAACCATCTCATCCTCTGTCATCCCCTTCTCCTCCCACCTTCAATCTTTCCCAGCGTCAGAGTCTTTTCCAGTGAGTCACTTCTTTGTATCAAGTGGTCAGAGTATTGGAGTTTCAGCTTCAGCATCAGTGCTTCCAATGAGTATTCAGGACCTATTTCCTTTAGGATGGACTGGTTGGATCTCCTTGCAGTCCAAGGGACTCTCAAGAGTCTCCTCCAACACCACAGTTCAAAAGCATCAATTCTTTGGTGCTCAGCTTTCTTTATAGTCCAACTCTCACATCCATACATGACCACTGGAAAAACCATAGCTTTGACTAGATGGACATTTGTTAGCATCTTTTCATGTGCTTAAGGGCCACTTATATATCTTCTTTGGAAAAATATCTATTCATATCCTTTGCCCATTTTGTGGTTGGGTTATTTTGTTGTTGTTACTGAGCTGTAGGAGTTCTTCATATATTTTATCAACCCCTCATCAGATACATGACTTGCAAATATTTCCTCACCTTCCATGAGTTGGTTACCTTTTCACTTTGTTGACTGTATCTTTTACTGAACAAAAGTTTTCCATTTTGATAAGATCCAATTTATCTATTTTTTGCTTTTGATGTCATAGCCAAGAAATTATTGCCAAATCAAACACTATGAGGCTTTCAACCATGTTTTCTTCTAAGAAATTTATAGTTTTAATGGTTACATTTGGGTTTCTGATTCATCTTGAGCTTATTTTTGTATACGGTGTAAGGTGAGGGTCTCTGTGTCCTTTATGACCTGACCTCTAAAGGGGAAGTGTGTGCTGATAACTGGTTCTCTCCTAAAACATCTTCCTGGTCTTTTACTTCTGTGGTGTCCAGGGGCTTTACTTATGTTTCCATATATATTTTCGAGTGAACTTGTAAGTTTCTACTTTATAAAAAGGAAAGAAAGAAAAGCCTTCTGGGATTTTGATATGGATAGCATTGGATCTTTGATCCATTAAACTAACATCTCTTCATTTATTTGCATCTTCTTTAATTTTGGTATGCAATGTCTTATAGTATTCAGCCTAAAATATTTTGGTTTTGTTGCTATTATAAACATTATTATCTTAAAATCCTACTTCTTGATGGTATGTTGAAATACAGTTTTATGTTGATCTTGGATTCTGAAACCTTGCTAGATTCAATTATTAATTAAAATATTAGTATAGATTCCCCAGGAGTTTCTACATAAATAATCATATTGTCTTAAAATAGAATCATTTTACTTCTTCCTTTCCAATATTTATGTGTTTTATTTCTTTTTTATGATCTTCAGTTTGTCAAAGGTTTCTTAGATAATATACAAAAAGCATTATCCATAAAAGAATAATAAATTGGACTTTACAAAAATTGAAAACTTTTGCTCCCAAAAAACATCATTTAAGAAAATGAAAAAGTGCTATTTGCTGAGAGAAACTGAAGCAGGTTGCCATGCCCTCCTCCAGGGCATCTTCCTGACCCAGGGATCAAACCCATGTGTCTTACGTCTCCTGCGTTGGCAGATGGGTTCTTTACCACCAGCGCCACCTGGGAAGCCCCATACATATACATACTTATATGACAACGGGTTTTTATCTGAAGTTTATAAAAAACTCCTGCCACTCGATAATTTAATTTTAAAAATGGACAAAAGACTCGAAGACACTTCATTTTGAAAGGTGTCCAAATGCCTGTAAGCACATGAAAGATCCCTACTATCATGAGGCGCGAGTAGAGGGACCCTCTCACCACTGGTCTACACTTCCAGGGTAAAGTCATCATCGGACTGGCCTTCGACTGTGTGGACAAGATGGTTTACTGGACCGACATCAGTCAACCTTCCATCGGGAGAGCCAGTCTACATGGCGGAGAGCCAGCCACCATCGTTCGACAAGGTGGGCAAGCAAGCATTCTGGGTTTTGCTTTTAGTAGCCCACGTGGCTCTTGGGGGAGAGAGCAGAGTCGTGCAGTGTATGGTTGCTTGCAGGATATGGTGATTGGAGATGGGTTGGGTTCTCGGGCCCAAACATCACCCTTTCTAGCCTTCTCTGAATAGTCCAAGGACTCATCACTAAATCATGAACATCTTAGCTGGGATGTGTTGCTGAAATAAAATTAAAACAGGGTAAGTGTCCATGCCTGTCTCTGAAAGCGTATGTAGCCAGTTTTAAGGAATAATAAAGGCTAAACTCAACCATCTGGTTTGGATATATGCATCTCCCTCTGGCTGCTGAGCCTCGAGTTGATTCTCAGACTGTCTGCCCCTTGGGGTGGTCCATGAGGCAATAAACAGAAAAATCATAAAGATGGGAGGGTCACAAGCATATTGGCAAATACTGTCCCTGAGAGGTGAGTCTATTCCCAAGACAGTTTTCAATTTGAAGGGTTATCACTTCAACCTGTAACCTCATGGTGGGGTGGGTCTCCTCTATTCCATCTCACCCTCACTGGACCTTGCTCAGATTGCCAGAGGAGTACAGCAAAGTAGGCTGAACTTTTACAGATATTTCTGTTTCTGTTGCATCACTAATGGTAAACCACATGACACTTTGGCACAGCCTACCCCTCAACATTTAACCTCAATTCCTTAACTTATGGGTGCCAATTTAAGCCAAGGACTCTACTATTTTAATGCCTACAGTCAACAAGTCAAGACTATTTTAAATGAGTATGTTTTATCAAAATTCAAGTCCATTATGACAAAAAGTCCAAGGACCTGTAAAAATTCTCCTCTACTGAAAAGGTCAAATATTGCACATTGCTCAGTCTGTGACTTAACCAGCTGCCTTGCAGATATTTTCAGTCAAAAAACATTGCCTTGCCAATGAGATGTGCTATGTAAAATCATCTTGTTTTCTCTGCAAAACACTCAAAGGTACATCTTTAAGGACTTCCTGGCTTGGGGGAAAAAGCAAAGATACATCTTTAAAATATTTGAGCCTCTTTGGTATTTCTTTTTACTGATGCTTGGGGCTGAGTGTTATTGTTCAGTTGCCAAGTTGTGTCTGACTCTTTGCAACCCCATGGACTGCAGCATGCCAGGCCTCCCTGTCCCTTACCATCTCCTGGAGTTTGCTCAAACTCATGTCCATTGAGTCAGTGATGCCATCCAACCATCTCATTCTCTGTCATCCCCTTCTCTTCCTGCCTTCAGTCTTTCCCAGCATCAGGGTCTTTTCCAATGAGTCTGCTTTTAGCATCAAGTGGCTTAAGTTTTGGAGCTTCAGCTTCAGCATCAGTCCTTCCAGTGAATATTCAGGTTGATTTCCTTTAGGATTGGCTGGTTTGATCTCCTTGCAGTCCAAAGAACTCTCAAGAGTCCTCTCCAGCACCACAATTCAAAAGTATCAGTTCTTTGGCACTCAGCCCTCTTTATGGTCCAACGCTCACATCTGAATATGACTCCTGGAAAAACCAAAGCCTTGACTAGACGAACCTTTGTCAGCAAAGTCATGTCTCTGTTTTTTAATACTCTGTCTAGGTTTGTCATAGCTTTTCTTCCAAGGGCTAGGTGTAGCTTTTCTAATTTAACGTCTCTCTAACAACTTTTGATAGTGTCAGAAGTGCCTGTGGAACAGCCCCTGGGATATATTTTTCCTTCCTTGGCTCCTTCATAACAGATAATATAGCAGGAATTAAGCTGAGGTTGAGTTACACAGGTCAACTATGGACACAGACCTCAAATACTTTTCTGGAAGCCAACGTGCTATTTAAATAATGTCTGCTAGTTTTCATGGCTTGCTTTAATGAATAGAATGCTTTTTGCATCTTAATGCTGTTGAAAATGTTGTTTCTATTATCTGTAATTTGACTTCAAAACCCACAGGAAGTGGGGAGTAGGTCATCGTTTGCTATTTCCTGTTGTTTTTGGAACTGATAATGATCCAAGAAAGCTTTAAGACCAGTAAGAAACATTCCAGACAAAAGCCCACTGTGAAAATACAGAATTAAATCAGAATGTGATCTTTGTAGAAGAAAGATCACTAGGAATACATTGTCCTTTTAATTTCAAAAAAGAGAAAGAAGCTTCCACTTACATTCTCATCATGGTATTTTCCTAGCGAGTGAAAATGGTAGTGGGTATCTTTTCTTTTTCTTCCTAATTTCATAATGTCTGAATCCCGGGCTTCTCTGTTTTTCCTTGAGTTAAAGTCCTAGCCAGATATCTTTAATAAGTATCATCATCTGTTTCCTTTTGATATAATCAGTGTGGAATATATAGCCCTGCAATTTTCCCATCTTGCCCTGACTCACAGTAAAGGATGAGGTTTTCCAGGCCTTTCCTTTTGGCTCCTTAGCCTTTAAAGAAGTTTTTTTCTGGTTGGGGGAGGAGTTCTGGTTGCTCTTGGGTTTGACGTCAAGACCAGGCTGTTTCTAAAAAGACAATTGGCATGGAGTTCCTTCCGGGAACTTGTAAAGATACTCTTGTTAAACAGTCTTCCCTGGTCCCACCATGTCTGAATAGCCCGTGCCTCTCAGACAGGATGTACTCGTTCCAAATATACCCTAGAATGATTTCTTCTGATTTTGTCTGAAGGTCTGAAGGGGTCTTTGGAAGTCAGTCTCATTGTCCCTTTGCCTCCAAGGATGTGGGAAATATTTTCAGTTGGTTCAGTCGCTCAGTTGTGTCCGACTCTTTGTGACCCCATGGACTGCAGCACACCAGGCTTCCCTGTCCATCACCAACTCCCGGAGCTTACCCAAACTCATGTCCATTGAGTCAGTGATGCCATCCAACCATCTTATCCTCTGTCATGCCCTTCTCCTCCCACCTTCAATCTTTCCCAGCTTCAGGGTCTTTCAAATGAGTCAGTTCTTTGCATCAGGTGGCCAAAATATTAGAGCTTCATCTTCAGCATCAGTCCTTCCAATGAATATTCAGGACCTATTTCCTTTAGGATGGACCGGTTGGATCTGCTTGCTGTCCAAAGAACTCTCAAGAGTCTTCTCCAACACCACAGTTCAAAAGCATCAGTTCTTTGGCACTCAGCTTTCTTTATAGTCCAACTCTCTCATCCATACATGACTACTGGAAAAACCATAGCTTTGACTAGATGGAGCTTTGTTAGCAAAGTAATGTCTCTGCTTTTTATTATGCTGTCTAGGTTGGTCATAGCTTTTCTTCCAAGGAGCAAGTGTCTTTTAATTTCATGGCTGCAGTCACCATCTGCAGGGATTTTGGAGCCCCACAAAATAAAGTCTGTCACTGTTTCCATTGTTTCCCCATCTACTTGCCATGAAGTGATGGGACCAGATGCCATGATCTTTGTTTTCTGAATGTTGAGTTTTAAACCAGCATTTTCACTCTCTTCTTTCATTAAGAGGCTCTTTAGTTCTTCTTCGCTTTCTGCCATAAGGGTGGTGTCATCTGCATATCTCAGGTTATTGCTATTTCTCCTGGCAATCTTGATTCCAGCCTGTGCTTCATCCAGCCCGGCATTTCTCATGATATTCTCTGCATATATAAGTTTAAATAAACAGGGTGACAATATACATCCTTGATGTTGTCCTTTCCCCATTTGGAACCAGTTTGTTATACTTTATAAATCTTTGCTTTGGGTTGGAATAATAAAGACCTTGTTTAGAATTAGAAACAATTGTTTCTAACTCTTAATAAGCTTTCTCTGGTGGGAGTCCTTCAGGGGGGCTTGGATGTTTCCATCATTCATAGTCATGATCATCGTAGGAGTTTAGTGAAAGCTGATACGGAGGGGGCTGAGGGTTGGGACTGCTTCGCTATTGATGAAAGAACACAGTGTTGCAGGGCTGGTTTCATACCAAGTCCCTGGGGCAGGGTAGCTTCATCCTTGGCTCTTCCCCTTCCTGTTACCACTTCCAGCCATACTAAATGACCTTCACCTCCATAATCAGCAGAGGGGAAGAGTCCAAGGTGACCCCAGTAAAACCCTTTGGTTGTATTTATAGTCAGGAAACCATTGCAATCTTGAACTCCTGATTAGGTTTGGTGGGTGCTAAAGGCTCCCATTGCAGTCAGCTTATACTGTGGTAACCCCTGGCTTGAAAATCAGTTACTTAGAGCCTAGTAAAGACTTCTGGGGTGTTATTTGCAATCACTGATACCCCTTCTTTGTACTCTTAACACTTGTATGAAAGTAATAACAGCTGTGATTTCTTGCATATATTATTTCTCGGCAATGACCTGTTTTCCCCCGTTAATGAATAAGATAAGTCTGTCCCATTCCCCATCTTTAGATCTTCCTGTGCCTTCCCTTTACATAAGAGATAAGCTCTAAGCTTGTTAACACATGCATCCTAACTTCATCTCTGGCCACTCTCCACCCTCGGGGTCTCCAGCCACACAGAATGACATTGTATACTTCAAGCCTTATCCATTCTTCCTTTATATCAGTGTGCTGGTCTCACTACTTGGAAAACCTTGACCAGGATCTTTGCCTGAGAACGTCCTGTTGTTCCTGCAGTAGCCAGCCTTATGAGGTATTGCCTGCCCCAGGAAGTGTTCCTTGGTCTCCCCAGGCTAAGTCCAGTGTTCCTGCTCCATGCTCCCACAGAGCCTGGAACTCAGTCTGAATTGTGATTGGCCGTGGGCTCCTTGAAGGCAGGGCCACAGCTGCAGCATCCGTATGGGTTGGGTTCCCAGTATGGTACACATCCGTCCATTCGCCATATGGACGTCCATCAAGGGAATGAGTAGCACCGTAACGTTTGTCACTAAGTGTTGTTTATCTTAACAAGCATTTAACACTCCCATTGGTTTTCTCAAAGTGCAAGGGTTGGATGCCAGATGAAAAAGCGCTGAGTAATCAGAAAAACCTCATCTTACTCGTTTAAAAAAAAAATCAGTAATGTTTGGTGTTTACTTCTAGATCTTGGCAGCCCCGAAGGCATTGCTCTTGACCACCTTGGGCGCAACATCTTCTGGACGGATTCTCAACTGGATCGGATCGAAGTTGCGAAGCTAGATGGGACCCAGCGCCGGGTGCTGTTTGAGACTGACTTGGTGAATCCCAGAGGCATCGTAACAGATTCCGTGAGAGGGTGCGTGCATGCTAAGTCGCTTCAGTCGTGTCCAGCTCTGTGTGACCCTGTGGACTATAGCCCGCCAGGCTCCTCTGTCCTTGGAATTCTCCAGGCAAGGACACTGGGATGGGATCTTGCCACCAGGGAAGCCCCCGTGAAAGGGTATCTCTGTGTAAATCTGTGTGTGTGTGTCTCTTCTATTTGTATCTGCCCTTGTGCATATTCTCAAAGTTTGACTGTGACTCCAGCATTGCTGTCCTGAAATGAATGAGTTTAGGATGAATGAGGCCACAGTTGGTGGCTTCTAGATATCTGAGGTGAAGCCAGAACATTTATTATAATCCACCGGAATCATGAACTCAGTACCATGCTCCACTTTCAAATCTTCTACCGAGAGCTTTGTAAGTTGACGGCTCAGAAATTGGATATTTCCACTTGGATTGAATGTTAATCAAATATTTGAGTTGTATCAACCCCAGAAGAATATCAAGGGAGCATCAGTGTCCCCCTGGGGCTCCTTCCGGGGGCCCAACCCAGCATGAACACCTTGGAGGCCCTCCCTAGGGGTTTTGTGAGCACATTCTTTCCCTCACTGCAGGCTCTGAGTCTTACACCCTAGGCCCATGTCTCCTTGATGCTTTGACGTGAGACCACATCTCTTGTTCTGTGGCTGTTTGGCCGCCTCTCTGATTTCAGGTGCCTTGACCACTTATCCTGCCAGCATTGCTTCTGGGCTTCATCCTCTGGGTCTGCTGTGCCTTCCTGAGTGCTGACAGCATATGAGAATCCACATGTGTTTATGTCAGTTATGGTGCTCTGTTTTTTAAAAACAGTTTCATTGAGATATGTCAGTTATATTTAAGGGAAGTGAAGTTGTTATTAACAGAACAATTCAAGTGAAAAACCAAATAGAAGGATCTTTACAAAGGCAATATGTCTTGGCACCTCCAGATCCTTTATAGCCATTAATTTTTATTTTATTTTTAAATTTCTTGGTTGCACTGTATGACCTGCAGGATCTTAATTCCCTGGCCAGGTATTGAACTCATGCCCCCTGCAGTGGAAATGCAAAGTTCTAACCCCTGGACTGCCAGGGAATTCCCTATCATAGGTTCTTTTTAAGTGTCTTTAAGTGAACTTTTTCTCATACATCTTCATTGTTTCTCTTGCCCTTTCACTTCCTTTTGCTCCAGGAATCTTTATTGGACGGATTGGAACAGAGATAACCCCAAAATTGAAACTTCCTACATGGATGGCACAAACCGGAGGATCCTGGTGCAGGACGACCTGGGCTTGCCCAATGGGCTGACCTTCGATGCCTACTCGTCTCAGCTCTGCTGGGTGGATGCAGGTGACAGAAAGCCCCAGGCCTGGCTCCTGGGTTTTTTACCGTTTTTTACCAAATAATCATTGTTACCCACTGTACTATCAAGAGTAGCTATTGTGGGGAATAAGGCATAAGATAACTGCTTTTTTTCTGCACAAACATCAGCTGCATATCTTTGCTCTAAAACTGTTTCCCTCAGCTTGATGTAGCCCAGGGAGTATTCTCAATCTTCCAGGTCAGGGGTCAGCAAACTACAGCCTTGGGCCAAATGATTTGGCCACCTGTTTTGGTATAACCTGGGAGCTGTAAAAGGTTTTCACATTTTTAAATGTTACATTTTAAAAGCTTATGCAAATTCTTATATAATGTCCTCGATTTCACCCCTTGGCTCACACAACCTAAAATAGTTACTATCTGGCCCTTTAAGAAAAAGTTTGCTGACCCCCAAGAGCCTGTCCTCATCCTGGTACCTATTAAGCAATTCATGACTTACATTTTTGTAGCTCCTGCTTGTCCCCAAGGAGGGCTAAGGCAGGACTTGAAGCCAAGGAAGATAAAGTAAGGCAGTCCCGATGTGTGCTCCTGCCTGGGCAGATTTGGGGTGCCCCTGATGTGGGCAGGATGCTCAGTTGGGAAAGAATGTCAATCATCCATCAAGTCTCTGTTGAGTTCCTCCTTTGTTCTAGACTCTGTGAGGTACCACGGGAGATGCAGGAAGTAAAGCAGCACAGTTAAGTGAAAACCCAAGCCTTAAGTTGGTCATAATGCAGCCACTGATGTGCGGCTGTGCGTACCTGCTCACCCAGTGGGAGCAGCTTAGCAATTCTAAGGGCTCTGAAAACAGGGAGGGGAGGTCTAGAGGAGCTTCAGGCAGGAGGGATTTGAACAGAAGCTGGAAGATGGCATCCTTCTTACTAAGCCCCTGGCTGCTCCAGAAATGGGTGAAATGGGGTGCTCTTCCTCTGCTCTGGCTCCCTTCTCCCCATCAGAACCAGGTGTGGGTACCGGATGGAGGTGGGACTGAGCAGTGAGAGGGGCGTGGGAGGATAACAGACAGCTTCCCAGTTTAGAAGAGCACATCTTGTGTTCTCTTGGATCTGAGCGTGTAACATTTGCCCTCCTTGCTTTTCGTTTTGGACACAAAGGGGCCATTTCTTGTGTGAACAATGGGCGACTTGTTCTCACCCCACACAGGCGCCCACCGGGCCGAGTGCCTGAAGCCTGGTCAGTCCAGCAGACGCAAGGTTCTTGAAGGGCTGCAGTATCCTTTCGCCGTTACGAGCTTCGGGAAGAATCTGTACTACACAGACTGGAAGACGTACGTCAGCTGCTGCAGCGCGGGGGCTGGGGGACCTGCCCTGCTGCCCTCTCTGGAGGCCACACCCTTTCCAAGCAGCTTCTTGGCTTGACCTTCCCACCTCCAGAGATGCCCCCTCTGCCTCGCCCTCTGGTTGTCAGAGAGGAGGGCAAGGAAGGAGAGGGCAGTAACCCTAGGCAAGCAGGGGGTGCCATGTATCATCTAGATGCTCTTGGATGGGCAGCTTCAAGTCCATAAATGGGGACTTGCTGCGTGTGTCCCTTCTCTCCCTAGGAGAGACCGTGCCTACTCCATGCCACTATTTTATTATAATTCTTAAACTGCAGTATTCCCAAAGCTCCTTCTTGACCTTTCCTGCAGAAAAGTAGGCTTAAACCAAGCAAGCGGCTGTGGCAGGAGCTTCAATATAGAAAGTGGATTTCCCAGCTTGGGATTTAGAGCCAGAGGGCAGAGCTAGCTGACCTTTGTCCTTTCTTTAAGAAGCCAGAGAATCGCAGGCTTCAGGAAGAGGGAGGGATGGCTAGGAAGTAAGGCCAGTGTATCTGTTTGGGTTTTTTTTTGTGTCTGTCTGTGCTGTCTTGTCTGATTCTTTGCCACCCCACAGACTGTAGCCCACCAGGCTTCTCTGTCCATGGGATTTCCCTGGCAAGAATACTTGAGTGGGTTGCCATTTCCTCCTCCAGGGGATATTCCCAACCCAGAGATCAAACCCACGTCTCCTGTGTCTCCTGCATGGGCAGGCAGATTCTTGACTGTCTGAGCCACCTGGGAAGCCGTTTATGGCCTCCAATTTATCCCCCAAGGGCTTCCCTGGTGGCTCAGATGGTAAAGAATCCACCTGCAATGCAGGAGACCCAGGTTCAATCCCAGGGTCAGGAAGATCCCCCGGAGAAGAGAATAGCTACCCACTCCAGTGTTCTTGCCTGGAGAATCCCATGGACAGAGGAGCCTGGCAGGTTACAGTCCATGGGGTCACAAAGAGTCAGACAGGACCGAGAGACTAACGCGTTCACTTTATCCTCCAAGCGACAAAAGAGGTTGCCCTGTAGAGAAAAGTTCAAGCCATTAGATGTGTTTTTTGTTAGTATATTTTTGGGTTTTGTTTGTATGGCTATGCCGCATAGCATGAGGGAATCTTAGTTCACCCACCAGGGATCAAACCACGCCCCCTGCATTGAAAGTGAAGAGTCTTATCCACTGGACCATCAGGGAAATCCTGCTGTTAGATGCGTTTTAACTTTCCATCCTTTGTAGGAATTCTGTGGTCGCTGTAGATCTCGCTGTTTCCAAAGAGACGGATTCCTTCCACCCCCACAAGCAGACCCGGCTCTATGGCATCACTTCCGCCCTGTCTCAGTGTCCTGAAGGTAACCCACCTGTGCTCTATGTAGTCAGGGGCTGGGTTGGCCCCTGGGGCTCAGAGCCCACACTCTGGCTGCCCCCTATGTGGCCTCTGGTAGCCCTGATCACAGGGCAGGTGAGACCTAGTCCATTCCATCAAGGGTCTTCATTAATTAGTGGGTAAATCAGATGAATCAACAGAAAATGTTAGGGAATGAAGTGGATAGTGGATAAGGGTGAGGAGAAGTATTGACTCTTGGAGTGGGTCTAAAAGTATGCTGTCTTCAGGCTCCAAGGAGGAAAAGCAGTGTTAGGGTCTCTCCTGCTTTAAAAGTTCATCCATTTGGCCAGACAGCAACAACAATAATTGATAGCAATAATAATTGCAAACATGGATGTGATACTTCCTGTGAGCTGGGTACATCCCGTGTATTAAAAGTCACTACGTGCTTTGTATCCACTGGTTCACTTAATCCTCATAGCAGCCCTATGAGGTAGGTGTTATTATTTTGCCCACTTTATAAATGAGGATACTGAAACCACTTGCCCAGAGTCACACGGTCACTTCCAGTGCTTGTGGCAGCAGACATGGGGGTAAGTTAGGCAGCCTGGCTGCAGAGTCTATGCTATGGCTCCCTCCTTCCTGGCTTCCCTCTTGCCCCCTAGGGAAGCGGCCAAGCTGCATAGAAAGCATATTCTGCTTTAAAATTCCAGCTCCATGTTATGACCAGACCTGAAAAACCCCCCTGAGCTCTGCTAATAGCTTCGATGGTAAATCTGTATATCCCCCAGATCAGGAATCAAGGTTTTTGCACATTTGGCAAATCCTTAATGATGAGGAAACAGCTAGGAGATAAGCTGAGTTAAATTTTCTATACAGCTTCCTTGTTCTCCAGGACCCCCCCTAAGCTTGGCCTCCCAGAGACCAAACAGGGGGCTAGTATGGAGGTCACTCTCTCAACTGATCGAACCACTGAGCTTACTTCTGCCTTTTCCAGGTCACAACTACTGCTCAGTGAACAACGGTGGCTGCACCCACCTCTGCTTGGCCACCCCAGGAAGCAGGACCTGCCGTTGCCCTGACAACACCCTGGGAGTTGACTGTATCGAGCGGAAATGAAGAGTTCCTTGTGTGCTCTCCAAAGTATTTCACAGCAGCGCCCTTCTTGAAAGGGTCCAGACTGAAAACTGTCTGACCTGGTGGCTGAATGGCCACCAGGCCCAGGTCCAACCCAGCCTGAGCCCCAACAGCATTGCCTTCATTGTTCCCCAAAACATGCCCTCAGCTTCTGGAATGGGAAAGCCTCTTCTCCTACACAAAGTCTCCCTGACCCTAACCCTCAGACTAGCTTATACAGCCCTGAGTGAGGATTATATGCCCCATCCTTGTGCTGGAAACTGGCCCCAACCTTCATACCCCCATGGTGAGCAGAGCTTCTCATGGCCTGAGCTGCCCCCCTTCCTTGTGGCCTCACGAGCTCAGCCTCACTTTGAGACACCCATTGTTCCATCAGCTGCTGGACACATCAAGGCTGTGAGCGAAGGAGGGAGCTTGCTTTCCCACAGTTTTTCTTGGTGCTCTGATTTCCCTGTTTATACTCATAGCATTTAACCCTTGAGTTCTATATCACCTGCATCCTGCATCCTGCCCAAGGCAGGATGTGAGAAAGCCCTGCCTTTTGGTCAAAACTCACCGTGCCCAAAAGATATATGGGTATTTGGTGGATGACACTGAGCAGCCTCTCCCAGATAAGTTATTGGCATTTCTGAAGTAGTTGTTGGTAGGCAAAGGCTTAAATCAAGTGTGTCCAGAGAAATTCAAGGTGCAGAGTCAGATGTTTGAGGATGGGGATTTTATTGATGTGCCTTAAATTATACCAAAGATTACCAAAGTATTCCTCTTTATCCAAAGTACTTGGATCCTAGCATCTGGTTCTTTGGGCAGCACAGCCCCCCTGCTGGCACCCGTGTCCAGCCTCCACGTGGAGACCCATCTGACATACAGGCTGGGACTGGGGACCCCCTGAAGTCCCTCATCTCTGCCCTCCACCCATGAGAGCCAATCTGAAATCAATCGTGAGCTCTGTGCTCTTTTGTTCATCCTCTATCCATGGCCCTTGCTCACTGTAGTCTCATCCACAGACACAATCCAGGAAGGCCAAACTGTTTGTTCCTCATTGGTGTAATTAAAAGGACCATCACCACATTTCACATTTATGTTTCTAGAGCTTGTTTAGAAAACATCTCCTGACCATATATAGATAGTGGTATTTGGAGGCGGGGTGCGGTGACTGCTTCCCAAAATCCTAAAAAAATGGAAATTTTGAATTGAAAGCTAAGGATAAGGAATTTGAGTCAGTGAAGATCGGGTTAAGGAAGTGAGAAGACTCAATGAAAAGTGAGAAGACTCTGTGAAAAGTATCACGAAGAGATTGATCAACAGCAGAAATGGAAAACCCAAGAGGAAGGATAAAGGAGGAGATTTAACAATAGCAATAAGAAAAGCTCTTAAATAATGCCAAAGAAAAAATGGTATGTTCTTTGCCAGAGGACATTTCTACACTTATGGACATGAAAGAATTTCCCTATTTTTCTCCTTAAGGAAGCTATCCCTCTTCTAATCTGCAAACCTCAGTACCCTGAACTCCCCTGTACACACACTGCTTTTCTACAGCACATAGGAGCCTGAATGGAAAGAGCCTTTCCTTGAATAATTGGAGTTTGTTTTGAGAAGCAACTATATCCCCAAGAATCACAAGGTTTGGGGAACACATGAGTCTTTTATATAGCCCAACCACATAAATTAGTTTAACTTTCCTTTTCTATTTATCATTCCATATCCAACCCTCTATATCAAATGTTTTGTCATGATTTTTGTATAATGTTTATAACTATTTTATTCATTTTGCTAGATTCATTCTAAAAATTTTTTAAACGGTAAATTCTTAAACTGTGGAAACAATTGAAGGTGCTTATTAACTGTTCCCCAGATTTGTACAAGTATTGGATAACTCCTTAAGTTTACAGCTGTATAAATTTTAGTGCAGAAAATAAACTTTTTTTGTTAAAAAAGTCTCCTTTTATCTTGTTTGAATGAAGATACTTAATCTCAGGAGGCAGATTCACAATGGAAAGACAGTCGTTTAATAATCTGCAAAACCTATTTAGCCCCTAGTGTTATAAGGGATGGTTTTTTTCTCCAAGTGAGTCCACAAACTTCAGTTCAGTTCAGTCACTCAGTCATGTCCAACTCTTTGCGACCCCATGAACCACAGCACACCAGGCCTCCCTGCCCATCACCAACTCCCAGAGTTCACCCAAACTCATGTGCCTTGAGTTGATGATGCCATCCAGCCATCTCATCGTCTGTCATCCCCTTCTCCTCCTGCCCCCAATCCATCCCAGCATCAGGGTCTTTTCCAATGAGTCAGTTCTTCGCATGAGGTGGCCAAAGTATTGGAGTTTCAGCCTCAGCATCAGTCCTTCCAATGAACACCCAGGACCAGTCTCCTTTAGGATGGACTGGTTGGATCTCCTTGCAGTCCAAGGGACTCTCAAGAGTCTTTTCCAACACCACAGTTCAAAAGCATCAATTCTTTGGCGCTCAGCTTTCTTCATAGTCCAACTCTCACATCCATACATGACCACTGGAAAAACCATAGCCTTGACTAGATGGACCTTTGTTGACAAAGTAATGTCTCTGCTTTTGAATATGCTATCTAGGTTGGTCATAACTTTCCTTCCAAGGAGTAAGCGTCTTTTAATTTCATGGCTGCAGTTACCATCTGCAGGGATTTTGGAGCCCCACAAAATAAAGTCTGTCACTGTTTCCATTGTTTCCCCATCTATTTGCCATGAAGTGATGGGACCAGATGCCATGGTCTTTGTTTTCTGAATGTTGAGCTTTAAGTCAACTTTTTCACTTTCCTCTTTCACTTTCATCAAGAGGCTTTTTAGTTCCTTTTACTTTCTGCCATAAGGGTGGTGTCATCTGCATTTCTGAGGTTATTGATATTTCTCCTGGCAATCTTGATTCCAACTTGTGCTTCTTCCAGCCCAGGGTTTCTCATGATGTACTCTACATATAAGTTAAATAAGCAGGGTGACAATATACAGCCTTGACATACTCCTTTTCCTATTTGGAACCAGTCTGTTGTTCCATGTCCAGTTCTGTTTTTTTCTGACCTGCATATAGGTTTCTCAAGAGGCAGGTCAGGTGGTCTGGTATTCCCACCTCTTTCAGAATTTTCCACAGTTTATTGTGATCCACACAGTCAAAGGCTTTGGCATAGTCAATAAAGCAGAAATAGATTTTTTTCTGGAACTCTCTTGCTTTTCCGCAAACTTAGGGGCTGATAATTGACTTTAAAATAATTCTATCATGGACTTCACCCTTTTAAACATTGCTTTATTTTTTTATAAAAATTTTAGCTACAGGCGGTAGCATTTCCTGGTTCAGTTCTGAAGATGAGCTGTGTTTTTTCCCCCTCTTCATATCCAGAAGTAACAAATTTATCTTCCTGGCATTGGCCATGGAGTGAGGCCCTTGGTCTGTTCTCAGCTGCCACCAATGCCTAGTGCTACCTTTGTTGGTTCCTGAGGGGGATGAGCATGGGCCTTTGACTTGGACAGAGTGAAGGGCGCTCAGAAATGGCAGGAATGAGGTTGCAATCATTGTAGAGAAGGGACCTGGTGCATCAGGGCCTGCCTATAAAACGGCACCACCAATGGAATCAGTTATTAATACATCCTGCCGCTGTGGAATTACTGACGGACAACTGATATTAGGGCTAAATGCTAAGACCAGTGTTTTATTCTGGTCATAAAATCTAGATACATTAAAGTGATGTCAGGGAAGATGGTGCAGTAGGAAGCTTTAGGAATCCACCCTTCTATAAAACAATAGTTGAACTGGCAGGAGCCATCTGAATAAACTACTTTAGAACTTTGTGTCTAGTAGAATGCTTGCAGCACCCAGGAGAGAGTTTGATGAAGAGACTGGTAAGTTTCAGCTTCCCCTTAATAGTGGCAGCCATCCCCTTTCCCCAGCCCCAAGACACTCAGCTATGGGGACAGCAGCCCATGTTCCTAGTACAGTTTACTAAGACCAGGTTGAGCGATAAGAACCAGTATTGCTCTCCAAAAATCAGATTTGTGGGTTCTGACTACTGCTTCTAATTGTTTGGGGGCCAGAATAGAAGAAAAATCTTCCTGACATAGGATTTGGCAATAATTTCTTATCTATGACACCGAAAGCACAGGCAACAAAAGAAAAAGACAAATACAAATCATAATTGCTGGAGAGGGTGTGGAGAAAAGGGAGCCCTCCTAATTGGTGGGAATGTAAATTGGTACAACCATTATGGAGAATTGCCAGGGACCAGCCCCGGCTGATCCAGGGTATTCGAAGCGGGGACGGCGTCGGCGACCTATTTATTTAAATATTTTATCAAAGATATAAAGAGTAATAGGATGAGGATAGCTCAGTAGGAAAATTCAGTGGAGAAAAGAGGCTGAGTAGCTTGGTTTACGCGGGAGACCAATAAAACTTCAAGACAAGAAGTTTGCACCACTTACGTAGGCCGCAGGCGTCCTTCCGTTCTCCCGAAGGAGAGGAGACACTGAGGCCTCCCTGGTCGGATCTTAGAAGCCCAGGCATAATTAGTAAGCATGGCGGGTTCCACGCTCCAGATGGATACTCAGCCAGAATTTGGGAGGGAGAGCGACATGGGGAGACCAAGTTTTGGTGAACAAGGCCCGCACTTTATTTTTCAAAGTAGTTTTTATACCTTAAGTTGTGCATAGAGGATAATGGGGGAAGGGGTGGAGTCATGCAAGGACAGCAGTTCCTGGTCCTAATCGAAGCCAGGCTTTCAAACTTATCATATGCAAAAGTTCAGGTGAATTACATCATCTTTTGGCCAGGAGGCCTGTTAACATTTTAAGAAACTTATCTTTCTCTAAAGGTGATTTATTCCAAAGTCAGGCACCAGCCTCCAAAAAAGCACTGGACAAAGCTGCATTCCTATAGGGCAAAGGTGAGGTGGGCTCAATCAAGAAAAGAATTAACTCAAGGGTCCAAGGTTACAAACATTGAGGCTACTACTTACATTTCTATACACCCATTATATCAATCAATACACTGCCAAGGACACAGTAGGTAAGGAGTATGGAGACTTAGCAGCAAACATTGGCCCAATAAGTGAAAAACCCTTCACCAATACAATTTCTAATCAATCTTTTAACTACTCAAAGGAATCTGTGTTTGGACAGTTTAGAACATCTCCTGCCTCTCACAGTTGGGAGGCTCTGAACAATCACATGTGGCCGGAAAAACCTATTCAGGCAGGCTAGAGGATTTCCAAAGGAATTTGTAGGTTAAACACTGTCACACCCAGGAATTATTAACTGGAGCTGTAAGCTAACTCTTTTTTCAGAGAGAGGTAGTTGGGGACAGCCCCCGTAAAGTCAGAGGTGTAGGTGAAAGCACAAAGCAGAAAGTAGGCAGACTCTGGTTTTGGGGGTAGATGCTTGAGAATTTCCAGGGAGACTCCTGAGGCTCGATCCCGCCTTTGCATATGCCGAGCCTCCTTCCTCATGACCTTTGTCATGGGCGGAGTTCCTCACACTGGCTCCCGGCAGTGATAGAATTCTAGTTGAGCTATTCCAGATCCTGAAAGATGATGCTGTGGAAAGTGCTGCACTCAATATGCAATATGCACTCAATATGCAATATGCCGGTCCCGGCAGAGAATGATGTAAAGGTTCCTTTAAAAAAAAAAAGAGTTGCCATATGATCCAGCAAACCCACTCCTGGGCATAGGTCCAGAGAACACCATAATTCAAAAAGATACATGCACCTCAGTGTTCACTGCAGCATTATTAACAATAGCCAAGACATGGAAACAACCAAAATGTCCATTCACTGAGGAATGGATAAGGAAGATGTGGTATATTGGAATATTACTTAGCCATAAAAATAATGAAATAATGCCATTTGCAGCATTATTTATTATCTAGGTCCATGGATGGACCTAGAAATTGTCATACTGAGTGAAGTAAACCAGACAGAGACAAATATCATGTGATATCACTTAGCTGTGCACTCAAAAAAGGGTACAAATGAACTCATTTCCAGAACAGAAGTAGTTACAGATTAAAAAAAAGAAAACAAATTTATGGTTATCAGGGGGGAGGTGGAGGGATAAATTGGAAGATTAGGATAAACATATACACACTACTATATGCAAACTGGACAACTAGTTAGTACCTACTGTATAGCACAGGGAACTCCACTCAACACCCTGTGATGACCTACATGGGAAAAGAATCTAAAGGAAGTTTGGATATATGCATACATATAACTGATTCACTTTGCTGTACAGCAGAAAGTGACACAACATTGTGTTGGGGGCCAGAGTGAGGCACTCGGCCCGTGGCAAAGGTCATCAGG
The DNA here is from genome assembly GCF_002263795.3 of Bos taurus. Lineage (NCBI taxonomy): Eukaryota > Metazoa > Chordata > Mammalia > Artiodactyla > Bovidae > Bos > Bos taurus. The sequence goes on along the minus strand of NC_037355.1, from coordinate 8,682,888 downwards.
AAGGAGGCTCGACATACGCAAAGGCGGGATCGAGCCTCAGGAGTCCCCCTGGAAATCCTCGAGCATCTACCCCCATAACCAGAGCCTGCCTACTTTGCTACTTTGTGCTCTCACCTATACCTCTGACTTTATGAGGGGCTGTCCCCCACCACCTCTTTCGGAGAAGGAGTTAACTTGGAGCTCCAGTTAATAAAAACTCCTGGGCGTGACAAGAGTGTTTAAACCTACAAACTCCTCTGAAGGTTCTCTACCTGCCTGACAGGCTTGTCTGGCCACATGTGATTGCTCACAGCCTCCCAACTGAGAGGCACAAGATGCTTTAAACCTTCTGAAAACAGGTTCTTTAGAGAAGTTAGAAAACTATTAGTATAAGTATAATGGGCTGATTAGAAATTGTATTGGTGAAGGGTTTTTCATTTGTTGAGCCAATGTTTGTTGCTAAGTCTCCACATCCCCTGCCCTTACACACATTAATGAATATATAGAAGAAATAAGTATTAACCTTTGATACAAATCACGTTAGACCTTAGGCTAAGTAAATTCTTTCCTTAACTAAAACCCACTATACCCTCACCCTATAGGAATGTAACTTTATTTGGGTGGCGCCTGTTTTAAGAATAATCACCCCTGGAGAAATAAGTGTCCTTGTTGACTGACCGCTGTCACAAGGAGAGGGTCATAAATTGTCAGCAGGCCCCCCTGGCCAGAAGATGATGTAACACCCCTAAGACCTCTGTATACATTTGTATGAAGCACCTGACTTTGATAAAAGTCAGGACTGCTGACCCCACGTGACTTTTGCATAACATCTCAGTGTATAAAAGTAGACCATGGAAAATAAAGAATTGGGATCAGTTTCTCGAAAGACTGGTCTCCCCATGTCGCTCTCTCTCACTCTGGCTGAGTCTCCATCTGGAGCGCGGAACCCGCCATGCTTACTAATTATGCCTGGGCTTCTAAGATCTGACCGGGGAGGCCTCAGTGTCTCCTCTCCTTCGGGAGAACGGAAGGAGCCTGTGGCCTACGTAAGTGGTGCAAACTTCTTGTCTTGAAGTTTTATTGGTCTCCCATGTAAACCAAGCTACTCAGCCTCTTTTCTCCACTGAATTTTCCTACTGAGCTATCCTCATTCTATTACTCTTTATATCTCTAATTAGTATCTAATTGAAGCTATTGTATCCTGATCCTCGCCGACGCCGTCCCCGCTTCGAATACCCTGGATCAGCCGGGGCTGGACCCCGGCAACATTGGAAATCAACTACACTCCAATAAAAAAAATTTTTTAAAGAAAAACTGGTCTTCATCAAAATTCAAAACTTTTGTGCATCAAAGGATACTATCAAGAGAGTGAAATGACAACCAACCCATGAAAGGGTAGAAAGTATATGTGAACCCTATATCTGATAGTGCTTAATATCCAGAATGTATAAAGAACTACAACTCATCAATAATAGCAAAAACAACCCAATTAAAAAACAAACAAAGGATTTGAATAAACATTTTTCCAAAGAAGATATACAAATGGCCAATAAGCACGGGAAAAGATGGTCAGCATTATTATTCTTTACGGAAATGCCAATCAAAATCACAATTAGATACCACTGCATACCCATTAAGACGGAGGATGGCTATCAAAAACAGAAACAGAAGGGAACAAGTGTTGAGGACGTGGAGAATTGGAACCCTTGTGCGCTTTCACTGGGAATGTAAAATGGTGCAGTCACCATGGAAGTCAGTTTTGTAGTTCCTAAAAATGTTGGATATAGAATTACCACATGACTCACTTGGAGTAATATAACCAAAAAATTGAAAGCAGGGACTCGGATGCTTTAAGTACACCACTGTTTATTACAGCAGCATTACTCACAAAAAATCCAGAAAATGAAAACAACCTGAGTCCATCCACAGATGAAAGGAGAAACAAAATCTAATGTATACATACAATGGAGTAATACCAAGCCATAAAAAGATATGCAGTTCTTACATACGCTGTAACATGGATAAACCTTGAAGTCATTATGCTAAATGAAATAAGCCAGTCACAAAGGAATGAATATTATTATTCCACTTATGTGAATAGACATATTCATCAAGACACAAAGTAGATTAGAGGCTACCCGATGCTAGGGGCAGGAGGAATGGGGAGTTATTGCTTTATGGTTTCAGAGTTTTTGCTTAGATTAATTCAGTTTTGAATATAAATAGGGGTGATGGTTACAGAACGCTATGAATGTACTTAGTGCCACTGAATTGTACACTTAAAAATGGCAAATTTTATGCAATATATAGTCTACCACAATTTAAAAAAATTACTAATATACCAAAAAACACTGAATGTACACTACATGGGTGAATTGCATGGCATGTAAATTATATCTCAATAAATCTGCTTTTTAAAAGATTGCTGTAATTTTTTTTAAAAACCGAGTAACATAAGCTTCGGAGAAGGCAATGGCACCCCACTCCAGTACTCTTGCCTGGAAAATCCCATGGGCAGAGGAGCCTGGTAGGCTGCAGTCCCTGGGGTCGATAAGAGTCAGACATGACTGAGCAACTTCACTTTCACTTTTCACTTTCATGCATTGGAGAAGGAAATGGCAACCCACTCCAGTGTTCTTGCCTGGAGAATCCCAGGGACGGGGGAGCCTGGTGGGCTGCTGTCTATGGGGTCGCACAGAGTTGGACACGACTGAAGTGACTTAGCAGCAACATAAGCTTGGCAAAATGCTGATCATTGTTGTAGTTGGCTGAGTTCTAACATTTCCAAGATTCTAATCTAGGTGCTTTGCAGATGGAATTAAGATTATTGGTTAGCTAGACCCCAAGAGGCCAATCCATTCGAGGGTGACAACTGTGTCTCCTTTGCCACCTGGCTTCCTAGCAGAGGAGGGAGAGAGGAGCATGAATCCAAATGTTTGTTCCCCTCTCCCTCCCTGCTGAGTTGCTGAAGGCTGTCTATACCCCTTAACCACTGAAGGTCACTGCCCCTCTCCAGGTGTCCCCTCTGTCTACCAGGGCCCCAGAAACCACTCCCTTCCCTGGTTTCTGGGTCTCAGGGAGTTAGCAGGCCCCTGGCACTCTCTACTGCTGCTGCTGCTAAGTCGCTTCAGTTGCATCCGACTTGTAGCGACCCCATGGACTACAGCCTACCAGGCTCCTCCATCCATAGGATTTTCTAGGCAAGAGGACTGGAGTGGGGTGCCAGTGCCTTCTCTGGTACTATCTACTAGGACTGCTCTATTCTGAGGTTCCCCACAGCCAAGCCATAACTTTTGCTTCCCTCAAATTATCCAAATATGAGTACATTTGGCTTTTTTTGAGGCTTGTTGCTCTTGTCCAGTCGCTAAGTCATGTCTGACCCTTTGCGATCCCATGGACTGCACCATGCCAGGCTTCCCTGTCCTTCACCATCTCCCGGAGTTTGCTCAAACTCATGTCTATTGAGTCAGTGATGCTATCCAACCATCCTGTATTCTGTCGTTCCCTTCTCCTCCTGCCTTCAATCTGTTGAGACTGCCAACTGAAAAATATTGTACAACCTGAAAGTGGAGAATTATGTTCTATTCTGCAGACTTACGAGGACTTTACAGTTTCAGATTACTCTGAGGGACTGCTCCGAAGAGATAAGAGAGGAGCCAGGATACAAAAGAGTTTTGCAAAAGCAAAAAAACAGAGACTCAGAACATCAAAAAGTTACTGTTAATTGAACAAAACCAGACATCTCAATGAATTTAGCACTTTTCTATGTATCCATTTATGCTGGGAAATGGCAACCCACTCCAGTATTCTTGCCTGGAGAATTCCATGGAGAGAGGAGCCTGGAAGGCTACAGTCAGACACGCGAGAGACGTGTGCTCATGGGAGGTCACAGAGTCGGACACGACGGAGTGACTAACACACACACGTGCTAAGTCGCTTTAGTCGTGTCTGACTGTGTGACCCTATGGACTATAGCCCGCCAGGCTCCTCTGTCTATGGGATTCTCCAGGCAAGAATACTGGCGTGAGTAGCCATGTCCTTCTCCACGGGATCTTCGCAACCCAGGAATCGAACCCAGGTCTCTTTACTGTCTGAGCCATGAGGGCAAGGAAAGATGTATGGGAAGATGTCTATATATGGGAAGATGCAAAAGTCTGGGTTTATTAAAACTGTTCCTTTGATGTGCACCTTATCTTGGTATCTAGGGCCAGTATTTTGTTTTCCTCCATCCTGAATCCCCTCAGGGTGTGCAGCCCAAGGCGGCTGCAGTGACTAATGGCAGCAACGCCCTTTGTTTACTGATAGTCCACAAGCCCTAGCTGATATGTAAGTTCATAGCTCTATGATCTGCTTTTGAGCTTGTTTTTTGTTTTGTTTTTTTTGAGTTTGTTTTCAAATGTTTGTAGTGAAGTCTAAAAAAATTAAAAATCTTTTTTTATAACCCCTCTTCAGGATATATGTCAGTTACAGTGTAACTAAAAGGTATGAATTATACAGATGTACCAAAAAAATTTGCCAAAACGTCCTATTTATTTTGTAGCTCATTTTGATTTTCAGATACAGAGCCTGCAACTGCAGAAAGAATCTGCTCACGCTGGGGGATTCCAGTTCAGTACAGTGATTGCTCAGTCACTCTGGGGTCATAACTGAGTTATATTAAGGAGCATCATTGCTCCAATCTTCCTCAAGTTCTCCCCCAGACCCAAATCTAAACTTCATGTGAAACTGAGCAGGTACCTGTGAGAGTCTCCTGGGCACAAAAACCTTTGTGTCCTCAGTTTCTTGTTTGCAGGGTAAAGGCTTCAACCTCCTAGACCTTCCTGAGTACCAAAGAGCAGATTCAAACAATTACTAATCAGGGAAGGCAGAGAATGCAGAAACAAAACAGGATCAATCAAGAAACTGGTGCAGCCATTAAAGCAGGATCCTGGTTCCTCCTCAAGGGAAATACATGTCGACTTAAAAAGTATTCACGACCTAAAAGTTGAGAGTTATGTTTTATTCGGTGGGAATTTTTAGGACTTCAAGCATGGGAAAGAAGCAGCATCTCAAGTATCCCAAGAAAACTGGTCTGAGGAGGCGAGGGGAGGATCCAGGTTATAAGTTTTGCAGGTAGTCTGAACATCGAAAGATTATTGCTAATTAAAGAAAGTGGGCTTCCCTGGTGGCTCAGATGATAAACTATTTGCCGTAATGTGGGAGACCAGGGTTCAATCCCTGGGTCGGGAAGATCTCCTGGAGAAGGGAATGGCTACCCACTCCAGTATTCTTGCCTGGAGAATTCCATGGACCGGCAGACTACAGTCCATGGGGTGGCAACGGGTAGGGACACGAGTGAGCGACTCCTTTCACTTTCAAGGTAAACCAGGTATCTCAAGTTAAGGAATGTAGCGCTTTTCTGTGTGTGGGAAGATGCAAGAGTCTGGGCTCACTGGGACCCTTCAGAGCACCCCAGCTATCCGGGACCAGTGTCCTGTGTTTTCACTCCTCAGCTTCCTTTCCTCAGGGCTCACCTTAGGGAGTGGCTGTCATCTGAGGGCTGCTGGATGGCAGGTCTGCTACCCCTCCCTGAGTTCCCCGAGGGCTCACCATCTCACATTGGAGGGCTGCAATCCCCGATGACTGTGATATACTTGTTTACTGACACGGTAGGACACATTCAATTTCTCATACATGACAATACCTTTGAGTTCTTCTTCAGGAACTAAAGCCCTCATCCAGGTGGAGGATGGTAACTTCAGGCTGAGCAGAAGGTACCTCACCACAAAGTAATCAGGAGAAAGACACACACTCTGCCGCCCTCACCCCACATTTTGCCTGTAACAACTTCTCTCCCCAAACCAGTTTGGGGTTGTTGAGCATGAGCCATTCATTCTCCTTGCTTGGCCCTGCAATAAACCTTTCTCTGCTCCAAACTCCTGAAACCACACAACTCAGATGGGATCTGAACCCAGCCAAAACTCAGATTTGGGACTTGAGCCCATGGGCTGGGACTCAACCCCACTATCTTTTAAAAATTTTATTTATCTATTTTAATTGGAGGCTAATTATTTTACAATATTGTGGTGGTTTATGCCATACATTGATGTGAATCAGCCATGGGTGTACATGTGTGCCCCATCCCAAACCTCCCTCCTGCCTCCCTCCCCATCCATGAAGCTCAAATTCTTTATCCCTCAGGGCAGAAGGGATTCAGCAAGAGGCTAAGTGATAGGTAAAAAGTGGATTTATTTAGAGAGCTACACATTCCATTGACAGAATATGGGCCATCTCAAAGGGGAGCACACACTGTTTTCTATGGGCGGGGCAATTTCCCAGCTAATAAGTGGGAGGATTATTCCTACTACTTTCAAGAAGAGGTGAGAATTTCCAGGACTCGGGCTACCCGCTCACTTTTTGGCTTTTTATGATTGGCCTCAGCAGTGTCATGGCACCTGCCGGTGTGTTATTAGCATATGCTGCTGCTGCTGCTAAGTCACTTCAGTCGTGTGGGACTCTGTATGACCCCATAGAGGGCAGCCCACCACCAGGCTCCTCTGTCCCTGGGATTCTCCAGGCAAGAACACTGGAGTGGGTTGCCATTTCCTTCTCCAATGCATGAAAGTGAAAAGTGAAAGTGAAGTCGCTCAGTCGTGCCGGACTCTTAGCGACCCCATGGACTGCAGCCCACCAGGCTCCTCCGTCCATGGGATTTTCCAGGCAAGAGTACTGGAGTGAGGCGCCATTGCCTTCTCCATAGCATGCGCTAATATATTACAAAGAGTGCCCAGCGAGTCTCAAGGTCTGCTGGAAGTCGACTTTCCACCATCTTGGGTCTAACAGTTCTAAGCAGATTTTGTCATATCCTCAAAGACCCTGTCATCCTTTTAAAGACTGTGCCCTGCCCCCTCCCCTCCTGTTTCACTGCCTCTGCCTCTCGCTGTGTGTCTGGCACATGAACCTGGTTGGCAGCACCTGGACCTCGCAGACCTGCTCCTTAGCTTGTGTCCAGCCTTTCCCTCCAAGTGGCTCTCTGCGGGTGCTGCCTGTGCGCAGAAGCTCTCTTGCCCCAGCGTCTCCCTCAGTGGGTCTCAGAATCTTTGGTCGCCTGATCCTCACAGGTCACTCTGTAGCCTCCTCCTCCTGACCACTTGCCCTGCCCGGACAGCGGCTCCCCAGTCCTCCTACAGATAGATGGGGTGAGGTAAGCCGTCCTTCCCTCTCCCAGGGAGACAGGGCGGTGGGTGGGCTGCCTTCCTCCCTTGATGCCCTTTCTTGGGGCCTTCCCTGCGGAGGTCCCTGTGGGATCTGAGAGGGGCCTCCACACCCCCCACTCCCCGCAGGTTCTGCTCCTCCCCCACCACCACCAGCACCCCGCTCCCGGCCAGCACCCCCACAAGAGCACTTGCCTCTGTCTCCTCCCCTCCCCCCTCCTCTGTTCTGGGCTCTTCTAGGGGCGATGAGGGTGAGGACTTCTCTGCCCACAGGCATGGCCCTGCCAGTCTTTTCTGTCTCAAACCTTGTTCACCATAATTCCAACTACAGCCTTCCTGGGGCCCATGTAGTCCCAGTGGTGTAGACCCAGTGGGTTAGAGGGTAGAGAGAAAGGGTATTCCATAGGTTGATGCCTCAAATGATCAATTTACCTACACATGCACACACAGAGTTTAAGAGGCCAGTAAAGATGGGGCGTTTCCTGGCTGTCCAGTGGTTAAGATTCCATGCTTCCACTGCAGGGGGGCATGGGTTCAATCCCTGACTGGGAAACAGATTCTTTATGTTGCATGATGTAGCCAAGAAAAAAAAAAGAAGAAGAAGAAGTAGAAAGAAAGAAGGATATGCTGACCTAAAAAAAATTGAGACTTGCAAGTTAAGTTTTATTTAGGGCAAAATGAGGACTGCCGCCCCAGAGATAGCACCTCAGATAGCTCTGAGAAACTGCTCCAAAGAGGCAGGGACCTAGGTCAGTACATATGTGGTTTTGGTGAAAGGCGAGTTCATAGAATCAAGCACATATTTTTGCAGAAGGATTAGTTAGTAGATGTCACTATAAAGGAATTTAGTGCTTTCCTAGATATGAGGAGCAGAGAAGGCAATGGCGCCCAACTCCAGTACTCTTGCCTGGAAAATCCCATGGACGGAAGAGCCTGGTGGGCTGTAGTCCATGGGGTCGCTAAAAGTTGGATACGACTGAGTGACTTCACTTTCACTTTTCACTTTCATGCATTGGAGAAGGAAATGGCAACCCACTCCAGTGTTTTTGCCTGGAGAATCCCAGGGACGGGGGAGCCTGGTGGGCTGCCGTCTCTGGGGTCGCACAGAGTCAGACACGACTGAAGTGACTTAGCAGCAGCAGCAGATATGAGGAGATACAAGAATTGGGCTCATAATATCAGCTCCTGAACATATCTAACTATCTGAAGACCTGTTCTGCCTGTTTTTCAGAGGACAGAGTGCTTCATTTCTGCTGTCCACCCTGAACTCCCTTCAGGCGGTATTGAAGGTCAGCAGTTGTAGCAGGGTATGACTTAATCCTTGTAAAGGTAGATGGCTAGTGCCCATGGCAAGGTATAAGTAATTCAAAAAGGCTTCTCAGAAGAAATAAACTGTTAGGTCTTAAAAGACAGACATGCTGTGCAAGTATAGTTGCTTTGATCAGCCTTCCTCAAAGCCAAATGAATGCCCTCTATTACTTAAGCCATTTCATTTTAATACTTATAGCAACTAACTTTTCTTACCTGAGGAATAAAGGTTCAGGGATCTGGTTACTAAGCCCAAGAGGGCTTCCGTTGTTTTGTTTATCCATTCACAGATTTAGTTTAGAAACGACCACCATGTACTGAGTATCTGTTAGGTGCGCATATGGTGCTGGGCTTAGATAACATAAATATTAACACTTAGAATTTCTGACAGTACAGGAGGCATGCAAGAACGGGGATCCCTTCCAGGGCCCGACAGCAGGCTCTTGTCTAACACTCAGAAATGAAATGTCCAAAGAGACACATGTGCTGACAGAGCAAGAGACCTTATTGGGAAGGGGTACCCGGTGGGAGAGCTGCTCCGCCACTTGGCGCCAGTCTCAGGCTTTATGGCAGTGGGGTGAGTTTCCAGGTTGTCTCTGGCCAATCACTCTGACTCTGGGTCTTTCCTGGTGGCACACGCGTCACTCATTCAAGATGGATTCCAATTTGAAGGATGCTGGGAGGTTGGTGGGATATATGAACTGGCATCACCTCTCTCCTTTTGACCTTTCCTGAGTTCTGGTTGGTGGTAGCTTGTTAGTTCAGAGTTCCTTACCATGACCTTGCCTGGTAAGTGGTTACTATTGGGCCTGGCCCAGGCAGGCAGTTTTGGATTGTGGTTCCCCTAACAAAACGAAAAGTCTCATAACAGAAGTAGGTGAGGGGGGACTTCCCTGGGGGCCCAGTGGTTAAGACACCATATTGCCAATGGAGAAGACTCGGGTTCGATCTCTGGTTGGGCTAAATTCTCACATGCCAGGAGGCAGGGCCAAACGATTGAAAAAAAAAAAAAGAGGTGAGGGGAGTTCAGGCACATTCCCTCAGGAACCGAGCTCTCTGGGAGCAGGCACGGTGTTGGGAGCGGGCAGCTGCCAGGACCTCTGGCATTTCTAGCTGGCATCCATCTGTGCTGAGTTGCCCTCCGGCTGCTGAGCCTGTGGGTCTGTGTTCCTCTCTGCTCCACAGGGGCCTCTGGGATCTTTGGTGTTGATACCTACATGCCCCCTGCAGCACCCCCCTCCCAAGTCCAGACTGCCATCTTCCTCCTCAAAGGTCTCCAAGGAGAAGCAGAGCAGGGGACAGACCCTGCCTCCCCCCCGCCCAACCTCCTTCCGCAGCAGTGCTCCAGGTACCGCAGTGAGGTGTCAGAGCCTCCAGAAGCAAGCACGGGGATGGAGAATAATAGTGAGTAGTCCATGAGGCAGCCCTCCGTGTCCCTCAGCCTCGCTCCTCAGACCTGGAACCCCATCTGCTCCCTTCTCTGTGTGTCTGCACAAAATTATAAGACACTTGCTCCCTGAAGAAAAGCTATGACAAACCTAGACAGCATATTAAAAAGCAGAGACATTACTTTGCCGACAAAGCTCCGTCTAGTCAAAGCTATGGTTTTTCCAGTAGTCTTGCATGGATGTGAGCTGAGTGCCGAAGAACTGACGCCTTCAAACTATGGTGCTGGACAAGACTCTTGAGAGTCCCTTGGACAGCAAGAAGATGTAACCAGTCCATCCTAAAGGAAATCAATTCTGAATATTTATTGGAAGGACTGATGCTGAAGCTGAAGCTCCAATACTTTGGCCACTAGATGTGAAGAACCGACTCATTAGAAAAGATGCTGATGCTGGGAAAGATTGAGGGCAGGAGGAGAAGGACACGGCAGAGGAGGAGATGATTGGATGGCATCAATGGATATGAGTTTGAGCAAACTCAGGGAGATAGTGAAGAACAGGAAAGCCTGGTGTGCTGCAGTCCATGGCATCACGAAGAGTCAGACAGGACCGAACGACTGATCAACAGGGACCACCACCTGACAGGCTTCTCTGCCCTTTCCCATGGGGTGCCTCACTCCAGCATTCTTTCCTTTCCCTTTGATCTGGATTATTCAGTTCATCGTAGTGAGTAAACGACTTTCCAGGGCAAAAACATATCCCCTTACAATAACATTTTAGGAAACGGGGATACAAGTACAAAGAGAGAAAGGACGTAAGGGATTTATTCATAGTTCTTTTCAACCACTGACAGAAGATCTAAAATGCTCTTGTATTTGGGGTTTGCTGAGTAAATTAGTAGAGTGAAGTAACAGTTTAATTTTTAAGTATCAATGTGGACAGCACACCTGAAGTTACATCTTTCTGTAACTGAGCAAACCTCTGTTGAAAAATGTTTCGAATACAAATGCAAGAGGAAATCTGGTTTTGCAAAATTCTTTTAGCAGATCCTGGAGCAAGCAGGTTGAGGAGGACTGGAAAGACCCAGCCACTCTGGCGGGATGGTCACTGCCCACTTGCAGCTCAGAGGTCCAGCCCTGGCTGCTCGTCAAACTCTTGACCCAGGATGCCTAAAGGAGAGTCCCTTATTTTGGAGAAGAACGCTTACAAGGGGCCCTTGTCAAAACAACACACCATTATGAGGTGGAAGGGCCAAAAAGCCATGAACAACAGGCTCTGAGATTGGCTGCTGGTGGTTTGAAGTGAAGTGCAGGTGAAGGACACGTGCGTGCTCAGTTGCTTCCGTCATGTCCGATTCTGTGATCCTATGCACTGTAGTCTGCCAGGTTCCTCTGTCCATGGGATTCTCCAGGCAGAATACTGGAGTGGGTTGTCATGCCCTCCTCCGGGGGATCTTCCCGACCCAGGGATCAAACCCACATCTCTTTTGTCTCCTGCATTGACAGGTGGATTCTTTACCCACTGAGCCACCTGGGGAAAGATGGACCCAAATGAGAGCGTGAGAGCTCTCCAGCCCGAGTCAAGGTTTCTCCTAGGAGGCAATTCCAGAAGCGACCACTAGAGGGCAGGAAACACCTGTCTATGTCTGCTTGGGCCGGTGATCAGACAACCTCCCCAAAAGAAGCTGTGTTTCAGGCTTTCCCCGCCATTCTGCTAAAGAACGTTTTTGGCCCTACTGCCTATGGAATCTTAGTTCCCAGACTAGGGGTCAACCATGCCTGCTGAAATGGAAGCACAGAGTCTTAACTACTGGACCCTCGTTGTTTGGTTGAGAGCTGTGGCCAATTCTTGGAGACTCCATGGACTGCAGCACTCCAGACGTCCCTGACTTGCACCATCTCCCAGAGCTTGCTCAAATGCCTGGCCATTGAGTTGGTGATGCCACCCAATCATCTCATCCTCTGTAGTCCCCTTCTCCTTCTGCTTTCAATTTTTCCCAGCAGCAGGGTCTTTTCCAATGAGTCAGCTCTTCACATCAGGTGTCCAAAGTATTGGAGCTTCAGCTTCAGCATCAGTCTTTCTAATGAGTATTCAGGATTGATTTCCTTTAGGATTGACTGGTTGGATCTCCTTGCAGTCCAAGGGACTCTCAAGAGTCTTCTCCAGCACCACAGTTCAAAAGCATCAGTTCTTTGGTGCTCAGCCTTCTTTATGGGCCAGCTCTCACATCTGTACATGACTGCTGGAAAAACCATAGTTTTGACTAGACCGAGCTTTGTTGGCAAAGTAATATCTCTGTTTTTTAATATGCTGTCTATGTTTGTCATAGCTTTTCTTCCAAGGAACAAGTGTCTTTTAATTTCATGGCTGCAGTCACCATCTGCAGTGATTTTGGAGCCCAAGAAAATAATCCATCACTATTTCCATTGTTTCCCCATCTATTTGCCATGAAGTGATAGGACCGGATGCCATGATATTCTTAGTTTTTTCAATGTTGAGTTTTAAACCAACTTTTCACTCTCCTCTTTCACCTCCATCAAGAGGCTCTTTAGTTCCTCTTTGCTTTCTACCATAAGGGTGGTGTCATACTGGACACTTAGGGAATTCTTTTTACCTGTCTATCTAGCTATCATCTATCATCTAATCTATCTATTTATTTTTATTTCTGGCTGTGCTGGGTCTTTGTTGCTGCACGGGCTTTCTCTAGTTGCAGCAAACAGGGGCTACCCTCTAGTTGAGGGACAGGAGTTTCTTGTTGCGGTGGCTTCTCTTGCTGCAGATCACAGGCTCTAGGGTGCCCCGGCTTCAGTAATTGAAGCACATGGACTCAGTAGTTGCAGCTCCCAGGCTCTAGAGCACAGGTTCAATAGTTATGGCCCTCAGTTAGTTGCTCCATGGGATGTGGGAACGTCCCAGATCAGGGATCAACCTGGTGTCTCCTGCATTGTCAGGCGAATTCTTTACCACTGAGCCACCAGGGAAGCATGCCTTAGGGAATTCTTAAAGAACTTTCTTAAGGCCAGTTGCCTAAGCGGCTACCAGAGGAACTCTAAATTTTACTGTCCCAAATGTGTTCAAGCCTCTACATTTTAATACAGGTTTCCCCTAAACAGCCCAGTGTTTCCTCTCAGAGTCATTTTTTAAAACTGAAATTTGGGGCTTCCCTGGTGGCTCAACAGTAAAGAATACAGCTGCCACTGCAGGAGACATGGGTTCGATCCCTGGGTTGGGAAGATCCCCTGGAGAAGGAAATGACGACCTGCCTGTTGTATTCTTGCCTGGAAAATTCCATGGACAGAGGAGACTGGCAGGATATGGTCCGCGAGGTTGAAATGACTGAGAAACTGAGTGCATATGGTTGGTTTCTAGCGGATGTTAGTTTCAGGCGCACAGCAAAGTGATTCAGATAGGAGAGCTGGTGAGTTTATTACCCATTCATACAACAGATGAACAGTCATTAAAAATGATAGTCTTCAGACTTATAGTTACCAAAGAGGAAGAGAGGAGAAGGGAGACACCTTGCTCTGATATGACAAGTCCTTATTTATTTCTCTAAATACTGCAGTGGGTTGCCATTTCCTTCTCCAGGGGATTTTCCCAAGTCAGGGATCGAACGCATGTCTCTAGCATTGCAGGCATATTCTTTACCACTTGAGTCACCAGGGAAGCCCAGAGTAAATTCCAACTCATGATTAAAGTTTTTAAGGTTTTAATAAATATTGCCCAACTGCTCCCAGAAAGTTGTACCAACTTATCCTCCCGCCAGCAGGAGTGCTTGAGATTCGTAATATTTTTGCCTTTGGAAAGTTCTTTTTTCACCTTTGACAGTCAGATTAAATACACACGGGAGGGGTGTTGTTTATATTTTTAAATGTATACTTCTCATTTTACTTTCAATTGTCTCTTTAAGTGTTTATTTTTTTAAATATTGGGACAATCATTGATTTATAAGGGCTTTACATATTTTTAAAACATTTATTTATTTGGCTGCACCAGGTCTTAGTTGAAACAAGCAGAACTTGTAGTTGCAACAGTGTGAACTCTCGGTTGTGGCATAGGTGAATCTAGTTTCCTGACCAGGGATCGAACCTGGCCGTATGCATTGGGAGCACAGAGTCTTAGCCACTGGACAACCAGGGAAGTGCCAGAGCCCTATATATTTTAAAGTTAATTCACCTAGAGCCAGACACTCTGGAGTGTGAAATCAAGTGGGCCTTAAGAAGCATTACTATGAACAAAGCTAGTGGAGGTGATGAAATTCCAGCTAAGCCATTTCAGATCCTAAAGGTTGATGCTGTTAAAGTGCTGCATTCAATATGCCAGCAAATCTGAAAAATTCAGCAGAGGCCACAGAACTGGAAAAAGTCAGTTTTCATTCCAATCCCAAAGAAACACTATGTCAAAGAATGTTCAAACTACTTTACAACTGCGGTCATTTCACATGCTAGCAAGAGCATGCTCAAAATCCTTCAAGCTAGGTTTCAGCAGTATTTCAACCGAGAACTTCCAGATGTACAAGCTCGATTTAGAAAAGGCAGAGGAACCAGAAATCAAAGTGAAATCATCTGTTGGATCATAGAAAAAGCAAGGGAATTCCAAAAAAAAAAAAAAAAAAAACCTTCTACTTCCACCTCATTGAATATATTAAAGCCTTTGACTGTGTGAATCACAACAAACTGTGGAAAATTCCTAAAGAGATGGAAATACCAGACCGCCTCACCTGCCTCCTGAGGAATCTGTATGCAGGTCAAGAACCAACAGTTACAATCAGACAGGGAACAATGGATTGGTTCCAAATTGGAAAAGGAGTATGTCAAGGCTGTGTATTGTCACCCTGTTTATTTAACTTATATGCAGAGTACATCATGGGAAATACCGGCTGGATGAAGCACAAGCCGGAATTGAGATTGCTGGGAGAAATGTCAACAACCTCAGATATGCAGATGACACCACCCTAGAAGAAAGTGGAGGAAAGTGAAGAGGAACTAAAGAGCCTCTTGATGAAAGCAAAAGAGGAGAGTGAAAAGCTGGCTTAATACTCAACATTCAAAAAACGAAGATCACGGCATATGGTTCCATCACTTCATGGCAAATAGATGGGAAAACAATGGAAACAGTGACAGATTTTATTTTCTTGGGCTCCAAAATCACTGCAGATAGTGACTGCAGCCATGAAATTAAAAGACGCTCACTCCTTGGAAGAAAAGCTATGACAAACCTAGACAGCGTATTAAAAAAACAAAGATATCACTTTGCTGACAAAGGTCCACATAGTCAAATCTATGGTTTTTTTAATAGTCATGTATGGATATGAGAGCTGGACCATAAAGAAGGCTTAGCACTGTAAAATTGATACTATCAAGCTAGTAGTGCTGGAGAAGACTCTTAAGAGTCCCTCAGACAGCAAGGAGATCAAACCAGTCAATCCTAAAGGAAATCAATCCTGAATACTCATTGGAAAGACTGAGGCTGAAGCTGAAGCTCCAGTACTTTGGACACCTGATGTGAAGAGCTGACTCATTGGAAAAGACCCTGATGCTGGGAAAGATTGAAGGCAGGAGAAGGGGACGACAGAGGATGAGATGGTTGAATGGCGTCACCAACTCAATGGACAGGAGTTTGAGCAAGCTCTGGGAGATGGTGAAGGTCAGGGAAGCCTGGTGTGCTACAGTTCATGGGGTTTCAAAGAGTTGGACATGACTTAGTGACTGAACAACAGCAACAGGCTTTTTGTCACAGATATTGCAACTAATATACCCCAGGGATTTTTTTGTTTTGTTTTGTTTTGAGGGTTTCTGTATCATATGCTAAGTCACTTCAGTCAAGTCCGACTCTGTGCGACCCCATAGACGGCAGCCCACCAGGCTCCTCCGTCCCTGGGATTCCCCAGGCAGGAACATTGGAGTGCGTTGCCATTATAGAAGGGTTTAATCTATAACTGCTCAACTTTACTACCCCATATGCCTCCCGAAGCAGTGAACTGAAGTAGAAGCACTGAGCTAGAGGTCACGAAGTCAAGCTTGTCCAGCTCCACACTGCAGATAATATTTTCCAAGATGGCTTCAGCACCATCTCCCATCACATATGTTCTTAAAGAGTTGTGTTGACGTGATGCTGAGTTGACGTGTTGTTGCGTTGATGTAATGTTGACGTTCTTCCCATTGAGAAGCAGCTCATGTCCCCTCTCTGAATTGGGAGGGGGGAAGACTGACTACTGAGGAGCTGCAGTGTGATTTCTAAGGCCAGGCTATGCAGGGTGGAACAGCCTCCCTCTGGTCCTCCTGGATTCTCTCTCTAGGAACCCAGCCTCCATAATGTGAAGAAGTTCAGGCCACACAAGGAGGCCACGGGCAGGTGTCTGGGAGGGCAGCCCTCCCTGAGGTCCTAGTCAATGACAGGCATCAACTATCAGATGTACAGGTAAGGAGACCACCCCCCACCCGAGCCACTGCCTGACAGCAACCCCAAGGGCACAGCTCAAGTGACCCCAGTTCACACCCATGAACGTAGGAGACAATAATAAAATGATTATTGTTTTCAGCTCAGGGTTAGGGAGAACTCATCAGACAACAATGAATAGCTGGCATTCACTGGGGCTGACTGATACTAAAAGCCCTGAAACTAGCACTGCCCTGGCCCTTACTCAGTTTTCTTATTTGGAAAATGTAGACAGACACAAAGCAAGGCGGATCCTGCTCTCTGGGCCGTATATCACAGAACTTGAATCCTTGGCCCTGCCACACGTGGCCGACACACAGAGGATCTTCTACACACTCTGTAAGCAAGCGGGTGGGCTGTCCTCTCTTGAGAAGCACCTGGTTCCTTCTACTCAACAGGAAAAACAAGAAGAAGAGGAAGAGTGGTCCCCTGGTCTCTGGCTGTCCTGAAATACATCTTGGCAAGTGGTCAGATTTCAAGTTGCTTTGTGTCCCCGTTCACTTGGTCCTACCAAATCAGGAAATAACCTGATTTGATGCAGAAACATCCTTCTAGCATTGAGGCAAGAGTAGAATCCTTTGGGAGAGGGGAAGCAATAAGCTGTGAATCTGAGATAAACAGTGACTTCTGGTGTGTTTAGAGGTTCACTGGGGTTTTGGTTTGAATAATTCATAAGTAAGCGGCTGTTTGCCAGCCTTTCAGCCATCGCCAATCAGAGTCGAGCTCTTTGGGGTCCTTGTTCTGGGATATGTGCCCCTTCCTGCCACTCAGCAAGCAGACGTGCCTTCTGGGGGTGGCATCATTAGTCACTCAGTTGTGCTGGATTCTTTGCGAGCCCATGCTCTTGGAATTCTCCAGACGAAAACACTGGAGTGGGTTGCCATTCCCTTCTCCAGGAGATCTTCCCGACCCAGGGATTGAACCCAGGTCTCCATCATTGCAGGCAGATTCTTTACCATCTGAGCCACCAGGGAGTGGGTGGAATTTGTGTAAAGCCTGGGTCTGCCATGTGTTGAGGCAAGTCCCTGCACCTGCCTGAATCTTCATGTTCTTCTTTGTAAACTTAGGGTTTTAATATCCCTCTCCCAGTCACTGTGGGGCTCCCTGGGATAGCAGGTGAGAGAGCCTGCGTGCAGCAAGAACACAGAAGTGCTGGTTGTGAGTGTTGTTATTTCTGGCATTGGCAGAGGCACTCGAAAATTCACATAATGCTTTCACCTTAGCCAAGCTGTGGATAATGCAGTGTAAAATACTTCTGTCCTGTTTCCTGTGTGATTACATCGAGGAACATGTAGGTTAAATCTCTTGTTCAAGGTCTCCCCGTTGGTACATTTCAGGTCTCAGATGCAAATGGACCTCTCTCCAGCGTCAGGAGCCCATGCTGTCTCCATAATCCACTCACCTTGCCTGAAAGTTCATTCATCCTATGCATTTAACATATGCATCCGTTGAGCATCTGTGTTGTGCCAGATGCTGGGGGTGAGGCAGGGGGCAGAGATAAACAGGAGCATGGGGAGGGCCATGCCTGAGCTGAATCTTGAAGGGAAAGAGGAGTTTACAAAGCAGATAAAGGAAGCGTGGGCAACCAGGAAGTCCCTATTTTCGGTTTTCACAAAGGCTTTCTTGAGTTCCTATTTTCCTTTCCTGGTCCTAGGCACAGGTGTGTAGCTTGGCTCCTGCCTCAAAGGTCCAGGAAAAAACCCAACAACGGTGAAACAGAAGTAACAGACAGGTTCTGAAATACGTCATCTCCCCCATGACCATCAGTGATGCCAGAGCCTTTGTGAAAACTGAAAAAACAGGAAGAGACTGAACAGAGGTCTGGGACTCGGAAATGTCATGCAGAGACACAATGGGCCGCTCTTCTTTTTAGAAATAATTTTATTTATTTATTTATGACTGTCCTGGGTCTCCACCGCCGCGCTTGGGCTTCCTCTAGTTGTGGTGAGCAGGGGCTGCTCTCCAGTTGCAGGCCTCAAGTTTCTCACTGGGGTGGCTTCTCCTGTTGCAGAGCACAGGCCCGGGGGTGCGTGGACTCAGTAGTTGGAGCACGCGGGCTTAGTTGCCCTGCAGCATGTGGAATCCTCCTGGACCAGAGATCAAACCCGTGTCCCCTGCAGGTGGGATTCGTATCCACTGGACCACCAGGAAAGTCCAATGGGTCTCTTTAAGGGGAACACAAAAGAGCAGGACTCCTAGAAATCGATCCCTGAGGTCTCTAATGAGCATTACTTATGAATTGTACCTCTGCCTACCCTGCAGAAAGGAGGAAGGGCATGACTGGTCCATGGTGCCCCCCAGAATGACTGGTACCCACTCATGGCTCTCATCTTGGCCTCTCCAGCCCTCAGAGGGCATGGCTCTGAGACATCAGCAGCACGGAGCTAGCAGCCTGTCCTGGCTTTCTTGAGTTCCCGTCTTCCTTTCCTGGTCCCAGGTACAGGTGTATAGTCTGGCTCCTGCCTCAAAGGTCCAGGAAAACAAAATTAACAACTGTAAAACTGAAGTAACAGACAGGTTCTGAAATGTAACATCTCCCCCATTACCATCAATGAGCCTTTGTGAAAAGGGGAAATAGGGACTTCCCTGGTGGGCCAGCGGAGAAGGCGATGGCACCCCACTCCAGCACTCTTCCTGGAAAATCCCATGGGTGGAGGAGCCTGGAGGGCTGCAGTCCATGGGGTCGCTAGGAGTCGGACACGACTGAGCCACTTCACTTTCACTTTTCACTTTCATGCATTGGAGAAGGAAATGGCAGTCCACTTCAGTATTCTTGCCTGGAGAATCCCAGGGATGGGGAAGCCTGGTGGGCTGCCATCTATGGGGTCGCACAGAGTCGGACATGACTGAAGCGACTTAGCAGCAGCAGCCCCAGCAGCTGGTGGTCCAGTGGTTAGGACTCCATGCTGCTAATGCAGGGAGCATGGGGTTCATCCCTGGTCGGGGAACTAAGATCCCACATGCTGTGTAGTAAGGCCAAATGATTTAAAAACAAAACAAAACAAATTTTAAAAAAATTGAAAATAGAGACAAAGAATTCTCAGTCCTGATTCCATAGGTATCAACTGAAATCTACATACTAGAGAAGCAAGAGCTCGTGGAAGCTAAATAGAGCACATTCATTTTCTTAATTCATTGTAAATTCTGGACTGGGAAATCGTATCAGCCAATTGGAGTAGAAGGATTTGTATAGGTGTATCTCAGAGATACTGGGGATTCCATTCCAGACCACTCCAATAAAGCAAATGTTGTACTAAAGCAGTCACATGACTTTTTGGTTTCCCAGTGCATATAAAAGTCATGTTTACACTATGCTGTGGTCTCTTAAGTGTGCAATCATATTATGGCTAAAAAACAATGTGCATAGGTTAATTAAAAATTATTTTATTGCTAAAGTATGCTAACCATTATCTGAGCCTTCAGTGAGTTAAAGCAACATCAAAAATCACTAATCACAGATCATAACAAGTAAGATTTGAAATACTGCAAGAATTACCAAAATGTAACAGAGACTCAGTGAACAAATGCTTTTGGAAAAATGGCACCCCATAGTCTTGCTCACTACAGGATTGCCACCAACCTTCAGTTTGTTTTTTATTTTTTAAAAAGGCAGTATCACTGAAGTGTAATCAAGTGAAGGAAGGGCAATAGAAAGAGGTGTGTCTGTGTATTATTAGATAATCTCCTAAAGTAAAACCTTGCCCTTGATTTTCAAATCCATGCCATGTCTGTGACAAACTGTGGACAGAGGCAGAAATGGGTATTTCCATGCAGTATAAATCATTCTAATATTTAACAAAAGTTATTTCATGATGTTACAGAAATTTGAAGAATAGACACACACACACAAATAGTATCACTAACCCCAGTGTTTTTAAAATATATTGTTCGTTTTTATTGGACTGCGCTGGGTCTTGGTCATGGCAAGAGAGATATTTGACCTTTGCTGCAGCACACAGGATCTTTAGTTGAGGCGCGTGGAATCTAGTTCCCCGAACAGGTATGGAACCCGGGCTCCCTGGATTGGGAATATGGAGCCTTAGCCACTGGACCACCAGGGAAGTCCCAAGGTATCCATTTTTTAAATGTAGAGCATCATTTTAATTCTTTTACCGCCCATTATGGGTTGAATTGTGTCCCCTCAAAAAGAAATGTTGAAGTCCTAATCCCAAGGACCTCAGAATGTGACCTTGTTTGGAGTTAAGGTCTTTATAGAGATAATTAGATTCAAAAAAGGTCATTCGGGTGAGCCTTCATCTAGTGTGCGCTGGTGTCTTGATGAAAAAGAGAACTTTGGTTATAGAGACAGATAGGCACTCAGGGAGAACACTGTGAAGTGGAAGCCGGCATTGAGGTGTATATCTGCAACAAAATGTCAAATATGACCATCAGGGCACCAGAAGCTAGGAGCACATTCCTCCCCAGACGTTAAAAGGAACCAGCCCCGGCCCTGGACTTCTGGCCTCCAGAACTGTAAAACTATAAATGCTGTTCTCTTTGTTACAGCAGCCCCAGGAACGAATACATGTGTGAGAGGCCCCACTTCAATTATTACCAAAGTGAGAATTCCTGAAAGTTAAGGAGCACATGGGGTAAAGAAGGCAAACCAACAGTAGCTGCGAAGTGAACAACCCCAAGCCGGGAGCCTCCGCAAGGCCCAGCTCACTCAAAACTCAATGAGTCCCGTGTGCAGCAGGTGAGAACCATTGCAAGTATTCAGGGGTTTAAAAAAAAAAAAAAGCCCCAATGGGATGTTGACGGGGATGGAGTTGCATCTACAGACCAATTTGCGGAGAATTACTTAATTCTTAGTGGCACTCGTGGTAAAGAACCTGCCCACCAATACAGGAGACGTAAGGGACTCGGGTTCGATCCCTGAGTCAGGAAGATCCCCTGGAGGAGGGCGTGGCAACCCACACCAGTGTTCTTGCCTGGAGAATCCCCATGGACAGAGGAGCCTGGCGGGCTACAGTCCATAGGGTTGCAAAGAGTCAGACACATCTGAACTGACTTAGCAAGCACACCCTCAATTCTTAGTAACATCGAGGCTTCTAATCCATCAACATAGGATGTCTCTCCGTGTATTTAAGAAGAGCTACAATTCTTTTTTTTTTTTTTTACTATATAAACTTTGGAAGTTTTTATTTTTAAAATGTATTTATTTGTAGTTACAGGATACTTGCTTTACGACATTGTGCTGGTTTCTGCCATGTATCAACATGAATCAGCCATAGGGATACACGTGTGCCCTCCCTCTTGCACCTCCCTCCCACCTCCCATCCATCCTATCCCTCTAGGATGTCGCAGAGCGCCAGGTTTCCTGCGTCATACAGCGAATTCCCACTGGCTATCTATTTTACATATGGTAATTCTATTTTACGTATGGTAATTCACATGTTTCAATGCTAGTCTCTCAGTTCCGCCCACCCTCTCCTTCCACTGTGTCCACAAGTCTGTTCTGTATGTCCGCATCTCCATTGCTGCCCTGCAAATAGGTTCATCAGTACAAT
Source organism: Bos taurus (assembly GCF_002263795.3). Classification (NCBI taxonomy): domain Eukaryota; kingdom Metazoa; phylum Chordata; class Mammalia; order Artiodactyla; family Bovidae; genus Bos; species Bos taurus. The sequence continues at coordinate 8,661,075 of NC_037355.1, read as the reverse complement.
TCTTGAGCAACTGTTACACTCCAACCCTTAACCTAAATCAATAAATGCATTTTAATAAATGCAGTAATCTGCATTTTATGGATGTGGCATCTGAGCCCATAGAAGTGTAGAAATCTACAAAGGCAACACAACAAGCACACTGGAATTCTGGGCTGGATCTGTCGGATGCTTTTTCTGTTTCATTCCGTGGCCTCTTCTGCTACTGCGGTGGGCAATAGCCCCCAGCCAGTTCTAGTTTATGGTCTTTCATGAGCATAAGCCATTGCCTCGAAAAACAGACAAGGGATTGATGAAAAGAAAAGGTTAAGTTGGGTTGTCTATAGTAACATGGAAAAATATCCAAAATGTAGAGATAAGTGAAGAAGGAGCTCACAGAACACTCTATCCCACTGCCTATTTCCCTCCAGCCAGAGATATGTATGTTTTTCACTTTGGGAAGGAGACACAAGAAGTGGTGACTGTTGTCCTCTCTGGGGAGAGTAATGTGGTGGTGGATTAATGAGAAGGGTTTTACCTTTTCAGCCTAGACTACCCTCTACTGTCATTCTGTCGTTGAAGGTTTAACCAGAAGCATGCATTGCCTTGACAACTAAAAGAACTTCCAGTAGAGAGAGATGGGGAAAGATTCCCCCGATGTTGCCTGTTACAGAAACTTGAAAATGGGAAGTTGCTTGGTTCCCCTTCACAAGTGTGTGATAACCACCTTCCTAAGGGTCTCCTTGTGGGGAGGGGGTGGGTAGGATGATGGGTACACCGAAAGGAATACATCTGGCACTGCCCGCCCTAGGGTCCTCGGCTAGGCTGACCGTGAGTGTAGCCATTGCTGCTGCACTGAAGCTTGAGCTGTTGGTTGCCCCGCTGGGGTGTGAAGGCCCCCGCCCTTACCCATCTCCAGAGCTGCTTCACCCACAGGTGCTCAGGGCTTTGCAGCAGTTCCTGTTTGGGGGCCACGTGAAAGTGACAAAGAGGAAGCTGTGGCCGTGACAGTGAGAGTGCAGTAGGGAGAGGTCTGACCCTTGCCCTCTGGGGATGAAATGCCCCTGGCACATCTGCAAAAGGCTCAGCCAGTAGGGGGATGCTCCCTTGTGCTCTCCTGGGGATCCCTGAAGACCACAGAGTAGGTGAGACCTTCACCCTGATTCTCCTCCCCTCCAGTGGTCTTCCCCACCCCCACTGTACCTACCAGGCACTTTCTCATCCTGCACTGAAATGACCTGTTTCTTTTTCCACTTCCCAGACTGGCCTGTGTGGTTTTAGAAGGCAAGCTGAGGACTCTGTTTTTACTCATCTTTGTTTTCCTAATGCCTGGAATCAGGCAGGGTACGTAATGGGCACACCTTATGTATTGGGTGGATGGACAGATGGATGGATGGAGCTAGTACAATGAAAGCTGACATACTTCCATCCATTCCTCCAATCCATCCATCTCCCACCGCCTAGATGTGGCCCCGCACGTCAGCCTGCTGCCCTGTGAGTGTGGGCACACATAATATACGCTGGAGACACTGGGTATCTGTCCTCATTGGCCCTTCTAAGCATCTGGAAGGAGAACAGACGCACAAGAATGAGAAGACAAGTCGTAGACTGGGAGAAGATATTTGCAAAACATGTATCTGATAAAGGATCAGTATCCAAAATACACAGAGAACTCTCAAAACTCAGTTGTAAGAAAGCAAATGGCCCAACTTAAAAATGGGCAAAAGATCTATGTATCTCACCAAAGAAGATGTACAGGTGACAAATACGAAAAGATGCTCAGCATCATGTGTACTTAGGGGATTTTCAATTTAACCAACAATGAGGTACCACTATATACCTATTAGAATGGCCAAAATCCAGAACATTGAAAATGCCAGACGGTGACAAAGATGTCAAGCAACAGGGACTCTTGTTAATTTCTGTGGGAATTCACAATGGAACAGACACTTTGGAAGACAGCTTGATCATTTCATACCAAATAAATGTACTCCTACCATATGATCCAGCCATCACGCTCCTTGGTATTTATCAAAAGAAGTTGAAAACTTATGTCCATAGTACAAAAGCCTGTACACAAATGCTTATTCATAATTGACAAAACTTGGAAACAATGAAAATGTCTTTCAGAAGGTGAATGGATCAATGAACTTTGGTATATCCAAACAGTAGAATATTAGTGCTAAAAATATATGAGCTATCAAGCCAGGAAAAGACATGGATGAGCCTTAATTGCATGTTACTAACTGAAAGAAGCCAATCTGAAAGTCTACATACTATATAACTATATATATCATTATATAGTATGTATATATATATATATATAGTCCAACTACATAACATTCTGGAAGGGAAAAACTATACTGACAGTATAAAAATCAATGGTTTCCAGGGAGGTGGGGGGATGAATACATAGGTAAAAGTGCAGAGGGGTTTCAGAGCTATGAAACTATTGTGTTGATATTGTGTTAGTGAATACATGTCATTATACTGGGCCAAACTCACATAATGTACAGCACCACGAGAGAACTTTCATGTAAATTGGACTTTATTCAATATCAGTGTGTCAATATTGGTTCATCTACTATAACAAGTGTACCATGTTCAATAATGCATGTTAATAATTGGGTAAATGTGTGTGTATGTGTGTGTGTATGTGAGAAGGGTATATGGGAACTATGTACTTTTTAAAAATAGGATCTGTTATGTTTTATTTATTTTGGCTGCACCGAGTCTCAGTTGCAGCATGCAGGATCTTTGAACTTCCTTGCAGTATGTGAACCCTTAGTCCAGCATGTGGGATCTAGTTCCCTGACCAGATAGCAAACCCAGGCCCCCTATATTGGGAGCAGAGAATCTTAGCCACTGGACCACCAGGGAAGTCTTCATTATGCACTTTCTTCTGCTCATTTTTTTCTGTAAATATAAAACAGCTCACAAAACAAAGTCCATAAAAAAAAACCCCAACAACAACAAAAAAACCGAAAAGCAGCCTCTGCCAACTGATTATTTGACACATAGAAATATGGAAGTGTCAGTGTAGCTATAATAATCTCTCCCTGCAACCATGATTAGCATCAGATATTTACAAATCAAGGGTCTTCTCTGTGCCAGGGACTGCACTGGGAAGGAAGCACAGAGGTATGGCAGGACAGTCTAGTGGAATGATCACTTCTGCCCCACGGCCTCCAGGCTGGCCATCTCATCTGCTCTGGGTCCTGTCCTTGCTCTGTGACAGGAGCCACGGAACACTGGGGGCTGAGCATCCCATTCGCAAGCACCCGCGTCCCTTTAGCAAGCCAGCTGGCTGGCTATTTATAACACCCCTGCTTCCCCACAAAACTCCCCTGTGGCTCAGATTCTCGGGTAAAGAATCTGCCTGCAATGCAGGAGACCCAGGTTCCATCCCTAGGTTGGGAAGATCTCCTGGAGATGGGAATGACAACCCACTCCAGTATTCTTGCCTGGAGAATCCTATGTATGGACAGAGGAGCCTGGTGGACTTTAGTACATGGGGTCACAAAGAGTCAGACCCAACTGAGTGACTAACACTTTCAATTTCACTTTCACTGCTTCCTCAGGAAGACATCTTCTTTCACCTTCTCTGGCGTTTTCCAGGAATGCTCTTAGTGAGGGTGCTCCTGGAACAGGGCACAAGTCAGCGCTCTGCTGAGGAGAGCTGTCCCTGACAGCTAAACATAGGAACGATTAGAGCCCTTCACCTCTAGGCAGTGGAACTGGGCTGGGAAGACAAGAGGCTGGGAGCTGCTGCCTTTTAATAGGAACCTGTTTATACAACCTGAGTTTTAAAACTGCATATATAGTCATCCTGAAATATTTAAAACAAAATAAAATAAAAGACAAAATCAGAAGGTTCATTTTGGGACCAGAGATTAAAGGGCTGGAACTGAAGTGGTTGAAGATGTGGGACTGTGTTGGTCAGAGAGTTCCTGGGCTGGGCAGAGGACCCCACTGGCTGTGTCAGCGTCCTAAATCAACAGACGTTGATTTAGACAACAGACATTTGTTGTCTCAGAGTTCCAGTGTCTGGAAGTCTGAGGTGGAAGTGTGGGCAGGGGTGGTTCCTTCTGAAGGCCATCGGGGAATGATCCGTTCCAGCTTCCCTCCCTGGCTTGTAGATGGCCATCTTCGTGTTCACGTGGCATTCTTTCAGTGTGTGTGTCCAAATTGCCCCTTTCTATGGTCTAGTCAAGGCTATGGTTTTTCCAGTGGTCATGTATGGATGTGAAAGTTGGACTGTGAAGAAGGCTGAGCACCGAAGAATTGATGCTTTTGAACTGTGGTGTTGGAGAAGACTCTTGAGAGTCCCTTGGACTGCAAGGAGATCCAACCGGTCCATTCTGAAGGAGATCAGCCCTGGGATTTCTTTGGAAGGAATGATCCTAAAGCTGAAACTCCAGTACTTTGGCCACCTCATGCGAACAGTTGACACGTTGGAAAAGACTCTGATGCTGGGAGGGATTGGGGGCAGAAGGAGAAGGGGACAACAGAGGATGAGATGGCTGGATGGCATCACTGACTCGATGGACGTGAGTCTGAGTGAACTCCGGGAGTTGGTGATGGACAGGGAGGCCTGGTGTGCTGCGATTCATGGGGTAGCAAAGAGTCGGACACGACTGAGCGACTGAACTGAACTGAACTGATAGGGACACCTGTCAAACTGGGTTAGCATCCACCCTAATGACCTCATTGTAACTTGATGGCCTCTATAAAGATCATACCTCCAAATATGGTCCCATTCTGAAGTAGTGAGGGTTGGGACTTCAGCAGGTGGACTTAGGGGGACACAACTCAGCCTGTAACAACATCAGAGCGTCTAACAGCCAGACAGGAGGCTTTACAGTAATGAAAGAGGTTCTTACAGTAATCAAATCCCAGGTCCCCAGTGTCCCGGGGGATGCGAAGGACACAGAGATGCTTCAGTCACCTCAAGAGAAAGGCTACTAGCGCAGGAGCTCAAGGAACGACAGGTCAGCAGGGTCCGGGGCAGAGGGGCTCAAAAAGCCCTTGGCTGTCCACCCAGCTGGCTCTGTCTTGGGCCACGTGGCTCTCCCTTCTCCTCTCTTGCATTTGCTGCTATGGCTACTACCTGATTGCAGCCCTCATCCCCCCGTCTTATTCCCTTGGGCCAGCTGTCGCCCACCCCTGCTCTTATCAGAATGCTGGGGCCAGGAATGAAGCAGGAGGGTCAAGAGCTTTATGATCATCCCAGCTCTGAGCTTAGTCCTTTAATGGTTTGATTTCCTAAGCTCTCCCTGCCTGTGATAAACTCTGGTGTTACAATTGAGAAATAATTCCTCTTTTGAAAAGCTAGAGGTTGTTGGTCACTCGTTTAACTTTTATAGAATTTACTTTCTCAGCTAGAGTTTCAGCAAAGATGAAACTGGACTCTTGCCCTGGGGCAATGTATCATCAGCTCAACATTAACAGGTCCTTCAAAAATGTAAGGGGATTAGCAGTTTTAGCGTGGGTTTTGTTAATGATTAGACTCTCTTTGCCATATTATTTTCTTCATTACTACTCAAATATCCACCCAGTGTTTATAGATTACTGACAAAACTTCACAGCTATTTAAAAAAATTTTTAGATATAATTGACACATAACATTCTATTGGTTTCAGGTGTACAACATGATTCAACATTTGTATATATTATGAAATGATCACCACTGTAAGTCTAGCTAATATCTGTCACCACAGTCGGTACAAACTCTGTTTTCTCCTGTGATAAGATCTTTAAGATCTATTCAGCAGCTCTCAAATACACAATACAGGGACTTCTCTGTTGGTCCAGTGGTTAAGACTCTGCACTTCCAAACCTGGAGTTTGGGTTCAATCCCTGGTTGAGGAGCTAAGATCCCGCATACCATGAGACTTGGCCAAAAATGGAGAGAAAAATACTCAAATACACAATACAGTATTATTAACTAGAGTCACTGTGCTGTATGTTACCTTTCCAGGACTTACTTATCTTGTAACTGCAGTCTGTACCTCTTGACCTCTTTCACTGTAAATGCATTGTCACGGTAAGATGTATTGTTTGTTTTACATCTGCCTGGCTGTGCTGAGCAGGAGAAGCTCAACACCTGTGATGTTACTCACTACCTGTTTGCGTGGAGCCTCCGTGAAAACCTCAGCTGGCATCAATCACCCCTAAGCCCCAAGCATAACATGAGAGAGGAGACTGCTCACGAGGCTGGGTCACGAACGCCACAGAGCTCCCTCCAGAACCGAGTAAACCCATCGCTGGGACCACGTCTCTTCTCTGGGACTGAATCCCAGTGAGGCAGCTTGTCTAGGAACCATGCCCATCGGTTATTACCGGAGTTTTACAGAACGGTAAAAGGAACACAGATCTGGAGGCAGAAGTGGCAGCCTGGAGCTCTGATTTCCCACTTGGCTGGCTGTACCCCTCCACCTTTCTGAGCCTCGGCTGCCTCCTGACGGGCCCTGGTGAGCCCGTGTGCCCCTGGTGGTGTGCTGGCCTGTGTCCACCGGTTGCACGAGGTTATCACTGCAAGGAGCTTCCTGACTTTGTCTGGAGTGCTCATCTGTTTGGGAGGTGCTCTCTGTTTCCAGATCCTAGAGGACAGCAGGGGCCCATCTATCCCAAATTCTGGACCATCCCAGAGGAATACAGGGAAACAGATGAGCCAAGTCCATGCAGCTGATGGCTGGGCCTCAGCTCATGGTATTATCCAGGATTCCCAGAGAATCCATTGAGTCAGAGGGGCCAAGCCCAGGGGAAGAGAAGGAATTGGAGGTTATCAGGTCTTAACATGGACAGAGAAGGCATGTGTGTGTGTTGGTGGGGGGGGGGGGGCGGGGGCGGGGCCGGTCCCAGTCTGGTCACGTGACAAGGACGTCCTGAGAAAGAAACCCGGATGTAACATTATGCAAAACCTTTCCCTGAATGAAAAAGCAGCGAAGGAAGGACTCGTCCACAAATAGTAAGTGAAACCAAACCTTGCGTCACTTACGGTGAAAGTTCAGCCCACAAAACCCCCCTTGGTGAGGCTCCAGATCCCGCCCAATTAGCCCTGCCCACAAGGAAACTGGCCGGTTGGGTCTGAGTCCACTCTCAGCCAAGTTGATGGGTGCGGAACCGGCTGTGGTCGCGTCAGTGACCTTTCTGTACTCAGCACAAATGATCATTTTTATAAGCAGACCTCATGCATGATCAGGTCTCAGGCCTGATTTCCAATTTGTGTTTCTTTTCCTTGAGCCTCAGCTTGGATTTGTCTCCATAGGCCTGCACTGTGTGATGATCCATTCTCACACTCTGTCCCGCTGTGGTTTTCTCCTGCCCCATTCCCAGCCTCCTTCTGCCCAGCTGTCATGTCCTGCCATAAAAAAGAAAAAAAAAAAAATATTTGGCTGCACCAGGTTTTAATTGTGATGGTGGGGCTGTGCTCAGTCGTGTCTGACTCTTTTGACCCCATGGGCTGTAAAGGCTCCTCTGTCCATGGAGTTTTCCAGGCAAGAATACTGGAGTGGGTTGCCATTTCCTTCTCCAGGGATCTTCCCAACCCAGAGATTGAAACTGCATCTCTTCTGTTTCCTGCGTTGGTAGGCAGAGTCTTTACCACTGCACCACCTGGGAACTCCCCCTTCGTTGTGGTGCCCAGGATCTTTAGTTGCAGTCTGCGGGATCTAGTTCCCTGACCCGGGAACCCCTGCACTGGGAGTGTGGAGTCTTAGCCACTGGACCACCAGGGAAGGCCCTGTCCTGTCTCTTTCTTCTCTCCTCCCTTTGGCTCCTCCACCAGCCCCAGAGCATGAGCACGTGTGTGTGTATGTACGTGTATACAAAGCTGCCCCTGATGAAAAATCTAGTAGCTGGAACAAGAGTTCATTCATTCAGTCAATAAATTTGGAACTTCCTGTATGGAAAAACTAAGGATAGAGCAGACAGACAGAACTCCTGTTGTCCTGGTGGGGCCCGGGGGTGCACTGCTAAGGAGACCAGGGGGCGGGTGCTAGGGGACCAGGAGGGACAGCCTCAGGGGGCCCTGGCTTCTCTGCTCACACCAGTCCTGTGGTGGGCCCTCCTTCTGCTCGGTGCCCACAGGCCCCAAGAACAAGGGGGAAGCCTTGTTCTCCCACAGGATTTTGCATCACATGAGGATCAAGTCTAGACATTACCTGCAGGAGGCTTTTCTGTTAGAGGACGTTGTGAGGGGAGAGGCTGTGCTTTTTCAGACCATCACAGGCTTGAACTTAGGCCTGGTCTCTTTCCCCTAGGAGCCAAGTTGGCTCCAACTGTGGTGTCGACCTGTGGACCGGTTGTGATGACTCTGTTCATTGCCATGGAAGTCGGAGGAGGGCAGGACTTGGCGTTGGACTGAGGGTGGGAGGAGGGGCCGAGCTGGAAGGTACTGTAATAGGGAGGGCAGGGAGGGAGGCTGGCAAGTTGTTAAGGTGGGAAGAGCAGGTCGCAGGACCACCAGAAAGTGAGCAACCTCCACAGAATGCTGACAGGGGGCCAGGCCCTCATCAGTGTGGTAGCCCAGGTGGAGTGGTGGGGAAGCACGCAATGAGGCGGCCGGGGGGCAAAGCTTCCTCCTGCTTGTCTCCAGCTGTGTGTCCTTTCGTGAGTTACTTAACCTCTCTGGGCCTCATTTCATTCCCATGGAAAATACATTTAATGACACCTACTTTAGAGGGTTGTTATAGAGACAATGTTTGCAAAGAGCTGGGCACATTGAAGTTATTTCATAAATAATACCCACCATAATGACCACACGTCTGGTAGGTTTATCCTCCCTGGCAGGAATTTTAGAGATCTTCCAGTTCAGTGGTTCTCAACCCTTAGCCTGCACCAGTCCTGCCCGAAGACCATGTTAAAAACTGACTTCTGGGCTCCTCTCCCCTGCCTCCCTTAGGTTCTGATGAGTAGGTCTGGGTGGGGCCTGAGCATCTGTTCCTGTAACAAGTTCCAGGTGGTCCTGACGCCGCTGTCTGGGGGCCATACTTTGAGAATTGCTGTGCTAGCATAAACCCTGATTTTGGAGGTGAGGATCTTGAGGTTCTGAGTGTTTGCTCCTTGCCATGGTCAGCAGAGTCTAGGCCTCCCAGCTCCTGGTCCAGGCCAAGGTCAGGACAGAGCATGTTGCTAGGATCAGGATGCAGGAAGTCAAGAGTGCTCGCAAAAGGCCCAGGATGCATCGGTTCTAGTGAGAGGAGTGAGCTTGACAGAGAGCAAAGCCCACCATTCAAGGAAGGGAACTGGCCTCGGTGTGGGCCTGAGCCACAGTCAAAACCACAGCCCGAGTCTCTGGCCTCAGGAAGTATGTGAGAGCGTGTGAGAAAGTGTGTGAATGGAGCAAGTATTGTGTAGATGGCATGGGGATGGGAGATAAGTGTTTGTGTGTGGAAGGGGGTAAGTGTGTGTGTGGCAGAGGTAAGTGTTTGTGAGAGTCTGTGTGAGCCTCATGTGGGTGAGTGATTTTTGTATGAGAGAGTGTGTCTGGGTGTGTGCGCGTGTGAGTTTGTGGGAAGACTATTTGTCTGCTCAGGCTGCCATAACCAAGTGCCATAGTTTGAGCACCTTAAACAGATGGTATTTATTGCCTCACAGATTTGGAGGCTGGAAGTTTGAGATCAAGGTGTCTGCAGGCTTGGCTTCCCCTGAGGCGTCTCGCCTTGGCTTGTAGACGGCCGTCTCTCCCCGTGTCCACGTGGTTTTCCTCTGTGTCTGTCTGTGCCCTGATGACCTCTTCTCATAATGACACCAGTCATATTGGATTAGGGCCCAGCCCAATGATCTTATTTTATGTTTATCATCTCTTTAAAGGCCCCGTCTCCAAATATAGTCACGTTCTGAGGTGAAGACTTCAACATGTAGGTATTAGGGAGACTCAACTCAGCCTATGACCGTGTGTGTGTGTGTGTGTGTGTGTGTGTGTGTGCATGCGTGCGTGCATGCGAGTGCATATGGAAAGTCGACAGTTCTGAAGGATACACTGCTCAGCCGCCTGCCCCATCAGAGTGCAGTATGTGAGAAATTCGACTTTCTTTCCTGTTTCATCCTGAGTTTATGGGGAGGCTAAGGCACCAACCCTTCCCCACCCCAGTCCCGGGGGCCTATGGTTCTGTAGGTCTCAGGACTGGAGGTGAATTCCTTCCAAGCTGGTGTAGAATTTTGCCTCCATCCAAGCAATCCCTTTCTCCGAGCCCCATCCTTCAGCAACATGACATTTCTGAGCCTACCCTCCTGGACATTTCCTGAAGAAGCAGCTTGGGAAAGGCAGCTTCCTGCCCAGGGGAGACCCACTGCCTCAACCCCACTGCCTGGAGCTCCCCTCAAGCAGCTCACCCCTCATCTCCCTGAGGTCAGAGTCCCCATTCTCTTTAAAGTTAGAAACGACATTTTGGGCTCTCCATGGTTAGTTAAGCCTCGTTGTTTCAGAGTGGAAGGGACTGTTGGTGGCCTCAGGGTGATGTGGCAAGAGTTTATTTCAGGCTTTACAAAAGGCTTGTTTTCCATTTGGAATGGTTTATTACCTAACAGCCCAGCCTTCATAGCAACGGAACAAGGGCTCGCTGATGCAATCTCAACTGTGGGCTTTCTTAGTGCAGCTGGACAGTCATTCTGCTTCCAAGAGCAGCTCACACAAAAGAAGGGTCCTAGGGACAGAGGAGCCTAATGGGCTGCCGTCTATAGGGTCACACAGAGTTGGACATGACTGAAGCGACTTAGCAGCAGCAGCAGCAGGGGCACAAGGACTCCTGGTTGGAACTGGAAGAGTCTTGAACAATACAGGGTCCTGGGGGCAGTGGGGCTGCAGGAGTGCTGGTGGGGGCAACGTACAGGCTGCAGGCAGCCCACGCCCCAGGGAAGTGAGCACAAGGCCCAGTCTGGGGCCCGCTCAGTAGTTAGCACTTGCGTTTGTTGGCTAGTACTTGCTTCCCTGGTGGCTCAAATGGTAAAGCGTCCGTCTGCAATTCGGGAGACCAGGTTCGATCCCTGGGTTGGGAAGATCCCTTGGAGAAGGAAATGGCAACCCACTCTAGTACTCTTGCCTGGAAAATTCCATGGGCAGAGGAGCCTGGTAGGCTACAGTCCAAGAGGTCGCAAAGGGTCAGACACGACTGAGCTACTTCACTTTCTTTCTTTGTTGACTAAAATGTTGACCGAATGAATATAAAGGAATAAAAACAAGATTCAAAGGGAAGGAATTCCCTAGCTGTCTACTGGTTAGAACCTCTGTGTTTTCACTGCAAAGGCCTGGGTTGGATCCTTGGTTGGGGAACTGAGATCCCACAAGTTGGGGAGGGGAAAGATTTAAAGGGAAAAGGTGGGTTTGGGGTAGAAAAACAAGGACCAGATGTGATGGAGAGATATGATCACAGGCTTCTTCTGCAGGAATCACGGCCAGGGTGACAGTGCCTTTGAGGAAAGCGTCTGGTCAGGTTACATGCCAGTCTGCCTCAAATGACTTCTTAAGCACCCATTGTGTGTAGAACACTGGGAAGCTAATAAAAGATGTCTTATCAAGAATTTTGATTTCCCACTTACATATTATATTTAAAAAGCCAGAATTGCAACAGTAGATATATATTAGTAGAGGTCTCCTGAGAAACAGAACCAATAGGATATGTACAGATATATGGAAAGAGATTTCCACCCCCTAGCTTTATTGAGAAATAGCTGATATATGACCTGTCAGTAAGTGTAAGGTGTACAATGTGTCGATTTGAGGAAGAGATTTATTATGAGGGATGGGCTCCTTGATAGATGTTGAGAAGTCCCACAGTCTGCCATCTGCAAGCTGGAGGCTGGTGGTGTGGTTCAGTCCAAATCTGAAGGCCTGGGAACCAGGTGTGCGTCTGAGTCCAAGTCTGAAAGCCTGATGTCCAAGGGGAGAAGGTGGTGTCCCAGCTCAAGGAGAAAGAAAGAATTCCCTCTTCCTCTGCCTTCTTGTTCTATCAAGGCCCTCAGTGGATCAGACGATACCCTCCCACGAGGCTGAGAAAGAATTTTGTTTTTTAATAATTCATTTGGCTGTGTCAGGCCTCAGTTGCGACATGCAGGCTCAGCAGTGCATGGGCTTAGGTGTCTCACAGCATGTGGGATCTTAGTTAACTAACCAGCGATGGAAACTGAGCTCCCTGCCTTGGAAGGCACATTCTTAACCACAGGACCACCAGGGAAGACCAGGTCTTTACTCCAATCTACTGCCTTAAATGCTAATCTCCTTTGCTGCTGCTGCTGCTGCTGCTGCTGCTGCTAAGTCGCTTCAGTCGTGTCCGACTCTGCGACCCCATAGACGGCAGCCCACTAGGCTCCTCTGTCCCTGGGATTCTCCAGGCAAGAATAATGGAGTGGGCTGCCATTTCCTTCTCCAATGCATGAAAGTGATAAGTGAAAGTGAAGTCACTCAGTCATGCCCGACTCTTAGCGACCCCATGGACTGCAGCCTACCAGGCTCCTCCGTCCATGGGATTTTCCAGGCAAGAGTACTGGAGTGGGGTGCATCACCCTCAAAGATACATATAGCATAATATTTTGCCAGTTTATCCCTTGGCCCTGTCATGATGATACATAAAACTATCACAAGACATAAGGGACTGGAAGGAAAATTAAAACGTAATAGTAATTGATTGTATTGAGGTATTATGGCTAAATCCATTTTTTCTTTCTGATTTACTGTGTTATGTTTGGACTTCTAACATCAAAATAATCCTTGAAGTAAGCTTTGGTCTAGGGGTGCCCCTCCTGGAAGACTAATCCCAGCATGAAAGCATAGGGGTGTCAGTGACACAGGGGGTGACCCCAGCAAGGCAACCTGAGCAATCCATGGGGCCACCTCTGTCCAAATTGTCTTCTATTCATTTACTCCAAATAGCCTGAAAACCTGGCTTCAGTTTTTATTCCTTTCTCATACTCTGCCACTTGTTCATTCATCCTTTATTAAGCCACTGTCTATGAATCATGATCCACATCAGGCCCTGCGCAGAACAGAATGAGAATCAGCTGTGGGTTCCCAGCTGTGGCTCCTAGAGGGAGATATTTGAATCAATGGGGACAGAGACTTCCTTGGTGGTCCAGTGGTTAAGAGTCCAGACTTCTACTGCAGAGGGCACAGGTTTGTTCCCTGGTCGGGGAACCAAGATCCTGCATGCTGCATGGCATGCCACACAAAAGAAAACAACAACAAAACAAATGGAGACTGAATAGGCAGAATGATGTGCTATTGAAGCTCAGGGTCAGGAAGCTGAGCATCAAGGAAGGAAGGCTTCCTGGAGGAGGTGATGCATTTGAGGTGACTTCAAACAGAAGTTAGAAGACAGTGATAGACTGGCTGCAAACAATGTACTCTGCCAGAAAGGCATGGAGGATTCAGAGAGCTGTAGAGGGAATGCTAGTGGTTTATGGGAAGAGGGAAGAGGGAAGGGGCCATAAAGCAGGTGTGGGCAGATTTTGGAGGGTCTGGTCTGCCCTGCATAGGAGTGTGGACTTACCTACAGACAACAGGGTCCTTGGATCTTAAAGCAGAGTGAGGACATGGTGGTATTGGCTTTTGAGCAAGAGAATTCTGGTGGCCATCAGAAGGGTGGGGAAGGCAGATCAGGGGCCAGAGGAGCAGAGAGAGGACCAGGAGGAGGTGGGGTGATAAAGTCTGATCTAAGGACCAGCAGTGGGTGTCTATGGGATGCAGCCTCACCGTGACTCTCAGATCAGTGGGTGCGAGGGGGAGAATGCAGAAGCTGATGGGTGCAGGCAACTCTGAGCAGCATCTCCTTTCATCTTCCCTCTGTCTGTCCACACTGAGTTTTGGGTGCTCATCAACCCTCTGGCTCCCGCCTGTTTGCCTTCTCTCAGTATTTCCCGGTGTGAACAAACCCCACGTCAGGAGACTCCTTTATGTCCTCAGGACCCCTCTGTTTCTGCAGCTGACACTGTCCTCTCAGGGCCCCCTGGGCTGTGTCAGGCTCACCTCCTCCAGGAAGCCTCCCCACTGAGCTCCCTCCTAGAGCCCTCTCCCTCTTCATACTCCCCCCGCGTTGATTTCCGTGTTCTACCATCCTGGATTTGCACTGTTATTTACACGTTTTGAACATTTGTCAGGTCTCTGCAAGTATAGGGTAAGCTCTTTGTGGGAAAGATGATATGACTTAAACCCTTTTCTGTACCTCTCAGAAGCTGGCACAATGCTGCCTGCACTTGTGTGTGTGCTCAATCGCTTCAGTCCCGTGTCTGACTCTCTGTGACCCTGTGGACTGTAGCCTGCCAGGCTCCTCTGTCCATGGGATTCTCCAGGCAGGAATACTGGAGTGGGTTGCCCTGCTGTCCTCCAGGATCTTCCCAACCCAGGGATCGAACCCATGTCTCTTTAAGTCTTCTGCACCTGCAGGCCGGTTCTTTACCGCTAGCGCCACCTGCTGCCTGCATAGTAGGGATCTACAGGTAATTGATCAGTTGATCCCCTGTCAATCTGCCCCTGCAGATTTTCCTCAGCCCCTGTCCTCAGTGTTACTGGCTGGTGAAGGGGCCCTGGACGTGAAGTCACAGCCTTGGCCACTTCCTGTAACTCAAAACTTGGGGCCAGGCGCTTAACCTCTCTGGACTTTCATTTCCTCATCAGTGAAATGGCAAAAACTGCTCCATGGTTGTTAACTACCTCTTAAAGGAACCCCTTTAAAATCTGGACCTGCTTACGTGCGACGAGGGGAGGTGACCCTACTGTGAGCCAAAGTATCATCTTTCTCCTCCTCCCCTTCCTCCTCTCCTCTCTTCCCTCCATCCACAGTAGACTTACAAAAAATTTTGATTTTCTTTTTTTTTGGTTTCTTTTTTTAATTGAAGTTTAGTTGATTTATAATGTTGTGTTAATTTCTGCTGTACAGATTCAGTTATACATGTACATTTATTTTTTCATATTCTTCTCCATTATGATTTATCTCAGGATATTAAATAGAGTTCCATGTGCTGTACACTAATAACTTGTTGTCTATCCATTCTTTATATATAACAATTTGTATCTGCTAATCCCTGACTCCCAATCCATCCCCTGAAACCCTGACTTAGAACAAAAATTTGAAAGCCCACCAGACTGGGTGGTTCCTTCCAAGACTCAGACCACCTATGGCTCCAGGCTGGCAAAGAGGACCACTGTGATGGCCCTGGCCTGGGCACCGTTGGTGTCTACACGTGCTAGGTGGGGTCTAGGTAACAACTTTGGCCAGGCCCGTGCTCACTAATTATAGAGAAGCAGTTACTGCAAAATTTCCCAAGGAAACCAAAGTGAGGGTTTGGTTTCCACTTAGATTAAGCAACTTCCTTCCAGGGCTCTCAACCCCCTCAACAAAATATTCTCTTTCATCACAGGCAGGCCGATAACACACAAGGGTTGTGATTGTTCGTTTGACATAAATATATAAACGCACCTTTGGGAGGAAGCTGGGCCCATGGTTACTCACTTCAGTGGGGATATTTACATGGATTTTGACTGTCCATCTTAATGACCTTAAGAACTTGTGCTGGGTTGAGGTTCATGAGCAATGTGGAGACAGGGAGCAGCTAAGGATATAATGTGATATTGAAACTGAAGAGTGTGACATCAAGTCCCAGAGGACATTTCACATTTTACTGGCAGCCACCTAAAAATAATTTGTTTTTTTTTTTTAAGACTTTTTTTTTGTTTTTAGACGTGGACTATTTTTAAAATCTTTACTGAATTTGTTACGATACTACTTCTGTTTTATGTTTTGGGTTTTGGGCTGTGAAACATATGGGATCTTAGCTCGCTGATCAGGGATCAAATCTGTAACCCCTGCTTCAGAAGGTGAAGTCTTAACCACTGGACCACCAAGGAAGTCCTTAAAAATAATTTAAACCTGCATTTAAACCATGGATTGGGAGTTTGGGGTTAATATATACAAATAATTACATATAGAGTAGATAAATAATAAGGTCCTACTATATGGCTGCTGCTGCTGCTACTAAGTCGCTTCAGTCATGTCTGATTCTGTGCAACCCCATAGACGGCACCTCACCAGGCTCCCCTGTCCCTGGGATTCTCCAGACAAGAACACTGGAGTGGGTTGCCATTTCCTTCTCCAATGCATGAAAGTGAAAAGTGAAAGGGAAGTCGCTCAGTCATGTCCAACTCTTAGCAACCCCATGGACTGCAGCCCACCAGGCTCCTCTGTCCATGGGATTCTCCAGGCAAGAGCACTGGAGCGGGGTGCCATTGCCTTCTCCGTACTATATAGCACAGGGAACTATATTCAATTTCTTGGGATAAACCATAATGGAAAAGAATATAAAAAGAATGTATATATGTGTGTAACTGAGTCACTTTGCTATATATCAATCAACACAACATTGTAAATCGACTGTGTGTGTGTTCGTCACTCAGTCATGTCTGACTCTTTGTGACCTCATGGATGCCAGGCTCCTCTGTCCTTGAAATTCTCCAGGCAAGAATACTGGAGAGGGTTGCCATGCAATTCTCCGGGGGATCTGCCTGACCCAGGGATCGAACCCAGGTCTCCCGAATTGCAGGCAGATTCTTTATCATGTGAGCCACCAGGAACTATACTTCAGTTAAAGAGAAAGAGAGAGAAATTTAAACCTACACTCACATGATTAAAAGATTTTATTACCTGAAGCCTACCTTCCAAAGTTTTGCTGTATCTGCAGGATATCTGAGTCCCTTGGCTCCCTCCGGCTTACCCATCACACCCTCCAGCAGGCTTGGTGGGAAATTCACTGCCTTCAGTCTAGCCAGGCTCCAAGGGGGAAATAGGAGCCAGTTCCAGTTAGCTAAGTCAGTTGCCTCCAAAATGCCCAGATTCCTGAGTTTATTTTCTCTTGACCTGTTCCTTGACATTTTCAGATTAGTTTTTGCTGATGGGCTATAAGATACTGTCTTCAGATTTTCCAACTTTTTCCTCTTTCTATGGACATCTCCATCTAGTTTTCCCAACCACAACCTATCCATCATCATTTTCACCAAACTTTGACCTCCAGATTGCTAATTCACTTTTAGGTTGCTAATATTCCTTCTCTATAAATAACCTTCAACTTCAGCTTGTTCAATCCCACAAGGAACAACTGTGGTCAAAGATAGCCCTTTGAGCCTATCTGCCTTGAAACAGCAGAGTTCCTGTTCTCGCCCTGGGGAGATTGTCACAGGGACTCGAGGGAACTGTGTCATCCCCAACAGAAAAGCTGCTCAGAGCAGTGGGTGGTTAGCATGCCAGACAGAGCGTTGTGCCGTTATATATACACCGGTGGGGATTCAGACCAAGAGAACCCTGGATGGTGTGATGCTGTGACTGTGTGTGTGTGTGTATAGAGACAGAAAAGGACAGACAGAGTCAAGCCCTCCTACCTCTCACCCAGAGGATTTTGTCAGTATGAACAGGACCCAAACGTGAATGAGTCATCTATCTTGCTTTTGGGATTCCATGCCGGTGATGGTTCTGGATGTGATATTTACCATGAAATACAGGAAAGGGCCTAGAAAGAGAAGGAGGTTAGAACTCCAGAACGTTCTGCTGTGGTTTCTGGTCTTCCTGTGGAATGTGCATTTCCTGCTCTGTGCGGGTTTTGCACCTAATGACTTCTCTGTCCCAAACGAGCTCTCACTTCTGTAGTCACTCATTTCTGTTTCATTGCTCTCAGCCACTGATTTGGTAAGCAACCACATTTTGGGCCCCAGGTTCCAGAATGTTCTATGTGATGATATTCTTCTTTTTCTATTATAAACTTTTTATTCTTTATTCTTATTATTTTTTAGCACTGATAGAAAGAACAAAAGACAAGAACATAAGCCAATTTGCCCTTAATATTTTGGTATATTTTTCCTTTTTTTTTTTCCAGTGATTACAAAATAATGGCTATATTTCCCTGTGCTGTGCAATATACCCTTGTTGCTTATCTATTTTATACATAGTAGTTTGTTTATCTTAATCTCCTACCTCTGTCTTGCCCCTCACCTTCCCTCTCCCCACTGATAACCACTAGTTTGTTTTCTATAAGTCTGTTTTTGTTATATCCATTCATTTTATTTTTTATGTTCCTCATATAAGTGATAACATAGAATATTTGTCTTTCTCTGTCTGACTTAATCATAATACCCTCTAGGTTCATCCATCTTTGTTCCAAAGAGCACAGATCCACTGATTTTTAATATTTTGCCACAATTGTTTTATCATTTTGTTTCTCTGTATACATACATGCTATTGTTATTGTTATTTCTCCTAAACTATCCGAGAGTTAAATTGCATTATTTTGCTTTTGCTTCTGAGAACAAGGACATTGTCTTATATAACCACAACACAATCGTCATGGTTAGGAAATTTATCATTAACACAATACAGGATCTAATATACATGCCATATTCAAATTTCACCAACTGATCCAGTAATGAATGTCCTTTAGAGGCATTGCTCTTCCCTTCCAGAATTGAACACTGCGTACTGTGACCGAGTCACCTTAATCTCCTTTTATAGGGGACAACTCCTTGGCCTGGCTCGGTCTCTCCTGTCATTTTCTAAAGAATTTGTAGATAACCCCTTATTCGGGTCTGTCTCATTTATTCTCCACAATTAGGTTGAGATGAGGCCCTTTTGGCAGAGATGCTACATAACAATATCTTCTTACTGTGTCACACCAAGAGGCACGTGATGTTAGCTTTAATCTGTGAGGAGGTGCTAAGAAACAGTAAATATCCTCCTCTCAAACTTGCACACTGTGGTTTCTATAACAGACCGAAAGGCCACATGTCCTCGCCTGCACCTGGGTGCCCCCCCAAGTTGTATGTTCCTCCCTGTGTACCCGCTCCCCTTTGAGGACTAGGTGTACTCCTGAAACCGCCTCCCCGCTTCCTTGCCTATCACTGAGGTTGGCATAGACCAGGGACTCCATGAATACTTGTCAAATAGAAACACATTAAAAATAGATGATCAGAGGTTCTGGATATCTGCTCAGGAATAAAAGCCTCAGCAGAGATGCCTTTCAGAAAGATTTCATTCATGGTTAATTGAGGTGAGGCCTCCAAGAACATAAATATCCTTCTTTTCCTCTGCCTGTGGGGTATATTACATATACCTTGAATGGTATATATGTAAAATGTATGGAAGAAGAGACAGAGAGAGAGGGAGGGAGAGAGAGAAGGGAGGGAAGGAGGAAGGGGGAAAGGATGAGAGGGCATGGGGGGCGGGGGTGTTTAATATGAATACACCTTCCAGCCCAGCAACTCTACTCTGGATGGTGTTGATGGTAGCAGGGAATAAAAGACCAGCTCAGGGTTCCTCATCAGAGGAAGAAATAAGTAAACTGTGATGTATTTGTACTCATGTATTCATTCAACAAACATTTATTTAAGAATGTTTTGTTCAGATGGCACCAGTGGTAAAGAACCTACCTGCCAAAGCTAGGAGACTTAAGAGACATGGGTTCGATCCCTGGGTTGGGAAGATCCCCTGGAGAAAGAAATGGCAACCCATTTCGAGTATTATTGCCTGGAGAATCCCATGAATAGAGGACCCTGGTGTGTTACAGTCCATAGCGTTCAAGGGTTGGACACGACTGAAGTGAGTTCACAAAATGTTGGCACTATTAGCCTGGCACTGTTCTATTTGCTGGGGATATGTTGTGGTTCAAACACATTTCCTGCTCTCATGGAACATACACTTCAGAGTGTGCTAACACACAATAAACAAGCATTACCCACATGCCTGCAATGCACACACATGAGCTCACACCAGAGGTACTGTGAGAGGGGCAGGGATGGAATACTTGGCACTGTCAGAAATAATAAGCTAGATTTACAAACAGTAGTGTGAACAGAACTTAAAAACATAGCCCACTGAAAGCAGGCATAGAGTAAAATTGATGGCACAATACCACTTACAGAATTTAAAAACACCTTTATAGAACAATGTCATATGTATGTGTGTTCATGTGTATACGTGTACATATGAGTGTACATTTAGGCATGTATGTGTGTGCTCAGTCACTCAGTCGTCTCTGACTCTTTACAGACCTCATGGACTGTAGCCTGCCATGGCTCCTCTGTCTATGGAATTTTCCAGGCAAGAATACTGGAGGGGGTTACCATTTCTTCCTCCTAGGGATCTTCCCAATCCAGGGACTGAATCCACGTCTCTGGAGTCTCCTGCGTTGGCAGGCAGATTCTTTACCATTGTGCCACCTGGGAAGCCCCACACTCAGGTGTACTCCTGTACCCCAGGACATGTGCATAAACATGTTAGTGTGCAAACCTAATGGGATAAGAATTGATGTTTGGGAAGGGAACGGAGGGGGAAAATATAAAATAAAACAAGAGATCATCTTTGCCTGGATGGATGACAGGGTGTCAGGAATTGAGGTGTAGGGTTATCTCAACCAAATGTACCTGAGGTCCACAAACAACTGGGAAGGGAGATTTGGTTGTCAAGTACAAAGAAATGAATGTACTTTGCCCTCATCCTTGCATTCCAGATCCAAGACCCTCTGGGTGGGGCTAGGGCCCTCTGGGCAGGGCCCCCTGGGTGGGGCTAGGGCCCACTGGGCAGGGGCAGGGCCCCCCAGGTGGGACCAGAGCCCTCTGGGCAGGGGCAGGGCCCCCTGGGCTGGACCAGGGTCCTCTCAGGGGCTATCCTGCTTGCAGGAGGAGATGGGTGAGCATGAGGCAGGGATACATGACATTTAGGCAAAGGGATAATCTCACTAGGGCTCAGTTTCCCCATCTGTGAAATGGACCTGGTCACAGATGATCACTTCAGAAGGTGGTGCTGAGAATTCTATGAGCCAATGCGATGAGAAAAGTCCTCATCATGACTCTGGGGCCACCAGGCATTCTGGGAAATTCTTAGCTATTAGCATCCTTTTCTTATTTGTTACCCAAAAAAGATTGCTGAACTAGCTCAGTTTCAGAACATCTCTGCATGCTTGGAACACAGCTGATATATGATGGGCTGGGTACCAGTAACTTCTGCCAAGTGAGGCCTGCACCTTTGACTTTCTAAACACCAAATCTGACCCTTCCTGATCAACTCCCAGGGACCGGCAATCACTCTGGTTCAAACTCCCCTTGGGTGTGTTCCTGTATAAGAACCAGAGGGAAGCCAGCACTGCCCCACTGATCTCTCTGCAAAGCTGTTGAATTGCTCATGTTTATTTTTCAAAACACTGTGCTTGAGACCACTTCCTCTTTCTCTTCTAGAAAGGGGGATGGAGTCACATAAATGCTTGAGTCAAAAGAACGGGGAGAGGGCATGTGGGTGCGAGGGAGTGACTGCGCACTCAACACTGAGCCCAGGTCAAGTAGGTCAGTCAACGTTCATGCCTGATGCTGACTGACATCAATCATGAGCATCATTTTGAAATCTGTCCTTATCAGATGGCACCAGGTTGCAGTGTGGCCATCATTACAAGACAACCCGGAGTTTCACTAGGACAAAGGGTGGGGCTGCTCTTTGTGGCTGAGATTACAGATCCATCCAAGCCACTCCACCCACTGTGGGTGGGTGGTGGGGAACAGAGGAGCAGGTGGGGGGCCCTGGAATCGTGGGGTGGCAGCTGTGAGTCCCAGCCTGCTGTGTTCTCCCATCAAAAGCACAAGTCAGCAAGTATGACACCCTGGGTATGACACTCAGGGTCTAGCCCTCAGAGGTCTGTAGGAGATGCTAGATATGAACTCCTTCTGGTCAGGGACTGTGCTCAATTCATCCTCTTCTCATAGAAGCTGGCACAGGACTTGGTTCAGATTAGCTGTTCAGTAAGTGTTGGCAAAATCAAAACAAGGAGGGAGGGAATATGATGGAAGTTTAAAACAAAACGTAGCTCTCACATCCTTTTGTATTAATAGCACATGCTAAGTCACTTTGGACTCTCTTGTTGACTATGCTATGATGGCTACTCCATTTCTTCTTAGGAATTCCTGCCCACAGTAGTAGATATAATGGTCATCTGAGTTAAATTCACCCATTCCAGTCCATCTTACAATCTCAAAAACGACAGAATGATCTCTGTTCATTTCCAAGGCAAACCATTCAATATCATGGTAATCCAAGTCTATGCCCTGACCAGTAATGCTGAAGAAGCTGAAGTTGAACAGTTCTATGAAGACCTACAAGACCTTCTAGAACTAACACCCAAAAAAGATGTCCTTTTCATTATAGGGGACTGGAATGCAAAAGTAGGAAGTCAAGAAACACCTGGAGTAACAGGCAAATTTGGCCTTGGACTACAAAATGAAGCAGGGCAAAGGCTAGTAGAGTTCTGCCAAGAGAACACACAGGTCATAGCAAACACCCTCTTCCAACAACACAAGAGAAGACTCTACACATGGACATCACCAGATGGCCGATACCGAAATCAGATTGATTATATTCTTTGCAGCCAAAGATGGAGAAGCTCTATACCGTCAGCAAAACAAGACCAGGAGCTGACTGTGGCTCAGATCATGAACTCCTTATTGCCAAATTCAGACTTAAATTGAAGAAAGTGGAGAAAACCACTAGACCATTCAGGTATGACCTAAATCAAATCCCTTATGACTATATAGTATAAGTGAGAAATAGATTTAAAGGACTAGATCTGATAGATAAAGTGTCTGATGAACTATGGATGGAGGTTCATGACATTGTACAGGAGACAGGGATCAAGACCATCCCCAAGAAAAATAAATGCAAAAAAGCAAAATGGCTGTCTGAGGAGGCCTTTTAAATAGCTGTGAAATGAAGGGAAGTGAAAAGCAAAGGAGAAAAGGAAAGATATACCCATTTGAATGCAGAGTTCCAAAGAATAGCAAGGAGAGATAAGAAAGCCTCCCTCAAAGATCAATACAAAGAAATAGAGGAAAACAACAGAATGGGAAAGACTAGAGATCTCTTCAAGAAAATTAGAGATACCAAGGGAAGATTTCATGCAAAGATGGGCTCAATAAAGGGCAGAAATGGTATGGACCTAACAGAAGCAGAAGATATTAAGAAGAGGTGGCAAGAATACACAGAAGAACTGTACAAAAAAGATCTTCACAACCCAGATAATCATGATAGTGTGATCACTCACCTAGAGCCAGGAATCCTGGAATGTGAAGTCAAGTGGGCCTTAGAAAGCATCACTATGAACAAAGCTAGTGGAGGTGATGAAATTCCCGTTGAGCTATTTCAAATCCTAAAAGATGATGCTGTGAAAGTGCTGCACTCAATATGCCAGCAGATTTGGAAAACTCAGCAGTGGCCACAGGACAGGAAAAGTTCAGTTTTTATTCCCATCCCAAAGAAAGGCAATGCCAAAGAATGCTCAAACTACTGCACAATTGCACTCATCTCACACACTAGCAAAGTAATGCTTAAAATTCTCCAAGCCAGGCTTCAGCAACACATGAACCGTGAACTTCCAGATGTTCAACATGGTTTTAGAAAAGGCAGAGGAACCAGAGATCAAATTGCCAACATCCGCTGGATCATCGAAAAAGCAAGAGAGTTCCAGAAAAACATCTATTTCTGCTTTATTGACTATGCCAACGCCTTTGACTGCGTGGATCACAATAAACTGTGGAAAATTCTGAAAGAGATGGGAATACCAGACCACCTGACCTGCCTCTTGAGAAACCTACATGCAGGTCAGGAAGCAACAGTTAGAACTGGACATGGAACAACAGACTGGTTCCAAATAGGAAAAGGAGTACGTCAAGGCTGTATATCGTCACCCTGCTTATTTAACTTATATGCAGAGTACATCATGAGAAACGCTGGGCTGGATGAAGCACAAGCTGGAATCAAGATTGCCAGGAGAAATATCAATAACCTCAGATATGCAGATGACACCACCCTTATGGCAGAAAGTAAAGAGGAACTAAAAAGCCTCTTGATGAAAGTGAAAGAGGAGAGTGAAAAAGTTGGCTTAAAGCTCAACATTCAGAAAATGAAGATCATGGCATCTGGTCCCATCACTTCATGGGAAATAGATGGGGAAACAGTGGAAACAGTGTCAGACTTTATTTTCTTGGGCTCCAAAATCACTGCAGATGGTGACTGCAGCCATGAAATTAAAAGACACTTACTCCTTGGAAGGAAAGTTATGACCAACCTAGATAGCATATTCAAAAGCAGAGATATTACTTTGCCAACAAAGGTCTGTCTAGTCAAGGCTATGGTTTTTCCAGTGGTCATGTATGGATGTGAAAGTTGGACTATAAAGAAAGCTGAGCGCCGAAGAATTGATGCTTTTGAACTGTGGTGTTGAAGAAGACTCATGAGAGTCCCTTGGACTGCAAGGAGACCCAACCAGTCCATCCTAAAGGAGAACAGTCCTGGGTGTTCATTGGAAGGACTGATGTTGAAGCTGAAACTCCAATACTTTGTCCACCTGATGTGAAGAGCTGACTCGTTTGAAAAGACCCTGATGCTGGGAAAGATTGAAGGTGGGAGGAGAAGGGATTGACAGAGGATGAGATGGTTGGATGGCAGCACTGACTCGATGGACATGGCTTTGGGTGAACTCTGGGAGTTGGTGATGGACAGGGAGGCCTGGCATGCTGCAGTTCATGGGGTTGCGAAGAGTCAGATACAACTGACCAACTGAACTGAACTGAAGTGACTTTCAGTTGTGTCTGACTCTTTGTGACCCCACAGGCTCCTCTGTCCATGGGATTCTCTAGGCAAGAGTACCGGAGTGGGTTGCCATTTCCTCTTCCAGGGATCTTCCCAACCCAGGGACAGAACTCAGGTCTCCTATGTCTTCTGCATTGGTAGGTAGGTTATTTTTTTTCTTTTTTACCACTAGTGCCACCTGGGAAGCCCTTATAGCTGGCTAAAACGAATACCAGTTCTTATACACATAATAGGGTCTCACTGCCACCTTATTGGCTTCTGATCTTTTTTTTCCTCTCCACTTTAGAAATTCAAACTGCATGGTCCCCCTCGATGTTATTCACTCAAACATTCTTGCCAGCTTGGTCCTATATTCCTGTTTACATCCGGGTAGCATTTACACACCTGCAAAACACCTCTGATGATTCATCCTCTGCCTCACTGTCCCATGCAAGGCCCTGGGGCGTGTGCAGTCTCTGCTGCAGACTCCAGGCAGGAGCAGGGTGGGAGGGGAGAAGGAGTAGTTGGTGAAGGAGGAAACACTTGACGGTCCAGTCTGTCCTTTACCTGCTGAGTCAGACACTCAGATGCTTCTAGAAACAAGAAAGAGGGGCTCCTGCTCACAGGCATTTTGCATCTGGCCTTCCATATCATTCCAACTTCTGGTTTTTCCAAGGAGCTCTTGACAAGTTGCAATCAATTTTAGGCAGATATGAGTTTCAGGAACCCAGAGTGCAGAACTGGTGTCCCCAGCAAACTTTTCAAGTGGAGTCTGTTGCTGACTCCTTTACACTGCTTTCTGTGAATGCCTCTTTTTTTTTTTTTTTTTTTTTTTTTTTAGAAAAAGCACTTGTCTTTGCTACCTGAGTTACATATGGACACATGGACAGTCACACATGGACAGCTCTCTCTTCAATCATTCCCTCAGCCTTCTTAGCCTGTTTGGAGCTAAAGAAGTTCTCATCTCTGGATAAACTTCATGTATCAGAGAAAGCTGCTCCTCTTAGTCACTGTCCTATGTACAGCAATAACAGAGTTGATATTCTTTCTCTCCTTCAACAAATCAGTATCATTTCTGAAAATATCTGGTTGAAAAGCCATTATTCACTCAGATCAGGAGGGTCAGTCTGATCAGAAAAAGGACAGGTTTTCACTTTGTTACCAGTCAAGTTCTGCTTAAAGAAGGAGATAATGACAGCTCGCCCCATTGTTGGCCTCAGAAGAGAAGATTTAGAAATGTGATAGGTAGTGGTCCCTTGACTAATAGAAGCTATTATCCTGAGATAAGATCGGTTAAGGAGTGGTGGAAAGAAGGTGGGCTTTGAAATAAGATATGTTGGTTTGAAATGCCAACCACTGTTGTTACCATCTGGGTTTCCTTAGCAAAATCAAGAACCTCTTGTCACGTTTGCAGGGGGAGCTGACCTACTAGCTGAGCAATTCGAGTCCTAGCTCCATGCCAAGACACCTGGGTCCAAATTCTGATCCTGTGTTTCCTTTCTGAGTGACTTTGGACAAATTACTTAATATACCTTGACCTTAGTGACCTCAACTGCAAAATGAGTATAATTCTACTTATTTGTAGACTTGTTCTGAGGATGAAATGATTTGTGTACAGCTCATAGAATAATGCTAGGGTCCATGGCAATCACTCAGGAAAAAAGGGAGGGAGAAGTAGCTAATATTATTTACAAAATGGAGCGAATAAAGCCTACTTTCTGGGAGAGTTGCAGAGATGATTCAAAGAGCTAATATTTAAATACGGGGCACCGACTAGGTCCTCAGCTGTGCTTCCATCCCTCCGCTTCTTAAGGCTGGTATACTTGGGACATGGACTGTCATGCATGTATGAAGGCTTTGAAAGGGGAGAAAGCAGGAAGCAGATAATGTAGGTGAGGGTGTAGGAATTCCCCGGCAGTCCAGCGGTTAGGACTGGGTGCTTTCACTGCTGTGACCCAAGGTTCAATCAGGGACTTAAGATCCCACAAGCCTCATAATGTGGCCCCCCCAAAAAAGAAATGAGTATAGCAAAATGGATGCAACTGGAGATTATGGTACTAAGTGAAGTAAGTCAGAGAAAGACATATGAAGGATACCACTTATATTTACAGTCTAAGGTACGGCACAAATGAACTTACCTATGAAACAGAAACAGGCTCACAGACACGGAGGAGAGACTTGTGACTGCCAGGGGAGGGGGAGGGGAGGACTGGGAGTTTAGGGTTAGCAAATGCAAACTATTATACACAGAATAAACAGCAAAGTCCTACTGACACACACAGGGAACTGTAGTTGATTTCCTGTGATAAATCACAGTGGAAAATAATATGAAAAAGAATGCATGTATGTGTATAACTAAGTCACTTTGTTGTACAGCAGAGATTGCTACAACACTGTAAATCAACTATTTCAAAAAAAATCTAAAAACACAATGTGGGTGAGGGTATGTTGGAGCAAGGGCAGGTGGGGGCCCACTCTCTCCTACCAGCAGTGGCCACTCTCCAGAGCAAGGGCCAGCAAACTGCTTAAATAAGGAGTCACATAAGAAATACTTTTGGCTTTACAGGACATATGGTCTCCATTGCTGTTACTGAAATCTGCCATTATGGCTTTAAAGCGCCATAGACAATACCTAAAGGAATGGGGAGGAGGTGTGTTCCAGTCAAGGTTTACTTAGGGGCACTGAAAAGTCAATTCCTGTCATGATCATGGGTCACAAAACAGTATTCTCCTGTTGATCTTTTTCTCAACCATTGGAAAATAATGAAAACCATTATTAGCTCCCACAAGACACAAAAACACGCAATGGGGCTGGATTCAACACGGGGACCACAATTCGCCAACCCCTTACAGACACTTTTTGCCAGTCTAGGGGATTTCCTTTTGATAATGTCTAGTTGCTGTTTTTTTTTTTTTTTTTTTTTTTGCTGTTTTTTTTTATTCCAATGTGATAGCAGACATAATGTCAGTCTGACAGGCTCACCACGATATATGTGGGGTTCCTTCTTCTTGAGTAGATGTGATTTGACTCATGACATTTTTCTGTCTGAACTATGGTATGGTATGGTAACTGAACTATGGTATGGACTCATCTGACAATGGACCAGGGAAGCTTTGAGCTTTTTATTCATTTTCACTTCTGAATTTTAAATACACACATAAATTACCACCATAACCATTTGAAAGCATACAGTTCAGTAGCATTAAGGACTTTGATGATGTGCAATTATCAGCGCTCTATTGCTCCAACACTTGTTCACCACCCCATCATTAATTTATTCTTCTGTCCCTTTGGAGGTCTTCTGTTACACACTGTTAGAGAACAGGGTCCCATTTTGCAAGCAACAGTCAGCACTTCACAGACATGGCAACCACCCTGCCTTCATAGGGTTTAGAGTTGAAGAGAGAAATGAAAACATTAGACTACTTTTCAGGAAAAATAATAGTTCAGTTTAATATATTTTTCATAATTTTTTCTATCTTGATTTTTCTCTTAGTCTACCATCGTTTTAAGCATGTAGGTACACATACCATGACTTTGTAAGCTTTGCTTTTCAAGACTTACCCAAAACACAATTTCCTCCTAAAATAACTGTGACCTCAGCCCCTCTTCCTGGGTGAAGAGAGCACCTGTAGACCTGTATTTGGTCTACAACAGACCTGTGTTTAGTAGCACCTGTATTTGGTCGCAAGGGCCAAATACAAATGATGTCCAATTGGTGTGAAGAAGTAAAATAAACGTGTGTGCAACTTTCCCACTCTTTCCTCTATACACATTGGCATCTTTGACAAATCCTTAAAGTAAAATAGTAAATGGCCTGGACTAGTGATGGTCTATCAACGTGAGCCATTAGTGCCACTGCCTGTGGAGTAACCTTCTATTTAATCTGAGGAAACACCTGAACGATCCCTTTCACATTCTCCACCTGTTTGGTTCAGTGTCTGATTTCTCTAAACCTCAGGCATCACCAGACCTATGCAGAAAGTAGACTGTGAAAACACCCAACCTTTATTCTGGAGTCAAAATACCACTGGAGTATATACAGAACTAAGTTGCAGCTCTGTCAGTGCACGGCTTCAAGACAGCTAGGCCTCGAAAATCTTTTGGGGTGTTTTTTCCTTTCTTTTTATTTATTTTTAACCAGTTGGTGGTCTTATGTCTAACCTCTGAGTTCCTGGTTCTTTGCATGAGGAAGAAACGTGCTTTGCAAACCACGTTTGGCAAGTCTAGGTGGGGAGGAAAGAGCTTGACACTTGCACTACGTAATTTCAACCCCAGCCACTGGCAGACATGGGAGAAATCCATTTTCCCCATATCAGTTCAGTTCAGTCACTCAGTCGTGTCCGACTCTTTGTGACCCAATGAACCGCAGCACACCAGGCCTCCCTGTGCATCACCAGCTCCCAGAGTTCACCCAGACTCATATGCATCCAGTCGATGATGCCATCCAGCCATCTCATACTCTGTCGTCCCCTTCTCCTCCCGCCCCCAATCCCGCCCAGCATCAGGGTCTTTTCCAATGAGTCAGCTCTTCGCATGAGGTGGCCAAAGTACTGGAGTTTCAGCCTCAGCATCTATCCTTCCAATGAACACCCAGGACTGGTTCCTTTAGGATGGACTGGTTGGATCTCCTTGCAATCCAAGGGACTCTCAAGAGTCTTCTCCAACACCACAGTTGAAAAGCAGCAATTCTTCGGTGCTCAGCTTTCTTCACAGAGAGACTAGGTTTGATCCCTGGGTTGGGAAAATCCCCTGGAGAAGGGAATGGCAACCCACTCTGGTATTCTTGCCTGGAGAATGTGTGTGTATACCTATATGGGTAAAAGATTGACTTCTAAGTGTGACCTCTAAGTTCTGCAGGCTGTTAACCTCAACATTGCAGATCATCTTTTTTTCTTCCAGGAGGAGAAGGGACAGTGGTTTGCTTAGATTCTTGACTTTGATTGGAGATTGAATGTACTTTCCCCCATGATCTATTCTCAGGCAAGAGTGTTACAACATCGTAGCGTGATTCCAATGACCACACTGTCACCCTTCCACTTCCTACCTTTCAAGCATCACTCTGCATGACATAAAGGAAATAGACCCTTCAAAAGAGATGAAGGGCCTGTGATCTCTGGTACCAAGAATGTATTGGTAACCTTAGGAAAGTCATGAATGTGGTCAGCTGAACCCTACCTGCCCAAGACTATTTGTACCACTGCTACTGTCCTGCTCTCCTGTTTCAGTTACAGCCAAGTTGTAGTCTGGCTGGGATAGGCTGCAGAACATGATACAGGGGAGAGCCTGTGATTGGATTGTTAGACATGAGTCTTGAGGGACCTTGGCTTTGTCTTTTTTTTACTGATTATTCTGGACCATGTGACACAGTCTACCAACTCCCAGGGTGCTTGTAGCTGCTAGAATGAAAGACTCGTAGCATCAGGATGGCTTTAGTCGGCATTCTCTGGGCTGTTTCATCCAGCACAGACATGACCACTATGGGCTTACCAGATTCCGCTGTAACACACACAGCCATGAGCTTACTGCCTTCCTTCCCCACCAAACCCGTCCCCAGGATCAGCTTCACAGGCAAACGACCTGTAGAGTTGCACGGGACCCACAGTCAGAAGGGCCCTGCAGGGGTCCAATGGTTAAGACTTGGCCTTCCAATGCAGTGGGTGCGGATTTGATCCCTGCTGGGGAGCCAAGATCCCACATGTCTCAAGGCCAAAAAACAAAGACATAAAACAGAAGCAATATTGTGACAAATTCAATAAAGGTTTTAAAAATAGTGCACATTGAAAAAAAAAAAAAACGGTCCCTGCTCTTGCTGTCTTGAAATTCTCAGTTTTTCACCAAGGAGACCTTGAATTCTTATTTCACACTGGTCACAAAGTATGTAGCCATTCTGCCAGGACATGTAAGCTTCTCTCAGCCACCAGCTACGGGTGGCACATTCGCACACAGTAAGTACCTGGGACCTTCTGCCTTGGATCCTGCTCTGCTCCAGGCTTGAATTGGCTTCCAGCTCTGGGCTTTCCTACTTGGTTTCAGGGCTGCTTTGACTTGACCTGCCTTGACCCCCTGGGACTTGAAATTTGAACCTGACTTCCTCTGTCTGACACTTCAGGTCAAACACTCCAGAGGTTACAGCCTCTGTTCACCTCTTAGTTTTTTTTTTTTTTTCTCACTTGAATGAAAAGTGAAAGGGAAAGTTGCTCAGTTGTTTCTGACTCTGCGACCTCAATGGACACAGTCCATGGAATTCTCCAGGCCAGAATACTGGAGTGGGTAGACTTTACCTTCTCTAGGGGATCTTCCCAACCCAGGGATCGAACCCAGGTCTCCCACATTGCAGGCAGATTCTTTACCAGCTTAGCCACAAGGAAAGTCCAAGAATATTGGAGTGGGTAGCCTATCCCTTCTCCAGCGGATCTTCCTGATCCAGGAATCAAACTGAGGTCTCCTGCATTGCAGGCGGGTTCTTTACCAACTGAGCTATGAGGGAAGCCCAATATCCTAAGTCACTTGAATGACTTAGGATAAATTCACTACCCAACTCAGCTCTGCTCCCCTAGATATCAGTCAGCTATTTCTATTGATAGAGAAATGTTTTGGACTTTAGTTTAATATCCTTTTTATTGAGCCCCAAGTCTACTTGCCTGTAACTCCTACAAGTCAGTAGAGTGTTCATTTCTTTATGAGGAACTAGCCTTGGGACATCACCATGCCCTTGACCTTTGGGTTCTGATGTCGCATGTTACTACACATGATAGATCACTAGTGATTGCGTCAGCTGCCAGAGTTCAGCTCCGGCAGCCAGGGATTCAACCTGAAGGGATGGGTGGTGCCGGTGAGAAACTGAGGCAGCCTCTCATTTTTCTTGGACTGCCTGTTTATTTCAAGCTTATGATTCTCTTTTATACTTTTACAAAAGCGTTAGGTCAGAGGTTTGATATTTTTAGGTCCCATTGACCCAGATTTATTTTTCTCCAAAAATCATGTTGCCCCTCAAAAGGAGTTCCTTCCTCAGCGATTTTCTTATCTACTTTTTCTCATGTGTCCTTGTGAATACACTGTAACTCAGGCTAATGTCTGGGCTGCATACAACATTCCTCAGTTTATTTCTTATCTTTCTAAGTCCTGTTTGCCCCTAGTATTCCAAGCTCACTATTTCTTAGAAAGGGCTTCTACCTAATAATATCTCTAAAGTCCCTAATTTCTATAAGCTATAGTAGAATATGCTAACATTACAGCAGTCCTTAAATCTTTAGCTTCTAACTATTTTAATTATTCCTAAGCCCTCAATTTGGCAAACTCCTTTACCATAAACACTTTTCTCACAAATGGGCTTCAGATAGCAATCCCTCCCATGGCCTCAAGCTGCGGCCTGTGTGCTCACCCTGGAACACTTTTTTGTAAAAGTCCTTGAACAAATGTCAGTGATTAACTTTATGAATTATTCTTTGAGCACAGCTGCAGAAGGCTTTATGCCTTCTCGTGCTCCTCTCAAAAACAATAAGCACCTTAATATTCTCTTCAGTCAACTCATCTGAGGAAAGGGAAAAACAAGTCAGAATCACAAAGCCTAACTCCTTCATTCCGGGTCCGTGCCTGCGGAACAAAGGGAGGAGGTTTAGGGCCGTGCCTCCATTTTGTCAGTAATGCCTAACGCAGCTCCCGACAGTCAGCAAGTCAGTTAATGCCAAAACAAGCTTATTTAAATTAAGCATGTCTGTTGTATCTGACAATATTAAACACTCCTTCCCCTTGATTAAAATTTCAGAATGTGTCTTCCAGCCACTGTTTACAGTGCATCCCTACACAGTGAGCCCAGGCTTCCTAGGTGGTGCTAGTGGTAAAGAACCTGCCTGACAACGCAGGAGGTGTAAAGACATGTGGGTTTGATCCCTGAGTCGGGAAGATCCCCTCGAAGAGGGCATGGCAACCCACTCTACTATTCTTGCCTGGAGAATCCCATTGGACAGAGGAGCCTGGCAGGCTATAGTTTATCAGGTCACATAGAGTCAAACACAACTGAAGCGATTTAGCAGGCACTTCAGACTCCTGGGTCAACATTCCCCTTGACGCTACCCACAAATATCCAGTCTCCCCATTCACCTGCCTCGGGTCTCTCAGACCCCCACTCAGAGGGGCCTGCTCACAGTTCCTTATCAGACCCTCTTCTCTGACCCCATAACTCCTCCTAAGTAGCCACCAGGCCTGGCATGTCATTTCATGGTGACAAAAGTCTTCCTAAACACCTTTCACTGGGTTCTGCTTTTATACCCCTCACACTGCCAGCATCCCCATGCCCTGAATTTTCCTCAACTCAGGCACAGCAATGTTTATTTTTACTCATGTGCTGGGTGCGGATCCTGCAGTTGTGGCCCCCACTTACCCCAGCAGAACTCTCATGGTCTACCCAGACCTGTCCATGACTCCTCTGTAGCACGGCCCTTCAACTGAGCAAGGTGTGTGTGCATGTGTATGTACACATATACATGTGTGCACTTAGCACACTGAAGCAACTTAGCACACACGTACATGCCTTGGTAAGTAAGGAAGTGTTAGTGGCTCAGTTGTGTCCAACTCTTTGCGACCCTATGGACTGTAGCCTGCCAGGCTCCTCTGTCCATGGGATTCTCCAGGCAAGAACACTGAAGTGGGTTGCCATGCCGTTCTCCAATATGGCAGTTCTGAATCAAAGGCTATAGGAGAGGGACCCTGGAATCTGGATAGTTCAAAAGTTTCCCAGGCTGAGCCAAGGTTGGGAGCCACTGGCCTCACAGGAGGCCACCCTCTC
Source organism: Bos taurus (assembly GCF_002263795.3). Classification (NCBI taxonomy): domain Eukaryota; kingdom Metazoa; phylum Chordata; class Mammalia; order Artiodactyla; family Bovidae; genus Bos; species Bos taurus. Next base: position 8,627,729 of record NC_037355.1, on the reverse strand, counting down.
CCAGACAGAACCCTCATATATGGACCTTAAATGGGACTCTAGTCCTTTAGGTTAGGAAGATATGATGTTCTTGACTTTATCGCTGGAATAACCAAGGCCTTGGAGACTATATGACTTGTCCAAGAGATGGAAGGGAGCGAGGACTCTGTGTTTGCCTCCTAGGGGGTATCTCTCTCCACTGTCCACGGTACTGTTCACACCTGTGTGTGTGTGTGTGGGGGGGGGGGAGGGGCAAGCTCTATGAGCCCTCTGCATGTACTTGCTGCACAGCATTCTAGATTACAACCCTGGAACTGACTTGAGCACACAGTCATATCCAGACTCCACCTGCTGGAAATTGCCTCTAAAACCCCTCCCTCCCATCCCCCACACTCCTACTCTGTGCTCCTCTGGTCTTGGCACAGAGCTGTCAGAGAACTGCCGAATGTTTTTGCTCACATCTGTCCCCCACTATACTCCAGACTCCCTGAGTCGGTCATGCACAGTCTAATTAGATATTGACAGACCTGTGTTTGATTCTCAGTTTGGCTGGTATATTAGTTGGCTGCAGCTGCCATACAAAGGACCACAGTCTGGCTGACTTAAGAGAGTAGAAACATATTGTCTCACTGTTCTGAGGGTTGGAAGTCCAAGATCAAGGAGTTTGCAGGGTGGGCTCCTTCTAGGTTGTACGGGAGAATCTGTCTCAGTCCTCTCCCTCAGCTTTTGGTGGGTGGCAATCCAGTGTTCTTTCTCACCCTGATCTCTGCCTTCATCTTCTTAAGAGGTTCTCACCTTGTGGGTGTCTGTGTCTAAACTTCCCACTTTATAAGATCCTAATGACCTCATTTTAACTTGATTGCTTCTATAAAGATCTTATCTCCAAATAAGGTCACCTTCTAAGCTACGGGGGGTTAGGACACCAACATACCCTTTCATGGGGACAGAATTTAACCCATCACTGGTTTCATGACTTTAAGCAAGTAGCTGAGACCCATAGAATCTTGGTTTCTTCATCTGTGAAATCAGGATTTAAAAAATATCTATTTCACAGGCTTTTTATTAATGACTATTATCAGATTAGATAAGGGATTTAGTTTTGTTTTCAAAGCAAGGTATAGAACAGTGAGTTTAGTTGCTATAATCTGGGTTAAAAGAGGTGGGGCAACCTCCATCCATTCTGGGTGTGTGTGTGTGGTGTGCAGGGGGGTTGGTGGGTGGGTGTGACACATGCATGCCATAGATTGACTATCTGAACCATCAGACCACCAGAGCCTAAGGCAAGCTCCAACAGAAACCACATATCAAGTAAACATGATGACTTCCAATTTTTCACTCAAATGTAAGGCCATATCAACATTAAAAATTAAGACTAGGCACTTTTGGTGCTGTTAAATCAGCTTTATCATTGTTTACATTTGGCGGCAGGTTCCCCAAACTTCCTGATCAGATCTTCTGAGAGCACAGATCTTCCGAGAGAGTCGGTTCTGGTTGGTCTGGGCAGGACTGAAGGATCTGTGTTTCCCCAACCTCTCAGCTTGCCTCATGGGACCAACCCAGGAATCCCAGCAAAGTAGATGAGGGCTCCTCTCACCACGGCGGGTCTGACTTCTCATGTCCTGACACTGACTGGCCAGATGTGAGTCCATGAAGCTGGGGGTTCAGTTCCCTCAACTCCAACCTTGTGCCTGATTTTGAGTTGAGATCCCACAATCCTCTCCAGCTCTAAAATGCCACCCTTGTATTATCTGTTCAGACTTGTCTGGATTATCGTATGCTCCTTGAATACCCCTGGCACCTTTTTCTGTGCATCTTCCCACCAGCTGGCCCGGTCAGTGTTCTGTGCTCAGTGGGTATCCAGCCAAGCCGACCTACTGATGGGCCAGAATTGAATGAGAAGAGCAGCTGGAGAGCCAGCACAGGGGAGAGAACTTTCAGTGAAGCCTCTCCCTACTCAAAGATCTTATTCTGCCCTTCAGGGAAAGCTGGGGACCAGCTGGGCGGGTTTGTTTCAAGCTCACCTTTCCACACTTGGTGAATCACTGTTGCAAAAGATGGTTGGTTATCTAAACGTCCTCAGCAGGCTCACTATTTTATGATGAGCCAATTGTTTTGATGTTGTTTTGTTTCATCAGATGAAAGAAAGTGTTACCCTCCTCTGCTGGTGGGAATGCAAACTGGTGCAGCTGCTTTGGAAAAACATTTGATATTTTCTTAAAATTCTAGGTGTACACTCCAGAGAAATGAAAACATCTACAGAGACACTTGTGCGTGAATGCTTACAGCAGTGTTATTCATAATAGGCAAGAGGTGGAAACCACCCAAATGCCCATCTGTAGATGACTAGATAAACAAATTGTGACATATCCATACAATGGAATACTATCCAGTCATAGAAGGGAATGAAGTGCTGTTACATGCGATGGCTTGGATGAACCTTGAAATCAGAATGTTAAGTGCAAGATACCAGACCAGAGGGTCCCGTATTCAATATGGGTCCCCAAATTGTTGGCACCAGGGACCAGTCTCATAGAAGGTACTTTTTTCCTGGATGGTTTCAGGATAATTCAAGCATATTACATTTATTGTGTGTAAGCCTTATTTCTATTATTATTACATCAGCTCGAGCGCAGATCAAGCATTAGATCTCAGAGTTCGGGGGCCCCTGCAATATTGCATGCTTCCTTTTATATGAAATGTCCAGAATAAGTGAATCTATAAAGATAGAAAGCATGTTAGTTGCTGCTGCCAGGGCCTTGGAGAAATGGAAACAAGAATGACTCCTTCCTCCCTGTGGGGTCCTCGGGGTGATGAAAAGGTTTGAAAACAGAGAGAGATGATGGTTGCACAGTTCTGAATGCATGAAATGCCACTGGGCCCTACCCTTTGAAATGGTTCATTGTGTGTTATGTGAGTTTCACATTCCTGTAAACACAGAGGAAAGGGTAAAAGAAAGTGTGGTGGAGGGAAGAGAGGAAGAATGGGAACGAGAAGGAGGGAGGTGGTATGATTACGCCTGACATGAATTTTCTCAGTTCAAAGGAAAATGTGACCCTTCGTCACTGAAACAGAACAGGGTACTAGTCTGATTACAGCGACCACAGATCTCCTCTAAGGGCTGGAAGTGTCATCATTTCCTCCAGCTAGGAGCAGCGTTTGGTACTGTGAGTCACAAGATGCTGTGGTCAGTGTGAAGTCTTTTCCAGCACAGAGGATTCTGCTGACTCTGAGCCACACAAGTTTCTTCCAGCTCTGGGGTCTGGTCCCCCACCTTGGGGCACAGTGGGAACTTGGGGGACCCAGGACAGTGTGAGCCCCTCTGGGCTGCAGAGTCACCAGGCCACAGGTAGAGACCCCTTTGTGTCAGCCCTTAACTGGGTAAGACCTGCTTTTCCTAGTGCTTGGCAAGGCAAAGATTTGGATTAAAAAACAATGGGGATTCAAACTGAACAACAGGGAAGACATGCTGGTGGTCAGTCTGGAGGTTGCTTTGGAAGGGTCTCGGTGTAAGCCTTTGCTGCCAGTCTTTGTAGTCCTCATGTCATATCCCTTTCCGATGAGTTTGGATGAAAGTCTCAGGTGAACTTGACCATATGACAAGGCCAGTTCAGGATGAAGATGGAGTTCTGCAGAATTTATTAACTCAGCAGTCACACCCACGTGGGATATCTGAATGACAGACCTTGGCTGCTAGCCTTGATTTCTGCCAGCAGGTCTACCCTACTGGGGACTGGTATCTACTGGTGGGCATGCGCAAACAGCAAGGCTGTACTGCATAGCACAGGAAACTATATTCAATACTTTGTGATGAACTATAATGGAAAAGAATACAAAAATGAATGTATATATATACACATATGTGTATAACTGAGTCACTTTGCTGTGCAGCAGAAATTAACAGAACATTGTAAATCAACTATATGTCAATAAAATTGAAAAAAGAAAAGAGGCCATCATGACTCTCAGTCTAGGCTATGCCACAGGCAGGGTGAGGGTCTTGCAGTGTGTTCCAGGATTCCCTAAGGACACACGCTGTCTTAGGAGGCTGAGCCTGGAAAGGTCCAGGACTCCGCTAGGATAGCCAGTCAGTTCCCTCCAGCAGTTCAGGTAGTGATTCGTAGTTCAAGATCTGCGCTTAGAATGTAACAGAGAAGAACTTTTGTATTCTATTACAAGGTAATCTCTAAAGGGATGTTGCCTATAAGCTTAAATTATATACAATTGCCCATCTCTGGCCGGAGAAGGCAATGGCAACCCACTCCAGTGTTCTTGCCTGGAAAATCCCATGGATGGAGGAGCCTGGTAGGCTGCAGTCCATGGGGTCGCACAGAGTTGGACACGACTGAAGCGACTTAGCAGCAGCAGCCCATCTATGGGAACCCTGCTTCCCAGGTAATGAGCATTAAGATAAAATACCTTTGTTTATCTCACAAGAAACAACTTGACCAAGCCCACCTGTGAATGACTACAGGGAGGAAGAAATTAACACATTCCCTCCAGAGACAGACAAGAACCAGAAAATGTTTGACTTTACTCCCTCTCCTTTTAGTATAAAAGGAGCCTGAATTCTAACCCAGGCAAGATGGTTCTTTGGGATGAGTCTACCATCTTCTCCATCTGCATTTATTTCTGAATAAAGTTCCTTGCCCCAACAACTCATCTCTCAATTTATCAGCCTGTCATGAGGCGAGCAGTATGAGCTTGGACTCAGTAACAGAAGGATGACTTTCTCAGCTTCACAGCCCCCTCGTGAGCCCCTGCTGGAGTCTCCTACTCAATGGGAAGGATGAAGTGGTCCCTGAAGGGATGATCACCCTTTAGAAGTCCTCACTGCCCTGAGGCTGTTCTGATGTAAAATGCACTGTCCCCTCAGATTCCTGTTGTGATGGCTATTTTCTTATTTGAGTTTTTGGACAAATGACTTCATTGTTCTCCAACCTGTGACTTTCAGTAAAGCACCCAGTCTTTTATTCGGATCATTAAAATCAAAATGAAAAATTTAGTTTTCATTTAAAAATTTAAATGAAATTTCATTGAATATGGAAAAGTATTCATATTTACTTTTGTAAAAGTTCAGCACAGTTGTGAGACTGTAGTCCTGACTTGCTTCCCCCACTGTACTCCCCCCATACATAACCCTGCCTGAATACCACCCTGGTGCTCCAGTAATAGAATCTGTGCCAGGTCATGTCTCCAGGGCTGGAGCTTATGGCCACCCCATCACATGGTGTGGCAACTCATGCTTCTTAATCAGAGCATCAGATGACTTAGTGCAGTCGTGCTCTTATTTTGACAAAGCTTCTCTGCAGCCACGCCTGCTCTTAGATCGCGGGCCTTTCCTTGGCACCACTTCAACAACTCAACTAATTTCCTGTGCCAAGGGCCCTTTCTCCAAGATTTCTTCTCACATGAGTCACCCCATTAGAGCCCAGATTGACTTCAGGGCATTCACTGGAGGGGAGGGGCCATTCCACTGGTTTGGCTGCTGTGAACAAAGAGCTGTGGAATTGGAGACAGAGTGAAGACTAGGTTTGACTTCTGCTTTTGCCCCTTGGTAGCTATGTGACTTTGAAAAAATTACCTAACTTCTCTGGGCTCCCCATTTCTACATTTGTGAAACAGGACTTACAAACAGGAGGCAAAGAGAGAAAAGAGCTCAGTCCCCAGAGGGGGACAGAGATGCATTAAAACCCTACCTCTGGAGCTTGCCCAGATTGTGACCCTGGCAATCCCCTGACCTACCAAAGCCCCAGATGTCAGATATTATGAATGGAAGAGACTCCACCTGCCGCTGGGAGTCCTTTGAAAAATTAAAAGAGAAAATGTATGTGTTGTGCCTGGCATGTGTTTGGGCACCAAAGAAATGTTTTGGGTTTTTTTTGTTTTTACTATAAAACAAAGGTCAAACATGCCAAATATCTACCTTCATAGACTTTGAAAGGATTAAATTCACAATATATATGAAAATATGCTGTGAACTGTAAAGAATCTAAAATGCCATTATCATTACTGTAATCTGTTTTTTCTCTCAGGCCTATCAAACCGTAAAAAAGTTTGGTAAAAGCAGTACAATAAATACCTGAATATTCTTTCCCTAGATTCACCAGTTGTTTGTTAGTATTTGCACCCTTCTTCTGTACATCTGTATCTATTTCAATCTCTATTTATCGACTTAGCACCACTGTTGAACCATTTAAAAGTAAGTTGCAGGCATTATACTTGACATTCAATTACTTTAGCATATATCTCCTAAGAATAGCATCATTCTTTCAGCGGTAAAGAATCCGCCTGCAATGCTGGAGACACAGGAGACACAAGTTGGATCCCTGGATTGGAAAGATCCCCTGGAGGAGGGCATGGCAATACACTCTGGTATTCTTGCTTGGGAAATCCCATGGACAGAGGAACCTGGTGGGCTACAATCTATAGGGTAGCAAAAAGCCAGACACAACTGAGCAACTGAACATATACACACACTTTATATAACTAACTACTATTTTTACCAAGAACTTTACCATACATATAATAATAGTATCTTATATACAGTCTACACTTTCTCCCATTAGACACGCAGTTCCAATACAGGATCCCACATTTCATTTGGCGACTGTCTCTTTACTCATCTTTCTTTTATTTTGATGTGGACCATTTTTAAAGTCTTTATTGAGTTTGTTACAATATTGCTTCTGTTTTATGTTTTGTTTTTTTGGCCACGAGGCATGTGGTATGTGGGATCTTAGTTACCTGACCAGAGATCGAACCTGCAGTCTCTGCACTGGAAGGCGAAGTCTTAACCACTGGACCCCCAGCCTTCTTTACTCTAGAGCTATGCCATTCAATACAGAAGTCCCCGGTTGTATGTGACTGTTTTTTAAAAAAAAACCTTTTTTGGAGTATAGTTGATTTATAATGTTGTGTTAGCTTCAGGTGTACAGCACAATGATTCAGTTACACATATACAACATCCACTCTTAATTTTTGTTAGATTCTTTTCCTAAATAGGCTATTACAAAGTATTGAGCGGAGTTCTCTGTGCTATACAGCAGGTTCTTATTAGTTACCTGTTTTATATACAGTGGTGTATATATGTCAGAAAAATGTGGAATACTCCACAAATTTGCATGTCATCCTTCTACAGGGGCCATGCTAATCTTCTCTGTATCATTCCAGTTTTAGTCTATGCACTGCCAAAGCAAGCACTGTATATGGCTCTTAAGCCCTTGAAATATGGCTGGCCCAAATTGAGTGTATTCAAGACTTAGCGCACACAAAAAAATGTACATTATTTCATCAGTAATTCTGCATATTGATTGCATATTGAAATAATAATACATTGAATGTATTGGGCAAAAAATACATTATTAAAATTAGTTTTACCTGTGGCTATTTAAAATTTTTTAATTGCATATATAGCTCATATTACATTTCTGTTGGACAGCACAGTTCTAGAATATTTCTTTCTTGTCTTTTTTTTTCCTCTTGTGATGCTGACATTTTTGTTGTTGTTGGCACACTGTGTGACTTGCAGGATCTTATTTCCCCAACCAGGGATCAAACCTGGGCCCCAGCAGTGGAAACTTGGAGTCCGGACCACTGGACCACCAGGGAATTCCCAGACATGAACATTTTTGAAGAGTCCAAGCCAGTGGTCTTGTTGAAGGCCCCCCAGTCTGAATTTGTTTCCTTTTGAGTATATCTGGCGTAATCTTTCTGACAAGGATATGACCTGGGTGGTAGTTTACAAGGCATCGTGTCAGGAGGCTCACAGTGTCTCGTTGTTGGGATTGCAAAGTCTGATCGCTTGGTTACGGTGGCAACTGCAGTCTGATATAAAGTCCCCCTAGCCTTGTAATCAATAAAGAACCTTAGGTGATCCTCTGAGAACATGTGCACATCCTTCTCCACCATCCTTTATCCAATGGTGTCAGCATCTAGTGATGATATTTGTCTCTATCAAAAATCACTCCAAACAAACTGTCTTAACTTTTTAACTCCATGCTCAAATAATTTCCTGTTTGTGTCATTTATCCTAAGACAGTGTGGACAATTCACTGACTTATAAATCTCGTCCATTACTGGTTGCATAGCTTTCCCTTGCGTAGAATCCAGCTTGTATTTGTGCTCGTGTCTAGTCGCTCAGTCATGTCTGACTCTTTGTGACTCCATGGATTGTAGCCTGCCAGGCTCCTCTGTCCATGGGATTCGTGGGTTGCCATTTCCTCCTCCAGGGGGTCTTCCTGACCCAGGAATTGAATCTGAGTCTTCTGTGTCTCCTGCATTGGCAGGTGGATTCTTTACCACTGAACCACCTGGGAAGCCCTAGAATTGGGAATACAACATATTTTATATCATCTTTATTGACAGTTATTTAGTCCTGTTTCTTTCTATTAAAAATATTGATTCCATGAACATCCTTTTAAATGGCACATACACACATTTCCTTCTTTGAGACATATTCCTGGAAGTGGTATTGCTGAGTATGTTTACTGAAATTTTTGACGCATGGAGTCAGATGGCCCTCCAAAAATATCGCACTGTTCACACCGTCAGTGAATCATCCAGGATGCTTTCAGCTGCAAAGGAGCAACAATCCCAACACAAACTGGCTTTAAGAATAAAGACATTTATCTTCTCACACAAACCAGAACTCCAGTGGAAAGGTACAATATACACTGTTTTTATTCAACTTCATTTTTTCGAAAGACACTGGTTGGGAATCAGCAAAGTGCATGTTGATGGTTTGGAAAATAATGGCTTGAAATACTTGGATTCCATTCTGGAGCTGGACACAGGAGGCTACCTGAGCAAATTCTGACTTAGGAACGGAGGAGGAAAGATCCATCATCTCATCTACAAGGGCTAGCAAAGCACACTGTTCTCAGGCTCTCCCCTGCCTGGACATCACTCAGCTTCCTAGTCCTTGCCAATCTACCAAGTGTATAATCTCTTTTAAAATTTCATCTGTGAAACAGATGGCATGGGCAAGCAGTATTGTATAGTATAGTATTATGAGAGACCCACCTGGATTCATAGTCTGAAAGCACCACTTATCAGCTGTGTGACCTGGAGCGAGTTATTTAATGACTGTATCTACCTTATAGTCTTGCTATGAGAATGAAAAGATATAATTTGTGTAAAATGCTTAGCACAATAAGTGCATTTCAAAAAGCAACTGCTGTATCACGTGCAGATTTCTGTTGCTCTGTATGTGCATGCTAAGTCGCTTCAGTCATGTATGACTCTTTGTGACCCTATGGGCCGTAGCCCGCCAGGCTCCTCTGTCCATGAGATTCTCCAGGCAAGAATACTGGAGTGGGCTGCCGTTTCCTTCTCTGGGGTATCTTTCTGACCCAGGGATCGAACCTGTGTCTCATGTCTCCTGCATTGGCAGGTGGGTTCTTTACCACTAGTGCCACCTGGGAAGCCCCTTCTGTTGCTGTACCAGGTTGCAATAGAATCAGGACTTGAACCCACCATACGAGGGAGAAGAAGTCAGCTGGCACTTAATCTGTGCTGGCCTGACTGTATCCTGGTTTTCTGACCCCACGGCTCGTGATGCAGATGGAAGGGAAGGATTGCTTGTGGGGCACTGTGGACAAAGCCCTGGATGCTCTGAGAAAAAATATGATGATGACTCTCTCTTCTAGGACTTCACTAAGGAGAAGACGACAGACAAACATTAAAATACAAATGCCTTCAGCACAGACATATTTTACACGCAGTATACCCCATGCAAATTTGTGAAGTATTCCACACTTTTCTGACATATATACACCACTGTATATAAAACAGGTAACTAATAAGAACCTGCTGTATAGCACAGAAATCAGTATGGCCCCCATTCATAGGTTCACAGCCACCACTTCACCAAGTCTGGTATCTTCCTTCAGTTTTTTTTTTTTTTTAATTGAAGTATAGTTGATTTATAGTGTATTAATTTCTGCTATACAGCACAGTGACTCAGTTATACATATATATTCTTTTTCATATTCTTTTCCATTATGGTTTATCAAAGGATATTGATAGTTCCCTGTGCTGTACAGCAGGACTCTGTTGTTTATCCATCCTATATATAAGAAAGCTTACAGCTGCTAACCCCAACCTCCCAATCCACCCCTCACACCCCCTCCCTGGGCAACCACCAGTCTGTTCTCTGCGTCTGCGATTCTCTTTCTGTTTCACAGATACGTTCATTCATGTCACATTTCAGATTCCACATATAAGTGATGTCATATAGTGTTTGTCTTTCTCCTGCTGACGTCACTTTAGTATGCTAATCTCTAGTTGCAGCCATGTTGCTGCAAATGACATTATTTCATTCATTTTATGGCTGAGTAGTATATATGTACCACATTGTATGTATCTTCCACACCTTTATCCATTCCTTTCTCAATGGACATTTAGGTTGATTCCATGTTTCGGCTTTGTGAACAGTGCTGCTATGAACATAGAGATGCGTGTATCTTTTTGAATTACAGTTTTGTCTGGATATATACCCAGGAATAAGATTGTTGGATCATATGTTTTCTCTATTTTTAGTTTTTTGAGGAGCCTCTGTACAGTTTTCCATAGTGTCTGCACCAACTTACATTCCCACCAAGTGTCGGAAGTTTCCCTTTTCCCTGTGTACTCTCCAGCATTTGTTATTGTAGACTTTTTAATAGTGGCCATTCTGACTGGTGAGAGGTGATACTTCTTTACAGATTTGATTTGCATTTCTCTAATAATTAGTGGCATCCGGTCCCATCACTTCATGGGAAATAGATGGGGAAACAGTGGAAACAGTGTCAGACTTTCTTTTTTTGGGCTCCAAAATCACTGCAGATGGTGACTGCAGCCATGAAATTAAAAGACGCTTACTCCTTGGAAGGAAAGTTATGACCAACCTAGATAGCATATTCAAAAGCAGAGACATTACTTTGCCAACAAAGGTCCATCTAGTCAAGGCTATGGTTTTTCCTGTGGTCACGTATGGATGTGAGAGTTGGACTGTGAAGAAGGCTGAGCGCCGAAGAATTGATGCCTTTGAACTGTGGTGTTGGAGAAGACTCTTGAGAGTCCCTTGGACTGCAAGGAGATCCAACCAGTCCATTCGGAAGGAGATCAGCCCTGGGATTTCTTTGGAAGGAATGATGCTAAAGCTGAAACTCCAGTACTTTGGCCACCTCAGGCGAAGAGTTGACTCATTGGAAAAGACTGTGATGCTGGGAGGGAGTGGGGGCAGGAGGAGAAGGGGACGACAGAGGATGAGATGGCTGGATGGCATCACTGACTCGATGGACGTGAGTCTGAGTGAACTCCAGGAGTTGGTGATGGACAGGGAGGCCTGGCGTGCTGTGATTCATGGGGTCTCAAAGAGTCGGACACGACTGAGCGACTGAACTGAACTGAACTGAACTGAATAATTAGTGAGGGACAGGGAAGCCTGGCGTGCTGCAGTCCATGGAGTCGCAAAGAGGCAGACACAACTGAGCGACTGAACTAAACTGAATAATTGGTGATGTTGAGCATCTTTTCATGTGCCTCCTGGTCATCTGTATTTCTTCTTTGGAGAAATGTCTACTTAGGCCTTCTGCTCATTTTTCAATTGGATTTTTTTTTGTCAGCAACTTATATGAGCTCTTCTATATTTTGGAAAGTGACCCTTGTTGGTCACATAATTTGCAAATATTTTCTCCCATTCTGTAGGTTGTCTTTTCATTTTTTTATGGTTTCCTTAGATGGGCAAAAGCTTATAAGATTGATTAGGTCCCATTTGTTTATTTTTGTTTTTATTTCTATTACCTTGGAAGATCCTTCGGGGTCTTGTCTTTGGTCTGAGATCCTTGAGCTTTGGTCCATAGCCTTCCATCTTGGACAGGTGCCAGCCGCTTGCCTGACACATGTGAGTGCCCAGTAGATGGTAAATGATTGGCTAAGTACTTATAATTTGCAACCATGTTGCAGAAGACACCAGAGTGAGCAGAGTGCAGTTTTTCCTTTGGTTTCAGTTTTCCCTCTGGGATCCATAGTGGTTTATGTACAAAATCTCCTGGTCAGTGTCTCTTTAGTCGGGGAGGGGAGACTAAGTATTTAGGGAAAACAGGAAGTGGCAAAAGGACTAAGAGAAAGAAAAAAAAAGTGTTAAGTGTTCTTGTGGAAGAAATGATGCAATAGAAGGAAAGTGTGTGAGAGGATGATGAGCAAACTGTAAAGGAGCTTGTGAAACCTTCCATGTTTCGATGCAGATCTAAGCCAGGGCTGCTTCGTTTTCTCAAGGTCTGAGCCTTGACACAGCTGTGAGGTGAATGTGTGCAGGTAGATTTAAATTGAGATTAAGGAGGAAAAGATGACTTGCCCCTAACTGAAAAATAAACAGATGCCAAGAGCAGGTAAATTATAGTGGAAAAGGGTTAGTCACTCAGTCCTGTCCAACTCTTTGTGACTCCACGGACTATAGCCCACCAGGCTTCTCTGTCCTTGGGATTCTCCAGGCAAGGATACTGGAGTGGGTTGCCATTCCCTTCTCTAAGGGATCTTCCCAATCCAGTGATCGAACCCAGGTCTCCCACATTGCAGGCAGATTCTTTATGGTCTGAGCCACCAGGAATCAGAAGAAACACAAATTCCCCCAGAAGAAGTAAAATATTATTAATAGGTTGACATTAATCAGCTAGTGTCATAACTGACACCATCAGTAAGGTAACAAGTAAACAAGACTATTTGGGGTGTGAATGGGACGGTGATAATGATAACATTTACAGTGCTGTTTATCCCTGTTACCTCTTTTCCCTGGTGTGAGTTTATTCCAACAGAATAACAGAAATCTATAAACAAAAAAACAGTTTCTGAAATGATTTTTCTGTGCTGAGTACTTTACATGAATTCTCTCCCTCTCTTTCTTTTACTTTTTTTTTGTTTTGGCTACGATGAATGTGGGATCTTAGTTGCCCAACCAGGGATCCAACTCATGCTCCCAGCAGTGGAAGCATGGAATCTTAACCCCTGCGCCACCAGAGAAATCCCTGAATTTTCTTTTTTAATCCTCAGAACAATCTATAATGTAGATATCTTTAATCCCCATTTAGATAATTTGTATCCTCTTTTTGGCCAGAGGCTCCCCAACAGAGAGGTTAAGTAACTTATTCAAAGTCACACAGTAGATAAATGGTGGTTCCAAATGATGAACAGAAGCAGGTCTCTCACTGAGTCTGCGCTGTACAATATTGCTTGCATATGAAATCTCACTGTTACACAGATGGAACAAAAATGCCATGGCTTTCTGAAATGTAAGCACATTCTATAGCATTAACTTAAAGTCCAGAGAGGTCCCCTAGATTGGTGACACCAGTTATTGTAGGCTAAGGGTGATGCAGAAATTTTCAATGATTTTCAAAAATACATGAGGTTTGGGGAACCACTTCTTCAATCTTTATCATGGGAAATAATCAAATCTAAGTCGTCTCCACTCTGTGACTAATTCCCTTTTCCTGAGCTGTGGAGGTATGCTACAGTAGCTCTGTGATGACTAAGCCTTTAAGACAGATTTTTTCCCTAAAGATATATGCTTCCTAGGACCAAGGTCTATTAAGGAAGTCTTTGAGTCTGGACCTGGAGGGAAGATTATATCTCTGTCTTTTAAAATTAGGCTAAAAAGGCCAATGTCCATTAACATAAGGGTGCCAAGTCCCCTCCTATGAAGCCTGACCTCACCACCCCATTCTCTTCTCTTTCCTGGTGAACCTGCTTCAGGCTTTTCCTGCAGCACCTGCCATAGCCTCATCTCCCTGAGAAGTGGCATTTTGGGATTGGCCAGGCCTAGGGCCCCCCCTTGGTGCTCATCCAGGTATGGTGTCTCCACTTTGGGTTATTCTGCAGTTACTCAGCGCTGCAGAAGACAGATGCTGCTAAATCAAGGCAGCAAATCAGAAAAAAAAAAAAAAATCAGAACCCATCATGTTGTGCACTAGCATCTTTATTTTTAAGCTAATCCCATCTGGATTCTTTTCTGACTCTGACATCCTAAATTGCGATCCTAATAAATATTTATCTTGACAGCAGCACATAAATCAGTTGATGACTTCCCTTGTTACTTATAAACTTCAGGGGTCAGAGGTAAAGAACTAAGTACAACTGAGGTCTTAAAATTGAATTTGTGCCAGATATCCAAACAGAAGTACAGGCAGATCTTATTTTATTGCCTTCTGCTTTATTGTGCTTTGCAGATACTGTGTTTTTTACAAATTGAAGGTTTGGAGCGATTTTGCATCAGGCAAGTCTATTGGTGCCATTATGCTCACTTCATGTTTCTGTGTCACATATTGATAATTCTGGCAATATTTCAAAGCTTTTTCATGATTATTCTCATTGTTATGGTGATCTGTAATCAGTGATCTTTGGTACTGCTACGACTCACTGAAGGTTCAGGTGATGGCCAGCCTTTTTTAGCAATAAAGTATTTTTAAATTAAAACATGCACCTTTTTTTAGATATGATGCTATCACACAATAGACTATAGTATAGTGTAAGTATAACTTGTGTATGCGCTGGGAAACCAAAAAATTCATGTGCGTGTGCATTGCTTTATTGCAATGGTCTGGAACTAAACCCACAGTATCTCCAGGGTACACCTCTTATTGAAATTGTTTGAGTTCTAATGATTGGGATATTTATCCACAGCTAACATTTTGGCCTTTTTCTCAGTTTCTGATAATAAAATCTGATGAGCACATTCCCATACTTAAAACTTGTCAGTGGTTCCTGTTTATCCCCAGGAAAACATCTAACCCTTTTATCATGGCAAAGAAAGTTCTTCTGGACTTCCCTGGTGGTCTAGTGATTAAGACTCCATGCTCCCAGTGAAAGAGGGGTGTGGGTTCAATTCCTGGTTGAGGAATTAAGATCCCATATTCTTTAGGCATGGCCCCCAAAATAAGTTCTTCCTAATCCAGCCCCTGCTCACCTCCTTAGTCTCTTCTTTCAACACCCCTGACTTCTGGCCCCAGCTAAGCCTCATCCCTCTGGCACAAAGCCACCAAGGGTCTCTGTCATTAGGTGGGCCCATGAGACCCCATCTTGAAACATTCCCTCCTGCCCTTACCTCTCCACCCTCACCTGGCTGAATGAGTCCAGCACATCCGTCTCCACTAAGATGTCCTTTCCTCCTAGAGGTTTTCTCATTCCCCACCTGCCTCCACCTGGATGGGAGCCACTCCTGTATAGTCCCATGGAAGCCCTCAGCATTTTCCATGCTGTGTTATGACTGCCTGTGGATTTCCCCAGCTCCCTCTCTACCTGTAAATTTCTGAGAGCAGAGCTCTTCACTGCTACATTCCCAACACCCAGCCATCCTGTCTGGTATGTAGTAGATGCTTGATAAATATCTGTGATTGAATGTTATTCATACCCATATGATTTTTTATATTTGCTGCTATACAGACTACAGTTATGTATTCTGTTTATACATAGACTCTCTGCCACTTAAAAAAAAAATTATTTGACTGCTCTGGGTCTTAGTTGTAGCACGCAAGGTCTTTAGTGGTGGCATGTGGGATCTTGTTCCCTGGCCAGGGATTGAACCTGGGACCCCTGCATTGGGAGTGCAGAATCTTAACCTCTGGATCACAGGGAAGTCCTCCAACTCTGCCAGTTAGAACAACCAAGTGACTCCTCTTTTCCCCCACCCCAAGCTGATGCCTATTCCAGCATCACAAGGTTAGTCCTGTCTCCGCTCACACACACACCCTGCACCAAGTCTCAACCCTGCTTTGTACAAACTTGAGTGTTACCCTGAGGAACTGGCTTTCATTCAACAAGAAGGATGAGTCATTGGAAGTGTGTTTAAGACCAGGAGAGCATGAAATTACAACTCTGGGCCAAGATGAACATTCATGGATTGGCAGCACAAAAATCTGAGACTAAGGGAGATTTGTTAGGGAGCAGTGACTACTGGGGACAGGAATGGAGAAGAAGAGACAGTTTTGAACTGAGAGGAAGGATCTGGCCATTCATCAGATGTCATTGTTTACTCGCTAAGGCATTTCCAACTCTTTTGTAATCCCGTGGACTATTGCCCACCAGGCTCCTCTGTCCATAGGATTTTCCAGGCAAGAAGGCTGGAGTGGATTGCCATTTCCTTCTCCAGGGGATCTTCCTGGCTCAGGGATCGAACCTGTATCTCCTGTAATGACAGGTGAATTCTTTACCACTGATCCACCAGGGAAGTCCTGTTCATCATATATAGGGATCAAAAAGAGAAAGACTCAAAGTTGAGTTCAAACTCATGGGATTATAAAATTGGAAGTCAGGTGACACCATTCACAGAAATAGGAATTATTGGAGGGGTTGCATGAACTGTTTCATTTTTCAGGGAGGAGAGTTGTCCCATGGATCTGCTAACAAAGTATGCAAATTAAAAACCTCAATTACTGGGCTTCCCTAGTGGCTCAGCAATAAAGAATCTGCCTGCCAATGCAGGAGATACAGGTTGATCCCAGATCTGAGAAGATCCCACATATACTAAAGTGAAGAAGAGAATATAAAGCAACTAAGCCCATGAGCCACAACTATTGAGCCTGTGCTCTAGAGGCCAGGAACCGCAACTACTGAGCCCACGCTCTGCAACAAAAGAAGCCACTGCAATGAAAAGTCCGAGAACTGCAATGAGGAAGAATCCCTGCTTTCCGCAACTAGAGAAAAACCCACACAGCAACAAAGAGCCAGCACACACCAAAATACATAGATTAAAAAAATATATAAAAAAAATATTAAAAAAAAAAGATTGAGTAAAGCTCAATCATTCAAACTTAGAGCACTGACACAGGATCCACTTTGACCAAAATGTATCAACATCATTGTGACCACTATGGCCTTACTTGCTCAGTTTTGTTTGGCTTAAATACCTATTGCCTTATATTCTCTTCTTCACTTTAGTACGTGTGGGTACTGAACACATTTCAAATTTTATTTCCTATCAGATGAAAGTATCTACCTGAGAGATATTAAATATTTATTTTTTCTTTCCTGGGAAAAAGCTCAATTATTCAAATAAGGATTACAGATAGCATGGGTTGCGATTGCTAGGTGCCAATCACTTTATAGCATTTACTTCTTTTGTGCTTACTACAACATCCTGAGATCTATTGTGTGATCCTCCCATTGTACAAATAAGGAGATTGAGGCTCAAGTCACTTGTCCACATTCTCACAGCTTTTCTGGGTATCAGAAATGAGATCCAGCCTGGGCTCTGTGACCCCAGCACCTCAGTATAGTGGAAACTGGGGCTCAAGAGAGGTTCCAAGCTCTCTGTCAACTCCAGAACTGTCAGCTTTAGGATGCTAATCAAGCACTGTGATTGGATGAGGTTATCAAGGGAGGTAACATGCAGAGGAAAGAATTGAAAATCAAGGATAGGAATGGAAGACTAAGATGAGCAGCCAAGGGAAGAAGACAGACATGGAGATGAAGCAGGAGCAGCAGAGAAGGGGAGTGGAAAGAGTAAAGCATCTTAGAAGAAGATGGAAACGTGTTCTAGAAGAGAGTGATGATTACATCAAGCTCTGTATAGAAAGGTCAAGAAGGAAAAGTATTTTAAGGCCATTGTATTGTTTATTATTTGTTGACTGGTTGGATTAATAGTCAGTATGTTGCCTAAGTCTTCCCAGGCATTCGCAGGCAGAAAGCAGAGGATTGTGGAGGAAGCAACTTGGACAGCATCAACAGGTTTCATAGAATTGTACCAAGACCAGCACAGAAGGGTCACAAGAAATTTGTGCTGCAGGTTCCATGCATCCAAGATCCAAAGCTGTGACATGCCAAATGTTAAGGTTGCTTGAAACCCACAGGGTATCACTCCAGCAGAGTTAAAGCCTCAGAATCGCTCTGGGTTAACAAATTAGCATTTAGTTTGAAAACATAATCTGAGACAGACCTGACTCTTTTGTACCGAGGCCCCTAAGATCATTTGCCAAAGATCCAGATCTTATTTCAGGCTCTCCTTTCAGTCTCTGGGGCACCAGCTAACATAGAGTGTAACCATTCCTAGAATGAGCTAGAACTGCTGTACCTCTAGAACCATTCACGTAATACTTGATGTGCAATGACAGAATTTACAAACCAAGATCATTGTCTTCCACTTTGCCAGTTGCTAACTAACCTTTCAGCTTGATATTCAGAGTTTCTGAAACTCAGGGTATTTCAGATGATCTCTGCTAACACTGACCTCTTTGAGAGAAGAGAGGAGTCTTTCCATTTCCTTGATTAAATAATAAATGAACTGGTATCCAAGCTGCTAAAATTGAGCTCCCATTGGGGGCTTACTGGTTTCAAAGTGTGTGCTAAGGAGGGATAGGACATCCTGGAAGTCTTTAGAAATTGTAGGAGGTTAAAACTAGAGCAACATGAAAAACCATCTCGCTCAAGGTCTTGTTTTGCAGATGAGCAAAATGAAGCCCAGAAATATGAAGCATGCATGTGTGCCAAGTTGCTTTAGTCGTGTCTGACTCTGCAACTCCATGGACTGTAGCCTGTCAGGCTCCTCTGTCCATGGGATTTTCCAAGCAAGAATACTGGAGTGGGTTTCCATGCCCTCCTCCAGGGGATCTTCTTGACCCAGGGATCAAACCCACCTCTCTTTTGTCGCCTGCATTGGCAGGTGGATTCTTTACAACTAGCACCTCACCTAGGAAACCCAGAAATGTGAAGGGGTTTGCTCAAGTGCCAGAGCTGGTTACAGCATTAGAAAGTGAAAGTGAAAGTGAAAGTGAAGTCGCTCAGTTGAGTCCCACTCTTTGTGACCCCATAGACTGTAGCCTACCAGGCTCCTCTGTCCATGGGATTTTCCAGGCAATAGTCCTGGAGTGGCTTGCCATTTCCTTCTCCAGGGGATCTTTCCAACCCAGGGCTCGAACCCAGGTTTCCCGCATTGTAGACAGACGCTTTACCGTCTGAGCCACCAGCATTAGAACTAGAGTCTAAATCTCTTATCATTAATCCAGTTCTCCTTCTACTGTGCTATTCAGAAAACAATGTACTGATCCACAGATGTCCTCTGTTTGGCATTCCAGCATGTTAGCACCAAATACCATGTACTATCTTCATAAGTACATACTTGTGCCTTAGGCAAGAGAGAAGGGAAGGAGGCTGGCAGACAAGCTCTTCAAAATATACTGAAAAGACTCTGATGCCCTAGTGGAGGGTGGGAGGCAGGTTTAAGAGCGAGGGGATATATGTATACATATAGTTGAAGACAGAAAAGTGTGCGAAATTCTTAAAGAGATGGCAATACCAGACCACCTTACCTGTCTCCTGAGAAACCTGCATGCAGGCCAAGAAGAAACAGAACCAATATGGAACAATAGACTGGTTCAAAATTGGGAAAGGAGTACATCAATGAGTACGTCAAGGCTGTATTTTGTCACCATCCTTATTTAATTTATATGCAGAGTATATCATGTGAAATGCTGGGCTGTATGAATCACCAGCTGGAATCAAGATTGCTAGGAGAAATATCCATAACCTCAGATATGCAGATGATAGCACTCTAATGGCAGAAATCAAAGAGAAACTAAAGGTAAAAGAGGAGAGTGAAAAAGCTGGCTTGAAACTCAACATTCAGAAAACTCAGATCATGGGCATGAAGTCCCATTGCTTCATGACAAATAGATGGGGAAAAAGTGAAAACAGTGACAGATTTTATTTTCTTGGGCTCCAAAATCACTGCAGACAGTGACTGCAGCTATGAAGTTAAAAGATGTTTGCTCCTTGGAAGAAAAGCTATGACAAATCTAGATAACACATTAAAAAGCAGAGATACCACTTTACTGACACAAGTCCATATAGTTAAAACTATGGTTTTTCAAGTAATCATGTACGGATGTGAGAGTTGGACCATAAAGAATGCTGAGCACCGAAGAATTGATGCTTTTGAACTGTGGTGCTGGAGAAGATTATTGAAAGTTCTTTGAACAGCAAGATCAAACCAGTCAATCCTAAAGGAAATCAACACTGAATGTTCATTGAAAGGACTGATAATAAAGCTGAAGCTCCAATACTTTGACCACCTGATGCAAACAGCTAACTCATTGGAAAAGACCCTGATGCTGGGAAAGATTGTGGGCAAGAGAAGGGGCAGCAGAGGATGAGATGATTAGACAGCACCACCAACTCAATGGACAGGAGTCTGAGCAAACTCAAGAAGATGGTGAAAAACAGGGAAGCCTGGAGTGCTACAGTTCGTGGGGTTGCAGAGTCAGACACGACTGAGCGACTGAACAACCAACAACAATAGCTGATTCGCTTCATTATACAGGAGAATCCAATACAACATTGTAAAGCAATTATACTCCAATAAAAAAAAAAAGAAACATATTGAGCAGATACCCAAGGAGTTTCTTAAGAAGTAATATAAATTTGGGGGAAAGACCATCCAGGCTTTGGAATATTCACTCTTGGTTTTAATCCTTGCTTCATCCTCATTTGTGACGCTGGAAAAGTTATTACTTAAAATCTGTATTAGTTTTCTATTGCTGCTGTGACAAGTTACTACATACCCAGTGGCTTAAGGCTGCACCAACGTATGTGATCACAGCTCTAGAACAAGTCCAAAAGGAGTCTTACTGATTAAAGCCAAGTGTTAGCAGCACAGTTTCCTTTAGAAGGCTCTCAAGGAGGTTCTGTTTCCCTACTTGTTTCAGCATCTGGAGGCCTCCTGTATTCCCTGTGGCCTCTGCCTCTCATCATTTCAACCTCTTGGTTCTATCAGTACATCTCCCACAACTGACTTTGACCTTCTCCCTCCCTCTTATAAGGGATGTTCTTACATCAGGCCTACCCAGACAATTCCAAATGATCTCCTTGTCTCAATATTTTTAATATAATCACATCAGCAAAGTTTTTTTGTTGTTGTTGCCATGTAACACAACATATTCTTAGGTTCTGAGGATTAAGATGTGGACATCTTCGGGGGCCAGTGTTCTTTTGTTCATGTTTATTGGAGTATAGGTCCGTCTAGTCAAGGCTATGGTTTTTCCAGTGGTCATGTATGGATGTGAGAGTTGGACTGTGTAAAAAGCTGAGTGCTAAAGAATTGATGCTTTGAACTGTGGTGTTGGAGAAGACTCTTGAGAGTCCCTTGGACTGCAAGGAGATCCAACCAGTCCATTCTAAAGGAGATCAGCCCTGGGTGTTCTTTGGAAGGAATGATGCTAAAGCTGAAACTCCAGTACTTTGGCCACCTCATGCGAAGAGTTGACTCATTGGAAAAGACTGTGATGCTGGGAGGGGTTGGGGGCAGGAGGAGAAGGGGACAAGGGAGGATGAGATGGCCGGATGACATCACAGAATCCATGGACGTGAGTTTGAGTGAACTCCGGAGTTGGTGATGGACAGGGAGGCCTGGCGTGCTGCGATTCATGGGGTCACAAAGAGTCGGACATGACTGAACGACTGAACTAAACTGATAGTTGCTTCACAATGTTATGTTAATAGTTTCTGCTTTACAGCAAAATGAATCAGCCATCAGTTCAGTTCAGTTCAGTCACTCAGTCATGTCCGACTCTTTGTGACCCCATGAATAGCAGCACTCCAGGCCTCCCTGTCCATCACCAACTCCCGGAGTTCACCCAGACTCATGTCCATCGAGTCAGTGATGCCATCCAGCCATCTCATCCTCTGTCACCCCCTTCTCCTCCTGCCCCCAATCCCTCCCAACATCAGAGTCTTTGCCAGTGAGTCAACTCTTCACATGAGGTGGCCAAAGTACTGGAGTCTCAGCTTTAGCATCATTCCTTCCAAAGAAATCCCAGGGCTGATCTCCTTCCGAATGGACTGGTTGGATCTCCTTGCAGTCCAAGGGACTCTCAAGAGTCTTCTCCAACACCACAGTTCAAAAGCATCAATTCTTCGGTGCTCAGCTTTCTTCACAGGCCAACTCTCACATCCATACATGAACACAGGAAAAACCATAGCCTTGGCTAGACGGACCTTTGTTGGCAAAGTAATGTCTCTGCTTTTGAATATGCTATCTAGGTTGGTCATAACTTTTCTTCCAAGGAGTAAGCGTCTTTTAATTTCATGGCTGCAGTCACCATCTGCGGTGATTTTGGAGCCCAAGAAAATAAAGTCTGACACTGTTTCCACTGTTTCCCTGTCTATTTCCCATGAAGTGATGGGACCGGATGCCATGATCTTCGTTTTCTGAATGTTGAGCTTTAAGCCAACTTTTTCACTCTCCACTTTCACTTTCATCAAGAGGCTTTTTAGTTCCTCTTCACTTTCTCCCATAAGGGTGGTGTCATCTGCATATCTGAGGTTATTGATATTTCTCCTGGCAATCTTGATTCCAGCTTGTGCTTCCTCCAGCCCAGCGTTTCTCATGATGTACTCTGCATAGAAGTTAAATAAGCAGGGTGGACAATATACAGCCTTGATGTACTCCTTTTCCTATTTGGAACCAGTCTGTTGTTCCATGTCCAGTTCTAACTGTTACTTCCTGACCTGCATACAGATTTCTCAAGAGGCAGGTCAAGTGGTCTGGTATTCCCATCTCTTTCAGAATTTTCCACAGTTTATTGTGATCCACACAGTCAAAGGCTTGGCGTAGTCAATAAAGCAGAAATATATGTTTTTCTGGAACTCTCTTGCTTTGTCCATGATCCAGCGGATGTTGGCAATTTGATCTCTGCTTCCTCTGCCTTTTCTAAAACCAGCTTGAACATCAGGAAGTTCACAGTTCACGTATTGCTGAAGCCTGTCTTGGAGAATTTTGAGCATTACTTTACTAGCGTGTGAGATAAGTGCAATTGTGCGGTAGTTTGAGCATTCTTTGGCATTGCCTTTCTTTGGGATTGGAATGAAAACTGACCTTTTCCAGTCCTGTGGCCACTGCTGATTTGGACAGGGAGGCCTGGCGTGCTGCGATTCATGGGGTCGCAAAGAGTTGGACATGACTGAGCGACTGAACTGAACTGATACCATTTTCCTGGATTGCACATATATGCATTAATATATGATATTTGTTTTTCTCTTTCTGACTTACTTCACTTTATATGACAGTCTCTAGATCCATCCATGTCTCTGCGAATGGCACGATTTCATTCCTTCTTATGACTGAGTAGTATTCCATTGTATTTTTATAGTATATTTTTACTCATTTCTTCATCAGTGGACATTTAGGTTGCTTCCGTGTTTTGGCTATTGTAAATAGTGCTGCAATGAACACTGGGGTACATATATCTTTTTGAATTATGACTTTCTCCAGGATATGCCCAGGAGTGGGATTACTGAGTCATGTTGTAGTTCTATTTTTAGTTTGTTAAGAAATGGGGGCCAGTGTTCTGTCTTCCACAAACTCTGAGGCTAATAGGTAACTCCAGAGATAATAATTCACATTGAATATTGCTTAGATATCACTTCCCACAAAAAGACTTCCTGGGAACCCTAAAACTGGGTTAGACTTTCCTCCTAGGTGATCTCATAGCCATTTGGGCTCACCTCTTTGCCCTTATTATACTGTATTGTAATTTCTTTTTAAAAAACATATATGTTTATTTTGTTTATTACAGTAGATCCTTGTCTGTTATCTATTTTAAATATAGCAGTCTGTACAGGTCAGTTCCAAACTCCCTAACTCTTCCTTCCCCCTGCTTGCCCCCTGGTAACTATAAGTTCATTCTCTAAGTCTATGAGTCTGATTCTGTTTTGTAAATAAGTTTATTTGTATATTTTTAAGATCCACATATAAGTGATATTGTATGATATTTTTCTCTCTGACTTACTTGACTTAGTATGATAATCTCAGATCCATCTATATTGTTTCCACAGGTGTTATTTTATTATTTTTAATGGCTGAGTAGTGTTTCATTGTGGAGAAGGCAATGGCAACCCACTCCAGCACTTTTGCCTGGAAAATCCCATGGACAGAGGAGCTTGGTAGGCTGCAGTCCATGGGGTCGCTAAGAGTCGGACACGACTGAGTGACTTCACTTTCACTTTTCACTTTCATGCACTGGAGAAGGAAATGGCAACCCACTCCAGTGTTCTTGCCTGGAGAATCCCAGGGACAGGGGAGCCTGGTGGGCTGCCGTCTATGGGGTTGCACAGAGTTGGACACGACTGAAGCAACTTAGCAGCAGCAGCAGCAGTGTTTCATTGTGTATATGTACCACGTCTTCTTTATCCATTCATCTGTCCATGGATATATATGTTGTTTCCATATCTTGGCTATTGTAACTAGTGCTTCAGTGAGCATTGGGGTGCATGTATCCTTTTGAATCATGTTTTTCTCTGTATATATGCCCAGGAATGGAATTGCTAGAATACATAGT
Organism: Bos taurus; assembly: GCF_002263795.3. Lineage (NCBI taxonomy): Eukaryota > Metazoa > Chordata > Mammalia > Artiodactyla > Bovidae > Bos > Bos taurus. The sequence continues at coordinate 8,603,448 of NC_037355.1, read as the reverse complement.
ACTATTTTTAGATTTAAGGAACCTCAATACTGTTCCCCATAGTGGCTGTACCAATTTACTTTCCAACTAACAGTGTAAGAGTGTTCCCTTCTCTCTACACCCTCTCCAGCATTTATCATTTGTAGGTTTTTTGGTGATGACCATTCTCACTAGTGTGAGTTGATATTCCATTGTATTTACTGTACTTTAATTTCTTGATCATGAATATATCTTCCACACTAGACAAGAAAAGCTATGACAAACCTAGACAGCATATTAAAAATCAGAGACATCACTTTGCTGACAAAGGTCCATATAGTCAAAGCTATGGTTTTTCCGGTAATCATGTACAGATGTGAGAGTTGGACCATAAAGAAGGCTGAGTGGCCGAAGAATTGATGTTTTCGAATTGTGGTGTTGGAGAAGACTCTTGAGAGCCCCTGGAACTCAAGGAGATCAAACTAGTCAATCTTAAAGGAAATCAACGCTGAATATTCATTGGAGGGACTGATGCTGAAGCTCCAATGCTTTGGTCACCTGATGTGAAAAGCCGACTCATGGGAAAAGACTCTGATTATGGGAAAGACTGCGAACAAGAAGAGAAGGGGACGACAGAGGATGAGATGTTTGGAGGCCATCACTGACTCAATGGACATGAGTTTGAGCAAACTCAGGGAGATAAGGACAGGGAAACCTGGCATGCTGCAGTTCATGTGTCGCTAAAAGTCAGACATGACTTAGCAAAGGAACAACGTAAGACAGTAAAACTCTGGAGAGTAAGAACTGTGCCTGATTCATTTTGTATCTCTGGTCCCCAACAATGTCAGTGCTTCACAGTTGCCCAGTCAATAATAATTGTACTGAGGATTAAATGGAGACCATACAAACTAACCAGTGGTATCTAGCTTAAATAGGTATTCAGAAGATGAAGAATGCTTTTGTGAACATCCATTATGCCCAAGAAACCGGGAGAATTTCTGTGAGTGACAAGTAAATTGTCTCCATCTCTAATGAGAAAATGCAGGATCACATGTCTTCTAGCTTTGGGGTTTTGGGGCAATTAGTCAATGTCATGGTTCACCTTTTCTGTTTTTATTTTAATGTTGTTTTGCCCAGAACCCAGCACATGTTTGCTGAAGGAAGAGTGTTGGCTGATTTTCAGAAGTCAAGTGGGGCAGGAGCAGGTGGGAAGAAGCCATCGCCTGTATTTCCACACCTCAATGGGGCACAGCAGAAGTACACCCTGGATCTGTCTCTACCATTTTAAGAGCTGTGTACTTTGGCATCTGTTTCTTCTCACCTCGGTGGCCAGAATGGCTTTTCTCCTCTAAGGCTCTCACCTGGTCCAGCGGAGGGATGAGAAGATGGGCAGCAAATCCAGTTGTTCTGGGCGGCCTCATGGTAATGGAGTCACTACATTCTGTCTGGCCTCATACAGGTCATTCCTCTTTCAATTCTGTGTCTATAAAATGCATGACTCACCTCTCAGATGCCAAGAAACTCAAAGACTTTGTGTTCCTGTCATTAAAGGGTACAATTTAAATTTTTAAAAGCTGCTGTAGGCATACCTACCAGACTATCATTAGACGAAAGCTCATGTCAAGGCCAAAGCCAGCTTTGATTTTATTTCAAAGCCTGAAGCAAGAGACCTAGTGCCAAAACTTTCAAGGTACCTGGTGTTTAAAGTGGGCCTGCCCACCCTTCAGTTGGATTCAGATTCCAACATGTCCTGCTATCGGGGTGCTGATTCCCCTACAAGTACACAGAGCAGGAATTGAACCAGCAAGCTTGCCTTTCTAGCCAAGCAATACCATGTGCTGATTGCACCTACAGTCAGAGCTCTGTGCTTACATGATCTGCAGAAGAAATTTTTAATGATTTGTAAGTTTATTTCCACAAAAAGAATAACAAAAGAACAGATATTAAACCAAATTGAGAGGATGTTTTAGCTGTACAGCTTATGGAATCTTAATTTCCCAGACCAGGGATTGAACCCAGATCCTCAAAAAATGAACATTCAGAGTCCTAAGTACTGGACCACTGGGAAAGTCCCAAGCCAAACCTACATTTGAATTCAACAAGACAGTCTTTTTGAGAAGAACACTTTTTAAATCTCTATTTTTAAAATGACTTATGCTGAAATAAATGTTAATTGGTTAATTCAAAGTTAAGTACTCAATCACACACTAGTTCTGTTGTCTGTTGCAATGATCAAAGGGGACTGGAAGACAGTTTTCACCACCCATGGGCAAACAGGTCAAAAAGACAGCAAAGGGACATTGTGTAAGTGAAAACAAATTCTCATTTGCATGTAATTCATGCAGTTTGGAATATTGATCATTCATTCATTAACTGTGTCAGTTTTTATCATTCCACGTATATATTCTAAGTATCTTCCATGAGACCACAAGGGAATTATGCTCAGTGTTCTTGGTTCTTTCTGACCTTGTTTGTTTGTTTTAGTCACTAAGTCACGTCCAGCTCTTGTGATTGCATGAACTGTAGCCCACCAGGCTCTTCTGTCCATGGGATTTCCCAGGAAAGTGGGTAGCCATTCCCTTCCTGGCCTTATTAGGCAAAGCTGCTGCTGCTGCTGCTGCTAATTCGCTTCAGTAGTGTCCGACTCTGTGCGACCCCATAGACGGCAGCCCACCAGGCTCCTCTGTCCTTGGGATTCTCCAGGCAAGAACACTGGAGTGGGTTGCCATTTCCTTCTCCAATGCATGAAAGTGAAAAGTCAAAGTGAAGTTGCTCAGTCATGTCCGACTCCTAGTGACCCCATGGACTGCAGCCTACCAGGCTCCTCCATCCATGGGATTTTCCAGGCAAGAGTACTGGAGTGGGCAATAGATGGGCAATAATATGGACAATGCAGTCTGGTAAGTGCTGCTTTAGGGAAGCAAAGGGTACACAGAGCCAATGAGGATGCCAGTCTGGTCTGGGAGTGACGGGGAGTTGGACTCAACCACCAAAGACCACCTGCCTTCAGTCACATTATTTTCAAATGTGAGGAGCAGAGATGGGAAGGTACAGCAGACTATTCTAGAAAAGAACTTGTCCCATAGATCAGGAACCTTAACAATCAATAGGCTAGGAGTTTGATGAATGCCTCAGATTCAGGGATTTAGGACTATGATTTAACAAAGCCAGTAGAGACTTCCCTGTTGGCTCAGTGGCTAAAGACTCCATGTTCCCAATGCAAGAGGCCTGGGTTTGATCCCTGGTCAGGGGACTAGATCCCCAATGCTGCAACTAAAGATCTCACATGCCACAACTAAGAGCCAGTGCAGCCCAACGGATAAATAATAATAATAAACCAAAGCCAATAATCCTCACATAAGAGACTTTTCACTTTGGATAAAGGCAACCCCATTATCATCAGCAACACCCCCAGCCTCTGTCCAGAGGGATCAAATTCCTCTTCAGGGCCCTCTTTACTTTTGTGGGCTTTTGAAACTGTGGCCAACCAACACCCCACTTACTCAAGCCCTCTAAGAAGCTTCCCCTCTAAAGCAAATGGGGTTCTCAAGAAGCAGGAAGTTTTCTTAGGAGAAGGGGAGTGAGGGAAGTAATATAGGACATAAGAAAACCCAAGCAAGATTGGGTCTTAGCTGGAGGTTTGGTGAACGATGTCAGATTCAGGATCTCTGAAGATTTAGCTTCGGGACCAGGAACCAGGCTTGATCACTCAAGAGCTTTAGTGTAGCAGTTTTATTAAAGTATAAAAGGAGACAGAGAAATCTTCTGACATAGACATCAGAAGGGGGATGGAGAGTGCCCCCCACAACTAGTCTTATCAAGGCCTTATATATTTTTACCAGACCCACCCCTACAACATACATCCTAAATTAACAAGATTAGAGCTAACAATAGAAAGATCTTACCAGACCCACTCCCACAATATATGTCTTAAGATAACACAATTAGTCAGAAGGTTCTTGTTAAGGAGAAACATGTCCTCAAGCAAGATACACTCTTATAGTGACTAAGACAAGGGTAAGTGAAGTCGCTCAGTCGTGTCCGGCTCTTTGCGACCCCATGGACAGTAGCCTGCACCAGGCTCCTCCGTCCATAGGATTTTCTAGGCAAGAGTACTGGAGTGGGTTGCCATTTCCTTCTCCAGGGAATCTTCCTGACCCAGGGATCGAACCCAGGTCTCCCGCATTGTAGACAGACGCTTTACCGTCTGAGCCACCAGGGAAGTCCGACTAAGACAAAGCAGTGTAGAAAAAAAACTCTTGTCCTTTTCTCCTCCTTGAGAGCCTCGGACCCCTTTATCCTTCTCCAGGGCCTTGGACCCCTTCCTCCTTGAGGGCCCTGGGCTGCTTATCAACATACATAAGGATGAGCTCTCTCAGAGGCTGACTTCAAGCTCATCCCTCCAGGCAGCTCTGGAAACCCCACTATGTAGCCAGTCCCCCTTAACACAAGGGGCGTGAGTTTTTGTGCCTGGGTGTAGACAGTCTGCTGAGAATGGGACGTGGCCTTGTGGGAGCCATGATTCTGGTTTGCTAGGGGACCATTCCCAGGAGACTGGGCTGGGAGTTGTCCTCAGCCAGCCCTCATAGAGGCTGGGGCACAGAGGCACCTGTGAGTAAAAGGGACCTGGGCAGGGCTTCCTTACATCTATGATGATGAGCTCTGCTAACTGCTGAGTTGAGTCCTCACTGCTGTTTCAGGAAAGGCCACTTCCCAGAAGGCCAGGGAGCTCCACCGTGGAAGATGTGGATGCCACAAAACGTGTTTGTCACCATTATGCGTCTGCACAACACCCAAAGCCTCTGCCTCCCCGCTCACCCTTCACACCTGGCTTGTGTCACTCCATTCTTTGTATTCTCCACTGCAACCAGACTATACATCTCTCTGTTCCTTGAGCACACACTGAGCTTCTTCTCTCTTCATTAGCTTTTTCCTATCTGGAATATTCCCCCACTGTGATACGGTGGTGCCATTTTCTAAGGTGAGGATGGAGTGGAATGATCTGAATGGGGAGGGCAGGGCAAGGGAGGATGTAAAAATAGGACTTCTGTCTGAGGAACCTATTAGGTTTCCAAGTAGAACTTTAAAGATAGACTCTTGGATAGGTGAGTCTGGAGTCATGGTTCTTAAAACCAGCCTGTATCAGATTCCCCTGGAGTGCTTGTTAAGACAGACTGCAGAGCCCTGCTCCCAGATTTTCTGATTCAGTAGGTCTGAGGTGAGACCTGAAAATCTACATTTTTAAACAATTCCCCAGGTCACCTTGGTGGCCCTGTTTGGGGAACACACTTTGAGAACTCGTCTACAGTTCTAGGATAGGTCAGGCTAGATCTGGAATTGGAAACTTTGGAATACAGACAACATTTAAGCCACAGGATGATGCAGGATCATCTGAGGTGGAACAAAGCCCCAAGACTGATGTTATGGATTGAATTGTATCCCCCCTGCAAAAAAATTTCACATGCTGAAGTCCTAACCCCTAGTACTTCAGAATGTGACCTTATTTGGAAATAGGACTGCTGCAGATATAGTTAGTCAAGATGAGGTCAGTTAAGTTGCGCTCTTCATCCAATATGATGGATGTCCTTATCAAAAGGAGAAATTTGGACATGGAAATCCACACACAGGCAGGATGCCATATAAAGGTGAAGGCAGAGATCTACAAGATATGCGTGGATATGTACTAAGTCACTTCAGTTGTGTCCAACTCTTTATGACCCATGGACTGTAGCCTGCCAGGCTCCTCTGTCAATAGGATTCTCCAGGCAAGAATACTGGAGAAATCTAAAATTCTTTGGTATTTCATACCTTTATGAAATACCAGTAAACCTCCAGAAGCCAAGGAACCAACCCTGGTTTGTTTTTTTTTTTTTTGGTAAGTATAGTTTTCTTTGTAACATTGATTCACAATGTTACGTTAATTTCTGCTGTACATATGTATAGCATACATATATATATACACATGTATGTGTACATATATATGTGTATACATATGTACATATATACATTCTTTTCCATTATGGTTCATCATAAGATATCAAACATAGTTCCCTGTGCTGTAGAGTAGGACCTTGCTGTTTATCCATCCTATATATACTAGTTTGCATCTGCTAACTTCCCTCCCCAACTGCCCTCCTCCTTGCCTGCTGAACATCTTGATCTTGGACTTGTGGCCTTCAGCACTGTAAGACAGTACCTTGCTGTCATTTAAGCCCCCCAGTCCATGGTAATTTGTTCCAGCAGCTCTAGAAAACTAATACAACTGGAATTCACCAAAATGGACCCAGTGGGTGAGGAGAAACCAGCAAAGAAATGATCAGTGGAAAACCCAGGAGAACCCAGGAAAACCCAGGAGAAATCCCAGAAGCCAGGGAAAGACCATGTTTAAGCAGGAGAGTGGTCATTTTGCCAAATGCTGCCGAGAAGTAAAGTCAAATGAAGACAGAGAAATAACTGTTTGATAAGGCTGCAATTTTAAAAGGCAGCATGTTGTCTCTGACAACCTTGAGAGAACAATCTTAGTGGAAGGGGAGGGGCCAGAGCCAGCCGGAGGAGCTAGAAGAGAGGAAGAGAGAAAAGGAAGTCGACAGGTTTCCTGGGCAGGGCAGCCAAGCAGCTGGACCCTAGCTGGAGGAAAACGTAGGTTCTTTGGTAAAGATAGGACCTTGGAAATAATTTCTATGCCCATAAGACATTTAGACTTTTAGTTTAGTTTCTACATTTAAACATCGAGTTTCTCTTTAAAAGGAGAAACTGAAGATGCTGGATAAAAGGGATGAAAGTCCTTGAGAAAACTAGAAGCCTTTCAGAAGGAGTAGGGTCTTCATTCAGGGGAACAAGGAGAAAGGCGGAGAAGGATGAGGAGAGAAGCTAAATTCAGTTTCCTTTCTTGAGCTGTTAGTAACTGAACAAAATTTAAGCAAAGGAGATGTTAAAAAAAAAAACAAAAAAACTTTTGACTAAATGATAAATTGTAGAATCCAGATGGAAAAAATGTGCGTGTTGGGAGAGGGGGTGTGGAAGCGTAGTAGGGGAAACAGGCAAATTGTATAGTTGGCAGTTGTAAAATGGCCATTCAAAGAAGAGATTTAAATAGCACCATTTGCCAATCAAGACTGGATGGTAGAACTGGAATTTTTTTCTTTTTTTAAATTAATTTTGATTGAAGTATAGTTGCTTTCCAATGTTGTGGTAGTTTTTGCTTACAGAAAAGTGAATCAGCCGAATATATACATATGCTATGCTAAGTCACTTCAGTTGTGTCTGACTCTGTGTGACCCCATAGACGGCAGCCCACCAGGCTCCCCCGTCCCTGGGATTCTCCAGGCAAGAACACTGGAGTGGGTTGCTATTTCCTTCTCCAATGCATGAAAGTGAAAAGAGAAAGTGAAGTAGCTCAGTCGTGTCCGACTCTTAGTGACCCCATGGACTGCAGCCTACTAGGCTCCTCCATCCACGGGATTTTCCAGGCAAGAATACTAGAGTGGGGTGCCTTCTCCAGAATGTATACATATATCCCCTCTTTTTTGGATTTCCTTCCCATGTAGGTCACAACAGAACTGAAATATTGAGAGCAGCTGCAGAGACCGAGACTCTAGATGGCTTGAGGTGTTGTCCCACTGCTGATTCTCTGACTGGTTCACCTGATGGGAAAGGTCGAGGTAAAGAGACACTTTGAAAATGGTATCTGTGGTTGTTCAAAATCTGTCATTAGTTTGAAGGAGGTAAATAGATACCCTTTAACTTCTATCTTGCCACCTACCCAGAGGTGAGGCCTTGCCTCTAATGGAAGGGATTCTGGGAGTTCAGTAGCAGCATGACTTCACCTTCTAGCGACTATTGACTTTTGGCCAATTACATCACCACCAGCAGCAGAATAATCGTCACTTGAATGCTTACTGTGTGCCTGGCACTGAGCTGAGTTCCTCAAATAGATTATCATGTTTAATCCTTAGTAGATCTATGAAGTTTGGACAAATAGCATTCACATATTGCTCTCAAAAGAAATGTGAGTCTCAAGGGGATTAAGTCATAGAAACTGTGATACAGGTAAACCCAGAAACTACTCTGTGGCCAAAGGCTGCATTACTCCTTAACCTCTCTGAGCTTCAATTTCCTCATCATAAAACGAGACATTATTATAACAAGTTCCACACCGGAGTATTCCATAGATTATATGGCATCAGGCATAAAGTAGACAGTCCGCAAAGTTAGCTATTATTAGTAGATTTGAGCTATTATTACAACATTGTGTTTACTTTTTAATAAAGGACTATAGAGAAAGAAGGTGTGTGTTTGTGGAGTGTTTTGTATGTGTACATGTGGGAGAGAGGAAGAACAGTAATAATCAGAAAGTCATAAATTCAAGATGGTGAGTTTTGAGTGTTGGCAGAAGAGATTGTGTGTGGGCAGCTTTCCCTTCATGCCTTAAACTCTGTGATATACAAGTTCCTCAAGATGGTTTTGATTTTCAGGGCTGGGGATAGTGAGGTGTATGGGGCACTAGATTCTGGTGTAATATTTAAAGGTAGAGGTCCCCAGCCTCTGGGACCGAGTGCCTGATGGTCTGAGGTGGAGCTGGTGTGATAGTAATAGGAGTAAAGTGCACAAAAAATGCAATGAGCTTGACTCATCCTGAAACCATCCCCGTTACACTGGTCCACGGAAAAACTGTTTTCCACGAAACCCATCCCTGGTGCCAAAAAAGTTGGGCAATGCTGAAGGGACACAAATAGGGTTGAGGGTGGGAGCAAGGCTCAAGAGGAAGGATATATATATATATAGTTATGACTGATTCACATTGTGGTACGGCAGAAACCAACACAACATTGTAAAGCAATTGTCCTCAATTAAAAAAAATAAATTTAAAGAGACACAATTTGGTTATCAAGATACATTATATATGTGGATGTATTAATATACATATATATTTTTAACACCTCTGAATGAACTAGTTCTATAAAAGCATGAGTTTGTCTATAACATTTAAGATGGATTTTCGGTGCTTTGGCTTTTTACTAATAGATGAAATAGATGATTTCTCCTTTTTTGCCTTACTTTGCAAATTATTTGGAAATAATATCTAACTTTTATGGTTATTTCTGCCCAATGAGGAATTAGAAATTCTGTGGGGTTTTGGTTTTGAGATATACTTAACATATAGCATTATATTAGTGTCAGATGTAGCAAAGAATCTGCCGCCAATACGGCATGCACAAGAGATGTGGGTTTGATTCCTGGTTTGAGAAGAACCCCTGGAGTAGGAAATGGCAATCCAGTCCAGTGTTCTTGCCTCAAAAATTCCATGGACAGAGAAGCCTCAGTTCAGTTCAGTCGCTCAGTTGTGTCCAACTCTTTGTGACCCCATGGACTGCAGCATGCCAGGCTTCTGTGTCCATCGCCAACTCCCGGAGCCTGCTATGTCCATTGAGTCGGTGATGCCATCCAACCCCCCATGAACAGTATGAAAAGAACCCCATGAACAGAATGAAAAGGCAGAGAAGCCTGGCGGGCTACTATCCATGGAGTCACAGTTAAAGACCCTGAGCACATGGCACACACGGTTTCAGGTGAACCATATAATGATTAGATATTTGCATTCATTGCAAAATGATCACCTCATTAAGTCTACTTAACATCCATCACTACACATGGTTGTAATTGTTTTTCTTGTGATGAGGACTTTTAAGATCTATTAGAAGCTTTCATTAGAAAAGACCCTGACGCTGAGAAAGATTGAGGGCAGGAGGAGAAGGGGATGACAGAGGACGAGATAGTTGGATGACTTCGCTGACTCAACGGACATGAGTTTGGGAGATGGTGAAGTACGGGAAGCCTGGCGTGCTGCAGTCCATGGGGTTGCAAAGAGTCGAACATGACTGAGCAACTGAACAACAACAAGCTCCTTTGAAGTTTACAGTACAGTACTCTTAATGACCCCATGAACTGTAGCCCACCAGGTACCTCTGTCCATGGAATTCTCCAGGCAAGAACACTGGAGTGGGTAGACAATCCCTTCTCTAGGGGATCTTCCCGACCCAGAGATGGAACCCAGATCTCCTGCACTGCAAGCAGATTCTTTACCATCTGAGCCCCCAGGGAAGCTATAACCCCATTATTATCTATAGTCACCATGCTGTACATAACATCCTCAGGACTTATTTATTTTATAACTGGAGGTTTGAACTCTTTAACTCCCTCTACCCATTTTGCCTACCCCTGTATCACACCTCTGTATCTATGAGTTTGGGGGTTTTGGTTTTTTGGTTTTATTTTTTTCATTTAAGATGCCTCATACAAGTGAGATCTTATGGTATTTGTCTTTCTCTGTCTGACTTTTTTCACTTAATACCCTTAAGGTCCATCCATGTTGTTTCAAATGGCAGAAGTTCTTTCCTTTATTATGGCTAACACTCCATTGTGTATGTGTACTTCGTTTTCTTTATCCTTGCATCCATTAATGAACACTCAGCGTGCTTCCATGTCTTGACTATTGAAAATAATGCTGTAATGAACATAGGGATGTGTGTATCTTTTAATTTAGTACTTTTATTTCATTCAGACATGTGCCCAGAAGTGGAATTGCTGAATCATATGGTGGTTCTATTTTTAATTTTTTCAGGAACCTCCAAACTGTTATCCATAGTGGCTGTACCAAATTACATTCCCACCAACAGTACACAAGGGTTCCCTTCTCTACATCCTGGCCAAAACATGTTATTTCTTGCCTTTTTGATAATAGCTATTCTAACAGGTTGGAGAAGGCAATGGCACCCCACTCCAGTACTCTTGCCTGGAAAATCCCATAGGCGGAGAAGCCTGGTGGGCTGCAGTCCATGGGGTCGCTAAGAGTCAGACATGACTGAGCGACTTCGCTTTCACTTTTCACTTTCATGCATTGGAGAAGGAAATGGCAACCCACTCCAGTGTTCTTGCCTGGAGAATCCCAGGGACGAGGGAGCCTGGTGGCTGCCGTTTATGGGGTCACACAGAGTCGGACACGACTGAAGTGACTTAGCATAGCATAGCATTCTAACAGGTATGTGATATCTCATTGTGCTTTTTTTTTTGTTGAAGTATAGTTGATTTGAGGCTTCCCCAGTGGTTCAGCAGTAAAGAATCCACCTACAATGGAGGAGATGCAGGAGACAAGAGTTCCATCCCTGGGTCTGGAAGAACCCCTGGAGGAGGGCATGACAACCTGCTCCAGTATTCTTGCCTGGAGAATGGGGTCTACAAAGAGTCAGACATGACTGAAGTGACTTAGCACGCACACCTATAGTTGATTTACAATGTTGTGTTAGTTTCTGGTGTATAGCAAAGTGATTCCATTTACATATATACACATACTCTTTCTCACATCCTTTTCCGTTATGGTATATTACAGGGTACTGGCTGTAGTTCCCTGTGCTATACAATAGGACCTTGTTTATCTGTTTTCTATATAGTAGTTTGTATCACTAATCCAAACTCCTTATTTATCCCTCCCCTACCCCTTCCCCTTTGGTAATCTATGTTTTCTACATCTGTGAGTCTGTTCCTGTTTCTTCTTTGGAAAAATGTCTAATTTACCCATTTTTAATTGGCCTGTTTGATTTTTTCCCTAAGTTATATGAGTCTTTTATATATTTTGGATATATTCCTTTATCAAATATCTGACTTGCAAGTATTTTCTGCCATTCAGTGAGTTGCCTTTCCATTTTGTTAATGGTTTCCTTTGCTGTGTAGAAGTTTAATGTAGTTTTTAATGTAGTCCCCCTTGTTTGTTTTTGCTTTTGCTGCCTTTTCTTTTTGTGTGAAAACCAAACAATCTTCACCAAAACCAATGTCAAGGAGCTTACCACCTATGTTTTCTTCCTGGACTTCTACAGGGCTTATGTTTGGGTTTTTAATTCATTTTGATTGATTTTTTGGTATGCTTAAGGTTTAATATTTTGTATCTGGCTGTCCAGTTTTCCCATAAACATTTATTGAAGAGATTGTCTTTTCCTCATTATATATTCTCCAGCTCCCTTGTAGTAGATTCATTGGCCATTTTTCATGGTTTTCTTTCTGGTCTCTCTATTCTCTTTCACTGACCTAAGTGTCCAATTTTATGCCAACATCACACTGTTTTGCTTACTATAGCTTTGTAATATTGTTTGAAGTCAGGAAATGTGATGTCTCCAGCTTCGTTCTTCTTTCTCAAGATTGTGTTAGCTATTCAGGATCTTTTGTGGTTCCATACAAATTTTAGGATTGTTTGTTCTATTTCTGGGAAAAATGTCATTGGACTTTTGATAAGGATTGCATTGAAACTGTAGATTACTTGAGTAGTATGGAATTAATAAGATTAATTCTTCCAATCCATGAGCATGGAATATCCTTCCATTTATTTGTGTCTTCATCAATTCATCAGTGTCTTATAGTTTTCAGTATACAAGTCTTTCACCTCTTTGATTTAGTTTAGTCCTTTATTCTTTTTTGATGCAGTTGTAAATAAGATTGTTTTCTTGAACTTCCCCGTGGGTCCAGTGGCTAAAGCCTCCACACTCCCAATTCAGGGGACCTGGGTTTGATCCCTAATCAGGAAACTGGATCCCACACAGCTAAGAGGTTGCATGTGCAACTAAAGATCTTGTGTACTGCAATAAGGATCAAAGATCCTATGTGCCACAAATAAGACCCAGCACAAATAAAGAAATAAATATTTTAAAAATAAATAAAGTCTTACTTCTAACTTAAAACAAGTTCTTAATGATAATAACTCTTATTTACACTCTCATGCCAGCAATCATATTAAAGAGTTCTAGAATATTTCCAGACCTTCACTGACACACCAATAAAAGATTCATGTTCCTAGCTTTATATATTTTTCCTCTGAATGCTTTATAACAGGTCATCATTATCCAGCTTTGGATTATAACATCAGAAAATATAACATTACCAAAAAATTACAGAAAACATTCTCTATAAAATGACTGGCTGATAAGAGTGAGCCTTGGACTATTCCCCCCAAACTATATAATGACACAACATGATAAAGCTGTGTAATTATGTTTTTTATACACAGAGTGTTTTATAATATACTGTTCAACATTGAAATCATGAAGGGAGTATGGGGAAGGCCCATTCAACCATGGAGTAGCTGTGACACATGTGAGATCTCTGTTGTTATTCAAAGGAATTGTGTCTCGCCTCGCTAATACGTGCATTCGAAAACAAAGGATATTTACAGGAATTGTGTGCTCATCAGGATGATGGTGCCCTGCCATACTCAGCAGCATTGTATTGAACCCTGGTACTTGAGAGAAAAACCAAAATTAATTCACAATAAGGCTAATTGGAATCTACTGCTACTGCTGCTAAGTCGCTTCAGTCATGTCTGACTCTGTGCGACCCCATAGACGGCAGCCCACTAGGCTCCTCTGTCCCTGGGATTCTCCAGGCAAGAATACTGGAGTGGGTTGCCATTTCCTTCTCCAATGCATGAAAGTGAAAAGTGAAAGTGAAGTTGCTCAGTCATGCCTGACTCTTAGCAACCCCATGGACTGGAGCCCACCAGGGTCTTCCATCCATGGGATTTTCCAGGCAAGAGTACTGGAGTGGGGTGCCATTGCCTTCTCCAATTGGAATCTAGACCTCATTAAAAAGTTCCTTCTCCCTTTGGTCATTCTTTAGGGCTCAGAAATGTTCATAAGCAACACTGCAGCTGTCTAAGAGAAAGACAGAGAAAATGAAAGACAGAGCTTTGCTTCTGGTTTGTGATGGAGAACAACTCTGTTCCTAGAAAGGGAATTGTCCCCACATACAGTTGTTCCCCCTACTTATCAATAGTCTGGCCTGGGGCAGGTTGCTCACTTGTGCACTCAGTTCTCCCAACATGGAAAGCACCTCATAGGGTGGGCTTTTGCACAGAGTAAAGAAATCAAGGCAGGCGAAGCACTTAGAATATATGTAGCACTTAGTAAGTGCTCAATAAATGACAGCTATTCTAGCTATTAAGGGATTGGCTACCCAAGCCTACTCAAGGGGAAATCTGAAGGCAATGGGAACAAGGTTAACAAGTGTGGCAGAACAGATGACTAGAGGGGATGCAGATTACATCTACCTTTCTCTCACTCCACCTGAGGACAAATTTTGGGGTTTCCCTGGGTACCATACTTGGGTCTCTACTCGTTGTATTTCACATGCTCTCAGGGGATTAATGACACCCAAACTTTGATTTCCAACCCTCAGCTCTGGGCATGTTTCTCCCAGGTTCCTACAAGCACCTCAGCTTCAACACATCCCAAACCCGAGGGGTCACCTCACTCCAGCTCACCAAACCTGCTTCCCCAGTGTGCCCTTGGCTGATGCAATCCCATCATCTCTGCTTCACCCAAGCTCTGGACTCTCATCTCTCTCAGCAACCTTCAGCCAACCTGCCCTACACTTCATCAGTAACCAAGTCCTATGAGTTTTACTTCTTAAAGATGCTTCAAACTGTCCCTAACTCTCTCTCTCTGTGACCTCTGCCCCAGGCCACAACTTCATCCAATTCACCTGGTCTCCCTAGCGCCAAACGCATCCTCTCAAACCATCGCCTTGCCCCATCACCTACCCCTCATTAAAATGTTTAGGGACCTTTTCCTACTTAAATGTCCAGGCTTCTAACCATGACTCCAGAGCCTCCTGATCAGGCCCTGGCCCATCACTATGACTTATTTCTCTGACTGCACTTTGTTTTCTAGCACCACTGGTGCTATATATGCACAGAATGGTGCTTTTCAGGTCCATGTCTGGGCTCCTGTGATTCCCTGTACTTGTGATGCCTCCGTCCCCTTTATCTAACTCAGATCCAATGACATATCCTCCAGGAAGACTGGCCGGATCTTCCTCTCGCTCAAAGTGGATTAGATCTCCTTCCCCTAAGAGACTTTGTCTTTTATGCAGCAAATCATCACACCTGCTACAGGATATTGTAATTAGGTGCTTCCCTCCCCAGACTAGGAGCTCCTTGAAGTTAGGAAATGCTGTATCGTATGCATCTTTGTACCCTGAGTGCTTAATAGAGTGCCTGGCACTCTGTAGGCACTTAGTAAGTAAATACTGAATGAATTAACATTTATCAATCCCCTCAGTACCCCAGGACTTCCTTGATGGCTCAGATAGTAAAGAACCTACCTGCAATACAGGAGACCTGGGTTTGATCCCTGGGTCAGGAAGATCCCCTGCAGAAGGGAAGGGCAATCCACTCCAGTATTCTTGCCTAGAGAATTCCATGGACAGAGGAGCCTAGCAGGCTACAGTACATGTGGTCACAGAGTCAGACACAACTGAGTAGCTAACATTTCAGTACATCAAGAAATGGAGTGTCATTTGAAGAAACTAGATTGGTATAATATATGGTTCCCTATTGTTCCCTATTGTACAGGAGACAGTTATCAAGACCATCCCCAAGAAAAAGAAATGCAAAAAAGCAAGATGGCTATCTGAGGAGGCCTTAAAAATAGATGTGAAAAGAAGAGAAGTGAAAAGCAAAGGAGAAAAGGAAAGATATACCCATTTGAATGCAGAGTTCCAAAGAATAGCAAGGAGAGATAAGAAAGCCTTCCTCAATGATCATTGCAAAGAAGTAGAGGAAAACAATAGAATGGGAAAGACTAGAGATCTCTTCAAGAAAATTAGAAAAAACAGGAAACATTTCATGTAAAGATGGGCTCGATAGAGGACAGAAATGGTATGGACCTAACAGAAACAGAAGATATTAAGTGGAGGTGACAAGAATACACAGAAGAGCTATAAAAAAAAGATCTCATGACCCAGATAATCACGATGGTGTGATCACTCACCTAGAGCCAGGTATCCTGGAATGTGAAGTCAAGTGGGCCTTAGGAAGCATCACTATGAACAAAACTAGTGGAGGTGATGGAATTCCAGTTGAGCTATTTCAAATCCTAAAAGGTGATGCTGTGAAAGTGCTGCACTCAATATGCCACCAAATTTGGAAAATTCAGCAGTGGCCACAGGACTGGAAAAGCTCAGTTTTCATTCCAGTCCCTAAGAAAGGTAACCCAAAGAATGCTCAAACTACTGCACAATTGCATTCACTTCACACGCTAGTAAAGTAATGCTCAAAATTCTCCAAGCCAGACTTCAGCAATATGTGAACCATGAACTTCCAGATGTTTCAGCTGGTTTTAGAAAAGGCAGAGGAACCAGAGATCAAATTGCCAACATCTGCTGGATCATCAAAAAAGCAAGAGAGTTCCAGAAAAACATCTATTTCTGCTTTATTGACTATGCCAAAGCCTTTGACTGTGTGGATCACAACAAACTCTGAAAAATTCTGAAAGAGAAGGGAATACCAGATCACCTGATCTGCCTCTTGAGAAATCTGTATGCAGGTCAGGAAGCAACAGTTAGAACTGGACATGGAACAACAGACTGGTTCCAAATAGGGAAAGGAGTACGTCAAGGCTGTATATTGTCACCCTGCTTATTTAACTTATATGCAGGGTACATCATGAGAAATTCTGGGCTGGAGGAAGCACAAGCTGGAATCAAGATTTCCTGAAGAAATATCAATAACCTCAGATATGCAGATGATACCACCCTTATGGCAGAAAGTGAAGAGGAACTAAAGAGCTTCTTGATGAAAGTGAAAGAGGAGAGTGAAAAAGTTGGCTTAAACTCAACATTCAGAGCTCAACATTCAGAAAACGAAGATCATGGCATCTGGTCCCATCACTTCATGGGAAATAGATGGGGAAACAGTGGAAACAGTGTCAGACTTTATTTTCTTGGGCTCCAAAATCACTGCAGATGATGACTGCAGCCATGAAATTAAAAGACACTTACTCCTTGGAAGGAAAGTTATGATCAACTTAGCTTATTCAAAAGCAGAGACATTACTTTGCCAACAAAGGTCCATCTAGAGTCAGACATGACTGAGCAACTGAACTGAACTGATGATTCCCTATGTTGACGGGAGGCACTTCAAACACTGAACAAGCAATACAAAATAGCAGATATTTCTTTTCAGACCTGCAGAAGGTGAAATAGAAAACAGAAACCCAGGGATGGAGGCCAGGGAAGGGTCAGAAATGACCTGGGTGAGGGTCAGATCCAAAAGAGAGCTGCCCGGATAGACAGGTCACAGATTAGCTACCTTGCATATCACTTATTCCCTGGTGGCTCAGATTGTAAAGAATCCACCCACAATGCGTGAGGCCCAGGTCTGATCCCTGGGTCAGGAAGATCCCCTGGAGAAGGGAATGGTTACCCACTCTAGTATTCTTGCCTGGAGAATTCCATGGACAGAGGAGCCTGGCGGGCTACACAGTCCATTGGGTTGCAAAGAGTCGGAGAGGACCGAGTGACTAACTTCGCATATCACAGTGCTATTGGTTTATAAGCCACCAAACCAAAGGGAAAGTGAAACAACTCTTCACTCAGTGAGCTAGTGTTTATTGAGCATCTATTAAGGAGGCACGCACAGAGGTTACAGCAGTGAACCAAAGAGGCCTTGTCTCTGTCATCATTGAACTTACCAGGCAGTGAGAAGACAGGAAATACCAAAATAAGCAAAGAAATATATAGTTACATATGGTAATTAAAACTGTAAAGGGACTAGACAGGATACTGTGAGAGAAAACAGCAGATAGGGCAGGGAGGGTCTATCTAAGGATGTGGTTTGTTTTGTTTTTTTTAAGGAAGTTCCTTTTACTTTTATTTATTTATTTATTTTTTAACTTTTGGGCCACACCACATGCCAGGCAGGGTCTTAGTTCCCTGAGCAGGGACAGAACCCATGGCCCCTGCAGCATGGATTCTTATCCACTGGACTGCCGGGGGAGTCCCAACAATGTGGTTTTTAAACTGAAGTAGACAAGTGTTTCCCTGGTGGTTCAATGGTAAAGAATCCACCTGTCAATGCAGGAGACACAGGCTTGATCCCGAGGTTGGAAAGAGCCCCTGGAGAAGGAAATGGCACCCCACTCCAGTATTCTTGCCTGGGAAATCCCATGGATGGAGGAGCCTGGTGGGCTACAGTCCATGTGGTCACAAAAGAGTTGGACACAACTTAGCGACTAGACAACAAAAGCTGACAAGGACAGGAAGGAGCAGGAGAAGGAGCAGTCCAGGAAACTGGCCTGGGGCCTGAGCAAGGAATGAAAGAGGCCAGTGCAGCCTCGAAAAGCTGAGCAAGGAAAAGCAAGTCCTGCCAACATCCAACATCTGCCAGGGAGGCAGGCAAAAGCAGAGCAGGTGGGGTCAGACGGAGCCAGGAGTTTAGATTTTGTTCTACGTACAATGATCAAGGAAGAGTTTTAAGGAAAGGAGTGATGGAGTGTGATTTACATTCATAGAGAACCATCTACGATGCTAGGGACAGACAGGAATGGGAGGGAGTTTTGGAGTCAGGGGTGGTCATGACTTGTGTTAAGCTATTGAACTCTTCTCTTTAGGAAACATTATCTTTTATCTCATTTTATAGCTGAGGAAGCTGAGATTCGGAGCGGGGAGGCAGACCCAAGCCTGTTCTAGCTCAGAGATGGAACTTAACACCCCTGTTGCCTCTTCTGTGACCCTTGTGCTCAGTCATGCAAAACTTCCAGGTTGGCAAAGATTAAAAGGGTGATAATATCAATTTTTGGCAAGGCAACAGGGGAAAAGGGAATTTTCAACCAGTGTAGATGGGAAAGTAAATTGGTGCAGTCTTTATAGAAGAGAACCCCATGCCTTAGAGATGTGTGCCTTAGAGCCCCCAATTCCATTTTTATAATCTTAAAAAGATAAACCCAATACTGAGCCAAGATGTTTGAGCAAGTCTTACTTATCAGTATTTGTAATAACAAAATAGGGCATCGATAAAATAGACTTCAGTACTGTGCAGTTGATAACATGCAATGTTACTGCATGGACTCTATAATATATTAATCTTAACTGGTGATGAAATTGGGTTGCCAAAAGAGGTAGAGTGTGATTTCATTTTCACAAAATATATGTTTATATATAGAGAAAACTTTCTGGAAGGATCAATATCCAAATATTAAGAGTGCCTACAGTCAGGACAGAAAAAATTTTCCTTCTCTCCGTTTAGGCTCTGTGGCTGGTCTAACAACAACAAAAAATGAGGTAAGGCGGATTAACAGGAGAAAAACAAATTTAGCTATGTACATACTGGAGTCCTACAAAGACAATAAGACTCAAGGGCAGGTGGGGCGGCTGATGCTCATAGGCCACCCTGAGCTAAGGAACAGCTGGACAGGGGCCTGAGGCTTCAAAGGGGAGGCGGGTCATTCACAGGAAAGTATTAAGAGCAGATGTCTGGTAATTACATATTTGCCTTAATACACAGCAGGTTTTTCAGATGTAAGTTACGTCTAGTACTAGCTCTCTTAACGGGCCTTCCAGTACAGGGGGTACGGGTTCAGACCCTGATTAGGGGACTAAGATCCCACCCACATGCCTCACAGTCAAAAACCAAAACAAAAAAACAGAAGAAATATTCTAACAAGTTCAATAAAGACTTTAAAAGTGGTCCACATTAAAAAAAAAAAAGTGAGGGGCAGGTAAAAGTTTCCTTGAGTCTGCTGCGTCTCGATTGCCTTCAGCTCAGAATAATCCATGTGCCAAAGTGATACGTTTTGGGGATGCTTGTTTGGAACCTCTTCACTGTCTCCAAAACATGGAGAAATCTGGAGATTTTTAATGTTGTTGCTGTTGTTTTTTATGCGCAATATCTAATTTTTGTAGATCAAAATTTTTAAGTTTTTTATTGAAATAGGGCTTAGTTGCTCGGTCATGTCCAACTCATTGTGGCCCCATGGACTGTAGCCCACCAGGTTCCTCTGTCCATGGGGATTCTCCAGGCAAGAATTCTGGAGTGGGTTGCCATGCCCTCCTCTAGGGGATCTTCCCTACCCAAGGATAGAACCAAGGTCTCCCTCATTGCAGGCGGATTCTTTACCATCTGAGCCACCAGGGAAGCCTGAAATAGGGCATATGTACAGAAAAGTGCACACATCCTAATCTCAAAATGAGTGAGTGATCACAAATTGATCACACCTGTGTTACTAACAGATAAAGGGAACGTTCCCAGACCCCAGAAGCCCCCTCTGTTGAATCACTTAGAAACTACTGTGTTGAGTCCATCTTCCTCTACTTCACATTATGTCTCATGCAATTCTTCTGTGAGGTTGTACTGAATTGCAACACATTAATTAATCGCTTAAAATCAGCATGTTAATACCTTATCTTTTTCTAAATATGACACCTTAGAAGGATAATCATCAGCATTTTTGTCACCTTATAAAGTGTTTTCTATGGATACTGGCTCTAAGCATTATTGGTTTCCTCACTTAATAGATAAGGGACCTGGGCACAGAGGATAATTTATCTTCCTCTGGATCATACACAAAGCCAGGAGGTGGAAAAGCCAGCACAGGCTTGTATCTAAATCTGTGCCCTTTCTGCTCCACTTCCTGGGATTAAGACCAAAGTTAGCAGTGGAATAAGAGAAAGGAAGAGCTTTGCTCACTATTAGGCTCTTTAGACATTGAGACAATTACCTGGGAGAGCTGTTTAAACTCCTTTTCTGAAAACCATTCAGAAGAGAATACACAGGCCCTTCTAATTCAGAAGGTGAAGGTTCCATCAATATTCAACCAATTTCAATGTACATTATTTCCGGAGAGAATTTCTTTTGCTAATAATCTGTGAGAGCAACTTTTCTCGCTTAACATTATAGTATAATCATAGTATAATCTATGTATACTTATCATGTGGATTTTATGTTTGCCAATGTCCATTCTGCTTTTTGAACAACATTGATTATAGCCTCTTAGCAATCACATACAGGCAGTTCACTTCTCATGGACAGTCAAAAATCTGGTGACCGCAGGACTGGGGTAGAACTCAGGTCTTCTGGCTCAAGGGTCTTTGGACTACACACATCAGTCCATAAAGTGAGAAAATCCATTTCTACTTGGAAGCATAAATGACGTTGTGCCTGATTGTTAATAAACCTGTAAACATGGATTATTTTCAAGAAAGTAGAACTGCCAAGACCTAACTTTATGTAACATACAATCATATTTCACTATAAAATCCATAAAGATCCTTCTTTAAAATTCTGTGATTCTATGGGATTTCCTGAATCAGTCCTGAATATTCATTGGAAGGACTAATGTTGAAGCTGAAACTCCAATACTTTGGCCACCTGATGCGAAGAGCTGACTCATTGGAAAAGACCCCGATGCTGGGGAAGATTGAAGGAAGGAGGAGAAGGGGACAACAGAGGATGAGATGGTTGGATGGCATCACTGACTCAATGGACACGAGTTTGGGTAAACTCTGGGAGTTGGTGATGGACAGGGAGGCCTGGCGTGCTGCAGTTATGGGGTCGCAAAGAGTTGGACGCGACTGAGCAACTGAACTGAACTGATAAGACTTCCCTGGTGGTCCAGTGGTTGAGACGCTAAGCTCCCAATGGAAGCATGCATGGATTCAATCCCTGGTTGGAGAACTAAGATCCCACATGCGGCATGTCCAATGAATATATAAAAATATTTTTTAAGTTAGAAAAAAACCTATGATTCTAGGTGTCTATAAAATGAATTTTACAATCTAGGACACTTTGTAAAACCTTCAAAAGAAATTAGATTAATTAATAGAGAAAACAAAGACTTATCACTTCAAATATTCACTTCAGCACTATCATAAGTAACCTTGTCTTACAGGTTAATGTCAGCCCTTAAAAGCTGAAGTGAGATAACTGAATGACTCTGAAATCCCCTATTCCTTCTTCCCCATTCCCTCCTCCCCTTCTGTGCATAATCTCCTTTTTTGTGTTAATTATAGAAAAAGCACAAATAAGAAATTCATGTCCGCTGTCTCTCTACCTCTGAATCTAGCACCAGATGCTTGCATGTGGGAGAATTTAGGAAACACACCTACCTCTTTCTGGGTTAACTTTCTGGAATCTGAAAATGGGATGGTCTGTTTTCCTGACAAAAGGACAGTATTTGCAGGTCAAAGGATAACTGATAAGCCTATTTATTTTCCCAGAGACCTTGGCCAGGCACGTCCCCTTTCTTAACTTTCCTGGTCAGCCTGGACCCGTCCTACTTGGCAGGCTGTCTATGCCTTCTCTGTGAGAGCCTCTATGAATCTCTATCTTCATAGTTACTTTTTAATAAACAGACATGAAAGGGGAATCTTTATTTTTATTTTTCATAATTAAAAACTTTACTGGAGTAGTTGATTTACACTGTTGCGTTAGTTTCAGATGTACAACAAAGAGAATCAATTATACACACATATATATCCACTTTTCTGTTTTTTTTTTTTTTTAAAGATTCTTTTCCCATATACAATACATTACAGAGTACTAAGTAGAGTCCCTTGTGCTATACAGCAAGTTATCATTAGTTACCTATTTTATACATAGTAGTGTGTTTACAAGGGCTTGAAATAGCTCAGCTGGAATTCCATCACCTCCACTAGCTTTGTTCGTAGTGATGCTTTCTAAGACCCACTTGACTTCACACTCCAGGATATCTGGCTCTAAGTGAGTGATCACACCATCGTGGTTATCTGGGTCATGGAGATCCTTTCTGTATAGTTCTTCTATGTATTCTTGCCACTCTTTTTTAATATCTTCTGCTTCTGTTAGGTCCATACCACTTCTGTCCTTTATTGAACCCATCTTTGCATGAGATGTTCCCTTAGTATTTCTAACTTTCTTGAAGAGATCTCTAGTCTTTCCCATTCTATTTTTTCCCTCTATTTCTATGCATTGTTCACTTAGGAAGGTTTTCTTATTTCTCCTTGCTATTCTTTGGAATTATGCATTCAGTTCAGTTCAGTTCAGTCGCTCAGTTGTGTCTGACTCTTTGCAACCCCATGAATTGCAGCACGCCAGGCCTCCCTGTCCATCACCAACTCCCAGAATTTACTCAAACTCATGTCCATCGAGTCGCTGATGCCATCCAGCCATCTCATCCTCTGTCATCCCCTTCTCCTCCTGCCCCCAATCCTTCCCAGCATCAGGGTCTTTTCCAGTCAATCAACTCTTTGCATGAGGTGGCCAAAGTATTGGAGTTTCAGCTTCAGCATCAGTCCTTCCAATGAACACCCAGGACTGTTCTCCTTTAGAATGGACTGGTTGGATCTCCTTGCAGTCCAAGGGACTCTCAAGAGTCTTCTCCAACACCACAGTTCAAAAGCATCAATTCTTCGGTGCTCAGCTTTCTTCACAGTCCAACTCTCGTTGGCAAAGTAATGTCTCTGCTTTTGAATATGCTATCTAGCTTGGTCATAACTTTCCTTCCAAGGGTTAAACGTCTTTTAATTTCATGGCTGCAGTCACCATCTGCAGTGATTTTGGAGCCCAAGAAAATAAAGTCTGACACTGTTTCCACTGTTTCCCCATCTATGTGCCATGAAGTGATGGCACCAGATGCCATGATATTAGTTTTCTGAATGTTGAGCTTTAAGCCAACTTTTTCACTCTCCTCTTTCACTTCAAGCCTCTTTCACATCAAGAGGCTTTTTAGTTCCTGTTCGCTTTCTGCCATAAGGGTGGTGTCATCTGCATATCTGAGGTTATTGATATTAATCCCGGCAGTCTTGATTCCAGCTTGTGCTTCTTCCAGCCCAGTGTTTCTCATGATGTACTCTGCATATAAGTTAAATAAGCAGGGTGACAATATATAGCCTTGACGTACTCCTTCCCTTATTTGGAACCAGTCTGTTGTTCCATGTCCAGTTCTAACTGTTACTTCCTGACCTGCATACAGATTTCTCAAGAGGCAGGTCAGGTGGTCTGGTATTCCTATTTCTTTCAGAATTTCCCACAGTTTATTGTGATCCACACAGTCAAAGGCTTTGGCATAGTCAATAAAGCAGAAATCGATGTTTTTCTGGAACTCTCTTGCTTTTTCCATGATCCAGCGGATGTTGGCAATTTGATCTCTGGTTCCTCTGCCTTTTCTAAAACCAGCTTGAACATCTGGAAGTTCATGGTTCACGTATTGCTGAAGCCTGTCTTGGAGAATTTTGAGCATTACTTTACTAGCGTGTGAGATGAGTGCAATTGTGTGGTAGTTTGAGCATTCTTTGGCATTGCCTATCTTAGGGACTGGAATGAAAACTGACCTTTTCCAGTGCTGTGGCCACTGCTGAGTTTTCCAAACTTGCTGGCATATTGAGCAGCACTTTCCCAGCATCATCTTTCAGGATTTGAAATAGCTCAACTGGAATTCCATCACCTCCACTAGCTTTGTTCGTAGTGATGCTTTCTAAAGCCCACTTGACTTCAGGTGGGTATATTTTTCCTTTTCTCTCATGCCTTTAGCGTCTCTTCTCTGCTATTTGTAAGGCCTCCTCAGACAACCATTTTGCCTTTTGCATTTCTTTTTCTTAAGGATGGTTTTGATCACTGCCTCCACATTTCTTCAGGCACTCTGTCTATTAGATCTTATCCCTTGTTTCTGTTTGTCACTTCCACTATATAATCCTAAGGGATTTGATTTAGGTCATACCTGAATGGTCTAGTGGTTTTCCCTGCTTTCTTCAATTAAGTCTGAATTTTCCAATAAGGAGTTCATGATCTGAGCCACATTCAGCTCCTGGTCTTATTTTTACTGACTATATGAAGGTCTTACTTGTCTCCTGGGAAATCTATATGTGGGTCAAGAAGCAACAGTTAGAACCAGATGTGGAATGACTGGTTCAAAACTGGGAAAGGAGTATGACAAGGCTATGTATTGTCACCCTGCTTATTTAACTTTTATGCAGACTACATCATGTGAAATGCTGGGCTAGATGAACCACAAACTAGAATCAAGATTGCTGGGAGAAATATGAACAATCCCAGATATACAGATGTATCTCTCTAGTGCTGGAATCAAGATTGTGGGGAGAAATAGCAATAACCTCAGATACACAGATGACACCACCATGGCAGAAATTGAAGAAGAACTAAAGAGCCTCTTGATGAAAGTGAAAGAGAAGAGTGAAAAAGTTGGCTTAAAACTCAACATTAAAAAAACTAATATCATGGCATCTGGTCCCATCACTTCATGGCAAATAGATGGGAAAAAATGGAAATAGGGAGAGACTTCTTTATTTTCTTGGGCTTCAAAATCACTGCAGATGGTGACTGCAGCCATGAAATTAAAAGACACTTGCTCCTTGGAAGAAAAGCTATGACCAACCTAGACAGCATATTGAAAAGCAGAGACATTACTTTGCTGACAAAGGTCCATATAGTCAAAACTATGGTTTTTCTAGTAGTCGTGTATGGATGTGAGAGTTGGACCATAAAAAAGGCTGAGCACTGAAGAGCTCATGCTTTTGAATCATGGTGCTGGAGAAGACTCTAGAGAGTCTCTAGGACTGCAAGGAGATCAAACCAGCCAGTCCTAAAGGAAATGAACCCTGAATTTTCATTTGAAGGACTGATGCTGAAGCTGAAGTGCCAATACTTTGGCCACCTGGTGTGAAGAGCCAACTCATTGGAAAAGACTCTGATGCTGGGAAAGATTGAAGGCAAAAGGAGAAGGGGGTGGCAGAGTATGAGATAGTTGGATAGCATCACCAGTTCAATGGACGTGAGTTTCAGCAAACTCAGGGAAATAGAGAAGACTCAGGGTGTGCTCTAGTTTGTGGGGTCACAAAGAGCCAGACACGACTTAGTGACTGAACAAGAGCAACAATGGCTAGACCACTTCTTGTTTATCCGTTTATCCGTCAATGGACACTTGGCTTACTTCCACCTTTTGGCTATTGGTAATAATGCTGCTGTGAACATGGGAGTGTAAATATCTGTTTGAGTCTCTGTTTTCAGTTCTTCAGGGTATATACCTGGAAGTAAAATTGCTGGATCCTATGTAATTCCATGTTTAACTTTTTGAGGAGGTGCCAAATGAGTCCCCCTTTTCATATATTCAAGAAAGGATTCTAGGGGCTGGAAAGGTGGGGAGGAGGAGGGCTGGTAGTTCCAATTATCAAGAAGCAGAGTTCCTTAGAAAGGAGGCTAACTGAGTTTTTCAGTCCTCTCTGTAAGATAGTGCTCTACAAGCCACCCAGCAGGGTGGTAATCCTTGTATCTTTCCTACCCAACTGCTCTCTCAACACTTCCAAACCACATGGACAGGTACTGAAGGCTTGTAAATGACAGTAACTTGAGCTTTTCTCCTCACTCCACTACTCCGCTCTAACTCTGACTTTTTTTTGATTGCACTGCACAAATGAAGGATCTTAGTTCCCTGACCAGGGATTGAACCCACATCCACCACAGTGGAAGAGTGGTCTTAACCAATGGACCTCCAGGGAAGTCCTGACATTTTTAATATGCCATTCTCTCATCTCTAATAATAATAGTAGACAATGTATAAATAGGAGAAATATTTAATGACCATTTTCTTTTTCTACTGATATGTTTTCAAGAGTATAATAACTCTTTAAGCATAAACGGTTTAGGTCCCACCCTTGAATTTAATGTTAATTCATTTAATGCTTCAGGGCTATGGTTTTTCCAGTGGTCATGTATGGATGTGAGAGTCGGACTACGGAGAAGGCTGAGCACCAAAGAATCGATGCTTTTGAACTGTGGTGTTGGAGAAGACTCTTGAGAGTCCCTTGGACTGCAAGGAGATCCAACCAGTCCATTCTGAAGGAGATCAGCCCTGGGATTTCTTTGGAAGGAATGATGCTAAAGCTGAAACTCCAGTACTTTGGCCACCTCATGTGAAGAGCTG
Organism: Bos taurus; assembly: GCF_002263795.3. Lineage (NCBI taxonomy): Eukaryota > Metazoa > Chordata > Mammalia > Artiodactyla > Bovidae > Bos > Bos taurus. The sequence goes on along the minus strand of NC_037355.1, from coordinate 8,576,758 downwards.
ACTCATTGGAAAAGACTGTGATGCTGGGAGGGATTGGAGGCAGGAGGAGAAGGGGACGACAGAGGAGGAGATGGCTGGATGGCATCACTGACTCGATGGACATGAGTCTGGGTGAACTCCGGGAGCTGGTGATGGACAGGGAGGCCTGGCGTGCTGCGATTCATGGGGTCGAAAAGAGTTGGACACGACTGAGCGACTGAACTGAACTGAATTTAATGCTGATTTAGTGCCATTTATCTTTAATCAGATATAAGATTAAAACTTTTTCCTTTAATTTTTTGGTCTGGCCTATGGTGACCATAGGAGAAGGCAGTGGCACCCCACTCCAGTACTCTTGCCTGGAAAATCCCATGGATGGAGGAGCCTGGTAGGCTGCAGTCCATGGGGTCGCAAAGAGTCGGACACGACTGAATGACTTCACTTTCACTTTTCACTTTCTTGCATTGGAGAAAGAAATGGCAACCCACTCCAGTGTTCTTGCTTGGAGAATCCCCGGGATGGAGGAGCCTGGCAGGCTGCCATCTGTGGGGTCACACAGAGTCGGAAAAGACTGAAGCAACTTAGCAGCAGCAGCAGCAACATTAGGAATCTAGACCAAATTCAGAGCCCAACTATAATAAGCAGCTCACCTCAGGTAACTGGTTGTATTCACCCATTGACAGAGTCCCTGTTGTATTTTCAACCTTAAATTACTCCATTTTTATTATGGGTTTTTTTGTGTGTGTGTGTGGGGAGGGGGGTGGGATTATCTTGTGCCCTTTCAAAACCAGACAAGATATAAATTCTGAATAAATGAAAATATTAACACACCTTTATGAAGTTAACTCTTTCAAATTACCTGGGTCTCATTTAGGGCACTATAGTAATTGAACTATACAGATTCTTCAAGTTGGAAACAGGGAAAATCTAGTTTACTGTTTGTGTTGCCCTAAATGACCTGTTTGGAGAAGGCAATGGCACCCCACTCCAGTACTCTTGCCTGGAAAATCCCATGGACGGAGGAGCCTGGTAGGCGGCAGTCCATGGGGTCTCACAGAGTCAGACACGACTGAGCGATTTCACCTTCACTTTTCACTTTCATGCATTGGAGAAGTAAATGGCAACCCACTCCAGTGTTCTTGCCTGGAGAATCCCATGGACGGAGGAGCCTGGTAGGCTGCAGTCCATGGGGTCGCTAAGAGTCGGATACGACTGAGCAACTTCACTTTCACTTTTCACTTTCATGCACTGGAGAAGGAAATGGCAACCCACTCCAGTGTTCTTGCCTGGAGAATCCCAGGGACAGGGGAGCCTGGTGGGCTGCTGTCTATGGGGTCGCACAGAGTCGGACACGACTGAAGTGACTTAGCAAATGACCTGTTTATGTCATAAAATCAGGATCTCTAAGACCTCCAGGAAAGGATTACTGCTACTGAAAATGTGAGTAGGCATTTTGGAATCTGCATCAACTTTCAAGCCATTCAGTATCACCCTGTGCCTCAGAAGAGTATTTAACTAAATTATTGAAACCTGTAAAGGCAGGAGCTCTGTCTTCCAAATGAACCATTTGCATCCTGTTTATTAACAAGGATCTAATTCCTAATTGGGCCAAGATAGTTTTTCCTCCAGAAAGCTTTTGGGAAGAAAACATTAATTCAGTATATCAAACTGTGGTAGGTAGTTATACAGCAGTGGTATTTTTTTCTAATATTTTTTTATTTGGCTGCATTGGATCTTGTGGGATCTTTGTTGCTTCATGTGGTATCTTTCATTGAGGCACACGGACTTCCAAGGTGTGGGCTCAGTAGCTGCAACTCCCAAGCTTGGTTTTAATGAGGCATGTGGGGTCTTAGCTCCCTGACCAGGGATTGATCCAGAGTCCTCTGCATTGCAAGAGGGATTCTTAACCACTGGACCACCAGGAAGGGAAGTCCCAGCAGAAGTATTAAAGTCAAGTATTAAAGTATATAAGTATCATGAGTCAGGAAGCCTCATGATAAATGCAAGGAACTCTTGGAGAGGTAAATCTTCACAGGTATTCAAAGTACTTCAGGGGTTTTTTTGGTGTGTATTACAACAGGAAACACAGCTAGTAAACCTTTCAAAGTAAAGAAGGAATTTTTTTTCCTTAGTGGTATACATTGATGGTGACTGTATTATCAATAGCATTCAAACAATATTCACGTTTTAAGGATAAGGAACTTTCTCTCAGTCTCTTTGACCCTTACATCTCTGTTGGGTGTATGCCACTGAGTTGAACTAGAGCTAACACAAGGGTGGTAAATACGGTCCACCTGCTCATTTCGCTCGGAGAAGGCGATGGCACCCCACTCCAGTACTCTTGCCTGGAAAATCCCATGGACGGAGGAGCCTGGTGGGCTGCAGTCCATGGGGTCACGAAGAGTTGGACACGACTGAGCGACTTCACTTTCACGTTTCACTTTCATGCGTTGGAGAAGGAAATGGCAACCCACTCCAGTGTTCTTGCCTGGAGAATCCCAGGGATGGGGGTGCCTGGTGGGCTTCCGTCTATGGGGTCGCACAGAGTTGGACAGGACTGAAGCGACTTAGCAGCAGCAGCAGCTCATTTCACTGAGTGTGGCTCAGGGAGTCCCAGACATGGCCCAAGCAATGACAGTCATCACAAGCAGGGCCTGCGATCACTATTTATTGCAGATATTCATCAAGAGTCTAATATGTACACGGCGCAGAATATATTTGAATACATTTACAACTCTTTGTTTAGGAACTATGCCAGGTGCTTTAGTGTTCAGCTGGGTGTGGAAGTTGAGAACCATAAGTAATGTGATAATACCTATATTATAAGCTTCCACTTTAATAGCCATTGTTCTAGGCACCACCATGATGTTACAATATGAATTTGTTTAGTTGTAACCTGTGTCCAGAATACAACAAAATTAGCATCAGTTTCTGGGTACAGTAGTAATACTGAAAGTTCAGATCAAGCATATATAATACATAATAGAAATTTAACAAGTATTTCTTGCACATCGTCTATACAGTCTATATATACATACACGTGTCATACACACAGTAGCCTAGTAAATAGTTAAGAACACAGAACTGGAAGTTAAGTTGGCTCGCACTGCCATTTAAAAGCAGCATGACAAACGAACTTACCATAACTCAAAGAGGAAAGGGGAAAGGGTGAGGGGAGGGATAAATTAGTAGTTTGGGATTAGCAGGTACAAACTGCTATCTGCTGCTGCTGCTGCTAAGTCACTTCAGTCGTGTACGACTCTGTGTGACCCCATGGACGGCAGCCCACCAGGCTCCCCTGTCCCTGGGATTCTCCAGGCAAGAACACTGGAGTGGATTGCCATCTATGAAACAGCTAAAAACAAAGTTCTACTGTATAGCACAGGAAACTATATGCAATATCTTATAATAAACCATAATGGAAAAGGATTTGAAAAAGAATATTCATATAAATGGAATCACTTAGCCATACACTTCCAATGAACACATTATTGTAAATCAACTATACATCAATAAAAAATTTTTAAATAAATATTAAAACACATAATTGACAAGAATAAAGCAACTATGTGAGAGTAAAAAGAATAAAAGCAGTGTGACATTGGACAAGTAGCAAATTTCTTATCTATAAAATGGAAACAAGAATACTTACCTGGCAGAATTGTTATGAGGATTAAGTACAATAATGTTTGCGAAATACTAACCTAGGACCTGGCTTAAAAGTTCAAAAAAAGGTAACAATTTATCATTTTTATATATACATATATATGCACATGAATTTTTTAATGAAAATATTAGTTCAGAAATTCACAGTAGGTGTGGTATTTAAAACATGGCGCAGTAGTAAAAGAATCTGCCTGCCAATGCAGGAGACACTAGAGATGTGGATTCAATCTCTGGGTCAGGAAGTTTCCCTGGGGGAGGAAATGGCAACCCACTCCAGTATTCTTGCCTGGAAAACCCCATGGACAGAGGAGCCTGGCGGGCTACAGTCCAAGGGGTCACAAAGAGTTGCACACGACTGAGCGATGGAACACGCGCATTTTTAAATCAAAATTTTTAAGAAGAATAAACACTGGGGAAAGAAAAGAGAGAGGCAGCTGTCAGCACAAAAGAAGGGCAAAAAAAAAAAAAAAAATTACACTGCCAGCTTGGTGAAAGTTTGTAACCAGGTGATGAGTGGCAGTGACAAGGCTTAGGACTCCCATTCTAGCATTTAGTGTGGTTCTAGGCCCTCTAAGGACTGCAGAGTTCTCAGAAAAAAGAGTAATGATGATCTTCACAGGGATAAACTCTGGCTCTGCCCCTCTGCAGGAGAATCAGGGCGCTCTGACTCATAGGAGCCACCAGAAAATCAGTAACTGGAAATCTTTGCTGCAGCTGCACTGCAAAGGAATCGGACTCGATTTGCCAAATTCCCCATGTGATCCAAGCATGGCCATCTGCCAAAGAACCAGGGGAAGAGAGGGCCACTTGCCTTCCCAGCAACACAGACGTTGTCTGGCCTCATCCCCGAATGAAAACGCAGCAGAGAGCTCACAAGAAATCATTTCCAATGATGATTTGGTTTTGAAAAGAGCAGCTGTAATGCCAGAGTGTTGGGTACATTGCCTCTTTTGACCAAGCAGTCATTCTCCCATGGGGAAGTGGTATTGGAAGCTTCTTGTGCTGCATGAAGCTATTTCTTTACCATCTGCTCCCGTATCTTCCTCCGATGACATCAGAGTGCAGCAGGATTTGCCTTTGCCATTTAATGGGGTTTCTGGCTGCTTGACTCAACTGTGCCTGTTCTTATAATGCTAGGAGAATGATCCTATCCTAAGGCAGCTGAACAGAAGCCAGAAGTTAACTGCAAGTAAGAGACCTGGCTTGCATAACAGCATGGAAGAGACCAGTTTCACTGCAGCGACGCAGAGTAGGTGGTTGCTGAATAGCCTATAGTGAAGATGCCTCAGAGTGACGACTAAGGCAAGAACTCCTTGCTCACCTGAGAAAGGTAATCACTGTACAGGTAGGTTAAAGTGTTTCTGAGACCTCCCAGTGCCAGTCAAGCATGTGTGAAGCTTTGGTGGGCAGGCTGGGTACAGGCTAAGAGCTTTAGAGCCACTGAGGAAGATGATTAGCAGCTGAATTCCTGGCAGCCCCAGGGCTCTCGGGGGCTGATTGCTACACCCTGCTTGCTTGGAGATACTGCGCAGAAAGAAAGGAGAATGAAGACACTCCTGTAGAGGGGGTGAACCAATGACTCTCATTGGGGAGATTCCAGCTCTGATTCTTGGATGCCAGAAAACTGAGGTTGTCTGTCTTGGGCATGGCATAGGTCCAAGGACTCATGTAGCAAGTGGATGTAGAAGGGCTCCTGGGGGATGCTACTAGACAAGGTGCATCAAACCCAGCATATCCAACATGCACTCTCTCTCACACACATCCACTACCAGATCTCTAACCTTTGAGTTTCTATTGTATTCTTGATCTATGCTAAGGATAGCTCCAGTCCCTCTATCTTGCAGGTAAAGACTGGTCTAGGAGGAGGAGGGAGACAGCACAGAACTAAGGATTGGAGTGGGGAATTACAAAGAGATAAATAAGAAAGTCTAAGGCTGGAGTTAGAGGGGAAGGGAAAGCCTGTGAATGAGATTAGAGGAAAAGCTAGGAAGAGCCAGAATGTCTGCTGGATGGAGAAGGGGCTGAGGACACTATAGAGGGCAGGGCTTTAGGTATCGGGAAGGAAGAATAAGCCCAAGTAAGGTCAAGTTTGGGAGGGGTATTGGGTGATTGTTCTGAGCCAGGAGACCAGGAGAGCTTGTGTGTCGGTCAGCCTGGCTGGAGATGTGGATGAAGATAAAGAGATGAAAAGACAACTCTGTCTACTCAGAAGCCAAGTGGCCTGGGCTGTGGTCCACCCCAAGGGCCTTCCCACTCCACACCTCTTGCTGGTTCCCATGTCTTGCTAAACAGCCCCCTCCATTCCCACATCCCCTCAGTGTGGCCTTCATTCTCTTCCTCTTGAGCTTTGGCCAGTCTCCCCACCAATCCCCCTGCCTCTAGTCTTCCCCCTCCAACCCATTCCTCACACAACTGCTAAGCATCATCCTTCTAAACTGCAAGTTTGGTTGGCTTCCCTGGTGGCTCAGAGGGTAAAGAATCTGTCTGCAATGCAGGAAATCCCTGGTCAAGAAGATCCCCTGGAGAAGGGAAGGGCAACCCATTCCAGTATTCTTGCCTGGAGAACTCCATGGACAGAGGAGCCTGGTGGGCTACAGTTCATGGGGTCACAAAGAGTCGGACACAACTGACTGACTCACACACACACAAACCAAGCTTAAAGGACTCCAGTCTTCCCATTGTTGGCAGAATAAAGCCCAAACTCATTTCATGGCATGCAGGAGGCTTCAAGATCCCTGCGCCCACCTTGCCATTGCAACTTCCTCTCCTGTAACTTACCCTCAAGTCTGCAGTCACCTGAATAATTTGTTAGTCCTTGAATATAACCTTGGAATTGCCTTCCTATTTCCTGAAGTTATTCTCTCAGTCTAGAAGAGCTTTTCCTTCTCTCCTGCCTAAGAAACCTCTTCTCATCTTTGAACACGAAGGCACCTCCTCTGAGAAGCCTTCCTATACTCCTTCCTCCAGATCAGAAGTAATTGTTCTGTTTCCTGTGTGTGTGTCTGTTGAAATATATAAAACATCAAATTCGTCATTTTAACCATTTTAAGTGTACAGTTCCGTGGCATTAAGTACATTCACATTGTTGTACAAACTTTATCACCATCTATTGCTGGAACTTTTTCATCATCCCCAAGTGATACTCTTTCCCCATTAAATACACCCTTCTCCTAGTCCCTGGGAACTGTCATTCTACTTTACATCTCTATGAATTTAATTATTCAAAGTGCCTCATATATGTGGAATCATGTAATACATTTCCCTTTATGGCTGATATGTTTCATTTAACATAATATCCTCAAGGTTCATCCATGTTGTAGCAAGTATCAGAACTTCCTTCCCTTTTAAAGCTGAATTAAATTTCATTGGATGCAGAGGCCACATTTTGTTTATCCATTCATCCACCTATAGATACTCGAGTTGCTTCTACCCTTTGTTTATTGTGAATGATGCTGCTATGAACATCAGAGTTACAAGTACAGTGTCTGTTCAAGTCCTCCTTCAAGTCAAGTTCTTTGGGGAAAATACCTAGACGTGGAACTGCTGGATCATATGGTCATTCTAGCTCCCACTCTTTTCCCTCAAAGGTAACTGTGCATGATAAGTGTGCATCTTCAATGTAATAATGTAGCTATATATGAATTCCCTTGGAGCCATGTTTAATAATTAAAGCACAACAAAAACCCTGGAAAGAATATGTGACTTTTCCCTGTAGTAAAAGTAGGTTTTCCACATAGAGAAGCTGCAAACCAGTTGAAACATGACAATGCGGTTAACGCTTGAACTCTAAAATTAAACTCTGGCAAAATGCTTCTAAGACAATCCTTTCAAGAAATCCAGTTAGTAAATTTTGTAGTTATTACTCTGTCATGACCTGCTTAGACAGTTGGAATCAAGGAACCTGAACTCTAGCCCCACCCTGCCTGTTACTAACAGCAAGTAACTTAATTTTCTAGGCTTTAATTTTACCATCAGTAAAATAACAAATACCCCAATACATTCATGAGAAAAGAGCAATCTAAGTGAAAGCATTCTGGTAACTTCAAAGTAAGGATCATCTGAATTATCATAGTGACTGGCACCCTTTGCAACACTGGAGCCTATTTAGTTGACCTGAAGAGTAGTGTATCAGATTCATGTCCTTCCTCAAAGGAAGCTAAATGGAATTCTTTAAAGGATAAAGTGCAACCATATTTTTTTGAGGTTTGAATGGAACTTATGTTTTTAACTTAATTTTCATTTTGTATTGGGATATAATTGATTTGTGATGTTAGTTTCTGCTGTACAGCAAAGTGAATCAATTATATATACACATATATCCATTATTTTTCAGATTCTTTTCCCATATAAGTTATTACAAAATACAGATTAGAGTTCCCTATGCTATACAGTAGGTCCTTCTTAACTGTCTATTTTATATATAGTAGTGTGTATATGTTCGGAGAAGGCAATGGCACCCCACTCCAGTACTCTTGCCTGGAAAATCCCATGGATGGAGGAGCGTGGTAGGCTGTAGTCCATGGGGTCGCTGAGTCGGACACGACTGAGCGACTTCCCTTTCACTTTTCACTTTCATGCATTGGAGAAGGAAATGGCAACCCACTCCAGTGTTCTTGCCTGGAAAATCCCATGGATGGAGGAGCGTGGTAGGCTGTAGTCTATGGGGTCGCACAGAGTCGGACACGACTGAAGTGATTTAGCAGCAGCAGCAGTGTGTATATGTTAGTCCCAAACTTCTGATTTGTCCCTGCCCCCCACCTTGCCCCTTTGGTAGCCATAAATTTGTTTTCTAAGTCTGTGAGTCTGTTTTTATTTTGTAAATAAGCTCATTTGTATTATCTTTTCAGATTCCACACACAAGTGATATCGTATGATACATCTTTCTCTGTTGGACTTACGTCATTTAGTATGACAGTCTCTACGTCCGTCCAAGTTGCTACAAATGGCATTATTTCATTCTTTTTTATGACTGTCTATATGTCCGTTGTCTGTATGTACCACATCTTCTTGATCCATTCCTCTCTCAGTGGGCGTTTAAGTTGCTTCCATGTCCTGGCTATTGTGAATAGTACTGCAGTGAACACTGGGCCGCATTATCTTTTCTAATTATGGTTTTCTCCTGATATTTGCCCAGGAGTGGGATTGAAAGTACAGCCGTACTTGATTATTCCCACTTGGATATGAAAAATCTTTGAATAAGCAGTGGAATTCCAGGAGCATTTGAAAAGTGATAGGAAAGCTGCTTGAGGAATTGTAACACTGGGCAGTCAAGGAGACAGTTTTCCATAAATAAGAAGTAGGCACAAAGAAAGAAGGCCCTGATTATTATCAGAGCCAAGATTATTAAAAATTCTCCTGATAAAAATAGATGATAAGTCCTGTACAATATGTGTGCGTTCCATGCAGGCAGTATCAATGTGAGTTTTTATAAAACTTGTAGGTAGAAAAAAATACCCAAACCTACTTCACATGCTTATGTCTATGGTACATTTAGGAGTAGCAAAGATATGTTGGGAGTCACTGTTAAGATGCTGGTGCCAAATCATAAAAGTTTTACTGAGCAATAAATTAGCATAGCTTTCTTGCCTTAGGAGAACTGACCAATAAAGTTACTTTTAGATCTTACATTCTTGTCTTCTGTGTTTTCAGAATGTCTGTGCTGTTGATTCTCCAGAAGAGAAGGCAGGATAAGGCAAGACTGCTGATCTATTTTTTTCATGTAGAATAGTAAATTGATTGAATGGGATATATTCTTCCTCTTCCATTTCTCCTTCTTCTCTCCCTGAAACTAAAGAAGTGACCAGTAAACAGAATGCATGTTTGGAACAATTATAGAATTCAAGTGACATAATCAATCACTTATATATACAAGACAAAAGGCACAGTGTTATATATGTAATAGCAATAAAATAGAAGGAAAACAATGAGACAGCAGTTCTTCTAAAGACTGAGATCTTTTTCAGGGCTACTGGTTTATATAGATCTATATTTCTCTATTCTAGAGCATTCAGAGACAGCCTGGAAAAGACAAAGAACTTTAGTATGGAATAAAGTGACATTTCTAATGAGAGGGGGAAAGATGAGTATAATGTATGGTATTGAAACAAGAGACTGTCCCTTTGGAGGAAAATGTCTTTCCCTGTTTTCTTTCCCTTTAAATGGTGTCTTTCAGCCTAGTCCTCAGGCGTCTGGCTAGGAAGCCCAGAAACACAGGTGGCACTTGGAGTACATAGTGTTGGCACTCACCCATTCACCATCTTGTACCCCTCCTTGTGAACCAGTCTCCTGTGGCCAGGGATTTATCTTATTTTCAAGGACATCTATAATAGGTCAGACTTGAATTTATGCAAACTCAGGAAACTCCCACAGACCTGCTTGTGCATTCACCTCAGGGTTGAACATTCTAAAACCATGTCTCTTCATTAAGAATCAGCCACTGTGGGTAGGATGTTTACCTGAGCACTGCCTTCGGTATATGAGCAGCTGGCTTCCTAAGCTGCCTGAGTTGGGTGTGGTAGAGAGCAAGCAAAGGGTCAGAAGCCAGGTTTCCAACAACTAGCAGGGGCATAGCTGCCAGGAAATGCAGTGTTTTCTACATCCCGTCAGGAAACCCTCCTGCTCTAAATTATACCTAATTATCAGTCAGCAGCTGAGTCCCAGAAGAGTGCTACAGGGCAGGAAACGAGGCAGGATGGGTTATCCTGAGGGGCAAGTGGTCCTGTGACTGTGCTTTATAGTATATTTCCTGGCCAGCTATTCCTTTGACTCAGTTCAGTTCAGTCGCTCAGTCGTGTCCGACTCTTTGTGACCCCATGGATTGCAGCATGCCAGGCCTCCTTGTCCATCATCAACTCCTAGAGTTTACTCAGACTCACGCCCACTGAGTCAGTGATGCCATATGCCATCCAACCATCTCATCCTCTGTCATCCCCTTCTCCCGCCTTCAATCTTTCCCAGCATCAGGGTCTTTTCCAACGAGTCAGTTCTTCACATCAGGCAGCTGAAGTATTGGAGTTTCAGCTTCAGCATCACTCCTTCCAATGAATATTCAGGACTGATTTCCTTTAGGATGGACTAGTTGGATCTCCTTGCTGTCCAAGGATCTCCTTGCTGTTCTAGTCCTTTGATTAGGTGACCTCAAATTCTTGGTTGATGCTTCTTTGTGATTATTCAGTTGAATCTAGTATTGGATTATATATACTTGAATAATACCAAAACAGCATATTTAAGCTTTAGAATTATTGGCTCACATTATGTTCAGAAAGATCTTCAGACATCCAAAGTAAGTGTTCTAGTGATATAGCTTATCTGGTAAACAGAGGCAATGTGACAGCAATTGTGATTTCAAAGGACAGCAAATGTGACAGCAAAAGTGATTTATCTTGTAAAATACATGATTTGAAAGTTACAACTGCAAACAGATAAAATATGAGGAACAGCAAAATGATGGTCATGAATACACTGGTTAAGAAATGTATTTGACATTTATCACATAGAGTCATTCCAAATATTAGAATGAAGAAAACTGTCAATAATATTATCTATAATAATAATATTATTTACACCAACAACAATAATTTCAACAGTGTGCTGTGCTGTGCTATGCTTAGTTGCTCAGTCGTGTCCAACTCTTTGTGACCCCATGGACTGTAGTCCGCCAGGCTCCTCTGTCCATGGGAATCCTCCAGTCAAGAATACTGGAGTGGGTTGCCATGCCTGCCTCCAGGGGATCTTCCCAACCCAGGGATGGAACCCAGGTCTCCTGTATTGCAGGCAGATTCTTTACCGTCTGAGCCACCAGGGAAGCCTGGTGACAGATAATATAATAATATTATCTACAACAACAATAATAATAATTTCAGCAACAATAATCATAGTAACCTTTGCTGCTGCTGCTGCTGCTGCTCAGTCGCTTCAGTTGTGTCCAACTCTGTGCAACCCCATAGATGGCAGCCCACCAGGCTCCCCTGTCCCTGGGATTCTCCAGGCAAGGATTCTGGAGTGGGTTGCCATTTCCTCCTCCAATGCATGAAAGTGAAAAGTGAAAGTGAAGTCGCTCAGTCATGTCCGACTCTTAGCGACCTCATGGACTGCAGCCCACCAGGCTCCTCCGTCCATGGGATTTTCCAGGCAAGAGTACTGGAGTAGAGTACCATTGCCTTCTCCGCATAGTAACCTTTATTGAGCATCTGTACATCTTTATGAGTGCCTCTCTTTTAGGCACCAAGGATACAGTAGACGGAAACAAAATCCCTACCTTCAGGGAGGGTACATTTTAGACAAAATCTCGGTTGATGCTTTTAACAACTGGAGAAGAAACTCTAGCATTGTTCTTTTTCTTTCAGGTGGCTATTATCTGATTCTTAGGCATGTTGGGAGGGGAAGGGAGAGAGGTATAAAATAGTGGGGTATCTTTCAGAAATCAGATAGAATTCAGAAGAATCTGAGTCAAATAGTAGCTTGTACCCTGGCCACAAAGACCACCAAGAGGGCCACAGTCACTTGCCACAAAGTAGCTTCCCCCTTGCCCAGGGAGGCACTGCGTTTTGGAAAGACTATCTCCTGGCCCGGAGTCTTCATCCAGCTGAAGGTTGAGTTCACCTGCTCCTGGCATGTTGCCTTGGGGATTTGCTAACTAAACTGCTCTACCACAGTGACCCATATGAGGCAACATGATGATTTTTTAAAAATATGGATTGAAAATCCAGAAGATAATGTTATTAAATAGACCCAGATGTTTTTAACTATCTTGTTTCTTTAAGGTTCTTCACAGTTCCCAAAAGTGCTTTAAAATGTCTTACCTGTATTCCTCAGATTTCTAGAATCTAGAAACACCCTGTCTTCTCCCTTTTTTTTTTTTTTCCAAATTGGCTACCTGGCTTGACTTGTGGGATGTTAGTTCCCCAACCAGGGATTGAACGTGGGCCACCAGCAGTGATGTGCTAAATCCTAGCCACTGGACTGCCAGGGAACTCCCCACCCTTCTTAATTTTATATTTCAGTGATTTATTTCGAACAAAATGTCTGAATTTTCCCCAATATTTTTGTGTGTTTTGGATTACTTTTTATGCTTGGATATTGTTATATTTCCAAACAGTGTCTATTGTTGTTGTGTCAGTTGCTCGGTCGTGTCTGACTTTTTGGGACCCCATGGACCATAGCCGGCCAGCCTCCTCTGTCCATGGGATTCTCTAGGCAACAATACTGGAGTGGGTTGCCATTCCTTTCTCCAGGGGATCTTCCTGACCCAGGCATCAAACCTGGGTGTCCTGCATTGCAGGCAGATTCTTTACCATCTGAGCCACCCAGGGAAGCCCCAAACAGAGTCTATATTTTATTTTCAATAGGATAGCATGCCTGGGCTGCATCCATACTATTAAATAATACAACTGTCGCAGCACTTTACTCATGGAGTAGTTGCATGAAAAAGGCAAAAGTTGGCCATAAGCCATCTGTTTACAAAGTGAATCCCGTGGAGTCCTTCATGTCCTACGTTGCTCTAATGTCAGCACAAGCTGGGCAGAGAGGAGGGTTTTTGCTTTGAAGTCAAGGCTCCAGGCAAATCTAAAGAAGTGAGTGCCCGCCTTCCACTCTGGCTGGTGCACTGCAGGCCCTTCCACATGGCACAGTAGAGCTGTTCTCTTTTCTCTGCTGTGACCACTTGTTTAAAGGCAGTGCTGCCTGGCACCAGAGATTCTCCAGACATTTTAGTGAAAGCAGACCTTTCAGTTTGTTTGTTTGTTTTTAATCTCAGATGCCTTTGAAATATCTTTGAAATCCCAGGACTTAGAAATGTCTCAGATGCTGGTGAAGAGCAAATTTGGATATCAGATCCCATGCTGTACGTACATTCATCTCTTCCCTTCTGCAGCCCAAGTTGTTCCTTTGGATTTTTTTTTAATACTTATTTTTATTTATTTAATTATTTGGCTGCACCAGGAGTTAGTTGTGGCACACAGGATCTTCAATCTTCATTGCAGCATACAGGATCTAGTTCCCAGAACAGGGATGGAAACTGGGCCCCCAGCCTTGGGAGTGTGGAGTCTTAGCCACTGGACCACCAGGGAAGTCCTGTGCAGCCCAAGTTTTATTTTTGATGAGCTTGTGTTCCAGAGAAACTTAGAATGAGAGCTTCCCCAGAATACTCTTCCATATCTCATGTAAGTCTGTTCATGGAGGGCCCCACTAGGGCCCACCTAAATTTGACAGGTAAACATGGCTTAGGCTGAAGGTGGGGTCACACTACATTAATATTCAGTTCTGATCCCAAATATACAACAAGTCTCTGCCTCTCAGACTAGTTTGCATTGTGAACTGGGAAAATGATTATGCATTTTTTTTACAAGTTTGATTTCTCATTGCAAAAACATAGCATTTAAAAAAAATTTATTCTATTGAAGTATGGTTGATTTATAATGTGTTGATTTCTGCTGTACAGCAAAGTGAGTCAATTATACATATATATTCTTCTTGATATTCCTTCCCATTATGGTTTATTACAGGATATTGAATGTAATTCCCTGTGGTATACAGTAGGACCCTGTTATTTGTTCATTCTATGTATAATATTTTGCATCTGCTCACCCCAAACTCCCAATTCATCACTCCCTGCCTTTCCCCTTGGCAACCACAAGTCTGTTCTCTATGTCTGTGAGTCTCTCCCATAGATAAGCTCATTTGTGTCCTATTTTAGATTCCACATATAAGTGATATTATATGGTATTTATCTTTGTCTGACTTACTTTACTTGTGTGCTACTTAGTATAATAATCTCTACGTTCATCCACATTGTTAAATGGCATTATTTCATTCTCAGTTGAGTAGTATCCCATCTTATTTATCCATTCATAAAAATAACACTTTACTAACAGGATGCCACATCAGAATGTACACAGGTATGAAACAGTCTGGTATTCCAGACACAAAAATTAGGATTTGAATAAAATTTCCCAAAGTATAAAAGACACAACTCTAACAACTATTGACCTATTTTTAAAAGGATTTTCAAACCACCATAATCACCAGTCTTTTTTTTGTTTTGTTTTGTTTTTAATTGAAGTATAGTCAATTTACAATGTGACCACAGGCCATAGAGAATTCTTTCAGGTGCTATATTCTTCTGTATCATCCTCTGCCTCGTTTATTTAAAATAAAAACATACTGAGCAGCTACTGTTTCAGGCATTTGGGAATACAGAAAGTTAAAATGCAGCCCTCACAACTTATTAAACTCAAAGTGTATTTGAGAAGACAAAAAATTACAAAAAAAACAATACATACTGGGAGTTACAGGCTTCCTTGGGGGCTCAGATGGTACAGAATCTGCCTGCAATGCAGGAGACCTGGGTTCAATCCCTGGATCTGGAAGATCCCCTGGAGGAGGGCATGGCAACCCACTGCAGTATTCTTGCCTGGAGAATCCCATGGACAGAGGAGCCTGGTAGCCTACAGTTCATGGGGTTGCAAAGAATCAGACACGACTGAGTGATTATAACACACACTGGGAGTTACAGTGATTCCCAGGTGGTACAGTGGCAAGGAATCCACCTGCCACTGCAGGAGACGTGGGTTTGATCGCTGGGTCAGGAAGATCTCCTAGAGAAGGAGACAGCAACCCACTCCAGTATTTTTGCCTGGAAAATTCCATGAACAGAGAAGCCTGGCGAGTTACAGTCCATGGGGTCGAAAAGAGTCAGACATAACTGAGCGCACATACATGCATGACTCACCAGGAGTTAACAGACAAAAGGAAGGACCACTGTATTCAATTGTGTTCTGGCTTATCCGTCACATGTACTTGGGACATTCTTTCCCTCTTAGCAGATAAAAGAGAAAATGCATACTTTATATCTTAACTTATAAATACGAAACAGGCAAGAGTGTGCCTTTTGTGCATTCACTACAGTCTTCTGCTGATACAGGACAAAGACTAATTGAGACATTGAAGCAGTTGGGTGGGGTAGGCTCCTTCCATCAGTGTGATGTAGCCACACCCTGGCTTAGGGTAAACCGTTATCCTTTGGTGCTGGTTCTTATTTTTTTATATTTACTTATTATTTAATTTGGCTCTCTTGGGTCTTAATTGCAGTGCAAGGGATCTTTGTGGCATGTGAACTCTCAGTTGTGGCATGTGGAATCTAGTTCCCTGACCAGGGATTGAACCCAGGTCCCCTGCATTGGGAGCATGCAGTCTTAGCTACTGAACCACCAGAGAAGTCCCATGTCTGGTCCTTATTAAAACAGACTCTCCACCAGCTCCTCTGGAGAATCAGCACAACCTATTATTATAATTATAATGTGCTTTATCAGCACTTTGCTAATTGCTACACAATAGGCCCAAGATAAGACATTTATTTGTCCTACAGAGTTTAACGTCTGCCCTGGTGGCTCAGATGGTAAAGTGTCTGTCTACAATGTAGTAGACCCGGGTTCGATCCCTGGGTTGGGAAGATCCCCTGGAGAAGGACATGGCAATCCACTCCAAGATTATTGCCTGGGAAATCCAATGGACAGAGGAGCCTGGTAGGCTACAGTCCATGGGGTCACAAAGAGTCGGACACGACTGAGCTACTTCACTTTACTCTACAGAGTTTAACCTATGCTTTGAGGTTCTTCAACAAGTGACTAGACATTTTAAGCAACATGGAACATGGCTTAGCTAGAAACAACCAGGTTGAAATAGGGAGCAATTATCTACCTGGCTACAGTTGAAGCAGTCAGTCAGTTCAGTCGCTCAGTTGTGTCCGACTCTTTGCAACCCCGTGGACTACAGCACGCCAGGCTTCCCTGTCCATCACCAACTCCCGGAGTTTGCTCAAACTCATGTCCATTGAGTCGGTGACACCATCCAACCATCTCATCCTATGTCGTCCCCTTCTCCTCCTGCTTTCAATCTTTCCTGGCAGCAGGGTCTTTTTCTAAAGAGTCAGCTTTTCACATCAGGTGGCCAAAGTATTGGAGCTTCAGCATCAGTCCTTCCAATGAATATTCAGGACTAATTTCCTCTAGGATGGACTGGTTGGATCTCCTTGCAGTCCAAGAGACTCTCAAGAGTCTTCTCCAACACCACAGTTCAAAAGCATCAATTATTTGGTGCTCAGCTATCTTTATGGTCCAACTCTCACATCTATACATGACTACTGGTAAAACCATAGCTTTGACTAGATGGATCTTTGTCAGCAAAGTAATGTCTCTGCTTTTTAATATGGTGTCTAAATTGGTCATAGCTTTTCTTTCAGGGAGCATGTGTCTTTTAATTTCATGGCTACAGTCACCATCTGCAGTGATTTTGAAGCCCAAGAAAATAAAGTCTCTCACTGTTTCCATTCTTTCCCCATCTATTTGCCATGAAGTGATGGGGCCAGATGCCATGATCTTAGTTTTTTGAATGTTGAGTTTTAAACCAGTTTTTTCACTCTCCTCTTTTACTTTCATCAAGAAGCTCTTTAGTTCCTCTTCACTTTCTGCCATAAGGGTAGTGTCATCTGCATATCTGAGGTTATTGATATTTCTCCCAGCAATCTTGATTCCAGCTTGTGCTTCATCCAGCCCAGCATTTCACATGATGTACTCTGCATATAAGTTAAATAAACAGAGTGACAATATACAGGCTTGACATACTCCTTTCCCAATTTTGAACCAGTCCATTGTTCCATGTCTGGTTCCAACTGTTGCTTCTTGACCTGCATACAGTTGGAGCAGAGGGATATATTAGTCATCTTCACCCACCCGCCTTCCTAGCATCACCGTCAACATTCCTGAAATGTGGCCTTTACTCTTTCTATTTCAAAAAGGATCTTCAAGCGCTGTTATCTCTCTCACCAGTTTTTTTTTAATTGAAGTATAGTTGATTTACAGTGTTGTGTTAATTTCTACTGTATAGCAAAGTGATTCAGTTATACATAGATATGCATTCTTTTTCATATTCTTTTCCATTATGATTTATCACAGAATATTGTATATAGTTCCCTGTGCTATATGGTAGGACCTTGTTGTTCATCCATTCTATTTATAATAGTTTGCATCTACTAACGCCAAACTCCCAATTCATCTCTACCTCACCCCATCTTGGCAACCACAAGTCTGTTCTCTGTGTCTGCCCTCTCACCAGATTTTACATATGTTCTTTCTCCTCCAGGACAAGTACTTCTTAAACTTTAGTGTGCATAGAAGTCATCTGAGGATCTTGTTGAAATGCCAGGTATGACTCAGTGAGTTGGGGGCATGGCCCTAGGCTCTGGACTTCTCACATGCTGATGCTGCTTGTCCATGGGGGAGCATGAGCTTAGAACATCCTGCAGGCCTGTTTCGGTTTCTGGACATATGGATTTTAGAGACTGCTACGAAAAAGCAAAAGTAATAACCATACTAATGACAAAACAATAAACTCTTTCAGGGACCCATCAGCTTCCCAACTTTTTATTGCTGATTAAGGTCAAGAAAGGCCATTAAACATATGTTAGGCTCTAATTGCCGTATCATAAAGAAAGGTTATTTGAATTCCAAAAAGTAGGAAGGGCATAGTTTCAGAATAGAGGGCAATCTTTTGAATTGAATAAACTTGACTTTGTGGAAAAACTCACTATATTGGTCTCATTTTAAAAATTTTATCCTGGACTAGGGCTTCTCAGGTGGCGCTAGTGGTAAAGAACTCACTTACCAATGCAGGAGATTTAAGAGACTCAGATTCGATCCCTGGGTTGGGAAGATCCCCTGGAGAAGGAAATGGCAACCCTTTCCAATATTCTTGCCTGCAGAATCCCATGGGCAGTTGGAGGCTACAGTCCATATAGGGTTGCTCAGAGTCAGACATGACTGAAGCGACTTAGCATGCACACGGGAGCAGTAAAATCAGTTAGAGAAAATTGGCCTGCCTGAAGTCGACTGAGGTTTTTAAGTCTCAAGTCTAGAGTCAGCTTTTCTGATCCCAGGGATGGGGTTGGATGTCCCTCCACAGTGCCCCCGGGATCCCTGGGGATCCTTAGGATAAAAATTTAATAGCACTTCATTCTTTTTATGGCTGAGTAATATTCCATTGTGTGTGTGTGTGTGTGTGTGTGTACACACACACATCTATATATACACATATCTTCCTTATCCATTCATCTATCAATAGACATTTATATTGCTTCCATATCATGCTATGAATATTGGCATGCATGTATCTTTTCAAATTATAGTTTTCACCAGATGTATGTCCAGGAGTGGGATTGTTGGATAATATCGTAACTCTATTTTTGTTTTTTAAGGAACTTCCATATTGTTCTCCATAGTAGAATGTCTTTCATCTATCTCTGCATCTCAAAGCCTCAGACATCACAAGTACATCCAAAAGACTCAGTAATTGAATGATGGCCTGAAATAATGCCTCAGTGTTAATTACAGTTCCACTAGTGAATTCCATTTGTGGTGATAGGTAGACTTAGGGATATTTTTTGATGGTTGAAACTAATGGCATGTATGAGATTATTATATAATTAATATATATAATATATATTATATATATTAATATATATAATTTACATTAAGAATTAAGAATCTTCTTAGGTAGCACAGGGTTCTTTTGAGTAGGCAGTGAAACACATATAAATCTTTACCTGTTCCTCACGTTGAACCTGACTGGTCCAACTTTTGAATTGGTCAAGTAATATTCTGTTCTGTGAACTTGCTGATACCTTGAACTCTTCCTTTGTTTTTCTGGTCTTCTGAATGAGCTACCATGAGGGTTCTTGTGAATTTTTAATCTGCGCTGATTCCCTGGGCTCTTGACTTTTGAATAGAAATGGATAGCAAACATGGATTTCTTATGATAACATTTCATAAGTTCTAGGGTTGCCATAACAAAATACTGCAACCTAGGTGTCTTAAACAACAGAAATTTATTTTCTCATCATTCTTGTGGATAGAAATTCCAGATCAAGGTTCGAGCAGAGTTCGTTTTCATGAGACCTCTCTTCCTGGTTTGCAGATAGCCATAGTTCCACTATGTTCTCACATAGCCTTTCCTGTATGCCTGTGTGGAAAATTCTGGTGACTCTTCCCCTTCTCATAAGGATACTAGTTCCACTGGATGAGGGCTCCACCCTTATGACCTAATTTAACCTTAATTACCTCCTTTAAGGTTCTGTCTCCACACTGAGTCACATATGCGTTAAGGCTCCAACCTATGAATTTGGTACAGGGAATGGGAATCAATGGTATTTGTGATATGAGGAAGACTTAAGTATGGGCAGAGTCCCCTCTTGTTGAGGCTTAATGGCAGTGTTGAGGTAAATTTCATTGAGATGATGAAATGTGAGCAAAGAAAGGAAGGAGGTAAGGGAGTTATCTATGTGGCTCTCTGGAGAAAAAGCATTTCAAGCAGAGGGAACAGCCACTGCCAAGGCCTTAGGACAGGAATGTATCTAGAGTGGTTGGTAAACAGTAAAGAGGCCAGTGTGCCTTCAAGATGGCAGAGTAGGAAGAGATGAAGTTATGGGGATCCAGTTGGTGCAGAATTCTGCAAGCCATTGTAAGGACTTTGGTTTTACCTGCGTGAAATGGGGAGCCACTACAGGGTTTTGTGCAGAAATGTGACATGGTCCGATTTACATATGCATGTAGCCACAAAACGATTATTTTAACATATTTTGGTGACTTGGCTGTGAAATTATGCACATATACATTAACTGCATCTTTTAAAACCTTGATTTTAGAATCTCCCTTTAGAAACTAATTTTAGAGTCAAATTACCTGGAGAACTGCCCACTTATGAAGTTTTCCAGCATGTGATAAATGCATAAGTAGGGCTTCCTTCTAGATATCTGTCACTTGTCTTTATTCTTCCTTCTATTGCGTGTGCTTGATTACACATTATTTTGTGTGTTCATCTGAAATATTTTAAATAAGTTTTATCTAATATGTATATTTAACATCTATGTTCTAAGATACTCTTATACAGAGTTAATACCATGGTTAAAATACTTTAAAACTCAGATAGAAAGAGAAAAGAATAGTCACAAAAGACATTACTTTGTGCCTTTTATAAGAAAATAATACTTTGAGGGCCAATTGTGTACCATTGTCATATAAAGTCTGTTTTGTTCTCTTTGCCTTTAACAAAATCATGACTGTCTATTATTTCCCATTTGAGAAACAGAAACTAGCTTGTTACTTAACACTTCTGATCTCTTTTGGCCATTAAAGAAAAAAAAGGGTGTTTTTGAGATTAGTGTGTGAAAGTTGGCGTATAAATAAGAGTAGGTTTGGTTATAGGTAAAACTGTGAAGTAGGTCATTTGGCTTCCTCTTCCTCTGAATTCAGGGAAATTCCCCAAAGTATCTTAGGCACTTAGCACACAGTACCAACACAAGTAGGTGTCACTATATATTTGTTAAGTAAATCGCATCTCTTTCATTAACTTGCTGGAGATTTCATGCATTGCCCATCCCTGGAGTAGTCCAGTTTTAAAAGACTGTGGGAGGAGGTGGGTGAACTGTCAATGGTTGAACTGTAGAAGTCAGTGGGAAGATTGTAAAGTCTGGGATTTCCCCAAGAGCCCCTTCAAACCACATCACTGGGCACCTATTTACTTGGTTAGTCACTGGATCAGATGGAAGTCACTGGATCAGATGGTACACAGCCTTGGGATATAATATCCTGAATTATTTCTAGATTCCCATGTAAAGTTGTTGATTCTAAACCAGCTCATTTCAATTAGTAAACCATTGCTTATACAGTTGACCTCTGAACAACGGGTTTGAAAGGGCACCAGTCCACTTACATGCAAAAGTTGTTCACTAAATCTGTAATACAGTACTGCACCATCTGAAGTTGGTTGAATCCATAGATGGAGTAATGATTATAAAGCTATAGGCAGGATTTTTAACTAGTAGCGGGCCAGTGCCCCTAATAGCTTCCCTCTTGTTCAAGGGTCAGCTGTACCTTGTATTAGGTAGGACTTGAACCCTAGACTTTGAAGCCTCAAAGCTCAGGTTCTTTTCCAGTATCTTAGACATTCCACCGCAAGGCCAGCCGCAGTGACTAGGTGGTGATGCCAAACTACGGCATCAGTAGCCTGTCAGCCATATGCTGGACCTGACAGTCAGTGATGAAGCTAAAATAGCCTTATATTTAACCTATGGTTCCCACCCTCTGGAGGCACTGCTATTGTAAGACACACAACTTTGACAGTGCACACTGCCTGTGTGTGAAGAGGGTTAAACATACACCTTTGCACTTAATTCTAAAGTAGCTTCGTAAACCTCTTTACGTTTTTGTAATAAGCCTACAGTAACCTTTGCAAAATGTTTCTTTTTTCCAGGCCCCGGAGGAAGGGCAGAGTTCCTCGTGGGTAACCCTTTCTCCCTCTCCCAACCCCTTCCCATATTTCTTCTCCCATCCTCCGGACCCAGAGAAGGGGC
The DNA here is from genome assembly GCF_002263795.3 of Bos taurus. Lineage (NCBI taxonomy): Eukaryota > Metazoa > Chordata > Mammalia > Artiodactyla > Bovidae > Bos > Bos taurus. The sequence goes on along the minus strand of NC_037355.1, from coordinate 8,554,713 downwards.
ACAGTATGATTATCTATGTTGAACGGAGGGAGAGGACGCTACGCATGGACTTGGTGCTTTTCAAACGGAGCAGGCTCTACCTAGGGTGTGACGCAACCCGCCTCGCAAAGCCCTGAAAGAGCGAGGACGCGGGACCAGCCACCCGGCCGCGAGGAGAAAGCCCGGGCCCCGGCCCCGGCCCCACCCCGAGAGCTCGGCCTGCCTTCCTCTCTTCCTCATTGGCTCCGGCCTCCACGCGTTACGACTGCGACGCTGGCGCTGCCTTACCGGCGAGGGGCGGGGCTCGGGACGCGTGAGGCGGGCAAGTGCGCAAGCGCAGGAGCGAGTCTGGGGGCCGGACGGGGGGGAGGGAGGGGGTGGTGTACCCGGTTTCCTGGGTTACCTAAGGGGGCGGGGGGTAGGGAATTTGTGGTGGCGGTGGCGGCGGCGTCAGCGGCGTCGACTCGGGATTCTCCCGGTGAGGAGGAACGCGCGTCATTGGCGGCCAGAGAGCAGGTAAAGGCGGCCGCCGGGCCCGGGCATGCCGACCGCTGTTGGGGGTCCCGGATCCTATCGGTGGCCTGGAGGGAAGGCGGTTGGGGGTGGCAGTCAGCCCCGGCTCGGGGTCGCGGTGGCAGGGCTGAGGGCGCGGGGGACTCGGCCTCGACGCGCCGGCCCGAGGCTTCTTTCCGGCTCTGGGGCTCCGGGACGTCTCCCCGCCGCGCCCGGGGAGCCTTTGACAGCACCTGAGCGGCGGGCGCGAGCTCTGCCCGGCTTCTCTGGACCTTTGCGGCGGCCAGCGGCCACTAACTTTATTTCCCGGCGCTTAGAGGGCGGAGGTCAGGCAAGCTGGCGGCGACTTGCTGCGGTCTTGATTGCATTTGTTATCCTTTGCCCCGGCACAACTTGCACCCGGGCCGGGCCCACACCGGCAGGTTGACGGCTGGAGTTGACAGTTTCGGCGCCACCACCCTGCGGGTCGCGCTGTAAGATCTTGCCCCGCGGGTGTTCGCCCACCTGTCATCTCCTCTGCGCCTCAGCCCTCTGCCTTTTTTCCCCTGCCTGTAAAGCCCTATGCCCGGGCGAGAGACTCTTTAGAGGATCCTCTGAGACATCTGCCGTCTGTCCCGGGCATCATTGGCGTCTTGTCTGAGGTGCGGGTTGGCCTCTGGTGGGATTATAACTGTATAATTTTCTGTATGGGAAATAACCCAGGGAGACCCCAGCACCACAGTGTGGAGGCCAGTTGGTTGCTTGGTGGCAGAGGGGGTAAGGTTTAGAGGCTTTAAAAAACGCTTCCTAGCTCTGGGTCTTACTGGGTTAAACAAAACAAAACAACCATACACACCCAGCGATAGCACTTGGTAGTTGATGAGGTTGTTTTAAGCAGATACAACATTTTAAGAGAGTTGAATCTCGTGTTTAATACTTTGGTGTTGAATTCAGACCAGAATGTTTCCTTGAATATTGAATTCAGCTTGCACTTTCCTTGGGGTTTGTTTAGCAGATTGCACAAACTGAATTGGTCTTTTCTTCCTGATGATCCTTGGCTATTCTGCTCTGTTACTTTAAACTTCCACACCTAGGAACCTTATGCTAATAAAGATGTTGACTTTGTGCTTTCATCTTATAAATGTAGTTAATTAATATGGGGGATCTGTTTTAAAGAGCTTTGCAAGTAGCCAGCAACATTTTTTTTTTTTCTGACAGCTCTTTGTTGTCATCCACGTTGTTACTACAAAGGTTGGAAAATTTGGAGAAGTGAGGGAGCATCGGGAGGAAATGAGTTACTATATAGTTTAATTTACATTAAAGTGAATTTGTAAGCTATAAGATTATATGTGAATATAGTAAATATTTTTGAGTACCTACTGTGTACCAGTTTTATAAACAGATAAATATCCTCTCCAGCAGGAAGTTTGCATTAGTAGGGGATCGCAGATAATAAAATATGTTCTTTGTCTGATGGTGTTAAGTACTATAGAGAAAAAGCATGGATGAGGGAGAGACTTGCAGTTTTATTTTGTTTTATCAAAGTATAGTTGATTTACAATGTTGTGCTAATTTCTGCTGTACAGCAAAGTGATTCAGTTTTATACACACACACGCACATACATTCTTTTTTTAAAATACCTTTTCCATAGGATACTGAATATGGTTCTCTGTGCTGTACATTAGTACCTCGTTGATTATCTGTTCCATATACTAGCTTACATCTGCTAACCCCAACCTCCCACTCTGTCCCCTCCCCTTTGACAACCACAGATCTGTTGTCTAAGAGACTTGCAGCTTTAACTAGAGATAGCCAAGGAAGACTTCCTAGAGAAGATGACATTTGAGCCCAAGACCACAGGGAAGTGAAAGGGCAATCCCTGCACCTCTCTGAGGGAAGAGTGTTCAAGCAGAAAGAAAGGCACTTGCAGAATGCTTAGAGGCAGGAGTGTCCTGGGTGCATTTGAGGGCAGCAGAGGCTGATTTGGCTGTGGTGGAGTGAGCAAAGGAAAAGCAGTGGAAATGCAGGAGAGGGGTAAGTGGGAATGGGGAATCAGATTGTGCAAGGGCTTGTAGGCCTTTGAAGGACTTGGGCTTCCACTCTGAGGAGGAAGGGGGCTCATCCTTTTGAATAGAGAAGACATATAATCAGACTTGCCTTTTAAAAGGATCACTCTGGTGGCTGGATGGAGAATAGATTTAATCTGGGGTGGGGTGAGGTGTTGGGCAGAAGCTGTGATGTCAATTCCAGGACCTTTCCCATAATCCAGGCCAGAGAGGTTGTACTTTGGACCATAGTAGAATTGGTAGAGTGGTTGATTTCTCAATAAATTGAGGGTAAGGTCAACAGGTGACTTAAAGGACACCAGAATTTCTGTCCGGAGCAAGTAGATAGATGGAGTAGACATATATTGAGGTGAGATTCATGAGAGGAGCAACTTGGTTGAGAGAAGGTTAGAAGTTGGTTAGAAAATAATGAAATTAGACTCCAAGTGGAGATTAGTAGTAGTAGACCCAGTGACTTTGTATTGAAGACACTTCTATGTTATCTTGACTATAATAGGGACTTAATATTTTCAACCATGAACTGCCAACTTTTTTTCATACTCATTTTCTTTCTAGACTTTTGGACCAACCTAATCATCTTTTTCATCAAATGTAGCTTTGTTTTTACTTGCATGCACTTAGAGCATCTGTTTCAGTTGTAGAGAAAGCCATATAATCCAGAATTTCAGAATACATTTTTAATTTGTTGTTGTATCTAACTTGAACACCTTCATCTGATTAACCTTTTTCTGAATTGTGTTTGGATACCTGGCTTAAGTTCAAGAATTTTTTCAAGCTTCAGGAATTTTGTTATCAAATGTGGCTTCACTTGGCCATTTGTGAATTACAATGGAAATGACCTGTATTTTTAATACTTTACTAGTAGTCAGTAATATACAGAGATTATCCTAATTCTTCTGTTTCATTAAAGATTGCTTGACATAAATGGGCCATCACATATTCAGTGGAGATTTTCTTCATCAAATTATGCAGTATTTGGAGCAATAGAATTTGATCTGTACAACTTGTATGAAAAATATATTATGGTCTTAATATTTAAGGTCTACCCCTTAACAGTTTCAGAACCCCAGTAGTACACTAATATTTTAAAAAGGATTTTAAACCAAAACACATGAAAGTATATAAAAACATGTTAGATAAGTATGTTACATAAGTATCTAAAAATCAGTTTAGTTCAGTCGCTCAGTTGTGTCTGACTCATTTGAGCCCGTGGACTGTAGCACGCCAGGCCTCCCTGTCCATCACTAACTCCTGGAGTTTACCCAAACTCGTCTCCATTGAGTTGGTGAAGCCATCCAACCATCTCAATCTCTGCCGTCCCCTTCTCCCCCTGCCTTCAAGCTTTCCCAGCATTAGGGTCTTTTCCAGTGAGTCAGCTCTTTCTATCAGGTGGCCAAAAGATTAGAGTTTAAGCTTCAACATCAGTTCCTTCCAATGAACACACAGGACTGATCTCCTTTAGGATGGACTGGTTGGATCTCCTTGCGGTCCAAGGGACTCTGAAGAGCCTTCAACACCACAGTTCAAAAGCATCAATTCTTCAGCACTCAGCTTTCTTTATAGTCCAACTCTCACATCCATACATAAATAGCTATAAACTGATCTTAGAGTTGATAAGGAGTCTGTATTCTCTTTGCTATTGCTTCTCACCAGTGTTTATCCTGTGCCTCTTAATTCTCCTGGCTTTGTTTTACAGTAATTGAGACATTGGGAAGTTTTGAATGCTATCCAAGTCTAACTTCTGGGAAGACAAAAAAAAAAAAAAAAAACAAAGAAAAATCTTATCTAATAATATAAAAGGGTAATGTTTAAAAGGTGTAATCATCTTAATTAGCCAAGAAAGAAATCAAATAGTTTTCCAAAAGGCTGGTCATTATTCCATTCAAATGTGATTCTTTGAAGTTGAAACTCAAGACAGATCAGGAAATTAGAGAACTTTTAGCCACTTTAGATAAGTGGAAGAAATAGATGAATAATAAGGTAGAGTAAGTACCACACATATTCTCTACAACTACTGCCACTCGTCTATAAAAAGTAAAGAGAATAGATTTTTGCCAGAAACCCGAAGAGTTGCACATTTTAAATCAAAAAATGTGTGAGGAGGTGAAGCCTGGAAACTATACGTTAAACATCTTGGCACTGACTGATTTCTATAAAAATTGTAGACCAGATTGCCAAACAGATGCTTTGTGATTTGTGATTAGAAATAAAGTACTGATTACTAAGATGCAGAATAGGTTTTTAAAGAATACATCATATTATGCTAACCTCATGCTCATTTTGCCAAGGATATAATAATATTAAATAATCTTTATGAGTACCTCACTACAGAATGCATTCCCATTTAGCATCTCATTTAACCTTCACACCATCCCTGTTAAGTACTATCAGGGGAGGAGGGGCTCAACAGTAGGGATCCTGGGGAGACACAAAAGGGACACATATGGGAGATTTGGGGCTTCCTGGTGGCTCAGATGGTAAAGAAACTGCCTGCAGTGCAGGAAACACAGCTTTGATCCCTGGGTTGGTAAAATTCCCTGGAGAAGGGAATGGCAACCCTCTCCAGTATCCTTGCCTGAAGAATTCCATGGACAGAGGAGCCTGGTGGGTGTACACTCTGTGGAGTTACAAAGAGTCGGACATGACTGAGTAACACTTTCACTTTCATGGGAGATTTTAGCAAGGACTTGTTTAGATACGAGGTAGGGGAAAAAGAGGGAGGAATCAAAGAGGGCGTTAAGGATTCTGGATTAGGTGAATGGTGGTGCTGCTGCTGGTGATGCTGCTGCTGCTGCTGCTAAGTCGCTCCAGTCGTGTCCGACTCTGTGCAACCCCATAAACGGCAGGCTCCGTGTCCGACTCTGTGCAACCCCGTAAACCCACCAGGCTCCGCCGTCCCTGGGATTCTCCAGGCAAGAACACTGGAGTGGGTTGCCATTTCCTTCTCCAATGCATGAAAGTGAAAAGTGAAAGTGAATTCCCTCAGTCTTGTCCGACTCTTAGCGACCCCATGGACTGCAGCCTACCAGGCTCCTCCATCCATGGGATTTTCCAGGCAAGAGCACTGGAGTGGGGTGCCAATGGTGATGCTAGTAATCGATATTCTAAAAAGACAGAGAGGAGTAGATAGGGAGATCAGTTAACATCGGTTTGGTGAAGTAGCTGTTTTGTTTCTTGAAACTGAATCTGGAATGAGTCACATATAATTTAAAATTTTAACATATGTAGGTCTGGAGCTCAGGAGAGAAGTCTGAACCAAGTAAAAAAAGTTTTCATTCATTCAGTAAATATATTCTTTCAAATACTTTTGGTAAAGCAGGGAGGACAGTGGGTGGAGATTTGAGCAGGGAGATGTGATTAGGGAAGGTTTGTTTTTCTTCAAACATGGAAGAAAAAGGATACTTTAGTGGACTGCAGGAAAGGGGCTATTAAAAAGGAGGGAAAATTGAAGTCACAAGAGAAGGAAGAAAATAGACATAATCTCAGAGGCAGTGGAAGGATTGGGAACAAGAGTACAGGTGCACAGGTGAAAGGGTTATCCTAAAGAAAAGTAGTGATGCATATTCCTTTTGAAAAAGGAAAAGGATATAAGGAGTAGACACAGAGACAAATGAGTAGCCAGGATAGTTTCATTTGTTTCTGTGGAGCAAGGTTATCTGCTGAGATTGAGAAGGAAGAGCATGGATTGGGGTATTTTTGTGGGGAAAGTACAAGTTACCACTGTGATTGGAAAGTGGCCTTGACCAAGGACAAGTGACCTAATCGCTGATAGTGTTTAACGCCCCTGCAATCACAAACATAGAAAGAGGCTGTCCATGCTGAAGCAGTTTTCTCCAGCAGTTCCTGTAACAGAGCAGAAGGCAAATAGGCTGAACCTGGATGGGGATTGGAAGGGAAGGTATGATGGAGAACTTGGGTAGAGGGTGGTGTGAAGTCAAGAGATTACCGGTGGTGATGAGGTTGTTAACTGAAGGGCTGAACTTTTAAGTATCCTGCTTGATTAAGGAAGAAAGTGAAGCCATGACAGGGCTGACAAATGTGGAGAATGAAGAGGATGAAGAATCCCATGAGTAAGCTGTAGGACTAGTGGAAGTAAAGGAGTATGAGAGATGGAAAAATGTGATGTGAGAGTCCTAAATTTAAGATTCTGGTAAATAAGAGCCAAAGTATGACCGATGATGGTGGGTAAAGATTAATAGCACTAATTACAATACTAATACTAATACAAGCAACTGTTTATTGTGTGCTTTGTGCTAGTCACTATACTGAATGCTTCTTATGGATTAATTATGAGCTTCTCATAATAAACCTATGAGCATTATTATTATTTAATACTAAATCGAACTTATTTTTCACAACCATCCTGTGAAGCACATATTAGGAGCTCCATTTTACAAATGAAGAAACTGGGGCTTAGTGAGATTAAGTAATTTTCCCCAAGGCACACAGCTTGGAGGTACCTGAGTCTTTCTAGCCCCAGAACCCTTATTTATGCCCAACTCCTAAATCATGCTGGCCTTCTGCCAAGTAGGGGTCATTGAAGAAAAGGAAGTCAAAGTACTCTAAATCCTAGTGTGTTGGCATTAAATTTTCTCATGGGTAGTGAAGCCCTGGAATAACAGATCTTGTGTGGAGAGGAAGACAGAAATTGTATGACAAAGTTCTCAATAAATGAATGACTCAAAGGTCAGTCAGTGACAACTATAACTATAGTTATAGCCTTAAAAGGGGATGGAGTGGGATAATAATGTCCAAATCACCTTTGGAAACCAGAATAGTACTGACTTGTCTTCCTGGCCTGGGATCTGGGTGTCCATAGTGATTTATTAAGAGAAGGAGATGAAGTGATCCTCTTGTGTGGAAGTAGAGGATATAGGAAAGTTTCTTAGCAACAGAACTAGGGATTCTAATGGTAGGGAGTAAAGAATTCAGAGTTGAGCCAGGAGGACTCATCTAGTTGTGCATTAAAAATCAGAAAGGATGGTGGCAGGTAGGCTGATTATATATTGACTAAACTGATGTTATTTTGAAAATGAAAAGACATTAATAATTACTGTGGGACAACAAGCATAAAGTAGGACTGTCCTGGACAAATCAAGCTATTTAGTCATATCAGTCATTGGTAACCTGATGACATACCACCCTGGAAAGGGGTTGTAGATGTTGGGAAATGAATTGAGCCTTGAATTAGAGGCACGTGAATGGAGCTTACTAACCTAAGATTATTCTAACCCCACAACACTGCCCTGAAATGTTCTGGGTATGTCTTGTTCTATAAGGGTCTGGAAATTTGAAGGAAGTTATGAATTAATCTCTAGAGGAAATTTTGGAAGCCATTATTATATAGATGACCCCTGAAACCTTGGATGGATAAGATTGTCAAAGAACACAAAGGGAAGTGAGGCAGAGGGGAGAATGCAGAGGCTCACCAATGTGAAGGAGCTGGTGAAGAAGCATCCAGACAAGGAGACAGAAGGAGAGGTCAGAGGGGCAGGAGGAAAACCAAAAGAGATTTGGCATCTTCCATGTCATGAGATGGAGCAGGACATGACAACCCATTCCAGTATTCTTACCTGGAGAATCCCACAGACAGACTGTAGGCTGTACAGGCTACAGACTGAAGCTTGGCCAGCTCTAGTCCATGGGGTCACAAAGAATCAGACATGACTAAAGCAACTTAGCATGAACACACACATGTCAAGAGACAAGAGAAATTTAAGAATGAGTGATTAATAATCTCATATGCTTTATTGAAAAGACCCTGATGTTGGGAAAGACTGAAGGCAGGAGGAAAGGGGGATGACAGAAGATGAAATGGTTGGATGGCATTACCAACTCAATGGACATGAGTTTGAGCAAGCTCCGGGAGTTGGTGATGGACAGGGAGGCCTGGCGTGCTGCAGTCCATGAGGTTGCAAAGAGTCGGACACGACTGAGTGACTGAACTGACTCACTGACTGATGCCTCATGTTCCTCAGAGAGGTCAAACGAGACAAGGATATCCGTTGGATTGAGTCTGGCAGTTAGAAGTTTATTGTTGGTCTTGACTTGAATAGTTTCAGTAGAGTGGTATGTGCAAAATCCAAGCTGCTGTGTACAGAGTATGTGTGTGTGGCAGGGGGCTGGGGGGGGGGGGGAGTGAAAAGACTACTTCCAGTGCAGATTACCCTTGAGTAATCTTGAAAGAGGAAGATGTCAACAGGCTTTTTTTCTTTCTTTCTTTTTAAACATAGAGAAAAAGCCAATGGAGATGAAGGGTTAAAAACTGAGAAGAAAATGGAAGTGCTAGCAGTGCCTCCTAATAATGTCTAGTCAGTAATTTTGTAGTAATCAGAAGAGTGAAAGTGAGAGAAAGAAATATTTTAGATCAAGGAAGACAAACTTCATAATAACCATAATTTGTCAGAAACTGAAATGGGTGGAGAGTGTTTATAGAAAGGAGGGAATTCCTAATTTGGATGAAATATTGGAAAGTGACATCTAGGTTGTGGATTAACTCTAGGTTTCTGTTTTTTTCCCCCTCTACTTTTAATCCTGTGTTTTTGTGGAATAGTAGAACCATGTTCCATCTCCAAGGTTGTTATTAGAATGGATTTGCTATTTTCTATGGATTTGTTCTTATAATTCTCACTTACTAGCTTTTTTAAAAGTTAACTGTGTTTGTACATTGGAAATATTTTCTGGTTAAGTATATTTGTTTTCTATTGTGGTTACATTTGATTCTTGGCTGAATTCACTGGTTTTGGTAATTTCTATTTAACAAAAGTGAATTCATATCTATATACATGTTTTCTGTTATGAACATATAAAGAGCAATAATAGTATGTTAATTTTTTTCTTCCCTCTTTAAATTTGTTCTGATCAAAATGTAATTTGCTGCAGTGGAATTCTTACTAGTTTTGTAGTTCACTTGTCTTGGTTCCTTAGGTTGAAGAGTAATAATCATGAAGTGAAGTGAAGTCACTCAGTTGTGTCTGACTCTTTGGGACCCCATGGACTGTAGCCTACCAGGCTCCTCCATCCATGGGATTTTCCAGGCAAGAGTACTGGAGTGGGTTGCCATTTCCTTCTCCAGGGGAACTTCCCGACCCAGGGATCGAACCCGGGTCTCCCGCATTGTAGGCAGACGTTTTACTGTCTGAGCTACCAGGGAAGCCCTAATTGCATAAATATTTTTTCAACAACATAATTATTATACAAAGTTTAGATGAGTGTAAAATTAAAACAATGGTGAGAATGGGTTCTTCAATTATTATAACTATGTACTTTATTTGAAAGGCAAGGAGAACATTAGTCAGTTCATAAAATGCATTCATTGTTACATTTTCTGAATATTCGTTCATTGAAGTGCAAAAATCAGTGTATCCTGGCCAATGGTAAGAGGAAATTTTGCTGGTGTGACTTGTAGGGCAGCTGTTTATATTTGTCAGCTCACTCTTACACTACTTTTTGATATTTACTTATCTGAACCTTTAATACACTATGACTTTTCTTTTAGTCTATTAAAGATTAAAATCCTTTGCCATTTTCTGGATTTCCTATTAACGATGATTCCAAAGACAGTAATGCTGATAACTGTTCCTGCTTTTCTCTGTTAGCTTTATTTTAAAATTTTGGAGTCTATTTCTAAAGTCATACATTCCATATTACTGAAATGTATTTATTTTCTCTACATCTTATTTTTTTTTTAATAGAATCTCTGGTTTTGACAAAACCTAATGATGCGCAGTTTAAAGAAACATTTAGAATGTGTAATTTTAATCTTAATCTTGATGCTTACAGTTACTATATGACTATTCAGTTCAGTTCAGTTGCTCAGTCGTGTCCAGTTCTTTGCGACCCCATGAATTGCAGCACGCCAGGCCTCCCTGTCCGTCACCAACTCCCGGAGTTCACCCAAACTCGTGTCCATTGAGTCAGTGATGCCATCTAGCCATCCCATCCTCTGTCATCCCCTTCTCCTCCTGCCCCCAATCCCTCCAAGCATCAGAGTCTTTTCCAATAAATTAGCTCTTCGCATGAGGTAGCCAAAGTATTGGAGTTTCAGCTTTAGCATCAGTCCTTCCAAAGAACACCCAGGACCGATCTCCTTCAGAATGGACTGGTTGGATCTCCTTGCAGTCCAAGGGACTCTCAAGAGTCTTCTCCAACACCACAGTTCACAAGCATTACAGTATTACTATTTTCTGACTATTGTACTGTTAACGAAAGCCCATAGCCTAAAAAATACTTAGAGATCATCTACTTGTGTCTTTGTTTGAATATGTATAAGAAGAATGGGGATCAGAAAAGCACTTTGCCTGAGATCCCAAAGAATTTGACGCAAAACAGAAAACTGAAAGTGTTTTGACTTTTAGTCTAGTATTCTTTCTCTTATACCACCAAATTCTTGAATATTTTAATACACTTAAAAAATGTAATCCCATAGCTAAAAGATGCCTTATACAACATGGAAAACAATGGTGTTTGGTTTCTAGTATGTAGTTCATGTGTAACTTTAACCCTTTTTCTTTGCACATGTCTACATGCAGATCACAGTGATAGAAACTAGATTGTAATGATACCAGTGTGGTTGAAAAACAATATAAAGTGTAGGTTGAATCTGAAATGCATTATCTCAGAAACTGTTTAATATGTATTTCTGTTTTACTTCTGTTCTTGATCACTCCCAGTCCCTGTGCCCTTCTCTCCTACTATCTGTCCATCCTCATGAATGGTTAGAGAACAGCAGATGAAGCAACCAGATCTCAGTTTGGTCTTACTGTTGTTTTTCTTGCTGTGAACTCTTCTGTAATAGTAAACACATTTGTCTATAATTGCCTCAGCTGAATTTTTTTCTTTAGAAGGGAAGCTAATTTTCATTGTGTCTGTAAGAATTACAGAGGAATGAGGAAACCAGAACAATCTACATTTGCAAGAAGTCTTTCAAGCTTGTCAATACCTGTGTTCAGTATTTTTGAAACTTATTTTGCAGGCCCTTTACCTTATACAATATATATGTTAAAAACTGTTCATCATTATGATGTTACTCTATAAATTATTTTTTACTGTTTTTGTTTCACATTTAGCATAAGGCTCCAGGATTTTGTGTGTGTGTGTTTCTTTAGGAGGTATGGAAAACCACCATGTCTACTGTTGATTTTAAAGAACTTTGAGGCGCTTCCCACTGGGTGGGGGCGGAGCGCGGGCCGCCGAAGCTTCGGCGGAGGCTGCAGGTGAGCGCGCGCACGCGCCGCGGCGGCGGCCCGGCCCGAGGTGAGGGAGAAAATAAATAAATAAAGAACTTTGAAACTGTAAACTCCGAATCATACTCTTTAACATAGGAAGAATAAACATCTACGCTTTTATCGCTGAAGTTTTTTGTTTCTAATCTAAATATTAGTAAAGGTTTTTAGGTGTTTCTGTAGCACTTTCCTTAATACATTAAGTTCTTGCGTGGTATGGAGAAAGGCTCCTGTAAATGTGCCTGTTTATTTCTCAGTGCTTTAGGTGTGGGAATATTTCATAAAGGAATTTGAGTAACAAAATGTTTACTGTCAAAGTTAGTATTAAATGAATTGGTTTCTATTTATTGACCTCTTACTATTTGACTTATTTTTAAACAAATAAGACCTGATTTCCCTTGATAAAATATAATCTAGCTTTGAAAGAAACAGTGTAATCCCATAATACAATGTAGTGAGTCCTAAGATGCAGGCATTTAGAAAAGTAATTGGTAGTTAGTGGGAATTTCGTAGCAGCAGCAACATGATTTAAAAAAAAAAAAAAAGTGAAATAATGTTGAGAACCTTTAGGAGGAATTATGGCATGGTACATTGTGTTTTGAGATGTGTTGAGAGATTAAAAACAAAAGTTAGCGGAGGGAATTCCATAGCATGATAATAAGGAATTAGGATCTTATTCCCTAGGAATTGAAGTACCATTTATTATTTTAAGGAATGTGGCTGACATTTTTAGCAGTTGTAGAATTTGAACTGAATGGAAATGCACCAGGAAAAGCGACCAATTAAGAGGCTGTTGGTATTGCAAGTGAGAGAGATGAGGACCGGAGAATGCTTCGTCATAAGATGAGAGGGCAAGGACCAGATTCAAGGTGATGATCATAACAGCTAACAATTATTGATCTTTTGACAGTCTGCCAGGCAGAGTGCTATCTCATTTAGTTTTAACATTCACAACAACTCGAGGTGCTCTTAGGAACTCAGTTTTATAGATAAGAAACTGAGACTTAGAGGAAATCAAGTCTAAGGTCACAGAATAAGCGAGTAGGAGATGCAGAGGTGAACCAGCCAGCTGTCAAGAGGAAGAATTGACTACCCAGATGAAGTGCTATTCTTTCTTTTTCTCTTGAGTGGCTGGGTAGAGGCCATTAACTGAAACAGGAATGAGGAAGGAAGAGCTGATTTGTTGGAGGGAGGAGTCAGTGTTTGTTTTGAAGAAGAGAAATTTGATAGAATACAGAGAGACTGCCTGGTTCTGAATCCTGCGTCTGATACTTGTAGCTCTGTGACCTTGAACAGTTACCTAACCTCACTGTGCTTCAATTTCCAACATGTGACAAATAAGGGTATATTTGTAGTTACAAGACTGTTATGAGGATTAAACCAACCACTCCAATAGAGTGCTTATGGAAGTGCCCAGTGTGTAGTAATTAAACATGGTAGGTATTAGGTGTATCACCATCATTATCATTCTGTAAAAATCTAGAGATCTGTTACGGAGATGGATGAGCTATTCAGTGTAAAACTTCTAGCAAAATTATTCCCAGTAGGAATGTACAGCCCAGAGAGATGATTTAGTTGACGGGCCTTCATCGTTCCTTTTGGTGCAGCCACAATGTCTCAAAATTTCCATTCTTTTATGGTGCCCAGGATCAAATACAGATAATCTTTTGAGTTATCTGCTTGTCCAATTTGTTTTAGAGAAAACGAACTGCTTTTTGAAGGGCTTTAGTGTGATACACTTGGGTATGACTTTCTTGGAATTTCCTTTAAAATTCTGCCTTGCTACACTGTGCTTGGGTTCCTTATTTCCTGGCCACGTTTTTGTACAAGGAGCCAGGATGACCTCTCCTTTCTGAGCCAATCAAATTTTCCTCCACATTTACTAGTTAAGGGTTATTATATAGTTCTATATATGGCAGAAAGTGAAGAGGAACTAAAAAGCCTCTTGATGAAAGTGCAAGTGGAGAGTGAAAAAGTTGGCTTAAAGCTCAACATTCAGAAAACGAAGATCATGGCATCTGGTCCACCACTTCATGGGAAATAGATGGGGAAACAGTGGAAACAGTGTCAGACTTTATTTTTCTGGGCTCCAAAATCACTGCAGGTGGCGACTGCAGCCATGAAATTAAAAGACGCTTACTCCTTGGAAGGAAAGCTATGACCAACCCAGATAGCATATTCAAAAGAAGAGACATTACTTTGCCAACAAAGGTTCGTCTAGTCAAGGCTATGGTTTTTCCTGTGGTCATGTATGGATGTGAGAGTTGGACTATGAAGAAGGCTGAGCGCCGAAGAATTGATGCTTTTGAACCGTGGTGTTGGAGAAGACTCTTGAGAGTCCCTTGGACTGCAAGGAGATCCAACCAGTCCATTCTGAAGGAGATCAGCCCTGGGATTTCTTTGGAAGGAATGATGCTAAACCTGAAACTCCAGTACTTTGGCCACCTCATGCAAAGAGTTGACTCATTGGAAAAGACTGTGATGCTGGGAGGGATTGGGGGCAGGAGGAGAAGGAAACGACAGAGGATGAGGTGGCTGGATGGCATCACTGACTCGATGGACGTGAGTCTCAGTGAACTCCGGGAGTTTGTGATGGACAGGGAGGCCTGGCGTGCTGCGATTCATGGGGTCGAAAGAGTCGGACACGACTGAGCGACTGAGCTGATCTGATATATTTAATATGGAACACTAGGTCAGAGCCAGTCAACTTTTATCCCTCTTATGTTGCAATCCCCATTAGAGCGGAAGGTGTTACTTGTTGTTAAAATATAAATACTTCTTTCCAGGAGGAGCAGAATTTTCTTTTTTTCAGTTCACTTCTTGATGTGAATGAGACATGAGGAAACATGGAAAATGATAACATGAACCTGTAGAAGACCTTGAGAAGTTTAGGATGGCAGGATATATTGCCTGGAGGACAGATAGGCATGATTACTGCCTAATTATAGTTACACTTAGTGCCAGACCCAATCACTAGAATGTGCTGACAGGTAATATTCTAAAAGATATAGTTTGGCTGTGAAAGTGTTAATCACTAAGTCATGTCCGATTCTTTGTGACCCTATGGGCTATAGCCTGCCAGGCTCTTCAGTCCATGAAATTCTCCAGGCAAGAATACTGGAGTGGGTAGCCTTTCCCTTCTCCAGGGGATCTTCCTGATCCAGGGATTAAACCTAGGTCTCCTGCATTGCAGGCAGATTCTTTTTTGGTTTGGCTATGCGACATTTCTCAAAAATTTAATGCCGTATTAGGAAGAACATTGGATAGGAATCTGAAGATGTAAAGCCCTGTGACTTTTGGGAAATCTCTTAACCTCCATCTGTCTTAGGGTTCTTATCTATTAATGTAAAATTTTGAGGGAGATACTGCTGCTGCTGCTGCTAAGTCACTTCAGTTGTGTCCGACTCTGTGCGACCCCATAGATGGCAGCCCACCAGGCTCTACCATCCCTGTGATTCTCCAGGCAAGAACACTGGAGTGGGTTGCCATTTCCTTCTCCAGTGCATGAAAGTGAAGAGTGAAAGTGAAGTCGCTCAGTCGTGTCCGACTCTCAGCGACCCCATGGACTGCAGCCCACCAGGCTCCTCTATCCATGGGATTTTTTCCAGGCAAGAGTATTAGAGTGGGCTCTGTTAAGATAGTTATCCAGACTGTAAACGATTTGCCTTTGCAGACAATGTTATATGAGGTATTTATATCTATAAGGCTCTTCTCTAGGTTGTTTAAACTACAGTGTCCCTGAAAGTGGCATTGTGAGAGAACCCTGGGAAGAAGGTTTGGGGAAGTTCTGGTGTTAACATCATCAAGCTTAACTGGCCTTAGGGTTTGCCTCACATGTGCTACCCTACTTTTGGAGCCCTTTCCTTGATCATCAGGGCCACCCCAAATGACTTGGATGTGTGGGAACACCTTCTCCCCTTGCTTGACAGGGAACTGGGTTGGGGGCATGACAAATGTGTTCTTAGCCATCTGAATTGGAACTGTCAGTTGAGTTCCCCAGGGGGACTGGGGTAGTTACTCAGAATCCTTAGGGTCCAAAGTTCAAAGTTTTAATGACATTTTTTTTCTTCCCATGAATACCACATTAGTATTCAAGGAGCTGGAGACCAGTCTAAACTTCATAAGAATGTGTGACATCCTGACTGTGAACCAGATATTCTTTCATGCAGAATTCGGAAAATCAAGTTCAATATTTGTCAAGAAGCACCTGAGCTCTAAACAACAGCTATAATCTGAAACAACTGTCATAATTTCTTTTGAAGTTAATCATTAAATGGAAGTTGAACATCATCCTCAAGTATGGTGAATTATCAGTAATTATGGGATTGTGATTTATCTTGCAAAAAAGGTTTATATTATCACTAAGGTAGTTTTTCAGAGAAGGCAATGGCACCCCACTCCAGTACTCTTGCCTGGAAAATCCATGGACGGAGGAGCCTGGTAGGCTGCAGTCCATGGGGTCGCTAAGAGTCGGGCACGACTGAGGGACTTCACTTTCACTTTTCACTTTCCTGCATTGGAGAAGGACATGGCAACCCACTCCAGTGTTCTTGCCTAGAGAATCCAAGGGACAGGGGAGCCTGGTGGGCTGCCATCTATGGGGTCGCACAGAGTTGGACACGACTGAAGCAACTTAGCAGCAGCAGCAGTAAGGTAGTTTTTATGGATCTCCGATTTAGCTATTTAATTTAGAACTTTGTTGAAGTGTCACACCCTTTAATTCTCATTTTAAATTCCAAGGATTTTGTAAAAATAAGCCCATGAAATATGTTTTACTTTTTCATATTCAATGACTATCAAATTTTACTTCAATTTTCTCAAGAGAATATTTATTTTCCACTATAACATAGGTTGTAAAGATGCTTATATTAATAAATATAGGTAATAAATGGATAAGCAACAAGAGTATATTGTACAACACGGGAAAATATAGCCATTAGTTTGTAGTAACTTTAAATGGAAGATAATTTATAAAAATATTAAATCACTATGTTGTACACCTGAAACTAATGTAATATTATTATAAATCAACTATACTTCAATTAGAATAAAAGCAAGTAAGCTATTTGTAAGAAGAAAAAAATTTGGTATGTAAATAATATCATCGTAAACTTTCTGTCTTAAGTCTGTAGTTGGGAATCATTCTGATAGCTATTATTTAATATATCTAGTATGACCAAACATTTACAAGGTAAAGCCTAGGTTAGCAGATATTTGCTTCTTAGATGTTGTATAATTTAACTCAACCGATATGTCTTATCTAGCTGATTCTTTAAAGAGAATTGTATTATCTGAACAAGATCATTTCCTAGTATATTCTCCCTTCCCCCATCCAAATCTCTTGTATGTTTGGCTCTGTGCTATGGTTACAAAATTGTGTAGGGGGAGATTTTTGAATCTTGTTTACAGGTGTACAGATTGCAGACTAGTGAACTTTGAGTAAAGATTCTGGGCAACATTCTGGGCAATGTTTAGAGGCAGTGTTAAGGAAACTTCCTTACCCATTGATTTTTAATTGACCTGACAGAAAAAAAGCTGTGTCTTCTAAATGTCGTTATTTTAGTTCCAGTTAATTAGCTCTAAAAATATAATATAACTCCCAAGACAATTGTCATAGGACCTTGAAATGCTGGCTTTCATTATTGTCACCTATAGAATGTGGGGTTGGAGAGTATGAAGTGGAAAGTTTCTGCCATTTGTAACTGCACGAAATGATAAAAATAGTGTTATCATTTTTTCCTCAAGTTTTTTTGATCTTTAGTGATATGTTGCAAAGAATCTGTGAGATCTTTGGCAAAGTCATAAATCAGTTTATAATCAATATATACTAAACTCTGTGAAGAAATGGGATTTAGCATAGTTAAGAGTTCATGTGAACAACCCTTATTTTCATGAAAGCTGCTTCAGATTGCAACAGATTCTGATTGAGTAAGAATTCACTGAGTACTAATTATTTTGTGTAATTTTTGTGTAAGTCTCACAATAATCCTATGATTTTTAGTAGTCTTCTATTTTTTGGTACCTAATACATTTCTGAAAAATATTCTTTGTGATTATAATTTCTCTAATACTACTGTAAGTAGCAGATTTAGTAAGTATGTACCTAATACTGGGTTGGTCAAAAAGTTCATTTGCATTTTCCCATAACATCATGCAAAAAAAGGCAAATGAACTTTTTGGCCAATCCAATATTATTTTAAAAGACAATTTACCAGAAATTTTGGTGTTCAGTGAAAAATTAAGAATTGAGTCCTTTAGATGATGCTGTTAGATGAGGAAAAGTATGGTTTTTAATCAGGCCATAAGAATAAAGTTCATTATTATAACATTTTTTCTTGTTAGTTTTCTTTTTCTTCTTGTTTACTGTAGAAGTCACAAGACAAGGAAAAAGGCAAAAAATGCAGATACTTTCTGCTTTTATTTTCAGTGTTTCCTTGGAAACTCCATCATCAGATCAGATCAGATCAGATCAGTCGCTCAATCTTGTCCGACTCTTTTCGACCCCATGAATTGCAGCACACCAGGCCTCCCTGTCCGTCACCAGCTCCCGGAGTTCACTGAGACTCACGTCCATCGAGTCAGTGATGCCATCCAGCCATCTCATCCTCTGTCGTCCCCTTCTCCTCTTGCCCCCAATCCCTCCCAGCATCAGAGTCTTTTCCAATGAGTCAACTCTTCACATGAGGTGGCCAAAGTACTGGAGTCTCAGCTTTAGAATCATTCCTTCCAAAGAAATCCCAGGGCTGATCTCCTTCAGAATGGACTGGTTGGATCTCCTTGCAGTCCAAGGGACTCTCAAGAGTCTTCTCCAACACCACAGTTCAAAAGCATCAATTCTTTGGTGCTCAGCTTTCTTCAAAGTCCAACTCTCACATCCATACATGACCACAGGAAAAACCATAGCCTTGACTAGACAAACTTTTGTTGGCAAAGTAATGTCTGTGCTTTTGAATATGCTGTCTAGGTTGGTCATAACTTTCCTTCCAAGGAGTAAGTGTCTTTTAATTTCATGGCTGCAGTCACCATCTGCAGTGATTTTGGAGCCCAGAAAAATAAAGTCTGACACTGTTTCCACTGTTTCCCCATCTATTTCCCATGAAGTGATGGGACCAGATGCCATGATCTTCGTTTTCTGAATGTTGAGCTTTAAGCCCACTTTTTCACTCTCCACTTTCACTTTCATCAAGAGGCTTTTTAGTTCCTCTTCACTTTCTGCCATAAGGGTAGTGTCATCTGCATATCTGAGGTTATTGATATTTCTCCCGGCAATCTTGGTTCCAGCTTGTGCTTCCTCCAGCCCAGCGTTTCTCATGATGTACTCTGCATATAAGTTAAATAAGCAGGGTGGCAATATACAGCCTTTACGTACTCCTTTTCCTATTTGGAACTAGTCTGTTGTTCCATGTCTATATTTCTAACCCTTGCTTCCTGACGTGAATATGAATTTCTCAAGAGGCAGATCAGGTGGTCTGGTATTCCATCTCTTTCAGAATTTTCCACAGTTTATTGTGATCCACACAGTCAAAGGCTTTGGCATAGTCAATAAAGCAGAAATTGATGTTTTTCTGGAACTCTCTTGCTTTTTCCGTGATCCAGTGGATGTTGGAAATTTGATCTCTGGTTCCTCTGCCTTTTCTAAAACCAGCTTGAACATCAGGAAGTTCATGGTTCACATATTGCGGAAGCCATATGCATACCCTTAATTTTTCTGCAAACTGGTCTGAGGAAAGAGTGTAGTGATCTTTTCTTCCTCTAGATGGCACTCTCTGTTGGAACATGTTACGCTGGTGTCAAGCATTTAAAATCAGTTCAGTCACTCAGTCCAGTCCACTCTTTCCGACCCCATGAACTGCAGCACGCCAGGCCTGCCTGCCTATCACCAACTCCCCGAGTTTACCCAAACTCATGTCCATTGAGTCGGTGCTGCCATCTCATCCACTGTTGCCCCTTCTCCTCCCGCCCTCAATCTTTCCCAGCATCAGGGTCTTTTCCAATGAGTCAGCTCTTTGCATCATGTGGCCAAAATATTAGAGTTTCAGCTTCAACATTCGTCCTTCCAATGAATATTCAGAACTGATTTCCTTTAGGATGGACTGATTGGATCTCCTTGCAGTCCAAGGGACTCTCAAGAGTCTTCTCCAACATCACAGTTCAAAAGCATCAATTTTTTGGTGCTCAGATTTCTTTAGAGTTCAACTCTTACATCTATACATGACTACTGTAAAAACCATAGCCTTGACTAGATGGACCTTTGTTGGCAAAGTAATGTCTCTGCTTTTCAATATGCTATCTAGGCTGGTCATAACTTTCCTTCCAAGGAGTAAGCGTCTTTTAATTTCATGGCTGCAATCACCATCTGCAGTGATTTTGGAGCCCAAAAAAATAAAGTCTGTCACTGTTTCCACTGTTTCCCCATCTGTTTGCCCTGAAGTTATGGGACCAGATACCATGGTCTTCGTTTTCTGAATATTGAGCTTTAAGCCCACTTTTTCACTCTCCACTTTCACTTTCATCAAGAGGCTGTTTAGTTCCTCTTCATTTTCTGCCATAAGGGTGGTGTCATCTGCATATCTGAGGTTATTGATATTTCTCCCAGCAGTCTTGATTCCAGCTTGTGCTTCCTCCAGCCCAGAGTTTCTCATGATGTACTCTGCATATAAGTTAAATAAGCAGGGTGACAGTATACAGCCTTGACGTTCTCCTTTTCCTATTTGGAACCAGTGTGTTGTTCCATGTCCAGTTCTAACTGTTGCTTCCTGACCTGTGTATAGGTTTCTCAAGAGGCAGGTCGGGTGGTCTGGTATTCTCATCTCTTTCAGAATTTTCCACAGTTTATTTTGATCCACACAGTCAAAGGCTTTGGCATAGTCAATAAAGCAGAAATAGATGTTTTTCTGGAACTCTCTTGCTTTTTCAATGATCCAGCAGATATTGGCAGTTTGATCTCTGGCTCCTCTGCCTTTTCTAAAAACAGCTTGAACATCTGGAAGTTCATGATTCACGTATTGCTGAAGCCTGTCTTGGAGAATTTTGAGCATTACTTTACTAGCGTGTGAGATGAGTGCAATTGTGTGGTAGTTTGAGCATTCTTTGGCATTGCCTTTCTTTGGGATTGGAATGAAAACTGACCTTTTCCAGTCTTGTGCCCACTGCTGAGTTTTCCAAATTTGCTGGCATATTGAGTGCAGCACTTTCACAGCATCATCTTTTAGGATTTGAAATAGCTCAACTGGAATTCCATCACCTCTACTAGCTTTGTTTGTTCCAGGATGTCTGGCTCTGGGTGAGTGATCAGACCATCATGGTTATCTGGGTTCATGAAGATCTTTTTTGTATAGTTCTGTGTATTCGTGCCACCTCTTCTTAATATCTTCTGTTTCTGTTTGGTCCATACCATTTCTGTCCTTTTGCCAAGAGAATGCACTGGTCATAGCAAACGCCCTCTTCCAGCAACATAAGACTCTACAGATGGAGATCACCAGATGGTCAACACCAAAATCAGATTGATTATATTCTTTGCAATCAAAGATGGAGAAGCTCTATACAGTCAGCAAAAACAAGACTGGAGCTGACTGTGGCTCAGATCATGAACTCCTTATTGCCAAATTCAGACTTAAATTGAAGGAAGTGGGGGAAACCACTAGACCATTCAGGTATGACCTAAATCAAATCCCTTATGATTATACAGTGGAAGTGCCAAATAGATTTAAGGGACTAGATCTGATAGACAGAGTGCCTGATAAACTATGGACGGAGGTTCATGACATTGTACAGGAGACAAGGATCAAGACCACCCCCAAGAAAAAGAAATGCAAGAAAGCAAAATGGCTGTCTAAGGAGGCCTTACAAATAGCTGTGAAAAGAAGGGAAGCAAAAAGCAAAGGAGAAAAGGAAAGATATAAGCATCTGAATGCAGAGTTCCAAAGAATAGCAAGAAGAGATAAGAAAGCCTTCCTCAGCGATCAATGCAAACAAATAGAGGAAAACAACAGAATGGGAAAGACCAGAGATCTCTTGAAGAAAATTAGAGATATCAAGGCAACATTTCATGCAAAGATGGGCTCGATAAAGGACAGAAATGGTATGGACCTAACAGAAGCGTTTAAAATTGAACTGCATAAAACATTTACCAAAAATGCTTGCTGCTGCTGCTGCTGCTGCTAAGTCGCTTCAGTCGTGTCTGACTCTGTGCAACCCCATAGACGGCAGCCCACCACCAGGCTCCTCTGTCCCTGGGATTCTCCAGGCAAGAACACTGGAGTGGGTTGCCATTTCCTTCTCCAATGCATGAAAGTGAAAAGTGAAAGTGAAGTCGCTCAGTCGTGCCCGACTCTTAGCGACCCCATGGATTGCAGCCTACCAGGCTCCTCTATCCATGGGATTTTCCAGGCAAGAGTACTGGAGTGGAGTGCCATTGCCTTCTCCGAAAATGCTTACCGATGTCATATAATCTCTGAAGATCCACATAGCAACTCCGTGGACATTTTATGGGGAGGAGGCCAAACTTCACACATAGAGCTCTGTGTGACTGGACAGTAATTGTTTGATTCCAAATCTCCCGCCTTTGTTTTCACCATTGTTATAATACTAATAATTTGACTGTTCAGAACAGATTCAGAAACTAGCAAAAACAGACTAGTACACATTTATTGAAATATTTATTAAGTAATAAATATTGGTTGAATTAATGAATTAGTGAAAAAGTGAATTGTAGCACAGTAGACTCTGTCCTCCTTATCACCAAGACCACTCATTATTTAATAGTTCTTGAGGAAGAAACTTAGTGACCACTGGAGAACTTTTTGCCATATTGTTGAGATTTTGTCTTCTGTGGTAAATGTAGTATCATCAGTAGCACTGCTTAAAGCATAGAATCGATAATATATTTTAAAAATGCCTAAAAGTTAAGAATATGTAGTCATGACTTGGTGTAGGGGCAGGTGTAGTAGCCCTACCATATTTCACGAAGGTGAATGTTTGAAAAATACATTGTACTGAGGATGATAGCATAATTCTGTGATCTTTTGGATAATAGGTTGTGGCAGAGCCAGAACCAGAACCAGATCAGAGCTAAAATATCAAAGTCAGCCTTCCTAAAATGTCTGTGGGAGGTCTCACTCAGTAAAAGCAAAGCTCATTTTATTGACCATTGCATTTCCAGAAGGTAAAGGAAATACTCGGGGAGCTGATACTCTGAGCCTAATTTTGACCCTCTGTGAGGGCTTTGTTAGTGAACATAATGGGAAGAGCTAATGTCCAGAAAACTAACTTCATGATTACTCAACTATAGTGACCTTTCACTTCCCCTCCAACACTGACATGCAGAGTCACACTCTGAATGTTGTCATCATCTGGAACTGTTTGATTCAGAAATCTATAAATTCCCATATCTTCCTTGCTACATTCTCTGTTCTCTCTCATAGAGATTGAGTACCTGAATTTCCTCTTTGTGTGGCAACATGTGTCTGGCCTTTTTCTTTTCTCTACCCAGCTTGTACCCCGTTTTTGACCATACGAATTATTCTTTCACCTGTACCCCTGATTCCTTCCTCTTATGCTTCTGCTGCCTCCACTCACCAGAACCCTCATTTCAAGATCAGTGATACAGTCTGTATTCTCTATTATGAGATCCAAGCAGCTGAATCCTGGAGAATCTGAAACGTTTGAGAAAATTGATCACATCAGAAATTCACAGGTTTCAGCCAGCACCCCAGGAAATCCTTTTATTTATCTTTGATCACTATTCTCTCCATCCTTGTTTTCCTGCTTCCCATTTTGCTTTTTGATACCAAACTTACTGTAATTGTTCTGGGGACTTGACTTGAGCCTCTCTTCCTGTCTGGAATGCCTTTCTTCTCTCCTTTTCTCCCTTTACCTGTTCAACTTTTTTCAAAATTATCTCGTTCATGAGGCTTCCCTGACCACTCAGATTGGGTTCAGTACTTCTTACCAGTACACAGTGCCCTGTGTATTGGTTTGCCTTTACCACATAATGTGATCTTCCTGGGGGTGGGCAGAGACTGGGACTGCTTTCCCACTTTGTGCTCTTTGTGCCTGGCACAAAGCAGGTGTTTAGTAAGTTATAGGTAAGTGAATAAATAATAAACAGAAAGAAGACTTGAAGCAAAGCTGGAATATAGAGAATTGGAGATACAGAGTTCCTAAATAGCAAAGAAAAGATAGATAAGGTGCCATATGTAGTTTCTAGAAGGGAAAGTGGTTGTAAGATGTCCATAGACAGAGGCTTTATTGAACAGTTGGAAATAATTTGTGAAGAAAAAGTAGAGGCAATGTGGCCAAATGAACTCACATTTTGAAATAACATGTGCAGGACAAGGAAAGAGAAACAAATAACAAAAACAAAATTATTTATATATAAAAGAGGAACACAACCCTCTGAGAATAATGAGCTAAGATTTTTAAAATGTCAAAACTGACCTTTACATTTTATATATAGAACATGAAAATAACAAGCAAATAATAGATTCTTCTTTTAAACAAACCAACTCTATGATCAGAGACAGAATAAATGCAACTTCTCAATTTCTGTTTTCTTTGCATCTTCTCTAACATGAAGAATGATCTATACACAGATTAATAAGGGTAGAAGTGAGAAGAATAATAGGAGAAAATGTAAGCCCAAGATTGAGAAGGAGATTGTACCAGAACCTCTGGTTGTTCTAAATGAATTCACACCTCAGGTTCAGATTCTGAGAAAATTTGTTAATGTCATTGCTCAACTGGTAATCTTTGAGTTATTACAGTGAATTTGAAAACTTTTAGAAGATTGTGAGGAATAAACTTCCAAAATTATAAAAAAGAATGTAGATTCCATAGACTTTAGTGAGTTTGAAGTTATCTCCACAAAAGCTTCTTAAAGATCATTTTAAAAGATTTGCAAATGTTTACAGAAAGAATAGATGGACAGGAAAGGTTAAGGAGAGTCTCTAAAACTAATTCATGCAGATGACCCAGTTTCTGCTTTTGATAGGGATGTACATGTGCAGATCAAGAGAATGCTGCAGCTGTAATATACATAGAATCCCATGAGGTATTTGACGTCATCTGTTCTATCATTCTGTTTTGGGGGATACATGGAGAGCTGGGCTCTAGTATAGGTACAGTTATTGAACAGCGGAACTTGATTTTAGTTACTGCAGCCGTGTGGGAAATCTCTTAGAGGCTGCTGCTTTTGACACTGTTCCACTCATCACTTTAACACCTCCCACTTCTCACTCTCAGCTGGATTACCCTGTGGTTTATTTCACTGAGAAAATAGAAGCCTCCAAATCTTGGTCTTCCTACTGCCAGATACACGAGTCTTCCTGCATCTGTACTTGTGAACTCTGTCATGCTTCTTACTCCATTGACTCAAGTGCACTGTTCCTTCTGCTTGCACATTGGAGCCTCTTTATTTTGCCTCCTCATTGTTGCTGGTGTTATCTCCTCATTGTAGCTTTTCATCTGTTTTCCTTTTTCTGTTGGAGAAACATGCTACATGAATATGCTATGATAGCTTACAAACATGCCATAATATCTTTTTTTCTTAAAAAACTAAACAATTCCCCTATCCTGAGTCCCCTTCAAGCTGCCACCTATTTCCTTGCTACCCTTTTTGACAGAACTCCTCTAAAGGGTTTTCTAACACCTTGCCTCCATTTCTGCGCCATTCTTTGCCACTCCACTAAGACACTGTTTGACAGGGTTGTCAGTAACTTTCGTGTTGATAAATCCAGTGGTCAGTTCCCCATTTCCATCTTACTCAACCTCTCAGCAGTATTTGACACAGTTGATCACTCTTTCCTGTTTCAGGTTTTCCTCACTTGGTTTCTGGGAAGGACCATGCTCCTGAATTTTTTCTGCCTCACATGCTGTTCCTTCCTGGCCTCCTATGCTGGAATCTCTTCATCTCCCTAACTCAGTGATGTAGACGCCAGGGCTCAGTCCTAGAACCTGTTCTCTGCTCCACTTGCACTCATTCTCTGGGTCCCCGTCCCCCCCCGCCCCTGCGTTGAGTACTCTAGCCACTAGCCACAGTCCCATCATTGCAGAAAGTTCTTTCAGATGGCATTC
This sequence comes from Bos taurus, assembly GCF_002263795.3. Lineage (NCBI taxonomy): Eukaryota > Metazoa > Chordata > Mammalia > Artiodactyla > Bovidae > Bos > Bos taurus. The sequence continues at coordinate 8,528,878 of NC_037355.1, read as the reverse complement.
CTCTGGGTTATTTCATCCATATTATCTCATTAAAATGCATCTGCATGCTGATAACTCCCAAACTGATTCACCTGTTCCAGCCTCCCACCTGAACCCGCTTGGTATATCCAGCTGCCTACCTGATACCCTTTATTTGCTTCTTAAGAGACCTGTCAGACTTGACAGAGCTAAGGGTAAACTTTACTATACTTTCTCTCCCAAACAGTCTTATGTATAAATGATCTGGGCTGTTCCTCACATAGCCTTAAAAAAAACTTGGTAGTCTCTCTTTTTTTTAAAAAAAAATTTTTGGAGGTTAGGCAAGGAAAGGAGGGTGGGCAGGAAGGAGACTTCCACTGTTCGGGAGAGACCGTTCCAGAGGAACACCCCTGTTTCTTTCTACATCTTACTTCAGTCCCTGAAAAGTAAGAGTGAGTGACTTTTCATACTTCTGTAGTAATATCTAACTTCTTTTTTTCTCTTGTATTCAGTATCTGGTGCATCAAATATACACTAGTCTCAATGCCCTGTAATACTTTTTCCCCAGATACTTACATGGACTGTTTTGTTACTTCATTCAGGGTTTTGCTCAGAATGTCCTCTTTAGACATTCCCTGCCAACCCTATCTAAAGTAGCCTTCCTGTCATTCTGTATCCTTATTCTGTTTTACACTGGCATTACATTTATTTTTTGTGTCTCTGCCCCACTAGAATCCATGAGCAAAGGGATTTTTCTTTTTGTGTCAAAAATAATAGCTGGTGTATAGTAACTGTTCAATAAATGTTTGTTTAATTAAATGGCATACTGATGATGACACTTATGTCATTTCTAATGACATAAAACCAGAGGTTATAACTGATACACTGTCAGTTTTTTGTTTGCTTTTTTTTTTGGTTATTTTATATTTTACACTTTGCTAGTCGCTGAATTAGAGAAAATGAAACCTCTTGTTTTTCTGAAAAGGTCATTTATATGATTATAGGCATTTTGCTAGGATTCATTTCATTTATGGTAAAATTTTAAGAGTATAAAAATTCTAGTAATATTGTTGGGAGCAAGTTTTATTTATTATGACATTATAACAATAGTTATAAGTTGAAAATTGTAATGATGATGAATTTGAAATTTGGCATTTTTGCTATAAAGTACAAAAAGTAACAAGACAGGGTCCCTGGCCTTAAGGAACTTGTTACCTAAGAGGTAAGATAGTCATCAGATAAGTAGCTACACAGGGGCAAAAACATGTAATGTTCTAAAAGGCACATTTTCAATTTATTAAAAAACTGTATTTCCATACTTTATGGACACCTAGCATAATATTGAGTGATTTTTTTTAAAGTCAAAGTACAGCTGTGAATAATGAGTGCAGGAGGCAGAGTGCAGGAGGACACAGCTCATTGTTGTGGTGGGTGGGCTTATGATTTTGGATGGATATCCAAGCTGGACCGTGTACAATATGGAGATAAAGAAACCATGTCAGGGGCTTTGTAAGAGCATTAAAAAGTCCCTCCGCTTGACCTGGAAATGTCTCTCAGTAAGAGAAACAGATGGATCCAGTTTTCTGGCAACTTTCACTTCTAGTAGCCAGCCTGAGTTAGCTGGAATCGTTTTAGCATCTGAGATAAATGGCTCCATCTTGTAGTAATCCAGGCTAGAGGGTGCCAATAGTCAGAGCAATTTATACACTACCTCCTTATGCTCATCGTTCGATAGGTGATTTCCTCGTCTGTAATTTTAGAGTTAAAAATATAAGGATGATACAGTAGGAGCAGGTATGGAAGGCGTTTTGAGACTCCACTCCAGGACTCTCTTGTTTGATGGAGCAGTTGATGCCCTGGTGGTTGGCCAGTGGAGTGGGCAAGTAAGACTGAGATCCAGTCTGTGCTTTGGTAGCTGTGTGCCATGGGCTGCACCATCCTAGGAAAAGTGTTTTTTCCCTAATTCACACAAAGTCTTGTGTAGTCTAAGGGCAGTTCTGTCCTATTTCCTGCCTACTTTATTCTCAAGGGCCTAGAATAGTGTGTAGTACAAGAACCGTCTGTCAAGCTGAACGGAATTCAAGACAATGCTCTAGATTTGAGCATTTTAAGCAATTAAAGGTCATTTTGACTTTAAAAGCTTGTGGTTCAAAATAAACCTTACTGTTTGCCTTATAACTATAATAAGAAAATATTTTTCATGCCTCTGCCTGTAAAAGGTAAAAGTTATAGTAAAGGAGAAAACTACAGAGAAGCATCTTCTTGCTATCCCAGAAGTAGGAATTTATCCTTTGATATTCTAGAAATAGCCTTCACTGTGTTATACATAGGCGATTAATTCATTTTTAAAAATTCAGAAAGGGTAGGAAACTTGGTGGTGGTTTATTCATTTGTTGGCTGTAGTATTTTCTGAGTTCTCATGTATCCTCAAATATCTTTTACAGGAAAGTAATAACTTGACTGTCATAGTATATAGATGATATTCTACTGCCTTCTAGATTTCATTATTAAGAAGACAGATGATGCCAAATTCTTCCTCCTTTATAGTGGTTTACTGGAGGTTATAAGTTAGGAGTTGGGAGAGGAGGTGTAGGGAGCTGTGATCAGGTTGTCTTGTACCTATCAAATATGTTCCAAGACTTCATCTCTCAAGATCCCATTCTTAAAGCTACAGGCATTTTTTAGTGTGCTCTTGAGATTAAAAAAAATTGTTGGCTGTTTCATACATCAAATATGAAGACTAGCCTCTGGTTTTTGTGTCAGATTTTTAATTTTTAAAATTATTTGTGTTTAGCTATTGCCATAAATGGTTATCCTGTTTTGTTTTGTTTTATCCTGCTTTTTTTTTTTTTTTTGGTAGGTGTAGCTTTGTTCTAAGAATATTTGTTTCGTCCAGTTCATGAACTCAAATTATAAAGACCCTAAATGTTACAGAAGTGTTGAAAGATTGGTGAGTATTTAATGTAACATATATTAACAGCCAAAATACTTGATTCAGTCTAAGACTTTGAAACTAATAGTTATATGACGTTAATTTAAACCCAAAGTGAAAATAACTAAACTTTCTAGACATGTAAATTATGGTTTATTCATACTGTGGCTCATTGCGCAATGGTTTAAAGGAATGAACTTAATGTTGAGAGGGAAAAGCAAAGTTATAAAAAGGTGCATACGTTTTAAAAATAAATGATACTAAATATGTTATGACTATGATGTATCAAAATTATAAAAATATATATGGAAATGATAAAACAACAACTAAGGAGGTGGAAGAGGTATGGGTGGAGTGTAGCTTTCCTGTACTATAAGGTTTGATTTCTCTACACACATACACATGCACACACCCATCCCCCCAGCACGAGAACTGAACTGAACATAGTTTAATGTTAATACTTGCTAGATCTGAGGTCTGAGTATTTGCTATAATCTCACGTTATAGAATCTTTGTTTTTTTCCAGGCATTTGAAATGTTCCAAAAAAAAATCTTTTAAAAATGCCATGCAATCATCTTTTCAGTTGGCATTCAGAATGGCTGAAAAACATTCAGTTAAATTCAGCATTCTTATTAGGTGTGTGGGAAGAAATAAGTATTTCTTACTGTGCCAGGCAGAAGTGCCCCCCTGCCAGTGTTGTTCTGCTAGTGCTGTTAATAACTAATGCAGCTAGAAGAGTGAAAAGTGTGTGCATATTGGATGGAAAAGTTTACATTTTTTGTAATTTGTAGTTGACACGGTTTTAGATCTGGAAATTCCAAGAAGATCAATAAGAGAGTTCAGTAGGAAGTTTGGATATAGGAGTAAGGTTTGGATATCTCAACATTAATCTACTTCCTATAGGCCCCTTATATACCAGTTTTGTATCCTAGTTAGAATATATATCTCAAAATAAATCTACTTCCTATAGGCCCCTTATATACCAGTTTTGTATCCTAGTTAGAATATATAATGGAGAAGGCAGTGGCACCCCACTCCAGTACTCTTGCTGGAAAATCCCATGGATGGAGGAGCCGGTGGGCTGCAGTCCATGGGGTCTCTAACAGTCGGACATGATTGAGCGACTTGACTTTCACTTTTCACTTTCATGCATTGGAGAAGGAAATGGCAAACCACTCCAGTGTTCTTGCCTGGAGAATCCCAAGGACGGGGGAGCGTGGTGGGCTGCCGTCTATGGGGTCGCACAGAGTCGGACACGACTGAAGCGACTTAGCAGTAGAATATATAATGGAAAATAAAATCCCATTCAGAATAATGATGAAAACTATACGACACCTGGAATAAACCTAACAGAAATATATAACAGTAATTTCTACTTCAAGGAAATAATAAGATAAATGTGCAGGTATTATAAGGTGTTTATTGCAGTTTGTTTATGATAGTAAGAAGCTGGAAACAACCTAAATATTCAACAATGACAAATTGACTACATTGTTATAGTACATCTACTAATGAAACACATGTACTATATGTAAAATACACATGCAGTGGAATGTATTAAAAACAGTAAGCATACAGCTGTTAAACAGAGAAAGAGTTCATGTAGAGATTTCTGAACTATCTAAATGAAACAATCAGGTAATAGATCATTTATATATGATACCCTATATATGTAACTGTGTATGTATTTTATATACATTTTTAAATATGGAAAAATGTTTCTGCATATAATTGTTTTTACTGACATGGCATCTTATGTGTTTAGGAAGTGAGATTGAACTTATTTCCTCATCAATTGTCTAAAAATTCATGTTAATTTCTATTATCTTAATTTCTAGAAGATAGGCCCTAATTATTACCACAGTTTTTTTGTTTTTCACATTTTTTAAAATTTCTAAAGTTTCAGTGTGCCTTGCAACTGATGATGTCTTATATAGTCAGTGGGCTGCATTTGTGGAAGAGTTATATTCTTGCGTACCCTTGAATGAACTTGGTCATAGCTGTTCACAGTGTCAGCCCTTCAGTTGAGTTATGTGCATTGTCAGTACTACATCTGATGAATTTTCCGTGTTTCTTGGTTATTTACTTTCTACCAGTCTCCTCTGGTAAGATTAAAAAATGTGCACAGCCTCAAAACCTACAGAATGATGTCAGCGTCTTTGGGTTCTGTCAGGTGAAAAACAGTTTATATTTTTAAAGATCCATTTATCTTTCAAAATATGTACAACAAGAGTATTTTATAAGTAATGGGTTTATTTTTATTCTAGAGTGAGGCCATTTTAGAGAGGAAGTCAGCATTTACTTTAGCCGCCACCACCCACTAGTGTTTTCTTTCCCAGCACTGTGACTTACCCGTGCTTTCTCAGTCATTGCACACCCAGGACTGATTTCTGCCATGCAGGAATATTTAAGGAGTACCAGACTAGATCAGAGGAGAAGGCAATGGCACCCTACTCCAGTACTCTTTTTGCCTGGAAAATCCCATGGATGGAGGAGCCTGGTAGGCTGCAGTCCATGGGGTCGCTAAGAGTCGGACACGACTGAGCGACTTCCCTTTCACTTTTCACTTTCATGCATTGGAGAAGGAAATGGCAACCCAGTCCAGTGTTCTTGCCTGGAGAATCCCAGGGACGGTGGAGCCTGGTGGGCTGCCGTCTATGGGGTTGCACAGAGTCGGACACGACTGAAGCAACTTAGCAGCAGACTAGATCAGAACTGTGTCTGAAAAGATTATAAGGTTAGGTACCAATGCCCAATAATTTAAAGTCAGTCTTCAATTAAAAACAAATAGCAATAAAAACACATATTAATAGTTTTATACAACATTTTTATTTTTCTAATCTTTTATGTAATATTTATTTTATAGCTCGGTCATGAGCACTGACAGTAACTCGTTGGCACGTGAGTTTCTGACCGATGTCAACCGGCTTTGCAATGCAGTGGTCCAGAGAGTGGAGGCCAGGGAGGAAGAAGAGGAGGAAACCCACATGGCAACCCTCGGACAATACCTTGTCCATGGCCGAGGATTTCTGTTACTTACGAAGCTAAATTCTATCATTGATCAGGTAACATTTTCATATCAAATCATTTTTTTTAATCAGTAAATTTTAATTATAGATAAGTAATTTCTAGGTTGCATAATTTCTGATAGTCTTTTTGAGATAAAGTCCTGTCTCTCACATCACTCAGACAAGGAAAAGTAACTCCATTTATGAACATACTGTTTATTTGAATACTTTCCAAAATGTCTAAAATATCTTACAGTTATAAACAACCTTTTTTCTAAAATGCTTTCATATACACTATGCTTTTTAATTTTAATATCAGTGTGAGATAACTATGTTAGTAGAGATAAGATCATGATTCAGAAAAATCTGCATTTGTACTTTCAATAAGTATCAGGTATATTTTTTTAAAGTTTAGTGTAAATTATATTTAGAGAATGTGCCAATTCTGGGGTGAAAATACAGAATCCTTTGTGTAAACTAATAATTACTAAATCATCTGGTTTTCGTACATTACTGTGTTTGCTTAAACAATGGTAAGACCATATGGTATTTTGCTGTTTCCTTTTTATAGAATTAACAGAATTTTAAAGCTAGTTGGGACTATGGAGATGTTTTCATCTAACCTCCTTTTGTAGATGAAAGACTGAGGTCTGGAAACATTAAATAACTCAGACAAGGTTAACTTGAAGCCTAAATGCAATTTTTATCTATTTCATTTGATTAGAAAACAAATATTTATTTTATGAAAGAAAAGCCCACCATCTGCTTTCACCATCTACTAACTAACGTAGTTAGGTAATAATATTTCAATTAATTTAAATTTAAAGAATAATAAACACTCTGTAGCACCAGTATGATAGACAGCTTTAAACACTTTAAGTGTAAATTTAACTGTTGTAAAATAAAATTTCCTTGTCATGAAAGCATTTTGCTAAGAAATACATATATTGGGTAAATATAGATACTAAAATTAAAGCGGCTATTTTCACTATAAGCTAAGAAACCTAACAATATAAATCAGGAAGTATTTGTTCACTGTGGTATCTACCTGTCATGGAATTTTTCAGAATATTTTCAGGTTTATATATTTTTAAATTTAATTTCTTTTTATTGCTGCTGCTGCTAATTTGCTTCAGTCGTGTCCGACTCTGTGCGACCCCATAGACGGCCTCCCACCAGGCTCCCCCGTCCCTGGGGTTCTCCAGGCAAGAACACTGGAGTGGGTTGCCATTTTCTTCTCCAATATTTTTATTGAGGTAGCATTGATTTATAACATTATATAGGTTTATGTAATTTTATTCTTTTTTTAATGTGATTGATCAAATATGACTAAATGGAATTTAATTTTTAAATATTTGTATGGCTTCTATAAATAAATTTTAAAATAAAAAATGATTTGTTAGACCACATGTAGTGATTTTATATTTCAAAATTTTGATGATTTAGTATACATATCATGCTCTGTTTATCTTCTTACCCCACATTAGAACAATTCTGTGTTTTTTCTCTCTTTTTTTTAAAGATACTACTTATATAGCATCAGAAATACCAGTTATCCAGGAATAAATCTGATAAATTATATATAGATTTCTCTATAAAATACTATAAAATGTTGTTGAGAGAAACTAAAGAATACCCAAATAAGGGTGGAACTACATAATTTTCATGTACTGGGAAAAAGTCAATATAATAAATATATTTTATTCTCCAAATTGCTCTGTAAATTCCAATATAATCCCAAACTTTCAGTAGCTTTTTAAAATGCCAGCTTTATTGGAATATAGCTTACATATCAAAGAATTAATCTATTTCATATGTGCGACTTGGAGGTTTTTGAGTGAAGTCGCTCAGTCGTGTCCAACTCTTTGCGACCCCATGGACTGTAGCCTAACCAGGTTCCTCCGTCCATGGGATTTTCCAGGCAAGAATACTGTAGTGGGTTGCCATTCCCTTCTCCAGGGGATTTTCTCGGCCCAGGGATTGAACCCAGGTCTCCTGCATTGTAGGCAGACGCTTTACCATCTGAGCCACCAGAGAAGATCAGTGTAGTCATACAGAAATGCAACTGTCACCACAGTCAGTTTTAGAATATTTTCACCCCCTCAAATAGAAACCCGGTGCCCTTAGCCATTACTTCCCTGTCCCTCCCATCCGCCTTGGCCCTCAGCAAACACTGATCTATTTTCTGTCTTTCTCTTTTGAGTTGTGAAGTATCTTTCACTGTACTGTTTAATGATTGAATGTGAATGTGAAAGTCATTCAGTCCTGTTCGACTCTTTGTGACCCCGTGGACTGTAGCCTGCCATGCTCCTCTGTCCATGAGATTTCCCAGACAAGAATACTGGAGTGGGTTGCCATTCCCTTCTCCAGGGCAACTTCCTGACCCAGGGATCAAACCCGGGTCTCCTGCGTTGCAGGTGGATTCTTTACCATCTGAAGCCCATTAAATGATTGAACTCATTCAACTCATAATTGCAACATTTTTTCCTATGGCAATATTTTTTTAATGTCTTCTTTCTCCCTAGTTACTCACTTTTTGGAATATCTGTAGCAATGGTGGTAGGGACAGTAGAAGAAGAGTGAAAATAAAATATTAATGAATAGCCATTTAAAAAATAAGACTTCCCAAGATTTAATTGTTTAAACCAGAAAATGGAGAATGATCTTTAGGCTCTTTAAGGGGAATTTAACTATGTAAGATTTAATCATTTAAGATGAAATCAAAGCACTGGATTCAAAGCTGTACAGGAGAAACTAGCTTTTATCTGTTTCTCATATGTTGAAACACTTCTTGGATACTCTGGAGAAGAGGCAGTTTAAATCCTTGCAATACTTCTGCTTTATTAACAGATATTTAATATAAGGAATTAAGCAGACTTTTTATTAATACGTAATTTACGTATAGGAAATGCACAGTATTTTGTTGGGTAAGTTTTGACAAATATGTAACTTCTATAACCACCACCCAAACCAATGGTTAGAAATTTCCACCACCCTAGAAAAGTTTGTCATACTCCTTTTCACTCAGCCACTCCCCTTCCCCCACTGCAAGATAACCGCTATTCTGACTTTTAACATCTAAGTATAGTGTTGCTTGTTCTAGTACTTCCCATAAATGTAATCATGCAGTGTGTACGCTTGTGTCTCGGAGATGATTCATCCATGTTGCTTAAATCAGTAGTTCATTACTTTTTGTTTCTGGTTAGTGCTTTGTTGTATGGATATACCATAATTTTTTAACCATACTCCTGTTGTTTAACCATTTGGGTTGTTTTGTTGTTGTTCTTTAGTTGCTAAATTGTGTCTTACTCTTTTGTGATCCCCATGGACTGTATAGCCCACCAGTCTCCTCTGTCCATGGGATTTCCCAGGCAAGAATACTGGAATGGGTTGCCATTTTCTTCTCCATTTGGGTTGTTTACACTTAGCTATTGTGAATAAAGCTGCTGTGAATATTCTTATAAATGTCTTTGTGTGAATATATTTTCATTTCTTCTGGATAAAGATCCAGGCATATGATTGCTCAGCTACAGGGTAGGTGTTTAGCAGTATAAGAAATTGCTAAACTGTTTTTCAAAGTGGTTACCACTTTGTTCATTCATTCAGTGGTGTATGAGAATTTTCATTCCTACCAGTGGTGTATGAGAATTCCAGTTGTTCTATATCCTGTCTAATATTTGACATTGCCAATTTTTTTAGTATTAGGCGTTCTGAGTGAATGTAAAGCAGTGTCTCATTGCAATTTTAATTTGCATTTCTGTGATAACTGATGATGTTGAGCACTTTTTAGTGTGTTTAATGTCCGTTTGTATATCTTCTTTTGTGAATATCTGTTCAAGTTTTGTGCTCATTTTAAAACTCAGGTTATTTGTTTATAATCCAGTTGCTATAATTCTTTATGTATTCTGGATAAAAATCTTTGTTGAATTGCAGATACTTTCTCTGTGGCTTGTCTTTTCATATCTTTCTTTTTTCCCTGCTGAGCTATGAGGCATGCAGGATCTTAGTTCCCCACCAGGGGAGGAACCTGTGCTTCCTGTAGTGGAAGCATAGAATCTTATCTACTGGACCACCAGGACGGTCCTGCCTTTACATTTCTCAACAGTGTCTTTAGGAAAGCAAATTTTTTCCCTTTGTGAATAGTGCTTTTCATATCTTGTCTAAGAAATCTTGGTCTTACAAACCCAAAGTTGCACAGATATTCTCCAGTGTTTTTCCCCCTAGGGGCTCTTTTGTTATTATTTTTAGGTCTTTTAGGTCTGTGATCCATTTTGAATTAATATTTGAATATGATTTGAGGTAGGAATTATGGTTCATTTCTGCCCATCCACTCATTTGTTCTACAACATTTCTTCTTAAAAGTCTGTTCTTTCCCTTACTGAAAAACGTTGCCACCTTGGTTAAAAACCAATTGACCATATATTTATAGTTTATTTTTAAACTCTTCTTCTACTCTGTAATTTCTTTCACTAATACTATACTGTCCTGATTACTGTAACTTTTATAGTAATTCCAGAAATTAAATGGTGTAAGTTCTCTAATTTGTTCTTTTTCAAAATGTTTGAAGAACATTCTAGATCCTTTGCCTTTCCATATACATTTTAGAATCAGCTTATTATTTCTGCAAAGTGCCTGTTATGATTTCAGTTGTGATGTTGTTGAATCCAGAAATCAATTCGAAGAAAATGGCCATCTTACATGCTAACAGTCCTGAGTTTCTCAATCCATGAACATGATATAAATCTCTTTGTTTGAATCCTCTCAAATTTCTCTACAGTATTTTGTGGTTTTTAGCATTGAGGTCTTATGTAATTGGGGGTAAATTTGTTCTAAATAGTTTATCCCTTTTATGACATTATAAATGGCATTTAAAATTTTTATTTTTCTGCTGCTTGCTGCTCATAGAAATACAGTTGATTTTTGTATGTTGACCTTGTGCCCTGTGATTTTACTGAATTTATTTACTTATCTATCTTGAAATTTTACTGTGCATTCCTTAGGATTTTCTGTGTAAACAGTCATGTCATCTATAAATGATTTCACTTCTTTTCAAATTTTTATGCCTTTTATTTCATTTTCTTGTGTTTTTCCTTGGCTTCTAGTACAGTGGTGGGTGGAAGTGATGAGAGTGGACAGCCTGCCTGTGTTTGGCCTGAGGGAAAGGCAGTCAGTATTTCTCCATTAAATCTTATGTTAGCTCTAGATTTTTCCCAGATGCCTTTCATCACAATAAGGAAATTCTCTTTTATTCCCAGTTTGTTGAGAGTTTGTATCCTGAATGAATGTTAGGTTTTGTCAAATACCTTTTCTGTGCCTATTGACACTATCGTATTATTTTTTTCTATTAATGTAGGTGGATTACATTGATGGTTTCTAAATGTTGAACTAACTTTGCATTCCTGGAATAAACCCAATTTGGTCATAGTTTATCATATACAGAAATGTTAATCTGTTTATTCTTAGGGGAAAAACACTTAAATAGAAAAAATATAATCTTATTAATGGTTAAAGATAACAGACTGGAAACTTGAAAACTGCCCAGCCTAAAAAAACAACAATTACTCTTGATTTTAATGTTGGTATCAGTATCATTTAGATGGTGGCTTTGGTGACCCAATTGCTCCAGATCTCAGTATCCTCATTAGTAATGTAATATACATCAGTAACATAAATACATCTAGTTGGATGACTTCAAAGATCTCTTCGAACATAAAAGTGATTTATTTCTATGTTGTATTTGATAGTAATGGTTTCTAATTTCTTCTGTACCCTAATCATGGACATATATCACTTAATTCTAATGTAATGAGTAAAAAATAACATGATTTATTACCAAAAAAATATATCAAAATTGAACTAGAATACACAACCATGTGTTATATAACATTCTGCTTTTAAAATTTCCAGTTTATATAGTTTCCATACCTATTCACATTTTGTGGATGTTCTATAAAGTTGTTAATTATTTTGCTGAGTAAAATATCAAGAACAGGCTATACATTTATGAACAGAGTATAGTTTTAAAAATATAATGGGTTTCTTTAACCTTTGCTATTTTATATGTAAGAGAATACTTTAGTCTTCTTACATTTTTGTAGTATTGTTTCTTTAATATGTGGTACTATATAATTGGCCTACCATCATAATACATAAAGTAAGTTTAATTGGAAAATATCAGACTTTTAAAACTGTGGCTACACAATTCATTCACTGGTTTATTCAACAGTATCTACTATGTTCTAGCACCTGTGCTACATACAGAGGTAGAAGAATAGAGATGTCTTTACCAGGAACTCAGCGCTTTTGAAGGGATGGACAAATTTTGTTTTTTAAGGATGACAAACTGTAAAATTATTGGGGCATATAAAGGAGCGAGTCCTCAGGAAATGTTTCTTAGACAGATTGACATGTGTAAACAGGAATTGGCAGTGTAAAGGGGGAGGAGGCATTAGACCAAAGGAACTGCAAATGCAAACACACTGAGCTCTGGAGAAGAATCTCCTAGGAGGGTTAAAGCAAAGGCTGCATGTGGAGGTTGGGCTAGTGGGGAAGCTGATGGCAAGCCTTGTCTACTGTAGTTTTGTTGTTCAGTTGCTCAGTCATGTGTGACTCTTTGTGACCCCATGGACTGCAGCACGCCAGGCTTCCCTGTCCTTCCCTGTCTCCCTGAGTTTGCTCAAACTCATGTCCATTGAGTGGGTGATGCTGTCTAACCATCTCATCCTCTGCCGCCCCCTTCTCATTTTGCCTTCAGACTTTTCCAGCATCAGGGTCTTTTTTAAAGAGTTGGCTCTACCATAGTAAGTCAGTCTACCATAGTAAGGAATCTTAATTTCATTCTGAAAATATTAGGGAGGTTTTTAAGTAAGAGAATAAACAACGAAAAGTATTCTTCAGATTTGACAAGTCAGTCACTGACAATATTATTAGCAAGAATTGTTTCAGTTGGAGAATAATGCAAACTTTTCAATTTAGTAAAGGTAATAACAATGAATGGATTTTAAATTACTACATCTAGATCTACAGATTCTGTTTACACATATGCCAGAATTTATCTGTGTATGATTGGTCTAACAGGGATGAGGGAGCATAGCAGATGCTGACATTCCTACTTCTTGGAAGAGTGGGAGTGTGATCACAGTGGAAATGGTAGCCACTGGACAGCAGTAGATCAACCATTGCATTACCTCCTTTACACCTAGGCTAGTAGACAGGAGCAGTGAGTGTATCAGTTGATTGCTATGTAACAAACCACAATTCAAAAAATTGGCTGCATTAAAAAATGATTTATTTGCTAATGATTCTGTGAGGTTGGCAGTTCAGACAGGCTCAGCTGGGATCACCACCTCTGCTCCTTATGGTGTCAGCAGGGATTACATCTAAATGTGCAGTTGGTTGGCAGAAGACTGAGGGCTGCTGGATGGGACTGTTGGCCGGCTGCCTCAGTTCTCATCCATGTGGCCTCTCGTCTTTCAGAAGGCTAGTCTCAGCTTCTTTCCATGGATGGAAGCACTCCAAGAGGCTCAGGGGGAGGCTGAAGAAAGTCATATAATCTCACTTCTGCCACATTCTGTTGGTCAAAGCAAGTCACTTGGCCAGCACAGATTTAAAAGATGAGAACACAGACTCCAGCACTTGATGGGAGGACATCACTTGTGGCCATGTTTTATCTACCATAGTGTTTTCCCTCTGGCCATGATTATTAGCATCTCTCCCATACTCCCTCCCAGGACTCTCAGAGTAATGTTCCCTCGTGGCGTCCGATCGGAAGTCCACGAGCTCACGATATGCATCAGTTCTGTATGCACTCTAGGCTTCCCGGTGCAGCACTTTAGTAGCAGCTTTTCTTGACTGAGAGACTCGTGAACTAAAAAGACAAATTATCCACCCCCATACACCCTGTACACAGTGATGAGACAGGAACAAGTTAACCACAATACATACTTGTATTCAACAAGGGAGAGTGAGAGGAGGCACTCGCAGTCACTCATCCAGTGAAATCCAGCTAGGCAGGTGTTCTAACATACCTTTTTCTGTTTTTCAGACAGATTTCTACTTTGGGCATGTAACGCTTGTGTGGAAAAACACCCTTAAAATTTTTAGTAATACTCTACTTTTGTCTGGCTAACAGGGTCTACTCAGTTCAGTTCAGTCACTTAGTCGTGTCCGACTCCTTGCGACCTCATGAACCGCAGCACACCAGGCCTCCCTGTCCATCACCAACTCCCAGAGTCCACCCAAACCCATGTCTTTTGAGTCGATGATGCCATCCAACCATCTCATCCTCTGTCGTCCCCTTCTCTTCATGCCCTCAATCTTTCCCAGCATCAGGGTCTTTTCAAATCAGTCAGCTCTTCGCATCAGGTGGCCAAAGTATTGGAGTTTCAGCCTCAACATCAGTCTTTCCAATGAACACCCACTCCTTTAGGATGGACTGGTTGGGTCTCCTTGCAGTCCAAGGGACTCTCAAGAGTCTTCTCCAACACCACAGTTCAAAAACATCAATTCTTTGGCACTCAGCTTTCTTTATAGTCCAACTCTCACATCCATACATGACTACTGGAAAAACCATAGCCTTGATTAGACGGACCTTTGTTGGCAAAGTAATGTCTCTGCTTTTTAATATGCTGCCTAGGTTGCTCATAACTTTCCTTCCCAAGGAGTAAGCGTCTTTTAATTTCATGGCTGCAGTCACCATCTGTAGTGATTTTGGAGCCCAGAAAAATAAAGTCAGCCACTGTTTCCACTATTTCCCCATCTATTTGCCATGACGTGATGGGACCGGATGCCATGATCTTCGTTTTCTGAATGTTGAGCTTTAAGCCAACTTTTTCACTCTCCTCTTTCACTTTCATCAAGAGGCTCCTTAGTTCTTCTTCACTTTCTGCCATAAGGGTGGTATCATCTGCATATCTGAGGTTACTGATATTTCTCCCAGCAGTCTTGATTCCAGCTTGTGCTTCATCCAGCCCAGCGTTACTCATGATGTACTCTGCATAAAAGTTAAGTAAGCAGGGTGACAATATACAGCCTTGATGTACTCCTTTTCCTATTTGGAACCAGCCTGTTGTTCCGTGTCCAGTTCTAACTGTTGCTTCCTGACCTGTGTATAGGTTTCTCAAGAGGCAGGTCAGGTGGTCTGGTGTTCCCATCTCTTTCAGAATTTTCCAGTTTATTGTGATCCACACAGTCAAAGACTTTGGCATAGTCAATAAAGCAGAAATAGATGTTTTTCTGGAACTCTCTTTTTCGATGATCCAGCAGATGTTGGCAATTTGATCTCTGGTTCCTCTGCCTTTTCTAAGACCAGCTTGAACATCTGGAAGTTCAGTGTTCACATATTGCTGAAGTCTGGCTTGGAGAATTTTGAGCATTACTTTACTAGCATGTGAGATGAGTGCAATCTCTGGGCCTACTAGGTACCACCTTAAGTCTTTCTGGGGTTGTGACATAATACTCTTAGTATTATAGCCACTTAATAACCCATTTTTGATGGGAGGAGAGGAGGAAAGGGAATTGGGAGCTGGTTGGGCAGGCTATAGCCTATAGGCGAAGTCCTGTTGCCACTGATCTGTTTGTGGGCAACACACAAGCTAATAAGAGTTTTGGCATTTTTGAAACACTGTTAAAAGAAACAAAAATATGGGACAAAGGCCATATATGACTCACAAAGCCTAAAATGTTTACATTCTGGCCTGTTACAAAATAAGTTTGCAACTTCTGGTCTAAATAAAGAAAAACTATTTTTTTTTTCAAAGCATAGTATCTGACATCAGTAGGGAAAACAGTACATGTAATTATCCTGAGACATCAAAAACATTTAGCAGAATTCATCTATTCTTGACAAAAACTCTAAAAATAGATTAAGAATAGAGTTTCATCTAAAAAGAGCAGAAATAAAGAAAAAAATTTATATTTATTTTTATTAAGGTATGAGTAGGACTTCCCTGGTGGCTCAGATGGTCAAGAGCCTGCCTGCAACGCAGGAGACCTGGGTTCAATCCCTGGGTCAGGAAGATCCCCTGGAGAAGGGAATGGCAACCCACTCCAGTATTCTTGCCTGGAGAATCCCATGGACAGAGGAGCCTGGTGGGCTACTAGTACAGTATTACTAGTAGCAAAAAGTCTTTGTTACTTTCAACATGGAGTAGCAAAGAGTCGGACAGGACTGAGCAAATTTCACATAGTTGATTTACAATGTTGTGTTAATTTCTGCTGTACAGCAAAGTGATTCATTGAATATTCTTTTTCATATTCTTTCCCATTTTGGTTTATCACAGGATATTGAATATAGTTCACTGTGCTATACACTAGAACCTTGTTGTTTATCAGTTCTATGTATAATAAGTTTTAATCTGCTAACTCCAAACTCCCAATCTGTCCCTTCCTCATCTCCCCGACCTCCTTGGCAACCACAAGTCTGTTCTCTATGTCTGTGAGTCTGTTTCTGTTTTGGAGATAGGTTCATCTGTGTCCTGTTTTAGAATTCTCCATGGAAGTGACTGTTATATGGTGTTTGTCTTTATCTGTCTTACTTCACTTAGTATGATAATCTCTTGGTCCATCCATGTTGCTACAAATGGCATTATTTCTTTTTTTTTTTGGCAGAGTAGTATTCCGTTGTATGTATGTACCACGTGTTCTTTATCCATTCATCTGTCAGTAGACATTTAGGTTGTTTCCACGTCTTGGCCATTGTGAATAGTGCTCATATGAACATAGGAGCACACATATCTTTTTGAATTATAGTTTTGTCTGGATATATGCCCAGGGGTGGGATTGCTGGATCACGTGGCAACTCTATTTTTAGTTTTTGGAGGAACCTCTGTAGTGTTTTCCATAGTGGCTGCACCAATTTACACTCCCACCAACTGTGTAGGAGCATTTTCTCTACATTCTTGCTAGCATTTATTTGTAGACTTTTTAAATCATGGCCATTCTGACCAGTGTGAGGTGGTACCTCATTGTACTTTTGATTTGCAGTTCTCTGATAATTAATGATGATGAACATCTTTTCATGTGCCTGCTGGCCATCTGTATATCTTCTTTGGAAAAATGTCTGTTTAGGTCTTCCATTTTTCAGTTGGATGTTTTTCATTGTTATTGAGTTGTATGACCTGTTTGTATGAAGAAATCAAAATAATTTTTTATAAGCTCTGCAATAGAACCAGCATAAGAATAACTTTATTACTATTCTGTTTGATATCATGTTTTAAAAACATGCAATAATAAAGTGGAATATGAAAATAGTGACAGCTAAATGTGAGAAAGATGGAGAAATAAAAGTTAATTTTTAAACTGATGTGTACAGAAAAATCCCAAAGATCATCCAGAAAACTGTTCAACAGAATTATAGAATATAAGACAAACATATTGTTTCCTTTAGTGAAATCTATACAACTAGAAAATTTTAAAAAGATTCTGTTTACAGTAGTACTGAAGAAATGTTCACATGTGTGTATATAGATACACATTTAAGAAATAATTATAAAATTGTGATAGAAGAAATGAAGGACTTAAATAGCACATATATTTCTGCTATGTCTGGAACATTAAATTCAGCATGTCAAAATTAAAAGTAATGCCATTAATATAAATTAAAATAACTTCAGTCCAAATTCCTTAACATGTCATCCTAAGATCCTTGAACCCCACTGATCTGGTGCCCATATGCCTGCAGCTTCCTAAACATCGCCTCTGATTTGGGATTTCAGCCTTTCCTCCCAATAGAATTGCCCTTTCTCTTCCATCCTGCCATCACTACTTTTGGATGGTTAGGATAGGCAATTAATATAAAATACAATCAAAACAATAGAATTGTGGAAGAGACAGTGCCTGGCACCTGGTAGATATGTGGCATGAACATGATTCTTACCACCTGGATGAGAGTGATCTCACTGTTTGTTATTGCAGTGGGGAATTTAAAAATGTGTGACACAGTCATTTTCCAAGCAGAGGGGAGAACATAAAATTGTAAGTATTAAATGAGGAGTACTGTGATTTCACTAGATCAGATAGTTTAGGAATAGCCGGGGAATGGCTCTGTTTGGGTCATATATTGCCTAATTTGGCATATTGAGCCTTGAGCTAAGTGGGAAGGAAACAGAGCAGTTCCAGGCCACGTGTCTCAGAAGCCAGGGGCAGGAATGCCAGTTCACACAGCAGTGGTGATTTGCCAGTGTACTGTGGAGGAACACATGCTGAATTACAAGGACAGCCTGTCTGTAGCACTTCTTCACACACCCTTGAGGTTTTGGCAAGCTCTGTTAGAATGTTATTAGTTCCTCTGCTAAAGATAAAGATTCAACTTAGAGGGACTAGGCAGGAATGTACCTGTCCAAAATTGGTTTACTGTTTTTTGCAAGATAATGTATCTTTTGCTGGCATCTTAAAAAATGTTGAGATGGGTACCGAGTAGAAGCTCTACATACAATTGTTATCTAGACATCTGCTGACTCTGAAGTGAAGCACATAGAAATGGCATAGAATTGCCCTTTGATACAATTTTTACTTTGCATCCAGAATTCAAAATCATTCAGGCAGGTAATGTTTATGAACATCCAGCTGTGTAGTAGGCATTGAGTGGGAAAAAGGGAGGTGATTGCTAAGGACTAGGGCCTGAGCCCTGGAATTCATGCTCTGAGAGAAAGTATGTTTGGGAAAATCTCCCATCATCTTTAGAGATAAATCCAAACCCCTTCATGTGACCCCCCTCCCCAAGGCCGCCTTGTATCTGGCACTGTCCACCTGGCTGGCCTTGCAGCCTTTTCTTAGTGCCCTCCCCCTTGCTGTGCTCCAGCCACACTGTCCTGCCTGCCATTCATGAAAAAGTCAAATCCATTCCCACCCTTTGTATCTTTCCTATGAGCTCTTTTCCTCCATGCCTTTGCATGGATTCTTCCTTCTCATCAGTTAAGCATCTGCTCAAGTGGTCCATCCTGACTAGCCTATTGAAATGTTCCTCTTTCCATCTTATTTAATTTTCTCCATATCACAGCATTCTGTCTGAAAGTTTCTTATCTGTCACCACTGTTTTCTGTCTCACCTGCTAGTGTCAGCTTTGTAAGGATGTGAGTGTTGTCTTCCTTGTTCACCACTACATCCAGAATGTCTGGCACATAGTAGAGGCTCAGGAAATATTTGTTGAATGAATGAAAGAGGAAAATGGGCATTCAGACATTAACCATTCAGCAAATTGGTTGCTATACTAAATCAGGGGCATGAAACCTTACTTGACCTAGGAGCAATCGATTAGAGAAGTCTTCCCACAGAGGAACTAAGACCTGAAGGATGATTTGGTACTTGGCAGATGGAAGGATGGTGAGAGAATTGTAAGAGCAGTGCATGTGAGGAAGATGTTTGAAGGACCATTGATGTTCAGGAAACCTTAATAATACATGTAGGTAGGGGTTGGCTTTGGTGGTAGGAGTTAAAACTGGACAAGTCAGTAGGAATCATGTCATGAAGGGTCTTCCAGGCCTGAGAAGGGATTTAGATTTTGCTTTTGCAGAATTTTAAGCCTTTTCATAACCAAGATGCTAGAAAGTAATAATCGGAATCCTGTCTCTACTTTCTCATTCCCCTTGACTCTTCAGCCTATTTGTAATCTGATTTGCACCCTCATCACTCCATCAAAACTGTGTTTGTTAAGGTCACCAGTGACCCTGTATTTGCTAAGTGCTTTCCTCCTATCATCTTACACAATTAAAGATCAACAACTCTTGACCTGGTTAACTTTTCTTTCTTTTCTGAACTGCTCTCTTCCCTTGATACTTCTTGTTCTGCTTCTCTTTGGAGAGAGTTAACGTATCAGTCTCCTTTGTAGGCTGCTCTTCAGCACCACCATCTGCGGTTCTTTCAGTGTTGTTCTCCAGAACTCTGTTCTGGGAAGTCTGCCCCTCTCCTCCTGCATACTGTCCTAGGAAATTTCACCCATGTCCTTGACCTCTGCTCGAATGACACCCCAATTATTTACTTTACATCTTTTTCTTAAGTTCCAGTCATGTATATTCAGCTGTTTACTAAAAAGCTGAGTCCATTTGGAGATCCAACAGACATCTCAAACTCAGTAATATCTAAAAAGTGAATCCATCATCTTTACCCCAACCTAACACCACTGCTAAATGTCCTGTCTTGATGACTGTGTTATCACTTGTTACCTAGTGGCCTAAATCAGAAACTTTCAAGTTCTTTTGGATCTTTTTTTTTCCCCTCCCATATGCCCCATAGTTAATCAGCTGCAAGACATTTCATTTCTCCCTTACAGTTTCTCAAATATGTCTCCTCCTTTTCAGTGTTACTGTCTGAGGCTTCAGATAATTATTATCTCGTCTGTATTACTGTTTCCCTGCCTCTAACACTGATTAGTCCCTTCCCCTCCCCACCAGTTCTGTTGTCTATATAGTGGCAAATCTGATTATGTCACCCTGACCCACTCTGACCCCCTCCCCACAGATTGACATGAGCAATTTACACTTGATTTGTCATTAATTCCTCAACCACCCATGTCCCAAGTTTCCCAGGTGTAGCACTTCCACACCTCTGATAATGCTTGCTCCTTTTTCTGAACTCCTAAACTGAATGCCTGTGCCACACCCGGGTATGTACACATGCTGCGTGCCTTCTGTTCTTTAACTGTTTTGTGTGTATGTGTTCTATGGACCAAATGAGGGGACCTTCTCCAGGGCTTGGACCACATCCTCCAGAAAGGGTAAGACAGTAAATGCTATGGACCTAGTGTGCAGTCAATAAATACTTATTGGATGACCTTCACTAATAAGTCTGTCTCTCTTTACATATACTATTGTATTAATAATGTCCATTTCTCTTTTTGAAAATTGTGTTTTCTGAGTTTTAAATTTAACTGCATGAAGCCTTTTTGTTTTTCTAGTAATTTTTGTTACTGGTTTGCTAATTAATAGGGCTTAACTTTTCATTTGCACCTAGCAAATTTATCTTTTTGTAAGTGAGGAATTCTTACAGTGTGCATGGTGGTAGTAACAGCTACTTTCGGAAAAAGCAGCAAGAATGTGCTAAATACTGTCAAATACCCTTACCTTCTTCTAGCCTTGGAAGGGTTTATAAATTGCAAAGTATCACAGCTTTAATTGGATTTAAGATAGGTTAATTTGATTCTTCCTCCTCAAGAAATGGGATTTTTTTTCAACTTAAAGATAAGGTATTAGGAATTACTGTGTTTCATGACCTCAGAGCATGAAGGATTCTTTTATTTCTAATACAGGCATTGACATGCAGAGAAGAACTCCTTACCCTTCTTCTGTCACTCCTTCCATTGGTATGGAAGATACCTGTTCAAGAAGAAAAGGCAACAGGTATGTTTCTTTTCTTTGTCATATCACTTGTGTTATCAAAATTCTACTGGGGAAAAACTTGCATTGAAAGGTTACTTCACTGTGATGGTTGATAGCAGCTCAAAATCAAAGCAGTGTATATTAGTGTGATATTTAATATGAAAAATTATTTAGGCAAATACATTTTTATTTCTTCTAATATAAAAACGATAGAGAATTCCTTGAACGTAATAATGATTAGAAAACAGATGAAGAAGCAGAACAGCCTAACATTTAAAAATGGAGTGTGAAAAGTTTGAAGAAATCAAAGATTCTCTGCTTATTTTAAAGACTGCTTTCCATTACCAGTACTCTATCAAAGACGTTTGTGGTTTAGTTTTTCTAATGTTGCTTTTAAAGGATAAATTTGAAGTAATGTTTTGTGTTAGGACTAGACAGGGTTATTACACTTAAGGTCAACATATTTTTAATTTCTGATTCAGAAAAAAAATATATATATATCATATTAAGTACATGAAACTTAGTTTAAATGTTTCAATAGAGGGATTAACCGTTTTCCCCCTTCACCACTTCTGGAATATGCAGATTGTGAGATGTTTAAGGATCTCTCAGGTTGAAAAAAAAAATCTCTTGAATTGTATTTTAATGCCATATATGCATTTTTAATATATTTCTGATATGGAGCTCTCTTTTAAGGGATTTATCTAAGGTCTTGTAATAATATTATCCTGCTTATTTTGTTGATTCACTGACTCTGCTCTTATTTTCTTCTGAATTTATAGAACTCACAAATTGTTAATCACTTAAGAACTCTAATTTGTGTTCTTTTGGTGAAGTTGTCTTCATTGCCTGCATCTTTTGCATATGTGGAATTTGTCAGACTCCTTTTAATCCTCTCTTAAAGCACAAGTCTTTTATTTAGATTTTTATTTATTCATTCTAAATTATAAGTGTACCTTTTGTATTATTGCAAAGGAAAAAGCCCAGTGTCATTATCTTTTTAATTAGTATGGAAAATTTATTCTTTTCTCTAAGATATAGATCTTGAGTGCTGACCACACAGCAGCCCTAGGTTCTGGGCACTGAGGGTGAAACAGCAATATCTGCCCCTGTACCAGGTTCCTTGCGTAGCACATGCAGTAAATATTGTGAATCAGTATCTCTCTTAACCCCAGTCTTGGAGAACATTTGTATCTATTGTATGATTTTGAAATAATTTGGGGAGATCTTAAGGTTCCTAAGTTATATCAGAGCTATAAACTAAATACTGTTTTGAGGATATAGTATACCTCTGTGTCTTAATTAATGGTGTTATTAGAGGAGATTTGTAAAGTGGTAAGAATAGTAATGCTAAATACCAGCATTGCTTTCCTAACTCTGTTCTCCTTGTTTTCAAAATCAATTTGTATTCTTTGATTCAGGGCCACTTTGTATTTTGAGCAGGATAAGGAAATGAAGTGATGATGTGGGGAGGAAGGGGAGTAGAGACATACTAAAAAGCTAGAAGAAGCCCCATAATAAAAATATACTGAGGACAAACTCCTAAAGTAGAGAAGTAAGAGGATAATCACCTATGCATATTGAGTTTTAAAACGTATTAAGGTATTCTAAATTTTTTTTCTTCATTTTGTCAGATTTTAATCTACCATTCTCAGCTGGTATAATCCTGACCAAAGAAAAGAACTCAAGTTCTCAAAGATCTACTCAGGAAAAATTATATTTAGAAGGAAGTGCCCCGGCTGGTCAGGTTTCTGCAAAAGTAAATGTTTTTCGAAAAAGCAGGCGGCAACGTAAAACTACCCATCGTTATTCTGTAAGAGATGCAAGAAAGACACAGCTCTCCACCTCAGATTCAGAAGTTAATTCAGATGACAAAAGTATAGTAATGACTAAATACAGAAGGTCCCATGTGCTGCAGCATTTTGTAAAACAGTGTCCTAAAGAAGACCACCTTACAGCTAAGCTTAACCACTTATCAACCAAAGAGCAGACTCCTCCTGACACCATGGCTTTGGAAAATTCCAGAGAAATTATTCCAAGAGAGGAGTCAAACACTGACATTTTAAGTGAGCCAGCTGCCTTGTCTACCATCAGTCACATGAACAATTCTCCATTTGATTTATGTCATGTTTTGTTATCTTTATTAGAGAAAGTTTGTAAGTTTGACATTACCTTGAATCATAATTCTGCTCTCGCAGCCAGTGTAGTGCCCACACTGACTGAATTCCTAGCGGGTTTTGGGGACTGCTGTAATCTCAGTGACAATTTGGAGGGTCAGATGGTTTCTGCAGGTTGGACTGAAGAACCAGTGGCTTTGATTCAACGGATGCTTTTCCGAACAGTACTGCATCTGATGTCAGTAGATATTAGTATGGCAGAGGTGATGCCAGAAAATCTCAGAAAAAATTTAACAGAATTGCTTAGAGCAGCTTTAAAAATTAGAACTTTCCTAGAAAAGCAACCTGACCCTTTTGCCCCAAGACAGAAGAAAACACTACAAGAGGTTCAGGATGATTTTGTGTTTTCCAAGTATTGTCATAGAGTGCTTCTTTTACCTGAGCTGCTGGAGGGAGTTCTGCAGATCCTGATCTGTTGTCTTCAAAGTGCAGCTTCAAATCCATTCTTCTTCAGTCAAGCCATGGACCTGGTCCAAGAATTCATTCAGCATCACGGATTTCATTTATTTGAAACAGCAGTTCTTCAAATGGAATGGCTGGTTGTAAGAGATGGGGTTCCTCCCGAGGCCTCAGGACATTTGAAAGCTCTCATCAATAATGTCATGAAAATAATGAGCACTGTCAAAAAAGTGAAGTCAGAGCAGCTGCATCATTCAATGTGTACAAGAAAAAGGCACAGACGTTGTGAATATTCCCACTTCATGCATCACCATAGAGACCTCTCAGGTCTGTTGGTCTCGGCTTTTAAAAACCAGGTTTCCAAAAACCCATTTGAAGAGACGGCAGATGGAGACGTGTATTACCCTGAGCGGTGCTGTTGCATCGCTGTGTGTGCTCATCAGTGTTTACGCTTACTGCAGCAGGCTTCCTTGAGCAGCACGTGTGTCCAGATCCTCTCAGGGGTTCAGAACATCGGCATATGCTGTTGTATGGATCCCAAATCTGTGATTGTTCCTCTCCTCCATGCTTTCAAATTGCCAGCACTGAAAAGCTGTCAGCAGCATATACTGAATATTCTTAACAAACTCATTTTGGATCAGTTAGGAGGAGCTGAGATACCACAGAAAACTAAAAAAGCAGCTTGCAACATCTGTACTGTTGACTCAGATCAACTAGCCAAATTAGAGGAGACCCTGCAGGGAAGCTCTTACAATGCTGAACCTTCCTCAGGTTTATCTAGTCCATCCTACAGATTTCAAGGGATCCTGCCCAGCAGTGGATCAGAAGACTTGTTGTGGAAATGGGATGCCTTAGAGGCTTATCAGAATTTTGTTTTCGAAGAGGACAGATTACAGAGTGTACAGATTGCAAATCACATTTGCAGTTTGATCCAGAAAGGCAATGTTGTTGTTCAGTGGAAACTGTATAACTGCATATTTAATCCTGTGCTGCAAAGAGGAGTTGAATTAGCACATCATTGTCAGCAGCTTAGCATTTCTTCAGCTCAGACTCATGTATGTAGCCATCATAACCAGTGTTTGCCCCAGGAAGTACTTCAGATTTATTTAAAAACTCTGCCTACCCTGCTTAAATCAAGGTTTGTTATATATGTGTGTAGATACTTTTTCTCATTGTTGAAAAATCATGTTCAAAGATGTTTGAATATCTTTATTATTTATTTTTTCCTAGGATTTAATTTTAGTTTAACAACAAAAAAATTTCCCATCCCATGTCGGATTTTTTTTTAACATTTATTTATTTGTTTGTTTTACTGGGGTGTTTATAGAGAAGAGGACAGAGCCATTGATTTTAATTTCTCTGAAAAAAAAGTAAAGTTTTAAATCTATATCTGAGAAAAAAATGGATAAAACGCAGATACCCAACAGCAGGGGCAAAGTTAAATTAATTATATTTACTGGATGTAATATTATTAGCCAAAAATAATGTTAGCTAGGATCTATTGGGACATGAGAAAATGCTTATAATATTTTATAAGTAGCATACAAAAAATAAAAAGTCACCCATTTATTTAGAGCTATGTAAAATATATATATAGTACATAAAGTGTGTATGTGCATGATAATTATCAAAACAGTGAAATTAATGAAATTATTATTTTTTGAATACCATATTTACATTTATTACCTGTATGTAGAAAAACTAGAAAATATAGGTAAGCAAAATGAAGAAAATTAAGATACTTTGAATCCCACCAGTGAGTTTTGCAGATTTTGTGATTGTCAACTTTCATACTTAAAAAATAATTTTGTAAATGAAGCTTGCTTCTGATAGGTAGTTGGCCTTTGAAATTAATGCGTATACCATTTTAAAAACTTACAGTAAAGTATAACATATCTGTGATCATTATTTTCACAACCATTAAAAAAAATCCTGACATTCTGACATTGTTTAAATAGAACTGTCTTTGATCTGAAAGTTTTATAACTCTGTGGCGTGTTTGTGGACAGCCTGGATCTTTGCTGAGCTGGTTTATACTAAAATTATTTCTCAGATTCCAGTGATCCAGACTCATGAGTTTTACCTGAGACAGAGCTGAAAAACTTCAGATCTGTAGTTTAGTTTCTTTCCCTTGATGACATACAGATTTAAAATAAACAAAAGTCCTGAGTGAACCACCAAGTAGCCAAATGAATGGGCATGCAAAGGCCTCCCTGCTTTCAGAGTGTCCATCACAAATATGGAGGTGATTGGGGCATGGAGAATTTATATAGAGAAATTTGCCATTTGCGGAAAAATATTCTTCCCTGAATTGCTTTGTTTCACTTGAGGGACATGTAATCTGTTGTTTTCAAATGCTACTGGAATTATATATGCAGTGTTTGAAGAAGGATGTAAAAGTTGTTAGAAAGCAACTTGAAATCCTGGTTATATCTAATTAAGGACTTCAGCCCGATAATTGATAAAGTTGTAATAGATAGTGTTTAGTATATGCAGCAATGACATGTTTAAATAGTGTATGAACGATGTGCCTATATGTAAATCTTTTGTACTTTTTTTCTCTCACAGGGTAATAAGAGATTTGTTTTTAAGTTGTAATGGAGTAAACCAAATAATTGAATTAAATTACTTAGATGGTATCCGAAATCACTCACTAAAAGCATTTGAAACTCTGATAATCAGCCTAGGGGAACAACAGAAAGATTCTTCAATTCCAGGTATTGACGGGATAGACCTTGAACAGAAGGAGTTGTCATCCTTAAATGTTGGTACTTTGTATAACCAGCAAGCTTATTCAGATTCTCAGAGTCTTAGTAAATTTTATGCCCGGCTCAAAGATGCTTATCCAAAGAAACGGAAGTCTGTGGTGCAGGATATTCATATCAGCACAATTAACCTCTTCCTCTGTGTGGCGTTCTTGTGTGTAAGTAAAGAGGCAGAATCTGACAGAGAATCAGCCAATGATTCAGAAGATACTTCCGGCTATGACAGTACAGCA
Organism: Bos taurus; assembly: GCF_002263795.3. NCBI lineage: Eukaryota > Metazoa > Chordata > Mammalia > Artiodactyla > Bovidae > Bos > Bos taurus. The sequence continues at coordinate 8,502,094 of NC_037355.1, read as the reverse complement.
AGCGAGCCTTTGCAACACATGCTGCCATGTTTCTCTCTCGAAAGCCTCGTCCTGCCCTCTCCCAGACACATGCACCAAGCAGCTGACGTTTGGTCCATGTGTCGTTGGATCTACATGTTAAGTCCCATTTTCCGGAAACAGTTTTATAGGCTCGGTGGTTTCCAAGTATGCCATAAATTAATATTTATGGTAATACAGGATCTATTCAGAAATCCTGAAGAGGAGCAAGGGAGAAAGGAAGGAGATAGAACCATGAATGAAAATCAAGATTTAAACAGAATTTCTCAACCTGAGATCACTGTGAAGGAGGATTTATTATCTTTGACTGTAAAAATTGACCCCACACCAACAGAACTGAGTAGTCTGAAAAAGAGTGCTGACAGTTTAGGTAAATTAGAGTCAGAGCATCTTTCTTCCATAAATGTGGAACAAATTCCAGCTGTGGAAGCTGTTCCTGAGGAAACAAAAGTCTTTATGAGTCGAGAAAGTGAAACCTTACTTCAGGGCATACGACTTTTGGAAGCCCTTCTTGCCATTTGTCTTCATGGCACCAGAGCTAGTCAGCAAAAGTTGGAGTTGGAGTTACCCAATCAGGTAAGAACTTATCTTTCATCTAACCATTGTGTAATGTAAAATTTTTTAAAGTTCTAATGTAATGCTATTGTCATTTTGTTTTTCCAAAGATTCTGAGTTTTGAGGTGCTCCTGTATGCTTAGCACAGTACCAGGTACTGTGGTGGACACAGAGGAGTACATGACCCTGTTCTTGCCCTCAAGAAACTTAGGGTTTAGTTTGGAATACAGAACCCATGTGACAAAATTCACCAACCCTGAAAGGCATTAAATACACATTAAATGTCAGATGTCAGATCAATAATAATGGGCAAGTAATTAGCAGCAGCAGCAAGTAAGTGTTAGTCGCTCAGTCATGCCCGACTCTTTGCGACCCCATGGACTGCAGCCCACCAGGCTCCTCTGTCCATGAGATTTTCCAGGCAAGGATACTGGAGTGGGTTGCCATTTCCTTCTCCAGCTATTGTATTTTAAAGTCCACATTCAACAGTCTTGGTGTGGTTCTGTTTGGTGCCCGGCCCATATCCCTTGCCAAGCTGATCCACCTGTGCACCATCTGCTGCAGATGTTGGCTGCTAAGGACTCACATCTGCACCCATCTCCCAAGGTGTGGGGTGCTGAGAGCCAGTGACTGATGGGTATGGCTCTGGGAGTGGGGACAGTCTCTGTGGTGCAGTTCAGGCTCCAGAGCTTCCCATGGAATTGGGCTGGGGTGACACATGTATTCTGAAACCACATCTTTGGCTGGATTCTTCCCCCAGCATATTCTGCCTTCCTCATGCCTTTACAAATTTCCCCTGAGAGCATATCTCAGCCAAAAAGGAATGCTTAGTTTCAGGCCCTGCTTCTAAGGAAATTTCAAATACGGCAGATCCCTTGTTTTCTTCCTGCGTGCTAAGTCACTTCAGTCACTTCCAACTCTTTGTGACCCCATGGACTGGAGCCCACCAGGCTCCTCTGTCCATGGGATTTTCCAGGCAAGAATACTGGAGTGGGTTGCCATTTCCTGCTCCATCATATCTTGTCTGTGTGTATCTGTGTCTCCCACTGGACAGAGTTAAGGGAGAAGTCAATTTCCTATTCATCCTTACGGCTTCATCCCCTAATAGAAGAACAAGCAGTGAGAGTTCCCTTCCAGGACAGATAGGAAGGAGTAAAGAAGGGAGGAAGAGAAAAGAATTAGAACACAAGTGCTTCTTAGAGTCTTAAGGAACCACTAAGAAAAGGAGTTAGTAAATCTAGAAATGGTTAATGGAAACCTTGAGTTTCAACTAATCATTTTTCCCCTGATACAATTAATTTATGATACATTCAAATTCAAAAGCAAATAAGATGAGTAAAGCACTGGATAAATTAAAATATTATTCTTAATTGTAACAGGAGGATATTTGTATAAGCACTGGATATATATACAGTCATTTTAATTTCGTATCAACTGCAAGTAAATGGACTAGCTTTTACTTAATATAAATATTAATTTATCCTTTGTTTTCTCACTGTTTATTTTTTTTCTTAAAGCATGTTGATATTCTTAGTTCCTTTGCTTTTACCTTAGAACTTGTCTGTGGAAACTATATTGCTTGAAATGAGGGATCATCTTTCCAAATCAAAGGTGACGGAAACAGAATTAGCAAAGCCTTTATTTGATGCCCTGCTTCGAGTTGCACTGGGGAATCATTCAGCAGATTTTGAGCACGATGATGCTATGACTGAGAAGGTATGAATAACATACAGTTGTCTTGTTACTGTTTGGGTGTGACTGGCAGAGGCAGAAGTGTGTGGGTTCAGAGTGCGACACTGTGATGTGGTTAGAACATGTGGGCCAGGATTTGGTCAGGTGAGTTCAATGGGTTCTGTCTCCATCCTCTGGGATGGATTGTATTTACATCTCATAAAACATAGGAGAGCGGTGAGACACGCTTTTCTTCATCTAATCTGGAAATTTACTGACAGTTGCTTCCAGTAAGATGGAAAGTATTATTTAATGTCTCATATATAACTGATAGTTTATTAAGTAATAATGCAGGGATAGTGATGACTCAACTATCCTCTTTGCCTTATTTGATTCTATAGTGATATGGCTAATATTTATAGAACTCTCTTCTCACTTTAATTTTAAATCATTCAACATAAAAATGACTGGTCCTTGCATAGAAAGAACTCATAGTTTTTTAGTTGTTCGTGTTAACTTCATTTTCTAAAAGAACTATTTTAATTTTTTCCGTGAAACGGATATATACATACATAGTTAATTTACCTCTCCTTTCATGTTTCTTTTACCTTTGTTTATCTTTGTGTAACTTCTTTTTTAATTCCTTGGTCTAGACATATTGGCATTTTATAATCTTCTGCCATAATAGTTTACATTACTGTTTGTCATATAAGGTAAAAACTTACTAAAATAACTACTAATGTCATAATCATATTACTGAATCAATTGGTTAACTGGAAAATGTTAAAATACCTACCTAAAATGTCAGAATACCTATGTAGGGTAAAATATCTACCTACCTATTAAAAAAAAAAGATTATTCTTCTTTTTAAAATGTTGCAATGATAAAAGTACTCTGAGCTTCTTTAAGTGTGTTTTTTTAAAGTGAAGGTATTATTAGCATTTTTATAAGAAAAGGAAAATTTCATGCCACATGATACTGCACAGGGAGTTAATGCTGGAGCTCTGATTTCAGAGATGCTTGTATGTAGACAATTGCATTCTGAAATCTTAAAATCAGTTTCTTTGAAAATTTTTCATGTCTTTAGTTACCTAATTTATGAAATACTTTATAAAAACCTTTGGAAAAATCTTTTCTTGAGCAAATATGTAAATATAATATGTATTTATTTGCATTAAGTTGTAAGGAGAGGGAGAGGGTGGGAAGATTTGGGAGAATGACATCAAAACATGTAAAATATCATGTAAGAAACGAGTTGCCAGTCCAGGTTCGATGCACGATACTGGATGCTTGGGGCTAGTGCACTGCGACGACCCAGAGGGATGGTATGGGGAGGGAGGAGGGAGGAGGGTTCAGGATGGGGAACACACGTATACCTGTGGCGGATTCATTTTGATATTTGGCAAAACTAATACAATTATGTAAAGTTTAAAAATAAAATAAAAAAAAATAATAATATTTTTAAGACTGTAAAAAAAAAAAAAAGTTGTAAGAAGTATAATTCCACCTCATTGTGGTTTTTAGTCATCTCCTCTTATATAACTAGAGTGGAATTTCTTAGACCTACTTTTCAGTAAAACTGAAATGACCTATAGTTTGTTAGGACACCTATTTTTTGAGGTGTTAATCAAGTTGGCTAAGAAATTCTGGAGAATTATGCTGTGTGAATTTCATAGTGTATAATGGTTAATATCAGTTCCTTAGATTTTTTTCTTAAAATACTGAAGCTGTCTTCAAAATGACTTTTGAGTAATAAATATCTTATTTAAGAAAAATGAACAAACATTGCAACTTTTGCCTTAATTTAATTATACTGATCTTATAGAGTCATCAGTCTGAAGAAGAACTGTCATCCCAGCCTGGTGATTTTTCAGAAGAAGCTGAGGATTCTCAGTGTTGCAGTTTTAAACTTCTGGTTGAAGAAGAAGGTTATGAAGCAGATAGTGAAAGCAATCCTGAGGATAGTGAAACCTGGGATGATGGTAAAATATCACTGAAGTACTTGTGACTTCATTTGAAAGTCAGATTATTAACTAGCAAATGGTTCTTAATAATATCACTTTAGAACTTTTATTGCCTTATATTTGTAAAGTGTATTGCATCATTATTTGATCTTGACAACAAATTCTGGCATTCTTGTAAGCAGTTTGAAAGTGAAAGTGAAGGTCGCTCAGTTGTGACCGACTCTTAGTGACCCCATGGACTGTAGTCCATGGAGTTCTCCAGGCCAGAATACTGGAGTGGGTAGCCTTTGCTTTCTCCAGAGGAATCTTCTCAACCCAGGGATCGAACCCAGGTCTCCTGCATTGTAGGTGGATTCTTTACCAGCTGAGCTACAAGGGAAGCCCAAGAATACTGGAGTGAGTAGCCTATCCCTTCTCCAGTGGATATTCCCAATCCAGGAATCAAACTGGGGTCTCCTGCATTGCAGGTGGATTCTTTACCAACTGAGCTAAGGAAAGCCCCTGTAAGCAGTTTAAATCAATGAAATATATTTTTGTTATCACAAACATTGATGGAGTGTCTAAGAATACACGGTGGAAGAAGACTCTGCTTTTATATGTATTCTAGTGGAAAAGACAAGAAATATCAGAAATAAGCAGTATGAAGAAATAAAACAGGGTGATGTGATAGTGACTGGGTAGTCAAAGAAAGCCTCACTGAAGATGTGTTTACATTGAGGCCTTGATAGAAAAGATCTATCCAGCGGACACTGACAGGAAGAGTTTTGAAAGCAGTTTGTTACAAAGATTTAAGTAATACAAGGAATACAGACATCTCTTTGTGGCATCCAAGAATGCTGCAGCATAGGTTTCTTAGTTCACCACAGCCCAGCTTGTCCTTAAGATGGAAATAACATTGCATGTGATCCTTTGTTTCCAGGCCGAAATCTTGAATGGAGTAGAATGGAAGATATGGATTGAATAGAGCCAGGAGATTTCTGGGAGGGCTTTATCTTTTTATTTGCTTGTCTTATGACTGTGCCAATACTGTTAGTCTTCACTAAGTTTGCAGTAGTTATTTTCTTCAATGGCTGTTGTCTCTTTCAAATTGAGTGAATGGGAATAATCACTGATGTCCTACTTAAAGGGCTTTGATGGACCCATAGCAGGTGGTTTTTTTTTTTGTTTTTTTATTTTACCATTAAGAGAGTAAAAAGAACAAAGGAACAGCCACAGATTGAAAGCCTCATACATATATATTCTTGTGACTTACTTGATTTGTTAAACAAACTTTTTTCCAGCTTTATTGAGAAATAATTGACATACATCACCGTATAAATTTAAGGTGGTTTGATTTACATATATTGTGAGAGGATTACCACAGTAGTTTTAGTTAACATTTACTATCTCATATAGATACAATACAAAGAAAAGAAATAAACATTTTTTCCTTGTGATAAGAACTCTTAGTATTTATTCTCTTAACACCTTTCCCGTATATCGTACAGCAGTAGTAACTATAGTCACCATGTGGTATGTTACATCCCTAGTCCACCTTCTTCCACTTCCCACTCCCCCTTCCCCCCTAAGCAGGTGCTTTTGAAAAATATTGCTATAATAGTGTCAGTTTTATCATAATACAGGCATGATTTAATAATGATAGATACCCTCCTTTGTGTAAGTTTGCTCACTAGATCTTAAAGAATTTTGGTCCAGGTAGAAATTTATAAATTTCTTACCTATATGAACTTTTAAAAAGAGTACAGCAGTTTCTTTAAAGAGCATAACAGTTAAATTTTCCAGAATGTAATATTCGGTGAGGCAGTATCTATATCCCACTGAGAAAAAGGTCAAAGTATAAAATTCATCCAACCAATAGCCAAACCTACTGTTTTCACAGAGATATAAGCAAATGAACTACCCTATGATTTATGTATTTTGGCACCAGAAAGTTTGGGATAGTACTTTTTTCCAGTTGTCTCATAGGAGTGTATTAAATATGCATCACATGTCTATAAAAATTACTGTTGATAGTACTTGTGCTTCTAGTGAAGACCAAAATTACTTTTAAGGCTACTTGTTTATCATCAAAATATCCATATGACTTGATGATTCAGGATAATTACTGTAGTCAAAAATCAAGTAGTGGGAAAAGACCTTGTGAGCATCTTCTTATAAATAGCACTTTTGCCACTAGATCTCCTAAGTGGTGAATGAGATGTGAAACTTTTTTCAGTGCTTAGGAAGGGAATAAAAAATAACCTTTTCTTTTTCTCCTTTTAGGGGTAGACTTAAAGCCTGAAGCAGAAAGTTTCATTGCATCAAGCAGTCCAAATGACTTACTTGAAAACCTTTCTCAAGGGGAGATAATTTATCCTGAGATTTGTACGTTGGAATTAAATTTGCTTTCTACTGGTAAAGCTAAACTTGATGTGCTTGCCCATGTATTTGAGAGTTTTTTGAAAATCATCAGACAGAAAGAAAAGAATATTTTTCTACTCATGCAACAGGTAAAAGATATATTTAATTAAATGTGATCAGTATTTATCACACACATGCCCTAATTACTCATCTCTTTATTTATATATAATCCAACTTGTCTAAAATTCAGATGATTACTTACCTTTTATAATACTTTATGGTATATTTTTAGTACAAGTGATAGGCTAAAAATCTTCTGCTTCCATAGTTTTCCAAAGTAGGATAAAAATCAGTGTTGTCATTGGCTAACTATAAGAATCCTAGTGTATTTCTGAGAACAAGTAATATTTTTTAAATTGCATTTAATTTTGATATATGGTCATTATTTTGAAAAATCAGAAAAAACAGTATGAAAAACAAAATGAAAATTATGTGTAACCCTACACATAGCATTCTCTCCACTTATTTTAAAATATCTAGATATGTATACAGTATCAGTTCAATTCAGTTGTTCAGTCATGTCCGACTCTTTGCGACCCCATAAATTGCAGCACGCCAGCCCTCCCTGTCCATCACCAACTCCCAGAGTTCACTCAAACTCACGTCCATCGAGTCCATCTTTGACCCTGATGCTGGGAGGGACTGGGGGCAGGAGGAGAAGGGGACGACAGAGGATGAGATGGCTGGATGGCATCACCGACTCGATGGACGTGAGTTTGAGTGAACTCCGGGAGTATACACGGTATATACTATATACCGTATATACAGTATACTATCAAGTAATTTATTATGATATTACTTCTTCATGCTTTCATGAGGTAAGAAATTTAATTTTTAATTTTTTGTTTTTTAATCTTCAGGGAACTGTGAAAAATCTTTTAGGAGGATTCTTGAGTATTTTAACACAGACTGATTCTGATTTTCAAGGTGCGTTGAAACTTTGGTTTTAAACAATAGCTTTGAAATAATTTTGTTATGTGAAATGAAGAGTTGACAGTAATAGCTTCCATTGGCATAGTGCCGTGTGGTTTCAGAAGTAGCTTTATATGCATCATCTCTCCTGTTTCTCAAACCAATACAGTAGACATAATATAAGTATCTTGAATTTCTAGAGAGGAAAATCTAGATTCCAAGTGATCAAATGAGTTGTTCAGGGTCATGCATTTAGAAGTGGCATTGCGAGACTGTTCAGTTCAGTTCAGTCGCTCAGTCATATCCAACTCTTTGTGACCCCATGGATTGCAGCACGCCAGGTTCCCTGTCCATCACCGACTCCCGGAGCTTGCTCAAACTCATGTCCATCGAGTCGGTGATGCTATCCAACCGTCTTGTCCTCTATTGTCCCCTTCTCCTCCTGCCTTCAGTCTTTCCCAGCATCAGGGTCTTTTTCCAATGAGTCAGCTCTGCACATCAGATGGCCAAAGTATTGGAGCTTCAGCTTCAGTCCTTCCAATGACTATTAAGGATTGATTTCCTTTAGGATTGACTGGTTTGATCCCCTTGCAGTCCAAGGGACTCTCAAGAGTCTTCTCCAACACCACAGTTCAAAAGCATCAATTCTTCGGCACTTAGCTTTCTTCATGGTCAAACTCTCACATCCATACATGACTACTGGAATAACCATAGCTTTGACTAGACAGACCTTTGTTGGCAAAGTACTGTCTCTGCTTTTTAATATGCTCTCTAGGTTTGTCATAGCTTTTCTTCCAAGGAGCAAGTATCCTTTAATTTCATGGCCACAGTCACCATCTGCAGTGATTTTGAAGCCCAAGAAAATAAAGTCTCTCACTGTTTCTATTCTTCCCCATCTATTTCCCATGAAGTGATAGGACTGGATGCCATGATGTTCGTTTTTTGAATGTTGAGTTTTAAGCCAACTTTTTCACTCTCCTCTTTCACTTTCATCAAGAGGTTCTTTACTTCCTCTTTGCTTTCTGCCATAAGGGTGATGTCATCTGCATGTCTGAGGTTATTGCTGTTTCTTTGGGCAAACTTGATTCCAGCTTGTGGTTCATCCAGCCCGGCATTTCACATGATATACTCTGCATTTAAGTTAAATAAGCAGGGTGACAAAATACAGCTTTGACATATTCCTTTTCCAATTTTGAACCAGTCCATTGTTTGATGTCTGGTTCTAGCTATTGTTTCTTACGAGACTGTAACCCAGTCTAAAGGATTGCTGCTCTGTCAGGTATTACTTGAGTGCCTACTCTCTTCTTTGTACTTTCACAGACATTTTAGAAATTCATAATGAATATATAATATGGTCATATTATATATACTAGATAGAACCCTAGATTTTAGCCCTAGAAACCTAAAGTTTAATTGGAGGATTAAGGCTGACATGCATAAACTGTCAATTTGGGCTTGTCACATATTTTCTCATGGTTAAATTCAAGTTATGCATTTTGGGCAGGCATACCTCAGTGCATTATATCCAGGGGTTCATGATATCTGTATCTTAGCAGTGATGATGTTGCCTTTGATCACTTGGTTAAGACAATATCTTGCAAGGTGCTTCCATTGTTAAGTTACTATTTTCTCTTTATAATTAGTGTCTTGTGGGGAGATAGCTTGAGACTATGTAAATATCCTTTTTCTGTCTTACTTTAACCTACTCATTTTAGTATCCATTGATAATTTTTGACTGAAATAATTAATATGGTGGTATTTGTCAAATAGGAATTTTCTATTTCCATGATTCCTTCATTTCTTAATTGGAATTACACTGTGAGGAAAGCCTTCCCTTCTTCTCCATTTACTTAATTATGGCTATATGTTTATATATTGTGCTGGCACTTAATGGACCTTTTTAATCTGAAGACTTATTTGTATCTTAGCTCTGAGAAATTCTATTCCATTATCTTTTAATAACAGCTTTATTGAGGTATAATTCATGTACTTGAGATATAATCAACATACTATATATTTCACCCATTTGAAGTATACAGTTTACTGTCTTTTAGTATATTCAGAATTGTCCATTTTAAAATTTTTCTGTCACTCCAAAAGAAAGTTTTACAGAGAGTTTGAGCCTAGTATAGAAAGTACCTAGGTTAACATTAGTATATTTGCTATAGTTAATGTACCTATATTGTTAGATTATTAACTAGAGTTCATAGTTTATTCAAATTGCCTTCATATGTACTTAATGTTCTTCTTCTGTTTAAAGATCTTATCCAGGATTCACATTGCATTTTGTTGTCATACCTCTTTAGGTTCCCTCTTGGCTATGACAGTTTCTTAGACTTTCCCTGTTTAATGACCTTGAGAGTTTTAAGGAGGACTGATCATGATGTCTTCCTACTGGAATTTGTCTGATTTTTTTTCATTGTGTATCTCACTGTAGTTTTTATTTGCATTTCCATAATGATAAGTGATGTTGATCATCTTTTCATGTGCTTGTTAGCCATTTGTATATCTTCTTCAGAGAAATGTCTATTCAAATCATTTATGCTTTTTAAAAATCAGGGTGTTTCTTTTGTTGTTGTTGAGTGTTAGTTATTCTCTGCATGCTCTAGTTACTCTCTGTATACTCTGCATAGCAACTCTTCTGCTGCTGCTTTTCCCCTTGGTTAGGCAACTCGGCCAGTCTGCAGACTTTACAGTTATAGTTGGTAGCCCTAATGCATACATCCTGCCTTTTGTTGGCAGAATCCATTCAGTTTCTTTAGAGAACAGTTAACAAGTTTGGGGCCTAATGGTAAATGATGAATTATCTGTGCTGAATACTCAGAATAAGGGAGAGAGGTACATGTTCACAAACAAACCTTTTATTAATCCCTGTGCTTGCAGCCCTGTTGTTACTTTCTCCCCAGATTTTGCACAGATTGGCTCTCCATTCCTCTGAGTCCCTTTGTAATTCAGAGAGTCCTAGGCTGCAGCTTTCTCTTTTACCTCTCTATCCTTCCATCTGCAGGAAATATTTTTAAATCTCTCACTTGATGTGCTTCTAGTGCCCACTGCCTCCCCTGCTTTTTTCCTATTATGGGTTTCTTCCTTTTTGTTATTCTGTACTTTTAGTCCAGTGACTTTGTGGTGATAGAGGGGTGTGTGTGTCTGTGTCTCTAGTCCCCCATTTTGAACTGGAACCAATTAGTTTTGAACTGAAAAAAAAAAATCCACACACATACACTTTACTTTGGTCATATTATTTTCTTACTCTAAAACCTGTAACTGATTCATGTTCAGTTCAGTTCAGTTCAGTCGCTCAGTCATGTCTGACTCTTTGCAACCCCATGAACCTCAGTACACCAGGCCTCCCTGTCCATCACCAACTCCTGGAATTTACCCAAACTCATCCCCATTGAGTCGGTGATGCAACCCCTTCTCCTCTCGCCTTCAGTCTTTCCCAGCATCAGGGTCTTTTCCAGTGAGTCAGCTCTTCTCATTAGGTGGCCAAAGATTTGGAGTTTCAGCTTCAACATCAGTCCTTCCAATGAACACCCAGGACTGATCTTTAGGATGGACTGGTTGGATCTCCTTGCAGTCCAAGGGACTCTCAAGAGTCTTCTCCAACACCACAGTTCAAAAGCATCAATTCTTCGGCTCTCAGCTTTCTTTATAGTCCAACTGTCACATCCATACATGACCACTGGAAAAACCATAGCCTTGACTAGATGGATCTTTGTTGGAAAATAATGTCTCTGCTTTTTAATATGTGATTCATGTTACTTACAGGATAAAGTCCATGCTATTTCTTAGTCTCCTTGCAATTTTCTTTCTGTGTCAGTTCATGGCTTCTATAAAACATGTTGCTGAAACAGGACTTCTGTTCTTAGGTTTTGTATCAGAATTATTTTGTCATATCCAAAAGGGAGATAATATTTATTTTGTAGGACTTTTTGTTTAGGATCAGCTGAGATAATGCATGTAAATATACTTTGATCACTTTAATATATATGCAATATATATGCTACAAATATTATTTATTATTTTACTCTCAAATGTTCTATGAATTTGTGTATTATACATGTAATATATATATAGCATATGTAATATATACAAATATTATTCATTATTTTACTCTCAAAAGTACTATGAATTTGTACATTACCAGTTATATTTCATACTAAGCCTCATGATAGAATAAAGTGTTCAAACTAATCTTTTTTTTAATTTAATTTTATTTTATTTTTAAACTTTACATAATTGTACTAGTTTTGCCAAATATCAAAATGAATCCATCACAGGTATAAATGTGCTCCCCATCCTGAACCCTCCTCCCTCCTCCCTCCCCATACCATCCCTCTGGGTCGTCCCAGTGCACTAGCCCCAAGCATCCAGTATTGTGCATTGAACCTGGACTGGCATCTCGTTTCATACATGATATTTTACATGTTTCAATGCCATTCTCCCAAATCTTCTCACCTTCTCCCTCTCCCACAGAGTCCATAAGACTGTTCCATACATCAGTGTCTCTTTTGCTGTCTCGTACACAGGGTTACTGTTATCATCTTTCTAAATTCTATATATATGTGTTAGTATACTGTAATGGTGTTTTTCCTTCTGGCTTACTTCACTCTGTATAATAGGCTCCAGTTTCATCCACCTCATTAGAACTGATTCAAATGAATTCTTTTTAATGGCTGAGTAATACTCCATTGTGTATATGTACCACAGCTTTCTTATCCATTCATCTGCTGATGGACATCTAGGTTGCTTCCATGTCCTGGCTATTATAAACAGTGCTGCGATGAACATTGGGGTACACGTGTCTCTTTCCCTTCTGGTTTCCTCCGTGTGTATGCCCAGCAAACTAATCTTTAGTGATATTTAAATGTTTTCATAATTTTTAATATTTCTACTTTTGTTTATAGCATCTAATTTTCTCTTTAGAAAGTTATAGTTATAAATTAAACATTTTCAACATGAGAAGGTAGCAGACTCTTTTACAGTACCTAACAGCGTCAGCTTATTTAAGAAATACTGTATTAATTTATGCTTCTTTAAATAACCTTATTTTACTTTGAGCTAACCACTCTTTCAGAAAAGTGGTTTTACTGTTTTTTTGTCAGCTGGTTAGTTGGTTTTCATTTAGTGATATTGCTATTTCTTCAGCAAATATTTGGATTATTAGATTAATTATAATCCATTTAAGATGTGACAATAGTATTGATATTTAATCTCTTTCAGTGAAATTGTTTTTTCAGTTCCTTTAATTATTGTATATTGGCTTTAATTTTTCCCCTCTCTCTTTCTTTAATTTAGCATGCCAGAGAGTACTGGTGGATCTTTTGGTATCTTTGATGAGTTCAAGAACATGTTCAGAAGAGCTAACCCTTCTTTTGAGAATATTTCTGGAGAAATCTCCTTGTACAGTAAATATGCTATAATTTGACATTTTTTCACTGATGCCTAATAGAATTTTTTTTTTTTTAGAAATCACTAAGCTCCCTCTTTTGATGTGGTAACTGTTATACAGTCAACTCCATGTTATTGTGTGAAATTCTCAATTTTTTTTAAATTTAATTTAATTTTTTTTGCTGTTAATATCGGGTCTTTCCCTGCAGAGTTTTTTAAAAAAATTTATTTATTTTAATCGGAGGCTAATTACTTTACAATATTGTAGTGGTTTTGCCATACAAAATTCTCAATTTTTTATTATACAATTTTAACTATTTCACTTCTGTTTTGGCAAGCTAGATACATCATTGGGGTCATAATCCCTTTACCTGATTCCACCCCAAGTCTATGTGCTTAAGAAATGCTGAATAATTTTAATTACTAAAGATAATTATGAGTAATGATAACCATTTTGAAGGTTATCATGTTTTTTAGAAAATTATTATTCACTCTTCATTTATCTTCTATCACTTGTCTGTTGGTGCAACTTAGTGATTTTTAGACTCTTCTTTGCCGAGAAGCCCATTTTTATAATGAAATCTTGACTCAAAGCTTAAGCATTAAAACAGAAAGCCTTGGAGCTACTTTCTTTGAAGTAGGATTGGAGAATGTTCCTTGAGCCCTGCCTGTTTCACCACCCTACTTGAGCCTTATAGATTCTGAAGGAGCTCTGTGGAACATGAGGTCAAAAACCACTAGTGCAGACAATTGAGGACTGACTATATATTTATGGGATGTTTCTGTTCTATTTTTTCTGAGTTCATTTATCATAGTAATCGACATTAGATGTTATTTTATGAATGGGTAGGACATTGTACTGGCTTAATCTTTTCTATTTTTTTTTACTAGTCTCCTTAGTCGTTGCTTTTCCCTTTAATTAAATACTTGTTTCCTCTCATCTCTTTTGTACATTCTGTGTTTCAGTTTAACCAGAAACTTGTAATTATAAATAAATCTAAAAAAGATGAAAATTTTTTATTTGATTAGGGAAAAGGCATGTAAAATAAGGTGGAAAGTAACTGAGCACTCAATTTTACGAAGTCAGTCATGCCATAAATACCATTCAGAAACCTAAAGAATTTTCAAGGTCTCTGGTTCTATCCCTCATTTAAAAATAATTGAGAGAAGTAACTGTAGTGCACTTGGAAATAAACACCTTTCTTTGGTAGACAGTAGACATGATTCCCGATACAATCATTGTACTTAATTTCTAATACTTAAAACCAGCTCAGAACTTTTTAGGTTTGAACCTTTTTAAAATCTTCTAAATCTAAAACAAATTAACCACAAGAGATTATATGTTTTAAGACTGAAATCTCTTTCATATTTTGAAAAGTGAAAGTGAAGTTGCTCAGTTGTGTCTGACTTTTTGCGACCCAGTGGACTATAGCCTACCATGCTACACCGTCCATGGGATTTTCCAGGCAAGAGTGCTGGAGTGGGTTGCCATTTCCTTCCCCAGAGGATCTTCCCAACCCAGGTATCGAACCTGGGTCTTCTGCATTGTAGGTAGACACTTTACCGTCTGAGCCAATATCGTAACACACAAAAATGAAAATTTTAATGATATAGTAGGTAGGAAGTTATTTAAATATAAATGCTGATATACATATGTGTATGTTTGTATTTTTGTTTATAACCTGATTTTCAAGATTATTACGTACCTTGTAACATGGCTGTAAAGTTTTGTTTGGTTTTCTCTTCCTTTAGGAAATTCTTCTTCTGGGTATTCTGAAAATTGTTGAAAGTGACATTACTATGAGTCCTTCACAGTATCTAACCTTCCCTTTACTGCATACTCCAAATTTAAGCAATGGTGTTTCATCACAAAAGTGCCCCGGGATCCTCAACAGTAAGGCCATGGGGCTGTTGAGAAGAGCGAGAGTGTCACAGAGTAAGAAAGAGGGCGACAGTGAGAGTTTTCCCCAGCAGCTGCTTTCCTCTTGGCACATAGCCCCGGTCCATTTGCCTTTGCTCGGACAGCCACACCTGTCAGAAGGTTTCAGCATTTCCCTGTGGTTTAATGTGGAGTGTATCCATGAACCTGAGAGTACCACAGAAAAAGGAAAGAAGACAAGGAAAAGAAACAAGTCACTGGTTTTATTGGACAGTAGTTTTGATGGAACAGGTATGACAACAGCATTATCTGTGTACTAAGACTTTTCAGAAGGCAGTTTTAGTTGAGCACTAGGAACACAGTGATACTCTGACTTACTGTCCACACGTTCTTCATGGAATGCCTGAGTGATGGTAGGTTCTGACGTACCAAAGCCTGAGTGGTCGGACAGCCTTAAACACTATTTTCTTCTGTACTTTTGCTTAGGGTGGGGTGGGAGGGGGAGTATGAGGAGGGAGGCAGGTGGACCACCACATACACAACTGCTCTGGGATCACCAGCCCCATTTTATGCCTCTGTCGTGGTCCCATTACTGGGTTAGGGTGGCTCCTGATACTTGAAAAGGAAGGCGTAGAACCCTGTAGCCGCTTTACCATCCTTCTCTTAGCTGTTCCCTGTCTCCTGTCATTCCACCTCCATTTCATCTCCTTTCTCTCTTGTAGTTCAAGCTCTCCTTCTTACGCTGTATCTTACCTCAGTGCCTCTCTCCTAGTTCCTGTCACAAAATGTGTAACCCCATCAGCCAACCTCCAGAGTGAGAATAAATTTCATTCCAGTTCTTTCTACAGCCTATTGAATCACTCTTTTGTGACTATGAAACTGCTAGGTAGAAAGGACTTGTTCATTAAAAAGCAGTTTATGGTGGTAGGAAAATGGGCTAATTCTTATGGTCTGTGGAATGAATGAAATGACTGAGCCAGAGGTTTGGCTTCCACTGACCTATAGATAGAGAAGAAAACCTTAATGACACTGTCAAGACTGAAGGGTGGGAAGTGTCACCTGGTATCTACAGTTGGAGCTCTGAGTCTACTTTTCCACAGACATATTTCCAAGTTATTAGCATAGCATACTTAGGTATTTTTATGGGTTAGCCTAGGAAGTTGAACTTTTAAGAAATCTTAGCAGATAATTTAATGTGTTGGGTAGTTAATACAGTTTTCTTTTATAAATTGTACATCTAAAGAGCAGAGCAAAATGACCTAATACAGAAAACTCTCCATGTACATTAGATAGCACCTCATCGGTAATATCACATGTACATTGTTTAGACCTGTCAATTCTTAGGTGGCAAAATTCAATTTACATTACTTTTCCACTCAGTTTTTGTCAGATGCTTGACTAATCATCCTAACATCTTTTTTTCATAGAGAACAACAGACTGGAAGGTGCAGCATATGTGAATCCTGGTGAAAGGCTCATAGAAGAAGGTTGTGTTCATATGATCTCATTGGGATCCAAAGCACTGATCATCCAAGTGTGGGCTGATCCCCACACCGGCACTTTTATCTTTCGGTAATAATTATCCTCAACTCTGCCCCCCATGAATAGCTTAGGTATTTAAATAATTTATGTAAAAGACATTAATGTGAAATCTGCTATAAAGATAATTGTGACAAAATAGAAAACTCTTATTTAAAAAAAAGAAGGTAGATTCAAACAATATAATCTTTGTAATAATATATAAAATCTGTAATTAAACTCTAAGTTCACTATGTTAATTCTCAGTGTATCTTAGACCAAATACTTACTTAAGTCTTATATATGGATGTATTCTATCTGATTGCAGTGATCTTATGATGTTGTTAACAGGCAGCTGTTTTTCATGGAGATTATATATTTAATAGCCATTATCTCATAGACTTAGGTTCTCATTGCTGTCTTGTCCTTTTTTCTTGGCTCCTTTGTTAACTAGTATAGATACAAGTCTTTTATTTGTATTGAGTGAATATGAATGGTATGATACTATTTTTATAAATATGTAAAAGTTGGATCATAAAGAAGGTGGCTGAGTGCTGAAGAATTGATGCTTTTGAACTGTGGTGTTGGAGAAGACTCTCGAGAGTCCCTTTAACTGCAGGGAGATCAAACGAGTTAGTCCTAAAGGAAATCAGTCCTGAATATTCATCGGAAGGACTGATGCTGAAACTGATGCTCCAGTACTTCAGCCACGTGCTGCAAAGAGCCAACTCGTTGGAAAATACCCTGATGCTGGGGAAGATTGAAGGCAGAAGGAGAAGGGGATAACAGAGGACAAGATGGTTGGATGGCATCACCGACTCAATGGACATGAGTTTGAGCAAACTCTGGGAGATGGTAAAGGACAGGGAAGCCTGGCAAGCTGCAGTCCATGGGGTCGCAAACAGTCAGGCACCGCTAAGCAACTGAACTACAATAATGTTTATTAAAATTTAAGTAAAATATTTTACTTAGGGATCTGCATTCTGTAAATGTTATAAAGGTTACTAGGTAGTTTATGTAAATTATATCTTAATTCTCTTAGTAATCCCTCAGAGTAGGTTAGACCAATGATACATACTAGCATTTAGATATTTATGTATATGTATTAATTTCTGTATGAAGCAAACATTGCACTAAAAGGGCAATGGGTATATAGATAGTAATCATAAATTTTTTTTTTGCAAATTGAATCCTGAAGATTATTGCCCAAATTGTTAATACTAGCAAATGAGCCAAATCTGTTTTTAAGTTCATGAATTGAGGTTATAGTATAATAAAATAATCAAGCAGATTATGATATAAAACAAAGACCTCCTGACTTTTCAAGTTAGTTTAATACTAGAACTGGTTTTTAAATTTTACTTAAATATCTAGAGTTATACTTAACTATACATGTTAAAAACTGATACCAGAAATTTCATGTTTCAGCCTATACCTTTACTCTTTTTGTTCAGTGTCTGCATGGATTCAAACGATGATACAAAAGTTGTGTTACTAGCACAGGTTGAATCACAGGAGAATATTTTCCTCCCAAGCAAATGGCAACATTTAGTACTCACCTACTTACAGCAGCCCCAAGGGAAAAAGAATATCCATGGGAAAATCTCCATATGGATCTCTGGACAGAGGTATGAAACACTTTTAGTAAATACTTAATAATCTCAGTTATAATTTTAATTATTATGTTACAGCTTCTGATACAAATTACAAAAAGACTGTAGATGAAATTTACTGTATTTTAATAGGAATCTGTCAAGTGAGATATTTTTCTTTTTTATCACTTACATACAAAATTAATTTGCCTTAGAAGAAACTGTTGAAGATTAATATTTGGATCTGGGGGACCATGCACAAATCTGAACATTTAGACATTTATGAATTTAGTCCAGCAAGGCCATATAAGATAAATCCATAAGGCATTATTTAAGTGGCTAATAAAGCTAATACCAAAATTAAATCTAGAGTTTCAAAAGAAATTAGAATGACTAGAAAAAAATATAAACCAGTATATTAAGATAGAAACCTAGAAATGTACCACATGAAATATACCAGGTTTGGTTATAGTACTATTTGACTTTTACAAACCAGGAGAACTGTGAGTCAAATTAATAAGAAATATCTTGTGAAATATCTTAATGTAAAGTTTAACTCAGAGAGAGTTGTAAGGTATCTTGGATTTGTAAGAGTTGCAAAGTATTTTATTGAATGAAATAGCATGAAAGGGAATACAGAATTGAAAACTAGTATAACACAGGAAAGGACCGAGCTGGTTGGAAGGAATATCTAAGTTGAATGATGAAAAAGAAAAATGAACGGGCATGGTGATGCTGCGTGACAGCAGCTTTGAATCCAGGATGAGGCTGCTAGACCTTTTGCAAGGTGCTTTATATGCATTATCGTCCAATTCTCTCTAAAGTCTCTCAGAGTAGATTAGATCATAGAGATAACATATACCCTCAGCACAAATTAATTGATTTTTTTGTTCATTTGTTCATCAAATATTTATTGAGGAATTGCTATGTGCTGAGCACATGCAATATTAGGCCTGGGAGCTTGGTAAACAAGACAGACATGTCCCCTGCCTTTTGGGGGTTCATAGTTCAGTGAAGAAGCAGACAGCAAGGTACACAATTAAACGTGTGTGTATAAATCATGATAGGTACTGTGAAGACAACAAATGGGTCCCGAGACAGAAAATACCTGGTTTCCTGCTTAAGAGAAGGGCATCAGGGAAGACCTATCTAGAAAGAGATTATTTAAGCTGAGACCTGAAGGAAGGAGATGGAGTTTTGTGTGAACAAGAGGGAGGAAGAGCGAGCCAGGCAGAGGAAAGGGCCTATGAGAAAGAAGGGAAGCCTGTGTGCCTGTCAGCTCTGCTCTGAAGGCTGCGGGAGTCAACTGCTTACAGCCTTGCAGCCTCAGGAAGGCTGGGAGAAGAGGCTTGTGAACAGCTTTGGGGTAGCCAGTCCGCAGTGTCTGCCAAAGGAAACAGTTTATTCATTTTAAAAAGTACATGAAAATATGTCATTGAATCTCAATTTCTATAATCCAAAGAAAATATTTTCTGAGAAGTTCTGTCTTCACAACTGCCTAAGCCTGAAGGCAGCTGTGGCACATCAGTATATGTTTCCAGAACCTTGAATTGGTTGGGATTGGGGATGGGACTGTGAGAGTCTGATGGACACTCTTCTCATTTCTGGAACTCTCAGCACCTACTAGGCAGTGTAGTAAGCACTTTGCACAGATGACTTCATTTAGTCCTTCTAGCTGCACAACAAAGTAAGAGATGCCTCTGTCCTTCCATGTGAGGCAGCGGAAACCCAAAATGCTGCTTGCAGTGAGGAGGGTGGCTGAAACTCAACCTGGACTCTGAGCCTGGATAGAGCCCTGCTTTAAAACCCTCTGCTCTCTTTAACGGGCTTCCCAGGTGACTCGGTGGTAAAGAATCTGCTTGCCAATGCAGGGGATGCAGGAGGAAGATCCCCTGGAGGAGGAAATGGCAACCCACACCAGTATTCCTGCTTGGAGAATCCCATGGACAGAGGAGCCCGGCAGGCTACAGTCCATGGGGGTCACAAAAAGTTGGACACGACTGACCATCCACATACATGCTTTACTAACCCTACAGTCTTTTGGTGAGTCAGGCAGGCTGACAGATATAGGAATCATAAACTAATCATTACACATATTCAGAATGAGTGTCTAGATGTTCTCTGTGGCCAGTTCTGAAATTATGAACATAGCACTCAATTTTTACTCACCCACTTATTTGAACATTACTTTGAATTTACCATTTGGTATAAGTTAATGATTTTATCTAGTAAAAGAGCATTGAGCAAGTGATCAAGGAATATAAGGAATATATTATTCCTTTGATTTAAATTTGGCACTCTATCACTCTCAGAACTAATAAAGTTATTTCTACAAGTAATACATTTCAAGATGTAACGACACTGAAAAAAAATTGTTAATATTTTCTGCTAATTTTTATTTGATGAACAGAACACAAATCTGGTAGGAATATATGGCACATAGTAGATAGTGTGAATTATTTTAGTGTTTGTTGAACTCATCTTGTATTGATTTTACAGGTTTTCTTTACCCTTAAGAACTGAATTAAGTCATAGTGCCACTAGGTGGCAGTACTGTTTCAGTTACAGCCATTTAGTTGGTTCAAGAGAGAGATGCCTGCACAGGAATAGGTGTCTCACTATAATGTTGTATGTCAATTGAACTTCAATAAAAAGGTTAGATCACATCTTTCCTTTGTTAATAATATTCCTATTTAAATAGCTAAATGTATATATTAAGTATGGAATAGAAAGCCTTAAGGGAAAATTTTTAAATAAATATATACCAAGATAGAATTTCTCATTATTAGCTTATTCTAAGTGCTTTGTCTTCGGAGAAGGCAATGGCACCCCACTCCAGTACTCTTGCCTGGAAAATCCCATGGGCAGAGGAGCCTGGTGGGCTGCAGTCCATCGGGTCGCTGAGGGTTGGACATGACAGCGATTTCACTTTCTCTTTTCACTTTCATGCATTGGAGAAGGAAATGGCAACCCACTCCAGTGTTCTTGCCTGGAGAATCCCAGGGACGGGGGAGCCTGGTGGGCTGCCGTCTATGGGGTCGCACAGAGTCGGACACGACTGAAGCGACTTAGCAGCAGCAGCAGCAGCAAGTGCTTCGTCTTATTCACAAACTTTGTCTTTACAAGCTACCTTCATTGTCTTAAGAGAGTTTAAAACACTCTAGAATGAGGCAAGAGCTCGGCACTCTGCAATTTAAACAAGAAGATGAAGTTCTCCCATCGTGTGTGTCTCTAGGAGAAAGCATTAGTTTACCTTTTCCTACTTTGCCTTTTGTGAGGGTTCCTATAACTTTTATCCATGAAGAAAAGCAAGAGATTAATCAAAAGCTCTGCAATATTTAGTGCTGAAAACACAGAAAATGCAAAAAAAGCATTGGCATTTCAGTGCCTTGTCAGAACAAAACCTGAAGAAGTGATACTCTTCCTGATTAGTTTTTGAAGAGGGCATGAGGTTTTAGGAATTGTGTACTGAGATGGGAGACTTTCTGGTAAAATCAGGGAGAGGTGGTAGATTTGTATTTTAAACCAGGAAGGTGAATATGTAGAAGTCAAGTGGCAAAGGAAACTTGCAACAAATGTCCAGTCATACTTCCCTTGGCCTGGTGCGGATCACCAGGCGTCTCTGCCCCTTCCTCTTCTTTGGGGGGTTGTGGACCACCAGCACCTTGGACCAAGAGACAAGAGGATCAGTCCTTCTCTCTCGCCCATTACCAATTATCCAATACTGAACCAAGAAACTTGTTCAAGAATTTCGCGTTATTAAACATTCACACTTCAAAAATCCCTGAAGTACCTCATTGTGGTTTTGATTTGCATTTCTCTGATAATGAGTGATGTTGAGCATCTTTTCATGTGTTTCTTAGCCATCTGTATGTCTTCTTTGGAGAAATGTCTATTTAGTTCTTTGGCCCATTTTTTGATTGGGTCGTTTGTTTTTCTGGAATTGAGCTGCAGGAGTTGCTTGTATATTTTTGAGATTAGTTGTTTGTCAGTTGCTTCATTTGCTTCATTTCACGCCAGTCAGAATGGCTGCGATCAAAAAGTTTACAAGCAATAAATGCTGGAGAGGGTGTGGAGAAAAGGGAACCCTATTACGCTGTTGGTAGGAATGCAAACTAGTACAGCCACTATGGAGAACAGTGTGGAGATTCCTTAAAAAACTGGAAATAGAACTGCCTTATGATCCAGCAATCCCACTGCTGGGCATACACACTGAGGAAACCAGAATTAAAAGAGACATGTGTACCCCAATGTTCATCGCAGCACTGTTTATAATAGCCAGGACATGGAAGCAACCTAGATGGCCATCAGCAGACGAATGGATAAAAAAGCTGTGGTACATATACACAATGGAGTATTACTCAGCCATTAAAAAAAATACATTTGAATCAGTTCTAATGAGGTGGATGAAACTGGAGCCTATTATACAGAGTGAAGTAAGCCAGAAAGAAAACCACCAATACAGTATACTAATGCATATATATGGAATTTAGAAAGATGGTAACGACAACCCTGCATGTGAGACACCAACAGAGACACAGATGTATAGAACAGTCTTTTGGACTCTGGGAGAGGGAGGGGGGAATGATTTGGGAGAATGGCATTAAAACATGTATAATATCATATAAGAAATGAATCGCCAGTCCAGGTTCAATGCAGGATACAAGAAACTTGGGGCTGGTGCACTGGGATGACCCAGAGGGATGGTATGGGGAGGGAAGTGGGAGGGGGGTTCAGGATTGGGAACACGTGTACACCCATGGCGGATGCATGTTGATGTATGGCAACACCAATACAATATTGTAAAAAAAATAATAATAATAATAAAATAAAAATAAATAAAAATAAAAATCCCTGAAGTAATTGATTTAACTTTGTTTTTAATGTAGGAAGCCTGATGTTACTCTGGATTTTATGCTTCCAAGAAAAACAAGTTTGTCATCTGACAGCAATAAAACATTTTGCATGATCGGCCATTGTTTATCATCCCAAGAAGAATCTTTGCAATTGGCTGGAAAATGGGACCTGGGAAATTTACTCCTCTTCAATGGTATGTTTTTCCCCTTTAAAGCATTTTCAAGTTTTTCCTTCAGTTAACAAGTATTAAACTAAGTTAATTGTCCTGGATAAAGTATTTATCCCCGTTCCTTTACTTGTACTTAATAAGTACTGTATTTCCAAGATTCCAAGATGTACTGTTTTAACATATTTATAATCTAAGTGGTTCTTATAATTGATACATATATTTAATGCAAAGGCACATATCCTCCCCCACCCCACTGCCAAAGAGAAGCTTATATTAAATCACTTTATAATCCTAGAAAATGCATTATAGCAGGTAAAGTTAGACTGGCTGTCTCTCTTACTTATAATTTTAGTATATTATATAAAAATACCAAATTTTAGGTGAAGAAGAAATACATGATTTTAAAAAATGTATTACTCAACCTGCCACATAATAGCATTTAGACAGTGTTTATTGAATAAATAGATGGATGGATGAAGGAGTAATGATACCAATCCATATGTTGTTTTTAAAAGGAATTCACTGAGATAAAATTTCCATTTGCAAAAAAAAAAAAGGACAAAACCAAAAAATCCCCTATTTTTAGCTTAAAGAGCAAATATAAATATTACTTTATTTTACCAAGAGTTTTACAGATAACTTTATATATATACATATATATATATTAATTCATCTTACATCCAGAGTTGCTATAGATTACTTGCTCATTACACCAATTTGAAAATTGAGGCTTTATTAATTTTGAAAGATATAGTGAACAACTAAAGAATCTAGCAAAAACCCTCTGATTTCTTGTTTTTATGAAAAATTCTGGAGTATTTTAAATAAGGAACTTTTTTTTTTTTTTTTTTTTTGCTATTCAGGGGCTAAGATTGGCTCGCAAGAGGCATTTTATCTGTATGCTTGTGGACCCAACCATACGTCCATAATGCCATGTAAATATGGCAAGCCTGTGAATGACTACTCCAAGTACATTAATACAGAAATTTTGCAATGTGAACAAATCAGAGAACTTTTTATGACCAGCAAAGATGTGGACATTGGTCTTTTAATTGTAAGTTTTCATTTTATAGGTTTTAACTTTTTAGAAACTGTTATGTATGTTTATTGAATGTGAATTAGCTGTGATTTGATTTTTAGAGTTTTTCTGTTTCTCAACATTTTCTTTACCTACAAATGTTTTTCTTTTTAATTAAAATACTTTGACTTCCTCAAAATTTGTTTTCAGGTTTCAAATTTTCATCTGCTTTTCCTTGGAACCATATTTCTATACTAAGTATTAGTTTAGGTTATACCTGTGGTTAATCATTCGAGAAAAACATTTATGATATAACAGATAATACATGGTAGCCTTGAAAATTGCTTATTATATTTCCTTTCCATACTTATAAATAAGTGCTAATTTTTATTTATATTAATTTTAATTATACATATTCAGATTTTAGAATATTTATTCTTTAATACAACAGCAGCTAGGAATTTTGCTTTCAAATTATTGCTGATTCTGCTTATATGAGACTCTTGATTGCATTTTATATATTATTCTAATATATTGTTATACTAATACACAGTTTAGGAGTATTGTGATAGATACTTTTCATTATAGCAACTAGGAAACTGATCCTTCATAGTCTAAAACATGTAAGTCTTGAGTGGTATTAAGTATCTGTGGTAAAATAGATATAGAATTTAACTAAAGATCTGGTATTAGACCCACAATCTTTTTCTCCGTAAGGAATATTCAGAAATGGAGGTTAAGGGCATTTTGGCTGTCCACTGTTATTGAATGGGGGCCAGAGATTGTAAATATTCTATAACGCACGGGTAGTATCCAACCAGAATCACCCAGAGGACTTGCCAAAACATAGATTGCTTCAGTAGATCTGAAGTGTGGCCCAAGAATTTGCATTTTTGACAACTTCCCAGGTGATGCTGCTGCTGCTGGTTGGGGCCCACATACTGAGTATCTCTGCTTTAGGAAGACCAAGGAGCTCGTACAATGGATGTTTGTTCAGATTAATTTTAGCTCTCTAGTTTTTGGTTAATCCCTTTTTCACAAAAAAATACGTATTCTTAACCTTTTATTTTGCCTGAAAAGAATGGAGGTTATAATTCATAAAATTCAACAGAAATTATCACAAGTAAAAATTATACAGGTTTTGTGAAAAATCTTTTTTGAAAGCATATTTTTTTAAGCCTGACTTTTTTAGCTTGCTATTTTGGGGTTATGAGACATCAGTAAGAGGTCAGACAGACATGGTGCCCTCCTAGCAAGGTGTTGGTATCAGATGGGACTTGTTTCAGATAATCGGCATTTTACCAGATTTTTAATGAAAACTACTGTAGATTTATGATTTTGTTTTACCCAGCATAATCATGTACAGTAGACTGTGTCATCAGTTTGGTTGGTCTGCAAAGGTGCTAGATGATGTCTGATGAAACTATACTTGCATCACGGTGGGCTGAAAATGATGGAAGCCCAGAGCCCCCAGCTGCTACACCATTTTCCACAAGCGTGATCTTCTGTAGCGGCCTCCATTGAGAGCACCTCAGAGTGCATTTTGTTTTTAAAGTTTACCATAATTTTTAAAGTAATTGATAGAATATTTGACAGAGAGCTAGAACCTAATCAAAACTACCCTTTGGTTGGGAGAAATACTCACTTTGTTAGGTATGCTGATAGTTTGGAGTTTTATTCTAGTGGAAAGAATGCTCTAGTTTATAGAGTCATATTTAAAATGAGTAGGCAGCCCATGAGCAAATTCAATACCAAAATACATTTGAATACATTGACCCAGAGTCCCATCTCATAGGGTTGTAACGATTGGTTACTATTTATAAATGCATAGAACAGTTCATAGAACATAAGTACGGTAGGGATTTGTTACTGGTGATAGGTGTAATTTCATGTTTATTCTCAAAAGATCAAAGCTGGAATTTTTCTCAGCCTTCATATGGTTTACATGTATTGACCACTCCTAAATGAAATGGGTCTTTTTCTTTGTGGAGAGCTGTCTTGCTTCTCATGTCTATCTTTGTTTTGTGCAGTGACTGTCTTTTTTAAAACAAAGAAAAAGATTTTTTGCTTGTCTTTTCACTTTGAAATAATCCATTTGCTAGTTGATAATGTACTTTTTAAACTGTTTAGTTATTGAAGGAAAATATTTGTGTTTCAGGAAAGTCTTTCAGTTGTATATACAACTTACTGTCCTGCTCAGTACACCATCTATGAGCCAGTTATTAGACTTAAAGGTCAAATGAAAACCCAACTCTCTCAAAGACCCTTCAGCTCAAAAGAAGTTCACAATATCTTATTAGAACCTCATCATCTAAAGAATCTCCAGCCCACTGAATGTAAAACCCTTCAAGGCATTCTGCATGAGATTGGTGGAACTGGTATATTTGTCTTTCTCTTTGCTAGGGTAAGAATCACTGATTGTAAATTTATTTAAAGAGAAACTACTTCTTTATTATTGATAACTTTTAGGATTCTTTTTTGATTAACAGTAAAGCTATGTATCAACTATATTAAACTTTCAAGATTAAAAAAGCACACATTGTTTAGAATGTCATCAAAGTTTCTACCACAATAATTTTTTTGTTAAAATTTCTTTTTAACTTATGAAGATTTGGGACTTCCTTGGTGTTCTTGTGGTTGATTTTCCACTCCCAATGCCAAGGGCACAGGTTCGATCCCTGGTCAGGGAACTAAGAATCCTGCATGCCACGTGGTCCAGCCAAATAAATAAATTAATTAAATAATTTATGAAGATGTCAGAGTCTTCTGTTATCTAGAAATGTAATTAGAACCATTAACTATTAAGTGTATAAGATTTAATATTGTCAATGAGAAAAAAAATGCTATAATAAAAATAGAGAAGAAATGTATTTCTTAGAACAAGATTTGTGAAACTTGTTTTTCCCTTGAAACTTCCATATGCTTGGAGAAAAATAAAGGTCAACAAATAAGTACAAAAATAACTCATTTGGGATTGAAATTTTTTGAAAGAGAAGGAGAAAGTCAAAAAGTTTGATTCACACCATGGATACTGTTTTAGAGAATTAAGTTTATTTATCTGTTGTGTTTAGCCATCTGTGGACTGGAACAATCTCTTTCCTGAGGTGGAGTAGACAGTGGTGTACATGACTGTTTCAAGGACTGCTGAAATCCAAATAGAGGGTACAAATGGTCTCACTTCAGTATGAATCATTTCTACTTCCTTGTGGTCCAAATCCTTGTTTAATTAAAGCAACCCTGATCTTTTTCACTTCCAAATTTTATGCTTAAGTGTAACTTCTGCACCATTGTCATATGTCTCCCTTTCTTTTTTTTCTTTAGTGGGGGCACCTTTGATTACTTTTGTAATAAGAGACATATCAATGTTAGTTGTTATTGTTACTGTGCTTATAAAATAAATACTTGGTTAGCATTTGACCTGCCATACTCTAAGCTTTCTTTCTTTTTCTTTTTCCATTTTTAATACGCTTTTTTGCATGTAGTATCTAGTTGAATAGATATTAAACTAGTGTTTTAAAATAAAAACTTTTCATTTAACTTCTCGTCAACATTTTGTGATCTACTTTTATAGCTTTGTATAATTTCAAAATGTGTATACTTGGTTTTTCCTTTTTCATCAAGTTTAGTCGGTTCGGTTCAGTTGCTCAGTTGTGTCTGACTCTGCAACCTCATGGACTGCAGCACACCAAACTTCCCTGTCCATCACCAACTCCCAGAGTTTGCTCAAATTCATGTCCATCAAGTCAGTGATGCCATCCAGCCATCTCATCCTCTATTGTCCCCTTCTCCTCCTGCCTTCAATCTATCCCAGCATCAGAGTCTTTTCCAATGAGTCAGTTCTTTGCATCAGGTGGCCAAAGTATTGGAACTTCAGCATCAGTCCTTCCAGTGAATATTCAGGACTGATTTCCTTTAGGATTGACTGGTTGGATCTCCTTGCAGTCCAAGGGACTCTCAAGAGTCTTCTCCAGTACCACAGTACAAAAGCATCAATTCTTTGGTGCTCAGCTTTCTTTATGGTCGAACTCACATCCATACATGACGACCGGAAAAACCATAGCTTTGAATAGATGGACCTTTATTGGCAAAGTAATGTCTGCTTTTTAATATGCTATCTAGGTTGATCATAACTTTTCTTCCAAGGAGCAAGCGTCTTAATTTCATGGCTGCAGTCACCATCTGCAGTGATTTTGGAGCCCAAGAAAATTAAGTCTGTCACTGTTTCCATTGTTTCCCCATCTATTTGCCATGAAGTGATGGAACCAGATACCATGATCTTCATCTTTTGAATGTTGAGTTTTAAGCCAACTTTTTCATTCTCCGCTTTCACTTTCATCAAGAGGCTTCTTTAGTTCCTCTTTGCTCTCTGCCATAAAAGTGGTGTCATCTGCATATCTGAGGTTATTTCTATTTCTCCTGACAATCTTGATTCCAGCGTGTGCTTCATCCAGCCTGGCATTTCACATGATGTACTCTGCATATAAAATAAATATTAAAGTTAAATAAGCAGAGTGACAATTTACAGCCTTGACATATGCCTTTGCCAGTTTTGAACCACTTTACCTGCTTCCTGAGAAATGGAACATTGTTCCATGTCAGTTTCTAACTGTTGCTCCTTGATCTGCACACAGATTTCTCAGGAAGCAGGTAAAGTGGTCATCTCTTGAAGAATTTTTCAGTTTTTTGTGATCCTCAGAAAGGCTTTAGTGTAGTCAATAAAACAGAAGTGGATATTTTTCTGGAATTTTCTTGCCTTTTCTGTGATCCAGCAGATGTTGGCCATTTGATCTCTAGTTTCTCTGCCTTCTCTAAATCCAGCTTGAACATCTGGAAATTCTTGGTTCACATACTGTTGAAGCTTAGCTTGGAGAATTTTGAACATTACTTTGCTAGTGTTTGAGATGAGTGCAATTGTGTGGTAGTTTGAATGTTCTTTGGCATTGCCTTTCTTTGGGATTGAAATGAAAACTGACTTTTTCCAGTCCTGTGGCCACTGCTAAGTTTTCCAAATTTGCTGGCATATTGAGTGCAACACTTTCACAGCATCATCTTTTAGAATTTGAAATAACACAGCTGGAATTCCATCACCTCCACTAGCTTTGTTCATAGTGATGCTTCCTAAGACCCACTTGACTTCACACTCCAGGATGTCTGGCTCTAGATGAGTGATCACACCATCGTGGTTATCTGAGTCATTAAGATCTTTTTTGTATAGTTCTTCTGTGTTTTTTTGACACCTTTTCTTAATATCTTCTGCTTCTGCTAGGTCCATACCATTTCTGTCTTTTATTGAGCCCATCTTTGCATGAAATGTTCCCTTGGTATATCTAATTTTCTTGAATAGATCTCTAGTCTTTCTCGTTCTGTTGCTTTTCTATATTTCTTTGCATTGATCACTTAGGAAGGCTTTCTTATCTCTCCTTGCTTTTCTTTGGAACTCTACATTCAGATGGATATGTCTTTCCTTTTCTCTTTTGCCTTTCACTTCTCTTCTTTTCTCAGCTATTTGTAAGGCCTTCTCAGACAACCATTTTGCCTTTTTGCATTTCTTTTTCTTGGGGATGGTTTTGTTCACCACCCCCTGTACAATGTTACGAACCTCCATCCATAGTTCATCAGACACTCTGTCTATCATCAGATCTACTCCCTTAAATCTATTTGGCACTTCCACTGTATAATCAGAAGGGATTTGATTTAGGTCATACCTGAATAATCTACTGGTTTTCCCTACTTTTTTCATTTAGGTCTGAGTTTTGCAATAGGGAGTTCATGATCTGAGCCACAGTCAGCTCCCGGTCTTGATTTTGCTCACTGTATAGAGCTTCTCCATCTTTGACTGCAAAGAATATAATCAATCCAATTTTGGTATTGACCATGTGGTGATGTTCATGTCAGGGAGGCCTGGCGTGCTGCAATTCATGGGATCGCAAAGAGTCAAACACGACTGAGCGACTGAACTGAACTGAACTGAGAGTCGTCTCTTGTGTTGTTCGAAGAGGGTGTTTTGCTAAGACTGGTGCATTCTCTTGTTGAAACTCTGTTAGCCTTTCTGCTGCCTTTGTGCTGTACTCCAAAACCAAACTTGCCCATTACTCTGGGTATCTCTTGACTTCCTACTTTTGCATTCCAGTCCCCTATGATGAAAATGATGTCTTGTTTTAGTGTTTGTTCTAGAAGGTCTTGTAGGTCTTCATAGAACCTTTGAACTTCAGCTTCTTCAGCATTAGAGGTTGGGGCATCATTTTATTTTGATTACTCTTACACAGTGATGATCCCAAGAAAAATGATTAATTTTTTATCTCACATACATATAGGATCTTGCCAAAAAGAATTTTAAACTATGTTTTTACATACAGAAACTCTGTTCAGTATCATTCCTCCCCTACAAAAGTAAAATTCAGTTTCCTTAAAACCCTTACAGGTATAGCCTACCTCTTGAGCTTAATCTCCTCCATCCAGGTTGCAGCCAGATAGGCAGCCTGCAGCCTCCTAGACGTACTGTGAATCCAATCTTCATCTCTCTCCTGACTGCGTCCCACCCTTAGACACCTGTTTATCCCTGCTTCCTGTGGTTTTGCTCTCTCTCCCAGTGATCTTCTTCACATAGGCTTCACATCCTGAGCAGGGTGGAGTTAGAAGTAGTTTTTGTGCTCTCATGCATTCATATTGTCTCACTCTTCTTTGCCTTTTCAAATCATAATAGGATGTTTGTTTCTTACATATAGTAGTTGCCAGAAAGCATTGGGGGAATTGAAGTACAAGTCACAATCCTTAGTTTTTATTCTTACGTCTTATGTTTTGACCTATCAGCAGGCCCCACTGGAGGTAGGTAGTCTGCCTGTTTACAGTCTGAGCAGTCTATTTCATCTTCCACAGCATAGAACATAGAGCCTGTTTGTTGACTAAGCATCAAAAATATGAGGCATTTTGCTGACACTTCAGATCACCAATAAAATGCTACTGACTTCTAAATATCAATGTTATTATAGTTAATTTATAGCATATTTGAGACATAAGAGCATGGAACTTATTGGTTTTATTTGTTTACAGTTCTTAAGTAATTACAGTGTCAGCAATAAAAAATAAACTTTCAAATAAAACTGATAGGTTGGTATTACATAATGGAAGATAACCCCACATGTTAAATTTTTAATCTCAAAAAATTAGAAAAAATTTATCTACTTTTTTTTTTTAGGTTGTGGAACTCAGTAGCTGTGAAGAAACTCAAGCGTTAGCATTGAGAGTTATACTCTCATTAATTAAATACAACCAACAGAGAATACATGAGTTAGAAAACTGTAATGGACTTTCCATGATTCATCAGGTGTTGATCAAACAAAAATGCATTGTTGGCTTTCACATTTTGAAGGTACGTTCTCATAAAACTTATTCTAAGGGTTTCGTATGCAGTGATACTTACCTCTTCATTAAGTCTCCTGGTAATAGAGTTTCGTGTTTCAGTTATTTCTGAAGAAAATTAAGGAAACTTGATAGTATGTGTTTAATCAAACGAAGGCTCTTCTGGGTTTTTCGTCATTTAAATAATTACATTTTCATTTCCTTTAAAACATTTTAGAAGAATATAAGAAAAAATTAAGATTTTTAGATCTTGATAAGCCAGTGATACCTCCTGGGCTGGCCCCTCCTTCTGTAGACTGGTGATAGTGACTCATATAGACTGCTGCTTGCTTCAGACCCCACAGGTATGGGGGCGAACCCAGTTCTCCAGACACCTAGTGCTGTGCCGTTCTCAAGAGGCAGTGCTGCTGTAGAGTTATTATCTTAAAGCCGTATTAGCTTTTTACTGTGATTCAGCTGTAATCACATTTTTAAATACCTTTCCAATTAAAAGCACTTGGTAACGTTGTGAAAGTATTTCTTCCCGAGGGTTCTAGTATTAAGGCAAAAGACCAATGCCTGTTCCCATGCCCCCAGACTCCAACTCTTAAAGTGAGCAAGATCCATACACTTGTGGCATGAATACTTCTTAGAAAAAGTTTAAAATTCAACAGATTCATTGAATTTTAAATATAGGGTATAGTTTATTTTACTCCATATTTGAAACTAAATAGTCATTTATAAATATTTGAAATTTGGGGGTTTTCTTATTACTTCAATTGTTTTACAAAACAAGGTAAAGATACCTTGTGAATTGCTGAGTTATTCAGTAGTTTTCTTTTGAATTTAATGTTATGACTGCTAAGATTGAAAGCTTAATATTTCTGTTGAATTTTTGGATTGATTATTGATGCATCTTGTATTAATGCTGTTTTTCTGTAGACCCTTCTTGAAGGTTGCTGTGGTGAAGATATCATTCATATCAATGAGAATGGAGAACTTAAGTTGGATGTAGAGTCTAATGCTATAATCCAGGATGTTAAACTGTTAGAGGAACTATTGCTAGACTGGAAGATATGGAATAAAGCAGAGGCATGTACTTTATGTGGCTAAAAAGCGTTTGTTATGAATTTACCCTCTTAGCAATTTTTACATGTACAGTACTAACCATATACACTTTGTCATATGGCAGATCTCTAGAACTTTTTCATTTGGTTTGACTACCCAGTGGACAACAGCTCCCCATTTCCCTTCCCCCGAGTCCCTGGCAGCCACCATTCTACATTCTGTTTCTTTGGTTTGATTGTATTAGATATTTAATACAAGTGAAATCATTCAGAGTTTGCCTTTTTGTGATTGGCTTATTTGACTTAGCATTGTGTCCTCAAGGATAATCTGTGTTATAACATATGACAAGACTGTTTTCTTTCTTACACTATTCCATTGTATGTGTTTTCCACATTTTCTTTATCTGTTCATCTGTCATGGACACTTAGGTTGCTTCCACATTTTGGCTATTGTGAATTATGCTGCCGTGAACATAAATGTGCAGAGATCTCTCTGAGATCCTGTTTTCAGTTATTTTAGACACATATGCAAAAGTAGGATTGCTGAGTCATATAGTAATTCTAATTTTTAAAAAACAGAATTACTATACCATACTATTTTCTGTAAGAGAGGCACCATTTTACAGTCCTACCAGCAATGTGCAAAGGATCCAATTTCTTTACCTGCTGCTGCTGCTGCTGTTAAGTTGCTTCAGTCATGTCTGACTCTGTGCGACGCTATAGACGGCAGCCCACCAGGCCCCGCCGTCCCTGGGATTCTCCAGGCAAGAACACTAGAGTGGGTTGCCTTTTCCTCCTCCTAATTTCTTTACCTGCTTACCAACAATTGTTATTTTTTGATAGTGTCTATTCTGTAGAATATGAGGTAGTAATAATAACTTGTAGTTTTGATTTGCATTTCCCTGATGATTGGTTGATGAAGAGCATCTTTTCATATACTTATTGACCCTTTGTATATGTTCTTTGGAAAGATGTCCATTCAGGTCATTTGATTATTTTTTTATTGAGTTATTTGATTTTCTGTTAATGAGTTGTAGGAGTCATTTATATATTCTACATACTAATCCCTTATCTCATATATGGTTTATAAGCGTTTTCTCCCATTTTGTATATTGCCTTTTCACTTTGTTGACTGTTTTCTTTGCTGCACAGAGAAACAAGTGCTTTTAAATATTCATCTAATCAGTCTCCTCAAAAACAAAACAAATTTACTGCTTCAGTGTAGCGTTAATTGTAAATGGAAATCTAGAGATTAATTTCTGTGCAAGGTTTTAGACAGCCATAGATAATGTTGATCTGGAGAGTCAGGATCAGAACTTTGGCTGCAGGTAGTAAAGTAGTTGGAGAAGGCAGTGGCACCCCATTCCAGTACTCTTGCCTGGAAAATCCATGGACGGAGGAGCCTGGTAGGCTGCAGTCCATGGGGTCGCTAAGAGTCGGACATGACTGAAGCGACTTAGCAGCAGCAGTAGCAGCAGTAAAGTAGTTAGAGCAGTACTCATGCTGGAAAACACTTGAATCAATTAGAGACTTGCATTTACCATAAACTCTGAAAGGGAATCCTGCTAAGAGTGTGTAGAGTTGAGTCAAGGAGAGGGAAACGGCCACACTTCTGAGTAGGGGAGCCATGTTGTCCAGAAGTCAGAGCTGTGTCCGTTTGCGGAGCAAGGCTATGAAGTCTTGGCTTCATGGTAGGCATAAACTAAGGAGCATGCTTTGATCTTAGATCTAGGCAATCTTAACAACAGGATGATGGATTGTGTGGTCTTCACAAGGACCCAGCAAGGAAAGTGAATGTGGGGCTTTTTCCTTCTGCCCTAGCTAAAGTATAGTTTTTATGGTTTGGTTCGTAGAGCCTCCTCAGTTCTAGTGTAGACTGTAGATTGTCTAGAGTTATTTCGAGTGTAACACCATTATCATCAAATGCAACTGAAGACCAATTCAACGTGTATACCTTTACAATTTTAAAATATTTGGTTGCTTCCAAATTTGGCACCAGTCACCCCAGACTTACTATCAATAACAAGTTATGAAGCTAAAGAAAACTTTTCTAATCTATCATTAACAAAAATAAATTTTGACCAAACATGCTAGAGGAGAGACAGATTATTTTTCTATTCTCCCTGTATAAAATTATATTACCAAATTATTGTTATATGAAGAAGCAGTCCAAGAATATGCTCCTACAAAATACAGGCGTAAGTATTATGGAGCTGTGTCAAGCAGCTAGCTTTTTCTAGATTTTATGGTATTTTTCAGTTTTTAAAACTTTCTATTTCATTGTGACTTCTCATTCTGAATAAATTCTCTTTCAGAATTTCAGAATGCACATCTCCATGTACATTCACATATAATATATATGCATTTGTGAGCTTCTCTGTTGCTCAGCAGTAAAAAATCTGCCTGCCAATGCAGGAGACACAGGTCCAACCCCTGCATCAGGAAGATGCCCTGGAGAAGGAAATGACAACCCACTCCAGTATTCTTGCCTGTGAAATCCTCTGGACAGAGGAGCCTGATGGGCTACAGTCTATGGGTCACAAAGAGTTGGACACCACTTAGCAACTAAACAATAACAACATATATACGTATGTATAAAAATACCCATGATGTTGCAAGGAGAGAAAGCTAACGAACATAGGGATAGTAAATGCAAACAGATTGGATCGAAGGCGGTATGAATATAAACATGTAATAAAGAAATAGCTTAATTGTAGATTATAAGACTGAATCTTAACTAAAAATTGACAGCTGTGTTAGTATTTCAAAAGAGGATGCTAATTTGAGCATTAAAAATTTTTGACTAGTAAGCAAAGTATTTTTTGGTCAAATTCAAAACTGGTATACATGGATACTTCTATGGATTTGAAATAAATTTTTCTTTCTTTTTTTTTTTTAATTTTCTTTTTTAATTGCTTTTTTAGCTGAGTTGTTCTGGTTTTTGTTCATTGGTTGTCTGGTTGTTGGTTTACTTAGGCAATATTCTGTTGTAATATTCTTTTTCAGTCCTGAATCAGGTTTTCATATTTGAGCTGCTTTGTCTTCAAATTTTCATATGCCTTTTTCTTTCAGGGCTTCTTGATCCTGTCCTGTTAAGAGAGAGGCCTTGGTTAGAATAGTATGATTAAGTCTATCAATTCCTTGGCCTTTTCATTATTCATTTCCATCATATAATGGCAGGAAAAACAGCAAACCTACAACCAAAACCCGTTAATTTTGCTTTTTGTTGATAGCTTTGTTGAAAGATCATTTGAAGTAATAAAATGAGGTGAAGATTATCTTTCAGTAGTGGTTGTCTATGTAAGATTTCTTTTTCACTATTATTGTGAATACTATGGGAGAAGCATTTTAAAGTACCTTAAGAGGATGCTAATTATTTAAACTGCATGTTTAGTAACTGTGTGGAGGATTCTATAATTTGGACTTAAAAGTAAATTAATCCAAAAATTCAGAATTTCTACACTGTCAGTAAATATTTTCAGTTTAGTACATTTTTTTTCCTAAAAGTATTTGATTAAATGCTGAGTACACAAATTAGCATTGAAGTCTATATGTTTTTAATAATGCTCTTTCAAAATAAATTATTTGCAAACAATTTATATGGGTAATGTGTTTCTCTGTAGTAAATAGTAAATAAGTTCCCTAAGATAATTCATCTTTTGAAAATACTGTACATCATTTAATGCCACAGAAAGGTTAGTGTCCTAAAGCCCCTAATGCAGCATTGCATTGAACATAAATTTTTAGAAATGACCTATTGTCAAAAAAAAATAATAATCTGGGAATAAATTTTTAGATTTGCTTTTTCAGACAGATTTAATCTTTGACAAATTGTGAGTGTTTACACAATGTTAAATTGATGTATTGCATGTCTTCTAAAAAGTACGAGCCATGTTTTTCAGTAACCCTGTGCATATGTTTGTTTTCTCAGCACGGTGTTTGGGAAACTCTGCTGGCAGCCCTAGAAGTCCTCATCAGAGCAGACCACCAGCAGCAGATGTTTAATATTAAGCAGTTATTGAAAGCTCGAGTGGTTCATCACTTTCTACTGACTTGCCAGGTTTTGCAGGTACTCCTTATGTAACTTTACTTCTGGAGGTATTTTCTGCAGTGGTTTTTGTTTAATAACTGAATACCATGGACTGAAATTCTGTGGGACTTCCAATGAAATTTTTCCTATGAAAGAGGTAAAGAAAATAGGCAGAGAGAGGAGAACCTGCCCAGACAGGGGTGGTCTCTAGAGCCAAATAAGGTAGGAAGTTCCCGGAAAATGTGGACAGAGAGAATGCCA
This sequence comes from Bos taurus, assembly GCF_002263795.3. Lineage (NCBI taxonomy): Eukaryota > Metazoa > Chordata > Mammalia > Artiodactyla > Bovidae > Bos > Bos taurus. The sequence continues at coordinate 8,465,453 of NC_037355.1, read as the reverse complement.
TCAGCTTGGAAATTCTTAATAGCTTACAAGATTTCATCAGAATGAAGAAGGCAAGACCCAGATTTCTGGGAACTTTAAGCATGTGTGGTAGGTGGATCATCGGAGGTAGTGAGAATACATGATTATTAAGTCCAACAGCAAAAGAAAAGAGAAACAGACTGTTAACAAAAGCTTCACAGTAGGTCAATTTAAGGGTTTTTTGTTTCTTTTTTTAATGAGGTAGGATACCAGTGACTATTTGTAAGGAGTCAGTGGAGAGGGCAAAGTTGAAGAAGCTTAGACTGGGCTGAACTCAGGAATGAGTAATTGAAGTGGTGACCAGGAGCACTGGGAAGTCACAGGGGTACGATTTAGGAAAAAAAAAAAAAAAAAAGATGGTTGAGGCAGAAATAACACTGAATTGCAAGTTCGGAGATCTGTGTTCTTGTCTTGACTTGGCCATTGTGAGATCTTGACTGACTTTTGTAGACTCCTCTTCTCTCCGTATATCTGAGGTAGTTAAACTAACCTGTGTTAAAGTTAATATCTAGATTTTAAGTTTTCTGATTCAGCAATACAAAAGAATATATGAAGAAGAGTGGATGCAGAGATATACTGTGTATTTGGACAGAGAGGAAAGATCTAGCCTTGATCTAAAAGCCAGCTGCTATGCACTGGGGAGGTGGAGTTGGAATATATAAGTAATTTATTTATATCTGTCTTTATTTTTGGCAGTAATGTAGCATTCTGCCAGGTCTGATTATTCCAGGCAGTAGATGATGCAGTAGAAGGAGATCAAAGGTCTGAGTTTGAGTTGTGCTGCACTACTGAGATGTTTTCTGTGTGGTTTAAGTTAGTCATACAATCACTTCAGGCCTTCATACTGTAGAAATGAAGATAAAACCTCTCTGAGCTGTTGCGAGTAATAACTTTGTAGACTGGAACATACTCTGTTCATGTAACCAGTTTTGTCTATCAGAAATTTTCTCTTTTAAACCCAAACTAGTAGTAGCAGAAGCAGTAGTGATAATAGTACTAGTAGTAGCTAACATTTATATGGGGCCATTGGCTTTAATAAATTTTAATAGCAAGATTGCTTGAATAGAGAAATAGCAACTCAGTTTTATGGTAAATATCTAGTCTAGAGCAGGAAACCAACACAGTTCTATCTTAAACAGAATTATCTTGCTTAAATGAGAAATGTTAGTTAAGTTGACAGTTCTTTTTAAATTAAGGAGAGTTTTTTTTTTTTTTTTTTCAGGAACACAAAGAGGGGCAGCTTATATCCATGCCCCAAGAGGTTTGTAGATCCTTTGTGAAAATTACAGCAGAAGTCCTTGGATCTCCTCCGGATTTGGAATTATTGACGATTATCTTCAATTTCCTTTTAGCAGTTCATCCTCCTACTAATACTTATGTTTGTCACAACCCCACAAACTTCTATTTTTCTTTGCACATAGGTAGGTATAATCATTTTTGTTTGATCTTGGCTGTTTCCACTTTCGTTTTTTTCTTCCCATTTGATCCATGTTTGCTTCATATTCATTGAATGGCCTCTGTGCTAGAAACTGCTCAGTTACACACTGGAAATGGGACAGGACAGAGGTCCATACAGTGAACCAGACATAGTCTGTACCTTCAGAGAGCTTAAAAACCAAGAGGTGAGGGTAAATGTATGTGCTGAAATAATTATAATAAATAACATCTGGCAAGTACCTTATAGATACAAAAGAACTGATCTGATTTCAGGAGAGTTAGGGTTTCATCAGACAGATATGGAGAGAGATTTAATAGATTAATAATCTCCCATGGGCATTAGAGAATTACTATCAGGTGAAGAGAGTGACTTAAAGCAAGGAAAAATAGAGAAAATAAAGAATAATGAATTTTACCTAATATAGGAGATTTGTAAAGGAGAAGGCAATGGCAACCCACTCCAGTACTCTTGCCTGGAAAATCCTATGGATGGAGGAGCCTAGTAGGCTACAGTCCATGTGGTCGCAAAGAGTAGGACACAACTGAGCGACTTCACTTTCACTTTTCACTTTCATACATTGGAGAAGGAAATGGCAACCCACTCCAGTGTTCTTGCCTGGAGAATCCCAGGGATGAGGGAGCCTGGTGAGCTGCCGTCTCTGGGGTCGCACAGAGTCGGACACGACTGAAGCATCGCAGCAGCAGCAGCAGAGAAATAGTATCATAAATATAGCTTGGGATCATCATTTATTCAACCACACACAAAATCATATTAAATGAGTCCTTGAATATAAGATCAGAGAACTTAAACCTGTGTTCTACTCAGGAGTAATTGAAGAATTTTGTTTTGTTGTGTTTGTTTTGAGCCAAAGAATATGATACCAGTTCAGTTAGTTCAGTCGATCAGTCGTGTCTGACTCTTTGCGACCCCATGAATCGCAGCACTCCAGGCCTCCCTGTCCATCACCAACTCCCAGAGTTCACTCAGACTCACATCCATCGAGTCAGTGATGCCATCCAGCCATCTCATCCTCTGTCGTCCCCTTCTCCTCCTGCCCCCAATCCCTCCCAGCATTAGACTCTTTTCCAGTGAGTCAACTCTTAACATGAGATGGCCAAAGTACTGGAGTTTCAGCTTCAGCATCATTCCCTCCAAAGAAATCCCAGGGCTGATTTCTTTCAGAATGGACTGGTTGGATCTCCTTGCAGTCCAAGGGACTCTCAAGAGTCTTCTCCAACACTATAGTTCAAAAGCATCAATTCTTCGGTGCTCAGCCTTCTTCACAGTCCAACTCTCACATACAAACATGACCACAGGAAAAACCATAGCTTTGACTAGACGAACCTTTGTTGGCAAAGTAATGTCTCTGCTTTTCAATATGCTGTCTAGGTTGGTCATAACTCTCCTTCCAAGGAGTAAGCGTCTTTTAATTTCATGGCTGCAGTCACCATCTGCAGTGATTTTGGAGCCCCCCAAAATAAAGTCTGACACTGTTTCCACTGTTTCCCTGTCTATTTCCCATGAAGTGATGGGACCAGATGCCATGATCTTCGTTTTCTGAATATTGAGCTTTAAGCCAACTTTTTCACTCTCCTCTTTCACTTTCATCAAGAGGCTTTTTAGTTCCTCTTCACTTTCTGCCATAAGGGTGGTATTATCTGCATTTCTGAGGTTATTGATATTTCTCCTGGCAATCTTGATTCCAGCTTGTGCTTCTTCCAGCCCAGCGTTTCTCATGATGTACTCTGCATATAAGTTAAATAAGCAGGGTGACAATATACAGCCTGACGTACTCCTTTTCCTATTTGGAACCAGTCCGTTGTTCCATGTCCAGTTCTAACTGTTGCTTCCTGACCTGCATACAGATTTCTCAAGAGGCAGGTCAGGTGGTCTGGTATTCCCATCTCTTTCAGAATTTTCCACAGTTGATTGTGATCCACACAGTCAAAGGCTTTGGCATAGTCAATAAAGCAGAAATAGATGATTTTCTGGAACTCTCTTGCTTTTTTGATGATCCACTGGATGTTGGCAATTTGATCTCTGGTTCCTCTGCCTTGTCGAAAACCAGCTTGAACATCAGGAAGTTCACGGTTCACGTATTGCTGAAGCCTGTCTTGGAGAATTTTGAGCATTACTTTACTAGTGTGTGAGATGAATGCAATTGTGTGGTAATTTGAGCATTCTTTGGCATTGCCTTTCTTTGGGATTGGAATGAAAAGTGCCCTTTTCCAGTCCTGTGGCCACTGCTGAGTTTTCCAAATTTGCTGGCATATTGAGTGCAGCACTTTCACAGCATCATCTTTCAGGATTTGGAATAGCTTAACTGGAATTCCATCACCTCCACTAGCTTTGTTCGTAGTGATGCTTTCTAAGGCCCACTTGACTTCACATTCCAGTATATCTGGCTCTAGATGAGTGATCACACCATCGTGATTATCTGGGTCGTGAAGATCTTTTTTGTACAGTTCTTCTGTGTATTCTTGCCACCTCTTCTTAATATCTTCTGCTTCTGTTAGGTCCATATCACTTCTGTCCTTTATCGAGCCCATCTTTGCATGAAGTGTTCCCTTGGTATCTCTAATTTTCTTGAAGAGATCTCTAGTCTTTCCCATTCTGTTGTTTTCCTCTATTTCTTTGCATTGATTGCTGAGGAAGGCTTTCTTATCTCTTCTTGCTATTCTTTGGAACTCTGCATTCAGATGCTTATATCTTTCCTTTTCTCCTTTGCTTTTTGCTTCTCTTCTTTTCACAGCTATTTGTAAGGCCTCCCCAGACAGCCATTTTGCTTTTTTGCAGTTCTTTTCCATGGGGATGATCTTGATCCCTGTCTCTTGTACAGTGTCACTAACCTCATTCCATAGTTCATCAGGCACTCTATCAGATCTAGGCCCTTAAATCTATTTCTCACTTCCACTGTATAATCATAAGGGATTTGATTTAGGTCATACCTGAATGGTCTAGTGGTTTTCCCTACTTTCTTCAATTTAAGTCTGGATTTGGTAATAAGGAGTTCATGATCTGAGCCACAGTCAGCTCCTGGTCTTGTTTTTGTTGACTGTATAGAGCTTCTCCATCTTTGGCTGCAAAGAATATAATCGATCTGATTTCAGTGCTGACCATCTGGTGATGTCCATGTATAGAGTCTTCTTTTGTGTTGTTGGAAGAGGGTGTTTGCTATGACCAGTGCATTTTCTTGGCAAAACTCTAATAGTCTTTGCCCTGCTTCATTCCGTATTCCAAGGCCAAATTTGCCTGTTACTCCGGGTGTTTCTTGACTTCCTAGTTTTGCATTCCAGTCCCCTATAATGAAAAGGACATCTTTTTTGGGTGTTAGTTCTAAAAGGTCTTGTAGGTCTTCATAGAACCGTTCAACTTCAGCTTCTTCAGCATTACTGGTTGGGGCATAGACTTGGATTACTGTGATATTGAATGGTTTGCCTTGGAAATGAAAAGAGATCATTCTGTCATTTTTGAGATTGCATCTAAGTACTGCATTTTAGACTCTTTTGTTGACCATGATGGCTACTCCATTTCTTCTGAGGGATTCCTGCCCACAGTAGTAGATATAATGGTCATCTGAGTTAAATTCACCCATTGCAGTCCATTTTAGTTTGCTGATTCCTAGAATGTCAACGTTCACTCTTGCCATCTCCTGTTTGATCACTTCCAATTTGCCTTGATTCAAGGACGTGACATTCCAGGTTCCTATGCAATATTGCTCTTTACAGCATCGGACCTTGCTTCTATCACCAGTCACATCCACAGCTGGGTATTGTTTTTGCTTTGGCTCCATCCCTTCATTCTTTCTGGAGTTATTTCTCCACTGATCTCCAGTAGTATATTGGGCACCTACTGACCTAGGGAGTTCCTCTTTCAGTATCCTATCATTTTGCCTTTTCATACTGTTCATGGGGTTCTCAAGGCAAGAATAGTGAAGTGGTTTGCCCTTCCCTTCTCCAGTGGACCACAGTCTGTCAGATCTCTCCACCGTGACCCGCCCATCTTGGGTTGCCCCACGGGCATGGCTTAGTTTCATTGAATTAGACAAGGCTGTGGTCCTAGTATGATTAGATTGACTAGTTTTCTGTGAGTATGGTTTCAGTGTGTCTGCCCTCTGATGCCCTCTTGCAGCACCTACCATCTTACTTGGGTTTCTCTTACCTTGGGTGTGGGGTATCTCTTCACGGCTGCTCCAGCAAAGCGCAGCCACTGCTCCTTACTTTGGACGAGGGGTATCTCCTCACCGCCACCTCAGTTATTACAATATAATTCAGCATAGAGGAACAACGTGCATAGAAGTGAGTTGAAGCTTAGGGAACAGATGAGACCACTGAAGAAAAGTGTTGGGAGAAACAAGGAAGCTAAGGATAGAATTATTGGTAATACTATTTAAAGGATGGAACAAGAAAGAGTAATCTCAGTATTTTTTTAAAAAATGGAATAATGAGATTTTTTAAAAAACTAAGAAAATGCGATGTGGTAAGAAAGCAAGCCAGAGAATACATTGAGAAAGCTAAATAGTAAATTTAGAGAGGGGAACTGATTGTAAACAGCCATTTTAAGCCATGTAATAGTGAATAAAATGATACAGCTGCAGTAAAAAGCCAAGTGAAATTATACAGCATGACTTTGTATTAGGTTCAGCAAACATCTAGTGAATAAAGTAATGTCAAGATTCTGGTAGCACAGAGTAGTTGCAAAGATGAGTAAAATGTGGTCTTACAGTCTAGTAAAGGGAAGAGAGGCATAAACAGGTAAGTATAACATGTAGAAAGCACAGCAGTGCATTGCAAGGGGCTATTTCCTGAAGGAGGAGATACCTGCTCTGAGTTGACTAGGAATTGAAGGGAAGGGCCTTCCAGGCAAAGCAAATGGCTTGGTGTTGCTGACATTAATGTCAGGAAGAAGGCTGGTAAGGGGGCATGGAGACAGTTCATGGAGATTGCTCTAGATGAGAAACTTGGACTTTATCCAGAGTGGTAAGGAGGCAACGGAGAGCCCCTGGAAGGTTTTAAGCAGAGCTTACCATTTGATGGAGAGAATGCTGGTAGCTATGAGGATTTGAGGGTGGCCAGATGTCCATCCTGGATATCATTGAGAAGTCTGTGATGATAATCCAGGTGAGGGGTGATAAAAGCCTGCATTATAGCACTGTGCTAGGGATGAGAAGAGTTCAAGAAACAAAGTCAGTATAACCTGGAGACTGACTTGACATGGGTAAAGGAAAGGTTGTGGTCAAGGGTGGCTCCCAGATCCTGCATGGGAAACAGGTACTTGTACTATGGGAACCAGAGAACAAGGCAGGAGTGAATTTAGGGCAGAAGGATGACTCACATTTAGATTTGTTGCATTTGTGTTGCATTTAAGAAATCAAGCTGTTGAATTTAGAAGTATGAAGCTCAGAAAGGAAGATTAAGCTGGATGTATTAATTTTTGGAGTCATACTGGGGCTGTGTAAAAACAGAAGACATAGACCTTCCCTCAAGTAATGAAGAAATGAACAGTCTCCTTCGAAAGATCATGTTAGCATATAAAAAGTGAACAGTTAGCTGTTACACTATAGAAATAACTATAAGTACAGTTGGAATTCAAAGAAAATAGAAGTTAATGTAGCTAATGTTCGTTAACAAAAGAGTCTAAAGTAAGAAATTGTAGAGTATCCTCACATATCAAAATGTGCATTAGTATAAAGTACACCATTTTTTTGACTTTGAATATTTTTGTACCTGTTTGTATTTAATGACTTGCTTTTAACATTGTATTTTTGTCTTACCCGTTTTAAAAATTTTCTCAAAATTTATTTTGATTCTAGATGGCAAGATCTTTCAGGAAAAAGTACAATCAATCATGTACTTGAGGCATTCTAGCAGTGGAGGAAAGTCTGTTACTAGTCCTGGATTTATGATAATAAGCCCATCAGATTTTACTGCTTCACCACCTGAAGGTAAACAAACAAACGAAAGTGATAATGAAAGTGTAGCCCTTTCCTATTTAGTTCTGAATATAGATGCATGTTTGCACAGCCTGATAGACTAAATAAATGGAAAGCCAAACTTTAAAATTACAGAATATATTTAAGGATTCCATTTACTACTTTCTGATATTAGTAACTCACACTCAGTAGAGCAAGTAATTCTCAGGAGAGCTTAGGAGATAGATGAGGCTCATGCTATTTTATTCTGAAATTCTTTGTTCCCCTTTATCAGTCTTTCATTAGGCTTCTGATTTATTTTCTCATTTTCTTCAAAAACTTTGTCTTCAAAAACTGCTGTCTTCTTTCCATCTGAACTCATTCTGGACCATTTCACTTACCGTGTGAGTGGCCATCCGTACTGCAGCCTCATTGAGATCCTTGACCCTGGGGACCTTCCCTCTACTTTACCTTCCAGTCTGCTTGTGTCCATCTTGAACATCATCAAAGAATACTTCCCACCTCTGAAATTCCAGTCTCCCACTCTCTATGAAAACTTCCTATCTTTCTGGTTTCTTTTTCATTATCCCCAAGTTTTCTCTGCCTGTTTTCCTCTTTCAGCATAGATTTCACTAGCCAATGAAAGACTAGGTCCCACCTCCAGCTCTGATACAGATTATTAAATAGGCCAGTAAGATAGAGACATGGATACTAGGTGAAAGTATCTGGGTATTAAGCTCCAATTTTCTTTCTCTCCCAAAGAGTTTCAGTTATTCCCTAGCACATCTTATGGCCTTGTATTATAATTTTTAAGGCTGTGTTTTAATTAGTTTTATTTGGAATTTTTTAGGATATGTCATTTTTAAAATCGTTGAGCATCGTTCTGAAACTTTTTCTAGTACAATCATGCCCCCATTTTCTCCAGGTCATTTGAACAGACCCCTTTGGCAGCCTTATTCCTCCAGCCAAAATCCAGAAATAACTAGGAAGAACTTCTGAATTATGGAGCTATTCTGTTGCCACAGAGCCTGAGCTCTAAGCAGTTCATTCAGTCCTTATTTACTGTATATCAGTACTTTTCAAGTTTTAGATGCTGAAAAATCACCTGGAAAGCTTGTTAAAACACAGATCCCTGGGCCCCTGCCTTCTACATTCTGATTCAGTAGGTCTGGGATGGAGCGTGAGAATGTACATTTCCAGCAGCCACACAGCGGTGCTGATACCCGTGCTCCTGGCCCACAGACCACACCTTCAGGAGCGTTCATTTATATCCCATACACTAAGGATGAGAGTGATTTTTCTTATCTCCTTCTGTGTAGAATATGAGGAGCAGAAAACTGGAGAGCTGTGGCAAGAAGAGAAAAACTGCTTCTTAATAATAGCAGCAAAAAGTGACTGCAGAAATGAGGAGTGAGAGAAGAGTCTAGGGACATTTAGCCTGGTAATAATAACTCCAAGTACGGCTATCACTGCTGTTTATTCAGCACATATTTATTATGTGCTTATTTTACCTTTGAAGAAAAGAACACTCATATAATTAAATTATTTACCTAGGGCCACCTAACTAACAGAACTGTCTCATCAAAAAGCCAACACTCTTTCCACTGTGTTAAACTGCATCCTCGGGACTTCCCTGGTGGTCCAGTGGTTAGGACTTCACCTTTAAATGCAGGGGATACAGGTTCAATCCCTGGTCAAGGAGCTAAGATCCTGCATGCCTTGTGGCCAAAAAAAAATGAAAAACATAAGATAGAAACATTTTGTTAACAAATTCAAAAAAGATTTTTTAAAAAAGGTCCACATCAAAAAAAAAAAAATCTAAAACAAACTGCATCCTAGGGACTGTTAGCCTGAGGTAAATGGATTTTCACTTAATTCACTTCATTAGGACCATTCATCCCAGTAACTTTGAATCATTCAGTCAATATTATATTTTATTAAGGAAACAAGAGATAGGTATTTTGGAAAATTTTTAATTAAAAGTAGTTGAAACAAAAATAGTTTTAACACAAATTTTAAGCATTAGTCACTACAGTCATTATCCTGTATGTGTTCACGAACATCACTGGATAAATGGGTTATTTCTGTGGTTGGGACTGACAGTACAAAGGAGAAGTGATCCCACTGAGCTGACTTTTCAGTGCTGTTTTCCTGTCTACTCTTACCAGGAAACAATTCTTCCAGTGCTGTTCCAAAGCAGGTAACTGCCAGTATGCTGCGTTCTAGAAGCCTCCCAGCATTTCCTACTGCTTCACCTCACATAAAGCCACGAAAACTGACTGGAAGTTTGGGTTGTAGTATTGACAAGTTACAGAGTTTTGTAGATGATGGCGTTGCTTCCCAGCCAGAGAAATGGAGCCCTTTGAGGAGTTCTGAGACACTGGAAAAAAGCAAACAAGATGCCTTCATCAGTAGCTGTGAGTCTGCAAAAATGGTTTGTGAAACGGAACCTGCCCTTTTGGCCCAAGCCTCTGTCAGTGATATCCCAAAAGGAGCCTTGGAACTTCCGGCGGTCAACATAGATCACAAAGACTTCGGAGCAGAGCCCAGATCGGACGACGACAGTCCTGGGGACGAGTCCTGCCCACGCCGACCTCTTTACCTAAAGGGACTGGCCTCGTTCCAGCGCAGCCACAGCACCATTGCCAGCCTGGGGCTAGCTTTCCCCTCACAGAACGGCTCTGCGGCTGTCGGCCGGTGGCCAAGTCTTGTTGACAGGAACGCCGATGACTGGGAAAACTTTGCTCTTTCCCTTGGTTATGAGCCCCACCACAGCCGAACTGCCGGTGCTCACAGGTACATGTGTTTTTGTATGACAGCCACTTCCTCCCTTTTTTTAAACTGTTCTTTGAAGAATTTCTGTACTTGTAGAATCTCTTTATTCTGTGACTCTGTATTCTGTAACATAGTACAACGTGTATGTTAACAACAAGCAAAGATGCCTTTCTCCTTACTTTAATACTAGGTGATAATTCCATATTTAACTAAAGGCTAAACCATAAATAATTCTTGAAGAAAAGATTATCTAATGGTTAATTTAATTCCATATAATTATTAGAGAAAAACTCTTCAGTTCAGGAAAATTATATGGTTTATTATTGTTCCCCAAATCAGCACCATCAGTGAAACTTCCCACAGTGATGGCAATGTTCACCTGTGCTGTCCACTGCAAAAGACACATGCTCACTTGAAGTGTGGCCAGTGCAGCTGAGCAACTGAATTTTTAAATAGTTTAAACAGCACAAGTGGCAGTTGGAAATCACAGAGGTAGAGCAGACTAGTGTTTAGTAGACTATATATCTAAAAACTACTGGTGATTAAAAAGTGATGGCAGATTTGTTAATCACAGTTAAATCAGGAAACATTTTTAAACCTTATGAACTTATGTTTCACATGTGAAAATTATTACTACTCATCTTAAGGTAATCATGATGCACTACTTTTTTTCCCCTGATATTGTGTTTATGACCCTTTGTGGGTCTCTGTTTTAGTGTAACCGAAGACTGCTTGGTACCTATATGCTGTGGATTGTATGAACTCTTAAGTGGAGTTCTTCTCATCCTGCCTGATGTTATGCTGGAAGATGTGATGGACAGGCTCATTCAAGCAGATACACTTTTAGTCCTCGTCAACCACCCATCACCTGCTGTACAACAAGAAGTTATTAAAGTAAGGGCAAATACTAAATATGTTGCTTTAATTTGGAAGAATAAATATATGTGTACTTTAAAGTTTGAATGTATGTATTCAAATAGACCTGAAATCTTATTTTATTCTTAAGCATCATGAGCTGATATAATTTGTTACTGCTTATCCCAATTTTTATATGTATTATCATCCAATTTTAAGCCTTCCTCCATATATTACTTTGTATCAGTGTGTTTTTTAAATCTACTACTTACAAGGAACACATAGATCATTGGAGGTCTCCCCTGAGTATATTATTGTCAAATGTTAGACAATTAACTTCAGGTTTAAACTCAGATGTCACCTTCTCAGAGAGACTTTCCCTAATCATCTTCTGTCTAGCCCTGCTCCTCATTTGTTTTATAATAGCATCGTAGTTATGTTTTATAATTACCTTTTTAATTTATGTACTTTTTATTACTCTCCCACACTGAAATATAAGCTCCATGAGGGTAGGCATCTTGTGTTTGATGTATAAAAGGTCCTAAGTACATTATTGAGTGAATAAAGGTTTGATATGAATGGTTCCCATTAGGAAACAACCCTTTGAAATGGTCTTCAAAGAATCCCACTGTTTTAATTTGATGTGGGACATTGTGTAAGCAGTCTCAGTTCAACCCAGTAATTACTTAGCTTCCATGTCATGTGTAAAACACTGGGCTGGTTGCTCTGTGGGATATAAAAGGGAATAAGCCCCTGCATTCAAGAGTTTATAGACCAGTGTGGGAGAGAGACATATACACAACTAAGTAAAATGTAAGAGCTTCTGTGATGGGTGCTTCAGTGGTAGTTTTAATAAAGAGGAATGGGAGCATAGGAAAAGCAAATAATTCTGATGGGGGAACAAGGGCAGGATTCATGCAAAAGCATTCATAATTTTGTATTATGCTGTAAACTTAGAAAGATTTTAAGTAAGACAGTAAAGAGATGTGTGTTTCAGGAAAGAATAGTCTTATCACCACTGTAAGGGAGTGATCACAGGGGAAAGAGGTGGGAGCACTGTGTTTGCAGGCTCGCACTGTGATCCAGGGGAGAGATGATGAGTCCCTGATCTGGGGAAGTGGGAAGTCAAAGGACTGACAGATTTGAGAGACCTTCCCTGGAATAGAGGAGAGAGATTTTGCTAATTACACGTGGGCAATCAGGATGAGAAAAGCCCAAAGTGAGATCAGCCTTAAAGTCTAGGAGGATGGTGCTTCTGTGCTCTAAGACCAGAACCATGAAGGAAGTGAGTTTGGAAGGAAAAATAATTACTTTGATTATATAAATGTTACATTTAAGATGCTGGGAAAGTAAAAATTTAGGCCTATGCTTAGAATAAATAAAATGTCAGGAAGTTTAGAAAAATAGAGATTTAGGATATATATTTTTGTTCTTTGAGAGAAAGCATTGTACAGTGTTGACTAATCTTTCTTTTTTCAGAATTAGGCACAAATGTTCTACTTACATTCAACTAAGGCTACCTAAGACCTCCAAGACAGAGCATCATTAGCATTCTATAGTAGTCAGAAAGTTTTAGGTTTGTTTGTTTTGCTGAAGAGGTGGCCCTTTTTTTCGAGCTTTGTATGTTCTATACACGTGAAGTTAAACAACTTACAACTACAGGTATAGTACACTGTCTGATTTGTATATGTTATATAAAACTTTAATATATTATCTAAATTGTCTTAATTTTTTTCCTTAGCTATTAGATGCATATTTTAATAGAGCATCCAAGGAACAAAAAGATAAATTTCTGAAGAATCGTGGGTTTTCTTTACTAGCCAACCAGTTGTATCTTCATCGGGGAACTCAGGAATTATTAGAATGCTTCATTGAAATGTTCTTTGGCCGACGTATTGGCCTTGATGAAGAGTAAGTGGGTTCTTCCCTTCACCAGAATTGGGGATCTTTTTTCTTAAATGTAAAATTTATTGAACTGACTCTTAAAATTATTCTATCACTTTTAGAAAAAATCTGCTAGAAGTCATTTTCCAGGTGAACCAATTTATTATTTTCCATGTGATATTCTTTTTATAACTTCTTGCTTTGCATTTCATTCACTAGCTAGGCACTGAAAAGAAAGAAATGCTGCATCAAATGAAAGAAAGTGATATTTAAGATTTGGCATACAGTGTTAACCTGAGAAGAAGGTGGCCCCCATAGTCTCAGCAGCAGATTACATGAGGGATCCATAGACAAGCTCTGAACTCCCCTCAGGGATGCTGGTTATCTGAGAAAAGAGTAAACCAGCATACCGACTCCTGAGCTTTGACCTGGTGTTATGCTCATGGATTAATGAATAAGTGCAAAACTTAAAGAACATTTTTATCCCAAGCCAAAAGTTTGGCAGAAATGTTAAGCTGTTATTTCTATATTTGATAAAGTAGAGAGAAGTGTGTCTTTTTATTAAGTGTCTGCTACTTGTTTGCAAGTAGGCCAGTTCAGACATCAAGGAATTGACCTATTAATTGTAGCATTGACAATATTGCTTTTCATTTGCATAAGCTTTTGGCTTTTTCAGAGCAATTCTGCATCATCTCATTTGATTCTCACAACAGCCTTGAGAAGAAAGTAGACCAGGTATCATCACACACATTTGACAGATAAGGAAAATGAGGTGTAAAACACATCAATAACTTCCCTCCATCAGTTCAGTTCAGTTCAGTTCAGTCACTCAGTCATGTCCGACTCTTTGCGACCCCATGAACTGCAGCATGCCAGGCCTCCCTGTCCCTCACCAACTCCTGGAGTTCACCCAAACCCATGTCCATTGTGTCGGTGATGCCATCCAACCATCTCATCCTCTGTCGTCCCCTTCTCCTCCTGCCTCCAATCCCTCCCAGCATCAGGGTCTTTTCAAATGAGTCAGCTCTTCGCATCAGGTGGCCAAAGTATTGGAGTTTCAGCTTCAACATCAGTCCTACCAATGAACACCCAGGACTGATCTTCTTTAGGATGGACTGGTTGGATCTCCTTGCAGTCCAAGGGACTCTCAAGAGTCTTCTCCAGCCCCACAGTTCAAAAGCATCAATTCTTTGGTGCTCAGTTTTCTTTATCGTCCAACTCTCACATCCATACATGACCGCTGGAAAAACCATAACCTCCATCACAGAGGCAAATAATATACAGGAACTCAAAATCAGATCAACAAAATGGCCAATTTTGCAATCATTTTTTCCTTATTTCATGGTTAGTTGCTTCTAACATGCTCTTGTGTATTATTTATTATAGATTTGATCTGGAAGATGTGAAAAACATGGGACTTTTTCAGAAGTGGTCTGTCATTCCTATACTGGGACTAATAGAGACCTCCTTATACGACAATGTGCTCTTGCATAATGCTCTCTTACTTCTTCTCCAAATATTAAATTCTTGTTCTAAGGTAGCAGATATGTTGTTGGATAATGGTCTACTCTACGTGTTATGTAATACAGTAGCAACCCTGAATGGATTAGAAAAGATGTAAGTTTAAATCATTGTTTAAAACTACCTCTGATTAACAACTTTGGAAAAGAAAAAACTTGAGTAGCAGGTTACTTTAAAGCATTTGATATTCCATAATATTTTCAAAGAATTTCTTTCCTTCAAATCTGATTAGATTTGAGAGGGTATATTTTCCATAATTTTCAATAAAGTTTTTTTTTTTTTTAAAGATATTTATATGACCTACATTTAGGTATTTAGAACCTGAAAACAAGGAACAAATTTGTGTGTGTGCTCAGTCGCTTCAGTCATGTCCGACTCTGTGACCCCTCTGTCCATGGGATTTCCCAGGCAAAAATACTGAAGTGGGTTGCCATTTCCTTCTCTGAGGAATCTTCCTGACCCAGGGATCGAACCTGCAACTCCTGCATTGGCAGTCAGATTCCTACCACGTGAGCCACCTAGGAAGCCCCTGAACAAATTTACCTGTCCTCAGATATATTAACTAAGCTTCCACTATGGTCTTATAGAAAGTATTATCCCCCTCTGGAATAGGAAATTTGAGAATTTGAGAGATATAATAACTTGTTGCAGATCATATAGCTAGTAAATAGAGAACTTGAGGCTGAATCTTCTCACTTCAAAAGTCTCTGCTTTACAGTCAACATACTCTCCCACTTTTCCTACCCACTGTTTTCTCCCACTGTTAACTACCATACTGAATTTCTTTTTTTTTTATTTATTTATTTTTAATGGGAAAATAATTGCTTTACAATGTTGTGTTGGTTTCTGTCATATATCAACTGAATCAGCCAGAAGTATACATATGTCCCCTCAGTCAGAAGTACATTGGCAAATGGTTGCCCACCAGATTGATTAACAATTTTGAAAAATATATCAGGAGGTTATATTTTTATTTGGGTTTTGTGCCTTTGGTGTCCTCATTTAGGATATACAGTGTAACATTTTTATTAGCATAATATTCATGTTACAAATCTTCAGAAGCACCATCTTACTGCATGTTAAAGCATTAAATATTAATATACTTTTGCAGAGAAGGCAGAGCATATCCTCAGTGATTCTCTAGGCCCGGGAGACTCACTAGGCCAGGGAGACCCTCTTGGTACAAGAGAGAATTCGTAGTCAGCTTAGTTCAGTTTTCACTGGGCACCTGTCTTATTTAGGGTCTGTGTCTTGCGCAGATGAGAAATACAAAGTATTGTATTTCCTCAAAACGTCTAGTCTTGATTACAGTATAGTACATGAAATTGGTAGAACTTGGAAAGAGTACCAGCAGGCTCCTTCTAAGAGCTGTTTGTTACTGCTGTTGTTTTAAATAAATTGTGCTTACAGAATGTCTGTACACGCTACTCTATTGATTGGCCTCAAAAGTTACCATTTCTAACTCTTGCTTGATTTTGAAAACATGGAGTGGAGAAGCTTAATATCACACACTGAGGTGGATGATCAAGGTTAAAAATTGAGGGACAGAAGTAACTAATTCATATTTATTAGGAACTTATAAGTGATTAATGTGGGCTTCCCAGTGGCTCATTGGTAAAGAATTTGCCTGCAGTGCAGGAGACGTAGGAGACACAGGTTCAATCCTGAGTCAGGAAGATCCCCTGGAGGAGGGCATGGCAACCCCCTCCAGTATCCTTACTTGGAGAATTCCATGGACAGAGGAGCCTGGAGGGCTATAGTTCACAGGGTAGCAAAGAGTCAGACATGACCGAAGTAACTGGGCACACATGCAAGTGATTAATATATGTTCAAACCTTTGTCTCTTTTAACTCTTAAAATAACCATACTTTGTGTAAGTGGGATTCAGAAAGGTCAATTAATTTATTCAGAGTCACCATGTTTGAGAAGCCTCGGAATATACCTCTTCATACCCATAGAACCTCTGGTGGCTGGGAACCTAGTGGTGCATGCCCACAGTATCCTGTGTTAGTCTCTGTTGTTACACTTACCACTGTTTACTGGTTATAGTTATCTGTTCACTTGTCTGGTCCTCTGCAAGCTGAATTTTGACAGGAGTCAAAGTCTGTCTTTTTATCTGTCCCTAGCCTGTAGTTCATATGACCTGCTATAGAGTAAGCATGGATAAATATCAAATGAATGCATGAATGAATGAATGCATGCTAACAGAACAGGAATTTAAACCAGTTCTTTTTGCCTTAAATTATTTATTCTTTTTCTTTAGCATTCCTTTGAATGAATACAGATTACTTGCTTGTGATATACAGCAACTTTTCATAGCAGTTACAATTCATGCTTGCAGTTCCTCAGGCTCACAGTATTTTAGAGTTATTGAAGATCTTATTGTACTGCTTGGATATCTTCAAAATAGCAAAAACAAGAGGACCCAAAGTAAGATTTAATTTGTATGGATTGGGGGGAGCAGTTGTATAATAGCCAAAACTGTTATTAGAACCTCATCTCTTTCTCTGGCTTCTATAGAGAGAGTGGGTTAGAGGAGAGAAAACTGTTTTACTAATTGTTCACCCTTAACTTTGTTTACTGGCTTTAAAAAGAAGCCTTTTTAAATGGCAAAAATTACAAGTGATGCCCTGATGTAATTAGTAGCTGGCAACATATTAAAAGAAGCTGCTGATTTTTCTTGCCAAGTCGAACTAAAAGGCTTATGTTGACTAATAATACCCTTTAATTTTCTTTGGTGGCAAATATGAAAGTGAATATGGAGCAGAAAAATGTGAGAATTTCTGGTTAAACTTTTGCCTTCTGTATTAAAAAGCCTATTCTTTTAAGACAATTACATGAAATGAAATACATTTGTGAGCTAGTATTTTTCCATTGAATTTTTTATAGTGATCCTTTGGAAATTTGCTTTAAAGTTGCTTTTAAAGACAGTTCAAAAATGTTTACTACCATCAAGAACCCATGATCAAAATTTTAAAATTTATGTCTAATAAAACATTATTGACGGTTTTGATATTGTATTAGTATTAATATAAAAGTCAATTCGATTACAATCACATAGCTTGAAAACATTCTAGTATCTTCTGTTTTTAGATATGGCTGTTGCTCTACAGTTTAGAGTTCTCCAGGCTGCTATGGAATTTATAAGGACCACTGCAAATCATGACTCTGAAAACCTTACAGATTCACTTCAGTCGCCTTCTGCTCCCCATCATACAATGTTTCAAAAGCGAAAGAGCATTGCTGGTGAGTATTTAAATAATATTTTACTTAATTATAAATAGAAGGTAGTTTGACTCTCCTATATTCTTACATCACTCACATTTTAAAACATTGCTTTGTTTCAGAAGTTAAACTATAGTGTTTGAGAAGATTTTCCTCCAAGAGGAGATTATTCTCTAGCTTTCTCTTCAGTGCTGTTCTCATTCAGTTATCCCTTGAGCTCCTACCATGTGCCCAGCACTGAGTTAAATGTTAAAGATGCAAGGATTAAGAAAGACACAGATTCTACCTTTCTACCATAAAATGGTAGAGAAATACAGAGGATAGAAATAGAGACCATATAGAGCAGGGCAACCTGACTTACATGTAGGGTTAGGGAAGTCTCTGAGGAAGTAAGGTTTCAATACAAGGGATGAGAAAGGAATTAGAGAAGTCAGTGAGTGTTACAGGCAGAATGAACAGCTGATGTACAGGTGCCAAGGTAGCAAAAAGCTAAGCTTGTTCAGAGAACTGAAAGAAAACCATGTAGCTGGAGTATAGTCCTTGATGAGATGGTGCCATCAGGTGAGGTGCTACAGGATGGCATGGACCAGGTCATATGGGCCATGTTAAGGAGTTTTGATTTTATCCTAATGTTCAGTTCAGTTCAGTCACTCAGTCGTGTCTGACTCTTTGCGACCCCATGAACTACAGCACGCCAGGCCTCCCTGTCCCTCACCAAGTCCCAGAGTCCACACAAATCCATGTCCATTGTGTCGGTGATGCCATCCAACCATCTCATCCTCTGTCGTCCCCTTCTCCTCCTGCCCTCAATCTTTCCCAGCATCAGGGTCTTTTCAAATGAGTCAGCTCTTCGCATCAGGTGGCCAAAGTATTGGAGTTTCAGCTTCAACATCAGTCCCTCCAGTAAACACCCAGGACTGATCTCCTTTAGGATGGACTGGATGGATCTCGTTGCAGTCCAAGGGACTCTCAAGAGTCTTCTCCAGCCCCACAGTTCAAAAGCATCAATTCTTTGATGCTCAGCTTTCTTTATAGTCCAACTCTCACATCCATACATGACCACTGGGAAAAACCATGGCCTTGACTAGATGGACCTTTGTTGGCAAAGTAATGTCTCTGCTTTTTAATGTGCTGTCTAGGTTGGTCATAACTTTCCTTCCAAGGAGCAAGCGTCTTTTAATTTCATGGCTGCATGATTGCATCCGCAGTGATTTTGGAGCCCCCAAAAATAAAGTCTGACACTGTTTCCACTGTTTCCCCATCTGTTTGCCATGAATTGATGGGACCAGATGGCATGATCTTAGTTTTCTGAATGTTGAGGTTTAAGCCAATTTTTTTACTCTCCTCTTTCATTTTCATCAAGAGGCTCTTTAGTTCTTCTTCACTTTCTGCCATAAGGGTGGTGTCATCTGCATATCTGAGGTTATTGATATTTCTCCCGGCAATCTTGATTCCAGCATGTGCTTCCTCCAGCCCAGCGTTTCTCATGATGTACTCTGCATAGAAGTTAAATAAGCAGGATGACAATATACAGCCTTGACATACTCCTTTTCCTATTTGGAACCAGTCTGTTGTTCCATGTCCAGTTCTAACTGTTGCTTCCTGACCTGTATAATGGTTTCTCAAGAAGCAGGTCAGGTGGTCTGGTATTCCTATCTCTTTCAGAATTTTCCACAGTTTATTGTGATCCACACAGTCAAAGGCTTTGGCATAGTCAATCAAGCAGAAATCGATGTTTTTCTGGAACTCTCTTGCTTTTTCGATGATCCAGCAGATGTTGGCAATTTGATCTCTGGTTCCTCTGCCTTTTCTAATATCAGCTTGAACATCTGGAAGGGCACAGTTCACATATTGCTGAAGCCTGGCTTGGAGAATTTTAAGCATTACTTTACTAGCATGTGAGATAAGTGCAATTGTGTAGTAGTTGAGCATTCTTTGGCATTACCTTTCTTAGGGACTGGAATGAAAACTGACCTTTTCTAGTCCTGTGGCCACTGGTGAGTTCTCCAAGTTTGCTGGCATATTGAGTGCAACAGTTTCACAGCATCATCTTTCAGGATTTGAAATAGCTCAACTGGAATTCCATCACCTCCACTAGCTTTGTTCATAGTGATGCTTCCTAAGGCCCACTTGACTTCACATTCCAGCCACATATATGAGGCTTATAGTATCCTAAAAATTTTTAACTTGATAAAAGACCTTGACAGTCATCCAGTCCAGCTTCCTTGTGTCACAGATCCACCACGGCCTAGAATTAGCCACTGCTGGATGGGGCCCCACACCCATCTTTTTGTGTCCTTTCACACCCACTCCTTCCAGGTCTGTGGTATCAGAGATTAGGATGACTTGCTTAAACTAAGAACGTAATCTGATAATATTATCCTTGAATATATCCCAGATATGAATTTTTCTTTGTATTTGCTCCATTTTTGTCTCAAAGGTGACTCTACACACCAAGCTGTATTAACTGATAAAAATACTGATTACCTAAAATACTGGACAATCTAAAATGCTATTAAAATGTTTCAGTATCTTGCAGGATGAGTCATTAAGTCCTATTGTAAGTAATGTTTATAGAGGCTATTTGTGGACTTTGATATATGCTTTCATAATTTAAAAAAAGGTTCAGTTCCAATGAAGGATTCCATTACTCCTCACCTACCAAGACGTCATTTTGGTTCCTATGGTCATCTTCCGATGCCCTTCTCCTTCAATCCAGTAAATCAAGACTCAGTTACCTCCTTTTCTCCTGGATCCACTCCCTGTGGGGTGCCTCTTGGAGCAGGTGCAGTAATGGTGCAGGAAGCCGCTCCTGCCTCTTCAGCCTGAGGAAACCTTTCTCAGGAAATGCTTTTCGTAGGATTGAATCACATGTGATGCATGTTTCAAATTATTTTAATAATAAATTACTGAAATTACACTCTCCTTTCTCAGTTCTTCACTGTATTTGACTGATTCCTACTATGTCACTATATACACATCTCAAAAATAATTTATAAAATTTAGCAATGTTGCTGCTGCTGCTGCTAAGTTACTTCAGTCGTGTCTGACTCTGTGCGACCCCATAAAGGGCAGCCCACCAGGCTCTGCCGTCCATGGGATTCTCCAGGCAAGAACACTGGAGTGGGTTGCCATTTCCTTCTCCAGTGCAAGAAAGTGAAAAGTGAAAGTGAAGTGGCTCAGTCATGTCCGACTCTTTGAGACCGCATGGACTGCAGCCTACCAGGCTCCTCCATCCATGGGATTTTCCAGGCAAGAGTACTGGAGTGGGGTGCCATTTCAGCAATGTTAATTACCCAAAAATAGTAATGTTCTTGCTAAAACATGATATGCTTTTTAAAAATCTATTGATTATTTTGGAATACAAAGAAGTGAAACAGTATTTGAAAATGTTTGAATATATACACCCTTCTAATTGAGTTTTTCAGAGGACTAAAATTTTTCCAAAGGATATCCATCCTACTAAGCTATGTCACAAGCTGTAGCATTGTTATTTAGGACTTTGAAATCAGAGGTACTGTTGCACTTCTTCAAAGAGGGAAAAACATCACTTTCTCTTAATCACTGTCTTTCCTTGTATAAATTACCTTTGAATTAAATAAAGTTCTTTTCATTGTCTGATAATCAAAAAGTTATAGCAGAAATGGTTTCTTTGATCCTTGTTAACTCCAGCACTTAATTTTAATTTATATACTTAAAGGTCCTCGAAAATTTCTCCTTGCTCAAACTGACTCTCTTCTGATGAAAATGCGTTCAGTAGCAAGTGATGAACTTCATGTGATGATGCAACGGAGAATGAGCCAAGAGAACCCTGTCCAGGCAACTGAAACAGAGCTTGCACAGAGGTTGCAGAGGCTCACCGTTTTTGCAGTTAACAGGATTGTTTATCAAGGTAGGACTAGAGAATAAATGTGTTCTTGCTCAGATATTGAAATGAGAATAAATTAAGAGAGGGGTTTCCCTGGTGGCTCAGACAGTAAAGAGAACTGGCTAACTTTCAGCTTTTTTAACAGCATTAAAAAATTTTTAGTATCCATACTAGTAAAATAATTTATTGGGACCCAGTATCCTTGAATAAAATTCTACTTTTTAATATGTTAAATGCTGGCCTATACTGACCATTGAAAGTTAAAATAGTATAGCACCTCCAATATATTTTTTAAACTTTCCTTTGAAACAGTCATAGATTCACACGCAATTGTTAGAAAATACTTCAGAGAGATCCTGTGTGCCCTTGACCCAGTTTCCCCCCATAGATCTCATAGAACTATAGTTCAGTATCATACCCAGATATTGACATCACGACACTCAAGAAAAAGAACACTTCCATCACTATAAGATCTATATGTTGCCTTTTAGAGCCACATCCACTTTTCTCCCACACCCGCCCCTTCCTTAATCACTGGCAACTATCAATCTGTTCTTCATTTCTGTATTTTCATCATTTGAAGAATGTTAAATAAATGGAATCATACAGCATATAACCATACAGTATGTGTAAGATTGACTTTTTTCACTCAGCGTAATTCTGTGGAGAGTCATCCTGGATGTTACATGTATCAATAATCTGTTCCCTTTTTGTTTTTGGTAAGTAATATTCCATAGCATGGATGTACAGTTTAATCATTTACCTGTTGAAAGACGATCTGGGTACTTTCCAGTTTGGGGCTATTACAAATCGAGCTAGCTGCTATAAACATGTATGTGAAAGTTTTTGTGTGAACTCAGGTCTTTGCTTTTCTGGGATGAATATCCAAGAGTGCAGTTTCTAGGTGGTATGATAGTTGTGTGTTTTGTTCTTGCTAAGGAACTGCCAGACTTTTCTAGAGTGGCAGTATAATTTTATATTCCTACCAGCAATGTATGAGTGATCCAGTTTTCTGCATGTCTTCACCAGCATTAGAAGTTTCACTGTTTTCAGTTTTAGCCATTCTGATATATAATGTTGGGCTATAACTTTGTGGTTTCAGGGTGCACTTCTACAGGAGCTAATGATTTAGATGTTTATGTATGAACGTTAATGCCTATAACAAACACTAAAAAAGCTATGCAAAGAAATATACTCAAAAACAATACAAATAAGCCAAAATCCTAAAAAATTTCAAGTGACACCCATTTTTTTTTAACTTTTCTAATTTATATTTGGGACAACCAGCCTCTAGAGTAAACTGTGAAATTGAACTGTTATCACATGCACAGCATTTAATGGGAGAGCATGTCCAGTTAAACAGGTCTGCACGTCTATCTAATGTAAATATCACATGGTCTTCAATTTGTACAAGAACCTTCATGACTTTAATAATTTTGTAGTTTAATTCATCTTCATTAGTAAAATAAAGCTTTAATTTAGGATTGCATGACTTGTATGCTTAAATTTCTGCATTGTTTTAGGTGAATTCACTTTCTTTAGTATATTGTATTTTTTACATCAAATGCAGCTATTACGTGTTTATATTGTGATAACTGAATTAGTAATTACATAGATTATTTTTGTCACTATCATTTGTAATGGCTCAGTATTAGTGATTTGACTAATTTTTTATTCTTCTTTTAATTCAAAGAATTTAATCCAGATATTATTGACATTTTGAGTACTCCAGAAAGTACAACTCAAAGCAGGACCTCAGCTTCCCAGACTGAAATTTCTGAAGAAAATATTCATCATGAACAGCCTTCTGTTTTCAATCCATTTCAGAAAGAAATGTTCATGTATCTGGTAGAAGGATTCAAAGTATCTAGTGTGAGTAAATTAGTTACATGGGAAATGTTCATTCACAAAGAAGGAGTAGAGGTTTTATGTGTCTGTATTCAGTTCAGTTCAGTTGCTCAGTCCTGTACAACTCTGCGACCCCATAGACTGCATCACGCCGGGCTTCCCTATCCATCACCAACTCCCGGAGCTTGCTCAGACTCATGTCCATTGAGTTGGTGATGCCATCCATCTCATCCTCTGTCATCCCTTTCTCTCTCAGGAGTAGAAGTTTCTGTATCTTTTCTGTATCAGAATAGGAATTTGATGATTACTATGAGAGCTTAAACTAATAACCTGTTTTTAAAGGACTTTATTTATAGCTGCTTACTCGAGAGTTATTATTATGGATAATTATGAAGTGCAGATGTTGGCTTAAACAGGTCTAATATCTTCAAAATTATGTAGAGAATACTGAGAAGCATCAGGCTCCATTTATCGTCAACTCACTTAGGTTTTTGTGGGTCATATATATAGTTGAACATAGGGAAAAAATTGGTCAGTACACTCATTCTAGCAGAACTCATAAATCATGATTCTGCCAGTATAACTAGATTTTCTTGTCTGCAGGTTCCACTTAGAACTGAGTCATTCACAAAGAGCCCTTAGGACTAGGAGTAACTGGAGAGCCATTTCCAAAACTCAAAATAAACTCTAAAATGTACTAATTCCAATTTTTAAACCAGATAAAGGATATTTGATCAGGATTAGGTTAACCCTTGTGGGACCACCTTCGAAAGCACAGCTTATTTGGTTATTTGTTAAGGGATATTGATGGTCAATTTATATACAATTCTTAATTTGTGACAGTTTTACTCAATATTTTAGTCTTCCCTGGTGTCTCAGTGGTAAAGAATTTGCTTTCCAGTACAGGAGGCGAGGGTTCGATCCCTGGGTCACGAAGATTCTTTGGAGAAGAAAATGGCAACCCACTCTAATATTCTTGCCTGGAAAATCCCATGGACAGAGAAACCTGATGGGCTACAGTCTATATATGCATGCTAAGTTGCTTCAGTTATGTCTGACTCTGCAATCTTATGGACTGTAGCTCACGAGGCTTCTCTGTCCATGGGATTCTCCAGGCAGGACTACTGGAATGGGTTTCCATGCCCTTCTCCAAGGGATTTTGCCAAGTCAGGGATCAAACCTGGGTCCCTTACATCTCCTGCATTGGCAGGCAGGTTCTTTACCACTAGCGCCACCTGGTCCATGGGGTCGTAAAAGAGTCGAACACAACTTAGCAACTAAACAACAACAGCAATATTCAATATTTTAGTACTAATTCAAGCCTCTATTACGAATGCTTCTCTTTTATATTGTAAAATCCAGGTAGGCTTATTTACTGTTGTTCTTTGATGGTTCTTTTTTTTCTTTTTTTGCCATTTAAAATTTCCAAACCCTGGGTAGTTTTTTTTAAGTGTCTTAGGACTTTAGCTTCTTTATCTCTCCCTTTTTAAATTGTGGTAAAATAAGACTTCCCTGGTGGCTCAGACAGTAAGCGTCTGCCTACAATGAGAGAGACCCGGTTTGATCCCTGGATTGGAAAGAGCCTCTGGAGAAGGAAATGACAACCCACTCCACTACTCTTGCCTGGAAAATCCCATGGACGGAGGAGCATGGTAGGCTCCTACAGTCCATGGGGTCACAAAGAATTGGACACGACCAAGCAACATCACTCACTCACCATACATAACATAAATTTTGCTATTTTCACAATTTTTAAATGTACAAATCAGTGATATTAAGTCCATTCACATTGTTGCGCAACCATTACCACTGTCCATCCCTAGGGATTTTTCCTTTATCAGAAACTGAAACTCTGTGTTCATTAAACAGTAACTCCGCATTAACCTCTCCCCCCATCCCTGTTAACCACTGTTCTGATAGTATATATCGCACTTATTCACCCATTCATCCATCAGTGGGTATTTGCCTTGTTCCTGCCTTTGGGCTATTTTGAACGGTGCCACTATAAACACTTATGCACATCCGTCTCTTTTAAAACCCTGTTTGTGTGGATGTGTATATCTTCCTAATTTCAACTGTTTGAAAATTCTAGAATAAAACATGTTCCATGATTTTTTAGGGCTGTGTTGGGGTTATTACATTATTGTTTAAGAAATTTGATCCTAATTCATTCCTGTTTTGATTTAAGGCTTCAGGTAAAACCAGTAGTTCCAAACAGCAGTGGGCTAAAATCTTATGGTCTTGTAAGGAAACCTTCCGAATGCAGCTTGGGAGACTGCTCGTGCATATGTTGTCTCCAGCCCACCCTTCACAAGAGAGAAAGCAAATTTTTGAAATAGTTCGTGAACCAAATCATCAGGAAATACTGCGAGAATGTCTTAGCCCATCCCTGCAAGTAAGTACCCCAATACTTCATAAGTAATAACTATTATAAAACTGTACAAATCAAGAGCTGAATTTAAACTGTATTTTCATGCCAAATACCATGAATATAGTTTTCTAACCAAACAAATATTTTCTGAGATCTTTCTTCAGATGCCATTTACCAGAGTCAATTTGTTTAATCTGTTTAATCCCCCTTCCTTTTTCCAGTGTTTAAGAAGTTCTATACCTGAGTTCTTATAAGATCCTTCATAGTTAGTTACTAAATCTTGAAGTGTTTTCTTTAAGAACTGTTTGAAGACTTTTTAAAGCATTATATTATCCATGAAACATCTATACTGAATGGCTCAAATAGCAGTACATATAACATATTTCAAAAATGTTTACAGTAAGTTAAAATACTTGTTGATCATCTGGAATGGTAAAATCAAAATACTCAAGCTGTTTTGGAATCTATAAATTCTATCACTTAGCAAGCAGTAGATGGAGAATTTAAGTGGTGTAACTGTTCTGTTTAGCGGTTTCTTATGAAATTAAATATACTCTTAGCCTGTGATGCTAAAATTCCATTTTTAGATATTTACCTAAGAGAAATTAAAGCATATGTCCATAAGAAGACTAGTAGGAGAATATCCGTGACAGCCTTTTTTCTAATAGCCAAAAACTGGAAATAATCCAAGTATCTGTCAGTGGGAGAATGTATAACTAAACTGTGGTATATTTATACAATAGACTGTTACATAGCAATAAAAATGAACTGACTACTGATGCACCCATTAATATGGATGAAGCTCAGAATTGTGGTGTCATTGAAAGGGACAGCCAAACACCAAAGAGTAGGCATTTTATGATTCCATTCATATGAAGCCCAAGAACAGGCAAAATTAAGATATAGTCATGGAATTTAGGACAGTAATTGTCTCTGTGAGGAAGGGGACAGTGAGAAGGGGAACTGAATGGAAAAGGGCATAGGGAAATTTCTTGGACATGCTCAGTCATGTCCAACTCATTGCAACCCCATGGACCGTAGCCTGCCAGGCTCTTCTGTCCATGGGGTTTTCCAGGCAAGAATACTAGAGTAGGTTGCCGTTCCCTTCTCCAGGGCATCATCCCAACCCGGGGATCAAACCCATATCTCTCACATTGCAGGCAGATTCTTTACCATCTGAGCCATCTGTAAAATGTCAGCCTGGTTTCAAAATCAAAATTGTGAAATACAGCACAGTTGAAGAGTTTCTAGTTTTTATCTCTATAGCCTTCCCTCATTCTTTCCCTTTCCCTGTAGCTTACCATCCTTATTTGGTTTTTATTTGTATTGGGGGTATAAGCAAATTTGTGACACACACACACACACACGTGGGTGTGTGTATGTATTCTCTCTCTCACTTCTTTATATGAAAAAAGGTAATGAACCATACAGATCCTTCTCACTCTACTTTCTTCAGCTAACAATATATCCTGCAATGGTTCCACAGCAGTATAGAGAGCTCTTCTTGTGCCTTTTTTATAACTGCCTACAAGCTCGATTCCATCTGTAGTCTGCCTGATTTTTAAAGCTCCAAGCTTCTCTTCTATTGAATCTGGTTAATTCTCCAGCCAGTCTGTGGCTCCTCATCTATTCTCTCATAACATCTTCACATCCCTTGTGGTTCTTCTGATAAGCTGCTTTTTTCATGTTGTCCCCACAGCATGCAGCGCTCTCTTTCCTCCACTTTGTCTGTCTATATGCCTGTGTGTCCATTTAGCCATGCACCCACATCATATGGTACCACCTTCAAAACCTTCCTTCCTTCTTTTAGTAGGAACTCAGAACTCTTTCTTCTTGAAACTTCATTGAAAATTTTATTTTTACACATTTTGTTATTTTCTAAGAATTTGTGTTTAAATTCAATTCCTTAAATCAGTTTCCTGAGAGCAGGAAATAAGATTTCTATGTGTGCATGTCTCCAAAAACAACTTTTCTAGTCCCAGAAACTACAGTCAATAAATGATTGATCAGAAGATGTTAAAATGAGCTATTAGAAACAGCTTCAGTGTCTAGGAAAATCATGTTTCTTTGGACATTCAGAATGAAAAAATAAAACATTTCTGATAGTTTTTCAAGATGATTTTAAAATATCACCGAATACTAAACTGAAATATTTTTAGAGTTCTATCAAGATTATTACCTTTAAGATGCACATATGAAAATATTCTAGTCGTTTACCATTCCTCTTTATTTGCCAACTCTTCAGGCCTTTTACTTGCAGAGCATCTGTTCATTTTTCTCTTTTGGTCAGGTAACAGCTGTCTCCTGACTAATTTAAAATGTTACATTAAAATGTGCTTTGCTATTTTCATCATTGCATATGTTCATCTTATGCTTTTGGGAAACGACATGATGTGATTCAGCATGTGAATTTAAATATCACCTAAAATGTAATAGTTTCCAAATCCATTTGTTGACTATTCACAGTTTAAAATATCATAAAGCCAAATACAGTGATATTTGTATGAGTGCAAATTGTTAAAAAATA
Organism: Bos taurus; assembly: GCF_002263795.3. NCBI lineage: Eukaryota > Metazoa > Chordata > Mammalia > Artiodactyla > Bovidae > Bos > Bos taurus. The sequence goes on along the minus strand of NC_037355.1, from coordinate 8,437,212 downwards.
AAATTACGCATGTTTAACTTGTTGGCAAAGTTAATGTCTAAATAATATATAGTGTACACTTAACAATCAAGTGTAATATCTCTGGCATGAAAGAGCCACTTAACGGAAGAAAGCTTTGATCTGCACAATAAATAAAAAGCACTAAAACTGGCATGTGTGTGCATATCAGTCACTCAGTCATGTCCAAATCTTTGTGACCCCATGGACTGTAGATCGCCAGGCTGCTCTGTCCATTGAATTCCCCGGCCAAGAATACTAGAGTGGGTTGCCATTCTGTTCTCCAGGGGATCTTCCCAACCCAGGGATTGAACCCCAGTCTCCCACACTGCAGGCAGATCTTTACCGTCTGAGCTGCCAGGGAGGCCCATAAAAGTGGTATAAACAAAGCTTATCTAAAAATGAAATTTCACGTTTCCAAAGTCAAATGATTGTCTAAAGCAAAAATGGTAGCCATGTCTTTTGGAATCCCAGCATAGATAATAAAAGTATGTATGTGTGCTCAAAAAAAAAGAAAAAAGAGCCACTTAAGAAATCGTGAATCAAAGTTTGGTTTAGTTTTACACTAGGAAGGACCGTTTTCATTTCTTAAGTAACATTTTCATTTTGTCTATAGGGCCTGTTCATAAAAGACTAACCTAAACCAAACCCTTCTCCCAAATATTCACATACTGAATACTGACATCCTAACTGGTTTTAGAGTTTTTCACCTTTTGTTCTCCCCAGGGAATAGTGAATGCTTAACAATGGATCCAAAGATACTTTTTTGTTCTGGTATTTTCTCCAGTGTTTATTCTCCTAAGCAGAAATTAAAGAGACTCTTACCTTAAAGTTTAAAGGAAAGTTTCCCTTCCAGTTCAGCAATGGCACCCCACTCCAGTGCTCTTGCCTGGAAAATCCCATGGACGGAGGAGCCTGGTAGGCTGCAGTCCATGGGGTCACTGAGGGTTGGACACAACTGAGCGACTTCACTTTCACTTTTCACTTTCATGCATTGGAGAAGGAAATGGCAACCCACTCCAGTGTTCTTGCCTGGAGAATCCCAGGGACGGGGGAGCCTGGTGGGCTGCCGTCTATGGGGTCGCACAGAGTTGGACATGACTGAAGTGACTTAGCATATGAGAAGGACTAAGAATTATTTTCCTTCATCCCAAGCTTATTTTCTGTATTCCTTTAGCAAACCCTCTCTAAAATTCTTTCCCCAAAAGCTTGTGTGCTTGCTTTTTTCCTTCTTTCCTTTATTACTTCTATTCCTTTCTTCTTTTTTTTCCTCTTTTTTCCATTTTTTTACCTTTAACAATAAAAATGTTCAAACATACTAAGAAAAATAGAGACTAGTGAATACTTAATGAATACCATATGACCATCTCATAGGTCTAACTATTGTTAGTATTTTTATCATATTTATCATAATTTTTTTCCTGAGGTATTTTAAAGTAAATTATATAAATCATGACATTTTTTCAAAAGACTTTTTTATGTCACCATAACAACATTATTATACCTAACAAAATTAGCATATACTCTAATGTCATCATATACTCGGTGCATAATCATGTGAGAATTTCTTCAGTTGTCCCCAAAATGTCTTTTTAGCTGATTTATTTAAACCAGATTCAGCCAAATAAATGCAGCAATAAAATTTAATTTACTGTTAAAGAATTTAAATGTAAGAAATAAACATTCTTTATGACTTAAAAATTTTTTAATTAAAAAAATTGTTACTTTTTTTTTAAAGCATGGAGCCAAATTAGTTTTGTATTTGTCAGAGTTGATACATAATCACAAAGATGAATTGACTGAAGAAGAACTAGACACAGCAGAACTGCTTATGAATGCTTTAAAATTATGTGGTCATAAGTGCATCCCTCCCAGTGCATCAACAAAATCAGACCTTATTAGAGTGATCAAAGAGGTGAGTCAGTGAAACCATAAGAAACAGTTTTCTTAGGAGATCCCATTGACTGTAACTAAAGAATGATTGAGAGATTTTTTTATTATAGAGTACCACTGATGGTGAATTTCAAATGATAATTTTCTTATACTTTATATTGCTTTTTTAATATGAGAAAACAAATAATCTTATTTTAAGGAGCATTTTATTCTCTTTGGTCATCCATATTCATTACCACTAGCTTTCAGGGAAGAAAAAGGTTTTAATAATGACAAGCAAGTTGAATCATCAGCCTCAAGTTCTCAGTTCTTTAGTGAAAAAGCAAACTAAGGAAGCAAGCAGCTATGCAAACCCATTGGGTTTGGCAGCCCTAGTTAACTATTCCACCCTGATTTCCGTGACCCAAAGTGTGTGGAACCAAAGGGGAATTAGAACATTATTTAAGTAGGTGATTATTTTAATATTCTGGTCTCCAGGAGACAATTTTTTTTCCTTTGTTAACTTGGTTTTAAATTTAGTTTGCTGGGTTCTGTGCCAGTGTTAAATGATAAATAATAAGTTTTATATAGTATATTATTATCTAAATCTTTTAGGAACAAAGGAAATATGAAACTGAAGAAGGTGTGAATAAAGCCAACTGGCAGAAAACAGTTAATAATAATCAGCAAAGGTAGGATTTCACGTGTGCTAAAAGTTATGTCTTTTAGGAGCCCCATTATATTTTGCATATGCTTTTAGCTTTAATGTACCATGTTTTGATATACATTTAATGTTCCTATACATACGCTTAACTTACAGGCTTCTTGTCTGTTTAGTCTCTTTCAGCGTTTGGATTCAAAATCAAAGGATATATCTAAAATAGCTGCAGATATCACCCAGGCAGTGTCTCTTTCCCAAGGGATTGAGAGAAAAAAGGTGATCCAGCATATCAGAGGAATGTACAAAGTGGATCTGAGTGCCAGCAGACACTGGCAGGAGCTTATTCAACAACTGACGCATGACAGGTGGGCAATGTGGGAGGGCTTTCAGTGGTCTTGCACGAATGTTTTATATTGATGTTATTTTCACTCTAGAATAAAATTCATAATACTATCTCATTAGCTTAAATATTTCTGTTTAATAATTTGTAATTTATTTCCTCTTAAAGAATATACCCAAGAGAATTTTTTAATTCTTAGGAGGGAGAAAAAAATAATGAGAGAGACATTAGCTCTTCCAGAGAGTAATATGTTTACTGGCTTTCTTTTTAAAATATCTTTGCAAAAGAATAGGGAAATCACTGAAACAAGACAGTTGGGAAATACATCTTTTTCTAGTTAAGACTTCAGTAACACAGTTAAAAAGATGCATCACAAATAGTGAAAAGAGGGAAATTAAAATAGTATTCTCTGAATTTGGTTAACATAACTGATTAGTATTATGACTTTGAGGAGCTATATACTAAAGCAAATTCCAGGTGAATGAATGAATTAAACTTAAAAAGTTTACAAAGCAGGAGAAAATAGAGTATTTGTCAACTCTGATAGATAACTTCCTAAAATCAAACACAATTGAAGAAACTATAAAGAAGAAATTAATGGCTTTGAACTTTCATTTTTTTCCAGTGTATTTAACAAGCATAGCCACAACAAAACATCAAAATTTATTTTCAGCATGTATTTCAAAGTTAGTATTTTTATTATTTTAAAATCATAGAAGTTTGAAAATAAAAATTTAAATCCCAAAAGTTTGAGCAAAAGACATGAATATATTCTTCACATAAGACAAATAGAATTAATAAGCAGATGGGAAAAATTGAATATTGCTAGAGGCTAATTTAGTTTTTAAAAATTTTTAGATACTATATTTTACCTTTTATGTTAAAATAAAAAGTTTTTTTAGGAACTCATCTCCACAGTAGGAAGAATGTATCTTAGCTCTTGATCAGAGGTTTGGTGGCATTGTATACTTTGACATAATATATCAGGAACCCTATAAACAATTTATTCCTAGTTCCAGTTATTCTATTTTAGTGATTCTATCCTAAGGAAAATATTCAAAATATGCAAAATCAATAAAAACAAAGATTTTCATCTCTGCATTTTTTATGTTAGTGAATGAATTAGAAACAACTAAGTATATAACAGTAGTAATAAATACAGTATGATCTTTTCACTCAATATAATATTAGCCATTTAAAATAATAATAAAGAAGGCAGGATATAGGAATGTGTATATAAGAAAATATGTGTGTATATGAGTTATAACTGTAATTTTAAAAAATGAAAATCACTAACAGTATTTTGGTATGTTTGGGGTAGTAGAATTAAGGGTAATTTACTTCTTTTATCTATTTCTAAAAACTATTTCCTTTCATTTCAAATGTTAATTATTTTAAAACATTTTTAGAAATGTAATTGCTACAAAAATGAATAATTTTGTTTGTTACATTAGATAATAGACAAAATGGGAAATGAAAAAAATTTATTTGGAAATTGATTTTTTTTCTTTAGTTGACCATACTAAGTCTAATATATCACAAAGCATATATAGTAGTCATGCTGTATCTTTTTAAAAATGTAATAGGTATAAGAAGCTAGTAGCAGAGCTTGCCTTGAGGCAAGGAGACTGGACTCCAGAGCAGAGGGATACTTTTTTTTTTGTTATTCTTCTGTACTGTGTGTATGCAGTGTGTTTGTGCTCGGTTGCTCAGTTGTGTCCAACTCTTTGCAACCCCATGGACTGCAGCCTTCCAGGCTCCTCTGTCCATGGGATTCTCCAGGCAAGAATACTGGAGTGGGTTGCCATTTCCTCCTCCAGGGGATCTTCCTGACCCAGGGATCGAACTTGCGTTGTCTGAGTCTCCTGCATTGGCAGGCAGATTCTTTACCACTGAGCCACCTGGAAAGCCATGTGTATGCATATCCCTGTCTAGTTATATAAATAGTTGGATTTTTCAATTGAGTGGATCAGTTTTGACTTATGTATTAAATATTTACATAGTTTTTTTAAGTTATAAGTACTTCAAATTGCCACTTGAACCTTTCTTTCTACTTGTAGAGCAGTCTGGTATGACCCCATCTACTATCCAACTTCATGGCAGTTGGATCCAACAGAAGGGCCAAATCGAGAGAGGAGACGTTTACAGAGATGTTACTTAACTATTCCAAATAAGTATCTGCTTAGGGATCGACAGAAATCAGAAGGTAATAGTGCCTTCTTGACTCAACATATAAATAGCAGATAACTGTGGTCATTACACAAAGATGATGTAATCTCTTTTCCTCAACAGATGTGGTCAAGCCACCACTCTCTTACCTATTTGAAGACAAAACTCATTCTTCTTTCTCTTCTACTGTAAAAGACAAAGCTGCAAGTGAGTCTATAAGGTAAATTTGAATCCATAAGACATCTTCTCTTGTTGAATGTGTTAAATACTTTAATAGTCTATTGCAGTGCTTATATGATGCTTATTTTAGATAATGCAATGGTTTAAGAAAAGACCTGAACATGGCTCAAGAGAGGACAAAGTTGAATGCCCGAAATCCAAAGAGAACAGAGTTTTGATAGGGAGTTTTCATTGGACTTCAGTCTTAGTCTGTTATGTGAGGAAGATAAGTCACACCTAACATGTCATAGCATTGTTGAGGATTGTGGGTCAGTATGGTAACTATTGATAGGACTGTCACTGTGGTTGTAGTGGAGGTTGTTATCAGGCCCATTTTATAGATAAAAAACTTGAGAGTCAAGATTAAGTGACTGGACTAAAGAATAGAAGAACTTTTCTGACTCTGAATCCCCCTTTGCTCCTAGAACGCTCCGTTTCTTTCCTGTGTTTGTTCAGAGGCATGAACCAATGTTTGCTTATGTACTGCAAAATATAAAATATTGAAGTTTGTTTTAAATAACTGAGTCTTGTATTCTGTGTAGGGTGTAGGGATCATTCACCTTTTCTAAAAGTTGCCGTTATTTTCTCTGCCATTATAATGTCAGAAATGAGAAAATATTTTCATGTGGACTCTAACAAGACATTATATGCTTTTGAAACTCTTGTCTGCTCTGCTGAAATCTTCTACTAGATAAAATAAAGCTTTTATTCTCTGAAATTGTTCAAAACATTTAATCATAGTAATTTTAAATATGTTTTGACAGAGTCAATCGAAGGTGTATCAGCGTTGCACCATCTAGAGAGACAGCTGGTGAATTGTTATTAGGTAAGTTACATTTTGAAGATTTTTATACATATTCACTGCGCCTATTTTATTCTTAGATAATTTAAAACATTGTTTTGACAGACTGCCATTAAATGAGATAAACTGTCTCTAATATTGTATAGGTTATTTTGCCTTAACATTGTCTATAATGCATATGACTCATGAATGTGAAGAAATGAACAGTTTTATTTTTTGAAAAGCATATAAACAGCATTTTAATTTTTATAAAGTTAATTTTCTTCATGAGTATATATTTTTAAATTTGTTTTTTTTATTATATATCAGTTTTTAATTCTAAAGTAAAGAATCATTAGTATGTTATATGCCTACTGTTTTAATGGGTATCCCTATACACATGAAATATATCCACCTCGAGATTATTCTTAATTTATATTCCTCATTGTACTTCTGAGAGAAAGGCCAAGACTATCCGTGGATAGTTACATTTAGTGAGAAATTTTTTCCTCAAGACATGAAGGAATAGCATTAAACCACGTAGTCTCTGTTTCCTTAAAGAACTGATTTGTATGCTGTGGGCCAGTTGTTCTCAAATCAGGGGCATCCAGATCACATGGGAACGTCTAAGAAAAATGAATTCTCAGGCCCCTGCCCAGAGCCACTGAATCTGAAACTCTGTGGATGGGGTCCAGACATGATATTTTTATACACCCTGCAGTGATTCTGACACACCCTCAAATTAGAGAGTCACTGCAGTAGGCTACAGCTCTATAGCCTCAAAGCCCTAAATTGCAGAGTTTCAAGCTTGCCAGGGCTGAGCCCCACAGTCACTAGGATGGAGATGGTGCCCTTCTCTGAGCTGTCCATGCCAGGGCTCAGGGTGACCAGCATCCAGTGCAGAGCTCCAGGAAGTTCCCACCGTTTGGATACGTGATGTAGGGATGTGCATTACTAACAGCCTCTCAAGCAGGAAAATTGGGGGGACTGTCTGAGCCCTGATGGAGCCATCAGAGGTCAGATAGTAAAAAATCTGCCTGTAGCACAGAAGACGCGGGTTCGGTCCCTGAATTAGGAAGATCCTCTGGAGGAGGGAATGGCTACCCACTCCAGTATTCTTGCCTGGAGAATTCCATGGACAGAGAAACTTGGCATGCTACAGCCCATGGGGTTGCAAAGAGTCGAACATGACTAAGCGACTAACACGTTACTTTTCTGCCCTATTGAGTGTTTAAGTCAGCAAAATAATTAAGGATTCCTCTTTTGCTAGAAAATTTAGTTTATAACTTGAATTCAGTTAATGTGTACAAAATAAAGTAATATGCCAGTAACCTAAGAAAAATACTGGTAATAATAAACAGCCAGCACCTTTTAGCACTAAGCACCACTGTTAATAAACATTTTACATATATTCTATATAATTCCCATAGTAACCCTATGAAATAGAGTCTTCTCCCTACCCCATTATTTTTATAAGGAAACTAAAGCACAGTGGGGTTAGGCAGCTTGCCCAGGATCTCATGGATGCTATTCAAAAATGAAAGTGAAAGTGAAGTTGCTCAGTCATGTCCAATTCTGTGACCCCGTGGACTGTAGCCCACCAGGCTCCTCCGTCCATGGGATTCTCCAGGCAAGAATACTGGAGTGGGTTGCCATTTCCTTCTCCAGGGGATCTTCCTGACCCAGGGATCAAACCCAGGTCTCTCACATTGCAGGCAGACACTTTAACCTCTGAGCCATACTTACTGAGTATTAAGAACTCCTTCTGGGTTCTGTGATTCAAATTCGGTCCAGTTGACTCCAGAGGTGCTTTTAACTATATAAGATAATAGTGCACAGACATTTATAAACTCACAACCAATTATTTTCTGCAGGTAAATGTGGAATGTATTTTGTGGAAGATAACGCTTCTGATACAGTTGAGTGTTCTGTGAGTAGCGGTTTAAATTTGCGTTTATATGAATCTAGACAAATTCCCACATGTATAAGTTTAATACAGCCAGAAAGCAGGTAGAACTGTTAAGAGTTCATTTCTTGTCACACTCAGTATAAATTTGTCTGAATTCCAGTTTTTAAGATAATTTTAAAAAGAAGACCATGCCATCCGCTCTGACTCATGTTCTGAGTTTCATAGCAGCAAGTATTATGGGTCAGATTCTGAAGCATTCGTATTATTTCAGTTTATGTCCGTTCTTTCTCACCACTATCCTCTGTAGCATCAAACTTCTTGCTACTCCCTGTTTATTGTCACATACATTTGCCTTCAAAAAGAAAGAAAAATATTGTCTGATTTAGTAACTTAAGTAATCCTAATGTTCACTTAGCTTAGTAGTCATAATTTTTATTCTTCTGGAAATACTTACATTAATCTGAAAATAACAAAAAGGACTCAATTCACATTTTGGTACAGTAAACATTTTATTTGTTTGAATTCATTTACATGCCATTAAAATACTGCTTTGAGAGTCCTGTAACAGGAGAAATAAGGCTCTTTGTTTCAGAAGTTCTAAAGCCAGGAATTCATAAGGATGCATTTAAATAAGACTATGTATGATTTACTGGTTAATACATATTTGATTCAAAGAAATTAGGGAGTGAAAACATAAAATATTATTGTAAAGTAAATCATGTTAAAAAAATCATTAAAGTATTTCATGTAATCCTCCAAAATTGAATAGGCATTATTTTGTGATTTACATAGCAATTACTACAGTATTTATCCCAGCTAACAAAAGTATAGTTATGTTATTTTTAAAGATGTATCTTTTTAGAACAAAAGAGTTTAATAGTTGATACATGAATCAGCTTTTTTTCTGGATGGGTCCAAAAGATGACCCTTTCCACCTAAATGGAAGCTCTAAAAAGACCCTTGCTTTTTAATAATTGAAGGATCCTTCCTTTCTGTGTACTTTTGTAGCATTTGTGCTTATTTCCTGTGTGACATTTGCTGTCTTGCCTTTCCAAAACATGTGCAAATATCCTGTGCCCCCTTTTTATCATGTATAGATTTATTTCATGCAGAGCACTTAACAAGCACCTTGCCTGTAGATGCTTAATTAATGTTTGTTAAATTGAAAGTATGTTACATGTTGAAGCTAAACAGGGAGGAATTTGGTTTTAAGAATGAGAATATTACCTTTGCATTAAAACATTTTGCTTTCCTTGTAATATATTTTCTGCCTCTATTTCTAAAAATTAGTTGGGACACAGTAAGACACACATAGAGCAGACCAAAGTGTCACTTCCTCCTTACTGCTGTTTTTCAAATTTCTCTTTATTTTTGACTCCTAGAGATTTCATTTTCCCTTACTTTCTTGCAAGCTGAGCTATACATTTAAAAGAATATTTGCTTACTAAAAGAAATCAGTCTGAAAAGTCTACATACTTTATGATTCCAACCGTATGACTTTCTGGAAAAAGGAAAACAGTAGAGGCAACAAAAAGATCAGCGGCAGCTGGGTGGAGCAGAAGGGAATCTCACAGCAGTGAGACTGTTCTGTATGATACTGTAATGTGGACACATGTCATTAAACATTTGTCAAAACCCATTTGACCTACACAACACCGAGATTAAACTATGGGCTTTAGTTAAGAATAATCTATTCCATAGTGGCTCATCAGTTGTAACACATGTACTACATGAGCACGAGATGTTCACCGTAGTGAAACTGAGTGCAGAAAAGCTATATGTGGGAACTCCATACTATCTGCTCAGTTTATAAACATAAAACTTCTCTGGAAAATATAGCCTATTAACAAAGTTTAAATGAAGTTTATTAACTCAGTTGTTTTTAGATTTTATCCAGCATTTTGAAGTGTTTAGTAGCAGGAAGATTTTTAGAGAATCTTATCTGCTACTTTGCCACAGAAGGAAGGCTTTATATTGCATTTTGATAGTGTTTTAAAATGTAAAATTAAAGTGATTCTATTTCATGTAGAGCAAATGCTTTCATGTCATTTCCTTTGACTTTAGAACCTTCAAGGAGAATTGGAACCAGCATCGTTTTCCTGGACATATGAAGAAATTAAAGAAGTTCACAAGCGTTGGTGGCAGTTGAGGGATAATGCTGTAGAAATATTTTTAACAAATGGCAGAACACTCCTGTTAGCATTTGATAACACCAAGGTAAATTTGCCTATATTAATAGATATACTTTTTCAAAAAGATCATGGAATCAGTTTAATTACACTCATACTGACTAAATGAAGTTTTAACTTATTTAAACTTTAACTATTTCTGAAGTCAAATGAAAATTACCCTATTTCTTAGTACTGATTAAAGTAAATCTTTGGTTATGTTAGGACTATTTTTGTCCTCCAAAACTGTATTAAATTTTTATTCCCCAGAGTGACTGTATCTGTAATAAGTAAATAAATGAATGTATAACCAACCTGAAGTAGTTTAACCTTGATAGTAGATTTCATTTTTGACAAACCCTTTCTTGACTGCCACATTGCTTCAGCTACTGTGTGTCTGCTTGTCTTGATAGAAAACCTCTTGGAAGAAATTGTGTATGCTTGCTGCTTCCAGTTCCTCTCCTCAGATTCTCTTTTGAGATGCTCCAGTCAGATTTTTTCCTCACCACCCTACCTGTAACCTCTGGTCAGCATCACCAGTGACCTGGATGTTGCTAAACCCTACAGTTGTGTTTCTTAGTCTTCATCTTACTTGACTTAGCAGCAGCATTTGACACAGCTGATTATTCTTTCTGTAAAGAAAGTGTGGGGAAAACCTTCCTCACTGGACTTCTGCATTAAAGTCTAATTGGCATCTCAAATTTAACATGGACAAAACTGACTTCTAATTTTCCCCCTAAAATCTCCAGTTTTCCCCAGCTCCATAAATGGCAACTCCAACCTTTCTGCTTGGCCAGTTCAAAAACCTTGGGGTTATCCTTGACTCCTCTTATTCTGTCATCCCACTTATTCTGACTCCTCTTAATCATGTGCTCTTATTCAGTCGGTTCGCCCCTCAAACTATACCCAGAATCTGAGTGTTTCCACTGCTGCCATCCTGGTCTAAGCCACTGTCAGCTCTTGCATAAATCATTGCACTAGCCTCCTCACTGGCCTCACTGCTTCCACACTCCCTCTTCTTTCAGACTGCTCTCAACACAGCAGTTAAAATGGGTCAGATCGTGCGATTCCTCTCCTCAGAGCCCTCTGACCACTTTCTTTGTCATTGCATTAAAGCCAGGACCTTACAATGTTGAATAACCTTCAGATCAGATCAGATCAGTCGCTCAGTCGTGTCCGACTCTTTGCTAGCCCGTGAATCTCAGCACACGAGGTCTCCCTGTCCATCACCAACTCCTGGAGTTCACTCAGACTCACGTACATTGAGTCAGTGATGCCATCCAGCCATCTCATCCTCTGTCGTCCCCTTCTTCTCCTGCCCCCAATCCCTCCCAGCATCAGAGTCTTTTCCAATGAGTCAACTCTTCGCATGAGGTGGCCAAAGTATTGGAATTTCAGCTTTAGCATCATTCCTTTCAAAGAACACCCAGGGCTGATCTCCTTCAGAATGGACTGGTTGGATCTCCTTGCAGTCCAAGGGACTCTCAAGAGTCTTCTCCAACACTATAGTTCAAAAGCATCAATTCTTCTGTGCTCAGCCTTCTTCACAGTCCAACTCTCACATACAAACATGACCACAGGAAAAACCATAGCTTTGACTAGACGAACCTTTGTTGGCAAAGTAATGTCTCTGCTTTTCAATATGCTATCTAGGTTGGTCATAACTCTCCTTCCAAGGAGTAAGCGTCTTTTAATTTCATGGCTGCAGTCACCATCTGCAGTGATTTTGGAGCCCAGAAAAATAAAGTCTGACACTGTTTCCACTGTTTCCCCATCTGCTTCCCATGAAGTGATGGGACCAGATGCCATGATCTTCGTTTTCTGAATGTTGAGCTTTAAGCCAACTTTTTCACTCTCCACTTTCACTTTCATCAAGAGGCTTTTTAGTTCTTCTTCACTTTCTGTCATAAGGGTGGTGTCATCTGCATATCTGAGGTTATTGATATTTCTCCCGGCAATCTTGATTCCAGCTTGTGTTTCTTCCAGTCCAGCATTTCTCATGATGTACTCTGCATAGAAGTTAAATAAGCAGGGTGACAATATACAGCCTTGACGTACTCCTTTCCCTATTTGGAACCAGTCTGTTGTTCCTTGTCCAGTTCTAACTGTTGCTTCCTGACCTGCATACAAATTTCTCAAGAGGCAGATCAGGTGGTCTGGTATTCCCATCTCTTTCAGAATGTTCCACAGTTGATTGTGATCCACACAGTCAAAGGCTTTGGCATAATCAATAAAGCAGAAATCGATGTTTTTCTGAAACTTGCTTTTTCCATGATCCAGCGGATGTTGGCAATTTGGTCTCTGGTTCCTTTGCCTTTTCTAAACCCAGCTTGAACATCAGGAAGTTCACGGTTCACATATTGCTGAAGCCTGGCTTGGAGAATTTTGAGCATTACTTTACTAGCGTGTGAGATGAGTGCAATTGTGCAATAGTTTGAGCATTCTTTGGCATTGCCTTTCGTTGGGATTGGAATGAAAACTGACCTTTTCCAGTCCTGTGGCCACTGCTGAGTTTTCCAAATTTGCTGGCATATTGAGTGCAGCACTTTCACAGCATCATCTTTCAGGATTTGGAATAGTTCAACTGGAATTCTATCACCTCCACTAGCTTTGTTCATAGTGATGCTTTCTAAGGCCTACTTGACTTCACATTCCAGGATGTCTGGCTCTAGATGAGTGATCACACCATCGTGATTATCTGGGTCGTGAAGATCTTTTTTGTACAGTTCTGTGTATTCTTGCCACCTCTTCTTAATATCTTCTGCTTCTGTTAGGTCCATACCATTTCTGTCCTTTATCAAGCCCATCTTTGCATGAAATATTCCTTTGGTATCTCTGATTTTCTTGAAGAGATCTCTAGTCTTTCCCATTCTGTCGTTTTCCTCTATTTCTTTGCATTATCGCTGAAGAAGGCTTTCTTATCTCTTCTTGCTATTCTTTGGAACTCTGCATTCAGATGCTTATATCTTTCCTTTTCTCCTTTGCTTTTCATTTCTCTTCTTTTCACAGCTATTTGTAAGGCCTCCCCAGACAGCCATTTTGATTTTTTGCATTTCTTTTCCATGGGGATGGTCTTGATCCCTGTCTCCTGTACAATGTCATGAACCTCATTCCATAGTTCATCAGGCACTCTATCAGATCTAGTCCCTTAAATCTATTTCTCACTTCCACTGTATAATCATAAGGGACTTGATTTAGGTCATACCTAATGGTCATACTGAATGGTCTAGTGGTTTTCCCTACTTTCTTCAATTTAAGTCTGAATTTGGCAATAAGGAGTTCAAGGTCTGAGCCACAGTCAGCTCTGGTCTTGTTTTTGCTGACTGTATAGAGCTTCTCCATCTTTGGCTGCAAAGAACACAATCAATCTGATTTCAGTGTTGACCATCTGGTGATGTCCATGTGTAGAGTCTTCTCTTGTGTTTTTGGAAGAGGGTGTTTGTTATGTGACCAGTGCATTTTCTTGGCAAAACTCTAGTAGTCTTTGCCCTGCTTCATTCCGTATTCCAAGGCCAAATTTGCCTGTTACTCCAGGTGTTTCTTGACTTCCTACTTTTGCATTCCAGTCCCCTATAATGAAAAGGACATCTTTTTTGGGTGTTAGTTCTAAAAGGTCTTATAGGTCTTCATAGAACCGTTGAACTTCAGCTTCTTCAGCATTACTGGTTGGGGCATAGACTTGGATTACTGTGATATTGAATGGTTTGCCTTGGAAACGAACAGAGATCATTCTGTCGTTTTTGAGATTGCATCCAAGTACTGCATTTTGGACTCTTTTGTTGACCATCATGGCTACTCCATTTCTTCTGAGGGATTCCTGCCCGCTGTAATAGATATAATGTTCATCTGAGTTAAATTCACACATTCCAGTCCATTTGAGTTCGCTGATTCCTAGAATGTCGACATTCACTCTTGCCATCTCTTGTTTGACCACTTCCAATTTGCCTTCATTCAAGGACGTGACATTCCAGGTTCCTATGCAATATTGCTCTTTACAGCATCGGACTTTGCTTCTATCACCAGTCACATCCACAGCTGGGTATTGTTTTTGCTTTGGCTCCATCCCTTCATTCTTTCTGGAGTTATTTCTCCACTGATCTCCAGTAGTATATTGGGCACCTACTGACCTGGGGAGTTCCTCTTTCAGTATCCTATCATTTTGCCTTTTCATACTGTTCATGGGGTTCTCAAGGCAAGAATAGTGAAGTGGTTTGCCATTCCCTTCTCCAGTGGACCACATTCTGTCATATCTCTCCACAATGACCCGCCCATCTTGGGTTGCCCCATGGGCATGGCTTAGTTTCATTGAGTTAGACAAGGCTGTGGTCCTATTATGATTAGATTGACTAGTTTTCTGTGAGTATGGTTTCAGTGTGTTTGCCCTCTGATGCCCTCTTGCAACACCTACCATCTTACTTGGGTTTCTCTTATCTTGGGTGTGGGGTATCTCTTCACGGCTGCTCCAGCACAGCGCAGCCACTGCTCCTTACCTTGGACGAGGGGTATCTCCTCACCGCCGCCCTTCCTGACCTTCAACGTGGGATAGCTCCTCTAGGAATAACCTTAGCACTTCCTTATTCTTTCTGACCTTATCTTCTACTGTTCTATCCTTCACTCTCTCTAGTCCATCTGTGGAGACTTCCTTTTCCTTGACTATAGCAGTCACACTGATGCCTGAAAACCTCTGCACTTAGAGCTCCCTAAAATGCCGCCTAGAATGCTTTTCCTCTTAGAAATCTACATGACCCACACCCTTACTTTTTTCAGGTCCCTGATCAAATGCCCTCTTATCAGAGAGACTTCCCTGATTATGTATTTAAAACAGCAACCCCTTTCTCACTCCTAGTACCAGGAATCCCTTTGTTTCCTTGACTTTCCTCTCTTTTCTCTAGAGCACTTCATAGACTCCAACAGTGTCTGCCCAACAGAATGTAAAGACTGTTTTGTTAAGTGCTACAGCTCTAGCATCTTGAGCATACTGGTATATAGGTGCTCAGTCGATGTTTGTTGAATGAATACATGTTTCCTTTTCCTTGCAGAGTTTAGTATGCAAACTGTCATAAATTCTCTCCCACCAACCTTAGCTTCAGCATCTGGCAACCTTCAGATTTAGGCTGTAGGTAGATTTTTATTTTTGCCTTGAACTGATTCATTTTTATTTTTGATTCTGATTTTAAAAAAATAGCATAGAAGTTGCCGTCTTAACCATTTTCATGCATACAGTGTAGTAGTGTTAAGTATATTCACATTGTTGTGAACAGTCCTCCAGGTTTAGGTTCTTAAAAACCCTGTGGTCTTATGCCTGTTCCATAACTAAACTCATTCTTCTCATTCACTTTTATTCTCATCCCTAATTATCCACATCTTTGGCTCATCTTCCTATGCCTGAAGCATATACACATTTAAGAGGGGTAATTCAGATTTGTTTTTAGAAAGGCCTGGTTCCTCTATTTTTTTCCATTTATTACCAATTATCATTTAATTGCTTTAGAAGAAATCAGAACACCCTTTTTCTGTGACAGCATTTTTCTGAATCTCTTTTAAAAAAGAGTTCATATATTAGTTTTCCATCAGTAGTGAAAATGAGGTATCCTGTTTTTATGTAGGATATTTTATTTCATTCTCAGGAAATAAATCTTACTGTCCCCATATTACAGTATGGGAACTACAGCACAAAGGGTTTAAGCAAGAAAAAAAACCTGGTCTGTCTAATTCAGAAAACCCTGCTCTTTCTACTACAGCGTGTTTCATGTATGTAGATGAAGACTCTTCATTTTCTTTTATTGATTTTTTTCCTTTAGGGTCTGTATGTAAGTGATTTTTCTGAACAGACTTCTTAGTCTCTTACTGATTTCTCCAGCTGCAAAACATAGTGGTTAAGAGCCAAAAGTAAATGAGTGCAACAGAGCAGAGACAGATTCAAAGAGGAGGGGACTAAACTAGTGGTGTGAGTGGGGGAGAGCAGGCAGAGGGGGTTACAGAGTGCAAACTACTATGTAGGAAATGAGCCATAAGGATATACTGTACAGCACAAGGACTGTAGTCAGTATTGCATAACATTTAAATGGAGTGTAATTTATAAAAATATTGAATCACTATGTTGTACACCTGAAGCTAATATAATATAGTAAATCAACTGTACTTCAATAAATAAATATATATAGCACAACCTTTAGAGGAAGACCTAGTTGAACCTTAATTCCCCACCAGTCAGTGTTATTGGGCAAAAAGTGTTTTCTTTAAGGACTTGAGATTAGTAACATGCCTATGATATCATGGATTCTTTGGAGGAAAGTGTCAAGACTGAAAATCTGGGCTGTTTTTTTCTCCTTCTGTTCTAGGTTCGCAATGATGTATACCACAGTATACTAACAAATAACCTCCCTAATCTTCTGGAATATGGCAATATCACCGCTCTGACACATTTGTGGTATACTGGGCAAATTACTAATTTTGAGTATTTGACTCACCTAAACAAACACGCCGGCCGATCTTTCAATGATCTCATGCAGTATCCAGTGTTCCCGTTCATACTGGCAGACTATGTTAGTGAGACCCTTGACCTCAGCGACCCATCAGTCTACAGGTAACTGAAGACATCATCACCTATTGGCTTTGTCAGTGTGCTGAATTTATGTCATTAAAGTTCTTCTCATGAAAATTTTCAAACGTGCAAAAAACAGAATGAATGTGTAATAAACCCCCATATGGTTATCACCCCAACTCAATAATTATGAAAATTTTTGCCAAACTTGCATCATCTTTTTTTTCTTAAGACAAATCACACACATTTATGTCACTCGTATGTTCTATAGTATACATCTCTTAAGAAAAAAGTAAAACATTTTGTTACATAACTTCAGTGCCATTATCATATCAAAGAAAATAAAAACAATTAATTTCATGGTATCATCTAATAGCCAGCCTATTTTTAAATGTCCCCTGATTATATAAAAGATGTCTTTTTATAGTTGATTTGTTTGAATCAGGCTCAGTATCACCTTTGGTTGCTTTGTCTCTAAAGACATAAATCTTAGAACAGCCCTTATTTTTATGTATGTATTTTTCTTCTTATTCCTAACATTGGCTTTTTTTAAGGAAAAAAGGTCATTTATCTTGTAGAATGTCCCCCGTTCCACATTAGCATTTAGCTTTTTTCCTCTAGCCACTGTTCCTAGGGACTGGAAATTACTTCTAAAGGCTTGCTTAGCCTCAGGTTCAACTTTTTTTTAAGCAAGAACTCTCTAGAGGTGGTGGTGTGAACTATCAGGAGGCATGTGATATCCCACTGTTAAGGATGCTCAGGCTGATCTGTGGGTTCAGCCTCCCATTGAACTTGTTTGTTTCATTGATGATTATTTCTTGAGTCTGTGATTTCACTGGGGGTTACCGAATGGTGATTTCCTATTTTCTCATTTCTTGTACGTTTATTAGAAGAAAGCACGTAAGATGAGCCTGGGACATTTTGTTGTATCAGAGAGCAAGAAAATTAATATAGTCTTGTCAAAAGAGTGGGAGCCATATTTGCACACCCATGTTCACTGCAGCTCTATTCACATAGCCAAGAGGTGGAGGCAGCCCAGGTGCCTATCTGTGGATAAATAGTTGTGGAAAATTTGGTACATATGTAATATGGAACATTATTTAACATTATGAAGGAGGGAAGTCCTGTCACATGGAAGAACTTTGGGGATATTGTACTAAATGGAATAAGTCAGCCACAAGATAACAAACACCATGTGATTCCACTTACGTCGGTTGTTTAGGGTAGTCAGACTCAGTTAAATGGTGTTTGTTGGGGGGTGGGGAAGGAGAGCGGATGGGGACTTGCGGAGTTGTTGCTCAGTAGGTGTAGAGTTTCAGTTTTACAAAGTGAGAAAGCTTTAAAGATCTATTGCACAACAGTGTGAATTAGTTAACACTACTGAGCTAGGTACTGGAGGGTGGCTAGATGCTAAGTTCAGTGATGTGTGTTGTTTTTACTATAATTATAGAAAAATAAAGGACTTAGGAGCCAACTTGAAGTGGCTCTCACTGCCAAAGATGCTCTCACAGCATCAAAAAGTATAAAGGCCATAACTGATTGAAACACATTTAAGTAAAAAGAAAATACTTAAGTTAATAATAATACTCTTTAAAGGCCCCCAAAACAAAGCAAAACTAAACTCATTGGTTGCTGTTGGATGGGGTAACAGTTCTCTACTTTTAAGATTTGACCGCTAAGGAAAAGAATTAAGCTTTTATCCTGCCTTTCCTGAAACGGTTGCATTTTAGAGTAACCAAATAGCCATAGTTGATGAGGGACTATTCTGTTTCTTTAGTTTTAAATAACATTATCTGACTATTATCAAAAAGTCAAGAAATAGCAACTCCTGGCAAGGACGTGGAGAAGAGACCCTTTGCACTCAACTGTTCCTGGGAATGTAAACTGGTGCAACCACTGTGAAAAACATAATGGAGGTTCCTCAAATATTAAAAATAAAACTGTCCTATGCTCCAGCCATTCTACTTCTGGATATTTAATCCAGAGAAAATTAAAACACTAACTCGAAAAAATATCTGCACCTCATGTTCACTGCAGCATTATTTATAGTGGCCAAGATACAGAGACAACCTAAGTGTTCATCTGTGAATGAGCAGATAAAGAAAATGCAACACAGACACACACACACACAAGAATACTATTTAGTGTTAATAAAAAACAAAAAAAAAAAACAAGAATGAAATCTTGTGACAACATGAATGGCCCCTGAGGGCATTATGCTAAGTGAAAAAGTCAGACAAAGACAAATACCATACAGATAAGTAAGGAGAAAAGGAAAGATATACCCATTTGAATGCAGAGTTCCAGAGAATAGCAAGGAGAGATATGAAAGCCTTCCTCAGTGATCAGTGCAAGGAAATAGAGGAAAACAACAGAATGGAGAGATCTCTTCAAGAAAATTAGAGATACCAAGGGAACATTTCATGCAAAGATGGACTCAAAAAGGACAGAAATGGTATGGACCTACCAGAAGCAGAAGATATTAAGAAGAGGTGGCAAGAATACACAGAAGAACTATACAAAAAAGATCTTCACGACCCAGATAATCACGATGGTATAATTACTCACCTAGAGCCAGACATCCTGGAATGTGAAGTCAAGTGGGCCTTAGAAAGCATCACTACGAACAAAGCTAGTGGAGGTGATGGAATTCCAATTGAGCTATTTCAAATCCTAAAAGATGATGCTGTGAAAGTACTGCACTCAATATGCCAGCAAATTTGGAAAACTCAGCAGTGGCCACAGGACTGGAAAAGGTCAGTTTTCATTCCAGTCCCAAAGAAAGGCAATGCCAAAGAATGCTCAAACTACTGCACAACTGCACTCATCTCACACACTAGCAAAGTAATGCTCAAAATTCTCCGAGCCAGCTTCAATAGTACATGAATCGTGAACTTCCAGATGTTCAAGCTAGTTTTAGAAAAGGCAGAGGAACCAGAGATCAAATTGCCAACATCCATTGGATTATCAAAAAAGCAAGAGAGTTCTAGAAAAGCATCTATTTCTGCTTGATTGACTATGCCAAAGCCTTTGACTGTGTGGATCACAATAAACTGTGGAAAATTCTGAAAGAGATGGGAATATCAGACCACCTGACCTGCCTCTTGAGAAATTTGTATGCAGGTCAGGAAGCGACAGTTAGAACTGGACATGGAACTTCAGACTGGTTCCAAATAGGGAAAGGAGTACATCAAGGCTGTATATTGTCACTCTGCTTATTTAACTTCTATGCAGAGTACATCATGAGAAACACTGGGCTGGAGGAAGCATATGCTGGAATCAAGATTGCTGGGAGAAATATCAATAACCTCAGATATGCAGATGACACCATCCTTATGGCAGAAAGCAAAGAATTAAAGAGCTTCTTGGTGAAAGTGAAAGAGGAGAGTGAAAAAGTTGGCTTAAAGCTCAACATTCAGAAAACTAAGATCATGGCATCTGGTCCCATCATTTCGTTGGCAAATAGATGGGGAAACAGTGAGAGATTTTATTTTGGGGGGCTCCAAAATCACTGCAGATGGTGACTGTAGCCATGAAATTAAAAGACACTTACTCCTTGGAAGAAAAGTTATGACAAACCTAGACAGCATATTAAAAAGCAGAGACATTACTTTGCCAACAAAGGTCTGTCTAGTCAAGGCTATGGTTTTTCCAGTAGTCCTGTGTGGATGGGAGAGTTGGACTCTAAAGAAAGCTGAGCACTGAAGAATTGATGCTTTTGAACTGTGGTATTGGAGAAGACTCTTGAGAGTCCCTTGGACTGTAAGGAGATCCAACCAGTCCATCCCTGAAGTATTCATTGGAAGGACTGATGTTGAAGCTGAAATTCCAATCCTTTAGCCACCTGATGCAAAGAACTGACTCATTTGAAAAGACCCTGATGCTGGGAAAGATTGAAGGCAGGAGGAGAAGGGGACAACAGAGGATGAATGGTTGGATGGCATCACCGACTCAATGGACATGAGTTTGGATAAACTCCGGGAGTTGGTGATGGACAGGGAGGCCTGGCATGCTATGGTCCATGGGGTCACAAAGAGTTGGATATGTCTGAGCAACTGAACTGAAGTGTGATCTCACTTATATATGAACTCTAAAAGTGAAAACAAAACACACAAAACAAAAAGCTAATCTCACTGATACAGAGGACAGATTGTAGGTTTCCAGAAGCATTAGGGGTGGGGGTTGGGAGGAGTTGTGGCAAGATGGGTGAAGGGAGTCAGATGGTACAAACTTCTTGTTATGAAATAAACAAGTTATGGGGATGTGATGTAGAGCACGGTGACTATAGTTAATAATATGCCAAGAGAGTAAATCTTAAAAGTTCTCTAACAGCACAAAAAATTTTAAGTATATATGGTGGCACATGTTTACTAGACTTATTGTGATGATCATTTTGTAATTTTGAATATAGAGATATTGAATCATTATGTTGGATACCTGAAACCAATATAGTGTTATATGTCAATTACACTTCTCTTAGTTTAAAATTCTCTTACTTTAAAAAAAAGTTGACTGCAAATATACTACTTAGTATATTAGAATATTTTAATTTTAACTTCAAGAAATCATATTCAGTTTAATATATTTGTCAATTTAAAAAGAGCAGATGGCACATTATTTCTCTTTTAGACATTTTTATACACTGCTAATGTACATTTAAATTTATACACTACTGATATAAAGAGATGCAGTCTTTCGGAAAGACAGTTTGACTGTATATAACCAAAGAACTCTTCAGAAATTGCATACTCTGTTTCAGCAATTTAACTTCTAGGACTTTTTTCTTAGGAAATATCTTCGTAGAGTATTTTCTTAGGAAATACTTTAGGATATGTACTTGACCAGAAGGGTTACGCCTGGAAGCGAGCTTCATGAGTGCAGGAGCCAGTTCATTGCTGGTAACAGTGCAAGTAACTGAAATTTAGAATCAACCTAAATGTACAACACTGGGTTTGAGTAAATTGTTCTATATTGTAGTCGTTAAAAATGATACTGTAGAAATATATATTATGGGGGGTTCTTTTTATTTTAAAGTGATATACATACACAAATAAGGAGGAAAACATACCTTTCCAGATATGTTGTAGTGATATATTGTGGTTGATTTTTGGTTTATTCTATTTGCCTCATCAATAACTTCTGATTTTCCATCCATAACAACATTACTTGTGTTCACAAAGAACTATTTATACTCTTTAGAAAAACTTGCATGCCAGGATCATGATTTCTTCTATATTGAGTTGTGACTTTTTATCTATTCTATTGATATAAAATTGTTTTTACTTTTTAACAAAGTTTTTAGGATTATGAAAGTTTCAAAAATGAAATTAATGTGTTTTCTAATTGCTAATTTTAATATCCCTATGGAATAATTTTCCTCCAAAATAGATATATCCACCCTGGCTAAGCAGACCTGGTTTGGCATACTGAAATGTGAGCAAATCTTCATGTTTCTCTAGTTGTGGCACCAGATGTTGAAACTCCAGGTGGCTCCATCCCAGTGCCAGACCAGAGGGCACCTCAGCCAGAGGAGCATGTCCATCTTTGTTGGATCTTGTTCTCTTGCTCTTTGATGGGCCACACAGACATGCTGCTTGACTCTGTAGCTTTTAAAAGTGGGGATTCACCCAGTTTTCCTGCCTCCCTGATACAGTGTAAACACCAGCACAGACATACACATGCTTACCCACATTCTCTCCACCATACACATAGGTCACTCACTATGCATGAATTAGATAAAATGTTTATTTCATACTTGCACTCCAAATCTCAACATAGTCATTGTGAGCATGTGTTGTTTTTTTCAATTTTCACTAACCTAATAGTTACGTAACATCTTTTTATGATCATACTCCTGGCCAAACTGCCCTTCACTCTTCATTGCCTAACTGGGTGTAGGGTCAGGAAATGGGGACAGAAACTTCCAGGGAATCATCTGCCATGGGCAGCATCAGTTACGATTTGAGGAAGTAGAGGAACCAGGGAGAGGAGGGAGAAACTCTTCTTGGTTACTTTTAAGTCAAAATTTCATAATTCCAATACGCATCTGTTTAGAAACATCCTGTCTTCACAGTTTATGAAATTATAATTGTGAATGGTGACTGTTAGTGGCAAAGCAACATGTGTAAGCACTAAAACAAGGGCCAAGTATCTTGTTGATCACTTATTTACTTGTACACATCTGAGGCAACTTAATTCTGACAGTATTAACCCACTTCCAATGTTTTCCATCATCCCTTCCTTTATAGAAATCTTTCCAAGCCCATAGCTGTGCAGTATAAAGAAAAAGAAGACCGTTATGTGGACACATACAAGGTAGATTCCGTTTTTCCTTGTGTATTTTGATAAGTTAAAACTGGATTTTTGGTTATTGGACTTGTATTTTACCTAATTTTCAATGTATAGTATTGATTTTTCTGTTTCCCACTTCTGTATGCAACTGACAGGCAACTGGAAATCATTATGTGATTTTAAATATTGTTTTCTGTCTTAATTCTCTGAAAACACTTTGCCCCCCCAAAATAAATACACTTATTATTGTATAAATTGGAAGCTCATAATCCATTGTTACGTTCAAATGTATGAAATAATTATATTCCTTATAAAAATCACAAAAATGTCCAGGGACCTGCTGTTTATATTCCCTAGTGTTATATATAATAATATCAATATATTTGTAGTTTACCATAACCCCTTGTTATTCATCTCAGCAAATTGTACACAAGTTTGTTAACAAAAAATACTGGATTTTAAAGTTTAAAATAGAAGTTAATTATCTATTTCCGTGAAGTTAATGTTAATGGAATCCTGTTGGAAATTCAAAAAAACTCATTAGGCATATGTTGTATTCTTCACTCAGTATGAAGATAGGAGCAGCTGAAGCAGTTTTCTCATATTCACCATGTTATCTTATGTCAAAATTTCAGAAAGATCCCTCCAGGAATCTTACAGCTGTCAATGCTTGATTCTTCTGTAGCTAAAAATGGGGCAGTGCTTATGGAAATCAAAAAGAAATGACTCCAGAAAATTCACTGTCACCTGACTTTATTAGAGACAGAAACTATGGGAGATGAAAATAGTGACAGATATTAAAACTTTGGTTGAGCTTCTTACTTTATGATGGGAAGATAAGAGTAGTTGAAGGATCACCAAATTCTTTTTTATTTCTGTGTAAGTCTACTGCAAAACAGCTATAAAATGTTATATTAAAGAATTTCAATAATGCGATACAGTTTTTACATTTCTCTTGCACTTCCTCTGTGAGAGAAGCATTTCTCTAAAGAACACAGCATTACGTTTTGAAGCCCTCTTAAAATGCAGACATCTCTGGTGAAAGTGGCAGTTCTTATTTGTTGATCAGTTTAAACATTATGAGCCATTAGTGGGGACCAGAGGGCTGAGAACCAACCCACTGAGAACAGGTGGGTTTTCTACGAGGGACTAAGAGGGTAAACGTGCAGAGAGCCAAATGCTTCTCGAGTGGCCAGCCCTCACTGGGACACCAAGGAGGAGGCCCCCAGACACTCCAGAAGGCTGAGGGCAAGCTATGGAGGATGGCACCTAAGGGGCAGTAGAGAAGGATGGCAAAGAAGATGAGTGAGGCTTCTCCAGCTCTACGTGGAGCTCACTATCACCAATTTGGTCCCCGTGTCCTTCAGTACCTGGAGGAGGAGTACCGCAAAGGAGCCCGGGAAGACGACCCTATGCCCCCGGTGCAGCCCTACCACTACGGCTCCCACTACTCCAACAGCGGCACTGTGCTTCACTTCCTGGTCAGAATGCCTCCTTTCACAAAGATGTTTTTAGCTTATCAAGGTAAGGATGGTTTTCTAACTGCCTCAAAGGTCAGATTGGTCATCAGGGGAAAACCAGTTTGCTGACATCCTGAGAATGTATTAAAACTAATCAAACCATAGGAAAAAGAATTCTGCTTACTTTCTGAACAAAAGTCTCTTTAAGATACCTGCTGGGACTTCCCTGGTGGTCTAGTGGCTAAGACTCTGCACTCCTAATGCAGGAGGCCTGGGTTCGATTCCTGGTCAGGGAACTAACTAGATCCCACATGCCTCAACTAAAAGATTCTGAATACCACAATGAAGATCGAAGATCCCACGTGCAGTCCAATAAATTTAATTTTTTTTTTAAGAGAAACCTGCAGTAAGCCAAATCATCTCGATAATGTCTCAGATTTCAGCCTCAAATTGAACTTTTCTACATTTATAAAAATGCAATTCACTTTTTAAAAGTTAAGATATCATTCACATAGGAAAAACTTTACCCTCCCTTTTAAAGTTATGAATTCACTTTTTTAAAATGTTCAACTGAATGATTTCAGATAACCTGTTATCTTTGGCCCCCAAAGGGGAATTTTAAGTTGTCATCAGTAGGTGGCTATTAGGAGACCTGCACTGCCACCTCCACCATAGTAACCACCTAGGGAGTCATCTTCAGTGGCCGCCCACACACCTGAAGATGGCTTTGAAACCGGTGAATTTATTGCTTTGTGTGCAAGTAGGTTTCTAATGAGAACACTGATTTCTAGTGAGAAGTCCTGTCAGTTTCTCGTGAGTCAGTGGTACTAGCCCTGTAGTTGTTCCTCCTGGAACAGAATCCTTTGTGGAATCATTATCCATTCAATTACTCGACTCTTCTTGAACTTCTTTATATATTTACACTCATATGCATGCAACCTCTTGGGGGAATAAATTTTGTATTCTGTAGACCACTTGGTCTGTGAAAGGGGCTTTCTTGTATTTGTCCCTCTTCTATTTGTCAGTACACAAAACAAATGTTGCATATGACAGCTGTTCAAGTATTTGAATATTACTACCCTGCCTCCTCCTCCTCTCACTCTTGCTTATCCCTAGGCTAATTATCCGTAGTTAAGAGCCTCCTGTATACAAGGCTTGCTGCAAGGAATGCAGAAATAAGTAAGACAGTTTTGTACTTATTTAAGCGATGTTTGCTCTGGTTTCCAAACCTGTCACTGTTCTGCTCATCTTTCTGGATGTGTTCTGATTTGTGAATGCTGTTATTAAAAAGTAGCAGTCAGAATAAAAAAGGATATTTCAGGAATTCTCTGGCAGTCCTAGTGGTTAGGACTCCACACTTTCACTGCTGAGGGCACAGATTCAATCCCTGGTCAGCGGGCTAAGATCTGCAAGTCAGGTGGTACGGCCAAAAGGATAATAATAATAAAAATGAAAAACTATTTCAGATGTGGTTTGGGACAATGGCAGTATATAACAGAACTGGTATTGCCTTTCATTTCTTTTCATGTCGTCCAAGAATCTATTAATATAAAACTCTCAATCAACTATTATGCTAGATTTTCTTCACTGTGTATTTAAGAATGATTTTTTAAAAAGACAACAGGGACTAGCTCAGTCCCCATTCTATTCTTCTGATTAATTTTAAATGATTTGTGATGGCATTTTAATTTATTTCTAGACTTCTCCTTTAATCCAGGGTTTCTCACTTTGGCACTGTAGTCATTCGGAGCTACATAGTTCTCTGTAATGGAGACTGACCTGTGCACTCTGGGACATTTAGCGGCATCCCTGGCCTTGACCTACTAGATGCCCATGGCATCCCTCACCAGCCATGAGAACCAAAAATGTCCCCCGGGGAGCAAAAGTGCTAAGTTAACAACTGCCACTTGAGTTCACACGTGTTCTAGATTATAGGGATTTGTAGTATTACTTTTTTAAAAAATCAAGAAACTACAGAGAATTTAAAAATTCAAACAGAAGCCTCAGTGTGTTTCTCCTGTTCCACAGTTCTACGTATTGTGATTCCACCATAGCCTCACAGAATTGCCTTTAATTTTCCTGGATTCCATTTAGATTAATAACTTTTTATCCTGAGTGAGTTAGTACTTTTTTAAGTGGCCCTCCCTACTTTCTGAGGAAAAAAACCAAAACAAAAAAATTTACAAACCTCATTTCATCCCAGATTTTATTTAGTGCCCAGCCAATTCTAACTGATTCAGCTGAATAGAGGAGAAGGCAGTAAAAGTGATAGAAAACATTGCTTGGCAAAGCAGGTCAGGCTTGGGGAAGATTTAGCATATTTTTAAAAAAATTGTGCCTTGCTTGATGCTGAAATTAGTCTCTGTCTCCAGGTGAAAAAATATGTTCAAATTCCTACAGGTTAGGGGAGTTTTAGATGGTACACATGGTGCCTAAGAAGAATCCACACTGCTGATGTTTTCAAGAGCTGGAGTTTAGATACCATTTCATATTCTAGGCTAGAAAGTCTGTTAACTGTTGACAGAAAAGACAGAATTGAAAGTCAGTCCTTGATTGTTAATAGTCTACACAAGGAAAGCTTAAAAGAATAACTATTAGTTTATTTTCATTCATAGGGAATTTTATTTATTTAGCTAAGAGTTAGAACATTTAAAAAGCAGTGCCCTTGTCACCCCAGAAAGAGAAAAGAAAAGAGAGAAGAAAAATAGTTTTACTGATTAGAGGTAAAGCGATAATTCTGCTTCTTGATGGGGTAAAAACTATTTTTACCTACTTGAACTTTAATTTTCCTTCCATATTTATTCATTCAATAAATAAATAATTATCTAGTTCCTAGAATGTGCTTGGTATAGTTGATATCCCAGGTGTCTGCTTTTATGGAACTTTCATTCTTCTTGGGCATATAGATATTTAATATTAATTAAACAAGTTATATAAATGTATCTAGTTATACGTGAAAGCATAATACAGTTTAAAAATAATACAGTCTCAAATTATGTAGAGTAATATTTATTTTCAGGAACACAAATAACCTCTTTTACATTATGAACAAATAAAATCATTTTAATATTTTTGAAGTATTGAAAGTAAATTATAACAAGTTTCAAATGGAATCAAGTCTTTGTGTCTTAAGTGTGTTATTTGTATTTCTTTTTAGATCAAAGTTTTGACATTCCAGACAGAACTTTTCATTCTACGAATACAACTTGGCGCCTCTCATCTTTTGAGTCCATGACTGATGTGAAAGAACTTATCCCAGAGTTTTTCTATCTTCCAGAATTTTTAGTTAACCGTGAAGGTACAGCAATAAATCATTTATAATTTAAATTTCTTAGAGTTTGTACTTACTTTATAATTTTCCAAAAATAAAAATAGCTTTTGTAAGTTCTAAAATTTGAGACCCCAAATAAGAGAAATGCCTTTACTTACTAGGTATATAATTTTATTTCCAAATGAGCTTGAGGATTTTAAATATTAACTATTAAAGCATTTGTAAACATGTGTATTTTAATTTTGTTACAGAAATTGCTTTATTATTTTCTCTGATTATAAAAGTTGTAATATGCTGATTACTTTTAAAAGTCATGAATTTATTAAAGAACAATCTAAATTAACCAGATGTCAATGATTTTATGAGTAATGACCAAGTTAGAAGTAAAACACTCTGACTAGAGTTATTGAATAATGAAAAGTGACACTAGAAAATAAAATCAGATATTCTGTGATGCCAGTGACCAACAGTCTCAGCTAATCATACCTGCTCTTTAATGTAAGATCAGTTAATCCTTTACAAGGTGTCTTTTCTTTCACTACTTAATTTCATATTTTTATGTGACTTTTAGGAATATGTGAAATTGAGAATTATATCTTTAGAGAAGTTAACATGTTGGCCAATTACTTTAGAATTTTTTACTGTATTAACTAGCTTCTCTGAAATTATTTAGATAATCACTAATAAATCTGTGCTGCTAATTACTTGGAGCATGTTTCATAGTGTTGCCCAAGTAAGGAATGCCTCAGTGAAATATCAACACCTTCAATTTGGGGTACCTGCCTTGTGGTTCCTGCCTCAGTTAGTCTGCTGCTTGTCTCCCTGTCCATGGTTTCTTATATGTATGTTACCATTATATATGCTGCTGCTGCTGCTAAGTCACTTCAGTCGTGTCCGACTCTTTGCAACCCCATAGACGGCAGCCCACCAGGCTCCGCCGTCC
This sequence comes from Bos taurus, assembly GCF_002263795.3. Classification (NCBI taxonomy): domain Eukaryota; kingdom Metazoa; phylum Chordata; class Mammalia; order Artiodactyla; family Bovidae; genus Bos; species Bos taurus. The sequence goes on along the minus strand of NC_037355.1, from coordinate 8,408,587 downwards.
CTGGGATTCTCCAGGCAAGAACACTGGAGTGGGTTGCCATTTCCTTCTCCGATGCATGAAAGTGAGAAGTGAAAGTGAAGTCGCTCAGTCGTGTCCGACTCTTGGCGACCCCATGGACTGCAGCCCACCAGGCTCCTCCATCCATTGGATTTTCCAGGCAAGAGTACTGGAGTAGGGTGCCATTGCCTTCTCTGTCCCATTATCTATAGCTGTATAACAAATAACGCCCGTACTTAGTGACTCAAAACATTAAATGTATCACCCATGACAGTTTTTGCAGGTCAGAAATTCAGGAACAGCTCAGCCAGGTGGCTTTTGTGGTTTTGGCTCAGGGTCTCTTGTGCGGTTACATTCAGATTGGCTGCAGCAGGAACATCCAGGGAAACAGAGCAGCATGAGGCTGGCGGGCTGCTCCTTCTTTAGTGTCTGTAGTTTTCCGCGTGGTTTCTCCACATGGACTATTGTGGACTTCTTGCAGCATGCAGCCTCCAACATCCTAGTTGGCAACTCCGGGCTCCTAACACGAGTGGCCCAAGAGAGATGAGCAGAGGCTGCATGGCCTTTTCCAGCCTAGCTTGGAGGCCACAGCATGGCCTTCGAGTGCATTCTGCTTGGGAGGTAGTCACAAGGGCCTGCCCACATTCAAAAGGAAGGAGCATAGACTTTGCCACTTAATAGGGGAGTAGTGAGATTCTAGAAAAGCATGCACAGCAACGAGTGTTGTTATAGCCATTTTTGGAGAAGATAACTTGCCATAGCATACATCCTGCCATTTCCTATGAGCGTTCCTGTAGGCCTTTCATTGTACCTCCAGGTACCCGCTCTGGGTGAAGTGTCTACCCCTCTGATGTGTCCAGAGCTCCAGAAAGTTAGAAATGATTTGAGTTCATCGAGCCCCCTGCTGCTCACCCTCTCCTGCTCAACCCTTATATGCCTCATCACTACTGTTCAATCAGTTCAATCAGTGAATCTCTGCTGCCTCCCTTGAAGCTGCCACACAGAGTCTGGAGGTGCTCAGCCAGTCCATTTTGACACTGTCACCCTGCAGCTATCAGATGACTGCTGGGCTTTTTGAGGTGACCCTCACCCCTTGTTAATTTTATATAAGCCCTTGGTTTATATTTCCTATCATATCATGTCATTTCCAGGTACTTCCAAAATTAGTGAAGATCCTTCCAGTTGTTTTCACAAGATCAAAAAGCAGTCAGACAGCAACTTACTTTCATATGGAGCATAATCAGCTTTTTAGAGGCTCTTTTAAATTTGTGTTCTGTTATGATGATCAGATTTTCTTTCCATAAAAAATAGCGCAAAAAATTTCTGTTCAAATGTAACATTTCGTTTAGGATAATTTTTAAAAATTTTTTATTTAGTTTTCTAAACTGGAATATAATTGCTTTACAGTGTTGTGTTAGTGTCTGCTGTACAACATGAATCAGTTTTATGTATACATACATATATCCCTTCCCTCTCTAGGCTCCCTCCTACTCCTCCAGGATAATTTTTTTAAAGAAACACTTCTGAGATTTTTGTTTACACTAGCAGTCTAATGAGACAATTAGATAACACCTTATTTACATCACAGAACATCCCTCTTAATATGTTAAGTATAATTTTGTGTCTATGGGAATGCTTAGTGGAGATGAAATCAAAACAGACCTATAGATTTACCATAAAATAAATAGACTAAGTTCACTCTTGGAATGTATATACTTTGTTGAGTTTTTTAAATTGCAGAATGCTAATATTTACCACACAAGTAGCCTTAAATTTATTATGTAATAACACCAATAATTCTGAAATGCTTATATAAAAGCCTTCACTTTATTTTAATCAAGATTACAATTGAGATGTTTTCACACTTGGTGCATTTGAAGATTTGATAAGTGAAATATTAGAGTTAGCAGGCAGTGATTTTCTGCTTCTTTTCAATATGATATGAAGAGGTGGACGAATAAATTTGAAAGATTTCAGATTCAGTTAGGATAGATAGTGTTGATCCATGCAGCTCTGTGAGTCGTTAAGTCAGCAGGTGAGCAGCAGTGTTACTATCCTTTGGATGCTCCTTTTCCTGGTTATAACACACAATAGCTATTTCTGTGAACTCTTCAGGTCCGCTCAGTGGGCCAAAGGAAGCATGATTTGGAGGAGATAAACATTGATATTAATCTTCTCTTTTAGGTTTCGATTTTGGTGTGCGTCAGAACGGTGAGCGGGTTAATCACGTCAACCTCCCTCCTTGGGCACGTAACGATCCCCGTCTTTTTATCCTCATCCATCGACAGGCTCTAGAGTCTGACTATGTGTCCCAGAACATCTGTCAGTGGATTGACTTGGTATTCGGGTATAAACAAAAAGGGAAGGCCTCTGTCCAAGCCATCAATGTTTTTCATCCTGCTGTAAGTGACTCTTTTAAAATTCTGCATTTATATAAGGTAGAACCTGAGTATTTAAAAGTTAGACAGTTTCTTTATAATACTCAAGTTCAAGAGAATAATTGACAAAGACACGGAACTTGTCCAAGATTTTTTCAGGTTTATGTTTCACCTCTTTAAGAATAACTTAGATACTGTCTGTCAGAGATTCCCTAAGACCACTCCCAGGTTGGATGAGGACTTAAGAACTCAGCATACAGTTGTACTTACGGTGAAGGGTACAAAGCAAAAGCAGCAAAGGGAAAAGATACTTGGGGCAGAGCTGGAGGGCACCAGGCACCAGCTTCCAAGAGACTTATCCCAGTGAGTCACAGAGAACTCACTCAGTTCCTCCAGCAACAAACTGACAGAATTAGGGCTGCCGTGCGGGGTTTTTATTGAGGACTGGTCATGTGGGCACCCTCTCATGTCCAGAAGTTCTGGGCCTCGGAAGGAAACCAGGTGTTCAAGATATGCCACATTGTCCAGCTTGGGTGCAGTGAACCACTTTTATCAGGTAAAAAAGGTAGAAACTCTTCTGAAATGCGTGTTCCCAGACAAGGCCAAGGACAGGCCTTCCAGACACACCTTCCCAAGGAGAGCAGTTCAGGCCTGCTGTGTAACTCTTTTCTGCACATCATCCTATATACATGTTCTGTTTTTAAATTGCGTCCCCTTTCCTTATTGTACAAACAATATTTGTGCCTTGTTAGAATAATATCTAAGATACAGACTACAAAAGGAAGAAATTTTAAGATCAACTTTGATATCACCATCTAAAGATAAATATCAAACCACTTTCTTTTTCCTACACATATCACTTCATTTATATAATGATTTTATTTCTGTAATATTATCTTTTAAAAAAGAATTTCATTTATTTATTTATGGCAGTGCTGGGTCTTCGCTGCTGTGCAGGCTTTTCTCTAATCATGGAGAGCGGGGGCTACTCTCCAGTTTCTGTGTGCAGGCTTCTCACTGCCGTGGCTTCTCTGGTTGCAGAGCTCGGGCTCCAGAGTATGCAGGCTTCGGTAGTTGTGGTGCACAGGCTTAGTTGCTCTGCGGCATGTGGGATCTTCCCTGATCAGGGATCAAACCCTTGTCTCCTGCATTGGCAGGCAGATTCTTTAGCACTGAGGCACCAGGGAGACCCCCATTTATATAATAATATTAATGCTACTTATTATTCCAAAATATGGATATCCGGTAATTTATTTAACTAGTCCCGTATTCTTGGATATTTTGTTAGTGTTCTTCTACTAAAAATAATATTCCTCCGATTATTTCTTTATGTACCGCTTTACTTCTTTGACTTAAATTCCCAGAAGTCGAATTGTTACACTTTAATGTACATTTTTCAATGTTGTTAGTCTACATTAAAAAAAAAAAACAAACTATCCTTTTCAGGAAGTTTTATTTTCCCAGGCTCTGGGGATGCAAAGGTGAATAAGATTCACACAGGGAGGGAAGATATATGAATGTCCAGTAAGCAAATGAAAAAAAGCTGGCATCTTTAGTCATCAGGGCTTTCCTGTGGCTCAGCAATAAAGAATCCACCTGCCAATGCAAGAGATGCAGGTTTGAACCCTGGGTCAGGAAGATCCCCTGGAGAAGGAAATAGCAACCCCTTCCAGTATTCTTGCCTGGGAAATCCCATGGACAGAGGAGCCTGGCGGGCTACAGTCCATGGGGTCGCAAAAGAGGCAGACATGACTTAGCATATATATCTTTATATATGCTAAGTCATGTCTTTAGTCATCAGGGAAATGCACATTAGAGCCACAGTGAGTTACCACTTTATATCATTGAGAATGACTCTAAATAAAAGACTAACAATTCCAGGTATTGAATAAATGGAATACTACTCAACAATAAAGAGGAAATATTTTATGCTGACTGAAAGAAACCTGATCCACCCTGTATGAATCCACTCCATTTACCTGAAATTCTAGAACAAGGAAGATTAATCTCCTCGTGGTAGAAATCAGAACAACGGTTGCCTCCAGGGAGTAGGGTATTGACTGCCTAAAGGACATCAGGGAACTTTCTGGGTGATAGAAATGCTCTGTACCTTGATTTTCATGATGGTTCCATCAGATGGTACTTTAAAAATCTGTAGTGTTTTATTGTGTGTAAACTATACCTCTGTAGAAGTATATATGTAAGTTTTAAAGGTTTTAAAGACTGAGGTATAATTTTTAAGCTTCATATTTGGTCTAAAATGTAACTTTAAAAGCAGTTAAGAGCTTCCCTGGTCGTCCAGTGGCTAAGACTCTGCGCTCCCAATGCAGTGGGCCTGGGTTTGATCCCTGGACAGGGAACTAGATCCCATATGCTGCAACTAAGACCCAGCACAGCTAAATAAAAATATAAGCAATTAAGTTCATTTTGTTGTACAGCAGAAACTAACACAACCTTGTAAAGCAATTATACTCCAATACAAATTAAAAGCAATTAAGAATTTGGACATTAACCTTAGTATACTCTGTGCCTATAATACTGGCACAAATTTTCAATTATTCTCATTTAAAATTCACATTAAAAGTATATGCATGCTAAAATATACCATTTAATTCTCATCTTACTAGATTTTTTCATTAATTCTTTGGGACTTTAGAGCTTTATAAACGATAGAGTTGGTACCATTGTTCTAGAAATTTTAAATACATTTTATTTTTTTTGCCACATCCTTGCCCCCTGCATTGGAGGCATGGAGTCCTAACCACTGGCCCACCAGGGATGCCCTGTTTTAGAAATTTAACAAAGCTCAATTCGTGGGACAAAACGAAGTGTAGCATTTAAGTTCACAGTCTCTGAATCCAGGATTGAGTTCACATCCTCATTCTGTGACTCTGCTGCTTGCTGTGTGACCTGCAGTGTCACCTCAACCTCTCTATACTTTTGTGCAGATTTGGAAAATGTGAACAATAATACCAACCTCATAAATAAGAAAATGTATACAGGGTAATGTCTGCCATCCAATTAAATATAAGTGTTAACTTTGTAAAAAGGAATGTAAAAATGCCTTTTGATCTTAATTCATCATTCACTAGTGTATGGGGTTCACTAGAAACTGATACCATAGAAGGTGAAGAAGTACTATTTTAAAGTAAATTTTAAGAGCCTTGGCTATAGGGTTATTCCAATCTCCTTTTGAATTTTTGAGTCTATTAAATTAAACAACCATAAAGAATGAGTCTGCTTAGATAAGCATTTATAACAGGTATTGGAGCCCTTGTGGTGGTGGGAGTGTGGTGGGCAAGGGGAGTAGATGTTGAAGATTATTTAACTTCTAAAGAACCTTTGAAACTTTATTTTGGCATTTATAGAAATGTTATTTGTAGATATGAAAATGGAATTTGCTTCCTGATTAAATACTGAAAGTTAAATCATACAAGCAGGATACACAAACATGACAGGTCTGTACCCAGCTTTAAAAAATGCACCTCACTTTCCGTCTGACTCCAGCACTAAGAACAAAGGTGTAATAACACCCTTTACATTTAAGAGGTTGCAGTTCTCACTGCTACTCTTTCAGATTCTCTTTCAGTTCATTAGAACCTAAATAATACTGTCTTAAGCTACCTGGCAGCATTGTATCTCAGTTCATTTTTGCCTATATCGCTTTGGACAAGTGACTTTTTCAACAATGTAGTATTACACATGAAGTCTTTTTTAAAAGATACATGTACCAACATTAGGTGGGAGAGAGAAAGGACAGTGGCATGGCAAATCCTGAATTTTTACTCCTTTTCTAGGCTGATTACTGCCCTAACCCGCCTTTCTCTTTAGCTTCATGTCCTAAGAAAGGTGACAGCATGGAGGACACCAGTCACATGGAATACTGTGTGCTGGCCTTTCTGCGGTGATTTGGTTAAAGATGGAACATATTGACTGTTTCTCAGCCAGTCTTCTGCCCCTTGCCTGGGAGGTGAAGCTGTCCTTCCTCCTCCACTGACAACCTCACTGAGTTGGCTGGGGGGGCTGAAAGAATATACATCACATTACAGTCTTCTCACTGCCAGGTTCTTGTCAGGTTCAGCAGTATATGTGGAAACCTCAAAAGCAAACACACAGAGAGGGAATCGGAATTAAATGAATCCTCTCCAAGGATGAGTAAAGCATGGTTGTGTTACTCTTGAACTTACAAGATGGAAACCACAAAGACTTTGCTTGGGTTTCAGTGTTACTGGTGTTTAGACTCTTGATTCTTCAACCCAGACAAGAGAAAAGACATAGACATACAAAAATCTAGGTTCCTTACTAATGTCTCTGTGTGTAAGAAAACATATCTCAATAATTGATATTTGTAGACATCTTCAAGATACGGGGGATATTATATGAGTTAGCAACACAAAAGCATCCTGTGACACCAGCCATTGTGTCTTGAGAGGCATCCGACTCTTTCTTTGAGCATATTCACACAAAGAACAAAAGGGCATTTGAATATCACACAATTTCAGGCAGACACAGGTGCTTTGAACTTCGAGTTCTCATTCTTATGAATTGAGAAAGTTGGAGTGGGGCAGGATCCTCTAGTTTTCTTCAGACTCCATGTTGTCATATCCCTGAATTCTGTTATCTCTTTTGATTTTGTGGACCACCTGAAGTGATGTTGACTCAGCTTTCTGACCAATATCTGACAGACAGCCACAGAAAAAATAGATCCACTTACTAATCGCCTGCAGAAGCTATTTTGGATCAACTTAATTGAAAAATTTGTTTATTTTTTAAATCAGTTTTTACTAAAAGACAAGACCAAAGAAAAACCTCATTTTGTTTTTCTTTTTTTTTCAATTTGAGGTATAATTGACATACATTATATTAGTTTCCAGTATACAACATACTGATTCAGTTATTTGTGAAATGATCACCACAATAAGTCTAATTAACATCCACCCCCTACTTAGTTACAAAAATTTTTTTTCTTGTGATGAAGACTTTTAAGATTTACTCTCTTAGTAACTTTTCAAATGTGCAATACAGTGTTGTTAATTGTAGTTATCATGTTGCACATTACATCTCCATGACTTATTTGTTGTGTAACTGGAAATTTGTACCTTGTGGGCCCCTTTAACTCATTTGCCCAACCCCCACCTTTGGTAACTACCAGTCCTATGAGCTTGGTCTTTTGTTTAGATTCCACATATAAATGAAATCGTACTGATTTGTTTGGTATTTTCCTTTGTCTGTCTGACTTATATCACTTAGCATAATGCCTTTAAGTTCCATCCATGTTGTAACAAGATTTCATTCTTTTTTATGACTGAATACTATTTAGTTATATATATTTACCAGATCTTCTTTATCCATTCCATGTATACATGCTTAAGTTGCTTCCATATCTTGGCTATTATAAATAAAGCTGTAATGAACATAGGGGTACATATATCTTTTCAAATTAATGTTGTTTAAATGCCCAGAGGGCTTCCTTTGTGGCTCAGCTGGTAAAGAATCTGCCTGCAGTGCAGGAGACCAGGGTTTGATCCCTGGGTTGGGAAGATCCCCTGGAGAAGGGAAAGGCTACCCACTCCAATATTCTGGCCTGGAGAATTCCATGGACTATATAGTCCGTGGTGTCACAAAGAGTTAGACATGACAGAGCAACTTTCACTTTCACTTTCAAATGCCCAGAAGTAGAAATATTGATCATATGATAGTTCAATTTTTAATTTTTTGAGGCACCTCCATACTGTTTTCCATACTGGCTGCATCAATTTACATTCCCACCAGCAGTGCACAAGGGCTTCCTTTTCTCCACATCCTGCACTTTATATGTTTTGGATATTAACCCTTTATCAGTACGTGATTTGTAAACAATTTCTCTCATTCAGTAGGCTGTCTTCAGTTTATTGATGGTTTCCTTTTGCTGTGCAGATAAATGAAGTCTTACATGATATTCTCTTAAATTAGAAATTAATTTTATAAAATTACCTAATTAACACCAGTCAAGATAAATTATTTTTGTTTCATCCATTCAGAAGCATTGATGATTCCTATTCTGATCTCTTTGAGACTATTAATGATTATCACTCTGTTCAAAAACATTTTAAAATCCTTTCCATTTGAAATTTGAGAAAGGAAGTCCTTTCCATTGTCCATTGCCTGGAGAATAAAACAAGTTGTTTTCCCCTTTGGTATTATCACCAAGTCTTGCTTTTTACATTCCTCTCATTCTCTTTTTCTCTTCAGACGTATTTTGGAATGGATGTCTCTGCAGTTGAAGATCCAGTTCAAAGACGAGCACTAGAAACCATGATAAAAACCTACGGCCAGACCCCTCGTCAGCTGTTCCAGTCAGCCCATGCGAGCAGACCTGGCTCCAAGCTCAACATCGAAGGGGAGCTTCCTGCCGCCGTGGGGTTGTTGGTGCAGTTTGCTTTCAGAGAAACCAGAGAACAGGTCAAGGAAATTACCTATCCGGTATGTCATTTGGATTTCAATAGAATTCAGGAAAACACGGCTCAACTCCTGAGAGGTCAGGCCTTCTCCCAAACTTTAGAGGCAGGGAATTGAGTACCATGGTCCCAGCCTGAAGGTGTGCACCAGGCAGTGAATACAGATGCCCGCACTGCTAGTCCTGTGCGTAGAAGATGCTGCATTAGTGATGTGAAGAGAGTGCTCTGGGAGCTCAAGTCAGATTGTGGCCTCCCTGAGGGTTATTACTGGGGAAAGCCTCACCAGGCAGTGACATAACAGGCATCACAAATGGGAGGGTAGGAACCAGTGCAAACATGCCTAGCATGGTCCGGGTTGTCAGCTTCCACCAGAAGTAGTGACCAGAAGTGTAAATGTTTGAGTTCACAATTAAGGGGGAAATATTACATGATTTCTTGGCCCCTCCAGATTGTCATGATAAGAAGTATTGCCTCTTAAAGTAGGAATTAAGTATTAATTTATATTCTGAAATAGAAAAATAAAGCAAGCAAGCCTTAAGAGTAAAATGGATTCTAATCCTCAGCTAAATTTTTCATTATTAAAGCAACTTAAGTGGGAGCCTGTGACTTGTAAAGTGTTAAAGAGGTTTGCAGAAGGGAATCATAGAAAATGAAAAGACAAGGGAAAGAGGTTGTAAGATAAAGCAGAGATCTCAGATTGCAGTCATCTGTGATCCACTTTAAGAGGAAATGGTTTTTACAGACCTTGTTTTGACAACTGTTTCTTATAATAAAGTTACTTAAATACACTGAATGTAGAACACTAAATGTAAACTCTTTATGCTCATAGCTCATATATATCAAATTTGCATGTTAAATGCAAGCAGAAAGATCAACATGGTAGACAATATTGTTTTGCTGAACCCAGATCACTCATGTTGTTTTCCATAGTTGAAAGCTGTATTTTTTGTTTTATGTTTACTTGTCAGTGTAAGTCATGATTTTGAAGCCTTACAAATCATTTTAGTCATTTTCATTACCAGGGTCATTATTTTTAACTAGAATCTATTATTTTAACATGTCAAAATAATTTAACAGTCCATCCCTGAAAAGTAATAAATACCATTTCATTTGCCACTATACTTATTGCTCATTAGCTAATTAAAGTCAGTGCGTGTGCAGGACCTGAGCAGGATGTCTGTTTGTGATAGGAACAGATACTAAACTCCTCCTTCCCATCTCAGGACTTTCACACTGGCTGTTCCCTCCACCTGGCATGCCCTGTCCCCGGATAGAGCACACATTTCACTCAGGTGTCTGCTTGCCTCAGAGACTCTTTCCCAACCCCTCATCTAACTAGCAACTCTCTTTCTCAGTCCTCTCCCCTTTCTTAGACTTTGTTCATAGCACTTGCACCACCTATGGAAGTACGTGTTCCTCATCTGTCTTGTTTATCACTGTATCTAGTCACCAGAACACATATTTCTATGAGTGATTCTATATTTACTACCATTTTTTAAATGTACTTTTTACTTTTCTTGGTTTTAGAGTCCTTTGTCATGGATAAAAGGCTTGAAATGGGGGGAGTATGTCGGTTCCCCAAGTGCTCCAGTTCCTGTGGTCTGCTTCAGCCAGCCCCATGGAGAAAGATTTGGTTCTCTCCAGGCTCTGCCCACTAGAGCAATCTGTGGTTTGTCCCGAAATTTCTGTCTTCTGATGACATATAGCAAAGAACAAGGTAAAATAAAACATGAAAATCATCCTAGGTCTATGTTTCAAGAGATTTGAATGTTTCCTCTCATCTGTGCTGCTATTTTGTTTCATTTCTGAGTTTTCTGAGTCCTTGGTGAAAATCCAGATTCAAATTTGTGTTCATTTAATGCAAAGTAGGAATTAAAACGTACTACATGAAAAAAATGAGAACTAAAGGCAGTGTCATTTGAAATGAGAGGAAGAATTGAAGGAGACAAGAATAAATAAATGTCTCACGAGATGAAAACATTATCAATTTTATAGAAATATACACTTTGAGGTTCTTGAATCCCAGAATAGACGACTTATTTGACCAACAGTTCTAGTACCTCAGAAGAGACAGTCATGAAAGTAAAACAAAATGAGGAAATCATGATAGCCTTGAAAATAGGTTTTAAAAATACATATGTCTGGAAAGCAATCTTTTTCTCACCTCTCTGCACTGACTCACTAAAAGCAACACATGGGAAAGTGCTGTCAGTAGAGGCCCTCTTGATATTTCTAAATGTCACCTACACACTGGAAAACTAGTGACATTTTCCATTCAAGCAATTCCTCAGCCCTTCCAAATTAATCATTTTATTTGATGTGAAAGAACTCTCCCTACTTCCTAGGCCTGGGCTTTAAGCACTAAATGAATGACTGAGGGCATCCATCTGTGCCTGTCAGGGGTATGCAGATTTGCCTGGAAACCAGAGTGGGGGCCTGACGCCTCTTGGTGTCGGTTCTGTGCGCTGTGCTCCTCTGGTCCTCACAGCCCCGCCCACCACTGGAGCACCACAGTGCAGGGGCCCCAGGACCCGTGCCCCAGCATCAGCCACTTCAAGGAATTTAGCGTGCTGGCTGGACCACAGTTCTTTTAAACTCACTGTCCCTTCTGTCATGAGATGAATGATTGCCTTTATAGTTGCCAGTAATAAAAGAAGCCACATACCATTTTATCAAAGTTTAGTGAACTAAGAGGGTAAGGTAAATCTGTTTAATCATCGTTGCAATATCGGTAGTTTATTCTCACTAGTATGTTGCAGTCAGCTATGAGATGCATCACAAGTAGTTTACTACTAATAACACTTAGAGGATCGAAATGTGTGAATAATTTGCCTTTAAGAAATGAATTAAAATGGATTGAAGTTTATCTCTGTTGATCAGAGAGAAAGGGGCTGGTATTATTACTTAGCATGGTGGGACTTAAATATGTCCAATATAATAGCTAACCTACCTTATTTGTGCCACTACAGTCACAAGCCCTTAATAGTTGTGTTCTTTCAAATTACACTTTATTTCCTCATAGAATGTAAGTGGAATTTGGCAGAATCTAGGTGTGTCCAGGGAAGTGGTATCATACAAGTTATGGCCATGAGCTTGCGTGGCACGGTGCCTGAATTTGCACCCCAGTTCTGCTGCCTAATACCTGTGTATTTTTGTGTAATTTTGAGAAAATTACTTATGCTTCTCGAGTCCTGGCTTTTAATCTATGAAATGGGAGTAATAAAAGGACTTACTTCACAGGGTAATTCACTATAATGATTGATTGAAATAATATAAGGAATGGTTAACACCTGACTCTGGTGTGCTTAATAAATGCTTAAGTGCTTAATAAATAAACGTCCATCAGACTGTAAGCACTCTGGAGCCAGGGACTCTGAGCATTCACTGCTGTACCCAGTGTAGAACCATCCACAGGGGCATTTCCTAGAGGCCTTGAGTGACTAAGAGTGCAGCTAGCAGATGGAAGGTCATGTGTGTCGAGCACTGTTATATTAAATAACAGCCCTCTAGTTACACATGCGGAGAAGGCAATGGCGCCCCACTCCAGTACTCTTGCCTGGAAAATCCCATGGACGGAGGAGCCTGGTGGGCTGCAGTCCATGGGGTCGCTGAGGGTCGGACACGACTGAGGGACTTCACTTTCACTTTTCACTTTCATGCATTGGAGAAGGAAATGGCAACCCACTCCAGTGTTCTTGCCTGGAGAATCCCAGGGACGGGGGAGCCTGGTGGGCTGCCGTCTATGGGGTCACACAGAGTCGGACACGACTGAAATGACTTAGCAAGCAAGCAAGTTACACATGTGTAATACAGTATAGCAACTAAACTGCCATGGTTTAATGGTCTTTAGCTCAGTACAGGCCAATTACTTGAGAACTGACAATGCCTCAAAATTGTCTGAGGTGCTTTTTTTCCAAGTATACTCAGTTGGTCCCATTGGAGACACACCAAATTAGAATCTCTGGGGCTTGAGTCTAAATCTGCACATGCCCCAAAAGTCATTTTCTTGCAAACTCTTATTTAAGATCTACTATTCTAATATGTAAAGAAGAAGTTGATTTTTCTTTTTAAAAAAAGATGGTGCATCTTGTGTTGCTGGAATGAGAAACCAGGGACAGTTACTGAGTTCTTACCACATGCCAGGCCTCGTGGTAAAATCTGGGAAGTCCTGAGGCTTATCTAGAGAGGAGCATATATGTAACAAGGCTATCCTAATTTCTGTATTGCAAAACTGATGCCCACATTTGGAATTATACTCAACAAAACAAAAAGAAATCTGTGAACTACATTTTCAATGTGCTCTTGATTCATTCAACAAATATTTATTTGTTTTGTTGCTTTATATTATATTGTGCTACGTTTTATGCTATATATTATGCTGAGTACTCACATTCTATATATTATAGATACAGCTATGTATTAAGCGAGGTACTCACACTCTCCTTAAGGAACTCAAAGCTTCTTAGTTGTACAGGCAGCACCAGCTACCTACAGCTTTTATGCTGCATTAGCCCTAGTCAGTGTGCCAACAAGGCATAGATTATGAGAAACACTGGAAAAGGATGTCAGGATGTCCAGATCTTTATCCCAAAAGGACATAATATTATGTTGAGAGTAGAACAAGAAAAGAACAGAACCTCATTATATGGAGTTCCCCCATACAAAATCCTTGCAGTTGCAGGATTAAATTATTCTTCTCAGGATTGCTTCTGCTCCAACAGTGGTCCCTTTCTAGCATTAGTAGTTCTCCATATTGATTTTTTAGTATGGGGTATCTAGAAAGTTATTTAAACATTATCTAGTTCATATTTATTATTAGAAGAAAAAGCATCACAGAACATAAATAGAGGAAGCTTAATTATCATTGTCTTTTATAAAAATTTCTTAACAGAAATTTTAGTTCTAAGTCAAATAAATCCCTACCAAAATAACACAGGAGAAAAAGAATATAGTTCCAACCTTAGAATTCTATTAGCCTTAAAGAAATGAAACTAACATAAATTGGTCCATCTATGGCTATAAAGATGATTTTGTACTGGAATGACCATGTTCTGCTATGTGAACTTCAGGCCTTACAGGCCAGAATGGTCTTTAACCTGCCATTTCAGTGGGCTGTCCAATGATAACTGATCAGTGGCAACTAATACTTTTATTTCTCTTTCTTGAGGTGTGAGAAGCATGAACAGTACTGACATTCAGTGGTCAGCCATCCTGAGCTGGGGATATGCTGATAACATTTTGAGGTTGAAGAGTAAACAAAGTGAGCCTCCAATAAACTTTATACAAAGTTCACAGCAATATCAGGTAAACATTTTTATGAAGTACTTTATAATAATAATTGAACATAATGCTTTAAAAGGGAGTCAGACTGATGACAGCTAGGCTTTAATATCCTGTAGTTAGTTGAGAAGCTGATGACGCTAGACATATGCCTTGTTTACAGTGCTGACAGCCTTCCTAACTGCTGCTGTACTGACTGTGTCCCCAGAGTTTGTTCTCTACCCCAGCAGTCCCCAGCCTTTTTGGCACCAGGGATTGGCTTTACAGAAGACTCTTGTCCCACAGAGCAGGGAATAGGGGGATGGTTTCAGGATGATTCTCCTAAGGAGCCCACAACCTAGATCCCTTGCATATGTAGTTCACAGTAGCATTTGTGTTCCTATGAGAATCAAGTGCCACTGATCTGACAGGAGGCGGAGCTCAGGCAGTAATATGAGTGATGGGGAGTGGATGTAAATACAGATGAAGCTTCGCTCACTTGCCAGCCACTCACCTGCTTCTGTGTGGCCCGCTTCCTAACAGGCCACGGACTGCTACTGGTCTGTGGCCCAGAAGTGGGGGACCCCTGCTCTCCCCATCTCTTGTTGAGACTGTATCATAATCTCCTACTCAGCATTAGCTCACAGCAGTGTTGGAACAAAATCACAATTGATTTTTTTCTCAGTGTTAATTTGCCTTTTGTTACTATGTCATTTTCAATAACCAGAGCATCATCTACTGTACCTGGCTTTTTTTAAATGGACCGGGAATTCAGGCATCACCGCATGGTAGAAAGAGCCTTGGGCCTTACTAAAGCCCTGCCATCCCTGTGATCTGTGTTAGTGTCTAGCTCTGTTACTTACTATGTAGACTTTTGCAAGTAACTTAACCTTTCCCAACTTGAGTTTCTTTCCTCCTGCTTAAAACTGGAGTAGTCATACTCCCACTACTCTCTCATAAGACTGTTGTAAAAATGTCTCCAGTGTTTGTGAAAGTATATTGTAAACTATAAAACACCATACACACCTACACACACACACAACTCTTTCCAGGACTAAATTATATGCTAAACCTTCTCTCTTTGACTGTCTTTCCATGGGAAGTTCTTTTACTGCTTTCTGACTTCCATTACCTACGTACACCTGGTGTCTACTCACACATCCTAACATTTGTCACCATCCCCTGAGCACCTTAGAAATGGAGTCAACGGAAGGCTTCCCAGGAGACATGGGTTCAACCTCTGATCTGGAAAGATCCCCCATGCCTTGGAGCAACTAAGCCCGTGCACCACAACTGCTAAACCTGTGCTCTAGAGCCCAGGAGCTGAAACTGCTGCCGCTCTAGAACCCGGCTCTGCAACAAGAGAAGCCACCACAATGAGAAGTGTGCACCGCAGCTTGAGAGTAGCCCCCTCTGTCCGCAGCTAGAGAAGATCTCGTGCAGCAACAAAGACTCATCACAGCCAGAAATAAATAAAAGTGTTTAAAAGAAAAAGAACAAAGAAATGGAGTCAGCTACTTGTAGGGAATTTTTGGCAGTGAAAAAAAGGAGAGCAATGACTTGTTTGCTTAATCTTCAGTATGCCTGAAAAAAAGGTCACTGCCTTTTGTCATCTGGCTTACTAGTAAACTAACAAAAGTAAGAATAAAGGGCAGTGAAAAACAACCTTATTAGAAGTTTTAGTAAGAATTTCAATACTGCAAAATTATTTCCGTCATGTGAAGTTGGGCACAGAAACATCATTAAAGGTGAAAAAACACTCTCCTCAAGTCCTTTCAGCAAAACAGGATGATCCAGATTTTGAGCAAACGTGGTGTGATAAAGTACTTGGAATCAAATGACTCCCTAGATAAGAATACCATATTTTATTTTGTTCTTGGAATATGTCATTCACTTATTAGTTCTTTAGTTTGAGAAAACTTGTCCAGGATATTATCATACAAAGACCCACACTCTGCTATTTCACTTATCTGATCAATTTCATTATCATCATTACATATTAGGGTCCTGCTCTCTCTTTGCCTCATCTTCTGATTGATCTCTTAACTGTGAAACATATTCCTGTAAATTTTCTTCTCTTTTCTGTTATCACTGGAAAATGAAAAATTCTGAATTCCCAACTGTGTTCAATGACAACTGAAAGAAACGGTGTCCCTGGTCGTCTTTTATACTTTCTCAAAAGATGACAGCATTCCTTCGACAACGCAATAAGAGAACCAAAACATGACAGTTTATATCACATTTTATAGCTTTTAGACATCTCAAAGTTACATAATACTCTATTACTGTGTCTTGCACCATTCTAATCATTTCAAGTAAAATATTTATCTTAATTTTGTGAGCATATATTTTTAAAATAAATGTCAGAAAAGTAGAAGCATTTCTCATGCTTTCTAAGCATGTTCATCTTTGACTTGTCCTTCTCTTAGGTGACTAGTTGTGCTTGGGTCCCTGACAGCTGCCAGCTGTTCACTGGGAGCAAGTGTGGTGTCATCACAGCTTACTCAAACAGGTTCACAAGCGGCACGGTAGGTCCTGGGCACATTTGTGGGATTTTCACGTCAGTGAGGGGAAGAAACCCTTTATAAAGTATAACTTATTTAGTGTAAGAGCAACTTACATTTTTTGTACTTTAATCTCTTCTTCACAGATCTAATAATGTAAAAGGTCAATATCTAACTCTATTTTAGCTTTATTAGGATCATAGAAGAATTTTTTAAATAACTGTATACGGTCAGAGACAGAAAGTATTTTGAGTTATGCTCTGCTTTTTCGTGACATTTTGATGCTTCCCGCTGTTCTCAGTATCGACCTGAATGCTTAGAGAGTATCCCACAAGATTCTGTAAAATTTAGAACTGCAGAATGCCTAATACACTCTGAGTGAATTAAATGACAGAAAAATCCAAGTAGCCAGTCTCTATTCTCCCACTTACTGGAAGAAATTTTTCAGCCATTCACTGAATCTTTTAAGATTTGTGAGTTAAATTATTGAAACAGTCTACAAAGGAAGACATTATGCCATACTTCTCTTAATTTACTCTCATTTCTTTATTGAATCAGCTGTCTGTGGTGCCGTTGAAGAGTAGTGGCAAATTTAGAGTGATAACTCAGTGATAACCATTCTGTTCTAGAACATTCTGTGTGCCTTTTTTAATTACAGTTTTCTCCATTATTTTATAAAACATGTTCTACTGGGTGAAACCTGTTTTCCTAGCATAGGGTGACACTAGGTTCCTTACTTTTCTGAGCAAGTTTATTCAGTTTTAAACCCTTGTTAAGGTTCTTTTCCACCTTCCTTAGGGTATAAATGTGACCATAATATTGTTTCTGTCTCTTAGTCTAAGGAGTCATTAAAATGCTTGAAGCAAAAGTGATATGATCCAATCAGCATTTTAAGACTATCACTGTAGAGCCTGCAAGGAAAAACGCTTACAGGGCCATGAGACTGGAAGGAAGGGTACCAGTTAAAAGGTGCTGTGGTGATGCAGGCAGCTGTCCTGAGGACTCTGTAGCAGGAGGTGGGCTCCTACAGATTATTGCAGAACAGCAGGGTGTGTGCTCTAAGACTGACACACAGGGTGAGAGAGCCAGAAGTGGGCCAACCAGGTGTCAGGGAGCCTGAAAAACTACACTTGCGCTGGATCTTAAAGGATCATTTTACTAAGTGGAGAAAAGAGGAAAGAGTATTTCATCAGAGTACACTAACCGCTTGGAATTAAAGGCATGGTAGTTTGGGAGTGGCAGATACTTTGTCTGTAGTTCAGAGTAGAACTGAGAGAGGTGAGGGTCTTATACACAGGCCTGAGCAGAGGGGTGGGCCTTCACTTTTGGAATGTCTCATTTTCTTTTTACTCCCCAAGGCCTAAATCAGATGTCAGTTTTCTAACGTCTCTGATATTTACTGCTGACGTTGCCTTTCCGCTTCTGAGCACACCTTTTTCCTTTTTCCTACACATACATTCTGATCTCTGCTGCAGAGTAGTCCTCTGCTTGTGTGCTCAGATCATTTGTTCCTTGTCATCCAAAAACTATCTTTCATCTTTTATTTCCTCTTTTCCCAAAACTTTGAACAGTCTTGTTCTAAGTTTTCCTTATTTCCATTCTCCCTACAATTTAAATTTTTAATTGTACACTAACACAGTATGCAGTATTGGTTTTTTTTTTAAAAAAGGATTAAGTTGTCAATATAGGAGTAATTGTACACAGCATAGCTCTGAAGCAGCAGATGAAAGGTGTAGCTGTTATCATTTGAATACAGCAAGACGTGTGCTTCTGTTAGTTTGAAGTTATTGTAGGCTTGTGAAGTCTTATGTTGCATACCTTTCCTCAGTTCTACCCTTTGCTGAAAGTTGATTTTTCAGCTTATATATAAGGGTTTTCTTTTTCTCCTAATAGGTAGTCAAGTCATGAGATAAACAGTTACTATTTAAACCATGTCCAAAAGTGTATCTTAGCTGTGTGATTTTATCATTGGTTGATCTAAGGGAAGGTTACCTGGGATTTTGTGGGTGTTGTCGCTTTTTCTTGGGCACCATCTCATCATGTTGGGGTCCCTGAAGTTGCAGGTGTGACCCTGTGCCTGTGAGGTTGGCAGGAAGCACCTCATGTTCACTAGTTTCCGCTGCCCAAACCCACTGAATGCCATGGTTCTAAAAGTATTTGTGTTCTTGTTTGTGTTGCCCTTGACACAGCAAAAGACAGGCTCCCAAGTGCCATGTATGCTATAACTAAAATAATTGTTGCTTGAAAATATTTTCAAGGGAATCTTATGAAATACTTTCCTAAGCTAGTGAAGCTAGGAAAGTTGATTGGTTATAGGGAACTGTTATCTATAAGCCCTTTTTATATTAGAGAAGAAGGTCTTCAAAGGTGATAACTGATCCTAAAATAACTGATCTTGAGTCGTTTTTCACTAATTAATGTGCCCACGTCATCTTTATATAAGTGAACACCTGTATTTCTATTCTCTAAATTGATGGCAGGGAGAATAAATATACAATTTATCCAAGGTAGTATCAAACAATTCAAGAACATTTTCTGAAGAAGTACGCAAGCAGAAGATTTCTGTTCTACCCATGGAAATTATTTTCTGATCCCTCGGGGAATCATCTAGTAACACTGACTCTTAGAATCATTTTAAAGTGCAAAATCTAAAATTTCAACAACCACTATAGGGTACCTATTTTCTGTTTACCCCATAAATATTATTCATAGTCATGAAGTAAAAAAAATACACATACATATGTATATATATTTTAACAAGCAAGGAGGGAGCTCTAGACTTGAGTTAGATATTCTTGGATTATCTGTCAGTCCTAGAGTATTGACACTGACCTTGAGACAGCCCCTTATCAGTTCAGTTCAGTCGCTCAGTCATGTCCGACTCTTTGCGACCCCATGAACCGCAGCACGCCAGGCCTCCTGTCCATCACCAACTCCCGGAGTTCACTGACTCACGTCCATCAAGTCAGTGATGCCATCCAGCCATCTCATCCTCTGTCATCCCCTTCTCCTCCTGCCCCCAATCCCTCCCAGCATCAGAGTCTTTTCCAATGAGTCAACATTTCGCATGAGGTGGCCCAAGTACTGGAGTTTCAGCTTTAGCATCATTCCTTCCAAAGAAATCCCAGGGCTCATCTCCTTCAGAATGGACTGGTTGGATCTCCTTGCAGTCCAAGGGACTCTCAAGAGTCTTCTCCAACACCACAGTTCAAAGGCATCAATTCTTCAGCGCTCAGCCTTCTTCACAGTCCAATTCTCACATCCATACATGACCACTGGAAAAACCATAGCCTTGACTAGACGAACCTTTGTTGGCAAAGTAATGTTTCTGCTTTTCAATATGCTATCTAGGTTGGTCATAACTTTCCTTCCAAGGAGTAAGCGTCTTTTAATTTCATGGCTGCAGTCACCATCTGCAGTGATTTTGGAGCCCAACAAAATAAGGTCTGACACTGTTTCCACTGTTTCCCCATCTATTTCCCATGAAGTGATGGTAGAAAAAAGTAACAAGGCACACAGCAAAATCGGGGGGCAGCAGGGGAGAGGGTCCCAAGGAGGTTCTTGTCCAAAAGGCTGGTCCCTGAGAGTGAGGATGAGTCAGATGGGACCAACTCTTGCCTGAATATACAGCCTAGATTGGAATTCCCTGGGCTGTCCAGGATCCTTGAGACTAAACTTTGGATAAGGCGTCCCTAGACTGGCATGGTGATCCAGGTCATCCAGGAGAAACGAGGAAGGTGCTTGCATTCTATTCCACTAATAGAGGAATCCCTACAAATAATTTTCTAATGTAGTAACAAATATACAAAACCAAGCACACAAATTTACAGATAAAAAATGAATTTGTGAAAAAGTTAAGCTTAAAAAAAAAAAAGTTAAGCTTATTAATAGTTATAATAAGAGAAATGCAATTAAAAGCAACCTTGATTGCCATTTAAAACTTGGGAAATTTTCAAAGATTTAGAATGACTGCTGAGACACAAATGCAAGCAGAGAAGGAAAGGGCTCAAGCCTTTCTGAACAGTCAATTCTTCAGTCCCAGGCACCCTGAAGCATGGTCTGCAAGGGTGCTGGCACATCCCTGTGGCCCCACAGACTCCTGGCCCTGTGGGGAGGTCCCAGAGGCGAAGCAGAAGGGGCCCAGACCCAGGACTCATGGCCTTGTTCAGAGCCATCTTGTTGCTGTGATTGTGTTCAGTTGAAGGCCACATGCCCTAGCTAGACAGAAGCCACTGCCACACAACTTAGGCCAGTGGTTCCAAGGAAGACTGGTATTGCCTGGTCATCTGAGTCTTTAGGTAAAAAATATGTATTTTTATGTGAATAAGACACTGGACTATGGAGCACTTAAAATCGATGAACTGCAGCTAATAAAGTCAACACAGGTATGTTTTAAAAACAATGGTGATCAAAAAAGGCAAAATAGATCGGATGCCTAAAGAACAATAAATACCATATTTATAAAGTTTATTGACATGAAACCCAGTATGTTGTTTATTGTTATAGTAGTATATAGTAGAACATAAATTCTAAATACACAGGAAACAAATGCAAAATTCAGGATAATAATAACTTCTGAGAAGGGAGAGGAAATAAGATGTAAAACAGTACACACACTAGGTAATATTTAATGTTTTCTGTATTAAGCTGATATTATAAAATGTTAGGATTAGTTTAACTGAGTGGTCAGTATTCAGATTTTCATTGTACTTATACTTTCTACTTCTCTATTTTCTTTGAAATGTTGAAATACTTTATGACAATATAAACCTAGTATAAAACAAAAGTTATACCCTGTGGACATCTGGCATCTGTGAACCATGTGGACCTTGGAACACGAGTTTGCAAGCTTTGATTTTGAAAATGAACCCACAACTATTGATGAGTAATACATCGCCATCGGTAGCATCAGGAGTCAGTGCGAAGCCTTTGCGAGTACACTATCAGTGCTGTAAAATTAGTGATACTCACTGATCCACTGTGAGGATTCTGGAGATTTATTCTAAAGGAGTGATACAGAGGAGGGACAAAACTTATGTACATACATTTTAGAATTATGAAATAAATAATAAAATTTATTTATTTATGGCATTTAACATTTTGAAAACATTGGAAACAATTTTAAATATCTGTCAATAAAGGATGTTCAAGTAAATTATGGTATACTAACTGTATAGAATATCATAACACTTAAAAATCATTTTGAATACACTATCAAAAATGAGAAATGCTTATGGGAGAATGTATAAAATATGAAATAGAGAACTATTTATATGGATATATTCATAACTATTAAAGTACATGTATATTTGGCCAGACTGGAAAAGCTTATCAGTTGATGAGATTACAGTCAATTAAAACTTTTTTTAATGTTTAACTAGTTCTACTCTTTAGAAAAAGTTGAACTAGGTTGAAAAAAAATTGTTTGAGACGAATGTTTGAGTCACTTGGGTTTTTCTGTTTTTGAGATAACAGTACTAGAATACCTTTTGTCATGGCTTTTATCTTATACTTATTTTTTAAATTTTAGCCTTCAGAGATAGAAATGGAGTCTCAGATACATCTGTATGGGCACACAGAAGAGATAAGCAGTTTATTTGTCTGCAAACCGTATAGTATAATGATAAGTGTGAGCAGAGACGGAACCTGCATCATATGGGATTTAAACAGGTACAGAAGATTTCCAGCTCTAAAATAGCTGTTTTTAATGTTTCAGTTCTTACTGTGAGAAACAGATGCACTAAAATAATCTTTACATTATAATAACTTTAAGCATGAAATACAGACTTTACCTTTGTAATCTTATTGAATTAAGTGATCAGTTAGGAATAGAGTCAGGAATCCCTTATAAATAGTAGGTACCTAAACTGACCAAAAGAATTATATAAATAAAAGAATGTAATTATATTTAATGTTCATATGCAAATTCATG
This sequence comes from Bos taurus, assembly GCF_002263795.3. Classification (NCBI taxonomy): domain Eukaryota; kingdom Metazoa; phylum Chordata; class Mammalia; order Artiodactyla; family Bovidae; genus Bos; species Bos taurus. The sequence continues at coordinate 8,386,080 of NC_037355.1, read as the reverse complement.
TCTTTGGTCTTTCAGATTATGCTATGTACAAAGTCTAGCAGGACACAAAAGCCCAGTCACAGCCGTCTCTGCCAGTGAGACTACCGGTGACATTGCTACGGTGTGTGACTCAGGTGAGTTGGCCCCAAACCCAAAGCAGAGTGGTTGTACTAATGTGTGCTCAGCCAGCTGGTTACATCAGAGGTTAAACCATCACATTACGTTCCTCTGGTCCCTGCCAGACCTGAATACTTAGGGAATAGCATGTATGTGTATTCAGTTCAGTTCAGTTGCTCAGTCGTGTCTGACTCTTGCGACCCCATGGACAGCAGCATGCAAGGCTTCCCTGTCCATCACCAACTCCCGGAACTTACTCAAAGTTATGTGCATCAAGTCGGTGGTGCCATCCAACCATCTAATCCTCTGTCATATGTGTATTAAAATACAATAAAGTCGAAGACTGAGTCCATCAATTTAGCCATGTGCTGTGCTTAGTTGCTCAGTCGTGTCCGACTCTTTGCGACCCCATGGACTGTAGGCGGCCAGGCTTCTCTATGGGGATTCTCCAGGTGAGAACACTGGAGTGGGTTGCCATACCCTCCTCCAGGGCATCAGCAGAGGATCAGCTTTGTATTGTGTGTGTCTTCTAGTTCCTGCAAGACAGTATTACAGAATAACAATGGAGGTACAATGTGCCCCAAATTTGCATGAGAAAGATCATCTAATCAAAGGTCTGGCTTTTAGTTTTATTTTCATGTATATGTATTACAAAACTTGATACATCCAGTAGGTAAGAACAGTTGGCAAGCTCATAAGTTTTCTGTTTGCATTTCCATTAATTGAAAGGAGTCTTCAAAAAACTGTTTCTTTTTGTCCACTGAGTACAGGTATCTTTGACACATCTGCAGTGGGTAGTGTTTTATCCTTTGCTTGCGTTTTTTTATATTGTTTTTTCCTGACACCAAATGTGTGGTCTTTCCAGACACTAAACTGGTCTCCGGTTCTGTGACACCAAATGGGTGTCCAACGGTGCAATTCAATTCTGGCACTAACTAGTTGAAGTTGGCAAACTTGGGAGTCTCAAGGCCCCCACCAGTTTCGATGATTCTCTCTGACAACTCACAAAACTCAATAAAACACTGTACTTACTACTGTAGTTCATTACAAAGTGAACAGCCACAAGAAAAGGTCCAGAGGTCTCTTCCTGTGGAATCAGAAGGCACCATCCTCCTGGCCCATGACTGTGCTCATCAGTCTCCCCCGCTGTTGTTTAGGGGTGTTTTTGAAGTTCCATTATGTAGGCCTGGTATATTCAGTCATTGGCCATTAGGAACTGACCTCCGCCTCTAGTGCCTCTCCCCTCGGCAGAGGTGGGAGGTGCTGTAAGGGCAGTTTCTCTGCTGGCCAGCCCCTACCTGAAGCTGTCTAGGACCTCCCCAGGAGTCATCTCCCTAACATACAAAAGACAGTAAATTAACAAGAGTTTAGGAGCTCTATGCCAGGGTCATGGGTCAAAGTTCAGAGTTCTTTTTTTTTTTACCATACCACACTCATCATTCTTATATTCAAGAAAAGTAATGTCTCCAGTCATGCTTCAAGATTTCAGATGTGAAGTATTAATATTTGCCAGGCTTTAGCCTCCAGTTATAATGAATGTCATGTACACATTCTTATTCCCCAGTCAGCATAACTAAAGAGAAAGATCTTAAATAGTTGACTTTGGTAATAAAAGTGTGCACAGATGATTGATGACTTTGCTAACTCTTCTTCCTTGATTTGTACATTAGAGGCTTTTAGTGAGTCACACACATCAAGAGGGAATCTGGGGGGGTGAAATATAGTGATGACTTATCTAGAGTTCTCTACTTTCTTGTTTTGGCAACATTTGGAAGTTGGAACTGATCCTGAGGGAGCTGAATTTTGTAAAGTTAATTACTTTCCAGCTGCCAGTAGTGATTTATATCTGTGATATTATATCAGCTATTCATATGGGAACAAGAAACCAAATTACTTTTGCTTATTTTACCAACTCACTAGCAGGGTATTCACGTGTCCGCAGGCAGTACGCACAGTGTAGTAGAGTAATGGGTAGAACTTTCTTCCCACTTTGAACAGCAAGGCCTTCTCAACTTGTTTGAGGCCTCGCGGTACATATACAGGAGGAGGCATAAAGAGCATTTGGTCGAGAGCATGATAAAAGTAATGACTTTTTAGAAGAGGACAAATTTATGTTTAGTGACCTGAACTACATTTCATTCTCCTATTCTTATACTCCAGGAAGGGAAGAAAGTTAACCAGATTTAACCCATCAAAAAATCTTGACTCTTTAGTGAGAACCATCCAAGTAACTTTAAAATCAAAATTTAAGATAAATATATATGTATGTGTATGTATATAATATATAATATGTATATGTGTGTGTATACACATATATAATCTCAAAATTTTCTGTATTGAGGCTAAAGACACACTGGCAAACTCATTCTTTCCTTATCCTGATTTCCCATGGCTTATTATGGGATGTGGTTTTTATAGTGATAAGATATAAAATTTATTAAACTATGTAAATATTATAGTAGACGGTTTCTGTACTTTTAAAAATCATTCTGCCACTATATCAAAAATACATGCATTTCAACTAGAGTTCATAGCCTTCTCCTATTGCCAGTGGTACTATAAAGTTAATATAATATTCTAAAATTCAGAGTAGCAGGTGGTTCTCCTACCCCCTCAGTTACTTGACTGAACATAACATTTTCAAGATTTATCCATGTTGTTGTCAGAACTTCATCACTTTTTATGGCTGAATAAAAATGAATTCCATTGTTTAGAGATACACCACCTTTTGTTTATCCATTCACCTCTTGATGAACATCTGGGTTGTTCCCACCTTTTGGCTGTTGTGAATAATACTGCAACACACTAGGCATTTTGGTTTGTGGTATTTGATGGTCTTTAGCATTTCTATAGTTGAGAAGTATTTCTAATACTTCTTTCTTTGCTATAAAATATGGAATCTTTTCACTGCCTTAATAAAGGAGAGAAATAAATTCTCTACTTTTATGTTAGTTCTAATGGAGAGATAAAATAAAGTGTGATAACACATACTATGTCATCCCAACTTTATCATTCCTCTTAACCTTTCTCTTTATCAGTATGAGAACATTTCTCCAGAAAGGCTGGACACATCACCATAAGGCCCCAGACCGCCAGCCCCAGTTTATTGAGGATGGCTAGCAATTACTGCCTCCTCCATCGCCTGGAAAACTACAAAAAGTTGATTACTCCTGGTCTTTGAAAAGAAAAAATTCATTTAATAAGACATTGATTTATAAGATTCACTCTTGGACATTCTGAAGAATTAGCTTTCTTTTTAAGAATTAGTTTTTAATTCAACTTTGACTGTAACTTATTTCTTCTTCAGAAGTCCCATAACTCACTTCTTAAAGATACTGTAGTTTCACAGGATATTTTCTTCTCTTTTTGGAGGTTGTTTAGCTTTATAGGTACTTTCAGAATTAGATTTGGCAGTTTGTATGCTAAGATATTATGACTACAAAGAAATTCATGGTTAATTTACATTGTTGCTCTACCTTGTAGGTTAAGTTTTTAATTTTTTTCACTAGTCATCATCTCTAGATAAATAGGCCAACTCCGTGTGCCTTATGTAGTAGTTTCACTTATACACTCTTCAGTCACGAGTTGCCTATGAACTTCATCAGACAGACAAGCAAGGCCCTCAGGGATTCCCCTCTGGGGCCCAGTGTGGGGGGCTCTGCAACATCCACACCCTGGTGACCTGTGGGGTTTTGTGGTGTTTTAGCTGGTGGAGGCAGTGACCTCAGACTCTGGACAGTGAATGGGGACCTCGTTGGACACGTACACTGCAGAGAGATCATTTGTTCCGTGGCTTTCTCTAACCAGCCTGAGGGAATATCTATCAATGTGATTGCTGGGGGATTAGAAAATGGAATTGTAAGGTAAGATGAGTTTGATTTCTTTGTGTCCTTTTGCTCATAAGGACATAGAAGTTTCAAAAAATATTTTTTACTATCTAAACATAATAATATTTAATATTTAGAGATTTAAAATCACCTTAGGATATAGGTTCTTCTGGTGTTTCTGTTTTATTTCTAAATAATAATTTGTACATTCTTGAAATTTTATATTGTTTAACTATAAAAGGTGCAGTTCAGTTCAGTTGCTCAGTCGTGTCCGACTCTTTGCAACCCCATGGACTGCAGCACGCCAGGCTTCCCTGTCCATCACCAACTCCTGGAGCTTACTCAGACTCATATCCATCGTGTAGGTGATGCCATCCAACTATCTCATGTGCTGTCATTCCTTTCTCCTCCCACCTTCAGTCTTTGCCAGCATCAGGGTCTTTTCCAAAGTGTCAGTTCTTCACATCAGGTGGCCGAAGTATTGGAGCTTCAGCTTCAGCATCAGTCCTTCCAGTGACTATTCAGGACTGATTTCTTTTACGACTGACTGGTTTGATCTCCATGGAGTCCAAGGGACTCTCAAGAGTCTTCTCTAATATCACAGTTCAAAAGCATCAGTTCTTCAGCACTCAGCTTTCTTTATGGTCCAACTCTGATATCCATACGTGACTACTGGAAAAACCATAGCTTTGACGAGATGGACCTTTGTTGGCAAAGTAACGTCTTTGGTTTTTAATACGCTGTCTAGGTTTGTCATAGCTTTTCTTCCAAGGAGCAAGGATCTTTCAATTTCATGGCTGCAGTCACCATTTGCAGTGATTTTGGAGCCCAAGAAAATAAAGTCTGTCACTGTTCCATTGTTTCCTCATCTATTTGCCATGAAGTGATAGGACTGAATGCCATGATCTTCATTTTTTAATTGTTGAGATTAACAATATGAAAATACACAAAGTATTCTTAATCCCATACCCACCTGAGCAAACTGCCCAGAATTAACCACATTAATCGTTTATTGTGTTTCCTTACCAGAGGATTTTTAACAAATAGACACGTCGGTTAAATTTTTAGTAAAGGAAACTTGAGTTTGTGTAATTAGATGATGACTTTTTTCTTCCTCCAGGTTATGGAGTACTTGGGACTTAAAGCCTGTGCGGGAAATTACGTTTCCTAAATCAAATAAGCCTATTGTAAGGTAAACCTCCCCCACCCCTCCCCGCTTCATACTGTACTCTGTGACTGTTTCTGTTGGGGAGATGGTAAAGCACACAGAAGTAAAGAGGAACGTAAGGAGGATCCTTATAAACAACTGGCCATTTATCGAACACCAGGATGTCCGGGACCCCATGGCAGAAGGAGGCAAAGCATTTGTGTTCATGGAGCTTAAAATCTGGATCAGGAGTTCAGAGCCTCACAGAAGGGCATGCTGGGATCATGCCTGGGAAGGCCTCTTGAACTGTAGAAATTATATATTTTTTCCTTTCATTATTGAAAATACCATTATGGTGACTGATAGCTACAGGAGTGTGCTAGACAAGACTGATAAACAACCTCTTACCCTCTGCTCCATTAACAAATACGACTTTAAAAACTCAATTGGAGTAAGTGATTCAAATTTTACTTCATTAAAATAAATTTATTTTTAGTTCACTAAATGTAAAGTGTAATGAAATGAAATTATATGTTAATAACACATTTTTTATCTTTTCCTCTTTCAGGGAAATAAAATACCTCCATAAAATAATCCTCATTTATTTCTATATAGAGAAAATGTAGTACTGTTATATTTTTTGAAGTTTCCTATACCCATGTATTTGTTAAGTAATAACCCTAAATAGGAAAGGAAAAGAAAACATGCAAAGAAGGATCAGAGTGTGCCAATCTTTTGATCTTGGTTTTAGTCTGTATCACCTGGTTAGAATGAGCATCACAAACTTGGCTGCAGAACCATTACACCATATTATTACAGTCAAAACCACTTGTAGGTGGTCATTTTGTCTGTCTCTCTGCTCCAGTAAAGGTTCTTAACTTCTTACACCAATTTCCGCATGATCACCAATATGCCGATACAATTTTCAGAGACACAACGTAGAAACGGGACTCTCTTTTTTTTTAACAGCCTTACATTTTCCTGTGATGGCCACCATTTGTACACAGCGAACAGCGATGGGACTGTGATCGCCTGGTGTCGGAAGGACCAGCAGCGCTTGAAACATCCAATGTTCTATTCCTTCCTCAGCAGCTACGCAGCCGGATGAGTGAGGGGAACTCTGCACTCTCCACAGCACTTTAACTCCAGGCTACATTTACTGACTTCGCCAGTTTCAGGAGGTCAAACCTGAAGACAGGGATGACCAAACAAATCCAAGTAATGGTACAGTCTATCCATCTCCACAAAATTCTGCTGCCTCACAAGGTCCTGAAAGGAAAGTTTTGTTCTAATTTAGTGATGATCTGGAGAGTTGTATCAAGGTTGAAGTCTGGCACAGTAAATTAAAATCATATCCTTGAAGTTTTTTTTTCCATAGAGGAGTCTAAAGAAAAACTTATCATCTATTTCTGTTTTCTATTATTTTCTATTATTCTCCCCAAAAATCCCAGTAGAATTTAAATTGGTTAGCTAATTGTTTACATAAAATTTGCTCTAAAAGATTATATTTTAAAAGTTTTCTGCCAAGATAACACACACACCTGCCTCTCCCCCCAAAAAGGAAGGATAAGGAGAGAGAATTCAGGACTCGATTATTGCTTTCTTTGAGCAGTAAGGAGTTCAGTAGGTGCCTCTGCACCAAACATTTTTTGGAATATCTGAATATTTGAATCTCAGTGTTAGGCAGTTTTTGCCTGTTGCCTTCTTAGCTCAAAGTAGAACCAAAATTTGTTTGACGGCCACAAATAACAACACAGGTATCTTTGATTTCCAGACACATTCTGTTTCTTCATAAAAATTGTACTTAAAATCCGCAACACTAGATAATGAATATCCTTAGTTGAGGCACTAAGATTTAATAAACAAAATGATAATTCTTTTTAATATCTAGCATTACAGAGCACTGAATGCTTAACAGTTTGCAACAGAAAGCCTCCACTACAAAAGAAGTTTGCACAGGTATTAGCAATGCAATCCAGATAAGGCTTTTAATCTAAAATGCTGGAGAGTTTTCTTCCCCAAAACAGAATTACAAAGAACAGGAGATAGCTTCCTTTGTTTTAAATAGGAGGCAGAATTATTCTTTTAGAAAGCAGTTCCCACTGTTTCTGTTAACCTATTCTAGGAACAGTAGAAAAATCTGTGTACTCCACAGCGAACTTACACATGATAAAGACAGAATTCCTGAACCCTGCAATAGTCTGTTTCTATCAGGATAGTACTTGGGATGCTGCTTTATTGGCTTTGAAAACACTGTAAAATAAGCTCAGTAATGTTACCATGAGATAAAAAAATATATTCCTGGATAAGAATAACTTGCGTGTTTGTTATGGAAATTTAATTCATATAGTGTTTACAGAAGTACTTTTGTAACTTCCAGACTTTCTAAAACATTCTGCTTAAAAACTGTATAATATACAATTCCAAAGTCTCTGCTGTCAAGATAAACACGAGAGGAAGCAAGTGGCCACGTGTGCTGGTAACCTTCCGTTGCATTCATAGGTAAGAACACTCCACGGCTACATTCAGATCATGGTTTGCACAGACCAGCTATTAATTCTGAGGTCCAATTAGGTGCAGAGATGAAATTACTCCTATTCACGTTGAAGTGATTTGCTTTGTTTAAAAAAAAATGCAGCTATTGTCTAGCATTCATTTTTCTACTGAGAACTTTAAATTAGTTCCTTATTAGAACAGATTGCTACTCAGTCTTTTTTTTTTTTAAGCTGAATTTCATCATTTATCTGAAGAGAAAATATGCAAAATAACTGGTCTTGTTAAGAGTGCAATATTATATTTTTATGTAAAAATAAAAAAATAAATTGGGGGGGATTATTTATTCAGCATGAATTTAATATGTATATGTTTGAAACACGTCATAATGTGCATGCTGTAGCAAATATTTCTGTAAATTATCACAAGCTCTGTTACCTTTGTATACACTGCCACTTCAAATTGGGAATAAATTTCATAAAAATAGATTTAAGGACCTGTTCTTAATACAATTTAAATATTATGACCACATCTCAAATTGGTGGCTTTTTTTGGTAACTCATATAGTTTCTCTTTAGCCCCCCTATAAATTTATGTCACTGGAAAGGATAACTTTCATTTCTGAATTGTGGTCTTTGTGAGAAATTTTATGTTTTAACCTTTAAATGGAGTTTAGACAGAAATCCTAAGGTAAACCACTCATTTTTTTTTTTAAAAAGAGCATTTGCCCCTCCCTTTGTTCTCCCCCACCAACAGCATATCTGTATTGGCCCCACTCTGTACCAGGGGCCACACTAAGTGCTGAGGTGCAGTGGTTCCCTGCACTCCTGGGGCAAATGCTGTCAGCAACACGATGTGAGTTGTTACAGACGTGGTCAGTGCTGTGAGAGAGGGGCAGACGGTCCTCTGAGAGAATGTAACTGAAGGATTCAATCTAGATAAAGGGGATCCAGAAAAGTCAAATTGTCATTGACAACGAATGGATGACGAGAACCCTGACAGGTGAAAATGAACTCTGATGTGTTCCATGCCGTCCATCTGCCAAGGACTGAGGACCATCAGCGAGCAGGTGTCCAGTGAAGGAAACGCCTCGGCTTCTCTCGAGGGCCCTGCAAAACAGTGGGTGAGTTCCATCTGCCCAACCGCACTCCAGGAACACAGAATTACTCTTTTTTTCTGCTTTGCATCTGCGGTGTCTGAAGGATTCTCAAGCCAAGAGCGCACCTGCTTCTCAGTCTCTGTTCCTAAAAGAACTCAGGAGCAGCGTGTGTCAGTGTGATCCAGCCCAGCCGGACGTCCTCACTTTACCTGCAAGCCTGAGATGGACTCTTCCGCTCCGCAGTGCACAGTGCAAGCCCACATATAGGTGAGGGGGAGGGAGGGGCAGTGGGGAAGCTCTTCCCAGCCCCTCAGACAGGATCGGGCACGTTCAGGGTGGTATAGCCACAGACTTCCTAGCCCCTCAGATCTGCTCCTCGCCAGTCTGGATGACCTATTAATGTCTTGAGTCAAAGACAGAAGAGCTGCAGGGGGTTCCCATTCCAGAGGGTGCCATAGGGCAATCCCAAGCCCACCCCCATGCACAGACACCCTGACTCCCCAGCTCCACACTGAACAGTTCCCTCTGAAAGAACCCCAAGAGCTTGTGAAGCAACTCTTGAGAAGCTGGTGAGCAAAATCACATCAGAACAGGTAGGAGAGGCTGAGACATGCTCTCACCACAAACCCCACTCCCAGCCCAGCAGCCCACGGTCAGGGCTGGGGACCAACAGCTCCCAGATGCTCCCTGAGGAGGGGAGGATTTTAACCCCACATCGGCATCCCAGATTTTAAGACCTGTACCTGAGAGATGCACCCCCCCAAAAAAAACATCTAGCTTTGAAAGCCAGTGGGCCTAGTCCATAAGACCCATGAGCCTATAGCATTTGAGAAACAAGTCTCCGGGGGCTCTCCCAGACCCACCAGGCTAGCACCACAGGGCCCAGCACGGATGCCTCAGACTGAAAGGTGCCCAGTCTTCTCTGGGTAAGAGGCATGTTGCGTATCTCGAAAGCCTGAGGAGCAGGCATTTAACACACTTCTAGAGGCCACTGAAATACTCCCCAAAGACAGCCGAGACCAGCAGGCACCATCTTCATGCTCAGCCTCTCCTCTCCCAGAATTTCCTAGGAAGGCACAGGTCTGGGGCCCCAGATTTTGTGGCTGCCTCCCAGAGGGATGCCCCTTCAATCCCCTGGCTCTGGTAGCCAACCAGGCTTACTTTCCCAGGTCCCACAGGACTGTAACAAATGGAGAAACAGTTCTGAACCAGCCACCACCCAGGGAACAGTATAGAAGCAGCAGACAAGCTCCCGTCTTGCCAGGAAAGAGGCCTGTGAGCTTATCTTCACAGCGGTGGGGCAGGAGAGGGGCTGCTGCTTAAGCACACATCCTGAGGTCACTGCAGGCGCTGGGGAGGCCGGTGGGTATCACATTCATGCTGGCCCTCTGTCCTGCCCAGGTCTCTAGCGTCTCAGAGAAAGGCACTTTTGACGTTTCTAGCGTTGCCACCCAAAGGCCACATCCCTTATGGCCTGGCTCTAGTGGCCAGCAGGGCTTGTGTTCACAGCTTCAATGGGACAGTAGCAAAGAAGCATTTCTTAATTACATCCTAGGGCTTCCTGCGCCTCTTCCAGTCTTCCCCAGAAAGAGGGCTACTTGTGTGCCTTAAAAGCCTCTGCCTGAGGGTCCAGCCTCCAATCAGCCTTTAGAAAAAGAAAAACCTTTAGTCTCGAAGGCCTTCACTCACTTCCATGGAGCAAACTCAAGCAGTTACTGCTGAGATCAGTAACTTGCAGGACTCCGTTCCTCCTTAAGGGAAATACACAATTTGATGCAGCCTTTTTGAGCTGTTCTAAGAAACTAAGGCCTCCCATCTGGTCAAGGACAGTAACTACATGCTGACTACAAGCACGTAGACTCCAGACCAGCTAGAACCAGAAGGTAAGATTCTGGAAACATCACCCTGTTATTTCACCACCAACCAGTCAGAAGGAGAAGGTCTGCAAGCTGCTCGCACATCCTACAACCCTCTCCGCTAGCACTATCTTTAAAAGCCCTGGCCTGAAAGCCACTGGGGAGTCCGGGTCTTCTGAGCACCAGCTGCCCGATCTTGCTTGATCCCGGAACAAACCCTTTTCTGCTCCAAAATCTGATGTTTCGGTTTGTTTGGTCTCGCTGTGCGTTGGGCACACAACCTAGGGTTTGGCAACGGTTTTTGACAAGCCAGCCAGGAGCCTGTACCTGCGGCAGGTGGACCTCGGCTGGGGCAGCCCCTCCCTCGTGACCCCTGGAGCTGCCAGGGGTCATGTCACTTGTGGGAACTCTGAGGAGTATTCTGACTTACCGTCAGCCCTCGGTTCATTTTGGGGTTAGTTGCTCCAGCTTGCGGGGACTGGGGGTTATCCCCCCAGGTTCCTGCCCTTCCAGGATACAAGCCTATCTGGGCCATTCTCTCTCGGGAGCATCACCGTCTGGTCGTCAGGTCTCCATCTGGGAAGGGGAATGGAATAGTTAGGCTGTACTGGTCTGATCTTTTGTCTGAGCAACTGTGTTGTATTTGTGTGCATGTGTAAAGAGTACTCGTATTTTTGACAAAATGGGAAATACCAACTTCACCCCTGTCTTCCTGAGTCGTGGAGGCTGATCAGGACACCTGATCACTAAAGGCTTCAGGGAAATAATCTGTGTGTCTCTTCCTGGTTTTGACTTCTGTTAGAGAGTCCTGGCTCTGACAGCCCAAAGGATCCCTGGTTTTGACTTCTGTTAGAGGGTCCTGGCTCTGACAGCTCAAAGGAGCCCTGGTTTTGACTTCTGTTAGAGGGTCCTGGTAACGAATTATTTGTAGAGGGTTGGTAGACCTGAGTATACACTTTCACCAATCAGAAGAACTTACTGAACTTCTTACAGAAGAACAACTCTCCAGAGAAGGAAATTTTCAGTGGTCTAAAAACAGCAGAATCTGTGTCTCCACCAAACCTTAGTCTAGACCTCTGTGTAGTCAGAGGCAGATCCTCAACTGAGACCCAAGGATATGGGCAACCAGACATCAGTCCCCTTGGCCAGTCCATCAGGGTGCATTGTGAGTCACTGGAAACTGTGGCTCCACCTCAGTGATGAAAAAACACCTTTCTTCTTTTGTAATGCTGTCTGGCCACAACACCAACTAAGTGACCAGGAGAAATGGCCAGGGAATGGCTCGTTAAGTCATAGCACCATGCTCCAACTAGGCTTGTTCTGTGAGAGAAGAGAATTGGCATGAGATTCCCTGTGTGCAATGCTTCTGGCCTTTAACCAGAGCAGGGACTCCAGGAAAAGTGCAGACTTAGGCCTGCTCAGCTGCTAACTCAAGGAAGAAGACCTCACTCTCCTTGTAGGAAGACCCCTTATATTTATTTCCCTTTGCCCTGAGTGCTCCAAATAACTCACCACAAACTTCAGAAGATGACAGCAAGGCCTAACACCCCCACCTCCCGAATGGTTGAGGTGACCTTTAGAAGGTTTTCAATAACCAAGATGTAACAGAAGAAGAAAAAGATGAAGAAGCAAGCCGCCTTGTCTGTGGCAGCGCTGCACATCACCTCAGGGAACCCAGGAGGAAAGAATAACAAAGCTTCACAGGTCGGCACCCCCTGCCACCAACGTGGGATGTGAGACATGCAGGCCACCAGCAAAGCTGGCTCCTAGTCAGTGCGCTTACTGCAAGAAAGAGGGAAGACCTGAGCGAAACCTCCTTCCTATCAGCTCCCGTTAAGTAAAGAACCAGACTGGGGGCTCCCCAACTGGTCCATTGAAACACCCCATCTTCCCCGAGGAGCCCTAGTTACCCTAGAAGTTGGGGCAGAGCCAGTTGAGTTTTGTCTTGTTTGGCATGCCGCATGGCATGTGGGATCTTAGTCCCCCCGCTCCAGGGATTGAACCCACATCCCCAGCATTGCAAGGCAGAGTCTTAACCACTGGACCACCAGGGAAGTCCCCAGTTGTGTTTTTGTTAGACAGCAGAGCCACATTCCCAGTGTTGACAACTCGAAGGGGTTCCCTCTCCAAGACATCAAAAGGGTCTCAAGGAAAGGAAGATACAAGGAAGTGTTGCCCTGAAAATTCCCCAGATGAGGCTCATTTGACAATCTAAAACTGGTTTTGCACACAGGCATACCAGCAACATCAGGGGGTAGGGGAGAGTTGACCAAGGCCAAGGTTTATACCCTGCTGAAGAGTCATAAAGATGTTCGCTGAGAGCAGGAGGACAATGCACTGATGAAATAAAAACTCACATTTTAAGGAAAGACAAGAAAAAATTAAACATAAAACTATTTCTCCGCAGGTTTGGGCCTCCTCTTCCCTCCCCAGAGTGTGCACGGTGCATCTGCATTTAGTGTGACCCACATCTTCCCCATGGCCACCTCCTGGCAGCAGCTACATAACTTCTCCAGGGGATCTTCCCAACCCAGGGATCAAACCCATGTCTCCTGCATTGGCAGGCGGATTCTTTTACCAGTGAGCCACCTGGGAATCCCAAATGTTTACTTAGGATCTTATTAATGTTACTAGCTATATTATAAGATTATTATTTCTTGCGTTTCCAAATGTATGACTGAGCCTCAGATAAAAATTAAGATGATTAGGCAACTTGAAACAACTGACCAGATTTATAGTTCTATAAGAGCAGTGACTGTAATGGTTTAACTCTAGAAATGGTAAGACGCAACCAGAAGGAACCATTTTCAGGACCATAACAGACTAGTTAAGACAGGTGGTCCAGAGGCTTTGGATTACTGTTAAGGTGGCCTAGTCTGGAATAGCACAGTAAATGGCCTAGCAACGAAATCCTTGGCTGACCTGGGGGTGGGCATTCCAAGCATAGGAAGACAAAATGCTTCCCAAATCTTGGTCAAAATTAAGACCAAAAGGGAAGGGTCTGTACAATAGAGAATGTTGCTTACCATCCAATTCTCCTAGAATCAAGCCCCTACAGTCACAGACCTATAACACATTTTGAAAGGAATTCAGGGTGAAGATCAGGATGAGGTACTCTGTGCTCTGGAAAACTGACAGAACTGGCCCTATGGTAGTTAGATATTTTCAGGAGAAGTTTTTTATACAGATCTTCCCAACTTGGAGAAGCACTAGACCCATTAACTAGGATGCCTGTTCGTCATGGCTGGCAGCACCCTTCTCCTGAGATGAATGCTTGGTTTCAGGTACTCATCACCAGAATCACGTATCCTGACCTCCCCCACCTCCACCTCTTCAGAACAGTTCTCAGTGCTTTCTGAGAGACTGTCTTGTCTCCTGGGCTACAGTCCTCAGTCTGGCTCACATAAAATTTTCCATGTTTTCTTAGATTGACTGTTGATCACTTTTTGTTGACACTTATAAGAACAATGCATGAACAGAGCAAGAATCTCAACAAAGAAAAAGAAAGTGTAAGAAACTACCAAACAGAAATCACAGAGCTGAAGAATATAATGACTGAACTGAAAAATACAATAAAGGAGTTCAACAATAGATTCAACGAAGCACCAGAAAAGATCAGTAAACTCTAAGACAGGGACAGCAGTGGAACTCATCCAATCAGAGCAGCTAACAGAAAAAGGAATTTAAAAACAGTGAAGAGAGTTTAAAGGACTTGTGGTAAAACATCAAGTAGATCAATATTTACATTATAGGCATCCCAGAAGGAGAAGAAAGAAAGGGGTAAAAGACTTATTTGGAGAAATAATGGCTGAAAACTTCCTAACCTGAGGAAGAAAACAGAAGTTCAGATCCAGAAAGCCCAGAGACTTCCAAATAAACCCAAGGGAACCCACACCAAGATACATTATAATTAAATTGTCAAAAGAGAAAGAACGGTTACAAGGCAATATTTAGAAAAGTGAGCAGGGAGAAAAGAAATTCAATAGCTTAACATCTGGACATTTAAACTGTTGGAGGTTTTGAATTATCCACGTTACCCTTACTTTGCTGATTATTCTTCAGCTATTTCCAGTGTGTCCCAAATTGGAGGCAAAATATCCCTATTTATTTAGAAACTGTCTAATCCTTGAGCAACTCTATTTTTTTTTTTTTTTTTTGCAATATACTGGTTAGGTCAACACTCCATATACTATGAAGCCAAAGCATTTCAAAATTAACAGGCTTAAAAAATTGCCTGAGCAGTTGGGCTGGGGAGGGATGCTGGGGGAGTAAAACAAAGAATGGCCATTTGAAATAACCATCCAAGACTGAGGTCAAAGGGAAGCAGAGAGATTTTAGGTTCAGCATAAATTTGTATTTCAGAGTATCACACACAGAGTACAAACACACATGGCATTTATCAGCTTCCCCCATCCCAGGTTATATTCAATTTTAAACTTCACAATTTAAAAAGCAGCTACATCTGTCGATACAAAATATATACACTTGACTGTACACTGAGTTGGCAAGGAGGTACCACTAATTTTGTTGTGTTACATGCTGCTGCTGCTGCTGCTAAGTCGCTTCAGTTGTGTCCGACTCTGTGTGACCCCATAGACAGCAGCCCACCAGACTCCTCCATCCCTGGGATTCTCCAGGCAAGAACACTGGAGTGGGTTGCCATTTCCTTCTCCAATGCATGAAAGTGAAAAGTGAAAATGAAGTCGCTGAGTCTTGTCCGACTCTTAGCGACCCCATGGACTGCAGCCCACCAGGCTCCTCCGTCCATGGGATTTTCCAGGCAAGAGTGCTGGGGTGGGGTGCCGTGAGCTGAACAGAAAAATACATCCTGGCCATTTGGGGGTGCTGGGTTGTGACTCAGCTATTTCAGAGAAACTAAATAATACAATGTGTCCTTTGAGGCCAAAAATGACCAGGAGATCATTTTAGTCTGGGCTACAGTATCCTTGCTCAAGTGCTGAGCTTGTTTTTTCTCTCATGAACAAAGTTAATAAGAGATGAGTTTAGAAAACAGTGTTTTGTGGCAAAATTTGGCTCATTCCCAAAGTAAATTAAACTGTTCTTATCAAAATTTCTGAAGGCTAATCACAATAAGTCATTCTTTCATCCTCAGATCTTAATTTTGTTTAAAAAAAAAAACCTTTAGAATACCATTTCAAGCATTAAGAAAAAAGACTACTTTTTCTGAGATTTTTAGGAAAAAAAAAAAAAGAATTTTCATACTTGTTGATATAACCTAAATACAAATGGTTACTTAGCTAATTTCATCTTCATTTCAAGACTTCTGTTTTCTTCTTAGAGGATTAGTTAATTATCTATGTGCTTTCTATAGATAATATTGTACACTCAGTGTTTTATTACAACCAAGTAAAATCCACTCATGTGTACTCTAGTTAGATAGGAGTTAGACATACTGGACACAAATATTTATAAGAAATTTTGAAGAAAAAAGAAACTTACTAGATTTGGACCAGGGTAGAAGGAAACCAGGGAGAAGGCAATGGCACCCCACTCCAGTACTCTTGCCTGGAAAATCCTATGGACAGAGGAGCCTGGTGGGCTGCAGACCATGGGGTCACTAAGAGTCGGACCTGACTCGATTTCACTTTCATTTTTCACTTTCATGCATTGGAGAAGGAAATGGCAACCCACTCCAGTGTTCTTGCCTGGAGAATCCCAGGGATGGGGGAGCCTGGTGGGCTGCCGTCTATGGGGTCGCACAGAGTTGGACACGACTGAAGCGACTTAGCAGCAGCAGCAGCAGAAGGAGGAAACCAGCGGAGAGGGCAATAGCTGCCCACTCCAGTACTCTTGCCTGGAAAATCCCATGGACGGAGGAGCCTGGTGGGCTGCAGTCCATGGGGTCACACAGAGTCAGATGTGACTGAAGCGACTTAGCAGCAGCAGAAGGAAACCAGTGTTGCCCAGATTCAAAGGTATAAGAAAGTGAAAGTGGTCAGTGAGTTAGGGCCAGAAGGTGAAAGTGAGGGAATGAGGGGAAACTAAAAAGATAAACCAAGGACTTCTGCTCCCATCCACTTTGGGGAAATTGGGATCAGACTCACCCTGCCATCATAGACAACTGGAAACTGGAGATCCTGTGTGAAACAAAGATTTTCAAACTGGGAAACACGCAACACAGATCCATGAGCCCTGTGAAAGAGGCTAAACTAAGTGAATCCCGTTGTTGCTTCAGCTTTCTGCCTGGGGGCACCTACAAGCCATGGTGCAGAAGGGACTCCTCCTGAAGAATACAGAAGTCTTGAAATGAGGATCAGAGATTAGAGTTTGGGGAAGCTGAGAAACTGGAATTTGTGGCACAGAGTTCATCAGAAGGTTGCTGCCCAGACAAAGAGAACCAGGTTCCCAGTTGTGGAGGCCCTGGAGACTCTGGCTGAATGCTAAGTCGTGTGTGCAGAAGATGAAATCCCCTAGGTCTAAGCAAAGAACTCCCAGGGAGCTGTAAGATGAACAAGTCCTAGAGCTCCCAGGAGAATTGAGTTCTAACCAATCAGAGGAAAAGACTTCGGTGAACATACAAGCATCCAGTCAATACCTCAGAAGAGTCATATCACCATAGGAAGGCTTAACTAGCCTTAGAATAGAGGCTGAAGTCCTTTAAAATAAGATTCCAAAGTATCAAACTGATCCGTAAGGAACTTAACTGCCTGCCAGGACAAAGTCCCTATTAAGTCAACAAAATCTAGGCACACAACAACATACATTAGCAATGTCTAGCATCCAATTTAAAAATTACTAGATAAGGCAAGAAATAAGAAAATGTGACCCTAAACTGGAGAAAACTCATTTGAAGGAAACAAACCAAGAAAGGAAAGAAAATGGAATTCAGAGAGAAGCATAATAAAATAGCTATTAAAATATGTTCAGTATGCTCAAGGATTTAAAGAAAAACAAATCTAATGAGAAAAAGGAAAGATTCCAGAAAACCATATGGAAATTCTAGAGATAAAGTATCCAAAATGAAAAAAAAAAATTTAGATTTTATGTGATTATTTAAAATTTTTCCAGTTTTATTGAGATATAATTGACAACAAACAGCCCAATCAAAAAATGGGCAGAAGACCTAAATAGACATTTCTCTAAAGGAGATATACAGGTGGCCAACAAGCACATGAAAAGATGCTCAATGTTGCTAATTATTAGAGAAATGAAAATCAAAACCACAATAAGGTATAGCACACACCAGTCAGAATGGCCATCACCAAGAAGTCTACACATAATACATGTTGGAGAGGGTGTGGAGAAAAGGGAACCCACCTGCACTGTTGTGGAAATGTTATTGTTGCAGCCTCAATGGAAAACAGTTTGTAGGTTCCTCAAAAAACTAAACCTGGAACTACCATCAGTCAGTTCAGTTCAGTCGCTCAGTCGTGTCCGACTCTTTGTGACCCCATGAATCACAGCACACCAGGCCTCCCTGTCCATCACCAACTCCTGGAGTTCACTGAGACTCAGGTCCATCAAGTCAGTGATGCCATCCAGCCATCTCATCCTCTGTCGTCCCCTTCTCCTGCCCCCAATCCCTCCCAGCATCAGAGTCTTTTCCAACGAGTCAACTCTTCGCATGAGGTGGCCAAAGTACTGGAGTTTCAGCTTTAGCATCATTCCTTCCAAAGAAATCCCAGGGCTGATCTCCTTCAGAATGGACTGGTTGGATCTACGATCCAGTAATTCCACTCCTGGGCATAAATCTGAAGAAAATGGAAACACTAATTTGAAAAGATACAAGCACCCCAATGTTCACAGCAGCACTATTTACCATAGCCAAGATATGGAAGCAACCTAAGTGTCCACCAACACATGAATTTAGATAAAGAAGATGTGTATAAACATATATATATACACAATGGAATGAAAACTACTCAGCCATAAAAAGTATAAAAATTTTGCCATCTGCAACAACATGGATGGATTTGGAGGGCATTTAGTGAAATAAATAAGATAAAGACATACTGAATGTTATCATTTATTTGTGGAATCTAAAAAATAAAAAGAATGAATATAACAAAACAGAAACAGACAGACATAGAGAACACACTAGTGGTTACCCATGAAGAAGAGGAAATTGGAGAGAGGCAAGACAGGGGTTTGGGATTATGAGATACAAACTACCATCTAGAAAATAAATAAGCTACAAAGATATACAGCACAGGCAATATAGCCAATATTTATAATAAATTTAAATGGAGTATAACCTATAAAAATTTTGAATTACTATGTTGCACACCTGAAACGAATATAATATTGTATTAATAAATCAACTATACCTCAATTTAAAAAAAAATAGGAAAACTTCTGAACAACAATAGGACAAACAGAAAACAAACTAATAGCAAGACTCTAGATTTAAACCCAAACACATGATAATTACATAAGAAGTAAGTGATCCAAACACTCCAATTAAAAGGCCAGGTTTGTCAGGCTGAATATAAAAGCAAGATCCAACTCTCTGCTGCCTCCAAGAAGAGAGACTCCCTCTTTAAGAATAAAGATACAAGTAAGTTTAAAAGGGTGGGAAAAGATACATCATGCAAACACCATTGTAAGAAATCTGTGTGGCTATATGGATATCAAAGATATCAGAGCCCAGGGCACAGGAAGGGAAATGGATGTCCAGGGTCTGGAGCCAGGTTGCAGGTGACAGCGGCTAAGGAAATAAAATGTACATTTTTAGGCAGGACAGGAAAATGTAAACACAAAATTGTCTCTTTCTGTCCATTTGGACCTCCTGCCTCCCAAATGTGCAGTGCACATTTCTGTTGCATATTATCAAGACGGTTCTCCAAGATGAGCGTGCATGCCTCAAGATCATTTTCCACCCTTTCTTCTGATTCTATCAATGTAACGTCTTAAAAGACCAGCTACTTTTAAGAAGCTTATTTCTCAGCTCTGTAGGGGGTTATGTATGGGCTTACCTGGACTATAATATCCTATATCCCTGGGGGACTTCATGTAAAAAATCAACATGCCATTTTGATATACGATCTTTTGTCTAGAAAAAGTATATGATTGTGCCTTTGACTTCTAACTGTTCTCCGAGCTTTCTATCTTCTGGGTTGTAATCCTGAGTTTGGCTCAAATAAAATTCCCTTTTTTTCTTAGCTTGATGGTTAATTGAGTTTTTGTGAACACAGCAGTCCTGGCTGATGGACAGAGATAAGACAGAATCAGAATCACCTGGAGAGGAAGGCTGACATCACCAACTGCTGGGCCGCATCCCATTCAGCAGGGCTGGGATTGGTCCTGAAAATTTGCATTTCTAAGCCCCCAGATGATGCTGATCTTGCTTGTCAATGGATTCAGTGGAGGAGCCACTGGCTCCGAATGATCCTCTTCTTTCTCTTTAAAACGGACAATTCTATCTTAAGGGATATTGTAAGAAATTCGAAAGATAAAATAAGTGAGGAATCTGAAAGTGTCGATATTGATTTCTCTTAAAATCGACTGATTAGAATTAATTGAGATGAGAGTTGGGATACTAAGGGAACGGAGGATTCAAGCTTAGCCAGCTACCTGGGGAGTGGTGCCTCTGAGTCAAGGAAATACAGAAGAAATCGATTTGGGGTGGAAATAACGAGCCCAATTTTAGATTTGTTGAATTTTAAATGCAGTACTCATATATCTTTCTCACTTTTCCAAAAAGGTCAGTGCAGTGGCTTTTTTGAGTCCTTTTACCATAGTTTAATTATGTGCCTTAAATGGGCATTTCCAAGCAGTGGGGAAAAAAAATAAAATCTGTGTGAGATGTTTGCTGGCCCCAGGTGGGCCTTCCTGACCTCTGCATTTGCGTCAGACACTTGGCGTCTTGGAAGATGCACATTTGTCTAAGGCAAATGTCGAGTCAACCCTGATTCGAGATCTAAGAAACCGCGCGCCCTTTACCGCACGGCAGGGCGGTATTGGCCTCCTTTTCCTACCAATCTTGCTAACACTGTTTGAAGTGTAACGTAGCTTTCCTATTCCAAAGGTTTTGTATTATTTTACCAGGAGTTGGAAAAATGGACGGCGCCTATACTGTTTCTCCCTAAAGGAAAAGGATGATAATAACGGAGAAATTTAAAACATCTCCATCGCAAAACGCTTACAGTTCAGAAGGCATGAAGCATCACCAAGGATTTCCCCGCGGAAACTGCTTCTGCTGTCTACGAACACTGGTCGCAGCCCAGGAGCACAGCTCGTTCCCACTCCCAAAGCGCTAGGCTGGCGCGGTCGTCCCCTCATTTCCGTTACTTAGCAACGTCCCGGTAAATGGAGACAATGCCCTGTGAATCTACAACGCCTTGTGTATTAAGCATTTCTCCTTTCACTGCCCCCCATGGGGGTGGGGTGGGTATATTGTGTATTCTTTAGTAATGGATGGCTGCTGGCCGCGCCCAGCACGGTTGGTCCAGGAACTAACCCGCAAGCAAGGATGAAGATACCAAAGGCTCTGGTCCCCAAAGCCCGCGAGGACCACGGCCCTAAGACCCTGCCTTTACTCCTCATCTCCCTTCCCCCAGCCCCTGGGCGACGCGCGCTCCTAGTGGAGAGCGGGGCCAGACGGGGGGCGCGGGGCCGAGCCGCGGGCGCGCGGAGCTGAGCGCGGGGTCGGCAAGCCGGGCCGAGGGGCGAGCGGAGGGCGCGGAGCTCCGGTGCGGGAGCCCCGGTGACGCATCAGTGACGTCGACGGCGGCGGGCGGGATTTCCCGGCCCTTCCCGGGCGCCCGGCGAGACCCCGCCGTGGAGGGGGCGCGAAAAAACGTGGACGCGAAGAGGCCGGGGGCCGGGGGTCCGCGTTCTGCGGGGGCCGGAACTGGACGCGCTCACGGAACCCGGCCTGGGGTGCTGAGCAGACAGAGTGCTTGGTGTCCGAGTGACTGCACGCTCCAGCGGGGCCGGGGCTCGCCCACTGCACGCCCGCCCGGCCTCACGTGGTCTTTCCCCCGCCCGGGCCGGGAGGCGCGGGGCGGGGCGGGGCCGATGACGCGGCGCGGAGACCCCGCGGGCGGAGGAGGGGCGGCGCGGGGCGCGCGTTTCCACCGCTAGCCGGTCAGTATCGAGGTGCGGGAGTCCCGGAGCGGAACCGGCGCCGGGCTTGAGGGGCGATGCCACTCGGTCTGGCCGCCCCCCGCGAGCACCGCCCCGGAGACAAAGCCCGCGCGTGAGCCGCGCCCTCGGCCCGGGTAAGTGGGCGCCCGCCGGCGGGTCTGTCGGGGCGTGTCGGTGGGGAACGGATGGCACAGCCCTTGCTCCTGTGAGCTCGGGACGAGCCGGAGACAAAAGGGAAACTCGGGCTGGACCGTCTCTGCAACTGGAGAGACTGGTCTGGTGCCTGCGTCGTCCTACAGCTGTCGGAGGAAGCTCGCGAAACGCACACCTGTGATAATCTTGGCCGCGCACGGCGAGCCTGGCCCTCGCGGCGCCGGCACAGGTGGGTATCAGCGGCCCGGCGGGGGCTCCTCAAATCCGGGACCCTCCGCAAAGCCCTTGGGAAACCCGAGCGCAGGTTTGGACAGACAACTCGGAACGTTGAAGGGGTCTCCTGGGGATCGCGGTCGCCCCATTTGTCCGGCTTGAAGCAGAGGAAGCTCCTGGGGAGCCTGTTTCCGTAAGTAGGTCATGGCAGGGACGTCCCCCATTGAAGAAGTGGAAGGGCTAGTAGTGGCGGAAGAGATGGAGTGGCTAGTTGGTCATTTTATTGGGGGAAATTTCTTTGGGCCCGAAGAAGCCCTCTTGATTCCTCGTCACCGGGACACCTGCTTTGGGAGCAGTTCCGGCGGCGTCAGTGGACCATGGGGGCCCCTTATGGCGTCTGTCCTCCAGTCTGGTGCTGAAATGGGCTGCGCTTGCCGCGCGCAAACCAGCAGCGTTGGGGAGGCTTTGATTTACTGTTTTAAATTACCTTAGGAATAATAACAAAAAGATGGGATGGGGCGGCGGGCAGAGGTGTGACTGGAGAAGACTTCGTAATTTAAAAATAAGGAGGACTTGCTTATTTCTGTGTGTCTTGGGCTAGGATGCTCAGAAATGCAAAAATGTTAAAGTTTCATCAAGTGATAAAGTGGATCGTGGACACGCGTTCTCCCACCCTCTCCCCAGCTCCCCGCCGACACTGGTTTTCTTCTCTTTCTGTCGCCTCCCAGGACTGTAAAAGGCTGGCACGGGGCTGGCTGGTTCAGTCCGAGTGAAGGGCCTGCTGGGCTGCGCTGGTGTTTCCCATTAAAACGTGCCAGTCTTATCATCTGCTCATGAGCCCTCACGGGTGGTGCTTCCTTCTCATAGAAAATTCAGTGGCAGACACCTCAGAGAGGCAGGGAAGGGACTCGGGCTCTTTGGCTGGCTTCTTGATTCTTTGGGGAAATCCTTTTCCTGATTTTTGCATGGGGTGGGGGAAGGGAGGCACCCAGCTTCTGATCTGGCCCTGTTCCCTGCAGGAGGCTACTGTGGGAGCAACCGAGGTGATAAATGGAAAGTCTGTTTCAGTCCTGAGAAACAAGACAGGGTACATTGTAAACTGGCAATTATTTTTGAAGTGTGAGGTTGGCTCAGTTATCAGCTGTGATGAGACATGGATACCGCACGTCGTAACTAGTTCATGTAAATACAAGGTTTATTGTGGTGCTTCCCTAGTTAATGAGTAGCCTCATGTTGAGGTTATTGGGCTGAAATGACTATTTAGGACAACCAGCTTCCTGTTTTCTCCATCCACACATGGCTCAAATCCTCAGCCTCTTTAACACCCAGTTGCTCAGGGGAAGCCTCTGGAAGATGTTTGGCCAGCTGAGAGAAAAAGCACTGCAAAAGGGCCATTCCCAGTAATGCCGTGATTGGCCAGATAATTGCCTTTCGCATATTTCATGCAAGGCAGTGGTGGAGAAACAAGGAAAAAGCTTTTCCTTATATTCATTTTACAGTTTTTATAGCCAAAATGACAATCCATGGTGCCCCCCAAATCTTACTACATTCTTTGAAATGGTGAGAACTGGACACTGTCCTCTTGTTCCCCAGGTTCCCAGGAAGCAAGTGCCTGACAGCTGTCTCTGGAGGATGAGTTTGGGCTTAGGAGTGACTGTGTATGATGTCTCTCTCTCTCTCTCTCACACACACACACACACACACACACACGCTGACTCACCACATAACTACTGCTTACTGAAGAACGCAGTCAAATGGCTGAGAAAAGACTGAAGTCTACTAGACAGATCATTCTCATTTATTTATAGCCACATTTCACTGTCACATTTTTCTTACCTTGTCTCATTTTTGTTCTAGTTGAAGAAGGAAGACTACCTTATAATGCATTATGTGCTAGTAGATTGCCCTTTTTTCTTAATGGAATTTCAAAATGTCTTTAAGATATTACCTGATTTGTTCTCAGAACACCTTTATGAGAATTTACTAGTATCTAACCTTGCACATTTTCTCCATTTTTAATTTTTTTCCACTCTAGACATACTCAGACATCAAGAGGCTTAGTATTCAGGAAGAGAGATTGCTCAGTATTCTCAAACCAGAAACTGAAATTTAACTTCTTTCGTACACCAAAAATACTACCAAAAAATCCTTTCAACAATAACCAGCAAAGGAATTTTGATTGGAGGTCAAGAGAAGCTGAATGAGTGTGAGAAAAGAAAAACAGTGAAATCAATTATAGTATAGAAGTTAGCGTAATGCTACTGAAAGTTCTTGGAGCCTCCCTGATAGCTAAGTGGTAAAGAATCTGCCTGCCAATACAGGATACTCAGGTTCAGTCTCTGGGTCGAGAAGATCCCCTGGAGAAGGAAATGGCAACCCACTCCTGTATTCTTGCTTGGGAAATCCCGTGGACAGAGGAGCCTGGCAGGCTACAGTCCATGGGGTCTCAAAGAGTTAGTCATAACTTAGCAACTGAACAATAACAACTGAAAAGTCTTAAGTAGCTGGTTAAAGCCATATGAAGAATAAACCAAATATCTTTTTAAATGATCAGAAGTGAAGACGTGCAAATGAAGTTTGCATTTAGGGAAGAAAGTAGAAGCGAGAAGTACTGCTGGAAGAAAAGAAAATATTACACAGGAAAACAATGGGTCCTTAAAAAGAAATTATTCAACAAGCTAGCTGGAGCATTCCAAGTCACTTTAATTGTCCAGGAGCTTTTGTTAGGTCAGATGGCAGCTGGTGTGCAGTCTTCCTGGTGGAACTTGGCAAACCAGATGGCGAGTCCTGTGAGGCTGGGGGAGTGTGGGTATGTTGAAGATAAGATGCTTGAGGAATGGGCCCTGGGTGTCCAAGGAGAAGTGAGGAGTGTGGTCAAGCTAATCTATGCCCAAAGCCTTGATTTTCCCAGGTGTCTGCAGGTCACCAGGGCCCCAGCCTGGGAGGACCAGATGGCAGAGGGAGCATGGGGCAGCCGGGTGGAGGAAAGAGCAGGCTTCCTCTGGGCCCATCATGCGGATGATCTCATTTAATCCTCACAGTGCACCCGCAAAGTTTCTCTTTGTTGTTGTTGTTCAAGCCGTGTCTGACTCTTTGCCACCCCATGGACTGCAGCATGCCAGTCTTCCCTGTCCCTCACCATCTCCCGGAGTTTGCCCCAAGTTCTTGTCCATTGAATCAGTGATGCCATCCAACCATCTCATCCTCTGTGTCCTCTTCTCCTTCTACCTTCAGTGTTTCCCAGCATCAGGGTCTTTTCCAGTGAGTCAGCTGTTCACATCAGGTGTCCAAAGTATTGGAGCTTGAGCTTCAGCATCAGTCCTTCCAATGAATTCAGGGTTGATTTCCTTTAGGATGGACTGGCTGGATCTCCTTGCTGTCCGAGGGACTCTCAAGAGTCTTCTCCAGCACCACAGTTTGAAAGCATCACTTCTTCAGCGCTCAGCATCTTTACGGTCCAGCTCTCACATCCGTACATGACTACTGGAGGGACCATAGCTTTGACTATATGGACCTCTACCAACAAAGTGATGTCTTTGCTTTTTAATACACTATCTAGGTTTGTCTTCTAATTTCAGGTTAAAGGTTTCTCTTTAGCCAAAACAACAACAGCGATGTGCCCTTAGTGTCCTTTTTATCCAGGAATATTCTGGCAGGCTTTTTGTGGGTGATGGTGACTTTTTAAACTAACCAAGGAAGTGCATATACCAATCTCTGTGGTGTACATGCACGTGTGTACTCAGGTCAGATCTTTGCAACTCTGTAACCTACCAGGCTCCTCTGTCCATGGAATTCTCCAGGCAAGAATACTGGAGTGGATTGCCATTTCCTTCTCCAGGAGATCTTTCTTCCAAAGGATTGATACTTTTGAACTGTGGTATTAGAGAAGACTCTTGGGAGTCCCATGGACTGCAAGATCAAACCAGTCAATCCTAAAGGAAATCAGTCCTGAATATTCATTGGAACGACTGAAGTTGAAGCTGCAGTACTTTGGCCACCTGATGCAAAGAACTGACTCATGAGGGAAAGATTGAGGACAAGAAGAGACAGGGATGAGAGAGGATGAGATGGTTGGATGGCATCACCGACTCGATGGACATGAGTTTGAGCAATCTCTGGGAGTTAATGATGGACAGGGAAGCCTGATGTGCTGTGGTCCATGGGGTCACAAAGAGTCAGAGATGACTGAGCGACTGAACTGAATGGGGCTTGTGCTGTGAGGCTGAAGAAGTAGATAGAAGAGACAGATGATAGAAGTAATGCTTCAGACATCCCTCTGGGGCCCACGTTATTCTCTCTGCCCCATCAAAGGCAGCACAACGCAGAGCAATAGCCCTCAATCCAGTAACTGGCAGGAACCGTGCTTTCTGCACTTCTCGTTAGTCCCCGTGCCGCCTGCTGGCACTCGTGTCTAACTGTCAGTTGTGGGGCCTTGTCTTCAACCCCTCCCCAGGGTCACCACCAAAGGCAAAGGAGCAGGGCCATGGCAGTAGGAAGAAGGAAAACATTTTAAATTGGTTCCAAAATTCTTATTACAACACCTTTACAGCCACAGCAAAAAGGCGTTAATGTGAAAAATAAATGTGCCCTCTGTAGCTCCCGAATTCAACTGTATTTACTTCTTCCAGTGTTTCATCACCCACATATGTAAAATCAAGAGATGTTTGCCAAAGCAATATGTGAGTATAAAGATTCAAGTAGGAGAACTGGAATCAGAAAACAAGAAGCAAGGAGGAATGGGAGTATCGAGAAGGATAGAAAGCAAGTAAGGAAGTTGCTGAGGGCAGTTTATTACCGGTAGGTTCTTTTCCATGATGGCCCCTCAGCCTCTGTGACTCAAGTCTGGACACTGTTGAGGGGCAAAGACCAGGGTGACAGACAGTGGGTGATGTCAGGACCCTCCCATCCTGGAGGGGCGTCCTTTTTATCTGTGGATCCCACTCAGTGGCCTCCACCCTCCCATCTTATCTGTATGAGGGTCCAGGCATACCCAAGAATTGGTGTCCTCTGGAGTGTTTTCTCAGGACGGCCATCTGTCCTGTTGCTCTGGAGCACCTGCTATGTATACCTTTTATGGAGATGTAGGAGAGGGGAAAAACTTTACATGCTATGTATACCTTTTATGGGAATGTAGGAGAGGGGAAAAACTTTTTCTCTTCCCTCTTACGTTCTGTACGTGGGGCCTGCAAATTAAACTGACGACAGGTGAAAATAACAGGAAAATAGAGCTAGATTAACAGGGGGAAAGGTTTGTTATGCATGTACACAGGCCCTTTGCAGGAAAGGAGAGAAACCCAAAGAATACACTTCAGAGCCTGTATACCCTTTTAACAAAGGGAGGTGAATTGTGGGAAAATGACAAAGCGGGTGAGGGTGGGGTTTGAGCTTCTAGGGGTGGTAAATTTTGGGTGGGTATATGTGTGGCAAAAGTTAATGACAGATAAGGGTTATTTTAGTGAGGTCTACTTGTGTAGGCCCATCTTGGTGATGTCTTTCTTCAGTAATACTGGTTGTTTTCCTTCTCCTGGGTGATGGGAGTGTGGAAACACTTTCACAAAAAGAAATTTATGTCCTGGTTTTAGGTAGAAAGGGGGGGAGGCCAGAGAGTTCCTCCTGCATGCTGCTGCCTTTAGCTCAAAATAATCCTTATACCAAGGTGGCACCATCTGGGGATGGTATATTCTGATCCCAGGCTGCCCAGGTGGCTCAGTGATAAAGAATTCACCTGCCAATGCAGGAGACTTGGGTTCCATCCTTAGGCCAGGAAGATCCCTTGGAGGAGGGCACGGCAACACACTCCAGTATTCTTGCCTGGAGAATGCCATGGACAGAGGAGCCTGGTGGGCTACAGTCCATGGCGTCACAAAAGAGTCAGACACAGCTGAGCGACTAAAGAACAATAACATTCTGATCTGCCTCAGAATTTCTAGCAGAACCTTTCCTTAGCAAAGTCTGAAGCCCATAGCCAGTGTAGCATCCTAAACCAGCATGACTAACCTCTCTTTGCTTTTAGTTTCTGTTCATCAGTCTTGGGGAAAACCTGTTTGCTCTGTGCCCCAGTTGATTGTACTTATAACCCGGGGGTTCCGGTGGTCGGTAGATGCTCATTTAGCCCCTGACACCTGTGGGGCCATGCAAACGAAGGAGGGTCGTGTCCTGGTTAAGGAGACGGATTACTGAAGTGTGTCCTTGTATGTTTGATATGGAAGCAAATGTTGCAGAGATGTAAAAACAGTCAGGCTTCCGGAGTTTTAATGGCTCTGTGGCCAGGAAAGGCTGATGGAACTTGAGTGGAGATTGCCGAAGCATTGAACCTCAAGGGAAATAACAGAGGGAAGCTGACAGTGACATCAGCCACCAGATTCTTTCTAGAACTAGGTGAGGTGCAGATACATAAACCGGCCTTCGTTAGCCTCCTGTATTTTCTTCTGCAGCTGAATTTTATCTGACAGGACAGGATCACCGGAGTCTTCTGCTGACTTGGACTTTGGGTTCCCGGGTGACCCTACCACCCCAGCCGTGTCTCTGAGGGGCTTCACCTCATCTCCCTTGCAGTTGGGGTTTGATATTTCAGCTGCATTCTTCTCCACCTGGTTGGTCTTGTCGAGTTGTGCCTGTTTCTGGCTGTTTCCCACGGACCTTTCTGTGCTTCGTCCATCCACGTGCAGTGTGTGTGACCACAGCTGTGTCTCTACACCCTTAGACCTGTTAAGAGGAGATCGGACAAAAGCACTGTGTGTCCTGTCCAGGCCCCAGGTCCACTGTGCTCTCCTCGGGGTCACACACCTCTGAACTCCCCAGCTTCTCTCCTTGTGCTGAAAGCTGTTTTAGTGAACAGTGTCTGAAATAAGTTGATTGTTGGCCTGGACCCAGACACGTTTTCTTGGTCAGGGGATTTGTCCCCACGGAGTCTGCCGATCCTCACTGTGACCAGCCTTCCTAGGGAGGCCAGCCTTTCTCTGCTTTTCCTGAGCTTTACGGCTGAAAACTACATTCATCCAGATTGCTGAACACCAGAAAAGGACTTTCACAATGCATATATTTTGCTGAAAGTGGTAGATGTGTGGCTGATAGACTGTATGTAAACCATACATTTTTTTTTCCCACTGGAGGGAACTCTTTAAAAATGTGGCCTTTCTCTTCCGATTTTATTTTATGTTTTATTGAAGCATAGTTGATTTGCAATATTGTGTCAATTTCTGCTGTGCAGCAAAGTGACTCAATTGTACATATACGTATATATATATATTCTTTTTCATATTCTTTTCCATTATAGTTTTTCTTAGGATATTGAATATAGTTCCCTGTGCTACACAGTAAGACCTTGTTCATAAATCATACATTTTCAAGATGTTCATTTACTGAGGACTTCCCAGTGGTCCAGTGGCTACAACTCCACATGCCCAATGCAGTGGGCCTGGGGTTCAATCCCTGGTCAGGAAACTAGATCCCACACGCCACGACTAAAGATAATGCGTGCCGCAACTAAGACTGGTACAGCCAACTAAATAGACAAATACTTTTTAAAAAAAAAATGATGTTCATTTACTGAATGTGGGGCAAGCAGTTGAGTTCATGCACTAGGTATTCTGGGCACAAGCAATTTAAAGATGAATAAGACATGTCTTTCAAAGAACTCATAATCTAGAGGGAAATACGTGTGTGTAAACAGCTCACCCACCCCAGGTTAACACTGTGACGGCCGCATTTAAAGTGCTGTGGGAGCAGTGAAGCTGGGAGCATCGCTTCTTCCGGGGAGTGGCGGGCGCAGCAAGAACCTGACAGCAAGCTTAGCTCTTAAACTGGCCCTGGAAAGCTGAGTCAGAGTTTTCAATCCAGACAAAGGAGAAGGGGCCTTCTAAGCAAGAGGGGCCAGGCTGTGTGAAGGCTCAGAGTCAGGAAAGTACAGCAAGGAGCGGGGAGCAGGCAGAGCAGAGCCAGGGGATGAAGACTCATGAGTGGCAGGTGGAAGCGTGTTTTCTGGAGGAGCAGGCCCCGGGGCAGGTGTTCAGCAGATGCAGGATTTAGCAGGGCCCAGCCCTGGTGCTCTGCACCTGCTGTGAGGAGTAAGTAGGAGATGGAGGGCAGGGAGAGCTGCCCTCCAGGGGAGCAGAAGTCTGGCTGCAGATGTCTGGCTGCAGATGGAACCACAGCCACTGGTACCCAGGTGGTAACAGGTGGTGGGTGAGACTGCCCACCTGGAGGGTAGAAGGGAAACCAAGTAGTGAGGCTTCAGAGAACAGATGCAAAGTTTGGGACAAAACAAAAGCGATTCTATAGAATACATGCTGTTTCTACTGCAAGTTCTCTTATCCCTTAGAAGGGACCCACCCCGCTGCCCAGCAGTCCCTGAGCCTGCTCAGCCCGCCCCTCTTCGAAGCCACAGCAAACCACCACCACCCCGCTTCCCTGGATGACTCATTCTCTCTGCCGTTGGAGCAGTTGCAGCCCTGCTCCTTGTTTACGATTCCTTGGTCCCCCTGATGTGGCGGGTTTGATCCGAGGCTGCTCACGCCACCTCTCACCACTCGCTGACGTCGGGGATGACGGTTTATTAGCCTTCAATGAGAACGTGTCTCTCCCCAAGGGTGAGTCTCTGTTTTCTGTGTTTCCAGAACCTCCTGGTCACCCTCTATTCACCCCCAAGCTCTGGTGGCCCCTGGCCAGGCTTCACGGTAACCATGGCAACTCACCTAAGCCGCCCACAGATTGGCCCAGGGCCCGGGTCCAGCCTGGGCTCCCTCTGGTTTTCATTGTGAAACGTGCCCCTAGTGGGGCTTCTGTCTCTCTCTCTTTTTCACAGTCCTCACTATCTGTTCTGCTGATTTTTCCTCACTGCATGTTCCAAGTGTGAGGAATGCAGAGTGGAAGAGGCAGGCAGTGGAGGGGAGGGTCAACAGTTGTGGCTCCTAGACTCCACAGCACAGGCTTAGTTGCTCTGTGGCATGTGGGATCTTCCCAGATCAGGGATCGAACCCATGTCTCCTGCATTGGCAGGTGGATTCTTTACCACTGAGCCACCAGGGAAGCCCCCAGGATTGTCTTTTGAGTTTTACAAACCTCTGATGGTCTCTGTGGGTCCTTCTTCCTTGCGTCTGATCACCCCCAGCTTGCCCAAGCATCCCAGAGGCCCATTTCCCAGGCTGGTCTCTCCCACTTCCCCCACCCCTCCCCCGGAGCCAGGAGATGTAACTCCCAGCAAACACCACCTGCAGGAGCTCAGGTTTTCCGGAAACTCAAGGATGCCTGCATGCATCAGTTTCACGAGATAGCCTCCTCGATGGGGAAATCAGCTACTCGCCCTGAAGACCTGCTTCCGCACAGTGCATACTTGACCTTAGAACACAGACATCCCCTCCCAACTCCCTTCCCGCAGCGAGCAGCACCCCATGGTCCTGAGCACCCTGCAGGTGGCGCCCTTGTTTGCTCTGGAGTCAGGAAGCACCCTTGGTTATTGATGAGACACGCGAAGGTTGCTGCATGCCTGGTCTCCCACTGCGACGAGGAAGGTCTGCTTCTCAGTGCTGACTGCTCTCCTTACACACGCCCCCCAGGCCCCTGGGTTGTCTTGTTCTGCTCACCTTCTCTCTCAACACAGGGGTCTAGAGACAGGTCAGTCCCAGCCTTTCTCTGCTCCCTTTCTAGGTGCCTTTGGGGTCCTCGCATAGATGAGAGGGGCTTCCCAGGCGGCGCAGCGATAATCAATCTGCCTGTCAATGCAGGAGACCAGGGTTTGCTCTCTAGGTCAGGAAGATGCCCTGGAGTAGGAAATGGCAACCCACTTCAGTATTCTTGCTGGAGAGTCCATGGACACAGGAGCCTGATGGACTACAGTCAGCGGGGTTGCAAGAGTCGGACATGATGGAAGGACTGAGCACATAGATGAGAGACTCCCTAGTACAGTTCAAACGGTTGGCACCCAAAACTCCTTTCTGAGGAGGGCTTTCAGAATCTACTTTCAAGTGAAAAGCAAAACACCTCTCTTTCTCTTCTCGCCTTAATAATCCTAGCTCCCGAGCAGGCATTGCGGATGCCTCTGGCCGACTGAGACGGCTTAAGTACAGGAAGCAGAATCCCTGCAGATGGTGACTGCAGCCATGAAATTAAAAGACGCTTGCTTCTTGGAAGAAAGGCTATGACCAACCTAGACAGCATATTAAAAACCAAAGATGTCACTTTACCAACAAGGTCCGTCTAGTCAAAGCTATGGTTTTTCCAGAAGTCATGTATGGATGTGAGAGTTGCACTGTAAAGAAAGCGGAGCTCCAAAGAACTGATGCTTTTGAACTGTGGTGTTGGAGAAGACTCTTGAGAGCCCCTTGAACAGCAAGGAGATCCAACCAGTCAATTCTAAAGGAAATCAGTCCTGAATATTCGTTGGAAGGACTGATGTTGAAGCTCCAGTACTTTGGCCACCTGATGCAAAGAACTGACACATTGGAAAAGACCCTGATGCTGGGAAAGATTGAAGGCAGGAGGAAAAGTGGACGATAAAGGATGAGATGGTTGGATGGCATCACTGACTCAATGGACGTGAGTTTGAGCAAGCTCAAGAGTTGGTGATGGACAGGGAAGCCTGGCGTGCTGTAGTCCATGGGGTTGCAAAGAGTCAGACGTAGCTGAACAACTGAACTGAACAGGGAAGCATGGAAATAAAGCACAGACGAAGTGTCAGAATATTCTCCTTCTACACCCTAGTCTGGACTCACCTGTTTAGGGAAAGGAAGGACCCTCAGGGTCCCTGAGATGGAAGTGAAAGGAAAGATTCCTAGCTATTACCCGAGCAGTGTAGTGAGGCCAGATAATCAACCACTGACTGGCTGGTTAAAGGAAGTTAAGGGACTTAAGTTACCACCCCTCTGCCAGCCTGCAGCTTCCTCAGGGTGGTACCTAGAATTACTGCAAGAGTTCTCTAAATTCGCATCTCCACCGGGAACCCTGTAGACTGAACACAGGATGCTGTGCTTTTGAATTGTTGCTGTTGTGTCCGACTCTTTGCAACCTGATGGACTACAGCATGCCAGGCTTCCCTGTCCTTCACTGTCTCCCAGAGTTTGCTCAAACTCATTTTCATTGAATCGATGATGCCATCCAACCATCTCATCCTGTCGCCCCGTTCTCCTCCTGTCCTCAATCTTCTCCAGCATCAGAGTTTTTCCAGTGAGTCAACTCTTTGCTTCAGGTAGCCAAAGTATTGGAGCTTCAGCATCAGTTCTTCCAATGAATGATCAGGGTTGATTCCTTTAGGATTGACTGGTTTGATCTCCTTGCAGTTTAAGAACTCTCAAGAATCTTCTCTAGCACCACAGTTTGAAAGGATCAATTCTTTGGCACTCTGCCTTCTTTATGGTCCAACTTTCACATCTGTATATGACTACTGGAAAAACATAGGTTTGTCTATATGGATGTGATGTCTCTGCTTTTTAATGTTCTGTCTAGGTTTGTCATAGCTTTTCTTCCAAGGAGCAAGTGTCTTTTAATTTCATGGCTGCAGTCACCATCCACAGTGATTTTGGAACCCAAGAATGTAGAATCTGTCACTGTTTCCACTGTTTCTCCATCTATTTGCTATGAGGTGATGGGACCAGATGCCATGACCTTAGTTCTTGAATGTTGAGTTTTAAGCCAGCTTTTCACTCTCCTCCTTCATTCTCATCAAGAGGCCCCTTAGTTCCTCTTTGATTTGTGCCATTAGAATATTATCTGCATATCTGAGATAGTTGATATTTCCCCCAGCAGTCTTGTTTCCAGCTTGTGATTGATCCAGCCTGGCATTTCACATGATTTACTCTGCATGTAAGTTAAATAAGCAGGATAATAATATACAGCCTTGATGTACTCCTTTCCCAATTTTGAACCAGTCTCTTGTTCCATGTCTGGTTTTAACTGTTGCTTCTTGACTTGCATATAGGTTTCTCAGGAGACTGGTAAAGTGGTTTGTATTCCCATCTCTAAGAATTTTCCGGAGTTTGTTGTGATCCACACAGTCAAAGGCTTTAGCATAGTCCGTGAAGCAGAAATAGACATTTTTCTGGAATTCCTTTGCTTTTTCTATCACCCAGTGGATGTTGGTGATTTGATCTCTGGTTCTGCCTTTTCTAAATCCAGCTTGAACATCTGGAAGTTCTCAGTCCACCTACTGTCAAAGCCTAACTTGCAGTATTTTTGGCATTGCTTTTCTTTGAGATTAGAATGAAAACTGACCTTTCCAGTCCTGTGGTCACTGCTGAGTTTTCCAAATTGTCTGGCATATTGAGTGCAACACTTTAACAGCATCATCTTATAGGATTTGAAATAGCTCAGCTGGAATTCCATCACCTCCGCTAGCTTTGTTCATAGTGATGCTTCCTGCACAGTGATAAGGTAACAATGAATCTCAGTCTATTACTGAGTTCTTTAGATCATTTTATATCTCCTGAGTCAGTGGTTATCAAAAGTACTGACATAAAGGGGACTTCCCTGGTGGTCCAGGGAGACTCTGCACTCCCAATACAGGAGACCTCGGTCAGGGAACTAGACCTGGCATGCTGCCACTGAAGATCCCGCCTGCCACAACTAAGACCTTATGCAGCCATGTATATAAATGAATAAGTACTGCCATAAAGGGAGCTGCATTTTTCATTACTAGTATTGTTTTGGAAGGGACCCGTATGCTTAAACTACTGAAACCAGGGTTTGTGAAATCCCTTCCGTTTCTAACACTCTGGTTCGTTAACAGTGTCTTCTTAAGGTAAACGTTCTAAATATGTAGGAATTCCCTGGTGGCTCAGACAGTTAGGAATCTCCCTGCAGTGCAGGAGACCGGGTTCAATCCCTGGGTTGGGAAGATCCCTGCAGAAGAGAACAGCTGCCGACTCTGGTTTTCTTGCCTGGCGAGTCCTGTGGAGAAATATCTTTGCTGTCGACGTTTTCCTCATTGCTTTCCTGCATCAGCCTCTGGCCTCAGAGCAGGAAGACTCTCTAAGCAGCTTTCCTTTCTTCCACAGGCAGTGAGTGCAGACCCTCAGGGGAGGGGTCTTCCCCAGGTAGGTGTAGAGGGCAGTTCTGAACCTGGCTGTTGGTCCCTCACCCTCCCTGGCCAAGTGGGAACTAGTTAGCGATCAGTGGGGTGAACTGCGCCATCACACAGGGACCCCACCTCCCCACCCCTCTCTGCTTTGGAGTCTCCTCCCATCCCCAGGTGAGCCTTTGTTTGAGCAGAGCTTCATTTTATCTGCTTATCAGATTAGGGTACTGTTGTTTTTTTTTAACTTTTTATTCTGTATTGGGGCTTGCCAGGTGGTGCTAGTGATAAAGAACCCGCCTGCCAGTGCAGGAGACATAAGAGACGTGGGTTCGATCCCTGGGTCAGGAAGATCTCCTGAAAAAGGAAATGGCAACACGCTTCAGTATTCTTGCCTGGAGAATCCCATGGGCACAGGGGCCTGGGCGGGCTATGGCCCATAGGACTGAAAAGAGTCAGACGCAACTGAAGTGACTTAACATGCATGTAATAGCCAATCAACAGTGTGATGGTTTCAGGTGAATAGCGAAGGAGAGATTGGGGGGAGTCCCTTGTATGGCCAAGTCCCTAGCTGTTCACAGGACATTGGTCTTTGCATCCTTCTCTATTTACTTACAGAGATTTTGTATGTGAGCTGGACCACTTGTATCATTTCCTTACTTTAAAAAAAAATGTCTTTATTGAGCTTGTTACAATATTGCTTCTGCTTTATGCTTTTTAATTTTTTGGCTGTAAGGCATGTGGGATGTTAGTTCCCTGACCAGGGATTGAACCCACACCCCCTGCATTGGAAGAGGAAGTCTTAACTGCTGGATCACCAGGGAGGTCCCCATTTTCTTGCTTTTTATAGTCTTTTCTCAGTTAGACTTTTCCCATCTCAAATGCCTCTTCACAACAGCCAGTTGACTTCTGATTAAAAGGAGAAATAGCCAGAGCCAGCCTCCCCGGCCCACTGTCTTACTCAGACATGGCTCAGAGCGTTCCCAGTATGGTCCAGCCATTTGGTACAGGAGGAGCTTTTTCTCCTCCAGTGCTTCATGTAGGGAAGCTGGCACAGGTCAGATCAGCTCAGCATCTCCCAGGGGCTGTGGCTCCTTTGGCTGCTGGGAACAGAGAATTTATCTCTGCTTGCCTCCAGCCCCAGCCCTGCCGATTGCCACCACTTCCTTTCCTTGAGGACTACTCTCCACAAACAACTGCTTTTACTGGGATCTTCAGCAGGGTGTTGATACATTAAAGAAAAACTCAGGTCAGACTCTTTTTTCTTGGAAAATACCCAGATTATTTTCAGGCTTTTTAAATGTGACCTGTTTTTTTTTTTTTTTTTTTTTCTTCCACTGCTGATAACATTTTCTCCTCCATGCATAGTTCACTTGAGCCCCACAAAACATTCTGTCTGCAAAGTATGAGTAACTGCCTTGGAGAAATCCCGTTAATGCACGTGACAAAGGATTGGCCCTGTTAGTCGGTGTCAGTTCTTCCTTCCTTCCTAAAAAAATTATTATTTTTACATTTTGGTTGTGCTGGGTCTTTGTTGCAGCGCATGGATTCCCTAGTTGTTGCGCACAAGCTTTGCTGCCTCAGAGATAATGTGGGATCTCAGTTCCCCAACCAGGGATTGAACCTGCGTGCCCTGCTTTGGAAGGCTGAGTCTCAACCACTGGGCCACCAAGGAAGCCCCGTTCCATCCTCTTTATAAAGACAGCTGACTTTGAGTTGTCATTTGGTCTTACAAATTCTCTTCTTCTAGAAGGAAAATTGCATTACTGTGTTCTTCTTTTTCTTTCAAGATCAAGACGTGAAGTTGTTGTTGTTTAATCACTAAGTCATGTCCGACTCTTTGTGACCCCATAGATGGTAGCCCACAGATCCCTCTGTGCATAGAATTTTCCAGGCAAGAATACTGGAGTGGGTTGCCAGTTCCTCCTGCAGGGGATCTTCCTGACCCAGGGATCGAACCCACGTGTCTTGCATCTCCTGCATTGGCAGGAGGATTCTTTACCACTGCACCATCTGGGAAGCCCAGTTTGCATCTACTAACTCTAAACTCAGTCCACCCTACCCCTTCTCTCCCTTTCCCTTGGCAGCTACAAGTCTCCTCTCTGTCTGTGAACTTTATCTTTTGTGGATAGGTTCATCTGTGTCAAATGTCATATTCCACATATAAGTGGTATCATATGGTATTTGTCTTTCTCTTTTGACTTCACTTAGTGTGATAATCTCTAGTTGCATCTGTGTTGTTGCAAATGGCATTATTTTGTTCTTTTTATGGTTTAGTAGTATTCCATTTTCTATATGTAGCACATCTTCTTTATCCATTCATCTGTCAGTGGACATTTAGGCTGCTTCCATGTCTTGGCTATTATAAATAGTGCTAACTACGAACAATGAACATAGGAGTGCACTTATCTTTTTGAGTTAGTGTTTTGAGGAACCTCCATACTGTTCTCCATAGTAGCTGCACCAACTTACTGGCAGTGTAGAGGGTTCCCTTTTGTCTACACCCTCTCCAGCCTTTGTGTTTTTGTAGACTTTAATGATGGCCATTTTGACCAATGTGTAGTCATGCCTCATTGTAGCTTTGATTTGCATTTCTCTAATGATTAGCAATGTTGAGCAGCTTTTCATGTGCCCATTGACCATCTGTAAGACATGGAAGAGTCTTAAATGCATATTACCAAGTAAAACAAGCCAATCTGAAAAGGTCATATACTGTATGATTCCAACTATTTGACATTCTGGAAAAGACAACGTCATGGAGACAATAAAAAGACAAGTGGTTGCCAGGGACTGCCAGAACGCTGAGGATTTCTTTTTTAACTGACTGTTTTTTAAGAGCAGTTTTAGGTTCACAGAAGAACTGAACACAAGGTACAGAGTTCCCAGGGACCCCCACTCCCACGTGTGTACAGCCTCCCCGCTATCAGCGTCCTCAACAAATCAGGCACAGCTACAGTTATAAACAGACACTGACACACATCATCACCCAACGCCCACAGTTGACATCTGGGTTTATTCTTGGTTTCGTACATTCCATGGGTTTGGACAAATTCTCGGAAGAGTTTTTTGGCGGTGAGACTGTTCTGTTAGATTCTGTGATTGTGGATACATGTCATTATACATGTGCCGCTCCCCTGCGAGGAGCTGCTTTCAAGGCCAGTTCTTCCCTAGGTTCAAGAGAGCCACTGGTGTGTTACGGGTTTTCCCAAGAGCCACAGCTTACTCTCTGTCCTTGTCTCTGGTGTTCAAGAGCCAGTTTGTAAATAGCACCCTTGACCAAGACTAATAGCAGGTTGCTAAAGGTGAGACAGAACGGTGATGGAGCCGAAGACAACAAAGAAATCTTATTTGATCTGTTTTACTCCTGAACTCTCATAGGAAACTAATAATACTGGAAATAATTGACATATGCACACACACAATATAGAGTAAAATATTGATGCTTTCTAACAAAATCATCTTTTTTTTTGAAAAGATGAATTCTCCAGAAATGTGAAAATGAATGGTTTGCCCTAAGAATGCCTACAGAAAATTTGTTCTTAAATAATGCTAGGAGCAGACATATGAGAGCATTTATCCTTTTCTCAATCAAGAATTACATGGAAAACTCGAAAGTATCATCTTCTGTCAGCCACTTTCCATTTTGGAAAGGAGCTTTTCTGTTGAAATAATGTCATGTCAAAGTGGGGTGCGACACAGTCTGACCTACACCAGGCTCTTTCTAAAGGCTTACCTGGGCCCCGTGACCCTGTTCTCCTGTCTGACGTCTCCCTGTTAGAATGGGGATGTCTGTCTTATGCCTGTCACTGTGGTATTTTGGAAGCAGATAACTTGTCTGATTTCACAGGTTCACAGCTGGAGAGGCATTTTTTTCTTCCAGATGAATCACAACTCAAGTTCTTACCCACACTTGATTTAGATGACATTTAGATGAGAGTTTGGACTTCAAGTCGATGCTGAAATAGATTAAGACTTTTGGCCTGTTGGGATGGGATGAATTTATTTTCTTGTAGGAAGGACATGAGTTTGGGGGGACCCAGAGGGTAAAGGGTAATGAGCGGAATTGTGTGCCACATGAAATTCAGAATGACTTTGTTTGGAGATAGGCTTTTAAAGAGCTAATTAATGGGGTCATGTGGTGTCTTTATAAAAAGAAGTTAGGACACCGTCACACACCGAGCAAAGACCGTTTGAGGCCACAGCGAGAAGGCAGCCACCTGCGGGCCACGGAGAGGGTCCTCAGAAGAAACCAGCCCTGCCTGGAGACCCTAAGCCAAAGCCCAGTTTCTTGTCTTTTCCAGCCTCTAGAGGCTACATGTCTTCCTTGAGGTCCCCCTCCCATCTTCAGAGCCAGCCAGCAGTTGCAGCATCTTCAGATTTCCGGCTGTGACACCAACCCTCCCGCCTCCTTCAGCATCTCAGCATCATGGTCCAGCTTAAGCAGCTTGGACATGTAACCCAGCAGGCAGAAAAGAGGTGACTTCATGCTCTGTGAGGGCTGATGTAAAACTGTGCTTAGTCATTCAGTCGAGTCCGACCCTTTGAGAGCCTGTGCATGGGATTCTCCAGGCAAGGATACTGGAGTGGGTTGCCATTCCCAACTCCAGGGGATCTTCCCAACCCAGGGATCGAACCTGGGGTGCCTATGTTGCAGGTGGATTCTTTATTGTTTGAGCCACCAGGGAGGCCCACAGTGTAAAAGCAGTAGAGCACCATTAGACTCTTAAATAAATAATTTATTTACTTTTTGGCAGCACTGGGTCTTCGTTGCTGTGCGGGGGCTTTCCCTAGTTGCCATGAGTGGGGGCTACTCCCTAGCTTCTCACTGTGGTGGCTTCTCTAGTTGCCAGGCACGGGGTCTAGAGCACGAGCACCGTTCCTCCAAGGCATGAGCGATCTTGAAGTTCTGGAACCCATGTCCCCTGTATTGGCAGGTGGGTTCTTAACCACTGAACCACCAGGGAAGCCGCTCTATATTCGACCTTTTAATACTTGTTCCTGTCGAGTAGGACTTTGGACTCCATCTGAAAGGGCCAAAGAAAAACTTAGGGAGTCTGGGCTGGAGGATCACAGGGAAGATGAATCTTTTGTTTATTTTCACCAGTTCATCAAGCGCTCTTAAATATGACAGCTGGTCTGCCAACCTTCTCTAGTTTTTTTTGGCTTTAGTTCACTTCAGTTCAGTCGCTCAGTCATGTCTGACTCTTTGCGACCCCATGAACCGCAGCATACCAGGCCTCCCTGTCCATCACCAACTCCCGGAGTCCACCCAAACTCATGTCCATTGAGTCCGTGATGCCATCCAGTCATCTCATCCTCTGTTGACCCCTTCTCCTCCTGCCCTCAGTCTTTCCCAGCATCAGGCTCTTTTCCAATGAGTCAGCTCTTCACATCAGGTGGCCAAAGTATTGGAGTTTCAGCTTCAACATCAGTCCTTCCAATGAACACCTAGGACTGATCTCCTTTAGGATGGACTGGTTGGATCTCCTTGCTCTCCAAGGGACTCTCAAGAGTCTTCTCTAATACCACAGTTCAAAAGCATCAATTCTTCAGCGCTCAGCTTTCTTTATAGTCCAACTCTCACATCTATACATGACCACTGGAAAAACTGTAGCCTTGACTAGATGGACCTTTGTTGACAAAGTCATGTCTCTGCTTTTTAATATGCTGTCTAGGTTGGTCATAACTTTCCTTCCAAGGAGTAAGCGTCTTTTAATTTCATGGCTGCAGTCACCATCTGCAGTGATTTTGGAGCCCAGAAAAATAATAACAGGTCAGCCACTGTTTCCACTGTTTCCGCATCTATTTGCCATGAAGTGATGGGACCGGGACCAGATAAGAAGGGCAGTCACCAGGGGACTGGTAACCAGCAGGCTCCAGCACCGTTCAGACTCAGCGTGTTTCTCCTAAGGACGCTTTGTCTCAAATCTACTCCACTACATACCATGCTGAACGATTCTTACCCTGTGCCTGGTTAGCCTCAGTGTGATTATTATTAGATCAGGCAGATGATATCAGGCAATCAAGATGTAAATTGAGTAATTGAGACCCAGATTGTAAAATGCACCAAGCTTGACTACAACTGTATTTAATTTGCAAAGTAGCTCTAGTAGGAGCCGGAGTGGCCCTGCCCCTGCTCAGAGGACCAAGGGGACCTGTTCCCATGAAGACGTGGAGCTCAAGTGATCCAGTACGTGTAACAGCACCTGCTTCTCTGCCACTGCCCTCCAGTGGTCCAGACGTCATCTCCATCCCAAAATGACTGAGAAAGAGCAAAGGTTGTCATGTGAGGCTAAACACACCACTTGGGCTTCCATATATACATATAGAAGTCTGCACCCTCTGCCACTTTAGCAGTTGTGAATCTTGGGGTGATTTAGTGATCCTTTGTTTTGAAGCAGATGTGACCTGCGTTATTGTGGGGGGCGGATGAGGGATGAGATACTCCACAAGGTGCACTCTGCATGATATCTTGGTGACAATTGTGAACCAATTTATCCAAAAGCTGAGGAGAAGGGATCCTAGATGATGACTCTGAATGTCGGGAGAGCCTCTCCCCAATTTTCGTGCCAGAAGCATTGTCACCTGTGGGTCAAGCATCGGACAGGATCTCAGGGTGACAAAGTGACTTCCTTACATTCTACCTGTAGCCCCTTTAACCTGTGGGGACTGGATCAGAGAGCAGATCTACGTGAAGACACCATGTGGGACTGGAAACTGGCTCCAGCCCCAGGCCTGGCTATTAATCCAGGGTTATTCTGGGGCTCTCTCTCCAGTGATCTGATTCTTTCCTGAGCACCCCGGAGACTCAGCAGGCTGACCCCACCGGTCTGTGTCCAGAAATGTCATCCAGACATGAACACAGCTTCTCACGGTGGAATCCTTGCTATAATCAATGCCTCCTTGTATTGGGTTTTCTAAATAGAATTTCTCAAGTTAGTAAAAAAAAAAAAAAATTTATTGACTTATAGTTGATTCACAAGCTTGTGTTAATTTCTGTTATACAGCAAAGCAAGTCAGTTTTACATATATACTCTTTTTCATATTCTTTTCCATTATGGTTTATCACAGAATATTAAATATCATTCCCTGTGCTGGACAGTGGGACCTTGTTGCTTATCCATTCTATATATAATGCTATAATTGGCATCTACTAATCCCAAAGCCCCAATCCTTCCCTCCCCACCCCTTGGCAACCACAAGTCTCACCTGTATCTGTGGGTCTGATTCTGTTTTGTAGATACGTTTGTTTGTATTGTATTTTAGATCCCACATGTAAGTGATACCATACGGTATTTGTCGTTCTCTTTCTTACTTACTTTGCTTCGTATGATGATCTCTAGGCTCATCCATGTCGTTGCCAATGGCATCCTTTCATTCCTTTTAATGGCCAAGTGCTGTTCATTTCACCTGTGTACACACCTTCTGTGTCCACGCATCTGTTAATGGACGTTTAGGTTGGTTCCATGTCTTGGCTACTGTAAGTAGTGCTGCTGTGAACACAGCAGAGCGTGTATCCTTTTGAATCGGAGTTTGTCCAGGCGTGTGCCCAGCAGTGGGACTGCTGGGTCACGTTTCAGCTCTATTTTTAGTTTTCTGAGGAGCCTCCGTGTTGTTTTCCATAGTGGCTGGCCTGGTTTACATCCCCGCCAACTGTGCAAGAGAATTCCCTTATCTCCACACCTGCTCCAACACGTATTATTTGTAGACTTTTTACTGATGTCCAATCTGACCAGTGTTAAGTGATACTTCGTTGTGGTTTTTATTTGCATTTCTTTAATTGTTAGCGATGATGAGTTCTTTTCATGAGCTTATTGGCCATCTGTATGTCTTTTTAGAGAAATGTCTCTTTAGGTTTTTTGCTCATTTTTCCATTAGGTTGTTTTTTGGTTGTTGAACTGTGTGAGCTATTTGTGTATTTGGGGGATAAAACCCTGTTGGCCGCATCATTTGCAAGTATTTTCTCTCATTCAATAAGTTGTCTTTTCTTTTTTTTTTTTTTGCTGTGCAAAAGCTTGTAAGTTTGATTGGGTCCCATTTCCTTATTTTTGCTTTTATTTCTATTGCCTTGGGAGACAGACCTAAGAAAACATTGGTATGATTTTTGTCAAAGAATGTTTCATCTCTGTTCTCTTCTAGGAATTTTGTGGTGTCATGTCTTACATTTAAGTCTTTAAGCCATTTTGAGTTTATTTTTATGATGTGAGGATGTTTTCTAGCTTCACTGATTTACATGCAGATAACTTTTCCAACCCCACTTGCTGAAGGATTGTCTTTTCCCCATCATATATTTTTGCCTCCTTCTTTAAAAATTAATATACTGTAAGTGTGTAGGTTCATTTCTGGTCTCTGTATGCTGTTCCATTGGTCCATTTGTCTGTTTTTATGCCAATACCATGCTGTTTGGATTACTGTAGCTTTGTAATATTGCCTGAAGTCTGGGAGGATTATGCCTTCAACTTTGTTCTTTTTCCTTAGCATCACGTTGGCAATTCTGGGCCTTTTATGGTTCCGTGTAAATCTTAGGATTATTTGCCTTAGTTCTGTGAAAAATATCATGGACAATGTGATAGGGATCACATTAACTCTATAGATTGGGAAGTGTGACCATTTTAACAATATTGACTCCTCCTCTTTCCATTTCTTTGAGTCGTCTTAATGTTGTGTAGTTCTCAGCATTAAGTTAGTACTTTTGTCTCAAGACTCAAAAGTCTTTTCAAGGCCACAATGTTTCCCTTGCACAGTCCACAGACTTCTACTGAAATACTTACCTGGTGCCCCAGTGGTAAAGAATCTGCCAGCAACGCAGGAGACCACCTGCCAATACAGGAGCTGTGTGATCGATCCCTGAGTTGGGAAGATTCCCTGGAGAAGAAAATGGCAACCCGCTTCAGTATCTTGCCTGGAGAAACCCATGGACAGAGGAGCCTG
Source organism: Bos taurus (assembly GCF_002263795.3). Classification (NCBI taxonomy): domain Eukaryota; kingdom Metazoa; phylum Chordata; class Mammalia; order Artiodactyla; family Bovidae; genus Bos; species Bos taurus. Next base: position 8,342,213 of record NC_037355.1, on the reverse strand, counting down.
GCAGGATATATTCCATGGGATCACGAGTTGGACACGACTTAGTGACTAAATCACCATCATTGGTTAGGGAGATGCAAAGCTGCTGGAACAGAGAGCCCCAGAAAGACAGGGATGTAAAATGCATACAACTGTTTCTCTCCATCACCTCCAAGGCCAGAGGTGAGCAGCCCAGCTGGATGGGGCAGCTGAGCTGTAAGTGCATGTCAGAGACACAGGCTCCTTATAATCTGTTTCCCACGCCTGCCTCTGGGCTGTAGTCCTTAGTCTCTCCTGAGCACTGCAACCCCCTGAAGGACTGATTAAACCATTTTCCACTCCCACTCAGCAGGTCTGAGTAGAGCTTGAGAATTTGCATTTCTGACAAACTCCCAGGTGATCCTAAGGCTGTTGGTCCAGGGATCCTGCTTGGGGAACTGCTGCCCAGGGGCCTGTCTTTGCCTGCCCTGGCTGATTGCCGACACATCCATGGTCCAGATTATGGAGTGGGGAAGGTGTGTGGAGGCACACACGCACACTCACACACACGCACGCAGTATTCTAAGGCCCAGGCGGGAAGTGGCAGCCTGTCTTTCCACTCATTTTCCACTGATGAGAAAACTCACAAAGCCACGCCTACCTGCTGGGGATGCTGGAGAAAGTCGAGGTCGTGGCCATGTCACTGAAAATAATCAATAAACAATCTATAATAGGAATAGGAAAGAATTCTATTGAAGCCGTACTGAAGATATAGCCCAGAAGACAGCCTCTCAAGGTATTCAGCACACTTTTATATCTGGTCAGAACAAAGAACATGAAACAAGTTATGGATACATTCCTTCAAACTTTAAAAAACAAACAGACCAGCACGTACACAGCAAGGCGGCATGGCCTTGGCACCTGGGAAGGGAGTCTTTGTTATCAAAGGAGTCCCAGCCTTAGTGTCCCAGGAAGAGGGGCATTTAATCTTTATCTTTCACATGGTCCTGGGAAGGGAGTCTTTGTTATCAAAGGAGTCCCAGCCTTAGTGTCCCAGGAAGAGGGGCATTTAATCTTTATCTTTCACATGGTCAGTGTGCCCTTTTCTTTAATATTTAAAGCAGATGTTTGGGGTCTTCCCTGAAAGTCCACTGGTTAAGACTCCAAGCTCCCAACACAGGGGGCACAGGTTTCATCCCAGGTCAGGGAACTAAGATCCTGCGTGCCACATGGCACAGCCTAAAAATAAATAAAAATAACAAAAATGCAATGAAAAAAATAAAGGGGCCAGAAAATGCAAGAGGATACTTAAACTTTTGGGGGAAAAATTTTTTTAAAGCCGCTGTACAATGTAGGTTTGATTGGCCACAAACGGTCTACTTTAGCTAGTCTAAAATTCAAGTCATGCATGTATGTAAGCAATAATGACCTCCCCATACCTCAGTATGTGAGCATCTGTTTTATCAGCTACAATTATATTATAATGAGAAAAGGGGAGAGTGGATTCTGTTGGATGCTTGTGTACACCTATGACCCTACAGTCCTGCTGTAGTTATTCTCCTCTGGCCCCTGAGCTCTCTCTGGGGACAGGCAAGCCTCGTGCCCCCTGGCCTCAGAGTCTTTCACAGAAACCCACACATATACTCCAGTCCACCTCAAGTCCCCTGGTTCTACATCCACTTAGAAATATATGCTGCATGTGTAAGAAGACATCCGTCAACCTGATGCTTGGAACCACATGTGACACCCCTGATGGAGACTGTGACTCTTGTTCCTCAAGGCCCAGCATTGCTGTCAGCAAATGCATGTGACTGCAGTTACCCTGCTTCACATCCAGGAGCTAAATTAGCTCATTTAGGATCTGAAACAACAGCAGCCATGGATAATTAACATCACTGCTCTGAAGCTTGGATTTGCTCTTGCCCAGGCAAGAGTCATGTCCACGTGGACCTGGGTTGTTTTGGCTCTGGGAACCCAGGCGTCCATGTACCTCTGTGCACCAGGGGCTCCTCCCAGCCCATGGCCACCTGGTAGATCTTCCCAGGCCCCCACAGTGAGACAACAGCATTTTGTTTAGGGATGAGTATATTTTCCTCAGGGCGGGGGGGGAAAGCTTTGGAAAACATCATGGTAACATTTAGTGCTATTAAAAAGCAGTGTTTTTTTACCATGTGTAAAATAGATGCTCGTGGGAAGCTGCTCTATAGCATGAGGAGCCCAGCTCGGTGCTCTGTGATGACCTAGAGGCGTGGGATGGTCGGGTAGGAGGGAGGTCCAGGAGGGAGGGGATATATGTATACGTACAGCTGATTCACGTGTTGTACAGTGGAAGTAACACAACATTGTGAACAATTATCCTCCAGTTAAAGAAAGAAAGCATGTTTCAGCAACCAGATCAAGGAAGCCAGTGAAGAGCTGGGTTCCTGGCCATACGAACACCTGTCCTCCTTTGAGAAGCAGCGATGATCCTATAGCCCCTCAAGGGACCAGAGCGGCTGGTGGGCTGACATCTGAAAGACGCTCCAAGCAGCAGAGGGAAGACACTGTCTGCAAATGCCAAGTGGATGAAATCAATGCAGCTTTTTCCTGATGTGTGGTCTCTTAAAGTGCCACCGGAATTAATCATCTGAAAGAGGAGTCCCCAAAGCTGGAAGGGACTGTGGCTCACATTGAGGGTCAGGAGAGCAGTGATCCCACCACCCGCCACCTTCGTTACCATCTCAGGTGTCTTGGGGAAAGTCTCATCTTGGGCTCAAGATCTAGTCCAACAGAGGGCTTCTCCACCTACAAGGTACATGTGAATGACTCGGGTTAATGTGGATTCCACGCAGGCCTGGGTGGGGCTGAGATCCTGCGCCTGTCCCCCCAGCTCCCAGGGCTGCTTCTGTGGGTCCCTCCCTGCCCTGCTGATGGAGTGTGTGCCCTAAGGGGACCAGCTGGGACCCCACGTGACTAGGATGCACAGCAAAGCCTGAGAGCCAGTGGACTCGCGCCTCGCTTGGAAGGCTTAGGATGTCAGGATCTCTCTGCAGAGCAGAGAGGGAAGCGGAGGTCCAGGTTGCTGAGGTGGGACCAGCTCCACGAGGAAGCATCCCTGGCCATGGAAGTCTTAGGTATGGCCATTGTCTGGCTCCTCATCTGGAGGGTCTCTAGGACATGTCTGTCCGTCTGTCTGGCTCCCTTCGGAAGATTATTGTGGGAGTGGGGATTCCTGGTGGAAACCCTGCTGGACCCTCCTTGGCTTCTCCAGTTGGGACCCTGCTGGGCCCCCACAGTGACTGAAACTAACTAGCAGTGGAGATCCCACTTGGAAAACCCGTGGCTTGAAGACAGAGACGGAAGTGGGTCTCGAGAGGACTGTGAAAAAAAACAAGGAAATAGGCCAAAAAGAATTTTCTTTTTTTAAATTTATTAATGTTTACAGTGTTGTGTTGATTTGTGCTGTACAGCAAAGTGGTTCAAATATATATATGTTCTTTTTAAAATTCTTTTCCTCTATGGTTTATCTCAGGATATTGATTATAGTTTCCTATTTTATACAGTAGGACCTTGTTGTTTATCCATCCTATATATAATAATTTACATCCATTAACCCCAAACTCCCAATCCATCCCTCCCCCGTCCCCTCAGCAGCCACAAGACTCTCCTCTATGTCTGTGAGTCAGTTCGTTTTGTATATTTTATGCATATTTGTTTTGTATATTCTACACAAATGTAAGTTCATTTGTGTTATATGTTAGAGTCCACATATAACTGGTATCAGTAAACTCTTTCTGACCTATTTAACTTAGTACAATAATCTCTGGGTTCATTCATGTTGCTGTAAATGGCATTATTTCATTCTTTTTTATGGCTGAGTAATACTCCATTGTATGTATGAACCACGTCTTCTTTATCCATTCCTCTGTTGATGGGCGTTTATGTCGTTTCCATGTCTTAGCTGTTGTAAATAGCACTTCTGTGAACACTGGGGTGCATGTATCTTTTCAAATTACAGCCCCAAAAGGGTTTTCTAACAGCAGAGAATGAGAAAACAAAACAGGGAAGGAGATGAGGATAAGACTCCATAAAAGCCTAACAGCTTTTGGGGGATGAGAAACATCTAGATGTAACAAATTACTGTGACAGGAAGAAACAATCGCCTTGAAACAGAAGGCATTGGTGTCTGTGAAGCCGCACAACTGGCCAAACATCTCAAACCAAAACACGTTTGGAGGCCCCTCTAGCCTGGGGAATAAACAGCATTGTGAGTCTAGTCTGGCTTTGTTTTTGCTTTGTTTCTGGGATTTCCTTTAGGATCTCTGATGAAAGTGAAAGAGGAGAGTGAAAAAGTTGGCTGAAAATTCAACATTCAAACAAACCAAGATCATGGCATCTGGTCCCATCACTTCATGGCAAATAGATGGGGAAACAGTGGAAACAGTGAGAGACTATTTTCTTGGGTTCCAAAATCACTGCAGATGGTGAGTGCAGCCATGAAATTAAAAGACTCTTGCTCCTTGGAAGAAAAGCTACCTAGACAGCATATTAAAAAGCAGAGACATTACTTTGCCAACAAATGTCTGTATAGTCAAAGCTATGGGTTTTCCAGTAGTTAAGTATGGATGTGAGAGTTGGATCATAAAGCTGAGCACTGAAGAATTGATGCTTTTGAGCTGTGGTGTTGGAGAAGACTCTTGAGAGTCCCTTGGACAGAAAGGAGATCAAACCAGTCAATCCTATAGGAAATCAATCCTGAATAGTCATTGGAAGGACTGATGCTGAAGCTGAAGCTCTAATACTTTGGCCACCTGATGAGAACTGACTCATTGGAAAGACATTGATGCTGGGAAAGATTGAGGGCAGGAGGAGAAGGGGATGACAGAGGATGAGATGTTTGAATGGCATCACCAACTTGATCAACATGAGTTTGAGCAAGCTCCAGAAGTTGGTGATGGACAGGGAAGCCTGGCGTGCTGCAGTCCATGGGGTCCCAAAGAGTCGGACATGACTGAGCGACTGAACTATACTGAAAGGAGATCAACCCTGAAGAAGATCATTGGAAGAACTGATGCCAAAGCTCCAATACTTTGGCCACCTGATGATGTGAAGAGCCAACTCACTAGAAAAGACCCTGATGCTGAGAAAGATTGAGGGCAGGAGGAGAAGGGGGCAACAGAGAATGAGATGGTTGGATGATATCACCAACTCAATGGACATGAGTTTGAGCAAACTCCAGGAGATAGTGAAGACAGGTAAGCCTGACATGCTGCAGCCCATGTGGTCACAAAGAGTCAGATAGGACTGAGCAACAACAACACTGGGATCCCAAGAGATGGATGCTGCAGGGCAGGGTGCTAGGAGTTCAGGGGGAGGGAGTTCCATTGTCCCAGAGTCGTCCTTTCTGGAAGAGGGAGTGTGTGTTAGTCACTCAGTCGTGTCCGACTCTTTGTGACCCCATGAACTGTAGCCCGCCAGGTTCCTCTGTCCATGGGGATTCTCTAGGCAAGAATACTGGAGTGGGCAGCTATTCCCTTCTCCAGCGGATCTTCCTGACCCAGGGATCAAACCCAAGTCTCCTGCAGAAAGGCTTTTTGCCATCTGAGCCACCATGGGAAGCCCCAGAGGAGGGAAGTAAAGTGAAGTTGCTCAGTTGTGTACAACTCTTTGCGATCCCATTGACTATAGCTTACCAGGCACCTCCGTCCATAGAATTTTCCAGGCAACAGTATTGGAGTGGGTTGCCATTTCCTCCTCCAGGGGATCTTCCCAACCCAGGGATTGAACCCAGGTCTCCCGCATTGTAGGCAGATGCTTTACCATCTGAGCTACCAGGGAAGCCAATTTTCTTCATCTTCACATTTTTCTACAATGGGCATATTGTTTCAGAATTTAAGAAAATATAAACTGTTTCTGTTTGGCAGAGGTGGTCTGTGGCCTCTGGATGTTTCCTTGTGCTCTTTGTCAGCTTGGGGGCTTCTCTTCCCACCTTTAGCTCACCATCTCCCCTGTGGCCTGCTCCAGGAGAGACAGCTGCTGGCCGCGAGGACAGGACTTCGAGGGACGGGCTGTCTGGGGATCAGCTGGCTCCTGCCGCATTGGTGACCCATCTCTGGTTGTGCTTCCAGGCGAGCTCACAGCAGGGTCCTGACGCAGCCTCTCGTCTGTCGACTGTCAGCTGCTCCTGCCACCAGCTGGTCCCCGGCACAGGCCTGACACTCTGCCATCTCTCAGCAGGTGAGGACGTGAGGGGCCCTGTCCAAGAACAGGTTCTCTCTGGAGGGTGGGGGTCGCTGCTAGCAGTGCACGTGTGGGCCTGGGGTGAGACTGGCTGTCGGGATCCTCGATGTGTGGCCAGGTCCTCACGCCATCACTGCATTCTCAGCCCAGATGTAAGGCCCTTATGGAGGCTGTTTCACCCCTCATTTCACATTATCCCTCGTGTGAGTGGGTGATGGGGGAGCAGCAGGAGATACAAGCCATCTCCATGGGCTGCTGGCCTTGGCTTGGAAATCAAGCTGTGTCCTTCCCCACCTAGGAACAGAGATGTTACTCAGGCTAGCATCCTTGGCCAGCTACTTGCTATGACAAAGGGGATGCGGGGGGCTGTCAACCAACATCACCACTGCCGCCCCTCCCCCCACAGTATAAGCTGCTCAGTCCCTTCAGGCCAAAGGCAATAGCTGTCTTTCAGAGATTTCCCGGAGAGACGGACTGCAGAGCTCTGCCAGCCAACACTTCACAAGGGTCTGTGGAGATAAGGCATGTTAGGGAGGATGGCTGAAAAGGCACGAAGACATCCACTCATCCAGAAACTGTAAAGACTGTCCTGAGTCAGGTCAGATCAGCAGTAGTGGGGATTGCCGCATCGTGCGCTGCCCTGCCCCCGACTCTGAGTTTACCAAATTACGCACCACAAAGTTGGCCGTCAGAACCTCCCCAAGCAAGCTCTCTGTGTGAGTGTATCCATGTGCCCGAGGAGAAAGATGCCTGACCACACACACCCACACACCCACACACATCGTCACACTTGTACACCTGTGTGCACACTCACACCCCCCCACCCATACATCTTTATACCCACACCCCACTCACCTGCACACACTCACACACACCCTCACCTGCACACATTCACACGTACCCTTATACCCAGGCGCGCACACAGTACAGAGCCCCCTCCTCCCTCTCTGCCTCCCCCGCTTCTCCCTTTCTTCCCACCTGCGGATCCTGAGCTCAGCTTCCTCTAACCAGCCCCCTGGGTCCTGCCACCCCCAAGTCCCCTAACTTGGAAAGCCCCAAGCTGGTGATGAGGAAAGAGAAGGATTGATTCAGAAATGGGGCAGGAGGATCAGGGCCTGAAGGCAATGATTTCAGGGTCGTTTTTCCCCTGTCAGTTGGGCTCGGGAGGCATGGAACTGGCCTGCATCTTCTCCCTCCTTTTGTGTGGACACAAGGATGCATAAACAGACACATTCACAGGGGGACCGCCGCACGCACAAGCCGGCAGAGAGTGCCCGTCAGGCCTTGGGCACAGGCAGGGACACAGCCCCAAACACACATGCAGAGATGCGCACACATCTCTGTAGAGTAGGGCGTCGGCAGCTGCTCCCCCGAGTTTCAAAACCCCTTCTGCTTCTCCTTCTCTTCTTGTTGAATAAAAGTTTGCAACCAAGAGAGGAACACAACCCTGTTAACTCTGACTTCAGTGGCTGCCACGTATCACAACAGGCAAGTTTTATTTTTCAAACACTGGGAATAAATGAAGTTGACGTCAGGCCTCATCTGGGCCAGAGAGTCATTGCTTGAATGAGGAAATCCAGAGTGTGGTCTGCACACCCCGGGACCGGCCCAGCCCCCTCACACCTCCCTGTGCGCTACACAAAACCACTGTCGCCTATGAGACACACCCCCAGCTCTCAGGCCTGACCACGTAGGTCTCCAGGGAGTTTCTCATTAAACGGGGTAACAGTAATCTATGGCGTGTGCTTTCCTACAGAACAGTTAGCATCACAGGGGTCTTCCGTGCTTGGAATAGGGGATATAGGGGTGTTTGTGTGTGTGTGTTATTTAAAAACAATATAAACTTTTTGGAATAATAGCAAATTAAAATGAATGATAAAGCAAGCTCTTGCAGGGGAAACATGTGCTTTGCACTGTAAACGCTAGGGGGCGCTCTGTGAGAGGAAAGAGCCCTGAGCTAAGCGGCAGCGCTTTGCGTTTGAGTCCTAGACCAACAGGTCTTGGCTGTGGGAAGAAGCTCTTGGCTTTATTTCTCTGAGTTTTGCTCTTTCTTGATGTGCAAAACAAAACTCAGACTGTTTTGCCAACTTTTAGAGATGCTTGAGGAAAGAGTGAACGAATGTGTATGACAGTGGTGGAGTTCCCTGGTGGTCTGGTGGTTAAGACTCTGCGCTTCCGCTGCAGGGGGCACGGGTTCAATCCCTGGTCAGGGAACTAAGATCCCACGTGCCATGCAGCAAAAAAGAAAAAAAAAAAAAATGTGTATGAAGATGACTTATTACTAACAAATCACTGAACAAATGTCAAGGTATTCCTTATGGCAGTGGGGTGTAAGGATAGGAGAAAGACATGGGCTTCTGTTGTCAGGCTTTCTCAGCCCCAGCGACAGGGAGTGGATGGCAGGTGGCCCAAGAAGCCCATGTCTTGCTCCCATCACTCAGGTGATCCTCTGATCCCAGGAGGGTCTGCTCCCGTGACTCCCCAACCTGGACAGAGAAGCTGCAGAGGATGGGAGGGGGAGAAAGCTCAGGGGGACTCTGCTTTCAGACAACCAACTCTTCCAAACTCCTTAGCTTTGGTTGTTCCAGGGGCAGCAGAATGAAAGAAGGCATGTCCAATAACAGCACCGCCAGCATCTCCCAAGCCCGGAAAGCTGTGGAGCAGCTGAAGATGGAAGCCTGCATGGACAGGGTGAAGGTAAGTGTCACAGGCATGCCTGCCCTCTGACCAGCACTCCACTCACAACAGTACCCCCGGGTCCAAAGCAGCCACGTGAGAGTGAACACGTCATCCCGTAGAGCATCCAGCCAACGCTGGCAGCTGTAACATTTACAGACAAGCGTTTGCTCCAGGGTTCCAAGCATGCCCGAGGAGCCAAGGGATGCAAAATATACAGTGTGTGTGAATTCCATAAGGAGTCGCCTAAAATAGACCCGTGTTCATCTCAGCTCTCTTTAACTCAGTTGTCATGCCCATAAGCGAGAGAGGGAGTTGAACCATGCAGTCCATCGTAGTTTTCCTGCCTGGTCCAGTGACTCGGAGATGAGACAACATCAGGTATTTTGACAGGGGTTCTGGGGGAAGTGCCGTGTCAAATCGTGTATGCGTCTGTCAGCTCCTCCTCGGGGGAAAGGGAAGGAGGGTACCAGCGTCCTCCTACCCTGTTCACTTCACTGAGGAGCCGAGATGTCTTCATGCTGGGGGAACAACGCCAGCTCTTCCCCAGATGCCACTTCAAAGGGAGCAGGAGGCCAGGCAGAGCGAGTGGCCCTGAGATACAGCTTAGTTAGGTTCATTGACTCGAATGGAGCTGGAAGTGCATCGGGCATGTGACAGCAGAAAACACCAGTCCAGTGTGTCTGTGCCCTGTGGGGACATAAAACCAGGGCTCTCAACCAAACAGGACAGAATCCGTGGGGCAGCGGGTGACTCCTACTGCCCTCTGTTGGTGGAGCAAGCAGTCCCTCCCCGAGGCTCCCACTGCCCAGATCTATGACCAGATAACACCAGCTCCATCAGTCGGCTTCCATCCATCCCCCTCCCCAGGGAGCTTCGGGTACCAGCTATCCAAGGAGGCAGCAACATGCCCAGTAAGTGACACGATGTATACAAAGCAAGAAGGGAATGCAGGATGATACACATCAGTCTAAGCGGACTGGCTGTATCTGCACATACTGATACCAGCTACAAATAAAACATCTTTAATCCCTAGCCTAGAGGAGGGAGCAAGAAAAGAAACAGTTCTAAAAGAGGAGGAGCCCAGTGGTGTAGAAACGGGTCTAAGGATGAGCATTGCAGACACTAGTAGTTCAAAGGCAGGACAGACTTTTGCTGAGAGGACAAGGATGCGAGGGGATGCACTCGTTGGACAGAGATCCCTGAGCACCCGCTCTGCCCTTGGCACGGTCCTGGGCTAGAAAAACGAATGGAATGTTCCCATCACGTTGCTCAGAGAAGACTTCCTGGAGCCATGAGCTGGGGGTTGGTTGCGAAGTGACATGGGGGCGGAGGGAAGGCTAGTATGAGCTGACCGTGGCTCATTGCAAGCACTTGGACTTGACAGAGAAGCCTGTTGTTGTGCTGGGAAGGCAGCTGTGTGCACAGGAACAGGCCATGAAAACAGCTGGGGCCGTGGGATGACCTAACCACAGTCGATAACGTTGCCAGAGGCCAGGGGGCAGCAGAAGCCGTTGCCTTGGTGGGGAGTTCTGGATTGTCAAGGAAGATGCTCTCCATGGTAACAGATCCTCTCTCATGACCATCAGCACCCCAGGAGTCATGGTGGAGTACATGTCCCCATGGGGAAGAGCTCTTCAGGAGTCACTGCCGGATATGTCAGTCTCCCAGAGAAGGAGCGGAGGTCACAGGGCAACTCAGAGTCCAGTGTGCTATTCAGGTGGTGTCACGGGCTGGGCGGCCCGTTCTTGCAGTTCTGGGTTGTGGAACTGCAGCTCCTTGATCTTGTGAGAGGCCTCCCGGGGCCCCTACAGCCTCTATGGTGATTATAGGGCCCATGACAGGTCTGATTCTGAGCTGGCAGAGTTTGATCCCTGAAGAGATGATCTGGGGCTGCCTGAGGACAGAGGTGGCCCCAGGAACCACATCCCAGCCAGAGCTTCACAGTCACATGTGATTTTTTTGTTTGTGCTCACACAACCTCAAACGTTAAGTTTTTAAAATCGTGATTAGATACACATAACATATAATTTGCCATTTTTACCGTTTTTAAGTGTGTAATTTAATAGCATTATGTACATCCCCAACATCATGCGGTCATCCATTTCTAGAACCTTTTCGTTATTCCAAACAGAAACTCCACCCGTTAAACTCTCACTCCACATCCCCTGCCGCACAGCCCCTGGAAACCTCTCTTCTACTTTACATCTCTATGAATTTGGCTGTTCAGGGTACTTCGTTCCTAAAAGTGGAATCATGCAGTATTTGTATTTTGTGTACGGCTTATTTCACTTGGCATCTGCCTTCAAGTTTTGTCCGGTGTAGCCTGTGTCTGAATTTCATTCCTTTGTAAGGCTGAATAGTATTTCGTTACATGTATCTACCATATTTTATTTACTTATTCGGGTGTTGATGGACATTTGAGTTGTTTCCACCTTTTGTCAGTAATGCTGCTACGAACATGGAGTGCACTTGGGGCGGTGCTTTCAGTTCTTCCCTGTATGCAGCCAGAAGTGGCACTGCTGGGTCATATAGTAATTCTATGTTCAACTTTTTGAGAAACCACGATGTTGGTTTCCATGATAGCCATACCTTTTTATATCCACCTCAACCTCACTCCTGGGTCAGGAAGACTCCCCTGGAGAAAGGAATGGATACCCGCTCCAGTTTTCTTGCCTGGAGAATTTCATGGACAGACTGGCCTGGTGAGCTGTAGTCCATAGGGTCACGAAGAGTCGAACACGACTCAGTGACTAACCCTTTTCACTTTCATCCCCAGCAATGCACAGGGGATCCAGTCGCTCCACATCCTCGCCAACACTTATTTTCCTTCTTAAAAATAATAGCCATTCTAACGAGTGTTAAGCTCACACTGGATTTTTAAGCACTAGACACCCCTTGGAGAAGGCAGTGGCACCCCACTCCAGTACTCTTGCCTGGAAAATCCCATGGACGGAGGAGCCTGGTGGGCTGCAGTCCATGGGATCGCTAGAGTCCAACATGACTGAGCGACTTCACTTTCACTTTTCACTTTCATGCATTGGAGAAGGAAAAGGCAACCCACTCCAGTGTTCTTGCCTGGAGAATCCCAGGGATGGGGGAGCCTGGTGGACTGCTGTCTCTGGAGTCGCACAGAGTCGGACACAACTGAAGCGACTTAGCAGCAGCAGCAGCAGACACCCCTTGCTTCAGGGCACAGGAGGGCTTTGGGGAAAAATCTACTTGATGCAACTTGGGAGGAAAAAAGATGTATATTGATATCAGTTAGCCAGACAACAAACAGGATGTGGAAAGAGAATCCATCAAATTGAATCCCCCAAATTGACCATGATAAGTGCCTTGTTGTTCAGTTGCTAAGTCATGTCCAACTTTTTGCAACTGCATGGACTGTAGCCCGCCAGGCTCCTCCGTCCATGAGATTTTCTAGGCAAGAATGCTGGAATGAGTTGCCATTTTGTTCTCTGGGGATCTTCCCCATCCAGGGATTGAACCCACATCTCCTGCATTAGGCAGGCAGATTCTTTACCACTAAGCCAGCAGGGAAGCCAATAGGTGCCTTGGGGAGGGAGGAAATTGGAAGAGTGTCACCAGGAAAAAGAAGTGGCCTCTCTAGGGTGGGTGAAGGTTCATCACAGGAAATGAAGAAGGAAAAAAGGATCCTGGGGGTAAATGACAGAGGGAAGCTGTGTGGGAGGAGGAGAGGAGCAGTTCCTAGAGCTCTCTGATCTCACACAGTGAGGGGAACTCCAGGCGTTCCCCTGTGTGCCATGCCAGCCACGGAGCCCAGAGAGAGGCATGAACAAGTGGAAACAGCTGGAGGCCCTGTGGGAAAAATAATCGCAAAGAGGAGTCCCACAGAGCCAGCTCTGGGTAGAGGCACCCAGAGGACAGCCCGGGAAGGACACACGTTGGGTGGGAAGCCAGGGACGAGCCCCATGGCTCACACAGTGTGTTGCCAACTGCAGAACCCACCTCCAGGCTTCATAGTTTTCTCTGCTTGGAAGAGTATCTCATGGGGAAAGGAAGGAAAGGATGATATTTGCAGCTCAGGGAAGTAAAGAGAGAAGGGGGAAAATACTGCATTATGCAGCTATTTGGGTTGCAAAGGTAGGAAAAAGTATCAGTGTGAACTCAAGAGAGGTTTGGGCAGTTCGTGGAGGTATAATGTAGAAACATCCACTGTGATCTTCAGGTCCTGTCTGTCTCCTCAGACATCATCTGCACCAAAGCACTGGTGCAGTAGACTGAAGTAGACTTTATTGCAGATTTTGTAGGACATAGAACGAAGACTTCACCATGTAGCCCCCAGCCAGCCCGCAAACCCCACATGTTACAGAGACTCTCCCCACATTCACCCTCAACATCCTTCTTAAATCTCCCTACCCTTACCAAATCAGATCCAGCTGATCACCACTCAAAAATCAATACTGGAGAGAGAGACAAATGTTGGTAGGAAAAAATTGCTTTTATCAGAATGCTGGCAATCTGGGGAGATGGTGAACTTGGTGTCACCTAGAAACCACCTCTGAGGATTTTGCTAGCCCATGGAAGTTTTTAAGGGGAAACACGGGAAGTAATCTTGGTGGAGCCTTGAGATGGGGGATCAGAGCCACCCCCCACGGCATGCAGGCTTGTGTGCAGGCCTCTTGATCCCTTGTGATTCTCCCTGAAATACTGTCTTGTTCACACTTTGTTCTGGAGATTCCTGAAGGGGAAGCTAGGGAAGAGATCTGGTCACCTGTGCACTACTTATGTTTCATTTCTATTACACTCCTTTGACCTATGGAGAGAACCCACAAGTTAGGCAAGATATTGTGTGATGAAAAGATTTGAAAGGTGTGCCAGGGCTGGGGATGAGTGGAGCATGGGGGCGCCTCGTTTAAGATTAGTGGTAAGACAAAGGGGCCCCCTGAGGATAGCTCTTTCTTGCCAAAAGCAACTTACACTACCTGCATTCCTTTAATGTTATTGACTGCTTCCCCAGACTCCTCCATCTCCCCCAGCATTCGGGTGACTCTTCTCCATCCCACCTCCAAGCTCACCAGCCCATTTCCCAACAAAGCTGGGTGTTCCACTTTGAGAACCGTATCAGCTGCTTTGACGTATACACACTACTGCATATAAAATAGGTAACTACAATGGCACCCACTCCAGCACTCTTGCCTGGAAAATCCCCTGGACGGAGGAGCCTGGTGGGCTACAGTCCATGGGGTGGCTAAGAGTCAGACATGACTGAGCGACTTCACTTTCACTTTTCACTTTCATGCATTGGAGAAGGAAAGGGCAACCCAGTCCAGTGTTCTTGCCTGGAGAATCCCAGGGACGGGGGAGCCTGGTGGGCTGCCGTCTATGGGGTCGCACAGAGTCGGACACGACTGACGCGACTTAGCAGCAGCAGCAGCAGGGACCTCCCCGGCGCGGTCCAGTGGTTAACACTCTGTGCTTCCAATGCAGTGGGCATGGGTTTGGTCCCTGGTTGGGGAGCTAAGATCCCACATGCCCTGAGACACAGCCAAAACAAATAAAATAAAAACAAAAGGAAGTACCTAGCAGATAGTAACCACTCGAAAATATTTTAAAAAAAGAAAAAGATAACTAACAAGGACCTACTGTGTAGTACAGGGAACTCTTTTCAGGACTCTGTAATGACCTATATGGGAAAAGAATCTAAAAAAGAGAGGATATATGTGTGTATACAACTGATTCACTTTGCTGTACGCCTGACACTACACATTGTAAATCAACTACGTGCTGTGCTCAGTCGCTCAGTCGTGTCCGACTCTCTGCAACCCTGTGGACTGTAGCCCACCAGGCTCCTCTGTCCATGGGGATTCTCCAGGCAAGAATACTGGAGTGGGTTGCCATGCCCTCCTCCAGAGGATCTTCCTGACCCAGGGATTGTACCCAGGTCTCCCGCATTGCAGGCAGATTCTTTACTGTCTGAACCACCTATACTCCAATAAAGTTTTTAAAATAATAATAATTCTTTAAAAAAAATCCATATGTACTTCATTCATTGTAAGTACAGGAAAGATTCAACATGTATGGCTTCCCCCAAAACAGAAAGCTTAGAAAATAATACTCAGGATCCTAACAAAAATGAAGAGCATGTAAAGATAACTTGGAAGATGTTTTGGTCCCTTGGAAAAGAACACCCATAACCTGATTCTTACTCTCACCCATTGGAGGCTCAAGCAATATAAAATTCTATCGGGAAAGCATATACACGGCATGGATCATCAAATAGGGAAAATTTGTTGAGAACTGAAGGCAGATATGAGCTAAGCAAAGTAGAAGAGGCTTATGTGAAGAAAATGGTCTCTAGAGCCAACCTGTCCAGCCCGAGAGAAGACTTCAGCTCCAGAGAAGTCATCATCCCCTGGAGGAGGCACAGAGGCCCTGAGCAGGCCAGGCCCCAGGAAGGCTGCTGGGAGCTCCTGCTCCACTGGGCACCGCTCAGGGTGCCCTGACTCTCCTGCCACTGGGCCAACCCCACGGACTATCCTGGCAGACCCTGGGGAAGGATGGACACCCTCAGTGAACTAGTAGCTCTCAGCCAGGGATCAGGAATCTGACATTTGCCAAGCAGCACTAGGCGCAGCTCCCTCATGCACCTTCAGTAGATAAACAGCTATGTTTGTGCTCACATCCCCCCAAAGGGTTGCCTTTAGGCTGAAATTAATTTTGTCAACCTAAACTCGATTTGCTGATTGTTGACAGATCACCCTGTTCCACATTGGCCTCCTTTCTTTTTCTAATTTTATTTATTTATTGCTGACTGTGCTGGGTCTTCGTTGTGCAGACTTTCTCTAGTTGCAGTGAGCGGGAGCTACTCTTCATTGCGGTGCGTGGGCTTCTCACTGCAGTGGTTTCTCTGGTTGTGGTGCATGGGCTGAGTTGCCCCACGGCTCGTGGGATCATCCCAGACCAGGGATCGAACCTGTGTCCCCTGCATTGACAGGCAGATTCTTAACTGCCTGACCACCAGGGAAGTCCCCATCAGCCGCCCTTCTATAGACTACTGAAAAAAGTAGGGCAGGTCAAGAAGAGTGGCAGGTGATGAGTGGGCACAAAGGTACCCAGAGGCATGGCAGCAGTGATGAAGTTAGTGCTGAAAGTATTGACACAAAAGAAGAGGGATTCTATTGCAAGAAATAACGACAAGTGTTCACAATCCTTCTCCATCAGAGGTATGAAAAATCTGGTGAAAACAGTCTGGAAAAGGGCAATACCTTTAGAGAAAGACTTATTCCCATTTACTTTTGGTCTTGGAGATTTTCTTGTTTGATGCTTAAAGGAAACGCAGGTACATGATCAAAAAACATTTTAGTTAGGAAATACAAAGACCCAAAAACTGAATTTATGGGTGTTCAAGATAGAGGTTACATGTGCTGTGCTTATTCTATTTAGAACTTTTCTGCAAACCATAAATGAGTGGTAGAGAATTAGACACTCCCTGAAGCATATTTAAGGCTCCTCAAGGAGAAAGGGAGAAATTAAAATGAGAATGTCTGTATCTAGGGGCATTAAATCTCATTTTGAAAATAATGCAATTTTTCTGTTCATGCAAATAACACTTATTTTAGAAAATTTTGGAAAATATAGAAAAGTATAAAGAAAATTTAAACTATAGCCACTATATTTTCATGTTTTTCCATCTAGCTGTTTACTTATAAACTATACCTAGTTTTCTTATAAAATTGTGGTTATAATGTATATTTTCTTGACAAAAGTTCAATTAACAATCAAGTTAAGAGAAAAGGAAACTTTATTTGAGCCCACTGAGGCTGATAACCTAGGAGACAGACTCTCAGAAGCTCTGAGCACTGTTCTGCCCATTAAAAGTAGAAGGTACAGTCACATGCATTTTCAAGACAAAGGATCGTACATCAAAATGACATATTGATATTTTACATAGAGTTAACCAAGGTTAGAGAGTCCAGGTAAACAGCTAGCAAGGGAGCAGCAAGTCACCATGATGGCCTACAGCATTGGAAAAGAACACTGTTCTTTTAAGAAGTTGTATTCCTAGCATCAGAAGAAAGCGGGGGAATGCTCTTTACAGCTGAGCAAGCATTCCCATGTTTGAGGTGCTCTGGTTCATGTGTAATGCAAAAGCACCCTGCACGTTAGGAGGAGGGAGGAGGCCCAGAGAGAGAGAACTTTGTGTTTGATTTATCTTGCCTGAAAATGTAAATTTTAGTTCAATTTATTACTTTTTGCAATTTGATTTATCATTGACCAGTATACTGTGATTATATATCCAGGTCAGTAAATACTCTCCTAAAATGTACATCTTTACTATCTTTATCATCTGATGTGCAATTGTTTAACTGGTCCCCTATTCTTGGGCATTTCCATTCTTTCCGTTTTTTCAGCATTACTTCTTTTATTTTTCAATTGAAGTAGGGTTGATTTACAATATTGTGTTATTTTCAGGTGTATAGCAAACTGATTCAATTATGTGTATATATGTCATACTATTTTCCATTGTGGTTATTAAAAGGTATTAAATATAGTTCTTTGTGCTGCTAAGTCGCTTCAGTTGTGTCCGACTCTGCGACCCCATAGACGGCAGCCCACCAGGCTCCCCCGTCCCTGGGATTCTCCAGGCAAGCATAGTTCCTTGTGCTACACAGTAAATCCTTATTATCTATTTTATGTAAACAGTAGTGTGTATCTCTTAATCCCGTACTCCTAATTATCTCCCCCCAACCCTTTTCCCCTTTGGTAACTATGAGTTTGTTTTCTCTGTCTGTAAGTCTTGTTTCTCTTTTGTATATAGAGTCATTTGTATTATTTTTGTATATAAAGTCATCTGTATTATTTTGTGAAAGGGAGTCACTCAGTCATGTCCAACTCTTTGCAACCCTGTAGACTATACAGTCCATGGAATTCTCCAGTCCAGAATACTGAAGTAGGTAGCCTTTCCCTTCTCCAGGGGATCTTCCCAACCCAGGGATCGAACCCAGGTCTCCCACACTGCAGGCGGATTCTTTACCAGCTGAGCCACAAGGAAAGGCCATATTATTTTGTAGATTCCACATGTAAATGATATTTGTCTTTCTCTACCTGACTTACTTAGTGTATTATTCTCTAAGTCCATTCATGTTGCTGCGGATGGCAATATTTCATTCTTTTTAGTGGCTGAGTAATATTCCATCAAGCACACACGTGCATACATATATCACATCTTCTTAAGCCCAGTTGTCTATTGATGGGCACTTGGGTATTTTCATGTCTTGGCTATTTTAAATAGTGCTGCAGCAAACATTGGGGTGCATGTATTTTTGCAAATTGTAGTATTGTTTATTTGTGGTTACCAAAAGAGAAAGGAGCAGGAGAGGGATAAACTAAGAGTTCGGGATTAACAGAGAGATACATCACTATCTATAAAATAGGTAACCAACAGGGACCTACTGTATAGCACAGGGAGCTCTGCTCAGTATTTTGTAATAACCTATAAGGGAAAAGAATCTGAAAAACAGATATAAATGTACGTATAACTGAATCACTTTGCTGTACACCTGAAACTTAACACAGCATTATAAATCAACTATACTTCAATAAAATAATAAAATTAATGGACAAAGAATATAACACATGCTACAGAAAATCAAAATTAATGGCACAGAGAACAGACTTAAGAAACTCTCACAGTAAGCAGAAGAAAAAGACACAGATCAACGCAGTTAGAGAATGACAGAAATAAGACTGACAACATGTCAATATTGAATGCTGATGTTCCTGGCAGACCAGATGAAACAGAAAATACTCCTGAGGAAAGAATATTAAAAGGAAGATTGGAATGTGCAGATCCAGATAGCTCGTCACATTCCAGAAAAGAATGTAACAGAAAACAATCAACCCTGAAATACACTTACAGCTGAGGTTGAAAGTGAAATTGTTAGTCGCTAAGTCGTGTCCGACTCTTGGAGACCCTGTTGACTCTAGCCCACCAGGCTCCTCTGTCCGTGGAATTCTCCAAGCAAGAACACTAGAAGGGGTAGCATTGGTGTTAAAACGTTTTTCATCACCTCACAGCCATCAGGATGGCTACTGTCACCAAAACAGAAAACAACACATTGGAACCTTGGGGCTGCTGCTGCTGCTAAGTCGCTTCAGTCGTGTCCGACTCTGTGCGACCCCATAGACGGCAGCCCACGAGGCTCCCCCGTCCCTGGGATTCTTCAGGCAAGAACACTGGAGTGGGTTGCCATTTCCTTCTCCCATGCATGAAAGTGAAAAGTGAAAGTGAAGTCGCTCAGTCGTGTCTGACCCTCAGCGACCCCGTGGACTGCAACCTTCCAGGCTCCTCCATCCACGGGATTTTCCAGGAAACAGTACTGGAGTGGGGTGCCATTGCCTTCTCTGACCTTGGGGCAGTATTGCCAAGAATGTAAATGGTGAGGCCACTAGGAAAAACTGTATGGCAGTTCCTCTAAAAAAATTTTTTTAAAGAATTACTCATAGGATATATCAATTCCACTTCTTAGTATGCATCCCAAAGAACTGAAATCAGGCTCTTTGAGAGTCATTTGTACACCTAGTTCATAGCAGCATTATTCAGAAACACTGTGAGGTAGACGCAACCTAAGTGTCCATCAGCAGATTAATGGATAAACAAACTGTATACAGGCAGACCTTGGAGATATTACGGGTTTGATTAAAAGGCCACCACAGTAAAGCAACAAAGTGAGTCACAGAAATGTTTTGGTTTCCTAGTGCATATAAAAATTACGGTTACACTATTCTGCTGTCTGTTAAGTGTGTAATAATAGCATTGTGTATAAAAAATGTTACATTTAAATTTAAAAGCACTTTATTGCTAAAATTGCTCATCATCATCTGACAATGCTTGGTTGTCACAAATCTTCAATTAATAAAAACGCGATATCTATGAAGTGCTAAAAAGTGAAGCACAATTAACGAGATATGTCTGTATATCTACACAGCAGAAAGCAAACTTAATTCTAATTTCAATTAGATAAATGTGTGAGAATGTCCAGAAATTTTTTAAAAAGTATATATATTTGAGGAGGAAGAGCTGGGAGAAATATCAGTAACCTCAGATATGCAGATGATACCACCCTTATGGCAGAAAATGAAGAGGAACTAAAGACCGTCTTGATGAAGGTGAAAGAAGAGAGTGAAAAAGCTGGCTTAACACTAAACATTCAAAAACCTAAGATCATCACATCGGGTTCCATCACTCATGGCAAATGGATGGGGAAAAAATGGAAACAGTGGCAGATTTTATTTTCTTGGGCTCCAAAATCACTATAGACAATGACTATAGCCATGAAATTAAAAGATGTTTGCTCTTTGGAAGAAAAGCTATGACAAACCTAGACAGTGTTACTAAAAAGCAGAGACATCACTTTGCCAACAAAGGTTCGTATAATCAAAACTATGTTTTTTCTAGTTATCATGTACGGATGTGAAAGTTGGACCATAAAGAAGGCTGAGCGTCAAAGAAACGATGCTTTCGAGTTGTGGTGCTGAACAAGACTCCTGGGAGTCCCTTGGACAGCAAGAAGCTCAAACCAGTCAATCCTAAAGGAAATCAAGCTTGAATATTCATTCGAAGGACTGATGCTGAAGCTCCAGTACTTTGGCCTCCTGATCCAAAGAGCTGACTCATTGGAAAGGGCCCTGATGCTGGGAAAGATTGAGGGCAGGAGGAGAAGGGGGCAGCATAGTATGAGATGGTTGGATGGCATCACCGACTCAAGGGGCATGAGTTTGAACAAACTCTGAGTGAGAGATAGTGAAGGACAGGAAAGTCTGGCATGCTGCAATCCATGGGGTCACAAAGAGTTGGACGTGACTTAGTGACTGAACACAATATATGTTGAATACTCCTACAAGTTTATTATAAAACTGTAGTATTTAAAAATTTATAATACTCCTTTAGGAATAGATCAACAGAAAAAAAATAGGAAGTCCCTAAATAGGCCCAAGTGTATTGGGAATTTGAAGTACAATCCAGATGGCATCTCAGCTCAGTAGAGAACAGATTATTAATGTTGCTAGAAATTGCTAACCCTTTTGGAAATAAAGTTGCATACCATTAGTTTTATCCAGATAAGTATCAGATGGGTTGTATTTGTCTGAAACTGCTGCTGCTTAGTCGCTTCAGTCGTGTCCAACTCTTTGAGACCCTATGGACTGAAGCCCGCCAGGCTCCTCTGTCCATGGGGTTCTCTAGACAAGAGTACTGGAGTGGGTTGCCATGCCCTCCTCCAGGGGATCTTCCTGACCCAGGGATCCAACCCAGGTCTTCTGCATTGCAGGCAGATTCCTTACTGCTGATTCCCCAGGGAACCCCATATTTGTCTGCTAGGGCTGGCATAACAGAATATCACGGAATATGTGGCTTAAACGTCAGAAATTTATTTTCTCACCCTTCTGGAGGCTGGAAGTCCAAGGTTAAGGTGTTGGCAAGTTAGTTGCCAATTTAGACACTTGAGCAGTCTGCTGAAGCCTCTCCTGTGGCAGACAGCTAGCTGCCTTCTCACTCTGTTCTCACACAGCCTTTCCTCTGTGCTCATGTGAAGACCCTTCTAGGGTCTCTTCTTATTAACTCATGCAATCCTATTCGATTCGGGTCCCACCCTTATGACCTCATCTAGCCTGAATTATAGTCATTCTTTCTTATCTGTAGGGGATTGTTTCCAGGACCTTCCTTAGATACCAAAGTTCAAGAATGCTCAAGTTCCATTTATAAAATGGTATAGTATCTGCATATAACCCACACTCTTCCTTTCATATAGGTTTTAAAAACCATTTATTTGGCCCTGCCAGGCCTTCGTTATGACATGCAGGATCTTTAGCTGAGGCATGTGAACTCTTGGTTGCAGCGTGTGGGATCTAGTTCCCTGACCAGAGGTTGAACCTGGCCCCCTACATTAGGAGCACGGAATCTTAGCCACTGGACCACCAGGGAGGTTCCTCATGTACTTTAAATCATCTCTAGATGACTTATAATGCCTAATACAGTGTAAATGCTGTGTAAATATTGTAAATACAACATACATGCTATGAAATACTTGCTGGTGTGCAGCAAATTCAAGTTTTGCTTTTTGGAACGTTCTGTTTTTCTTTTTTTCCCCCAAACATTTTCAGTTCGTTGTTGGTTGAATCCACGGATACAAAATCCATGAATACAGAGGGCCAGCTATCTCCGTGGAGGCCTGTCTCTAAATACAGTTAGACTGGGAGTATTGACCTTAAAAATAAAAGTCAGCTACTTTACCAGCAAAGATGGATTTCTTTGGAAATAGCAGAGACTTGCAATTCAGGCAGATCATGCTACAGCAGAAACTATGGGCAAGTCCAACAAACAAAGGAGAAGAATGTTATTTTATAGAGAAAAAGGAGAGTTCAGAGTGATGGTAGTTTCTCACTGGCCAAGTTGTGGGGGTAGTGGATTTCTTGTAGGAGATTCCGTGTACCTCTTTTCCTGTTGGGGCTTGTAACTGATGATTCTTTTCTGTTGAGGATTCTTCTGCTGGTGTTTGAAACCGAAATGCTTCCTGTAATTGACTTGCACAGTTCTGCCTGAGAGCTCCCCCTTCTGGCTTCCTGGCTCCATTTTAATAAGGCTGGTAAGGCAATGGCACCCCACTCCAGTACTCTTGCCTGGAAAATCCCACGGACGGAGGAGCCTGGTAGGCTGCAGTCCATGGGGTCGCTAAGAGTCGGACCTGACTGAGCGACTTCACTTTCACTTTTCACTTTCATGCACTGGAGAGGGAAATGGCAACCCTCTCCAGTGTTCTTGCCTGGAGAATCCCAGGGACGGGGCAGCCTAGCGGGCTGCCGCTGTCTATGGGGTCACACAGAGTCGGACACGACTGAAGCGACTTAGCAGCAGCAGCAGCAAAGAACCTGCCTGCCAGGGCAGGAGACATAAGAGACTGGAGTTTAATCCCTGGGTCAGGAAGATCCCCTGGAGGAGGGCATGGCAACCCACTCCAGTATTCTTGCCTTTATTAATGTTTGCAGGGGTTATGGCTTCAAGGGTTATGGCTTCAACATGAGTCTGGGGAAACATATTTCAGTCTATAACTTTAATCAAAGATTTAAATATAACAAAACCAAAACAGTACTTGTAAAATAGGAGCAAATATTTTATATAATGTGAGTTTGGGAAGGCCAAGCATATTCCAAAATCTAAGTGAAAGTGGAGAGTGAAAAAATTGGCTTAAAGCTCAACATTCAGAAAACGAAGATCATGGCATCCGGTCCCATCACTTCATGGGAAATAGATGGGGAAACAGTGGAAACAGTGTCAGACTTTATTTTTCTGGGCTCCAAAATCACTGCAGATGGTGACTGCAGCCATGAAATTAAAAGACGCTTACTCCTTGGAAGGAAAGTTATGATCAACCTAGATAGCATATTCAAAAGCAGAGACATTACTTTGCCAACAAAGGTCTGTCTAATCAAGGCTATGGTTTTTCCTGTGGTCATGTATGGATGTGAGAGTTGGACTGTGAAGAAGGCTGAGTACTGAAGAATTGATGCTTTTGAACTGTGGTGTTGGAGAAGACTCTTGAGAGTCCCTTGGACTATAAGGAGATCCAACCAGTCCATCCTGAAGGAGATCAGCCCTGGGATTTCTTTGGAAGGAATGATGCCAAAGCTGAAACTCCAGTACTTTGGCCACCTCCTGCGAAGAGTTGACTCATTGGAAAAGACCCTGGTTCTGGGAGGGATTGGGGACAAGAGGAGAAGGGGACGACAGAGGATGAGATGGCTGGATGGCATCACTGACTCGATGGACGTGAGTCTGAGTGAACTCCGGGAGTTGGTGATAGACAGGGAGGCCTGGTGTGCTGCGATTCATGGGGTCTCAAAGAGTCGGACACAACTGAGCGACTGAACTAAACTGAACAGTTCATTAAATAAAAGTTTTAATTGCATTTTAAAAAAAAATTCTATATGGTAAAAATCTTCCAATCAACAAATTAAGAGAAACATTTGCTACCTGAGTAACAAAAGGTTAATATCTTTAAATTTAATTTCTCTGAAAAAATAAGATATAAAACAGCCTCCCTTTTAAGAAAAAATAAAGCAGATAAAAAGGATCCTCCCTTTTTAAAAGAAAATGCACAACCGACATGAATAGGCAATTTGAAAAGGAGACATGTAAAGGGTCAATATATGAAGAGACATTTAGCTTCAAAAATAATAAAGAGGACCTTCCTGGTGGTCCAGTGCTTAGGACCCTGCACTTCCACTGCAGGAGGCCCTGCAGGTTTGATCCCTGGTCGGGGAATTAAGATCCTCCAAGTTGCATGGCATAGCCAAAAAAAATTAAAAAAAAAAAATAATACAAGAGTTGTGCCTCCAAAACACAGTGAGATGCACTTGGGGAAAAAAAAAACAGATCCAGACTATTGATGTTTTTAATTGTCGCTGAAACCCCGTATTGTTATCAACTGTTAAAGGAAGTGAGCAGTTTTTTGATAGTTGGAGTGGAAACCTACAGTCTTCCCAAAGAGTGGTTTGGAATATGTATCAAATGTTTATTGTGCATGCTCTGACCCAGCACTCTCTCTTCTAGGGATTACCCAAAGGAGACAATCTCACAAATAATGAAGGACTGTGAGAATTTCATCAGAGCACTATTATAATGTCAAAAAATTATGTTTTTGTCCATCAGTAGGGATTGGTTGGGCTTCCCTGGTGGCTCAGACAGTAAAGAATCTGTCAGCAATGCGGGAGACCCAGGTTCAATCCCTGGGTTGGGAAGATCCCCTGGAGAAGGGAATGGCAACCCACCCCAGTATTCTTGCCTGGAGAATCCCATGGACAGAGGACCCTGGAGGGCTCTGGAGGGCTAGAGGGCTACAGTCCATGGGGTCGGAAAGAGTTGCAGACAATTGAGCAACTAAGCATACACATGGATTGGTTAAATAGTGTCAATGAAAAATTAATCAGAAAGAAAGGGAAGATTTTATTGGAACCGAATTGAGGATTCAATTCGGGAAGAGCATCTCAGAAAGCTCTGAGAACTGTTCCGCCTGTTAGAGGTCAAAGCAGAGTTACGCAAGTTTTTTGAGTCAGAAGGCTGTACATCAAATAATGTTATTGATAGTTTACATAATCCTGGTCTGCAAGTGCAAAGTGGTGGGTCATGTGACCCCGTAAGGTCAAGAAGGAATGTCATCTTGGAGGAGTTGTCTTACTGAGGCTTGTACACGAGTACATTGATGGTTGGACGGCATCACCGACTCAATGGACACGAGTTTGAATAAACTCCGGGAGTTGGTGATGGATAGGGAGGCCTTGCGTGCTGCAGTCCATGGGGTCGCAAAGAGTCAGACACAACTGAGCGACTGAACTGAACTTACTGATGCCAGGAGAATATTGCACTTCATGGTTGAGCAGGTATTTCTGCCAGAGGGGAGGTTTGTGCAATGCATCACACAGAGTGCACAGTGGGGAGAGAGAGGCAGCCAAATGGCAGAGAAAAATTTTTGTGTCTTAAGTTTTTCTTGTCTTGCCATAAAGTACAAATTTTATTTCATCTGAAGTTATATACAGACAGTGTTACACTATCATCTGACTAAATGCTGTACATCTGTGTGCTCTGAGTGATTATAAAAGCATATTGCAGAACAGCATGTGACATTGTGTGTACGAAGATGGATAGTAAGATGTCTGTAAAGATGTTCACCAAATGTTCTCCCCAAATGGCAGGGTTTCTGTTGATTTTTATGTCCATCTTTGTCCTTTGGGGTAATTTTACAGACAAATAAGGATTATTATTGTCATAAAGGCAATAAAGCTATTTCCAAAAGTCAAGTTCTTCCTGGAAATCACACCCCTGCAGAAGTGCTGCCTCCCCCAGCACTCACTCCCTCCCTCCTCTGGACTTTTTTTTCTTATAGTTATCTATTTATTCATCTGTGTTGGGTCTTAGTTGCAGCACAAGGGATCTTTGTTGGGTTATGTGGGATATTTTGTTGTGGTGCACAGACTCTCTGATTGTGGCGGGCAGGCTTAGTTGCTCCATGGCATGAGGGATCTTAGTTCCCTGACCAGGAATCAAACCTGCGTCCCCTGCAAGGCGGATTCTCAACCACTGGGCCACCAGGAAGTCCCTCCTCTGAACTTCTTACCTGTGTAGTACGAGGGCGTCTGAAGGGGGAGGGAGCCGCACAAGGTGACCTCTTAGTGCAGGAGACAGAAAAGGGGGCTCCTCTGTCTGCTCCGTGCAGGATCTCACCGCCACACCGTCAGCCCAAGCCACTGTATTCAAACCCGGGAGGGGTGTCTGACTACTGTCAGTTCAGTTGAACAATTTAATTATTTGTATGTGCATTATTCTTTTTGTATAGAATCTGCCTTTCTATCTCTTCAGGATTAACCGCCCAGTGCAAAATATGAGCATATTCTTATGGAAACACATTGCATAGAAATCATAACTTATATTCCAGATTAAAGTGTAAATTTGGTTGGGATTGTCTTTATACTAATCATTTCCTCCAGGAGCTGGATAATCCAGAGCTGTTTGCTGCAGCCAGTGGTAAGTGTCCAAAAGTTTTCTGACATAGCCCTTTGGGCATCAACATGATTCTTGTTTCACGTGTGTGTTTGAACCAGGGTTTTTTTTTTAATCATAATTCTTCTAATAGATACATCTTGAACACACTGTTGTTCAGTCATTAAGTTGTGTCTGACTCTTTGAGACCCCATGGACTACAGCATGCCAGATTCCCTGTCCTTCACCATCTCTCAGAGCTTGCTCAAACTGATGTTCATTGAGTCGGTGGTGCCATCCAACCATCTCATCCTCTATCGCCCCCTTCTCCTCCTGCCTTCAATCTTTCCCAGCATCAGGGGCTTTTCCAATGAGTCAGCTCTTCATATTAGGTGGCCAAAGTATTGGATATTCAGCCCCAAACCTCCAATGAATATTTAGGACTGATTTCTTTTAGGATAGACTGGTTGGATCTCCTTGCAGTCCAAGGGACTCTCAAGAGTCTTCTCCAACACCACAGTTTGAAAACATCAGTTTTTCCATGCTCAGCCTGTTCTTCATGGTCCAGGTCTCACATCTGTACATGTTATCCTTATTTTTTATAGCATTTCCTAAGAGTTGCAGCTGCACTGCCAGTTTGTGAATTCTTTGGAAGGAACAAAATTTTTTTATGGTTTTATTTTGGCAAGAGATAAAACATGTACTATTAAGTTGGATCATGGAAAAAGCAAGAGAGTTCCAGAAAAACATCTATTTCTGCTTTATTGACTATGCCAAAGCCTTTGACTGTGTGGATCACAATAAACTGGAAAATTCTGAAAGAGATGGGAATACCAGACCATCTGACCTGCCTCTTGAGAAACATATGTACAGGTCAGGAAGCAACAGTTAGAACTGGACATGGAACAACAGACTCGTTCCAAATAGTAAAAGGAGTACTTCAAGGCTGTATATTGTCACCCTGCTTATTTAACTTATATGCAGAGTACATCATGAGAAATGGTGGGCTAGAAGAAGCACAAGCTGGAATCAAGATTGCCAGGAGAAATATCAATAACCTCAGATATGCAGATGACACCACCCTTATGGCAGAAAGTGAAGAGGAACTAAAGAGCCTCTTGATGAAGGTGAAAGAGGAGAGTGAAAAAGTTGGCTTAAAGCTCAATGTTCAGAAAACGAAGATCATGGCATCTGGTCCCATCACTTCATGGGAAATAGATGGGGAAACAGTGGAAACATTGTCAGACTTTATTTTTGGGGGCTCCAAAATCACTGCAGATGGTGACTGCAGCCATGAAATTAAAAGACGCTTGCTCCTTGTAAGGAAAGTTATGACCAACCTAGATAGCATATTCAAAAGCAGAGACATTACTTTGCCAACAAAGGTCCGTCTAGTCAAGGCTATGGTTTTTCCTGTGGTCATGTATGGATGTGAGAGTTGGACTCTGAAGAAAGCTGAGTGCCAAAGAATTGATGCCTTTGAACTGTGGTGTTGGAGAAGACTCTTGAGAGTCCCTTGGACTGCAAGGAGATCCAACCAGTCCATTCTGAAGGAGATCAGCCCTGGGATTTCTTTGGAAGGAATGATGCTGAAGCTTAAACTCCAGTACTTTGGCCACCTCATGCGAAGTGTTGACTCATTGGAAAAGACTCTGATGCTGGGAGGGATTGGGGGCAGGAGGAGAAGGGGACGACAGAGGATGAGATGGCTGGATGGCATCACCAACTAGATGGACATGAGTTTGAGTGAGCTTCAGGAGTTGGTGATGGACAGGGAGGCCTGGCGTGCTGCAGTTCATGGCGTCGCAAAGAGCTGGACACAAATAAGCAACTGGACTGAACTGAACTGAAGTTTCTGAAGCCAGTGCAGAAAATTCTGAAGCCAAAGTCAGTAGTTATTAAAACAAAAGAAGTAAGGCTTTAAATATGGTGTTCCCTGTGAACAAGTTTAAAAAAAGCAAAATTGGGCAGATCTTCACATTCTGATAGATCACTCATGGATGATTTAAAGGGTCTGGAGAAGTCCAGGAAAAGGGATATAATTAAGATAATAGGGACTTTCCAGTGTTCAGGTGGCTAAGACTCCACACTCCCAATGCAGGTGACCGGCTTCAATCCCTGGTCAGGGAACTAGATCTCACATGCCACACTGAGAGTTCACATGCCACTCAGCCAAATAAATATCTTTTGAAAGATGTTAGATGATGTTACAGTAGAAAGAATGGCATTTCTAAAAAAAATTAAATATAAGTTATGTCATATGATTTAGCCAAATTTTAGAGGCAATGCTTGTAGAGTTTTGCCTTTTTCATATGTCTCTTCTATACTCTGTAGCAACTCTTTCTTATTCCAGCTTCTGCTGGTTTAGCAATTGAGGTTTAACCCTTGTCTTCATTTCCCCTTCCTCTGCCAGAAACATTCGTAGCCCTTTCCCAGACCTTTAGACTTTAAATGATTCAGATGATAACATTCTACAATCAGATTTAGACATAAAATTAAGAACAGGGGTTATGAATGAGCACTTCAAGAAATAGGTATCAGATAAAAGGAGAGAAATCTTTCGGTTAAATCAGAGAGTAGAATGTGAGTAGGAGACCAGGAAGATGAAACATGCCTCCCAATTCAAGGGACATTGTGGGCGAGGGCGCCTCGGAGATCAAATTGCCCTGATCATTTCTGAGAGATTACTTCTTGCAAAAGGAGTAAGGGGCAGCAGAGGATGAGATGGTTAGATAGCATCACCGACTCAATGGACATGAATTTGAGGAAACTCCAGGAGACAGTGGAGGGCGGAGGAGCCTAATGTGCTGCAGTTCATGGGGCTGCAAAGAATCGGACACAGTTTAGTGACAACAAAAACCACTTCATGTCTATGGCCCAAACAGCTTTCCCACCGTACCAAAAAGTAGCCAAATGAATAATGAAATAATAATACATTGTACATATAATACATCTATTGTGTCATTTAGCCACAAACTACCAGGTATTGCTGTTTCCACAGGAGTGGAAACTGAGTGCCGCCCATCTGGGACATTGTCTTCTGACTCATAACCCCCTGCTTCCTTTCTGAGATGCTGCTAGCTTTCTAGAATCACTGGAGCTAGAACCCACTTGTTATGTTCATCTTTCACGCCGACATTAGTCCCAGGAGACTCTAAAGTGACTCACTAGTTTCTGTCACCAAATACATCACTCTTTTGGTGAGCTTGCAAAATGACTGAATTTTGGCTTCCTTTGTGGGAAATTGTGATGTGTCAAAGCTGAGAGGCGGTCAGAGTCATGTAGGACACATATCAACCTGTTAAAAGGGTTTGGTTAAATCAAGATCCTGGGTGGACCTGGGTTAATCACTCTAAACGAACTGAGAGCTTTTCAGTTCCTGATGGTGAAAGCCATGTAATAGTAAGCTCTTACTAAGATTAACTTGGGGATATTAAAACTCTCTTTCAAGTATCTCAGAATTACCTCTTAATATGTAATCAACTTTTATAGTGGGTCCTTGTTGGTTATCAGTTTTAAGTATAGCAGTGTGTACATGTCAATCCCAAACTCCTAATCTATCCCTCCCACCCACTCTTCCTGCTGGTGACCATAAATTCATTCTCCAGGTCTGTGAGTCTGTTTCTGTTGTAAGTTCATTTGTATCATTTTTTTTTAAGATTCTGCATACAAGTAATACCACATGACGTCTATCTGTCTGTGTCTGACTGCGCTTAGCGTGATAATCTCTAGATCCATCTGTGTTGCTGCAAGTGTGCAATCAACGTTTGATGTGAAAAAAAACCCTATATGCTGGTGATAGTGAACAGCAGCTGATTCGTTAGTCTGGACATTTGACTTTAGAATTCAGAGAAGGACTCTCCGTTATATTATCATGTATTCACACATATCTCCCACTGGTTTCCTCCAGGAATAACCTTACTTCCTGCTGCTGCTGCTGCTAAGTTGAGTCAGTCGTGTCCGACTCTGTTTGACCCCACAGATGGCAGCCCACCAGGCTCCCCCATCCCTGGGATTCTCCAGGCAATAACACTGGAGTGGGTTGCCATTTCCTTCTCCAATGCATGAAAGTGAAAAGTGAAAGTGAAGTCGCTCAGTCGTGTCCGACTCTTCGCGACCCCATGGACTGCAGCCTACCAGGCTCCTCCATCCATGGGACTGTCCAGGCAAGAGTGCTGGAGTGGGGTGCCATTGCCTTCTCCCTACTAGATGCTGTTTGTGGCCTAGGACCCAATGATTGAGAATTTCCAATATTGATCTAGTCAATACACAACATTTGCTGGAAACCACTAGAAGCCAAATGTCTGCTGTATCAGAATACCATGGACTTCAGTGACTCAAACAGTAGAAATTCATTGTTCACAGCTCTGTAGGCTGGGAAGTCTGAGATCAAGGTACCAACAGTCAGGTGCTGGTGAGGCCTCTCTTCTAGGTTTACAAATGGTTACCTTCTTGCTGTGACCTCACATGGAAGGGAGGGAGAGAGAGACCTTTTCTCCTAAGAGCACTAATTTTATCACCTACCAGGGTTCTTGGCCTCTTTAATCAATAGAAATTGATCAGAGGCCAGACAAGAAATTCAAGCAAGGCTTTTCTGGGGCTCCTGCTGCAGCTGGTGGTGGGGGTCTGGAGGAAAGAAGTAACAGGTTTCCTTGCTTCCTCACTCTCCTAGGCAGGGCAAGCCGGCTCCTTATATGGGGTGAGGGGTGGAGCCAGAGGGGTGGTTTAGGAGGTTTGCCCACCGTGTTGGTGCTGTTGTGTGCAAGGGGCATGCGCAGTACCCAGCTTTTGCTCCCAACACCCTGTTTTTGCTCCCGACTCTTCTGGAGCAGCAGTTGGGTTTTGGTCTTTTCCTATGTTGTGTCCATAATTTGCCCCAGCTGTACATTGTAGCACAGTTATTTTTAGTCCCTTATAGTTTCTTTGTATTTCGGTGCTCAAGGAGACCAGGTGCAAATATTGCAGCAAAGGGTCCCAGGTCCCAGCCCATCTCAGTTCCATTCATGAAGTTTCAACCGTCAGGACCTAATTACCTACCAAAGACCCCATCTCCATGGCACTGGAGATTTTGGTTTCACTTATAAACTTAGGGGGTGGTGGGAGGACACACACATTCAGCCTATAGCATAATTACTTGGAAGTATCTCAAGAATGCCCTTAAAAACTGGTGTTAGGACTTCCCTGGAAGTCCAGTGGTTAAGACTGCGCTTCCAGTGCAGGAGGTCCAGGTTCAATCCCTGGTTGGGAGAAGGCAATGGCACCCCACCCATGCCTCAGGGACAAAAAAAATCCAAAGCCTAAAACAGAAGCAATATTGTAACAAATTCAATAAAGTCTTTAAAAATAATAAGTATTAGTCACTCAGTCCTGTCTGACTCTTTGTGACCTGATGAACTCTAGGCTCCTCTGTCCATGGGATTTTCCAGGCAAGAACACTGGAATGGGTTGCCATTTCCTTCTCCAGGGGATCTTCCTGACCCGGATATCAAACCCCAGTCTCCCACCTTGCAGGCAGATTCTTTAAAAAACAAAGCAAAACTGATGTGTTAATCTCAAATAATATCCCACATTAGAAGAAAGAAAAAAAAAAAATTCACAAGGATTCACCCTGTAGCTCTTGCTCAGAATTCAGAGGTGAGGCATAGATGTAATATCCTCGGGTTTTTATTAGGGATACATGGCATATGATTTCTTCTGTTGGTACTTGTACCAGGTTTGACCTGGTAAAAGGTATCGTTGCACAGTGGGGGATGCAACCTGGCTGTACTCTTGACTCTGATCCCGCTTTTCTTTTCTTGGCGGGGAAGGGAGGAGCAGACAGAGCCATCAAGAATGCCTGTGATCTATTCCAAGTAGTATTGTTAAATAGACCAGGATTGCTGAAAAATAGCTGTGAATTGCTGTCCTTTAGATACTTAGATGCAAAGGGTAAATGCAGTGGGTGTCACAGCCAGAATAGTAATTATGTCATCTGTCTTGTCCTGGAATGTGACTTAGTAATTGCAACATTTTCTCCCCATCATTGACGCTTGTAATTATAGTGCAACAAATGGGATTATGTGCTAACTTGAGCTGTTTTAATCACCTCTTTTACTCTGAAATGTAATGGTAAAATTCCACAGTTGTTCCCTAGCTCCCAATTCTTTTCTCTTTTCAACATCTGTTATCCTGTAACTCTTAACACTTCAGTACTAAGGAGAGGAGGCAGAGATGCTCTGGGCATTTTGTAACAGCGGATTTAAAGGCAAAGCAGACTTCAGGCTTGATAAAACATAAACAGTAACGGAGTCTTAAATTTCAGAATAAAGATTTCTCTTAGAAAGTAAATTGTCTATTTTATGTTTCAAAGATGGCAGATGTTTCTAGGATATGGTGAAGTCTGCATGCAATATTTTGTATACACTGAAGGAAACTTTGAACCATAAAAATCAATCTAGGGCTGATTAAGGAAACCCTCCCTTTCAATCTACGGAGTGGGTTTTTAGTTTAATTAATGCCGGGCTACTAAACTGCGTGTTAGGGTGTCACCTTTCCTCTGGAAGGCTCATTAAGATGATCGTTACATGTGTGTATCTTCAGATCCCATTACAGCAAGCTTCAGGGGTTATCCAAGATACTTTGGTTATACAGGAGTAAAGGGACCTTGGACACTGCATGAAATAAAGCTGATGGCGAAGGTGGGAAAAGGTGGAAAACTCCTTTTATTGTAAAATGACTTAATTTGCTCATACTGTGCTGTAGGATGTTCTCAATAATTTGAGTGCATCTATAATAAAGCTAATACTGTGTGGAGCCGACCCAGATCCACACAAAACTGGGTGCTGATCACTTGGTACCAGTACTAACAATTCTGGTTTCATTCTTGTAGTACAGGTGCTCCAGATGGAACTCTGCAATCCAGAGGTGTGTACATATAACTAAGCAAACACATCTGTGACCCTGAAACAACAAAAGGAGGCATTCTAAGAACAGCTTGTTTTCTTGAAAGAAAAATTGTGGCATCAAGCACAGTATCACCTTTGATATGACAGAAAAAGCCCTAGGTTGGACCTGCTTAGAGCTAGTGAGGCCACATGTTAATGGCATGGTTGTAGACCCGGGGCTGTGAGGGGAGCAAATATACAACTGTGAGACCAGAAGGAGACCAGTCTTAACTCACCTCCACAGTTCAGTTCAGTTCAGTTTAGTCGCTCAGTTGTGTCCGACTCTTTGCGACCCCACGAATCGCAGCACGGCAGGCCTCCCTGTCCATCACCAACTCTTGGAGTTCACCCAGACTCACGCCCATCAAGTCAGTGATGCCATCCAGCCATCTCATCCTCTGCCGTCCCCTTCTCCTTCTGCCCCCAATCCCTCCCAGCATCAGGGTCTTTTCCAATGAGTCAACTCTTCGCATGAGGTGGCCAAAGTATTGGAGTTTCAGCTTTAGCATCATTCCTTCCAAAGAACACCCAGGGCTGATCTCCTTCAGAATGGACTGGTTGGAAGGGACTCTCAGGAGTCTTCTCCAACATCACAGTTCAAAAGCATCAATTCTTCGGCATCTTTTCAAGAAAATTAGAGATACCAAGGGAACATTTCATGCAAAGATGGGCTCGATAAAGGACAGAAATGGTATGGACCTAACAGAAGCAGAAGATATTAAGAAGAGATGGCAAGAATACACAGAAGAACTATACAAAAAAGATCTTCATGACCAAGATAATCACGATGGTGTGATCACTCACCTAGAGCCAGACATCCTGGAATGTGAAGTCAAGTGGGCCTTAGAAAGCATCACTATGAACAAAGCTAATGGAGGTGATGGAATTCCAGTTGAGCTATTTCAAATCCTGAAAGATGATGCTAGGAAAGTGCTGCACTCAATATGCCAGCAAATTTGGAAAACTCAGCAGTGGCCACAGGACTGGAAAAGGTCAGTTTTCATTCCAATCCCAAAGAAAGGCAATGCCAAAGAATGCTCAAACTACCGCACCTCCGCAGGGCGACCCCTAAAGCCCCATTTTTTGAACCCCTCCTCCCATGCCTTGGCCGGATGGTTGAGGATGCAGTGCCCCCTTGCGGTGCGGTAGCTCTCAGAAAATTAGTCAAATCTGCCCACAATGAATGGATGTTGACAAGCATCTGAACAAGTAAACTGATCAAGAGGAAGGAAGCTGAAATAATATTTAGCAAACCAAAAAGCCAAAAAAAAAAAAAGTGATGATATTTAGTAAACCAAAAACCAAAAAATACCTGCTAATAATATTTGCAAACTTCAGACCAGCTGGATCCTGTTGTTAGTAGGTAAACTGAAGAACATTAAAATTTTTTTATTTAATTTGGACACAGGTGGAGTCGAAGCTGGCAATGTTAAACCAAAGGTAGTTAGCACCATCCGTTGACAGGCAGAGGGCAAGGTGTTTGTAGAAAGATGCTGAAGCAAAGCACTATTTGACAGGTTTAGCTTAAGCAGTTGCATTAGGTGGGAAAGCCTGGCTGGCTGTTTGTGGTGGTCTTAAGTTTCACCTTTTCAAGTTCTCTGGCTTAGGCGTTAGTTTAAAAAGGCTGTGCTGTGCTCAGTTATGTCCAACTCTTTGGGACACTGTGGACTGTAGCCCACCTGGCTCATCTAGTCCATGGGATATTCCAAGCAAGAATACTGGAGTGGGTTGCCATTTTCCTCCTCCAGGGGATCTTTCCAACCCAGGGATTGAACCTGGGTCTCTTGTATCTCCTGCCTTGGCAGGCAGATTCTTGACCACTAACACCACCTGGGAAACCCTTAGTTTAAAAAGGCTGCTACTAAGGAATTAGAGCCAACCCAGTGTAATAGCATCCTTGTTGATACACGAACAGCATGCAGGTCACAGCCTAGAGGAAGGAGTCTCAGAGCAATATTGGAGCATCCATCCAAGCCAGGGCAAAGGAAGAGGAAGCCAGTCCCAGCTGCTGACACTCATGGTTTTCTTGGCAAGATTGTCCATGGGGGGCTGCCCTGGTGGTCCAGCGGTTAAGATCCCATGCTGACAGTGCCGTGGGTGTGGGTTCAATCCCTGATCAGAGAACTAAGATCCCACATGCCGTGCAGCATGACCAAAAGATTATTTTTAAATTGTCCCTGGATTAAACAAATGACCTAAGAAATTTTAGTTGCAGGACTTCTCCTTCTGGTCACATGAGTTCCCAGGTAGCTGGTCTACAAAAAGAGTGTGCTGGCCCAGCAGACAAGAACTTTCCAGGCCACCTTCCAGGTACAGTTTTCATGAGCAATTAATCAGGCAGCTACTGTAGTGTTTAGCTTCTGTAGCCGGACCGCTTGGCTTCAATCCTGGTCTCTCTCTTACTGGTTGTATGAACTTGGACAGATTTCTTAACTTTCATGCCTTAGTTTCCTCATCTGTAAAGTGACTTTGCTGCTGCTGCTGCTGCTACTAAGTTGCTTCAGTCGTGTCCAATTCTGTGCAACCCCATAGATGGCAGCCCACCAGGTTCCTCCGTCCCTGGGATTCTCCAGGCAAGAATACTGGAGTGGGTTGCCATTTCCTTCTCCAATGCATGGAAGTGAAAGTGAAGTCGCTCAGTCATGTCGGACTCCTAGGGACCCCATGGACTGCAGCCCACCAGGCTCCTCCATCCATGGGATTTTCCAGGCAAGAGTACTGGAGTTGGGTTGCCATTGCCTTCTCCCACAATAAACCGTAATTGTGTAAAATAACCTAATTTGTATACTTTTCCTAAGTAAAGTCTACATTACCCTCTCCTTATCTCACTTTTTTCTTCCTAAGCAACCTGACCCCTACCCCAAATGCAGGTGTCAGATTCCTAAAAAGCCTGGAGAAAAAATCAGGAGGCATGCAGGTTTGTGGAAGAAACCAGCCAACCGGTTCAGAGAAATACTTTCACTGCCAGTTTTATGGTCCAAAATGCAGAGTGAGAAGCGATTACATCTCAGGAAAATTTCCAGGGCGGCGAGGAGTTGGCTGAGATGCAATACCCATAAAGTCCTCTGTGGCTGAGAGAAGAAAAGGGTAGGAACCTTCAGCCTGGGCAGAATCTTCATTCCGTCCCCAGCGAGGAAATCAGGTGCTTCCACCTTCCGTGCTGCCCCCTGGTGGCAGCAAGAGCAAGCCTGGATGCTCGCTCTCCCAGCGCACGCTCTCCCCGATGTCAGTTTTTGGAACCAAGTACAAAATCTCTGGGTGGCCCTCCAGCACTGCTGCTCGTCTGTCTGCAGTCGGGAAGCCAGGGAGGGGCTGCGCTCCCAGGACGGGGCCAGCCTCTGGATCCGGTTTGCTGCGTTTGGCCAGGTCCTCATTGTGAGCCTTGCGGATGTGGCGGTACAGGTCCCCTGACTGCGTGTAGCTGCGCAGGCAGTAGCGGCATCGTAGGGTCGCTCCCGCGTGTGCACTGTGGCGTGACGCCGCAGTGTGTAAGAGCATGAGAAGGTCTTCCCACATGTCTCGCAAGTAGGAACATCCTCAGTAAAACCCCCAAAGCTTCCGGGGGCTGTTTCATACTCAGAAGGCAAGTAGAGTGGCTCATGCAGGGCGGGTGGAGCAGGCAGGGGCGAGGTCACCAGTCCTCGATGATACTGCCCTGGACCTGGCAGCAACTGGTAGGGTAGGTGCGGATCTGGCGGCAGGGAGTGGTCACTGGGCCCCACCTCCTCCAATCCTGCTGCCCGTGGCTCCTCAAAGGCCTCTGGCTGGGGGGGCTGGCCACCATACATGGCTCCTCCAGGAGGGAAGAGTCCCTGACAATAGTATTTAGAAGAATTAAATGAGGCCAGACATATAATGGGGCTTCCCTGGTGGCTCAGTTCAGTTCAGTCACTCAGTCATGTCTGACTCTTTGCGACCCCATGGACTACAGCACACCAGACTTCCCTGTCCACCACCAACTCCCGGAGCTTACTCAAACTCATGTCCATCGAGTCGGTGATGCCATCCAACCATCTCATTCTCTGTCATCTCCTTCTCCTGCCTCCAATCTTTCCCAGCATCAGGGTCTTTTCCAATGAGTCAGTTTTTTGCATCAGGTGGCCAAAGTATTGGAGCTTCAGCTTCAGCATCAGTCCTTCCAATGAATATTCAGGACTAATATCTTTTAGGATTGATTGGTTTGATCTCCTTGTAGTCCAAGGGACTCTCAAGAGTCTTCTCCGACACCACAGTTCAAAAGTA
Organism: Bos taurus; assembly: GCF_002263795.3. Lineage (NCBI taxonomy): Eukaryota > Metazoa > Chordata > Mammalia > Artiodactyla > Bovidae > Bos > Bos taurus. Next base: position 8,304,701 of record NC_037355.1, on the reverse strand, counting down.
TCAATTCCTCGGTGCTCAGCTTCCTTTGTGATCCAATTCTCACATCCATACATGACTACTGGAAAAGCCATAGCTTTGGCTCAGCGGTAAAGAATCTGCCTGCCAAGGCAGGAGATGCAAGAGATGTGAGTTCGATCACTGGGTCAGGAAGATCCCCTGGAGGAGGAAATGGCAACCCACTCCAAACTGCCAAGGTCCAGCCCCGGCTGATCCAGGGAATTTGAAGGGGAGACGGCTTCGGCGAGTTCACTGGCTTTATTTAAATATTCATCAAGGATATAAAGAGTAATAGAATGAGGATAGCTCAGTAGAAAAATTCAGCGGAGAAAAGAGGCTGAGTAGCTTGGTTTACGCGGAAAATCAATATAACCTGTGACATCAGGTTAGCTCTGACCACAGAGGCCACAGTCGCCCTCTCGAATAGCGGAAGGTGCCCCACCTTAGGCACCTTCTTGAGTGGGTCTTAGAAGCCCAGGCAAATAAATGGTCGCAGAGGACCTCCACGCTCCAGATGGAGGCTCAGCCAGAATGTGAAAGAAAGAATGACGTGGGGAGACCAAGCTTCGGTGAGCAAGGCCCGTAGCTTTATTTTCAACAGGGGCTTTTATACCCTAAGTTGCATGTAGAGGATAATAGGGGATGTGAAATCATGCAAAGTCAGCAGTCTTTAATCCTTATCGAAACCAGGATTTCTTTCCTGCAAATTTATCGTATACAAATGGTTTAGGTGATTTACATCATCTTCTGGCCAGAAGGTCTATTAACATTTTATGACTCTGACAAAGGTTTGTCAACTGTAAGACTTATTTTCTCTAAGAGTAATTATTTTAAGGTTTGGCGCCATCCTCCAAAGGTGTTAGATAAAGTTGCATTCCTATAGGGCAGAAGTGCAGTGGGTTTACAACAAAGGAAAGAATTTATTACTTTAAGGGTCTAAAGTTGCTAACACCAAGGCCACTACTTATTTTTACTACATACCAACTATATTAATACACATTCAAGGATACAATACGGGGGATATGGAAACTTGGCAGCAAGCATTGGCTCATCAATGAAATCTTTTACTAGTTTTATTCTGACAGTTTCTAACTCTCTGAGAGGCTCTAAGCTATTTGAATATCTTAAGCTTCCCATGCCTCTCACAGCTGGGAGACTGTAAACAATCATATGACTAGCTTTAGGAGTCCGGGTAAACTTGTCAGGCAAGTTAGAGAGCTATCTGAGGGGTTTGGATTTAAACACTCCTAATGCCCAGGAACTTTATTAACTCGAGCTGTAAGTTAACTCTTTTTAGAGAGAGCGAGATGGTGGTGGGGGACAGCCCCCGTAAAGTCAGAGGTGAGAGCACAAAGCAGTAAAGTAGGCAGACTCTGGTTTTTGGGGGTAGATGCTCGAGAATATCCAGGGGGACTCCTGAGGCTCGATCCCGCCTTTGCGTATGCCGAGCCTCCTTCCTCATGACCTTTGCCACTGGTAGAGCTCCTCACGCCGGCTCCCGGCACCAAACTTCTTGCCTGGAGAGTTCCATAGGCAGAGAAGTCTGGCAGGCTACAGTCCATGGGGTCGCAAAGAGTTGGGCACGACTGAGCATGCACACACACACAAGACATATGACAATGTGTTTAGCTCCAGGGCTTGGTGCATATTAATAACAAGGACTCAGTTCATGCCAACTATTATTTTGATTAATGATTTTATATGGTTGTCTCTTGGATTTGTTTAATATGGATCTGCCACAAGATATGAGCCATTCTTGGCTTGCCAGAAAATCACGTCTCTGGGATCAGTTGGCTGGAACCAGCCTCTGGATAAAAGGGGCAGGTTCACCAGGGTAACTGCCCCCATGTGGAACTGGATGGGGTGGGGAACTCAGACACCCCTGTCTGCGTAGCCCTGCAGAGGTGTGCAGCTGTGCTTCTGTGATGTTTTAGTGCACCCTGATTATTTTAGTAATGTTACAATTTTTGAGTCTTCTCAGACCCCTGGAAAGCAAAAGTCTTGCCTTATTTTTTCCCCTATATCCTCTCAATTAGCTGAAAGATTGACACACAGCTTCCTAGATGAAATTGTAAGGTTTATAGAGAATTCAGAATGAATGGAAGCATGTCCTTGTCCCCAAAAGTGAAATAGATGGGAAAAAGGAAAACTAGAGATAGGGGATGATGATAAGACTTTAAAAATATATATTTATTTATTTATATTTGGCTGTCCCGGATCTTAGTTGTGGCATTTGAACTCCTAGTTGCAGCGTGTGGGATCTAGTTCCCTGCCCGGGGATCACACCTGACCCCCTGTATTGGGAGCATGGAGTTTTAGCCAGTGGACCCGCAGGGAAGTCCCAAGACTTTCTTAAATGAAGCATCTGGAAGAACTCACTGAAGTTAGAGCTAAGAGGACCTGGCTCTTAGGGAGGAAGACAGATGCTCGAACATCGCCACCTTCTTGCGCGTGCTGGCCTGGGCAGTGGTGAAGACCGGTTCACAGTGGTTGTGGGAGGAACTGTTGGGTGAATTCTGTGGTCATCCTAACACAGCGGCCATGGAGAAGACCCCTTGCCTCTGTGGGCTGAAGGAGACGCCTGGAGTAGAGAGGAGGGGACTGCAACCCAGGCAGTCAGGGGAGAGCCCTTGGCTTTGGTTCAGAAGGTGACAAGCCTGATGCCAGGCTCAGGCTCCACACCCAAACACTCACGGTGTGATTCTGGTTTTTTGTATGTCTATCGAGTTTTTAAAAAAAAATACATTTATTTGTTTGGCTGCACCAGGTCTTTGCTGTGGCACGCAGGATCTTTTAGTGGTGGCACATGACTCTGATAGTAGTTGCAGTGTGTGGAATTAAGTTCCCTGCCCGGGAATCAAACCCAGCCACCTGCATTGGGACCATGGAGCCTTAGCCACTGGGCCACCAGCAGAGTCCCTCCCTCACACCTTTGTGGGCTCCAGAGTCAGCTTCCCTGCTCCTGTTCTCTAGCCCCTCGTGGTGGCCTCATAGGTCCCCTGCAGGCCTAACCTGTGGCCTCCACCTCACCTGGGAGATTCCTGTATGGGTGTCCTGTAAATCACTGCAAACTTCATTCTCATTCAACCCAACATCCATTTTATTTAGGCTCTACAGCACTGCGGTGGTGCTATCAGAGCTAAAACTACAGACCATATAGAGTAAACAGGATCTTGGAGATAGCTAACTCTCCCAATGTTATAAATGAGGAAGCTAAAGCTCAGAGAAGTTGAGTGACTTACCTAAAGTCGCACAGTCACCTTGGGGCTAAGATGGACAGGGAAGCCTGATGCTCCATCCCACACTCCCAACAAATGTAGACTTTGTCTGGATTTAGGTGGACTCATAGGCTCAACTTTTAGTTGTTTCATCAGAAGGAAAAATGTATTACATATCTCCACTAAAATTATTTGTTATATTCTAGCCACTGCTGAAATAGGTAAATCTAGGCTGGAAATTAGAAGATTTTCTATAAAATTTTGGAAGATGGGCCAGTTTCTTTTTTAAGTGTAGAGCCTTGGTGGCATTGTTTTTGTTTTGTTTTTAATATTTATTCGTTTGGCTGTACCAGGTCTTAGTTGTGGCATGCGAGACTTTTGTTAATAGTTGCAGCAGGTGAACTCTTAGTTGCAGCATGTACGATCTAGTTCCTTGACCAGCGATTGAACCCAGGCCCCCTGCATTGGGAATGCGGAGTCTTAGCCACTGGGCCACTAGGGAAGTACCAACAGCCAATTTTTAAAACCCGGTTGGAAGGTGTATGGCTTGTGTGTCCTGGGGGCCTTCAAACGTTTTTCTTTCACCTGCAGCATGTTTATCATTCTGGGGGAGATTTAGACACTAATTGCATGAAAAGGATTCCTTTTGACTGCCATATACTTCCTGCAGCCTGTGGCCTCTAATAGGCGCTTACAGGCAGAACAAGCCAACCGGCAGGATGATTCAATAGGCAGACCAGTCATTTGCTGGACTCGTGACCTAGACCACGGGCCAATGAGCTGGTCTCTTCCTCCTCTTAGCAAACGCTTCCCAGCGCCTTGCTACTCCCACCTGCTTCTCCCCTGGAGCTCCTGGAGATTACCTGCAAGGTAATTTGATCCACAGCTGCCAAGTGTCAACAGGCTTCAGAGAAGCCTGAAAGGAAAATCAAAGAGGTTTCTGGTCAGGAGCAACTCTCTCCTCAGAGAGAGTTGGCCTTCCGAGTTCACTGTGGGCTTGTTGTGTGTAGCTTATGTGTGTGTGTGTTCTCTGTAATGTGCTTATGATCTGTGTTCTCCTGGGGAGGATCAAGGGCCTGGGTTGGTCATGAGAGTGGATTGCAGTAAAACAATAACACTAATAATAATAATTACAATCACCAGGGCCAGAAATTGGCTTTATCTGTCTAGAGGTCGTTTTACAGAGTCATTGCTGAGGCTCCTGGCCTGGAACCATCACTCATCACTCAGTTCCGAGTAGGACTAGATATCTAGACCCTCCTGATGGTGCCTCATACCTCTGCTGGTATTGATCTACACTTCCACTGGGTGGCACCTCTTTCTGTCACCTAGTCCAAGCTCGTCCTGCTTGACCCATGACAGGCCACTAAGTCGAGAGACGAGTTGTCGGGGCAAAGAAGACTGACTTTATTTGGAGAGCCAGCAGATGGAGAAGACGGTGGACTGGTGTCCCAAAGAACCATCTTCCCTGAATTAGAACTCGGGTTTCTTTTATACTAAAGGAGGAGAGAGGGTGGCTGGTTATTACAAATTTCTTGGTATTGGAATCCTTTGTTCTCACAGCTGTCCGCATAGCTCTGGTCACAATATTCCCATAAACCTCCAACAAGATAAATGCTCTTCTCTGTTCTGCAACTTTCTATCTCTCTGTGAATGGAAAAGTGTTATACTTTTAAAGGTCAGAGCCTTGAGAATGGGGTCTCCTGTATATTTCAGGAGGAGCATTCTTTTATGAAAGATGCAGAGCCTGCATGACAAAGCACAGATAACACAGCACAAAGGTTAGGGCTAAAGGAATAGATCCAATATGGAGTCAGGCTTGTTCTTCTCTATTACATTTCCTCAGAGGCAACTTTCAAAACCCGTCTCTGGATTTGCACAAGCCCTCTCTCCAGGCCGCGGAGTGCCTTGTCATCAGCAGTGCATGCAGCACAGCCTATCCTAGGCTTGTCCACTTTCCAGACCGACACCTCTGCCTTGGACCCACCGTGAACTGGCCTCTAACCCTGCACTTGTGCTGTGTACCCCCCAGGTCTCCCAGGCAGCGGCGGACCTCCTGGCCTACTGTGAAGCTCATGTGAGGGAGGACCCTCTCATCATCCCAGTGCCTGCGTCAGAAAACCCCTTCCGAGAGAAGAAGTTCTTTTGTACCATCCTCTGACTCCATTTGTTGTGAAAATGTCTCCTTTTCTGTCTCTAAAATCCCTGGTAGAGACCACGCATGCTCTTAGCTTTAGGGAGCTCTGCCCACACTCACCCCTGCCCAACCAGCGTTACCCCGCTGCCTGTCTTTTCATTGGTTTTCTTCCTTGTCTGCAGTTTCACCTTTTCTTTTCATGTTTCTGTTATTTTCATTATTAGTAAAGAAAATACACCTTTTTTATAGCCAAATAACAAATGTGCCAAGTTAAAAATAAGTATGGGTGTAAGGGCTTAAACTTTTTAAACATCAGTTCCCAAGTTTACTTACATCAAGTTTATACATTTCAGTGGATAATTTATTGAGAAGAGAAGAGGTACTCAACAAGCCCCCCATTTACCATCATTCAGTATCAAATTAGAGCATTTTGACCAACTGAAGTCTGTGGGTAAAGGTTCCATCTCTCTTCCTGGAGAAAGTTCTGGAAGTTTTCTATTTCCTGCTTTTCCATCATCCTGTTTAAAAAAGAAAGAACCCACATCACTGGATGGTTTTCTAAATAGGGTCATCCGGGGGCCCTGTGACTCAACCCCAGATGGGGGGCCCAGACCCCTGTTTCCCACTGATTGTCCTTGATTCCCTTTGTAGGTGGTCCTTCTGCAAATGCAGGTGGTGGGTAGATATTGGAGTGAGCTTAACTGTAAATGTGGCCCCATCACTTCTCTTTACGTGCTCCAGCCAAGCAGGCCAGGGGCATGTTTCTTCTCTCCAAATACCACTTCATCCTGCTTCCTCCTATTCTGGCTCCTGCCCTGCAGGGGCTGCATTAATACGGGCCTGTTCTGGGCACAGCACTGGGCCCTGCAGGATTTCACTAGGGTGGCCCCTGCCCCAGAGGAGCGAGTCAGGGGGAGCAACTCACCATGGAGCCTCCACTGATCAAAGCATTCACATGTATCCACTTACTTAATCCTCCAACAACATACATCTGTTCTAAAAAGAGGAAAACTGAGGCACAGAGCGACCATGTAGTTTCCCCAAGCTATAGATAGTAAGCCAGAAGGCTGGGACCTGAGTGCAGACAGTCCAACTCCTAAGCCCCTGAGTTCCACTGTCTTCCAGCCCTACCTGTTTGCAGGTAGGTAGGTAGACCTGAAAACAGCTTGAGCCGTGTGCCACGAAGCACCATTGCTGGGGTCTGCTCAGCAGCACACTTCTCTTCCCATCTTCCCTGGGAGCAGACGTGTCAGTCCCATATTCTGGCAGCTTATGGAAAATGATATGTGTCTGCCCACGTGGAAGGCTTGACAGCTTTTGATTTTTCTGAGACAAACTTGCAGGTTCCACCTAAGACAAACTCCTATCACTCCAATAAAGGAAGGGAGTAAACCACAGGGTAGAGAGTGAATGCTCTGTCCAAGTTTGCCCTGTTCCATTTGTTTGGAAATTTCCTCCCACCCTGGCTCTGGCAGTGGCTACACTGAGTGATTCTAGGCAAGCCACTGTATGCCTGGAGCGTTCCAGTCTGCAGATTGTGGATAGTGGGCAGTTACTCCTCCTGTCCATCATAAAGGAGATCAGTCCTGGGTGTTCACTGGAAGGACTGATATTGAAGCTGAAACTCCAGTACTTTGGCCACCTGATGCGAAGAGCTGACTGATTTGAGGAGACCCTGATGCTGGGAAAGATTGAAGGAGGGAGGAGAAGGGGACAACAGAGATTGAGATGGTTGGATGGCATCACCAACTCGATGGACATGAGTTTGAGTAAACTCCGGGAGTTGGTGATGGACAGGGAGGCCTGGCGTGCTGCGAGTCATGGAGTCACAAAGAGTTGGACACAACTGAGCAACTGAACTGAACTCCTCCTGTCTTTGCTCTAAGATAGGGGGAGGTGCTACATAGATGAAAGCTCTGATTATCATTTAAAACAAGTAAATTTACTGAATGCCAGGTTATAGTATAGGGATCTAGAATGCGTGACTTCAAAGATCCATGGTTCAGTTGGAAGAATCATATAAAATCACCCGCAAAAAAGACAATATAATTTTCAGATCAATTAGTGACTTGCTACCCTTGTAAATGATTTTAGTACATTTTTATTCTTGGCTTCTTTTGTTGAAATCAATTCTTCCTTTCATGAAAGCTCCCTGACAATACCAGTGTTGTTAGGAAGCTGTGTGCTCAAACTATAGCATAATTGTATGCTGTCTGTGGTAATATGACTTCCAGTCTCCCTCTATTTTGGTTTATGACCAGGATCTCTTTATCCTGTGGTCCATGTCAACATCATTAACTTGATCAAGCAAAGCACAATCCATAAAAGCACATCAGAGAGACTGGGACAGTGGGACAACACAGAAACCAGCTAAACCGGGTCAAGAGAGAACTAGTGCACTCCTGGACTTCACCAGACTTTCTTCCTTTTGTTTTCGCTTTCACCATCCCTCCATGTTCTCTTCCCTCTCCTCCTGTCTGCCTTGCATCCCTCCAGGAAATGCTTTTTGTCTCTCACTACACCTTTGCCTTTCAAACCTACAGCATTTTGTGTGGCTTGCCCCTTCTAATGTATCCCTGAACTCAGTGTTGCCCGTAAAGGCGAACTCATGCGCATGGGCTGTGAGACGCACAAGTGTGTGGATAAGACCCTCCCCCGGCAGAAGTAGGGATCCGATGAAGCTGCCTGGAGTAAGCAGTTGTCATGTGGTGTTTCCAGCTTGACTGTCCAACACCTGACCCGTTTCCTGAAGGGGGAAATCATGAAATCACCCCATATAAACAAATGTAGTGGGATGCAGCGCCTCCAGCACCATGGATGCTGAAATGGGAACGCCTTCCCTGTCTCAGGTGCACCCCCTTCTCCAGCACCAGACTGACCAGGCAGTGACCAGTGACCTAGGGTGGACTCCTTGGACACCCATGCTTAGGACTGTGAGTTTGGTGCAAGTGACACAGAAATGAAGGGATGCTGAGATTCATTTCATGGGAGCTGTGATGGTCCAGGGCTGGCAGTGGCCCATCGTGAAGGTTTCCGAGACTAGCAGGCCGCAGGGGTGGCGCCCACTGGTGGTGGTGTCTAGGGATGACAGAGTCCTGAGCAGATTGTTTCTGCTTCATTCCTTGGCCCCACTGGGCTGTCTCGGCCCCCACCTGTCTTCCTAACTCCTTTCTAGCTTTCTGTCAGTTCGGTGAGCATTCAAGCTCCATCCAATAAATTCCTCATTCTTCTGTGAAATAGCCTGAGTCAAGTGTACTTATCATATGACCTAAAGACTCCATTCCTAGGTGTCTACCCAAAAGAAATGTGTATGTATATTCACCAAGAGAAATGTACTAGAAAATTCAGAGAAGCACTGTTCATAATAACCCCAAACTGGAAAGTACCCACATGCCCATGTTGAACGGATAAACAAGTTATAGTCTATTCACACAATGAAGCCCCACACAGCAAGGAGAAGCGACACTCGTGCAGACACGCAGACAGCACTGTGAGTCTCACAAGAGGAGGCAAAGCCGTACCGTATAGTTCTGTTTACATCAAGTGAGAAACCCGGCAAAGCTGTTCGCAAGTAGTTATGTAAGTTACTCTTAGATGGGCACAAGGGTGTTCCTTGGATGTTCTGTTCCTTGATCCGGTTGCTGGTCACTTGGGCATGTCTATTTTGTGAAAATTCTTTGAGCTGTACACTTGTGGTTTGTGCCCTTTTCTGTATGTATGTTGTACTTCAATAAAAAGTGTGCTTAGCAATTGAGAATCCTATGGTTATTTCCCGTCCCCCCGACCCCGACTTTTTTTTTGACAGCTCAACTTTTTACTCCCCTTTAGGTGTAACATCGTTAGTGGGACATTTAAGTATGTGATAACATTCTGAAATACAAAGTACTTGTAATCCACAGCTCTCTGGACAGAGAGTAGCTCCCAGAGTATTGCAGACAGAGCCTATGAATGGGGCGTGTGGATGCCATGTGTGGAATCTGTGTTGTTGGGAGGACAGTGAGGAATCCTCCTGGGATTTCCCTCTTGGCTCAGCCTCTCTGTCAGCGAGGCTGATGACTTCCTCTCAGCCTCTCCTGGCTTCTGACCACTGGAATGAATGGATAACAGGCCACAAAGCCCTGTTATCAGACACCACCTCTGGGGGAAAGAGCTCTACAGGCATCAGCTGGCTTTGCAATGACTCATCTTCTGAATGCAACCCAGTGTCCCAGGCAGCCCGACCTGGAAATACATGGAGGGAACCAGCTCCCTCGACTCTGCCCCCGCCCATAGGAATGCTGGGCCCCTTCCAAACCTCTGGCTGATTCTGAGCTCCTTGTCTCTCAGCTCCTAGCTGGCCTGGCCATTCTCCTTTGTGCAGCTCTGATGCATCAGATCCCAGGCTGATCACAGAGTCACTTCATGCTGGGACTCCTGCTACACAAATCCATAGGTCTTACTTTCAACGCTGAACACCACCCCCACAGAACTCAACAATGAGTCTAAGTCAGCAGCAGCTTCCCTCTGAGGGAGTCATGGCAAGAGAACAAAGGTCAGAGGGGATTTTGTTCTGATGACTGCTCCAATTTGACATGGGAGTCATGACAGCTAGTGTTTGGGGACTCCCCTGATGGTTCAATGGTTTAGACTCCATGCTTCCAGTGCAGGGGGCATGGGTTCAATCCCTGATCGGGAAACTAGAGATCCCACAAGCTGTGTCATGTGGCCAAAAACCAAAACAAACAAAAAACAACTAGTGTTTTGACCTGAGAAGAAGATGGGCTGAGATAAAGATTAGACAGACTTCACCCCTATACTTCATCTTCAGCTCTTCAGCGTGGTGGGAGGACGCAGGGCACAGGCAGTTTCTCCACCCTGCCCCATGTCCCAGCTCCTTCTCCCAGGGTGCACACCACTCTACCCTCCCCAGGGTGCACAGCCAGAGCAGGAAGGGCGGGGAATAAGCTGGAGGTCTGCCCAGTTTCAATGTCCCTGAAGATACGTGTGGATGAGCTGATGTCAACTCCCGCTGGTCAGGACCTGATACCCCATCCAATTTCTGATAAAACCCTTAACACTTGATTCTGTGTTAACTGTTAATAAGTTACTGATTTATAAGATGTTCGGGTCCATGCATGGTAGTTAATCAAACACTGAAGCAATTGTGACCACTTACCTTTAGAATGGATAAACAACAAGGTCCTACTGTACAGCACAGGGAACTGTTCAATATCCTGTGATAAACCGTAATGGGAAAGAATAGGAAAAAAAGCGACTGAGTGCACACACGTGCGCATGTCCGGCTCTTTAGGCCCCGTAGACTATAGCCTGCCTGGCTCCTCTGCCCATGGGATTCTCCAAGCAAGAATATTGGAAGGGGTTTCCATTTCCTTTCCTTCTCCAGGGGATCTTCCCAACCCAGGGATGGAACCTGCATCTCCTGCATTGGCAGGTGGATTCTTTACCACTAGCACCACCCGGGAAGCTCATATATATATATGGTGGGCTACAGTCTATGGGGTCGCAAAGAGTATAACCGAGTCACTTTACAGCAAAAACTAACACAACAGTGTAAATCAATTGTACTTCAATAAGATAAAGATTCTCCAGTGACATAGAATGGCCTTTTGTGTGTGTGTGTGTGTGTGTGTGTGTGTGTGTGTGTGTGTGCTCAATCGTGTCCAACTCTTTGCAACCCCATGGACTGTAGCCCACTAGGCTCCTCTGTCCATGGGATTTCCAGGCAAAAATACTAGAACAGATTGCCGTGCCCTCCTCCAGGGGATCTTCCCAACCCAGGGATCAAACCTGAGTCTCCTGCATCGGCAGGTGCAGTCTACCACTGAGCCACTTGGGAAGCTAGAACGGCCTCTTAGGCCCCACTTATTCTCCAAAGTCACTTGCACACATCACTGCCCACAAAACCCCGTGCTCCACCTACACTGGTGGTTGTTCAAGTCCACTTCACTAGCCCTGTTCCCTGCTGCCACAGGGCTTTTGCACCTGCTGCTCCCTCAGCCTAGGACATTCCTCATGCCTCTCTTGGTCTTCTTCTTCAGATCTCAAGTCCAAAGGTGCCAGCCTTCCCTGAACCCTCTGACCGAGTCACATCTATCTGTAGGGTCTTGCTGTGCTCCGAAGCACTCTGTCGTTGCTGCAGTTTTACATTTGTACGTGCACCCGCTCAGTGCCCGTCTGCCTCCCTGACTACACCGTCAGCTCCGCGAGGGCAGGGTTTTATCCCTGGGCCCCAACATGTCCCCTGGCACACTATGCAAACCCGGTAAGTATGATCCCAGTGAGCGAGCGGAAGTCACTACCAGTACTTCTGCGACCCTGAGGGTGTGCGCTCTTCATAAGCTGCAAACCAGTGTGAATGAACCCTCAGACGGCACTGAAGTAATAACCGAGGCGAGGAAGGAAGGAAACCACTATCTGTGGAGTGCATCATTTATTGCAAAGGAAAAAAATGTGCTCGACCAAGGTGTTCACATTTTAATCCTCACAGCAACTGTGTTGTAAGATTAATTACCCTCATTCTGTAGATGGATATTCCTTAGATGTATGTGAGGAAACTAAGTTTGATTTAAGTAACTCATCCAATATTCAACAAGTACTAAGTGATGCCTGGAATTCTGATCAGTCCTTCTAACTTACCACCACCAGAGCATCTGTAGTCAAATCAAGGAGTATAAGAGTTTAAAGCTTTTCAGATCCTTCACTCTGTGTTTTTTAGAAAAGCTACCAGGAAACCTGGGAGAATGCTCTTTTTAAATTTTTAATGGTAATTTTATTTGTCTTTCCAACTTTAACTGAACTTCATATTTCTGCTTGTTTTTCCATTTTGGGTCTGCCTATTTTTCTGGCCATGCTATGCGCCCACAGCACCTGGGATCTTAGTTCTCCAACCAGGGATGGATCCTATGCCCCCATGTAGTGGAAACATGGAGTCTTAACCACTGGACCATCAGGGCAGTCCCGAGCCCTCTTGACTTTACAGCAGGGGTCCCCAACCTCTGGAATGATGATCTGAGGTGGGGCTGATGTCATAATAAAAGAAATAAAGTGCACAGTAAATGTAATGCTTGAGTCATCCTCAAATCATCCCCCCTACCAGGTCTGTGGAAAAATGGTCTTCCACAAAACTGGTCCCTGGTACCAAAAGGGTCGGGGACCGCTGCTTTACTGTATGATTATGCTTTCAAGCCATTTAAAAACCATAAAGTACCTGCGTGCTGTAAACCCACCTTCACACTGTATGGCTGAATGCTGGTTTAATTGTAGTAATTCAGGCCCGGGGAGAGCAGTTCCTGGTAAGTGATGAAAGAACAGCTGGAAGAGGAAGGACACATTGTCCCGTGAAGCATGAAGGAACGTTAGCCAGTTTAGTTCCGGCCTAAATGCCTATTGTTTGGAGGAGGGGGTACTGATGTGTTTCTGTGACAAAAGTGACCTATTATTACCATGCCCAGGTGTGCACTTAAGTACTAATTCTCTGACTTTTCCTTCCCAAGCATTTGGAACATTCTTATCATTTACTTGGGGCTTTTACGTTTTTTGTTAAATTCTCTGTTTGGTTTTTTAGCTAAACTTCATTTAACTTAATTTTAAGTAGAAACCCATCCCCAGGCAGAGTAAAGACAATCACTGCCCCTGATAAAGTCAGCCCTCTGTAGCTGATGCCACTTTATGACACCTGTTTTTTTTTTTATCAAATAATGTACTGTCTCATCTTAGCTCTGCCTGGTCTGTCATACTCAGAAGTACAGATCACCATCGGCACATCTTGCTGCAGGAAAAATTACATGCAAACAAGGCAATGCAAGAGAAAGGAGAGGCCCCACTTGGTCAACACATAATCATTGAGGCTGGAGGTATTTGGGGGACCAAAAAACACAGAGTGCTAAGGAGCCTGGTCTTGGAGTCAGAGGGACTCAAATTAAAACCCAGCTCTGCCACTTACCAGCTCGACCACTGCTCTGAACTTTCATGACCTCATCTAGAAAAATGAGGATAGCAACATATATTTTAGAAGAATTCAATGGAATAACGTAAGTATTCAGCATTGCCTGGAACATACACATGCTCAATAAATAGGGACCGACTATATACTTTTGAACTGTGGTGTTGGAGAAGATTCTTGAGAGTCCCTTGGACTGCAAGGAGGTCCAACCAGTTCATCCTAAAGGAGATCAGTCCTGGATGTTCATTGGAAGGACTGATGCTAAAGCTGAAACTCCAATACTTTGGCCACCTCATGCGAAGAGTTGACTCATTGGAAAAGACCCTGATGCTGGGAGGGATTGGGGGCAGGAGGAGAAGGGGATGACAGAGGATGAGATGGCTGGATGGCATCACTGACTCGATGGACATGAGTTTGAGTGAACTCCAGGAGTTGGTGATGGACAGGGAGGCCTGGCGTGCTGCGATTCATGCTGCAAAGAGTTGGACACAACTGAGAGACTGAACTGAACTGAACTGATATATGTCTTTGAGGGCTTCTCTGGTGGCTCAGTCAATAAAAGAATCTGCCTGCAATTCAGAATCTGCCTTCAATTCCTGAGTCGGGAAGATCCCCTGGAGAAGGAAATGGAAACCCATGCCAGTATTCTTGCCTGGGAAATCCCATGGGCAGAGATGCCTGGCAGGCTACAGTCTGTGAAGTTGCAAAGAGTCATATATGACTTAGTAGCTGAACCACCACCATATATATCTTTTATTATAGTGGAAACCAAACCAGGTTCAGAATTTAAAATAAGACTCTGTTTGTTTATTGTGGAAACAAAACCAGTTTCAGCAGTTAAAATAAGACTTTCTTGGGACTTCCCTGGCAGTCTAGTGGATAAGACACCACACTTCCACTGCAGGGGGCACAGATTTGATTCCTGGTCAGGGAACTAAGATCTTGAATGCCAAAAACTAGAAAAAAAAAATTACCAAAAAAAGTCATTTATCAAAGAGGCATCAAAAAGGAAGGAGAGAAGGTCAAGCTTAGCAGCCAGTAGCTGAGCAGCCATCATAGTCCAGCACCTTGACACATCAGAAGTATAGGCTTCTTTATATATGTAAAGGAGGAGGAGGTCCCCAGACCTAGAACAGCCTTGTGAAGAAGGGGCCTCATGCTAGACAAGGAAATAAGGCCTGGCAATCATGACCATTAGAGTCAGAGGTCAGGCCTATAAATTGTAAGTCTGCAAACTTCAGAATTGCTGTTTTAAAAAGTGATACTACTACTTATCTGAAGGAGGACAAAGTGTTTGGTAAAACCTTCAGTGTCTCTGAAGGGACCACGGTATTCACCCAAGGAAGTAAACCATTAAGGGTCTCTCTGATGGCTGGAACTTTCTATGACCAAGCAGTGCTGTCTTTGTGTGGCTGAGCTGATTTTTCTCTGTTATCATCCCCTGGTTTTTACCTTTGACAGTTTTTTAGTATTTCTTTATTTGGCCGGGTTGGGTCTTAGTTGCAACACTCGGGCTTCTTAGTTGTGGCACGTGGGCTTAGCTGCCCTGTGGCACGTGGGATACCAGCCCCTCGACCAGGGATGGAAGCCCCATCCCCCACAGTGGAAGGTGGACTCTCAACCGCTGGGCCACTAGGGAAGTCCCCCTTGGACAATCTTGAATGAAAACATGCTGGACCAAAACGGCTAAGGCGGGACCCCTCCTCTAGATACCAGATCCTGCAGGACATGGAGGAGGGGCTCAGTAGGTCAGGCTGGACTGGTGAGGAAGGTTCCCCTGTTGTCCCAGCTGGATGCTGGAGGAGAGATGGAGGAGGGGGTCCCCAGGGGTTCTGCTAGGGAGAGGCAGGGGCTTGTCAGAGCCCAGGGGCCAGTTATTGAATTATTGTTACAGGCTAAATTATTATGGCTCCCTAGAATTCATATGGTGGTGTCTTAACCCCCAGTAACTCAGAATGTGACTACATTTGAGGACAGAGTCTTAAAAATTTTTTTTTAATTAATTAATGTATTTTTTGGCTGTACTGGGTCTTCATTGCTGCTCGGGCTTTTCTCCAGTTGTGGGGCATGGGCTTCTCATGGGGGTGGCTTTTCCTGTTGCAGAGCATGGGCTCTGGAGGGCCCAAGCTGTAGTGGTTGCAGCACGTGGGCTCAGTAGTTGTGATTCCCGGCCTCTAGAGGACAGGCTCAGAGAAGGCGATGGCACCCCACTCCAGTACTCTTGCCTGGAAAATCCCATGGACAGAGGAGACTGGTGGGCTGCCGTCTATGGGGTCGCACAGAGTCGGACACAACTGAAGCGACTTAGCAGCAGCAGCAGCAGCAGAGCATAGGCTCAATAGTTGTGGCATGTGGGCTTGGTTGCTCTGCAGCAAAAAAGATCTTTCCGAATCAGGGATCAAAACCAAGTTTCCTTCATTGGCAGGTGGATTCCTCACCACTGAGCCACCAGGGAAGCCTGAAGACAGGGTCTTGACAGAGGTATCAAGCCAAAATGAAGTCTTTAGAGTGGGACCTAATGCAATATGAGTGTGGTGTCCTCATAAGAAGAGGAGGTTAGGACACAGACACACATGGAGGGAAGACCGCGTGAGAACACAAGGAGACCACCATGCGCAGGCCAAGCAGAGACGCCTTTGAAGGAACCATGCCGCCAACACTGTGATCTTGGACTTGTGTCCTGCAGAGCAGTGAGAAAATAAATGTCCCTTGTTTAAGCCACCCAGTCTGTGGTACTTTGTTATGGCAGCCCTAGCAAACTAATACCATTTTCTAATTTTCATATAGAATTTACCAGGTGCCCATCCAACTTTCAGGCCCTTTGCAAATATCACTTTATAGCTCCTGTGAACAATACTTAGAGTACTATGATTATGCCCATTTTAAAGATGACAAAATGAGGCACAGGAAGTGGAGTGACTGTCGTGTCACCCAAGTAGGAACAGGCAAAGCTAGAACCCAGATAGTTCAGTGCCAGGATGCATGCGCTTAACCACTTTACCAGGCTACCTCTTGGAGTAAATGGGTAACAGTTGATACCCAAGGACTTCACCAGCAGTCCTGCAGTTAAGACTTCACCTTCCCATGAAGGGAGCATGGGTTCGATCCCAGGTTGGAGAACTAAGGTCCCATATGTTGTGGGGTACAGCCAAAAAAAAAAAATATTTGACACCCAGAGTTCAAGTGAAAATAGCAAGGAGCCAAACAGGGGACCAAGGACGCAAGTGATGCAAAGGGTCCCAGCAGGCGGTCAGTCATCACGGGGACAGGGACACATAAACTTCGAATAGCTGGCACATGGCCACAGGGCAGGTCACGGGGCCAGGCCCCAGTTGTGATGGGCCTGGTTAGAGTAAGATCCGGATTCACGTAATGTCTGGGGAACTAGAATTTGTCGGAAAAGAATGGGGAGTAGAGACCACTGCTGCTGCTAAGTCGCTTCAGTTGTGTCCGACTCTGTGCAACCCCATAGACGGCAGCCCACCAGGCTCCCCCATCCCTGGGATTCTCCAGGCAAGAACGCTGGAGTGGGTTGCCATTTCCTTCTCCAATGCATGAAAGTGAAAAGTGAAAGTGAAGTCGCTCAGTCGTGTCCAACTCTTCGCAACCCCACTGACTGCAGCCTACCAGGCTCCTCCATCCATGGAATTTTCCAGGCAAGAGTACTGGAGGGGGGTGCCATTGCCTTCTCCAAGTAGAGACCGTAGTAGAAGTCTAATCTTGCAGACTGGGACACAGCATAGGCAGAAGTCAGGCCTGAGGATTCAGGGCAGAGGCCTCATGAGCAGAAGAGATGGTGGACATGATCAGAAGAAGAACACCACAGATTTCAACCAGGTGACAGGTACTGTTTTTTCCAAGTCAGCCTCATTTGGAAGGGTTGGGGACAAAACTCTACAGATGTGGGCAAGGATACTTGAACACAGATTGGAACTGATTGTGTGGGACTCAGGAAGCCCAACTCTGGAGACCAGAAAAGGCAAGAGGAAGGGAAAGTGGGAGAAAAACTTTTCCAGGGGGTGACTAACCTCTGGGAATGTCCCTGCTCGCCTATGGAGAAGGAGACACCTTTATAGTAATTATCCTGAAACCTACCACTAAGGCCACATTCAGTTCCACTAACAGAGAAAGGCTTGAAAAAACTGACTGCTGTGAGAGAGAGGATTCCCAGAAGCAAACAAATTTGACATCAGAGAATCTTGAAGGAGAAGGAAACAGGATTCCCTGTCCTCCAAAAGCTGTTATCTTTTTCCATGCTGACCTCTGACATTTTATAAACATCCTAAAAGCAGGCTATATTTTTTTTTATGAAGAGGGGAATTGTTTGAAGAGATAAACTTCTAAACATCTTGGTTGAAGAAGTCTCTAATACAGAGTATCCTGGATGCAGAATCTATAATGATTCAGTGATGATCAACTATGCATTAATAACACTTTCCTTGGGGCGTCCCTGGTGGTAAAGAATCTGCCTGCAATGTGGGAGACTTGGGTTTGATCCCTGGGTCAGGAAGATCCGCTGGAGAAGGAAATGCCAACCCACTCCAGTATTCTTGCCTGGGAAATTCCATGGACAGAGGAGCCTGGTGGGCTACAGTCCAAGGGACCTCAAAGTCGGACACAACTAAGCAACTAATGCACTCTTATAGTGTAAATGCTGATAAAGTAAACTTAAGATCTAAATATTCCACTAATCACGAAGACTAAGAGAAAATAAGTTCCCCCAAATCTATTGAGGATAAATGAGAGACTCATGTAACAAAACACTACACTTAAGCTTTGCCAGTAGAATATTTGTATTTAAATACAGATATGTGATTAATTCTTTAGTGGTCAGAGTGAGTCAGATATTTATAATATAGATTATATAATATTTTTATAGCACTCAGATAACAACAACACATTACCAAGAGTTTATTTGCCCACCAAAATCTTGACTAACTTGTATATAATTAACGTGAATTATCAGTGCATCTTTTACTTTAGCATAGCTATTTCCATTTTTTAGAGCATATTTGTTTACTGAACTACCAAAAAATGTGATAAACTATCTTTGCAGCTTTTGCTTTACTTGGGAGCAGAAAAAATAGAAATTCCATAAAGAAATTCTAACAGCTAGCCAAAGGAAATGTATATAACAAAAGTAATCAACCATATGTAAAAAAGACAGCTAGTGGGAAGTTGTTTTCATAGCATAGGGAGCTCAGCCTGTTGCTCTGTGACAACTTAGAGGGGTGGGGTGGGAGGGTAGGAGAGTTTCAAGAGGGAGGGGACATGTGAATACCTATGGCTAATTCAGATTGATGCATGGCAGAAACCAACACAACATTGTAAAGCAATTGTCCTCCAATTAAAAATAAATTTTAAAAAGTAATCAATGCTAGACTGAGAAAAATTCTGATTTTATAATCAGTGTCTGCCTCATAAACATTAGACCACACATTTCCTATCAATTATGAGCTAGTTGTTTTAAGGCACTAATCTAAGTGATTTTTTTCAATTTAATTACCGTTTTACTGGCTTTGCTGCTGCTGCTGCTAAGTTGCTTCAGTCTTGTCCGACTCTGTGCAACCCCATAGACGGCAGCCCACCAGGCTTCCCCGTCCCTGAGATTCTCCAGGCAAGAACCCTGGAGTGGGTTGCCATTTCCTTCTCCAATGCATGAAAATGAAAAATTGAAAGTGAAGTCGCTCAGTCGTATCCAACTCTTCTCGACCCCATGGACTGCAGCCTACCAGGCTCCTCCATCCATGGGATTTTCCAGGCAAGAGTACTGGAGTGGGGTGCCATTGCCTTCTCCTGGCTGGTACCAAGTTTGAAGTAATGGCAGAAAGGCTCTGGACCATGTAAAATGGGAGAAACACCCAGAGCATCTCACAACTGTTGAGTATTTGCCATGTACAAGTAAGCATGTTTAATTTAACTCTCCTAGAATTCTCCATGACAGTATTCGCTGTTATGACTCCTAGTTTACAGATGAGGAAACTGAGCAGGTGTGTGCTGGTAAACAGTGATAAGCACACTGACAAAGAACTAATCTCAAAAATATACAAGCAGCTGCCACAGCTCAATTCCAAAAAAAATAAACGACCCAATCAAAAAATGGGCCAAAGAACTAAACAGACATTTCTCCAAAGAAGACATACAGATGGCTAACAAACACATGAAAAGATGCTCAACGTCACTCATTATCAGAGAAATGCAAATCAAAACCACAGTGAAGTACCATCTCACACCGGTCAGAATGGCTGCTATCAAAAAGTTTACAAGCAATAAACATTGGAGAGGGTGTGGAGAAAAGGGAACCCTCTTTCACTGTTGGTGGGAATGCAAACTAGTACAGCCACTATGGAGAACAGTGTGGAGATTCCTTAAAAAACTGGAAATAGAACTGCCTTATGATCCAGCAATCCCACTGCTGGGCATACACACTGAGGAAACCAGAAGGGAAAGAGACACATGTACCCCAATATTCATCGCAGCACTGTTTGTAATAGCCAGGACATGGAAGCAACCTAGATGTCCATCAGCAGACGAATGGATAAGAAAGCTGTGGTACATATACACAATGGAATATTACTCAGCTATTAAAAAGAATGCATTTGAATCAGTTCTAATGAGATGGATGAAACTGGAGCCTATTATACAGAGTGAAGTAAGTCAGAAATAAAAACACCAATACAGTATACTAAAGCATATATATATATAATTTAGAAAGATGGTAACAATGACCCTACATGCAAGACACAGATGTATGGAACAGTCTTTTGGACTCTGTGGAAGAGGGTGAGGGTGGGATGATTTGAGAGAATGGCATTGAAACATGTATATTATCATATGTGAAACAGATCGCCAGTCCAGGTTCAATGCATGAGACAGGGTGCTCAGGGCTGGTGCACTGGGATGACCCCAGAGGGATGTGATGGGGAAGGAGGTGGGAGGGGGGTTCAGGATGATGAACACATGTCCACCCATGGCTGATTCATGTCAATGTATGGCAAAAATCACTACAATATTGTAAAGTATAGCCTCCAATTAAAATTAATTACATTAAAAAAATAGTAATAAGCAGGTTAGAGAAGGGGGCAAGTATGGATTTATAGATTCTGTCCATTTTCATGGTGTTAATGCTTCCATCAAAGCTGATGTCAAGTTACCAATATGATACCAACAGGCTTGCGATGTTCCTGAAAATTTAACAATTGGCTGTCATCAGCCCATCAACTCACTTGCTCAAGATCAGCGAACACGATCAGTAAGTGGAAGAGCTATGATTCGAACCCAGGAAGTCTGACTTCACACTGTGTTCTCAACCACTGTGTTAGCCTGTTTTTAGAAGGAATAATTCACAAGTGTTAAAGGGGGACAGGAAAAGGACCCTACTGTCCCCAGAGCTGCACTTGAGCCAGAGGCACAATTAGGAGTGAAGAAGTGCCTGATGGCTCAAACTAAAGACTTCAGTAAGAAAAGGAAAGAAAAAAATGATGCTATATGTTTTGTTTCTTTTTTTTTTTTTTCATGAAAATGCTCTGTTCCCGAGGGCTCCTTAGATGGTGGGGCAGACAATTAAGTTGCCTTTACTTGTGGAGTCTGCTAAGACTTGAAAAATAAGTAGGAATTAGCCAGGTCGCAAAGCTGTAGAAACGAGAGCTGGCCGAGAACCCAACAAATGCAGAAACAAGAGTCCAAGGAGGGAGGGAGTGTCTACAGGTAGTTATGTGGTTTGTTTTTTTTTTTATCAACAGGTAGTTATACGGTTTTTTTTTTTTAAGATTTTTTTTTTTGACGTGGATAATTTTAAAGTCTTTATTGAATTTATTACAATATTGTTTCTGTTTTATGTTTTGGTTTTTTGGCCCAGAGACATGTGTGATCATAACTCCCTGATCAGGGATCGAACCTGCACCCCCTGCATTGGGAAGGTGAAGTTTCAACCACTGGACCACCAGGGAAGTCCCAGCAGGCAGTTCTGGAGCCCTGGAGGAGTTATAAGTAAGGAAGTGGCCAACAGGGAGCTGAGGGAGGGTGGGGCTGAGGGGCCTGGTAAACTGAGGCTGGGGTGTGAATTTTTTGCTGAGGGCATCAGAGAGCCACTGAGAGTTTGGGGAAGGGGGTTGAATCTATCTGATTTGCATTCTGGACTCTCCCGGCCACCACAGTAAGGGGAAAGGACTGAAAAATCATGTGAGTATTCCCCCCTGACCTGACCTCCATTTTCTCTATCTTCCATTTCAGTTGATCTTTGTTAGCGCAGCTGCCAAGGAACCATGGAGCCAGACACATGGACCCATGGTGCAGCACGTGACCCTCCAGATGGCCCTGAGCTCACATGTCTTCAGGGAGCAGACAGTCCTGTTACCAGGAGGAAGCAAGTGGGTGGAAAGTGGAGAGAGAAAGAAGCAAAGTGCCCAGGACCTTTTCAGGTGTTTTCCATGTTTGGGGAGACGTGGAGGGGAGGCTGTGAGCAGGTTGTGCGGTGAGGTAGGTGATGCAGGTAAGGTGGGGATGCGCACGCACAGGATGTCTGCAATGCTCTTTCTTACCAGCCTGCCAGGTGAGCTTCCTTCAGGCCTGGGAGGCCAGAGTGGCCTCCAGCGGGGAGTGGAGTTCCCACAAATCAAAGACAAACCCCAGAGCAAGAAGGTTGTCTAAAGGGGCTCAGCGGAGATGCCAAGAAAGATCCAAAGGACCTTGAAAGCAGACAGACAAGTAGGAGAATCAGGAAGGTAGGAACTGCTCATCCCCGTGGTGGGGAACCTTAGAGTGAAGACTCCT
This sequence comes from Bos taurus, assembly GCF_002263795.3. Lineage (NCBI taxonomy): Eukaryota > Metazoa > Chordata > Mammalia > Artiodactyla > Bovidae > Bos > Bos taurus. The sequence continues at coordinate 8,282,635 of NC_037355.1, read as the reverse complement.
TTTGTGTGCCTTGTCGTTGTTTAGTCGCCAAGTCATGTCAGACTCACAAATCCGTAGGCTGTACCCCACCAGACTCCTCTGTCCATGGGGTTTCCCAAGCAAGAATACTGGAGTGGGTTGCCATTTCCTTCTCCACAGATGTACGTGTGTATGTGTTAAAAAACAAAACAGAAGTTTAACCTCAACAATTTTTAAGTATACGCTATAGCATGTTATATGCATGTTCTGTTGTTCATCAGACCTCTAGAACTTTTTCATCTTGCATGGCTAACATTCTATATTCCTGATTTCCCTTGGCCTCCCCAGCCCCCAGCAGTCCCCATTTACTTCCTGTTTCTTTTTTTTTTTTTTTAATCTTTTTTGGTAGTTATTTTCATTGTATTTATTTATTTGGCTGCCCCGGGTCTTGTTGCACCATGTGGGATCTTCAGTTGACATGTGGGATCTTTAGCTGCGGCATGTGGGATCTAGTTCCCTGACCAGGAACTGAACCCAGCCACCCTGCATTAGGAGCAGGGAGTCTTAGCCACTAGACCACAGGAAGTCCCTAGTTCTTGTTTCTGTGACTTTGATTCGTTTAGATATGCATCATAGAAGTGGAATCCTACAGTTCTAGCGTGCCTGGCTTATTTCATTTAGCATGATGTCCTCAAAGTTCATCTGTGTTGTGGTATAGGACAGCATTTCCTTCTGTTTTAAGGTTGAATAATATTCCATTGTATGGGCATAACTTTGTTTATCCATTCATCCCTCCATGGACATAAGGTTACTTCTACCCCTTTGCAACTGTAAATAGTACTTCAATGACAAGGGTGTCAAGACTCCTCTTATAAAGACTCTAGGCATCTGGCAGAGTGAGCTGTCAAGATTACTATTATAATCACAATACTATATACTGTATTATTACTATATATACAATACTGTATACTGTATTAATTACTATGTATACAATACTGTATACTGTATTAATTACTATGTATACAATACTGTATACGGTATTAATTACTATGTATGCAATACTGTATACTGTATTAATTACTATGTACACAATACTGTATAGTGTATTAATTACTATGTATACAATACTGTATACTGTATTAATTACTATGTATACAATACTGTATACTGTATTGATTACTGTATATACAAAATACCATATACTGTATTAATTACTGTATATACAAAATACCACATACTGTATTAATTATATACAATACCATATACTGTATTAATTACTGTATATACAATACTGTATACTGTATTAATTACTATATATACAATACCATATACTGTATTAATTACTATATATACAATACCGTATACTGTATTAATTACTATATACACAATACTGTATACTGTATTAATTACTATATATACAATACTATATACTGTATTATTACTATATATACAATACTGTATACTGTATTAATTATAATTATACTAGAGTGCTTTATCACTTTTGTTTTTTACCATGGTCCACAAAAAGAAATATATTTTATATCACAACTCAGGACACACATAGTGCTATGGTTTAAAATCTTTGTGGGACCCCAGAATTCATATGTTTAAATCCTGACCCCCAAAGAGGATAGGGTGCGGACCTTTAGGAGGTACTTAAGTCTTGAGGGTGGAACACTTGTGAATGGGATTAGTACCCCTATAAAAGGGGCTCCAGAGAAATCCCTAACCCCTTCCACCATGTGAAGACACAGCAAAAAGGCACCAGCTTTATTTTTAGTTTTTTAAGGAACCTTCATACTGTTCTCCACAGTAGCTGTAACAATTTACATTCCCATCAACAGTGCAAGAGGGTTCCCTTTTCTCCACATCCTCTCCAGCATTTATTGTTTGTGTATAGCACAGGGAACTCTACTCAGCGCTCTGGGGTGACCTAAATGGTAAAGGAATCCGATAAAGAGGGGATATATGTATACGAAAAGCTGATTCACTGTACTATACAGTGACTATATACAAAGCTAACACAGCATTGTAAAGCAACTAGACTGTCATAAAAATTAAGGGAGAAAAAAGGCACTAGGAATGAGGAAATGAACCCTCATCCAACCACGCTGGCACCCTGATCTTGGACTTCCCAGCCTCTAGAATTATGAGAAATAAGTTTCTATTGATTACAAGCTGCAAGGAGATCCAACCAGTCCATTCTGAAGGAGATCAGCCCTGGGATTTCTTTGGAAGGAATGATGCTAAAGCTGAAACTCCAGTACTTTGGCCACCTCATGTGAAGAGTTGACTCATTGGGAAAGACTCTGATGCTGGGAGGGATTGGGGGTAAGAGGAAAAGGGGACGACAGAGGATGAGATGGCTGGATGGCATCACTGACTCGATGAATGTGAGTCTGGGTGAACTCTGGGAATTGGTGATGGACAGGGAGGCCTGGCGTGCTGCAATTCATGGAGTCGCAAAGAGTCAGACATGACTGAGCGACTGAACTGAACTGAACTTGGACAAGTTTGTTCCACCAACTGAGGTGCTCCCCTGTCACTCCTCCCCCGTGCGGGAGAGGGTCCCTTCCTCCCTTCTTCCTCCCAGGAACAGATGCCTCCCTTTTTGTGTTCCGCACAAAGTAGCGCTGTTAGTTTCTTTCAGTTCAAGGCACCAGTTCACCTACAGGTGCTGGAGTTCTCCCTTGAAAGGGAGTATCATAGTATCTATCCAATGAAACTGTGCCTCTTGTGACCTGCTAGGAAATTAAGATTTCCTCCCTGGCATTACACATATGCACAATCACAGGCATCTATTACCCTACTGGATTGCCAGCAACTTGAGAATAGGAATTTGGAGAAGTCAGTAAATGTTGAATTGGTACAGGAATTCCCTAGTTAACTGAGGAAATGGTATTAGCCCCATTTTATAAATTAGGAAATGACAGTTTGCAGAGACTAAGTGATTATTACTTCTGAGGTTCTTGGACCCTTTACTCAATAGAAATTGATAAGAGGCCAGCAGAGGAATTCAGGCGAGGCATTCTGGGGACTTGAGCTGTAGCAAGAGGGAGTGAAAACAAGTAACAGGTGCCCTTGTTGGAGCTTAGGGAGTGGGTTGATTTCTGAAATGGAGTGAAGGTTGGGGTGGGTCCTTAAATGGAGTGAGGGTGGGGGCGGGCCCAGGGGTGGGGCTGGAGGTGTGGCTTAGGTGGTCTGCCCACCCCGCTGGTGGTGCTGTGTGCAGGGGTCATGTGCAGTTCCCTGCTTTCACTCCAGATTCCTCAGAAATGGCAGTTGGGTTTTTGGTGATTTTGTGTTTTCTTACTCATAATTTGCCACAACTGGGCATGCATGCACTTATTTTTAGTCCCCTGTAGTTTCTTTGTATTTTGTTGTTCAAGGAAATGTTTGTCCAGGTGGCAAAGAATCCCAGGTTTTAGGTGCCAGCTTGTCTCAGGACCACTCTACTGACGATCTGAGAGCTAGCCTTCAAACACAAGCCCACGGAGGCAAGATGTATCTGCATCAGACTCACAAATCCATTCTTCCCCTGGCCCCCTGCTGAAGTGGCCCAGGAATGAACCAAAGGAGGTGAAACATCAAGCTTGGACCTCACCATTTCTGAGATGCATGTCTTAGTCCATGAGTTTGCTGTTTCAGACTCAGCCAAAGCAAAAAGGCTTCGGAAAAGATTAACAAAATGCTCCTGATTCTACTTCCATTTCATGTCTGAGCTTGTTGGGGACATCTCATTTGTAAGACAGTTCTATTTGTTGAATTTAATGCGTGCCCTTGGTCACGACAGCAACATGTGCGTTGGTCCTTTTCAGACAAGGGTGCTCTACTTTGTCCCTGGATGAGACAGTGGGAAGAGAGAACCTACACAAACATCCTCAAGGACTTAGACCAGTTGTGCTGGCTGTTTACAAAACCAAAAGCTTCTGTTCTTACTGTAGTAATATTACAAAAATGTGCTCAAAATCGTTGGTTTAGACCAGTGTATAGAATGATATATAGAGTAATACAGAATCCTCTAAGTGGTTTAGCAGACTAATAAGTGAAATTTATGGGCTGAAATTAAACAGAGGAATTGTTCAATTCCTAAGTGGACCACACAGCAACATATGGTTGTGTGAAAGTGCCTTTGTGATGAGAATGAAGCAATCCAGAGGAGTTGATAATTGGATGTGGGCCACTCTGTCTTCTCCCAAAGTATCTGATAATCTATTAAACGCTTCTCGCATGATGACAGTGACAGAAAAGAGCCTGTGGTTAAAAGCTGGGTAAAACATCGAAGAACTATTTAACTGCTCTGAATTCTGTCAAAGCCTCAGAATTGTTCCTCTGATGCTTTATTCCTCAGTCTAGTTAATGCCGTAAGAACTCATCACAATGAGAGATCTCATCTGGACCCATCAATCTCAGTTCCAGGAAAGAACCTCTGCTCATGTGCATAAGGATAAGTACAGTAAGATGTTCACAGCATGCACACTGTCCTGTCGACTCTGCGACCCCGCAGGGAAGCACTTCAAAGCAGCCGCACAGCTCAGGAGTTAGGATAAACACTCTGATGTGAGAGATACATCTGGGTTTGAATCTTAGTTCTGCTACTTATCCCCTGGGTGTCCCTGAGTGGGTTAGCTAGCCTCTCTGTGTCTCAGTTTCCTCATTTGTAAAATGAAGGTGGAAATGATGCAACCTATGAGGATACATGAATGAGAATTTGTAAAGTACTTAGAACCGTGCCTAGCAGATTGTGACTCTTGTATATATGTCCATCCCATGGGGAAATGCCAAAATAAACTGTGACATAGTCATCCAGCGGTGCAATTTCGTAATAAACAGAAGCCCAAGTGGATGAATTAGGTCCACATATATCAAATAAGGCCTTGAAGATAGAACACTGAGTGAGAAGAGCAAGTTATAGAACAGTAATTAAAATATGCTGTTTTTGTAGATTTGAAAAGCAAAACAGTATGACATATTTTGATGGACACACAGACAGTCAAAGTGTAAAAACGTGAGCCAGGGCTTCCCTGGTGCTCCAGTGATTAAGAATCTGCCTTGCAATGCAAGGGACCTGAGCTTGATCCCCAGTCTGGGCAGATCCCACATGCCTGGGAGCAACCACGCACATTCACCGCAACTAGACAAAGCCCAAGTGCAGCAGCAAGGACCCAGCACAGCCGAAAATGAGCAAATAAATAAACCTTAAAAAAAAAAAAAAAGCATGAGCCAGAGGCTATTCCCCAAATACGCTATTTTGGATAACTCTGAGAAGAGAACAAGGAAGCTGCAACTCTGGGACTTCTTGGAGGTCCAGTGGTTAAGACACCACGCTTCCACGCTGCAGGGGGTTGATCCCTGGTCAGGGAACTAAGATCCCACATGCTATGGGGAGCTGCCAACAAATGAAAACAAGCTTCAGTTCTGCGTGTGACAAAGTTAGCATCCGGTGGGACAGAGGTTTTCAAACTCATGTGGGTGAGTGGGCTGCTTTGGAGGTGGTCCTGAGTCCGCTGTTAAACATGAAACTGTTTAACTCAGAATGGAACTGGAGCCCATGTGCTGGTATTCGAACCCAGACAAAACCCTCCTTGGGAATTGAACCCATGATCTTTCAATTAGAATCACTCAGCTGGTGTCTGGATTACTGAGGCTCAGGTCCTTTGCGTCTCATCACAGAAAGAATTCAGTGAGAGACAAAGTGATAGGTAACAAATGGATTTCATTCAGAGAGAAACACACTCCACAAACAGAGTGTAGGCCATGGCAGAGGGCAAGTGTGGGGGCCTCGAAATGTGGTGTGGTTAGCTTTTATGGGCTGGGTCATTTCATAGGCTAATGAGTGGGCAGATTATGCCAACTGTTTGGGGGAAGGGGGTGGAGATTTCCAGGGGTTGGCCCACTGCCCACATTTTGGTCTTTGAAGGCTGACCTTGGATCTGTCACAGCGCCTCTGACTGTGTCACTTAGCTTATCAGTGTGTTACAATGAGCCAATACTGAGGATGAAGGTCTAGACAAGTTGACTTGTCTGCCATCTTGGACCCATTTGGTTCTAAGCAGCTTATGTTGTGCCCTGGGGCTATGTCTTTCTCTCAGAGGTTGTGCCCAGCCCCCTTCCCCCCTATTTCTTATGGATTTGCATGTCACCTAAGGTCCCCACCCGCAAGACCTCTGCCTAAGCACCCTGCATCATGTTTATCTTTTCACCGTTAGACCCCAGGGCTTGCCTCAGTGTCTGACTCTCAGCAGCTACTTAATCATTTGTTGAATTAAATTTTAAAACGGGACATTTGGGCTTTTTAATTTTTTTTTTTTTTTTTTGCTGAAGTATAGTTGATTTACAATGTTGTATTAATTTCTGCTGTACAGCAAAGAGATTCAGTTATATATATATATTCTTTTTAAAATATTCTTTTCCATTGTGGTTTATCACCGGATATTGAATATAGTTCCCTGTGCTACACAGTAGGCCCTTGTTTTTTATCCATTCCATATATGTATAGCAAAACATTTTTGTAAAATGTTTGAACCATTCGAATGTCAAGACATTTATAAACATGTAGTATAATCAAGTAGAAAGGTACTGCTGCTGCTAAGTCACTTCAGTCGTGTCCGACTCTGTGTGACCCCATAGACGGCAACCCACCAGGCTTCCCTGTCCCTGGGATTCTCCAGGCAAGATCACTGGAGTGGGTTGCCATTTCCTTCTCCAATGCAGGAAAGTGAAAAGTGAAAGTGAAGTCGCTCAGTCGTGTCCGACTCTTTTTGACCCCACTGACTGCAGCCTACCAGGCTCCTCCATCCATGGGATTTTCCAGGCAAGAGTACTGGAGTGGGGTGCCATGCCTTCTCCGGAAGTAGAAAGGTAACTTACACTAAAAGCGCTGAGTTAGCTGTGTGATGGGTTAATCAACAAAGGAGGGAGTGGTCGAGATGATGAAGGGTATCACAGCACAGTGGCTTTCCAGTCATTACACACACATGAAAGGCAGTGCTGAGAATTAAGCGCTGAGATGATGGAGGTGCCATTGAGGCGATTCTGAACTGTAGACGCTTCATCACTTCAAAGTTATATGATAAACATAAGGCACACATTCAGATAGCTCACCCCCACTACAATCTCACATCCTTCTGGCTTGTCACTCACTCACAGCCATATCCTTCCCTCTTCTCCATCCCCTCAGAGGCCTCTGGCACACAGATCCCTCACTTCCTCCCACTCACATAACCCTTTATTTTCCTCCTTTCTGTCCCTCATCAAGTTAGTGTCCACGATCCAACTCTAAGAGTTAGATCCTCTGAAAGGATCTTCAACCTACATCTTGCCAACTCCCTAGATCCCCTTACCCTGTTTTCTTTGAGCCCTCCTGGTGGAACCCCAATCCTGGATAAACGCATCTTAATTTTAAGGTGTCCTTCACCTCAGGTTACTGATCTGTGGAAGAAACTCACAAAGCACGATGTGCCTCAGGAAATGATTCTGACGCAGTAGTCAACACCACGCAGACAATCTGGAAGCCACAGAGCAGAAAGCCCCACACAGCACATCAGGGAGTTTGCATCACGTGGGTTAACAGATCAACCTAACACATTATTGACTGGGGGATTTTGCAGAAACTAATGCCTGTGGCCAGTAATGCGTTATGTAAGTGAACATTGATGCGTCTCCAATCAAGACATGTTAATACATCTCTAGTCGGCAAGTTGTTAAAAGACTCAGGAAGTAGCGAGGGGAAAGGCAGAGGGCAGGTCAGCACACTCAGAATGGGGTGCGGGCAGGGCAGGACTCTGTGTTCTGCATGTTGGCTGTCTTGTTTCTCCCCCTGCCACACCAACTTCCTCAATGATGATGAGGACCAGAGGAGGGGTTGGACAGGAGGGCCAGTATCTCCCCATCAGAGAGCCTCAGGGCAGCACCCCAGCCAGAGGGGCTCACCAACAGCCTGATCATCCTCCATGCCTTTCACCCGCATCTGGGGTGAGCTGCATATGCGGGGCAGTGTAGATGACACCAGGTATGGCCAGGGCAGGAATGGCGGTGCCATCAACCTGGGGGTGGCAGGACTCATGTCTTATGAATACGTACGGTCTGGTTTGGTGTTCCCAGCCCTTCTGTGTAGACTGACACTCTCCTTTGCTCCATCCTTTTGATTTATACACATGTGTATAAATGTGTATAAAGCACACACATGTGCTTTATTTATCCTATCTTTGACATGTCTTACAGATTGATTACTTAAAACGTTATGTAATTTCCGCCTCTGCGTCACAAGTTCATTGCTTGTTATCCATCCCAGTTGCTTTTCTTGTTTCCTATACAGCAGAATTGAATTTCCTTGTGTAATATATATTTTTTTAAGTTTAATGATTTTTTACAGTCCTCTAAAAAAATAGCATTTATTGATTTTTGGCTGTGTTGGGTCTGCACTGCTGTGATGGGCTTTCTCTGGTTGCGGCAAGCGGGGGCTAATCTCCAGTGGTGGTGCATGGGCCTCTCATTGCGCTGACTTCTCTGTTGCAGAGTATGGACTTAGTTGCCCCTCAGCATGTGGGATCTTCCTGGACCAGAGACCGAACCGGTGTCCCCTGCATTGTCAGGTGGATTCGTAACCGTTGGACCACCAGGGAGGTTCTGTAATACTTTAAACATCTATATTTCTGGGATGCTCCTCCCTTGCCCTGGCTTCATCAGGCTAGCACCTTCCTCTGCCAGCCTTTCCTCATGCTCTTTGCATGGTCACACCCTCTTCCTGGAGGCTCAAAGGCAACGTGTCCTTCCTCTGTGGTGACCCTGATTGTCCTTTCCTCCATGAAGGCAGGAGCCATGTCTGGCTCAAACTTTGCTGGATCCAGGCACAGAATATTTGTTAAATGACCGAAAAGGAGTTAAACCTCGCCAGGCATATATACAGGCAGAATTACAACTGAGTCCCTGTTCTCTTTCCTATTTGAATTTATGTTTATCACATTCGCATTTCTGGTGTGCATGAGCTGTGCTTGCAAACTCTACAAAACATCCCACCTTTTCCTCTGATGACCTAAAACTTGGATTGAACTCTCGTACTAATTCCAGGAATCACACCTCCTCTGCAAGGCCTTCCTTAACTTTTCCAAGGTTGGTGTATTCCAATAGCACCTGGGTTTCCTTTACCTCTGGTGCTAATCACAGTATTTTGTGACTGCTCTTTGTTTGCTGGGGTTTATTATTTATTTGGCTGCACCAGCTCTTAGTTGAAGCATGTGGGCTCTTTTCACCGTGGCAAGCATACTCGTAGTTGCTCATGTGGGATCTAGTTCCCTGACCAGGGATTGAACCTGGGCCCCCTGCACTGGGAGCATGGAGTCTTAGCCACTGGACCACCAGGGAAGTCCCTGTGATCATTTATTAGTCCATCTCTCCATTAGTCTTTGCCTTGCTAGTCTTTCAGCTCAGTGCCTTTTATGCACCAGATGGCTGGGTCAGTGTTTGTGGAGGAAGGAGCAGAGGCAAGCCTAGGCATCAAGCCTTCCTTCTGTTGGGCTTCACCATGATCCTATTTGCCTTCCGTGGTCCAACCTCTCCTGAGCAGAAGGCACCCCAGCCCGGCCTTGTCCCTCCAAACCCGTGGCAGCTCAAGAGAAGCCCAAGTAGAGGAAGGGAACAGTGGCCCTCTCCCTCCTCCCGCCCAACACTCCTTCCCCCTGAGCACCCTGGCATGTGTCCTCCAGAAGCTCCCATCTTCCCCTGTATCGTATCAGAGCTCCTCCTGGAGTGTAAAGTGAGCGGTCGGGGGAGTCCTTTCTGTCCTCTTTGATACCAGATCAAAGAGAAGAGAATCCGGGAGCGTCCATTAATTCAGGGAGCAGATACTCACCATCGACCTCTTTGTAATGCCATTTGATAAATGACTGTTATAGCAGAGAAGTGATTTTCGTCATTGTCATTTGTCTATTTTTAGACCAAGGAGTTCATCTGACATTGCAGAGGCCTCTGCGCTGTGTGAATCTCACTGTCCCACTGTTCATAGCTTTGCAAATGAGGAGTGGCCGGCGCCTTCAGACCACGCTCTCTTTGGACCACTCCCCCACCCCGATCCCTTCGCTCTTGGAGAACAAGGGCATTTTATTAGCCTGACCTTGACTGACTCAGGAGGTATAGGGGCTGCTCTTGCTTCTCTGAGAAGTTACTTGTTTTCCCCAGTTCTCTGCATCCATGCCCTTTGCGTGTGGCTTCACAGCTCCCCCTGCTGGAGGTGGCGAGTATTTCAACACACACTGGGCGTGGCCTGTGGGAGGCAGTGACCTAACACGTCTGCGCCTCAAACTTAAGAAACCTCACCTGTGCTTCTGACTGTGCCATAAAAAGGGACTGGTAGTGGCTGTCCCTTCAGCATGAATCCCAGAACCAGGCAAGCAAAGTAGAGCCACTCCATCCAATTCACAATCTACAGCTGTCACCCTCCTGACTTGCAGATCCATGAACGAGAGTGAGCACTGAGCTGTGGTGTGGTTTCTTATGCAGCAGTCACTGACTGACACAGCTCTCTACCCTCTGTGTTTCTCTAGCCTCCTAGAAGAAAGGAAACCAACATTTCTAGGCACCTGCAGAGCGTTTTCACATACACTATTATATTTACTTTTTCAAACGTCCTATGAGGTAGGCATTCTTTGTTGCATCCTACAGACAAGGCAACTGAGGCTCAGAGAATGAAGTAACTCATCTGAAGTTGTGCTTTTAGTAAGTGACAGATTTAGGATTCCAAACCAGGTCTTCTGACTTCACGAGAAACCCCACTTGCACTGCCAAATCCTTTAGAGAGATCAGATGAGGTCGACAGAGCATCTGATTGCCGGCTCCATGGAAGGTAATTATAGGCTTTGTACCCCAACACTAGTCATCAGGGGAGAGAGATCTTCACCTCATTGTGTATAAATCAGAAGGAAAAACTGTTTAACAGTGTGTAAGATGGGATCAGGCACCACTGTCACAGACGAAATTCACCCTAATAGTTATGCCAATGCGGATAATGAACCCCCATGCATAATTAGCTATTTGGAATTACCCTTTTATCTTTTGAGATCAAAATATCATCCTGTCCTCTGACTCAGAATGCCTCTAATATGCTTGCTGAATTAATGTAATGTCTGTCGTTTTGGAAACCCAGTACCATCCTCCCTCCTAGCATTTGAAATTCATTTCTTACAAAATTATCACGCTGCAATTCGCCATAAGGCTTCTCTGCACAGATTTTGGTCAAGAAGCTTTGAAGTAATTTTAATAGTATGCCTTAGGCGGGTAGAAAAACAATGTTGATTTTTAACCTAAACAGAACACAAAGGTATGGGAGAAAAACTTTTTCTTTGATCTCCTAAAAGCAAGATTTCTCACATATCTCCAGGTAGCAAATGAACAAGGAGGAACAAGATGAAAAAAATCAGGGCAGAGAAGGGTACAAATGAATGTCTTCTTTTGTGCATAAAACCCAAGTCACTCAAAGGGTATTAAATTATTTTGTAATTTGAGAAATATGGACAATAGCCCCCGGCGATGGCACCCCCACTCCAGTACTCTTGCCTAGAAAATCCCATGGACGGAGACGCCTGGTAGGCTGCAGTCCATGGGGTTGCGAAGAGTCGGACACAACTGAGCAACTTCACTTTCACTTTTCACTTTCATGCATTGGAGAAGGAAACGGCAACCCACTCCAGTGTTCTTGCCTGAAGAATCCCAGGGACGGGGGAACCTGGTGGGTTGCCGTCTCTGGGGTCCCACAGAGTCGAACACGATTGAAGTGACTTAGCAGCAGCAGCAGCAGCATCCACAGGGGATTATGTTCCAAGACCCCCAATTTTGGCACCCTGAAGCCACAGCTAGTACCAAACCCTATATACAGTTTATTTTTTCCTATACATACATACTTATGATAAAGTTTGATTTGTAAATTAGGCACAGTAAGACATTAACAAATGCAACCAATGTAAAACCGAATGATTATAACAATATATTGTCATAAAAGTTATAGAACTGTGGCCTCTCAAAATGTCTTTTTAAAAAAATATTTTTATTTTTTTAACTGTGCTGGGTCTTAGTTATGGCACTTGAGATCGTCAATCTTCATTGTGGCATTTGAACTCTTAGGTGCATTATGAGGGATGTAGTTCCCTGACCAGGGATCAAACCCAGACCCCATGCATTGGGAGCACGAAGTCTTAATCACTGGATCACTGGGGAACTCCCCTCAAAGTATTTCACTGCAGTATACTCACCATTCTTCTGCTTGTGATGATGTGAGATGGTAAGACACCTGCATGATGAGATGAAGTGAGCTAGTAGAATTTCCTAGAATAAGGGCATTTGGGGGAGTCTTGCAGAGACAGCAGACACTTCTTATTCATTGTCAAAGCCGTTAGTGACTCTGGCTTTGCCAATTCCAGAATGGCCAAAGGACACATCTCAACATCCATGACCTCTAATGTTAACAGGGAGTTGGTATGGGGTAGACCCCTCCAGTACTGAGACCACTGTGCATGCAATTCAATATGGTTGATATTGTGGATGGCATTTAGCATTTCCATGAAGCTGAAGAGGAAGTGGAGGACGTGACAGAGCAATACAATTCATTGAGTTTAAAAAAGGCAGAGGACTCACCACCAAGTGTTGGAATTCTGGCCCTAATCCAAATATTGCAATTTTTTGTCCCCATATTCCCTTATAGGAAACTTCTTACTAAATAATTGGGATTGAGTTGTAAAATTGAATAAAAACAAGTTATGTCCAGCCCTTTTGGGGGTTTTATTGTTTGTTTGCTTGTTTTAAAACAACTGTTAGAATTTCATTTTCTTAATCTTTGTGATATATTTTCTAAGAGTTAAAGTTGTAATAGCCCCATTTTAGTTTAGCTGTCTTCATGTTTGAAGGAGAGCAGGAAACATATTTATCGACTTTACCCATATGTTTTCTTTTTTCATTAATTAACTAGTTTATTTCTTTTATTATTTTTGGCTGCACTGGGTCTTCTACTGCATGAGAGCTTTCTCTAGCTGTGGCGAGCAGGGGCTCCTCTCCAGTTGTGGCCGTGGACTTCTCATTGCCGGGGCTTCTCGTTGCAGAGCACAGGCTCTAAGTGCGAGGCCTCCACTGGTCACGGCTCCCCAGCTCAGTTGCTCCACACCATACGGAATCTTTCCAGACCAGGGATGGAACCCGTGTCCTCTGCATTGGCAGGCAGATGCTTATCCACTGTACCGCCTGGAAGGTCCACCCATATGTTTTCTTATTTCATGTTCAAAACAATTTAATGTTCAAAGTATGCCCTGTGAGTCTCATTTCACAGATTAGGAATCTGAGACCTGAAGAGGTTATATATTTTCCTTGCTCAAGGTCACATAACTCACAAATACGATTCGGTTTTGAACTCAGCTTTGATGGGCCTGCAAAGAATATTCTAATTCTGTCTTTTTCTCTTAGAGTTTTTTCTGAATTTTAAGTCTTAAATTCTTCCAAGATGACTTAAATAATGTGTGCTCTTTCACTTTATCATTTTCAACTTCTAAAATGTTTAATCTTTGGCCAACTCTTGTCTTATCTTTGATAAAAATAATTTTGATATCATTTGTAATCATTTTGAAATATTTGTAATCTCTCAATAGCCAGGTCCCCCAAGATCTATCAAAATTGGACTTGACTAAAAATTTATATGTACAAATAAGAAATGTATTCATATAGCAATGCATGTACTGAATGGAACTGGTGGCATTGATAGAAATTACTCTGTATTAGGAGAAAGAGAGAAGTTCATATTTTAAAGGTCAAAAGACTCACTAAGAAAACACAACTAACATATTTTATAATTGCTCAAATATTATTTCCTCTTTGAGAGGTGTTAGAGATGTTTCTTTTCACAAAAAGGTACATAGTAAATTTTCCAGAAGTAAAACCCAGTTTGAAATCTGTTTGGAGCATTTGCCTGGGGGAAATAGATGGGGAAACAGTGGAAATAGTGTCAGACTTTATTTTTGGGGGGTCCAAAATCACTGCAGATGGTGACTGCAGCCATGAAATTAAAAGATGCTTACTCCTTGGAAGAAAAGTTATGACCAACCTAGATAGCATATTGAAAAGCAGAGACATTATTTTGCCAACAAAGGTCCGTCTAGTCAAGGCTGTGGTTTTTCCAGTGGTCATGTATGGATGTGAGAGTTGGACTGTGAAGAAGGCTGAGTGCCAAAGAATTGATGCTTTTGAACTGTGGTGTTGGAGAAGACTCTTGAGTCCCTTGGACTGCAAGGAGATCCAACCAGTCCATTCTGAAGGAGATCAGCCCTGGGCTTTCTTTGGAAGGACTGATGCTAAAGCTGAAACTCCAGTACTTTGGCCACCTCATGCGAAGAGTTGACTCAGTGGAAAAGACTCTGATGCTGGGAGGGATTGGGGGCAGGAGGAGAAGGGGATGACAGAGGATGAGATGGCTGGATGGCATCACTGACTTGATGGACGTGAGTCTGAGTGAACTCCGGGAGTTGGTGATGGACAGGGAGGCCTGGCGTGCTGCGATTCATGCGGTCGCAAAGAGTCGGACACGACTGAGCGACTTAACTGAACTGAAATGAACTCAAAGTAACCTTTACCAATACTTAGTCGCCTTTTTCAAAAAAAAAAATTTTTTTAAGCGGCAAGCTCTTTACTGCCACCTACCGGTAGAAAATGCAATCGACTGCCAAGTGCACAGAGGACTGCCTTGAATAGAGAACCCGAGCTTTGGATAGAGCTCTGTCCCTGGCATGTCAGCTGAAGAATCCGCCTGCGATGCAGGAGGCCTCAGTTCGATTCCTGGGTCGGTAAGATCCGCTGCAGATCTTACCCACTCTATTCTTGGGCTTCCCTGGTGGTTCAGACGGTAAAGAATCCGCCGCAATCCTGGAGACCTGCATTCAATCCCTGGGTTGGGAAGATCCCCTGGAGGAGGACATGGCAACCCACTCCAGTATTCTTGCCTGGAGAATCCCCATGGACAGAGGAGCCTGGCAGGCTACAGTCCATGGGGTCACAGAGAGTCGGACACGACTGAATGACTAAGCACAGCATAGCACATACCTGTTTTATTACAAGTCCCAGGTGTCCTGGCATCTATCCAATTAACACTTGTCTGGTGTCCTTTTTCTCACAAAACTCTGAAGTGGATGATAAATTATATGGTTATTACTGGATCTTTCCATCATATGAAATACTTGAGTTAGTCTGATCTCTCCCAACTAAGTGCCCACACACATCTTTAATCTGAGATTTACCTTCCTCCTAGCTCCCATTCTCTTTCCTGCCTTCACAATCAAGCTTCTTGAAAAAGTAATCTGTACACCATTTCTACTTTATTACATCTTATTCTTCCCTCAACTCACAGGACACTCCCTTCTGCCCTAAGTAGCTCAAAATTCTACCACTTACAAGATCAAATCAGTAGGCACCTTTCTGTCTTTGTCTTAGTTCCAGCTGCTTTAACAAAGTACCATAGACAGAGTGGTTTATAAGCAGTAGAAGTTTATTTCTCACAGTTATGAAGACTGGAATCTGAAATCAAGGTGCCAGCATGATTGGATTTTGATGAGAACCCTCTGCCGGCTTGCAGACTGCAAATTTCTTGTTCTAGAAATTGGTAGAAGGGAATGACCTAGCTCTCTAGTCTCTTCTTATAAGGGCACTAATCTTACCATAAGGGCTCCACCCTCATGACTTTACTACCTTCCCAAGACCCCACCTCCAAATACCATCACTGTTGGGAGTGAGATTTCAGTATATGAATGTGGGGGACACATTCAACCTTTCTTTTTAACATTTATTTATTTATCTGGCTGTGTTGGGTCTTAGCTGCAGCACGCAGGATCTTCTATCTTCCTTGCCACATGCAGGACCTTTTAGTTACAGCACATGGGATCTAGTTTCCTGACCAGGGGTTGAACCCAGGGCCCCTACACTGGGAGCTCAAAGCCTTAGCCACTGGACCCTAGGGAAGACCCCAGTCTGTAAGTCTTTACCTTGCTTCGTATATTGACAGCACTGTTCTCAGTTGCTTGTCTTCCCTCCGCACCGCACTCCCATCTTCCGTGACACTTTCTCCTGCTCTCCTCCTGTATTCGGACTTCCTTTCAGTGTGCTTTGTAATTTCCTCTTCCTCTGCTTGTAGCTAAAACCTTGTGTCTCTATTAGACCATCCCTGGGTAATCACACATCATGGATTCTACTGCAGTCAAGTTGCTAAGGACTTCCTAACTCATCCACTCAGTCATTCATTCAGAAATATTTATGGAATGCCTACAAAGTGCCTGTCTTGGGATATGGCAGCAAACAAAACAGAGGAAAGTTCTTGCTCTGCGTGGGGGAAAAAAATAAGTAGACTGGACAGTATATTAGAGGGTGATAAGTGATGTAGAATAGAATAATAGAGATTAGGAGTTGGGGGAGGTTGTATTAATAATTTTCAGTGGAAGGGATGGGGAAGGCTTCCTTGAGAAGGTAGCAATTTAGCTGACTTGAAGGAAGAGAAAGAGTGAGTTATGAAGGAACTTGGAGAAAGAGCGAAGGAACACACAGTGCAAAGATCCCGAGCCAAGAATGTAGGTGTCATTCTCAAGGGAGGGCAAAGGACCAAGTATGGCTCTGGAACAAAGGCAAGAGGGGGAGGGTAATAGGGATGAGGTTAGAGGACCCTGTAGGCCGTTGTGAGGACTTGAGCTTCCCTGTGAGTGAACTGATGAGCCATTGTAGGGTTTTAGGTTGAGAAGTGGGATAGTCTTATTTGTGTATTTTTGTCTTTAAGTTACTTATTTTTTTGGCTGTGCTGGGTCTTAGTTGCAGGCATGCAGGATAGTTAGTTGCAGCATGTGGGATCTAGTTCCCTGACCAGGGATCGAACCTGGGCCCCCTGTATTGGGAACCCAGAGTCTTAGCCACTGGACTACCAGGGAAGTCCCTTATTTATGTTTTAATAGACTCATTGTCTTAGATCAGGTTTCCTGGGAAACAGACTCAAACTCAGAGTGTTTACAGGAGGTTTATTGGTTATTGGAGACACCTATAATGGAGTGCCTGTCTGCTCACTCATGTCTGACCTTTGCAACCCTATGGACTGTAGCCCACCAGTCTCCTCTGTCCATGGAATTTTCCAGGTAGGAATATTGGAGTGGGTTGCCATGCCCTCCTCCAGGGGATCTTCCTGATCCAGGGATTGAACTTACATCTCCTGCATTGCAGACAGATTCTTAACTGCTGAGCCATCAGGGAAGCCCTATAAGTGTGTCAGGGAAGCCGAATTGGGCAGAGGAAGAAGATGAATTGGGATGCAGTTGCAACAAAGGCCATGGGATGGCTTTTCAGAATGATCCTAGATCTCTTTCCCATATTTAACTAGTCACTGTATGCAGGTGGCCTCCAGGGAGACAGCTGTACCCTTGGGCAAGGCAGCACCCTTCAGCTCAGGGTCAGCTGAGATTTCCAAAAGGAGATTCAGCTGAGACTCATTAGCAGTCCTCTCTCCATCCAGAAAGGGAGATCTTGATGGTGTATCACTGCATCCTCTTAGCTCCACCTGGTCTATTTAGTTCCAGTCTAGAAACATTCCTTCACCTCCTGGTTGGCCCTTGCTGCTGCAGCCTGCCTCAAAGTGCAGATGATACTCATCATCTTCCCCCTGTGATACTCCTGGTAGGTACCCCTCCCCTGCCCCCGCCAGTCCATTCTCAACAGAGCAGTGTGGATGATCCTGCTAAAACACAATCAGATCATGTTACGCCTCTTAAAACCATCAAGTAACTACTGTCCATTTCAGAGTGAAAGTGAGAATCCCTTTCATGATTTATATCATATTCTCACTTGAGACTACATCTCTCATCTCATCCTGTATTCTTCTCCTCTTTATTCATTCTGCTCCCATTACACCAGCCTTCTTCCTCTTCCTTGAACACGTTTTGTAAAACAGTTTGGCAGTATCTGTTTTCCTACTCATCTTGGAGAAGCCTTAAACAAGTGGGACAATCAAAACACAAGATGCCTCAGACTGAAATGTTAAGAATTCCATCTGGTAGTGTAAAAAAAGCTGTCTTCTGCAAAGATTGTGTGATTGTTTATTATCATTTAAGCTAATTCTTAATTTAAAAGAATTCAACTATTTGCTGAAAAAAGAAAGATTCTAAAAAGAATCATTTAAATAGTACACATTACGTGAGCAGCGTGTGCCCTAGGCAAAGGCTGCCTAGTAATCCTGAAACCCTTGAAAAGAACATCTGATTAGTTTTAAAGGTTTCCCAGCTATTAGCATGGGCTTCCCAGGTGGTTCAGTGGTTAAGAATCCACCTACCAACCAGGAGATGCGGGTTGAATCCCTGGTCCAGGAAGATCCCCTGAAGAAGGAAATGGCAACCCACTCCAGAATTCTTGCTGGGAAATCCCATGGAAAGAGGAGCCTGGCAGGCTACAGTCCATGGGGTTGCAAACAGTCAGACATGACTTAGTGAATAAACAGCAGCAGCAGCAACTATAAGCCCAAAGAATTCAACTTACTGTTTAAGTGACTAAGCAAGATGGTTGCCTTAGGGTAGAAAGTGAATAAAGAGCTACAGAGAAACATTAATGATAAAGAATTAGAAGAAAAAATCCACAGATTTTTGCATACACAAAATCACACATACTATTTTGGCTATTTAAGAGATTTTCAAGGGTAATTTTTACTTCATTGGTTGGCAAATAAGAACTAGACTCTATTCAAAGGATCTGAATAGACAATTTTTCCAAACAAGACAAAAAGATGGCCAGTAGGTACCTGAAAACATGACCAATATGACTGATCATCAGGAAAATGCAAATCAAAACCACAGTGAAATGTCACCTGAAACATGTTAGATGGGTATCATCAAAAAGACAAGAAATAGAAAGTGTTGGCGAGGATGAAACATTTGTGTGACTCGCTTTATTGCGATATGAGCAGTCTGAGACAGAACCCACAACATCTATGAGATATGCCTACATTGATCAGATCTTATGGTTAGAAATGTCCTAAAATATGGGAAAATGAAAATATTGATGATTTAAATTCATAAAAGTTTTAAATGTTTCATGTATCAAAAGTCATTACATTAAAAGACAATAAGAAAACTATTTTCAACAAATATACATATAAAGGGTTAATATCCTTAATATATAAAGGGCTCTTACAAATAGATTAAAGCCAAAATACACAGATAATTTACAAAAGAAATAGAAGCACCTAATAAACATAAAAATATTTAATCTCATTAATGAAAAAATACTTTGCTCCTTGAATTAGAATTTTTTTAATGCTAATGTAGGTAGGATGAGTTAGAAATGTACTTGTTAAAGGAAGACATACATGTTGATACAATGCCAGCATGAACAAAGAGCCTTAAAATAATATTTATAAAGGAAATAATCCAAAATGTGGGTGAAGTATTATGCACAGAAGTGCCAATATCGTTTACTATAGGGGAAAAATGGGCATAACCTATATGTCCAACAATAGGTGACCAGGTAGTGTAGACAAATGATTACTCAATTAAGTTATATTTTCTAAGACTACTAATTAAATATGAAAATGTTTATATGTTAGGTAAAAATAAATGGATGTAAATTTGTTATTTATAGTATAATAGCAAAATTTTAATGGGAAAAAGCAATATATGATTTGTATTTGATATGATATAATTTCTTCTCTCAAAAAAAATTAGAAAAAGGAACTTTCTTTAACCAGTGGTTAAGACTCTGAGCTTCCACTGCAGGGACATGGGGTTTGATCCCTGGTTGGGGAACTAAGATCCTGCATGCTTTGTGGTACAGCAAAAAAAAAAAAGAAAAAAAGAATTTCTTCCTTATATTTTTCTGTATTTTCCAAACTCCCTTTTATAATTTTGTGCAACTTTTGTAGTCAGAAAAAATATTCTTCTCCAGAACCTTCAGGATAAAATCCAAATTCCTTAGCATAGCATATAATCTGGAGAAGGCAATAGCAACCCACTACAGTACTCTTTCCTGGAAAATCCCATGGATGGAGGAGCCTGGTAGGCTGCAATCCATGGGGTCGTGAAGAGTTGGATACGACTGAGTGACTTCACTTTCACTTTTCACTTCATGCATTGGAGAAGGAAATGGCAACCCACTCCAGTGTTCTTGCCTGGAGAATCCCAGGGATGGTGGAGCCTGGTGGGCTGCTGTCTATGGGGTCGCACAGAGTTGGACATGACTGAAGTGACTTAGCAGCAGCAGCAGCAGCATATAATCATGATCTGGCCTGGGCCTTCTCTTCACTTTCTCACCATTTCCTCGTCCAAACTTTCCTATGGTCCTACCAAATTGCTTGCATTTCCCTAATTGCCATGTCACCACTGTCTGGGGGTTGTTTTCTTGCTGTTTTGTTTATTTTTGCCTGGGATGCTCCTGAATGCCCTTCTCCCCCTCTGGCCTGGCTAACTGGCCTCTTCAAGCCCCAGCCCTTTGTTTTCAGGGGATAGCCTCCTCCGGGGCGCCTTGGGGTGGGTCCAATGCTCCTCCTCTGTGCTGCCATCATAGTCCATGCGTGGTTCCCTTCTCATAGCACTGCTCACCCTGAACTGCAGTCAGAGTGACCAAGCCTCTCTGGTTTGCCTCTCCCTAACTCTTACTCTCTGTTATCTTGTTCCCATCTTAGACGAGGAGCATCTTAACTCCACTGACTGTTCACATCATCTCCGCGTTTAACATTTTTTATTCTTCCCAGTATACAGATTGTCTCTCTCCTGACCTTTTTTTGGACCAATTTTTTTTTTTTCAATTTAGAAAAATACTTATTTATTTGGGGCTGCACTGGGTCTTGGGTGCAGCGTGGGGGCTTTCTCTAGTTGCGGCGAGCTGGGGCTCCTCTCCAGGCGTGGGGCCCAGGCTTCTCATCGTGGCGGCTTCTCTTGCTGTAGAGCACGGCCTGTAGGGTGCTTGGCCTCGGCAGCTGCTGCATGCGGGCCCAGTATTTGCAGCTCACGGGCTTAGCTGCTCTGTGCCATGTGGGATCTTCCTAGACCAGGGGTCAGCTGGTGTCCCCTGCATTGTGAGGTGGATTCTTAACCAGTGAACAACAAGGGAAGCCCTTTTTTCACGGTTTTTTTTTTTAATTGAAGTATAGTTGATTTACAATGTTGCGTTAATTTCTCTTTTTAAAAAATATTTACTTATTTGGCTGCATGGGGTCTTAGTACCAGCACTCAAAATCTTCCATCTTCGTTGGGGCATGTGAACTCTAAGTTGCTGCATACAAACTCTTAGCTGTGGCATGCGGGGTCTCAGTTCTGTGGCCAGCAATCAGACCTGGGCCCCCTGCGTCTGGAGCCGGAGTCTTAGCCACTGGGCCACCAGGGAAGTCCCTGTTAATTTCTGCTGTGCAGCAGTGTGATTCAGTTACACATAAACATGCATTCTTTTTTCAGTGTTCTTTTCCATTGTAGTTTATCATCTCTATGTGCTTTACTCACTTTAGTCTTAAGTTTATCAGGTGATAAAAGATAACGAGGACGTAGAAGGGTGACTGGTCCTGTCAACAGGTGATACAGGCCACTCTCACTGTGGTGATATCTGAAGATGGTAAAAGTTACTCATATCTCTGTTATAGGCCTACCAGACACCAGTGAAGTTTCCTCAGTAGGTTAAAGCATCTTGGTAGTTGGAAGGAACATGGTGATTAGTTAATATATTAGGATGGTTTAGTTTATTCCTCCCTTTCAGTTCAGTTCAGTCGCTCAGTCGTGTCCGACTCTTTGCGACCCCATGAATCGCAGCACGCCAGGCCTCCCTATCTGAAACCAACTCCCAGAGTTCACCCAAACTCATGTCCATCAAGTCAGTGATGCCATCCAGCCATCTCATCCTCTGTCGTGCCCTTCTCCTCCTGACCCCAATCCCTCCCAGCATCAGAGTCTTTTCCAGTGAGTCAACTCTTCGGAGGAGGTGGCCAAATTACTGGAGTTTCAGCTTAAGCATCAGTCCTTCCAATGAACACCCAGGACTGATCTCCTTTAGGATGGACTGATTGGATCTCCTTGCAGTCCAAGGGACTCTCAAGAGTCTTCTCCAACACCACAGTTCAAAAGCATCAATTCTTCGGTGCTCAGCTTTCTTCACAATCCAACTCTTACATCCATACATGACCACTGGAAAAACCATAGCCTTGACTAGACGGACCTTTGTTGGCAAAGTAATGTCTCTGCCTTTCAATATGTTATCTAGGTTGGTCATAACTTTCCTTCCAAGGAGTAAGCATCTTTTAATTTCATGGCTGCAGTCACCATCTGCAGTGATTTTGGAGCCCAGAAAAATAAAGTCTGACACTACTTCCACTGTCTCCCCGTCTATTTCCAATGAAGTAATGGGACCAGATGTCATGATCTTAGTTTTCTGAATGTTGAGCTTTAAGCCAACTTTTTCACTCTCCTCTTTCACTTTCATCAAGAGGCTTTTTAGTTCCTCTTCACTTTCTGCCATAAGGGTGGTGTCATCTGCATATCTGAGGTTATTGATATTTCTCCCGGCAATCTTGATTCCAGCTTGTGCTTTTGCAAGTCCAGTGTTTCTCATGATGTACTCTGCATAGAAGTTAAATAAGCAGGACGACAATATACAGCTTTGATGTACTCCTTTTCCTATTTGGAACCAGTCTGTTGTTCCGTGTCTAGTTCTAACTGTTGCTTCCTGATCTGCATACAGGTTTCTCAAGAGGCAGGTCAGGTGGTCTGGTATTCCCATGTCTTTCAAAATTTTCCACAGTTTATTGTGATCCACACAGTCAAAGGCTTTGGCATAGTCAATAAAGCAGAAATAGATGTTTTTCTGGAACTCTCTTGCTTTTTCGATGATCCAGCAGATGTTGGCAATTTGATCTCTGGTTCCTCTGCCTTTTCTAAAACCAGCTTGAATATCTGGAAGTTCATGGTTCCCGTACTGCTGAAGCCTGGCTTGGAGAATTTTGAGCATTACTTTACTAGCGTGTGAGATGAGTGCAATTGTGTGGTAGTTTGAGCATTCTTTGGCATTGCCTTTCTTTGGGATTGGAATGAAAACTGACCTTTTCCAGTCCTGTGGCCACTGCTGAGTTTTCCAAATTTGCTGGCATGTTGAGTACAGCACTTTCACAGCATCATCTTTCAGGATTTGAAAGAGCTCAACTGGAATTCCATCACCTCCACTAGCTTTGTTCGTAGTGATGCTTTCTAAGGCCCACTTGACTTCACATTCCAGGATGTCTGGCTATAGGTGAGTGATCATACCATCGTGATTATCTTGGTCGTGAAGATCTTTTTTGTACAGTTCTTCTGTATATTCTTGCCACCTCGTCTTAATATCTTCTGCTTCTGGTAGGTCCATACCATTTCTGTCCTTTATCGAGCCCATCTTTGCATGAAATGTTCCCTTGGTATCTCCAATTTTCTTGAAGAGATCTCTAGTCTTTCCCATTCTGTTTTTTTCCTCTGTTTCTTTGCACTGATCGCTGAGGAAGGCTTTCTTATCTCTCCTGGCTATTTTTTTTAGAACTCTGCATTCAGATGCTTATATGTTTCCTTTTCTCCTTTACTTTTCACTTCTCTTCTTTTCACAGCTATTTGTAAGGCCTCCCCAGACAGCCACTTTGCTTTTTTGCATTTCTTTTCCATGGGGATGACCTTGATCCCTGTCTCCTGTACAATGTCACGAACCTCCATCCATAGTTCATCAGGCACTGTAGCTATCATATCTAGTCCCTTAAATTTATTCCTCACTTCCACTGTATAATCATAAGGAATTTGACTTAGATCATACCTGAATGGTCTAGTGGTTTTCCCTATTTTCTTCAATTTAAGTCTGAATTTGGCAAAAAGGATTTTATGATCTGAGCCACAGTCAGCTCCCGATCTTGTTTTTGCTGACTGTATAGAGCTTCTCCATCTTTGGCTGCAAAGAATATAATCAGTCTGATCAGTGTTGACCATCTGGTGATGTCCATGTGTAGAGTCTTCTCTTGTGTTGTTGGAAGAGGGTGTTTGCTATGACCAGTGCGTTCTCTTGGCAAAACTCTATCAGTCTTTGCCCTGCTTCATTCCGTATTCCAAGGCCAAATTTGCCTGTTACCCCAGGTGTTTCTTGACTTCCTACTTTTGCATTCCAGTCCCCTATAATGAAAAGGACATCTTTTTTGGGTGTTAGTTCTAAAAGGTCTTGTAGGTCTTCATAGAACCATTCAACTTCAGCTTCTTCAGTGTTACTGGTTGGGGCATAGACTTGGATTACCATGATATTGAATGGTTTGCCTTGGAAACGAACAGAGATCATTCTGTCGTTTTTGAGATTGCATCCAAGTATTGCATTTCAGACTCTTTTGTTGACCATGATGGCTACTCCATTTCTTCTAAGGGATTCCTGCCCACAGGAGTAGATATAATGGTCATCTGAGTTAAATTCACCCATTCCAGTCCATTTCAGTTCACTGATTCCTAGAATGTCGAGATTCAGTCTTGCCATCTCCTTTCTGACCACTTCCAATTTGCCTTGATTCATGAACCTAACATTCCAGGTTCCTATGCAGTATTGCTCTTAACAGCATCGGACCTTGCTTCTATCACCAGTAACATCCACAGCTGGATATTGTTTTTGCTTTGACTCCATCCCTTCATTCTTTCTGGAGTTATTTCTCCACGGATCTCCAGTAGCATATTGGGCACCTACTGACCTGGGGAGTTCCTCTTTCAGTATCCTATCATTTTGCCTTTTCATACTGTTCATGGGGTTCTCAAGGCAAGAATACTGAAGTGGTTTGCCATTCCCTTCTCCAGTGGACCACATTCTGTCAGACCTCTCTACCATGCCCACCCATCTTGGTTGCCCCATGGGCATGGCTTAGTTTCATTGCGTTAGACAAGGCTGTGGTCCTAGTGTGATTAGATTGACTAGTTTCCTGTGAGTATGGTTTCAGTGTGTCTGCCCTCTGATGCCCTCTCGCAACACCTACTGTCTTACTTGATTTCTTGATTCCTCCCTTTAATGCTCACTAATTCTGAACAGCTGTTTAAATACTGCTATTTAATACTGCAATCCGCCCCATTTCAGTCCCACATTCCCAATTTCCTGTCCCTGTTCGACTTTTCATATTTTCTGTAGTGCATGCTGGTAAAATGTATTTCTTGATTATATCTATAGTCTGTCTTCTGCCCCCAGCCCCCACCATCACGGGACAGGAGCCTTTGTTTTTGTTCATAAATTTATCACAAGCGCCTACAAAAATGCCTGGCACATAGTACGTGCTAAGTAAGTATTTGACGAATTAATAGATCTACCTAAATTGGGGATTATACCTCTTTTGGGGTTAGCTCATTATAATTCTTTAATCACACGATGAAAATTTTAGGATTTTAAGAGAGGCATTTTACTGCCTTTCTGAAGATAAAAAAGCAGGACGCCCTTAGTAACAACCAATTGTTACTTTCTGACAATTTCCTTAATTAAAATATAGAAAGCAGGTCAGCATAATGGGGACTTTTGGTGGTTTAGTGGTTAGGACTCTGCACATCCACTGCAGGGGGCACAGGTTCAATCCCTGGTCTGGGAACTAAGATTCCATGGGTTGTGAGGAGCGACAAAAAAAAAAAAAAAAATTCTAGACATGACATTGTCTCCTTCCTTATTCTGGGACAAGGGCACACTGATATTGGTGACATATATCCAGGAGACACAATGATCATATCCTACTAATTCCATGTTTCTCACAAGGATGACAAATTGTTCTTTCTTGTCTTTTAGGGGCCATGAAGAATATGTTGGCGTCCTAAAGCCTGGAGAATCCTGTGAACAGAGGAGCCTGGCAGACTACACTCCATAGGGTTGCAAAGAGTCAGACACGACTGAGTAACATACACACACATAAGGACTCCCCAGACTGTTTAGAATTAGAGTGTGTGTGTGTGTGTGTGTGTGTGTGTGTGTGTGTGTGTGTATGCTCAGTTGGGTGCAACTCTTTACAACCCCAAGAACTGTAGCCTGCCAGGCTCCTCTGTCCATGGAGTTTTCCAGGAAAGAATATGGAGCAGGTTGCCATTTCCTCCTCCAAGGGATCTTCCTGACCCAGTGATTGAACCCATGTCTCTTGCATCTCCTGCATTGGCAGGCAGATTCATCACTGCATGACCTTAGAAACAGTAGTGTTTCTCAAATTTGCATAGTATATTGCAGTAGCCTGCATCTAAGGTGACCCTGTGGAAAAGTCTTAAAAGAGATGGGAATACTAGACCACTTTACCTGTCTCTTGAGATACCTGTATGCAGGGTAAGAAGCAACAATTAGAACCAGACATGGAACAATGGACTGGTTCAAGATTGGGAAAGGAGTACGTCAAGGCTGTATATTGTCATCCTGCTTGTTTAACTTATATGCAGAGTACATCATGCAAAATGCTGGACTGGATGAAGCACAAGCTGTAATCAAGATTGCCAGGAGAAATATCAACAACCTCAGATACGTAGATATTACCACTCTAATGGCAGAAGGCGAAGAGAAATTAAAGAACCTCTTGATGAGGGTAAAGGAGAGTGAAAAGGCTGACTTAAAACTCAACATTCAGAAAACGAAGATCATGGCATTCTCGTTCCAACACTTCATGGCAAATAGATGGAGAAAAAGTGGAAACAGTGATAGATTTTATTTTCTTGGGCTCCAAAATCACTGGAGATGGTGAACACAGCCATGAAATTAAAAGTCACTTGCTCCTTGGAAAAAGCCATGGCAAAACTAGACAGCATATTAAGAAGCTAAGAAGCAGAGATATCACTTTGCCAACAAAGATCCATATAGTCAAAACCTAGCACATACATGCCCACTTGGTTTTTCCAGTAGTTATGTACAGAATGTGGGGGTTGGACCATAAAGAAGGCTGAGTGCTGAAGAATTGATGCTTTCAAACTAATGGTGCTGGAGAAGACTCTTGAGAGTCCCTTGGACAGCAAGAAGATCAAATCAGTCAATCCTAAAGGCAATCAACCCTGAATATTCACTCGAAGGACTGATGCTGAAGCTGAAGCTCCAATACTTTGACTACCTGATGTGAAGAACTGACTCACTGGAAAAGACCCTGATGGTGGGAAAGACTGAGGGCAAGAGGGGAAGAGGGTGACAGAGGATGAGATGGTTGGATGGCATCATTGACTCAATGGACATGAATTTGAGCAAACTCTGGGAGATAGTGAAGGGCAGGGAAGTCTGGCATGCTACAGTTCATGGGGTCGCAAAGAGTCAGAGACAACTTAGCAACCAAACAACAACAAAGGTGACCGCCAATCATCCTTGCCTCCTGGTCTCCACACTCTTATGTGGTCCCTCCCACAGTGAATCAAGGCTGGTCTGTGTGACCAATAGAATCTTGCAGAAGTGACCATGCATGTCTTCCAGCACTCATCCTAAAAGGCTCTGTGCCATCTACACTGGTCTCTCAGGTCTCCAGCTCTTAGGAAGCAAGCTGCCATGGTGTGAAGACTCTGAGGCAGCTCGTTGGAAAGACCCACTTAGAACGGTCAAAAGAGAGCACCAACTTGCCAGGCATGGAAGGGAGCCACCCAGGAAGTGGCTTCTCCAGCACCAGTCAAGCCTTCAGATGACCACAGCCCCGGCTGACCTCTGCCTGCAACTTTATGGGAGATCCTGAAGCAAAATTTAGTTCCTCAATTCCTGACCCATAGAAACTGTGAGGCATAATAAATGACTGTTATCATTTTCAGAGTTTTGGAGTAATTTGTTAGGTAGCAAGAGATGACTAGTGAAGTGAAAGTCGCTCAGTCGTGTCCGACTCTTTGTGACCCCATGGACTATACACTCCATGGAATTCTCCAGGCCAGAATACTGGAGTGGGTAGCTGTCACCTTCTCCAGGGGATCTTCCAACCCAGGGATCCAACCCAGGTCTCCCTCACTGCAGGCTGATTCTTTACCAGCTGAGTCACAAGGAAAGCCCAAGAATACTGGAATGGGTAGCCTATCCTTTCTCCAGTGAATCTTCCTGACCCAGGAATTGAACTGGGTCTCCTGCATTGCAGACAGATTCTTTACCAACTGAGCTATCAGGGAAGCCCTTAACAAATAGAGATATAATAAAAAGAGACAAGTAACAAATATACAAATTCCTTTAAGATGAAAAAATTCCTTTTGATCCTGTATTAATTAAATTATTTTTATTTTACTTAAATAGTACAAACATACAGTATAAACTCCTTAGGCTTATAGCTTTTATACAACAATTAAAACAAATTTTAAACGTAATACAGACCACATTACAAAACAATCAAATAAAAAGTAATTTTAATTGCTGAAGTTAAATTGCCAATCAGTGAGACTGGTACTGACGGTGCCTAAGACCTCTTCTGGCCTGTTCAGTGACTTGAATAAATTACCCTTTATCCCTTAAGCCTGTTTGAGTGGATTTTCTGTGGCTTTCAACCAAGGCTTTTTCCAACAATATATTGGGTTGGCCAAAATGTTCCTTTGGTTAGTGAGAATGTTTAATAGAGTCCTTGGTAGAAATGAAAAACGCGTCTTTTGTTCTTACTTAAACCTAAATTTTTGGTCAACCCCTTAGTTATCTTCTGTTTCTACAATTTGGGAAACCTTAAAAACAAATAATCGGAACACCATAAGCCAGGCGCTCATTTTCACCCTCTCCGTCTCAACATCGGTACCTTGACCATCTCGCCCCTTCACTCACTGCCTCAACCACGGTACTCGTGCGTTTGACCAGAGGCGAGCCGGAGGGGCCAAGTCCTCAGGCCGATGGGCAGCACCTCATCCCTAAGGAGCGCTGCAGGGGTCCTGCGCACAGGGGTCTTGGAGCCCGTGTTGTCCCGGCGCACGCACTGCAGCAGGTGTGCCTGCATCTCGTTCTACTTGCAAGTTCCCAGAGCCAGTTGGAAACCGGGCCAGTGGAATTTTACCCTCGATTGGACCGTCACTGTCGTACTCCACAATTTAACTCCTAGGCGCGATCTTAGTCATCGGAGTTCCTAGAGGACAGGACAGGGCAAAGAGCCGGGTACACGTTGCACCAGGACTAATACTGGATGATTCACAGCTGACGGCAACTGGACTGCCTCGCCCCGATCTCTGCGCCAAGGAGACGTCAGCAAGATCCCATCGCCCACACAAGACTAGCATTCGGCAGAAGGAAGCCCTGTGTGATTTAAAGGAAGAGTCCTCCTTTCCATCGCCTCTACACCTTAGGCTGTCAGCACACTTCACCTCAGCTGTGTTTCCCTCTCTGGGTAAAGGCGGTCCCGGAGTCCTGGGTGGCCCAGCACTACCTCGGCTTGGCCATCAGGGGGCAGTAGGCCTCGAGGAAGGTTGCGCATGCTCAATGTGGGGCCTCGCGCTTCGCCTTTGCGACCGCCGAGTGACGGAAGCGAGTTCTTGGGATTATGGGAAATATGGTTTCTCAGCCACGGGATGATTGATCCACTCCTTGCTTGAGCCCAGGGCGGGACTTCGACTCCCGGCTAGCTGGTGGGAGCGGGAGGGGATGCGAGAGAAGGGGGCGGGGCAAGCGAGAGAAAAGGTGGGCGGGGCTGGGGGAAGGCCCAGCGGAGTGGGCGGTGCTCCAGCCGGCTGATCCTCCGCCGCCCGCGGTCGGAGGAACGTGAGTCGCGGGCCCTGGAGCCGAGAGGAACCTAGACGGCAGCGGGCGCGAGGGCGGGTGTCCCCGGAGTGGTCGTGAGGGAGTTGGCCGCTTCCCCTGGGCCTCCCGACTTGCAGGTCCCCTCTCTCTCCACCGGGACGCGGGAGAGCCCGGCGCGCGGCGGGGGCGCGAGGTGGAGCCGGCGGGGGCGGCCAATGCGAAACTGGCTGGTGCTGCTGTGCCCGTGTGTGCTCGGGGCCGCGCTGCACCTCTGGCTGCGGCTGCGCTCCCCGCCGCCCGCCCGCGCCTCGGGGGCTGGCCCGGCAGGTGAGGACCTGGGGCCGGGCCGGGCGGCCCCGAGGCGGGGAGGCCGGCTCCGAGACTCCTGGCGGCCTCCTCCGCGGGTCCCGGACTGGGGGGAGGGCGGCCCGACGCGAAGTTCCGCAGATGAAACAAATAACCCTCTTTATCCGCGGGGCGTTAACATCGGGCAAACTTGAGGACGCTTCCCACCTCCCCGCGTTTC
This sequence comes from Bos taurus, assembly GCF_002263795.3. Lineage (NCBI taxonomy): Eukaryota > Metazoa > Chordata > Mammalia > Artiodactyla > Bovidae > Bos > Bos taurus. Next base: position 8,252,535 of record NC_037355.1, on the reverse strand, counting down.
TCAATGGCCACAAGGCTGGTGCACGCGACAGCAGGTCCTCCGGCTGTCCCCAGGCCTGGCCCGGGTCGCCCGGCGCCTGCCCGGGAGCAAAGCCCCGTGGGTCCTTCTGCCCCGAGCGGCAGCTGCTCAGCCCAGCGCAGGGCTACCAGGTTGCTTTTTTCCTGCCCAAGTTGTTGGTCTTATTCGGTCAAGACTTTGAGGTCTTCGGGCCAGGGATCAAGTTTGTGCGTGTTTTAAAAGGTGGCTGGGTTTTGCTTTTAAGGAAGAAGTTTGCTTTAAAAATGTACTGTACTTTGTATTTTTTGAAAACTCTGATGTAAGTCTGTTGAACAAATTTAGGCATGAAGTAGGGAATGGCTCCGAGTGGAGTTGCTCCTGGGAGTTTCCTTTGCAAAGCCTGCTAATGAAACATACACGAAAGTATCGAGTTCTTTACTTATGTTAACCGTTTGCTCTAAAAGTTATTCTTTCGTGGGAAAACCTTTGTTCATGTTCGCTTCACAGCCTGATAAATAGAGTGCTTTGCCCACAGCACGGTGGATTTGCTGTTAATGAATTCCACCGCTCCTAAGACTTAAGGTTTCTTTTTTTTCTTGTCTTCTTTTTTAAGGGCTTGCCCTAGGACATATTATTTAAAGAAGCCTGGAAGGCTGTTGTAAAGATGAGATAATAGTCGTTTTGGTTTTTAACTCCATTGGGAATTTTTTTCTTACCACTTCTTCCCAAGACAGTTGTTTGCTTGTGCAGTATTTTTAAGGATTAGAATTGAATATTTGCAATCTTGAGATGGCTCTGTGCCTTAACTTAGAAGTAGAAAGTATAGAAACTAATTTGGCAATCCTCAAAGCAGTCTCATTGTTATAATTGGAGTTCTTTATTCTGGTAACATTCTCTTAAAATCCTTTTCTCTTAGACAAGCTACAAGCTCTTTGAAAAGACTATTTGTGTGACCTGAATAGAATTAAGATCCTATTTAAATGATTTAATGAAAGTGCAGCATTTCAGGACATTTAACTTAACAGGTTAGGATTTTGTTTTTGTTTTCTTTTTTTAGACTTTTGTAAATGGACCTGAGGAAAAAGTGCTATATATAGAGAGAGAGAGAGAGAGCACTATATATATAGATGTGTATATATATATAAATGCTCTGTAAGATTCATTGTGTTTGTATTTTACAAGTTTTTTTTTTTTTTGGTTTGATGAGTGAGCTCTACTGGAATTTATTTTTAGAGTGTACTTGGGATATTTATGACCTAAATATCTTTTAGGGTCCATAAACAAGCAAAAACCCTGTATTCTTTTAGATGATAGCCATTCTGACAAGTGTGGAGTGATATCTCGTTGTGATTTTGATTTGCAGTTCCCTAATGATTAGGGACAGTGTTCTTGCCTGGAGAATCCCAGGGACGGGGGAGCCTGGTGGGCTGCCGTCTATGGGGTCGCAAAGAGTTGGACACGACTGAAGCGACTTAGCAGCAGCAGCAATGATTTAGGGATGTTGAGCATCTTTTCATGTGCCTGTTGGCCATCTGCATTTCCTCTTTGGAAAAGTGTCTCCAGTTCTTCTGCCCATTTTTTAATTAGGTTGTTTTTTGATGGTGAATTATATGAGCTGTTTATATATGTTGGATGTCAATCACTCATTGGTCATATCATTTGTAAATATTTTCTCCTATTTGGTAGATTGGCTTTTTGTTTCTGTCAGTGGTTTCCTTTGGTGTGCAAAAGCTTTTAAGTTTAACTAGATCCCATTTGTTTATTTCTGCTTTTATTTCCTTTAGGAGTTGGGTCCAAAAACATTGCTGTGATTTATGGCAAAGATGTTCTTCCTGTTTTTTCCTCAAAGAGTTTATAGTATCTAATCTTACATTAAATTATATGTAAGATTATATACTGTGGTGTTGGAGAAGTCTCTTGAGATCCCTTGGACTGCAAGGAGATCCAACCAGTCAATCCTAAAGGAAATCAGTCCTGAATTTCATTGGAAGGACTGATGTTGAAGCTGAAACTCCGATACTTTGGCCACCTGATACGAAGAACTGACTCATTTGAAAAGACCCTGATGCTGGGAAAGATTAAGGGCGGGAGGAAAAGGGGATGACAGAGGATGACCAACTCGATGGACATGAGTTTGAGTAAGCTCCGGGAGTTGGTGATAGACAGGGAAGCCTGGCGTGCTGCAGTCCATGGGGTAGCAAAGAGTCACGCACGATTGAGCGACTGAACTGAACTGAATCTTACATTGGGTCTTTAATCCATTCTGAGTTTATTTTTGTTTATGGTGTTAGAGAATGTTCTAATTTTGTTCTTTTACATATAGCTGTGCGATTTTCCCAGCACCACTTACTAAAGAGATTTTTTCCCATTGTCTCATCTTGCCTCCTTTGTCATAGATTAATGGACCATAAGTGTGTGTGTGTATTTCTGGGCTCTCTGTTCCCACTGATGTGTGTGTCTGTTTTTGTCCCACTACCATACTATTTTGATGATTGTAGCTTTGTAATGTAGTCTGAAGTCAGGGAGCCTAATTCCTCCAGCTCTGTTCTTCTTTCTTAAGATTGTTTTGGCTATTTGGGGTCTTTTGTGTTAAAAAATTATTTGCTCCAGTTCTGTAAGTTTTATGACTTCGCATCCAACCCTCTTGATGCTTGTCTTTGTTCCTGGAGCTAGTCCCACCGTGCTCGCATTTTCTCATAGTGCTCACAGCTCCCAGCCCCAATGGCAGCCCTTTGCCCTGAGTCTGCACTGGGTCTCTCTTGTCTCTCTTGTGGTACCTTCCACTCAAGTAGCCAGTCTTCCCTGGACCACTCTTGGGGGTGAGGGAGTTACCCCTTCCTTTTTTTTTTTTTAAAGTCCTGTGGGCTCACCTCAAAGTATTAAAAGTAACTTTGTAAACAACTTTTTTCTTTTTCAGAGTTAAGTTTCCCCCCTCCATTAGTTTTGATGGTGCCTTATCTGCCGTCTTGTGAGACCAGGCTAGATTAAGGAAATTAGGAAGGAGACCTTGGAAAGGGACACAGCTCTCAGTGAGGAGTTCAGTACTAGTGTGTAAGTTAACGTTGACTTTAAATGGATCTTGTACATCCAGTCAAATGGTAAATAGAGTATTTTAATCTAAGTGAAACCTTGGAGAGTCCTAACTGTCCCTTTTGCACTTCTGGTACTTTTGAAACTAAAAACAAAAGAAGCATCTCAATTGCTAAAATTTCCCACAAATCCTTTTCTCATTGTGTTATCACCAGTTCAAACAAACATTTGAGCATTTTTACATTTCAGCCCTTATCCCTTAAGCCTAAAGTGAGAGAGAAAACCCAAAAGTTTGTTAGTATTCATCCCTGGTGTTTACATTTTAAGTTTCGTTTTTGTTCTCTTTTCTGCCTCTTTGTCTTCAGTTTCATTAAGTCATGGCAGTATTTTTCAAAAGGGAGGTTTATCTCCCCTGAATATTAAAAAAGGCTCTCTAACTTTTAGAGAGCTGACTCTGCAGATGTTTGAGAGCTGTCTCACTGCCAACTCCTGTTGTAGGTGTGGAATTTAAGCAGTAATCAAGATAATGTCCCTGCCCTCATGCAGTTTACAATTTTGAAGGGAAGACAGAACATAGGAAAGTAATTATTAAATGTCATAGGGGAGAGTGATAAGTGTGGTGGCAAAAATAAAGCAGCGTAAGAGGACAGAGAATGGTGTGCTGCTGTGTTAAGTAGAGTGGTCGGGGAGGTTGTTTGAGGCCACAGTTGGGCAGGAACCTGAGTGCACTGAGTCAGGTGGGTTAGTGCCTGGTGCTGTTCTAATGTGGGGCTTTCTAGGTGGTGCTGGTGGTAAAAAACCCACCTGCCGATGCAGTAGACTTAAGCAGCGCGGGTTTGACCCCTGGGTCGGGAAGGTTCCCTGGAGGAGGGGACAATCCACTCCAGTGTTCTTGCCTGGGGAATCTGTGGAGCCTGGCGGGCTGCAGTCCATAGGGGCGCTAAGAGTCAGACCCGACTGAAGCGACTTAGCACACAGGCACGCTGTTCTAATGACCTTGAACAGGTGAGACCTGGTCAGAGAGAACAGCTGATGAAGAGCAAGCAGCTCTTCTGTTGTGAAATCCCACACACCTGGGGTGAGGAGAGGACCGTAGAGGCATAGACAGCCATTTGAGCTGGAGAATAACGATACAGGATATCTCGGTTTTAACGTACTGCTTTTGGGTTGTGCCTTAGCAGGAATTAATTTAGCAGTTAACTTAGAAAAATGATGTAACAAAAGAAGTCTTTTCTCTCTAGGATATTTGGGAAGAAGGAAACCAAGACAGGAAAGAAGCATAGCCATTCAACAAATCCTTAGAGCGCTGGGTTTTTAGTCTCAGCTCTCAAGGTATTCATAGTTTGTTAAATGGAAACTGACATGGGGCAAGTAGAAGGTCAAAGACAAATTGAGCTTGCTTAGCAGTTTCGCCGAGGGCTGGTTCATCTGAAATGATCCCTAAATGTTAATCTTGTCTCCGTGCTTCTGTTGTTTCCTTATTTATAAGATGATGACCTCATAGGGTTATTGTGAAGATTCTGTTAATAAAACACCCAGAAGAGTGCCTGATTCATGGTGAACACTTCGTGAATGTTAGAGAGGAGTGGTGGTTTGATGGAGGCTAATGCCCATGCTAGTGAGGTGTTTTTTTTGGCATCTGAAATTGGTGAGAACGTACTGCTGGTGTGTATAATGATTGTCCTGATCATCAGATCTGTGGTGAACTTACATGTTTTCTTCATTTTCTAGGTTTCTGCCTATCTGTGGTTGATGTCATCTGAGAGCAATCATATAAGAGTGGAAATTTCAGTCTCAATTTTAAGGATCTGTGAGCTTGTTTTGAACACTCAGTTCTGAATTCTATCTCCACTGGTCTTTAATAAAATTTTGAATGTCCACTTTCAGTCCAGAGGCTAGCAGATTGCCAGACTCTCAGGGTGTCCTACATACTAAAGAAGAAAAATGGTCATTGCCTTTGGGGAGCTTGTGTGTAGTTTTAATGATTCTTGACATTATGAAGATTTGTTTATTGCTATATGTTTGCCATCTAAGGCAGTGAATGTAGGAAGTGCTCAGTAATTTAAAGGAATGGATCAAGAGGATAAAACTGGCAGAGTATGAATGGATTTGTGATTCATAGACCGTCCATTCACATACCATGATTTAAATTTTTTACTTACAAAAGTAAAACATGCTTCTTATAGAAAATTTTGAAATTAGTTTTTAAAAAAATGAAAGAAAATGATCTATACTGGGCAGTTTTTGAATGTATATACATAAAACATGTTTGGGGAATTATTTAGTATTAAAAATTTTTGATATGTATATTCAGAAAAGTGCACATAAATGTAAACTCGATGTGATTTCACAAACCGAGTTTGTTGTTCAGTTACTCAGTTGTGTCCGACTTTGCAGCCTCATGGACTGCAGCGTGTCAGGCTTCCCTGTCCTTCACCATCTCCTGGAGCTTGCTCAAACTCAGGTCCTTCGAGTTGGTGATATCATCCAGTCATCTCGTCCTCTGTTGTCCCTTCTCCTGCCTTCAGTCTTTCCCAGCATCAGGGTCTTTTCCAGTGAGTCGGCTCTGCATCAGGTGGCTGAAGTATTGGCGCTTCATCAGTCCTTCCAGTGAATATTCAGGAGTGATTTCCTTTAGGATGGACTGGTTTGATCTCCTTGCAGATCTGCAAGAGAGCCTCAAGAGTCTTCTCCAACACCACAGTTCAAAAGCATCAGTTTTTCGGTGCTCAGCCTTCTTCATGGTCCAGCTCTGACATCCATACATGACTACTGGAAAAACCATAACTTGACTAGATGAGCCTTTGTCGACAAAGTAATGTCTCTGCTTTTTATTATGCTTTCTAGGTTTGTCATAGCTTTTCTTCCAAGGAGCAAGTGTTTTTTAATTTCATGACTGCAGTCACCATCTGCATTGATTTTGGAGCCCAGAAAAATAAAGTCAGCCACTGTTTTCACTGTTTCCCCATCTATTTGCCAGGAAGTGATGGGACCAGATGCCATGGTCTTTATTTTCTGAATGCTGAGCTTTAAGCCAACTTTTTCAGTCTCCTCTTTCACTTTCATCAAGAGGCTCTTTAGTTCCTCTTCACTTTCTGCCATAAGGGTGGTGTCATCTGCATATCTGAGGTTATTGATATTTCTCCTGGCAATCTTGATTCCAGCTTGTGCTTCATCCAGCCCAGCATTTCGCATGATGTACTCTGCATATAAGTTAAGTAAACAGGGTGACAATATACAGGCTTGACGTACTCCTTTCCCAGTCTGTAACCAGTTCGTTGTTCTGTGTCCATTTCTAATACAAACTGAATACACCCAGTTAATCAGCACCCAAATTAAAGACAGGAAAACTGCCAACACCTTAGAAGCTTCCTTTGTGCTCCCATGGCCAGGAGTGGTAACAGGATCCTAATCTTTAATGCAGAGATTTGCCGGCTTTATGTGCTTTATGTAAATAGAATCATATAGTACATAGGGCTTCCCTGGTGGCTAAGGTGGTAAAGACTTTGCCTTCAGTGCAGGGGCCTTGGGTTTGATTCCTGGGTCAGGAAGACCCCCTGGAGAAGGAAGTGGCTCCAGTAGGAAGGAAATTCCCACTCCAGTATTTTTGCCTGGAGCATTCCATGGACAGAGGAGCCTGGCGGGCTACAGTCAGGGAGTCACAAAGAGCTGGACACAGCTGCGACTAACACACTCAATGTACATAGATCTCATAACCTGCTTCTTTTCATAAGATGTAGAACAATATTTAATGATTTCTTTAAAGCATAATGTCAGTGGCTGTGTAGTATTCTGGCATGTGGATACACCATAATTTATTTAACTAGTGCCTTGTCCATTGTATTCATGTAGTTTGCAGTTTTTCATTATTAAGAAACGACTCTGTGATGAATAGAGATCTTTTAATGCATCACCGGTTATTTCTTTAAAATGTATTTTTAGCTAAGGACAAAAGTTACAGAATTCTGAGGTATTTGATGTATCGTGGGGAAATTTCCTGTAGAATATTATACCGGAGTACGTTCCTGTCAGCAGCATAGGAAAGTAGCCTTTTCCTGGTAACAACTGCCTGTTTCAAAATATCCATCATTAGGGCATTGTCATTTAAGAAGATATTTGTCAGTTTGAATGTAAGAGAAAACTCGTGTCTTATTGCTGTCATTCAAACTTGGCTTCCAGTGACGTTGAACTGTTTTTCGTAGATGTGTTGGCTCTTTACATTTCTTTTTCTGTGAATTATCTTTTTTTGCCCATGTTTACTTTTTAGTTGGGTTGGGTTGTTTTTTTTTTCCCCCAATTTTCAGACATGAGAATTGAACAAGTTACCCTATGCTTGGAACACTGAGCAGAGGTGAGAAAAATACAGAAGGGGTCTGAGAAGTTGGGCTGCGTTCTTACACAGCATCCACTTGGAGGGGTTTGTGTGTGTGTTTAACCTTGGTTGCACCATGCAGCCTGCCGGGATACTGGTTTCCTGACTAGATGTCAAACCTGGGCCACAGCAGTGAAAGCACTGAATCCTAACCCCGAGGCCGCCAGGCAGCTGTCCCCTTTGAGTTTTATACTGTGTAACAGTATTCACAGATCTGTTGCACTGATACACATTGGTGGCATGTGGTAGAAGAAACCACAGGCTCTTTTTAAAATTGGGGTGTAATTGACTAACAAGCCTCAGTTCAGTTGTGCAGCTGAATGATTTGATACACGTATATATCCTGAAATATATATAGCTAACCATAATATATTTAGTTAACATCTGTCACCACGCGTAGTCACAGTTTTCTTTTTCCTCTGATGAGAACTTTGAAGACCTACTCTGTTCAGCAACATTTAAATACAATGCAGTTTTGTTTTGCTTTTCTTGGCCCTGCTGGTGGAATCTGTTTTCTGACCAGGGATTGAACCCAAGGCCCCAGCAGTGAAAGCCTGGTCTCCTAACCACTAGGCCACCAGGCAACTCTCTACAATACGGTATTATTAACTGTTGTCATCATGCTGTATTTACAACCCCGGAACTTACTTATTTTATAACTGGAAGTTTGTACCTCTTACCGTTTTGCCTACCCGCATCCTCTGGTGAACACTGATCTGTTCTCTATGAATTTGGTGTTTTGTTTTATTAGTCTGTCTTTGTCTGACTTACTTCACTTAGCATAATGCCCGCAGGGTCTTGAGTGTTGCTGCAAATGGCAAGATTTCCTTCTTTTTTGTGGCTGAGTAACATTCCATTGTGTGTAAAGAATACATTTTCTTCATTCACCCATCAGTGGACACTTAGGTTGCTTCCATATCTTGACTATAGAAAATAATGCTGCAGTGAGCATCCCCATGTTCACTATCATGCATATCATCTCCATTCTTGTCTTTTCTAGTGGAAGTTTTCATTTCCTTCAGATAATATCCAGAAGTGGTTTTGCTGGCTCGAATGGGAGTTCTATCTTTAATTTTTTGAGGAACCACCATGCTGTTTTTCATAGTGGCTGCATCAATTTACATTCCCACCAACAGTGTGTGCACAAGAGTTCCCTCTTCCCTACGTCCTCTCCGACATTTATTATTTCTTACCTTTTTGGTATTAGCTGTGCCAGGGGGTGTGGTGAGATTTCATTGTGGTTTTGATTGGCATTTCCCTGATGAGTGATTTTGAGCACCGTTTCACGTAGCTGACAGCAGGCTGTATGTCTTCTTTGGAGACACGTCTATTCAGATCCTCTGCCCAGTTTTAACTAGGATTCTGTGGATTTTTGCTATTGAGTTGTATGAGTTCTTTATGTGCTTTGCATATTAATCAGATATGATTTGTAAATATCTTCTGTTCAGTTGGTTGCCTGTTCACTTTTTGTTGATGGTTTCCTTTGCTGTGCAGGAGCTTTTTAGTATGATGTAGTCTCGTTTATTTTTGTTTTTGTTGTCTTTGCTTTTAGTGTCACATCTAAAAAAATTATTGCAAAGACCACCATCAAGGAGCTTACTTGCCTGTGTTTTCTTATAGGACTTTTATGGTCCTACATTCAAGTTTTTAATCCATTTTGAGTTGATTTTTGTGTATAGTGGTAAGTTAGTGGTTCCGTTTCATTCCTTTGCATGTGGCTGTCCAGTTTTCCCATATCATCTGTTTAAGAGACTGTCCTTTCCTTGTTGTGTATTCTTGGCTCCTTTGCTGTAATTGAATGGACCATACACATGTGGGTTTATTTCTGGGCTCTCTATTATGTTCCATTGATGTGTGCGTCTGTTTTAATGCCAGTACTGTACTGATTACCGTAGCTTTATAATATGGTTTGAAACCAGGCAGTATGGTGTTTCCAGCTTTGTTCTTCTTTCTCTAGATTGCTTTGGCTATTCAAGGTCTTTGCGGTTCCATACAAATTTTAGGATTTTTTTTTTTTCTGTTTCTGTGAAAAATGTCCTTGAAATTTTAATAGAGATTACACTGAATCTGTTGATTGCTTTAGCTAGTATGGACATCTTAACAATATTAATGCTTCTGATCCATTAGCATGGGATATCTTTTGTTTTTATGTTTTGCAATTGATTTCATCAATATCTTATACTTTTCAGTGTACAGATCTTTTGCCACCTTGGTTAAGTTTATTCCTAGGTATTTTATTCTTTTTGATGCAATTAAAATTGGGATTGTTTTCTTAATTTCTCTTTCTGATAGTTTGATATTGTATAGAAATACAGTTGACTTTCGTATATTATATATCCTGTAACCTTACTGAATTTATTAGTTCTAACAGAGTTTTTCAGTTGAGTCTTTAGAAAACTGTTTTCCTGGAAGTAGAAGTTCTCTGAAGGCGAAAATCTGACATGTACTTCTCTTCTGCAAGAAAAAGAGAAATGTATGGGAAGTTACACAGTTCAATAGAAGCAACTTAGACATGGATTAGAAGCAGAGAGGATTGGCAGTGGCAGAGAGAAGTGAAATAAGATCAAAAAGTACTTTACAGCGGTAATCCGTGAGATTTTCACATACCACATGGTTATCTTCATGTCTGTTTGTTTATTTTTAGAAAAATCTCAAGAGGTCCGGGTGAAACCATTAGGATACCCTTGTAGGTCCAAGTAAAAGATAAGAAACTGAGTTGATGCTTCGGCTAGAATTAATGTTGAGAAAGAGAGATCGGAGAACAATTTTAAGGAGATTTTGCGATCAAGAAAAGGTTGAATTATGTCTCATGTAATCCATCTATAAAAGACCTATTTTGATTACTGATCCAAAATAAGGTAGTGGTGTTTGGCATTTAAAGAGATGTTTCAGTTATGTTGAGATTTTTGTGCAGCAGCTTTGTTTTCTCACGATGTCAATAACTGAGGCATTTGGGATACGTTTAAATTTTCCTCTAATCTTTTAAAGCTTTTTAATCTTTTGAGAAGACATTTTGAAACAGATGAAATAGAGCATCTAAAGACTTTTTGGTGTCAGTCTTCTCTGATGAGGAAACTGAGGCCCAAGGATTTGAATAGCTTCTTACTGATACTGTGGCAGCATGTCAGCTCTGCAGTCAGTTATGTGTGGGTGACTGCATTTGCCTCACTGCTGTCAATAAAATATACTTACTACCAGTGTCTCTCTGATAAAGGAGGAGGAGGGAATGGGTTGTCATTGCTAATTTTACATAAGCATTTAAATCATTCTCCCTTGAAGAAATAACATAGTTTTGTTGTCTTTTGAATAACTAGATCCTATGGGATACAAAAACATTGTGTTTAATGTAGTAACACTCTCCGGCCTTCAATGATTTATTTTTGGAAACATTTTGGATCAGTTTTCACCACTGGAGAAAGATGAAATGGGATCCCTAATCAGAGCTATGTATAGGCTTGTAGCTTACAAGCTTTGAAACTGCTGATGATAAATAGGGACAAAATATCTTTCTATCTTTTTCTGAGGACAGATTTATAAGATGTAATCTTGTCCATTAAATGACAATAGAAAATGAGTCATAAATATGACAGTAAAAATAATGACTTGTCACTTGATTTTTTTTTTTTCTTCAAACTAGAAATGTTTCAGGAACTTCCCTGGCAGTCCAGTGGTTAGGACTCCAGACTTCCATTGTGGGGGGTGTGGGTTCAATCCTTGGTCAAGGAAGATCCCATTTGCTGTGTGATGCAGCCAAAAAGTAAAAGAAAAAAAGAAATGCTATTTCCCCTCTTTAGACTAAGTGATAAATGTTTGCTGCTTGTAGAATTTATTGGCATAAATAAGGGTTCTGATTCTTTGCAGCATGGTAGTCCTTCAGCTTTATCTCCCAGACTTAGTAACCAATATTAATGTGTGGCTTCCCCTTTGAAAGCAAATTTGTTGTTGTTAGTTGCTTGATTGCCTGCTGTTTGCCTGGCACCAAGCCAGGACCTTTATACACATTATTTTGTTTAATTTTTACAACAACTCTATGAGAAGTATTATTACACCTGTTTCTACTTAAGGAAACTAAAGCTTAAGAAGTTAAATAACTTTTATAGCTAAAGAGCCAGGATTCTGACTATAGCTTAATTGGCTCTTGCTGCTCACTGCTGTGCAGTTTATGCCACATTGACCTTCTGAACTGATTCTCATGAGAAACATCTCACTTGTTTTTAAGAATTGACATGCATGCTGTGCTGCACTTAGGTGCTCAGTCGTGTCCGACTCTTCTGTGATCCCATAGACTGTAGCCCATCAGCTCCTCTGTCCATGGGACTTCTCCAGGCAAGAATACTGGAGTAGGTTGTTATGCCCTCCTCCTGGGGATCTTCTGAACCCATGGATGGAACCTGGGTCTCCTGCATTGCAGACGGATTCTTTACCAGCTGAGCCACCAGGGAAGCACATGAATACTGGAGTGGGTAGCCTATCCCTTCTCCAGGGGATCTTCCTAGCCCAGGGATTGAACTGGGGTCTCCTGCAATGCAGGCAGATTCTTTACCGGCTGAGCCCAGGGAAGCCCGACATACGTACTGTGTGAGCGCAAATACATATATAGGTATGGAAACAAAACGGCTACGCCAAAATGTTAGTAGTGGATATCTCTGGATGGTGAGGTTACGAGCGCTTTACAATTTTTTTTCTTTGTATTTATTTGTCTTTTTTTTTTTTTTACAAGCATCAACATATATTATTTTGTAATAAACATTTGTATGCTCCATATTGGACTTAACAGTAATTGAGACATGACATTTCAGCTTATTGTTGCTTATTTCTAGATCAGTTGGCCTTATTTCCTCAGTGGAAATCTAATCACTATGACGTGGTGGTTGGTGTGCTGTCAGCCCGCAATAACCATCAGCTTCGCAATGTGATAAGAAGCACCTGGCTGAAGCATTTGCTACAACATCCAGCACTAAGTCAACGGTAGGTTCCTTGAGTTCACACCTTGCCTGCCATATTGAGTGAGTGTTCTGAAAAACCTCTTCTTGGATAGTCAGAGCTATTAATTCAGATATGTGGCCTCTTTTTCCCAGCAGAGAGGACTATCTCATTTTGCTTTTTCTCCATGTAGTTGAGCCCTAAAAGTAAACTTAACCAAGATTTTAAGCCAAAAGATAGTTGGAGAGGAGTATATTCCATATTCAGTGGTTCACATACCTAGTTTTTATAGATACCTAGTGTGGTTGGTTTGTTTGCTTTTTCTTTATTGGCTTTTGGGGGTTTTTTTGCTTTTATTTAGAAGAATGGTCCTTAAAAGGTTCTGTTCCAGAGTAGTTTCTACTAGATGGATTTGTGTCTAAATATGCTTTGGACTGACTTCACTGGGAGACACTTAGTTTGTTTCTGTTCTGTGGTGGTTTTAGCTGTGTGTGGTCTACGATTTGTATAGTTTGCCATCCTCTTTTTCTCTCAGCCACCCTTCCAGACTTGAGCTTTGATAGCATGTCACGTGTTGTTGTGGTTTTTTTTTTTAATTTGACTTTATATTGGAGTACAGTTGATTTATCTGTTTTTTTAAATACTTATTTAGCTGTTGGATCTTAGTTGCATTACGTGGGATTTTTTGTTGCAATGTGCAGGTTCTTGCGTTGTGGCACACAGGCTTAGTTTAGTTGCCCCATGGCGTGTGGGATCTTAGTTCCCCAACCAGGCATCAAACCTGAGTGCCTTCCAATGCAAGGCAGATTCTTGGACCACTGGACCGTCAGGGAAGTACCAGCATGTCATGTGTTGGCATTAGATGGCTCAGTTATTGGTTAGGAGCCCAAGGTCTTAGTCTTCTCAGGAAAAGCAGCCTCTGAAGATTATGCAGTGAGGGGCTAGTGAAAGAGAGGCAGAGAAGTGTGGACTCCTAGTGGTGTGAAGATTCTTCTGTGCTGTGTGAAGTCACTGAGAAGCAGAGAAGGCCCTCAGGATCGTATACAGCTGGCATGTTTGTGACTGAGTAGTATACGAGGGAACTGTGGTTGTGAATTTTCTCATCACCAGTAGTGAAATTTATAGATTTCCTATCTTACTCATAGCAGCTTCCATTCCTTTTCAAGACAGGTTTCTCTAGTTCATGATCGAAATGATGATAGAAGGGCCTCGGAATCATCACTGCTATAGAACCACCTTGAAAACCTGCACTTCTGATTGCCTTTCCCAGCTCAGAAACTAATGACCTTCTCTCCCAGTTGCTCAGACCAAAAACTTGGGTGTTTGTCTTGTGAATGGAGGAGTAAGTCGCCCTTGTGGGGTCTTGAAGGATCATTGCAACACAGCAGTGGAAATTACCCTGGGAATTTCCTGAGGCATAGGAGATTAAAGGATTTATTATGCTCACAGGTCTAAGAGAGAGAGGTCCAACACCCCAGTGCAGGGGACCGAGTAGGAGGAGCATCCAGGGAACGGACTCACCCGAGCAGGTGGGGAGCCAAGAGAGGGAAGACCCAACAGCAGGTGCCTTTATTGGGGGTCAGAGAGGAAAGTACAAGCGACAGGTGTGAGGGCATTTCATTGCTGTGTTTGAATGTCACTAGGTCACTGTCGGGGTAGGGGGTGGCAAGAGGGCAAACCTGTGGCAGGACCAGCCTCGTCACCCACGTGTACCTGGTCATCTGGGCAGGATGCTCACAGCCTGTTGGGGGGAATGTCAGAGCATCAGAAAAATAGGTTTTTGCAATTCATAGTACAGTGTTATCTTTATCCACATCCAGTCTACTAGCGTATCTTCTCAGTGTTCCCTTTCCGTTGGATCTGGAATCCAGCCTCTCCCCACCTGCACCACCATCAGAACCAGCACGCTGGTTCAGGCCATCATCACCCCTCACCTAGATTACTGCAGGAGCCTCTGTGTCTGAACTTTCTGCTTCCACCTTTGATCCCTTGTTTTATTTTCCATACTGTAACTAGAATGATCCTTTTAAAAATAGTCAAATTATGCCACTTTTCTGCTCATACACCTCCACTAACTTCTCTTCTTGCTCAGAGTGAGGTCCCAGGTGGCCTTGGCCTTACCTGCGTCTACTCCCCCTGCCCTGGCCACCTTGAACACCTTCAGTGTGCTCCTGCCTCAGGGCCTTTGCACTTGCCATTCCCTGCCTGTGCCCGTGTTCCACGCATGTCCTCATGGCTCACTTCCTCACTGTCTTCAGGCCTCTGCTTAGATATCACCTTCGCAGGCAGTGCCATGTTAAATAGTACCATTCCAACTCTGTCTTCTCTTACTGGACTTATTTCTTTTATGATATGTATCACAAGCTAGCATGTTTATTATACTTAGTTGTATATTTACAAGTTTTGTCTTTCCCCACAAACTGTGTTTTATGAGCATAGGGGCTTCAGCTTTTTTCACTGGTATATTTCCAGCACCTGGAACCTAACTTGGCAGAGTAAGACACTCAACAACTATTGAGGGGATGATTGAGAGCTACATATAATGAGTAGAGTTAACATTCAGGCTCTCATCGATAGTTTATTTGCTGTCATAGCATTAGGGCTTTCAATTAAGTAAGCTTGGTGATTTGTTTTATTAAAATGATGGGCTATCTATATAAAAATAGATATTAGCTCAATACTTTTTCCTGGGGCAGAGTAATTTTGTGGATCTAGTGAGACTAAGGTAGCTTAAATTCGGTAAATATCTGCAATAATTTAACACATTTGTTCATTTCTGTTTATACTTTTATTCTAAACAGCTATATTCTAGTTTGTAAAAAGTATTCTGGAATAATTGGCTGTTAGTAAAAGAAAGCCTTTGCATTTCTGTGGTTATGGCTTACTTTCAAGTCTTGTATTTCACTGAAGGAGCCAGACTCCACATACATTTCAAGGACTCTATTTAATTAAAAACCTTTGTAGTGAAGCTGTAAGTTGTCAGTTTCTTAAGTGTTTATTATCCTTTGCGCAGGTGGTGTGCTATGTATAGATAAATCCAGTACAGCCCGAGCCTTTATGGGGGCTGGGAGTTTAGTAGAAGGAAATAGATGTAGTAGTGTAATAAAATGTTATGTGTGCTGTGATATCGGAGAAGGCAGTGGCAACCCACTCCAGTACTCTTGCCTGGAAAATCCCATGGATGGAGGAGCCTGGTAGGCTGCAGTCCATGGGGTCGTGAAGAGTCAGACACGACTGAGCGACTTCCCTTTCGCTTTTCACTTTCATGCATTGGAGAAGGAAATGGCAACCGACTCCAGTGTTCTTGGCTGGAGAATCCCAGGGACAGGGGAGCCTGGTGGGCTGCTGTCTGTGGGGTCGCACAGAGTCAGACACGACTGAAGCGACTTAGCAGCAGCAGCAGGCAGGAACCAGACAGTGTGTTGAGAGTTCAGGGGTGGGTGAGACCCATTTAGACAAGGACTGCTAAGGGCTGAGCTAAAGTGGTGACTTTTTAAGAAAATAAGGCTATTGAACGTAGAAAGAGAAAGAGAATGCTAGAATATTTGCTAGCTTTCTAACTTGGAGAATAATGAAATCATACATCGAGACAAAAAGTACTAGATGAGAAGAGCAGGTTTCATGAGAAAGGAGCTCAGTTATAGATTTGTTGAGTTTGAGGTACCTGCAGTCAGGGGTGTGATGTTAAATGTTTATCCACTGGCTATCTGAAGAAAAGCATGCTTATTTGTATGTATATGTTTGTTATAAACTTTATTGATACAAAGGCTGTGTAGTGTATAATTGACAGAAACTAATGTTTATAAAAGTCTCAGACTTCATCTAGCCAGTTGATTCTCAGAGTGTCTTCATCATTTGTCAGACTTTTGTATCTATAGCGGGCTTGTTGCTGCAGTTGACAAGAGCATAATTCTGGCATGAATATTTCAAGTGTAAAACTAAATGACAGCTGTGGTACGTGACAGAACTCTGAGTCAGTGGAGTGAGTGACCTCCTTGCTGAATCAGATCATAGGTTTTGAACAAGGGAGGAGTATTTCCTCAGTTTTTTGTACTATTCACTGTGGAATGGCCACAAATTTTTGGGTGTGTGGTTTCATTTTTTTTTAAGGCTTTTATTTTATTTTGGAGGATGAGATGGTTGGATGACACCAACTCTATAGACATGAGTTTGAGCAAGCTCCGGGAGTTGGTGATGGACAGGGAAGCCTGGTGTGCTTTAGTCCATGGGGTTGCAAAGAGTTGGACACGACTGAGCAACTGAACTGAATCTTTATTGGGAGACTAGTTGATTTACAATGTAGTATTACTTTCTGCTATACAGCAAAGTGAATCAGTTATACGTGTACCCACAAGTTTTAAGTTTAATCTGAATTACTAACATTTTCTCCATCACTTTACGTCTGGACAGTCAACAGAACAATAAATCCAGCCTTTATTTGTAGTGCTTGCTCGTTTCCATGGTGTAAGTATTACCACTGTGGCCAATTTCAAGCTGTATATGTCTCTAGACACAGACTTGGGGAAGATCAGCAGTGGCATAGCATCGTAATATCCCCACCACACAGATACAACATAACCTCAGGAGCAGAGATGATGGTGAAATAATTAAGACATGATGAATCTGAGTATTTGTATCATTTGTTCTTAATATAATGCATTTAGTTGTAAGTTTATATAATTTAATTTTTAATAAAATCTGTGGTTAATAACCAGCTCACAAAATTCTTGAAAATTTTATAGTCGGCCCTCATGGCACAGTGGGAGCAGGCTGTAGCACACAGCTGTTTGGGGGCCGTCGAGCTGAAAATGTACCATAAATTTGTGAATCTTTTCCTTAGAAGATGGGTCCAAGCTAGAGATGCTAATTCAGGAATCACTCCCAAGCTGGTTGAAGCCTTAGAAATAAATATTGTCCAGGGAGGGACTTCCCTGGTGGTCCAGTGGTTAAGACTTTACGCTTCCACTGCAGAGGGCTTGGGTTTGATCCCTGGTCAGGGAATTAAGATCCCAAATGCTATGTGACGAGGCCAGAAAAAAATGTCCAAAAAGAGCAAAGGAAAAGAGTGAGTTGAGTGAGAAGTGATCCAAGGGCAAAGCCCAGGGGTGATGTCCACTCAGTGGACAGGCTGGGCCGGAAGAGCTGGGAGCCACCGAGCAGGGCCACGTGAAAAAGGAAGAGAGCTTTCTAAGGAGAACTGCACCCTCCAGGCTCAGGAAAGCCAAGTAGGGAAGGGTAAGGAGTGTTGATAAAGCAGCAGATCACTAGTTATATTCGTAGTAGACATCTCTGTGGGCGTGGTGGGTACTGAAACTAAAATTTTGTGGTATACAATGAGAAGGGAAAACCAGAGGCTGCAATTTTAGTTTCTCCCTTGTAGGACTTCACTGTAAAGGAAAGAAAGGATGGGGACAAGGAGGGAAGGACGGTGGATAAAAATTAATGTCAGGACTTCATTATACTTATTATGTGTAGGGAAGGAGCTGTGGGTTACAGGTGGCTAGTGAAGCAAGATCTCAGGAGAAGTCCTCTCCTGGGATAGTAACACTACTTTTTTTTTTATTATTTTTGTTTATTTATTTTTGGCTGTGCTGGGTCTTTGTTGCTGCACGCGGGCTTTCTCTGGTTGTGAGCAGGAGTTAATTTCTAGTTGTGGTGCACAGGCGTCTCAGTGCGTTGGCTTCTCTTGTTGCTACTCATGTGGGATCTTCCTGGACCAGGGATCGAACCCATGTTCCCTGCCTTGGCCTAGAAAGGCTACTCTTGAGTAGAAGGAGCACTTTCTGAAAGAGAAGGGAGTGAGTGAAGAAGTTCACCGATAGAGACAAGTTTTTAGGTGTGGGCATGAGAAGTTGGCTTTACCATAGTTTGCAGTTAAACGGCCCGAGCGTCTGCTGGTGGCCAGGCTTGCCCTAATATTGTCCTGTGGTAGA
Organism: Bos taurus; assembly: GCF_002263795.3. Classification (NCBI taxonomy): domain Eukaryota; kingdom Metazoa; phylum Chordata; class Mammalia; order Artiodactyla; family Bovidae; genus Bos; species Bos taurus. Next base: position 8,234,280 of record NC_037355.1, on the reverse strand, counting down.
GGGCTTCCACGTCAGTCACTTGGCAGTTAGCAACTTCTGGTTTGCCTGTTCCCCCTTTTTGCTAGACCAAAAGAATAAAGTTAGAATTAATCCTAATAAATACTCGTTGTCTCAAAGTAAAAGCTCTGAAATGGGCATGAAGAAGCATGCATGGGCGAGGTGAAGATCAGTAACTGATGTTAATGCCAACACATCTCTCAGTGTCCTTGTGAAGTTCATAATAGGTGCTCATGGCTGCACTGTGCCTGTGGAGGACAGGGAAGATCCTTATTCCTGCAAACTACTCAACATCACGAATCCAGGTAAGTCTTTTCCTTAGCCCTACCACTGTCGTGTACAATGGTCCTCCCTTACCCACGGGAGATGCATTCCAAGACCTCCCCCGGCCCGTGGATGCCTGAAATCTTGCATAGAACCAAATCCTATGTACACTGTTTTCCCCTGTTCCTCCATAGCTGTGATACAGTTTAATTTATTAATTAGGCACAGTAAGAGATTAACAACAGTAAGTAGTAATGCAACAGTTGTAACGGCATACTATAATAAAAGTTATGTGAGTATGATCTGTCTCTCAGAGTATCTTACTTACAAATTTAATGCTTTTCCATATAACTAAGCACTTATCACACATGGCCATAACTTTGGCAGTTTGAATTGTGACAGCAAAATTAACACAGGTTTCTTTTTCCTCCTTCACAGTTTCACAGATAGACTATTGTTCTTATGGTAGATCTTAGCAACTTCAACTATGATGTTTTTTCCTTCCCTTATTCAGTGGAGAGCTTTCACTTTTTCACCTAAAGGAAGCACTTTCTGGCTTCTGTTTGGCACATCTGAGTTGCCAGCATCACCACTCTTGCCCCTGGAGGCCTTATTGACATAAAATAAGGATCACTTGAACACAAGCAGTGCAGTGCGTGGATGGTTGACCAGATAACCCAGACGGCTGCCGAGTGACTAATGGGTGGGATGTGCTGGACAAGGATGAGTCACGTACCAGGCAGGATCAAGCTGGATGGCTCAAAATTGCATCATGCTGCTCAGAAGGGCCCGCAGTTTAAAACTTATGAATTATTACTGGAATTTTTCATTTAATGTTTTTGGACAGTAGTTAAATGTAGATAACTGAAAACTTGGGAAAGCGGAACTGCAGTTAAGGGGTGGGTGGGCTACTGTGCAAATTTGATGTTAAGGAAGAGTTGTTGAGATAAATAGTATAGCAGTCTATTTTTGGCAGACTAAAATCAAACTTTCATTGAAATTTATCTTTCATCCTTTCTGACAAACTAACCACTTTGCGCGTCTGTGAAGATTCCTTATGAATATATATATGATTTTGGGATCCAGGAGAGTTTATTTTTCAGTATGGTTCCCACGCGTCTGGAAATTCCTTGTGTGTAGATAAATCCTGAGTTAGTAAAGTTTAAACTTACAGAAAACTGCTAATTTCACCAGCCTGTTGATTTATAATAGCCTTGATACAGATCTTATGAATCACCTTTCTCTAAGAACTATTGCCTAAGGTACAAAAGAAATAATAAAAAAAAAAAGAAAGAAAACACAATAATTTTATTTTATTCTTTACAGTTAAAAATTTGTGGGAGCTCTGATGAGATTAAAGACAAGTGGTCCTAATTAGGTTCTCTGTGTTGCCAGGGAAACAATTTTAGGAAGGTGATAACTTTATACCTTTATTTATTAGCATTTCCTATTATGTTCAGCTCTGGTTCTGAGGGAGGTTAAACTTCCCCACATCTTGAATCTACTGAGTATGACTTCAGGTGTTTTAAGACCTGTCACATGTGTATGATTATGTGCACCTTGCCTGTGTAGGTAGCAGCAGAGTAATGGTTAGGAGTAAGGGCTCTGTAGTCAGGCTTCCTGGCTTTAAATCTAGGCTGTGCCATTTCCTAGCTGTATGGCCTTCAAACAGTTATTTACAACTTGCAACCTCAGTGTCCTGATCTGTAAACTGGAGGGAAAAGTATTATACTTACCCCGTCAGGACTGACATGAGGATGAAATAAGTTGATACATATGAAGTATTTAGTTCTGGGATATGTTTGGTGTTTAATACTGTTATTTTTTTAAAAACCCACCTTTTTATAAAATTGGGTTGTAATCAGCTTTTTAAATAAATTGGACCATATTTTCAGGTCTGTATTGTAAAACAGATGTTTCTTACTTAGGATGTCTATGAATTTAGTTAACATTGTAAGTAAAATTTTACGTATAACTGTGTTTTTCTGGGGAGAGGGTGACAGTGAATGTTTCCCTTTAACATTCACTGAGGTCCCAAAGGGACCGTGAACCTAATAAAATATTGTATTACTGATGATGTAAGAGAACAGATTATATTTGAAATTCAAATCCAGGCCAAGCCAAATTTAAAGAAAGCTTTAACCAGACTTTCTATTATTTTAAGTGCTGTTATTCATTAATAGTAAAGGAGTGAAGATTTTCATTAATAGAAAGTTTTCATGTATATAATATTTAGGTTACCAATTTGTAAAAATAGGTATAGCTAAATTAGTATTTAGAATCTGATTTTATCACTTTGATTTAAATGGCATTTAGATTTATTTCAGTACCTTAAGGTCATCATGAACATTAATCATCATGATACCCTGGATGTATAGAAGTTTGATTAATAGGATTATCGGAGCAGCAGGCTATCTTGTGTCCAGATGGCTTGAAGTTCAAGTTACGTTTGTTTTAGATAGAAAATAATTTTTCTAGATGGTTATAATTTTATTTACATATTCTCATTTATAAAATATATACGTATTGTCAGTATTAAGATTAATACTTACAGTATTAAGTATTAATATTAAAGTATTAAGTATTAATATTTTGGTATTAATAAGATTACATTTTATTTTCAGATATACAGAAATTCTGTTTTCTTCCCACACCCTAGCGGATCATTTGGGTAAGTGTGGGAAGAAAACAGAATTTCTGTGTATCTGAAAATAAAATGTAATCTTTATTAATATTGAATGTCTTGACTGACAATATGTGTATATTTTATAAATATATGTATGTTATAATCTTTAATAGACGTGCTTCACTTTGGATATCCTATTTACTGAAAATATTAAAGAGAAAAATTTTTGTTATTTTCCAGTATATTTGGAGTCTAGACTGTCTGGCCAGTGCTTGCCCCAACCCATGACAAAATCTGTATCCTCCTTTTTTCCCACCTGCTCATGTTTGTAAGTGGATAGGAGCCAACAATTCTATTTAATCCTATTTTATTGAGCAGCTACTAAGCGTAAAATAGCACACTAGGAACTCTAAGGTAGGGATCCAAATGATCCTCTGGAGTGTGGGAAGGAAACAGAATTTCTGCTTATCTGAAAATAAAATGTAACCTTAATATTGAATACACTGACAATGCATATATATTTTATAAATATGAGTATGTGTGCACATGTTTTTAACGGGACCTGCATCAGGGCCTGTGTGACCTGCAGAGTTGGAAAATCATAGCTCTAAAACATACAAAGAATGTAGAATAATCTTTTAAAATAAGTTTTTAGATTATTTCTCAAGCTGGCATTGATATTTTCAGCCATATTAACTGTTTCATGTAGTCTATCCTGATTCATTTATGGTAGCTGAGAAAGGCATAAGGCATCCCAAAAGGGATGCTTTTGTCATTGATTAGACTCTGGGGAATAGAAAGAGCACTGAATCTGAAGTCAGTAGATATGGGTTTGATTTCTGCTCTGTCACTTTCTGTGACCTTAATCAGATACATCTCTGGAGCTCATTTTCCGACTCTGTAAACTGGAGATAATGCCACAACCACAGAGGGTAGTTGTAAAGATTAAATCTGATGGTATGTGACACATAGTAGGTGGTCAGAAATGCTGTGCTTAATGTGTTTATCTTTGTCAATACTATATGGCTAGTTTTTCAGTGCTATTTGAATTGATTTCAGTTACTTTTGTACAGTGATAACTGCCCGACATCACAAAAAGTGCTCAACGTGCAGTAGGATTTTTGGAATTTGCAGAGCAAGACAAATGTACTCATTATTTATGACTGCAATTAGTACTGTTTTTAATATCCTCATTTATCCAACCTTTCCCCATTTATCCAATCTTTAATACTCCCCTATAGTGTTTATACATACAGAGGCATATATGCATATGCAAAAGTTTATTAAAGTACCTCTAATAATTATTTTGCTAAGATGTGGCTGAAAATTTTGTTCTTAATAAGTTTTTTTTTTTTCTGAAGCACTTTAAAAATGTATTGCCATTTGTGAAAGAATTATATAACAAATCAAGATTTTGCTATCAAGCGTACTTCATATTGGTAAAATAAAAGATTGTGTTTGATTGTGTAAAACTCCTTTTCTCATTATTACTTCCTTAGTTCTGAATCAGGAGATTGAAGCATTCAGTCTTTTGGAAGACACTTCATCAGGGCTGTCTGAGGACCGAGTTGTCAGCGTGAGCTTCCGGGTTCTCTATCCAATCGTTATTACGAGTCTCGGGGTGTTTTACGACGCCGGTGATGTGGGTTTCCAGAGGAACATCACTGTCAAGCTTTATCAGGCAGAACAGGAGGTATGCACTGCTTCGTACACGCTTTGCCCCATTTTTATTTTTCAAAATCATCAGCCTTTTCCTTGTGGCAGTGCGTAGGTTGGGAGACTTCCACCTGTCTTCCCTTATGATTAGACACACTGTAGTGTAGTGTATTATAATGCTGGTTTGAGAAGAGACTACTGATGAATAAACATGTTATACCCAGGAAAGGAGGAGTTGGACCAGATTAGAAATTTCCAACCTAAAATCCCTGAAAGCTTAAGGAATTTAAAAAGCTGTTGATGAGTATTAAATATTTGGGACTCATAGGTGTAAGCAAGTATGATTGCCTCTTCCTTCCAACCCCAAAAGTCTATCAACATAATACAGGCTAACAGATACGTCAGACCTTTTTTATAATAAGAGCATAGAGGAAATAAAAGTTTAAAACAGCTGGGGTTACTGTTTCTGATATTTGAGGAAACCCATTTGTTTCCTCAAATTTGTTCAGAGTTTGTCTGAAGGAGTGTAGCAAGGCATTGTATTTGAAAAGATCTGTCCTTGGACTTTAAACTATAGAAATCTTAAAAGAATTATACAGTGAGTGCTATATATCCAGAGAAGGAAATGGCAACCCACTCCAGTACTCTTGCCTGGAAAATCCCATGGATGGAGGAGCCTGGTAGGCTACAATCCGTGGGGTTGCAAAGAGTCGGACACGACTAAGCAACTTCACTTCACTCACTTCATACTTTCTCACTGGAGGAGGAAATGGCAACCCACTCCAGTATTCTTGCCTGGAGAATCCCATGGACAGAGGAGCCTGGCGGGCCATGGTCCATGGAGTCGTAGAGAGTCGGACATGACTGAAGTGACTAAGCACACCATATATCCACCAAGTAAATTCTACAGTAGTTAATGTTTTGCTGTATTTGCTTTATGACATCTATTCAGTTCAGTTCAGTCGCTCAGTCGTGTCCGACTCCTTGCGACCCCATGAATCACAGCACGCCAGGCCTCCCTGTCCATCATCAACTCCCGGAGTTCACCCAGACTCACATCCATCGAGTCAGTGATGCCATCCAGCCATCTCATCCCCTGTCGTCCCCTGCTTCTCCTGCCCCCAATCCCTCCCAACATCAGAGTCTTTTTCCACTGAGTCAACTCTTCGCATGAGGTGGCCAAAGTACTGGAGTTTCAGCTTTAGCATCATTCCTTCCAAAGAAATCCCAGGGTTGATCTCCTTCAGAATGGACTGCTTGGGTCTCCTTGCACTACAGTCATTCATCAATCTAGCTTTTAAAAAAACACATATATTTTAGGGACTTTCCTAAAAAGTCATGGTCTAGTTGTTAAGACTGTACGCTTCCAACTCAGGGCACACAGGTTTCATCCCTGGTCGGGTAACTAAGATCCCACACATTGCACAGCACAGCCAAAAAAAAAAAATGTGTTTTAGATTAACTCACAGGCTTCAATAATATTTCAGCCCTAAACACTTCAGTGTGCTTATCATTAACTAGATTTTAATATTTGTTTACGGTTTAAAAAAATCACAGAGTATAATGTGCATAAACTACATAAACCTGTGTAATCCAGGCTCCTGTCACCCTGCCCCATTCCCTAGAGGCAATCACTGTTCTTGTTTTTAATCATGGGCTAGTGTTGCCTGTTGTAGGAGTTCATTTATAAGTAGAAGCATATACTAAGCACTCTTCAGAGTAAGGCTTCTTTCACTCAATGTGATGTTTTAGAAACTCATCCATGTTATTGTATATATCAGCAGATTTTTCCTTTGCCTTGTTGTAATTGCTAAGTTGTATTCCAGCAATACATGGTATTTATCTGTTCTGTCGATGGGCAACAGGGATGTTTCCAGGGTTTTTCCCCTTTTTTCTTGTATTGTTTTTGGGTTACATTTATTAACTTTGGAGTGTTAAAGCAACTTGGTATTCTTCTTGATCATGATGTATTAATTCTTTTTACATATGGCTGGAAATTGTGTTTCTTATGGACAGCATATAGTTGCTGCTGCTACTGCTAAGTCGCTTCAGTCGTGTCTGACTCTGTGCGACCCCACAGATGGCAGACCACTAGGCTCCTCTGTCCCTGGGATTCTCCAGGCAAGAATACTGGGGTGGGTTGCCATTTCCTTCTCCAAGGCGTGAAAGTGAAGTCCCTCAGTCCTGCCCTCCTCTCAGCAACCCCATGGACTGTAGCCCACCAGGCTCCTCCGCCCATGGGATTTTCCAGGCAAGAGTACTGGAGTGGGGTGCCATTGCCTTCTCCAAGCATATAGTTAGGTATTCCTTTTTATCCAAGTCTGAGAATCCCTGCTATTTATAAGGGCTATTTATTCCATTTACACTTAAGGCAATTACTAAAGTGGTTGGATTTCAGTTTTTCTTTTTGCTATTTGTTTTCTATTTATCCTGTGTTTTTTGTTTCTCTTTTCTTCCTTTTTTACCTCTTTTGGGTTGAGTATTTTTTAGAATTCCATTTTAATATTTCTATTTTCCATTTAGCTACAGCTCTTTGTATTATTATTTTGTGTCAGTCTGGTTGACATAAGAATTACAATGTATGTTCTGAGCTTCTTCAGTCTCCTTTAGCATTGTACCCCTTCATGTAAAATATAAGAACCTTGGAACTATATAATTCCATTTACTGTTCCCCATCTTTTTGTTCGAATTGTCATGCCTTATATCTATGTGTGCTATAAATCCCACAACACAGTATCATGATTTTTGCTCTAAACAGCTAAATATGTATTAGAGGAAAAAGTCATCTTGGCTACTTTAAAGACTTTCTCTTTATACATACTTGGTTTTATGCCATTTGGCTGTGTTATATCTTGGTGTGGTTTTTCTTCGTGTGTTCCGCTCAGGGTTTGCCAAGTTCCTTCAACCTGTAAATTTATGTCTTTTAACAAATTTAGAGAACTTTTACCTATTTTTCATAAAGAAAATTTTTTCCCAGCCCCATTTCTGTCCATTCCTTCTGGGATTTCAGTTACTTATAGTTTCTTTTTCTCTAAAATATCCCATTTTTCTAAGTTTCCTGTTTTTCTAAATTCATCTTGAACATATTTTCTCTGTGGTTTTGACCTAGATTATAATGATGGCTTTAAAATCCTGTCTGCTATACTAAATTTGAGTCACTTGGCGTGTCTTTGTTGATTATCATCTTTTCTCTTGCATACAGTAACATTTTCCTGTTTTATCTTACATTGAGTAACTTTGGATTGAATCCTAGATACTGTGAATAATTCACTGTAAGATTGTGGATCCTGTTGTAGTCTTTGAGGAGAGTTGCTTTTGTTTGTTTCTTTTTTATATATATATAAATACATTTATTTTAATTGGAGGCTAATTACTTTACAATATTATATTGGTTTTGCAATACATTGACATGAATCCGCCTTGGGTGTACACGTGTTCCTCATCATGAACCCCCCTTCCACCTCCCTCCCCATCACATCCCTCTGGGTCATCCGAGTGCACCAGCCCCGAGTATCCTTTATCATGCATTGAACCTGGACTGGCGATTCGTTTCCCATATATTATACATGTTTCAATGCCATTCTCCCAAATCATCCCACCCTCGCCCTCTCCCAGAGTCCAAAAGACTGTTCTATACATCTGTGTCTCTTTTGCTGTCTCGCATACAGGGTTATTGTTACCATCTTTCTAAACTCCATATATATGCGTTGGTATACTGTATTGGTGTTTTTCTTTCTGGCTTACTTCACTCTGTATAATAGGCTCCAGTTTCATCCACCTCATTAGAACTGATTCAAATGTATTCTTTTTTGTGGCTGAGTAATACTCCATTGTGTGTATGTACCACAGCTTTCTTATCCCTTCATCTGCTGATGGACATCTAGGTTGCTTCCATGCCCTGGCTATTATAAACAGTGCTGCGATGAACATTGGGGTACACGTGTCTCTTTCCTTTCTGGTTTCCTCCGTCTGTATGCCCAGGAGTGGGATTGCTGGGTCGTATGGCAGTTCTATTTCCAGTTTTTTAAGGAATCTCCACACTGTTCTCCATAGCAGCTATACTAGTTTACATTCCCACCAGCAGTGTAAGAGGGTTCCCTTTTCTCCACACCCTCTCCAGCATTTATTGCTTGTAGACCTTTGGATCACAGCCATTCTGACTACCCTGAGATGGTACCTCATTGTTGTTCTGATTTGCATTTCTCTGATAATGAGTGATGTTGAGCATCTTTTCATGTGTTTGTTAGCCATCTGTATGTCTTCTATGGAGAAATGTCTGTTGAGTTCTTTGGCCCACTTTTTGATTGGGTCATTTATTTTTCTGGAATTGAGCTTCAGGAGTTGCTTGTATATTTTTGAGATTAGTTCTTTGTCAGTTGCTTCATTTGCTATTATTTTCTCCCATTCTGAAGGCTGTCTTTTCACCTTGCTTATAGTTTCCTTTGTTGTGCAGAAGCTATTAAGTTTAATTAGGTCCTGTTTGTTTATTTTTGCTTTTATTTCCAATATTCTGGGAGGTGGGTCATAGAGGATCCTACTGTGATTTATGTTGGAGAGTGTTTTGCCTATGTTCTCCTCTAAGAGTTTTATAGTTTCTGGTCTTACGTTTAGATCGTTAATCCATTTTGAGTTTATTTTTGTGTATGGTGTTAGAAAGTGTTCTCGTTTCATTCTTTTACAAGTGGTTGACCAGTTTTCCCAGCACCACTTGTTAAAGAGATTGTCTTTTCTCCATTGTATATTCTTGCCTTCTTTGTCAAAGATAAGGTGTCCATAGGTGCATGGATTTATCTCTGGGCTTTGTATTGTTCCATTGATCTATATTTCTATCTTTGTGCCAGTACCATACTGTCTTGATGACTGTGGCTTCGTAGTAGAGCCTGAAGTCAGGCAAGTTGATTCCTCCAGTTCCATTCTTCTTTTTCAAGCTTGCTTTGGCTGTTCGAGGTTTTTTGTATTTCCATACAGCTCTGTGAAAAATACCATTTGTAGCTTGATAGGAATTGCATTGAATCTATAGATTGCTTTGGGTAGTATACTCATTTTCACTATATTGATTTTTCTTATCCATGAACATGGTATATTTCTCCATCTATTAGTGTCCTCTTTGTTTCACCAGTGTTTTATAGTTTTCTATATATAGGTCTTTAGTTTCGTTAGGTAGATATATTCCTAAATATTTTATTCTTTTCGTTGCAATGGTGAATGGAATTGTTTCCTTAATTTCTCTTTGTATTTTCTCATTATTAGTGTATAGGAATGCAAGGGGTTTCTGTGTGTTGATTTTTATATCCTGCAACTTTACTATATTCATGCTCTAGTAATTTTCTGGTGGAGTCTTTAAAGTTTTAATTCTTTTCCAATTTGGATTCCTTTATTTCTTTTTCTGCTCTGATTGCTGTGGCCAAAACTTCCAAAACTATGTTGAATAGTAGTGGTGAAAATAACACCCTTGTCTTGTTCCTGACTTTAGGGGAAACACTTTCAATTTTTCACCATTGAGGATAATGTTTTCTGTGGGTTTGTCATATATAGCTTTTATTATGTTGAGGTTCAGTTCAGTCACTCAGTCGTGTCCGACTCTTTACGACCCCATGAATTACAGCACACCAGGCCTCCCTGTCCATCACCAACTCCTGGAGTTTACCCAAATTCATGTCCATCGAGTCAGTGATGCCATCCAGCCATCTCATCCTCTGTCGTCCCCTTCTCCTCCTGCCCCCAGTCCCTCCCAGCATCACAGTCTTTTCCAATGAGTCAACTCTTAGCATGAGGTAACCAAAGTATTGGAATTTCAGCAATAGCATCAGTCCTTCCAAAGAACACCCAGGACTGATCTCCTTCAGAATGGACTGGTTGGATCTCCTTGCAGTCCAAGGGACTCTCAAGAGTCTTCTCCAACACCACAGTTCAAAAGCATCAATTCTTCGGCACTCAGCTTTCTTCACAGTCCAACTCTCACATCTATACATGACCACTAGAAAAACTATAGCCTTGACTAGACGGACCTTTGTTGGCAAAATAATGTCTCTGCTTTTGAATATGCTATCTAGGTTGGTCATAACTTTCCTTCCAAGGAGTAAGCGTCTTCTCATTTCATGGCTGCAGTCACCATCTGCAGTGATTTTGGAGCCCAAAAAAATAAAGTCTGACACAGTTTCCACTGTTGCCCCATCTATTTCCCATGAAGTGATGGGACCAGATGCCATGATCTTCGTTTTCTGAATGTTGACCTTAAAGCCAACTTTTTCACTCTTCTCTTTCACTTTCATCAAGAGGCTTTTGAGTTCCTCTTCACTTTCTGCCATAAGGGTGGTGTCATCTACATATCTGAGGTTATTGATATTTCTCCCGGCAATCTTGATTCCAGCTTGTGTTTCTTCCAGTACGGCGTTTCTCATGATGTACTGTGCATAGAAGTTAAATAAGCAGGGTGACCATATACAGCCTTGACGTACTCCTTTTTGTATTTGGAACCAGTCTGTTGTTCCATGTCCAGTTCTAACTGTTGCTTCCTGACCAGCATACAGGTTTCTCAAGAGGCAGGTCAGGTGGTCTGGTATTCCCATCTCTTTCAGAATTTTCCACAGTTTATTGTGAGCCACATAGTCAATAAAGCAGAAATAGATGTTTTTCTGGAACTTTCTTGCTTTTTCGATGATCCAGCAGATGTTGGCAATTTGATCTCTGGTTCCTCTGCCTTTTCTAAAACCAGCTTGAACATCTGGAAGTTCATAGTTCACGTACTGCTGAAGCCTGGCTTGGAGAATTTTGAGCATTACTTTACTAGCGTGTGAGATGAGTGCAATTGTGCGGTAGTTTGAGCATTCTTTGACGTTGCCTTTCTTTGGGATTGGAATGAAAACTGACTTTTCCAGTCCTGTGGCCACTGCTGAGTTTTCCAAATTTGCTGGGATATTGAGTGTAACACTTTTCCCAGCATCATCTTTCAGGATTTGAAAGAGCTCAACTGGAATTCCATCACCTCCACTAGCTTTCTAAGGCCCACTTGACTTCACATTCCAGGATGTCTGGCTCTAGGTGAGTGATCACACCATCGTGATTGTCTTGGTTGTGAAGATCTTTTTTGTACAGTTCTTCTGTGTATTCTTGCCACCTCTTCTTAATATTTTCTGCTTCTGTTAGGTCCATACCATTTCTGTCCTTTATTGAGCCCATCTTTGCATAAAATGTTCCCTTGGTATCTCTAATTTTCTTGAAGAGATCTCTAGTCTTCCCCATTCTGTTGTTTTCCTCTGTTTCTTTGCATTGATCACTGAGGAAGGCTTTCCTATCTCTCCTTGCTATTCTTTGGAACTCTGCATTCAGATGCTTATATGTTTCCTTTTCTCCTTTGCTTTTCGCTTCTCTTCTTTTCACAGCTATTTGTAAGGCCTCCCCAGACAGCCATTTTGCTTTTTTGCATTTCTTTTCCCTGGGGATGGTCTTGATCCCTGTCTCCTGTACAATGTCATGAACCTCTGTCCATAGTTCATCAGGCACTCTATCAGATCTAGTCCCTTAAATCTGTTTCTCACCTCCACTGTATAATCATAAGGGATTTGATTTAGGTCATATCTGAATGGTCTAGTGGTTTTCCCTACTTTCTTCATTTTAAGTCTGAATTTGGCAATAAGGAGTTCATGGTCTGAGCCACAGTCAGCTCCCGGTCTTGTTTTTACGACTGTATAGAGCTTCTCCATCTTTGACTGCAAAGAATATAATTAGTCTGATCAGTGTTGACCATCTGGTGATGTCCATGTGTAGAGTCTTCTCTTGTGTTGTTGGAAGAGGGTGTTTTCTATGACCAGTGCGTTCTCTTGGCAAAACTCTGTTAGTCTTTGACCTGCTTTATTCTGTATTCCAAGGCCAAATTTGCCTGTTACTCCAGGTGTTTCTTGACTTCCTACTTTTGCATTCCAGTCCCCTATAATGAAAAAGACATCTTTTTTGGTGTTAGTTCTAAAAGGTCTTGGAGGTCTTCAGAGAACCGTTCAGCTTCTTCAGCGTTACTGGTTGGGGCATAGACTTGGATTACTGTGATATTGAATGGTTTGCTTTGGAAGGTTCCTTTTATTCCTGCTTCCTGGAGAGTTTTTATCATGAATGGATGTTGAATTTTGTCAAAGGCTTTCTCTGCATCTTTTGAGATAATCATATGGCTTTTATTTTTCAATTTGTTAATGTGGTGTATTACATTTGCATATGATACTGAAGAATCCTTGCATCCCTGGGATAAAGCCCACTTGGTCATGATGTATGATCTTTTTAATGTGTTGTTGGATTCTGATTGCTAGAATTTTGTTGAGGATTTTTGTGTCTATGTTCATCAGTGATACTGGCCTGTAGTTTTCTTTTTTTGTGGCATCTTTGTCAGGTTTTGGTATTAGGGTGATGGTGGCCTCATAGAATGAGTTTGGAAGTTTACCTTCCTCTGCAATTTTTTGGAAAAGTTTGAGCAGGATAGGTGTTAGCTCTTCTCTAAATTTTTGGTAGACTTCAGCTGTGAAGCCGTCTGGACCTGGGCTTTTGTTTGCTGGAAGATTTTTGATTACAGTTTCAATTTCCATGCTTGTGATGGGTCTGTTAAGATTTTCTATTTCTTCTTGGTCCAGTTTGGGAAAGTTGTACTTTTCTAAGAATTTGTCCATTTCTTCCAAGTTGTCCATTTTATTGGCATATAATTGCTGATAGTAGTCTCTTATGATCCTTTGTATTTCTGTGTTGTCTGTTGTGATCTCTCCATTTTCATTTCTAATTTTATTGATATGATTTTTCTCCCTTTCTTTCCTGATGAGTCTGGCTAATGGTTTGTCAATTTTATTTATCCTCTCGAAGAACCAGCTTTTGGCTTTGCTGGTTTTTGCTATGGTCTCTTTTGTTTGTTTTGTTGTTTGTTTCTTTTAGCCGTCAGTTAAATTGCTGGGCATGGACCCTGAACCCTGTCTCCCTTACGGTGAGCAGCAGCTGATGTCTCCAGTCTGTTCCCTTGGACTTAGATGAGCTGCTCAGATTCTGCTTCAAATGTGTCTTTCCTGACTCAGCTGCAGACTAGGACAGAGTTAATAGGAAGGATTGAGAACTCTGTGACCCTTTCCTTTCTGGGTTTTTCTTCCTCACTTGTTAGCCAATGTGTTTGCCTCCACTCTGTCTTCCGATTTGGAACCAGAAAGACTGCAGTTCTTATTTCAGAATTTTAGTTGTCCCCTGAGTATGCCTCAGACAAAGAGCCATTAAAAAAAAATATAGGGGAAGCAGATCCAGTGCCTTTCTCACCTTCTGGGTATTGCTTTTCCTCCGGTGTATCCTTTGTGCATGTTCGTAATTGTTATCTGTAGGAGACTTGGCTTGTTGTCACTGGAAGTAGAACCCTGTGCAGTTTTTTTAGGCATGTTTAAAAATGTTTTTGTGTTAAGGTTGATTGTTATTAACAGATACAATGTCAGAACACCCAGATCAATTTAATATTAATTTTTTTGTTTGTCATATTCCTTCATCCTCTAAAGAACTTGTTTAGTTTGTAAATGTGCTTAATGACATAAATATAAGAGAGGGAGCAAATCTTAGTGATGATTCCAGCCATTATGATTCTAGTGAAAAGAGCTTTATTACTTAAGTATAGGAGTTCATATATTATTGTGATTAAAGGTTGCATTGATACTGAAGCTCAAATAGGTAACTGCAAGAGCCGTACTCTGAATTCCACTGTCAGCCTTACCGAGAAATGAGGATCAATCTTGAATTTTTTTTCATGATTAATTGTCTTAGTATATGTAGTGGGTTTGTTTTTTTTTTAAGCTGCTTTTATTTCTTTATCTATGTGGCTGCACCAGGCCTTAGTTGCAGTCTGTGGGATCTAGTTCCCTGACCAGGGATCAAACCTGAGCCCCCTGCACTGGGAGCATGGAGTCTTAGCCACTGAACCACCAGGGAAGTCCCTGTAGTCTTTTTGAGTTGTCACTCAAGTAGTTCGATTCAGATGTACAATATTTTTATCATGTTAATTTAATTTTTAGTTGCCATATTTTTTTTTTACCCAAGGAGAGATAACTCTTTGTCCTCAAGGAATGTCTGATCTCAGGTGGATTGCAGTGGGTTCACAGGTAGTCATGGTGTATAAAGTATTACCACTGTATTGCCATAGACTAATACTGATGAAAGAAATACGCTTAATTCATTTAAACTCCCTTCGTTCTGAACTTCTGCATGGTCTTGATAGCTTTAACAGAAGCATCTCCTGTAGCAAATTGGTATCTAAGAATAGCTATGAGAATAAGGAAATGTTCTTGCCGAAAACAAAAAGGAAGGACCCAAAGAAAACAATAGACATAATGAGAATCAGTCTTTTTTTAATGTTCCCATTTTTGTTTCTGTTTGTTCTTCTAAAGGTTCTTTTTGAAGGGTGATTGCTGAGTACCTTTGTTCTATGTAGAAGTCTATGATCTTTCAGTTTATTCTTAACCCTTTGGGGTTAAGGAACTGAGTTGACTTAACACCTTACACTTCCCTTAATGCTCCTCACCTCAAAGTATCGTTTTTATTTTTTTAAGGTTATGTGGATTATATTTAGTGTTTTAGAACTTCACGACAGCCTTGGTGATCTTAAATAGCTTTACTTGATAACCACGATTGCCCTGGAAAGCCCAAATGATGCTTAAACCGCAGTAGCACAATGTTAGTAGCCGCTGTTGGGGCCACTGAGAATTTAGAATGTCAGCCGTGTGAGAACTTGCTGCATCTGATGGGAAGTTTTTCTTCTTGTCTTTTCCCCACCCAATCTGTAGGAGGCCCTCTTCAGTGCTCGCTTCAGTCCTCCGAGCTGTGGTGTGCAGGTGAACAAGCTGTGGTACAAGCCTGTGGAGCAATTCATCTTACCCGAGGTACTATAACGAAGAGACTCTGGTCTTGATGCGGGCCATTATCACCCTGGAGATGTGCTTCCAGGGGCAGGCATTTGATACTTTCCTGCCAGGACAGCTCTCCAGAGTGACAGATGACACTGCACCAGGGGTGTACTAAGTTGTAGCCCTGTGCACTCCTCCCACCAGAGAGCTTCATGGTGCCCCAGAGGTTCCCAACCACACCTTGAAAAGCATTGCATGTTACCATGGCTTCTTCAGTGGAGTAGAGCACTGCATGACTGCCTAATTGACAAAGGTTAGTAGCAGGTGTGGTTGTTAGAAAGACGCTGACACTGTTTGAGTACATCAGATAGTTGCTTATCTAAACAACAAGGAGGTGAAAGGAAGTGCAGATAGGCTAATGCCAAAGGGTGGGTCACATTCCAAGATAAATTAAACTTCTCCAAGTTGTGGAAGATGTTTGAAACCATAACTATTCCTCAGCTGCCAAGGGCCTCGTCAGCCCTGGAGTTAAGCCCATATGTGGTTGTATCACATCGTGTATCACACAGTTAGACGTGAACAGACCGTTACTGTCAGCCTCACCCTTTCCAGGCTATTCCAGTCTGTCTGAGTACCTTTCTGAGCAGAGTGTTTTGGAACCACTGTGCAAGGCTCAGTTTCCCAGTCCTCTCTGGCAGACACCATCAGTCAATTTTGGCATTCACCCAGGGACACCAAAGCTGGATTAAGATGTGGAAGCTGATGATTGACCAGCCCTGCTGGCTAACCAGGAAGCCTCTTCCTGCCACCGGTCACGTGGGTGGTGTTCACACTGGGCAACAACAAAGTCACGCATTTTATAACGTGCTCTGGATCTTCGGAGCTGAGTACAGGTAGTCAAACTGTGTGTGTTAATTCCATGACAGTCAAAGCGAGCTCCTTTATTTCACCTATATGTGAACTTCTGTTGAAAAACACGTAAAGAAAAACAAAACTGAAACAAAAAATTTCCAAGTTCTTGGTGTTAGAAAAAAGACTTCAGTGAACATCTTTACACTCTCTTTGGGGTACCCAACTGGTTGTTTTCTTAGGATGAATTGTGGGTTCAAATTTTTACATATTTTTGAGGCATATGATTTTTTTTTGGAGAACAGTTTAGCAGTTTATATCCATTTGAATAGTCATCAGCATTATATGAGTTTACCTGTTTGTGTCCTTTTTAAATTTCATATATGAACTTTTTTCCTAGTTAAAGGAGATACGCACCATCAAAGGTATCTCTTAATAATAGTGGTTCAAACTAAGAAGGATGGGCTCAGTGTTGGATCTCATTTTTTGTTTTTTTAAGACATTTTTCATTTTCACCAATAACAATTTTTTTTAATTTAAAAAAATATTTGTTTATTTGTCTGCGTCGTGTCTCAGTTGCAGCACAGGGCATCCCCGTTGCATCATGCGAGATCTTTCACTGCAGTGCGGGGACTCTGGCTGTGGCGTGTGGCCTCAGTAGCTGCAGCACACAGGCTTCGTTGCTCTGCAGCAAATGAGATCATAATTTCCTGACCGGGGAGCAAACCCACATCACTTGCCTTGGAAGTATGGACCCAAACCACTGGACCACCAGGGAAATCCCGGATTTCAGTTTTTGAAGGAAGTCATTCTTTGATTTGTTAACTCATTTACTCAGAAAATGTTTTGTGAGCACTTAGTATATGCCAAGCACCGGAGGACATAGTACAGCAGGCCCTACCCATGGAGCCGCTTGTGTACTGGTGAGGGTTGTTGTTTAGTTGCTCAGTTGTGTCCAACTCTCTTGCGACCCCACGGACTGTAGCCTGCCAGGCTCCTCTGTGTGATTTCCCAGGCAAGAATCCTGGAGTGGGGTGCCGTTTGCTTCTCTAGGGGATCTTCCTGACCCAGGGATTGAACCCGGCTCTCCTCATCAGCAGGTGGCTTCTTTACCACTGAGCCACCGAGCCAACTAGTGAGGACAGAAGAGCTGACATTGATGTTGTGCTTACCCTGCTGTGTCCCAGACACAGCTGTAAGCAGATTTCCTACACTGGCTTGTTGGTGAGGTCTTCTAGGATTGAAGCAAGTCATCGATGAGAGTCCTCCTTTCCTACTCAGAGCCAGTTTGGGCAGAACCTCGCTCAGACCTTGTGTGATTCCCAAGGGAGAGGAGAGTGATTCTGTGGGGATCATGAGTGCTAGCACGTGTTAGGTGCTGTCCAGAAAGGTCTGGAACCTGCTGGAAGGTTGATTTTCACAAATGACTCACGAGGATTAGCATGAGTAGGAAAGGAAAAACTGCCGCACCAGGAAGTGAGTACGTCTGTGCGGGCACGGTTGGGTGCAGGTGTGTGACTGGGCGCCTGTGGGTGAGCCTGAGTCCCTGCTCTGCCGCTCAGCGGCTCCGTGACCCGGCACTAACTTCTTCCCCTCTCTGTGTCTGTTCCCTCCTCTGTAAGGTAGACCCAGTTCAGAGGATTGTTCTAGCATGTAAATGATTTCATGGGGCTTCCCAAGTGATGTGGTGGTAAAGAATCCACCTGCCAATGCAGGAGACACAAGGGACAATCCCTGGATTGTGAAGATCCCCTAGAGTAGGAAATAAGTACCCACTCCAGTATTCTTGCCCGGAGAATTCCATGAACAGGGGAGCCTGGCGGGCTACAGTCCATGGGGTTGCAAAGTGTTGGACACGATTCAGCACACACACACTTAACACACTCAGGTGATTTCGTAGATGCAGAATGTTTAGAACGTGCTGCCATGTGGTGAGGTTCAGTAGATCAACGTGTGCTGTCTTCTTACTGCTGGTTCTCATGTGGATTTGTGGTTCTTGTTCTTCGAGAGCAGGGTCTCTTCTCCTGGGGGACCCTTAGCAAATGTCTGGAGTTGCTTTTAGTTGCTGCGGCCAGGTGTGGAACATGCCTGCCTCCTGTGGCGGAGGCCAGGGATGCTGCCCAACATCCTACAATATAAGGGACGGTCCCCACAGCACAAGATGACCTGGCCCTAAATGCCAGTGGTTCCCCAGGTTGAGAAACTCGAAGAGGAAGGAGTCCCAGGAGGAACAAAATAAGCTTTAATATTAACTTCAGCATAATCGCAATAATGCATCTACTCCATTATCTTGGTCACTTCATAGAAAGATTTACAGTTTGATTAATTAGTTAGTCCATATTATACTTTCCCTTAGAATGTCTTTGTCCTTAGGAAATCCGTGCTGAAGCCAAGGTGAAATGTATTTTACTTTCAAGTGATTTAGCAACAAAGAACAGCAGAAGAGTAGACAGAGATAAAGCCAGGGACTTCCCAGGTGGTTCAGTGGTTAATACTCTGCGCTTCCGCTGAAGGGGGGCAGGTTTGATCCTGGTCGAGAGACTAAGATCCCAGTGCCATGCAGCATGGCCAGAAAGTTAAATTAAAAAGCGCACATGTGGCCAAACATTGCCAGTTGTTGAGTCTAGAGGATTTTGTGTTAATCTGAACTTTTCTATGGGTTTGAAGTTTTTCAGAAAAAGAATCTAGGTTGGGGCAAAGGGCTGCCTTCCTTGCCTGTGTTCAGGTTGGTATATATGGTAGAAGGTACTCATGATGGGAAGGACTCAGTCAAATCAGGCAGTGGCCATTTCAGTTATTAAGATGTTCGCTAGCTAAAGCCTTGTTCTGTTTTTTTTTTTAATTGAGATTTTATTTTATTTATTCTTGTTTTATTTTTTGGCTGTGCCGTACGGCATGCGAGATCTTAGTTCCTCAACCAGGGATTGAACCCCTGGCCCCCTGCAGTGGGAGCACAAGGTCTTAAGCACTGGACTGCTAGGGAAATCCCAGCCTTGTGATCTTTATTTCCCTTGAAGCTTTAAGCTAAATTGGCTTTTGATTTTTCATTACATCCGAGTAGTCTTTTTTTCTTTTTATAAACGTGCACTTATTTAATAGTGTCTACATCTGAGGGAGTAGGATTGTGGATGAATTTTATTTTCTTCTATATATCTGTTTTTTAAATGTCCTGAAATAAATATTAGCCTTATTAAAAGAAAAAACTTTTAAAAATAAAATCCTTTCCTTTTACACAAAATCCTGGTTTTGTCGAAAGCTTGTTTAATTTCACGTATATATTCACTTTTGCTGCATCAAGCCCTTGTTGGACTTACTTGCACAGAAAAAAGCGCTAGTGATGAATGGGTTTGCCTACATATCATCAGCAGAGAATAACCAAAGAAAAACAGATCGTTGATCCCACTTGCAAGGGAGAAGTAGATAATTTGTTCATCATCATATTCTCTCTAAACTTCACAGTCTGCTGGAGTAACATGTCAGCAGTGTGGCTTGTCAGCTAATAAGCAGGGTTCTTGCAGTGTTTTCGTTGTGTGTCTCACTAAAGCAGAAATCTCAGTGTGGGGGGCGGCGTCGCACATTTAAATAGAAGACTGCTGTGTGTTTCTCTTAAAATATTTCTCTAATTTCGTATTTCTTTTAGGAGTGCACCTGAACCGGAAACTAATTTCAATAAAAAGCCTGTTCATTAGACCAAGTCACTAGAGACAGTCCTGTCAGTATCGTGGGGACTTACATACTTATTTTTTATGGAAGTTAAAATTCTTCAGCAGTAGTCATCTCTGCAGGCCGTAAGAAATTGTTAATGGTTACAGGCGCAAAAATACTGTGTATGTTTAAGCTGCTCTTTTGGTTTGCATGATGAGTTAGAAATAGGACACAGAAGGACCACATGGGTTGCAGATAGCTCACTTACGTTACAGGTGAGAGGACTTGTGAGAGCTCTTTTTTCCAGCCTGCACTGTGCTGTTCTTTCCTACCTTTTACTTTTGTAATTATGTTTTAATTTTCAGAAGCAATTACATATTTTATGTCTGCTTTCAAGGGATACTTGTTTTGGGTCATGCTGTGCAGCATGTGGGATCTTAGTTTCCTGACCAAGGGTTGAACCCAGGCCCCCTGTATTGGGAGCACAGATTCTTAACCACTGAACCACAAGTCCAGAAGTCTCCCTCCCTTTTACTTTAATTTCTTGATCTTAGCAGGGAACTGTCATAAACAAGGTGTTAGGCATCTGCAGAGATTCCTAGCTTAGTGATTGCTTTGTGTCAGAGAGTAGGAAGAAGGCATTTGAGAGAAGTGGGGAACAGAAATGTTAACAGTGACATGGAGCAGGTGCAGGAGAGGTGGGGAAGGGAGAGCGCTTCCCCTCCCTCACAACAAAACAACTGGCAGCTTCTGTAAGTTGAGTGAATGAACCAGGATCACTTTTGAGCCAATGAGTGTTTATGATAACTACTCAATTTAGTTAACATTATTATTTTTTTCTAATATTTATTCATTTGGCCGCCCCAGGTCTTAGCTGCAGCATCAGGATCTTTCATTGTGGCATGCAAACTCTTAGTTTGGGCCTGTGGGATCTAGTTCTCTGAGCAAGGGTTTACCCTGGGCCCCCCTGCATTGGGAACACTGAGGCATAGCCACTGGACCACCAGGGAAGTCCCTGCTCAATATTATGGATCTTATACTGGGACCCAGTCAAGGAAGATGGAGTTGGTGCCGGGCAGGAGAAATAGCAGTCAGGTGCCAAGTGTCAGTTGAATGGAGTGGACAAGAGAATTACTTGCTTTGTCGTATTTGCCAGATTTCTGTTTTCAAGGTGAAGCTTTTTTGGGTTACCATAGCTTTTTACTTTGATATGGTTCATTTGGAACTACAATCACAAAGATTCCTGGTGACCTAACTGCTACCTCTAGGGGACACTTTGAGTCGTTACCTGAGTTGACTGCAGCTTTCTCTAGCTTATGTTGCTGCTGCTAAGTCACTTCAGTCGTGTCCGACTCTGTGTGACCCCATAGATGGCAGCCCACCAGGCTCCCCCGTCCCTGGGATTCTCCAGGCAAAAACACTGGAGTGGGTTGCCATTTCCTTCTCCAGTGCATGAAAGTGAAAAGTGAAAGGGAAGTCGCTCAGTCGTGTCCAACTCTTCGCGACCCCCTGGACTGCAGCCCACCAGGCTCCTCCGTCCATGGGATTTTCCAGGCAAGAGTACTGGAGTGGGGTGCCATCGTCTTCTCCGTAGCTTATGTTGGGTTGGGCCAAAAAGTTTGTTGGGTTTTTCCGTAACATCTTTTGGGAAAACCAGAATGAACATATTGGCCAACTCAATATGATATACATCCTTCTGGTTCTGCTTAATCTGACGCAGTCCTTCTTCCCTATTCCTCTTTTGTTTTCCTCTTAAACTTTAATCATTAAGAGCTGATACCCAGCCTTCTGTTTATTTTATTCATTCTTCTAGGCAGTTTCATCTATTACCACCTGTTTGTTACTGGCTGTTCAGTCTGTCTGCAGCCCACATTTCTTACGAACTCTGTATGCACTTCAGCTGAACGCCTCCACTTGGAAGGTCCCCTGGGTGTTCTAGTGGTGATAGCATCTCCATCCACCCATTCTCACCTCCTGTATTTTCAGTCCTGGGTCATAGTGTCTCCTTTTTTTTCAGGTCTCCAAACCAGAATCGTGGAATTTATCCTCAGCTCTCATATCCAAGCATTCACTAAGCCCTGTCAATTCTTTCTCCTAAACATATTTGGTTTCCCCCACTTTCTTCAATTTCAGTCTGAATTTGGCAATCAGGAGTTCATGATCTGAGCCACAGTCGGCTCCCGGTCTTGGTTTTGCTGACTGTATAGAGCTTCTCCATCTTTGGCTGCAAAGAATATAATCAATCTGATTTCAGTGTTGGCCATCTGGTGATGTCCATGTGTAGAGTCTTCTCTTGTGTTGTTGGAAGAGGGTGTTTGCTATGACAAGTGTGTTCTATTGGCAAAACTCTGTTAGCTTTTACCCTGCTTCATTCTGTACTCCAAGGCCAAATTTGCCTGACTCCAGTTGTTTCTTGACTTCCTACTTTCGCATTCCAGTCCCCTATAATGAAAAGGACATCATTTTGGGGGTGTTAGTTCTAAAAGGTCTTATAGGTCTTCATAGAAACATTCTATAAAGAAAGCTGAGCATAGAAGAATTGATGCTCTTGAACTGTGGTGTTGGACAAGACTTGAGAGTCCCTTGGACCACAAGGAGATCCAACCAGTCCATCCTAAAGGAGATCAGCCCTGGGTGTTCATTGGAAGGACTGATGTTGAAGCTGAAACTCCAATACTTTGGCCACTTGATGCAGAAAGCTGACTCACTGGAAAAGCTCCTGATGCTGGGAAAGATTGAAGGCAGGAGGAGAAGGGGTCGACAGAGGATAAGGTGGTTGGATGGCATCACCAACTCAATGGACATGAGTTTGGGTAAACTCTGGGAGTTGGTGATGGACAGGGAGGCCTGGCGTGCTGTGGTTCATGGGGTCACAGAGTCAGACACAACTGAGCGACTGAACTGAACTGAAACATATTTGGTATTAGTCCTTCCAAATTTTATCAGTGTTAAAGTTTTAGAAGATCGTGATATATTCCAAGGGGAAGACGTGGTTGTTTCCAGGAGAAAGACTTATGATTAACCAAAAGCAGCCTCATATAGTCAAAGAGTTTAGGACTTAGCTTTCAAGTCCTGTCGTTGACCTTGTAGAATATATAAACCAGAGTGTCTGTTGATTCATCTTTAATGGGTGTTAGCACATTAAAGTGGAGAAGGCGATGGCACCCTACTCCAGTACTCTTGCCTGAAAAAATCCCATGGACAGAGGACCTGCAGTTCATGGGGTCACTAAGAGTCGGACACGACTGAGTGACTTCTCTTTGACTTTTCACTTTCACGCATTGGAGAAGGAAAGGGCAACCCACTCCAGTGTTCTTGCCTGGAGAATCCCAGGGACGGGGGAGCCTGGTGGGCTGCCATCTGTGGGGTCACACACAGTCGAACACGACTGAAGCGACTTAGCAGCAGCAGCAGCACATTAAGGTGGTTTGAATGCTTAAGGCCACTAACTGGTAACTTCCTCCTGGTATGTCAAGGCACCTAAAAGACAATCTGAACCATTAGTTTGGGAGTTGAATTTGGTTACAGCAGTGGGAGGTGAGTGTTTTTGATAACTTTCTCATTCAGGTGGGATGTGACCAGAAGACTTCATACCTTCCGGTTATTGTATCTTTCTCTCCTTAGACATTGCTGCAGTGCCAGAATTCTCTCTGAAACCAGCTTTCCTTTAGTGTTATAAGGTATTGATTTTACTAATTAAGCTTCAACCTTAGAGCTCTTCCCAGTTACTAGGAACATTTTTTTCTTTACTATAAGGATTTAATTAGTTCAACTCAGAGGGCAGTCTCTTTAAATTTATTTTTTAATCGAAATATAACTGACTTTCATTTTATTAAAGTATATAGTATAATGATTCAATATTTATATATGTTACAAAATGATCAATGCAAGTCTAGTTAATATCCATCACCAGACAGAGTTATAAACATTTCTTGTGATGAGAATTTTTAAGATCTGCCTTGGTGTTTAGTAAGTCATGTCCAACTCTGTGACCCCATGGACTGTAGCCCCTCAGGCTTCCCTGTCCATGGGATTTCAAGGGCAAGAATCTGTCTTAGCAACTTTTAAATATGCAACACAGTATTATTAACTGTAGTCACTGTGCTGTTCATTACATCCTGAGACTTCTTTTTTTGTAACTGGAAGTTTGCACCTTTTGATCACCTTCACCTGTTTTAGCTACCTCCCACCCCCCACCTCTAGCAGCCACCCATATATTCTCTGTATTTATGAGTTCCGGTTGTTTTTGTTTGTTTAAGATAAATGAGATGAAATCACTTAGCATAATGCCCTCGGGATTTATTCCTGTTGTTGCAAATGACAAGACTTATTCTTTTTTTATGGCTGAATGATATTCCATTGTATACAAATACCTTATCTTCTTTATCCGTTCATCCCTTGATGGACACTTAGGTTGCCTACATGTCTTAGCTGTTATAAATAAAGCTGCAGTGAACATGAGGGCACATGCATCTTTTTGAGTTAGTATTTTCATTTCTTTTGAATAGATACCCAGAAGTGGAATTGTTGGATTATATAATAGTTCAAACCTTTTTTCACAATGGTTGCACCAATTTACATTCCCACCTACAGTACCCAAGGGTTCCCTTTTCTACACATTAGCAACATTTGTTATATTTTGTCTTTTTGATACTAGCCATTCTAACATGTATGAGGTTATATTTTACTGTGATTCTGATTTGCATTTCCCTTATGATTGGGTAATGTTGAGCACCTTTTCATGTACCTGTTGGCCATTTGAATGTCTTCTTTGGAAAAATGTCAGATACTCTGCCCTTTCTTTAATTTGGATTCTTTGGGTTTTTGTGTGTGGGTGCTTATATATTTTATGATTTGTCAGTACTTTCTCTCATTTGGTAGGTTGTCTTTTCATTTTGTTGATAGTTTCCTTTGCTGTCTAGAGCTATTTAGTTGGATGTAGTCCTGCCTGTTTATTTTTGCCTTTGCTTTCGTGTCAAATTCAAAAACTCATACCTAAGGCCGATGGCAAGTATCTCACTGCCTGTTTTCTTATAGGAGTTTCATGGGTTCAGGTCTCAGGTTCAAGTTCTTAATCTTTTTGAGTTGATTTTTGTGTGCAGCGTAAGTTAGTACAATGATATTCCTTTTGGCACTTGCCGAGTTCAGAGTGGTTAAGACTCCACACTCCCAGTGCAGGGAGCTCCGGTTCAGTCCCTGGTCAGGAAACAAAGAACATGCATGCCGCATGGCACGACCTAAACATTTTTTTTAAAGAAAGACTGTCCTAGCTACCTTGGAATCAGGAAGCTGGCTCTTATCAGACACCTTAATGTGCTGGTGACTTTATTTTGGACTTTGCAGCCTCCAGAATTATGAGAAATAAATGTTTGTTCAGTTCAGTCGCTCAGTTGTGTTTGACTCTTTGCGACCCATTGGACTGTAGCACGCCAGGCCTCCCTGTCCATCACCAACTCCCAGAGTTTACTCAAACTCATGTCCATTGAGTCAGTGATGGCATCCAACCATCTCATCCTCTGTCATCACCTTCTCCTCCCACCTTCAATCTTTCCCCAACATCAGGGTCTTTTCAAATGAGTCAGTTCCTCACATCAGGTGACCCAAAGTATTGGAGTTTCAGTTTCAACATCAGTCCTTCCAATGAACACCCAGGACTGATGTCCTTTAGGATGGACTGGTTGGATCTGCTTGCAATCCAAGGGACTCTCAAGAGTCTTCTCCAACACCACAGTTCAAAAGCATCAATTCTTTGGCGCTCAGCTTTCTTTCTAGTCCAATTCTCATATCCATACATGACCACTGGAAAGACCACAGCCTTGACTAGACAGACATTTGTTGACAAAGTAATGTCTCTGCTTTTTAATATGCTTAGGTTGGTCATAACTTTCCTTCTAAGTAGTAAGCGTCTTTTAGTTTCATGGCTGCAGTCACCATCTGCAGTGATTCTGGAGCCCAAAAAAATTAAAGTCTCTCACTGTTTCCATTGTTTCCCCATCTATTTGCCATGAAGTGATGGGACCGGATGCCATGATCTTAGTTTTCTGAATGTTGAGCTTTAAGCCAACTTTTCCATTCTCCTCTTTCACTTTCATCAAGAGTCTTTAGTTCTTCTTCACTTTCTGCCATAAGGGTGGTGTCATCTGCATATCTGAGGTTACTGATATTTCTCCTGGCAATCTTGATTCCAGCTTGTGCTTCATCCAGTCCAGTGTTTATTATTTAACCAAATAAAAAAAGAAAAGACCGTCCTTTTCCCATTGTATATTCTTCGTCCCTTCGTTGTGAATTAAGTGACTGTGTATGTGCAGGTTTAGTTCTGAGCTCTGTTCTGCTCCGTTGAGCTATGTGTCTGTTTTTAATGTCAGTGCTACCCTGTTTTGATTACTATAGCTTTGTCATATAGTTTGAAATCAGGAAGCGTGATGCCTCCAATTTTGTTCTTCTTTCTCTAGATTGCTTTGGCTATTCAAGATCTTTCCTGAGTCCTTACAAACTTTAGGATTGTTTGTTCTATTTCTGTGAGAAATGCTGTTGGGATTTTGATAGGGATTGCACTGACGACTGAAGCGACTTGGCGGCAGCAGCAGCACTGAACGGTATCGACATTTTAACATTTTTAATTCTTCCAATCAATGATCATGGAATATCTTCACATTTATTTGTGAGTTCATCAGTTTCTCAGCAGTCTTAATTCCTAAGATAGGTGTTTGCTTATTCTCACCTGGATTTTTGAAATAACTCAGTTACCACTCTCCCTACCAACCTCTACTCTGTTGCCTCTCTGAGACTGGAGTGACCTTTCTAAAACTGCAAATATGATTGTGTGACTCTTGTACTTGTAACCTTCTGTGCTTCCCACTGCCTTTGGTAAAGAACAGACTCTGCTAGAGCAGACAGAGCAGGCCTCAGCCTATCTTTTGCTCTCTTTCCTCAGCCTTGTGCTTTACCAGTAGTGCACTCACTACTTAACATTTTTCTGAATATTTAGTGCTGTTTCAAGTCTCCCCTTTCATTTGTTATTTTATCTGCCTCCTCCCTATTTTTCTGGTCTCAAACTCCTTTAAGCTCAGCTCTCCTAGTCGTTGAAGTTCTGACTGACGTCACCAGTGACTTTCCTTTGTCACTGAGCATGTTATGACATACTATGCTTACTTAAAGATGTGGCTATTTTTTTTTTTTCTTTTAATCTTCAAATACATAGCCCACAGCCTGGTACATAGTAGACATTCAAAAGTTTAAATAATGGCTCATGTCTGGAATAAGATTGACCCCAAATTTAGTTTTATATACATGTTTAGTTACCAGAAAAATTTTCCTGATTATAAAAATATGAAAATGTTTGAAAGTAATACTTGTTCACTGTTGAAAACTTGACAAAAATACGGAAAAGTTAAAAGAATATGATGCCACCCATCTGTTGTACAGCATGGTTGGTGTATTTCTTCACAGTCTTTTTGTTTAACTGCACAGGGTCTTAGTTGTGGCACACGGGCCCTAGAGCATGCGGGCTTCCACAGCTGCAGAGTGTGCAGGCTTCGTTGCTCCGTGGCACGTGGGATCTTAGTTCCCCAAGCAGAGATCAAACCCGCGTCCCCTGCTTTGGAAGGCAGATTCTCAACCAGTGGGCCACCAGGGAAGTCCTCTTCCTAGTCTTTAAAAAATTTCTGCTTCTGTGTACATTATCTATGTGTGAGAACATTTTCTTGTTTTTACAGAAAGGATCGAGGTTAATGAACATCAAGTTTAATAAAGAGCTGAGGTCTCCCAGGGGAAATGTAGAAGTGAGCAGGAGCTATTTGTAAGATGAGGAAATGGAATCCTTTAAAAAGGCAATGCATTGTGCAGTATATGCTTTATCACTGATCTTCAAACAGCCCTTTTACATAGGCCTCATCTTCTCCGCTGTAAAGGCTGGGAAATGATGACACAGGTTATGTCTGCAGAGTCTGCTCTGAGGAGCCCTAGGGCTCTGCAACGCACACCAGGAGTTTCACAGATAATGAAATTTAAGGATACATTTGCAAAATATAAAATGACACACTGCCCAAGGAATCCAGATTCTTTCAATGTTCTTACCTTTCGTGGTAGAGAAGTTTTATGGTCTTTTTTTTTTAAAAAAAAAGCTTGTAAATCGTTGCCCTAGCTTATGGGACAAGTTCAGTTCTGTCTACTTCCCTTATAATGCTGGTTGAATGAAACATTACTATAAAGTACTTTATCTTTTAATTTTAATACATAAAATATTTTTAGGATGCTAAACCTGTATCTTTTATGTCCTGTTGTATACCAGAATTCTACTTGCTTTTGAGTTCAGTGTCATTGAGCTCCTTATTTGAGTAAGGCCTGGTATCAGGCATTCTAATGCTGGCTGATAAGACAGACAAGATCACTGCTGTTCTGCTTGCAGTCCAGTGGGAGGAGCAGTTAGATGGGCAATAGAAAAATAAATGTCAAGAGTGGTAAGTGGTTTAAGAAAATAAGACAGGCTGGGGACTTCCCTGACGGTCCAATAGCTAAGACCGGACCACAGTTGTGATGCAGGGGCCTGGGTTCATCCCTGGTCAGGGAACTGGATCCCACAGGCTGCAGCTAAGAGTTCACGTGCCACAACTAGGACCCGGTGCAGCCAAATAAATAAATATTAAGAAAAGAAGACGGGCTGACGTGATAGAAGTTGGGAGTTGGCTGCCTTCTGTCCAGTCTCTAGAGAAAGCCTTCCTGAGACTACCGTGGAGCTGAGACCTGGGCAGTACTGAGGAGCCAGCCATGCACAGATACTAAAAACAGGAACTGTAGAGAGATTAGACGATACTAGAATTCAAAAGAGGGACGGGAGCGTAACTTCTAAGTTCCAATTTTATTACTAATAATTACTAAGGAAAAGTTTGTCTGATTTGACAAGATAAAAGTTATGGATTAAAAAAAAAACAAAAACCCGGAATCCCCTGGCAGTCCAGTGGTGAGGACTCGGCGTTTTCACTGTGGTGGCCCAGGTTCAACCCCTGGTTGGGGAACTGAGATCCCACAGGCCTTGTGGCATGGCCAAAGAAAGAAAAAACAAAGAAACCTGTAATATGAAGCGGCAAACAATTCTGGAAAAATAGTATATAAAATATTACAGGATTAAGGTAATTTATTACAAGCTCATACAGAGTAATAAGAAATATATAAAACTCAGTGGTTAAATGGTAAAGAAGCATGACAAGGCACTTCCCAGAAGAGATGGTATAATTGATACACATCATTAAAAATCAGAAGGAACAGGGATTTCCCTGGCGGTCCAGTGGTTAAAACTCCGTGCTTCCATTGCAGAGGGTGCAGGTTCAATCCGTGGTCAGGGAACTAGATCCCACATGCCACGTGGCACCCCTCCCAAAAATCAAAAGAAACGCCAATTAAAAAATCATTTCTTTAAATCTACTAAATTAGCTCAAACTTCTCTTCTTTTACTAATATCCCATACTGGGAAAAGGAGAGTGAAACCAGGCATTCTTATAAATTGCTAATGACAGGCAATTTGGCAGTGTGTGCCGAAATGCATATAAAATATCTCTGTTACTGTCCTCGTAATTTCATCTCTTTAGTTGGAGAATAATTACTTTACAGTATTGTGATTGTTTCTGTCTTTCATCAACATGAATCAGCCATAGGTACACACATCTCCTCCCTCTTAAAACCTTAAAACCCATCCCACCCCTCTCGTTGTCACAGGGCACCAGCTTTGGGTTCCCTGTGTCATACAGAAAATTGGGATTTATTTTAAAAAACAAAAGAAAACAGATTTATTGGGGAAAATAAACATTTACACTAGAACACGCCTCACATTGCTTTAGTAGGTATTTGAAGTGAAGTGAAGTCGCTCAGTCATGTCCGACTCTTTGCGACCCCATGGACTGTAGCCTACCAGGCTCCTCGGTCCCTGGGATTCTCCAGGCAGGAATACTGGAGTAGGTTGCCATTTCCTTCTCCAGGAGATCTTCCCACCCCAGGGATCGAACCTGGGTCTCCCATATTGCAGGCAGACACTTTACCATCTGAGCCACCAGGGAAGTCGGGTCTAAATGTATGCCTTGGTATCTCTAATTTTCTTGAAGAGATCTCTAGTCTTTCCCATTCTGTTGTTTTTCTCTATTTCTTTGCATTGATCTCTGAGGAAGGCTTTCTTATCTCTTCTTGCTATTCTTTGGAACTCTGCATTCAGATGCTAATATCTTTCCTTTTCTCCTTTGCTTTTCGCTTCTCTTTTTTTCACAGCTATTTGTAAGGCCTCCCCAGACAGCCATTTTGCTTTTTTGCATTTCTTTTCCATGGGGATGGTCTTGATCCCCGTCTCCTATACAATGTCACGAACCTCCAACCATAGTTAATCAGGCAGTCTATCAGATCTAGTCTCTTAAATCTATTTCTCACTTCCACTGTATAATCATAAGGGATTTGATTTAGGTCATATCTGAATGGTCTAGTGGTTTTCCCTACTTTCTTCAATTTAAGTCTGAATTTGGCAATAAGGAGTTCATGATCTGAGTCACAGTCAGCTCCCAGTCTTATTTTTGGTGACTGTATAGAGCTTCTCCATCTTTGGTTGCAAAGAATAAAATCAGTCTGATTTTGGTGTTGACCATCTGGTGATGTCCATGTGTAGAGTCTTCTCTTGTGTTGTTGGAAGGGGGTGTTTGTTATGACCAGTGCATTTTCTTGGCAAAACTCTGTTAGTCTTTGCCCTGCTTCATTCCATATTCCAAGGCCAAATTTGCCTGTTACTCCAGGTGTTTCTTGACTTCCTACTTTCGCATTCCAGTCCCCTATAATGAAAAGGACATTTTTTTGGGGTGTTAATTCTAAAAGATCCTGTAGGTCTTCATAGAACCGTTCAGCTTCTTCAGCATTACTGGTTGGGGCATAGACTTGGATTACTGTGATATTGAATGGTTTGCCTTGGAAACGAACAGAGATCATTCTGTCGTTTTTGAGATTGCATCCAAGTACTGCATTTTGGACTCCTTTGTTGACCATGATGGCTACTCCATTTCTTCTAAGGGATTCCTGCCCACAGTAGTAGATATAATGGTCATCTGAGTTAAATTCACCCATTCCAGTCCATTTTAGTTCGCTGATTCCTAGCATGTTGACGTTCACTCTTGCCATCTCCTGTAGAGCTCTCTTCAAGAAAATTAGAGATACCAAGGGAACATTTCATGCAAAGATGGGCTCGATAAGGACAGAAATGGTATGGACCTAACAGAAGCAGAAGATACTAAGAAGAAGTGGCAAGAATACACAGAAGAACTGTACAAAAAAGATCGACCAAGATAATCACGATGGTGTGATTACTCACCTAGAGCCAGACATCCTGGAATGTGAAGTCAAGTGGGCCTTAGAAAGCATCACTACGAACAAAGCTAGTGGAGGTGATGGAATTCCAGTTGAGCTCTTTCAAATCCTGAAAGATGATGCTGGGAAAGTGCTGCACTCAATATGCCAGCACATTTGGAAAACTCAGCAGTGGCCACAGGACTGGAAAAGGTCAGTTTTCATTCCAGTCCCAAAGAAAGGCAATGCCAAAGAATGCTGAAACTACCGCACAATTGCACTCATCTCACACGCTAGTAAAGTAATGCTCAAAATTCTCCAAGCCAGGCTTCAGCAGTACATGAACCTTGAACTTCCAGATGTTCAAGCTGGTTTTAGAAAAGGCAGAGGAACCAGAGATCAAATTGCCAACATCCGCTGGATCATGGAAAAAGCAAGAGAGTTCCAGAAAAACATCTACTTCTGCTTTATTGACTATGCCAAAGCCTTTGACTGTGTGGATCACAATAAACTGTGGAAAATTCTGAAAGAGATGGGAATACCAGACCACCTGACCTGCCTCTTGAGAAACCTGTATGCAGGTCAGGAAGCAACACTTAGAACTAGACATGGAACAACAGACTAGTTCCAAATAGGAAAAGGAGTACGTCAAGGCTGTATATTGTCACCCTACTTATTTAACTTATATGCAGAGTACATCATGAGAAACACTGGGCCGGAAGAAGCACAAGCTGGAATCAAGATTGCCGGGAGAAATAACAATAACCTCAGATATGCAGATGACACCACCCTTACGGCAGAAAGTGAAGAGGAACTAAAAAGCCTCTTGATGAAAGTGAAAGAGGAGAGTGAAAAAGTTGGCTTAAAGCTCAGCATTCAGAAAACGAAGATCATGGCATCTGGTCCCATCACTTCATGGCAAATAGATGGGGAAACAGTGGAAACAGTGTCAGACTTTAATTTGGGGGGCTCCAAAATCACTGCAGATGGTGACTGCAGCCATGAAATTAAAAGACGCTTACTCCTGGGAAGGAAAGTTATGACCAACCTAGATAGCATATTCAAAAGCAGAGACATTACTTTGCCAACAAAGGTCCATCTAGTCAAGGCTGTAGATTTTCCAGTGGTCATGTATGGATGTGAGAGTTGGACTGTGAAGAAAGCTGAGCGCTGAAGAATTGATGCTTTTGAACTGTGGTGTTGGAGAAGACTCTTGAGAGTCCCTTGGACTGCAAGGAGATCCAACCAGTCCATCCTAAAAGAGATCAGCCCTGGGATTTCTTTGGAAGGAATGATGCTAAAGCTGAAACTCCAGTACTTTGGCCACCTCATACAAAGATTTGACTCATTGGAAAAGCCTCTGATGCTGGGAGGGATTGGGGTCAGGAGGAGAAGGGGATGACAGAGGATGAGATGGCTGGATGGCATCACCAACTCGATGGATGTGAGCTTGAGTGAACTCCGGGAGTTGGTGATGGACAGGGGAGGCCTGGTGTGCTGCAGTGCATGGGGTCGCAAAGAGTCGGACACGACTTGAGCGACTGAACTGAACTGAACTGAAATGTGTGCCAGTAGGGAGATGTTGGAGTGACTCAGGATGCATTCACTCCGTGGCATTGGTACAAGCCCTTGAAAAAGAGCAGTCGTAACAGCTGAAGTCACAGAAGGAAATGCCTTTGATGCAGTGGGAAATGACAGAACAGCAGCATGTAAAACTGTCAGAAATAGGTCTTTGAAAATGTTGATTTAGATGTGTGTAAAAAGACTCCAAGATATATACTAAAATGTTACTATTGGTGTGTTGGAGTGCACAATAGAAGTTTTAACTGATGTGTCTTAGAAAAATAAACCTTTCCCTGGAAACTTACTGAAGACCTAAATGACAGCAATAAAGAAACTGACTCTGTGTTCATCTTTCTACAAAAGAGCTTTGAAGGTACAATCGTGTGGGAGAGCCAAGACCTCCAAGGCCTCGTGTCAAGGAATCTCCACAAAGTGACCGTTAACGATGGAGGAGGAGTTCTCAGAGTCGTTACAGTAAGTCCTTCCTTTTTATTTAAGGTTGTTTCGCATACCTTAGCATTTTTTAAAATCTTAAAATGTTTTTAAGTTTACTTTTACACCAACTCATATGGAACAATGAATCTTATGTTTTAGAACATATGTAATAGAAAGTGTTGTTGAGTCACGATAATAAAAGTCGAAAAACTCAAATGTTCTGTGATTTTATAGCTTCAACCTTCATAGACAGTTTGCCTTAAGATTAGTGCAATTTTAGGAAGTATGATGTTTTATTTCTTGTTAGTTTTTAGGTGAACATCTTTTTAAGTTCACTTACTCAGTAGTAGAGTATTCAGTCTCACCTAACTGTATGATGTCAGTTACAATACTGTAGACAAAAGTATTAGAAAGTAAGATTGACTGTTCACTGTCATTTATATTGCTGGGCTTTGTGGTTTTTATTTTTCATTTGCCAAATTTTCTTAAAATTTAAAACAGGTAGATTTCTCAAAGTGTAGGATGATAAAAAAAAAGGTGTGAGCAGACTTAAAACGATGAACTTTAAATAAATAAATGACGGTGTGGTGTGGTCATAGAATTGTTCTCCTTGAATTCTGGCCTAATGATTAGGAAAGCACTTGGCATTTAAATTCACAGGGTTAGTACATTTCATTAATTAACCTTATTCACATAAATTAATCCTTGAATTTGAAATGAAAATCGTGAGGTTTGTTGTACATTCAGAAAGCATTTTTGCATACTCATTGTGAGGCAAGCACAATCTTGGGAGACCTGTAACTGTCCCACAGGGGGATTTACAGTCCAGTGAGGAAGACAGACATTAAACAGACAGACCCACGCATTCAGGTGTAATTACAGCCTTAGCCTTGGAGGCCATGTTTAGGATTTCATCCTTGATTATGAAAAGTCCTTCATTTAATATACAGTGTTTTATGGATTTGTAGGGTTTTTTCCTTATTTTCAAAGCAAGTACCTTGAATTTCTTGTCTCCTTCTCTGTGTGTGAAACTTAAATATGCAAAACATGACAGAATTCTATACTATTCAGTTGATTGCATAAAAGGAAATCAGTTTACTTCTGAGTTTTGGGCTAGATTTAAGGTAAAGATTCACATGATCTGCTTTGGGAATGAATATGGTTGTGGAGGGCTGTGAAAGCTCAGTCATGTGATCCCATGGACTATATCCCACCAGGCTTCTCTATCTGTGGAATTCTCCAGGCAAGAATACTGGAGTGGGTACCCATTCCCTTCTCCAGGGGATCTTCTCGACACAGGATTGAACCTGGGTCGCCTGCATTGCAGGCAGGTTCTTTACCATCTGAGCCACCAGGAAGCCTTGTGGAGGGTTAACAGGAGCTTAAATACTCAGCTAACTGGAAAAAAACAAAACAAAACTGATTGCTTAGGAGCCTGTTCTAAGGAACCCATGTGCAAATAAAGGTTTTCATCATAAATGCACAGAGCTGGAAGTTTTCCTAAGCCTTTCTCCCTTGCCAGCAAGTAATAACCTCAGAAAATTTTCAAAAGCAAAATAAAAGCCAAGATGTGACATTTTAGATAGAAGTTAATAAAGTGCTGTCAAGTTCTAAACAAGCCCAAACTGTATAGTGTGTAGTTTTTAAAAAGAAGAAAAAACCAACTCTTCCCCCACCTCCAAAAAAAAGTGTGCAGTCTTTTGTGGAGCTACAAAGTTGGAATCTGTAGCATTCACCTCTAGAGATTTTCTCCACATTCAGCTACAAATTATATTCTGAATTAAATGGTGATTTACCTCAGTCACCCCAGAACACTTGTGTGTCCACTGGCCTTAAAACATTACTTTGTACAGTAGAGCTCTGCTAGAAGGATCTGTTCAAAAAAGGACTAGGCAGGCAGTAAGGCCCCTTGATTGGGTGAGTATGTAGAAAAAATGTAGTCAAGGTGCTGAGGCTTGACTGACGGTCTGATCCAGCCTGCAGCAGCTGGGAGACGAGTTAAGTTGGGGTGTAATACCCAAAGGTGAAGCCCCTCACTTCAAGGAAGGGCCTTGGGTAACCTGTGAGGTGGAAAGAGGCATGTCTCTAAAAACAGCAGCTCCTCCAAAGCTGAGAGGTAGACAGGACTGTTGTCGGCTCTTGGCACAATCATCTCTGGGCACCTTCAACGTCATTAGTCATCAGGGCTCCTCTGGTTCAACCGTTGGCTTAGAGGGCTTTTCACTGTATGGTAGCAGACACTGTAAAATGCGCCTGGTGTATTTGAACTCACGGGCATTCTCCAAGTACGTGATCGTGATTTTATTTTTAAGTGTGGGTGTTTGAGGATGTACAATAAAGTTGGTTTTGGTAATAATGTTGGTAGCAAGTTCAAGAATATGTGATTCTGTGTAAGCTGGAATTCTGAACACCAGTCTGGAGATTATTGGGTATACCTATCTTGGACATTGTAATAATTAGACGACAACAGCAAAAATAGAATGCTGATATCCTGATAGCATCTTAGGTGGATTCATGTGCCATTATGAATTTTGCAAAATCAATTTTCAAGTGTAAGTAATGTATTTTTAGCCATGAAGCATCAAGCACTTCTGTTCTCGTTTCTTTCAGACTGGGGAGGGTGCCTTGCCTCATGAATTCATGGAAGGTGTGGAGGGAGTTGCAGGAGGTTTTATTTATACCATTCAGGGTAAGTCAGCTGGTTGGAAGTTGAAAAGCATACTGAATCTCACCTACTTCATCTTCATACTTTAGTCATGAAAGGTAATCTTTTTTTTTTTTTTAGTTATTAAAAAGTTTTTATTGACAAATAATTCATATACCATATAGCTTATCCTTTTCAAGTGTTTGATTCCATACTTTTTAGTATATCCTTCATTCTGCTATCATCTCCACTAATTCCAGACCGTTTCTATCACCCTCAAAAAGGAGTCGCCATGTCTTCAGTGATGCTTCTGGAAATACCATTTGTGAACTTCTGAGAATTCTGCATTAGTGACCCCTGAGAACAGCCATTGTAGATGCTGGTGGTGGTGGTCACTTGTCCTGAGCATCACTTAGAACAAAGGTGCCCAGTGGTGGTCCTGTCTGATTTCTCAGCTCTGTAGATCAGGGATTCCTATGAAAGAATTTGGACCCAGCTCCCCTGAAGTCACCCTGAGGTGAAGCAGAGTCCATATTCTGAGAGGCAGTTCCTCAGGGGGACTCCTTTAATGTGCAGGACTGAGGATGGGACAGAACCCTCTATTTGAGGCCACTGTATGTAGTTTGAAGATGGGAATGGCCGTGGCGCCTTTTTTTTTCCGGTAGCATCTTTATTTATACAGTGTTCCCGCACAGTATTTACACCACCCCTAAGGGAAAGTCAGAATAGGTACCTAGGTTTTGCCCACAAACTTGCCATTAAACATCGAGATGTAAAGTTTAGGGATCCTTAATTTTAGTCCAGAGATTGTTCATAAAACTATGAGAACACTCTGCCAGGGGTGGTATCAACTTAGCTCACCAGAGACTAGCTAATGGGTCCCCTGGGGAAAACTCAGGTCAGGAGGCCAGGTTCATAAAGCAGCTCACACTTGGGGGTGGCTACAGGTGTACACACCATCTGACTTAATGTCTCGCAGCTTGCTTTCTTGTGCCAGTTATGTCAACTCTGTACTGTCAGGGGACTTAAAAAACTTGAGGGGCCCTTTAGACTTCTGGCACTGAACTCTTCAACAGGGAGCAGCTACTGTGTCTTGAACAACTGTTTATCTTAAATTTTCTCTCTGAGGCCAAAGGATTAAGATTCGGGTGAGAAAAATGCCTTTCAGACAAGAGAGAACTATCTCAATTTTAGGGTAAAGGAATTAGAATGAATAGATTTTACTTCTCATGTTCTGGATATATCTGAAAAGCTGACTATGAATTTTTTTTTTAATTGAGAATTTTTGTGCTGTTTTCTTAAGAATCACGTGGTACACAAATTCTCAAATTTTGTTGGGCGTTAGCATCTCTGGCTGGGCCCTGCCTCAGGTTAGAAAGTTAAGAATCTTCAGGATTGGAGCTCAGATACCTGTATTTTAACAAGCTTGCTAGATGGATTTGATGCCTCTAACGTTTGAGAGGGTGTAAACTGTATGATTCTTGTAGATAGCACCTAGACAGATGGTCAGATTTAAAACAGATAGTATACTCAGTTTCCAGATATATGCAATATAAGCCAAAGTGTACAATCTGTTACTGAAAAAGCCTGTATTTAATTTCTGCTCTTGTTACCAAGCATTTTCCTATTGCCATAATTTTATACACTTGTACTTTCCTTCAAGTATTAAATTGTGTATATTTATCCTTACCTTTAAAGTGACAGGATGTTACAGTAAGAATTGAGAAGGGACCCAAGATCATTTAGGCCCGTGCTTCTCAAAGGGTCGTTACTGGTCCACCTACATCAAAGTTACAGGAAGTCACAGGTTAGAAATACAGATTCCTGGGCCCCGCTGGCTCTCTAGGCCTGGGGCTTAGAAATCTGTATTGCATAAGCATTCCTGAGAACCACAGACTTAGTCCAGCTCCCCCTTTTACAGATGAGAATGCTGAGGCCCAGAAATGTGCAGTGTGTCCAGTATCCCACAGACAGTGGCAGAGGCGGAAATCAGAACAGGTCTTCAGCCCGCACTGCAGTCTGTCTGCAGTTACAGAGCGGAGCACTAAGTTACTTCTCAGTTTCCTTCCCCCACCGCTCAGCCACCCATTTGTCGTTTTTCAGAGATTTTCTAAGTTGACAAAATCCTGTGCCAGTGAAAGAATTGCTGCCTTATTTGAGGACAGTCCATGCACAAATGTGACAAATGATTCATTAGCTTGTGAGATGGTAATTAAACTGTCTTTTAAGCACATCGGTAATCATTTTTATTATGGAATAGCACAGATAATCCAGAAACAGTGCTATAAGAAACACTCGTGTCCTTGTTGCTTAGAACTAATAAATGTTTACATTTTTTCATATTTGCTTTTTTTTTGGAGAAATGAAGCATTTCAGATACAGTAGAAGCCCCTCCCTCCTAGGACTTCCCACCCCTGCTCCTCCTGCTCCCCTCGGAGCGGACACCACTGTCCTAAAGCTCGCGTGCATCCTTCCCAGTCTTACTATCCTACTTTCTCCTATAACATACAGCTTTGATTAAAGTATCTCATAATTTATACCTGTAGTATATATAGCAATCAGCAAAATACGTTTTTTCACTCAGCATTATTTTTTAGTGCTGTTCCTATTAACATCCAAGATCAGGTTGATTTTTTAAAAATATATTTTATTGAAGTATAGTTGATTTATAATGTGTTAATTTCTGCTGTACAGAAAGTTTCAGTTAGATATATATGTGTGTGTGTGTGTATACATATGTGCTTCTTTTTCATATTCCCTTCCATTGTGGTTTATCGCAGGATACGGAATACAGTTCCTTGTGCTACCCAGTAGGACCTTGTTGTGTATCTATCCTATATATACATAGTTTGCATCTGCTAACCCCAAACTCCCGGTCTATCCCGCTCTCCTCCCTTTCCCTCTTGGCAACCACAGGTCTGTTTTCTGTGTCTGTGAATGTTTCTGTTTTGTAAATAATTTCATTTGTACTGTTTTTTAGAGCCTACATATAAGTGATACCGTGTGGAATCTGTCCCTTGCTTTCTTACCTCACTTAGAATGATAGGTCCATCCATGTGGCTGCAGATGGCTGTATCATTCTTTTCTGTGCTGAGCAGTGTTGCACTGTATGTATGTACCGTATCTTTACCCATTCATCTGTCAGTGGACATTAGGTTGTTCCCCTGTCTTGGCTGTTGTGAGCAGTGCTGCTCTGCAGGTTAATTTGTTTAACTGCTGTGTCCCATTATGTGAATATACCATGATTTAGCCATTCTTATTGGTAGGCATTTAGACTGGTTCCATTTATCACTGTCACAAACGTGCTGCCATAAATACCCTTGTGACCGTGTGAAATAACGTCTCTGGGAACGTACCTACAATTGGACTTAGTGAGGCACACAGTCGGACACCTTCAGCCTAACCAGGTGTTGCGGAATTGCTCCCCACAGTGAGCCCCTCAGTTTATCCTCCCACCAACAGTGTGTGGGAGTCCTGGTTTCCCTCCCTCAAAATCCCTAACAAATGTTTTCTGTTAGGTTGCCTTGGGAGGAGAATTAGTGTGATAATGTTACAAGTTCTAGGTCTTAAGCTTGCAGTAGCTCTTTTTTCCAACTCTTTTTATTTATTTTTATTTTCTATTATTTTTTTTTGACTTTATTTTTTTTTATTTTAATTGGAGGTTAATTACTTTACAATATTGTATTGGTTTTGCCATACATCAACATGAATCCGCCACGGGTGTACACATGCTCCCCATCCTGAAACCCCCTCTCTCCTTTTAGAAGGCGATGCTCTTTTAAAAACCCTTCATTCTCGCCCTCGAAGACTTCTCGATCATATACATAATCTCCACGAGGAGGATGCCTTACTAAAGGAAGAAAGCAGCCTCTATGACGACATTGTGTTTGTGGATGTTGTCGACACTTATCGAAATGTTCCTGCAAAATTACTGAACTTCTATAGATGGTATGTTATAAAAATGTTGGGTAGGTGTTGTTTTATTTTTCTTTTGATGTAGAAGCAGTTTATCAATAACATCAAACCACTGAGATTTTTTTAAACAACCTACCTAAGAGCCCTGAGTACCTGTGGTGTGATCAGTCATCCCCTAGTTCTTTGTGAGGACTAATCTTCTGAAATGGTGCCTTCTTTCTCCTAGCAGATCCATAATGTGAGTGCTATTAATCAAAAGCAAGGTAAAAGATGGCTCACTTTGAGTCATTCCTGCTTTTCCATAGTTGTCTGGAGCCAACATTAGGTGAAAATCAGTGAGTTTGAAAGTGGTTTTCATCCCCACCCACCTAATATCTCCCATTTACAGTCACTCACACCCAGGTTACTGATCTGAGTTCTGTTCAGTTGAACATCCACATTGTATTTCTGTTCTGTCCTCCACTCATTGAAAAACTACCTGCCCTGATTCCAAAACCTTTAGTAAGATGAAATTCAACAACCCTTAGAGTCTACCATATTGTTACTTCCCAGACCCTCCAGTATTTCTTGGGTCTTGGTTGTAATTCCTTTTAATACCAACAGTAAGTATATAGTAACTTATTAATTGAATACAAGTAGTTGTTAATATTACTAAGTTACTCTAGAGTCCCATAACTTTCTGTTGAGCCTGATACTGTACGCTGACTATAGATGTAAAACCTTCAAACTCTGTCTAGATCAAACACATTAAGTATACGTATATCTTTTGTCTTTTTTTAAAACTTTATCAGAGAGCTTGTTGCTTGATGAGCCCCAAAGGCTGTCCCTTCTGTTCTTCTCTGTTGCTCATGGGAAATTACCAACTTCTGGTCCTGAGGGGTAGACAGTTAAATTCATTTATGTAGTTTCATAGCTGGGGCTAGTCAGTATAATTTTGGAGTCCTCTTGTGGTTAGAGGGCAGATATAAAAAAGAGTTGGAGGTGTGGGTATGCCCAGAATACCAGGATTAAGTTTGACAGCTGTAGTGAGAAAAACCTTCTTTTAGCTCGAGGCCACTGATGGGCTTCTGCTGGTGGGGCCAAGGCAAGGACGTGAAGAGGTGAGGAGGGGTAGTGGAGGTCCAGGTGGTGGAGATCAGGACTGCGGAGTTCTAGGGCTTTCTATAGGGAGCTGATTCTCCACTGTGGAAGTTCAGGTTTTGTCTTTTCTGCTTGCATGTCTCTGTGATCTTAGTCTCTCTGCCGCTGTCTCTTCTGGGCCCTCATGTCTGCCAGGACACTGCAGCGATCTGTTAACAGGCTGCGTGTCCAGACCCGCTTCCCACTCGTCCCAGTCGACCCTCCACACTGTAAATGACATCTTTGTTATTCATTCATCTTTATCCAGGGGCTCCATCAGTGACCTCAGTGTCCCTTATCACGGAAGTTTATTTCTGATTAGCAAGTAAATAGTATGTATATCTTCTGCTGTTAACGGAAAATAAAACTTGAGAAACATAGGGTTATGCTTTCGGTTGTGGATCTGTTGTTAAAATTCACCATTTTGTGACCTAATGAAACCTTTTCTCCAGATTTCTTAGTTCAAATTTCTGTCATCTTACTGGTTCTTACTTACCAAGACTGGGTTTTTTAACAAAGAGGTGCAGGGGTTGGCAGTGTGAAACTGAAGAGTCAGTTTCGTCTGTAGTTGCCATTAGATACTTTTTAACGTCTAGATAAATGAAGTCACCCTTTTGTGCCTTCCAGAAGGTCGTTGGTGATGGCTGAACTACTGAAGATCGTTTCTAAGGGGAAATGTATTTCAGTGTTTTAACTCAGCTTTTTAAACACCATAAAACGCGAGTACAGTATAGACAGCAGCAAAGAACACATTCTTCCGTGCGCTGGTGTTCTGTGAAAGGACCTGTGTCCTCACCCTCGGCCTCTTGTTAGGAATGCAAGGGGCAAAGTTCTGCTGCTCGACAGACACGCTGGCCTGACCTG
The DNA here is from genome assembly GCF_002263795.3 of Bos taurus. Lineage (NCBI taxonomy): Eukaryota > Metazoa > Chordata > Mammalia > Artiodactyla > Bovidae > Bos > Bos taurus. The sequence continues at coordinate 8,192,549 of NC_037355.1, read as the reverse complement.
CACAAGGCCTAAGAAGCGTTTGACTGTATGTTCCATTTAAGCCAAATCTTTTTTTCCATCATGTTCTTGTCCTTAACACCTTTCAGATCGGCTCGGCCCCCGTCTGCTGGGCCACTCTGCTAACATCGAGTGAGGACTCGTTGGCAGCAGCCGTCTCCTCTTAGGGCAGGTGCTCTTGATACTGGAGGGGTGCCTTGACTCTGTATCCCTCTTTTCGCCAACAGGACTGTGGAAACAACCAGCTTTGATTTGTTGCTAAAGACAGATGACGACTGTTATATAGACTTGGAAGCTGTGTTTAATAGAATCGCCCTCAAGAATCTGGACGGGCCTAATTTTTGGTGGGGAAAGTAAGTTAAACATTGTTAGCCCATCGATGTTCATTTCATGTACTGAGCACATGTAGTTAAAAAAATATGGCTGAGATAGGAAATTTCCCCGTTAGGCTCCTGAGTTACTATGTTTTATTAATTTACAATTAAAGGGGAAAAAACTTTTAAATGGAAAATCTCAGGCTAATGTAATGAAGGGGGGAAATTAACGTGACTTTCATCACCGTGCCCTACAAGTACTACTGAAATTAGAAGCTGCTCTTCCTTAAATGTATGATACATTTCTGAAACCATTTGCTATGTCTCTAAATATGGAGTAGTGATTTATTTTTCATTTATTTTTTAAATATATCTATGCAAGATGATTCGGAAACTCCATGAGAGAATTTAACATACCAGTCTTTATATAAAAAACACCACTAGATACTTAATCCCTTAAGACTAAAAAAATAACCTCTTCTTTCCTTGCTTCTGTAATTTGTTCCTTTGTGGTGTCAGTTAAGGACTCAGGCTTAGCTAGTGGTAGGGAGGACCTGTGTCCAAACAACAGAAGCCGACTCACTTTCAATCTTAGTTTCAGACTGAACTGGGCAGTTGACCGAACTGGGAAGTGGCAGGAGCTGGAGTACCCCAGCCCTGCATACCCCGCTTTTGCGTGTGGGTCAGGGTATGTTATCTCCAGGGACATCGTCCACTGGCTTGCTGGCAACTCGGGGAGATTGAAGACCTACCAGGTAATTAAGGACTTCTGACCTAAAAGTCCACTCATCAAGCAGGTTTTTTTTTTTTTTTTTAACTCGACCTCGTATTTCAGCCCTAAAAGCAGAACAGCTTCCCTTGGGGAATGTATGGTATTCCTTCTATATAGGAATCAGCAGCCCTCAGAGGTTAGGGATACACTTCTATCCCTTAAACCTTGGCTGTAAATCTTATTCCTAAGTCGTCTTTGAACGTAACTTCTTACATTTTCAGCCTGTATTTAAAGGCATAGTCCCTGGAGGAGTGTAAAGGTTTAGTCTTCAGTGTGCTTAGTCTTCCTTCTTATGAATATAAGCTTTCTTTTTTTTTTTTTTTTTTGCTGCTTCTGGTGACAGTGTCAATAAAACAGCTCTGCCTGGGTCTCAGATCCACAGTATCTTTCATACTATTGGTGCTGCAAGTTTAAGGTCCATGCAGAGGGGCTGGCCGCCTGCTTAGTGTATAGTCTCACTTCATTGTGGCGTGTTTGCTTCATGTGAATGATGACCAGCAGCTTTTACTTTGTGTATCAGTGTTAAAACGTGCTCAGCATTTCATGCTAGAGTAATTAGAAAACAAGTGCAAAGAGTACATGTGGGAGTGGGTGTGACACTGTCTTAACCAATGAGGCAGCACTGAAATGTTTACTTTCTGAACCTTCTGGGGCATGTGTAGGGTGAAGATGTAAGCATGGGCATTTGGATGGCAGCCATAGGACCTAAAAGATACCAGGTGAGCAAGCCTGAGCAGGGCTGGCCGCAGGGCTCAGAAGAGGTAAGTGAGGTTTCTCTTATCCAGCCTTGGGCAGAAACTGTGAATGCAAAGTCTTGTAACAACTGTGCACTTGATTTAATTCACCATCATTGGCCAGGGTCTCATAAAGCAAAAAGGAAGTGTTTTAAATGGAAGTTGTCCTACCCACAATGAGTCAAGTGTTTATACGTTTTTATACATTTCATTCAATTCTTTGCAGCTTTAAAACTTACAGGAGTTGGCTGACTTCAGATCCTGGCCGTGAGACGGTTCCACAGAATGAGACTCCAGCAGTGTGCCCACCTAAGTGGGGGCTCAGGGGAGACCCTCCCCAACCCACCTAAGGTCAGGGCAGAGACAGAAAGCCTCCCATTTCCTTTAATACCCCTGGAGGTGCTCAGCCATCAGGGCCACAGCTGTCTGTGGGAAGGAGTCTGATTATTATGTCCTTCCTTTTTATGTTCTCAAATTGAATGGAATCTGTACTCTGATATTATTGGAAGAAGAAGCCAGTCCATGGAGCTGGGAAGTAGGCTGGTGGGTGAGAACCTGAACTCTGATAAGACTCCTTTTTACTCCTTTCCTACTCAGCCTGCCAGCATGAACTTCACTGTGACCTGGAGCAAGTTTCTTCACTGAGTTTCTCATTCATGACAAGGAAATAATTCCTAGCTCACAGGTTATTGTGAGAACTAAACTGGATAATACCTAGAAAGCCCTGGTTCTGTCCCCCCAACTACCGTAACCGGTTCTCCAGAACACTTGCTCTTGTTCACAGTGCTGTTGGGCCAGCTTTTCTCCAGTAGCAAAGATGAGACGCTGCATTTGTGGTTCCCACACTGTTTCTTTGTTCCAGGGTCTCAGGGTCACTGCCGTGCCCTCTCCCTGTGCCCCATAAGTTGAGTGCGTTCGCACACGCGCTCGTCTTTGAAATGACCACCACCTCAGCGGGCTCCGGAAGTGCCCCTGAACACCCGTTCTGTCTGCAGCAGGGGGTCAGCCTGCATTTTGTGTTCCAACAGGACAGCCTGTGGCTCTGTGAGAAGACTTGTGAACCAGGAATGCTGTCTTCCCCGCAGTACTCTCCTCAGGAGCTCGCGCAGCTGTGGAGACTAAAGGAGCTTTGCGGTGACCCTTGTCGGTGCGAAGGAAGAGGATGATGAGGTCAATCTGCTGTGTTAAAGGTCAAGGTGGGCGAATGACTGGCTGAGCAGAAGCCTGAGGTTTGGCCGCAGATTATACGGTCTTTCAGGATAATTCTCGGCTGGCACTTTCACTTCTCACCAATGTGATATTTCTTAACATTTGCACAAAATTTTCTTTTTAAAAAACAACCGATAACTGTAGTGCAAGGAAAACTTATATATTGGAAGCTCACTTGAAAAATACCAAATTGTTTGTAAAAACAATATTCCTGAGTCCTATTGCATCATTTCTAGTTAGTAATTCATTACCTATCATTTTGGTTAAAACTTGGCCTAGTTCAGAAATGTTGAGTATTCCAGTCTGAATTTCAGCCTGGAATGCAGACTAGCTCTGGACAGCTAAGTAGGATAATTACAGGCCAAAAAGAACTCATGCTGTGTGACCTGTGGTCACTTACACCAAAGTGGGGATTTCTGGAAATCAGGTCAGATTTTGTAAATCTCTGAATGAAGTGGGCAACCTGAAAAGGAACCACTGTATTTCTCACATCTGGACCTTGGTTTTAAATTCATTCAGTAGACTAAGTTCCAAGTATTCTTTTGCCATTTAACATAAATCCTGAAGATCACAGCTATATTAATACTCCTTTTTTTAATGCTAAAATTTTATCAATATAAGTAAAATCATACCTCTCAGGGTTTTAATACCATAGGAAAAGATATTTCTAAATAGATGAAACAATTAATTTTGCTTTCTTCCATTGTAAAATGTTTACCTAATATAAGTGATTTTCAATCAGAGCTGGTAATCTTCGTTAGAAAGAATGTATGCTCAGTTTAGGGTATAACTGTAGGGAAAAGCACATAATTTTTGTGAGCACTCTAAAAACAGTGCAACTAAGAAGAGAGATCATAGCATATATATTGCATAGAGGATATGCTTTCTTCAGTTTAAAGATTTTCCCAAATCAGCCAAATCATTTTAGTAGTCTTTTAAACCAATAGTATGAATTGAGCATTCCATTAATACTTATAAATACATCATTAACTTCAGATTTTTAGACTAGTGAGGTTCTATTTAGTACTTACATCTTCTCATAATGAAATACAGTCATGAACCATGAAATAAAATCTGAAAATCATTAGTAGGTGCAAAGCCTTTATTATTGCTGTTATATACATGCCTAGAAATGTTTTCTTCCCTATGAAAAAATACAGCTATTCTATACTTAGAGCAAGTTGTAAACCTCTTTTGTTTGGGAAAGAATTGTCCCAAGATGTCATTTATTTTCAGTGAAACCCAGTCATGCTACATTGTCAAACCTCTGAATTTTATTGGTTGCTGTTACCATCGCACTAAGAGACAGTCTCCATTTTCCACAGAGTAGAACCGTAATGGCTGTAGGTCATTTTCTAGTTCAACCTCTTTGCCCGGCATCTAAAATTAGAGCAGAGAGGTGGGGTGATTAAGACAGATGTGGCAAAACACATATACCCACACACACCCCAACAAAGATGTATGGTTTCTATTCAGAACCAAACCATGTTGCATGAAGACTTAGTTTAACAGTGAGTCATACTGTGGGAAACTCAGCTTGACTTTGCGTTTTTTTCTGGGCAACTTACTTTGGGACTCTCGTAGGACAGCAGAAGTTCTGACACGGGAACTTTGAGGAGACGTGACAGCAAGCCTTTCACCTTTTGGACTGTCATGGAGTCTGTCAAGGAAAAGAAAAACATCAGTTCTCGCAGGTGACAGCTACCTGTAAGTCGAGCTCACGCGCCAAGACCACACTGGTAACGAGAGCTGTCACTGTCCTTCCGTACTCCGTTTACCCAAGCAACGACCAGGGGACAGCTCACACCCAGCGTGGGCCACCAGACCAGGGTGTCACACCACTTAGGGGCTTGTTCGGGAGGCTGTGGGAAAACGGAGCTGATGTCAGACCTAAGTGCCCTTTGATGATGACTTTTCGTATCATGTCTGTGGTATTTAATATTTCCCCCTTATTCTGAATAAACCAGAAATCATTCTCAGCACAGAAGTAAATGTGAGTGAAATCATTAACTTTTTAAACCTGTGATTACTTACTTGAAGGATGCTGGCGTCAGGTTTGGGCTCGGTGAGGACTTGTATCAGTCTCTCTGGCCTTAGTTCCCTCCTCTGTAAAGTGAGGTGTGTAGACTACTGCCCCGCGTGCTCCCAGTCTAATCGCCGTGGTGTGTGTGTGTGCAGCACACCCACATGCTCCCAGTCTAATCGCCGTGGTGTGCAGCACACACATGCAGGGGACCACTGGGCCCAGGGGCGTAACCGAATGAGGACATGCTTTGGCTCGTTCAGAAAACACTATGAACTTCTTTCCAAAGATGGGCTGTGGTAAATATTGGAAATTCTGATTATGAGAAATAGTTTTTCTGAAGCTTTAGCTGGAAGTACAGCAATAGTGGGGTGTTCCTACAGATATCACATGTATTCAGAAAAATATTTTTCTATCAAACATTTTTGTAAAAGCTGTGTCTTTATGCAACTTGTGATAATAAATGTTATCTTTATTTTAGAATAAAAACTTGCCTTTTCTTGTTTATGTATTGAAAACAGACACTAAATGGACATTTATAATGTCGATCGACATAGTTTGCTCTTTTATTTGTGAATATGGATAATCTTGTCCTTTCAAAGGGTTTAGGTAGACTGGCTTTCCTTGTTCACAGGGTGGTTAGTGATGGGTTAATAACTCCGACTGCTGAGTTTAGAGAATATACGACTCAGATTTAAATTGTTTATAGCATAATTATTACATATAATTTCTCCATATTAGTCTAATCTGTTAATTCTACTTGAAGGTGAATAAAGCTCAGCCGACGAACACGGTGACTATTCCAGGGGGAAAGGACGGCCCCAGTTAGAGGAACACAGACCTAATAAGAGCATTCCTGAGCGTTCCTGCAAGTTGACTTCATGTAAAAGAAGGAAAAATGCAAACATGTCCAAAATCAATTATATTAACAAAAAGTTCTGGTCCTCTCTCACTTGCCTTTTCCCATTAGGGTCCTTACTGGCAATATTTAAGTTTGAAAACAGAAATGAAGGGGAACCACTAATTTTAATTCAGCATTATGTAACAGTAGCAAAATTACATGTCACAGGAATAGAAACTGGGTTGCTAGTAAGGAAAAATGGAGCAATACTGGTAAGTTGCTATTAGATGATGGTTTTCAATCGTAAAGGTATTTCTTTGGGCACAACAAAAGCCCTCCATAAAGAATACCAGGATAACCTTATTTTATTTGATAAAAATCAATGTGAATTCACTGCACTGACAGGCAAATAGAAAGGTATTTCACTAGAGTCATTTACGATATTTTACTTCTTCAAGTCCTCACTGCACTAAATTTAAGCTGTTTATATTTTAGTATTTAACTGTAAATCAAGTTTAATCTTAAGAGTCAGACTATGTTTCTCTTTTGAGTGAAAGGTAAGTTACACTGATCTTTTGAGAGAAAACTTTCAAATGTGTCCATTAAACAGTGTCCACGAGCTATCTCTGCAGGGGCTCCTGACTGGTAAGGAGTAGCAAGCACTCAAGCCAACGCCACTGTTTCTCTGGCCCAGAAGAGCCCCCAGAGCAGTCTTGTGAGAACTAGCCAGCAGGGGGCCTGTGGGAGCCCCTGAAGGGCGAGCCCTTAGGCTCCTCCTCTGGGTAAAGAAGTAACCGCACACAGGGGCTCCTGATTCTAAAACTGTTCTCTAGACAAGCCAAGAAGCTACGGGAGACTTGAACTTTCTGGGGGGAGGCGTGCACAGGAGGAGTAGTTTTAGCATGATCAATTGTACTTCAGAATGTAGAAGACTAGTGAACACTTACAAGCTGTAAAAGCCCACACTCTGAATGAACTGTTCTGCTTCCAGCTGCCTCATGGGAGGGCCAGCGATTCAAAAGCAGAAAGAGGGGAGAGAGACATCCATTCTTACCCGGCAGTTGTTTCTCTATGACTTTCTGATCATGTTGATTGGGATATTTTATCTTCAGTGCTTGAAAGTAAAAAGATTGACATTAATTGAGCCCTGCTGGAGGAAGGGTTTAAATCATACACATATTAACAGCAGTGACCAAAGAATGCAGCTCAGATCCCACTAAAGGAACAGGAATAGAAATTCCTTCTATTACTACTTCACTGAATTACAGCAACAAAAATAGCTGGACCAACATTCTACTGCTTTCCCTTTTCCCTTAAGTACTTCTTTCCTGACAGTTACCTAGGTTTTTAAGTTTATGAATTTCCAAATCAGAGTTCAACTCACTATTCAGATACTTCCTACATTTATAACACTGTTAAATAAGTATGTTCAACATTAGAATGTAGGTATGTTTGAGATCGTTTCCTTAAAAATTAAAGTGCCTGTCTAGATATTTACTTAAGAGAAAAAAACAATCCTTATTAGGTCACCATCAGGGCTTCCTCAGTGGCTCAGGTGGTAAAGAATCCACCCACAGTGTGGGAGACCTGTGTTTCATCCCTGGGTTGGGAAGATCCCCTGGAGAAGGGAACAGCTCCCCACTCCAGTATTCTGGCCTGGAGAAGTCCATGGACTGTATAATCCATGAGGTCGCAAAGAGTCAGACATGACTGAGCAACTTTCACTCATCACCATCTGTTTTAGCATCTAAGGACTCGAATATAAATCAGCAGTCTTTGAATGTGGAGTTCTTACTTAGTAGCTGGTTTTTGAGCAAAAATGGTTGTTGTGTTTTCAGTTCCCCATCTTCAGGTGCACCATATTCTGTTTAAGAAGAAATAAAAAAGAAAAAGAAGGATGATAAACCAAAAGGCCACTGTGGGGGGTGGGGTGGGGTGGGAAGAAATGTATAGGTAAGTGTCAACCTAGCCTTTTCTTGTCCCAGGATGAACCCAGCTGCGACTGGGATGGGAACCTGGGCTCTGCTTCCTTTTATCTGGTTACTTGGTTACTGTATTTTTTGGAGGGAAGGACAGACGGCAGCCGCTTCCAAGCCTGGAACCCTTCTGTCATCTGCCTGTCACATCACTGATCCTGGGAGACACTGTCCCGAGAGACTGGTGAGGCTGTGCCTGCAAGTACTTGGATGCAAAATTTCACCTTTGGTCACAGTTCCTGTCCTTCTGGATCCTGAGAAAAACTCCACTCATGGGCTCTGTCACTAGGTTTCAGCCAGTATGCGCAGTGCTGGCTTGGGTGCTCAGAACCACCACTGGAAGCCAGGTACACTGCCAAGAAAAGCAGCCTCTACGCAAGGCAGAAAGAGGAGGAGGAGGGACTGCCATCCACCTTTGGCCAGACCACGGCAGGAGGGGAGACCTGAGCCATACCTGCAGGGCAGCTTTAGATCCTTCACCTCCCTGCCCCTGAGTGATTCAGAATTCACCTCAAGTGGCCAGGAAGTCGGGCCAGCTAATGGAGTAATCTGAAAGCGATTCCCACAGGCAGCTGTTCCTCAAAGATGTTTCAGCCTGAAGCGTTTATGCAGTGAGCTCATATTAGGAAAGATGTAAAAGAGAAACTGCATAAAAGTGAAATTTGGAATAAAAATGAAGTCAAAACAAAATGGAAAGTACATCAGGGACAAGGAGCCCTGGAGTCAGAGTGTCGGTGTCCAGGGAGCCAGGCTGGAGCAGGTCAGGAAGCGCCTTGCCCACCAGGCGCCAGGATGGGCGAGCACTCAGGAAGACAATGTGCAACTCATGAACGTTAAAATTACCCGCAGAGCTTCAAAGAATACCAGTGCCTAGGTTCCACATTAAATGCTCTTCATTAAAAAGATTCCCCAGAGTACAGCCAGGGTTGGGATGACCTGGAGTCCTTCCTGCCCTTCCTAAAAGGAGGAAGCAGTACCCACCCTCCTGAAACTGAAAGCTGGGTGAGTACGTGGAGAGACAAGCTTCTGGTGAAGAGCTGCTCTCCCCTCCCCCGCTGAGGTGCTGCAGATGTGCCTTCTCTAAAGACAACTGTTTAAGTAATTACCTGCTCCCCGAGAGCTGCAGGAGCCCCTCTGGTCCATTTAGATGCCCAGCGGAGAAAAGCAACAACACGGAGGACCTCCCCTAACACCCACAAGAAACCCTGTCCCAGTGGGGATCCCCCATGCCCAGGCGAGGGCCCTGGCGCACAGTACGTACTGAGGCAGAGTGCCTGGTATCTAGGATGGGCTGCGAGAAATTCCTCATTTGGCCTGTTTTTCTCTGGATCCTGATGTCCCCCGGCCTTTTTCCATTCATTTCCAAATGCTTTTCGGTAATCGAGCTCAGCCCCACGCCTCTCCTCTGGTTCAATCTACAGGGATGTGAGAAAAAAGCAAATCTATTAAAGCATTTTTCTAATATGTGTGTCTGGCACCCTATCCTTCTCCACTGCCTACCCGGAGAGAATAATAAAACTGAGGCAACGAGACAAATTTCTGCCTTTCCTTTTTAACATTTGTAGATCCATGAGTTTATTCAAAAAGAACAACGGATCTCTGTTTTATCCTTTTCTTCATGAGTGTATCTGCCCATGGACCAGTTTCTGGACGGAGCCTGCCTGAGGCCCGAGGCCACAGCATGAGGTTGTTGGGCTGGAGTAGCTGACTTACTGAGAGAGTTCCTAGTATTCCGCCGCCCAGCCCTGCTAAGTGACAATAAATTGGACTGGAGCAGCCGAACAGTGGTTTCTCTGCAGGCGTCCGAGTGTAACCCCACCTGCTAGGCCAGAAAGAACTGCCACGACTCAAGTGCACGTGGATAATACCATTTGAAGGAAATGATATCTGACTGCTTTTATGATCCTCAGCTCCAGCGTCTCTTACACTGGACCATTTCATTTCCAGTTTAAGAAATACCTCCCCAGGACACTGGCACTCACCGCACACTTGTTCAGGGTCCTCAGCTGACCGATCCTGGCGATGATGAACTGCCGTGTGGTCTGGGCATCTTTGCTGCCTTCAGTCAGGGGGTTTCTCGTGCAGGACAGCGCATGCAGACTCTGCAACTTATCCAGCTCGTTCATAAAGGACCACTGAAATCCAAAACACATGAAAAAAACATGTTTCAGGCTAACTTTTCAACAGAGTATTTGAACCAGTAGCAGAAAAGCAAGCCCCCAGTTCCATCGGAGACAAGGAATTTCATCCCACAGCGAGCACCCACCAGGAAAACCACGTACTTTACAACTGTGCTGTGGAAACTGACGTATGGGTTTATATGAGGAGTTTCACTCTGAGGAAGTGTTTCTCTTTCAACTTAAAATATTCCTTAAGAGCAGGAGCCTACAAACAGCATCCCGAGAGTGGAAATAAGTAACGCAGTGCACACGTTCTGAGGACACTCTTACCTGCGCTATCTGATTGTCATTTAGTACAAGGTACTGCAAGGAAGGAAACATGGAGGTTTTGCACCCTAGAAGAGAGAGCATTAAGTTACACAGCAGAAGGGAGAGAAAGCTGGAGGCTGGGGCAGCCGCGGGAGGGGGACTGGGTAATCTTAGGTACCGATTCCAGCGTCCGGAAAATGTATAGAGGAGATTCCAATGTCAGAGAGGATGAGTTGTTCTAATCTGAAACGTAAAAACATGCAATTTGATCACACAGAACAATATAAAATGCTACGTGCTATCCGAGCAGACTAGATCTGTATGTACATTTTTTCCTACACCCTAGGTTTTCATCCTGTGTGAGATGCTTAGGAACCATAAAGTCCAACGTAGGGCACACAAAGCAGACTTGCTGTGCCACCTTCTGATGAATTCTGAGTCACCAAAACAACACCGGGTGCCTCCTGCTGTGCCAGGTGCTGAATGGGTCTCAGGAAAGAGACAAGGACTTCCCCAAGCTCACTGAATGAAAACTTGTGATATTAGCATCAGGTCCAAAATATTCATCCTTCGAGTATCACAGTACAGGCACAGACTACACTGTACGTGGTTGACAAGTCATTTCGTGAATTCAAATAAAAATTTCCCAAAGGGAATTAACTGAATTTGGGATTTCCATCATCACTATATTTCCACTGAGAAAGTATATACAGCATAGGATCCATTCACTAAAAATCTACTAAATTCTATTGTAACAGGCATTTTAGGAGCAGGTTACCTGGGCAGATACGCTATGAGAAACAGCTGGTTTTCATCAATTAATTGATTAGAGGAAAGGTCTAACAACTTCACTGTCTGTAGAACATCAGTTGGCCTGTATGGAAGATAAAAATTTTTTCACACAGATTTGTTTTTCAAAGATACAGCCTTAAAATACCTGGCTCTGGTGTTAAGGAGAGATCAGGGGTGTGGGGGTGGGGTGGGAGGCAAGTGTATGATATTATAAAAGGCCCCATAAAGGATCCTGGTGGTGATGGGAATGTTCTTATCTTGACCGGGCCAGGGTCCTAGCTGTGATACTGACCATAGCTCTACAAGATGTTACCAGTGGGGGAAACTGGGGAATGGGTACAGGTGATCTCTGGCTACATATATACATCTTATAAATGTATGTGCATCCAAAATTAAAAGTTTTTTTTAAAAAACTGTGTCTATATAATAAATAAATAGAATCATTCTGAACAGTAATTTCATTCATTGGACTCCTTGGAGAATTTGCTATAAACTTGTCCATGTTTATTTTACACGCTAATGATACCAACAAGAGAGGAGGATTAGGCGACAACCTACTTAACTGACAAGACAACAAGCTTTTTTTACATACAGGGTCATCCCTAGGTATCCCTGGGGAATTAGTTCCAGGACCCCTAAGGATACCACAACCTGAGGATGCTAAGTCCCTTATAGAAAATGACACAGTCTTTGCCTATAACGTACATATATTATAAATCACCTGTAGGGTACTTAAAACACCTAATACGATGTAAACAGTTCCAATGCATGGCAAATTCAAGTCTGGCTTTTAAGGAACTCTCTGAAATTTTTTTTTTTCCTGAGTATTTTCGATCTGTGGTTGGTTGGATCTGTGGATGCAAAACTGGGGGTGTGGAGGGCTGTACATTGGTACACTGACCTTGAGCAGATAATGCTAATTCAAAATCCATTATTTAATCCTTACAGGTCATCCTACAGAACTTCCACTTAGAAATTACATATGTAAAACTAATACAATTCAAAGCTTAAAAATATTTAACTTAAAACTTTTACTCTGATGGGGTTTCCTCAATTAGAACCTCTTAGTGAAGTTTGAATTGACAGTCTAATTTGAGGGGGCAATGAATAGTAAGTGTTTTTCTTATTTGAAAACTCTTCTAAAAATTAGGTATAATTAGGAGCATTTATTTATTCAGAATGACTAAATGATATACAGCTACTTCTCGGAGAATGTGATTACATCTCTCTACTCTTGATGTTTGGAAAAACTAGTATTTCAATAAATGTAAATGTTTTGAACTAAAAATAAAAAGAATGGCTAAATGGTGACAGATGCATTGATGTAAACCCTGGTTACCTTTCTGAAATGATGATATTGTTAGATTCAAGGTACAGCTTCTCAAGGACAGGCCAGCCAGAGGCACAGCGGAGCACCTGAGGGGAAACTCGAGTCAGGGTGGAGAGGCCTCAGTCACTCCCCCGTGTGTTTATTACTAGAACTTCCACATGAATTCAGTGTGGCTCCTGTTTTAGAAATAAATGCCTTTGGACATTTTGTTACAGATTCTGTCTCAGGCCAGGAGTGCTGGTTGCTACTGCTGCTAAGTTGCTTCAGTCGTGTCGGACTCTGTGCGACCCCATAGACGGCAGTCCACCAGGCTACCCCGTCCCTGGGATTCTCTAGGCAAGAACACTGGAGTGGGTTGCCATTTCCTTCTCCAATGCGTGAAAGTGAAGTCACTCAGTCATGTCCAACTCATAGCAACCCCACGGACTGCAGCCTACCAGGCTCCTCCGTCCCTGGGATTTTCCAGTCAAGAGTACTGGAGTGGGGTGCCATTGCCTTCTCCGAGGAGTGCTGGTGGACAGCTGATACGACTATGGTGTTAAGGGACCGAGCTTCAATAACGGGAGCACAAACTTCGGGCACCCGGAACCCATCAGGGTAGGCATCCGCCCGTCATCCAGGCGTATCCTGACCTGTACAAAGCGGAACTGGGGATGGTAACTACCACATTCTCATTATTAGATACAGTTCACTTAACCAACAGAAGGAAACTGATGTTAAACACCTTTCCTCACGTCTCGATGCCAATCTGGGTTTATAGAGAACGTGCTAATAGGACAAACTTTCTCCATAACTGTTTTTACACTTTCTCACTGGACGGGACTGCCACCTCCACTGTGCCCTTCCTTCCCGTTCTGCATGGAGAAGCCCTTAAGGAAGAAGTCAGGTGGTGGAGGCACGGACAGCCCAAGGGCAAGGCCACTTGTCCTCCAGAGGCCCCCGGCGGGACTTCACAGATGCACACCCTGGCTGGGGTGCACTTATCCGCACTTGGTTTGAAATCGCAGTGTTCTCGATGTGTGGAGTCAGTCAACCTCTGACCGAGCCGAGTAGTACCAGATCTAGATTGCAGAGGCGGCCCGGCCCAGGACTCACGAGTCCACTTTCAAACCCAGCTGGGTACCTGAGCAGTGGCTTCGAGGAGCTGAACCCCAAACAAGAAAAGGGTATGAGAACCCTTTGCGGCTCGGCCTCAGCCCTAAGATCACTCCTGGGAAAGTTGGGAGAGCTGAAAGGCTTTTCAAAGCTTGGTGTGCACTTGGTGCAAACCGCTCAGGAGACACCAGAACTAACCAGAGGAGCCAAGAAAGAGAGGGCGGATTCAGAGACAGAAAATTCTACTAACTACGAGGATTTTGTCACCCCCTTCTGTTAGGCTGTTTAAAAGACCCTTGTTATCTGGATAACAGGATGATTAAAATGAAGCCACCGCTGCGCTTCACTCCCTCCTTTAACCAAGAATTTAAAACTACTTATTACTAGGTAAAAGCAAAGCGTCAGACACAGCTGAGCAACTGAGCAACAAAACCAAAGAGACATATTACCTCTGCCCATGTTACTCCTGTCCGGTTAAGGACTAAAACCTTCAGCGTGGGAAATGTTCCGGTTGGAGATGGTGAGCTCGAGGGAGATGTTAGTTTATTTTCACTGTGTAGAAGAAAAGACATGATAAGCTTATTACTGCGACAGAGGAGGCCCAGCTGAGATGGTCACCGAAGGCAACAGTTTGGGATTTAACATGAGGGGTCTGGTTTGTTTCAACCTTAAAATGCAATTATATTAAAAACGAAATGTGTCAAGACTACCTAATTTTTAATAGTTACAATACACAATTCACTGGTATCTGACATGAAAAGGTGTGTTCATAGGGTTAGGCTGCCAGGTGAGGCTGCAGATTATCTGAAACACGAGGCTCAGGCGGCGATCTGTGAGGTCAGCTGCTGTTCTGCATGCTGTAAAATTCAGTCCTGCTCTCAAGACTCTTACAGATGTGCTGGACTGTGAGCTAGAATTTTGCTTCTGAACAAAGCCTGCTGTCAGTATGGACGAAATAAATTGCTGCCCTTTAAGTTCCCTCTCAAGATCCTAATCTCAGAAGTTACCCCACATCTTTTTTCAGAAGGTACCCCATATCTTGTCATTTTGAAGGAAAATATCATTAAATAAAGCACATTAACCCTTATTTCTAGAGGAGGTGATACTATGGGTCAAAATATACTCTTTGCTCTGTTTGGAAGAATAATTAATTTAGGCCTGTTTATCTGCTCTGCTGAACCTGCCTGAGTCAGGTACAACTCACCTGTATGTGTGAGGCTGGCTCAGATGTGAAAGGGGAAACCTGGCTGAGCCCTTGGAAAGTTAGCTCCTGAGATTAAAACTAATCAGATACTCAAGAAGGCTTGGCAAACATCAGTAAAATACAGAGCTCAGTGAAAAGCCCTTATCAGAAGTGAATTAAACAGTACCTCCACTAAAATAACTCATTCCTAAAGCAATTAAAGGCTAGAGGGTTCAGAATGAACAAGCACTTTTAATCACATCTCCTTCTCCCCAGTTAAATATCAAGGTACCCAGATGGCCCATCTTCTATGGTCAGGCTTGTAAAAAAACATGAAGACCTTCCAGTTTGACATGGTAACCTAATGTTCCATCTAATCAAAAGTAAAACACATTCCCTATTAATGAATCACCTCATGTGACCATTTAAAAAACTAGGATCAAAGAATATTAAAGAATACGTTAAACTTCAATAAATTCAACTCGGCTGTCCTCCCCGCCTCACTCCCACAGAGATGCTGTGAAGGAGCAGGAGAGATTAGGACTTCATAATCATGTGCAGTTAGGCAACCACCAGTTCATACCTGAGATTAAGGACTTCTAGGTGCTTGAGCTGATCGGCAATATCTATAACTTCTTCCCATGATGACAACAGATTTTTTGACAAGTCGATGCTTCTAATATCTAAATGCACGTGTTAAGAAGCAGTAATATGGAAAGATGCGTAAGAGACAAGACAGTCATTACCTCGGTTCTGGAACGTGGGATTTTTACCTTTTCACTTTATACTTTCTAGTCTGCTTGAAATTTTTTCACGAGCACATATTACTTTTACCCTTTTTTAATCATGCAGGTGTTCATCTAGAAACTGAAAGGTGCACTGTCACATAGTGCACACTTGCGGCAGACGCAATCAAGTGAGTGCAAACCGAATGTCACTAACAATAATCCATTCCAGCATCACTCCCCCATCAAAAAAACAAAAAAGGAAAAGACCCAACAGACATGGTAACTGATTTGTCCAGCAGCCTTACGTCAAGCGCACGTCTCCTCCCAGGGGTTACTGCTGAACTCTGCACCCTAGGGACCCCAAATAAGGAGAGGTGCCTCCAGGGGGTCAAGAGCAGTTACTTTGGAGACATGTTCAAAAGGGCTAAGAATGACCTGGAATTCTGAGGGTCCCCTGTAGACTGGATGGAGTTGGTGTGATACCCACCATCCCTGGTACAGGAATAAAGAGTGGGTAACCCAGGACAGAGAAAGGCCGCAGATGCCACAGGGGATGGTGGCAGTGCGTGCCATCAAGAGGCAGAGGAAAGCCTGAAGGGCTGGACCGGCTCCAGGAGGACTGTACACACTACTCCAGTATGTATGGAAACTTTTCCTCTATCCTGCAAATAACAACTGGAAACCAAGTGTCTAGCAGTGAACACGCCCATCAAAAGCATGTGCATCTCTGGTGTGCCAGTTACAGACATGCCTCAGAGTAACAGAGCTGGGCCTGCAGCAAAGGAGGTGTGGGAGGATTTATACACAGTGCTCACGAAGACCACCTTACCGAGAAGGTGACCTGTGAGCAGAGCTGAAGGAAATGAGGGAATGCCACCCTGGAGAAGAGCATCTGGGCAGAAGGGACGACACGAGCAAACGCCCTGAAGTTGGAATGGGTTTGGCCTGTGGTGGGGGCAGCAAGCTCGTGTTTGCCAGCGCAGACAGGGTGGAGGCATTGGAAGGGAGGCCCCAGAGCCCAGGTCAGATCACAAAGGGCTAAGTCTCTGTTAGTCTCTGCCTGCAAGGGGAGCTGCTGATGTGGGCTCACTCGGGTCTTTTAAAAGGCCATTCTACTGCACTGCTAAGGGACACGCTGCAAGGAAACGAAGACAGAGCAGAAAGGGGAGGCGGGAGGCTCCTGAACCAGAGGGGCAGCAGAGGGAAGAGGCTGACGGGACTTGTCAGTGGGTTCAGATGAGATTCGAGAAAAAAGGAAGAGTTAAATTAACCCTGAGGGTTTTGGCTGGTGTCACTGGAACTGCGCGTTATGGAGAAAGACTACAGAGAAGCATGTCTGAGGGGACATTTCAGTGTGAGATGACCACAGACACCCCAACAGAGGTAGCACACAGTAGACAGACAGGACTGGGACAGAGGCCGGAGTGCAGGAGCCTGGCATCTGCAGGCTGGACTCGTCTCATCAGGAAGGCCGAGGGTCAAAGGCGTGCTGACCTCTGGCACCTCAGCCTGCCAGACAGACTGAGGGGGAGCAGCGACAGAGGGAAAGAGACCAGAATCAAAGAACAACGGCCCACGGCCCTGGTAGCCCACCAGGTGCAGGCAGCATTTTGCTTTTTCACTGAAGAAAAAAACCGAGCAGTCAGTAACCGTGCTGCCTGGTGTGGGCCAACGGCTGTGAGTTTAGATCCCAATCAGCCTCAGCCCCAAACCCATTTTCTTATAGCCTCCAATGCAACAAGGCATCATTGCCCATAAAACATGGAGAAAGTCACTTTTAATACAAATAGTGGCGTCCATCAACAGGGCTGGTTGGAGAGGAAAGACTTGCCAATGAAGAAGCTCCACAAGGAGGCAGGAAGAGGGGAAGACAGGTGGAGGAAAGGCCCAGAAGGGGATGAACCCAGGCAGGCCGGCAAATCAGAGCCTGTACCCTGCTCCAGCCGCTATGGGCATACTGAGGCCAGAGAGCTAAGGACGGTGTTCACAGTTTTAAATGGTTACATTTGAGGGGGTCATGGAAGCATCCACACAATATCCCAGTTTGCTGGTTGGCCACAGGCCTAAGGTATTTATTCCCTGGCTCCTTAGGGGACAGCTTGCCAGCTCCTGACCTAAGGAGATCTGAAAGGACAGACTGCACGAAGGCTTGGGAATAACACTCAGAACTCTGGGGGCAGGATTCTTAGGCCCTGATGATGAAACACGGAGCAGAACGGTGCTCGTTCACGCTCCAGGGCTTGCTGCCAGCAGAGTGGCAGTCAGTGGAGAAAGCAGCAGAGAAAAGCTGGGCCTCTACCACTAGGAGAACAGCGGCCACCTGAAGGTGTCCATCCACATGGAAGGAAAAAGGGCTATAAGTGTGGGCCACCTAGATACAGAGTGTGCCCAGTCCCCCGAGCTCCTCCCCCAGCCACTTGGCCACCTGCTCACTCTGAGGGTCTCAAAGCCACCACAGGGGCGGTGGGGCTGACCCTGACGTGGGCCCTTCCTCCTGCCCCTGCACTGAAGCCCCTCATGCTGCCATGCCCCGACCGCTGCTCCACCCTAGACGCGGACCCGCGTGCAGTGGCTGGGCTGGGCGCTTTTTGTGACCGGTGGTCAAACCCCCACTGCCCTTCATTCTCATCAGTCCTGCTAACTCCAGGCCATCAGGCTGGTTGGAAAGGGTACATGTACAGTCATTCTCCATTCACTTGTGCTTTCCATTGTGTAGCTAGAATTATATGTATTTCTACTAGCCTGTCCAGAGCACAGCTGCTGCTGCTGCTGCTAAGTCGCTTCAGTTGTGTCCGACTCTGTGTGACCCCGTAGACAGCAGCCCACCAGGCTCCCCCGTCCCTGGGATTCTCCAGGCAAGAACAGTGGAGTGGGTTGCCATTTCCTTCTCCAATGCATGAAAATGAAAAGTGAAAGTGAGGTTGCTCAGTTGTGTCCGACTCTTCGAGACCCCATGGACTGCAGCCCACCAGGCTCACCCGTCCCTGGGGTTTTCCAGGCAAGAGTACTGGAGTGGGGTGCCACTTCCTTCTCCACAGGGACCACCTGTATTCGGACTTCAACCTGATGTAGTGGCCCCACACGCATACATGCACATACACGCACGCGTGCACACACACACACACACACACACACTTGAGCGCACACAGTCCTGGGAGCTCTGTCACTCTCGCTCCGGCTCTGTCACTCTCGCTCCTGTGAGCAGAGGCTCCTCCCCAAGTTCAGAGACACCTCTTCCCAGCCAAGCTCTCCGATCTGACATGCTCCCACCACCGTCAGCCCTGGCTCAGTGAAGGATCTGAGAGAAGGATCAGTCTAGAAACGATGACTGGATTAAACACACCAGGCAATCCTTCAGCTTCGGGCGAGAATTCAATCAGCAAGTGCAAGGCATTCATCACTGGGTCTGCAAATATAGGCCGTGACTTGATTATCTCAGCAAACCTCATTGCCTCATGTCTTGGGGGACATTCTTGCCCAGGAGAAAGCGGTATAAACAAGCAAGATGCTGACTGCCCAGCACACTGCTGACAACTCCAATCAGCCGATCTGCACACCCAAACCCCTCTGCTGACCAGAGGTTTTCTCTGTGCTGAAAATGAAGTGTTGAACCACCCAATTCCCAGTCTTCCGAAACCATTTAGGAGGAGGCCAGGCAGATTATAGAATGCGCCACGCACTTCTGTGGCACTTTGCTCCATATCTAGCTCCATTCCACACCCACCTCAATGCCCTGATTCTGTTGCCTAACCTGCAGAGGGAATGACCGCATCTGGGGCAAAGGTGGGGTGGGGGCGCTACTCACGGGCAGAAAGGACCAGTGGTCACAAGTCCCAGCAGACCCCAGCGCCAAGGGACTGCACCTCTGAAACACTGGCTTGGGGAGCTATGCTTCAATTCCTATCACAAGGTAGGTAGCGTCAGAGTGGTTAGAAATATTTTGCTAAAAGAAAGCTCTTCATCAGGCATCTCCTCAGTCGAGAGACCTATGAGCTGCTGTCTTTTGCATAAACTATTATGCAGAGATGAGGCAGGTTAAGGAATTGAGAGAAGACCTTTTAAAGTTAGAGAAAGTCTATTTGACTTGCCACTTTTTGTTTTTAACGCCAAAAGATGCATTTATTTGAGGTTTGTTAGGACTGTAGCAGATCCAAGAAGCACTTGAACTGTGCTCTGCTGCTGCTGCTAAGTCGCTTCAGTCGTGTCTGACTCTGTGCGACCCCACAGACGGCAGCCCACTAGGCTCCTCTGTCCCTGGGATTCTCCAGGCAAGAATACTGGAGTGGGTTGCCATTTCCTTCTCCAATCTACCAGACTACAAAATAGGGCAAGTTTATTATGATTTTTCTTTTAGACTGACCTCCTCTATTTTTAGGTGTGGGCATAAGAGAAACAGGGCAAAAGACAAAGAACACACTTACAAGAGATAGATGACAAATTTGGAAAAGCTTGTTTTTGAGGTATGATTTCAAACCGCATTGCTGCATGAGCAGGAACCTTAATGAAGGAAAGGATTTACTTCCCTCCCTCTCAGGAAGGTCGTCGGGGCTGGTGCAGTGGCCCCGGGTCCCACCCAAAGCGCCAGTCCCTCTCCGTGCCTTCCCTCGCGGCTCCCCTGGATGGCTCTCGCCCCACAGCCTGGCTGCCGAGCCCTGGACCCTCTGTCTGTGCTCAAAAAGGGGGCGGGCAGGGTGGTGGGCAATGGCCAGAAGCCCCGTTCAGACACTCCATTTTACCTCTCCCCGGTCCGAGTGAGTCCCACATCCCACTTGAAAGCAAATAGTCTAGGAAGGTAACAATTTACCCGAGCAGCGACAACCTCAGGTGAAACCAAGTCCCCGTTAGGAGAACGGACATTGGGTAGGGAACCAGGGTGTCTGGCTCCAGTGTCCAATCCAGCCCGACCCCAGTGACACGTTCTTACTGGAAAGGATACTAGGACAAGCTTTGGCAATTTCTCCTTTGTCACCAGCACCATTTACTGCGCAGTTCCTCAAAGAAACGTCTTGCAACTTGCTCAGCTGACTGTATGAAAAACACATAGTTCACATGCAGACATAAACATGTACGCTATCCATCGGCCCTTTAAAAAATTAAAAAGCATTTTAGATACATAAAAAGGCACCAGAAATAACAGTATCCACCGCCCAACTTAAGAAATAAAGCCTTACTGGAAAAAAAAAAAAAAAAGAAAGCATCACAAACATTATACACAACACTGAAATCCTCTTGAGCCCCTTTCCACTGCCCTCTCCTCTCGTCCTCCACTCCCCGTAGGGGACCAGGGCACTGGGGTCAGTGTTGGCTTAATCTTAAGCATTTCTTAATAGTTTTACTATTTTTTTATAGTTTACTATTTGACTTTAATAGTTTTACTATATTTCCATGTTCCTAAACAGTTATTGCAGTTTTGAATATTATAAAATTTGACATGAACGGTAGCGTACGGCTTCCCTAGTGGCTCAGATGGTAAAGCGTCTGCCTGCAGTGCGGGAGACCCGGGTTCGATCCCTGGGTCAGGAAGATCCCTTGTCAATGGCAGCCCACTCCAGTATTCTTGCCTGGAAAATCCCATGCACGGAGGAGCCTGGCGGGCTACAGTCCATGGGGTCGCAAAGAGTCAGACACGACTGAGCGACTTCACTTTCATTTCCCTGTGACTCACTTTCTCCCTCAACAGTACCCTGTTCAGCACTGAGGTGGGAGGACATGGACACGTGCTCTGGAATACATGCGTTCACACCTGCAGTCTCACCGCAGAGAGACCACAGTTGATTTATTTGCTCCTCTGGTGACAGGGAGATTATTCCCAATGGTGCTAAAGGACACACTACTGTATACTTTTTGTACTCACGTGGCAAAATCTCTCTAGGGATATAGCCTAGAGAGCACGTGTGTGTATCTGTAGCCTTTTTAGATACTCTGAGACACTTTTTTAAGTGTAGAGAATCTGTGTTCTGTTCATCCGAAGAGCCCAAGTGTTACAGCACCGGAGAGTGTTTAGAACACAGGATCTGGAGTCAGACTGCCTGCGTTCAGTCCTGATTCCACCCCTCCTCTGGCCTTGGATGTGTTAACATCTCTACACCTCAGATGGCACATCCACATGCCCGTGATCACGATGGCATTATTCACAATGGGTCACATGCAAGCAACCCGAGTGCCCACTGACCAAGGAATAAAGTGCGGTCAGTCCATATGAAGGAGTATTATTCAGTCTTAAAAAGGAAGGAACAACATTTGTGAACCTGGAAGACATTATGCTATGTGAAAGAGGCCAGTCACAAAAGGACAAACACTATATGCCTGCATTTATCTGAGGTACCCAGATGAGAGTCAACTTCATAGACACAGATGTAGAACGGTGGCTGCCATGGGCCGGGGGAGGGAGAGATGTGGAGCTGCTGTTTAAGGGCTGCAAGGTTTCAGTCTGGGAAGAAGAGAAGGTCCTGAAGATGGACAGTGCTGTTGGTTACACAACAGTGGGATGTACCTAACCCTACTGAACTATACACTTAAAGTTAAGATGGGGATTTCCCTGTTGGTCCAGCGGTTAAGAATCTGCCATGCAATTCAGGGGATGCAGGCTCAATCCCTGGTCCAGGAACTAAGATCCCACATGCCTCAGAGCAACTCAGCTTACGCACCACAACCGAGTCTGCATACAGCAACGAAAAGACCCCACACACTGCAACGAAGACCCGATGCAGCCAAATTAAAAAAAAATGGTTAAGATGGTAAATTTTACATTATGTATATTTTACAACTTTTACATGCTATCATTTAGTGGGTTGGTATTTGTGAAACCCTCAGAATACAGTGTGACATACACTAAGTCATTTTACAAGCATTTATAAAAGTAAACATAAATCTGACAACCTCTGGGGGAATACTAAGACCAACCTGCAAGTCATGAGCTATTACAGTCACAGAAATGAAGGAAAGGCAGCAGCAAAGTTCTGGGGCATAGGCTGCCAAACTTTCTCAGTTCACGGGGCCCTTAACTTTTCAGTCATTTTCCGCAGTGCCTCGAGGCCAAAAGAAAGTACCATTTAGTAAGCAATTAGGGCCAAACAAGTTTATAATTATTTATGTCCTGTCAAACTAGTGTCTGCTGGGCATTACGCAACTTTTCAAACCCTGGAGTCTGAATGGACCCCACCCCTCCTTTTCCTGTTCCATGATGATTTTCAGGAGATACAGTACTCGCTTTTCTTTCAGCACAAGAGTGACCCAAAACCCAGTTTTGCAGGTATGTGACACCATGGAAAGAAGAGGAATATCATGACACTCAACTACCTGCAACTAGCAGTTCACACCATGTCCGGCAGATGTCACTGTTCCCCTCTAAAATGAAAACTATCCTGCTGGACCCGTGAGTTCCATGTGGTGCCTGGAAGCTTAGGGATCCTGGTCTCAATTCAGACCTCAGTCAGAGCCACAGTCATCTCCAAAGAGAAACCATACACAGTGGTTTTCATTTGGTTTTGCTTCCCTCATTATAAGTCTTTTCTCAGCGCTGCAAACTCAAAGCTGGTCAGCTGTAATTATTAAGGAGATAATACAATGGCTTAAAGTTGAGGTTGAGTCGAGTGGTTCAGTTCAGTTCAGTCACTCAGTCGTGTCCGACTCTTTGCAAACCCATGAATCGCAGCACGCCAGGCCTCCCTGTCCATCACCAACTCCTGGAGTTCACTCAGACTCACGTCCATTGAGTCAGTGATGCCATCCAGCCATCTCATCCTCTGTCGGCCCCTTCTCCTTCTGTCCCCAATCCCTCCCAGCATCAGAGTCTTTTCCGATGAGTCAACTCTTCACATGACGTGGCCAAAGTACTGGAGTTTCAGCTTTAGCATCAGTCCTTCCAATGAACACCCAGGACTGGTCTCCTTTAGGATGGACTGGTTGGATCTCCTTGCAGTCCAAGGGACTCTCAAGAGTCTTCTCCAACAACACAGTTCAAAGGCATCAATTCTTCGGCGCTCAGCCTTCTTCACAGTCCAACTCTCACATCCATACATGACCACTGGAAAAACCTTAGCCTTGGCTAGCCAGACCTTTGTTGGCAAAGTAATGTCTCTGCTTTTGAATATGCTATCTAGGTTGGTCATAACTTTCCTTCCAAGGAGTAAGCGTCTTTTAATTTCATGGCTGTAGTCACCATCTGCAGTGATTATGGAGCCCAGAAAAATAAAGTCTGACACTGTTTCCACTGTTTCCTCATCTATTTCCCATGAAGTGATGGGACCGGATGCCATGATCTTCGTTTTCTGAATGTTGAGCTTTAAGCCAACTTTTTCACCCTTCTCTTTCACTTTCATCAAGAGGCTTTTTAGTTCCTCTTCACTTTCTGCCATAAGGGTGGTGTCATCTGCATATCTGAGGTGATTGATATTTCTCCCGGCAATCTTGATTCCAGCTTGTGCTTCTTTCCGCCCAGCGTTTCTCATGATGTACTCTGCATAGAAGTTAAATAAACAGGGTGACAATATACAGCCTTGACACTCCTTTTCCTACTTGGAACCAGTCTGTTGTTCCATGTCCAGTTCTAACTGTTGCTTCCTGACCTGCATACAGATTTCTCAAGATGCAGGTCAGGTGGTCTGGTATTCCCATTTCTTTCAGAATTTCCCACAGTTTATTGTGATCCACACAGTCAAAGGCTTTGGCATAGTCAATAAAGCAGAAGTAGATGTTTTTCTGGAACTCTTGCTTTTTCCATGATCCAGCGGATATTGGCGATTTGATCTGTGCTTCCTCTGCCTTTTCTAAAACCAGCTTGAACATCAGGAAGTTCACGGTTCATGTATTGCTGAAGCCTGTCTTGGAGAATTTTGAGCATTACTTTACTAGCATGTGAATGTGTGCAATTGTGCGGTAGTTTGAGCATTCTTTGGCATTGCCTTTCTTTGGGATCGGAATGAAAACTGACCTTTTCCAGTCCTGTGGCCACTGCTGAGTTTTCCAAATTTGCTGGCATATTGAGTGTGGTTAAGACTCCACATTCCCAAAGCAGGGGGCACAGGTTGATCCCACGCACAGCACAGCAAGGCCAAATTTAAAAAAAAAAAGCAAGCATCACTCCAACAGTGATGCCTACCACTTGTTATTCCTAAGAGTTCTAACAGCTTAGGTATTACTTTGGAAATGAGGAAACTGAAGCTTAGAAACCAAAGAAGCTCTAACTGGTGTCAGGACTAGAAAGAAAGTGGCTGAGCTGACATCTGAACCCAGCCTGACTGACTCCAACACTGGGTCCTTTCCAGAAAGACACTAGCCCATTAGTGAACACGCTGATACGCAAGCGTAGTCATTCACTAGAAATCTGAGTTATGCAGCTGTTCATAAACCAGGGGAGAAAAATCTGTTGGCAACTTGTTAACACTCACAGTGCCCGTGGTGTTCTCTGAAAGAGATCAACCAACAGGGGGAGAAAGTACCTCTTCTGGTGTAAAAAATTTTTTTAATAATTGCATTTTAAATGGAAAAAATTAAGCAAAGAACTCTAAACCTATGAAGGATATAGTTCTGTTAGCGTTAGTCACTCAGTTGTGTCCAATTCTTTAGGACTCCATGGATGGCAGCCTGCCAGGCTCCTCTGTCTATGGAATTTTCTGGGCAAGAATACTAAAGTGAGTAGCCATTCTCTCCTCCAGGCGATCTTCCTGACCCAAGGATCTAACTTGGGCTTCTTGCACTGCAGGCAGATTCCTTACCATCTGAGCCACCAGGGAAGCCCCACAGTTCTATAAATCAAGTTCTATAAAGCAAAAATCATCCATATTCGTTGTCTCTCAGTGGTGCATTAGTCATGACTCTTTCGTTCAATGTATATTTTCTAAATCCTCAACGATGAATGTATGTTGTTTGTAATTAATAGTCAAGTTACTGCTTTTTCAAAAATCGTGATTTCTTTTGTGTGTGTGTGTGTTTAAAATGCTAAAAACCAGAGATATCGAAAAATGAATTTACTAGGAGTTCCTTCATGGTCTAGTGGTTAGGACTCCGGGCTCTCACAGTCATGGCCTAGGTTCAATCCCTGGTCAGGGAACTTAGATTCTGCAAGCCACAGGGTATAGCCAAAATTTTAAAAAATATATTTTTTTTAATTTTAAAAAAGGAAATGTATTTACTCTTCAACCTTGTGCCCATGTGCAGTTAAATTCTGTATCATGTTTAAATCACCATAATAATAATAATGAGAACAATAAAAAGATAGCAAAGAACTTAATTTTGAACAGAATCCCAGTTTAACTCTCTCAGAGACTGAAGGTGTCAATAGCAGCAAATCTACTCTCCAGAGTGGCCACCAGGGGTCACTACTAGGACGCCTCACCCAGGTCAGGGTCACACACCACACTAACCATCACTAAAGTAGCGCAGCCTCGGAAGTCACCCAAACCACACAGTTGTGCACGGCTTTGTGTGAATATTAGTTTCTACTCTGGTTCACATGGTGCATCAGAATAAGCAATGAGGCTCTCTGAAGAGCATCACTGTGTTCAAAGAGTTTGAAAGTGCAGAGAAAGTTCAAACACAGCACTTTCAAAATGCATTTAGTGCCCCTTAGACACAGTCACTTTGGGGTACATTTTAAAAGCAAGAGCCCATGGTATTCTGATCCAGTAGGTCTGGGATGGGACCCAGAATTCGGCACGTTTCAAAAGCAGCCCAGTGATGAGGGTGTGCAGAGACGGGAACTACTGGGTTTTAGAAGGTGCCATCCTGCTACATGGCACAGGTAACGAAGCAGACTTCTGTTTCCATCCCTGACTCAGCAAATGGCCAACCTTAGCTCCGTGATAATTAGTCAATACAGTAGAGTATGGTACAAATAATAACGGGCAAATCAATGTTTTTCTTTCAATCTAGAAAAGTCCTGTGCTAAAATAAGAACTTTAATTTCCCCTAAACATTCAATCCTTGGATCCCTCTGATTGCAATTTGGTGATGTGCAGAAAAGAGACCTGCTTGGGAGCAAAGTTCTCAGCACTGACACACAGTCAAGTGAACTTAAACCCTAAACTTGGATGAAACTGTCAAAGTCAGCTCGACCATTATCAGTTTCACTTACCTTTGCTGTTTTATAACAGAGTCAAAACCAATGGTTTCTACAGGTTTATTTCCAATTATAACAATCTGCTCTGTTTCCTCTTCCTTTGGTTCATCTTCTAGCACATAGCGGTTCTTAATTGCAGTGAGAAAGTCTACTCCAAAATTTACTTTGTGTGGACGAATGAAGGATCCAGCTGTGGGGTGCCTAGAAATGGAGACAAATAGAACAGAGAGAATATCATCTGTGGGGATATTAAAATCCTTTATAAATTGTCAGTCTGCCACAAATGTAAAATGTCTGCATTTACAAATATATTAGCAAATAAAAGCAATTAAACAATTTTTAAAAAGAAGGAGAAAGCAAGTATCATCCACCAAGAATGGCCGTAAGGCAATGTTCTGAAGGTTTTTAAAATTTTCCGTATGCTAAAAAAGTAAAAACAGCATAAAAGGGAATATTTTTTAAAAAGCGTAATTGATACAATTGATCATAAAGTGTTGAGAGCTGATGCAAGCAGGTAAAATCCCAATAGATAAACAGATAAGAAATATAGAACAGATAATTCATAAAACAGGAAAGAGTATTAAAACCATGGAGAAAAGTTTCACGTTGCTAATGATTAAGAAATGCAAATTTGGGGCTTCCCTGGTGGTTCAATGGTAAAGAATCCTCCCACCAATGTAGGAGACACGGTTCGATCCCTGGTCTGGGAAGACCCCATATGCTGCAGGGCAACAAAGCCCATGCTCCACAACTACTGAGCCTGTGCTCTAGAGCCCACAAGCCAAAGCTACTGAGTCCACTAAAGCCTGCACGCCTAGAGCCCGCGCTCCACATTAAGAGAAGCCACAGCAACGAGAAGCCCATGTACTGTAACTAGAGAGCGCCCGCCCCACCCCCGCCGCCGCAACTGGAGAAGCAGCTCACAGCGCAACTAACATCCAGCACGGCCAAAAACTGAAAATTTAAAAAATAAATTTAAAAAAAAAGCAAATGCAAACAATGAAACTATTTTCAATAAAATTGGCAAAAAATAAAGTCCTAACATTCAAAGACTGCAAGGTTGAGTTAGTGTTTGATTGTATAATCATACCCCTGGGAATCTGTCAGCAGGCAATAATTTAAAAATAAAACAAAACTGCACTTACAAAGAGTCTATATAATAGCATTTTTTAAAACTGAGGAATTCTGGAAACCATAAAAATGTCCAGCTGGACAGGAACTATTAAGTGAACCAGATAGATGAGGTCATTAAAGTATTCTAGCTGTAATACTTAAGAAAACTACTTACAGAATAATGCTGAGATTTCTAAAGACTGATCCAAATTGTACATGACACAGCTACAGAAGAATCTTATCTATGGCTAGACAAAGATTGAATAAGGACACAAAGAAATGAAAATACTTGTGGATAACAGGATTACATACAAAATTTTTAAATTATTAGACCAGATCAGACCAAATTATAACCTGAAATAAATGAAAGTTCAAATATGGGGATAAAATTAGAGCATGAATATCCTATATTCTACAGAAGTATAGGATATCCTACCATAATTTATATTTACCACCATTTATATATTTTATATAAATTTATATTTACCATAATTTACATAATTTTAAATTACAAAATTGTTTTATAGCCATTTTTAGCAATAATTTCTATAAGAATTTAATAAAAATATTAACCATATTGCTGTATGTAAGGACTATTGTCAGGCTTTTCAAGACACTCAAAACAGATCTTTAGACACATTACATTTCACCGTCAGCACTGGATTACGGCAACAAGACCTAACTTTCAGGGAAATCCAAGTATGCTTACAAAACAGCTAAAAATGGTAGTATCCTTTGATCACAGTAGAGAATAAATGATGAAATACACGAATCGCCAAAAACTGTACAATAAACACTATTTTGGCTTATGCCCTTTAACTCTTAGAGAAATCAAACTTCCCTATAAATCACCATAATTAAAGGGGATGAAATACTGACGATAAATTTTGTCAATATAAACATATATACGTTTTTTTCTGGAATGTGGCTCTAGAGAGATTACCAGATTGTGAAAGGTATTTGTAACCCCAGAGTCAGAAGTGATGCCTCAGGCAAAAAGTGGCCCCGAGGTCGTGAGAACCCCAGAGAGGGCAGCGTACCGGAAGGCGACAGAGACTGGACATCTCTGTTGCCACAAAATCTAGCAATCGGAAAGTAACCCTGGAAGAAGTAGCTGGGGTGGGGCCGTGAGGCGAATTCCAGTGAGAGGAGACTGGGCTTAGATTACTCTCACTCCGAGGAGTTTTATTGGAAAGGGGAATGTATGTTTTAAGACAGGACAAGGCATGAAACTTATATGCTGATGAAGATAACCCTACAAAGAGGGGGAAACTGTTGATGCAGGAAATTAAATTCTCTGTTGCAGCAAAATCATGTTCTGAATCTGTGTTGTCTGCTGGGGTATCAGAGGACCACTGTCTACCAGATGCTACCTAGAAAATACTTCGTTTTTTTTTTTTTCTCACATGTTTTTTCATTGTGGTAAAAGTCACATAATATAAAACATACTATTTTAACAAATTGAACTGTACGCAACGTTCACACTGTTGTATGGCTCTCGCCATCATCCATCTCCCAGACTGTTCACCTTCTCAAACTGAAATTCTGTCCCCATTAAACACTAAGTCCCTACCCACTCCCATCTGGCCCCTGGCATCCACCAGTGTCCTTTCTGATTCTACGAATTTGGCTATTCTAGGTACCTCGTATAAGTGAAATTAAACAGTATTTGTCCACACCTAATGTAGATTAGAATGCAGAAATAATATTGCTTTAACTGTAGGAATTTAAGGGATTAGATTTGATAGAGTGCCTGAAGAACTATGGACAGAGGTTGGTGACACTGTACAGGAGGCAGTGATTAAGACCATCTCCAAGAAAAAGAAATGCAAAAGAGCAAAATGGTTGTCTGAGGAGGCCTTACAAATAGCTGAGAAAAGAAAGTTTTCTCAAAAGAAAGAAAAGCTGAGAAAAGAAAAGAAAGTTAAAGGAGAAAAAGGAAAGATATACCCCTTTGAATGCAGAATTTCAAAGAATAGCGAGGAGAGGTAAGAAAGCCTTCCTCAGTGATCATTGCAAAGAAATAGAGGAAAACAAAAGAATGGGAAAGACTAGAGATCTCTTCAAGAAAATTAGATACCAAAGGAATACTTCATGCAAAAATGGGCACAATAAAGGACAGAGATGGTATGGACCTAACAGAAGCAGAAGATATTGAGAAGAGGTGGCAAGAATACACAGAACTACACAAAAAAGATCTTCATGACCCAGAAAACCATGACCATGTGATCACTCACCTAGAGCAATCCTGGAATGCAAAGTCAAGTGGGTCTTAGGAAGCATCACTACAAACAAAGCTAGAGGAGGTGATGGAATTCCAGTTGAGCTATTTGAAATCCTAAAAGATGATGTTAAAGTACCACAGTCAATATGCCAGCAAATTTGGAAAACTCAGCAGCGGCCACAGGGCCAGAAAAGGTCAGTTTTCATTCCAATCCCAAAGAAAGGCAATGCCAGAGAATGCTCAAACTACCTCACCATTGCACTCATCTCACACACGAGCAAAGTAATGCTCAAAATTCTCCAAGTGAGGTTTCAACAGAACATGAACCGAGAACTGCCAGGTGTTCAACTGGATTTAGAAAAGGCAGAGGAACCAGAGATCAAATTGTCAACATCTGCTGGATCATCAAAAAAGCAAGAGAATACCAGAAAAGTATCTACTTCTGCTTTATCGATTATGCCAAAGCCGTTGAATGTGTAGATCACAATAAACTGTGGAAAATTCTGAAAGAGATGGGAATACCATACACCTGACCTGCGTCTTGAGAAACCTGTATGCAGGTCAGGAAGCAACAGTTAGAACTGGACATAGAACAACAGACTGGTTCCAAATTGGGAAAGGGCTATGTCAAAGCTGTATATTGTCACTCTGCTTATTTAACTTCTATGCAGAGTACATCATGAGAAATGCCTGGCTGGATGAAGCACAAGCTGGAATCAAGATTGCTGGGAGAAATATCAATAACCTCAGATACGCAGATGACACCACCCTATGGCAGAAAGTGAAGAGGAACTAAAAAGCCTCTTGATGAAAGCGAAAGAGGAGAGTGAAAAAGTTGGCTTAAAACTCAACATTCAGAAAACGATCATGGCATCTGGTCCCATCACTTCTTGACAAATAGATGGAGAAACAATGGAAACAGTGACAGACTATTTTGGGGGGGGCTCTAAAATTACTCCAGATGGTGACTGCAGCCATGAAATTAAGACGCTTGCCCCTTGGAAGAAAAGCTATGATCAACCTAGGCAGCATATTAAAAAGCAGAGACATTACTTTGCCAACAAAGGTCCATCTAGTCAAAGCTATGGCTTTTCCAGTAGTCATGTATGGATATCAGAGTTGGACTATAAAGAAAGCTGAGAACCAAGGAGCTGATGCTTTTGAACTGCGGTGTTGGAGAAAACTCTTGAGGGTCCCTTGGACTGCAAGGAGATCAAGCCACTCAATCCTAAAGGAAATTAGTCCTGAATATTCACTGGAAGGACTGATGTTGAAGCTGAAATTACAATACTTTGGCCACCTGATGCAAAGAACTGACTACTTGGAAAAGACCCTGATGCTGGGAAAGATTGAAGGCAGGAGAAGGGGATGACAGAGGAGGAGATGGTTGGATGGTATCACCAACTCAATGGACATGAGTTTGAGCAAGCTCTGGCAATTGGTGATGTGCAGGAAAGCCTGGTGTGCTGCACTCCATGGGGTCACAAAGAGTTGGACATGACTGAGCGACTGAACTGAACTGAACTGTTAGAAAGGATCCTAGTGTGAAGAACACAGTTCTGTTTTAATAAAACACATTTCTATCACTCGGCTAAAGACATTAAATGTAGCTAGCCTCATTTTTAAAGGTTCAAAGGAATCTACCTAAGAGATGATCTAATGCAGGACTTCTCAAACTCAACCCAGTCAGTCAGTCACCTGGAAAGCTTATTAGAACCCACCTTGGGATGTACACTAAGTGGTACTGGGCTGCGGCCAGGGGATTCTGATGCAGAGCAACCTCAGCTCCCACTTTAAGAAACTCATCTAATTCAATTCCATTTCAGTTGGAGATACTGGGATGACCATCACAGAGGTACACGAGCTGTGCTTGTGCAAAGTTGCTTCAGTCACATCCAACTCTTTGCAACGCCATGGACTGCAGGTCACCATGCTCCTCTGTCCACGGGACTCTCCGGGCAACAATACTGGAGTGGGTTCTGTGCCCTCTTCAGGGGACCTTCCGCAGAGGTGCACAGCCAAGACCAAAAATCGTGGAGTCCTGATGACCAGTGCACTATCCTTTCCTGCATCTCTGTCTCTACTCTCCTCACTACCACAAATTTTAGTAGTTAGTAGATCTGTTAGTAGGTATTATTATTTAATGCTGTTTAGTAAAGAAATAAAACAAGCACTTTAATAATAAATGAGAAAACAACAATGCAAAACAAATACCATGGTTTTCATTTCTGTCCTAAATGTATACTTTTAAAAACTGTGAAAGTGAAGTTGCTCACTCATGTCCGACTCTTTGCAACCCTGTGGACTGTAGCCCACCAGGCTCCTCCGTCCATGGGATTCTCCAGGCAAGAGTACTGGAGTGGGTTGCCACTTCCTTCTCCAGGGGATCTTCTCGACCCGGGGATCGAACCCAGGTCTCCCGCATTGCAGGCAGACACTTTAACCTCTGAGCCACCAGGGAAAAACTGTGGTAATGAACAATTCCATGGCATAGTCAAAGCTATAGTTTTTCCAGTAGTCATGTGTGGATGTGAGTCGGACCATAAAGAAGGCTGAGCACCAAAGAATTGATGCTTTCGAGCTGTGATATTGGAGAAGACTCTAGAGAGTCCCTTGGACTGCAAGGAGATTAAACTAGTCAATCCTAAAGGAAATCAACCCTGAGTTTTCACTGAAGGACTGATGCTGAAACTGAAGCTCCAGTACTCTGGACACCTGATGCAAAGAACCAACTCATCGGAAAAGACCCTGAAGCTGGCAAAGGTTGAAGCTAGGAGGAAAAGGGGACGACAGAGGATGACATGGTTGGATGGCATCACCAACTCAATGGACATGAGTTTGAGCAAGTTCTGGGAGATGGTAAAAGACAGTGAAGGCTGGCGTGCTGCAGTCCATGGGGTTGCAAAGAGTTGGATACAACTGAGTGACTTAACAACAACGAACAATTCAAGAATAGACCTTTATTAGAGTTTAGTTTGGCTGCAGGCAGAAGAAAGGAGTTAGGAATGGTGTTGGATGGTTACAAAGTAGATGCTATGCCTTTTTCGGATCAAGGATCACATCCAAGGTCAGTCTCCTCTGCAACATTCCTGGCAGATCTCTCAGAAAACAAAACAGTGCTGCAAATACTGAAAAATACCAGCTGAATGAGTGCCCATCGATAACCATAAATCTCCAAAGGTAAACTAGTAATTCATAAAGATTCCACAGAAAAACTATCAAGATGTTGCATCTCAACACTGAAATCCTGAATCCTGTCTAAAGAGAAAAAACTGGGGGAGGGGAAGGAGTGAAGGGGGAAGAGCACAGAATTTGTTTTCTTATAAACACTCAGCATGTTCAAGGTCCTGCCTCCTTCTGCCCACCAATTACAGAATGCAGGCAGCAAAATTCACATCCTGACCATGGCCCTTGCAGAAACAAGACTCTCACAAAGCACTATAATCAAGATTAGGTCTGCCCAACAGAGAGATAAAATTCAGGTGCCCAGTTAAATCTGGATTTCAGATAAAAAATTGGTTTTCAATTGAATTTCAATTGTTTCTTCCATCTTTTTTCAGTATGATGCATGTCCCATGCTTACACTAAAAAATGATTTACTGCTTATCTGAAATCAAAATTTCACTGTGAATTTTCTTTTTTTATTTAGTGAATCCAGCAACTCTACTCAAAGGTAAAGGGAGACCAACAGAGCCCAAAAGTACCATAGTAAACTTTTTTTTAAACTGGGGATGGTTTAAATGCTGGGTGCTGGGAAAGACTGGGTCCCTGGGGAGTATCAGATAACTGTTGATCTTGATACCTTGCTTGTTTCAAGCTTGCCCAGAGCCTTCTCACCAAGATCAAGTAACCAACCATAACCATTCACCCTGGGAGAACTATTCACTCATTTAACGTATACCAAGAATTGACCTGGTGAACTAACTCATTTTCCCAGCAGGGGAGGAAAAAAAAAAAAAAAAGGCGAATAGATAGGCATCTTTTTTTTGCACATTCCTTCTGAATGTCACAATTTCTATTTTGCCCTGATTCATGGAAAGCTTCTGAAAACGAAATCTCTCTCCTCACCTTTTACAGGCAGGGAGATTCACCCTGCCTGTAACCTATCAGCACACTTAGTGATTATTTTAAAAATTCTTCTATCGCTTTACACCACATGCTCAGTCGTTCAGTTGTGTCCGACTGTTTGCGGCCCCATGGCCTAGAGCCTATATCCTATAGAATCCTATATCCATGGGATTTTCCAGGCAAGAACACTGGAGCAGGTTGCCATTTCCTACTCCAGGGGATTTTCTCAACCCAGGGATCAAACCTGTCTCTTGCGTCTCCTGCATAGGCAGATGCGTTCTTTACCACTAGCGCCACCCTGGAAGCACTTTGTACCATACCAGGAGAATATTTTACTTATTTTTAAATAAATTTTTATTGCAATATAGTTGCTGTACAGTGTATATAGTCAATCCTCATTAGTTATCTATTTCATACAGAGTATCAGTAGTGTATATATGTCAATCCCCATCTCCCAATTCATCCCAGTCCCTAGGGAGAATATTTTATATTGATTTATTAATGCTCATTCAAGAACTTCAAAATACTTCACGACAATCTTAGGCTACACACAGTAAATCAAGAAGCTTCCATTTGTTAAGTTAGCCAGTATCATGGATAAAGTTTGAGATACCATGTCCCCTCTGATGCCAAGTATAAATTCTATTCATGGTGCTGAAGAACACACTTTAAGATTTCTTGATCACCAGAACAGAGAAATCATATAATTACCTAGAAAGCGAACATTTTCAGTAACAGCTTAGGGTAAAATACTGACCCAAACAGTTCTAAGAGTTTAGAGTATAGGTTGTTTAGGTTGAGAAAAAAGCACTGTAAATCCACACACAAGGTAGAGAGAACTTCAAGGTTCATCACCTTAACTGAACCACTCAACTCCTCAAAAGACAAGAGATGGAGAAAAAGAAGCACCTGAGAGAGACACTGATGACTGGTTCACAGCCACACATTTGGGGTAAACCTGTATACTACCACTGTATGCTGAAAAAGTCACAAATATTAATTATGGGTGCTGTATATTGTCACCCTGCTTATTTAACTTATATGCAGAGTACATCATGAGAAACGCTGGGCTGGAAGAAGCACAAGCTGGAATCAAGACTGCAGGGAGAAATAACAATAACCTCAGATATGCAGATGACACCACCCTTATGGCAGAAAGAAAAGAGGAACTAAAAAGCCTCTTGATGAAAGTGAAAGAGGAGAGTGAAAAAGTTGGCTTAAAACTCAACATTCAGAAAATGAAGATCATGGCATCTGGTCCCATCACTTCATGGCAAATAGATGGGAAAATAGTGGTAACAGTGACAGACTTTATTTTTTGGGGCTCCAAAATCACTGCAGATGGTGATTTCAGCCATGAAATTAAAAGACGCTTACTCCTTGGAAGAAAAGTTATGACCAACCTAGATAGCATATTCAAAAGCAGAGACATTACTTTGCCAACAAAGGTCTGTCTAGTCAAGGCTATGGTTTTTCCAGTGGTCAGGTATGGATGTGAGAGTTGGACTGTGAAGAAAGCTGAGAGCCAAACAATTGATGCTTTTGAACTGTGGCGTTGGAGAAGACTCTTGAGAGTCCCTTGGACTGCAAGGAGATCCAACCAGTCCATTCTGAAGGAGATCGGCCCTGGGATTTCTTTGCAAGGAATGATGCTAAAGCTGAAACTCCAATACTTTGGCCACCTCATGCGAAGAGTTGACTCATTGGAAAAGACTCTGATGCTGGGAGGGATTGGGGGCAGGAGGAGAAGGGGACGACAGAGGATGAAATGGCTGGATGGCATCACTGACTCGATGGACGTGAGTCTGAGTGAACTCCAGGAGTTGGTGATGGACAGGGAGGCCTGGCGTGCTGAGATTCATGGGGTCGCAAAAAGTCGGACATGACTGAGCGACTGAACTGAACCAAACATTATAAATAAGAGACTGCCATATTTACCTTAGGTTATACAGAAATCAGACTGAAACTAAACATGATGTGGAATTACCTGCACCCATGTTCAGAATGTACGCCCTGAGCTGGGCTTTGAAAACCACCCTATCCAGGGTCTGCTCTCAAGCGTCAGGGTGTCACCCCAGCAACTTGAGATGCTGGGGAGACTCAAGAAGCAGGGGGTTTTCAAACACCCAATTCAATATACCCTGATATCCCGCTTACAGTGCAGAGGCCAGCAAACTAGTCTTCACAAGACATGTGTGCTAGAGCACATAACTGCACTGCTACAGCATGTCTAACACAATGTCGGCCACTTGATATTAACACATGCTTCTGAAGAGATGGAGACTTGAGTTCTGCTATCAAGATGGCAACTTCTGATTCACCTGCCTCATTTAGAACGGGTACACCAAGCCTTTTTGTCATTTACCTATTTCACAAGTCTAAGATGAGAACATTTATCATCTGGCAACGTTAAACTGCTCTGGCTTCATGGAAACAGCATAAAAGCATTAAAATGCTTACTATGGTTAAAAAAAAAAAAACTGTAATTATGGTTTTCCAAGTAAAATTTGAAATATGAAGGAAGACTCCAATAAAGTTAGTAAGAGATCTGAATTAACTTAATAACAAGTGCATGTGATATAATCTATTTTGTCTGATTTAGAGATTCCTAGATACTGACATAATCTTTACTAGTTGAAGCCATGTTCAAATGAATATTAACATCAGTATTAACAACTATAAAGGAAAAGGTCATTCCTTTAGTTTAGATCAGTAGTTACCCACCATATCAGAGCCAATGCACCCTTTTACACTGCCCCCAAAACAACCTGAAATGCAATTACCTACCCATATAGGATTTCAAAGTCAATAAAAAATGCCCATTTCATTGAAACAAAAGTAATTTATAATAAGATAATATGTATTTTGACGTGTAGATGCTCAGGCAAGGCTGTAACTAGGAGACACGATAAAACAAGGAGATGCTTATTTCAAGAGTAAGAACTGAAACACCAAGTCCGCACCCTTCAGCACTTCAGGGCAAATCCCACATCTGCCAGGACTGAGGCAATCTTCACTGTACTACTCAGAGACTGAAAATACCATCACATCCAGAGACCACTAAGGACATGTAGCCATGGATGATTTGGGAGGTGCTGGAGCAGGCTCCACCGGAAACATTCCCTCAACTGGAGGCTGTGTGAGGTCATGGTCCAGGTAAGGCATCAATAGGCCCAGATAAGAAATTTCTATTTCCACATCTTTCTAAACACATAAATTGCTCCCTTCATCTCCATAAACTCTTGACAGATTCTGAGCTGGCCTTGTGACATATGTGTCATCACCACTGGCCTCTAGGAACATGCCAATTCTTCTATCCTGACTTTTCAAAATTACAGACTGCTGAACTAGCAAACAGTTTGCGATTATCTAATTTTGACCTTCATTTTAGAGGTCAGTAAAGTGTGATTTGTTTGGGGTTCTAAGGATTGTTAAAACCAAAGCATGAAGCTGCTTGATTTCCAGGAATGTGTTCACTGTACAACATTTAAACAATGATAAGCTTAATATTCCCCTTCAGGGATCATAGCCTTTCCATGGTGAAGGGACTTGTGTAACTCAATGAAGCTATGAGCTATGTTGTGCAGGGCCACCCAAGACGGACAGGTGACAGGGAAGGGCTCTGATAAAACATGGTCCGCTGGAGGAGGAAATGGCAAACTACTCCAGGATTCTTGCTGCAAGAACCTCATGAACAGTATAAAAAAGGAAAAAGATATGACACTGTAAAATGAGTCCCCCAGGTTGGAAGGTGTCCAATATGCTACTGGGAAAGAGCAGATGGAAATTACTAATATCTCCAGAAAGAATGAAGCAGCTGGGCCAAAGCAGAAATGATGCTCAGTTATGGATGTGTCTGGTGGTGAAAGTCTGATGCTATAAAGAACATTACTGCACAGAAACCTGGAATAGTTAGGTCCATGAATTAAAGTAAATTGGATGTCAACCAGGAGATGACAAGAGTGAACATCGACTTCTCAGCAATCTGTGAACTAAAATGGATGGGAATGGGCGACTTTAATTCAGATGACTATTGTATCTACTACGGTGGGCAAGATTCCCTTAGAAGAAATGGAGTAGCCCTCAGAGTAAACAAAAGAGTCCAGAATGCAGTACTTGGGTACAATTTCAAAAACGACAAACCATTCAATATCACAGTAATCTAAGCCTATGCTCCAACCACCAAGGCCAAAGAAGCTGAACTTAAACAGTTCAGCTACAGCTCAGCTACAGCTAAAGACGTACAAGAACTTCTAGAACGAACACACACAAAAAGATGTCCTTTTCAGCATAGGGGATTGGAACGAAAAGCAGGAAGTCAAAAGGTACCTGGAGTAACAGGCAAGTTTGGCCTTGGAGTACAAAATGAAGCAGGGTAAAGGCTAACAGAGCTTTGCTAAGAGAATACACTGGTCATAGAAAACAGCTTCTTTCAACAACACAAGAGATGATTCTACACATGGACATTACGAGATGGTCAACACAAAATTAGACTGATTACGTTCTTTGTAGCCAAAGACAGAGAAGCTCTACACAGTCAGCAAAAACAAAGACCTGGAGCTGACTGTGGCTCAGATCATCAGCTTCTCACTGAAAAATTGAAGAAAGTAGGGGAAACCACTATGCCATTCAGGTATGACAAATCAAATCCCTTATGATTATACAGTGGACGTGACAAATATATTCAAGGGACTGAATTTATTCAATCCCAGATCTGGTAGACAGAGTGCCTGAAGAACTATGGATGGAGGTTCATAACATTGTACAGGATGCAGTGACCAAAACCACCCCAAAGTAAAAGAAATGCTAAGAAGGCAAAATGGTTGTCTGAGCTGATGAGGAAAGAAGAAAAACAAAAGACAAGGGAGAAAAGGAAAGATATACCCAACTGGATGCAGAGTCTCAGAGAACAACAAGGAGAGATAAGAAGGCCTTCTTAAATGAACAATGCAAACAGGATGGGAAAGATTAGAGATCTCCTCAAGAAAACTGGAGGTATCTAGGGGACATTTCATGCAAAGATGGGCTCAATAAAGGACAGAAACACTAAGGATCTAACAGAACCAGAACAGATAAAGAAGAGGCGGTAAGAATACACAGAAGAACTATACAAAAAAGGTCTTAAAGATCTGGATAACCATGATGGTGTGGTCACTCATCTAGACCAGACAATTTGGGAGTCTGAAGTCAAGTGGGCCTTAGGAAGCATTACTATGAACAAAGCTGGTGGAGGTGATGGAATTTCAACTGAGCTATTTAAAATCCTAAGAGATGATGCTGTTAAAGTGCTGTATTCAATACATCAGCAAATCTAGAAAACTCAGCAGTGGCCACTCTACTGGAAAGGTCAATTTTCATTCTAATCCCAAAGAAGAACAACCCTAAATAATGTTCAAAGTACCATACTTTTGCATTCATTTCACATGCTAGTAAGGTTATCCTCAATATCCATCAAGCCAGGCTTCAACAGTACATGAACAGAGAACTTCCAGATGTACAAGCTGGGTTTAGAAAAGGCAGAGGAACTAGAGATTAAAATTCCAACACTTTGATTATAGAGAAAGAAAGGGAATCCCAAAAAAACAATCCCAGAAAAACAAAACGTCTATTGCTTCCTTGACTACACTAAAGCTTTTAACTATATGGATCACAACAAAACATGGAAACATCTTAAAGAGATGAAAATACCAGATCATTTTACCTGCCTCCTGAGAAACCTGTGTGCAGGTCACGAAGCAACAGTTAGAATCAGACATGGAACAACGGACTGGTTCAAAATTGGGAAAGGAGTACAACAAGGCTGTATGTTGTAACTCTGCTTATTTAACTTATATTCAAAGTACATCATGTGAAATGCTGGGCTGGATGAATCACAAGCTGGAATCAAGACTGCTGGGAGGAATATCAACAACCTCAGATATGCAGATGATACCACTCCAATGGAACTAAAGAGCCTCTTGACAAAGGTGAAAGAGAATGAAGAAGCTGGCTGAAAACTCAACATTCAAAAAACTAAGATCATAGCATCCAATCCCATCACTTCATGGCAAATAGAAGGAGAAAAAGTGGAAGCAGTGATGGATTTTATTTTCTCGGGCTCCAAAATCACTGCAGACAGTGACTGCAGCCATGAAATTAAAAGATGCTTGCTCCTTGGAAGGAAAACTATGACAAAGCCAGAGTATAAAAAAGCAGAGACATCACTTTGCTGACAAAGATCCATCTAATCAAAGCTATGGTTTTTTCCAGGGGTCATGTACAGATGTAAGAATTGGACCATAAAGAAGGCAGAGTGCAGAAGAATTGATGTGTTCAAACTGTGGTGATGGAGATGCCTCATGAGAGTCCCTTAGACTGCAAGATCAAACCAGTCAATCCTAAACATTCAATGGATGCTGAAACAGTTTGGCCAACAGTCAGCTGATGTGAAGAGCTGACTCACTGGAAAAGATTGCAGACAAAAGGAGAAGGGAGGGACAGAGGATGAGATGGTTAGATTGCATCACTGACTCGATGGACATGAATTTGAGCAAATTCTAGGGGATAGTGAAGGACAGGGAAGCCTGGCATACTGCAGTCCATGGTGCTGCAAAGAGTTGTACAAGACTTAGCAACTGAACAGCAACGAAGCTTAATATTAAAAGATTCTTGCAAGAAATTGAAACTTACGGAAAATAAACACCAATAAAAATTTGAAAGACTGCCTGAAATTCCCCACCATCCTTTTCAGAGCTTCACATAGTTTCTCTGAAATCAAACAGGTAAAAATATCAGTAGCACTATAATGTATAATTCTTTTCATGACAAGAGCTTTTTAAAATAGTGGCCTAGCATTCCACTATTTGGAGGTTCTATAGTTTGTTTAATTACCTGGTTCTTATTGGCTATCTTGTTAATGAACCAGTAAGAAGTGTTTATATCCATTCAATAAAAAAAGAAAAACCCGTCACAAAACAAAAATACACAGAAAAAGACAAAGAAAGCAATCCCACTTTTAAGGTTAAGACTGAGAGTTTTAAAAACAAGGGAAAAGGACTCCTCTGGTGGTCGAGCAGTTAAGAATCCTCCTGCCATGCGGGGGACACGGATTCAATCCCTGGTCCAAGAAGATGCCACGTGCTTCGGGGCAACTAAGCTCCCGAGAGCTGCACCCACTGAGGCACACACGCCCTAGAACCCCTGCTCCACTGCAAGAGAAACCACTGCAATGAGAAGTCTGCACGCTGCAACTAGAGCATAGCTCCCACCTGCCGCAGTTAGAGAAAGCCCGCCCTCAGCACAGCCAAAAATAAATAAATAAAAAGCATAACAAATTAAAAAGATAATAAAAACAAGGAAAAAATTCTACAAATAGTATGGGCTTTTTAGAATACACTAAATTCTACATTATAACCACCCCAAGAGTCAAATGCCTCTTCTCCATTCCCCTTTATTCAACTATTAAATATTCTCCTACATAACCATGTCAGGGACTTCCCTGGGGTTCAGGCAAGAACCTCTTCCAATTCAGGGAACTTGGGTTCAATCCCTGGCCGGGGAACTCAGATCCCACATGCCAGGGGGCAAATAAGCCTGTGTGCTGCAACTGGAGGGCAGCAGGAGTGCCCAAATGAAGATCCCAGGAGCTGCAGCCAAGAGCCGACGCAACCAAATAACACATGAACATTTTAAAAATAAACAAAGATAACCAGGCCAGTTCAAAATGGAAAATTACCTGCATTTAAAATACACAGTCCCTTCGTGGCTTCCATCGTGCTTTCCCCGCTCAGGATTGTCCCATTCTACTCCTAACCAGAGTCCTGGCAGAACAAGAAAACCCAAATGAGAAATTAGAACAAGGTCAGGCTCCATTTCTCTGCAACCAAATACAGTTTGCAACGGAAACCATATCACAGAGACACCACTGGGGAAGAAAGAAGTCTTTAGGAAAAAAAAGTAACCTTGGACTCAGGACTTAATCAGCAAAGGCAACAGTAAGTTTGGTTCAAAAAAATCAACAAAAAAATACAACTGCAGAAAATAACTATAGCTACTGAGCACTTATGTACCAAAAACTTTGCTTTATTTCATGTTATCCTTACAACAGACATTTCATCTTTACAAACAAGATGTTATCACTATCTTCTTTTTAACAGTTCCTGAACAAATACACACTTTTTTGAGTCCTAGCCTAGCAATATGCTGTTCATAAAGTAAAATTATATATATATATAATTAGTATTTTTCTTCAATATAGGTAAAATAACACCTAAAGTCACGCATCTTCAGGTCATTCTAATTGCAGAAGCCAATACTTACCCACCATACTATGCCATGTATAACTCGTATCTTATATTTGCAAACCACATTAGTTTTCAGAGCATTCTCTTACCCTCCCTTCTCTCTTCTCCCTATATTTATTAAGCACCCACTATCCCATGGACAGAGGAGCCTGGTAGGTTATAGTCCAAGGCACCGCAAAGAACTGGACATGACTGAAGCAACTTAGCACACACACACACGGAACTGGGCTAGGTGCCAAAGTCTGTGAGACACAGAGTTTCACTTCTGGATCTACCCTCCTGTGGAGAACTAGAAAATCTAGATACACAATTTTAAAAAATCACTTTACACCAATTAGAATGGCTTGTGTCAACAAAACAAAAGAGAAAATAAGTGTTGGCAGGGATATGGGGAAATTGTTAATTTTATGCATTGCTAGTGGGAATGTAAAATGGTGTAGCTAACTGTGGAAAACAGTGCAGTGGTTCCTGGGCAAGCTACACACGGGATTATCACCTGATCTAGCAATTCTACTTCTGGGCAAACACCCAAAGAACTGACAGCAGGAACTCAAATAGGTATTAGTAGACTTGTGTTCACAGCAGCATTATTCAAAATAGCCAAAAGTGAACGGATGAACGGATAAACAAAGTGTCCAATGACAGATCAATTACTAAACAAAACGTGGTCTGTCCACACAACGGAATATTCAGTCTTAAAAAGGAAGG
Organism: Bos taurus; assembly: GCF_002263795.3. NCBI lineage: Eukaryota > Metazoa > Chordata > Mammalia > Artiodactyla > Bovidae > Bos > Bos taurus. The sequence goes on along the minus strand of NC_037355.1, from coordinate 8,149,672 downwards.
AAATTCTGACACATTCTACAACATGGATGAACCCTAAGGACTTTGTGCTAAGTGAACTAAGCCAGACACACAAAAACAAACAATACATTCATGCTACGTCATTTCAGTCATGTCTGATTCTTTGCAACTCCATGGACTGCAGCCCAACAGGCTCCTCTGTCCATGGGATGCTCCAAGCAAGAATGCTGGAGTGGGTTGCCATTTCCTCCTTCAGGGGATCTTCTGGACCCAAGGACTGAACTCACATCTCTTACGTGTCCTGCACCGGCAGGCAGGTTCTTCATCACTAGAGTCACCCGGGTTTTCTTAAGAGAGAAATGTTCAGTCCTTCACCCCCAAGTCCATGCACTCACCACCTGGCTCCCCCATCACCTGGCACTTTAGACCCAGGTCCACCTGGCACCTGCCTGCCACCAAGGGCAAGCGTGCCTGAAGCTGCCACGCCCGAGGCACTCTCCCTAGGGAGCTGCGCACTGACAAAGGAGTCCACAAGGTCTCAGCACCAGCTGTGGCTGCTGTGCGCGAGCAACTGTCCGGGGGTGGGGTGGCAGGACATTGGGATTGGCTTGTCTAGCACAAACCAATTTGAAGCTGAATAAAATTGTATAAACTGAGTCATTTCTGATTAACTCTGCTAAAACCACATCATGAAACTAGAGCATAGGAAAGAAATGTTTTCAGAAAAAAACCCAAGTTTCTAAATAATAGGTTCATACCCAATACTGATGACGAGGCATCATAACTGGGGCTGATAAAAATTAACTCAAATACAGAAATCATGTCCTACAATTAAAATAAACCCCAATGCCCCTGCTATGGACTTGTGGGGGCAGGGGGAACACTGAGTATTCTGATTCATAAGGTATTCTGATTCCCGTTGAAGTTAAAGGGGTCATACTGAAAACCTTGAAAACATGTGTGTTTACAGCTGAGCACATTAGGGCAAAATTGAGACCAATGTTAGGTCCAAGTAGAAAAAACCCTAGAACGTGTGGGAGGAATTTTAACAAGGTTTCTTTTGCAGTGAGGTCCCACATTCAACTCAGTTCAACCCAGAACAGACGACAGCCGTGGAAAGGGAGCCAGTCGACCAAGTCTCGAGGTCATAAACAGAGAAGAGGGGACATGGCGTAGAATCAGGGTGGTCAATGGGATGGGTCCCCAGTCTCTTCCTGGGACCCCTGCAACCTCCAACCCAGAGCTCCTGCCCAAACCATGGAATCTGTCAGGATTTCTAACTTGGGGTGTTTCCACTTCCACAACCCCCCAGGCAATGGGGAGTGAGGGGTCTGAGAACTTCTGGCTCCGTTTCCTGGGCCATGATGGGGAAGGCATCCTCGGCCACCCAGATAGGACCTCACCCCACACCCCAGCGCCTCTCCCCAAACAAAGGCGGCTGAATGTGGGGGCGGGGAGGGAGAGAGGCAGGACTCGGCACTCCAGGTTCAGTGGGGTGTCCCGGGCCTCTGCCCTGGAAACCCAACTGTGTGTGTGGTTCAGTCACAGCAGAGACGAAGTCTGGGGGCACCTATATGAGATGCCTAGAATACTCAAATTCATAGAAACAGAAAGTGGAATGGTGTTTGCCAGGAGCTGAGGGGAGGGTAGAACAGGAAATTACTGCTTAATGGCTACAGGGTTTCACTTCTGTAAAATGAAGAAGGTTCTGGAGATGAATGGTGGTGATGACTGTACAACATTATTCTACTTAAAATCACTGGACTATACAATTAAAGGTGACTAAAATGTTAAGTTCAGTTATGTAAAACTTAACACAATTTAAAATACATACACACACACACACATATATATATATATATCTTTTACACCACCAGAGAGCTAAAAAGGCACTGAAGAATTATAAGGCCAAAATCTGAGAGAAGAGGGAAACCCAGAGTTAAGCGAAGCCTTAGAGCAACTTTTTTCCCCTGGGCATCTGCTGATTCTGGCAGAAAAGGTTGAAAAGCTAAAAAGCTGAACAAAGCTTTGTTCAGCTTTAGATAGAGCTTTTGAGGGACTAAGGCTCCCTAGTGGCTCAGCTGTAAAGAATCTGCCTGCAGTACAGGAGACCTGGGTTCGATCCCTGGGTTGGAAAGATTCCCTCGAGAAGGAAATGACAACCCACTCCAGTATTCTTGCCTGGAGAATTCCATGGACAGAGGAGCCAGGCAGGCTATAGCCCATGATCGCAAAGAGTCGGACACGACTGTGTGACTTTCACTTTCACTTTTGAGGGAATAAGAGATAAATAATGAAAATCAGAGTCTCCCAAGGAAGGTGCAGGTTGCACGAAACCCTCTAGGTTTTGTTCTGGGGCTTGAAATGCTTTCAACCCAAGAGCAAGAAGGAGCCAACCTAAATAGACTAACCCCTGTAGCAACTGAAGGTTAACTTCAATCACATTCCCAGATGTGCTTAGATGATCTGGGATTGCTGTGGACCTTCTGCATCTGCCAGAGTTCACTTCAGTCCTCTCTGGAAGAAGCCACCACCACTGCAAAGCTCAAATTACAGCTCTTTACAACCAATATCTGGCACTCAAAGAAAAACAACTAAGCACGGAAAAAGACAAGAGTCTATGACTGGAAACCAAGAAAAACAACAGCCAACAGAAACTGACTAAAGAAGAGATTGCACCCAACTGTGTCAAGAGAGGCTGCAACATGGTAAAGAACTTGAACTTCATCCTGCTTCTCCAGAGAAACTTATAAGCCTGGAGAAAAGAAGACGTAACAGATGGGCTATAGGCACATAAACAGATGCACATTGTTGCTAATTATTAGAGAAATGCAAATCAAAACTACAATGAGGTACCATTTCACACCAGTCAGAACGACAACCATTAAAAAGTCTACAAATAACAAATACTGGAGAAGGTGTGGGGAACGAGGAACCCTCCGACACTGTTGGTGGGAGTGTAAATTGGTGCAGCTACTATGGAAAACAATATGGGTGTTCCTCAAAAAATTAAAAATAGAGCTAACATATGACCCAGCAATCCCAGTCCTAGACACGTATCCAGACAAGAATTAAAGAATTAAAAAAACTCTTAATTCAAAAATACATGACCCCTATGTTCACAGCAGCACTATTTACAATAGCCAAGACACAGAAGCAACCTAAATGTCCATCAACAGATGGATGGATAAAGAGATGGTATATGTACACAATGAAATATTACTCAGCCATTACAAAGAATGAAATAATGCCATCTGCAGCAACACGGATGAATCTAGAGATTATCATACTAAGCAAAGTAAATCAGAGAAAGACAAATACCATATGACATCACTTACATGTGGAAGCTACAATATTATACAAATGAACATATCTAAAGAATGAAAACTCCCAGATGAAGAGAACAGACTTGCGGTTGCCAGGTGTGGGGGGTGGCATGTAGGGAAGGATTGGGAGTTTGGGATTAGCAGTTGCAAACTATCATATGTAAGATGGATAACCAACAAGGTCTTACTGTATAGAATGGGGAACCATGTCCAATATCCTGTGATGCTTAAGCCGTAATAGAAAAAAAGAAAGAATATGTATATGTAAAACTGAATCACTTTTCTGTAGAGCAGAAAATTAACACAACATTGCAAATCAACTATAATTCAATAATATTTTTTTTTTATTCAGAAGAAAGAAAACTGGATACTGAAAGATCAAAAATCGCTAACAACAACACAACAAAAAAAAGCTGAAGGAGGGTGGATAAGAAGCATTAAAAGAGGATAGGAGAGAATAATTGAAATAGTAGTAGTCAAGTAGCTTTTGAGTTTCCTTGCAGCAAAAAGAAAAAGATGCAATCCTCTTGTTCAGTAGGAAAACCATCTCCGTTTTTTCCCATTCCCTGAGCTAACAATAATTTGTCACAGAGTGTTTGTTTGTATAAAGGGCATTAAGATAATGAAGAACACATCACACTTCATAGCATCTTTATAACATATCCACTGGTGTTTCAGAAGTGGCTATTTCTTAATTCAAGCCTCAGCCGAAGTCCAGGATAGAAAGCTTGGTTTTGTAAGGGCTCAGATGGTTTTATTTTGCTTTCTGGTGGCTTCCTGGTGCAACCAAAGGAATAAAAACTTAATCTCAAAATGGGACATCAGAATCATCTAGGGAGCACGTTTTATGTGATGAGTCCTGGAACTTAACTCTGAAATAGTGAATTAGAATCTCTTCATGTCCAAACTGAAAATTCATATTTCTAACAAGATCCCAGGTACGCTGCATTAGACTCCCCTTGCTAGACATGTTACTTTGGCTAGACTTCTTTCTAGAGTGAAACGACAGAGATTCCAAACTGAAGTCACTTACAATAAACTGAACAACAGGTATTCTATTTATCTGTTACTAGTCCTACAACACATGGTTGATAAGGGTAATAGTTTAGTGAAACAAAGAGCACATTTTCTGTCACTGCGGGCCAGTAATTACAGATTTTTATATTCATCACACCGATGACTGCAAAGTACTACGCTCTAACAAAAACCAACATATTATTACTTTCCTACAGATGAAAATTAAGTGTTCTAAGAACATTTTAAAAAGTACTTTTTCCTAATTCATTGTAATAACAACAATAATCAGTCAGTCAGTTCAGTCAATCAGTAGTGTCTGACTCTTTGCAATCCATTGCACTGCAGCATGCCAGGCTTCCCTGTCCATCACCAACTTCTGGAGCTTGCTAAAACACATGTCCATCGAGTCAGTGATGCCATTCCAACCATCTCATCCTCTGTCGTCCCTTTCTCCTCCTGCCTTCAATCTTTCCCAGCATCAGGGTCTATTCCAAGTAGTCAGTTCCTTGCATCAGGTGGCCAAAGTATTGGAGTTTCAGCTTCAGCATCAGTCCTTCCAATGAACACCCAGGACTGATCTCCTTTAGGATGGACATGTTGGATCTCCTTGCAGTCCAAGGGACTCTCAAGAGTCTTCTCCAACACCACGGTTCAAAAGCATCAGTTCTTCGGCACTCAGCCTTCTTCACAGTCCAACTCTCACATCCATACATGACTACTAGAAAAACCATAGCCTTGACTAGACGGACCTTTGTGGGCAAAGTAATGTCTCTGCTTTTCAATATGCTGTCTAGGTTGGTTATAAGTTTCCTTCCAAGGAGTAAGCGTCTTTTAATTTCATGGCTGCAGTCACCATGTGCAGTGATCTTGGAGCCCCCCAAAATAAAATCTGTCACTGTTTCCATTGTTTCCCCATCTATTTGCCATGAAGTGATGGGACCGGATGCCATGATCTTTGTTTTTTGAATGTTGAGTTTTAAGCTTTTTCACTCTCCTCTTTCACTTTCATCAGAAGGCTCTTTAGTTCCTCTTCACTTTCTGCTAGAACAGTGGTGTCATCTGCATATCTGAGGTTATTGATATTTCTCCCAGCAATCTTGATTCCAGCCTGGCATTTCTCATGATGTACTCTGCATATAAGTTAAACAAGCAGGGTGACAATATATAGCCTTGATGTACTTCTTTTCTTATTTGGAACCAGTCTGTTGTTTCATGTCCAGTTCTAACTGTTGCTTCCTGACCTGCATACAGGTTTCTCAAGAGGCAGGTCAGGTGGTCTGGTATTCCCATCTCTTGAGGAATTTTCCAGTTTGTTGTGATCCACACAGTCAAAGGTGTTGGCATAGTCAACAAAGCAGAAGATGTTTTTTTGGAACACTCTTGCTTTTTTGATGACCCAATGGATGTTGGCAATTTGATCTCTGGTTCCTCTGCTTTTTCTAAATCCAATTGAATATCTGGAAGTTCTTGGTTCATGTACTGTTGAAGCCTCGCTTGGAGAATTTTGAGCATTACTTTGCTAGCTTGTTAAATGAGTACAACTGTGCAGTAGTTTGAGCATTCTTTGGCATTGCCTTTCTTTGGGATTGGAATGAAAACTGACCTTTTCCAGTCCTGTGGCCACTGCTGAGTCTTCCAAATTTGGTGGCATATTGAGTGCAGCACTTTCACAGCATCATCTTTTAGGATTTGAAATAGCTCCACTGGAATTCCATCACCTCCACTAGCTTTGTTTGTAGTGATGCTTCCTAAGATCCACTTGACTTTGCATTCCAGGATGTCTGGCTTTAGGTCAGTGATCACACCATCATGGTTATCTGGGTCATGAAGATCTTTTTTGTGTAGTTCTTCTGTGTATTCTTGCCACCTCTTCTTAATATCTTCTGCTTCTGTTAGGTCCATACCATTTCTGTCCTATATTGTGCCCATCTCTGCATGAAATGTTCCCTTGTTATCTCTAATTTTCTTGAAGAGATCTCTAATCTTTCCTATTCTATTGTTTTCCTCTATTTCTTTGCAATGATCACTGAGGAAGGCTTTCTTATTTCTTCTGGCTATTCTTTGGAACTCTCCATTCGGGCTACTAAGAAACTCATATCTAACATTAATCAAGAAAAAAGCTAGTGTAAAATTTTGATGACACAAACAGGAGATTAAAAGACCTCTAACTACTGTATCAAAACCTCCTGGTAACTGCAAACCAGAAATGCACTATAAATATATAGTACATTTATATATACACATAAAGTATGTATACATGTACATATAAACATATATGTGTACATATATACATGGGCTTCTCTGATGGCTCAGTGGTAAAGAATCTGTCTGCAGTGCAGGAGACGTGGGAGAATTGGGTTTGATCCCTAGTTCAGGAAGATCCCCTGGAGGAGGAGATGGCAACCTACTCTAGGATTCTTGCCTGGAAAATCCCATGGACAGAGAAGCCTTGCAGATTACAGTCCATAGGGTCATACAGAGTCAGACATGACTGAGCATGCATGCACACATATATAAACACACACAGCAAAAAATGAAAAAGGAATTCAACCTCAACACTAAAGACAGTCATAAAATCATAAGAGAAAAAAAAAGAAAAAAGACCTACAAAAGCACATCCAAAACAATGAGCAAAATGGGAAGGAGAACATACATATTGGTAATTACCTTAAATGTAAATAGATTAACTACTCCAACCAGAAGACATAGACTGGATGAATGGATATAAAAACAAGACCCATATGTATGCTGTCTACAAGAGACCCACTTCAGATTAGAGACGCAAAGAGTCTGAAAGGGAGGGGATGGAAGAAGGTATTCCATGCAAATGAAATTCAAAATAAAGTTGGAGTAGCAATATTATCAGAAAAACAGGTCTTTAAAACAAAGACTGCTCCAAAAATAAATAATAAAAATAAAACAAAGACTGCTACAAGAGTCAAAGAAACACACTACAAAATGATCAAGAAGTCAACTCAAGAAGACAGCAATTGTAAATATAGATGAACACAGCATAGAAGCACCTCAGTGTAGAAAACAAATGTTAACAGACATAAAAGGAGGAACTGACAGCAACACAATAGTAGTGGGTGATTTTAGCACGCCACTTACATCAACTGACAGATCATTCAGACATAAAATCAACGAGGAAACAGAGGCCTTAAGTGACACATTAGAACAAATGAACTCAACTGGTATTTACAGAGCATTCCATCCTAAAGCAGCAGAATGCACATTTTTTTCAAGTGCACATGGATTATTCACTAGGATAAATCATATGTTGGGTAACAAAGTGAGCCTTGGTAAATTTAACAAAATTGAAATAATATCAAGTATCTTTTCTGACCACATTGCCTGAAGATTCTAATCTAATCTTCAATTACAAGGAAGAATTACAAAATCTGTAAAAAACACAAAAATGTGAAGGCTAAACAACATGCGACTTAACAACCAATGGATCACTGAAGATGTCAAAGAAACCAAAAAATACCTAGGGCTTCTCTGGTGGTCTGCTGCTGCTGCTAAGTCGCTTTAGTCATGTCCGACTCTCAGCAGCCCCATGGACTGCAGCCCATCAGGCTCCTCCATCCATGGGATTTTCCAGGCAAGAGTACTGGAGTGGGGTGCCATTGCCTTCTCCATCTCTGGTGGTCTAGAGGTTAAGAATCCATCTGCCAATGCAGGGGACATGGGATCACTCCCTGGTCAGGGAAGATCTCACATGCTGTGGAACAACTAAGCCCATGCACCACAACTACTGAGCCAACAAACCACAAGTACTGAGCCCATGTGCCCAACTACTAAAACCCACATGCCTGTGTTCCACAATGAGAGAAGCCACTGCAAGAGAAGCTCATGAACCACAGTGAAGAACAGCTCTCGCTCTCTGCAAGCAGAGAAAACCCAGAGGCAGCAATGAAGACCCAGTGCAGCCAAATAAATTAACAAATTTTTTAAAAAAGAAAAAAACAATCTCTGAAAACTCAACCACGAAAATATAGAAGACAGGAACAGATCAATCACAAGTACTGAAATTGAAACCATGAATTTAAAAAACTCCCAACAAACAAAAAGTCCAGGACCAGATGGCTTCACAGGTGAATTTTGGCAAACATTTAGACAAGAGTTAACATGTATCCTTCTGAAATTCTTTCAAAAAATTGCAGGGGAAGGAACACTCCCAAAGTCATTCTATGAGGCCACCATCACTCTGATACCAAAACCAAGGAGATCAGATCAGATCAGATCAGATTAGTTGCTCAGTCGTGTCTGACTCTTTGCGACCCCATGAATCGCAGCACGCCAGGCCTCCCTGTCCATCACCAACTCCTGGAGTTCACTGAGACTCACATCCATCGAGTCAGTGATGCCATCCAGCCATCTCATTCTCTGTTGTCCCCTTCTCCTCCTGCCCCCAATCCCTCCCAGCATCAGAGTCTTTTCCAATGAGTCAACTCCTCACATGAGGTGGCCAAAGTACTGGAGTTTCAGCTTTAGCATCATTCCTTCCAAAGAAATCCAGGGCTCATCTCCTTCAGAATGGATTGGTTGGATCTCCTTGCAGTCCAAGGGACTCTCAAGAGTCTTCTCCAACACCACGGTTCAAAAACATCAATTTTTCGGCGCTCAGCCTTCTTCACAGTCCAACTCTCACATCCATACATGACCACAAGAAAAACTATAGCCTTGACTAGACGGACCTTTGTTGGCAAAGTAACGTCTCTGCTTTTCAACATGCTATCTAGGTTGGTCATAACTTTCCTTCCAAGGAGTAAGCGTCTTTTAATTTCATGGCTGAAGTCACCATCTGCAGTGATTCTGGAGCCCAGAAAAATAAAGTCTGACACTGTTTCCACTGTTTTCCCATCTATTTCCCATGAAGTGATGGGACTGGATGCCATGATCTTCGTTTTCTGAATGTTGAGCTTTTAGCCAAGTTTTTCACTCTCCACTTTTACTTTCATCAAGAAGCTTTTTAGTTCCTCTTCACTTTCTGCCATAAGGGTGGTGTCATCTGCATATCTGAGGCTATTGATATTTCTCCCGGCAATCTTGATTCCAGCTTGTGCTTCTTCCAGTCCAGCGTTTCTCATGATGTACTCTGCATAGAAGTTAAATAAGCAGGATGACAATATACAGCCTTAATGAACTCCTTTGCCTATTTGGAACCAGTCTGTTGTTCCATGTCCACTTCTAACTGTTGCTTCCTGACCTGCATACAGATTTCTCAAGAGGCAGGTCAGGTGGTCTGGTATTCCCATCTCTTGAAGAATTGTCCATAGTTTATTGTGATCCACACAGTCAAAGGCTTTGGCATAGTCAATAGAGCATAAATAGATGCTTTTCTGGAACTCTCTTGCTTTGTCCATGATCCAGCAGATGTTGGCAATTTGATCTCTGGTTCCTCTGCCTTGTCTAAAACCAGCTTGAACATCAGGAAGTTCACGGTTCACATATTGCTGAAGCCTGGCTTGGAGAATTTTGAGCATTACTTTACTAGCGTGTGAGATGAGTGCAATTGTGTGGTAGTTTGAGCATTCTTTGGCACTGCTTTTCTTTGGGATTGGAATGAAAACTGACCTTTTCCAGTCCTGTGGCCACTGCTGAGTTTTCCAGTTTTCCAAATTTGCTGGCATATTGAGTGCAGCACTTTCACAGCATCATCTTTTAGGATTTGGAATAGCTCAACTGGAATTCCATCACCTCCACTAGCTTTGTTCGTAGTGATGCTTTCTAAGGCCCACTTGACTTCACATTCCAGAATGTCTGGCTCTAGGTCAGTGATCACACCATCGTGATTATCTGGGTCGTGAAGATCTTTTTTGTACAGTTCTTCTGTGTATTCTTGCCATCTCTTCTTAATATCTTCTGCTTCTGTTAGGTCCATACCATTTCTGTCCTTTATCGAGCTCATCTTTGCATGAAATGTTCCTTTGGTATCTCTGATTTTCTTGAAGAGATCCCTAGTCTTTCCCATTCTGTTGTTTTTCTCTATTTCTTTGCATTGATCACTGAAGAAGGCTTTCTTATTTCTTCTTGCTATTCTTTGGAACTCTGCATTCAGATGTTTATATCTTTCCTTTTCTCCTTTGCTTTTCACTTCTCTTCTTTTCACAGCTATTTGTAAGGCCCCCTCAGACAGCCATTTTGCTTTTTTGCATTTCTTTTCCATGGGGATGATCTTGATCCCTGTCTCCTGTACAATGTCACGAACCTCATTCCATAGTTCATCAGGCACTCTATCTGTCAGATCTAGGCCCTTAAATCTATTTCTCAGTTCTACTGTATAATCATAAGGGATTTGATTTAGGTCATACCTGAATGGTCTAGTGGTTTTCCCCACTTTCTTCAATTTCAGTCTGAATTTGTCAATAAGGAGTTCATGATCTGAACCACAGTCAGCTCCCGTCTTGTTTTTGCTGACTGGATAGAGCTTCTCCATCTTTGGCTGCAAAGAATATAATCAATCTGATTTCGGTGTTGACCATCTGGTGATGTCCATGTGTAGAGTCTTCTCTTGTGTTGTTGAAAGAGGGTGTTTGTTATGACCAGTGCATTTTCTTGGCAAAACTCTATTAGTCTTTTCCCTGCTTCATTCCATATTCCAAGGCCAAACTTGCCTGTTACTCCAGGTGTTTCTTGACTTCCTACTTTTGCACTCCAGTCCCCTATAATGAAAAGGACATCTTTTTGGGGTGTTAGTTCTAAAAGGTCTTATAGGTCTTCACAGAACTGTTCAACTTCAGCTTCTTCAGCGTTACTGGCTGGGGCATAGACGTGGATCACTGTGATATTGAATGGTTTGCCTTGGAAACGAACAGAGATCATTTTGTCATTTTTGAGATTGCATCCAAGTACTGCATTTCACACTCTTTTGTTGACCATGATGGCCACTCCATTTCTTCTGAGGGATTCCTGCCCTCAGTAGTAGATATAATGGTCATCTGAGTTAAATTCACCCATTCCAGTCCATTTCAGTTCGCTGATTCCTAGAATGTCGACATTCACTCTTGCCAACTCTTGTTTGACCACTTCCAATTTGCCTTGATTCATGGACCTGACATTCCAGGTTCCTATGTAATATTGCTCTTTACAGCCTCGGACCTTGCTTCTATCACCAGTCACATCCACAGCTGGGTTTTCTTTTTGCTTTGGCTCCATCCCTTCATTCTTTCTGGAGTTATTCTCCACTGATCTTCAGTAGCATATTGGGCACCTACTGACCTGGGGAGTTCCTCTTTCAGTATCCTATCATTTTGCCTTTTCATACTGTTCATGGGGTTCTCAAGGCAAGAATACTGAAGTGGTTTGCCATTCCCTTCTCCAGTGGACCACATTCTGTCAGATCGCTCCACCATGACCCGCCCATCTTGGGTTGCCCCACAGGCATGGCTTAGTTTCTTGAGTTAGACAAGGCTATGGTCCTAGTGTGATTAGACTGACTAGTTTTCTGTGAGCAATGGCTGCCCTTTGCTGGAGCAGCCGTGAAGAGATACCCCACGCCCAAGGTAAGAGAAACCCAAGTAAGACGGTAGGTGTTGCAAGAGGGCATCAGAGGGCAGACACACTGAAACCATACTCACAGAAAACTAGTCAAGGATATCACAAACACAAAAAGAAAATACCAGGTCAGTATCACTGATGAACGTAGATGCAAAATCCTCAACAAAATACCACCAAACCGAATCTAACAATATACTAAAAGGATCATACACCATGATCAAGTGGGAATTATTCCAGGGATAGAACTGTTTCAATATCCCCTAGTCAACCAGTGTGATACACATTAACAAAGTCAAGAATTAAAACCATGTTATCATCCTAACAGATGCAAAAAAAGCTTCTGACAAAATTCAACATCTATTTCTGAGAACAACTCTCCAGAAAGTGTGAACAGAGGGAACATACCTCAACATAGTAAAGGCCACATATGAAAAACCCACAGCTAACAACATACTCAATGGTGAAAATCGGAAAGCATTTCCTCTAAGATCAGGAACAAGACAAGGATGTCCACTCTCACCACATTTATTCAATGCAGTTTTGGAAGTCCTAGCCATAGTAATCAGAGAAGAAGAAACAGAAGGAATCCAAATTGGAAAAGAAGATGTAAAACTGTCACTGTTTGCAGATGACATGATTCCATGCAAAGAAAATTCTAATGATGCTCCCAGAAAACTACTAGAGCTCACCAATGAATTTGGTAAAGTTGCAGGATACGAAATTATATACAGAAATCTACGGTATTTGTAGATCTACTGTATAGTGCATTTCTATACACTAACAATGAAAGGTCAGAAAGAGAAATGTAAGGAAACAATCTCATTTATCATTGTGTCAAAAAGAACAAAATACCTAGGAAAAAACCTACCTAAGGAGGCAGAAGACCTGTAGTCTGAAAACTGTTAAGAGACTGATGAAAGAAATCAAAGATGACAGAAACAGATGGAAACATACACCATGCTCCTGGACTGGAAGAATCAATATTGTCAAAATGAGTATACTATCCAAAGTAATCCACAGATTCAATGCAACCCCTGTTAAATTACTAGTGGCATTTTTTGCAGATCTAGAACAAAAAAATCTTCACACGTTACTGACTAGGGGATTTTTGCAGAAACTAATGGCTGTGGCCAGAGATTTGTTATGCAAGTGAATACTGAAACATCACCAGTCAATAATGTTTGGGTAACAGAAGATGTATTAATATAGCTCTGGTCTTTAAACTGTTAAGATTTGTATGGAAACACGACAGACCCTGAAGAGTCAAAAAAAAAAAAAAATAGAGCTGGAGTAATCAGATTCCCAGACTTCAGACTATACTATAAAGCTTTAATAAAACAATATGGTACTGGCACAAAAACACAAACACAGATTAATGGAAAAGGATAGAAAGCCCAGAAATAAATCCACACAGCTACTTGCAAACAGTACAACTGACAAGGGCTTAATTTCCAAAATACACAAATAGCTCACACAACTCAATAACAAAAAAACCCAAACAAGCCAATTGAAAAATGGGCAGAAGATCTAAATAGACACGTCTCCAAAGATGACATACAGAAAGCCAACAGACACATGAGAAGATGCTTGACACTGCTAACTAGTAGAGAAATGCAAATCAAAACTATAATGATGTATCACCTCACAGTGGTCAGAATAACCATCATCAAATAAAAGTCTACAAACAAATGCTGGAGAGGGTGTAAAGAAAAGGGAACCCTGTTCCCTTTTAGGAACTCCCTACACTGTTGATAGGAACGTAAATTGGTATAGCCACTATAGAGAACAGTATGGAGTTTCCTTGAAAAAGTAAAAATAGAGATTGCCCTCATGATCCAGTGGTTAGGACTGGGCACTTTCACCTCTGGGGCCCATGTTCAATCCCTGGTTGGGGAACTAAGATCCTGCAAGCCCCATAAGGCAGCCAGAAAAAAATTTTTTTTAAAAGAAGATCTCAAAATAGAGCTTTACCATATGATCCAACAATCTCATTCCCAGGCATATATCTGAAGAAAACCATAATTCAAAAAGATACATGAGGACTTTCCTGGTGGTGCAGTGCTTAAGAGCCTGCCTGACAATGCAGGGGACAAGGATTGGATCCCTGCTCCGGGAAGATTTCCCATACCAAATGGCAACCAAGCCCGTGCGCCACAACCACTCAGCCCTCGGGCCCTAGAGCCCATGATCTACAACAAGAGAAGCCACTGCAATGAGAAGCCTCACACCAAAGAGGCTTCTGTGGAGAAGGCGTCTAGAGAGCAGCCCCCACTTGCTGCAACTAGAGAAAGCTCAAGCACCAGCAATGAAAACCCAGCACAGCCAAAAAGAAGTAAACAAAATTAAAATTTTTTAATTCAGAAAAATTGTTTAAAAAAATACATACACGCAAATATTCACTGCAGGAGTATTTACAATAGCTAAGACATGGAAACAACCTAAATGTCTACCAACAGAGGAATGGGTAAAGAAAATATGGAACATATATAAATGGACTATTCCTCAGCCATAAAAAACAATGAAATAATGCCATTTACAGCAACATGGATAGATCTTATCATACTAAGTAAATTTAAGTCAGAGAAAGACAAATATCATATGATACTGCATACACAGGCAATCTAAAAAATGATAGGAGGGGGTATGAGGGAGGCTCCAGAAGAAGAGGATACAATATATACTTACGGCTGATTTGCATTATTGTACGCAGAAACCAACACAACACTGTAAAGCAATTATTGTCCAATTTAAAATTTTTAAAAAAGAAAAAATAAACAAAAAATGATAGGAATGAACTTATTAACAAAACAGAAACAAACTCACAGACTTAGAAAACCAACTTATGGTTACTCAAGGAGAAAGGTGGGTAGGGAGGGATAAATTATGAGGTTGGGATTAACATATGCACACAACTATATATAAAATAGATAATCAACAAGGATACTGTAGAGCACAGGGAACTTTTACTCAATAGTCTGTAATAACCTATATGGGGAAAGAATCTGAAAAAGAATTGATATATGTATATAAATAACTGAATGACTTTGCCATACACCTGAAATTAACATAATAATGTAAATCAACTATATTTCAATATAAAATAATTTTTTTTACAAAAGAAAAAAGCTAGGGTAGAATTCTGACGGCATAAACAGCAGATTAAAAGACCTGTAATGTTGAAGGATCATGTGTGTGTGCTTAGTGGCTCAGTTGTGTCCAACTCTTTGCAACCCCATGGACTGCATCCTGCTAGGCTCCTCTGTCCATGGGGATTCTCCAGGCAAGAATACTGGAGCGGGTTGCCATGCCCTCCTCCAGGGGATCTTCCCAACCCAGGGATCAAACCCAGGTCCCCGGCATTTCAGGCGGATTCTTTACCAACTGAGGCACCAGGGAAGCCCTGAAAGATCACATTATATGTAATTTTGAAGGACTATATGATTATCCATATTAAAGAATGTACCTACTCCACCTTGTATCTTCAAGGACTGTAAACCAAGAAGTTAATAAGAACACAGTTTTTTAATAACCTGACTTATTGGTTTAAAAGAACTCTATTCACCAATATGACAAAATGAATCGAAATTAAAGTTTAAAGTATACCTACTGTTTTTAAGAAAATGTGTTTATGTTTTAGAGAAGCACAGTGAAGCATTAAGGGAACATTTCATGAAAGTATGGGCAAGATAAAGGACAGAAATGGTGAGGACCTAATAAAAGCAGACGAGATCAAGAAGAGATGGCAAGAATACACAGAAGAACTATACAAAAAAGGTCTTAATGACTCAGATAACCACAATGGTTACTCTAGGGGTCACTCACCTAGAGCCTGGACACTCTGGAGTGTGAAGTCAAGTGGGCCTTAGGAAGCATCACTATGATCAAAGCTAGTGGAGGTGATGGAATTCCGGTTAAGCTATTTAAAATCCTAAAGGATGATGCTGTTAAAGTGCTGCACTCAAAATGTTAGCAAATTTAGAAAGTTCAGCAGTGGCCACAGGACTGGAAAAAGCTTTCATTCCAATCCCAAAGAAAAGCAGTGCCAAAGAATGCTGAAACTACCGAACAACTGAGCTCATTTCACACGGCTTCAGCAGTACGTGAGCCAAGAACTTCCAGATGTTCAAGCTGAATTTAAAAAGGCAGAGGAACCAGAGATCAAATTGTCAACATTAGTTGGTTCATAGAGAAAGCAAGAGAATTCCAACATTAGTTGGCTCATAGAGAAAGCAAGAGAATTCCAGAAAAACATCTGCTTCACTGCCTAAGCTAAAGCCTTTGACTGTGTGGATCACAACTAACTATGGAAAATTCTTAAAGAAATGGGAATACCAGACCACTTTACCTGTCTCCTGAGAAACCTGTATAAAGGTCAAAAAGCAACAGTTAGAACTGGACATGGAACAACTGATTAGTTCAAAATTGGGAAAGGAGTACAACAAGGCTGTATATATTGTTACTTTATTTACAGAGTACACCATGCAAAATGTCAGGCTGGATGAATCACAAGCTGGAATCACAAGATTACCGGGAAAAACATTAAGAACCTCAGATATGTAGATGATACCCACTCTAATGGCAGACAGTGAGGAAAAACTAAAGAGCTTCTTGATGAGGGTGAAAGAGGAGAGTAACAAAGTTGGCTTAAAACTCAACATTCAAAAATTTAAGATCATGGCATCTGGTCCCATCAGTTCATGACAAATAGATGGAGAAACAGTGGAAACAGTGATAGATTTTATTTTCTTGGGCTCCATGGGGTCGCAAAGAGTCAGACATGACTTAGCAACTAAACAACAACATAAATATCTGCACAAAAAATAAAATATCAAACCTGAATCTGATCAAGCCTGTATGTAACTACCAACCTACAGGGAAAGTATGGGACAGAAAAACTAAATATTAATGACTTCGTGGGGATGCAATCTAAAAAATTCAGAATATGGGAAATTTTACAAGACAATTTTTCCAACAAATAAATAGTAAGGAGAAAAATAGAGAATAAATCCAGAAAATCCAATATCTAACCAAAAGGATCACCGGGGGGCGGGGGGAAAGCAGGTAATATGCAAAGGTATTATCAAAGGTATCCTAGAAGAAAACGTCTCATCACTGAAGAAATGAGCAGGATTAACCAAGAAAACACACCAGACAATGAGTCAAGAAACACCCACAGCTGGACACAGCTGCTCTCATCATAAGGCTTTCTGTCCTCTATTGTTACCATGGTCACATATTATGTTAATAAATACCAAGAAAAGAGAAAGAAAACACAGCAGCAAGGCTTCCAGAATGTCCCACAAGATCCGACACTCCCCACGAGGCCCACGTACTCTACTTTGCAGTATCTGTGAGATGCCCAAGTTGTCAGCCGCTGCTTTCTTGAGGTGAAGTGGGTTTGTGGAGTTTTACAGTTTAATAAAGGCTGCCTGCGAGGTGGCCCTCTGAGCATCAGGACCACCCTGGGGAGTGCACAGAGGGGCTGGGATGAATTCCTCCCCAAGTGGGTGGTCAGGGAGCTCACTCTTAGTTTGAGAGAAGGCTGTTCACACTGAGGTGAAGGGCGGGGTTAAGGGCATCACTCCCAGTCCCCTGGCATGAGGGGCTAGAGGAATTAGGGCCCCCAGGCCCCCACACAGGGCTATAGGGCCACTACCCATGCTGAACATGGGGCTCTTCCAAGGGCCTCGTTACTCTTCTGGGTTCCAGAGTTGAGGAGAGAGCACATCCCTGGCTCCTGAGCAGTCTCCTTTCCCCCTACCCTTCTTCCTCCTCATCCGTCCTCAGTACTAAAGCTGGACTCTCCCAAGAAAGGAAGGCAAAGATGTCTCCATCTACCAGCCGCAGACAACGGACCTCCCTCAGCTCTGTTTCAGCAGCAAGCCAAACAAAATCAGTTCCCCAGACAAAGCGGCCTGACCGAGCAGGCGGGGAGGATACGGGTGGACTGAGGAAGGGGACCCCTCAGCTCTGTCGTCCTCCTTCCATGGGTCTGGGTGCCTCCTGGCTCTTCCTCTAAATTGTGAAGCCACCATTTGTTAAATGTTCAGAGTCTGTGTCTTTAGCAGGAGACGGACCGGAGCAAAGGAGTGAAGCTCTTTTTTGTGAACAGTGATTATTTCCCTAAATGACAGCCAGATGCAAGCAGGGCCACCTGGAGATCTTACCTGCGGATACTAGTGCGAGCCACCCCCTTGGACTTAACTGGACTCCATGTTAACAGGATTCGTGAAGGCTGCCCCTGCTCCCCAACACCATGGCCTGAAGGAGAGGCCTGGGGAGGAACTGAGGATCAGCCAAGGCAGATGGGGCTGAGCTGCTTTCAGCAATCAGCCCAGGTCGCTCTAGAGGCCCTGCCCAGAACCTCTGCGGGAGTTCCCGGCCCTGCCACCTGGGGAACCAGGTGTAGAGTGTTGGAATCTGAGCTCACAGTTCTGCCCACTGCAGCCCTAAAGCAGATAAAACAAATAAAGCCCTAAAACAGCAGAGCCCAGAAATCAGTAGCATAGAGCAGCAGATCAAATTCCCACTCCATGGTTCATTCCTTCCCCTGAACTGACACCTCCCTTCACAGCTCCAAATATGCCCTGCCTTTGTGTTTCTTTCACATTTTACTCAGCTCAGGGAGGGCTTCCCAGTGGCTTAGACGGTAAAGAATCTGCTTGTAATGTGGGAGACCTTGGTTTGATCCCTGGGTCGGGAAGATCTCCTGGTGTAGGAAATGGCAACCCACTCCAGTATGCTTGCCTGGAGAATTCTGTGGACCAGAGGAGCCTGGGGGGCCACAGTCCCCGGGGTCCCAAAGAGTAGGACACGACTGAGCAAGTAACACTTTCACTTCAGGGGTTAAGAGTCAGAATAACTCCTCATGAATTCCTAACCAGGTGAGCTCAGGTCTACTTAACCTTTCTGTGCCTCAATGTCCTCATCCAGAAAACAGGGATGATGCTGTCAACATCACTGGATGAGAGATCATTCCGTCATTCAACAAACAAACTGAGCACCTAATAAGCACTCAGAGGGCTAGACGTGGCTATTCCAGGTGCTCAGCAAACACCAGTAACTGGTCTAAGTGCTTTTAAGCTTTTAACTCATTGAGTTGTCCAACAGCCCTACAGCCACATCCAGTGAAATAAGGAGTAAGTACTATATCTGTGTTCCATTTCTCTGCATCTTTGTACCTATCCCAGAGATGAGTTCTACAAGAAATCCAAAAGTAGCACCAACTGAAGTAATGGAAAAAAATGCTGCATACAATGATATAATTAATAAAAAGTAAATACACAGAAGCTCCCTCTTGGCAGAATTATAATTTTCTGGGGGAAAAATGCCTGATAATACATACATGAAGAAAGTGTCCAAGTCACAGGCAACTTAATAATGTACATCCCTCCATGTTGTTAAAGTACCATTAAATAGGTTCCACCTAACTTACTGTATTTGTGAGGTGCCACTCCAATCTGCCTTTAGGAACTGGAATGAATTCCCCCTGGGTGCTGGCAGTACTGGCTTTTGGCAGTTGGCACTCAGCTGCAGGCCCTCTTTTAGAATTGTCTCCACTGGGAGAAAACACCTTGGCCCAGAGCACACCTCCTTCCTAAGGCAGCCACAACCCAGTGATAGACCATCACATCTCAACTATGAAAGACTCTGAAGGGCCATTCCATCTTCAGAGGTCCCCCACAAGATCAGATAAATCCTTTGTTTAGAATAATCATGGCACCTGGACTTTCCTGGCTCAGTGGATAAGAATCCGTCTGACAATACAGGAGACACGGGTTTGATCCCTGGTCCAGGAAGATTCCACATGCCATGGAGTCACTAAGCCCACGTGCCACAACTACTGAGCCTGAGCCCCAGGGCCTACGGCCACAACTACTGAAGCCCGCTCGCCTAGAGTCCCTGCTCTGCAGCAAGAGAAGCCATCGCAATGAGAAGCCACGAAACACAGTAAAGGGTATCGCCTGTGCTTGCTGCAACTAGAGAAAGCCCACGTGAAGCAATGAAGACCCAGCACGGCCAAAAATAAACAAAAATTAAAAATAAATAGAAGACTAGAACACTCATGGCCCAACTTCTCCCTGTGCCCAATCCGGCTCCCTTCCCTTCCCTTGCATTACTATCAATTCTAAGAGGACTACCTAATACAATTTTTGAATAGTAAACTTCCTAAATGTGAATCTCCATCTCAGTCTACTTCCCAGAGAACCGGTGCATTCAAAATTTCCAAGAATTGGACATTGATCCACTACTTTCAGACAGCAACTTGGCAATATATATCAAGCATCGTAAACTATTCATAATCTTGAGAAGCAATATAACAGAAAGGGTATGGGCTCTAAAGCACAGTTTCAAATGCCAGCTTTTTACAGGAAAGCTTTGAGACCTGAGTCTTGGTCTCTTCATCTGTAAAAATAACATCTATATTCTAGAGCTGTTATAATTTTAGAGTTGTAATAATGTTCTTGTTCAAAGTGGAGAGCATATAAAAGCAACTGGTACACAATGCTGCTTAATTAGCCATGAAGGTTGCTAATCAGCTGGCTTTAAGATTAAATGTTATTTTCCCTTTCAATTTACCAATAATCCAAGTAAAACAAGAGAAGAAACCCTCTCCATACTAAATATTCTGGTAAATCTTAGGTCCATGAAGGCAGAGTCCATAACTATCTAGTTCAGTGGTTCTCAGCCTTAATGAACCTAGTAAAATGCCCTGGAGAGCTTCTTTAAACGCAGATGGCTGGGTCCCAACTCCAGAGTTTCTGATTCAGTAGTTCTGGGGTGGGGCCCAAGAATGTACATTGCTAACAAGTAATCAAGTGACGTTGATACTCCTTAGGACCATATTTTGAGACCCTCTGGTGTAAATTTACCACTGAATACCTTGTATACATTTAAGCCAATTCCTGATATATAGAAGGTATTTAAATATTTGTTGACTGATTGACTAAGACATATAAATAAGTCTACTATACTACTGTCATTGACAAAAGTAAAAAAAGAAACTAGAAATTAATGCCTAAAAAGGAAGAATGATTAAACAAACTATGTACTACACTAAATGTAACCATTAAGAAATATAAGTAAAGGAGTGCTCTGGCGGCCTTGTGGTTAGGACTTTGGGCTTTCACTGCCATGGCTAGGGTTCAGTCCCTGGTCAGGGACCTGAGATCTCACAAGCCAAATACAAATAAATCCATTTCTATACACTAACAATGACAGATCAGAAAGAGAAATTCAAGAAACAATTTCACTTACCATCTTATCACAAAGAATAAAGTACCAAGGAATAAACCTAAGGAGACAAAAGATTTATACTCTGAAAACTGTAAGATGCTGATGAAAGAAATCAAAGAAGACACAACCGATGGAAACCATATTCATGGATTGGAAGACTCAGTACTGTCAAAATGACCATATTACCCAAGGCAATCTACAGATTCAATGCAATCCCTACCAAATTACCACTGGTATTTTCCATAGAACTAGAAAATAATCTTAAAATCTGTATGGAGACACAAAAGATCCCAAACAGCAAAAGCAATCTTGAGAAAGAAAAACAGAACTAGAGGAACCAGGCTCCCTGATTTAAGACTATACTACAAAGCTACAGTCATCAAAACAGTATGGTACTGGCACAAAAACAGAAATATAGATCAATGGAACAGGATAGACAGTCCAGAGATAAACCCGTGGACCTATGGTCACTTAATCTATAACAAAGACAGCAAGAACATGCAATGTTGGAAAGACAGTCTCTTCAACAAATGGTGCCGGCAAAAATGGACAGCTATACGTAAAAAAAAATGAAATTAGATCATTCTTTAACATCATACACAAAAATAAACTCAAAATGCATTAAAGATCTAAATGTGAGACTGGGTACCATAAAATTCCTAGAGGAAAACATAAGCAGAACACTCTCCAACATAAACTGCAGCAATATCTTTTCTCAATCTGTCTCCCAGAATAATGGGAATAAAAACAAAAATAAACAAATGGGACCTACTTAAACTCAAAAGCTTTTGTACAGCAAAGGGAACAATAAACAAAATGAAATGTCAACACACAAACTGGGAGAAAATATTTGTAAAGAGGACCTATAGGTGGCCAAGAGGCAACATATACAAATACTGCATCATTATATTGTACACCTGAAACTAATATGTTAATTATCTCAATAAAAAAGGAAATACAAGTAAAATAATGCTATAGAAACATAGATATATACCAAATCATAAGTGAAAAATGGTAAAAACAAATTGTATTCAGATCAATTTGAATTACACATACATATGGATTAACGATAATAGAAATTTCAAAAATATTACTTCATTTTTGAGCTTACGATTATGGGAATTCAAGTTTTGTTATGGTTTAAAGTTTACACTGAAGATATTTTAAGAATGACTTAATATAAAATAGTAACATTAAATAATTAGGTAAGTGTATAATCAAATTAAGTCATGGATACCACTGAAGTAAAACTGTATCAGAGCATATATAACTTGCTTGTTAGCATCCTCAAATTGGTATTACAGACCTCTACTGAGACACCTAACAGAAACAACTACAAAATAAACCCGCACACACAAAGTCATAAATTACCTGCCACAGGAGGGACAAGGCCAGAAAAACGCACTGTTGCATGTTCCCCGTTAACTTCAACTCTCCGACCAATGACATCTGATGTCGAAGTGCTGTTCATTATAACATAGCCAGAATCCAAAATATGAGATCTAGGAAAAAAACATGACATTGACAAGAACTTAGTAAAATTCTTTAAAAAAAATTTTTTTTAACTGTATGCAGATGCTCATTAGGTCAATGCTTCTACCCAATTTAGCCTTCCTATTTTGGTGAAGAGAAGAACCTAAGGGTTTATGTACCAGACTCTCAGAATGTGATTTTACTTTACTCTCCGTTTTGATAATTTACTGCATTAAAAAAAAACCTTGCTTAACTCTAGTTAGCTCACATCACATGACTGTGTACTTTTACTAAGGATGGGAAGGGAAGGAAAAGAGAGGGGGATCAAGGTGACAGAGAAAAGGGAAAGAAAACATGCAACACAGGCATCATTCTCTGCCCAGGAAGTAGAAACACACAAATCCACAGAGCCAGGAAGGAACACATATGATGACAAATTTAGAACCCTAACAATAGGGGGCCCAAGAGAAAAGCATCATCTCTCGAGGAATGATCACTAGATCCAACTCCCACTTCAGTAAGTCAGTTTTTTTCAACAGATAAAAAAGAAAGAGATGGAAGGGGGGGAAAAAAAAAGATTAAAGGAAATGTAAGAGATGTCAGCTAATTGCAATGTATGAACATTGTTTGGAACCTGAACTCTTAAGAACTGTAAATAATTTTCAAAATAAATTATGAGAAAATATTTGAACGCTGACTAGATAGCTGATGATATTCAAGAATAATTGTCTCCAGTAACAATTAAAAATCAATTTATTTGGGGGGAAAAATGGAAAGGGGAATTCCCTGGACCAGTGGTTAGGATTCCACACGTTCATTGAAGGGGGCACAGCTTCGATCTCTGGTCAAGGAACTAAAGATCCCAAATGCTGCACAGTGAGGCCAAAAATTAAAATTTAAAAAGTCAAAGAATAATTGTGAAATTTTTAGCTATGATAATGGCATAGTGGTTATGGCTTTTTAAAATACCTTACCTTTCAGAAATACACATTATTTACAGATTTTTAAAAGTCATATTTTAGACATGTCACACAGTGGTGGTATAGACAACACACTGAAAGGAAGTAAAAAGCAGAGGGGCCAGTTAGGGAAATAGTGCTGTAACTCAGGTGAAAACCAGCAAAGAATGAACCAAGACACTGGCCTCCACCCTTTCATTTGACACATACTAAGCACTAACCACATGCTGGCTGAAACACTGGACCCCACATGACAACCAGTAAACCCTGCGTGTATGATTCCTGCCTCAGAGTATAAGTACAGTGAGTTAAACCTGAGAGAAGGGTATGGATTTTGGAGAAAGTTAAGAGCTAGAACAGGGTCTGGAGATTAAATGGATAGAAATGGTAAAACTGAAGACTAGGAAGACAAGATAGTGTCTGGGGTAGATGGTCGCACCAAACAGCAACATGAGTAATACAAGAGGAGAGTCGAGTGTGGGAGGGAAAACCACTTGTTTGAGGCGTCTATCGAATGTCATGACAGATGTAGGTCTCTAGTTCAAAGGACACGTTTTCACTAGAACTGTGTATTTGGGAGTCATCACCTCAGTATAACAGTGGATGAGATTGGAAGTGTACTAGGTGAAAAGAAAAGCAATCACTGACAGAACTCTGGGGAAATATAATATTTAAAAGAGAAAGGGAAGAAACCTCTAAGAAAGAATCTGAGGAAAACCTGGTTTTCTTTTATTCTTTCTGGCTTTTCCCCCTGACTCTGCAAGTGGTGTTGAGAAAGTTGGACAGCTGCATATGAATCAATGAAGTTAGAACACACACTCTCATCATATACAGAAATAAACACAAAATGGCTTAAAGACTTAAATATAAGATATGACACCACAGAACTCCTACAAGAGATCAGAGACAAAACATTCTCTGACATAAACTGTACCAATGTTTTCTTTCAGTCTCCCAAGGCATTAGAAATAAAAGCAAAAATAAACAAATGGAGCCTAATCAAATTTACAAGCTTTTGCACAGCAAAGGAAATCATAAATGAAACACAAAGACAACCTTTGGAATGCGAGAAAATATTTGCAAATGATGTGACCAACAAGGGCTTAATTTCCAAAGTACACAAACAGCTCATAAAACTCAACAACAAAAACAAACCACCCAATCAAAATCTGGGCAGAAGACCTAAAGAGACATTCCTCCAAAGAAATACATGGCCAATAAGCACATGAAAAGATGCTCAACATCACTAATTATTAGAGAAAAGCAAATCAAAATTACAATAAGGTACCACCTCACATCTGTTAGACTGATCATCATTAAAAAGTCTACAAATAATACATGCTGGAGAGGGTGTGGAGAAAAGGGAACCCTCCTACACTGCTGGTGGGAATGTAAGTTGGTGCAGTCACTGTGGAAAACAGTATGGAGGTTCCTCAGAGAATTAAAAACAGGATTATCATATGATCCAGCAATCCCGCTCTGGGACATACATCCAAACAAACCTATATGTCAAAGAGTTACATGCACCCCTGTGTTCACAGCAGCGCTGTTCACAACAGCCAAGACATGGAAGCAACCTAAATGTCCATGAACAGATGAATGGATAAAGAAGATGTGGTGCATATACACAATGGAATACCACTCAGTCCAAAAGAAGGAAATAATGCCCTTTGCAGCAACATGGATGACTATCCATGAGATTATCATAACAAGAGATTATCATACTAAGTGAAGTCAGTCAGAAAGAGGAAGAAAACACCACATGATATCACTTGTATGTGGAATCTAAAATATGACATAAACGAACTTATCTATGAAACAGAATCACAGACCCAGAGAACAAGTTGGTGGTGGCCAAGGGGAGTGATGGAGTAGAATCCTTGGGTTAGTAGATGTTAAGTTTTTACATACACAATGGATAAACAACAAGGTCCTACTGCTGCTAAGCTGCTGCTAAGTCACTTCAGTCGTGTCCGACTCTGTGCGACCCCATAGACGGCAGCCCACCAGGCTCCCCCGTCCCTGGGATTCTCCAGGCAAGAACACTGGAGTGGGTTGCCATTTCCTTCGCCAATGCATGAAAGTGAAAGTGAAGTCGCTCAGTCGTATGTGACTCTTAGCGACCACATAGACTGCAGCCTACCAGGCTCCTCCATCCATGGGATTTTCCAGGCAAGAGTACTGGAGTGGGGTGCCATTGCCTTCTCCGAAGGTCCTACTGGTATAGCACAAAGAGTTATATTCAATATCCTATGATAAACCATAATGGAAAAAAATATTTTAAAAAAGAATGCATGTATATATATGTGTGTGTGTGTGTGTGTAACTGAACCAACTTGTGGTACTGCAGAAATTAACACAACACTGCAAAACAACTATAGTTCCATTTAATAAAAACAATAAATAAATGATAAAAAAAAAAAAATACAGGCAAACCTCTTGAGATGTTGTGTTTGATTCCAGAACACTGCACACTGCAATAAGGCAAGTACTGCAAGAAGAAAAAAAAAAAGGGCGCAGGGGAGGGGAGGCTGAATTTTGACAGTTTGATTATCAAAGGGCATCAACAAAAGCAAAGTAAGAAAGACAAACATGGGCAGACAGGGCAGTCAGGAGGAGCCAACATCTAGATCTAAACTTGCCTGGCAGGTTTGAAAAGCAAAAGGGAAATCAGCCCGGAGCCTCAAATTGGTGGGAAGAAGCAAAACAGTTCAGATAATCTGAAGAAAAGTCAACAGGAAGATGAGGGCAGGTGTGGGAAGCCATGGTTTAGCAAGCTCAGACACACGTGGAGTCATGCAGCTAAGAGGTCTAGTCAGTAGGTAGGGCCCTGATGTGAAGTTCTAGTCCCCAAGGAAAAAACTAGTAAGGTCACTATAGACCACCATTCCTACAAGAAGTTCAAATAGAAGTCCGAATCTTGGTTCCTTGAACTAGAGTGCATGCGGGCTATCCAAACCCAGACACTCACAACTAAGCCTCACAATAAGTCTGAAGTTCTTGATGGGGCTTGGCCTAAGGAGACCACTTTATAGATCACGCTCACAGCAAGATGTCTGGATAAGAAGAAAGGGGCAGTGGTCAACTGGTGACTAGGAAACCAAGTGGCATAAACAGCAGAAGTGAGAAAGGAGACATTAGGAAGTCATCCTCATTTTCCTTTAATACATATAATTAATTTACAAAAGTTTAAAGTTCCTTCACCTGCTCAATTCTACTTGATCTCTAGTGACAATTCTATTCATTCCCATCTGTATGTTGTGCCCAAAGGATCCAAGATCATCTGTTATATGGTAGCCAAGGTCAGTTAATAACTGGTTCTACATGATGTTTTTTTTTTTTTTGGCAGCATCCTGCACCTTGTGGGATCTTAGTTACCCAATCAGGGATTGAATCTGGGCCACGAGAAGTGAAAGTGTGAACTCCTAACCACTGGACCAGCAGAGAATTCCCTGCATTATGTATTTTTGATGATCCTGTCTAGTCTCTTAACTCTTCTAGTAATTGTTTCTTTATACTGTGACCTTCTGGAAGGAACTAGAGACTGGCTCCTTGTCTTGGTGCCCTACGCCTTGGTTTCTTCTCCCTCTGGCCAGTCACCCAGTAAGTCCCTGTATCCTGTTGTCAGATCCACTGGATGTTAGTTACTGGTCCACCCTGGACTCCACAGCCTGTTTGCTGTTATTTCCACCCACTGATTTTAGTACTGCCCTCTGCAGCTAAAAGAAACAACTATTCCCTTTTCCAGCTGACATTTAAATATTTGATCAGATCAGTCGCTCAGTCGTGTCTGACTCTTGCGACCCCATGAATTGCAGCACGCCAGGCCTCCCTATCCATCACCAACTCCCGGAGTTCACTCAGACTCACGTCCATCGAGTCAGTGATGCCATCCAGCCATCTCATCCTCTGTCGTCCCCTTCTCCTCTTGCCCCCAATCCCTCCCAGCATCAGAGTCTTTTCCAGTGAGTCAGCTGTTCACATGAGATGGCCAAAGTATTAGAGTTTCAGCTTTAGCATCATTCCTTCCAAAGAAATCCCAGGGCTGATCTCCTTCAGAATGGACTGGTTGGATCTCCTTGCAGTCCAAGGGACTCTCAAGAGTCTTCTCCAACACCACAGTTCAAAAGCATCAATTCTTCGGCACTCAGCCTTCTTCACCGTCCAACTCTCACATCCATACATGACCACAGGAAAAACCATAGCCTTGACTAGATGAACCTTTGTTGGCAAAGTAATGTCTCTGCTTTTGAATATGCTATCTAGGTTGGTCATAACTTTCCTTCCAAGGAGTAAGCGTCTTTTAATTTCATGGCTGCAGTCACCATCTGTAGTGATTCTGGAGCCCAGAAAAATAAAGTCTGACACTGTTTGCACTGTTTCCCCATCGATTTCCCATGAAGTGATGGGACTGGATGCCATGATCTTCGTTTTCTGAATGTTGAGCTTTAAGCCAACTTTTTCACTGTCCACTTTCACTTTCATCAAGAGGCTTTTTAGTTCCTCTTCACTTTCTGCCATAAGGGTGGTGTCAATTATATTATTACTTCCCCTTTCTCCTCTTCCTGTCCCCACCTTCTAAAACCCATTAACAGGGTAAACATTCCCACCTCCGTCCTCATGTGAATTCCAAGATCTCCTCCATGATTCATTTACAGATTCTTTTCTTAATATGAAAACACTTGTACACCAGAAACTAACACAACATTGTAAACCAATTACACTACAATAAAAACAAAAGCAAAACACCTAAAACTGAAAACCATATTCCAAATGTGATGACCTGTGTGGGTTCAATGGTCTGAACATCACACCTCTAATAATATAGCCTAATATTACATTTCACTTTTTCTCCTTTTCATGGGAAAGACTGCTGCTTGTTATTAAGACTGCAAGGAAATAAACTATATCACTTTCTGATCATAAAATTAAAATGCTTAAATTTCACTATTTAATTATTACCTTCCCTGTAATAGGAAATGGCAACCCACTCCGGTATTCTTGGCTGGAAAATCCCATGGACTCCTAGGAGCCTGGAGGACATACTCCACAGGGTTGCAAAGAGTCGACCACAACTGAGTGACTGAGCATGCATATATTATTACATTACACTAAAAAACAGTTCTCAATAGTTTTAAAAGTCCTTTCAAGTCTCATTAACATGTAAACAGAATTTCATTACAATAGAAACAGATATATAATTTCTGTTCTATTTAACATTCTGCCAACATTTTTCTATACAGCCACAGAATCATAGTAACTAATTTACTCTTGACATGTAGATAACACAATTTAATCGCTTCTCTATTGTTATGTTTTTATTATTTACTATTCCAAAGAAAACAGCTAAAAATATCTTTTAAAACTATTAGTATCCTCTTAAATATTTTCATAGGAAAAATTCTTGAGACAATTATTCCAAGTAAATAAATACACTTAAGATTCTAGAAAGCCATGACCAATTTATTCGTCAAAAAAGAAGTACTATCACTGACACCAAGAGAAAATCTACTTGTTTATTTCTCAGGAATCCTCATCAAGAGCTTTCAAATCAGGCCTTCTCTATTCTGTATTTGTATAACTAATGTTTGAGGCAGGAATTTAATACATTATATCATTATTATAAATGTAGAACTTTACATTCATATAAACATCAAATAGTCCAACATATTAACTATCTCTCCTGTGTAGTTTTGTAAAAACGAAGACAGAAAAGAATATAAGACTCTAACCAAAGAGTTAACACTTTTCACTTACAAGCCTTTCTATTACCCACCTCACATTCAAGAATGTCATGAACTTTGTGAAATGTTTCACTGAAATCAAAATACAGTCAGTCAGGAGACATAATCCTGTCAATCAAACAGAGGAGGAATGGGGAAGAAGGCTTCAGTTCAATTCAGTCCCTCAGTCATATCCAACTCTTTGCGACCCCATGGACTGCAGCACGCCAGGCTTCCCTGTCCATCATCAACTCCTGGAGCCTACTCAAATTCACATCCATTGCGTCAGGGATGCCATCCAACTATCTCGTCCTCTGTCACCCCCTTCTCCTCCACCTTCAATCTTTCCCAGCATCAGGGTCTTTTCCAATGAGTCAGTTCTTCACATCAGGTGGCCAAAGTATTGGAGTTTCAGCTTCAACATCAGTCCTTCCAATGAATATTCAGGACTGATCTCCTTTATGATGGACTGGTTGGATCTCCTTGCAGTCCAAGGGACTCTCAAGGTCTTCTCCAACACCACAGTTCAAAAGCATCAATTCTTTGGCACTCAGCTTTCTTTATAGTCCAACTCTCACATCCATACGTGACTACTGGAAAAACCATAGCTTTGACCAGATGGACTTTTGCTGGTAAAGTAATGTCTCTGCTTTTTAATATGCTGTCTAGGTTGGTCATAGCTTTTCTTCCAAGGAGCAAGTGTCTTTTAATTTCATGGTTGCAGTCACCATCTGCAGTGATTTTGGAGCCCCCAAAAATAAAGTGTGACACTGTTTCCACTATTTCCCCATCTATTTGCCATGAAGTGATGGGACCAGATGCCATGATCTTCGTTTTCTGAATATTGAGCTTTAAGCCAACTTTTCCATTCTCCTCTTTCACTTTCATTAAGAGGCTCTTTAGTTCTTCTTCACTTTCTGCCATAAGGGTGGTATCAGCTGTACATCTGAGGTTATTGATATTTCTCTTGGCAATCTTGATTCCAGCTTGTGCTTCGTCCAGCCCAGCATTTCACATGATGTACTCTGTATAGAAGCTAAATAAGCAGCGTGACAATATACAGACTTGACATAGTCCTTTCCCAATTTGGAGCCAGTCTGTTGTTCCAGGTCTGGTTCTAACGCTTCTTGACCATCATTCAGGTTTCTCAGGAGGCAGATAAGGTAGTCTGGTATCCAATCTCTTTTAAGAATTTTCCAGAGTTTGTTGTGATCCACACAGTCAAAGGCTTTAGCATAGTCAATGAAGCAGAAGTAGCTGTTTTTCTAAAATTCTCTTGCTTTTTCTATGATCCAACAGATGTTGACAATTTGACCACATGCATGGTAAGTGTTTAAATGAAAAAGGCATTAAACTTTTACAGTAATAAGATATCTTGAGACTGAGAAACCATACTCACACAACTTTTATTACTTTTATATGACTACAATTGTTCTATGTTATCATTATTGTTAATCTCTTACCATGTCTAATTCATAAACAAACTTGAGGGGGAAACACTATAATTAGAGGTACTATCTGCAGCTTCAGGAATCCACTGGTTGTTTCAGAACATAACCTCCACAGATAAGGAAGACTATTGCATTTTTCTTTTTTTATATATATCTAAAAATGTTTAGGATTTGGACCCCTGGCAGTCCAGTGGGTAGGCCTCTGACCTTCAACTGCTGGGGGCCCAGGTTAAATCCCTGGTTGGGGAACTAAGCCTTCAGGTTAAGTGGCGCAGCCAAAAAATAGTTTAAGATTTAGTTTTTAAAAAATATATTACGAAAAGCAACAAAAAAGAAAGAAATGTGTTACTATACCCAAGGAGTTGGTTTTCTTATACTACTTTTTAGTCTAAATCAATCCTAAAAGCTTTTAAGTTTTTTCACATGTTGATTTTGAGGTTCTGCTATTTTTCTTAAGAGGTGTGTTAGAGGATCTAAGTCATTGGTTTAGAACTCTCTCTTCCTCTATTTTAGTAATCCCCTTTGCTTTTTTCTATGCATATCTTTTTCACCTAAATTTTGAATAGTCATTCTCCCTTACCACTGACAACAGCTTTATTTGTATCTTATAGATACTTCCATACATATTTTATGCACATATAAGCAAACATATTCTTTTCTTTCTTTACACAGATGATGGCATACTATATGTGTGATTCTATTCCTTGTATTTTCATTCAATAATACATCCTACAGACTTACCTAGAGCCATATCAGGAGCGTTTAAATTTTTTATAGCTGCATAGGATTTGTATAGATATAACATGCTTTTGAACTGTGGTGTTGGAAAAGACTCTTGAGAGTCCCTTGGACTGCAAGGAGATCCAACCAGTCCATTCTGAAGGAGATCAGCTCTGGGATTTCTTTGGAAGGAATGATGCTAAAGCTGAAACTCCAGTACTTTGGCCACCTCATTCGAAGATTTGACTCATTGGAAAAGACTCTGATGCTGGGAGGGATTGGGGGCAGGAGGAGAAGGGGACGACAGAGGATGAGATGGCTGGATGGCATCACTGACTCGATGGACGTGAGTGTGAGTGAACTCTGGGAGTTGGTGATGGACAGGGAGGCCTGGCGTGCTGCGATTCATGGGGTCGCAAAGAGTTGGACACGACTGAGCGACTGAACTGAACAATTTATATAACTAGTCTTCAAGCTGATGGACATTTAGGTTACTCCCAAGTTTTTGCTACTGCAAACAATACGTCAAGGATTAATC
Source organism: Bos taurus (assembly GCF_002263795.3). Lineage (NCBI taxonomy): Eukaryota > Metazoa > Chordata > Mammalia > Artiodactyla > Bovidae > Bos > Bos taurus. Next base: position 8,117,767 of record NC_037355.1, on the reverse strand, counting down.
CTATATATTTATCTTTTACAGCTGTGCAAAAAATATCTGTAGGAAACATTCTCAAAATGGGTACTGCTAAGTCAACGGGTATGTGCATTTTTAATTCTGGTAAGTGATTACAAACACCCCTTTCTAGAGGCTGACCCTATATAACTCCATTAGCTGTATATAAGCCCCCATATCATCACAACCTTGCCCTTCACAGAATATTAACACCCTTTTAGTTACCTGTCAGTCTGATAAATGAAATATGTATTTTATTTGCATTTCCTCTTATGAGGAGAACTAAGCATCTATTAATTTTGATCTCCTTTTCTGTGAACTGCATGTTCAGAATCCTTTGTCAATTTCCTATTGGTTTATTGATCTTTTTCTTAGTTGGGCTTTAAAATCTAAACTGTTTTCTGTACGGTCTTAATGATGAGATGCTACACAATTCCTCAAATAAAATAATTTGAAAACAACTGAATGGAGAGACATAAGCAGACATCTGCACACCCAGATATTCACAGGAGTATTATTCACAACAGCCAAAAGGTGGAAATAACTCAAATGTCCATTGATGGAGGAATGGATAAAACAAATACAGTACATACACACACTGGATTACTCAGCCTTAAAATGAAGGAAATTCTACCACACGACACATGAATGAATCTCAGAAAAACAACACTAAGTGAAATAAGCCAGTCACAGAAGGAAAAATACCGTATGATTCCACTTAAGAGAGGTACCTAGGGTAGTCACCTTCAGACAGAAAGCAGAATCTCGGCTACTGTATGCTGTGGTAAGAGGGAAATGAGTTGTTCAATGGTGACAGTTTCAATTTGGCAAAATGAAAAGTGTTCTGAAGACAGATGGTACTGATAGCTGACCAATAATATAAATGTACTTAACACTGCTACGGAGAAGGCAATGGCACCCCACTCCAGTACTCTTGCCTGGAGAACCCCATGGACGGAGGAGCCTGGTGGGCTGCAGTCCCTGGGGTCACTAGGAGTCGGACACGACTGGGCGACTTCACTTTCCCTTTTCACTTTCATGCATTGGAGAAGGAAATGGCAACCCACTCCAGCGTTCTTGCCTGGAGAGTCCCAGGGATGGGGGAGCCTGGTGGGCTGCCGTCTATGGGGTCGCACAGAGTCGGACACGACTGAAGCGACTTAGCAGCAGCAGCAGCAACACTACTATACATTTAAAAAAGGTTAAGATGGTAAATTTTATAGTGTCTGTATTTTACTAGAATTTTAAAAATAATTTAAAATTTGACCCCCAAATTTTAGATTTTATAGAACTTTGATTCAGCTTTGACTGGGACACTGAATCCTAAAAGTACGGTAATTCTCTGTTTTTAAAATATGTTTTCCTGATACCCAAAACACAGTTCGATTATACTCAACATTTTGTCTGGAGAGACTCAAAAACAGTAGTTTCTTTTCCTGCAACATTCAGGGTCTCCTACTTCACTTGTTTCTTCCTCCTTGTCAATGAGATTTCAAACCAAAGGAATCTTTTCTCTCATTTTGTTTTTTCCAAGAACTTCAGTTCAGTTCAGGCGCTCAGTCGTGTCCAACTCTTTGCAACCCCATGAATCACAGCACGCCAGGCCTCCCTGTCCATCACCAACTCCCAGAATTCACTCAGACTCACGTCCATTGAGTCAGTGATGCCATCCAGCCATCTCATCCTCTGTCGTCCCCTTCTCCTGCCCCCAATCCCTCCCAGCATCAGAGTCTTTTCCAATGAGTCAACTCTTCGCATGAGATGGCCAAAGTACTGCAGTTTCAGCTTTAGCATCATTCCTTCCAAAGAACACCCGGGGCTGATCTCCTTCAGAATGGACTGGTTGGATCTCCTTTCAGTCCAAGGGACTTGCAAGAATCTTCTCCCACACCACAGTTCAAAAGCATCAATTCTTAGGCGCTCAGCCTTCTTCACAGTCCAACTCTCACATCCATACATGACTACAGGAAAAACCATAGCCTTGACTAGACGGACCTTTATTGGCAAAGTAATGTCTCTGCTTTTGAATATGCTATCTAGGTTGGACATAACTTTCCTTCCAAGGAGTAAGCGTCTTTTAATTTCACGGCTGCAGTCACTATCTGCAGTGATTCAAAAAAAAAAAAAAAAATGGTCTTGTCCCTAGGAAGGAAAGGATCTCTGCCAGAATTTAAGATCACTGAAATCGTCCATCACACCTCTATCTTATTTTTGTGCTACTTTTACAATCTGGAGAGCAACAACCTTACTCTCCCTCTTATCGTATGATCTATAGATCTCTTCTTTCTCTCTCTCCTTTTCTCATTTATGCTTAACACTCTAATGCCAATACTCTTGGCTGCAAACAAGTATATGTATCTTCCTGATACACACTATCAATCTCACAAATTTTATGTTGGATTGTTTTGAACAAAGATATATTTCCATTCAAATAATAAGCCTATCCCAGCAAGTTTTAGTGACATTCACAGTACTGCATATATCTTCCCAGAAAGGACCCTTGAGACCACAAGTTCAGTTACTGAGCCTTTGCCACAATGTCTCTTCCTAAATAAAGGGTATGCTATCTCAAAATAAATGTTACATTCATTACCACTTTGAAATTATAATATTTATTACACCTGCCACCAGAATGTTACTTACTATATTAGTAAAACACACACACAGTGAAGGGACTTCTCTGTCAGACCCGGGGTTACAATTCCGCACTTCCCCTGCAGGCGGCACCAGTTCAGTCCCTGGCTGGGGAACTGAGACCCTGCAGGCAGCACAGAGTGGCCAAGAACAAAACAGAAAACAAACACACATACTATTATACTACCATTTTTAAAGTATTTTGATAACTTTATTTCACAAAAATGGTTTCATATGAAATTCTAGCGTTTGGGTTTGTTTTTTTTTTCCCAGTTCTTTTTAAAAATTTTTTTGGCTGTGCTGGGTCTTCCCAGCTGTGTGCAGGCTTTCACGTGTACTGGGACCCCCAGTACAAAGCACCGACTCCACAGAAGCCTTGGCCAGACCTACCTGCAGGTCTCAGAAGGTCTCCTGGGGAGCAGGGGTTGGCAGTAACTCACCTTGGGGGCAAAAACTGATTGCAGATGCCCCAACGAATACTCACCAGTGTGAACTCTCCCAAAGATCACCATTTTGGCAGCAAGACCCAGGCTCCACTGCTGGGATACCTCAGGACAACCAACCAAAAAGTGGGACACAGTCCCACCCATCAGCAGAAGGTTGCCGAGTCATCCAAAGACAACAGTCACCTATAAACACTCCCACTGAGATGGCCCTGCCCACCAGAGGGACAAGACCCAGCTCCACCCACCTGTGGGCAAGAACCAGTCCCTCCTGCCAGGAAGAATGCACAAGCACAAAGATAAACTTCACCCACCAGGAGGCAGACATCAGAACCAAGAAAAATGACAATCCTGCAGCCTGAGTGACAGAGGCCACACAGAGAAAGTTAAGACAAAATGAGACATCATCAGAGAAATAAACTCTAGAGGAAGCAACAAGGTAAAACCCGCGAAGAACAACTAAGCAGAGTGGAGACAGGCACTCTACCCAAAAAAGAATTCAAAGTGATGACAGTAAAGATGGTCCAAGATCCCAGAAAAAGACGAGGGGCACAGACCAAGAGGATACAACAAACATTTAATAAAGAGCTAGAAGCTTTAAAGAACAAACTGAGATGAACAATACAATAACTGCAATCAAAAGGACACTAAAAGGAATAAACAGAGTAAATGAGACAGAAGAACAAGTGAGTGAGGTGGAAGGCAGAGACTGATGGAAATCACTGCTGTGGAACAGAATAAAGAATGAAAACAAATGAGGACAGTCTAGGAGACCTCTGCTGCTGCTGCTAAGTCGCTTCAGTTGTGTCCGACTCCGTGTGACCCCATAGGTGGCAGCCCACCAGGTTCCCCCGTCCCTGGGATTCTCCAGGCAAGAACACTGGAGTGGGTTGCCACTGCCTTCTCCAATGCATGAAAGTGAAAAATGAAAGTGAAGTCTCTCAGTCATGTCTGACTCTTCACAACCCCATGGACTGCAGCCTACCAGGCTCCTCCGTCCATGGGATTTTCCAGGCAAGAGTACTGGAGTGGGTTGCCATTGCCTTCTCCGAGGAGACCTCTGGGACAGCAATAAATGCACCAACATCTGCAGCACAGGAGTCCTAGAAGGAGGAGAGAGAGAGAAGGCCTGGGAAAATATCTGAAGAGATAATAGCGAAAACTTTCCTAACATGGAAAAAGAAACACTCAAGTCCAGGAAGTGCAGAGAGTCCCAAATAGGATTAACCCAAGGAAGAACACACTGAGACACATGTTAATCAAACTGACAAAAAGAAAATATTAAAAGCAACAATAACATACAAGGGAATCCCCATAGGGTAACAGCTGATTTTTCAGCAGAAACTCTGCAGGCCAGAAGGGACTGGCACAATATATTTAAAGTAACGAAAAGGAAAAACCCACACTCAAGAATACTTTTAACCAGCAAGGCTCTTGTTAAGGTTTGCCAGAGAAATAAAAAACTTCAGAGACAAGCAAAAAGAAAAAAAAAGCTAAGTGAATTCAGTACCACGAAACCAGTTTTACAACAAATGCTAAAGAACTTTTCCATATGGGAAAGAAAATGCTACAATTAGAAACAAAAAAATTATAAATGAGGAAGTTCACTGGTAAAGCCAAACATACAGTAAAGGGAGGAAAACATTCACACATGAATATGGTATCAAGATCAGCAATCATGAGAAGAGAAAACTTCAGATGCAGAATATTGGGAACACATTTGAAATTAAGTGACCAGCAACTTAAAACAATCTAGTATAGTAGACTGCTATATCAAAACCTCATGGTGGGAATTCTCTAGTGGTCCAGTGGTTACCACTCTGTTTTCACTGCAGTGGGTCCAGGTTTGATCCTTGGTCAGGCAACTAAGATCCCACAGCCAAATGGTGTGGCCAAAAAATAAAACAAAACAAAAAAACCTCACAGTAACCACAATCTGAAAACTTACAATAAACACACACAAAAAGAAAAAGGAATCCGAACACAACACTAAAGTCAGTCACCAAATCACAGGAGAACAAAAGAGCAAGGAAAGAAAACAGACCTACAAAAACAAATCCAAAACAATTTAACAAAATGGCAATAAGAAATACCTATTACTAATTATCTTAAACAAAAATGGATTAAATGCTCCAAGCAAAAGACACACTGGCTGAATGAATACAAAAACGAGACCCTTATATATGCTCTCTACAAAAGATACACTTCACATCTAGGGACACGTACAGACTGAAAGTGAGGAGATGGAAAAAGGCTTTCTATGCAAATGGAAACCAAAAGAAAGCTGGATAAGCAATACTCATATCAGAGAAAATAAACTTTAAAATAAAGACTGCTATGAGAGACAAAGAAAGACACTACATAATGATCAAGGCATTAGTCCAAGAACAAGATAAAACAATTGTAAATATATATGCATCCAACACGTGAGTACCTCAAGAATTATGACAAACGTTAAGAGACATAAATGGAGAAATTGACAGTAACACAATAACAGTGGGGGAATTTAATACCCCACTTACATCAACAGACAGACCATGCAGACAGAAAAATCAATAAGGAAACACCAGACTTAAACGACACATTAGGAGGAGAAGACACACAGGAGAAGGGGGCGACAGGATGAGGTGGTTGGGTGGCATCATCAACTCAATGGACATGAGTTGGAGCAAACTCCTGGAGACAGTGAAGGACAGGGAAACCTGGCTTGCGGCAGTCCACGGGGTTGCAAAGAGTCGGACACAACTGAGCGACTGGACAACAACATAGAGCATTCCATGCAAAAGCAGCAGAATACACATTCTTTTCAAGTGAACATGGAACATTGACCAGGACTGACCGCATACTGAGCCACAAAGCAAGCCTTGATAAATTTAAGAAAGCTGAAATCATATCACGCATCTTTTCTAACCACAACGCCATGAGATTAGAAATCAACTGCAAGGAAAAAAAAAAAACTGTAAAGCAACATGGAGGCTAAAGAATATGCTACCAAATGACCAATGGATCACTGAAGAAATCACAGAGGAAATAAAAAAATAACCAGAGACAAATGAAAACAAAAACATGATCCAAAGACTATGAGACACACTAAAAGCAGTTCTAGGAGGAAAGTTTTCTGAATGTTGAGCTTTAAGCCAACTTTCTCACTCTCCTCTTTCACTTTCATCAAGACTCTATTTAGTTCCTCTTCACTTTCTGCCATAAGAGTGGTGTCATCTGCATATCTGAGGTTATTGATATTTCTCCTGGCAATCTTGATTCCAGCTTGTGCTTCCTCCAGCCCAGCGTTTCTCTTGATGGACTCTGCATATAAGTTAAATAAGCAGGGTGACAATATACAGCCTTGACGTACTCCTTCCCCTATTTGGAACCAGTCTGTTGTTCCATGTCCAGTTCTAACTGTAAACGAAGATCATGGCATCTGGTCCCATCACTTCATGGGAAACAGATGGGGAAACAGTGGAAACAGTGTCAGACTTTATTTTTTTGGGCTCCAAACTCACTGTAGATGGTGATTTCAGCCATGAAATTAAAAGACGCTTACTCCCTGGAAGGAAAGTTATAACCAACCTAGATAGTACACTGAAAAGCAGAAACATTACTTTGCCAACAAAGGTCCATCTAGTCAAGGCTATGGTTTTTCCTGTGGTCATGTATGGATGTGAGAGTTGGACTGTGAAGAAAGCTGAGCGCCGAACAATTGATGCTTTTGAACTGTGGTGTTGGAGAAGACTCTTGAGAGTCCCTTGGACTGCAAGGAGATGCAACCAGTCCATTCTGAAGGAGATCAGCCCTGGGATTTCTTTGGAAGGAATGATGCTAAAGCTGAAACTCCAGTACTTTGGCCACCTCATGTGAAGAGTTGACTCGTTGGAAAAGACTCTGATGCTGGGAGGGATTGGGGGCAGGAGGAGAAGGGGACAACAGAGGATGAGATGGCTGGATGGCATCACTGACTCGATGGACGTGAGTCTGGATGAACTCCGGGAGTTGGTGATGGACAGGGAGGCCTGGCGTGCTGGGATTCATGGGGTCACAAAGAGTCAGACACGACTGAGCGACTGAACTGAACTGAGGAGGGAAGTTTATGGCCATACAATCTTACTTCAGGAAAAAAGAAAAATCCCAAATAAACAACCTACACGTACATCTAAAGCAACTAGATAAGGAAGAACAAATTCTAAAGTTAGTAGAAGGAAAGAAATCATAAATATCAGAGCAGAAATAAATGAAATACAGACAAGGAAAACAACAGAAAAGATCAATGACACTAAATGCTGGTTCTTCGAAAAGACAAACAGACCCGATAAACTTTAGCCAGACTCATCAGGAAAAAACGGGAGAGTTCAAGTCAATAAAATCAGAAATGAAAACTGAGGAGTTAGAACTACCACCACAGAAATAAAAAGGATCACGAGAGACTACTAAACCAAACATATATATATATATATATATATGCCAATAAAATGAACAACACAGAAGAAATGGACAAATTCTTGGAAAGGTATAATCTTCTGAGACTGAACCAGGAAGAAACAGAAAATATAAACAGACCTATCACAAGGACTGAAATTGAAATAATGATTAAAAGACTTTCAATAAACAGGGGCTTCCCTGGTAAGATAAGACTATCCCTTATCCCTGGATAACTCTGCACTCGATGCAGGGGCCCAGGTTCAATCCCTGGTCAGTGAACTAGATCCATGTGCCACAACCAAGAGCTGGTGCAGCCTAAATAAATAAAAATTTTAAAAAGAAAAAAAAAAACTCTTTACAAACAAAAGTCCAGGACAAGATGGCTTCACAGAAGAATTTTATCACACATTTAGAAAAGAGTTAATACCTCCTGCAGTACAGGAGGGGCTAGCGGCAGTTGGGCAGCGCAGGAGTGGCGAGCAGCAGAGAGGAGATATCCCATGTCCAAGGTCAGGAGCGGTGGCCGTGGGGACATACCCCAAGTCCAAGGCAAACAGAAGAGGCTTCACTTTCCTGGAGCAGCCGTGAAGAGAAACACGACGTCCAAGGTAACAGAAACCCAAGTAAGATGGTAGGCGCTGAGGGAGGGCATAAGACGGCAGACAGACTGAAACCACAATCACAGACTATTAGCCAATCTGATCACATGGACCACAGCCTTGTGTAACTCAATGAAACTAAGCCATGCCGTGTGGGGCCACCCAAGACGGACGGGTCATGGTGGAGAGGTCTGACAGAATGTGGTCCACTGGAGAAGGGAATGGCAAACCACTTCAGTATTCTTGCCATGAGAACCCAAGAACAGTAATGAAAAGGCAAAAAGATAGGACACTGAAAGATGAACTCCCCAGGATGGCAGGTGCCCAATATGATACTGGAGATCAGTGGAGAAATAACTTAAGAAAGAATGAAGGGATGGAGCCAAAGCAAAAAACAACACCTGGTTGTGGATGTGACTGGTGATAGAAGCGAAGTTCAATGCTGTAGAGAGCAATATTGCATAGGAACCTGGAATGTCAGGTCCATGAATCAAGGCAAATTGGAAGTGGTCAAACAGGAGAGTGAACGTCAACATTGTAGGAATCAGCGAACTAAAATGGGCTGGAATGGGTGAATTTAAGTCAGATGACCATTATGTCTACTACTGTGGGCAAGAATCCCTTAGAAGAAATGGAGTAGCCATCATGGTCAACAAAAGAATCTGAAATGCAGTACTTGGATGCAATCTCAAAAACGACAGAATGATCTCTGTTCGTTTCCAAGGCAAACCATTCAATATCATGGTAATCCAAGCCTATGCCCCACCAATAAAGCTGAAGAAGCTGAAGTTGGACAGTTCTATGAAGACCTACAAGACCTTTGAACTAACACCCAAAAAAGATGTCCTTTTCATTATAGGGGACTGGAATGCAAAAGTAAAAAAAGAAGTCAGGAAACACCTGGAGTAACAGGCAAATTTGGCCTTGGAGTACAGAATGAAGCAGGGCAAAGACTAATAGAGTTTTGCCAAGAGAACACACTGGTCATAGTAAACACCCTCTTCCAACAACATAAAAGAAGACCTTACACATGGACATCACCAGATGGCCAACACTGAAATCATATTGATTATATTCTTTGCAGCCAAAGATGGAGAAGCTCTATACACTCATTAAAAACAAGACGGGACCTAACTGTGGCTCAGATCATGAACTCTTTATTGCCAAATTCAGACCTAAATTGAGGAAAGTGGGGGAAACCACCAAACCATTCAGGTATGACCTAAATCAAATCCCTTATGATTATACAGTGGAAGTGAGAAATAGATTTAATGGATTAGATCTGATAGACAGAGTGCCTGATGAACTATGGAATGAGGTTTGTGATATTGTACAGGAGACAGGGATCAAGACCATCCACAGGAAAAAGAAATGCAAAAAAGCAAAATGGCTGTCTGGGGAGGCCTTACAAATAGCTGTGAAAAGAAGAGAAGCGAAAAGCAAAGGAGAAAAATAAAGATACAAGCATCTGAATGCAGAGTTCCAAGAACAGCAAGGAGAGATAAGAAAGCCTTCCTCAGTGATCAATGCAAACAAATAGAGGAAAACAACAGAATGGGAAAGACTAGAGATCTCTTCAAGAAAATTAGAGATACCAAGGGACCATTTCATGCAAAGATGGGCTCAATAAAGGACAGAAATGGTATGGACCTGACAGAAGGAGAAGATATTAAGAAGAGGTGGCAAGAATACACAGAAGAACTGTACAAAAAAGATCTTCATGACCCAGATAATCACGATGGTGTGATCACTCACCTAGAGCCACACATCCTGGAGTGTGAAGTCCAGTGGGCCTTAGGAAGCATCACTACAAACAAAGCTAGTGGAGGTGATGGAATTCCAGTTGAGCTATTTCAAACCCTGAAAGATGATGCTGTGAAAGTGCTGCACTCAACATGCAAGTGGCCACAGGACTGGAAAAGGTCAGTTTTCATTCCAATCCCAAAGAAAGGCAATGTCAAAGAATGCTCAAACTACCGCACAATTGCACTCATCTCACACGCTAGTAAAGTAATGCTCAAAATTCTCCAAGCCAGGCTTCAGCAATATGTGAACCGTGAACTTCCTGGTGTTCAAGCTGGTTTTAGAAAAGGCAGAGGAACCAGAGATCAAATTGCCAACATTCGCTGCATCATGGGAAAAGCAAGAGAGTTCCAGAAAAACATCTATTTCTGCTTTATTGACTATGCCAAAGCCTTTGACTGTGTGGATCACAATAAACTATGGAAAATTCTGAGAGAGATGGGAATACCAGACCACCAGACCTGACTCTTGAAAAACCTGTATGCAGGTCAGGAAGCAACAGTTAGAACTGGACATGGAACAGACTGGTTACAAATAGGAAAATAAGTATATCAAGGCTGTATACTGTCACCCTGCTTATTTAACTTCTATGCAGAGTACATCATGAGAAACACTGTGCTGGAAGAAGCACAAGCTGGAATCAAGATTGCCGGGAGAAATATCAATAACCTCAGATATGCAGATGACACCACCCTTATGGCAGAAAGTGAAGAGGAACTAAAAAGCCTCTTGATGAAAGTGAAAGAGGGGAGTGAAAAGGTTGGCTTAAAGCTCAACATTCAGAAAACTACAATCAAGGCATCCGGTCCATCACTTCATGGCAAATAGATAGGGAAACAGTGGAAACAGTGACAGACTTTATTTTTCTGGGCTCCAAAATCACTGCAGATGGTGACTGCAGCCATGAAATTAAAAGATGCTTACTCCTTGGAAGGGAGGTTATGACCAACCTAGGCAGCAAAAAGCAAAGATTTTACTTTTTTTTTATTAAAAAGCAAAGATCTTACTTTGCCAACAAAGGTTCGTGTAGTCAAGGATATGGTTTTTCCAATAGTCATGTATGGATGTGAGAGTTGGACTATAGGGAAAGCTGAGTGTTGAAGAATTGATGCTTTTGAACTGTGGTGTTGGAGAAGACTCTTGAGAGTCCCTTGGACTGCAAGGAGATCCAACCAGTCCATCCTAAAGGAGATCAGTCCTGGGTGATCATTGGAAGGTCTGATGTTGAAGCTGAAACTGCAATATTTTGGCCATCTGATGTGAAGAGCTGACTCATTGGAAAAGACCCTGTTGCTGGGAAAGATTGGGGGCAGGAGAAGGGAACGATAGAGGATGAGATGGTTGGATGGCATCACTGACTCAATGGACATGAGTTTGGGTGGGCTCCGGGAGTTGGTGTTGGCCAGGGAGGCCTGGCGTGCTGCAGCTCACTGGGTCGCGAAGAGTCAGACACAACTGAGCGACTGGACTGAACTGAATACCAATCCTTTTGAAACTCTTACAAAAGCTTGCAGAGGAAGGAATACCCCCAAATTCATTATATTAGGTCGCCACCACTGATGCAAAAACCAGACAAAGATACCACACAAAAAAAGAAAATTAGAAGCCTGTATCACTGATGAACATAGATGCAAAAATCCTCAACAAAATACCAGCAAACTGAACCCAACAATGCATTAAATAGATCATACACTAGATTATTAAGTGAGATTTATTCCTGGGATGAAGCATTTTTCAATATCTGCAAAACAATCAGGGTGATACACCACATTAACAAATTGAAGAACAAAAACCATATGATAATCTCAACAGAGAAAATGCTTGTAATAAAATTTAACTTATTCATTCATGATAAAAACTCTTCAGAAAGTGGACATAGAGGGAACTTATCTCCACGTAATAAAAGTCATATATGACAAGCCCATGACTAACATCATTCTCAATGGTGAAAAGCAGAAAGCCTTTCCTCTAAGATCAGGAACAAGACAAGGATATCCACTCTTTCCGCTTTTACTCAACATACTTTTGAAGTCCTAGCCACAGCAATCAGAGAAGAAAAAGTAAATAAATAAAAGGAGCCCAAATTGGAAAAGAAGTAAAACTGTAACTGTAGATGACATCAGTTTAGTTCAGTTGCTCAGTCGTGTCCAATTCTTACCATACATATGAAATCATAAAGATGCTACCAGAAAACTCCTGAGCTAATTAATGCACTTGGTAAAGTTGCAGGATACGAAATTTATTCACAGAAGGGCTTCTCTGGCAGTCCAGTGGTCGCGACTCCATGCTTCCACTGCCAGGGGCATGGGCTTAATCCCTGGTTGAGGAAGCTACGATCACATCTGCTGTGCAGCACATCCAAAAAACACAAACGAACATACAAAGAAATCTAAATTAATACACAAAAGTCTGTTGCATTCTATACACTAGTGAAAGAGAAATTAAGGAAATAATCCCATTTATCACGACATCAAAAGAATAAAATACTTAGGAATAAAACTAGTAAAGGAGGCAAAAAACCTGTACTCTAAAAACTATATGATGATGATGAAAGGAACTGAAGGTGGTGGGGCTGGGGGCGGTAGGAGAAAAAGAAAACATTGAAGATGACACAGAAAAATATACCATGTTCTTGGATTGAAGAATCAATTCAGTTAAAATGACTATACTACCCAAGGCAATCTTCACACTCAATGCAATCGCCATCAAATTACCAATGGCATCTTTCACAGAACTAGAACAAAAATTTTTGAAATCTGTATGGAAACACAAAAGACCAGTAATAGCTAAAATGATTCTGAGAAAGAAAAACAAAGGTGGAAGAATCAGGCTCCCTGATTTTAGAAAATGCTATAGCAATTAAAAGAGTTCGGATGGCACTGGCATAAAAACAGCAATAGAGAACCACAGACCCGGACAGAAAGTCCAGTAACAGAGGTCTCCCTGATGGCTCAGTGGTGAAGAACCCACCTGCCAATGCAGCGTTTGATCCTCGGTCCAGGAAAACCCACATGCTGCAGTGCAACTCAGTCCATGCAACACAGCGACTGAGCCAGCACACCCCAACAACAGAGACCACACAGTGAGAAGCCTGTGCACCCCAACTGGAGAGAAGCCCATTCAGCAACAAAGATTCAGCAGAGCCAAAATAAAAAAACAGCTTTTGCAGAGCAAAAGAAATCATAAACAAAACGAAAAGACAACCCACAAAATGGGAGAAAATATTTGCAAATGAGACAACTGACAAGGGATTAATCTCCAAAATACATAAACAGTTCATGTAGCTTTATGTATTAAAAAAAAGAGTCCAATCAAAAAATTGGCAGATCTAAATAGACATTTCTCCAAAGACACACATATGGCCAAAAAGCACATGAAAAGAGGCTCAACGTCTCTAATTATTAGAGAAATGCAAATCAACTCACAGCTATCAGCATGGCCATCAAAGAGTCTATAAACAGGGACTTCCCAGGTGGTCCCGTGGTTAAGAATGGGCCTGTCAATGCAGGTGACATGGGTTTGATCCCTGGTCTGGGAAGATTCCACATGCCGCAGAGCACCTAAGTCCATGTGGCACAACTACTAAGCCCATGTGCTGCCCATGTGGGCATGAAGCCCACACCCCCTAGAGGCCATGCTCTGCAACAAGAAAAGCCACCACAATGAGGTCCATGCACGGCAACCGGAGAAAGCCCACAGGCAGCAACAAAGACTCAGCACAGCCAAAAATAAATACATAAATATGTATTTTTAAAGTCTACAAACAGTAAATGCTAGAGAGTGTGGAGAAAAGGGAACCTCCCGACACTGTTGTTGGGAATGTAAATTGGTACAATTATAGAGAACAGTATGGAGTTTCCTTTAAAAAACTAAAAATAAGCCTATCGTATGATCAAGCAATGCCACTCCTGGAATGTATCTGGCTGTCCTCAGTCGCATCTCACTCTTTGCGACCGTATGGACTGTAGCCCACCAGGCTCCTCTGTCCATGAGATTTCCCAAGCAAGAATACTGGAATGGGTTGTCATTTCCTCCTCCAGGGGTCTTTCCTGATCCCGGGACTGAACCTGTGTCTCCTGCGTCTCCTGCACTGGCAGGCAGATTTTTCACCACTGAGCCTCCTGGGAAGCCCATGTATATGGAAAAAACTATCATTTGAAAAGATATATGCATACAGTGTTCATAGCAGCACTATTTCAGTTCAGTTGCTCAGTTGTGTCCAACTCTTTGTGACCCCGTGGACTGCAGCATTCCGGCTTCCCTGTTCATCACCAACTCTCAGAGCTTGCTATAAGTCATGGCCATTAAGCCGGTGATGCCATCCAACCACTATAGTTAAAAGACACGGAAGCAACCTAAATGACCACTGACAGAGGAATGGATAAATGAGATGTGGTACATACAGGCAACGGAGTATTCTTCAGCCATAAAAAGGATGAATTTTGCAGCAACATGGATGAACCTATGTATCATCAAACTAAGTGAACTAAGTCAGACAGAAATAGTATATCCTATATCCTGTGTGGAATCTAAAAATAAAATGATACAAATGAACTTATTTACAAAACAAAAACAGAACTCCAGACTCTGAAAATAAACTTATGGTTACCAGAGGGGAAAGGAAGAGGGAGAGAGAAAGAAGAATCTGAAAAAGGACAGATGTATAACTGAATCAGGTGCTATACGCCTGAAACTAATACAACACTGTAAATCAACTAAACTCTTATATACAATAAAAATTTAATTAAAAAAAAGAATAATGGTAGTTGACATGGGGAAGTCTAATTCCAGTGAGCCTCTTCCACCCGTAGGTACTGATTCAGTTACCACATCTCCTACCTTGTTTAGCCACCAAGGGATCCAAAATGATGTTTGATGCCCAACAGAAACAGTGAGAACACTGGCATTGTGTGAATTAATTTTAGAAAAAAGCTTTTCAATACATATTGTTATCTTTCTAAACGTATTTGCTGTATCTTTCCTGCTATTTGTTCCAAATTGTATTAAAATAATTTAGCATGAGGTCTGAAGTATCATTCACACACTGATACTTATAAAGTAGAAAACAACATCAATAGCAAACATGCTGCACTGAGATTCAGGCGCTCCAGGTAGTAATCCTGGTTCAGGCACTTACAAGCTATGAATTCTGACACTCATTAACCTTTCTGTCACCAAGATTATAAGTAGAAGACAGTCTCTTGTAAGGAACTTAAGAGTTTAATTAGGAGAGATAACTAACAGTAAACAATTAAGACCTAGAATTAGTAATGTAAGGGTCAAATTCAGTAACTGTGAAGAAACAGGAGGGTTAAGAGTGAGACAGACTCCATGTGGAAACCATTCTGATTAAGCTGATGGAAATCTGCAGCAGAAATTGAGAACAAGCTTTCCAGGTTGTGAAACCTGATAGGTTTCACTGATTGGAGATTCAGGATGGGAAACTACAGAAAGTGGGAATACAACACCTTTGAATAGTATGGGCAAAAAGGACCACCTAAAATGTAACAACTTCTGAGTTTTAACAGCCCAATTTTAAAGAAACCCACCTGTGGTCCTTTTTAAAAAGAAATTTAATTGTTGTAAAATAAACATACCATAAAATTTATTACTTTAACCATTTTTAAGTGCACAGTTCAGTACATTATATACATTCACCCACTGCTGTGCAATCACCAAAATTTTTTTGTCTTGCAAAATTGAAAATCTATATCCATTAAACAACTCCCATAACCTCCTCTCCCCAGGTCCCACCTTCCATTTCTATTAACTTGCCTACTCTAAATATGTCAGGAAAGTCAAAGCATACAGTTATCTTTTGGTGACCAGCTTACTTCACTTAGCATAATGTCCTGCTGTCCTCTATGCACATCATACCTGATGTCAAAGACCATGTCAAAGTTCTGCTACATCCTCACAGTATTCCTTGGCCGTCACACACTGAATTGTCTCACATCATTTTAAGTAGTGCCTCCAAAAGCTTTAGGTTTCTGAAGAGGCTGCAGACACGTTTTCTCTTTCAAACACCAATGACTTAAATCCACACCAAACCTACAATTTTTATGACACAGCTATACAACTATATGAAACAGAACTAATAAAATGAATGAACCAGGTTGTGCCTTTTCTCCACATACTTTCAAATACTACCAAATCTTCCCATATAACTCTCCCACAAATTCATTCCATCTGCTCCTAATAACCAGCAAACTGTTAAAATTCCCTTTCTGGTAGTCTCTACCTGCTTTCTGGGCAATATTCATTTCATAATAATATCTACCATATTTTCTAGTGGACTCTTTTGCACATTTCAGAGCAAAAACGTAAGGGAGGAAAAGTATTGTATATTTAAAAACAAAACTTTGAGTGCTAAGTATACAGTAAATATTTTATTAATGTATATGACAAATTTACTTTGTAATAAACCAAAAAGGAAAAAATAAAGACCACCAGAAAATAGTAACAACTACTAGTTTTATTGAATATTTACATCTTACAAAAATAAATACTGAGCTGATCCAGGAAGCCTGTTAAAAAACCAGTAACTTACAGGTAAAAACAATACAGTTTTGCAAAGCTTTCCGATCAGTTTCAATTATGCACAGTAAAATTAACTACATTAATTTTAAACCACAATAAAATTAAAATTAACCACTGTAAGAACAGAAATAAAGTATATAGAATAATGTATCTTCAAACAAGTAGAAGGAAAAAGAGAAGATAAAACCTCAATTCAAAAAAAGGCAAGGAAAGAGAAAGAAAAAGGGCAGAGAGTACAAATTATAAAATGGCAAAAAAAGGTTTTTCAACAATTATAAAGAGCCCACTAAAAGCCAGGTATTGTTTTAAGCACTAGGGATACAGCTATAAACAAAATACAGAAAAATACCAGCTCTCATACATAAGCTTCTATGGTTGTGGGGTAAACATTGCTGAGCCAGAGAAATGAACCAATCCCACAGCGGGTCATATGGTGATATGCAGGAGGAGGATGGGTACAATAGAAATGTAAGGGAAGGCTATGCCAGGGAAGTCCTCACTGAAAAGGTAAAGTTAAAAAAAATATATGAAGGAGGTAAGGGATTAAGCCCTGTGGACATTCAGACAAAGGAATTCCAAGTGTGAATATCCTGAGGTTAGGATGTGCCTGAGGCACCCGAATAAAGGGGGAGAGGAGCTGGAGATTACATCAGAGATATAGCAAGGGCGGGATCAGAAAGCACCTTGAGGGTCGTTCTAAAGAATCTGGCTTTCAATCTGAGTGAAATGGGAAGTCCATGGAGACTTTTGTGAGAGGGAGATAATCTGATTTTTTTTTTTTTAAGAAGAATCACTAGATGTGATGGAAAGGCTGAAATAAGAAAAAGCAGATTGGTTAGGTGTCTACTGCAGGAATCCAGGTGAAAGATAGCTGCAATTTCGATAAGGGGAGGTGGTAAGAAGGGCTTGGGCCTCTGGATAGATTCTGAAGGCTGAGTTCTTGGATTTGCTGCTGATAGGTTAAATGTGTGTGAGAAAGAGATGAGTCAAGGATGACTCAAAAGGTTGTGGCTTGAACAAATACCTCAGAAATGACTTTGAATATAAGTACAGTAAGGCTGCCAGTCAAAAGGCACAGACTGTCCACTTAGATTAAAAAAAAATACCCAGCAATATGCTATTTTATTATAAAAGTATACACAAAGGTTAAAACTAAAAAAGATGAAAAAAGCTGAGACAAATAACAAACAACAGTCCTCATGGCTATATTAACGCGAGACAAGAGAAGTCTGTACTCTTAATCTGTCTACTCTTTCTGTAACAGTTTGGCATTTGTGAGTCCTGTTTTCACAACGGGACTGTAGTTTCTTTAGGGACAGGGATACCACACCCTCATCTGGATCCATCCACAACCTAGAACAGTCCTCTTGTCAGCAGTGAACAGTAGGTAATACTTGTAAATACGTTCTCCACCCACTTAACATTAGTTCTCCTACATCATAAATGTTAAAGCATTTAAAAGGTCAGAGTTGGTTCTCTAACCTGACACCAAGTCGTGGGTCGCCTGTACCATTTTCACCTATTTCCAAGTGACAAGTCAACAGGCTTTTCCGTGAAGTGCAATGCAGTGTGCCCCGCTCGCCCGCAGCCAGGCCGGAGACCCCGCCCGCCCCCGCAAATGCAAGGGGATTCGGTCAAAGACTTAAGTGCAGATGGATTCGGTCAAAGCCTCAAGAAGCAGACCACGCCCGGCAATCTTGGAAGTTTCTAAGAAAGGGGAAAAAGACCGAGAGCCCTGCACGGTTGCACGGGTCACGAGCCAGCTAGCATTGCGTGCTTCCTCCGCTACCCAGACTCACCCCAAGCTCACCTGCCTGCAGCCAGCCAGGGTGATCTGAGCGACAGCCCCTGGCACGCGCTTTGCCCCGAGGCAGCTTCCGGCTCTGGTCGGAAGTGCTCCTTTAGGAAGACAGGAAGTCCCGCCCCCGGGGACGGGAGCTGCGGCAGCTGAATCTCAGTGCTGAAAATCAGCTCAAGAGTCTGGGTAGCCGGAGGTGTGGTCAGCCCGCCCAAAGCCAGCCAAACACTCGGCCCCTGGGCTGACCCCGCGATGCCCCCTAAACTTGGGATAACGGAAAGAAGGATCGCGCTCTTTCCAGTTTACTAGTTATCACGGAAGCGAGTTACAAGTCCCGTATGAGATTCAGTTCCATGTTCGTGGGGAATTTACCACATAGGAAGTCTGAGGTGGTCATAGAAAAGAAACTAGTGTTGATGCCTCAAACGCTAGGGGAAAAAAATTTAACGGGCTGAATCGTAAGGCAGAATGAAAGTAAACGCAGTAATAGAAAAAGGAAATTCCATAGACATGTTAATTTCTAACAGTTTTCTCATATCTCAAGAGTTGTGAAGATCAAATGCTGCTGCTGCTGCTAAGTCTCTTCAGTCGTGTCCGACTCTGTGCGACCCCATGGACGGGAGCCCACCAGGCTCCTCCAGCCATGGGATTTTCCAGGCAAGAGTACTGGAGTGTGGTGCCATTGCCTGCTCCGGAAGATCAAATGAGATGACGGATAAATAAAAGTTTCCCCGTCGCGGAGTCTGGTACATGATTAAAGCGTATCATGTCCATAGTATAGTTATTGCTTTTAAAAGGCCTTTATTCCAACCAAAGAGAAACTGAATAACACTTCAGGGGGCTAGCCTTCAAGCTGAATGTCAAAATTAAACAGAATTTCAACACATAGAGATGCCCCTTATGAAGCTGTAAAAACTGCTTTTGTTGATTAATGAAAGGACATAGGCTAAGAAACCATGTTCCAAAAACAAACTTCCAGAAGCTTTGTTGTGTGAAATCATATCAGTAATCATGGAATATCGTATATCTGCCTGGCAGAGCTGAGTCCTGGGGATCATTCTGACACTTTGCCAACCCAGGCATACTGCTTCAAATAAGGTATTTTCAAATGTAACATTCCATATTTAACTTTATATTAATAGTTTTCGAGAACACATGACCCTGGAGTCAACTTCATAGCTCAAGCCTGAGCTTAATTCTTATCTACACTCCACCAAATTCTATGCTATGTCCGCTTTTTCCTGTCCCCCCACCCCCTTTTTTTTTGAGTTAAACTCCTCCAATTCGTCTGGTGTGTGGTTTTCCTTATTTCAGCAACTTAATAAATTTTGTTAGACTACAGGTTTGACACAGATGGCTTTATCAGATAGGCTTTATCACTGTTTATTTTGATTAAGCCTCCTGCACTCATGGAGGTTGGAGGATACCTGCTGCTGCTGCTGCTAAGTCGCTTCAGTCGTGTCCAACTCCGTGCGACCCCATAGACGGCAGCCCACCAGGCTCTGCCGTCCCTGGGATTCTCCAGGCAAGAATACTGGAGTGGGTTGCCATTTCCTTCTCCAATGCATGAAGGTGAAAAGTGAAACTGAAGTCGCTCAGTCCTGTCCGACTCTGAGCGACCCCATGGACTGCAGCCTACAGGGCTCCTCCGTCAATGGGATTTTCCAGGCAAGAGTACTGGAGTAGGGTGCCATCGCCTTCTCCATGGAGGATACCATTGATCCCAATTTAGACAAAAACTGAAGCAGAATAAAGATAAGTTATTTACTGACATTCATCTGTGTCCTGAGAAGAGCTGTGCCCTTTTTTTAAGTTATCTTTTGGTAGAGAATGACCACAGTTTTTGAAAATTATTGGCATCCACCAAATTCAAACCAGCCCCATGGATACAGAAACATGCATATTCCCTTTCTTTGTAAAATATTTCCTGTCTCCACTGAGTTGTGACAACAGTTCCCTGGTTTTGCCTAGAATGAAAGAATGACACTTCTCTGCCTTCAGTCCCTTTCTCTAGACAGTGATCCTGTACACTTCTCCCTCAACCATGTCGTCTTTTTGAAATGTTTTCTCTGCTAAATTTTCCCCTGAAAGAGATCTCTACATTCTGTCTCTCATTCCTCACCCTCCTCTCACTTTAATCCTTTTTAGCCTGCACTTCTGGCTTCTCTTTTCCCTCCAGTTCTTCCACAGTTATCTTTCAAATATCAACACTAACTTCAGGTCATCAAGGTGATTTTTTAGTCCTCATATCCCTTGATTTCTCAATAGAACAGGTTGATAGGGTTACTTACCCACCTTTGCTGTAAAAATCATATTTAAAGCACTGTATCAAAAGAACACAAACTTATAAATGCAATTCATTTTGAGTATCATCATTCATGCATCAAGTCAGTAAGTGCCAGTTCTGCACCAAACACTATTTTTAGACACTAGAGGTCTAGCAGAGAAAAAGAGATGCAATGTTCCAGTCCTGGAAAAAAATGTATGTCTTAATGGTATGAGGCAGATGACACATAAATTAAAAAAATAAGATAATTTCAGATTGTGTGAGGTGCAATTAAAAAAAAATAGATGGTTCAGTGATAATGTTAGCAACTGAAAGTAGGAAAGTAAGGGGAGGATAACTTTCAAGGTGACATTTGAACTGACAACTGCAAGATAAGAAGGATCGAACAAGGTAAAAAAAAGAAAAAATAAACTGGAAGAAGATCCTTCTAGTTCTACAGGATAACAGAAGGGGGAGGCAGGGTTGAGGGAGGGTTAAGAGGGTCATTCATGGGGAATTTCCCTGTGGTCAATGGTTAGGACTCGGTGCTTTCACTGCCGGGGCCTGGGTTACATCTCGTGATGGAGAACTAAGATCTTGCAAGCTGCAGGGCCCAAAAAAAAAAAAAAAAGGGAGTCAGTTATGAGCTGTTGTAGTCATTTCATCTAGGGCACAAAAGGAAATGGTGGCTTAAGCCAGAAAAGTTGAAGCAGACTGGAAGACTCTCGAGTCGCAGCTACTGAGAAGTCATATAATATGAGAAGACAGAACTATTCACTAGATTTCACAAAATAAATGTCAGTGTCATTATCAAGAGCAATTTTGGTAGAGTAGTGGCGTCAGAAGCCAGACTTTAGTGGAAAGCAGGTTGAGGGAGCACAGTTCAAAGAAGAGACCTTCTAATTGCCTACTGATCGAACATTTTTCAGTTAATGTCCTATTGGGTATCTCTACTGCATTATATCGATACTTTAATGGTTCACTTCTTGAAACCACATAGTTTCTTTCCAGTGGTTATTTTTTCCTTTTTCTTTTGTTGATGTTGTTGCCGTTGTTGACAGGGAGTGAAGTCACTTTGGAAATCTGATGACAGCTATCCACATATGTGCAAACTTTGTATATAATTTCACGGAGTTAATTAATCCTTTAAAGATTGTTATTGGGCCCCAGAGAACCATCAAGTGCAGATTAAGAATGTCAACTAGCTGTTCTCTTCTTCCTTCATGGTTGCCTCATTCCATTAACTGCTCCCTCCTTGATAACTGTCCTTATGGTACATACTCTCTCAGTGACTACATCTACTTTCTTGATTTTTTTTTTATTGGGACCATGATACCTATTTTACTTAAAAAAAAATTACTGAACTCAAGTTGATTTACAATGTTAATTTCTGTGTACAGCAATATATATATATACATTCTTTTCCATATTCTTTTCCATTACGGTTCTTCACAGGATATTAACCATAGTTCCCTGTGCTATACAGTAGGACTTTGTTGTTTATCAATTCTACATATAATAGTTTGTATCTGCTAATCCCAAACTCCCGATCCAGCCTCTACCAGCTTCCCTTCTCCTTGGCAACCACAAGTCTGTTCAGTCTGTGAATCTGTTTCTATGCTGCAGACAAGTTCATCTGTGTCATTTTAGATTCCACATATGTGATATCATACAGAATTTATCTTTCTCTTTCTGACTTACTTCACTTAGTATGATAATGTATAGACCCATCCATGTTGCTGTAAATACATGGTCCATTCTTTTTTATGACTGAATAGTGTTCCATTGTATATATACACCACATTTTCTATACCCATTCATCTGTTGATTCACACTTAGGTTGCTTCCATATCTTGGCTATTGAAAACAGTGCTACTATGAACACTGGGTGAATGTATCTTTTTTTCTTTCTTTTTTTGGCCATGCCACAAGCCTTGTGGGATATTAGTTACCTGACCAGGGGTTGAACCCTGCTACCACAGTGAAAGTGCCAAGTCCTAATCACTGCATGCCAGGAAATTCCCAACATTTAGTTTTGGAGGAACCTCTGTACTGTTTTGCATATTGGCTACACCAGTTTACAATCCCACTAAGTCAAATCCCTTATGATTATACAGTGGAAGTGAGAAATAGATTTAAGGGCCTAGATCTAATAGATAGAGTGCCTGATGAACTATGGAATGAGGTTCGTGACATTGTACAGGAGACAGGGAGCAAGACCATACCCATGGAAAAGAACTGCAAAAAAGCAAAATGGCTGTCTGAGGAGGCCTTACAAATAGCTGTGAAAAGAAGAGAAGCGAAAAGCAAAGGAGAAAAGGAAAGATATAAACATCTGACTGCAGAGTTCCAAAGAATAGCAAGAAGAGATAAGAAAGCCTTCTTCAGCGATCAATGCAAAGAAATAGAGGAAAACAACAGAATGGGAAAGACTAGAGATCTCTTCAAGAAAATTGGAGATACCAAGGGAACATTTCATGCAAAGATGGGCTCCATAAAGGACAGAAGTGATATGGACCTAAGAGAAGCAGAAGATATTAAGAAGAGGTGGCAAGAATACACAGAACTGTACAAAAAAGATCTTCACAACCCAGATAATCATGATGGTGTGATCACTGACCTAGAGGCAGACATCCTGGAATGTGAAGTCAAGTGGGCCTTAGAAAGCATCACTACGAACAAAGCTAGTGGAGGTGATAGAATTCCAGTTGAGCTGTTCCAAATCCTGAAAGATGATGCTGTGAAACTGCTGCACTCAACATACCAGCAAATTTGGAAAACTCAGCAGTGGCCACAGGACTGGAAAAGGTCAGTTTTCATTCCAATCCCAAAGAAAGGCAATGCCAAAGAATGCTCAAACTACCACACAATTGCACTCATCTCACACGCTAGTAAAGTAATGCTCAAAATTCTCCAAGCCAGGCTTCAGCAATATGTGAACTGTGAACTTACTGATGTTCAAGCTGGTTTTAGAAAAGGCAGAGGAACCAGAGATCAAATTGCCAACATCCACTGGATCATGGGAAAAGCAAGAGAGTTCCAGAAAAACATCTATTTCTGCTTTATTGACTATGCCAAAGCCTTTGACTGTGTGGATCATAATAAGCTGTGGAAAATTCTGAAGGGATGGGAATACCAGACCACCTGATCTGCCTCTTGAGAAATTTGTATGCAGGTCAGGAAGCAACAGTTAGAACTGGACATGGGAAAACAGCCTGGTTCCAAATAGGAAAAGGAGTAAGTCAAGGCTGTATATTGTCACCCTGCTTATTTAACTTATACACAGAGTACATCATGAGAAACGCTGGACTGGAAGAAACACAAGCTGGAATCAAGATTGCTGGGAGAAATATCAATAACCTCAGATATGCAGATGACACCACTCTTATGGCAGAAAGTGAAGAGGAACTCAAAAGCCTCTTGATGAAAGTGAAAGTGGACAGTGAAAAAGTTGGCTTAAAGCTCAACATCCAGAAAACTAAGATCATGGCATCCGGTCCCATCACTTCATGGGAAATAGATGGGGAAACAGTGCAAACAGTGTCAGACCTTATTTTGGGGGGCTCCAAAATCACTGCAGATGGTGACTGCAGCCATGAAATGAAAAGACGCTTACTCCTTGGAAGGAAAGTTATGACCAACCTAGATAGCATATTCAAAAGCAGAGACATTACTTTGCCAACAAAGGTCTGTCTAGTCAAGGCTATGGTTTTTCCTATGGTTATGTATGGATGTGAGAGTTGGACTGTGAAGAAAGCTGAGTGCCGAAGAATTGATGCTTTTGAAGTGTGGTGTTGGAGAAGACTCTTGAGAGTCCCTTGGACTGCAGGGAGATCCAACCAGTCCATTCTGAAGGAGATCAGCCCTGGGATTTCTTTGGAAGGAATGATGCTAAAGCTGAAACTCCAGTACTTTGGCCACCTCATGCAAAGAGTTGACTCATCGGAAAAGACTCTGATGCTGGGAGGGATTGGGGGCAAGAGGAGAAGGGGACGACAGAGGATGAGATGGCTGGACAGCATCACTGACTCAATGGACGTGAGTCTGGGTGAACTCCGGGAGTTGGTGATGGACAGGGAGGCCTGGCATGCTGTGATTCATGGGGTCGCCAGGAGTCAGACACGACTGAGCAACTGATCTGATCTGAAGAGCAGATGAGTTCCCCTTTCTCCACGGCTTCTCTGCTGCTGCTGCTGCTAAGTCGCTTCAGTTGTGTCGGACTCTGTGCGACCCCATAGACGGCAGCCCACCAGGCTCTGCCGTCCCTGGGATTCTCCAGGCAAGAACACTGGAGTGGGTTGCCATTTCCTTCTCCAATGCATGAAAGTGAAAAGTGAAAGTGAAGTCACTCAGTTCTGTCCAACTCTGAGCGACCTCATGGACTGCAGCCTACCAGGCTCCTCTGTTCACGGGATTTTCCAGGCAGAAGTACTGGAGTGGGGTACCATTGCCTTCTCCACCAAAGCTTCTCTAGCATCTATTATTTGGAGATTTTAATGATGGCCATTCTGCCCAGAGTGAGGTACCTCACTGTAGTGTTGATTTGCGTTTCCCTAATAATCAGCGATGTTTCATGTACCTGCTGGCTATCTATATGCAATGACACCTACTTTAGTACAGAAGCCCCTTGGAGTTGTGGGGTAACTTAAGAGAAAATCAAGATCAGTTCAACCCACTCAATAGCCATAAATTTATTTGACTTCACAGTATCTAACTGAACACCATAAGAATTGAGGCTGTAAGTAATTGCTCATAAGGACATCCTGGAAAAGATTTTTATAAGAAAAATGAAATAAAAGGCTAGTACTTTTGCTGTAACATTTTACAATCTTCTTCCACATCTGTCTTCCTCACAGCTCTATCACAAGGAGTCAGATTTCCACTGGGAACTTCACAGTGGCAGATGTTTACCATGCAAAGTTCCCTCCAGCCTTCTTCCTTCCTTCCTTCCTTTGGTACCTTCTAATATGCAGCTTCTCATCCTAGCAAGTAGTTGTGAAGGTTAATTTTATATGTCCTCTTGGCTAGGCCATTGTACTCAGATATTTCTTCTAACACCAGTCTCCATGTTGCTGTGAAGGTATGTTTTAGATGAGATCAACTGTTAAATCAGTACACTCTGAGTCAAGATTGCCCTCCATAACGTGGTGAGCCTCACCCAATCAGTTGAAGAACTTATGTGATGAAGACTAAGCTCCCTCATGTGTGCACGCTAAGCTGCCTCAGTCATTTCTGACTCTTTGCAACAGTATAGAGGTAGCCCACCAGGCTCCTCTACTATGGTATTCTCCAGGCAAGAATACTGGTGTGGGCTTCCATGTCCTCCTCCAGGGGATCTTCCCGACCCAGGGATCAAACCCATGTCTCCTATGTCTTCTGCCTTGGCAGGTGGGTTCTTTACCACTAGTGCTACCTGGGAAGCCCCCTCAAAGAAGATAGAATTGTTTCCCCTGAAACACATGGCCATGGAACATGGGGAAAATATCAGGGCTCTTTTCATAAGGAAGAATTGAGTAATGACTGTTCAATAGATAAACAACACCTTCCATAGATTCAATTCATTATCTTCTCAGATCTCTCCAATGATATTACTTACAGATTATGGTTTGTCTTATTTTGTTTTAAGGTGTTTTCTGTTCCCTTAATTGTTCCTGTTTCCTCTAAATTAAGTTTTCTGTATCTATCTTGTTTTTGCTTGTTTTTTTTTTTTTTTTTTTGCTGCAGACTGCAGTATATGGGATCTTAATTCCCCACCTAGGTATTGAACCTGCATACCCTGCATTGCAAGGCAGATTCTTAACTACTGGACCACCAGAAAAGTCCCTTTCTTTTTTTTTACCTTGGTCTTTCTCTGTCATACTGCAGGTATTCTATAAATATGTAGGCCTTTCTGGTTGTCCATTTATGTTTTAGACAGAATGAGGCAGGAGAAATGCTAAACATGAACTAATGGGAGCTCAGCTTACACAGGCAGGGCTGGCTGGCTGACTAGTTAAGTTTCAGTGTCACAAAGGTGGGAAGGGAGCAGCCATCCATCATGCTCCAGGAAGGCTACCAAATGCCAGGACAGAAGAATGTAGCTCTTTGGCACCAATACCTTCCCTATTTACTCAAATTATTCTTATAAACTTAACTTGTAGTTCTCTAAAAAGATAAACATCTGGTAGTGATGATGTAGTTTGCCCACTGGAGTATAACAAAGAGGTAGTATAGGGGGATATACCCTTCAATTTACAGACTATCAGTTAATTTGTTTTCGCCCACATTTATCACTCCAGCAAGTATAGAGTTGTTCTAGTTAGTTTCCTACTACCACAATCTTAGTAGCTTAAAACAACATCTATTTATTATATAGAGTTCTGTAAAAGCGCATCACTTCTCAAGGTCTCAGCAGGGCTATGTTCCCTTCTGGAGACTCCAGTGGAGAATCTGTTTCCTTGCCGTTAGTTTCTAGGAGTTGCCTGCATTCTGTGGCTTGTGGTCCCCTTCTTCCATATTCAAAGTCAGAAATGATGGGTTCAGTCCTTCTTATCACACCACTCTGTCTTTGGTTCCAACCTATTACCTCATTCTATGACTCTCCTCTTCTTCCTCCTTCTTCCACTTTGAAGAAACTTGTAGTTACTGATGGGTCCACCTGAATAATTCATGATAATCTTCCTATTTTGAGATCATCACTTAGCAACAATAATTTCTCTCCAAACTTATTTCTCCTTTGCCATATAACCTAATATATTCATCAGTTCTGGGGGTGAGGATGTGAACATCACTGGCGGGAGGGCCCCTTATTCTGCCAAGCACTTCTGGTTCTCCTGAGCCTGCTGGGTCCACAACCCCTTCTCAAAAAAGCCTTAGCTCGGACCATATCCCCATGGCTTTCATATAGCAGTATTTCTGCTTTCTATATTCCAGATTTTTTTTTTTGAAATTTCTCATCCATTAACAAAGTCCTTCCATTCTCAATGTTATTTTGATATTTTAGTCTTTATATTATCTTCCTTTCCTTTCAGTATTCTCCCAAGAGGGAGAAAAGATAACCACATACTCAGTCCAGCATCTTGAAAAGGACGATTGTTCTTTTGGCACTTTCTTCTTGCTGGAAGAAAATTTAGTCTCAGTCAGTGTTGGCACCTCCTTACCTCTCAATAGTTAGAGCAACTTCTAGGAGATTTAAGAGGTGCCTGAGGGCATCATAGACACCATTGGCAGGTTTATTGTTGAAGCCCATAATGATCCCTCAAAGCCTGGCACCTTTCTGCTGCCCTGTCACAGGAAGAGAGGGGGAATGTTATTATCTAGTTCATCTTCTGTGAAGTATTACTTAACTACTTGAGTACCATCAACAACCATGGGAACTTCTGGCTTTTTGTTCCCTTCCCAGGAATCTCTCCTCTCTCCTCTGTTCTGTTTGCCCTTAAAAGCCTCTGCTCCTTTTCTTCGTGTCTCCCTCCAGTACACCTAGCCTGATCTCTTTAACAGGCTCAGGTTGTAGAAAAATTAATTCAGAAAGGGAAGTGTCTTATAAGAGACTTCTTTTAGCTTTATCACCATAATATTTTCCTGAGGCAAGAAACCACAAAATGGCTTGAGTACCTTTCTACAACTAAAGATGAAAAATAGAGGGAAATGGTGGTCCAGTGGTTAAGGCTCCATGATTCTTCCATTGCAGGGGGCACAGATTTGATCCCTGGTCAGGGAACTAAGATCCCACATTCCACACAACAAGGCCAAAAAAAAAAAAAATAGAGGGAGGAAAAAAAATCTTAAAAATTAGTTTGCTACTATATACTTAACAGTATACAGTTGGTTTTGCCACATTAAATCACTGAACTGTGATTTAATCAATTCACTGTTGTTATTTGGTCGCTAAGTCATGTCTGACTCTTCACCATCCCATGGGCTGCAGCACGCTAGGCTTCCCTGTCCCTCACCCATCTCCTTGAGTTTGGCCAAGTTCATGTCCATTCAATCGATGATGCCATCCAACCATCTCATCCTCTGTTGCCCTCTTCTCTTTCTGCCTTCAATCTTTCACAGCATCAGGGTCTTTTCCAATAAATCAACTGTTCACATCAGTTGTGAAAGCCAAAGCACTGGAGCTTCAGCTTCATCATCAGCCCTTCTAAAGAGGATGCAGGGTTGATTTCCTTCAAGACTGACTGGTTTGGTCTCCCTGCTTTCCAAGAGACTCTCAAAAGTCTTCTCCAGAACCACAGTTCAGCATTCTGGCTTCTTTCTTGTCCAGCTCGCACATCCGCATATGACTACTGGAAAGACCATAGCCCTGACTATATGGACCTTTGTTGGCAAAGGGATGTCTTTGCTTTTTAGCACACTGTCTAGGTTTGTTATAGCTTTCCTGCCAAAAAGCAATCATCTTCTAATCTCATGGCTGCAGTCACCATTGACAGTGATTTTGGAGCCCCAAAAAGAGGAAATCTGTTACTGCTTCCAGCTTTTCTCCTTCTATTTGCCATGAAGTGATGGGACCAGATGATATGATGCTAGTTTTTTTAAGATTGAGTTTCAAACTGGTTTTTTCACTCTCCTCCTTCACCCTCATCAAGAGGCTCTTTAGTTCCTCTTCGCTTTCTGCCATTAGAGTGATATCATCAGCATATCTGAGGTTGTTGATATTTCTCCCAGCAACCTTGATTCGAGCTTGTAACTCATCCAGCCCGGCCTTTCACATGATGTGCTGTGTGTGTAAATAAACAGGGAAACAATGAACAGCCTTGTTGTACTCCTTTCTCAATCCTGAACCAGTCAGTTGTTTCATACAGGGTTCTAACTCTTGCTTCTTGACCCGCATACAGGTTTCTTGGGAGACAGTTCAGATGGTCTGGTATTCCCATCTCTGTAAGAGTTATCCACAGTTTGTTATGATCCACAAAGTCAAAGGCTTTAGTGCAGTCAATGAAACAGATGTTTTTCTGGCATTCCCTTGCTTTCTCTATGATCCAGAAAATGTTGGCCATTTGATCTCTGGTTCCTCTGCCTTTTCTAAACTCAGCTTGAACATCTGAAAGTTGTCAGTTCATATAGTGCTGAAGCATAACTTGGAGGATTTTGAGCATAACTTTACTAGCATGGGAGATGAGTGCAACTGTCCAGAGGTTTGAACGTTCTTTCGTACTGCCCTTCTTGGGAACTGGAATGAGGATTGACCTCTTCTAGTCCTGTGGAACAAATGTACCATATGACTCAGCTGAGTATTTAACTTTCTTAGTTGGCTTGGGTTGCTGTAATAAAATACACAGATTGAGTGGATTCTACAACAGATATTTTTTTTTCTCACAGCATTTTTTTTCCCCCTCTGGAATCTGAAATTCCAGAAAAACATCTACTTCTGTTTCATTGACTATGCTAAAGTCTTTTATTGTGTGGATCATAACTGTGGATAACTCTTAGAGAGATGGGAATACCAGGTGATCTGGTTCCTGGTGAGGGCTCTCTTTCTGGTTTGTGGTGGCTGTCTTCTTTCTGTGTCCTCACATGGTATAAAGATAGAACAGGGCTCTCTTGAGTGTCTTCTTGTAAGAAAATTAATTCTGTTGGATCAGGTCCCCACCCTTATGACCTCATTTAGCCTTAATTACTTCCATGAAGATCCTATCTCCAAATACAGAAATACTGAAGGTTGAGGCTTAAACATATAAATCTGGGGGGGACACAAACTTTCAGTCCATAATATTACCCAAGAGAAATGAAAATATATATCCACAGAAAAACTTATACACAAATGTTCATAGCAGCATTATTTATAAAAACCAAAAAGTAAAAATAACTCAAAGGTCCACCAACTGATGAAGAGATAAAACAAAATATGGTATTTTCATACAATAAGCTAATTCAGACTTAAAAATGATTGAGGCTGTGATATAGTATGTATGAATCTTGAAAATATTATGCTAAGTGAAAGAAGCCAGTCACAAAAGGCGATATAGTGTATGATGCCATTTATATGAAACATTCAGAACAGGCAACTCTATAGACACATAAAGAATCTGCCAACAATGTGGGAGACCTGGGTTCAGTTCCTAGGTTGGGAAGATCTCCTGGAGGAGGGCATGCAACCCACTCCAGTACTCTTGCCTGGAGAATCCCTATGGACAGAGGAGCCTGGCGGGCTACAGTCCATGGGGTCGCAAAGCCATGATGGACACTACACAACGACTAAGCACAGCACAGAATGGGCGTGAGGGATGGAGACAGGGAAATGGGGAGTGAATGCTAATTGTGATGGAGGTTTCTTTTAGGGGAAGCAAAAATGTTATAAAATTAGATTGTAGTGATGGTTGCTTAACCTCATGAATATACTAAAACCCACTGAATTGCATACTTTAAAAAATTTGTGATGTGTAAATCAATACAGCTGTTTCCAAAAAACAGGCATAGCAGTGCCCAGGGACCAGTGCTGACCCCCTTCTTTTCCTTACTCGCACACTATCCCTCGGTGCTGAGCTCACTCGATCCTATGACTTCATGTCAATGGCTCACAAAGCCAGCTTCCAGCCTTTCTTGATCTCCCCTCTGAACCCTATCTAAGTATGTGCCTGCAGATACCTTCTTGACATCTCTCTAGGATATCTCATAGCCATCTCTAACTCCCCTCTAAAAGTTGTTTCTCCCTTGCCTTTCTAAATCTAATTTATGATATCACTATTTAATATCTTAAAAAAATTTAGCAGTCATCCTTGATTCCTCCTTTTATTAACTGTTTTGTATCCACCAGTGATTCCTATCAGCTCCACTTTCAAAATAGTCCCCAGCTGAACTTCTTCATACCGTGTCCTGTGCTATCATCCTTATTTCAGCTACAATCAGCTCTCGTGGGATATTCTAACATCCTCCTCATAGGTCTCTTCACCTCTTCTCCTTCCCCTCTATAAACCCATCCTCTACTCAGATGCCAGAACAATCTTTTATAAAGGTAAATTAAATCCAGTTACTCCCTTTCTTGAAACCTTCCACTGGCTTCCCAATTGTACTTAAAGCCCCAAATCCTTACTCAAGCGCTTTCCTACCTTAAGATCTTTGGATTCCTTTTGTTTCGATTGCTCTTCACCAGGATTGTGGTATAGTTGTTTTTTTTTTTTAATCACTCAGAGCTTAACTACATGTGCTTCCTCAGAGAGGTCATCCTTGAACACTTAATGTTAAGTAGCCACCCTTGAAAAATTATCTGCTTAGGACTTTCCGATATTTCTTGCTTATTGCTTTTATGACTTTAAAAATGTTCAATATTTGAATATATAATACAGTCCCAAGCTTCAAAAGTCAAAAGCAGTCAATAGATGTACAGTGAAAAGTCACTCTCGCTACTCTTTCAGTCTCTGTCCCTCAGTTCCTACCCTAGAGATAATCTATGCAAATACTTTTCTTTTATTCCATTGTTTTTCACACAATTGGTAACTTACTATAGTCTCTTAAACAACCTTGTGTTTTCTCTTCTCTTCCTATACCTTGGAAAGTTAGGTTGTTCAGTCATGTCCAATTCTTTGCGACCCCATGGACTGTAGCCCTCAGGCAAGAATACTGGAGTGGGTTGCCATTTCCTTCTCCAGGGCATCTTCCCGACCCAGGGATGGAACCTAGGTCTGCTGCGTTGCAGGCAGATTCTTTACCATTGGAGCCACCGGGAAACCCCCATAAGCTGGAGATCTAATTTAACAAAGGGGATATATTAGGAAGATACTGGATAGCTCACAGTGTAACAGGAGGGTTGGAGCACAGGTTCAGGTTTAGGACAAAGAACCAAGATAGAACTGGAACAAGAAAGAACAAGAACTGGAAAAGAACCAAAACAGCAGGTACTATTTACTTGCTTGGTCAGATTCCTAGCAGGTGAATGAACTCCAGCAGTTTTCTCCACTCAAGAACGGACACAGAATCCAGCTGGTTAAGATTAGGTCATGTTCAATTCAGTTCAGTCACTCAGTCATGCCTGACTCTTTGCGACCCTATGGACTGTAGCATACCAGGCTTCCCTGTCCATCACCAACTCCTGGAGCTTGCTCAAACTCATGTCCATCAAGTCGGTGATGCCATCCAACCATCTCATCCTCTGTTGTCCCCTTCTCCTGCCTGCAATCTTTCCTAGCATCAGGGTCTTTTCCAATGAGTAAGTTCTTCGACTTAGGTGGCCAAAGTATTGGAGTTTTGACTTTAGCATCAGTCCGTCCAATGAATACTAAGGACAGATTTCCTTTACGATTGACTGGTTTGATCTCAATCAAATGGTCATGTATCACCTTTCAACTATAGCCAGGCAGTGAGTGGAAGGAGACAGCAACCTCCTAGGATCCTTTGGCTTCCATATTCGAAGGCAGGGTACCTTGGCTGTAAACAGCTGGCAAGACATAATTCACCAAAAGGAAACAGGAGTATGATCAGGTAGAATTAGGATAGGAGAATGGCTAATTAACAACAAAGGTATCTCTGGTAGGAGCTTATGATTTTACATACATAACAGTGTAACACGCTTCCCTGGTGACTCAGTGGTCCTAAGTCTAATCCTGCCCACAATACAGGATATGGGTCCAGTCCCTGGGTTGCGAAGATCACCTGGAGGAGAAAATGGCAACCCACTCCAGTATTCTGGCCAGGGCAATCCCAAGGACAGAGAAGCCTGTCAGGCTAGAGTCCGTGGGGTCATAGTCAGACATGTTTGAGCACAAAATAGTGTTAACAAAATAACCTAGGTCGAAAGCAGAGGCCCAGGATAATTTTCCTTTAAAGGAGATGGTACAGTATTCAAGTTGGAGAAACACTGTTACATATCCCTTTTAAAGAAATGTTTTCCTGCTGCCCCACAGAGGAGTCAGCACCTCACTTACTATAGGAGAGCAATGGGTCTGCTGAGAGTAACAAAAAGACTTTATTGGGTCAGTCATTCACGGTTTAGTGGCTATTTATTAACTTAATTAGTGACCATGTTTAAGTTTTGCTTTGGAGGATCTCTACCAAGTACTTCGCTAAGGCCATCCTCTGACTCATTTTTTACCTGAATGGTGGGACTGGCTTGTTTCATCTATTTGCATTGTTAATTACTATAAAGACATTTTGATTTGGAACAAAAATCTCCAGTTAGGCTTTAGAGATAGAGCAGGTTTAATGGGTGGCAGGGGGACATTTCAGAAACAAGTATATAAGCATGAAGGTGGGAATGTGTTTAATAGGCAAGAATGAACAGTCAGGCTTAACTGAAGTGAAGGGATGGTGGGAGATAAGATGAGAAACAGATTATTGGGAGCTTTGACTGTCAAACTAAAGTGTTTATCCTATAAGGAAATGATTTATGAACGGAGGCACAAAATGAAAGCAAATTAAGATTACTTTGGCAGTTGTGTGCAACATGGACTAAAAGGAGGGCATTCCAGTAAAACAAGCTGGTAACATTAATTATCCGTATATGCTATGATACTCCAAGGCAAGAGGAAATTATTGGTTTGATCTTTTGTTTGTTGCAGCATTCACTAGCTAAATGATACTCCTGTCTCAGTCATGTAACACAGTAAACTGCTAAATTCTCCCAACAACGTCCTCATTAAATTGACAATCATAGGTGACTTGTGGCCTCAATAAATTGAGAATTTCTCCTAAATAACAATCTTTATGGTGCTGAATCCTTAGTTCCTTCTGAACTATCAGCAATTATACTCAGATTTTTTCTAAGCCTTATAAGAATGTCTAAAATTGTGCATTTTTATATCTTTAGTGCTAAGTCATATAGTGAATGCTATTTTTTTTTGTTCATCTCTAATTCAGAGCTTTGTAAACGTAAATGGCCAAGTTTCAAGATGCAATAAATTGAACAAACTTTAAAAAATTATACTTTCAGGACTTCCTTGTTGGTTCAGTGGTTGAGACTCCACGCTCCCACTTTGGGGGAGCACGGGTTCTATACCTGGTAGAGGAACTAAGATCTCGCATGTTGCATAGTGCAGCCAAAATAGAAGAGAAAAAAATTACACTTCCATGTCTGTTATCAAATCACAAATGCATGTTCATAAAATATATTAGAAAACCTATTAGTTTGTCTCTTGGAACAGCTAGTTTGCCTTGTTTCAATAATCTTCTGCTTCATTTTCAGGTTCTTTTGGTTTTGTCTAATTCTTTGTGGTTAATTGACTTAATCTGTCAACTTCAATAAATCATTTATTTCTTGTAAAATATGGACAGCTGTTAGAATTTACTAAAGCTAAATCTCTTTACATTTTTTACTTTTCAAATATTTAACTATTCCAATTTTACACTTCATACTATGTGACTTCACAAGTTTTGTTGAGATTTATAAATCACTTTGGCAGCTTACAGTTAGTACTGCTTTGCCCATTGAGATCTAAATGTCTTCCATTATTCATTATACCAATTTTCCAATCTTCAGATATATTTTTCTTTGTGTACAGTAACAAATATAGATCAAAGGTAGTAAACTGGTTATTCTCCTAAAGCACAGAGTGCTTTATATGTGCATTCCATGGCAGGTAGTGCTACAAATGCTTCCCAGATATCTCTATGACAAGATGCCCATTAAACATTCTACACAATTAACTAATGGGCTAATACTGAAATTTCTATTTCTATTGAAAATTCTAATGGACTAAACCTTTGCTTATTACACTATTATAATATTTACCGCGAGTATTGTAAAATTCTGCCATACAACTGTAAGGTGCAGTATATTCAATCACATAAAACCTGAGGTTGTGTTATTCTAAGACTTAATCAAATAATAAGAGTAAGTCTGCAGTTAGCCAGCTGGAGGTGGTGGGAGGTTAGGGAGCCAAATGCCAATTATGTCTGAGTTCATATTATTATGGGGTTCATCATCATGAGTTCTTTTCTGTATTCCAACCAACAGATATCAGCATGGCAATAAAGGCTGTTGTAAGTGCCATAGTGAAAATGAAAAGGAAGCGAAAATGTAAAGAGATGGAAAAGAGACATCTCAAGGGCCAAGTCTTGGGAGGACTGGACAGGAGGCAAGGCTAAGTAGTAAGTCAAAGAGATACTATTGGATCACTTTACGAATGCCAGTGCTGGACTTGCCTGTCGATCAGTGGTTAAGACCCTGCACTTACGCTGCAGGTGGCCTAAGTTCAATTCTTGGTGGGGGAGCTAAGGCCAAAAAAGCGGGGGCAGGGTGGGGGGGGGGAGGGTATTAAAAAACAAATGCCAATGGTGACAGAAGAGACAAGAGATAGAAGCAGTTTCATTCAATCATTTTGGTTGGCAAAGGGATAAGAGGGGAGGTCTAAGCAGATTTTAAATATGCTGATTTCAAGCTAATGGAAAACTCAGATGAACAGGTAGTTTAAAAATATAGGACTTGAATATAAGGTCAGGGTTCTGACACAATGGTAATTATGGACAAAACTGAAAGTAAACAGTCTAGAAATGGTTTCAGAAGGAAAAACATTCAGTAAGAATCATTAGAGGAAGAATTAGAGGTAGAAGAACCACATTAAC
Source organism: Bos taurus (assembly GCF_002263795.3). Taxonomy (NCBI): domain Eukaryota; kingdom Metazoa; phylum Chordata; class Mammalia; order Artiodactyla; family Bovidae; genus Bos; species Bos taurus. The sequence continues at coordinate 8,081,797 of NC_037355.1, read as the reverse complement.
ATAAAAGGTAATATTTGAAGTTTATGGTATCTTTTCACATACATTATATTTAATGGAACCCTTGAGAGGTGGGAGATTAGTTTCAAGTCGATTTATTCATTCATAAATATTTATTAAGTTCTACTGAGAATAGGAGGGTGAGTAAGTCACAGTCCTTGCCCTTAATGAGTTTCTAATCCAATGGGAGAAGCAGACATGTAAAGTAATTAGGGGCTCTGATCCCAGCATTAACAATACTGGTTAGTAACTGGCTATTTACTTTCCAGTCTCCATTACAGGAAAATCACATGAGGCTAAGTGATAGTTCTGTCACTCTTCTATCTCCAAAGCCCAACAAAAGATCTAAGTCGTAGGCACTCAAGAAATATTCTAAATGAACTGCATGAAAACCAGGAGTATCTCAACAATGATGAACATTATTTTCTGGCAGAGAATAAGGTGTATGGGGAGAGTAAAATATTAGAAAATATGGGTAAAGTTGGTTGGAGAGATCAGATTTTGGAAAGCCTTACATGCCAAGGAATTTATAGATGGCAGTATTGGGGATTCTGAGAATTTAATACATGGGAATGATACAATCAGATTTGTGTTTTGGAAAGACAGCTTTGGAGTGTACTGGATAGACTGGAATGGGTAGAGGTTACAGGAAGGGAACTGTTGAGTACTTTAATACAATGGATCAGTGCTTTTTAAACTTAAACATATTTACGTGTGCATACAGAATGGGACGCCAACAGAAGAGCAAAGTGCTTTGATCTGTATTCAGGGCCCTGGCTCTGTTCAGTAGATGCTCAAAGAGAAAAACATAAAACAGGGGGTACCCAGTAGAAACTTCACAAATGGACATTTTCTTCCCTCTTTCTTTCCTCTTGGTATAATGTTCAAAAAAGAGCCAATGGATAAATCTTGAGGATATAAGGCAGGGAATGAAAAAGGCTCTCAAGAGACAGAAAAGGAGGGGATGAAGAACAGGAGAGTTTGTTTGGCTGAGGGCAGGAGGACAAACTTTTCTTGAGATGAAGGCAGACTATTTGAAGACAGACCTAAAGTAGTACAGCGGAAGAAAGGCAAGAAGAGTCTACATTTAAATGGGAGAAGAATGCAGAAGCTGGGGTGCTAGATTGGGATTTTAAATCTTCATCAGGATTAGATGGAAAATAAAAGGGCTCTTGAGGCTTTAGTACGTTAACTTGCAATGGCGGCAACAGTTTTGAAAACATCCCCCTAGTAGTACTAGGCAACATGGGAAGGGCAAATCATGGAACCTCGGATTCCTCCTGGGAACTGGCAGGACAGGCGGGACCTAAAGAAAGGGAGAAGGTGATTGAAGAAAGCTCTTGAAAGGGTCCCTGAAGAGAATGACTACAAAGTATAGGTTAGGAAGAGAAGTCAACTCAGGAAGCTGACAGTGAGAACTGATGCATTTAAAACCTTGCTGAGGTCAGAAAGTCATTTCTATCAACATAACTAGCCTTCATTCTTTTGATTTTGCCAACAAATAAAATCAGTTTCATTTTCTTCTGTGTTAACCACCATGACTACAGTTCAAGTGAAAAAGATGTTTGATTATTTAATACACAATTCTTTGCCAAGCATTTCTGTCACTGAAAAGCAAGATAAAAATGACAAAAGAATCATGAGTTGTACCAGGCCGAAATTAATTTGATTAGATAAGGAATAACTACTTAAGCAATCTTTATACTTACAGGTAATTTGTCAATATAGTTAGCATTAGATCTTTCTGAGTAATCCAGTTTAAGTTATAGGTTCAAAAAATAAAGTTCAAACATCTGTAGGGTAGCACAAATATCTGATTTTCAGAAGAGGCTTCCCTGGATCAATTAAAATGGAAGATTCAAAATTTCAGTTAGATAAGGCAATACCCAACTTTTTCAAAAAAGACTTAGGTTAAGTGCTTTGGTGGGAATCCTTACACAAGTATATGGTAATCTGATAACATATTGCACAACAAATCAAGCAAAATGTAATGTTACTGAGAAATACAAACTTTGGGATGTCAGTGACACCTCTTACTACAGAAAATAGAGTCTCTTTTTCTTCATAGCTCTTGGGCCACAAGATTGCTCCAGGAGCTTAGGGTTTAAAATGAAACAAAGGGATAGTCACGGTTAAGGCACTATAAAGCTAACTGTGCCCCAGTCTAGACACTTTGGTTCTCAGGTTAACTCTTTTCTTTTCTTTAATCAGAGATTAAAGATGCCTACTTCCTTTTTCCATTCAAGCAACTGATTGCCTTTGGGTGGGGGGCCGGCGGCTAGTGATGTGCGTGGGAAGGAAAAGGTCAGTTGCCCCAGCTTTTGACTTGAGGTGAGCCAGTAACTCTTTTATGGTTTTTACTACTAAGAAAGGTTTAAAGACTCCTTCCTAAAATATTTTGCATATACCTTTTCTTTTTTCCTAAATGGAAAGATACCGCTATAACCAGACACTAATTTTGAGGTGGAAGTTACATTAGGGCTTCCCTGCTGGCTCAGTGGGAATCTGCTTGCAAAACAGGAAATGCAGGAGACTCAGGTTTGATCCCTGGGTCAGGGAGATCCCTTGATCAGGAAATGGCAAGCCACTCCAGTATTCTTGCCTGGAAAATTCCATGGGCAGAGAAGTCTGGCAGGCTACAACCCACAGAGTTGCAAAGAGTTAAGACACAACAGAGCACTGAGCATGTGTGTGGGTAGCAAGTTACACAGGAGGAAAAAGTTATCTGGGCTAGTGTGTAAACTTCATTCAGTGAAGACTCCTTGGTTAAAACAGCGGAATTTGCTGGATGGGGAGGAAGGAAAAAACGAGTTGAAACAAAGTGCCAGAATGCTTACTTTCATGGTCAGCTTCTTCATGGAAGTAAGGGAATTTCCAGGGAGGAGAATGAATTATTCTAAGCAACAACATTTAGGAAGAAAGAAGAGTTCCTGTGATCTTTGGGCCAGTGAGCTATAGAAACTGGTCCCAAGTTGATGGCTCAGAAATGGGGTAGATGAATTGTGAACTGCCCATGTAGTACAGTTAGGAAGTATGTGGATAAAAGTTCCTGGAAGCTGAAGTCTTCTTTATTGACAGAATCCACAGAACATGTGAGGCAGAGTTGGCCACAAGGTCCCAACATAGCACATTCTGACATTCAAATTAGACTTATTTAAATGTGGCTCCTTTTGATTCCTACAGCTTTGTACTATGATGATTATCTGTACACAGGGATTCTAAATGGAAACAACTCACATCATCATTATCACTCAATTTTTGGAGACTAACAGCTTGGTCCAATTTTTAAGGTAATAGGCCAAAAGACAAAAAAAAGTCAACCAAGTATCAGGCCTAGTCGAGAATGGCTTAACATTATTCATTCTCTTCTTTGAACATTTTACTTAAGTGTTTTATTAGAGCTACTAGCTCAGGGTTTCCACCACGAGCATCAATTTGTTTATAGGCTTTAGATTCAAGCTCTTTAAGAGTATTCCGAGTATATTCAAAGGAACCTACATTCTCAAGGTAATGTACACAGTATTTTTTAATATCTATGTTTTCGGTTCTCTGGCGTAAGATATTCTGCACCTGGGTGCTTTCTGGCCTTGACCAGATAGCATGAATAGTAGGGAATGAGAACTTTCCCTCTGTTAGATCTTCACAAAAGCTTTTGTTTTCACTGTATTCTTTGGAGTGTAGATTAGCGTAATCATCCCTAATTTGGAAAAAGAGCCCAAGTGTATCAAGTAGTGGTTTTAAATCTTCTTTGTAATCAGAGAACAACTGCATGAGACCTACTGCTAATCCAAATAGTCCACCTGTCTTTTGCAGCACCATTGCTTTATATTCTTCTTCGGTGGGACAAGTGTAATTATCCCTCCAGTAGATATCTAGGCCTTGTCCCTGATGGAGTTCTAAAAGCTGGCGGGTAAAGAGCTTTACTGCATCCGGGTGATTGAGGGTTAAGACTTTCTCTAGGCCAAGAAAATATACATAATTAGCAGAATTGATGACAGATGGAATTCCATAGATACTGTGTGCCACTGGAAAGCCACGTCGGAGTTTTGAGTTGTCTTCAATATCATCGATGAGTAAACTGGCATTATGCAACATTTCTGTCACTTCAATGATAATCTAGTAAAAAATACAATTGAAAAATTTCATTTTATTTGAATTATTCAAAAGAGCTTACCAATACCTATTATATAACAGATTATCAGTGTCAGGTGTCTTCGTTTTTATAATTAATTATTATCTAGAGACCTCAATAGAAATAGCATATGATCACTAAACTGAGTTAAGAGCTAGGAATATTTTTACACAGTATCTATTAATTTCTTGGGCTTAAGAATGAAGTTAGAGAACTTCCCTGGTGGTCCAGTGGTTAAGAATATTTCAATTCAGGATATGTGTGTTCAGTCCCTAGTCAGGAACTAGGATCCCACAGGATGCTGGGCAACTAAGACCGTGCCACAACAGAGAGACCACATACTGCAACAAAGATGCTGTGTGCCACAACTAAGGCCTGACGCAGCCATAAACAAATACATACATACTAAAAAAAAAAATGAAGTTATAATTGCCTAAATACCTGTAACTTGTCTTCTGGAACTTTTAGCCAATGATTAAACGCCTGTGAAAGTTTGGTTCTCACTTGTTTACCTGCATTTAAAGAATACAATTTGGCAATAAATTAATATTTTAATTATAAGGAACACATTCAGAATAAAATAAAATAAAAAAAAAAAAAGAAACTTCTTCTAAAACTAATAAGACCTGATAAATCCAGCCCCACCAATTCATTACCTACTATAGAGCTTATCTCCTACTGCTGGGTCCCTACTGCCAAAACTCGTATCCTAAAGACACATAACCTTTTAAAATTTAGGCAGGTGAAACAGATTTATAGTACTCCAGTGGCCCATCTGGAGAAGGCAATGGCACCCCACTCCAGTACTCTTGCCTGGAAAATCCCATGGACGGAGGAGCCTGGTGGGCTGCAGTCCATGGGGTTGCTAAGAGTCGGACATGACTGAGCAACTTCACTTTTACTTTTCACTTTCATGCACTGGAGAAGGAAATGGCAACCCACTCCAGTGTTCTTGCCTGGAGAATCCCAGGGATGGGGGAGCCTGGTGGGCTGCCGTCTATGGGGTCACACAGAGTCAGACATGACTGAAGCGACTTAGCAGCAGCAGCAGTGGCCCATCAGTGCACCCACTCCTTTCATCTTAACTTATATCAACAATTTTGGAATGGAATGGCTTTTAAGGAATTATGATCATTCCTTTTATGAAAAGGGAGACAGTCTAGTTAGTGACAGCCTATTTCAGAGACTACAGGTATTTATTTAATTGAAATATAGTGGATTTATAATGTGTTACCTTTCTACTATAGTGTAAAGTGATTCAGTTATACATATATATACATTCTCTTTTTTAATATTCTTTTACATTATGATTTATCATAGGATACTGAATATAGTTCCCTGAGCTATATAGCAGGACCTTGTTGTTTATCCATCCCATACATAACTATAGGTATTTCTAAGTAAAGGTACTTTGCTACTGAATTACCTTATAAAATGACCTCTTAAAATTATTTACCTTTAAGATTTTAGAGACTGGACAGCTTTGTTTCTTTTCAAGCAAAAAGTAAGATTACCATCCCATGAAGTATTCCTTTTTAACATCCTGAATTTAGTCAAAAGTTAATTTATTTTGACTGGGGCTATTAGTTTTTCAATATTATCTTTTTCTTATACAGAAAGCTCAAGAGAGAGATTTGGTTAATAGTCACCTCTAGAAGCTGTTTTAGCCCAGATATAAAGAAATGGTAGCTAAAAACCACAATCAGTTCATTTAATAAAAATGTTCTATGAGATTCCTGCTAAAGTGAATGCATAGCAACATACTAATTGCAGATTAGGCTTCAGAGAAATAGTTACATAAAAAGTTTCAGTAAACAAAAACAGTATTTTCTGAGTCCTATCTGTTTTTCTCTGCACCAATCATCCAAACAAGTGAATACATACACCCTCATCACATACCCAAATGGAAAAAGTTTCACTTTCTGTGAAAAGTCTAAAAGGGAAGGCTCTCTTAGGGTTCTGGAAGTAGTGTCCTCTATTAACCCTTAAGGTGAACAAGGTCTGAGTAGCAATTATACCCTTAACATCTGATGTATTTTCCAGTTTGACAAAGGTCAATCTGGGCTACAATGAGAATGCACAATTGTGCAAAGTAACTTCATCACTTTAAAAAACCAAGCTTCATTTTCATTAGAAGATGAAGAACACAGAAGCAATGTACAGTCACATTTCTGCTTTCATTTCAGAATGTATTTGGAAAATAGTCAAATGAATGGCTTAATTTACACATACTCAGGTTTTGTTTTCAGGTTTTAATATTACAATAATAACTGTTTCCTCTTTAAGACCTTAAGATTACTGACTCCCTTTCTGCACGCTTACTTCTTCCTCGGCTTTCAACCGCAAAGGCCTGGGGACCTACCCTTCTGCATAGGTAAATAAACAAACATAAATACAAGTCATTCTATTAATACTTCACTAGTTCCAAATAGGAAAAGGAGTACGTCAAGGCTGTATATTGTCATCCTGCTTATTTAATTTATATGCAGAGTACATCATGAGAAATGCTGGGCTGGAAGAAGCACAAGCTGGAATCAAGATTGCTGGGAGATATAATAACCTCAGATATGCAGACGACACCATCCTTATGGCAGAAAGTGAAGAGGAACTAAAAAGCCTCTTGATGAAGGTGAAAGAGAGTGAAAAAGTTGGCTTAAAGCTCAACATTCAGAAAACGAAGATCATGGCATCTGGTCCCATCACTTCATGGCAAATAGATGGGGAAACAGTGGAAACAGTGTCAGACTTTATTTTTCTGGGCTCCAAAACCACTGCAGATTGTGACTGCAGCCATGAAATTAAAAGACGCTTAACCCTTGGAAGAAAAGTTATGACCAACCTAGATAGCATATTCAAAAGCAGAGACATTACTTTGCCAACAAAGGTTCATCTAGTCAAGGCTATGGTTTTTCCTGTGGTCATGTATGGATGTGAGAGTTGGACTGTGAAGAAGGCTGAGCGCCGAAGAATTGATGCTTTTGAATTGTGGTGTTGGAGAAGACTCTTGAGAGTCCCTTGGACTGCAAGGAGATCCAATCAGTCCATTCTGAAGGAGATCAGTCCTGGGATTTCTTTGGAAGGAATGATGCTAAAGCTGAAACTCCAGTACTTTGGCCACCTCATGCGAAGAGTTGACTCATTGGAAAATTCGACTCTGATGCTGGGAGGGATCGGGGCAGGAGGAGAAGGGGACGACAGAGGATGAGATGGCTGGATGGCATCACTGACTCGATGGACAAGAGTCTGAGTGAACTCCGGGAGTTGGTGATGGACAGGGAGGCCTGGCGTGCTGTGATTCATGGGGTCGCAAAGAGTCGGAGACGACTGAGTGACTGAACTGAACTGAATTTCAGAACACCCTAATGTCAAAAATTATTATTATAACCTTTTATTGTAAGAGTAACTTTACAATAAGTGGTCTCACCCACCTTTAAGACACTTTAGTAACTCTGAAGCTCTCTGTGAAAAAAATGCATAACAGTTTCCTGCTTCTTTAGGAAAATCTTTTGAGATTATAGTCTACCATGAATGCAAGAGTATAGTTGATTAAAAAAAAAAGACGGGATACCTAACGAGTCTTAAATATGTTATCCAAAGGCCTAAAGCATTACTTCCGAATAATGAGAATTACAACAAAGCTACTGGAGTAGTTCACTAGGTACGTAAGCATTATTAGTAAAATGTAAATACAGGCAGTTCTTGCTTTGTATAGTAGTGGAATGGGAGACACTGGGAGATGCTAGTTAAGACTCTTATAACTGATAACTGGCACATTTTACAGTAGCCCAGTTCCAACCAGTGTTTGCCAGCTCGTAACAAAGTAAGCCCAGCAACAGGCGGGGAGAGTTCAGGAGAAACAGTGTGACCTGTCTCAATTCGAGATCCTAAAATAAGTGAAGCTACTGGCAGCTGAATAAATGTCACCCAAAAGCCGTCCCTTGGCTTTTTCTGTAACAGTTGGCAATGTTCCCTTGTATTCTCCACTTGTTTCTCCTCCATGCTTTTGAAGCATTGACATTAGTAAGTGTGTCTCCATTATAGTCTGCTATGTTGACTTAGCTGCTACTGCTGCTAAGTCACTTCAGTTGTGTCCAACTCTGTGTGATCCCATAGACGGCAGCCACCAGGCTCCCCCGTCCCTGGGATTCTCCAGGCAAGAACACTGGAGTGGGTTGCCATTTCCTTCTCCGATGCATGAAAGTGAAAAGTGACAGTGAAGTTGCTCAGTCGTGTCTGACCCTTAGCGACCCCGTGGACTGCAGCCTACCAGGCTCCTCCGCCATGGGATTTTCCAGGCAAGAGGACTGGAGTCGGGTGCCATTGCCTTCTCAGATTATGGTCTGCTAGAGTAGAAAGCATGATGGTTTCCAAGGTGGAGGTAGAGCTACCACTCTTCTGGCTTTGGACAACCACACTTACCCTCCCCTGGCTCATAAAGAATAGAAATGCCCTAATTTCCACTGAGGTATGCTCATCAAGAAAAGTGTGCACTTTGTTCATTTTAAAGTGTTTATTTCCTTTTGGCTGTGCTGGGTCTTTGTTGCTGCGTGAGCTTTCCTCCAGTTGTGGTGAGTGGGGGCTACTCTCCAGTGGTGGTGTGCGGGGGCTACTCTCCAGTTGTGGTGTGCAGGCCTCTCATTGTGTTGACCCCTCCTGTTGCTGAGCATGGGCTCTAGGGCATGAGGGCTTCCGGAGCTGCAGTTACTGTGCTCTGGAGCACAGGCTCAATAGTTCCGGTATGTGGGCTTAGTTGCTCTGCGGCACTCAGTTTTCTTCCCAGATCAGGGATCGAACCCACATCTCCTGCACTGGTGAGTGGATTCTCTACCACAGAGCCACCAGGGAAGCCCACATGTGCACTTTGGAACCGAAATAAAAAGTTTTAATTGTGACTGAGTTGAGATCATCACTACACTATAGCTGACACACACTATGAGCTAAATAGGTCTTCCTATGGTTGTCAACTTATCACTTTATTTTCTTTTGGGGCCACACTGCACAGCTTGTGGGATGTCAGGGATTAAATCCAGGTCCTTGGCAGTCAAAGTGCAGAGTCCTAATGACTGGATTGCCAGGGGATTCCCAACTTTTCACCTGAGTAACTGGTTTGAATTTTTATTATGAGAAGCCACATTTATCAAATGCATGACTTTTTACTTGCTACTATCACATCTCAGAAAAGCTAAGGAAAAAAAATTAGCAAAATAAAACAAGCACATACATATGATAAAGCCATGTCCAAGTGACTCATCTCTGTAGAGGAATAATTTAGATTATGCTTCCAAGTAATGTGCTTTGAATGTATTGCTATTCGTCTCTTACAGGAAGTAGTAGTGTTAAAAAATGCTGTCTGGGGTTTCCCTGGTGGTCTGTGGCCAAGGATCCTTCTTGCAATGCAGGGAATACTGGTTCGATCCTTGGTCGGGAAAGATTCCACATGCAGTGGAGCAACTAAACTCATGGGCCACAACTACTGAGTTTGTGCATCTAGAGTCCATGCTCCGCAACGAGCAGCCACTGCAGTGAGAGGCCTGCACCTCGCTGAAGAGTAGCCCCTGCTCGCTGCAACTAGAGAAAGCCGACATGCTGCAACGAGGACCCACCACAGCCAAACAAATAAAAAGTTAAGTGTAGCTTTTTGTTGTGGAGAAGGCAATGGCACCCCACTCCAGTGTTCTTGCCTGGAAAATCCCATGGATGGAGGAGCCTGGTAGGCTGCAGTCCATGGGGTTGCTAAGAGTTGGACACGACTGAGGGACTTCACTTTCACTTTTCACTTTCATGCACTGGAGAAGGAAATGGCAACCCACTCCAGTGTTCTTGCCTGGAGAATCCCAGGGATGGGGGAGCCTGATGGGCTGCCGTCTACGGGGTCGCACAGAGTCAAACATGACTGAAGCGACTTAGCAGCAGCAGCTTTTTGCTGTCATACAAATTGGCATAAAACCCCCTAATATCCAAACAGTAGGGAATAAAAATGTGTCGCATCCATAAAGGATAAAATTTCTAATGAGATACTCAAATGTTTTAAGTATTTTTATTTTTATTTATGTTATAAAATTGGGTATTTTTAAAGAGGTGCCTTAAAAACGTCCCTTTTAAGAAAAAAAGATTGTAAAAGTTTATAATTATTTTCCTTATATGTATCTGAAGATTCCCTAGAGAGGGAAATAGCAACCCACTCCAGTACTCTTGCCTTGAAAATCCCATGGACGGAGGAGCTTGGTGCAGGCTACTATCCATGGGGTCGCAAAGAGTCAGGCACGACTGAGTGACTTCACTTTCACTATATGTATCTCCTTATAGAAAGTCTCAAGAGCTGGCAATTCTAACCTATTCTGTACGTTAATCTTTAAATGACTACTTCTCTATATAAATGACCCTATATGTATTATGACTAAACTATTACCTGGTAACTGAAGTAAGTACTTGTAAGGTTCTAGAAGAATTCTTTGGACGGTTTCTTGAGTCTTCTCCATTGTTTTTAAATTTCAAAGCTGATCTGTAAAAAAGGAGAAACATAAAGATGATGCAATTGAGTATCAAAGTGGAAAGGAGTTTGTATTTCAAGATGTTTTAGTAAAAGTAAACTTTCAGTTTGGTTTTAAGTGCAAATTCTACACCTATGAAATCTTAAAAACAAATCCACAGAATTAGATACTTCTGTATTTGATTGATCATATAAATTAGAAAACATACTTTTTTTCCTAAGAGCATTAAAATGAGTATGTTTTATACATGTGACCGTTAAACAACACTGGGGTTCGGGGCACCAACACCCTCCCCTCTGCAGTTGAAAATCTTGAGTACTATCAATAGTTCACAGTTGAACCTCAGTATCCCTGGTTCTGCAGGCACAGATTTAAGTCTAACCACAAATCATGTAATACTGTAGTATATATTATAAAAAAAAATATGAATATAGGTGGAACCTGAGCAGTTCAAACTCACATTCTTCAAGGGTCAAATGTATATTTAAAACGTAAGGAGAATACAAGGAGAAAATTCTTTGATGCATTTTCTTCACAATCCATTTCAGACACTCTGATTAAGACACGCACTAACGAGTGCAATTATAAAAGAAGTTTTTTAAAAATTAGTTAATTTACTAATTTTTGGCTGCTTTGGGTCTTCATTGTTGCGCGTGGACTTTCTCTAGTTGTGGCAAGTGGGGCATACTCTTCCTTGTGGTACATGGGCTTCGCACTGTGGTGGCTTCTCTTGTGGAGCACAGGCTCCAGGGCACGTGGGTTTAGTTGTGGCACATGGTTTTAGTTGCCCTTTGGCATGTGTGATCTTCTTGGACCAGGGGTCGAACCAGTGTACCCTGCACTGGTGGGCAGATTCTTATCCACGTACCACCAGGGAAGTCCCTTCAGTGCAATTATATTATTGAAAATATTCCCCTGAGGTGACTTATTATTTTGAATTTTACATTTACTTCAATATTTCCTAAAATTGCACTCACAATTTTACTAGAATCCTCCTTTACTGTTGAATTTCCACTATCTCTTTGTAAATATCTATTGCTACTTTTGTCCTCTTATTAAGGAATTTTCATTTCTGTTTTTGTTTTTTTCTGTTTCTTTTGTTTGGGGGGGTGGTTGCGGGGAAGTCTTCATTCCTAATCTGGACATTTTACAAGGTTTCTCACCTCTGTCTACTTTCGTTTTTTGAGACAATGATTTGGTCCCAAGGATCATGCTAAAGGATTGAAAGGTGTGTTTTCTATAGTCTACTCTTGAATATCTAGGTGAAAGGATCATAAAAATCTGCACTTCCCAAAGGAAATCCTTTTAGCGATATGAATCCAAAGAGAAAATTTCCATACAGAAAACTGCTACATATGCCTTGAACAACAATTAAGTATGTCCCAAGGTAAAAAAAGTTCAGAAAATACTTTGAAATAATCTAAATACCAGTTTGGTAACCTGATGTGTGCTCAGTCATGTCCGATTCTTTGTGACCCCACAGACGGTAGCCCGCCAGGCTCCTTTGTCCACAGAATTTTCCAGGCAGGAATACTGGAGTGGTTTGCCATTTCTTTCTCCAGGGGATCTTGCCTACCCAGGGACTGACCCTGTCTCCTGCATTGGCAGGCTGATTCTTTACCCCTGTGTCACCTGGAAGTAACCTAATAACACCTATACTGTTTAAAGTCTAACAAAAATTACCTTATTCTTAAGAGATTAAAAAAGAAGATGATATGCAGGAAGAATAATCACTTAGGGAAAAGATTACTTAACAGAATTAAAAGAATTTTTAAAATGTACCATATATATACTATTTTATTTAAACCAATTAGTAGCCATCTCTTCTCAACTAGGTTGAGAACAAATATTCTGTTTATCTTTTTCACAGCCTCCAGAACATAGAATTTAAAAATCAATATGCACTTCCCTAGTGGTCCAGTGGTTAAGAAACCATACTTCCAACGCAGGGGGTAGAGTTTGGATTTCTGGTTGGGGAACTAAAATCCCACATGCCATGCGGTGTGGCCAAAAGAAAAATAAAAACTTGTAAGAACAACTCTGAATAATTCTGTTTTGTCTCTGTCTAGACTAGTAGCACGGAGAAGGCAATGGCACCCCACTCCAGTACTTTGCCTGGAAAATCCCATGGATAAAGGAGCCTGGTAGGGCTGCAGTCCATGGGGTCCCTAAGAGTCGGACACCACTGAGCAACTTCACTTTCACTTTTCACTTTCATGCATTGGAGAAGGAAATGGCAACCCACTCCAGTGTTCTTGCCTGGAGAATCCCAGGGACCGGGGAGCCTGGTGGCTGCCGTCTGCGGGATCACAGAGAGTTGAACACGACTGAAGTGGCTTAGCAGCAGCAGCAGCAGCAGCAGCAGCAGCAGCAGCAGACTAGTAGCAACTATACACTCCTGGATAGATATCAGAGCTAATCTGTTTCAATTCTGTGGGTTTTGTTTGATGTTTTTTCCAACTGAAAAATCAGTTATGAATTTTTTAAAAAATCATCCTTTCCTTTGATCATTCAAGAAAGTTTAAGAATACTCACCTAACAAATAGGTCATTAATGTTCCTTTCCCAAAAAACGTTTATATGAAAGTATTCTCAACAGTGGGGAAACATAGAAGCCTCAATTTTTCTAGGTACTGAAAACCAGTCTGTTTCTTATCTTGTGTAGTTTAACTGTTGCTACATTACAACTCTGTGACAATAATTATTACAGTTGCTGTAATAATTAAGTTATAAATATATTAATTAATAAATTATAAATAAGTTACTCTGACCTTTTTCTTTACCCAAAAGACTGCAATTTACCACACCTAGAAATTTTAGCTGTCACATAGGAGACCTGAATATAAAGAGGCATTACTGTGTTACATGAACTCTACTAATTTTTACAATATTTTATTGATGTATAGTTCATTACAATGTCGTGCCTAGAGTGAACAACCACCATAGATTGCCTCTGTTCAGTCTGAAACTACTCATTTTCAAAACTGGGAAACTGCCTTAAATTTGTTCAAACAATATATTATGAATAGTAATTAACACAAAATCAAACTCTCTTCTCCATGGAGACAATAACCCCCAGGCTGGACTCCCTGGTACCTGCCCCTCTCTTCTAGTCCTCTACTCTTCACCCTGTGACCTTTCCTAAATTCAAATCTGGTCCTATCTCCCCTCTAATCGGGAACCCTTACACATTATCCCATGGCTCTTAAACAGAACAAAACTCCCTAACAAAGCGTGTCAGGTTCGCACAGTCAAACCCCCAGCCCTCCAGCCTCAGTTCTTCGTATTTTAAAAAGCTCCCCGCTGGCATAAGGCTTTCCAACATGATACCGTTTCTGTCTGGAATGTTCTTTCCTTAAGTTAAACTCCTGCTAAACTTTCTGCTCTCAGCTCGATCTTTACTTGCTCGGGAAAGCCTTCCCTCATCTCCCTATTTCCAATTCTCTTATCACCATTACATTCTCTCCAGTAGCAATCACACCTGTTGCAATTTCACACTGAGGTGTGCGTCCATCCTGTCCGTCTTACGCTCAGATTCAGGAAGGCAGGGGTCATACCAGTTTTTTCACATGGTAGGCGCTCAAATATGTGAAACGAACGCCGGAACCAACGGCAAGTGCCTTCCAACGCGTTAGAGACTAAACTCAAGGCACACTCCGGCATGGAAAAGTGAAAATATCACGCAAAGTGTTTGTTTTTTTTCTTTAAAGGGAAGGATCTGGTTTCAGTATTGCCAAATCGACATACAAATATAAGGACGGCTGCGGAGCGCAGAGTGCATCCGTCCAAAATCCGGGAGATGATGGATGGGTCTGAAGAAAATTGCCGGAGAGACACAGGGAGGGAATTTAAATAACTTCGAGTCAGATTTTTAACACAGGCTTGGCAGAAGAGCTTCAGACGTCGACTCCCCTAGCACACGGTCGGTGAGGTGCCCGCTTCCTCTCAGCCCAGAGGGCCCCTTCCGCCCCGCTTGGTCCCTTACAGCTCCTCCCCTTCTCCAGCCAGAGGATGGAAAATTCATACACAATCCGGTTCAGCATCCGGGTCCTCACCCTCCTTTCTTTCTTTCCTCTCAGCTCCGCCTCCCAGCCTCCCCCACCCACCTCCCCATCCGGGTTCCCCCCAGCCGCCACCACAGCCACTCACGGTTCGAGGATGATATCACAACTTTCACGCCGCGGGTCCGGGAGTAAGCTGTACCCAGTATCAGCTTCCCAGCTTATAGTTCAGAGTAAGAGTCCCTCCGATGCCTACATGAATACCTCCCCCTATTTCACCACAGAACTCGCCGCCCTCCTCGGCCGCCGACGACCCCGCATTACTCGGTGCAATAAAATGCGCCATCCCGGTCACACTGCGCAGGCGTCGTTGCCACCTCCCCTCTGCTTTGTTGCTCCGCCCCCTTTCTACCCCCCCGCCTGTCTCACGGAGGAGCGGGGCATTGCGGGTCTTGCAGTTCTCCGGAGGGAGGCTTCGCGCATTGGCCCGAAAGGCTGGACTGCATTTCCCGGGGAGCTTTGAGGCGTAACTTTCTGTTTCCATAGAACTGGTGGGAAAATGGCGTCGTTGTTTGTATCGCGGGGACCAATAGGAACAGGGTATAGGCGGGTTCTAAAGGAGCCTAACCAATCCGAGGTCGTCTAAGAAGCCATCCGGGAAAGAGGTAGGGGAGGGGAAAAAAGTCTAGGGGAGGGGAGAAAGGAGGGAAGGGGGGGACTTGGGGTGGGGGGGAAGCGATGTTTGCCCGTCAGTCGAGTCCGGAGTGAGGAGCTCGGGCGCTGGAGCGGAGGGAGACTCTTCAGCTTAAGCTTGCCGCTGCCACGGCCACCGCCTGTACTTTTGCTCGGAGGGAGTCGCAGAGGGTCTGTCGCCGCCGTCCTCTGGAGGGCAGCGCGATTGGGGGCCCAGACCTCCAGTCCGGGAGAGATTTTTCGTCGTCCCCCCTCCCCCCAGCGAGGGAGCCCGAGCGGCCGCCAAACAAAGGTACCAGTCGCCGCCGCGGGAGGAGGAGGAGCCGGAGCTTCAGCCTCAGCAACCGCTGGACCCGCCGCCCTTCTTCCCCCATCTCTCCCCCGGCCCTGCTGGTTTGGGGGGGGGAGCAGGGGAGGGGACTCTGGACGTGCCAGGGTCGGAGCTCGCCTCCGAGGAAGGTAGGGACATTTTCTGAGGCTTTCGCGGTCTCGTAAGGGGGTCTTTAAGGGAGTCACTGGGCCCGGCCGAGGACCCGGGGAAGGTCGCTCTGGTGGTCTCCCCGGGCACGGATATTCGGGGCCTCGGCCTCCATGGAGCTCCCCCCGTTCCCCGCAGTTGCCGAGTCCGAGTCGCCCCCCAGCCTAGCGGCCGCACACTCAGCGCTTTAGCGTCCCTCGGCCGCGGTGGGGGGCCCGGGTCGGTGGGGGAGCTCTGCCGCCTCCTGGCCCCTCGGCGCTCTCGCCGTCCCCTCGGATCCCGCTCCCACTTGTCGGGTGTCCATCTCGGAGCGGGACGTGGGCTGAGGCTCTGCGGCGGGTCGGTGCAGCTCGCGGCCCGCCCGGCCCGTCCGTCGCCCCTGCTGTGCTCCCCCAGGCCCGGCTTGCGCCCGCTTGGACTTGGGGTGCGCGGCCCTTTCGAGGGGGAGCTGCCGGAACGGCGCGGAGGCCCTCGGGCAGGAGGGCGCCCGGCCCCGCGCCGGCTCCCAGGCTTGTTGTGAGTTTCTTCTCTGACAGAAATGGCGTCATTGTCGGAGACGGGAAACTCCGTCGGGTCCCGACAATGGGGACGGGAAGCTGTCGAGCTGTGTAGGTGGCCGGGTTTGCGGGGATGGCGGGGCCAGAGGGGACCCTGGATCGGCGTGTGGTGGTTTGGGGGCTGACGCCTCCTTGAGCTCCTTTTCGGCGTGCAGGCTTCGTTGGAGTCTCTCCGCCTCCGCCAGTGCAGAGGGGTGCCCGTGATGTTGACGGGGTGTCTTTTGTTTCTTCTCCAGGTGCAGGTGAATCTGGTGTTTTCGGGGAGATCGCGACCCCAGGATCATCATGAAGGTAAGATCACCTCCAGAAGTCGAGCCTCGGGGGCTAGAGAATCTAGGAAGTGGGGGCTTTGATTGAGTTCGGGTAGGGGGCCCCTCCGAGTTTTGCCGAGGAAGGTGTGTGTGGTGGCTTGGCGCCCGAGCTCGTCCCCGGAGACGACGAGGGTCAGCTGGTGTGGATATCGGTGGGCTTTGCTGTGGAGTTGGAGCTGATTACCGGATATCTCGCTGAGGATGATTTTTCCTCATAGAACCTCTCTTTTTGCGGGGAATGAGAGAAATAGCTGCGTGAATTTAAGTGTTTTAAAAGCAGGTCAAGTAATCTGATTCTAGAAACTGAACTGTATTGTGGTTCTATCGGTTACACTGATGAAAGAACATCTCATTTATTGTGTGAACAGTATTGTGAATTTTTAACAGAAGACCTCCTTGCTTAAGGGAATTATAATCTTAATTGAAAGATTTTTTGAAGAGAATGTTGATGATCTTTCCATAATTCAGAGATAGCAGTTAGTTGTTCCTTGTATTTCCGGGGATTTAGGATTATATGGTGTGTTTTCCTCTGCTGATCCATTAGGTCTATTAATTATCAGATGCTGTATTGCATTGTGATAAAACCGATGGCCAGGTTCCTTTTAAATGTAAACATATTAACTGAGGGGAGGATATTGTCTAAAAGAGTAGGGTTTGCGTAAATGGTTGAAGACATTATAGTCATAAACTTAGTACAGGTTGTTTTTTCACTTTAGAGAATATGTGATTGAATGCTGCCATATTTTTTAACGCCACTTCAGGATGAAAAGCCTTAGATATCTGAAATGTTTAGATTCAGCTAGTGGAACTTAGAGATTAGCAGGTATTTTTCATCCATTACAAATTCAGAAGAGCTTGAAAAGAGTATGCAACAGTTAGTATGTTAAAATGTAAATTCCAACCACTTTTGACAGTCCTTTGAATTATTTTTAAAAAATTTTTAATTCTCTTCAGAATCAGGACCACTTTTATAGTACTACATCCAAATTAAAATTTGTAGTACTTGTTCATGGTAGAAAGTGAAAGCTGTGACTACTTAAATATTTATCAGCTATACAAAGTAGTTAAATTCAGTCCTTTTTTTTTTTTTTTTTTAGGTTGTTTTCTTTTTGAGTTTGAGGTGCTATAAACTCCTACATGAAACAGTTTAAATCTGATGAATTACTATTTCACCTTCATGTAAATAAAAAAAACAATCAGTGATGTTTCAGAAATGAATCCCTTTTGTTAATCACAGATGCTAGCTCCGTCACCTTCTGTCTGACCTGTGTGAAACAGTGACAAGTAAATTTTTTAGAAAAAATTATATCTTCTTTGGCATTGGACAGCAATTTCTATAGAAAAGTGTTGGGTTGAATGATTTAAGTTTATAGGGTGAATAATACAGGAGTTAGTTTGGAATAAATGTTGTAATCTGTCAAAGTTTCCAGTGGAGTGCCTGGCACATCTAGGGTACTGTGTTAATTTTTGGTTAAAGGAAATGTAGTAAGTTGAAGGTCTTTTAGATTTTCTTTTTCTCTCTTCCTTTCATTTTTTTTTTAAACCCGTTTAAAAAATGAAAGTACATTGGAAACTTCAGCTTGAAAGTTTCATAGTATTAGGCAAATGCAATTTTTTGGTGTTATTTTAGAACAACTCATTTTAAAGATTCAGCATTTCTGTTATTACTGCCTTTAAACAAAAAGTTACTAATAATGTTAAAAAGAAAGAATTGCTAAAATAATCTTCCAATTTTATACAAGAAGGTCTGTTTTTATCAGTACAGTAAGTCCTCTCTTTGGGAATCTACTAGTAATCATAAGTTCTAAAAGCTTATTTCCTTTAACTTAAAAAGTTGAGAGGCTGCCCATGGTTGGTATTTGCTTTAACAAAATTGTAATTCAAAAAGTATGTAGTACTGATTATATTAGACTTTAGATTTTCTCTTTTGTGTGTTCCCAGTCTCTATATTGTAATGACAACTAAGCCATGGTAGGACCTAGGTCAATTATCAGATCTACCAAAGAAATTTGTACTTTGTAGCAAGCTTTTAAGTTCGTATTATTTGTCCTCCTAGCCACAGTAAATTTTATTAAGTGACAGCGTATTGAGGTAACTGAAAAAGTGTGTAGGAATACACTTTTTGGGTTGTTGCTTTAGAGTCCCAAGGCAAGGAAAAATACACATAACATTTTAAATGTTGTATGTTTTAGAAGCAGTTTTCCTGTAGTACTGCCTTTAAAAATTTATTTAAATAAATAAAGCCCCTTTACTATATCTGTGGTTCTGCCCGCTGTGTTTTGAGAAATGGCTATAACGTAAAAGCGGTTTTGTGCTTTAACATGGAGCATGACGTTGGCGTTGTGTTGGGTCTACTTTTCATACTTGTGATAAGCCTTTCAATGTCGTTGATAGCACATTGTGAGGAAATGATAGATTATTGAAGTCCGTAAATCATTCTAAGACTTACGTCAGTTACATTTTGCTTTTTTCTAAATTTCTTTCTTTTTTTTGCTTTTATATCGTACATGTTACTAACATTTCTCATTACACTGCAGTAAATTTTCAAGTGGATATGGAATAGAGTAGACATTTCAGAGTCTTTAGGGGATAAGTGATTCAGATGGTTGTGCTTAGGATCTGGGGAGATGGGCTTTTTCAGATGTACCATTCTCTCCTCAGTAATCACTGTCTGAGACCACATAAAAATAATGGATTGATTGCACGTGCCTATTGAAGTATCCTTTGTGTGAGTGAGTGTTCTCAGTCCCTCTCTGCCCACCCCACCCTTCTCCTTTCCTCTCCCTCCCTCCCTCTTTCCCCTCTACCTTTCCTTCCTCTCTGTTTTTTTTTTCCTTCCTTCCTCTCCTCATCTATCCTTCTTTTCTCTCTCCCCGTTTTATAAATCTTTGACTCAACAACAACCCCTTCCATGTGTCAGGGAGTGTGACATGAAGGTAAATAACGTCAGTCCTGTTCTCAAGGAGCTCATAATTTAGTTGAAGACACAGAAAAATAAAGCAAATGGTACATATTGAATTATACAAGTATTTTTTGCTGTACAGTATTTGTGATTAGTGCAATGGGAGGACAGAAGAGGACATCTAAAGCAGAGAGCCACGGAAAGTTCTTTGGTGGACTTGGCATCTAAGCTGAAAGTTAAAGCTTTTGCTAGGTAAGAAGAGTAGAAAAGAGTGTTTCAGAGAGGGAACAACATACTGGAAAATAAAGGAAAAAAACCAGATGATGTATCTGGGAACTGTAAGTAGTTCAGTGTGACTGAGGTTGACATAAAGTGTGATGCATCGGGGGTGGGAATAGAAGGGCAGTGACGGGAGATGAAAGTAAGTCAGGGAGCCGAAAAAGTTCTGAAAAGCTACGTGGAACCACTGAATGTCAGGGTACTGGGCTTATACTAGAGAGAGATCACTTTGGTAGCATTGTAGTGAAATATCTAAAGGGAAATCTAAATGGAAAATCTGGAAATTCCAGGTGATAGATAAGTCAAAGTGAGAATGAATAAGGAGCTGACTCATGGGAGACTTAGTTCCAACTAATTCATGGGAGACTTAGTTCCAGGTGATAAATCAAAGTAAGAAGTGAACAAGGAGCTAATTCCATGGGAGTAGAACCAGAGGGAATAGATCTGAAATATCCAGGAAGTAAAATTGAGGACTAGCAACTCACCCTGGGGTAGAAGGAAGATGGAGGTTTCTGTCTTGGAGTATGAGATAGATGTTATTTTATTTTGAACTATGCTGTGACTGGAGTAAACAGGAATAAGGTTTTGAGTATTCAAGGGACCTGTAGGAGGTCCACATCCAAGTGGACTTAACTAATTAAGATATAAGAGTAAGGGAGCAGGTAGAATGAAGAGAAATTGGAGGCTTGGTTAATCCACTGTGAATGTTAACCTCATAGTTAATATTTATGGTATTTCAGGGTACTTGGACCCATAATATGACAAACGTATTTTGTGCTGTAAACTTGTGATCTTTTTGATGAATAGATAATTTTGTAAAACACTGACTTGTTTTCTGTCCAAATTTCTAATCCTTTGCTTATTCTAATTTTTAAAAATGTGGTAGATATTTCACAGAAGAATGTGTTTTTGCTAGCTTACCTTGTAGATTCAGTCACTGAAGAGATACCATGTGCCTTGTTTGTACTAGATGTGACTGTAGGTATTGAGGATACAGCAGTAAACAAAATAAGAATTCTTAACCGTTGTGGACTTTACAGTTGACGCTGGACCTGCACTTACACGTGGGTTTTTGATAAATACAGGCATAGTGATACCTGTACATGTCCGACTCTTTGCGACCCCGTGTAGCCCACCAGGCTCCTCCGTCCATGGGATTCTCCAGGCAAGAATACTGGAGTGGGTTGCCATTTCCTTCTCCAGGAGATCTTCCCATCCTAGGGTTCGAACCCAGGTCTCCAGCATTGTAGGCAGACACTTTACCGTCTGAGCCACCAGGGAAGTAAATACAGGTATATGTAGTGTAAATGTATGTCCTTTTTCTTATGATCTTAATAATATTTTCTTTTCTCTGGCTTACTTTATTGTAAGAATACAGTGTAAAATACATATACAAAATATGTTTATCAACTTTGTATGTTATTGGTAAGGCTTTTGGTTAACATCGAACTATTAGTGGTTAAATGTGGGGGGAGTCTGAAGTTATACATGGATTTTCCATTGCATGGGGAGAGTGGGGGCCCCTTATCTTTGTGTTGTTCAAAGATCGACTGTATTAGGGTGGATAGACACCAAACCAAAAGAAAAAAGTGGTAAGTTCTATGAAGGGAGATGAAGCAGAATCAGGTTAAAAGGGTAGAGTGACCGAGAGTGTGACTTTAGGTTAGATTGTTTGATCTTGAAATGTTTAAGGAGCAGGAAGGTGTCCTTTAGGGCTGAAGTGGGAGGAGACGAGGCTTGAGAGCTCACAAGGGCCAGAACAATGTAGGGCCATGTAGGCCATGGTAAGGACTTAAAGTCTGAGTGTGCTAGGAAGTCACTGAAGAGTCTCAAGCCAGAGAGTGAAGTGATTGAGTAGGGGGTCAGCTGCAGAGGAATGGGAGTGGAGGTAGGGAGGCGAGCTGCAAGTCAGTTTGATGAGAGACGGAAATAGACCAGGTGTGGGAAATGGTTGTATTGAAAGTGGGGATATACGAGTGTAATGAATTGGGTATGAGGTTTCTGCTTACTGCTGTTTATAGATGACTAACCCTCCCATCCCCAGTCCCTTTAAAAAAATCTTTTTGCTGTGATTTGTTGGTGGATAGATTCTTGGAACTGAGTACAGCCAAGAAGCCATTCCCAGCTCTTTGTTGCTGTTTAGTCGCTCAATTGTGTCCCGTTCTTTGCGACCCCATGACTGGAGCACCAGGCTTCCCTGTCCTTCACTGTCTCCCAGAGTTTGCTCGAACTCATGTCCATCAAATCGGTGATGCCATCCAACTGTCTCATCCTCTGTCACCTGTTCTCTTCCTGCCCTCAATTTTTCTCAGCATCAGGTCTTTTCCAGTGATTTGGCTCTCTGCATCAGGTGGCCAAAGTATTGAAGCTCCCAACTCTTGGCCTTCCATTGTTAGTGGACAGTGAACATTGAACTGAGCAGTCCTTTCTGTTATTTTGTTTTGCTTTTGAATTTTAGGGAATGAGGTAAAATTCACCCTTTAAAAAAGTATTTATTTATAAATTTTGTTATGCCAGGTCTCAGTTACAGCATTGCAGGGTCTTCAGTTGTGGCAAGCGGTATCTAGTCCCTGACCAGGGTTTGAACCCAGGCCCCCTGCTCTGGTAATGCAGAGTCTTAACCCCTGGACTACCAGGGAAGTCCCGAAATTCATCCTTTTAAAGTACACAATTCAGTACTTTTTCACAGATTGTTTCTGTCACTGCTGTCCAACTCCAGAACATTTTCATTTTCCCCGGAGAGACCTGTTATCCATTAGCAGTTACTCTTTGTTCTCCCTTCCCTCGATCCTTCCTCTGGCAATCACTAATTTACTTGCTGTGTCTAAGAGTTTGCCTATTCTTGACATTTTCTAGCAATGGAATCATACAATACGTGACCTTTTGTGTTTGACTTCTTTCACCTATCATAATATTCTCAGGATTCATTCATTTTGAGGCATATGTCAATATTTCATTCCTTTTAATTGCTGAATAATATTTCATTTCCCTGGGTATACCACATTTTGTTGGTTCGTTTATTTCTACTTTTGCCTATTATGAATGATGTTGCTGTTAACATTTGTTTCAGGCTTTTGTGTGAACATACATTTTCCATTTTGGGGGTTCTTAGGAGTGGACCTTTCAGTTTTCAGAGTAGTGATGCTGCCTCTGGTAACCCTATTGAGAGCTGAGTGTTTTGTGTTGTAGAAAGTGGCCACTGAAGAGTTGGCCATTTAAAAAATTCACTCAACATTTATTGAATCCTTGCATGCTAGTCTCCAATCTAGCCATTTAGGATATATCCAGTGAACAAAGCAGATAGAAAGTCCTGGCCCTGTGGATCTTACCTTTTAAGATGAGGTGAGGGGCAGACAAGAATAAACATAATAAATCAATTATCTAATTTGTTAGGTGGTCAGTAGTAGAGAAATAGAGGGGAGCTTGGTAAGGAGGACAGGGAATATGAGGTGGTTAGGTTGTAGCATGAAGTAAGGTGGCCAAGTAGGGTTTATCGAGAAGGTGTTTGTGCAAATACTTGAGAGAAGGATGTAAGGGAGTTAGTCATGTGGCCTCAAAGGCAGTTGGACGTGTTCAGCGACCTGCACGGAGGCTAGGGTAGCTGGAGTGGATGAAGGAAGGAGGGAGATCAGAAGTGGAGGGGGTCAGGCAGCTAAAGGGGCTGCACGATGTGGGTGGCGCACGTCAGAGCTGATCACCTGGGCCCTTGAAGGCCTTTGTAAGGATTTTAGCTTTCACTCTGATAGAAATAGGGAGCAGTTGTGGGTTTTGAACAGAAGAGTGATGCAGTCTCATTACAGAGTGGCCGATTTTCCTTATATTTTTAAAGGATCGGATGGAGGAGCCTGGTAGGCTGCAGTCCGTGGGGTTGCTATGAGTTGGACGCGACTGAGTGACTTCACTTTTACTTTTCACTTTCATGCATTGGAGAAGGAAATGGCAACCCACTCCAGTGTTCTTGCCTGGAGAATCCCAGGGACAGCAGAGCCTGGTGGGCTGCCGTCTATGGGGTCACACAGAGTTGGACACGACTGAAGTGACTTAGCAGCAGCAGCAGCAACTGCTGTGTTAAAAACAGGCTGTGGGCAAGTCTACAAGACGGAAACTGACCAGTTAATGAGGGAGGTGTGGAATGGTCAGCTTCTAGGTGTGGTTTGAAGATAGAGCCGAAAGGAGTTCTTGTCAGGTTTAATGCAGAGGAAAGTCAAGAAGGGTACCAAGATGTTGTAGATGAATAACTGGAAAGCTGGGATTTTATGAGGAAATTAGGTCTGCATAATTTTTGGAAATAAACATTTATATTGAATTCATTTATAAAATATATTTTACATTTGTGAAAATTGCTGACTGGTATATTGCTTGGTGAAATATGACTAAACTCAAAATATGGATATGCTATATAGTGGACCCTTGAATAACATGGGTTTGAACTGCTTGGGTCCACTTACACAAGAAGTTTTTTCAACAAATAATACAGTCATACTACACAATGCATGGGTAGCTGAATCCAAGAATGTGGGTCTGCAGATACAGAAGGCAGACTGTAAAGTCAGGAGTTACAGCTGTCCCTCCAGTCCCCCCGCCAGTGTTGCTTAAGAGTCAACTCTATTAGGTTTTTAGTTACAAATATTTAAAAACATTGCAGACTTTCATTTTTGATGAGCTGTTTAAAAACAGGACTGGTGGTACCTTCATTTGGGTATCACAGGACAAGGATGTTGCTGCATTCATGCAAAGCATGCTCTAGTATTCTGTGTAAGATGACACCCACAGTCATCTGTGGGTCAAAAAGGGCCAAAATCTTTTTGATATTTAAATATTGCATATTCTAGAAGGTACAGATTTTGATAAGCATATATTACAAGTAGAATTACTTAAAAATTTTTATTGATACTTAAGTAAAGAGCTTTTTAGCTTGTAACTTATTTTGAATACAGAAGACAAAAGAAAATACTAAAAAGTCTGTTTCTTTCAGAAAAAGAAAGAAGAAACTTTGGGGACTTTTTTATACCTGAATATGAAGTTGCTCAGTCGTGTCCGACTCTTTGTGACCCCATGGACTGTATCCTACCAGGCTCCTCTGTCCATGGGATTTTCCAGGCAATAGTACTGGAGTGGATTGCCATTTCCTCCTCCAGGGGATCTTCCCAAACCAGGGATTGAACCTGGGTCTTCTACATTGTAGACAGACACTTTACCATCTGAGCCACCAGGGAAGTCCTCCTGGTGGACATTAAATGAAACATGAGCTGTAAATAACAAGCTTTTGTTCCCAAGATGACTGAAATATTTTCATTTAATTACTTTACATGAAAATAAGTCAGTATATTTGTTACCTCTTAAACTGCTAGTGAGTATGTTTAATTTTAAGAGAGAGCTTTTGTTATAAAAATTCAGGAGTACAGGAAATCTTGATGTTCACATTTCCCATGGAAGATAATGTGTTTCTAGAAATCTGATAATTTTCATACTAAAATTGGAGACAGCATTCAAGTTTGGGGAGGAAAAGTGAGTTTAAAAAAGTATGTAAACAGTTTAGCAGAAGATAAAAGACAAATCTACTAGGGTCAGTTCACAGAGACAGAGAAACCAACTTCCTTTTCACCTCACATACTAACAGTCGTGTTTTAGGTTGGTTAATATTCTAAGGGACAAAATAAAAGAGGCAGAAAAGAAAGTTTTAAAACAACACTTGGCTTACTCTGAGAATAATATCTAACTGTGAATAACTAGATGTACTGAGCATTAGGACAGTTGAAGATAAAGATACAGTTCTACTTTCGTCTGCCTGGTGTATCTTTCCAGCTTAACATTGGTGCTGGTGGTCTGGTGGTAGAGAGGTTGATTCTTTGGGGTGATTATTATCATTTGAAGGAAGGAAATCTTGACAGAAATTAATGGATCACTTTCAAGTTATAAATTTAGCTATAACTTGAGAGAATAATAATTTGTACATAGTCTTTTACTATTGAAATGTGTCAGAAAACAGTCTGTATGGGACAGTGAGATAGATACTTTATGTAGACTTTTCTTACTTAAGCCATTTTTTTCCCCCTAATTTATAGATGGATTTTTGGCAGTGTGACTTAACTATAGGAGATCTAAAGTCCTAACTATAGGAGATCTAAAGTCCTATGTCAGGGTTTTGACGAACAGTGGACTGCTGTCTCCTAATTTGATAATCTTGCAGGGCATACACTTAGAAGAGTGTCATTGGTAACTTTTTAGTAAGTTTCACTTAAAGTTACACTGATTTCTTATCATTTTCTTTAATAGCAGAAATGAAGATTATAAATCATCAAATCTTACACCACATGGTATTTAAAGAAAAGACTTACCTTATACTGATGGTAAAAGTTGTATTTGAAAGTGACTATAAACACCATCTTTTTTTAGTTAAAGTGCCCAGTAAATAGTGTAGCTTAGTGATTAAGAGGACAAGGCGATGGCACCCCACTCCAGTACTCTTGCCTGGAAAACCCATGGACTGAGGAGCCTAGTGGGCTGCAGTCCATGGGGTCGCTAAGAGTTGGACACCACTGAGTGACTTCACTTTTACTTTTCACTTTCATGCATTGGAGAAGGAAATGGCAACCCACTCCAGTGTTCTTGCCTGGAGAATCCCAGGGACGGGGGAGCCTGGTGGGCTGCCGTCTATGGGGTCGCACAGAGTCGGACACGACTGAAATGATTTAGCAGTGATTAAGAGCATATGGCTTGAAAAGAGAGAGGTCTTGTTCCCAGGGCTGTCTTTCTGTGTTCGGCTGTTGAAGTTTGGGGAAAGTTGTTTATTTTTGAAGTGAAAGTAAACATCAGATTCATTTTCTTGCAAAGTGGGATAGTTACCTTACAAGGTTGTATAAGTACTAAATGAAATAACATTTAACTTAAACTGTACGTGTTCTGAGTAGTCAGTACGTGGTAGCTGCATTATTCTGGTAAAAGCTGTCACTTCTTTTATAAATGGGTAGAGTGAGGATTCTTTCATCGAGACTGCTTGGGATTAAATTGGGACTCTCACGCTTGCCAAGTTGTGGGCAGTTTTCTTTAACTTTCTAGGAAGGCTGGTGTCCTTGTCTTATGAGGAATGGTGGTAGCGCTTACCTCATGGGGCTGTTAGGGGTGACTAAGTGTAATGACAGCATCTACTCCATAGGAAGTTCTCACTAAATTGAAGCTATTATTGTTAGTTCATGGAAAGAATGTTTAAATCCTTATGAGTTGATATGCTTTGGGGGTGATATAGTGACTCTAGTCTCTTTTAACTTAAAGGTTGATTTGGAAGTTGGGGGAAGAAGTTACAGTTTTGTAATTAAGATTGAAGCCTGTTATTACTGTCTTTGTGAAATCCTTAAAAAGACTGTTCAAGGGAGGGTGAAAACCAGATTTCTTTATTCCAAGAACTCTGCCTCCATTTCAGACCTTTATTTATTCTAGCTCTTCCTGATGCAGAATCATCTCTTAGAAAATACTTGCCCTTTCTTCCAGTTTGCTGCTGGCTTGCCTAGATGGGATTCTTTCAAGGGAAAAGTAAAGTTTACTTCCAAGCCTAGAGGTTTTTTGTTGGATTAGGTGAGCCACTGGAGACGTTCATTTTCTAAGCAGGCATCCACATCCAGCCTTGCTTATATAGGGAAAAGTCTTTTTTCTTCTCACGATCTGATCTGATCACTGTTGGATGTGGCAGTTAGTCACCTGAAGCTGCTCTGGCGTGGCGCGCTGTGGAGGTGGGGTGTACGAGGCCTGGGGCCCTGCCAAGCCTGAGTCTGTCTCTACCCGAGAGAGTAAAAGGAAAACTGAACAGGGTCAATGACAAAGAGCTACTATTGCTCTCAGATTTTAAATGAGGCAAGTTGGCTTATACCTATTTGGGAGCTTTAAGAAATTTAGCTTTTTATATTTTTAGTTTTATCTCGGTAAGTGTATCTCATCCAAGGTCCCATTTCATTTTTTTTAATCTGCATATCCTTTTTGAAAGTTGTTCAGTGATTTCTTTTTTTCTTGTCTGGGCCCCTTGGCTTGTGGCATCTTAGTTCCCGGTCCTGGGATTGAACCCAGGGCTCCTGCAGTGAAAACTCAGAGTCCTAACCACTGGACTGCCAGGGCAGCCCTATGTTCAGTGATTTTAAAAAAAAAGTTGTTCAGTGTCAGAGGGCTTCACACTTAGTAAGTCACCTAATCTTGCTTTGCCTCAATTTGGAGAAATACTTTTCTTTCTTTTTTTTTTTTTGAGAAATACTTTTCTAAACTAATCTGTCCTGTTCCTAGCAAAATTAAAGAAATTTTTTTTTAAGTATAAAAGCAATTGCAGTTTGCTGTAAATGTTAAAAAATTACAGAAAGATAATGTATACAGTGAATAGTAAAAGTCATTACCTTCTTCCTGTTGGTAACTTGATTTAAAAGTTTTCCATAACTTTTTCCTTACACATATAAACATATATTTTTTGATATGTTTGGTTTTACAAAAATGGGCTTTTACTTTGCATATTGTTCTGTGGCTGTTTTTACGTCTTTCTATATCAATTTATAAAAGATATATATCATTCTTTTTTGATGCCCTCAGAAAGATTTTATTTGCATTCAGTATGCTATTTTCTCTACTACCAAATGAGTTACTTAGGGCAATGCCATGTTTCTTTAGCTTTACGTTAATGGCAGATAAGTATAGGCCTTGCTTAGTGGTGTTTAGCACTCAGTAGACATTCAGTGCATGCGTGCTCAGTTGCTCAATTGTGTCCAACTCTTTGCAACCCCAGGGACTGCAGCCTGCCAGTCTCCTCTGCCCAAGGGACTTTCCAGAAAGGCAGGAATACTGGAGTGGTTCGCCATTTCCTCCTCCAGAGGGTCTTCCTGATTCAGGGATTGAATCTGCATCTCTTGCATTGATGGATTCTTTAACGTTGAGCCACCTGGGAAGCCCAGGTATTCAGTAGGTATTATTAATTTATTTGAATGTCTAGTACTACTAGGTGGTGAATAGACCCAGTCCTCTGTAACATTTATGATAATCTCTCATAACTCCATAGATTATTATTACAGCTACTGTTAGTGAAATCTTATTGCATGAGATTGCTTTTAAAAGGTAAGCCGTGGGAGGTAGTGAGGGAACATCCCGTGCTATATGGCTGTTTCTGAAGAAGCTAATGTTGTACTTGGGATCTCTAGGAACGTTTATTAGAAAGGTTACTTTGGGACAGACCACTCTAGGTAATGACCCCAGCAGATGCTTAGTCAGAACATGTGGTTTGTAAAGTATTTTTTTTTAAGCACTGTAGTTAGGTTTTTAAATGGCACATTACGTTTGTAAAATTTCATAATCATTAGTTATTTCTTATAACATCCCTTTGAGGCAGGTCAGCAGCATTTTTCCTTTTTTATGGTTGAAGAAGCAGATGCAAAGATGTTGAGTGATTTGCCCACGGGCACACTAAACAGAATCTGCTCTTCTGTTAGTAAACTGAACCGTGCTGCTTTCTGCTAGTTACGCGTGAGTTATAAAGGTGTTAGCGTTTCGTGACCTTTTGATGGGTTTATGGAATAGCAAGTATAGCTTAGAAACCATTTACCTACTTTCATTGAAAGGTTTGCAGTGTGACAGTAAATATTTTAGGGAAATTTATCCTATTCTCTTAAATGCAGAAGAAATTATATGAAAATATATTAAAATGAACTACAGTGGACTTAGTTTTCTAGGAGAACCTATTCTAGTTTGAAATTGTAAGTAAGAGGAAAATAGTACAAGGCTTGAAGATATTTTAAAGTAGGAGAAAAATGAATTGTCAGGGTATATTTTCATGAGTAATTTGAGTTGAAACACTATGGCTCATAGAGTCAGAAGAGATTTTTAAAGATCGTTTGGACCATTGGATTTAGAGCCCAACTCCCCTGCCATGTAACAGCATGGAAGGTTATCTAGGCTAAAAAAGTGTCCTACACCTTCCTTACTCATGCCCACCCCAAAAAAGTATCTAGAATTTTGGTAGCATTCCTTAAATTATAAGTTTACTTGTCTGAAATATCCTCTCTTTACTTGTTAGGACTTGATTCTATTGTTCTATAAATTGCTGGTGTATTTTTAAAAAATATTTGAAAATTCAGGATTAACTCCTATGTACTTTTTTTTTTTTTTTTTTAAGATGTCAAGAAACTATTATGTAAGAGTTTACAAGTTGAATTTTGAAGCATTGAACAGGATAGAGGAAACGTATCACTGCTAAATTTTACTGCTACTACCTGTGTTGTTCACAAACTTTAGCAAATTCTTGCAGAATGGTGACAGATTTAGGCTGTATTTGTTTCATATTGCTGCTATAACAAGTTGCCAAATATTTAGTGGCTTAAAACAACACAGAGTTATTATTTTATAGTTCTGTATGTCAGAAATCTGAACTGGGTCTCAGTGAACAGAATTCCTTCCTTGGTCTCTCGGGGAGAATGTTCCTTGCTTTTTGCAGCCTCTGGAGGCTGTATACATACTGTTGGTTGTGTTCACTCCTGTCTTCAAAGCCAGCACCTTAGTATCTTCAAATCTCTCTGGCTTTGACACTACTTCTGCCTCCCTCTTTCACTTATATTAGGGCCCTTGTGAGCTCGTTGGGCCCATTCAGATAATCCAGGATAATCTTCCCATTTCAATGTCAGTTGGTTAGTAACCTTAATTCTGTCTGCAGCCTTAATTCCCTCTTGCTATTTAACAGCAGTTTGACAGATTCAGGGAATTAGGATACAGACATTTTTGGGGAGGCCATTATTCTGCCACTACGGACTCCTTAGTTCAGCAGGATCTGTTTAACCTTTTAGGCTGTTCCATAAAATGAGATTAATATTTACTGTTTGCTACAAGGGAATTTTATGGAAATGGAAATTATATACCATTGAAGACAGACCATGCATAGAATACACTCAGAAATATTAACTGATGCTTTCTGGTTGGTCTTACGTAATAGGTAGATGCTTAACTTGTGGATAGGTCGTCTCCACGGTAAGCAGTGAGTGGGCTTGGTAAACTCCAGTCTCAATACCTGGAGTTACACTTGGCCTCTGGAAGCAGAACAGGATGTCAGTGACTCATAGGCTTTCCAGAGAATGAGCCTTCTCTGCTGTTGTTTACTTTTCATTTGACTCCTATAAAGGCAGGCTTTTGTCTTAGAATTCAGCTTTTCCAGACCTTTGCTGGTTGAGGATAGTGTTAATTTATAGCATAGAGTTGAAAAAAATAGATGAATGCTTAACTGTAATTTGTTTTATGGTTTGAATCTGTTTTAGTCTGAAAGATACAACACAGTTTTTTAAGCAGTATGCTTTTCTACTTGCTAGGATTTTTCAAAGAAAGTTACGACAATAATTAATGGAGAGGCCTTGAGTAATTGTAGTTTTAAATCTCAACTCCTGATGATTGATTGTTTTGTACATGCCAACTTCATATTCTTTTTTGAAGTTAAACTTGGAGAATTGCTGTGTTTAGTGTTGTCATTTCCTAAATTTTCTTTTAGTCTTTCAGCTCTCAAAACTGTGGTGCTGTGAGGCAGGATTCACAGAGTAGAGTAGTGGATAGTGGAAATGGCTGTTAGAAAAGCATTTTTTAAAGTCAAAGGGAATTTTAAGGGTAGATATGTCATCTCTGTTATTTCTGTCTCCAGGTTAAAATTTGAGTTACATTTTTCTAGGGGCTCCCCTGGTAGCTCTGCTGGTAAAGAATCTTCCTGCAATGCAGGAGACCCTGGTGCGATTCCTAGGTTGGGAACATCCCTTGAAGAAGGGATAGGCTACCCACTCCAGTATTCTTGGGCCTCCCTGGTGGCTCAGCTGGTAAAGAATCCGCCTGCAATGTGGATGACCTGGGTTCGATCCCTGGGTTTGGAAGATCCCCTGGAGGAGAGCATGGCAATCCACTCCGGTATTCTTGCCTGGAGAATCCCCATGGACAGAGGTGCCTAGTGGGCTACAGAGGTGCCTAGTGGGCTACAGTCCATGGGTTTGCAAAGAGTTGGACACGACTGAGCAAGTAAGCACATAGCACAGCTCTAGAAAAAACATAACAAAACAGTCCTATGTGATCATTCTCGAGGTTATCTTGTAGATATAGATGGAAAGAGAAATCCACTGATTGTCTTACTGCAAATATGTTTCAAGTAAGAAATAGAAATTTTCTCAGTTCTGTGATAGGAATAAGTTGGTTTTTCTCTGCATTGCATTATCACGTATTTCTTTGCACACATAGCTGCTGACTGAGTATGATTTAAGTTAGAATGTGTCTGAAGATTGAGTTGTAACCAGTCATTTGGCTCTTCTAGCATTAGCGGATCCTCTGATTCTGACCCTTCTGTCATTTTCCTCTAGTGATCCTCTCCATAGTTCTAGCAGTGCCCTTATCACACTCTAATGACAGGCAGTAAATCCTGGACAATTATTTTCATACATGCATCAGTACAAAATAAGTTGCACAAAGTTCTGTCTGCCCTGAGTTTAAATTTATTCTCTTAAGGTTTCTGTTTTACATATATCAACTATTTCTGTTTTATATATATCAAATAGTGTTTTTTAGAATGTAGATAAATGAATGATTTGAGTTTGGTAGCACATATGGTACTGTATTCAAATTATCTAACTTTTAAAAAATTAAATATCAGCACCTCATTTTAATGAAGGTGATAAATTCAAGCACCACCCTTCATTCTCAGAAGTCATTACAGGTGTATTGGAAGCAAACACGCGTGTGTTTCAGGCTGTGCTGTTGCACGCCTCGCCACCCTTGTGATGGGCTGCAGTGGAATGGAGTCGTTAGGTTTAAATTCCGCGCTGCCCCTTAACTAGTTGCAAGGCCTTTGGCAGTTATGTAAAATGGGGAGAGTAATATTTGTTCCAGACACATCATACATTTAAGAACTGTGAGGGACTCTAAAGACTTCTGCTGGTCCTAAAAGATGCCTTAGATTCCTTTGCAAGCTAAGGCTGTGGGCAGCTACCACCCATGGATAAGAATTATGAATTCAAACTGGTGTAGACCTGCCTCCTCACTTGGATCTCTTGACTCATAATCCAGTGTTCCTTTCCATTATATTGTAGAGAACTGCTCTACTTGTAAACCAGTGCCAGGATTCGGATCTCCTCAAATGAAAGGTTAAATAGTGATAGGCAAGAAGTGTTTTTTGTTTTGTTTTGTTTTAATGAGAAAATAACTCCTTGATGTATTAGTGTCTGATGTTAATTTTTGATGAGACTGAACTCTCAGGATTTGTTATCGTTATTAGGATATTAAACTTATGGAAATTTTAAAAACACAGTTTATCCCCTAGAAAAACACTAAAAACTTCTTATGTATATGAACTTGGATTAAGTTCAAACTTTAAGATGTACAATGAGAGACTTACAAGGCTGCACTTTTTAATGAATGAAATGCCTCTGTGAGTGGATCAAAGCCAGCTTTCATGGTAAGTATGAAGAATGTGTTTTAGTTCCCCATCTCCATGCCCATCCAGTTACAACTTAAATTGCCTTGATTGCATATTAGCTGAATTAAGTGTTGATGAAACAAATATAGGGTCCTAATTAAGCACAATGAAGATCTTACATTAGTGAAGTGGTATATTACCTAAGCACAAATCTGCAAAACAAATATTTAACCAGTCCAGTGGGTAGGCACAGTGACTATAATGCAGATAGTAATTTACATGAATGTTTAATATGATGTAGTAATTGGCATTTGGATTCATATAAATATGTTATTTGAAATACAGTATTTTTAAGTTTTGGAAAATTGAATGATATTCAAATCTGGGGACTCTAATAAAAACATTGTTAGAGATGAATACACTTGAGGGTAGCAAGCACACTGGTGATACACAGCTTTGAAACTTTATTATGGAAACTTAAAACATGCTAAATGAAGTTCAGTTGATTTTCCCATCCTTAGCTTCAGCCGTTGTCAACATTTTGCCTTTCTTGTTTTATCCTTTTTACTCTGCTGCTCCTTCTCTCCCCTCCCCATCACCATGTGGGATTTTAAAGCAAATTCCAAGTATTATTTCACAGATATCTTTATCCAAAACATAGGTACAATGCCATTGTCACAACTAATAATATTAACAATTTTCTAATGATATCCTATCAGAGAAGACAGTGGTACCCCACTCCAGTACTCTTGCCTGGAAAATCCCATGGGTGGAGGAGCCTGGTGGGCTGCAGTCCATGGGGTCGCTAAGAGTCGGACACGACTGAGTGACTTCACTTTCACTTTTCACTTTCATGCATTGGAGAAGGAAATGGGAACCCACTCCAGTGTTCTTGCCTGGAGAATCCGAGGGACCGGGGAGCCTGGTAGACTGCCCTCTGTGGGGTCGCACAGAGTCGGACACGACTGAAGCGACTTAGCAGCAGCAGCAGCAATGATATCCTATAGTCAGAAATGTTCAGATTTCTCTGTCTCCAAAATGTTTTTCACAGTTGGATTGTTTGCATTAAGTTCCAGATAAAGTCCTCATGTTGCAATTGAAAGTTATGTCTCTTAAGCCGAGTCATTTATTCTGTTAAGTCTCCTCCCTTTTCATGCCTTATATTTGATGAAGGATCCATGTCATTTAATCTTTCCCTCATTCTTTGTTTGACTCATTGCATCTTTTTGATTTTGTTTAACCCCTAACTCTCCTGTAAGCTGGTCATTAGTTCCAGAGGCTTTTTTAGTGAGCATTCTTCATAGTAGGTGTGGCATTCTTTCTACTGCATATCATCAGGAGGCAGGTAATGCTAGGTTACCTCACTGTTAGTAATGCTGTGATTGGTCAGTGATTTTCGTGTTGTCGGTCTTACCTGGCTATTATAAACATCCTGTCAGCTTTCACTCAGTGGTTTCAGCCCCTGCTAGTGATTGCTGCCTGCTCCATTGTATAAGGATTACAAAATAGTTTTTTAATTGTATCACTCCTACTACATTTATTAGTTGAAATTCTTTATATTTAGTGACTCTGCAATACAGAAATGCAGAATAAATGCTTATTTCCCCCCTGACTTTGCTGGTTTAGAATAATTGGTTGGTGCTACAGGAAGCTCTTAAAGTGACCAGTGAAGTTTTTTGTTTGTTTTTGTATTAGTTGTTTTAGTGTCACGGATTTTAGTGTATTATTTGTGTCCTCATCTGTTGTGGTTGCTGTTAGTGATACTTTAATTTTCTCATCTTTGGGCGTTTGGAGTCTCTTCAAATGGACTCCTATGTTCTTTTGATAACTTCATTACTTTTTGTCACAAGGAATCTCAGGTTCATCTTATACGTTTCTTGTCGCAGACTGGGAATCAGATATTTCTTCAGGAAGCCCTGGTTTCTTCAAGCGAGAAATGGTTTTTAGAAATCACAGTCAGGATATTAGGGGAATTACTTGCTACTGGTTTCGTTATTGCTTCTAGATATTTTTAATGCTTAGACTCAGGAAATGATTGTTTTTTGTTTGTTTTTAAAGAAGAGAAATAAATAGATGACTTTTACTGATATTTCAATTTCCATAAAAATTACAGAGATTTTAAAAATATATATATTTTATTTATTTACTTTTGGATATGTTGGGTCTTTGTTGCTGTACAGGCTTTTTTCTCTCGTTGTGGCCAACAGGGGCTACTCTGTTGGGGCCAAGTGGGGTGTGTGGGCTTCCCATTGCAGAGTCTTCTTTTGCTGTGGAGCGTGGGCTCTGGGCTGTGTGGGCTCAGTAGTTGCAACTCCTGGCGCTGCAGCACAGACTCAGTAGTTGTGGTGCATGGGCTTTGTTGCTCCAGAGCGTGTGGCGTTTTCCTGGGCCAGGAAGTGAACCCACATCTCTGCATTGGCAGGTGGGGTCTTTACCACTGAGCCGCCAGGGAAGCCCCAGAGTTTTGATTTTGACTTATTGTAATTTGTATCATTTTTATTTTATGTTAAAAATAATCCTAACAACTTAAGCATATATTGCATATAACATATATACATTTTGAAATAATACATCTTACTAGTCATAAGAAGACTAATTAATGCAACTTAAGATTCCTTTATGTTATTTTTGTCCTTAGGCTATATTCCACTAGGGATATAAGAACAGAATACTTATTTTAAATTGGCTTGAAATAATTGTTCCTATGTCCTTATCCTGCCAACTTGAAAAACAGGTCATTTACTTCACTTTGCTTTTGATTTTTCAGGAATACTCTAATTTTTCCTTATTAATTTTTTGGTATAAAATATTTACATTGTTTCAAAATGCTAGGGGTATTTTTTTAAAAGATGCTGCTGTTTGACACATCATCAGATCAGATCAGATCAGTCGCTCAGTCGTGTCCGACTCTTTGCGACCCCATGAATCGCAGCACGCCAGGCCTCCCTGTCTATCACCAACTCCTGGAGTTCACCCAGACTCACGTCCATCGAGTCAGTGATGCCATCCAGCCATCTTATCCTCTGTCGTCCCCTTCTCCTCTTGCCCCCAATCCCTCCCAGAATCAGAGTTTTCCAGTGAGTCAACTCTTTGCATGAGGTGGCCAAAGTACTGGAGTTTCAGCTTTATCATCATTCCTTCCAAAGAAATCCCAGGGCTGATCTCCTTCAGAATGGACTGGTTGGATCTCCTTGCAGTCCAAGGGACTCTCAAGAGTCTTCTCCAACACCACACTTCAAAAGCATCAATTCTTCCGTGCTCAGCCTTCTTCACAGTCCAACTCTCACATCCATACATGACCACAGGAAAAACCATAGCCTTGACTAGATGAACCTTTGTTGGCAAAGTAATGTCTCTGCTTTTCAATATGCTATCTAGGTTGGTCATAACTTTCCTTCCAAGGAGTAAGCGTCTTTTAATTTCATGGCTGCAGTCACCATCTGCAGTGATTTTGGAGCCCAGAAAAATAAAGTCTGACACTGTTTCCACTGTTTCCCCATCTATTTCCCATGAAGTGATGGGACCAGATGCCATGATCTTCGTTTTCTGAACATTGAGCTTTAAGCCAACTTTTTCACTCTCCACTTTCACTTTCATCAAGAGGCTTTTGACTTCCTCTTCACTTTCTGCCATAAGGGTGGTGTCATCTGCATATCTGAGGTTATTGATATTTCTCCCGGCAGTCTTGATTCCAGCTTGTGCTTCTTCCAGTCCAGCGTTTCTCGTGATGTACTCTGCATAGAAGTTAAATAAGCAGGGTGAGAATATACATCCTTGACATACTCCTTTTCCTATTTGGAACCAGTCTGTTGTTCCATGTCCACTTCTAACTGTTGCTTCCTGACCTGCATACAAATTTCTCAAGAGGCAGATCAGGTGGTCTGGTATTCCCATCTCTTTCAGAATTGTCCACAGTTTATTGTGATCCACACAGTCAAAGGCTTTGGCATAGTCAATAAAGCAGAAATAGATGTTTTTCTGGAACTCTCTTGCTTTGTCCATGATCCAGCAAATGTTGGCAATTTGATCTCTGGTTCCTCTGCCTTTTCTAAAACCGGCTTGAACATCTGGAAGTTCACGATTCACGTACTGCTGAAGCCTGGCTTGGAGAATTTTGAGCATTACTTTACTAGCGTGTGAGATGAGTGCAATTGTGTGGTAGTTTGAGCATTCTTTGGCATTGCCTTTCTTTGGGATTGGAATGAAAACAGACCTTTTCCAGTCCTGTGGTCACTGCTGAGTTTTCCAAATTTGCTGGTATGTTGAGTGCAGCAGTTTCACAGCATCATCTTTCAGGATTTGGAACAGCTCAACTGGAATTCTATCACCTCCACTAGCTTTGTTCGTAGTGATGCTTTCTAAGGCCCACTTGACTTCACATTCCAGGATGTCTGCCTCTAGGTCAGTGATCACACCATCATGATTATCTGGGTTGTGAAGATCTTTTTTGTACAGTTGTACAATTCTCCCCATATTCTATCATTAACTAAAGCAGTGTATCATTTTACCATATGTTTTAAAATTTAATATCTGCTTTATGAGTTTTTAAGGTTCAAATTTAAAAGTCCAGTGGATGGCTGCTAGATGGCAGTAAATAGTTCTTGTTTATATATTGCTTCTTAGAATTTCCAATGTTTTACTGGATTTTTCCATTAGAAGGCAAATGGATATATACTTGCTTAAAAGTTGTGATTGTGATGTTTGCAGATAATCAGTAAATAATTACACCCTCCTCCCTAGTCAATTAACAACTATTTAAAGATGTCTTACAGGCTGATGTATTGAAATCACAACACAGAGTCAAACTTTTATATTATGTGGCTTAAATTTGCCAGACGGGGCACTTTTCTATTGGAGGAGAAAGAAGGAATCTTATCCCAAAAGTTTTTTGTATGTATAATTTTGCTGAATGCCTGGCTACCATGGAAATAGATGTTAAAATAAGCTCTTGAGTAGGTAGGTGGTGACAAAACTGGCTGTACTGCTGTACTGGGTTGCTAGACTTTATTTGGCCCTATCTTCCTCTCATCCTTCCTCTTTGTTTTGTTTGTTTTTTTCAGTATCTCTGCTTTTAGAATATTCTGTGTGCTGGCTTATGTAAGTTCCATCAGTGGTTTGCTTTTGCTTACATTGGTACTATTTAGATAAGTAAGGTATTTTATCTCGTAGGTTATTGAATTGGCTTTTTTTGTTGTTGTTTTTTAAGTAAATTCTTACTGATTTACTATAGTTAAGGGATATAGACTGGTATATTGATGGTGTTGGTTATTGTTTTTTTTTCCCCCTTTTAAGCAGTTTTATTGAAGTGGGCACATTAGGTGTTAATGCTTCTTGGAAAAGGTCTGGAAGGACCTGTATCAAGTTGTTAATGGTAATGGGAGTATAGAAAATGTTTAGTGTCTACTTTGTATTGTTAAAATGTTTGATTTTTTTTTAATCAAATGTGTACTGCTTCATTAACTGTAAAAATTTTCCACTTCCAAAAAATTTGTTAGTGATCAGTAATTCAAATATATAAAAATCTGAGGAAAAGTAAAAACCCTCTGTTATCGCATTTATTTATTTATTTGGCCTTGACTCTGACGTTGAATTGTGTAGTGTTGGTCCTCAGTTACTGTACCGAGATACCAAGGCTAACACTACTTACGTCAGTGTTGTCCTGAGGTTAAATGGGGTAATATCACTAAAGCATAATGCCTGGCACACGATGAGTGAGCAGGGGAGTCTTCGTAGATGCTCTGTAGGTCTTAGGAGTGGTATAGCTGTGTACATATGAGGAGTGTATTGTGGAATCTTACAAGAGCTTGTCTTCATTTGAGCTCACAACCTTCTCTTGCCACTTCAACTTTTCTTCCCTGTATGTATATTCCCAGAGGACTCATTTCCAGTTTTTCTGCCCAACAGAGACTTTGGGTCCACTTTATACCTGTTGCGTTACTGTTACCTACAAATTGGTATATTCATTTATCTTGCTCAGTAAAATGTAAGAAGTCAGAATTCAGGTTTAATAGGTATCCTTGATGAATTGACCTCCTCAATATCAAACTGGGTCATGTGATTTTAAAAAAGGATTTTTTGGTTTATTTCTTCCAGATGTCACTGTAGATATAACCTGGTAAGTTTGGAATTTTCAAGAGCCTTTGTCGATAGATAAATCAACAGCTTTGGAAATAAATGGAACTATTCCCAGAATATTACGGATATAAGGTTTTTGTAGGCATATGTCTACAAACACTTCAGGAAGGCAGACTCTTGGGGACAATCAGGATGACTGCAAAACTATATCACATATAATATGTAATGAAACACAGAAGCATATAACTTATTTGGGGATATATTCATATTGTTGAAGTCCAAATATCTATTTTTTTCATTTAATTTTCCTAATGGTTAAAACACATGGCCAATAAGTTTTTAAAAATACATAAAGTAATATAGCAAAAAAAACTGGGATCCCATCTTTTCCCTCCATTTTTTTGATTTCCTTCTTTCTGCTGTTGTTTATCATGCATCATCATCACTCCAGTATTTCCTATTCAGAGAAAAACACAGATTTGCCTTCTTATTCCTCTCTCTTTTTTTTTTACCTTCAGTTTTTAAATCATACTTACTATTCTGCACTTTTCAGATGTGTCACTTAACACATCTGGGAAATGTTTCTATACCAGTACATAGAGAGTGCCCTCATTCGTGTGTTCTCTTATCACTTTTTTGAGGTATAATTTTTACACCAAAAAATTAAGCCATTATAAATGTAAAAACCAATGATTTTAAAATAAATGCATAGAGTTATGCCTTTATCACCACAATCCAGTTTTAGAACATTTATATCACCCCTAAAAAGTTACTTCCTGCCCATGTGCAGTCTATGCTTACTCCCATCTTGAGCCTCAGGTGACCCTGGAGCTCCACACTTGTTTTGCCAGCCCTGTGCTAGTCCGTTTTGTGGATGTGATGTAGTTTTTTAAAACCACTCCCCTATATTTGGATGTTTGGGTTGCTGTTGACCTTTTGCTTTTACAAACAATTCTGAGTTGAGGTAACTTTGTATATACATTATTTCATACCTATGCAAGAATATCTATAGGATAAGTTTCCAGGAGGAGGGTTACTGATTTAAAGGGTGTATATACTTTTTTTTTATAATTATTGCAGGTTTTCCCCATATAGGTTGTACAGACTTACATTCTCCCCTGCAGTGTAATCATTTGTTTTCCCAAACATTACCAGCCAAGTATGTTACCTGATTTCTCAACTTCTGCCAGTCTGCTAGTGGAAAATGCTATCTTGGAGTCATTTTATTTGCATTTCTGTTATAAATGACTTTGGTCTTCTTTTTATACATTTAAGGCCCATTTACTTGTATTTATTTTTATGTCAACTATCTCTTCTTATGTTCATTTTTCTGTTCAGTAGTTAGTCCTTTTAAAAATGACTCATTTCTAGGTGTTCTTTAAAACCAGAGATTAACTCTTTGTAGAGATACGAATTATAATCCTTTTAGAGTTTGTCATTTGTGTTTCGATTTGCTTGCTTTGTGTAGTTTTTGTTTGTCATGTAGTTTTTTATTGCTAAATTTATCAATATTTCCTCTTATAGCTTCTGAACTTTGAGTTTATTAATTATTTAAAGTAAGGCCTATATTGAACATCCTTCCAAGGTCATTAACTCGTCACCAGTTTGAATTAAGTTAGAGATTTAGCCAGATCTACTGACTTGCATCTGTGACAAATACCTTTGAACATGTTATCTGACATGTATACAAGTATATCTGTTGGATAAATTTTGGTGTATATTCTTGGGGCTGTTGATATGCATGTTTATAAAATTTTGACAGTTACCATCATACTGAATACATGTTTTTTCCAAGACCATTAAGATACATAATTGCTAATAACTGGTGAGGAAATTAATGGTGACTTGTGTTCAAGGTGCCAGATTGTGAAACTCCTGCAGTACTACTAGAAAAGCTTTGGTCAGAAATAGAATGTGACAGTGTGAAAGTGTTAGTTGCTCAGTCGTGTCCGACTCTTTGCCACCTTATGGACGGACTGTAGCCCACCAGGCCCCTCTGTGCATTGGATTCTCCAGGCCGGAATACTGGAGTGGATTGCCATGCCCTCTTCCAGGGGATCGTGTTGGACTAGGGATCAAACCCGTCTCTTATATCACCTGCATTGGCAGGCAGGTTCTTTACCACTGGTGCCACCTGGGAAACCCCGCAGAACAGAATACTTGGCTGTAAATAATAATCTTTTTCCATTATGTATTGATCTTCAAGGCAACAGAATTAAATTTTAGAAATTCTTGAAGAATTTCCATTATCTCTTAAAGTGCCAGTTCTGCATCGTCCTTCTTGACATTTGCCCTAGAGCACCACTTGTACAGGTACACGAGGAAGCATGTTCTAATTATGTTTATTGCAGCCTGTTTGTGATAGTGAAAAACTGGACACCACTTATATCATTAGTAGAAAAGTTGAACCATCGTAAATTCCTACAATGATTATATCACTAAAGTAATTTGATAGTATTTACTGATTGGAAAGATCTCCAATACATTTTTTCTGTGAAAGAAACAAATTTGAAAGGCAGTGTGTTAAATATAGTACCAATTATGAAAAATATATTCACAGAAATCCTATATATGGACACATAGACATGTGTATAAATGGAAAAATCTGGAAAAACATATCCCCGAATGATAAAAGTGATTACCAGTGGCAAGTGGTTTGGGATTGTGTATGGTAATTTAGAACTCTCTTTTAAGGTTTTATTATTTATACAAGGATAAGATATTCATAGATTGTGCAGCTAAAAGCTAATTTTACACATACTTTAGCAGCAAAAGTATGTTGTATTGTACATGTATCCTTGTAAATGCAGAGTAAGGGGACTGGAAGGATATTATGAATAGAAGACAGTAGTCTTGTTGATGAGGGATGTGAGAAGAGAAAAGAAGAACAACTGCGTGTACTTTTGTGTACTTCTGTATTTCTGTATTTTCATAAAGCGAATGATGAATTCATGTATTAATGTCTGTGATGGAAAAAGGAGTAAATTCTTTGAGACCAAGAATTCATATGAGAATATGATTTCATTTTGTAAGGCTCATTTAATAGTTCTTAATGAAAATACTAGCTGCTAGTTGAATCACTAGGTAGAGAATAAAGATATATTTTACTAGTTTGCTGATTTATTTACTTGATGTGTTTTCATCACTTTAGGGCAAATACAAGAATAAAAATAAGTAAACCTTTTCCCATATACCATCATGAATACTAGTTGTTTCTAATATCATGCAGGATGGTAAATACAGAGTTGTTCTCTTCACTTGTATCCTCATCTGAAATTTTCTCTTCTCCTCTTTTCTTCTACAACTTCTCCTGCAGTCTGGACATCTCTCTAGTTCAGTTTTCTTAGTTTACTGGCCCAGGATCAGATCTGTTCTCATGAAATGGGAGTTAGCAGTGATGTTTCCAGTCAGTCCTGCTTTCTCTGTCTACCTTGTATTTTGTTCCAGATTATGGCGAGAAATACCTGGCTGCTGCTAAGTCACTTCAGTCGTGTCCGACTCTGTGCGACCCCATAGATGGCAGCCCACCAGGCTCTGCCATCCCTGGGATTCTCCAGGCAAGAACACTGGAGTGGGTTGCCATTTCCTTCTTCAGTGCATGAAAGTGAAAAGTGAAAGTGAAGTCGCTCAGTCGTGTCTGACTCTTCACGACCCCATGGACTGAAGCCTACCAGGCTCTTTCGTCCATGGGATTTTCCAGGCAAGAGTACTGGAGTGGGTTGCCATTGCCTTCTCCAGAGAAATACCTGGAGTAACAGGCAAATTTGGCCTTGGAGTACAGAACGAAGCAGGGCAAAGGCTAATAGAGTTTTCCCAAGAGAACGCACTGGTCATAGCAAACACCCTTTTCCAGCAACACAAGAGTAGACTCTACACATGGACATCACCAGATGGTCAATACTGAAATCAGATTGATTATATTCTTTGCAGCAAAAGATGGAGAAGCTCTATACAGTGAGCAGAAACAAGACTGGGAGCTGACTGTAGCTCAGGTCATGAACTCTTAATTGCCAAATTCAGACTTATATTGAAAAAAGTAGGGAAAACCACTGGACCATTCAGGTATGACCTAAATCAAATCCCTTATGATTATACAGTGGAAGTGAGAAATAGATTCAAGGGATTAGACGTGATAGAGTGCCTGAAGATCTATGGACAGAGTTTTGTGACATTGTACAGGAGACAGGGATCAAT
Source organism: Bos taurus (assembly GCF_002263795.3). Lineage (NCBI taxonomy): Eukaryota > Metazoa > Chordata > Mammalia > Artiodactyla > Bovidae > Bos > Bos taurus. Next base: position 8,038,295 of record NC_037355.1, on the reverse strand, counting down.
ACCATCCCCAAGAAAAAGAGATGCGAAAAGGCAAAATGGTTATCTGAAGAGGCCTTACAAATAGCTGTGAAAAGAAGAGAAGTGAAAGGCAAAGGAGAAAAGGAAAGATATACCCATTCTAATGCAGAGTTCCAAAGAATCGCAAGGAGAGATAAGAAATCCTTCCTCAGTGATCAATACAAAGAAATAGAGGAAAACAATAGAATGGGAAAGACTAGAGATCTCTTCAAGAAAATTAGAGGTACCAAGGGAACATTTCATGCAAAGATGTGCTCAACAAAGGACAGAAATGGTATGGACCTAACAGAAGCAGAAGATATTAAGAAGAGGTGGCAAGAATACAGAACAACTATACAAAAAAGATCTTCATGACCCAGATAATCACAATGGTATGATATCTCATCTAAGGCCAGACATCCTGGAATGTGAAGTCAAGTGGGCCTTAGGAAGCGTCACTACAAACAAAGCTAGTGGAGGTGATGGGATGTTGAGCTCTTTCAAATCCTAAAAGATGATGCTGTGAAAGTGCTGCACTCAATATGCCAGCAAATTTGGAAAACTCAGCAGTGGCCACAGTACTGGAAAAGGTCAGTTTTCATTCCAGTCCTAAAGAAAGGCAGTGCCAAAGAATGCTCAAACTACCACACAATTGCACTCATCTCACACACTAGTAAAGTAATGCTCAAAATTCTCCAAGCCAGGCTTCAACAGTACGTGAATTATGAAGTTCCAGATGTCCAAGCTGGATTTAGAAAAGCAGAGGAACCAGAGATCAAATTGCCAACATCCATTGGAGCATTGAAAAAGCAAGAGCATTCCAGAAAAACATCTACTTCTGCTTTATTGACTACTCCAAAGCCTTTAACTGTGTGGATCACAACAAACTGTGGAAAATTCTTCAAGAGATGGGATTACCAGACCACCTGATCTGCCTTCTGAGAAATCTTTTTGCAGGTCAGGAAGCAACAGTTAGAGCTAGACATGGAACAACAGACTGGTTCCAAATCGGGAAAGAAGTACGTAGAGGCTGTTTATAGTCACCCTGCTTATTTAACTTATATGCAGAGTACATCGTGAGAAATGCCAGGCTGGATGAAGCACCAGCTGGAATCAAGATTGCTGGGAGAAATATCAATAACCTCAGATATGCAGGTGACACCACACTTATGGTAGAAAGTGAAGAACTAAAGAGCCTCTTGATGAAAGTGAAAGAAGAGAGTGAAAAGGTTAGCTTTAAAGCTCAATATTCAGAAAACAGATCATGGCATCTGGTCCCATCACTTCATAGCAAATAGTTGGGGAAACAGTGAGCGACTTTATTTTTTGGGGCTCCAAAATCAGTGCAGATGGTGGCTACAGCCATGAAATTAAAAAATGCTTGCTTCTTGGAAGAAAAGTTATGACCAACCTAAGACAGCATATTAAAAAGCAGAGACATTACTTTGCCAACAAAGGTCCATCTAGTCAAGGCTATGGTATTTCCAGTAGACATGTATGAATGCAAGAGTTGGACTATAAAGAAAGCTGAGTGCTGAAGAATTGATGCTTTTGAACTGTGGTGTTGAAAAAGACTCTTGAGAGTCCCTTGGACTGCAAGGAGATCTAACCAGTCCATCCTAAAGGAGATCAGTCCTGAATATTCATTGGAAGGACTGATGTTTAAGCCGAAACTCCAATACTTTGGCCACCTGATGGAAAGAACTCACTCATTTGAAAAGACCCTGATGCTGGGAATGATTGAGGGCAGGAGGAGAAGGAGATGACGGAGGATGAGATGGTTGGATGGCATCACTGACTCAATGGACATGAGTTTGAATAAACTCTGGCAGTTGGCGATGGACAGGGAGGCCTGGCGTGCTGCAGTCCACGGGGTCACAAAGAGACACGACTGAACAGCTGAACTGAACTGAATGGTCTCTCGATTCTGTTGTGTTCTTCTAGTTCTTCCATTTTGCACATGGCGGCCACAGTGATCTAAGACCTACATCAGATTATGTTAATCCTATGCACAGAATTTTGTAATGGTTCTATTGCTGTCAGGTCCTGCTTGTCCATTGGTGGTCAAAATGCTTCTCAATATGATCATTAATAATTATATTGCCACATTTCCCCTTGCACTCCAGTTCTCCAGAGTGTATTTCTCATTTCAGACTGTCTGAACATCTTGATTCCTTTTCATTGACCACCTTCCCTGATACCCTAAGACCGATTTATCTCCCTTTATACAGAACATGGTCACAGTAGTTATCTGTGTGCTATAATTGCTCACTTGTTTAACTGATGCCTCCACTAGACTTCGTCTCAGATTATGAACCCCGTTCCTATTCAGTTCCTGTATATTATCAGCTTTAGGTCAAATATGTGAATTGGTGGATGGTTAATCTTATCATGCATGCCCCTCTCAGCCATTTTCTTCTTACCCTTCGCTTGTTCTTTCTCCACCTAGCGATAGAGGAAGTAGAAGAAATAGGGAAACGGGTAGGGAAAAAGGAAACTTGGGAAAAGAGAAGGAAAGTGTGCTGCTGGGTTCTAGTATTCTATGCCTAATCCTTTTTCCCCCCCTCACACTTTAAGGATAAAATAATTTATTGTCGTCATTACAAAGGATGGACAGTTGCTTTTTCAGTTTCAGATTTCTGGGCAAGTGATATGGTTTTTAGTTTGAAAACTAAAAAGGCAATATTTGTATGCTGAAGTATTAAGAGAAATTGTGCTGATGCCTGCCAGTTACTCTAAAGTCCCTGTCCTATAATTCCAGCATCTGCCACAGCTGACTCTGGTTCTGATACATGGTCTCTTTCTTCAAACCCGGTTAACCGTGCTTTGTAATTTTTATTAAAGGCCGGACATGATATACTGGGTAAAAGGAACTGAGGCCTTTAATAGGTGGGTTTATGTTTATTGTATTGGAGAAGGAAATGGCAGCCCACTCCAGTGTTCTTGCCTGGAGAATCCCAGGGACGGGAGAGCCTGGTGGGCTGCTGTCTCTGGGGTTGCACAGAGTCGGACACGACTGAAGCGACTTAGCAGCATGTTTATTGTATAAAAGCTAAGCTTTGTTTACTGTTGGTCTAGCTGTAGATGTCAGGCTAAAATTTCCTTTGGTGTCCTTGCTTTTGTCTTCGGGTTTTCCTAGAGATTTCTTAAGTGAGTCTGATACATGCAGTTCTTTCAGTTGTAATCCACTGTGCAGGAGTTCTACGTATCAGCCAAGATATGGGGGGAGGGGACGCATTCCATAGCCCTGTGATCAGGTCTCATTCTTTGGTGCACTGGTGTCCCTTAGCTGTGACCTTCTCAGGTGCTTCTCCTTAGGTGAGACTGGGAGGCTTGAGGGGGCTGGAGTTGGGTATTTTACTTAGCCAGGTCAGTTAGGCTCTAGTAAAACCCCAACAGATTAGGCTCTGATTGTTTCTCTTGAGGGCAAGTTTTGTTAAGAAGAATAGAATACTTTGGCCATGTTTCAAAATGGGTAAAAAAAGTTCTCTCTCTCCCTGCCAGAGCATCAGGGAGATTTTTCTCTCATCTTCTCTGCGAGAACCTCATTCCTCTGTGAGTCGTCATTTCGAGTGCCTGAAAGCGTGGGGGCTCCCTGAATACTGAGTCAGTCCCCTTGGAGTTTTTAACTCTCACGATGTCCACAGTGAGCCTCCAGCACTTCATCACCGACACCTGACTAGCTCCAGCAGGGGTTTCTTTTCCTGCATTCCTGCTTCTCTGATAAATTGTGGTTTTCTGTGTTTGCCTGTTTGTCTCCAATTTGGGGTCAGTGGTTGGTTCTGTAACCTCAGTTCTCTAATGGATCTAGGAAGACTGTTGCTATTCAGTTTGTTTTTTTTCTTGTGAGAATGGGAGTGATGACTACTGATCTCCTTATAGGCTAGATGGGAAACTACAAGTCTTTAGCCATTTTCTTTAAATATGAGTGGTTTGCAGATAGGTGAAGGGATGGTGGAAAGATATATCATGAAGTAAGTAGAGTAAAAACACTGATGGGAGAATCTGTGTGCTCTGACCAACAAAGGTAAGACCAATACAGAACGTTGTCTAGAAACTCAGAAAAGCCTTTATATTTGAGCAAAACTTTGTCAAATGAATAGGAGTTTCCAGATGGAAAACTAGAAGGCGGGATGCTCTGCAGCCAGAGGCCCTCTGTGCTGGGAGAATTGGAAGTGGTGAAAGCCTGGCATGGCTGGAGCACAGAGACTGTTCCTGCCCGATTCTTGCTTCTGAATATTTGATTAGAATTACACTTCCCAGTACCCACACCTCTCTAGTTCCTTGCTTCAGGGCCAGTACTTGCAGTTGGAGTGCTCATCTTTTACTTTGGCCTAACCCTCAGCCATGCATCTTGGTGGGGGTTTCATAAGGAAAAAAGAAAAAGATTGCAGGGGTATTATAATACAGTATAAAAGTCTTTCAGACTTTTTTTGAACACAAATTTTGTGTAACAGCCCATATATACACACATAAACAATGGAAACACACATTTCACAAAGTAATAATTACGCCATGTTTATTTCACTCTGGTATTTTCTGATCTGTTCTACTTCATTTTCAAAAACTGCTAGTGAGGACCCGCCAGATTCCATTCACAGTCCGTTAAGAGGGTTTGACTCACAGTTTGAAAACTGCTTGTGTAAGGGAATCGTGATACATCAGGTAGTACTCTCAGAATGAGAGTACTGCCAGAATTATCCCCCAATTTTTTATTCAATTATAAATGGTATCATTTTAAAATTTTAGTTTCTGATTGTTTTGTGTATAGGAATACAACTGATTTAGCTATGTTGATTATGAACCCCGTGATCTTGCTAAAACCACTTAGTATTAGTTCCCTGGGTTTTTTCTGTAGATTATCATGTCTTTTAAATGTTTCATAGACTTCACCAGTGAAGCTCTTTGGGTATAGTTTTCTTTGTGAGAAAGTTTTACGCTGCAGATTCAATTTTTAAAACAGATCTTCTGTTTCAGTTTTCATTTCTTACTGAGTGTGCTGCTATTGTAGTTTCTGTCTTTCAAGGGATTTGTCCATTTTCTCTAAATTGTTGAATTTATTGGCATGAAATTGATCATAATATTCCTTTATTATCCTTTTAATATTTGTACACTCTGTAGTGATATCACTTCCTTTATTCCTAATAAAGATAACTTGCATCTTTCCTCTTTTTTCACGATCCATTTGTCTGCTGCTGCTGCTAAGTCACCTCAGTCATGTCCGACTCTGTGTGACCCCATAGACGGCAGCCCACCAGGCTGTCCTGTCCCTGGGATTCTCGAGGCAAGAACACTGGAGTGGGTTGCCATTTCCTTCTCCAGACCCATTTGTTTAGATTAGCAATTTTGTTATCTCAAGAAGTCAGATTTTGTTTCTTGATTTTCTCTATTTTCTATTTCATTAATATTCATGTTACTTTTTATATCTTCTACTTAACTTCCGGTTTAATTTGTTGTTTTCTTCCTAGTTTCTTAAGGTACGAGTTGAAGGTCATTGATTTGAAAAGTTCCTTTTTTTATGTACATGTTTAGTGCTATAAATATACGCCTAAGTGCTGCTTTAGCAATGTCCCACACTTTGCAATGTGTTGTGGTTTTGTTTTCATTCTGTTCAGAATACTTATTAATTTTCCTTTTTATTCTTTTACTCATGGGTTATTTTGACATGTGTTACTAAATTTCCAAATGTTTGTAGACTTTTCAGAGCTCTTTCTGTTATTGGTTTCTAAATTAATTCCATTTTGGTCATACTTTGTGTAACTTAAATGCTTTCAAACTTATCTGATACTTAATTGTGACTCAGAATATATTCTTGGTAAATGTTTTGTGTGCGTTTGAAGAGAATGTATATTTTCTTTGTGTTGGGTTCAGGTTGAGTTTGTTGATAGCATTGTTTACTTTTGCTTGGGATTTGTTGAACTTCTTGGGTCCCTGCTGCTGCTAAGTCGCTTCAGTAGTGTCCGACTCTGTGTGACCCCATCCCTGGGATTCTCCAGGCAAGAACACTGGAGTGGGTGGCCATTTCCTTCTCCAGTGCATGAAAGGGAAAAGTGAAAGTGAAGTCGCTCAGTCGTGTCCCACTCTTCGAGACCCCATGGACTGCAGCCCACCAGGCTCCTCTGTCCGTGGGATTTTCCAGGCAAGAGCACTGGAGTGGGGTGCCGTTCTTGGATCCCTACCTACATTTATAGTTTTCGTCTAGTTTGGAAACAATTTGGCTATAATTTCTTGAAAAATTCTTTATTTTTTTCTCTTTCTTTAGGGACTCCAGCAACATGTTTGTTAGACTTTTGAAAGTTGTGCGGCACCTTCCTCATGCTCCTCTCATTTTTTGCAGAGAGGTGGGGGTTCTTTTTTCTTTATATTTTGAATAATTTCTATTACTTTGTCTTCAGGTTCACTGATCTTTTCCTCATCTAGTGTTTTTTCGTCTCAGACTTTGTAGTTTTCATATTTAGAAATTTGAGTCCTTTAAAAATAGTTTCTATTGTCTCTGTTTGACTTTTTGAACATATGGAATGCACTTACAAGTAATTGATGTTCTTAGGTGCTAATTCTAATGTTTGTGACAGTTCTGGATCAGTTTTGAGTGATCAGTTATTCTCACTGTGGATCATGTTTTCCTACCTCTTATTGACTTTTAATCTTTGATCGGATGCCAGATATTGTGAATTTTGCTGTTTTGGGTACTGGATATTTCTACAGTTCTGTAAATCTGCCTGGACTTTTTCTTAGGATGTAGTTAAGTTACTTGGATACAGTTTGATCTTTTGGGATCTTTTAAAATTTGTTAGGCAGGTCAGGAGCTCAGACAAGGGCTATTTAATTATTTTCTGCTACTAAGATAAGACCTTCCTCGGTACACTACCCAGTGTCCCATAAATTATGAGTCTTTTTAGTCTGGCTGGCAGGAACAAACACTGTTCTTGGCTCCATGTAAACACCAGGCACTGTTCCATCTAATCCTTTCTGGTGGTTCTTTGCGTGGCCTTGGTTGGTTTCCTCCCATGCATGTGCTGGTAAGTCCTCTGCTGAATTGTTGAGGGCAACTCTTTGCCCATCTCCATGATTCTCTTTCTGTGCAGCATTCTCCTTCCTGGTGGTCTGTTGTATTAATTCTGGCTACTTTGGCCTCCCTAGACTCTTATCTCTGCTTCTTCAAAGAAGTCTTAGACTTTTGCCTCAGTTCCCTCTCATTGTTCCATGGCCTGCTAGCTCTCAGGGCAGTAAAGTAAAAAAGTGAAAGTTGCTCAGTCATGTCTGACTCCTTGTGATCCAGGCCAGAATACTGGAGTGGTGGGTAGCCATTCCCTTCTCCAGGGTATCTTCCCAGCCCAGGGATTGAACCCAGGTCTCCTGCATTGCAGGCAGATTCTTTACCATTGGAGCCATCAGGGAAACTTTTACTCACCTTATTTGTTTTCTGTCTTTTGAAGAATCTCTGTCCTTTGAAAGCAGTGTGTTTAAAGAATTTTGTTTTTTGTTTTAGGCTGGAGAGTGAATCTGGTTGCTTGTTACTCCATTTTGGCTGAAAGGAGACTAATAAGTTCTTTAAAAGAAAATATCTTATACATTAAAAAAAAAATCAATAAGTCAAGATTCCAGAAACCACAGAAATGGTGCATCAAAATTTATGCCGAGTGCCTTTTGAAGAAATTAACAGTTTAGGGCATTTTATTCATGGGATTGGAGCTGATAATATTAAGTTTATGAGTTAGACAAAAGATCAGGCTGTCATTAAGAGTTTCATTCCTTTATCTATTTATTCCTCTATTTACTTGTACCTTCTCTTACATTATCTCATTGAGACTATAGAAGCATTTAGGTTAGCGTCATAAATGTTACTGTAGGATTTTATGCTGATGATAGTTAATAGAAGGTTTGCATTTTCTGGTAATAATTTGAATAGCTGACAGAGGATGAGATGGTTGGATGACATCACCAACTCGATGGACATGAGTTTGAGCAAGCTCTGGGAGTTGGTGATGGACAGGGAAGCCTGGTGTGCTGCAGTCCATGGGGTCGCAGAGTTGGACACGACTGGGGACTGAACTGTATTGTGCTGAATGGCTGTATTACTTGAGGATACTGTAAAACTTAGGTTTTGGGGAACTTTTGGGGAAAGTGAGTCACTTCTAGATACTCAGTACATTTTGTACCTTTTTCTAACGTCAGGCCTTAAAATTTTTGACTGGAACTCTTAAATAATGTCGTGGTATTTCAGTATTGTCTAAAAGATGGTTGTAAACTTAATTTACCGTATTCTTGGTGATAGTGACTGTATTATTGATAAACCTTCATGCCCACTTAAATCTGAGATGTAAGAGTAAATACAGAAGTATTTATACATTGCCTGTTCTCTGGCTAACAAAATATAGCATTTTAATCTTTGTGGAAGAAGTGTAATTGCTTTCTTTTGATAATCAGGGTAATGACAATACGGCCTGTTGACAGTGGGGCTAATGACAGTAGGTTAGGCAGTAAGTAGGGGAATTTTGGCAAAGTTAAAAACCAAGTTGAGGTGAAAATGTAAGTCATTTACAATTAAATCACTTAATAGTTAAAATAATGAGCAATAGTCACATATTTTTAAAGATATTCTTGACATATAAGTATGAAAAGGTGAAAGCCAGTGAAATAACTAATTGACTTTCACTATCGGATCAGTTTATCACATTGCACCTTAAGATGATTTTACGTTGTACTTGGAGATAAGAGTGTTAGGCCTTATAGAATTTTTTAAATTATTTATTTATTCACTTTACAATATTGTATTGGTTTTGCCATACATTGACATGAATCCACCATGGGTGTTACATGTGTTCCCCATCCTGAACCCCCCTCCCACCTCCCTCCCCATCCCATCCCATTCCTCGGGGTCATCCCAGTGCACCAGCTCCAAGCACCCTGTATCATGCATCGAACCTGGACTGGTGATTCGTTTCACATGTGATAATATACATGTTTCAATGCTGTTCTCCCAAAGGCCTTATAGAATTAATGGGGGATTCATTTAAAATACGGGAAGAATTTCATTTCCTTAGAGTCTAACTAATTTTTTTTTAAGGAAATACAGTGTTGACAAGAAAAGGCATAAATGATAACCTTAAAGTAAACATTAAATACTAAAGTTTAATATTTATAACTTTATAATAAACATTTCACTTGGTTTCTGGTTATTATTAAAAAACTCATTATAGAAAATATGGAAAATTTAGAAAAGTAGACAGAAAAAAGGAGAAGGCGATGGCACCCCGCTCCAGTACTCTTGCCTGGAAAATCCCATGGACAGAGGAGCCTGGTGGGCTGCAGTCCATGGGGTCTCTAAGAGTCGGACACGACTGAACGAATTCCCTTTCACTTTTCACTTTCCTGTATTGGAGAAGGAAATGGCAACCCACTCCAGTGTTCTTGCCTGGAGAATCCCTGGGATGGGGGAACCTGGTGGGCTGCCGTCTATGGGGTCACACAGAGTTGGATACGACTGAAGTGACTTAGCAGCAGCAGCAGACAGAAAAAAGATTACTCATAATTCAGACATTGTAGAGATAACTGCTATTAACATTTTATTACATCCTTCTAAGTCTTTACCCATGTGTATGTCTGTGTGTATTTAGAATGGTTGTTAATAATTTTTCTTTTAACCATTTTTAACAGTGACTCCTAAATGAGTAGATGTTTTAATTTGTATATTAGTTATAGATAAATTTTTAAATGTCGATAGATTGTTACTACCTGATAGCACAGAATGACATTGAGTAAAAATCTGAATTTAAGCTCTTTTCTTGCCTCTGATTAGCTGTGACCTTAAAACCACTTAAAGTTCTGCCTCTGTTTGCTTTATTAAACCAGTGGGTGATAGTAATTTTCCTATTTGCCTACATAAAGAAAGTGAAAGCATTAGTCACCCAGTCATGTCTGACTCTCTGTTACCCCATGGACTGTAACCCGCCAGGTTCCTCTATGCATGGAATTTTCCAGGCCAGAATACTGGAGTGGGTAGCCATTTCCTTCTCTAAGGGATCTTTTCAACCCAGGGATCGAACCCAGGTCTCCTGCATTGCAGCCAGATTCTTTACTGTCTGAGGCATCAGGGAAGCTGACATTTGCCTACAGAGGTTTTGTTTTTGTTTTTTGATGGAAATGAAAGTGCTTTTAAAAGATGTGTTGTCAAATGTATTATTTTGTTATAATATTGAATAATATCTAGGTAGTAAATATTTCCATATCTGGTTAAATCTGATTTAACTTGGAGGTTTTCTTGTTTTCTCCCTTTCTCCCATTTTAATTAGGTAATCTTTACGAAAAACCATGCCACAATAGAAATTCGTATTTTTTAGATCCCTTGGAAGCACAAGCTTTACTGTGGTTATGTATGTATATATCTAAAAATATATATATAATATATAGGTATATCTATAAGTAAAGTCAGGGCTGTGAACAGTTTCAAGTGATGTCACAGTGTTAAGGGCAGACCCTTGTTAAGCACCATTATGCTTTACGTAGTGATTGTGTTTTTGATGACCTTAATTCCTAATGTGCCACCAAATTCTAGTATTTCAGTGTTTGTCTTTATTTCATACTAGGTCCCCTCTTTCCTGAATCATTGTGTATATCCCAAGGCTATTATTTTACCCAAATAGGAAAGTTTTTTTGTGTGTGTGTGATGCAAGAATATATATTTTAAAAGGCATTGTAAACTGCAGTGCATTGGGAAAATACAAGATAATTTATCTTCAGTAAATAGTAAAACTCAATGAATGGTTTTTCACTGTAAGTTTCTGATATATGTGGCACAGAGAATCTGCAGTTCCCATGTCAGCTTTACCAGGAATACAAACAATATCTAGCTTTATTTTCATCTTGAAGTCTGCACATAAAACCCTTTGGACTTCCCTGGTTGTAATGCCAGTGACGACTTCAAATCCAGCATGCTCAAGCAGGTTCAGTGGGTCCCAAGGTCAAGGTTTTTTGCCACCTGGAAACAGGTTTGGGAATACTGGAGGTCAGTTCTGTGATCCCAGTCCCTCTCCAGCTGCCATTACTACTGCTTAAAATTTCATTTTTACAAACTCAAGTCCCCCTGTGCCATGCCACCACCACTTCTACCAAATAGGAAAGTTTTAAGGATCATTTTTGTGTCTGAGAATTATTCCCTTATTGACAATATTGATACATAGAAGGGTTAGTAATATATTACTTTCTCTTCATTTATGTCTAGCTCTACTATTTAAAACACTTCTCCTTGGTCTTTAAATGATATAAAGAAAAGATTTGTTAGATATCACCCAGCTTTCCTAGAGTTGCCGACCACTGAATTAAATATAAAAAACTACTCACCTTGTGGCATGCTGTATAGAGTTGTCTTGGTGAGAAATAATCTGGTGGCAAGTTATCCCTTCAGTCTGTAGAGTCTGTGACTTTTTATTCTGGGCTCACATTTGAAACCATATTGTTTTTTTCTGTTTTTATATCTTAACATATAAACTAACAATTAGAAGTTACTTAGGGCTTTCTGTAACTTAGTTTGAACTGTGAGAGGTCATGACTGTCCTCCTTGAAGTGCTTTCCCAGTGTCCTTGAAGTAGATTTTGTGTGTGCCAAAGAGCCTGATTTTAGCGGTCATCCTTCGTTTGGTAACAGCACACCACTTTCCCTTAATGGACTGACTGTCGGTGTAGGTGCCCTGCCCTTTGTGGGTCAAGGACTGAGTGTGTAATTCAAGTTACACTTACTGGCTGTATTACAAAGGATAAGAAAATGAAAATGAAATAATATTAAAATCTTTTATATTATTAATGGATCAAGTAAGAACATGGCAGATTTGTTGGTCTGGTCAGTGTTTTTAACCCTGTTACGTGACTGTCAGAGAACTCTGAATTGAAGTAAGAGTGTATTGGAACTCCTCAGGCCACCCTCAGGTTTGGTAATTGGTTGAGAGAACTCACAGGACTTGGTGTATAGTTGTACTTAGGCTTAAGGATACAAAGCGTAATCAGCAAAAGGAAAGGATGCTTGGGGTGAAGTGTTGGGGAAGCCAGGTGCAAGCTTCCAGTCTTCTTTCAGTAGTCACAGGACGCAGGTAATTCTTGTAGCAGTGAATTGTGACAACATACCGCAAGTGTTGGCAACAGGAAAGCTTGTTAGAGACACAGCACCTAGGGTTTTCACTGGGGACTAGGAGTGGAGAAGGCAATGGCACCCCACTCCAGTACTCTGGCCTGGAAAATCCCATGGATGGGGGAGCCTGGTGGGCTGCAGTCCATGGGGTCTCGAAGAGTGGGACACGACTGAGCGACTTCACTTTCACTTTTCACTTTCACGCATTGGAGAAGGAAATGCCAACCCACTCCAGTACTCTGGCCTGGAAAATCCCATGGACAGAGGAGCCTGGTGGGCTGCAGTCCATGGGGTCGCACAGAGTTGGACACAACTGAAGCGACTTAGCAGCAGCTGCAGCAGCAGGAGCCTGGTAGGCCGCAGTCCATGGGGTCACGAGAGTCAGACACGACTGAATGACTTCACTTTCACTTTTCACTTTCATGCATTGGAGAAGGAAATGGCAACCCACTCCAGTGTTCTTGCCTGGAGAATCCCAGGAACGGGGGAGCCTGGTGGGCTGCTGTCTATGGGGTCGCACAGAGTTGGACACGACTGAAGTGACTTAGTAGCAGCAGCAGCAGCAGCAGCCACTTAGAAAGCCCATACAGGGCACATGGTGGAATCAAAGCAGATATTTTAGCATAAACTATTATTTGTACATACAGTTTAGGCACAGTGAGCCACTCTTATCAATTAATTGTGAGAACCCTCCCGAAATTCAGGTTCCCACAACCTCCCAGATGCCATCCAAGGGCCAACCTTGAAAGTAGGCCAAAAATAGCAGTCAGGCCTGCTGTGTTAACTCTCTTCATAGAGATATCTTAGCTTTCACTTCTCTTAGCTTTTTCTCTTTACATTGATAACTGTATCTCAGTTTCTCATTTTTTCACTAGAATCTTTTTAAGCCATTTTTCTATATTCTATATTATATTATTTATTTTTTGGTCATGCCATGCCACGCAGCATGTGGGATCTTAGTTACCAACCAGGGATTGAACCCATGCCCCCTGCAGTGCAAGGGGAGAGACTTAACCACTGGACCACCAGCGAAGTCCTGATATTACATTATTTTAAATACATATTTTCATTGCGTTATTTCATTCTGTGTTTGTGTTACCTGTTTTTTGTTTTTTTTTTTCATTATCACCATCATGGCATTCCTCAAGTCTTTAAAGTGTTAGTTGCTCAATTGTGTCTGACTTTTTGTGACCCCATGGACTGTAGCCTGCCAGGCTCTTCTGTCCATGGAATTCTGCAGGCAAGAATAGTGGAGTGGGTAGCCATTTCCTTCTCCAAGGATTCTTCCTGATCCAGGGATCGAACCTGGTCTTCTGCATTGCAGGTGGAGTCTTTACCCCTGAGCTGCCTGGGAAGCACCAGGTGTTTAAATGGTAGCTGTAATTTCCCAAATTGCTTTCACCTTGGGTGTTCCTCCCATATTACCTCATACCGTATTAGTCAGGAAACCAAGTAGAGAGTCTGTTAGTTGCTGAATATATCTAGTACAAGTTCTAGAGAAATAGCCTCTATATCATTGGTTTTCAAACTGTGGGACATCTGAGTTCTCTGGAAAATTTATGAAAACACAGATTGCTGACCCGTCCCCCAGAGTTTCTGATTCAGGATGCCTAGAGTGGGGCCTGAGACTTTGCGTTTCTGACAAGTTCCTGCGTGATGTCAGTGATGTTGGTCCTGGTGACACACTGTACAAGCCTCTTTTCTAGTTTATGATAAGGTGTAAACTCCTGTAACAAGCGTACTGTAATCTGTAGAATGTGTATGTGTGCGCGCACCTAACGCAACATGCTGAAAGTGAGCGGACAGTTGATGGCGCTGCTGCCAGCTCGTGTGTGTGGTGCGCCTGCTGTTTTTCTTTTGAGACGTTCGTGGGACACGTGCTCATGTAGATCAACATAAGAAATGGTTACTAGGAAAGCATACTTTCTTATCTGTTTTTAAGATAAATAATAAAGCCCTTATTTTTTTATGTGCTCAGGGAATCTTCCCCACATCATTTGGAATTTATCATGTCACCTGGGTAATTACAGTCCAGTGGATTCTTTCTTCAATATTTTCTTGGGGACAGTTGATTAGTAAGGGAAATGCTAGAATTTAAGAGCTCTGTTGGCTTTCCTCTCCAGCTGGGAATGCTTTATGGAAGGGAGTACCATTGGAATGTTTTTCATGACTTCAGTCGTGTCCGAGGATCATAAAGTGGCAGAGTTTAGCTGGTGACAAGATGGGCATGGTCATCATAAAAGACAGCAAGGTGGGTTTGATACTTAAATTCTGAGAATGTACTGATCCACCTGGGGTCTTATTTTTACTGCAGCCTTTCAGAATTGTGAATCAAATTAGTTTGAGGTTTTTGAGATTTTAATTTGAAAGTTTTGGCAACTCCCCAGCCTCCATCCAAATCTTGCTATCTGGAGTATATGACATTAAATGTGTGCAATTAGTCTTCTCACTGTCACAGTCCTTGAAGAGTTACTTTAAAAAAAAATTCTTTTTGACAACATTGCTGAATTTGGAGAGCATTGTACTAAGTCAGATAAACCTAACACATATTAGATATTATCACTTAAGGGTTAGAATATTTTTAAAAAGTAAGTGAATATATAGATTAATTTGAACTTGTAGCGGGGAAATTCTTTTGTCTTTAAACATTGATTTGTTCTTTTGCTCATTATGTCCAATGGGATAATGAATTTTTGAAGACAGGAAAAATACATTTTGTTTTTTGTATATTCTAGGCGCCTCACCAGGAACTGCCTACTGCTAGTTCAGTTTTGATCTGGTTTGGTTCATTCATTCACTTAACTAGTGTTTTATTGAGTAGTTATTAGTCCTACTTTATTTTTTTTGCACGGCTTGTGGGATCTTAGTTCTCAAGCCAAGTATCAAACCTAGGCCCCAGCAGTGAAAGTGCCGAGTCCTGACTGTGGGGCCTCCAGGGATTCTCTGTCCCTTACTTATTCTTGACTAGCGCTCTGTTTCTTTCTTCTGATTTGGTAAGATATTCTAAGTTTTGAAAAATATGACTGGAAAAAGTAGAGAAGTCTGTTGAAAATAGAAACTATAGTTTTTTTGGTATAAATATATTTTTAATAAGTTGATAAAAGAGTGTAGAGCCAGACCTATAAAGGCCTGCAAGTTGATTTTTTAAAATTGAAGACCAGAGGTTGTATTTTAGTGTTGTTTTCTAATCCTGCTGTAATAATGACTGATGACTTTCAATAACTTTTTAAAATGTTTTTTCCATAGGAAAGATAACCAAAATGCACATCATAGTGGTTTCCTTGTAGAGGAGGCAGGGTCAGTGGTGTTGGGAGTTTTACAGTTGGTGGTAATCTCAAGAGATGTTTTATTACGATATTTCTTTCACATCTTAAACATTCATGACAAATACTTTCACATTAAATAATAAAGTTAAAATGACCATAAAAAAATCTGGTGTTTTACTTCGTATGTCCATATTTCATTATTCCTTATTGGTCTTCTGAAATTTTATATATCGTGACGATTTCACTTAAAATTTGAAACTGGAATTGGTTTCCTATTTGTATGAATAGGATCTAAGTCCTAATTAGCCCAGGACGTTATGGATGCTCAGTAAATGTAGACTTGATACAACATTTTATGTCTTCTTTCTGATGTGTTTGATTAAGACTATTTTGGTTATAGTAATAGAAACCATCTCAATTATTGAAAGCCAAAAAGTGAATTTATTTTATGGCTACTGAGTACCTGCAAGTAGAGAGCCCAGTCAGGTTTGAGGAGAGATTTAACTTTTGGAAAGCTGGCAGAAACTATGTCTTGTGGTTCTCTCAGTCACTTAACGGACACACACGCTCATATGTGTCCCTTTTTTTCTCTACATGTCTGTCCTTTTTTCTTTATTACTGTTTCTCTTTCTTTGCAGACTGGTTTTCTCTCCTCTCTACACATGCCAGAAAATGGCTAACACAGGTTTTTATTGCCTTGCTCTACCAGAAAATTGACAAGTCTTTCAGTTTTGAATTCTTAACAGGGAGAACCTGTTTGGCACACTTTGGATCAGATTGCTGACAATCAGTATAATCAAATTCTTGACGGCAAAATGTATTCCCAGAACATACCTCTTTGTTAAGAGAAATAATCTGATGATGCTTGTCGCATTAGCAGCTTATTCTTTATAAAACTATATGGACTGTTTTTAACTGTAAAAATTTGATCATCTCATAAGTTATAAACTGCATTTTAGATTTATCAGCATATGACAATTTTATGTGCAATAGGTAACTTTATTATGTTTTTATATTATATAATTTACTTATAAAATATATAAATACACATCATATGTTTACTTTATTACTGTTACCAATTCCACTTTACAAATGTGAAATTAGGCTCAGAGAAGTTAAATAACATGTCCCAAAAGTCACATGCGGGCTTCTCTGGTGGCTCAGTGGTAAGGAATCCACCTGCTAATGCAGGAGACCCAGGTTCGATCCCTGGTCCAGAAAGATCCTTTGGAGAAGGACATGGCAACCCACTCCAGTATTCTTGCCTGGGAAATCCCACAGACAGAGGAGCCTGGCAGGCTACTGTCCATGGGGCTGCAAAAGAGTTGGATGTGACTTAGCAGCTAAACAGCAACAACAAAGCTCACATAGATGTGGAGTTTGAACCCAGGTACTCTTGATTCCAGAGCTCATGCTTTTGACCTCTCAGTATATAAGATTCCTCCCAATTTATGTGACCTTTGTTTTTGAAATGTGAATAATTTTTACCTTAAGGAAAATCCCATTTAGCAGGGCTTAACTAATGTCTTACTTCTGTGGTTCAGTAAATAATTCCTGAATTCCTCTTGTATATAGGTACAATTCTATGACTGGGATATCTAAAGATAAATAAATAAGATGCTGTTTCTGCTTTAAGTTGCTCAATCTAGGAGAGAAGACTGATACAAATTACTAAAATACAATGTGAAATGTTTATCTTCACAGAACCTTTGTACCATTTGGACCAAGAAAGCTAGTATGTAGTATGGCAGTGAGTACTGTAGCATTGTTACCAAAAGGGTTACCTTGGGCTCTGAAATTAGAGTGCATTCTATGGCCTAGAATTTGTTTATTACATATTACGTGGTTCAGTTTCGTTTGCTCACTAGACAAAGAATGGATAGATTTTCAAGCAATCAGAGATTATGGTTTGCTTTTGATGGCTTCTTTCAAGGTCATATCTATC
The DNA here is from genome assembly GCF_002263795.3 of Bos taurus. Classification (NCBI taxonomy): domain Eukaryota; kingdom Metazoa; phylum Chordata; class Mammalia; order Artiodactyla; family Bovidae; genus Bos; species Bos taurus. Next base: position 8,020,967 of record NC_037355.1, on the reverse strand, counting down.
TGTGTATCTGTCTCGTCTGTATATTCTTTTTTGGCTATGCTCTGTGGCTTGTGAAAGCATTAAGTCCTAACCATTGGACTTCCAGGGAATTTACAAGGTCGTATTCTTGAGAAAATAAAACCGGACAGAAACGTGGTTGGTGAACCAGACAGCCATCAGGTGGGAAAATAGCTGTAGTTTCATTAGTGGTGTAATGAGTCCATCGCTGGTTGGCCCAGGACCCAGATCTCTGTGTGAGGCCCAGAGCTCTGACAGAGGTGGAGTCCTGCAAGCTCCAGGGTGAGTCGTCCTGCAGAGCTCTGTCTTGCGCATGGGCAATAGAGCAGAAACTGCGTCTGAGCAGATTGTGGAACAGGACTGTTTTGTTTCTTGGGTGTTGGTCTGTGGTTTCCCAGCTGCTTAAAGGAAGTGGAGAAAATCAGTATGAGATTGAACCTAACATAAAATTGCCAATATTTGACCTTTTTTGATTTAAGAAAAATTGCAGTTTCATATGGTTTCATCTAATATTTGCTAAGTGTTTTACTCAGGACCTGTCAGTCTCCAAAAGTTTCTGAACATGCTACCTAATTTAAAACTCTCAAGCACCCTACACGATCAGTCTACAAAGAGGAAACCAAAAATCAAAGTGGTGGGGTGACATACACCCAAAGACATACCCAAAGTTATTCAGTAAATGAATTGCAGTCTCTTGTTCCAAAACCAGAGTGTGTTCAAATTTGCCAGGGTCTTAATCTGTACGTTGAGCAGTTCAAGTAGACAGCAGCCTTTCTGAAATCAGGTAACAAATAAGTGATGGCTTGTATCCAGAGAGCTAGTGAACCAAGACCCAAACCCCAAGTCCACATGGCCAGACATAAATCATTACAGTGCCAGTTATGGTTTTTCTTTGTGCTTCTGAGTTTTGAACTGGCTGTAACCTTCACTTTTGAACTGTGGTGTTGGGGAAGACTCTTGAGAGTCCCTTGGAGAGCCAGGAGATCCAGCTAGTCCATCCTAAAGGAGATCAGTCCTGGGTGTTCATTGGAAGGACTGATGTTGAAGTTGAAACTCCAATACTTTGGCCACCTGATGCGAAGAGCTGACTCATTTGAAAAGACCCTGATGTTGGGAAAGATTGAGGGCAGGAGGAGAAGGGGATGACAGAGGGTGAGATGGTTGGATGACATCACCGACTCAATGGACATGGGTTTAGGTAAACTCTGGGAGTTGGTGATGGACAGGGAGGCCTGGCGTGCTGCAGTTGATGGGGTTGCAAAGAGTCAGACACGACTGAGTGACTGAACTGAACTGAACTGAACCTTCGAGATTATTAAAATTTAAACATTATAAATAAGCATAGTATGTTCTGAGTGATCTACTTTATGCTAAAGTAGATTCATTTGAATAAGGTTTTGATTTCACTAGCAAGATAACAGATAAGTTTAACTTCTCTGAGGGCAAAATAAATTGTCTACCTTTGTGTTACATGGAGAAAGTGCCTTTGCTTTTTGGCACATAGAATAATGTCTTAAATACAGGTGGCACTTAATAAATGTCCTTCCCAGTATATTTCTCTCTTACCTCTTTGCAGATGATGAGCATTCTAGTTAGAATGTCTTGTTTGAGTTATTTAAGTTTCCAGGAATATCCAGACACCCCTCTGTGAATATGTAGGTCTCTGGTTAATAGACGTGGGTCTAAAATTTACTTATAAATAATTTATGGTTCCATCTCACAACGTAACTTAAATTTTAGGAAGAAAATTATTAAATACGTACCATCCAGAGAGGATTCTTGTGCTTAGAGGAAAGGGTTGATTTTTTTTTTTTTTTTAATATGGAAGAACTTTTACAGTTCAGTTTTTAAAAAAAGGAGTAACTGATAAAGAACACATAATGTGGATGAAAGTGCAGCCTATTATACAGAGTGACATAAGCCAGGAAGAAAAACACCAATACAGTATACTAACGCATGTATATGGAATTTAGAAAGATGGTAACGATAACCATGTATGCGAGACAGCAAAAGAGACACAGATGTATAGAACAGTCTTTTGGACTCTGTGGGAAAGGGCAAGAGTGGGATGATATAGGAGAATGGCATTGAAACATGTAAATTATCACATGTGAAATGAATCACCAGTCCAGGTTCGATGCATGAGACAGGGTGCCTGGGGCTGGTGCACTGGGATGATCCAGAGGGATGGGATGCGGAGGGGGGTTCAGGATGGGGAACACATGTACACCCTTGGCAGATTCATGTCAGTGTATGACAAAACCAATACAATATTGTAAAGTAAAATAAATAAAACTGAAAAATAAAACAAACAAAAAAATAAAACCTAAAAAAAAGAACACATATGAGCAGTTCATAGAAAAAATACACAAATACCCAATAAATACTGTTTAAAAATAGTTTTTTTCATGTATTCAACTTTATAGTATGCAGAATTCATATAATCTCTATATATGTATACATATATTGGGTTGGCAGAAAAGTTCTTTTGGATTTCTCCAAAACATCTTATTGCTATCTTCAGACTTTGAGAGCAAGCTGCAGACATGATGTCCTTTCATCCCTAAATACGGCAGAGCATAATCCCCAACAAAAAGGACACTCCTCCTTATCGTGCATTCAACTGTCTAAATCAGAAAATCAGCATTGGTATAATACTACTATCCTAGTCTCGAGACCGTTTCAGAGTTCACCAACTTTCCTCATAAATCTTTTTCCTTTTCTGGCCCATGTTCGGTGCAGGAATACACGTTACATTTGATTATCACGTCTCTTCAGAGTGCTTCAATTTGAAAGTCTTTCTGAGTTTTCACTATATTTCATGTCCTTCAGCGTGTTAAGGAATACAGACCTTACATTCTATGCATCTAATTTTTCTCATCGTCAAAATCATTCTTGGCATGTATATCACAGAAGGATGTGCTTTTGCTCTCAGTGCATGGCATCATTCCACCGCTGATAATTGAAACCTATGCCAGGAATGTGTCAGTATCCCGTTCTTTATCACACCTTCACTCATCAGTTCAGGATCTATTGACAACTGTATGAAATCAGTCACCTTCATGATGGTTGCTAAAAGATAATTCTCTGTTTCCATCATTCCTGCTACATTTATTAACATGTTACTGTAAGGAGGCGCTTTCCTCTTTCTACATTTTTTTATTTATTCATCATTCATTCATTTCCTTGTCAATATGGAATCATAGATGCAAGTTTTACTGAGTGGGTTTTGATTTTTTACCTGACTATAATTTACTTACACACACACATCTTAAGTCATTCATTTTTGACATAGATATATCCCTAACAAGATTATGGGACAGCCAATGCTTATTTTGATGCTGAAGATTTCCCTCATTTGGCCAGTAGGAGCCCCTTCAAGGTGGCTCCTGTTTCCCTTTGAAATGGTCCCATTATTCACTGAGCATTTCTTTACCTTCTGCCATAAGATGTTTTAGATTCTTCTTGTACTTTCTCTGCCCAATTTTGAAATTAGCTGTTTCTCCAAGGATCCTTGGTACCTTTTGATGTAGTATGGGTTCATCTGTTCTAATTATCTCCATTATTGTTTTAATGCCTCTTTGATATTGTTGCATATAAAAAGATGGTTTTCATAGATTTATTATCACAGTGTGTGTTTAAATACATTTATTTACTGAGAATTTTAGTATCAAATTTAATATCTTGATTCTCTTTGCTATACTGGCACTGCCTTAGTAATCAATTTGAATGCTTACTGTTTTTAAAAAGTCTACCTCAATAAAACGTTATCTAGCATGTTTTCCTTTTTGAAAAATATATCTTGAGTAACTGAATATTTCTTAGGCAGTGCCAACGTTAGTCATTTGGAGCATTGATTAAACTGTTATCTCTCTGAAACTTGCATATATTGTGTACTGTAGCTCAAGGCACATAAGAGATTACTGTTGATTCATTTGAGTACTTATATATTTCCATGGCATTTTGGCTTCTTGAAGGATTATTATCCACCAATACCTAATTTAAAATTTGCTTATGCTTTTTAGTGTTTCCATGGAATTTAATGGTTTTTAGGTGCCAGTTAGGACACTTGGTAGATTGACTAGAAAAATAATTGTTTAAGCAGTGCTGAGATAACTGTGAGGTAGCTGTTGCCTTGACAACTGGAAAACTGTTCTGTTTGCTAAACAAAGGGATGGTAATTTAGTCATTTAATTTCCTTTTTGGCATGGAGGTAGTTTAGAAAAACATTTTATTTTAGCCTCTGAGATGGTCTGTATTTTTTACCAAAAGCAACAGAACAAAAAAAGAAGGTAAGAGGTTTTTTGTTTTTTTTCTGGTGGTATATATTGTACACCTAACAGGGTTGGTATTGGTCAGAAGTATCTTGGTAAATCTGACATGCTTCTTTGAATATCTCTGCTTTGGATCAAAGTACAGTAGCCTCAAAAGAGAGGTGTATAATCTTGGTAATCTTGCTGCTACACTAAAGGACTCTGATAGACTTTTTCTAGCATCCCCACAAACACTTAACCTCTCCTGCTACTAGATTTCAACATGATTGCTTTATTTCTGAATTGAACAGGGGGATACTATTTTAAAGATTCCTTCTCCATATACACAATTATAGTGGAATCTGTTTTATTTATGTGGGATCTCTTTTGTATAGGACTTAAATATTTTTTTAAACTCACAATTGTACCTCCAGAATATTGAGTAATAACAGCCTTTATTTGGTATTGTATGCTGGGTCCTGTTCTAATAAGCACTTTAAATGTAGCGTTTCAAGCTTCATCCCTGTGAGATAGTCACTATTTATTGTGTCTAGAGGCAAGGTTATCTGGCTGCTCAGTGGTAGATTTGAATGTAAGCCTCTAATTCAAGAGCCTGTGCTCTTAATTACTATATTATACTGGTTCTCATTAATAGAGTCACTCCAAACACACTGGAGAATATAGATAAGTATTACTAAGAATGTTCAAAATAACCCCTCTTCTCAGTGACTAACAGATTATAATATTTTGAGTATTAAATTGAGTATTATAATTGATAATTGTGGGACCCAGATTATGAGTATAAGGGAGAGTTACCACACAGTTATGTCTTCTTTTTTTAATATGTGTGAAATGTTCCTTAGTTTATATTTTAAAAAGTAAAGAGCTACATGCCAAATGTAAAAAACAAAAAAGAAACTTTTTTTTTGGAGCAAAACAGGAAAACATACTTTGAATAAAGTATTTTCATTTCCATACCCCTCCTTTCCAGTCCCTTGCTCATAGGTTAACCCCTCTTTAGTAGTTGTCTTTACCTTTAATGTGTATGTTTTTCTGTGTGTATACTGTATCATAGAGAAGGCAATGGCAACCCACTCCAGTATTCTTGCCTGGAGAATCCCAGAGACAGAGGAGCCTGGTGGGCTGCTGTCTATGGGGTCGCACGGAGTCAGACACGACTGAAGTGACTTAGCAGCAGCATACTGTATCAAATATATCTTTGATTATTCCTGCATTTCTAGAAGCATAAAAAGTATAACAGTTTAAAGATAGGTACATATTACCAGTTACTCTGTACTGTGTTCTCATTAGATTTAATGCTAAAGAAATACTATATTCTGAGGAGTAATGACACTGGTTGAAAAAGTGAGAAAAGTGGTTTAACTTTCTCTTTGCCCTAATTTATGATGAGCAGTCATGTAAAATGAGGTTTTGCCTCTCCCATTTTAAAAAGAAAAACAAGGAGGGGGAAAGAGCCTCTTGATGAACGTGAAAGAGGAGAGTGAAAAGGTTGGCTTAAAGCTCAACATTCAGAAAATGCAGATCATGGCATCTGGTCCCATCACTTCATGGGAAGTAGATGGGGAAACAGTGGAAACAGTGTCAGACTTTATTTTTCTGGGCTCCAAAATCACTGCAGATGGTGACTGCAGCCATGAAATTAAAAGACGCTTACTCCTTGGAAGGAAAGTTATGACCAACCTAGATAGCATATTCAAAAGCAGAGACATTACTTTGCCAACAAAGGTCTGTCTAGTCAAGGCTATGGTTTTTCCAGTGGTCATGTATGGATGTGAGAGTTGGACTGTGAAGAAAGCTGAGCACTGAAGAATTGATGCTTTTGAACTGTGGTGTTGGAGAAGACTGTTGAGAGTCCCTTGGACTGCAAGGAGATCCAACCAGTCCATTCTGAAGGAGATCAGCCCTGGGATTTCTTTGGAAGGAATGATGCTAAAGCTGAAACTCCAGTACTTTGGCCACCTCATGCGAAGAGTTGACTCATTGGAAAAGATTCTGATGCTGGGAGGGATTGGGGGCAGGAGGAGAAGGGGACGACAGAGGATGAGATGGCTGGATGGCATCACTGACTCGATGGACGTGAGTCTGAGTGAACTCCAGGAGCTGGTGATGGATAGGGAGGCCTGGCGTGCTGTGATTCATGGGGTCGCAAAAAGTCGAACACGACTGAGTGACTGAACTGAACTGAAAATTATATACGGGCTTCCCTGGTAGCTCAGTGATAAAGAACCTGCCTGCCAACAGAGAAGTTGCGAGTTTAGTTCTTGGGTTGGAAAGATCCCCTGGAGAAGGAAATGGCAACCCATTCCATATACTTGCCTGGGAAATCCCATGGAGAGAGAAAAGCCTGGTGGGCTACAGTCCGCGGGTTCACAAAGAGGCACAACTTAGTGACTAAACAACAACAAAATTATATACACAAATCTGACCATGTACGTTGTGAGTTTTATTTGTTTTTCTGTAGAAATTCATGTTCTGGTTAGCATAGTTTCACTTCTAGACAATTAATGTGTGTCAGTATCCCATTCTATCTGTGTAGCTCCAACCTGTGTTAAAATGCAGGCTTGTTAAACAAATGTATACAGAATTCAGATTATTCATCTGAATAATTAAGAGACAAAAAGTAACTTACCTATAATGATACCAAAAAAAAAAAAAGAGAGACAAATTAAAATCAGGGCATAGATCTTTGCTTTTCTTATGCTCTTTTGAGAAAATAACACTGTTCTAACAATGTATCTAGCAAGTTTTTTTAAACTTCGACTTTCCTTTGCAAGTATTTTTCTAATAGACATTTTCTTCATGTACTTTTCTAATTCCTTTTCTTGTGTTCTAGTGGAGAAGGCAATGGCACCCCACTCCAGTACTCTTGCCTGGAAAGTCCCATGGATGGAGGAGCCTGGTAGGCTGCAGTCCATGGGGTCGCTAAGAGTCAGACACGACTGAGCGACTTCACTTTCCCTTTTCACTTTCCTGCATTGGAGAAGGAAATGGCAACCCACTCCAGTGTTCTTGCCTAGAGAATCCCAGGGACAAGGGAGCCTGGTGGCCTGCCGTCTGTGGAGTCGCAGAGTCGGACACGACTGACGGGACTTAGCAGCAGCAGCAGCAGTGTGACAGAAGGAAAATATTACTCCCTGAAAGTAATAATTTGCCCTCTTGAAATCTGAGTTAATTATTACTCTTTTCTATCTACATGGATTTCCATATGGGTTACAATGTGGGATGGGCTTTGATTTGGAGGAAAAATCACCTTTCTCAAATTCAAGTTGAATAAATCTGCTCAGTAAGCATAGTTATTGTTTGCTAATGTTGGAATGTGACCAGTGTTTGATATGAATATTAGTGAAAAGAATACTTAAATGAGTTTATGTATACTAGTAGTCTATATAATATTACTGTTCTATTCCCACCCCCCCTGCCTTTTTGGTTTAGAATTCTCTGTAATAAAAGTATCTAAAAAGCGTATCATTTCTTAAATATTTATTTGTTCCTGATTGGGCACGAACAAGTACTTTTAGATCACCTCTGATTCTTTTCTCTATTTCACGATTTCTGGTTCCTCATTAATTTTTATTTAACCAAACTATTTATCTATGAAAATAAAATTTTGCTGGCTAATGAGATAGGAAGTATTAATGGGAGAGGTTGTGAGTTGTGGAGGTTAATGGGCCTTATGGGCATGAAGCAGCCCCTTTATCTGGGCTTCTTTAGCAATAACACAAAATTTATCAATTGAATTGATGTCTTTTTGACAATTTCTGAGTGAAGTGCTGCAAATTCCTGTTCATATTCTTGCTAAAATAAAGCCATTAGCCTGTCTGGAATTAAATCAAAATTTTGACCAAGAAAAGTGATACTTTAAGAGGGCTCAGCCATAAGGTAGAAATGTATTTATTAAATTTAGGTGCAAAGACTAGTACAGAGTTATCAAATTGTAGTTCATGGTATCAGCATATTTTAAAAATAACAATGCAGAAATGATTATCTTGCTATGAGAGTACACTTCTGCTATAGCATAAATTGAAATATAAGCATTTTCTTAAGTAGATTTAAGAAATCATATACTTGATATGTTTTAAGTGTTTTTTAAAAAAATACGTGAGGCAAATGGCCATTAAGGAGGGTGACCTGATATGTTTAGTTGTAACCCCTTTTTTTGGTTTCTGATACCTCCCCATCTTTCAAAAAGTTATTAAAATTATTTGCTGTCTTTATGATAATTTTTGTTACACCATTAGAATATTTTTTTAGAGATAGATCTCGTCTATGTGTATTAGCCAGAACTATTAGAGGTAAATTTATTTTAAGATCCAAATGAAATTGATGTTCTCATTAGTTATTGCTATATATTAGTATTTTTCCACTTTGTATTCTGTGGAATTTCTGCAGGATGTTAATAGATGTTAATTTTAAAAAAGGATTCTTTGGACAAATAGACTGGAAAATGGTGAGACAGAATGGGAATTGATTCAATAAACTGATTTTCCCAGACTCCCAACTCTTTTTTTTTTTTCTGGTGGTGCATCTTGGTATATTAGTTTTTCTTATAAAACATTTTGGGAGAAGTTACTTGTATAATCTTTCTTTGTCTGTGGAATTGATTAATGTAAGTAGAACCCCTTACAACTATAGCTCCTGAACAGAAAAAGAACCTGATTATAAAAAAACAGCTAGATTAGGACTATTAAAAATTAAATCACAGTGAAAAAGCTTAGAATATTTATTGTAGACGGGAAGTAAACAGTGAATTCATGTCAAAGCAGTTGAGACATTTTGGCTGATTTTTACTTGAGATTTTTCAAATTGGATTTCTTTGTACGGTTTTTAACAATAGTTTGAATCTATGTAGTTTTTCCCTACCCCCTTTGATACTGTTCTACCTTAGAGTCATCTTGATAGGGAGCTGTTCTGAATTTGGGTGGCTGCCAAGATAATAGCCTAAATATGAAAAGAAATTTTCTTTGAGCTTTAAGGATGTTCCTTTTCTTTCAGTGGTTATTTAGTAAAGAAAATTTGAATAAAAGAGTGGATAGAATGATACATACTTGTGATTGAGCTAATTTATATCATGGACCATGTGTGTTTTATGTAGAGGAAAAAAGATGCCTTTGTATCTTCTTTGACGTACATTTTGGTACATGTAAATAGACCTTATGTATTTTACTTATTTTTAAGTTAGAGTATTTTATAGATTGTTCTTGTTAACAATACATTCATGTATTATAACTTTTATAGCTGTAACAGGATTAGATCTGCCAATCTGAAGTCTGATTGGGGGAAAGAACTCAAAAGTTTAAATCTAATAATAAGTTTTTGCATTTTTAGGCGCTTGATGAACCTCCCTATTTGACAGTGGGCACTGATGTGAGTGCTAAATACAGAGGAGCCTTTTGTGAAGCCAAGATCAAGACAGCAAAAAGACTTGTCAAAGTCAAGGTACAGTATATGTAGATTTTATAAATTATATATTTAGTATTTGATATCTGAACCTTTATTTGGTGAATGTATTAAGAATTTTTTCTTCTGCAAGTTGAGTTTAGTTTCTAAGAGTAAAGATTGTAAAAATAACTGAAAACAAAGCATTATTTGTGATTCTTAAGTGTTCTAATTGGAATGAAATTAGGTGATCATAATTGGTATTTTGAATGCCATTTCACTACAGACATGGTATTGTTTGTATTGTTAGCCTTTTAGAACTGGAAAGGACCTTAGAAGTCATGTAGTTTAATTTCTTAATTTTATCCTAAGGAAAATGAGGCTCAATAAAAGGGCCAGGGCCTTTTATTTCCAGGATGGTCCAGGGCCATCCTGGAAAATTAGTGACAGAATGGGAATTAGAATAGTACATCAATTTTAAGACCCTTCACCATTTTAACCATGAAATTGAGATGTGGTTTATAACTGATGATGGTGGATCTAGTTGTTGATTCCTTATCTTTTACTTTTCTTGAAAAAATGTTGCCAATTATTTATTGAGTACAAGCTGTGCAGGTGGGAAGGAGGATGGGGATATGAGAATAACCTTGTCTCTTTTCAAGAGATTTATAATCTAGGTTAGCAGATACCCCATAAAATACTGTTTTGAACATCACCAGTAAAACAGCCATAGAGGTGTTGTACTTGAGCTATCAGAGCTTCTTCCATGCTGGTATGCCTTGGTTCTTTCCTTATGCAGGGATATGTTGAAAAAAGCTTCGGGGCTATGCTAATTCACACTGCTGGTTAAGAACCTTTGTGACAGGGCCTTTAAACTAACTGTAAGCCTGTAGGATGCTGATCTGGTCTCCCTCCCTGCCTTCAGGTTTCACATGCTTGGTGTACCTAAGCTCCTGTAGTGCCTTTTCCTGTTCTGACTTCACACGCTGGTGTTCTCTGAGCACTCATTTTTGCCATTACTATCTTGTAGATGAAGAGAAAGTGGTTTTTTTTTTTATCAGTTTTTTCACTCTTTCAGACAGAGCTCCTGAGAGCACATGGTTTGAATTAGACAGAAATCTCTCCCTTTGGAGAGAGGTGGAACGTCTCCTCAGCAGAACTTGGCCTCCAGATAAGCACCTTCTAACCTGTGCTGGTTAGAAAAGGTGTTCCTTTGGTCAAGAGCCATGTGTTACTCCAGGAAGCATGCTTCACTGGAATTGAGCCGTGATTTGTATTCTCACCTGGGTGTCTCTGTGTAATGCATGATCCTGCAAAACGACACACAGCAGCTGTGCCATTGCTTGCTACCAGTGAAAGGGAGAAAGCAGTCTGTGTGACTTGTGCTGGTAGCACAGAGTGCCAGCCAGTGCCTCGTGTCTCATAAGTAGTGGCTGTCTAAAATTTGTTCTTAGTTCTTTAGACTGCTCTAAAAATCCGTTTATAATTCAAAGCTAATGATTTTCTCAACAGATATGGTAGTATATTTCTGTATCAGTTTGTTTATGATTCAGAGTTAATACATTTTCAACAATTTGTTGATACACTTCTTCCCTATCAGTTTTTATTTATTGAGCATTTATTACATGCTAAGCATTGTATCAGGTATTGAAACTCTAGTATTCTAAAGACCTTTCCTCAATTTTTAAGTGGTTTACTGTCTAAGTGAAGTAAACACATAATTTAAATCAAGTGTAGTAGTGCCATGTGTGAGAAATGTATGGGATGCTGTGAGTACAGGACAGCTCCTTTCGTAGCTGGTGTGTGAGCCTATTTCATAATTGATTACCACACACATCAGATAAGACCACGTTAATGGTTCAGTCCTTGGAAGCTCTTGTTTTATATAGGGGAAACCACCTTTTCTATACTGAGTATTGGAAGCTATTTTGTTTTTACCAACTAATTGAATATTTAAACTTGATCCTTTTATTTTAACATCTAGTGTCCCATTCTCTGATGTCTATGCTGACAGTATAGTAAAGTTCTGGATCCGGATGGCCTGAGTTTGAATCTCAGCTCTACCATGTACTAGTTCTGTGATCTTGGACCAGTTGCTTACACTTTGTGTTCCTCTGTTTTCTTAGCAACAAAATGGGAATAACCACCCTACCTAATAAAGTTTTTGTGAAGATGATAGGTTCAATGCTTGAGCTTGATGCTGGACACTCAGCAAATGTGTGTTGCTACTGCTTATTATTAACCGAAGGCTTCACAAAATGGTAGAATACATAATAAACTAAGATCACCACCTCCTTTTTCCTCATTTTTTAGGAAAACAAATTATATGATTAAACTCATAATTAATAGTACTGAATAAACTATAATAAGTGAATCATCAAGTAAATTAGTCTGGGTGTTGTCTATTAAATAGTAAGTTTTTCAGTTTCTGCTTAGGGATTGAGATTTTGTACAAACTAGACAGCCATTTGTTTAGATTACTTATTAAAAAAAAAGAATTCATGCATTAATGAGCTTGTGCTGCTTTGTTTTCTTTTTTGGTGGCTAATTAAATTTATAATCTCTAGGTAACATTTAGACATGATTCTTCAACAGTGGAAGTTCAAGATGACCATATAAAGGGCCCACTAAAGGTAATTCATTTATTTATTCATAATAACTGTTTCCCACTGAAGCACTAGAAGTAATAATCTTGATCTTTTAAAAAATTCATTGGTTACTTTGCATTTCAGTTGATAAATATGTTCAGTTCAGTTCAGTTGCTCAGTCGTGTCCGACTTTTTGTGACCCCATGAATCGCAGCACGCCAGGCCTCCCTGTCTATCACCAGCTCCCGGAGTTCACTCAAACTCGTGTCCATCGAGTTGGTGATACCATCCAGCCATCTCATCCTCTGTCGTCCCCTTCTCCTCCTGCCCCCAATCCCTCCCAACATCAGAGTCTTTTCCAGTGAGTCAACTCTTCTCATGAGGTGGCCAAAGTATTGGAGTTTCAGCTTCAGCATCAGTCCTTCCAATGAACACCCAGGTCTGATCTCCTTTAGGATGGACTGGTTGGATCTCCTTGCAGTTCAAGAACTCTCAAGAGTCTTCTCCAACACCACAGTTCAAAAGCATCAATTCTTCAGCGCTCAGCTTTCTTCACAGTCCAACTCTCACATCCATACATGACCACTGGAAAAACCATAGCCTTGACTAGATGGACCTTTGTTGGCAAAGTAATATCTCTGCTTATCAATATGCTGTCTAGATTGGTCCTAACTTTCCTTCCAAGGAGTAAGCGTCTTTTAATTTGATGGCTGCAATCACCATCTGCAGTAATTTTGGAGCCCAAAAAAATAAAGTCTGACACTGTTTCCCCATCTGTTTCCCATGAAGTGATGGGACCAGATACCATAATCTTCGTTTTCTGAATGTTGAGCTTTAAGCCAACTTTTTCACTCTCCTCTTTCACTTTCATCAAGAGGCTTTTTAGTTCCTCTTCACTTTCTGCCATAACGGTGGTGTCATCTGCATATCTGAGATTATTGATATTTCTCCCGGCAATCTTGATTCCAGCTTGTGCTTCTTCCAGCCCAGCGTTTCTCATGATGTACTCTGCATATAAGTTAAATAAGCAGGGTGACAATATACAGCCTTGACAAACTCCTTTTCCTACTTGGAACCAGTCTGTTGTTTCACGTCCAATTCTAACTGTTGCTTCCTGACCTGCATACAAATTTCTCAAGAGGCAGATCAGGTGGTCTGGTATTCCCATCTCTTTCAGAATTGTCCACAGTTTATTGTGATCCACACAGTCAAAGGCTTTGGCATAGTCAATAAAGCAGAAATAGATATTTTTCTGGAACTCTCTTGCTTTGTCCATGATCCAGCAAATGTTGGCAATTTGACCTCTGGTTCCTCTGCCTTTTCTAAAACCGGCTTGAACATCTGGAAGTTCACGATTCACGTACTGCTGAAGCCTGGCTTGGAGAATTTTGAGCATTACTTTACTAGCGTGTGAGATGAGTGCAATTGTGTGGTAGTTTGAGCATTCTTTGGCATTGCCTTTCTTTGGGATTGGAATGAAAACTGACCTTTTCCAGTCCTGTGGCCACTGCTGAGTTTTCCAAATTTGCTGGCATATTGAGTGCAGCACTTTCACAGCATCATCTTTTAGGATTTGAAATAAAAACTGGAATTCCATCACCTCCACTAGCTTTGTTCATAGTGATACTTTCTAAATGTGTAATTCTCTCTAAATAGGAAAAAAATAAAATTAATGTGCCATAAAACCTATATGACAGTAAAACTTGTGTTCACAAGTGAAATGAACATCAAGGAAAGATTGATTGCTTTTTATTCACTCATCTGTTTTAGTCTCACCATGTTTCACTTACTAAAAGGGTGGAATTTCCAGAAATATTAAGTGGTAAACTAGGGATCGAGTGATACGAGTTCCATGATGATGTGAAAAGTGAGAAAACAAAACATAATAAATCTTCAGAGCTTTTAATTCTTTGAAGCAACTGCTGGCCTATGAAATTTTTTAAGGGTCATTAGGCAGTTATACGGAGAAGGCAATGGCACCCCACTCCAGTACTCTTGCCTGGAAAATCCCATGGACGGAGGAGCCTGGTGGGCTGCAGTCCATGGGGTCGAGAAGAGTCGGACACGACTGAGTGACTTCACTTTCACTTTTCACTTTCATGCACTGCAGAAGGAAATGGCAACCCACTCCAGTGTTCTTGCCTGGAGAATCCCAGGGACGGGGGAGCCTGGTGGGCTGCCGTCTATGGGGTCGCACAGAGTCGGACACAACTGAAGCGACTTAGCAGCAGCAGCAGCAGCAGCAGCAGGCGGTTAAAAGTGATAAACTGTTCATGCATACACATAGAGAGTTTAATTTCTTTGCATTATTTTTTCTTCATTGGCCAGTTATGAATTAAGTGCTACTTTACTTTGCACTAGTGAGCAGGCTTAAAGGAAATATGTGGGTAGCCACTATGTCCTGTTCGGCCCTTGTGAATGTCTGAAACGGACATTGGCCTAGCTGGGCAGATTTTAAGAAACACTAACATAATTGAAGAAACATTTTTAGATGCAAGAAAATTCCTTTCCTAATCAAACAGTACTTTTCAGAGAACTTGATAGATGTCTCTATCTGCCAATTTTTGTTGGTGGTTGTTTTGAAAACTTTTAATTGAATCCCCAGGGCATTAGTACCTTGCATATATAGTAGGCACTGTGGAAGACTAATAGCACTAGTGGTAAAGAATCCGCCTGCCAATGCAAGAGATGTGGGTTTGATCCATACGTTGGGAAGATAGATCCCCTGGAGTAGGGATGGCAACCCACTCCAGTATTCTTGCCTGGAAAATTCCATGGACAGAGGAGCCTGGTGAATTGCAGTCCATGGGGTCACAAAGTCAGACATGACTGAGCACATCTGCACATGGAAGAGTAAAACTTGTAAGTTTTTAATATTGCCTTGTGAAAATCATTTTCCACTTTTTCTTTTTTATAGGTGTCCTCTTTAATGTTATATGCACATGTGTATCACTTGTAGGGATAAAAGACAGAAACATGCACATGTATAATTTGATTTTGGGCTTCCCTGGTGGCTTAGATGGTAAAGAATCTCTATGCAGTCCGAAGACTCAGTTTGATCCCTGGGTTAGCAACATCCCCTGCAGAAGGAAATTGCAACCCACGCCAGTATTCTTGACTGGAGAATTCCATGGACAGAGGAGCCTGGTGGGCTGTAGTCCGTCGGGTCGCAAAGATTCAGACATAACTGAGTGACTAACACACACACACGCAATTTGATGTTAACTGCCATTTATTTAGCATTTAGTATGTGTTAGTACTGTGCTAATTCCTCTGCACGTATTATTTTATATAATCCTCATAACAACTCTTTAGAGATGAGGAAGTTGGAGGGAGATGGGAGGTAAAGTAATCTGGCCCAAGGTCTTGTAGCCAGTAATGAGATGGCAAAAATAAAAATTCTCATGGACTCATAGCCTGTAGTTTTGAAGCATTGTGCCCCCTGGATGATCAGAACACACCCATCTCTATGCCTTATTTGTGTGTTTGCCTTATGAGCACACCAGCTAGCTCTTCACTACCTGACTACCTTATTTACCTGGCACATGCTAGCTGGTACCAGTTACAAAAAATGCTCAGCGTTGCAGGGATTGGAAAGACAATTTGAATCCTCAAGACATCTCTGTTTTTGGTTAAGCCTGTTTGATTATGGCATAGTTGGTTTATTTTGCTTGTTTGTTTTGTCTTACTAAAATTTTCTTTGTTTTTGATTAGGCTTGGGATCATTTTGATTTTGACATAGACAAGTGTATTAAATTACAGTCTCAAAATTGTTGAAATATTTCTCTTGCTTATGGATTTTTTTGTATGTAGATTTTCAGTTGTTTCCTAATATACTTCGTAGCTTTCTATCAGCTGATAGAGTACTAGTATTTGGATAAATGTTTGTCCTAGAGAAAATAAACTTCCTATTTATTTGTGGTTATTTGATTTCAGTATATTTTCAGTGAATTGACATGAAAATAATACTGGAACATTTGAGGATTATATTTTAAAAAATGCACCATGTATTTATTGACAGTAGTCTCTGGTGGTCCAGTGGTTGGGACTGTGCACTTGTATTGCACGAGCCTGTGCTTCATCTCTGGTTTGGGAACTAGAAGAGAGAGAGAAGAGTTTCCTTCCCTTTTTTGGGCATCGTGTGGGGCTGACACTCTTCTCTAAACAAGTTTAGTTTTGTTATCACTGTAAAGATCATATACATTTTCTTTTAACTGAGATGAAACTAATATTATTACTAGTTTCAGTATACAGCATAATGGTTCAATATTTGTGGATCGCTGTGTTAACATTTGTCACCATAGGTGGTTGTAAAGGGGCTTCCCAGGTGGTGCTAGTGGTAAAGAATCCATCTGCCAGTGCAGGAGACATAAGAGTCTCGGGTTTGATCCCTGGGTGGAGAAGATCCCCTGGAGGAGGGCATAGCGACCCACTCCAGTATTCTTGCCTGGAGGATTCCATAGACAGAGGAGCCTGGAGGGCTACAGTCCATAGGTTCACAAAGAGTTGGATGGTACTGTATGAAGCAACTTAGCACACACGGTTGTAAAAAAATTTTTTTCTTGGTGTGAGGACTTTTAAGACTTAGCCTCTATTTTCGATCTTATTCTCTTTATCTTATAAAGTTGGCTTTTTGTTTGTTTTGTTTTTTAGACTTCATGTATAAGTGATATCATATGGTAATTGTCTTTTTCTATATGACTAATTTCACGTGGCATAATGCCCTCAATGTCTGCCCATGTTGTTGCAGATGACAAGATTTCATTCTTTTTAATGGCTGATTTATGTGAGCATGTGTGTGTGCACACACATATCTTTATCATCCATTGATGGATACTTAGCTTCTTTTCATATCTTTGCTATTGTAAATAATGCTTCAGTGAACTTGGGGGGTGCGTATATCCTTTCAAATTAGTGTTTTCATTTCCTTCAGATAAATATCCACAAGTGAAATTACTGGATCATGTGACAGTTGTCTGTGTAATTTTTTTGAAGACTCTTTCTTCTGCTTTCCATAGTGCTGCACCAGTACGTTCCTGCCAGTAGTGCACAAAGGTTTCCTTCTCCACATCCTGGGCAGCACTTTGGGTTCTTGTCTTTTGATGATAAGCCATTCTCAGTAGGTGTCAGGAGATACCTAATTGTGGGTTTAATTTTCATTTCTCTGTTGATTAGTGATACTGAGCATATTTCCATGTACCTGTTTGCTGTCTGTATGTTGTCTTTGGAAAAGTGTCTATTCAGGCCTTCTCATTTTTTAAATGGAGCTTTTTGCTTTTCTGGATATTAATTTTGTGAGCTGTTGATGTATTCTAGATTTTAGCTCCTTGTCATTTGCATCATTTGCAAATATTTTCTCCCATTCAGTAGATTCTATTTTTGTTTAGTCAATGATTTCCTTTACTGTGCAAAAGCTTTTAAGTTTAATTAGGTCCCATTTATTAATGTTTGCTTTTGCTTCCTTTGCCTTAGAAGATAGATCCAAAAAAACATACTGCTACGATTTATGTCCAAGAGTGCTCTGCTTATGTTTTCTTCTAGCAGTTTTATGGTTTCCAGTTTTACATGCAAGTCTTTAATCCATTTTGAGTTTATTTTTGTGTATGGAATGAGAACCTTTGCCGATTTTTCAGTTAGATTGTTTGTTTCTTCTTCTCTTTTTCTGTTGCATTGTATGAATTATTTATATATTTTGGTTTTTAACCCTTTATCAGATATGTGATTTGCAAATGTATTTTCTCCCTTTTTGTAGGTTGCCTTTTCAAATTGTTGACAATTTCTTTTGCTGTGTAGAAGTTTTTGGTATGATGTGTGTACACACACACACACATATACTTATAAAGACCCATATACATTTATAAACCATATAAATTATCAGCATTTTCTTGATCAGGTGAAAATATTTCGAATGATTTTCATTATTGGTACACTGTAACTTAAGGAGAACCTCAGAATTATTTGTTAATTTCTCCCCAGCATCCTTTAAAGAAGAGTTGTAATATGAGGTGAAGATACGCAGTTTCACAGATAGGGATCCCCAGACCCATGAGAGTTCCCTCAGAGAGGTTGTAAGGACAAAACTATATATTTTCATAATAATACTTAGATATTACTTGCTTTTTTCATTATGTTGATATTTTCACTGATGATACAGAAACAATCGTGAGTAAAATTGCTGGCACTTTAAGACAAATCAGTAGTTACTTTATTCTTCACCATCACAAAATCAATTTGTCAAAAAAAAGCCAGTTTTTAGTTTATTCATTTCTCTTAAGTTTTTCTAACTTTTTTTTTTTTTTTTTTAATACTTTAGGTTGGGGCTATTGTGGAAGTGAAGAATCTTGATGGTGCATATCAGGAAGCTGTAATCAATAAGTTAACAGATGCTAGTTGGTACACTGTAGGTAAGGGAATACATATTCTTCTTAAAACGTATTTTCAATGATAATACAAATAAGGCAGAGCTTTTTCTTGATTTACTTCCTCTCTTAGTTGCCATAGTTATTACTATTATTAATAGTTTTTATCTTTCCAGATCTTTAAAAACTTTATTTCATCAATATGTACATAATGTATAATTTGAACTTAGTGTATATATTATACAGTGGATTTCTAGCTTTTCACTTCAAAGTGTATTTTAGAGTATTTTTTTTTCATCTTAACCATTTTTGAGTGTGCATTTCAGTAGCATTCAGTAAATTCATGTTGTCATGCAACAGATAAATTTTTTAAACTAATATTCATGCTGATGATGTTGCCAGTTTTCTTGGTGTTATATAGTAAATTACTGTATTATGGATTGAATGTCTTTTGTACATGGACATTATTGTAGTATTTCCCTAGTGTGTGCATTGAGAACTAGGCATAGATTGAAGGGAAATGTCCTTTTAAAACTTTAGTAGTTTATGAAAACCACTTTCCTAAAAGACTATTAATTTACACTCCCATAAACAGTAGTGTATGAATGTACTTGTTTTCGCAACCCTTGTCAAATTTGACGTTACTAGTATTTTTAAGTTTGTGCCCATCTGGACGCACAATAGTATCTCAATTTTGTTTTAATTTGCTTCTCCCATGATTAGTAGTGAGATTGGACATATTTTCATGTATTTATTGAAAGGAACATTATTTCTGTTGTATTTTCTCTCTTTTGAATTGCCAATGTATAGTGTCTTCCCAGTCCCATCTTTTCCTCTTGGAAAGGTTATCATCTTATTTTTAGGAAATGAGTTTATATATTTAAATATACAAAGGGATTGTTAAACCTTTTCCTCTTCAGTTGCAAGTATTCTTCTATTGCTTTACTCTTATCTCTGCTGTCAGTTTACATATGATAGTCAGTTTTCCTGTGGTTGCCTTTTCCTTTGTAATTTTAGTTTGAATCTTGTTTAAGAAGGCTTTCCTGCTTCATCTGGCCCAAAATGTTAGTAGTGCTGAGATTGAAATTAGAGTAATTTATAGGGGCGGTCTGAATATATAAATTTATACTCTTGTTTTTTGTTTCTTAAATTTGTTAGCATTTACCAGTAGAAAAGCTTGCTTTTTCTCTACACTGTTGAGAAGGGTTAATCAGCATTTAACAGTTTTCTTTCTGAAATGCTAACTTTTCATTTGGTGTTTTCTGTACCAGGGAAGATGTTTTCATTATATTATTTTTTTCCCTAGAAATTGGATAAGATACTCTGCATTTGAAGTTGTTTGTTAGAAAACTTAAAATGGATACTTAATGTCACATCTAATCTTTTAAAGCAGTAGCTCTCTTTACACTGATAAAATTAAATATAACTTACGTCATTTTGTTAATCTTTGAACATCCCTTCAGTAGTTTCCTTTTCTACCTCTCTCGCAGTTTTTGATGATGGTGATGAGAAAACGTTGAGACGGTCCTCACTGTGCCTGAAAGGAGAGAGGCATTTTGCTGAGAGTGAAGTAAGTAATCACTTAATCAACAAACATGTCGTATTTTGTATTGGGGGTGGCAAAATTTTGCTTTCTTACTCAAGCAACTTACTTGTTATTCAGGAAAATTCATTAATATATAAAAGTATTAGCATGTAGTCTGAGAAAACTTTAAGGCCTTGTGTTTGAGTTATCAGGTTCTATATGCTCTTTTTTTTTTTAATGTATTTTAGCAATTAGTATTTGTCTATGAAGAAAATACAGTGAAATTGTTCATTATCTTTAGGCAACTTTCATATAGAGTCCTTTAATTTATAAATAATTATAGAATAGAGACTCCTCGTTTGTAACCTACTTGAACCCCATCATCACTATTAAAGGGACCTCCTAACTACTCTAAGTGCTGCAAACACCTCCTAACTACTGCTGCTGCCAGCAGCTGCATTTATTACAGCCTCTCTTTGGAGAAGGCTTGCCTGCCTGCCTTTCTAAAGTGGACGCCTCCATTCCTCTTAAGCTTTCTGGGTTACTTTACTTTCTTTATAGCACAGTCTTTCTCAGCACTGTGTTTACGCGCTTCTGTATTGTCTGCCTTCCTCACCGCCGTGTGTCTCAGTGGCAGGGATTTCGTGTGTCTTCTTCACCACTGTGTTCCCAGTTCCTGCAACAGTGCCTGGCACAGAGCAGAAGCTGAATAAACATTAGTTGGATGAATAACTGAAGTGCTCATATCTGCCAGGGACTTTGCTTAGTGCTTTACATACGTCCTCACATTTACAGCATTATGAGAGAGATGCAGTTCTTATTTTTAGCTTATAGTTGATAAAATTGATGGTCAGAACCATTTCTCACACCAGCACTTCCTAGTACCAAAATCATGCTCTAAAATCGAAATATGTTTTAATAAGTGTGCAGGCTTCACACACACAGTTTTGAAAATCAATAACTTGCAATTCAAAAATTTTTTAATGGGCACATTGTTACAAACAGTGTTATATTCTATAACACTATAAATATTAGTTAATATACAGTGTGACCAAACCAAGATTTCTGTTTTCTAATAACTATTTAGAATGATGTTATTGTGGGGAATTTTAATATTTCTGTTAAATTATTAGACTTTATTTTTTGTTGTTGTTATTTTTCCTTTCCCTTAAATGATTGACTTCCCATTTCAATTCCAAATTTGGGACAGATTCTCTGTAATAATTCTGGCCTATCTTTTCAGTCTCATGCTTTATTATTTCCCTGTACTTCTCATTTGTAAGACTTTCAGATTATGGTTCATACTTCCTTTTCTTTGTTTCTTCTGAGCCCCATTCCTCTCAAGACCATGAGAAATGCTTCCTCCTTCATGATGTCTTTCATGAGCTCGCTAACCAAATTTGATCTCAGTATCCTTTGATCCTTTTCCACTTCTCTTATTTTTTTTTATGGTCTTTCTTTGTTACTTTTATCATTTTCTCTTTAAAATTGTAAGCTGTTTTGGTGGAATAGCCAAATTTTTGTCATCTTGATGAACTCTCCTTTTCCTAGTAGTGTTTTCTACACAAAAGCCTTCAGTAACCATTTGGTGAATTAATTGTTAAGGTTTAAAGATAGCAAATACATATAACTTTGGGACAAGTACAGTAAATTTGGCTTCTTTCACTGATGACATTAACAGAATTCTGAGTTTATGGAGTTCTTAGAAATAATTTCATTTTCCTTAGAATATGTGATAATTATGGTGGGTTAATGAGTGTGAGAACTTCAAAACTTGATTTTTCATCTAAGTGAAGATATGTATATGTCTTATTTACTTATTCCAGTGAAGTATCTTAAGGAACTAATTTTGTCTTTGCCAGGAGAATTTTAAATTGGGATAGTTTATAAGACAGTTGTGGTATGAAGGCCAAAGCAGTGATATCTAGTAGCTCAGTGTATCCACCTTAATTTCAGGAGAGATCAATTTTACTCTGTGTATCTCTACGTGTTAAATTTGATGTTTTGCTAGAGGATATTAGAATATTGGTGTATTATTCCTTACCCATTGCCATATGCAGGTGCTATGCTAGGTACATGGATAAGCTAGATAGACATGGAATTTATCCTTGGCATCTGTTAGAGTGGTAATTTGAATAATATTCCAAAGTAGTTTTATCAGCTGGCATTCTCTTTGTACAGTTACTACATGCAATTGAAAATGCACATGTATACCTGTGGCGGATTCATTTTGATATTTGGCAAAACTAATACAATTATGTAAAGTTTAAAAATAAAATAAAATTTAAAAAAAAAAAAGAAAATGCTGAAGAAAGTTTAGATGAAATCCTAGCTCCGCATTTCTTGCAGCCCATTTTAGATAACAGGGCTATCAGCATGTTTCCCCTAGGCCTGTGGAATTTTCTTCAGCCTTTAATATAGCCAGGAGTCTCTGGTTGTGCTCTACAAGTATTTGTTGTAGTTGTTGAGTTGCTAAGACATGTCTGAAGGCAGGAGAAGAAGGGGACTACAGAGGATGAGATGGTTGGATGGCATCACCAACTCAATAGACATGAGCTTGGGCAAGCTCGGGGAGTTGGTGATGAACAGGGAAGCCTGGTGTGCTGAAGTCCATGGGGTTGCAAAGAGTCAGACACGACTGAATGTCTGAACTGAAGTCATGTCTGACTCTTTTGCTACCCCATGGACTGTAGCCTGCCAGGCTCCTCTGTCTATGGAATTTTCTAGGCAAGAATACTGGAGTGGGTAGCCATTTCCTTCTCCCCAGTTCCTACACAGTTCTACGGAATCGAACCCACGTCTCCTACACAGGCAGGCAGATTCTTTACTACTGAGCTACCAGGCAAGCCCTCTTAATTCTGACCATCCTTCACTCTTTTCTGTGAAGTGAAATAAAAGTGCTTCTGCTTTCCAGGATTGAGGCCAGGGACACAGGGCTGCTTTTAGCAATAAGACAATTGCTTCTTATTGTTCTAATTCTTTTTTAAATACTAGGGAGAGATTGTGGTTTATTTGGGAATTCCTGTATGTGATTCCTAGATAACTTTTCTGAAATTCTGGATATTTTCTTTCTTAAACCAAGTGAAATAACTAGCCGATACTGATAATAGAAATAAAATAGAAAGCTGATAGTTAAAGTTGCTCAGTGGTTTCCAACTCTTTGCAACCCCATGGACTATACAGTTTGTAAAATTCTTCGGGCCAGAAGACTGGAGTGGGTAGTCTTTCCCTGCTCCAGGGGATCTTTCTCTACTTTTAAGAGAGTGGCCTTAATCTTAGGGGAGGGGCATTTAATTTTTTTGTTAGCTTAGGAGAAATTGAGCCAAAATAATTTATTTTTTCTATTTACCAAATAGAGTGCTTTGAAATTTTCACACTTGGGAAGCATAATTAGGAGTTAATGACAGGTTACTTCTGAAAAGATTTTGTCTGGCATATTATTGTATTTGGGCAAGCTTTTGCCTTCAGATATTTTTTTAAATGCCTGAATTCCAAGCTACATTTGAAAGATTTATATTTTTAGCCATATAAAAGTTATGATTTTTGTCTATCATTTCAAGGAATCAGTTTTTATTTAATGCTTTGTGGCTAGTGCCTTTTTTCTATACTGGATTCTTCATTGTTGGACATGTGTGTGTGTGTGTGTGTGTCCCTGGAGAAGGACATGGCAACCCACTCCAGTATTATTGCTTGGAGAATTCCATGGACAGAGGAGCCTGGCGGGCTATAGTCCACAGGGTCACAAAGAGTCGGATACAACAGAGCAACTATCACATGTGTTTGTGTGTGTGTGTGTGTACCTTAAACATATTTACATATTCTAATAAATTATGTAAAATAAATTAATATGCCTCCTCCTTTCATGTTTTAGTTCACTGTTTCAACAAAATTATCTCAGTTTTAAGAATAAAAGTTAAAATTTTTCTTATAAATATTGGCATTAGTTTAAATATCTGATCTTTAAGATAATGGACACCCTTTCATATAACATTCTTGTTTGTAACTTTGAGACGTTTTTATCATAACTAGTTCCTTGCCCTCATTTCCACTGTGACAGTTTTCCTGGGATTTTTTGTTCCCCTTGTGTTCATAAAAGTATCTGAAATAGCAAAGATTCTATTGGAGGTATAAAAGGAACAGTAAGTGGAAAATCTTTAAAATGCTGAAAAAGTTTGATTATTATCAAAATGATATTCAGAGAATTAAGTCAGTTGGGATAGCACCTTCAGATTGATACTTTAACTTTTTAGATATATAAACCTTTTAAGGAATTAATGCCACAAAACAATCCAAGAAGTCTCTGATACGGGGAAACGAAGGAATTTCAAAATCCCCTTTTTTCACTATGCTTTTAACCAACAACCAGTTCCTTCCCTGGAAATCAGTTTTTTTTTTTTTTTTTTGAGCAGGGTAAGAGACATGAATTGCCAGTTGATAACAAGAAGGAAGCGTTCACTTACTGATTATTGTCTTCATAGCATGTATTGGATGTTGCGAAAATAAAAGTACTAACTTTAGGAAAACTAATTTTTACATATTCCTTAAAAGTAGGATTTATTGCAAGGAATTCCCTGGCGGGCCAGTGATTAGGACTTGGTGCTTTCACTGCCAGGGCCTGGGTTTGATCCCTGATTGGGGAAATAGGATCTTGCTAAGTGCAGGGGGATTGGGGTGTAGGTTGGGGGGGTTATTACAGAAAATGTTTGCAGAGTCATAATGTCGCCTATCTGAAGCCCCCTTTTCAGGCAGTTGATGGTTATCCTGATAATTTAGTTTCCATTACTTACTAAGAATTCTGTTTTTTAGATTATGATTCCCTATATGCAAAGAAAATTTTGAGATACAGTTGGCCTCAATCTAGGGATTAGGTACTTACACATAGATTTCTCATCTCTCAAATCTGTGTTTCCACTGAGCTGTATTTGTTTTGTTTTATATTTTAATCACTCTTCTGTCTGTCAACCCTCAAGTAGATAATGAAATTATCTAGAAAGAACACTAAGTTTCTTTTCACTTTTTTCCAGTTATGAGCTCGTTCATCTTCTAATAATTCTTTGAAGTGAAAGTTTTTAATCTTGAGGAAAGTTGTATTTTTGTCTCCCTTGGGAAGTTTTAAATCTAAAAATCTAAGGATATTCTTAAATTGATTTGATTTAAACAGGAAAAAGAGAACTTGCAACTTAATAACTTTTGATGGGTTTATGTTCCTACCCACAGACATTAGACCAGCTCCCACTCACCAACCCTGAACATTTTGGCACTCCCGTCATAGGAAAGAAAACAAATAGAGGAAGAAGATCTAATCATATGTAAGTCCATTTTCATAACTGTTAGTTGAACCTGAATTCATTTCTCCTTCTAGTGTTGTTTTATAGTTGTTAATTTGAAATTGTAAATTTAAGTGCTAACTGAATCTACAAGTAACTTCAGACTCTCCTTGGCATGGGTGCTTGAGGATCTCCATGCTCAGCCAGCCTTAACAGCTATATTCTTTATCTGCCTCCCAGTTCTCCTTACATGTATCTTATGCCAGTGTCAAAATGGATTTAGTCAATATTTCCTGAGTATCCTGAGTAATACACCCTCTGTTTTCCTGGTACTGTGTTTTTTATTCATGCTGTTTTTTCCTGTCTTAAATCCCACCCTTCCATGCCACTGGCTTACTCATTCTTCATTTCTCAGCCATAAATGCCCAACCTTTCTGTGAACCATTTTGTGCCTCCCCTCTCTTTCCTTGGGCTTCGCTGGTGGCTCAGCTGGTAAGAATCGGCCTACAATGCGGGAGGCCTGGGTTCGATCCGTGGGTTGACAGACATGTTTTCTTCTCCACTGAATCCTCTAAATTCTTTGCATTTATTTAATGTCATAGACAATATTTCACCTGTTATTATCATTGTCATGTTTGCTTTTGCTTCCTAATAATTTAAATCCTCCTGACAACCGAACTATCTTACTTGTTTTTATGTCTTCTTACTGTTGTGACACATACTATACATATTTAACAAATTACTTTCGATGAAATATGCTTAGGCTCTTAAAGGCTTTAAATTAAAAGGGATCACAGGATCAAGGAGTCATGAAACTTCAGGTCATCAGAGATAAACAATCTTCTAACAGTTCTAGAAAGAAAAAATAGTTTATTGCTAAGGACTGAGAAGCAGAATGGCAGGCATCAGACTTCTCAGTAATAACACTAGGTGCTAGTGGTCAGTAGACTGGAGAGTGGAGAAAGGAAAATTGCTATTAAAGGGAGGACTTGTTATCACGTATGATGGAACATTAGGGGGAAATTAAAGATAACAATGGTAACAGATGGGAAAAAATAGCAAAGGCATTTAGTTACTCCTCTCAAAAATTATATTAGAAAGAAACACTGCATTAGTAGGATGGAGGGTAGAGAAGTTACTTAAATATAAAAGTCAAGTCCTTATAACAATGGAAAATTGATAGAATAGCATCTTAAATATATAAATATAGTGGTATAAGAATATTACTTAGCGATGAGGTTTTAACTGTCAGAGCTGAAAGAGTTAAAATTAAAAGCAGTTGTCTCTGCAGAAGAAAATGGGAAAGGATGCGGCAGGAAAAAGTAGTTTTTAATTTATTCTATTGGAGGTTAAATTGTTTAAAAAGTTTTGAATATTTTACTTGGATAAAATTTTTAAAATATTAATGTGCCTGAGCTAAGTATTACCAGAGTAGGTATGAAAAATATTGAGTTGAATTATTGAAACTTTTAAATGGAAGTGAATGCTTTCATTCAAAATATAGAGTCAGGTATTAAATCTAATAGTGGCTAAGCTTTGGCAATAAAAATTAGGTAAACATGCTCTCTCATATAGCTTAGTTTCAGCCTGACAGCAAACTCATAAAGGTAGGTATTATGTTTATCCCTATTAAAAATTGGGGAAATTGGCCTCCAAGACAGTAACTAATCCAAGAAACATAGGAAGGAAAGGACCAGGACTTGAACTCTCCCATGTGGCATAGTCCTTTTCCTATTCAGACTCTTTCTTGTTTAGAGTATCACAGTTAATTTTCCAAATAAATTTTAACAGGAAATGAATAAGGACTCATTTGAAGGGGGAAATGAAAAGACAAATCCTTGCATTGAAAAAATATTTAATATTGATTATTTTGCTGCTAATGATTTGGACCATGCGTTTCTTTTTCTTCCTTAATTCTTTGAATCTTTTAGAAAATGTTTTCTCAATTAATAGGTGACAATTTCTCTCACTTGTGATGTAGCTTGCTGGTGACTTGATTATTTTTAGGATACCGAGGTTGTGATTATTATTTACTCTTCTTTGTGTAACATTTAAAATTTGAGTATTCTAGCCAGAAAGAAAAATAAGTAAAAAATGTACAATGACATTATCAGTTTAGAAGAGTCCTGTTGTGATTAATAAATGTTATTGTGATCTGATACTGTTTTCAGGTTTTCAGAGGGCTATTATTTGCCATAACATATTCACTGAAGCACTTACAAGTTAAATATTTTGATATCCATTTGAAAATTAATAATTTCAATTGTGAATTAAAATTTTACCTATCATTGATCATTATAGTCTTCCCATAACTTTATAGTCAACTCTTCATTAACTGTGGTTGATGATGTTGAAATAGTGAGGTGTGGGTGTATTTAATGTAAGATTACTTTATTAGCAAATATTTCCCACTTTTCTAGCTCTTAAGAGTAGAGGTGTGGCTGAGTTGAGAGTGTGAACAGTGGAAACTTTCCTGGTGGTCCAGTGGTTAGGACTCCGTACTTCCACTGAAGGGGGCAAGGGTTCAATGCCTGGTCAGGGAACTGAGATCCAGCATGTCTTGAGATGTGGCCAAAAAAAAACAGAGATCTTAAGTGTGAACGGTGAAGCACAATAGCATGGGTTTGAATCCTGCTTTTGCCACTTCCTTGCTGTGTGACTTTGGGCAGCATGCTCAGTCTTTTCATACCTTAATTTTCTCATCTGTAAAATTGAGGTAATAGTATTCCCTGACTCTTAAGAGTTTAGTTTGAAAGAAAGAAAGTGAAGTCACTCAGTCATGTCCGATTCTTTTCGACTCCATGTACTGTAGCCTGCCAGGCTCCTCCATCCATGGGATTTTCCAGGCAAGAGTACTGGAGTGGGTTGCCATTTCCTTTCCCAGGGGATCTTCCCAACCCAGGGATCTAACCCAGGTCTTCTGCACTGCAGGTAGACTCTTTACTGTCTGAGCCACCAGGGAAGCCTGCAGAGTTGTTTCAAAGGTGAAATGAATTCATATCCTTAAAACGTTTATATAGTAATTACTATTACTAATAATAATCACTTAGTAATCACTAAGACTTCCCTGTAGCTCAGATGGTAAAGAATCTGCCTGCAACACAGGAGACCCAGCTTTGATCCCTGGGTCGGGAAGATCCCCTGGAGAAGGAAATGACAACCCACTCCACTATTCTTGCCTGGAGAAGCCCATGAGAGGAGCCTGGCCAGCTACAGTCCATGGAGTGGTAAAGAGTCGGACACGACTAAGTGACTGACACACACACATATATATACTAGATATCATCATCATGTATTGAATGAAAAAACTTTAATGAAATATCAGTATGTAACACGGTTTCATTTACATATAAAAATTCTGCTTACTAGTGTTTATGTCTAACAGAAAGGACTGTTTGGGGCTCTATTTTGTGAATTTAAAAACAACATTCCTTTGTTTTATATTATGTACATACTCTACTGCTAAGTTGCTTCAGTCGTGTCCGACTCTGTGTAATCCCATAGACGGAAGCCCACCAGGCTCCCCCGTCCCTGGGATTCTCTAGGCAAGAACACTGGAGTGGGCCGCCATTTCCTTCTCCAATGCGTGAAAGGGAAAAGTGAAAGTGAAGTCACTCAGTCGTGTCCGACTCTTAGAGACCCCATGGACTGCAGCCTACCAGACTCCACCATCCATGGGATTTTCCAGGCAAGAGTACTGGAGTGGGGTGCCATTGCCTTCTCCGTACATACTCTAGGGAATCCTTTTAATTTTGAAACAAATTTCATCTAATATTTAGACAGTATTTTACCTTTCTACAGATGTCATCCGGAAGTGTAAAAATATTTTAAAATAAGGTAATTTATGGACTATCACATAGATTGATCCACAAAAGTGACCAAAAAGAAATTCCTGAGGGCCCAGATCCAGTTGGGAAACTTCAGATTCCACAAGCTTTGCAGCACACACACACTCACACACACACACCCCCAGCACACACACACACACCCCCAGCAGACCAAATTTATAGTATATTAAAATATCTGTTATGTTTCTTGGCTGAGGTCTCCCTTTCTTGTATATGAGAAGAAAGCATGCAGTTGTCACTGAGCAAATTGATTTTCGTTTTTTAAAGACTCTAACAAACACCGAGTTGGCGATTTTCCTGTTGAGAATCTGTGTGTACAATGAAAGATTTGCTGTAAATATGTGAAGTGTGAAGGCAGAACAAAGGTCGAGAATTACTACTGTAGGAAACGAAGTGCCGCCTGTCTACAGTCTTGCTTCACTCGCTGCTTCTTCCATCTCACTACTGTGGTCATTCTTAGTGCCTCCTTGGTGCTCTAAGCATTGGCATGTAAGCGCCACTGGCAAGCACCACAGCTTAAAATGGCCATCTCCTTAAATTACACTTCCTCGAAGTTCTTGCCTTTCTTCAGAGTGATTTTCTGCAACAAAATCTGGGACCTGCGTCTTAAGGTCATTTGTCTGACCTTCATTTCCTCTTCCATTACTCAACTTGAAAAGGTCTTCATTATGGTTCTCTGATTGCCATTTAAAATTTGTGCAAAGATAAATAAGGTTATCCTTCCCAGGATTCCTGGGACTCCATTGTTGCAGTGATATATCACTACCTTTGTTTTCTTTTAAGAACTGTTAATCCACATACCAGTTAATTGGCCTCTAGTTATTCCAAAATTGATTATTTTTGACACCTTCCTTTCATTTATTTATAGTCTGCTTTTAATCCTAATGTATTCAGATATGTTTGAAAGATTATCATCCTGTAGCTTAATTTTTTAAAAGCAAGTTATTGATCCTTTTGATAATGTATAACTTGAGTGAATTTTTCCCTTATAATTTATATTGTATGCAGAAGTTTTCTTTGATTCTACCTAAAGAATAGAATGCTGAAATTATAGAAATCTTTGTGCTCCTCCAAAAGTTTTTTCCAGTAACGTGGCCAAAGTGTATGTACAGCACTCTTTGTAGGAAAGCACTCTAGGCTTTTATCCTTCAGAAAAAGGATAAAGCAGAATAAGGCTTGTAATGATACTTGTTAGGTATTATTTGTGGGTAGTTTCTACCCAGTAACATTGTTAAGATTTACCCAATAAACTAGTGATTTGTACCAGATATTTACAGGTCTGCAGATCGATCTTGAATAATATTTTTATTGAGATATAATTCACAAAGAAAATTCACCCTTTTAAAGTATTTAGTTTTCTTTTTTTTTTTTTTTTTCAGTGCATTCACAAAATTTTACAACCAGCACCACTACCTGAGTCCAAAAGTTCTTTTTATTGTTCACTGCTTTATTTTGATATGAGAGCTTGATTCTAGTTTCCTTCTTGATAAAAACTGGGAAAAAATGTTTTACTGGTTAGGTTCATACATTTTGTATGATCTCTATATTTTAATCTCTTAAGAGGCTACACATTTTTCCTGATAACTAATACAGATTTTGAATTTGCAATACAAAATTTGAAGCTGAGTTAGTTGTTTGAAAGAGTAGGGATCACTGAAGTCCAAATTGCATTTTAAAGATCGAGCCTCTAAAGTTTCTGGCTCAGTTTTCTATCTGTACCTCATCATATGGTATTCTTTGGCACATGTCTTAAGTTGCCAAATTCTTACTTGATTTATAATTAATATCGTGTGATCAACTTTAAGTGACTAGCTGTTTGTTTGTTTGGTAAACATTCCTATGTAATTAGCATTGTTTCCAGTGGCATCATCACATGTCATTTCCACGACACTAGTTACTTTGTTGTGGCTCTATAAACACGTACCTGGTACCAGAGACGCAACAGTGTCAGAGGGGAGTAAACATCAAGCAGATTCTCTGCTCATTCCATCTTTGCTCCCTTAAAATATTTCCAGTGCTCATTTATTTTGGTGTATCAGTTTATTGAGTACTCATCTTATATAAACAGTTTCCTGGGTACATTCCACTACAAGGAAAAATTACAGGAGTCTTAGGTATAAAGGTATGGTTTAAATTGGTTGTATACATTATGTTGATTGTATACATTATGTAATTTCAGGAGAAATAGAAATCAGAAGTATCACAGTAGAAAGAAATAAACCTATTTAGTTCACTTATTTAGTCAGTAAATATTTATTGAGCATCTGTGTTGTGCCAAGCACTGTTCAAGTACATGGGATGTATCA
The DNA here is from genome assembly GCF_002263795.3 of Bos taurus. Lineage (NCBI taxonomy): Eukaryota > Metazoa > Chordata > Mammalia > Artiodactyla > Bovidae > Bos > Bos taurus. The sequence continues at coordinate 7,989,427 of NC_037355.1, read as the reverse complement.
GTGAACAAAACAGGCATTCATAAAGTCTCTGGGAGACTTCCCATGTGGTCCAGTGGTTAAGGCTCCACACTTCAAATGCATTGGACATGGATTACATCCCTGGTCAGAGAATTAAAATCCCTCATGCCATGCAAGGCAGCTAAAACACTTCCTCTACCTTTAGAGCTTATATTCTCTCATATGGAGAGAGATGGGCAATACAGAAAAAAGAAGAATTAAGTAAATTATGTAGTATGATAGATTTGTCAGTGTTGTGGAAATAATAAGAGTGGGGGATTGGGATGGGCAGGTTGTAAATTTGAATGAGTGAGTGAAGTTGCTCAGTTGTGTCCTACTCTTTGCAATCCCGTGGACTGTAGCCCACCAGGCTTCTCCGTCCATGGGATTCTCCAGGCAAGAATACTGGAGTAGGTTGCCATTTCCTTCTCCAGGGGATCTTCCCAACCCAGGGATCGAACCCAGGTCCCCTGCATTGCAGGCATATGCTTTAACCTCTGAGCCACCAGGGAAGCAAATTTGAATAAGGTGATCGTAATTGAAATGACATTTGAACAGAGACTTAGAGGAGGTGAAAAAGTTTCCAAGTGTCTGGGGATAAAGCATTCCAGGCTGTCTCTCTGCAAAGAAGAGTAGTAGCTGGTGGAGAAAGTGAGGTCAAGGGATCTTTTGTTGTTGTTTTTTTTAAGTGGAGGAAGTAACAGCATTTTCTTAGAAATAACACAGTGCTGCTGCTGCTGCTGCTGCTGCTGCTGCTGCTAAGTCACTTCAGTCGTGTCCGACTCTGTGTGACCCCATAGACGGCAGCCCACCAGGCTCCCCCGTCCCTGGGATTCTCCAGGCAAGAACAGTGGAGTGGGTTGCCATTTCCTTCTCCAATGCATGAAAGTGAAAAGTGAAAGGGAAGTCGCTCAGTCGTGTCCGACTCTTCGCGACCCCATGGACTGCAGCCTACCAGGCTCCTCTGCCCATGGGATTTTCCAGGCAAGAGTACTGGAGTGGGGTGCCATTGCCTTCTCCGAACACAGTGCGAGGAGGACTCAAACTAGTAGAGGTAGAAAAACTGATAGAGGGGAGAGGTAGAAACATTGCTGGAACAAAAGCTTGAGGATGTGAGAGTGGAGAAGGGTGTGTAGTCCATGAGTGGGGAAGGTTTTGGAGTGGAACCTAGGTAGTAAAGTGGATGGATGTTCTATGTAGACGGTCAGTTTATAGTAGATAGATAACTTTGTCGTGTCTGAAGTCTTCATGTTTGTTAAGTCTTAGGAAAGAAATTAGAACTTTTATACTATCGCAGATGATTGTGTTAGCCGAGTAAAGCCCAGTTTACAGATTTGATTAATGTTATTTGTGACATTGTGATTTTGTCTTGCTAATGATAATGGCATAGAGGGCATCCATAGCTGAATACATCCTCTGTGCTGTTTTGAAAAAAGCAATAATTATGACTTTAAATTTGGTTGTGTTCTATAATCATTAGTAAGTGGAGAAATAAAAGTCCTTGTCTTTGAGAAGTTCTTCTAATCAAGTAGAAATCAGACTTGTGAAGGTCTGTCATTACTATTCCAAGCTGTGTGCCTATTTGTAAGGTTTTACGCTCCACTAATATGAAAATATGTTGGTTTTTCCTGCTGCCTATTACCTGCTTTCTAAGTAGGGGTTGAACTGCTTTAAGTGCCATTTTGAAGTACAGTGTTCTCAGTAGCAAACTTTGAAGATGTGGTTTGTTTTTTATCAGTGAACACTTTTTAGGTTAATTGAATAATCACTGAAATCAAATTATGATATTCCCCTTATCACTATAAAATGTTTAACAGTGTTATAATAGGTTTTTCTTCCTTTATATTTATGTTGGAATATATAGATATAATGAAGAAGGAAATGGCAACCCACTCCAGTATTCTTGCGGGGAAAATCTCATGGACTGAGGAGCATGGAGGGCTAGAGAGCATGCGATTGCCAAGAGTCGGATGCGGCTAAGCATGCAGCACATATAAATATGAGGGGATGACATTTGTATTGTCATGCTTTTTATTTTATAAAAATACCATGTTTTTATTTCTCATTTTGTTGCAGTCTATTTATTCCACATTTCTTAATATCTTTATTCTGGGCATTTTGAACATAGTAATTAGAATAATTTTTTTTAAATTGGAGTATAATTGCTTTACAATATTGTGTTAACTTGTGCTGTACAACAAAGTGAATCAGCCATATACATACGTCCCCCTCCCTCCAAGCCTCCCACACATCCCCCCTTTAGAATCCATTTTCTTCACTACTGACTGTGGGCTTTTTTAAAACCAGATTGAGAACTTTGTTTTGTGTGTTTGTGGTTTTTTTCTTTCCCCTCTCTTTTTAAGTTTTATTTTTTACTATACTTCCCTCTAACATCAAATGGGTGGTTTGAGTTCCTTTTTCTTCTTTTTAATTTATTCAGGATACAGTGTAACCAAAAGGAGTTTTTCACGTAATACAAAAGAACCATATTGTACATCTTATGAATACTTAGTTTTTATGTATCTGATATTAAGCATGGTAGTGGTGATGTCTTATCAGATTGTCTCCTCTCTCTACCCTGACCCTCTGTTAGTAAAGATCTCCCTTCCCCCTTTTAAAATTTGCATTGTACGGGGAGTGCATATTCTAGAATTCCTTTAATCTGAGAGGAGAATGTAGTATATTTTAGTGCAGTCTTCGGATACTTAAAATGGGGCCTTCAGGTTTTGAGAATTTGGGAACCAGCGCTGTTGTGTTTTGATCTTCTGTGTAATCTTTTAAAATAGCACTAAATAAATTCAGGACATTTTTAGGAAAATGCTCTGCTTTTCCTCTAGCGATAACCTTTTTTTAAAAAATTATTCTTTAGCAATTTAGAAAGCTATTAAAAAATTTAATTTAGCCATTTTGTAGGTTGTAGGAAACAGGATAGGATTTCTAGAAAGCCTGTATTCATCAACTTGGCATGCTTATTCTTTGTGATGATAAATATGAATATCTCATTTTTCTCTCCCTAGACCAGAGGAAGAGTCTTCTTCATCCTCCAGTGATGAAGATGAGGATGATAGGAAACAGATTGATGAGCTTCTGGGAAAAGTTGTGTGTGTAGATTACATTAGTTTGGATAAAAAGAAAGCACTGTGGTTTCCTGCATTGGTGAGTAACTTCAGTATAAGAGTTTAATTTTCAACTATATAAGTCATGAAGAAAGCAGTTGATTTTCTTAAAAATCAGTGTTTTTCATAGGTACAGAATGGGAAATGGTTTTAGCATCATTCAGTTCACACAGAATTACTTTGAAAACTGTTTCTGAGTACAAAGAACTTTTGAATTCATCCACGAAAAGCAAAATCATGGTAATTTTAGAGGCTTGGTATATTACACTGCTGAATTTTGGATAAAAAATTCCTTGTGCAAACTTTTAAAACTTCTAAATGTACCATGCAGAAGACTGCTAAAGAAGAACGGAATCTTGTTTTCTACTATTGTCTGCAAATGGTATCTATTTGTCATCATTTTTGTTGAACGTTTTGTATTCTGTATCTTGAGTATTAAAAGTGTTTTGCACAAAATAAGTGCCCAATAAATGTCAGCTCTTTTAATTTAAACTAATGAGGGCAATTATTTTCATAAATGTAAATACTGTATAATACCTTTGTACCTCTTCGTATATCCATCTATCCATTCCTCACTTATTGGATGCCTGCTATGTGTAAGGATTGTGCTAAGATCTTTATGAGGATTATGACGTATATATTATTTATCCTCATTTAAAGATAAGGAAACTCAGTGTTAGAAGGGTTAAATAACCTGTCAAGCTTTGGGTTAATGGTAAGCAGAAAACTTAAGTCACTGTATGTGGTCATTTCTTTTTTCCTAAAGCACTTAAGATTCTTTGTGAGCATTTCTTTTGAAAACGTGTTTTGAAAGAGCTTTGTGTGTCTTTTTCTAAAACAACAGGAACATTAAAATTTTCACTTTAGTATTTTCAATATTAATTTAACATTCTCATCATCATTTCTAAATAGTTTCCTGATGATGAGGAAAAGATTTACAGTACCAAAAGGTTAGTAATCTGCTTAGTCAACCATTTCATTATTATTTTTAACATCTTAGCATTATTGATACATGTTATCCTCCACGCAAATTTGAGATCTGTTGAACAGTAATGGATAATTTTTATCAACGAGGGTGTGAAATTGTGTTCTGAATCAAACAACCTTGACATAATCACATAAAATACTTGCATTTCTATTTTTGAAAGTAGTTTATAAACTGAGTAATGTTAACAAGTGCCTGGTAATAAAATATCATGTTAGAAAACAGTTGCATACTCTTAGGAACAATAAATAGCTACCATGTTTTGAGCACTTCCCCTGGCCAGGCACTGTGCTAACTTGTTAAGTAAGTGCACAGTCTCATTTCATCCTAATTGAGACTGAAACATAAGTGCTATTTACCCCTGTTTTAAGGGGTGGAAATCTTAGCTTCCCTGATTCACACAGTCCTGTTTTTCAGTTTCAGTCATCATTTTTCCTCTGAGCTTTAAATGTTGTTGTTTAGGGTTCAGAATATATCACTCTATTTTTTCAGGGTGATCTCATTCCCTTTAATAACATTGGTTGGAGGGATAATAAACTGAAATGTCTTAAGGACCGAGAAAATCAGATGCATGGGTAAATGGGATAAAATATGGATTTTAGTTCCTGTAACAGAATGGAGAGTGGACCCGCTTACTTACACACAATGTCAGCAAAGTCTATTATGTTTGTTTTTCAAAATCCAATCTCATGAGAAAGAAAAAAATATGGGTGATTTGGCTCATAGGTTTAGACCTCTATTTAGGCTGTTTATTCCCAAGTTTATATCTTAGCGTTCAGACCTCTACTCTGAGCTCTGGACCTGAGTATCTGTCTATTCAGTATCTCTACTTGGTTGTCCTTTAGTCACCTGAAAACTTAACAAGCTTAATAAACCTAAACTTACTCTGTCCTCCCTGTATCCCCAAACTTGACCCCTCTCCACTGTTTCCTTTCCCTGCGAATGACACCATTTGCACAAGGTAGAAATGTAAGCATCCTTTTCTCTATCACCTCTTCACTTCCCTAATTATCTCTAATATTTCTCATTCCTTTAATTTGCCATCACTTTATATCCAGGTCACCATCTCTCACCTGGATGATTTGCAATAGCTTAATCTCTTTCAGCTCATGCCCTTCTCTGGTCCATTTTCTTTGTGACAGCCAAAAGTAATTTTAAGAAAGCAATGGCAATTCTATTATGACATTGTCTTGCTTCAGATCCTTCTCTGAGAGACTTCAGATTTTTGTCCTTAGAATTACCATGGCTTACAAAATGGACAAATCTAAGCTCTGCTTATCTTTCTTATTCAGCCCAGGCAGAAAGTTAGCCATGTTGACCTTTTACTTCCTAGAATGGGTTGCCCTGCTTGCTGTGTCAGGCCCTTCCCATAACCCATTTCCTGTTCTTGCAGCCTGGCCTACAGACATGTGCGTACACATCCATCCTTTGTCAAGTCAGTTACTCCTCAGTTTTCAAAGCTTAGTGTAAATGTTGTGTCCTCAAGAAAGTGATTTCTGATCACCTAGATAATAGCAGTTAAATACATGTGCACTTAACTTGTTTAGTGCTTGTCTTCCCAGTTAGAATACACACTCACTGTGAGGAGAAACAGGGACTGTCCTGGCCTCTGTGCTCTAGTACACAGTACCTTGATGAAATAGTTTGTAGAGTGGATGAATGAATGGACAAATTAAGTATTTACTTCAGGACTCTTTTGAAATGATAGGAAAGTTTTCCTAGATGCTAATACACGTAAAAGCCTTTTCTTAGTGAATTATTTCATAATGCCATCAGCATTTAAGCAATGCTTAATGGCAGTGCAATTACAATTATGGAAATTGTTAACCTTCTAGAGACTGAATTAGGGGAATTCCCTGTGCTATCCAGTGGTTAGGACCAGTGTTCCCACTGCGGGAGGAATGTTCAGTCATTGGTTGAGAAACAGATCCTGTGTAACACATGATGCAGCCAAAATATTAAAAAATAGATTAGAAAAAAAGTGAATTAAAGACTGAATTAGAACTTACGTATTTCTGGCTCCTCTCAAACCTGTAGTGAGAATACATGCATTTAAGTACTATTGTGGCATTTTTCAGAGCTAATGAGACAGTCCTTAAATCTGTCATACTTATTTAGCCCATTTTTTTCCATTAAAAAACCAAACTATGATGTTGTTCTTGATATAGATAGTGAACTCTCTTGGAATTTAAATAATAAAAATTTATAGGTGTCTTGAATTAATATTATCTTTGAGAAGGCATGCTTTATCCTTGCTTTCAGTAATAGCTGGAGTGACTTCAAATAAAATCTTCTTTTTTGGTAGTAGTAAATGTTATGTAGATTCCAGGAAGGTACTCACTTTAAAATCATTTATTTTTAGAATGGGTAGTATTATAGAGAAATTTTCGTATTATTAACATTCATGTTTAGATGTAAATAATAGCCAGCTCATCATCTCTGTCTTTTTCAAGATAGAGGCTGCTCTGGTTAAGATTCTGATACCCCACTTTGGTCCCACCAGCCCCGCTGCAGACCTTCTGTTGGACTAGCTCTCCTTGCTCTCCCTCTTTCCACGCCTGCGCCACTCTCATCCAGTTTTCTGTTCCTGCCTAGACTTGGTCCATAGCATCAATCTAGTCATAGCCACAATTGTGCTCTCAACATCATGCCTGTGTCAAAAATTAATGTGGATAATCCAGAGAGCTGGAAGGATATAGAAAATAAAATTACTTGTGTGCATTCCCACATATGTATGTGTGTGTTTTAGGATATAAACTTTAAATTACTTGTGTATATTGTTACGCATGTGTATGTGTTTTTACCCTCAAACTAAAATTAGTTTTTACATTTTAAGCTGAAACTATTTTTTAAGATTTAAATAATTGATATTTATGTAACTATCTGTAAACAGTGCTTTTAGTTATAATAGTTTCATACTTTTTTTTTAAAAGGTGGTATGTCCTGACTGTAGTGATGAAATTGCTGTGAAAAAGGATAATATTCTTGTGCGATCTTTCAAAGATGGCAAATTGTAAGTAGAATTCACTTGGTATGAAAAATAAGCTGCTTTTCCAGATTAGAATGATAAATTATAAATTAGTTATTTCCAGTGATGTTCTGCTTTTCCTTTTTATCATTCAGAGTGTTTCAAAGCATGATCATCTTTCATATTATCATTAAGTGTAATAGTCTTAAAATATGTCTTGTTCATTTGGTCTTTTCTAAGCTATACTCTCAATGCTGTCTAATTTATCAATATTTGCCTATATAATAACTGATGGTTTATTGAAATTCAATATATCTACCACATCTAATATTTCATGGATATATTAATTGATATATATTTATTGTTTTGAATGTCTAATTAGGATTTTCTAACATTTTAAATTACTTCTAAATGAGTGTGGTAATACCTGTTGTGTAACGTTTGAATTTTGCAGTAGTCTTAAGGTTTAAAACGAGTTACTATAAATGTATGTTGGGTATTAAGACAATGAATTTTCATGTAGAACTTTTCTAAAACTGAGTTATCATTTTCTATGGGTGTTTTTTCCCTTTAAGAATTGTGTGACTAGAAAATCCATGTATTTTATGTTGCTATTTTGCCTTATTGGGTGACTGCTTTAAAAAAGATCATGATACTTTAAGATTGGTTTTTGGATTTTCAAGTTCTGAAACATGACTTAAAAATAATCTATATGAAACCCACTTTCACAAAAATTTGAGCATTGAAATTGAATACTAGTTTGTTGATACTAAGAAATTACTATGAACTTTTTTATTTTTAAAAGAATAAAATATTATAAATTATATAATGTCTGAGATTTGCTTCAAAACAATCCAGTTGGGGTGGGAGGAGGTAGGTAGGGGTATAAATGAGACACTGACTCTGAGTTAATGATTGTTGTAGTTGGATGATGGATTCGTGGGAGTTCATTTTACTGTTATGCTTCTGTATATATTTGAAATTCTTAAATTTAAAGTTTAAAAAGAGGCAGGCTGAAAAGTGTATTTGGAATAGTTTTTAGACTTCTGTGGATTGGTTGAAACAAACCAAGTGCAGAAAAGCTGAATGATGATTTATTCATGTAAAGTAAGAAATGTGACATAAATGATAAAATGACCTCTCCCAGTTGCTTGCATCCAAACCCTTATTATAGTTTCTACATGAAAGAACTTCAATTGTATATTAGAAGTTTGCTTTGAACCTAGAATTCAGTTTAAAAAGATTATTGAACATTTTACATTATAAAATAGTACATTTTCTTCCAATCTTAAATTTATTTCTTGAGATTATCTTAAGATGGTGGCAAATTCTTGCTGTTTAACTTTTTTTTTTTATTGGATTGATGCATTCCGCTATGTAAACACTTTAATTGATTATTTTCAGGGTTTCAGTATTTTTAGTATTGCATTTAACCAGGTACTCTGAGAATTCCTTGTTTATAAAACATCTGTTAAGGTGGGGTCCTTGTGTGGATGGTTACATTTTTAATGTCCTGCCTAGTATTTTGTTTGAGACTTGCAACCCTGTGTGCAGTCATTTCCATCAGTGTTCCCATGTTCTCAGTATCTTTCTGTGGTAGGTAATTGGACTCTTAATTAATCTTTATTGTGTTTTTGTGGATTTTTTCCTTTAAAATAAAAAAAAAAAAAAATACAGTACTTCAGTACCAAGGAAGGATGTCCATGAAATTACTAGTGACACTGTACCAAAGCCTGATGCTGTATTAAAACAAGGTAAGGATAATTTTGGAACAACTTACATTTAATTTAAAACTGATGGGGCGTGCCCTGGTGGCCCACTGGTGGGCTCTGCGCTCTCGTTGCTGGGGCCCAGCTTCTGGTCAGGGAACTAAGACCTCATAGGTCGCACGGTGTGGCCAGACAGAGAGGAAAGGAAACTAAGGAAGTGTTTCTGAAGATTAAATATTCTTTTGGTCTCAACAGTTTTTTTTTTTAGTGAAGTCTTTGAAGTTACGTTTGGTCCTGTGTGACTTCTGCTTTTGTGAACCAATGTGTCTTTTGTTATCATAGTATTCTCTATTTTTCTTAGCTTATAATTGGTATAGTAATCTAAAAAAGATCAAGAACAAGATCATCAGCTATCACTGTAGTCTGGCCTAGTAAATAAAATATCAGTTCCTGAGGATGGTAAACACAGGAGTCAAAGTAGTCTTGATTTTTGTCATTTCTTGTAATAGTAGTTACATTTTATTGGGGAATATCTGCAATTACATCTCTTACTTGATTTTTGGCACTGCAAATAACTTTATTTTTTTCTATGCCCATGTTCACCAAATCAGATAATACACTATATAGACTGGTTAAAAATCATCAAGATTTATGGTAGAGAATTTATTTCTCTGTATTGTAAAGTGAGAATAACTATTTCTAGTTATTTATCTAGTTAAATTAATCATTGCTGCTGCTGCTGCTAAGTTGCTTCAGTCATGTCCGACTCTGTGCGACCCCATGGACTGCAGCCTACCAGGCTTCTCCATCCATGGGATTCTCCAGGCAAGAACACTGGAGTGGGTTGCCATTGCCTTCTCCAATGCATGAAAGTGAAGTCGCTCAGTCGTGTCTGACTCTTAGGGACCCATGGACTGCAGCCTACCAGGCTTCTCCGTCCATGGGATTTTCCGGGCAACAGTACTGGAGTGGGGTGCCATTGCCTTCTCCCAAATTAATCATTAATATAATTTTAATTCAGAGTTAACTAAAAATGTAGAGTACATATTTATAGTATATTTTCAGATACTTGTAAGTTATTACAGTGGCTCTGTGCCTGTTATATAATACTTTTAGTAATTTTTTGATAAAATAGTTATAAAGATTTACTTTAATGTTTACTAGATTTACTTGACTGTTTAATGTTTACTGCTGCTGCTGTGCTAAGTTGCTTCAGTCGTGTCCGACTCTGTGCGACCCCAGAGACAGCAGCCCACCAGGCTCCCCCATCCCTGGGATTCTCCAGGCAAGAACACTGGAGTGGGTTGCCATTTCCTTCTCCAATGCATGAAAGTGAAAAGTGGAAGTGAAGTCGCTCAGTCGTGTCTGACTAGACACTCTTAATTTTTGTTCTAAAAGAATATATCTGCCCCTTTTTTTTGTCTTTGTTTGAACCTACGTCACCTAAGTTTTGCCATCTATAAAATAGATACCTAATGCCTAAGACTGTTAAGATTAATGGGCTGCTACACCGAAAAGCAGTTAGCTAGCACAGTGCCTAGCCCATAGCAACCACTTCATAAATGTCAGTGGTAGCAGCACAGTAGTTTTTATTTCTTTATCCTGTTAATATTTTTAGACAAATCAGTTGACTTAATTTCTCCAGTTGATAGTTTGTTACCTCTTTCCAGCCTTTGATCAGGCACTTGAATTTCACAAAAGTAGAACTATTCCTGCTAACTGGAAGACTGAATTGAAAGAAGATAGTTCTAGCAGCGAAGCAGAGGAAGAAGAGGAGGAGGAAGATGATGAAAAAGAAAAGGAGGATAACAGCAGCGAAGAAGAGGTGAGTAAAAAGACTTAATGCCTTTTACAATGAAAAACAGTTGAGTTCCCCTTGGGATTTGGCATGAAGTCATTAATCACTTAAGTATTTTTAGTATTAGAAGTGTTTTATAATACAGTTGTTCTTGTGTATTCATCATAATCAAGTAGTTTGCTTACTTAACCTTAAAATAGAAATATGGTTTTGTGAAATTAAAAATATTAAGTATAGTAATCCCTGTAACCTCAAAAATATTTCTTAATCTTCAGTCCATAGTGTATTTAAATGTCAAATCAATATGTCATACACCTGAAATTATACAGTATTGTGTGTCATCTATAGTTCAGTTAAAAAAAGGGAAAAAATGTTTCTTAATACAGCACAACTCTACTTTCATATGCTGTTTAACATCACGTGGACAGCTATGACCTCATACTGTGTTTACATCTGCATATTTTATTACAGTATCTCATGAAGAATAAAATGTGTTTTTTATCTAATGTTAAAGGAATAATCAACGTAAAAGTAAAGATTAATATCTTTGATTCAAAGAATCAATGCAAAGATTTTTATATTAGATTTTATCTAATACAAAATAAGACATCTGTGAATTTATATGGCTCAAGGAGCTAAATTTAGATTTTATTGTAGCTGGTACTTTAGGTCCATCAATGACAAGTACTGAAAAAATTGCCCACAGTATTACTAGTGACAGTGCACCACTGTGCTCTTTAATGGTTTGCTGAATGTCTTTATGAAAATTCTTGGGGGAACAGTGATGCAGATAATGGTAGCTACAATACATGATCGTTGTATTTAATGTTTTTAGGAAACAAAGATAAGTTAATGTCAATATGTACTATTTTAGGTAAGTTATGAAATTTTGCTATGTAACTGTAATCAACAACTATTGCTGAAGTAGGAACATGTTAACGTTTAGGTTTTATAATACAGTGGTCTGTAATGATAGTGTATAGTGTGAAAGTTTCCCTGGCGTCGGTCTTCCCCATTGCTTTCTATTTAAAATGTTAAAAATAAGCCATCAGTCCCTTGCTTAAGGCTTCTCAGGTGGCGCAGTGGTAAAGAATCTGCCTGCAGTGCAGGAGACACAAGAGATGCAGGTTCAATCCCTGGGTCAGGAAGATCCCCTTGGATTAGGAAATGGCAACCCACTCTAGTATTCTTGCCTGAAAATTCCTTGGACTGGTGGGCTACAGTCCGAATGACTTATTACTCTGGAAGTCAGGCTTTACTTTCAGAACCTCGCTTTATAGCCCAACTTGTGCTCTCTTTTTTTCCATCACTTCTTCTGGTATATTCTCCTACTTTTATTTTTTTGTTTATTTGTTTTTGGTGGTACCACATGGCTTTCCAGATCTTAGTTCCCCAACCAGGCGTTGAACCCCGGCCCTTGGCAATAAAAGTGTAAATTTCTAACATTGGCCCTCCAGGGAATTCCCTACCCTCCTCCTTTGAACTAGGTTGTAGCAACATCAAATTACAAAACCTTTGTTTCTACTCACTTCTGTACAAACCAACACCTTTGTCCACGGTGCCCTTCCCCACCCTGCCCTTTGTCAGCATGACACACTCCTGTTGAGTTTTTTAAACCTTACTAACCTGTTTTCCCTGTAAAGGAGAGAACCATCACCTTCTGCAAGAAAAGTTAGTCACTCCATTTGATAGTCTAAACAGATACCACTCCTTGTAGAAATTTTTGCCTACATATATACATGCATTACATATGTGCATGTATTTATTTTGTGTTTGTTTTTTGCCCTACTAATCAACAGGCTCCTCAAGGGTCAGGAGACCATCTTACTTGTACTCACAGTGTCTGTCATAGTGTGTAACATGGAACAGATGATCAGTAAATATTAGTTACCAAAACTTGTGTTACTTAGATTTATGTTAAGCAAGTGTGGTTTCCAGTTTAAACAGTTTTTTTAAAGTTAAATACAGAGTTCACTTAAAATTTTTTGCAGTAGGAATAAATTTGGTGGTTTATGAAAGTCACATATTGTACCATGGGGGCATTTAAGAAAATACCTAGAAAACAGTATTCCTTAGACTTACATCTGACCACCTTACCAAAATGCAGTGCATGTGGATCATGTTTAGGTTGAGAAAAACAAATTTTATCATAAGCAAACTAATAATTGTCATTTATTCTTCTCTGCCCAATTATTAGCAAGCATAGTAATAGATTGATCGATACAAGTTTTTGTTGTCTTTAACTTCCTTTTTTCTGCTCGCTTTTAAGATAGAGGCCAGTCTCACGCCAGCAGTGGTTTAGACACATGATTTTTAAAATTAGAATGATATATTTAGGCTATCAGTTGAAAAGTATTCTCCTGACTTTTACCACTCGGAATACTTGAGTAACTGTAAAGCCTCAGTGTGTATTTTGAATCACTTCCTCTGCAGTTACCCCTGCTCATGCTCTGTAATGGCAGGCACCATCGCTTGTTTCTCTTTTGACTCAGCACCTTGCACAGTGCCTACACTCACTGGTGCTCATTAAATGTTTGTTGATGGTCACTGAATTGATGAGTTCCTCCATCTCACCTACTACCCTGCTCCTTGCAGGTTGCTTCAGGACCAGCTCCCTACTGCCACAGCCCCTGGCCACAGCAGCAAGAAGCTAGTCCCTCCCTTGTAATTGATAAATCGGGGAACTATTTTATTACTTGAAGATTTCCCTAAGTCTGAATCTTCAGGTATTGTAGATCAAGTTTGTTCCCCACTTTACTGATTTTATAAGCTTGAAGTACTATACTGTGGGGCCGAATATAATGAAGGATAATTTTAGTTGTAGCTGATGGGGCCCTCACTTGTTTAGTTCCTGGAGGAGCAAGAGTTGAGTCTGTTTCGATGTTAAGCCCTGACCCAAATTAATATAAGTGAGAGTAGGTCTTCTTGAGCCTGTGACAGTGATTTAAAGACTAGATCTCTGATGTGGTAAAAAGTTTATGAACCATCTTGTTGGTCTCATTTCTTATATGAGCATTTACATTTGGGATTGTCACTATTGAGATAACCTTTTAGGACATAGTTCTCTGTAAAGCATAACATGTCAAGACTTTCTGGTTTTGAATAGCTTAGTGTTAAGTCTTTTTTTTTTTTTTTTTGGTAAAAAGCCTTTGAAATATTATAGTGAGTATTAGTCTTTGCTTTTGGTAAGAAATCTGCTTGTGTTATTAAAATGCTTAACTGAGGAAAATAATATTTTATTCTTCTGTGACTAAAATTAGGAAGAAATAGAACCATTTCCAGAGGAAAGGGAGAACTTTCTTCAGCAGTTATACAAATTTATGGAAGATAGAGGTGAGTGTTTTTCCTTTGATTCGTTATTAATGTAGATATCAGATAATATCTTAAAAATAAGAATTCTGTTGATTAAGCTGCATGTCACTGGTAGTCATGGCTATCATTTTGATTACCAGTATCACCAGCACCCTCGTGTAATGTCTGTCACGTAGTAAGTAGAATGTGGGATTTGACAATATTTTGATGGATGTTGTAGCCATGGACCCATAAATAACTGTATTTTGTCCTGTCTTTCCCACCGCTGCTTTGGAGGACCCCAAAGAACCTTTACATTAGAAAACAGTAACAGAATGGGAATCATAGTGTCTTTTTATTTGAGCCTCCATGTATGCCTGTAGAAAAGCCTCTTCTCTAAAATCACTGCCAGCCCCAAGATGTATGTGTTTGTGTATGTGAGTAAGAGACACACACAGACAGACACGGCATTCATTCTAAGATGGGCCATAAGTCTTCTTATGACTTAGCTACATAAAACTAAGAACAAAATTAAACCATCTGTAGAGAAAGGTGACCAAGTCTCAAGGTGAGCCTTGTCTTAGCTTTTTGAATCTGCCTTTGTGGTTCAAGAAATATAAGCATGGGTAATTAACACTAACTTTTAACTTGCAGTGATGACCTGGTCATCTAGTAACTGTGGCCCTGTTTATTTCTTATCTGCTGTTATGAGTATAGTTTCTCCTTTCCTGTAAAGATGCTAGCGAGGTAGAGGGCAGAGGCTGAAAGCTTTTGACTTGAAGAAAAAGACAAAATGAATGAATGATACTTAGAAGGGCTACCATGCTCTGTGTTTTTTAATCCGGTTTTGTATTGTTGATGAGTAGCTGCGGGCTTGGTCTTGTTTTTGCTCTCATAAATTATAGTGGCTACTACAATGTAGTTATCTTTTTATTCTTCAGTATAAAATGTCCTTGATTTATGTGTTTATTTGTGTGCATGGAGGCTTGGCCTAAGAAGGCAGGCTATTTCCTAAGCTTTTTTTATATAAGCTAAGTTAAAAAGTGAAGAAAATGAATAAAATCTAATATTAGAAAAAAATGAAGAGTATGATTATCCCCGTCATATATTTTTTGGAAAGGGCAATAGGTTGTGTATCTCTATCCTGTTATTTTCTCTTAATCACATTCTAGCAGTCTGATAGTTTTAGTATCCTTCTACTTTTTTACATCCTAGAATAAACAACACTATAACTTTACTCTAGAATTACTTACTTTGTAGAATAGTAGGAAGTTAGTAAAATACAAAGACAATAAAAAGTAATTCCCATTGTGAAGCAGTTGCCCATCAATTATCTCAACACTGTTTTCAGTTCTACCAAACATTGTTACCCTGATGTTTTAAAATTTTTTGTTGGTATTTTATTTTGCTTCATTTACTGTTTATTCTTTTGCTCATCAAGGAAATGAAAGTGGAATAAAATATAAATAAAGTTTCAAAAATCTGCTATAGGAAAAAAGGTTTTAATAAAACGGATTTAAGTAGATATATTTTTGATTAACCAGGGATGTTTCTCTCATATAGACACAGATTGCACTGTGTATATTTGATGGTAATGTTTGAATCTTTTCAAAATTTAAATAAATACGAAGCATGGTTCTGATATATCTGTGTTTTCTTTTTAATAGGCACACCTATTAACAAACGACCTGTGCTTGGATATCGAAATTTGAATCTCTTTAAGTTATTCAGGCTTGTACACAAACTTGGAGGATTTGATAATGTAAGTATTACAATCAGAAGTGAAACATGTTCTTCATACAAAAACTTAAGAATAAAAGGAAGAGAAAATGGAGAGTACAAGTTAGAAATAGCTAGCTAGCTTCCTCAGACCAAATTTAAATTTGAAGATTTTTAAAAATGAGCTTTCCAGTTTACTGTTAAGTTTGTCAAACTTTCATAAGCTATCTGAGTCATAATACAACCATGTTAGTGGAAATTCTTTCTGTGTCTCTCTTCCATTAGACGGTAAGATTGGTAAGAGCAGGGATCTTTGTATTCTTCATATCCTTGATCTCTACCATTGTGCCTTACATATATAGAAAACATTATTTGTATATATATGTGTGCATATATGTAGAAAGTCTTTGTTGAACTGAGGAAATTATCTTAAAGTTGCCATGATGTATGGTACTCATCTAGTTAAGACTATTCTGGGGGGAGGAAAGGTACGTTGTGTTACTAGGATTCAATGAAACAACTTTATTATTAGCTTATAGAAATCATACTTTATTGAAATTTTTTTTATCTGTCATTTCATTTAGATTTTGATTCAGGAATGTAGGTGTTTTCTTATTTACCATAGCAGAGTTTATTTAAACGTTGAACGGGGACTTCCCTGGCTATCTAATGGTTAAGACTCTGAACTTCCCCTGTAGGGGAAGCAAGGTTGATCCCTGGTCAGGGAACTGGAATCCTGCATGCCTTGAGGCATGGCCAAAAAGGTAAAACGTCAAATGACCTAGGATTTCAGCATTTATAATTCTCTGAGATTTGTTAGAATACCAAAGCTTAACTTAAAAACATTGCTGTAAACCAGATTATTTTTTTTAGAATTTATCAAAATTGGTATTTGTCATTCCTTGAGACTAGAAACAATACAGAACTACATAATATATCCACACACAAACATAAACATTTGGTATTTATCAAAATTTTTTCATATTCCCCACCTTTTGATTTTTGAATTTTCATTTTACTCTTTTAGATTGAAAGCGGGGCTGTTTGGAAACAAGTCTACCAAGATCTTGGAATCCCTGTCTTAAATTCAGCTGCAGGATACAATGTTAAATGTGCTTATAAAAAGTAAGTCCATGCACTGGATATAGATATGTTCAACAGTATTTTACCTAGAAAGCAGGATGGAATTTACCATATAACTGAGGCTAGTAATTTTGAGGAAGGTTTACTAGAGTAATCACTCTATAATAGCGTTTTCTAGAGTGTAGCCCATGAATATTCAGTTCAGTTCAGTCGCTCAGTCGTGTCCAACTCTTTGGGACCCCATGGACTGTTACAGCACGCCAGGCCTCCGTGTCCATCACCAACTCCGGGAGTTTACTCAAACTCATGTCCGTTGAGTTGATGATGCCATCCAACCATCTCCTCCTCTGTCGTTCCCTTCTTCTCCCGCCTTCAATCTTTCCCAGCATCGGGGTCTTTTCACATCAATCAGTTCTTTGCATCAGGTGGCCAAAGTATTGGGGTCTTTTCACATGAATCAGTATGCATCAGGTGGCCAAAAGTATTGGGGTCTTTTCCCATGAACGAGTCCTTTGCATCAGGTGGCCATAGTATTGGGGTCTTTTCACATGAATCAGTTCTTTGCATCAGGTGGCCAAAGTATTGGAGTTTCAGCTTCAGCATCAGTCCTTCCAGTGAATATTCAGGACTGATTTCCATGAATATTAGATCTGTGAGATAATCTGTGAAGAAAGTTTTTGTGCTCAGGCAAATTTGGAAAGTATTGTGTAGAAGTTAAAATGCCAAAGTTTTAAAGTCACATAAACCCAGGTTCGAATCCTGGTTCTGCCAGTTATTTGTTGTTTATACCCTTGGGCCACTTATTTGTTCTTTCAGACCTTGATTTTCTTGTTTATAAAATGAGATAATACTATTTGTCTCATAGTAATGACTAGTCTGATCAGCTAGTGAAATTTTACATATACTCAGGGGTCCAGTACCTGACATATAAATAGATGCTATTACTGGCTACTATTACTACAGTTACTACATTTAAGATTATGACTTTATTTTCACTTTTAGCATTTTTTAAATGAAGTTTTTTTCTTTGAAAAATGTTTCTATTTGAGTAAAAAGATTATAAAGAACAATTAAAATAAGCTAGAATATTAAGGTAGCTCAATATCTGAGAACTTAGAAGAAGTGAACACATATTTTAAAAACTACAACTCTGCAATAACATTTCGAAATGTTTTCCCAAATGTAACTTCTTTTCATGTTTCCAGATACTTATATGGTTTTGAGGAGTACTGTAGGTCAGCCAATATTGAATTTCAGATGGCACTGCCAGAGAAAGTTGTTAACAAGCCTTGTAAGGAGTGTGAAAATGTAAAAGAAATAAAAGTTAAGGAAGAAAATGAACCAGAAATCAAAGAAATAAAGATTGAAGAGGAAGCGAATATAATACCAAAAGAAGAAAAGCCTCTTGAAGCAGGTGTTGAAAGAAAGGAGAATACTCAGCCCTCTCAGGTAAATAGGATACTGTTTATAGTCCTTTGTTTTCTCTGGTACATTTTCTCCATCCTCTCTAAAGATTCCTTATTTAATTTATCCTACAAATTTTATTGCTCATGCATTTTCTTTATTATGTGCTATTTTTGTGTTTGAAATAGCCGTTAGCTATTTTTGCCATTATTTTAGGGATGGCAGAAGAATGTTAAAATAACTTTCTCAGTGTTAGTACTGGTTGGTACCTCCTGTGCTAGTAATTAGATAATGGAATTAGGTTGACAGTTTTTACTTTTGTTGGTTTAGTTCCTCTGATCTTTTTCTAGGGGAGTAAAAAGAATTTATTAGAATCTATGCCTACACAATCTGAACAGGAAAAAGAAGTTAACATGAAAAAAACAGAAGAAAATGAAAATCTGGAAGATAAAGATGATGATACAACTGGAGCAGATGAATCCCTCAGCATAAAGGTAGAAGCTGAAGAAGAAAAAGCAAAATCTGGGTAAGAAATCTGTTTTTGGTTAAGATGCGTTTTATAGCTGAATGAATTCTTGTAATTTGCTCTTTGTGTGTTTTTATGAATCTAAATGTGATTGACAAAATAAATAATTGAGTGATTTCAATTTGTATTTATTATGCAGATAGCATTTGCCTCCTTCAGAGACCCTACTAATGCAAATTTGTAGAAAAAGATCATATTTCTGATCTATTATTCTTGCTCTCATCATGGAAATTTATGAAATCTTGAGCTAGAGAAAAACAGTTCTTACTGTATTAGCCTCTGCTTCATAACTATATAATACAAATTTGGGAAGATGTCTTTCTCCAGTGTTTTGTAGATGGTATGTTGGGTATAGATTTTGAGAGTTGTAATCATTTTTTAAGCAAAAAATAAGAATGGAAAAGTGCTAGTACTTAGTTTATAAAAAGTCAAAATTGTTATATTGCATTTTATGTGATAGTAGCATTTACTTGGTTTGGTCAGTTTGAGAATTATTTAGTAATGTATCAAGAATACCTACACTGACAGTGGACGCTGCATTTTATAGGTGATTTTTGGCATTTCATCTTGTTTCTGAGGCTTAAAAAAAAGCTAAACATCCCCATTGTTAGTGATTCTTTTAAATAAGTACAACTATATATTTTTTGGATCATTTTTGTATTTTCTAAAATTCCGCCACAGCATGCAGACAAGCAAGGAAGAGGAAAAAACGATGCTTAGATGACTATAGTAAAATGTTTTTATTACACTTTGTAATATATATATATGTCTCTCTGTGTACAAATGTGTATTTCAAGTACTCCTTAGTGATACTGGAAATTATTTCTACTTTTAAGAAACTTAGTATCTTTTTGCTTAAAATCTCTTGCTCATTTTGGTGGTGGTTGGTGGTTTAGTCACTAAGTTGTGTCTGACTCTTATGACCCCATGGCTGTAGCCTGCCAGGCTCCTCTGTCCATAGGATTCTCCAGGCAGGAATACTGGAGTGGGTTGCCATTTCCTCCTCCAGGGGATCTTCCCGACCCAGGGATCGAACTCCTGTCTCCTGCAATATGCATTGCAGGCATATTGTTTCCTGACTGAGCCATTTTAGTGTTCTTCTAAAATTTTGACCACAGCATGCAAATAAACATGGAAAAATAAAACAAAACTGGCTTTAGATGAATATAGTTTGTTTGTTTATGATACTTAGTTATGTTTCTGTGTGTGTTAAATGTATATTTGAAGTACTCTTGCTGCTACTTGAAGACTACGTCAGCTATTAAGAAATTTAGTAAGGATTCAGCTTTTTGCCTAAAAATCTGATTTATAAATATGCATCTATTTCTGGAGCATTTACCGTGTGGAAAGCCCTGTAATAAGCCTATATTTTCTCTTTGTGATTAATAATTATCTTAATTTTTCACGTTGGTACTTCAGCTTATTTTATGGTATAAACTATATTTTGTAGATTTTTTGGATTCTTCAGTTATATGGCTTATGTATTTACTTATTAAATTTTTAACATTTTTATACACTTTTTAAAAACGTTAGTTTTATTCCTGACTGCGTCAGGTCTTCGTTGTGGCGCCCAGGCTTCTCTCTAGCTGAAGTGCATGGGCTCCAGAGCTCGGGCTCAGCAGCTGTGGCACACAGGCAGAGTTGCCCCGGGGCATGTGGGGTCTCAATTCCCCAACCAGGGATTGAACCTGCGTTGCCCACCAGGAAAATTCCTATGGCTTTTTATTTATTGCAGATATTTATAAATGTATCATACCACAAACAAATTTTCCTGATATGGCTGCTGTAGAAGATTTATGGGTTAGAAATATCCAAAACTGATCTCTGGATTTTATTAGATCAGTGCAACAGAAAATTTTGTGATTGTAAAGAATTAATATATAAATATTTATCTAGTATATAAACTGTCTCTGAGTAATTAGCTGGTACAAGAACGTTCGGTGTCCTTCCTTTGTAGTTCAGGTGTGTAAGATTAAGTAATTTATGTAAAATGTCCGGTTCAGTGCCTGGACCGTAGTAGGTACTAATGAACTATAGTCATTATTTTGTTCTTAATTTTGGTCCATTGTAAGTAAGGAATGTGACATCAAACTTGGGAAATTTGATATTTGTGAGTTCCGATGAAAAAGTCCTCGTGAATACATTTGGTTTCCCAAAATGTAAAAGATAACTCATGTAATGTGTGTGTGTTCTGTGTTTATGTTTGTGTGTAATACATACATCCGCTTAGTATACTAGCTACATTTTATACTTTGAAAGGCTCTCTATCTTGGCATTCTATGTTCTGTTTGATGTACCTACCTCTGATTTTGCCACTGAGAAGAGAAGGAGGGGGAGGATATTTGCTTCGGCTGATAGCCAGTAGTTGTGTTGTTTGCCTCTTTGTAGTTCAGTGTGTTAATTGAGTGACTCATTTGGTTTGTGTCTGAGGTTGACATTAAATGAGATTCTAATTTTTAATTTTTGATTGCTTTTAAAAATTAATATAGAGTATTAGGTTTTTCTTCCAGATTACATAAAAGATTGCCCTGGCTACCACTTAAAGTAGGATTGTACTAGCTGTTATTGACGTTTGCCGGCTGTGTTCAGTGCTACGTGTGCGTGTGTGCTCAATTGCTCAGTTGTGTCTGACTCTTTGCGACCCCATGGACTGTAGCCCACCAGGCTCCTCTGTCCATGGGATTCTCCGGGCAGGAATACTGGAATGGGTTGCCGTTTCCTCCTCCAGGGGATCTTCCCAACCCAGTGATTGAATCTGTGTCTCCTGCCTTGGCAGGTAGATTCTTTACCCTTGAGCCACCAGGGAAGCCCTCAGTCCTATATAGTTTTGGCTTAATAATGTAATGTACAGTTTAGAGTTTTCATTTAAAACATTTTAAACTTTTAATCATCTTATATCTCTTTTATGTTTTGTATAGTGATTCTGAGATGCATGATAAATCTCTTTGGTGTATGATCCATCTTTGTTGTATCTACCAGAATATGCTTCCTTTTCTCCCTGATGAGCAGCGATATAATCTTCTGATGAAACAAGTAGTATTCTTTCAGAAAAAGCCTTACTGTTTTAATTTTACATATGTTTATTACATATATAAATCAGTTAAAGTTGTTAATATCTGATAGTTTCTTAGATATTTCAGCCTTTCTGATAGTTTCTTAGATATTTCACCCTTACAATTTTTTCATTATAGAAATGTTAATAGATTTTCAGTAGTAGAGTTCATATTTTTTATCTCAGATTACAGCTGGATTCATTTAATTTTTAAGTACCAATTTGACTATAAACAAGTCTTTAAAATAGGAGTAATTCTTAAGAATCTTTGTAGACTTTGTGATGCATTTCAGAGAAAATTGACTCATTTGGTACTTTTGTGAACTCAGACTTAATTTCATAAGTATATTAAGATTCCCTTCATCCCTGCTGCCTCACTGTATAGAAGGAAAGGGGTAAGAGAATAAAAAAGCCTTATAGTTCTACTTGTGACACTATTTCTAATTTATTTTTTGTTGCCTACATAATTGTGTAATTAGGAATGATAAAGTATGTTATTGCTAAAAAAGTTTGCGTATAAGAATATAAAACTAAAATTATTAGTGAAGGAATATTTTTTTATCTACATACTATACCCGTTAACTTTTAAGGGTTAGTTACTTAGCTGTCTTATGGTTTTATTTTATGACATTTATTCATTTGTCAGCTATAAAGTGATGGATTCTTTCTGAGAGCTAACTGTTGTAATAAGGATAGACATACTGCAGAGTAAATAATTGAAGTTTTTAAAAAATATAGTACATGGAAAATTTATAATTTAAGATTTTCCTCCAGTTTATTGAATACAAATTTGTGATCAATATAAAATGAATATGATTGTTTAGAAAGTATGTGATATTGAGAAGACCGGAATGGTTGCATTGCTGCTTCTAGAATGCAAATGACTTTCAGTTTCATATTTGCAACTGGTCTCTCATATGCCTGTTTCTTCAGAACTTTAAAGTTGAGAGAATTGGTAGAAGAGGACTTTTGGTAAATATGGAGAAAAGAGAGCAGAAATTGTGTTGAAGTTTAGAAGAATAGAAAGAAAAAAGTTGATGTGATTTTAATGTGAACTTAGTAGGATCTTCCTATAAAAGGTGAAATAATATTTCATTTAATACAACTTCAGAAAATCTGGTTGAAATTATTTTAATTATTAAAACTAGCCATTGGCTAGTAAAAACTTGTTTAAACATCTGGAGGTTGGAAATATTTGAATGAAAAATATTTCTTAGTCAGAAAATGGCTATGAGTTACGGTGATTTTTGTTTTTGTTAACTGAATTATAAAACACTTCTACAATAAAACATGAGGAAAATGTTAGCGTCGACTTACTAGCTAGTTTCTTGCTGTTCAGCACAACTTCTGTTCTTCTGCCTGTTGGACATTTTCTTTTAATACACTTACTTTTCAGTTTTCATTTTCTCTGAATATATCTTTCTGTAATCATCCATGGTCATCTCATACAGTTTTAGTTTTTAATATTAAATTGAAACTCAGAGAATATCATACGCTTGGAACCTGCTGTTCCCGGAACAATCACAGCCACGATTTTTATCAATTTATGTGGTTTGGAACTGAAAAGCTTATGAAGTGTCTTTTATTAACTGCAGTTTTTTAAACCTTTCAAGAGATGAAACGAATAAAGAGGAAGAGGAAGATGATGAAGAAGTAGAGGAGGAGGAGGAGGAGGAGGAAGAGGATGAAGAGGATGATGACAACAATGAGGAAGAGGAGTTTGAGTGCTATCCACCAGGCATGAAAGTCCAAGTGCGGTATGGACGAGGGAAAAATCAAAAAATGTATGAAGCTAGTATTAAAGATTCTGATGTCGAAGGTGGAGAGGTCCTTTACTTGGTGCATTACTGCGGATGGAATGTGAGGTAACTTGAGTTTTAGCTAGTGATTACTACCTAAAAAATCTTGTACAGTAATTTTCTATTTTAAAATTTAACGAATTATAGATTTATTAGTATTCCAATTGAGGTCATAGTATACCATATAAAAAACATGGAGTTTTGGCTTGTAAATACCTCTCTCAGTGACTTCCTACTTACTGTTTTCAATACTTCAAAGATATCCTTAGTGTCTAGAAAACTTAAGTCTGTGTAGTTGATTTTAATATTATGCATGTAGATTAATAGGGGCAACATTGTTGGTAAAATGATAGAAAACTTTCTTTAAAAGTTAAAAGGGATTTGAGCTTCTTGAGGTCTACAAGCCAATTACGAGGCTTCTGGCTCTTGCATTCTCATCTACCTTTCCATGGTAACCTCTTCCTTGTTTTCTTCCTAAATCATCACATTTCTTTCCTTTAGTAGGCAGGATTTTAAAGTTGCGATTTCTCAGGAAGCTTTAGCTATTTCAGGAAGGCCTTATATCTTCATTAGCAGCTCTTGCATTACATCTTGTTCATCTTGTTCAGAAGCCTCAGAAATTAATTTTTATGTTTGAAACAATGATTGAAATATGAGCAAGTCTGCTTGACTGAAATAGGGCGCATGGTCCAACTCTACTTACCTAGGGAACTGAAAAGCAGGACTGAGTTTTCTTCTTATACAAGTTTTCTTTGGTAATATCTGAATTTTATCCAAAGTGGGCAAGCTAGTTTTGGAATCTGAGCATCTAGATATCTTTAAGAAAAACCTTATTTATTTTGGAATGTCTGATACTATATTTGCAGTAGCCTATGATAAGAGTTGTAGCTTTTGAAAAGGTTGCCATCGAAGTTTTCAACCGGTGGTGTCATGGTGTGCCTAGTATTTTCAAGGAGGAAAACAGTTCTCGTGATTTATGTTTACATTGTATTCTTTGGTTTGGAATGTGATTAAGAAAACATCATCTCCAGAGTGTCTGTTTCTTAAAAAAAAAAATACACTCTCTGTTTCCTAAAAGTACAATTTGTGTTGTCTTTTTGCAGCAGTAGGAAGCTTTGGAAGCATGTCTAATCTGATTACCTTTCCTAATTTGAGAATAGTGCAATTCTGTTCCATTCTGAAGCTTGGAAGAAAACAGCACTCAAGTCATAAGGAAATGTATAGGAGTTTTGTTTGGGACTTTTTTCCTTTATTGCTTCTAACCAGAAAGATTAACAAAGTTTTGGATTTTAAAAATGCCTGTCAGTATTGTTCTGATGAAACATAAGTTTCTCCAGATACCACTTTTTAATGTCCTGTGTAATTTATCCTTTTGGCTGTTGGTTCTTGTGCTGTCTCTGTGGTGTGTGACTTTCCTCACCTGAAGGGCTATTAGTATCATGTTCAAAGGAAGATACTTGAGATTACAGAGCTGCTATCAGAATATTTTGCTGTCTGTAATATTTAATCATTTTGATTTTATTAAATATAGATGTAGAGGTAGTTCTACTTTGACCCAGGATGTAAATGTTAAATATGTTAGTTTAAAATTAGGAAGGAAAAATTGCATCAGTAAAAATTAATAACTACTATGTAAGGCCAACAAGATAGATAATCTGAGATACATCATCTTTTATGTTTTTTTGCTTGTTTCCAGTTCTTTCCTTCTAGTTTTTCTGTTAGGTTATATAATAAGGCAGTTTTCCTAGAAGTCTTTATAAAATGCTTTAATTCTGTGACCAGTGGGTAGAATTAAAGCATTCTCCAAGTTCAACTGTAACACAGACTTGATTATTTTCTGTTAATTATCTCATCAAATAGAAGAGGCATAGATAAAAATTGAAACATTCATGAAATTATTCTGCAGTTAAGTTACAACTTTGTTTTGTTAAGAAAAGATTGAATAAAGGAAAGAGTAATCCTATCGTAGGAGCACTTGTATTTTAGAGGATAGAAAGAATGTTTGGTGCTTGTGCTTTGAAGTAGACGGAGGGTTGGGTAGAGTAAGGGAAGATTTTAAATTGAGGCATTCAAGTTTTTAATAACATAGAAAAGAAAAATGAGGCCTAGTTCAACAAGACAAACTTGAATTAATAAGAAGGATGTCATCTACTCCTGACAACTGATGCATTTGTACGGTACGAACTTTCATAAGAAGAAAACTTATCATCTTGATGAAGACCTGTAGAGTGGATCTCTAAAGACTTCTAGCATCACAGAGAAAACAATTGTATTTCAGTAGATTAAGCAGTTATTTTTATATAGTCACTGTTCTAGTATTTCCATTTCTCTCTGGAATAATAAATACCCAAAGAGTCTGTCTTATTGATGAATAAGAAATTGTGAGTTTTGCTGCTCCTTTACATCTGAAGCTAATCTGATGAGGACCTCAACAAATCCTCATCAGCTCTACAACTGTCTTCCTGTTACTTGGGAGAGCTCCAGCTTGATTTCTGAATTTAAACTTGAGTTGTGCAATTAGAAGTGAAGATTTATGCATGAAGTTTCATGAAAATAGTTTTATTTTCACTGGCAGTCATTCATTACAGTAGCAATTTAGGAAATTTTGTATGGAACTGTTTGAGTTTTGTTTGATAGGAAACATTTTCCAGAAAGCAGATTTTTCTTAAGAAAAATAATATCTATCTTAGTTAGAAAAATACTGTTTTCTTAGGATTTCTACATTTTTCTTTTTTATGAAGTTCTATATAAACCTTTATGTTAATTTTCATTTATACCCCTATTTCATAACTGAAAATGTCGTGTGTTTTTTTTAAACATAAGATAGTGTTTGGGCCAATTTGTTTTTAACTACTACAGTGAGAAAAAGGACATTTTAAAGTGCTCACATCAGATTTATGAGAAATAGCCAGAATTCTGATCCTTAACCACATTGTGCTTCAGTGCTAAGTTACTTGAGTTGTGTGACTCTTTGTGACCCCACAGACTGACTATAGCCCGCCAGGTTCTCTGTCCGTGGGATTCTCCAGGCAGGAATACTGTAGTGGCTTGTCATTCCCTCTTCCAGGGGATCTTCCTGACCCAGGGATCCAACCTGAGTCTCTTACAAGTCTCCTGCGTTGGCAGCAAGGTTCTTTACCACTAGCGCCACCTGGGAAGCCCAAAATGGTAAAACATAGCTACAGAATTTTTCAGCTGTGATGATCATATGTAAGGCTGTTGTCCAGTGCTAGTGTTTACTATTTCACCATATGCTTGTTTACAGAATTTTAAAAACATCCAAAAATCGCATTCAATAGGAAAATACATAAAAGAAAGATAAGATCACTTTTTTGTATTGTAGTGTTCTTTTTGTCTTTTAAACAATATATCTCCATACGTTAAAAAACTTAAAGTCATACTTCAGTAATTGTAATAGTAGGCTCTCTGTTATATTTAATTTCTCAGTGATGTTTATATTTTATAGGTATTTTTAGTATTATTAGCTAATTGATCCTTTTCACTCTCAGGTTTCTAGGTCGTGCCATAAAACATAGGATTGATGTTTGAAAATAAAGTTACAGTTTGGAATTCATTGGCCATAACTTTGAGTGTGTTGGATTTATCTTTGTTCAGTAGCAAATAGCCTTGTTCAGTAATATTTACAACCTTGTGTGTTAGAACTATCTAGACTGCTTGGCATGGGATTTAAAATACATCAATATTCTATCATGTACTGGTGCTGATTGATTTTTCTCCATTTCTACCTTGACTTTCTATAACCATGGATTTGGGAGTTTGACTAGAGAATTTATTTTTTATGTTGATGATTACCAACTACATTAAAGAATACCCCAACTAAAAATAAGAGACACTGTAAATTTCAACTGTAACTCAAATAACAAGTTAGTTCTAGTCCATATTATGTCACAGAAAACTGAAAATATGATAAATTATTCTTGAATATATTATTTGAAATGAAAATGTGTTTCATTTTAAAAATACCATATTTTTCTAAGCAAATTGGCCCTTCCTTGGAGGGAATAGGTGGAGTAAAAAGCTTTCTCAAACCAATTGATTTAATCACATTTTTGTGAGCATGCACCCGTTGTTTATCAAACATGTTCTTTATTTGGCAAACATAAGTTCAACATCTATGAGCTAATATTGTGCTTTGCACTAAAGGTACAAAGAAATATTCCGTATCGAGGAATTTGTCCAGGTGAGGGAAGTACCCCACCAGGATTTACAACCCCCTAATGCCCTCAACCTCTCCTTATGTTGCTTACATTCTTCAATCATTTCTTATAATTTTTTTTTATACCCCTGTATTCTTCTGTTGCTCTTATGTTGCTTTGCAACACCTGCTTGACAGAACCGCAAGAATCCGATTAAATCTAACACTCCTCCTCCTCCTTGCTGCACCTGTGCACTTGATCAACAACCACAGTGACTGGTCTTGTTTTAAATTTATGACTGTGAACCTCAAGTGGGCACTGTATGTCCTCCCCCATGCTCTTTCTACTTTCTCAGACTGTTTTATTTTTAATGGCATAATCTTTAATTATTACTGTAATTTTTATTGGTATCATTAACATGTAATATTATATTCAGGTGTACAATAATAACAATTTGATATTTGTATGTATTACTCAGTTATCACTGCAGCAAGTGTAATGATCACATCCATCACTGTACATAGTTACAGAAATCTTTCTTTTTTAATGTTATTTCTTCCCTCCTCAAAACCCCAGCAACTCTCTCCATCCCCACTTTGAGCTGGTGACCTCATTGGAAAATTGAAAGAAGAAAATTTCTGCAGAATTCCACTACATGACCTTCTTACCTATATATGCTGCCATATTTTATGCCTTCTCATCTTTCACTTTAGGTGAACAAGCATACTACTATCTAAAACTCATCTTCTAACTGCCATACCTTCTGCCAAAATCCGAGTTATGGGCCCAGAAATTCTCCTCTTTTTTCTGTATATTTTCAGTTTCTTGTTCTGTTCTAAACCATTCCCATCTGTATATAGACCTGCAGTTACTTCTTTCATCTCAAAGAACACTTCTTTGAACTTACCCCTGCGTTTTCTACTGTGGTGTTTCTTTGCTCCATTTCCATCCGGCAAAAATGATTTGAGTTATTTACACTTGTTACCCACTTTTTCTATTGTTTTTGTGTAAACCCAACCCAGTAAGGCTCATGCCACCCTGCACCTCCAGAACCGTCAACTGTTCAGCCTCATTTCTTAACTTCTTACTTGCCTTGCCTGTGTGACTGACCCAGTTGATCACTTTCTGTGATACTTTTTACATGAGTTCCAACTGCTGCAGCTGCAGTTACTTTTCTTGTTTATTTTTCTTTTCTGCCTTTCTCAAAATTAAAAAACCACTTCTCAGTTATTATATCTTTTCTATCTTATTTCTTGTCTTTATGTGTTTTCTCTTTTAATTGTTCTCTTCTTTTATTCTTCCAGTGTACACTTTAATTTACACTGTATTTCTGTTTTTCGAATTCTGATTTGAGTCACTTTTTTGATGTTGAATTTAAAGAAAAAATTTTTTTTGCCCATTTTTGAATTGGTTGTTTTTTTGTTGATCTTAAAGAGTTGTCAGAGTTCTTTATGTATTCTGTATACGAATCCCTTATCAGACATGTAATTTGCATATATTTTCTCTTGTGAGCCCACAGAATTGTCTTTTCACCCTTGGTATTGTCATTTGCTGTACAGAAGTTTTTAATTTTGATAAAGTCCAATTTGTCTATTTTTTTTCTGTGTTGCTCATGCTTTTGGTTTGTATCCTAGAAAACATTGCCAAATTCAGTGTTACGAAAATGTCCCCATTTTCTTATGAGAGTTTTATAGTTTTAGCTTTAATATTTAGCATTTTGGTCCATCTTGAGTTAATTTTCATCTTTGATGTGGTATTCAACTTTTTTAATGACCTCTTTGGGTCTACACAGAGCCCATCTCTTAATTTGCAGATAAAATGGGGTTGAGAGTTAGAGACTTAAATAGACTGGACGTGCCCAATCCTGTGACTTTTCTTCCACTCCTGTGACTTCTTCCACTCCATGTTAAGTTAAAGAACTGTAAATGAAGGCCATTTGACAGTGGTCTCCAAGTAAGTATCTGTCAGTCTGTTTTAAGGAGAGAAGGGGAACATGGCCCATATCTGTCTCTAAGCCCCCTTACCTCTTTGTGCACACCTCTTCTCGTGTGCCCTTCTTCATTTCACACCTCACTGCCATCTCCAAACTCTTGTCTCCATAAACCCTTCTGTCCTAGCCTGTTAACTTACGTTTATGATCCAAAGCATTAAAATGGGAAACTACTATGGAAGTCAAGGGCTGTATGTTACTGCTCATGTGAAAAATTGTTTTGCACCATGTAAAATGCTTTATATTAGACAGTCCTTCATGTAGAGAAATTTAAATGAAAGCTTATAAGCAGTGAGTAAAGTGAACATAAATATAATTTCTCTTTATAAAAATGACTTTTGAGTTGGTTAGCTTTTCAGCGCAAGTGAAAATCAACATTTCCTTTGTGAAAAAGATGAATAAACTCAGGTATTTTTGCACTCAAATGGCTTTTCTCTGTCTCGGAGTGCTTATTTAACTGGACCTATTCCATCAGTATTTATTATAGATTGATAGGTACATTTACTGTAAAGCATAAACTTGGACCTGTTTCATTTCATAGCTTTATAGATTGGCAGATACATCAGTATGTTTGTCTAAATGTGCACAAAAATACTAACCCCCTAAACTTATCAAATATTCATAAAACAAACTTTGGGGATTCTTTAGAAGTCAGCAGCTGCATCACAACATGCAGTGAGTGCCAGAGTTGTTAACCATTTACAGTGGTCTTTGTAGTCCTGGTTCAATGTCCTGTGATGTGTTGTTAACATCATATTCCACCTCTGCCTGAAGACCTTTGTTTCATTTTACACAGTTAGATTTTCTAGGAAAACAGATCTATAGTATTGTAATGCCGTTCTCTTATACTGTTTATGTCTTTAATATGATGAGGTGATAATTAGTGTTTCTATCATTCTGCTTTTCTCTATTATGATGAAACCATTCCTGCTTTTTTTGGTGTGACTTGAACAGTGTTACCTGGGGTAGAAATATGAAATGTTAAGAGCATGCTTAGAATTTTATTTTTTCAATACTATGCTTTTATTTTTGTTTTATCTTTTTAAGTTTATTTTTAAATTTTTTCGGCTGCACAGGCTCTTCATTGTTGTACATGGGCTCTCTCTAGCTGTGGTCAGCGGGGTCTACTCTAGTTGCGGGGCACAGGCTTCTCACGGTGGTGGCTTCTCTTGTTGCAGAGCACAGGCCCCAGGGCTCACGGGCTCAGTAGTTGCGTCACTCGGGCTCCGGAGCCCAGACTCAGTCGTGGTGTACAGGCTTAGTTGCTCTGTAGCATGTGGGGTCTTGCCGGAGCAGGGATCAAACCCATGTCCCTGCATTGCAAGGTGGATCATTGGTCACTGTACCATCAAGGAAGCCCTGTTTTAAGTTCATGACTAAAGGCATTAAACAGTACTCAGTAGGTCTCTTTATAAATTTTGCTTTAGGTATTTTCTCACGTTAAAAATAAATGTCTAAATCAGTATTATTACAGAAAATTCATAAAGTAGGTAACCTGGTTACATTGCTTATAAAGTTTGTAATTGATAACTACATATTTTCCCCCATATTTTCTTACCCAGTTTAAGTGGGGAAATTCCTTTCCGTGCTAAGAGGGCCTAAATTTTCATCTCAGATGTGAGGTTTTTAAAGCTAAGTTAGTTTTATGATGTATGTTATCTTTTTTGCGTAGAGATAGGCAAGATACAAAATACATAATTGTTCAGCAATTGCTAAATGAGTCTCTCCTTCACAGAAAAAGTACAAATGATTTTAATATTTCACTTATATTAATGGTTGGTTACTAGATTTTTATCTTTTACAATCTGTATGTGTATTTTAAATAATGAGTTTTAAAATATTTTGTCAGTTCAGTTTTGCTTTTGAAGTTATTTGCACATTATTCTGCATGTAATTATTGTGTGGGTATATGTAAACACATGACTGATAATATGTCTTTGAAAGTGGTTTAGTTGGGTTTAAACAGAGCCAAAATCTGAATTATTGTGGGCACAGTAACCGTTTTGGTATCTTATGTCTGGTTGACGAATGCTCTTTTCCATTTTTATTGTTGCTAAATGATTTCTTAGATGATTTGCCAACACATCCAAACAAAAATCAAAATGTTTTCTTTTTAGAACTGTTTATTTTTCTCTGGTGAGAGCAAGTATGCTATGGTCTCTGAATGGTTCCTTTTAGCTTTGTATAAGTATTTTAATTCAACACATTAAAATTTCAAATATTATGTAGCTGCTTTTTTGGGAAGGGTTCAGAAGATTTGTGTTGTTGCCATGTAATGGCTGACCACTGTTGTCCTCTCTGTTAAATTGTAAGCTCCTTGAGAAAATGCTGTGGTGCATTCATTGCCCAGCGCCTAGTGCAGAGCCTGTCACAGGACAGGTACCTAACAAATATTTGTCCAGGGAACAAGCCCTTGTGCAGACTTCTAGTCTGGGGTTTCGTTCGAGTTTTTAATTTGGGGATCATCTGTTCTACTTTGCTTCATTTTGTGGAGGTCAGGGAGCCAACTGCCAGAAGTTAAATGAGCTGCCCACGCTCTGTTCTTTCATGTTTATTCCATTAGTTGAACGTTAGATGATACCAACAGATTTTCCCAAGTCAGTATATTCTTTGAAAATATTTTCCTTAGTACTTGAAGTATCAGATGAGATACTTATCTAGGCTCCACACATTAATTACAAAGAGTTTATTGATAACTGAATTGAAAAAGTCCGGTCTAATCGCCAACAGGTTCAGTCTTCATTTTTGTACTCAGTGTTTGTTCATGTTTGTTTCAGTATTTGTTTTTCTTGGTTTTTTAATATTTGTTGTTTAATGAAAGTATTTAGTAATTTTTGTTTCCTTGTGCTCTTGCAAGCTGTATTTCCTTTTGTCATAAACAGGCCAGTTGCTCTCTTCAGTTTGTAATTTCTAAATTTAAAGTCCAATTATAGGCAGTACTGGAGAAGGAAGTGGCAACCGACTCCAGTATTCTTGCCTGCAGGATACCATGGACAGAGGAACTTGGCGGGCTGCAGTCCATAGGGCTGCAGTGAGTCGGACATGACTGAAGTGACTTAGCATGCATGCATGTAGGCAGTGCAGTTTTTATCAATAGTCTAGAGTACCCGGTTTTCCTCAAACATTCTCATAAAACTCTGATGCTTGAATTAAAGTTGCAAGTCATTTTGTTCATAGGCCAAATGCTTAGCTTCAATTTCTTTACTAGTTTTCAAGCTGCATCATCACAAAACATGACAGCTGACAGCAATGGGCCTGCTGTCCTTGGGGGGAAATCTAGGTTTTTGTTTTTGTTGTTGTTTTTTTTTTTTTGAAAATCTAGGTATTTAGCAATGAAGTGGTTTCTTGGAATACCTATTGCCCTGAATAGCTGTTAATAGTGTTCTTCATTCACAGTTGAGAGTCTGCATCGGAACATGCATTCTAATATCTTGATTCCCTTTGTGGTATTTAAAGCAGAATCAGGAGTACTGGAGAGCCACTGGGACAGGATGACCACTATGGCTGAGGGATGAAAGCATGTTCATTTATTTGGGAATGTTTGATAGGAGGAGGAAAGCATCTTAAAACCAGAAAATTTATATTTGACTTAGTTTTTAAAATTTTTTTTAAATTATAGTTTTTTAAATTCCTGTTTTCTTTAAAGAGGTTATTATTTATTTATTTTTAAATTGAAGTATATTTGCTTTATAGAATTTTATTGTCTTCTGTCAAACCTCAACATGAATCAGCCATAGGTATACATATATCCCCTCCCTTTTGAACCTCCCTCCCGTCTCTCTCCCCACCCCACCCCTCTCTCTCCCCACCCCACCCCTCTAGGTTGATACAGAGCCCCTGTTTTGAGTTTCCTGAGCCATACAGCAAATTCCCATTGGTTGTCTGTTTTACATATGGTAATGTAAGTTTCCCTGTTAGTCTGTCCATACATCTCACCCTCTCCTCCCCTCTCCCCATGTCCATAAGTCTCTTCTCTATGTCTGTTTCTCCATTGCTGCCCTGTAAATAAATTCTTCAGAACCATTTCTCTAGATTCCACATATATGCATTAGAATATGATATTTATCTTTCTCTTTCTGACTTACTTCACTCTGTATAATAGGTTCTAGGTTCATCCACCTCATAAAGAGGTTATTTTGAAGGATGAATGAATATCCTACTTGGTATGGTGCCCTGAGGAAAAATTGAGACATGTTTTATGGTCTCTTTTTTTTTTAAGCTACAATTTTCTGCTCTTTGCCACCTCCCCATAATGTTATTTTTTTATGCAAGATATTTAAATTTGAACTAATTTCCCCATATTCTATCTTATTGGACTATTTACTTATGCCTAACGTAAATATGTTGCAATCTCTTTTTAATAAATATTAAATATACTACATAAAAAGTTTTAAATTCATATAGAATAAACAGATTCAGTGACAGCTTTTTTTGTAGTTCTGATCTTAATTCTCTTTATTTTACTCAAGTCTTTATTCTTGGTATTTTATAGGGAATCAGAGATCTTAATCCATGATTATTACCTCCTTTATTTAAATTAACAAATGCTAGTAAAATAAAAATGAAACTGGCCTAGCTCTTTGTCTTACATAATTTAATGTCAGTAGTAATTTTGGGATATATCAGTTTGCTTTTTTCTCCTGCATCAATGTCTTTTTCTCTCCTTTGTGTTCTTTGAAAGTATTCTGTAAAGAAAATAGAACTCTTGAATAATACTCTAGTGAGTAATTACATAACAGGCAAGAACATTTCTTTATATTTAAAATACAGTGATTAGTTATGACATCAGTTTATTTTCTGGTCATTTTTTTTCCCTTGTAAGATTAGTCAGGCAACTAAGGTGATATTTAGAACCTCATTACATTCTGAAATGTTTGTCTGTTAATGTTTACATTGGTGGTCTCAACCTCAGGGCTTCCCTGGTAGCTCAGCTGGTAAAGAATCTGCCTGCAATGCAGGAGACCCGGGTTTGATTCCTGGGTCAGGAAGATCCCCTGGAGAAGGGATAGGCTACCCACTCCAGTATTCTTAGGCTCCCTGGTGGCTCAGATGATAAAGAATGTGCCTGTAACGCAGGAGACCTGGGTTGGGAAGATCCCCTGGAGAAGAGAATGGCTATTCGCTCCAGTATTCTGGCCTAGAGAATTCCACGGACTGTACAGTCCATGGGGTCACAAAGAGTTGGATATGACGCAGTGACTTTTTCCCTTTTCTCAACCTCTATGTGGGGTAAGGGCATTTGTAATTTGAAGCAGCTACCTTAACCAAAATTCTCACACACTGTTTTTACCTGGTCTCCCTCCTCACGGGTTCATTCCTACTTTGCATTCTTAAAGAGGCTTTTTAGTTGCTGGTCTGCACTCTTCTGTATACTTGATGAGAATAGGACCCGGCACGCTTTCTCATGCATTGTTTAACAGGCCCATTTCCCATTCTTCTCACACTCTTCACATAGTACTTTTTGGCAAGCCTGTAGTATGAATGGTCAGTTCAATTCCATGGTGTGAGTTTGTTAATCTGTGAAATAAATTCATTGATAGATTTTTTAAGGCATGTTCTAGTTCTGAAGGATATAAATTATAACAACACTAACAATATTGTTATTATTACATTTTATGAAAAGAGCATAAATCTGACTGAAAAGTGAAAATGAAAGTTGCACAGTCATGTGACTCTTTGCGATCCCATGGACTGTAGCCCGCCAGGCTCCTCTGTCCATGGAATTCTCCAGGAAAGAGTACTGCAGTGGGCTGCCACTTCCTTCTCCAAAATCTAACTGAGGAAAGACAAGATCTAAAAGAATAGTATTAGAACAAAGGAATGCCTAAACAAACAGAAAGCATGAAGAAAATGGAATAGAAGGGGGCAAATAATAAGGGAGTCATATAATATTAGCTAATACTTATGGAACCATATCAGTTCAGTTCAGTCGCTCAGTCGTGTCCAACTCTTTGCGACCCCATGAATCGCAGCACGCTGTGGCATCACCAACTCCCAGAGTTCACTCAGACTCACGTCCATCGAGTCGGTGATGCCATCCAGCCATCTCATCCTCTGTCGTCCCCTTCTCCTCCTGCCCCCAATTCCTCCCAGCATGAGAGTCTTTTCCAATGAGTCAACTCTTCGCATGAGGTGGCCAAAGTACTGGAGTTTCAGCTTTAGCATCAGTCCTTCCAAAGAACACCCAGGGCTGATCTCCTTTAGAATGGACTGGTTGGATCTCCTTGCAGTCCAAGCAAGAGTCTTCTCCAACACCACAGTTCAAAAGCATCAGTTCTTCGGCACTCAGCTTTCTTCACAGTCCAACTCTCACATCCATACATGACTACTGGAAAAACCATAGCCTTGAGTACTGCTGCTAAGTCGCTTCAGTCGTGTCCAACTCTGTGTGACCCCAGAGACGGCAGCCCACCAGGCTCTGCCGGCCCTGGGATTCTCCAGGCAAGAACACTGTAGTGGGTTGCCATTTCCTTCTCCAATAGCCTTGAATAAACAGACCCATGTAATTACTCTAGTAGGAAACACATCTGAAGAATTTTTTAAAGAATCTCCTAAAATCATGCAGAATGATCAGTAACTTAAAAAATGATTGTTACAGTTTAGTTAAGACCATAGTGTTTAATGACTACTATGCAAATATTTTAGAAGCATGTATAGTTTGTTTCATCTAATTCCAGAAGCTTTCTCTAGCTTTTTTCCTGACTCAACATTGCTTCCACCCCCAGATTCATTACTCAAGGTCTGATAACCAGTCCCCTGATACCATCTGTAGAGGAGAGAATGTTGACCATATAGCATCTGTACTCTAGTGGTGCTTAGGGCAGCAAGCATCAGCCTGTGCCATATGGAGTAACCATTATTCTATTTATGTATAGGTTCCTCCTACCTTGTTCCTAAGAAATTTTAAGCAATGTACTTTACCTCTAAGTCATAAAGAAATCATTTTCACAGTGCACATTGTAACTATGAAGACAGTGACTATTTTTTGCTTGTTTGATGTGTTTGGTGCTCCATATAAAATATACTAGGGTATAGTGTCTTGGTGATATTCTTACACTGAAAGCTACTGTTTTATCCTAATTTGAATTTTATCCTAACTTGACATATAATTCATGTCAAAAATACAAGTCGAATTAATAGTATACTTATTGGTAGTCAAAATACCTCATATTACAAAATTAACTAAACAGAATCTTTGATTAAGAAAGGTTAAAATACTATTATATCTTTGTTTAGCTTATGTTGATGATATGTATAACCATCATGAACTATTTTTTCTCACAAGAAAACTGTGTTGTGTTTTTTTTTAAAGTGCATAGCATTAATTTCCATAACTATATTCTAATAAGAGCAACTTCTAAAAGTTCTAACTTTGCAGAGGGTGGAGGTATTTTCTGTTTATTCTTCGCCTTCACTCTCTAATATTGTTAGGAGCTAAATTGCTTTCTTCTCAAGCATAATGCAGTTTTTAGCATTAATGGGAAAATTTTGAATATGTAAATATACAGGTAGGTGCTAATGTGCCAGTCAGTATACATACCAGAGGAGTGTTTTTAGTAGAAGAATAATCTTTGCTTTATACCGAATAAACTGAAGTCTGAGGTTGAGAATGTCCTGACCACATAGCTAGTCAGCAGGGATTATGTAAAGACTTCTCTAGAACTCATTCCATCCTTTCCTCATCCTAATTATCGCTGTGGCCCTCCCCAGCTTCCAGCAGACAGCAGCCTAGCCCTTGTGGGGGTTGAGCCGTCAGCGTTGCTGCAGGCCATAGTTCGCACCAGCAGTCTAGCTCTGCCTGGGAGTCCTTACAGATACTTCCTAGACCTTTTCTGGGGCTTCCCAGGTGGCACTAGTGGTACAGAACCTGCCTGCCAGTGCAGGAGATGTAAGAGACATGGGTTTGATCCCTGGGTTGGGAAGATCCCCTGGAGGAGGGCAAGGCAACCCACTCCAGTATTGTTGCCTCCAGAGGAGCCTGGTGGGCTACAGTCCATAGTGTCAAAAAGAGTTGGACACGATTGAAGGGACTTAGCGTGTATGCATACAAGCCTACTCTTAGGCAAGAATATAATTTACTAGTAAGGTAATGACCTAAATCATTTACTTCCTGACTCAGGGTCTTTCTTCCTTCACTTAATGCCTCTAATAATGAGGAGATTTTAATTTAAAAGTGCATTTTCAGTTTTTCATGTTCTCGAGTTAAAAATGTCAATCAGTTTTCCATTTTCCAGAATAAATGTATGTGACTTTGAAACATAAAAAGAGGTTTATTTTTAATGTTTCTTCTTTCTAGCTGAGTTTGTTACAAAATTAAACTCCCCCCCCCTTAAACAAATAGATATATTGCAGTCAGTAGTAACTTGTGCCCTGTGAACTCTCGCAGACAGGCAGCACCAAGTGGAGAACCCATCACAACTGTTGACTCTCAGCCATTTGTATACATAGGAAGCAACTCCAAAGCCTGAAAGCTTCGCAGTCATGCTTCCCTTTAGCTTCCTGATATGTTTAGGGAAAAATGAACTACTTGCTGCTTAAGAAAAGAACAAAGTAAACCAAAAAACGTATAGGAAATATGTGAGTGCT
This sequence comes from Bos taurus, assembly GCF_002263795.3. Classification (NCBI taxonomy): domain Eukaryota; kingdom Metazoa; phylum Chordata; class Mammalia; order Artiodactyla; family Bovidae; genus Bos; species Bos taurus. The sequence goes on along the minus strand of NC_037355.1, from coordinate 7,951,247 downwards.
CTTAATGGTTATTGTACAGCTTTGGTTTCTCTTTGGTGTAACAGAGGAAGTAGTGCTGGTCCAGGAATCCAGAGACGTAGCTGAGCCTTGGCTCAGCCAGTAGCTGAAAGTGTGTCCTGGGACAGGCCACTGCATCTTTCTCTGAGCCTCGGTAACTTTGTTCCTTAAACCAGAAAGTTGAACTTAGTGGCTCCCAAGGTTTTACAGTATTATGATTCTATTTATGAGTTTCTCTTTAATATGGCATAGTTCCTTCTAGTATGTGTTTTGTATATTAATGTTAATTTCCTTTGATTTTAGGTATGACGAATGGATTAAAGCAGATAAAATAGTAAGACCTGCTGATAAAAATGTGCCCAAGATAAAACATCGCAAGAAAATAAAGGTAATAAAAGCAAAATATATTTTGCCGTATATTATAGCTCTTAATTAAGGAACCTTTCCTCCAGAGTGAATTGAGAGAGAGACAGTGTGTGTGTGTGTGTGTGTGTGTGTGTGTGTGTGTGTGTGTGTGTTAGTAGAGTTGGAAATACTCTCTTGAAATAGCCAGTTTATCAAATACTAGATTTGGGTACAATTAATATTGTCAGCTTATGGAAAGGCATTTTGATAACAGTACTAAGTGATCTTTGAGGCTTTTTTAGTTCCAACATTGTATAAGTCCACTCACCCAAGATTTATTTCACTTAGCCATTTCAACTGTTCGTGCACCTCTGGTCTCCAACTGGGAGTCATGAAGTAGTGTGTAGCTGGGAACTCTGGGGTTACTGTAATAGCTGTAAACCGTTCAGAGGAAGAAAAGAAGGTGCCTGAAGGCACAGAAGAGCCTAGCTGTAGCTCTTTTGTTCCTCATCATCTTTCTGTCACTATAGACAGTGCTTTAGAATGTGTTCACAAGACCCCAAGAGGCACACACTGCATAGATAGCATGGGGAGTCTATTAATAATGCACTTGTATGGAGATTAATGTTAGTTTTATATATGATGGAATTAGTCTTGTTCATTGTAAGATTAAATCTTTTTAATGTTTTATTAGAAAGCAGACCATTAACTAGGTTTTAGAATATCTTTTATCTCTTAATGGCTTTTTACTACTTTGAATGGTATATATAATTGAAGTATTTAATAGTCCTCCTGAAATTGAATTTTCATTTTAAAAGTGAGGCGCTGTTTACTTTCTGGCTAAATGATACCTTCATGGCCCTATGTACAAAATTTTTCCCCTAAAATGATTACTCTTTTCTCACGATGAAACTGGGTTCATATTTTTAAAGTTTTGGTTTGGCAACTCAGTAGCTACAACTCAGGACACTCTTGGTCATTATTGGAAAGTGTGGAAGTCATGCTATTGCTCCTAAGCTACTAGAAGAATTTTGTGTGTATGGCAGTAAAAAGCCTGTTTCCTTGCACAGAGCAAGTTTTAGGAGTCGTATTTCTCTGGTAGAGGATAGGGTAGGGGTAGGAGAAGAAATATTAGAATATTACTTGGGGAATTTTTTCTAAATATTTATTTACATCTCAGTTTAGTTCTAGGCCCCTCCCAGGCATTTAAAATTGTTGGTCATAAGGGAAGAGGCATGTGAATTTTGGAAAAGCTCCCTAGAAATTATTTAATAATACTATACCCATCCCTTGAGCTCATCTTAGAAGACAGCCATTAAAAGCCACATTTGAACTTTGCTTGGCGTGGACTATTTCTACCTTCAGACTGCATGGTATATTATGATCTCTGGTATAAAGTGATGAAAAGTCTGGCCAGAATAGGAAAATTAGAGGAGCACTAATCATTGATAAGCTTTGGTACACATAAGCCTTCTCAGTGCATCCAGAACCTTCAGCTCGGGTGCTCTGAGTAAGTGAATCTCACGCTTAAGCATGTGTCACAGTCACCTGGAGAACTTGGTGAAACTCAGATTGCTTATTCCCATCCCCAGTGATTCTGAGTCTGGTTCGAGGAGTTTTCACTTAAATTGCCAGGAAGTGCTAAGGTCTCTGGGCCCATGGTCCATACTTAAAGAACCACTATCCTAAACTGAATTAACTTCTGTGTATCCAGAATGATACTAGCTCTGTACCATCTATGAGAGAACTGTGAAAATAGTCACTCAGCAATCTATAGAAGTTTCCAGAAAATATGTTAGCCCCTGCCCATCTATTCATAAATAGAGAATTTGGGAAATTTTCTCATTTTTTCATGAAACATTAATTTATTGATGCAGGAAGGATGTCCCACTTGCTATAAATGACTTTATAGCAAGTCATTTGTTTCTTTCCAGTTGTCAACTGAAGATAACTGAAATCTTATCATTCCCAACCCTTATTTTATATTGAGAATCTTCCAGGTTTTAAAACTACCAGATTGAAATTGTTTCTTTTTAAAAAAATGAATATTTAAGCCTATTGTGATTTCATTTTTATAGAATTTGTAACACCGATTATTAGCAGTATGGAGGTTTGCTTTTCTTAATTGCCTATCTGATTGCTAATTTATTTCCATTATTAAAATATAAATATTAGAAACTTTCTCATTCTATAATATTTGTTAGATAAGTTTGAAAACACATCTCTGACTGTTTTGTGGGACTTTATATTCTTTTTATGTTTTTTAGTAATGTATTGCATAGCTTTGAATTAAAAATGAGTTTTAGCATTGTTACTAATGAATGCTTCATGATAAATTATGACTAACATAGGATACCTTTTTTTCCTTAACTTAGAATAAATTAGACAAAGACAAAGACAAAGATGAAAAATACTCTCCTAAAAACTGTAAACTCCGGCGCTTGTCAAAACCTCCATTTCAGACAAATTCATCTCCTGAAATGGTATCCAAATTGGATCTTACTGATGCCAAGAACTCTGATACAGCTCATATTAAATCCATAGAAATCACTTCTATCCTTAATGGACTTCAAGGTAAACATAACAAGTATCCTGTTGCATGCAAGTATTTGTTTTAAATGTCTTTGTTTTAATTTTTATGAATCAAATGCTATAAAGGTAATTCAGTGACATTATCAAGTTCTCTTTTTTAATTGAACCATAACTTTGTTGACTCTGTTATTACTTGAAATCAGCCATTGATTTTATTTTTTTTACAACTGTATTAAACCTGTGTATACTCCTAAAGAGGATATTACTTACTTTTTTTAAAACTGTGGCAAGCATAAACCTAACTGTAAAAAAAGACAGTATTTCCACTTTAATGAAGGCTCATCTGAATAGAGTTTCCAGGTCATATTCAGCTTCTTTGTGAGTCTACAAAGACCTCTGTAAGGAAATTCATTGGGGCAAAGTTATTAGGGCCTTCTAGGAAACATCAGGGCTCTCAGGAATATCTGACATAAACTCAGTGGATGACCAAAAGAATTATGCTCAGTGCTATTGATAAGGTGCTCTGTATGTTCTGATTCTAGGCTGCCCAAATATACTCCTAGTTTTCAGGTGTAGGTCAAAACAAAATGTTTCTGCTGGGTAAAATGATGTCATTGCCTGATCCAGGTAATGGCACACAAGAGGTTGAGCAGAGAGCTGGAATTTTATCACCAAATGGTTGGAACAAGCTAATATACATAGAATCTAATTCATGCCAAGAGGCATTTTGTTGATGATAGAAGTCATATGAGTTCCTTTGGAAATAACACCACACGGGTCTGGACTGGTTTCCTTCTGTATCTGGTGCATAGTTCTCTTCATGGGAACTTTTTAGAGCTCTCTCTTCAAAGTAGTGCCTAAAATTCTTTTCTTTTGGGTATCTGATTTTTAAAAATATCTTCTTTGGTATACTCACTGTGGTGGAGCACATTCTCCATTCTCTAGTAGATGTTAAGGACAGGTGAGTAAGAGGGAAGATAAATTTTTAGAGACTGTCCATATTTGAAAACATTATTTATGGTCTAGCAGGGTTGGAAGTTTTTCCTTAATTATTTTATTGGCATTGTTCAGCTGTATTTTTCCTTCAGTGTTTTCTGTGAAATCCAGAGCTCTTGTCCCTGATTCTTTGTAGATGACTTGTTTTATGGCTTGTTTTTTGCCTTCCCTTTCTCTGAAATCTTGAATCTTTGTTTTTATGTGTTCATACTGCACAGAGATTATCCCTTTTGTGGATGTATTTTCATCTATTGTAATGTGTACTTGCTAAGCTGCTTCATTCTACAAACTTGTATCTTTCTGTTCTGGATCAGTTCAGTTCAGTTCAGTCTCTCAGTCATGTCCGACTCTTTGCGACCCCATGAATCGCAGCACTCCAGGCCTCCCTGTCCATCACCAACTCCTGGAGTTCACTCAAACTCAACGTCCATTGAGTCGGTGATGCCATCCAGCCATCTCATCCTCTGTCGTCCCCTTCTCCTCCTGCCCCCAATCCCTCCCGGCATCAGAGTCTTTTCCAGTGAGTCAACTCTTCGCATGAGGTGGCCAAAGTACTGGAGTTTCAGCTTTAGCATCCTTCCTTCCAAAAAACACCCGGGGCTGATCTCCTTTAGAATGGACTGGTTGGATCTCCTTGCAGTCCAAGGGACTCTCAAGAGTCTTCTCCAACACCACGGTTCAAAAGCATCAGTTCTTCGGCACTCAGCTTTCTTCACAGTCCAACTCTCGCATCCATACATGACCATTGGAAAAACCATAGCCTTGACCAGACGGACCTTTGTTGGCAAAGTAATGTCTCTGCTTTTCAATATGCTATCTAAGTTGGTCATACTTTTCTTCCAAGGAGTAAGCGTCTTTTAATTTCATGGCTGCAGTCACCATCTGCAGTGATTTTGGAGCCCCCAAAAATAAAGTCTAGTTTTCTTGAAATATTTTGTTGATTTTTTCTCCTCTACATTTCCGTATTCTTTCGCCTACCCTTCTCTTCTCCTTTTCTCTCTTTTGAACCCTACCATTATATTAATATTGAACCTTCTGCAGTATACTCTAATATAGTTACTTTTCTCAGAGACACATTATTGATTGGTTTGTCGTCTTGTCATCTAATTTCTTAGAAATTTTCTTGGTTTTATCTTTTAATCCTTTTACTGTTTAGTACTGTAATGCTTATTGACAGCTATAATGTTTTTACTTTTTAAGAACTCTGTTTTCTGCATGCTTCATATAATTGTTCTTATAAAACAGCTGGGTGCAATATCTTGTTTCTGATTTCATTCTTTTTTATTGTAGAGTTGATTAACAATGTTGTGTTAGTTTCTGGTATATAGCAAAGTGGTTCAGTTATATATGTAGTCTTTTTTCATATTCTTTTCCTTTATGGTTTATTACAAGATTTTGAATATAATTCCCTGTGCTAGACAGGACCTCGTTGTTTATTTTACATATAGTACTTTGTATCCACTAAGCCCAAACCCCTAACTCACCCGCTCCACTCCTTTTCCCCTTTGGTTATTCTTTTTTTTTTTTTTTGAGTGAGGAAAGATTTTATTTTTTTAATTAAAAAAAAATTTTTTTCCCTTTGTTATTCATAAGTTTGTTTTCTATGTCTTCAAGTCTATTTCTTTTTCAAAATAATTTACTTGTGTCATAGTTTAGATTCCATATGTAAGTGATGATACATGGTATTTGTCTTTCTCTGATTTAACTTCATTTAGTGTGATAATCTCTAGATCCGTCCATGTTGCTTCAAATGACATTGTTTCCTTCTTTTTGTATGGCTGAGTAGTATCTCATTGTATATATGTACCACATCTTATTTATCCATTTATCTGTCAGTGGCCATTTAGGGTTGCTTCCATGTCTTGGCTATTATATATTACTGCTGCTGTGAACATTGGGATACATGTATCTTTTCAAATTATAGTTTTCTCCAGATGTCCCAGGAGTGGGATTGTTGGATCATACAGCAGGAAAGACTAAAAACTCTGTTTTTAGCTTCTTTAAGGAGCCTACATACTCTTTTTCTTAGTGGCTACACCAGTTTACTTTCCCACTGGCAGTGTACGAGGGTTCTGTTTTCTCCACACCTTCTCCAGCATTTGTTATTAGTAAACTTTTTAATGATGGCCATTCTGACTGGTGCCTCACTGTAGTTTTGATTCCCATTTCTCTGATACTTAGTGATGTTGAGCATCTTTTCATGGGCCTGTTGGCCATCTGTCTGTCTGCTTTAGAGATAGGTAGGTCTAGGTCTTCTGCCCATTTTTCAGTTGGGTTGTTTGTTCTTTTTTTGTTGTTGTATGAGCAATTTGTATATTTTGGAAATTAATCCTTGTCAGTTGCATTGTTTGCAAATATTTTCTCTTAGTCCATAGGTTGTTATTTCCTTTGTAGCAAAATCTTATCTAATTTGATTAGGTCACATTTGTTTATTTTTACTTTTATTTCTACTGCTTTGGGAGATGAACCTAAGAAAACGTTGGTACAATTTATGTCAGAGAATATTTTGTCTGTGATCTCTTCTAGGAGTTTTAGGGTGTCATGTCTTAAACTTAAGTCTAAACTGTTTTGAGTGTATTTTTGTGTATGGTGTGTGGGTATGTTCTGACTTCATTGATTTACATTTAGCAGTCCAGCTTTTCCAACACCACTTACAAAGTGTGGCAGGAGGGGATGGAGGTATTAACAAGAGAATTCTCATTGCTTACATATGTCAACAAATAGTATATTATTAAGAGATGATGATAGTAACTATGAATGGAAATAGTTATAAGATTTTGAAAGGTGGGGAAGGAAGAAAAGAGGAGCTGTTGGTATTTTGTTATGAGAGTAAATTAGTTTTCACTGTTTATATGTATTACTTGCTCCTTCATTGATCACAGCCTTACCGTGGTGAAGGGGCTTGCGTAACTCAATGAAGCTATGAGCCATGCTGTTGTAGGGCCATCCAAGATGGACGGGTCATAGTGGAGAGTTCTGAAAAAATGTGGTCCACTGACAGAGAGAATGGCAAATCACTCCAGTACTCTTCCCATGAACAGTATGAAAAGGCAAAGAGATATGACACCTGAAGATGAGCCACCCAGATCAGAAAGTGTCCAATATGCTACTAGGGAAGAGCAGCCAGCAATTATTAGTAGCTCGAGAAAGAATGAAGAACCTATGCCAAAGTGGAAATGACACTCAGTTGTGGATGTGTCTGGTGTGAAAGTAAAGTCCAGTGCTGTGCAGAACAGTATGGAATAGGAACCCAGAATGTTAGGTCCAGGAATCAAGGTAAATTGGATGTGGTGAAGAAGGAGATGGTAAGAGTGGACATTGACATGTTAGGAATCAGTGAACTAAAATGGATGAGAATGGGCAAGTTTAATTTAGATGACCTATTATATCTACTACTGTGGGCAAGAATCCCTTAGAAGAAATGGAGTAGCCCTAATACTCAGCAGAAGAGTCTGAAATGCAGTACTTGGGTGCAGTCTCAAAAATGACAGAATGATCTCAATTCGTTTCCAAGGCAAACCATTCAACATCACAGTAATCAAGTGTATGCCCCAATCATGAATGCTGAAGTGGCTGAAGTTGACTGATTTATGAAGACCTACAAGACCTTCTAGAACTAACACCCCCCCACAAATGTCCTTTTCATCATAGGGGATTGGAATGCAAAAGTAGTAGGAAGTCAAGAGATACCCAGAGTAACAGACAAGTTTGGCCTTGGAGTAAAAAATGAAACAGGGCAAAGGCTAACAGAGTTTTGTCAAGAAAACACTCTGGTCATAGCAAACACCCTTTTCTAACAACATAAAAGATGACTCGGTACATGGACGTCCCCAGATGGTCAATACCGAGATCAAATTGATTATATTCTTTGCAGCCAAAGATGGAGAAGCTGTATACAATCAGCAAAAATGACACCCGGAGCTGACTGTGGCTCAGATCATGAGCTTCTTACTGCAAAATTGAGGCTTAAATTGAAGAAAGTAGGGAAAACCGCTAGGCCATTCAGGTATGCCTTAAATCAAATCCCTTATGATTATACAGTGGAGGTGATGAATGGATTTAAGGGATTAGATCTTGTAGACGGAATGCCTGATGAACTATGGACAGAGATTTGTAACAGTTGTACGGGAGGCAGTGACCAGAACCATCCCCAAGAAAAGAAATGCAAGAAGCAAAGTGGTTGTCTGAGGAGGCTTTACAAATAGCTGAGAGAAGAAGACAAGTGAAAGGCAAGGGAGAATGGGAAAGATACACTCAACTGAATGCCGAGTTTCAAAGAATAACAAGGAGAGATAAGAAAGCCTTCCCCAGTGATCAGTGCAAAGAAATAGAGGAATACAATTGAATGGGAATGACTAGAGATCTCTTCAAGAAAACTGGAAGTAGCAAGGGAACACTTCATGCAAGAATGGGCATGATAAAGGAGAGAAATGGTAAGGACCTAATAGAAGAAAAAAGAGATTAAGAAAGGTGGCAAGAATATCCAGAACTGTACAAAAAAAGTCTTAATGGCCTAGATAGCCATGATGGTGTAATCACTCACCTAGAGCCATACATCCTGGAGTGTGAAGTCAAGTGGGCCCTAGGAAGCATTATTATGGAAAAAGCTAGTGGAGGAGATGGAATTCCAGCTGAACTATCAAATCCTAAAAGATGATGCTGTTAAAGTGCTACATTCAGTATGTCAGCAAATTTGGAAAACTCACCAGTGGCCACAGGATTAGAAAAGGTCAGTATTTATTCCAGTCTCAAAAACGGGCAATGCCATGGAATGTTCCAACTACTGTACTTGTTTCATATGCTAATAAAGATTATGTTCAAAATCCTTCAAGCTAGGCTTTAATAGTACATGAACTTCCAGATGAACAAACTGGGTTTAGAAAAGGCAGAGGAACCAGAGATCAAATAACCAGCATTTATTGGCTCATAAGGAAAGCGAGGGAATTCCAGAAAAACATCTACTTCTGCTTCCTTGACTATGCTAAAGCCTTTGACTGTATGGATCATAACAAACTGTGCAAAATTCTTAGAGAGATGAGAATACAAGACAACGTTACCTGTTTCTTGAGAAACCTGTATGTAGGTCAAGAAGCAACAGTTAGAACCGGACATGATACAACAGACTGGTTCAAAATTGGGAAAGAAGTACGACAAGGCTGCATATTGTCACCCTGCTTATTTAACTTCTGTGCAGAGTGTATGCTAAGTCATTTCAAGCGTGTCCAACTCTGTGAGACCCTATGGACTGTAGTCTGCCAGGCTCCTCTGTCCATGGCATTCTCCAGGCAAGAATACTGGATTGGGTTGCCATGCCCTCCTCCAGGGGATCTTCCCAACCCAGGGATCAAACCCATGTCTCTTTAATTTCCTGCATTGGCAGGCAGGTTCTTTACCACTCGTGCCACCTGGGAAGCCCTTTATACAGAGTACATCATGCAAAATGCTAAGCGGGGTGAATCACAAGCTGGAATCAAGATTGCTGGGAGAAATATCAACAACCTCAAATATACAGATAATACCATTCTTAATGGTAGAAAGTGAAGAGAAACTAAAAGACTTCTTGTTGAGCATGAAAGAGGAGAGTGAAAAAGCTGGCTTAAAACTCAACATTCAAAAAAGATCATGGGATCTGATCCCATGACTTCATGACGAATAGATGGGGAAAAAGTGGAAACCGATAGATTTTATTTTCCTGGGCTCCAGAATCACTGCAGACAGTGACTGTTAGCCATGAAGTTAAAAGATCCTTGCTCTTTGATAGAAAAGCTATGACAAACCTAGACAGCATATTAAAAAACAGACATCCCTTTGCTGACAAAGGTCCATATAGTTAAAGCTGTGATTTTTCCAGTAGTCATGTATGGATGTGAAAGTTGGACTATAAAGAAAGCTGAGCGCCGAAGAATTGATGCTTTTAAACCGTGGTGTTGGAGAAGACTCTTGAGAGTCCCTTGAAGTACAAGGAGATCTAACCTTTCCATCTTAAAGGAAATCAGTCCTGAATATTCATTGGAAGGACTGATGCTGAAGCTGAAATTCCAATACTTTGGCCACCTGATGCGAAGAACTGACTTACTTGAGAAGACCCTGATGCTGGAAAAGGTTGAAGGCGGGAGAAGGGATGAGATGGTTGGATGGCATGATTGACTCAATGGACATGAGTTTGAGTAAACTCTGGGAGTTGATGATGGACAGGGAGGCCTGGTGTGCTGCAGTCCATGGGGTTGCAAAAAAGTCAGACACGACTGAGCGACTGAACTGAACTGATGTTTGTATAAAGTTAATTGTGTTGTTCTTTAAAGCTCTATGGCAGAAATACATTGCTTACAAAATTTTGAGTTGTCATTGCTACATTGAAAGTGAAGACTACACTTTTATAAGAATATACACTTTGGAATTTGAACATCCTGGAACTACATCCTGACTCCACTATGTTCTGCTCATAAATTTGGAGAAGATTCTTTCTTTTTTATAATCTACTTTATTGAGGTAAAATTTACAAACAATGAAAGTCACCAGTTTTATGTTTACAATATGATGAGTTTTGGCAAAAGCATACAGTAGTTTCACTCTCACTATAGTCATGATATATAACATTTCCATCATTGGGTGAATATCTTCTCTCTGAAGCTCAGTTTCTTCAGTTGTAAAATGAGGATAAAACCTAGCAACCTGGAGTGGTTATAAACATACGAGCTAATACTTGTTTACATTAGGGGGCCCAGAGAAGACATTGCTGGTATTCTTATCATACTCACTGTTTTTTCTTTCTTTTCTAGCTTCTGAAAGTTCTGCTGAAGACAGTGAACAAGAGGATGAAACAGGTGTTCAAGACTTAGATAACCATGGCAAAGAAGAATCTAAGATTGATCATTTGACTCACAACAGAAATGATCTTACATCCAAAGAGGAACAGAACAGTTCATCTTTGCTTGACGAAAACAAAGTCCACACAGATTTGGTAATAGCCAAACCCTTGTCAAAATCTCCAGAAAGCTTAAGAAAAGATATGGAAGCATTATCTGAAGATACTGACTATGAAGAAGAAGATGAAGTCACAAAAAAGAGAAAGGATGTTAAAAAGGACGCCGCTGATAAATCTTCAAAGCCACCAGTGAAACGTGGTAAGAGAAGGTACTGCAATACTGAGGAGTGTTTAAAAAGTGGCTCCCCCAGTAAAAAGGAGGATAAAGCCAAGAACAAAGAAGCCCTTTGCATAGAAAACAGTAGCAATAGCTCCTCAGATGAGGACGAAGAAGAAAAGTCCAAAGCCAAGGTGACACCGACTAAGAAATACAATGGTTTGGAGGAGAAAAGAAAGTCTCTACGGACAACTGGTTTCTATTCAGGATTTTCAGAAGTGGCCGAAAAAAGGATAAAACTTTTAAATAACTCTGATGAAAGACTTCAGAACAGCAGAGCAAAAGATCGAAAAGATGTCTGGTCAAGTATTCAGGGTCAGTGGCCTAAAAAAACGCTGAAGGAGCTTTTCTCAGACTCTGACACTGAGGCTGCAGCCTCCCCACCCCATCCTGCCCCAGAAGAGGGGCCGACTGAGGGGTCCCTGCAGACTGTGGCCGAGGAGGAGAGCTGCTCCCCCAACACCGATCTGGCCGCTCCGCCCTCAGCGAGTGCAGAGGGCAAACCCACTGAGGAGAAGCCAGCGGAGGTCAGTGACAAAAAATCGGAATTTCCGAGCAGTGGCAGCAATTCAGTGCTCAATACCCCTCCCACGACACCCGAGTCCCCTTCCTCAGTCACCGTGACGGAAGCCGGTCGGCAGCCACCTTCTGTAACAGTGTCAGAGCCGCTGGCCCCAAACCATGAAGAAGTCCGCAGCATCAAGAGTGAGACCGACAGCACGATCGAAGTGGACAGTGTCGCTGGGGAGCTCCAGGACCTGCAGTCAGAAGGGAACAGCTCGCCCACGGGCTTTGATGCCAGTGTGAGCTCAAGCAGCAGCAATCAGCCTGAGGCAGAGCATCCCGAGAAAGGTGAGGCCATAGGCCCCAGTGTTGTGGTTTACGATTTTCCCCCCCTCACGGGGTTTCATGTCCCTCATTACAACATGAGGTGTTTACATGGAGTACTTGTGTGAACATGGTGAAAATGGCCATGTGAAAGGTAATTTGGGTAATGGAGGATGGGATGCATGTAACAGCTTGAGAATTGAGTGTTTGTTTCACTTCAGCCACCTGTGACGTTTCTCAGTGGACCAGATCATGTGCTATTTATTAGAAAATGCACCCAGGCCCAAATCCAGACCTGTTTGAAAACTCATTATATACTGGTTGACTACACGGCATGAGCAGCTTAACTATATTTCTTTAATGTTGTTTTTGCAGTTGTCCCATGCAGTTTGTCACTAACATTTTGATTTATTGATGGACTCGTCCACCCTTAACCAAAGTTCTCTATGTAGGGGTTTGGAGCAACCAACTGTCCAGGCTGTGCTCTCCTCAGATAACCATGTCAAACTGATTTTTGAGCCTGACTACTATGTGAGAGTTTGTAAAGGAATTTGATGCTTGCTTGGTTGCCTAGCTTCCAAATTGAAGGACCAATGTCTGTGTTGTACTTCCCTGAAGTCTTGGTGGCTTTTTATTGGTGCCATAGCTATACTTCTGACATCATTCTTCTTAAAAACCACTTCATTCAGGTGTCTTTAAATCAGTATACTGTAAGCTGACACTTGGCTTTGAAACACACTTTTCCAGTGTAAAGCACTCGGGTATATATGTTATGTAACATATCAGATTTTATTATACTGATTTCAGGTTTTTAGGTAAACTTAAAGAGATACAATCTAGACCAAATTAGTTAACTTTAAGTTTTCTCTCATAAACCTTTTTTCTTTTCTTTTTCTAGTTTCCCTGAGACATAATTGACATAACTATCACACAAATAAAACATTTTTCAAAAAATATTAAGTAAAAAAGATAGTTGCAGATTTCAATGATCTTTTTTTATTTAAATATTTATACACATAGCTACTGTGATTATGTTTGTGTTTGTACCGTCTCATGGAATTGAATTATCCAGGCATAAATATCCTCAAGATAAAAGAAGCATTTATTGCAGATGGTTAGAAAAGCTTTCAATAATAATATAATGAACTTTTAATCATAATTCTGAAGAGGTTGCATCCTCACCGTGCTCCTCATATCTTATGAAAGATTGAGATGTGTTTTCAACAAGAAATTTGATAGCTTGTCTTCTGATAGACTAGGTCAGTATTACCCTTTTGAATCTTAATCTTAACTAGCTTAAAAAGTAAGCAGTTTGAGAACTTCATTTAGGATATATCTGTCTTATCAAATCAAAGCATATTACAGAACTTATTAGAATTTGTATCTCTTTAAAAATAAATTCTTAAGCACCTGTTTAATATGGCTCCTTTTGTCTGCAAAAGGAGAAAATTTATCTGCAGATATTGAAGACTTGACTTTATATTAAAAGTAAAAATGTAAGTTTTACAATTTAGATTTCAGATTGCCTTCCAGGTTAGCCTACAGTAAGCTTTTTATTTCTTGGAGATGAAAGTTTCAGAATTAAACTCTTTTGGAGAGAAATATGGCAATTATTGTTAAGATTCTGTACTTTAATATAGGTAATATCTAAATCACTTTCTTTATGGTTCACCTTGTTATATTAAAATAGCCTTAGGAAAAGTTATCAATTAGATGTAACCCATTAAAAAAAACAACTAAAAAGTTGCAAAGAAAACATTTAAAATAGCTTGTTCAATTTTTTTTACCAACAAAACCATGTCTTGTATATGTTACCATTGTAACAGGATTAAGAAACTTTTAGTAACAAACATTGGAGAAGGCAATGGCACCCCACTCCAGTACTCTTGCCTGGAAAATCCCATGGACGGAGGAGCCTGGTGGGCTGCAGTCCATGGGGTCACTAAGAGTCGGATACGACTGAGCGACTTCACTTTCACTTTTCACTTTCATGCATTGGAGAAGGAAATGGCAACCCACTCCAGTGTTCTTGCCTGGAGAATCCCAGGGACAGGGGAGCCTGGTGGGCTGCCGTCTCTGGGGTCGCACAGAGTTGGACACGACTGAAGTAACTTAGCAGCAGCAGCAGTAACAAACGTGGCATAATTTTATCATAGTATTGATTGTATTGTGGTTATATTAATAGTATCTGACACTACAGTGGAATAGAGATAAGACTTTATAAGTCTCAGGAAAAAGAGATTACTATATATTCTGAAAAACAATACATACAATTAGAACGCTAGAAACACAGTAGATGCTGAGGATCCTATTAGAAGTAGAGAAACTGTAATTTGAACTAGCCTGGACATCAGGGAAGGTAAGACGGGCTAATCCTTGAAGAAAAGCGAGACTTAATATTTTGGAAAAACTTCCTACCAAGAAGATGAAATGTTTTTTAGAACTACTGTACTGGATTTGTAAACGGTTTATATGTTAACCATTGGCCAAGAAGGATGTGCATGCTTTGTTTGTTTTATTTTTACATTTTTATTTGTTTATTTATTTTTGGTTGTGCTAGGTCTTTGTTGCTGTGCAGGCTTTCCTCTAGTAGCGGTGAGCAGGGCCTACTCTTTGTTGCTCTGTGCAGGCTTCTCATTTCACTGGCTTCTCTTGTTGCCCAGCCGGACTCTAGGGCACGAGGGCTTCAGTTGTTGCGACTCCTGCGGTCCAGAGCATGGGCTCAGTAGCTGTGGCACACAGGCTTAGTTGCTCTGCAGCATGTGGGATCTTCCCAGACCAGGGATAGAACCCATGTCTTTTGCATTGGCAGGCAGATTCTTTACCACTCAGCCACCAGGGTAGTGCTTTATTTGCTTTTTTAAAAAACTCTAGTTTTATTAGGTGTTATAATTCAGTTCATTAATGACTTTTTAAAATTCTAATAATTTCTGTGATAACTTGTAAATCTCAAAGAACATCTATAGTTTCAGAATTGGTCTATTCTTCTAAAATGTGGAATTAATTTATACCTGGGGACAAGCTTGATTTTATTTTGTGTTACTTAATAGTTTTTTTCCCCATCAAAGCCTGTACAGGTCAGAAAAGAGTGAAAGAAGCTCAGGGAGGAGGAAATTCATCAAAAAAGCAGAAACGAAGCCATAAATCTACAGTGGTAAACAACAAAAAGAAGGGAAAAGGCAGTAAGTGTGAAATCTCTACTTTTTTAAATATGAAGATAATGGTGGATGTGTTTTTTTCTCCCTTTAAGAAAAGGGTATTTAGAATACGGGATAGTTAATGTTTTGATTGTTGTCTCTACCCCTGCAAAAATCACACAGAAGTCTCTTTGACTGTAGGTAGATTCTAGGATTGAGCAATTTGCTGTTATTCAGCAGTGGTATTGATTGCTGATTCAGGTAATCTTTTTAAAAAATAATAGCCAGTATAATATAAACACCAACATTTTTGTTTTATGTGTAAATTCTTTTGCATTATATATATTACATATTATTAAATACTTGAATTATATATTCTTTTTATTACAGTGAAACTGATTGCTTTGTAATCCGTTCAGGCAAAATCAGCCTAGAAGAGAACAATCAAGATAGCTTTAGAGCTATAATTCCAATAGCTGCAGCCTACTATCTTTATCTTCAGTATCCTGAACTGTGTATTCAAGAGCAGCTCTAAGAATATGTGGGTTAAATATGTTCTAACTAATGACTTTAGCAATGATTCCTATTTATCAGTCTACAGGAATATATATATTGTATTTCTCCTGAGAGCTGCACGTTTTTTCTCTCTCTCATAGACAAAGTACGAAGCAGAAAATATGTAAAGAATTTTTTTTCAGGTGCCCCACACTGACCTCCTGCTGCTCTTCCAGGAGATTCCTGCCACCTCCACTGCCTGACCTTTGCTATCGGCCGGCCTGCCTGCACTTCAGTGCAGAAAAGGGTTTTGCGGCCAGCTCCCCGAGGTTCTGCTGAGCCCATATGACTTCCAGGCGGTGAATATGGCATCCTTCGGGGCCCCGGGCGGCTGTGTTCAGCGAGGCCATGAAAGCCGAGCTGAGGCAGACCACTGCATCAGAGTGGGGCCAAGCCTTGGGTGGCTGAGCTAGGAGTTGCCAGGGGTTCCAGAGCAGCAGTGGGGGGACTGGGAGCGGATTCTTTTAAGACATGTACAAAAGAGTGGTGTAGTTTCTTTACTCCTGAACACCACAGTGGGGAGGAGTTGTTCTGTGTCTTTGCTATCTGGAATACTTTTCAGTTTTTTACAGCTGAACTATATTTTTTGGAGGGTAGCTTATTGTTAAATGAAGAATTGATAAAAGAAAATGGATAAATTTGATGCCAGATTGATGCCACATATGGAGTAACTGAAAGGATATTCAAGGCCATTTTTTAATTACATTGTGATGTTTTTATCTTCAAGACTTTTAAATGATATTTTCCAAGAGGGCTCATTTTCAACAAGTCAGTTGACATATTCATATAATTTTGAGCTATAACTGTTGACTATATATGCTAACATTTTAATTATTGGACTTATATCTTGGTAAATCAGAATGAGGAAACAGTTCTCTGAGAATAATTTAGTCAAATGAATTAACTCTCATAGAATCTACAGTAATGCTTTGTATCCAGAAAGAGGTAATTTATGGAAATAGCAATCCCATCACCTATTCACATGTCAAGATGTTAAAGATTTCCATTCTGGTTCTGAGGCTTTGGGCTTCCCAGGTGCCACAGTGATAAAGAACCCATCTACCAATGCAGGAGATAAACAGAGACAGAGGTTCCATTCCTGGGTCAGGAAGATGCCTTGACGTAGGAAATGGCAACCCACACCAGTATTGTTGCCTGGGAAATTCCATGTACAGAGGAGCCTGGCAGGCTACAGTCCATAAAGTCACAAAGGGTCAGACACGACTGAGTACGTGCGCGCGCGCGCACACACACACACACACACACACACTCACACACTTTGTTGAGGTTTTAATCAACAAAGGCAGATTTAACATTATTACATAGACTTCTGAATTCTTCATAAATTACTGAATGTATTTATCAGGGTAAAACCTATGATTTATTTTAGTCAACAGGTTATGATGTAGGAGTTTCTTAAGAAATTATTGTATATATTAAAATTTAGAATTTATTTTCAAAGAACTCTTTATGGAATGTAATGATTATGTGTCATTGATTTGGCCAGAGAAGTAGCAAAGTGTCGCATGTACACAGTTTAAAATATGAAATTAAGAAGATTTCATATGATTCATTTAAAAAAATGCTGTATTCTACTATCTATATATATTTTAATATAGTAGAGTTAAAAGCTATTTAAATAATTACTGCATATTTGGTAATCTACCAGATATAATGAAAGATTACTTTGAGTATTTTTTAAAAACACATTATTGGCGGTTCAGGTAAGAAGAGTTTTTATTTTCCTTAACTGCTGTGCTGCTGTGTTTATACTTGATTTTCCAAGTTTTTAGTCAGGGTCTGTAAAGCAAGTTGTTTACTGTAGTAGTGAATTGAAATGGTTAATTTTTAAATTGTCCACTAAAATCTGTAACAAATTATGATTACTTTTCTGTTTACTGATGCTTTAAAAAAAATTTTTTTTCAGCAAATAGTAGTGATAGTGAAGAACTTTCTGCTGGTGAAAGTGTAACTAAGACTCAGCCCATCAAATCAGTTTCCACTGGGATGAAGGCTCATGGTACCAAATCTCCTGCTAGGACGCAGTCTCCAGGAAAATGCGGAAAGAATGGCGATAAGGATGCTGACCTCAAGGAACCCAGTAATCGATTACCCAAAGTTTACAAATGGAGTTTTCAGATGTGTAAGTGACATATGCTAAGTTAGAGGTGAAGCAATAGAAACTTCTTCCCAGTAATTTTTTTCCCCTTGTTGGTTATCCATTTTAAATACAGCAGTGTGTACATGTCCCCCAAATTCCCTAACTATCCCTTCCCGCCATCCTTCTCCCCGCAGCAACCAGAAGATTGTTCTCTGTCAGTCTTTTTCTGTTTTGTAAGTTCATTTGTCGTCAGTTTTTAGATTCCACGTATAAATGATGTCATGTGATATTTCCCCTTCTCTGTCTGACTGACTTTACTCAGTATGTTAAGGCATTTGAGGCACATATCAACCTTGACTAGATATTTCTGATATAATGTCAGAAATTTACTATAAAAAATCTAGTGTTGCTCCTGGGAAGTGGATTGTTTAGGGTATACATGAGACAGAGTTTACAATGAATTGCTAATTATTGAAGCTGGATGAGTATATGTGACTCTGTTATACTACTCTTTGCACCTTTGTATACCTGAAAAATAGCCATTACAAGTTTTTTTTTTCTTCTTAAAAAGAGACTACTTCAGAGTTTCTCATGCAAGGAAATATTCTTAGGATATTGAAAATTGCTTCAGAGCATTTGAAAATTTTTCTAACAATTTTAAAGTTATGCATAGTTATTAAAAAAATCAAAAAAAGATAAGAAAAAGATAAGAAAAAATTTTGTTCAGAGTTCTAACATTCAAAAATATATGCAATTTAAACATTTTGGTGTCTTTCCAGTCTTATTTCTAAGTATTTTTAATGATGTACTGTGGTGATGCTATACACATATGTGGATTTTGCGGGGGGAGGTGGGGCACAAATGTGGAAATTTTAACCTCCATGTTTATTTAGGTCATAAGATCTTTAATTCTATACATTCATTCAAAAATTACCTTGCATGTATTAGTGCTGGGTATTTTTTTAGGCTGGGGAGAAAACAGGCAAACAGTATTTATAAGCCTTTTTTTAAAGTTTCTCTGTCTTGACCTCATTCTGCAACCACACTATATATTCTCTAATACATTAAAATTTTGTTCACAAATGCATATTAATGAAAGTTTTAAATTCACAGCGGACCTGGAAAATATGACAAGTGCTGAACGCATTACAATTCTTCAAGAAAAACTGCAAGAAATCAGAAAACATTATCTATCATTAAAATCTGAAGTAGCTTCCATAGATCGGAGGAGAAAGCGTTTAAAGAAGAAAGAAAGAGAAAGTAAGTGTTTTTACTTACTTTACCTAAACACAAAGGAGTTTTGACTCGACAGTTGGGCTCATGTGAACTGTGTCTGTGATTCTTCAGGCAATAACTGCTCTGGCTTATTTTCTTCATCTATAAAATGGAAAAACTTTATCTAAAATAATTATCTCAAACCATAATATTCAATTCCATGGAGCTTACCATCTGCTTCCCCCCCAACAACTAGTAATATGTCAGATAGTACAAAGCACTGTGAACAGAGTGGAGCAACGCTAAGGCAGTGATTGGGTGGGTTGTGTTATATTCAGAGTGGCTGTAACATTTGCATTGAACCTGAAGGACCAGAGGGAGTGAGAGGTTAAAATCTGAGGGAAGGGGGTTGTTTTAATCTGACAGGGCTGCTGAAACAAAGTGCAGGCCTACTTCCAAGATGTTGTCGGTTCGTTTCCATACTGTCACAAAAGAGCAAATGTCACAATAACGTGTCATAGGAATTTCTTTGGTTTTCTAGTGCATATGAAAGTTATATTTACATTGTACTGTAGTCTGTTAAGTGTGCGATAGCATCATGTTCCAAAGATTAATAAACGTACCTCAGTTGAAAATACTTAATTGCTAAAAATGCTAGCCAGCATCTGAACCTTCATTGTGATCATTTTGCTGGTGGAGGGTTTGCCTCGATGTTGATGGGTGCTAATTGCTGAAGGTTGGCGTGTCTGTGGCAGTTTTTTAACATAAGACTACATCATAGTACTCTGAAGTTTGCTCTACCAATTGGCTTTTCCCTTCATGAATGATTTCTCTGCAGTGTTGTTTGATGGCATATTACCCACAGTAGAACTTTTCAGAATTGAAGTCAGTTTTCTCAAACCCTGCTGCTGTTCCATCAGCTTAAGTTTTTGTTTTATTCTAAATCCTATGTTATTATTTTAGTAATCAAAAAGTTCACTCTTTTATAATAATGAGCATGGTTCATGATATCCCAAAGCAATTTTAATAGTAACATCAAAACTCACTGCTCCCACCACCATAACAAATATAATAACAATGAAAAACTTAGAATTATGGTAAGAATTATCAAAATGCGACACATACACAAAGTGAGCAATACTGTTGGAAACAATGGTGCCACTAGACTTGCTGGATGCAAGATTGCCGAAAACCTTCAGTTTGTAAAAAACAGTATCTTTGAAACACAGTAAAGCAAAGCATAATAAAATGAAGTAGATGCACCACAGGCCCAATTATCTTGGGAAATGGTTTGACCGTGTCTTTGGACAACTGGCTACCTCCAATTCCAAGAATGGGTCCCAAGGAAGAATATGTGGCCACAAATAAGTTTGTTATGGTAGTATTTATAGTAGAAGATAGAAATCCTTAAATTGTATTCTCCAATAATATATTTAAATACTTAAATTTTTATTTATAATGCTCTTAAGTATTCATTTGTTGTTGGTAACAGCAAAAGGCTAGGAATTAAAGTAGTTGCGGTTCATAAATATAATGGAAAACTATTCAGCTTTGAAAAGAAAAAGGTAAATCTATGTATGTACTGATAAGGAACATCTCAGATTGTTAAGTGTAAAAACCTACTTAGACTCTGTACTATGCTTCCACTTGCATTTTTAAAAACGAAGTTACTAGTGTTCTCATTTTAAATATGCATGTCATGTGTCTAGATTCTACAGATAAAATTCCTCTAGAACTGGGGTTGCAAACATTTTCTATAGAGACAGATAATATTTGGGGCTTTGTGAACCTTGTAGTCTCTAGAACTACTGGACCCTATCATCGTATGTATGAAATCTGCCATAAGCTAGATCTAAACAAATAGGCATAGTTGTGTTCTAGTCAGATTTTCTTAACAAAAATAGGCAGACCAGATTTGGCCCTGGGGCAGTAATTTACCAGTTCTTCTTGTGGCGTTTTAAAGATGGTGGCGCAGTTGTTAACAGTGGGGGTAACAGTGGGGAGGGGAATTTGGAAGACGAGGAGGGTCCTGAATCAGAGGAAGATTCATTTTTACCCCTTATTTCCCATCTCTGAATGATTTGTTTTTAACCTTGTGCATATATTCCATAAAACATAAGTTTTGAAATGCTGATTTATAACACTGAGAGAATTTCTTTGAGGAAAGTAATAATGTGTCATTTGCTTTGTAAACCAAGTGGAACAAAAGGCAGTAGTTACGATGTGATGTGTAGTAGTAGTTATTTTTCCCAACTTTAAAAAGCAGTTAGCCCTCGATTCTCATCACTATTTCATTTCATAAGGAACTCCAGAAGCAGAAAGATACAGGAATTGGAAGGGGGAAAAGATTTGGGGATAGATTAAGATTTTCCTATTGAATTCCAAGGTTTTTTTTGACATTGGTTTCATTATTACTGAAAGTCTACCCTTTATTTTATTTCCGTATCTCCATGGACAGAACCCACAGTTTATTTTCCTTTGAACAGTGCAGGAACGCTCCCTGGTCTCTCCTTTGTTGTCACTTCTGTAGTTTGGCAGTGTCTCCTTACGTGAGGTGCACTAGATTCTCCTTTGTGTACATTATGGTATCCTAAAAATTGACTGCTCTCGTGGTAAGCTAAATGATTCTGGAGACTACAGCAGAGTCTTAGTTTAGAGGACTGGTGTGTTGCTTCTTTCTGTAGTTATTAAGCTCTCGGCTTCCCTTCCTCTCAGGTGCTGCCACCTCCTCGTCGTCGTCCTCGCCTTCATCCAGCTCCATAACGGCTGCTGTCATGCTGGCGCTGGCTGAACCGCCCATGCCCGGCGCGCCTCAGAACGGAGTGTCGGTCGAGTGCAGGTGACGGCGGGGCTGGCCAGGCACTGCGCACTTCCGGCTCTGAGGCCACGCCTTTTTATACTGCACAGCGGCACAAACAAATCAGACAAGCACTATTTTATATTTAAAGTTG
Organism: Bos taurus; assembly: GCF_002263795.3. Lineage (NCBI taxonomy): Eukaryota > Metazoa > Chordata > Mammalia > Artiodactyla > Bovidae > Bos > Bos taurus. The sequence continues at coordinate 7,929,448 of NC_037355.1, read as the reverse complement.
TTTCTTGACAAGCTGACTTGGCACTTAAGTGCACTTTTTTTATGAAGAAAAAGTACAATGGACTGCTTTTCCTCAAGCAATAATTGTTTCCAACTTGTCTGGGAATTGTGTGTCTGGTAACTTGAAGGCCTTCCACTGTGGCAAATGGAGGCTTTTCACTGCCTGTAGAGACAATACAGTAAGCGTAGTCATTGGGTGGCCAGAACATGTTAAGAAAACTTACTGTATATGTATTCCCTTGTATTTTGTTAAAGCTGGAACATTTGATATTTTTCCATTTATTTATGAAAAAATACGAACCTATTTTCATTTGTACAAGCTAATTGTTTTTTAAAGCAAGTCACCTTACGGTGGCTTTAATTGTATAAGTCAAGCACATGTAATAAATTCAAAACCTGCAGTTAACAGGATGTTAGACATCAATCCTGATAACCAAATATTAAAGATTCTCTTTAAAAAAGACTGAACATGTTTACAGGTTTGAATTAGGCTAAAAGGTCTTGCAGTGGCTTTTCATGCCCCTTCAAATTGGAATGGAACTACTGTACTTTGCCATTTTTCTATAAATCAGTATTTTTTTTTAATTTTGATATAATACATTGTGTGAAAAAAGAAAATGGCTAATAAACTGTATTAAATCTTAAACAATGTATAAAGATTGTATTTAGCCAGTTCAAAGTGTATATTTATTCATAATGAATTATAACAGTTATATTTTTGTGTTTTCTTGTAAATGTTTCTTTTTCCTTAAATACAGATAATTCATTTGTATTGCTTATTTTATTATGAGCTACAACAAGAGGACTTCAGGAACAAGTAAACTTTATTAGTATGGTTCAAGGCTGTTGCTATGAACTGTCTCAAAAGGATGGTTGTTATTTTAAGTATAAATAGCTAATTGGGGTGGTAGGCCTATAAAAATTAAATGCCTTGTATAAAATCCAAAATGAACGCAAAATTGTTTTCACTTGTGTTGACTTTATGTTGTATGATTCCAATCTCTGTTCTGTTTGGCACTTGTATTTAATTCTACACCTTTGTAAGACATTTGTATATTGCGGATGTGTTCATTCAAGCTATTTAATACCTGGCACTGTTAATACACAGTACTTTACTGTACAGACTGTTTTACTGTTTTAATTGTAGTTCTGTGTACTTTTTTTGGATGGAGCTGGCATGTTTTATTTGTTTTCTGGCAATACGACATGTGAGAATTTTGAAGCGTTTTGTTGTAGATGCTAACGTGTCAGAATCCTTTACATTCAACTTTTCTAAGAAAAGCATTTTCAGTCTTGTAGTGTGTGCTTACAGTAACTAATTTTGTTGAAAATGGTTTCAAGTTATTCAAATTTGTACAGGACTGTAAAGATTTGTTGACAGCAAAACCTTGAAGAAAAGCTTATAGAATAAAAGCTATAAAGTATATATTAGGATCTGCAAACAATGAAGAATTATGTAATATATTGTACAAATGTAAGCAAAGGCTCTGAAATAAAATGCCATAGTTTGTGAATCCTTGATTTTGTTCCTAAAAGGTTAAGTAATTTTAGTTCATTTTAGTTTAGTTTCTGTATGATGACTGACCAAAACATACGTTTCCAGCATATATGATCAGAAAGGATTTTTTTTTTTTTAAAAAAGGGAATATTCTGCCTACAGGAATTGAAAGTCCATTAACCAGATTTATGTACAGGAGTTATTAGGCATTCTTATATCTTTGCATACACTGTTCAGTTGAGTCTGAACATGAATACTTATGACTTGTAGGTTTGTCTAAAGAAGAAAAATCAAAAAATCTTTTTCTTTTAACACTTGAAACCATTACTAGCAGCTTTTTTATTCTTGTCTTTTAATGTAATTAGACCTTGTGACTCCATTAAGCTTTTAGTGTACTCGACCCCGTTAGTACACCTTGGAGTCATCTGGGCATTGTTAAAACAATAGTCAATACCCAGGGTCCACCCTCAAAAAGTCATATTTAATTGGTCTGGGATGATACCTGGATATTGATTTCCTTTTTTTTTCTTTTTTAAGGTGGTGGACAGTGACTTTAATATGCATCTAGGTTGAGAACCACTATATTGCTCCAAACCTTTAAAATCAGTAATTAGGGTTTTTCGCCTCATTTAATGACCTTTCCACTATGAGAAAATCCTTTCTGTAAAACAAAAACTTTTTTCAAGGCCCCAAAAGCCCAAATGTTTACTTTTTGACTCACTTTTGTGATGACCGTTTTCACAGAAGTTTAACATTTAAGGGATGAGTTTTTAAATGTATAGAACAGTGCTTCTCAAAAATGAGATTCTGGAATACCAGTCCCTGGTATTTCCTTGGAAATGCTCTGAGAATTTATTATCAAATATATTTTGGAAAGGCTTATATATAGCACATTCCCTTCTTAGAGCTTCAGTGTGTGTGTGCTTAATCACTCAGTCATATCCACCTCTTTTAGACCCCATGGACTGTAGCCCTCCAGGCTCCTCTGTCCATGGGATTCTCCAGGCAAGAAAACTGAAGTGTATTGCCATTTCGTCTTCCAGGGGATCTTCCCAGCCCAAGGATGGAACCCAAGTCTCTTGGGTCTCCTGTGTTAGCAGGTAGATTCTTTACTATTGTGCCACCTGGGAAGCCTCTTAGAGCTATAATATTAGCATATTTTAAACTTTAGGGAAGTTTTTTCCTTAACCTACTGTTTTTAGTTTTACCTGATCATGAAACCCTGTTTTTCAAGAAACTCCCAATATCATCTACTTGGTGTGTTACAGAAAGAGTGCTCTAAAGGACAATGATGATCAGCTTTGGAGTTGAGGTTTTATACTGTTGGGTTTTTCTGCCCTCTTGCTTGCCTATTTCTTCCCAGCTTCTCCAGAGAGTTTGAGAATTTCATGGCATTTCTGGAATTCGACTTTTTTTTCCCTGATCACCTAAACTACATTTTACCAAACTAGTTTATAATCTCAGATAAAATTAAGATGATATGTTTTTTAGTGTTCTCCAAAACCTTTTTTTCCTTCTGAAATAACCTGAGGGTGAGATCTTGTAAATTTTAATAACCTGGGGAGATTGGAGATAGTGGAGTAGATTTCATGAAACCCCTAATGTTTTTTACAAAATGTATTTTTTTTAATGAAAAGAGCCCTTACAAGTTTAAGAAACTATTCAAAGGCATTGGTGATCTCTAAATGGTTAAAAAAACAGTTCTTAATAGCAGTGTGGATCATTTTTTAACTGTCTCCAACCAATGTCTCTTGCATACGTAACCATTTTCCTTCCAAAGTGTGGGCTGCCTTTCATTCTTTGTTGAAATTCAAAAGGCCATTTCTCCACCTTTTGTCTAAACTTAAGCTACTATTTAGGGAATTTTATCTAACATCGTATGATGGGTTTTGTATGTATAAGAGGTAAATCTCCCAGAGGAATAGTTCCATGATTTAATTGGTGGAAGTAATATATATTTGTGGCTTAGTCCCTAAGTCATGTCCGACCTTGAGACCCCATGGACTGTAGCCCGCCATGGGATTTCCCAGGCAAGGATACTGGATCAGTTTGCCATTTCTTTCTCATCTTCCCAGTGCAGGGATTGAACCTGTGTCTCCAGCTTGGCAGGTAGATTCTTTACCATTGGCCACCTGGGAAGCCTCTTTCTCTCTCTCTCTCTCTCTCTCTCTCTCTCTCTATATATATATATATATATATATAAAATCATAAAATTAAAGAAAAGGAGTATGTCAAGGCTGTATATTGTCACCCTGCTTATTTAACTTATATGTGGAGTATATCATGAGAAACACTGGGCTGGAAGAAGCACAAGCTAGAATCAAGATTGCTAGGAGAAATATCAATAACCTCAGATAAGCAGATGACACCACCCTTATGGCAGAAAGTGAAGAGGAACTAAAAAGCCTCTTGATGAGAGTGAAAGGAGAGTGAAAAAGTTGGCTTAAAGCTCAACATTCAGAAAACGAAGATCATGGCATCTGGTCCCATCACTTCATGGGAAATAGATGGGGAAACAGTGGAAACAGTGTCAGACTTTATTTTTGGGGGCTCCAAAATCACTGCAGATGGTGACTGCAGCCGTGAAATTAAAAGATGCTTATTCCTTGGAAGAAAAGTTAGGACCAACCTAGATAGTACATTGAAAAGCAGAGACGTTACTTTGCCCACAAAGGTCCGTCTAGTCAAGGCTATGGTTTTTCCAGTGGTCATGTATGGATGTGAGAGTTGGACTGTGAAGAAAGCTGAGTGCCGAAGAATTGATGTTTTTGAACTGTGGTGTTGGAGAAGACTCTTGAGAGTCCCTTGGACTGCAAGGAGATCCAACCAGTCCATTCTAAAGGAGATCAGCCCTGGGTGTTCTTTGGAAGGAATGATGCTAAAGCTGAAACTCCAGTACTTTGGCCACCTCATGCGAAGAGTTGACTCATTGGAAAAGACTCTGATGCTGGGAGGGATTGGGGGCAGGTGGAGAAGGGGACGACAGAGGATGAGATGGCTGGATGGTATCACCGACTCGATGGACGTGAGTTTGAGTGAACCGTGATGGACAGGGAGGCCTGGTGTGCTGCAATTCATGGGGTCGCAAAGAGTCGGACATGACTGAGCGACTGAACCGAACTGAAAATTAAGCACTAAATTACATGGTTGAGGAAAACGTGCATAAGAGCTTTAACGAGGGCAGTGTATGAGCATACAAGAAACGCGATGATTGGTGTGATGGTAACATAGAGGAGATGCAAATCTTAATTTAGCATTTAACATACTCATCTGGAAGTGGAATGCAGTAGGCTAGTGTGGAGAGGAAGTGTCAGGAAGGCCAGATTCAATGAGGTTACGGTGCTCCAGATAGGAAGTGATTCTTGAAATCTTAGAGTGAGGAAGGAATCTGATTGGAAGACATTCTGAAAGAAAAGTGAACAAAATATCTTTGGATGGTATAGAATAGATGGAGATGCTTGAGTTGCAGATACGGACAGTTTTTCTCTTTGTGAGATACCACAAGGTCACAATTATGGGAAGTCAAACTGAGGGACTCAAAGCAAAATCAGGGCCAAGCAAATAATGGTTTACCATCATGTTATCTGATGTGGACTATAAAAAAGGTCATACATTCCCAGTGACTTGTTAAGCAGCTCTCCAAAAATAGCAAGTCTGTCCCCAAAGATTCAAGGTCACTTGCTTTCATCACCCAAACTACTGAGTCAATGACTAATGATAATCTAATATTTATCTTTTATTACTTCAAAGTCCGTTTACCACATACTCACTAGGTATGGTGAGTGGGGATACAGAATACAGGATGAATAAGAGACCAATTTGTATCTAGAGACACTATTTCATCTCTATTGTAAATGGCAGGGAATTTTACCAAGTGAGTTGGGCCTTGAAGGATGGGTACAATTTTGCTGGTGACAATGAGGGGTAAAGAGGAGGATAATAGTGGAGAAAGGCATAACAAAAATAAGGAATGACAGGTTATGAAATAACTAGGTGATGGGAAAAAGCAGGCTTTGGAGGTGGGGGCTTCCCAGGTGGCGCTAGTGGTAAAAGAACTCACTTGCCTATACAGCTGACTTAAAGACGTGTGTTCGACCCCTGGGTAGGGAAGATCCCTTGGAGGAGGGCATGGCAACTCCTGGCAATATTCTGGTCTGGATAATCCCATGGACAGAGAAGCCTGGCGGGTTACAGTCCATAGGATGGCAGAGTCGGACACGACTGAAGCGACTTATCACGCACGCTGAGTAGGTTGAGAAAATCGCATTAGCTTTGAGAGCCAATGCAGTGTGCTTGGTCGCGCAGTTGTGTCCGACTCTGCGACCCCAAAGAGTCGGACACGACCAAGCGGCTGAACTGAACTGCGACCCCAAGGAATGTAACCCGCCAGGTTTCTCTGTCCATGGGGATTCTTCAGGCTTTGAGAGCCACAGAGAAGCCTGGCGGGTTACAGTCCATAGGATGGCAGAGTCGGACACGACTGAAGCGACTTATCACGCACGCTGAGTAGGTTGAGAAAATCGCATTAGCTTTGAGAGCCAATGCAGTGTGCTTGGTCGCGCAGTTGTGTCCGACTCTGCGACCCCAAAGAGTCGGACACGACCAAGCGGCTGAACTGAACTGCGACCCCAAGGAATGTAACCCGCCAGGTTTCTCTGTCCATGGGGATTCTTCAGGCTTTGAGAGCCAAGGTTCTCCTTTTTGTGGTGTAATAGCGCAGAGCAGGTTAGAGTTGTGCGTGTGCTCTGCTTAGTCGCTTAGTCCTGTCCGACTCTTGAGACCCCATGGACTGTAGCCCGCCAGGCTCCCTCTGTCCATGGCAAGAGTACTGGAGTGGGTAGCCACGCCCTCCTCCAGGGGATCTTCTCAACCCAGGGATCGAACCGAGGTCTCCAGCGTTGCAGGCAGATTCTTTACCGTCTGAGCCACAAGGGAAGCCCAGGTTAGAGCTGTGGTCTACCACAATTTCTTCTCAATTTTACTTTGAAATTATGTCAGATTTCAGAAAAGTTGCAAGAGCAGCACTAAGGAGCCCCATGTATCCTTCACACCGATTCATCATTTGTTAATACAGTGTGACCTACATCTTTGTAACCTCATTTCCCGACACACCTCCTCTGTCTTGGACAACGCAGAGATTCTCGTACGTGTTTTACCTCTGCTTGGATTCGTAGCCCACTCACAGCGGCTGATTCTTATTCCTACTTCAGACCTGAACTATTCACGGAAGAAGACTCGGTTTCATCCAAAGAGAGTTAAGTGCGAACCGATTCGAAAGTCTGGCTTCGACCGGCAGGCTCGCTGTGTCCGCCCTCATCCGCTATCTCCGCCCCTTCGCCCGCTGTCTCCACCCTTAGCGCGTCCACAGAGACTCCTGGGGCGGAAGGGGCGTGGCTCCGAGAGCCGAGCGGCCGAGACCCGGAAGTGCGGGTTCACGTGCTGTTGCTGCGGGCTGGGAGGCTTTTAGGTGAAGAATGGCCCTGGAAGGGAAGAACAAACGTGAGAAAAAGCAGAGTGCGCAGGAGGGGTGAGTGGCTCGTGGCTTGTCTGCCTGGGCGGGAATGCGTTCGGGAGCTTGGGACGCGAGGGGTGGTGCGTAGAATCATGTCGTTGAGTCTCTGGCGTCCGTGTCTAGACAGAACCCGGACGACGGCGCTTGTGGGAATCTGGAAGGAGACTATGAGGTGGGACAAGTCGCCAATAGTTTATTCCGCGGCAAGCAACCCTCCAGGGGTAGTACCGGTCGACTGGCTTCCCTCTTCGGCTCTGTGAACCCTCAGCTTCAACCCGTGTACGTGCCTGTGCCTGAAGTAAGTCATTGCGTTCTGCTACGAGTGGCCCATTAAAACAACTTTAAAACAAGCAACCTACCTTGCAGGGGATGCTTTGTAAACTGGGGCAGATAGGATCAATTTTCAGTAACCTTTCATTACTGGATATACCAGTGAGAGAGAAAAGATGCTACTTTGAAAGACTAGTAAGTGATGAGGTCTCAAACATAACTTTAAACTTTTAAAAGGAAGCCATCAAAAAAAGGAAACGAGATGAGGAGGAAGAAAGTTCACCCCAAATCCAAAGGCCACTTTTGCAAGAACCTGCCAAAAAAATGAAAGTGAAGAAGAAACTTTCTGATGCAGAGAAGAAGTTGGCAAACAGGTTGGTAAAATTCTTTTAAGTTGATGGGAAAGAAATCAGATGATAACGAAATTGAGATTCTTACACTGGTAATATTCATTTTAGTTTTTTTTCTCACTTGATAGTTCTCTTTAAAAATTTTTTATTATGTTAAGTCCCATACATATTCAAAAATTGAAAAGAGTAAGGAACCCCATGTACCCAGCATCAGCAGTAATTAATACTTGGCAAAGCTTGTTTCATCTTTATCCTGTTCATATCTTCCTCATTGTTTGGAAGCAAACCTAAGACTTAGATTTCATCTATAAATATTACTTCGTGTATATAAAAGATGAGTTTGGTTTTCTAAAACTTATTCAGAGATCAGATTCCTCCATTAGCTCAATTTTTTTTTAAACAGTTTATTTTTTAAACATTATACGTTTCTAGTTAACTTTCCTCAGTCTCTAGACCACTCTCTTCACGCTCTTTATATCTCTGTTCTCTGTTGGCAGGTGGTCTTGTTAGCTATTCTGAGAGTCATGAATTGCTAACAGTTGTGAATTGCTTCCTTTCCTCCTCCTCCTGATTGCAGCTATCACGTTTTTAGTTTCTTCCGCTTTCAGAGAAGGGTGTCTTACTCCCTGTCCAAGATTACTGCAGTCACCTGTACTGTTTATATATCACGTACCTCTTCTGTCTTCTCAGAGGTTATGCCATCAGATACCTATATCCATTTCTGCTTTTTTCCTGTATCTTTGATCTGTCCACTCAAGATTGTCTTAAAGATTCTCATCTTAAAGAAATCCAACTGTCCACAGGCATATGTGACCCCCAAATCTTTCTTTCATCATTGAGCTTTTAGAAAAAGAAATCTCCACTTGCTCTCTCTTCCTTTTCTTGATCTATCTTCCCTTCCACACGCTGGCACTCTGGTTGTTAATTTTTTATTTGATCTGACCGTACTTCTGAAACAGTGCTCAGGGAAGCCGTTCTGACCTAGGTGCCACATTTAATAGGGAGCACTGCCTCTAACTGTAGCCCTCTCTTTTACATGTCATGTGGTTGCCATTCTTCTTGAAGCTATTGCATTCTTTGGTGTCAACCTCTTCTGAGTTTCCAGTTCTCTGTCTGTTCCTTCTCACTGTTGTCTCAGGCACCTTTCCTTCTGACTGTTCCTTAAATGTTCATTTCGCTCAGGATTCTGTTCTTGTTCATCTCATAATTCTTTTTTATACCCATCAATCTGGGCAGTCTCCCAGTCTGTGTGGCTCTAGCATTCTGATCTCACTGTCTCTTTCTAAAACATAGATTTATTCGCCTGTGCCAGGTCTTAGTTGTGACACGAGGGATCTTTTAGTTGCAGCACGTGGGATAAAATTCCCTGACCAGGGATGGAAAACGGGCCCCCTGCCTTGGGAGCGCAGAATCTTAGCCACTGGTGAGAGTGAAAGTGTTAGTTGCTCAGACGTGTCCAACTTCTCGCGACTGCGTGGACTGGAATCCTCCAGGCTCCTCTGTCCGTGGGATTTTCCAGGCGAGAATACTGGAGTGGGTTGCCATTTCCTTCTCCAAGGGATCTTCCCAGCCCAGGGATCGAACCCAGGTCTCCCACATTGAGAGCAGATTTTTTACTGTGTGAACCATGAGGGAAGCCCACTGGACCATCAGGGTAATCCCCTGATCTCTGTTGCTTGATCTGTAAGCCTGTATATCTGTTTGTCAGCCTGTTGATTGTTCTTGTTGTTCAGTTGCTCAGTCGTGTCAGACATTTTGCAGCCTCGCGGACTACAGCACGCCGGCTTCCCTGTCTTTCACCATCTTCCAGAGTTTGCTCAAATTCATGTTCATTGAGTTGTTGATGCCATCCATCATCTCGTCCTCTGTCATCCCCTCCTGCCCTCACTCTTTCCAAGCACCAGGGTCTTTTCCAGTGAGTCGGCTCTTTGCATCAGATGGCCAGTATGTTGGAGCTTCAGCCTCAGCATCAGCCCTTTCAATGAATATTCAGAGTTGATTTCCTTTAGGATGGACTGGATCCTTGCAATCCAAGGGACTCTCAAGAGTCTTCTCCAGCACCACAGTTCCAAAGCATCAATTCTTTGGCAGTGTCCTATCATGCAATGCTCTGCTGCCCATCGGCTTATTCATATACACATCAAATTCAGGATGTTTCAAACTGATCTCATTATACTCATCATACCTGTTCCTCTGCACGAGTGGTGCCATCAGCCTTCCAGTTGCCTGAGCCTGTGACTTGGGAGTCATCTTAGACTCTTCTTTTCCCTACGTTTCTCAAGTCCTAATGATGCTGTCTTTTAATTATCTCTTATAATGTGATTTCCCTTTCCACCACCTCTCTTGCTCTGGTGAGTTTGTTGTCTTCTGAGATGCCTGCAGTTGTAACTGTCTCTTTACTGGTCTCCCTTACCCAGCCTTGCCGCATTCATAACTATCTTCTGCTCTGCTGCCCATAATGTGAAATGCCAGGCTGAATGAATCACAAGCTGGAAGCAAGACTGTTGGGAGAAATATGCAGAATGTGCAACCTCAGATATGCAGATACCACTCAAATGGCAGAAAGTGAAGAGGAACTAAAGAGCCTCTTGATGAGGGTGAAAGAGCAGAGTGAAAAAGCTCACTTAAACCTTAGTATTCAAAAAACCAAGATCGTGGCATCTGGTCCCATCACTTCATGGCAAATAGATGGGGGAAAGTGGAACCAGTGACAGACTTTTTTTTCTTGGGCTTCAAAATCACTGCAGACGTGACTGCAGCCATGAAATTAAAAGACGACTGCCCCTTGGAAGAAAAGTTATGATAAATGTAGATAGCGTATTAAAAATCAGACATCACTTTGCTCTGCTTTAGTCAAAGCTATGGTGTTTCCAGTAGTCATGTGCCGATGTGAGAGTTGGACCATAGAGAAGGCTGTGTGCTGAAGAATTGATGCTTTCAAACTATGGTGCTGGAAGAGACTCTTGAGAGTCCCTTGGACTGCAAGGAGATCCAAACAGTCCATCCTAAAGGAAATCAGTCCTGGGTGTTCATTGGAAGGACTGACGCTGAAGCTCCAATACTTTGGTTACCTGATGAAAAGAACCGATTCATTGGAAAAGACCCTGATGCTGGGAAAGATTGAAGGCAGGAGGAGAAGGGCACGACAGAGAATGAGATGTTCAGATGGCATCACTGACTCAGTGCACATGAATTTAAGCAAACTCCAGGAGACAGTAAAGGACAGGGAGACCTCCTGGCATGCTGCAGTCCATGGGGTCCCAAAGCGTCGACACGACTGAGTGACTAAACAGCAGCTGCTGCTAAATGACCTTTTTCAGGCACCTTCAGGGTCTTCACGAGCTCCTTGTCTTCTGTGGGATAAAATCTAAGCACTTTTGCATAACAGGCATGGTCCTTCTTGATCTGGTTCCTACCTTACTGTTGCGTCTCATTTCATCTCACTCCTGCTAGGTACTTTAAATGCCATAGTAAATGGGAAAACTAGGCATATACCCTCTCCTTAGTGGAAATTGTGGTCTAGTGGAGGGATGATAATGGTCATCATTCACTGAGGACTGACCACATGCTGTATACTGCCTTTCCTCCTCTGAGAATGTCTCTTGTTTCTTTTATGTTTCTACACCAGGTATTATACATGTTACTATTTTATGGTGAAGCTTGCCTGTCTCCTCAGAGACTAGACTGTTAAAAGCTTTTAATGGTCTGCTTATCTTTGTATCCTCAGAGGCTAGAACTGAGTAGTAAATATTTATTGAGCGAATGAATGAATGAGTTTGATGATGCCTACTACTCCTTCTCCCCCCTCACTCCTAAGTTCCTGGTCCAGTTCTCTTTCTGGACTGGTGTGCTTATCCAAGTGCACTGATACTTTACAATACTGGCAGAATTTATTGGGTTGGCCAAAAAGTTCATTCAGGTTTTTCTATAACATCTTATGGAAAGACCCAAATGACCTTTTTGGCCAAGCCAATAATTTTGATAAGCAGTCCTTTAAATATTGCAGTAGGAAATCTGGTCTCTTCTGTTAGTCAGATTGGTTTTACAAAGTTAAATACTTTGCTGGTCTGTTAACCTTAATAGAGCCCCTGGGAGTGCTGCAGTAACTCGAGAATTCTAGAGCAGAGAATAAAATTAGGCACTGGTAGAAGGTAAACTCGGAGAAGGCAATGGCACCCCACTCCAGTACTCTTGCCTGGAAAATCCCATGGATGGAGGAGCCTGGTAGGCTACAGTCCATGGGGTCGCTAAGAGTCGGACACAACTGAGCGACTTCACTTTCACTTTTCACTTTCATGCACTGGAGAAGGAAATGGCAACCCACTCCAGTGTTCTTGCCTGGAGAATCCCAGGGACGGGGGAGCCTGGTGGGCTGCCGTCTATGGGGTCGCACAGAGTCGGACACGACTGAAGCAACGCAGCAGCAGCAGCAGGTAAACTAAATCCCCAAGAACTTCAAGTGAACCAGCTTTTGTTTGAGTGAACTTTTGTTGCTTAATTAGTTGGCAGTTTTAAACTATCTTTAGAAATTGACCTTTTGCTAATTCTTGAGTTTCCTAAAGATATGAGTCACATTTTGATAATGCTATTTAAATGTAGATTATGAATGGTAAGTTTATAGGAAAGCCAGGAGGTGGGAAGCATTCCTAATCTGTGCTTTGCCAAATGCTAGACCTGACTTCCATGCCCTCTTTTTTTTTTTTTGGCTTAAAAAGGGAAGATGCTTTAGCAAGTGCTGATTTAGAAGAAGAAATTCACCAGAAACAAGGGCAGAAAAGGAAAAATTCTCAACCTGGTGTTACAGTTGCAGATAAAGAATTACTTGATGATGTAGAAGAGACAGTTGTAAATCAAAGAAAGAAAATTCAAATCAACCAAGAAGAAGAGAGATTAAAGAATGAGAGAACTGTGTTTGTTGGGAATTTGCCTGTCACCTGTAATAAGAAGGTGAGTGTATAGTCTGTGTATTATAAACATGCAGAGAAATTACTAATTCATAATTTTGTTTTTGTGTTTGTGTGTTAGTTGCTCAGTCATGTCCGACTTTGCAAACCCATGGGCTGCAGTCCACCAGGTTCCTCTGTCTGTGGAATTTTCCAGGCAAGAATACTGGAGAGGGTTGCCATTTCCTCCTCCAGGGAATCTTCTCAATCCAGGGATTGACCCAAGTCTCCCACATTGCAGGCAGGTTCTTTACCGTCTGAGCTGCCCAGGAAGGCCATTGATATCACTTTATTGAATAAGTACATAATTAATAAGTCATTAATACATAATTTCATTATAAATGACTATATCATTTGATAGATTCATTCCAGCATCCACCTGCTCCTTTCCATTCCCAGAGTCTCTGCTCTAATTCGGGCTTTTGCAAATCTTATCTGAACTGTCGCAGTGGTCTTCTCTGGTTTTTTCCTCCAGCTTTCTCTTCTGTTACATGCCACGAGAACAGCAGCACGGTGTGTGCAGGGATGTGTATTTTGCTTCTTCACGTCTCTGTCACTAGCACTTGAAACAGTGCCTGATGTGTAGTAGAGGCTTGATAAATATTTGTCATGAAAATGAATCCCTCCTTCCTAAGTTCCCTCCATTACCTGGAGTTCGATCAACCAAGACACGCCCTTTTCTTTCTGTGTGTTCATGTGATAGTCACCCTGATGGCAATCCCTTGGGTCAAAATCCTGCTTATCTTTTAAGGAACGATTTCAGTTCCACTTTCTTAAAACAGTACAAGAAGCTTACTTTCTGGGTTTTCCCTTTCCCCTTTGACCTTTTGTCTCCTAGCTTTTGATGGGTGATTATTTTGTAGAAGATAAGCCATTTTCCGTAGTAGGATAGTTTTGGTTTGGTTACTTATCTTCATGTTAGATTATAAGGGCTCAAGGGAGGGGAGTGTTTGTGGAGCTTTACATGTTTAATAAGTTATTTTTGAATTCAAGTTGCTTATAGACATTATTGTGTGAGCTGTCAGATATACACATTCATCACATCCTGAGCCAGTCATAAGCATAATGTATATAATTCACCCAAAGATTTTTCTTGAATCTGATGGTCTCGGTTCCAGACAATTGGGAAATTTCCCATAGTGACATAAGCATCCTTAAAATCCATTTCTGGTTTAAATAAGCCAGTGTGAAAAGATGACAGAATCTATGGAGCATGTAGTACTAGTTGACATGTAGTAAAAGATTTTGAAAGATTGAAAGGCAGAAATGTGTATTTCAGGGATAGTAACATGAATTGTGTGTTGTTTTTTTTTTTTTTACATAAGTTTCAGTAAAAACTTTTGTCCTCTAACTGAATAGTTACTTAAAAACTTTTGTCTTCTAACTGAATAGTTACTTACTTTTCCTGAAATATTCTTGAAACGTGGCAGGAAAAGATTATCCAACCATTTTACTTAATTCTGTTTTGTGGTACTTACTTGATGTTCTTAAAATGGACTAAAATATATGTATCTTTTTTTTTTCTCTTTTTTAGAAGCTGAAGTCATTTTTTAAAGAGTATGGACAGATAGAATCTGTACGATTTCGTTCTCTGGTATGTTTTCCTTCCTTGAAAGTACATCATCTGAAAATGTATTGCATGTAAATCAGACGTTTTCATGTGTTGGTTTTAGTGAGATGAAGGAGCCCTTGACTTTAACCTTTAAAACCAACAGGCTCAAATGTAGCGCCAAAGCAGAGTCACACCTGCTGTCTATTACTGACCCCTGGACTTGGTTAGGTAATTTAATGAGTTCACATAGTAAAATGATATCCTTCCTAAGTATATTTTGGAGGGTGGATCTGTGACTTTTGTTTGTGAGTCAGTTGAACAGGTGGAGATGTTCAACCTATTGAGTAGCATTTCTGGAATCACAGCTGTTCATATGGAGGGTTTGCTTGACTCTGGAGAGCAGTGCTTATGCTCTGACATAGAAGGATAAAGTATGTTTAATCGGTTTAATGTTAAAACTGTATGGAAGCAAATGGTATCTGATTTCACCAACTGAGTGCTCTGTAGACCAGTTACAGCCATGTTCCTTGGAGCATGAAGAAGCATCATTCATAGATTTTTTAAAATACAATTAATATGTATTAGAATATAAGAAATGTTTATTCCTTGTTTCAAACTGCTCTTTCTCAACGTGACTCTCTAAAATGGGGTTTCTCAACCGTGAGACCATTGACATTTGATGCTGGGTAATTGTGTGTTGTTGGACACTGACCTTTGTAATGCAGCATCCCTGGCCTCTGTCCACTAGGTGCCGGTAGCATCCTTCCCACCCAAGTCGTAACAACCAATTGCCAAACGTCCCCAGCAGGCAAAACTGCCCACTTCTCTAAAAGTAGACCTTAAGGTTTTGGCACAGTCTCCATAATTACTATCACGGTTTTAGATTCTTCCGTTTATCACATGTGTCTTCTGTCAGCCCTTCTTGAGTCCTGCTTCCTCATATCAGATCCTTGCCTGACACATCCACAGGGTTGTCCTGCCAGCCCCTCTGTGCTCACCTTACCTGTATCGATCCACAACCCTATCCTATGCCATCTACTGATTACCTGTTCTTTAGTACTGCTCAGACTGCCAGCCTTGGACTCTTTAGCCCATCCAGCCTGTTGCTTGTCATCCCTGCCTGGTTTTCAACTGTGGTTTCTTCTGAAGATGAGTCATTCCTTTCTTTTTGCATTGTCCCACCTAAGTTCTCACTTCTGGCCAAAATAGTTGCAAAGGCCTGTTACAGTTCCTGCTTTGTCTGCCTCACATGTAGCCAACACACCTCTGTCTACTTAATCTTCCTAAAGCACTTCTTCCTGGAGCTCCTAACCCAAAATCTCTCTCCTCCACCTCCCTTCCCATGAACATTACACACACCCCTGCCTTGGCTTGGTGTTCTCCTTGAGGAGCCAGCCCTGATTCTTCGTATCCATGGATTACTGGTGCATCAGGTGACCCTGCCGTCCGCCCTCTGGCGGCCGGCACCTCACTGTAGTCCTTAGGAGGCGGCTGGGACATTGTGATGTTGCTCCTCTGTGCCACCAGACTGAGCCCAGCTGCCCGCTGGGTCACCAGCACCTATACCGGTTCACATCAAATATGTATGGAGGTGCCTAAAATCTTGTCATTTTTCTAGCTGTTCTTCCCGACATCCTGACGGTCTGTGCAGGGCGGCCCTGGGGCCCTGCGCTCTTCCACACGTGACTGTCCTGCAGCCTGGGCGCTGCGCTTCTAGCAGATCAACACGTGGGCCTTCCCACCCACATCCTTTTGCTCAGTTCTTTGTTTTTTTAACTTAGGTAAAATTGGTATGTAACATTATATTAATTTCAGGCGTTCAGTGTAACAGTCCAGCATTTGTTCACACTACAGCATGGTCACCGCCATGGGTCTAGTCAGCATCCGTCACTGTGCACTTGAGCCCCTTCACTTGTTTTGCCCACTCTCCACCCCCTTCTCTCTGGGTCACCACCAATCTGTTCTCTGTATCTCTTGAGTTTTATTTTGTTTTTTTTATCTGGTCACATTGTGAGGCTTGTAGGATTTTAGTTTCCCAACCAGGGATCAAATCTGGGCCCTTGGCAGTGAGAGCACGGAGTTGCTAACCACTGGACTACCAGGGAATTCCCTGTTTTGGTTTTTAGATGCATGAATAAGTGACATCATAGGGTATTGGTCTTTATTTCCCTTAGCATACCCTCAGCATGTATCTATGGTGTCGCAAATGGCAAGATTTCCTTCTTTTTTATGGCTGAGTAGTATTTCACTGTATATTCTGGGAATCCTTAAACTCTCATTTTGCTCATCAAGATAATATGTATTTTACAGAAGGCACTTAAGATGTCACTTATTCAAGGCTTTTTGATGCTTTGTAACATCAAGTGGTATTTTTCTTCCTCTGAATCCTTTTTGTAATTTATCGTCTTATGCTATATCTATTCATTCTCATCTTTAGTAGCAGGGCACAGGTCCTTGAGAGCGCCTAGAAAGCACCTAGGGGACGAATTTTGATGCCTGGCATTCACATGTTGATTATTCGTGTGGGCGTTTTGCATGTCTTGGACTATGTTTCTGTGTATATTCTGAGAGCTTTATCATTTGTTAGCTTGAGCAAGGCAGACTAAGAAGTAGTAGTTCAGTTTCTTACTTTTACTATGTAAACTATCAAATGACTAAAAGACAGGTTTTCCAGAGGAGGTGTATAGTGACTGCCCTAAATGAGATTGGTGTTTACAGATACCCCTGGACCGTGAACTTGGCAATTTGCATCTTTTGACCTTCCTGTTCACAGTACCTGGCGGTATTTGGCACATTGCTGTTAGTCACCATTGTTGACTTGAATTTCCACCTTCTCCATAAAGTTTTCCCTACCCGTTCCCATCACTCTTAGGTACTGTATATGACTGAAAACAGCATGATCCTGAAAAAAGGGAGATTCCATTGTTTGTCCGAGGACAGATACTGAAGGGTTTTGTTTTTGCCAGTTGGCATATATAAACTCAGAGAGATATGAGTGAAGATAGCATATTCAATCGGAGAAGGCAATGGCACCCCACTCCAGTACTTCTGCCTGGAAAATCCCATGGGTGGAGGAGCCTGGTAGGCTGCACTCCATGAGTTCTCGGAGAGTCGGACACGACTGAGCAACTTCACTTTCACTTTTCACTTTCATGCATTGGAGAAGGAAATGGCAAGCCACTCCAGTGTTCTTGCCTGGAGAATCCCAGGGACGGGGGAGCCTGGTGGGCTGCCGTCTATGGGGTCGCACAGAGTCAGACACCACTGAAGTGACTTAGCAGCAGCAGCAGCAGCATATTCAATAAAATGTCAACTTAGAAGTGTCCCTTTTTTCCATGCCCATTTTATAAAACAGTTTTCCTTAACACTCTTCACATGTGTCTTCAACAACATCGTCTCCTCATATGCCAGCAACCCCTTCGAGTCATCCGTTATTCCTGCCTAGTTGGAGAGTTGCTGCCTGTGAAATCTGAATGCGGCGTTGTCGCTGGGAATGTTTGTCCTCAGCCACAAGGCCCCATTCATACGGCACTAGGACAGTTGTTTCTGGTTCAGTATTTCCTTCATTTTTATTCCATATCAGAGTTAGGTATTTATAATTCGATTAATTATAATTATTTTGAAATAATGTCAAATGATGACTTTCCTGTAATACTTTTTTTTTTTCTCTTAAAGATTCCAGCAGAGGGAACTTTGTCCAAAAAGTTGGCAGCAATAAAGTAAGTTTATAATTAGAGAAAGGGAGTACTTGTAAATTCTCTTTCATTTTGGTGAAAAATGAGATAATTTCTTAACCTCACAAATGTGTATATTTGGATGAACCATCATGGTTTATTGTTTCTGATGTCTATAATAACATAAATTTGTCAGGAGTTTGTCTTCAAGCCTCAGTGTAAGCTGTAGAGTCACAGAAAGAATTGCAGAATGACTTAAAATGTGCCACGAGAAATGAGAAATTTCAGAGATGTTTAATCAGACATACTGGGTGAAGAGAATAAGAAAGTTTTGCATCTAAATATTCTATTATAAATCACAAGTATCACATTTCATCAGTTCTAAGGCACACATTTCCTTTACCTTAACATTTTTAAGCTCAAAGTTCAGTTCATTTTAGTTCACTTGTTCAGTCGTGTCCGACTCTTTGCGACCCCATGAATCACAGCACGCCAGGCCTCCCTGTCCATCACCAACTCCCGGAGTTCACTCAAACTCACGTCCATCCAGTCAGTGATGCCATCCAGCCATCTCATCCTCTGTCGTCCCCTTCTCCTCCTGCCCCCAATCCCTCCCAGCATCAGAGTCTTTTCCAATGAGTCAGCTCTTCACATGAGGTGGCCAAAGTACTGGAGTTTCAGCTTTAGCATCATTCCTTCCAAAGAAATCCCAGGGCTGATCTCCTTCAGAATGGACTGGTTGGATCTCCTTGCAGTCCAAGGGACTCTCAAGAGTCTTCTCCATCACCACAGTTCAAAAGCATCAATTCTTCGGCGCTCAGCTTTCTTCACAGTCCAACTCTCACATCCACATGACCACTGGAAAAACCATAGCCTTGACCAGATGGACCTTTGTGGGCAAAGTAACGTCTCTGCTTTTGAATATGCTATCTAGGTTGATCATAACTTTCCTTCCAAGGAGTAAGCGTCTTTTAATTTCATGGCTGCAGTCACCATCTGCAGTGATTTTGGAGCCCCCAAAAATAAAGTCTGACACTGTTTCCACTGTTTCCCCATCTATTTCCCATGAAGTGATGGGACCAGATGCTATGATCTTAGTTTTCTGAATGTTGAGCTTTAAGCCAACTTTTTCACTCTCCTCTTTCACTTTCATCAAGAGGCTCTTTAGTTCCTCTTCACTTTCTGCCATAAGGGTGGTGTCATCTGCATATCTGAGGTTATTGATATTTCTCCCGGCAATCTTGATTCCAGCTTGTGCTTCTTCCAGCCCAGCATTTCTCATGATATACTCTGCATAGAAGTTAAATAAGCAGGGTGACAATATATAGTCTTGACGTACTCCTTTTCCTATGTGGAACCAGTCTGTTGTTCCATGTCCAGTTCTAACTGTTGCTTCCTGACCTGCATATAGGTTTCTCAAGAGGCAGGTCAGGTGTTCTGGTATTCCCATCTCTTTCAGAATTTTCCACAGTTTATTGTGATCCACACAGTCAAAGGCTTTGGCACATTCAGTAAAGCAGAAATAGATGTTTTTCTGGAACTCTCCTGCTTTTTGATGATCCAGTGGATGTTGGCAATTTGATCTCTCCTTCCTCTGCCAGAATGCATCTTCAAATCAGAGGTGCCTCATGATTGCTGTTGGCTGGCCAGTTTTTTCCAGGGAAATTCTTTAGGTCAAACTATAAGATAGATAAATGGGGAATCAGATTAAACAGGATTCTGAAGACTTTTCAAGTGGAAAACTGAACAAGACCCACGTATGTCTCGGGGTAGACACCTCAGTGGTAAAACCACATAGACATGCAGGGAAGTAGTTCCTATAAAGGTGGGAGTGGTGGTTGCCTTTGAAGGAGCGGAGGGGCTGCAGTTGTTGGGGCCACGGACAGGCTACAAGGGTGCTAAGTGCCACGTTGCTTCAGTCGTGTCCAACTCTGCAACCCCCATGGACTATAGCCTGCCAGCCTCCTCTGTCCATGGGATTCTCCAGGCAAGAATACTGGAGTGCTTTGCTATTTGGGTACTACCCTGTTAATAATTTCCTAGCTGTGCACGTTTACAGGTTTGTGTAGTTTTTATTTTACAGTAAAAAGAAAAAAGCAAGTTGTTTTTCCCGTTTATGTGTGTGTGAGATACAGAGGTGCAGCTAAGGGGACCGTTGGTCATGTGGTGGGGTCGCCTGGGGCAGTCTTCTGCTTGCCCACTGTGATGACTGGGAAGAGGGCGGAGGTCGCGTGTTTCACCACTATCTGTACATGTTGTGTGTTATTTTGGGGGTTATTACTAAATGTTTATGAAAAGAATTTATGAAAATCCTCCCAGAAATTCTTGTCATAGGTGTTGAATGAGAGTGTAAAACGAGCTGTATTTATTTTAGTGACTTTGGGATTAGCAAATTTTACACTTTTTTTTTTTTTTTTATGTAGGCGTAAAATTCATCCTGATCAGAAAAATATTAATGCTTATGTTGTGTTTAAGGATGAGAGTGCTGCTACAAAAGCACTGGAAAGGTAATTTCGTCTCTTTGATGTTTGAACAGAACTATTCTACGTATGAGTCCATGCTGTCTTTATTCTTTGGGTTCACTTCAGATTAAATACCCCAGTAGTTCAGTGCCTGTTTATAACAGCCATTTTCTCTTCATATTTATAACAGAAATGGGGCCCAATTTGCAGAAGGATTTCGTGTTAGAGTGGATCTTGCAACTGAGACCTCCTCCGTAAGTAGGGTTTGCACTGTCTGAAGAATTTCGCTGCAGTAGTGTAGAGAAGAACATTTTCTTCTGAGCTTGTGCTGGGAGAAGAGTTGGATTAGCCGGGAGCATGAGGGAATTAGAGGAAGCCGCCTCTGCCCTCTGTGGTCTCAGCCTGGGCGCCTGGGGCAGGCGAGGGCTTAAGTCAGCATTGCTCATCCTTGCTTGTGCTCAGTCACTTCAGTCATGTCTACCTCTTTGTAACCCCAGGGACTGTAGTCCGCCAGGCTCCTCTGTCCATGGGATTTCCCAGGCAAGAATCCTGGACTGGGTTGCCACTTCTCCAGGGGATCTTCTCAAGCCAGGGATTGAACCCATGTCTCCTGCATTGGCAGGTGGATTATTTACCACTAAACCACCTGGGAAGCCTCTAGCTTTTGACTTTTATTTTCTTTTTGGTTGTGCCACGCGGCCTGTAGGATCTTAGTTCCCCAAACCAGGGATTGAACCTGCGCTCCCTACATTGGAAGCATAGTCTTAACCATTGGACTACCAGGGAAGTCCAAGTCAGCATTAGCTTCAAGAAAGTGGTTCCCCAGACTTCTAGACTCGGGGGAAGAAGGCGAGGGTGGGATGATTTGAGAGAATAGCATTGAAACATGTATATTACCATATGTGAAATGGATCGCCAGTCCAGGTTCAATGCATGAGATAGGGTGCTCGGGGCTGGTGCACTGGGAGGACTCAGAGGGATGGGATGGGGAGGGAAGTGGGAGGGGGATTCAGGATGGGGAACACATGTGCACCCGTGGCTGATCCATGCCAGTGTATGGCAAAACCACTACAGTATTGTAAAGTAGTTAGCCTCCAATTAAAATAAATTAATTAATTAAAAAAAAAAAAGAAAGTGGTTCCCACTCCTACATCAGATCCAATAATCCTAGAGAGTGTGGCTGAAAGGAATATTAAAGAGCATTGGAGCCAGCACCCTATTTATAGACTAAGGTCTCGAGTTACATTGCTCATTAATAGTGTTTAGTCCCTGCTCTGTGTCAGATGTTAGTGCTGAGACACAGTCTCAGTTGTCTAGAAGTTCACAACGTAAAGGTGAGCAGATGGGCTGACCATGGCACTGTTTTATGATAAATTGTCATAAACGTCAGCTCAGGCTTGGGCCACTCAGTGTGGGAGGTTGCCAGCAAGAAGGGACAAAGGAGGGTTTCCTGGAGAACAGGTGTCCTATCAGTGTTGTATGGGCAAAAAAATTTTGAACACTGTGAACGGTGGGACCAAAACCTAATCCTTTGTGGGGGTTCCAAGAGCTTGATACAGTTATTAGTGGGTAGAGTGAGGACAGGCCACAGTCAGAGTTGCTGTTGGAGAAATATGTGGAGGGCAGTCATGATGACCCTGGCCTGCCATGTCGAGGAATCTGGGTTTTGTTTAGAAGCTTTTCCTTGGGGTCTCTTGAAATGAATGAAGCATGAGTTGGTAAGAACTCACTGCAGAGACAGAATGTGTTACTATCGGCGTCAGGGCAGCTAGATGAGAAATGACCAAGACCTGGCTGACTGTCCTGGCTTTGATGGTGGACGTGGCACAAAAGAGTGAACTGGCCTGAGGGCCCAATGTTTGCTCCCCGTTTTTGTGAATAAAGTTTTATTGCTCCAAAACCATACCCATTACGTGCTCAGCCATGTCCGACTCTTTGCAACCCCATGGACTGTAGCCCGCCGGCTCCTCTGTCATGGGATTCTTCAGGCAAGAACATGAGTGAGTTGCCATTTCCTCCTCCAGGGGATCTTTCTGACCCAGGAATCAAACCCAAGTCTCTTGCATTGGCAGGTGGATTCTTTACTACTGATCCACCTGGGAAGCCCATTAATTTCATGTTATTTTGCTTTAACAGCAGAGGCAAGGGGTACAGCAGAGACTGCATGGCCCACAAAGCCTAAAATACTTGCTTTCTGGCCCTTTATAGAAAAAGTGTGCCCACCTCCAAAGGAGCAGGCCTTCCTTGAGCACTGCTATGTTGTCAGTGCCAGCTGTGAACAGAAGTTCCTCACTCTGGGGCTCATACTCCTGCGGGAAAGATGGCAGAAGCCAAATCCAACAGGGGCCTGATAGGCAGGGGAATCAGGAGATGGAGCCCTGTCAGACATGTGCGGTGAGGGAAAGAGTGGACTTCATTGTGACTTCTGTTTTCTCTTTCGTGATTTTTTTATTTTGTGTTTCAGAGGGACAAGAGATCCGTATTTGTGGGAAATCTCCCATACAGTAAGTTCGTTTAAATAAAAAGCTATCTGTTTGTCATTGAAGTAATGCAGATATCACCTGAGTGGTCACTCAGTGTTTTGCTTTAAGACTAACTTTGAAAAATGTGGAGTGTAACTTGACTAATTACTGCGAGGCTGTGCTTACCTGAGGCGATTCCAAGTCCTCACTTCCCCTTTGGTTGAACCTGTTTTTAGAAGTTGAAGAATCTGCAGTTGAGAAGCACTTTTTGGCCTGTGGGAACGTTGTGGCCGTGAGGATTGTGCGGGATCAAGTTACTGGAGTCGGCAGAGGCTTTGGCTACGTGCTCTTTGAGGTATGGAGGTTAATGTGGCGTCACCGTCCTTAAAGTGTGTTGGGGGAGGCTGTCCCTGCTGTCCCATCATTCCACCATAACTCTCGCTGTCACCCTCAAATTGCACCTTAAGTAAATTCATAACCTGCCATAATAGAGCACTGTTCCTACTGTGCTCTATTATGCGTCTAACCATGAGATGTCCTGGTTGTTTCTCCATAGTAATGTCATGAAATAATGTTTTATTTATTCATTCATTTTGACTTTTGTATTTTTCTTATTTATTCTTAATTGGAGGATAATTGCTTCACAGTATTCTGTTGGTTTCTGCCATTCATCAACATGAATCAGCCATAGGTGTATATGTCCCCTCCTTCCTGAACTTCACTCCCACCTCCCACCCCATCCCACCCCTTTAGGTTTTCACAGAGCACCAAGTTTGTGCTCCCTGCGTCATATAGCGAATTCCCACTGGCTGGCTAGTTTACATATGTTAATATGTTTCCATGTTACTCTGTCAGTTCAGGCCCTGTCTTTCCCCTACTGTGTCCGTAACTCTGTTCTCTGTGTCTGCATCTCCACTGCTGCCCTGCAAATAGGTTCATCAGTACTGTCTTTCTAGATTCCATATATATGCATTAATATACTCTTTTTCTCTTTCTGACTTACTTTACCCTGTATAATAGACTCTATTTTAATCCACCTCATTAAAACCGACTCAGATGGCTTTCTTTCTATGGCTGAGTAATATTCCACTGTGTGTATGTACCACAGCTCCTTTATCCATTCATCTGTCGATGGACATCTAGGTTGCTTCCCTGTCCTAGCTATTGTAAATAGTGCTGCAGTGAACATTAGGGTACACGCGTCTTTTTCAGTTATGGTTTCCTCAGGGTTTATGCCCAGTGGTGGGATTGTTGGATCAAATGGTAGGTTTATTCCTAGTTTTTCAAGGAATCTCCAGATCGTTCTCCATAGCGGCTGCATCAATTTACATTCCCACCAACAATGCAAAAAGGTTGCTGTTTCTCCACACCCTGTCCAACATTTATTGTTTGTAGATTTTTTGATGATGACCATTCTGACCAGTTGAGGTGATAGCTCATTGTAGTTTGATTTGCATTTCTCTAATAGTGAGCGATGTTGAGCATCTTTTCATGCTTTTATTAGCCATCTGTATGTCTTTGGAGAAATGTGTGCTAGGTCTTCTGCTTACTTTTTGATTGGGTTGTTTTTCTGGTATTGCACTTCATGAGCTGTATTATATATTTTGGAAATTAATCCTTTGTCAGTTGTTTCATTAAATAATGTTTTAGATGCTGGCTTTTAAAAGTATTGGGCTTCCCTGGTGGCTCAGCAGGAAAGAATCTGCCTGCCTGTGCAGGAGGTGCAGGTTCGATCCCTGGGTTGGGGAAAATCCCCTGGAGAAGGAAATGGCAACCCACTCTAGTATTTTGCCTGGGAAATCCCATGGACAGAGGAGCCAGGTGGGCTACAGTTCATAGGGTCTCCAAGAGTCACACACAACTTAGTGACTGAACAACAACATTAAAGGTACTGAATCTCCAAATATCTACCTACTGGAAAAGGAGAAAATGGACTCTTCACTCAGCTAGAAGAAAATTTTAGTTTTTGTTACACAATTTATATTTAGTTCGCTAAATATTAACTAGCATCTTGTGTCTAAAATTACACGAACAACCCAAAGGCACTCAAGTTTTTCTTCCCTCTACAATCACCCCTTCATATATGTCCTCTCGGTTTTTATCTCTGCCCTTTTGTGGTCATACTTAATGTTGTGAACATAAGGTTCTGTAACCTGCCTTTATGTTCTCTGTTGTGTAAGTATGCTCCATTGAGGCATGTAACATAATTTATACTGTCTTTTCCCTAGTGTTTCCCAAGTGTCACATGTGTACTGTTTTCTCTTTTTCCCTATAATAATGAAATTGGAGTGATTGTTTTTTCCTTCACATGTTTGCCTCCATTTTTGGATTACTTCTTTAGGAAAGTTCCCCAGTGGGTCATCACTAACCAGATCAAGACATGTGACTGTTTTTAAGGCTCTTCGTATGTAGGGCCAGATGGGTTTGAAGGAAGGGACTCACATTCTTATGCTTCCATCCATGACTGTGGTGTAACAATCTCACTGTCTCTCTGCTCTCTGTCTTCTGACTGCTGATAAGTTTGTAAACCCCTATAACAAACACGTCATGAATATTTAGAGTTGTTAACACTGAGTTAGAATAAAAGAGTAACCGTATTTGGGTTTAAATGGCACCCTGAAGGCATCTAGTCTGACATCTCGAGGATTGTAGTAGAGTTCTCTGTTCTCACGTCAACCCGTACAGCTGGGGCTTTGTAGGAAGAGGCTCGTGAGGAGTAGCTTCATTGGTTTAAAAGGCCACCTAGGATTCATCTCCTTAGTTGAAAGTTCATTTTACATTGAGAAAAAATGAAGCCTCTTTGATTGTGGGCTTACCTGGTCATTTGACAAGACAGCCTAAGTGCTTCCTGGGGAGAAGTGCATGAGGGTGCATGATTAAAACTGCAAGCACCGCTGCTGAAACACTGCGGCTTGGACTTGCCTACCTGTGGAAGTGAGCGGGGTTTCTACTTTTTCTTTCTTTGGCCACACCGAGACTGGTGGGATCTTTGTTTCCCAACAAGGGATGGAACCTGTGCCCCCTGCAGTGGAAACACAGAATTCTAACCACTGAACTGCCAGGGAATTCCCGACAGGGGTTTCTGAATCACAAGCTTGAAAATTATTCTAATCCATAAAAGTTGTAATTTTGCTAGATTCTTTGCAGAAGAGTTTCTGTAAAATTTAATATATTGATTTTTATTACAGAATACAGATGCTGTTCATCTTGCTCTGAAATTAAATAATTCTGAACTGATGGGAAGAAAACTCAGAGTCATGCGTTCTGTCCATAAAGAAAAGTTAAAACAAAATTCAAATCTTAGTTTGAAGAATGTCAGTAAACCTAAGCAGGGACTTAACTTTGCTTCGAAAAGTGCACAGAATTCTAAAGGTTTGTTTATTGGAGAAAAAGCTGTTCTCATGAAGAAGAAAAAGAAAGGACAGAAGAAAAGTAGACGAACTAAGACACAGAAAAAGCAGAAGTAACAACCTGAAGCTTTTTTTTTTTTCCCCCTCACTGACTACTGGTAATAAAATTGTGATAAATTCATGTACTGAGTTTCAGAATTTTTTATATATGTGAAACTTGGACACTTTTTCAGTTATTCATGTTGTAATACTACCTTTGAAGCAACTGTTTTAAGATGTCGGCAGTTCAGTCATCATGTAATACTGCTGATTGTATGAGAGATGATTTTAAGTGTAGGGTGAACATTTAGAATTTTAGTGGTTATGTATTATTTTACCATATGTTGCAAATATACCTGTCATTTTTAAGAATTACTTGTTGCTATTGTTACTAAGTAGCTTCAGTCGTGTCTGACTCTGTGCGACCCCATAGACGGCAGCCCACCAGGCTCCCCCATCCCTGGGATTCTCCAGGCAAGAAGACTGGCGTGGGTTGCCATTTCCTTCTCCAATGCATGAAAGTGAAAAGTGAAAGGGAAGTCGCTCAGTCTTGTCTGACTTGTAGCGACCCCATGGACTGCAGCCCACCAGGCTCTTCCGTCCAAAGAATTACTTGGGATGAGACTAAATTTAAAAGTGAGTAAATTTAAAGAAAAATGAAACAACCTTAATATTTATTGTACCTAGACAAAATATCTAAATAAAAGTGGAAATACTGATTGATCTGAGGTCAAATGATAATCCCTAAGAAGTAAAGTTTTGAGGGCTGGTATATGATAGCTAGTCATTTTTCTTTCTTTCTTTTGTACTTATAAGTGGAGTTCTAGGTTTTAATTTTATTTCATCAACCTAATAACAGGAATTTTATATCAAATGTAGGTCTGCTTTCTTAATTGGTGATTAGATTGGTTATTGCAGTCCTTGGTAAATCTGCTATAAGGCAGATTTTTACTTTTCAATTTTTTTAAAAATTTTATTTATATATTTTTGGCTGCACCGAGTCCTGGTCTTTTCTCTAGTTGCAGCAAGTGGGTTGTGGTGCGCAGGCTAAAGGGCGCATGGACTCAGCAGTTGTGGCACAGGGGATTAGTTGCCCCACAACACATGCAATCCTCCTGGAGCAGGGATCAAACCTGTGTCCCCTGCATTGGCAGGTGGGTTCTTAATTTGAAGAATATTCTCCCAGGAAAACTTGTGATACTTAAGGTCACCCAATAGAATGAAACTATTTTTAAGGACTGTTGGACTTCCTCGGTGGCAAGGTAAAGAATCTGCCTGCAGTAAGGAGATCTGGTTTTGATCCCTGGGTAGGGAAGATCCCCTGGAGAGGGGAATGGCTACCCATTCCTGTATTCTTGCCTGGAGAATCCCAGGGCAGAGGAGCCTGGTGGGCTACAGTCCTTGGGATTGCAGAGTCAGACATGACTGAGCGAGTAACACTTTAACTTTTCACTTTCTGAACTGGAAGCCATCTGATGTGAAGAGCTGACTCACTGGAAAAGACTCAGATGCTGGGAAAGATAGAAGGCAAGAGAAGAGGGTGGCAGAGGATGAGATGGTTAGACAGCATCACTGACTCAGTGGACATGAATCTGAGCAAACTCTGGGAGATAGTGGAGGACAGAGGAGCCTGGTGTGCTACAGAGTGACTAAAAAACAACAAAAACCAGAGGTCCAGGGGTTAAGACCACCTTCCAATGCTGGGGGCGCAGGTTTTGACCCCTGGTCAGGGAACCAAGACTACACGCCACACAGTGTGGCATTGCAGGCCAAAAAATAAGTTTAAAAAAGTCATGGAAACAATTTTCTGAAAACGTATGGTACTGAAGTCACAAAGTGTAAAGTTCAACCAGGGGAAAGAATAGCATTGCATTCCGTTGAGATTTACCCTTATGACATAATAGCTGGTGTCCCTGCTCACAAGACTTAGCAAGCTGAAGCTGTGACCTGGAGGGAGGAGTGGGCGTGAGCCAGGGGCGCTGATCTGAGGCAGGCTCATCTGTGATACATGCAACTGATTCCTTACAGGTGGGTAAGGGATTTGGCGGACAGTGAGTTATTACTCATTTTGAAAATGTTGTCTTTCAGGCATTGCACAAGTAAAACCTAAATAGGTCTTTAAAACGTAGCTCTGTAGAAAGCAGAAAGAGCTCCATTTTCATGTATCCAAAGACTGGATGTTTTATGCTTAGGATCTTCTATGGCACTTTGAACCTTGGTTTTCAATATTTATATATTTGATGGTGCCAGGTCTTAGTTGTGGCTTGTGGGATCTAGTTTCCTGACCAGGGGTTGAACCTGGGCTCCCTGCATTGGGAGTGCAGAGTCTTAGCCACTGGACCATCAGGGAAGTTCGCTTGTTTCTCATAAGTGTATATATATATATATGCTTTTGTATATGCTTTTTAGAGTATATAAATTTATATAATTTTAGTGTCCTTAACACAGAGTGTTGGTCTTTAGGTTTTCATGTAAGGAGCCCTGGACTAGGGTGTAGGGACATCTGATCCTTGACCCAGTTCTCTGGCTGTATATGCATGACCTTGGACAAACCTCTACCTCTTTATCTAAATATCTTGACTGGGAAAATAAGGGGCTTGGACTAGATCAGTGGTTTCCCACTTTTTTGACTATGATCTGTGATAGTCTTTAATTTTTCAGTGATCAGTACAGACATAGGTATATTTATCTGACACACAAGTCTCACATGACCATACCAGTCCTTACTACCCATGTTGCCCTCTGATACTTTTCATTCTGTTTACAACGCTGGTGATGATCCACTGTCAGTCCACAGCCCAGTAACAATACCACTTACAAGCAACATGCCTCAGGGATTTACAGTCTGTTTCTGTTTGAGGAGTCTGTGCTTATAGATGGTTTACAAGTGAATAACCGTAGAGTGGTTGAGAGATTCCGAGGCACAGGAGTTGCACTAACTGTTCTTTGTATCAGCAGGTTGCTTGGTTTATCTTATAGCAATCACCTCCCACTTACATGGCGTTCTGCAATGCACAACAGAAGGAACAGCATGTTCTTTCCTTAGTGCCATAAGGTAACAGACACATAGTCTCAGATTGCCCCGGGTCAAGTTCTAGGCCTCAGGTCATCTGTGTGGCCTTACAAGTCTTCTGTTCCACCTGTGGCTCAGGACATACCTCTATCAACTGATAGAGGTGCACTGTTAAGGCTAGGAAGAATCTGTATGTGTGCATGATATAAGGAAAAGCTTTTTTTCTGTTGTGTGCAATCCCCTGATATCAGTCATCTGCTTTGCTGTGATATATATGCACCTTCACATCTCACCCCAGTCCGGGCAATAGACATGTACCTTTGATCAAATTTCCAGTCTTACAGGATCTCAGGTTCCCAGGTGGCGCAAGTGGTAAAAAAACAGCCTGCCAATGCAAGAGGCATAAGAGACTCAGGTTCGATCCCTGGGTTCAGAAGATCCCCTGGAGGAGGGCATGGCAGCTCAGTCCAGTACTCTCTCTTTGCCTGGAGAATCCCATAGACAGAGGAGCCTGGAAGGTTCATATGGTCACAGAGTCAGACATGACCGAAGTGACTTAGCGCGCACACATGCACAGATTCATTATCACTCAAGCAAAAGGGCTTTCCCAAGCTCTTGGACTAGGTTAGGAATGTCAGCTAAATGTTTCCATAAGTACCCTACAATAACTTGACACCATCTACCCTAGAGTCAAGCCAGACTTCGTGTTATGGGGACAGTATTGCTGTATGACAAGATTGCTGTATGAGAATACACCAGTCACAAATATGGGGGGAGATGTGTCTCCAGGCCACTCTTCTGACCAGCCAGCTAGTATTTTGGAGGTTCCTACTACCTCTCAGGTTCACCATAAGGAATCACAGAACTCAAGAACATGTTATGATTACAGTTTTATTACAGCAAAAGGATATAAATAAAATGCATCCAGGGAATTCCCTGGTAGTCCAGTGGTTAGGACTCAGCACTTCCACTGCTGAAGTCCAGAGTTCAACCTTTGGTCAGGGAACTAAGATTTCACAAGCCTTGCTGTGCAGCCAAAAAAGAACAAACCAAAACCAGCCAAAGGGAAAGAGAAGCACGCACAAGGGAATGGTACGGGAGAGTCCCAAATTCAAAGCTTCTGTTGTTCCCTCCCTGAACACCTCACAGAAGACAGAACACCTCACCCTCTGTGCACATGGCACATTGATTCCTAAGCAGACAGAGTACTGCCAACCTCGGAAGTGCACATGCTTCGGTGTCCAGAGCCTTCACTGGGCTTCCCTATGGAGGTCATGGCGACACAGACGGTAAAGCGTCTGCCTACAATGCGGGAGATCCGGGTTCAATCCCTGGGTCAGGAAGATCTCCTGGAGAAGAAAATGGCAACCCACTCCAGTATTCTTGCCTGGAAAATCCCTTGGACGGTGGAACCTGGTAGCCTAAGGTCATGGGGTCGCAAAGAGTCGGACACGACTGAGCAACTTCACTTCAATTATGTAGGTCATGAAGTTGAACTCCATGAAATTATTCTCCAGCCTCCTTCCCTTCTTTCCCCCAGAAATAGGGCTGATACCACCCAGATCAAAATCCCAACCCTCTAATCACAACCCTGGTCTTTCAGGTATTGCTGGGCAGCCCCATCATGAACCATCTCTTTAGCATAAACTGTCAGGACACAACAGTCTATAATAAACATTCCTATCACTCCAAAGGTTTCAGAGGATCCTGTCTATGTCTTTTCAAATTTAAACTACACACATGTCTTCAGTGGGTACAACTTGACAACTCAGCGTTTACTATTTTTTTCCATTGTGTCTCTCACCCGTTATCCTTTTCCAGGAATCGCTCCATTTAATTTTCTTCCACTCCTGAGACTATACCGTAACAATCTTTTGAAATCGAATCACTAGATTATGGTCCTTGCTGCAAAACGGACTGTGACTGAGCTTGAAAACCAAATGAAACAATTCAAACAAGAGTTTGAGGGTGCCTGTGTAACATAAAAAGATGAAGCATTTGTGGTCAGTGACCTTCCATCTTTGACACAAGCAAGAAAGTCAGCTACACACACTTTGGATTGTGCGCACGACGGCCACGTGCCGCCCTCATTACGTCAAGCTCATAGGCTCCTAAGGACGTGCGCGACCTCGCGCAAAATCTCGACTCCGAAGCGAACAGGGGGGGTTAGGACCTGGGCAGGCGCAGAAGCGGCGCGGGTGCCTCCGCTCAGGCACTGTAGCGGACATCCCTGGGGGCCTCGGCGACGGGGGCCGGAAGTGACGCATGTTCCGTCTTTCCGCGTCCCTCGCGGCGGGCGGCGGGCGTCTGGACTGAGCCGCGCACTCGGATCCGAGGCTTCGCGGTCAACGGCTTCTTTGCGGGCCCCGCCGCAGCCGACCCGGCTCCTCGGTGGAGAGAAGATGGTGGGCCGGAACAGCGCCATCGCCGCCGGCGTGTGCGGGGCCCTTTTCATCGGTTACTGCATTTACTTCGACCGCAAGAGACGGAGTGACCCCAACTTCAAGAACAGGCTGCGAGAACGTGAGTGGGTCTCCGGTTCCCTGGGCCTCCCTCCCTCTACCCCCGCGGCGCCCTCGTCCCCTGCTTCGCGCCGGCCGACCCGCCGCGTGCTGGGCGGCCGCGTGGTGCTGCAGGGTCTGGGGCCCTGAGCGCACACGCCAGAGAAAGGTGATGGCGCCGCTCCCAGAGTTGCTCCCGGCCCATGTGCCAACGAACGCGTCCCTCCATTTTGGAGGAACGATTTTTCCCATTTTGTTTTCCCTAAACATGTACCGTGTAAGTGCAGATTCGTTTGTATTATAATTTAGGGGGTTGTGGCTCTTTTTTGCCTTTTATCTTTTTTCACCTCTTCCGAACTCGAAAGTCGGGTTTTTTGTGTTTTTGTATTTTACGAGTTTGTGCTTAGACTGAACCTGCAAATCCAGCTCAGTGTCATTCTCAAACGATAAGGTTGCGTGCATTCTTAAACCCTCTTGGTAGCTCCACTGTAAAGGCTTCCAAGATATGAGTGAATGCTATAGAAATCGCGGGGGCGTCCAAAAGGCTGCACGTTTCCTGTGGCTCAGCCTTATTTCATACCTGCGACATCTTTTAAAAGAGATTTGCAAGAAGGAAATCGTGTCGCCAAAACCTTTCGTAATCTTTGAATTTCGGAGGTATGCTCGTTCGCAGCAACGGAAGAGCAAATTTGTTGCATTAAGAAATAATTTTGTAATCTACCTAGGTTGCTCAGTCAGAGTAGTTCCTGAAACTAGAATGTATAGGTAAGTTACTAAAGCCCAGAAAAATACGAAGTGATTAGCGTTTCGCGTGTACTTGGGTCACACGTGGCTGGGACTACCTTACTGGAAACTGCCGCTCTTATACCATCTGCAATATGATATCTGATTCTGGCTCTCTTGTGTCTGAGGAATAAAGGGATATAGAGGTAATTTTTTTATTTATGGTTAGGTAGACTAATGGAAATAATGCTGCTTTGAATTCAGACACTGAGTTTCCTGACTCAGGTTAGTCACAGATTAGCAGTATGATCTTGGGGTTTCTGAGTCTTAATTTTCTTAGCTTGCAAAATCAGGTATGGCCTCTTGTTGGTTTTGTGAAGATTAAAGTGTTTGATGTGCTCACCACCATTCTTGACATGGAGAAGATCCTATAAATTCCTGCTGTAAATGTAATTATTGGAATTTTTATCATTTTCCTGTAGCTTCCAAGAAATAGTTGGGCAGTGGTGGTGTGGAAGTAGATCTCTGTAAAGAATGGATTAAGCCTTCCTTTGGAATAGCTGCAATCCTATTGTTGAAAACCTTGAGAAAACTAATTTTTGGTTGAAGAAATAATAAAAGCTGTCATTTTGAACAAATTGAGAAATCTGTTATTTTCACAGTTTTTTTTTTTTTTTGTCTTCCATAAGTTTCTTTCTAGTTTCAGTAGTAGCCTAATGACTTAAGTGTCAGACTTGAATTAGTAGCTGAATAACCTTGGGCAACAAATTTCAAGCTTTAGTTTCCTTTTTTTTTTTTTTGTAAAACATTATAATGTAGAATTTAGTACAATACCTGACACATGGTAATTGATGAATGCTAAAGTCCTGGGTGTTCATTGGAAGGACTGATGCTAAAGCTGAAACTCCAATACTTTGGCCACCTCATGCGAAGAGTTGATTCATTGGAAAAGACTCTGATGCTGGGAGGGATTGGGGGCAGGAGGAGAAGGGGACGACAGAGGATGAGATGGCTGGATGGCATCACTGACCCGAGGGACGTGAGTCTCAGTGAACTCCGGGAGTTGGTGATGGACAGGGAGGCATGGCGTGCTGTGATTCATGGGGTCGCAAAGAGTCGGACAGGACTGAGCAATTGAACTGAACTGAACTGAAAGATTGTTTATGAATATAATTGTTATTTTGTATTTTCTTTAGCAAATAAAACTTGCTCAGAGTAATTTTGAAGTCTTTTTAAAGTCTGTATGGTTGACTGATTTTAAGAACTTGAGGGTGTTTTGTATTTGTGGGGTGTAATTGATTTCAGTTTAGTTAATTTTTCATTTTCTTAGCTTAATTTCTAATAGAATATTTATATCTGTAATACTGTTCATGGGGTTCTCAAGGCAAGAATACTGAAGTGGTTTTGCCATTTCCTTCTCCAGGGGACCACATTTTGTCAAAACACTACCATGGCCCTATGGCTTATAGTTTCCTTGAGTTGGACAAGGCTGTGATCCACAGTTTGTTGCAAGATCAGTTTGGTTAGTTTTCTGTAATTGTGGTTTCCATTCTGTCTGCCCTCTAGATAAGGATAAAAGGCTTGTGGAAGCTTCCTGATGAGAGCTAACTGGGGGGAATCTGGGTCTTGTTCAGTAAATTTTTAATCCAATTTTCTGTTGATGGGTGAGGCTGTGTTCTCTCCAGGTAGTTTGACCTATGATAGGGATAATGACGACCTCCTTCAAAAGGTCTTATGCCAGGACTGTTGTATTCAGTAACCTGACCCCATAGCAGGCCACACCTCCGTGGAAGACTGGACACTCCAGCAAGTCTGGTTCAGTCTCTTGTGGGGTTACTGCTCCTTTCTCCTGGGTCCTGGTGAGCACAGGGTTTTGTTTGTGCCTTCCAAGAGTCTGTTTCCCCAGTGGTGTGGAAGTTCTGTCATCAAATCCCACTGGCTTCCAGAGTCTAATTCCCTGGGGGTTCTCAGTTCCTTTGCAGGATCCCCACATTGGGAAATCTGTTGTGGACCCTAGAACTTTCACAACAGTGCAGGAGCTTCTTTGGTATAATTGTTCTCCAGTTTGTGGGTTCTATGCTCAGTGGCTCTGTGGTAGGGCTTATACACCCTACCTTCATTGGAAGGACTGATGCTGAAGCTAAAGCGCCAATACTTTGGCCACCTGATGCGAAGAACTGACTCGTGGGAAAAGACCCTGATGCTGGGAAATATTGAAGAAAGGAGAAGGGGAGGACAGAGGATGAGATGGATAGATGGCATCACCAACTGGATAGACATGAGTTTGAGCAAGTCTGGGAGTTGGTAATGAACAGGGAAGCCTCGTGTGCTGCAGTTCATGGGGTCTCAAAGAGTTGGACTGAGCCACTGAATTGACTGACATCTGTAATAAAAGGGCAGAGTTTTTCAAATTAGTGTTTCTAAAGGTTTTTTGGTTTTGTTTTTAGGAAAAGAGAATTAGGCTGTTTAAAATAGGTTTGAAGTTAAATCAAGACTAATTTATCCAATTTTTTTCTTACCTTCATTAATGTGAGATTACCAGAAACTCCTACAGCATAATTTTTATCTAAATAATAACTAATAAGTGAAAATTAACCTACAAAGTACCAACTACAGATGTTTTTCATTTTACAGCACTGAATGAAATGATTCATTTTAAAATATATTAAGTAATCTAATTTAAAAGATTGCTTTAGATTCGGGACTTTTTGCATTTTATGTGTATTTGTTTTAGTTGGTTTTAACTTGTTAGGTTTACGCAGAGACACTTTGGACTGATTTCTAGTAAATATTGTGTCAGTCTGCTAATTGAATATGTAGTAGCTCCTTGATTTTTCAGTCTGTTATCTGCCTGTTTGTCAGAGATACTATTTGATAAATAAGTTGATGTAACAAGTTAGTTGTCTTACAAAAGTAAAGTGAGAATTTTAATGTTACTGCTGTAAACTTAAAGCAGCTAAGCAAGCTTAAAATTTGGTAACTACCAAACATTCAGCAACAATCATACGTTCTTCTCCACTCCATTAAAAAACCATGTATATATATGTTTGGAAATCAGGCTTCTTTGTACTATTTTCACTTTTATCATTTTCTGCAAATTTTGATGAAGCAAATTGTATATCTCAGTTTATTCCACTAACTTTCCGGGTTTATTTCTGAGATGCCTTTTATACTGTAGAGTGATGTTTGAGTGAAATTCTGCTGCCTGAGTGTTTGGGTTGCCACTCCACCACCCATTAGTTGTGATCTGGTAAATTATCTCTGTGATAACATGGTGATGATACCAGTACCTGTCCTCCTGTTGCTGTGAGGATAAATAAGCTAATTAGTAACATGTAGAATAATGTCTCTCTTGAATCTAAAACAAGTGCTTATCCTTAACATCAAGTGTCCATGTCCAATCCTAGTCCTCTTCCCAGCACGTCTGTATCATGGTCTTTTAATAACTAGGTAATATAGTCTGGTTTCATTCTGCCAAAAGAGAGCTGAACCTTAATTGAGGCTATATATTCTGTTTCTCCGCAGTTGCCTAATGATGAACACCTAAGAAAGGTAGTTGGGAAAAATAGGCAGTCTTCAAATTAATAGTAAGATCAGCTTTAACCTGTGTATATATTTTTGAAAGTGCTAAGGCCTTAGAGTTGTAGCACTTCACGTGATCTGGGGGCTAGAATTGGCTAGAGATACTGGTGGTAAGCCTAGTTTGTAAATGCAAGTTAGAAAAGGTTCCCTGACCAGAGTAAATTAACCATTTGTGTGCACTTAGGTCACCGCCTCTCTACTCATGCATTGAAAATTGGATTTATAGACTGCTTTAAGGTTTTAAGAGGACATTTGCTTGTTTTATGACTTTTGTTTCTCACAGTAATAAAGCATGTCTTCTTTTGCGAGTTGATATTTATTTGCTGACCCAGTAATAAGTATTAGAGCTTTACCTTTCTTGGCCATATGGTGTCTTTGGTACTTTTTACTGGTCAGTGAAACTAACTTAACTGCTTAGCATAGTGCAACTCCTTAGCTGAGGAGTTGGTTGCTGTTGAGCTCAGTCCTGAGTGCTTATATCTCAATAGTGCCAACCAGGCACTGAAAATACAGTAACTCATTTAATCCTCATATCGACTCTTTGAAGCAGGTATTGTTCTTAAGCCAGGTTTACATAAGGAGAAAGAGAGGCATAGCAAGTTAACTGTAACTTGCCCAAGGTCACACTGCTAGTCAGTGGAAGATCTGGGGTATAAAGGAAACCCAAGCTTCCTTGTGCCAGCACCCTTTCTCATGGAGTGTACAATTAAAGTGAAAGTCACTCAGTTGTGTCCGACTCTTTGCTACCCCATGGACTTCTCCAGCCCATGGAATTCTCCAGGCCAGAATACTGGAGTCAATAGCCTTTCCCTTCTCCAGGGGTTCTTCCCAACCCACGGATTGGACCCAGGTCTCCTGCATTGCAGGCGGATTCTTTACCAGCTGAGCCACCAGGGAAGCCCAAGAATACTGGAGTGGGTAGCCTATCCCTTCTCCAGGGGATCTTCCTGACCCAGGAATGGAACCAGGGTCTCCTGTGTTGCAGGTAGATTCTTTACCTGCTGAGCTACCAGGGAAGCCCATGCAATTAAACAACAGCTTAAAATATTGTTAGTGTCCTCCTACTGATTTGATTTTAAAAGGTTGACTAATTATGATTTAAACAATGTCCCTTACTCCTGAGTTTTTAGTATTACTATTTCATGTCAAAAACAAAAACAGCCTACAGACTGTAGGGCGAGGCTTTTTTCCCTTTAACTGGCAGTAATTATTTGAGTGCTGCCTTTCTTTGCCCTTATTTTTGCCAAATGCCAAATGCTTTTTTTTCTCAAGAAAGCTTGTTCAAATGCTGATTTTTTAAATTCTTTTCTTATTTAATAATGCCAGATAGTTTTCAAAATTTAGTAAAGACAGAGTCAGTTATATTTCAGTAAAAAGATCTATCATAGCAACAGAGGCTTGATTCTTGGTCATGTGTCCTGTCCTATGTAGGTTGGAGGTTGGGGAGAGAGACTTCCTCTACTTAGGATGGTTCCAACAGCTGAGTGTCTTAATTATCTCCATTTTGCAAACTGCCGATCCTGGTACCCCAGAGGGAAGGACAAAGCTTCTGTCCAGGAATGTCCCATTGCTGGTAGCTGACCTGAACTATTTTTATGACACTGACAAATCAAAAGAAAAAAAGCCTGAGTTGGTCATGTTTTGCAAATAGAATGAGTACCACAGCAATTAGACTTCTTTTGATTCCCATTTTAATAATAATAAAATGAAAATATTCCCTTTCTTGCAGGAAGAAAGAAACAGAAGCTTGCCAAGGAGAGAGCTGGGCTTTCCAAGGTAATAATCTTTTTTTATAGTCTACTTCAAATGTATATTTTGAGAAAGCTAATTGGTATCAGACACTGATTTTATGTTTTAAAATAGGATTTCTTGGTAAGAACAGTTATTAGCTCTGTTGCCCTGCAGATTTTTCAGTCCTTCCTTATTTCCCCTTTGTCAGCCTCATAGCAGACAACTTCTGTGCGAACAGTGTTTGAGGGTGGTAAGATGATAGGCACTGAAGACACTTAACAAAAAGTTTAAACTTTTTCACTTAGCTGCTCCAAAATAACAAAACCTTTATTACTGATTCCTTTAGAAGAACCACGTTACTCATTTTGAAAGTTACATAAGATTATTCACACCCACTGATCCACAATCCCACTGCCTGTCGAATTTTTACCTTGTAATATGTAAATGTAGGCATGAGTCTTATTCATTTTTTTCCTTTCCATAGATCCTATGTTCGTGATTATTTTTAATGACTACATAGATTTGTTTTATAAAGAACATTCAGATCAGATCAGTCACTCAGTCGTGTCTGACTCTTTGCAACCCCATGAATCGCAGCACACCAGGCCTCCCTGTCCATCATCAGCTCCCAGAGTTCACTGAGACTCAACGTCCATCGAGTCAGTGATGCCATCCAGCCATCTCATCCTCTGTCGTCCCCTTCTCCTCTTGCCCCCAATCCCTCCCAGCATCAGAGTCTTTTCCAATGAGTCAGCTCTTCGCATGAGGTGGCCAAAGTACTGGAGTTTCAGCTTTAGCATCATTCCTTCCAAACAAATCCCAGTGCTCATCTCCTTCAGAATGGACTGGTTGGATCTCCTTGCAGTCCAAGGGACTCTCAACAGTCTTCTCCAACACCACAGTTCAAAAGCATCAATTCTTCGGCGCTCAGCCTTCTTCACAGTCCAACTCTCACATCCATACGTGACCACGGGAAGAACCATAGCCTTGACTAGACGAACCTTTGTTGGCAAAGTAATGTCTCTGCTTTATGTATAGGTAAATGTTAATCACTGAGCATATAGCCTTTTTTTTTTTTTTTAATTGAAATTAGTTCCATCGTCTGGATATACAGTACTTGGACCTACTGGATCAGTAGTAGTTCTTTTTAAAGCAAGTTGAAGCAGTGAAAAAATTAGATCAATTAATGTTACATTTGAGTAATTAACACACCTGACTGACCGGATATGATTATAGTAAGATGAAACTGGGAGGCAGTCACTCTGTTTCCCTGTTGTATCCAAACTACCTTTCTGAAATATCTAATATATTCATTATGTTTCAGTAGTCTTTTCTTTCTAAGGATATTTCTGGTTTGGTTCCAGACCACTGTTTTAAAGAGACTGTGAATTTTTTGGTTTCCTGGTCCATGTAATAGTTGTGTTTACACTGTACTGTGTACGTAGCATTGCATGGTGTCTGATAACTGTACACACCTGTAATAAGAGTGTATATAATAATACTCAAGAACCAGAAACTTCTATTAGTAGTCTAGGTTTTTAAATAAAAAGGGACTTTTTAAATACTTGGTTTACATTTTTTACAAAGATAATGCATATAGCTGGTGACTTTATTATAGTCATTTGATTTGGTAAAATATAACAAGCCATAAAACAAAAACACAGAAAGGCAAAGTTAATTAAATAAAGCTTCTTGTTTGAAATAGCAAAAAAAAAAAATCAGAAGCAGCTCAAATGCCCAACAAATAGATCATGATTATACAGTTATATATTCCTCAATATAGTTATATAAAAATCTATGATAATGGCCATCAAAAAATAGTGTAAGTTTTAAAGTTCGTATTTTGTGATAAAGATATATCTGTACCGTCTTTTTACTTGAGGTTTGATTCACAGCTTTCTAAGAACTGTTCAAACACCGTTTTATCAAAAAGGATTTTTTTCTTGCATTTATTTTAAAGTAGATATTAAACTCCTATCCTTGAGTGTTGTTGAAGAGTAAATTTCTTTTTGTCAGCTTTCATAATGAGCTGTTTTTTTAATGGCATAGTTTTTTGTATTGTGTATATCCCAGGAGTAAACCAGGGATATATAAAGTATATATATAAATAAAATATATATAAAATTACTAAATATTCTATTTTCAAACAGTTACCTGACCTTAAAGATGCTGAAGCCGTTCAGAAATTCTTTCTAGAAGAAATACAGCTTGGTGAAGAATTACTAGCTCAAGGTAATTAATAGTCATTGAAAGACTAGGAAACTAGATAGGTGATAAGGGGCTTTTTTGGTACAGTGTGGCTATTTTTTAAAAAGATATTCTTAAAATTTCTGGGATGGAGGATAATTAGGGAGTTTGGGTTGGACATGTACACACTGCTATGTTAAAAATGGATAACTGACAAGAACCTACTGTATAGCACATGGAACTCCGCTCATGTTATGTGGCAGCCTGGATGGGAGGAGAGTTTTGGGGGGATGAATACGTATGTTTGTGTGACTAAGTCCCTTTGCTGTTCACTTGGAACAATCACAACATTGTTAGTCAGCTATACTCTAATGCAAAAAAAATTTTAAAGGGATATTCTAAATATTTCAAGAATTAGGGTTTTAATAATATGAGGCATTTAATAATGCAAGGAAAATAAGTAATCTTTACAAATGAGGTTGCTTTTAAAGTAGTTTAGAAGAATATAGTCAATTGTAATATGTAAACAGTAACTGAGAGAAATATCTGGGAATGTAATTTCCTCAGCTCCTTCACCTGATCTTCAGCTCTTTCCCAGTACCTGTAGGAAGGAATGACTAATAGAATACATCCCAGAGAAGGCTAGTTTACCTGTTCAGGTTACACAGTTAATGGCGTATGATTTTCAGAAACAGTGATCTAAATCTGACCCAGAATTTAGGCTTTGGGCTTTGTGCTTTATGTGTTCCATCAATAGAATTAAGAATTCTGTCTTAAAAATTACTATTATGAAATTAAAATGATCATTTTTCAAATTTGAGAACCATAATTTATTCAATAATTGAGTGTCTGAAATGCATTTATATTTTTATTGCCAAAATAGCTTTTATCACAAAAGTAGCTTTGAAATAGTTGCTGTTGAAATGGTATCACGTGTTAACTTGTTTTTCTTATTCTCACTGTTGTATTATAATAGATTTTGACATTATTGAACTATATGATGCAGGTCATTTGTGGATTTTTAATCATTGGGCAAAGTAAAGCACTTAAGTCCTCATAAAGATCATTTGAGAGACTATAATTTCATTGGTTTAATATCGAAAGAAAAGTGAAGCATGTATATCTGTTTCTAAGGATAGAGATTATAATGTTTCAATTTATGCAAAGATACTGTCAGTATTTGTTTATACTCATAAAGATGTCAGTTTATGACTATCAAATTTTCCTTCTAGCCTCCAAAATAAACATAATGTAAAAAAATTTATCTAAGATACTATAGTGCTCTCCCAATTACATGCTTATCTTGGAGATCACTTACTGTGGCCATTTCTCTTTGACTTGAGCTGTTAGATCTATATTGACAAGAACAGTTAACTCATGAGGGGAGTGAGGGGGTCAGGAAAGGATAGGGAAGTGTTTTGTGTTCTTTATTTGAAGCTTATATTCCACATTTCAGCCTAGCACACCCTGAGAGTTATGTAACTCAGCTGCCAAGCCGCCTTTATTCTGGTGGAATCCACTGAACCAGCCTGAGGTTAGAATTAGGGAAAGGTAAACCGGAGAAGGCAATGGCACCCCACTCCAGTACTCTTGACTGGAAAATCCCATGGATGGAGGAGCCTGGTAGGCTGCAGTCCATGGGGTTGCTAAGAGTTGGAAATGACTGAGCAACTTCTCTTTCACTTTTCACTTTCATGCGTTGGAGGAGGAAATGGCAACCCACTCCAGTATCTTGCCTGGAGAATCCCAGGGACGGCGGGGCCTGATGGGCTGCCGTCTGTGGGGTCGCAGAGTCTGACACAACTGAAGCGACTTAGCAGCAGGCCATGAGAAAGCATAAGCAGTTCAGGCAGTGAGCCTCACTGCTTGACACGGCCTCCCTCGTGCAGGTATCTTCATCCGTAATAACTGGGCAATATCTCAGGATAAGTGAGTAAGATCAAGGCTGCAGTGTGGAGAGGAAATGGTTTCATTTCTACACTAAATTGCTGTGATTGTTTATAAACGGTTTCCAATGTGTTCAGAAGTTTTAGGAGGTGTCTCAGCCAAAGACCCCCTGTGCTCGACACATACCACTATGGTAGCAGCTCTATTTATTTCCATTTAATAATAAGAATTAATATTCTCAGACAATACTGTGAGCTCCTCTGTTGCCTGTAAATTCAGTGGCCCGAGGATTCAGTGGCCATTGTGGCATCTTAATTTCCAAGTCAGTGGAGCACTTGTGGCCCTGATGGAGGTCCAGTCCTATGTGGAAGACCTGTGCCTTACATTTTCCATTTTTAATGCTTCTTTGTAGAATTAAAGCTTTCTTCAATTTGAGTAGTTTAAATAAAAATATTATGTAGCAGGCAGTTCCTCCTCATTTACCAGTCCCTTATTTGGTCCCATTCGTACTCAGGGTTGGAAAACTTTTGTGTTTACTGGTTTATTATAAATAATACTATTCAGGAGTAACCAGCTATAGGAGATGCAAAGGGTTAGGGGGTGGAGAACTTTCATGCCTTCTCTGGAGGTGCCACCCTTCTAGTCTTTGATATATTTACCAATCCAGAATCCTAAGAAATAATTTTTTTACATAATTAGAATTTGTTCATTTTCACTTAAAGAGTTACAAATGGTCCAGTCCCTACATTAAATTGCTTAGCAAGCCTAGAAAGATCAACACTCAGTGAATAAGAGAATCAGTGAAACTGTATATAACAAGTGTAGGAGAACATGAGATAAACCAGGGAAACATTTTCAGGTCTCCTTCAGGCTGCACCTTGAATTTCCTGAGAGAGAAGGCCTAGGCATTGAGGAAAGGGAGAGCATTTGCCCAGCAGAGGAGCGGATGGTGACTTTCATCTTGTAACACGTGGTTTGATCTTGCTCTGCTATGTCCTAAGTGGATTATATGCTGCTTTCCATGCTGTTTCTCAAGGTACCACTTGAGATCTGGCCATCCAGTCAGCAAAAGTTTTATGAAAGTTGTAGCAACAAGGAAGCTCAAGATGACAGGTTGACCACTACTGAGGTTGTGTGATTGTATAAGTGTCTTCTGGATATACAGGATTCTTAAGGCGTTGCTCGCGGTTGGATCTGCAGAGAGGATAACTGCCAGTGATGACTAGGTTCAGAAGAGATTAAAGGCCTGTAGGTGTCTACTTGCGTGTGGTAATATTCCCATAGTATAAGGGGTTTAAAGTGAAATTGGGCCTGTCCACCTCAGTCCTCCAGTCTTCCAGTCCTCTCTTTTCGTAAAAAAGTGTTGTTTCATTGTTAGCAACCTCTTAAGTAATCTTGGAGAAATACTCAGTATGTAACTAGTAATAAACTTAGACATTTCTGTACCTTAATTTCTCCCCCTTTGAAAGTGTTACTGGAGTCCCTTCATCTAATCTGACTTATTCTTGTTGGTGGCTTCTTAGTTATACGAGTGTACTATATTTTCTAGATGTTTACCTGCGTGATGTTTTTGGTCATTATCATTTGGAGATATAGTGAAGACTTTAAAGGCAGAGGCTTTTCCAGTTACACAGCATTTTTATGTAAATCTTGCAGGTGAATATGAGAAGGGTGTGGACCATCTGACAAATGCGATTGCTGTGTGTGGACAGCCACAGCAGTTACTGCAAGTATTGCAACAAACTCTTCCGCCACCAGTGTTCCAGATGCTTCTGACTAAGCTCCCAACAATTAGTCAGGTAAAGATTTGAACTGTTACATAAGTGAGTAGGATCTGAGAGTTTGGCATTTAAAAATGAGTCTAGTGAACATGACGACATGAGCCTCTCCTCTGTATAATGAAAACAGTACTAGAGATGTCAGTGCTCAACTAATAGAAAAACATCCAGACAAAGGGGCAGAAAATCCAGTGATCGTGCCCAGGAGCATGACTGGAAGTAAGTCTCTCTAGTGCTAAATCTCAGGCCTTGGTGTTCAGATCCCCAAATTGAGATCACTTCCAGCTGCTTTCTAAACCTAGCTTTCTGCCGCCTCTTTTGTGAGACCCCTTACTTAAGTGGCAGAGGACAAAGGAGCCAAGGTGGCACAGCCTAGAAATCAGACCCTTGAAGGCCTGTGGCTCTCTCAGACCCCACTTATCTGAAGGCCTCAGTGTCTGCTAATGCTGAGTTGTGCTTTGAATTTGGAGCTGTTCGATACATCCTCATTGATACAGTAGGTTAAGCATAACTTAGAAGTTGATTAAAATGCATCCCATTCATTTTAAATAGTCAAGGAGCCCCAATGAATCTACTTTTGGGAATATTATGTCTATTAAATGAGTCTTCATGGTTGAT
Source organism: Bos taurus (assembly GCF_002263795.3). Classification (NCBI taxonomy): domain Eukaryota; kingdom Metazoa; phylum Chordata; class Mammalia; order Artiodactyla; family Bovidae; genus Bos; species Bos taurus. Next base: position 7,885,317 of record NC_037355.1, on the reverse strand, counting down.
ATAATTGAAAATTAATAAAAATGACTGGTTAATTCTTTAAACTGAGCTTTTACTCATCTGGATTGGGAAAAGACTGAGAAGAAAAAGGTCCCAAAGATCTAAAGGAAAGAATTGAAAGAGCAAGAAACTGGATTTTGATCCTTTTTATTTTATTTTTTGATCCTAATGAATGTGGTTCCCAGTCTGTTGTCCGAATCCTCTAACATTACTCACCTTTTGAAAGACAGCATAGCATAGTGCTTTTGGAAAATCGACCTGAGTATGATGTCTTTTGAAATATGGATGATTTCAGGATGAAGCTTGAATTCCTCAGTAAGAATGGTCTCTTTTACTTAGTTCACTTGTCCCATGTTACGTGGAAATATTTTCAAAATACTAATATTTCGGAATACTGTATTCCTTCTTTGTATAATGACGGACCATTTACAGGCCAATAGGGAAATGTTTGGAGGATAGAATGATCACTAAAACACTAATCATTATTTTTAGTTCATATGGGAGTGAATAGAGATCTTAAATTCTTTTTTATTTTAGTTAAAAAATTGACATAACACAATATAATGTTACTCTTCCTTTATTTTATTGACTTGAATTTTGAGGTGGGGCTGACAAAGATTATTTTCTTAAATAAAAACGGTGTAAGAAGTGTTAAATATTGACATTTCAATATTAATAAACTTCAGCAAGATTTGATTCAGAGATCAAAAAAGCATTTTATGTTGAACTTAGAATCCTGATTAAATGCTTATACTTTTAAGAATTTATAAGTATTTATAAATTTATAAATGTTTTCTCTTTCAGAGAATTGTAAGTGCTCAGAGCTTGGCTGAAGATGATGTGGAATGAGAAACAAATGTCAACATAATGATCTCAATTAAAACATATTTTTAAAATCTTATCTCAGAAGATGATCGGCTCTTGGGAGTAAGGGCAGATAAGCTTGTTATGGACTGTCCTCCACAGTGAAGTCTACCAAAGTTAATTTTTACTTTGTGTAGATCCATTTGTCTGTTTTATTTATTTTTCCCAGTGAAAAGTGTATTTTGATAGAGAGCTTTTCATTTTATAAATACACTATGAATTACTGAAATATGCATTTTGTTTATTCTTAAAATGTGTGATTAGAATGTACATATAACATCCCATTACTTACATTAAAAATACCCGGTGCTCAGTTTTGAAAGATAGGCCCCCAAAAAATGTAGAAGAAAACTGAAGAATATACTTGTTTTGCTCTACATCAGAAAGTTGGCTGGAAACTTGTGTTGATCAAAACTGAGCATTAAGAGATTATTTCTTTCCATTTAATCTCTTAAATATGTGTAATGTGCTGCTATGCTATAACAACAACTTCACCCTTCCCTTGAAATGTTTTCTTTAAATCAGTGGGTTTGATGTATTCTGGATATTTACCTCCTTGTATTTTAGATACATGTAGTTGCAGATGGCACCAGGAATTGGATGTCTGTACATTCTTAATCTGGCTGAGTAAGCTTTACCAGTTAATGTCTGCCCACTTGCCTCATATATAAACTGAGGAAATGGGTGTGCTAATTCAGCTTCTAATTCCTTTGGTTCTGTGCAGCATTTTCATATCCCTCTTTCTGAGGCAAATACCTGTTTGGGCAGCCAGCCCTTGTTTTTTTATACTCTGAATTTCGCATGCTTGCCTGACGTAGTGTTTCTGGTTTTTTAAAAGGCATAATGTGTTGATTTTCACTGAAATCATGGTTCTGTCACTACTTTTGTAAATTAACCTGAAACGTAACCTTCACGGTGACTGGGACGATATGCTTGTAAAAGTGTTTGTTCCCTTTTGCTTTTATCCTCAGTGTACCTCCTTAATCCCCTACCAACCCTTATCTTGTATGAGAATAAGGTGTAACTTTGTGGCTGAAGACTTGAATGAAGATAATGGGACCTTTTATCCTCTAAATAGTGACATATTATCTGCAGCCACAGATTAAATATCAGACCTAAGAATAAAGATCCTTGGTACTTAGTGGTGTCTGTTGAGTGGCATTTCTCGTTGTACAGATTGCCTTTATTCTGTCTGAAAGTCTGTGGAGAGACCTTGTCTATATACTCGACATTTTTTCTTAATAGGGTTTTGTGGTGGTTGTGACGTAGTGGGAAGAGTTTGGAGGATGGTTTTAGTTTCCGCCTCTGGATAATCACCTAGCCTTGGGCACGTCCATCTTACATCTCTGGACTCCAATATTCTCATCTATACAATAAGAACATCAGACTAGGCCACTCACACTTCCTGGTGACTCTTCCTCAGGAACCTTTCAGGTTTGTGATCCTGAGCCCTTAAACAGTGTGCTTTTTTTCAGTGACAACCCTGCAGGCTCTTTAGGGGGTGAGGTGGGATGAGGTGAACACTACAATCATGTTGATCAGTTCATTTTCCTAGTAGGATCCCAAATCCAAAATAGTGCAGTGGTGCCCAGTTCGTGATTGGCCACGCAACTAGGAAGCAGTCTTCTGTCCTGCGTTTGCCAAAAGGGGATGGACTGGGACAGTCGGGGATTACAGACGAGGAAAGAGCAAGGGGCAGACAGCTGGCCAAGAGGAGGAGGGGTTGGCCTAGGTTTTATTTTAGGAGGGGATGCTTAATATACGCCTTTGTGAACGCCAATGCTGTCCAAGCTGGGTGTCACCTGGCTTTATGGAAAATAATCAGCTTTGCTTTAATGCTTACTGAAGAGGCAGTGAAGTGCTTATAGTAGAGCTGATTTTGCCCAGTTCATCTTACTTGAATGACAGTTTCGGTGCTTTAAAAATTGTTCCGTCCCTTAAGTTGTGTCCGACTCTTTGTGACTCCATGGACTACAGCATGTCAGACTTCCCCTGTCTTTCACTATCTCCCGGAGTTTCTGCAACTCATGTCCATTGAGTCAGTGATGCTATCTAACCATCTCATCCTCTGCTTCCCCCTTCTCCTTTTGCCTTCAGTCTTTCCCAGCATCAGGGTCTTTTCCAGTGAGTCGGCTCTTCACATCAGATGGCCAAAGTAGTGGAACTTCAGCTTCATTCAGCATTGGTCCTACCAATGAATGTTCAGGGCTTATTTCCTCTAGGATTGATTGGTTTGAACTCCCTGCAGTCCAGTGGACTCTGAAGAGTCTTCTCCAGCACCACAAAAGTATCAGTTCTTTGGTGCTCAGCCTTCTTTATGGTCCAGTTCTCACATCTGTACATGACTACTGGAAAAAACAGGCCTTTGCTGGCCAAGTGATATCTCTGCTTTTTAATACGCCATCTGGGTTTGCCATAGTTTTTCTTCCATGGACCAAGTGTCAATTTAATGGCTGCAGTCACTGTCCATGGTGATTTTGAAGCCCAAGAAAATGAGTCACTTCCCACTTTTACCCCTTCTGTTTGCCATGAAAAATTAGATACCACGTTTGAAAGCTATAGCTATATTGTGTTAAAAACTACTGGTACCAAAAGTTTTTTTTCCTTCTAGACACACAGTTGCTGAACACACATAGTGATGGAAACAGGCATTGGTGGGGATACTGGCTAAATGGGGCTCAACCCAAGATTTAAGTCAAGTGGAATGGCTTGGATGTTGTTGTTAAAGTTGCACTTACATCTTTGGAAATGAAAATGTTAGTGCACATTGGCATGCTTCCTTGGACAAAGATTGCTGTTTGGTTCCACAGTTTGTGCTTAGAGTCTTCAGCTCTTTATTTGGTTGCTCTGTATATTTTCTCTGCTGAAAACTTCTTGAAATCCCACTGTGCATCCATTTCCCGAGTTCGTGGATTACAACCATTACTCTGAATGCTTTCTAATAGGCTGGCCACTGACCACCTCCACTTCACTAAGTTCTTTGGGGATTTTATCTTGTTCCTTCATCTGGAACCTACTGTGTGGCCATCTCCTTTTTTAATTTCTGTTTGCATTTTTATCTGTGTAATAGCATCATTAATGTGTCTTGAAGAAGCAGCCTTCTGTATATGTTCTGTGTCCCAGCAGCATGTTTCCTCTTGTCTCCCAGGGGCTGAGGACCTGGGTAGGTTCTGATCTGTGATTGCTGTTTGCCTTGCTTCTGGTGTTTGCCCCTTGGTGGGCAAGGCTCCTCTAGAGGTTTGTTTCAGGCTTCTTGGTGGGAGGTGCTGGTCCACGCCCACTCATGGGTGGAGCTGGGTCTTGGCCCTCTAGTGGGCAGGGACGTGTCTAAAGGTGGTGTGGGGCTCTGTTCCCGCCCTGTGGGTTGTTTGGCCTGTGAGTCCCAGCATAGGAGCCTGCAGGCTGTCGGGTGGGGCCAGGTCTCGCAGCCAAAGATGGAAAAAATGTCTGCTGCTAACTGGAGTTAACATAGGTCCCAGCTGCATCTGCCACCAGCTTAAATGACCCCAGAGAGCCACAGCTGCTCCCCCCTGCCCAGGGGACCCTTGAAGACCAGCAGGTAGATCTGACCCATCTTGTATGGGGTTGCTGCTTTTGTCACGTGCTGGACCCTGTGTGCACCCTCCTGGAGTGAAATCTCCTTTGCCCTCAGTTCTGGGGGTTCCTGTGAACAAGCCCTACTGGCCTTCAAAGCCAAAAGCTGTGGGGGTTCCTCCTAATGCTGGACCCCGGGTCTGGGGAGCCTGGTATGGGGCTCATTATGTCTCTGTAGAGGATCTTTTTGTAGATCCCAGCCTTTTAAATTGACAGATCAGCCGTTGTGATTTTGGTGTACTCGTGAGAAAAGGTACCCTCGGATTCTCCACCGTTGTCTCCACGGTGTGTACTTGAAGAGCATTTAAAACAGGGGCTTCCCTGGTGGCTCAGAGGTTAAAGCGTTTGCCTGGAATGCGAGAGACCCAGGTTCGATCCCTGGGTCAGGAAGATCCCCTGGAGAAGGCAGTGGCAACCCACTCCAGTACTCTTGCCTGGAGAATCCCATGGAGGGAGGAGCCTGGTAGGCTACAGTCCATGGGGTCGCAAAGAGTCGGACACGATTGAGTGACTTCACTTTACCTGGTAGTATCAGTGCTGTTCTGTTATCAGATAAATAGAACTTAGGTTCACATCTCACACAAAGTGTGTGAAACCTGGTTCCATGTGTGTGGTAGGCATTCAGTAAACATTTGAATCCTTTTACTCCTCAGTTAAGTTCAGGAGTTTATCTGCCTTTCTGACCTTGTTGAATCAGCCTGTAGACCAGAGTGTTTGTTAATGTTACTGCAAGAGATTTTTGAGAATACTGGTCTACCATAGAAAAAAAAAATTTTTTTTGTAACAAAAAAGAGAGTTTTTATTATTGCTTGTGCCTCACCTGTTTAAGTGCTCTTAAGTGCTGTTAAGGCTTGGAGAATATCTTGGCTTGGCATATATTTGCAGAAGTGAATTCTGCTGAGTTTGGTCATTCAAATCAGAATTAAGTTTCTTGGTCACCATTCCTTTGTGAAAGTTGATAGCTGTGCAGCTTCTCCCCAGTTGATACTTGCGTTCAACTTCAGAGCATTCACAGGTCCAGGTTAAGAGCCCCTCCCTGCTTTCATGTCAGCAGGTGAGGATTAGGTAGTAGTAATGTTTTCCCAACTTGAGATGTATCAGAGTCACATGGAAGCCTTGTTAACAACAAATTGCTGGGCAGCAAGTCTGGGCAGAAACACGTATCCATCAGCATTTCTAGCAAGTTCCCTGGTTTTGGTGATATTGCTGGTGTCGGAGTCATGCGTATGACACAGACAGTGATGCTCAGTGGTGAAGTGGAAAATGTGAATAGGAAATGGTCATAGAAAGAACTTACGCTGTGTTAAGGTCACAGATGATGTCCTATAGCACTCTAAAAAGCAGATACGTGCTTAAACCAGCCCCCTGTAGTGGAACTTGATGGGCGCCCCCCCGTACAGGCCCTCAGTTATCAGACTATGTTCAAGATAGGCCAGGTCAGTAGATGTATTTTAGGAATTTCTGGAGGGAAATAAATTCAACTAAGCAGAAATTACATCCTCTAAGCATTTTAGTTGTGCATTTTTAAGTTTTTACTCCACATTTATATCTTTGAGTGAATCAAATGGATTTCCCCCCCTTTTTAGATTCAGGTTGTCTGGAACATTATAGTCTTTAAATAGTTATATAATTTTTGAGGTAGTAAATCCTGGTTTAATTTCCACTAATAACTGATAAGGGAGTCAAGTACTTTGACGTAATACTGACAAGCTAGAGGTGGGGGAAAGGGCAGAGAGGCTGTGGCTAACCTGGGGCTTGATGTGAGAAACGGCACGGTGCCTGGTGGTCTGCACATTCAGGGACAACAGCGAGGTCCCGCTGGAATTCCCCAAAAGTCCTCAAACCCCATGGACCCTGCCTTTAATCGCATCAGAAAGTAGACATACTGTGTTGGCCTTTCCGTTTTTTCCTTGGTCTAGCGGGCACCTTTGAAGTTTTAAAATCAGAATATGTCTCAGTTTACCCCAAGTTAACACAGCCCTGGTCCCCATAGAGGCTGAACGCACTACTCTGACCTCTGCGCGGTGTTCACATCACACACAGTTGCTCTCCCTACTTAGCGTTTGAAGAGGATAACTTTGTAGTTGTCAGCAGAGACTGATTCTTTTATAGACCATTTTTCTTTCTTTTTCGGGGGTGTGGGGGACACATGTAATGAGGCTTGTGGGATCTTAGTTCCCCCACCAGGGGTCACACCTGGGCCCTTGGCAGTGAAAGCATGGAGTCCTCACTGGACCATCGGGAAATTTCTTATAGACCAGTTTGATCCATATTCCATTCCTGTGGAGGGCTGCAGTGGTTTGCAAAGGCTTCCTTTGCAGTTCCCTGTATGAATTAGGACCCTATAGCGAGTATGGAAAACCCACTTGAATTAGCTTAAGAAATAATAGCATTTGTTAGCTCTTCAGGGAGACTTCTGATTAGAACCTGGATCACCACACCCGGACAGCTCCTTGCATCTCTGCTTCTCACTGTGCTTGTTTCATTTTGACAAAGAGGAGGCTGGAGCTCTGGGCTCTGGCAGCTGCAGACGTGTGTGTAAAGACAGTCACACTTCCTGATTTCTGGTGGTGGTGGTGTAGTCACTCAGTCGTATCTGACTCTTTTGCAACCATAGGCTCCTCTGTCCATGGGGTTTCCCAGGCAAGAAAAATGGAGTGGGTTGCCATTTCCTTCTCCAGTGGTTCTTCCCAACCCAGGGATCAAACCTGGGTCTCCTGGCAAGTGGATTCTTTACCACTAGCGCCACCTGGGAAAGCCCTTTCTGAGCTCTAGAATGAATTAACGAATGAATCCTCACCATTTTACAAGGTATGCCCAGTGTTGCACAGTAAGTGGAAGACAGGGATTTTTCCCCCCTGGTCAATTGAGATGTGATTTACAAATGAAAATTGTATATGTATTTTGAATTAAATATATGTGCAGTGTGACGTCTGATGTATGTGGCCATTGTGAAATTAAGTGAGATCATGCAGTATTTGTCTCTATGTGTCTGGCTTTCCTCTGTTAGCATAATGTTCCCAGTTCATCTATGCTGCTGGAAATGGCAGAATTTCCTTATAAAGGTGACTGTTTCATTGTACGCGGATGTGTATCACATTCATCCATTCATCCGCTGACAGGTTATTTCTGTGTCTTGAGTCTTATGAATAATGTGGCAGTGACCATGAGGATGCAGATACCTTTTTGAGATAGCAGTTTCATTTCCTTTGGATGTGTACCCAGTGGTACTCTTGATCGTCTAGTGCTATTTTTAGTTTTTGAGGAACCTCCACACTTTTCTATATGGCTGCGCCAGCTTACATTACCATGAGCAGTGCATGGGTCCCCTTTCTCCACACCCTCACCAGCATAGCTTGATGAGAGGTGTGATACTCACTGGGACTTTGATGACTTTCCCAGATGACTAGTGATGTTGAGCAGTGTTTCACATACTTGTTGGTCATTTAACTGTCTTTGGAAAAAGTGTCTGTCTAAGCTGTTTGCCCATTTTTAAATTGGATTATTATTTTGCTTAAATTGTATGAATTCCTTATATTTTGGAGGGGGTTAACCGTTAGTTGCCTTTTTATTTTGTTAAGTTTCCTTTGCTATGCAAAGGGAAAAAAAGCAAGCTTTTTGGTTTGATGTAGTCCCACTTGCTTATTTTTTATTGTGTTGGCGGTACATTTGGATTCAAAACAAAAAATCACCAAGACTGATGTCAGGGAGCTTCTCCCCTAATTTACTTCTATGAGTTTTATAGTTTCAGGTGTATATGTAAGTCCTTAATCCCTTTTGTGTTAGTCTTTACATCTGGTGTAAGGTAAGGGTGTGATTTCGTTCTTTTACATGTGAATATCCGGTTTTCCTAACACCGTTTATTAAAGAGACCCTTCTCATTGTGTATTCTTGCACTTTGGTTGAAGGTTAGTTGACTGTAAGATTTCGGACTTGAATTAAGAAGGGTAATTTGCACTGTACTTGGCTGCCTTACCTATTTGATAGGATGAAAGCATTAGGGATATTTTTGTTGATGTTTTTAAAGATGGTCACTATAATAACTCAAGTTGCACATAGAATGCATGCCCATTTCTAGTGAGAACGGAGTCTGAGAAGATAAAATATGACACATCATTGAAATCTTACATCTTTTGAAAAATTTTTATTTATTTTTATCTTTGGCTATGCTGCTGCACACAGGCTTTCTCTAGTTATGGTGAGCGGGGGCTACTCTTCATTGCGGTGCGGTGACTTCTCATCTTGATGACTCCTCTCTTCATTGCCGCACCTTGTTTTGGAGCAAGGGCTCTAGAATCGTCACAGCATGTGGGATCTTCCCAGATCAGGGATCAAACCTGTGTCCCCTGCATTGGCAGGCAGATTCCCAACCACTGGACCGCCAGGGAAGTGCCTTACAGCTTCTGTAAAATGAGATTTTTGGTGTGCTTTCTGCTTTATAACTTTGCAATGTCTAAGAAAAATCTCCCAAGTTACTGAAATGTAATGCTTCAGGAATGAACGTTGCTGTGACTTCTAAGCTGCTGTCACAGACTGGACCAGATAAATGGGACCAGAGGTTGGAGAGCAGCTCATTTAGGAGGCTGAGGACTACGCTGAAGTTGGGTGAGAGCCAGAGGCCATGGGAGCTGGCGCTCAGGGCAGGTGGTGAACCTCTGCCGGAACTTGCTCCTCTCTTCGAGTCTCCTTCTGGAAATTCTCCCCAGTTTTTCCGTCCCTCCCGGGTGATTTTATCCTTTCTGGCTTCAGTGGCACTGGCACCTGATGACCCCTCCTGAGCTCAGGGGGATCTGGCTCTGTGCGCAGCATCAGGCGGATGTCCACAGGCGCCTCCGGTGACATGTGGATGATTAAATCCATTCCCTTGAACCTGCTGCTGCTTAACTGCCCTCTCCCTGGCTGTTACTGCTCACCACATTCCATCAGTGTCCATACTTGCCTCTCCTCTTCTTAGCATGTCCCTAATCCATTCACTCCTCCCAGGCCTCACTATCACTCCTGTGGGCCATTTATCTGTGTAAATGCACAGCCTCATTCCCTTGGATCCATTCTGCTGCCTAAAGAATTGTTTGGAAACATTTTGTCCCTAGTGTAGTGTCCAAGCCCTTTATACTCTGACCTGATTAACTCACTAACATTTTTCCTCTAGGGAATCCTATGGACAGAGGGGCCTGGCGGGCTACAGTCAGTGGGGTCACAAGAGTCGAACACCATTTAGTGACTAAACCACCACCATGACATCGTTCCTCAGACGTCCTCCTCCCCGCCCAAACAGAAACCTAAGTTCTGGTCAGTTCAGTTCAGTTCAGTTGCTCAGTCGTGTCCAACTCTTTGCGACCCCACGAGTTGCAGCACGCCAGGCCTCCCTGTCCATCACCAACTCCTGGAGTTCACTCAAACTAATGTCCATTGAGTCGGTGATGCCATCCAGCCATCTCATCCTCTGCCGTCCCCTTCTCCTCCTGCCCCCAATCCCTCCCAGCATCAGTCTTTTCCAATGAGTCAACTCTTCACATGAGGTGGCCAAAGTACTGGAGTTTCAGCTTTAGCATCATTCCTTCCAATGAACACCCAGGACTGATCTCCTTTAGAATGGACTGGTTGGATCTCCTTGCAGTCCAAGGGACTCTCAAGAGTCTTCTCCAACACCACAGTTCAAAAGCATCAATTCTTCGGCGCTCAGCTTTCTTCACAGTCCAACTCTCACATCCATACATGACTACTAGAAAAACCATAGCCTTGACTAGACGGACCTTTGTTGGCAAAGTAATGTCTCTGCTTTTGAATATGCTATCTAGGTTGGTCATAACTTTCCTTCCAAGGAGTAAGCATCTTAATTTCATGGCTGCAATCACCATCTGCAGTGATCTTGGAGCCCAAAAAAATAGTCTGACACTGTTTCCACTGTTCCCCCTTCTATTTCCTGTGAAGTGATGGGACCAGATGCCATGATCTTCGTTTTCTGAATGTTGAGCTTTAAGCCAACTTTTTCACTCTCCTCTTTCACTTTCATCAAGAGGCTTTTTAGTTCCTCTTCACTTTCTGCCATAAGGGTGGTGTCATCTGCATATCTGAGGTTATTGATATTTCTCCCAGCAATCTTGATTCCAGCTTGTGCTTCTTCCAGCCCAGCGTTTCTCATGATGTACTCTGCATATAAGTTAAATAAGCAGGGTGAGAATATACATCCTTGACATACTCCTTTTCCTACTTGGAACCAGTCTGTTGTTCCATGTCCAGTTCTAACTGTTGCTTCCTGACCTGCATATAGGTTTCTCAAGAGGCAGGTCAGGTGCTCTGGTATTCCCATCTCTTTCAGAATTGTCCACAGTTTATTGTGATCCACACAGTCAAAGGCTTTGGCATAGTCAATAAAGCAGAAATAGATGTTTTTCTGGAACTTTCTTGCTTTTTCCATGATCCAGCGTATGTTGGCAATTTGATCTGTGGTTCCTCTGCCTTTTCTAAAACCAGCTTGAACATCACGAAGTTCACGGTTCATGTATTGCTGAAGCCTGGCTTGGAGAATTTTGAGCATTACTTTACTAGTGTGTAAGATGAGTACAATTGTGCAGTAGTTTGAGAATTCTTTGGCATTGCCTTTCTTTGGGATTAGAATGAAAACTGACCTTTTCCAGTCCTGTGGCCACTGCTGAGTTTTAGACCAAACTAATCCCCCCAGAAGTGCCTTCCTCTCCAGCTAGGATCCTGTCTGTTGCCTCGGGGCTTCTGCATGTGACATGTGTCCTATTCTATGGGCCAGAGACTATGCCAGACACCACCAAAGGTCTTTGGACAGGCAAAACATTCCTTGGCCCCCGATTTTACCATGGGGTTGAAAAAAGCCTTCCTGGGTGCCAGAGTAGGTGCCCTTTTTTGGAGATTCTTTAGGATCCAGGAATGTTCTAACCATGGCACCAACCAAAGTTGCTGTAATTTCTTGGTAACTTGTCCCTCTTTCCTACTAGACCACTTCTAGGGACATGTCTTATTTTTTTAAAGCACTTAATCTGAAAAAATTCTTTATTTTTATTATTACTATTATTATTTTGATTTCTGGCTGTACTGGGTCTTCACCACTGTGCTGTCTCTAGTGCTGAGCAGGGCCACTCTAGTAGCGACGTGCGGGCTTCTCAGTGTGGTGGCTCCTCTTGTTGCTGAGCACAGGCTCAGCTGTGGTGCAAGGGAGCCCCCACACACTGGAATCTCCCCGGACCAGGGATCAAACCCATGTCTCCTGCACTGGCAGCAGATTCCACATAACTGGATCGCCAGTGACGTCCAGAACATAGGTCTTACTGACCATTGGATTTCCCAGCATAAAGCATACTTAAATGCTGAGAAAATAATGGATGAATGGAGATTTAAATGGGCAGAAGTCAGCTGGGAATTTTTCACAATGAAATTAAAGATTCTTTGACATGACACATGCAGGATAAGTGGAAGGAAAAAAGTATGATTGTGAGGAGTGAAGAGGTCTGTTTTAAAAGCTGCTTACTAAGTCACTGGACTAGAAATAACACAGTTTGAGAATAGATGGGAACATACTAGTTTTTTCATATTTCTTGACAGCCTCCTGGCTTAAGAAAAAGCCAAAAAATTTTGAAAAGCAAATCTGGCAGACATTGAAGTAGCATTTTTTAGATTAAAAAAGGCAACTAAGAGTCATTCCAAACTATTTGTCCTTTTGTTGAAATCTTGTCAAATGTGGAGTGAATTATGTGGAGTCATCACTTGAATCTGCTGTTCTGTGGACAGTCCAAACTCTGCCCAGTGCCTTAGAAAGGACAGGATTTTTTTTTTTAACCTATCCTTAGAGCAAGAAGAACTTTACACAGGAGTCCAGAGTTGCACTTCGTACAGAACTTGGAAGACTTGAAATCTAACCTACATTAATAGATGACTCATTTTGAAATTCACTTTATATTCAGGAAAAGTTACTGGCTAAAATGACCATGTCTTCACTAAATATTTGATGACAAACAACGTTACAAATTTTCTTTAACTTCCTAGGTACTACATTAGGTATTCAGCAAGCTCAATTTAAATAATAATTATGAATATTTTTAGTGACCGTAGGCTCCGTCATAGACATTGTTTGTCATGTACTGGCTGTCTGATCTTGGGTACTTCATTCCTTAGAAATATTTTCTTAGCCTTGGGTTCTCATGAGTAAAATGGAGGAAAAAGTAAGATGATAAAATCGTTTGCTTGTTTGCTTTCTCTCCTGATAGACCAGGAGTTTTCTTGATACAGAGCCAGATCTTATTTTCCTTTGGATCCTCAGTGTCTACTCTGGCTTGTCAATGGCAGATAGTAAATATTTATTGAACAGAAATCAGGGCAAATGGACCTGTTAACTTGGCTTGAACTAAGATATTCTAACACCTGACAAAGACGGCCTTCCTTTCTGGGCTAGGCCTTAACGGCGATTCCTTTAGTTAGAGACAGAAGTTTCCGGATGGGATGTAGAAGTCAGCCAAAATGTTTTCACTGCCCCCTTTATTTTACCAAAGAGAATGCCAAGCAAAATTTAGATATTTCTGTTAATCCTCTTAGGTCTCTGTTAAACTTGAGATTTCTTCCTTATGCCCTTGGACCCAAAGTTTCCTTTATTTTGAGAGTAGACACAGGTATTTATCTTACGCTCACACCAAACTTGCATCGAGTAGAGGAGGTGGAAGAGGAGGTGTCCTAGTGTTTAATTTCCTTGCAGAGAAATTGTTGGCCCACAGTCCTTTCATCTGGGCCTGTGAGGAGTGGGTGGGTGGCGTGTATTTCTCCTGTTTATCGGTAGAAACATAGAATGGCCAGCCAGCCTGCTTTCTAAATAAAGAAGGACTTTGAACTGGAAATATGCAGGATTTACAGGCTGTTTCTTTTGCCACGTGTGAGTTCTCTTCTTCAAAAGGGCAGACAGATTTTTCTGTGCTCAAGAAAAATAGAATTAATATTCTACCTGTTTCCTATGAAAAAAGAAAACTCAGTCCCTGTGAAGTCTGCCGGTGGTGGGGTTAACTGTCAGGACGCATGGGGAGGGGAGGAAGCTGAGAGCACGAATCCTGTCGGGGGTGGGCGCGGGGGCGGGGCTGTCACTCAGCTCCACCAGTTCTTTCTTCTGGTTCTTTCTTCTTTCTGTGGGGCGCACTGCAGCCTCCACAGCCTTAGACACCACATCTTCAGCAGCCATCTCGTCTTGTCTTCTCTGTGCACTTCACATTCACCGAAGCTCCTGAGAGAGGCTCTGGATTGTCCAGTGTTGGAGAGTCCCCCAAAGGCCATCCACAGTGGACTTGAGCTTCGTCAGATCAGCGCTGTTGGGGCTGGCAAGGCTGGTTTTCATTCTCCGTGTTTGGGCAAGCCAGTCCTTTTCTGCAGATCTGCCTAAAGCCACTCTCCAAGGGAGTCTACCTACCTGCTAGGAGGACACCTAAAACTCATGGGTTTAAAAAAAAAAAAAAAATGCTCATCGGTTTCTTTTCAGGGCTGACAACGTGCCTCAACTCTGATCCCTTTAAGAGAGATTGATTAGAGCTGAAAGTAAATGATACCTTCTTTTGGAGGGAGTTCTGGCCTAATCTTACAAGTCTTTTGACTGATTTTAAGAATCACCAGTTTAAAAAATCACCAGTAATCAAGTGTTCCCTTATTTTAGCTTATGCTCTCTTTAAATACTGTGTCATAACATAACAGAAACCTGTATTTGTGTAATGTTCTTACAGCTCTAGATGTTTTATCATTGAAGTCTCAACGCTATGAGGAAGGCAGGATATTACCAGAGGATATTAATTGAGGCATAGAACTGTGAAGGGCGTTGTTCCAAATCACCTGATTAGTGGTTAAAATGAATTCAAGCTTATCTTCCTGGCTTGTACCTGAGCCATGTGAACCACGAACCATGCTATGTCATGATGCTTTGAGGACAGTAAATTAATAAGTATCTTGACAGGATGAATGGTTAAAAACTTGGTGGTCTCCTATCCTAGGAGAGGAACACAGCACTACTTTTTTTTTTTTTTAAACTATTTTTGTTCATTGCTGTATCCCCAGTGCCTAGAATAGTTTCTGGCACAAGATGGACACCTCAGTAAAAGCTAAATGAGTTCATTAAAAAGACATAGGTTCCACACACAAAAATGTATGGGGTTGGAGAGAAAAGGCTGTTATTAGTAAATAATAACAGGGAACTTATTAATAGGTTCCCAGGGGCACTAATCAATATGAAATACTTTTCATAGTAAAGGTGACATCTCAATTACACTCTACCCTTTTACCTCTGCTATCATTTCCCAAAGCAGATACTCAGATCAACTCCTTCCTCAGAGTGACTTAAGTGATAAAAAATTATTCCAGGAAACATCTAAGCCAGCCCTGCAAACATCAGCTCTAGATCCACAGTATGCCTGGAAGACTCCTATCATAAATAATATACTCTGATTTTAAAACAGTTTATGATGAAAAATTTTTAGTTTATTCCATGCTGAAAAGCACTTGGCAGATATGCTCTCAAGTCAAGAAAAAGCATCTCCCTTAACCAATTGTCAAAGGGGTCTGAAAAGGTGAAGGTTGCGCTCACTCCTGTTGGACTCTGCGACCCCACAAACTACATTCCTTGGAATTCTCCAGGCCAGGATACTAGAGTGGGTAGCCTTTCCCTTTTTCACAGGATCTTCCCAACCCAGGGGTCGAACCCAGGTCTCCCGCATGGCAGGTGGATTCTTTACCAGCTGAGCCACAAGGGAAGCCCAAGAATACTAGGGTGGGTAGTCTATCCCTGTCTCAGGGCATCTTTCCATCCCAGGAATCTAACCGGGGTCTCCTGCATTGCAGGTGGATTCTTTACCATCTGAGCTATGAGCGAAGCCCTCTGGGTGTGGGAGTGTGTGTGTGTGTGGGGGGGGGGGGGCGCGGTCTGGGTTGGTTATTTGTAGATAATATTCATCAGATAGGGAGCTCTTTCATCTAACTTGTCTCAGGGACAAGTTTTTCAAGTATGGACTTGTCAACCACAGACTGCTGTATCAAGTATCTGTAAGCTGGTTTTGTTTCGTGCCATGGTGGCGTGTCACCATGGAACAAAAGAAGTAACAGGTGAGCTCATCTGAAGACGATTTAAAGTCATCAGCTGCTTGCTCCACAGGGGAAATTCCATCTCCACCCCACAGAGGTGAAGGCAGCTGAATTGGCTTTGTGGAGGACACTGGAGCAGGCTCCGTGAGAAGCAATCGTCAGCAAAGGATGTGTCCAGCATATTTTCACAAATACCTCTTCCTGCCTTCCTACATCCACCGAGCCCTGCGCTGCTCTTCGCCGAGTGATCTGGGTCGCAGAGGAAGACGCCGGCCTGATCGAGTCAGGAGGGAGAGGACCACTGGCGGCGCGCTCGGGGTCCCCGCCGGGGCGGGGGCGTTGAACACGGGGTAGGAGGAGATGCGTGCGGCCTGGGGGCTGAGTGATGCGCAGCCCCGGGAGAGTCCTGTGGAGGTGGAAGCGGAGGCGAAGGAGAGCTCTGGCGCCACCTGGTGGCCGCGTCTCTGCCGGCGGCCAAAGCACTCGGCCATGCCCTGTCCCGGGCCCGGTGGTCCTCCGGGACCGTTGTGCCATCCGCAAGCCGGCGACCTGGAGTAAATCACCGCGGAGCCTCTGGGCTCGGGCCCTCGGCGTCCCCTTGCACGGAAATGTGATTCCATAATGTATGTGCCATGCTTAGTCGCTCAGTCGTGTCCGACTCTTTGCGACCCCATGGACTGTAGCCCGCCAGGCTCCTCTGTCCATGGAATTCTCCAGGCAAGAATACTGGAGTGGGTTGCCATGCCCTCCTCCAGGGGATTTTCCCAACCCAGGAATGGAATCAGGGTCTCTTGCATTGCAGGCGGATTTTTACCATCTGAGCTACCAAGAAAGCCCTCCATAATGTATAGCGATCACCAAGAGCGAAAGGAAAATGCTAGGACATTTAGACGGGGAAGAGTTCATCCTGGAAAATGTACCAGGATGACATTTTGTCAAGTCTTGGTTTAGATCCCTATAAGTTAAAATTTTATATGGGAACATGCCAAATGAATAAAATGAGACAGAGATTTTCTTAAACTTCTCCCAATTCTGTATAATCAATGTGCAAAAACAGATTTTAGAGTCAGAGACCTGGGCTTGAGTCGCAGATCTGCCACTTACTAGGGACCTTACCTTCTTTGAGGCTCAATTGCTTCATTTCTTTTTAAAAAATTATTTATGTGGCTGCTCCAGTCTTAGTTGTGGCACTCAGAATCTTTAGTTGCTGCGAACTCCTAGCTCCCTTATCAGGGATCAAACCTGGGTCCCCTGCACTGGGACTGTGGAGTCTTAGCCACTGGACCACCAGGGAGGTCTCTCAGTTGCCTCCTATCCAAAGAGGATGATAGTGTCTTCTCAAAAGGAGAATTTAAAAAGAGAAAACTACGGTGTCTGTGCTCATATTATTGCCTTCCCCCTCTTCCTAGAGGTAAGCTGTCCACACTGCTCTGATGTCCATTTCTCTGGCTCATTCGTGGACCTTACCTAGCAGGACTTCTGCATCCTCAGTTTCCCCTCTCCACTCCTTAACTTGATTGGCACACAGACATGGTATAATTTCTCTCATCTTACAAAAAATCTGACTCCTCATGCCCAGCAGCCAGCTCCCCATTTTTCTTCTCACATTTATATCATAGAACAACATCTCTAAAGTGCTGTCCTTACCCACTGCCTCTGCTTCTCCTGTTCTGGTGACTATCAGACTTCTTCTCCTGGCCCATTCACCAAGACTGCTGTTGCCAAGGAAAGCAGTGGACTCCTCATGCTGAATATTGATGTCGGTTCTCAGTCTTTATCTCTGCTGCCCATCGACAGTATTTGACACGCTCATTCCATTCTCCCTTTGTCCTTCTGGCCATGAGACACTGCACTCTCTTAAGTGTTCTCCTGCGCCAGCAGTTTCCCAGTCTCTAGGGCTCAGTTCTTGGATGTCTTTTCTAGCTATACGAACTTCACTGATGTCATCCAGTCTCAAGGCTGAAAATGCTATCTATATATTCTGAATGTTTTTGAGTAGCATCACCAACCTGGACTTCACCCCTGACCTTTATCTTTTTAATTTTTAGCCACACCCCTGACCTTTTTTTTTTTTAATTTTTGGCCACACCCTGAGCTTAGTTTCCCAACCATTCGTAGAACCCATGCTCCTTGAGTTGGAAGGTGGAGTCTTAACCACTGGACTGTGAGGAAGTCCCCGCATTGAACTTTTGACCCTCCCTTCCAGGTCTGTTCTCTTTGGGATCATCTCTACTCTGGTTAGTAGTTTCTTTAGCCATCTGGTTGCTTAGGCCAAACATTTTGGAACCATGCCTGAGCCCTCTTTTTGTCTAACACCTCACATCCCATCTGTCAGGAAATCCTATTGGCTCTCTCTAGTGTATGCAGAACCCATCGACTCACCCCATCCACGATCACTGTGGTCCTTTCTCCAAAGCCCATATGTATACTATATATTTTGTTTCTTATTTATCTATTTAATGCCCATCTCCTCCACAAAAATGTAAACTCCGTGAGGGCTGGCTTCCCCTTGCACCTTAGTTTGATTCATTGCTATATCCCCAAGGTTTCAAACCTAATTGTGTGTGTTCTCAGTCAGTCGTGTCCAACTCTGTGTGAACCATAGACTGTAGCCCACCAGGCTCGTCTGTCCTGTGGGATTCCCCAGGCAAGAATACTGGAGTGAGTTGCCATTGCCCTCTCCAGGGGATCTTCCCGACCCAGGGATAGAATATGAGTCTCCTGTGTCTTCTGCATTGGCAGGTGGCTTCTTTACACTACTATCTGGGAAGCCCTCAAGCCTAATTGGTCCTCAATAAATATTTGCAAATAAGTGAATGAATGAAGCCATTGGCAAGTAACAAGTGTTTAATAAATGAATAAATGATGGTGGTTATAGTTATTTAGTCACTGAGTCGTGTCTGACTCTTGGGACCCCGTGGACTGTAGCCCACCAGGCTTCTCTGTCCATGGTGAAGAAGGAATTCATAGGGCCTGGACTCCATCTTAGGCCTGTTTATGCTGATCATGCTCGGCCACCTTTCCAGTGGACTCTGAACTCTGTGTTTAGTGCCTATGAAGACAACAACAGAAGGATAAGACCCCCTCCAGACTGGGGAACCTTGAGGATCATATCTAGGTTACTCATTGCCTAAGAGAAAACATACACTAATCACCCCTTCCTCCAGACAGGCCATAAATTTTTCTGTATCAATCAGAGTGTAACCTTGGGTTTATTGATTATTGGCTAATTGTTTGACTGAGCACATGAGGACATAGCTCATGAATGATGGGGTTATTGGGATTGTATTTTCCTTGGTTTATGTAAGTCTCAAGGAATTTGGAGTGGTGGGTTCAGACACGTGCACATGGGGTATAAAAGGTTTTCACAAATGCTGGTTGGGGTCCTTGGCTAAGAGGAGACTCTGCCTTGGGCCCGCCAGTGTAATAAACTGCGCTCCACTATTTGCATTGTCCTTCTGAGTGAGTTTGTTTCCCGGAACGCATGGCTACAACATGAGGATTTCCCAGGCAAGAATTCTGGAATGGGTTGCCATTTCTTTCTCCAGTGGATCATCCTGACCCAAGGATGGAACCCAGGTTTCCTGCATTGTAGCTGGATTTTTTGCCAACTGAACCACCAGGGCTCTAAATGGATAAATGGTAGCTATTATTTTCCATTAGCCTTCTTAGGTGTCTAATGTGAACAGGAATTAAAAGAATAAAATGATGTACTTTGAAGGAGCCATCGGACACATCCAGAAATGGGATATTTTACTCGACCAGTTTCTTCAAATAGTCAATATCTTTAAGAAAGAGACTGGATGGAGAGGGGAATGTCCTGGATGAAAATATATTTAAGAATTATCATATGTGAAATAGAGCACCAGTCCAGGTTTGATGCATGAGGCAGGGTGCTCAGGGCTGGTGCACTGGGATGACCCTGAGGGATGGGGTGGGGAGGGAGGTGGGAGGGGGGTTCAGGATGGGGAACACATGTACACCCATGGCTGATTCATGTCAATGTATGGCAAAAACCACCACAACATTGTAAAATAATTGGCCTCCAATTAAAATGTTTACAAAAAGGAAATATATTTAAGAGATGGAATTCCCTGGTAGTCTAGTGATTAGGACTCTGTGCTTCCACTGCAGCGGGGAGGAGTTCAATCTCAGATCCCACAAGGAGCGTGGCACGGTCAAAAAAAGGAAAAGAGATAAAATACCAAATACATTGTATGGTTCTTGATTATTTGAACAAAACAGCTTTAAAAGAAAATGTTGTACTATTTGGAGAAATTTGAATATGAACTGAGTATTTGATCATGTTGAAAATTATTTTTATTAGCTGTTTTAATACATAATTGGGATTATTATGATAACCATTTCATTTTATATAAATACATCCATATATATAAAATTTAATTTTTAGAGGTGAAATAGTATGTTTATAATTTACTTCAGCAAGAAGAGAAACACATGAAGCAAAGTTGGCACAATGTTAATTGTGAAATTGAAGCTGGGCACACATGAGTGTCTGTTACACTATTCTCTCTATTCTCTCTGTACATTTGAAAATCTTAATAATAACAGACTTCCCTGGTGGTCCCATGGTTAAGAATTCGCTTTGCAATGCAGGGGATGCGAGTTTGATCCCTGCTTGGGAAACTAAGCTCCCACATCCCTGGGGTAACTAAGCCTGCGCCCTGCAACTAGAGAAAGCCGAGCACTAGTTATCGCAATAACTAGTTGCAGCAGGACTTTGACGGGGTTACTGATTCAAAGTCACCTGGGCCTGGACTCCTGGCAAGGGCCCCGCAGCTTACCTCCCAGGGCCGTGCACAGATGCATCACAGCAGCCTGGCAAGCTCAGCACTGCCTCCACGCCGATTCCAAAGGAGGCCAGCTGCTGCCGGGAGGCAGGCAGCCCTCAATCGGCTCAGCTGTTGTAGCAAAATGCCTTTGGAGCCAGGCCAAGCCAGAGTCGGGAGCATCTCCGACACCATGTGTCTGGTTTCTAGGAGCACAGATTTATGGCTTTTGGATTTGGAAGGTGGAAATATTTCTTAAATCCAAGTCAAAAGCCTGCTCGAACAACCCTCTAAAGCTAAACAGAGCTGGACAAAAATCTCTCCTTCTGTATGACTCTTCCTTTTTGGCCAGGTGGCGCATGGGGTCTTAGCTCCCACACCAGGGATACAATTCGTGCCCCCTGTTGTCGAAGTGCAGAATCCTAACCACTGCACCGCCAGGGAAGTCCCATCCCTGTGTGCGGTTTAAATGAGATAACTCCATGCGTGCATGCTAAGCAGTTTCAGTCTTGCACAAGCTAAGCAGCTTCAATCATGTGACCCGAAGCTTGACTCTTTGTGACCCCATGGATGGTAGCTTGCCAGACTCCTGTCCATGGAATTTTCCAGGCAAGAATACTGGAGTGGGTTGCCATGCCCTCCTCCAGGGAATCTTCCCAACCCAGGGATTGAACCCGGGTCTCCTTCATTGCAGGCAGATTCTTTACTGCTGAGCCACCAGGGAAGCTTGAAGATGCTCAGGGGTGGTGGCTTTTCCCTGTCTTCAAAGTAAATTTGGGGGATTGTCCATTATCTCATCATCTCTAAGTTATAGGGTTTGGGGTGTTTTTTTTAATTTATATTCTTTGTGACCCCCATGAATGGTAGCCCGCCAGACTCGTCTGTCCATGGAATTCTCTAGGCAAGAATACTGGAGTGGGTTGCCATGCTCTCCTCCAGGGGATCTTCCCGCCCTGTTCTGTAGTGACTAATAAGTCCAGATCACACTGCAGTGCATGGGGGAGTTTGTGGCTTCCCAAGTGGGGGTGGGTGCTGGGTACCGAAGGCCTGGGAGTCTTTCTCTCTCTCATCCTGCAGGTCTCCCTCTTGAGTTGGCTCCACTTTCAGGCAGATGCTCCCTTGTGGTCACAACACAGCTGCGACGGCTTTAGATTTGCATCTTTCCGACATCAGCTCTAGTGGGAACAATTTCTGGTCCATGATTCCTGGCAAAATGTTCTTTGCATCTTCTTGGCTCACACGCTCCCCTCAAAACCAAAGCTGGGGTGAGAAGGATAGAGCAGCTGATCAGTTCGTGTTCCCTGAGATGGGGGTGGGAACCAAGCACATGGGTTGGAGGACAGGTGGTTTCTGAGAGGTAATTTGGTGCCTGTTTAACAGAAGAGGGGAATAGATGGATCATAACCAGAAAATCATCTGTGCCACAGCCTCCTCCTCTCAGAAAGGATTAGCAATGATGCAGGAAGCAGGATGCTTCGGTTGAAGAAAGGTGCTCTGATTAAACCCAGATTTTGGTTCTGAGTTTCCTGGCAGCCAAAGCAAAAAGGGACGGGTTAACTCATCAGGATTTAACAGCAAGTTAGGATCAATAACTCTGATGATAAAACTTTCCTGTGGGTCCAATGCTCAGTTTAAACTGTCTTCTTCCACTCTTTTCTCTCTCCACTTCCAATATGTCTTACTGTTTCACTTTCTTTTTTTTTTTTTTGGCCACATTGTGCAGCTTGTGGGATCTTAGTTTCCTGACCAGGGATTGAACCTGGGCACTTGGCAGTGAGAAGCTCGGAGTTCTAACCTCTGAACCACCAGGGAATTCCCTGTTTCACGTTTTGTCTTTCTTGGGCAATCTTTACCTTTTTTCTCATGCTGCTAAGACATTTCCTTCCTTGTCCCTGTCCCTGCCTGAAGCCACCATATGGGCTATTGACCTTTCTTCATATCGGTTGAGTTGGAAACCATCAGGACCTCCAGGGGCTTGAATAGTGCTGTGATAACATTTCTGTATGCTGGTGGAGAGAGGAGTTAACCTTAACACTAAAGGCTAAAACTCCACCGCCCTCGGAGGGCCAACCGGAGGCGAAGGGTCAAAAGACCCGGAGTTTAGTCCAGTTTCTCTTTCGAGTCATCTACCCTCCCTGGACTTTTACAAAGGGACACACTGGATCGGACGCCAACATTCCCTCCTGACTTTGCAGAAAGCGCTTGACACGGTGGGAAAGGAGAATTCTCCTCACTGGACCCCGTTGCCCAAAGTCTTTTCCATCAAAACGATTTTCAGGGATTTTCTGCCCAGACCACATAGTTTCTCACAGATCCCGAGCGTTTCACACTCCATCCTTTTTCCTGTGCTGACAGCCGGAGGAAGACCATCTGCTCGGGGTGGGCGTGGTGCTGGCGCCCTGTGCCCTGTTCCCCCAGGGCCGCCGCAGCTGCAGATGTGCTGGGGGAGGCGGGGCGGGGCGGCCCTGCGGCCTGGATGACAAGTGCGACCCCGGTGCTCTGCTTCCCCTTCCTAGGCTTCAGGTTTACAGAGCAGCACCACGTGCGGCAGGGAGGGCCACTTTTTGGTCTTACTCCTGCTTGACCTCTTTTCTCTCCCAGACGTGGCCTTTCTATTTTGTTATTATTATTTATTCGAGCTATTGATTTATTTATTTTTGGCTGTGCTGGGTCTTTGTCGCTGCTCAGGCTTTTCCCTTGTTGCGGCGAGTGGAGGCCGCTGTCTAGTTGTGGGGTGCGGGCTTCTCATCGCCGCTGCCTCTCTTGTTGCGGAGCACCGGCTCTAGAACCTAGGCTCAGTAGTAGACGCTTGCCTGAAGAATCCCATGGGCAGAGGAACCTGGTGGGCTACAGTCCATGGGGAGCCAAAGCGTTGGACACGACTGAGCAACTAACACTTCCAGGGGCTAAATTGCTTCAACCCGTGTCTCCTGCATTGGCAGGTGGATTCTTTGCCACTGAGCCACCAGGGAAGCCTTTGCACCTTTTTAATTGCCAGTTTGTTTTTTTTTTTTCCTGGAAAAGCCAGATAGGGGAACAATTTGACAATGAAAATGGAATGATTTGGAACCATTCCTGGATAATCTGTCAAGCGTGTTGCTCTTTTTTAAAAAACATTTATTTATTTGGCTGTGCCGAGTTGTTGTTGCGGCAAGTGGGATCTTTAGTTGTGGCATGCGGGAGCCAGTTCCCTGACCAGGGATCAAACCCAAGCCCCTCTGCATTGGTAGCATGGAGTCTTAGCTACTGGACATCAGGGAAGTCTTTGTGTTATAGTCTGGATTTTAGTATTTTAGCTTGGAGTTGTATACTCTGTCAAGGATCTACTCATCTTACTTCAGAGAATGGGTGTGATAGGGCAATAGCTACCTTCACCTCCAAGGAGAAAACCATTGCTCAGAACTGGTCTCAGCCTTATTTCAGTCTTTATTGTCTGTTTTGTTTTTTACGACCCCAGACTCCCAGTCCATCCTTCTCTCTCCCCCATCCCCCCTAACCGCAAGTCTGTTCTCTATGTCTGTGAGTCTGCTTTCATAGATAAGTTTATTTGTGTGCTATTTTAGATTCCACATATAAGTGATATCATATAGTATTTGTCTTTTTCTGACTGATTTCACTTAGTATGATAATCTCTAGTTGCATCCATATGGCTGCAAATGGCATTATTTCATCCATTTTTATGGCTGAGTAGTATTCCATGTATTGGAGAAGGAAATGGCAACCCACTCCAGTGTTCTTGCCTGGAGAATCCCAGGGACGGGGGAGCCTGGTGGGCTGCCGTCTATGGGGTCGCACAGAGTCGGACACGACTGAGCGACTCAGCAGCAGCAGCAGTAGTATTCCATGTCTACATGTACCCCTTCTTTATCCAGTCCTCTGTTGATAGACACTTAGGTTACTTCCATGTCTTGGCTATTGCAGTGAACACTGGGGTGCATGTATCTCTTCGAATTATGTATCTTTTCTCTGGATATATGCCCAGGAGTGGGATTGCTGGATTATATGGCAATTCAGTGGACATAAATTTGGGCAAACTCTGGGAATGGTGAAGGACAGGGAAGCCTGGCATGCTGCAGTCCCTGGGGTCACAGAGAGTTGGACACATCCATATTCAAAAGCAGAGACATTACTTTGCCAACAAAGGTCCGTCTAATCAAGGCTATGGTTTTTCCAGTGGTCATCTATGGATGTGAGAGTTGGACTGTGAAGAAAGCTGAGCGCCGAAGAATTGATGCTTTTGAACTGTGGTGTTGGAGAAGACTCTTGAGAGTCCCTTGGACTGCAAGGAGATCCAACCAGTCCATCCTAAAGGAGATCAGTCCTGGGTGTTCATTGGAAGGACTGATGCTGAAGCTGAAACTCCAGTACTTTGGCCACCTCATGCGAAAAGTTGACTCATTGGAAAAGACTCTGCTGCTGGGAGGGATTGGAGGCAGGAGGAGAAGGGGACGACAGAGGATGAGATGGCTGGATGGCATCACCGACTCGATGGACATGAGTTTGGGTGAACTCTGGGAGTTGGTGATGGACAGGGAGGCCTGGCATGCTGCGATTCATGGGGTCGCAAAGAGTCGGACATGACTGAGCAACTGAACTGAACTGAGCGGCTGAACAACAAACAACAAATGGCAATTCTACTTTTAGTTTTCTGAGGAAACTCCCTCCTGTTTTCCACAGTGTATTTCAGTCTTTTCTTGGGGGATCAGATAAGACCTAATAACACCACGCCTAGGTTGTGTGTTGTGATAGAAGGGCATCCCCACCATCCAGAACCTTGTCTCTGCTGTCCTGTCCCTTCATTCTCACCCAGGTGGACCAAGGGACAGGCCACAGTGGCTTTCTTTCAAGACAGAAGCCCACTAGGTCACTAATGGTATCTGTCAGAAGTCTTATTTTAAAAACTGGATTGCAAAGTAGAGTTTATCTCATTTGATTTAACATGGATTTTTACCCCAGTGATTTTTAATGAGTCTATTGCAAATGGGAAATTTTCACTTTAAATAAAATATCTTTTATTGTGCTGACAATGTATAAATACCGGTTTTTCCTGAGAAGGGTTGTTTAAAAATACCAATACAGAGAATCATGAGTGATTTTACTGATGGCAGAACCATTTGCAGTTTTATGGTGAAAGAAAATAATTTTGCAGCTAAAGCAAGTCTGTGTCTCACCTAACACGGGGTCATTTATGAAACTGCTGAGCCTGGGTCTCCACCCTGCACTTTCCTTTAGTAGAGAGGTTGTAACAATCACACTGAACGCAAGAGACATCCTCTAAACAAGCAAATGTTTCCAGTTGACAATAGGAAGGTAAGCATGACTCCATTTAGTGAATTTGCTCATAGGGCTTTCCTAGCTGGGGGTTTTAGCTTTGAACAGCTGAGAGAGTGAACTTTCTCCTCCTTCTTCCCACTTACTCATCTCCAATTAAATTTCTTACAATCAATTCACAGGCTTTTAGGGATTATCAACCAATTCTTAAACTTGACTAAAATTTTTCAAACAGTATACTCAAGCCCCATAGGTTAGGATGGTGCCCCCAGAAAGTTAGCTTATAACCACTGTCATGGTTCATATTCCGTGCATTGCTTTCTCCAGAGGGGTAGGGTCCCTGCAGGAAAAACACATTGATCAATCTAAACTTTGGATTTGGGGAGGAGAGGAACCAGGTCTTTATTCTAGCCCCTTGCATTCATTAAGACAGAGGCAGGTCTCCATGCAAGGTCACAGCCACTCTGGACCAACAGCTCAAAGGCTATCATGTGGTGATCAATGGTATGTGTCAGTTGGAAGGTGTTTTCGGATGAGATTAGCATTTAAATGGGTGAACTTTGAGTAAAGCAGATTGCCCTCTCTAATGTGGGTGGGCCACACCCAATCAGTTGCAGTCCTGGATAGAACAAGAAGACCTGACTCCCTGAGCTGGAAGGAATGTCCACCTGGTGGCTTTAAATGTACATATATTTATTTATGTAGCTCCTTCAGGTCTTACTTGTGATATGCAGGCTCTTTTAGTTGTGGCATGTAACCTCAGTTGCAGCATGTGGGACCTAGTTCCCTGACCAGGGCTGGAACCCGGGCCCCCTGCATTGAGAGCATGCAGTCTTAGCCTCTGGACTACCAGGCAAGTCCTCAGCTGATGGCCTTTGAAATTCATCTGCACCTTTGGCTCTCCTGGGTCTTCAGCTTGTCAGCCCACATTGCAGATTTTGGACTTGTCAACCTCCATAGTTGCAGGAGCCAATTTCTTATAATAAATCCATTTCTATACATAGCCTATTGGTTCTGTTTCTCTGGAGATTAATTAATACAGTATGTCCTACTGAGACTGGATCATTTGTGCAAGCTTACTGCTATTCAGTTAAGGGGACCTGCCACAGTCTTCTTTAAAATCCGTGGACCAGGCTTCCCTGGTGGCTTAGTGGTGAAGAATTCATCTGCCAGTGCAGGGGACATGGGTTTGATTCCTGGTCTGGAAGGATCCCACATCCGGCAGGACAGCTAAGCTTACGTGCCACAACTACTGAGCCAGTGCTCTAGAGCCTGTTAGCCGCAGCTGCTGAAGCCCAGGCACCTAGAGCCCATGCTCTGCACCAAGAGGAATGACTGCAGTGAGAAGCCCCCCACACAATTAGAGATCAGCCCCCGCTTGCCACAACTAGAGAAAGCCTGTGCACAGTAACAGAAAGCCAGTGCACAGTAGCAAAAAGCCAGTGCAGCCGTAAATAAACGAATGATTTATTTAAAAAAAGAAAAGAAAGGAATACATCAAAAAAGAAAAAAAAAAAAAAAAAAAAAACGAAACAAATACCTCTCCACCAAAAAAAAAAAAAACCACCCCAAAACCCAAACCTTCTGAAGATGTCTCAGAAGCATCTTCTTGGCGTGCTTGGGTTCCATCTAGTGCCAAATTTAGGTACTGCACCTTCATCACCGATTTAATTCCCTGAGTACAAAGGTGGCTCAGAGGTAACGAATCTGCTGCCAATGTAGGAGACTCAGGAGATCAGTCAGTTTCAATCCCTGGTTTGGAAAGATCCCCTGAAGGAGGAAACGGCAACCCACACCAGTATGCTAGCCTGAAAAATCCCATGGTCAGAGGAGCCTTGCGGGCTACAGTACATGGGCTCGCAGAGTTGGACGCGGCTGAGCACACATACACATATTAATAGACCTCTAATGCTCAAAATTCTACAAGCCAGGCTTCAGCAATATGTGAACCGTGAACTTCCTGATGTTCAAGCTGGTTTTAGAAAAGGCAGAGGAACCAGAGATCAAATTGCCAACATCTGCTGGATCATGGAAAAAGCAAGAGAGTTCCAGAAAAGCATCTATTTCTGCTTTATTGACTATGCCAAAGCCTTTGACTGTGTGGATCACAATAAACTGTGGAAAATTCTGAAAGAGATGGGAATACCAGACCACCTGATCTGCCTCTTGAGAAATTTGTATGCAGGTCAGGAAGCAACAATTAGAACTGGACATGGAACAACAGACTGGTTCCAAATAGGAAAAGGAGTACGTCAAGGCTGTATATTGTCACCCTGTTTATTTAACTTATATGCAGAGTACATTATGAGAAACGCTGGACTGGAAGAAGCACAAGCTGGAATCAAGATTGCCGGGAGAAATATCAATAACCTCAGATATGCAGATGACACCACCCTTATGGCAGAAAGTGAAGAGGAACTCAAAAGCCTCTTGATGAAAGTGAAAGAAGAGAGTGAAAAAGTTGGCTTAAAGCTCAACATTCAGAAAATGAAGATCATGGCATCTGGTCCCATCACTTCATGGGAAATAGATGGGGAAACAGTGGAAACAGTGTCAGACTTTATTTTTCTGGGCTCCAAAATCACTACAGATGGTGACTGCAGCCATGAAATTAAAAGACGCTTACTCCTTGGAAGGAAAGCTATGACCAACCTAGATAGCATATTCAAAAGCAGAGACATTACTTTGCCAACAAAGGTCCCTCTAGTCAAGGCTATGGTTTTTCCTGTGGTCATGTATGGATGTGAGATTTGGACTGTGAAGAAGGCTGAGCGCTGAAGAATTGATGCTTTTGTACTGTGGTGTTGGAGAAGACTCTTGAGAGTCCCTTGGACTGCAAGGAGATCCAACCAGTCCATTCTGAAGGAGATCAGCCCTGGGATTTCTTTGGAAGGAATGATGCTAAAGCTGAAACTCCAGTACTTTGGCCACCTCATGCGAAGAGTTGACTCATTGGAAAAGACTCTGATGCTGGGAGGGATTGGGGGCAGGAGGAGAAGGGGACGACAGAGGATGAGATGGCTGGATGGCATCACCGACTCGATGGACGTGAGTCTCAGTGAACTCCAGGAGTTGGTGATGGACAGGGAGGCTTGGCGTGCTGCGATTCATGGGGTCGCAGAGTCGGACACGACTGAGCGACTGATCTGCTCCGATCTGATACTCATGTACATCACTCCTTGTTTTATTCCCTTAACAAACATTTAGAGAAGCCTTGCTTGTACCCAAGACATGCAGCAAGTGGTCTCTCTCCTCCACGGAGCTCAGAGCCCAGCTGGAGAAACGGAATAGAAGCAGATGATCGTAGTCACATGAGCTCAGGGCCAAGAGAGAAACGTGCACAGGAGCTAAGGGACGGACAAGGAAGATTCGAGGGTCACCACTGTGAGACGGAGTGCTGGCTCACGGCCACTTCCCTCCAGCAGCTGTGGGCCTTCTGGACCATTCTCCTCCCCCGCTGGCTTCCTTCACCACGGCTGCGTCCTACGGCGGGCGTGACTCTGATCTCAGCTGCAGTCTCTTTACTTTATGCTTGAGGCAAGGTGGCGGCAGAGAGGCCCTTAGTCCCACGAGGAGGACAGCAGGCTTTGGAGACAGAAGGTCTAGGAGCAGATGTGAGCTCTGGAGACCTTGCCTTCATTTGCTTATGTGTGAGATGCAAAAAATAGTATTGTCCATGCAGGCTTGTTGTGGGAGCTTGTTATGGGACTCCAATGTGGTAACGTGCTTGACTTGTCTGAGTTTTTCTCTGTGAACATCAAAAATCAAACCTGGTTAAAAAAAGGAGTTTCTTGGGAAAACGTCAGAAAGCTCACAGAGATGGGGGTGGAGGTAGAAGTGTTTCTATCAATTTTTGTTCTCTGTCTCGGCTCCTTTTTTAAAAACTTGAAGTATAGTTGATTTACAATATTGTATTACTTTGGAGAAGTCAATGGCACCCCACTCCAGTACTCTTGCCTGGAAAATCCCATGGACAGAGGAGCCTGGTAGGCTGCAGTCCATGGGGTCACCAAGACTCAGACACGACTGGGCGACTTCACTTTCACTTTTCACTTTCATGCATTGGAGAAGGAAATGGCAACCCACTCCAATGTTCTTGCCTGGAGAATCCCAGGGACGGGGGAGCCTGGTGGGCTGCCGTCTATGGGGTCACACAGAGTCGGACACGACTGAAGTGACTCAGCATAGCATTGTATTACTTTCAGGTATAACAAAGTGATTCTGTTATGCATGTATATACACATATATATATTCTCTTTCAGATTCTTTTCCATTATAGATTATTATAAGATATTGGTTATTGTTACCCATGCTGTACAGTAGGTCCTTATTGTTTACCTGCTTTATATATAGTCGTGTGTATCTGTTAATCCCAAACTCCTAATTTATCCCCCTACCAGTGGTAACCATAAGTTTGTTTTCTATGGCTGTGAATCTATTTCTGTTTTGTAAATGAGTTTGTTTGTATTATTTTTTTTTAGCATCCACATATTAGTGATATTGTATGGTATTTGTCTTTCTCTGTCTTACTTCACTTGGTATGATAATCTCTAGGGCCATCCATGTTGATACAAAACGCATTATTTCATTCTTATTTGTGGCTGAGCAGTATCCACCCCTCAGCTCTCATGCTTGCACCAGCTTTGTTCCGGCCTGTCGGTTCCACAGTCTCCGGCGAGGATGGCAGGACTGCTCACAGCTTCAAGTTCACACGCTGTCTGTTGGTCCTCTAGGGAGAGCCCACATCTCTCAGCAAGTCGGGTTCGTGGGCAGGGATGCTGAGCAGCCCAGCTCTGATCGGATGTGGGCTCCCTACGGTGGGGCTGGACAGAAGGGCGGGGCTGCAGAGGGGATTCCTCAGGGGTGGCCCTGGTGCCAGTCAGCACGGCGGGAGCGTGGGGCTCCCCTCGGTGTTGATGGTGGGCCCTTTGGGCCAGTTGTGGAAGTCCACCCTGAGACAAGGGAGCTGGGCGTTGTGGAGGGTCCGCTCTGCTTCCCAGCAGGGACCCAAGTCTTTCTGGAAGTCTCCATGGCTGTTGGCAGCTTCTTCCCCACTTTGCCCATCAGAACCTCCCGCTGGGCCACACAGTCCTGCCTTCAAGTCTCCTTCCTCAGGGGCAGGCCTTGGAGCCCTGGTCCCGCAGGGGGCCGCTCTGCCTTGCCCCTGACAGTGACCTTCCTGCTGACGTGTGACTCCTGCTCCCCGCAGGCCTGGCCTCCGCCCTGCTTGGACTTCACGTCCTGTAAACAGCGGACACGTGGGGCTGTCCTCCAGGCGCTGGGCTGACTTCCTTGCATCTGCCAGCGTGTGGCAGTGGTTCTGTAAAGATCAGGGCCCTGCACTCCTGAGTGCCCACAATAAGGGGGGAGCTCTCGGGAAGTGGGGGGCATGTCCCTGAGGAACCAGGACATGGGGTGGGTGGGGGCTGGACCCGAGGTGGGCGACCCCTGCCCCCTCTCCTCATCTGCTCTGGGCAGGACGGATGGCGAGGGGGCCGGAGGAAGCCTCCTGTGTTCTCTGCTCCCTGGCAGGGTCCCTGCCTCCACCCCCTCCTCAGACCACCCGAGGTCACCCCCTCTCCCTCACACAGCCCCCCCACCTCCTGTGGTGAACTCACAGGTGCTGACTGAGTGTCCCTGAGGCTCCAGGGGCGCTCTTTCAAGCAAGACATGTCGGCAACACTTCACTGGAAAAACCACCTTGAGCCGCTAGTAATTCATTAATTAAACTTTATTTTTGGGTGCCCTGGGTCTTCATGGCTTAGAGGCTTTCTCTAGTTGCCGTGACAGGGGCTACTCTTTGTTGCGATTCTCAGGCTGCTCCCTGCGGGGCCGTCTCTGGTCGTGGAGCACAGGGCACTGGGGCTCCCGTGGTTGCAGCTCCCGGGTCCAGAGCACAGGTTCAGTGGTTGCAGCGCACGGGCTTAGTTGTTCCACAGCAGGTGGGATCTTCCCCAGAAATGGAACTTGTGTCTCCCGCATCGGTAGGCAGATTCTTAACCACTGGACCGCCAGGCAGTGCAGTGATGAACACTTACTGAGCACCTGTTGTATGCAGGAAGCTGTGCGGCGGGCTTTCCCTATGGTGATGTTGTCTCCGAAGTCCTGGGCACTTGCTGGGTGCTGTTGTCCTCATTTTACAGATGTGGCAGCTGGTACACAATGTGGGGCTTGTTCTCTGAGGCTAGGTGAGTGTGAGCAGCAGACCGAGGCTCACCTGGTCCTGGGCTCGTCCCACTTGTCTACCTGCTGCTGGAGAACCCCAGATAAATTCAGGCATCATAGGCTGGTCCCCCAGCAGGGGGTCATGGGGGGTGAGGGAGGTGGGGCTCCCGAGTCTATGCTCTCCTCTTTGGAGATCTGCTCTCTGCCCCAGGGCAGGATAACTTGCCCACCTCTTTCATTGTCTCAGGCCTAACGAGGGGCCTGTGTCCGCCTTACCCATCCATTCCCTACTCACACTGACTGTGCTAGACGCTGAGCCTCCCATCATGAAGATGCTGTCATCTGCTGACCTGTGGTCTGGGGGGGGCCAGGTGGTACCCCTGCACTCAGGCTTGTTCAGGGGATGGACCCGTCTCTCGCAGGCAGCTGAGGGCTGCCAGCCTGCCAGTCACCCATGAGTGCTAAATACCAGACCCTGTAGAATAAAATGTATCCTCATCTCACTCCTCATGTTGTTCTATGCTAAGATGACTTTTCAGTGAATTCATTGGGAAACCTGACTTTGGGAGAGCCAGAGGTCTGTGGATTTGGCCGCATGTGGGTCTGGGCCGTGGAGAGACAGGCCGTGGACCTTACTCAGGGCAAGCAACTGAACCGAGCTCAGCTTATATTCTGAAAGAGTGTTCAACTCCTTTTCCTTGGAAACTCATCCCCAGGCCACATGCATTGGAACGATTCGTTTGCCATATTGCTTCTCCTAGGTGGGGTCCCATGACTTCCTGAGAGCCAGAAGCGGGTGGTCCCCGCTCTCTGTGGCTTTGCTCCGGAGGGTCTACTCTGCTGTGGTTGCTTCTTCTGCTGCTTTTTAATAGTTAATATTTATTTGGCTGCTCTTGGTCTTAGTTGAGGCATGAGGAATCTAATTCTCTGACCAGGGAGGCAGGCAGAGTGGGGCTGGAGCCCTGGCTTCCCCGCTGTGGTCCACAGGGCACCTCCACCCAGGGGATGAAGGGCTCTGAGAGGCCAGAGTGGCCCTTGTTCTCTGGAGGGGCCGATGTGGGTGGTGGAATCGGGTGACAAATCTGGCCTTCCACGTGGGGAACTACAGTCATGGGGCCCCCTGCTCTGAGCGAGGCTGGGGTGTCCTCAGGTCGGGACCCCAGGCCTGGGTCAGCTGGGGCGATGGGGCTCCTTGCTCTGTCATATCCTTGGTGCAGATCAGCAGCTCCTGCCCGTCCCCAGGCCCAGACAGTAAATCTTCTGTGAATCAGTAACATGCGCCCAGCTATCCCCGCCGGGACCGCATAAATCTCGTTTTTGCCATATCACTGGCTCTCGTGACAGCTCAAGATGTTTCTCTGCTTCTGAGTATCCCTTTTATTAAAAGATGCTGGAGCCCTGCAGACGTGTTAACCAGTGGCCCCTCTGGCGCCCCTGGGCTCTCGGTTTTCTCAGCTCAGCTTTTCCCTCTTGGCTGCTCCCACAAGTCTTTCACATCATTCATTTTGACATTTAAAAGTTTCCAAGCTTGATCTGAGATGCCACAAACACTGCCATTGTTATTGGGTGGGCTCTGGAATGCCGAGAATCCCAGGACTGGGGCGGGGCGGGGCGGGGCGGGGGGCGCGCAGGGGGCGGGGGGAGGGGCAGGGGGGAGGGCGGGCCTGCCTGCCTTGTCCGGACGCAGGGAGCTCAGTCTTTTCTGGGACGTGGGCTTCCGCCCTGGGGTCGTGGCCACTCCCGCCTTCTGCAGGCTCTGCCTGCCTTTCGGGCTTCTCTCCTTCTCACTAGGCCAGTCCCTCCTTTTGTTTTTCTCAAGGACCCTAGAATCTTAATGTTCCACTTTTTCAGGAAAGTCACTCCTATTTTCGTCACCTTCTCCCTGGTTCCTGCTCATAAGAGGCCCTCCATACTTAAGGAGAGGATGTCAGAGAAAGCAAGCCTGGACACGTTTGGGTCTCGGGCCATGTAGGCGTCATCTTCCGATGGTTCTTGGTGGTGGTGCTTTAGATGCCAAGTGGAGCTCGACTCTTGCAACCCCCTGGACTGAAGCCCGCCAGGCTCCCTGTCTGCGCGATTCTCCAGGCAAGAATACTGGAGTGGATTGCCGTGCCCTCCTCCAGGGGATCTTCTTGACCCAGGACTCAAAACTTCACCTCTTATATCACCTGCATCTCTTGTTATCTCCTGCGTTGGTAGGTGGGTTCTTTACCATTAGCGCCACCTGAGAAGCCCCTCATGGTTCTTGTACTGTGCTTAGTCACTCAGTCTTGTCTGAATCTTTGTGACCCCATGTAGCTCGCCAGGCTCCTCTGTTCTTGGGGTGTCCCAGGCAAGAATACTGGAGTGGGGTGCCATTTCCTCTCCAGGGGATCTTCCCTACCCAGGGATCGAACCAGTATCTCTTGTGTCTCCTGCCCTGGCAGGCAGATTCTTTACCACTAGCGCCACCTTGGGTTCATGGGGTAGGAAAAATGATGACAAAAAGGCAGGCCTCGTTACCCAAGTTTTATTTTTGTCTGCTAAACACATGAAACAAACTAGAACTACATCCATCATCACAACCGCCTTCATTTCCTAAAGCACTTGTGATGCCTAAAACGTAGTAGGGAGGGGATAAAATCGGAGTGAAACCCAGTTCTTGCCAAAAAAGGACAAATTTCACACTGACATTTTTACATGGACCAGTGAAAATTCTACCAAAGCTGAGTGTCAGTTAAAGGGGACCAGTATTTCCAAATCAGAACTCCTCAAACTTTAACTGCATGCACGGGGGGCTTCCTTAGCAGTCTGGGGGGTAAGACTGTGCTTTCAACACAGGGGTTGGGTTCCATCCCTGGTCAGGGAACTAAGATCCCACATGCCTCTTGGTAAGGCCAAAAGTAAAAAAAAAAAAAAAAAAAAAAAATTAGATGTATGCACAAATCTCCAGGCCCTTGTTAAAATGCAGATTCTTATTTATTAAGTTGGAATGGGGCTTGGAAGTCTTTTTAATAAGTTCTCAAGTGAGGCCCCGGAGAAGGCAATGGCACCCCACTCCAGCACTTCTGCCTGGAAAATCCCATGGACGGAGGAGCCTGGTAGGCTGCAGTCCATGGGGTCGCTGAGGGTCGGACACGACTGAGCGACTTCACTTTCACTTTTCACTTTCATGCATTGGGGAAGGAAATGGCAACCCGCTCCAGTGTTCTTGCCTGGAGAATCCCAGGGACGGGGGAGCCTGGTGGGCTGCTGTCTATGGGGTCGCACAGAGTCGGACACGACTGAAGTGACTTAGCAGCAGCAGCAGGTGAGGCCCAGCTCCCGGTGCCAGGTCTTCAGTGGTAAGGGTCTGCCCTGTATTGAGCCCCAAACAAAACTGAGGTTCCATCACACTTTTGAAGAATAAAATCAGGTAAAGTGTTGTTTTTGTACCATGTAAACCAAAACATCACTTATCAACTAGATTCTCTGCGATGGCATGTCCATAGTGTCTCCCACAGGCTGCCATCTGGCTGTAAGTTCCACGAATAATGTCAGAGGACTGAACCATGGCTACCGGACAGCTTCAGTCATCCAGGCCAAGCATCAGCTGGACCAAAAGTGAGCAGGGCTTTCAAGCCTGCCAATCCCTCTGGCCACCTGCCCCATCCTCCATCCCCAGCCCACAGTGAGAGGTGCATTTGGCATCAACACGCTGCGCTGAAATCAGGTTTTCCATAACAGTACTTCGCCTTATTTCATGAGACACATTTAAATTAAAAAATATATAAAATGCTCATTCCTATCGACTCAATGGATTTTAGGGTCCACATTAGGTTGTGACCCAGAGTTTGACAAATACATGTGCTCCTTGAAAGCCTTTTTACAAATTGACGTTACATGAGTTTTTGATCTGTTGTGGAGGAAGACACAGGTCTTCTGTAGCATAAGAAGACCTAATTTACAAAATACTGACTTAAAGTTATAGTCAAAGCTATGGTTTTTCCAGTAGTCATGTACGGATATGAGGGTTGGACCATAAAAAAATGACTGAGCACTGAAGAATTGATTCTTTCGAACTGTGGTGCTGGAGAAGACTCTTGAGAGTCCCTTGGACAGCAAGGAGATCAAACCAGTCAATCCTGAAGGAAATCATCCCTGAATATTCACTGGATATATATCTATATATTATATGTATATATAATATATATCATATTCAGAATAACATCAGCTTCACTGATACTGAAGCTGAAACTCCAATACTTTGGCCACCGGATTCGAAGAGCCGACACGTTGGGGAAGACCCTGATGCTGGGGAAGATTGAAGGCAGAAGAAGAGAGTAACAGAGAACGAAGTGGTTGGATGACATCACTAACTCAATGGAAATGAATTTGAGCAAACTCTGGGAGACGATGAAGGACAGGGAAGCCTCACAGCTGCAGTCTGTGAGTTGGACATGAGTTACTGACTGAACAACAGCACAGCACTTAAAATGATGATTTCTTCATATTATATACCCTGTCAGCTCTGTTTTTAGATTTTTTCTTACTTTTTGAATCCAACACATTTTTTAAAAGTTTAAAATTTATTTATTTCATGTATGTATGTATGTACTTATTTGGTTGTGCTGGGTCTTAGCTGTGGCATGTGGGATCTAGTTCCTCGATCAGGGGTTGAACCCAGAACCCGGTATTGGGAGTGTGGAGTCTTAGCCATGGACCACCAGGGAACTCCCTCTTATTTTTTTTTTTGATTTAATTTTTATTTTATATTGGAGTATAGTTGATTTACAGAGTTGTGTTAGTTTCAGGTGTACAGCAAGGTCAATCCGTTATACATACACATACATCCACTCTTTATTCTGATTCTCTTCCTATTTAGGTTATTGCAGAATATCGAGTGGAGTTCCCTGTATTATACACTAAGTCCTTATTGGCTATCTATTTTATATATGCTGCTGCTGCTGCTGCTAAGTTGCTTCAGTCGTATCTGACTCTGTGCATAGATGGCAGCCCACCAGGCTCCCCCGTCCCTGGGATTCTCCAGGCAAGAACACTGGAGTGGGTTGCCATTTCCTCCTCCAATGCATGAAAGTGAAAAGTGAAAGTGAAGTCACTCAGTCGTGTCCAACTCTTGGCGACCTGATGGACTGCAGCCCACCAGGCTCCTCTGTCCATGGGATTTTCCAGGCAAGAGTACTGGAGTGGGTTGCCATTGCCTTCTCCAATTTTATGTATCAGTCAGTTCAGTCACTCAGTCGTGTCCAACTCCTTGCGACCCCATGAATCACAGCATGCCAGGCCTCCCTGTCTATCACCATCTCCCGGAGTTTACTCAAACTCATGTCCATCGAGTCAGTGATGCCATCCAGCCATCTCATCCTCTGTCGTCCCTTTCTCCTCTTGCCCCCAATCCCTCCCAGCATCAGAGTCTTTTCCAATGAGTCAACTCTTCGCATGAGGTGGCCAAAGTACTGGAGTTTCAGCTTTAGCATCATTCCTTCCAAAGAACACCCAGGGCTGATCTCCTTCAGAATGGACTGGTTGGATCTCCTTGCAGTCCAAGGGACTCTCAAGAGTCTTCTCCAACACCACAGTTCAAAAGCATCAATTCTTCGGCACTCAACTTTATTCACAGTCCAACTCTCACATCCATACATGACCACTGGAAAAACCATAGCTTTGACTAGACGGACCTTTGTTGGCAAAGTAATGTCTCTGCTTTTCAATATGCTATCTAGGTTGGTCATAACTTTTCTTCCAAGGAGTAAGCATCTTTAATTTCATGGCTGCAGTCACCATCTGCATTTTGGAGCCCCCCAAAATAAAGTCTGACACTGTTTCCACTGTTTCCCCATCTATTTCCCATGAAGTGATGGAACCAGATGCCATGATCTTCGTTTTCTGAATGTTGAGCTTTAAGCCAACTTTTTCACTCTCCTCTTTCACTTTCAACAAGAGGCTCTTTAGTTCCTCTTCACTTTCTGCCATAAGGGTGGTGTCATCTGCATATGTGAGGTTATTGATATTTCTCCCAGCAATCTTGATTCCAGCTTGTGCTTCTTCTAGCCCAGCGTTTCTCATGATGTACTCTGCACAGAAGTTAAATAAGCAGGGTGACAGTATACAGCCTTGACGTACTCCTTTTCCTATTTGGAACCAGTCTGTTGTTCCATGTCCAGTTCTAATTGTTGCTTCCTGACCTGCATATAGGTTTCTCAAGAGGCAGGTCAGGTGGTCTGGTATTCCCATCTCTTTCAGAATTTTCCACAGCTTATTGTGATCCACACAGTCAAAGGCTTTGGCATAGTCAATAAAGCAGAAATAGATGTTTTTCTGGAACTCTCTTGCTTTTTCCATGATCCAGCGGATGTTGGCAATTTGATCTCTGGTTCCTCTGCCTTTTCTAAAACCAGCTTGAACATCTGGAAGTTCACAGTTCACGTATTGCTGAAGCCTGGCTTGGAGAATTTTGAGCATTACTTTACTAGCGTGTGAGATGAATGCAATTGTGCGGTAGTTTGAGCATTCTTTGGCATTGCCTTTCTTTGGGATTGGAATGAAAACTGACCTTTTCCAGTCCTGTGGCCACTGCTGAGTTTTCCAAATTTGCTGGCATATTGAATGCAGCACTTTCACAGCATCATCTTTCAGGATTTGGAATACTCAACTGAAATTCCATCACCTCCACTAGCTTTGTTCGTAGTAATGCTTTCTAAGGCCCTCTTGATTTCACATTCCAGGATGTCTGGCTCTAGGTGAGTGATCATACCATCGTGATTATCTGGGTCGTGAAGATCTTTTTTGTACAGTTCTTCTGTGTATTCTTGCCACCTCTTCTTAATATCTTCTGCTTCTGTTAGGTCCATACCATTTCTGTCCTTTATCGAGCCCATCTTTGCATGAAATGTTCCCTTGGTATCTCTAATTTTCTTGAAGAGATCTCTAGTCTTTCCCATTCTGTTGTTTTCCTCTATTTCTTTGCATTGATTGCTGAGGAAGGCTTTCTTATCTCTTCTTGCTATTCTTTAGAACTCTACATTCAGATGCTTATATCTTTCCTTTTCTCCTTTGCTTTTCGCTTCTCTTCTTTTCACAGCTATTTGTAAGGCCTCCCCAGACAGCCATTTTGCTTTTTTGCATTTCTTTTCCATGGGGATGGTCTTGATCCCTGTCTCCTGTACAATGTCACAAACCTCCGTCCATAGTTCATCAGGCACTCTATCTATCAGATCTAGTCCCTTAAATCTATTTGTCACTTCCACTGTATAATCATAAGGGATTTGATTTAGGTCATACCTGAATGGTCTAGTGGTTTTCCCTACTTTCTTCAATTTAAGTCTGATTTTGCAATAAGGAGCTCATGATCTGAGCCACAGTCAGCTCCTGGTCTTGTTTTTGCAGACTGTATAGAGCTTCTCCATCTTTGGCTGCAAAGAATATAGTCAGTCTGATTTCGGTGTTGACCATCTGGTGATGTCCATGTGTAGAGTCTT
Source organism: Bos taurus (assembly GCF_002263795.3). Lineage (NCBI taxonomy): Eukaryota > Metazoa > Chordata > Mammalia > Artiodactyla > Bovidae > Bos > Bos taurus. The sequence continues at coordinate 7,846,109 of NC_037355.1, read as the reverse complement.
CTCTTGTGTTGTTGGAAGAGGGTGTTTGCTATGACCAGTGCGTTCTCTTGGCAAAATTCTGTTAGCCTTTGCCCTGCTTCATTCCGTATTCCAAGGCCAAATTTGCCTGTTACTCCAGGTGTTTCTTGTCTTCCTACTTTTGCATTCTAGTCCCCTATAATGAAAAGGACATTCTTTTTGGGTGTTAGTTCTAAAAGGTCTTGTAGGTCTTCATAGAACCATTCAACTTCAGCTTCTTCAGCGTTACTGCTTGGGGCATAGACTTGGATTACTGTGATATTGAATGGTTTGCCTTGGAAACTAACAGAGATCATTCTGTCGTTTTTGAGATTGCATCCAAGTACTGCATTTCGGACTCTTTTGTTGACCATGATGGCTACTCCATTTCTTCTAAGGGATTCCTGCCTGCAGTAGTAGATATAATGGTCATCTGAGTTAAATTCACCCATTCCAGTCCATTTGAGTTCGCTGATTCCTAGAATGTCGACATTCACTCTTGCCATCTCTTGTTTGACCACTTCCAATTTGCCTTGATTCATGGCCCTGACATTCCAGGTTCCTATGCAATATTGCTCTTTACAGCATCGGACCTTGCTTCTATCATCAGTCACATCCACAGCTGGGTATTGTTTTTGCTTTGGCTCCATTCTTTCTGGAGTTATTTCTCCACTGATCTCCAGTAGCATATTGGGCACCTATCGACCTGGGGAGTTCCTCTTTCATTATCCTATCATTTTGCCTTTTCATACTGTTCATGGGATTCTCATTTTTATATATAGTAGTGTGTAAATGTTAATCCAAAACTCCTAAATTTATCCTTTCCCCCCACATTTCCCTTTGGTGACCATAAGTTTATTTTTAAAGTCTGTTATGTGGTGACCCAAGGATGAAAGAGCAGATGAAACCAAGGAGGGTCTTAGAATGCAGGAACAGAAAAACCTGACCCTTATCGTCCTTCCCTCCCCCGTGCTGTAACTATTATGAAACAGTATAACCCATCTCCCCGCCCACCCCACAGGGAGACGGTATCTGCCCTCCTCTTCCCTGACCCAGTATACATGCCTCCTCTAACCAGCAAATGACCCGCAAGACCCCTATCCCACTCCTTGTACCCGGGGTATAAAAGTGGACTAAGGACCCTGGTTCAATGTTGTTCTCCCTTGAGCTGGCCTGCTGTTCTCAGAGCATCTCCCTCTCATAAACTTAATTTCTGTCTCATTCTGCCTCATGTCTGGAAATTCTTTTCCAACCTGCGCATGGACCACAACATGTTATTCTGTTTCTGTTTTGTAAATAAGTTTATTTTTATCATTTTTAAGATAAAAGATTCCACATACAAGTGATGTCATATGGTATTTGTCTTTGTCTGACTGACTTAGTATAATAATCTCTAGGTGCATCCATGTTGCTGAAAATGACATTATTTCATTTCTACCCTATAAGCTCCAACTGAAGAGATTTTTGCCACCTATTTCTTTGGTAAATCTCAGAGTAAACTCATCTTGAATTTCGTCTTGGTAAATTCATCTAAGAAAATGGATGAATGAATGAATTAGCATATTTATAGATACATAAGTCCTTGGATGGAAGATTTCAGGACTAATAAATTTTGAAATGTGTTACCAGTAATGTGGTCTGAGAACAGAAGAACAACAAAATGTTTTTGAAATTCAAATGTATAGCAGCAGAAAAATGATTGATTTATAAATGACTTTTGAATATACTAATCACAGAGGCAATGATAATGTTGCTTTGTACTGAGTCATTATATGCCTACTGCAGTAAACATTTTAGTTCATAAAATTACAAAGTCTATTTAGAAACTGCCCCCCCCCCTTTTTTTTTTTGCTTTGTCTTGCGGCATGCGGAATCTTAGCTCCCTGACCAGGAATCGAACCTGTGCCTCCTGCCGTTGAAGCACAGAATCTTAACCACTGGACCACCAGGGAAGTCCCAGAAACTGCACTTAAAAAAGAAAAAAAGAAAAACCAGAATGTGGCTCCAGGGAGATGAGGTGTATTGCACTGGGCTGGGTGATCTCGCTTTTTCTTAGAGACAGGAAGAAGCTTTTAGAGGATCCTGTCTAGAGCTTTTAAAGCTTTTAATAGGGGACATTTACTGAAGGGGAACAGGGCAGCTTTTAACAGGCAACATTGTTTACTGAAGGGGGACATGGGGGGAGGGGGTTGGGGGAACCCCATGGGGAGTGGAAAGCTGCTCAGGGCTCCTTCCTCCCCTAATCCCAGACACCCATTCCCTGTTGGCCACTTCAGCTCTGAAGGGAGACTGACTTGGACCCAGTCTGACCCACTCTCAAATTCTGGGGAGGAAGAACCGGATTGAGTCACCTGGGACAGCTGTCCATCTCTCGGGTAGTCGTCATCTGGGTGTGCAGTGACGGCGTAAAGACGTGGTGTTAGGGCGTCTGCCGGCGTGGTGGGGCGTCACGAGAACTGCGGTCCGGGCCAGTACCTCAAGTGCCCATGAAGAGATTCTCCGGTGGTCCTTCTCTGGTGGTGGCTGGGACTCTGTGCTCCCAACGTGGAGAGTCTGGGTTTGATCCTAGGTTGCAGAACAAGATTCCGCATCCCACAATTAAGAACTGGTGCAGCCAAATAAAATAAAAAGTAAAGTAAAATAAAATGAAAAATTAAAAAAATTGGCTATGGCACTGTGGAACCCTTTGATCATATAAGATCTTTTTTTTTTAATTGTAGAAGATGTTTATCAGTTTTCACAATCAATAGCCAGACAAAAAATAAAAATTCATTACAGTTGCAAGCCATAGTGGAAACATGATTAAACTAACAATATAAAATAATTACAAGTGATTCGGGGGCCAAGCAGAGAGATGTGGTGAGTGGAAGTGCATCCAGGCACATGTTTTCATCTGCCCAGTCATTCTGTCTTTTGTGCATTTAATCCTTTTACATTTAAGGTAATTATCAATATGTAGGATCCTATTACCATTTCCTTAAATGTTTTGGTTTATTTTGTGTAGTTTTTTTTTTTTTCCTTCTCTTGTGTTTCCTGCTTAGAGAAGTTCCTTTAGCATTTGTTGTAAAGTTGATTTAGTGGTGCTGAATTCTCCTAACTTTTGCTTGTCTGTAAGATCTTGCCTAGCAGCCAACGATGAAAAAAATGGACAGAGGCCGAGTTGTTCTGGTAAAGGAGATGGTAACCAAAGTCCCACCAAATTGATCTCCTTCTGTTAGTGCTGAGGAGTGAGTTTTGAAAACTGTGGATCTAACTGTATCTCCTGTTTTCATAGAACAGGCTCAGACGGTGAAGAATCTGCCTGCAATGCAGGAGAGCTGGGTTCGATCCCCGAGTGGGGAAGACCCCCTGGAAGAGAGCATGGCAACCCACTCCAGTATTCATGCCTGGAGAATCCCATGGACAGAGGAGCCTGGCGGGTTACAGTCTATGGGGTCACAAGAGCCGGATGCAGCTGAGCACAGAAGCTAGCGCCTCGGAGGTTCACAGCAGCTCAGCGTCAGGGTGTGATGAGCATCAAGAGCCCAGACTCCTGGGGGAACGTTCTTACGAAATTCCACTTGCTCCTTGATCCCAGGTACCAAACACACAACGGCTGGCAAAGTCTCCTATTTTAGTAAAATGCCTCTCTTTGGAAAGAAAGCAATTTGTGGAGTTCTAAGCCAAATTGATTTTGATTTACAGGGTTGAAAAAGAAAAAAAAAAAGAAAGCAACTACAGTTAAGTGAAATGCCAGGAGATTTGTGCCCTGAGCTGGAAGTTTAGTCTGATTAGGTTTCCCTAGGTGTGCTCACCTTGCCTCGTCTTGCTCAGCATCCTTCTCCCTTGAACATGGACGAGGGTCTGATGGCCCAGATAGGCTTGCTCTGGCCACTGACCGCTTTTCCGGTTGCAAATGTGCTTTGGTGCCTCTCGTGGGATAACACCTCCAGATGACGCCGGTGTGTGTGTAGGCAGAAGCTAAATGAAGCAGGAACCTGGTAAGCTTGGTCGCCCCTATCCATGTGGATTATTTTATTTTTTAAAAAGAAGCTCATCTTATTTGTCCTTCGGGAAACACCATTTATATTTTCTCTGTTTATTTATTATTTGGTGGCATCGCAGCATACTGGATCTCTGATCTTCCTATGGCATGTGGAATCTTTAGTTGGAGTATGTGGGATCTCATTCCCTGACCAGGGATTGAAGCCGAGACCCCTGCAGTGGGACTGCAGAGTCTTAGCCACTGGACCACCAGGGAAGTCCCTCCACGGGTTTTTAAGGGTGCACTTGGGGAGATCTCTTGGCCCTGTCCTTGCAAACCATTCTAGGGAAAGGGGTTTGGCTACGAGGCTGGAGGCCGGCCCCCGGTCCTCAGCTGGGCGCCCTTTGAAAGTCCCGCAGCTCCTCTCTCCACAGGGCTCGCGGGGGCTGTCCAGAGGCTCTACCCTGCGCCTCTGCCCTGCGCCTGCTCGCGCAGCCACTTGATGGCACTGTTAGAACTGGAGAAAAGAGGCTTCCTCCCCTGCAACCGTTTTCCCTCATTCTAATCCTCTCCAAACTGTCATTTCCACCCACCTCCTTCCAAACAGAACAGAACAAAATCATTTCATAGCCTGTTCCTGCTGCTCTGCCCCCAACCCAGTCCGCCCTGTCCGTCCCTGGCTGCCTGCAAAGATGAGTAGCCCCACTGCCTCCTTTTCTGCCCTCAGGGTCCCCTCTGTCCATCCTGTTTTTGCATCTTTATCATTCTGTGTATGGTGGCGGGGTGGCCCTCTAGAGTTTCAGGCAATCTAGGGAAGTGGCAAGGGCCATGAAAGACTTATAAGGACCTGGGGGCCTAAAAGAGAAAGCAGAAGTGCCTGCAATCCTTCTGGTCGCATGACTTGTGTTCTAGAAGGAAAAAGAAACTAGGGCTGCATGCACAGAGGCAGCGTGGAGCAGGGTCACTGGAAGAAGGTGCTGGAAGGGGGAACGGGGCGGGGGAAGAATGTGCAGAGTGCAGGAAACGGGCTCTCGGCAGTGGAATCTTGGCGTCAACTTGGCCACTCAAAGGCTTTCTGTTCCTGGCTTCTGAGCTGCCGCTGTGTCAGAACCCCCTCCACTGGGTCAAGGGTAGGCGGGGTGCAGTCCTGAGCGACCCTCGCCCTCGTGCACTGATTTTGACCCTTGCTTCCCAGTTCTGGCTGCCATTTCCTCTTCCTGTGAGATGTGAGTAGGGCGCAGACAGAGAGGACCAAGAGCTGGAGGAGAGAAAACATAGCTGTCCCCACCTCTGCCCACCTATCTCAGGTCCCCCAGGCTGCCAGGCGCTGCTGCCTCAGCTCGCTTCCCCCTCAGGGGAGACGAAAACAACATTTCTTGGGAGGAATTCGCTCTGAGAAAAGCATTTTCCCCTAACAATGACCAGGAAATCCTGTCTTGACTGATATTCTCAAGGTGTGCTGGCCTCTTGGCAGAGTCATTTGAAGGCTTATTCAACCATGCAAACGCCCATGAGACATGGTTCCCAAACTCCATGGAGGCGTGCTGGCCACACCCCTCCCCTTGGCCAACCCTGACCTTGAGCAGGGAGCCCAGCCAGCTTGCCCAGCCTGCCTGCAGGTGGGAGGTCTCTCTGCTGACTCAGGCCCAGACTGGGTCAGGTGCCTGCCTTCAGTCCCATGAGTAATACCCTGCCTGTCCTCTGCAAAGGGCCTTCCCAGGATTAATGAATTAGTCACCCCCCGGGAGAGCGAGGGTGCAGGTTATGGTCATCCTCATTAAGGCGTGCCTCATAAGGCCTGCCTCAGGCCAGTGAGTGTCTGGATGTGGGTCAGGCAGACAGTGGCTCAGGGTGTTCCAGGGAGAGGCTCCTCCAGGGCGCAGGGGAGGCTGGAGCTTCTCACTGGGCAGCCGGGGGCTTCACCCACTGAGGGCCAAGGGGAGGGGACTGGAGAGTCTCAGGTCCATGTGAGAAGATGCAGACAGTTTGATACAGGCTCAGCCACACAGTTCCACAGTCTGCTCTGAACAATTCAGAAACTGACGCCGATGAGCCCCCCATCGTTCTGCCCCTCCAAGCAGGCCGTCCATATATTTATGAAATGCACCTCGGAACATTTTCCTTTCTGTGTCTGCGTGGGGATTTCAAATGACTAAAAGTGATAAAGCGCAGGTCACTATAGGACCTTGCAAAACAAAAGCGTGATGTGAATGCCTAGGAGAGTAGGGGCCCCGTGTCCCTTTGGGGCACGGGGCCCCCAAAGAGGTTTGTCTTCTTTCGGGAGCAGGACACAGGTGAGAGAGTTTTAGGAGGTAAGAATGTGTCCTGATGACAGAGCTAGGACCCAAGCACCTTCTGAAAGCCAGACAGCAGAGCAATCCTTTCGGTCAACCCTGTCTGCAGCTGCTTTTTATAAACTTGGCATAAATACATGCTTGGAAATGCCCGGGCAGTGTATCTGGAAAATATTTTCTACCATTCGAAAACACACACACACACATATACATGCTTAGAAAGGAAAAAAAAAAAACACAACAGAAATTGTGCATATTACAGAGCAGCTTCACTTGTGGTTTTTTCCATTACTTCCTCAGTTCATTTTTCTGCTGCCAATTTTAGAAGGCCATAAGTCATAGTTGTTGTTAAACTTTGTCAGTTAAAATGTAACTCTAAGAACAAGTCATATGATACATTGGAGCCAAATGGCCTTTTCGAAAGCGTGGCGGTGGGAGGTAGGAGAGCCAGTCCTGGTGTCTTGGCGCTTCTCTGCTGGGTGTTAGGTGTCCTGCCCACGAGAAGAGTCCCCCCGTTGCTGGCCTCGGCTCCTGAAGGCCACTGATCCAAGGGAGGGAGGCTTCTCCACATTTATTCTGTGTGACCCAGGAATGGAACATAATCTTGTTTTTTGAAGTGCTTGTGTGTGCTAAGTCACTTCAGTCCTGTCCAACTCTTTGTGACCCTATTGACTGTAGCCCGCCAGGCTCCTCTGTCCATGGGATTCTCCAGGCAAGAGTACTGGAGTGGGTTGCCCTGCCCTCCTCCAGGGGATCTTCTGGACCCGGGGATCGAACCTGCGTCTCTTACGTCTCCTGCATTGGCAGGCGGGTTCTTCACCACTAGCACCACCTGGGGAGTCCTCAGTCTTACACAATAATGAAATTCTCGATTGTTGAGAGAGACTTGTATATGTAACAGGTTTTTTTTTTTTTTAATGTAGACATTTACTTATTTATTTTATTTCTGGCTGCGCTGGGTCTTGTTAACAGTTGCGGCATGCAGGTTCTTCTACCTTCATTGTAGCATGTGGGATTTAGTTCCGTGACCAGGGGTCGAACCTGGGCCTTCTGCATCCGGAGTGTGGAGTCTTAACCACTGGACTACCAGGGAAGTCCCTTCCTTGTGGAGGTTTTATTCTAGTGGGATTGATGGACAGACAGACACGGGCTGACTCACCCCTACAGTGCCTTTTGTACATGAGGCTAGCTACAGCCCTGAAGCAGAGGGACAGACGGCTAAGAGAGCCACCAGGAAAGACGGCTTTATCACAGGCAGAGTGGGATACTCTTGGGTCTGTCGTGTACTGTCCAGAGCCTGCCCGCCTTCCCTGTGGACTGGGCACAATGCCACTGCTCATGGGGTGAAATAACAAATGTGAAAAGCACGTCTGTTGTTGTTGTTAAGTCACTAAGTCGTGTCCGACTCTTTGCGACCCCGTGAACTGTAGAACAACTGACTGGTTCAGAATTGGGAAAGGAGTACGGTAAGGCTATATGTTGTCACCCTGCTTATTTAACTTACATGCAGGGTACATCATGTGAAATGCTGGGCTGGATGAATCACAAGCTGGAATCAAGATTTCCAGGAAAAATATCAATAACTTCAGATATGCAGATGATACCACTCTAATGGCAGAAAACAAAGAGGAACTAAAGAGCCTCTTGATGAGGGCGAATGAGGAGAGTGAAAAAACTGGCCTGAAAGTCAAATTTAAAAACTAAGATCATATCATTTCATGGCAAACAGAAAGGGAAAAAGGAGAAGCAGTGACAGATTTTGTCTTCTTGGGTTCCAGAATCACTGTGGACGGTGACAGGGCTTGGCAGCTCCCATAACCCTCTCCTGGGTCCCTGATTATCACGTCTATTTCCTGCCTTCTCCTTTGAATAAACCGATTGAATCATCCAACCTTCCTTGGGCAAACAGACCCTTTCCAAAACAGCTGGTCTGAATGACATTTGTTGGGACCTGCTCCCCCAGGTCCTTCCGTGGCCCGGCGGTGCCCCGCCGCTGGCCCCTAACGAACAAGGGTGGGGGCCAAGCTCCTCTCTGCGCCCCCTGTGTGCTACGCTCTCTCTACCTGGGGCCACAGCTTCTCGATGCTCTGTCTGCGGAGAAACGTTTCAAAGACTCAGGAAATGAACTCACTTTTTTTCCCCCCTCCCCCTCCTTTTCCAAAACAGTGCCGCCTTCCTGGAAGAAAGCAAACAAAACAAGTGTGACTATTTAAAAAATTATTGGAAAACGCCTTCTTCATGAATGCTCCGGCTCCTCTGGGGCAGATGTGTCACCTTGGGTTCCCTTTGCTGCTCAGCCCCTGGTGCGTGTAGCGGGGAGGGGCCAGGGCAGCCTTGGAGGAGGAGGAGGAGCTGACGGGGCTGGTAAACAGGCCCCTCTAAACAACCACACGCACCTCGCACACTCAGATGTGGAGGTGAGTGCACCTGAGCGTGCTGGCCCATGTCCAGCTGAAACTAGCCCAGGGGTCTGCCTTCCTCCCAAGTGTGGACTGGCTTCTGCCAGGCGTGGGGGGCTGACTATTTTGGGTTTCTAGGTGTTGTTATAAATAACAACAATCATGGGCTGTATGGGGATTGAAGACGAAGCCTTTTCCTTTCGGCCATCTGGGCAGGATGCTTTTCCTTTGATGAGGAAAAAAAAACTTAGCTGTGTTTCAACTGGAAAATTGGCTCCCTTTTGGGGTAACAGCAGACACTGAATGACCCTGTCTTTGCAGGAACGAGAGCAAGCTCTGTCTAGGGCAGGGGGCAGGGCGGGGAAGGCCCTTCAGTTGCTCAGGTCCTGACTTGAGGGGACGCAAGGCCAGGAGAGCCCCCTTGAGGTGTTCAGCAGCGTGGTTCTCTTGGCTCAGGTTTTTCCATTATCAGGCTGTGACAGCCATGCATGACAGACACCCTCCAGAGATATCTCTCTGCTTTCATAACACTGAACGATTTTTTTTTCTGACTCATCTTCAGAAGATCCCCCTCCCCCTCGTCATTTGAAAATAAATATAATTAGTAACAGGCAGACATACTGTATATAGCCAGCCCCTCCTATCCGGGAGAGTTATAATTAAATGTACACGCTGTCTGTTGTTCCCTGTCTGCTAAATGCTTCGCCACCCGCTTTAGGGAAGGAGCAGCCCCCCGGGTGGATGTTGCAGGGAGAGAGAGCGGGTGGGGCTGAGTTCAGTGTCCCGTGGAACGTGAAGGCCGGAGTGCTGGCAGAGTGGCAGGTATGCTCCCTGTCCCTCGCACTGCCTGCCTCTCTGCCTTTCTCCATCGTCAACCTTGAGCGGCTCCAGGAAATGCCTGGTCAGTTCTGGGGACTGTCCCCTCCTGGGAGGCAGAGAGATGGTTGCCAAGCCTGGTTGTCATGGCAACACGGTGGCTGCTGCTCCTGCAGCTGGTGAGGGGCACCTGAGTGCATGCAGGTTGGTGAGATCTGCCCTCCCCGGGCCAGGGGCCAAGACCGTCGCATTCGTCTGTTCCCAGCTCCTGGCCTGCGAGGCCGGCACCCGGGCTGTGGCCCTGAGCTCAGGCAGGTTATCCCCAGGTAACCCTCGACTCTCCTTCCTGACACCAGGGTGGGCTGGGTGCTCGGTGGCCACTGCCCAGGCCCCGGGAGAGGTCATATTCTGCTGAAATCAGTGGGTCAGGTGGCTCTGGGAATGCACACGCACCTCGTGGGTATATTCTGGGACCACAGCACAGCCAGCAGGCTTGGCGACACCGGGCCTGGCGACACAGCGGAGGCGGGCGTCCCTCCTGTCCCTCGGGCAGCTGAGGCGGTCACCGGATGACGAGTTGGCCTGGCCCTCCCTGGCCTGGACTGAATACAGCAGCGTCATCCGAGCCACGGGCACCTTCACCCGGGCTGCTCTCAGAGTGTTTTCCAAGCAAATAGTAGTTTCACAACACCCGTGAGAAGTAGGTGGGGTGACAAAGCATTCTTTGTCCCTGTCTTATAGATGGGGAAATGGCAGGGCTGGCCTGGCCAGCTGGTGAGGCCAAGAAGGGGAGGCGGGTGCCCTCCCCTCCCCTGGGACTCTGGGGCACGAGGTGCCAGGGTCTGCTGGCTCGTGGTCTCAAGCCCAGCTCCTGGGGGTAAGGGGGAGACCCCTCAGAGACAGAGGCCAGGGGTGGAGGCAGTGCAGGGCTTCTTGGGACTGATGGCCTCAGTGTCCAAACCAGGAACTCGGTCACGGCCCTGTGGTCTGAGATGCTGACCCCAGCCGTGGGTGACCCCAGCAAGTGTCAACGCGCTGTACTGAGCCCAGTCTGCTTGAAGTTACTGGACTCTTGGAAGTGGTGATTAAGTACTTTTTGAGCAGCTGTGCTGGTAATATTTCCAGTAATATTTCCAGGGCTATGGTGGTGAATGAGGCAGACGTGGCCCCTGTGGCTTGTGGGGCTTGCAGGAGACAGATAGTCACCACATCAAATGAAGAGGAATATAAAAATGCACGATGTAGGCTGGGGGAGGAGGGCCAACTTTAGGTAGGGGAGCAGAGCATGAGTCTGTAGGAGCTAATCCCAAATGATGGGGAGAAGCTGGACTGGGCCAAGCATGCCAGAGGGAAGGGGCAGTGGTGCAGAGGCCCAGACAGGGGAATGAAGGTGGCCTGTTCAAAGGTTACGGAGAAGGACATTGCAAGAGATGACGTTGGGAGTAAGCAAGCAGTATGTGACCCCGGATTTCTTGGAGAGGCGGTACTGACATACTTTGCTGATGGACTGGATGTGGGGCATGAAGGAGGGAAGAGTTAAGGATGACTTCTGAGTGTTTGCTTGAGTTGGAGAGTAGAGAGGCAGATTGAGATGGGGAGGACTTAGAGCACACGGAGATGGGAAGTGAAGAGGATGGTCTTGGACATGGGTGTTTGATGCTGCCTTCTAGCCGGCTGCAAATGGGGCTTGAGTTTCAGCCTTTCTTATGCTCTCCTTCTGAGATCATGGAGAAGAAAGATGGAAAGTTGGGACTACCCTGGTGGTCCAGTGGTTAAGACTCTGTGCTTCCAATGCAGAGGGCACATTTGATCTCTGCTTGGGGAAATAAGATCCTGCATGACGCATGGCCAAAAAAAAAAAAAAAGTGGCGAGTTCTATGCCAGTTGGGTTTTGAACTCACTGGGGCCTTCCAGGGGAAGCCTCACATCCCATATTTTCCAAAGAGGATTATATTCCTACTTTCTGGGTTCGGGGAGGTCTCTTCTACTGTAGGGGAAGGAGACCAGCCAAGATGGCCATGTGCCATATGGTGAACAGCCTTCTGCAGACCCAGCCTGCTTGTCCCTTCCTGTCCAGCCCATCTTGTCCCTTCCTGTTCAAAGCCAAATTCTTGGTCACTTGTCCTGGGCATCGCAGTGAGACTGATGTCATCGCCTGTGGGTGAGGAAGGCCTGGAGCCTTGTCTCTCATTTGGTTGGTTTAAATGGAATGGTGAGGGTTTAGCCATGTCTTCCGCAAAGAGGCATTTGAAGAGCTGTGAACAGCAATGTCATTGGCCAGAGAGGGACCTGCTGAGAAGCAGGGCTGGGGCCCTCTGTGCCTCTTCAAAGCATGTACCTTAGGAGAACCCGTTCATTCTCTTGTAGCATAAATTGGAAGCTATAAAGAGACTTGATATTGGGCTCACCTACTCTATGTCACTGCAAGGCCAACTTATAGCCAGTAGTGCCATGGAAGCTCCAATTCTGGGTCTCCAGGGAATTATTTTAGAGCAAAGGATTTATTGTGATGTTTACATGTATGGGAATCTCCTGACATCTTATCATAAAGCTTTACAATGTGGCACGGAGTGTATATTTTGGATTTTACCCTGGAAGTTTACTTCTTGGTGTACTAAAAACATTGAAGTGGATTTGGGGATATCAGTTCTCATACCCCAAGAACTCCTTGGGTGAAAAGTCAGAAGTTCGCCTATTAGGATCAGTTTTTCAACCAGACAGAATGACTATCGTTGGTGTTGTGCTCTCCAACTCACAAAGTGCTTTCACGACCATTTCCTCATCCAATTCTCCCCACAATTCATATGCGGATATAGAGGCAGCAGCTCAGAGAGGTTGAGTCATTTGTTTAAAGTCACACAGCAAAGGGAGAGCTGGGAATGAGCCCCAGTCCTCTGGCCTCTACCTGCCCAAGGCCCTGCTGTTGCATCTTTGATGGAAAAGGGCCAGGGTGGTTCTGGCACCTGGACCAACCGTGTGACAGTGAGTTTGGTAAGCCCAGCCTGGGAGGTGTTTGAAATTCCCTGAGCTGGCACCTGGGAACTAGTTCTTCTTTCCAGAAGGCTGTGTTGCAATGTGACCAAGAAGGTTGAGACTGAAAGCCATTACTTCACCCATGTGAGTGAAGGTCATTCATCACCCCAGGAAGTGCACGGAGCTGCAACGTTTAGTGGGGAGGTGAGCTGCTCCTGAATGAAGCCTCGGTGTGGCCTGGCACCCTTCCACATGGTGGGGAGAAGGGGAGCTTCTGGAAGGGAGGATGTGCTAGGCAGCTCGGCCCAGGAGCCCAGAGCCCCCCAGGACCCTGGCCATACCCGAACCAGCCCCTCTTCTGAGAATACTAGGTGGAAGTTGCACCCACAAACAGGAGGGATGCTGGTTCACAGGAGCTGGCTGAGGCCTTTTGCATCCTGTGATGGGCATGCCTGGAAGGTCACCTGGGGAAATCTGAGCGACTGCAAGTTACCCGAGTGTCCTTGCATGGACGACCTCGCTTCCTAGTTGAGCAGGTCACGCTTGCTTTCTTGTCCGAGTCCAGAGTGTCCCACCTGCACTGGCGTCCGTGGAAGTCCTGTACCTCAGAGTTGGGCAGGGGGGGACAGAGTCCCGAACACATTTGTACATGTTCCCGCAGTGAGCGCCTATGTATATTTTGGCCACAGGATCTTAATTCCCTGGCCAGGAATCGAATTCATGACTCCTGCAGTGGAAGCTTGGGGTCCTAACCACTGGACTAGCAAGGGAAGTCCCGGGCATCTGTAACTGATGAAGTAGGGTAGTGCCGGGGCCTTCTGCCTCACACTTGTGACCTGGCTCTCCATCATGGCTCCCTTTTGGCCTCTCCTGATGAGGGCCCAGGGCTGAAATGTCCTTGAAAGTCTCCACTCAGGCCTCAGGTTGGTGTCCCTTCTTCAGAGAGGCTTTCCTGACGTTAACACCCATGCCCCCAACAACCTTGGTGCTTCCCATGGCACATGTCACCACCAGAAACTGGTTTCTCTGTTTGCTTCTCACATCTCTTCTCACCCAAAGGTAAACTCCATCAGAGACGGCACTGTACCTGGTCCGCCTCCTGTCACACCCTCAGCACCTGGCAGAGCCTGGGGCTAGCACACACAGTATCAATACCCCGAATGAATGGATGCAACCGAGTAGCTGACACGAAGGTGGGCTGGAGTGGGGGGGGAGGCGGGTTCATCTGAGCCGATGGCCCGCGAGCTCCCTCGAGGATGCTCTGGGCTCCAGCAGCAGGCAAACTTGGTTCTCCTGGACCCCTGCAACGCTCTCTCTGGGGCTGAGCTGGAGGAGCATCCTAAGAGCATGGTTACTCCCTGATGGATGAGTGGGTTGCACGGAGGAGTAAACCCAGGGACTGGCCAGAGGTCAGGGGTCACTCAGCCTCAGAAACTGCACATGTCAATAGCATTGAGGCACCCAGGAATGTGGTTTTGGTTGATGTAAACTTGCTGCAATGGACCACACCTGCTTCTCAGCCCAGAGACGTGGGAAAGAGAAAGACACGGCTTGTTTTGGTGGTGGCGGAGGAACCGGTAATAGTAGAAGCATGCCCTTCGTCTGACTCAGAGTGGGTACCCTGCCATCGCCTAAGGACCTCAGGGAGGTCGGTCCAGGGCTTCTGGCCCTGCCTCGTCAGCGCTCGGCAAGCCACGTGTTCCAACAAGTACTGGCTTAGGGGATGGAACAGCCTGCCTTTTGTCCAAATTTTTCCTTTGAACTTAAGATGTACAAAACACCTTTTGAAGAAGAACATAACGAGATTGGGACGGGAAGACTGCCTCATTTGGACACTCATGTCCTCAGCTCTGCCCAGAGGGCTTCTGTCATCTGCTCCTCTGGCGCCTGCATCACACCCAGTCTTTGGGCTCCCAGGCTGGTCAGCGTGGGAGGCACGCTGAATGTGATTGCCTGGGAGGCAATCACATTCCCCGAATCTTCTTTTCCTCTCCCCGCCCCCAGTTATTCTGCTAAGAGGATGTGGCAATTGAAGAGTGAGCTTCTGGAGTCGGAAGCCTGCCTGCAGACCCTGTGTTTATCCCCAAAACTCTTGAGGCAGAGAAAGCAGGACAGGTGAGAAGCACAGCTAGACAGTGACTCGCGGAAAGTCTAAGTTTCACTCCAGGGGATTCTCCTGGTGCCAGGGAACATGCTCAGCCCTCTCCCCTCCAGTCTTTTCTCTTGCTGAAGAGCTGCTGGTGGGAGGTATGACCTTTTCTCAGGCAGTGGGAGGGCCTGCTTTGCTCGTCAGGACCACAGCCTTTATCCCTCACAGCGCCCCTGTGTGGCAGATGCTGTAATTGCCTTGCAATTCATCCTGGAGTGTGACCCCAGGGTGCTGGGACCTGAGACTGAATAGAGCCTGCACCATGCTATGCAGAGAGGGGCATTTGACAGATGGGGCCAAAATGTGGACCCGACACCCACCCACTCACACACCTTATACCTTCTGTAGGAATCCTGTTCTCAGCAAGTGGTGGTTTAAAAGCCCATAGCCATGGCGATCCACTTTGGATTCAAGCTACATCCCGAGGCTTTTGTAAATCTCCCCTTGGTCAAATGAGCAGTTTGATGCCTTGGTTCTTTAAAATGCTGGAAATGTTTATTTCTTCTTGCCTCTTGTTCTTTCAAGCTTGAAATTTCTCTGCACATCAAAGTCTTCAAAATGCCCTCAAACTAGTCTCCAAAGGCATTTTCACTTGGCTCTGGGTGATAGCAGATGTTCTTCCTTTGGGAGGTTGAAGCTTGTGTTCTGTTCTCCAGTTCGGTGATGTTTAGAAGACCAGATACCGAGACAGACAGCCTTTTTCTCAGATGAGCAGAAATTTGTGTTATGTTTTCATAGATTTTGATTATTCTAAGTAGGGGTAGCTGAAGTCTACGTGGTGTTTGATGTGCAGTGGTTTTACCTGCTGCGATCTATGTTTTTATGGTTTTACAGCATCTTAGTACAATACCTCCAGAGAAGGCAATGGCACCCCACTCCAGTACTCTTGCCTGGAAAATCCCATGGATGGAGGAGCCTGGTAGGCTGCAGTCCATGGGGTCACTAAGAGTCGGACACGACTGAGCGACTTCACTTTCACTTTTCACTTTCATGCATTGGTGGAGGAAATGGCAACCCACTCCAGTGTTCTTGCCTGGAAAATCCCAGGGACGGGGGAGCCTGGTGGGCTGCCGTCTATGGGGTCACACAGAGTCGGGCACGACTGAAGCGACTTAGCAGCAGCAGCAGAAGCAGCACAATACATCAGTGTTGCCATATCCAAGAGGATTTTTTTCCACCATCACATTTGGTATATCATGAATGTATGTGCATATCCTATGGACAGATCTGACCATATTTCACTCAGAATTCATTTATCTTTCTAAAGATTCTCTTGCCTAGTCATTAAAAAATGCAATCTAATTACCTAGGTAACTTTTTCATTAAGCCCGTTAAAAAATGTATTATATTTATTTGGCTTGCCCGGGTCTTAGTTATGGCACATGGCATCTTCGATCTTCGTTACAGCATGCCGAATCATTAGTTGTGGCATGCGGGATCTAGTTCCCTGATCAGGGATCGAACCCAGGCCCCCTGCATTGGGAGCGTGAAGTCTTAGCCACTGGACCACCAGGCAAGTGCCAAGCCCGTTTGTGTGTTTGTTTGAATAGAGGAGAACAACAACATTATAGTTCTTGATCTCTTGTCCCTCTTTGTCCCAGCTTACCAAATGATATCTGTCCTCACACGTCTGTCTGTCTCTTGCTCTCTCCAGGAACTGGAAATAAACTGTCCTTTCCTATTCCTGGCCACCCATCTGCATGTCTGCCTGCATCCTGGCCCCACAGCCCACCCCTCACTCCCTGAAGCTCTCTTGCATCCTAGGGAAGTCAATTCTGTTACCCTGCAGAATTCTGATTTTCCTGCTCTTTATCCTTAGCTTTCACTCATTCAGGACTTGGCTATACTCTTGCTTTCACTTCCTCATGACTCCTTATGAACCCACAGAAAACACGCTTGCTAAGGCCGTTCATCTGCACTCTTTCACATTCACATTTCCAGGCGCACAGGGGCACCTTGAGGGAATGGTCCCACAGACGTCTCAAGCTCAAGACGGTCAGGAATGAATGTGCCATCCTCCTCTCCAAGTCTGCTTAGCTCCTGGTATTTCCCATGTCAGCTGGGGATGCAGACTCATCCAGGTGCTCAAGACAGAACACCTGGGTTTCATCCTCACTCCGCCTCATCTCCCCTGTTCTAGTCTTTTGGTTGAGTTTACTTTCTGACTCCTGTCTCCTGGGTCAGTCTGCCCTTCAGCAGCTTGGCAGCCCCACTGGGCCCACATCTCCCTTGCCTGGACTATGACAATAGCTGATCTGTTAGTCTCTTTGCTTCTCCTTTGAAACTCTCTCCAGACTCAGTAGAGTAACCATTGATGGTGGGAATATGGCCATGCCCTCCTGGTCTTTTTCCCATATGTTTTACCACAGGATATTGAATATAGTTCCCCGTGCTATATCATAGGACCTGTTTGTTTATCCATCCTACATATGATAGATTGTATCTACTAATCCTAAACTTCCAATCCAGCCTTCCCCCACCTCCCTTCCCACTCAGCAACCTCAAGTCTCTTCTCTGTCAGGGAGTCTGTTTCTGTTTCATAGATAAATTCATTTATTTCATATTTTAGAGTCCACATATAAGTGACGTCATATGGTATCGGTCTTTTCTTTTTAAAAACGTTATTATGTATTTATTTATTTGGCTGGGCTGTGTCTTAGTTGTGGCTTGCAGGATTGCGGCATGCCAGATCTAATTTCCTGACCAGGGATTGAACCCAGGACCCCTGCATTGCGAGTGTGGAATCTTAACTGTTGGACCACCAGGGAAGTGCCTGTCTTTCTCTTTCTGAGTTATATTACTTAATACAATAATCTTTAGGTTCATCCATGTTGCTGCAAATGGCATTGCTTCATTCTTTTTTATGGTGGGGTGATATTCCATTGTGTGTGTGTATTTATGTCCTTCCATGACTGCTGATTAGTTGTGGGTCACATACAAGCTCTTAGCCTGGCATGCAAACGTGGACCCTGTTTATATTTTTGGCCTCATTTCCTGATACTGTGTGCTCTAGAAGTACTGAGCAACTTGTAATCACCAGCATCTGCATGCTGGTCATGCCCACTGGGGCTTCCCAGGTGGCTCAATGGTAAAGAAGCCACCAGCCAATGCAGGAGATGTGGGTTCGATCCCTGGATCAGGAAGACCCCCTATAGAAGGAAATAGCAACCCACTCCAGTATTCTTGCCTGGAAAATCCCATTGACAGAGGAGCCTGGCAGGCTACAGAGTCCATAGGCTCACAAAAGAGTTGGACACAACTGAGCGACTAAACAACAGCAACATGCCCATGGCCTTAATAAGTATGATTCTCTTTGCCAGGGATAACTCTTAATTTCTCAGTTTCCTGGCAAACTCCTATTCATCCTGCAAGATCCTCACTCAGGATCACCACCGCTTCCTCCTAAGACAGCTTCCTCCCTAAGGCAGGATCAGTCACCCTCCTGTGAACCGCGAGGAGACTGCTCTCATTCTCCCTGTGACTCTGGTGTCGTTTATCTTATCTGACTTCCTGCTGCCACTCACATCTGTGGGACTGTAACTGTTCTGAGAGCAGGACCTGTTTTGCTACAACCCAGTTTCTAGCACAACATACAGCATGTTAGAATCTCAATAAACGTGTCACTCTGAGACTGCAAATATTCTTGTTGTCGTTCAGTTGCTCAGTCGTGTCTCTTTGTGACCCCACGGACTGTAGCACACCAGGCTTCCCTGTCCTCCACGATCTCCCAGAATTTGCTCAAACTCATGTCCATTGAGTCGGTGATGCCATCCAACCATCTCACCCTATGCCTCCCTCTTCTACTGCCTTCAATCTTTCCCAGCATCAGGGTTTTTTTCCAACGAGTCGGCTCTTCACATTAGGTGGCCAAAGTATTGAAACTTCAGCTTCCATATCAGTCCTTCCAATGACTACTCCGGATTGATTTCCTTTAGGATGGACTGGCTTGGTCTCCTTGCTGTCCAAGGGAATCTTAAGTCTTCTCCATAACCACAGTTTGAAGGCCTCAATTCTTTAGTGCTCAGCCTTTTTTATTGTCCCTCTCTCACATCTGTACATGACTACCATAGCTTTGACTATATGGACCTTTGTCACAAAGCAATGCAGACCTTTGTTGGCAAATATTCTAGGAAAGTGCAAAGAAAAGTCCTTGGTCCTGGCCCTTAGGCCTCTTCACAGCTAATACAGTTCAAAGAGGAACACCTGGCAGGGCCCCAAGAGACATCACAGAACTCGTCTCCCCCTGTCTGGGGTGGCCGACTGCTCTCACATTGCCTTTTTTGGTCAGAAGACTTGAGCCTGATTTGGCTTTGTCATTTACTGATGCTGAAACTCTCCGAGCTTCAATTTGCTAAAGGAGACAAGGATTTGCTAGGATAACGCAGCCCAGAGCCTTCTGTGAACCTGGGGGCTGCTACAGAGTTCTCTTCCTGCCATCAGGCATCTGGGCTTGCATCTCGTCTACGAGCACGAGGGGCATGTGTTCCCCGAGCCTGTGTCCAACGCTGTTTATAAAGGTCGATGCGCTGGCAGGGACGTGGCTTAGCTGACAGTGGCCTAGTACATTAGCAGCTGTGTTCCTTTATAGGGCGACGGCTGGGGAAGGTATCATAACAGTGCTGTTTGGGGTCACCTAAGGTTGGACAATGTGATGGAGCCACAGAGTCGAGGTTGTGGAGTGGCTCTGTTTTGACTCAGCACGTTTATCAGCACCTCCTGGTGGGGATTTGGTGGGAGCCGGTGGGAACGGGGGATGGGACATGGGCATGAGTGGGAGGGGAGGTAGGGATTGAGAGGGGGCTGGCAGGTGCAGCGTCACACGAGGGGAGCCCGTGATGGTCACGGCCATCAGCCGTGGGCACAAGCCCCCTCTGAGCTGCCACGGCACCCCAGGTGCGGCTCAGATGGCCCCCCGGGCAGCATGTAACACACACACCCATCAGTGAGGGGACTTGAGCCCCGCACTGCGGTTGGCCTTCATTGTACCGGTCCTGAGTGACACCTGCATAGACTAGACCTTGGCGCCAGTGTGTAATTCCTGGCATTAGTTAACCAGGTGGGGCGTTGCTGACACTTTCCGAGTCCTCCTTTTTTGCCCTAGGAAGATCCCTAGATTCTAGTCGTACAAGATGCCACATGTTTTGTGCCGGATTCCTCAGCAGATATCTGCCTCTCCCTGCACTGTTCAGGTGGCCACAGGCAGCGGCCCCCTTCTGCTGACTGTCCTCACCTAGTGGGGTTTCTCTGGTGGCCACAGCCTCCTCCCATGACTGGCTATCTTTTTACGAGCTAGACTTTGTTTTTCTGCCCATTCCTACACACCTTCACCCACTCATTTCTGCTCCAGTGCTACCGTGTGCGTGTGTGAGTAACTCAGTCGTGTCCAAATCTTTGCGATCTGACCCCATGGACTGTAGCCCACCAGGCTCCTCTGTCCATGGGATTTCCTAGGCAAGAATACTGGAGTGGGTTGCCATTTCCTCCTCCAGGGGATCTTCCCAACCCAGGGATGGAACCCGAGTCTCCTGCATTGGCAGGTGGATTCTTTACCCCAAGCCACCTGGGAAGCACCCTGCCCCAGTGCTACTGAACATCCTCTAAGCCAGCTGCCCCACTCAGCCCAGGTATAGAAACAGGATAGGCTCAGTTCTGCTCTCCAGAGCTTGTGAGAACCAACGCCAGAGAGTGAACTAGGTGCTCTGAGATCAGATCCTGGACCCTCGGCAGGGTTATCAGCACAGAGTTGCTCAGCATCTTTTGGGGATAAAATACAGTGGCATCTATAAACACAAAATACATGCTACTTATGTATGCACATGTGTGATCAGTTTGTCTGACTCTTTGTGATCCTGTGGACTGTAGCCCACCAGGCTCCTCTGCCTATGGAGTTTTCCAGGCAACAGTACTGGAGTCGGTTGTCATTCCCTTCTCCAGGGGATCTTCCTGACCCATCGATCAGACCCATGTCTCCCGCATTGGCAGGCGGATTCTTTACTATTGAACCACCTGGGAGTAAGAACTATGTCTGAACATAGTTAGCATCATCAAGAATCTTCCAGAACAGGTGTTTTCTAGATATGAAACTCTTGGTGCCCTTATTATAATAAATCACTCAGTGACAATCCACACGTATGAAGGGCTTCCCATGTGGCACTACTGGTAAAGAACCCCTCCGCTAATGTAGGAGACTTAAGAGACACGGGTTCAATCCCTGGGTTGGGAAGATCCCCTGGAGGAGCGCATGGCAATCCATCCCAGTGTTCTTGCCTGAAGAATCCCATAGACAGAGAAACCTGGCAGGCTACAGTCCATAGGGTTGCAAAGAGTCGGATACGACTGAAGTGACTTAGCACGCATGTCCACACACATGTGAATACAGACATAATTAGCTTTGAGAGGGTTAAAACACAGCACAGAGAAGGATTTTTGGAGATGGACCATGTTTGCAAGCAGAACTTTCTTTCAAAACCCTCTTGGGCAGCAGTCTGACACAGGAATCCAGGGATAAAGGTGAAGCTCAGAATGGGAACCTACACCAGGTGCGTCTCTCACAATGCACCTCACCTGGGTAAACACACATTTGCATATCAATGCATGGATTACGATGCTTCCTTTTCTCAGAACTAGTCAGTGCTCTGTTACACACAGAGGCGGACAAACAGGCAGTGATCTTTCAAATTCCTTGCAATATGAGAGTAGAGGACTCAGGTCTTCAGAGCCCCAGAGGCCTGAACCATTTAGTGATTTCTTTACACTCTCCCTGAATGCAAGTGATGCTGTTTGGTAACCGATCCTTCCTTCAGAAGTGGGCCTGGCCTGTACTGTGCTGTGCAAAGTCGCTTAGTGTCCGACTCTTTGCGACGCTATGGACCGCAGCCCACCAGGCTTCTCTGTCCATGGGATTCTCCAGGCAAGAATATGGGAGGGGGTTGCCATGCCCTTCTGCAAGGACTCTTCGCCCAAGGATCGAACCCTTACGTGTCCTGCATTGGCAGGAGGGTTCTTTACCACTAGCGCCATCTGGGAGGCCCTGACCTGCACTGCTGCGGCTGCTGCTAAGTCGCTTCAGTCGTGTCCGACTCTGTGCGATCCCATAGACGGCAGCCCACCAGGCCCCACTGTCCCTGGGATTCTCCAGGCAAGAACACTGGAGTGGGTTGCCATTTCCTCCTCCAATGCATGAAAGTGAAAAGTGAAAGTGAAGTCGCTCAGTCGTGTCCGACTCTTCGTGACCCCATGGACTGCAGCCTACCAGGCTCCTCCGTCCATGGGATTTTCCAGGCAAGAGTACTGGAGTGGGGTGCCATTGCCTTCTCCAATACTCAGTACTAGCCGGCCAAAAATTGAAATTCCACTGGAAGCCAGTCATTACAGGAAGCCTGGAACTTGCAGAGGAAGACAGGTGGCTTTGATGGTTATTGATTAGTTCACTAGGTACGGATGGAAGTTTTCAAAGAGACCGAATGAAATACCAGGTCCTGAGCTTGGGCCTCATGTTGCTGCTGCCACGAGGAACAGGTGGGAAGGCTCCGGAGTGTCAGATGTGTCAAGTACAGGTGAACAGTAACTGGATCACCGCAGGGGCCTGAGGCGGCGGGGTACCGCCTGTGATCCATCAAGGGAAGCGGTATCCTGGGGGCAAAGCCAAGTCCCTCCCACCTGTCAGCTGTGGGACTCATAGGTTAACCTGAGCCTGTTCCCACAGGACTGACATTGACTGGTTCCAGTCGATGGAAGTTGATGCAAATCAGTGCCATTTCCTCTGCAGCGATAATTAACCCGCCGCAACCTTGTAGGAGCAGGTAGTTTGGGGAGAATGGTGAGGAGATGTTGGAGGCAGATTAGCATTTTTCAGCTCTCATGGTGATTTGTGCTGAATTTCAGTGTGCGGGCACGCGGTTCCAACTCATTACCATAAAAGAACCTCATAAATTCAATTGCTAGGCAGGGAAAATCGACTGTTTAGACAGAGGGCCTGGGATGCTAGTCTGCTCTGAGGGCCTGTGGGAGGCCTGGTCCCCACCTGAGTGTCCTCAATTTCCTGATCTGACCTCTAGAATTCGTCCAGCCCAGGGACCTACGATCCTACTCATTGTAACCAGTGAGGGGCCTGCCTGGGGCCCGAGGAAGCATCTAGCCTGCCTGCCTGAGCAGTCGCCAACAGACGACACGTGATCTTCATTTCCAGTCACTTGGAAGACAGCACTGCCTCCTTGGGCCCTCTGCGCATGAGTAGCTGCCCCGTGATTAAGGGTGGTGGGCTTATTTTGGGGGGATCAAGTGGCCCAGTGAAACTGATTACTTGCAGGGGGTGGGGCTCTCTGTTTTGGTCATTTTGATCCCAGCATTTAGCACAAGGCACTCAAGACCCAAGAACCATTCGTGGAAAGAGGGAAGAAAGACCAGAGGGAAGAACATTTCCCTGGAAATCCTTCCTTATGTTGGAACCAAATCCTACCGCCGTCAGCTCAAGTCACGTTCTCTGTAGCTTACTCTTTTTTCCATCGAGCATTTAGACACATCTTTAATTGGTTCTTAACACTTCTCAAGAATACCAATGAGAGACATCAAGTCTGTTATCCGCATTTCATTGATCAGGCGGGCAGGCACAGAGCAGAGGCAGCTGCTCTGCCATCCCCCGTGGCAGTGGGGTCTGGATGGGAGCTCGGTTTACCCATGTGCCCTTCCAAGGAGGGTGTGCTTGGAAGGGGTCAGTTAGGCCAAACCTGAGGGCCCACTGTCCCTGGTCAGGCTTCTAGAAATCTAGCACTGACTCTGGTTTCCAGAATGGTGAGCGTGCCTTTCCTTTTGGGGGTCCTCTGGCTGTGAGTGTGATGAGCATACATCAAGGTGTCTAAAGACACAAAAACAGATGCTATGTGTCATTATTATCTTTTAGTTACTTTGAGGTTGAGTTTCATAGGAAAAGAGTGTTGTTTCATTTGCATTTAAGACTATGTTTAACCGTGGAACGAAAGGCTGGCTTTCCTTTACAGGAATTTCAAGTGGTAGAGGTCAGCTGGTCCTATGGACTGCATGTGTGTGTCTCCCAAAATTCATATATTTAAATTAACCTCCAGTGAGATGGTATTAGTGGGCGGGACCTTTGGGAGGTAATCAGGTCAAGAGGGTAGAGCCCTCTTAAACCAGAGACCCTGGAAGCTCCCTCAGCCCTTCTGCCCTGTGGAGACACCTTGAGAAGGTGCTGTTTGTGAGCCAGGAAGCAGGCCTTCATCAGACACTGATCCTGCTGGTGCCCTGATCTTGGACTTCCAACCTCTTCTGCTGTGAGAAATTAATGTTGGTTGTGTATAAACCACATAGCTTATGGTAATTTTGTTATAGTAGCCCAAATGGAGTAAGATACAGCCCTCGGAAACTGATGCAATGTTTCTAAGAGATGTAGATTTAAACAAATACTCACAGAGGCCATTAACGTGTGTGTGTGTGCACGTGTGTGGCGGTGGCATCTCTGTGTGTCAACGGAAGACATACTTTGTCATCCTCTATGTAGTCTGGGAAAGGAATTTGATAAAATACAGAAGAACTTCAAGGGCATTCCCTGGTGGTTCAGTGCTTAGGACTCTGGGCTTCCACAGCAGGGGACACAGTTGGATCCCTGGTCAGGGAAATAAGATCCTTCATGCTGTGAGGCATGGCCAAAAAAATAAACACATCAATATTTTAAAAAGAGAGAGAGAAAAAAAGAACTTTATACTCTTGTTTCTGTTTTTTGCCTCAGAATGCTTGAAGACCTTCCCAGCTGTTCTGTGTTTGGATCTGGCTCTCAGGCCT
Source organism: Bos taurus (assembly GCF_002263795.3). NCBI lineage: Eukaryota > Metazoa > Chordata > Mammalia > Artiodactyla > Bovidae > Bos > Bos taurus. The sequence continues at coordinate 7,821,722 of NC_037355.1, read as the reverse complement.
GAACACAAAGGGTGCAGAGGGTGGCTGGAACCAGTCCTGGGTTTCTCTGAGCCCCTCAAAGAATATTCTGAGTACATAAGAAACCATCTGTATACTACCTGCAGCAGGAGCTGTGCTGCTGAAGAACAGTAGCATGAATTAAGAAGGAAAATTCTGAGCTTAAAGTTAACCCCACTCTCTACCAGCATATACAGTTAACAAATATTTGACAGGAAAGCCAAGAACACCCAATGAAGAAAGGATGATGTTGAGAATAGTGGATAAACACATGTAGAAAAATGAAACTGGACCTCTATCTTATACCATTTACAAAAATTAACTCAAAATGGATCAAAAAGACTTAAATGTAAGACCCAATACTCCTAGAACAAAACAGAAAAGAAGCTCCTTGAACTTGGCATTAGCAAAGATTTTTTGGATGTGATACCAAAAGCACAAAAAACAAAGCAAAAATCAACAGATGGGACCACATCAGACTTAAAAGCCTCTGTACAGAAACAGAAAAAAAATCAACAAAATGAAAAGGCAACCTATAGGATGGGAGAAATACTTGCAAACCATGTATCTGATAAGAGGTTAATATACAAAATAACAAAAACCCCAAACAATTTGATTTTTAAAAAATAGGCAGAGGAAATAAATAGACATTTTTTTCCCAAAGAAAATATCCAAATGGCCAATGGGTACCTGAAAAGATGCTCAGCATCACTAATCCTCAGGGAAATGCAAATCAAAGCCAAAATGAGGTGTTAGAATGGCTTTCATTAAGAAGACGAGACAAGTGTTGGTGAGGAGATGGAAAAAAGGGAACCCCTGTATGTTGGTAAAATGTAAATTGCTATAGCCACAACTGAAAACAATACAGAAGTTCCTCAAAAAATCAAAAATAGAACTGCCATATGACCCAGCAAATTCATTTCTGGGTATGTGCCCAAGGGAAATGAAATGAAAACAGGATGGTGAAGAGTGACATGCACTCCCATGGGTGTTGCCGCATTATTCACAAAAGCTAAGATACAGAAACAACTGAAGCATTCGCCAGTAGCTGAATGCATAAGAAGATGTGCTGTATATATACAGTGGAATATTATTCAGCCACGAGAAAGGACATCCTGCCATTTGGAACAACGTGGATGGACCTTGAGGACATTAGGCTAAATGAGTCAGACAGAGAGAGACAAATACCATGTATCACTTATATGTGGAACCTATTGTGAAAAAGCCAAACTTGCACAAATAGTGAGGAAAACAGTGGTTTCCATGGGTTAGGGTATGGGGGAGTATGAGCATTATTTAAGGATATGAGCTTGCAACTAGTAGATAAATGAGCTTTGGAGGTCTAATACACAGTATAGTGAATATATATAGCAATATTGTATTCATCAAATTTGCTAAGAGACTATATCTTAATTATTCCTACCACAAAAAGCAATGATAAGGGCTTCCCTGGGGGTCTAGTGTTTAAGGTTCTGTGCTTCCGATACGGGGGCAGGCACAAGGGCATCAGAGTGCGGGGCTCAGTAGTTACGGCATGCAGCTTTAGTTGTTCGGAGGCATGTGGGATCTTACTTCCCTGACCAGGGATCAAACCTGTGCCACCTGCATTATTGCAGGCAGACTCTCAAGTGCCGGACCACCAGGGAAGTCCCAGCTTTGCTCTTTCGCTTTGCTGGCTCTCCAAAGCTCTTTCTGAAATCAGCCTCACCGTTTATAGCTGAAGTTTCAAGCCAGCAACTTGGGCAGAATCTAACTGTCCATGCTTTGTTTGGCTGGCCTGATGTTAATAAAAACAATTTAGTTAATTAAAAAAAATCAGGAGCTCTCACATAGAAATAAAATTCAACATTTTTTTGTCTCACTTAAAAAAAATTATTTTGGCTGCGCTGGGTCCTCAGTTGCGTCGTGGCCAACAGGGGTTACTCTCTAGTTGCGACTTCAGGGCTTCTCTCGTCGCAGAGTACGTCTATAGCCAGTGGGCTTCAGTAGTTGCGGCGCGTGGGCTCAGTAATTGTGGCCCGCTTGTTTAGTTGCTATGTGGCACGTGTGGTCTTAGTTCCCCCGCCGGGGATTGAACTGATATCCCCAGCGCTGGGGATGGACCACTGGACCACTAGGCAAGTCCCTAAATTTCCAACATTCTTAAAAAGTCTTAGGGAGGACATACACTCCCCAGTTTGTCCTGTCCTCATGATTCCTGGTGTTTGCATCCATCCCACGTATTCACTCCTACCTACCCAGCCCCTGCAGACTTTGCGTTTTTGTCTCTTGATCTATGCATACCATGTGCCAGCAAGTTTCCTTCTTCTTGCAAAGACAGCAAAAGTACCAAGAGTATTCAGTGCACTGGCTCCACCCATTTCTCCATTTTATTGCATCTCCCTCCCTGAACCCTTCCTCCATGGACTGATGCTCACTCTGGTTGCCAATCATGTCCTCTCCCCGTGGCTCATGGTGTCCCTTCCCCCAGGAATGCCAACCTGACTTCTGAAGGCCAACTCATGATCATGGTTTCCTTCAGGATGTGCCAGGAAGCCTTCCTCCACTCCTAAAGCCCTCTGAAGCACACTCAGAATCACATTGCCATTTGGCTAATTTTTTTCTCTTCCATTATGGTTTTCCACAGAATATTGAATATAGTTTCCTGTGCTATATTGTAAGATCTTGTTGTTTATCCATCCTGTATGTAATAGTTTGCATCTGCTAACCCCAAACTCCCAATCCATCGCTCCTTTATGACCCTTCCCCCTTGGCAACATGAGTCTGTTCTCTGTGTCTGTGAGCCTGTTTCTGTTTTGTAGAAAAGTGCATTCGTGTCCTATTTTAGATTCTACATGTAAGTGATATCATGTGGTATTTGTCTTTCTCTGTCTGACTTACTTTACTTAGTATGATAATCTCTGTGTCCATTCATAATGCTGGAAATGGCATTATTTGATTCTTTTTTATGACTGAGTAGTATTCCATTGTGTGCGTATATGTGTGTGTGTATGTATGTCTATACATGCTGTGAACACTAGGGCCTACATGTCTTTTCGAATTAGAGTTTTCTTCCGATATATGCCCAGGAGTGGGATTGCTGGATCATATGGCAACTCTATTTTTAGTTTTTTGAGGAACCGTCATACTGTTTTCCATAGCGACTGTACCAATTTACATTCCTGCCAACAGTGTAGGAGGGTTCCCTTTTCTCCACACCCTCGCTTGGCTGAATTTCTTTACTGTACAGATTAAGAAATGGAAAATGTGACTCTCAAGGATTGTGCACAAGTAAAACTGTGTAAAACTTTGAGTAGAATGCAGGCGACTGGGAAGTGGGACTTTCTCACCAAACCACGTGCTCTTCCTGCAGCTCCAGCCTCAGTGATCTCAGTGTCTCCAGCATCATGTGCTTAGTGAATTTTCTCTGACTGATTGATTGATTACTAAAACACTCAGTGCTCCTGGCAAAGCAATTCTCACTCTGTGGAACACATTATCTTGACGTACGACTGTCTCTAGAGCTTAGATTGGGGGAGCTCAGTATAATCTTCAGATCATTTAGCAATGTCTTGGAGCTACTGGACATGAGATAAAGATCTAGGAAAAGTGCCTGCTGTTGGCAAGTGGAAAGGAGGGCGGGTGACTTGCTTTAGGGCATTTCAGGTTTGTTTTCTAATCTAAAGCAAGGGTGGGCAAATTACTACCTGCAGATCAAATCTTGCCCACTGCTTGTTTTTATAAATAAAGTTTTATTGGGACATAACTGTCCTCATGTCAGTATGGTTTATGGATGCTCTCATGCTACATTGGCAGGGTTGAGTAGTTGCAACAGGAACTGTATGGCTTGCTGACCCCAAAATATTTACTGTCTGGTTCTTTAGAGAAAATTTTCTGATCCTCCTGCATGTAAACCATTCAAGAACGCTCCAGGTCGGATGTTATTATTCCCAATTGCTTGCTCCTCTGGATTCCTAATCTCACTACCCACAGTACGTGTGGGGGATGGAACTCAACCATTTGACTCCCAAACTCATTGTCCTTTGACCGAATGCCCACAGGACAAAGTCCCAATTCCCTAGCATGGAAAAAACTCATCCAACTCTTCCCTCCTGTAAGTCCCTCAGAACGATGGCTTTGAACTCCTTGCTGGTTTCCAAACATGCCTTGCATGCATCTATGTATTGAGATCTTTGTGCTTTTGAATTGTGGTGCTGGGGAAGACTCTTGAGAGTCCCTTGGACAGCAAGGAGATCAAACCATTCAGTCCTAAAGGAAATCAACCCTGCATATTCATTGGAAGAACTATGCTGAAGTGCCAATACTTTGGCCACCTGAGGTGAAGAGCTAACTCATTGGAAGAAACCTTGATACTGGGAAATATTGAGGGCAAGAGGAGAAGAGGGCAGCAGAGGAGATGGCTGGATGGAATCACCGAATCAATGGATATGAGTTTGAGCAAACTCCAGGAGATAGTGGAAGACAGAGGAACCTGGTGAGCTACAGTTCACAGAGTTGCAAAGGATTGGACATGACTTAGTGACAGAACAACCAAAAGATCTTTGTGAGTGACATATCCTTTTCGCCAAATCCCTGGTTCTCCTTCCTAAGTCCTGATGTATATATCCTATAAATTAGATATTTTTTTGATGTGAACCATTTTTAAAGTCTTTTTTGAATTTATTGAATTTGTTACAATATCATTTCTATTTTATATGTTTTATTATTATTTTTTTTTTGCTCCAAGGCATGTGTGATCTTAGTTCCTCAAGCAGGGATAGAACACGTACCCACACCCCTCTGCACTGGGAGGCCAAGTCTTAACCACTGGACCACCAGGGAAGTCCTAGTCCTGATACTTCTAAAATCTTACCTCCTCTGTGGCAGTTTCTCTGATTTTGTCAGTTGAGTGAATAAGAATGAAAGCTAATATTACTGAGTGTCTCTGGTGGCTCAGATGGTAAAGAATCTGCCTGCAATGCAGGAGACCTGAGTTTGATCCCTGGGTCAGGAAGATCCCCTGGAGAAGGGAACTGTTACCCACATCAGTACTTTTGCCTGGAGAATTCCATGGGTAGACGAGCCGTCACAAAGAGTCTCACATGACCGAATGGCTAACACTTCCAACTGGGGATTTTCTTCAAGTTGTGGACTAGGCTGTATGATTGTTTTAGCATGGCCCTCAGAAGTGGACACTGGTATTCTCATTTCAAAGGGGCATGAACAGGTTGAGACAGCTTAAGTAACTTGACGACAGTCCCAGAGTCAACAAGGTTCCATTCCAGGGCTTGGCCCTAGTCTGCTTGGTGTTTGAGTTGAGCTGTTACCACCAGGCTCCATCTGCATCCCCTTTCTGCTCCCCCTGCTCCTCCAGCCCCACCTGTATAGCATTTGCTCAGCATGGGGTGACAGCATCTCCTGGAAGCTGGGAACTTCTGGGGGACAGTGAGGCAATTTCATCTAATTGCTCCGTCCGTAGTGTTTCAATAGCATTTAGCAGTTTGAGGGAGATAAGCTCCCTGCATTCCTTCCCGTTAGTGCCACCATCTCCCTGCCGTGGGTTGGATCATGCTCAGTGAACCACCCCAGCCTCTTCCCCACTTCATGTTTCAATTTTTACTGTGGTCACTTGGTACCCACTCCTTTCTGAGCATTTCAAAAAGGTTCTTATGTTTCATCCATAATTGAGTAAAGGTTTGCAGCTGTGAACAAAGGATTGATTAAAAGTAACAACAGCAAAAATAACTTCCTTTTCAGTCTGCCTTCCTCCAGAATATCCCCCAACTCCGATGAGACAATGCAGACAGTCTGTGATGTAAATCCACAGCATCTTATGGGTTTACTCAGATTCCAGAAAGGGAAACATGGCTATTTATCATAACAGTCAGTCCCTCATATATGAATGAGTTCCGTTCCAAGAGCGAGTTCGTAAGTCCAGTTTGTTTATAAGTCCAATGAGTTAGCCTATGTACCCAACTAATGTAATCGGCTATATAGTACTGTACTATAATAGGTTGATAATACTTTTCACACAAATGATTCATAAAAAACAAACACAAGAAATAAAACATTTTTAATGTTGCAGTAGAGAAGGCAATGGCACCCCACTTCAGTACTCTTGCCTGGAAAATCCCATGGATGGAGGAGCCTGGTAGGCTGCAGTCCATGGGGTCGCTAAGAGTCGGACACGACTGAGTGACTTCGCTTTCACTTTTCACTTTCAGGTATTGGAGAAGGAAATGGCAACCCACTCCAGTGTTCTTGCCTGGAGAATCCCAGGGACTGGGGAGCCTGGTGGCTGCCGTCTATGGGGTCACACAGAGTCGGACACAACTGAAGTGATTGAGCATAGCATAGAGTACCTTGAAAAGCACAGTAATACAGTACAACAGCTGGCATACAGGGACTGGCATTGAGTGAATGGGCAAAAAGAGTTACTGCGGGGAGGAGGGAGAGGGGGTGGGAGATGGTAGAGCTGAAGGATTGTCAGCAGTAGGAGACAGGACAAGCTGCAATGTCACTCATGCCTGATATTGATGGAAGGCATATTTGCACCTTTGAAAGTTTGCAACTAGAAGGTTTGTAGGTAAGGGACTCACTGTACTAGATGAATGACAACAATAATATCTTGACTCTTTCTGAAGTTGGCACACTTCATTTTGCATTTTATGTGTTGGGTTTAGAGGGGCTTGGTCCCTGTGGTCCCATGACTCACAGCCAATGGGGAAATGCCACAGCCCCCTGCAGCCAATCGTGATTAGGGAGGTGATGTCAGATGAAGGGTCCCACCCATCCCGGGGTGGGAGGCACAGGGGAGACTCCCCCCCACCTCTCTGGGAGAGGGAAGAGGGAAGGGAGCAGAAGTTGGACCTCCAGTGTTGGTTGGAGCTTGGCACAGTGTCTGGACCAAAACTGTGTTGTGTAGAATAAGAGATGGCATGGGGAAGATTCCAACTGAGGTCTCTGATGGCTCTGAATTCAGAGGGGCGGTGGAGTGGGGTTTACCTCGGGGCACACCAGGTCCCTGCTGAGGGCATCTGAAGGCCACAGAGAGGTGTGACCATGCATTCTAGCCCTCCCCCAGCCCCTGCTTCCTGCTCTCACATACCTTCTCTCACCCAGCTCACTGTCTTAGTTGATCTTGCTCACTCACTCTTTGTGACCCTATGGACTGTAGCCTGCCGGGCTCCTCCATCCATGGGGTTTTCCAGGCAAGAATACTGGAGTGGGCTGCCATTTCCTTCTCCAGGGGATTTTCCTGACCCATGGATTGAACCCGCATCTCCTGCACTGCAGGCAGATTCTTTACCACTGAGCCACCACCCCACTGCCTTAGCTAGGGAAGATCATGTCACTCAGTGGTGTCTGATTCTTTGTGACCCCATGGACTGTAGCCTGCCGGGCTCCTCCATCCATGGGGTTTTCCAGGCAATACTGGAGTGGGTTGCCATTTCCTTCTCCAGGGGATTTTCCTGACCCATGGATTGAACCCACGTGTCCTGCACTGCAGGCAGATTCTTTACCACTGAGCCACCAGGGAAGCCTGTGTCTTCCTGTGACTAAACAAATGAAAGGGATAAAGAATCTACTTGCCTCTGTTGCATTTTAATGGAGGCTCCAAACCACCATTACCTAAAGGACGTGTCTGAGCACCATGACGGAAGATGTGGGATTATCTAACCAGCTTGACAATAAAGATCCATCCCACAAAAATTCCTGCAGAACTGGCTATGTGCTGCAGGAACCATCTCAGCTGGGCTTTGTCTGCCCTAGTCTTCTCCTGGGTGCTGGAAAGGGCCAGAAGGTTCAAGATAGAGAGTTGGGGTCTTGACTGCAGTTTCGGTGGGAGGGGGTGGTGGGGGCATATGACGATCAGCCTTGCCACTAAAACACCAGCCCTGCCACAACCCTGTGAAGAGCCAGGGAGCTGGTTTCACATTTTGCTTTGCTGGTATTTTGTCATGAGACCAGAGGCAAGGGGTCCTCTTCCAGGGGTAGGTAGCCCTGTCTCACTCACATGTGTAAGGACAAAGCATCTTGGTGCACATGACCATGATTTGAAGTGTGTCATAGATCCTTTGCCTCTTGTTTCAGGAGAAAGGAAAGGATGCAATGACCCAGGTCTGGGCTGGGTCCCAGCTGATGCGTCATCCTGCGTCTGGCCTCCCTCTGGGGTTTTCTCCTTGGTTTGGAGAGGGGACTAAGCATTTTTTGTTCCGTGTTCCTGGTCCCAGTGATAACAGGGGCTGTGAATTATGGACGCAGCAGCAAATGTTTTTAATCTTCCATGAAACAAAACCAGCGTGTGTTCTGCACCAGGGGCCGAGGCTGAGGGAGGAAGCCAACAGCTGCTCGGATCTGGCTAACTCGGGCTGACGTCAATGCGAGTCCGTCAAGGCCAAGGGCTCCACGCAGGAAGCTTCACAGTGATACCGAAAACAAATTTGCATTTTTTCCTTTCACGGGAACTCAGCGATGCTCTGTTCCACTGAGATGTTTTCACCAGTCCTTGCAACTAGTGTGTTGAATAAACCTGGCTTGCGGTGGACTGGGGGCTGCAACTTCAGGGTCTGTTTGCTCTTGCTGCTTTAAAATGTGTTCCGCGGGATTAATGTACCCTGGCTTGGGATGAAAACGCTGGCAGTTGCTGCCGTTTCTGCTCCTCTTAGGAAATAGTCTGTCCTAAGGTCGCTTTAAATGGAAAACAGTCTCAATTTGGAATTTGAAGGTCCAGGCCAAGATATTAGTCAAAACTCTCAACTTTGACATCCCATTCTTTTCCTGGCTCCAGTTTAGCTTGCTTAGGCCTGGAGGCTTGCTTTGGAAAGGGAGCTCCTCTGCTGGACTTCTGGGCACCCCCCCCACACCTCCCCGAGGTGGAAGCTGGAGTTCGGGGCAAGTAGCAGGCACAGGAGAGCTCTTCCTTGAGTGGATGCTGTGGGAGCCCAGTATGGTTTAAGCTGACCTTTCTCCTGCTGGAATTCTTTTAAGGCTCTGTACCTCTTTGACTTTAGAAGAGGGGAGATGTCCCTCTTTTGAGTGGTCCCTCGGGACATTTCCCTTAGCTTTACCTCCAACTTCTTGCTGCTGGGGTCTCTGCCAGATGAGTTTGGAATGAGGCCATCCTGGTTCCCTCCCCGTGTGGTCCACCTGGCTCTAACCTTCACACATCATCTGCCCTGACAAACTCTTGAGGTGGAGGGTGACCCCAAACCAGGCGCTTGCTCCTGCTGCCACCACCTAACAAGAAGTGACCTTGCCTATTCATTAGGTTTTGGTGGGTGCTGTAAAGACTTACCACAAACTTGACGGCTTAAAAGAAACGTGATCTTCCACAATTCTGAGGACAGAAGTCTAAAGTCAGTGTGTATGTGGGAATGCTCAGCTGCTTTAGTTGTGTCTGACTCTTTGTGACCCTGTGGACTATAGTCAGCCAGGCTCCTCTGTCCAAGGGATTCTCCAGGCATGAATACTGGAGTGGGTGGCCGTGTCCTCCTCCAGGGATCTTCCTGACCCAGGGATCTTCCTGACCCAGGGATCTTCCTGACCCAGGGATCGAACCCAGGTCTCTCGCATTGCAGGCAGATTCTTTACCACTGAGCCACTGGGGAAGTCCCTGAAGTCAGTTTACTAAGCTAAAATCCAGTGTCAGGAAGGCTGAGCTCCTTTCTGGAGGCTCTGGGAGAAAATTTGCTCTTTGCCTCCCTGGGTATCTGGCAGCTGCCAGCATTCCATGGCTTGTGGCCCCAGCACACCAATCTCGGCTTCTCTGGCCACAGGACCTGCTTTGTGTACAGTTAGGTCTCCCTCTGCTCTCTCTTATAAGGATACATGTAATTGCGTTTGGGGCTCATCTGAATAATACAGGATCACCTTTCCAGCTCAAGAGCCTTAACTTAATCACACCTGCAAAGACTTTTTCCAAATAAGGTCACAGTTATAGGTTCCAAGAATTAGACCTGACATCTGAGAGGGACTCACATGGTAAGTTCACCAAGTAGTTGGTGGAAACCCCCAACATGTTTGAAATGAGGGGCAGGTCCCCACCTGACCTTCAAGAAACACTTTGTGCTTTCTCCAAAGCTACACTTCTCAGAAAACCCTCTCTTTAAAATCCTGTCTCTCAATGAGCTGACGGGTTATATTCTCAGGGTCAGTAGGCTCACATGCTGTGAACCTTGAGTGTTTCCTGTGAACACTTCTTGCTTTGGAATTTTACAGCAAAAGCAGTTTGGCCTTCAAAGTGTCACTTTTAACATTCTGTTACCTCTGCGATGGAATGACTAGTCATTGCTGCTGCCGGGGGCCGTGGCCTTCAAGGCTGCCCAACGGGGCTAGAATCTAGCCTGCGCTCTGCCTGACGAGCCTGGCATGGATGCCTCCACCTGTGGGCAGCTCGGGGCCCTCTTTGCCAGTTCACATGGCCACGCTGTCCTTGTTCAGCTCTCAAACAGTCCAGGGACTTGCCAGTGGGAGGTGCAGAGATGCCGGGGCTGCTACGTGGCGTGGAACTCTGTTGACAAATGACACAGGCCACTTCCATCTTTGAGTTTCCAACTTGCAACTGTTGTGCTGAGCTAGAAATTTCCTATTCTGTGGGTTAGCAGATTGTCATTTGATAAGGGTTTCATGTTTGTGTGAACTAAGCTGAGATGGACAAGCTGGTCCAGAAAGAAAATGTACTACTCCTCAGCTCTCAGAAAGTGGGTCCAGCTTTTAGGGGAGACAGTGGAACAGATGTGTTTGGAAGGTTCTGGAATGTTTAGGCCATAAATACTTTTATGGCCTTCTTCCACCTTAGCAGTGAGGACAAGCAGCCTGCCTCTTGGCTGCTAGAATAGGGGATGGAAAATCAGAAGTCCTGGGCTATATTCCTAAAGACTTGGGTTGGCTGGTTAACATGAAACCAGTTGGTTCACAGAGTTACCTGGGAAAACTGCAATTAATAGAAGAAGAAGGTGACAGAGATCCCTGAAGATATTGTTCCCTTGAGGTCCAGTGGTTAAGACTGTGCTTCCGCTCCAGGAGGTGGGGGTTCAATCCGTAGTCAGGGAACTAAGATCCCACATGCTGTGCAGTGAGGCCAAAAAGTCAAAAAAGATATTGTTCAAAATGACAAAGGCAGCAAAGGTCAAGCTTGCTCAAGGATTGATCAGTGTGCCTTTTGTTCCTTTTACTAAATATTTCTTTCTCCTTTCTCTTCTTTTACCACTGAACCCCTCGGCCCCCCACCCCCCACTGATGATGGTAGAGAATTTGAGTGTCTTCATATTCTCTCCCAGCTGACCTTTTTCTTGATTCTCAGAGGCTCAGAGGAGGGTCTGTTCTGAGCAAGTCCATCTCTTTGGAAAATCCTGGGGGGGAACTGAGGAAGATTTGGGGCAGCCTTGGTAGCCAAGCTTTCGCCAGTGTTATGAGACCTGTTACCTAGTACCTTAGTCTGCCTGGGCTGCCAGAACAAAGTACCACAGACTGGGTGGGCTTAAAGTATGGAAATTTATTGTCTCACAACTCTGGAGGCTGGAAGTTTGAGATCAGGGAGTCAGCTGGGCTGCTTCCTTTCGAGGCCTCTCTCCTTGGTTGGCAGATGGCCGTCTCCTTCCTCTGTCCTCATATGATCTTCCCTCTGTGTGTGTCTGTGTCCTAATCTCTTTTTTTACTATTTATTTTTATCTGTTTATTTGGCTGCACCAGGTCTTAGCTGCAGCACATGAGACCTTTTCGTTGTGGCGTGTAGGATCTGGCTCTCTAACCAAGGATTGAACCCAGTCCCCCTGCACTGGGAGCGCAGTCTTAGCCACTGCACCACCAGGCAAGTCCTCTAATCTCTTCTTAAAAAGACTCTGTTCATATCGGATTAGGGCCTACCTTAAAGACCTCATTTAACCTAAATTACGTCTTTCTAAAAAAAGATATTTATTTTTAATTGACAGATAATTGCTTCACAATATTGTGTTGGTTTCTGCCATACATGAACATGAATCAAGCCAAATTACCTCCTTAAAGATCCCATTTCCAAATAGAATCATTTTCTGACCTCCCAGGTGTTAAGGCATCAGCATATCAATGTTGGAGGACACAAATCAGCTCATTACACTTGGGAACCTCTGGACTCAGCCACTCTAGACCAGCCTGGGATTGAATTCCTGAGAAGAAAGGGGTAAGGCCATACAACTCCATTCCTACTCACAGCAGAATTCCACAGGCTTTTTTCTGATTTCTGCTCTAGCCTCCAAGCTGCTCCCCACAGCAGCCCCAAGTCAGAGACAGGCCTCTCTGATGCTGTGCATCCCTCTCTGCCCCTTATAGACCCACCTTTTCCACAGAGGTCCCATCCTTCCTAGGAAGAGGGAGTCTCTGCAATTCCTGCCAATAGTCAAGTAAAGAATAAATATGAGGGCTGACCTAGCGGGGAAGGAAGCACATAGGGCACTGGACAGGGGTATGAGAAAGAAAGATTAGGGCTGACTACACATGGGCATGTGACCCTCTGTGCAGTATTTTTAGTGCCAGCTTATAATATACCGCCGCCTCTAGCCCTCGTGACTTGTAGCCACCTGGTCCCAGTGGGCAGTGTGGTGCAACGGCCACAGGCCTGGGGGCAGTCAGACCTGGTTTGACTCATTTCTCTGCCATTGACTAGTTGTGTGACCTTGGCTAGTTTACCTAATCTTCTCAGGCCTCGGTTTTATCATATATGAGTGAGAAAGGGATGTTGGCCTCATAGCTTTGCTGGGAGGATTACTTGAAAACCATGCCTGAAAGCTGTTGGTATGTACTGAATTAGATTCCCCCCAAATTCATAGATTGACACCCTAACCCCAGCAGCTCTGAATGTAACTGTATTTGGACATGGAGCTTTTTAAAGAGGTGATTAAGGTAAAATAAGGTCCTTGTGCTGGGCCCTAATCCAGCATTAATGATGTCCTTATAAGAAGAAGAAGAGATTAGGACAAAGACACGGAGGGAAACCATGTGAACACACGGGGAGAAGGTGGCCACCTATAAGCCAAGGAGAGAGGTCTCAGAAAGAACGAACTGTGCTGCTCCTTGATCTCAGACATCCAGCCTCCGGAACTGTGAGCAAATGAATGTCTATAGTTTAGGCCACCTAGTCTGCGGTACTCGGTTATTGCAGCCCTAGCAGACTAATATTTCTGGTGTATAAACCACGTTCTTCCTTTTCTTCTGGTCCCTGGCCCCACTGCCCCCAGCTGGAGCGGTCTTGGACTAATCCTATCTGCTTTGACTGTATACTTTGTAAACTAGATGGGATACACATGGACAAAGGCTCAACATGGAATGAAAAACACAGATCAAGGGAAATAGAGGACTGTGCTAGAGAAACTTCCGGAACCTTAGACAAAAAGCGCTTTAAAAATCACCTAAAAATCGGCTCCTTAAAAAAAGATGAAAGCTGTCTGTCGTGGTTGCTTTCTTGGGTTTTTCAGAAGTTCCCTGTTGAGCCCCTCTGCCTATAGTTCTTTGAATCTGGGGTCCCTGTGGACTAATTCAGGAAGAAAACTTTGCAATATTGATTCTCCTAATTCAGGGACATGACACCTCTCTTCATTTGTTTAGTTCTTTAATATCTTTCAATGAAGTCTTAGAATTTTCTTCCCTAAAGACTGACACATCTTTTTATTTCATACTTCTAAGCATTTTATTTTTTCATACTTTTGGAATTTTAAAAAACCGCGTTTTCTTTTTTGCTGGAGTATAAAAACACAACTGGCTTTTATATTTAGATGTTGTGTCTAGGATTCTTATTATACTCATTAACTCTAGTAACTTAAATGTAAATTATTTAGTGAGATGCTTCTGTAGAAACCATATCATCTGCAAATAATAACAGAAAGGCTTCCTTTCTAAACCTCTTGCCTTTTATTTCTTTTTCTTGCCTTATTGTGTTGTCTAACATTTCCCGCAAATGTTGAAAGCAACTGGAGTTATCAGGCATCTTTGTCTTATTCCTAGTCTCAGAGGTAAAGCCTTCAGCATTTTAGTTTCTTGTGTCTGCTGTAGGTTTTTTGTAAATATACTGTATTAGGTTAAGGATGTCCCTTCTATGTGTAGTTTGCTGAGAATATTTCTATTTTAAAATCGTGAACAGATATTGAATTTTAAATAATACTTTTCCTGCATCTATAGAGGTAATCAAGATTTTTCCTCCTTTGATTTGCTAATACAGTGAACTACTTTAATTTGTTTTCTGAAGTTAAACCAAATTTGCATTTTTAATTTAAATCCATCTTGGTTATCCTATGTTAGAATTTTCATACATTGTTAGATTTAATTTGCTAATTTTATTTTTTTATTTGCTTATTTGTTTTAAATATTTATTTATTTGACTGTGCCAGGGCTTAGCTGTGGCACAGAAGATGATGTGGGATCTTTAGTTGTGGCATATAGGATCTAGTTCCCTCCCAGTGGTTGATCCTAGGACCCCTGCATTGGGAATGTGGAGTCTTAGCCACTGGACCATCAGGGAAGTCCCCAATTTGCTAATTTTTAAAAAAGGATTTAAAATTGAAATTCATGAGCAAGTTTGGCCTGTGATTTGGAGATTTTCTGTTTGCCTTTGCAGATGGGCTCACTGCCAAGTGGGACTGCCAGGTATGAGGATATGAGTGTCTTCAGTAACTCTCTGGTTTACAGTTGGGCTGAGCCAAAGGGGAGCCCTGGCAGGAGGTGGGAGAGGAAAGTGAGGTCACTACAGACTGGCTGTGTCCTTTGATAGAAGGTCCTCTCAGAGCGGCCTACTCTACTTCACTCTTTATCTTTTGCGGTTTTGATAACGTCTCTCTTCCCTGTTTCCCATCCCAGGTACAAATGCCTCGTTTCCCTTCGACCACATGCTGCAAATGAGTCCTCTCCAAATCATCTAATTTCCTGCTGGGGCTTTCACTGATGCAGTTTTATAATCAAGTTTTACAATCAAGCCTATGATAGCTTAATAACAGAAGGTGAGGGCTCTTCCTTCTTTATCTATACTCTGGAACAGAACTGCTTCCTTGGTAGAAAAAGTTAAAAGTTTGGTAGAACTTGGTGAAACCATCTGGGCCTGCTGCTGCTGGGAGAAGAGTTTTACCTACTCAGTTCAATGTCATTCGTGGTTGTTGAACTATTAACACTTTCCCTCTCTAGGGTCAGTTTGGTAAGTTGGAAATGCATTCATTTGCAAACTTCCTGGCCTTTATTTTTTACACTATTTTCTTATCAACCTTTTTTTCCCCCTATACAGCATTTTAATTGTCACTTTAAAAATAATAAACTTTATTATTTTTTAGAGCAGTTTTGGGTTCACAGCAAAATTGAGCGAAAAGTACAAAGGGTTCCTATATACCCACTCTCCCCACATTTGCACAGCCTCCCTTCTTATCAACATGCCGTCACCACCGCGGTAGGTTGGTTATCGTTGATGAACCTGCGTGGCATCATTGCCACCCGAAGTGTGTAGTTTACATTACGATTCACTCTTGATGCTGTGCCTTCTATGTGTTTTGGCAAATGTATAATCACATGTATCCACCATTACAGTAACCCAGAGTATTTTCACTGGTCTACAAATCCTCTATATTCTGCATATTTATTACCACACTTCGCCCCTGCCCAAGCCCCTAGCAACTTCAGCACTTTTCATTCTTAACCTTTTTATTTGTATCCTTTCTTTTTTAAGTTTGTTGATTTTATTAATCTTTATAAAACCCAACTATCAGCTTTTAAAATCCTATGGTAAAAAAAATAAAATAAAACAAAATCGTATTGTAATTTGTTTTTTATTTCATTAACTTCTCTTTATTATCTTTTTCTTTTTATTTCTAAGGGTTTATTTTTAACTCTTTTTTTCCTAAGTTTCAAACTTGATTAGTTTTTCTGCCTTCTTTCCAAATGCAAGCATTTAAGACTACAAATTTCTATTTAAGTGGCATTTTAGCTGTGTCTTGCAAAACGCCTTTTATTTCTAATATGGTATTTACATTATAGTTTGACTGGAAATATCTCCTAATCTCAGTTTTGATTTCTTTTTTGATCTATGGGTTATTTAGAAGAACTTCTAAATATTTTAGCTTTTCTATTTATCTTTTTATTATTGATTTTTAACGTCATTGCATTCTAGTTAAAGAATATCGTTTGTAAAATATTAAACTGTTATAATTTGTTAAAATTGGCTCTCTGGCTGAGTATGTCATAGATTTTCATAAATGTCATATGTGCTTGAAAAATTATGTAATATGTAGTTGTTATGTATAGGTTTTCTTTACAGATCCTTTAGATCAAGCTTGTTAATTGTGCTGTTAAAATACATGTTATGTTTTCTGACTTCTCACTTTTTTATTCTATGAAAGGATGTGCTAAACCTTCCTACTGTGTTGGAGGTTTTGTCTCTTTCTTGTTATAGTTCTTTCCATTTTTCCTTTATACATTTTGAGTCTCTTGTTAACTAGTTACAAATTCAGATCTGCACCTTTTATCTTTGTGTACTGAATCTATCTCTAGCAATTATTTTTTGGTCTTAAAGTCTATTTTAATTCATATTAATTATTAATACATTAGCCTATATTAGGCATGCCTGGAATATTGCATTCTATCTATTTTCACTCTTTCTGTATTATTATATTTCAGTTGTATCTCTCTTAAACATCATAAAGCTGAATTCAGTTTCTACTACTCAATCTGACGATCTTTGTCATTTAATGGCAGCATTTAGTTGTTTTTATTTATTGTAATTATAATTTTAGAATTATTTTTTACCATCCTTTTGTGATTCATGTTTGTCTTGCATTTTTCTTTGATTTTTCTATATTTCTTGACCTTTTTTTTGATTGAATGAATATTTTTTCTTATTCCATTTATTTTCCCATACAGGTTTGGATGCTCTATTTCTCATTTCTATTGTGTTAGTAGTTAACCTTACACGTTTAACATGTGAAGTTAATTATTATCTTTTCCTTCCTCTGGAATAATGTGAAATCTTAGAATACCTAAATTCCCATCATTCTCTCCAGATGTATGTGGTATTATTGTCAAGTATTTTAGTTCTGACTTGTTTTACTTTAATTGCACAAATGGAACATAATTATCATTGTTTTACATCATCCCTTTCTATTTAGATTTACCCATGCATGTTTGTTGTTCATTTATTCTTGCATTCAGATCTTCCTCTTCTGGGATCATTTTACTTCTTTCTGAAGTGACTGAGAGTCTGCTTGATTTGAATTGTCTAAAAATGCTCTTTTTCCCTCTTCTTGAAAAATATTTTCCATTTTGGTTGGGCATACAAACAGGAGTGGGTTAAATTTCTTTCCCTCTGTTGACAGAGGAATGGCATTTGGAAACAATTGTTCTTTATCTGTTTGGGATTTTCTAGGTCAGCATTTAAATGTCTATTTCCTACACAACTCATAAATACATTTTCCTCATTTTTTTCGAACAATAACTGAAATACTGATTGAAAATTTTTTTCACAAATATTTTTTCACAATTGTTGCAAAAGTGCAATCCTGCACTTTATGCAGTTGAATTTTTTAGACCCTGCTTATCACGTTATGACAAGGCTTTACCCACCTTCTCTGTGTGTAACTTGTTATTTCCATCTTAAAGGTTTATGAGCAGAAGTTAGTAATTTTAGAAGGCAGTGACCAAGATGGCAGACCCTGAGCTCATCTCCTCCCACATGCACACCAAAATTACAACTCTTTACAGAGCAACTATTGATGAGAATGACCTGAAGACTAGCAGAAAATATTTTCCACGACTAAAAATATAAAGAAGGAACTACAACAAGAGGGGTGGGAGATGCAATATGGTCAAACCCCACGTCCTGGGTGGGTGACCCACAAATGGGAGGATCATCGCAATGGCACAGTTCTCCCTGAGGAGAAAGGGGTATGCGCCCCACATCAGCACCCCCAGCCCCGGGGCCTGGCACTGAGCGGACAAGCCCCCAGAACATCTGGCTTTGAAGGCCAGCAGAGCATGAGGACAGGAGGGGTGGAGGGCTGTGGGAAACAGAAACTCACTCTTAAAGGGCACATGCAAAATCTCTCATGCTCCAGAACCTAGCACAGAGGCAGTACTTTGAGATGAGCCTGGGTCAGACCACCTTGGAGAACCTCCTGGAGAGTCAGGAGGCAACCAGGACTCCCCCGGGGGACACGTGCTGGCAGCAGCCACTCTGGGGAGCTTGTTCTACCACAAGGAAACTGGCGCCGGCAAACAGTTGTTTGGAGTCTTCCCACTTGCCTATTGGGCTTCCTTGGTGACTCCGATGGAAAGGAGTCCACCTGCAATGCAGGAGACCCGGGTTCGATCTCTGGGTTGGGAAGATCCCCTGGAGAAGGGACTGGCAACCCACACCAGTATTCTTGCATGGGGAATCCCATGGATAGAGGAGCCTGGAGGGCTACAGTCCCTGGGGTTGCAAAGAGTCGGACACAGCTCTATCTTAACACACACACACACTTCCCTCTAGCCTATTAGCACCAGAGTCTTATCTTTCCTCCAGTTGAGTAGCACCAATTACCAATCCTGGGACCTCTTAGGTCAAGAGGTCAGCTGTGTGGGGACCCAGCCCTACCCACCAGCAGGCCCAGGATGTGAGCTTGCTCACCACTGAGCTGGTACTAGTACTGAGATCCCCAGGCTCTACTACCAGCCATCCTGGGACCCAACCCCATCCACCAGAAGGCTGAAACCAGTCTCAGACATCCACTCCGCCCCCAGGACCCCATAGCCAGTTGCTCTGGGACCTAGCCCTGCCCACCAGTGGGCTGGCATCAGCAGTGAGCTACACAGCCAGCTGCACTGGGACCTGGTCACACTCAGCAGAGTGGTGGAAATCACCCAAGCCCAACAGAAAAATGAAAAAGAATTTAAGAGACCTCTGGGACCACATCAAACATACTAACATTCACATTATAAGGGTCCCAGGAGAAGTGAGAGAAAGGGACAGAGAAATTATTCGAAGAATAATAGCTGAAAACGTCCCTAATCTGGGAAAGGAAACAGACATTGAGGCCCAGGAAGCAGAGAGAGTCCTGATCAAGAGGTCCACATCAAGAAAGATAATGATTTAAAATGGCAACAATTGGGACTTCACTGCAGATGCAGTGGTTAAGACTCCCTGCTTCCATTGCAGGGGGCGAGAGTTTGATCCCTGGTTGGGGAACTTAAGATCCTGCATGCCATGCTGTGCTTAGTCGTTTTTTGCAACCGCATGGACTGTAGCCTGCCAGGATCCTCTGTCCATGGGGATTCTCCAGGCAAGAATAATGAAGTGGGTTGCCATGCTCTCCTCCAGGGAATCTTCCGAACCCAGGGATCGAACCCAGGGTCTCCCACATTGCAGATGGATTCTTTACTGTCTGAGCCACTAGGGAAGCCCTGCCATGCCATGCAGTGTGGCAAAATAAAAAAAAAAAAGGGCAACAATTAAAAATAGACTCTTTTTTTTCAAGGAAAAAGCAACTAGTTACATACAAGGGAACTTCCATCAGACTGCAAGCTGACATTTCGGCAGAAGCCTTGCAGGCCAGAAAGAAGTGGCACAATATTCAAAATGATGACAGGAAAAAAGCTACAACCAAGAATACCCTACCTGGCAAGCCTATTATTCAGATTTGAAAGAGAGATAAAGAGTTCTACAGACAAGCAAAAGCTAAAAGAGTTCAGCACCTCTAATCTGGCTTTTCAAGAAATGTTAAAGAGATTTCTCTAAGCAGAAAAGATGCAACGAGAAATGTGAAAATTATGAAAGGAAAAATCTCATTGGTAAAGGCAAATATACAGTAAGAGTGGTGGATGAACCACTCATAAAGCTAGTGGGAAGGGTAAAAGACAAAAGTAGTCAAAATCACCCCTACTTCCAGTAAGTAGGTAAGGGGTAAACAAGGGTGAGGTCACAAACGTTAAACACGCGGTGGGGGAGTGAAAATGCAGGGTGGTTAGAATGCATTCAAATTTAACAGATTATCAACCTAAAATAATTGTATAATGTGGGTGTGCTCCGTCATGTCCGACTCTTTGACACCCCATGGACTATAGCCCTGCCAGGCTCCTCTGTCCATGGGATTCTCCAGGCAAGAATACTGGAGTGGTTTGCCATTTCCTTTACCAGGGAATCTTCCCGACTCAGGGATCGAACCCATGTCGCTTGTATCTCCTGCTTTGGCAGGTGGATTCTTTACCACTAGCACCTGGGAAAACCAAGATAATCAAAAACATGTTGGTATATATACACCTCATAATAACCCCAAACTAAAAACGGTAATATATATATAGACAGACGCTTTACCGCCTGAGCCACCAGGGAAGTCTGAAGTCAGTGAGATTTATACACACACACACACACATACACAAAAGAGAAAGGAATCCAATGTAGCACAAAAGACAGTTATCAAATTATGAGAGAAAAGAGCAAAAGAAGAAGAAAGGAATGAAAGAGAACTACAAAACAACCAGAAAACAATTAACAAAAATATTGTAATTTTTTAAATGTGCTTTTACTGTGGTAAAAGTCACATAATATAAAACATGCTACTTTAACCATAGTTAAGTGTACAGTTTAGTGGCACTAAGTACTGTTGTGCAACTTTTACCATCATCCATCTCCCCAAATTTTCACCTTCCTAAATTGAAACTGTCCCCATTAAACCGTAGCTCCACATCTCTCCCTACCCACTCACCCTCTGTCCCCTGGCATCTACCAATGCACCTTCTGACTCTATGACTTTGACTGTTCTAGGTATCTTGTATAAGTGGAGTCAAATACCTAATGTACATTGGAGTGCAAAAATATTAAATATTTGCTTTCAACCATCAGCATAATTTCAAGAAGAAAAAAAGTCTCTTTATCCATATATTTGCCATTTCTGTTGCTCTTCATTCATTTTTGATATTCCAAGTTGCCTTCCGATATCATTTCCCAAATCTGAAAAATTTATTTATTGATTCCATGTCATTGGGTCTGCATCCTTAGATGGGGTTGGAGACATCTGTGAAGCAAGAAGAACTTCACGCATCCCCAGGGTCCTGCAGTTCTGCACTCTGGGCCTCCTGCCTCCCCTTCCTTCTACAGGCTCCTCTTCGCAAGCAAGCCCTCCCGCTGGACTTCTGCTCCTTGATATTCAGAGACAGTCCTTACCTTGTGTAGGTTCATTTGTATTTAAGTCCTATATTTAACTGTGACATTAAAGGCTGGCTTCCCTTTAAAAGAATTTCAAGTTTTAGAGGTCAGCTGGTGTTGTGGACTGAATGCTTGTGCCCTTCCCCCCTCCCCCACAATTCACACAATGAAACCCTAACTCCCAGTGTGATAGTATTAGGAAATGGGGCTTTAGGGAGGTGATTTGGTCTTGAGGGTAGAGTCACCATGATGGGATTAGAGTCCATATAAGAAATATCCTTTCTTATATTCTATAGAGATATTTCACTTTGCCATGTAAAGACACAGAGAGAAGGTGGCTGTCTATAAGCCAGAAAGAGAGCCCTCACCAGAACCTGACCATGCTGGTATCAGGATCTTGGAAAGGTCCAGCCTCTAGAACTGTGAGGAATAAATATGTAAGCCCCTTGGTGTGTAGCGTTCTGTTACAGCCATGCTGATTGAGGCAGATGGGTGGGCATTTTGAGCTGGAGGAAGACTTCCCTGTGGCCACTGACCCCAGGTACACATAGGTGAATCCTTGTCTTCACGAGCACAACTGTGTCAGTCTGCTCACTGCCTGAACAGAATACCAGATAGTGGCTTAGACAACAGAAATTGTCTCCCAGTTCAGGAGGTCAGAAGTCCAAAATCAGGGTGTCTGCAGGTTTGGTTTCTTCTGGGGCCTCTCTCCTCGGCTGGCCAACGGCCATCTTCTCTCAGTGTCCTCACATTGCTTTCCCTCTGTGCTGTCTGTGTCCACCTCTTCTTTTAAGAACATGGCTCATAGTATATTAGGGCCAGATCTCATGACCTTATAACTTAGTTATGTCTCTTAAGACCCTACTCCCAATGTGATCATATTTTGAGGTGCTTTGGCTTAGGACTTCAACGTATGAAGTTTGGGGGAACATGATTCAGCCCAACCATTTTCCGTAAACGCTGAATGGAGAAACCAAGACACAAGTCTTGATGTCTAAGATGCTCGTGAACAATATTTGTTGGATTGAGAGCATGAGAACAAAGGGATGGTGGTGGATTGGGTAGGGGGGTGTGTGCCTGTGTGCATGCAAGTGTGTGCCTGTGTGTGTGTGTTCGGGGGTTCCTTCCAAACTAATGTGATAGAATTGAGTTGGCACCCAGCATGCAAGAGACCCCCTTGAGGTCTGTTATTTGGAGACACATTTTAAAGCAGACTTTCATTTGGTTAACATTTCCTTTTCAAATAACTGCTAAAAATATTAGCATCCAACTAGGGTAAAACCTGATGTGATCAATGTAATCTTCACACCAATCCCAAACTATTTATTACTGTTATTTTAATTTTATTTTTTAATTAAAAATATTTATTTATTTATTTGATTGCACCGGGTCTTCGTTGTGGCACAGGGGATCTTGATTTTCACCGCAGCATGCAATGCTTGTGGCACGTGGGGTCTCATTCCCTGACTAGGGATTGAACCCAGGCCCCCTGCTTTGGGAGTACAGGGTCTTAGCCACTGGATCACCAGGGAAGTCTCCTTTTACTGTTATTTTTAAAAATGTACCAGTTGAGTAAGAAGTTAAAGGAATAGTGTATCAGAGCTGCAATCAAATAGACTTTGGAATAGTCCTTCTTTGCGGTTGGTTATCATAAACAGATCTCTACTGAAAACCTTATTTTGAAACTCAAGTTAGGCAGTCATTAACGTATTCATTTTCCTGTAATTCATGGAAAATAATCAGTGGACTTCATATGAGATTATTTCTTTCATTTCCCAAAGGGCCTGTTTTCCTTTACACTCGTGTATTGAGCACTTATTATGCAATAAATACTGTGACATGATCTTACCCTCAAGAAAGTCAGTCTCATGGGGCAAACAGACAAGTAAGTTGGTGATGAGACAAGTCATGGACATCCTAGGACACAGCCAGAATGCAAAGGAGGGTCTCTTCTTTCCTACCATGGAGGTCAGAGATGGTTTGGTGGAGAAGGACAGGTAGGAACTGGAAGATAATAGGAGGATGGGAGAGGGTATGATTTTGGGGGAAGGGGCTGAGGTAAAGTCAGGAGAAGTTATCACTAGACTATCTACGTTACTGCAAGTGACATTATTTCATTTTTTCCCATGGCTGAGTAATATTCCATTGTGTACATGTACCACTTCTTTCCCCATTCGTCTGTTGATGGACTTTTTGGTTGCTCCCATGTCTTGGCTATTGTAAATATTGCTGCAGTGCACATTTGGGTGCCTGTGTCTTTTCGAATTCTGGTCTTCTTCAGACATATGCCCAGTTGCAGGATTGCAGGATCATATGGTAGCTCAGTATGATATTTACCTTTTAAACCCATCTCCTTTCTATTCTCTCTAGTGGATGTTACCAGTTAACATCCCACGAACAGCAAAGAAGGGTTCCCCTTTCACCACCACCTCTCCAGCACAGGCCAGCCTGTGTCCAACATTGTACCTGGCAGCCTTTTACCAGGGCCATCGGTTAGTCCTTGACTGTTTTGATCTCCTCTGTGTCTATCCCATTCTTCTGTATCACCTTTAACAGTATCACCTTCCTCAGGTGCTAGGGCAACCTGAGTGTCCAGAACTGGCCACTCAGCATATTCTGATCCCCTGAACCCTGTAAGGGCTGAGCATGTTGAAAACTGGTTCAATGAGACCCAACCCAAGGCTCTTCCTGAAGTGTCTTTCCTCTGGGCTCTCAGGGAGATGTGAAATCACAGGTGAAATCACCTGCCCAAGGTTGGGTCCTACAGAGCAGACATTTCCGAGGTTGATGATGAGAAAAGGCCACAGTTGGAAGCTGTGGCTGTGGAAATGAGTGTGTAAGTGGAAATGTGTGTGTAAGAGGAGGGAGCAGGGCATCTGGGGTCAGCCTGATACTTAGTCGCTCAGTCATGTCTGACTCTTTGCTACCCCATGGACTGTGGCCCACCAGGTTCTTCGGTCCATGGGATTCTCCAGGCCAGAATACTGGAGTGGGTTGCCATTTCCTCCTCCAGTCTGGGGCCAGAGGATGCTGCAAAAATACTCTGCAGCTGGACCCAGGTGATTGACAGCTCCAGGTCCCTCAGCACCCCTTCTTCCCCTTTGACTGCAATGCCCCAGAGAGCCCTCTGGCCTGGCCGCCTCCCACAGGAGTGCAGAGGCTGGGAGGTGCTTGTGTACAAGGACAACAGGAACAAAGGCGGCTTTCAGGCCAGTGTTTGCATCTCTGCCTCATCGTCTAAGAGAATTAAAAACAAACCTCCCCAGTTGTTGGAGAGTTACGTTGCATGACTAAGGCGGTGATTTACCGACAGGGATAAAACTTCACTAATGGGTTCCAGTGACTTCAGTACATCAAGAAAGGGAGACTTGCTCCCAAGATCCCTGGTCTTCGTCGGGGAGGCCGTGGTCACATAAATCTCAGTGACCGTCCAGGGCCGTGAGCCGCAGGAGCTCTGGCCCCTGAGGGGAGCAGACTCAGGAGCAGTGGAGGGGCCTGGAGCCAGGGAGGTGCTGGGGGCCCTTTTAGCCAGCCTCCCCACCTGGAATATCCAGCTGCTGCTCTTCTGGGGTTCTCCATTTCTCTGGGGCTTTGCCAGCCTGGCCCAAATCTCCATCTTGGCCTTCCATGACGCAACCAAAGCAATGTGCTTTCCATCCCCACCCCGGGGGTGCCCCGCATGAGGAATTTGTTCCTGATATTCAGCTGACATCCTCCTTTTCTTTCCATCTCATTCCCATGACGCTTATAGAATTACTACTCCCTGGGGCCATCGCCGACTATTTCCTCTCTATGGGGCCAGCTCCTTCTCCCATGAGCGGTACCCACCCGGCTCTGCCAGTGTGACCTGCCAAGGCCCTCACTTGCTCGTCTAGCTCATTAATCATCTTTGTTGCTTTTCTTGGGAATTTTCTCTGAGTCGTTTGCTAGTTTCCTGGACAGAAGAACACAGCACAGCTGCTACTTTCACAGGCATAGTAGAGAAGAGGGCTCTTCTGTCTGGTCACAAAATAGCCCCTCCGAAGCACGTCCTGGGTGACTGCACCTGGAGCTGAGCAGAAATGCTCCCAGCTTCCGGGGAACTGTGTCCGCTGGGTCTGTCTGGGATTCTTTCCAAGCCAAGGTTTTACATTTTTTCCCCCCAGTATTAAAAAGGGCTTCATTATGCAAAGGTGGCTCCGTGGTAAAGTATCCGCCTGTTAATGCAGGAGACACAAGATGTGCGGGTTTGATCCCTGGAGGAGGAAATGGCAACCCACTCCAGTGTTCTTGCCTGGAAGACTCCATGCATAGAGGAGCCTGGCGGGATACGGTCCATGGGGTCACAAAGACTTGGACATGACTGAGCTACTGAGCACGCACCTTATAAAGCAGGCCCAGGACAGGGACAGAGGAAACACTGTTGAGAGAAAGCCAAGGGCGTGATAGTGGTCATTCTGCAAGAGACATCTCCTCCAAGTCAGGGCCCCAGGGCTAGAACCATGGGGCCAGGGCAGCCAGGGACAGGGAGAACATAGGGCCGCCCTCTTTTTTTGTTGTTGTTATGCGATCTGGCTTGTAGGATCTTAGTTCCCCTGCGTGTGTGCTAAGTCGCTCAGCCATGTCCAACTCTTTGAGACCCTAAGGACTGTAGCCCGACAGGCTCCTGAGTCCATGGGATTCTCCAGGCAAGAATGCTGGAGTGGGTTTTTGTGTCCTTCTCCAGGAGATCTTTCTGCCCAGAGATCAAACCTGCATCTCTTACATCTCCTGCATCGGCAGGTGTGTTCTTTACCCTTAGCACCACCTGGGAAGCCCCTCAGTCCCCCTACCAGGAATCAAACTTGTGCCCCAGCAGTAACAACGCCAAGTCCTAACCACTGTACCACCAGGGAATTCCCAGGGCCTCTCCTCATTTGACAAGTGCACACAGTGGTTGGGGTTCTTTACCCTTAGAGCAGGTTTAATAAAGTAATCAGGGCCTTAGGGTCAGAGTAAGGTGGTGGTGTTACTCACTAGCTATGAGATCCTGGCAAGTCCTTTGTCTTCACTGCGCCTTAATGACTTACCAGAAAGGATGGGCAAATATTGATGATGATGGTGGTGATGATGGTTCAATAAATCCAGTGGAAAAGTGATGTCCACTCCCATCTCTCCTTGGCTTGTAGTGGTCTCAAGTGTGCCCATCTGGCCCCAAAGAACAAGACTTAGCGTTCCTTTTCCATCCTCGCTGGGGTTTCCAGGTCCCACGAGGGCTTACAAATGTCTATGGGATGTTTTGGATAGCTTAGCAATTTGGCACTGAGGTGGGGGCGCTGGAAGTCCTAGGAGGAAGTTGGTCCAGCTCAGGGGAAGGCAAGGGGTCTCACACTCCATCCTGGTGGGCTTCCTACTAGATCCGACTGCCTTCGCTTCTCAGAGCTGAGCTTGGCTCTCTGGTCTCGCCTGACCACTGGTTCAGTTCAGTTCAGCTCAGTCACTCAGTTGTGTCTGACTCTTTGTGACTCCATGGATGCAGCACACCCGGCTTCCCTGTCCATCACCAACTCTCAGAGCTTGCTCAAACTCTCGTCCATTGAGTCAGGCATGCCATCCAACCATCTCATCCTCTGTTGTCTCCTTCTTCTCTTGCCTTCAATCTTTCCCAGCATCAGGGTCTTTTCTAATGAGTCAGTTCTTCGTATCAGGTGACCAGAGTATTGGAGCTTCAGCTTCAGCATCAGTCCTTCCAATGAATATTCAGGACTGATTTCCTTTAGGATGGCCACTAGAACACGCCTCAGACACTTGACCTCATCCTGCTCCTTGTCCCCTGGCACTGTCTTCAGAACTTCCACGATCCTCAACTATCTCTGGTCCCCCAAACCTGGTAACTGACTCCCCTTACTCCACCCTAGCTCCCTCCCTTTCCACGTCTCCCACAACAAAAGCATGTTGAATGGCGCCCACTGCCCACCAAAGTGGCACCTACACCCTGGGACTATAAAAGCTTGTTTATTTTCTTGGAGGATGAGAAGGCCCTGGTGCACAGTAAAGTCAGGGAGGGAGACTGTTTTCATTCCTTCCAAATGCCTCCCTGTCTCCAAGGAGAGACAGAAGGGCTTTGGGCTAAGGGAATGTATATGCCACACTGACCTCACATGGTTTTTGTGAGACTCAGCTGAGATAATGTATGTAAAAATGCCTCTTAAGCACACACAAAAAAATGACACAAATATGAGTTGCTGTTATTTCTTCAGTACAAAGACACTTAAAAGTAGCCTCGAGCCCTGGGTCCTGCAGCTAACAGCAGTCTGGAATTTATCAGGCATTTGTAGGGCTGGTCACTAAAGAATTGGGACCTTCTTTTGAGCGGTGGTAAAAGAGGAAAAGTACCATTTTTTCCAAAGTGCATAACGTAGGTCTCTGCTGGTCTCGGTGGGATTTGTCTGGGTGTGGAATGTACAGTATTGGTCTCAACACCCTTGTGAGTGACAGTAGTCCTGAATTATGAAAGGTTGTCTGAACATTGCTTTTGTGCTTAATGTAATTGTGTTGGTTCACATAAGGGAGCCTTTTTCTAATACGTGGAAATTTGTGCTGTTTAGAGTTGTAGACATTTTTTATGGCATTGTTTACAATGGAATGTGATTTACAGGCTAGGAAAGAAGACTTGTGCTCCTATTAAAATCTGTCTTAAATTCATCTCTATTTTCTCCACTCTGATTTTTAAAGGCTTGTCTGCAAAATCTGATTCTGGTATCACCACCAGCCATTTCAGAGCCGGTCTCAACTGGCTTCTTGCAAACACACCCTTTTTTTAGATAGTTTGCTTCTCCCTGGGTGTTATGGGCTCAGTGTCTAGACTGGGGATTCATGGTGGCTTTTCCCCACCGCATACTCCACACTCCATTCCCCGCCCCCTGCCCATGCCCAGTTCTCACAGCCATTCCTTGGATAAATATGCTCTGTCTCTACAGTGGACTCTTTATCCCCTCAATGTCCAAGGAAACTGATTCATCACACTGAGGTTTCTGTCTGGGAACTGCTTCCAGACACCCCAAGCCATGTCCTAGCCTATGTGTGGGGTCTGGGTTTGGATCTGGTCCTTCTCTTCCTTTGTTTTGCTTCATTCCATCCCCCTCTGGGATGTGGTCCCTTGTCTCTTTCTGTCCCATTATTTCACATAACTCTGCGCCCAGCCTCACGTTTACACCAACCAAAATTCTTGTTGGTCATTGCCATGCAAAGAGTTTCAAAGCCAGTGCTAGGTGTTCAGGCACATGTAACCCTTCTCTGAGTCAAGTGTGCTCAGGCCAAAGGGTGAATCTGTGGGCGTAAATAGGAATAAACCAGGGGCAGCTGGATTTCCAGTCATTTGGCTTCCTGTTTCAAGTCAGTGGTATTCAACAATCTTGGTGGCATTTTTAGGGGCTTTGATGATGGAAGGAGAAGCATTTCTTTCCATTTCGGAAAATAACTACTCAGTTCAGTCTGGAATTAATTTTTCCTGTCCAATTATTTTCAATCAAATGGCCTTGTGAAGAAACCACTGTAAACTTGTTTAATAACTCTTCTGTTGTGTCTCTGTGATTTTTTTCAATGTTCAGAGAAGTATTTCATCCTTGTAAGGAGTCCCGACAAGAATTTTCGGAGGATTAACAGGGACCAGGTTGTAAATTGGAGATGGAACATCCATCATGGAGGAGGGGCTGTTGACAGATTTAGAAGCCCTCTTGTAAAGAGGGAAACACGGGGTGCTCTTTTTTGTGGAGTCAGAGTCTTATATCTGGTAAAGACTTCTTGATAAATAGTGGAGCAGCTGAGAATTCAGATAGCTAGGGGTAGGCAGAGATAGAGCAAGATATTCACAGGTCAACAGAGGAACATTCAGGAGACAATTCTTTCAACAGGCAGCTGGCAGCAAGCTTGGGAAGAATAGCTCAGCTCTGAGAATACATCTCGGACAATATGGCAGTACCCAGGCTCAAGATTCTTTAGATTCTTAGGAGATGAAGTCTATGTCCCTCTTCTTGACAGACTTGAGACTGCTTTAACCAGGAAGGCATAGGGTAAGTGACACTGTACGACTTCTGAAGCTGGGTCACAAAATGTGATGAAGCTCTGTTTTGTCTGCTGGGACGATGCTTTTGCATCTCTGTAACCAAGTGAGAAGTCTGACTCTTCCATGGCTGCCATGATGTGAGGAAGCCAAGCCACACAGAGATGGCTTCCATGCGGACACATGTAGACCATAAAGAAGGCTGAGTGCCAAAGAACTGATGTTTTCAAACTGTGGTGCTGGAGAAGACTCTCAAGAGTTTCTTGGACTGCAAGGAGATCAAACCAGTCAATCCTAAAGGAAATCAATCCTGAATATTCATTGGAAGGACTGATGCTGCACCTGAAGCTCCAATTCTTTGCCCACCTCATGTGAAGAGCCAACTCATTGGAAAAGATCCTGATGGTGGCAAAGATTGAAGGCCAAATGGATAAGGGATGGCAGAGGATGAGATGGTTAGACAGCATCACTGACTCAATGGACATAAACTTGAGCAAACTCCGGGAGATAGTGGAGAACAGGGGAGACTGGCATGCTGTTGTCCACGGGGTTGCAAAGAGTTGGACGTTACTTAGTCCCTGAACACACACACACAACACACAGACCTTCTGGTCCACAGTCCCAGTCTTTGAGATGGACTGAGCTCAGATGCCAGATATATTAGTGAAGCATTCAGTTGATTTTAAAGCCTGGTTGTTGAGTCACCATCAGCCTTCGAGTCTTCCTTGTTGAGGCTCCAGACATTGTAGAGCATAGACAAGCCATCTTCTCTGTGTGCTGTCCAAATTCCAACCCACAGAATCCATGCGCATAATAAGATAGTTACACAAAGCCACTAAGTTTTGGGGTAACTTGTTAATGCAGTAATAGAAACTATAATAGGCAACCTGCAAATGGGAGAAAAATAAAGCGGACTAAAGGATGCAGGCCCTAGAGCACAAGGGCTCAGTAGGTGTGGTACACAGGCTGAGTTGCCCCGTGGCATGTGGGATCTTTGTTCCCTGACCAGAGATCAAACCTGCATTTGAAGGTGGATTCTTAGCCACTGGACCACCAAGGAAGGCCTGTGGGAGGCAGATATTTTGGATAGGATGTCAGAACACGTCTATGAGGAGCTGACATTTAAGCAGAGAGTGGAATGATGTGCGTATGCAGGTTCACAGCTGGGGGAACAGAGTCTGGTCCTAGGGCACAGCAAGTGCAAAGGCCCTGGTTGGGAATGAGATTTCACTAGGGACAGCACCATGGCCTCAGAGAGCTGAGAGAGTGAGGCGAGCCATAGGAAATGAGAGGGAGCCACACGTAGGGCTTTGCTGGCCATAATGAAAGGTTTGGGTTTTATGGTAAGCCAGTGTGAGGTTTTGAACAGGGGAATATTCTCTACACTCACTCCCTCATTGATTGTGTCCAGTCTTGTGACTTCAAATAGCTCCTATATGCTACTGATTTTGAAATATTTATTTCTAACCCAGACCTCAGTTTTGAATTCCAGATTCTCTGTATGGCTGCCTGCTCAGCTCTCCACATAGATTATTAATAGATAATTAAAATGTCATATGTACAAACTATTGAGCTTATTTCCTGTCCCAAACCTCTTCCTCCCACAGTCAATGTCATCAAATGGCAACTCCATCCTTCTAGTTGCTCAGGTCATCCTTGACTCTGTTCTTTCTCTCACATTCCTGTCTGATCCATCAGTAAACTCCACTGGTTCTGTTTCCAGTCAGTTTTCCCTTCTTCCATCCTCACCTTCTTTCCATATATCCTGCTGGCATAATGTGTGGCTGTTGAAAAACCTGAAACAATCTGATTCTCCTTTCCTTGTTAGTAGTTTTGGTTTTATTTTCCCCTCTTGGATTTCTAAGAGATTTTATATGTATAAAATATAATTTCGGGACCCAGATTTTTAAAGTCTAGAAATTTTACCAGAATATGTTTTGGTATTACTTGTTCTGGGTTCATTTTGACTTTATATTTGTAGTTGCAAGCTTTGGATATTTAATTTTTAACATTTAAAATTGTTCTTGAATTATAGATTTTCATTTTGATTCTGTTCCTTGCTTTGGTTGTCTGAATTAGGGACTTCTGTTAGATTATGTTGGATCTTCTTTGCCTGTCTTCTATACTTGTTACTTTCTCTTGAATCCTTTTCATTTTTTCTTCATTTCTTTTGACATAATTTTTTCCTTAAAATTTTCTGTTTCCATTATCTGCTGGATTTATGCACTCTTTGTACTATTATAATCTGTTTCTGCTCACAAGACTTCTGACCACACATATGGGTTTTCCACACCAAAAAATTCTCCATTTCTCCATGGACATCAACCAGGTGTCTTATAATTTAATTCGTCTTGACACTAACTACCTGGAGTTAGTGCAGGCCCCACAGGTTAAGGGCTCAGTCCCACATGACTGCTTCCCACTTCCGCTGTCAGTCACAGGTTGTGGGTCCCCAGATTATCCGCACTTCTATCTGATTTGGCTACAAATTGAGGATTTCTCTGAGTACCTCCTCAGATTCTATGATTTTCTGTAATGGTTTATGGAACCAAGGGGAACACTGAACAGCCAGATGAAGAGTTACAAAGGTAAGGTCTGGAAGGGTCCCAAGTACAGGAGCTTCTGTCTTTGAGGAGTTAGTGGTGCATCACCCTCATGGAACACGGATGTTTTCACAAATCTGGATGTTCATTTGTTTAGGTTTTTGTGGAGGTTCCACAGCATAAGCTTGAGTGATTAAATCAGCAGCCACTGGTGGTTAATTCAATCCCCCGTCTCCCTTTCTTCCACTGAGGTCAAGGAGTGGGGCTGCAAGTTTTAATGCTCTTATTGCGTGGTTGTTTCCTCTGGCAACCAGGCCCATCCTGAAGTTATCTAGGGGTCCACAGAGAGTCACCTCATTAGCATAAATTTGAGTATGGTTGATAGGACCTCATTATGAATAACATCCCTTCTCACCCCTGTCACTCAGGAACTTACAAAGGCTTTAGGAGCTCTTTGTGAGGAACTGGGGACAAAGACCAAATATATATTTCTTATTATATCACAACATTACTACAATTGTCTTCTGTTAAATTTAATCTGATTTCTGATATGACTTAAAACATTCCTAAGGGGAGTGGGCATATGCATACTTATGGCTGATTAATGTTGATGTATGGCAGAAACCAACACAATATTTTAAAGCAATTGCCCTTCAATTAAAAATGATTTAAAAAAAAAAGATGAAGGGGATATATGTATACCTATGCCTGATTTATGATGATGTATGGCAGAAACTAACATAATATTGTAAAACAATCATCCTCCAATTAAAAATAATTAAAAAAAAGATTTCCCTGGGTGGAAAAATAAAATATGCCTAATACCTTCCTGCATTCTATCATTTTAATTCTGAGTAGTTATAGCTCTAATTTATGTTTTTCTTTTAGCCTTTTTGGAAATATGTTGTAGATTTCACTTATTTTGTGTCTCTGTCTTTCTGGCATTTTTATGTTCTTCAAGGGTGTGTGATTCTATGACTTTTACATGTTTCCTAAAATAAATTTGTATTTTTGTTGTTGTTGAAAAATTTTATATGAAATTAGTTTTTCTGAATCTCTCATTGACATAGTTCCACTTGGCTTCTCTAACTTCATTGCTGTAGAGTTTCCTCTTCTGTTTGTGTGTAGTGTTCAGGAATCTGTTGGTTTACTTTCAGAAGTCTCCAGGCTCTGCTCCCCTTATCCTTTATTTATTTATTTAGCAGCACCACGTGGCTTGCAGGATCTTGGTTCCCCAACAAGGGACTGAACCTGGGTCATGGCGGTGAAAGCCCAGAATCCTAACCACGAGGCCGCCAGGGAACCCTCCCCCCGCCCCTTTGAATGGGCTTTCACTTATTCCCTTTCTTTTTCCCAGACACCTCTAACCCTTTACGACCTTTCCTGCTGCAGGAACTTTGAACTCACCCATTAATTGAGTGGGGAAAACTCTTCCAGTTTCAAATTGACTTTCTCAGCTCCCCATTGAGTACCTGGGATTTCCTGAGTATTTCTTCAGGTACCTGGGAGTACGTGAGGATTTGGGGATTTCCAGGTTTGTCAGATCCTTGATTCTCTCCTTTGTTTTCTCTTGTACAGATGTTAATCCTACTCAGGTCTTGTAGCTGTTGGCTGTTTGTTCCTATCCACTTACCTTTTGGAGATCAGGGAGGTGCTTTGTCAGTTTGTGGTACGTATCATCTGTAAATTTTTGTTTTCGCTATTCTGTACTACCTATACTCTTTTTTTCATGGTGAAATTTAGAAAGATTAAAAAATTATGCTATAGGGATCATCCCAGCACCTTCTTCAGTCTATAGTCAATACAGTATTCAGAATACTACTATTAAGATGGTGGTGCAATGGAAGGACTACCCACCTGCCAGTGCCGGGGACATGGGTTTGATCCCTGGTCTGGAAGGATTCTATGTGCCAGGGGGCAACTAAGCCCTGAGACAAGAGAAGCCACTGCAGTGAGAAGCCTGGGTACCACAATGGAGAGTAGCCTCCACTCACTACAGCTAGAGAAAGCCCGCACAAAAATAACCTAATGAAAACCCAGTGCAGCAAAAAAAAAAAAAAAAAAAAAGTACATCAGACCACGTCACTATGATCTGGTAAAAATGCTTTCTTGGAATTTCCTTGGTGGTCCAGTGGTTAAGACCCCACTTTCCAAAGCAAGGGGCCCAGGTTTGACCCTGGTCAGGGAACTAAGATCCTACCTATGGCAGAGTGTGGCCAAAAATAAAAAAATGCTGTTGTGGCTCTCTGTGTCTCTAGAGCAAAAGCCTAAGTTCTTACATTGACTTATAAGGTGTTATGTAGTCTGATTTTTCTCTACCTTTCTTCCATGTTACCTCTCTGAACTCATCTCATATTGCTCATATCCTTGCTTATTATACTATAGTCGCACTGACCTTACTATTCCTGAAGTTTACCAGGAATGGTTATGCTTTGGGGTCCTTACTCTTGGTATTTCCACTGGTCTTTATTCAAATGTCACTATCTCATTGAAACCACTGGTCTTTATTCAAATGTCACTGTCTCGTTGAAACCTTCCCTGGCTATCCTATATAAAGTCGCAGCCCTTTCCAACATTACCGAACCCTCTTCACTTTTCCCACTTAATTTTTCCTTGACACTCAACCCCACATAGTTTATTAATTTACTTATCACCACATATTTTATTTACTAATTTACTTATTAAATATCAAAATGTCAACTAGGAAGTAAACCCTATGGAGGTTGATATCTGTGCTCAAAACTAAATTTGTGTTGAATGACTGAATATATTTCAAAAACCCCTCTGTGGAGAATGGCAATGAGTGGGGTGACGGAATTCAAAGGGAGATACCCGTTAGGAGGATATCACTGTTGGGCTTCCCAGCTGGCACTAGTGGTAAAGAACCCATATGCCAGTGCAGGAGAGGCTCGGGCTTGATCCCTGGGTAGGGAAGATCCTCTCGGGAGGGCATGGCAACCCATTCCAGTATTCTTGCCTGGAGAATCCCATGGACAGAGGAGCCTGGTCAGCTACAGTCCATGGGGACTGTGGTGGAGGTGGGTATGCAGAGCTGAATTTGTGACCTATTTTCAGTGTAGAACAGGCTTACCTGCTGACTATCAACTTAGCTTGGTAGATGCTGTTTAATTGATTGATGAATTATTCTAACATGTATCTGTGAAAATGACTTCATGATCACAGCTCCTGGTCCTGGTAAATTCTCTGTTAGTATTTCATTGAATAGTCTGCCAGGCATGGCTTGGGGAAATTCAAGAGTGGCCAAGGGAGAAGAGGTTTTGGAGGTGGAGGAGAGGAAATGTGTTTCAGTAAAATGTGCTGCATAATAGATCAGCCTAAGGCTCAGGGACTTCACACAACAAGGATTTATTATTTTTCGTGATTTTTTGGGTGAGTTAGACAGTTTCTCTGCTGATTTTGTCTGGGCTCACTCATGTGGCTTCAGTAGCCAGAGGCTCAGCTGGGCTGGAAGGTCATCTCAGGATGGCATCAGTGACCGCTCTGGCAGCTGGTGCTGGCAGTCAAGATGGGGACCTCACTTTTCCGTATGGCCTCTTCTCATCTGTAGGCTAAACCAGATTCCTTAACACGGTGCTCCCAGGGCAGCATTTCCAGAGGGCAAGTGTGAATGCTGTAAGGACTTGCCTTGGAAGCCACACATTGTTACTTCTGCTAAATGCTTCAGGCTAAAGCGAACTCAGATTCAAGGGAGAAGGCAAACAGACTTTAACTCTTGATGTGAAGAGACGCCTAGTCATTGCCAAGAGGCTTGCTTGCCAAGATAGGAAGAATTTGCGGCTGTATTTTGCAACTGTCCACAGAAAGAGACCAAAGTGCATTGTTAAATATGTTCCAGGCGCTTTGTAGGTACAACACATATATGATTCTGCTTAATTCTCACAGCCATCCTGGGAGAAAGGGTACTGGAAAACAGGCCCAGCGACAGTGCATAGCCTCTGCAAGGACCCGGAACCAGGAAGATGCTAGCCTGCTAGTATAGATTTGCCTGTCCCTAAAAACCTCTTTTTTTTTTCTCTCTTCCACTTTAATGCTGATTCTAGTCATCAGTCTGCAAGGCATGGAAGAGGCATTCAGTTGGCTCTGCAAAACAGCTTTTTTCTTTCTTCCTCTGCCCTCCCTCTCTTTTGAGCAGATTTAATGAATTCCTCACCTTCTTTGAAGATTTTTTTTTTTTTTAATTTGGTCACATGCTCAACAGTTGACAGTTTTACTGAGTGGCTGCTGTACATGGACCATAGTTTTGCCCAGGAGCCCAGCGGCACTCCCCAGATGGTCTGCGAGTCCTTCCCGAGGTCGTGTGTGGAGACCTGGGACAGTCTCCCCACTGGCTGGCCTCCACCTCCTGTTTTCTCAGGGGCAAGGTGAACAGTGGTGTCTCCTTTCCGGGTGGGAGATGAAGGAGCATTTAACCTCACACTGCTCCGCCAGTCCATACGGATCTGCGTACCTGGTTCCGTTCTGGGTGGAGGTTGCTGGTGGGTGAAAGCTTATTCCAGACAGTAGGTTTGACCTCTTTCACCGACGACTTGGAATGACCTGTGATCATGTCAAACACAGTCCCACGAGAACCTTGCAACCTTCCTGTGAGGGAGGCAGGCGAGTGATACCATTTACATTTCAGACATGAGAAACAGGAAGCTGTTACCTGCCTCTTAGCGGCCACCCCATTAGACTGGGCACTCGAGCCCACTTTAAGTCCCTCTTTTCTGCCCTAGGACCAGGCTACCTTTCGAGGACTGGGGGGAGGATGGAGTATGGGAGCATGGGAGGAGCAGATGGCCTGTGACCGTCTCCAGTCACTACCTGAAAGCCAGCAGCTATGATGTAACCACAGCATCCTTCAGCGATGGCTGCCTTTGCTCTGTGGGTGGGACCACGCTGCCGGCTGGAGGGGGAATCCCGTTGGTGACAACATAGCAGCCTTTTGAGCTGACGCGGCAGCAGATGCTCCAGACCAGCTCCAAGGCTGACAGCGTCTCTGCGAAGTGTGTGAAGGGACAGCAGGCGTCAGAGCACTCCTGTAGATCACCTTCACAGATGCTCTTTGTGGTTGATTCCCTGATGACTCATTTATAATCTGGTTTCAACATAGTGACTCAAAACGCACCACTTTCATTAAAAATAACATTCACTGGGGTCTAACGGCTTTCTTTTTTCTGCTTTTTACTGTACCGGGTGGTTTCTGGATGGGAAGCTGTCAGATAGCAGGTGAGGGGTTCAGAGGGGCGAGAACACCATGACATACGCCTTCCCAGGCTCCAGCTGCTCGGGAATTGACTGACAGAGTGTCAGCTAGCTGCAGTGTATCCTGCAGCCCTGAGTGTGTGCGTGTCAGTGTGGGCATGGGTGGGAATGTGTGTGCTGAGTGCACGGGTGATCCGTGAAAGACAGCGTGTCTGCCCTCCAGCAGGTTCTACTCCAGAGTATCAGTACAGCTTGGGATGCTCATTAAAAATGCAGATTCCTGGGCTTCATCCTCCACCTCTGAGTGGGGGATGGGGGAGGGGCTCTACAGATTCCTCCAGAGACTTTTAGGCCGAGTAAGGTTGAGAGCAATGTGTGAGAGAGATGAGACCTCCCTGTGGGCAGCCCTCTCTGCAAATGGGGGAGTGAAGGGAGAGAGGAAAAGGCTAGGGTGGGGAGGGGGTGGAGGCGGGAGAGGCAGCACCGAGGGTGGGGGACGAAGTGGGCCCCCAGAGTCCCTGTGGGGACTGCCCTGAAACCCCCTGCTTTATTTGAGGCACCCACAGTCTTTCTGGTTTGGGGACCCAAACTTGGGCATCCCCTATTTCCTTGGTGAAAAAAGATAAAACCCCGAAATGGTTTAGTGAGCATTCTGTGCACCTTAGTGATGCTGGAAACTTCAGTGGGAAAGACCCTGATAAGGTGCAGTTGAGTCTGACCTGGGCGACAGTCCAGAGGACCCCCTCCCCAACACTGAAGGTCTCAGCTGCTCTCAGAAATCACCATTTTATCTCAGCCATTTTTCTTTCTTCATCAATTTTTGTTGTCATTCTGAAGTTTCGTTTCACGAAGACTTTCCCTTCCAAGTCCAGGGGAAGTGTGGCTTGACATTCTGCTCACCATCCCTATCACTTCCTGCTCTGATGGAGGGTTCCTGATACTCAGGCTCTTTTAACAGTGGAAATAGGTGTGAGATGGGGAGTAAGGCTCAAGGTGGCTTGGAGTGGGAAGGTGGATGTTTCATCCCAGATGGCTTGGCCATCGTCGGGGATAAGCTTTGTTATTCGGCATTTATGGTTTGGCCTGGTCCCCCAGCCCCTTCCTCCTGGTCCTTCCATTCTCAGTGGTGCAAATGCCCAGCTCCTTATGGGAGCATCACCACAGTCTTCACCTCTTTGCCTCATCTCTTCTCATTGTCCCTCTCCCCATCCTATGCCTGAGCCCTGTGTCTGCAGCTCCCCTTGCCTGCTCTGGCCTGAGGCCTGAACTCATTCGTCCCCAGCTTCCCTCCTTTATCATGATTCAACCCACTTCTGTGGAAGCCACCCTGAGCATTACTCCCAATCCCACACCTATTTCCATTGTTAAGAGAGCCTGGGTGCCAGAAGCCCTTGGAGATGAGATCCATCAGAGGAGGAAGTGATGAGGATGGTGACCCAAATGTCAAGTCAACCCACTTGCTTCCATCTGCTTCTTCACCAGGAGACTTTCTAGGACGTTTCCCAGCACCTGTGGATTGGCTGCCATTCCTGCTGGGTTTCCTCCTCTCCCTGGAAGGTAATGAGACTGTGGAATGGAACTTTGGTGGCTTAGGCAGGGATCTGATCAATCGTCTGCCATTTCCTTGTCCTCGCTCACCTCTGCTCATCAGTCAGGTGCATCGTGAGGCAAATGGTCACAGATACAGAGAGGGTCTTGATCCCTGAGACTCTGTATCTCAGTGCTTACCAGAAGCCTCACCCAGGCCATTACCTGTCACCTGACCCATTTTCAGTAAAAAACTTACTTCAGCTGAATGAATTATTGGAGTCTTTGCTCTTGGCTTTGGAGCTGGTTTGGGGAGGACGCTTTGTTAAGAAAAGAGAGGCAGCACAGAGTATTACCTAAGAGTGCAGACTCTGGAGTCAGAGTGCTTGGGTCAGATCCAGGCTCAGCTTCCAGGTGGCACCACTGCTGGAGGAGAATTGGGATACAATCTAGGGCCAGATAAGCCACCTGAGCATTGCTCATCACTGGTGAGGAGTCTGCCCTAGAGATGCCGCACGGAGGATGCTGCTCCATCTTGCCCTTGCCTCGAATCTAGGCTTAGCACACTGCCACCCACCCTTGCCTCTCCCATCCCCCATGCAGCACGACACACACACACACACACAACCTTGACTTACAAAGCATTTAAAAAGAAATTAAAATTTGTTTAAATAGCGGTGAAATACACGTAATGTAAACCTTAGCATAACAGTGTCCAGGTCAGGGATGGTAAGCACGTCCCCGTTGTGCAACTCTGCGTTGTTGTTCCATGTCCAGAGCTCTTTTTTTATCTTGTGAAACTGAAACTCTGTGTACCCTTTAAACAATGACTCCCCATTCTTCCCCCACCTCCACTTTAACCTCTGGCAACCACCAATCTACTTTCTGTTTCTATGGATTTGAATATTCTAGGTACCTCATATAAGTGGAATTATACAATATTTGTCTTGTGACTGCCTCATTTCACTTACCATGACATCCTTCAGCTTCATCCGTGTTTCGGCATGTGTTAGAATTTCTTTCTTTTTTAAGACTGAATAATAGTCCAGCATATGGATAGACCGCATTTTGCTTCTCTGTTCGCCTATGGAGGGACATTCATGTTGTTTCCACCTTTTGGCCATGTGCTATGGACATGGGTGTGCAAACATCTCCTTTTGACTCTGTTTTCAATCCCTTTAGTATGTAGCAGTGGAATAGCTGGACCATAAGGTAACTCCTTGTTCAGTTTTTTGAAAAGTTGTCATAGTGTTTTCCATAACAGCAACACCACTTTATATTCCCAACACAAGGGAACAAGGGTTCCCAATATCCCCACATTTTGATACATTTTGTAGACTTTTACTGACCTGTTTCAGAATTGCAGATTGGAGGAAGGTGGTTGCATTCCATAGTATACCACAAATGCTTCTAAGAGTTTTCTCTTTTAAAATTAATTTTTATCAGAGTATGATTGTTTGCAATGTTGTGTTAGTTTCTGCTATACAGCAAAGGGAATCAGTTACATGTATACATATATGTACTCATTCTTATATTCTTTTCCCATATAGATCATTACAGAGTATTGGGTAGAACTCTTGGTACTATACAGTAGATTCCTATTAGTTATCTATTTTATATACAGTAGTCTCAAAATCA
Organism: Bos taurus; assembly: GCF_002263795.3. NCBI lineage: Eukaryota > Metazoa > Chordata > Mammalia > Artiodactyla > Bovidae > Bos > Bos taurus. The sequence continues at coordinate 7,781,686 of NC_037355.1, read as the reverse complement.
GAGAAGGCAATGGCACCCCACTCCAGTACTCTTGCCTGGAAAATCCCATGGATGGAGGGGCCTGGTAGGCTACAGTCCATGGGGTCGTTAAGAGTTGGACACGACTGAGCGACTTCACTTTCACTTTTCACTTTCATGCATTGGAGAAGGAAATGGCAACCCACTCCAGTGTTCTTGCCTGGAGAATCCCAAGGACGGGGGAGCCTCGTGGGCTGCCGTCTATGGGGTTGCACAGAGTCGGACACAACTGAAGCAATTTAGCAGCAGCAGCAGCAGTCTCAAAATGCTCTTTAAGCATCTCCCTCTTTCCCTGGGATTCTCCTCCTGGTGGCAGATGGCTCCTCTTCCACTGCTCTCTTCCTCACTAGTTGCAACTGCCTCCTGAAGTCTTATCATTCTTTTCATTATTTACTTTTCCAAGTATTTTCTTCTGACTTAAAAAAGACTTTTTTTTAAGAGCAATTTGAGGTTCATGGCAAAATTGTGAAGAATGTACAGATTCTCCTGCCCACAGCCCCCGCCCCCCACAGCCTGCCTCATTATCAACATGCCCCACCAGATGGTACGTTTGTTACAAGGGATGAACCTACAGTGACTTAGCACAATCCCCGAGTTCATAGTTGACACTCATGGCGTTGTGTGTATTTTATCACGCTATGCTCATGCTAAGTTGCTTTAGTCACGTCCGACTCTTTGTGACCCCATGGTCTATAGCCCGCCAGGCTCCTCTGTTCATGGGATTCTCCAGGCAAGAATACTGGAGTAGGTTGCCATTTCCTTCTCCTGGATTTGAACAAATATAAAATGACATGTATCCATCATTATAACGTCATACAGAGTATTTTCATGGCCCAGAAGTCCTCTGTGCTTCTTGATTAGGTATTTCCTCATGTGGTTCAACATTAAACATTCAAAAGTCTCCCTTCCAGACAATCCCATAGCCACCCAGTTCCTTTCCACCCAGAGACCACCCGTGTGTTACTTTCTTGAATATACATTTGGAGATATTTTATACACATAAATATGGGAGAGCAAATTGATGAGAGGTAAAGTGAAGCATGAAATATAAAAGTAATAACAGGTTGGCACCAAAAACAGAACTGAAAGTACACACACAGGGAAAAATCAGATAGGTTTGCTTAATGCCAGCTGAGCTCATGAGATATAATGTAAAGCAACCACCTGGCTCTTTGCATGATTTGGGTCACAGATGCACAAGGTAGGCTGCACACATCTGGAAGGAAAGCAGTTTGCATCAGAGCCATCACCAAGGTAGGGCCATGGCCTGTGTGCGGGTGGGAGTGGTCCAGGACCCCTAAAGGAGATCTTGAGTAGGATTTGGGGGCAGACTCAACAGAGTGAAGATGATGGGAGGGATGGTATTTGGATAAATGCAGAAATTCAAGAATGCGTATTTGGGCATCTGGGGCGCTGCGGTTTTCAATCAGTTGACCATGTGGACATTCTGGCTTTGGAAGTATCATGGGTTTCCCTGCATTACTCCCTGGTCTCTTGGTCCCATCTGGGGGATGGGCTGCAGCCCGGGCAGGAGTGATCCCCTCCTTCGGTTGTGTTTGTGAATATCTGTTCCCCTCTTCTCCTCTGGTGCATGGCCTGTCCCTCCATTAAGTGGAGGGAGTGATACTGCCGTATACAGAGTGTACTTTATTCCAGTGAAGCCAACCTCCACTCAGAAAGAGCCCCGTCCTTAACCTCGACACTCTACTGCCTTTTCTTGGTTGCCTCTATGCATATATCCATCATTAAAGAATAAGCATTTATTTTTCCGTCCATCATCAAGGATATTTTTTAAAAATGCCCTCAAAATGCCATTGAGGATATTAAAAACAACTGATGGGATGATGGCTCCATCCATGGAGCAGGACTGTAGCTTGAGCTGTGTCTTGAACCCTCTTAAATCTATTTAAAGACACCTCTCTCCTCTTCCCAGGGACCACGAAAATAGTCATTATTCACATTTGCAGATGGAACATCAATTCCTGGTAGGTCTTGAGAAATACCGGTAGCCTATACTAATTCAGGATTAAACAACATTTTGCAACTCTGAATTGACAAGTGTGTGTCTGTGCTAATTCGCTTCAGTCGTGTCCGACTCTTTGCAGCTCTGTGGACTGTAGCCCACCAGGCTCCTCTGTCCATGGGCTTTTCCAGGCCAGAATACTGGAGTGGGTTGCCATGCCCTCCTCCAGGGGATCTCCTGACTCAGGAATCAAACGAGCATTTCTTATATCTCCTGCATTGGCAGGTAGGTTCTTTACCATTAATGACACCTGGGAAGCCCCTGAATTGACATATTATCACATAAAATCTTCACTAAATATTGACTCCAGCTGTAGGGCGATGAGGTCTTGAGTTGCCATGCTGTGTGATTGGCTCACAGCATCTCATCCCCTCAACCCCACTCCCACCCTCTGCTCCCATCCCAGCCTCCTCTCCGCATCCCTTGCCCAGCAGTCAGATGAGACCCATCTTATTGTAGGTCGTTACCATTATCACATCTGTGACGAACAACAATCAAAACCCAAATAGAATTTCTCAGATCTTCCCTCTGGTTAAAAAAAAAAAAACTCTAATGATGTTTCAAGGTCAGGGCTAATAGTACAGAAGTACTGTATTCGTTAATGTGTACGCATGCATTGAATGTACATGCTTTGTTCTGACTTTCAAATTTAACAAAATGGGTAAAACTGTGAATAGATAAATATGCTTTTCATGAATTCAGGCTGCTGGCAAAGTATTTAAAGGGTAGAAACACTAAGGATTGTTCTTTCAGCACGTGAAGGACAGAATAAGTAATCCCCTTGGGGGCAGGGTACTGGGGCGTGTGCGTGTGTGTTTTCTGGATGATTAGAGAGTACTTCTGAAACTGAAATCATGTGGATGAACCTTTCTTGGTATCTTCAGATGACATTGGCTTGATTTGTCTTCATAACACCCTTTCACCTGTCTTGGTCCTACTGTGAAGTTCTTCTGCAGGTCAGTTTCACGCCCTGGGTGACCTCTTTCTGCACTCTGCAGAAACAGGGGGCCACGGTTGACATTGCTCTCTGTTTCCTTTCAATTAAGCACCATTCAAGAGTTGTCAGTGAGGTTATAAAACTGATACAGGTAGGATTCCAGAAAGAAAATCCATGTGGGTAAAGCAAAGATTCTTGAAGTGACACTTTGGCAAGCCTGGTTCATTTGTCACAAAATGACCAGGATCCCTTTTGAAGCTTCTCGTGAAAACCTGTGTACTTTGAGATTCAAAGTCCCATGAATCTTTGCCTGGCAGAAATGTAAATGTTTTGAGAAGGCTGCGTCTTTGCAAGTTTGAGCCCCTGCAGATGCTGAGGGACCTGCGGATGAAGGATGGATGATGTAGGCTGGTGTTCTGGGCAATTTCTATCTCTGACAAGATACAGGTCCCTCTCTCACTCCCCTACCCCCACATCTCCTGTCACCTTCAGTAGACACTCGGGTTTGGGACTGTGAAGAGAATGGTCCCTTCTTCCAGATTTGGGCCCATTATGACAAGAGGATGAGGGCTAAGGAGACCCCCAATTTAAACCCAAACCATGGTTTATACCATGATTATTCCTTTGCCCTTTTCAAGTGGAGATGGGGAGCACTGGAGCTGATCCAGGCTGCTTTGTGAATTTCAAACCCTGTGTCTGACCCCAGTGGGCAGCCTGGAAGTGTCCTCAGGACAGAGCCCTGCGGCCATCAGATGCCTGAGACTAGGAAGGAAGAACTGAGCGGAAATGTGGCTGCCCTGTGTTGGATGTTAATGCAGTCTGGCTGAACCCCTGTTCAGCACAATGGAGGAGAAACAGTACTTCTTTATAACCAAATCACTGTGCTGTACACCTGAAATGAACACAACATTTAAATCAACTACACTTCAATAAAAACAGGAAAAGGGGAAAACAAGGGCTTCCTGCCTTTCTTTCTCTCTCTTTTTTGAAGTACAGTTAATTTACAATGTTGTGTTCATTTCGGGTGTACAACAAAGTGATTCAGTTATACAGATCCTTGCATCCACTCTTTTTTGGCTTCTTTTCCTATACAGGTCATTACAGGGTATTGAGTAGAGTTCCCTGTGCTATATTCTACTGCAGGTCCTTGTTGGTTATCTATTTTATATACAGTAGCATGTATACGTTAGGACTCACTGACACCAGCAGGTTGAAATTCTACCCGTGGCCGATGTTATTCACAGCCCTGTAGCTGCACCTTGTGGGAAGGGTGGAGCTGCTGAATGGACCCCCAGGCTTAGTATCAGGAGACTGGGTCCAGTTCAGCTACTTGTTAGTCCTGTGGCCTCTAGAAAGCTGTTTGTTTTCTTCTAGGGCTGGTTGTCATATGGAGACCTGTCATTGAGATGTGGAGAGGTTCGAGTGAGGATGAAAGTGAAAGTGAAAGTGTTAGGTGCTCAGTCAAGTCCGACTCTTTGCTGCTGCTGCTGCTAAGTCGCTTCAGTCGTATCCGACTCTGTGCGACCCCATAGACGGCAGCCCACTAGGCTCCTCTGTCCCTGGGATTCTCCAGGCAAGAACACTGGAGCGGGTTGCCATTTCCTTCTCCAATGGGTGAAAGTGAAAAGTGAAAGTGAAATCGCTCAGTCATGCCCGACTCTTAGCGACCCCATGGACTGCAGCCCACCAGGCTCCTCCGTCCATGGGATTTTCCAGACAAGAGCACTGGAGTCGGGTGCCGTTGCCTTCTCTGGTCCGACTCTTTGCAACCCCACAAACTGTAGCCTGCTAGGTTCCTCTGTCTGTGGGATTCTCCAGACAAGAATACTTGAGTGTGTAGCCATTCCCTTCTCCAGTGGATCTTCCTGATCCAGGGATCAAGCCCAGGCCTCCTGCATTGCAGGCAGATTTTTTACCATCTGAGCCCCTGGGGAAGACCTGGTTGAGTGAGGATGGGACTGGTAATGAAGACCAACCACATGCAAGTGTGAGGTTGGTTCTGAGGCTGTGGTATGAAGAGCTGAGTAGGACAAGGTCTGGTCTGGAAATGTGTAGGTCTAGCTAACCATAGACTTTTAATAAGTTAGAGCTGGATGCGAATGGAGCAAATATTTCCTCTAGCTCTTCCACTGGACAGATAAGAAAACTGAATCTTAGAGATAAAGAATCACTGGGAGGGTTTTCTTGGGCCATTTGAATAGCCTCAGAGGTCCCTGGCGAGATCTGTACTCCATAGCCATACCACATCCCACCCAGTGAAATACTTCTAGGGTCCCAGGGAGTCTTAACAATTCCTAGATGAGGAGCACCTCACCAGGCCAAGGCCATGGAGAGTCTTGCCTATTCAAATAGTAGAACTGATGATCTGAAAGACAGACGTAGGACTAACCCTACATAATGAACAAAGGCCAAGGGCATGATCAAGGCAAGAACCAAAGGGTTTTTGTTTTGTTTTTTAATATTTTCTTTAAAACAATTTTACTGAAGTATAGTTTTATTGAAGTGATTTACAGGTGTACAGCAAAGTGATTAAGTTGTACATATATTCATTCTTTTTCAGATTCTTTCCTCATACAGGTTATCACAGAATATTGAGTAGTATTCTCTGTGCTATACAGTAGGTCCTTGTCGGCTTTCTGTTTTATATTTAGTAGTGTGTCTCTGTTAAACTGAAGCTCCTGATTTATCCCTTCCCCGCTACGGTAGCCATAGGGGGGTAGCCTTTGGTAGCCATAAATTTGTTTTCAGTAAGTCTTTTCTGTTTTGTAAATAAGTTCCTTTCTATACTCTTAAAAATTGGATTCCACTGATGAGTGATATCATATGATATGTCTTTCTCTGTCTGACTTACTTCACTTAGCATGATCATGTCTGGCTCCATCTTTGTTGCTGCAAATGGCCTTATTTCATTCTTTTTCACGGCTGAGTAATATTCCATTGTATTTATGGACCACATCTCCTCTATCCATTCCCAGTGACAGAAAGTTCTACTGCTTCCATTCATTGTGAAAAGTCCCTTGACCTTAGGAACATGGGTAAGCTCAGTCACCTCTCCCACATCCCACAGAATCAAACACACCTGTTCACTGAGGTCCCTTTTGGGTGGGCAGGGCCAGGAGAAGCTGTGACTCATGGCTGCTTCCTCGAGGGCTCTTTCTCCACAGCAAATTGCTCTGATGGAGAATCGTAGGTGTGGACGAGAGTAACGTTAAAGGCTACAGCTTTATAGGGCATGAATAAAGGTTGATGCATGATGCCGACTAACAAAATAAGGGGCCGTGTAAGCTCTTGACCACACCCAGAGAGGCCTTGACTTGCTCTCTGGGGCCAGGGCCGCTGGTTCACTCAAAATGGGGAAGGCAGAACATGGGAGCAAAGGAGAAACCCAGGCGCCAGTCCAGGAGAACACAGCCCTCTTCTTTACAGAGATTTGCATACAGGCGGGGCCCAGGGCAATCTTTGCTTTGAGACAACCAACCTCTGCAACTCTAATCACACAGGGAAACGGAGGAGGGACGGGTGCGACATTGCTACCTCTGGGATGCTGGAAACACTGCCTGGGGAAGTGAAACAGTCTCCCACGCTCTCCTTTTCTCTATCTCCCCCTTCCTTCAAAACCTGCCAGGCTCATGATCCACTCTAGCAAGAAGTCTGTATTCGCTCTCTTTTCCTCGACACTGATGATGTGGTGAAACCTACAGGATAAATGACAGCAGGGCAGGGGTTCTAGTGTCTTCACTGGGAGAAAAGCATTTCTCTCTTTGTTTCTCTAGTCCACTGGGTGTGGCATGGGCCTGATGCAGAAAGACGGAGAAATGAGTGTGACACAGGTGGCAGGCGAGACCAGGGCGCCAGGAGGAGCGAGCATCATTTATGCATTTGCTGGGAACCTTGGCACCCAAGAGATTTGGTGCAGAGGGTTCTGAGGTCTGTTCCACAGAACAGACTGTGAAGGGGATGGTTGCACTCTTTTCAGAAACAGGGCTTGTAAGGGTTTGGACTTTCTCTAGAGCTTTTCCCAAAGGACTGCCTGCAGCTCCTGCAGTGAGGGGCAACCCCATGATCCTCTGAACTGAGTCGATTTGGGGAGCTGAGTCAGAGGGAATGGCATTGCTCACCCTGGAGTGTGGCCAGGACATGAGGGGGACTTTTCTAAAAACAAGCCATTCATGTTTGGACGCTGTGCTTCTGTTTCCACAGCAACCAGACATGCAGTGCCAGGCTACGTGCCCTGTGATGCTATGTGCCAGTGGAGGCCAGGACTGAGTTGGGAAGGAGGTGCTCTGGTCTATTTTTCTGCCAAGTTGGGTGTGACGGATGGAACCCGTGGAATATGCTCAGGCCTGAGCCCCTCCAAGGTTATCAGTGGGGTCTGCTCTCCCCAGGGGCTGTCTCTCTGGGCCTCTCCTAGGAGCACCCCCTCCCAGAAGCCAGGCTGACCCATGGCATGGGCACCACCAAGCACCAATGCTCCTTTTCAGCTCTCAGCGGGGGTGGGGGTAAAGCAGCTTTACCCAAGATGAAAAGACACTATTATTAGTTTTTAAATGAAAAAGTAAGGTGTATTCATTATTTTTTTAAAATCAAGCATAAAAATAAAAGTAGAAAGAAGAAATGAAGACATCACCTATTATCTCCCTCTTTCCATAACTTTCTAGAGGAAATGTATGTATTTTTCTACACAAATATGCACAATAAGTTGAACATATTTTCCTTTTATAAGAATGGGGTGAAATCAACCTTTGCCAACTGATTTTCTTACTTAGTCATATATCATAACAATTTTCCAGAGCCATAATTATAGATTTATGTAGTCATTTTAATAGTTGCATATAACTGCATATAGAAGAATCATAATTTAACCTAGGGGTCAGTAAACTTTCTGGAAAGGACTGGACAATACATATTTTTGGTCTTGTAGACCAGATGGGCTCTGTTGCAACTACTCAAGTCTGCAATTAGGGGTCTCAAGTGGTCAAAGATAATATGTAAAATTTATAAATGAAATGGCTATGTTCCAATAAAACTTTATTGACAAAAACAGCCAGGTCCTGGGCTGGTTTTGGCATGTGCATGCATGCACGCACATATATGCACACAAAATCCAGAGGTACATATATATTTGTACACACACACACACATATATACACAGGTATATATATACACACACAAACTTAGATAGTGTGTTGAAAAGCAGAGACATTACTCTGCCGACAAAGGTCCATATAGTCAAAGCTATGTGATCTTCCAAGTGGTGTGAGAGCTGTACTGTAAAGAAGGCAGAATGCAAAAGAATTGATGCCTCTGAATTGTGGTGCTGGAGAAGACCCCTGAAAGTCCTTTGGATAGCAAGGAGATCAAACCAGTCAATCTTAAGGGAAATCAACCCTGAATACTCATTGGAAGGACTGATGCTGAGGTTGAAGCTCCTCAACCTCAGCTCCTCAGTATTTTGGTCATCTGATGCGAATAGCAGACTCATTGGAAAAGTCCCTAATGCTGGATGGCATCACGGATGCAACGGACATGAACTTGGGCAAACTTAGGGAGACGGTGAGGGACAGGGAGGCCTGGCGCGCTGCAGTCGATGGGGTCGCAAAGAGTTGGACACGACTGGGTGACTGAACAACAATATATACACACACACGCCTGTGTGTGCATGTACATGTGTGCACGCACGTGTACAAAGGTGAAGGTGAAGTCGCTCAGTTGTGTCCGACTCTTTGCGACCCCGTGGACTGTAGCCCACCAGGCTTCTCTGTCCTTGGGATTCTCCAGGCAAGAGTACTGGAGTGGGTTACCATTTCCTTCTCCAGGGGATCTTCCCAACCCAGGCATCGAACCTGCTTACGTGCATGTGTGTGCACGCATGTACACATGTGATCGTGTACATGTGTGCATGCAGGCATATGCCTGTGTGTATACAAAAACATAGTTCTCCTATTTGCAGGGCAGGAATAGAGACACAAACTTAGGGAACAGACTTGTGGACACCGCAGGGGAAGGAGAAGTTGGGACAAAGTGAGAGAGTAGCGTTGAAGCATACACATGACCATGTGTGAAATAGACAGCCAGTGGGAAGATTCTGTATAACACAGGGAGCTCAGCCAGGGGCTCTGTTACGACCTAGAGGGGTGGGGTGAGGTATGTGTGGGAGGGAAGCTCAAGAGGGAAGGGACATATATATACATACCTATAGCTGAATCACATAGTTGTATGGCAGAAACCTAAACCACATTGTAAAGAAATTATCCTCCAATTGAAAATAAATAAAAAACCATAGTTCTCTAGGTTTATGATCAACAGGCATGAGACATGCATGCCAGTCCCTGTGCATGGGACTGTTCCCGTGCATCTGTTCTCTGTCCAGCACACCTGTGATGGCCTGGGACATGGGACAGGTGCTGCGTGGCGTGGGGCTGAGGCCAGAAAGGGGATGTAGGGCTGAAAGGGTCTTTGTCTGTGGTTCAGTTCACCTTGGGAACTGGTAGGCCCAGCTTTGAAGGCTTCCAGGGCCCATTCCAGATAAAACTCATGGTCCCAGGAGGGAGAAAGGCAGACCAGGGACAGCACATGCAGACTGAGGAGCAGGTGGCATTGACCACCCGTGGCTCACACACTGGGAGTGGGAAGCGTTGGCGGTGGGGGCTGGGGGACGAGGCTACAGAGAGGCAGGGCCAACACAGTGGGCTCATGTCTCGGAAAGGTGTTGTGTACAAGGGCACATCTCACCCATTTTCTGGGCCTCTGGAAGGGCCGCCAGAGACAGGCCGGTGGCACAGCTCCTGAGGAGCCCTCCAAATGAGGCAGTAAGATAAAGGGGCAGCGACTTAGTCTGGAGCTAATCTCAGTATCCGCAGGGGCTGTTTAGAGAAACACAGCGTATGCTGACACAGGGCCATGCTCTGAAGGGAAGCAGCCCTTTGGAGAGTGGATTCAGTGGGTGCCCCCTTGCTCACATCATGGACGATTTTGATGGCATGAATTCACAGCTGTGCCCATCACCCCAGGCTTCCGTGTGGGGAATGTGGACACGGGTGTGGGGGAGGGTGGTTAGGAGGGTCCGCCTATGCTCCAGGGGAGAGGTGATGGGGTGCATAGGCAGAAGCTGCTGAAGCTGCTGGAGCCACCCTAGGTGACATCAGGCATGAAGGGGAGGAAACCGGTCCATGATGACGGGTCTGCTTTTCCCTGAAGAGGAGACTCATTTACTCAAGTGAGGAATGGGGGTGTCTGAGTCTGAAGCTCTGGGGGTGAGGTTGAGGCTGGAGAGACAAACTTGACGATCATCAGGGAAACATCACATTTAAGACCCCAGAGTGAAAGCATGTAGCCCCAAGATTGCTCCCAAGGCTCACTTGAGGGCTTTTGCTACAAAGGCAAGCTGATTCAACATTGCTAATCGTCAGGGAAATGCAAATCAAACCACGGTGAGATATTACCTCACACCTGTCAGAAGGGCTATCATCAAAAAAGACTGCAAATAACAAATGTTGTCAAGGAGCAGGAGAAATGGGAACCCTTGTGGGCGGCTGATGTGAATGTAAATTGCTGTAGCTACTGTGAAGAACTGTATGGATGGAGCTCAAAAAACTAAAAAAATAGAACTACCATATGATCCAGCAATTCTACCACAGGGGATATATCTGAAAAGAAAAAGATTGGAAAAGATACACGGACTTCAGTGTTCATAGCAGCATTATTTACAGTGGGAAAGACATGTGAGCAATTAAGTACCCATCAACAGACAAGTGGATTAAGAAGACATGGTAGAGATACACAATGGAATATTACACAACCATGAAAAAGAAGGAAATACCACCATCTGTGGCAATGTGGGGGATCCAGAGAATATTATGCTTGGAGAAATAGGTTAGAGAAAGATAAATACTCTATTTTATCACTTATATGTGGAATCTAAAAAATAAAACGAATGAATAAAACAGAAACAGATTCCCAGATATAGAGAACGAGCTAGTGGTTACCAGTGGGGAGAGAGAAGATGGGCGGGACAAAAAGGGGTAAAGGATTAAGATTTACAAATTAGTATGTATTAAATAAGCATCAAGGATATAATGTACAGCACGGGGAAATATAGCCATCAATTTGTAATAACTTCAAATGGAGATGGTGAAGGACAGAGAAGCCTGGTGTGTTGCAGTCCACGGCATCGCAAAGAGTTGGACACGACTGAGCGATTGAACAACAACTTTAAATGGAGTATAATCTGTAAAAATATTGAATCACTATGTTGTATGCTTGAAACTAATACAGTATTGTTAATCAACCACACTTTAACTGAAAAAAAAGGGAAAGCAGAGAAATGCTTTCTCCCCGGCTCCAGACCCCACCTACCTGCCCAGAACTCAGCTGGATGCACTGCCTCTCTGAGCGTGGGGGCACTGGGGCTTCCCTCCCTGCTCCACCCACGCTCACAACTTCTGCTGTCTGTGCACTTTTCACCCTGTTTTGGGATTGCTCCTGGAATGCCTGCATCTTGCAACCCCAGGGCATGGGAGGGATCAGGATTTGGGATGATGAGCCAGAAGGGAGCACAGCCATGGAGGGGCTCTGTGAACATGCTTTAAACAAATGAATGCCAAGTCCTCCTGGATTGTTTTTGTCTGCCATGGCACTGGTTTCAGAACCCATTTTAGAAACTCAGTCCTGGCATGCTCCCATCTCTCCACAGACCAATGTCAGTTTTGTCTCTTGTTTATTCAACACTGTTATCTGGAGATATGTCACCAGGAGTTTTAATCGGGGTCAGACCCTATGAGCTGTGTAACCTCAAGCAAGCTATGGAACCTCCACGACCCTTGGTTTTTACATCAGTCAAAGAGCTGCTCTTTTTCTGCCTCATGGATATGTGGTATCTCCTGCTCAGTTCTGAAGCAGAAACATGGGTGTGTGGATTCATGACTCTATATGGGCTCCAAAATAAAGGCACAATCAATGAGGTTCTCAGAGAAGAGCTGGTTAGTATGTGTATATGGAGGGGGCAGATTTAGTCTGTCAATAATCTTTATTCAGAATTGTGAATTTAAAAAAAATTTAATGAAAAGTATGCTTAAGTTGTGGCTCAGATGGCAAAAAACCTGCCTCTGAGGCAGGAGATCTGGGTTCAATCCCTGGGTTGGGAAGATCCTCTGGAGGAGGGAATGGCAACCTACTTTAGTATTCTTGCCTGGGAATTCCCATGGACAGTGAAGCCTGGCAGGTCTATGGGGTTGCAGAGTCGGACATGACTGAGCAACTTTCACATGCTTAGGTTGTGGCAAAATATACATAACATAAATTTACCATCTTAGCCATTTCTCTTTTTTTGGTGGGTTTGCTGACTTTTTAAATTGAAATATAGTTGATTTACAATAGTGTATTAATTTCTGTTGTTCAGCAAAGTGATCCAGCTTTATATATATATGTATATACACACGTATCAGAGAAGGCAATGGCACCCCACTCCAGTACTCTTGCCTGGAAAGTCCCATGGACGGAGGAGCCTGGTGGGCTGCAGTCCATGAGATCGTGAAGAGTCGGACACAACTGAGCGACTTCCCTTTCACTTTTCACTTTCATGCATTGGAGAAGGAAATGGCAACCCACTCCAGTGTTCTTGCCTGGAGAATCCCAGGGACGGGGGAGCCTAGTGGGCTGCCATCTATGGGGTCGCACAGAGTTGGACATGACTGCAGCGACTTAGCGGCAGCAGCAGCAGGGAACTCGAGGACAGTACTTGTTCTTCTGTTGACTTTTTCTAAACAGTACTGTTCTGTTTAGCTCATGCAGCATTTGTTATTGTTGTTTATTTGCTAAGTTGTTTATTTGCTTTGTTGTATCTTGCTGACTCTCTGTGACCTGATTGTCTGTAGCCCACCAAGTTCCTCTGTCTGTGGAATTCTCCAGGCAAGAATACTGGAGTGAGTTGCCATTCCCTTCTCCAGGGGATCTTTCCCGACCCAGGGATTGAACTCAGGTCTCCTGCACTACAGCAAGATTCTATACCATCTGAGTCACAGGGAAGCCCTCATCTACGTAATGTCCTCAGAATTCACCCATGTTGTAGGCTGCGTCAGAACTTTCCTTGTTTTAAAGGTTGAATAATATTCCATTGTGTGGACATGCCACAGGCCTTTTATCTTTTCACCTACTGATGGACACTTGGGTTGCTTCTGCGTGTGTGCGTGCTAAGTCGCTTCAGTCCTGTCCTACTCTTTGTGACCCTAAGGACTGTAGCCCTCCAGGCTCCTCTGTTCATGGGATTCTCCAGGCGAGAATTCTGGAGTGGGTTGCCACACCCTTCTCCATGAGTTGCTTCTACTCCTTGGCTAATAAGAATAATTCTGCTATGAATATGGATGTGCTATCAGAACTCTGAATTGACTCACATTCATTCTCTCAGCATGCTTGGTTTTCTTTGTCCAGTGGTTGATTCATCTAAAGCTATAAGAAACCTGAAATCATCTAAGCTGTTGTTCCTGCACAGTCTATGTTTTAAACTATTAAAAAAAAAAACAATTCCACAAGGTTTTTGTTGAGGGAGTTAAACATTAGATAACTTATGGTTTTATGGTTTGGGAGACACGGTTACTTTTTTTTTTTTCCTGAAAAATCATCTGTTTTATCTCCACTTGACTTTTTTAAAATGCTGGAACAGTTTTTTGATTGAACATGAAGCTTTTCTTTCTTTCTTTTTCCTTTGACGTCTATATGACCAAAGGTGGAAAAATAAGACCTTTGCTTATTAACAGAATGAATCAGTCTCTTTCCCTCCTGGGAAATTGAAAACAATTTGGAGAAGAGAGTAAACTTCAGATTTCCTGTGATATGAATTGGGTGGACCTTTCCTCGAGGTAAGATTTAAGGTGGACCTAGCTGGGCTTGACAGACAGTGATGGAACCAGGTGTTACCATGTTACATTCCAACTGGATGGTTCTTTTCAACTGGCACCACCTGGCTCTCAACACTAGTACAGCCTCTTACAGCATCCCCAGGGAGCACACAGAGACTGTCACTTTGTTAGCAAAGGTCACCCAGGGAGATATCTCAGCCCAGAGCCTTTCATGAGGCTACAGTGGACACCTGCTCCCACAGAAAATTCGTGAAGGCAGTAGTGGTTTACTGTTTGGTTCTTTCTTCCTTTTTTCTTTGTATGTGTTAGATGTGTTTGGGGAAACTCCCCCCAAGACTGGCGCATGGTTCACACACCCTTTGACTGTTTCACACGTTCCCCCTCTGGAGCTGGTGGCCGGGAGTTTCCAGCCAGCCTGAACTGGAGCCATTGGCCAGGGCATGCTGTCCACGGCTGGAGTTGTATCTGGTAGCATCTGGTACTTGCCCAGAAGTGGGACACAAAGAATAAACAAAGAGACTGCCTTGGAAACTGGACTGCAGAGTTGAGAAGATACTTAGAAAAGTGGCTTCAGGCCAGCTCCTACTCTCTCCAAATATGCCAGGAATGCAGGGCCCGGAGGAAGGGGACAAAACAGTGGAAAGAAGGAAAAAGCACAGCCCATCACCAAGGGCACCCTCCCAGCTCCTTGTGTAGCTGTCCAAACAAAGGGAAAGGATGCGCCTCACCCCAAATAAAAGTGTATGGGAACTAAAAAACAATTGTTAGTACAGTTTGCATTTATATTGGGCAAGCATCTCCCCAAACAGATCTCTGAATCTTTTTAGCATCCCCTTTTTGGGTGAGGACCAGTAAGAGTGAGGATTTATAGAAGCACCTACAGGGAGCGAGCAGGGCTGAGATAGAAAACATTAGTTGCCAGGGAACTGCTTGGAGCTGGAGATTCTTAGTTTGAGATGAAGATCAAGACAAAGGCCAAAAGGCCAAAAGGGGGGTTGGTTAGAGAACAAAACAAAAACAGGAAGTGGCCGACTCAGGGATTTTCCATGGAAGGCTAGGAAGCATATCCGGATATAAGAGAAAAAGGAAGAAAAAGGGCACCTCTGAATCTCCTGGAAGCCACTTGAGATGTTGGGAAATTGGGTTTTCAGCAGACCACAGCTTGATGGAGGCACAGACAGCCATCAGGACACCAGATGGGAAGCCAGAGCCCTAGACTCAGCACTGGCTCATCCTTGGCATTTCATCAGGTCTCTGACTGCCTTTGTTCTTCTCTTCTAAGGAGACTTCTTCACCTCTTGAGTTCCTTAGAGCTGTTCCTGTGTGTCCTAACGAAGTGTGAAAACAGTCTAGAATAACCCAGAAGCACATCCTCACCTCTAAACAAGCATTCCCAAAGGATATTTGGCACACAGATGGAAAAACATATATGTTACCTGCCTGTTGCTATTAGGACTAAATTACTCAGGCCTTTTGCTACCAGATTTAGAAGAGGCTATGTGATGTCGGGGGAGGGGAGGTGCTGTCTGCTGTCCTTTTCATCTTGAACTCTGCCCTTCCCTTCCTCCCTAATCAGGGCAGAAGCAGGCTTCTTAGACCTGGCTCTCTCTCCATCTCTGCCTTCTCAGAAGTCAAGGGGCGAGGGTCTGTGGGGCAGGGGAATGACCCATCTTGGGTGAGGCTCCAATAGAGAAAATGTCTCTCGCTGTCAGTAAATCTCATCTTTTGTACAAGAGCAGGGATGTCCTGCATCCAGACTCTGTCCTCTGGGCAGTGGTCCTCGAAGGGCCCCACTTAGCACCGCAAGGGAGATGTTGATTTGAGTTGAAGAGTTTTGTGTTTTTTTTTGGCCAAGACAGGAGGAGATGGGGAATCTCCGGTTCCCGCCTGGGCTTGTTTTGTCTTGAGATCTTGTTTTACTCCCTAGTAGATCAAGGAAGTCAGAATTTTATGTGAGAAGAGAAGAAGGTGCCAGAGGGTTTCTAACGCCCTTTATGCAAATGAGCTAGGAAAGTAGATTGCAGGCAGCCATCAGAGGTCAAAGGTCACGCCCCACACATCAACAATTATTTTGCTCCAAATGAAGGAGGGGAGCAGGACTGCAGGAAATGAGTTGCAACCACCTCAATTCATGTGTGAAAGTTTCCAATTAGGAATTCAAAGGACTTGTTGTTCAATGAAAAAGTGAAGCAAATTCCTTTTATGTGTTTCCCAACTTCCTTGGTGGTCTCTGTTGAAGAGCAGGATCCCACTGCAGGAATCATTTGGTTCCTGACCAGAAGCAGAATCTGAAATAAAGGAAAGGTCATTGACTACTTGGCTTCTGTTGGGAGAGGGGTGGGGTGGGGGTGGGGCTGGGTAGGCATGGTGTTGGTACCCTACTGCCTGGGCCAAATCTGTCCCACAGCCTGTGTTTGTCAATAAAGTTTTATTGGAACTCACCTTCACCCATTTGTTGGTAGATAATCTGTGATTAGTTTCATAGTACAAGGGCAGAGTTGAGTAGCTGGGACAGAGATCATACAGTCTGCTGAGTCAAAATATTTACTTTTTGTAAAGCTAGTTTACAACCCATGTTCTAGTTCACTGGTTCTTCCAGCCACCCCCTCCCCACCATTCACTGGCTCTTACTTTTTGATCTGCAATGGGTCGCTTTGGAAATACATGAAAGTTCTATAATCCCATTTTAGAAAAATATT
Organism: Bos taurus; assembly: GCF_002263795.3. Classification (NCBI taxonomy): domain Eukaryota; kingdom Metazoa; phylum Chordata; class Mammalia; order Artiodactyla; family Bovidae; genus Bos; species Bos taurus. The sequence continues at coordinate 7,765,156 of NC_037355.1, read as the reverse complement.
AATACATGATCTCTTGGTTAAAAATACCTAGATGTAGGACTTCTCTGGTGGTCAGTGGTTGGGACTCTGTGCTTCCACTGCAGAGGGCATGGTTCGATCCCTGGTGGGGAACTCAGATCCCTCATACTGCATGGCATGGCCAAAAAGAAAAAAAGTAACACGGGGGACCCAATTCAACTCTTCAGAACTTAAGAGAAACAATTCAGAGCCCAAAGCCTCCTGGCAGAATGGTCCACAGTCTACCTTCTACCAGAAAGAGGACACGAAGTTTATCTTGGCCAGATACAGCCTGTCAGGGACACAGGCTTACTTTTGGGCTTACTTACTTTTGTCTTACTTTCAGTTTTAAAATGAAAACAGATATATAATTTTCTCTGATGATACAAATGCTTCGTGTTTCTTATCAACAATTTTAAGAAGTACAGAAAGTATGGAGAAGGTAAAAATCACCTTGAAATCCACCTCCACAGAGATGAGCAGTGCTAACAACTTGATAAATCTTTCAAGTGTCTCTTTTAGGCCTACACGCCATCAACAAGTCCATAGATGGGCTGCACATATTCTGTCTCCTACCTCTATCAAAATCATCCAGGCAAATATTATTATTATTAGGGGCTTCCCAGGTGGTGCTAGTGGCAAAGAACCTGCCTGCCAATGCAGGTAAACTTAAGAGACCCAGGCAGAGACCTGGGTTTGATCCCTGGGTCAGGAAGATCCCCTGGAGGAGGGCATGGCAACCCACTCCGGTATTCTTGCCTATCCTATGACAGAGGAGGCTGGGGAGTCCATAGGGTCACACAGAGTCAGACAAGACTGATGATCCATGCGAATATTCTTCTATGGCTTTGCATGTACATTTCCAGCACCAAAGTTGCATCGTACTTTTATTTATTTTTTATTTTTTTAAATAAATATTTATTTATTTGGCTTTGCTGGTCTTAGTTGCGGCACACGGACTCTTTCAGCTGTGGCATGTGGGATCTAGTTCCCTGACCAGGGACTGAATCCAGGCTCCCGGCTTTGGGAGCATGGAGTCTTAGCATCTTAGTGTCAGTCTCCCGTTGGGAGGTCCCAACAATTACATAGCATTAGTAGTTTATTCAGTGTGGTATAATTCACTGGCTCAATCACATCTAGGTTGTTTCCTGGTTTTTTTTGGCTTTGTTTTGTATTTATTTACCACACAGTGGTGTGACTTTCTTTGTACTTACATTTTTGTGTATTTTCCTGATTGTTCAGCTGAGGCTAAATGTCTAGTCTTGAAATGAAGGAGTCAATGTTACTCATTAATAATCGTAATACACAGGATCAAACTGCCTCCAGAAAATGTGTAACACTCCACATCCACCAACAGTATAGGGCAGTGCTCGTTTCTCACTCTCTGGCCACTGTTAATATTTAAGGTTGTAGTCAATCTGATAGGTTAAAACTGACACAATATTGTCATATTGACTTGCACTTCCTCGGTTGTTTTACATTTTTTTTGGCCATGCCTCTCGGCACTCTGGATGTTAGTTCCCTGACCAGGGACCGAACCTGCACTCCCTACAGTGGAAGCTCAGAACGATCTCCAGGGAAGTCCTAAGATTGCTTTACTTGCAAATGGCATTGTCTGTGATTGAACAGAGGCAAAAATAATGACTTCAAATTAGGTTCTCCTTATTACACAAGAACCCAGCTCTGGCACAAAAGCAGACTTACTATTCAGAGGAGCCAGTTGCCTAGCACAGGACAGTTTGAAGCTCTTTGAGGACGAGACTCTTTCGTTGATTGATTTATTCATAGGCTCCCTGGTGACTACTTTCGGGTGCTTACTGAATGGCATCTGGAAGGCCACATGGTTTCGGTCATCAAGAGGCTTGGATGACAGGGATGACCTTTGTAACATTCTTGCAGTACTGCTTGCAGGCTGCTCAGCCACTTTGTTTGAGCCCAAGGACTTTGTCAGTTGCAGCGCGCAGGCTTAGTTGCCCTGCAGCATGTGGGATCCCTGTTTCCAGACCAGGGATTGAATCCGGGTCCCCTGCACTGGAGGGTGGATTCTTAACTACTGGACCACCAGGGAAGTCCCAGCTTCCTGGGTCTTGAATGGATCTGCCCATTTCTCTCCCTCCCAGGACTGGAAGATGACAGCTTCACGTTAGCCAACACAACCAAGAAAGCCGTAAGAACAAAGTCAGAAATGCTGCCTGGAACTCAGTGCAAGGGTGGATCAGAGAGTGGAGGACAGCCGTGGCAGACGATGGAGGAGAATGGGTCCCGAGAGTGGCAGCTCCATCCAGTCTCTATGGTGGCCTCAGGATGCCCAGCCGCACCAGAGTCAGCTGCAGGATTGCTGTTCCTCCTAGGTCTGCTCCTCCGTGGTTTCCTGCCTGGCTGAATGGCCGTTGCTTCGTGGTGATGATTCATGGCATTTGGAAAGTGTGGCTGTGTTCTGAACAGGGAAGTGAAAAATAACCCAGCCAAGGGCAGCACAGGACAGGAACGGGGCTGTCACAAGACGTGAAGCTTTACTTTGGAAAATGCAGGGGGTGGGGCACCTCGGGGAAGTGGGTCTTGGTGGTTCGGTCCTGCTAGCCCTTCTGCAGAGCCTCAGCTTTTCCGAGCACTGGTCACCGAGCTGCCCCTTGGAAGCGGCTGCTGGTCTTGGCCCAGCGGCTGTGGGTAGAAGGAAGTGGACGGGTGATTCAGTGACTGTCGGCTTCCTCTCTGACTCAAGATTGGATCCGTTTTTTAGGGTGGTGCCAGGGGCCCTGGGCCGCTTTAGCTAGAATCTTTGGAGTCAGAATGGAGGCGCTGACCCCTGTGGTTGCTGGCTTTCCTCCCACCCTTTGGGATGGGTCAGGGGATTAGCTGAACTCTCTGCCTCCCTCCTTGTTGGGTAAGCCCTTCTGACTTGAGGCCTGCCTGTGCTTCCAGCTGAGAGAGACACAGTGAGCTGGGGAGCAGAAGCCTCTCTAGATCCTTGGCCATCTAGGGGGTTTCCTTGATTTGGGGGTCATATCTGGAAGAACATTTGGGCTCTGAGGCGCTCGGCTTTGGCAGGTATCAGACGTGTTGAACTAGTTTGCATGGAGTCCATCTGTCCATCAGTAATACCCAGGGGCCCCGCTGCTCCCTTCCCATGAGCAGAGTCATAATCACCTCCATGCTCTGTGTGCTGCTTACCCGCCATCACCACCATCACTGAATCCTGTTGTAAGAAACACTGACTATCCAGATAATGACCTCTGCCTGAGAGCGTCCAATCCTGAAAGTACTGACTTGACAAAGACGTGGAAATCCTCCCAGAGTTGTGACAGGGGTTCTGTATTTCAGTGTCCTAAACAACCTTGGATGATGGTCCCTTCTCCTCCTCTCCTTTCCCTCCTGTTCCCATGGCCGAAGCTGAGGACAGCTGGTCTTGCTTGGGCAGGATGGCCAGCGTCCACTCCCTGGTGAGTTTCATGGGGAAGCTATTATTAGCCACACGAAAGAGAAATTCGACCCAGATCACTCAGGGCTTCAAAAAGGGACTCTAAGAATGCCTGAAATGGGACCTGACCCTGCCAGGCACTCTCATCTCTTTCTCAATCTTGGTCTCATCTTCTACCCCAATATGGATTTCAATCTCTTTGATAAGCTTTCTCTACATGACAGGGAATGTACACAACAGTAGCTTCTGCTTATCGCGCCTCCCAGCTTCACTGCTAGAGAGGGGGCCGAGAGTTCAAAAGTTCCACCTGATGGCCTTTGCAGGGGTCAGATGATAGTTCCCAGTTCCATCTCTGTGGTCGGGGGTGGATCTTTGAGCAGGAGGCTGCCCACATTTGGTTGCTATGATCAGTTCAGGGGTGGCAGTATTTTTCAAAGAAGGGGGCGCCCATCCTAGGTAGACAAACAGTAGATCCACTAACCCTGGGCACTGTAGGCGGGGGTCCTGGGCCGCCTCACCTCTGCTTGTGGGGGCTGCAGTGAGTGGCCTGGCCAAGGGGAGGAGGTGCCTTTTGAACCCTCAGAAACCATCATTTTACTGCTTGAAAATCCATAAAAGATGGGGGTTTCCTCAACCACCTTTTTTTGGGGGGGATACATGTTTGAGGCCACAGCTGTGTGTGATCTTCTGAGGGGACGGCCTTGGAGGCTCAGAGCAGAGTGAGAAGAACAAAGGAAACGTTCTGAGAAGCATGGCAAAAATGAAACCAAATAAAAACCCCATAAAAATCCCTCCGAGGGCAGAGGAAATACCAACCCAAGGCTTCTGAGCCACAGATTCGGTAGTAAAAATTGAAGGACAGGCCACTCAGAGGCGATCCCATTGGGGCCAGAGGGAGAATGTATTGGAACACAATAAAAGGGAATCATCCGAGCAGGGGAGGACTGCTGTGTGCTGTAATTCAGGAACTGACTGATGACCAGGGTTCATGGGGAGCCTGACAGACAGGTCACAGGAACCGGTTCAAAGTCTGCTTGCAGCGGCCTCGAGCGGATGATGGACAGCTGGCCTGCCCCCTGCAGGCTCTGACTGATGGTCCTGGGAACTCTGACCTCTGCTAGGCCACAAAAAGACCTGTTTAGAAATCTCTCTGAAGACTGATTAAGTACACAGCCACAGTGCAGACAATAATAATTGTGTGACGTGGCCGGTGTGCTTGCAGTCAGGAGAAACACATGTTAATAATGACTGGGACAGGAATCTTGCCTTTCTGTTCCTCTCCATTGACCTCCTGGCTCCTGGTCTCAGTTCTGGCCTCAGAGAGTATTTGCAGGGGATGGAGTTGAGGGTATGGAGACTTTCACTCTCATTTCACGGGTGTCAACATCCCAGGGATGGTACCCCACCTGTCACTGCATGGCAGCTGGTGGGCAGGTGGTCCTCCTTCCCGCCCTGGCTAACCTGAGATGCTGCTCCTGGGGGCTTTCCATCTGATTTGTGGCCCTGGGGCCATTGGAATCATAGCAGGAGTGTCTCCCCAGGTCTCCCCCGGAGCAGTAGGCTAAGTATGAAGAAAAGTCTGGTTTTCATCTGCAAGCATCTCTGAGCACACTGACCCTGTTTAGTTTTAGCCAAGAGCTGGTCAGACTCCCCTGGACAGGGAATAGAAGCCCCTTTGCCACTTTGCTTCTCTAACGATCTCTGAGACCCCTTTGTAGATGGAGGTGGGAGTGGGCTGCTGGCTCTGGACTCAGCTATGCTTCTGGACTCAGTATGGTTATGTCTAATCAGCTCTCTGGGCTCCAGCAGCAGTTTTGATGTTTGTTCATCCCATTCATTCATCATTGATCCATCCACTGACTCACTCGCTAGGACTGTCATTTAGTCATTCAGCCACAATGAGACTGTATCTTCTTATCTTTGGTCCCTGCTGTATGGCATGGCTCCAAGCCCATGGTAGCAGCTCTGTGTGTTTGCTAACTTCCTTTCTGGCCTCACTTTTGTGGAAATTCTAACTTTTGGAACCTCAGAATGTGGCTGTATTTGGATTCAGGGTCTTTAAAGAGGGGATTAAGTTAAAATGAGGCTGCTTTCAGTTAAAAATGAGGCTCTGATTCAATCTGGTTGGTGTCTGCATACGAAGAAGAGATTAAGGGATTCCCCTAGTGGTTGGATGGCATCACTGACTCAACGGACATGAGTTTGAGCAAACTCCGGGAGACAGTGAAGGACAAGGAAGCCTGGTGTGCTGCAGTCCATGGGATTGCAAAGAGCTGGACACGACTGAGTGACTGAACAGCCACAATAACCTGGTGGTCTAGTGGTTAAGACTGCCTTCTACTGCAGGGGGTGCAGGTTCAGTTCCTGATCGGGAAAGTATGATCCCACGTGCTGCAGGGCAACGAAGCCCACGTGCCACAGCTAGGGAGGACCCCGAAGAGCCCATGCACTGAAACTGAGACCTGACAGCCAAAAAGAAATAAAATTTTTTTAAAAAAGAAGAGATTTAGACCCAGACACACACAGCAAAAAGACGGTGTGAAGACACAGAATACAGCCGTCTACAAGCCCAGGAGAGAGGCCTGGCACAGATCCTTCCTTCATGGCCTCCAGAAGGAACCAACCTTGCTGACTCCTCGATCGTGGACTTCCAGCATCCAGCCCTGGGAGAACATACATGTTTCCTGGTTAAGCTACCAGGCTGTGGTTCTTTGTTCTGGCAGCCCCAGCAAACTGGTACAAGCTTTCAACACATTCACCGAGCACGGGACCACATGCAAGGTGTTCTAGGAGGTCTGGAGACAAAGCAGAGAAACAGATACAGGGAAAGAGGAACAGCTAGGGGCCCATCCTCTCTCTACATTTTCTCCTCCCAAACCCCTCTCTCCTCTGCCTCTCCTTCCCTCTACCTCCAACAGAAAGAGGAAACACAGGGGAAAATGAAACAGAGGGTTCCCCAGCAAAAGGACTGGCATCCTCCAGAAGCCCTGTAGTAGAATGCAAATAGAATCAGAAGCACTTTTGTCTTTTTGTTTTTTACACAATAAAGAAGTTTACTTCAGTCTCCTATCAAAGAAGTCTAGCAGTAGATAGCCTAGGACTGCTTTAGTGGTTCTACATTCATCAGTATTCCATGTTCCTTTCTTTCTATTCTTAGAATTTGGCATCCATTGCAAAGACCACCTCATGGTCCAAAATGGCTGCTTTAGCTCTAGCCATCATATCCTCATTCCAAGCCACAAAGGATAAAGCAGGTAAATAAGTCATCTTTGCTGGGTTAACTCCCTTTAAGCACTCATCCAAAAAGTTTTTTCCATGTGTATTTGCAGAAGTGCATTTTTTTTTTCCTGGCTACCTCTCTCTCCACCATCCTTACTTGGTGCATGTATGCATATGTGCATGGCCAGCCTGAATGTGTGTGTGCATCGGAGGAAGGCCCAGGAAAGGGTTCACAGCTGTTGTGGACACATTGTGAGCGTTCAGCTGGCAGGGCCTTCCCCAGGGTGCTTGCCAGCCCCAGTTTTATGATACATGGTGGCTGGAAAGGGCCACAAGCAAACCTTTCTCAGGACCATGAAGTACATCCCTTGTTGTGCTTTTTGACTATGATGATGCCAATGTTGTATCTCCACGCAACCGCTACAGGAGAAATGTCCTTTGGTTTATGGCCCTGGCCAGTGGTCGTGGGGCTGTGACCTCCTTGTCTCCAGGAATCAGGAGCTCTTGTCATCATGCAATAATCTTGTGATCGCTGGCAACATCTCTGAGCCTTCAGACCTAGTCTATTAAGAAACTAAGTCCATTTGCAAATGTGCCTGGGATATAAGTCTTGATACTTCTGGTTCTTCCACGGTGTCCACCACTTTTCAGTCAAAGACATTTTGCACCACACAACTCAGTAATAGTCCTGTGCCCTCATGGGTCTCTTGGGCAATCCTAGCTTAGCTCATCGATTTTAAAGGGAACTGGAATTCCAGGAGCTCAGTGTTGACCAACCTGTCCCAAGTTGCGTAGTGCTGGGTCCCCAGTGGACTTTGGCAGAGATGTTACCGCCCCTGTGGTTGCAATCAGCTTCTGTGTGCATGTTGGGGGTGAAGTTTGCAACATGGTCACTTGAACTGATCATGGTGTTTCTGAAGCGTGGTGCCAATTTCTTCATTTAACGTTGATGTGAAAGAAGCTTCCTTTCTTTTTTTTTTTTCAAACTTTAAACTTGTTATTTTGTATTGGGGTATAGCTGATTAGCAATGTTGTGGCAGTCTCAGGTGAACAGCAAAGGGACTCAGCCATACACATACATGTATCCATTCTCCCCCAACCCCCTTCCCATCCAGGCTGGCACATACTATGGGTAGACTTCCATGTGCTATACAGTATGTCCTTGTTGATTATTCATTTTGAATACAGCAGTGTGTACATGACCTTCCCAAACTCCCTACGTAGCCATTCCCTGCCGGCAACCATAAGTTTGCTTTCTAAGTCTGTGGGTCTCTCTCTCTTTTTTAAGTCCATTTGTATCATTTCCACAAATAAGGGATTCCACACAATACTTCTCCCTCTCGGTCTGACTTAGTATGACTCAGTGTGACATTCTTTAGATCCATCCATGTTGCTGCAAATGGCATTATTTCATTCTTTTTACGGCTGGGTAATATTCCATTGTATACACATACCACATCTTTATCCATTCCTCTGTCGACGGACATTTAGGTTGAAGCTGCTTTTCTTTTCTGTGTACAGACAAATGAACATCTTCCAGAATAGTCATGTCCTGCATGTCCTGGGCTCTCCCCACCCCACTTCCTCCTGCAGTGCCCTCCTTCCTTGGCTTGCCCTCCATCCTTGCCCTCTTTTTCTTGCTTCCTGCTTCTCACCGAGCATAATCCCCCTACTTGATAAACAAGAGGCAACTCCGGAGGTTATCTATATTTCAGATTTTTTTGATGTCTTTTTTAAAGTCTTTATTGTTGTTACAATATTGTTTCTCTTTTACATTTTGGTTTTTTTTTTTTGGCTGAGAGGGATATAGGATCTTAGCTCCCTGACCAGGAAACTGAACCCTTACCCTCTGCGTTGAAAGGTGAAGTCTTAACCACTGGACTTCCAGGGAAGTCCCAGAGGTTACTGGCATTTTAAATGAGTGATTCATGAACAACTAAGCTTTCAAAACCCAAAGAAATGATCTGCCATTGCTTGAATGGAGCCAAGGGTTTCTATCTGGACTGGTTGAGCACACAGGTCTACTTTGCTTACTCAAATATCCAAGCTGGGGATTGGTGGTCCAGTGGTTAAGATGCAGGGGACCTGGGTTTGATCCCTGGTCTGGAAGGATCCCACAGGCTGCAGGGCAACTAAGCCTGTGCACCACAACTTCTGACAACCACTGAGCTGGTGCTCCAGACTCTGCGCTCTGCAACAGGAGAAGCTGCCTCAATGAGAAGCCTGCAAACCAAAACCAAGAGCAGCCCTTGCTCACTGCAACTAGAGAAAGCCTGCACACAGCAGCAAAGATGAATAAATAAATAACCTTAAAGAACCCCCAAATACCCAAGACTGTGGCCAGTCTCCCTCGAAGCCAAGTGGCACCACCTTCCTTGGTGTGTGTCTTGCGTGATGCAGGTGACTTTTCCAGCCATGGCTTTGACACCACTCAGGCTACTTATCACGTATCTTGCTGCAAGCGGAGGCTGACTTGGGTCTTGGTGCCATCTCTCTGCCACTTCCCCCTAGACCCAGAGCTATATTTATTAGCTAGCAGATTAAAAAAAAAAAAAAAGATAGCCCTTTACGTTTTTAGGGCTTCCCCAGTGGCTCAGTGGTAAAGAATCTGCCTCCAAAGCAGGAAATGCAGGTTTGATCTCTAGGTCGGGAAGATCCCCTGGAGGAGGGCATGTCAACTCACTCCAGCATTCTTGCCTGGAGAATCCCGTGGACAGAATCCTGGTGGGCTACGGTCCATGGGGTCTCAAAGAGTCAGACGTGCCTGAACAACTGAGCACAGAATATACTTTTAAACCCACATCCTCTCCTCCTAGGCTTCAATTTCATAAATGTCGGTTCTTCCAGAGAACTGAACAGGGCCCGCAATCCTGCATGTGCTTTTCAATAATCCCATGACTAGTCAGTGAGGATGGAGCAGTGACCCCGAGATAGAAGACTTCATTTGGCATGACTCATCCTTGGAGACATCCAGCTCTCCTGGCGTGTGTTGGTAAGTGCCTGGTTCTATAAATATTGACAGTTAGAAACCATCCTGAGAGCTGCAAAGCTATGACCTTACTTCGTAGGAAGGTCATGTATGTGAACATGCCCTGTGATTAGGCAACACTCGTTATTTGCTCCGATTTAGTCACTGATAAATATCACGGCACTCTCTCTCTTCCTAATAGTGGCTCCTCTGCTGATGTGTGACTCAGAGTTGATATATTATGGGGTCTGATTCAGCAAGGAAAGTTTGGTCTGCCACAGCAGAGAACAACATCCAAGGCCACTTCGGTTTCCAGGATACTGGTTTCCTAACAAGTGTGGCATTGCCAAGAAGGAAAAGCTCAAAAGGAGTCTCCATATTTGAGAAACTGAAGCGGGTGTGGAGGGATAAAGAGCAGAAGAGTGCTTTTAAAAAAATAAAATTTATTTATTTTAAAAAGTATTTTGGCTCAACTCAAGGCATGTGGGATCTTAGTTCCCCCACCAGGGATCGAACCTGTGCCCCCTGTACTGGAAGCTCAGCGTCTCAACCACTGGACCAGGAGGGAAGTCCCCAGAAGGGTGCTTTTCATCATTGTGAGCCTGTGTGTTAAAAAATGCTTGTCCCTCAGGCACATTTCCAGTGTATTTCACCCACTGGCTCCCCAGGAGGTGACCTCTCTATTCAAGCCAACCCTTTCAGGCTTGTGAGCACTTCCCTCAGAGAAGGGGTGAGGATACCCATGCAGAAACTGGATTTACTTCTTGCTCTCCGTTTCTAATGACTTAAAATTAATGGATCATTACCGATGTTTTCTGAGGGCTTTGGTTGTTTGGTTTCTGAAGTTTTATTCCTGTGAAGGAATTTCCCATTTGAATGCAGTTCAGTTCTTTTGAATGGCCCTTGTTTATTTCCGACATTTTTTCAGGGCCTGTCCTGCCAAAGCGGAGATGAGCTTTTCAATAGGTGGGATTTGAACATGGGCTTTTGGCAGACCAGTATGCGGGCTAAAAGTGTGGCCCTTGGCCAAGGGCACGTGCACGCACACATGCACACACACACACGTGCAAGGCTGCAGCCCTCTGCGTAATCACTTGGCACTCTGTATTGTCTTTTAAAGAGAGCAGAGCTCGGCTTGTGCTAACTGCATCAAGAGGCGGCACAGCCCTGTGAAGGGAGCATGCTTCAGGGCTGGCACTGAAGCGCGGATTACCTCGGTGTTAGCTATCTCTTTACCGCTGACTGTGTGACTCTGGGCAAGCGTCTTAACTTCTCTAAGCCTCAGAATCCTTATTTGTAAAATGAGGATCCCAATATCTACCCAACTCGCAGGCCTAGTGTGAGTCGAGATGAGATAATGCATGGAACACACCTGGTTCATAAAAACTGCTTTGTCCGCAGTGGCTATATTATTGTCTTTAGCACCAAGCCAATGTGAAAACTGCTGCTGCTGACAATCTGGGATTGTTCTGGATTCAAGTTATGAAGTGCTTACTCTGAGTCTGAAGTTTTATATGCATGGGCTCAGCCCCTCAAGGAGGTATTACTAGCTTCACTTTACAGAAGAGGAGCTTGAGGCTCAGGAGTGAGTACCGCTTGCTGGAATTGGAGCCAGGCATCTCTGGCTGTGGGGCTTCCTAGGTGGAGCGAGTGGTAAAGAGCCTGCCTGCTAATTCAGGAGACATGACATGCGGGTTCAATCCCTGGGTCGGGAAGATCCCCCGGCAGAGGGCACAGCAACCCACTCCAGTATTCTTGCCTGGAGAATCCCACAGACAGAGGAGCCTGGCAGGTTACGGTCCACAGGATCGCAAAGACTCGGACGCGACTAAAACAATGTAGCGTGCATGCATGCGTGTCTGGCTGCGGGGAGCCTGCACTGATGGTGAGATGTGCCATCTTTTCAGGGACACTGGAGGTCATGAGTGTGTGTTTGTGTGTGTGGGTGTGTGTATTTAGCAGAGGCTGGCAACTTGCCGTGTCAGGAGGACACTAGGGCACCTGCTTCATCTTTGCCCCATTACATGAGCACAGATCGGTCTGTGTGCTGTCAGCCAAACAGCTCTGCAAAGCCCTTGCTTAACCACCTGGCAGTGGCTGAGCGTTCTGTCCTTTTGTCCAGGTTGATCCCACACCTGCTGAGTTATGACGCAGTGTTCCAGAACCTGTTGTTAGTCCCAATTTTTAATGGAATGTCAACGGGTGGGTGACAGGCATCCTAGCCTTTGGCTGGGGGTGGGTGGTGGTGGGTTCTAGGATGCTGGAGGAGATGGAAAGTCAGAGTGAAAGTCACCTTTCTTGTCTGGGTGACCAGAAGGAAGCAGATGGTTTAAGTTCCTCCTCCAACCCCCTTCCCTCAGGGAAACATTTTACCTGAAATGATGAGATTTCAAATTATGCCGTCTCAGGGCTGCTTTCTGGAGGAGGGCATGGCGACCCACTCCAGTATCCTTGCCTGGAGAATCCCATGGACAGAGGAGCCTGGCAGGCTACAGTCCATGAGGTCACCAAGGGTCGGACACGACTGAAGCGACTGAGCACACACGTACACAGGGCTGTCTCTCTGGTACCAGGACTATATGGCATGTTTGGAAGAAAAGAGAAGCGATTAGTAGGGCAGTGTGCAGACCATGAACAAAGGAGACTTCCCCTGAAGTGGCCCCAAATAAAGAAGGTGTGTTTTCTGAGCGGAAATGTGAGGTAAAGGATCCTTGTGACGACTTGAATGGAGAGCCTGTTTCTAAGTCATAAACAAGAACTTCTAGGCATGATCAGTTCAACTGGATGAAACCTGTTTCTTGTTCCTCTCGCAAAGGTGAAAGGTCTCCCGAGGCCCCCGAGGAGAGGGCTCTTGCCATCACTTCTGCTTACCTGGGTCCCTAAAGGTCCCAGGAGGTGGGAGGGTGCTTCCATCAGGGCCCAGAGGTCACCCAGAAAAGTCAGGGCCTTGATGAAGGGGTGTTGAAGGGGTGTTCCCGGAGGAAGCATCAGTGAGTCTCAGATGCATCTGTGGAAGGCCTGGCGTTTCTGAGAGAAGGAAGGAGCAGTAGAGTGGAGGCAGGGAGGCTGGCTTTGGCTGCCTGGAGACCAGAACTCATTCCTTTCTGAGGGATCTCTGCTCCGTGAGTCAGCAGGGGAGCAGGGACCCTCTCTCAGCGATGGCCGGTGGAGGCAGAAGCTACAGTGGAGGCAAAACTAGGCAGGCAGGTTGGACAGACTTTAAAGATACACATGGGTTGCTCTGTATTGACTGGATCTGCTTCCAGTCCTCCTAAATCTTTCAGGTACAGGAATCTCTTCCTTGGTGCCCCAAAGAGCTGACAGGTCCTCCAGTGAGTTTCCACCTCTGGAGGGTGCTACAGAGACTAAGCCAGTGGTGCCAGGTAAGACACTTGCAATATCTGGTATATAGGATGTGTTGTGTCATCTAATGTTACTGTCACTTGTCATTATGTCAGACTCCGTTTTGTGTTTACACTTTTAAAAAAAAACTTTATTTTTAAATTTTTTTGGCCGTGCCGTGTGGCATGAGGGATCTTAGTTCCCTGACCAGGGATCAAACCTGTGCCCACTGCATTGGAAGGGTGGAGTCTTAACCACTGGAAGGCAGGGAAATCCCTGCGTTTACACTTTACAAGTCTGTTCTCCTTCAAACCAATGTCTGGCAGACATGCCCCAGCCCATCGGCCTTACCTCCCAGAAACTTTGGGCTCCTTTGTGCTTTCTTTGTGTTCCAGGCTCATTTCTTACGTTCATCCCCTTGCTCATTCGTTGGTCCTCCCAACACTTATGCTAGCAGAGATCGTGGTCTGTGCCCTTGCTGAAGAAGTGTCACCCAACCCACTTATGACACTCCCTTGCACCACCCCACCCTCTGCAAATACATACGATGAATTCTTTAGTCTTTCTGGTTCCACGTCTAATTTCTGAATAGATGCACGTGACCTCCATTTTTGTATGAGCGTATTTTTTCAATGCCAGTAGACTTTTCAGGGGAACTCAGTGCCTGCAAAGAGCATCTGGAGGCTCTGATTTAGAAAGCGCTCCCTGTTCCAAGGTCCTCTGAGGTTCTTGCTGTCTAGATCAGAGAAAGGATGAGGGAGGAGGGAGGAGCCACCAGAGACTGATGGAAAAAACCAGGCCCACGTGTACCCTGGGCTGCTCCTTAGCCTACCTTGCCTGGAACCATACTCCCTAATGTGACATCTGGACACAGATGTCTGCTTTTCAAGAGCTGCCTAGGTAAAGAATACGAGTCAGGTGACTTTAGAAACTTAAGTAGTCTTTTTTTTTTGCATCAGAATCTACGTTTTTTTCATTTTATGTTTTTAAAATGGAAGTACAGTTGATTTACAATGTTGTAGAAACCAAGCAGTCTCGCTGAGCTACATGACAATTACTAGCCACACAGAGAATTGCCGGCCCCACCAACACTCATCATGTGACTGTGGGCGGGACCCTGCCGTGGAGTGACCACAGCGGTCCTTGTTGAAACAACTGGGCCCCAAAATCAACTTAAAGGGGAAATAAAAAGATAGCAGGGTCAGGCTACAAATGCTTACATATGTAGCCGTGGAACGCTCATTCGAGATCGTTCAATGTCAACATGGGGGCAGCTGTCGCTCCCTTGCGTGAGGATAGGAAAAACAACTGGGTGGGGAGAGGTGCGGGGGGGCGAGGGTGCTGGAGAAATCAGTGCACAGCAGAGGGGGCTGCCTCCCCCTCCCCCGGATGCAGCAGCAGGGCGGCGGGTGCATGCTCTCCAGGATTCTATTTCAAGCCGACTGGAGGCAAGAATGTGTTCTTTGCCACAGGAAGAATGTTCCCTCAGACAGAACTGCTAATCAGGAGAGAGGATGGGAGGAACGTACAGCCAGTGGTGGCGGCTGCTGGTTTTTTTAGCAGCCTCTCCCCTCCTGGCCTGAGTCGCATGGATTTTTGGCCGGCTGAGACAGTGGCTGAAGATCTATACCCATCCCCACCCCGCCGCCCCTCCAACCTCATGGCCTTTGTTTTTGAAAATATGGGAATTTTCTGAGCCTGCGAGCTCCGTTGCACAACTCTGAGCGATTTTCCAGAGCTTCCCTATGTCATCTGTCTCCGTGACAGCAAGAGGGAAGGAGGAGGGAGGAAAAAGACCAGGGTGCAAACGGGCCGAGGAGGGAAAAGCAGGGAAAGGCGGCTGGGGGCGGGGTGGGGGGGCGGTCAGTGGAGAAACATTTTGGTGACGTCAAAGAAGACCACACTCCCCAGCATAACATTACTTGGTACCTCAACCGCCCACTCTCTAATTTACTAGAAACCAAACAGCCTGTTTGGAAACCTGTAGCCTAGTCTTTTTTTTTTTTTGGTTTTATATTTTTTGCTATTCTCCCTGGACCCAAAGGGCCATTCATTGTTGGGAGTTTGAAAGCTACCTGATTTCCTGAAACAGAGGGGATTTCCACGAGTAATAATTCAGCCCGTGCTGGTGCTAGGCGCTGGAGCTTGAGTAAATTGATCCAGCTGCTCACAGCCTGATGGAAAAGTGCCCGGGGGAGGGGACGGCATCTGCAGCTGGGGCCGCAGCGGGCGCGGTCACGTGGCCGGGCCGGCGTCCGCGGAGCTGACTCGGGCTCGCCCCCGCCCCGCCTGCATCCTCTGACCCCTCCCCGCCCCCCGGCGCGCGCGCCCGCCCCCGCCCCCCCGCATGCGCCCTCCCACCCCACCCCGGCGCGCGTCCGCGCCCGCGCCTAACTGAGCTGTGTTGTCTGCGCTTAGACCCCGCCTTCCAGCCCGCGCTGGCCTCGCTGGAGGAAGGCAGTTTCCTGGGCCATGTGGCAACCTCTTTCTTGGGAAATGCGAGACGCCAAGGATGGTGGTGGGGCGGCCCTACGTCCTAAGCTTCCCCAGAGAGTCACCCTTTTGGCTCCGTTGACTGTGCTTCCCAGAAGCCTCCCCCATTTCTGTTGTCTGGACAGTCAGGGCCTATTGACAAATAAAATGGGAGCTGGCAGCGGTAACCTGGATGAAACCCGAGGCTAAAGAAATACCGTTTCCAATACGCAGATGGTAGAGTTCAGTCTGTTTTCTGGCCAAGGCCGGGCAAGTTAATTTTTATCCTAGTAAAAATAATAAACAGGGCATTAGCAACTAAATGTTTATCAATTTGCAGTTCATTTCCAGCCAGTCTATTTCACTCCCGCATGCTTTTACTGTTAGCTGATGTACTGGAGTGTTTTACATGAAACCATATGTGACTAGTTAAGTCCTAGCCCCTACAGCATTTGTATGGTGCTTTTCACCTTAATTGGTTAATGTTATTTGGCTGTTTCAGCCATGGTCCTCCAATATCGCCTTTTAATAATAAACTTCAGTGGAGAAAGGTTAAATGACTTGCTGGGGATCACCCCACATTTGAGAAGTGGTGCCAGGTAAGGATGCTCTGGTTGGGAAGATGTCTTATTAAATGGGCAAAAAGCAAGGAGAGCTCAGAGAGACAATGATAAATACTTGTGAGCATCTGGTCACCCACAAGCCAAGCCTTTCTGCAAATGCCGTGACAGGTTTTGTTGTCTTAGCGGAATTCACAAGCTCATTTGGTGGTGTCATCTATTGTTTATCCACCAACTATTATAGTCGGAAACAATTTCAGGGATGACAAAATGGAGTGATGGCTATACTGTGAATCACGCAGGCAGGGAACCCTTCTCTCAGCCTCCCAGTTTTCCTTCATTGAGTATAAAATGGAAATCTTGATATTGCCACATGGTTCAACTCAGATCTAAAGTGGTTACTTAGAGAAAGGGAGAGAAGAAAGAATTTATGAGGTAGCGGTGTAGAAAGAACTAAGTCAGACCTACGCCTGTGTTCCGTCTTTTTCTCCTTGGAGAATAACTCACTTTCTTGAAGCTTCAGTTTTCTTCCCAGTGAAAACACAGGGCTGGCAGGATGCCCTTGGAGGGCTGCTGCTGCTGCTAAGTCGCTTCAGTCGTGTCCGACTCTGTGCGACCACATAGACAGCAGCCCACCAGGCTCTCCCGTCCCTGGGATTCTCCAGGCAATGTATTCAGGGCTTGGCACTGTGCTTGGAGTGTAGTAGCGGCTAGTAGGAATCCTTTCCTTAGGAAGAGTAGTCTTGGCAGGGCTGGCAGGCAGTGGGTTGAGGACACCATATATGCAACTCCAAATATGAGGCAATACCCCATTTCCCAACGAGCAAGTTACAAAAGTCTTCTGTGTGTGTGTGCACCCGGGTGTGTTTTTCTTTTCTTGGCTGGGTTGAATATGTACACTTATAATGATGCAAGTGGAATAGTCAAAATTCTAGTTATAAAATTTAATTTATTGGTTTCATTATATGCCTATTTAAAATTATAGGTGTATTTATACGTATTTAGAATCTTGCCCTTTTGGACTCATTATCCAGACTCTTCATCATTACCTGTCTTTGTCATCACTTGAGCCCCCCTTTTGAGTGATCTCACTCCATCTTCCAGAACTTGCTTCTGCCCACATATTTTTGAGTTTGTATTTGCAGTCACTGGAAATGTTATCTCAAGCTTAATATCCACACACTATTTATGATATCTCTAAAGTAACTTCTTCTTGTCCTGCTTAAAAATCTTAACAGGGTTAAGATCTTAACCCCTGTTAAAGATCTTAACAGGGTTGTGCCTATGTTAGGAAATAATATTCATGCATTTTAGCGATGCATACTCAGATACCAAAGTGTGAAATGACGTGAGGTTTGGGATTTTCCTTGAGACAATTCAGCAAAGAGAAAAAGAGAAAAGACAAAAAAAAGAAGGACCAGTGAAGCAAATGTGGAAAACATATGGGTAATTAGTAATCTGGAAAGAGAGTATATCATCATACTATATGCTCTTCTTTCGGTATATTTACAAATTTTCATAATAAGTTTATTAAAAATGAGCTTTAAAAGACATGGTTACATTATCTGTTACTTGCAGTTAGAGGCACACCTTCAAGAATAACTACAAAAACTTCTATCTTCAGTTCAGTTCAGTCGCTCGGTCGTGTCCGACTCTTTGCGACCCCATGGATCGCAGCACACCAGGCCTCCCTGTCCATCACCAACTCCCGGAGTTCACTCAGACTCACATCCGTCGAGTCAGTGATGCCATCCAGCCATCTCATCCTCTGTCGTCCCCTTCTCCTCCTGCCCCCAATCCCTCCCAGCGTCAGAGTCTTTTCCAATGAGTCAACTCTTCGCATGAGTTAATTAAAAAAATACAACTGTTCTTCGGACCTGTGGACACAGGATTTGGGGGAAGGAGAGGGTGGGACGAATTGAGAAAGTAGCATTGACATATATACATTACCATGTGGAAAATCGATAGCTAGTGGGAAGCTGCCGTATAGCACAGGGAGCTCAGCTTGGTGCTCTATAATGACCTAGAGTGGTGTGATGAAGGGAAGTTGGGAGGGAGGCTCAAGAGGGAGGGGATAAATGTATACTTATAGCGGATTCATATCGTTGTACAGCAGAAACTAATACAACACTGTAAAGCAATTATACTCCAATAAAAAAAAATTTTTTTTAATTGTAAAAAGCAAAAACACCCACAACTGTTCTAGGCAACCTCTATGAACATCTTAAACTTGTATCGATTGAATGCCTTTCAGGGCATTTTGTCATTCAAAAATAAAGAAACTGAGTGAGCACTCTATAACATGAGGGACTTTGGATAGACACACTTATAAGGTGACATCTTACATTTGCTCATGTGAGTTATTTTCCCTGTCGATCTGAGTGAATGGGGATTGGTAATGACCCTAAGTAGAGAACTGCCATAAGCGATGTGGAAAGACGTCCTGCAGTGTCCTTTGTCCAAAATACCCATTACCTAGTGCCCTCTTTGGCATCTGAGCTCAAAAGCCCAGGATAGTAGGGAACATACAGTTCTGGAGGCGGGCCTGGTGCCACCTGCCTGGGGATGGGGTGTCAGTGGTGATGTAAAAGGGGAGAAGCAACATTTTCTTCATTGGGCAACATTTATCCCCTGGGGAGAGGGCACAGAGCTGTGGTCCATGCAGCCAAAGTGAGAGGCTGGTTGGGTAATTGTCCAGCAGGTTCCAAGTCAGGCAAGACTGTTTAGGCCTATGCCTGGTCACTCAGTCCTTTCTGGCTCTTTTCGACCCCATGGACTGTAGCCCACCAGGCTCCTCTGTCCTGGGATTCTCCAGGCAAGAATACTGGACCAGGTAGCCATTTCCTTCTCCAGGGCATCTTCCCAACCCAGGGATAGAACCTAGGTCTCCTGTATTGCAGGCAGATTCTTAAACTGACTGAACTACCAGGGAAGCCCATTTAGGCCTAAGAGTCCTAAACTACCACTGTCAGAAGGGACTGGAAAACTGTTCAACGTTTATGTTTGTTTTATAGCAATGGGTTTTCCAGAGGAGGAAAGAAAAAGTGATTATTTTGAAAACATTTTTTAAGAATAGGATGCTTTCCATAAAATGAAGTAGACTACTTGCCAATGAGGATTATAATTAAAAATATCTTCTTGATCTGGGTGGAAAGTCTCCAGAATTCTTTAATTTTTACTGTTTTTCCCCCTGAGGATACATCATGCTAGGCCACGGTAGACCTGTCATCATTGTTGAGAGATTCACCTCTGACACTTTTCTACATCTCCTTTCTACATCTCTACACTCGGCATTTCAAGAGAGAGAGGATTTTTAGTATGTTGAAGGAATCCTCTCTCAAACATAAAAATCACAACATTTTGGCTTTCCAGCGTCTATCTCAACATTTTAGCAAGAGCAGATTGATTGGAATGCAGAAAAACAAAAGAAGATCAACAAAACACCAGCATGCTCAAACTGAGAGTGGGTTCTTTTTGGACAATGTGTGTTTTTTTGATGAGCTAAGTGTTGATTCTAACCCAAAAAGACTGAAAAGTGTGAGGTTAGATAAGTGTCTGCTAGATTCATTATTGCCATGTGGATTCTGTGGAGTCAGCTTAGAGTCACTGGGTGTAGCAGCAGAATAAAAGTTTTTCTGGTTTACCTTCACTTTGATTGGATAGTTGCTGAGAGCAGGGACTTGCAACACCTTCCGGAAGCTCTCTGGTAACTTCAGGTCTGCGCCCAGAGGGTGGACGCCTCTAGCAAGGTAGTGCAGGATGGATTCTGCAGGCATTGCTTGAGCAACGCCAAGTGGCCCCCGGCCAGGGTAGGAGTTAAACCAGGAGATGGCTATCAGGGGCAGTTGTTAGGTTTGGCGCTTGTCTCTTGAGCTGCCGTGCTGAGCAGGAAAGAGCGACGTTTGTTTGTGGATTTAGCTCATCGCGCTATAGTGCACCCTGTAATCTGAGTCTTTCTCTTTGCTCCAGAGAAAAACAAGTCTGACTTGCATACCATGGAGGATTTAGATTGGCCAGTTTACATCTTTCACCCAGGTTCCTCGGAGGCTGCTCCCCACGCTTTTCTACATTTACTTCCTAGCAATCTGGACGGCAGCCTCATTTGGTGGTTTGGGACGTAGTTAACATTTTCCAGGAGACGTGCCGCACATCCTGGGATGAATATAATCGTTTTCCGTGAACCATGATGATTTCTGACACTACCTTTGCCCCCGTGTGTGTATGTTCGCATGGAAAACAGTATGGCTGTGCTACGGATCAGTGATCTGACTGCAGAGCAGTTACTGTTGGGTTTTCTTCAGGGTGGTTATCTTCCTTCTGGTCAGTGGATAAATGGTGTTTGGATAGGACCTGGCACAGATCCTCTAACCGTTCAGCTTAATGTATAACTACTGTGTTTTTCTTCTGTGTCAGCAGTTGGCAGCATGATCCTGTAAGTACTGATGCTGGTGAATAAGTGGATGTCGGTGGAGTGAGGGGAGGGCAGGGCTGGAGGAGGCAGTTTTGAAATCCATGCCAGTGGTTGCTGCAAGTGATAAGATCATTTGAGTAACCTGTAAGACCTGTGGATTCACGGGTTTCAAAAACAGGAAAGTCTCTTGTTCAGAAACCCTCTAAAGCAACATGTGGGCTCAGAAAAGAAGCTGGCTTGTGGTTTGGTGATTGTAGTTCCTTATTGATATAATGGCCAGTGACGCAAGGCCTCCTGGGATTGCAGTGCTGTGACCGCAGGTGACAGTTACTCTGACAGGGTTCTGAAACAGGCCCGGGGCTTTCTGGACGGATGAGAAGTCTAAAAATTTCCCTTTTCGTTTCCTCTCTTGTGCGACTTTGTCATTAAAAAAAAAAAAAAAAAAAAAAACTGGTACTTGACAAGGGAATTTTGCCCCAGCTCTTCAGGAGTTTAACTGGGTGACTTCTCTCCCACTTCCCAAAAATCCCTCCCTGAAAACCCCAAGCTAAAAAAAATTTGTCTGGTCTATTCTTGCAGATTTTTCCGTGGGTCTATGTTTGATCAATTAGCTTTGAGGCCAGACCGATAACAAGCAGATTTCAAATACATTTTATGATTTGGAAAAAAAGACCATCAGGAACATCTCTATATCCTGAGTCTTCTGGGAATTTTAAGCCTTGGGTAAATGCTATGCTGTTCTGGAAACCAAAGCCTCTCACAACCAGTGGGAGGCTTGGAGAAACAGATGCTCCCAGGACCCCTGCTTGTGTCCTGAAATAAATGAAAACAGGTGCCATTCCTGCGTCACACGGCTAACTGACCGCCACACAAACAATTCTGTTGGCTGGACGTGTGGGGCTATCTTGGCGTGAAAGACATTCTGCTTTAGAAATAAACTTCAGAATGGGGCTTCTGCTCCCCTGACTGCCTGGGAGGGGATTCCGGTGTGACAGTTTGGCGGGCTGAATCTACTTTTAGAAGGCTGCTTCTGTACTTTGCCTGCAGTGGGGAGAGAGGGCAACCTGGGGGAAGCCACCTCCACACCCCAATTCCTCCCAGAGTCCTTGTGAATACTTGGTATGCTTGTATGTAGGTGTATATGTCTGTATGTATACACGCTTGTATGTGTGTTACCTGTGTTGTTGGACGCAGCCCGCAAAATTCTTTTTATTTTTCGGTGAATTCAGAGGACGTAACATTTGGAAGAAGGGTATGCACCCAGCGTTCCAGCAAATTATCAGTCAAGTATGCCGATCCTTACCAAGTGAACCCATCTCGCTGATTCCTTTGTGGTGGGCCCGATGATCTGCCTGGCATTATCGCACATCAGAATTTTCTGCCCTTCCTCTCTCTTTCTCTCTCTCTGGTAAGCCCAATAAGTCGCCCCAGTCACGTCACTGAGGTCATAGGGAAATGTGATCCTGCCAAGAGCGGGAGGTCAGGAGAACCACCAAGGTCCGAAGGTTACAGTGAGAGCAAGAACCGCTTTCTGGGTTATGCAAGTGTGCATGGGTGTTGTGTGGAACTGCAGGAGCGCTGGGCATACGTGGAGTGGGTGTGTGTATTGTCTCTGTGTACCTGCACACACGTGCATGTCCACTGTGTGTGACGCATGGAATATCACAGACCTCTGGGGGCAGTTACGGGAAGGATGCTGGTGTGTTAGCCTGCTTGGGAAGAGGTCAATCACTTCAGTACAAAGTGCTTTTCTTCTAATTTGCTCCCCTTTCTCCTGTCAGCAACATGTATGGAGACCGCAGAAACCTTAAAGGCAAGCAAAGGATCTATGACATTTCTCCTGCCTGCCTGCCTCTCAAATGAGTTCTACTTAAACCCCTGTTGTCTTCAGCCTAAGGAAAAAGGAGAGAGTTTTAGAATTGAGAATAGGGAGCAAGGATTCAATAGCACGCTGGTCTTTTTCATTGTGTTTTGAGTGTATGTTTCCTGTATGTCCAAAAGGACAGGAGAAGGAAAAAAAAGTGGGGAGGGGACAGGGAATCAGATGGGAAAGATTGTCTGATTTTGGATCTGTAAAGTAAAATTTCTATCCTTCTACTCAGGACTCTGCCCCAGTTTCCTGTCTCTAACCTCTGAGTCTGACCCATTTCTGGCTATTTTTATTTGTTTCCTTGAAAATGCTCCCTTTGCGATTAGAGTTGACTCTTTGCCAACTTTGTTCTTATCCTCCCTGCCATCTGAGTCCAAAAGTGCAGCCCTTCCCACCTCACTCCCAGCAATTATGGGTGAGTTCAGAGTCAAAGAACGGCAGGGTTTCATCGGTGATGTGACAAAGGGTTGACTTCTTTTCTCTCCGTGAGACACAAAGACGAGCAGCTGCTACCTGCATGCAGAGCTTTGCACCCACAGCATCACCTCTGGTCTGATTTTCCTCGCCAAGTGAGCAGGCTCCTGTGGGACAACAGTTCCATCTCCAGCATCCCTGGGGGCACACGGATGCTGGAACACTCACCTCAGGCACTTATCTCCAATTACAGCCTGAGTCAGCAGGGGAACCGGGAAGTGGACTCCTGGTCCATCGTGGTATGGAAAGTTGGGTGTATTTACTTTTCTCTTAGAGCAAACTTTGATTTACTCTTTAATAAGTTACCATGAAGGATATGGTGCTGGAGAAATTTGACTTGGCACCTAAATCTAAGTCATATATTGATAAAGGAAGAGAGGGAACTAGGAGTCTTTTGCTTTTTTCTGGCTTTATCATTAACCCAAAGTTTGGAAATCTATTTGCTTTTAGAAGCGTCAGTTTCCAAGTTTTCAAGAAGGTGTTAATTCTCTACTGATGAGGGATTTTGGCATCTTTAGCTGAAAGGTGTGATAACCGGGTGACTTGTGGCGCTGTGGAAACCCTAGAGGGGCTGTGTGACCAAATGAAGACTGACCTTGACTACAGGTTGAATTCTTGACCCTGTCACTTCCAGTTCCACTGGGGAAAATCGATTCATTTCTTTGGCCTCAATCACCCCATCTGTAAAATGGGGGTAGGGGGAAATCCTATCTCCCTCCGAAGGGATTCAAAAAAGAGATGTGAAGGGCCACGTGGGAGACTGGAAGGTGGTGTTTCACTTAGTCTACAAGACGTCAGGGTTAGAGGTCTTTAGTCACTTTATTGGGTGGGAGAAAACGTCTGTTTTCTCTTTCCAGAAGTTTCTGCAGGAAGTCACCTGTACAAGGTAAAAATCGCGATTGCATCCTCCATGCTTTTCCTACTTGTTTCTACCTGAGTGGATGGAGCTACCCTGCAGAGCAGTGATGCTCTCGCCTCACCAATAGGGGATGCAGACCCTGAGAGTAGCCAGGGTGAAGGTTTCCTATTTTTGCTGACAGCGCTTCCTCATTAAATGCAGCCATCCGCAAAAAAGGAAAGAAAAAGAAGAAGAAAAAAAAACACTCAAGAAGGGAAAGGTGGCACCAAGGCCCCTTCTCAGGCATCTCTGGTGATCTCTGGGGAGGAATTGTTTGTCCAAAGGGCCTGGCATAACTTCTTTTCTGAAGTTCTCTCTCCCCATGGCTCCAAGAGTGGAGACTTAGTACCTTTTGTAACAAAAGCAGGGCTTCCCAGATGGCGCTAGTGGTAAAGAACCTGCCTGCCAATGCAGGAGGCACAAGAGACGTGGGTTCGATTCCTGCGTCGGGATGATCCCCTGGAAGAGGAAATGGCAACCCACTCCAGTATTCTTGCCTGGAGAATTCCATGGATGGAGGAGTATGGCGGGCTACTGTCCATGGGGTCACAGAGAGTCGGACACGACTGAAGCAACTTAGCGTGTTTACATGTGATAAAAGCATCAGCAGAGAAAGGGAGAAGGGTGTCATTCAGGAGATGAGAGTGCTGGGTGGGCAGACCTCAAGTGTGGTCATGAGGGGTGCGCTGTCTCTAGAGTTTTCTGCTTTAAAATTTTTTGATGGCTGGGTACCAGTCTTTCTACACAAACTTAGTGATAAAATCCTCCCTTCCTCGGGCAGCTGCTGCTGCTCTGTGTGCCCTGGGTGAGCACATAGAAAGTAGACAATGTAACCAGAACTCAAAGGAACCTGAGATGTTTCTTTCCCCTAAAACGGGCTGGAGGAGCCAACTGCTCAGGCAACGCTGGGCATCCAAAGAGTAATGACAGAGAGGGAGAGAGAGGTGACTCTAGCTCAGAGAGACGGGTCCAGCTGGTTCTCCTCTCTCCCTGACAGGTCGAGAGGCAGGGCCTGGGAGTGGAGCCCATGATGGGGGTGCTGGGCTGGGGGAGTGGGCATGGGGGAACACTTTAGAGAGAATCTGGTAATGGGCTTCCCAGCAAAGCAGGTGGCCCTGGAGAGTGAGGGTGTGACAGAGAATGGCAGCGTTCCAGCATGTAGAGACCCCCTCCTTCCGCCCCCACCTGGAAGCAAGTGCTCTGCCCGGCTGTGCTTCTGCCCTGTCTGGTGGAAATAGCGCTAAAGACTCCTGCTTACACTCAGCAGATGGGCTCATTAAACCACCATAACCACCTGGTGAAGTGCATGTAATCATGTCCTTTTTAAAGATGAGGAAACTGAGGCTCAGAAAGGGACAGGAACCTGAATCTGCCTCCTGCTCCCAAAGGCTGAGAGCAATCATTTCTTCCCAGGGCCTTGTGTCCCACAGAAGCCCTTTCAGGGGGAAATATACAGTGTTCCCCTTAAGCTCAGTGGGCCAAACTTACTGCAGCGCCACAAAATGAAAAGGCATCACCTCTGAGAGTCCTTGATGGGCACAGCGCCCAACAAACAGGCAGCCCCACTTGAGCATGAGCTGTTTCCAGAGTGACTGGTTTCCCATCAATGGCAGACCTGTGATTTTAGAGACCAGTTTGCTTTGAAGGTGGCTCTGGGGCACATGTTCTCTGTGGGATCCTGGAATCCTTGCTCGCTCAGAGGCAGCCTGCTTGCGGGGACCCACGGGTTGAAGTGCTTCCTTGGGTTTTTTTGGTCCAGAGGATTTAAAAGAGCCTTTCACCTCCACCCCAAAGCTCAAAGTTGGCTCCTCTCTGCCCACCAACCTCTCAAGCAAAGAGGAAACCTCAGAATATGGGATACAAAGGGACTTCTCTGGTGTTCCTGTGGTTAAGACTTTGCCTGCCGATGCCGGTTCAATCCCTGGCCATGGTGCTAAGACCCCATCTGCCTTGAGGCCAAAAAACCAAAACGTAAAAACACAAGCAATATTGTAACAAATTCAGTTAAGACTTTAAAAAAATGGTCCATATTAAAAAATCTTAAAAAAAAAAAAGAAATGGGGAAAAAATCTTAAGTGGAGTCCAGCTAATGTGACATAACCTGGTGTAATGCAAGACCCCTTGTCAAGACTCATCATGGCCCAAATCTACCAGGTCCCTTGAGCCACAGGCACCCGAGGGGCCACCCTGTCCTTGGGATCCCGGGCAGCAGTGGGCCAGTCTGAAGGATGGGTCAGCTGCAGGCTTCAACCAGAGCTCGGGGCTGGGCCAAGAGGAAGAGACCAAGAGCCCACATGCCCTAGGCCTCAAGGGATTCAGGTGCTGGCAGAGGTCTGCCTTCCTGCCCTGTCTCCCTCAGGATTTGAACTCTTCCAAATCGGAGAGAGAGAAATCTGCAATTAGAGAAGGAAGACCTGGCTTGTCCAGGTTATTTATGTGTCCGTGGATCCGCCTTTGTTCTACAGAGCGGTGAGCATGAAAGGCTGGCCGGGTGGGAAGCAGTGTCCATCAGTAACTTGCACAGGAAATTGGAAATTGGAAACCTGAGGGTCTACCCCCACCCTACTTCTGACTCATGCTTAAACAAACCCAACACCCGCCCTGACCTTTGCTCCCTGCATCTGGGGCAGCCGGACCTGCCAGCAGCTCACTCTCCCCATCAGTGGAGGGCTCTTGAACGCCCAGCCTCTGGGCTACTTCCTGTGGGAGAGAATCCTTTAGGCCCAAAGCAATGCCATACATGCAGCCTATGGTTTTTTTTTTTTTTTTTGTCTTCCACAAAGTGAATTCTTAAATTTTTTTTTCTCTTTAAATTTTCATCCATTATATTCATCAACGCAGAGAGATGGAACATTTGGCAAAATTATTTTAAGTAGCACTTCAACCTGTGATCATAATTTTAAATCAAGGAATTTGCCGAGCAGCTGTGGGAAGAACAAAGGCCCAGGCAGTGATTTAGGGGCTGGGGGAGGGGAGGCTGCATGGCTGGTGCAGAAGCAGTTGGGGGGGCAGTTTGTTTGCCTACCCAGGGGGAGTCAGCCTTCTTAGCCCCGCCGTCTGTCTCCGTGGGGTGACGCTGTGGTTTCCATCTGCTGAACTCATCACACGTGGCTCTTAGAACTGTGTCCACGGAGCGGAGGATTGAGATTCAGCTTCAAATGGTGGCTGAGAACTTCGGCTCAGGAGTGGGACAGGCCTGGCCTTGAATCTTGGCTCTGCCCCTCACCAGCCTCAGTTGAGTCCTCTGTAAAATGGGGATTATCACAGTAATCATGTCTTAGAATCGAGAGCAATTACTAGCACGTGTTAAGTTTGTTTGGCCAGGTTTCTAGCACACAGTACGTCTTCAAAATGCTCTTATTTTTGCCAGTTAAGCAGAAATGGACCATTTACATGTTTTGCCTTTACAACTGATTCATTCAACAAACATCTAATGAGCACCTATTATGTTCCAGGAGCAGGGCTGGGTGAGGCAGGGCTACAAACATGTAAAGCATAGAAACTCCTGCTGTTAGATAAATAGAAATGTTCCTTTGAGTAAAATAACGACTCCCAAGAATATTTAATTAATGTATAAACCGCTTTTCTTAGCAGAGGGTCTATTACAAATGATTTGAAAAACGTAAAAAATTTTAAACAAGGGAACTATCTTATTTCTAATTAATTTGGAATTCAATGCTTTTCAATAAAACTATTACCTAAATTAACTTAATTTCTTAAAATAAGCCGCGCTTCAGATCTGAGAACTTCAATCAGCTGATTTGCAGATAATCAGACCTATTGGCAAAAATTTGGTTGGTCTAAGTGCCTTTAAGACTCATGACATGTGGATACTCAGAAAAAAAATATCATTTGTCATAAGGACATCATTATCCAGTTCTGTTAAATTATAGTTGGAAGAATGAGAAGTGAGCTAGTCCAATCTCTCATCCTTGTAGCAGAGTTTCTGATAGATAATAGCTGGGCTTCTGCTCCAACTCTGCTAGGAGCAGAAAGCTCACTACAAAAGGTAGGTACCTGTGGGGTTGAATAACTCTAAATAATCAAGGTGCACTAATTAATGGAGATACATCAAAGTGAATTTGCATAGAGCACATGGAAATCGCCAACGGCCTTGTTGTTTTTCCTTTTATCTTGCCCTCTATCTCTGCAGTTTGGTCTTGCTTTGACTGCCTGTCCATCTTTCCCCTTTTATGCTGAGCCTGTCCTCTGCCCAGAGGGGAACAGCAATGGCCCCGGTCACTGTTGGGTGGCCAAGCATCCCAGGCCTTGGAGAGCCAGCCTTCAGTTCCTGGGCTCCTCGCCCTGTTCTCTGGGGTGGCTCAACCAGGTCCTGCTTTCTTGGAAAACAACAGTGAACTTTGTTCAGTCAAAGCCATATTTCCCAAATTCTGATATTTGCTTGCTGGCTCTCCTCCCTCCAGCTGTTCCCAACTGCTGACCACTTCTTATGCGCCCTGCTAGCTGCTTCCGATGTTCCAGCACTTCTTGGAAGCCAGCCACCAGGGCTGAGGCAGATGCAGCGCTCCGCTATTGCCTGTGGCCTTGGCTTGTGGTCGGAATCCACCGCTGGGTCATTGGGAAAGAGCTGGTGTGCGCCTCCCTTGGAAACCAGTGGGCTTAAGCCAGGATGAACAAAGCAGCTTCACAAAAACCTATGGTTGCTTTATTTTATTTTTTTTCCCCATTTCTGGTTGCTTGTAGAATTGTTAGTGTTTTTTTTTTTTTTTTTTTTAAAGGCAAGTCGAGAGCAAGTAAAAAGAGAAAAGTGATAAAAGGCAAAGGTTTATTTTTGGAGCGCTTGCAGTCCAAAACCGTCTCTCTCACTTCTTCTAACTCAGCTCTTTGTTCTCCTGGGGACTTTGAGTCTCTGATCTCTCTGGAGACTCTGAGTGCAGAGGCCCTTCTGGCATCCTGGATCTTGGTGTGAACCCTTTCAATGAGGTCCGCCCTTGATTTCCTGTCCCTCTTTTGTTCTGTTTTCTGGCATTCTTAGTCACCAAGCCTGCCACCGGCTGATGGGTGGCTACCGAACCATGCTGGAGAAAGCCACGCCCCTGGGGTGACTGGTCCCCAAACTCTGAGTGCTTCACCCAGAGGCCTTAAACCCCAAGGCTCTCATCTTGAAAAGAAAATGGGTTTTGTTTGACCTGAAAAATATTTACAATAGTTTGATTTCATTATCAACAATGAAGACACAGGGGATTATAAGAAAATCCAGATATTTTGCTATTCTTGAAAAGTTGGTGAACTGGCAGGCCTGGATCTTTGCTAACTCTGGCACTGAGAGGCAGTGGCTCCCCTGACATGTGGCACATACACTCTACTTTGTCACCATCTCTGCAACAACAGTGAGGATCTTTCTGGACACACATACTGAGTATGAGATGCTCATGATCAGTGGGCTTCTCTCTGCCTCCTCCCCGCCAACGTACCTCATTCATGGAGGACCTGCCTGATTCTTCCAGGCCTTGGAATCTTCCTGATCACTCCCTCCATCTTCCCTCCATCCTTTCTTTCTCTTTCTTTCAACACTTTAAAAATTAGAAAATAAAATGTGCCTTTGAAAGAGTGTTCAAATCCAAGATCAATAGATCAATGATTTATTATAGTCAACATCAGTGTCCTTACCAGGCAGGACAACAAATATAACCATGCCATACTCTGGAAGCTCTAAGCACTCCCTCTTTTTTGTTGTTTTTTAAGATTTTTTGGGATGTTGACCATTTTTTTTTAAGGTTTTCATTGAAGTTGTTACAATATTGCTTCTGTTTTATGTTTTGGTTTTATGGCCTTGAGGTATGTGGGATCTTAGCTGCCAGGAGGATCAAACCTTGCCTCCTACATTGGAAAGCAAAGTCTTAACCACTGGACCACCAGGTAAGTCTCTCCCCACTGCCTCTTCTTGCCTCCCCTCCTCCCTCCCCACTACAGGTAACATCTATTCTGACTTTAATGGTAAAACATCCTTGATTTTTTCTTTATTGTTTTACCATCAAAATACGATGCAGTCCAAAAAAAAAAAAGTTTTGTTTTGCCTGTTTTTACAACTTCATATAAATGTAAGTACAGAGTATGAAGTCTATTACACATGATGCCCTTCATTCATTATACTTGTGAAATTCAGCTGTGTTGTTGTGTTCAGCTTTAGTCTGTACGTTTCATCACTGGATAGTATTCCATTTTATAAATGTGACATGATTGGCTTATCTGTGCAAATAGTGCTGCTGGGATCCTTCTTGTGTTTATACACTGGTGCATGAGTGCATGCACTTCTGAGGGTATGACCTCCAGACCTGGGGTTTTCTTTGTGGAAAGGTTTTAAATTAGGGATGCAGTTTCCATGAAATTAAGACACTGGCTTCTTGGATGAAAAGCAATGACAAACCTAGACCGTGTATTAAAAAGCAGAGACATCACTTTGCTGGCAAATGTCTGTCTAGTCAAAGCTATGATTTTTCCGGTAGTCATGTACAGATGTGAAAGTTGGACCATAAAGAAGGCTGAGATCCAAATAATAGATGCTTTCAAATTGTGGTGCTGGAGAAGACTCTTGAGAGTTCCTTGGACAGCAAGGAGATCAAACCAGTCAATCCTAAAGGAAATCAACCCTGAATATTCATTGGAAGGACTCATGCTGAAGCTCCAATTTTTTGGCCACGTAATGCAAAGAGCTGACTCATTGAAAAAGACCCTAATGCTGGGAAAGATTGCAGGCAGGAAGAGAAGGGGACGACAGAGGATGAAATGGCTGGATGGTATTACCGACTCAATGGACATGAGTTTGAACAAACTCCAGGAGATAGTGAAGGGGAAGCCTGGCGTGCTGCAGTCCATGGGGTCACAAAGAGTCAGACACGACTGAGTGACTGAACAACAGCAATCCAACTGAGTGGGCCCTGGATTCCATTCCTGATCCTCTAGCCACAGGATGTAGTGAAAAGCACAACTTGGCCTCTCAGCCTCTTTCCTGCTTGATCTGGAGCTGAAGAACAGTCCAGAGGAAGAGCAGGTTCAGATTCCAGCTGCAGGTTTCCTCTGCCCTCATTTCCCCCAGTTCCTGGCTTGCTAATTCTTAACTGTGGTGAAGACTATCCAATGCCTCTAGAAAGATGATTTTTATATTTGTGTAACTAGTATGTTTGTCCTCTTTGGGAAGATTGGGAGAAAATTGCCTGGTCTGCCATGGTCCTCCACCTTTAATTTCTCTTCATTGTCAGACTTTTTTTTTTTTTCCCACATCTTCTCAAAAGCAAGCCCTTACTTGTGTGATCTTTCTCTCTGTACATGTCTAGAATGATAAAGCATCTTCACTCTCTCCCTTCATATTAGGCCTTTCCCTACAAACATGGTCAACTGATCTCTACACAAACAAACAAAACTGTGAAAAACCTGAACTGTGGTTCTTTCCAATCACCAGCCTATGTAGTACTATTTGGGTGACAATTGTAGCTAGAACAGTTCATCAGCTCCTTTTTTCTCCTGTAATAACATTGACAATTTGCTCATGGTTAGTGTTCCCATTTTTTCCCCCTTTTGGTAGAATGGTCTTTTCTTTTCTTCTTAAATTGATTATTATTTTCGTCCATGCTGTGCAGCATGTAAGATCTTAATTCCCCAACCAGGGATTAAACTGGCCCCCTATGAATTCGGAGTGTAGAGTCTTAGCCACTGGACCACCAGGGAAGTTCCTAATTTAATTTTTTCTTGGAGTATGGTTGATTTACAATGCTGTACCAATCTCTGCTGTAGAGTGAAGAGACTCAGTTATACACATATAGACACTTTTTTAAAATATTCTTTTCCATTATGGTTTATCACAGGATACTGAATACAGTTCCCTGGGCTATACACTAGGACCTTGGTGTTTATCTGTCCTATATGCAATAGTCTACGTGTGTTCCCATCTTGACTAATGGCTTGATTTACTGTCACAAGTCTGCTAAGATGCGTGAAATAGTCATGGGCCTTTAGAACCATCATACCCTCTGTCTGTTTTTGCTCTCACAGTGTAGTGAAATTTAAGTAATTATCTGGTGGCTTTTATGGTAGAACTGGCTTTGGCTGGAAAGGTCCCCAAATCCCATTACTTCTTTTTATTTTTGCTCAATTTATCCCGATAATTCCTTCAACTCATGACTTCTCTAGATCTTTGTTGAAGCGCCTGTTGGGTTCAGGCAGTCATCTGTTCCTACTCTCCTACTCTTATTTCTCTCTTTGACCTTCTCTTTTCCTCCTTGGCCTTATGGGTGGGGAAGGCTGGCTGTAATTGTCCTGGAAAACCAGCCCTCAACTGGGAAGTGACCCTTTTCTGAGAGTGCCTCAGGTCCAATACACGTGTCTTCCAGGATGGACATGTCAAGCACTGGTCTGCCTCTTGGCCTATCAGATACAGTTGAATATATGTGGCTGAAGCTCCTTCCAGTTGGTTATTTATCTTCTGCTTTCAGTTGAGTGTGGCTGTGTGGTCAGAAATGGGCTCCCCTGTGTCCTAGTCCCCTTGGCTGGTGGTACCTTTTCTCCTTCCCCACTCTTCTCCAGTAGGTAAGTTCTTCAGGGAAAGAATAATCAGAGATGAAGTGAAGTATGGACACGCACAGTGGAATTCCCATCAAATAATGAGAAACATCTGAGAACAAAGTTTTCTGGTCATGAGCAGTGTAGTAGGCTGCCTATTAGTCCAGAAGATATAGTCTTTTATCTCTGTAAATGTAGCCTGTAAATGTTACTTCCTTTGGAAAAAAGGACTTTGCAGATGTGATTAAGTTAGGCATCTTCAGATGGAGAGGTTATTCTGGATTATAGCAGTGACTTCTGAATGCTATCACAGTTGTTCTTATAAAACAAGTGCAGAAGGAAATTTCTCTCTCTCTCTCACTCACACACACACACCATACACACTCTCAAAGGCGTTGTCAAACTGGAAGCAAAGATTGGAGTGATGTGCATGTATGTGTGCTCAGTCACTCCGTCTCTGCCACCCCATGGACTGTAGCCCTCCAGACTTCTCTGTCCATGGGATTATCCCAGCAAGAATACTGAAGTGGATTGCCATTTCCTCCTCTAGGGCTGAGTGATAAGTCAAAGAATGCCCACGTCCATTGGAAGCTGGAAAAGGCAAAGAATGAATTCTATTCTAGAATCCACAGGGAGTATAATCCTACTGACATCTTGATTTTGGTCCAGTGATATTGCTATTGGCCCTCTGGACTCCAGAACTGTAAGAGAATAAATTTAATCGTTTGAAGCTACCCAAGTGTGTGGCAATGTGTTACAACAGCCACAGGAACCTAATGCCACCTGTAATTATGATGTCAGAGCTTAATCACTGTAAGATCATTTCTAAGCTGGGAGCCCCCAACCATCAAACCCACATCTGGAGTACTTCAAATGCCATGTCGTACTTAGTCAACAAACATGTTCTGAGCAATGTTTTGATCAGTGTTCAGCGGCAGAGCATGGATGTTATTCTAGTAGTTTAAGTCCAAAGAAATTTATTACAAGCCATTAAATGGCTAGGAGAAGAGGTATGAGAACAAGTTCTAGGCTAAGCTTCCCAGGATGAGTCCATTTAAAGATGCTGCTCCTGCCACCACCAGGAAGCTGGCTGCTCACCTGCAAAGCTTGCCTATAGCTGCTACATCATCTGTGCTCCCAAAATGAATGCCCTGTGCCACACTTCTCTCCCCAGTGGACCCAGTTCCAAATTTTAGTCTTGCATGACTGCCTGTGCCTTAAGGAATTTAAACTACAACCAGAA
This sequence comes from Bos taurus, assembly GCF_002263795.3. Taxonomy (NCBI): domain Eukaryota; kingdom Metazoa; phylum Chordata; class Mammalia; order Artiodactyla; family Bovidae; genus Bos; species Bos taurus. The sequence continues at coordinate 7,731,767 of NC_037355.1, read as the reverse complement.
CTGTAGCTGCAAGGGAGTCTGGGAAATGTGGTTTGTAGCTTTCCAGGTTTTGCTTTATAGGAAGACATTCCTATGGTGATTAAATTTGCAATCCTGATGCCATGGATATTGAGTGAACCAATCTATGGGTTTTTTCTTTGTTAAAATTAATTTTATTGTGTCTAGAATATATTTTTTGGCCACCTGACGTGAAAAACTGATTCATTTGAAACGACCCTGATGCTGGGAAAGATTGAGGGCAGGAGAAGAGGGCAACAGAGGATGAGATGGTTGGATGGCATCACCAACTCAATGGACATGAGTTTCAGCAAACTTTGGGAGACAGTGAAAGACAGGGAAACCTGATGTGCTGCAGTCCATGGGGTTGCAAAGAATTGGACATGACTTAGCAACTAAACAACAATATTAAAAATTTGTTTTTATTTTACTGGAGCAGAGCTGATTAATAATGTTGTGACAGCTTCAGGTGTAGAGCAGAAAGACTCAACCATAAATATACACGCATCCATTTCCCCCCCAACCCCCCTCCCATCCAGGCTGCTACATAACATTGAGCAGAGTTCCATTTGCTGTACAGCAGGTCCTTGTTGGTTATCCATTTTAGAGATAGCAATGTGTACATGACCATCCCGAACTCCCTAACTGTCCCTTCCCCAGGCAACCATAAGTTTGTTTTCTGAGTCTTTTTCTGTTTTGTAAGTAAGTTCATTTATATCATTTCTTTTTAGATTCCACATATATGGGATGTCATATTGGAATATTTTCTTTAAAGAAATTAATATAAACCCATGTTTGCCATTTTACATCACCCCATCAATTTAAATTCCATGAACCTTTAATGCTTTTTTAAAAAAAAATTTTGAAGTATATAGTTGATTTACAATGTTGTGTTGGTGCAGATATACATCAAAGTAATTCAGTTATATATATATATTCTTGTATTTTATATATATACACCTTCAATTATATATGTTCTTTTCCCTTTATATATTTCCATAAATGTGTTCTTTTCCAGATTTAGTTCAGTCGCTCAGTCATGTCCGACTCTTTGCAACCCCATGAACCGCAGCACGGCAGGCCTCCCTGTCAATCACCAACTCCCAGAGTCCACCCAAACCATGTCCATTGTGTCGGTGATGCCATCCAACCATCTCATCCTCTGTCGTCCCCTTCTCTTCCTGTCATCAATCTTTCCCAGCATCAGGGGCTTTTCAAATGAGTCAGCTCTTCGCAACAGGTGGCCAAAGTATTGGAGTTTCAGCTTCAACATCGGTCTTTCCAATGAACACCCAGGACTGATCTCCTTTAGGATGGACTGGTTGGATCTCCACATAGTTCAAGGGACTCTCAAGAGTCTTCTCCAACACCACAGTTCAAAAGCATCAATTGTTCAGCACTCAGCTTTCTTTATGGTCCAGCTCTCACATCCATACATGACCACTGGAAAAACCATAGCTTTGACTAGACAGACCTTTGTTGGCAAAGTAATGTCTCTGCTTTTTAATATGCTGTCTAGGTTGGTCATAACTTTCCTTCCAAGGAGCAAGTGCCTTTTAATTTCATGGCTGCAATCACCATCTGCAGTGATTTTGGATTCCAGAAAAATAAAGTTAGCCACTGTTTCCACTGTTTCCCCATCTATTTGCCATGAAGTGATGGGACTGGATGCTATGATCTTAGTTTTCTGAATGTTGAGCTTTAAGCCAACTTTTCACTCTCCTCTTTCACTTTCTGCCATAAGGGTGGTGTCATCTACATATCTGAGGTTATTGATATTTCTCCCGGCAATCTTGATTCCAGCTTGTGCTTCCTCCAGCCCAGCGTTTCTCATGATGTACTCTGCATATAAGTTAAATAAGCAGGGTGACAATATACAGCCTTGACGTACTCCTTTTGCTATTTGGAACCAGTCTGTTGTTCCATGTCCAGTTCTAACTGTTGCTTCCTGACCTGTATACAGGTTTCCCAAGAGGCAGGTCAGGTGGTCTGGTATTCCCATCTCTTTAAGAATTTTCCACAGTTTATTGTGATACATGTAGTCAAAGGCTTTGGCATAGTCAATAAAGCAGGAATAGATGTTTTTCTGGAACTTTCTTGCTTTTTTGATGATCCAGCGGATGTTAGCAATTTGATCTCTGGTTCCTCTGCCTTTTCTAAAACCAGCTTGAACATCAGGAAGTTCACAGTTCACATATTGCTGAAGCCTGGCTTGGAGAATTTTGAGCATTACTTTACTAGCGTGTGAGATAAGTGCAATTGTGCAGTAGTTTGATGATTCTTTGGCATTACCTTTCTTTGGGATTGGAATGAAAACTGACCTTTTCCAGTCCTGTGGCCACTGCTGAGTTTTCCAAATTTGCTGGCATATTGAATGCAGCAGTTTCACAGCATCATCTTTCAGGATTTGGAATAGCTCCACTGGAATTCCATCACCTCCACTAGCTTTGTTCATAGTGATGCTTCCTAAGGCCCACCTGACTTCACATTTCAGGATGTTCAGCTCTAGGTGATGGGAGTGATCATACCTTCATGATTATCTTGATCATGAAGATCTTTTTTGTACAGTTCTTTTGTGTATTCTTGCCACCTCTTCTTAATATTTTCTGCTTCTGTTAGGTCCATACCATTTCTGTCCTTTATCGAGCCCATCTTTGCATGAAATGTTCCCTTGGTATCTCTCATTTTCTTGAAGAGATCTCTAGTTTTTCCCATTCTATTGTTTTCCTCTATTTCTTCGCACTGATCACTGAGGAAGGCTTTCTTATCTCTTCTTGCTATTCTTTGGAACTCTGCATTCAAATTCTTTCCCCTTAAATATATATTCATATATATATATATAAATATATTCTTTTTTATATTCTTCTCCCTAATAGTTTATTACAAAATTTGAGTATAGTTCCCTGTGTTATACAGCAAATAGTTGTTGGTTATCTATCTTATATATAGTAGTGTGTTTGCTAATCCCAAACTCCCGATTTATCCCTCCCTGCCCTTTCTCTGAATCCATGGTTTCTAATTCAAGCAACTGCTATGTGCTAAGCACTGCTTAAGCAAATAGGACAGAGTTGTTGCACTCAGGAAGTTAATTTTCTCATGATTATACATAGCAAGTTCATTAAGAGACCCAATAATTTCACATACAGGTATGTGCTATATAGAAGATTAAGTGGAGTTATGAGGTAATGGCTGGGGTGGAGTGTTGGAGGCTTTAATTAGAATGGTCAGAAAGGGTCTATTGGTGTGGCATTTTTGTTAAGTTTTGGATGATAAAGGGGCAGCCATGCAAAAGCCTGGGAATAGTGTTTCAAGAGGAGGGAACAGGATGTGCAAAGGCTTGGAGAGAGGAATCCCTTGGCAGCTTCAAGGGAGAAAAAAAAAGGCACTTGTGGCTGGACTGGGGTGGATGGAAGAAGAAAAGAGGGAAAATGGGTTATAAACTGGGCAAGCATGAGGTGTTGAAGACCTTACAGGAGTTTGGATTTTATTTTGGTTGTAACAGGAAGTCACTGGAAAGCTTTAAGCAGGAAAGTTGTAGTAAGTTGAAGAGTACCCTCAAAAACTCATGTCTGCTGGGACTTCCCTGGCAGTCCAGTAATTAAGACTTTGTGCTTCCAATGCAGGGGTGAAAATTTGATCCTTGGTCAGGGAACTAAGATCCCACATGCCATGCTGGGCAGCCAAAAAAAAAAAAGTTCATGTCTGCTAGGAACCTCAGAATGTGACCTTCTTTGAGAATTGAGTCTTTGCAGATATAACGAAGGGAAGGATTAAGATGAACTCATCTTGGGTTAGGGTAGGCCCTAAATCCAATGAGAGTATCTGTATAGGAGACAGAAACAGGGTGACTCAGAGCAAAGACAATGGGAAGATGGAGGCAGAGACTGGAGTGATGTATCTACCAGCCAAGAACTCAAAGGACTGCTGGTAACCACTGGAAGCTAGGGGAGAGACATGGCACACGGAGGACACGGGACAGCTTCTCCCTCAGAGTCTTTAGAAGGAACCAACCCTGCCAGTATCTTAATTCTGGACTTCTGGTCTTCTCAGCTATAAGAGAATACATTTCTGTCATTCCGAGCCACCTGGTTTATGGTAATTTTTTCACGGCAGCTATAGGAAACTAATAGAGGAGTAGTGTGCTCTAATTACTGCTGTGAAAGATCACTCTGGCAGCTGACTGTCTGGGTGTTTCAGTGGTCCAGGTCAAAGATGATGTAGCTTGGTCTAGGGTAGTGTCTGGGTAGATGGTGAGAAGCTTTCAGTTTCAGGATATTTTAGAGAACTCCTATGGGCTTTGCTCTTTGATTGGCTGTTGGGGGATGGCTGGGAGAGAAAAAAGAAGAGTTAATGTGATGCTTAGGTTCATGCAGAGACATTACTTTGCCAACAAGGTCCGTCTAGTCAAGGCTATGGTTTTTCCTGTGGTCATGTATGGATGTGAGAGTTGGACTGTGAAGAAAGCTGAGCATCAAAGAATTGATGCTTTTGAACTGTGGTGTTGGAGAAGACTCTTGAGAGTCCCTTGGACTGCAAGGAGATCCAACCAGTCCATTCTGAAGGAGATGAGCCCTGGGATTTGTTTGGAAAGAATGATGCTAAAGCTGAAACTCCAGTACTTTGGCCACCTCATGTGAAGAGTTGACTCATTGGAAAAGACTTTGATGCTGAGAGGGATTGGGGGCAGGAGGAGAAGGGGACGACAGAGGATGAGATGGCTGGATGGCATCACTGACTCGATGGACGTGAGTTTGAGTGAACTCCGGGAGATGGTGATGGACAGGGAGGCCTGGCGTGCTGTGATTCATGGGGTCGCAAAGAATCAGACACGACTGAGCGACTAAACTGAACTGAACTTAGGTTTATGGCCCATACAACCAGCATGGTTTGTTTTTATTTTAAAAATCCATTTATTTTATTTTATTTATTTTTTTGACTGAACTAGACCTTCATTGCCATGCACGGGCTTTCTCTAGTTGCAGCGAGCGGGAGCTCCTCTCTCGTGCAGCACAGGCTTTAGAGCGTGGGCTCCGTAGTTGTGGCACACTGGCTTAGTTGCCCTGAGGCGCATGTGGGATCTTAGTTCTTTGACCACGGATTGAACCTGTGTACCCTGAATAGGCAGGTGGATTCTTAACCACTGGATTACCAGGCAAGTCCAGAATAGTTTATTGAGATGAGAAAGTTTGGGGATCTGAGTTATGATCGAGACTTGGTCATGGTAAGCTTGGATGACTATTTGAAACCTAAGCGTTGATGCTGAACTAGGTGATTTACCAGACTAGGGTGTTAGGGAGAAATGGGCACAGGGATAAAATAAAAAAAATCATCAAAGTAGAGATGATATTTAAAGTGTTGAGACTAGGTAGAAGAGAGAAGAGCAGGTGGGGATATCCAAAGACTATATAGAGATTGGGCAGAGACAAAGGAACCTGAGAAGTGTGAGGAGTGTGTAGGAGAAACATTAGATGTAGGTGGGATTGTAGAAGTCATCTGAAAAAGTGCTTCTAGGAGGGAGTTATTGACCATGAATGCTGTAGAGGGTTTTGGAAAGAAGAAGACAGCACTGAACAAGCCCATGGTGTGATGGGGGTCTCTGGTGCCCTACTTTAGGAAGGAGGTGGAGATGAGAGCTTGACCCGGGCAGTTGGAAGAGAGAAGCAGGGGTGCAGGAGGTCAAGGAGGTGGTAATGGTGAGTCTATACAACTCTTCAGAGAAATTAGCCTTCTGAAAGGAAGGATGGAAGTGGTTGGGTACTGGTGGGGGAGGTGGAATCAGGGAGACTGGGGGTCATGGCAGGAGAAGTGTGCGTGAGGAGATGGGGAAGATTCAGAGGATGCGTGATGGTGTTGGCCATTGATGGTTAGGGACACTCTCTCTGCTGGGTTTCAGAAGGTAAGGCAGAGTGTGTGTACAGGGCCAACAGGGCTGTGCCAGCTGATGCAGAGAGCTGATGGTTGGTAGAACGGGTGGTGGAAATTGAGCTCAGAACCCAGTGATGACTGCTGGAGCCTCTGCCATCAGGACTCTTGTGGAAAGTCACCCCTGTCTCAAGGGTGGTTTGTTTAATTCACATCAGCAATGTCCAGATGGCAGGAACCCAGGTCTCTGTGTCAAATAATTAAAGAAAAAGTATCCCTTTTCCCTTGAGGATCTAGAACCACTGCTTTCCTTTCTTCCCATCACCCCTTGTCCCCCACCCCAGGGAATTCTGCAGGGGCAGAGTTTCTCTGTCCCAAGAGTCTGATTATACTCCCTGTCTCGAGAATAATCTTGCTCCTCCTTTTCAAAATAAAGCTAATGAATCTATTTTTCTTTTTATTCTCTTTGTCTGAGACCGTGCGACCTTCACTCTGTCCCCCCCCCCCCTCTTTTTTTTTTAACTAGAGTTCTCTATGACATCCATTCTCTTTTTTCTTGTCCTAGCCTTCTTTTGGGGCTCCTCTCATGGAATCGGAACTTAAATTTTTCCCTAAAAAAAGGGAAAATCCTTCATACATTAAACCTTAGCTAACTAATAATATAGTTTGACTGGTTGTCCTTTTATCTGCTAGGGCAGTTTTTTCAGTCTTCTGTAGACCACTAGTCCTGGGAAATATTCTGCCCCTCCAAGAATTTCTTGGTTAAACCAACTTTGGACATCTTGCATATTAAAGGTTCAGAGAAATCCTGCAGTTAAAAATTTACATAATTCTGCTTCATCAAACATTTCTCAAACATATTTGGCATGTGTTCTGCGGAACACATATTGAGAAACTTCTACCTATGCAGCCGTCGTGTACAGCAAAAGACAGTTGTCCCTGCCTAACATCTGGATCCAATGGAACCTTTAAAAAATATTTTTCAGTCATTGTACAAATAATCTGTAGAAGTAAGAGCAGAAAACAACTCTATTAGATATTTGGACACTAGAATTGAACACAAAAAGTCCACATCTTTCTTCCATATTTTCCTGATTTTTGAATGTAATACCCTTTGAATGCAGCTCATTGCCCCTCAGCTGCTGCACATCATTGTGGAACATGGTCCTGTAAATACTGACTCAGACTTCAAAGGCATCTCTAGGAAGTTCTAGCTTCTCATTGTTTCTGCATCTTCTTGCACTTGCATCATCAAAATATGAGAAAAAAAAATTGGGACCTTTGATAGCACATGATTTTGAAGAGGAGATGATGGCCAACTTCTTTGCCTCATAACTGCACAGACTTTTCATTTTTAGATTTATAAACAGATTAAGATGATCAGTCTAACAAGTCTCTCTATTTCCTTCCCATCACCTCTGTATATACATCTGCTCTAAACATTTGCCCATTCAAGTAAATTCCCAGTGCCTTGACATCATAAAAGATGAAAGAGCACTTCCAAACATCCTTTTAGCAATGCGATGGTCCAGGTTCCTGTGACAAAACAGTGCATGATGAAGTCTTTCTGGTTTGAATAGCTGATTGAATGAGAACGCCATATTTCCTTCTTGTCCATAAGAATATGTAATTCACCCATCAAATTTTGAGTTTGAGAAAATCCATCAAGGATATTATTATCTGAAGACTTATTGTCTGAGGTTTCATGCATATGATCAGTTTCATCATTGTCATTAGAGCACGCAGAACTGCCGCCCTGTCTTCATCTTTTGATTCATCTAAGAATTGTGAAACGCTGGCCTTTAGTTTTTTCTCTATGCCATTATAAATACAAAGTAAAAAAATTGCTCAGTTTTCAAGTGTGTTTAATGCAAGCTCCAGAGATGATGTGTCTATTCTTCTTTTATAATTCTTAAGATGATGCCATGCTTTTGGCAATGCAATAGGAAAAGCAAGAATGATGCAAGTGTGATGATTTATCTCACAATTGCATTATCCTCTTAATCTAGGTCATTCCATCATTTTTCTTCTACTCCTTTTTTCCCACATTGTTCAGAATAATTATGACTAATGATGAAGGAGCAGACGTGTTTCGAGATAAGCAACTTAAGATCTGCAAAAGTAACTTAGATGTATAAAAGGGTCTTAGGGATGGTATGATCATCCTTTTCTCTACTTGTGATGAGTGGTGACTGCTCTCTGCTTATAGTGCTTGGGCTTCTCATTGCAGTGACTTCTCTTGTTGCAGAGCATGGGCTCTAGTGTGTGTGGGCTTCCACAGTTGCAGAATGTGGGCTCAACAGTTGTGGCACACAGGTTTAGTTGCTCCGAGGCACATGGAATCTTCCAGGACCAAGGATCGAATCCATGTCCCCTGCATTGCAGGCAGATTCTTAATTGCTGGATCACTAGGGTTGTCTAATAATTAATCTTAATCTTTTAAGAAAAATAGTAATTACTTCTTTTCTCCCTTTGGAGAACCCCTAATAAAGAATAGTAACATCAATCCTTACCAAAAAAATAGAAGTGCTCAAAAAACAAAATACCTCCAAAATTAAAATTGAATCTAACACAGAGGAGCCAGGTTGGGCACCAGCCTGTCCAGGATGGCTTGGGGAGGGGGAAGCTGAAGCCCTACCCCCAACCCCCAGGAAGAACCGGCTGGTCAGGCTATGAGGTCACATGTGCCTCAGCCTGGCTGGTAAGACCCTGGCTGGGAGTCACCAACTGAGGCTCTGAGGGGCTGTGGGGAGCCCACACCCAGCACCAGAATACGGAGCCTCTCAAAGATTTGGAACACTTTGGGTCTCAAGCTTTTATTTTCCACACCCCATCAGGGAAAGAAAGAGTGAGAGGAAGCCAACAGTTAGGAGACTTTGTGTTGTTGTGTGTGGCTGTTGGGGCAGCGGTCCCTAGAAAGGACTGGTTTGTCCCATTAAGATTTCTCTCTCCTGTCCCTGTTGGACACAGGAAGTCAGGGAGAGAAGAAATAATATCACACCCTCCTCACTCTTCAAAGCTCAGTCCTAGTTCTAGCCTTGAAGTCACCCAGACTCTCCAACTCCTAGCAACACAGCTGCCCGCCCCACTAAGCCCCTGGCAAGCACACAGCCCCTCTTCCTCTGCCTTCCATATCAAACAGTGACTGACTGACCATAGCCAGTGACCAAGGCGACCCTCCACCAGGAACAGTCGGCACTCTCTGTGTGTCCTCAGGCCCTGGCACAGTCTCTGGGCCCGGTTAGGGCCTGCGCGTGGATATGGAGGGCACGGACGTGGCTGTGCTCTTGCACACAGGGTGTGGGGCTGTGTGGTCTGTGCACATATCGGTCACTGTCTTGCCCCAAGGAGCTGACTTATCACTTGAGGAGATATAGCCCCATGAAAGAAAAATTCGTAGTACAGTAAATGACATTTGGAGAGATGAACCCTTCTCTTCTTATTCCTCCCAAACCCATCTGGGGGTTTCTGAAAGATCCCATTGCCTCCTGGCTGGCATCTTCACTGGGTGGGTGAGGGGAGAGGGCAGAAGGGACACCTCGGAGGGAATATTCCCAGCTTTATCTCCCAAGTGTCTAAGCTGTATTCTTGTGGATTCTCTTCTGCCTACTGTTAACCCACAGTTTCCTTTTGGGTAGATAAATAATGATTCTCTGTCACCACCCAACATTCCCTGCCCCACTCCCCCACACCCGTGCTCCCTGAACGTCTTCCAGTTCTTTTTTTAAAAATGTATATATTTATTGTAATTGGAGGCTAATGACTTTACAATATTGTAGTGGTTTTTGCCATACATTGACATGAATAAGCCATGGGTGTACATGTGTCCCCCATCCTGAACCCCCTCCCACCTCCCTCCCCACCCCATCCCTCAGGTTGTCCCAGTTGCACCGGCTTTGAGTGCCCTGTTTCATGCATTGAACTTGGACTGGTGATCTATTTCACATATGGTAATATATATTCCCTGCTCCAAAAATCCATTTAATATATGTGAAGGCCACCCTATGGGATTCTAAGAGAAATGTCCTAGTTCTTAATACAGCTTGACTTTTGAAAATCAAAAGCACTTTGGTTTTCAGAGTCTTGTTTCAGCCAAAGGGGGACAACTAAGAACCTTGAGAACTGGAGAACTAAGAACTTGAACTTGAAATGGACAGTGTCAGGAAAGCCATCCTGCCCCTGAGTTGGAGAGGGGCCAGCAGGCCACCACCCAGGGGTGGGGAAGGTCAGCTCAGGCGGTCCTAGGGCCCACCACTCATCATAGACTTGACAGATGTGCTGTGTCTACTGTGACCGTGATCTAAAGGTAGCATTTTAAGGAAGGAACAATTTTTGTGAATTTGAAAATGAGCTGGTAGAGGGAACAACCGGAAACAGTAATGTCTTAATGCCTTACAATACTACCCCAGTGTCCTCATCGAAGTGTGAGACACACTGGCAGTGAGAACCATGGGAGTTCAGGGAGAGGAGAGAGCGTGGTTGGAGACTGGGAGGGTTACACAGGGCGATGTACTGGAACTGGGGTTTGAAGAGGAACCAAGGGACGTCCCTGCTGGTCCAGTGGCTAAGACTCTGCGCTCCCAATGCAGGGGGCCCCAGTTCAATCCTTGGTCAGGGAACTAGATCCTACATGAGACAACTAAAAGATTCTGATGCTGCCACTGAGACCTGGCACAGCCAAATAAAGAACTATTTAAACAAACAAATCTAAAAAAAAGAGGAGCCGAGTAGGCAGATGAGAGGGAGAGGAACGTCTAGGTGAGGTTATGATGTAGACAAAAGGGTGAGGGGAGAGATGCTCCCAGAGCAAGTGAGGATGCTGAGGCTTTGGTGTTGGGAGGATGCAGGAGAAGCTTGGGAAGGTGGTTTGGGGTGGGGAGGGTGGGGCTGGGGAGGCTCTGAAGGCCAGGCTAGAGACAGGGTCACTGGAGTGGGGGGTGCAGGAGGGCAGCCTTCAGACAGGAGGCTCTTCTGGGATGAACCTCGGTCAACACAAGGCCTCGCATAGTGGAGCAGGAAGATCCGACCTCAGGGACTCTCTGAGGTAGGATGGGAAGGAGTCTAGGACTGTGAGAGAGGCTAAGCTGACTGTGACAGGAATGAGGAGGCCAGAGGGGAGCCGTCAGCAGGGCTGATCCCCAGTGGGCAGCCGGTATCAGGCCTTTGGAGGACAGCTGAGTGGTCAGGACATGTCCAAGGGGCACCTGCACAGAGGTGGCCCTGCCCTGGGGCGAGGCTGGGGGAGGAGGGGACCTCAGCAGGAGACCAGAGCCGTCTGGGAAAGCCCACGGTGGGCGGTCACCTCACACGCACACAGAGCATTTTTCAGATTTGAAGTGGTCGGTATGCACAACTCAGAGCTTGTGGAAGGGGCTGCTGATTTCTCATTGTTCTGTGATGTTGGTTTCAGTTTTGCAATGAGTGTTCACACACACAAAAAAAGAAAACCTTGCACAGTGAACATCCCAGGGGCCTAATCTCTCTTTCAGGGTTGCCGACTGACCTTGAACTCAGTGTCTCCGCCTCCCCCGCCCTGACACCCGCACCTGGGCCTCTCCGACCTCTAGGAGGGCCTCACACCCTGGCTGGAGATTTTCCACACAGCTTTGGTGATTTACATTTTTGGTATCATAGATTTTTGAACGAGCGATCTGGAGACGGTGATTTTTGGGGGTGAGCCCCCCGGCAATGGTTGTCTTTCTGGGGTGATGAGTCAAGATGACTGGGCGGGTGGTGGATGAGATGATGTCCTTTTCTTGGCATGAGATGTCTTCCAAGTAAATGAATAGGCTACTTTGAAAAACACTGCAGTGGGAGGAATGGGTGCGCATGCGTCTGCTCCAGGCACTGGGGTTCCTGGGCATCCTCACCACCACCATCTTCATGTACTCATGTTTCCCCTCAGCGGCCCCTTCTCCCGGATCTGTCCCCCCACCCCGGGATCTGATTGTGAGAACAATGAAAAACGTCAGCCACAGACTGAACCAGGCTTCCTTCCCTGAGCGCTTCCGACAGCCAGCAAAAATCAATAAATTAGGATAAAGAAAATGACATTTGGCTTTGTCTGGGCTCTCCCACCAGTGTGTTACTACCGCCTTGGTGTTGAATGGAAATTCTGTTTCCTCCCCCCTCTAAATTTACAGACTGTGTTTCCTGCTTTCCTGTTAGGGCCTACTCTCACTTAGACACTTCTGACACTTACGGATCGACTTTTTTTTTTTTTTTTAAACCACAGATTTGAAAAGTTAAACACATATAGATACACATACTCACGGGGCAAAAAAATACAAAACAACAAACCCTGTTTAAGAGCTGACTAAGCACTAAGGCTGGCCCTGCAAGAGCAAGGGGCCATGACAAAAATTCTCAGCTTAGCTGACTTACACAGCTTGAATTTTTAATAGTTCACAACTCAAGGAAAGCGATTAGCACTTTGTTGTCTACAGGATGGATACTTCACATGGTTCTTCCATTAAGACACACCACCACCATTTGAGAGAAAAGCAAATACTCGTTTGCAGGAAAGATGGGTCAGGTGACCAAGTGGGTTGGTACCCAAATCGGACAGCACAGGGCCAGGCGTCCAGGCATGGCTTTGGATGGCTGGAGTGGGTCATCTTGAGCCTTTATCCTTCCCTTTCTGTCTACCCTGATGGTCACTAAATGCTCAGAGCAGGAGAACAAAACATCTTTGCAGTCATCTTGGGTGTACATCCCAAGACTACTGTTAGCACCATCCTGGCAGAAGTGTGAAGTTTTCTCCTGGTGGGATACTTGATTTGAGATGAAGCAGTGCTGTCTAAGGGCTTCCCCGGGTGGCTCAGCAGCAAAAGAATGTGCCTGCAAGGCAGAAGCTGTGGGAGACACCGGTTCGATTCCCAGGTTGGGAAGATCCCCTGGAGAAAGGCATGGCAACCCACTCCAGTATCCTTGCCTGGAGAATCCCATGGACAGAGGAGCCTGGTGGGCTACAGTCCGTGGGGTCTCAGAGAGTTGGACACGACTGAAGCAACTCAGCATGCACACATACAAGTGCGGTCGCAAGTTGGTAATGAGGTGGGGTCCCCATACAACCAGCCTGACTTCTCGATGAGAACCTTGGTTTCTGCTTCTGGGCCTCAGAATTTGCTCAACTAGCCCAAACACCATTAGAGCTCTGGTTGAGATCATGCTGTAAGGTGCTGATCCCAAGAATGAGCTGCCAGGTTTATAAAGAGATCACTGGTACCCACTGGATTTTGTGCTGCGTTTGCTCAGAGGAAATTGTGCAAACTTGTTAGATAATGAGCAGTGATTCTTACCCACGGGTGAGACCAACTCCACAGAACTTCTGTACCTTGAGAACACATATGCTCAGCGTGCAGCAGTGGGCTGGGGACTCTGTTGTCCCTGGCAGACAAGGCCAGGGTCTGCCTTCTAGGGGCCTACTGCCCCGGGCAGGACTGGACATTTCTGCAAAGGGCAAATATTTCCTGCTGTGAGGACCGTGTGTCTCTGAGGCAACTACTTGGTCACTTTTGGGTGAAGGTAGCTTGGTTGTGGTTGTGTCTCAATAAAACTTTATGTACCAAACAGGTGCTGGCTGGGTTTAGCCCATTTGTTAACTGCCTAGATTTTTCCTCTGAGTTTCTAAAGTGCAGGAACAAGCTCTATTTTAATGTTATTGAACTATAGTTGATTTACAATGTTGTGTAAATTTCTGCTGTACAGCAAAGTGATTCAGTTATATATACTTTTTCATGATGGTTTGTCATAGGATAATGAATTTAGTTTCCTGTGCTATCCAGTAGGACCTTGCTGTTTATCCATTCTCTATATAATAATTTGCATCTACTAATCCCAAACTCCCAATCCTCCCCTCCCCATCCCCCTCCCCCTTGGCAACCACAAGTCCAAGGAACACGTTCTTATTCATGTTTGTCTAGCTAGAGCCTGGTGCAGGGCCTGATTTTCAGACTGAGAGTTAATACTTTCAGAAACGAATGCACACACGCACATGTATAAGACCGACGGCAGCAGCACTATTTTCATTAGCCCTAAACTGGGAACAACCCAATGTCCATCATGAGCAGAACAGATGAGACCCTCAGGGGCATATGCTGGGTAATACACCATGAAGATCTTCCAAGGAAAATGCCGTGGCTCTCTAGGTATGTTTATAATTCCCACCTTGAGCTGCCTTGGAGTCATGATACTAGACTATTTAAAATAAAAGACTCAGCATATCACATACACATAGGCACACACACAGGCAGTTATCTTACAATTAACCTTTCAGGTGTATGGATAGCTTATATTCCAGTTCTGTTGTCCTTCCAACTCCCTCCTTTCCTTATTCCTCTCTCTTTCTCCCCCTTTTCCTCTTCTCCCTTCTCTCACCTCTTTTCGTAAATATTTATTATTCATCTTCTATGTACCAGGCACTATGCTTGGCTTTAGGTAACACAGAGCAACCAAGACATAACATCTGCCTGCAGGGAAATTATAGGCCAGTAGCTTAACCCGAGGAAATCAACACTGAATATTCGTTTGAAGGACTGATGCTGAAGCTCCAATACTTTGACCCCCTGATTTGAAGAGCTGACTCACTGGAAAAGACCCTGATGCTGGGAAAGATTAAAGGTAGGAGAATGGGACAACAGAGGATGAGATGGTTGGATGGTATCACCAACTCAATGGACACAAGTTTGAGCAAACTCCAGGAGATGCTGAAGCACAGGGAAGCCTGGCGTGCTGCAGTCCATGGGATTGCAAAGAGTCAGACACAACTTAGCAACTGAATAGCAACAACAAAAGCTGAACCCAAAGAAAGGAAAAATAAAGGCAGAATTTAATAAACGAAGACATAAATATAAAATAGGGATTATCAATAAAACCCAAAGTTGGATTCTTTGGAAAAGTAATAAAACTTATTTTAAAAGTCAATAATTTTAGCAAGATTGAGCAAGAGGAAAAAAGAAGGTAAAAATAGTCAATGTCAGGCATGATAAGGAGACATCACAACAGAACCCACCTTCATTAAAGACCATAAGAAGTTGTTATGAACAATCTTACGCCCATACATTTGAAAATTTAGATAAATGGGTATATTCCTAAAACATATAATTTACCAAAACTGACAAAGAGTATGAATCTTAACTATTCCAACATCTATTAAATAAATTAAACCCTTAATTAAAAAAAAAAAAAAAGCTTTCCACAAAGAAAACCCCAGGCTCAGAGGTAATACTTTTCGAAACGAACGGGTGCAAGTACATGTATAACAATGATGGCAGCAACACTGTTTGCACTAGCCCTAAAGTGGGAACAGTGCAAATGTCCATCAGCAGCAGGACAGATGGGGAAAAATCAGAGCCACAAAATATTGGGAAGCTTGCCCTGAAGCAGCGTATGCAGATGGTTGCTCTGTGGTGCTGGAAAAGATTTTCAAGGGAGAAGTGCTCCTGTCTGGAGGCTTGAGAGAAAGAGCAGATTCCTGCTGGTGGATTTGTTAGGAGGGTGGGGAGGGAGCAACACACCCTATGTGTTTGGGAAGGACAGGCACTTAGGGAGCTGGAGATTAGGAGCAAGGGGGAAGGGCTGGAGGTGATTCTCGGTGGGCCAAGGAGAGCCACTGAGGGGTTTAAGCTCAGAGATAATAGAACCAGAGCTTCCTGTTTTAGAGGGATACTCTGGAGGCTTTACTCTGAAGGCTGAATGGAAACAAAGACCATAGGGAGTATTGGAGAGATGCACAAGGTCAGCTAAGAGGCAATGAAGCAGGGGATGGTGCCATTGCAGCAGAGGGTAGAGAGGAGGGAGTGGAAACAAAAGCACTGCTGGATTGAATCTGTATGACTTGGGCAGGGAGCACATTCAGGGGCGAGGGGGAGAGAGAAGAGTCCAGGACAGCCCTCAGGTTGGGTTTGGGTGGACAGGTGGCTAAAAATCCCATCCTCTGGGGAAAAGGTCAGGGAATAGGAGGAGTTAGGTTTGAGGCATATTGACCTGGAGAATTCAGTAGGAAGTTGGGCATTTGGATGCAGGGCTCAGAGGCAAAACTGCGCTGGACATCAGTTCAGTCGCTCAGTTGTGTCTGACTCTTTGTGACCCCATGGACTGCAGCACGCCAGGTTTCCCTGTCCATCACCAGCATGGCGGCTGTCAAAAGGTGATCGGACGCTCCCCTTGTAGTCCTGTGGTTAACAATTCGCCTGCTAGTGCAGGATATGGGTTCGATCTCTGGTCCAGGAAGATTCCACATGTTGTGGGGCAACTCGGCCCACATGCCAGAGCTCCTGAGTCCGTGCTCTAGAGCCTGTGCTCTGCAACAAGAGAAGCTTGTGCATCCAAGGAAGAGTAGCCCCTGCTTGCTGCAACAGAGAAAGACTGTGTGTAGCAATGAAGACCCAGCACAACCAAAAATAAAATAAATAATTGTTTTTAAAAAGCTGATGGGAGTGGAGGGAGAAGTCTTTGGCCAGCACCCGTGTATCTGACAGTCATGGGCTGTGGTGGGAAGGTTTCTACTGCAAAGAAAGCACAGAGCCTTCCTTTGAGGTTGTCTGCATATGCTGGGGCAGAAGTTGTCATACTGGCTGAGGGAAGGCTCCAGTGGGATGGGGACCCCCCAAGATGGGGGACCCAAGGAAAACAAGCCCTTAGATGCCCTTAGATGCTGCCTCCTTCCAGCAGCAACTCCTGGTCTCCATTAACATTTGGCTCCCTCCAGGAGGCTTTTTGCTTCCTTAAACAATAAGGAATTAGGGCTATTGGTTCTGGATGTTGAAACAAAGCATGTTTTTTTTAATATTATCAGCCCCATAAGGAATGAGAAGCTTCAGAATGGCTCGTCTTGTCTGGGAATGGCACCGTTCATGGGGGCTCCTTTCCTTCAACTAAGGAGTAACTTGACATTTTTGAGAGTTGTCTCAGCCTCAAAGCTACAGATTCAGTTTGAAAACCATTCTGCACATATGCAGTCCTGCATGATTTTCGTTTTACAGCATAGAGGCAGGAATGTGTATCTATTGTTTTGATGAGCTTTATGATCAAAGTCTATGGAGTTGGTTGTAGATATTTTGAAGGCAAAGAAGCAAGTTCTCATCTGGGGGACAGAAAACTAAGCTGAATGGACAATTTGAGAATGGAAGGAACATACCCAAGGAGACTGGATAAGACAACTTTGGAAAAATATAACGCAGAGTCAACCTTTGCTTAAATAAATCTTACCAAGGGACCCAAGAGGGCTTCCCAGGTGGTGCTAGTGGTAAAGAACCTGCCTGCCAATGCAGGAGAGGTAAGAGACATAGGTTCGATCCCTGGGTCAGAAAGATCCCCTGAAGGAGGAAATGGCAACTCACTCCAGTGTTCTTGCCTAGAGAATCCCACGGACAGAGAAGCCTGGCAGGCTATAGTCCATGGGGCCACACAGAGTCAGACACAACTGAAGCAACTTAGCGTGCATCAGGGACCCAATAACTAACATGGGTCAGTGCTGAGCTGCTTGGGGCCTTGGAGCCCACCCTTTTCCACCACCCCCTGCTCCCCAGGCTTCACTCTTGAAGCACGGCTACCATGGTCTGTGTCTGTCCTGCTAAATTTACCCAGCACCCCCTGGGCAGTGTCTCTTGGGTAGCCACGCACATCTCTCCATCAGAAAGACCTGACTCACCGCCTGTTCATCTGCATGCCTGTCTGGTCCTTCTGTCACAGGGAGGCCACTGGCTCTTTTGTTTTCAAAAAATATTCCAGCCCATGGAGTTTTTCAGCTGGGGCTTGGTCTCCCAAGGCTTCTGGCTTGAGTGGAACTGACATCTTGTGTCTGAAGGGGGACAATCAGCTCTGGGCTTTGAGAGGAAAGAAACCCACAGGCATGTGTGTGGTAGGCGTGTGTATGGGTGCTGGGTCCTCTTGGGGCTTGAGGCTGTATATGCACACACTTCCTTGGGTGTGAGGAAAAGAGGACAGGTGGGGAGTGGGGCCCCCAGGGGCCCAGACCTGGAGGAACTGCTGAGCAGTGAACTCTGAGAGGCTTTGAGGGACGGGATGTTTAGCACACAAAGGGCAAACGTAATTCATATCCATAAACCTGACAAAGGCACATGACCACTGACCGTTCTACTTTGGAATTTGCTCTTTAACCTAGTAAGGTGGATTCAGAAACTCAGCGAGATGAGGGCATTGGTTCAGAGGTCAAGTCTGGCTGAACCACTCGGAGTCACCTCGGCTAGCTCTGCAGTGGTCACAGTCTCCTCCTGTCAACAGCAAGCATTCACCAGGCACCCAAGGGCACCTGTTCAAACCTCAGATCCATCCCTACCTTGTCCCAGAGGGTCAGCAGGGCCAGTAGGCATCTGCAGGCACTTAGGGCATGCTGGGCACCATTCTAGCACATTTGGTGCCCCATCTCATTTCATTCTCACAACACCTTTGAGAGGAGAGGCTGGATAAAAGCAATGGGGAGCATTGATTTTTTCAGTGTGGGCTCACCATGTTATGGGCTTCCCAGGTGGCTCAGTGGTAAAGAATCTTCCTGCCAATGCAGGAGACTCGGGTTCGATCCCTGGGTCGGAAAGATTTCCTGGAGAAGGAAATGGCAACCCACTCCAGTATTCTTTCCTGGAAAATCCCATGGACAGAGGAGCCTGGCGGGCTATAGTCCATGAGGGGGGGTGGGGGTGGGGGTCACAAACAAGCCATACACGACTGAGGGACTAAACAGCAGCAATGCCATGTTGTAGGTTCCTGTTTAAGCCCCCGACAGGTACTGGTCCTGGATGAGCTCTGGAGGGACGGGAGGAGATAGAGAGATGGTGGCTTTGGCAGCAGCAAGCAACCCAGTGAGGGCAGAGCAGAGAAGAGCTTCAGGTGCCAGGAGAGGGACCCACCAGGGGCACAGGCCGGGGCAGAGCCCAGCATAAAGCAGAACAGCTTGGGTGGAACCCAGGCTGCTTCGGTCCCTCAGGACCTCAAGCATGGGAGCTGCCACCTCCCCAGGCAGGGACACTTTCCAACCTGGTAAAGAAATCCTACAGATATCCCTTCGAAGTTGGGTCCAATGTGGGTTTATTAGGATGCTTCCTAAGTCCAGGAAAACTCAGTTACAGAATCTGTGAAGCACATTTCTCTCTCTCTCTCTCTCCTGGAGAATCTGATGGGGATAAGAGAGGCAGAGGAGGACCGCCATGCAAAAAGCTATGTTCTAATCATCCCTCCTGACCTCACTCAGCCCCAGAGTATGAGAGAAGCTGGACAAGCAGGAAAATCAGGGGAGTGAGGGAGGTTCTCAGGGGCATCTTGGGGTACTGGCCTTTTTCAGTTTAGGATTCTTGGTTTAACTCCCACCTTTATATGCTTTCCTATATAGGGAAATGGTCCAATTAGATTTTTTTCAGGGATCAGAAGGAACTGAGCTTCTAGTTGGTGAACAGAAAGTGTGGCTGCTAGAGGAATAAAGGGTGCTCTGGATTCCAGCTTCCAAGGCGGCCAGTGCCGCTCCTTGTTCAGGACTCAAGGGTGGGGCAGGATACAGCCTAGATGTCCCTTGGCCAGTGCCTAGGGACAAACTGGCTTTTCAGGAAGGAGGCTGGTGAGCCAGCAGGTGACCGCATAATAAATTTGTGAGAATTTATCTGCCAAGACTGGAAGGAAGGCTCATCCACAAGCTCTCTGTGTTCTCTATCCCAGGTGATGCCGTCGAGAAGCGCAAAGTTTGCAGGCAAGGGAATTCGCAGCGTGTCTTTTCATTCTAGGTCTCGGGCAAAATATGTCCTTTGATTGACAAGGCGTGAAGGTGAGGAGAGAGCGGGCAGAGCCGCCCAGGTAAATCAGAGGGAGATTTTGCAGGACAGGAGGGCATAGAGGAAGCTTCTCCATAGGGTATCTGCAACCTGGGGAGGTGGGAGATAAGTGCAGCCAGAGCCAGCTGGCTCCCGGGGGAAATGGAGAGGGTAGAAGTGCACATTGGTGCTAGTGGGGATGGGCAGGCAGGCTCCCAGGTCGGGGGGATCTTTAGCTGCCCTGCAGGGGGACTTAGGAGTCAGCAACAGGATGCAAGAAAGGACAGAAGGGACCGGGCCCCTTTACGCCTGAGAAGGAACAATGGTCATTCTTCCACTGGAGGCTGACCTTCCCGAAGAAGGGAGGAAAGGCCTCCAGGGCGAGGGGGTGGGGGCAGGATTAAGGAAAGGGAAGACAGGGACCACAGACGCCTGCACTGACCCAGGCGAGCAAGAGGCCTTGGGAGCTGACTTGGAATCTGATATGCCCCGTCTCCGGCATGAAAGAACCTGGCCAGCTCCTGCTGATGGCTTTACCTGAGTGTGACTTTATGACTTCACATGCACCACTGACTCAGCCCTCACCCACCTGCCCACCTCTGTGGCCTCCTAGGACCCAGAGCTGCAGGCCCGGAAGGGTCGCTGCCAAGCTGCCTACGGTGAGGGTCTCACATGCTGTGTTGTGAGGCTCTGTGAGACTCACCATCTATACACACAGGAAGAAGGATTTCCCAGAAAAAATAAAGGAAGCTGGCCAATGTAATCAACTCACACAAACCCCTCCTCTTTCCAAATATGCGCCTATCTCCAAAACAATCAAAACGGCCCCATTAAATAACACTTGTTCAGGACAAAGGAAGCACTGCATGATGGGATCACAAACCGGTTCCAAGGAAAACATTCCCAATTGTTAGGCATGCGACAATGGACAAAAAAAGCTGAATGGCATTTCCACGGGAGGACTCTCGAGATTGGGGCAAATCCTTAAGAGCACTTGAGTCCCCTGTTGAGTCCCCTGTCTGGGGGTCACCTGGTGGCTGTCCCACAGTCGGCACCCCCAAGGAGGCTGTCCCTTCCCCACATTGTGTCCAGAAGGGATAGAAGCTGGGCTGGGGCTTGGCACTCATCACAGCCAAGTCCTCACCTGCCTGCTGCCTACCCTCAGTGACATGGACATTTGAGCCATATCTGCCTCTGGTGTCAGCCCCCAGGCCCTCAGTGGGAGGCGGGCCCTCTCTCCACAGTGGTCAGTGGCCCTGGAGACTTCATCTGGTGACAGGAGGAGACGGTCGTCAGGGGCCAGAGGCAGCTGAGACCAGGGAGCCTTTCTTTTTTTTCCCCCCAAAATGTCACATTTTATTACTTGATCAAGGACTATCTTTACGGACACAAATGATGTACATAGTGAAAAACAAACAAAAAACCCCATATTTATGGTCTTCCCTGGGGGTCTGGGCTTCCCTGGTGGCCCAGACAGTAAAGAATCCATTTGCAACGCAGGAGATTCAGGTTCGATCCCTGGGTTGGGAAGATCCCCTGGAGAAGGTAATGACAACTCACTCCAGTATTCTTGCCTGGAAAAATCCATAAACAAAGGAACCTGGCTGGCTACAGTCCATGGAGTCACAAAGAGTCGGACATGACTGAATGACTCACACACTGGTGGTCCAGTGGTTAAGAATCTGCCTGCCAAGGCACTGGACACAGGTTCCATCCCTGGTCCAGGAAGATCCCACATGCTTTGGAGCAACAAAGCCCATACACCACAACCACTGAGCCTTCGAACTGCAGCTACTGAAGCCCAAGCACCCAGAACCTGTGCTCCACAGAGAAATCACTGCAATGAGAAGCCCACATGCCTTGATGAAGACCCAGCACAGCCAAAAATAAATAAGTAAATAAATTAAAATTAAAAAAATTAAAAGAACCCTCTGCTTAAAACATGTTACATATGCTTGCATTTGACAGTTAAAAACATGTTACTATATCTCTGTGAGATAAACAAATATCATTGTCCTCTTTTTATAAACTAAGAAATTGTAGGTAAAAGAGATTTTTCCAAGGTCATGTGGATAATATTTCACAAAACAAAAATAAGTAATTATTTATTTTGATTTCTATACAGGGACCTACTACCTATGCTACGATAAAAATTCATCATTTGTTTATCATCACACAGCATTAGAGATTGGGGAGTCTTAATTTGTCACCAAAAGAAGGGTTTGGGAAACCTTAGGGACAACAGTCTTCTCTTCTCTTATGGGCTGAGTTGTGTACTCTCAGATTCCTATGTTGAAACTCCAACTCCTGGTGTGACTGTATCTGGAGACACGGATTTTATGGAAATATTAAGGGTGGGGCCCTGATCCCATAGGATTAGTGTCCCTGCAGAAGAAACATCAGAGAGAGTTCTTCCTGTCTCTCTTTCACTCCCAGTCTCCCCATGTGGGGACACAGTGGGAAGGCAGCCATCTGCAAGCCAGGAATTAAGCCCTCACCAGGAACCTGCTCTTGGACTTCCAGCCTTGGAACTGTGAGAAATAAGTGTGTTTAAGCCACCTGGTCTGCTATACTTTGTTATGACAGCTCACACTGACTAAGACATCATTCAGTGACAAACCTGAAGGAAAAAGGGACCAAGAAGTCGGGGGGCAAATGGATCCTGCAGGCATCTCAGGCATCTGCCCATACAGCTGCTGAGGGCTGCCCGCTCAAGACCCCACTGAGCCTCGTACGCATGTCTGTCAACTTTTATGTTGGGGCTTCCCTGGTGGCTCAGATGGTAAAGAGTCTGCCTGCAGTGTGGGAGACCTGGGTTTGACCCCTGGGTCAGGAAGATCCCCTGGAGAAGGAAATGGCAACCCACTCCAGTATTCTCGCCTGGAAAATCCCATGGACAGAGGAGCCTGGCGGGCTACAGTCCATGGGGTCGCAGAGAGTTGGACGTGACTGAGCGACTTCACTAACAGAAGCAGAAAAGCAGAGCCCAAGAAGTGTGGAGCCTTCTTTCAGTCCTCACTGCGTCTGTGGGTTGTGTGTGCCTCACCTTTGGGTGAAGGCTGGTGTGCCCACAGGCCACGTCACATGGCACCTGTGAATCACAGGCAGGCGGTAAACAGCAGGGAGAGATAAATTCTTAATAAACCAAGTCCCGTTGTTATGCAAATACGCCTGCTGACAAAGAAAAAGGGAGCGAGAACTACAGGATATTTATAACAGGGAGAAGCGGGACTGTTTGGAAACAGACGTTTTATGAGGCTCCCGTGAGGCACCAGCTGCTCTTTCAACATTTCTATTTCAGGGCTTTATGTAGGGAAGCAATCCCTCTATAAATAGCAGGGCAAACACATTTGGGGAGGTGGCTGTCCCTGTGTGGGGAGGCTGCGGCCAGGAGCCCAAGTAACCTTGAGACCCTGTCACCGGACTCTCAGGGGCTTCCCAGGTGGACACCTCCCTCCTTGCCGATGTTTCAGGGGTTCCAAATTCTTTTCCTTTCTGCCTGCCTCTGGGCTTATTCTTTCTTTTTTTTTAAACTTTAAAAATATTTTTCTTTATGTTTTGAAAAAAATTCATCCCTCAGAAAACTTGCAAGGTTATCGTGTGAAGTGAAGTAAATCAGACAGAGAAAGACAAATATCATATGATTCACTTACATGTGGATTCTAAAACAAAAATGATACAAATAACTGATTTACAAAACATAAATAGACTCAGAGACACAGAAAACAAATTTATGGTTGCCAAAGGGGGAGAGCAGGAGGGAGATAAACTAGGATTTTGAGATTGACATATGCACACTGCTATACATAAAATAGATAAACAACACTGACCTACTGTACAGCACAAGAAACTACCCTCAATATTTTGTAATAACCTATAAAGGAAAAGAACCTGAAAAAGTGTATATATATATATATATACATACACACATACTGAATCACTCTGCTATATAACTGAAAGTACATACCTTGTAAATCAACTCTACCTCGATTTTAAAAAGTTGCGAGAATACTACAAGGAGTTATCTGTATGTCTTTTGCACCGATTTACAAGTTCACATTGTGCATCCTCTCTCTCTGTGAATACTTGCTATTTGTCAGTTTTGCTGAGCTATTTGGGATTAAGTTGCAGACAAAGGGGTTCTTCAGGAAGCCAGTATCTCCTGAGAAAGATTTTTTTTTTTTTTAATGTAACCACGATACGGTGAGTTTCACTACCAAGATCTAAAATGAAGTCCATATTCCCATCTTACCGTTGTCCCCAGTATGTTGTCATAACATCCCTCTTTCCCCATATACACGATCCTGTCCAGAATCATTTGTCACATTTCCTTATTCTGTCTCTTTAGTTTCCTGTAATCCCCGAGAATTCTATAGTCTTTCTTTGAACTGCACAGCCTTAATATTTAGCCAGTTAGGATCTGAAAAGGGAAGAAGCATGACCACAGGTACAAAAGAATAAGAGATTTATCAGAGGATTTGTTTATGGCAGCATCGTGGGAGAAGTGAGCCCTCCAAGCACCGGGCAGCCACTCCATGTCTGCCCGCGTGTGTGTGTGCTAAGTCACTTTAGTCGTGTCCGACTCTGTGTGACTCTATGGTCTACAGACCGCCAGGCTCCTTCCTCTGTCCATGGAATTCTCCAGGCAAGAATACTGAAGTGGGTTGTCATGCCCTCCTCCAGGGGATCTTCCTGACCCAGAGGTCACACCCAGGTCTCCTGCATTGCAGGCAGGCTGTTTACTGACTGAGCCACCAGGGAAGCCCCACTCCATGTCTACCACCCGGATTTTGTGCACATTCTATTTTGCGCACATTCTCTACCCACCTGCCCAGCCACCTTTCGTCCCCACACTTCTCTCTCCTCCTGTAAAAGAGCATCTGATAAATGTAAGGCAGGTGAGCATACCTGCCAGCTGTCCTTCAGTGTCAGCCTGCTTACCAGGTTAGGTCCTCGTCTCAGCTTCTCTTCCTTGTGAGATGGGAGACCTCCCTGGGGGGACAGAACCCAGTCTAGCCTATTTACAGGTCCATCTCCAGGAGCCAGCCCAGGACCTGGCAGAGTCTTGACTCACAAAATAGCTGGACAGGTGAAGGGATGAACTGGTTCATCACGACAGATGAACCGGATGAACTGCTTTTCTGGAATCCAGACTGCCTGAATGATGACTTGTATGGTTGTTTGTTGTTTAGTCACTAAATCGTGTCTGACACTTTTGTGATCCTATGGACTGTAGCCCTCCAGGCTTTTTTGTCCCTGGGATTCTCCAGGCAAGATTACTGGAGTGGGTTGCCATTTCCTTCTCCAGGGTATCTTCTGACCCAGGGATCGAACCCAGGTCTCCTGGATTGCAGGCAGATTCTCTACTGCTGAGCCTCCTGGGAAGCCTGACTGGTGGGGTTTGGGTCTCGCTATGAGCAATGGCTCAGTTGGTGGGCTGTAGGGGATTGGATCTGCCGCTGTGTCCAGTGGTGACTGTCCTGGAACAGAATTGCTATGATTAGGGCAGGATTCAATTTCAAGGCCTGGAAAGCCAGTATATCAGTTGGCTTAAACAAGATAGGCATTTATTTCTCTTTCACATGAACTGCCTCCTGAGGGAAGTGACCAAGGCACCCTTGGGGTCCCAGGCTCCCCTGACTTCCCGCTCTACCCTCCCCGGGGTGTGGCCTTCTTTCTTGTCCCTAATGACTATTACCTACTTTCAGGGTACAGGAAGAATCACAAAACAAAGAAGAAACCAAAAGTGTAGCCATGGGACACCTCCGCTTACACCCCACTACCCAGCACTTGTGTGGGCCACATGGGTGGCAAGGGAGGTGCAGTGTGATCTTTATCCTGGGCAGCCTCCTGCCCGGGTTAAAATGCTACTGCCATGGAGGAGAAAGGAGTGGTTGTGTCAGGGTTCCAGCCGTCTTCCCCACAGTTGTGTTTGGGGGAAGGCCACATGTCTTGGTTTTCACTCTTTCACATGCAGGATATGAGTTTGAGCAAACTCTGGGAGACAGTGAAGACAGGGAGCCCTGGCGTGCTGCAGTAAATGGGGTTGCAAAGAGTCGGACACAACTGAGCAACTGGAAAACAGCAACCTAATGCAAGATGGGCAGGGGGCAGAGGGCCCAGGCCCCATCTCTGCCAGGACAGTGAGGCTGCTCATCATTAGCTTCTCCTAGGAGTGGGGCAAGCTGGAGGCTGTGTGTCATGATTGGATTGCTTGAGTTGACTGGCACGAGGCCGTCCGTAATGCAAATGACAAAAATTCAGAGAGTAGGCTGTCCTTAAATGCATTGGGAAAATCCCCCATGAAACAACAACAAACAAAAACTACTCGAAGCCCATGGGAGAAGAGAGGAGGGTTGTGTGTGTTTGTACATCGGAACCACGGTTTCTCATGGCAGGCTCACTGGCTGTTTTTGCTGCAGTATGATAGAAAGAGCCCATTTACTGTAGGGTGGGAATTTTAAATCTCCTTTTAAAAACATGATTCTCCTGGGATTGTGTCAGAGGCAGGGAAACTGCTCCCGGGAGAACAGTTTCGTAACAACTTGTAGCTGAGTTTATTTTGTTTCATTAAAGTATGCCCGGCTGATCGTTTCCTCCTGTTCTCATGCCTTGGGAGGCAGAAGGTAGAAAGCAAATTGGCCCCTGAACAGTACAGCGGTTGGCGTGTGAACCAGGGATGCCCCTCGCTGTGTTCAGCGGGTGAAACACCCTGACTCCCAGCAGTCCTTACGGGTGGGGAGGGGTAGGGGAGTGCCTCTGATAAGGGAAAGGCGGTGTGTGCTTGATTTAGCCACATGGCGCTTGAGCATGAACTGCTGGTGTTCATCCAGGTCAGTTTCCCCATGTCTTCCATTCTGGGACCTGGACGGGGATTGTAACATTGTTGGAGAAGGAAATGGCAACCCCCTCCAGTATTCTTGCCTCATGGACAGAGGAGCCTGGCGGGCTACAGTCCGTGGGGTTGCAAAGACTTGGACGTGACTTAGCGACTAACCCACCACCACTGGGCATCACAGGGCTAGGGTTTATCTATTTAGTCATTGTCCCTCTAAGCCCTTGTGCTATTTGGCGGGTCAGAGGGGCAAATGCAGGAATGTGTACGTGTCAATCAGTGGAGTAAACAGAAGCACAAAACCGGGAGGCCTGCATTTATTGAGGGTGTACTACGTGCTAGGTCCTGAATGGACACCATCTCAAGACCACCTTTGAGGGCATAATGACTGACTTCTCACTTTGGAGCCGAGGTCAAGGAGGTTGTGGCAACTGAGGAATTTGCCTCCAGGTCTGCCTGTGATGGGGTTTGGGGGTGGGACACTCAAGGAGGGAGGCAGCCCAGCCCTTTAAGGCTGCCCAGGGGCATCTGTGCAGGAGAGAGAAGGCTTTCTCACGGTGGGGGCTGCACGGGCTATCACAGGACAGGCCCCTCCCTCCACTAACGGACCATCCGGGCAGACTTTTTGCCATTAGCAGCGGCCTCTGTGGTTTGACAAAGGTCCTCCAGCTTATCTGGCCCTTGGTTTCCTGTGATATTAATGTTTACACCGAGACAATACCAGCGCTTTCACTGTGGGTTAGAATGAAGAATTTACCTTCTTCAAGTGTGAGATCTGCCCTCCTGAACTTTTCCACACCAACCGTTTAACCCTTTGATCCTTTCAATCTGTTGTTTTCCATATATCAGCTGGTGTATCAGGCCAGCTTGGATTTAAAATCCTCTCCCTGGCCCAGTGCTAATGTAGCAGAAAACAACAAATTCGGAAAGACTGATCGAGAGATTTAAATAATAAAAAAGTGACTTCCTCACTTTGTCGGTGTCTTTAGCAAAGCAGATATTTACTCCGTTAGTAATTCATTTTTAAAAATCTTTTTATGCACTCATTTTTGTCTTCGCTGGGTGTTCGTTGCTGTGCGCAGGCTCACTCGCGTTGTGGAGAGCAGGGAACTACTTTCTAGCTGCGCCGGCGCTTCTCATTGCAGTAGTTTCTCTTGTCTGCGAGCACAGGCTCTGGGGTGCGTGGGCTTCAGTAGTCGTGGCGCTGGGGCTTAGTTGCCCTGAGGCATGAGGAATCTTCCCTGGACCGAGGATGAAACCTGTGTCCCCTGCATTGGCAGATGGATTTTTAACCACTGGACCACCAGGCAAATCCATTTATTTTTTTTCCTATGTCCCGTGGGAGAGAGATCTCAAAGAGTTTCAGGTTTACTGTTCTGCTGAGCTTTGCATGGGCCAACGTGTTTTCTCCTGCACCTCCCATTCTAGGGGACAGACTCAAGCATAGAGTTTCCACCAAAGCAGCACCGCGGAGACCCCGCCCTTCCCCCAAATGCAATCCAGAAAATTCTCCTCCACCAAATAATAATTGTCGCATCCTCAAGGTATATACTTTTATACCAAGTAGTCCTTTGTTTCTCCCCATATGTCTTCCACCTGTTTTCTTATGTTTCTATGCTGCTGACTCTGTGCTGTGGGCAATATTGAAAACGCATATGTCACAATCCCTGCCCTCAAGGAACTTAACCAGACAATTGGGAATTGACACCAAAAAAATGATAGAGAACCACAAAGATGGCACAGCCTCAAGACCTAAATTTCAGACTATAGTTTGAAATCCTTTAGTGGATGGGCTGTAAAATGAGTTTAAGGGATCACAATTGGCATTAAAAAAAAAGGAAATAACTCAAACAGCAAAGATTTGAGTGTCTATGACATAGTACAAGTAAGCATATTTTTAGTAAAAGTTTGGTTCTGTTTTACATAGAAATATCATGTTTCTTACCATAGGTCCTGGTCACATGTGTTTGAACACTTCTGACAAGCCAGGTGTGAGGTGAGTATGGTCTGGTGTATGAAAGAATGCCAAGGAGATACAATCGTTCCTAACTTGTGTTTGAGTCATGGACCCTGAGGACCATTTGAGAATGATTGCAAGTCCCTCTAGAAAGCATACATATGGCTGACATTTTGCCTATGATCTCAGTAGTTCATGGACTTTACAACCCGTTCACAGACCTTGGTTAGATCCCTTTGATCTGGAGATTAAAGCCAGGAGGTGGGGGTGGGAGTGGTGGAGAGACTGGGGGAGGTGGTGCGGTCTCTGTTTTCAGGGCCCTGAATTTCTGTTGAGGAAAGAAGATCATCCATTACTCACGGGAAGTCAACAAAGGCTTCCAAGGAGAAGCAGCTGACCTGCATTTTAGGAAGATTGTTCTGGAAGCTTTAGAGGGCAGAAATCCAACTCGGAGGCTTTGTAATAATTATTTGAGAGATGGGAGAGGCGGATAGGTAGGAAGGCATAGCCTGAGATGTTTTTATAATGAAAAAAGAAATCACTGGACCTGGTATTTGTTTGGATAGAGGGGAAAATGAGGAAAAGAGTCTAGGGTGGCCCCTGGGTTTCTAGTTTTAAATGGACAACGATGCTCATCACAGTGTCAGGAATAAATAGGGGGGAAAAGTAAATCTGGGAAAGAGTATGAGTTTAGTTTTGTGGTTAATGGACATGCTCAAGTATATATCTGGAGATCCCAACATGCTTCCTTTGAAAACAAAGAGCAAGTGCCAGTGAAGGCTGCCTTAGGGTGGGGCTGAGGACTGGCGGACTGGAGGAAGAGGGGGCTTTGTACTTCGTTTGCATGGGCGTGTTGTTTGGTGGAACAGTTTGGCAATCCTGGGACAACAGGAGTGTTCTAAAGACTCTGAAATCCCCACTCACTGTGGAAATAACAGGAAAGGCACAGCAGGTGAACTGGTGAGGGGGGCAAAACAGTGCTTGGAATACAGCTTGGGGCTCTAGAGGCAAGAGGGACTGGTTTTAGAAATAGAGGGGGAGGGGCTGGTCCTGCTCAGTAGAGAAGAAGGCCCTATAGACTGTGGCAAAGTATATCCTATACTGGACTGGGTTGCTCTACTCTCCTCCAGGGGACCTTCCCCACCCAGGGATGTGTGTGCATAAGTCGCGTAGTCATTTTCGACCCCATGGACTGCAGCCTGCCAGGCTCCTCTGTCCATGGAATTCTCCAGGCAAGAATACTGGAGTGGACTGCCATTTCCTCCTCCAGGGAATCTTCCTGACCCAGAAATCAAACCTGGATCTTCTGCATTGCAGGCAGATTCTTTACTGTCTGAGCCACCAGGGAAGCCAGGATCGAACCTGCATCTCTTCCATTTCCTGCATTGGCAGGCGGGTTCTTTACCATTAATGCCACCTGGGAAGCCCATGTGTGTGTGTGTGTGTGTGTGTGTGTGTGTGTGTGGACAATGTCCACCCCACCAGAAACCTGAATTGGTGGGTCTGTCCACTCCCACGCCATCAGCACGTGTGAGAAAGAAGCACCCTGACACTAACACTGCCTATTTCTAGCCCATGTCATGGCTGTGTTCTGCTGTGTCTCTGGTCTGCTTCTGATCTGCCAGGTCCTACGCTTCTGCTGGGTCCCTTTATGGCTTAGCACTGAACCCTCAAGCCTAGTGCCCAATAATGCCCACTCAGTCTTGACCTCTGTTGGCCTCCACCACATCCGTCTACGATTTGCCTTTGAATCCTGGCCTGAACTTCTGCCAGCATGTCTGGACCACTGTCCTGTCTCATCCAGTCCTGTGGCCTGGTTTCTGCTGAATTCCACTGAGCCTGCCAGTGGACAATATACCAGAGACCAGGATCCTCCAGTCTCTTCCAGGCCTGGGTACCAGAAACAACCATGTTTGTTTCTGCTACAGAAGATCAGGTCGGGAAGGAACTTCACGTTTGTTCACTCTTGATGGGTGCTGCTGGGAATCTGGGTTAGAGTCAAATCTGTATTTGATGATCTGGGCAAACTCCTCAACTGTTTGTTTGTAGTGTTACTAAATAGTTTCAGATGTCAGTATAACATGTATGCCATGATGCTATGATTGGAGCACTCTGTGCTGAAAAAAAAGTTTTTTTTTCAGATAAGCAAAATACATAAGGTGAAATTAAATCTCCTTCTCAGTCTGGAAACCTCTGTGAAGATCCTGCATTATTTACCAACCACAAGAGCTTTTCCTTGGCTGGGGCATGTGATCCAACTAGCACTTTTTTCCAGCTGCTCAAACATACTTTGGCACAGTCACTCACTAGCTCCAAATACCAGGATTACTCCATTCCTGTTCAGAGGTTCAGTGACTTGGCTCCCAGAGGAAAAGCAAAGGCAGTTTCAGAAATCTACTAACTCCCCAAATGGAACTAAATAATAGCCGTGACTTCAGGGTATTGTTTGAAGGTGAAAGGAGATGATGTGTAGAAAGCATTTATGGGATGTATGTGCCTGGCACCTAGGGAGGTCTGGGTCAAGGTCAGCTGTTTTCCTTAGGAGGTTCTACGGATGAACACATCAGCTGGGGCTTCTGGGGTGGGTTTGTCATAAGTTGAGAAATCAATCCAGAGTCTCCAGGATGCTATGTCAGCAGCTGAGGAAGACCCAAGTTTGAATCCTAGCTTTGTATCCTCCACCCTGGGTTTTGCTGAGTCTCAGTGTTTTCATTTGTCAATGGAAAGAATGCCTTTCTCAGAGGGCTGCTGAAATGACCAAGAAAAACATGGACTAATGGTAAGTTATCAAGCAGCAATTATGATTACTGTGATCTCTCCCGCTTCTTTAAAAAAAAAAATGTTGATTTTTTTATTTGGCTGCACCAGATCTTTGTTGCAGAATGTGGGATCTAGTTCCTTAACCAGGGATTGAACCTGGACTGCCTGCATTAGGAGTGTGGAGTGGGGCTTCCCACCAGGGAAGTCCCCTCCCTTGCTTTTTGTAGCAAGTTGTCAGGAGAGCATCACATGCTCAGGTATCTTCTTGGGTGTTACAGAATTGTTTTAGTGTAGGTGATGACCATTCATTCGTTCGTTCATATGGTCATTCATCAGTTCATTCGTTCATTCGTTCACCTAACAGATATTTGTTGATTACCTTCTATGTTCTTGTGCTAGAAATACTGCACTTGCCCTTATGGATGTCATATCCTGGTGAGAGAACACAGTCACATAAACCAAAACATATGGGAGGTACATGTGATGCCTGTGCAAATGGGCAATGTCAGGTTTATTAGGGAGATTCAGGGTCTGACTTCACCAAGCTCAGGGAGCCAGCGACCTAGGAACCCATGACCTTTATGCCTACTCAGGCTTTTCCTAACTGGATTGACTTAGCTGGTGCTTACAGTTGAGGTCCTTCCTCCAGTCCTGTGTGTCCCGTGGGGCCCTTGCCTCCCAGGCTCAACAAGGTCTGTTGCTCTGGGGCTCCCTAACTTCTGCTTTGCTCCCCATCTGGATGAAGGGTGCTCCTGGAGTTTTTATAAGAACATCTAGGTTCTCTAGAAAATTAACTCAGGAAACTAAATAGTGCTTCTGGCTGTGGGGAGGACACAGAAGAGAGCTCTGATTCTCCATCCCAGGACCCAGAACTGCCTTCACATCTCACTCAAGCACCTCTGAAACTTGTCAGCCGCCTTCACACTGTGGTGTCTTGGTTAACACTGTTCTGTCAGCCTAGCATCTCCCTTCTCCACCTCTCAGTTCTATCCATCTTCCCAAGTGCTGCTCAGATAATCCCTCTGTTTCAGAGAGTGCAAGCTGTCCCCCAGTATCCATTACCCTCTGATTCTGGTGGTCCCAGAGTCTCTGGAGTTGAACTGGGCACATGGCGAAGTGTGCAACACTTCCCAGACTTCCTGAAGCTCGATGTGGCCATGGGACCAGGAACTGGCTCCTTCCCACCCTTCTTGCTGGCAGGAATGGGAACTTGGTATTAGGACCCCATATCCTGGCAGAGCAACAAGATGGAAGGTGCCTGGCTCCTTGACGTGGTGAAGCTGCCCCATCAGCCCTGGGACATGGATGTTCAGTCAGTAATCTGAGAGAAAACCAGTCTCTCTTTTTTAGAAGATAGTTATTTTGTTTTTTTTTTTCAAATTTAATTTTTTATTCTACATTGGAGTATAGTTGATTTACAATGTTGTGTTAGCTTCAGGTGTCTAGCAAAGTGATTCAGATGTATGTATGTATGTGTGTATGTATATATATATATATATATATATATATATCTTTTTCAGATTCTTTTCCCATGGAGGTTATTACAGAATATTGAGTAGATTTCCCTGTGCTAATCAGCAGGTCCCTGTTGTTTATCTATTTTATATCAAGTAGTGTGTATATGTTCAGAGAAGGCAATGGCACCCCACTCCAGTACTCTTGCCTGGAAAATCCCATGGATGGAGGAGCCTGGTGGGCTGCAGTCCATGGGGTCACTAGGAGTCGGACACGACTGAGTGACTTCACTCTCACTTTTCACTTTCATGCATTGGAGAAGGAAATGGCAACCCACTCCGGTGTTCTTGCCTGGAGAATCCCAGGGATGGGGGAGCCTGGTGGGCTGCCGGCTCTGGGGTTGCACAGAGTCGGACACAACTAAAGCGACTTAGCAGCAGCAGCAGCAGCAATGTGTATATGTTAGTCTCAAACTCCTAATTTACCCCCTCCTCCCTTCTCCCCCAACACCACCCCGTGGCTCAGTAGTAAAGAATCTCCCTGCCAACATGGGGATGCAGGTTCGATCCCTAGGTTGGGAAGAGCCCCTGGAGAAGGAAATGGCAACCAACTCCAGTATTCTTGCCTGGAGAATTCCATGGACAGAAGGACCCGGTGGGTGCAGTCCATGGGGTCACAAGGAGTTGGATATGACTGAGCGACTAAATAACAACAGCAAC
This sequence comes from Bos taurus, assembly GCF_002263795.3. NCBI lineage: Eukaryota > Metazoa > Chordata > Mammalia > Artiodactyla > Bovidae > Bos > Bos taurus. The sequence continues at coordinate 7,698,422 of NC_037355.1, read as the reverse complement.
TACCACATATCCTGTTTGGAAACCATAAGTTTGTTGTCCAAGTCCAAATGAAAAAAAAAAAAAAGAAGTAGATGTGAGACACAAGCTGACTTTTATCACACTAGAAATGGAAGAAATTTGGGGAAAAAATGTAAAATAATGCAAGTCTTTTAATGCAAGTTTTTGTTTTGGAAAATATACTTGTTTTCATTACATTAAAAAAGCTAGTTATTTTGGTTTTCTTTAGAGAACCAGATCTAATCTCCTAAAGACTCATGCTCCTGTGTGAGAAAGCTGAGTCCCTTTCTGCCTCTTTCTATATATCCTAAACATGTGTGCTTTGGCCTTCAATAAAGCCATCCTTCGGCTCTGTTTTGGAACCCAGAGATTTGTAGGAGCTTATAGTTCCCTGACAACATGACCCCTGGGTGAGCAGGAACCTGTCCTATTAAATGTGTACCTCTCCCTATAGCCATAAGCACAGTTAACCGTTACTCTTTGTGTACTTAATGAATGTGTGCTTAATGAATTTTTGGTGAATGAAGAACGATTCCCTGATTCTCCTGGACTAAAAATACCCTTTTTCTAAAGCATCTCTGTCCAATATAAATATAATGCAAACCATATACGTCATTTCAAATTTCCTAGTAGCCACCTATAAAGAAAATGCCAAAGCAATTTGGTGACATTCATTTTAGTTAGATATTTCATTGAACCCTTTATATTCAAATGTTGTCATTTTCACAAGTAATCATTATAAAACTTATTACCAAGAGAGTTTTTACAGTCTTGTTTTTCATGCTAAGCTTTGGTATGTGGTGTGGTTTTTGTATTTTCAGCTCATCTCACTTGGGACCAGCTGTGTTTTAAGCACTCAGTGGCCACTTGTAGTGAGTGGCTTCTGTACTCAGTTCTGGGGGGCCCTAAGCCATCTTGGAGGCATAGGGGAGACCTGAAGGGGCTGGAAGGGCAAAGGGGATACAGGGAGGCAGAAACGAGGCTTCATAGAGTTTTGCTTGGCTGTGATACACTAAGACTCAGTGAATTGTAGCAACTGTTGAGTGATTTCAATACAGAAAAAATATTGTGGGAAGAGGAGGAACCACTGACAAAATGAAAGAAGAGATGGAGTCAGGAATCAGGAGTAGGCAGACTTTGAGAGGAACTCTGGGGGCCACCAAAGCCTTCAGGTAGAAGTCGAGCTTTGCCATATTTAATGGTGGATTAAAATGAGGACCAACCTTGCCCAAGAGACATTATGGCACGAGGCTGGATTTTCCACCACATTGCCTGAGTGACCCCGGTGAGCCGTTTCCACTCTGAACTTCAGGTTCCTCAGGAAGCCCCCTGGTAGCAATAGCCTGTGGGTGGAGAGCAGTCTCTTCAAAGGATCAAGATTCCCAGCAGCATGGTAAGGAGACATTCCATGGGCCATCTCTGACAAGCTCTAGGGCCACCAGACACAGCAGGCTCCATGGATGTCCCGGAGGAAGGATGGAGGAAGGCTTTTTTTCTTGGCTTATGGAAACAACAGGTAGTTTCCAACCGAGGGATCTGGCCAAGGAAGAGTTGATTCTGCAGGAAGGGAAAACTCAGAGACTGATCAAGGGAGGGGCAGTCCCCACACAGTGGGGAGGGGGAGGGAAGTTTTGGAACACAGAAGGCAGGATAAATGCCTTTTTTCCTGTTCCTGGAATTTCCTTCATGGGGCTCAGGGGTCTGAGGAGATGGGGCATGAAATACCTCTCAGCAGCCCAGCCTGGGCCTATACAAGGAAGAAATGGAGAATCATGGCACTCACATGAATCACTTGAGGGAGAAGCAAAAAAAACACCCCCAAGAATTCCTTTAAGATCTCAGCCTTCCAGTATCTTGGGCTTCTTTTATCCAGGTAATAGTCTTGGTTTTCTACATAACTTGGGCTTCCCTGGTTGCTCAATGGTAAAGAATCTGTCAGCAGTGCAGGAGACCCAGGTTCAATTCCCAATTCAGGAAGATCCCCTGGAGGAGGGAATGGCAGCTCACTCCAGTATTCTTGCCTGGAGAATTCCATGGACAGAGAGAGGAGCCTGGTGGGCTATGGTCCACGGGGTCGTAAAGAGTCAGACACGACTGAGTGACTAACACACTTTCTTTCCACACATAGATCTGGTCATAAAGGATGTGGGAGGAGGCCAACTTGGAATTGATTTCAGGAGGAGGAGGTCTGATGTCTCGAAGCTCAAGGTTCCAGTCACTGGAGTATTCCAGGGAATAACAGAAACCATGGTCACGGTGATGGTCTGAGAACATTTGCGTGCTTGATTCACCAGAGAATCTTAGAAACTTATGACTTTGTTCTTGGGATGCTGCCAGTCTTTCTGGAAGTGGCTGTACTTTGGGATGAAAGCAGCTGAGGAAATAAAAAAGTGTTAGGTCAGGACCAACAGCCTGACGTAAAATCCCCAGGCCAGCGTTGCAAATGAGAGGTCAGCCAGCCCCCAGGCCAAGTGTATTCTTGATGGAAAACTAATTAATTTTCAAGAAGGAAGTATGTCATTGGATAGAGTTCCTTCTTGTCTCCCCAGCTTGTATAAACAGCTGGACTTGTAAAATTTTCTGCATGGAATGCTGGTCCTTTAAGACCCAGCCTTGGCCACATGTATCCCAATGTTTCCTGATGATGATGCTTTCCTTGAGTGGCCCCACTGGGGATGAAGGAAGAAGTTTCTACTGCACATCTGGACTGGCTGTTGGTCCAAGCAAGGTGCTCCACAAATGTGTGTGAAGAGGAGGCATTCATGAGACTCAGCTTCTGAACAATTAGGAGAAAGAGGCACTTGACTCCTCCCACTTCCTCCTGCCTTCATCCTCCAGGTCTGGTGTGCCCAGAGGGCACTGGAAGCCCACCTTTTTATTTTTTGCCAGTCTTAGTATTGTGTTGCTTAGCGCTGTTTTTCTTACGTAAGAGGGAATATCCAACAGACTTGATAAATGTATTCATTCTCGCGTGAGAGGAATTTAACCCTTCACCCTGGTCCTGAGTGGCCTAGGCTGAAGATTCAGAGCTTAAGCAGCTGGTTGCCAATCAGGATTTTGCCCCTTACTAGCTGTGAGGCTCTGGGCAATTATTCACTTTGCCTCTCTGAGCCTTAGTTTTCTCTTTCATCTTAAAAACAGAAGAGTGTTCCTTGTGTTTATCATTGTTTAAAGTAGAAGTTCTTGGGACTCCCCTGGCAGTCCAGTGGTTAAGACTCTGAGCTTCCACTGAAGGGTTCAATCCCTAGTTGGGAAACTAAAATCTTTGAATACCGTGTGCAGAGTGGCCAAAAAGAAAAAATAGTAGAGGTTCTTAACCTGAGTCCAGGGATGAGCTTTAAGAAATCCATAAACATTCCGATATACCTGGTAAATTTTTTTCTCTTTGCATATGTGAATTTTCCTTCAGAGATGATCTGTAACTTTCATCAAATTCTTAAAATGGCATTTGACATTTGCCTGCCTCTCCCCTCAAATAACACCACTGGGTTAGGGATGACACCTGTAAATGGTATACAGTAAAATTTCTACTTAAAAGGTTTTAAAAAATGCTAATGATTTTTATACCTACTTTCCAGGGTTTGTAGGATTAAATGAGATGATGGACAGTAAGCTCTTAGCACAGTGTTAGACATGCTGCAAGCACCCCAATGCCGGATACTGGGGTAAGATTTTGAAACGCAGAGACTTAATTTTCTCTTTTGTCTTCTAGAGTATATAACCTGTATGCTAATTGGGTGGTGCTAGAGTAGAGGAAGGAAGCAGAGGGGAGATTGTGATTTATCCCAGAAAAACTCTCCACCATTCGTTTTGGCGACCTCACCTAGAAGCTGGGAGTTGACTGGACAGCTTGCATGAGTGCAGGGCCAGAACTCTCTGTCTTAGACAAGAAGTTGAGTGTGCTCCAGGGATATAGGCATTAGGAGTGTTGTATTAGGGCAGAGTAGTGAGAGTAGGGCTCCCCTCCCTCCAGAGCAGGCAAAACAAGATTTACTGTCTGTAGGGAATTTTATTTTTAATTTAATTTTATTTTTAAACTTTACGTAATTGTATTAGTTTTGCCAAATATCATAATGAATCCGCCACAGGTATACATGTGTTCCCCATCCTGAACCCTCCTCCCTCCTCCCTCCCCATACCATCCCTCTGGGTCGTCCCAGTGCACCAGCCCCAAGCATCCAGTATCGTGCATCGAACCTGGACTGGCAACTCGTTTCATACATGATATTTTACATGTTTCAATGCCATTCTCCCAAATCTTCCCACCCTCTCCCTCTCCTTTTAAAATGAGGATAAAATTGGGGCTTCCCTGGTGGTACAGTGGTTAAGAATCCACCTGGCAATGCAAAGGATACCAGCTGCAGCCTTGGTCCAGGAAGATCCCACATGCTGCAGAGTGACTCAGCCCATGCTCCTGGAGCCCATGCTCCAGAGCAAGAGAAGTCACCACCATCAGAAGCCCGCACCCAATGAAGAGCAGTGCAACCAGAGAAGGCCCGCGTGCGGCAACGAAGACCCAATACAGCCAAAAATAACTGAGTCAATAAAAGAATAGAATGAACCCAAATGAGTCTATTTTTTATTGTCATAGGCAATTTTAAACACTTTCTGTGATAAAGAAGATCTGATATATACTAGAATAATGCTATTTGCAGCAACATGGATGGACCTAGAGAGTATCATACTGAGTGAAGTAAGTCAGACAGAGAGAGACAAATTTCATATGATATCCCTTATATATGGAATCTAAAGTAGGACACAAATCAGTGTATGTAAGAGACAGACGCATACTCACAAATATAGAGAACAGACTTGTGGCTACCGAGGGGGAGGGTGGTTGGGAGTGAAGGACTGGGAGTTTGCCATTAGCAGAGGCGAACTGTTATATACAGGATGGATAGATAACAAGGTCCTACTGTATAGCTGCTGCTGCTGCTGCTAAGTCGCTTCAGTCGTGTCCAACTCTGTGTGATCCCATAGACGGCAGCCTACCAGGCTCCCCTGTCCCTGGGATTCTCCAGATAAGAACACTGGAGTGGGTTGCCATTTCCTTCTCCAATGCATGAAAGTGAAAACTGAAAGTGAAGTTGCTCAGTCATGTCCGACTCTTTGTGACCCCATGAACTGCAGCCTACCAGGCTCCTCCGTCCATGGGATTTTCCAGGCAAGAGTACTGGAGTGGGGTGCCATTGCCTTCTCCATACTGTATAGCACAGAGGACTATATCCAATGTCTTGTGATAAACCATAATGAAAAAGAATGTGTATATATATTAAAAAAACTGAGTCACTTTGTTATACAGCACCAATGAACACAATATTGTAAATCAACTATACTTCAATAAAAGTAAAAAATAAAATTTCTCACATTGACAAAAAATCAGCATCTGTAGCAAAATAGTCCTCCCTACAAAAAATAATTTTATTTTTCTAAGTTCTAAATAACTGGTAAAATTACTGTTGAGTTTTAATAAAATATATGTTAATTTTTTAGCATATTTTTTACCGCTTATCCTTTAATGAACACTGTATTCTCTGTGGAAAGTACTTTGGACACCTCCTAGGTATGTCATGGAGCAGTGGTAAAGAATCTGCCTGCTAACACAGGAGATGCAAGAAACATGAGTTGGATCCTTGCTTCATGAAGATCCCCTAGAGAAGGAAATGGCAACCCACTCCAGTATTCTTGCCTGGGAAATTCCGTGGATAGAGGAGCTTGGTGGGCTACAGTCTATGGGGTCGCAAAGAATCAAGACACAACTGAGCACACACAAACACACACACACAACTGAGTATACACACACACACACACACACACACACAGAGGTATGTCGTTGGCCTCCCAACACATCCTCACCCAGCTACACAGTTCATTTCAAGAGTGAATGCATAGTCATCTAGAACCATCTAGAACCAAAAGAACCATCTAGAACTGTTCTTTTGGGATGCACTTCATGCCTCCAGTCCCTGTGATATAATATATTCCTTAAAAAAATGGTGTATCAATTTAATGGAATAGTAAGCAAGTATCGACTATGCCAAAGCCTTTGATTGTGTGGGTCACAATAAACTGTGGAAAATTCTGAAAGAGATGGGAATACCAGACCACCTGATCTGCCTCTTGAGAAATCTGTATGCAGGTCAGGAAGCAACAGTTAGAACTGGACATGGAACAACAGACTGGTTCCAAATAGGAAAAGGAATACATCAAGGCTGTATATTGTCACCCTGTTTATTTAACCTATATGCAGAGTACATCATGAGAAGAGCTGGACTGGAAGAAACACAAGCCGGAATCAAGATTGCTGGGAGAAATATCAATAACCTGAGATATGCAGATGACACCACCCTTATGGCAGAAAGTGAAGAGGAACTAAAAAGCCTCTTGATGAAAGTGAAAGAGGAGAGTGAAAAAGTTGGCTTAAAGCTCAACATTCAGAAAACGAAGATCATGGCATCCGGTCCCATCACTTCATGGGAATAGATGAGGAAACAGTGGAAACAGTGTCAGACTTTATTTTTCTGGGCTCCAAAATCACTACAGATGGTGACTGCAGCCATGAAATTAAAAGACGCTTAACCCTTGGAAGGAAAGTTATGACCAACCTAGATAGCATATTCAAAAGCAGAGACATTACTTTGCCAACAAAGGTTCGTCTAGTCAAGGCTATGGTTTTTCCAGTGGTCATGTATGGATGTGAGAGTTGGACTGTGAAGAAAGCTGAGCGCCGAAGAATTGATGCTTTTGAACTGTGGTGTTGGAGAAGACTCTTGAGAGTCCCTTGGACTGCAAGGAGATCCAACCAGTCCATTCTGAAGGAGATCAGCCCTGGGATTTCTTTGGAAGGAATGATGCTAAAGCTGAAACTCCAGTACTTTGGCCACCTCATGTGAAGAGTTGACTCATTGGAAAAGACTCTGATGCTGGGAGGGATTGGGGGCAGGAGGAGAAGGGGACGACAGAGGATGAGATGGCTGGATGGCATCACTGACTGGATGGACGTGAGTCTCAGTGAACTCCGGGAGTTGGTGATGAACAGGGAGGCCTGGCGTGCTGCGATTCATGGAGTCGGAAAGAGTCGGACACGACTGAGCGACTGATCTGATCTGATCTGAAGCAATTATCAACAAGAAAAAGGTAGATCTCTAGATACTGATAGGAAACAACCTCCAATCTATAGTGTTAAATGAAGTAAGTGATATACAGAACATTTACAAATATTTTAAAAAGTGATGTGTACGTTCCTGTGTATGTGAAGAATGGTAGTATAGTGATTGTAAAAATAAGGACACATACTTGAACTACTCCAATTCTGTTACCTCATGTGACTGCTTGAAGGTCTTGTTTATGTTAAAAATTGAACACAGTGAAGCAGAGTGTGAATTTCGAGGTGCAATATTTTTGTTTGGTAAGTGACAAGTTTAGTTCATATGTGAAATATTTTACTGAATCTGAACAATATTTTGAATACTGGCATTTCTTTTTCTTTCTGTATTGTTTGTTCATTTTAAAGCTAAAGAACACATCAAGACATCAAGAGGGTAATGACTATTACTGATTATTATGTGATTCTTAGATGAATAATTTTGTGGCATAGAGAAGGGGGTTTTAAAAAATGATATGCTCTGGGTGTCTGACACACTGCATGCCACCTATTTTTAATCAGAACTTACAAATGATTTTCGGGCATTATTTTTATTTGACCCTCACAAGAGTTACTCAGAGAAGCAATTTAATCAACATTTGTAAATCAGTCACCTTTGAGGCCATTCCAACAGAAGAACCCAGGTTATTAATCCTATTGACCTGCTACTCAGTCCCTGTTCTAACAACAAGAAGCTTCCTACTTACTGATACTGCTACTCATAGAAAAAAAATCCTTTAATTCTAGAGATGAAAGGATAAACATAATGTGGGATAGAGTTAGCATCTCAGGATGAGGAAGGAGACCACAGATGGGAGCCCTCCCTATTTTGGTAAAGGGAGAATTTGCAAGAGTTCAGCAGGGAATTTCAGAACCGGAAGTGGGACCTGGAGCTCCTTCTTGGTGGGAAAAGGGAGTCAAGAGAAGACTTGGAATCTTTGGGCTTTTTCTGGTGGCTCAGATGGTAAAGAATCTGCCTGCAATGCAGGAGACTCTGGTTTGATCCTTGGTTTGGGAAGGTCCCCTGGAGAAGGGAATGGCTACCCACTGCAGTATTCTTCGGCTTCCCTGGTGGTTCTAGTGGTTCAGATGGTAAAAAACCTGTCTGCAATGCAGGAGACCAGGGTTCGATCCCTAGGTGGGGAAGATTTCCTGGAGAAGGGAGTGGCTACCCACTCCAGTATTCTTGCCTGGAGAAGGGCCTTCTCAGGTTTCTGTGATAAATCCGGTCTCCCTGCAAGTGGGCGGGGCTCTGCTCGGCAGCGCTGTTGCACAGGAAAACAGCGCAATTCACCGCAAGTCCTGTTTCAACCTCGCCCCTTTGTTAACCCGGAGAAGGCAATGGCACCCCACTCCAATACTCTTGCCTGGAAAATCCCATGGACGGAGGAGCCTGGGGTGGGCTGCAGTCCATGGGGTCGCTAAGAGTCCGACACGACTGAGCGACTTCACTCTCACTTTTCACTTTCATTCACTGGAGAAGGAAATGGCCAACAGAAACTATAAGCAAGGTGAAAAGACACCCCTCAGAATGGGAGAAAATAATAGCAAATGAAACAACTGACAAAGGATTAATTTCCAAAATATACAAGCAGCTCATACAACTCAACACCAGAAAAATAAACAACCCTATCAAAAAGTGAGAAAAAGACCTAAACAGACATTTCTCCAAAGAAGACAAATGGATGGCTAACAAACACATGAAAAGATGCTCAACATTGCTAATTATTAGAGAAATGCTCATTATTAGAGAAATGGGTGCCTAAATTTTGACAAAGGAGGGACGAAAATACAATGGTGCAAAGACAGCCTCATTATAGAAAACTATAATGAGATATCATCTCACACCAGTCAGAATGGCCATCATCAAAATGTCTACAAACAATAAATGCTGGAGAGGGTGTGGAGAAAAGGGAATGCTCTTGCACTGTTGCTGCTGCTAGGTCTGCTAAGTCACTTCAGTCATGTCTGACTCTGTGCGACCCCATAGACAGGAGCCCACCAGGCTCCCCCGTCCCTGGGATTGCACTGTTGGTGGGAATGTAATTGATACAGCCACTATGGAAGATGGAGATTCCTTAAAAAAAAACTAGGAATAAAACCACCATATGACCAGCAATCCCACTCCTAGGCCTATACCTGAGGAAACCAAAATGAAAGAAACACATATATCCATGTATCCACGGAGAAGCAATGGCACCCTATCCAGTACTCTCGCTGGAAAATCCCATGGATAGAGAGCCTGGTAGGCTGCAGTCCATGGGTTGCTAAGAGTCAGACACAACAGAGCAACTTCACTTTCACTTTTCACTTTCATGCATTGGAGAAGGAAATGGCAACCCACTCCGGTGTTCTTGCCTGGAGAATCCCAGGGACGGGGGAGCCTGGTGGGCTGCCGTCTATGGGGTCACACAGAGTCGGACACGACTGAAGTGACTTAGCAGCAGCAGCAGCAGCTTGGTTAACCATGCATCTTAGAATTACCGAGGACCTCTCCCCATTTCTATCTGGGACTTCATCAGGGAGGCATTCTCCTGCAGCAAAGCTTCCCAGTTGATGGACTTAGGCATGACGAAATGGATTTTAGCTGGGCTGATAGAATGTGACTCAGCCACCAACTTGAGCAGCCCGGGGTCCTGGGCTGTGAGCCCAGCTTTGAACAGCAGCTTCCCATCCCCCACCCCCACCTCGTGTGCCACACAGATGCATTCTGCACGTGTGCAGTCTTGTGCAAAAGGTCAAGAAGTACTGCCTCCAGGGCAACACAATACTATTCCTGGCTCCTGAGGGGAGAAACGGATCTGTCAGGTGCAGATAAGAGAAGGGTGGTTTGACCTGTTTCATTACTGGTGAAAATTACCTGGTGGTCTGTGTGCTTCCAGATTAATTGGGCTGTTTTGCAATTCAGTATCCTGTGGGGAACACGGGGCACACATCACCCTTGTGTTTGGAAGCTCAGCAACTGTTTTCCAGCTTGGGTTGCTGTATTTTTTTCTGTTTGTTTTTTCTGTTTCCACCCACAGCCTATTAAGACATTGTGAAGTGCTCAGAGATACAGTAGTGCTGTACACACGCCAGTTCTTCTTCTTCCTGAAACAAAGGGAAGACGCTGTGGCTCTGGTGCCCTGTGATACGTGCCATCTAAGACTTATCATAATAAGATGGTTTGGATCCTTGTTTCTGGAAAGATGGCACCACCTGTGTCTGAGGGTGATGGTGACAGTTTATAAGCACTTGTCAAATTATAACATATGAATGAAACTCAAGTCATGAATGAAATTCTTTTGTGGGGATTTATAACTGTTGATTAAACCATCCAGACTTTATTCACAATTGGTTGAGATTTCATATCCTCTTTCCATGTGTAACGAATGAACTGCATTCAGCCAACAAATATTTATTCAATGTCTTCTGTATCAGGCGCAGGACTATGTGCTGAACACGCTTTACTTGGTAAGACAGAAAAACAATTATTGAGGCAGAAGGAAATGCCTGTAAACAAAAGCTGAAGGTGTTCTGGTTATCTGAAAGTGGTTATTGAAACGAAAATGTGTAATAGTGTCTGTCTTCCAGATTCATAGGTACATCTGGCTTAATTCTCTCTAAATTCATGGGTCCACCTCTAACATTTGCAGAGTACAGGGTGGGGGTACAAATAAGCCTATAAATGGTTAAATCATGTCTTCTCTTTCTTCTATCTTTAAAAAAATATATACATTCATAAAGACAAAATTTAAAACTGTCCAGAGCTATGTTTCCATGACCAAAAGTTGGCAGTACTAGAGGTGACTGAATTAATTATTATTGCACGTTTAAATGTTCATCTGTTTCATTTGAATGACAAACAAAATAAAGACACACTTAATTTATCATTATTTTATATTTATTTCCTTAAATTAATTTTTTGCTTTCATTTCAACATGATCACAAATCCTGTCATTATAAACGAACATTTTCACATCATTTTGTTCTGTGGACAGCAATGAGCTAAGGAGTTCTTTGTGTAGGTATATTTAAAATATGAAAATCTTGAGTGTATTTTCATAAAAAATGTGAGAGTACATATAAAATATTAAAAAAAATATTTTTACATATACTGGGTTGGCCAAAAATTTCATTCGTGTATTTACATAAGATGCTACAAAAACACCTGCATGAACTTTTTGGCCAACTCAATAATTTGAAAGAAAGTCACTTTTCTCATAAAATATGAGGTTAAAATTTGAAAGGAAATATTCAAATTGTTGTAATTCAGTTCAGTTCAGTTCAGTTGCTCAGTCATGTCCAACTCTTTCCGACTCCATGAATCGCAGCTCGCCAGGCCTCCCTGTCCATCACCAACTCCCGGAGTTTACCCAAACTCATGTCCATTGAGTCGGTGATGCCATCCAGCCATCTCATCCTCTGTTGTCCCCTTCTCCTCCTGCCCTCAATCCCTCCCAGCATCAGAGTCTTTTCCAATGAGTCAACTCTTCACATGAGGTGGCCAATGTACTGGAGTTTCAGCTTCAGCATCAGTCCTTCCAATGAACACCCAGGACTGATCTCCTTTAGGATGGACTGGTTGGATCTCCTTGCAGTCCAAGGGACTCTCAAGAGTCTTCTCCAACACCACAGTTCAAAAGCATCAATTCTTCGGCGCTCAGCTTTCTTCACAGTCCAACTCTCACACCCATACATGACCACAGGACAAACCATAGCCTTGACTAGACGGACCTTTGCGGGCAAAGTAATGTCTCTGCTTTTCAATATGCTATCTAGGTTGGTCATAACTTTCCTTCCAAGGAGTAAGTGTCTTTTAATTTCATGGCTGCACTCACCATCTGCAGTGATTTTGGAGCCCAGAAAAATAAAGTCTGACACTGTTTCCACTGTTTCCTCATCTATTTCCCATGAAGTGAGGGGACCAGATACCATGATCTTCGTTTTCTGAATGTTGAGCTTTAAGCCAACTTTTTCACTCTCCTCTTTCACTTTCATCAAGAGGCTTTTTAGTTCCTCTTCACTTTCTGCCATAAGGGTGGTGTCATCTGCATATCTCAGGTTATTGATATTTCTCCCGGCAATCTTGATTCCAGCTTGTGCTTCTTCCAGCCCTGTGTTTCTCATGATGTACTCTGCATAGAAGTTAAATACACAGGGTGACAATATACAGCCTTGATGTACTCCTTTTGCTATTTGGAACCAGTCTGTTGTTCCATGTCCAGTTCTAACTGTTGCTTCCTGACCTGCATATAGGTTTCTCAAGAGGCAGATCAGGTGGTCTGGTATTCCCATCTCTTTCAGAATTTTCCACAGTTTATTGTGATCCATGCAGTCAAAGGCTTTGGCATAGTCAATAAAGCAGAAATAGATGTTTTTCTGGAACTCTCTTGCTTTTTTGATGATCCAGCGGATGTTGGCAATTTGATCTCTGGTTCCTCTGCCTTTTCTAAAACCAGCTTGAACATCTGGAAGTTCACGGTTCACATATTGCTGAAGCCTGGCTTGGAGAATTTTGAGCATTTCTTCACTAGCATGTGAGATGAGTGCAATTGTGCAGTAGTTTGATGATTCTTTGGCATTACCTTTCTTTGGGATTGGAATGAAAAGTGACCTTTTCCAGTCCTGTGGCCACTGCTGAGTTTTCCAAATCCGCTGGCATATTGAGTGCAGCACTTTCACAGCATCATCCTTTAGGATTTGAAATAGCTCCACTGGAATTCCATCACCTCCACTAGCTTTGTTCGTAGTGATGCTTCCTAAGGCCCACTTGACTTCACATTCCAGGATGTCTGGCTCTAGGTGAGTGATCACACCATCGTGATTATCTGGGTCATGAAGATCTTTTTTGTACAGTTCTTCTGTGTATTCTTGCCACCTCTTCTTAATATCTTCTGCTTCTGTTAGGTCCATACCATTTCTGTCCTTTATTGAGCCCATCTTTGCATGAAATGTTCCCTTGGTATCTCTAATTTTCTTTAAGAGATCTCTAGTCTTTCCCATTCTGTTGTTTTCCTCTATTTCCTTTGCTTTGATCGCTGAGGAAGGCTTTCTTATCTCTCCTTGCTGTTCTTTGGAACTCTGCATTCAGATGCTTATATCTTTCCTTTTCTCCATTGCTTTTTGCTTCTCTTCTTTTCACAGCTATTTGTAAGGCCTCCCCAGACAGCCATTTTGCTTTTTTGCATTTCTTTTCCATGGGGATGGTCTTGATCCCTGTCTCCTGTACAATGTCACGAACCTCCATCCATAGTTCATCAGGCACTCTGTCTAGCAGATCTAATCCCTTAAATCTATTTCTCACTTCCACTGTATAATCATAAGGGGTTTGATTTAGGTCATACCTGAATGGTCTAGTGGTTTTCCCTACTTTCTTCAATTTAAGTCTGACTTTGGCTATAAGGAGTCTATGATCTGAGCAACAGTCAGCTCCTGGTCTTGTTTTTGCTGACTGTATAGAGCTTCTCCATCTTTGGCTGCAAAGAATATAATCAGTCTGATTTTGTTGTTGACCACCTGGTGATGTCCATGTGTAGAGTCTTCTCTTGTGTTGTTGGAAGAGGGTGTTTACTATGACCAGTGCGTTCTCTTGGCAAAACTCTACTAGCCTTTTCCCTGCTTCATTCCATATTCCAAGGCCAAATTTGCTTGTTACCCCAGGTGTTTCTTGACTTCCTTCTTTTGCATTCCAGTCCCCTATAATGAAAAAGACATCCTTTTTGGGTATTAGGTCTAAAAGATCTTGTAGGTCTTCATAGAACTGTTCAACTTCAGCTTCTTCAGCATTACTGGTTGGGGCATAGGCTTGGAGTAACTGTGATATTAAATGGTTTGCCTTGGAAACGAACAGAGATTATTCTGTCGTTTTTCAGATTGCATCCAAGTACTGCATTTCGGACTCTTTTGTTGACCATGATGGCTACTCCATTTCTTCTGAGGGATTCCTGCCCGCAGTAGTAGATATAATGGTCATCTGAGTTAAATTCACCCATTCCAGTCCATTTGAGTTCTCTATTCCTAGAATGTCAACGTTCACTCTTGCCAGCTCCTGTTTGACCACTTCCAATTTGCCTTGATTCATGGACCTGACATTCCAGGTTCCTTTGCAATATTGCTCTTTACAGCATCGGACCTTGCTTCTATCACCAGTCACATCCACAGCTGGGTATTGTTTTTGCTTTGGCTCCATCCTTTCATTCTTTCTGGAGTTATTTCTCCACTGATCTCCAGTAGCATATTGGGCACCTACCGACCTGGGGAGTTCCTCTTTCAGTATCCTATCATTTTGCCTTTTCATACTGTTCATGGGGTTCTCAAGGCAAGAATACTGAAGTGGTTTGCCATTCCCTTCTCCAGTGGACCACATTCTGTCAGACCTGTCCACCATGACCCTTCCATTTTGGGTGGCCCTACACGGCATGGCTTAGTTTCATTGAGTTAGACAAGGCTGTGATCCGTGTGACCAGATTGGCTAGTTTTCTGTGATTATGGTTTCAGTATGTGCCGTCTGATGCCCTCTCACAACACCTACCGTCTTACTTGGGTTTCTCTTACCTTGGACATGGGGTATCTGTTTCATGGCCGCTCCAGCAAAACGTAGCTGCTGCTCCTTACCTTGGACGAATGGCCTCTTCTGATCTTGAACGTGGAGTAGCTCCTGTCTGCCCTCCTGTGCCCGTGCAGCTGCCGCTCCTTGGACGTAGGGTAGCTCCTCTCGGCCTCGCTTCAAATTGTAATTAGCAAATGTAAAAAGTGTTCAATTTTCTCAAATAAAATGTCTTACATGTTATTTTCTGAAAATTAAATCTTATCACATCATTGTAAACTATACTTTCAATTGCTAGTATTCAGCTCTCATCTAGTTGCTAATGTAAAGGATCCATGTTCTGCATCAGACACGTTACAGTTAGACCTACAAAGACACCAATTTTAAGATCATGGGAATTGTGAGATTTTGCACCAGGTTCCCCAGCTGCCATGTGTGATTGTTGCGAATACCATGTTAATTTTTGAGTGTCTCCGGGAACAGGAATTGGAACAGGAAGAGAAGCACTGGAAACAGATGAGTGCGTCTACCGGGAAATGATAATTTCTGCTGCAAGAATCTGTTCAGTCACATTGGCCGAGGGGAAGCAGTTGACATGTTAATTTGTCTTTGCTCTCACCTGCCTGCATCTGCTGCTCAAACCCTCTCTGCGATCTGAAATCCTGTCCTGTCTCTGATCAGCAGCCACGGTAAAACTCAAAGGCCTTCGTGGCATTTGGAAGCAATGAGTTTCTCTCTTTTTCCCAGAGACCATGGGCAGAGATACAGAGATGTGATAGAGAAGCAGTTTCCTGGGGCCTGAGCCATGTTAGTTACAGACAAGATGTTTAGGGTTATGAATGAGGCTTTGGCAACAAAGAGCACAGATCCCAAGTGACTGCAGTGTCCATGGGAGTGTTAACAAAATTGCTTTTTTTTTTTGTATTTATGAATGAGGAGCCATCTAGGTCACAGGGCTCAGAGCAGAGTCCCTGAGTTTCCTGGTAGCATCAGTCATTCATATGGAGCAAGACCTAGTGATGCTTTCCCACTTGAGAGTGACTCTTCTTACCTCCTGCTCGCTGCCCCATCCCAGCTCTGCTCAGCCCACTTTCAGGGTGGGCTCTGGACAGGTGTCTTCCATCCAGTGTACGTTCATGGGCCATGGACCAGGAACAGTTCATTTCTGTCCTGGGATGGGGTGGGGTGGGATGGGCTGGGAGGTGGGAAAGAGGTTCAAGAGGGAAGGGACATATGTATACCTGTGGCTGATTCATGTTGATGTATGGCAGAAACCCAAACTAAGTAAATGAAAAAACAAAAGCAAAAACTTCTTTATGAGAGTCTGACAGATGGAGACAGAATTTCCTGCTTAGAATGAGCATATAAGCAAAAACTGAAAAACAGAGGGATTGCATGAGGGACTTCCTTGGTGATCCAGTGGCAAAGACTCCATGCTCCCAATGCAGGGGGCCCAGGTTCAATCCTTAGTCATGGAACTAGATCCTACATACTGCAACTAAAGATTTCACATGCTACAATGAAGATTAAAGATCCTGTGTGTCTAAGACCCAGTGCAGCCAAATAAATACTTAATTTAAAAAAAGAAAATGCAAAGTGAACGCATGAGTCCATTGTAAGGCCCACACAACATTTTGGTGCTGTGTTAACATAACCAAGGGTGGTAGAATTCCACGTCTAGCCTTGTAGGATGAGGGCTGACTTCAGTCCTCTCTGATCACCCTGGCAAAGTCTTACAATTTGAAAAGACTCCCTTCAGTCACTTGGGATCTGTGCTGTCTCTTGGCCACCTACTGCATAGACCTGACTCATTGGAAAAGACCCTGATGCTGGGAAAGATTGGGGGCAGGAGGAGAAGGGGATGACAGAGGAAGAGATGGTTGGATGGCATCACGGACTCAATGGACCTGAGTTTGAGCA
This sequence comes from Bos taurus, assembly GCF_002263795.3. Lineage (NCBI taxonomy): Eukaryota > Metazoa > Chordata > Mammalia > Artiodactyla > Bovidae > Bos > Bos taurus. Next base: position 7,681,833 of record NC_037355.1, on the reverse strand, counting down.
AACTCTGGGAGACAGTGAAGGACAGGGAAGCCTGGCATGTTACCGTCCAGGGGTGGTCACCAAGAGTCAGACATGACTTAACAATGGAACAGTAACAAGAAGTCTCTCACAAGTCGCTTACAATGAAAACACGTGACTGTGATACCTTCTGCTGTTCATCTGTCTGCTCTGTAAACTGAGCTTTGTCCTTGGTGACATTGGGTGCATTTAACAACAGGTTCAGACTCTAAGTTGTACTGTAATACAGTGATTCTCGAGGAGACCCCGATTTCTCCGGTTTCACTGATATTTTGATTGGATTTTCTTTTTAAGCTACCTCAGCCAAAAGCATCTTCTCGCAAAAACAGTAGGTTCATTTCAATTCAATATTTCGCTTTGGACAATTGCTGGAATCCATTTAGCACCCCATATTGGAATGCGGGCTCTCCGGGACTCACATGCTTCCCACCCATTAGCATTTGAGGGAGCCTTGGCAGACAGATTGAGGTCAAGGGAAAGGCAGACCCCCATGGCCAGTGGAAGAGCAGAAAGCTGGTGCCTTCAAATTGTTGTAAATAGTGCTTTGCAAGCCATATGCTGCCTGAGACTGTATTTGCATTGTGTACCCGGCCTCTTGCTATCAAACACAGGAAGACACAACACTGGACAGAGGGAGATAGAGGCCCCAGTGAACTCCAGAGTTTCCACCATCCACCTGATGTTGATCGGGTGTTTAGTCTGGCAGAAGCTCAGACCAGAAGGTCATTTTTGGGAAACACGACAATGTCTTGTGTCGTGGGTGTTTCAGAAGGTAAGGAGGCTCTCTTTGCACCCTAAAGCAGAAGAATATTTGGACTTCTCCTGCCTGACTAGATTTTTCCTCTAGGAACTGGTGGGGCCCTGCAGGCCAAGCCCAGGTTAACTTCAGGGGCTTCTCTGGTTAAGCGCCTTACAAAGCTGAAATCCTGGGGTGCAGTTTTGGGACCCTGCTATGAGAAGATGTGGCTGAGACACTATAGCAGAGGCCAACCTGGAGCCCAGGGGTGCCTGATGGCCTGTTTTCCCAGGTGGGTGGATGGGTGGCTGGCAGGGTCCTGACCACCCCAGATGCACGGCCATGGTGGGTTGGGGAGTGGGTGTCACTTAGCAGTGCTGCTCTACCCGAGTCATTGCTCTGTGACTCTGAGGGACTCTTTCCCGATACAAGTTCAGTGGAGCTAAGTTTTTAGCTCAGGTTACCCTGTGGCACAGGTGAGAGAGAAAGACCCTTTCTCTGGCTGGAAGACAGCCCCTCCTCCTGCCCCGGCCTGGGAAGTGAGAGAGGAAGAGGAGACCCTCTCCTGTGGCCTGGCCACACTCACCTCCAATTCACATGGATTAGGTAGGAGCTCTGTAGGGTCAGTCAGAGGGTAAGTGCAGGTTTGGTGTTCTGGGAAACCTGAGTTTTAAGTCTAGTATCTCAGTTGTTTGCCTTCTGTGCAGCTTGAGGTAAATTCCTTAACCTCTCTGAGCCTCAGATCCCTTACTCCTCAAATGGACAGCTGAATGAAGTAGTAGTCTGGCTCACAGTAGGAGCTGAGTAAAACGTAATTGCTTTTCCCGCTTCTCCATCTTTGAGCTGGCCAAAGCCCACGGGCAACACATTCTCCCCACCTCTGAAGTGTGTTCCTGTCCATCACAGACTCAAGGACCTTTGGCTCTAGTGTGATTCACATGGACAGCCCTGCCTGTCTCTTTGAGGACAGGTGTGGCTCAAGAGTCCACCTGTCACCTGATTCTCTGCCAGGCCAGCTCAAAGTCCATAGCTTCTTTAGTGCTTGGGGACCTGGAACGCCTGTGACCTCACACCCTCGTATCCATGGCACTTGGCTTTGTCAGTATGTGTCATCTTGTCTGATGCTCCTGCTCTGCAGGTATCCTCCTCCTGCACTCTCCCCACCCCCCCTGCCTGCCTAGAGTCACCAGAGGAGACAAGAAAGAGGGTGGAGAGCAAGAAAGCCTCCAGTCTTCTTGACCTCAGCTAAAATCTCGGCTCTGCTAGTTATAAGCTGTGCAGGGGTAGGCATGTCCCTGAACTCCCAAGTCCCAGCATATCCTAGTCTGAACAGCAGGAATACTAATTCCTTCTTGGCAGGAGTGTTGTAAATATCAAAGGCAGTGACTTATCTGGCACTTGGGAGGTATTTGATAATAATATCCTTGTTATTCAGAGCAATGTTCTCATGCCCTTAAATCATTTTCTTGAAATAATTAGAAAATCGGTTCTCAAACTGTGGCCCCAGACCGGTAGCATCAGCATCACCTGGATCTTGTCAGAGATCTGCATTCTCAGGACCTGCTGGGGGGTGGGGGTGGGGTGGGGATGGGGGGCACACAGTCTGCTTTCATAAGCCCTCCAGGGGATTCTGATGTGTGGCAGAGTTAGAGAGCCTCTGAACTAGAATGTCTTTCAAACCCTCTCATGTCTTTCAAGGTCATTTCTTTGGCCTGCCTGATTATGCTCACTGGCTCCTGCCTGTGATTTGGGAAGGATTATAACTCAAGGGTCATCAAGGCTGGATTGATACCTGCAAGTTGAGAAGGGTATCACCTACCTCGATGCAACAGAAGGGCTCCAAAATCCTTGAGCCATATCCTCCTCTTGGTGTAGACAAGGGTCTTTGATTAAGGAATCAACATTCTGGGCTTTGCTTTTCATTCCCCAACACACATGCACACACACACTTTGCTTTTCATTCCCCCAACACAGACTCACACACACACACACACACACACACACACACACAAACACACACACTCTGGGAAGGCTGCTCTTCTGTCCCTGGGTAGCAGAAGTGTGTAAATTCTGTGCTGATTTTTCTCTTCCAGCCTGAGCAAAGCTTCTTCCTCTTATCTTGGTTCTTTTCTTCCGTGGAAGGGACAGCCAGAGCTTGATGGATAGGTAACCAGCTAAGTCTTCGGTCGGGTGTATTATGAGCATAGATGCCACCAGCGAGGGTGGACCAGCACTTTGCCTGAGCCCAAACAGTGTTATTAGTACCGAATGGAGGCTGGAACTGTAGGAGAAACCGAATGCCTTGATGTTGCCATGTTCTGTCAAGCTGTCTTCCCAAGGATGTGCTGATTTCTTTCATGTGGCTTGTTATCATCCTGCTCACAGAATTGCTGGATGAGGGCACATTCAGGCAATTAGCATAAACAGCACTTGATTTTGGGGTCTATGACCAACTGCCCTTCCTGAGGATCTACTAGGTGCCAGTCACTCCACAAGGAGTGTGAAGTATTTAGAGTCTGGGATGGCCTCTGTTTCTAAGAACAAAATATTTCAAACAGCTCCCCTGAGTTTTTCAAATATCCAAATATTTAGCATCATACATGAATCTGGCCTGAGTGTGAATCCTTACTGTTTCACCCCTCTTTTCGGAGGCAGTGTGATTTTGGAGATGAGGGAGACCTGAGTTTGTTGGATTTTGGTTCTGCCACTCACTAGCTATGTGACCTGGGGAAAGTTACTTAACGTCTCTGAGCCTCAGTTCCCTTATCCCTCCAATGGAGCTGAGAATTTTGCAGAGCTGATGGGGAGATTATGAGAGATCTATAGTATGGTGCCTGGCGCATACTTATGGTAGGTGATCAATAAGCTGTAGTTGTTCTTTTGGAGTTTGCCTCTGGGCAAAGCATTAGAAAGATAATATATGTCATCCCACAGAAAAATAACTTTGAAGTAACTGTTTGAAAATTTTAATGGAAGAAAGATGGAAAAGCTTTCAGAACTAGAAAGCAGAGGTCCCTCCAGCAATGTTTGGGCTCCTCGTTTCATCATCTCTCCCAACACACCCCACTGGTACGTCCTGTAGGGCACTCTTTCTGGACACCAGGTGAGGGACGTGTGCCCACAACTGAGCCCATGAGCCATGGTCCACCTGTCAGCCAACTGTGGAACCGACTCAAGATGCTGAACTTGGCTGCTGTTTTCCTCTAGGAAACGTTTGCCTGGAACACTGACTGACGACGCCAGGAGTCTCGGCTGGCTGAGCCAAGAGTTCTAAGAACTTGTTCTTGACTTTTCACTGGGATCTCATAGGTCAGGTCATTCGAACTTTTCAAGTTCCACGAGAAAGGCATGGGAACAGAGCGACTCCCCCAAGGCTGATGGCTCAGACACGGGACTGGCCCAGAGTGGATGTTTGCTATTCCTAAGAGTGCTCAGCAAACCAGGCTCTGAATACAAAATTAGGAATCAAGTAAAATCGAATGGGCTCTGCTTAAATATTAAACACAGTGGCAGAATAAACCTGTAAAATATTTTAGATTCTTTGTAGCACGGTGACCTTTTTCTATTTCCTTGACACTTTTTCTGGCCTGATTTTTATTGTCGTATAATACACTGAACATAAATCGACTCTTTGGACCATTTTAAAGCATACAGCTCAGCAGCATTAAGTACATTCACACTGTACTCGCCACCATCCATCCGAAGAACTTGATCGTCTTCCCAGACCGAAAGTCCGTCCCCGTGAAATGCTAACTCCCTTTGCCCCTCCTCCCAAGCCCTGGATAAATTGACACTGTTTATTCTACCCAAACATTTTTTGTAAAGACCAAAGGGGGCTTCTAGAAGACAGTAGAGTGTGCCACCAATAATCCTCCCCTTCAACAAGACATGGAAGAACTCTGTCTTCTTAATACCAGGACCTTTGACCCCCTCACATGGAGCGATGAAACAAAGGCTCCAGCACAGGCGGAAATATTTTGCCTCTCTGGAGTCACCCTGCATGCCTTTATTTTTGCCTTTGCTGAAAAGAGCAATAATATAATGTTTAGAAAAGAACACTTGCAAAGAAGAAAGACTTGGAACCAACCACCGTCTTCCTGAGTTGTTGACAGCTGCTATTCAGTGGAACCTCAGTGGAGACAAAGAGAGACTGCAGCATTGTTTTGACACGAACATTGGAAGTGGCTTCCTTCCAGAGCTTGGCTGATTTAGGTACCTGGATCGGCGGCCAGAGCCTCCTGTGCTGTCTTGACTTTTTCCCTATGGCGATTGTTGATGCAGCTGTGGAAGGGTCTGGTGTGTATCCTGAATCTCCAATTGCTTCCTTTGTTTGGAGTCAGATGTTTCTAGGTGCTGTCACTGTGTCTTCCTGACGCGGTGCCTGCTCCATTTCTACGTTTCCTCTGTGTCGAGGAAAAGCGATTATTTCCCTGTTGAGAAGATGCTTCGGGCTTTCTCAGAATCCTAGCAGCAGGGTTGGCCAACACCTTGATTTTAGTGAAAGATCACTGAGATATGAAGATAGGAAGAATCTAGAGGCACTTAAGAGAAATTGAAAAAGGTTCCCCCCAGGAAGGGGTGTACCTCTACATCATTAGTTTCGATTTTTTTTTTTAAATTGGTAATGATCTCTAGGTCTATCCATATTGCTGCAAATGACATTTTGGTTCTTTTTTATGACTGAGTAGTATTCCATTGTATCTATGTACCATATCTTCTTTATCTATTCATATGTTGATGCACATTTAGGTTACCTTCATGTCTTGCTGCTGCTGCTGCTGCTGCTGCTAAGTCACTTCAGTCATGTCCAACTCTGTGCGACCCCATAGACGGCAGCCCACCAGGCTCCCCCGTCCCTGGGATTCTCCAGGCAAGAACACTGGAGTGGGTTGCCATTTCCTTCTCCAATGTATGTAAGTGAAAGGTGAAAGTGAAGTCGCATAGTCGTGTCCGACCCTCAGCGACACCATGGACTGCAGCCCACCAGGCTCCTCTGTCCATGGGATTTTCCAGGCAAGAGTACTGGAGTGGGGTGCCATTGCCTTCTCCAGCCTTCATGGCTTGACTACATATAAATAGTGCTGCAATGAACGTTGGGGTACATGTATCTTTTCCAATTATGATTTTCTCTGGATAGTCCAACAGAAATTAACACAACATTGTAAATCAATGATATTTCAATTAAAAAAAAAGCTGGCAGTGTGCAGTCGGCTTGTTCTGAGCCTTTGATGCCATGTCGCTGACCTGCTCACCTGGCCTGGCTGCTGACTCACTGTGAGCCCCACTGAGTCATTTCACAGCTCATTTTCCGCCACCAATAATGGGCTAATAATGCCTGCCCTAGTTGTAAGACTCAGATGTGGAAACACATATGAAAGTGGTGTGAAATCATAACTGCTTTCCCAGTGAAATGCGGCCGGCCTTGCGGTGAGCCTTGTGCCAGCCTGTTGGGGCAGAGCCGCCCAATGGGGTGCCCAGCTATCAGAGGTGTGTGTGGAGGTGCTGAACCCCCAAGCCCTCGGCTGTGACTCATCTCCTGTGAATACTATCATTTCCTCAGAGGGCTGTGACAAATGACACAGATGACAAAAGTGACTGGGCAAATGCTGTCTGGGAGGCCGGGAGGAGAAGGCCTACGGGCACAAGAAGAGCTGAGATGGGTCCTGGGCCAGGGCTCCCATGACACACTCACTTGACTTATCCTGATTCAAATGTCACTTCCTCCAGGAAGCCTTCCCTGAGCTCTAGGTATGTGGCCTGACCAACACTGCATAGGAATTGCTGGTTTCCAGTTTCCCTTGCAGTTCATAGATTCCATGAAGGCAGGACCATGGATTCCATCTATCTCCACTGTAACAGTAGTTCCTCAAATACTGATAGTTTTCTGGTATCCCCACTCAGCCACTCCCTAGCTGTGTGACTTCAGTTTTCTGATCTGGTGAAGGGGAATTGAAGTCACTCTCATGAGATCAGAGTGAGGACCGACAGAGCTGGTGGCACAAAGGCACGCCTCCTGAGAGGTGCTCTGATAGGGGTCCTTTCTTACCCAGGTCCTGGAGGTGGCTGCCTGGAGAGACTGATGTCACTGTGCTGGCGTTCCTTCTCAGATTCTAACTCCTGCCACCATATTTGTTCTTCACCAGCCTTTCCACTATAGCTTCAACACATAAATCCTTGATCATTGTGTGCTCAAACAACGCAACCTTGGGGCTGAATCCTTCAAACCTGTGTTTACTTATGTCACCAAATTGAGCAATAGGGTTTATGGCTTTCTTTCATGGGACAAGGACATTTGACCAGCAGAATTTGGGAGGTGTGAGCAGTATGTAAGGGTAAGTTTGAGTAAGTGTGTCTATACATAGACTTTCCTCATGTAGGTCTAAGACTGGATTTATGGATTCCTATCAGGGCACCCCTGAGGGTCCACATGAGAAAGTGTCAGGCCAGGCCTAAGTGGCCTCATCTCAGAGGGCATAGGGACTTCAGGTCCAAGCTGGGGCTTAGGAGTCCAGGACATAGAGAGGAGAGGGGCTGCTGCCTGGGTGAGGGTCTGAAGCTGGGAACCACTGTCCCTCTCCTGGCCAAAGACAGGGCCACAGAACAGGGGAAATTCTGGAACACTGAGAGGAGGCTTGGGGCAGATCATGGATCTAGGGAAGGTTTGGGGACAAGCCTGACAAGGAATAGGGAAGGGGTATGGAGGCATCACTTGGAGCCATGGTGTGTGAGAGATCAGAGAGAGGCAGGGGCCGAACCACAGTCCCCAGGAGGCCACATGGTAACCCTCACGTGGGCAGATGTCATCAGGAGCCACGAGGTTCTCCCAGCTTTCAGGGTCCCTGAACGCTGTTAGCGCTCTACTGATGCCTGAATCCCATTCATTTATTTATTCATTGGCTTATTTAAGGTTTTTAAAAAAGTTAATGGAATATCATTGATTTTCGATGTTGTGATACCTTCTGCTGTGTAGGAAAGTGAATTTGTTATACATATATATGTATCCACTCTTTTTTAGATTGTTTTCTCATATAGGTCATCAGGGAGTATTAAGTAATGTGCCCTGTGCTATACAGTAGGTCCTTAGTAGTTATCTGTTTTATGTACAGTAGTGTGTAGATGTCAATCTCAAATTCCCAGGGTATGCCTCTCCCTTATCCTGGGAGTGCTTGGAAAGTTCTTGATACTAGGAAATCCACCAGTGGGTGCAAGGATCTGCCTCGTTGTCCCAATTCAGTTCAGTTCAGTCGTTCAGTTGTGTCCGACTCTTTGCAACCCCATGGACTGCAGCACGCCAGGCCTCCCTGTCCATCACCAACTCCTGGAGTTTACTCAAATTCATGTCCATTGAGTCAGTGATGCCATCCAACCATCTCATCCTCTGTCGTCCCCTTCTCCTCCCGCCTTCAATCTTTCCTAGACTCAAGGTCTTTTCAAATGAGTCAGCTCTTCACATCAGGTGGCCAAAGTATTGGAGTTTCAGCTTCAACATCAGTGCTTCCAATGAATATTCAGGACTGACCTGTTGTCCTGCTGCTAAGTCGCTTCAGTCATGTCCGACTCTGTGCGACCCTATAGACGGCAGCCCACCAGGCTCCCCCGTCCCTGGGATTCTCCAGGCAAGAACACTGGAGTGGGTTGCCATTTCCTTCTCCAATGCATGAAAGTGAAAAGTGAAAGTGAAGTTGCTCAGTCCTGTCTGACTCTTCGCGACCCCATGGACTGCAGCCTACAAGGCTCCTCCATCCATGGATTTTCCAGGCAAGAGTACTGGAGTCGGGTGCTGTTGCCTTCTCCTGTTGTCCTGCTGCTGCTGCTAAGTTGCTTCAGTCGTGTCCAACTCTGTGTGACCCCACAGACGGCAGCCCACCAGGCTCCGCCATCCCTGGGATTCTCCAGGCAAGAACACTGGAGTGGGTTGCCATTTCCTTCTCTAATGCATGAAGTGAAAAGTGAAAGGGAAGTCGCTCAGTCGTGTCCGACTCTTAGCAACCCCAAACTCCCTTTTAAAATGGCCCAACCTTCACATCTACCCAAGTAACCACCTCCCAGATCAGGACAGAGCATATTTCCCAGGTCCCAGCAAGTTTCTTCCTACTCCTTTCCAGGGAGCAGCCCCCTATCAGCCCTAAGGCCTCTGCTTTCCTGATTTTGATCACCTTTGATTAGTTTCACCTGCTTTTGAGATCTGTATAAACGGAATGGGCTTCCTGGGAAGCTTAAGCGGTAAGGAATCTGACTGTAATGCAGGAGACTGGAGTTCAATCCCTGGGTTGGGAAGATCCCCTGGAGAAGGAAATGGCAACCCACTCTGGTATTCTTGCCTGGGAAGTCCCATGGACAGAGGAGCCTGGCAGGCTACAGTCCATGGGGTTGCAAAGAATCAGACGGACATGACTTAGTGACTAAACAATAAAATTAAACAAAAGAAATGGAATGACATAATCTTCACTCTTTTGTGTTCAGCACTTGCATCTCCTAGTAGGAAACAGCTCTTCGCTGCACTGAACCTCCTCTGGTGGGTACCACCCACATCTTAGCTCACTTCCCGGAGAGTCTCCTCCCAGGCACCCCTCCCCCAGCCCTACTTCCCGCTGCACCCCTCCAGGTCCTTGTCATCAGAGGGCGGAATGTGGTGGCCACAGTGCCAGGGCTCCGCTGATAAACGTTGTCTCCAACTGTCCTCAGAGGAAGTGCCAAGAGCGAGAAGTACTGGCTTTTCTTAACCCCCAGAAGGGGAAGGCCATGGCCTGGAGTTTGGAAGAGGCAAGCTGGTGATGAACTTGAATATTAGCTCATGATCTTGAGAAAGTCATTTGACCTTCTGGTTTCCTCCTTTCCAAAATAAAGGGGTGGTTTGGTTTAGATGCTCCTTAAAAAAATTAATTCAATCCCAGGGTGAGGGCTGCTGTTGACTGCAGAGAGATGGATTTAGGGGATGTGAGGGAGGAAATTGTGGTGGGAAATGCCAGTGGAGGAAAGCCAGGCAGTCATGGAAGCAAGGCGATACTGCTGAGTCACTTGTAGGGGGTGGAGCCATCACCATAGCCTCTCTCTCCACACACGCCAGCATAGGCAGCTGAACAATAGAGAGGGTGGGCCATCAAACGCCTGACGCACTGAACTACAGAGTAGGACCCCAGCCAGGGGGCCCCTCTATGTGCCTGATGCGCCGAACAATAGAGAAGGACCCCAGGCAAGGGAGCCCTCTAAGTGCCTGAACCGGCAGAACTACAGAGAAAGACTGGCCAAAGAGGCCTTCTGATCGCCAGCTACAAGAGACTCGAAAAAAACTCTGATAGGGCCATAACTCCTGCGGTGGAGGCAGTCTTGTGTCCTTGCACACTTTGAGCTGCCAGGGTCCCTGCAAACCAGGTAGCTGCACCATTTTCACGCTCAACTATATTTATTCCTTTGTTTGTTTTTCCTACTGTTCTTTCCCCCTTGCAGTTAATCTTTAATGCATATAAATCTTTTCTATCTACCTCTATTTAACTTTGCATATCAATTCTTTCTTTCTTTTCTTTCTCTCCTTTCCTTTCAACTTATTTGTTAGTTTTATTTTCATTGCTTTACTCCCCAGTTGGCACTTTGCTTTAGTTTTGCTTTTCAGTTTGTGCTTTAATTAGTTTTGTTCTGGTAGATATAATTTTTGGTTTTCTTGTTCACCAGGTAAATCTATTGTACTTTATTTTTGTTGGACTGTTTTGATTTTGAGTATGGATGTATATTTATCTGTGTATATTCAGTCACACTTTCTATTGTTGTTATAAATGTCCGCCTCCTCTATGTTGGGCTTTTGCAGTTCTGTGGAGTTTTCCTTTTTGTTTTTTCCTTTTTTCTTTCTTCTTCCATTTTTAAATTTTCTTTTTTATAACTTTAATTTTTAAAAAACCTATTATATTTTTTATATATTTATTCCTTTGTTTGCCTTTCCTACTGTTCTTTTTCCCTGCAGTTAATCTTTAATGTATATAAATCTTCTTCATATACCTGTATTTAACTTTCCATATCTCTTCTTTCTTTCCTTTCCTCTCAACATATTTATTAGTTTTGTTTTCATTGCTTTATTCCCCACTTGGCACCTGCTTTAGATTTGTTTTCCAGTTTGTGCTTAAGTTAGTTTTGTTTTTAACTGGTAAATATATTTTTGATTTCCTTTGTTCACAGAGTCAACCTACTATACTTTTGTTTGACTATTTTGTCTTTTCTAATGGGTGTATATGTATATGTTTATATTCCATTATTTTAACTATTATTTGCCTGATTTTGTAACTGCCATTTGTCTGGGGTTCATCTTTGGTTTCTCGGTTTTGGATATTTGTTTTAATCTCACTTAATGCCATAACAAACCACTTGTGAAATCTTCACTCCTGACCAGAAATCAAGCCTGAGCCTTTGGAGTAGGAGCACTGACTCCAAGACCCTAGACTGACTAACCCAGTTCAATTCAGTTCAGTCACCCAGTCGCGTCTGACTCTTTGTGACCCCATGAATCACAGCATGCCAGGCGCCTGTCCATCACCAACTCCCAGAGTTCACCCAAACTCATGTCCATCGAGTCAGTGATGCCATCCAGCCATCTCATCCTCTATCGTCCCCTTCTCCTCCTGCCCCCAATCCCTCCCAGCATCAGAGTCTTTTCCAATGAGTCAACTTTTCGCATGAGGTGGCTAAAGTACTGGAGTTTCAGCTTCAGCATCAGTCCTTCCAATGAACACCCAGGACTGATCTCCTTTAGAATGGACTGGTTGGATCTCCTTGCAGTCCAAGGGACTCTCAAGAGTCTTCTCCAACACCACAGTTCAAAAGCATCAATTCTTCGGCACTCAGCTTTCTTCATAGTCCAACTCTCACATCCGTACAAGACAACTGGAAAAACCATAGCCTTGACCTTGTTGGCAAAGTAATGTCTCTGCTTTTCAATATGCTATCTAGGTTGGTCATAACTTTCCTTCCAAGGAGTAAGTGTCTTTTAATTTCATGGCTGCAGTCACCATCTGCAGTGATTTTTGAGCCCAGAAAAATAAAGTCTGACACTGTTTCCACTGTTTCCCCATCTATTTCCCATGAAGTGAGGGGACCGGATGCCATGATCTTCGTTTTCTGAATGTTGAGCTTTAAGCCAACTTTTTCACTCTCCTCTTTCACTTTCATCAAGAGGCTTTTTAGTTCCTCTTCACTTTCTGCCATAAGGGTGGTGTCATCTGCATATCTCAGGTTATTGATATTTCTCCCAGCAATCTTGATTCCGGCTTGTGTTTCTTCCAGTCCAGCTCTTCTCATGATGTACTCTGCATATAAGTTAAATAAACAGGGTGACAATATACAGCCTTGACATACTCCTTTTCCTATTTCGAACCAGTCTGTTGTTCCATGTCCAGTTCTAACTGTTGCTTCCTGACCTGTATACAGGTTTCTCAAGAGCATGGTCAGGTGTTCTGGTATTCCCACCTCTTTCAGAATTTTCCACAGTTTGTTGTGATCCACACAGTCAAAGGCTTTGGCATAGTCAATAAAGCAGAAATAGATGTTTTTCTGGAAATCTCTTGCTTTTTCCATGATCCAGCAGATGTTGGCAATTTGATCTCTGGTTCCTCTGCCTTTTCTAAAACCAGCTTGAACATCAGGAAGTTCAGAGTTCACATATTGCTGAAGCCTGGCTTGGAGAATTTTGAGCATTACTTTACTAGCGTGTGAGATGAGTGCAATTGTGTGGTAGTTTGATGATTCTTTGGCATTACCTTTCTCTGGGATTAGAATGAAAACTGACCTTTTCCAGTCCTGTGGCCACTGCTGAGTTTTCCAAACTTGCTGGCATATTGAGTGCAGGACTTTCAAAGCATCATCTTTCAGGATTTGAAATAGCTCCACTGGAATTCCATCACCTCCACTAGCTTTGTTCATAGTGATGCTTTCTACGGCCCTCTTAACTTCACATTCCAGGATGTCTGGCTATAAGTGAGTGATCACACCATCGTGATTATCTTGGTTGTGAAGATCTTTTTTGTACAGTTCTTCTGTGTATTCTTGCCACCTCTTCTTAATATCTCAGCTTCTGTTAGGTCCATACCATTTCTGTCCTTTATCAAGCCCATCTTTGCATGAAATGTTCCCTTGGTATCTCTAATTTTCTTTAAGAGATCTCTAGTCTTTCCCATTCTGTTGTTTTTCTCTATGTCTTTGCATTGATTGCTGAGGAAGGCTTTCTTATCTCTTCTTGCTATTCTTTGGAACTCTGCATCAGAGAGTGCCAGGCTGCGATGGCACAAGTGCGCCCGAGAGGAGCTACCCCACATCCAAGGTCAGGGGCAGTGGCCGAGAGGAGCTACCCCACATCTGAGGTCAGTGGCGGTGGCCAAGGCGAGCTACCCAAATCTGAGGTCAGGGGTGGTGGCCAAGAGGAGCTAACCCACGTCCGAGTTCAGGGGCGGCGAACAAGAAGAGCTACCCCACGTCTGAGGCCAGGGGTGGTGGACAAGAGGAGCAACCCCATGTTCAAGGTTAGGAGGGGCGATTCGTCCAAGGTAAGGAGCAGTGGCTGCACTTTGCTGGAGCAGCCGTGAAGAGATACCCCATGTCCAAGATAAGAGAAACCCAAGACGGTAGGTGTTGCGAGAGGTCATCAGAGGGCAGACACACTGAAACCATAATCACAGAAAACTAGCCAATTTGATCACACGGACCACAGCCTTGTTTAACTCAATGAAACTAAGCCATGCCATGTAGCGCCACCCAAGACAGAAGGGTCATGGTGGACAGGTCTGACAGAATGTGGTCCACTGGAGAATGGAATGGCAAACCACTTCAGTATTCTTGCCTTGAGAACCTCATGAACGTATGAAAAGGCAAAATGATAGGATACTGAAAGAGGAACTCCCCAGGTCGATAGGTGCCCAATATGCTACTGGAGATCAGTGGAGAAATAACTCCAGAAAGAATGAAAGGATGGAGCCAAAGCAAAAACAATACCCAGTTGTGCGTGTGACTGGTGATAGAAGCAAGGTCCAATGCTGTAAAGAGCAATATTGCAAAGGAACCTGGAATGTCAGGTCCATGAATCAAGGCAAATTGGAAGTGGTCAAACAGGAGCTGGCAAGAGTGAACGTTGACATTCTAGGAATAGAGAACTCAAATGGACTGGAATGGGTGAATTTAACTCAGATGACCATTATATCTACTGCTGCGGGCAGGAATCCCTCAGAAGAAATGGAGTAGCCATCATGGTCAACAAGAGTCCGAAATGCAGTACTTGGATGCAATCTCAAAAACGACAGAATGATCTCTGTTCGTTTCCAAGGCAAACCATTCAATATCACAGTAATCCAAGCCTACACCCCAACCAGTAACGCTAAAGAAGCTGAAGTTGAACAGTTCTATGAAGATCTACAAGACCTTTTAGAACTAACACCCAAAAAAGATGTCCTTTTCATTATAGGGGACTGGAATGCAAAAGTAGGAAGTCAAGAAACACCTGGGGTAACAGGCAAATTTAGCCTTGGCATACAGAATGAAGCAGGGCAAAGACTAATAGAGTTTTGCCAAGAGAATGCACTGGTCATAGCAAACACCCTCTTCCAACAACACAAAAGAAGACTCTACACATGGACTTCACCAGATGGTCAACACCGAAATCAGGTTGATTATATTCTTTGCAGCCAAAGATGGAGAAGCTCTATACAGTCAGCAAAAACAAGACCAGAAGCTGACTGTGGCTCAGATCATGAACTCCGTATTGCCAAAGTCAGACTTAAATTGAAGAAAGTAGGGAAAACCACTAGACCATTCAGGTATGACCTAAATCAAACCCCTTGTGATTATACAGTGGAAGTGAGAAATAGATTTAAGGGACTATATCTGCTAGACAAAGTGCCTGATGAACTATGGACGGAAGTTTGTGACATTGTACAGGAGACAGGGATCAAGACCATCCCCATGTAAAAGAAATGCAAAAAAGCAAAATGGCTGTCTGAAGAGGCCTTATAAATAGCTGTGAAAAGAAGTGAAAAGCAAAGGAGAAAAGGAAAGATATAAGCATCTGAATGCAGAGTTCCAAAGAATAGCAAGGAGAGATAAGAAAGGCTTCCTCAGCGATCAACTAACCCTGCTGCTGCTGCTGCTCCGTCGCTTCAGTTCTGTCCGACTCTGGGCGACCCCATAGATGGCAGCCCACCAGGCTCCCCCGTCCCTGGGATTCTCCGGGCAAGAACACTGGAGTGGATTGCCATTTCCTTCTCCAATGCATGAAAGTGAAAAGTGAAAGTGAAGTCACTCAGTCGGAGTATCAAATAGTGAGAACTCACACAAAGGAAACCACCTGAATACAAGACCCTGCATCATCCGACCACCAGTAAGCACCCTGTGCAGGATGTCTCATCTAAACAACAAACAAAACAAAAATACAAACCCAGTCATCAGTAGACAGGATTACCACCTCACTCAGCCTTGCCCATCAGAGGAAAAACAAACAAACAAAAACTCAGCATAAATTTCACCCTATACAAAGCTCAGCCTATACAAAGCTCAAACTGCTGGACCAGTCTTAGGAGGGCAGAACCCAAAAGGAAGAAAGAATTCAACTTTCTTCAAAGAAAAAATTCAACTTTCCTGGAAGCCTGGGAAAGGAGACCTCAGACACAATAACTTAAAAATATTGAAAAGGCAGAGAAATACTGCACAAATGAAGGAACAAACTAGAAACACAGAAATCCAAATAAATGAAGAGGAAATAGGCAAACTGCCTGAAAAAGAATTCATAATAATGATAGTAAAGATGATCAAAACCCTTGGAAACAAAATGGAGAAAATGCAAGAATCATTTAACAAAGATCTAGAAGAATTAAAGAATAAACATACAGAGACAAACAACACAATTACTGAAATTAAAAATACTCTAGAAGGAATCAATAGCAGAATATCTGAAGAATAAGAACGAATCAGTGAGCTGGGAGATAAAATGGTGGAAATAACTTCTGAAGAGCAAGATAAAGTAAAAAGAATGAAAAGAGAGATCTCTGGGACCATATCAAATGCACCATCATTCAAATTATAGGAGTCCCAGAAGAAGAAGAAGAAAAGAAAGGGTATGAGAAAATTTTTGAAGAGATTATACTTGAAAATTTCCCCAACATGGAAAAGGAAATAGTCAATCAAGTCCAAGAGGCACAAAGAGTCCCATACAGGATAAACACAAGGAGAAACATGCCAAAACACATACTAATCAAACTAACAAAGGCTAAACACAAGAAAGAATCTTAAAAGCAGCAAGGGAGAAGCAACAAGTAACATACAAGGGAAACCCCATACGCTTAACAGCTGATCTTTCAGCAAAAACTCTGCAGGCCAAAGGCGAATGGCAGGACATATTTAAAGCACTGAAAGGGAAAAATCTACAACCAAGATTACAGTACCCAGCAAGGATCTCATTCAAAACTGATGGAGAAATAAAAAGCTTTTCAGACAAGCAAAAGTTAAGAAAATTCAGTACTACCAAACCAGCGTTACAGCAAATGTTAAAGGGACTTATATAGTCAAGAAATACAAGAGAAGAAAAAAGATCTATAAAATAAACCCCAAACAATTAAGAAAATGGCAATTCAGTTCAGTTCAGTCGCTCAGTTGTGTCTGACTCTTTGCAACACCATGGACTGCAGCATGCCAGCCCTCCCTGTCCATCACCAACTCCCGGAGTTTACCCAAACTCATGTCCATTGAGTTGGTGATGCCATCCAACCATCTCATCCTCTGTTGTCCCCTTCTCCTCCTGCCTTCAATCTTTCCCAGCATCAGGGTCTTTTCAAATGAGTCAGTTCTTCGCATCAGGTGGCCAAAGTATTGGAGTTTCAGCTTCAACATCAGTCCTTCCTATGAACACTCAGGACTGATGTCCTTTAGGATGGACTGGTTGGATCTCCTTGTGGTCCAAGGGACTCTCAAGAGTCTTCTCCAACACCACAGTTCAAAAGCATCAATTCTTTGGCGCTCAGCTTTCTTCATAGTCCAACTCTCACATCCATACATGACCACTGGAAAAACCATAGCCTTGACTAGACTGACCTTTGTTGGCAAAGTAATGTCTTTGCCTTTTAATATGCTGTTTACGTTGGTCATAACTTTCCTTCCAAGGAGTGAAAATGGCAATAGGAACATATATATCAAAAATTACTTTAAATGTAAATGGATTAAATGCTCCAACCAAAAGACAGACTGGCTGAATGGATGCAAAAACAAGACCCGCTGTCTACAAGAAACCCACTTCAGACGTCAAGACACATACAGACTGAAAGTGAGAGGATGGAAAAATATATTCCATGCAAATGGAAAGCAAAAGAAAGCTGAAGTAGCAATCCTCATATCAGACAAAAGAGACCTTAAAATAAAGAAGATTACAAGAGATAAGGAAGGACACTACATAATGATCAAGAGATCAATATAAGAGGAAGACATAACAGTTGTAAATATCTATGCATCCAAAATAGGAGCATCTCAATATATAAGACAAACACTAGCAGACATAAAAGAAATTGAGAGTAACACAATAAGAGTAGGAGACTTTAACACCCCACTCACACAAATGGACAGATCATCAAAACAAAATTAATAAGGAAACACAAGTCTTAAATGATACGTTAGGTGAGGTGGATCTCATTGATATCTTCAGCACATTCCATCCAAATGCAGAAGAATACACCTTCTTCTCAAGTGCACATGGAACATTCTCCAGGATAGACCACATCTTTTCTCACAAATCAAGCCTCAGTAAATTTAAGAAAATTGAAATTGTATCAAGCATCTTCGCCAACTACAACACTATGAGACTAGATATTGATTACAAGAAAAAAATTGTAAGAAACACAAATACATGGAGATTAAACAACACGTTTCTAAATAACCAACACGTTACTGAAGAAATCAAAAGGAAAATAAAAAAATTTCTAGAAACAAATGACAATGAAAACTTGGCAACTCAAAACCTACGGGATGCAGCAAAAGCAGTTCTAGGAAGGAGGTTTATGGCGATACAATCCTACCTCAAGAAACAAGAAAAACATCAAATAGACAATCTAACTTTACACTTAAAACAACTGGAAAAAGAAGAACAAAAAACCCCAAAATTAGTAGAAGGAAAGAAATCATAAAGATAAGAGCAGAAATAAATGAAAAAGAAATGAAAGAAACAATAGTAAAGATTAATAAAACCAAAAGCTGGTTCTTTGAGAAGATAAACAAAATTGGCAAACCTTTAGCCAGACTCATCAAGAAAAAAAGAGAGAAGAATCAAATCAACAAAATTAAAGATGAAAAAGGAGAGGATACAACAGACAATGCAGGAATACAAAGGATTATAAGAAAGTATTATGAACAACTATATGGCAATAAAATAGATAACCTGGAAGAGATGGACAGATTCTTAGAAAAGTTCAATCTTCCAAGACTGAACCAGGAAGAAACAGAAATTATGAACAACCAAATTACAAGCACTGAAATTGAAACTGTGATAAAAAATCTTTCAAAAAACAAAAGCCCAGGACCAGAGGGCTTCACAGGAGAATTCTGTCAAACATTTAGAGAAGAGATAATGCCTATCCTTCTAAAACTCTTTCAAAAAATTACAGAGGAAGGAACACTTCCAAACTCATTCCATGAGACCACCATCACCCTGATACCAAAACCAGACAAAGACAGCACAAAAAAAGAAAACCATAGGCCAATGTCATTGATGAACATAGATGCAAAATTCCTCAACAAAATTTTAGCAAACAGAATTCAGCAACACATCAAAAAGCTCATATACCTTGATCAAGTTGGGTGTATTCCAGGAATGCAAGGATTTGTCAATATACACAAATCAATCAATGTGATACACCATATTAACAAATTGAAAGATAAAAACCATATGATAATCTCAACAGATGCAGGAGAAGCCTTTGACAAAATTCAGCACCCATTTATAGTTAAAACTCTTCAAAAAATGGGCATAGAATGAACCTACCTCAACATAGTAAAGGCCATTATGATAAGCCTACAGCAAACATTAGTCTCAATGGTGAAAAACTGAAAGTATTCCCCCTAAGATTAGAACAAGACAAGGGTGTCCAATTTCACCACTGCTATTCAACATAGTTCTGGAAGTCCTAGCTACAGCAATCAGAGAAGAAAAAGAAGTTAAAGGAATCCAGATTGGAAAAGAAGAAGTAAAGTTCTCAGTATTTGCAGATGACATGATACTGTACATAGAAAACCCTAAAGATAGTATCAGAAAATTACTAGAGCTAATCAGTGAATTTAGCAAAGTTGCAGGATACAAAATCAATACACAGAAATCACTGTGTATTTCTATATACAAACACTGAAAAATCAGAAAGAGAGATTAAGGAATCAATCCCATTCACCATTGAAACTAAAATAATATCTAGGAATAAACCTACCTAAGAGGAGCCTAGAAGGCTGCAGTCCACGGGGTCGCTGAGGGTCGGACACGACTAAGCGACTTCACTTTCACTTTTCACTTTCATGCATTGGAGAAGGAAATGGCAACCCACTCCAGTGTTCTTGCCTGGAGAATCCTAGGGACTGGGGAGCCTGGTGGGCTGCCGTCTATGGGATTGCACAGAATCGGACTGAAGCGACTTAGCAGCAGCAAGGAGATAAAAGAACTGTAAACAGAAAACTATAAGACCCCCCAATGAAAGAAATCAAAGACAACATAAACAGATGGAGAGATATTTCATGTTCCTGGATAGGAAGAATCAATATTTTGAAGATGACTATAATACCAAATGCAATCTACAGATTCAGTGTGATCCCTATCAAATTACCAATGGCATTTTTCACAGAACTAGAACAAAAAATTTCACAATTCATATGGAAACACAAAAGACCCCAAATACCCAAAGCAGTCTTGAGGAAGAAGAATAGAGCTGGAGGAATCAACCTTCTTGACTTCAGATTATACTACAAAGCTACAGTCATCAAGACAGTATGGTACAGGCACAGAAACAGAAATATAGACCAATGGAACAAGATAGAAAGCCCAGAAATAAACCCTTGCACCTATGGGTACCTTATTTTTGACAAAGGAGGGATGAAAATACAATGGTGCAAAGACAGCCTCTTCAATAAATGGTGCTGGGAAAACTGGACAGCTACATGTAAAAGAATGAAATTAGAACACTTCCTAACACCATACACAAAGATAAACTCAAAATGGTTAAAGGCCTATTGGTATTTATTTAATGGTGTAAGACCAGAAACTATAAAACTCTTAGAGGAAAGCATAGGCAGAACACTTGATGACATAAATCAAAGCAAGATCCTCTATGACTCACCCACAGAGTAATGGAAACAAAAACAAAAGTAAACAAGTGGGACCTGATTAAACTTAAAAGCTTTTTCACAGCAACAGAAACTATAAGCAAGGTGAAAAGACACCCCTCAGAATGGGAGAAAATAATAGCAAATGAAACAACTGACAAAGGATTAATTTCCAAAATATACAAGCAGCTCATACAACTCAACACCAGAAAAATAAACAACCCTATCAAAAAGTGAGAAAAAGACCTAAACAGACATTTCTCCAAAGAAGACAAATGGATGGCTAACAAACACATGAAAAGATGCTCAACATTGCTAATTATTAGAGAAATGCTCATTATTAGAGAAATGGGTGCCTAAATTTTGACAAAGGAGGGACGAAAATACAATGGTGCAAAGACAGCCTCATTATAGAAAACTATAATGAGATATCATCTCACACCAGTCAGAATGGCCATCATCAAAATGTCTACAAACAATAAATGCTGGAGAGGGTGTGGAGAAAAGGGAATGCTCTTGCACTGTTGCTGCTGCTAGGTCTGCTAAGTCACTTCAGTCATGTCTGACTCTGTGCGACCCCATAGACAGGAGCCCACCAGGCTCCCCCGTCCCTGGGATTGCACTGTTGATGGGAATGTAATTGATACAGCCACTATGGAAGATGGAGATTCCTTAAAAAAAAACTAGGAATAAAACCACCATATGACCCAGCAATCCCACTCCTAGGCCTATACCTGAGGAAACCAAAATTGAAAGAAACACATATATCCCATGTATCCCACGGAGAAGGCAATGGCACCCTATTCCAGTACTCTCGCCTGGAAAATCCCATGGATAGAGGAGCCTGGTAGGCTGCAGTCCATGGGGTTGCTAAGAGTCAGACACAACAGAGCAACTTCACTTTCACTTTTCACTTTCATGCATTGGAGAAGGAAATGGAAACCCACTCCAGTGTTCTTGCCTGGAGAATCCCAGGGACGGGGGAGCCTGGTGGGCTGCTGTCTATGGGGTCGCACAGAGTTGGACATGACTGAAGTGACTTAGCAGCAGCAGCAGCAGCAGCATGTATCCCACTGTTCATTGTAGCCCTATTTATAATAGCTAGAACATGGAAGCCACCTATATGTCCATTGACAGATGAATGGGTAAAGAAGTTGTGGTAAGTATACACAATGGAATATTACTCAGCCATAAAAAGGAACACATTTGAGTCAGTTCTAATGAGGTGGATGAACCTAGAACCTATTACACAGAATGAAGTAAGTCAGAAAGAGAAACATAAATATCATATTCTAGCACATATATACAGAATCTAGAAAAATGGTACTGAAGAATTTATTTACAGGACAACAATGGAGAAACAGACATAGAGAATAGACATATGGACATGGGGAGAGGGGAGGAGAGGGTGAGATGTAAGGAAAGAGTAACATGGAAACTTACATTTCCATATATAAAATAGATCTCCAACTGGAATTTGCAGTATGGCTCGGGAAACTCAAACAGGGGCTCTGTATCAACCTAGAGGGGTGGGAGGGAAATGGGAGGGAGGTTCATAAGGGAGGAGATATATGTATACTTACGGCTGATTCATGTTGAGGTTTGACAGAAAACAGCAAAATTCTGTAAAGTGATTATCCTTCAATAAAAAATAAATTAACTAAAAAAAATTGTAGTAAGACAGTGACACACCAGAATATCTACATGCCTCTCATATATTTACCTATTTGATCACCTCTCTATAAATTAAACTAGTAAAGTACTGACTAGGGTGCAATAAACAATGCAATGTAAAAAAAATTAATTAATTAGGCTGCATCTGGTCTTAATTGTAGCATGCGGGATCTTCCTTGTGACACACAGACTCTCGCTGAGGTGCTCAGGCTTAGCTGCCCTGCAGCATGTAGGATCTTAGTTCCCCAACCACGGATCAAACCCAAGTCCCCTGCATTGCATGGCGTATTCTTAACCACTGGACCACCAGGGAAGTCCCTAGTGCCCTTTAAATTTCCTTTGGTCCACAGTCTGTGGCCCAGAGTCCTTCCTGCTCGGAACCATTGGTACACCCAGAACATACATGTAGTTCTCAAGTGAAAATTCTCGGTTGAGAAAGTGTGTGTGCGTATCCCACCTTGAAGTTCAAAATTGTGTAGACCTAATTTATTTTATACCCTGGGTTTGAAAAGCAACCTTTCGACAGCAGGGAGAGCCGACCTCCTTGCATTGATTGATGAGGGGCTTTTTAAATTCCATCTGACCTCCGGTGCTTGCCCCCACCCACAGGCAAAGAGCTATCTGGTGGTCTTCTCTATAGAAATTTCCAGAAATGGATAAAAGGACAATTCTGTTTGGAGAGTATTTTGATGTCTTGGTTCCAGGAGTTTTAGAAAATCTTCAGACTCTGAAAAATCTATATTTTGGGATTCAGTTCAAAATGGGGCTCTTGGGTCCCCTGGCGAGGAGGCAGACTGTATAACGACCATGCGATCATCAGCGGCCAACAGCGGGTGAGCTCCTGGCTGCCACGGCTCAGTGTTCCCCATCTATAAAACAGGGAAACAATTTCTGATTTATCTTGTAGGGTAGTCCTGAGCATCAGCTAAGAGAAAAGCCCAGAGAAAAGGCACTGTCACAGTGCACCAGGTGTCTTTTAATAAACCTTGACTTTGGTCGAAGGCTCAGCCTGTTGATCAATTAATTCTGGTTTTTGTTTCCTGTTTCCCCGAGAGCCTAGCGCTTTTCGAGAGTTTTTTCAACCCCTCTCCATAGCTGCCATCCCTCACCTTTTCTTTTTCTCTGCTTTTCTTTTGTCTCGAGCACCGCCCTTTCCCATCACCCCTGCTGCTGGGGGCAGGAGCCTTCAAACTAATAAGCACCCTTTTCTCTCCGCCTCCTGTATCCATGGCTCCCTCGCAGGAAATTCACCCTGCTCCAGCCCCGGGGTCTGATCCGGGCCCATCTCTTGGTGCCCGTGTGGGGCTGCCCCATAGGTCACAGGTACACCTGGACTTGTGTCCCTCCTAGCTGGCTTGGGATGTTTAGAGCTGTCATATACGACGGCTAGATGGGGGCTATGATTTCTTCACAATGAGATTCAGACAAGCCAAACCACCTGCCTCAGGCCCCCAGACAGTGTGTCTCCAATCTATACTTTGCGTTAGCTCCTTAAGCCTTCAGTCTCTGATCATGTCACACTCGTTTATGTGAGTCTCTTTATTTGAAACTTGTGAGAATCCAGTCTAAGCCTTACACAGCTACTCAATCTTTAAAAAAAAAAAAAAATTATTTATTTGGCTTCACCAGGTCTTAGTCGCAGCATGCAGGAACTTTAGTTGTCACATGTGGGATCTAGTTCCCTGACCAGGGATTGAACCTGGGCCCCTGCACCGGGAGCTCCGAGTCTTAGCCGTTGGACCACCAGGGAAATCCTGCTACTGAATCTTTTTTATCAGATCGAACAGTTAATAAATATTTGTTTCATTTAATGGAAGTCTGAAGAAATAGGTGTATCATGAATGCTCTAGCATAGAAATTACTTGACCAGGCCTAGCCTGTAGCCACAGGGCATGGAACCCCTCATACCCTCCAACCCCCCACTTTTGAGTAGTACCTTCTGCCATTTTGTATAGCAGAGAAGGTTAAGGCCAACAGTGCAGAGAAGGCAAGGGGGTTAATCTCTATCCTCAGGCTTCTTTCTTTGCCTCGTGTGCTCCGAACATTCTGGAAACATTACCTTCAAGTAATCTTTAAATCAAAATGTCAACCTGCTCTTCATTCCCATTTACCGTGCTGGCCCCCAGGGATGAAACGTGCCATTTTTACAGGGGGCGACATCCTTCCTAACACATCTTCAGTGGGTGATTTCATCTGTGTAACATCCCTTGTACCAATGACAGGCTCCAGGATAATAGAGGCCTGGATCTCACCCTTTCATGATGCCATTTGGTTCCCAGCTTTGGAAACTCAGAATCAAAACATAACCAAAGCACGAGGGAATGTTTTCTGGGTTTAGCGTGACCTCCGGGTTCCTGGCGAACGTGTGGAGCCTGTCACGCGCCCAGGAACCTCACTGTACCAGATCATTAGTTGAAACTGAAACCAAAAGCATTTCTGTAGAGCAGTAGGGCTGCGGCATCCTCTTTTCACTGACACTGAATGCAAAGGGACTCGCTTCCATGTCCAACATGGGATGGTGTCCGTGCTTCTTGGCTGTCTGTGTAAGACGGTCAGCTCAGTTCAGCAGCTCTCTGGGTTGGCTCAGAAGATGATGCTCTGGGTCCCCAGGTTCCCAGCAGTGTTGGGAAGCCGTATTTCCCTCAACCACCAGGCTCATTCATAATTTGAGACCAGCCAACTCCATCTTTATGGATCCACATTAGACATGAGGCTGTTCATTTGCTTAAAATAGAGATACAAGTTCCAGATGAAGAGAAAACTGCCAAGGGTTATTTCGCAACCTCCTTTAAAAGATCTGGAGTTGCCTTTCAAGTCATAGAGACACAATTTATTTATAAGGGTTCACCCCAAACAGGTTTCCAAAAATAGCGGGGCTGTTACACAGTCAAGGTTGCCTCACCACCAAGGTCCATGAAGGTTCAGGACATGGGGCTTTCCCCTGCAGAGGTGGGATCTTACAACTTCTGTGGCTCTCTCGGGACCTCTCAGGCTGCTACAGGACCTGGGCTGGAAGTAGCCTTCTTTGCATGAATATTGATAACATTGAACATTCCAGGTCAAGCCGGCCTCTCCATCTCCCTTCATGCTCCTCTTTGGAAGTGGACATACGGCAGGTCATAGGTAGTGGGGAACAGAAAAGAGCCTTTGTCTCAGTCAGGGCCCACCCACCCTGCCCTTAGTCTGGGCTGCTTACCCTCTGTGGAGGGCTCCTTTCTCTCAGGTGTGTGGCCTTGGGCTCCCTGTGCCATGGAGCTGGCGAGGGTAGTCAGTCATCTGCAGATTCTATCTTCCCACCTATACCCTACTTAGCCTGTCCCCTTCAGAGGCCCCATGTCCCACATCACGAACCCCTAGGCTGTGGGGTGTCTTGTCAGGTCCCTGAGCAATGCTGATGCCCCTCCCCTCATACCAGAGCTATCAAGTCTGGGAGAGCAGAGGATGTGGGACAGTCTGCTGGTCCAGCCTCCTCTATTTCTCAGCAGGGCGACATCGGCTCTCCTTGCCTCCTTTTGTTTTGAAACAATGTGATCCTCTTAGAATACTTGCCATCCCATGTGTCTCAGTCCTTTCAGGTTGTAATTGCTAACAAATTATAGTAGACTGTGTGCCTTAAACAACAGAAATTTATATCTCACAGTTCTGAAGGTTGGGAAATCCCAGATCAAGATGCCAGCAGATTCAGTGTCTAATGAAGACCCGTTTGCAGGTTCGTAGATGACTGTCTTCTTGCTGTTTTCTCTTGTGGCCAAAAGAGGAGCGAATTCCTGTGTCTCTTATTAGGGCACTAATTTCATTCATCAGGGCACCATCATCATGACCTAATCACCTCCCAAAGGCTGCACCTCCAAATAACGTCACATTGGGGGTTAGGGTTTCAACATGTGAGCTTTTGGGAGGATGCATACATGCAGTCCATAACATCATGATGCAGTCCATAACACCATGAGGCAGGTGGAGGGGTGTGGAGTGAAGGTACTTCATCAGAGAGTGAGGGCAGTTCAGGGCACAGAATGGCTAGCAGATCACCAAGGATTGCCTCCAAGAGAGGCCATTCATCTCTGAAGCTTAAGAGGGCAGCTAAGGATACCATTCAGTTAAGGGATAGCTAAATACAATCCCCAAGGGATGCTTTACCTGTTGCACTGCCTGTTTTCTTAAGATTAAAATTTAAAAAATTTTTATTTATTAATTTTTTGGCTGCACTGGATCTTGGTTGCTGCACTGGGTCTTCACTGTGCTTGGGCTTTCTCTAGCTGTGGTGAGTGGGGACGACGTGCTAGTTGAGGCTTCTCAATGCAGCAGCTTCTCTTGTTGCAGAGCATGGGCTCTAGGACGCATGGACTCAGTAGTTGCAGAGCATGGGCTTAACTGCCTTGCAGCATGAGGAATCTGGACCAGGGATAAAAACCTACGTTCCCTGCATTGGCAGGTCAGATTCTTGACCATCAAACCACCAGGGAAGTCCCTCACTGTCCGTTATGAGGGCTGCTCTAATGCTGGCCTAGCCCTGCATATGTATGGATCTGCCCTTGGGATGCCTAGTGTGTAACTGTTGATGTGTTCTGTGATGGTCTTTGGGTCAGAGGATTCCAGAAGTCAGATCTGGTAACTGGACTAGTCTAGGTGTTCATCTGTGCATTTCTTCCCATCTTCAAAAGACGTTTATTAGATACTTGCTGTGTGCTCTTGGGAAACAACATAAAAACAAACATTGGTTGCAGCCTTTGTATAACTCACAGTCTTAAAGAGACTAGAGCCAAGGAAACAGGTGTATTGGCTAGCTCTTGCTGTGTTAACAAATAACTGCAAAAACCTCAGCAGCACACGACCATACATGTTTATATTCATGGATTTGAGGGTCAGTTGGGGTGGCTTAGGTTCAGTCTATAGGTCTGTGGGTACTGGCGGGGCTCAGTCCTTGCCATAATTGTTCATCTGGGGTCCCAGGCTAAGGGACAGCAATGATCTGGCAGTAGACTCTTCTTCTAATGACGATGGGAGTACAAAGGGGCAAGTGGAAACATGCAAGACTCCCAAGGCCCAGGCTCAGGACTGCTGTTTGGCCTTTCTGTCCACACACTTATGGCCAATGCAAGTCACATGGCCAAACCTAAAGCCAAAGGGTGGCAAAGAGCATCCGTCCATGGCTGGGCTATGGGCACAGGAAGGCAAGAACAAGGCTGATAGTGCTATGCACTACCACACGGGCGATGGCCACAGGAGCAGACCACTGTGAGACCTGGGAGTGGTGGTGGTAGTGGTTGGGGCACTAGGGCAGGCCAGCATTAACCTAACATTAACTATGTTAGGTTTTTGGGCTGGGGAAAGCAAGATCTCCCCGTAAGGTCTGTATGGGTGCAGGTTCCTGGCTTTGGGACCTCTGGGTGCCTATGGCTATGCAAATTCCAGCATGCAGAGGGTGCCCGGGGACCAGTGTGACTGTATTCTTCAGGGCCTTGGCATGCTGCATGGAGGGGAGCCCTGGATTGTCCTGCTCTTGCTCAGGGAAGGGCCTTTCTCTTCACAGTGGTCTCTGGACAGCCAAGACGATTTTCAAAACACTGCTAAGGCCTCATTCGCCTTTTTCACTCTCACTTTCTTATGAGTGTACAGTGGAGTTTCCCATTGGCTTCACGATGGGGCAACAGATTGAGTTCAGAAGGAGAAATGAGAATTGAACCTGGGTGTCCTGCATTGAAGGCAGATGCTTTACCATCTGAGCCACTAGGGAAGCTCTAATATAAATAACACAATTATATGATAAATAATAATTATATTATGAATGATAAATTCATAATAAGGGAAACATTAACTCAAAGTCTATGAAACATAGAGGAAGAATTTACCCTGAAAGTGAGGAAAGAGGAAGAAAAGACAGTGGTATTTAGAAGAAATAGCTTCTCTGGGGTGTGGCCCTGAACCCCCATCTGTAAAGGCTGGAGGTGGGTTTTTACAGCTGGTCTGGTGGTTGGTCATACAGGGGCCTCACCTCCACCAGTCTTGGTTTAGGCAGGATTCAAAATGACAGTGCTTTTTCCACCCTTGCTTATCCAGCCCAAGCCTTGGGGCACAAGCATGTGTGATGGGGCTTGACTTTCCCTGACAGAACTCTGGTGGCTGCTTCTGAAAAGCAAAACACAAAGGAAATACCCGCTCTGTCCTGCACGGAGCAGATCAGCCGCCTCTCCCTTTGTGGCTGCTCCCTGCTGTCTGCTTCTGAGTAACTGTTTCTCTGGCTGATGGAGTGAAACCAAGAGACGGCTTTGACCTCGGTGTATTTATAGCCAGGAAGTAGGAAAGTATCACGAGTAAAACCAGAGAGGGGAAACCATACAAGGTCCCCTGGGGAACGGTTCGAGTTTGTGTAAGCGTGTGTATGTGTGTGTGAGAATGATTTGGTCAAAGTCTTGATTAGAAGGAAGCCTGCGTGGCTAGGTCAAGTGAAAGATCAGCATCTTTTGCCTGTTCTGAACTTAGTGTCACTGTCTGTGAGATGGGACGAGTGCTTGTTCTGTGCGGCCCCTTTTGGGCACATGAGGGGGTGGAAGTGACATAATTGTAAACTGCCGTCAACATGAAGTATTCTAGAAGGCTTCCAACCCAATAAGAGAAACCACAGAATTGCTGGCTGGGAGGGAAAAATATGTTTAAACATTAACAGTTCAACTATCTGTGGCATCCCAAGCCTTCTTTCAAGTTTCTCTTGTCATGATGTGTTAACAGCTGAGAACAGTCAGCCCTGGGGATGAGGAGCTTCGGTCCATTCGGCACAGAATGTCCTTGGCTCCCGGGCGGTTCTCAGACGGAAGCAGCTCTGAGTGAGACCTGGGAGGCCCAGCTGGGGGCAGCTCTGGGTGAGGGGCGGGCCATGCTGGTACTGGCAGGGCTGAGCCTTTGGATGGAGCTGGATGAGCAAGGAATTGAGGAGAGGAAGGAACCAGTCTCCAAGGGCCACAGAACAGATCTGTGCCCCTGCTCCTAGGAGGCTGGTGAGCACGTCTGGGCCTGGCACCCTTTGATCCCCCTTGAAACTGTGTCCCGTCTTGCAGAAGTGCAATGGGGGTAACATCTGCATCAGATGATGTCTCAATGCAGAGGTTCCCAGGTGGTGCTGTTGGTAAAGAATCTGCCTGCCAATGCAGGAGACACCAAAGATGCAGTTTCGATCCCTGGGTCAGGAAGATCCCCTGGGATAGGAAATGGCAACCCATTCCAGTATTATTGCCTAGAAAATTCTTGCCTGAAAATACAGTTCACTGGGTTGCAAAGAGTTGGACGCGACTGAGCATGCAATGCCAAGGCAATCCAGCTTGGCTATAGAGGTACTACTTGGCGTGGAGGGATGGTGACCGTATACTTTTTTGCACAGCTGGGGTGCTATTTTGAAAATAAAAGGGGGTGCTGTTAATGATTACTCTGGGTAACGAGAATAAACTGAAATGGCCTGGGTATAGGAAGCATGTGGTCACTCACCTAGAGGTCATGAGAGACACGCAGCTTATCCCGTGTGCTTTCCCATGGAAAGGCAGCCAGCCACTCCCTAAGGGTTAGAGAAAGAGTCCCAGTGATTCCACCTGTGACGGGCTTGGCCAGTTCTTGTCTTGGGTTTTCCCAAGACAACAGAAGGGTTAATGGGAGGTCTGGTTTAGAGACCCAAGCTGGAGTCACCATAATCTCTCCCGTTTTCCCAGAGTTTCATACTTTTCAAAGACACTTTCACAAGATCTACCATTTGATGGGAAAATCTTACCCAACAGAGCAAGAGTGGATATGGTGGCTTGTCATCAGAGGGGTGAGGAACTAGAGGAGCATTTGAGCCCAAAGCCATCAGCCTGCGAGGAGTGAATTCATTTCCCAGTACCTGCCCGAGGGGTGGTTCTCTCCACTAAGCTGCCCATCAGGACAATGGCTAAAGTCCGAATGTCTTATAATGCATTTCTACCCAACTGGTAACTTTTTATAAAAATTATTACTTATTTTTCTTATTTATGTTTTGGCTGCATGGGATCATTGTTGCTTGCAGGCTTTATCTAATTGCAGAGACAGGGGACGACTCTCTAGTTGTGGTGCTTGGGCTTCTCATTGCGGTGGCTTTTCTTGTTGCAGAGCTCGAGAGCTACAGGGCGGGCTTCAGAAGTTGTGGTGCGTGGGCTTAGTTTCCCCTCAGCATGTGGAATCTTCCTGGAGCAGGGATGGAACCCATGTCCCCTACATTAACAGGTGGATTCTTAACCACTGGGCCACCAGGGAAGTCCTCAGCTGGTAACCTTTGAGAGAGTGCACAAAATCAGAAAGGACAAACCCCCGCTGTGCTTGGAGCAGAGAAGCCCTTTGAGATGGAGAGGGGAGGCTAGGAGCCTGTCTGGATGCGCGACCAGGCCTCCACAGGTCTTTTGGTGTCCCTGTGGTTTCACAATGGCAGTCGAGCCCAGAGCTGTCACTGTTAGAGGCCGGGGGGCAGCTGGGTGCAGAATGCATCAAACTACTGAGCCTCACCCCATCCTCCCCAGGAGAGGAACTTACAACCCCTGTGATTTCAGGAAACAGCAGGAAGTCAGAGCTGAAAATGGCCTTGAGAACCACCTCCTCCAGCTTTCTTATCTAAAAGGTGAGGAACCTGGGGGACTTCCTCGTGGTCCAGTAGTTAGGAATCTGCCTTGCAATGCAGGAGACTTAGGTTCTATCCCTGTTCAGGGAACTAAGATCCCACATGCTGAGCAGCAACTAAGTGTGCGCACTCTAAGTAGAGAGTTGGTGTGCTGCAACAAAAGATCCTGGGTGTTGCAAGTAAGACCCGATGCAGTCAAATAAATAAATAAGTAAATATTTTTAAAAGGTGAGGAATCTGATGTGTAGAGGTGGAGGAGGAGGCCAAGCATGTTTATTTCATGCCAAGCATCTCACTTGCACGAATCTCAATTCCTTTGCAAAACCCTCTGAGACAGGAACTCTCATCTGAGATGAACTCTGTTGCCCCAACTAGTTAAGTGGGGAGGCAGGATTTGAACTCAGGCCTCTGCCTACTCTGAACCCACGCTCTTTGTACCCAAGGCCCTGCCTTCCTCTGAGGCGCTTTGTCTGGAAGTGGTCAGGCCAAGCTGAAGGGACACTAACCCCGGTCTCGATCTTTTTTAGGTCAACTCTCATTGTAAATATTTTCCCTTTGATTTTGCAACCCTCAGCAATTACTTACCAGGGCTGCATGGTGAAGATAAGCTTATGAGAGAGGAACCTCCTGCCTCACTCAAGTGAACCATGGTGGTTTCAGGAAGACTGTCAGGTCGTTCAGGGCAATTAACCCCAGCAGTGAACACCGAGTCCACTCTGGAGATATGACCAGGGTTCATTGTTCTGTGATCTCAGAAAAACTGGGTGAGTCAGAGGCAAATCAGGCCTGAGATGAGGTGGTAGGATGTTTTGGCAGGGCCTGAAAGCCCACCCCACTGCAGCAGAGGCCCCTCCTGGCCCCCGGGGGAGGTAAGCAGTTGTGGGATTGCACTGCCAGGACAGCAGCAGCAGATTTAGCTCCCCAGGTAGCCCACTCCCTGGCAGAGACAGTGCCAGGCAAGGTGGGATCCTGCCTGGGGATGGGAGGGGTAGTGGGGAGAGACAAGTGGATGGGGTCCTGGGCAAGTGACCCCAAGGCTCACTCTCGTGTGGTCATATCTGATCTATTTCTCTGGAGATGCTGGAGAATCCAGAGGAGAAGAAGCAGAGGGAACTACATCCCCAAGAAGACCATGTGTCCCCAAGAAGGAAGCAACAGTGCCTCACATGGGGCTGGTGGTCTGATGGACCGAGACTGGGTCCACCAGTGAAGGGTTCGGGGGACTGTCCTTGAGGCAAGAGTCAGCACTGAAGGTCCTGGTGCCCTCCCCCTCTGCCTGCATTCAGGGTCCGGTATATGTAGTCGTCTGCCTTCTCTCTTGGCTCAGCACTTACCATATCCTTGAGAAACAGGCCAACACAGGTGGGTCTCTACCCACCAGGCTGATGTTTGGAGCTCTGATTCACACAGGGGCAAACAAACCAGGTTCCTGAGCCACCTCCAGCACTTCCTTGAAGGAACTTTTTGGCCAACTCAATACATACTAGATTTTGCAATCTCTAAAAAAGATGGACATTTCAGATGTCATAATATTACTGTTCAAGACCTAAAAATATAAATAATTCCTTGCTTTCACCCAATACCCAATCCAGATGGAAATTTCTCCGATTGTCCGGTGTTTTGTTTTTTTTTTTCTAACAGTCGATTCTTTTGAATCAAGTCTGTCATTTGAATTGGTTGAGGTTTTTAAAGGAATGAGGCCAGTTCTGCAGAAACCCCCAGACCTGGCTTTTGCCTTTGTCTCCCACACTGATGCTCACCTTACAGTCCTTATTACAGCTGCCCTCAGTTGTGTCCACAGCTGAACTGGCCTTTCTGCTCCATCTGCATCATGAGCTTTTCTTGGGGACAGGTGCTTTGTATTCCTCATGGTTCCCAAGGGAGTGCATTGGGCATAGTAAGTGTTTTGTTTATTCTCAAAACATCACTGTATCAGAGGAATCACAAGGTTTTTCTGTTTGCCA
This sequence comes from Bos taurus, assembly GCF_002263795.3. Classification (NCBI taxonomy): domain Eukaryota; kingdom Metazoa; phylum Chordata; class Mammalia; order Artiodactyla; family Bovidae; genus Bos; species Bos taurus. The sequence goes on along the minus strand of NC_037355.1, from coordinate 7,649,519 downwards.
ACTTAAAACTTAAGGGCTTGAGATTTTTGAAACCCTTCCATGAATGGGAATGACTGACTGGGTCCAGAGATGTTTGTGCACAGAGCAGAAGGTAGACCAGATGAACTTTAAGACCCATGATGACTCTACAATACTGGCTGCTGTTTGACTTTGTCCTCCAACTTTGCTCTGGGATTCATCAATATTCTCGTGGTTAGATTCTACATGCTGGCATGATCTGAGAAAAAAATTTGGACACACTTTCTTGCCACCACTTTTTACAGCTTGGCAAGGGGCAGAAAGGGTGCCTTCCCCTCCTTTCGTTGCTGTGTCATTTAGTGAGGTTGCTTGGAGCCAAGGTCTTGGCGTGTCTGGGTGGTGGCGCCTTCTGCCCCTTGCTCTGCTTTTTGACCCAACTCTCTGATCTCATAGCCTCTGACTTATTTCTAGAGGTGTAATCTATATGCCATGTTGCAAGCAAATGAGAAAATATGGCTTGGATTATGGAGTGCATGATTTATTTATTCAACAAGATTTTTCTGAGAATCTATCATGTACTAAGTCCTGTCTTTCTAGGTTCTGGGGGTTTCAAGGTGGTCAAGATACACTTTGTTGAGAAGGAGTTCACTGTTTAATGAAAGAGATAGAGCATCAGTGCCATGGTGGAAGGCAGCCAGAGCACTGTGGAAGACAGAGAAAGGCAACCATTTCAGTCTGGAGAGCTTCCTGGAGGAAGCAGATTCTAAGCTAAGTATGGAAAGACATATAGGAATTTGCTGAGAGAAAGGGAAGGAGAAGAGGGAAGAACTTTGTAGATGTATCCCAAGGAGAGAGAATAGCATGTGGATGGGAAACCACGTTTACTGCATATTTTCAGAGATGTTTGTAATTCACATTTCACAAATAATTAAAAAAAGACCTCAGGGAGGTTAAATGATTTAGCTAAGGTGGGGGTCAGAGAAGAATTAGAATTATGGTCACCGATTCTCTAAGAGGCAGTTTAGCACCCTGATTTTATTCCATGCCCATAGAGCACCCACTCCCTCCGTTCAGCAATTGAACCCCCCCTCCATTTGTGCCAGTCATGAAAGACTGGGCCAGGGGTGTTCAAGGGGTACACAGTTGCTGCATTTGGGTAAGGAGGGTTAGGCCTTGTCCACGTTTGGGGAGAATCACAGGGCTCCTTCACAGAATCCTCATGACATACCTGGAGACTGGAAATCCTATCTTAGGGAATGGGAAATTTCCTCTTTCTAAAGTTAATGCACACTGTGTTATAGTGGCTGCTTTTGAACCGTGGTGTTGGAGAAGACCCTTGAGAGTCCCTTGGACTGCAAGGAGATCCAACCAGTCCATTCTAAAGGAGATCAGTCCTGGGTGTTCTTTGGAAGGACTGATGCTAAAGCTGAAACTCCAATACTTTGGCCACCTCATGTGAAGAGTTGACTCACTGGAAAAGACTCTGATGCTGGGAGGGATTGGGGGCAGGAGGAGAAGGGGACGATAGACGATGAGATGGCTGGATGGTATCACAGACTCGATGGACGTGAGTTTGGGTGAACTCTGGGAGTTGGTGATGGACAGGGAGGCCTGGCGTGCTGCGATTCATGGGGTCGCAAAGAGTCGGACACGACTAAGTGACTGAACTGAACTGAACTGACAAACTAGATATACCAGACTACTGACCAGATAAGATTATTTGATGATATATATGTTACATGAAAACTGTGCTCAGTCGTGTCTGACTCTTTGTGACCCCATGGACTGTAGCCCACCAGGTTCCTCTGTCCATGGGATTTCCCAGGCAAGGATACTGGAGTGGGTTGCCATTTCCTCCTCCAGGGACATGAAAATTATGGTTTATTATATATACATGATATATATATATATATATATATTTGGTTATATATACATATGGTTAATGCAACCACAACCTTAAGGAAGACCATGGATTTTCTTCTCTATATCAGATGGTTAAAAAAAAAAATCTCCAAAAAATTAGAAGCATTCCTCTAGAACAGATGCATGAGCTCTTTTAAAACCCCTTGACCCTGGAATATTTGGCACTCAAGTGATCACCAGAGCAGTAGGCACTTTACTTTGAAGACTTTCTTAATTAGAGGAAACAAGGAAGCACATAATGACCCAGCACCTACTACATATCAGACATTATTCTAGAAAGTTCCACACACCATTCTATGTAATTTTCACTAACTGTCAGAGACATTCATTACTAGCCCAGTTTTTACACATGAGGGAACACATATTCTGAGAGGTTAAATAACTTGTCACAGAATAAGCAGTGAAACTACAATTCTGACCCCAAAGTCTATTCTCCCCTCAGAACCATAATTATATTTCCATACATTAGAGGTGGTGCCTAAGATTTAGTTCTCATGTCAGAGTCTCTGGATTTGAATCCAGGCTCCCATAATTACTTACTCTGGACAAGTTACTTAGCTCCTTTTGCCTTGACTTTCCTGGTTGTAATGTGGGTAATAATGCAACTTTTTCAAAGAAGGATTCTGGAGTCAACCCAAGTAAAAGACTTGAAATAGTGCTTGGCACTGAAACAAATGTTAACTACTATTATAGAGATTGTTGTTTGAAATCAAGCTTACCTTTCACCTTGGTTTGTCTTCTTTGGGCATAGAACAGCATGTTGGCACAACTTTGAGGGCAGGACGGGTTGCCTGGACCCATCAGCCAGGAAAGCGGAGGACTGGCCAGGACTGGGCTTCTCTTCGTCCAGCCAGGAAGGACTAACCAGTGTGCAGGGGGTCCCAGAAGCCCTGAGGAGCTGGGCTGCCTCTGCCTGACTGGATCCATTTGATAGGCCAGGGGTGGGTGAGCATAGCGTTTGGGAGACAAAGGATCCTGAAAAGAATCGAAAGTTGAGAATCTCTCTAAATTTAGTAATGCCACACTTTCCCAAAGGCCATCTAGGGGATTCAGACCATATCAAACCTCTATCTGCTGGGGCAGGTCAAAACTGACCCCAGAATATGCATAACAAGGCTCATATCATAAGCTGACTTGCCCAGGAATTGGTGGCAAAAGTGGGATTTTGTCTGCTGAGGCTTGGAGGGGACGGTGATGCATAATGAGGACGCACCAGGACCTGAGTCTAGCTTGGCTGAAAGAGCCAGGCAGGGTCCGCAGGGCAGGCACACAAAGGTCCAGGGTGGTGCTTAGTTGGTATCATGGGAGCTGGTCTGGGCAGAGAAGCAGGTGGCACTGGGCATGAAGGAGGGTGAACTGAGCAACACTGTGAGGGCTTAGGGAGGACAGGCCCCTGGGTCCAGGGAGTTAAGTCCAAGGCAGAGCCAAGGAGCAGCAAACAAGGATAGGTCTGGGCCGTGACCTTTGCCCCACGTCAGACGAAGCTGGTGCTGGTGGGTGAGGATGGGGGTCCAGTGACAGAGGGGCCAGCTGCCACTGTGGTGATAGGGCATGCAAAGGGCACTGTGCTCGGGGGCAGAGTCCAGGCCCACACCCAGCTAGATGTACACTTGGGGCCATTTCCTTCAGCCTGGCGGAGCCTCAGTTTTCCCATTATTAATTGGGGATAATGCTATCTGCTTTATGTGGCAAAGTACAGACACTAAAGGAAGGGACAATGCCTGTGCAGCCGCTCAAGGAAAAGGAGGGTGTGGTATGGGGAGGCCTCATCCCAGCCCTTCTCTGCATCCCAGTTATTCCTACCTACTCCTGCCAGCTCCTTGAATCTTATTCTGTAAAAGGTCGTCTAATCTATAAAAGGGAGATAAAAATAACAACCTCACATTGATACCTACCAGGGTTCTTGGCCTTCCCTAAGCAATAGAAATCGGAGAAGGCAATGGCACCCCACTCCAGTACTGTTGCCCGGAAAATCCCATGGATGGAGGAGCCTGGTAGGCTGCAGTCCATGGGGTCGCTAAGAGTTGGATATGACTGAGCGACTTCACTTTCACTTTCCACTGTCACGCATTGGAGAAGAAAATGGCAACCCACCCCAGTGTTCTTGCCTGGAGAATCCCAGGGATGGGGAGCCTGGTGGGCTGCCATCTATGGGGTCGCACAGAGTCGGACATTACTGAAGTGACTTAGCAGCAGCAGCAGAGGCCAGACAAGAAATTCAAGCAAGCTTTTCCTGGGAGGCCTCTACTGCAGCCATGAGGCATGGAAAACAAGTAACGTTTTTCCTTGCTCACTCCGATGGGGAGGCGGGAGAACTTGTTCTATATATGGGATGAGGGTAAGGGTGTGCCCAGGGGTTGGGCTGGCTTAGGTGGTTTGCCCACCACTTAGGTGGGGCTGTGTGCAGGGGGCATGCTCAGTACCCTGCTTTTGCTCCCAACAACCTGTTCTTGCTCTTCAGGCTCTTCAAAACTGGCAGTTGGGATTTTTGGTCTCTTTGTATCTTTTGGGTGCGGAATTTGCCCCAGTTGTACCTGCCCGCAGTTATTTTTAGTCCCACACAGTTTCTTTGTATCTTGTCGCTCAAGGAGAGGTGTGTCCAGGTGCAAGCATAACAGCACTGCAGCAAAGGGTCCCAGGTCCCAGCCAGTCTCAGTCTCATGATGCCTCTGAAGACTTTTGGTGCCAAAAATGTTAGCGGCATTAATCTGAGGCAGAGTGGGTGCTCCTTGAGGGCCTGGGGAACCTGGGAGGGAGCTAGATCCTGGCCGAGAGCCATGTGCCCTGCAGAAGAGCACTGCTGTCCAGCAGCTCTGAGTGGCAGGGTCTGGGATCCTGCTCAGTGACCAGGCAAGGCCACTCCGTGCTGGGGCCTCATTTCACCTTGAGCAAGTCAAAACCTGCATGTGTTATGTCGGGTTTCACCTTCCATCAAGTCTCCACCACACTGAAATACAAGCATCTCCATCATGGGCTAGGGCAGCTGCCCTGTCTCCTCTGGGTGACACCTGCAAGGTGGATCTGAGTGTCCCTCAGTGTCCCCACAGGCCTTTGTAGTCCCCGGACATGGGACATGGTGGCAGTTAGAGGGACAGGTAATGGTGATATATGCCGAATTTCATCAGCTCGGGAGGCAGGTGGCTTTAATGGCTATCTTGGAGGTGACATTCCATTAGGGGTGATTGAACTTAATGTTAATGGCAGGATGACTTACTGTTTCATCATCCTCTCCCATGCCTGAAGGTCAGTGGGAAAACTTTCTTTCCTCCAGGAATGATACTCCAAAAATCCATGTAACACCGTGCCAATCTGGCTTAATGCTCAGATACTGAGGGGTCTGGGAACTGTTTTGCACAAACAGATTTGTTTGTCAATGTGAATCTCTCAGTTCAGTGACTCCAGAGCCAGATGGCACAGGGGTCAATGTTGATTCCACCACTCGCTGGCTGTGTGGCCTTGGGAAACCTACTTAACCTCTCTGTGTCTCAGTTTCCTCCTCTGTAAGGTTAGGTGATGACAGCGTGCATTCCCCGGGATCATTGTGCAGATTACACATTTTGGTAGATGTAAAACAGCTCACAGTACCTGAAACATGGAGATTGCTGTGAAAGTGAAAGGAAAGTGAAAGTCACTCAGTTGTGTCTGATTCTTTGCGATCCCATGGACTATATAGTCTGTGGAATTCTCCAGGGCAGAATACTGGAGTGGGTAGCCATTCCCTTCTCCAGGGGATCTTCCCAACTCAGGGATTGAACCCAGGTCCCCCTTCCCATTGCAGGCAGATTCTTTACCATCTGAACCACAAGGGAAGGGAAAGGAATAAACAGTCGTTTATAAAACATGCTCAGACCCACAAGTGAACAAACAGTGGAGCTAAGGTGAAGGGTTCAGGAAGGAGTAGGTGAGTGTGGAAAAGTACCTCAGGAATGATCAGAGGGGTGTCAGAAAGGCAGGCTCACAGGTTTTGACCAAGTCCAGAATGATATACCCTTGAGTAGAGAGTTTCCAAATGTTTCCCAAGAGGAAAAGAAAATGGGCAAGATGTATTTTTGGAGGCTCTTTCCTGACAGTGGGAACGGAAAGAAATCAATATATATGAGGGCCATTAGGAAGGAGGGACCTGCAGTACCTTGGGGGCTCGTAGGACGTGGGGTGAAGGGGCAGGAGAGGTCTAGGGTGACTTTGAGGCGTCACCACCAGCATGGGAGGAGCTGGACTGGAGGGAGGAGGGTGAATGGGTTTTTGGACAGCAGGAGGATGTGGTTGCTGGGGGCCACTCTGGAGCTGGGTCAGGGGTGGAGATGTAGATTTGGGAGTTGGCTGCTGACATGAGAGGGGTTCTCAGCTCTTGGGATGGGGGAGAGAGAGGGGAAAGCATAAAGCATTGAGGAGATGCACAGGGAATATTTGTGGGGTTAGAGGCTGACAAAGGAAAAAGCAGAGTGGGAAGAGGGCCAGAGGAAGAACAAGCTGCGGTGCTGGCGGTGTCAGGGTGAAGGTAATATGCTGCAGGAAGGCCAAGGTGGGGTGATGCAGAAGGGCAGGTGCTGCTCGATCAGCCTCTGGGCAACTAGTCTGGGTGCAGAGTTATAGGGAGGGGCTCGGCAGGAAGGATGCCTTCAGGGTGTTGGGCCGTCTGCAGTGGGATTCAGTTTTAAGAACTTCTGCAAAGTGCCAGAAATGACAAGATACTGTCTTCCTCTAAGGGAGAAATGGCGGCAGGCCGGGCAGTGAGCAAGTCCCATTTGTCTATTCACTGGCCTGCCTTCTGAAGGCCAGACCAGGAAATGGTGAACAGATGGAGAGGTTGGGCCTCTTAGTCATGTAATTTTGAGCACTCTGGGCCCCAGTGTCCTGGGGCGGGTGGTATTTGGACTGAATGGTGCCTGAGGTCCCCTTCTGCCCTCTCTGCCCATAAGCCCCATAGCTAAGTAGTTCCTGTGCTAGGCTGACCTCTGAGGGTCAGGTTCTAATCCCTAGAGACCACTTTCATTGGCACCGCAGCCCCCTAATATGTGTGGGTCATGTGACTCTCACTGTGATAGGAATAACTCATGACTACACAAACATTTACGGATTGCAAACTACTCATGAGTGTGTTCACATGTGAGCTGAGTGTCATCATCTTTTTTTTTAACCACTACAAAGCAAAGCTTTACTGTATTTCTCAGTGACTGAACTTAAGAATGTGATGGAATGCAACCAGAGATGATCATACCAAGTAAGTCAGAAAGAGAAAGACAAACACCATATGATACCACTTATATGAAGCTACAGTATCACATAAAGGAACTTATCTATGAAACAGAAACAGAATCTCAGATACAGAGAACAGACTGATGGTCGTCAGGGTGTGGGGGGCGGGGGTTGAGGGGCGGATGGAGTGGGAAGTTGGGGTTAGCAGTAAGCCTTCACGTATAGAGTGAATAAACAACAAGATCCTATTGTACAGCACAAAGAACTATATTCAGTGTCCTATGATGAACCATACTGGAAAAGAGTATATATGTGTGTTAGTGGCTCAGTTGTGTCTGACTCTTTGTGACCCCATGAAATGTAGCCCCCCAGGCTCCTCTGTCCATGGAATTCTTCAGTCAAGGATACTGGAGTGGGTTGCCATTTCCTCCACCAGGGTATCTTCCCCACTCAGGGATCCAACCCCAGTCTCCTGCATTGCAAGCAGATTCTTTACCATCTGAGCCACCAGGGAGCGAATAGAAGTGTGCAACTGAATCACTTTGCTGTTTAACAGAAATTAACACAACAGTGTAAGTCAACTATGCTGCTGCTGCTGCTAAGTCGCTTCAGTTGTGTCCGACTCTGCGACCCCATAGACAGCAGCCCATTCTCCAGGCAAGAACACTGGAGTGGGTTGCTATTTCCTTCTCCAATGCATGAAAGTGAAAAGTGAAAGTGAAGTCTCTTAGTCATGTCTGACTCTTTAGCGACCCCATGGACTACAGCCCACCAGGCTCCTCCATCCATGGGATTCTCCAGGCAAGAGTACTGGAGTGGGATGCCATTGCCTTCTCCAAAGTCAACTATACTTTGGTTTAAAAAATAACATGCTGGAGAATATGTTAACAATGCAGATTAAATTTAACAGGGTATGGCATGTGTCCATTCCATTGTCAATGGCACAAAGAATTTTTTAAGATAGAAAATTCTGCCAATGTTAAAAAGTTATTTCATAAGACAAAGTCACATTATTCAAAGATGAGTAAAATTCGAGCATCAGTTCAGTTCAGTTCAGTTCAGTTGCTCAGTCATGTCCAACTCTTTGTGATACCATGAATCGCAGCATGCCAGGCCTCCCTGTCCATCACCAACTCCCGGAGTTCACTCAGACTCACATCCATCAAGTCGGTGATGCCATCCAGCCATCTCATCCTCTGTCGTCCCCTTCTCCTCCTGCCCCCAATCCCTCCCAGCATCAGAGTCTTTTCCAATGAGTCAACTCTTCGCATGAGGTGGCCAAAGTACTGGAGTTTCAGCTTTAGCATCATTCCTTCCAAAGGAATCCCAGGGCTGATCTCCTTCAGAATGGACTAGTTGGATCTCCTTGTAGTCCAAGGGACTCTCAAGAGTCTTCTCCAACACCACAGTTCAAAAGCATCAATTCTTCGGCGCTCAGCTTTCTTCACAGTCCAACTCTCACATCCATACATGACAACTGGAAAAACCATAGCCTTGACTAGACGAACCTTTGTTGGCAAAGTAACGTCTCTGCTTTTCAATATGCTATCTAGGTTGGTCATAACTTTCCTTCCAAGGAGTAAGCGTCTTTTAATTTCATGGCTGCAGTCACCATCTGCAGTGATTTTGGAGCCCAGAAAAATAAAGTCTGACACTGTTTCCACTGTTTCCCCAGTTTCCTCATCTATTTCCCATGAAGCGATGGGACCAGATGTCATGATCTTTGTTTTCTGAATGTTGAGCTTTAAGCCAAAATTTTCACTCTCCACTTTCACTTTCATCAAGAGGCTTTTTAGTTCCTCTTCACTTTCTGCCTTAAGGGTGGTGTCATCTGCATATCTGAGGTTATTGATATTTCTCCCGACAATCTTAATTCCAGCTTGTGCTTCTTCCAGTCCAGCGTTTCTCATGATGTACTCTGCATATAATTAAATAAGCAGGGTGACAATATACAGCCTTGGCGTACTCCTTTTCGTTTTTGGAACCAGTCTGTTGTTCCATTTTATTGTCTTGTTTACATGGTCAAAAATTCAAGGTTCAGTAGCTTGACCATACTCACACAGCTAGGCAACGGCAGAGCTGGAATTTGAACCCAGACACTTACATTCTAAGTTTCCATCACGACACACTATTTTAAAATTTAAGTGGATTAGAATAAATTGTTTGAGTAGTGTGAAGAATTTTGTATGACTCCTTGAAATGTTTAGCAAAACTGATATGGCCAAATTTGAGCTAGTTGTGGGGCTATTTGACGTCTCCAGTATGGAAACAGTTGGTTTTAACCTTTTTTTCCTGTTTGCAGATAAGGAAAGCACAGCCACTCCAGATCAGCCTTATGTTGCTGCTTCTGGATCTGCTGACTTGGATGGTGACCGTAGTGACTCATGGGTGCTCAGCTTACAGCTGTCTAGGACCAGTGGGTAATGGTAGATTCCCAACAGTAGCATCTCTGGTTTGGAGTTCCACCTGCACAACTTCCAGAGCCCAAGCCCTCCCTTTCTCTGGAAGTTAAGTGTCTGGAGTGACCTCAAAGATTCTCCTTAGTGGGACATAGCTTTGCACGCTAGCTGTCACTCTGGAGTCCTTTCCTATTCTGGCTGGAGCTCTGCTGATCCACTGGGTTCCTGTCCTGCTGTTGTGGGTTGGCTTTGATGTGACCTTGAGATTAGCTGCTGCCACACGGAGGTCTATCTTCCTGGTGTTGACCACCTTCTCTCTGGTCCAATGCTTCCTGATGAAAAGGAGGGGGTAATCCCCTCCTGCAAGTCAAAGAACACTGACTCAGCTACTTCTCTGCCAGGTAATATCACTGGACTGGATGGAGGAAGGTCCTGTCCTCTGCTGGTTGGCCCAGGACCTCTTCGTGTGTGGTCTGGTTTCTCCAGATGGCAGTGGCATGTTCGCCTTGACTGATGGGTTGCCCTATTCCTTTAGCACTTTTGTGGGAAGGAGAAAAAACACTCTGCAGTGCCCTGTCCTCTCTGAAGAGTGGATGAGTCTTTGTCTCCAGGGGACCCAAGATGGTTTTTTCAGTCACTGAGCTTGTGAACCAGGCCTGAGTTATCCTTTCTTTTGCAGGTTTTAATTAGGGGGGAAAAAAGTGTTCTTGCAGAAACTGGCACTGTGAGTTTGGATCTGGAGGGATCTTGGACTTTGGCAGCGCGGTTGGGGAGGGGGTCAGGGGGCGTGACCCTGCTTAATGCCTAGGGCAGCGGAAGTCCAGCTCCCCCATCTTGTCTCTAGAATCCCTCTGTATCCCCCATTTCAGGCCAGGTCATCACTTGACCCGGGCAGCACCAGGCGGGTGATAAATCCATGCCACCCATCAGTAACAGAACAAATGCATTCTCCCTAGCCCGGGAACTGGAGCAGTCTGGGAACTGGAGCCTCCCCAAACCAAATCAGCTGACGTGAACAGAGCTCAGGCTGGTGGGAACAGGACATTTTGTGGAGACACTGGCGTCTGTTCCCTCCCAGAGCCCCACACCCCTCAGCGCTTTTCCTTGAAGTCCGAAATAGCGGAACGAGCGTATTCTTTCCTGGGGCAGCTGCTCTGCTTACTTCCAACATGTTGTGCTTCCAGAGCTCAGAAAATCAGAGGCATCAAAGGAGAGAAGCTGCGAGTGCTCAGCCCGCAGGGACAGGCGGCTTTGGAGACTCCAGTTTGCTTTTTTCTTTCCATGTGCGTCAGATGTGCCGTCTCATCTTGCAGCGCCCGGCCAGCTCTCACTCTTCCGCAAAGCTGTGGCTGGGGCGCCCTTCTGGCTGGAAAAATGTTTAAAGTTGGGGTGACAGGCAGCAATCCCTGACGCTGGGAGAGAAACGCAGATAACTAAACCAAACATGAGAGCAGTTGCACATGTGTCATCCTGACAAGATGTAAGTCAGGTCGGATCTGGGTCCAGCTGTAGCCCTGAAAGCTAGAGAGGGAATATTCTCGGCTTGGGAGCCTTCTCTTTCTTCAGCTGCTTGCGAACCCGTTGTTGAAGTTGATTGATGTCCTAACTCAGTGGCCATGTTGGCTTCAAAGCAGGCATTGGCTGCTCCTCTTGCTGATTTCATAGCATCCTCTGTTGATTTCAGCTTTTACAAATAGGCCAGGGACTGCATCCACGTGGGGCCTCCTTCTGGGTTTCCTGGCCTCTCGGGCAGCCATACTTGTCTGTTCATGTTTGACCTTGCCTTCCTCCAAAGTCAGGTTTAGACTTCGGAAAATGCTTGACAAATGCAAAAACGATAGGTTTAACAGGAGCCTGAGGCATCATTGGGAAAGCTTAATTTAGTTTACTTTTGTTTTAGGATAGGTCATTCATTTTCTTGGTTCATAAATCAAAGCTATAAAAATCCTGGCTTCTATTCTCGTTCCCATCAACCCCAACCCAAGCGAATACTTATATTAGTTTCTTGGGTGTCTTTAACAAATACAAGCAAATATGTGTGTATTTATGTATTTGAAAACATATATGCGCTTCCTTTCCTCTTTCCCAGAAAATAAAATGCAAATGGCTCATAAAAGAATGGAAGGCTCCTCAGTCTCACTTAAGAGAAATGCAAATTAAAATGACAATGAAATACTAGCGTGGCAAGGCTGACGAAAGTTAACATTCTGTGCAAACTGGTTTGCACTTTGCTCTTTTCACCTAATTGTATATCTTGGAGATTTTTCAAATCGGTGCATAAAGAGTATCTTCACTAATTTTTACAGCTTTATAGTATCCTATTTATGGATACACCGTAAATTTAACTAGTTTCCTATTGATGGACCCTTGGGTTGCTTCCAATCTTTTGTTACTATAAACAGTGCCAACCAGGACACTTCCTGTATGTGCTGGTACATCTGTAGGATAAATTTTGGCAAGGAGGACTGTTGGATCAAGGGATAAGTGTGTTTATAGTATTTTTAAGGTTTTCCAGATACCTTCAATGGGATTGTGTAGTATGTACAACCTTTCAGTTCATTTCAGTTCAGTTCAGTCACTCAGTCATGTCCGACTCTTTGTGACCCCATGAACTGCAGCATGCCAGGCCTCCCTGTCCATCACCAACTCCTGGAGTTCACTCAGACTCACGTCCATCGAGTCAGTGATGCCATCCAGCCATCTCATCCTCTGTTGTCCCCTTCTCCTCCTCTAGTGATAAATGAAGACCCTCCTTCCCCACAGCTTTGTCACAGTGGCATTTCATTGCAGTTTTAATTTGCATTTCTCTTATTCTAAAGTGAAATTGAGCACCATTCAATTCTTTTAAGAGCCATTTGCCTTTCCTCTTCTATGAGTTGCCACTGCATATCCTTTGCCCATTGAAACAAAAATTGTCTTATTGGCTTGGCCCCCTTTCCTTAATAACTCTGGGAACTCTTGATATGTTAAGGGAAGATTAGTTCTCTGCGATAGGAGTTGTAAATATTAACCCTACAATGTTGTCTTTTGATTTTGCTTATGGTGTGTGTGTATCTAAGTGAAATCAATTTTTAGGTGATAGAATATAGTAATCTTTTTCAGGGTTATGGATTCTGGATAAAAGAAAGGCTTTCCATACTTAATAAAGAAAGCTGAGCACCAAAGAATTGATGTTTTTGAACTGTGGTGTTGGAGAAGACTCTTGAGAGTCCCTCGGACTGCAAGGAAATCAAACCAGTCAGTCCTAAAGGAAATCAGTCCTGAATATTCATTGGAAGGACTGATGCTGAAGCTGAAACTCCAATATTGTGGCCACCTGATGCGAATAACTGACTCAATGGAAAAGTTGGACACAACTGAGCTGAACTGAACTGAACTCCCATACTTCAAGGTTCTAGAGTATGTTTTTTTTTCTAGTACTTTAATGGTTTCATTTTTTTAATGTTTATACCTTTGGGAGTTGATGCTATGGAATGATCTTATAACATGGAGAAAGGCATATTCATCACTCGTCTGTTCCCTTGGAGACAGAAGGCAAAATGGAATTAGCAGGCATCCTGTAATGCCCCAGGGACTCCTGGGTGGTATAGTGGTAGAGAATCTCCTGACAGTGCAGGAGATGCAAGAGACGTGGGTTCAGTCCCTGGGTCGGGAAGCTCTCCTGGAGTAGGAAATGGAAATCCACTGCAGTATTCTTGTCTGGAAAATTCCATGGATAGAGGAGCCTGGCAAGCTACAGTTCATGGGGTCACAAAGAGTTGGATATGACTGAGCACTTAGGCACACAGCTGTGATGACCCAGTGAGAGACACTTACCACAATGGGCTCTGTCTTGGTTGTGGTCTAGGGAGGATTGGGCAGGCCCTACGCCAGCACCCCAGTGCCCTTGGGGTGTCTCATAGTTTATTCAGCCAAGGACTTGGGGGTTTGTCTGAGACTCAGGGACCTTTCACGGAACAAAGTTTTGTTTCTTTTTCACTTTTACTGATTGCAAATAAGAGGGAGAATCTGTTATCAATCCCTATACATTACACTTGCTTTCATCCGTATGTCATCTTATCCTGTCCTCTGAACCGTTCTCCACAGGATTCTTTCTGATTTTACAGGTAAAGAGATGGAGGCTCAGGCAGGCAGTTGACTTGCCTAATGCCATTCATTTGGCTAGTAAGTAGATGAGGCAAAGTACAGGTCACAGGACACCTGCTAATTTCATTTTGCCTTCCGTCTCCAAGGGAACAGATGAGTGATGGGTCTCCATGCTTTTCTCCATGTTCTAAGATCATTCCACAGCATCAGCTCCCACAGGTACAAACATTAAGGTCCAGAACAGTCTCTGGGCAGCCCATTCCCCTTCTTTAATGATAGAAGCTCTGCCTTTACCTGGTTTGCTTATGGGTTTCAAATTAAGCTTTGGCTTCAAGAATGGATCTACTGCAAGAGTTTGTGTTCTCCAGACAGGAGAACATTTTTTAGTGCTTCTCATCCTCAGCAATGGGTTTTGGCTTGACCAGCACCACCCCACATCACTTCTGTCCCTGCTTCCATGCCCATGACTGTTACCCTGTCTGCCTAGTAGATCTGAAGGGTCCCAATCCACTGAGGGCATTACTAGGAGTTGAAAGCTCAGTGGGGTCTCAGGGCTGGGAGCTAGCAATGGCAGCTGCAAAGATGATTCCTCAACTGACTCAGCCCAGCTCTGGGCCTCCTCCAACCCACTGCCACCACTGGCTTCATGCTGGAAGACTCCCAGTACAGTAGAGCTGATGTTTTTCTCAAGGGCTGAAATATGGGGGAAAACTGCCACCAGCCACCCTCTCCGCTTTCCCTCCCTCCTCACACCACAACAAAATGTTGTGGGGTATCTCCAACCAATACCAACAGTTACTCAGTGATACCTTTGGTAAGAAGTAGAAACTAAGGTATTACTCAAAATCAAGCTGAGGGACGTTTACAGGTATTGATATTTGAGCTTATTATAACTTTTTACAGAGTGAATTTCCTTCTGCATTTAAGGACTAATAGGCTTTGATGCTTCTATCATCATTTCATTCAGTGGTGTTTAAGAATACTAGAAACAAAAACATTTCTAACAACATCATCATTATCATTATCCTTCAGCATCTAAGTTAGGTGGACTCTATCATGAATGGTTAAGTCAGCATCATCATTCCGATCACCATTACGAATAGAATAATATGGGGTTAAACAATCAGGCTTCATGGAAGGAGCTCAGTGCCAGAGGCTTGATACCAAGCTTCAAAAAACTTAGTTTTATAGAAAGAATGCAAATCAAAACTACAGTGAGATATCACCTCACGCTGGTTAGAATGGTCACCATCAAAAAGCCTACAAATAATAAATGCTGGAGAGGGTGTGGAGGAGAAGGAACTCTCCTGTGCAGATGGTGGGAATGCAAACTGGTGCAGCCACTATGGAGAACACTATGGAGGCCCCTCAAAACACTAGAAACAGAGCCCCCACACAATCCTGCAATCCCACTCCTGGGTGTGTATTGGGAGAAAATTTTAATTTGAAAAGATACGTGAACCGCAATGCTCATGGCAGCACTATTTACAGTAGCCATGGAAACCACTTGGAAACATTCTAAAAGTCCGCTGACAGATGAATGGATAAAGATGTGGTACGTATATACAATGGCATACTACTCAACCATTAAAAAAGAATGAAATGATGCCATTTTCAGCAATCTGTATATACATGTCTGGACCTAGAGATTATGATAATAAGTGAAGTGAGATAGAGAAAGACAAATACCATCTGATATCACTTATATGTGGAACCTAAGAGAGATGCAAAAGAACTTATATACAAAACAGAAATAGACTCGTTGTTGTTCAGTCACGAAGTTGTGTCTGACTCTTTGTGACCCCGTGGACTGCAGCGCTCCAGGCTCCTCTGTTCACTGTCTCCCAGAGTTTACTCAAATTCGTGGAAATAGACTCACAGACATAGAAAACAAATTTAGGGTAACCAAAGGGGAAAGGGTGGGGAAGGATAGATTAGGAGCTTGGAATGAACATAAACACACTTCTATATATAAAATAGATAACCAACAAGGACCTACTGTGTAGCACAGGGAACGATACTCAATAATTTTCATAGCATATGGGGGGAAAGATGTATATTTATACCTATATCTATATATATACACACTGTAAATCAAGAATACTTGAATAAAATTTAAAAAGAGGGAAAATGGCCCTCTGTAGAGAGGAGGCCATTTATTTCACATTCCTTGCAGATATGAAGGCTCATTCTAGGAAAGCACCGTCCTCTGCTCCCTCTGGCATTCCGGAGCAGTTTCAGCTTGTGAGGATCTTGCGTCCTGCACAGAACCCTGGGACAGGATAGCTGTGTTTCATGATCAGCCCCTGGGCTGTGTGGGGGCAGGCAGGTGTGTTCAGAACCCAGAGTCCACTTTTTGCATCCTTCTCCTCTTGTCATGGACGAGGCAGTGCAGGAACTTTCCATCAGGCTTGATGGGAACAGGCTTAAACTTTTGGGGATAGCAGTGCAAAAATGAGCAATGAGGTGTCACGCGGGGTCCGTAGCTGGGGACAATTTTTACTCTTCCTATTTAACAAACATTGGATAGTGGTGGTATGTCCATGACCCTGTCTTAAGTTAGGCTCCTAGCAGCAGACCCTGAGAAGTGCTTCCTGGAGAAATGTGGTAGGAGAGATGGGGGAGTTGGATCAGGAAGGGAACCCAGCAGAGGATGGCTCCTACTCAATCCTTCCTGGGAGCAAGCTTTTCAGTGACCCGGGGCCTATGCTCAGGGAGGCCCTGGCCTGGGACTAATGCTCTTGAAATTCTTAATCACTTTGGAACAAGGGATGTGCATTTCCATTTTGCACTGTGTGTGTTAGTCCCTCAGTTGGGTCTGACTCTTTCTGACCCCGTGGACTGTGGTCTGCCAGGCCTCTCGGTCCATGGGATTTCCCAGGCAAGAATACTGGACTGGGTTGCCATTCCCTTCTCCAGCAGATCTTCCCAACCCAAGGATCGAACCTGAGTCTCCCGCCTTGCAGGCAGATTCTTTACCATCTGAGTCACCAGGGAAGCCTTGCAAATTCTGTATATGGTCCTGGCCACAGGGGAACTCCTGAGTGTGGGCACCTCAGGGCTGCCCCCCTGGGGGCCAGGGGACCTGAGCTTTATAGTTCTGTCATTAGCTATCAGCACCCCTTAAATATTCCCAAGTTTTTCTGGTTCCTTTTATAAGAAGGCAGAACTACTCTAGGGGCTTTAGGGCAGTCCTCTGAAAAAGAGCAGCCAGGGGGTGGCTGTTGGAAATGCCAGCATCTTGAAGGGGTGGCAGCTTCCAAATTCAGGGCCAAATTCTTCACACCTCTTGAGGCCAAGTTCAGGTCACGTAGTGGCTTCAGTTCTACTAGGAGTCCTCGGTCCTTCTCTTCATCTACCGCTTCTGATTATGGATAAACAGGGAAAGTAAAAGAATGATAAACAAGGTTAAATAAATGATAAATGATGCCAACTGCTAGGAATGCTGTGATTCTCCTTCCCAGGGGGACGATTCCTCACAAATCCACTGTGCTCAGGTTGGAACTGCGTCATTGCACCCGTCAGCTTTGCCTTGTTGTGTTCAGTTCAGTTCAGTTGCTCAGTTGTGTCTGACTCTTTGTGACCCCATAAACTGCAGCATGCCAGGCTTCCCTGTCCATCACCAACTCCTGGAGCTTGCTCAAACTCATGTCCATTGAGTCAGTGATGCCATCCAACCATCTCATCCTCTGTCATCCCCTTCTCCTCCTGCCCCCAATCTTTCCCAGCACAGGGTCTTTTTCAATGAGTCAGTTCTTCGCATCAGGTGGCCAAAGTATTGGAGTTTCAGCTTCAGCATCAGTCCTTCAGTGAATATGCAGGACTGATTTCCTTTAGGACTGACTGGTTTGATTTCCTTGCAGTCTGAGGGACTCTCAAGAGTCTTCACCAACATCATAGTTCAAAAGCATCAATTCTTCAGTGCTCAGCTTTCGTTATGGTCCAACTCTCACATCTATACATGACTACTGGAAAAACCATTGCTTTGACTAGATGGACCTTTATTGGCAAAGTAATGTCTCTGCTTTTTAATATGCTGTCTAGGTTGGTCATAGCTTTTCTTCCAAGGAGCAAGCATTTTTTAATTTCATGGCTGCAGTCACCATCTGCAGTGATTTTAGAGCCCCCCAAAATAAAGTCTGTCAGTGTTTCCATTGTTTCCCCATATATTTGCCATGATGTGATGGGACTGGATGCCATGATCTTTTTGAATGCGGAGTTTAAAGCCTGCTTTTTCTCTCTCCTCTTTCACTTTTCATCAAGAGGCTCTTTTGTTCCTCTTTACTTTCTGCCATAAGGGTGGTGTCATCTGCATATCTGAAGTTATTGATATTTCTCCTGTCAATCTTGATTCCAGCTTGTGCTTCATCCAGCCTGGCATTTTGCATGATGTACTCTGCATATAAGTTAAATAAATATACAGCCTTGACATACTCCTTTCCCTATTTGGAGCTAGTCTGTTGTTTCATGTTCAGTTCTAACTGTTCCTTCTTGTCCTGCATACAGATTTCTCAGGGGGCAGGTCAGGTGGTCTGGTATTCCCATCTCTTTCAGAATTTTCCACAGCTTGTTGTGATCCACACAGTCAAAGGCTTTGGCATAGACAATAAATCAGAAATAGATGTTTTTCTAGAACTCTCTTGCTTTTTCCATGATCCAGCGGATGTTGGCAATTTGATCTCTGGTTCCTCTGCCTTTTCTAAATCCAGCTTGAACATCTGGAAGTTCACAGTTCACATATTGCTGAAGCCTCGCTTGGAGCATTTTGAGCATTACTTTACTAGCGTGTGAGATGAGTGCAATTGTGCGGTAGCTTGAGCATTCTTTGGCATTGCCTTTCTTTGGGATTGGAATGAAAACTGACCTTTTCCAGTCCTGTGGCCACTGCTGAGTTTTCCAAATTTGCTGGCATATTGAGAGCACTTTCATAGCATCATCTTTCAGGATTTGAAATAGCTCAACTGGAATTTCTTCATCTCCACTAGCTTTGTTCATAGTAATGCTTCCTAAGGCCCATTTGACCTCGCATTCCAGGATATCTGGCTCTGAGTGAGTAATAAGACCATTGTGGTTATCTGGGTCATTAAGATCTTTTTTGTATGGTTCTTCTGCGTATTTTTGCCACCTCTTAATATCTTCTGCTTCTGTTAGGCCCATACCATTTCTGTCCTTTATTGTGCTCATCTTTACATGAAATGTTCCCTTGGTATCTCTAATTTTCTTGAAGAGATCTCTAGTCTTTCCCATTCTGTTGTTTTCCTCTATTTCTTTGCACTGATTACTGAGGAAGGCTTTCTTATCTCTCCTTGCTATTCTTTGGAAATCTGCATTCAAATGGGTATATCTTTCCTTCTCCTTTGCCTTTGGCTTTTCTTCTTTTCCCAGCTATTTGTACGGGCTCCTCAGACAACCATTTTACCTTTTTCATTTCTTTTTCTTGGGGATGGTCTTGATCACTGCCTCCTGTACAGTGTCACGAACCTCCATCTATAGTTCTTCAGGCTCTCTGTCTATCAGATCTAATCCCTTGAATCTATTTGTCACTCCGCTATATAATTGTAAGGGATTTGATTTAAGTCATACCAGAAAAACATCCATTTCTGCTTTATTGACTATGCCAAAGCCTTTGACTGTGTGGATCACAATAAACTGTGGAAAATTCTGAAAGAGATGGGAATACCAGACTGCCTGGCCTGCCTCTTGAGAAACCTATATGCAGGTCAGGAGGCAACAGTTAGAACTGGACATGGAACAACAGACTGGTTCCAAATAGGAAAAGGAGTATGTCAAGGCTGTATATTGTCACCCTGCTTATTTAACTTCTATGCAGAGTACATCATGAGAAACGCTGGACTGGAAGAAGCACAAGCTGGAATCAAGATTGCCGGGAGAAATATCAATAACCTCAGATATGCAGATGACACCACCCTTATGGCAGAAAGCAAAGAGGAACTAAAAAGCCTCTTGATGAAAGTGAAAGAGAAGAGTGAAAAAGTTGGCTTAAAGCTCAACATTCAGAAAACGAAGATCATGGCATCCGGTCCCCTCACTTCATGGGAAATAGATGGGGAAACAGTGGAAACAGTGTCAGACTTTATTTTTCTGGGCTCAAAAATCACTGCAGATGGTGACTGCAGCCATGAAATTAAAAGATGCTTACTCCTTGGAAGGAAAGTTATGACCAACCTAGATAACATATTGAAAGGCAGAGACATTACTTTGCCAACAAAGGTCCATCTAGTCAAGGCTATGGTTTTTCCAGTGGTCATGTATGGATGTGAGAGTTGGACTGTGAAGAAAGCTGAGCGCTGAAGAATTGATGCTTTTAAACTGTGGTGTTGGAGAAGACTCTTGAGAGTCCCTTGGACTACAAGGAGATCCAACCAGTCCATTCTAAAGGAGATCAGCCCTGGGATTTCTTTGGAAGGAATGATGCTCAAGCTGAAACTCCAGTACTTTGGCCACCTCATGTGAAGAGTTCACTCATTGGAAAAGACTCTGATGCTGGGAAGGATTGGGGGCAGGAGGAGAAGGGGACGACAGAGGATGAGATGGCTGGATGGCATCACTGACTCGATGGACGTGAGTCTGAGTGAACTCCGGGAGTTGGTGATGGACAAGGAGGCCTGGCGTGCTGCAGTTCATGGGGTCGCAAAGAGTCGGACACGACTGAGCGACTGAACTGAACTGAAATGAATGGTCTAGCGGTTTTCTCTACTTTCTTCAATTTAAGTCTGACTTTGGCAATAAGAAGTTCATGATCTGAACCACAGTCAGCTCTTGGTCTTGTTTTTGCTGACTGTATAGAGCTTCTCCATCTTTGGCTGTAAAGAATATAATCAATCTGATTTTGGTATTGACCATCTGGGGATGTCCATGTGTCGAGTCTTCTCTTGTGTTGTTGGAAGAGGGTGTTTGCTATGACCAGTGCGTTCTCTTGGCGAACCTCTACTAGCCTTTGTTGTGTTCAATCCTCAAATATCTTCCCAACAAAACACTCAATATGTGCATTTTTCTACTTTGCCATCTCCTATGCTCCAGTGTTTTGGCCACGTGATGTGAAGAGCAGGCTTCACATCTGCTCTTTACTGGAGAAGTTCCTGATGCTGGGAAAGATTGAGCGCAAAAGGGGAAGAGGGCATCAGAGGATGAGAGGATTGGATGGCATTACCAATGCAGTGGACATGAACTGGGGCAAACTCTGGGTGATGGTGAGGGATAGGGAGGCCTGGCGTGCTGCAGTCCATGGGGTCGCAAAGAGTCAGACATGACTGGGCAACTCAGCTGCATTTTTAAAAGAGTGTCCCCTCCTTTAAAAAATTTTTTTTAATTTATTTATTTATGGTTGCTCTGGGTCTTCGTTGCTGTGTGCAGGTTTTCTCTAGTTGTGTCGAGAGGGGGCTCCTCTCCAGTTGCAGTGCGCGGCTTCTCACTGCGGTGGCTTCTCTTGTGGAGCACGGGCTGTAGGTGCACAGGCCTCAGGAGTTGTGGCTCACGGGCTTAGTTGCTCTGCAGCAAGTGGAATCTTCCCGGACTAAAGACCAAACCCGTGTCCCCTGCATTGGCAGGTGGATTCTTAACCACTGGACCCATAAGGAAGTCCTGCTAAGCGTTTTTAAAGAAAATATAACTCTTATGGTTTTGAATCTTTGTACCAAGTTCCTCGAACTATATATTTTTAAAAGTTTTTCTTCTTAGCTTAAAAATAAGATTTACAACACATTTGACCCTTGGCTGGCTGTGTCTCTGACTGTCTAGATATAGCTCCTCTGCAGATTAGAGACTGGCCCAAATGTGACTAGCTTTACTGGTCTACCCAGATTTTACCATCCAGCGTTAGCTTGTGGAAGAGGCTAACAAATTCTTGACCTGAGCATTTGTCTTTTAAAGGACACAGTCATGCAGACATCACCAGAAACTTCTAGGAGAGAAAAAGCATGCAGGCATATGAAATGAATCCCCTGAAATAGCTTGCACTGGCGTGCATTTCCAGGTGATGGATTCATGTCCTAAGAGCAGGAACTTCCCCACTTTTTAACATTGTCCTGCCACCTACAAACATGCCCATGGGCTTTTATGTAACACGCATATCCACTAAATACACTAAATAGACAATAAACGCGAGAGCTCAGTTGTGTTACCTGCAACCTGCCACATTCTAGAAGTGTTTAAAAATTTCCTCTATTGTACCATGTCTGAAAAATGCCTCTTTTAGCTTTTAAAGATTTTGACGTTGAAAGTTTGGTTCCTATGTCCTAAGCCGCATGTTTGTCCCTGGGTCACTGTTCTCACCAGTCACTATTAGCCAGTGACTCTTCTAGGAAGAGTCAGGAAATTGCTATCCTTCTTCCCTCTGTCTTCACTGTCATCATGACCCATCTAACCTCATCTTGCCCTCTTCCTTTTCCTCTTAGCATTTTTCAGTGTGCTTACCTTGGATTTTAATTAAGTCCAATTTGTTGGACTGGCCATGGTGAGATACTCATTTTGACAAAAGCACACCCACTCATGTGGTTGATCTAGGGGCATCTGGCTAAAAACCAACAAGCATGGCACCACTAAACCTGAGCCTTCCTTACATGGGAAACCAGCAAAAGCACATTCTCTCTCTCTTTTTCAATTTCCTCAAAATATACATTCCCAAAGCACACAGAGAAGTGCATGCTCAGAGAAGTGCCACTGTTTACTAAAGATGCCCCACAAAGGCTGAAAGAGGAAGGAGAGGATGTTTGACTATCAAAGCCAATCTGGAGGAATCTTTGAAGGAGGAAGAAGAATCTAAGAATTGGGGCAGAGGCCACTGTGAGAAGACTCTTGATGTTTTTAGGCTTGTTCTAATCCTTAACATCTCCTGTTGAATCCTGCCAGGCACTAATGTCTTCTCCATCTTCCATCATAATTTGTCCTTGGAGAGAAAGAAACTAAGCCATCTTCAGGGAGTTCTCTGGGGAATGAAGGGAAAGAGGGAGTAGATGGATGATCGACTCAGGGGATGTGTGTGTGCGGTGAGATTGGAGAGCCCTCTCTGAATCCTTCGCTTCTGCCCTCGTTTTCCACTCCACACTGTGCCACACTGAATATACATCTCAGCTTGTGAATAGTGTCTTGGACTACTGAAGAGTTAAATTATTCTGAAAGACTTCCAAAGGAGACTCTGTACTCTCCCAGTATGAGAGTGACTCACTAAAGGAAATCATTACTTATATCCAATTAGTTTCTTTACAAATGCTCATTAATTTAATTTCCTAGGCAATCTTCACTTTCTATCTCAACTGGAATAGTCATAGGTAATTCCTTTTTAGGAATCCACTACAAATTTGTCCCCATGACCCAGTATGGAACTGAAGCCATCATTCTCTCTGCCTCTGTTTCTTTTCCCTCTCTCGGTCTCCATCTTTTTCTGTCTTCTTCTACTTCGCTTTGGCTTGCCATCTAATTCCATCCTACCCCACATAACCTCAAAAACTGCAGATGAAATGTTTCCATTTTAATTCTGATACTACAAGACTATTTTGCAACTCTGAATTTTTAGTCCTAAATATGGCACTTTCTCCTAGATGTTTGATACTTTTTTTTTTTTGGTCTAATGGATCAAGATGGCTGCAAATATAGTACAAATAGACCAATTAACACTGCTATTTCTTCCAAAGTCAGGGTAATATTGAAAAACTATTTTAATGGATAGAACCCATTATCATGTAAGGCCATAAACCTATATCTTTGAAAAAATAATAAATCAGGTACTTTCATACTAGTATGGCTCCTTTTTCCTGCTTTAGGCATCTTCTAATATTATCAGACTCTTCTGCGTGCATGCTCAGTTGGGTCTGATTCTTTGCTACCCTTTAGACTGTAGATGTCCAGGTTCCTCTGTCCATGGGATTATCCCAGGAAGGATGCTGGAGTGGGTTGCCATTTCCTCCTCCAGGGGTTCTTCCTGACCCAGGGATTGAACCCGTGTCTCCTGCAGCTCCTGCATTGGATCCTTTACCACTGAGCCACCTGGACTGTGGTTGTTTTTTAGTCCCTGAGTCATGTCCGACTCTTTGCAACCCCATGGACTGCAGCACGCCAGGGTTCCCTGACCTTCACTGTCTCCCAGAGTTTGCTCTATCTCATGTCCATTGAGTCAGTGATGCCATCCAACCATCTCATCTTCATGTCCCCTTCTCCTGCCCTCATCACCTGGGAAGCCCCATCATATATCAATGCAGCACAGAATTGCATTTTTAGAATTAAGATTCTTAATTAATCTAACACTACCAAAATAAAATAATTAAACAATGGAATCCATCATGATACCTTTTAGAAAAATAATGAAATTAATTTGGCTGTGTTGGGTCTTACTTGCAGCAAGCATGATCTCCAAGGCTTGTGAGATCTTAGTTTCCTGACCAGGGATCGAATCCACATACCCTGCACTGTTAGGTGGACTCTTTACGACTAGGCCACCAAGGAAGTCCCTCGAGATACATTTTTACAGCAGCTTTTCCTCATCACCACCTGTCACAAGGCCCTTGTAACTTGAAGGATTAGAGGAGGGACTTCCAATGATACTGATGAGTGTTTCCATCCATGTGTTTGAGAAAGATGACTTCCTTTCTAGAGACACCAGCTCTAAGTCTATCCACTCCTCTTTTATTGTTGTTGTTCAGCTCCTTGGTGCATTGTGCAAGTTACCTGGCTTAACAAATGTTTGCTTTTTGGTGATGTGCTTACTCTGTTTTGGTTTGGTCCCTGATAGAGCCTGGTTCCCCCTCTCCTCCTCATGTGCAAGGGACTTGAGCACTTGTAGTTGATAAATCACATCAAATATGTTTGCGTAAGTTCTTCTTTCTGTCTTTCAAGATACAAGACCTAGATTTTTCTGCATGTTTGTTTTGTTTTAATGAACTTGACCACATGTTATATGGAATGCTGCTTGCTTACTTCTAAATAGTACTAGGTCCTCAGGACCTGCATACACAACCAACCACATAATTTGTAGGGCCCTGAGAAAAATAGACCCACACAGATCTTGCTCAAAAATTATTAAAACTTTCAAGTTGGTGACAGTAGATCATTGGATCAAGAGCTCATCCGTCATGAAATCCATTATTCCTACATAAATAACTTATGACTAAACCTAGGCATGATCTGTGATTTAGCCTTGGTTTGTTTCTTTGCTATTTTAACTTCCAAGCTAAATATGATTGGTCTATATCTCAGTGCTTTGAGAATCTTCCACTGACCTCTCGTTTATATTGTTGCTATCAAAAAGTCTTCTGCCAAACTAACTTGTTTCTTTGAAAGTATTTTCCCCCCTGATTGATTTTGCCCCTTGCAGTTTTTCCTTACAATGTGTCTAGTTTTGTGTATCTAATTTTGCTTTGTGTGACCTAATTTTGCTTCCTGAACCTGATTTTCATCCTGTTTTAAAAAATTCTCAGCCACTAGCTTTTAAAATATTGACTCTTGACCTATTTTTTTTTCTTTCTGAAAGTCCAATATGATCCATGCTAGAACTTTTCATGTCTTTAACTTCTTTTTAAAACTGCTTTTCTTTCTGCATTGTCCTCTAGGTAATCTCCTTCCAAACCATTTTCTGGTTCTCTAATTCTCTCTTCAGCTATCTTACCTGATCTTTAAAACCATTCATCGAGTTTTTGTTTTTTATTATATACATTTCATTTCTAGAAGTTATATTTGGTCATTTTCCAAAAATGTCTGGTCTCTTTTTTAGGAGTCTGATTATTTTCTGATAATTTTTACTTCTTTTACATTTGGGCCATAATACCCAGCCTCTTTCTGATAGTTTCATTATCGGGATGTTCTTGAGGTTCCTGGGATTCGCTGTCTTATACTGTCTGCTGTTGTATGTCTTAACTCTGGTTCTTGGTGGAATCGTGGTCATATTTCCTAAAGCACTGTGTAGTTTTTGATTGTGTGGTTCTATCTCACCGAATTCTCACTCTGGGGATTTTGTGTGGCAGAGATTGAGGATCTGTTTCGATAGAGAAGTTTTTCATTTGCTTTACCAAATGCCCCTGTGATAGAATGAGATTGGGACTCTTCTTATGTTATTTAGTTGGTTTGGGATTCCTAGACTGTACAGGTGAGTGAATTTAAATGCAAACCTGTGTGAAGTGTGGCCTGTGGTTATGAAACTCAAGACAACTTTTCTTCCCTGCCAGAGCTCCCACTGCCGGGGCAGCCGAACTGTCAGCACCTGCTCTGGTGTTCAGCCTGCTCTGGTCTCAGGGATTTCCTGCACTGATCTCAGCCTCACTCTTAAAACCATGTTTGTTATTTCTGTAGGCATATCTAGGTATTTTGTGGCTGGAGGTTTTGTTAGATTCTCCTTCATGATATTGCCACAAATGATAGCTCCTGTCATTCTGAATTTCTGAGCTCAGAAAAAGCATTCTCACTATGATAACATATTTTGACATCTCTCTAGATGTTAGAAACATCTTATGAAGCAGGCCAGGAACCCTGACCAAATTCAAGGTGGTTCTTTTGTACTTATAAGAAAGTGCTCCTTATTTTTAAAGGTGGCTTTGATTTAGATGAAACTTTGGTTTTGTTCTGAAAAGAAAACAGCTAATGTACTTACTCTTTGCTAAAAATGACTGAAGTGCACAAATGGCTGGATTTATTTAGTATCAAAATGTGAGATGCTTAAAAAAATCTTAGGAATTTGAGGACACCGAGAGGGTTGCTCAGCACTGAAGGGAAAACAGGAGGAGAGAGGCATTTCGGTTCCCTGTGCCATGCATGCTCTCTAGCTTCGAATAACGCCAGGATTTCTCTCTGCTGTTTCTTCCTTTAGCTGTTGAAAAATTTCAGCCCCTTCAAGATCTGGTTTATCAGAAAATGAGAAAGTCTTCACCCAAAGAAGCACTAGAGAAGTGAAGACAGATTCCTATAAAAGCTTTCATGGCTGAGTCAGCTGGGAGGGCAGCTGGTGATCATTTCCTGTCTCACCCTGCAGAAGGGAGCTACCCAGGAAAGGGATATATAAAGTGGAAGGATATTAGTTGGTTCCTGTACCTCTCCAAGGACCTGTAAGGCTCATGGCGTGGAATGCTCTGATAGCCAGACAGGGAAAATACAGCCCTGTGGACCAAGAAGGAAAGTCATTCATTTATCCATGCATTCAACACTTTTACTTCTCATTAAAGGCAGGGCTACATGGGTAATTTAGGTAGCAAACTTTCAATATGACTAGATATATATACTTAACTTTTTTCTTGTGTTTTTTTCCTGCTATTCGCTAAAAAATCATTTTCTTGACGTACAACTGATTTTTTGGTTGTTTTGGATTAAAAGCCTTATTTACTCTGAATGCAAAACATTCAATAATATTTATTGGTTTTGTTGTTTTTACTATTCTATGAACATCTTTTTCGGAGAAGGCAATGGCACCCCACTCCAGTACTCATGCCTGGAAAATCCCATGAACAGAGGAGCCTGGTGGGCTGCAGTCCATGGGGTCGCTAACAGTCGGGCACAACTGGGCAACTTCACTTTCACTTTTCACTTTCATGCATTGGAGAAGGAAATGGCAACCCACTCCAGTGTTCTTGCCTGGAGAATCCCAGGGACGGGGGAGCCTGATGGGCTTCCGTCTATGGGGTCGCACAGAGTCAGACACGACTGAAGCAACTTAGCAGCAGCAGCAGCAGAACATCTTTTTAGAAAAAAACACCATGCAGTATTATGAGCTTTGTCAATGAGGGAATTCTGGTTGTTCATTTTTTTTTTTTTTTTTGGTTCAAATAACATCTATCTAGTATTATGCTCCTTCAGGTTTTGTACTAGGTTCTGTGGGTCTAAAAAGGTAAATTATAAATAGTCCCTGCCCTTAGGAATCCCAAGGTACAATGCCTTGTGGGGAGGCCAGTACATATACAGAAAGAAAGTACTAAATGAGACCCAACTAATCGTCAAATGATCTAATTAAAGAATTACAATGAGGGACCTCCCTGGTCGTCCAGTGGTTAAGACTACAAGCTTCCAATGCAGGGGACACAAGTTTGATTCTGAGTTGGGTAACTAAGATCCCACATTTGGAACAGCCCCCCCCAAAAAAAAAAAAATCACAATTAGTTCCACAACTTTTTGTGTGCATGATAAAGTACACATAACATAAATTTACCATTTTAGCCATTTATCGGTGTTATCAAGTACGTTCTCATTGTTGTGCAACCATCACACCACCCATCTCTACAACTTTGTCATCTCCCCAAACTGAAACCCTGTACACATGAAATAACAACTCCCCATTTCCACCCTGGTAACCACCCTTCTACTTTTTGTCTCTATGAACTGGACTCCTTTCGGTACTTCCTACAAGTGGAATCATGTTGTTTTTTTCCTTTTTTGTCTGCTTCACCCATTACTTTTTTAATCGAAGGAAACCTGTTGTACAAAAATGAACATCTCAGCCTTGTCCCTGACTGATTCACTACTTGGCTGGCCTGGTGTAAGATAGTCAACTTTTCCTAATGCCCTCGGCTCTGCAATTGCTCAACTGTTTTAGAACCGTTTTTTTTTTTTTTTTGGAAGAGTCCATCACAGTGTGTGATATTAATCAATTCAAGTCTGCTGACATTGTTGTAGTGCTTAAGAGACTGCTACTCCCTGGAAACACCGAACAGCCTCCCTCCGTGGGTGGTGGTGTGGTGAGGTCAGAGGCTCGCAGGTGGGCCTGAGCCTTGGCTCTGCAGGAAGCCGGCTGGGTCCCTAGGCTGTGCGTTTCCCAGGGCTTCACGTGTGATCATGTAGAGAGACCTGCTATTCCTTCAGCCCAGCTGCCTGCCAGAAACCAGGCCCTATGGATTCCCTCCAGACTTGGGCTCTGAGCTGAGCTGTCTAACAGCTTTCCACTGGGGCCAATCAGACACTTGCCAGAGGGCCATCTCACCAACTGCTTTTGAGTCACTTGTTCTATTTGAGATCTGTCGTGTGCTGGGAGCCCTCACTGGGCTTAGGGAAAGACCTAAAGTCAGTTGAAACTTGACCCGGGTCAAGTTTCCCAGCTGTATTTCTGGGGCACTTGTTTATGCAGTGAAATGTGTAATTTACAGTGGGCGTGGTCTGCTGAGCAGGAGTCAGCTCTGGGCGGCTTACTGCCGTGAGCAAAAGAACTCATTTTCTTGGGTTCACTTCTTTTTTTTTTTTTCTATTCTTTTCTATTATGGTTTATTACGGGATATTGAATACAGTTCCCTGTGCTGTACAGTAGGGGCTTGTTTATCCATCCTATATATAATAGTTTGCATCTGCTAATCCCGAACTCTCAAGCCCAACCTTCTATTGATGGGGTCCACTACTTATTCCACCAGAATATACATTCCTCAAGGGCTGGTCTGATCTCTGCTATATTCTCATTCCAGAAGACAGCCTGGGATAAAGTGTGAATATCTCCTACAAATGGAAAGGAAACATTCTCTTGTCAGGCTATCAATGTACAGAGAATAATGTTGTTAGAAATCAGAAAAATGATACCATTGATAAATGCACTCATGCTACTTAATCAAAAAATAGTCCAACCTATTCTAGCTCTTTCAAAAGGTAGAATAGGAAAAAAAATCTTTTCATTTAAAAAAATTTTAATCATTTCATCTTAACATAATATTACTGATTACCTTTCTTCTTAAATTTCATAGGATCTTATTGATACATCAATGAATTATGTAGAATTGAAAAAGGAAATTAATTGCTTGAGTTTTCAGAATGTTTGTATTGGTTCTCTAGTAGAGTTAAATGCTAATATTACCCCAGAAAACTGATGCAACATTTGTGAAGCAATTGCTGTAACGGGGCCTCTGTGTAACATTTCCTTGTATAGGATTTTGAAAAAAAAAAAAAAAGCTTAGGTCTTGGAAAATATTAGACAAGCACCTCTCTGCAGGCTTGCCACATAAGCACACGGCTTTCATTCCCCAGTGGACTCTGCTTTTGACTTGACAGTTCCTCATTTGTCTCGGGTTTGAGCCTCACTTCTGTTTTCTGACCACCAGCCAGCCCTGCCGTCTTTGTAGAAGTGGGAGGTGGCTTGGTCTTCACACAGATGTGAAGTCCATCACCAGCACACTCTCTCCCCCAACACTGTGCCATCCAGCAGAGCAGGCGTTAGAGAACAGCTCTCAATGTGCTCCCAAAGTCACCTGTGACCACTTGAATCCTCTCTCCTCCACTGGCTTCTTTCTTCTGATTTGAAGGGTTATCAGTACATATTCCTTTTTAAAAAAATTCTTTTTATGTTTAACATTTTGGGTCTATGTCCATTTTAGTTAATCTTTGTATGCGGTGCCAGATATGATCAGTTGTTGTTGCTGGTTTTTTTTTTTTTTTTTGCATAGAGTTATTCAGGTTTGTACGGATGTGAGAGTTGGACCATAAAGAAGGCTGAGTGCAGAAGAATTGATGCTTCAAGTTGTGTTGGAGAAGACTCTTTGAGTGTCCCTTGGACTGCAGGAAAATCAAACCAGTCAATCTTAAAGGAAATCAACCTTGAACATTCATTGGAAGGACTGATGCTGAAACTGAAGCTCCAATACTTTGGGCACCTGATGTGAAGAGTCAACTTGTTGGAAAAGACCCTGATGCTGGGAAAGATTGAGGGCAATATGAGAAGGGGGAAACCGAGGATAAGATGGTTGGATGGCATCACCGACTCGGAGGACATGAGTTTGAGCAAACTCCAGGAGATAGTGAAGGACAGTGATGCTTGGTGAGCTGCTGATCCTGGAGTTACAAAGAATCAGACACGACTTGGTGACTAAATAGCAACAACAATTTAAGTTTACGAGGCATGTAGGAGCTTAGTTCCCAGACCAGGGATGGAACCCGTGTCCACATTAGAAGGCCAATGGCTCTGGTATCCTGGCCCGACCTTCTATCCTCTGTGACTGGATGGTATCTGATGCTACATTTCAGCAGTTCTATTGTTTGGGGAATTCTCGCAGAGGTAGCAAATAAACCCTCAGATTTCAGGTCCTCAACACTGATGTTTATATCCTGTTCAGGGTGGTGGACAACTCCCCTCGGGTGCTGATTTGAGGAGCTAGACTCCTTCTAGCTACAGCTCTCCCACACGCCGGGGCCTTGGAGACCTTTGCACAAGCTAGAGGGTGAGGGAGAGGGTACATTTCACCCTGTGAGCCTGAAATCGCTTCTACTCCATTTCCTTGAGCTGGGAGATATAATCCCACCGAGGCTTCTATAATGCGGACAGGAGAACGTGGGTGCTACTGGACACTTAAGTTTCTCTATCACAGTGATGGGCTGACCTTCCGAAGCCTCAATTTCCTCCTCTGTAAAACAGAGACAGAATCCATCTTCGAGAGTTCTTGTGAGGATCAGAGCTAATGTCTGGGATAAGACTAGCTGAGCGCTTGACACAAGCCGCGGTGGTGATTACAGCCAGTGAGTGAGGGGCTCGCTCACTTTGGGGAGAGCACGGGCAATTCAGTCTCATCCCTTCCTGATTACAAATACTTTGTCCGTGCCTGTACTTCTGCTGAAGGTTTCATAATGATTATTATGCAACCTGCATTCTGTATAATTATTATGTAAAGACAAGTATGTCATCATGATTATTATGTAATATGGATTATGTATTGTGATTATTATGTAAATACAAATGAACCTCTCACTCTAAGCATATGTCTCATGGACTAATATTCCTGGGGCACTGACATGGGCTTTAAAATATTTTCCCATTGTCTGCTACCATCTGAAAAGCTACTGTCATCAAAGAAATACAGGTCATTGCAAAAACTGCCAATGCACAGACAGCTCCAATGTGGGGCTTCTGCCGCATGCTGGGTGCCCTCTCCCCTGCCAGCCTGACTTGGGAGACTTGGATCAGCAATCATGGTTAACAGTTTGGGTAAATCCTTTCAGAAATACTCCATGTTTACTTACAAGCATGTATAAATGCTTTCTTTTTACATAAAAGCCAAATCATGCTGCAGCTTTGTCCACACTCATTCCTTTTAACAGCCACATGGTTTCCCATCATGGCCAGTTTATTTAACCAGAGATGAGAGTTTTACTGGTAAGTAAAAAGGCATCAAACTCTTTTCTCTGTATGAACTGGTTAACTCCCCAAGTTTCCTCCCCATCAAATTGCAGTCCCCCCACCCCTTCCCCTGCCCCTTCCTTCTGCAAATGCTTATGGGTGCATCCTCATGCCTCCTACAGGGCAACCGTCACCATCCCAGGAAATGGACCAGCTGCTTCAAAACTTCCTGCTTATTTTGTTAGGGAGGAGGCCGTGGGGGAATAATGTGTCAAAAGCCTGGAGGAACCCCTTCCCTGAACCTGTAGCCTCAGGCTGGTTCAAAATTGCAAAGCAGAACCCTAGTCCCATACACTGTGGGTGGGAATGCAAATTGGTGCAGCCATTACGGAAAACAGTATGGAGTGTCCTCAAAAACTAAAAATAGATTTGCCGTATGATTCAGTAATCCCACTCCTGGGCATATATCCAGAGAAAACTCTAATTTGAAGTGATGCATGCATTCTAATGTTCACAGCAGTGCTATTTACGATGGCTAAGACTTGGAAGCAACCAAAATATCCATCAACAGATGAATGGATAAAGATGTGGTACATATATACAATGGAATATTATTCAGCCATAAAAGAATGAAATAATGCCATTTATAGCAATATGGATGGACCTAGAGATGATCATAATAAGTGAAGTAAGTCAGAGAAAGACAGATATCCTATGATATCACTTATATGTGGAATCTATACAAATGTTACAACTGAGCTTATTTATTATACAAAACAGAAATAGACTCATAGACGTAGAAAACAAGCTTAAAGTTACTAAGGGGGATAGTGTGGGTTGGCAGTGGGGTAGAAAAATTAGGAGTTTGGGGTTAACATATACACACTACTATATATGAAATAGATAAATAAGGACCTACTGTATAGCATAGGGAGCTTTACTCAATATCTTGTAATAACCTATAATGGAAAAGGATCTGAAAAAGAATGTATATATAACTGAATCTCTTTGTTGCACACTTGAAACTAACACAATATTTTAAATTAACTATACTTCAGTGATAAAAATAAAATTCTCATTGGAATAATTGGAAAAAAAGAGTTAAACAATCTTTGTTTTATCTCTAGGGCACTGGGAACACGTGCTCCCAGTTCAGGAATTTGGGTCCAGAGATGTTAGAGCAGAAAAGAATTTTTGCCTATTGTTCAATCTGGTTGAATTAAGACTTCCTAAGTTAGCCTTAAGTTTTCCTAAGTTTCTAAGTCTTCCTAAGTTTTCCTAAGAAAACCAAGTGGTTCTTGCAACTTTGCTGAGGTACCAGTCAGGCAGTAAGGTCATGGAGAGCTCAGAGATCTTGGTGGTTCTGTGTTCTGTAAAGCTGTGAAAATGATCTTGTGTGTTATGTGACTGACCCAAGCCATGGGAACCCAACTGGCTTCAGTCCTAGAATAATATTTTCCAATTTTAGCCATCTTTGTGCTACCTTCTGATTTCCTTTGTGTGTGTGTGTGTGTGTGTGTGTGTGTGTGTGTGTCATTGCATACCTCCTTTACCAATTTATTTAGTATTTATATATTTGAAGAATTGCGCTTACTATTTTACAACTGATTTTTAGATCTACCTTAATCCTATGGAACATCTTGGAGTTACAGGTTTGTTAAGTTGTATTTTTTCTAACACACATCACAATATATACAACTCTTCTTCAAGATTATTGGGACTTCCTTGGTAGTCCAGTGGTTAAGACTCCAAGCTTCCAATACAGGGGGTAAGAGTCTGATCATTGGTCAGGGAACCAAGATCCCACATGCTGCAGGGCACAGCCAAAATTAATTAATTAAATTTAATTTAAAAAATCATTCATCTATGTACTGCCCAATATCATTGCCTATGCTGCACTTTGGCAGTTGCTGTTCTAGTAACTTCCACATCTCTTCAAGGGAGATGAATCACTGAACCACTTAAGAGTGACCCTAAGTAAGTCAAAAAGAGAAAAACAAATCTCATATATTAACACACATATGGAATCTAGAAAGATGGTGTTGATGAACCTATTTGCAGGGAAGGAATGGAGACTCAGATAGAGAGAATGGACTTGTGGACACAGTGGGAAAAGGAGAGAGTGGGACAAATGCAAAAAGTAGGGTCAGCATATCTACACTGCGGGCATGCGTGCGTGCTAGGCAGTGTCCGACTCTTTGCAACCCAATGGACTGTAGTCTTCCAGGCTTCTCTCTCCATGGGATTCTCCAGGCAAGAATACTAGAGTGGGTTGCCATGCCCTCTTCCAGAGGATCTTCCCGACCTGGGGATCAAACCTGCGTCTCCTGCCTTGCAGGCAGATTCTTGACTGCTGAGCCACTGGGGAAGCCCATATAATAAACTACCATGTGTAAAATAGATGGCTGGTGAGAAGCTGGTATACGATCCAGGGAGCCCAGTCTGAAGCTCGGTGATGACCTAGAGGGATGGGATAGGGGAGAGAGGGAGGCTCAAGAGGGACATGATATATGCATAATTATGGCTGATTTGCATTGTTGTACAGCAGAAACCAACAGAACATTGTAAAGCAATTTTCCCCCAATTAGAAAAATAAATTAGAAAACAACAACAGCAACAAAATGTTTAAGTATAGCTGATTCACTTTGCTGTACAGGAGAAACTAACACAATATTGTAAAGCAACTGTAGTCCAATAAAAAAGTTGAAAAAAAAGATACAACTCTTTAGAGATCTTTGGAACATGTAGGATTTATGTTATAAGAAAACAAACTCTGTTTATTCTCCTGCACCAGCACAGGATGATATTTTTGGCCATAGCGATCGTCATGGAATGCTTTCTCTTTTTCTGGAAAGAAAGTAAATGCCTCCATTCTCAATGACCCCTGAGGATAAGTAGTAAAGCATGAGGAAGCACAAGGGACCCTGATCTAGCAGATGTAGGCATCTTTTTATTGCTTCATGCGCACTGGGCCAGGCTCACGTTAGTCCTATTTTTAGACTTTCGGGTTGACTTGGTGAATCTGGCCTCCTTTTCAACAGATCATATTAATGGCCTGCAGATGGGTCTGTAATTGATTCCTTTCCATCACAATTATTTCACATGCCGGCAAATGTACTCAACGTCTCCTTGGTGAATAGTCATGTAGTTTCTAAAACCTCTGCTAGGTCTGGGAACAGGTTTTGTCTTTGGCTTGGACATCAGAGGATAGACTATTCTAGAAGGATTTACTGAGCACTTGCATGCACATTCAGCGTCCTTGGCAGTTTTGTTGAGAATTCGAGTATGTTGTTGGCTCTGCATTCAGTTACATGGAGATGCTGGTACTTACTATCTTGGCGGTTGGAGGCAACGGCTGCATTACTGGATGACATTTAGAAACAATTCCCCAATGTATTAACATACTTACAAGTTCCATTATCCAGGAATCTGTCCAACTCTTTCCCCCTCTTGGCCACACCTTGAAGTATAGCTGGGACTCCAAAAGCATTTTAATTTTATGTTCCACAGACTTTCCCTTAAGAGGCTCTCATTCCTCCTTGAGCCCCCGTGTGAAATCTGGGACCCATTTCCCCAGTGTGACAAGCACTAGTGGGAGTCGGGAGTGGAACATGAGTTTGCATACATAACAATGTGAGTCACTGTCCATCCAGACTTCAGGGAGCCACTGATGTTGCTGATATCCTCATGAAGAATTACATGGCAGAAGACGTGACCAAGTCAACTAGGCAGTTACTCACCTGATGCAAAGGACCAAATGGAGAGATGAAAAGAGAAAATGAAACTTTAGCTATGTTCATACTCCAAACATGCGTTCATTTCCTAGTGAGTTAACTAAATCTTGCTCATCAGATAACTGAGATTTATCCATGTTCTCTTCAACTTGGTGCATTATCCAGGGAGCCAGTTTTTCCTCTGGAGCAAGTTTCTCTATCAATCCAGGGTGCATGTGGCCACATCCTTTCCACATCAGATACTTTGTAAAAGTGAAAGTGTTAGTTGCTCAGTCCTGTCTGACTCTTGGACTGTAGGTGGTGTCAGATCCCATGGACTGTAGCCCACCAGGCTCCTCTGTCCATGGAGTTCTCCAGGAAAGAATACTGGAGTGGGTTGCTATTCCCTTCTCCAGGGGATCTTCCTGGCTCAGGGATCGAACCCGGGTCTCTAATATTGAAGGCTGATTCTTTATTGTCTGAGCCACCAGGAAAACCATCAGATGCTTTGTACCAGGACACAGTTTAATAGATATGTTTATCTGGATCAATGTGTAATTTGAAAGCTGAAGCTTCTGCTTTAAAAGTTATGACTTCGTTTTCAGATCAGACCAATGTTACTATTAGTATATGCCCTTTGAGTTATTAGAGCTTTTATTCATTAATGAGGTTACAGAAAGTTACCTTTTTTAAAAATATTAAAGTATAATTGACATGTAAAATTATATTCATTTCTGATATAATGTATAACTGATTTGGTATTTGTTATGTATTTCATTCAAATGTATAATGATTTGATATTTGCATATATTGTGAAATGACCACAGTAAGTCTAATTAACATCTGTCATCACACATAGTTACAGAATTTTTTTTTCTTTCAATGAGATTTCAAGATTTACACTCTTAACAACGTCCAAATATTCAGTATTAGTTTATCAACTATAGTTGCCATGTTGTACATTACATCCCCAAGACTAATTTATTTCACAACTGGAAGTTTGTATCTTTTAATTCCCTTCACCTAAGAGTTACCTTTATGATTTCCATTTATGACGTTCAATAACAATATCAAACTCAAGTAACTTTAACTTTTGGAGTTAAGAACTCATGTTACAAATATGTTCTGGGATATCTTTCAGGAAGGACCTGACCTCAGCTGCCTTACAATTCTTTTGATCTCTTACAACATCTCCAAACCAACAGAATGGACAAAGGAAATTAGTCCCGAGTCTTGCTGGCTTTGAGATGAAAAGATAAATGGGAAATGGTGTCTGAGGTTGTTCAGGCAGGGAAACAGGTCATCCTCTCTGGGGACCATTCAACCCTCTCCAGGATGGTGCAGATGCCATGCTTGGAAGAGCCAGCCACTCTCCCCACTTCTTCCTTGTGGCCTCCAAGCCCACTTATGATGGTCTTGATTGTTATTGAGCCTTTTACTTAAGGAAATGCAAGGCCTGTACCAAAAAACAAACAGCGATTTGCATTCATCCTGAATTAAATTACTAGGGTGCCCAACACTTAAGTATCAAGTTACTTTTGGACAGAATGGCCATCAGAAACCTTGTTTGCTCATCTTACTTCACTCCAGGTACCAAAACCTCTGAAGTCCTACAATAAGACTCTAGGAAGTCACTCAAGTTCTCATCATCTCTAAACGAAGACACTTAATGGATTAATGTTTTGTGGCTTAGTCTAGTTAGGGGATTTCCAATCTCCAGTGATAAAGGAGTTCATTACTTTTCTAGCACATGATTGTGAGTATTTACTAGCTTGGGATTATAGTTGGCCTGGATAGACACTAGTTAGGAGGAAAGAGGTGACATCAGAGTGGGGATAGAGCTTCATCACTGACATAAATGCTGAATGATAGGCTTGATTCTTATCAATTATCTTTAAATTTTTAAAAAAATTTTTATTTATTTGGCTGCGTGGGATCTTAGTTGCAGCACATGGGATCTTAGTTGCAGCACGTGGGATCTTTTGTTGTGGCACATGGACTGTAGTTGGGGTGCACAGGCTCAGTAGCTGCTTGCTGGGCTCGCTGGGCTTAGTTGGTCCACAGCATGTAGGATCTTAGTTCTCTGAGCTGGAGTCGAACTCGTGTCCCCTGCATTAGAAGACAGATTCTTAACCACTGGACCACTAGGGAAGTCCTTAAAAGAGCTTTTTAAGCTCAGAATTGGCTTCTGTTTCTTTGAAGTGGGAAGAACATCACTCTTTTTTCCACCCCGATCCTTCCTTCCATTTGCCATTGGCACTGACTTTCTTAACTAAAAATGCAATTTAATGGCACCCCTCCCATGACATCAAATTTTAATTAAAGAATGTCTCAGGCTGATCAAAGGTCCCCAGCCCCAGATGAACCTCACTGTCTCAGCAGACTCTCTTTTGCGGTGCTGGGGATAAAGAAGCTGAAGAATGGTGGATGAAAGTGCCCCAAACCTCCAGGTTTATGGACTTGGCAGATGAAAGGGCTTGGCAAGGGGCTTAGCAGATGAAGGCCAGCGTTGGCGTGTCTGAAAAAGTCACACCTTCCACTCATGTGAGCTCTTATTTTTCAAATATATGTACATGGTTATAATGAATAAAATGTACATTTATTTACTTGAAAACATACCTAAATTCATTATAGACTTTTGTCATTATATATTTCCTCAATCAAGAAATAAATACTTAACATACAACCACTATTCTCTATGAGTCTGCCAACTTGGGGGGAGTTTAAAAAGAGTTCCCAGATTTGAGAATATAGAGCTGCTAATAAAGAGACAAACCAAGGCCAATACCACGCTGCTGCTGCTGCTGCTAAGTCGCTTCAGTCATGTCCAACTCTGTGCAGCCCTGTAGACGGCAGCCCACCAGGCTGCCCCGTCCCTAGGATTCTCCAGGCAAGAACACTGGAGTGGGTTGCCAAGTCCTTCTCCAATGTGTGAAAGTGAAAAGTGAAAGTGAAGTCGTTCAGTAGTGTCCGACTCTTAGCGACCCCATGGACTGCAGCCTACCAGGCTCCTCCGTCCATGGGATTTTCCAGGCAAGAGTACTGGAGTGGGGTTGCCACTCCAGTATATGCCTTGTCCATGATGACCCTTTAAACATCAGGCCCAGTGGAGCAGAGAACTGTATCCTGGGTGGGGTTGCAGAACCGAAGGACAGAAACAGGGTGAGCTTATATCTAATGAGACCTGGAAACAGCCCACTCATGGGGGCCAGCGGCTTGGCATCATGTTTGTAAAATTCCCACTTAATTTGTTGATTTTTTATTAAAACATTATTTAAATTGAAATATACTTCATTTACAATGCTGTGTTAGTTTCAAGTGTAGAGCAAAGTGATTCTGTTGTACATATATATTTACACATATTTTTTTCAGATTATTTTCCACTGTATTAATAGGTGATTGCAAGATATTGCACACAGTTCTCTGGGCAATACAGTAGGTCCTTGTGGCTTACCTATTTAATATATAGCAGTGTGCATCTGTTGGGCTTCTCTGGTGGCTCAGACAGTAAAGAATCCGCCTGCAATGCGGGAGACATGGATTTGGTCCCTGGGTTGGGAAGATTCCCTGGAGGGGGGCCTGGCAACCACCCACTCCAGTATTCTGGCCTGGAGAATCCCCATGGACAGAGGAGCCTGGCAGGCTACAGTCTGTGGGGTCCCAAAGATTCGGACACGACTGAGCGACTAAGCACAGCACAGCACAGCACAGCACAGCACAGTGTGTATCTGTTAATCCCAATCTCCCAATTTATCTCCTCTTCCCTCCCCTGCTATCCACTTAGGTTGTTTGTTAATATTTAAAGTGAGTGTCACCTAAGTTCATTGTCAGGTTGCATATATCCAGTCTGAGTATGGACAGTTAGCCCAATAGAAGGGGAGGCACTGACTTGTTTTGCGCCCTTGGCCTTCTTGGGGGAAAGCAGGGATACTACCTAATGCGATGGTGGGGTAAAGCCCTCCGTGTCCCCCCTCTGGGCCAGGGAAGAGGAACCCATTGGGTGTTGGGCACCCCTACATGTTTCCCACAGTTCCCTCTCATCTGTCACCTGGGGACCATTGCCCTCTGGCACGTAGATTCATGTTCCATTTTCTCTGCCAGAGGTTAGGCTTTGTGCATCTGGGGCTGTGTCTGCCTGGGTCCAGCATGGGACATATTTGCTGAATGAATACATCAGTGAGTGCATGAATACATGAATGGCTAGGCGTGACTTTGACTTTACAAGTTAGAGATTGAAAACATTAGAAGGAGATTTCAAAAGTCCAGATCACTACTCATGAAATATGCCTTTCATTTTTTCCTTTCTTTTGTTTTTGCCCACATGGATTTCTAGAAGGTCAGAGTGTTAAATGAAAAATCCTATTTTTTCCCTTGGTAATAGAGACAACACATGTTCATTGTAAAAGACTTAATTGCATAAAAGGGAGAAGGGAAAAGCTGACCGTCCTTCATAATCACAACTCCTAGGGTATGCATTTCTACCCTGTCCTGGGTGTGTCCTCTGTGGTCTCCACGGAGTCCCCAGACCTTCTCTGCCCTTCTCTGCCCTGCTTCATCCCAGAGGCTGGCTCATCAGGGCAGAATCCAGGCTCCTTTGCATACCTCATGCTGGCATCCTGTTATGTTCAGCCAGTGGCAGGCAGAGAAGTTGGAACACTGTTCCTTGCCTACAGTTCCCAGGGATATTCTGTCCTTGCTGATTTCAATTTCCACCTCTGGACCCTCCCGTGAGGTTTCAGTCCTAACTAGGCCTAGGCCCAGCCATCCCCCTCATTGCTCTTCATGCCCTTGGAGCCATAATGGCTTCCCACCAGGACTGGTCAGGGTGTCACTCTCCCACCTGTTCACTTAACTCTGCCCACAGTTCTTTTTATTAGTGGTGGCGGGGGGAGGTGATGCTGTACTGGCTTTTCACTGCTGTATGCAGGCTTCTTCAGTTGCGGTGCATGGGCTTACTTGCTCTGTGGCATGGGGGATCCTAGTTCCCTGACCAGGGATTGAACCCACATCCCCTGCACTGGAAGATGGGTTCTTAACCACCAGACCACCAGGGAAATCCCCGCTCACAGCTCTTAATGAGGTCTTTTCACTAAACATGGAATGAATTCTGCTTCCTACCAGGACCCAGACTGAAACAACACACATAAACGATGCCTTAATATCTATTCTATCTTATTCATCTGGTTTTTTAAACTTAATACTCTCTTAGAGGAATCTTTTAATGCTATTAGATGTGATTACATTTCCTCATGATTTTGATAATATTTTAATAATGTTTGATAATATTTTCAATAGGGTTTAATTGAAGCCCACAAAGATTTACTGAGCACCTCCCTGTGCAAGATGGCAATCCACTCCAGTATTCTTGTCTGGAGAATCCCATGGACAGAGGAGCTTGGTGGGCTACAGTCCATAGCGTCACAAAGAGTCAGACATGACTCACATGACTTAGCATGCAGACGTGCATGCCCTTGGGGAGAGGGGGGCTTAAGTAAAATGTGGAAATAACTGGGCAGAAAAATGAGAGGTGTCATAAAGGAGATACTAAGTAAGAGCTTTAAGAGTTCCAAGGAGACAGAATGTGGGGCATTAGAAAGACTTCCTCGAGAAAGCAGTGTCCCTGATATGCCAGGGGGTGAAGACTTAAACCAAAGGGAGCTGGGAGCCTGACATACATCTAGGGCAAACAGGAAGGCAAGAGCCAATACCTTAAGCTGAGAATTTTCGGATTTTTCTGAGCAGTGAAGAGTCTGGTTGAGCTGAGCAGAATGGAATGTTCTCACAGGGCATTTTACTCATCTCCCCTTTAAAGCAGTTTTCTGAAATAATATCATTTTTCTGTCTCCCCTCTAGATTATAAATTCCTCGAGGCCAGGGATGGTTCCTTCACATCCTTGTATAAACACCACATGTAGCATAGGGAAGGGATTCCAGTGAAAGTTTGTTGAATGGATTTGGATGGACACCCTGTGATGGGAATGGAAATTCGCTGTCAGACGGTGGTGGGTTTCCAGGACCAGGCTGAGTAGTTTGTAGGAAATTCTCTGGACCTGATTCCTTCTGTTCATCTCCTCTCCTCTCTCTTTTAGGCTTAATCGCAATCATAGATATAAAAATGATTTGTGGACAAGGACACGATCTTCTGACATGACACGTCCCCCTTTCCCATCTTCATTCTCTTAATGATGGGTCAGGGTTAGGAAGCCCAGACCCTCCTCATAGAAATGATTTTGGGGGAGAAAAATCTCAGAAGCTTCTGGCTTCCTGGCTCATGTTAACCAGGGAAGCAGTTAGCAACGGTTCTGCAAAATCAGGTTGGTCTTTGAAGTGGAGAGCAAAACAAGAGCTGAGTTTGGCTCCTATCTTAATATTAGAAGTTCAGAAAGTCGCTCTTTTTCTGCTGTCCCACCGCTTCTCTGACCAACCCAAGTCAGGCCAAGGAGCCCCAACTTCTGCCCCAGACTCTCCCTTTCTCGCTTGTCCTCCACATCCTGCCTGCTTTCTTCTGCTTGGAGGCTGAGAGCATTGATTGTATGGTAAGGGAATAGGACAGAGTTTGGGAAACTTGTAGGGTGCTTGTGTACTTTGTAGCGAGGTATAGATGATGGTGGGTTCCCTGGTAGCTCAGCTGGTAAAGAATCCGTCTGCAATGCGGGAGACCTGGGTTCAATCCCTGGGTTAGGAAGATGCCCTAGAGGTGGAAATGACAACCCACTCCAGTATTCTTGCCTGGAGAATCCCAGGGACAGAGGAGCCTGGTGGGCTACCATCCATGGGGTCGCAAAGAGTCAGACACGACTGAGCAACTAAGCACAGCACAGCATAAATAATGGTGTTGTAGCAGCAGCGATAATGATAATACAGAAGCAGAGATGGACATAGCTGG
Organism: Bos taurus; assembly: GCF_002263795.3. Taxonomy (NCBI): domain Eukaryota; kingdom Metazoa; phylum Chordata; class Mammalia; order Artiodactyla; family Bovidae; genus Bos; species Bos taurus. The sequence goes on along the minus strand of NC_037355.1, from coordinate 7,607,345 downwards.
ATGTGAATGTGAGCTTCACTGGTCACACACTGGCTCTGGGTGACATTGCTATCTGGATGCTAACTTGGTTTATACTATAACAGAGTTGTGCAAATGAGGGAAAAACAGGGCAAGGGGAAGCACATAGCTTGGCACAGCAACTCACCATGTTTTATCCTTTTTTCCACTACACACAAGCACTTTATGTATTCCAAACTTCTGAAGGAAATACACGTGTATCTCTTTATCAGTGATTATCTATTAATACCCTATGCAGTGCAAATTCCAGCAGAAGTACGTAGCACTTTGGAAGATGTAGTTGGGGAGAAATCAGGTTTAGTTGGCTTTTCAAACAGTTCTCCATTGTCTCTTAATCCTAAAAAATTAATTTAAAAATCAAAAAGAAAGATGAGTGTCTGGCTTCCATTTCTGAAGCCAGTTGTCCTGTTAGCTCATGAATCACAAAAAAAGCACGACATATACACAGATGACCCCCTGCCCAAAGCATATAGCATGCTTCTCAGGAAGGAGAGGTACTTTGTCAAGTGAAACCAGTCTGCACTGATGGGACCTCAGGGTGTCTGGTTACAATGATCTTGTAAACATCCAGGCAAACCTGTTGACTGGTGAAAATCCAGGTTCTAAATACTGTTTACTCGGGAATAATTTGTAATTCCTTTCCTAGCTCAAATAACCATAAACTCCTACAAAGTGCTTTATAAACACTCATTACAGTATTACAAAAGTCTTTGGAGCGCCACGTGATGATCTCCATTTGGCAGTTGAGTAAACTGAGTCACAAAAGTTGAAAGATCTGCTCAAAGCTGTGCCAGGAGCAATGGCAGGGCGGGGCCTGAGCTCAGACTTCCTGGCTCCTCTTCTGCTGAGTGGTTCCGGGGGCTGTGCTGGGAGGAGGCATGCCCAGGCTTCTGACCACCCAGGGTCCCTCGTGGGCAACACTTCACTGAAGCCCATTGCCTGGGACTGGCCAAGGTCCCCTGGGTTCCCAAGACACCACCACCCTGGGCCAAGGCTCCACTTTGAAAAGGCAATCAAAACATCCCTACACACCACCCACGCAATCCTTTCCTCCCCAGGAGCCTGGCCTCACCTATGCTCAAATACTGCCCACAGATGGAGAGGCAGATAGAACAGTAAGATGCTAGCTTTCTGTTCTTCCACGTATTTACTGATCAGCTGAAAAGAGCCAGGCTTAGCTGGGGCTGGTCCACTGCATTGCAGGCAGATTCTTTATTGTTTGAGCCACCAGGGAAGTCCCGTGATATGGATGAGCTTAAATGTGAGGAGTTCATGTTGGAAAGATGGAGTGCCTTGTTCTCTGACAGTCCTGATCCCACATCAGCACAGTTGGTTGGCACACTGCCGTCATGTCCCATTGTGACCACTCTTCCGGTCATTACTGTGACCAGCGTCATCACTGGCATTACTGTCCCAGGCACTGTAACCATCACGGTCATGACCAAGATAGCATCCACATGTATTCACCTCTTGCCTCCCTCTAGGCTCTTCTCAACAGGTTGTTCCCCATTCATGGTCCTCACCCAGTCTGGGTGCAGTCATGAGGCAGCAGTGAGTGGACAGTGATGATCACCACTGCCCTAGAACCCCATGTGCTTTGTCTGTCACACTCTTTCAGGATGGTGGTGCTGTCCAGGGCATCTGGAAATCTTAGAAAACAGCGTTTTTACCTATGGCAGTGCCTGTGGGCAGAATACAATTATAGACACTTAAAAGAAGATAATATAACAAAAACTAATATTTGGTGAATGCTTATTATGCAAAACCTCATTTAACCTTCCTAATATCCCTACGAGGAAGGTGATATCATTATCCCTAATATAAAGAGGAGGCAACTGCACACAGAGAGGTTTAGTGACTCTCCCAGGGTCACCCAGCTCCAGGCAGTGAAGATGGTCTGGTGGTCTTTGACGCTGTTTATAATATCTTGGCTAGGTGCCTGTGTGCACCTGCATGGCTTTCAAAGCTACCTCTTTATCACAAAGATATGGAAAGATTATAAAAATGTAGCTTTCCAGGGTCCACACCCAGAGAGTTTCATTAATCGTGTAAGAGAGAGGGTGGGGCCTTGGAGACTGAATTGTGAGCGAGCATCCCAAGTGATTCTGAGGGAATCTACCCATGGACAGGTAGTTGGGAGCCGGCTGCTGATGCAAGTGCACAGGCAGCCTCTCCCCTTTCTATGCACTTGGCGGAGAACATCTAATCACTGTGCTCTTTCCTGATGTGGTCCCAGAATCCTCAGTGCAGGTAGGGACCATCAATCATTTGGAGGTGGCTTCCAGACTAAACTCATTTGTCATCCTCAGCCCAGAGTATCCAGGAAGGGAACTGAAGAAGTTGAGTTTTATCACAGACAACTAACCAAACAAAGAAGGAAAATAATGGGATATTTCTGTGCCTCGGGTTCCTTTCTACTGTGTCAGGGGTTGATAGTTAGAGAATTTTTCATTTTTAGTCTGGAGAGGGTGGATTCTTATCTCTAAATTGCTCTATTAGTTAAGGTAAAGCAAGTTATTTTAACATTTTATGACATTTTATAGTGTATTGTAACTGTCACTGAAGCCATTCTGAGTTCTTCTTCTTTTTTTTTTTTTTTTTTTAAGCCATCCACCTGACCAGCTTCTGCCCCATGAACTGGAATAGCTTCCATGTGTTGGATTTATTCATTAAGGATGACTCTCAACAGCAAATCAGTTGTGTTCAACCAGCAGCGGAACCAGGGGAAAGAGTTTCATTCCAATGAGGCCTTCAGAATCCAGGCTGATGGAGCCTCAGACATTCTCAAGATGTGGCTTCCAAGATCAATCACCCAAGTATTCACATCCAGGAGACCGACAAAGATAAAAGACAGTGGAGAAATGCCCGCTGGTCGGAAGTCACATTGGCCAGAATACATCTCATTGGCCAGAACCTGGTCACGTGGCTTTTACTTAACTGCAAGGGAGGCTGGGAAATGGAGCCCAGCTTGCCCAGGAGGAAAGGGAGCCAGGTTTGTTGTGCAGCTAGCCAGAGTCCCCTGTGGGCCAGGAGGGGCTTTGGGTGCACCAGGAGGGGGTGACTGAGCACCACGGCATCTAGGGTGGGTGCTGCGTGGGCCATGGTATTTCATTTTGTAACTCTTGAGCTATCTCTCCATTGGACAATCAAAATACATTCAATGGGACAATTTTCAAATTTTAAATAGTAAAATAACAAGAACAATGAATACTCTTTTTTTTTTTTTTTTTGGCCACGTGTGGCATGTGGAATCTTAGTTTGCCACCAGGGATTGAATCTGTGTCCCTTCAGTGGAAGTGAGGACTTTTAACCACTAGACCACCAGGGAAGTCCCAGCAATGACTACTTTAGAATTTTCTCCAACATCTCAACAATCTCTTGTCATTTGAGAGGGGGATTCTTTGTATTTGTGACTTTAGAAATGCTTGTCTGGCTCATCTCATGGCTTTGTTCATTGTCTTTCAAACTGTTTCCTTGACCTCTAAGGGAAACCTGTCAGAATCTGTCCCTGGCCTTCTCCATATTCTGAGATGAAGACTAGAGGGATGGACTTCCCTGGTAGTCCAGTGGTTAAGACTCCGAGCTCCCAACACAGGGGGCTCAGGTTCGATCCCTGGTCAAGGGAACTAAGATCCCATATGCTGCAACTAAGATCCAGTGCGGCCAAGAAAAAAAAAAAAAGACTGGAGAGGTAAATGAAAGTTTCTGGCTTCTGAGCAAAAATGGTGGCCTGGTCCTTGTTCTCAGAAGTAAGCATCCTGGTTGTTAATGTACAGGCTCTGGGATCAGAACCCAGCACCACGCCCTCCAGTGGGGGTCCTTTCAAATGCATTCACCTTCTTATACCTCACTGTCCCAATTTACACAGGAGGACAAGAATACCGACGTCTCAGGACTGCAGTGAGAAATAGCAGAGGTGGTGCCCGATGTACAGGAAGCACGAAGGCTGGTCTGTGCTGATATTATTGTGGTTAACTCCAGAGGCAACCAGCCAGCCGCTGGATCTCAGGTGTGCTGTGTGGGTAGGATTTACACCGAGGGCTCAGAATCTGTACATTTCCCTCAGAACCAAGCTGTGGTCGGGACTGCTCTCTCACCGGCCACCAAAGAGCTGGTCTTTGAAGCAAACCCTGCAGGCTCTCCAGCCCTCGCCCAGCTGTGACTCAGTTTCCCCACCCACTAAAGGGGGCAACAAAGACAGTTCTGAACTTGTTGGTAAGACATGTTGAGAACCTTGAAATACAGATGGTATTTAGCATGAGTTCAAAGCATCATGTAATGATTTTATTGCCCCTTTTATTCCTGAGATCTTTCTGTTTGCTTAGCTTCCAAACCCAAGCCAGAGCCATAAAATCACTTTTATGCGAGCGCCTTTCACACACATTTTGTACCAAGCGCACCTTTCAGATAATGCGGAAGGTGCTCGGAAGGATGGGGGTGGAGCCGTGAGGGACAGGGACACTGGCCAAACGGAAGCCATTACTGCCCGCTGTCACTGCCATTGGTGGTCAAGCTTTTCCAGGTGTCTGCATGACCAGCTTCAGCCCCAGGGAGTGGATTAGCTGGCACATGTTGGATCTGTTAGGATGGCCCAGACACCAAATCAATTGTGTTTATCAAAGCTTTGTCCTTTCTTGTGGGGTCAGAATCTATGCCTTATCACCATTCTTTCTATAATCCCCCGACCTGAAACCACAGGAAATAAAGGATCTCAAGTTGGAAGAGACCCTTGAAGTTGGTTGGCAGGTGTAACTGATCACCCAGGGTGGGAGTCCATTTCATGGCATGCCAAGTAAGCGGTGGCACCGTCTTTGCTGGCAAACATGAGACTCACCTTCTCTGTGTTGGGAGACATCCCATTCTATCCTTGGATGGATTTGTTTGTAAAATGTCCTGACGACAGGTTGGCTGTGTTCGGGTGAGTCCCAGGATGCGCTGGGTTCCCATCTGGCCACGGAAGATGCAGGAAATGCTGAGAAAGCTTTTAAGCCCCTGGGTAGGAAGAAAAGAAGCACAAGATCCAGGGAGCATTTCCAGTCAGGTTCCTCCTCTTGTCTGTTTACAGTCCTTGGCAAGTGGGAGCCCACTGACATGAGTCAAGGCCTAGCGTTAATTTACAGGGACTGAATTTTCAGAGGCTGCGTCTTTGTTGCTGTTCTGTGCCTTCCACTTTTAGTCCAGACAGGGAACGGCAGGCCCCCAGGTGAGGCAAGAACAAGAAAACCCCTTCAATATCTGTCTACACCAGCAGGAGTTAAAAGTGAATGATTTAGTTCTCAAATCCACTGAGTAAGTCCCCTCTTCAGTTGCCATTCAACAAAACCCTGTTGTGTAAACAGCCCTACAGAATATAAGGGAATTCAGATCCTGATGCTTGAGATACTTACAAACTCTTTAGCGAGATGGAAATTTTACCTGGACTTTACAGCCTCACCCCCAGGAACTCCCATCTTAGGCTACTGGGGTGGTTACTGGCATCTCTATCCTTCCTCCTCCCTTTACTCTCTGTGTGTCCGAGGCACATACACACCACACACAGACCAGAAAACAACTTCCTTTTGCCTGGAAGTTCCCTCACCCCTCGCCATAGACATAGAGAGTGAGGGAACATGTGAGTGGGTTTTGGGGTGCAAGACAGGCAGCCTGACTCTGCGGGGGTGGGGGGTGGTCCAGCCAGGAAGAGCTGGTTCTGGGGTCAGACCGTGGCAAAAAACCTGGGGCTAGTGGTTGGGAGCCCATTATAAACACTCTGTAAGTTGCTATGGGTTAAATAAATAAATGCCAATGAGTACACGTATCTAGGAATCTATCCCATGTCTATACATGGTCCCAAAGTCCAGTAGCAACTCGACTCCATTCTTATCCTCCTGTTGCAGACTGCTTTTGTCTACATCATTCAGGAAAGGGGATTTTAAAACCACAATATTCTAGAAACAACTCTTGCCATCTTACAACCCTGGATATATCCTCAGACCCTTCTCCCAAAAGAGATTTTATAGAGCAGAGGATTCAAGAACCAAAGTCTTGTGGGATTTTTCTCTCTTTTAATCTCTCAACAAAGATAGGCAGAGGAATTTATTATTATCCATTTAAGTTGACTGGTGTCCAAGAAAATCTAGCAGTGAGTGCGCTAATGTTTAGGAAGTTCCTTTTAACGTCAGCCCAAAGCACTTGGGGAAAATGTTCTATTCATAGTGTCCAAGTGAGGCAGGCAGATGTCAAGAATTATTATTCCATTTAACAGATGGAAAATATGAAACCTTCATTCACGGAGCAAGTGGAGAACAGAGCTCAGGAGAGAAGCCATCTCTCTCTGCCTGCACAAGTAGTGAGTTACCATATGAGTGTCACGTGCTCTTGGGACATGCCTCCCTGAAGTCAACTTTCCCTGGCCTGTGTCCCTCCAGGAACTGGATGAAAGGAGTGGTTCCAAAGGTATCTATACTATCCACCATGTCTTTCCAAGTTTCTGGGAGGGAAGTGGGTAGTCTCCCCAGTGTGGTCCCCACGGCATTGCTCCAGTGCTGCCCAGAGCCTTTTGACCATCCACACTTATCACACACTCTTCATCTTGGCTGTCATCTTCTTGGGCCATCAACTCATGCCTCACCTTACTCTGAGTCCTGCAACCCAGCTCTCTTCGCCACCCTGTCTCCTCCAGGTGATGACCATTCGACTGTAGCTACACAGGAGAATTAGGCTTTAAAAAAATACACATGCTGGGGCCTTCCCCGGTGGTCCAGTGGGAAAGAATTACAGGGGATATGGGTTCAGTTCCTGGTCGGGGCAGGAAGATGCCCCTGCCAAGGAGCCCTCTGTGCCACAATTAGAGAAAGTCAAGGTGCATCAAAGACCCAGCCAAAATCAAATCAATCAATCAATAAAAGTAAGTGCAGGGCATCAAGTAGAAACCTCATCAATGACACAAAAATTTTTTTAATATACAGGCTTGTGTGCTGCACCCAGAAACTTTGGTGGGGTACCTGGGAGCTGCCTGCACAAAGCAAGAGTTTTGCTCCTGTGTCCTCCTGTGTCCCGGGCGAGGCCTGCTGTGAAACCTCTCATGGGAACCAGGGCCTTGTGTCATAACCTGGCTGCAGCAAACAGGCTGACACTGCTTTCCTCCAGGGCAGCAGATGGGCACCTTCTCCTCTAGGTGAGGCTGCCCAGGGGCCCAGCAGGATGATTGGAGTGGGGGATGAAGACACTGGCTAGGGGGGCCCCCAGGAGAGGCTTCCTGGGACGAGCCTTCTGGTCACCCTGGCTTTCTCCAAGGGAAGGCGGGGTGTCTGGGCTCCTCTCCTCTGCAAAGAGGCCCAAAGAAGAAGTCATGCAGAGGACACACTCAGCTGTGGGAGGCTGGAGAAAAAGAGCCAATAAAATTGGCTTTATTTATAATGTTCCCGTGTTTGTTATTTTGTTATCCCTACGCTGTTTCCTCAGTGCAATGTAACAAGGAAAAGGATTAAAAAAAGTCCCCCACTCTAAGCATGCATGAACTTTATGGCCTCACTCTGCTCCCTCTCCTCCTCTGTCCCCACCAGGCTCGCCTTGCCTGTGATTTCCTCTCCCAAACTGCGTATTTTCCATACTAACTTTTATGGCATCTTCCTGGATTAATGGTTAACAGTATTCCTTTTCTCCCCTCCGCCCCCATTATCAAAGAGGGCTTGGAATGACTATTAACTCTCTGGTTAACAGAAAGAAACATGTTAATCATCTACGAGCCCTTGGACAGGAAAATTATTCTTTGTAACCTTCTCCCAACGGCAGAAGAGCCCCTTGTCCGCCAGCAGCTGACCTTCAACCACACCTGGGTCTGGAAGCTTGCAAAACCCCGACGGTAATCGGTAATCGTGTTACAAGGGCTTCTGAGTAAAAGCCAAGGTCATAAACCACCGCCCCCCCGCCCCACCCCCCACCCCCGGCTCCCTCCAGCGGGAATGACGCTGGGGCTCTGGTGTCCAGGGAGGGCGCCTTTCCACCCAGCTAACCCTCCTTCCACGACCCTATAAAGAGACCACGCTGCATCTCTTTAAAAAAAAATCGTTTTGCAAGTGAGGGCTAATCATTCTTTGTTGTACATTCTTTGTTGCTGGGAGACTCGGGGTGGCTGTACAGGCTGTTCTTTCTTGCAGCCATAGTTCAAAAGTGCTCCTTTTGACCCAAACACACACGTGTTGTAATCCTGCCCTCCCTTGTGTGGGGCTGGGAGGCAACCAGGAAGCGTGGATTCCCAAGCCAGACCCAGATGCTGGGAGGGTGACCTCTTTCTGAAGTTAGAGGGGCGGTGCCTTTGCAGGGAGGGGTAGGCAAGAGCAGGAGAAGGTAATACTCAGGGAAATGGGCGGGGGTGGGGGGGGTGGGGGTCGACCCCCACCCCATACTCAACAACGGGAGCGTGGAGTATGCCATCTTGGAGAAAGTGTCCCTTTATTCATTCACAAAGCCGATCTTCTGCGGAGAGGGGAAGCCTGGGGAAAGAAGGCTGGCCTCCACCTCTGCTGGGTTTGGCTTGCTTTTCTCCCCTGCGGCCCGCTCTTCTTAAATAAGACCTGGGAGCAGGCGAGAGGTTGTTCTGCCGAGAGAGAAAGGACACAGGCATCGCCAGACTTATTAGGAAAGACGCTGTCGGGGTCTTGGCAGGCGCGGCGCTGCGGACCACGTGGTCCTCTGCGCACCTGGTTACTGTCAGCGCTGAGCTCCGGCCCCCGCCGGCCGGGTCTCCTCCCCATCGGCCTGCAGGCTGCCCCCAGCGCCTGCCCCTCTCGGATCCAAACATTTCCACATTAGGCAGCCTCGGCGCTGGGCTCCCCGCCTCCGGCAGTGACCTCGGGTGACCTCCACGCCGGGCTCCGCGCCAAGCCCCTCATCACAGGTGCACTGGCAGTTTTCTGGGTCACCCTTGTGATCGGGTGTCCAAGCACTTGGCAAAATTTAGCGAATGTTCCTCGGTGCTCTGCATCATCTTGACACTGTTTGCACAGACACCCTTGGGGACGCATGAGAGGAGCTGGTGCCTCTCATTCAATCTCTGGTTATAGAAGAGCCAGGCATGCTGGCCCCTCCAAAGGCTTGGATGACCTGATCTCCCTCTGTGTCCCCAGCCCGCTCCCTCTAAGCTGATCTGACTTCTCTCTTGGACTTAAGAATCGGAGCAGAAGTTGTGGATCCTTCTACGCACACCCATAGCTAGATTTGCGCAGCCATATATGGTATCTGCCGGGGTCTGTGGCTCTGGAGCCTTGGAAATGGGGCTGCTCCAAACTGAGATGTGCTATGATGGCAAGTTTCACACGGGATTTCGCAGACTTATGTGACAAGAGAACGTGAAGTATTGAACGTGTTGAACTGATCATGTTTTGGAAAAAGTGGGTTAAATAAAATGTTATTAAAATTAATTTTATGTTTCTTTTAATGTGGCTACTAAAAATAAATGCTGCATGTAAGACTCATGTTGTATTGGTCTTGGGCAGCACTGGTCTTGACCATCCCACTCTGGAGGTTCCTTCTGTGCTTCACTAACAGCCTGCATTTCCCTGACAGCCAGGGTGATGCAGCTTCTGTACCTACTACTCCCTCCCCGTGTCCCTCCTTCCTGCCTTCCTCCCTGCAGAATTCCTAGCCATAGCCCTGGATCCAGGCCTAGAGTCTTCTACCCGGGCAGCCTCTCCGGCAGACATTGGCTTCGAGGCCATTCTTGCCCCTGCATTCTGAGTCTGCCTGGCTGTCACGAGGCCCTGCTGGCCTCCAGGGCAGCTTGTGTGCCCAGGGTCCCTGGCAGACAACACGCGAACACATGTGGGTGTCCAACCATAGGTTGGTGAGTAGCCCTAAGCAATGGGGCAGTTAATATCTACAATTTTGATTATGAATTTGCTTTTTTTCCTGTTGAGATCTGTTTGAGTGCTTTAGATATCTTGAGGACATTTACTTCATATTAGTTTATAAATACTACAGCTTCCTGATAAATAAAACTTTTTCTCATAAAGAATCTGGCTATATTTATTTTTCCATTGTGAGGGGCAAAAACTGATTAGCCTAACATATGATGCTTTGATTCCAGTTCTCAGCATTAGAAGGAAAGGGCCAACCAAGGCTGCTTGGTACTCTTCAAAAGACATTTTTAGAAATTCTTATCTTATTAAGAATGCGAGCATTTTAAATCAAGTAAGAGTCAAGCATCATAGTTTCATTTATTCTATGGAAAATGTTTCAGGGAAGTCAAAGTGTTTTGAGGGGGGAACATCATCTTCAGAGACTATGTGTCTAATATGGTGCTTGGGAACTTGAAATGTGGCTGGTCTAAATTCACGTGTTGTGTGTGTGTGCACGCTCTGCTGCTGCTGCCAAGTTGTTTCAGTCGTGTCCGACTCTGTGTGACCCCATAGACGGCAGCCCACCAGGCTCCCCCGTCCCTGGGATTCTCCAGGCAAGAACACTGGAGTGGGTTGCCATTTCCTTCTCCAGTGTATGACAGTGAAAAGTCAAAGTGAAGTCGCTCGGTCGTGTCTGACTCTTAGCGACCTCATGGACTGCAGCCTACCAGGCTCCTCCGTCCATGGGATTTTCCAGGCAAGAGTACTGGAGTGGGGTGCCATTGCCTTCTCCAGTGTGCACGCTCAGTTGTGTCCAATTCTTTGTGACCCCATGGACTGTAGCCCACCACACTTCTCTGTCCATGGAATTTTCCAGGCAAGAAATATTTCCAGGCAAGAGTGGGTGGTCATTTCCTCCTCCAGGTGGTCTGTATTCATATGTGCCATAAATACTACAGATCTCTGGGTTTTGAAGCCTTACTGTGGGAAAAAAATCTCATTAATAATTTTTATATTTTAGAGATGATATCTTTTATATTTAATGGTGAAATAATATTCTTGGTCCATTAAGTTGTCAAAGTGAATCTTACCCGTTTCTCTTTTTAAACGTGGCGATTGGAAATTTAAAATGACACCCGTGGCTCCCATTTTATTTCTCTGGGACAGTGCAGCTGGAAGGGGATGAGGTTTTGTTTACTTTGAGACATTTATCGGCATGTGTGAGCATCCTAGCCAGGTTTATCACGGCTTAGAAGCCTGGGAACTTTGAGTCTTCTAGTCATTCCCCAAAACAGGCATCCGGTGTTGTGTTTGAATCTTGGTTCCTCCAGCCAGATATTGCCTGAAAAGACCCACCCTGACTTACCCTCTGCCGAAACAGCCCCCACCGCCCCTCTGGGAAACTCCCCGGTTCTGTAGAGTCTTGCCAGGGGATAATTACAGGTGTGCAAAGACCCTCCTGCTTTATGCACTTAGTCATAATTATTTACCTTTACCAGGCACCTGAGGTGCGATGGGCGATTAGTGGAACAGAGAGAAGCCTCCGCAAGCAGATCACCTTGAAGTTGACCTGTCAGCCAGATTTCACAGCACCTGCTGTACCAGCCCGAGGGGCTGCGATTCATTCCTTGGGAAAGAGAGCTGCAAATAATTCTGTCTCCAGGCCATGGTCCAAATCCTTGCCATTCTCTTCCAGCTTCTGAAAGACAGATTAGAAGCATCTACAGAGCAGGGAAATTTTTTTTCCAGGGAGAGTTTTCCACCTGAGTTAGCTTTTCTGACACCTTCAGGCAGTCTCTAAGATTTTGGTCTTTTAATACCCTCCCTTTACACCCTACCTTCACACATATATATGTAAATAAGTCCACATTCGAATGTACTTGCTCTTTGAGTCCCCTGGAGTCATGGTCCGTGAGTCATCTGGTCCCCTTCCCAGGCCCTGGGGAGCAGGGACTCCTGGATTAAAGGCAGTGGGAAAAATCCCGATAAATCAGGTGTTTCTGCCCATTTGCATAAACTGGGCACCTTGCCTGCCTAACCCACAGGCTGAATACTGCTTTGGAAGGAGAGAAGATGCATTTATTATAGGGGAGGAAAAATTAGGGCTTTTTCATTAAGGTCAGAAAATTTTTTGAGATTGGATCAGCTGGCCAGGTGCATGACCAATTTTCTTGGCTTCTTGGAGGCAGGAAAGTGTTTGAAAAATAATGGAGCCCTTGGTTCTATAAGTAAAGACCCATTTATCTTGGGAATTTGTTTTCTAAAGTGCTGGCAATGGAAATTTTCTGATGAGATGCATTTCTTCTCGCCCGAGTGTCTTGAATGCCTGCTGGATTTGTCTCCACTAAGCTAAGATACTTGTGCTTGCAAATCTGTGCTTTTCAAGGTGAGGAGATGAGAATAAAAAAAAGTTGTGAGAAGTATTTTTGGGAGGGCCAAAAACAGGAAGCAAATTCGAACCACAGCATGTGGGGCAAGGATACTGGATTTGGGGAGGATGTTTGCTTATTTGGACTGAGAGCAAGTGTCCTGTCCCACCCACTGCTAGGAGCGCTGTACTTGGTTAACATCCCATGGAAACCAAGGTTGTCTTCGGGACTTGGTGGGACTGGGTTATTTTTCTCAGCTTAAAATGTTTTTATATGGTTACCCTCAGTACTCCTTTCTGTTTTGGGATATTTTCATATTTTTTATTGAAAAAAAAAAAAACACCAGAATGTCTTGATTTTGAAAAGGCACATTCAGCCAAATAAGGTGCCAAGAATATAACAAGGTTGCCTCAATATTTCATGCGTCAACAGCCAATGTTCCCAGTATGAGCAAAAAAGTTTGAGAACAAGAAAGGAAGGAAAAGGCTCAGCCCTTGCTCCCTGGGTGTTTAAACACCTCCTGGTTCCATCTTTTGACCTCTCTTAATGACTTTCACTACTGCGGCTTTGAAGGGAGAGAACTCAGGTTGGGAAGAGGATGGTATTAGGTGTGCTGATTATGGAATGAGGCAATTCAGGATGTGCCTGGGGAGGACTTGGAATGAATGGGGGGTGGAGAGTTTGTCTGTGAGGGCTGCTCCAGCAATCTTGGTGACTGGAGCCTGAATGCACCCTTTCATGGCTCCCAACAGCTCACGGAACTGTGTTGGTACCATCTCACAGAAGGGACACCAGGGGACATTCTAGAAGTTCTTCATCAGATTTGTAAGGTGGAGACTCTGAAGTCACAGAACATAATTTTACATCTAGAGAGTCCCAAAGAGGCTGCACATAGTAAGCCAGTGGCATGGGAACCTCTTGTGTGGGCTCAGCCTTGGGTGGCATTTTGGAGTCCTCATTATCGGTGTTTCCCATACCCATCCAGTCCACTGAATCTCATCACTCTCCCCTGAATTGTCTCTATCTTCTGTCCCTTTCCAGCCTCATCATTAAAACCCTCCAGTAGCTCCCCTTTGCACTTAGAGTAAAATCCAAACCTGGAATAAAGCTCTTGTGATCCAGCCCGAGCCCCTCCTCTCTGGCCTCGTCTTGCTCCTGCTTCCCTATGCTCACACCACTCCTGCCATTCTCTGTTCAGTTCCTTGAACACTGGCCAGCAACTTTACTGCCTCAGGACCTTTGCACACACCCTTCCCGCTGGCAGGATACTGCTTTCTGCATCTTCTCATGGCTCCTTCACTTCTTTGAGGTCTCAGCTTGAGTGGACCCTTCTCAGGAGGAACAGTTTCTATTCACCTCACTCTGAAGGGCTGGCAACAGGCTTCATACACACAGAACCAGTTAAAACCGAGTGGTTTGGGATTTCTGGGTGAAAGGAGCTCTGTGGGTTCAAAATGTTCCTGGTGAACTTGCCAAGGTGGGAAACCTTTCAGCAATACTGCTTGGCAGTTCTTTTTTGGTGACCATGCAGTTTTGTGTTCATCTGGGCAGAGGGCTGGGAAACCAGCAACCAAGCTGCTGGTGAACGAGGGTGGCCGTGCCAGGGGATGGGTGTGTGGCAGCCTCGGTCCAGCCCAGCTGGCAGGGCACACACATTCACAGTGGCTCTAGTCTTGTCCTAAAGCTCTGACTGGCCTCTGGTTTGTTATTGGAAGTTGCCCTGATGATTCCCTTTAAATAGATCCTAAGCAAACCTCACAATTTGTTTTTCTTGAAATGGTCCTGAGAGGTGCTTTCCAAGAAACAAGGGGGAAAAAAATGAATTCACAGTGGTGACTTTGAGTCTGGAGAAGGCAGCCCAGGTGGAGGGGAAATCAGTGGCTCATTCTCAATGGCAAAGCCTTTCCTCCTGGCCTAGTGTGTGCAATGTGGAAGAAATGGGCTGTGGAGTGGGAAAGAGGCATGGGATGAGGGAGATAATTTGAGACTGCTCCTGCAGCATCCTTGGGCAGTCCTTCTGGCACCCCCTGGGGTATAGGGTGGTGAAGGGGTTATATTCATTTCCTAGGGCTGCTGTAACAAAATACCAGAAACTGGGTGGCTTAAAACAGCAGAAATGTATTCTCTCACATTTCTAGAGGCCAGAAGTCTGAAACTGATGTGTCACAGGACCCTGCTTCTTTCCTAAGCTCTAGGGCAGAAGACTTCCTTTCTTTTTTCAGCTTCCTGTGGATCCTGCCCGTCCTTGTCTTACTTGCATCACTCCAGTCTCTGCCTTCCCTGTCACATGACCTTCTTTCCTCTATCTCTGTGTCCAAATCTCACTCTCCTTATGAGGACACAATTCACTAAGTTTAGGGCTAGTCTAATCCAGGGGTAAAGAACCCGCCTGCCAGTGCAGGAGACGCAAGTTCGATCCCTGGGTTGGGAAGATCTCTGGAAAAGGAAATCATAGCCCGCTCCAGTATTCTTGCCTGGAGAATTCCATGGACAGAGGAGCAAGGCAGGCTATAGTCCATGGAGTCATAAAAGAGTCAGACACAACTTAGTGACTAAATAACAACAAATCTAGGAAGACATTGTCTGAACACCTCTGCAGAGACCCTATTTCCAAATACGACCCCATTCACAGGTATGGGATTAGGACGCTGACATATCTTTTGGCGGGAGACACAATTTAATCTACCAGAGAGGGGGTCCCCTTGCTCCTCTGCAGGTGATCATAGAGCATGGACATGTCACAAACATTCAGAGCTGATGAGAAAACATCCTCTCCAGTTTGAGTAAGTAAGATGTGATTTCAAAGACATATACTTTGTAAAAATACCTTGAGGTTTGGAGTAAGAGATTGCTAGTATTTAGGAAACCTAATTCATTCAAAGATTTCCAAATATGTGTTACTTAGGTCATTGTGGCAGGTTGAATAATGGACCTTTAGTGATGTCCACGACCTAATTACTGGAACCTCTGAATGTTCCTTTACATGGTAAAAGGGAATTTGCAGGTGCAATTAAATTAAAGATTTTGAAGTGAGGAGATTACCTTGGGTTATCTGAATGGGTTCAATGTCATCACAAGGGTCCTTATAAGGGAGAGGCAGGAGGTCAGAGTCAGAGATGTGACCGGAGGAGCAGAGATTAGAAATGGAGGGTTTGAAGATGTTACACTGCTGGCTTGGGAGTTGCCGGAAGGGGCCTGGAGCCAGGGAATATAAGCTGCCTTTCGAAGCCAGAAAAGGCAAGGAAATAGGTTCTCCCCTCATAGGAAGGAAACAGCCCTGCTGCTTGAGCTTAGCCCTGAGACACTGATCTTTCACTTAAAAAAAAAAAAGATTTTGTTCTGATGTGGAACATTTTTAAAGTCCCTATTGAATTGGTTACAATATTGCTTCTGTCTTATGTTTTGTTTTTTTTTTTTTTTGGCCTCTGAGCATGTGGAATCTTAACTCCCTGACCAGGGATCGAACCCACACCCCCTGTATTGGAAGGCAAAGTCTTAACCACCAGACCACTGGGGAAATCCCTCACTTTTCACTTCTGACAAATGCATTTATCTTATTTTAAGCCACTGGATTTGTGGTCATTTGTTACAGCAGCCACAGAAAACTGATACAGTCCCATAGCCCAGTTCAGTGTCTTTACTAATTTGACAAACTATCCCTCTGTCTGTTGTTTGTGTTGACTAACATCTAGAAGATTATGTTGCACTTGGAAGATACTTAGGAACTATCTATTGGATGAATACATTGAGAGCTTATTTTATATATAAAATAGGATGCTAGATCCTGGATACATCACTGTCTTTAAACCTGTGAGTATAGAGATGAAGTGGATATTAAACAAATACCTGTACAAATAAAGCATACGTAGATTATGTGGCAAGAGCTATGACAGAGAGCTCCAGGAGATGATGACAGAGAGAGCAACAGGCCCTAACTCAGATCCCAGGGATCAGGCAAAGTCTCCCGCGTGCACAGTTGAAAGGAGGACCAGACATACCTTCTCTCGATTCCAGTTTCAAAGATAGAAACTTTCTCTCCATCAGGAAATGATTTTATTGAAGCACTCATGGTGTCCATTATTTTTCTTTAATGGTGTGATGCATGTATGTTAAGTCGCTTCAGTCATATCCAACTCTTTGTATCCCCATGGACTGTAACCCACCAGGCTCCTCTGTCCGGGGTTCTCCAGCCAAGAATACTGGAGTAGATTGCCATGCCCTCCTTCACGGGATCTTCTTGACCCAGGGATTGAACCCGTGTCTCTTATGTTTCCTGCTTTGGCAAGCGGGTTCTTTACCACTAGTGCCAACTGCGATGAATGGTGTGAGGTTACTATTTATTCACAGAAGGACTGTGGGGTAGGCTAAGCCTGGCTCTGAGCTTCAGGGGGTCGTGCATTTTTATCTTCATTTTGCGGTTAATGCAGTGATCACCCTTCAATTCAACTCCAGGCCTCCCCACATGCCATTTGCTCTCTGGCTGATAAAGGACGGTCTCATTGGTACTCTGCAGGGATGGGAACCAAGTAAGGATGACAGAATGGGAAGAAGAACCACTGCCTCCTCTCCACCGCCTTCCTGAGTCTTGGGCATGCCTTATTTGGGCTGCTGACACTTTCTGAAGTGGAACTAGAGCCCAGGGGTAGATGAACCCTCATCAGCACCTCTGTATGAGGGAGGGGGACACAGCTGGGGAGGTGATACCAAGCAAGGCAGAATTCCTACACCCAAGCATTGGTGATGTGCTGGAGAGGTGAATGCAAATACTCAGAATACGAATCCTGGAGAGTTATCACAGAAACATAAAGTGAGACTTGACAAAGTCTGCCCAAGGAACTTAGGGGGACAGAAAGGAGCTCTGGAAGGAGGGTAGCAGTCACCATTTCTTTTTTTTTATTTTAAATTAATTTATTTTAGTTGGAGGCTACTTATTTTACAATATTGTGGTGGATTTTTTGCCATATATTGACATTAATTAGCCATGGGTGTACATGTATGGATGTGAGAGTTGGACTATAAAGAAAACTGAGTGCCGAAGAATTGATGCTTTTGAATTTGGTCCCAAGGTGAAATGGCAGCTGAGAAGTAAAGAGGTGGGGATCTGTTTTGGAGCTGGGCCAAGGAATGTAGCGGGGGCAGAGGAGGGGTACCACCCCAGCCTGCACTTCATCATCCTGATGTGTTGGAGAAGACTCTTGAGAGTCCCTTGGACTGCAAGGAGATCCAACCAGTCCATTCTAAAGGAGATCAGTCCTGGGTGTTCATTGGAAGGACTGATGTTGAAGCTGAAACTCCAATACTTTGGCCACCTCATGTGAAGAGCTGACTCATTTGAAAAGACCCTGATGCTGGGAAAGATTGAGGGCAGGAGGAGAAGGGGACAACAGAGGATGAGATGGTTAGATGGCATCACAGACTCAATGGACATGGGTTGGGTGGACTCCGGGAGTTGGTGATGGACAGGGAGGCCTGACGT
This sequence comes from Bos taurus, assembly GCF_002263795.3. NCBI lineage: Eukaryota > Metazoa > Chordata > Mammalia > Artiodactyla > Bovidae > Bos > Bos taurus. Next base: position 7,589,664 of record NC_037355.1, on the reverse strand, counting down.
GCTGCGGTTCATGGGGTCGCAAAGAGTCGGACACGACTGAGCGACTGAACTGAACTGAACCCCTCTCTCCCTCCCTCTTCATCACCCCATCCCTCTGGGTTGTCAGAGAGCACTGAGCAACCACCGTTTCTTGAGAGTTTTCTATGTGGCCAGCCCTGGTTAGAAGCTAGGCATATGGGGACTTCCCTGGCAGTCCAATAGTTCGGATTCCAAGCTTCCACTGAAGGGAACATGGGTTCAATACCTGGTAGAGGAACTAAGATCCTGCATGCTACGCTGTGCTGTGCTTTGTCGCTTAGTCATGTCTGACTGTGACCCCATGGACTGTAGCCCCCCGGGCTCCTCTGTCCATGGGATTCTCCAGGCAAGAACACTGGAGAGAGTTCCCATGTCCTCCTCCAGGGGATCTTCCCGACTCAGGGATTGAACCCATGTATCCCACATTGCAGGCAGATTCTTTACCGTCTGAGCCGCCAGAAAGCCCTGCATGCTATGCAGCGCAGCAGCAAAAAAAAAAAAAAAGAGAGAGAGAAGGTGGACACACAGCATTTCCTCCATCCCCGAAACAGCACCGCCCCATCCTTGTTATCACCTCTGTCTTTTCAGGTGTGTCTCAGAGGTGCAGTCACTGCTCATCCAGCCCCAGTAGCTGCTAAGATCTGAGTACCATCTATATACATTCACACCCGGGCTCTCACCACCATGTGGAGGGTGGATTTGTGGGAAAGATAGTGATCAGGGTTCCTCTTCCCGCCCCCACCCCGCTTATCCACACCTAATGTTTCTTAGAGGAGTGTTTCCTGGCTCAGAAGGGAGCCGAGTCCTGGCAAGTTCAGAACTGGCCCTGGGGTCACAGGACCTACACTGTCCATTTTAGGTGACTCCCAGGAAAGCTTCTGAGGTTAAGCCAGCCCCTGTTGACTGCAGAGGGCTTGCGCCCTCCCTCTATTGCAGGGCCAGCCCTCCAGATGGGAACACTGCATGCCCCCTCCGGATGTGAACCTGAAACCCTCCTCTGGGTGCAAAGCCACTTGAGCACAGCAGCACAAGGGCCTGGGGTGCCAGGAAGTTCCACAGGCAGCCACTTGCCGCCTGCCAACCAGCAACCCCGAGCTCCCCTTCACCTACCCTCCTAGTCCTGCCTTATCAAGTGGGGTCTTGTAGGAATGGCTGGCACTCTGGCAACCATGGGGGAAACACCTTAATCAAACAAAGGCTCTTGGAGCTTTGGCGCAGAGAGAAGAATTAGCCCCTGGCTATGGCCTTCTGACAGCACTTCTTGCTCAAGCTTTTACAGAGGAGCCAAACACCCTCCTCCTCAAGGCCCTCCCACGGCCTGCTGGTGAATCGTTCCCTCCAGGCACCCATTTGAGGGAAGAACTTGGCCCCAAGGTGAAATGGCAGCTGAGAAGTGAAGAGGTGGGGATCTGTTTTGGAGCTGGGCCAAGAAATGTGGGTGGGGCACCACCCCCAGCCTGCACTTCATCATCCTGAACAACCTTTCTCTGCCACTGGGTAGGAAGTGCCCCCCACCCCCAGGAGGCAGAGGGGAAGGGAGTTGTGTTCCGGAAAGACCAGAAGGAACCAGTGTCTCCCCACTTGACTAGGGAGGCAAGACCCAGACAGGATCTTCCCTGGCCTTTGTTCAAGCTCCCTTCGGTTCTGTGTTGGTCTAGAGGGACTCACGTGGCCTCACTTCACTGCCCTTCATTCCATTGTGAACCAGCTTACCTTAAGGCCAAACCATGGCCAGTACAACAAAGCTGAGGGCCAGATGCTCACTACTTGGCCCTATGAGGTATCCTTAGAAGTTTGTGTCACCATGGCTGCTGCTGCTGCAGGGTCAGCATAACTGGATATGCCAATGAGTGCTCATTTGGGGGTTTGTTGCCGATGGTCTGGAACCTTGGGTGTAATGTGTGTGACTGAGGATGTGGAATGGGATGAAGCAGGAGGTGCTAGGCAGGCCACAGATTAGCCCCAGAATGTCCTAGAACTTACCACCCCATCTGACATTGCTTGTCTACCTGCTCATCCCCTGTGAAGGACCATGAGCTCCATGAGGAGAGAGGCCAAAGTCTTATTTTTCTTTGGGCCTCCAGCTTCTGCAATATCCCCACATATCCATAAATATTGCTGACTGCACGATGGATGGTTTACAATGAAATTGCTGAACAGAATGTTGTTGGGGGCACCACAGTAGCTTGTATCTTTTGCATAGGAGGGAGAGTTTAGCAGTGATGATAACCAAGCTGGAGGTCAACCAGGTCAAAAGGGTGTGGACATCTACTGGGTCAGAGTTGTATATTTCACGTGGCTCTGTTTACCTCTGGAATAACAACAATATCAGTGAATTACCCCATGCCAGGTCCTACACTGGAGAAGGAAATGGCAACCCACTCCAGCATTCTTGCCTCAAAAATCCTGCGGATGGAGGAACCCAGTAGGCTACAGTCCATGGGGTCGCAAAGACACGACTGAGCAAATTCACTTCACTTCACTTCAGGTCCTACACTGACTTTTCATATTCGTTTTCCGTTTAAAAATTTTAATGAATTCGTTTCTATTTTGAACAAGCTCTATATTTCTTTTTAAATTTCAATTTATTTATTTTTGCACATATGCTTTCTTTTTAAAATTTCAATGAATTAACTTATTTTTGCACATGCTTTTCTTTTAAATTTTTATTTATTTTTGCATATGCACTTCCTTTTTAAAATTTTAATTATTTTCTGCACATGCTCTTTCTTTTTTCATTTTTATTTATTTTTGCACATGAAAAATTTTTTAATTTTAATTAATTTTTTGAACATGTCTTTCTTTTCTTAATTTGAACTTTTATTTATTTATTTTTGCACATGCACTTTCCTGTTTAAATTTTAACTTCTTTATTTATTTCAAGGACTTCCCTGATAGCTCAGTTGGTAAAGAATCTGCCTGCAATGCAGGAGACTCCAGTTTGATTCCTGGGTCGGGAAGATCCACTGGAGATGGGATAGGCTACCCAAAACAGGCTCTTTCTAATCCTTGTGAAGACATCGTAGGGTAGGTGTTACTAACTTCAGAGGAGGTGGGGGTAGAAGGAGCTGTTTCAGGAGGAGGAAGTAATCAGCTGGCTCAAATGATGCCGGGTCACCTAAGATGAGGACTGAGACGCAGCCCAGCTCCATGCAGCACCAACATACTGTGCGTTGTTTAGTCCCTCAGAAGTTGACCAATGACAGAAGCTGAAGACTGAAATAAACAAACAAAAATCACAAACCCCAATCCATAGTCTAGTTACTTAACATTAGGTTTCACTAAACCACCGCAGTGCTCCTCAGACACAGCTGGGCTCCCCTCAAGTTCTCACGACCTGACGTGCTTCCCACTCCACAGCAGGTGCCTTCCTGAAAACAGAATGGAAAAGCAATTATTCCAGAGATTATTATATCATAATTGCCCCAGAGGACCTTCAAGGAAGCCTTTTGCAAACCTCCCCCTGCTTTTTAAAGAGAACTGTCGCTCTCTAATTTCTCTGTTTTATAATACAAGGTGAGCAGATAATGAGTGAAGTTTACCTGCCCTGGGGTTTGACCTATATTAGAACATCACTGAGCAGCCCAGCACGTGGTACTGGAGGAGAAATTCTCAAGGCAGCCGGAACAAGAGGTGGGTTCAGCAGGAGTGACCAATGGAAGTGATCCTCAGAAAGGAGGGAATCTAGGTCAGCCTTGGTTCTGGACTTGGTCACATGATCTTAGGTAAATCATGGATTGCATTTTGCTCATCTGTTAAGTGGGAATAACTATGATTCCCATTACATGTACCTCACAGAGAAAGAATCTGGTTAAGATGTTGTGAAGGCCTTTTTAAAGTGGAAAACGCATGTGTAAATGCCACTGAGTGCTGAGCACCAGGCCTGGCACAGCATAGGGGGCAAATCATTGGAAATGGTTCTCAACACTTCTTGTGCATTTTGCATGAAAATATGAAAAGCAAGAAAAATCTGAAACATGCTGGGAAGGGGTGAGGGGTGGTGAGCACATCCTGTGAGTCTGGGCTTATCCATCACTGGGAGACTGGCTATTGGTCCAGGTCCTGTTCTACAGAGGATGGGCTTAGAATTTCTGTAGATGGTGCTCACAAATGTGGATTTCTCCCTTGCCTACCAGCATAGCTCCAATTAAATATTCTAACTCACCAGTCTTCTCATCCAAGGATGCTAAGGGAATTCACTGCTCCACTAGAGAGACAAAGTGTTCATCCAGCATCACATTGCCATCACCACCAGCATTGCTGTGGCCGCTAGGATGGTTGGCAAGGCAACAAGTTGGTGTCACTAACAGGCCTCACCGTTAGTCCCCTTTTCATGATGGACAGTTCTGGAACCAAAAAATGAACCCTTGAGGAGCTTGCTTCTTCAGATCTGCCTCAGGCTGCACCTTCTTTTTCCCTTTCCCATTTGTACTACTGTCGGGGGTGATGCCTGCCTCTGAAGGAAATTCAGTGACATTCCTAGGTAGTCTGAAACCCTGCATGAGCATCAGTGGTTCCCTTTGTTTTTCCCTATTGCCCTTTCTCCCTGCCCTTTAGGTCCTGTGCATTTGTAGATTTTTCCTTCTCCTCTGCCCAGCTTTGGATCACTCATTCATTAGCTCTTGTTCCAGGAGAGGTATGTGGTCTTGCTACTCACCTCCCTGCTTAATTAGATATGAATGCTTACCCCCAGCCCCAATCACCTTCTTCCGCCGGAACTGAAAGTGGGCTGGGCACATGGCTGTCTAGTTAAAGACCCCATTTCCTAGGATCTCTTGCATCATAAGAGGGTCAGAGGATTCATTCCTGTAGATGGAGCTTGTGCTAAAGTGGTAGGTGCCATGTCTGGGCCTTTGGGGGGAGAGATTTGTGTCTCTCATTCTTCTGCTCCCCTCACTTTCTTCCCCCCTGTTGGAAGGTAGACCTAGTGATGAACCATCTTGGACTAAATGGATGAGGACAGCATCCTAGATGGAAGGTACCTGGGTCTCTACATCCGAGCTCTGGACTCTTTATACATACATGGAAATGTGAGAGAGAGGGGAAGTTCCAGCTTGTTTGAACCCTACTAATTTGAGGTTCTGTTAGAACTGAAGAACCTTTCTTCGCTTTGACTGACATATGGGACTGTAGGTTCCTTGGGGACAGAGAGCATACTTTACTCACTATTGGGTCATTGGGGCTGGCACAAGGGCTTGGCACATCGTATATGCTCGATAAGTTGTTGAAAGTATGAAGGATTTATTGTTCTACTCGGCATCCTGACTTCTGCTTTCCAAAGACTGAGAGGCTCTTGACCACTTTCTCACTCGGAAGAAGGCGGCCTCTGTCATGGGCCAAGTATGTAACATCCCCAGGAAATGAAAAGTCAGAGGAAGAGCCCCCATCCAGCTGAAGGGCTCTTTGGGCATGTGAGCCTTAATCAAACTGAAAGATGTCACTTTCTTCTCTGCTAGGAATTCAGTTGATTCCTCGCTCCCTGGGGTCCACGTGACTTCTTAGCTCCCTAGGGATGATGCCTCATCCATGCAGGAGGTCCTTTTGACAGAGAGTGCCAGCAGAGGTAGGGTGCCCATCAGGTAGACCTGTGAGGGTCAAACCACCCAGAAGGGCCTTATGGATTTTTCAAAGCTCTGACCCTTCCAGGGGACAGTAAACCAGAGTTCTGGCCTCTCTCAGCCTATGGTTTCATTTTTAAACAACATTTTATTATTTTAATTCATTAATTAATTTCTGGCTGGGCTGGGCCTTCGCTGCTGCCTGTGAGCTTTCTTTAGTTACAATGAATGGGGGCTCCTCTCTAGTTGCAGGGCACAGGCTTCTCATTGCAGTGGCTTCTCTTGTTGCAGAGCAACACACAAACACTAGCCATATACCCTGATTCCCAGATTAGAGGGACCAGGAGTAACATTTTCAGCCTCTGCAGACTAACCCAGGCTGTAGTGATAGTCCTTTGACATCAGGGCCATGTGATCCTGTCCCCTCTGCATGAATCCTGCTCTCCTCTTTTCATCCCACACTTATCTGTCATAGCTTTCTTCTGTGTCACTTCCTTGTCTTATCCAGAATGGCTCTTCCTCCAACATGCTTCCAAGCATTCTTGCTACTCTGTTTCCTGTCTTAGGGCCAGTCTGTGTTCTGGTCACTTGCCTTGGTGCCTGGCTCCTGGAATTTTCTCACTAAATATTTGTTGAACAAAGGGGGAGACACGTAAGTGTCCTTCTCGCTTAGTATGACCTTAATGCTATTCTTTTTATGTGGCCAGTCCATGGCTTTGAGTCCCCAGTGAGGTTTCCAGCTCTTATTAGCAGTGAAAAATATTGTTAGACTCTTGATGACTGCCTTGTTTGCTGATCCATCACCTAATCCAGTCCCCTAATCTCTCTGCCGATCCCTGGCACCATATTGCTGCTCCTTGCCCTATGGGTTTTTCAATGCTCTGAGCCTCCCAAGGCACAGAAATCCAGAGTTCTGGCCTCTCTTAGCCTTCAGTTTCCTTTTGTAAAAATAGTCAATTTACTTATTTTAATTAATTAATTTCTGGCTGGGCTGGGTCTTCGTTGCTGCGTGTGGACTTTCTTTAGTTACGATGAGTGGGGGCTACTCTCTCTAGTGGTGTATGGGCTTCTCATTGTAGTGGCTTCTCTTATTGCAGAGCTTGGGCTCAATTTTTGGGCTGGGAGGCGGAAGCAATTGAATAGTTCGTTAGCATCTACTTAAAACCGCTCTTTCAACTCCATGATCTCAAGGAGCTGTGGGCAGAACCGACCCAAAGATCAAACCGGCATCTCTTGTGTCTCCTGCATTGACAGGCAGATATTTTACCACTGTGCCATCTGGGAATCCCATATGTATTAATGCATTGCATTTATTAAGGTGTCTCTCTAACAAATTAACTAAACTCTTGGGAATGAAGAGTCATGCCTCAGAGTTCATGGATCCCCAACATCTGATTCATTGGACTCTTCTATATTTTTATTTATTTTTAACATAAAGTGATACTGTCATCGTGCTTTTATCTGCAAAATTACAGATCCTGGTGCATTACACATGGGCCATGCTTTGGGTTGTCTTTCTACAGGGTTGATGGATTTGCCTGGATCTGGCCCTTCCATCGCATGTCTTGCTAGAGACCAGTGGCTCATCTTTGAGGCAGATGGTCAGGGTTAAGGGTGGAATCTGAGGCCATGAGGCAGAGCAAAATTAACTGCTCCCTTCACATGGGGATTGAACCCCTGACCTTCACCTCATTAGCACGGCACTCCAACACAGCAATTCCCAACCTCAATTTTATATCACCCTGGGGTGTTTCCACTTATCTCAAGAGGGAGCTGTGGAATTCCCTAAACAAGATTAATTTTAATTTGCTTTTATTTAGACATTAAATATGAACTACATAGACTACTTTGCAAGACTTCAGCAGAATGGCCTATATTAAAAAATTAAGCCACCAAAATGCGCTGGTACCCCAACACACTGAAACACCCTCTCTAACCCACTGAGCCAGTCTGGGGAAGCATGTTAGCAACAGGCATAGAAGGCTTTTAGATTATGGGGGAAAATTCATCCCAATCCTATTGAACAACTGCATTTCATAGGGACAGTTTCATGGGGTCATCTAGGAGCTCTCTGACTTTACCTAATGGCCACAGCTCAGCTCCTATCCATTCGGGCCCTCTTTTTCTCTTCCTAGAGACTCTGATGCTTTGCACAATCTTAGGAAGAATTCCTGAGAATTCTTTTTTTTGCTACAGGAACAATATGTGATTTACTAAGATAATAAATTGGGCTTTGTTGTCGGGGCTTTTTCCTGGGTCAATACACAAGATTTATCACCTCCATGCCCTCCTGGGCCCAAGTTGTTCCAGTATCTTCTGGCCACTGGCTTGTTTTGGAGGTGAGTGGGATCTCAGCAGGCCCTTTGCAGGGTAGGCCGGCAGCCTAAGTATAATGCAGTGGAAGAAACAGTGGGCATTAGTTATTTAACAAGTATCTTTAAAACTCTTCCTGGTAGTCTATTGATAACTGTCATAGGCATTTATTAAAGCGTAAAAATTATAGCTCCTTATAAGGTCTATGTACTTTGTAACTTATAAAGGGCTTTCACATACATTATCTTATTTGTTTATTCTGTACATACCTGAGAAGAATTGCTATCTTTATTTTATTGATGCATAAACAGATTCAGAAAATTTAAGTGACTTGCCCAAGGTCACACAGCTAATAAATCTTGGATGCAAGACCAGGTCCCATGGCTTCTCCTATTCTGTATCCTTTTCACTATCTTGTTCTTATCTCAGTTTATTATTGACATCCATTTGCTTTTGGCAGGAAAGGGGCTAGTATCTCCATTTTGCAGAAGAACAAATTGACACCAAGATGTAATTACACTTTTGGGCTCCTGCCTCTCCTTCTTCTGACGGTATTATGTCCCTTCCTTGTAGAAGGACAAGTAATTCTTTTGCAGACTAATTTCTGCTGTCGGAACCCCAAATCTCCATGGTCACTGTCACTACCATGATGGTCATATGGTTCCCAGTGAGCCTGGGCGTCCAATGGAGGCTTACACTGGCTACTTTTGGGTTGGAAGGAAGAAGCAATTGAATAGTTATTTCACATCTGCTTAGAACTGCTCTTTCAACTCCATGATCTCAAGAAGCTGTGGGCAGAACCCTGTCCTTCTCAGTCCTTGAAAGGATGGGCTTTTTGTTCTAGATCTTTCTTGCAGTCACTTTCTGTGAAATTCTGCTCATACAGTGAGCTTGGAGAACACTTTCCTGATTGGGCCTTTAGACACCCAGCTTCCCCCTAAATGACTAATTTCTCCAAGACCCTTTTTAGATAAACGCATGGCTACCCATGCTCCCCACCTGGAAGAGAGTTTGAGCTCTTCTGAACATCTCTTCATTCATTATCCAGACTTTGATAGGAACTTAATGATGTAGTACAAAACTATCATTTAAAAACTTCCCAGTATCTACATTCATTTTCTAGGTTGAAGGAGTTCACTGTGGGGCACATAACAGCCTGGCCAAAAGCATAGGACCAAGCTTGGCCCAACCTGAGTGAGTGAGAGATGACCCCACTAGGATGTCAGCTCCACAGAGACAGAGAATTTTGCCTTTTGGGTTCATGTCTGAAACCCCAGTTTTAGAACAGCGTCAGCCTGCTACATGATTATTTATTCAGTGAATAAATTAATGATGCAAACAAAGATGATGAGATTAGAACTGGCCAAAGTGGTAGAGGCAGTCCAGCCATCACAGCTATGTTCCTTAAAGGCATTAGATTGTTTCTACTTCCTGGATCCCTTGGTTTAAGGCCATTTACTAAGCCTGTTCCTCTAACCTTCCCAATAATTCCATTTTCCCCTTAAGTTATCCAGAGTTGGTTTCTAAGGCATGTAACCAAGAAACCTGATGATGTATATGGGAGGTTGATTAACCATGTATAAACATTTTACCTAACTTAGCTTGTAAATTTACGGAAGGTACCATATCTCACTGGAGAAGGAAATGGTGACCCACTCCCATATTCTTGCCTGAAAATCCCATGGACAGAGAAGCCTGGCAGGCAACAGTTCATGGAGTCGAAAAGAGTCAGACACGACTGAGCAACTTCACTTCACCTTATGTCATTGTCCTATAGATGGTGCTTTGCAAATAATGACAAGACATGTTTGCGGACGGTGATGAGGATGCTTCCATATAATTTTCAAGGCCAGGTGTCCAAGAGGCTGGGTGTCTGAGGACTGTCTTCTCTATGAGCACATGTGTGCACAGTTCCACATTCACACACGCATGCATTTCTCATTTCTGAGACACCATTTGCAAGAGGCCATTTGGATAATGCCGTGGGCTCACTGAAACCGGAAGAGATCCAAGGCCATGGGCCAGCTACACCACGGAAACCCCACACTCAGCCAAACATTCTCACTGGCAAATCAAACCTGAAAGCTGTCACCAAATTCTGCTCCCTGGCAGTCCCAATGCAACCATGAGCCGAGAGACAAAAGAAGGAGAAACCCAAGAGAGATCCCCAATGTGTTTTTTCGAGCAATCAGCAGACTGCACAGAGGGTCAGCACAGACACCGGCAGAGAAGAACATTCTCCTGGCAGGACTCCATCTCCAAATTAGGCGCCACTTCAGAGAATCTCAGCCTCGTACCTTATGGGATTTAATTTTTTAAAAGATCTAACATTTGTTCTTAGTTATTCTTAATAAAACTCTTTCTGAGTGTATCATCATTTCTTTACTCACTCACTAACTTGTTCATATTTTGCTTCATTCAATGAAACCCTTGTCATCTGTCTGCTGGGCCCTTTTTCTGGCCCATGTGATGATAAGAGCCCTGGAAAGCAGATAAAGTCTTCTCAACTGTGCATGTGAAAGATGAAGAAACCCAATTAGTTAGAGCCATCTCCCACAGCTCATTGATACCAAAACTGAGACTAAGACTCAGATGTTCTAACTCTTTTTAAAAATTAAAGTGTCCTTGATTTACAATGTTGTTTGTTTCTGGTGCACAGCAAAGTGATTTGATTCTATATGTACGTGTGTTTGTGCATGCCAAGTTACTTCAGTCCGACTCTTTGTACCCTATGGACTGTAGCCCACCAGGCTCCTCTGATCATGGAGATTCTTCAGACAAGAATACTAGAGTGGGTTGCCATGCCCTCCTCCAGGGGTCTTCCCAGCCCAGGGATCGAACCAGTCTCATGTTTCCTGCATTGGCAGGCAGGTTCTTTACTACAAGCAGCACCTGGTATATATTATTTTTTATATTCTTTTCCACTATGATTTATTGCAGGATATTGGATATATTTTCCTGTGCTATACCTAGACTGTATATTAAAAAGCAGATATATTACTTTGCCAACAAAGGTCCGTCTAGACAAGGCTATGGTTTTTCCAGTGGTCATGTATGGATGTGAGAGTTGGACTGTGAAGAAAGCTGAGCATCAAAGAATTGATGCTTTTGGACTGTGGTGTTGGAAAAGACTCTTGAGAGTCCTTTGGACTGCAAGGAGATCCAACCAATCCATTTTAAAGGAGATCAGTCCTGGGTGTTCATTGGAAGGACTGATGTTGAAGCTGAAACTCCAATACTTTGGCCACCTCATGTGAAGAGCTGACTCATTTGAAAAGACCCTGATGCTGGGAAAGATTGGGGGCAGGAGGAGAAGGAGACAACAGAGGATGAGATGGCTGGATGGCATCACCGACTCGATGGATGTGGGTTTGGGTGAACTCCGGGAGTTGGTGATGGACAGGGAGGCCTGACGTGCTGAGGTTCATGGAGTCGCAAAGAGTCAGACATGACTGAGTGACTGAACTGAACTGATACAGTAGAACCTTGTCATTTATGTGTTTTCTAACACATTTTATGTGTTAGTATTTCTGTTTATCCCAAACTTTTAATTTATCTAATTTGTCCTTCCTCCTTCCCTTTTGGTAACCATAAGTTTGTTTCCTAAGTCTGTGAGTCTGCTTCTGTTTTTTAAATAAGTTCATTTGTATCATTTTTTGTTTGTTTTTAGATTCCACATATAAGTGATATCATAGGACATCTGTCTTTCTCAGTCTGACATTTCACTGAGTGTGATAATCTCTAGGTCCATCCATTTTTGTTGCAAATGGCATTATTTCCTTCTATTTCATGGCTATTGTGTACGTATGTACCACTTTAGCTAATCTATTCAGTTCAGTTCAGTTCAGTCGCTCAGTTGTGTCCGACTCTTTGTGACCCCGTGAATCACAGCACACCAGGCCTCCCTGTCCATCACCAACTCCCAGAGTTCACTCAAACTCATGTCCATCGAGTCGGTGATGCCATCCCACCATCTCATCCTCTGTCGTCCCCTTCTCCTCCTGCCCCCAATCCCTCCCAGCATCAGAGTCTTTTCCAATGGGTCAACTCTTTGCATCAGTCTATTACTAACTCTCAATTATGAGCAGTAGCTCCTGGACAAATGATTATTGAGAAATACTGACAGGGAAAAGTACTCTTACCTGGCAGATAATGTTATTTTAATTAGTAACTCTCAAGATGCTATTTCAGATGTGTGTAGTGATTTTACAGGATGGCTTTGCGTTACTTCATGGTATTACCAATAATTCCAAAATTCTCAAAAAAAAAATACATTTTCGTTTGAATTCTGTAACATGTCATGTAACTGGATTTCCTCCAGTTAGGATGTGAAACTGTAGTAGAGGACACTGTCTCAGCATCATAGGTGTGCAGGTAAGGCTCACGGCTACAAAGGTCCTGACTGGGACCTGCACAAGAGGAGAGGTTTGATAACTTGGGATGGACAGAGCTAGGAACTACCATTAGGAGAGCTTATTCCACAGAAAAAGAGAAACTTGGGAATAAAGGGAGGGCGGTTATCCTAAGTGGGAAGTTAACAGAAAAGGTTCCAGGTTGGAAGATTGATTTCCCAATTCGAATGACCATCAGAATCCCTTGGGGCTCTTTTTACAACTATAGATTCCCAGGTCTTCTTCCTTAACAATTTTATTCAGTGAGTCCAGGTTGAGGCCAAGGAATATGCATTTTCAGCAGAACTCCCCAGTGATCTTTTTCTACTCAAGGAAGATTTAGGTAGACCCTGGGTTTGAAGGTGTTACCTCTCAAACTGAAAAAGCAACTTGACAAAGCCAGGTCTCAGAGAGAGGGGTCTGCCCCCGAAGGCAGGAACCAAGACAATATGAACCTGTTAGAAAACAGGAATTGGCCAAAAGCAGTTGTAGTCCATATTTCATCATCTCCCATGAGTTTCAGAAATAGCCGAGTCTGCGGTTCCCTGTTCTCAAGCAGGATGAGTGGTCTGTGTGCTCCAGGCCATCGCAGCACCCGCATTATTATCAAGGCACTCCACTGAACCATTCCCTTTGAACGCCCCATCACGCAAGTCCCAGGCTGGGTTTTCCTTGGGCTCTCCCTTCTCAGGGACCGACAGTCTGCAAGGGCTGCTGCCTACCCTCCCTCTCTCTTTCATTCAAGTCTCAGCTCTACAGACTTCCTCTGGATCAAATGACTACATTTCCCTGTCTAGGGTCCTCCTGGAGACCTGGCTCTGGGCCTCCTGTGGGGAAGCCAGAGGCTTGAGCTTGTCTGGGATGACAGAAGCTTAATCTCCACCCTCATCCTGACCACACCCACAAGCAGCTAATCCCTCTGTAGGTGTGAGGACCACCAGCCTGGAAAATTCCCAGGTTTAGTGCTGACTAGTGTGCCCAGGAAGGGAACTGGCTGCTTTGGGAAGCAGCTAAACCCAGATAATCCCAGAAGTAAACAATGAAATGGCTGAAATCCTTTAGAGTGATAACAAAGCAGCTACTGTTTATTCAGCTCATCCTCTGCTTCCCTTTCACATATATTATTTCATTTGTATCTCAGAATAATCCTTTGAGATGGTTGTTATATACCCATATTCTAAACAAGGACAGAAACACAACACACCTAAGTAAGTTGCTACTGTCACACAGCTAGTAAATAATTTTTTTAAGACTGAAGTCTAATGGACATAAAAAACACTTTACTGTGCTACTTAATAGATTATCACAAATGTAAATTCATCTGTACTGCCCTCACCCAAAACAAGAGCTAGAGTACTACTGGAATCAGAAAAATCTCTCCTCACCCTCCCTCTCTAATAATCACCTCTTCCCCAGTGATAACCATTTTTGTCACCAAACATTAGATTGCTGGCCTGTTGATTTTGTGAAACTGTAATTGTACATCCTGCATTCTTTATATCTGGCTTCCCCTCTGCCCCCTCCCCCCACTCAGAATTTTGTCTGCAAATTTGATATAATGTTGTTAAGGCTACAAGTAGTTTTCTCATTTTTAATGCTTTATGAGTTTCCTTGTCACCCTGCTTATTTAACTTATATGCAGAGTACATCATGAGAAATGCTGGGCTGGAAGAAGCACAAGCTGGAATCAAGATTGCTGGGAGAAATATCAATAACCTCAGATATGCAGATGACACCACCCTTATGGCAGAAAGTGAAGAGAAATTAAAAAGCCTCTTAATGAAGGTGAAAGAGGAGAGTGAAAAAGTTGGCTTAAAACTCAACATTCAGAAAACGAAGATCATGGCATCCGGTCCCATCACTTCATGGGAGATAGATGGGGAAACAGTGGAAACAGTGTCAGACTTTATTTTTTTGGGCTCCAAAATCACTGCAGATGGTTACTGCAGCCATAAAATTAAAAGACACTTAACCCTTGGAAGAAAAGTTATGACAAACCTAGATAGCATATTCAAAAGCAGAGACATTACTTTGCCAACAAAGGTCCATCTAGTCAAGGCTATGGTTTTTCCTGTGGTCATGTATGGATGTGAGAGTTGGACTGTGAAGAAAGCTGAGCACCGAAGAATTGATGCTTTTGAACTGTGGTGCTGGAGAAGACTCTTGAGAGTCCCTTGGACTGCAAGGAGATCCAACCAGTCCATTCTGAAGGAGACCAGCCCTGGGATTTCTTTGGAAGGAATGATGCTAAAGCTGAAACTCCAGTACTTTGGCCGCCTCATGCGAGGAGTTGACTCATTGGAAAAGACTCTGATGCTGGGAGGGATTGAGGGCAGGAGGAAAAGGGGACGACAGAGGATGAGATTGCTGGATGGCATCACCAACTTGATGGATGTAAGTCTGAGTGAACTCTGGGAGTTGGTGATGGACAGGGAGGCCTGGTGTGCTGCGATTCATGGGGTCACAAAGAATTGGACACGACTGAATGACTGAATTCAACTGAACTGAAGGTGTGCTTATGTTCAGCTTTAGTAGAGGCAGATAAATAGTTTTGCAATGTGCCTGTACCAGTTCATACTTATAACAAATTCTGGTGAGAGCCTGGGGGTGAGTAGGGAGGTAACTATTCACACCAACAATTGATAATGCTGGTCTTTTTTATTTTTGCCATTCTGGTGAATGTATTTTAGCTTGTATTTCCCTGATGACTAATAAAACTGAATATTTTTCAAATATTATTGGTCATTTGAATACCTATTGCCTTGTTTGAGTCTTTTGCTCATTTTTCTGTTGGGTTGTGTGTTTTTTTTGATGATATGTAGGAGTTTTTGGTATTTTCTGGATATGAGTCCTTTGTCAGTCAAATTAACTGAAATATCTTCTTCTCTGTGGGTTTCATTTTACTCTTTTTTTTTTTTTTTGATGACAAGAAGGTCCAGATATTAATGTAGTCTAATTTCTTAACGGTTCCCTGAATTCTACTTTCTGTTTCTGTTACATAAAAAAATACAGATGACATGATTACATATGCAGAAAATACAAAATAATCTGTAAAAAAAAAAAGGCCAGAATTAACAAAAAATCAAGCAAATTGATATTTTTAATCCAACAACATTGCTTGATTTATTTATTAATTCTGACAGTTTTTCTACAAACTGTTTTGTGCTTTCTACATACGTAATCTTATGGTCTATAAATGATGTCAGTTTAATTAATATTTTTTCTAATTCTTAAAATTTTATTTCTTTGTCCTGCTTTATTGCAAAGGCTAGGACTCCCAGTATAATAATGAACAGAAATAAAGACAGGGATCATCCTTCTTTTATTCTCAGTATTGGGGAAAAGTATTAATACTGAACATTAAGCATGATATTTACTAGAGATATTTTTGTAGCTACTCCATCATATTAAGCTGCTGCTGCTGCTAAGTCACTTCAGTCGTGTCCGACTCTGTGTCGACCCCATAGACGGCAGCCCACCAGGCTCCCCCATCCCTGGGATTCTCCAGGCAAGAACACTGGAGTGGGTTGCCATTTCCTTCTCCAATGCATAAAAGTGAAAAGTGAAAGTGAAGTCGCTCAGTCGTGTCCGACCCTCAGCCACCCCATGGACTCCAGCCTTCCCGGCTCCTCCATCCATGGGATTTTCCAGGCAAGAGTACTGGAGTGGGGTGCCATTGCCTTCTTGCCCTTCTATTCCTAGTTTCTTAAGACAGTTCTTTTTTCCCTTTTATTATCACTAGGGGTTTCATTTTATCAAATGATTTTTTTTCTGAATCTATTGAGTTGATAAATTATTTTCTTTTTCATTTTGTTAATTACAAATGAACATTAATTGATTTTGAACATTGAGGTGATCTTTCATTTCTGAAATAAAGCCTATCTTTGTTGTGATGTATTATTTTTTCATATATTGTTGGGTCCAGTTTGATAATATTCTGTTTAGTATTTGCACCCATGTCAGGAGAATGAGATGGCCCATAATTTTCTTTCCCTGTCAGATTTTGACATTCAGGTAATATTGTTCTCAAAAATGAGTTGAAAAGCCACTTGTTTTCTATTCTTTGGAATAGTTTGTGTAAGATTAATGTTATTTCGTCCTTAAGTGTTTGGAAGACTTCACTGGTGAAGCCATCTGGTCCTGGAGTTTTCCTTGTAGAAAGATTTTTCATTGTGGATTTCATTTATTTAATAGATATAAGACAGTGAACTGATTCAGAACAGCCTCCTATTTCATAGGTGTAGGCTATATTGTGATGTCTTCTTTTTCATTCTTGATGTTGATTATTTGTGCCTCATTCTTTTTTTTAAAGAAATCAGTGTTATCAGGAGCTTATCAACTTTATTAGTCTTTTTAAAATAAAATTTTTGACTTTGTGGGTTTTGTTTTATTATTGTTTTCTACTTCATTAATTCCTGATGTTGACTATTTCCACCCTTGTATTATTTTAGCATTTAACTTGTTGTTCTTTAACTAAAATCTTAATATAGAAACTTGGTTCATTGTTTCTTCATCCATGCTTCTCTAATGATGCACTTAAGACTACAGATTTCTCTTAAGTACACTTTGGGTACATCCCATAAGTTTTGATGTGTTTTAGTTTTATTATCTTTTCATTAAAATAGTTTCTCATTTCCATTCATGATTTCTTTGTTGACTCGTGGATTATTCAGAAGTGTATTTCTTTGCTTTACATCACACTGATTCAATCAAGGACTGAGCTTTTGAAAGATGATTCGAACTTTCTGCAGGCTGGTTTCTTTCTGGATTGTGCTTTTTCAAGGAGTCTCAGCTGCAAGTCTGAGGTGTTCAACCTGGCCCTCCCCTCTTGTGGGACCCTGAATTCCTTTTTTTTGTCACCCCAGCCCCATAGATTCCTAGAAACTGCTCAACTTTTCAGATATTGCTTAGGAATTGACAAATCCCAAGGAGAAAAGTGGCTGAGACTCCTCTCTCAGATCATGCATTCTTTTGGGGATCTTGGTTCCTTAGTTTGTAATGCCCTGGTGGTTTTTCGGTGGCTTGAAGTAGATTGAAAAAAAAAATGTGTCTTGTCCATGTTTTCCAGTATTTTCTGCAAGAGGGTAGTCTGTGATGAGTCAGTCTGCCATTATCACCAGGGAAGATGCCCTAGAGGCAGGATTTGGATGTTGGTCCCCACGTGCCCAGATCCGGAGCTGAGGCTGCCTCCTGGCAGCTGGAGGAGCGAGGGAGAGGGCAGATGTGGAGTTCAAAGGCAACGTTAAGCCATCCTTGCTGCCCAGCTCTCTCCTTTATCTTCCTCATTACTATTGATCTAGTCCTTTGGATTAAGCATTGCCATTTATTGAACATCAGTTTTTTTTTTTTTTTTTTATTGAAGGATACTTGCTTTACAGAATTGTGTTGTTTTCTGTCAAACCACATGAATCAGCCATAGGTATACATATGCTATGCTATGCTATGCTAAGTCACTTCAGTCATGTCCGACTCTGTGCGACCCCACAGACGGCAGCCCACCAGGCTCCCCCGTCCCTGGGATTCTCCAAGCAAGAACACTGGAGTGGGTTGCCATTTCCTTCTCCAATGCATGAAAGTGAAAAGAGACAGTGAAGTCGCTCAGTCGTGTCTGACTCTTAGCGACTCCATGGACTGCAGCCTACCAGGCTCCTCCGTCCATGGGATTTTCCAAGCAAGAGTACTGGAGTGGGGTGCCATTGCCTTCTCTGGGGTATACATATATCCCCTCCCTTTTGAAACTCCCTCCTGTCTCCCTCCCCATCCCACCCCTCTAGGTTGATCCAGAGCCCCTGCTGGAGTTTCCTGAGCCATACAGCAAATTCCCATTGGCTCTCTATTTTACATATGGTAATGTAAGTTTCCATGTTACTCTCTCCACACCTCTCACCCTCTCCTCCCCATTCCCCATGTCTATCTCTATGCGTGTTTCTCCATTGCTGCCCTGTAAGTAAATTCTTCAGTACTGTTTTTCTAGATTCTGTATATATGCATTCAGATCAGATCAGATCAGTCACTCAGTCATGTCCGACTCTTTGCAACCCCATGAATCGCAGCACGCCAGGCCTCCCTGTCCATCACCAACTCCCAGAGTTCACTCAGTCTCACATCCATCGAGTCAGTGATGCCATCCAGCCATCTCATCCTCTGTCGTCCCCTTCTCCTCCTGCCCCCAATCCCTCCCAGCATCAGAGTCTTTTCCAGTGAGTCAACCCTTCGCGTGAGGCGGCCAAAGTACTGGAGTTTCAGCTTTAGCACCATTCCTTCCAAAGAAATTCCAGGGCTGATCTTCTTCAGAATGGACTGGTTGGATCTCCTTGCAGTCCAAGGGACTCTCAAGAGTCTTCTCCAGCACCACAGTTCAAAAGCATCAATTCTTCGGCGCTCAGCCTTCTTCACCGTCCAACTCTCACATCCATACATGACCACAGGAAAAACCATAGCCTTGACTAGACGGACCTTTGTTGGCAAAGTAATGTCTCTGCTTTTGAATATGCTATCTAGGTTGGTCATAACTTTCCTTCCAAGGAGTAAGCATCTTTTAATTTCATGGCTGCAAGAATATGATATTTCTCTTTCTCTTTCTGACTTACTTTGTACAATAGGTTCTGTGTTCATCCACCTCATTAGAACTGACTTAAAGGCATTCCTTTTAATGGCTGAGTAATAGTCCATTGTGTATATGTACCACAACTTCTTTATCCATTCGTCTGTCAATGGACATCTAGGTTGCTTCCATGTTCTAGCTGTTGTAAATAGTGCTGCAGTGAACAATGGGTTACATGTGTCTTTTTCAGTTTTGGTTTCCTCAGGGTATATGCCCTGGAGTAGGATGAACATCAGTTTTAAAATGTGCTAAATACAAATTTTCTAATGTCTTAACAGAATTCATCTTTTCTGGTTACTTCCTTTCTGATGTTTTTTCACAGGGTCTCTGCTATGTCTTTCCAACACTAATCCTTTCCTGGCCTGAAACCAATATGGAAAGGAAACCAAAGCAGAATTAAATTGTCCTGGAACTTTCTGTCTCCCTTGGTAGACTTGGCTGGCCCTTGAGTGGATTCTTCTGTATGGGTCCACAAGTCACTTTTCTTAAGGCTTTCCCACAGGGTTTCTTTTCTGTCAATGTGAGTGCCAGGACTAACCACATCTCCCTTTTTCCTTTGGCTGCCAGGAAGCCCAGAATGTAGAGTGAAACTTATGGTTCAAGGCTAGCAGCTACATCAGAGCACTAAGACTGAACGTGACTTTTCCCCTCTGGCTGCACTGTCACCTCTTATTTCTTTTTTCCCTTGCTCTGAATTTTCTTTATTTCTCTATATTTGTCATGTGATTGTTTCTCTCAATGTGTCTTTATATGAAACTTGAGTTACTTCAATTCTGTGAATCTCTTCTGTCAAACTTCAAGTCTTTATTTGTGTTTAAAATTTTTCCCCTATGGAGACATTTGGAAGAGAGTGGAATGGATTTTAGAGAAATAAAGATGTGGGCAGTACTGCAATTTCTAGAATTTATACTGATTTTTTGTGACTTTTTGCCATGTGTATTTTAAGAGCTGTCAATATATCCATTGCTTTATAGGAAAGATACTTTTAAAAAAATATTTACTTATTTGGTTGTGTGGGTCTTAGGGCTTCCCCAGTGGCTCAGCGGTAAAGAATCTACTTACAATGTAGGAGCTGCAGTAGAAGTGGGTTTGATCTCTGAGTCGGGAAGATCCCCTGGTGGAGGGCAGGGCAACCCACTCCAGTATTCTTGCCTGGAGAATCCCATGGACGGAGGAGCCTGGTGGGTTACAGTCCATAGGGTCGCAAAGAGTAGGACAGGACTGAAGCGACTTAGCAGGGCACAGCATGGCTGGGTCTTAGCTGCAGCACTTGGGATTTTCAATCATCATTGTGGTATGAGGGGTCTTTTGGGCTTCCCCAGTGGTAAAGAATCCACCTGCAATGCAGGAGATACAGGAGACACGGTTTCAATCCCTGGGTTGGGAAGTTCCCCTGGAGGAGGAAATGGCAACCCACTTCAGTATTCTTAAGTAGAAAATTCTATGGACACAGGAGCCTGGTGGTTTTTAGCCCATGGGGTTGCAAAGAGTCAGACATGATTGATGCGACTGAGCATGCACTTGAGGGATCTTCAGTTGCAGCACATGAGATCTAGTTCCCCTACCGGGGATTGAACTCAGACCCCCTGCATTGGGAGCTCAGAGACTTAGCCACTGGGCCAGGGAAGTCCCTGGAAAGACAATTTCCAAAATTAATAAATTATGTTCTTTCATTAACCAGGAGTAAAAGTAGATGACAAATCTGGCTATCCTGTCCACTGAGCATGAAAATTTCAAAATCAATTTTTCAAGTACATGGTCAAATGAAAGAATTTACCCATCAGAAACAGAAACTATAATGGTATTCCTCATTTTTGCAATAGAACAATCTGGAAATAAGTTTTTCCGTTTCCTCAAATAACACATTCATGCAACTAAAATGTAACTAATGTAATTATAGGGGCTAATCCATTGCATTTGCTTGGTACTGGAATATTTATTGTATTTTCTGTTTTTTTGGATAGGCATGACCATCTGCAGAAAAGATCAGAAAAATACTATCCGCTTTTCTTTTCTAACCATTACTGTTGTTGCATTTATGATTATTAACGACAGTGACGTTGTCATATTGGAGCAGGGGTGAGGCAATGTGCTCTCTGGCAGTCAGTCCACAGGCGTGCCACCAGGCACCCAGTAAGGGCTGAAGAAACAGTTGGTAATCTGAGTTCTGGTGTCTTAATGCCTGTCCTGCAATGTGGTCAGCATTCTGCTTTCTCAAGGAGAAGGCAGTTCTCTGCTCACGTTTCCTCAGGCTGAGGCTTTTGAATTTCATCTGTACTGGCCTTTGTTACTGAGTGCAATGTCCTCGCGAGTCCCCCCAGGGCCTGGCCAGGGCAGGCTCTGTGCGAGATGCTTTCTGTGTGTCATCTCCCAGCCATGGAGCTCCACTCAGCTGCCTGGGCCCCAGGCTCAGCCCAGCCCCTTCTTACTGTGTGGTCTTAAAGCAGGTCACCTCTCCGTACCTCTCTCGGTCAAACCCAGATAATAATACTTCCCAAATAAAGAAAGGGTTTTCTTTAAGCCCTTTGAGCTCCTCGGATGGACCGCACCATGGAAATGCCCAGCGCGGCCCAGGGATGGGTTGCTGCAACCATGTGATTAGGTAATTTGAGATGATGCTCATTACCCTTTGTCTGGACTGAATGCAAGGCTGCACAAAGCGCTGAGAAATCTCCGTTACACCGAAACCCCGCCGTAAACTGGGATTGTCTTACACTCTCATAAAGCACACCAGAAAAGAGCAGCCGTGTCAACTAACCCAGTCCCCAATTCACACTCTTATTTGATTTCTTCTGCTGAGTACAAGACCAATAAGTAAGACGTGACCCAGTTACAGGTGGCGGTGGCGAGAGCAAAACCGATGCTCCCAGCCCACTGAGCTGGGGGAGGTGCAGCTTCGGAGGAGGAGGCAAGCCAGACTGGGCAGGGCTGGGCCTTCTCCTTTGCTTTTTCAATAGCAATCCTATAGGCAACTCCTACAAGGTGCTGAGAACTATGTTAGGTATGTCCTTCTATTCTAAAACCTCCAGACAACTGTATTAAAACCTATTAATAGTCTAAAGACAAAAACAAACAAAAACCCATCCACTCAACTTTATGTATTTTTCATCATAATGAAAGCCTACCCATTTGGGTCCAGAAGTCTAAGCCTGAAATTTTGGCCTGGGGCCTCCCCGCTGATCCCGAGGCTTTGAGACCACACAGCTTGGATCTGCAGACTGCAAAGGGGAGGCTTACTTTTCTCATTCTGAGCCAGCCCTCCAGAAGTGTCCCTGCAGCCAGATGCAGCCTCCGTCCTCACACAGCCTTGGCTGGGTCTCTCCGAGCCTGACAAACTTTTACCCAGACCCTCTGATCCTGGTTGACTAATGAAATTCAGATCCCACTGGGATCACTCATCTGGCTGCTGTATTGCAGGCCATCAAAGGTACAATCTTAGTTATGTTTTCTTTTGAGCTGGTTATGAACCGGGTAGGAGCAGGGTTGGGAGAAGGGGTTGTAAGGGACCCTGGAATCAGAAAAGATGAAGCAAGTATCTTTCTGGCTTGGGATTCTCCAGGCACATTTAGGCAAGTGTGTGCATGTGCTCAGTCGTGTCTGACTCTTTGTGACCCCATGGATTGAAGCCCACCAGGCTCCACTGTCCACGGGATTGTCCAGGCAAGAATACTAGAGTGGGCTGCCATTTCCTTCTCCAGGTGATCTTCCCAACCTAGGGATCGAACTTGCATCTCTTGCATCTGCTGCACTGGAAGTGGATTCTCTACCAACAAGCCTCCCAGGAAGCCCTAGGCAAGTATGGTGTGCTTGAAAAGAGGGGAACAGATTGCTGAGGGATTGCTCTTGAAGAGAGAAAAGGGAGGTCCCCTAGGATGGGCTACTGGTGTCAGACCCCCTGTGGCCCCCCAGAAGCAGGAGCCCCAGAGATCCCAGGTGAGAAGACATATCTCCTGAGTGGTGAGGAATCTATTGTGTCAAGTGCTGAGAAACAAGCTTAGTTGAACTGACACTGTATTGCAGTGTGTGTGTGTATGTGATTCGTTGTTATGGAAACCGTGGAAAGAAGAGAAGCAAAATGCTTTGGATGGGCGCGACACTCCTCTGGAGTCTGTGTGTTGATTGGCTGGGCCCTCCAGACGAGGTTGCACGTTATTCAGGAAACTGTTGTTGCCCAGAGAGCCCTGGGCTGACTTGTTCCCTTTGGAGATGATGTTTAGGGAAAGGTGAAAGCAGCTGGTTTATGGAAGCATCAAACAATGTGAGCTACGGAACCCTCCAAATCCCAAACGTTCCTTGCCAAGAGCCGTTTCTTCTAGGTTTCCAACTCATCTGTGTTTCAAAAGCAATTTCACTTAAATGGCTTATTCCTCTGACTCCTAATCCTTGGGAAGCTGTAAATTGCAGGCAATAAAGAGGGCTCCTCCAGATTCATTCAGTAAGTGTGCTATGAGCTAGACACGGGGCTGACATGGCTTGCCATCAGGGTGTGGTAGACCGAAGTCAGACATCTGATCCCCTGCAAAGAAACCAATGTGCACATGTGGGTGTCTGCAATCCACTGGTCAAGATCTCAAGGCGCATAACTTTGCAACTTTCTATTCTAACTGAGCCGGCATTGTTTGTTACCCAGGATGCATCACTGATGTGCGGGGCCTGGGACTGTGTGGCATTTTATCTTACCATCTTCGAGGAAGCTTCAGAGGCTCCCTCTGTAAATGCTTCTTGAACCAATGCTTGAATGAACGAATGAATGGGCTCATTGTGTTGGTCATTAGCCAATGCAGTAGTTTCCTGCCAGCCCCGCAATTTCCACAGGGAGCCTCTGCAGATTCCTTGCAAAGAACGTGGTGCTGAAAGAGGCTTATCATGTCTGCCTCTATCATCCTGTGTCTTGTCCAGACTCTAGGACTTCTGTGAGAGAGCAGGGGGGAGAAAAGGGTGAAAAAAAAAAACTCAAGAGAAAGGCAAGAAAAAAACCACTGTAGGAAGATTCTGCTGCCTCCAGACCTTAGGAAAACCACTGGTCTAATTCATTCGCGATGGTGACTGTTTCATCTGCAGGCCTGGCGCTGCCTGCTGTAGCTCAGTCCGTGAGGCCTCCCTTTCAAGTAAGCCCGCTACTTGGCGCTCCTGACTGACAATATGGGGGGCAGATGTGGCCCCCTCTTGGAGCACACTTGTTGGTGGGCCACAAAATCCAAAGGCAAACCCTCACAAATCTAACCAACATTTTTTTTTTTTTTTCAGATTTCCAGATCCAAGTGCCCATCTGGTTCCCTCCTTAGGATTCTAAGACATCTGGGCGCCTGCGCTGGAAGAGACTTGCTGATGCTGAGTGCCTGTTATACCCTTGAGTTGTGCTAAGCCCTTTCCCGGATGCTGTCTCATAGAATCCCTCACAAATCCCTGCCAGGATGGAATTATTATTATTTCTCTTATAAAAATGAGAAAACAGAAGCTCACAGAGGCTGAGTTACTTGGCCACAGTCACAGAGATGGGAAGTGGCAGTTCCTGAATTTGTATCAGGACAGTAACATCACCAAGGGGTGGTTTGGGAGGGTTTCTGCCCAGCCTCAGTAGCCGCTGATCCCCAAAACTCTCCCTGGCACAAATAAACATATTATCTAAGTGATGAGCATGCAGGGGACAAAATCAAACTCTGATATGTCTTGCCAGCCACCTCCCTTTCAGTGAGACTGCTCCCCAAGCCCTATCTAGAGTCCACGCTGAATCAAGATCTGTCTGGCTCCAAACCCATCTTCTTCCCAACATAACCAGGATGCCTGATCCTTTAGATTCCTACCAAGAAGGCTTTTGTTTTCTTGAAAACTTTACCCAGAAGAGCCAATCAATCAGTGGAGGATTCTCCTAATGGAGCCTGGTTCCCACATTTCACCAGCTTGCCCATTAAATGTTTCCCAGGGTACCTGACACATTGCTTCCTGGTGGGTTAGCATCACTGGTGTGAAAAAGCACCCAGCTAATGGTGTGGATTAGAGTTTCAATTTTCTTTGAAACATCCACTGGCCAAAATTAGTTGCAACTAATTTTATGTCAGTCTCTAAATGTAGACACCAGGGATATTTCATGTGGCTGTCCAACCCACCCTGCCTGTGTGAAATGGACCCAGGATTAAGGTCAGTCATGATCTTGTATTCCAGAAGGAAATTAGTTTTCACAGACAAAATGTTCACAAGTGAACATCGTGTTCCAGATCTGCTGGAAAACACAGAAACAAGCTAAGATTCCAGGATTTCAGAATCGTAAACAGGTAGAAATGTTTCTACCATCTCTGCTCCTTTCTCCAAGGAGGTTCTACCCAAGATTGCTGATAAATGACACTCAGCCCTCCTTATAAACTACACAGCGTTTGTACATGTGGAACTCTACTTTGACCCACAAGTATTATTGTTCCATTTTATAGATGAGAAACTAGAGGTACCAGGAGAATAAAGCCAGTAAGTCATAGACGTGACAGGCTCAGATCTGCAGATGTCACGCCCAGCTCTCTTTCCATCAAACGCGAAGTCATTTATTTCACCACTCAGGTTCTCCCTAAAAGGACAAAGGGTAGATGTGATTTTTGTAGAGCCTCGTTAGTTTCATGGTCCTGGAAGGTTGCCTTTGTCTGACCAGACCTGGTGCTTCAGAGTTTAGCTTGGCAATCAGACACTACCCCTCTCTCTAGGTGTGGGCATAGTTTCTAGAGAAGATCGGCAGCAATTTCTAGGGACTTGCATGCCAGGTCATCTGAAGGTACCTTGTCAACTGCTGTTCGATGGGGCTGAGGGAGGAGGAGAAGAGAGAGCTGGTGCCTGGACTGAGCGATTATCTCCGTCAGCTTCTGAATCACCAGCATCCTCAATCATCCATTGGTCCGACAGAAGCCTGAGAAGGTGGCAGTCTGTGAGGTGCCACTGAGCAAGTGGGGAGCCTCCCAGACCAGCTGGCTTTCTGCTGAAGCTGTGAGCTACTTGGAGCATCATCTCAGGAGGCATCAATTGCAGCCAGGGAGCTTCCTGAGCCACCCAGTGGGCTGCTCTCAATGTGGACCCACTCCAGGTAGGGGCCTCTCTGGGGCTGGTGGCTGCAGCTGCAAGGACAGGAGCTGAATTAGGCTGCATACTGGGTATGGCAGGGTTCGTCTCCCTCTGTATGCCAGTCTTGACCAGCTGAGAGACAGGGTGTGGTCTGCCATCTCAGAGGCTGGCCGCAGGGAGCTACCTGAAGGTAAGCAGTAGCCCCAGGTACAGAGACTCCATGGCACCCCAAGGTTGTGGGAGGCCCCTGCTTCCTGCACTTTTGACTGCTCAGGCAGAGACCCCTGGAGACTCTCTTCTTTGCCTACAGCTCTGCTCCTCAGACTAGCACCCCTTCCTCCTCCCAGACCACGGTGTGCTCTTCTGATTTCAAAACACTTTCACTTCCAGGACTCCACGTGCAATGAATGCTCAAATATTCTGTGAATCAATGAACCAGTAACTCAGATCACACCCATACACCTCTGTGGCTTGGGTACGATTATCTTCATTTTTCTGAGGCGGATGGTGGGCTCCTGGTCTTACAGGCTGCAAGTTGCAAATAGGAATCAAACTGAGATTTCTGCTTTCTAATTACACTGCGCTTCCCCCACCCCGCCCCCAACTGCCATCTACCAGATATCAGCTCAAAGTCTCATTGGCTCTGCAAGGACAAGGTGCATTCTTGGCCATCCTGCCCCTGATGTGCCTCAAGTCAGGATACACAGTAGATTTCGAGAGGCTGGTGAAGTAGCCTCGGGAAACGGCAGGGATTCCCAGGAACGCTCCTGGTGGGTCCTGTGAGAGTGAAGCCTGGCTTGGCTCATCGGAGCTGGGATAGAAGGTCACCAGCTGAAAGCAGGGGACTGGCTGTAGCACTGGCTGCAGGCTGCCAGAGGCACATCTAGGGACCTGGAATTGTCCCTGGGTGTTACCTAGAACCATTCCAGGGGCTCCAGGAGGGCTCTTAGGAAGTGCCGTGCTCTTTAGGGTGGGACTCAACGTCTGGATCAGCATCCCTCCCTTGCTCCTTGCCAGCCCTCTTCTGTTTGCAGTTGGAAACCCTGCCACAGCTCAGTGCAAGCAGCACTTCTGTGCCCAGTGGGGCACGGGGACAGGGTTTGGGGTGGCTTGCTTTCCCAACTCTTGTGCGATTCATTTGGGTGGAGCAAGAGGGTCTTGGCAGGTCCTCTCCAAGGCGGAGAGAAAGTCTTTGCTGGGAAGGAAGCCAGTTTAGAAACCTGACCTGTCTTGTTCACCAGTCCTTCCCCTCTGCCAAAGGGAGACTGTTGACATCTTTAGATTCCTCTTTCTTTGCTTTGCAAGATGTCCTGTTTTTATTCAGCTTGGTGTCCAGATCCGGTGCATGGGCCCGGAAGTCAGCAGTGTTCCCACCATGGGTCAGTCTAAGTGTTCAAAGCCCAGCGTCATCACATATGAACTTTATTTAACCTGCCTCAGTTTTTCATTGTAAAACAGGGGTAAGGACAGTATGGAGCTTGTTAGGTTGTCACAAGGATTAAATGAGTTAGCTCACATGAAGCTCTTAAAACATTGCTTGAGAGATTTCCTGGTGCTCCTGTGGTTTAGACCTCACCTTCCAATGCAGGGGCTGCAGGTTCAGTTCCTAAGATCCCACATGCCTCATGGCCAAGAAAACCAAAACACAAGACAAAAACAATGTTGTAACAAGTTGAGTAAAGACTTAAAAATAGTCTACATCAAAAAATAAAAAATAAAACACTGCCATACCACTTACTCTGACCAGCTTGGCTTCTCTTTTGGTTGGTGTCCATTTGCCTGATTATTTGACATTTGAAATGGTCAGATTTCCTGACAGCCAGGCAGGCCGATTCACCTGCAGGGTATATGTTCTGTGCCTTTTCCTCTTTCTGGAACTGAGTGATGTTCCCCAAGTTTGCCCTCCCTGGGTGAACGTAGCATTTTAACTGCCCGCTAGAGAGAGGCGTTTAGCAAGCTGATTCCTGAGACCCTCACAGACACCCGTGGTTTGCAATTGCTGGCAGGAGTAGATGTAGTCACTCGCTGGTTGTCAGGCTATCTTGTGGCTCCCTGCAGCCATCCTGTGCTGCCTAGGTGGAAGGTCAGGCTGCTCAGTGCCCTGCATGGGAAGTTTCCCGGGGGAAATCCAGAGCTCCCTGGCTTCCCCACTCTTTCGGCATCACGTGCAGCCACTGCTGGCAAGTCAGTCCCTAGAGCCTGCGCTCCGTTGTCCCCGGCCCCTCATCCAGACCAAGGTGGGCTGTCCTTTATTTTATTTCTTTTTGACGGTGCTGTGTGGCATCTGGGATCTTAGTTCCCTGACCCGGGATTAAACCTGTGTCCCCTGCGGGGGAAGCATGGAGTCTTAACTGCTGGACCACTAGGGAAGTCCTTGGGCCCTTCTTTAAAGAACAACCAGAACTGCCTGTGTGCCAGGCTGGTGCTGGGGAGACCCAGGTGACTTGAACGACGATCAGGCAGCCAGGCAATTGAAAGACGTCAAAGGTGATTCTGTGAATACAGCCTGCTGGTGCTCAGCTATACAATGTGGAACCAGCTTATTTGCTGTCAGCTTTCATTCAAACAAAGAGGCTGGAAAGGCACTCCCCTGACACATAACCCCCAGATGCCCTTGCGACAGTGGCGGCCTCTTTCACAGGTCACCAGCGCCGACCTCTCCACGACACAGGTGCCTCCCCTCTGGGTGCTCCATCCGTGAGCGTGGATCCCTCTGTCCTGCTTGCTGCTGGTCCTGGGGTGTGAAAGGCCCCTGGAAGGGACAGGCTCCTGGCGACATGGATATTGCCGCTGTGCTATCTTTCAGGGCCACAGGTCAGAGGATACCGTGATGAACTGAGGCCATGTTGTATCTGCTGCTGGGCTGTGCAGAGCTCACTTGTCCAAGTCCATGCAGGTGGTCCCTCAGCCCTACGGCCTTGAGGGAATTGTATGAGCAGCATGAGGGGTCACAAAGTATCCTGCTCTATAGATGACCTCTTAAGAAGGCCAACTTGATGACCATATTGATGCCAGGAGTAATGACGTGTAAGATGACACTCATAGTAACGACCATGAAGGAGGTCCCCTAGACTACCAGCTGTCGTGTGCTTCACAGCACGATCATCACTTCCCAGCATCCCCGTGATGTCTGGTCCCAACCAATCACCTTCCCTTTGCAGTCAAGGAAACCGAGGCTCAGCTAACCTGAGCACCTTGTCAGAGCCATGAAGTGAGTGAGCGGCTGAGCTCCGTTTCAAACCCAGGCCTGCCTGAGGCTGCAGCTCACCCCGTGCTCCCCTACGACAGGGGGCCTCCTTTCACTCCCAGTGCTCAAGGTTCTGATGACAATCAGATTTGCAGGGGAATTGCACGAAGATGGCTTTTCTAGTTATTTGAGGGGGGAATCGGCTCTGTCACCTGGCATCTCAGGGCTCCAGGTGTTGGACCTAAGGGTTCTCTTCCTTTGACACTAGACTGTTTCCCCCACTCCTGCTGGCCTCCCTCCTTGGAGAAGAACCATCTTTCATCCCCCATAGTTGCTATTTTTCAAACATCAGTTTTAATTTGGGGCACTCTCTCTCTGGGAGATTGCAAAAATTAAATCGTTTTTAAGCAACCAAACAACACTTGTGGGGTTTGTAACAAACTTGTGAAATTTGCGGAACTTGGCAGTGGAGGTTCTCTTGGCTGATTTCCCTGCGGCCCTGAGGACCTTCATGTTGGCTCTTATTTCTGTCTGGTTTGGGGTCTTTCTTGCCAACTAGGGCCCGGCCGTTGCATCTCAGACTGATTTCTGAAAACATCAAGGGGCTGGAGGCAACTCCCAGTCTGGATGTCCAATTCTGCCTTCCGTTTGTCATTGCTGGAAGTCAAGAAGACATTGGTGGGTTGGGGGACCATCTGTGGGGGCAGAGGGTCACAGGGCCAGGATGAGGAGGAGGACCCAATCTCCCCGCATTGAGTGTGCACGCTTTCCCTCCAATCCAGGGGACTCCAGGGTCCCCTCAAGGGTGGGACCATATTCCAATTGATGCCAGTTCCCACTCCTCTGCAGAAGGTCCTCTCCACTCAGGGAAAACAGCAGCAAGACGATTTCCAAGCCTCAGCTGTCACCAGCTTGTATTGTCATGGTCTAAGCCAAGTATGCAAGGTTGCATGTGTTTCTGGCTCCTCCAAATTCTTAGCTGGAAACAGTTTCAAGTGGTCAGGACATGGATGGTGTGAGCCCAGCAGGATGAACAGAACTTTATAGTTCACCTTCTTAGCTGGGCTAGTCCTCTGATATAACAGGGAGCCCTCTCTCTCTGCAGGAGGACTTAAAGGGAACAAGGGGCAGGAGGACTTGCCCTGGGGGTTTGGAAGGTGATGTCCCAGGTGGCTCTAGTGCTAAAGAACCCACCTGCCAATGCAGGAGGTGCAAGAGATGTGGGTTCGATCTGTGGGTGGGGAAGATCCCCTGGAGTAGGAAGTGGCAACCCACTCCAGTATTCTTGCTTGGAAAATCCCATGGACAGAGGAGCCTGGTGGGCTATAGTCCATGGGGTTGCAAAGAGTTAGACATGACTAAGCAACTGAGCATGCACACAAGCCCTATATTTATCTAGAGAACCTGGAGTCTGGGCCAGAGGCTCGGTGCTAACCATCTTCACCCTTTACTGGCCATGGACATTCTCTGTATGGTTTCCTCATCTGTACAATGGAGTGAATAATAGCATCACAGAACTGTCATGAAGAATAAGTACAATGAGATGTACTTAGAACCATGCCTGGCAGATAGTACATATGCATAATGTCAATTACCTTATTATGAATGAGAAACTGTGTTATGCTCAGTGAGACTGACAAAGGATACTATGGACCCTCCTAGAATAGTGGCCAGCAAACATGCCGCCAGCCTCATTCCCACAACCTAAGAAGATGTCAGGCTACTTGGCAAAGGGGAGTGGAAGTCGCAGAGGGAATCAAGTCTACTAATTGGCTGACTTTGAGAGATGGAGCTCACCCTGGATTCTCCAGGTGTAATCACAAGGGTCCTGGAAAGTGGGGGGAGTGGGCAGAATAGGGGGGTGAAGGATCAGGGGAATGGTGCCAAAAGACCCCTCTGGAAGGGGATGGGCACAGAAGCTCTCCTAGAGCTTCTGGAAGAACCGCAGCCCTGTTGTCCCTTGATTTTAGCTCAGTGAGACCTATGTCAGATTTCCATCCTACAGAATGGCAAGATAATAAATATGTGCTGTCTAAGCTGCCAAGTTCATGGTCATTTGTCATAGCAGTGTTAGTTGCTCAATCGTGTCCGATTCTTTGTGACTCCATGGACTGTAGCCCTCCAGGCTCCTCTGTCTGTAGAATTCTCCAGGCAAGAATACTGGAGTGACTTATCATGCCCTCCTCCAGGGGATCTGCCCGACCCAGGGATTGAACCTGGGTCTCCTGCACTGAAGGTGGATTCTCTACCGTCTGATAGGAGACTAATCCTCATGCTGTCCCTTGGGTGTCCCATGGACTCCCTCTGTGACTGATCCCAGATGCTTCACCCTGTCTGTGCTATGCCTGGACACTGCCCTTCTGAGGAATTTGTACGTCACAATAAAACCCTCAAAGAATCCATGATGCTCTGAGCAATCTGACCTCTTAAGGAGCTGCTTGTGACAACTCCAGGATTTTCTTCCACCCAGAAAGTCCTTAGATTCCATTAGGATGGAGAGGCAGCTGGCATTTGAGACAATAGAAATAGTTCTTCATAGCTGGGGTGCTTTTGTGGCTTACACGGTTCCCAAGCAGTTCAAGGGTCATACCATGTTCTTGTTCTAAAAATGCTGAAGGCTGGGATTGCTTTTCCCAAACGACTCCACCTCTTGAAGAAAGCTGTCTACAACAGCAAAAACATCAGAGCAAAATGAATTCTTGCATGAATCTACCACTTTCCCAGTATCAACTGCTGGTGATATCAGAGGCCGATGTTCTGGGAAGTCTTCCCTCCCCATAGAGGAAGCCAAGGTCTCCTACCACCACCCTGTTCCCATCTGCAGAAGCTCCACGCACCCTCTTTGGGTTTCCTGTCCCAAGGAAGGTTAAGATTTATAACTTCTTTCAGAGCAAATTCTGGCTTATTTCCACCAAGTCCTTTTTTAAACAAAATCCTTCCTCTTAAAGTCATTTTCAGGGCTTCCCAGGTGCGCTAGTGGTAAAGAATCTGCCTTCCAAGCAGGAGACCAAGGAGGTGCAGGTTCAGCCCCTGGACTCGAAAGATCCCCTTGAGGAGGAAGGGACAACCCACTCTGGTATTCTTGCCTAGAAAATTACATGGACTGAGGAGCTTGGTGGGCTACGGTCCACGGGGTTGCAAAGAATCAGACACGACTGAGCATGCACATGAGTGAAAGAAAGTTATCTCAGTCCAATTCTGTCTTTAGTTCCCCTCCTCTTCTGTCCTTTTGGCCTTTGCAGCTAGTGGAGGAGGGGACTTGGGGACGCTCCCCACAGCTAATGACTTGGGTTAGAAGTTAGCTGACAGGGACTGGACTTTATTTCTTGTTGGGCCAAAGAGCCCCAGAGTGGGTCCCTAGTGAGCTGCCTGAGGACATCTCATGGCTCCATCTGCCTGCCCCCTACCAACCACTGGCCTCCATTGCTGCTGTTGTTGCTGATTTTTTTTTCTTTTTAAGTTTTTGTTGATTTTGTAAATTCGCTAGCTCTGTGCTTTTCCAACTTGGCCTGCTAGCCTAAAAAGCAAAACCAGGGCAAAGAGAACAAAGAGAGGCTGGCAGGAGCCTGGGTCACACTGAGCAGGGCCACTGAGCTTCTCTCAGGAGGGGTGCGGGCCAAGATGCAGCTGAAAACTTCTCCTGGCTTCAGGGTTTAAAATACCTACACTTCCTGCTCCTTGGAGAGGGTATGCACAGAATGTGAGTGACTCACCGCGGTGGTTTTCAAATGTGTCTGTCATAAGGAGGGAACATCAAAAGCCCGTCCTGTTTCAGATGTTATTTTTTCCACTCTCAGCTATGCAGCGCTAGAAAAGCTGAATGCCTGAAACCAGTGTTTGTTTTGGGTGCAGAAAGTGAAGGGCGAAGTCATGCACCGCAGCAAGTAAAAACCCAACTCTTAAGGAAAAAAAAAAAAAGAACACAACAAAAAACAACCGGCGTGTCAACAGGGAGGGGATTGTGTTTCAAAGCCCAGGTTTTCAAAAAGTTTAATTATATTTCAACTCAAGCCAAACTGTCAAAACATGGGAGGGGGATCTGCCTGCTTTGAAAATGCATTAGCCCGTCTTATGTAAAAGCCCATAATTGATATCCTAGATGAAACCAGAGCTGGGGTGGGGGTGGGGACGGGAGGACGGCCGCTCAGAACAGCTCTGATGGACTTCCCTATTGACCACGTGCAATTTTACAGATCTCAGTTCCTGAAGTGGGAAACTGGAGAGGAGAACAAAGCACAACACCCTTTGCGAACAGAGAGGGTTTAAAATATCAGGCCTGGTTTACGCAACGTGTGGGCCCTGTGCATTGTAAACTGTCATTTACATAAGGGGAAACTTGGTAGACCGCCTCTCAAGCTCCATGACGGTTTATAAATAACAGCAGGCTGCACATTCTGCTGCCTGAGAACCTTTTTCATCTGCTCTCAGGTCTGAGGGTTGTCTGGGGTGGGCTGTGGGGGACCTCACTTGTCTCCAGGCAGAGTACTCCCATCTGCCTTGTTGGCAGGGGGAGCACTGCTGTCTTTCCAGACTCCCCTTGGCCATCTCCTCCAGAAGAGGAAGGACCCTGGGGGATTGAGACTTTGCCTTACTTGTTCTGCCTGTCCTTCTGGAATCTTCTAGAACTTTCCAGTTTCCGTGCAGAGATTCTGAATCTTCTCCTTTGTCTGAGCATGTTCCGTGTTTGTAAACCTGTTCTCAAATAAAATTAAACTTGAACTAAATGAAGACTAAGGCTGTCAGCCATCTAAGGCATAATGAGGTGGAGCCAGAGTAGCATCAAAGCAGACCATGGCAGGAATGGAGGGACAAAAAGGGCTAGGAATTACTGACCTAAGGCTTGCACCCCCCCAGATTGGCCTGTGTCCTTCCTTCTCCTTCTTTGGTCAAGCCACTGGCCTCTGGGCAGACCAGGCTCATCCACAGGTCCTGTGGCCTGGAACCATGTTGTCATTTTCCCCTTGCATGCTGATTTGTCTGAACAAGCCAAAGTACCTATAACATGGATGCCTTTAGATTTGAGGAGTCTCTCTTTTTCATCCTGGTGACACAGGACAGCCATCTCTGTCTTCCCCTTGGCTTTGCTGACCTCTCCCAAATGGGATACATTCCACACAACCCACTCTTGGGGAGAGCAGACTTTCAGGTTTGTGGTCTGGGACTCTCTGTGGACCTCAGAAAAGAGTTTGCCAGATAAAATACAGGACATCAGGTTACATGTGAATTTCAGGTCACCAAAGAATCGTTTTTGTAATGCAAGTATACATGGTATATTCTTAAAAGTATACATGCAACACTTAGGACATACTTACACTGAAAGTTATGCGGTGTGTCTGAAGTTCACGTGAAACTGGGTGTCCTTATTCTTGTTTGCAAACTCTGACAGCCCTCCTGAAGTCCCTCTGTTCTAAATGGACCTGGGCTTCATGTGAAGAAGTGAGTTCTAACCAGGATCAGAGCCTGGTGCCGCGATATTCTCCCCACAGGGGTTCAGTGGTATAGAAGAAGAGCCCATGGGATGGGGAGAAGAGAATTAACAGCAGAACCCTAGGCCACGTCTGGACAGTGGAGGCCTCCCTTTGACCACCTCTAAATGACTGCAGAGGCAACAGAAGCCACCACGCAGCTCACATAATGATAGCTTTCTCCTTTCTCATTCCAGACAGTTTGGATTCTTTGAAAAAAAAAAAAAAGAAATTGCTTTTGGGAAGCAGCAGAGGGTGCGGGGAAACTTAGAAACTGGCCGCCAATGGAAAACAGGAAAGCAGCGCCTCTAATTAAAAGCAGCCGGCTCCCCCTCCATCTGCAACGCTGGGAGCCCAGCTGACAAGGGAGGCTGTTCCCTTGCTGGCTGGCGCTGTGGGCAGGCGGCCGGGACAGACCCTACCGGGCAGTACTCAGGGCCCTGCGTAGAGGAGGGTCAGGGTGTTGTCAAGCCCTCTCCACAGGATGCTTGCATTCTCGGACCCCTACCAGATTCCTTCCTCCCCCACCAAAAGGTGACACTGGGCTCCAGGCTGGGTGCTCAGATGCACAGAGTTGCGTGAGCTTAGATTTGCTCAGAACCATCTTCTGTTCCTTCCATCACAGACAGAAAAGTTCCCTTTCAATTTCTCCAAGAAATGCTCTCAGCACCGGCGTCTACTTGAGCACAATTCCTGGATTTCCAAAATCTTTCTGCAATTACATATACATTAGAATACAGCCACAATGCATTCAGGTCAGCAGTATCGTATTTATTCTATGGATCCAAGAGAAGGCCCAGAGATGGTGAATAGTTGGCCTAGGGTCACACAGAAATTCTCTTATTACCATAACACAGGAGTGTTAAACACCATGGAGGCATTAGAGAAACAAAAATGAAAACGATATCCCTAGTAAAATTGTAAGGAAGGCAAATCGTGGTGGTCAAAGGGCCAGCTGGCCTGGGGCATGTGGTGTAGACAGAGAAGTACAGGATTAGCTGTCAGAAGAGCCGAGCCTCGTTTAGTCCCTGACATTAGCAAAATTTGGGCCGGCCATCTTACCTCTCAGGGTCCTTACCTGGGTTACACATCTGAAATTGTCTGCCAATGTAGAAAATGTGGGTTCGATCCCTGGGTTGGGAAGATCCCCTGGAGGAGGAAATGGCAATCCACCCAGTATTCTTGCCTGGAGAAACCCAGGCACAGAGGAACCTGGTGGGCTATGGTCCATGGGGTTGCAAAGAGTTGGACACAACTAAGCACACACATACACACACACAAAATCTCTTAGAGCTCTGACATTCCAGAATTCGCTGTGAAGCTCTTGACCCCACCCATCACACTGACTCAACAGCTTTGGGAGCATGATTGATGAAGTCGATCATTCAGTGACTCAGCTGAAATTTACTGAGAGGCACCTACTATGTGCACCCCTGACAGAGCCATCAAGCTGTAGAAAGCCCTCTTCTTTGGGCTCAGGTCTTGCTGGTCTCTGCATGTCCGCTCACCATCAAGTTTGCTCACCTGGCAAGCATAAAGGGATCGCTGGGGAGTTGTAGACTTGAAGCCTCAGCCGGCACTCGCTTTGATCTTAGCAAAGTTGCATTCTGCAGCTCTGGTGCTCTCTGCTCCTCCTCGAGGCGTGGGAACAAACCTTTATAAGAGACCAGTGTAAGCGGGACCCTGCTGAAGAGATGTTTCCAAAGCGTGTGGTCAGGGACCTAGGGCAACACCAGCAGGGCCAGGCTCCTCCACCAGACAGCCAGCTCACTGAGAGCAGATATTCATATAGCATCCAGAAGGGGTCATTTCAAGGGGCCATGCTCTGGAAAATCTGTGGGGGTCAGGAAAGAGTGGTTGAAATCAGCATTCCTCTGCTGATATTTGAGGAAGAAGACTCAAAGAAGAATTTAGACCTTTAGAGAAAGGGATTAATTAGACCTGGGCACAGGGAAGGAGCAGAGGGTGGCAGGGACACCAGCAGCAGTGATGAAGCTGTACCCTCTGGTGGGGGCAGGGCTAAGAATTTCACTTCCTTGTTTGGTGCATTAAAATGCTAGATCATCACTCAACTCCTCATGGTTAGAAAAGACAGCAAGGAGACTGTGCATCCTGTTAACCCCGACAGTCCAATCCCCACTGTTGTCCCAGAGTAACTGAAGTGTGTGTGCGTGCATGCTCAGTCATGTCTGACTCTGCAATCCCAGAGACTGTAGACCACAAGGCTCCTCTGTCCATGGAATTTTCCAGGCAAGAATACTGGAGTGGGTTGCCATGTCCTTCTTCAGGGGATCTTCACAACCCAGGGTTGAGCCTGCATCTCCTGCATTGGCTCATTACCAGCTGAGCCACCAGGGAAGCCCCTTATTCTCAAAAGCGCATTTGCTTGAACAATAAATTATAGGGTCAGTCTTGAAGAGATGAACCCAGTGACTATTAGAAAACTCAAGCGGAACTTCCTTGGTGGTACAGTGGATAGGAATCTGTCTGCCAATATAGGGGACGCGGGTTCGATCCCTGGTCTGGGAAGATCCTACATGCTAAGGAGCAACTGAGCTTGTGTGCCACAGCTGCTGAGCCTCTGTGACCTAGAGGCCATGCTCGACGACAAGAGAAGCCACTGCAATGGGAAGCCTATTCATTACAATGAAGAGTAAGCCCCACTAGCCGTAGCTAGAGAAAGCCCCCACACAGTAACGAAGACCCAGCGCAACCAGAAATAAATATTTTTTTTTAAAAAAGAAGAAAACTCAAGCAACTTGCATAGGGGAGACAAGGCTCTGAAAGAATAATGCCCAGTTCTGGCCTCATTCACGTTCAAGAAGCTCAAAGTGCTTCTCGGTTAGGACCATTTGTCATCAGGTCTTCCCATTTCCTGAGACCGGGTTCACACTGAAGTTCTGGACCTTAGGACAAAGATTTTTCAAGCCCAAAATAACTTCAGAGCACTTTGGAAGCCATTTCTGATTTTGCTTCTCCAGTCTCTGCCCCCTCCACTTCTTCCTTAAGTATCGCTCACTCCACTCCTTATCTGGTGATCTTAGTGCTCCGAAGAATACAATTCATGAGGGAAGTGCTGCCCAGAGCTAGCCCCAAATACTCATATTCAAAAGGAGGTCAGAGGGCCTCAGTCAATTCAGTTGCTTAGTTGTGTCTGACTCTTTGCGACCCCATGGACTGCAGCATGCCAGGCTTCCCTGTCCATCACCAATGCTCGGAGACTGCTCAAACTCATGTCCATTGAGTCAGTGATGCCATCCAACCATCTCTTCCTCTGTCGTCCCTTTCTCCTCCTGCCTTCAATCTTTCCCAGCATTAGAGTCTTCTCCAGTGAGCCAGAGGGCCTCAGGAGGTGGCCTAATCTGACTAAGAGAACATGGACCCTAGAGTCCCGGTCCTGCCACAGTGGCTGGGTGACTGAAAGCCACCAATATGTTAGGGTCTGGAGCTGTTTGTGGGCCTGAAACCTTCCTAAAGCACTGAAAGTCATCTCTGTGTGCACTCTGGACTCTGTAAGTTAAAAGTCGCAATGGTATATTACTTGACCGTAAAAAAGAACAAAATAATGCCATTTGTAGCAACATGGATGGATTTAGAGATTATCATACTGAGTGAAGTAAGTCAGACAAAGACAAATACATGACACCGCTTATATGTGGAATCTTAAAAAGGGTACAAACGAACTTATCTACAAAAAAGAAAGAGTTATAGACGTAGAAAACAAACTTATGGTTGTTACAGGGCGTGGGGGGGGGTGGGATACACTGGGAGATTGGGATTGACATATACACATTACTATATATAAAATAGGAAACTAATGAGGACCTATTGTATAGCCAGGGGACTCTATTCAATACTCTATAATGGTCTATATGGTAAAAGAATCTAAAAAAATGTATATAACTTATTCACATCATACAGCAGAAATTAACACAACATTCTAAATCAACTACACTCCAATAAGTTAAAAAAAAGGCGCTGGGTGCAGGGTCTGGGAACCCCAGAACCCTAAATCTGCCCAGGTGTCAAGGAAGTGGATTTCGGCACTTTCTCCTCTCCTGGGTCTGCAGAACTGAACTGCCTAGAGACAGAGATGTGCTGATGCTAATGGGGAGCAGGGACCCTATCCTGTGCCACAGGGACATGGCAGCCACCAAAGCCTCTCCCTGTCCTCATGGAGCTTACCCTCTGGAAGGAGAGATGGAGAATCAGGTACTATGCCATGTCTATGAAGAGGAATGAAGTCGAATTAGAAGGCTGGGAGGTGGGGCTGTTATCCCAGATAGGATCACTGCGGGGGAGCCACTTAGAGGGGCTGGCATTGTAATAAGCTGCGTTAAGAGTTATGGGAAGCATCTCCCAAGGTCAAGACCCCGAGGAACCAGCTAACCAATGTCTGAGGAAGAGTCAAGGCCAGATGGGCGGGTCGGGCAACAGTGGTTGGATGGGAGGCCAGGCAACGGGCTTGTCCTCCGTTGGGGGGGGTCAAGCCTCCTACACTCTGTGACAACTATAAGTTTGTTTTCTACGTCTATAACTCTATTTCTCTTTTGTAGGTAAGTTCATTTGTACCCTTTTTAAGATTCCACATATAAGCGATGTCATGTATTTGTCTTTGTCTGACTTACTTCACTCAGTATGATAATCTCTAAATCCATCCATGTTGCTACAAATGGCATTATTTTTTTCTTTTTATGGTCAAGTGTGTTGGGGGGGGTCGTGTGTTTTTTCTGATTGCGATAAGAAGCCTTTGGAAGTGTTGATTAGAGGAGTTGGATTGCAATCCAACTGACGTTTAAAATGAATCCCTCTAGCAGCTGGATGAAAGTAGCGAGGTAGAAGGACAAGAATGAGGACATCTTGGTACTTTCCTTGTGGTCCAGTGGCTAAGACTCTATACTCCCAACACAGGCACCAGGGGTTCGATCCTTGGTCAGGAAACGAGAGCCCACGTGCTGCAACTAAGTGGTTGTAAGCCACAACTGCAGATCCCGCATGCCACAACAAAGATCAAAGATCCTACCTGACTCGACTAGGACCTGGTGTGGCCAAATACATAAATAAAAATACTTAAAAGTGAGTGAGGACGTTGTGGGGTGCTATTGTAACAGTTGGGGTGAGAGGCAGTGAGGGGACGGACCTAGTGGTAGCAGCAAGGTAGCAAGAAGGGATTTGGTTTGGGCCCTGTTGTGAGAGTAGAGCTTATAAGGATTCACTGATGGATTAGCCGTGGAGAATGAAAGAAAGAGGGGAGTCATGGATAATGCCAAATGTTTCAGCCTTGGCCACCTTGGTGATTCCATTTACAGAGGTGGGGAACACTGGGGAGGAATAGGACTGGGGGAAAATCAAGACTTTGGTTTGAGATATTTTGCCTTTGAGATGCTGACTAGACAGCATGTGGGGATGTTGAGCCTCACTTGTATTTATTTTATGGCAGGTGTGCTATTTACAATATTCAACAGTTGCTTAAAAATTAAATATAGAATGACCATATGATCCAGCAATTCAACTTCTGGGCATATACCCAGGATCTCAAACAGATATTTGCACACCTATGTTCATAGCAGCATTGTTCACAATAGCCAGGGAGTGGAAGCAACCCAAGTGTTCACTGCTACTCTGGAGTTACTGGTCACAACATCTCGGGAGAGAGTGTAGGCTAAGAGGTAAAGGAGATGCTTGACCCTCCCCGTGATCAAAGCTCATGAACATGAAGCTCGAAAATGAAGCAGCTGGACTCCATTCTTGCCCAAGTGCACACATCCACCACCAAGTGCACCAATTTATGCTTTGTGTGTCGCTCCTGCAGCTCAACACACAATATTCTTCCTTCCGTCCTCTTTGCTATCTGAATACACTTAGCTGCCAAATCAGCTGTCTCTCGGTCCCCTCCATGCCGTTTCCAAGATTACCACCCCATGGAGACCCTTTGCTTCTTCCTGGAATGAAGCCACCACATCCTCTTGCCTCCTGGCCTGGGAAGACAGACAGCAAGAGTGTTGGGGGAGGTGCGGTTGATTAGAAGCATGTTGCTGAGAATTGGTACCTGGAGAGGATCGTGACAGTCTGTGGAGCACAGTTCCCAAGACCTTGACCCCACAAGGTAAAACTCGATCAAGGTCACATCCAACGGTTTACAGGGTCAGAACAGGAAGAAGCTTCAGCACCCCCCAGGACTGATGCCTAGTGAGTCAAGTCACTAGTGAGTCAAGGAGTATATGTTTCTGTCAAATGTCTGTCGCAAAGAATTCTAAAACACAGGACATGGCAGCTGATGCCTCTGAGTTGGTCTCCCTGCCTCCCATCCACCCCATCCCAAATTCACTTTTCCAGAATTTGACTATGATGGGGAGAGAGAGGGGCTGTCCCCAGCCTCGAGTCTTGGGCAGATCTTCAAAGCTTCTTGCTGTACAGTTGACATCAAGATGTCTCACCCCAACAGTTGCAACCCTTTGTGATTTGCACTTGGCCTGCCTTTCAGATATTCATTCTCTCCACCCTCTGGCCCACAACTGTTTCCTCAAATGAGCTTCTGCTCACCACATAGTCCTGAGCATTCCACATCTCTGCTACAGCTTTGCTTTCTGCTGGAATACTTGATTTTCTTTATTCCTTTTATCAACTGTTGCCAAATTCTATTCTCAGAGATGGGTACCAGGAGGTTAATAAAGTTTAACCTCAGGCCCCCTCACTTGCACCATCCGTTCTGTGGACCTTGAGGCATCATAATAATCAGCTCACATGGGCATGTGCTTTGTAAAGTTTGCAGAAGCAAGATAAGTAGGTTAAGACTTTTGTCTTTTTCCAACCCTACTTTGCCTTGATACGCCTTACTATTTTCTCATGGTGTTGAAGTGGCTTTGAGTATTTTGGGGATATGGTGAAGGGAAAATTAAGTTGGGAAGATATTGAGTTTGGACTGAGGGATATTTATCAGTTTGCAGTCTCTTCTATATATATCAAATGATTCCTAGCTGTTCTGATGTAGAAATGGCTTCCAGGGTTACTCCTCCTGGTTCCCATCCTGGCTCAAGGGGCATCATCATCTAGGCCCCTGTAGGGCCTGGGGTCACATCATCATATAAACAGATCCTGTGGTTTCTGTGTCCAGAACCTGATCCACAGGAAAGTAGAAGCAGAATTTGCAATGTGTGGAGCAGAATCTTGTCAGCCCAGAGTTCTTTCAGTTATCAGATATGTCAAATCATAAGGAGAAAATTCTGTTTTCACTGACAACTAAACAGAATAGAAGTCCTCTCCTCTTAGGAAAATGCCCAGTAATGCAGCAAATCCCATTGTGAATGCACAGAACTGAGTTACAGAGGCCAGGAGGACCTCACAGAGCCTGCAGCGGATGGAGACTTGGGTGGCTGTGAAGTCCTTAGAGGACTGTGGTTATGTGGTGGGTGTGAGTGTGTGGGTCTTTAAGTTGGAACACACCATCCACATTTTGTATATATATGTATGTGTGCATGCTATATATATATACACACATACATGCATATGTTCGCCATATGTATAAATGAGGATCTGTATACCTAATGGATATATAATGAATTATGTTCTACAAAATTGAAGGAACATGTTGTAGAAACAAGGGAACCAAAGGACGCCCGATGGTTTGGCACAGAAGCTGTAGAAATTGAGATTCTTGATTCAGTCCATCCACAGGTAGGGTTTTCCATACCCCCGGGGCAGGCTTGAGGAGCCATTCTACCTTCCTTTGGAGTCCAGAAGGGGCTTACAGATGAGGGTGAAGGAGTCCCTCTTGTTGATTGCTCCACACGACAGCCCTCCACCTGCCCCCCGTGACCAGTGAGGGTGCCAGAGGGGAATGGGGTTTGCTCAGAACTCTGTGGCCAAATCATGGAGCAGGGCACATGGAAAGCAGCAGGGAGTAGGCAGCATTCCAGTACATTCGAAGGCAGATCTGCCCGCACATTCAAGAGCATCTCATCTACCTGAAGGCTGAAATGGGCCAGGAAGCCGCAGGAAGTGGGCAAAGCCATGGGGGCAGAGACACAGTCCCGTCTGAGCTCCAGAATCCCAAGCCTCTCCTAGGAGGCAGGCGAAGGCCGGAATGATTTTAGCTTCTGAAAACTGTCAGTCTGCCCAAGTGTTGGTTTGGCTGACAGGCTGGAAAATTCTTAGGGTTAAAATTCAAATGAGAATAATAGCATTGGAATCATGAGTATAGTTTTTATTGAAATTATGTCCCCAGACCTCTGTGAAGTCAGTCCAAAACATAATTAATACTGGTTTGGTTTTTGTTTTTTTTTTTCATTTACTACAGAGGATAAGTTTTTCTTGTAAGGACACAGACACACACACACACACACACACGAGTGCCCTCATGGTACAGTGCATACACATGTATTTGTCATGAAGAAGTAATTAGAAAGATGAAAGATATCCCCCAGTTGACGGTAAATGTCGAGTAAAGAAAACTGTGACTGTGTTCCAGGCGTGGGCGCCTCTGAGCTGCCCACATGGAGTGCCCTGGCCTGGGGAACATACAGGACCCCCAGGCCCACATCGCCACAGCCTTAGCCTTATAAGCCCAGCACACCTCCTCCCTCCTCTGTCTTCCAAGTTAGAAAGAGGTTCAGGTCCAGCCCTGTACTGCCATCTGCTCTCTCTCTGTGTCTCTCTCTCTCTTTCCCTCTTACCCATCTTCCTAGACCTGCATCCTGCCCTCCTCCTGGTTTTGAAAAGTAGGTACCCCGCATTTACACCTGCTTGTCATTTGGAAGGAAGGAAGGGATGTGGGAGAGAATCATCTTAAGATCTGGGATGCTCATGGAATAGGAGCACAGCTTCAAAAGAGTGACACAGATGAGGTGACTGGAAGAGAGAGAGCATTTGGGGGAGCTGAGGGGCTGGAACATCTTAATCTTTGGTCGTCCTGGGGAGCTGCCGGTCCTGAGGAGTGAGCGAGAGCTTGCTTTTGGGTGTGATTGCCTTTCACCGGCAGTGGCCTCTCTCTCTATGCTGCTCCATTCAGCCCTGGGAAGAGCAGGCAAGCTCGTGTTTCTGGTTACACTAATGCACAGAGCTCTGGATGGGACTCGGGGTGAAACCGAGAAAGCAGGATGCTGGAGCCCAGGGATCCTGGAATACCTCCTGGGGCCTTTGTGTCCTGGAGCAGCCAGCCTTTCCCTAAGTCCAGGATTCCTCATCGTACAACCTTCTTCTCTCAGCTCTAGCTCTGTCCTTGGAGAGCTTCAGCCTCTGTAAGTTTGCACACAAAGTGGGTCCCCCTACTTGCCCACCTGGCCCAACTCCTCAGCTACCTAAGCAAGAGCTGAAAAACAGCAATGGGGAGTATTCCCACAGGAGAACGTGAAATTATGGCTAGATGTGCTCTTTGGAATATGGTCTGTGAAAC
Organism: Bos taurus; assembly: GCF_002263795.3. Lineage (NCBI taxonomy): Eukaryota > Metazoa > Chordata > Mammalia > Artiodactyla > Bovidae > Bos > Bos taurus. The sequence continues at coordinate 7,545,696 of NC_037355.1, read as the reverse complement.
TCCTACATCCCTGCTATTGGAGTGCCCCCAAATGGAAGGGTGTGCAGCTCAGTTTTTCATCAGAAAGAACCATCTTCCTAGTCCGAGTGAAGTGAAAGTCACTCAGTCAAGTCCAACTCTTTGCGATCCCATAGCCCACCAGGCTCCTCTGTCCATGGGATTCTCCAGACAAGAACACTGGAGTGAGTAGCTATTCCTTTCTCCAGGGGATCTTCCCGACCCAGGGATCGAACCTGGGTCTCCCACATTGCAGGCAGGTTCTTTACTGTCTGAGCCACCAGGGAGACCCAAAACCCAAAACCCAAACGAAACCACCACCATCCATGTTTCAGAGCTCTTCTCCTCAAATCACCTTCCATCCAGAACCCTTTCCAGCTGGGCACCCAAGAATTCCTCACCTGGTCCACCTCCTAGGTTTCACCTGTTTCTGCTCCTTCTGGTTGACGTGGCAAGTCCCCTTCTTCTGGGTCATCCCAGTCCCCAGAGACTGCCCAAACACCAGGGCAGTCACTTTTGTGAGATGGAACTTCCTGCCACCAATAATGAGGCTAAGAAGTTTCAGGGGGAGAGGGGCTGAGGGCTGGCCCATCTCCCAATGATGCAACTGGGATGAGTGAGCTGTGCCATCCAACAGGAGGACAATTTCCAGGGATACCAACTCCTCTGGGCATGGCTGAATTACTTCATCATTCTTCCCAGCAGTGCCTGAGGAAGATGGAGCCCTGGGAGGTTGCCTTCCAACTCAAAATCTAAAATGATTTTAGAAGAAAATTAAAATGTCCTATCTGTTTACAGCATGTGTTTTCCTTTCGCCACCACACGGCATTGAACACCCAGATTGTGAGATCTGAAAAGGAAGGTGGTCACAGTTAATCCCCCATCCATGACTCACACATTGGGAAAGTGACTGGGGGGGCGGTCCCCAGGTGGAGGAAATTGCCATTATGATCTAAGGCCAAGAGAAGGAAGGGAAAATGTAAAGATGGGATGAGGTCACCAACACTTTCTGATGATCAGTTATGTGCTAGTGTTAGTCACTCATTTTCATACCGTGTTTAATCCACACAGCCACTCTCAGGACCCAACAACTCTGCTCATTTTACAAACCGGATGAGGAAATAGATGCAGAAGGGGGCATGTCTCAAGGTCACCCAGCAGAGCCGGGTCCCTCCGGATCAGCAGAGGAGAGGAAGGTAGGAGGCAGACAGCAAAGATGGAAGGAGGAGAACAGGCTAGGAGCATTTGCTGGAAACCTTTCAGAGAGCAGTCGCGCTCCAGCCTGAGCGGTGTCGTCAGATCCACAGCCTGTGTAGAGAGAGGATGCTGCCTGTGGTCGGGGCCATGTGTGAGGGGTGATTCTGCTGAAGGTTTTGAGGTTCTCGACAATCAGCCACAGCACTAACCTTCTGTTTGCTGTGTGTTTCCTGTTGTTGTGTCTTCCAGGTTCCCTCTGCCGTGGGAGATGCTTTTCTGCTACTCCTATCTAGGACTGAATGCAGGAGAGGCTTAGAACCTTCCAGAAAACAATTTTGTGTGTGTACAATGGAGAGAGTAGGAAAAGAAGTTTTGATGTTAAACAGGCTCAGGCCTTGGCCCTGCTGCTGACTGTGTGACTTTGGGCAACTTACTTAACTTCTCGAAGCTTCAGTTTTCTCAATTCCGAAACGGGGAGAATAATAGTGTCCCCCTCCCAGGGCTCTTTCAAAGACAGAATGGGGTCCTGTATATAAAACATTTAGCACCAAATATGGCATGCATTAAATGCTCAATGTTCATTGACTGCTATTAATTTTAGTATGTCCTGATGAAATGGCCTTGATCTAAGGAGCATCCCATCAATAAAAGTTTCCACAAAAGCAGTATATATGGCTGAGTCCCTTTGCGGTTCATCTGAAACTGTCACAACATCGTTGATCAGCTATGCTGCTGCAGCTGTCGTTTCAGTTACGTCTGACTGTGTGCCCGCCAGGCTCCTCTGTCAATGGGATTCTCCAGGCAAGAATACTAGAGAGGGTTGCCATGCCCTCCTCCAAGGGATCTTCCCAACCCAGCAATCGAACCTGTGTCCCTTATGTCTCCTGAACTGGCAGGCAGGCTCTTTACTACTAGCGCCACCTGGGAAGCCCCTTTAATTGGCAATACCCCAATACAAAATAAAAAGTTCAAAAGGAAAAAAAACCTAAAAAACAAACATGTTTCTACAAAAGAAGCCCGCGTTTGGAATTATTTGGTCAAATGTGCCAAGATCTGCTGAGGTAGGTATGAGGCCCTGTCCTTGGTTAGTCTGCGCCAAAAGTGTCTGGGGAATTGGTGAGGGGGAGGGTAAGAACAGGTTTGGGGGCCCCAAGAGGAAGCTGTATTTAGGTGGCACCATCTCATGACAGTATGGACACAGGTGGATTGTAGGCAGCCACACCTGGAGCTCTGTTCCTCCTACACATGGGTGCTTTGCCTCCCTGCTCAAGATGGCGCTTCAGATCCTATTGAGATACATGTGGTTGGGATCTCCAAGTCTTTGGGGGCTTCAAAAAGATCTGGAAAGAGTAAATGCCCTAAGCCATGGTCACTTCCATCAGAGAGCTGACAGGTAGCTGCCCCTTACCCCCCAATCTCCACAGCAGCTAGGGGGCAGGAAAGTGTTGAAGAGTCTGCCAATGGACCTATTTAGCCAACAGGGCTACAAGTCCTGCCCGTTTGATAACTTTTCCCAGAGTAATCCCACTGGCCAGGCATGACCCGCCCCACCTCTATAACCCTTAGTACGTTCTTCCTTTTGGTTATAGTTACGATAGAAAGAAATTATTTTCTACGTGGTGGCTTTCGGGTGGAGAGAGAAAGTATGTGTGGTGTGACGGATGTGAAAATAGACGGCCTGAAGTTGTGGGTCGAATTTTGTGGTTAATTCCCCTCACATCTCTAAACAGTGAGCCAATGTTTATAAACAGGAACTCTTGGTCTTGGTGATGAAAGCTCTCCCCTCGCCCACTCTGGCTGCTGCACACACACACACCCTCACCCTGCTTTTCTCTCTCATACATACAGCTGCGTGGTGCGTGCAGCTGGAAGAGATGTTAGGAATCAGGGATCAAACTCCCCTTCCCATCCCCCCAGACTTTCTCTCACTAAGACCCATCTACCCAGATAGCACACTTGAGGACTCAGGTGATGGGGCAGCCAGTAGCTGAGGCAGAAAAATCCCGTGGGAAGCATGGAGACAGAAAAGATTCTGGAATAGAGGGCTGGAGAGACTGGGAGGTTGAACTGGGGAAGCATCTCCTAGGTGGGTTCAGTGGTAAAGAATCCCCCTGCCAATGCAGGAGACGGAGGAGACACAGATTTGATCTCTGGGTTGGAACGATGCCCTGGAATAGGAAATGGCAACCAACTCCACTATTCTTGCCTGGAGAATTCCATGGACAGAGGAGCCTGGTGGACCCCCGTTCATGGGGCCACAAAGAGTCAGACATGACTGAGCACACACACACACAACACATACGTGGGTTCACCGTTGGATCTGAGGACTTTTTATTTCTCCTCTACAGAGAAAGAAATTTCAGCTAAGTACCTTGCTTGGCTTCTCTAGGTGCCCTTAGCTTTCATTACTTAATTTTGTCTTTAACTCCTCTCTTTGCAGGAAGACAAACTTTCCAGGCCAAAAATGCATGGCCTGATGTTCCTGCCCCAGTAGGCTCCTTCCCGGAACAAGGATTCCTAACCTAGAACCAGCAACTTTTTGTTTTTTCTTTAAATATTTATTCTTATTTTATTTATTTGGCTGTGTCAAGTTTTAGTTGTGTGTGGATTTTGTTGCAGCATGCTCGATCTTTAGCTGTGGCATGGGGATCTTGTTCCCTGACCAGGGACTGAACCCACACCCCCTGCACTGGGAGCTTCGAGTCTCAGCCACTGGACCACCAGGGTAGTGTTTCTGAGTGGGCTGCATGCATTTTTAGGGTCCACTGCCTTCATTTTCGTTGATAGTGAAAAAGACTTCTTTCACATGGCAGCACTATTTTTGTAAAATAGGATACATTTCAATTATTTTTGAAGCATAATTGACTTACAATATTATATTACGTCATACTGGTGGACAACATACCGATTTGATAATTTATATATATTATGAAATGATTGCCACTGTAAGTCTAGTTACCATCTGTCACCATACAAGTTTATTACAGGACTATTGACTATATTCCTGACGCTATACATTACATCCCTGGGATTTATTTATTTTATAACTGGAATCTGTACCGCTTAATCCCTTCACCTATTTTGCTCATCACCTCACTCCCTTCCCCTGTTCATTCATTCATTCATTTGTGGATGGACACTTAGGTTGCTTTTGTATCTTGGCTATTGTAGATAATGCTGCTAAGAACATTGGGATGCATAAATCTTTTTCCGTTAGTGTTTTCATTTTCTTTGGATAAATACCTACAAGTAGAAATTCTGGATTGTATGATAGTTCTATTTTTAGTTTTTTGAGGACCCTCCATACTGTTTTCCATAGTGGCTGCACCAATTTACATTCCCATCAACAGCGTACAACATGCATACCAGTGCACAAGAGTGCACACTTTTCCACACATCCTCACCAGTACTCTTTTCTGGTCATTTTGAGATAACCGTTCTGTCAAATGTGAGGCAGTGTCTCATCATGGTTTTGATTTTGCATTTTCCTGATGATTAGTGATGTTGAGCATCTTTCCATGCTCTTGTTAGCCATCTGTATGTCTCCTTTAGACAAATGTCTGCTCAGGTCCTCTGCCCACTTTTTTAATCAGATGTTTTGTATTTAGTTGAAGCAATTCTTTATCTATTTTGAATATTGCAAGCAGAAATATCATTTGCAAATATCTTCTCCCATTCTGTAGTTTGCTTTCTCAATTTATTGTTGGTTTCTTTCACCATGCAAAAGCCTTTTATGCTGTAGTCCCATCTGTTTGGTTTTGCTTTTGCTGCCCTTGCCTGAAGAGACAGATCCAATAAAAACATTGCTAAGACTGATGTTGAAGAGTGTACTGTTCAAATTTTGTTCTAGGAGTTTTACGGTTTCAGGTTTTACAAGTCTTTTATCCAGAGATAGGGTTTGTTTTATTTATGGTGTAAGAAAGTGGTCTAGCTTTATTCTCTCACATTTGGTGTCTAGTTTTTCTTACCATTTATTGAAGAGACTGTCTTTTCCCCACTGTATATTTTTGCCTCCTTTGTTGTAGGTTAATTGACCATATAAGTTTGAGTTTATTTCTGGGGTTTCTATTCTGTCCCATCGACCTATGCGTCTGCTTTTTTGGGTCAGTAACATACTGTTTTGATACCTATAGCTTTGTGCTATACTTTGAAATCTGGGAGTGTGATTCCTCCAGCTTTGTTTTTCTCTCTCAAGATTGTTTTGGCTATCAGTATCTTAAGTGGTTCCATACAAATTTTAGGATTATTTGTTCTCATTCTGTGAAAAAATGCAAGTCTTACTTTACTAGGGATTACACTGAATCTGTAGAGTATGGTCATTTTAACAATATTCATTCTTTCAGTTGAGCTATTTAAAATCCTAAAAGATGATTCTGTTAGAGTGCTGCACTCAATGTGTCAGCAAATTTGGAAAACTCAGCAGTGGCCACAGGACTGGAAAAGGTGTCAGTTTTCATTCCAATCCCAAAGAAAGGCAATGCCAAAGAATGCTCAAACTACCACTCAATTGCACTCATCTCACACGCTAGCAAAGTAATGCTCAAAATACTACAAGCCAGGCTTCAACAGTACATGAACCGAGAACTTCCAGATATTCAAGCCAGATTTAGCTAAAGCAGAGGAACCAGAGATCAAATTTCCAATGTCTGTTGGATCATTGAAAAAGCAAAAGAGTTCCAGAAAAACATCTACTTCTGCTTTATTAACTATGCCAAAGCCTTTGACTGTGTGGATCACAACAAACTGTGGAAAATTCTTAAAGAGATGGGAATACCAGACCACCTTACCTGCCTCTTAAGAAATCTGTACACAGGTCAAGAAGCAACAGACACGGAACAACAGACTGGTTCCAAATAGGAAAAGGAGTACGTCAAGGCTGTATATTTTCACCCTCCTTATTTAACTTACATGGACAGTACATCATGCGAAATGCCAGGCTGGATGAAGCACAAGCTGGAATCAAGATTGCTGGGAGAAATATCAACAACTTCAGATATGCAGATGACACCACTCTTATAGCAGAAAGTGAAGAGGAACTAAAGAGCCCCTTGATGAAAGAGGAGAGTGAAAAAGCTGGCTTAAAACCCAACATTCAAAAAGCTAAGATCATGGCATCGGGCCCCATCACTTCATGACGAATAGATGGGGAATCAATGGAAACACTGACAGACTTTATTTTCTTGTCCTCCAAAATCACTGCAGATGGTGACTGCAGCCATGAAATTAAAAGACACTTGCTCCTTGGAAGAAAAACTACTACCAACCTAGACAGCATATTAAAAAGCAGAGACATTACCTTGCCAACAAAGGTCCATCTAGTCAAAGCTATGTCTTTTCCAGCAGTCACGTATGGATGTGAGAATTGGACCATAATGAAAGCTGAGCACTGAAGAATTGATGCTTTTGAACTGTGGTGTTGGAGAAGACTCTTGAGAGTCCCTTGGACTGCAAGGAGATAAAACCAGTCCATCCTAAATGAAATCAGTCCTAAATATTCATTGGAAGGACTGATGCTTAAGCTGAAGCTCCAATTCTTTGGCCACCTGATGTGAAGAATTGACTCATTGGAAAAAACCCTGATGCTGGGAAAGATTAAAGGCAGTAGGAGAAGGGAACAACAGAGGATGTGATGGTTGGATGGCATCACCAAGTCAATGGACATGAATTTGAGCAAGCTCTGGGAGTTGATGATAGACAGGGAAGCCTGGTGTGCTGCAGTCCATGGGGTCGAAAAGAGTGGGACATGACGGAGTGACTGAACTGAACTGAATCTGTTAATATAGGGTATCTTCTCCCTTGTTTGTGTTGTCTTTGATTTCTTTCATCAACATCAGAGTTCGATGGCACCCCACTCCAGTACTTTTGCCTGGAAAATCCCATGGACGGAGGAGCCTGGTAGGCTGCAGTCCATGGGGTCGCTAAGAGTCAGACACGACTGAGCGACTTCACTTTCACTTTTCACTTTCATGCACTGGAGAGGGAAATGGCAACCCACTCCAGTGTTCTTGCCTGGAGAATCCCAGGGACGGGGGAGCCTGGTGGCTGCCATCCATGGGGTCGCACAGAGTCGGACACGACTGAAGCGACTTAGCAGCAGCAGCAGCAGCAGCAGCAGAGTTCAGGTCTTTCATCTCCTTGGTTAAATACGTTCTTAGATATTTGTTCCTTCTGATGCAATTGTAAATGAGATTATTTACTTAGTTTCTCTTTCTGATACTTCAAAGTCCCCTCTGAGGTCTGTAGCTAGTTGTCTGTGGCTCGTGGATTTGGGGTGAGAATTGGAAGGTTAACTCAGAAGGAAGGCATGGGAAATTGGAAGGTGGTGTGAGTATTTAATAAGCAGAGTCAGCCCTATAGTTCATTTAGGAGAGGCGCTCTGGAGATGGGTTCCCAGCTTTACCCTCCAACATCTGCTAAGATAATTCAACAAGCTGCATCTGGATGCCAGAGAGGAGCCCCATGGAAGGTCTAGTAAGCAGGTAGCCATCGCTTCATACTATCATCCAGGCCAATGAGCAGCCTTTAGTTACAGGGTTACTTGGGGTCAGAATTGTCCCAGACTGTGTCTAGACTGCGTTCAGGTAAATAACCAGAGAGTAGCCCTTTCGATCGCCTTGCTCACTCTGAGTCCTCTTGCCTTCCTCCTACGTGGCACTTTTATTCCTGGCTTAGACCAGAAATAGATATTGTGTTTGTCAGTCAATTTGTGAAAATAACAGAACCATTATCCCCCACAGAGTAACTTCTTACAAGTCGATTTTTTTCTGTATAAATTGTCTGTTGACAATTTTTTCCTGTGTCTGTAAAGTGCTTTGAGCTCCTCAGAAGAAAGGTGTTACCCAGACACAAAGTATTATTATTTTTGTCATTATCATTGTTTTATAACATAGGACCCTTTTACAACAGAAATAAGTATGGAAAGCAATTATTTTGTTTGCTTTGGTTACATCTAGGTCTTTTGATAGCAAGATGTGACATCCAGAGAACCAAGTCACAGGAGGAAAAGAAAAACATTGTGTATTTGTCTGTTTGCTATCATCTGCAGGTTTTACAGCCTTTACAGCTTTGAATTCATTAATTCCCCTGAAGAGATGAACAGTACTATTCCAAGTTTTAAAGACAAGGAGGCCTTGGCAGACCCAGAGTTACCAGAAGAAAGAAACTGAACCTGCAGAACTCATTTGAAACCCCTTTGGGGATATGCTGAAAATTCCCTTTCCGGTCGCATCACAGCATCACTGAAAACCAGCGTACTTTGTTGACCAGCACCTGTTGAAGGAGTGGGCATGATGGTGTCCCTTTCGACCCCTTCTGTGAGAACCTCCTTCCACACTCTCCCCTCCAGACACCCTGGATAGGTACCACACATCTGGGTTAATTATATCACGTGGGAATGTGCCAGAACTAATCAAGGTGACAACTTCCTGGCTAATCACATGAGTACCACCTTCTCGGCTGTGAGAAAGTGCACGTCTCTCAAGGCTGTGTCAGGAGTTCTTGGGCAGGCTTGAATCTTTCACTGGACAGAATCCGCATCCTGCTCGTCCAGTCTCTCCAGGATTTGTGACTAGTGGGCTGCTGCATTCGCCCATTTGTTCACAGTGTTATGCCAAGGAAATGTGAAGTTCTGGGAAGACTGAGTTTGCGAGTCATGTAGACCTTGGTTTAAACCTTAAGTCACCTCTGACTAGCTATGTATGTGATTTGGGGCAAAGTGTTTTCCAAGCCTGTTTCCTCACTGACAGCATGGGAACAATATCTTTCTTGCAGGGTTGTTGTGAAAATTATTGCTAATCCTGTACTTGTAGCTCCAGCCATAGTCGGGGTGGTGGGTGGGCAGCTCCTATTGGACTAATCACGTGTTCACTGATGTCATGTCGGAAGCTTGAAACTGACCACTATAGTATTTCCTTCATGAAAATCAATAGATTCTATAAAGAAGGGCTTTTCCCCTCAACTAAAGCCTATTTATCAATACATCCCTACTTAGTAGGCACTCAATAAATGTAGCTATTATTAATAAACTCAGGTAAAACTCACGTTGATTCAAGATGTAGAAATAGAATTACTGGGAACATAAAATCACTACTTGTTTTACAAGAAAAGTGATATTGCATCTGCCCTGAATTGATCCCACAGAAAGATGAATGTGTGGTTCTTTGGATACATGGAGCTTGTCATTTAGATCTATTGACTTTGCTTATTGAACTTGGGAGCATATTTTGTGTTGCTTCTAGTAACTCAAGTCCTTGTTTGGCTTATAAGAATGTACTGGCTGAAACCCAAAGCAACAGAGAAAAAAAAAAAAAAAAGAATTTGGGAAATAGTTTTCACTGTTTCAAAGCTGGAGAAACAGCTTGTCAATCAACAAACACCCAACACTGTGCCTGATACTACAACTGCAACATGATTCTTGACATCATGAAGCCCACAGTCTGCATGGGGCGTTGAGAAAGACGGTGCCTGTATTTGAAGTAATACAAAAAATGAAAAACTTTGGAAAACACATTTTATGCTTCCACATAGGGGAAATTCAGGCACAGGGAAATAAAGTCCAGGTTTTCAGGTGACAGAACTAGTAAGAAACAAAGCTGGAGTTTGAACTCAGATGTAGAGTCAAGCGTCTTTCTAGAAATAGGTTGGGAACAAGTAATAGCATTCTATACGGAAATAAAAATGGGTCACTTTTATATGTAGATAATTAGAGAACTTGTTGTTCAGTCGCTAAGTCGTGTCTGACTCTTTGCAACCCCATGGACACCAGGCTTCCTTGTCCTTCTCTACCTCCTGGAGTTTGCTTAAACTCATGTCCATGGGTCAGTGATACTATCTAACCATCTCACCCTCTGCTGCCCCTTCTCCTTTTGGCTTCAATCTTTGCCAGCATCAGGGTCTTTTCCAATGAGTCAGCTCTTAATAAGAAGCTACTTATGTGGTCATGAACAACAAGCACAAGAAGATCTGAACAATTTAAAGGCAGCAGGAATCACCTGGGCAAATCACTGATGGGAAAAGTCTATGGAAAAATGCAGTTTGTACAGGTTGACAGATAGTCACACATTTTTGTGATATTTTGCTAAGCAATGAACACAACCAAGCCCACATATGTTTGCTCTAAAGGCAATAAACCATCTGATGAGACCACCATGACCCAGATGGAAGGGGTGAACCCCACAGGAAAGGGTGCAGAATGGTGATGAAGACCTTTTCTCTCCTTAAAAGAATCCTAAAATATTAGGGAGAAGTCAGTCCAATGGATACTTTGATATTACAGACCAGACCAAGTTTATTTTTCTTATTGTACAAACCTTTCTTCCTTTTCTCCTTCTTCCTCCCCTTCCTTCTTGGTCTTCAGACAACAGCAGCAAACATTGATGGACTTTTCTGACCAGCCCAAACATAACTCCAAATAATAAATACTGAAGCAATGGTGGCAAAGCCATTGCTTGGCTGGAAGAAAGCCATATTTCATCTCATACATCATTTACTAGTGTGCCAGGCAGCAGTGCCACAAAGCCAGGAAAGATTTAGAAAGAGAAGAAGAGAGGGGAAAAACTCCAACACCATCACTCCTCCATTATCTTGTAAAGTTTATTGATGCACAACAAAGAGGCCATTAATAATGGCGCCCGTGACTGTTGGGATTTACACAAGTCAGGGCAAAATGGTGCTCAACAGTGTTCAATGGTGGTTTTTTTTTTTTTTTTTTTCTGCACAGAGTGAAAAGGTTTTTTTGTCTTATGTGTAACACGGGCAAATTTATTTCAGTCCATAAATTTTTAAGAATTTCACATGTTCTGATTCTTTCCACCGTCAGTCACCTTAGTTCAAGTCCTAATCTTCAAGATGAGACGGCTCTTTCAAAGAGATGTGTTGCTCAATCTACAGCCGTCATGTCAGTCCGTCCAGACTTCTCTGATCTCCAGTGGAATATGGACACACTTTAAAATTTCCACCCATAATCTCTGGGATCCGATTTCCTCAAGCAATTTACTTTAGGACCATGTTTTGGGTCAGGAGATGGATCTGCCTAGTTTTGAATTTGACACCTTCCAAAAAGGTGTTAAGTTCAAATCATGCTCACATGTTCAAATCACCCTAGAACAGTACAGATCACTGGGGGTATACCAGTGCCTTTATTTATTTGTTTTCTGTCTGGCTGCACGGGGTCTTAGTTGTGGCATGTGGGATCTTTCGTTGTGGCACATGGACTCTCTAGTTGTGGCGTGCAGGCTTAGCTGCTCAGAGGCATGTGGGATCTTAGTTCCCTGACCAGGGATTGAACCTGGGTCCCCTGCATTGCAAGGTGAACTCTTCTTAATCACTAGATCACCAAGGAAGTCCTGCCAATACCTTTTTAAAATCCACACACTGCGTTCTTAAGACAAAAGCCTAAAAAAACAGAAGCCATCTTTGTTTTGTGTCAACATTAAAATTAGAGTACTAAAACAATATGTTGCTATTGTTTAGTCCCCAGGTCATGTCCGACTCTTTTGTGACCCCATGGATTGTAGCCCCCAGATTCCTCTGTCTGTGGAATTTTCCAGGCAAGAATAATGAGGTGGCAAGAATACTGGAGTGGGTTGCCATTTCCCTCTCCAGGGCATCTTCCCGACCCAGTGGTCAAATCCACATCTCCTGCTCACTTCTCCTGCATTACAAGTGAATTCTTTACTGCTGAGCCACTGGGGAAGCCTAAAACAATATAGCTGATAATTTAAATGCTTAAGATATGGAGGAAATGATCAGCTCTATAGTCCTGGAAGCAATCTTTATGTTTATCAATACACCCTCTCTATTGAATCTGTTTTAGGTAAATTGTTCCTTTTTATCTGTATCAAAACTCATACTGAACAATGAATTCTGGGTTGCAAAAAAGGATTTATTTTTGCACCTATCCGTAAGTCTTTGTCCACAAATTAAAAACAGACACAACTTCTGTCAATGGCATTTAGTATTGGTCACAGGCTTCTTTGGAAATGTGATGATTTCTTTCTGTGACCCAAATCTGGGTTTTGTAGAGCCCACTTTGGAGTGGAAAGCAAATATCACACACATGGGCTGTGGATATCCGAGGTGGCCCCTGAGACCTGGGGCCTCCTTGGCAGAAAAGTAATAGAAACTTACCAGCCAGCCTTGGTAGCCACTGTCCATCCGAGAGTGATGACCAAGATAGAGGAGGGAGATGCTGGAGATGCAGACGAGGGCTGGTGGCTCCTCCTTCTCACCCGATCAGCACAGTTCAAGAATCCCTGTACATCTTTTTCCATCCCTGTGTCTGTCTAAGGACACTTAGGTTGATTCCATGTCCTGGCTATTGTGAATAGTGCTGATATGAACACTGGGGGGCATGCATCTTTTCGAATTATGGTTTTCTCCAGATACATGCCCAGGAGTGGGGATTGTGGGATCATATGGTAGCTCTATTTTGAGTCTTTTTAAAGAACTTCCACACTGTTCTCCAGAGTGGCTGCACCGCTGCATCACGGCCAACTTCAGGCTAGCGCCATGATGTTGCTGACGTCGGGAGGGGACGAACACAGTGGGCCTTGTGGGCTGACTCCTGTGCAGCCCTGAGCCTGTCCTGTGAGGTCTTGAATGCTTTAACACAGGGATGCACAGACAGTGTTTAGCGTGGTTTGGTACACAACCTGGCACACAGTAGGTGTACTTAGAGAGCTGTGGCTCACACCAGCCAGAACTCTGGGCTTCCGGCCTCCTGGCCCTGCAGAAGACAGCTAATAGGTCCCATCTTCTGAGGGAAGCAAATTGCTAATGATCTTTCAGTAAAATGAGACTCTTTCCTGGCTTCTGATAAACTGCCCTGAGCAACTTCTTGGAAAGAGCCCAGGGCCAGTGCCTCTGCCTCAGGGAGGCCCTGGAAAGGAAATCTTTCGAGGCTGTCCCTCCCTGCCCCTGGGACAGCCAAATCTCTGCCTCCATAGCCATGCTCAGCTGCCTTGGCCTTTGTGCCAACATATAACCCACAAAACCCCTTTTACTTTGAGCAAGTTCCTGGTGTGTGTGTGTGTGTGTGTGTGTGTGTTTTCCTTTCCTAAGCAACGGCTCTGCTGCTGGCCACATCCAACAAAGGAACAAAGTCACTTTGTTCAAAGCAAACAACTCCAGTATCACTTGGAACAAATACACAATCACACTCGCAGACCTCAATCTCCAAACCCAGCTGGACAAAGCAGAGTGAAAGACTCAAGACCTCAAGGCAGCAAAACACACCTTTATCTGTTCCAAAAGGCCTTTATCAAGGGTAGTTTTCATGTGGGTTTCTTCCCCCCCTGACTGTTACTAATATCCTTTTAGAAACTTGAAAATAGCATGTCTTTCCTTCCTGATGGTTCTGTTCCAGGTGACTTTGATTGATTTATTTTTTTTCCCCTCGCCACCCTGTGGGTTTTGAGGAAGACAGAAAGGGTTTCTTTGGCTTCTCTGTTGGCTTTTGAAGGTCCTCACAGTGAGAAGATCATTTCACTTTTAAAATTCGGTCTCTCCATCTGTCGGACGAGATGACCATTTTAGACACATGTACCGTCAGCTATCCTATGATTCTGTGAACGATCCCCCCTTTTCTGGTCTCCTGCCGCCAGGCAGTGGTGCTGATTGACAGGAGAATTTACCACGTGGAAATTCACTAGCTGCAGTTTACTGTTTGCAGACATGCAGGCCAACAGACGGCTCACGGGTTCGTAGTGCTGGGCACTCGATGCTGGGCATTCAAGGAAACTTTGAGAAAACCACTCCTGCAGGTTACTGGGCTCCCTGTGGGCCAGGAATGTACAGGGTGCAGTCAGCCTGCAAAGGTGGACAGGTGGAGGGGCTGAGTACCCCACCAAGGAGCAGGAGTGGGAGTGACAATGAAACCCTTAGTCAGCCCTGAATGCACGGCGCTGCCTCTTGTGCACATTAGGAAAAAAAAGGCAAGTTTTTTCCTAACTAGGCAAGCTCCTAGTTAGGAATTATTCACAGACCCATCGGAGACTGCTAGCCAGGGTACAAGGGAAGAGGATCAGGGGAACCAAAGAACTGAGTCACCATGAGAGCGTGACCCAGAGAGAGAATCCGCCTGGAGCCTCTCAGCAAGAAGAGCTGAATCTTAGGAAAGGAATAGGATTTTCCTGGAGAAGAAAGGGGAGGGAGGGGTACCAGGCAGAGAGAACAGCTTGGGCAAACAGCTTGGGCACATGAAGTGCCCACAAACCCATGTGGGCGTGACCCTGGCCTGATGTGTGCCCACATTTCAGGACAGAGGGTGAAAGAACTCATTCTTCTGAGCTCATCTCTTTAGCAAAAAATGACTTGTTAAGTGCTTTCTGGGGTTCTAGGTCTATGATAACGGCTGAGGTCAACACAGAAGGAGCATAAGATGCTCCCACCTGGCACACACTCTTCCTCGCCTTTATCATCCTCAATGTGCTACATGAAACCCTGCTTTAAAGACCACCAAGGGATGTCTCTGATAGTCCAGTGATTAAGACCCCGTGCTTCCAATGCAGGGGATGTGAGTTTAATCCCTAGTCAGAGAACTATTAATAAGATCCCACATGACTCAAGGCATGGCCAAGAACCCCAAAAAAGACCACGGAGAGCGCACCCCCATCTCCCCATCCCAACCCTCAATACAATTGCTGTCTGTAGAGCGAAGCCGGTCAGTCGCGTCCGACTCTTTGTGACACCAGGGACTGACTATGACCTACCATGCTCCTTCGTCCATGGGATTTTCCAGGCAAGAACACTGGAGTGGGTTGTCATTTCCTTCTCCAGGAGATCTTCCCCACCCAGGGATTGAAGCTGGGTCTCCCGCATTGTAGGCAGACGCTTTACCATCTGAGCCATCAGGGAAGTCATAGAATTAAGCTTTATTCTTAATCCTGACTTGCTTGCTGTATCTCTTCCATTGTTGTCTTGAACAGACTTTTTACATCAAAGTACTATTCAGTGGTGTATACCATGGAATACTACTCAGCCACAAAAAGAATGAAATCATGCCCTTTGCAGCAACATGGATGGATCTAGAATAATTAAGTCAGATAGAGAAAGACAAGTATTATATGACGTCACTTATATGTGGAACCTAAAATATGATACAAATGAACTTATTATCAAAACAGAAACAGACTCACAGACATAGAAAAGAAGCTTACAGTTACCAAAGACAACATTTGGGGGAGGGATTAGAAGATACAAAATACTGTATATAAAATGACAAGGTCCTGCTGAATAGTAGAGGGAACTGTTTTCAATATCCCATGCTAAATGACAGTGGAAAAGAATACATGTATAACTGAACCACTTTGTTGTATAGCAGAAGCTAATAAAACATTGTAAATCCACTAGACGTCAATAAAAATACAAATTAAAAAAAGAACGATTCAAAAAATACTGTTTAGTTTTAAGTTGACTTGATTATATAATTTACATACAATGAGATGCATAGAACTGAAGTGTATGCAGTTTGATGACAATGTATACACGTCACCATCACCCCAAGATAAAAGGTCCCACTGCTACAGAGAGTTCTCACGTGCCCCTCTTCCTTCACCACCACTTATCACCCACTCAGCCCCACCAACCACTGATCTGATTTCTAACATCATAACTTAGTTTTTCTCCTTTTTTGAATCTGTTTTGAACAGAATCAAACGGTAGATCAGTTTGGGAGCTTCTTTTGCTCAACATAACTTTTTTGATATTCATTAATACTGAGTATCGGAGAAGGCAATGGCACCCCACTCCAGTACTCTGGCCTGGAAAATCCCATGGACGGAGAAGCCTGGTGGGCTGCAGTCCATGGGGTCGCGAAGAGTCGGACGTGACTGAGTGACTTCACTTTCCCTTTTCACTTTCATGCATTGGAGAAGGAAATGGCAACTCACTCCAGTGTTCTTGCCTGGAGAATCCCAGGGACATGGGAGCCTGGTGGGCTGCCGTCTATGGGGTCGCACAGAGTTGGACACAACTGAAGCAACTTAGCAGCAGCAGTAGCAGCAATACTGAGTGTACCAGTAGTTGGTTAATTTCTATGACACATAGATACAATAATTTCTCTTTTTTATCCCTTATATGTCCCCTATTGGTGGACATTTGGGTTGCTTGTTCTGTGCATTTTTTGGTCTTGTCTTTCCAACTAGATTGTGAGTTTAAGGGCAGACATGTGTTTCATATACCCTGTCCCTACTCTGAAAGCACCTCATCTGAGGCCAAGTCAGACTGGCTCCCTCAACATGTTGGTTAATTGAATTATATTTGTGGATAAGATGTGGTCCCTGCCTGTTAAGACCTTGTAACCTAATTATGGAGGCAGCTACAAATAGAAATCATCAGTTATTCCAAGGCAACACATTAATCCCTTCATTCAGCAAGTATTAATATTTATTTCAGAGAAAGCAGAAGACATACTGATGAAGATCTAAGACATAGGGCAGAATGTGGAAGGTGATATGAAAGACATTCAGCAGAGTTGTGGAAACTCTGAGAGCAAAGCACTGCCTTTTGCTGAGAAGCTCAGGGCAACCCTCAAGGAAGAGGAGGAGATGCCCAGGCCCCAGGAGATTGAACATGGGGAAGCCACAATAGACCAGAAGTAGAGGATCCAACACAGGCAGAGCTGGAAAGGCAGGAGGAGAAAAGGAAAGATATTTCCCGTGACAGAAGGAACATGTCTAGGGGCTGGGAAGGTGGAATAGGTTGGGACCACAGACAGTCTTGAATGTTGAGCTCGGAAATCCATGAGCAAGTTCAAACACACAACACACCCCCATCAAACACTTCTGTGATGAGGGGGATGCTCTTACAACAATTCAGCATCTATATTCTGCATGGCAAAACTACCACCATCTCTACATGATTACATTAATGTTAAAGGGAACAACAGAAACAAAAGGGGGGCAAGAAATTGACTAGTTCACAAGAAAGGTGAATATCAGGGTCACAATCCAACCCCAGAAGCAGGTGGTCAATGTCTGGGAGGAGCAAACAGCCCAAAGCATAAAGGTTTTTTTTGGTGAAAGAGAAATAGACGGACTTCACTGGTAGCTCAATGGTAAAGACTCTGCCTGCCAAGCAGAAGACGCAGGAGACGTGGGTTTGATCCCTGAGTCAGGAAGATCCCCTAGAGAAGGAAATGGCTACCCAACTGCAATATTCTTGCCTGGGGAATTCCATCGACAGGGGAGCCTGGTGGGCTACAGTCCATGGGATTGCAAGAGTTGGACATGACTTAGAAGTCAAATAACAACAAAAGAGATAGAGAGTTTGGCTGGCTGTTCTTAAGGGATGAGAATACAGTGAAATTATTATTATCAATAACAAACACTACATGACACTTTGAGAACTTTATACTTTTCAAATAATTTCATATTCATTATTCACTAGACCCTCATGGTAATCCCGATGACTCATCAAGTGAGGTGTTAATTACTATTATTACTGTTATCACTGTTCTAGATTTTTCAGGGGAAGAAATCAAGACCCAAAAGAGTTAAGACTGTCTCCACATAATGGAAAAGAATATGAAAAAGGATATATATATATATATATATATATATATATATATATATATATATATATATAAATGCTCAATCACTCAATTGTGGCTGACTCTTTGCAACCCCATGGACTATAGCCTGCCAGGCTCCTCTGTCCATGGAATATGTGTGTGTGAGTGTGTGTGTGTGTGTGTGTGTGTGTGTGTAGTTGTTTAGTTGCTAAGTCATGTCCAACTCTTTTGCGATCCTATGGACTGCAGCCCATCAGGTCCTCTGTCCATGGAATTCCCCAGGCAAGAATACTGGAGTAGGTAGCCATTTCCTTCTCCAGGGGTCTTCCTGACTCAGGGGTTGAACCCAAGTCTCCTGGATTGGCAGGTGGATTCTTTACCACTGAGCCACCAGGGAAGCCCAAGCAAAGACTGTCAGATTCCAAAGGTTCAAGGCACTTTGCCAGAGCCCAAGCTTGGAACCCCTAGCAGAAGGAACCGGATATCTATCTATGTATCTATTTATATCTGAATCACTTTGCTGTATATGGGGAACTAACACAACATTGTAAATCAACTATGAAAAGACAAAAGGAACTCCAAAAGAACTTTAGCTAAATTAGCCAGGACTCAAATCAGCATCTCTTGAATGACTTTCTACAACCAGTTATTGGAAAATGAGGAGGTAGGATTCTCTTGGACAGAAGGGTCTTGAAGATCAGTGTATTCAAACCAAATCAGTTGACCTAAAACTCCCTCCCTCCCCACCCCTAATACACTGTTGTGATATGGGTGGTCTGAGAGACTTGGCACAAGTCAGGATAGGGATCTGATTCAGACTTTCTATTGTGAACACGAGAGTGTCAGATGTTTCTTTTGTAACAAGAGGCAGTTGAAGGTGTAGCTCACCAATCTTTCTGCCAGTGTAGACGGTTCTCTGATCCTTAGGGCCGTAGTCAGAAAGTGAGTTCTCTGCATTAAAAACTGGGAGGGACTCTAAAACAGTTTCTGCAAGGGTGTGGGGTTTGCAGGTCTGGATTGCCCACTCACTACCCCAGCCTAAAGCTTCCCTCTGCTGCCTGATGTTCATAACCTCGGCTAGGTCCTGCGCAGACAGGCCCCAGCAGGCTGTGTATTGTGACCCAGTCCTGGCTGAGAACAAAGAGGAATTCAAGAGGGGATGGACGAGAGGAGTTCACCTGGGTTGTCATTTTGCCTCAGGTAAATCCCAAACAACCAAGAACCAGAGAGACAGAGTCAGTGATCAACCACGAGAAACCATCACCATAAACAGGGCTTGTTGAAGAGGTAAGGGTGGTGTTGGGGATGGCTTTCCAGACTCCACGGCCTAATTTGGAAGCTCCCAAAACAGTTGGTTTGCTTTTGTGTGCCTGTGTGCATGCTCAGTCGTATTTGACTCTTTGTGACCCCATGGACTGTAGCCCACCAGGCTCCTCTACCCGTGGGATTTCCTAGGCAAGAGTACTGGAGTGGGCTGCCATTTCCTTCTCCAGGGTTTTTGTGCACGTGATCACTAAGACAGTCTGCTAAGTCACATGAACAAATCATCTCCTTCTCCCTGCATATATAACTGTCTGTTTCCATGTTAATCCATGACACCCTTCAGGCCAATCAACCCAACCACCCAGTGGAATGGATGCCCCCAGTGGAAACAATCATCTTCCCCACTGGGTATCATCACCCTCCTCTTGAAATGTACACAAGCTGCAAAGGGGCTCTGGAAGTAAATCTTTCCTCAGTGATGTCCTCTGCATTAATTTCCCTCCTTCTAAACAGCAGCCCGGCAGCTAGTAAATAGCGACCACCCTTGGTCACTGCTGGGAAGATGAAGGATTATTAAAAGAGGGACCAGCTGCTTGCCAATTACACCGTTTAGGCAAGGAAGGCAAAGAGGCTGGTCTGCCATCGCCCTCTGCCTTGTAGGAAGATGCTAACAACAAACTTCAACCCTAATTACTGTCTAGTCCATTTTCTCCTGGACCAAGTTTGCATCTAAGCCTGAGTGTCAGAGAGAAATGGAATCTTACCCGTAAACACGACCTTTCAATCACATGAGAAAGGCACCTCTCTCTCCCCCTGGCTTAGAGCACTCTGGAGCTCTGAGCTGTGAAGAGTTGCCGTAGGTAGGAAGGAACGTTAGCTTTGGAATTCAATTAACTGTCAGCACCACTGTTTGAGAGAGAATGAGTCACTCGTCTTCAGCAAACGGGCTCGGGGGCTGAGAGCCACCGAGATGAATGGTGATTGAAAAGCACTGGAGGACCAGGACTTGTAGACTCCCGGAATCCTTCTCTCACCCACACACGCTTCTGCGTGAAAATATAATAAGGAGCAGGAGAGGACGTGTGAGTGCACGGGAGATGCTGTCAAGAACTGGCTTACACGTTCTTTTCTGTTTGTAAGTTTCACTGGATTCTAAGCTCTGACTGTGGGGACTGTGTTGCGTCTCTCCTTTCTTTCAGCTCATGTCCAAATTAATGCTTAAGGGAGGAAAAAAGGAACCCCATGCACCTCTTATAGCTGACAGGAAGTAGCTTGCTAATAAGAGAAAGGGTCTCAGAAAGGCTGCCAAGAATACCTCCTCTATCCACTGGCCCACACTGCCTCTTGCAGGGTGGGCACACTGTTCTCTATTTAACGTGTAAAGTATAACGTGGGCCTGAAAAGGGGGAAGGCATGTTTCCCAATCTATGCAATAGTGTGTATGCAATCTACATATAATATACAATTCATCCCGTACACAATAGTTCATATAATATACAGTAGGCAAAATGCACCTGGCCCTGTTCCTCGGTCACTGGAAAGGTGCAGGCCATGGCGGGCAGTCTGGCAGTGGTATTCTTTGTCAGCTTCCCCCAGCTCCACCGTTCATCTTCCAGAATCCTCTGCCCCTTGTTTCAGTTTCGTATTTGCAGAGATAATCTACCAAACAGTTCCAAAGGAAAAGGAAGACTTTGGTGAAGGCTAGAAAAATGAACGACACACTGGTTAAACTGAAAACTCCTTCAAGACATGATGATGAACATTAAATCATAAGAAGAAAAAATCGAGGTGCCTTGTCCACCATGCTCAGAAGGAACAGGTCAAGAATGTCACTTGCTTGTGAGAACCAAGCCAGGGTGGCCACGCCAGCAGAAGGACCACATGCAAGGATGAAATAAGATACTCTGAACACAGGAGAAACACCGGTCTGAAAACACTGGCCCATTTCATCACACATTTTATAAATTTCACATAGATAAGAGACGACACGGAGAAAGATGACCTCAGCGTGGTACCCTCACACGCATTAGAATTTGAGTACACTGCTTCGAGTGGCAGAGATTTTAGGCTGGGTCCCATTAATATGAGAACTCCCCAGCATATCACTGGATTGCTGGGTTTTGCTTTCTTCGCCTTTGTCTTTGCTGTCTCTCCCTGTTTCCCTACAAAACCAAACATACTTGCTCGCCCAGCTTCACAAACAGAAAAACCAATTCCAAGAGGAAGTCACTTCACAGCAAGCAAGCCCTGGGAAGAATTCAAGAGTGAGGAGCTCTTGTAATGAGATTAAGGGAAAAAATGCTTTTGTGCATCCAACTCAGACCCGTCCTCCGTCCGTGAAAGGAGCCAAAACAAACACGGGCATTGTTTTGGGAAGGAAAAGGTTAACAAGCTATGAAAACAAAATTAGAGATATTTTCAAGGCATGACCCTCGGCAGGAGCAGTAGAACAGTCTGCCAGTGTGGCAGCCTCTCGTCTCCTGTCGGACGTTTCTCCTGCAGCTCAGGGAGTGGGGGTGGGGGAGCAGCCGTGACTGTGATGCTCTGAACAGACCGCAGGGATGCTGCACTCCCTGTGGTGGATGGACCACATCCACAGGGCAGAGGCATAAACGTCTGGCTCCAGTGGAAAAAGACACACAGCTCCTTGGCCCCTTCTTAGAAATAAGCTTAGAAAAAATTCTCTGTGGATCCTGCAGAGCTTGGAACTCAAGCTTTCCTCCACCCTCTGGCAAAAGCACTCGTCTGCAAAGGAAAATCCTGAGCTTATATTCAGACTTGGGTCTCAAGACCTGTGCCTCAGTTTCCCCATTCATTTGATCAGTATTTATCAGGCACTCACTGTGTACTGCACTGAGGACTTCCGACTGTGGATATAAAGTTGAAAGGCCCCCATCCTTGTCATTAAGGGACACACAGTCTGGTGAGGAAAGCGATATACAAATGGATAGTTATCACTGTAGTACATGAAGCATAGTAGTTAATGTTTATCACACGGAATGGTTTTGATAGGTTTCCAGATACAGTAGTAATGTGAGTAATGCCAGTGGACATTTGATACTCAAGTAGAATGGTGTGTGTGTGTGTGTGTGTGTGGTCAGAGACCCATCACTCTCTGTAGGTAGAGCCCTTGGTTCTTTGCTGCTGCTGCTAAGTCACTTCAGTCGTGGCCGACTCTGTGCGACCCCATAGACGGCAGCCCACCAGGCTCCCCGGTCCCTGGGATTCTCCAGGCAAGAACACTGGAGTGGGTTGCCATTTCCTTCTCCAATGCATGAAAGTGAAAAGTGAAAGTGAAGTCGCTCAGTTGTGTCTGACTCCCAGCGACCCCATGGACTGCAGCCTACCAGGCTCCTCCGTCCATGGGATTTTCCAGGCAAGAGTACTGGAGTGGGGTGCCATTGCCTTCTCCTAGGAGCCTACAAACCCACTTCCCTGTTCTAATCAGGCTTCAGGTGATGGAGGCTGTCACCCAGAGGCACATGGAACACCAGGATGATGTGTGAGAGGGCCAAGATGACGTCACAGAGGCACTTCCCTGGCTCTTCATCCAAGAACTCCAGCCCGTGCCCGTGAGGGCCCGGACAGTCTTTGTTTAACTCAATGCACACAGATCCCAGCTCTAATCATAAACTCTGCTGGTGATGATGAAGAGAGGATTTATATATAGAACCCAGAGCCCAAGACACAGAAACACGAGCACACATCTGCAGTGGGTTCCATGGCAAGGCACCCAGTTTTCTCCAGCAAGACTGAAAAATCTACCTTGTCATGTTAAAGTCTCAGCTCTGCCTCGCCAAGAAGGACTCCTCTGGGCATTTTATATGAACTACATGAACTTTGCTCAGACTTCGAGGGAGCGACTCCTCAACGTCTCCATGATTATTTTATACCTGAAACTTCACAGCCCTGGCTGGTGATTTTCCAAGATCTGAATTGATAAGATTTATTTCCATGCATCAAAAAGTAGAAATATCAAAAGCCACATAGAGCAGTTCAGTTTCCAGGAGGAAAGGCCTGTGTGCGTATGTGCTAAGTCGTTTCTGTCATGCTTGACTCTTTGTGACTCCATGACTGCAGCCCACTAGGCTCCTCTGTCCATGGGATTCTCCAGGCAAGAATACTGGAGTGGGTTGTCATGCCCTCCTCCAGGGGATCTTCCTGACCCAGGATTCGAACCCGAGTCTCTTATGTCTCCTGCGTTGGCAGGTGGGTTCTTTATCATTAGTGTCACGTGGGAAGCACCAGGAGGAAAGGCAGTGACCTAAAAAGGGAGCCCCAGCCATAGCCCAACAGCCCTGTCCTTTTTCTGAGACTTGTAGTAATGAGCCAAGGAGTTTGGGAACACTTGAATGTAAATTTGGCATGGAGGCAGACAGAAGAACAAGAAGTCTGCTGCTCCTTCCTGCTGAATCCAGGGCAAGAAGGGCCCACCTCTGGGCCCTCTGGTGAAGTTCTGGTTGTTGGTTCCCAAGAGTTTCGTTAACCTGATGTGAAGTTAATCAGGCTTTTCACTTCCAGATCTGTACATAAGACTTGGATTATTCCTTCAGATAAAGTGTTAGTCTCTCAGTCGTGTCCAACTCTTTGTGACCCCATGGACTGTATCCCGTTAGGCTCCTCTGTCCGTGGGATTCTCCAGGCAAGAGTACTGGAGTGGGTTGCCATTTCCTATTCCAGGGGATGGTCCCGACCCAGGGATTGAATCCGAGTCTCCCATACTGCAGGCAGATTCTTTGCGGTCTGAACCCCCAGGGAAGCCCACTCAGATAAAGTACTTGTCTTCAGTTCACTGGATTCCTCAGACACAAGGTTTCTTTGAACGCATCTGGCCAGCTTGTGATTCTCTGGAACAAAAATTACTCACCCCAGACCAGCTTCCTCGCATGCTTCTGGTTTACTTCCCTCCTTTTTCCTTGCCCATCCGGGTCTGTAATTTCTGTTGTACCGATTACTATGAGACTTCATCCACGAGGAGCCTTCTGGGAAACAAGGAGTTTGATACCTGTTTTCGTTCCCGTGATGATTAAAGCTTACCCCTAAAATCTTAATTTTTTTAATATAAGATGGTTGGTACACAGAAGAATTTTAAATCTTTATTGAATTTCTTACATTTTTTGCTCTACGTTCTGGTTTTTGGCTGTGAGGCATGTGGGATTTCAGCTCTTCTACCAGGGATCGAACCTTCACCCCTTGTGTTGGAAGGTGGAGTCTTGACCACTGGACTGCCAGGGAGGTCCCGCATCTAAAATCTTGAAAGTCATACTTTTTTATGGATGTCCGAAAATACTTTCCACGTTCAAAATAGATACAAAGGCCTTCTTGACATCTCTGTGGGGCTAACAGATGCCCTAAACTCAATATGCCTGAACCCGGCTCCTTACCCTCACAGCCAGGCTCCCCTCTGCCTATACCCACCCCACCCCACCCATAGCCTCCTCATCTCAGCTGGGTGGGAGACAGGGGTCGTGATGAGTAGAGACTATTTCCCTCCAGCTGTTCAGGCCCCTAACTTCCGAGCCATCCTTGACTTCCCTCTTTCCCTGATACCCTGCTTTTGAACTGTCAGGAGACCCTTGAAAATGTATTTCCTGAAAATACATCGAGGGTCCAGCCCCTCCTCATTCCCTCCACTGCTGTGACCTGGCAGCGCCACCCTCTCCCCCTCTACATCAACACAGCCCCAGAGGGACCCTTGGAAAACAGAAGGTGGGTGATGAGACACCTGCTCAGAATCTTGCAGAGGTTGTGGCTCATACGTGGAGCAGCTGACCTCATCACACCCACCTCCACTTTGTCCCAAACCATGTCTCTGCCTTCACTCACTCTGCTTCAGCCACCCCCGCCTCCTTGATGTTCCCGCAACAAGTCAGAAACACCCCACTGGAGGGCCTCTGCCCTCCCTGGTCTATCTAGCCAGAACTCGCTCCCACCTAGTCCCGGGAGAGCCCTTCACTGAGCGCTGCCTCTGACCTCCCCTTCTGGTGGGCCCACTCTGATCTCTACTGAACTCACCTGTGTCATCCGCCCCACCCTGCCTTGTCCCAGCATCTCTGGTCCTTCTTCTCACACTTGGGTTTTAATTTTTGTTCTTTGGGATTTCTTGTTTCCATTGCACTCTCCCTCATCTCCCTCGGGGTCCAGGATCTCGGTTTTATTTGCTGATCTCTCCTGACCACTGGGAGCAGTGCCTGTCATGGTAGGTCCTCAATAAATATTTGTCAATTGCATTGATGACTCAGGGGCTTGGTGAACAGTGTTGAAAAGAGCATGGGTTTGAAACCAGGTGAGCCAAGACTGACATCCTGCCACTTTCTAGCCAGTTACATAAAATCATAACTATAAAGCATCTCTGATAAGACCTGATGTGTATAAACAGTTCATAAATGGTAGTTATGGTATTGTTATTACTGCTGTTTATGCCAGTACCTGCTGTAACACGGCTGTAACCTCAGGGAATAGTCTATGTAAGCTCCCCCATCCCAAGTAGGGTCATAAGCTCAGGACTGGGTGCATGGTGTTTGGCACCTGCCATGCCTCGCCCTTGCTCAGCCCTGCTGTCGCTCTGTTTAGTAAGAGGGAGGTGGTGAGAAGGAATGTAACTGCCATGGCAATCATTTGCTTGGTTGCATTGAACTCCAACCCATACCAGTTAGACTGCAGCTCTGAGAGAAAACCAATACTCTGAGCATTTTTCAGAAGAAAACTGCTAAGTAATTGCAGAGGCCTTGTCTGAAGCGGGTGAGGTAACTGTCCTATAGGTGTTCAAAAAGAAATTTGACCACCACGTAATAGATTGGATGACCAGACTGTGACTTAGGCCTCTTCATGTCTAAGATCTATGAGGGAAATTAAGTTGCTTTCCTTCACCACCACCCCCCGCAATAAACTTGACCAGGTTCTTGACATTGCAAAGACAGAGCTTGGCCTTCTCACAATGCATCCCACCCTGGAACAGTCACCATGGGATGAGGTGTAGAATAAAGATGATGCTCAAGGTATAATTATGACGGACCTAGTAAGTTCATCTTATAGATGCAAAGTTAAATACAGCAATCTTGTATAGGCAAGTATAATAAAGCGTGTTTGGAAGAGACATCCAACATCCTCTTGCTTTACTTAGAGGAGACAGGCCTAGAGAGACACTCTGAATGATGGAAAGGTGTAAGTGTGGAAAAGAAGACAGGAATATGCCTTCCATTTTGGAAAGTGTGAGAGTTTTGGAAATGCTTCACGACTGCTGAATATGCAGGGGTAAAAGAAAAAAAAATGCATCTATACTAAGAATGATTCCAGAAATACAGAAAGCCTAGGCCCAAACTCACACTGCTGTTTCCACGATGCTTCTCTGCAATTCTTTGCACCCAACCCTCCCCAAAGTGGTCCACAACCAGAGTATGTTGCCATAGCAACAGGCTCAGTAGGGGAGCCACTCAGCAGTACCCAGTAATTCACATCTGTGCTTCTCTCTCTCTCCTCTCTCCCTTCTCTTTTTATCTGTAAATGGAAAGCAGCCCCTGATGCCACCTTGAAGCTGACAGTTCTTAGAAAAAGGGAAGAGGAGACTTGCTTTGACTGGATATTCCTGCCCCCATGCAGAGTTCTTTTCCCTCTCTGCAGGTGGCACGCCCTCACCTGGGAGTAGAAGGAGCTGCCTGAGAACTGGAAGTATGTGGAGGCCCCAGGGATGGCTGGGAACCAGCCATTGCATCTGACCTTTGCTGCAGGAGAGGCTCTTCTTAGAAGGCTAAGGAATTGGCCTGCAGGCTTTTACAAGCTCACTTTGACTTCAGGTGGGGTCAGGCAGATTGAGGTGAAGGGGAACCCTCCCCACCTCCCACTGCTGAGTCCTCACCCTTTACCGATGTCCTCGATTGCCTGCTCTTGCCTCTCATCTTGATCTTTTTCTTCCCTTCCTTGTTTCTAAATTCTCTTCCTGCCTTCCATACCGAGCCCAAAGCAATGGACTCCTGAGGCAGACTGGCCTAAGATGGGACTGTTCAAAGGCGGACTTGGGGATGCCAACTGGGGAGAGATTGTTCGGCCCCTTGCCCCTGCTTCCTCTCTGTTTCCTCTGAATTCTTTTAGGTCACAAGCAAAAATTGGGGTCAACCCACCCACCTTCACCACTTTTCCTTCCTGTAAGATTAGCCATCCATCCATTCTTCTCTGTGCCCAATGGAACACGATGAAAGCACCCAGCATGTCTTAAAGAGTCGATCTCTGTAGAGAAAGTTATTTGAACATGCTCCCTGACATCTGAGTATGATGGGGTCCTCATTGTGATGGCTTGTTTTCTATCGAAATCGTTTGTTGATGTGGTTCAGAGCTTGGATAAATTCATGTCTCTATCTCTCTGCTTTTCTTGTTTTTCTTTAAAAAAATATTGTATCTCTGCTTCTTAAATAAGTTATGTAAGTCATGTTAGCAGGATTGAAAATATTCCAGAGCTTTATTGGGAAAAGTCTCCCTCCCACTCCTGTCTCCAGACACACGTTCCTCTTCCAAGATTCAACCAATATGACCAGTTTGTATCAGAGACACTTAATGTGCTCCCAGGCAAATGTGTTTGTGTATTTTATTTCCTCTTTCCTATTAATATTCTCTTTTCTTTTAAACTCTAAAAAATAGGGTTTTGGGATTTAAAGTTCCTAAAACTGGACAGAAGGGGACAGGGCACAACCTTTAGAAGAATGACATAACTCAAGGGCATGACACAAACTGATTATAACCAAACAGTCCGAGAGGGCAGATGAATCACTAGACCTTGAGCCTCATCCTATGTTCATTGTAATACATTAGTGTAAGCTAAGTGACACCCCCACCAGCAGCAGACAGTCCCAGGACTGACCATCAAGGACCAAAAAATGGGTAGTGGCCCAATTACTGGAAATCTCCGCCCCTTCCCCCCAATAGTTCAAATACTCCTCCCACTCATTAGCCTATGAAATTACCCATTCCGTAAAAACTAAGCACCACATAGTTCAGGGCCTCTCGCCTTCTGAGATGGTCCATACTCTGTCTGTGGAGTACGTTTTTCTCTGAATAAATTCACTGCTTACCCATCACTCTTGTCTCTCACTGAATTCTTTCTGCAATGAGACATCAAGAACCTGAGCTTTATTAAGTCCCAAGACCAGAGGTGATCCCAATAAAAAGCCCATGGGTTCAAGTTCCAGTCTGAGTTACATGGTTTCAGTCTGACCCAGTGAACATACTTAGACCTGTTTTGTAGCCAATTTAATTTCCTGATGAAATCTGAACTTTGTTCAAGCATTGGTTAAAGGACCAAGTGGATACATTTTTGGGTAATCACAGACTTCTTTTTTTTTTAATTTTAAGAATCACCTTCCTCCCTGTCACTTCCCAGAAGGACAGGGAAGGGTCACAGAGCTAGGTTGGATCTGTTCCTTTCTGCTGGGCAAGGAGCAGATGTGCAGGGCTATGTGTCAGGTGGAGATGGCAAGAATGGTGGGAAGATGGCCATCACAAGCCTTGAGCCAGGTCACTTTGGAGAATCAGGATCCATTGGACAGGTTCCAGTGGCAGGGAGAGTGCCAGCTGCTTTTCTGGGAGGATCTGGGGTGTTTGCAGCCTTGTCTTCCTTCATGATGGAGAGATCCGATAGGAGGCAGACCCACATCTCCTGGCTGCACTTGGAGCAGGGGTGGGGAGGGAGGAGGGAATCGACCAGACCGCTTATTCGGCTTTAACTGACTCTGTTCGAATTTCAGTCAAAGCTGCTCAAAATGGCTCATGTGGGCAGACAGGGCCTGAGTCAGCCCATCAATAACATCCATTGCGTGGTCCCTGGATACAGAGTGTGGAGCCCAGAGCTCCGGAAACAAGAAATATATGGTTCAGTCCCTCCCCCGAGGAGCTGAGAATCTGAGGCAAACAGGAAAGACAGAAATGCCTGAAAAAAGCCTCAAAAGCCCATGAACACAAACACAGACACCAGGACAAAGGAACACACGGGGGTTGATGCTGTCTGTGGTCCAAGCTGCCTGAGACCAGCTTCCTTCCGTGGATTCTCTTTAGGAAAAGGGTGGAAAGACACTCTGACACAGTCCCACGTGTCCAAGTCGTTTGATTGAACTTCTGTAAGGAAGAGGACTCGGGCTTTGCAGAAACAGGCCAGGCATGGAATTGCTCTCTGTGCACCTAGATGTGTTATCTTGATGTGTTTCTAAACCTGTCTGAGGTCAGCCTCCTCACTTGTCATTCGGGGACAATCCCACACCTTACAATTATGGTGAGATCAGAGGATACCCAATGCTTGCCCAGGGCTAGCACAGGATGGCACTCAGCAAGGGCAGTAGTCATCATTATTCTATAGATTATTCTAGACTCACAACCACTGGGTACCAACGTGGAAAAGCATCTCATTTTTCTCCCATCCTTCTCTTAGCGGATGGATCTCTTCCCTCCTTCCTAGTCTCACCTCAACCCTTGCCTCCTGGTTTTTGGTTGGCAGGGTTCCCCACCTGTTGGGCCAGGCCTGGTGAGATATGCCTGCATGGATGGGACCCAGGGTGGGCACCCGGGAGCCAGGTCAAGCAGGAGGCACGTTCTGTCCCTCAAGCCACTGTGCCAAGGAAGAGCTGGGATGAGACACCTAGAGATGGAGCCAGGACCAGCTGGATGGGCCACTGGTGGGTGGGGCCAGGAATGGAGCAGAGGCAGGAGGACCCTCAAGGATGTCATGTGGAGAGGCTCCATCCACGTCCGCTGCTGCGGGTCCCTGGTATACCGCACCCCAAACCTTATGGGGTGTGGCTGAGGCCCTGTGCAGCTGCTACCATGACGCTGCCAGAGCCCTCTGTCTCGGTGGGACCCCAGAAGACACCTCCCCGCTGGGCTTCCTGCCCACACGTAGGCCAAAATGATATCTCACCTTGTAAACTACAACCTCATCTCCCTTCCTAAAGGCTGCTAACAATTGGGGTCCCAGCCTGTTCAGAGCTGTCACGGAGAGTCTTACCTGCTCCCACCACCTCCCTCATCCTGTCTCTTTCTCACACACCCTGCTCCCTGGGGCCCTAGACCAGCCACCTTCCATCTGAAATGCTGCTTTCCAGACCTTGCAGAGCTGGCTTCTTCTCTCCGAGTCTTAAAAGTCACCTCCCCAGAGAAGCCCTCCTTGACTGCCTGGTGCCCTCTCCTCCAGCCTGCTTCTCTGCGAGGCAGTTAGCACTGGGCAGTCTTCCCTGGCTCACAGGTGTGCTTCCTGATTTCTTCTTGATTCTTCATCCACTGGAGCTCCTGGAAGCAGGCACTAGGCACTCTCTTCTGTTTCTCCAAGCCCTGGGGCAGTGGGTACTGATGAAAGGAGGCCTTCAGACTTGAGGGGCTGCAGTACCGGGTACTCTGGGCACATGGGGAGAGCAGGGTCCCTAGGGAGGTTGTCCTTGGTAGCCTAGAGCAGCAACAGCATTATGTCCACTGTGTCCTGTGAAGTATTTGAGAGCACAGGCCAAGAAACTGGATTTCCACAAGGAGGCCTGGAAATGGGAGAGAAAGTCTGAGCCATCAGCAACCAGAAAGATGCAGGAACAGAGATGCTGGTTGGAGCTAGACGGAGGGGAAAGCAGAGTGGGAGGAGCACCCCCAACGAGGCCCTGGGCTGGGGGCTTCCTGTCCAGGTCAGGGTCCCTTTCTGTCCCAACACCTCAACACACATGTACATTCTGCCGTGCCACAGGTGTATAGAGAATAGTTTTCCATTGAAAATTTGAAATGACCATCAACGATGCTAATCTAACTTTGTGATGGTAGATTCTAAGGATCAATCAAGTATTTAATATTTTTGTGAGTTCTAATGAATACCGTGTGTATGTGTGCTCAGTCACTTAGTCATGTCTGACTCTTTATGACCCTCTGGACTGTAGCCTGCCAGTCTCCTCTGTCCATGATGTTTGCAGGCAAGGATACTGGGGTGAGTTGCCATTCCCTCCTTCAGGGGATCTTCCCGACCCAGGGATTGAACTAGAGTCTTTTGCATCTCCTGCATTGCAGGCAGATTTTTTTACTGCTGAGCCATCAGGGAAGCCCCAACGAATCCCATAGATGCTTATATATATTAAAAAAAGATTCATTCTTGCATTTATTCCAAGTGAAGATGCCAGAAAGGGCAATGGTGAGATTTTCATCATTTGTTACCAGTTAAGGTTGCAGACCTGGGTCTTTATAAAAGCGTGACTCAGCAACGGGGAAACACTGCTAATCACTCTGGTTTTCTCTATTTTCTCTCCTCCTGCTGGTCTTACTGCATTCCCCTTTGATAGTGAAAGAATCAGATCAATGCAGGCGTCAGAAGATTTGCCTGGCAAGGCCTTCATCACCGCCCATGTCAGAGCCCATGTGGGCTTATGCAAGGAGCTGGAGGGTGACCAGTTCCTCCTCAGTTTCTGGTGATTCCTTTTATCTTTATGTTTCTAGCAGTTTGGTTTTGAACACCAGGAAAGGGTGTGTGGTAAAGATGGATCCTCCCTTGATTGAGATCACATCTTTGAGCATATTTTGGAAATAGTGACGTGTGCATTGTAAGGAGCTTTGGAGGGGGTGGGTGGGGGGTGGGCTTCCTCCTGGCAGTTTCCTGGCCAGCTTGACCCATTTCTTCTCCACGCTTCTCCAGTAAAGATCCCAGGCATTACTGACGGTCTGCTCCAGGGCCTGCAGTCTGGGGCTTCCCCTGCCATTTCCGGGAAGCAGCCTCTGAGTGCCCAAGGCTTCTTTCGGGGAGGCGGCGGCTCTTGGGAGCCTGTGGTTTGGTGAGCCCGCACCTCAGCAGAGCTGCCCCCGAGAAAGCAGACATGCCACAGTTTACCCTGAGTGACCTGTCCTCGGCTTAGAAGCCACATTCTCTGGTCTGTAGGAGGCCCCAGCTCCCCATGTTGGATGAACTTCCCTCACTCTAAGATACATCCATGCATCCTCAGTCCCTCAGTTGAGTCCGACTCTTTTCGACCCCGTGGACTGCAGCCCTCCAGGCTCCTCTATCCGTGGAATTCTCCAGGCACGAATACTGGAGTGAGTTGCCATTGCCTGCTCCAGGGGATCTTCCTGACCCAGGGATCGAACCCAGTTCTCCTGCATTGGCCGGTGGATTCTTTATCATGAGGGCCACCAGGGCAGCCCCCAAGTACATCCAGCTAACCCACAAATTTCCATACATAGCCTGAAGTATGTATGGCTTAAAACAGAGCTGCAGGGACTTCCCTGGTGATCCAATGGTTAAGGCTCTGTGTTTCCACTCTGGGGGCATGTCTTCAATCCCTGGCCTGGGAACTAAGATCCTGCATGCCCTGCATGGCAGTCAAAAAGTAAAAAAATAAAATAAATGCAAAAAATAAAACAGACCAGAAAAATAGCTGCAGTGTGTTCCCTGCAGTGTGTCCCACTGTCTCTGGTTTTAACTGTGTCATGGACAAGCCCCTCCTTCCCACCCACTGCTGCCACAGGACGGCGAGGTCTGTCCTGGAGCCAGGCAGGGCTATGTTGTCAGGGACTGTTGTGCAGGGTGTGAAATAAATGTCTCTGGGGGCACGGTTGATGAGGACCGTGGTCCTGCCCTACCATACCTGGCAGATCAGGCAGGACTCACCTGCAGACTGGACACCATTCTCCTTTATCACAGGTCACACTTACAGGTCAGAATTCTCCCAAAGAATCAAGGCATGCTGCTCTAGCTCTGTTCTAAAAGAAGATGTAAGTGAAGTCGCTCAGTTGTGTCTGACTCTTTGCGACCCCATGGGCCTACCAAGCTTCTCCATCCATGGGGTTTTCCAGCCAAGAATACTGGAATGGGGTGCCGTTTCCTTCTCCAGAGGATCTTCCCCATCCAGGGATCGACACCAGGTCTCTGGCATTGCAGGCGATGCTTTACCCTCTGAGCCACCCGAGAAGCCCATCACTTTTCTTAGCCCCTATTCAATTTCCGAGTGGCTCAGTGGTACAGAATCCGCTGCCAATGCAGGAGCTGCAGGAGACATGGTACTTTTCCTGAGTCGGGAAGGGGGGAAATAGTAATCCACTCCAGTATTCTTGCCTGGAAAATCCCCTGGACAGAGGAGCCTGGCAGGCTACAGTCCATGGGGTCACAAAGAGTCAGACACAACTGAGAGACTGAGCGTGCACACACTCAGTTGCGTCCTCCCTTAGGTCACATTGCCTTCCCTGTGGCCTCGCATATAGGTGATGGGTCATAAAGGCACACAAATTGGGCAAAATCCTGGCAGCCGAAGCCAACCTGCGACTTCTGCTGTAGCCACTTCACTCGCCTGATATAAGCTAAAGTAGATTTAACACAAAGACGATGGTGCTTTGTGGCTTGGGAAACAGAACACTGGCCCAGCGTATGACAAGGTGCAGAGCTGGGTGTGTGTTTCCTTGTCTGTCCACCCTTATCAGCCAAAGGGTGTTTCTAGAACTGAAAGGGGAGGACATGCCAGGGGTTGAACAGACCGCTTTTATTCTTTTCGCTTGATACTTCCGGCAGTTTTACGTTATCTCACGCAGTTAGAAGGGGATGTAGATAATATACATGTTTGTCTTTTCCTGATTACATACAGTTTCACTTGGCTAAAAATCTACACAAGGATACATTCTCACTGAAATAGTAGAGACTTTTCTCATCATCTTTAAAAACAAAAAACCAAACTCTCCAGCCTCTCGATGACTACTGTGCTCACTGCTGCCATAAAAGCAACCGTTTGCAGAATTCAACACTCTGGGTTTGGGCCATAAGCAAACAATGTCCCTGTGCAGGTCACTCTCAGGTCCTCTTGCAGGCTTTGTTCTAGTTGAAATGGTGGATGGCCGAGTAAGCCCATGGATCCCAATTGTTCGGTGGGTAGATGTGGCCCTGAGACCACATGCGTTTGAGGCCTTCTGTAAGGCTAAGCTTGATTTTTCTGAAGAACTGGAATTTGGAGCCCATTACAGGGACCTCTCTGAATCCAGACCATGTGGCAAAGATTACATCTCCTCCCTTCTTTCAATGTTCAATCCATCGAGAAGAGATTTCTGGTGCTTCCAGCCAGGATTCGTGTCATGCCAGGTTCCAGGGAGGACCCAGGGGAAAGATGGAAGGCACCTTTGGCCCCACACATGTTAGCAAACCAGCACCTAGATATCCATTCTGCTTCCATAGGATGGTGTGCTTCTGTAGTCTGGTCCTGTCTGCCCGTGTCAAATGTATGGAAACCGAGCCTTCGGTCCAGCAGTACAGACTTTGAGAGGCCACCCCCATCACTGGTACAGCTGGAACGTGCTGTCCCTCCTTGGAATGTGGATGGCATCTGCTATCCCTGCCATGCGGCTGGGCCATGCATCACCACGTGCTACTGATTATTTGTCAACTGTCTCCACCACAGCTCTCCCTGGATAATGGAAACCTCAGGGGCTTTGGAGATGTCATCTACCCCAGTGGGGAAAGAAGTCTGTGACTCACCCAAGATCCCCAGGTTCCCTGTTCACTCAGGCTGGAGAAGCTGGCCCTGGGCTAGAGGAAGTACAACAAGACCCTGGTGCCACACCAGGGGCCCCAGGACCCCAGGAAGGAGACTGAGGAACCCCTTCAGCTGGGCCTCCAGAGCCCCATGGCCACTATATGCAGACAAGTGACAAAAACATTCCTCCCCCTTCAGGTCCTGTCCCAGCTTTATCGCAAACAGGCCAAAGCAAGTGCCGTGGGTGACCTCAGCGCAGATTACGCCCCAGAACTCACTCTGTGGCAATAAAAAACATTCCTGGTTTTCACAGATGCCTTCTTGAGTAAATAGAAGAGGACCAGGAAACAGACTAAAAATCGGTGCCCAGCTGGCAGTCCCAGGATAGTTCTGCCAGGCTTCCGGGTTGGAGTTTTGGGGGAAAGGAGCCAGGGCCCAGAAAGGTTTTGTGTGGTGTCACTCAAGGCCCACCTTGGAGGTGGCCAGAGCCTGCAGAAGACCCTAGAGACTAAGGTCACAGGTGCTGCTGCTACACATTAGACCTTCCCTTCTCTGGTCAGTCAACCTGAACGGCCAGTCGAATGACAGCAGACATCCCTGTGGCTGATGGTGGGAGGGTCACACACGCAGGACGAGTGTGCCTCACACACCAGGCTGGTGGGGCTCCTTCTCCATCCATCTTGTGGTGGGAGGCCTTGCTGCACAGGTAGGACAAGCTATAGACACAGAAATGATCAACCTGTTGACTAATCCTAGAGGTGTCTGTGTGGCAAGAACTTAAGTATGATGGCCCAGATATGCACATATGCGGGTGTCTCCTGATCCATCTTCCAATGGCGGGACCAGGAACGTGCGAGTTTTATGCACTCCAAATACGAATGCAAACCCCCAAGTCTCTAAAACCTCTCAACACGGGCTTTCCAAATGGCAATTTTTCTAACCCCTCCTTCTGGAAATAGCTTCACCTGAATCAGCCTTCAAACTCTCCAAACCCCTCTGAAAGTGTTAGTCACTCAGTCGTGTTTGACTCTTTGTGACTCCACAAACTGTAGCCCGCCAAGCTCCTCTGTCCATGGGATTCTCCAGGCAAGCGTACTGCATTGGGTTGCTTTTCTCTTCTCAAGGAGATCTTCCTGACCCGGGGATCAAACCTGGGTCTCCCACATTTCAGGCAGATTTTTTTTACCACGTGAGCCAGCAGGGAAGTCCTCCAAACCCAACTGGGTGGGGCTAAAAGGACATTTATGAGGTGGCCCATTAAAGCAGCACTTTGGAGCCAGCACGTCAAGTTCAACCATTGTATTCTGAAGACCATCCTAGCATCTTTGGCTTAACAAGCCAACAGGCCCTGGACTCCATATCAGAGCTTTATCTGAATTTCTGGTCCTTGACTTTCCCTAACACACAAAGGGTTCTCTCTAGCTAGAAAGCTGGTGATGAGTTTCACTTGTCTATCTACAAAGAGAAATATTTTAAATGCTTTCTATTTATAGCTGTAAAGTCTTGATACGACCAAAGGCAAAGGCGGAATCTCTCTGTACATTGATTTTTCTAGTGCAGGCTTAATGTCTGTATGTGATTATGTTTACCATGCAGGTGAAGCAAAACATTAAACTGGGCTTCTTTAAGGAGGGGGAAAGACTAGCAGCAGAACTGAAAGATCACAGGAGAACTTGAGCAGGTAACCTGGTTGCAAATACTGTCCTGGCTTTAGACCTCTGCAGCTGCTAAAAATGCATTCATCCCCACCTCCACATCCTCCACTGTGCAGATCTGCTTTTGCTTTCTCCTGGTTTCTCAGGAAAAAAAAAAAAAAAATCCCCTAGGATTCTCTGTCTCTGTCTGCCTGACAAACCCAATAGGAAACCTACATTAATCTGTAAGTGAGGGTAATGGTTTTTCTGCTGTTTCATCCATGCTAGGTCAAATCCATGGATCTTGAGACAAGAGGAGGCCCCTAGGGGAAGTAAATTCCCTTCCCTCTGCAGGGTCTGGTACCCATCGGCCACTGGAGGTGCTGGAGGGGTGTCCAGGAGCCCTCTGTTTTCCCCAGAAGATACTCTGTTTCTCCTAACCTTGTCCTTCTCTACTTTCAGACTGTAGGCAAGAAGGCAAGACCTCCAAAAACTAGGCCCAGGAAATCGGGTTTCTACCGTCGTCTGGCGTGGGAAGGGCAGGTTAAGACATCCCTGCTAGAGGCTGGCTTTCCAGGCAGCACCCAGGGAGGCAGGCTTGAGTCCTTGGGGTTAGCGGTCATGGGGTTTCACTTGCTCAGACACACTGTGACCCTAGGTCTATCTTGGACCAAAATGGGCTTGGAACCCTCTGACTCAGGGAGGCTTCTAGAAACCCATCAGGGAGTGTTTTCCATCATTCGCAGCGTCTCAGAGCACAGGGACGGGGCCCTGCCAGGCCCGGCACTGGTGTCAGCTGCAAACGCCATGGCCTTTCCTCCCATCAGGGCAGTGGCCCTAGTTCTAAGTCACCAGTTAAGGACAGGGGACAGCACAGAATTTGAGATTCAGCTCTCAAATCCATGCGGCCCCTTCCTTTTCCAATTTGTAAGAAACTGGCCCCCAATCAGCTTTCCTTTGCTCTGTCCCCAACTGGAAGTGAAAATGTGTCTCTTGCAGGCCTCCAGCTCCTGTGCTCCTGGGTTCTGCTGTCCTCTTGAAGCCCGAGCTCATGGGGGCTGTTTAGACAGGAGCCCCCCCCCACCCCCGCAGCCCCCACTCTAGCTCTCCCTTGGCCGTGTCCTCCTCAGGGGTGGCAGCCAGGGTACGTGGGGGCTGGGGGCCAGGGTGGCAGCCAGGTGTGGGGCTTCTGCCCACAGGGATGGGTGAGGGTAAGTGCCCTCTAAGGAGCCCGAGTCACCCTGCCTCGGGAATTCCTGCCAAAAGACAAAGCTCCCAACCTCCCAGGGAGCCTTATGTGGCTGCCGGAGAAAGACAGCCTGGCCTTGGTAAAAGCAGGAGGCAAGGAATAGGGACAGTGGGACCCTCCTGGAGCTTCTCCCCACCCAACCTTGGGCTGTGTCCTCCCAGACACCTTTGCTTTCATCCCTGGACCGAGGAGGTGGTCACGTGTGCTCCTGAAAGTGAATGCCCCTTTCAGAGGGCCTGGGGATGGGGTGGGGTGGGCGTCGGAAGGAAATGGTCAGCTGTTTCACAGTGAGGCCTCCGCAGGCATGTGAGAGCAGCCCCTGCTGTGGCCTTGCCTTCTTCCAAATAAAGGAGCCAGGAAACGGCCAAGTTGGTCCTTGTGGCAGAAACTTCTAGAACCAGAAGAGGCCCTTCCCAGCATCGGGGGTGGGGATGTCAGATTTTGCTCTGGGCAGGGCGGGGGGTGGTGGCTGGCAACCAAGTCCCACTTGTATGTAACCTGGCAGCTCTCTGCCTGGAGACTTGCCGATGGTCACGATGTGTCACCTCCCAGGAGATGTTCCACTTTCCAAGCAGGTGGGAACTGAACCTGGTTAAAAATAGCGACACCGGACTCATCACAGAGTCCCCTTGTAAAGCAAAACCGTGGGTCTCCTCCAAGTGGCACAAAGGACCGGCCGTGGCTTTTGGGTTCCCTCTGGGACTCTGGGGGCTGGGGTCTCAACTGCACCAAATCCCCCAGTGCCCTCCCCTGCAACACTCCGGCGCCCAGCACAGCCACCAGCAGAGCCCCTCAGCCGTGGCCGCTGGCCACCTACCCTCACTGGGTTTGCCTCAGTGACTGGGGACCACTGCGACGGTCCACACCCTCTCCCCGCCTTCCTGCTCCCTTTAGTGCCTGGTGGACCGGGGTTTCTGGAGCTTTCTCAGAACCGTGGACACATTCCCAGTGGAAATCATGACATTTTCCGTTTCACATGACGCACTCCACAATGCCTCAGGAAAAGAGAGAGAGAAAGAGAAGGCAAACAGGGCCTGGGAGCCAGCCCCTCTCTGTCAACAGCCAGGCCAGGTCCTCTGTTTATCCTGGAGTCACCTCCCCGGGGCTTGACAGTCAGCCTCCGTGTTCTCTCCTGCAGTCAGAGGCCCGACGACTAGGTTAACTGCCTTTTCTCTCTGCTTCTTGGCACATCTGGGTGAAGGCGTGCCTCCCTACTTTGTTGTGTTTTTTTTAAACTTTACTTTCGACTGCCATGGTAACTGCTGCATGTTTGGCAAAGGGAAAGAGGGAAAAAAAAAAAAAAAAGCTCGGGGAGAAGAAAAGGAGCTCTCAGCGCAGGGCTGGCGGCCGTCCAGGGTAATCATGCTGCAGAGCTGAAATGAGGCCTCTGGCGGGCAGCCAAGTTACAAAGAACAAAGCTGTCAGTTCCTAATGTTGGCGGCAAAGCCTGCTTGGCACCCTTATATGGTTTCCCAGAACTCCCTGCCTTGGCTGCCTTCCATTCCCTTCAGGGCAGCAAACAGGATTAGCCCAGCTCTGAGTTGTTTTTCTTCCCTCTCCTCCAACTGTTTCCAATGACATCATCCTCGCTGCACTCATTTGCCAGCAGGGTGGTTTTTCTCTCTCTCTCCTCCCACCCCCCTCTCTCCCTCCATCTCTCACACACACACACACCTCCACTCCCACTTCCTTCCTGTAGCCGCCCCCCCAACCTCCTCTGACTTGCTCGAAGCGCACTGTTTGAGGTCATGCTTCTTGTCCGGCATCTCTGTGAAATGCACACACGCCCCGGCGCTTGTCCATTTCGCTGAATCAAGCCAGACGTTGTATTTTATTTTTATAACTGAATTCCTGTGAGATAAAAATCTCATTTTCCTTCGCAGGCTGTAATCAGCACTTGCAGGGCTGTGGTTTCCAACTGCCCCATCTCGTGCTTCCTTACCAAGCACCGCTGAGAAATGAACTTGGCTGCCATTCAGGTTTAAAGGGCCCGCGGCTAGTCATACGTTACTGGTTCACACACACACACACGCACAAACACACGATGTGCACACAA
Organism: Bos taurus; assembly: GCF_002263795.3. Classification (NCBI taxonomy): domain Eukaryota; kingdom Metazoa; phylum Chordata; class Mammalia; order Artiodactyla; family Bovidae; genus Bos; species Bos taurus. The sequence goes on along the minus strand of NC_037355.1, from coordinate 7,506,338 downwards.
AGACTATTGCATGCGCACACCCACAGGCACACACACCCACTGGGCTACACAGACAAAGGGTATGGAGATACCCCCCGAGACAAACAGACACACACACAAGCAGCACCGAGGGTCATTCTTTCCCTTTCAAGAAAGAGAAGAGGTGAACAAGTAGAAGCCAAAAGCTGCTTCCGAAAAGGCTGGTTTCAACCAGCAGGCAGGCAAGCGTTATGCAACTGTCTGGGTTCATGAAAGGAATCGAGGTTCGCTGACTGCACAAGTGTTCCCCCGCCCCCGCCCTGCCCCCCCCCCCCACTCTGATTCATGAACTAGTTTTCAGATTCATGAATCACTCGGGAGCCAGCAAGAAAAAAATGAGTAGTATTGATCTCATTTCAATTGAAATGGGCTCATTATGGCCACACAGGGGCAGGGTGCAGACAACTTCCTACCACCGGACACTCGACCGGCATCCTGGGTCTGCAGGGAGGCTCCCCCACCTGTGGGTGGGGCAGGAATGCTTGAGGACAGGCTGGCTTTTGCAGAGGAGAGGGTTCCCCCTCTCCTGATGATTAAATAGGCAGAATCAGATCTATTGGTATGAGGAGCTGGGGCTGGACTCCTCTGTCCTCCTTCGGCACATCTGCAGGCTTCGTTGGATGTTCACCATCTTTTTTTTTTTTAATTTTCACTTTTAATGAAATCTTTAAGGAGGAATCTCAGTGCAAATTCATTTCTGGATTGTTGGTGGTGTCTCAAGGACTACCTAAAATAGCAATTCACCTTCTACTAGGTGAATTCAAGTTCAGATCCAACTAGGATGTCTTGGGGTTTGCTTCTTTGTTTGTTTCAAGGCCGACATGTAGCTTTTGCCTTCTTCAGCCCTTTGCATTTGATTCAGCGAAGAAAGCCTGGGGAATATGGACCCTCTAGATTCGGGCCAATCACATTTCTGTAAGGAAAAACAATCCTCCAGCTGGGTGACTGTCATCACAGGGATAGAAGGCTCTGGGATTTCAGAAAGTCATCCTTTTCCTTCCCAAATGAAGTGAGGGTTCTCTCGCTGACTGTCAAGGAGGTGGGCACTAACCTGGGGTCCAGTGGATTACAGACAGGGAAACTTCGGTCCCTGGGTAGGTTTATCGAGGGCTGTCCTCCAGGGAACCATACCTCTCCAACTGCCTTTCCTTGTTCCCCTTGAATTCCAACTCAACCGTCTTCCCTCTTGACATATGCCCCCCTGCCCAGTCCAGCATGTCATCCTCATCCTCATGGCTGGGGAATCTTTCTCTTTCTCTCTAGAACACTGCAGTTTGGGCTGTTATGTGTAAGCAGACCATGAACAGTGTGACTGGCTTTTATTTGCAGCTTTGCTTTGGGATTTTGTGTGGTTTCAGCTCCCAGATCTCCCCCAGGCACCCCTACTCTCGCAGCACTGGGAGATTTAAAACAACCGATGGGACATTCACTTTTCAGAAACCTCACAGAAGTGGGCAACCCTCAGCAGAAAAGGATTCTACCCTATGCTGCATCACTTTGGATCCAGGAGTCCGGAAATAAGACTCTCACCCATTGACTTCAGATCCAAAGCTGCGCCATTAAGCATATTTAGCTTGGCAGAGATTCATGCTGCGGCTTTGCCCCCTTTTATTTCTGTGGTGCCCAGAGAAACTGGGAGCATCCCCAAGAAGGGCAGAAAAGATGTGCTTGTGTGAATTTCAATAAGCAATCGAGCTTCCCTGGTGGCTCAGATGGTAAAGAATCTGCCTGCAATACAAGAGACCAGGGTTCGATCCTAGGGTTGGGAAGATCCCCTTAAGAAGGGAATGGCTACCCACTCCAGTATTCTTGCCTGGAGAATTCCATGGACAGAGGAGCCTGGTGAGCTAAAGTCCACGGGGTCGCAAAGAGTCAGACACAACTGAGCGACTAACACACAGTATAAGCCATTGGTTCAGAGGTGAAAAGAGCTGCTTCGCATTTCGTGAGGTCCTTTTGAAGGTGCCTTTCAGCTCTGAGCTTGTATTCTTGGGCTGAACCTTGGAGCCAGCTTGGAGTTCTGGGGTGTCATGGGTTAAAATCACTTCCACAAATGGGCCGGCTGGCCTCAGAGCAAACGGGGATAGTGGGTTGGCTCATGTTTTGCATTAACTCCTTGGTTTTTTTTTTTTTCCACTGCAGCCTCACATTCTCTGATAAACCTGAGTTGCTAGGAAAGCTTTATGTAACACCACCAGGCTCAGCTTCTTAGAGCAGCAAGTGCTCTGTTTCCAGAGTTCCCCATAAACCTGGCAGCACATCAAAACCTCTGTTTCATAACAGACCAGAAATAGGATTTTCTAATAACATCCCAAGGACTGGACTGAGTGTGCAGGGGTCTGGATTTTTATGAATTGCTAATGGTTAACTAAACAGAGACCCCCATGACACCCAACCTGCTATCTCTGGGGTCAAGGAGGGTGGGGATGTGGGAGGAGTGTGGTTTCTACATCCACGAAATGTTGGTTCCTGACCCACGGCCCCTTTCAGACAATTTGCTAAATGATCTCAAACATATTGAGGATCTTACTCATGTTTTAAAAAAAGAAAAGGGGAGGGGAGGGGGTGGGACTACCTTCCTCCTGCTCCTTCCTTCATTCATGGAGAATGTGGCTTCCTTTTATTTTGTTGGCAGACTTGCTGATGGTTACAGATTTAACCCCTGGCTTTCCTCCGGGAGAGGTCAGCTTTCTTTAATGGACACACCTAGTGTGAGGGATCCAAGTATCGTCCTGCAATAGACAAAGCACACATGTGAACCTCAGCCCTGTGACTCGTGGGCTGATACGATGATCACTGAGGGGGAGAAGGGAGAGGGGAGGCGGCCTTACCCTCCTCCCTCTCGCCCGTGGGTCACCTCCCCAGCAGGCCACCCCGCCTAGTCCAGTCCTGGTTTAGATTATGACAGCAAGGGGAGTTCCCCCCAAAAGGCCATTTGCAGCCTATTTAGATGTCACTCAGGCTTCCAACCACTATCCCTTTGTTCCATTTCATCAGCTGTGCCTTCCTTCCGGTTCTGTCTGGACCATCCTTATCCTGCCCTGTGTGAGTTGCTAGCCCAGGGGCAACACTTCAAAACAAAAGAGGCCCTGGGTACGGCAGGATACTGGGATCGGGGTCAGCCAGACTCAGCTTTGGGGAGAACCCGGGGTGACTCATGGCATGACTGCCCCCAGCGATAAGGAGCTGCCATAAGAAGATACTGCCCTGTGGGTCCTCCACACCCCCTCCTGCATCCCGGCCCCCCTGCATCCCACCATCCCCCTCTGCTCCCCGCTAGATCAGCTCTCTGCACTCACCTGACCACCCTAGGGGAGCCTCAGCTGCATGGCCCCTTCCCCTGGAGCCCTTCACTCCCCCACCTTGTGTGGCTTCCCTGTTTTAAGATTAGGTATATGTGCTCAGTCTCGCTTTGATGTCTAACTCTATGACCCCATTGACTGTAGCCCACCAGGCTCCTCTGTCCATGGGATTTCCCAGGCAGGAATATTGGAATAGGTTGCCATTTCTTCCTCCAGGGGATCTTCCTGACCCAGGGAAGTTGCCATCATTCTCTCCCAGACCTCCTCAAACAGTCCCCTCATTGTTCACCTCCCCTACCTTCTCATTTTGGAATACTAACACCAAGATCTGGGCTCACCAGGACAATCCTCACTTGATTATTTGCTCCTCTACCATTGAGATAATTTCTCTGGTGTTTGCAACTCTTTTCCATTTAGTTTCATCAGCGTTGAATTGACCTGCTATTTACCCTTTCTTCTGGATAGTTAGTAAAAATAATCCAGAAAAGTCTCCTCTCCCAGCAGGACCCTAGGGAAGCCCACACACGTCCCCAGAGCCCACCCACCAGCCTTCATCCCCAAATGGCTCCACAGAAACTACAGCCAAGAGGGGGTTCCCTCCCAGGCTGAGATTTAATATCCCTGAGATCCGCTGTGTGTCTGGACACCTGGTTGCTATGGAGACGGTTGTCATAAAAACACACTGATCTGCAGAGAGATATAAAACCGAGTCTGAGGTACACGATCGGACACATTAGCGCAGAGAGACAGCAAGCTGCTTATCTCCTCCCTTTGTTGACACAGGGCCTTTGCCTTTTAAATGCATCCTGAGTGACCTTCTCAGAACCAAGCCAACGCAAATCCATTTCAGTTAATATTTCGTAAGGGACGATCAAGGGCTTTGCCAAATGCCAGATGCCTGGTCTTCCTGTCCCCAGCTGAGTCAGCCCAGAAGAAGAGGACATTCCTCTCTGGCACCGCTTGTTCTCTGCTGACTGTCATTGATCCATCAGTGCATCAGGCAACGTAAAAACACTGACCCTGACAGTGTTCCAGAGCAGATGGCTGGGGATGAGTAACCTGTGTGGGCAGGGAGGCCCTGGATGCGTGGCCCAGTCTGGAGGGGCAGAAACTGGAGGGGCCCCCAGAGACCCATCCAGGAGGTAATGAAGGCCTGTGTCTGTTGCCTGCCAGCTCAGGATGGGGTAATTCAGCAAGAGATGCTTACGTGGTGTGTAGGTGTGTCCACTAACCACCTTCACCCCCTTGTCATCTGAACTCTCAAAGCCCTCATAACAAGACCAGTAGCTGAAAATCCATGTCTCCCTTGGTCTTGTCTCTGTGCAGGAACCAGTAAGGCATTTCCCTCCTCTCTCTTGACTGGGCTGTTCTGGCATAAAATGCGTTATTTAGTGTTAGTTGCTCAGTCGTATTCGACTCTTTGTGACCCCATGAACTGTAGCCCGCCAGGCTCCTCTGTCCATGGAATTCTCCAGGCAAGAATACTGGAGTAGGTTGCCATTTCCTTCTCCAAGGGATCTTCCCAACCCAGAGAGCAAACCTGGGTCTCCTGCATTGCAGGCAGATTCTTCTAAGTTAGATTTGCCTAAACCACCAGTGAAGCCCTAGTTGGCCTCATAAAAGGGCAGGTACAATTCACAATGTGTAGCTGGAGTCCTTCTGAAATGTGCTTGGGGAGGGGGCTTGAAAGAATGATGTGGTGTTCATTTATTTAGCTCTGCCATCCTGGAGGAGGGAAACGACTAGGAAAAAAATAAACAGCCAGCTCTGGCAGTGGCCACATTGTGAATGCAGACCAGGCCTGCCTCTGTGCTGACTCCCAGCAGCAAGCCTGCATGAGCACCTGAGATCCAGGTCACCTTCTTTCCTCGTCCTCCTCTTGGAAGATGTGTGAATTCTAGAACATAGATCATAATTTAGTCATTGGCATGGTCTTGGATCTTTAACGATCCCCTGATTACCTGGTGCCTGAATTTCCTTTTCTACTGGGGGATGTATTTCTGTTTCTGTTTAGTACCAATGGCATTTTAGTTTATCTTTTTATTGACGTATAATTGCTTTACAGCGTTGTTAGTTTCTGCTGTGTGACAAAATGAATCAGCTATCTTATTGTTGTTCGGTCGCTAAGTCAGGTCCAACTCTGTAGCCTCCATGAACTGAAGCACTCCAGGCCTCCTTGTCTCTCACTGTCTCCCGGAGCTTGCCCAACTTCATGTCCATTGAATCGGTTATGCTATCCAACCACCTCTAAAATCAACTATATGTACACATACATCTCCTCCCTCTTGGACTTCCGTCTCACGGCCACCACCATCCCACTCCTCTAGGTTATCACAGAGCACCCAGCTTAGCTCCCTGCCAAACAGCATTTTAAACTTCTTTTGCTTGAGTCAGTTCTCGAATATTGCCACTGAAGAAGGAGGTAAACATGAGATCCAGACTAACATGCAAGACCTTGAGAACAATGAGTTCATTTATCATGCACGACATTAGTACAAGATGCAACGTAATGTTAAGACACCTCTTCTCAGTACCCCCTATATACAGGATGGCAGTAAAGATAATTGCCTCTAGAAAACAATCTTATGGTCACCAAAATGAGAAGAGGGGGTGTGAAATTAGAAATGTGGGATTAGCAGATACACACCACTGTATGTAAAATAGATCAACAACAAGGACTTACTGTATAACACCGGGAACTATATTCGAAAGAATCTGGAAAAGAATATATATGTGTATATATATAGAGATATATGTATATACATATGTATGTATACATATACATGGGCTTCTCTGGAGGCTCAGATAATAAAGAATCTGCCTGCAGTGCATACGACCTGGGTTCGATCCCTGAGTTGGGAAGATCCCTTGGAGAAGGGAATGGCAACCTACTCCAGTATTCTTGCCTGGAGAATTCCATGTACAAAAGAGCCTGGCAGGCTACAATCCATGGAGTCACAAAGTCGGACATGACCAAGGGACAAACACTAACTATGTGTGTATATATATACATACATACATATATACATCCACTGAATACCCTGGCATGCGTGTTATTGCAATCTCTCATTTGTATATCTTCAATTTTTCTAAATATTCCCTTCTTAACCCATGTTTATCAATAGTTTATTGACCGATCTTCATTATTTTCCAATGGTCCTTACCCCTTAACTTTATTTTCCTTAAGATACTTTTTTAAAGAGCCATTTAAAAGCTCAGCGAATGTAAAGCCGTCTGGTTTTCAACTCTCTTCTCATTCATGAAATGGGCCAATTTTTTCTTTTTCCACACTCCTTCCCCTGAACAAAGGGAAAAAAGGGGAAAGAAAAAAGCAAACATGTTTTTAAAAACACACCCTATTCCCCTTAGCTCCTTTGGCTGTCATTAAATTGTTCTGCCTTTTTCTTTCTTTCTTCCTTTCTCTCTCCCACCCTCATGTTTTTCCTGAAAACTTTAACCTAATCCTGGTGTTCTTTCTCATTTCCCCTCCCTTGTGTCTCCATTTTTTGAACAAGTTCAAGAGGGAGTTGCTCCTTTGATTTTTTTTCCCCTGGCCCGGCTGAAAACACACGGAGCATTTCTTTTCTTTCTTTCTTTTTTTTTTTTTTTGCTATTTTTTGTTCTGTTTCACAGGGCCCACGGTCTTGGCCCTGCAATTATGGCGTCTTTCATGTTATCTTTCTCCCAAGGCAACGGCTCACATCCTGGCAAAGGAGACAATGGCAGTGTGTGTCTTTACTTAGCTTTTATACCTTTTGTTTCAGAATGCAGGATTTCCTTATGGTTTGTTTGGGCTTTTCAAAAAGCTTATTTACTGATCCAGAGAGGTGCCAGACTCACGGCCTGAAGAATGCAGGCCAAGTTTATATGTGCCTGAAAATACACCATCGTGTCCAGGCACATTGGGTGTTTGGAGCCAATGTCGAGGCTGATTTGATTGCTGTGTGTTCTGTCCTGTTCTTTGCCAAAAAAAAGTGGCTGTTAACACAGGCCAAAACCTCAGCTCACTTGAGCCTCTTGTGTGGGGAAAACAGGGCTAGAAATTCAGACCAGGATAACGGCTGAACTCTGAAGAATGATGACCACCTTTCAAATTATGATCCTGTTTATGTGCTGGTAGGCGCCTGTAATCATTTGCTTGTTTAAATTAAGCTCCCTTCCCTTCATAAAAAGTTGGGATTTAAAAAGTTTATCCAACTATATTTAAACCTCACATTCCTATATTCTGTCCCCAGGCCCTATCTCTGTATTTTTGATATGATACCATATTTTCAAAAACAAACTGGAGACCTGAGGTCTTTGGGGGAGAGAGAATATGTGATCTTCCTGATAGAACCACAGAAAGGACTGTTGGGCATGAGCGTGTTGCTGGTTACTCAGTTATCTCTCATGAATGTAGGCTGCCATATTTATTTTCCTTGAGGTCAGTGTGATGTCATTGTCCAAGGATCACTGTTTATTGGTTGAGAATACACACACACACACACACACGTACACTCACAACAAAGGCAGGATTGTTCCCCTGCCTTCCTCACAGAGCCATGGTGTGGACCCAACCTTTGGTCCGAGAGTAGTTAAGGAACCTGCATCTTGGTGACTCAAGAGGACATAAAAACTAGATCCAAGTAACTTTTGCCAGAAACTTGACTCTGTGTACTAGATTCTTACCTGATTCTTACTCCTGTGTGTTAAGACAGTGCCTCCAGAGGTTTCTCCTAAACTTCTCCTTAAAATATCGCATCCTCTGCCTGACATGACCATCTCACGGTCAAAGGCTCATGGACCATCCAGTTAACCTTTATACCCATTGTTCAAAGTTTGAAGTTATGCAACCTTCTCAGGGAGACTTTCCTTAATCTTCACTTAAAATATATATTTGATTTTTCTTTCTGGGTACCCAAAGTACGAGGCTTCTCTTCTAAAGCAATACTCCTGTTATAACTCTCCATGGACATAAATGGTAATAAGCTCCTTGAGAGCAAAGATCATGTCTTGTTTCTAGTGATCCTGACTTATGCTAAACACTACTCTGCCCAAGATTCATGGTTTTGCATTTTGACATGTCTGTCCATATGTCTCTCTGGAACCACAGATGGAAAACTCTTTGGACACGTGGACTTTTGTTATATCCCCAGAGTGGGACAGATTGTCATGTTGAAGGTGCCCTAACACCTGTGGCATGGTTGAAGCCATCTGACCTGCAGACAGGATTGCAGAAAGTCCACACAGCCTTCTCAACATTTTCTCTTATATATACCTTCCTTACTGCCTTGTGGGTTTCCCAGGTAGTACAGTGGTAAAGAACTCACCTGCCAATGTAGGAGATGCAAGAGACCTGGGTTTGATCCCTGGGTTGGGAAGATCCCTTGGAGAAGGAAATGACAACTCACTCCAGTTTCTTGCCTGGAAATCCCATGAGCAGAGGAGCCTGGCAGGTTACAGTCCACAGGGCTGCAAAGACTTGGACACCACTGAATTCTCTAAGACCCTTGCTGTCTCCACTATGCCTTTCTTACTTTTTTTTTTTTTTTGGACTGAGATGCACAGCTTGTGAGATCTTAGTTCCCAGAGCAAGGATCGAACCCAGGTCCTCAGGAATATAAGTGCAGAGCCTAACCAGTGGACCACCATAAAATTCCCCTTACTTCTTTTTAGTCTACTTAAATCTGTAAAAAAAAAAGTATCTGTGCCTGACACTTTTTCATCGTAACTGTTATTACTTCAAATATATGGACCTCCTAAACGCCTGTATTCCAAAGGGCATTTTTCATGAGACACCTTCTTCTGTCCTCCTGGAATATTTGGCCCTGATGATGGCCCGTCACCCTGAAGCTCCCTCCTCCCTTTAGCATTCATGGTGTAACGCTCTTCTGCGTTTCTTCCACTCACAGAACCCCTGTGTATTCAGTTGATATTGGTGCCCCAGCTTCCTGAGTCCCTTCTCTTCTTCAGCTGTACATGCTCCCAGGAGGCTCCCAAGGAGCCTCATCCAGGGCTCCCCGGGTGGTCCAGTGGTTAAAACTCTGAGCTCCCACTGCCGGATGGATGATTTAGAACCCTGGTTGGGGAACTAGGATCCTGCATGTGGCATAGCCAAAAAAACCCCCCAACCCAATCAAACAACAACAAAAACCAACCCTAGCCCAACTGTGCCATCCACAGCCATGCCACCCACAGCTGTAATTCATCTAAATCAGGGACCTCTTCATGGTACTTGAATATTCATTTCCCAAAGTATGCGTGACATCTCCTTATGGAAATGCCATGTGTGAGTCCTAAGTCATGTCTGACTCTTTGCAACTCCATGGATTATAGCACTCCAATCTTCTCTGTCCATGAGATTTCCAAGGCAAGATTATTGGAGTGAGTTGCCATTTCCTGCTCCAAAGGATCTTTCTGACCTAGGGATCAAACGCACATCTTCTGTGTCTCCTGCATTGCAGGTGGATTTTTTACCACTGAGCCACCTAAGGCAACCCGCTCAGTACATATCTTCCCACCCAAATCTGTCTCCACCCTCAACTCCTTTTCATCCCAGTATCCTGAGAGTGTACTTAACAGCTTTATTCATCCCTTTGCCTCCCATTCACCTCCCCATTGCCACTGGGCACATTTTTCTGAAATAGACAATCTAAGAGATGCAATCATGTCATCTCATCCAAGTCTCCATATGCACACAGGCTAAGCCCAGCACCGGACACACAAAGCCTTCCTGATACTATCAAAGATATGTATTCTCCCTGGTTTTCAAAGATTCACAGTGCATTTATATTTTCTTCTTGATTCATCATTTTCAAATGCTAATAAGAAAGAAGGGGGAGAGGAAGGAAGATTCCTCCAGATGTATGGCACTGCTATAAATCCTGAAATAAAATGATCTTTGTGAACTAGATGGTACCTGGGTTTTATTCAAATGAAGAGCTAAGCAGTTGACTGTGATTTTAGACTATCAGTGTTCTATACTTTAAATGCACTGACTCAGATTTTTTTTCAATGACCTAGGGAACATATGCAAACTGAAGTTATATTGTTTAGTCTTAAGCAGTCAAGGCTGACTGAATAAATTGATCTACAAGTACACATAAAGTGTCCTGTTGGGATTATATACTATGATTTACCACTAAATAGTACACACAATTAACATGTACTTAAGGTGTGCAGGAACTATGTCGATTAGCTAAAAAAAGACCAAAAATCCTAAAATAGCTAATGTGTAGTTGATTTTCAGAGGTTTTGTTCTGTTTTGTTTGAAGGTAGGAGAAGATATGAGGGAAAGATAAATATACTGAAAGCTTCCTCGATGTCCATTTACAGTGTAGGGTCTGTTGTTTAGTCACCAAGTTGTGTCCAACTCATTTGTGACCCCCATGGACTGTAGCCCACCAGGCTCATCTGCCCATGGGATTCTCCAGGCAAGAATACTGGAATATCCATTCCAATATACCATTCCTTTCTCCAGGGGATCTTTCTGATCTAGGGATGGAACCCACATCTCCTGCATTGGAAGGTGGATTCTTTACCACTGAGCGACCTGGGTCTGTATTATGGAGCAGATGTTCTCAGACTCTGGTCTGGGGAAATCTTTTATTATTTGCTTCTTTTAATATGCCGCCATGTCCTACCCATGACTGTGGAGTCTGATGTGGGTAATTGATCTTCTCAAAAGGGCTACAGTCAAAAGTCCTGGTGTGCATCCTGCCAAAACCAGCAGAAATTAAGCAGTTAATTATTATCTTGCCTACAGAACACCTTTCCTAGAGAAGATGATGCTGGCTGGGGCCCTGAGGTATTGAAAACACACATTTTGCCTCTGTTTATTCCCTTCCTTTAAAGGATCTGACTCACGTAGCCACATTACAGCTACGGGTCGGGGGACGGTGGGGGAGAAGCAGGACAGATGGAGTGGGAGCTGTCACCCCACACGAGTCACCCTCTTCCTCCACACACTTCCCTCAAGGGATTCAGGAGTGGGAGTTACTCTGCTCTGAGATGGGCAAGAATATGTCTTGGAAGGTTAAGTAAGTGTCCTTTGAGCTGGCACACGTGGGGACAACCTCAAGGCCAAGAAGGACTCCATCTTTGCTGCGAAGTGCCAATCCCTGCCCCCTGGAATGGGCCAGCCCCTGCATCCCCAAACCCTTGTTGCTGGGGCCCCTATCTGGATCCCTGCTAGCCTTGGTCCAGACAGAAGACAGGACCTGGAGTGACGCACAGCAGTGAGTGATGGCAAACCACAGTGAGGTGCTATGAGACTCTGCTGTCCTGGTGACCTAGTTCATGCCCTCAATATGCATGTGAACAGGAAGCAGCCATCTGAAGGGCCAGATCACTTGGTCTTTGTTTTTGTGTAAGTTGTTCTCAACTCTGGGATCACTTAGGGAGTTTTGAAATACTACCTATGCCCAGGCACGTTCTCCCTGACCAATGAAATCAGATTCTCTGGGGAGGAGAGCTGGCCATGGTGCTTCTTAAAAAGCTCCCCAGATGATTTTAACATGCATCCTGGGTTGAGAGGTTCCCTGGTGGTTCAGACGGTAAAGAATCCACCTGCAGTGCAGGAGACCTGAGTTCAATCCCTGGGTCAAGAAGATCCCTTGGAGGAGGGAATGGCAATACACTTCAGTATTGTTGTCTGGAGAATTCCATGGACAGAGGAGCCTGGCAGGATACAACCCATGGGGTTGCAAAGGGTTGGACACAACTGAGCAACCAACACTTTCTGTGTTGAGAACCGCAGGATCAATGGCCATATTTCTGACAGAGGCATAACTTTGAGTCAAGGTTTGGGCAACGTTAAGAAGCCCTGCCCTGTGCAGGACCTGTGCCTGGGCTCTGGCGATGCATGAATGCATCCAACACAGGCACCTTCGTACTGTAATGAAGATTCAGATAGATAAAAGATATTCCTTTACCAGGTGGGAATGCTCTGAGGCACGCACGGGGAGCACGGTTCAGGGACTCTGTGATCTGGGAGAGCTGTGAAAAGTTTCCTGCAAAGGTGGGAGCCTGAGTAGAGCAGATGATGTGGGGTATGGGGAGTGGGACATTTCAGCAGGAAGGACAGTGTGCAGATGTGAAGCAGCTTGAGTTGCCAGGGGCCTAGAATGTCAACTCCAGGAGATCTGGGTGTCTGGGTCTTCTCAGCTCTTTCCTGAGAGCCTTGACCTGAGCTGGACACCATCTGGTACATAATAAATATTAGCAGAATGAACAAATGAACATATGATTTTTATCTTCTCAGGGGTGTGGGGCTACCGAGAGATGAGGCTGGGAGAGCAGCAGGAATGCCATCACAGATGGAACTCTGAACCATGTTCATCAGATTTTATCCATAAGGCAGTCATTCTCAGTAAGTTCAAAAATGAGGACCCACATTGAGTGAGGGGGAAAAAGTCTTCTCAGACACTCCCATAGTCGCAGCAGTACTTTTAGTACCATAGATGGAGAAAATGCATACAGACTTTAAAAAAAAACACAAATTTTGCGATCTTTACAATGAATTCTGTGATCACTGTAGAAACATACAAGTAATATATTTCTCCTTAACATCGAAGGGTATGAAATGTGTGAATCATGACCGTTTGAGCTCTTTCTAGCAAACATAGAGGGGAAAGTCTTTCTCAGTCCATTGTCTGGCTGAGAACTTTGAAGAACTCCAGATCTCATGTGGTCTGGTCTGTGCTGGTCCCATCTCCTGAAGGTCTACAGAGATGTGTGTCCCTCCTGATCATCTTCTACCCTCCTTGCAAATCTTGCCAAGGAACCCCAAGATCAGGGGTTTTGAGGGTCCAGTCTTCCCAGAATTCACTTCACCATGGCCTACCAGGGCTTCACAGGTGGCGCTAGTGGTAAAGAACCTGCCTGTCACTGCAGGAGACATAAGAGATGCAGGGCTCAATCCCTGGGTTGGGAAGATCCCTGGAGGAGGGCATGTCAACTCATTCCAGTATTCTTGCCTAGAGAATCTCAAGGACAGAGGAGCCTGGGCTATGGTGTATAGAATCACAAAAAGTCAGACATGATTGAAGCAACTTAGGATACACGCACACATCCTCATCTCCACCCAATGAGATAGGTACTGTTACTTTCTCAGTCTTACAGAAAAGAGGAGAGAGATCAGGGAAATAGGTGGCAAATTTTAATGAAAAACTAGATGGAGGAAGGAGGAAGTGGATGGTTTAGGATGATTCACAGATTCTGCTTTAGTCTATGAGGAAATATTAAGGGAGCTGGGGACGCAGGGGAAGAGCTTAAAGCCGTATTAGTAACTTTATGGTCTTTAACCTTCCATATTTATTCTTACTGTTCATATTCCTCTTGTACTACATTTCCTACAACAACTTCTAAATCATTCATCAGTAATTAACCAAACTACTAACTATCGATTAAATCAGACTCAGCCAAAGAGATAAAACTTTGACACTGACGGTGAAAAATGGATTCTCTTTACACTCTTTTCCAAGTCCTTCACCATGACCCTGATTCATTAGAGGCAGTCTTTAAATCAGCCTTGGAAACGCAAGGAGAAAAATCTTATGAAATTGGGCATGTGCTTTACGCAGGCCTAGGGTCCTGGGTGTGCTGCATCCTGGCTCCGGGGACCAGCTCCCGAGACAGCTTTGTGGTCACGAAGTTTCCAGGCCAGCAGCAGTCTCTCTCTCATCCTTTGTCAGGTGCTGCTCTCACCCCGCAGCTGACCTGAGGCCGTGGTATGACTGTGAACCTAATGCAACCAAAAGTTACCCTTAAAATGAAAGCCTATAAAGTAAAACAGGACTTCCCTGGTGGTATAGTGGATAGGAATTTGCCTGCCAGTGCAGGGAACACGGTTTTGTTCCCTGGTCCAGGAAGATTCCATGTGCTAAGGAGCAACTAAGCCTGAGTGCCATAGCTACTGAACCCACCTGCTGCAACTAACTGACCCGGCGCTCCTAGAACCCACGCTGCACAACAAGAGCCCGTGCACCACAAGAAACCCGTGCACCGTAATGGAGAGCAGCCCCCTGCTCGCCCCCCGCCCGCGTCCTGCAACTAGAGTAAGCCTTCTTGAGTCAGCAAAGACCCAGTGCAACCAGAAACAAAAATAAATAATAAAATAAAGCAAAATAAAATAACAACAAAAAAATGAAAGCAAAATAAAATACAATAAAAGGCTTCAAATGTTCATCTCAAAGTTATTTCTACAATTCACTTAATCAATCACTCAGGAGATCATTATTTGCCTCTTCTGTGCAAGACGCTGTACTATAAGTGACCATAAAGGAAAGAGAAGAGGGTATGGTAGACATCTTTGAGGAAAAAGAAGCCCTGTTCCAGCCCCACAGGCTGCCCTGGCCATGGAGAAGAAGCATCAGAGACAGGGAACCCCACAGGTGAGGCAGGAGCTGTCCTGGGGCCCAGTCTGTTCTTTTCGACTCAGCTGGCGGCAGTTAGAGTTGTCTTAAATCACTTGTAACATCAAAGAAATACCTTTGAATCTTGGCCTAGGGCTTGCTTAGGATCAACTCCAGAGGTCCAGTTTAAAGTGCTCAAATAAAGGGCTTCCTCTTTGCAGTTAATTCCAACAAGGAGTCGAGTTGTCTTCAATTTGGCAAATATTAGGACTTGAGGCCAGGCCATGATATATCTGTATAACGAAGTCACAAAAACTCCTAACACAGAGTCCCAGGTTCAATGGATTGGGGTGCCATTGGAGAAACTGGTCCCTGCACGTCCTTACACCCTGGGGAGCCTTTCTGGGGCCAACGGTGATCAGCACACAATCATCTGATGCAAATAAGCTCTGATGTGCCACCTAAGGCTCAGGTTGGCCCCCGCTGTAGGAGGACAATGTGTGCCAGAGGGTGGTCATGATACCAAGAAGGAGCTATTGTGACCGTGACCCTGGGTCCAGATGCACAGTCATACTTCAGAGGAGAGGTGGGTGGGAACCCCTTGATCCCTGCAGCCTGAGCACAGAGCCTTTCACCCCCCGCCCCCCCGACCCTCCTCGGATGGGTGCTCTTCTGGCCACAGTGCAGGGAGCCTGGGACACTTCAGGGCTCAAGTGGCAAAAGGCACTGGTGTCAGATCTTCAGGTGATCCTTCCCAGCAGCCCTGTGCCCTCAGGCCCCAGGATACCAACCTCAGCAGAGCTAGCCCCCAGGGATGACAAAGAGGCCAGTCGGGAGTAGCTGGACAGTGTCCCATGGTCCTCACCACACACAGAATCAGCCCCCGCTCCTCGGCTCACCCCTGGGGGCAGGCCTCCAAGCCTCCACTTGCCCCCCTGCCTTGGCATCCGTGATCTTCCCCCAACCACTCATCTTCCATCTAACTTTGTGTAGCTGCAGTCTTTTTGTTTCTGTAAGATGTGTTCCCTCTCCACATGGCAACTCCTATCTATCCATTGCACTAAGAACTGTCTTCTGGCTTGTGAACTTTCTTGACGCACACCCCGTCTGTTAAGCTGCTTCTGTTGGGATCCCTCAAGTCCACGCTCTACAGAAGACCAGAAAGATCAGATATTCAGGTGTGTCACCACTTCACTTCCTGGTGAGTTTATATGAAGCCTACATACACCCAGGGCCGCAGCCCTGCATCCCATCCAACCAGCCAGCTCCCTCCCTCCCAGCACCAACCTTCTCTTCCTTCTAGTGCCATTGCCTGGTGTGGTTCCTGGACTTGCCTAGGTCTTCCCTTTTACCCTGGGTACTTTGCACACACTCTCACTTCCCTGGTGTTCTCACTCCTGGTTTCTAGATCTCAGCTTCCTTCTGTACCTCTCTGTCTATAGGAGGTTCCCACCACTGCTTCACTGCTAGTCACATTTTATTTCCTTTTTTGTTTACTTCAGTCTTCCCCCTCCCCTTACTAAATTGTGGGCACAATGAGGACAGGACCACATGTGTAATAGCAGAATGTATGTGGGCTAAACACCTGAAGCATTAGTTACATAGTTATCTTTGTCATAAGGAACATGTTTCTCCAATTGCACCCAAATCCATTGAACCAGGGACTCTGTAAGGAGTCTTTGTGACTTAATTATATATATATATATATATATATATCATGGTTTGGCCTCAGGTCCTAATATTTGCCAGATTGAAGAAAACTTGACTGCTTATTGGAATTAATTGCAAAGAAGGAAGCCCTTAATTTGAGCACTTCAAACTGAACCTCTGGCATGAACTCCAATCAAGTCCTAGGCCAAGATTCAGAGGCACTTCCTTGATGTTACAAGTCACTTAAGGCAACTATAACTGCCCCAAGCTGAGTTGGAAAGAACAGACTGGGCCCCAGGACAGCTCCTGCCTCACCTGTGGGGTTCCCTATCTCTGATGCTTCTTCTCCATGGCCAAGGCAGCCTGTGGGGCTGGAACAGGGCTTCTCCGCCTTCTTGAACCTCCAGCCTGGCTTGGTGGAAAGTCATTGTCCCATGGAGTCTGCTCTCTCCTCCTGCCTTGCTTCCCAGTGAATCCTCACCAGCAAAGGGAGGGTAGCTGGGAATGAGATGGACACTCCAGGTGGGTGATTAAAACAGTCAAACAAACAAAACCACACAAGCAGAAATGCCCCCCCAAACTGAGATGGTGTGCTGGAGGTTGGGGTCATGGGCTCAGCTTAGCCTCTGTGCTCTCGTGGTACTGGCAGCTGGCCCCTGGCCCCCTTTCACATGACCAGGCATAACAAGCATGACATTTAAGCTCTGCAAAACCTGGAGAACAGCCTCGTGCATTTTGCACACAGTCTCCAAGATTTAGAGATGCTGAAATGTGTACCTGCTGACTGTAAAGAGTTAAAGCCCCCCAAAGAAGGTCTTCCTGGGAACTGAAGGCCCCCTGGCCTCTTATACACCTTCACAGGGCTTCCTCTTAGAGGTTTTCAACAGTTCAGTCTTGTTCCAAAGCCAGAAGGAGACTGGGTGAAATATTATGCTGTCACACTGGCAGGGAAGGGGGTGCTCTGTGTGTCCCAGCACCCAGAAGCCATGGGATCAGCGATGGCATCACACTACCCCAAAATGATTTCCTGGGGGCTCACTCAAGTCCACTCTTGGGAGGGGCATGTGGGAGGAAGGAGAGGGATGGCTCTGATTATGTTAGTGGACAGAGGTGGAACCACCTTCCCTGCCCCAGTATATCCATCTCATTAACCAGTGGCATAGGAAATACTTATACACTGTGACAGGGTCACTGGCCCACTCCTGGGCCCCACATCCTAAGATGAGTCCACTGTTCTGTTCCAGCCATGCTGATGCTCTTCTCCTTAGTGGGGCCAGTCAGTCCTAGACACAGGTGTGCAACAAATGATGCTGGCCCTCCAGAGCATCCTCTTCCTTTCTCTCCCTGCACCTGATTCTGTGTGCTCCCTTCCTCAAGATCCCAGTATTCTTTTACAGTTCAGGCTCTTCATGCCCCCCCTCACTGAAACCCAACTGTGTGTCCACACCTTTCCCAATTCAGCCCTTTGACATCCCCCCATCCTGACATAACAGTCCGCTCACTGCTGAGAAAGAAGTTTGATCATCCACTCTCTATTCTTTTCTCCACAATACAATCAATGAAGGTCCAACCGAAAGGGCCATCCTGTCCAGGGTGCTCTGAGTGATAACAGAGAATCCCCAAAGTGACACTGCCCGTGGCTGGGCCTCTGGCATTGATATTTTGTTTGTCTTTTCATCTCTAGGGTCTGGCACACAATTCAGACTTCAGCATAAGCAGCTTGTCATATTTTGGACTATTTTCATATGTGTTATTTCTGTCTCTCCATCTAGATTTTAAATTCTAAATCTGCTATGTCTTAGCACAGGATTAAAACATTGGTTCACTCACAGAAATAACTCTCTAATGTACATGAAGTCAGAAAGGAAAACAGACTCATAAGTTGCCTCATCCTATAGTTGAGAAATCTGAGTTCAGAAAACCATGAACACTTAAGACAGTGAATCATTTATTCATCCAAGAACAAATATTTAGTCAATGTCTAATCCAGTTATTGTAGTAGAAATATAAAGATGATTCAGTCATGGACCTTGTTCTCTAGGAACTTCATGTCTGATGTGTGAAGGAGATAAGATATGAATGAACATCAGTAACTATTCTATGTGAAAGGAAGCTGTAAGCACTACTAAGGTGCTAAATGGACTGTAACCAGGTGCTAAAAATGAATAGAGTTGATCCAGCAATCCCATTGCTAGGCATATATCCGAACAAAACTCTAATTCATAAAGATATATGCATCCATATGTTCATAGCAGCACTATTCACAATACCAAGACATGGAAGAAGCCTGTATACCCACTGGCAGATGGATACAGAAGATGTGCACATATATACAATGGAATACTACGCAGCCATAAAATAGAATGAAACAATGCAATTGTAACAATGTGGATAGGCCTAAAGATTATTAAGTGAAATAAGCCAGACAAGACGAATATCATATGATGTCACCTGTAAACGGGATATGAAATATGACACCAATGAACTGACAGGACAGAAACAGACTCACAGACACAGACAACAATTACATATAGAATGGGTGAACGTCAAGGTCCCACTGTATACCACAGGGAACTAGATTCAATATCTTGTGATAAACCATAAGGAAAATAATTTAAATTATATATGTGTATATATATCAGATCAGATCAGATCAGTCGCTCAGTCGTGTCCAACTCTTTGAGACCCCATGAATCGCAGCATGCCAGGCCTCCCTGTCCATCACCAACTCCCAGAGTTCACTGAGACTCATGTCCATCCAGTCAGTGATGCCATCCAGCCATCTCATCCTCTGTTGTCCCCTTCTCCTCCTGCCCCCAATCCCTCCCAGCATCAGAGTCTTTTCCAATGAGTCAACTCTTCACATGAGGTGGCCAAAGTACTGGAGTTTCAGCTTTAACATCATTCCTTCCAAAGAAATCCCTGATCTCCTTCAGAATGGACTGGTTGGATTTCCTTGCAGTCCAAAGGACTCTCAAGAGTCTTCTCCAACACCACAATTTAAAAGCATCAATTCTTCGGCGCTCAGCCTTCTTCACAGTCCAACTCTCACATCCATACGTGACCACAGGAAAAACCATAGCCTTGACTAGACGAACCTTTGTTGGCAAAGTAATGTCTCTGCTTTTGAACATGCTGTCTAGGTTGGTCATAACTTTCCTTCCCAGGAGTAAGCATCTTTTAATTTCATGGCTGCAGTCACCATCTGCAGTGATTTTGGAGCCCAGAAAAATAAAGTCTGACACTGTTTCCACTGTTTCCCCATCTATTTCCCATGAAGTGGTGGGACCGGATGCCATGATCTTTGTTTTCTGAATGTTGAGCTTTAAGCCAACTTTTTCACTCTCCACTTTCACTTTCATCAAGAGGCTTTTTAGTTCCTCTTCACTTTCTGCCATAAGGGTGGTGTCATCTGCATATCTGAGGTTATTGATATTTCTCCCGGCAATCTTGATTCCAGCTTGTGTTTCTTCCAGTCCAGCGTTTCTCGTGATGTACTCTGCATATAAGTTAAATAAACAGGGTGACAATATACAGCCTTGACAAACTCCTTTTCCTATTTGGAACCAGTCTGTTGTTCCATGTCCAGTTCTAACTGTTGCTTCCTGAGCTGCATACAAATTTCTCAAGAGGCAGATCAGGTGGTCTGGTATTCCCATCTCTTTCAGAATTTTCCACAGTTTATTGTGATCCACACAGTCAAGGGCTTTGGCATAGTCAATAAAGCAGAAATAGATGTTTTTCTGGAACTCTTTTGCTTTTTCTATGATCCAGCGGATGTTGGCAATTTGATCTCTGGTTCCTCTGTCTTTTCTAAAACCAGCTTGAACATCAGGAAGTTCATGGTTCACATATTGCTGAAGCCTGGCTTGGAGAATTTTGAGCATTACTTTACTAGCGTGTGAGATGAGTGCAATTGTGTAGTAGTTTGAGCATTCTTTGGTATTGCCTTTCTTTGGGATTGGAATGAAAACTGACCTTTTCCAGTGCTGTGGCCACTGCTGAGTTTTCCAAATTTGCTGGCATATTGAGTGCAGCACTTTCACAGCATCATCTTTCAGGATTTGAAATAGCTCAACTGGAATTCCATCACCTGCACTAGCTTTGTTCGTAGTGATGCTTTCTAAGGCCCACTTGACTTCACATTCCAGGATGTCTGGCTCCAGGTCAGTGATCACACTATCGTGATTATCTGGGTTGTGAAGATCTTTTTTTTGTACAGTTCTCTGTGTATTCTTGCCACCTCTTCTTAATATCTTCTGCTTCTGTTAGGTCCATACCATTTCTGTCCTTTATCGAGCTCATCTTTGCATGAAATGTTCCTTTGGTATCTCTGATTTTCTTGAAGAGATCCCTAGTCTTTCCCGTTCTGTTGTTTTCCTCTATTTCTTTGCAATGATCGCTGAAGAAGGCTTTCTATATATATACATATAACTGAATCACTTTGCTGTACAGCAGCAACTAACTATGCCAAAGCCTTTGACTGCATGGATCACAATAAACTGTGGAAAATTCTGAAAAAACTGGGGATACCAGACCACCTTACCTGCCTCCTGAGAAATCTGTATGCAGGTCAGGAAGCAACAGTTAGAACTGGACATGGAACAACAGACTAGTTCCAAATAGGAAAAGGAGTATGTCAAGGCTGTATATTGTCACCTTGCTTATTTAACTTTTATGCAGAGTACATCATGAGAAATGCTGGGCTGAATGAAGCACAAGCTGGAATCAAGATTGCTGGGAGAAATATCAATAACCTCGGATATACAGATGACACCACCCCTATGGCGGAAAGTGAAGAAGAACTAAAGAGCCTCTTAATGAAAGTGAAAGAGGAGAGTGAAGAAGTTGGCTTAAAGCTCAACATTCAGAAATCTAAGATCATGGCATCTGGTCCCAGCACTTCATGGCAAATAGATGGGGAAACAGTGAGAGACTTTATTTTTTTGAGCTCCAAAATCACTGCAGATGGTGATTGCAGCCATGAAATTAAAAGATGCTTACTCCTTGGAAGGAAAGTTATGACCAACCTAGATAGCATATTAAAAAGCAGAGACATTATTTTGCCAACAAAGGTCCATCTAGTCAAGGCTGTGGTTTTTCCAGTGGTCATGTATGGATGTGAGAGTTGGACTGTGAAGAAAGCTGAGTGCCGAAGAATTGATGCTTTTGAACTGTGGTGTTGGAGAAGACTCTTGAGAGTCCCTTGGACTACAAGGAGATCCAACCAGTCCACTCTGAAGGAGATCAGCCCTGGGTGTTCACTGGAAGGACTAATGCTGAAGCTGAAACTCCAATACTTTGACCACCTGATGCAAAGAGCTGGCTCATTGGAAAAGACCCTGATGCTGGGAAAGATTGAAGGCAGGAGGAGAAGGGGACGACAGAGGATGAGATGGTTGGATGGCATCACCGACTCAATATATATAGGTTTGGGTGGACTCCGGGAGTTGGTGATGGACAGGGAGGCCTGGCGTGCTGCAGTTCATGGGGTAGCAAAGAGTCAGACACGACTGAGCGACTGAACTGAACTGAGCAACTAACACATTGTAAATCAACTATACATCAAAAAATGAATAAGAGGCACTTGAAATGCTGTGAGTGACCAGGAAGGGAAGAGCTGAGGCCAGGTGGCACTATAGAGGAAATTTCCTAGTAGATCTGTGTCAAACATGTAGCCAAAGTTGGAGGATGAAATCAAATAATGCCCTGCTCGTTGCTTGGTTGGTGAAGCTGTGATTTAGCCCCGTGTTTATGAGGAGTGTATTGTGTGCCCTGACATGACTACTAAAGAGACAAGGAGGGAAGTTGAAAGAGCAGAGTGAATGGACCAAATCACCACCTTGGAACCATCCAGCTTAGCCTGACTTTTAAACAACACAGCACCTTAAAAAAGAGGAAGAGAAACTGTCTTTGTTTCTTTTAATATCCTCTCTTTCCACCAAGTAATTCTTATTTTCAACTGTAAGTTGAGTTTTCCCCCTCATCTTATTCCAACTAAATCCACGCTTGCCAAGTGTACTAGGTCAATGCAAATAATCTTTAAAGGCATCCCCAGCTCTCAAGAGGTGAAGAGTGCCTGGCACTTGGTGCTTCGTAAAGATTTGCCTGGATAATCTGAAAAAAACATCAGCAATGAGCAAGACAAGGTTCATTCACAAATCACACAATTCTTATCCTTGGTGATGTTGGGATGGCAAAAGTAGTGGGAGCCACAGTCCTTACCTTTAAAGAGATGACTATCTAAGGGAGAGGATATATCCATGCTTGAAATACTTAGAGAAAACCGACTCCTACATGCAAGACAGCATGGTTTGCATCACACACACACACACACACACACACACAAACACACACGCACAGAGTTCTGGAAACAGTGGTATGTTTTGTGGCCTTACAACTTCACTCAGCTTCTCATCCATCCTGAACACTTTTCTTCTGCCTCAGAAAATGAAGGATCATTGCTCTTTAAAGGCTGCCCTGTCACTTAACCCTGTACCACCCCTGAAACCTCCACCTGCGATCTCTTCTCGATTTTGAATCTTCAGTCCTGTCTTCTCCTTGGCTTCTTTTCCATGCCCTTCAAATATGCCAATGATACCCTGCTCCAAAAATCCTTCTCAAATGACGGCTCTATATCATGCCTTCCCTTCATCATAAACATTTCCTTTTTTTTTTTTTTCTTTAGGCCTCACTATGTGGCATATGGGATCTTAGTTCCTGGACAGGGATCAAAGCCACCTCTCCCCCTGCATTGGAAGGGCCGAGTCTTAACCACTGGACCACCAGGAAATTCTTCAATTTCATTTTTTAATAAGGCTACCCATACCATCTCCATGGCCCCAACTTCTACCCGTTCCTCAGCTTTTTTATAGTTCAGCTTTAGCTATGGCCACCCCACTGAATGGCTCTCTCATTCTCATGACTGCTCTTGAGATGTAAATGACTCCCCGTTTGGGTCTTGGGCTTACTGCCCCAAGATGCACTTTCCAGCCCTGATCACAATTCTGAGATACAGAGACAGTATTTCCAATGACCCACTAATTTCCAGTGACCCACTAAGCATCCGGTCTACTTGGCCATCCTTGAAAACTGTGAAATTCTACATGCCCCAAATGGACTCAACCCTTTTTCCCTCAAGCCTGTGTGCACACGTGTGTGCCAAGTCACTTCAGTGGTGTCTGACTCTGTGCACCCCAATGGACTACAGCCCACAAAGCTCCTCTGTCCATGGGAATCTCCAGGCAAAAATACTGGAGTAGATTGTCATGCCCTCTTCCAAGGGATCTTCCTGACCCAGGGATCAAACCCGTGTCTCTTACATCTCCTGCATTGGCAGGCAGGTGCTTTACCACTAACACCCCCTGGGAAGCCCTCCTTAAGCCTGCTCCTCCTCTAATCGGAACAATATTTTATGTCATCATCAAGCATCTACCAGGCAGCCCCAAGCTAGAACTTCAGGGTTGTTTTAGAGGCCTCCTTCTTTTTCATCTGCTTCCTAACCATCTCTTAAAGTTATTCCCACTTGACATTCTATCCCGATTACCTCAGTACAATGGACTCATCTACATGCTTTCTCCTGGTTTCCCCTCCCTACAAAATCAGCAAGCAATAGACATTTTAGGTAAGAGCCCCAGGTCCCTCCTCGTTGTTCCCAGCTCTCTGCTTCTTGACTTCTATTTTGTACCCCCAAACCTGATTTTCCATTTCTGGCCACTCCGGTTTCATGGATTATAGATTTCCATGCGATTTTCCACAGTGGATCTCCACCTGTCTTGTACTTCTGCTTTCAGATATAAAATCACACCCATTGTCTCTTGGAGAAACATCATGATCCATTCCTACTCCTGTGAGCCCTACTGGCCAAGCCAGCCTCAAGGCTATTACCTCAGTGCTTCCACAGTCTTTTTCTTTGTGTGCCTATTCCTTTCACTGAACTTGAAGTTCCTTGAGGATAAGAACTGGCCATTATTAACTTGCCTTTGAATTTCATTATAGGTACAGTATGGCTTCCCAGGTGGCTCAGCACTAAAGAATCTGCCTGCCAATGCAAACAATCCCTGGGTCGGAAAGATCCCTTGGAGGAGGAAATGGCAACCCACTCCAGTATTCTTGCCTGGAAAATCCCATGGGCAGAAGACCCTGGTGGACTACAGTCCACGGGGTCACAAAGAGTCAGATATGACTGAGCATCCATGCACGCATGCAAAGGATTATTATCAGGTTAGCCAAAAAGTTTGTTTGTGTTTTTCCATACCATATTAACAGATAAACCCGAACAAACTAATTGGCCAACCCAATAAATTGGAAAGAGTGTAGTGCATACAGGAAACATTTAAGAATGATTCAAGGCAATACATGTCCTGTAGAAATACAGAGAGAGGGATGGGGCTGCTGTGAACTGAGTCAGTACAGGAAGCTGGATCCCAAGCTGAATACAGACGTTGTAATTATGATATGTCCTGAAAACAGGAAAGTGCTGGTTACTCTGATAAAGTCTATCTTTTGACTCCTCCCAGTGCCCAGAATTCTCCTCTTACTCTATTACCTTTTCTTAACCCAGCTGGAATGACTACTGCTGGTAACACCAAGAAGAGCTGCCCATGGTGTCATTAGAGGCATGGTCTAGCCAACAAGAAGCCATGGGCCAACAGCCTCCCTGATGTGTTAGGGCCAGGAGTTTGGGAGGCCCTCGTCTCTGTTTACTTCAACCAAAGGGATAATGTACTCTTTGCTTGGCTCTGGAGGAGCTTCAGAATCAGAAACATTCATCATTCCAGATGAACATCCAGAGAGTTTTCATCATGAGCCCTCCCTAGAGTTGACTCCCCAGCCAAATGTGACAGCCCTTGGATAATCCTGGCAGATGCTCATGGCCTTAGATTTTTTCAAAGAAGTATCCTGGCCTTCCTGTTGATTTCTCCATTTATTGTTTCCTGTCAAGCTCTCATGTGATTGGAATACCGCTGTCCTTAAGGCTGTGTCCCTTTGGTACCATGAGCTCAAGTTCTGCACCGTCCTCCTGGCCTCACCCACTGGCCAGCCCCCTTGGCTGAGAGACTTTTGGACTGCACTGCAGCATCAGCCTGGACTGTGTTTTTTCCTAAGATCCTCCTCTAGGCTTTTCATCACAGTTCTGTGAAGGGCACTGTTTGGATCTGGCTTATACTGAAGGGAACATCAGTCCATAAGAAGCAGTTGAATCAAACCACCTTCCCAGTTGAGTTTTGGCAGCCAGGCCCTTCTTATTCATCCCTCTCTGGTTCCTTCCTTTTGGCCACTCACCCTAACCTCATTGTCCTCCTGGCTGCAGCGGGCCACAGATTTTCAGAGAAGTTGCTAGAGATGACTTGCTGTTCATGGTGAGGTTGTATGGGTGGACACTTGGCCAACCACACCACGAGTGGCCTATCAAAATAGTGTCTGAGGGCAGATAAGCCTTGACCCCTGGGCCTATTCTGCATGGATTTGTCCCTTCTAAGATGCGTGTGTCCCCTGGATTTTGCTGACTTCTTAAGCTTGACGCAGAGGTATTTATAGCCCAAGCAAGTTGCTCAATGGTCTTATTCATGGTCCACGTGTAAGTCATCACACAATCTCTCTTCCAGTTTCTTTGGTTCCTGAAAAGCATGGATGAACTCTGTGCAACAGAAATCTGATCATTTTGTAACACATGGAATGCACATGTTCAGAACCCCACATCCAAGTCATAATAGGTTCATTCACCCTTTTGGGTTTCTAAACCTAAAAGAAGACCCTTCCTAAAGAAAGAAAGAAAACAATGAAATGAATATGTAAATAAAGGAAAGCACCCTAAGATTCTCAAAAACTTCTGTCTCACTCTCTCAAAGCACATCCATGTATTAATAAATGCCTTCTCTTCTTGCCTGATCCAACCTTGTCTCTGGCTGCAGACAGATGATAGGTAAAGAGAGAGATCCATGGGGGAAAAAATGTCCAGTATCATTCTCTTTGGAGAAGTTCGTCATATTATGAAGAGCCTAGCTTTTCCACGCATGAACCTGCTAAGCAAAGCCTTGGACTTTGTACCATCTCTGTTGATACAATCACCTTGTGTCAATCATGGGCTACACAATCCCCTGGCAAATGTTTCCAGGTATAATGTAATTAATGTGGCACTAGCCTTGCTGTTTTTTTTTTTTTTTTTTTGCTGCACCGCACAGCTTGCAGGACCTTATTTCCCTGACCAGGAATCTAAACTAGGCCCCCTGCAGTGGAAGTGTGGGTCCTAACCACTGGACCACCAGCAACTTCCCATCTGATATATTTTTAAACTCAATCCAGGCTGGGTCACCTTGCAGAATGCTTGCTCCTTTTCAGAAGTCAGGCCATAGCGATGATCTTTATCCACCCTCTACAGGCCCTGAGCTTTGAGCTGCCCATCTCGTCTGGAGGGGCCAGAGGTATTTATAGCCCAAGCAAGTTGCTCAATGGTCTTATTCATGGTCCACGGTTCATGGTCCATGGTTCATTCCTCCTCCTGGTTCTGTGCTGCTCAGCCCACCTTTCACTCCCTCTCACTGCCACGCTGCCTTCTAGCTGTGTCAGAGAGGGGTTCCCCTGAGAACCATTAGGTCATTCATTTGCACATGGCTGGGCCCACCAACCTTGGCAAAGCATTTTCTATAAACCACGTGAGGGAGGGCGAAAATAACAATAATAAATAACGCCTCTGAGTCATCCATTAACTTCTGTCACCACCGCCTCCGTGTCAGCTGTCACGTGTGAAGAGTGTCACCCAGAATTCCCGATGGGGCAGTGCCAGCTTTCCCACGTTCCCTCCCCCATAGCAGTGCTGATGGCCACTCCTCCCTTATGGCCCAGTCCTCACGTTCCACAGAGCCAGGCCTGTTTCTCTCAGATCTCATTCTGAGCCCCGTCGAGCTTATTCTCATGACCGTGGCCGTGAAAGTTTCAATGTCCTCTGCTTCCCTCTGATCTTTGCTGCAAACCAGGACGATGTAGGCTGGCGATGCATCGTGTTGCTAACTTGCCTTCGGGTCAGAAATCAATGCTTGGATTTCTAAAAGCTCTGGGTTGGGTTTGTCTTGGGAAATCTCTGCCTGCCAGGGCCCCAGGGCTCAGCCCACCCTGGGAGTGTCTGCAGAGTTCAATGGACCTCTGTCTTCCAATCTGCCCTTGTTCTTGCTTAGTTCAGCTCTCAGGGCTTATGGTGACATTCTCCTCGCTCCATGGCCTTGCCCTGAACAGCCACAAATGCACCACCCCAGCAGCTTATCTTGAAATGGTGGCCAAATCTTCCCCTCCGTGAGACCTGTCACCTCAGTGAGCTGAGCACCAGCCAAGCCAAAACTAGACCTCGTCTGCGGGGAGGTCAGAACCACCACTCCACTCCAGAGTGTAATTTCATGACACAGCTTCTGCGTTCGCTCTCAAGTTCTTCTTGAAACATAAATGGGGCAGGGGTTGTGTCTGCCTTTCTGGAGTGCCGCTGCGTCTCACGTGGTTCCTCAGCCTCTGGGTTCAGAGGTCTCCAGAGGGTTTCTTCTCTCACTTTATTCCTTGTGCATCACACAGTGTTTGGTCTCCCAGTGTAAAGCTGGCCCAGGCCAGGTGCTGAGGCTCCCACCGTGGCTAAGATTGCTGCCTGCTGTACCTGAGGGGAAGCTGTGGGGTGTGGGAGAAGTGCAGGGAGGTCCTGCAGAGGAGGCTGGAAGGCATTTGAGGTGGACCTTAAAGCAGGACTCCCTGGTGGCTCAGAGGGTAAAGCGTCTGCCTACAAGGCAGGAAACCCAGGTTCAGTTCCTGGGTTGGGAGAATCCCCTGGAGAAGGAAATGGCAACCCACTCCGGTATTTTTGCCTGGGAAATCCCATGGACAGAGGAGCCTGGCAGGCTACAGTCTATGGGGTCGCAAAGAGTCGGACACAACTGAGTGACATAACTTCCGCTTTCACTTAAAGCAGGATGAGGAGTTTAACACTGAAAGGGCAGTGGCAGTTCAGCCAGAAGGAAGCGTGCCCCTTGAGGGGGCCCTGGGGGCTCTGGCATTGGCAAGGCATGGGGTGGGGACCCCTGCGTCCAGCTCCTGTGTGACAGGCCTGGCCTGTGGTGAGGATGTCTGAGGCCACTGGTAGGTCCCCATGTGCGTGTGAAGGAAGTCAGACATTGTCCTGGAGATGACAAGAGTCACGGATGGTCTCTTAGCAGTTGGGTGTGAAGTGTGGATTAAACAGGCCAAGCCTGGGGCAGGGAGGCAAGTCACGACAGTCTTGGTTGGAGAAGGTGGGGAGGTTGGCTCTGGGGCCATGGGCAGAAAGGTGACATTCATGGGACCGAATCAACCAAGTCTAGCCATGAGTTGATTAGAGAGAAAGTGAGGGAAACATTGAGAATCACACTGAGATTCTGAACTGGACTAGACTGTGAAGGTGAGGAAAGATGAGGACAGAGTGGGGAATGATGGGGTAGGGACAGACTGTAAGATCCCCATGAATGTGGTGACTAATGGCGAGGAGGCAGTGGGCTTTGTGAGCTCTGTGGAGGAGGAGGAGGGAGACACTGGCAGTGCTGGGGACTTTTCTAAAGCAGGAAAAGACCACATTTGTGAGGAGAGGAGGAGACACAGTAGAGAAGGAGGCACCCCTTACTTGCGGGGAAGGTGGGGGGCATTGCTATGAGCAACCTTGCCCCACACAACGAAGACACCTAGTGTGTTTCCAATCTCATGAGGTAGGGCTTGCTGCTGCTGCTGCTGCTAAGTCACTTCAGTCGTGTCTGACTCTGTGCGACCCCATAGACGGCAGCCCACCAGGCTCCCCCATCCCTGGGATTCTCCAGGCAAGAACACTGGAGTGGGTTGCCATTTCCTTCTCCAATGCATGAAAGTGAAAAGTGAAAGTAAAGTCGCTCAGTCATGTCAGACTCTTAGCGACCCCATGGACTGCAGCCTACCAGGCTCCTCCATCCATGGGATTTTCCAGGCAAGAGTATTGGAGTGGGGTGCCATTGCCTTCTCCGAAGTAGGGGTGATTATACCCATTTTCCAGATGAAGAATCAGCCCAACTATTGGTGCAGCCACTATGAAAAACAGTATGAAGTTCCCTCAGAAAACTAAAAATAGAGCTGCCATGTAGCCAACAACCCTACTCCTGGGCATATACGCAGAAAAACTCTAATTCAAAAAGATATATGCACCCCTATGTTCAAAGTAGCACTGTTCACAATAGCCAACACATGGAAACAACCTACATTTTCATCGACAGGTGAATGGATAAAGCAGATGTGGCACGTATATACAGTGGAATATTATTCAGCATAAAAAATGAAAGCCATTTGCAGCAACATGGACACAACTAGAGATTATCATACTAAGTGAAGTAAGTCAGAAAGAGAGAGACAAATGCCACGTGATATCACTGATATGTGAAACCTAAAATACCGCACAAATGAACCTATCTACAAAACAGAAATAGACTCACAGACTTTGGGAACAGACTTGTAATTGCCAGCGGGGAGAGCGAGGGGACAGGTGGATTGGGAGTTCAGGGTTAGCAGATGCAAACGATGATATACAGAATGAATAAACAACAGAGTTGTACTGTATAGAGTGAGCCTCTGCTCGCTCAGTTGTATCCGACTCTTTGTGACCCTGTGGACTGGTAGCCTGCCAGGCTCCTCTCTCCATGGGATTCTCCAGGCAAAAACACTGGAGTGGGCAGCCATTTCCTCCTCCAGGGGATATTCCTGACCCAGGGATCAAACCCGCGTCTCCTGCATTGGCAGGCAGGTTCTGTAGCACAGGGAACTATATTCAATACCCTGTGATCAACCATAATGGAAAAGAATATTTTAAAAAAGAAGGTGTAAAAGTGTATAACTGAATCACTTTGCTGTATAGCAGAGATTGCCACAACATTGTAAATCAAGTATACTTCAACTTAAAAAATATTTTTAAAAATACAAAAAAAAGAAAAACAGAGCCCAGCTAATTGATTCTACCAGAAATGGGGGTTCACTGAGCAGTTGATGCAGAAGAATGAAGTGGTTGGGATGGGAATAAAATGAGATATAAGGGAGGTAATTGGAGGGGGTTGGGGAGGCGCTTGAGGCCCTGCTGCTGCTGCTGTTGCTAAGTCGCTTCAGTTGTGTCCGACTCTGTGCGACCCCATAGACGGCAGCCCACCAGGCTCCCCCGTCCCTGGGATTCTCCAGGCAAGAACACTGGAGTGGGTTGCCATTTCTTTCTCCAATGCATGAAAGTGAAAAGTGAAAGTGAAGTCGCTCAGTTGTGTCCAACTCTTAGCGACCTCATGGACTGCAGCCTACCAGGCTCCTCCATCCATGGGATTTTCTAGGCAAGAATACTAGAGTGGGTTGCCATTGCCTTCTCCCTGAGGAAGGCCAAAATTTTAAACTTGGGATTTGGAGCAGTTCTGGCTGAAGAGAAAGACCAGACACAAGGACCAGGGGCTCAATGGTTCACAGAAAGCGTGATGGTTACCCGAGATGAGCTAGCTACAAACAGCCTTCGGAGGGGGCGGTGGCCAAGGTGACAGGGAGGCAGGTGTCTGCCCCTTCTGTCTCTGCTCTTCCTCTTCTCACATATTCAGAGGTGTGTGTGTTCCCGCCCATCCCACTGTGGTAGAAAGTCAGTCTTGCTTTCTGCCAGCCTGTCTTTTTGAAGCCTCTACGAACCACAAATAGATGCAGCCCACATTTTGCCTCAAAGATTTATTCTTTGTTTGGTCTCAGTTACCAAGTTGAACTCCAAGCTGCTGTTGAATTTATCTGAGGTACCGAGGGATGGGGGACAGCCTTGCATAACTGGAATCTGAAGATAAGCCAAAAGCTCACTGTAGCCAAAATTCCTATATATTTTCCTACCAAATCTTTATGCCAGTGTTGCCAGCCAATAGCAAATTGACTAGTCTGAGTTTGATTTGTTCTTTATGCAATGTGTCTGACCTTGCATAACTGGTGGTGACTGGGCGTTCCAGTTGGTCCAATGCACCAGAGCCCCGTTGTAGGGTCCTTTGAGATGCAGACACTTCATGCTTGGGTGGCCATCCTAACAGATCCCAGTAAATCAAAGCTTTGTCTCTACCTCTCATATATCTTCCTGCTGATTTTGGAAAACACAACCTCAGTCGACAATGAACTTCTGGTGAAATTACTGAATAGATAAACAGATTAATGAGTGAATGAATTTCTAAGCCACATAAATTAAATTTCTGGATGGTTCAACCATGTTAGAAACAACTATTATACAGATTTCTGTGAAAGAAGTACGCTGATCATCACAGACGCAAACATATTCCAACATGTGAGATGTTTTGGAAGATTAACCGAAACCAAGATGAAATTTACCAGGGATCGTATATAAAATTAGCCACCTTGGTTTTTGTTTTTAACACCCTCCTGAGTACAGAAGTATAAAATGGAAATAATAAGATGTAGAATCAGAGTGAAAACAGACTATCAGACAATCATGCAATCTATCCATAAGGAAAATTAAGCACAGTGAGATTTCAAGACTTGCCTAAAGTCTTGGCAAAGATTGTTCAGAACCAAAATCCATTTGAAGAATCTTACATTTAAATGTATTTAACCTGAGGTTTCCCTGGCAGTCCAGTGGTTGGGACTTCACCTTCTAATGGAGGGGGTATGGGCTTGATCCCTGGTGGGGTAACAAAGATTCCACATACCTTGAGGCCAAAAAATCAAAGCATAAAACATAAGTAATCTTGTAACAAATAACTAAAGACTTAAAAATTATTTTTTAAAAGATGAACTTAACCTCACAAACAGAAAAACCTCATGGAGACTAGTCAGAAGAGGTTTAGTGGGAACTTGTGAAAAGTGATGTCATTGGTTTAGTTTCTCAGTCTCTGTTTCCATGGGGCCCTTATGGACTGCTTTCTGGACTTCCCAAGTGGCACAGTTGATAAAGAATCTTCCTGCCAATGCAGGAAACACAAGAGATGCGAGTCCAATCCCTGGATCGGGAAGATCCTCTGGAGGAGGAAATGGCAACCAGCTCTAGTATTCTCGCTCAGGAAATCCCACACACAGAGGAGCCTGATGGGCTACTGTCCATGGGGTAGCAAAGAGTTTGACATGACTGAGCACTCATATACACCCTGCTTCTAGAACCTCCTTTATGCCCTCTGCAGCCTGGTTTCCCTGCTCACTCACAGCCATCTGAAAAGACAGAGTCACTTTCAAGTCTCCATGACCTTTTAAAGGCTCCTCACAGCTAAGTGATCTGGGTAGGATCTCTTAGGTCTAGTTAAGACCAGAGCCCACTTGTGGCCCATTCCTGGGGCAGGGAGTAGAGCTCTCCCTTGTGGAGCTGGCAGAGGCTGATTCTCTAAAAGGAAGGTAATGTTGAGAGGATGAGACCAGCCACTCTAGTGACCCCCAGATGGCACAAGCAGGTCAGAACCTGACTGTCTGACTCCAGGCCAGCCTTCCATCAAAGACTGGAAGGCTTGGGTGAACTCAAACACAACTGCAGGGAAAAGTGAGGTGTCTTCTGAGGGTGAAGGCAATCATAAGCCAAAATAAAAGCGAGAACTTTGCTCTATTGTTCCCTGGCCAGGTAACACCCAAAGGTGCATGCTGCTGCATTTTAAGAATAATCCAGAGACAGTTTAGAGCACTGCCAGACAAGGGTGACATTGATGGTGAAGAGATCCAATATTATGTTATCAAAGACATGATTGGAGGATTCAGCATATTAGCCTGGAGAAAAAGGCTTAAAAGAGATGTGATTCTTTTTGTCCAAATATTTGAAGGGCTGGTTTTGTTCTTTAAAGAATTCTGTGTTTGCATACATCTGCAGAGGTTCAGAAGTAGTACCAAAGGGGAAAAACTAAAAGGAGGTAGTGTGTGTGTGTGTGCTCAGTCCCTCAGTCAGACTTTGGCTTAAAATTGGGGCCAACATTCTTTCTAATAGAATTATCTAAAAATAGATTGCCCTGTCATGTTCAAGAAGTGATGGTATGATCACTTGTAAGGACAAGTACGTTTATTTTTGTTTTTTTAAGAACTGATTATTTAGAGTCTAGGTCTTCCCAAGTGGCTCATTGGTAAAGAATCTGCTTGCCAATGTAGGAAACATGGGTTTGATCCCTGGGTCAGGAATATCTTCTGGAGGAGGAAATAGCAACCCACTCTAGTATTATTGCCTGGAAAATCCCATGGACAGTGGAGCCTAGTGGGCTACAGTCCATGGGGTCGCAAAGAGTCGAACATGGCTTATTAAAGAACAAATGAAAAAAAGGAAAGCTGTAGAAGTAATATATGAGTTAAGAGAGTTCTAAAGTCCATTCCAATCATGGAATTCCATAACGCTGTTGCAGGTGCATCTGGTTGTCTAGGTTGACTGCTGTCACAAGAGTGAAGGCCACTGTGTGTGGTCAGTTGGATTAAAGATATCAGCAGATGCGGTGTGGCTCCCTCTGAAACTTCAGCAGGCTGCCCTGATCTCACACTGGATTTCTTCTATCCTGGACCTTCTCAGGTCTGGTTGTGACAAGGCTCCTTCAGTTAAGATGCTCTGGATCATTCAAACCTCCCTACCATCTGCAGGAATGGCCAGCAGGATGGGGTTGAATACCCAAGCTATGAAATTCACCTTGATAAGGTTCTTCAGACATAGCTTATTTGGTTGCAAGCTTATTCACTGAAAGGACTGATGCTGAATACTTGGCCAATACTTTGGCCACCTGATGCAAAGAGCTGACTCATTTGAAAAGACCCTGATGCTGGGAAAGACTGAAGGCAGGAGGAGAAGGGGACGACAGAGGATAAGATGGTTGGATGGCATCACTGACTCAATGGACATGAGTTTGAGTAAACTCCAGGAGTCGGTGATGGACAGGGAGGCCTGGCATGCTGTACTCCATGGGGTTGCAAAGACTGAGTGAACTGAACTGAAATATTTGGTTGCAAAGATCAGTAGCCTTTCAAGGTAGCTCAGATTTAACAAAGAATAAGATAAATGTATCAAGGGATGCATTTTAAGGATATGAGGAGGTTTTGAAGAAACTTGGAAAGCTGAGCAGCATGAGCAAGGAGGGGCAGGACTTACAGACCATGGGGCAATCTGTCCCCAGTGACTCTTCACTCAAGATGCTTCAGAGGCCTCTGACTGCTGACCAGCTGATATATTATCTGGTTGAATCTCCTAGCCATCATCAGACTAGTAAAGTGCAGTTGGTAAGGCCTAATTATCTAGGAGCTGTACTAAGAGCAAGTTAAGCTGGAAAGAGAAATTGGGCTTGGGAAAGTGGACCAAGTCATCTGATTCAGAGGTGACCAAGGGTCCTAAGGATCCCAGCACAATGTGCATTCAACCAGTTCTCATGAATTGTGGGTTGTTGATACTTTTATAGGGGCTTCCCAGGTGACACCGTGGAAAAGAATCTGCCTGCAATGCAGAAGACCTGCAGGAGACACAGGTTTGATCCCTGGGCTGGGGAGATCCTCTGGAGGAGGAAATGGCAACCCACTCCAGTATTCTTGCCTGGAAGATTCCATGGGCATAAAAGTCTATACCATAGGGTATAGCTCACAGGGCTCAAAGAGTCAGACATGATTGAGCACATACACATAGGTTTATAGTTTTAGTCTTCTCTTCTTTCCCCATTGTCCTTTTCTCTGCATCTCTACACACTTATATTGCTCTCCACTGAATCAACAATCCCCCCAAAACAAGATCAATAGGCCTGGTAGGACAGGTGCCTGTTTCAAAAATTTAGACAAGGATATTGAATATCTGGGTTTCTCTGGTGGCTCAGTTGGTAAAGAATAAAGAATCTGCCTGCAAAGTGGGAGACCTGGGTTCAATCCCTGGGTTGAGAAGACCCCTAGAGAAGGCAATGGATACCCATTCAGTATTCTGGCCTGAAGAATTCCATGGACAGAGGAGCCTGGTGGGCTACAGTCCATGTAGCCAGTTGCAAAGAACTGGACACAACTCTGTCTTGGGCTTCCCTGGTGGCTCAGACAGTCTGCCTGCAGTGTGGGAGACCAAGGTTCTATCTCTGGGTCAGGATGATCCCCTGGAGAAGGAAATGGTAACCCACTCCAGTATTCTTGACTGGAAAATCCCATGGACAGAGCAGCCTGACAGGCTGCAGTCCATGGGGTATCAAAGAGTCAGACCCGACTGAGCAACTTTCACTGAATATCCAGCTTTGATTTGTGTGCTTGCTCAGTCTCTCAGTCATGTCTGACTCTTTGTGACCCCATGGACTGTAGCCCACCAGTCTCCTCTGTCCGTGGAATTTTCCAGGCAAGAATTCAGGAGTGGGTTGTCATTTCCTCCTCCAGGGGATCTTTCTGACCTCAGTTCAGATCAGTTCAATCACTCAGTCATATCTGACTCTTTGCGCCCCCATAAATCACTGCATGCCAGGCCCCCCTGTCCATCACCAATTCCTAGAGTTCACCCAAACTCATGTGCATTGAGTCGGTGATGCCATCCAGCCATTTCATCCTCTGTCGTCCCCTTCTCCTCCTGCCTTCAATCTTTCCCAGCATCAGGGTCTTTTCCAATGAGTCAACTCTTCCCATAAGGTGGCCAAAGTACTGGAGTTTCAGCCTCAGCATCAGTCCTTCCAATGAACACCCAGGACTGATCTTTAGGATGAACTGGTTGGATCTCCTTGCAGTCCAAGGGACTCTCAAGAGTCTTCTCCAACACCACAGTTCAAAAGCATCAATTCTTTGGCTCTCAGCTTTCTTTATAGTCCAAATCTCACACCGATACATGACCACTGGAAAAACCATAGCCTTGACTAGACGGATCTTTGTTGGCAAAGCAATGTCTCTGCTTTTCAATATGCTATCTAGGCTG
Organism: Bos taurus; assembly: GCF_002263795.3. Classification (NCBI taxonomy): domain Eukaryota; kingdom Metazoa; phylum Chordata; class Mammalia; order Artiodactyla; family Bovidae; genus Bos; species Bos taurus. The sequence continues at coordinate 7,470,186 of NC_037355.1, read as the reverse complement.
GTCATAACTTTCCTTCCAAGGAGTAAGCGTCTTTTAATTTCATGGCTGCAATCACCATCTGCAGTGATTTTGGAGCCCCAAAAAATAAAGTCTGACACTGTTTCCACTGTTTCCCCATCTATCTCCCATGAAGTGATGGGACTGGATGCCATGATCTTAGTTTTCTGAATGTTGAGCTTTAAGCCAACTTTTTCACTCTCCTCTTTCACCTTCATCAAGAGGCTTTTTACTTCCTCTTCACTTTCTGCCATAAGGGTGGTGTCATCTGCATATCTGAGGTTATTGATATTTCTCCCGGCAATCTTGATTCCAGCTTGTGCTTCTTCCAGCCCAGCGTTTTTCATGATGTACTCTGCATATAAGTTAAATAAGCAGGGTGACGATATACAGCCTTGACGTACTCCTTTTCCTATTTGGAACCAGTCTGTTGTTCCACGTCCAGTTCCTGACCTAGGAAAGATCAAACCTACATCTCTCGCATCTCCTGCATTGCAGGCAGATTCTTTAGCACTGAGCCACCAGGGAACTCTTTCTAACTCACTCACTCATTAGTACAGGTAACACATAATTATTGAGAGCTTAATTGTGAGCATAGCTGTCCACTAGAAACAAGGAGATATGATCTATGTTTTATATCCTCAGGCAGCTTGCAGTCTATCGGGGAAACCAAGACACACACCCTTAAGCAAATAAATACAATTTAAGGTAGTTCCTATTATCTCAGAGCTATGTGGATTTTAATTAATCTCATGCTAAAAGGAATCAGATTCAACTCATTCAGTGTGGTGCTAAGGAGAATCCAGCATCTCCATTCAGCACTGAGAATCCCTATCTCTCTGAATCACTGAACTGCAGAACTTGATGTCTTCTGCAATTTATTATGCTGAGTCCAATCAACATGCAGAATAAAGATGGAGCTCCATGGATAAACAAGGTCCTACTGTACAGCACAGGGAACTACATTCAACATTCTATGATAAACTATAGTGGAAAAGAATATGAAAAGAATATGTATGTATAATTGTGTATCATTACATATATATATGAATCACTTTGCTGTATAGCAGAAATTAACATAATGTAAATCAACTATGCTACTGCTAAATTGCTAAGTCGCTTCAGTCGTGTCCGACTCTGTGCGACCCCATAGACGGCAGCCCACCAGGCTCCCCCATCCCTGGGATTCTCCAGGCAAGAACACTGGAGTGGGTTGCCATTTCCTTCTCCAATGCATGAAAGTGAAAAGTGAAAGTGAAGTCACTCAGTCGTGTCTGACTCTTAGCGACCTCATGGACTGCAGCCTACCAGGCTCCTCCATCCAGGGGATTTTCCAGGCAAGAGTACTGGAGTGGGGTGCCATTGCCTTCTCTGAAAAAAATCAACTATACTTCAATAAAATTTTTAAAACATGTTTTTGATTTTTAGCCATTGTTTAATGACTGAAATTCTAACATCAGAAAAATAATATGTATTTCACTTCTGGAATGCTCTTACCAAAGGAAATAGCTCTAATTGAACATATTGTTTATTTTTTCCACAAAATGTGTAATTTTCAGTGAACTATTACTTAGAATCAGCTGTAGCTATTAAGACTCATTACTTGTGTCAGACAGAAATAAGAGAACTCAATATTTTATAGTATTACAAAAGTTCTCTCCATATTGGAAATTTTTCCTATCAGATTATTTTATCACAGATGAAGATGTAAATTAGTATCAGAAGGAACACAATCTGCAGTACTTGATGAGAGATCAATTTTAGGAAAATAATATGAAAATCCCACAGATTTCCGTTCCTTTAAATAAATTAAGAGACATACCTATGTATGGAAAGGAATGTCACACACATTTCATAGAAAATAAAGATGGCCAAATCTTCCCCTAGGAAAAGCTGTTTTTGCAAAGGGTATTTAAAGATAAAGGGCTTCCCTGGTGGCTCAGAAGTAAAGAATCTGCCTGCAATGCAGGAGGTCTCTGCAGGAGATGTGGGTTCAATCCCTGGGTCAGGAGGATCCCCTGTTGAAGGAAATGGCAACCCATTCCAGTATTTTTGCCTGGAAAATTCCATGGCCAGAGAAGCCTGGCGGGCTATGGTCCATGGAGTCGCAAAAGAGTTGAACATGACTTAGTGACTAAACAAAGACAAAAACAAAACAAAAAAGATCAAGACCTCTGCCCAACTCCAAAATAAAGTCCCCTGCTTTCTTCTCTGAATCTTCTACTTTTTACATAATAAAATCTTAGGGACTTTCATGGTGGTCTAGTGGCTAAGACTCTGAGCTCCCACTGCAGGGGGCCCAGGTTGCATCCCTTGTCAGGGAAGATCCCTCATGCCTCTATGAGGAAGGAAGATCCCACATTCCATGCCCAAGACTCAGTACAGCCAAAGAAACAAATAATAAAATCTTCCTTTGAGTTAATAAAAAAAAGGAAAATAAGTGTAATGTTGCAAAATCTTGATTGAACCTGTTGAATTTGGGCAATAGGTATATGTGTGGGTATATGTTAAGTCACTTCAGTAGTGTCCAACTCTTTGTGACCCTACAGAATGTAGCCGGCCAGGTTCCTCTGTCCATGGGGTTCTCCTGGCAAGAATACTGGAGTGGTTGCCATGCGCTCTTCCAAGGGATCTTCCTGACTCAGTGATCCAGCCCACATCTCTTATGTATTCTGCACTGGCAGGCTGGTTCTGTACCACTAGTGCCACATGGGAAGCCCCATAAGTATATGGGGCACACTCAGTATGCCACGTGAGTGTGTGTGAAATTTTGAGAGAGAGAGAGAAAAATTCCTTTTACCTAGTAAGACTGGCACCTTCCCATTCTCTAACTGCTCTTTCTTTATCCAGGCAGTTGCTAACAGTAGCAATGCTTACCACTTTGCTATTCACATTCATCTTCATTTTTTTTCATATATTGTTTATTAATCCTTCGTTAGTTTGTGTATTTCTTAGTGTTGAATAGTTTATTTTATTTTATTCATTTATTTGGCCACACTGCGTGACTTGTGGGATCTTAGTTTCCTGAGCAGAGAATCCACCCCACAACTCCTGCAGGGGAAGTTCAGTCTTAACCACTGGATCTCCAGGGGAGTCCATCACCTTCATTTTTCACCCCAGGGATTTCTCTTACATTCTTGGAATTCAAATGATAACTTTAAAAGGTGTTATACGTTTTCAGTATTTCTAGGTGTTTCTTAGGAAGAGAGATTTCAGGTAGTCCAACCCACCTTACTTTTGGAAATGGAAGTTTCAGCTGTGCTTTTGAAATAGTTTTAATTGAATTTTAATATACAGGGCTATATTTAATATACAGGACTATAGACTAATATACAGTCTATAAAGTGACTATCTTCTTATCAAATATTAGTTCACACATGATTGGTGCTCAAACAATATAAATGAATGATAGCAACACCTATCCTCACTCTTACCAAGAAAAAAAGATAAATCAAAGTAAATTTCCTATTTTAATAATTTTTGCATAAAAAGCTAACAGTTTTGTTTTGGTTTTTTTCTTTGGTATTACAAAATACTTTGCTCTAAATTTTACCTCAAGAACCATGAGTGAAGAGCGCTTAGCTAAGTCAAGAGGACAGTATCATCTTAAAGTATAGAGTACAAGAGGTTGCAAAGCATTACCACATGGAACCCTCACTGCAACCTCACAACAAAGCAGGTATTGCCGTCCTGCATTTACAGATGGCAAGACTGACACCCAAGAGGGTGAAGAAATGGAATAAGCCTTGCACACTAAGTGCAGGGACCAGAATTTGAACTCTTGGGGTTACACACCCCATAGCATTCATCCTCCAAAAGGTGAGGCTGTCTTCTCATAATGGCCATTAGTGTATTCACTTTCAAGGTATAAAGCAGCTAAGCCTTCAAAGGGAAAAAAAAAAGAAGTATCAATAGCTTCTAAATCCAAAGAAGGGAGTGGACTCTGTTTTAGACAAAAAAAAAAAAAAAAAGTGGTAGTTGGTGCAAAGATTAAATCTGAAAGGGAAAAAGTCATCTTCTCCAGGTTTAGGGAGGTAGTCAGATATCTGTATCGCCTCCTGTGCTCGTAGGACACATACGGAGCATCCTTCAGACAAATAGCAACACTCCTAACGGGAGCTCCTCTGTGGCTGGCTGCCCTGTCGTTTGTCTCTTTTGTCATTTTTATCCAAACAGTTAAATCTGGGGCCGTAGATATTAGTGGCTGGGTCAAAAAGACAGTTTTGGTATGAACTATTTATACTTAATTGGCCTCTGTGTCTGTCTGTGTAGTTTTGCCAAGCATTTTAATAGTTTTCATTGAGTATTCTTTATTCTTTTTTTGGGAAAAAAAGTTATTCAGGGTGGGGAAGGGGAGAGGACAAGGCATGAAATGCTGTCTTCCCTAAAGACTTTGGGCACTCTTCCCAAATCAGAGGGCAGAGGGAACACTGACCTCTGACTTGCAAATAATTTGAGATATTTTTCTTGTAGTTCACCACTGTTATTCTTTGCTTTTAGACTCTCTGATTTAAATTCCAGTGTAGTCTTGATATGGTAGAATAATTGTGTGGTTTTTTATTTGCAATTTAATTTTTTAGCACGCTTATTTGAATAATTCTCAGCCAATATTTCAAAAAGTCTTTAGTTTTATGTTTATGAAGTAAAATACAGCTATTGTCAAAAAATATAAAGAAACAAAACCATTCATATCACATGATACCAAAAAAAACAGTTTATTAAATTTAAGGTGTCTCATATATGTTCAAAACCCTCAAATGAATTTTCATTCAGAATAAAAGCCAAAGTTTATTGATTTTTTTTTTTGATTGATAGACTTAATTTCTTTGTCCATAGTCACATAGCTGGCAAGTGGCAGAGTCAGACTTCAAACGGCAGCCCTGAGTTTCTGCACTTGGTTATCAAGTTTTTGTTGTTGTTTAGTCACTAAGTCATGTCTGGCTCATTGCAGCCCATGGACTACAGCACATCAGTCTCCTCTGTCCTCCACTGTCTCCCAGAGTCTGCTCCAATTCACGTCAATTAAGTCAGTGATGGTATCTAACCATCTCATCTTCTGCCACCCCCTTCTCCTTTTGCCTTCAATCTTTCTCAGCATCAGGGTCTTTTCTAATGACTTGGCTCTTAGCATCAGGTGGCCAAAATACTGGAGCTTCAGCTTCAGCAAAGCCCTTCCAGTGAATATTCAGGGTTGATTTCCTTTAGGATTGATTAGTTTGATCCCTTGCAGTCCAAGGGACTCTCGAGTCCTCTCCAGCACCACAATTCAAAAGCATCAGTTCTTCGGTGCTTGGCCTTCTTTATGGTTCAACTCTCACATCCATACACGACCACTGGAAAAGCCATAGTTTTGGTTGTGTGGACCTTTGTCAGCAAATGACGTCTCTCCTTTTTAATAGGCTGTCTAGGTTTGTCATAGCTTTCCTTCCAAGGAGCAAGCGTTTTTTAATTTCAAGGCTGCAGTCAAGCTTTACTGCTTCTCAGATATATATTTGATAGATAAGTTCTTTTGTATTTTATGCTCAAGTCATTCTAGACAATCACATAATTTGCAATATTTTTCCTCTTTTTCAAATATTTTTATTTTATCGTATTATTTTTTCTGTATGCCTTCTAATGGAAACTTCTAGGAAAATGTTTAATAGCAGTTATAGTAATAAACATCCTTATTAATTTTTTAACAGTCATGTCTTTATTATTTTATTCTTAACCGTGATATTAGGTATGTGTTTATTAATTGCTTTTACTGGGAATAAATGTTGAATTTTAACAAATGCCTTTTTAGTATCTGTTGAGATTTTTTTCTCAAACCTTTTTGTGCGATAAATTATATTATTATTTTCTTCACATTGAAGCATTCCTGGAATAAAATCTCCTTGGTATGATATATTATTCTTCTAATATATTTCTGGATTTGATTTGCTAAAACATTGTAAAGCTTTTTATCTCTATTTATAAATGATATTGGTGTGTAGCTGCTGTTTTTGTTCTGGGTTCCCCAGGTTTGGTAACAAGATTACACAAATTTATAAATTGACTTGGAAAGCTTTATCTATTTTGCTGTTTTATGCAATGATTTATTTAGTATGGGAATTATTTCTTTTTGTAAGTTTGAAAAAAGCCACCCATAAACTATATATCCATTTGAGCCTTTTGATTTTGTTGAAGATAGTTCATCAACAACTTGTTTCATACCTTCTATAGCTACTGATTTACTAGGATATTTTCTTTCTATTGATTTAATTTATATTTTATTAAAAAATTCATCTATATGCTGCCTATAAGAGGCACACTAACTCATAAAAATTAAAAGATTGGCCAAATCATTAGGTCAGCACAAAACAAAAAGAAAATAAATATCACAAAATTAATATCAAATTAAAATTCAAAGGTGGGAGAATTCATGGGCCACAGGAGGTAATATTTTGTTGATGAAGAACATCACCTTCTGGAATGAAATAGCTAACAGGCATACATTTTTTAAGTCCTAAGTAACATAGCCATGACATATGGAATACAGAACTTATTCAAAGTCTAAGTATTAATTGACAGAAAAAAGTGACAGGAAATTTTAAGACATCTTGTTGTTAGTTCAGTTGCTAAATTGTGTCTGACTCTTTGCAACCCCCTGGATTGTAGCATGCCAGGCTTCCTTGTCCTTCACAATCTCCTGGAGTTTGCTCAGATTCATGTTTATGGAGTCGGTAATGTTATCTAACCATTTCATCCTCTGTCACCCTCTTCTTCTTTTGCCTTCAATCTTTCCCAGCATAAGAGTCTTTTCCAATGAGTTGGCTCTTCACATCAAGTGGCCAAAATATTAGCGCTTCAGTTTCAGCCTCACACATTTTACTCATTTCTTAAAAAGTCAAGTGACAAAACATGAATGAGCATAAGGAGGTTGAATATGTTTCCCATGTCTTCAATTAGGGTTAGAGTTAGCCTTAGGGTTAGTAGACTGACTGAGCAGCCCTGTCTCCTAGGGCCCAGCAAGCATGCACCTCACACAACTCACATGTACCAACCTGGGCTCCTCTGCCTGCTTCCCTAACTTGTTGACCCCATGGGGTACATGAGGACTTCATCCCCAGTCCTGCTAACAGATGGTTTCCTCCTTGAGCCCCACCCAGAGTCCCTCATCACCATCAGCCTCCCCTCCTCCCGAAGCAGTTTCCAGCCTTTTCTCTGGGAACGGAAATCTCTCAACATTACGGGGAGAGAGCTAGGAAGGCAAGAGTTGGAAGGGCAGTTTGCAGACTTCCTGAAAGAAGCAAAACCCACTCATAGGGGACCAGAGGCTCCTTTTTCCGACTGGTAGGGTTTTGGGGTTACTGACCCAGAGCGTGAAGTGGGAGCATGAGACAAAGTAACCATCATCCTACCTTGTCTGAAAGTCACTGGACTCAGTGTCAGAAAATGAGGCAGGGTAGCTCTTCTTTTTAAATCAATTTTATCTCATTTTCAATAGAAATCCCTCCTAATTTCCCCAACACAAGATGAAGATGGTGACTGAAAGCTACAAGATCGTTTCCCCTCCAACTAAGTTAATGAGGACTTGGGAAAAGCAGTAGAAAGACCGGAAGGGTGGTCAAGAACCTTCTCCCTTCCCACCATCAAGGCCTCTTGAAAGTGAAAGTATTAGTTGCTCAGTCACGTCCGGACTCTTTATGACACCATGATTATAGCCTACCAGGCTCCTCTGTTCATGGGATTCTTCAGGCAAGAATACTGGAATGAACTGTCATTCCCTTCACCGAGGGATCTTCTCCACCCAGGGATCAAAGTTAGGTCTCCTACATTACAGTCATATTCTTTACCATCTGAGCCACTAGCTAAGCCCTCAAGGCCTCTTACTGGATTCGCAAAAGCTTCAGCAGTGACCAGGGCAGCCAATACTGGAATAGCCTAGCATTCTGCTATGGAGGATTATGCTGAGAAAAAAATCTCTACTGCCTTCCAAGATGAGGAGTTCAAGGCGGAGTAAGAAGGGAAAGAACAGAAAGGGAGAAAGCATATGAGTACAGTAATTAACACAGGATGGTATCATCCTTCCAGTTGACTATTTCAAGGCTGTGGTCCAAACTGCAGGAAAAGTGGGGAATAATTTTAATCCAGTAGACGATCTTTCTCGGATTTTCTTATTTACAGTAAGCAGGTGTGTTACACAAGTGAAGTGAAGTGAAAGTTGTTCAGTCATGTCCAAATCTTCGAGACCCCATGGACTGTAGCCTACCAGGCTTCTCTGTCCATGGGATTCTCCAGGCAAGAGTACTGGAGTGGGTTGTTATTTCCATTTCTAGGTGTTACGTAAGGGCCTGACTTAATACGTCTCCTTTAGGAATTGGGCTTTCTGAATCCTTTCACTAAAAGTACCACTATTACGATGAAAGACTTAGCAGATAGGTGTGCCATGCCCAGCATTGCGGTGATCTGCCTAGAACTAGTGAAGGTTTTGGAGAATCCCACCCCAGCTTGCATGGAGGTCTGGCTCTAATATCTGCTTGGAAGTTTGGGGGACAGTGTTAGTTGAGCTGGAAAGACTAAGTTCTTGGAGACTGAACCCCATGGCCTTGACATGTGGCTATATTTGGTGCCTGTGAAACTACCCTGATGCCCAGGCAACATGAGAGCTTCCCGGGATCAGTGGTGCATCACACCTGCCATGGTGGATGTGCCACTTCCTCCTCCCACCTGTCTCAGCCTCCAGGTGGATTGGTTTTCCCAGGACCCTAGCTACTCCCAGGACTTACTAGGTGAGATTTTATTCCTCTGAGTCTGCTAGGTACAGGAGCTCCTGTTCTCAGAGCTCTTGTAATTTGGATCATATCTATGATTCTGGAACTGATGGCCCAAAGATGATCTTTTATAAGAGACATATGTATATATATTTCTATATTCCTCTAGCACGAGATTGTGTGTGTTCCCAAGCATGAATGTAAAACTACCTCCTTTCTGAAGGCTAGCTGGTGATGGAGTATCACCATACCTGTTTTCACAGACCACCCCACTCATTGGGTGTTGTTCTTATAAAGCCCAGACTCCAGTGATTGGTGGATACTAATGAGTCCCAGATGGTAACAAATCTACCTGCAAAGCGGGAGACCCAGGTTCAACCCCTAGGTGGGGAAGATCCCCTGGAGAAGGAAATGGCAACCAACTCCAGTATTCTTGTCTGGAAAATCCCATGGATAGAGGAGCCTGGCAGGATACAGTCCATGGGGTCACAAAGAGTTGGATATGACTAAGCAATTAACACTTTTCACACATTATGAGTCCCCTTAATAGTAGCAACCCAGATTTCATAGGCTCTGATCCCCGCCTAGCATACTGAGCACAGCATCTCAGTCTTCTGCTCCTGTTTAGAAGGATCTGTGTCTTACAGGTGCTAACAGTCTTGTCCTGTTCCACTGACTCCCCCACCCCCACCCCACTGCTGATGGCCACAGTCTGCATCCCCAACAAAGAACATGCAGGTCCTTCCTCAAGTACCCAGACCCCCTTGGAAGTGGAGGAGCTCTCTCCTCTACCCTGTGTGACTCTATTTTTATTATTATAACTCAGTTCAGTTCAGTTCAGTCAGTCAGTTGTGTCTGACTCTTCGTGACCCCATGAATTGCAGCACGCCAGGTCTCCCTGTCCATCACCAACTCCCAGAGTTCACTCAGACTCACGTCCATCAAGACAGTGATGCCATCTAGCTATCTCATCCTCTGTCATCCCCTTCTCCTCTTGCCCCCAATCCCTCCCAGCATCAGAGTCTTTCCCAATGAGTCAACTTTTCCCATGAGGTGGCCAAAGTACTGGAGTTTCAGCCTCAGCATCATTCCTTCCAAAGAAATCCCAGGGCTGATCTCCTTCAGAATGGACTGGTTGGATCTCCTGGCAGTCCAAGGGACTCTCAAGAGTCTTCTCCAACACCACAGTTCAAAAGCATCAATTCTTTGGCGCTCAGCCTTCTTCACAGTCCAACTCTCACATCCATACATGACCACTGGAAAAACTATGGCCTTGACTAGCCGGACCTTTGTTGGCAAAGTAATGTCTCTGCTTTTGAATATGCTATCTAGGTTGGTCATAACTTTCCTTCCAAGAAGTAAGCGTCTTTTAATTTCATGGCTGCAGTCACCATCTGCAGTGATTTTGGAGCCCAGAAAAATAAAGTCTGACACTGTTTCCCCATCTATTTGCCATGAAGTGATGGGACCGGATGCCATGATCTTAGTTTTCTGAATGTTAAGCTTTAAGCCAACTTTTTCACTCTCCACTTTCACTTTCATCAAGAGGCTTTTTACTTCCTCTTCACTTTCTGCCATAAGGGTGGTGTCATCTGCATATCTGAGGTTATTGATATTTCTCCCGGCAATCTTGATTCCAGCTTGTGTTTCTTCCAGTCCAGCGTTTTCTCATGATGTAATCTGCATAGAAGTTAAATAAACAGGGTGACAATATACAGCCTTGACGAACTCCTTTTCCTATTTGGAACCAGTCTGTTGTTCCATGTCCAGTTCTAACTGTTGCTTCCTGACCTGCATACAGATTCTCAAGAGGCAGGTCAGGTTATTATTATAACTACTACTCTCTATTATTCATTATTCCTCTGGCTGAGGGAGAAGGGGAGAACTCTAGTTATGTGAAATCTGAATTTCAGTTCTTACCTTCTCCACCAATCTCTGTTCTGTAAACATGTATGCACCTCTTCCTTCTGTCTACCTGTCTGCTTCTCATTCCCGAACAGCAAGCACAAGTGGGTCTGCTGGACACCTGTGACCCAGTTACCTTGCAGGTCACACAAGGCTCACCTCTACTAACCACTGAGCAAACCATTTCCCAAAGGGATCATTGCCATGCAGTGCAGAAACAGTCTCTGTGCCGCGGGTGACCCCACAGAAGGGGAGGATCCCTCTCCACACAAGAACTGTCTATCAGAGTCGGCAAATGAAGGGGGCGGATGAACTTTCGTGTTGATGAAACCCAGCCACCTGGCAGAGAGTCCCCACATGAGGATAGTGGGTCTGCTTGACCAGGGAAGACCAGCTACGACTCATAGCAAGAGTGGATCAGACTGGCCTCCCATCCACGCATTCCATCAGCAATCCATGAGCAACCCTGCCAGTGACCACGGCCCCATCACATCTCCATTTAGCAAGGCTTTTGGTAGGGCACACAGACCAAGAGGGACAGCCGCTCAGGCCCCCTGGGAGGGTGGACCACTGCAATGGCAGCCAGGTGGCATGGACACTGGGTAACAGGTGGTGTGGTGATGAGCTCCATGGGCAGACAAGAGGGAGTCTTCTGGAGCAAAGGACAGGAAGGAAGATAGTAAAGGCTGGTGGGCTGAACCTCTTCTCACCATCATCTCTTCCTTGGGAGACCTGCCAAAGAAAGCAGAAAGAGAAATACATTTCCTCTGAGTTCTCTAAAGTGAATGTTCTTCAGAAAACAGAATAGTTGAGGCTGGTTAAAATGGATTAACTGTCTGATGTCTATCCAGAGAGGTGTCTATCAACAGATATGAAATGGAAAGTTGAAACCATGGGGCCAATTAATATTTATGACCAGTTGAATTAGGCAGAGGGGAAAATGCAACAAGGGAAAGGTTTACATGCTATAGATACTGCAGAATGGATTTGTTTGGATAAGGCTCCTGTTTTGATCACTGTTTTTGGCAATCTTATAGAACAGGAATATAGGATAGAGAAATAAAATCTATATCTAGAAGATGCTAACTCTATGCACAAAAGTGTTGTTGGTGCCTATTTTTGTGGACTATTCCATCTTAAAAATAAGTATGATTTTATACAGCCAGTTGTGGTAGAAAAGGAACTCTGAAGGGTGAGCAAGTTTCCTACCAAAAAATCCAAACTACAGTTAAGACATGGAAAGAATTACAGATTTTACTCCTTTCAATGAAAGGAAAGTTACAAGCAGGAGAGAAATTACAGAAGGAGCAAGTTCTGAGACAAGAACTCTAATTACAGCAGGGAAAGATGAGCCCGCTTCGGGAAATTCCTAAAAGGTTAACTAGGAAATCTGAAGGTCAAAACCATATTGTGATGAGAATAAATAGAGAAGAAGGGTTTGCAAGGAGCTAAGCTGGGTAATCACGAAGGAAAGAACAAGGACAAAGAAGGAAACCTGAAGACCCCAGTACATAAAAGAAACTCAGCCAGTAAGAGATGCTGGACATAGTCCACAAATACTCAGAAGATGTGGAAACATAAGTTAGAAGCCAAAATTCAGCATTATCATGCAAAAGAACAATGGAACTAAAATGCATGAACAAAATGCAAGAACAAAAATGCATGACTTTGCAGAAAGAAACTCATAGAGAACAGACAGGTGGTTGCCAAGAGAGAAGGTGGGTCGGAGAGAGATGGACTGGGAGTTTTGGATTAGTAGATGCAAACTTTTATACACGTGATGGATAAACAACAAAGACCTACTCCATAGCACAATATCCTGTCAATATCCTATGATAAATCATAATGGAAACAAATATGAAGAAGAATGAATCACTTTGCTGTACAGCAGAAATTAGCACTGTCGATCAACTATACTTCAAGAATAAATTTTAAAATAAATAAATGACATCACACATAATACTGCTTTTCTTAGGTAGCTTGGTCTGCAGAGAAAAGGCTGATAGTTAACCCCATCTCAAGGATTTTCGGGAGAAGGCAATGGCAACCCACACCAGTACTCCTGCCTGGAAAATCCCATGGATGGAGGAGCCTGGTGGGCTGCAGTCCATGGGGTCGCGACTGAGCGACTTCACTTTCACTTTCCACTTTCATGTATTGGAGAAGGAAATGGCAACCCACTCCAGTGTTCTTGCCTGGAGAATCCCAGGGACGGTGGAGCCTGGTGGGCTGCCGTCAATGGGGTTGCACAGAGTCGGACATGACTGAAGCGACTTAGCAGCAGCAAGGATTTTCAGTCCATTTAAGTAGGAGCCCCACAAATAGGAGACACAGCCATGATTATTGACCATTGTTATCTTTCAAGAAAAAGCAAGCTGTTGTCCTGTATTAGAGTTTGTTAGCATTCCCCAACACACATTACAAAATACTTGGAAGAATTCTCCTGAAGACATTGGGCAATGCTAGCAAACACGTGCAGGTAAGTGTTGCCAGTCTGATTGCTCTGGACCAGGAAACGCTTCTCAGCAGATGGTGGCATGATTTCTTTTTCAAAGATGAAAACATGGATATTACTGTCACTAGATCAGAGCAGGAAGAGAGCGGCTGGGCTGACGAGACTAACAGATACTGCAACTCCTGACAGAAGAAATAGAAACCTATCTAGCAACACACATTTTTGTTTGTTTGTTTGTTTTTTGCAACACACATTTACTGAGCATCAGAGTGTGATAGGAACCAGGAACAATGGTACCACAATAGCTGATGAAGGATTTCAAAAGTATGTCTTCCATTAATTCACATATTTTCAAGCGGGGGATGCTGTTAGCCCTCTTCGTTCATAGGCAAAATTAAGATTCAGAGAGGTTAATTGAATTGGAGATCTCCTGATTTCTAGCTTGAGAGCCTTGCTGTGTACCGTCGTGGTTTAAATCCCGGTCACATCACTTCTTAGCGAAATTAGCTGAAGAAATTTTTTAGCCCCTGTATTGTCAGTAGTGAATGGAGAAACTAATCCCTACCGCCTAAGATGGTTGTAGGGATTCAATGAGAGAATGTGTATAAGAATGCCAGATGTGATGCCTGGTACATAGTAGGTCCTCAGGAAAGGTTGGTGTTTCTCCCTTCTCTTTCCTAATGCACAGTGGTGGATGGAGCTGGCTGTCCACCCTGGATGGCACAGCAAGCAGACACAGCACAGAGTGATGCTCCAGGGAGATGCAAGGTGATCCGCCAACCACGGACCATGCTCTGAGGTCCAGGAGGAGTCCCTAGGCTCGGTGGGGAGGTGCTGTGTAGGTCTGCGAGTGCAAGGACAGGGACAGAACCTCCTAGGAGGAAAGGGATTGACGTGGCTGGAGAGGTGGGCAAAGGTTGAGCAAGCAGAGAGTAAAGGCATCGAAGCTGGAAGATGGGGGCCGTGTGTGAAGGATCTGGAGCTGCTAACCAGTTTCCTGAACAGTGAGCTAAGTTTGGGGAGGAGAGGTGGCAGGGGCTCCCACGTGAGCAACTTCCACATTCAAAGATTGTTTACTTGATCTCACAAGAGAAGGGGAACTAGCAAATGTCTATCGACTGTCTCATTTATAAAAATTAATGTGGTGCTGGTGTGTAGAATGAACTGTCTGGGAAGCATCAAAAAAACAAGGAATTTTTCTATTTTATCCACACATACAGCCCTTTTTATTACCAAATATATACAATTCGTTTAATCCTCTTAAATGACTTGGGCATTCATTTGACTTGTAATTGATTACAGAGATTTCAAACAGCTGTGTTTTTGCTTTTGTGACATATTATGGTCATATCTAAAATTCATCTGATGTTAAATCAACAATAAAACTTTGAATTATATCATTGTGCCTATGGTAAAATAGAATCTACTTTAAGGCAATTCACTTTGTCATAAATTTTCCAGGAATGAAACTGGATAAAAAAGCAGAGACTTGCTGCATATGACAATAATTAAATCTATACTCAACAAGTATAAAAGAATGACTGTAGGCATAGATGATTTAGAAGGAAAAAAAAACAGACTTAAACATGTCTAGAAATCATACTAAAGTTTGAGAGCCATGGTCCATTGAGATATGGGATTATGTTATACACTTGAGAAAGAAAAAAACAAAATCCAGTAAGTACCCAAATTATGAAATGAATTGTATTTTCAAAATACAGGCTGGAAGTCCAAGGTCAAGGTGTCAGCAGGTTGGGTTGCTCCCAGAGCCTGTCTCCTTGGCTTGCAGATGACTGCCTTCTTGATGGGTCTTCACCTAGCCCTTCCTCCAGGGCATGGGTACTGCTGCTGCCCCTCTCTCCTTCCGTTAAGGATGACCTATAGGATTAGGGCCTCACTCTTATGATCTTATTTGACATTCAGTCAGTTCAGCTGCTCAGTCATGTCCCACTGTTTGCAAACCCATGGACTGCAGCATTCCAGACTTCCCTGTCCATCACCAACACTTGGAGACTGCTCAAACTCATGTCCATTGAGTCAGTGATGCCATCCAACCATCTCATCATCTGTCGTCCCCTTCTCCTCCTGCCTTCAATCTTTCCCAGCATCAGGGTCTTTTCCAGTGAGTCAGTTCCTTGCATCAGGTGGCCAAAGTTTTGGAGCTTCAGCTTCAGCGTCAGTCCTTCAAAGAATAGTCAGGACTGACTTCCTTTAGGATTGACTGGTTTGATCTCCTTGCAGTCTAAGGGACTCTCAAGAGTCTTCTCCAACACCACAGTTCCAAAGCATCAATTCTTCGGCTCAGTTTTCTTTATGGTCCAACTCTCACATCCATACATGACTACTGGGAAAACTATAGCTTTGACTAGACGGACCTTTGTTGGCAAAGTAATGTCTCTGCTTTTTAATCATCTCTTTAAAGGTCCATTTCCAAACAAAGTACTGGGTTTTAGAATGTCAATATATGAATGAGGAGGTGTGCATGAACCAGCCCATAACAGATGGCCTGAGGAAGTCGGGCTGCAGTAAAATTGTCCACCCAGATGAAGATCCAGCAGTGGGGCAGGAAGGATCAGCTAGCAATATTTACATGCTGGGGCTCGGCCACAGCCCAAGCTTAGGATCAAGGGCACTCGGGAGGGAATTTCAGAGTCCGGCTCCTGCAAGTATAAATAAGCATTCGTCTGAATCCTGGGGGCTTACTTGGAAATGTTTTTCAGTGTCTCCAGTTTGGGGAAAAGGAACTGAGAGCTCCCTCTGCCCCCGGATCCCTGTTGCCCAAAAAGCATGTGATGGAAAACCCCACCTGTGCCAGGGACAGCCTCAGGGTGAGCGAGCTCCCTTGGCTGTGATATACATTGTGGTTGATGCCTGCACTGATGGGGCTTCTCCTTGGCGATTGGTATGATCTGGAGGTTGGCACTGTTAAAGAGAGGTTTTCTTTGTGACCAGAAATTAGCGGGGAGTGGGAAATGACTGTAAATAAAGTGGTATTTGGCTGTTTTCAATTTTATTCGGCTCATGATATCATGGTCAAATGAAAACCTTGACATTTGGAGCAGGAAGCATGTGGTGAGCGGGGGTGGGTGGACTCCAAGCAGGACTGTGACACTGAGTTAAAGACCTCCAGGGTCTCACAGGAGAGAGGCACACAGAGGGGTCTTCAGAAATCAATCTGGTGACTTCCTCTTCCCCATAGAGTTCCCTCCTCCATAAATATCCTCCTCTGCTAGTTAATAAAAAGACAGGAACAGAGGCTCAGGGAGTGTGGAATGGACTCTATGGAGACAAATACCAGTGGCTGGGGCAGGCTTCTTATAGAGCAAAGCGATCTGTCCTTGTTCTGGAGCCCTGGGTTGTGATGTCAGATGGACCCAAGGCCTTGTCGTCTCTGAGGCCAGGCTGACCTGCTCAGGCAATGCTCTGAGCAATTCCGATGCTTTAGGAAAAGGCAAGGAACTTCCCCAAGTTGTTCCATATCTGGCCCGAAAAAGCAGTCACCCACAACTTGGATGCAGAAAATTTAGAATTTTTGGTACTTAATCTCCCTTCAGGCCAGCTGGCTCAGATGGTTAAGAATCTGCCTGCCGTCAAAGAGACCCAGGTTCAATCCCCAGGTCGGGAAGATGCCCTGGAGAAGGGAATGTCTACCCGCTCCAGTATTCTTTCCTGGAGAATTCCATGGACAGGAGAACCTGGCAGGCTACAAACAGTCCATGGGGTCACAAAGAGTTGGACAACGGAGTGACTAACACTTTTACTTTCACTTGGGCTTCCCCGGTGATGCTAGTGGTAAAGAACGCACCTGCCGATGCAGGAGACATAAGAGACTCAGGATCATTAAGTTAAAAGAGCTTTTAACATCACATGTATCCGTGTAATAAAATCCTACTAGAATCCTGTTCTCTATTTGAAAATCTGGGGACTTCCTCTGCACTCTCAACATAAGGGGTCAGAGTTCAATTCCTGATTGGGGAGCTAGATCTCACATGCCTCAACTAAAGGTCCTACAGGCTGCAACGAAGATCGAAGGTCCCGAGTGCCATAACTAAAATTTGGCACAGCCAAATAAATATTTTAAAAAAGAAAAAAGGAAAAAAATCTGTGAAGTAAAAAGTGTGTAAGAGAGAAATTATAGAATGGTGCCGTTGCTGAGAGAATGGATTAGGGCCACCTGACCTGGGTTTAAACTCAGGCTGCGACACACTCTGGTGACCTTGGACGAGTGAGATAACCTGCCTGTGGGTGATGAGACCGGCTCCCTCCTGGCCATGTCGTGAGAAACACACACACAAGGGCCTGAGACAGACAGCCACTTGGAACAAAGAGAGCTTGTGAGTATGACTAAACAAAGGTTCTTTTGGAAACTTCACTGGGTGAGGGGAGAGGAAGAGAGAGGGGAGAGAGAGAGGGAGAGAGAGCAAGGCTGTTTACACCTACTTTGAAATGGTATCTAGCCATGGACAGGCAAACCGGTTCTGATGAAACATTGCTGTAAACACTATATGATGTTAAACATCTCTTTCCAAGTGTGGGCCTGTGGCGTAGTTGACAGATAGCACGTTGTTTTCCTCTCTAAATAGAATATATTCTATTCGGTTGGCCAAAAATTCATTCAGGTTTCTCCATAAGATGCTCTGAAATACCCAAACTGAAACCTTTAGCCAACTCAAAACTTCCCTTGCTCTGAGACTCTGTTCTTGCTTAGTTGCTCAATCATGTCTGACTCTTTGCAACCCTTTGGACTGTAGCCCACCAGGTTCCTCTGTCCAGGGATTCTCCAGGCAAGAATACGGGAGTGGATTGCCATTTTCCTCCTCCAGGGGACCTTTTCAACCCATGGATCAAACCCATGTCTTCTGTGTCTCCTGCATTGCAGGCAGAGTCTTCACCTGCTGAACCATAGGGGAAGACTCTACAGGTCTTGAAAAATCCAGGAAACACCTTTCCATGCCTCGGTTGTCTTGCCTTCCTCTTCCTCTCCATCTTGATCACCGTCCCAGGCTTAGAATAAACCAGTCGCCAGCCCCAGCCCCTCCCAGTAAGACTTGCTAGTACCAGAAATCTGTCTTCTGCCCAGCAGTGGCCTTGAAATGTCTTGGATGTTGGGTGTTTGTGAAATTCTCTGGTGTGCATCTTACAAGGATACTTTGCAGAGTCGAAAAAGATGTACCCTTCTGTCTTAGGACACACAGGCTTGAGATGAAGGTAGGTGGGAGGGAGGGAGAAAGTATTGGCCAAAAAGTCAAGATTTTCTGTCACATCCTATGGAGAATCCAAACAAATTTTTTGGCCAACTCAATATAAGGAAGCAAGGGAAGGAAGGAAAAAAGTTGGGGAGAGAGAGGGAAAGAGAGGTGGAAAGAGAAGATACATTTTCAAAGTTTGCTGCTAAGGAAGAAGAAAAAGCAAGCAAGTGAGACTTTTCACGAAACAGATGTAAAAATATGAACATTCATAAGAACCAGGATAATTTTAATAGCAGACAAAGAGACATACAAGGATACTCAACGCAGTAGGACAGCACATTTGCAAACCTGGATTACAACAATGGGAAAACCAAATGAAAACTGAGGCAGGAAAAAAATGACGCAACAGAAATTATTTCCCAAGAGTCAGCAGAAGTCATCTTTGGGAAGTTGGGGGGAATTCCATTCTTTTTAGAGAACATAAAGAATTAACAGACTGATCTCAAAGAGATAACTGGTTCCACAATTGCCTTCCACCTGGAAGATCCATGCCCTGTGCTCAGGATGAAGTTCCACCATCCAAGAGCTGGGATGTGCCTAGAAGGCTCTCCCTTGCAGTTCCGGCTTCTATCGCTTTTCACCAAGCCATGTTCAAGAGCTTCCAGTGGATGCTTTGACCTCCAAGCATCTCCTACCCTGTCCTTCCCCAGTGCCGCTGGCCTCATCCGCCTCAATTAATGAGCTCTTCCCGGCCTCCGCCCTCACCTGTTCATCTACTGCCTCCATTTCTCACGTCCTGCCTGCCCCTCCCTTGGCGCAGGTCGATCTCTCCCATGCCTCCCTCCACTGCCCTCGGGACAAAGTTCAAACTCCTACCGCCACCCACAAGTCCATCCGTGGCTTCCCTACCTGCAGACCACCAGGTGTCCAGCCTCATCCTTAAGTTCCAAAAGCAACCCAGTTATATTTCTACCGCTGCACTCATCACATTTCACAGGAAGTATCTGTTCCTTATTCATCTCTCTCCCAAACTAGAAAATCTCTAGGAGTAACAACCATGTCTTATTCATGACTCAACCTCTGGGATCTATCACAGTCCACGGAAAAGGGTCAGTTCTCTGTCAATACTGCCTCATTGAACCATTCCTTCCTTACAACACTTTGTTGTGGGTCCCTCCGAATCAGTCCAACCCCGTTGCCTGAGTTTCAAGAACCTACAAAGGCTGATTAGAACCTGCCTTGGTCACCTTGTTTCTCCCTGCCCTGTGCCCGGGCCCAGGCCTGCTGTGCTGAGTACTTAAGCGTACTTGACACATGGTTTACCCACTCCTTTTCTGGCCATGCCCAAGGTACCCTCCCATATCCAGTGTCCTAATATAATTCTGATTCCCTTTCAAGTCCCAGCTCCAGCCCCAGTTGCTTTCAAAGCCCGTCCACCACCACACTCAGTCAGGGCCACAATCTTTCAATGTTTCTGGAACTTCTCCTGTGCACTTGTCTTAATTCTCTAGTTCAACTTAAACACCAGCCCCAAGCCATGGATCGCAGGCCCTCAGCCCCCTCCCAGTGTCTTATACACAGATAGACCCTCTCGGTGAAAGCTGCTGAATGAAGGATGCTGGGTGGGGTGAGGTGAGTATGTTGGTTGTCCCCATTTGGGGTACTGAGCTGTGGATCCAGTTCTCTCACAGGCTGTTTTGAAGGAGTCCCCTGGACCTACAAGGGAGAGGTTAGGTCACCCGAGGCCTCTCCCAGATCCCCTGTCCTGCGTCCTTACTTCCTGCCATAGGACACAGAAGAGGGGATGGCCAGAGGTCCTGCCACAGCTCAACCAGGAGCAAAGCCCCCACATCCTTCATCCAGCATCCTGCTCCTCAGAACCACTCACCACACGTGTCGAGAAACTCCAGCATCTGCTGAAACTGTAGGCAAACTCTTAACATCCACCAGAAAGTGTCCGAAATGAGAAGATTGTGTTTGGTTTCCTTTTTGCTGCAAACTTCCAGGCCACTCCACTTGGAATACCATCCAAGGCACTTGCAACCTTTACTATGTTTTTATCCAAATCTGCCTCTCATTAATCAGATACCATCCAAAGCCAGCCTGTACCTTTCACTCATTTAGAAAGCAATGGGAAATTCCTCACTAAATGCACAAATAAATTAATTTATCCACTTGTGATGGTTGTACATTTCATCTTATGTGTTCTATGGATTTACTAGTCAGTGAGGTGCTGGGCACCCCAGAGCGACTTTACCACATCCTGGTTGGTGTCCCTGAGGGCGGGGGAGGGGCTGGCTTGAGCCAGTACCAAGGAATGCAAAGAGCTTGGCAAGAGAACAAACCTCCTTGGCCTCCAGACACACGGTGACATCACTGACCGACCCCTTCTTGGTGTTTCTCCTCCCTCAGTGGAGGTGATGTCAACAGCGGCCCTTCCCAGCCTGGAAGACAGGACTGGTTGTGTGGAAGGGTAAGGTAAGGTAAGCTGAGGACAGGTAAATAAGACTTCTTGGCGTGAATTGAGGAAAGCTGGGTTTGCATAGCTTAGAGGAGAAGGAAGCAGGGTGGGCTTGTGGGGCGAGGACCCCAGGGCCTCGGGGCTACTTGGAAGGCAGTAGGCTCTCAGTTCTTGAACCTGGGCCTGAAATCATCCCCATTGTATACAGATCAGGGAGTGCTCCTTACCCTCCACCTTTGGGTGTTACAAAACTGGGGCATGGCCTTTGCTTAACCAGACAGAGGCCTGGGCTGTGACTCATTCTAACTCATCTGAGAAGCTGCAGCTCTTTCGCTTCAGCCCAGGCCGCCTGTCTCCCAGGTGCTGGCCTTCCTGTATCTATTGGGACAGCCTTAAAGCCAAGGGAGCTAAGAGAGCAAACTTGAGATTTTAAAACTCAGCAGTGAGGACTTTCCTGATCGTCCCATAGCTAAGACTCCAAGAGCCCAGCTCAGGGGGGCCTGGGTTCAATCCCTGATCAGGGAACTAGATCCCACGTGCCACAACTAAGACCCTGCACAGCCAAATAGATAAACAAGGTAATAAATATTAAAAAAAAACAACAACACCTGGACCTCCTCAGAACGGGCTCTTCCTCCCCCACTGACCTCTCACACCCACAATCACCAACTGTAATCTTCCTGAAATGTCCAAGCTATTTGTCATCCCCTGGGAAAACCTTGTCCACAGAGCTCCTGGACTAGGGGCTAAATGATAGGAAATCAGAGAGATTAAAAGGGCCATATTCCTAATCTTACTTCCCTGCACAGAGACACAATGTCTACATATGTGTATGAATGGGATGCACAGACTCAGTTATTTATCATCATAATTGATAAGAGCAGAATCACTCCTGGAGGAAATGTCCCAGCTGGGATATCTTTCATCAGAAACACCTAATCTGGGGCCAGCTCTCTCTTCCCTGACCTTCAGCCCACTCTCTCCTCCACATCCCCCAAGATCTGTATTGTGTTTGGGTTCCCAGAGAAGGAAGAAATGCTTGCAACTGAATCTATGTGGTATCCTTCCAGAATTCTGCTGCCCTGGAGGAGGAAATGGCAACCCACTCCAGTGTTCTTGCCTGGGAGATCCCATGGACAGAGGAGCCTCATAGGCTACAGTCCATGGGGTTGCAATGCAAGAGTCAGATATGACTTAGCAACTAAACCACCACCACCATTTGAATGAGCAGGAAGCTCCAATGAATGCCATGAGGCCCTGGGTGCCACCCAGATACTCCTGTGAAGGTGACCACAGTGACGATGAAAAAGCGAAGTCACTCAGTCATGTTTGACTCTTTGCCACCCCGTGGACTGTAGCCTACCAGGCTGCTCTGTCCATGGGATTCCCCAGCAAGAATACTGGGATGGGTTGACATTTCCTTCTCCAGGGGATCTTCCCGACCCAGGGATCGAACCTGGGTCTCCCGCATTGCAGGCAGATGCTTTACTCTCTGAGCCACCAGGGAAGCCCCACAGTGATGGTGCTGTCACCCATTTGTCTAGCACCAACAGCCTGCAGGGCAGATTGGAGACTGGATGTATCGCCCACCCAAAGGCCTTACAGTCGAAACAGCCTTAGGTGTCCCTAGGGACATTTCCAACTCAGTTTACATCATAAGGGAAAATACATATCCCCAGACAACTGTCTTCTGTTCTTCTCTTCCTTTCTCCCTCTTTGATAATGGAAGATGTCGGTGGGGCTACTTGGGGACAAAGGCCACAGACCCCAAGTCTATCCCATGGGGCTGGGCTTGTCCATGAAACTGTGTCAGCTGGAGATCCCATTACAGACAGACCTCTCTTCATTTCCAGGCAAGGCATGTAATGGGCTCCAGCTTCTTCCTGGGTCCTTGGTGCTTCCATCTCCATCAGATCCAGGCTGAAGACAAGTTGAGTTTTTCCCTAAACAGCTTTGGGGAAACCCGTCCTTTCCCACTGGGAAACAGAAGCTGCATAGACCTGCCTGTCCACTAGGATCCTGCCCAGTGTCTGGCCTCCTGCAGGTTAAGCTAGACCCCTCCCAGCCTGGCCTAAGCCTGGGTGAGCTGGCCTTGGCTGACCAGCCTGGCCTCAGCCAGCCTCCTGGTTGGGCTTGGCCTCTATCGAGGAGGCAGGGAGCCTGAGGAACCAGAAGGTTAAGCAACAGCTTCCCAAGGGCAAATTCCTGTCCAGTGTCTGGTATCTGGGTTCTGAGCCAAACATGGGCGGCTCTGTTTCTGCTGATCTCTGAGGGTGACTGCACGCTGCTTACTGCTTCTCTTGGCTTACCTGCATATGGCTTCCCAGAAGAGGAAGGGCAGTCAAGGGGCATGAGAGTTACCAGCCCAGACGTAGGTCTCATATGCAAATACTCCAACTCTCAGAAGATAGTAAGGCCTTTTAGAGCCAAGCCAGAGTCCTGTTAGCATTTCCTCTGGACCCAGCTTAGTCGTCTCGGCCAAGGCTTGTTTAATACCTCAAATGGGCAAGTGCTGGAATCAAGATTGCTGGGAGAAATATCAACAACATCAGATATGCAAATGATGGCATGCTAACCTCTTGATGTAGATGAAAGAAGAGAGTGAAAAAGCTGGCTTGAAATTCAACATTGAAAAAAACTAAGATCATGGCATCCAGTCCCATGACATGACATGACTTCATGTCAAATAGAAGGGGCAAACGTGGAAGCAGTGACAGATTTTATTTTCATGAGCTCCCAAATTGCTGTGGATGGTGACTTCAGCCATGAAATTAAAAGACGTTTGCTCCTTGGAAGCAAAGCTATAATAAACCTAGACAGTGTATTATAGACCAGAGATGTCACTTTGCTGACAAGGTCCATATAGTCAAAGCTATGGTTTTTCCAGTAGTTATGTACAGATGTGAGAGTTGGACCATAAATAAAGCTGAGTGCCAAAGAACTGATACTTTCAAATTGTGGCGCTGGAGAAGACTCTTGAGAGTCCCTTGGACAGGAAGATCAAACCAGTCAATCCTAAAGGAAATCAATCCTGAATATTCATTGGAAAGACTGATGCTGAAGCTGAAGTGCCAATACTTTGGCCACCTGATGCAAAGAGATGACATTGGAAAAGACTCAGATGTTGGAAAGACTGAAGGGAAAAGGAGAAGAGAGCAGCAGAGGATGAGATGGTTAGATAGAATCACCGACTCAATGGACGTGAATTTGAGCAAACTCCGGGAGATAGTAAAGGATGAATAGGGAAGCCTGGCGTGCTGCATGAGGTCGCTAAGAGTCGGACACGACTTAGCGACTGAACAACAAAAATGGCCAGTGCTTGGCATCAGGGTAGTCTAAGTGTCAGTGGGCCAAGGCATGGCTTAAGGTTTGAGGCCAGAACCTCTCATGAGCAGACAAGAGCCTTCTTTGTCATGGTGACAGCTTTGCTTAGTTTCACCCCTCATTTCTCAGATCACTCCCTGAGAGTTGGACCTAATTACTTTTGCACATGAGTTAGAAATGTATGAAAGAGAGTCTGAATTTCTCACCCCCTTCTCTAAGCAAAATCAATGGCAGAGGCTGCAGCGAGCTGCTGCGGTTCTCTCGTGGGCTAGGAAGTGAGAAGCTAAGGAAAACCTGTGCTAGCCCCAGGGTTTACCTGGGATTCTAGAATCAGCCAGGGACAAACCCACCACAATGAGCAGCACATTAGGTTCCTTCTAGCCACGTTGTTTGAGGATGTGCACAGAGCCTGGCAAGATTGCAGACGTGGGGGATGAGGAAGGGAAGTGGCTTGTCTACGCTCTCGTGGTGACTCAGTAGCAGGACAATTTAAGAGAATCCAGGAGCTTTGACTAACCGGCTACTCAGCCATGACCCTGCCCTGTTGAAGGAAGTAGAAAGGACGGGAATTGGTCAGTCAACAGCACTCAGGTGCCAAGTCGTGAACACACTGTGGGGAGGAGACCGGCAACAGAAAATGACTGGAAGACACAAGGAATCCCTAAAAGTATGTGGGTTGAGAAGAGAGTGCCCGCATGCCCACGCATGTGAAGTAACTTCAGAAGACTTACAGAGGGGAGGCTGCAGAATAATATTGTCTGATGCTGAAGGCCACATGGAGCTGGGTACCCGTGGTTGATGGCGATGATGGGTTATGAGCACCCACGAGGAAGAGGGGAGGGAAAAGGAGTGATCGCAGGACAAGCTGGGTGACTTGGGGAGTCACTGGGCCGCCTCCAGCCCTAGCCCGGGGTGACTTAGCGAGAAAGTGCTGAGCTAGGTTCTGGAAGGGGAAGTCTGTCCAGGAGAAAGGCGGGACTTGGCCTGGCTGGGGCCCAGCGTGAATGAGGGGTGTGTGGGGACAGCGGGCAGACAGGCAGGCCTGGGGCACAGAGGTTGGGGTAGGGGTTACCAACAGACGTGGAAGAAAAGAAACAAAGAATGTCTGGCCAGCATCCTCATTATTTTTTGGTTTTATGGGAAACATGGTGAAACTCTTTCTTAAAAGTGGCCATTATAGAGGGTGGGGGTAGGAGAGAAACCACAGTGATTTCTTTCTTTCTTTTTTTTTTTTTCAGGATCGAAAAAATGTTCTCCGCAATCTAAACAAAGTTAGATTGGGAAATGCAGCATGGTACCATGGGGGCCTGGTTCGGCCATGACCCGCCTGCCCGCAGGCGCCGGCCTCAGATGCTCAGAGCGGCCTGGGGAGAGAGGGGATGCTTTGACTTTTCAAGATCTAAGAGTTATGGTTCCCTTTTGGCGAAATGCTTTTTGTCCTGTCATAACTTGAGTCCTTTGTGGTAGCACCGATTGTGGCCTCGGAAGCCCAGGTGAGTGCCTTACCTGCCTACCTGCCCCGGGATGGACTCCTCTGGAGATCCAGGGACGGCACTGATGCCCTTGTATTCAGTGCCCTTGGGGTGGGGGCTGCTGTGTGGCCTGAAAGGTGACTTCCCTGGGATGACAGGGCTTCTTGGGTGACACTAGTAGTAAAGAATTTGCCTGCAATGCAAGAGACATGAGAGACACAGGTTCAATCCCTGGGTTGGGAAGATCCCCTGGAGAAGGAAATGGCAACCCACTCCAGTACTCTTGCCTGAGAATCCCATGGACAGAGGAGCCTGGGGTCACAAAGAGTCGGACACAAGTGAAGTGACTTAGGAGGCACACACTGGGAATACAGAGCTGTACATCATTAAAGAAACATAGGGATCCCAGAACGACGAGACTGAACTCTGCCTTCAAAACAGAACAGGAGGAAAATGGCTGCTAGGGACCTAGATGGCCTTGCTGAGTTGAATTCTTGGGTGATTTGATTCAATGAAGCCATTCATTTCAAAGCTGCCTCTTTTTTTTTTTCTTTTTTAAACAAAAAGGTAGGAGTCATTCAACCTTTTTCAGCAGATTGAAGTGATTTTTAAGTGAATACAGAAAGCAGCCCTACCCACACCATCCTCTGTCAGGAATGAAGCATCTGTGATGGAAAATACCTGCAGCCTGGGGAAAAAATTTACTGCAACAGCTCCATTTCATGTTGTGGGGTCATATTTTTATTGATGTGAAATTCTTGCTCTCTACTGTCCGATTTTTGTTAACTACTGAATCTAAATCTTGTTGGGTCTTGTGCTTGCAAACCCCTGTAATTAGCATGATATCCTAGATTGTTTTTAAATTGAAGTGGCCTGGTTTCTGTGTCTAACCTGTGCAGTTAGAGGCCCCGGGGCTGAGATTGTATCTGGGGCTCTCCCTGGACCCCTCTCTTCCACGCCCTGGCTGGAGACTGAGCATCAAAATCTCCCATGGAAACCTGGATCCAGAGTTCAGGAACCGGGAGGCTGGCACAGGCGAGGGGGTGCGGGTGATGTCAAGCACCCTTCTCTGGGACTTGCAAGTTGCCACAGGTGGGTGGCATATCTCCCCCACCCCACCCCACCTCTGCTGGCTGTGCATGATAGGGATGGGTTCCATCCTCAGTGGGAGGGCTTCGCTGTCTCACACAAGGCTGCCTACAGGGCTTGAACACTTCAAGTGTGGGGAGGAGATGCCCAGATTTGGATCCTGGCTTGACCAGTCCTGGCGCGGATGTCCAGCCTCTCTGCTGGGTGAAGTCTGAATCCCGGCACCCGTCACCGCAGCTTTTTCCTCGCAGCCTAGATGAGACAATTAGGAAAACCAGAGCCTGGAGAATTCCAGGGACGGGAAGCCTGGTGGGCTGCCGTCTCTGGGTCGCACAGAGTCGGACACAACTGAAGCGACTTAGCAGCAGCAGCAGCAGCAGAGAGATAAAGAGAACTTCCGCTGAATCCTAGCTTCTGTCTTCTCAATAGAGGAGAGCGTGGCAACCCACTCCAATATTCTTGCCTGGAGAATCCTATAGACAGAGGAGCCCTACAGTTCACGGGGTCAAAGAGTCAGAGGTGACTAAAGTGTGACCATCTCACCAGAGGATCCCTCCCACCTACCCTACACCACGAAGCCAAATGGACCAATGACATGGGGCAGCTTCTTTTAAATCTCACCCCCAGGGCCTCTGACTGCACAGGTAAGACACAGAAACCAGGCCACTCCAATTTAAACAAGCCTTGCAGCTTCTTAAAGACCAGGGTCAAGTCCATATGAAGTCCTTCCGTTACTTACCTTCACATTGGTCTCAGTGGTTTATTTCAAATTCTAGCCTATTCATTGATAGCTTTTCCTGAATGGTCTCCAAAAGCTCTCTGCAAAAGCGATTTACAGAGTGGCTGGCCAGTGTGCTGATCTGCACACTGAAGGAAGGATCATGTAGCTAAGGACTGCCAAACAGACAGAAGAGACATGTTATCACCGAGGCAAGAAGTGCGCAGTTAGCAGGGTTAAGGACCAGGATTTGGGGGCCACATAGCTGCTTGTAGCGAGAAGGTTCTTGCATGAAGAATCTTCTCAACTATCTTTCCTTGCCCACAGCTAAATAGTAGCTTCTACTTTAAATCCAGGTCACAGTCATTAGCTACCAGCATGGTCGGCACTAGATACTCAACGAGTATGGATCAGTTTAAGATTTGCTTGAAGGTGAAAAGAGGAATTATTCAACAAATGGTGTTGGAACCACTGGCTAGCCATTTGGGAAAAAAAGTTTAGAACTTCCCTGGTGGTCCAGTGGTTAAGAGTCTGACCTCCCAATGCAGGGAGTACAGGTTTGACCCCTGGTCGAGGAACTAAGATCCTACATGCCACTCATGTTGCCGAGAAATAAAGTAAATAAATAAATATAAACTTAAACTGATTCTTACCTTACTTGTCACTCCCAGTAAAGCATATGTGGATAAAAACTTCAAAGATAAAATTTGAAACCACAATTTAAAAACTGTGGGTGCATTTATTGCTCATCCCTGTTTGGAGAAGTCCTTTTTAGCAAGGAAGCCATAGATTAAAAAATCATAAATTTCATACCATAAAAGAAAACATAATTTTGTGTGACAAAAAGTACCTTAAAAATGACAAAACAGAAAATATTTGCAACATTTGTATATGAGAAACATAATTTAATTTATTTAAATTACAAAGAGCTCACACAAATCAATAAAGAAAAAGCAGAATAACACAATAGAAAATAAGGCAAAGGATATGAATGGACAGTTAAAAAGTGATGCAAATGTCTGATAAAAAATTTCACTGGAAACTATAAGATACCATCTTTCATCTAAATGTCAGAAATTGTAAAGTTTTATTATAATTAGTGCCTGGGAAGAAGATATGTGGACAAGTAGGCATTTGCAAATATAAATTTAAGAACTGTCAACTGGTGTTCATTTGCCCAATATTAAGATCCTTCTAAGAGCAATTGAGTAATATCAATCATGATTTTAATGTCTATAACCTTTGATCCAAGAACTTCACTGCCTGAATTTAGCCTACAGTTACATTGGCAAAATTATGCCATGGGGAAACTGTAGAAACAGTGTCAGATTTTATTTTGGGGGGCTCCAAAATCACTGCATATGGTGACTGCCCCATGAAATTAAAAGATGCTTACTCCTTGGAAGAAAAGTTATGACCAACCTAGATAGCATATTGAAAAGCAGAAACATTACTTTGCCAACAAAGGTTCGTCTAATCAAGGCTATGGTTTTTCCAGTGGTCATGTATGGATGTGAGAGTTGCACTGTGAAGAAGGCTGAGCACCGAAGAATTGATGCTTTTGAACTATGGTGTCGGAGAAGACTCTTGAGAGTCCCTTGGACTGCAAGGAGATCCAACCAGTCCATTCTGAAGGAGATCAGCCCTGGGATTTCTTTGGAAGGAATGATGCTAAAGCTGAAACTCCAGTACTTTGGCCACCTCATGCGAAGAGTTGACTCATTGGAAAAGACTCTGATGCTGGGAGGGATTGGGGGCAGGAGGAGAAGGGGACGACAGAGGATGAGATGGCTGGATGGCATCACTGACTCGATGGACGTGAGTCTGAGTGAACTCCGGGAGTTGGTGATGGACAAGGAGGCCTAGCGTGCTGCAATTCATGGGGTCGCAAAGAGTCGGACATGACTGAGAGACGGAACTGAATTGAAATGAATTGATACAGGACAAGGATGCCCATGACAGCGTTGTTTGGAACAGCAGAAAGCTGGAATCCATTTAAGGGTCTATCAATGAGACCGGCTAGAAAATGGAACTCTAAGAAACAGTTTTTGTGTCTTAAAAAAAAAAATATTAACAGGGTCTTCAGGTCATGAGACCAAGGATATGTGAGTTTATTTTTTATTTTTGTCTGCACAGCATGTGGGATCTTAGTTCCCCAACCAAGGATCAAACCCATGCCCCCCGAATTAGTAGTGCAGAGTCTGAACTACTAGACCACCAGAGAAGTCCAAGAAGCAGTTTTTAAAAAGGTTGAAAGGCGATTGGTAGAGCTAGATATAGAGGACCTTTGATTTTTTAATAAGTAGGAAGGGAAAGCAAGGCTCTGGGCAAGGTATTTAGGAATATCTGTTTTCAAATTGTGTACCTTACTAGCCAAACCTTTTGAACGCATTCACTAACGTATTTGTTGATTGATTTATACATATGTGAACCGATCCAAAAATAGCATAAAAAAGTGAATTGAAGCAAAGCATAAGATCTAAAATTTTTTCGGCTACGCTGAATTGTTTTAAGGACCTTTCCACCTTACATGTATGCACTTATGCCACGTGAGTGACGTCAGTTCGTCACCTGTCAATTTTAAAATATATCTGCAAATTCTTTGACACACCTTCCATTGGTTTGCGTGATCTATGCCCTGTTCCCTTCAAATGGGGCAGACCTTTGCCCTTGTTTTGGCCACCAGGGTATGGCAGAAATGACAATATTGGATTCTGAGTCTAGATGAGAAAACACTGGTGCCTGGTTTGTTTTTAGTTTTCTGGGATGCAAAACCAAGCCAACACTGATGTTGATACTTGTGCGGAGGTTTAGACTTTGTTTAGACAGCACTTCCGTGCTATGAATAGTAGCTGCAGAAGTGATGAACACAGCGCAGACAGACATGCTGTACTTGGAGAATTAGAATTAGAACCAGGAAAGGCTGGATAATATTTGCTCTTGCACAAGGAGTAAAATCATAGTCTTCCATGTGATTAATCATTGTATGGACTTACATCATTGTCAGTATCCGTTTATGCCATTTGTCAGACATAACTGGGACCTGATTTCTTTCCCCAGCTCTCCTCCCTTCTTCCCTCCCTCTCTTTCCATCTTCCCTCCCTTCTTTCTATCGCTTCTTCCTACCTTCTCTTAATATTTTTAACCCCCTGCTACATGCCAGACTTTAAGATGAGTACCTCACATTTGATGTACACACCTATTATTTCCACATCTCTCTGATTTTTTACTGTAACCAGGGGTTTACTTAAAAGATGGCTTACCTTAGATTTCTTGCCATATATCTCTTTCTCTTTATAAGACTTCATATGTTCTACAGAAAGCGTAAATTCACGTTTTATTATGAGAAAGCTAAAATGCAGTCTTTCTAAATACCTGCCCAAAATATAGTTAACCAACAAGATGACTATTCACTCTTCAATCTCTGGTCCATTGAGATGATAGACAGGTGGCTGGCTGGCTGGCTGGCTGGATTGATGGATGGATGAAAGGATGATGGGTGGATGGATAGATAAGTGACAGATGAGTAGTTCCCCCACACTCACACTCGATGTAAGAGGAGGAAGGGAAGTAGTCAGGATAAAATAGTGGTTTCAGCACTATGTCTGATTGTCATAGTATTCACTTCAAACTGGACAGACTTGTCAAACCAATCTTCCAGAAGAAAACAAAAACTATCTCAACCTTGTCATTCAAATAAATGTCCATTTTGAGTATTGTCTGTTTTTAAAGAGCATGGAGCTCATTTGGACATTTTGCATAATGGCTAGCATACTATGGCTATCTAGGAGATATTATAGGCTAAATTGTGTCCCCCAACCCCTCCTCAAATTTATAAAGTCCTAACCTTGGAATGTGACTGTATTTGGAGATGATGTTTTAAAAGAGGTAATTTAGAATTCATCTGGGTGGGCCCTAATTCAATATAACTAGAAGAAGAAATTAAGACCCAGACCTATACAGAGGAAACTATGTGGACACAGAGTGGAGATGGCTGTCTACAAAGCAGGAAGAGAAGCTTCAGGAGGAACCAACTCTACTGACACCTTGATCTTAAACTTCTAGCCTCTAGAGCTGTGAGTAAATTTCTTCTGTTTAAGCTGCTTAGTCTGTGGTATTTTTTTTAATGACAGCCCTAACAAGCTAATACAGTAGATATTTCTTTTAAATCAACTTTGGTTCAGTTTGTCTAAAAACAAGGACAGAATAAGCAATATTTACATTCACATAGGTAGGTAACACGGTGTGGTATTTTACGCTTACCTGGTCTAGGCCTGGGTTCAATTTGTCCATCATTTACAACCAATGTGGCCTTGGACAAATGACCTAATCTTTGTGCACCTCTGTTCACATACATGTAAGCTAAGTTAATATAATAACAATTTAATAAGTTATATGCAGAGTACATCATGCAAAGTGCCAGGCTGGGTGAATCACAAACTGGACTCAAGATTGCTGGGAGAAATATCAACAACCTCAGATATGCAGATGATACCACTCTAATGACAGAAAACGAAGAGGAACTAAAGAGCCTCTTAATGAGGATGAAAGAAGAGAGTGGAAAAGCAGGCTTAAAACTCAACATTAAAAAATCTAATCTCATGGTATGCGGTCCCATCACTTCATGACAAATAGATGGGGAAAAAGTGCAAACGGTGGCAGATTTTATTTTCTTGGACTCCAAAATCACTGTAGACGGTGACTGCAGCCATGAAATTAAAAGATGCTTGCTCCTTGGAAGAAAACCTATGACAAACCTAGGCAGCATATTAAAAAGCAGAGACATCACTTTGCTGACAAAGATCCGTATAGTCAAAGCTATATCTTTTCCAGTAGTCATGTACAGATGTGAGATTTAGACCATAGAAAAGGCTGAGTGCCAAAGAATTGACGCTTTCAAATTGTGGTGCTGGAGAAGACTCTTGAGAGTCCCTTGGACAGCAAGATCAAATCAGTCAACTCTAAAGGAAATCAACCCTGAATATTCATTGGAAGGACTGATGCTGAAAGCTCCAATACTTTGGCCACCTGAAGGGAAGAGCTGACTCATAGGAAAAGACCCTGATGCTGGGAAAGATTAAGAGCAGGAGGAGAAGGTGATGACAGAAGATGAGACGGTTGGATGGCATCACCAACTCAATGGACATGAATTTGAGCAAACTCAGGGAGACAGTGAAGGACAGGGAATCCTGGCATGCTGCAGTCCATGGAGTCCCAGAGAGTCGGACGTGACTTAGTGACTAAACAACAACAACGTCACAAAATTGCTATGAAAATTAAATGAACTTGTGTTTTAAGCACTTTGAAGAGCACTTAACACATTGCATCTGATACATAATATGAAATAAAGAGGTTGGAGAGCATGATGAAATCAAGTTTATTAAATCCTTTTAAATGATAACATATTTTTAAAAATTCTAACTATAGAGGATTTTTAAAAACTGTATTTCTTTATTTGTTTTGGCTGTACCTGGTCTTAGTTACAGCTTGTGCGATCTAGTTCCCCGACCAGTGGTCAAACCTGGGCCCCCTGCATTGGGGCCCCCTGCATTGGGAGCACAGAGTCTTAGCAACTGGACCACCCGGGACGTTCCTACAGAAGCTTCTTGATACAGGGAGGAAATAGTTGTTAGCAGCATTCTGGGTTTTCAACTGCATGCTGAGTTTGGGTTTATGTTAGGATGAGCATCTAACATCAATGAACGTGCTCTGAGGCTAACAAGAGCAGCTCCCAGTCATCTTAACAGCAGTGGTTGTGAATCATTTCCGGTATTTTAACATTTGCCAAAGATTGGAAAATGTCTGGTTTTCCCACCAACGTTCATTGCAATGGGAACTATGAAAGAGAGAGTCGAACATGTGTGCTGAAAATGTTCGCAGGTGCTATTTGCACATGACTTGCTACAAAACTGCTGTAAACACGACTTCATTTCTATTGGTAAAACTTTAACTCAAGATAAACTTGCTGACTGCAAAGGGTATCACGAGACTGTGCTGTGCGTGATAGCTAATATAAACAGTGGGGGCAGCGGAGGCCTTCCAGGGTCCAGGGACCAGTGTGGATCTTTCTGGAAAGCCAGTCATTCACCATCTGCTCCAAGTCCCAAATTGCACTGGAGGAAAGAGGCCAAAGTGGAAAATCAGAAGCATCTCACAGTTGAATGTGACAGTGTTTGGTGACCAACTGCTCCCAACCCACTTTTGGGATGTATCATACTCATTCCAGCTTCTTCCAGGAAATCTTGAAGGACTGGCAATTGTCTTGATTACACTTTTGAACCAATAGAACATAAACAGAAACAGCTGGTCATGGATACACATCTCATTAACCAACTGAGAAAAAAAGAAAGTGTTTCCAGTCAGGCAATAGCGCCTGAGACAGATTTTTGATGATATTAATTATCTGTGATCAAACACCACCTTTGATATATTGGGTTTTATGAGCATAAAGATCACTGAAGGAATCTTGAAATATTTTCCTCTAGTGTCAGTTGCATCCACAGAGCTATTAAAATTTTCACAATTTCAGGGCATTGAAGAAATATATTATCTGAATAGAAGCATTTGAATAACTAACCAGTCTCATACAGGGCTTCCCTGATAGCTCAGTCGGTAAAGAATCCACCTGCAATGCAGAAGACCCTCATTGGATTCCTGGGTCGGAAAGATCAGCTGGAGAAGGGATAGGCTACCCACTCTAGTATTCTTAGGCTTCCCTGGTGGCTCAGCTGGTAAAGAATCTGCCTGCAATGGGGGAGACCTGGGTTTGATCCCTGGGTTGGGAAGATCCTCTGGAGAAGGGAAAGGCTACCCGTTGCAGTATTCTGGCCTGAAGAATTCCATGGACTGTACAGACAGTAGCAGAGAGTTGGACACGACTGAGCAACTTTCACTTCACTTCAGCCTCATATAACTGACAGGGGTGGAATTTTACGTAGAACTGAGTCATTGCATCACCTCAATTATGCAGAAAATAGTTTAGAAACAAGGAATTTTTTTTAATTAGAACAAAACTTGAAAAATATTTTTCTTATACATATATTTGCTCATAGGAGAAATAATTCTTAGGCTCAGACTCAAAAAGTAAAGTTTATTGTACACACAGCTGTAATTGTGATCTTCTCACTTTCATGCCCAGCGCACTTTAGAAATAGAAAATTAGAAGTAGGGAGAGGCCTTGCTATAGACATACATGCTAATGAGAAGAAACTGCTCACACCCTAAAGGGGAAAGTAGAAAAGTAAAAAAGCAGACTGAAGAATTAAAAAAGGCCCAGGAATATGGAGACTTGTTGTGTGCCCACAAATATTCCTGTGTCTCTCAATTGCCTAAGCACATGATTTTATTATACAATAACATTAGAATTGGTTCTTATTATGATGACGTCAAGGGGTTTCCCAGGTGACTCAGTGGGTGAAGAATCCGTCTGCAATGCGGGAAACACAGGAGATGCGGGTTCAATCCCTGGGTGGGGAACGTCCCCTGGAGTAGGGTATGGCAAACCACTCCAGTATTCTTGCCTGGAGAATCCCATGGGCAGAGGAGCCTGGTGGGCTACAGTCTGTGGGGTCGCAAAGAGTCAGACATGACAGCAACTGAGCACGCACACGTGCGTGATGACATCAAGACCATGGAAAGAAAAAAAAGATGTTAAACAGTCTCCCAGACTTTTTCAGAAAACAAGAGAGGTTGAATTACAGTTTAGGAACTTTCTTACCCAAAATGTCTTTTCTTCTTTCCTTCCTCCCTCCCTTTCTTTTTTCTTCTCTTTTTCTTTCTTTTTTTTTTTTTTAGTGCTTCAGAGTACAAATTTTCAATGGCCTAGAACTCCATTCTCCAGAATGGCTACTTTCTCAAAGAAAGCCCAGATTTTATTACATATTATGTGATTAGTATTAGTTCATATCCTTTAAGAGTTATAGTTTTTTCCATTTCTGGACAGTTGAAATACTGTTAAAGATACTGCTACTCAAAAGAAGAAGAAACAAACCCAAGCAACAAAAAATACAGATAGCGGGCATACAGCAGAATGAATATTACGTTGCCAGGGCAGTAGGAGGAGAAAAGAGGGTTAAATAAACCAAACTTCACTGTTCCATTGATTTTTACTTTTAACTCCACTCAGACCATGAAATGTTTTCTTTCAACTGATGAAAGACTGAAAGAAAAACCCAAGTCTCCTTCTCATATGATATATAAGAACTGTTGACACGTTCATATTTTCCTGGGGGGAGAAAGTTCAACTATAGCTACTCTGACAGCAAGCCTTATCGATTGCACCCTCCTTTCTTCCACATACATTATAGATATGTTCACCAAAGCACACACCTTGTATGAGGAAAGGTGTCGTCTATGGAATGTGTAAAAACTGTAAGGGCTGTCCTCTACTTGAGAGCATTCTATAAGCAGGGCAATGGGTCAAAGGGCAACACTTTGCTATCGCTTGTCCACACCCCTATGAGGAAAGTGAGGCTTGAGGAATTTAAGTAAACTTTCTGAAAAGCAAGAAACTTGCAAACAACAGACTTGGGATTTGAACCAAGGGTGCTTAATAACCACTGGGCTGTGCTATCTCCCAGTGAGGTTTAAATGGTTATCTTGATCAATGACTCAAGACCTGGGATGTGCAGTGGAATCCCAGGGCACACTGTTGCTGTTTGCTGACTGGTACCCATTTTCCCTGAGTGACTCGGTGAAATCCACACATCAGGGCCTGGGAAAGGTTGTGGGAAGAACATACATCCCCAGAGGCTTCTGCATCAGAAAACCACCTGCTTAGATGCTTCTCTGTTCACCAAGAGGCTTTCTACAGCAGGGAGTAAAAGGTTTATAGTCGGGGGATTTCCCTGGCAATCCAGTGGTTAAGACTCTATGCTCCCGAGGAAGGGGGCATAGTTTCAATCCTTGGTCAGGGAACTAAGATCCCACCTGCAATGTGGAGCAACCAAAAATTAAAAAAAAAAAAGTTTAGGCAGGCCCACCCTTTGCAGTGGGGGCACTCTGTAAACAAACTATACATGCCCTTGTCAGTGGGTCTCAACCACAGGTCACCCTTCACGCAACAGCAAGCCCCGGCTCCATCCAATGTAAGGAGCGAGGAAGCCCCTAGGGGTCAACTGTGCAGGGATTGGACTGAGGGAGCCCAGACGCCCTGCTTCCTCTTTTTTGAGGTACTTAGAATATGCAACTGGAAAATAGAAATGTGTAAATTGGAGAGAGATGAGGAGAGAGAAAGGGAAAGGAGAGGGGATTGACTTTGGAAATTATCAGCCTGTCAAGCTAACATAAGGAGAAATACAGCAACCACTGATCAACTTATCAAGCAGTCAGTGCTGAAACAGGATGCTAAGAAATTCCTGAGCTCTACAACCATATAACAAGCCAAGCTTCACGGACCAACACAACTTCCTTCTGAGACAGAACAGCGGAAGACAAGATACCGTGAGATCAGGATGGGAAACTGTAGAAACTTTGCCTCCATGCTTTGTGGAGACTGAGCTGAGAAGCTGAGCCTGGGTCTTAGATGCTTGGGCAAGGCTTAGTTAGCTTGGGTAAATTTGCCCAAACTTTAGGAACATCTTGTTCTTCCCTAGTGGCTCCTATGGTAAAGAATCTGCCTGCAAGGCAGGAGACCTGGGTTCGATCCCTGGGTTGGGAAGATCCCCTGGAGGAGGGTTCGAAGGCTACCCACTCCAGTGTTCTTGCCTGGAGAATCCCATGGACAGAGGAGCCTGTCAGACTACGGTCCACAGGGTCACACAGAGTCGGACACAACTGAACCAACTTAGCACCACACATCCTGGGCTCGAAATAAAGACACGACTGTATTCTATACAGAATTGTACAGAAAGTACACACAAGCACAACCCCTTGTAGAGGTGCATGCATGTGACAATGTACGCCAGAAATTTGAACTAACTTATGTGTTTGGATATAACAACTCATGTTCCCATCTTTGAAAATTCCCAACTTGGAAGCTGGTACTTAGGGGACTTACTGTAAATATCTGTTTTGACTGAGTCATTTATGTGTGAAAATAGAGCGTTTAGTCATAACTCTGCAACTCACTACTTAAAAGCCAAACATGGTGTCCACATTTTTGATTTGGCAGGAGGACATTTGTCATTTTAATGGAATGTACATGAATAACAGAACCTTAAAATTAATATTTCTGACATTAAAAGCAATACAGATTTGTTGCAGAAAATTCTTAAAATACTGCCAAATATAAATAACTGGAAAAAATCACCTGTAATCTTATAATCCTGCTGCTTAGATACAGTGAGTTAACACTTTGGTGTAGTTCTTTCTGATTTTTTTTCTGTATAGGCATATATATGTGTGTGTGTGTGTGTGTGTGTGTGTGTGTAGAGAGAGAGAGAGACATAATATATATTTAAAATTATAACTATGTGAAATATTTGATTGTGAATCTGCCTATCTCACTCAACAGATTGGGCATTTTCCTTTCTCAACAACCATTTCTAAACATGTGACTTTTAAACATTCCATGCCATCATATGAATGGACTATGACTTATTTAACCATTTTCTCATTTTTGTACACTGAGTTTGTTTCCCACTTTTCCTATAAGTAAAGCTTCAGTAAACAGGCTTATTCATCCATCACTTCGGGTTACACAGTTATGATTATTGAGATAAATATTGAGAAGCAGAATTACTAGTACAAGAGATATAAGCACTTTTACAGCTCTTGTTACATATTTCTTAAAATATTTTTAAAAACTCTTTTTGAAACATAGGACTAAGACCTAAAGGAAGTTATGGAAAGAAATGACAGGTTTTTGGTTTTTAGTTTGTTTTTGCCTATTGCCTCATTTCCTTTAGCTCAGACCACCCTATTTGTCATCTTTAGAAAGGTAGGAAAGTAAGAAATAAGGAAGTATAATGAGAAGGACTTGACAAAATACAACCATCAAAATAATTAAATCTCAAATTACCTAAAAAGGAGAAAAGCATATTTATCTTTTAGAGACGGATTCTAACATCCATCCTGCTCATCGTATTTCCCCTGTGTCTCAGGAGCCCTCACCTGACAGACTCTTCTATTATCTAGGGTCTGTGTTGCTTGGCCCACGTTTGAGGAACAGTGACCTATGGTTCAAGGGCACTCTGATCCACCCTATGTAGAACCAGGAATTTCTCTATGGAGAGGGGATTTCAAGGCTTGACACACACTAAAATCAAAAGCCTATTGTCTCAAAAAAGCAAATAAATATATGCAAGAAACATTGATTACATTAGATTAAAAATTGTAGATTACTTCGTGACTCTGTATTTCTACCCACTCACCCCGCCTTCTAGCAGTGTTCAGGAATAACAAAGGACATTTTAGTTACAGAAAAAATTGTTGATTCCAAGAAACACAATAATGCTATGCTATGCTATGCTAAGGCACTTCAGTCGTGTCCGACTCTGTGCAACCCCATAGACGGCA
This sequence comes from Bos taurus, assembly GCF_002263795.3. Classification (NCBI taxonomy): domain Eukaryota; kingdom Metazoa; phylum Chordata; class Mammalia; order Artiodactyla; family Bovidae; genus Bos; species Bos taurus. The sequence continues at coordinate 7,431,384 of NC_037355.1, read as the reverse complement.
GCCCACCAGGCTCCCCCGTCCCTGGGATTCTCCAGGCAAGAACACTGGAGTGGGTTGCCATTTCCTTCTCCAATGCATGAAAGTGAAAAGTGAAGGTGAAGTTGTTCAGTCGTGTCCGACTCTTAGCGACCCCATGGATTGCAGCCTAACAGGCTCCTCTGTCCATGGGATTTTCCAAGCAAGAGTACTGGAGTGGGGTACTGCAGTGGGGTACCATTGCCTTCTCAAAACACAATAATGGTCCTCTTTTAATATGGTGTTTGTTTGTGCAATTGTAACTTGAAGTTAGGGTTATTTCAGCTTTTTCTTTTATGCAGTGAAAAATTGTTTGGCTGTTTCCATTTAAAAGGCATGTAGGATTTCTAATTGTATCTAAAGGCAGCTTTTGCTTTTCTTTTTTCCTAAAAATTATCTTTGCCATAGCATGAAATATACCTATGTTAATCATGAATACACTCTTTTCCTTTTTAGGTAAGTTGAGATTTAATGATTATAATGGATATATTTTCTTAAGTCCTTCTCATTGTATTTCATTATTTCCTACTTTTCTACTTTTTTCAAAAACCTTGTCAAACTTCCCTGGTAGTCCAGTGGTTAATACTAGGCACTTCCACTGCGGGGGGCACGAATTCAACCCTTGGTCAGGGAACTAAAATCCCACATGCTGTGGGGCGTGGTAGGAAAAAAAATAATAAATAAGATAAATTCAAAAAATAAAAACTTTGTCTTCTACATTATACAAAATCTATTCTGAAAAAGTATGCAAAACAATTTAATATTATACACCAATCAAGTCACCAAATATATTCCCACATATTTCAGGAACTTAGGCATATACATATCCCTACTGATAAATCATAAAATCAAAGGGAACAATGAATTTAGCTGGGGCCTTGGGATAGTAACAATAAATCCGTCATTTGGATAAAGAAATTGCAGTCCAAAGAAGTAAAAAGTTGGTTACTAAGTCTTTGGGTTTGTTATCCAATCAAAGATATGGAATAGGAAAAATAGTAAGCATAATAACTAACTTCTTTATAGCCCTATACAGTTTATAAAATACTTTCACACTCAGCACTACAAGATGCCTCAGTTCCAGGGTTTCAGCAAATGAAAACTCCCACAGGTTCTATTTCCCGCCAAGAGACCCATGTGGCTGATTTTACATCTGGTATTATTTCACTGAGTGGTTGTTGCTGGTGAGGGCACCCTTTACCTACAGCCTCAGGAGGTATTTAAGATGAACTCATGCACAAAAGAGTTATCATTTTAAGTAGGCTGATTTTAAATGGAGAATAACACACTTTGCCCTGAAAGTTTAAAAACTGTAGCTACATCTGAGTAGCAGAATAACAACATCAGGGGGATTTTCAGATTGAAAGAAAGATGTGACTAACATTTGCCCCTGAGGGGCTCCAAGGACCAAGTTAGAAACCCAAGATCATGTCTTACAGAGTCCGAGAGTGGATTCCCCCAATGAAGGTACTGGACCTGATTTCTTTGCCAGTTACTTTTTTTTTTTTTAAGATTTTTTTTTTAATGTGGACAGTTTTTAAGACTTTATTGAATTTGTTACTATACTGTATCTATTTTATGTTTTGGTTTTTTGACCCTGAGCATGCGGGATCTCAGCTCCCCAACCAAGGATTGAACCTACACCCCCTGAATTAGCAGGAAAGTCTTAACCACTGGGGAAGTCCTGCGAGTTTGTTGTTAACACCAGGGAAGTCCTGCGAGTTTGCTGTTGTTGTTCAGTTGTTCAGTCACGTCCAACTCTTTGAGACCCCATGGACGGTAGCACACCAGTCTTCCCTGTCCTTCATTATCTCCTGGAGTTTGCTCAAACTCGTGTCCATTGAGTGATGCCATCCAACCATCTCATCCTCTGTCATCCCTTTCTCCTCCTGCTTTCAATCTTTCCTAGCATCAGGGTCTTTTCTAATGAGTCCGCTCTTTGCATCAGGTGACCAAAGTATTGGAGCTTCAGTCTTGCCAGTTACCTATCAATTAATGAAGTCAGTCAGTGTTAGTCACTCAGTCATGGCTCTTTGCGACCTCATGGTGGAGCCCAGCAGGCTCCTCTGTCCATGGAATTCTCCAGGCAAGAATACTGGAGTGGGTGGCCATTTGCTTCTAGATGGGAATCTTCCCAACCTAGGGATCAAATCCAGGGCTCCTGCAATGCAGCGGATTCTTTACCATCTGAGTCAACAGGGAAGCCCATGTACTAATGGAAGATGATGACACTTAAGTGATAGTGTGAAATAACGTGAATCACTCATCTGACATACATTCTCCCATTGGTTTGGTCATATTTTCAACATGTATCAAGCACTGCTGGTTTCAGGCACAGAATGAAGGATGCAAAAGAGAACAGACATGGTTCCTGCCCTAAAGCAACCCCAGTCTCAGGGGTGGGGCCTCACACGTGCAGCCACATCTAGGGAGCCTCTCAAGTCCTTAGGGAGCTGCACCTCCTTTGGGGAAAGTGGCATCTTTCATTATGACTACTTGGGACAGATCTATGGTGACCTTTTCCTGCACTTACTCTTTAGTTGGGTGTATTAGTTTCCTTGGCCACCTCATGCGAAGAGTTGACTCATTGGAAAAGACTCTGATGCTGGGAGGGATTGGGGGCAAAAGGAGAAGGGGACGACAGAGGATTAGATGACTGGATGGTATCACTGACTCGACGGACATGAGTCTGAGTGAACTCCGGGAGTTGGTGATGGACAGGGAGGCCTGGCGTGCTGCGATTCATGGGGTCGCAAAGAGTCGAACACGACTGAGCGACTGATCTGATCTGATCTGATCTGATTAGGTTCCTAGGGCTACCATTACCAGATTGCCAACAGAGTGGCTCAAAGCAGCAGAAATTTATTCTCACGGTTCTGGATTCTAGAAGTCCTAAATCAAGGTGTCAGCAGGGCTATGCTCTCTCTGAAGTTCCAGGGGAGAACCTGCCCCATGCATTTACTCTCAGCTTCTGGTGTTGCTGGCAACATTTGATGTTTTTCTACCTTGTGGACACATCACCCCAATCCCTGTTTTCGACATCACATGGTGCTCTCCTCATGTCTCCTCCCTTCTCGTGCAGACACCAGCCAGACCGGATCAGGCCCATCCAGTTTCCATCTCATCTCACCTTCAGCTGATTGTGTCTCCAGGAACCTGGGACTTTGACAGGTCTTGGGATTAGGGACTTCAACATATCTTTTTTAAAGGATTTTATTTATTTATTTTTAAAATATTTATTTATTTATTTGGCTGTCCCAGGTCTTAGTCATGGAATGCAGGAATTAGTGCCCTGGCCAGGGATGGAACCCAAATCCCTTGTATGGGAGCACAGGGAAGTCCCCAACATACCTTTGAAAAGGCACCATTCTACCCAGAACACAGGAGTTTGCTACATCCATATCTTTTCTCAGCAGAGGCAGTAATAAGACACTTGTTATTTCCTTTTGAATGACAGGCTGCAGCTTCCTATGCCTGGGGTTGACAAGAAACCAGAAAAGTCTAGGTGTCTCGAGCTCTGGAGTGGACCACAGATGGTTAAAACACTGTGAAATGTGTTTTCAGGGGTAAGAGGACAGAAAAGCCTAAAGCAGACCTTCAAGTAAGTGACATTTCATGCACCCCTCTCTCTTTCATCTTTATGTGTCCACAGCACATTAGCCTTCATCCTAATGTCTTTTTCTCCTTGTTCCAGTGAAGCGGCAAAAAGCGTAAAAGGGCTGAGCTCCTGCTGTAAATTAGGTGTCACTTGACGCCCCCCCCATCCATTTGGACCACTCACCGCTCATTCTCGGCGAAGGGGGTTGTGGCCATGGCCCTGATGCATCCTGTTTTGCTTCTCTTAATTGAGTCTGAATGGCCTACCTGTGAAAGCTTTTATTTAGGCAGCAGAGTGCACATCTAGGTTCCATTTCAATCACTGGCATAGGAAGTGTTTCCCCCTAATGAACACACGCTCATAAAGAATCCAGCTTGGCCTGTAGTGCTGTGCCCCCTGGCATCTGTAGGCAGGCTGGCAAATCCTAGTCCCAGCTGGCAGAACCCTATATGGCCAGCCCTCAGTACCTCGCATCTGCGCTACAGCCCTTCTGCAGAGGCAATAACACACACAGGAGCTCCTTCACTCCAGCATGGCTCTTTCTTACACAGGGGTTTTTCTGTTGATATTATGTGATGTTCTGCTGGATTCATCATAAATGGGAAATTGTGGTGGACTCAAGTTGGAGACAGAGTAGGCAATGGCACCCCACTCTAGTACTCTTGCCTGGAAAATCCCATGGACGGAGGAGCCTGGTAGGCTGCAGTCCATGGGGTCACGGAGAGTTGGACACTTACTGAGTGACTTCACTTTCACTTTTCACTTTCATGCATTGGAGAAGGAAATGGCAACCCACTCCAGTGTTCTTGCCTGGAGAATCCCAGGGATGGCAGAGCCTGATGGGCTGCCATCTATGGGGTCGCACAGAGTCGGACATGACTGAAACGACTTAGCAGCAGCAGCAGCAAGTTGGAGAATCCTAAGGGCAGAGATGCCTGGCGGGCTACGGTCCATAGGGTCACAGAGTCAGACAACATCTGAAGCGACTTAGCATGTATGCACAAAACCACTTCAGAGAGGATAAGAAAAGAAAAGCACTCTCTTCCCCCAGGCAAAAGGTATTGGTCCCAAAAGGAGCTAGTGGAAAAGGAAAAACAGGCTTTCCTGGTTACCCCGAGGGGAGAGACAGGAAGGTTTCTCCACAAGACTGCAGAAAGAATGGCTGTCTTTTCTCGCCTTTGGAAGTTGTGTCTAAGTTTCTTACAGCAAGTGACACTTTGCTGGGTGTTATAAAAACATGTTCCTCACAGTCCCTACTACTTAGTATGAGTTGCAAGGACAAGGGTGTAAGAACTTTCTGGCAACTCAAGAAGTAAATTTAATTTTTTTTTTACTATTTATTTTTATTTATTTATTTGGCTACACTGGGTCTTAGTTAAGCCACTGCAAGATCTCTAATTGCAGCATGAGAACTTTAGCTGTGGCATGTGAATCTAGTTCCCCCAACCAGGGATCAAACCCTCTGCATTGCAAGCTTGGAGTCAGCCACTGGACCAGCGGGGAAGTCCCAAGAAGTACATTAAAAATTTTTTAGGTTGTATACAGGTGAAAGCAAACAAATACAGGTCATAAGAGAGCCTTTGGGGAGGAATAGCCATCTTCCTACCAACTAGAAAAAGTTTCATGAAGGAATTTTTACAAATCTCTATATACTGGGAGTTTCCTTGAGGTCCAGTGGTTAGGATTAGGTGTTTTCACTGCCATGGCCCTGGTTCAACCCCCGGTCAGAAACCTGGGATCTCACAACTGTGTGGCCAAAAACAAGACAAAAACTCTATATCCCAGTAATTTAGTAAGAAATTCAGTCTACAGTCAAGACTGTCAGTCGCAAGTGACTGGAATACAACTCAAATAAAGGGCAGAGTTCATGTCCACAGAAAAATGCAGGAGTAGACTTTCAGGTGTAACTAGTCCTAGACCTTCACATAAAGTCTTCAGGAATATGTCTCGGGGCTTCAACTTTGCCTTCCTCTCTCTGCTTTCATTCACATTCCCATCTTTCTCACCAGAAGCTCTAGGCTAAACTTATCTTGATTTAACTACCCAAGAAGAGAGTTTCTCTTTCCCAACCCTTCTAGTACAGCTCCAGGGGCCAGCAGGCTTGGCTTCCATAGGCTTAGCTTACAACACACCCTCATTCCTGAAGCAAACCCTGGTTAACATTCTCATCAGACTTGGAGCACACACCCATCTTGTGGCTGAAGGGGAATAAGCCCCACCAAGGACTGAGAGTCAGGGAGGTTGTTTCCGAAAAGAATACTTGGGTTCTCCTATCGCAGGAAGAAATGGATGTCGAGCAGGCAAAAGCAACAGATACCCATGACACTAAATGAAAATAATGTAAACTGCTGTGAAATTCTGACTAAAGAACTACAAAATTAACCTCTGCTTTTAAAGTAACTTTAAGAGTTCACCTTGCAGTTTCTTTTGTAGAATTTCTGAGTGCTTTGCCACTAGTAACCAACTTAGCAATAAATGAAACAAAGTTGTCCAGGAACAGTTCCTATTACTCCTGAATCCTTCTTTCAGGGATAAAGGTGAGAAACAGGTGTAGATTAAAAATAAACAAAACAAGAAGTTTTATAGTGAAAGTTTTCTATTTTCACATCATAGTTTCAGCAGAAAAAGTCTATTTGGCTGAGTTATTTTTGAATAGAGAGCAGATCGAAAAGGAAGAGATCAAACTGTTATTTGAAGTTGATATGAATGTTGATGTAGAAAATCCCAAGAAATATTCAATAAAACTCCTAGAACTAATAAGTGAATTTCATAAACTTGCAGGATACAAAAATCAATCACATTTCTACATATTAACAATAAACATTTGGAAATTAAAATTAGAATATAACACATCTTTACAATAATTCCAAAAAAAATTAAATACTTAGGTATAAATTTAACAAAATATGTACAGAACCTGTATGCTGAAGATTACAAAAAGAGATGAGTAAGTCAAGGAAGACTTAGACATATTGTGCTCATGGTTTGAAAGACTCAACATAGTAATGACCTCAATTCTCCCTAAATTGATCTATAGGGTTAATTCAGTTTCTATCAAAATTGCAGTAAGGTTTTTTGTAGACATGCACAAGCTTATTCTTAAATTTTTACAGAAAGGCACAGGACCATGAATACCTAAAACAATCTTGAAAAAGAAGAATAAATGGTGAAACATCACTTTACCTGATGTCTACTTTATCAGTGCGGAATTAATGGAGAGATAGACACTTAGGTCTGTAAACCAGCAGAGAGGACCCACACACATATGTCCAAATGATTTTCAACAAGGTGTAAAACAATTCAATGAAGGGACAATAGACTTTAAAACAAATTGTCCTGGAGCAACTGAGAAAAAAAATTGTTCCAAAAAAGAAATGAACCTCAACCTTAACCTCAACACCTTAGACAAAAATGGACTCAAAAAGGATCATGAACAAATATATAACATAAATCTTAAAACTTATAGAAAAATATTTTGAGGACTAAAGTTAGGCAAAGATTTGACACCAAAAGCACAGTCCATTAAAAAAAAAAAAAAAAAACTTAATACATTGGACCTCAAATAAAAGAGTAGTTTAAACAAGAAAGAGATTTCTCTAACATGAAAGTGTTGTGAGAGGGGTTGGGGTCCGCAACTGGCTGAGCAGCTCCAATTCCATCAGGAATCTAATTGCTCTGCTCCATTTTCTTGGTGAATGATTTCTGTCTGCAAGGTGATAAGATGGCCAATGGAATTCCTGCCGTTATGTCTGAGTTCTAGACAGCAACAGAAGGAAAACAAAGGAAGATAAAATGTTCCCCTTCCCATTAAAACCAGCTTCCTTTAAGTGCCTCCTGCAAAGTCATACAAAAGTCATTCAGCTTACATCTCATTGGTCAGAACTTAGTTACCTGGCTATACTCAGCATGTGGAGCTGGGAAATAGGGTCTCCTGCTTCTGATGTCTGTTTCAGTAAGGTACTTGTAGATTAATTGCAACCCCAGAATGATGAAAGGCTCAAACATTCAGAAAGAAGAAAGTCCAAAGATACTCTTGTTAGCAAGTGGTTCTCCTCCAGGCAGTGATTGAGGGACCCAAGTTCCTTCTGGCTTGTGCCTCTGCCATCTTCAACACTTACCTTCCAAGTTCTTCTTACTTGTTTTCATCAAGCTCTAGAAGCAGGGAAGAGCATGGAGAACTGGCAAGGGAAGCTTATGAAGGTCAGAACCATAAGTGACACATACCATTTCTACTCCCAATGACCAGAACTCGAGCATATGGCTTTATAAATAACTGGCAGGGAGACTGGAACATGGTGCCCAAGAAGAAGGTATGGGTTGGTGATCAGTGACTAAGGCAAGGAGCCCAGCTGAAAATGAGGCCTCTCTTACCAAGAAAGAAAGGAGGATGGTCACTGGGGAGCAGGGAACAGTTTCTGTCATTGCACGCAAGAGTAGGGCCCAGGACACCAGTTGCATTGAAGGGCTAGTAAGCAAATACCAATCATCTTCCAGCAATGAGATGCATACTCTAGAACTCCAAGCTGACACAGTCGTACCGCAGATTTTGTTTCAGGATGCCTCACCACAAACATCTCAAGAAGTTTTCAGCTCCCAAAATGTTCTTCAAATAAACCTACTATTTGGGGGACTTCTCTGGTGGTCCGGTGGCTAAGATTCTGTGCTCCCAATGCAGGGGGCCCAGGTTCAATCCCTGGTCAGGGAACTATATCCCACATACTGCAACTAAGACCCAGCACAGCCAAATAAAAAATAAATATTAATACATAAATAAACTTACTATTTTGGAATTAAGCATTTTAATTTTATTACTTTATCTTCTTAATATTATAGAAGGCTTTTTAATGATCTACACATGCTCCATAATCTGATGTTAAGGCTTTTCAGAAACTCAACCAGGTTGGGGTATATAGACAGCAACAGAGAAATATATTATCAATGACTAAATATTACTGCAAACCCAACTGAAGAATTCCTGGTTGTGAACATACAATGTGTTCATTTTGAGATCCTAGTTTTGTGTTCCAAATTTTTGTTTTCATTATACATTTATTGATTTCTTTGTCTTTAATATTGAGTTTTATTCCATTTATAGAATATACTGCTTTGCAAGAGAGAAAAAGATGAGTAAATCCACACGTGAGCTCAACGCTTATACATATTATATAAACGTCACCAAATAACCAATCCCTGGTGGACATTTACAATGAGATTCTAGAAGGGTTTAGTGGTTCTGACGCAGATGTAGAGAGCTGAAAGGATCTTTACAAATGTAAAGGGAGAAAGAAAAATGTAATTTACGCTAGGAAAAGAATGAGTAGATTTTGATCTTTACAGATCAACCAAAAGTAGTGTTAATGTAACCTTATGTTCATGACACTTTTAGGGACCCATGAGAACATTTTAATCTTGATTTCTTTTTTTAATTTTAAGTCAGAGACTAGTTGATTTACAGTATTGTGTTAGTTTCACGTGTACAGCAAAGTGATTCAGTTTTACATATACATATATCCATTCTTTTTCAGATTCTTTCCCCACGTAGGTTATTACAGAATATTGAACAGAGTTCCCTGTGCTATAATCTTAGTTTCTTTTAAAATCAGAAGAGAAAAAAAAAAAAAAAATCAGAAGAGAGAAAAAAATAATGCAACAGTAGCTATAAAATAATTCAATCTAGATTATATTTGTCTTTATACCATTACAGTTGCAGGATTTAATTTTTTTTTTTTAATTGGAGGAAGGAGACCACAAAGGCAAAAATGCCCACAGCACTTCTGGAGCCATGAAAGTCAAATGCAGCCCTGGATATGACAACTGATTTTGTTTAGGTTCATGTATTCATAATAGGTATTCCTGGAGTATTTTCATATTTTAAATTTATACATTACCCAAGACAGTCTTTACTTTTCTAGTTTTTTCTATTTGCACTGATCCCTCACAGGCCTCATCCATTTCATTGCTTTTGTTCGCTGAAATGACTTCAGAACCTTTGACTGTCCAAATGCTCATTGGGCCTTTCTGCTTGTGGATATCATCACTGACTGGAAACTAACCAACACATTTTCCCCTGAGCTCATCCTCCCTGCTCATCAGCTCGCTCTCTCTCTGTTTTCCTGTGTAGTAGAGTTACTACCAGTTTGCAGACATTTAGGAGCCAGCCTTGGGATCGTCTCTTCTTTCACACCATTCTCCAAAGATCTTGTGGAGCCATAAGTCCCATGCCCACTGCTGTCTCTGCTTGAGCCTGGCTGCCCACGCCTCCAACCCAGCTTTCCTGGCCTCTCATCAGAGTTCCTGGCACAGACACTTGGCCAACTTCTCTGCAGCCCAGCTTCCTCCTACTAAATGATTCCTAACCTACCTGAATTGATCTAACCACTGTTTTCACTGTCTTCTCCCCTGCTCTGTAACCTACCACTTCAGCCCAAACTCCTTCCCTAGTTTTTAAGCTCCTGTTCAGGGGGACTTCTCCATTCTGACATCAACACCCATCAAAGGCAAAAATGGAAGACTCCTCTCACCCTCCCACAAACTGGTTTGTGGTCCTTCATTTTGGTTGTTGTTGTTTCTGTTGGTTGGTTGTTTGGTTGATTTGGCATCACAGCATGTAAACTCTTAGTTCCCTGACCAGGGATTGAACCCGCACCCCCTGCATTGGAAGCACAGAGTCTTAACCACTGGATCTTCAGGGATGTCCCAGGTTTGCAGTCTTTGCCTTTTGTTCACACACTTCCATTCATTCAGTAGTTTGGGGGCTGGGGGGACGACAACCCTGTCCCAGCCACGGCCACCTTAGATGTCCCTCACCTCCTGTCCCAGCCCTATACAGCTCTCAAAGCTCAGGCCAGGTTCCTATCCACTTTGCCCCAGGTCCACACATGATCACTGGTCTCTTTCCTCTGAACCCCCAGGGAGCTTGTAGACAAGTCCCATAATTTAGCTCTTAGTTATGTGTGTGGCAGGGGATTTCCTGATTAAGTTGTGTGTGCTATTTGTCTTGAGTTTTGTGAAAGCAAAACTCAACCTACACCTGACATCAAATGCAAGGCTGGGCTTGGGTGCTGACCCACTAATTATTAATTCCTGTGCTGTGCTAAGTCCCCTCAGTCTAGTCTGACTCTCTGCAACCCCATGGACTGTAGCCTGCCAGGCTCCTCTGTCCATGGGATTCTCCAGGCAAGAATACTGGATTGGGTTGCCATGCCCTCCTCCAGGGTAATCACTATATTTCAGTGCTTTCTGTTCTCTGACCCAGACACTTACTGTGCTAAGTAGGCACTTTGTACACACTTACCTCTGTGAGGTTGATATTATTGTCCTTTTTTTACTGGTGGGGAAACTGAAACTCAGAGAAATTGAGTGACTTGGTGAAATTTCCATAGTTGCTAAGCAGCTAAACTTGAATTTAAGTCTAGGTATAATATTATAAAAATGGTATGTTCACAACCATACCTAATGGTGTGGATAATCCAAAGTAATGGGTAATTCTTTAAAAAAAAATCATGCACAGTTAACTTCAGAAAATGTGTGGATGTGTATTTAACGGGAAGTTGACCTCTCTTTTTAAGTTATCAGCTATTATTTCAACTAACCTTGATTCTCCTAGGTGCGGGTTTCCCAGGTAGCGCTAGTGGTAAAGAACCCACCTGCCAATGCAGGAGACATAAGAGACTCGGGTTAGATGCCTGAGTTGGGAAGATCCCCTGGAGGACGGTATGGCAACCCACTCCGGTATTCTTGCCAGGAGAATCCCATGGATAGAGGAGCTTGGCAGGCTATAGTCCATAGGGTCACAAAGAGTCAGACACGACTGGTGACTTAGCACACACCCACTCCTAGGTATAAGGCCTTTTTTTTGTTGTTTTAATCCCCACGCTGAGGTAGCCCTGCACAGCTGTGGGGACTCAGGGTGAGGTTGAACCAATAGTTATTATACTTTGCTGTGTTTGAGACAGAAACTTTATTTTTTAAATACATCTTCTGGGGTTCTACCTCTCAGATAATATGATTCACTTGTGAAAAGGCATCTTACACATCCCAAGAGCAATTGTTTTCAGATAAATCGTGTGTGGTTTTGATACTTGGGGGACTTAATTCTTAAGTCTATTTTCCAAATAAAGTGAAATTCAGACTTTAAAAATGCCACACACACACACACACACACAAGTTGGAAACCTGAAACAGGTTCTATTTATTTATTTATTTGGGAGATTCAGTTTAACTATTGTTATTGTTCAGTCACTCAGTCGTATCTGATTCTTTGTGACCCAATGAACTGCAGCACACCAAGCTTTCCTGTCCTTCACTATCTTCCGGAGTTTGCTCAAACTCATGTCTGTTGAGTCAGTGATGTCATCCAATCATTTCATCCTCTGTTACCCACTTCTCCTCCTGCCTTCAATCTTGCCCAGCATCAGGGTCTTTTTCAATGAGTCTGCTCTTCGCATCAGGTAGCCAGTGTACTGGAGCTTCAGCTTCAACATCAGTCCTTCCAATGAATATTCAGGGTTGATTTCCTTTAGGACTGACTGGTTTGATCTTGCTGTCCCAGGGACTCTCAAGAGTCTTCTCCAGCACCACAGTTCGAATTTCAAGTCTCAAATGAAGAAAAGGATGGATGATAAGTCAGGCAATCTTAAAGAGTTTATGTCCCTGTAGCAGAGATTCCATGGACGGAGGAGCTTGGGTGGCTGCAGTCCATGGGGTCGCACAGAGTCGGACACGACTGAAGCAAGTTAGCAGCAGCAGCAGCAGCAGCAGCAGCAGCAGCAGCAGCAGAGATTCCAGGAAGAGCAGCAACAGCTCCCATATCTGGAAAACAACATGAAAGGACAGCGATGAGGAAGTCCTTGAACGTCACAGTTCAAGGCAGTTTTATGTTTGCTGAGCACCTTCTGTGTGCTGAGTACTAAAACCTCCAGCCTGGAGAAAAGTGTGGTGTGAGCAGAGAACAGATAAGACACATGCATAGGGACTTCTTAAGTTCTTTAAGTTCAGCAGGTCCAGGATATTACTTTATGAGCCAAAGTGAGAAAAAAAAAAATTCAAGGAGTGATAATGGTGGATGAGTCAGAAAGGATTCAAGATAAGAGTCTCATAGAGATGGTCAGAATGAGGTCATTGGCAGCTTGAGTGATAACTACTTCCTGGAGTGGTGGGTGTGGAGGGGTGCTGAGTAGCAGGGGTGGTTCCTCAAGTAAGATCTTGAAGTTTGGCTACAGGAGGTACAAGAACTGGTGGGTTTTAGAACAAGCACCTGCTTCAGCCTAGTCTGGAAATACCTCAGATGACAAAAGCCGGTGTTAATGGGGACAGGCTGTATGTTTTACACTTTTCATGTCACTGACTCCCTCTATCAACCTCTGCAGTAAGTACTGTTTTTTATACCCATTTCACAGGTAAGGAAATTGAGGCACAGAACGTTTAAGTGACTCGCCTATCACACAGCTGGTAAAGTGCAGAACAGGAATGAGAGCCCTGGTTCTCTTCCTCCAGGTCCTGTACTCTTAAGTGCTGGGTGATATGTACCCATACTGATATGTCTCTGGACATATCAGTAAATCTCAATTCATTTGTCACTTGGTCTTGCTGTTGTTTTCATGTCAACTTACAGAAGCAAGTGAAGTACAGGAGAGCAATTTGCCTGTGTTCACACAGAAAGATGGCAGGAGAGGCACCCATCAGAGAATGAGTTACTCTCACAGGACTTAAAGTGTCTGGACACAGGGATTTCGAGCTTTTAGCACTGTGTGAAACACAGCTAGACAGCCAAGATGATCCAGGGACTGTGCATCCATTAGAAAGAGCAAACTTTTATGGACTTCCCTGGTGATCTAGTGGTTAAGACTCTGCTTCTACTGCAGGGTGTGAGGGTTTGATCTCTGGTTGAGGAACTAAGATCCCACATGCCATGCAGCACAGTTAAAAAAACAAAAACAAAAACCAACAACAATCATTTAGTGAGTCTCCAGCCCATACCCACCTCTGCATTCCTGATGACCCCCAAAAAGGAAGGCAATATTTGAGAAGAAATGACTTTGTTTTCACTCTTTGGATATTTAGAAAATGCTGGGGCTTCAAAGCCTTTCCCCAGACCCAGATGGATGGAAAGTTCATTTGAAACTAGTAACATACTACCTAACATTATCTTTAATATATATTTTAATAATATACTAATAATATATAATAATTATATATAATAATGGAAGAAGGCAATGGCAACCCACTCCAGTACTCTTGCCTGGAAAATCCCATGGACCGAAGAGCCTGGTAGGCTGCAGTCCATGGGGTCGCTAAGAGTCAGACACGACTGAGCGACTTCACTTTCACTTTCCACTTTCATGCATTGGAGAAGGAAATGGCAGCCCACTCCAGTGTTCTTGCCTGGAGAATCCCATGGATGGAGAAGCCTGGTAGGCTGCAGTCCGTGGGGTCGCACAGAGTCGGACACGACTGAAGTGACGCAGCAAAGCAAATAATATATAATAATTATATATAATAATACCGTATTATACTAATAATGTATGCATGTATATTACATATATACATACACAGATATATACATACACCCACGCAAATGCATTGGTCATCTTGGGTTTAGCTTTGAGTTCTTAAAAGGAAAAACACAGCCTAAGCATAAAGGGCTGTAATTTGCTTCTTTTTATCCTAAGTTAATGACATTGCTTTATCATCTTAGAGTGTGTGTGACTGACCTATTGGCCTTTCTCTGTCCGGTAATGAAAATATGTGCTTTGAAAATGTGTGTATATGAGCAAAGAGAAAACTGGAAGGATAATTGTCATAATGATGGGGTAATAAAATCAGGCCCTGATTTTTGTGACTATGGTCACTGCTGCTTCTACAACTGTCACATCATAAGGAAAACGGTGGTGAAACATCCACTGAGAAGTTGAGAGGAGACCTTATCGTCTGTTGAAGAAAAATTGTGGTATCAGCTTTGGCTATGCTAGGAAGGCCACAGTTGAGGATAAAAGGGGTATACTTGTCTACCTTCCCAGTGGCATCTGTGTTGTGCATCTTTAAAAGGGATGTGTTGGGAGTCATGTTGTGGTCCAGTGGTTAAGACTCATGCTTCCACTGCAGGGGGCTAGGTTCAATCCCTGGTTGGGAAACAGGTCCCACTGATACTGTGTGGTGTGGCAAAAAAATTAAAATATGTACTGGTTAAATTGTTGAAGACCTAATACTATGTAAGTATTCTAGAGGAACTTACTTTTTTTTTTTTTTGGCTTCCCTGGTGGTTCAGATGGTAGAGAATCTGTCTGCAATCAATCCCTGGGTTGGGAAGATTCCCCTGGAGAAGGGAATGGCAACCCACTCCAGTATTCTTGCCTGGAGAATTCCATAGACGGAAGAGCCTGGTGGGCTACAGTCCATGGGGTTGAAGAGTCAAATTTCAAACTTCAGACAGTTTTTTTTCTAAATAATTTGAATGATCGCCTCCTAATTTATCTTTTGTAAGGGATATAGCATTCCATACAAAACGTTTTTAAAGCTCAGTAACAGGCATGAATGGTTATTAGCAATAAAAGATAATTACTGTGGAGAATCAACATGGAGAATCACATATTGCCTCCCGCTGTTTTGGAAATCATATTGGGCAGGGAGGCACTGCTATTAAACCTCAAGGCTGTGCCTTTACCTGTAAAAGTCAGCTCCTCGTGGTGTCCTGGTCTGGAACCCAGACTGCCTGGTTTTTCTCCTTCAGTTCATTCTGTGTCACTGTGCAGCTCAAAAATGTGCTGAGGTCATGTGTGGTTAAGACGAGAATTTACCATAGTCATTTTCCCTCCTGACCTACCTATTATAAGACAGTCTACAGTGATTTGCAAACTTTGTTTTCTTTCAGAAGGCACAATGGGCCGCCATCTCCTGGCCCCAGTGAGGGTAGGGGAGTGGGAGAGTGGGAGGCGGTGGGTAGTGGGCGTGGAATCCGGACCTCAGAGCGGGGCTGTGAGGTGGTGCCGTCCTGCACGCACAATCCCTAGGGGCGCCTGAGGATGCAGCACTGGCTTCGGTCCAGGTACATTGGAGGCAGTCCTAGAAATAAGAACATCCATCATGCTTAGTAAGATCTTAGGTTGTAACGGCTGCCTTGAGCCTGCAGACGTTTTTTATACCACTCACAATCCTGAAGAAGCGCTCTTTCTGCCTCTGCGGCCATATGTTTTTCCAGCTGGACCTCCACCAGTCTTCCGCTCTCCAGAAAGTTCTCATTCATTCAACCCAAGGGTAGCTCAATGGCTTTTCTGAGGACGACTGGAAGTGTCAGCAGGAGTCCTGGCCACAGGGAAAAATCAAGCTACCTGAGCTTGGAGACAAAGCTCTCAACTCGGCAGTCTGTGTCTTCAGATGCTGTGCTTTCCTTACTCAATTTAAACTTGGAGAAAAGTAAATAAACACATCAAAATATGTGAAAAACATTCTTATTAGCATGCTTTTTTTTTCCTTCCGTGATTGAGACTTCCTCATCAAACCCAACAGTGGGAAAATGAAAGAACAGCTTTTGTCCACCCACTTATTTACCCTGATTAGCCAGTGACCTCTGGACCCTGTTTTCCATTGTTCGTCTTCTATTTACCTGGGGAACTGGGGTTGTTTTTGCTTTTCCAGATGCTGTTTTTCAGATTGGTTGATACGATGGTTGGAGTTAAACTCTCTGATACCCTTTGGAGTTCTGGCCAAAAGGCCGAGATTCACTTTTCCTAATTCTAACCAAGTCACTGGGTCTTTGCTATTCAGACTTGGTTGCTGCCCTCTTGGTTATTTTTCCTTGGAGTGAATTTAGGATTCAGTTCCTCATCCTCAAAAGCCCTAACTGGAAAGAAAATCAATCCCACATTCCCTGTGGAAAACTCCTTGAAAAAACCCACAGGGAATTGAGCTGTTATGTATAAAGCTCTTACTTTTATTGACATATTTATATTTAATTTACAATAGAAACTAAGCCCACTTCTTTACTTTAATAGTGTCCTCATTGCTTGCTGGTTAGTCTCTGACTACACTTCCCACTGCCTCCCCACCATTCATTGCCCCTCCTCTGCACAGCTGTTTTTTTCCAAGCCATCCCCTTGTTGGCACGTGTGTGGGTTTGAATCTTTTCGCATCACCTTCACACTACAAAATGTGCAGGAGCAAAAATGATGTCTCGGATAACATAAAGAGGTCTTAGAACACCGCCCACTAGCAGTATAAAACCCCAAATCCTGATAGTGTTAGTTTGGGGAGACCAATTAAATTCAGGGATGGCTATGAAATTGTGCAATCTGAATCAGTATTTTTCAGAGCAGGCAAGAGAGAGCAATATTATGAGGAAATCACACTGATTTTCACTTTCTTTCTGGTTTTTTGGTTTCACAAAATGCTTAAATAAGAATATAATTACAATATTTCTAAATGGATTGTGCGACTGCTCTGAAGCTTGACAATACACCTCCCAACACTCACAATAATACAAGTGGCATATATCTGGTAGGTTACCCATTAAACGACTGTGGCAGATCGTATTTCTGGTTAATTGTTAGTTCCTTATGACCTTAGACTTTGCCTGTGTATTTAATAACACCATCTGCTGCCTAGGGTAGCAATGCCACCTTTTAACATGAGGATTACTGTTCTTACTTCGTAAACAACCATGCTCCATCAGAGGTGTTGAAATTCTACCATAGAATTATTTAAATTATACTACCTATGGAAAGCTCAAAAAAAGAAACTTGACTTTCTTGCTTCTGCTAGCTTTATGGGCTTCTCCTAAAATGTCATAATTTATATACCATAATAAAAGCATAAAAAAGATTTACAAGTTGTATTCTTGGTCTCCAAAATGAAGTATTTTAAAAAGAACTCTGTTGTGCCTGTCTTGTCTGTCTGCTTCCAGGCTAGTTTCTCACTGCATTATCTCTGGGAAATTTCCCAATAAAACAGATGATTAAAGAATAATTCCCACAGAATGAAATGAGATGACATCGTTTTTTAAAAATCATCACCCAAGACCATGCGTCTCTGTTCTGGGGCATGTTAAGAATCCTGCTGGTGTTCAAGAAATATGAAAACTTCTGTTACCACATGGCCTATGATAGGGTAAATGTGGACAGGGTTTTCAGTGGTCCCCTTTGTTTGGGACCCACAGATGCCCCTGGGAAATGAACTCTTGGTGGTCAGAGTGAGTGGTGGAGGGGGTCAGAGTGTCTACTTTAACTTAACCAGGCCCATGCTGTACAGTACACTAATTTAGTGCAATTCTCCAATTCATGAATCAGAACTGCCTAAAAATAGAGGCTCTCTGGAATGGGGGAACTGCCTTGCATCTAACCTGTTTCTCCTGCTGGCAGAAGAAACCGCATCTTTCTGAGGCAGAAGAAAGAAACACCATAGACTTGTTCATTCATTTATTTGTCCTTTAATCCACTGCTAGCCTTGGTTCCAAAAGGAGCTGAGGGGAATGAAAATTATTGCTTAATTTTACTAGGGAAATGAAAAAAGGTGAAAACTTTTCCCCAGTCGCTATAATTTTTCATTCCTTAACATGGTGACACTTTCAAACAGCAGGAGTAAGCTTTAGAGAATAAAGCAGTCTAGGTAGTGTGTCAGAGAAGGCGATGGCACCCCACTCCAGTACTCTTGCCTGGAAAATCCCATGGACGGAGGAGCCTGGTGGGCTGCAGTCCATGGGGTCGCTAAGAGTCGGACACGACTGAAGTGACTTAGCAGCAGCAGTAGCAGGTAGTGTGTGTATGATTTTTAACTGATGCTGGGAAAGACTGAAGGCAAGAGAAGGGGATGACAGAGGATGAGATGGTTGGATAGTATCACCGATTCGATGGACACGAGTTTGAGCAAACTCGGGGAGATATTGAAAGACAGGGAAGCCTGGAGTGCTATAGTCCATGGGTTTGCAAAGAGTTGGACACAACTTACTGACTGAACAAATGACAAAGCTCATAGAATTGATCACTATAAGCCCAGCACTCACACAACCCACAACTTTATGCTAAAGTGTAGATACTTGACAGAGTATGAGTTTGTTGCTATCTTTTAATTACTTGGAACGGGAGAGGTTGGCCTGAACACTCATCACATGAGAATAATCAAGAGGTTGTCTGCCAACAGAAAACAACTTCAAAAGTACAGAATGTAGAATTCAGAGCCTAAACCACTTGGTAGCATCCCAAGAAGGCATGTCCTAACATGTTTTCAGTGTAAGAGAGCTTCAGCATTCCAGGCTTTTAAAAGACTGTCTCCTGTTACAGCTAAAGGGAGCTGCGTGTCCTTTTCCACACTCTGAATTCATGGAATCTGGAAGTCTGATTCTGGAACACTCATTTTCAAATAAATTGAGTCATCTTTATATGAAAACTAGAGAACTTGGCTTTTCTCGCCCCCGTTTTTGAAGAATAGTTGAAATGAAACAACAACCACATGTAAATGCTTCCCGCCATCACATTAAAAAAAATCTTGTTTGTTGTTGTTGCACTGGGTCTTCGTTGCTTTCTCCAGCTTCCTCTAGTTGCAGTGCACAGGCTTCTCATGGAGGTGGCTTCTCTTTTGTGGAGCACAGGCTCTAGGTGTGCAGGGCTCAGTAGTTGCGGGACATGGGCTTAGTTGCTCCGTGGCGTGTGGGATCTTCCCAGATCAGGAATCAAGCCCTTGGTCTCTGCATTGGCAGGTGAATTCCTATCCACTATACCACCAGGGAAGTCCCCACCATGATTTCTGAAATACACAGAACTGATGAAGCTTCATTAAGTTTTTTCATAACCAGAACCAAATAAATGAAAGTTGTATAGAAAGCCACAAATGTAACGTTTCACTGTGGTTAACAAAAGCACAACAAATTTCAAAATATCAGAATTCCTAGAACTTACTCTCACAACATCCTTCATAAATTCAGTATATAGCCAGCAAAGAACCACACAGCTATTAAGCAGTGGGATCCTGGGTGAGAATACAAAATAACCTCAAAACAAGTTTCCACATCCTGCTGACCTATTCAGCCAAATGCTGCAGTGTATGGAATTGTTGTCAGGTTTTGTTTTGTTTTTTCCTTCTCTTTTTCTTCAACTGTGGCCCTCTTGAGTAATCTGAAAGGCCTGTGGTTAGTATACTGAGTTTTGCCCACCACATATATACATATATATCAGTCTCTTGTGGAAAGAAATATTTTCTATAAGCTTTGAGACACTTTAGTCGGGCATATTAATGCTGATACAGATGCTTTTCCACTGGCTAACTTAAACTAAGTATAGACTGTGGTTTAGACACTCCTAGCCTGGGATCTGAGCCCAAACCAAGCAGACATATTCTCAGATGATATGATGATTTGGTAGCCATTTAACCTCACAATTTTATCCGATGGCACAAAGCCCCCAGATAGTGGACAGGCACTTACAGCCATTTTTCTGCCTTGTTTTGTGATTCCATATGAGTCAGAAGAATGTTGGGCTTGGGTTTGCCACATTCTCCTTGTTTCCATTATTCTCACCCACCATATGAAGGGTCAGAGCAGAAATGGTGTCAAGTTCAAAATTCCCTCTTCCAATCAAGAAAAACACAGACCCAGAGTGTTCCAGTGATCTGTCTCAGATTCCAGGCCAGCTGCGTGAAGAGAACCGATGGTCCCAAAGACATCTCCTATGCAGATATGTACATGTATGTAAAAAAGAACCTGTGAAAGAAATAGAAATAGGAGGCAGCCCACCAGTGGGCTAAAGAAAGAACTGCAGTTTGGGAAACCTGAATTCTAGCTGTTGTTCGACTGTATATTCCTTCATCTCAAGGCAAGTTCCTTACTGTGCTGGTACCTCAGTTCACCAAATCAGTAAACAGAAGCTGATGTCTTAGTCATCATTAAGGATAACGAATTGGTCTGCTAAGGCAAACATAGATAGGTAGGTAAGTAGATAGATAAATGGAAAGAAAGAATAAAAGCAGTCTGAAAAACGTTCACAATCTAGCTACTTCTTAAATCCTAAAAGATAAGAGCCCCTAGGAAGTTCTTAAGTGCTAGCTCCCAGGTATGTTTCAGAACAAACTTTATCACTCAGGAATTTGCTTAAAGGGCTGAGGCGGCTTGCCAACTAGCCCATCAAAGTTCATTTGTATTTGCATTTTAGCTGTCTGTGGCCAGCTTTTTAGTAAACATGTTATATTTAGTCAGTTACTTTAAGGAAATCTATTTCTCTCTTTCTG
This sequence comes from Bos taurus, assembly GCF_002263795.3. NCBI lineage: Eukaryota > Metazoa > Chordata > Mammalia > Artiodactyla > Bovidae > Bos > Bos taurus. The sequence continues at coordinate 7,410,563 of NC_037355.1, read as the reverse complement.
TCCACCAGTGGTCTTTTGCTAGGGCTCAAACTCAGGCTATCTGCTCCCATGGCTCCCTTGGCGATTTTTAGGACTTTCCTGGTGGCTCAGACTGTAAAGCGTCTACCTACAATGTGGGAGACCTGGGTTCAATCCCTGGGTCAGGAAGATCCCCTGGAGAAGGAAATGGCAACCCACTCCAGTACTCTTGCCTGGAGAATCCCACGGACGGAGGAGCCTGTAGGCTATATTCTGCTGCTGCTAAGTCGCTTCAGTAGTGTCCAACTCTGTGTGACCCCATAGATGGCAGCCCACCAGGCTCCCCCGTCTCTGGGATTCTCCAGGCAAGAATACTGGAGTGGGTTGCCATTTCCATCTCCAATGAATGAAAGTGAAAAGTGAAAGTGAAGTCACTCAGTAAGTGTCCAACTCTTCGTGACCCCATGGACTGCAGCCTACCAAGCTCCTCCATCCATGGGATTTTCCAGGCAAAAGTACTGGAGTGGGGTGCCATTGCCTTCTCCAGGCTACAGTCTACAGGGTCCCAAAGAGTCAGACACGACTGAGCGACTTCACTTTCACTTTCCTGGTATGAACTTCAGTTCTGAGTGTGAATCTGAATTCTCTCCATGGTTTTGCACTCCCCTTGCCAAAGAGGTATCACCACCATGTGGGCCCAGGAATAGATGTGGTGTCAACGCAGATTGGCATTCACTCCAATTAACAAATTACAGCCCACAATTAGGCTTTTAAACTTTCCTTTCTTTTCTCCTTCTACATGGAGTCAGTTCTCTGTCTCCTTTATGCCCAAAATTGACCAAAAAAAAAAGTTAAAGTTTTCAAACGCTTACGGTTAATATTTGCATCTCTGGATATCATTGGGCTATCACCTACATATATAATTGCTTTAAATAAAATTACTTTGTGTGTGTTTGCTAAACACATTAGACCAGGGCAAGTCAGTCACCAGAACAGATTATAGAAACCCCCATTGGTAGAGGCCAAATTTTCCTGTTGATTGGCATTCTTTTGTGAAATATATTTGCATCTTCTCAAGAGAAAGTTAATCTAGCTCATACTGGCTCCCTTCCATTTCATAAGAAATACAAGCAATAAAAATGAAACTTTATTTGATGAAATTCCATGAAACATCTGACTTCATGGTTTTTTCTCTTCAGTGCCTTGTAGCCCTATTGTATTTACCTGTCTGCATGCAGAATAGCCAGAATTGGTGTCCTATATGAGGAATTAAATGATTTCATGAGACTTCCCTTTTTGTTTTTAGGGAAATAGGTCATAAAGAGTTAGAGGTACAGTATTCCAATTTGGTGAGTAACCAAACCATTTCCTCGCTCAACTAAATCCTAGAAATGAATTTTGTATCCAAACACCAACATCAATTTTTATCTATAGTTTATAAATTCTAAGTTTCACCAGTATAAAACGGTCTACCATTTAAGGAGTTCCATACTAGGCATGGCATGGTGGCAAACTGACTCACCTCTACCATATATCTCTATCTGTTGTGACTGTTGACTTTTCTTTGGATCGCCTGTCCTATGAACTATACTAGAATCTTGTTTCCTATAAATACGGGTATAGATAGGCAAATTTTAACAGTCTTTTTGCTAACACTCACAAATGTTAACATTCTTCTTCTAGGCCTCTAAACTGTGCATACATTTTATTTTAAATGCAAACGTATATAGTATGTTCTAGACTATGAGAGTGTGTATTAGTCACTGTCATACCTGACTCTTTGTGACCCCATGGACTGTAGCCTGCCAGGCTCCTTGGTCCATGGAATTCTCCAGGCAAGAATACTGGAGTAGGTAGCCATCTTCCCAACCCAGGGATTGAACCCAGATCTCCTGCAGTGCAGGCAGATTCTTTACCGTCTGAGTCACCCATTCTAGACTATATGGTTAGACAAAAATACTCATACCTGTATTTCAATTCTGGCACTCATCTTTAATGTTACTGCAAGAAAATCACTTAATTTTTCACTATCTTAGGTTTTCAGCTTCTGAAAAAGGACATGAATAAAATTTATACTCAAAATAATTTTTCTGAATGCCCATATGAAAGCAATAATAAACATAAAGCTATCACATCATGCTTAACCTTTCAGAATTGTAACATCTTCTGTTTTTTTCAGTCCCCTTATTCCTTAATGTGTATGTAGGAAAGTTACCTTTTAAGTAGGCAAGCTAAATGAGAGAAAGTGTATTATTATTTTCAAACATTATCTTTGAGGTTGATTTGCTGTTTTGTCAGTGTCTTCCCCCTGGTATCTTTTAAAGGATTTCAGTGAGTGTCTTAAATAGAGGTTAAACCCGCATCCAGATATTATTCCAGAAAAGTGCATTTCATCATGCTCTTTCCAAAAAGTCAATAGGAGGGTTCTGGCATCAAATGGCTGTTGAATGCCTTCCAGTTCTCCTCCAAATTTCCTTGCAGACTGAGCGAGTATGTGACCTCAATCTCTCCTTTATCTGTATTTTTCACTTGGCTCTTTAAATTCTGACATAGTCAGTAGTTAATTTACATCAAGTCTCCAAATTTTACTGTATGTGGGGACTGTACCTGTTTACACAGGCTAGTGACTAACAGCTTCTGTGTGTATATGTGGATGATTGAGAGCTTCGGTGATTTCCTAGACCTTCCACAGAGAGTTTATCTCCTCCACATGCAGAAGTCTCTTTAGTATCTGAATGTTTTCTGCACACAGGGGAGGTAGGCTATAGGGAGAGGTCAAACAGAGGGAAAGTATTTCTAAAATAGCATATTTGCAATTTGAAAACCAGTAGGATTGTCTCATAAAATGCTACTGCTTAGAAGGAAGGTGCTCATATCTATTACAGAAGGCTCTTTTATGTCATGACTCTCCATAGTATGTGTGGATGTGTCATATAAACAAATATGCTCAAATATGTATTTATAACTTTTTCAAAGTGGAAAGCCTTGAATATCACACATGCTCTTCCAGTCTTAGGATACTTCTGGCCAAGTACAAGGAGCCTAGGATGATAGCCACAAATATTCAGATGCCATATGGCTGCATTTTTTTTTTAACCTTCAAATATGCCAGGGTCAGAGTTTAAGAAGCTTTAGTATGGTTGAAACATCATGTTATTAATAGAAGCTGCACTCTAAAGAATGAAGGCTGTGATTCCATGCGTGGATATAGGGTGACATGAAGGAACTCAGCAATCCCTAGAAATACCACCTCCTGGACAGCACCCACACATTGCTGGAGGCAGGGGGTCATCGCTCTCCCACAGCTATGTGTCCTCCAGGCAGAGTTCCATCAGGGTCATCTGGTGAGAATCATTTCTTTACAATGCCCTGTCACCTGCCAGTACAGGGAGCATCTCAACTGGAGTGAGCTCCCGGGTTCAGATTCAGATTTTAGATGTTTAATGCTCACGCAGGGGCTGGATTTGTTCTACCCACTGAGCTACTGCTTAGAACTGCTCTGTCTGGTTTACCTTTCAATCACTTTCCTTATGCCATTTTTGGAGAGTAGCATACTGAATGGCTATCCTTTTGTTTCTAAACTGCAATTTTCTTTTTCTTTTTTTTTAATGTTAGAAATTAGAGCTGGAAGACTGTTGCTCCATCTTGTCTCAGTAGAAGTGTTCCCCATAGAATATTCCTTTAGTTCTTAATACAAATTGCAGCATTTCAGCATTCTGCTAAAAAGCCAGCTTCAACCCACTGCCCCACCAACACTTCACCCGGCATCAGCCTGTCTGGCCACACAGGAATGTGTAGGACACCACAGCCAACCTGGTAACCTTGACTTGGAGTGGCAGAGATGATCAGAGTTCTCTTTTGAGAAGATCTGGAGCCTTTTAAGCAAGAGGGCAGAGTCTACGTGACTAAAACATACCAACTTCCTCTTTCATAAGTCATCACATGATGAACTACAATTACAATTCCTGCCTTGTCTCTGCGAATTGCAGACGCATTGCCTCACCCTAGAAACCCTGCTCCTGTGTGTGGAGGAGGCGGCTCTAACTGCTGCAGCAGCCGCTTTGGAAGGGTTCCAACTCCAGTCTGTGCCGGGAGGGAGGGCGGTCGGTGGAAGACGAAAACAAAGCTCTGTTTACTTAGCATACATCGATAAAGCTGCTTCGGAGAGACATGAAAGGCCAGGCAGCATGAAAGACTTTTGATACAATATAAGGAATTGCTGCTCTGGACCCACGGCCAGCCTTAACCCCCTTGATTCCAGATCCTTTTATGGCAAGAGAAACCCGAACTAAAACAAACCTTTCCATCTTCCACTGGGCATTTCGTTAGGGAAGTTACAACAACTTGAAGTTTCAACACTAAACTGGTAGTGTAAAATAAAAAGGAAATGCTCTTCATTTGGAGAAGAAAAGCTCTGTTCCATAAAAACCCGGACTTAGTACCCCTCAAGGCAGAATTTGGAGCTCAGTGTTTCTATTTTGGGATAGAGCGACAGGCTGTCCCACGAGGGTATTACAGTGCCTGCCTGCTCGCAGGTAAATGAGTAAAATTAGGCCGTGGCTGTAACCCCGAGTTGTTTTAATATTTCCATCCCAGCTTACTGAGGCCACTTCTTGGGGGTACTGAGATGGCTCATCTCTCTACAGCACAGAGCCTGGGTCTCATTCCCTTTGGTTAGTGGCCTAGTGGCTTAAGTTACATGCTAGGAGAGGCTCTGGGTCTCCTAGGAGAATGACAGGTCCTGAAAGCGGTGCATGATAGCAGGGACCAGGTGTGGCCAAACCCACTGGCACCAGTTGCTGGGGATCGGGGTCCTATTCTCCCAGCTAAGAAAGGGTGAGCAGGATTGTATTTGCAGGGCAAGATCCGGGAGCAGATGGGGAGACCTTTAGGGAGGCGCGCCTTCTCTGGAAATCCCCACAAGACATTTCAGGCTTTGCCTGCACAAAACATTTAGGTCTGGCATTACATTTTTTGTGCCATTTTTGAACAGGTTTTCTCATGTGCTTTAAGCAGCTCCCTCCACTGTTTCTCTAAGGGTGTTTTTCCTCTTCCCTGTGGTTAATCCTTTGAGGCAACCTGGCATTTTCAATAGCAACAACTAGAGAGAAACGTCAGCAGGATTTTTTTCTCTCTCTCCACCTACCAATCCAGTTGTAGGGAAGATAATATAATTAGTACCCTGTTCTTCCCACACTTAACCAGCTCATTCCAGTCTCAGGGAGAGAGGTGGGCCTGTTTTCCAACAAAGGAAGCACAGGAGGCCCCCTTCCAGAGCTGAAGTGTAAAGGTCCCAACTGAGAGTGACTAAGCCCGCGTCTATTAGTCAGAAAGACTAACGACCAGCCAAAAGTGATTTACCATAACACACGCCAGCTCCTCCTCCCGATAAAAGTGTGAAACTCAAGTGCTCAATTCAGTCTGGGCACAGCCTGTGGCTGCCAACGGTGGCAGAACGCGGCGAGAGTGGCTGGCTCTGCACCCACATGTCGCCTTCGCGCCAGGCGGGTTTGCACCCACTTAAGCCCAGCCTGGGCCGTGTGGTGGGCTCGAGGTCGCCCCTGCCCGCACCGCGGGGCCGGGAATAGCCGAGATCTGCCGGGTCCATGCGACCCGCGAGCCAGCCAGCCGCTCACCCCCAAGCGCGCGCGGACCCCGCCGCCGCTCATGCCCGTGCTCCGCGCCACCTGGAGTCCAAGTTTGGCCCCGTGGACAGGGCTTGGAGGCCTAGAGTCGCCGGCGGGTGGGGGGGCGGAGCCTGCGCGGTGACGCGGCCTCTCTGGCCGCTGACCCCGGATCCCTGGAATGTGCATTCGTTCAATGGAGCCGCCAGTGCCAGCGGCGCCGAGTCACGTCTGCGCGGAGCGTGCGCACTCGGTGGCGGCGGCGCACGCGGCCCGCGGCCCCGCGCCCACGTCACGCGGCTGCCGCGCGAACCTGCGCCAGGCGGCCGGGACCCCCGCGCGGTAGCGCGGGCCGGCCGGGAGGCAGAGCGGCGTGCATCGCGCGGCGCTGCTGCTCCCTCCCGGAAGGGGTCCGGGAAGCGGCGGGTGGACTCGATCCTAGGCCTGAGAGCACGCCCTTTTTAGTAAAACTTCAGGGGACCGGCGGCGCCTGTGTCCTCCCCAAAACACATGCGAGTGTAAAAGCACTTGCCGAAGAGTTCAAATAAAGCTCCTTAAAAGATGTTTAAAAACGGACAGAACCAAGTTACAAAGTAGCCTTGCTTTTCAAAACACGAGTTTTACACGGTTTGGTCTAAACGGACCTGAAGGGGAGGAAACTCGGCCCGAGTGGTCGAGGTAGCGGAGCGGGTGGAGGGAAACAAGCTGCGCCAGCCACGCGTTCACGTCGGGGACACAGGCCGCGGCGCGGACGGGAGGGCGGGAGCAGAGGAGCCGGCTCTCCCAGCAGCGCCCGTTCTGCGGAGGGGGGAGAGGGAGGGCGCGGGGGAGGGCGGGCGCGCGCGCAAGGGGAGGGGGCCCGCGCAGGCGCCTTGCGAGGCTGTCGAAGAATCAAGTCTGTAGAAGTGGAGCGGCCGCGGCGGCAGCAGCAGCAGCGACGGCGGCGGCGGAGCTGAGGCGGGCTGGGCGCTGACGCGGGCGCTGGAGAGCGGCGACGCCAGGAGCTGTGAGAGAGCAGCGGAGCGACCCGGGGTCCGCGCCGCGTCCGAGCTCCGCGCCGCCCGGCCGCCGCCGCCGCCGCCCCGGCGCGGCATGCCCCGCCGCTCGGGCTGAGCCTGCCCCGGCGGCCGCCCCCCGCCCCCCGCCCCCCCAACCTCCCCGCCCCCCGCCCCGCACTCCGCGCCAGCTGCCGCCGCGACCTGCTGCGCTCCTCCGCGTCCGCGCGGCCCGTCTTCGCCCCGGTCTGGAGGCCAGCCGCGGCTCCAGCCGAGACCCCGCCGCCGCCGCCGCCGCGCCCGCCGCGCCGCGCCGCCCCGCCGTCCGCCCGAGCCCGCGCCGGCCGGGGGGACGTGCTGCCGCGGCTGCAGCCCCTCGCCCCGCGCCCGCCGCCCCTCGTGCACCGGGGGCGCTGCGCGGGCGCCGAGCCTTCGCGGACTTTGCCGCCGCCGCCGCCGCCTCTGCGGCCGCCGCCGCCGCTGGTGGGGGAGACGCGGGGTTGGGGGGGGAGGAGGGCGCGCGTGGTGCCGGCGGGTAGCGGCGGCGCCCCCTCCTCCTCCGCCTCCTCCTCCTCCTCCGGCGCCGCGGGCTCCTCGGACATGGCCGCGGCTGTGGCGGTGGCCGCCGCGTCCAGGCGGCAGTCATGCTACCTGTGTGACCTGCCCCGCATGCCCTGGGCCATGATCTGGGACTTCACCGAGCCCGTGTGCCGCGGCTGCGTCAACTACGAGGGCGCCGACCGCGTCGAGTTCGTCATCGAGACGGCGCGGCAGCTCAAGCGGGCGCACGGCTGCTTCCCGGAGGGCCGCTCCCCGCCCGGCGCCGCGGCCCCGGCCGCCGCTAAGCCGCCGCCGCTCTCGGCCAAGGACCTTCTCCTGCAACAGCAGCAGCAGCTCGGCCACGGCGGCCCCGAGGCCGCCCCGCGCGCTCCTCAGGCCTTGGAGCGCTACCCTCTGGCGGCCGCCGCAGCCGAGCGGCCCCCGCGCCTGGGCTCCGACTTCGGCGGCAGCCGCCCGGCCGCCGCCCTGGCCCAGCCGCCAACACCGCAGCCGCCGCCTGTGAACGGCATCCTGGTGCCCAACGGTTTCTCCAAGCTGGAGGAGCCGCCGGAGCTGAACCGCCAGAGCCCGAACCCGCGGCGCGGCCACGCCGTGCCGCCCACCCTGGTGCCGCTCATGAACGGCTCGGCCACACCGCTGCCCGCCGCGCTCGGCCTGGGCGGCCGTGCGGCCGCCTCGCTGGCCGCCGTGTCCGGGGCCGCGGCCGCTGGCCTGGGCTCGGCGCAGCCCGCCGAGATGGGCGCCCACAAGCGGCCGGCGTCCGTGTCGAGTAGCGCGGCCGCGGAGCACGAGCAGCGCGAGGCGGCGGCCAAGGAGAAGCAGCCGCCGGCGGCCTCGCATCGCGGCCCGGCCGACAGCTTGTCCACCGCGGCCGGGGCGGCCGAGCTGGGCAGCGAGGGCGCAGGCAAAGGCCGCGGGCCGGGCGAGCAGGACTGGGTCAACCGGCCCAAGACCGTGCGAGACACGCTGCTGGCGCTGCACCAGCACGGCCACTCGGCGCCCTTCGAGAGCAAGTTTAAGAAGGAGCCGGCCCTGACTGCAGGCAGGTTGTTGGGTTTCGAGGCCAACGGGGCCAACGGGTCTAAAGCAGGTAGGGGCGGCTGTGGAGTGAGGGGGTCTAGGGGCGAAGCGGGGCCTGAGAGCCGAGGAGGGGGTGCTCTTCCTATTGGCCGTTCTCCCCCGGCCCAGAAATAGCAAACATCCAACTTCCTGATCTGCTCTAGGCGGAACCAGTGCTTAGTGGCAACGTGTTCCTCTGCTGAAGCAGCATAACAGAGATGAGTCAGATGGACCGATAGGCAGCGACACAGGGCTTTCCTTTCCCAGCACATTCCTGGATGCGAGCATGAGGGCACCAATCACCTTTTAACCTGAGGGGGGGTGGGGGGTGGGGGGCGTTAACTCATGTGCACAGGGCAGCCTGGGTACTTGCAGGCGTGTGGAAAAACAGGCAGTGCTGTCCGTGCCTTTTTCCGTGCGTTTTTGTTTTTTTTTTTTTTAACTGCTAGACTGCCTCAGAGCCTTCTCAGTCTTAAGTGGTTTAAGTTGCACGTGCTCTTGAAACTTGGTTTTTCTGTACGAGCTTTTGGAGAATAGAAATTCTTCAGAGGGTTGTGTTGTGTGTTAGTGAAAGAAAGATCCTTTTTAGTGCACGTTCATTTATTTCTTTTTTTCCTCTTTTCTGTCTTTGTTCTTCCAGTTGCAAGAACAGCAAGGAAAAGGAAGCCTTCTCCTGAGCCAGAAGGTGAAGTTGGGCCTCCTAAGATCAATGGAGAGGCCCAGCCGTGGCTGTCTACATCCACAGAAGGGCTCAAGATCCCCATTACTCCTACATCCTCTTTTGTGTCGCCACCACCACCCACTGCCTCACCTCATTCCAACCGGACCACACCGCCTGAAGCGGCCCAGAACGGCCAGTCCCCCATGGCAGCCCTGATTTTAGTAGCAGACAATGCAGGGGGCAGTCATGCCTCGAAAGATGCCAACCAGGTGCACTCCACCACCAGACGGAACAGCAGCAGTCCACCCTCTCCGTCCTCTATGAACCAAAGAAGGCTGGGCCCCCGAGAGGTGGGGGGCCAGGGGGCAGGCAGTGCCGGAGGACTGGAGCCAGTGCACCCCGCCAGCCTCCCGGACTCCTCTCTGGCCGCCAGCGCCCCACTGTGCTGCACCCTCTGCCATGAGCGGCTGGAGGACACCCACTTTGTGCAGTGCCCTTCTGTTCCTTCGCACAAGTTCTGCTTCCCCTGCTCCAGACAAAGCATCAAACAGCAGGGAGCTAGTGGAGAGGTCTATTGTCCCAGTGGGGAAAAATGCCCTCTTGTGGGCTCCAATGTCCCCTGGGCCTTCATGCAAGGGGAGATTGCAACCATCCTTGCTGGAGATGTGAAAGTGAAAAAAGAGAGAGACTCGTGACTTTCCGGTTTCAGAAAAACCCAATGATTAATCTTAACTAAAACTGCTTGAATTGTATATATATCTCCACATATATATATATCCAAGACAAGGGAAATGTAGACTTCATAAACATGGCTGTATAATTTTGATTTTTTTGAATACATGTGTTTCTATTTTTTTTTTTGACGACAAAAGGTATGTACTTATAAAAGCATTTTCTTCTTTTGTTAACGTTATTAGCATATCTTTGTGCTTTATTCTGGTGACAGTTACCGTTCAATGTAGGCTGTGACTTGCGCTGCTTTTTTAGAGCACTTGGCAAAGCAGAAACGCTTCTAGCTGTATTTGTATGCACTTATTTTAAAAAGAAAAAAAAAAGCCAAATACATTTTCTGACATTGTAAGATTGCCTTACTGTCTGTTATTCTTTACTGCTGGCCCCTTTCTCAGGCTGGAGGCCAACTGGTGGAGAAGGAAAGGAAATGAGGAAAGGGGCAGTGTTGTGAAGTGGGCATGCCACTGAGAAATGTCACCAAGTTCCCCCCAAACATTGCCCTTTTAGAGTAACAGGAAATCGATTGTGAATCTTTCTCGATTTTGTTCTTAAAGTTCAGTTGTTAGGTTATTGATGACTGCCTGAGAGTTGCTGCTGAGAGATTTTCAGGACTGTGTGGGGGGTTTACTTTGGGGGGGGTGATTTTTTTTTTTAAGGCAGAGTTGACCACTGTTCACTGCCCATGTGATCAGTTGTAAGATGACAATGCTGCATGCTAGTTGGTTACATAATACACAATCCAGTGACTCAAGACAGTGATAACGGTTGTTGGTGGGGACAAGATGGCACTGCCATCTTTGCATGGAGCCTGGCTCTGCAGCGCCACTTGATCTTTTGAAACCCCCTGGAGCTCTGTCTGTCGTTGCTGTGGTCGTTTCCTTTGAAAAGAATTGAAAAGAAGTTACAGTCCAGGTGAACTGGAGATTGTGGGATTGGTCTCGTTTCCGTTTGGTGTTTTGTTGTTTTATCGTTTACCCGTAGCGCTGTTGCTGTTGATGTGATCACCTACACCCTGTCCCTAGTGAGTGCTAAATACAGGATGGCACAATGACAGTAACAGTGGAGGTGCTGCCAGGACCGCCCGTGGGCACATCGGTGACAGCCCAGATGTGGTGGAGGAAACCTGTCATTTCTTTCTCACGTGCGTTTGAAATACCAAGTGAATAATACTGTTCTTCTGGACAAAAATGATAAACTAGCAAAAATTAAAGAAACAGTTTTACATGATAGACAGGCCCCACCTCTCAAACTATTTTTAGAAGCCTTTTGTAAACTAATTTCTTTTGATCACTATTTTGCATCAGTAAAATGATTTTTTTAAACCAATAAATCATCAGTTATTAGAAATAGTTGTCTCACAGTGATACTGGTTTTTCTTTTGTGCTGTTATGATTTAACATTGACAGGAACACTACACTACTTTAAATCCTTTTATGTTCAGGTGTTTGTAACTTGGCCCTATAATTAGGCTGAATCATGGCTTCGAGGTCTACAACTTGTGTGTATGGTTCACAACCGAGCTTTTACTTTGAAAATACAGATTGTTACCCACTTTGGATTAACTTTTTCAGTTGTGTTTTTGTCTTTCTTTTTTAAATTGCTCAAATATTTTTTAATGGTCGAGTTATTAACACTTGAAAATCAGATACTGCACCAAATACAGTATTTTTTTCATGGTGTTTTTAATGAGTGCACCTATTATTAATGCTGTGCAAATTCATGTTACCGGTCATTGTTATATTACAAACAGACTTGCATGATTAACCAGTTTGTTGTTACACTTTTTTTTAAAAATTGGAATATCTATGACTCAGATCAGACTGGTTTCTCTTATGTAAATGCACACATGCAGAAACACAGTCGATTTTACATGCCCATAAAGACATTTGTAAAGAATTCAATTTATTATGGTCTGTTGTATAAATGTGTATCTAGGCACTTTACTATAAACTGGAGTTTGACCTCATAGACGTTACAAGTTGATCAGTCATTTGACCTAATTTGTGGTAGCTATCTGTATGTTTTGCAATCTTTATACAGATAAGCTTTCCAAAAGATTAATAAAGAACCATCCTGCTGTTTTGAATAAGTCTCTCCAGCTGTGGAAAAGACAACCTATGGTTTCTCTGTGCTGGTGTTCAAGAGGGAGAATTTAAACAGCTTTAAAGGGCTGCATGTTGAGTTTACTCCTATTAAAAAATAAGAGTCCGACTGGCCCTTGGGTGGCCTTATAGAAGGCTTGCAGCTGGAAAAGTGTTGGTCTGGGTTATTTCTCTGGCATTTTCTGAAGTTAAAAAGTTAGCACTGGGACATGGGTTTGATTCTTTGTTGTACTGAGGACAGTGCAGAGATTCTCCACAGCTGGATAAAGATGTCAGAAAGCTACTTACTGTACATGGGCAGTATCAGATTTCAAATCCTAATATTTCAGCTGTGCTTTTAATACTCAGAATATTAGGGGATGGGGTGTTGAAGCTTTCCCCTTTTTTGCTTTAACAATTTATAGAATTTAACAGATGTACTGTCTTTCATGTGGCCTCACATTAAAAGTTATAAGAACGTACACATGGTTTACAACTTTATTACTAGATACCTTTCCTTGGCCACCAAGTATTTTAAAAGTGTGCCACCTTTTAACCTTTACTTTTTTTTTTAAGTTGAAGGTGATACTTTTTCTATATATGATGAAACTCATGTCAACTAAAGTGAGTGTAATCTCAGATATCAACATTATTTTAAAATCACGCTATGGAAATATCACCTGCATTCTGTCATTTGTCAGATTTACAGTACTTTTTTTTTTCTTTAACTTTTAGCATTAAATAAAAATAAAATTGGGAGCACTGAACATTTTCTGAGGCCTTTTTTAATTGTTTAAGCTTAGAGTGGCTCTTGTTTTAATCACCAGTGGCAATGTGACCAGAGGATGTGTGGGTTTGGGGTTGGGGTTTGACTGAACCAGCAGGAGAAAGGGAGGAGATAAAAGACATGGAACAAAAAGGCAACTGATGGAAGGCGGAAGAAAGTGCTAGGGACTGGGGAAAGGGCAACTGGATAGGGAAGCAGATAAAGAGAAGAGCTGAACAAAGTACAGCCAGAAGAGCACTTATTTACTTTTCAACTTGCAGTTCAGCCTGCCATTCTGCAATAGTAGATTGGAAAGAGAAGATAGTGATGACATTGAAAAGACTGTCAAGACACGGAGTTGCTCACTGGAAAGCAGTGGAAGAAAACAGCGATGTTGGGCCAGAGAAAATTCACTGCAGACAAAAGAGAAAGAAAAAAGCCTACCTTTTGGAAAGCTTTAGAATAAAGTCACGAGCCAAAGCCATGTGTGATGCTCTGAAACTTAAATTTATAAATGGAGATAAAAGGTGGAAAGCACCGAGATAAAGATATTTTTAACAAACTCCTGTCTACTATCACATAGTAAGAAATTTCCTAGATGTTTGCAGCTTTTACTCGTATTGATTAATGGCTTGGCAGACTTCTCTACAAAAGGAACTTGTGAAACTTACTACAGTGTTTAAGATCAGGTACACATAGACTTACTATATGTTTTAAATTAAACAGCAACAGTTAATGCATAGTTAGAGGTGGCCCAGTAACTTCAGGAGTCCATGCATTTTAATGAATTTTTAATTAGCCTATTTAAGGGCATTTTAAAGAAACAGTATCCTTAATAAGTTATTTCTAGATTATAATACACACTGTGATGTTCCATTTAATAAGCTTAAAAGAACTGCTAAACTATTAGTCTTCTTAAAGGTGCTAAATTTTATTTTCAGTGAAACTGAAAATAGTGCAGCTTGCAGAAGTCATTTTTATAATTTGAAAAGCGCCTCCCAAAGTAAACTGTGATGATTGCATTGTTTCCAGTTTTTTTAAAAAAACACCAATCTGACCCCTTGATGTGGCAGATGTCTTTGTTTATTCCCCAAAGCTGGGAAAAAATTGAAGGGAAAACATGGAGCTCCTTTTAATTCCTAGACTTTTTAAGTCCCCCCGTTACTCAAACTTGTTTTACGTATGATTTATAGATGGTTTTATTTGGTTAGTGAAGACTAGAATGTTTCTCTTCCTGATTCCAAAGTGTATACGTGGAATCATTCAGAAAAATGTTCAGTCGTGTGTAGGCCACTGGAAGTACTGAGTCACCCTTATTTGCTTGCCTTTTCTTCATAGGGAACGGTGAGGACACGCCTTTCCTCTGTCACAGACCAAGGGCAGAGGCACAATGAATGGAATACAGATTTGCCTACTTCATCATCTGGGGTTCTAGAAATGGGGGTGGGGGGTGGTGAGGTGGGAGTGGGGACGTTGTTTAACTCCTTCAGTGCCACTGCTTAGGCCTCTGACAGCAATAGTACTGATTACAACTGGTTACAATTCAATAAAAACGGGTGTAACTTCTCAGATTGTCAACTGTCTAGATCTTTTGCTGCAGTTTCTGTTAATAGCCTGCATTTTCCTCAAATGTTAGGAACCCCACACAGGCATTTAAAAGGCACAAAAATACACAAAAAATCAATTGGTAAATTACTTAAGAAGTTGGAAGATAAACAATGACTGGATTTATGGATTATCTGTGGATTTCTCTTATTAATCCTCAGATAAGACCATAATTAGGGATAGCCACACTATCCCAATTTACCATTAACAGAATCATTTATACTCAATTTAATGGTGAAGTTTGTTTTAACTCATCAGTGTTACTTGTTCCTTCCCCATGTCAATACAACTTACAGTGCTTGATTTAATTTGAGGTATAACTTATTTTTTTAATTACAGAATATGAAATCTACAGATGTAGATTTCACTGGTCTTTGTCACAGGATATTGTGCACTTCTCTGTGGGGCTGAGCCTCACCAATCCGTGCAAGTTACAAAAAAGGTACTTCAGGGCAAAAGTATACTGTAGGCAGATCATCTGGACATTGGGTCTAAAAGCTGTTCTTTTAATCTGAAAAACAATGGAAGTAAAGTCTCCTTAATAGAACAATCCTATTAGAATGGTATGAACAGTTTCTACTGTAATAAAAACTTAAACACTGCTTTAAAAAGAAAATGCAGAATAGCCCTTTAAAACTCAAAACCATAGGATAGGAACTCTTCAGTGCACGTAAAATTTATCACGAAAGTCATCCTTGAAAATCCTTTTAGGAGATGATTTTTCTCCTAGGTCAGACAAGGTCTGCAGACTAGACTACAGGATTCCTAGTTTCAATTGCAATGTACTGGTTGATCTCATCCTTTGAATAGACTTTAGAAGCTAGATCGCATAATCTAAAGAGCCTTCTCCAGCAATTCGACAGAAGGCCTTGATACTGAGATAATATATCCTGTATAGAGTAATATGTCACATTTCAATGTTTCTAAATATAGTTTATATTTCGGGGGAAATGAACTGTGTTGTATAATCTGTAGATCTCATTACTTACCACTTTTACTTAGCAACTGCTATTTCATTCTTTGTATCATTACTATCCGGTGAAGTTCAGATGCCCATGAGGGGACTGCAGCATCTTGAGCAACACAAGTCATGTTTTGCTGTGTACTCAGGTAGCAACGTTGGGAGACAAATATTTGGGTCGTGTATTTCTCTGCCATTTTAGAAAACAGTTTTCCTGTGACAGTGCAAGCAGAATATTTTGCACTGTAAATGTGGCTATCTCGCCAAGAAAAACAAAAATCCTGAAACATTTCCCCGGAGCGAAGGGCCTAAATTTATTTTAATGTATGGAAAGAGTTTTTGTAACTCAAATTACTCTTATTATTTTTAACTCAAATTATTTTTAAGCTCAAAATCACTGAGCTTTATTTTCCTTTATCGTAGGATTTTAAAATATTAAACCGTACCAGTGAGAGTTGTGCAGAGAAGTGAAACGTAGGAGTAAGGATTGTCTACGACTTGAATAAATCAGCATTTCTTTACACACAGCTTTGGCCTTGGGCCCTTCATGTTCTCTACAGCATGAGAGAGCTGCAAAGTAGAAAGAGGCTGCTGCATGCCTTAACCCACGTTGTTACTCCAGCCTCCAAACAGCAATTTGATTAGCTTTTTTTCGGTGATAAAAGATAAAGATTTATTGTAACCCACATACAATTGAAATCAGAATTTCACAGGAGGGTCACAGTCATTAGGGAAGTTTTGGAATACTATTGTCTTAACAAGCACCATATGGGCTGCCGCTGTTATTATTTAACACCTATTAAGGAGGCACATCATTCTAGGCTTTGAACAGCTGAGAGGCCATAGCCCCCACCGTCCTTGGAGCTTTGAGTCGATGCCGCAGGTAGGGTGCGTGTTTTCTGGATGAAGGGCACGTACCGACAAGATTTAACGGTGAGTTGGTTTCTTTCCAGGAGTTGGAAAGTATAGTCAGAGCTAAATTCTTCTATAGAGAACCGACTTTTCCGGAGCTTACATCCGGAACTTTGGTGGAATTATGACATAGGAACACAAGCCTATATTCAAAGCGCTTTAATTAGGTCCAGCAGGCAACCATCACGCACGAAAGGGGCCACGGGACACCATTTTCTTCATACAAATCAAGAGGCCGGTTGAAAATATGGGAGCTGGGTCGTAACTGTCAAACTGTAGATCTTTTTTCACTTTTTATGGTTGCTCAGAATGGCGTTTTTTAAAAGGAAGAAAACAACCGCCGGTTCAGCCAAGCCCTGTTTACTCGAGGGGAAGGAAAGGGGCGGAGGCTCCCGGACTCTCCAGCCGCCTGCGTAAAGGCCTTCGCCCACGAGGAGACCTTGCTGTGGTTTCCAGTGCTGCACCCTGACTCACGCCGCACCCGTATTTATTTATTCTAGAATTTTTCCCGGGCAGCACAAACGGGAACACCGCCTGCGCCCCGCGCCGCTATCTGCGCACGTGGATCCGCGCGACCCCGCGGCGGGACCCGGCGGCGGGCGGGGCCGGGGGCGGGGCCAGGGGCGGGGGTGGGGCCATGGCGGGGCGGGGCCGGGCTCGGGCCCGGAAGCAGTGGCGGCGCACCCGCCTCGTAAGGCCGCCCTGGCCCATCCCGCACTGAGCTCCAGGCCCATGGGCGAGCCAGCTGCGGCGGCTATAATTAGAGGGGAGCCGCGGCCCTGCCGAGCCTGATACCTCGCGCCCCCCGCCGGCGTTCCTGGGAGGAATGTGCGGGCGCGAGGCCGTGCGTCGCCGCCAGCGCGCTCCCTGGACGGTCACCGCGTGGTGGACCAAATAAAGTAAAAGGTCTGGCTCCTGCTGAGCGAGGCCGAGCAAGCGACCCGGGAGCCAGCCCAGGGGTGTGGCGAGCCCTCGGCTGCCCAGAAAAGATCAAACGCGCGTCGGCAACAGCCGTGCCTGCCGCCTGCGAGGGTCCTTGCGCGGGCCAAGCAGTACAGGGTGGATTTGTCTTAAGTTGGAGATGGCGCATGACAAGAGCGGCCCCAAATGTCACACTCCCTTTTTGGAAATCATGATGCTGCCTTTTTTTTTTAAGACTGTGGCTATAATAAGGCATATGTTCCATGCTGGTGGAGTAAGCAGTCATGCTTAAGGGGCAACTGTATTAGCAAAAAACACTGATGCACGGTACATGTTAATACAAATGTATTTATTAAGTAGATTTCGGTGTGGGTACTACACCTGTGGGTACTACCAAGTCAGATAAAAGTCTGTAACAACTGACTGCTGAAAGGGAGTTGTCTTTTTATAGAAAAACTTATACCTTAGAAAAAATTTTTTCTACTAGTTGGCCCTTGAGGTGCCACCAATTAATTAACTTCTGATTTTTGTTAATTATTGAATTTAATACTCTGTAGCAGTATCTTCCAAAATAATAATAATAAGCATGAGCCCATCCTTTTAACAAAATGACTGTTCATTACTAGCCTTGGAGCAGGGGTGTAGGAACTTCACTGTAATCTAAGAGTTGTATAACATTTTCGGTCATTGTTTAAAAAAGGATTGCAGAAGATGGACAGGAATCTAAAAAAAAAAATAAATCCTTGCTCCAGGCTTAAGAATACCTAGACACAACCCTACTAAAAGACTTCCTTCATCACCTTATTTTTCTTTCTAGATAACAGGCACGAAAACCAGTTTAGAAGCTTGAGATGGAAATCATACAAAACAGTCCACTCCTTATATATTTTATCGAGGAACCTGGAAGCCTTTTCGGTGGAAATTTGATTCCTGGGAAGTTATTCTGGCTGGAGCCTGTTTGTCTTGACACAGCAGCCCTGTACTCGCAGCCTGCTCTGCTCCTTCACAAAGCTTTTTGAGGGGAAACTATGTTGAGAGATACAAATTCAAGTTTTTGTGAAAGCACACCTCAGAATTGTCCAGTTCTATTCCAGATACACAAAAACAGTGAATAAAGGTCAGGGAGTCTCCAGATACCTTGGGCTTCGTGTGGTCATTTCAGGTAATTCAGTTAATGTAGTGTTTCTATTTTGCAATTTTTAAAATGACCATGTACTTACCTGAAAAGGGATTAAGGAATTAAACTGGACAATCCCTATGATAGCATTTTTCATGTCAGCCAGCTATGAGAAAGCACTGGGCATGTGTGGTAGGCGTTAGGTACTTGGGTGCAGTGAGTATGTGCCACTAAAAATGAAACTCCCCTGGTGTCCAGTAGTTAAGATTTTCTTTTCCAAAGCAAGGGGTGCAAGTTTGATCCCCGGTCGGGGAGCTAAGATTCCACATGCCCCAAAGCCAAAAAACCAAAACATGAAACAGAAAAAATATGATAACGAATTCAATAGACTTTAAAAATGGTTCACAAAAAAAAAATTTTTTTTTAAATGTTGACTTCTGGTTATATCATGAAAGGGGGTCACAGCAAACAGTTTTGAAACACTGGTAAGAAGAGGCTCCCCCTGCTGTCACATAGAAGATACATCTTCTCTCCTAGGCCAGAATCCCAAGAGTCCTGTACTTGGGACTGCCACTGGGTGTAGAGCTTAGCATCAGGTGGTTTGTGAAGTTATCAACACCTTGGGGGATATATCATTCTATTGAAAATAAAATGAAATAAAATTATAGACCACAAATAAAGGGAATTAATATTTTCCTTAAAAGGTTCTCTGCTCAGATTTATTTACTGAAGGGTCAGCCTACCTAAAACCCACCAGAACGGTCTCCCTCCATCTATGTATGGCTTTAAAAGCAAAGATGATATTTGTATGGCTGGTGGCAGGTGAGTGAGGGGAGACCTGAGGGAGTGAGAATGTGATGGAACCTATTGTATTCTTTTAAGATAATCAGTAAAAATGATGTATGATGAAAAATAAAAGAACACCTACATTGAACTTTGACTTCAGTAAGATTGTTGGATTTATTTTAAAAAATCATTTTGTGTCCATGTGTTAGGAATTACACTTTTCTGCACATGGACCTTTAGGCCCATAAATAAGCCTTCAGTAATCATGAACTTTTTGTAGTCCTGGAAGGAGCTCATTCAGGGTCTCTGGGACCAACATTGCCTGAGTTGAGTGTCAGCTGGTACCAGACTGCACTGATCGTCAGTCTGCATGTTTACTGAGGGTTTGAAGACTTCAGTGGAATTAGGTGGACAACTTGAATTGTAAGCAGTAAAGGAAAAGAGACTGTGTGTGCAAGAATGAGAGCTTGGAGAGGAAGAATCACAGGAGAAGAATCAGCATCAGTCAGAATCATTCATTTATTCACTCAGTTCACTTATTCTTTCTCTCCATAAATCTATTTCATGGTAAAGTATGTGGGCTCTGGAATCAGACTCCTTACGCAAAAATTCCAGCTCCAACTGTTTTTAACCTTTAGGATTTAACCCTCCAATCTCCATTTAATTATCTGTGAAATGGGTTAAGGATATTACTTCCCTCGTGGAGGTGTTGAGGGGACGAATTGACAGGAGTATATAAGGTGCATACTATGATGTCTGGCATGTAATAAGTGTGTCATAATGACGAGTGGCATATTGAACTCTCAGTAAATAGTTGTTGAAGGAATCCATTTAGTCTCTAATCTTAATGAGGAAAGTGTGGTGAAAAATAAGAACCATAAAAATGTGTTTATAAGATACAGTGAAAACAGGGTTAGCCTACATGAGGAGAAATTACCCAGGAAGGTTGTACCGAGGAGGAAGCTGAGGGGAGCCAGTCACAGAGCAGGGCCCGCCAGCAGGGACTGGGTCAAAGGGCAAGCACAGGGATCCTACAGACACTGTTGAGCCCAGTTAGGACTCTGCGCTTCCAATACAGAGGCCGCAGGTTCGATCCCTGGTCTGGGAGCTAAGGTCCCATGTGCTGCGGAGCGAGGCCAAAAGATTAAAAAAAGGCAAAAGTGGGGGCTGGCTGCACTCACTCCAGCTTTCCATCTCCTCTTGGCAGGGCAAGAGAGAGGAAGACAGTCTGACTCACCTAACAGCCCAGGTGGTCTTAGAGGCTGGTTAGCGGCAGTTGCAACAGCAATACTTTTGCTGAGAAGTGGTTAATGGGTCGAAGTGGTTAAAGACATAACTGTCTTCATTCCAAACCTGGCTCCACCCCAGCTTGGCTATGTCCTCAGACATAGCCAAGTTTCCAGATGTCACTAAACCTTAGCCTCCTCATCTGTAGAATGGCAAGAAAAAGAGTACCCATTTCATAAGTCTCTTGTGAGGGCTAAGTGATTTATAAAGTTTCCTTGGGATAGTCACATAATAAACACAGTGTCTAATTATTCTAAAACAGAGAGGATCAGAGGGTGGGGAGAGTGATCACTTCATCCCCTCATCCTTCGGCCAACACCTGAGACCTCACCACTCAGGTCTTTCCTATGGGTCCTCTATGTCTGGAATCCCTCTGGTTGTCCTTTATTCTGGTTGTGTTGGGTTTTTGTTGCTGAGCGCAGGCTTTTCGTTGCAGAGTGCGGGGTCTACTCTCTAGTTGCGGTGTGCAGGCTTCTCTTGTGGTGGCGCGTGGGCTCCAGGCGCTGGGCTTCAGTAGTTGTAGCTTGGAGGCTCAGTAGTTGAGGCTCACGGGCCCTAGAGCGTGCAGGCTTCAGTAGTCATGCCACACTGGCTTAGTTGCTTCTCGGCATGTGGAATCTTCCCTGACTGGGGCTGGAACGCAGGTTCCCTGCTTTGGCAGGTGACTTTTTATCCACTGGGCCACCAGGGAAGTCCCTGATAGTCCTTCTTTAAATGGCTATTGAAACCTTTCCAAACTCCAGAGTTTTCTATCCAAGCCCCCACTCCATGGACCCCTCCCCTGTCACTCTCGATGGGAATGTGGATTTCCAACATTTTGTCCATTCTTGTGCCTGCAAACTCTGCCCATCAGGCTTCTGATGCAAGTCTTCAGGGCCCTCCTCTGCCTGACTTCTACTGGTCCCATCCATCCTTGGCCCTGAGGGAGAAAAGAAAGGAAGGCTACTGTATTCTAGGGGACCGAGAGAGGGTGGCTTGGAGACATCTATAGATGCTTCAGTTCTGATTCTGCTTCTCTGTAGCAGCAAGGGTTAAGGCCAGTTTTATCCTAAATTAACTAATGTAGACGGAGAAGGCAATGGCACCCCACTCCAGTACTCTCGCCTGGAAAATCCCATGGATGGAGGAGCCTGGTGGGCTGCAGTCCATGGGGTCACTAAGTCGGACACAGCTAAGCGACTTCACTTTCACTTTTCACTTTCATGCATTGGAGAAGGAAATGGCAACCTACTCCAGTGTTCTTGCCTGGAGAATCCCAGGGACGGGGGAGCCTGGTGGGCTGCTGTCTATGGGGTCGCACAGAGTCGGACATGACTGAAGCGACTTAGCAGTAGCAGCAGCAACTAATGTAGAATTATGTACACAAACATGTGCTGTAAGCTCTAAAGTAGCATAAAAATGCTGACTTTTACCTAACTTAGGATCCCTCTACTCACAGAAGATTTACCTGAGTCATGAATTCAGGGACTTACTTCCCCTTATGTTTAATTTATAAAAATATCAAGACTGAGACTAGTTTCTGGACAACATCACTGATTAACTTTTCTCTGTCTATGAAGTGTTTATCCAAGACTTTCCCCTAAATCTCAAGCTCATCCTCAGGATGTAGCCTTGTCTAGAAACAGGTTCTCCTGGCTTTGGTGCAGTTACAAGTCACTGAGTCACATTTCTACCCTTCCTTGAAGAACTGCCATGGTCAGGTGTGTGCCTTGGGGTCCATGATCAGGGCCAAGAAGTCAAAGGTCCCAGGAGAAATGCAGAGTCCTTCCTGCAAGGCTGATAGGAGAGGGGAGTCTGTGGGTGAGCCTCCCTTCCCTCTGGTTCCCACTGGAAGGCCACAAGAGATAAAGAAGTCAGAGTTTATATGCCTAAGGAGGCTGACTACTTTGGGCAGATCTCACAAGACTGGAAGTACCCTTGGTATTACAACATGAAAGGGCAGTGAAGGAGGCCTGTACACTGTCTTATTTCAGTGTGGGCTAAAAGTTCCATGTAGGATGATTCATATAGGAACTGCTGCCTGGCTGCTTTTTCTTGCACTATAATAAATGTATTTACAAGTCACCATGGTGGCTGAGCTCTGCAGGCTGAAACTCAGGTGGAGTATCTTTGTTGTTGTCTTGAGAATTCCTCCTCAGGAAACCCCAGTCTTGGCTTTTAAGCCCTTCCCCTGATTGGACGAGGCCCACCCACATTATGGAGAGCAATCTGCTTTACCCATGGTCTACTGATTTCACTGCTAATCATATCCAGAAAGTACCTTCACAGCAACATCAGGACTGGGTGAGCCTGTGGATGAACTACCCTTCACTCGACCAAACAACTGGGTGCCGTGGTCTAGTCAAGTTGACACGTAAAATAATCATTATGGCCACTTTCCGAGTTTTCTTCCCCTCCTCTGGCTGCCCCAGGTTGTGATGCTTCTATCAGAGATGATGCTTTCAAATGCAAAGTCACAAAAACAATCTATTCAAACAGGATTCAACTCTAAGGGGAACTTATTGGCTCTTGTAACTGAAGAATCCACAGCAGACCAGCTTGAGGTCTGACTCACTTCAGGTTCATACCTCATCTCTCCCTGGTTCTCTTGGCTCCACCTTCCCTGTGTTGATTTTATCTTCAGGCAGGCTTCCCCCAAGATTATAAGATGGTTGACATGCTTTCTTATTCACACCCAAGAGGAAAGAGCAGTCGCATCCTTCCCAGAACAGAGCAGAAAGAGCACCAAGCTTGTCTCTGCTTGGCTTGGTCCTGACATCATGTGGCCAAGGGAATAGCCTGCTCTGATTGGCTTAGGTCTGCCCACACCCTGACTGATCCCAGAGCAAGGGTATGAGATTTCCCTGACTGGCGTCTAGTTTGGGGTCTTCCCTGGAGCCAGGGGTGTGATCAATCCCAGCCAAACAAGCAGCTGCTGCACAGTGGCCAAGGGGTGGTCTGGATGTGCACGATAACCTTAGATCTCTGCATCAGTCTCTGAAGCTTGAAGCTGCTGCTGCTGCTGCTAAGTCTCTGAAGCTTGCAGCTGCAGTGCCCAAGTCTAGGGCACAGGTAGTGCTGCAGCCTACGGGACTTGTGCCCACTGGGGCTGAGTGGTCTCAGCCTGTGGGGTCATAGGCAGCAGAGAGGACAGCTGCCCAGAAAGAGAGGTGTGTTCCCTTGTATGTCAGGGCAGAGTGAGTCCAGCGTGGAGGGGTTGGTGGTGGCCAACAGGCTGGCAGCTGTGTGCTCACTTCAAACTTCCTTGTTTCTAAACTGCCTCCCTGCCGCTAAGGGAGTGATCTCAGGACTGAACTCCTAGCAGCCAACTTTACCACTGTCAGCGTTCGAGTAGGGCTGTGACGCCGCCAAGAGGAGTGAGTCACGCTGTTCTGGGTGGGATGGTTTGGTGGGGACAAAGAATGCAGGAGGAAGGTGACTGGGAAGCTTGTGGGGGCAGTCCCTGGGGAGGGGGTTGTCTCTGAGATTCCCATCTGGAATTTGTTATTATTAAAAAAAAATTTGGCAAAAAGAGGAAAAATAATAAAAATTCTGCAGGAATATATATATGTGTATGTATATATGTGTATATATATATATATATATATATATATAATGTATGTATGCTAATTCACTTCAGTCATGTCTGACTCTTTGCAGCCCCATGGACTGTAGACCACTAGGCTTCTCCGTCCATGGGATTCTCCAGGCAAGAATACTGGAGTGGGTTGCCATGCCCTCCTCCAGGGGATCTTCCTGACCCAGGGATCGAACTCAAGTCTCCTGCATTGCAGGTGGATTCTTTACAGACTGAGCCACCAGGACCTTCAAGTTGCAAAATTCCAAAGATGCTAATGTGAGAGCCAGCCTCTGTACACCAGCTGCTGTACTGTGCTACTATACTTTTCCAGGTACTGTGCTGTCAGATTAAAAATGTTTTCTTTACTTTTGGTGTTGGTTTTTTTATATATTATTTGTGTGAAAAGTATTATAAACCTATTACAGTACAGTACTATACTAATTGTGTTAGTTGGGTACCTAGGCTAACTTTGTTGACTTGCAAACAAAGTGGATTTATGAACACACTCTTGGAATGGAATTCATTCATATGCAGGGGACTTATTGTATATAGTTACTGAGAGAAGCCTCTACTTAAATTTAGATCTGCTAACTCTAAATCCCCACCCCTTTTCCCCCAATATTTAAGAGTAACACTTTGGCGGTTGGAGGGCGGCTATCAATATAGCAAATATTAGGTAAGGTGTGTGCCGCAGAATGGATTATACTAGACTCACTATCCCCCTTTCACTCACTGGTTTCTTCTCATGCTTCATGGCTTAGCTTGCTAATGCAGGAGTCACATGTTCCTGTTGTCTTTATTCTCCTGGTTTAATCAGGAAAACGAGCCAGAAGAACTGCAACGATTAGCCTGGGATCATTAGAAGAGGAAAGAATTTATATTCACAGTGACTGTATTTCTAGTCCATTGATTAGGCAATTTTGCTTTTATGAATCAATTGGGGTGATTGCTATGCTAAATAAAATGTAGAATTGCTATCACAAGGAAAACATGAATTATTAGCTTTAAACACAGACTGTCTATGCCTGCAGTTAGGTTTCCTATGGAATATTTCCTATTTTCTCATCCTGATTCCTGTCTTGGTTTTCTCAAGAGGTACCCTTAGAGGTTCCTTAACTCTGTTGTGGATGTAGCAGTGTAATCCAACAACATGGGGTATCCTGATGTGCTTGTATGCCTGCGTGTATGCTCAGTCACTTCAGTCGTGCCCGACTCTGTGACCCTATGGACTGTAGCCCACCAGGCTTCTCTGTCCATGGGATTCTCCAAGCAAGAGTACTGGAGTGGATTGCCATGCCTTCCTTCAGGGGATCTTCCTCACCCAGGGATCGTACCCACGCCTCCTGCATCTTCTGCATTGCAAGCAGATTCTTTATGGCTGAGCCACTGGGGAAGTGCTAGGTATCCTGATATGTGACATTATTACTCAAGGTCCTTTGACAGCTCCCTGGTGGATGCAGAGTGGGATTCAAAGTCAACACAAGGGACTTTAAGACAGCACCACTGCCACGCATACCTTCATTCTGCAGCTCCAATCCAGAAGGCATGATGATTTTTTTTTTTTTTGGAAAATATACACAATCACCTTTGGAGGTTCTAGTAATAACTACACCAACAACCTCATCTCTTATAAATGAGTTACATTTTTTTCTTAGGGTATACAGAGGTCATTTCATAAATTGCACATTTCACACTGATTAATCTCAGTGGATTGCCTCTTGCTACAGCAAATATGATAATGTCCAACAATTGTAATGAATAATCATGGAACTTTATGCCATAAGAGGATGCTTTAAAAGCTAAATAATCATTTTTAAGAGGACACTAGAAGATTGAGGAGGGCAGAATGGAGATGGAAGAAAGAGGAGAAAACAGAAAAACAGCAATGAAGGAAGTGCTCAGGGGACTAAAACGTTGAAAAGCCAGAGTTTAGGCTTTCAGAACAAAGAAGGAGGCATTTGGCTTCAATAAGATGGGGATCTGATGGATTCTAGAGACCAGAGGTTTTATTAATTAATTTATTCAACAAACATTCATTGTATGCATCCTATATGGTAAGGCCGTGAGCATTTTAGATTGTTATCGTGTTTTTAAGATCTGGCAGCCTTATAGCCTACAGAAAAAGGACTGAAGCATAACAGACATTTAATGAATAAAAAGAGAAAGGAGAAAAAAAAAGGAGGAAAAAGCAGAAATGGGGACTTTCCTGGTAGTCCAGTGGTTTAAGACTCTGGGCTTCCAGTGCAGGTGCTGTGGGTTGTATCCCTGGTCAGGGAACTAAGATCCCACATGCCACCTGGTATGGCCAAGTGGCCAAATGATATGGCCAAAAACTTAAAAAAAATTTTTTTTAATAAATAGAAAAAAAGCAGAAATGGAAGAAAGTAGGAATAGCAGTCAATGCAAACAAAACCCCCATTGCAAGCCCTGATTTTTCCCAGAAAAAATAGATATAATGTTCTGTAAACGCTTTCCAGTTTTCCTCAGCAAAGTCAGGCAGTCCTCAGTTCAGTTCAGTTCAGTCGCTCAGTCGTGTCCAACTCTTTGCGACCCCATGAATCACAGCACGCCAGGCCTCCCTGTCCATCACCAACTCCCGGAGTCCACCCAAACCTATGTCTATTGAGTCGGTGATGCCATCCAACCATCTCATCCTCTGTCGTCCCCTTCTCCTCCTGCCTTCAATCTTTCCCAGCATCAGGGTCTTTACAAATGAGTCAGCTCTTCGCATCAGGTGGACAAAGTATTGGAGTTTCAGCTTCACCGTTAGTCCTTCCAGTGAACACCCAGGGCTGATCTCCTTCAGAATGGACTGGTTGGATCTCCTTGCAGTCCAAGGGACTCTCAAGAGTCTTCTCCAACACCAGAGTTCAAAACCATCAATTCTTCGGCACTCAGCTTTCTTCACAGTCCAACTCTCACATCCATGCATGACCACTGGAAAAATCATAGCCTTGACCAGATGGACCTTTGTTGGCAAAGTAATGTCTCTACTTTTTAATACGCAGTCTAGGTTGGTCATAACTTTCCTTCCAAGGAGTAAGCGTCTTTTAATTTCATGGCTGCAATCACCATCTGCAGAGATTTTGGAGCCCCAGAAAATAAAGTCTCTCACTGTTTCCACTGTTTCCCCATCTATTTCCCATGAAGTGATGGGACCGGATGCCATGATCTTCGTTTTCTGCGTGTTGAGCTTCAAGCCAACTTTTTCACTCTCCTCTTTCACCTTCATCAAGAGGCTTTTTTAGTTTCTCTTCACTTTCTGCCATAAGGGTGGTGTCATCTGCATATCTGAGGTGATTGATATTTCTCCCGGCAATCTTGATTCCAGCTTGTGCTTCTTCCAGCTCAGTGTTTCTCATGATGTACTCTGCATATAAGTTAAATAAGCAGGGTGACGATATGCAGCCTTGACGTACTCCTTTTCCTATTTGGAACCAGTCTGTTGTTCCATGTCCAGTTCTAACTGTTGCTTCCTGACCTGCATATAGGTTTTTCAAGAGGCAGGTCAGATAGTTTGGTATGCCTATCTCTTTCAGAATTTTCCACAGTTTATTGTGATCCACACAGTCAAAGGCTTTGGCATAGTCCATAAAGCAGAAATAAATGTTTTTCTGGAACTCTCTTGCTTTTTCCATGATCCAGCGGATGTTGGCAATTTGATCTCTGGTTCCTCTGCCTTTTCTAAAACCTAGGCAGTCCTAGGCACAAGCATATGACACAATTTTTGTAAGTCCTTCCCTCCAGCAGATACTGATTATGAAGAACAAGACTCAGATCCTATTCTCAAAGAACTTAGAATCTACTTGAAAATTTTGAACTAACATACATTAAATTATGGATCCCACTAAAATGATATTCAAGCAGGTCAAGGGAGGCCTGATGCATACTTTGGCTGCAAGATTCAAAGAAGGGAGCAAGTCTAGCTGGTGACAGAAGGGAAAGAAAGATTCATGGAAAGGATGGGTTCCAGGAGGTACCCTGGAGGTGGGGGGACCACTACATCAGACGGAGCAAAAATAAGCATCACATATTTGGGGACCAAGCAGAATCTGTGACTCCTAACTGAAAGATAATTACTGGGGAGTGATGGGACATGAAGTCTGACTATAGTATCAGGTGGAATTTCCAAAGGCCCTGAAACTCATGTATGAGAAGACATCAGGGGTCCAAGGGTGTCTGTCATGACAGCAGTGCCGTGGGAAGTCACCGGGGCAGAGGTTTTCATGAACGATGGAACTGCGGCTTGGGTATGTGGACTTAGGGCCACTGACAGGCCACCAGATTCTGAGGAACTGGACCAGTGTGGCAGCACAGAGGAGCTAGTAGATGAGCTATTTCAACAAAGAAGTAGATCAGACTTGGAGACCAGTCTGATTTAGGGCATGGATGGGAAGAGGGCGTGGAAGATGCAAATATTGTCCATTTGTGTGAAGGGGAGCAAGATTCACCTTGGGAGAAATGCCCAGGTATGTGAGTAAAAATGAATTGATGTTAAGCTGGGCACACTTCAGAACAAAAAGAAGAACACGCCCTCCCTCCCCAGCCCCCAGGGTTAGGCAAGGATGGTAATAGGTGATGCAAAGCACATTCAGCAGGAAATGGGCCAGGCTTCCCGGCAAGGTGCGAGGTGTGGTGGAACAGAATTGAACCAGGACGTTCTGGGCATTCAGGAGGTGTTCTCCGTCCTCTACCCTGAGAATTGTTGGTTGTACGTATGCTGCATAAGCATCACGTGTTCAGTCCTGCCTCCACTGACCTGCTCATTCCGTGTGTGCTCTGTATGTATACAAGGCTCCTCACTGGGCGCCACGGCAGAAACGGGTAAGATAGGGTTGGGGGATCTTCAGGAAGCTCTCAGTCTATTGGGAAGACACAGATAAACATGTGTGTGTGTGTGTGCTAAGTCGCTTCAGTCGTGTCTGACTCTTTGTGATCCCATGGACTGTAGCCCACCAGGCTCCTCTGTCCATGGGATTCTCCAGGCAAGAATACTGGAGTGGGTTGCCATGCCTTCGTCTAGGGGATCTTCCCAACTCAGGGAATGAACCTCCCTCTTATGTCCCCTGCATTGGCAAGTGGGTTCTTTACCACTAACGTCGCCTGGGAAGCTCACAGATAAACACAGAAGGGAGCAGTAAGCCTGAGGAAAGCATTTGAAGTAGCCATTACAGGGAACTCATGGATGCTGTGTTGAATTAGGATTAAAGAGGGTAAAATTTCAGAGTTCCTTCGAAGACTTCAGGATTTTTTTTTTTTTTTGCAGGAGCAGAGAGCGGCATGAGTCAGGATTAGAAGTTTGTGTCTCAGGAATTCACTGGTGTCCAGTGGTTAGGGCTCTGAGCTTTCACTCCCAAAGACATGGGTATGCTGTCAGCCCCTTGGTGTGTCCAAAATTTTTTTAAAAAAGAAAGAAAAAAATTTGTGTCTCAAAGTTCAACATGTAAGAGGCAAGGGCTGTAGTCCTTCCAGAGACCTAGAGAAGTTAAGCAGTGTAGCTCCCGGGAGGCTAAGACACAGAGAACATGCTTTTTTCACATCAGAGGACCAAACTGAGCCAAAGAACACAGGCTTTTTTTTTTTTTAATCTTTACCGATTAGGATACATTTAAATGCTATTTTCTGGGTGCATACAAAGTCGTGAAGTACGGATTTTCTTTTCATCAGTGTACGGCATCAGTAGGAAGTAAACTCAGATCTTCCCTCCAAAGTCACAGCTCTGGGCCAGGCAGCGTTCTTCTGTGCCCTGTGCGTGGAGGAGAGACAGGCTGTGGTGGACACTTGGGCTCAAATCTGCCATTCAGATGTTCCTGATTTAGGTCCAGCGGGGCTGCCGGACACTCTAGTCGGGAGCCTGGAGCCCTGGCCTCTGGGGCCGGTTCTCAGTCTGTAACACTGCGACCTTTCATCCCTGAACATCTCAGACATTCCCACCCCCACCCCTGCCTGGCCCTGGGAGAGCCCTGATGCATTTGCACTGGGCTTAGGGTGTGTGTGTGCGTGTGTGTGTGTGTGTGTGTGTGTGCGTGTGTGTGTGTGTGTGTGTTAGTCATGTTGGACTCTTAGCAACCCCATGGACTGTAGTCTGCCAGGCTCCTCTGGGCATGGGATTCTCCAGGCAAGAGTAGTGGAGTGGGTTGCCGTTCCCTTCTCAAGGGGATCTTTCTGATCCAGGGATTGAACCTGGGTCTACAGCTATGCAAAAAGGAAGTTTAGCTAAGTCAGTAACCCCCTAGGTTTGGACATCCAATAGTCTGGGTTCAAATTCAGCCTCACTATGAAGTCAGAGAAGGCAATGGCACTCCACTCCAGTACTCTTGCCTGGAAAATCCCATGGATGGAGGAGCCTGGTAGGCTGCAGTCCATGGGGTTGCGAAGAGTTGGACACGACTGAGCAACTTCACTTTCACTTTTCACTTTCATGCATTGGAGAAGGAAATGGTAACCCACTCCAGTGTTCTTGCCTTGAGAATCCCATGCCCAGATCTATGGGGTCGCACAGAGTCGGACACGACTTAAGCGACTTAGCAACAGCAGCAGCATGAAGTCTGGACAAGTTATTTTCTAGGGCTCTGTTTTCTTATGCAGACTGGGCATAAGGAAAGCACTGGTCTCACAGGACGTTTGTGGATATTGAATGAAACAATCTATTTAAAATGCTTCCTGCTGTAGCTGTACCTAGTACGTGCTCAACGTGTGATCCTCGGTATCTGAATATGCCTGTACCCGGGTTCCAGGCCAATGCTAGGGGTAAACAAGGCTGCCTGTACCCTTCTTTGCTTCTCTCTCCTAGCAACCCAACTCAAACATCAGCTGCTGAAACTCTAAACCTCATTAACAGGCAGCTTCATCTCCGAGATACTTTCACCGTGTGGTATGGACCCCATTTTGACCCCCTACTGTTTTGTTTTCCTGCTAATTTTCTGGTTAATCCAAGGACTTGAACAACAGTGTTATCCCTGCCCCCACCCCCCACCCCCAACCACCATCCCCACGGGAAGATGGACAGCAGGCAACTGGGGAACTGGGGTCATGGCAGCCCAGAGGTAAATCCTGCCCAAGAAGCCCTGTAGGAGAGCCCACAAAAGAAAGAGACTCTTTGCCAAAGGAGATTTTATTTTGCAGTTTCCAAAAGGTAAGGGAATGCTTCCAACAAGTTTTTTTTTTTTTTTGCTTACAGACTCAGAATTTAAACACAGGACACTGAATGGGCAGAACCTTGGCCCACCCCTGAGCGCCTGGGGCGCGTTGCCAGCACCAAGAGTTCGAGTTTCTGCCCAGTAGGCTTGTAACCTGAACTTTCTATTTCTAAAATCCCAGTTCTTAGTAGCCAGCACACATTTTGAGCCACAAAATTCTGAGAATTATTGCACTTGTCAGCTGCTAAGTCACATGCCCTTCAGCCTGGTCCCTTTCATTGGTATAATCATACTTCTGTTAGACACTATGAATTTCACTGTCACATAAAAATTGGCATCTCTTTTAATACCACCCAGGGCTTGCCATAATCAGCCAGAAATATACCGTTGGGCTTGTCATAATTCATCAATTTTCAGGATCCCTCAGGAACTCCAAATACAATGACTGATAGCAAATTAATGGATCTTCCCATTTAACTTCATTAAAGGACTGACCCCATGATGAAAATTTAGTTTAATTAGGATAATATCTCATATTTAAAGTGCCTCAAAGCCAGGAAGCCCACAGATCTTCTCTCTTAATTTTTAGAACAACACTATGTGTCACTTAGAGCAAAGCTATGTTTGTTCCCATTTCATGGATGAGAAGAAGTTGCCTCATGTTAACAAGTAAAATAACAATTACAGAGTTAGGAGCCATGGATGCGAGCCCAGACTCAGGATTTGCAGTTAAGATTGACTTTATTGGCTTCATGTATGCCTGTGAACTATTCAGCAGAACAAAAATACATACAGAATCTTTTTTTTTTTTAATCCATGTTTAATGAATAGGGAATCCTGTGTACATGGCCAGGCTGTAAATAGATGGCAGTAGTGGAATGCAGGCATGGACAAATATAGAATGAAGCTTGTGCTCAGCAATGCTGTCCCCCTCCCTCGCCCCCAGTCCCCAGGCTGGTATGTTAACTGGTCTGTTTGGAAGCTTTTTTTCTTCGTCTTCTTTTTTTTTTTAAGGTTCAGTTGCATGATAGTACAAAGAGCCTTGTGTTACGATCTCAACACTGCTATTTATACCCTGTGACCCATTAAGCACTGATTCCTTGGTTGGGGTTCTCCCAACATCTTGAGAAGAAGAAAAAAAAAAAGAGGAAAAAAATAGCCTGACTGGAAAAAAAAAAAATAGGAGTTCTCATTTAACAATTCTCGAGTCAAGAATTTGGAAACATGACCCCAGCCAAAGCTTTCAGAGGCCTGGTATCAAATGTTGGTTATTTTTGGTGGCTGGAAAATCAGGCTGCTTGAGGAAAGGACAAGGTGCCCAGTGGCTGCGGCAGGAAGCAGAGCAGGGTTGGGGCGGGGGGCGGGGAAGGCGGGGGGTGGGCAAGGCTGACCTCACAGGAGGAATCTGCAGGCAACTTGGCCAGAAGAGAACCTCACCGTCCTTTGGTCCACCTCCCCCCACATCAGAGGGAGGTGCAACGTCCACGTTTCCCTTTCCGGGTTTCCCAACGACAGCTCGGCACTCTTCCTCCCTGGGAACCAAACCTCAGTGATGGCTAAACCCCACCTCAGCCCCGCCAGGAGATTTATTTTTCCTTAAATGCAGTATTTCCCGTGAAAGTGAAGGGCCTCCCCCTTTGGGAAAGCTACCCGCTGGAGATATTTTTATGCTCTGTCTGCAGTGGGTGAAAGGGAATCCTGGCTTAAGATAGAGCCAGTAATGCCCTCCAACCCAGTAGGGCTGGGCCAACGTCAGAGCTGAGACACCACCCATGTTTGGAAATACAACTCACTCTGTCTGTTCTCCGGGTCTCTCTTCCAGCTCAGTCTGTCCCAGCACATGGATGCACACAGGCATGAGAACATGTGCAAGCATACATTCGGTCATATGTGCACACACACACATGCGTGTGCATGCACACAAGCACATGCAGGCACACAAGCGCACACGTGCACACATGTGACCACACATATACACATGCCAGCATGCATGCACATACAGACAAACATGTACAACCAGCCTAGGTGCCTGCTGGTTATCGCTGTGTCATGGACGTTCAGTTCAATTCAAAAATTATTCTGAGAGAGTGTTAGGGAGCCATGTGTCATACTCCTCTGTGAAAACAGCTGAGAAAGACATCAGACAAACTTTCCTGAGCTAACACTGGAGTGAGGTGGAAAGGAGATCAAACCAGTCAATCCTAAAGGAAATCAGTCCTGAGTATTTATTGGAAGGACTGATGCTGAAGCTGAAATTCCAATACGTTGGCCACCTGATGCAAAGAACTGACTCATTGGAAAGACCCTGATGCTGGGAAAGAGTGAAGGTGGGAGGAGAAGGGGATGACAGAGGATGAGATGGTTGGATGGCATCACCGACTTGATGGACATGAGTTTGAGCAAGCTCCAGGAGTTGGTGATGGATAAGGAAGCCTGGTGTGCTGCAGTCCATGGGGTTGCAGAGTCGGACGCAACTGAGAGACTCAACTAAACTGAGATGGAAAGTCTAAATCCTATTCTTAGCATTATTCACACGCCCTCAAAGCTGCCTTCCATGAAAAGGTCTTTAAAATACTTAGACTTGATTCTTCTTTACAAGAAAATGAATGTTTAACTGCCTGTGTGTGTGCTAAGTCACTTCAGTCGTGTCCAACTCTTTGTGACCCTGTGGATCGTATCCTGCCAGGCCCTTCTGTCCATGGGATTTTCCAGGCAAGAATACTGGAGTGGGTTGCCATGCCCTCCTCCGGGGGATCTTCCCAACCCAGTGATTGAACTCTTCTGTCTCCTGCATTGGCAGATGGGTTCTTTACCACTAGTGCAACACAGGAAGCCCAGAGATGGATTGATACCTTATAAATTGTTTCTTCATATATTATAGGGAAAAAACTTAACTATTTTTAACACCCATCTAGAATAAATGTACTTGAACGTTTCTGCACACGCCAAAACCAAATATAAAGCATGTTAGATGCTCCACCCTCCATGTCTGTGGGTTCCTCATCCGAGGACTCAACCAGAAGCAGATGGTGAGCAATAACTGGTTGAACCCTCGCCTATGGAGGACTGGCTACGGGACTGGAACATTCGCAGAAGCCGGAATCTGCCTCAGATGCTGGAACCAATCTCCCAGGGATAGCAAGGTATGGCTGTGACCTACAAAATAGGCTGCCGGTACTTGTGATTTCCGCCGAAGGGAAGACGTAAATCTTCATCCAAGCCTCTCCCACCTGATGATGTCGAATGCTGAGAGACGGTTTCCAGCCAATGCAACAGAAAGTCAGAGGGCTCAAAGGTAGGAAAGATTACAGGCACCCTCTATAACACCTGTGTGATGAGATATCTCAGGGCTGTGCCTTGGAGATACTAGAGACTCAAGTGACACTATATACCTTAATCTCTAACTCCCAGTTTAGATACTCCTGCTACTTTTTGATGCCAGTAGGATGTGGAGCCACACTCAACAAGCATATAGCCTTGGTCAGAAATCCCAAATCCTTTTTATTCCTGAAGTGTCCTTTCTGAAACAGATATATTGCCTCAAATTTACTTTGGTAGAGAGAAGGCCAATCCAAGCAAAAACAAAACTTCCCTCTCAAAACACAGCAACAACAATCATAACAACCCACCTCCCTGCAATCTCCAAGAATCCTTCCTTACAGGGAGTGGTGGAGGTCCTGGATTTCCAGTTCCTGGAGCCCCCTGGCTTATTCCTGCACTCTTGAATGCCTTCCTCTGCTGAGTGGCTGTGTGAGATACTTGCAGATTCAGGAGACAAAACACAGGAAGCGATTTGGTTTTCTGAGCCTGTGTGTGTGTGCGCGCGCGCGCGTGTGTGTGCGCGCGCGCGTGTGTGTGCGCGCGCGCTCAGTCATGTCCCACTCTTTGTGACTCCATGGACTATAGCCCACCAGGCTCGTCTGTCCCTGGGATTCTCCAGGCAAGAATACTGGAGTGGGTTGCCACTTTCTCCTCCAGGGGATTTTCCCAACCTAGGGATCCAAACTCTAGTCTCCTGGATTGGCAGGTGGATTCTTTACCACTAAGCCACCCGGGAAGCCCCTTTTCTGAGCTTGAGTAGAGGGTATATCCCATTCAGATGCTGCCTCCAGGAAGGCAGCCCTTCCAAACTTGTTTGCTTAGTCCTGGGATGTCCACTGTTACAGGGGACATTCCCACAGCCCTCATCTCCTGACTGCTCCTTGGCAGAAGCCCACATCCACTTCCTCCATTGTCCTCTCTCCTTCCCTTCTGCCCACTCCACAAAGCCTCCCAGAGGGGACTTTCCACTCCCACGGGCCATCACTGTCTCGTGACAGACGCTCCTGCCAGTCATATATACTTCCAGTGGATACTGGTAAAATAAGCTAAAATAGTTTGTGAAAGCTAAATAACAACACTCAATCCTCAGTCCTTTATATATATATATACACACACATACATATATGTATATATATATATTCTTTATCAGATTCTTTTCCCTTATCTGTTCAGTTCAGTCACTCAGTCTCTTTGCGACCCCATGAATCGCAGCACGCCAGGCCTCCCTGTCCATCACCAACTCCCGGAGTTCACTCAGGCTCAGTCCATCGAGTCAGTGATGCCATCCAGCCATCTCATCCTCTGTCGTCCCCTTCTCCTCCTGCCCCCAATCCCTCCCAGCATCAGAGTCTTTTCCTTTATAGGTTATTGCAAAATATTGAGTAGAATTCTCTGTGCTATACAGTAGGTCCTTGTTGGTTCCCTATTTTATATATAGTAGTGCATATGTGTTA
Organism: Bos taurus; assembly: GCF_002263795.3. Classification (NCBI taxonomy): domain Eukaryota; kingdom Metazoa; phylum Chordata; class Mammalia; order Artiodactyla; family Bovidae; genus Bos; species Bos taurus. The sequence goes on along the minus strand of NC_037355.1, from coordinate 7,375,064 downwards.
ATCCCCAAATCCTGATTTATCCCTCTCCTACCTTTTTATCCCCTTTGATAACCATGAGTTTCTTTTTAGAATATGTCTTTGGGTCTGTTTCTATTTTTTAAATAAGCTCATTTTAACTGTTTTTTTTTTTTAGTAGATTCCACATATAAGTGATATCATATGATATCTACCTTTCTCTGGCTTACTTCACTTATTATGATAATCTCTATGTTCACCCATACTGCTGCAAATGGCATTATTTCATTCCTTTTTATGACTGAGTAATATTCCATTGTGTATATATTTACCACATCTGCTTTATCCACTCATCTGTTGATGGACATTTAGGTTGCTTCCATGTCTTGGCTATTGTACATAGTGCTGCTATGAACACTGGGATGCATATATCTTTTCAAATTATAGTTTTCTCTGGATATATGCCCAGAAGAAGAATTGCAGGAGCATATAGGAATTATATTTTTAGCTTTTTCAGGAACCTCCATACTATTCTCCATAGTGACTGTAACTCCTTAATCTTATTAAAACAACACTCCTAAAAAACAGGGCTTACCCTCCTAGAGGTTGCCTTCTCAACCTTCGGTGCCTGCGAATCACCCCGGGAACCTGCCAAAATCAACATTCTGAGTCAGTGGGTTTTCCTCGGGACCCGAGAGTCTGAGTTTCAAACAAGACTCTAGGCAGTCCAACGGCCACCCTTTCAGTGGGAAGGGGTAGACCTCGAGCTCCTTGAAGGCCCATTCCTGTCTGATGTGACTGTGTCCCCACTGTGTAGCAACACAGCTGGCACATGGTGGGTCTTCAGTTGGAAAAGAAGAAGAGGGGTGAGAAGAGAGACAGGAGGTTAGGAGTTTTCCGCTGGGTAAGTCTTTCCTGTTTTTGACAACACTGGTGAGTCTTTCGTGTCCTTGATATTAAACCAAGACAGACTCAGGTGAGGCAGATATGAGCAAAGGCTAGTGAATCTTCCCATTTTTTTCTTTTTAAAAAAATTAATATATTTTTAGTTGGAGGCTAACTACCTTACAATGTTGTGTTAGTTTCTGTTGCGCAATATGAATCAGCTATCAGATCAGATCAGTCGCTCAGTCGTGTCCGACTCTTTGCGACCCCATGAGTCGCAGCACACCAGGCCTCCCTGTCCATCACCAACTCCCGGAGTTCACTCAGACTCACGTCCATCGAGTCAGTGATGTCATCCAGCCATCTCATCCTCTGTCATCCCCTTCTCCTCTTGCCCCCAATCTCTCCCAGCATCAGAGTCTTTTCCAATGAGTCTACTCTTCACATCAGGTGGCCAAAGTATTGGAGTTTCAGCCTCACCATCAGTCCTTCCAAAGAAATCCCAGGTCTGATCTCCTTTAGAATGGACTGGTTGGATCTTCTTGCAGTCCAAGGGACTCTCAAGAGTCTTCTCCAACACCACAGTTCAAAAGCATCAATTCTTCGGCGCTCAGCCTTCTTCACAGTCCAACTCTCACATCCATACATGACCGCAGGAAAAACCATAGCCTTGATTAGACGGACCTTAGTTGGCAAAGTAATGTCTCTGCTTTTGAATATACTATCTAGGTTGGTCATAACTTTCCTTCCAAGGAGTAAGCGTCTTTTAATTTCATGGCTGCAGTCACCATCTGCAGTGATTTTGGAGCCCAGAAAAATAAAGTCTGACATTGTTTCCACTGTTTCCCCATCTATTTCCCATGAAGTGATGGGACCAGATGCCATGATCTTTGTTTTCTGAAAGTTGAGCTTTAAGCCAACTTTTTCACTCTCCTCTTTCACCTTCATCAAGAGGCTTTTTAGTTTCTCTTCACTTTCTGCCATAAGGGTGGTGTCATCTGCATATCTGAGGTTATTGATATTTCTCCCGGCAATCTTGATTCCAGCTTGTGCTTCTTCCAGCCCAGCGTTTCTCGTGATGTACTCTGCATATAAGTTAAATAAACAGGGTGACAATATACAGCCTTGACGTACTCCTTTTCCTATTTGGAACCAGTCTGTTGTTCCATGTCCAGTTCTAACTGTTGCTTCCTGACCTGCATACAAATTTCTCAAGAGGCAGATCAGGTGGTCTGGTATTCCCATCTCTTTCAGAATTTTCCACAGTTTATTGTGATCCACACAGTCAAAGGCTTTGGCATAGTCAATAGAGCAGAAATAGATGTTTTTCTGGAACTCTCTTGCTTTTTCTATGATCCAGCGGATGTTGGCAATTTGATCTCTGGTTCTTCTGCCTTTTCTAAAACCAGCTTGAACACCAGAAAGTTCACGGTTCACATATTGCTGAAGCCTGGCTTGAAGAATTTTGAGCATTACTTTACTAGCGTGTGAGATGAGTGCAATTGTGCGGTACTTTGAGCATTCTTTGGCATTGCCTTTCTTTGGGATTGGAATGAAAACTGACCTTTCCAGTCCTGTGGCCACTGCTGAGTTTTCCAAATTTGCTGGCATATTGAGTGCAGCACTTTCACAGCATCATCTTTCAGGATTTGGAATAGCTCAACTGGAATTCCATCACCTCCACTAGCTTTGTTCGTAGTGATGCTTTCTAAGGCCCACTTGACTTCACATTCCAGGATGTCTATGTATAATATATCCCCTCCCTCCCCTCCCCGCCCCGCCACCACCATTCTATCCCTCTAGGTCTTCACAGAGCACTGAGCTGAGCTCCCCGTGCTATAAAGCAGCTTCCCGCTAGCTATCTATTTCACACATGATCATGTGTATGTGTCAACTCTCCAGTTAATCTCAGATCTCATCCCATCCTCTCTCGAGAGTTCCTATCTGGCTATTCACAGATGGTCTCAAGGTCCTCAGGGCTCCCCGCCAGTTTGCCACATTACCAAGAGAATGCCGGCGTCCCCTCAAAGGCTGGGGAGCTGGGATGTTATGATGCCATGAGGTGCGGTCAGTGCAGAGAGGAAGCGTTCTCATCATATGTGGCTTATATCTCGACTTCGCCGACCAAGTTGTGGGGCTCCATGACCCTGGGGAGCATTTGATGGACAGCATTTCCCTTAGAAAGGGATAGAACTTTTCTGTTTGCAGTTTGTATCAAAGCCTCAAAGTCCGTGATTTATTTCATCTCTTCTCCTCCTCATGTATAAGACAAAGCCTAAAGTGCTTGATCTCTAAAATGCATCTTGCCAACAGCAAGCAGACTCACGGAGAGCCTCTGCAGCTGTGGCAGCTTTCATCTTAAAGAGGGTACAGTGCCAGAGAGACAGGCATGCCCTGCTGGTAACGAGGTGGTGGCCTTGTTCACCAATTCATTATCGTTTTTAGACAAAATGCATTCTAAGTCAGCATTTTAAAATATGAAATTAACCTAATCCTTCAATAAGTGGGAGGTTGGAGTTAGCAGATGTAAACATATACATAGAATGGATAAAAAACAAGGTCCTACTGTATAAGGGAACTATATTCAATATCCTATGATAAACCATAATGGAAAAGAATACTAAAGAAATGTATATATACATATATATTATATATTGTTATACTCATAATATTATAATTATATATTATATATACATATAATTACATATGTATATAACTGAATCACTTTGCTGTACAGCAAAAATTAACACAACATTGTAATTCAACTATACTTCAATAAAAATAAAGTTAAAAATATAAAAATCAAACAAAACATAGAAAAAAGAAAAAGAAAAAATCACTCTAATACATTAATATTATGTATTATATCAACAACCTCAGATATGCAGATGACACCACCCTTATGGCAGAGTGAAGAAAAGCTAAAGAGTCTATTGATGAAAGTGAAAGAGGAGAGTGAAAGAATTGGCTTAAAGCTCAACATTCAGAAAACTAAGATCATGGCATCCAGTCCCATCACTCCATGGCAAATAGATGGGGAAACAGTGGAAACAGTGACAGATTTTATTTTTGGGGGGTCCAAAATCACTGCAGATAGTGACTGCAGCCATGAAATTAAAAGACGCTTACTCCTTGGAAGAAAAGTTATGACCAACCTAGACAGCATATTAAAAAGCAGAGACATTACTTTGCCAACAAGTGTCCATCTAGTCAAGGCCATGGTTTTTCCTGTGGTCATGTATGGATGTGAGAGTTGGACTGTGAAGAAATCTGAGCGCTGAAGAATTGATGCTTTTGAACTGTGGTGTTGGAGAAGACTCTTGAGAGTCCCTTGGACTGCAAGGAGATCCAGCCAGTCCATCCTAAAGGAGATCAGTTCTGGGTGTTCATTGGAAGCACTGATGGTGAGGCTGAAACTCCAATACTTTGGCCACCTGATGCGAAGAGCTGACTCATTTGAAAAGACTCTGATGCTGGGAAAGATTGAAGGCGGGAGGAGAAGGGAATGGCAGAGAATGAGATGGTTGGATGGAATTACCAACTCAATGGACATAAGTTTGGGTAAACTCCAGGAGTTGGTGATGGACAGGGAGGCCTGAAGTGCTGCAGTCCATGGGGTCACAAAGAGTCAGACAGGACTGAGCAACCGAACTGAACTGAACTGAGTACATTAATGTTATCTAATACTAATAATATCTAATACTCTAATAAATTAATATTCACTATGTTAAACATAACTATTATTAGCATTTAGTTGTGTTTTCTATTTTTTTTCCTGTGAATGTGTCTGTTTTCATAACTATGGTAATTTTTATATTATTCTGACACAAAGAAAGGCAATGCCAAAGAATGCTCAAACTACTGCACAATTGCACTCATCTCACACGCTAGTAAAGTAATGCTCAAAATTCTCCAAGCCAGGCTTCAGCAATATGTGAACTGTGAACTTCCAGATGTTCAAGCTGATTTTAGAAAAGGCAGAAGAACCAGAGATCCGCTGGATCATGGGAAAAGCAAGAGAGTTCCAGAAAAACATTTATTTCTGCTTTATTGACTGTGCCAAAGCCTTTGACTGTGTGGATCACAATAAACTGGAAAATTCTGAAAGAGATGGGAATACCAGACCACCTGATCTGCCTCTTGAGAAATTTGTATGCAGGTCAGGAAGCAACAGTTAGAACTGGACATGGAACAACAGATTGGTTCCAAATAGGAAAAGGAGTACGTCAAGGCTGTATATTGTCACCCTGTTTATTTAACTTATATGCAGAGTACATCATGAGAAACGCTGGGCTGGAAGAAGCACAAGCTGGAATCAAGATTGCCGGGGGAAATATCAATAACCTCAGATATGCAGATGACATCACCCTTATGGCAGAAGGTGAAGAGGAACTAAAAAGCCTCTTGATGAAGGTGAAAGAGGAGAGTGAAAAAGTTGGCTTAAAGCTCAACTTTCAGAAAACAAAGATCATGGCATCTGGTCCCATCACTTCATGGGAAATAGATGGAGAAACAGTGGAAACAGTGTCAGACTTTATTTTTTGGGGTTCCAAAATCACTGCAGATGGTGACTGCAGCCATGAAATTAAAAGACGCTTACTCCTTGGAAGAAAAGTTATGACCAACCTAGACAGCATATTGAAAAGCAGAGACGTTACTTTCCCAACAAAGGTCTGTCTAGTCAAGGCTATGGTTTTTCCTGCGGTCATGTATGGATGTGAGAGTTGGACTGTGAAGAAATCTGAGTGCCGAAGAATTGATGCTTTTGAACTGTGGTGTTGGAGAAGACTCTTGAGAGTCCCTTGGACTGCAAGGAGATCCAACCAGTCCATTCTGAAGGAGATCAGCCCTGGGATTTCTTTGGAAGGAATGATGCTAAAGCTGAAACTCCAGTACTTTGGCCACCTCATGCGAAGAATTGACTCATTGGAAAAGACTCTGATGCTGGGAGGGATTGGGGGCAAGAGGAGAAGGGGATGACAGAGGATGAGATGGCCGGATGGCATCACTGACTTGATGGACATGAGTTTGGGTAAACTCCGGGAGTTGGTGATGGACAGGGAGGCCTGGCGTGCTGCGATTCATGGGGTCACAAAGAGTCAGACAGGACTGAGCAACTGAACTGAACTGAACTGAACACGTTAATGTTATCTAATACTAATAATATCTAATACTCTAATAAATTAATATTCACTGTGTTAAACATAACTATCATTAGCATTTAGTTGTGTTTTCTATTTTTTTTCCTGTGAATGTGTCTGTTTTCATAACTATGGTAATTTTTATATTATTCTGACATATATGTAATTTTATATGGAACTTTTAAAATGTAACATTGTATCTAAATATTTTCCATGTTATTGTAGCTTTCATCACCACCTGCATGACATTTCCTTGAATAGCTATAGCTGATGATATATATACTCTTCATATGCTTATGCACACTCAGTAGTGTCTGACTTTTTTCAACCCCATGCACTGTAACCCACTAGGCTTCTCTGTCCATGGAATTTTCCAGGCAAGAATACTGGAGTGGGTTGCCATTTCCTTCTCCAGAGGATTTTCCCAACTCAGGGATCAAATCTGTGTCTCTTGTCTCCTGCATTGTTAGGCAGATTCTTTACCAGTCAGTCAGTCGGTTATTAGTGCAATTAAATGTACTAGGCATTTCCGTTGTTTTGAAAGTTTTAGAAATATAATAGGACTGAAAACACATGAATAGTTTAGCAAGTGTGTATTGGCACCTGGCATATATTGTATCTAGATTATCTAGTGAGCTTGAAATCCTTTATAGATGTATCGATCCAGGATTTTTAAAGAGGTATATAATGGGAGTGGAGGGGTGCGACCACAAAAAAATCATCCAACGAAGAGTCTCTAGGAAGCAAACAAGGAACAGGCTTGGCCTGTCAGCCTCTGCCACGGAAGAGCTTCTGGGGGAAGCAACGGGGCTGGTCACAGAGGGAGCTGGAGCTCTGGAGGCCAGGATGGGAGACCACTCCCCTGGTCATGGTCCTTGGACCACCAGCGAGTGCCTTGCATCCCTGCCTCCTCATCTAAATCTGGGAATGCTGGGTTTTCTGTGGTGGGCTAGTGGTTAAAAATCTGCCTTGTGATGCAGGGGACTCAGGTTTGATACCTGGTCAAGAAACTAAAATCCCACACCTACTGAGCCCATGCGCCACAGCTACTGAGCCCGTGCACCACAGCTACTGAGCCCGTGCACCACAGCTACTGAGCCCATGCGCCACAGCTACTGAGCTCGTGCACCACAGCTACTGAGCCCATGCGCCACAGCTACTGAGCCCGCGCACCACACCTACGGAGCCCATATGCCACAACTAGAGAGCCGTTGTGCCACAACTAAGACCAAAATAGCCAAATAAATAAATAAATATTTAAAAAATAAATAAATCTGAAATTATGCCTATCTTGGAAAACTATGGTGAGGGATGAATGAAATACACAAAAGCACTTAGTAGGGTGCTTGTCTCAGTGTGAGCATGCAATAAAATTTAGAAAAGACTATGGTATCAGCAATCTAAGAGGTTGGGGAGCTGCCCACTCCTATCACTTGCTAGGCCTGGGGCTCATTTGCCATGTGTCTAAGTATTTGAAGCTATGAATCAAGTTAACAGATTGTCAAAGAAAAGTTTTATCCTTACATCTTAATAACCTTCACTCACAAAAAATGGAGAACTATATGGTATTTCTATGACTAAAAGTGAGTAAAGTATTTAAGAGAGGGGAGGGACTTCCCTAGTGGTTTAGTGGTTAAGAATCTACCTTTCAATACCCAAGACAAGAGTTCCATCCCTGGTTGGGAAACTAAAATCCCACATGCCTCAGAGCTACTAAGTCTGCACGCTTCAGTGAAGACCCAGCGAAGCCAAAATATTTTAAAAATAAAATAAAAGGGAATCTGATCATGTGTAAGATTGTCTGGGATGTTATTTGGATGAGTAGTAAGAATAAAAACATATAAATTCATAAACTATGATATATTTATTTAATAGCACTCATTTTCTTGCCTTTATTTCAGCACAATCATTAATTATATTTTCATAATCAAGATTTTCCAAAGTCTGTGTTTCATTAATAGCAGTAATCGAACAGATTAAAAATAAATGTAATTGTATTAAAATAGACAAAATCTGAATATATTTTAATCAATATGTAAATTAATGTTAATATAGGAAGATACCAATTTAATTATTTTAGATGTTTCCAGAAAAGTTATTTTTCTTCCAAAATATTCAAAATTACCCATTTTAACCAAAATGCAAAAATATATTTTAATTAGTAAATATCAAAATTTAAAATTATTTAAATAATTCCGGAGATGTTTACAATTTTTAAAGATTTAATTACCTTTTATGCATTTTTGTATAAAAATAAAACTACATGCAACTCTAGAAAAATCCATTTTTATTTTATATGTCACATATGTTCTATCTAAACTATGCTATTGTTGTTCAGCTTCTAGGTCATGTCCAGCTTTTTGTGACCCCACGGACTGCAGCATGTCAGGCCTCCCTGTCCCTCACTGTCTCCTGGCATTTGCCCAAGTTCTAGAATTAGAACTATATTTATATACAAAAGTAAGGAAAATAGAAGTTATGTAATATTGCAAAATGTTGGCCAATATATATGCACAACTGTTACACACATTGTATGTACTTGTTTTAGCACCACCCAGAACCCTGAGTTGGAATGGGAAAGGAAACAAGAAAATGGACTCCTGGCACTACTGGGAAATAATTCTTCATTATGCAAGAATTTATTACATCCTTGCTCTACGAGAGGAAGAACTTAACAAGGTAATGAATTTGTCTTTTCTCTTATCTCAGCACTTCTGCCGCTCGAATCCTGTCTACACTCCTAATAATGGTCATTTTTGAAGTCAGCAGTGGTGCATACACATCTTTTGGGTACTCAGATTCAGGGCCTTTTATTTACCAGAGATATAAAACTGTAGATTTGAGCAGTGCTGGTCACCAGAGTGGATGTTTAGGATTACAGGTTGTTCTGCCTGCCCTGAGCACTGGACTTCAAGGGATTGGCTACCATGTGTATTTCAGTGTGTGTGTGTGTGTGTGTGTGTGTGTGTCTATATCTGAGGAGCCCTTGAAACTGTGGGGCTGGGTCAGAGCCTCTCTTGACCATCTATAAAGGCAAACCAGCAATAAAAATAAAAAATAAAAGCAATGTTACAGCCAAACATTTACTGGGATAAATTTTCTGCAGTATGCAAATCCTTCTTGCAAATACCATTATCCACATCACTTCCCTTGTTGCCGTTGAATCTATTCTAGAGAATCTCTCAATGCCTTACCCACCCTGGATGGCTTGACTTTCAAAGACTGGACTGTGTCCGTTTGGACATCAGCTTGTTAGAGAAAGCAGATGAGAGAAGGCCCCTTGTTTCCCACCATCAGGACCAATTCCAGAATTGGACAACCTGCCCTGAAACATAGCTGCCCATCTGGAGAGAAGGCCCCAGGACACAAAGAGGGTCCAAAGCTGATCCAAATGCCACTCAGAGTCACTGCTGTGTGCATTAAGAATCTCTTTGAATCTTATGCCTTTTTCCATTATCTCTGAAACTCAGTTGAGCTTTACTTCCTACCAGAAGCTTCCAGCCATTTGTTGGGGGAACATGACTTTAAGGAAATAAGACAGAAGTGTGTTTGAATGTGAAGCAGTTATTTTTGTAGCTCAGCTGTGATATGATAATATCACTGTTTGCAGAGCTGGGACTCTGGGCTCTCAGGCGGGTATAGTATATAGTATAGAAAGCTGAACTGGCCGGCAAAGGTGGGCAAAACCACAGAGCCAGGCCCTGAGCCCAACCCACCCCCAGGAAAAGGGGCCAGCTGTCCACTTGTCTAGGAAAGAGCAAAAGCTAACATGCTTGGCTTTAAAATCTTTCTGTAAAATATTCACCTTTTTCTTTAGAAGTAGTTTATACACTTATCATCTGCTTACCTTTGATTTCTAATTAGCCTACACTAGAGTTTTAGAAGGCCCCTCTCTACCCTGGGTTTAGTCCATTGTTTAAATATAATATCATTTCAGGCACTTCCCTGGTTGTCCAGTGGTTAAGAATCTGCCTGCTAATATAGGAGACACGGGTTCGATCCCTGGTCTGGGAAGATTCCACATGCTGCAGGGCAGCAAAGCCCGTGCGCCACAACTGCTGAGCCCATGCACTCTAGAGCCCATGCTCTGCAACAAGAGAAGCCACCACAATAAGAAGCCCTCGCACCACAGCTAGAGAGCAGCCCCTGCTTGCACAGCTAGAGAAAAGCCCATAAACCGTGTGCAGCCCCCAAAAACATCATTTCAAGATTTTAACTCTTCTTGTTAAATTAAAGCAGTGACCTTATTTTCCCTCCATTCTACCTTAGGTTTTAAATCATCCTTCTTCTGAGATGTGTTTAGAGTAGTGTTTATATTTATATTTATTTCAGGAATATTGGGGGTGGGTCAAGGAGAAGTGGAGGAGAATAAATCTATGGTCATGCTGGGAGACAGCAAATCACTTCCACAAATCTCTCCTGAGAGGCCATCAAGTGTCTCATACTGCTCTGGTGGCCCATAGTCTCCTGAGTTGGTTGTCATCTAGGAAGAAAGAGGAACCCAGTATATGAATGACTGTAAATCACGGGAGCCCCAGGTTAAGTTCTAAGAGAAGAACAGGATAAACTGTCTTCAGTTCTTCATATGGATCAGTTCTTCATATGGATCACTCTTTCTGAGTGTTTTAAAACAAAAGAAAGAATGGCTTCACCAAGGCCTGTAGAGGCTGGCTGCTTGGGACAGGATGAATGGGGCACTCTAATCTCAGCCTTGTTGGGTGGTTTGGATGAGACACATGGGCATCAGGGAACATGAGGGTTTTAAGTGGGGAGGGTCCACTGATTAAGATTCTCATTTAGCTTGATTTTGTTTTGAGTTTTGTTTTGGCCATGCCACGCAGCATGTGGGACCCTAGTTCCCCAACCAGCGATCAGACCCATGCCCCCTGCATTGGAAGCACAGAGTCTTAACCACTAGACCGCCAGGGAAGTCATGAGAGCTTCATTTAGGAAGTAAATCAGACAACAGAGTGTCCAGCAGACTAAAGTTGAAAAGGTAGGAGATAAAGAAGCCTGTCTGAATTATGATGGCATCTTGGCTTGGAAGGAGCAAGGATCTGAGCTTAGAGAAATAGTAGAACACTAGCCAAGGATTTCTGGGTCTACTTGTAGGTATCTGCACTGCCTTCAAGACCCAAGGATCCTTCTACTCCTGCCCACGTGTTTATTTTGCGTTCGATGCACATAAATTGCAAGCACATCTATCACCCAAAGGTGTGGACGTGATCAGCAGAACGAACTTGGGTCCCAGGTTGGGACACGAAACATCATCAAGGGTTAGAGAGGTCGCAGAAAGAGCACAGCTCTGATTTGGCTGGAGGCATAGGTGGGACTCATAAACAAAGGAATGAACACCAGAAAATTCTAGTGGACTGAAGAACAAGAGAAGAAAAGTCAATATGCACATGGCAGGGCCAAAGACTGGGCAACAGGACAACAGAAATACCAGACAGGTTTGAGAGCTCAGCTTGCATGAGACTGCTCTGGCACTTGGGGGCTGAGGCCCTGGGCAGAGATGTTTGGTCAGTTTGTTGCGTTTCCTGGGCACCCAAGTCTGAGGCTGCAGTGTGTGCGCATGCAGGACGATTACTGAAGAATGCTCTTGGGCAAAAAAGAAGGAAATAGCAACTCACTTCAGTATTCTTGCCTGGGAAATCCCATGGACAGAGGAGCCTAGCAGGCTACAGTCCTTGCGGTTGCAAAGAGCTGGACGTGACTTAGCGACTAAATACACACCGCACACTACTTGGGAACATCTTCTGTTGGGGAGTAAAGGAAGCAGAACTGGGGAAAGGAGTTGAACTGGGAAGCAGGTGCAGCAGAGCCTCATCCAACCCCATGGGAGCTCTGGAGCTGGGATGGCCCTTTGGACTTGGCCCCAGTGAGTCTAGACGCCTGGGTCTTCGTGTCCCACGTCAACACTCACTGGATGTGGGTGGGGGTGCTGGTTGTTCAGTGACTCCCATAAGGCAGGGCAGTTCCTTGGGAGTCGCAGCCAGCCCTTCCTTCAGCTAGGGGAATGAGGATGGGGTGCCATGGCATCTACTCCTGGGGATTAACCTTGTCTATTTGGAGACTCCTGGGGGAGACGCTGGCAGAGGGAATGCTATCGCTTAGAGCTGCGAGCTCATCAAAGCTGAGAGGTGGTGCAAAGCCAGCAGCTGAGGGGCCACCAGATGACAAGGTCACTGAACCCAAGAGAGACTGGTCCAGCCTGACTACTGTGAAGTAGTTGAAGGCAGTGGTAAGAGTGAGGGGTCTGGAGTCGGACAGCTTGGTCTTTCATCTGCCACTTACCAGCAGTTTGACCTTGGATACATTACTTCATCTCTTTGCCCCTCAGTGTGTTCGTCAAATAGGGACCGAAATAGTACTTACCTCACTGAGTTGTTGGGAGGCTAAATGAGATAATGCATGCAGAGCACTTGGTGCTGGCCCGTAATAAGCAGGACTCTTTAGCGGTGACTGCTTATGTCATTATTGATGTTAACAGTTTCACCAAACTCAGAGAAAGGCCTTAGACAAATATTGCTTGCCAGAGTCCCAGTGCAAGAGGTCAAAGAGTGAAGAAAATCGGATCAAACATGTAAGTGAGAAGGATGCATTCGTGAAGGATGGGAAGTCTCAACAAATACCCAAGAGAGGGTATTGTCCCTTGCCTTTTTGTGAGGAGAGATTGGTGTTAGTGATTTTATTTATTTATTAATTAACTTTTTGGAATATAGTTACTTTACAATATTGTGTCCGTTTCTGCTGCCCAGCAAAGTGAATCAGCTATATGTATACATATATCCCCTCTTTTCTGGACTTCCTTCCCATGTAGGTCACCACAGAGCACTGAGTAGAGTTCCCTGTGCTACACGGTAGGTTCTCATTAGTCGGCTATTTTGTACATAGTATATATGTCAATCCCAATCTCCCAGTTCATACCATCCCCCCAATTCATCCCACCTCACCTTTCTCTCCTTGGCATCCATGCATTTGCTCTCGATGTCTGCATCTTTATTCCTGCCCTGCAAATAGGTTTATCTGTACCATTTTTCTGTATTTCACATATATGCCTTAATACGTGATATTTGTTTTTCTCTTTCTGACTTGCTTCACTCTGTATGACGGCCCCTTGTCTCTATGTGTTCTCAATTATAAGATGTATGACCAAACCACCCCTATTAAAAAGCCAAGAGTAAAATTAAACACATTTCTGGGGAGAAAGTTGATACTGTCTTCATTTCACACTATTCCTTTAGTTACATTTAATTGCAAACCAAGGCTTCCCACTGTGTTCCCTTTACCTGGAATTTCAAGTCCTGGCTTTGCCACCTCCTGCCTGTGTAGCCTTGCAAAAGTCACACAACCTCTCTAACCTTCAGTTTCTTCATCTACGATATAAGATGAATAGTATCTGATTTTACTTGTTGTTGTGAGATTCAGGTGAGATATTATATTTGGTGTCGTTTGCAAACTGTAAAACACAGAATGCCTGTGTGCATGCTAAGTCGCTTCAATCGTGTCCAACTGTTTGTGACCCTATGGACTGTAGCCCGCCAGGCTCCTCTGTCCATGGGATTCTCCAGGCAAGAATATCAGTGGGTTGCCATGCCCTTCTCCAAGGAATCTTCCCAATCCAGGGATCAAACCCACGTCTCTTACATCTCCTGCATTGGCAGGTAGATTCCACTCGTGCCACTCGGGAAGCCCAAAACAAAATATTGTTGTCACTACTGGGGAATTTATTTGTTCTGAGGACAACCTTTTTTTGTTGTTGTTTTGGGGGTTTATTTGTGTGTGGATTTTTTGTTTGTTTGTTTGTTTGATATGTTAGTTATAGGCAATAGAGGCTGGAGAGGACAGCCCCTGGTTGATGAATATGAAAGAGTGAGGAATCTCTGGTGGAAATAGTGATCTAAGTAATAGCTTTCGGGATTGGGGGCAGGAAGAGAAGGGGACGACAGAGGATGAGATGGCTGGATGGCATCACTGACTCAATGGACGTGAGTCTGAGTGAACTCCGGGAGTTGGTGATGGACAGAGAGGCCTGGCGTGCTGCGATTCATGGGGTTGCAAAGAATCGGACATGACTGAGCGACTGATCTGATCTGATCTGATCTGAGTGAGGATGATACTGTCTTCCACACCTCCATGTATTAAGAGCCTTTGTGTTTGTGCCAGTGTCCAGGGTCTTTCGATCTAGGAAGATATAAGATCTGCTGCATTCCTTCAAGGTGTTCATGACATCTGTTTGGTCATGTGTATTACATTCTTTTTCCATTGGTAACAAAGGATTTGCACACTCCTCCCACACTCCATCCTCCAGTCCCTAAATCATCTAGATAAAGCTCTCACGGGAACATGAAGATCCTGCCAGGCGGATGTCTTCCTGAATTACTGTCGTGTTGGGTGTGGCAGCAAACTTTGGCTGAACATCTCATTTCTGGGGTGGTGATACGCAAGTGTGACACACACCAACATATGTTTAACATCTTAATTCAAACAGAGTTGGGGAATAGGGTCTTCTGATAAACAGGAATTTGAACGTTTAATGAATTAATTTACCAATCTAGTTTCTAGTATACAGCAAAATGATTCAGTTATACATATGCATTTTCTGTATCATTGTCTTTTCTAATGTGGTTTATTATAAGAGATTGAATGTAGTCCCAGTGCTATACACTAGGACCTTGTTGCTTATCTATTTTATATATAATAGTGTATATCTGCTAATCCCAAATTCCTAATTTAGCCCTTCCCCACGCCCTTTCCTTCTTGTTTTCTGTGTTTCTGAGTCTGTTTCTGTTTTGTAGAAAAGAGAATATTGTGTTTGTATCATAGTTAATATTCCACATGTAAGTGATATTGTATAGTATATGTCTTTCTTTTTCTGACATGTATCAGTTAGTGTGATAATTTCTAGATCCATCCATGTTGCTGCAAATGGCATTATTTCATGCTTCTTATGGCTGAGGACTATTCCATTGTATATATGTACTAACGCAATGGCACCCCACTCCAGTACTCTTGCCTGGAAAATCCCATGGACGGAGGAGCCTGGTGGGCTTGTGGTGCATGAGGTCGCTAGGAGTCGGACATGACTGAGCGACTTCACTTTCACTTTTCACTTTCATGCACTGGAGAAGGAAATGGCAACCCACTCCAGTGTTCTTGCCTGGAGAATCCCAGGGACGGGGGAGCCTGGTGGGCTGCCGTCTCTGGGGTCGCACAGAGTCGGACACGACTGAGGTGACGTAGCAGCAGCAACTACATCTTCCTTATCCATTCATCTGTCAGTAGACACATGTTCCTTCCATGTCTTGGCTGTTGTGAGTAGTGCTGCTATGAAGACTGAGGTGTATGTATCTTTTCAACTTAGAGTTTTCTGGTCTAATTTTTAAAAATCTTTCCCTGCTCTATGGTCAGAAATTCTGAAGTTTTCTTTTGACATTAAATCTGAAATGTAACTAGAGTTCATTTCTATGCATCGTGTGGCTTAAGGATCGAATGTCTTTTATCTTCATATACCTACTTTTTTTTCTAAAGCAGAGGACATTTTCAAGATAATGGGAAATGTGAATGTTAAGAAAAAGGAAAAAAACAAGCAAACAGGACTGGATTCCAGGAGGTTAAGAAACAACTAGTCCTCAGAGTTTATTAAGATGAAGCCCTGCAGTCCAAGTGGTAATCATGGGCATTTACTCTGCTCCCCTGTCCCTTTGAAATGTATCCCTTTTGGTTTAATTCAGCCTCTATACTTGAGACAGGCTTGGGACCTGGGACCCTTTGCTGTCCTGCTGCAAAGCTCGCAACTAGACACACCTCTCCTGGAGCAACAAAATACAAAGAAACTATATAGGACTAAAAATAACTGTGGGGGCAAATTTTGGACCCAAAAGATACAAAGAGACTAAAAACCCAACTGCCACTTTTGAGAAGCCTGGAGCAAAAACAGGGTGTTGGGAGCAAAAGCAGGGTACTGCACATGCCCCCTGCACACACCACTACCTAAGGCGTAGGCAAACCACCTAAGCCTTCCCTCCTGCCTGAACACTGGACACACCCCCAGCTTCACCCCATGTAGGGAACAAGTGTGTCCCTCCTCGGGGAGTCAGCAAGCAAGGGATTCTGTTGCTTGTTCTCGCTCCCCTCTGCTGCAGCAGGGACCCCAATACAGCCTTGCCTGAATTTCTTGTCTAGCCTGCAGTCAATTTCTATTGATTGGGGAAGGCCAAGAACCCTGGTGGGTAACATACTGACCGACTGAGTCCCTGAGCTCAGTTGGGTCATGGTGATAAGGAAGAGCACTTACATAAAAGCTATACTATTAATTTGTTCACTTACCTTAAAAATACCTAAAAATACCTTAAAAATACCTATTGATATACAAAAATGAGGAAGTGATATTTCCCATCCTCAAGGAGCTCATCTGGATGAAAACGCAGTGCGATCTTCAGTGTGGTTTCATGAATGGACGTGAATGCCTAACATTCATTAAACCATAACAAAGTACAGTCATCCTTTGGTATCCATGAAAGAGTGGCTTCAGGACCTCTTGTGGGTACCCAAATCAAGGGGGCTCAAGTTCCATTGTGGGTCCACCTGTAAGGACAGATCTCACATCTGCAGATACAGAGAATCAGCTGTACTCTATACATACAGGTAGTAGTCCATGAGTATTTATGACTCCCTTTTATACATGTAATTGAGATTCACAGAGGCTCAGGCACTTGGAGAGAATACAGCTAGTTAGCCCAGGGCCTGAAGTAGAATCTAAAATTTTCTGTTAATCTGGTGTATTTCATCTATCCATCTCTTAACCTCAATTTTCTAATGCCACTTATTACACATCTGCCAATCTGCTGATGATCTGGATAGGTAGAGTGGATGATAGGAAGAGTATTGGGGAAGATCTGAGGCTACCTGCCTTCAGCCAGTTCCCAAGCTCTTTTCCAGCCAATTGCCTAACATCAAGCAAGTTACTTCACCTCTTTGCAATGCAGTTTCTGTATCTATAAAATGAGGGGTTTGGACTAAATGCTTTTTCAAGTGTGTCTTGATTCTAATATGATATCCTACTAACTTGATTTTCAAAGTATAGTCTCATTTAATAGTCTTATTCACTAAGAGGTAATTGACTTCACATGTGTGCAAGTTCTATTGGCACAAATTCCTCACTAAACCTCAACCTTTCCTGAGACCTAAGTGGTCCAAGAAAGGGGAATAATAAAACTAATTTTGCAGGACTGTTGTGATAATTAAATGGGCTACATGTGGACATCAGTGAGGAAATGTTGAAATTTTTTATTAAAGTATAGCTGATATAGAATGTTGTGTTAATTTCTGCTCTATAGCAAACTGGTTCAGTTTTACATATATACACACATATACATTCTTTTTCATTATGATTTATTGTAAGATATTGAATAATACAGTTCCCTGTGCTGTACAGTAGGACCTTGTTATTTATCCATCCTGTATATAATAGTTTACATCTGTTAAGCCCAAACCCCAAATCCATCCCTCCCCCCCACCCCCAATCCCCATGGCAACCACAAGTCTGTCCTCTGTGTCTATTAAGTCTCCAGACATATGCCCAGGAGTTGTTACAAAGCAAAAGTGAGCATACATCTGCTGGAAACTTTTTCATTCTCATTTGTACAATCCAGGAATCTCAAAATACTTTGGGAGTGTTAGGTCATCGGCAGGCCTGTTTCACTTTGTTACTCACTCACAGTTCGTCTGCATTCGCTCTGAGTCTTTGCAGGGTGTTTCACCCATACCTGCAGTCCAACAGTGAGTGACTCAGCCTGTTGAATAACCCCCTTTCCCCCAGTATGACATGTCAACTTTATTTCATTGCTGTGGCATGTCTCTTGCCCTGTGGCTGATAAACAAGGCAACCCAGTCAGGAAACCAAAGCAAATTTCCTCCTTCTGAGTCAAGACTGGAGGTCTGCCAATCTAGACCTAGGGGACAAGCTCTTACACCTTGCTTATTGTCTAAAGACGTTGTTCAAAAAAATAAATAAATAAAGACGTTGTTCTTCTCTTTCTCAAGCTCGCTCTACACCCCTTACCCCTAGCCATCCCCCCAAAAGAGGCCATAACCTGGGAGCTATTTTTACCTAAAAAATAAATCCAGGGGCAGGATCTTTCATGTTGCATTTATCAAAAAAGAGGGGGTTTATGTTATTGACTAATTTAAAATCAAGTATTGGTTTCTGCAAGGGTTTGATGCGTTTGATATTTGTAAAACTGGGTTACACTTTAGGATTCTCAGACTGCAGCACAGCTGGATTGTCTGTGCAGATATGGAAGTCTGTGGTCACGAAGACACCACAATACAATGAATGGGAAAGGCAGCGGTTTGACGTTTCTGGGCCCCATTTTCTTTATCTGAAAATAAGGATTAAAAATAACTCTTTTTTTGGTGAGAATTAAGTGAGAATATACATAAAGTGTTAGTTGTTCTGTTGTGTCCAACTCTTTACGACCCCATGAACTGTAGCCCGCCAGGCTCCTCTGTCCACGGAATTCTCCAGGCAAGAACACTGGAGTGGGTAGCCATTCCCTTTTCCAGGGGATCTTCCCCACCCAGGGATCAAACCCAGGTCTCCTGCATTGCAGGCGGATTCTTTCATGTCTGAGCTACCAGGGAAGCCCAAGCATAAAGCGCATCCAAAAATATACCCTTGATCTAGACGAAGGTGATTCTGCCCACGGACTTTCTGTGTAGCCCTCACAACAATACTGGTTTCTGCCTTAATTGTCCCAAATGACAACACAGAGATTATTATGTTTACCATAAACTCATGTTCTCAAAAGCTTGAATTAGTAAAATATAAATTAGTACCACTATTCCAGAGGCAACTTCTATCAAATTCCAGAGCATTTCTATCAAAAATAAAAATAACAAACAACTCACTAGTCCCACAAAGTACATTGGGTAGGTAAATTATTATAAATCTATAAAGAGGAACACCATCTAGGCAGCCATTAAACATCACGTTGTAGAAAAACATTTATTCTTATGGGAACTATTCATTCTGTATCACTCTGTGAAATATGCGAACAGTAAAAGAGGATACACTGTTTGATATTTTTTAATAAATAAGAAAGGCACAAACACACATGGAAAAAATACTGGAAGGTACCCAGCAAAACATTAATCATAGTTTTCTTCAGTTGGAATCCAAGTGATTTTTGTTGTCTTCCTTTGTGATTTTTCTCTGTTCTACAAGTTGTCTTTTCTGATGATGCTTTATTTCTTTGATTAGAAAAAAATACGGCTATGAAACTAATCTGGTTTACAAATGAGTGTTATAATTTAATCCATGATCTCCACCTTTAGAATGTTTTAAAATGACTTAGAAAAGAATTTATAAATGTGTGCACAGGAAGAAAACTGAGAAGAAACACATCAAAACATGAACAATATTATCTCTGTGTGATGGTTTATGAGTGATTTTGTTTTTCATCCTGCATTTTTCTGTATTCTCAAAATATCTACAGTCTGTATGTATTATTTTCAGAAGTAGGAAAAATGCTATTAAAATATCTGTTGAATCATTATTATTTATTGAAAGTAATGTTTTCTTGCTGCCTCCTGTGAGAGCAGTGTGGTTGATGTAAGCTTTTTTCGTAGCTGAATTTTCTTGCTGTAAATAAACTGGCTCAAAGGAAGCTTGTGATTCTCAGTTTCAGGATGTCTAATTTGAACAAAATCTATTTTTTCTTTTAAAAATCTTTCATTCATAGTTCGGGGTGATTTTAATTTGTATATATCAAGTTATTCAAAGCTCAAGTTATAAGACACCAGAGGGAAGACGGCTGAATAGGAGGAAAGCCTGAAAATCTTATGGGCAGCTCTGGCCTCACAGGATTGTCAGCCTGATTCCAGATCAAAGGGGGCTTGGATACATGCATTAACTTTAGATTTCTTTTTCCCGAGCCTCAGATCCACTGGATGCTTGCCCATCTGGGCTGAGCCCTGTAGGCAGCTGCTTTCGGAGCAAGGGTGTCTTGAGGTCACATCTAAGCAGCTCTCCATGTCTGGTCAAACAACCAGAGTGTGTTTAAACATGAGTGATATTTTCAAGGTCAGTGCTGGGTTTCTAGCAAAAGAAAAAAAATAACTGATATTCAGGATAGAAAACAGGGGTTGGGGGGAAACAAATGAAATTCTAGGTCTGTTATTGAAGCTCTCTGTCCAGCAAATAATTTTAGGGATGTCTAGAAGTGGGTGAATTTGGGACCAGATTACAGTTTCTTCATCTGTGTTTTCCTCTTAAAGGATGAGTTATTTGTATGTTGGAAAACAGCTCTTATTGACAAAGGTGAACAATGTTGACTTCTTAGCATAAATACCATTGCAGAGGAGAAAATGAACAAGGAAGCAAACAGCAGTGCATTTCTTTCTGTTAGTGACATCCCAAGCAGGAGGAGAAGGGGGTGTCAGAGGATGTAATGGTTGGACGCCATCACTGACTCAATGGACATGAGTTTGAACAAACTCAGGGAGATGGTGAAGGATAGGGAAGCCTGGCATGCTGCAGTCCATGGGGTCACAAAGAGTCTGGCATGACTGAGTGACTGAACAAAACCAAGTCATTCAGTGGCTCAGCTAGAAATCTGGGAATTATCCTCTGGGAATTATTTTCTCTCTTGTACCCGCTTCTCCAATTCCAAACCCCCACCTATTGTTTCTCCCAACCACCCCTTCTCCAGCTGCCACTGGCATCCTGGCCCTGTCCTGGTGGCCTTCTTGAGGCCCTTGGACCTGTGGGTAGACTCACCCAGGTCCCAGAGTGGTCATCACGGCATGCAAACCTAACTACTTCATTCCCTCTTAAAATTTGCTCCTTCTGGGTCAAAATCCAAGCTCTTCGACCTGGCATTTGGGGGCTTCTCTCTTTAGCCACCTCTACTCCTCCCAGTTCAAACCTGGGCTTCCTGCCATTTCCCGATCCCCGCAGGGCAAGAGTCCTTCCTTCAAACCACAAACTCAAAGATGAAATTGAGGATTTTAGGACTTCCCTGGTCTCGTCCAGTGGTTAAGAATCTGCCTGCCAATGCAGGTCTGGGACAATCCCATATGCCACAGAGCAACTAAGCCCGTGCAGCGCAACTCCCCGTGCCTGTGTGCCTAGAGCCCATGTGCACAAGAGAAGCCTCCGCAACGAGAAAACCACACACTGCAACCAGAGAGTGGCCCCCGCTCACCGCAGCTAGAGAAAAGCCTGTGCACAGCAACTAAGACCCAGCGCAGCCAAAAATAAATACAGAAATAAGCCATTTTTTAAAACCGAGGATTTTTAAAATGCTGTCAGCAGAGCCTTAAACTCCAAGCACAGGGCCTGTGTGACTACAGTAAATCATCTACGAACCTTGAAGTTGTGAACTTTCAAAGATGCGAACAAGTGTTCGCACGTCCAATCGCATACGTTAGTTCACGTGTCTGACTTACATTGCCGTGGGAGTGCAGCCTTTACAAGCGGTCATGCTTTTGTGTACTTCACTGTACAGTACTGTGTAGGGTAGACTGGTACAGTGTCTTCGTGTGAAAAGTACTATAAATCTATTACAATATTGTGCTATAGTACATATACAGTATACTATATACAGCCGATTATGTTAGCTGGGTACCTAGGCTAATGTTGTTGGACTTACGAACATACTGTACTTACAAACGTGTTCTCAGAAAAAAAAACTCCTTTGAGTGTCGGGGACTTACTATGTTCGGGTCACCTGCCCATGAGGCAAGCCCTGCCCCATGGGGTGTTTACACCACAGTTCCCTCGCTCCTGTGGCACTTAGCCTGGAACATCCTGCCCGTTCTCCACTTCCATCACCCTCTCCTCCTCCTCGTTCTTTAGGATTCACTTGGCTTGGGTACCACACCAAGAAATCCCTCCAGACTTTCTTCCTACAACCCAGGACTCCCAAGTTGTGGTGTGTCCTCATCCTCTGAGCTCATTTTAGTCAGTGATTCCCCAAAGATGGGCCTCAACCGTCTATGTATGAGCTCCTAGGGTGGTTTTGACAATGAATCTGAACCACAGGGGCGAGGCTTGGGTACCTTCAAAGCTCATAAGCAGTTCAATGTGCCCCATACTGAGGTTTGAGGATGAACGCTCCTGGTCTGGTCTCCTTTTCGGGGTCTCTGCTTCCTTAATATCTGGCACAGTGCCTGGCACCCCCATGTGTGCCCTGGCCTCCAGAGGAGCTCCAGAAGTGGGGGAAGTCCTGTTTTCTCTGGTTGGGGGCCCTCCTGGGAGGCGTCAGGCAGGTTGCAGGCCAAGGAGCATGCAAGGCCCCCACCTGCCAGCATTTCCTCCCAGGTCTCCTTGTTCTTGAATCGAAAGGTGACATCCATCCAGAAACAAGCTAAAAACCCAGGACCCTGCCACTGGCTTGCATCTGGCCCAGAGCAAAAGGCAGCAGTGAACTTGGCCATGGCTGAATTTACCCCAGATCTGGTACCGGCATGGGGTATATCGATCACAGAAGCCCAGGGACCTGCACCCAAGGCCTGACAGCCCCCTTCCCGCACTCCCAGCCCTGGGCTCGCAGAGCAGCACCCAGGATGCTATAAAGATGTGGGTGGTGGACCCACTCCAGCCGCAGGCCTCAAACATGGCATTTCTTTGCAGGGAGGGGAAGATGCTACCTTGGGTGGTGGGTGTGCAGAAGAAGGGCTGTGCTGTGCTAAATCGCTTCAGTCATGTCGGACTCTTTGGGACCATATGGACTGTAGCCTGCCAGGCTACTCTGTCCGTGGGATTCTCCAGGCAAGAGTACTGGAGTGGGTTGTCATTTCCTTCTCCAGGGGATCTTCCCAACCCAGGGATCAAACTGCATTGGCAGGTGGGTTCTTTACCACTAGGGCTACCTGGGAAGCCCCAGAGGAAGGCAACCAGCCTGAAATCTTCTACTGCTGTTCACTCCTGTCTTCTCTGCAAGATGGAGGAGCTGCAGGTACAGCCCAGGGGGCACCTATATCCTCCATGCTGGGCACACCTTTGGCTCAGCTGGCCACATTCCCAAGACCAGCCCAGGGCCCACTCAGATCAACAAGCCCCTGTCAACAGCAGGCCATCT
Source organism: Bos taurus (assembly GCF_002263795.3). Classification (NCBI taxonomy): domain Eukaryota; kingdom Metazoa; phylum Chordata; class Mammalia; order Artiodactyla; family Bovidae; genus Bos; species Bos taurus. The sequence continues at coordinate 7,351,993 of NC_037355.1, read as the reverse complement.
CTACTCTCAGGGTCTCCCCATTACCCTCACTCATGGAGTCTGGGACACCCCAAGCCCTAGGCTCCCATGGTCCTATTTCAGGCGTATCTACTCCAAGCAGGAAGACTGCCTCACAAAAACTTGGCCCTCTCTCTCCTGTTTTGATTAGATACAGACTGTTTTTGCTTTGTTTAAAAAAATATTTTTGGTTTCTTTTATGGCTGTTGTTTTAAACAGTAGCTCTTTCTAATTAGGAGCATCATCAAATTTGGGTCCATTGCCAGCTAAACTAGGCAAAATTTCGAGGTCTTGAGGAGGCTGTTACAGAAAGGGGAGCCCTGCAGTGGCCACTGCAGAAAGAGGCAAGGTCCCCCGACGGACCACTTAGTAATTGTCTATGATCCAGTTATCCGGTGGCCTGCCTGTGGTTGCCTGAGTAAGCAGAGGTCTCGTGAATCACAAGGTAACTGGGGCCACTTCTCTGTCAAGTGCTTCAGCCACATACAATTTCTCACTATTCCTCTGAAATTTTCCTTTATCATCAACATCATCACCCAGTATCAACAGCTTAAATTCGCCAAATGATTCATATGTGTGAGGCATGGTGTGAATGTTGTCCTTACAGAGTCTCATTATGTCCCGTATCAACCCTGAATATTGCCATTATTGGCCTCATTTATGGATGGGATGATGGAGGCTCACAGGTGCAGGTCACCTGTTCAAGGTCATGCAGATATTAGGATTCAAATGTACATTGCACTGCGGCCATAGTGAACCTTTGCATATATAGTTCCCTCTTGGATCACTTCCTTTATATGGCCTCCCTGGTCAGCAGGAGGGATGCTCAGGATCATCTTTCCTTAGCCCTTCAGAGCAACCAACACGTGCATTCACATTTCTATCTGTTGTTTTTCAGTCGCTCAGTCGTGTCTGACTCTTTGCAACCCCACAGACTGCAGCACACCAGGCTTCCTTGTACTTCACCATCTTCCGGAGCTTGCTCAGACTCATGTTCATTGAGTCGGTGATGCCATCCAACTATCTCATCCTCTGCCATCCCCTTCTCCTCCCGCCTTCAAGCTTTCCCAGCATCAAGGTCTTTGCCAGTGAGTCAGTTCTTTGAATCAGGTGGCCAAAGTATTGGGGCTTCAGCTTTAGCAATAGTCCTTCCAATGAATTTAGGGTTGATTTCTTGTCTACCTGTGGTATGATTAAAAAAACACATAGATATATTTGGCCTTTGTCCTCATTTCCTGGCACAGAGTTCTTAAAACCTTTGGAATTTCCTAGTGATAGGAGTGTTATTCATAACACTTTGACCACACCTAAGTTTATGCTGATGAGATGGCTCATTGGGGTTCCCAGGGAAACCAAACATGTAGTGAGAGGGTTGGAAATTTCAGCCCCACCCCACCTCAGCATCACCTCCATGGAGGTGAGAGGGGTTGGGGATTGAGTTCAATCTCCAATGGCCAATGATTTCATCAATCATGCCTACTTAATGAAACCTCCACAAAAATCCCTAAAATCCAGGAGCTTCTGATCTGGAAACCACATTCACGTGCTGGGAGAGTGGTGCATCTCAACCCAACACAGAGGCTCCTGTGCTGGGGACCCTTCCAGACCTTGTCCAGTGTAAATACTTCTTCATTTGACTGTTCATTTCTCTCCTTTACAATAAACAGTAATCATAAGTCTTGACTTCAGTGAGTCCTTGTAGTATATTATAGAACCTGAAGGCAGGTCATGGGAACCACTGAATTTATAGCCAGTTACCCAGAAGAGCAAGTGGGCTGGGGACCCCATTTGCAGCTGTTGCCTGAAGTGGCAGCAGTCTCATGGCACTGAGCCCTTGACCTGGGGTGGAGGTGTGTGTGGGGGTCCTGCGCTAACTCCAGGCAGTTAGTATCAGAACTGGATTGAACTGTAGGACACCCTGTTGGTATCAGAGACTTGAAGAACTGGTTGATTGGTGTTGGAAAAACCACAGAACCACTGTGTTGACCCATGAGCTTCTAGACCTGGGGAAGGCCTAGACAGCACAGAGCCTGGCATGTCACAGGTACTCACCACATTTCACCCCTTCATCTGCAACTTCAGGCTCTAAAACCTCCAGATGTAGCTCCCGAAACCTCTCTTTATCTTCAGTTAGTTAGTGAAACTGGTGTTCATTGGGTTGGGCTCAGTGAGCTTGGCCTTCAGATGAGAGGTGTTAGTTAAGTGTGAGGACTCAATGACTAAGGTCACATTGACGCTCAGTGACAGAGCAAGGAAGGGGCATATCAGCCCTCTTGAGTCAGACATCAACCCTTGACCTCACTGTCTTTCAGCTTCCCGAAGTTTGCTTCCTTATTCGCCGCCACAACAATTCTGTAGGACCAATGCAAAAATCAAGTCACCATGAAGCTTTAGGACACAATGAAAATGGTTTCCACTCTCTAAACTGGACTTTTCTCCATCAGGCAGGATAGCTGAAGGCAGCATCTCAGCTTTTCCCCACCCATCGAATAGGCCTTTCTGTCTGGAAGCCCCACTCCCTCTGAAGAGGAGAGAGCGGAGGGCAGTTGGGGAAGGAGATGACTCCAGAAAGGCTCCGCTGCTGTCAGCAGCTTCCAATGCAGATGATTCACGGGGCCGGCCCATTCTGCATCACGGAGGCCAACTGGGCATCTGTCATCGGCTTTCTCCTCTCTCGGAAACGGCTTCTTCAAAAGGGTCTGCGGCCGCCAGTGGCGAGGCCTGCTTGGAGCCGCCGGGGTGGTTGGAAGGTGGAGAGAGGCGGTGCGGGCCGGGGGGGAGGAGGCCTGGAGAGCTGCCGCCCAGTGAGGCCGGTGACAGGAAGAATCCATCAATCTTGCGTGCAGCGCCAAATATGGCGCTGGGGCTCGAGAGGTAATAAACAACATGGTCACACTGCGGGCTCCCAAGGAGAGACATGACAGAGGAGAGCGAGGGGCCGGCCTGACGTCAGCGTGTGCGGTCCCGGCTGAGCTGCCCGGCTCACCCCAGGGAGCAGGAATCCCGTATTTGTCCTTGCGGAGGCCCCGTGGGCTTTGTTCTTGATGGATGCGCCCGAAGCCAGAAGGGGGAAACTAAGGCCGTGGATCATGTGGAAATGTGTTCTTGGCACTGCCCCTTGGGCCGGTAGGCTTTCCGAAAGCGTGGTGTGGATTGAGCCCCTCTGTCACAGTCTCTGCTTGCTTTTGGCAGCTCCATCCACTCACAGCTGGGCTCTTAGTGAGGAGGGAGCAGATGTCATTGTTGGAAATAGCCAGAACTGTTCCGCATGAATGGTGTGAGCACATATTATACAAACTTGAATTTTATTTTATTTTTTACTGTAAACACTTGTTGCTGGGGCTTCCCAGGTGGCGCTAGTGGTAAAGAACCCCCCTGCCATTGTAGGTAGACGTAAGAGATGTGGATTCGATCCCTAGATTGGGAAGATTCTCTGGAGGAGGAAATGGCAACGCACTCCAGTATTCTTGCCTGGAGAATCCCATGGACAGAGGAGCCTGGTGGGCTACAGCCCATAGGGTCACAAAGAGTCGGACACGACTGAAGCGACTTAGCAGTAGCAAGCAACAGGTGCTAAGTCGCTTCAGTCGTGTCCGACTCTGTGCAACCCCATAGACGGCAGCCCATCAGGCTCCCCCGTCCCTGGGATTCTCCAGGCGAGAATCCTGGAGTGGGTTGCCGTTTCCTTCTCCAGTGCATGAAAGTGAAAAGTGAAAATGAAGTCGCTCAGTCATGTCCGACTCTTCTGGACCCCATGGACTGCAGCCTTCCAGGCTCCTCCGTCCATGGGATTCTCCAGGCAAGAATACTGGAGTGGGGTGCCATTGCCTTCTCCGACTTGTTGCTTAGCTATTTTATTTTATCTTGTTATTTTTTGCCCTTGGGGATGTGGGATCTTAGTTTTCCAACCAGGGATCGAAACTGTGCCCTCTGCATTGAAAGAGCAATCTTAACTACTAGACTACCAGGGAAGTCCCAAATTCTGAGTTTTAGAGATTTTAGGACAGCTGTTTCTAGGAGGTTGGAGAACCCACAGACACCTAAGGCTGGTCCTGCTGACTAATTCCCCCACATAAAAATCTGAGAGCAGAGCACGGTGTTTCCCCTCCAGGGCCGGATGGTTGGTATGTCTCTAAGGGCTGTGGGGCCGGGGCCACTTCCAGTGGTGTCTTCAAGAATACCTGGCTCCTGCATTGGCTTCATGAAAAAGGGAGACCTCACCCTTTTGCTACGCCTGTGTGTGTTTGGCTTTTGTTTTTAATTTTTATTTTATATTGGAGTATAGCTGACTTACAAGGTTGCGTTAGTTTCCAGTGTACAGCAAAATGAGGCAGTTATATGTATATTTGGGTTTTCTTAACAATGAGATTTATCAGGGGCTTGTGTCTTATATGACTGCCTAGAGGAATAGCTGATGAGGGAGGTAAGATCACATCATGGTAAGAAGTACCCAGGATTTTGAGCCAGAAAAACCTGGTTTTGAATCCCAGCTGTGCCCATCAGCACCTGTGAATCCTTTGAGCATCCAACAAACACACCAAGTTTCCAGGTGTCCATAAAATGGAGTGATCACTCCCTCTTCACAGTTTTCACGAGAAATAGCCTTCCAGAAGGTAGTTCAGTTCAGTCGCTCAGTCGTGTCCGACTCTTTGCGACCCCATGAACCGCAGCACGCCAGGCCTCCCTGTCCACCAACTCCAGGAGTTTACTCAAACTCATGTCCATTGAATTGGTGATGCCATCCAACCATCTCATCCTCTGTCGTCTCCTTCTCCTCCTGCCCTCAATCTTTCCCAGCATCAGGGTCTTTTCAAATTCTCAGTAAATTGTAGTTTCTATTGAAATGCATATGGGTTCTTGTAAATTACCTATAGATTGTTCATGGCTAGAAACTCTCCTTCTTCCTGTACATTTTTGTGGTTCAGAGCTCTTTCCAACAAGCTGTGGCTTTAAAAATGCAGATGCCTTCTGCAGAAGAGAAAAAGCTTTCAGAGGAAAGCCAAAGGGCAAACTGTTCTGATTAGCACAACTCTGTCTGCACTCTAATGCCTGCTCTTGCCTGTCACAGAATGCTGAGCAGGAGTCTGGATCAGAACTGTGCAGAAATGTGACTGCGATCCTGCCTGACCATGAGACTGGGGTGCACCACCGTCGTCCTCAGTCTTTCCGCCGGTCATCCTCAGTGAAAATGCACTGAAGGTTTCAGAAGCAGCAGCCTGAGGAGTGGGAGCCAGAGGTGGGGGATGGAGAAGAGGCAGCTCCTGAGCTGCCCCGGAGGTGGCAAGCTTTCCATGCTGCTGATGGCAATGTGGCCAGCATACTGGATGCACTAAGGGACGGTCACCATATGCCTTTCGTGCCCTTATGTTGATTGGACCCATTCCTGTTGGCTCTCCAAGATCACTGTCTAAATGGAGAAAATTAGGAGATCCACCGGAGAAGGCAATGGCAACCCACTCCAGCACTCTTGCCTGGAAAATCCCATGGATGGAGGAGCCTGGTAGGCTGCAGTCCGTGGGGTCGTGAAGAGTCAGACACGACTGAACGATTTCACTTTCACTTTTCACTTTCATGCATTGGAGAAGGAAATGGCAACCCACTCCAGTGTTCTTGCCTTGAGAATCCCAGGGACGGGGGAGCCTGGTGGGCTGCCGTCTATGGGGTCACACAGGGTTGGACACGACTGAAGCGACTTAGCAGCAGCAGCAGCAGGAGATCCACAGGCATTTGCTTCATATTGTCCAGGATGGAAAATTCTTATCCTTTGTCCCAGAAGAAAAATATCTCAGAGGCCATCAGATATTAAGTCTTAAACGTCATGGAGAGATAATGTCCCAGAGCCATATGAGCTCTGATGGACCAAAACAGGGAGGTAAATGAACTAAAAATGGGACATGAATGAGGACGTCTCAACAGACAGGCAAGCCATTATTAACACAAGAATAGGATTAAACCTAAAGCACGACTTACTAGTTTTAGCTGTGAGTCTGCAATTCATATTTCTCCCACAGTGAAGCTACATTAAGAATAGTAGATTAAATAAATAAAGAATAATGGAAGAGGGTGACGATTGTCATTTATCACCCATAAGGATCCATATTTCCACTCTGTGGCAACAAAATCAGGGATCTAAATATTAACAAGTAGAATACATTATAAACAGTTATATATTATTATTGCTGTAAAGTCATTACAGCAGAAATAAAAACTGTTTTTTATTTTAACTATTAATATTCATCAAATGTTAATGAAAATACCTAACAAATAATTATGAAAAACACATTGCTTAAGTAATAAAGATGAAAGAGATGATCATCGTGGTGAATATATAATCTGCAAAATAAAGAACATGCCATTAATAAGACTTAATTATGTCATTAAATATTTAATTTTACTTTCACTACTAAATTTTGTTTGCATTGCGCATATTTTAAATGTAAAAACTCCTTAATAAGATTTGTCGTTTAGTGCAATGTCAAATGCCAGAGCACTGAAGTTTGACTTACTATCTTCATCAAATTGGTCAAACATCATTTTATTTATCATTAAATGAAATGAACGACCTTCTTTGAAATTTACTACATGTTATGCCTTATCCAAAAGGGGTTTAATAATTGATTCTAAGTTATACTAATGGTGGCAAAAAAAATCATTGCTTTCCTTTCACAGTTTTTTTTAAGTGAGTATCTCACAATGCCCCCCATTTCCCACTGTTTGTATAAGATAAAGTAGATCTGATTCTGCCTTAGCTTGCTATAGGATAGGTCTGATACCATTCATAATGAGATCATTCATTTCCTGAGAGTTGATCCCTTCACTTATAATTCCCGCCTCTAGATAAATCCTATTTCACAGGTTTAAGGTCACAGCAAGTTAGTTGGTTTCCTGGTATTGGTGAATATCACTCAAAACTCTTGGGCTCCAAATATCTTGTAGTATTGCTTATGCATGGAATCTAAACAAAAAGGGTACACGTGAACTTATTTACAAAATAGAAGTAGAATCACAGGTGTAGAGAACGAACTTATGCTTACCATGGGGGGAGGATGGGGGAGGGATAAATTGGGAGACTGACGTATATAGACTGCTGCTGCTGCTGCTAAGTCACCTCAGTCGTGTTCGACTCTGTGCGACCTCACAGACCGTAGCCCACCAGGCTCCCCCGTCCCTGGGATTCTCCAGGCAAGAACACTGGAGTGGGTTGCCATTTCCTTCTCCAATGCGTGAAAGTGAAAAGTGAAAGTGAAGTCGCTCAGTCGTGTCTGACTCTTAGCAACCCCATGGACTGCAGCCTACCGTCCATGGGATTTTCCAGGCAAGAGTACTGGAGTGGGGTGCCATTACTATATATAAAATAGGTAACTTACAAGGGCCTACTGTTTAGCACAGGGAACTCTACTCAATATTCTGTAATAACCTATAGAGGAAGAGAATCTAAAGAGTGGATATAGATAAATGTAAAACTGACTCACTTTGCTATATACTTGAAACTAATGCAACACTGTAAATCAACTATATGCCAATAAAAAACTTTTTAATAAAAATAAACACATACATAAATAAAAGCATTAAAAAAAGAAAAAACAAGCAAAAAAACTCTCAGCTTCACCCTCGCCCACAGTGAGAACCTCCTCCGTCTCAAGCGCCCTGAGCAAGGCCTGACTAGATCACTCAGTGGACACAGCCAGAGAGGCGCACACAGCACAGAGACGCGGGGACACGGTGTCCATGGCTCAGCAGAGCCAGGGGTGTGCGTCTGTCCCCATTCACATCGGTAGCTGGAAATCAGCTACGAACCGTCCACACCAAACACACTCGTGTTTGAAACAAATGAAACAAATCAGGGCTCTGCCTGCCACCCCCGCCCCCGGCCCCAGAGAGCCCACTGTTAAACACTGAGCAGCACACCCCTGTGTATATGCACAGGGATCAGGACATGACACCCCACTTCTCTCCACTGCCCCTTCACTACCTGACCCATAGCCCAGCAGGAGGAGCAGAGATGCTCTGCGGTTGCCAGCAGGTCAGGGTACCAAGTGCCCGCCTGGGCTTCAAACATCTCTGTGCAGTAGGACAAATGTTGCTTTCTCCTCCTAGCGTCTGTATCTCCTGACCAGCTCCTACTCCCGGTCCTGCAGCTGAGGCAACAGGGTAGAGGCCCACACCCAGTTTTTCCTTTGCTGCCAGAAGATAAAGAGCTCTCTGTGGGGAGAGAGGAAGGCACCCTCTTGTGCACGTCTCCTGATGGAGTCACTGCCTAGGGAATCTCTCCACCTGGACTCCAGGGCTGAGAAGGAAGCTGGATGGGGGGGCAAGTGACCAACTGTCCCAGTTAGGACAGGATGAAAGCTTTCTGGGGTGGAGGGACATTCAGAGCTAAAACCCAAGATGGTCCCAGGCAGCCCTGGATGGTGGGTCCCCATGGGGGCATCTTCTAACCTTATTCTCTTACCCCATCTCCCTGGGGGTCCAGAAAGGCAGATCCACTAGAAGACAGATATCTGTTTGGAAAGGCCTATTCCTTCTCTGACAGTCACTGGGAAGAATAGGAACAGAGAAGAAACCAGAAGTCCCCAGGAGAATCCACTGTTTCCGTCTTCGGACATAAATGACGGGTCTGGAGCTCCATCTCTGATCCATTTAGGAGCTCAATTACCTAACCTCCGGAGCTTTGGGGAGGCCTGAGCCTCCAGCCCCTGGGAGAGGCCTATGGAAATATGGACACGGCCCCCTCCCTCCTGACTGCCAGGCCTGGCTCATCGTTATTCATGCCTATCAGGGCTCTCCACATTTCCCAGTCACCAGAAACTCACTCTTCTGGGTTTTCCTTTCCTACTTGGCTGGAAGTGCCTGACTTGCATACGGATGGGGCAGGAGGTGGGGCTGGGGGGCAGCCGGCTGGTGTGTCAGCCTGTGGATGCCAGACGAACAGGCCCATCCTTACCCCCTCGGCCACTCTGGTCTTAACTTCCTTCCCCAGGATGTCCTGACTTTTTTTTAGATGAGAGGTCAGGATAGATGGTCAATTTGCCACTTTCGCAGAAGAAACAATGACCAGAATAGTAATGGGGCAAATCTCCCTGCCTCCTCCTGTAACACGTGTCCTAGAACGGAGCCACTTCACGTGATTGCCCCTTTTCTAGCCTCTGCAGGGAGGTAGGGAGTCAGACAGCCTGGGGATTGCCGGTTTAACAGTGGTGCCAGGGGTGCTGCTCACTTCCAAGGGGTTCTGCCCATGAAGAGAGGGCCCAGAATCTGTTTTTTGTCAGATTCTTTTCCATGATAGATTATTATAAGAAACTGTCATTCCCTGTGCTATGCAATATCTATTGTTTATTTTATACATAGTCATGAGTACCTGTCCGTCTCAAACTCCTAATTTATCCCCACCTTGCTTTCCCCTTTGGTAATCATTAGCTTTTTTTTCTATGGACCATCGAAAAAGCAAGAGAGTTCCAGAAAAACATCTATTTCTGCTTTATTGACTGTGTCAAAGCCTTTGACTGTGTGGATCACAATAAACTGTGGAAAATTCTGAAAGAGATAGGAATACCAGACCACCTGACCTGCCTCTTGAGAAATTTGTATGCAGGTCAGGAAGCAACAGTTAGAACTGGACATGGAACAACAGACTTGTTCCAAATAGGAAAAGGAATACGTCAAGGCTGCATATTGTCACCCTGCTTATACACAGAGTACATCATGAGAAACGCTGGGCTGGAAGAAGCACAAGCTGGAATCAAGATTTCCGGGAGAAATATCAATAACCACAGATATGCAGATGACACCATCCTTATGGCAGAAAGTGAAGAAAAACTAAAGAGCCTCTTGGTGAAAGTGAAAGAGGAGAGTGAAAAAGTTGGCTTAAACCTCAATATTCAGAAAACTGAGATCATGGCATCCGGTCCCATCACTTCATGCCGGGGAAACAGTGGAAACTGGTCAGCTGCTGGAAACACTGGAAACAGTGTCAGACTTTACTTTTGGGGCTCCAAAATCACTGCAGATGGTGATTGCAGCCATGAAATTAGAAGACGCTTACTCCTTGGAAGGAAAGTTATGACCAACCTTGACAGCATATTAAAAAGCAGTGACATTACTTTGTCAACAAAGGTCTGTCTAGTCAAAGCTATGGTTTTTCCAGTGGTCATGCATGGATGTGAGAGCTGGACTATAAATAAAGCTGAGTGCTGAAAAATTGATGCTTTTGAACTGTGGTGTTGGAGAAGACTCTTGAGAGTCCCTTGGACTGCAAGGAGATCCAACCAGTCCATCCTAAAGGAGATCAGTCCTGGGTTTTCATTGGAAGGACTGATGTTGAAGCTGAAACTCCAATACTTTGACTCATTTGAAAAGACTGATGCTGGGAAAGATTGAGGGCAGAAGGGACGACAGAGGATGAGATGGTTGGATGGCATCACTGACTCAATAGACACGAGTCTGGGTGAACTCCAGGAGTTGGTGATGGACAGGAAGGCCTGGCGTGCTGCGGTTCATAGGGTCACAAAGAGTCGGACACAACTGAGCGACTGAACTGAACTGCATGAGCAGTTCTTTCTCTGTCTGGTCTACTTCACTTAGCATGATAATCTCTAGGTCCATCCATGTTGCTGCAACGGGCATTATTTCATTCTTTTTTGTAGCTGAATAACATTCCATTGTGTACATGTAGCACATCTTTATCCATTCATCCGTCCATGTACATTTAGGTCGCTTCCATGTGTTGGCTATTGTGACAAAGGACACATTTAAATTACCTTTTCTAAATACCTCACTATGTTGTCCACAACCATCAAAAGAAGGGCTCTTCCTCATTCACTAAGTCTAAGTACTTTTCTGTGCTGGGAAAACACCCAGCTATTAGGTTGAATTGTATCAGTGAAAGAAGGCAGATCCTTGACGTTAAAGTCCTGCTTCTACTCCAGTGTTTTCCCACCACATGAAGAAAGGCACGATTCTAGTTTCTTCATTCACACGGGCCTTGAGAAGATGAGATACTCAAGGACAGACCAATAGACCAGAGCTGGGCAAGGAACAGGAAGTGAGATACCCCCATGGATGTCTGTTCTATGCTAAACCTGCTGCTGGCTTTACTTTATTTAAGCCTAAAAGCAATTGTGTGACCTAGTGACTGTAGTCAGTAAGTCCCTTCCATACTGATCTTCAAGTTGCAAAATTTCACAGATTCGACCGTGTGTTCCATTCAGGTCGGATGGGTGTGAAACTGCAGCTTGCCCTCCACCTCCTACTGCTGACCGTCTTTCACCTGTACCACCTCCCACCCTGCTCCCTCGTCCAGGCAGTTGCTCTCTTGCCTGTTCCCTCGATGCCAGTCCCTAGTCCCCGAATGCCAGGTCTTGTACTGTGCTACTGTGCTCTTCAAGATACTATCCTGTAACATTTAAAATGTTCTCTATATTTTTCGTTTGTTTGTTTTTTATGTATTATTTGTGAAGGGTATTAGAAATCTATTACAGTCCTATATAGCTGATTGTGTGCGTGCATTGGGTATCTAGGCTAACTTGGTTGGGCTTACGAACACACAGGACTTGCAAGCTTGCACTCGGAATGGAACTCATTCACGTGTAGGGGACTTACTGTACTAGCGTTCCCATTTCACAGCTGAGGCAAACTCAGAAAGGTGAAGAAACTGTCTCAGAAAGGGACACTCAGGAAGGAATCGAGAGACAGGTCTTGAACTGGGTTTGTCTGATTTCACGGGCACAGAGGCTGAGGATGTTAGATGGAAATTCTCCTTCATCGTAACACAGGAGGGCCACTATTCAACAACAGAAAGAAGTGTCTGAGATTGACTCTCTAGTCTCTGTGTGTGTGTGTGCAATTATTGCTCCCCCAGTAAGACAAGGCCAGTGGTTAGAATCAGTGCGAGTCAAACAGACCTATTTTACATTCTTCTTTGTGTTCTTTCTTTGTTTTCCTCCTATTTTTAATGGAAAATTCTAGAGCCTCTCTGTATAATACAGTAGCCATCAGCCCCTTGTGTCTCAAGCCCCTTGAGACACCAGATTTCCAAGACTTAATATGAAAAAAGGAATACAAAATGTCTCATTAATAATTTCTAGATTGATTTTATTGAAATGATCATAGTTTGGATATACTCAGGATAAATAAATTGGATGAACATTTATGTCATCTGTTTCTTTTTGCTTTTTTCATGGGGCTAGTAGAAAATGTAACGTTACATTATGTGGCTTGTGTCTTATCTCTACTGGAGAGCACCAATCTTCAGCACTGCATTTGTAAGTCCTGATAAAAGACGGATGGCTTGTTAAAATTCTCCTTGGCCAGAGAAAATGCTTTACCCCATTAATACTCACACTGAAACAAAATGAGGCTGATTGGGGATGAACACAGCTTGGGCCCCTGCCTCCCTGGCCCTCTGGGATATGCTCAGAGTACTGGCTGGGGCAGCCCATGCCTTGTTCCCTGAATCCACAGCTCTCAACATTCTGGAATGTTTCTATCCTTTCTTCCCTGAGCAAAGTGCTTCGTCATTCCTCTTCGGGAGGAAGGTAGATGATGAAACCATGACCCAGAAAAATGATCTGATCTCACCAAGGTCATTACTGAAGGTCATGACCAAGCCAAAAAGAGCACGCGGTCCGCTTTGGAGTTTGCCTCCCTGAGCAGCCTGCAGAGGCTTTTCTGGTTGATGATCTTAGTTGCAGGAAGGCAGGTTCAATACCCAGGTGGTGGGAACAGGGATTACAGAGTCTGTGAGCCCTGACCCCTCCCCTGCTCCTGGCATTCAGCAGCCTCCGGGCTCAATGACTATTTTTCTCCTCTCAGAGATGGAAAGTGCTGTAGTATTCCCCTTTGATGATTTAAAAGTGTTATGTGCCTTTTCCTCTTTCCTCTTTATATCCAGCTCTCTCCTTTCTCTGGGCTGCTTTTACACTCGTTTCCATAGTAACCACCTCTATTGTATCCCTGACTGTGAAGAGAAATCTTGCAGATGTTAGTAGGGATCCAACACCTTCCAGGAGATATTTTGACGCACTGTCTCCTTATCTTCCCGCACTAATTTTCTTGCCTTTCTTCTTCTGACAGCTGCCCCTTCCTCCAAGTACCTACAAGCCCTTGGGGATGGCTCTCCTCCTCCATGTGAGCCTGGGGTAAGCAGGGAGAAGGGTGATGCTGGAAGACAAGGCAGAAATCTCTGGGTCTTATTATAAATCTTAATTCTTCCCATGGCTTTGACACAACATGCCAAACCTAAACGCCCTTGGGGGTGGAATCAAAAGCGCCGAGGCCTGAGAACAGTGGGGTTAGGTGTTCCAGCGGCTGTTGGACAAGCATCCTTACTTAGAGGTTGGCAGAATACACAGAGGCTGTCTTGGCCATCTTGAATATAAACCTCACCCAGCCGTCTCTCCGGTTCCCACCACCTCCACCCCAGCCTCATGAAAATCTCATGACCGTCTCTGTGCACTTGAATGTCTTCATTCTGTGCATTTCCCTTGGGTCTCCAAGCCTTCTTTCCTTATTAGTTTGGAAAGGAGGGCAGACGTGCAAATACAACACACACACACACACACATATGAATCAGGGCTTTGAAAACCCCCAACAACATCATCACCCACCTCCCTCCCAGAGCCAGGCTCAGCTGGCCATCAGGGAAGGGAAGGAGCGTGGGTCTCCATCACTGACCTCCCGAAATTGTTTGAAGATCCTTTGCCCACCATTCCTCCTTGGAACTGGACATTATTCTTTTGATTACACAAGCCTGACAGCCTGATCATAATAAACATGTAACTGAAGAGAACCTATTCCTTTCCAGCGGCATTATTTATTCACCTAAAGCAAAGGCTGTGCTATATTTAGCATCTGATGTCAGTGGGTTGTTTGATTTCTTGGAAATTGGCAGGAAGCCACCTCTCACATGATATATGAAATCACTGATAAATGCTTCTTTTCACCAAAAGAAAAACAGCTTAATAGATGCAGCCCTTTTCTGCTCCCCTCCCCTCCTCCCTCCGTCTCCTCCACCGTCCTCCCCCCTGCCTTTCCTTTCCTCGTCTGGGATTCGTCTTTCTGTGGCACAGCTCAGCAGAGCCTGTGAAGTGGAAATGAGTTGTTCAGTATCACAGGGCAAAATGAGGCTGTTGGGATGCTCAGGATGGTTTTTTTTCCTCTCCTAGATCCTGGAAGTCTGCCAGAGTGCCAGTGAATCAGACGCACACGCACAAAAAGGCAAATCTATACAGCCGTGGCTTTATGGGGCCCAGTATTTATGGCGGAGCACTAGCTCCGGGTTGCTGTTTTGCAGGCGAAGATGGGAAATAGATAGTGATTCAGGATTGCCATTAAGTGAGAAAACAGCCCCAGTACAGATTGTGTGTAATAAACCAAATGCAGGGAGAAGCTGGAAGAAGCTGTGGATTTGCCACATGAGATCAGCCTTGGGCCCCATCAAGTTCAAGCTCCTGATTTGTGTGGTGGTTAATACCTGGTGCTCGGAACAAATCTTTCTGCTTTCACTCTGTCTTCTCTGCCATACACTGGGTCTATGACATAAAGCTAGTGGAGGGGTTGGGCAGGGCTGTGCACGTGAAATTAAATTAATTCTCGCCCTCCTGCAGAGATCCATTTATATGGCCTGAAGTACAAGATTTAATTACCCTTATCTTAGCTCCTGTAAGAACCAACATCACTATTGTTCATGAATTCACCCAGCCCCTTTCCACAATCAGCTGTGAGGTTTAACTCAGGACTCCCAGCGGAAGCCGGGTGGATAGTCTAACTGGCCATGGGAAGTGAGGAAACAGCAGCTTCAGTGGAGATTTATTTACATTTCTTTGTCCTGAGCTCCATTCAGTGACACCCTATTGGAAAGTATTCTGAAGACAAGAGAAGGGCTTGTTTTCAGCCCTTCAGCATCTTGGTTCCCCTTCATTAAGTTCCCCTCTATAGTATGTTCTGTTAAGCAATCCTGGCTGGGTGATATCGACCATGGGCGTGTGAGGGACTTGGAGAGTTTCAAAAACTCCAGAGCGACACCAGTAGTGACTGGTCTTTCTCCCACCCCCACACATGTGCATGACGCTCATCTTCATCCTAGGTGAGAGAAAAGAACAAGGAAAGAGGAGGAAGTGAGAGCAGCGAAATCTGTGCTCTTTGTGTAGCTGCCTGAAGGTCTTACTAGGCAGAGGAATTGTTGAATGGAGGGACAATAGACAGATAAACAGATGGGCAGATGAATGAGGGACCTGCATCAATTCCTCCATCAGTAAGAAAGCGCACAAACACTGGCTATAGGTCGAAGTTGTTTTCCATTCAGTCCTCAAATTTAGCATTCACTGAGGGCTCCATCCTAGGAACCACAGTAAGTGACAGCCTTTGTTTTAATTGGGATTATTTTTTGATTCTCAAAATGAGGGGTGTGGGACCAGAGGGCCTGTTAGCTCCTTTCCAGGCTCTGAAATGTTAAGGTTCTGTAATTGTGTGATTCTGTGATATTATGAGTCACCCAGGTGAATTAATACTTTTCTGAGAGGTAGCCAGCCTCGTCTCCCCCAAGGGGAGGTGAATGAGCTCTGTCTCAGACACAGATACTTCTGGGACACACCCTACCACGGTGACTGCCACTTCTCTGGGCCCTGAAGGAACCAATAAAAAGCCTTAGTCTGGGTGAACATCTGTTCACTGAGAACACTGCTCACTTGGGCTCTTCACAGGGTCACAGTATGTTTATAACAATGATGATGATTTCTGCTTTATGCAAGGAATTTTTCTTTTGGTTCGAGCTGCTTGAGAAGCTGGCTATGGTTTCTATCAGCCCCAGATCTCACATAGAATAGTACCATGGCCTCTAGCAGAATGACACGCAATAGCTGCAATAACCCCCTCACCCATCTCTGGAGACTGGGAAGGGTTTTCTTAGCACTGGGCTGCTGCCACGGTCTGTTTTATCATAGTACCTTAGATAGGGATCAGTAAAATAGATGCACATCAAGACTGAGAAAGTTTAAAGGTTTGATTATCCTACAGTCCTTGGGGACAGCACAAATCACCTTGCAGGGCCATATGGGGAAGCACCAGGATCAGTCAAGAGGCCGAGGGAGCTAGGGGGACCTGTAGGTAAGAGTCTTTATGTTTTTCCTGGGGAGGAATGGATGAGGTGGGACAGCCAAGTTTAGATTTGGCCAGCTATGTGTAAAAGTAGGAACCTGTGAAATTCATGTTCACAGTGATTGGGAAGTATATAGTTTAAAGCTGCCTGAGGAGTCCTAATATTGATGGGTGTATTAGTCAGTGTGCTCCAGAGAAAGAGAACCAGTAGAGGGTGTGTATGTGTGTGTGGACAGAGAGAGAAAGGAGGAGAGAGAGCAACTGATTTTTAAGGTATTGGTTCATGCAACTTTGGAGCCTGACAAGTGCAAATTCTGCACGCTAGGCCAGCAGGCTGGAGACGCAGGGAAGAGCCAATGCTGCAGTTCAGGTCTACAGGCAGTCTGCTGGCAGCTTCATTTCTTCATTGGGGACCATCAGTCTTTTGTTCTATTTAGGCCTTTGACTGATTGGGAAAGGCCCGCCAACATTACAGAGGGCGATCTGCTTTACTCAAAGTCCATTGATTTAAACGTTCATCTCATCCATATACACCCTCCCTGAAACATCCAGAATAATGTCTGGCCGAATATCTGGGAACTGTGGTCCAGGCAAGCTGACACACAGAACTGGCTACCACAATGAGGTCACAGTTTGCTCAGGGGTACCTGATAGACCCTTGGGTGGCTATTAAAGCATCACTTTACAGAAATGTGAAGTATTTAAAGTTAATTCACGGTCACTGACTCCACAGAGACAGGACATCTGAGGTGTCCTCACCTCCCTAAACTTTCACCCAGGTAACTACACAGCACCTTAGCTTACAAAACACGTTCATCCCATCCTCTCCCTGATTCTAACAACAGCTGACGAGGTCATCATTTCTTCTCCATATGAGAGACCAGAGAATGTGAGTGGAGAAGTGAGGTGACCTGACCCACCCAGGTCAGACAACTCACAAGTGAAGAAAGCCAGGCTGGGCTCCAGCTTCTGGTTCAAGGTGACAGGATCTGGCTTAGTCTAGTGTAGTCTAGCGACTACCATATGCCAGGCCCTACTCTGGATGCTTCCATGTATTGCTTAATATTCAGAACAGCTCAGTGAGAGAGCCATCACTATCGGCCCAGGCAGGGAGGCTGAGGCCCACTCACCACCTCACACGGGCGGCGGGCTGGGGTCTGAAGCCAGACTGCTGTTGATGATCCTCCTCATCCCCTCCTTCTCTCCCCCACCACTCAGAGCTGGCGGTACTCTGGCAGTACACTCAGCACACTGCTGCACTCGCCACCCCCAGTCTACCCCTGGAGATGATTAATAACGATCAATGATCTTGTCAGGCAGAGTAACTGAAACCTGTAAGTTAAGGTTGCACAAAGGTTGGAAAGGAAAATACCGAGAAACCCCTAAAGTGAAAAAAGATATCAGAATGATCACTTCACAAGCATCACTTTTCAAAACATCATATCCGGGATTGGTCCTGGGTGCCCCAGCACATCAAAAGGGGCCCCAAGGCCTGGTTTCTCCCTGCAGCTTTCATCCTGTCCCACAGTGGGGTCCCCTTAGCCTTGTTTCCGCATTACTTATTGGGCCCTGGTCCCACCTTCCCCATGATTTGCCAAATGAGGGCAACACACTCCTTTGATAAATCTGTACTAGGTGCCAGACACTGTAATGAGGACCAAGAGCTGAGGGGTGAGGAGGAACGTGGGTCTGCCCTCAAGGTCCTCAGAGCCCAGTGGAAGAGGCAGAGCTGCCCAGCAGGCAGCATCAACTCGGTGGCAGTGCCGTCGGCCCAGACACTGCCTCAGGCCAAGCACCCTGGACCCCCAGAAGGAGGTGACACCAGCTCTGCCCATCAGATGCTGGCAGCTGTCGGGAGGGGAGGGTTGGAACTGAACGGACGAATCCACGGGTGGAAGAAGAAGGCAAGGACAGCCAGGTGGAGGGAACAGTGTGTGAAAAGGCCCAGAAGCCTGAGCGCTCAGTTCTGCTCAGCTGACGCGGAGAGCACGTGGGGCCACAGCCAGGAAGGCACAGGAGGAAGGCGGGAGAGAGTGTCCGCAGCCTGGTGGCCCGCCTAGAACGAGCGGGGGTTTGTTTCCCTCTGAATAGCCTGCCTGGGGACCTCCCTGGTGGTCCGGGGTTAAGAATCTGCCTTCCAGTGCAGGGGATGAGAGTTCAATCCTTGACTGGGGAACTGAGATCCATGTGCTGTAACCAGAGAAGCCTGAGCACCACAACCAAGACCCAGTGCAGCCAGAAAAAAAAAAAGAAGAAGAAGAAGAAATAGCCTGCTTGGCCCTCATGCAGTCCCACCGGTGCTTCTGAAGCTTCCTAAGCCAAGTGGGAAGGGTTCTGACACACTCCAGGTACTTACTGAGTCGTGGTTTGTGCTCAGCCCTGGGAAGGATCCTCAGGGCATGTGAGAAGGTTAGATACTGGCTCCTGACCCCAAGGCATATATAGGCCAGATGAAAAGCAAGAAACGAGAAACATTATGGACCATCAGCAGGAAGAATAATTAAACACCAGGCAGGGTGACCTCCATCGTGAGCGTGATGAGAGATGGTGAAGGAACAAGAGAGATGCTTCCACAGGAGAGTTTTAAATGAGGAAAAGCCCTCCTTTCCTGCTGCTAAGCTGGGTACAACCCTGTCCACTGACCTCTCCACAGGCCTCTGTCCTTTTCTTAGAGGGTTCTCCAAACACAGCCTCACCAACTCTCATCAGCATGAGGACTTCTTTCCATTTGGGGCCTGTACCTGTCAGTTTACCCTTGTCTAAGCTGAATTTTATATCCTCAGCTAGACCTCATCGGGCCCTCACTGTGTTTAGATCTGGGTTTCAGATCTCCTCCTACTTTGCAGCTTCGCCTAAAACCACCCAGCTCCTCCACTTAATACAGCCCAGAGCATAAAGATATTCCAATATATGCTTGACTAGTGGAGATTTGCACGTGAGGCTTTAGTTACAAGCAACCCTATTTCCGCACGAGCTGATCGTCTATTATGGAGTCCTTTGAATGCACTTGTTTGTAGCTGGTAGAGAGTTCCTTGGCCTACTATTTCTGGGGTTGTTGCTCCAGAGCAAAGCAGTGCCTTTTTGTGTATCTATTACAAGACACTGGGCTTCCCAGGCAGCACTAGTGGTAAAGAACCCACCTGCCAATGCAGGCGACTTAAGAGACTCAGGTTTGATCCCTGGGTTGGGAAGATCCCCTGGAGGAGGGCATGGCAACCCACTCCAGTATTCTTGCCTGGAGAATCCCATGGACAGAGGAGCCTGGTGGGCTACAGTCCATAGGGTCACAAAGAGTCAGACATGACCGAGGCGACTCAGCACACCCACACGCATTACAAAGACATTAACCACACACATGGCCCATCTTCTCCCTTACATGGCGGCGCAGCCAGGGGTGATTGGAAAACGACATTTTAAACCCCAAAGCAAATTACAGCAAGGAATCGGTGTGAAATTACTATCCTCTCCTCGGAGTTCCTTTTTAAAAGTCAGGCAGCGGAGCCCAGGATAAAAGTTGGCCTGTCAGACAAGCCCATTCAAGCTTGCAATTCCGCTGTCATTTGCCCGATGGGCTTGTGATAAAGAGCAAGGATAAAAAATCTGCCAAAAATAGTGCCACCGAGAAACCAACACCCAGGCCAACTCAGGAGCCAGCGCTGTGCCAGCTCTGCCCTCCCCAGGAAGACAGTGGCTCTGAGGATCTGTTCTGACAGAGATGTCGTGTGACCTCCAATTTCAGCACCAAGGAGAGGAAGGGCCGAAAAGAGCTCCAGCTGTGAATCCCTGAAGAAAGGGGAGGGGGAACAAAGTTTACATTGAAAATCTTGGCTTTCCAAACAGCATGTTGAGACAGCCCCACAGCAGACAGGTTTGCTGCAGGCCTGGAACTTGCCTGGGGTGGCCGCAGCCTGGAGATTCACCTAGAAAGATTGTAACACTGAGCTTCCCTCTCTTTGTACTTTTGCTGGGCCTTCGCTCCCTGGAGTGGTACCCTAGGGGCCTGAGAGAAAGAGATACCCCTCTTAGTAGCCTCGAGCAATGGGAGCCCAGGCAAATGGACCAACGGGTGAACTTTGGAAAAGCCCACAGCCACGTGGCAGCAGGCGCTCTGGATATCCCAGGCCGAACAGAACCTGCTCAGCCCAGGCTCTGTCACCAGATTTCGGTGGGGAGGTGGCAGGCTGATTTCAGGCTATTTGCCCCTGCTATGACGGGGTAAGACAGAAGGACACCCACGCCTGCCAAATGACTAACGCTCATAGAGGTAAGAGGTCACACCCATGGACAGAATCAGATGTTACTGTTTCAGCTCATGTTTATTGTGCCTCTGGGAGTGAGGTGCCTCCTTGGAACTCCCCAAGTGCCCTGACAGGCAGGTCTCAGTCCCAGTTTACAGGTGGGTCCACTGCATCTCAGAAAAGCTCACTAACACGCCCCAGTTCATTCACACTGTTGTGAAATGGGTAAGCCAGGAGTCAGATGCCAGTCTTTGGGACCCAGGTCCAGTGGTTTCCATCAGAGGCATCCACCAAGCCTGCTTCAGAGGAGGCAGCTCCCACAGAAGCGGGGACCATTGTGGGGTCTGTCTTCACCTGCAGGGTGTAGCATCTCCAAACCCTTTGTCTGCATCTTCTTGTCTTCATGTCTGTCACCCACTTGCCATATGGAACCACCGGCCAGATTTTAAAGTAGCCACAAATATCTGGCAACATATAACCTGACTTGTGTTTGGTTGATAAAGACCCTCAAAGGAAATAAACACAGGAACTGCGAGGAGTCCAGGGTGGTAATCTTTTCCCAGAAAGGACCCCTCCAGGGGCCAGGGTGTCAGGGCAATGTATTGTCTAATAGGCCGCAAAGAACAACAATCATCATGGCGGTTATCATGGAAATCACCTAGGTACTACTAGGCTTCACATCTGGAGGGTGGTCCTGATGGACGGCTCGTTAGAGAGTTCACGGGGGCCCAGCTGTCCTCACTCCTGCTGTCTCTCTTTCGTGTCACTCACAAGTGCCTCCTGCAAACATAACATTCCCTGGGGAGCTTTCCCTGGGGACCCTGATCTCTGGCATCCTTAAACAGCTGTCACACTGTCCCAGTTGTTTTTCAAGAAGGAGGTCCCCAGGGCTTCATCGAGGCAGACTTGAACTCAACCCTGCAGTGTTGATCTGTTCCCTTTCATGTCCCCCTGGGAGAGGGGTGCCACAGCCTGGGTGCCCATGGGTAGATCCTGGCAGCCTCTCAGCTTCTGCAGCTCATCACCTGTTGATTTCTACCCAGAATATGCGTTTGGACATGTCAAGATTTCAGCGGCTCCTACAAAGGCAAACTCCTCTGGAGGAACCTGAGATTTCTTCTGCACAGACCAGCCTCACACCCTGTGGGGCAGTCTGTCAGCAAAGCGTTTACACTGGGCACGGAAGTAACGCATTAGATAGGGTAGGTGAGGGAAGCCTTCATTCAGCACTTGATCTTGAACTTTGTATTTGCCAAGGGCTTTTAAGTCATTTCCGTTAGCTGTTACTCTTGAACGTCCTTAGGAGGTGGGTAGAAACTGGTGTCCTCCTTTTGAGAAAAAGGACATGAGGAGGGACGTGTCCCCAGGGAAACATCCATGGAGTGAAAAGGGTCAGAGACCTTGCTGGGGAGGCGTTCCGCTCCACCTCCATCCACTCTCAGCCCCCTCTGCATACAGTAAGCCAACAGGGAGGATGTTTCTGGAGCCTGGCTTTCATCCAGGAATCGTCCTGCATGTTAGCCTGCTAGAAGCCAGGTTGAGGTCTTTGTCACAGTCATGTGGCAGGTGAGGGGGAGCCTCAGAGGGGTATGTGCTGTGCAGTAAATCACAGAAGGATGAACAACTGCTGGGCGCACAGAAAGCTGGCGCTCACTCCCCAGCCACTCCCGAGCCAGCTTTGAAGCAAGATGTATTTTTAAACACAAGCCACGTACAGAAAATGTTCCCTTGCGTGTCCCCATAGCCTACTAATGGGGCAACGGTTGGCAACCAACACCACCAGCCCGTGCTCAGGGCTGTGTTCTCAATTTTTCTTTCTATTCTTGTCCCCTGGCATACGATAGGGGTTGCTGTCCCGGGAGACTACAGGCGACTGATGAAAAAGGTTGCAGTCGACTCTTGCCTGCTCTCAATTTTAAGACTCGGATTTCGTTCAGACACTGGGCCTGTGAGTCTGTGTCTGTTTACCAAGTGGGAACTATTATTTTTTTAATTCTTCCAGCAGATTCCATGAAACTGCCCAATGTTTCCCAGAAGGCTGTTGTCCCCCTGCATCATCCTGGGCTGAGAAGGGACTACGTTAGAAAGCCAGCTACCCCCTGGGGCTCGAGAAAGCAGCCTCTGTGATCCTGATAAATTTCACAGCAGGATCAAGGGCCTCATGTCCTTTTTTAGAAAATGAAAATAGCCATTTGGGGTCAACTTTGTGTCTTCCCATTACTCTGATTAGAATTCATTTCCTTGTGCTTGTACGTGCTAAGTCGCTTCAGTCGCGTCCGACTCTTTGTGACCCCACAGACTGTAGCATGCCAGGCTCCTCTGTCCATGGGATTGTCCAGGCAAGAACACTGGAATGGCTTGCCATTCCCTCCTCCAGGGGATCTTCCCGACTCAGGGATTGAACCCCCATCTCATGTCTTCTGCATTAGCAGGTGGGTTCTTTACCATTAGCGCCACCTAGGATCCTCTTTTATTTCCTTAGCAAGAGAAAAGAAAGTCACCTTACAAGTCCAAATTATAACTAGAATGATTCCTCTACTTAATTTATTTAGGCTATCCTCCTGAATTGTCCTGGTGTGTCCCTGAGTACTATTATTATCTGTTATTGCTGTTGTTGTTTTAAAGGAGCCATTTTAACCAGGGGCTGGAGGCAACCAGGGCTGTCCTCTGGGCCCCGGGTCCTAGCCCTCACCAAGGGAACCATTCCTGCACTGCTGTGTTGTTTCGAGTTATGCAATATAAACAGCTTCAAGGAGACAAGCTCCTCCAGTTTTGTTTTTAAACCCTGACTTCACTTGCCCTCTGCAGAGCTTGGCATTTGGGTGGTTTCCTCCTGCCTTCTCTGTTTTCCTTGCTAGAAAACAAAACACCCTTCCCTTGACCCTCCCCTAGGACCAGCCCTTTCCTCCCCAGACTCAGCAATGGAATGAGCCACTGCTGATGGAAGGAAATTCACCAGGAATTGGTGAAGAAGCTACTGAGGAAGTCTAATACACCCCTGCTTTGTCTCTGCTCAGTTTGGACACCTCTTTCCCCCTGGTGCAGGCTCATCAGCTTGGATGCAGAGTGGGCGTCCAAACTGAGCAGAGACGAAGCAGTCCCAGGTGTTAGATTTTCTCTGTAACTTCTTTGCCCATTCCTGGTTCCCCCAAGTCAGGAGTGTCCCCAGAACATCTGAAGCATAATTCTGCTTAGCGTATGGATTCACACCTGACTTTTCAGGAACACAGCTGATGTGCAAAACATGTGTGACTGGAGTTAGGAGAAAAGTTCAAAAGGTATTGCAAACATCAGCTCCACATTATTTTGCTATTTGCATCCCCTTAAAACAAATATTTGCAAAGCGTTTCATCGCTCATTAGACCAGACTCATGGTTTATCCTCCTAATGACTCCATGCAGTGGAGAAACCCTGCAGTCTTCTCGCTGAGTTTGGCTTGGCAAAACGGCATACAAGGCACAGTTGGATTATAATACAATTTTAGTCACAGGTTTCCTAAAACAACCATCCTAGGCTGAGTCACTGATTCCTTTATTTACACAGTTGTCTTAATGTAGACACGGAGAAGGCAATGGCACCCCACTCCAGTACTCCTGCCTGGAAAATCCCCTGGACGGAGGAGCCTGGAAGGCTGCAGTCCATGGGGTCGCTGAGGGTCAGACACGACTGAGCGACTTCACTTTCACTTTCCACTTTCATGCATTGGAGAAGGAAATGGCAGCCCACTCCAGTGTTCTTGCCTGGAGAATCCCAGGGACAGGGGAGTCTGGTGGGCTGCCGTCTATGGGGTCACACAGAGTCGGACACGACTGAAGTGACTTAGCAGCAGCAGCTTAATGCAGACAACCAATATTTTCAGAATAGTTATTAACTATCAAATTTCTTATGGTGGTGATCCTACTTCCATCCATAAAATTTTATTTTGCAATATTCCATCTTTCTCTCTAATCACCTCTAATGACTCAGGCTTGCCATCTATCTGGTGGGGGTCAGCACCTAACCCTAACCCTAACCCTAACCCTAACCCTAACCCTTTTCATCCTTCCAGAAGTGTGAGGTTGGGTGGAAGGCATAGAGGTTTGGAAAATCGAGTGCCCAGGGCATGGAAGTTGTGAAGAGGGAGTGCAGTGGTAGGAATGGCCCGGGATAGAGCAAGAGGAGCCCAGTGCTTGGCCCTTCCCACTGGATTCCAGAAAAGGACAAGAGAGAAAGAAAGAAAGAAAAAGGAGAGAAAGGAGGGATGAAGGAAGGGAGGGAAGAAGGGAGGGAGGGATGGAGAGAGAAGGAAAGAAAAGAAAGAAGGAAAGACAAAGAAAAGGAGAAGAAAGGAAGACAAAAGAGAAAGAAAGAGAGATGGGAGAAAGAAGGAAGGAAAGAGAAAGAAAAGAAGAGAAATTATAGCTGTGGTTGGGGGGGAGGGGTATGAGGAGGGGGGATGTTGGATAGGCCTGGATATTTTTGCATCAAGAAATGCTTCCAGTTCTACCAATTGAAGCTCAGCCAGGGCCTCCGACAAAGCCACACAGCATCCTCTTGTCTCTTCAAGCCTTTCAGAATTTCTCTGCATTTTTCCAGCAGTAGGAGCAGCTGCTGCCAACCCTGGCCCAGCCTCTCATTTGCCAGCTCGCAACCCTACCCACTCGTCTCCTTCTGTTTATCTCCTTCAAGGTCGAATCCCAGTGCACCTCAACTTTTCAGGGAGAGCCTCAGCCCTGAGTGTCCCGGGGGCGGGGGCGGGGGGTGAGGGGGCGGGGCTGTGAGCAGCACGGGGAGGGAGGGGATCTGCTGGGGCCTTGACTTTCTCACCCATGTTTCAGATGTGCTGGGGTGTAATGGTAAACAGCGTCTCCCTTGCTGCCAGAACGGCCTCTCCACCCCAGTCCTGTTCCCGTCACCCTAGGGGTTCCAGTAATAGGGCGTAAAACAAACAAAGAAAAACAGTAATCTGGTGTTCCAATTGCATTTTTTGTTTTTAGAAAATGTTAATGATAGGTTATTTGATTACCCTAGGTTTGGCTCTGCCTGCTCGGCATTAAGCACATCTGGTATTTAGTAACAATATAAGTAGCAGGAGTTTTTTTGGCACTTGAAAATAAGCTCATCCAATGTTGCCATGCAGTTTGGAAACTCGTCAGAGAGGCCAGCCAAACTTGCGGAGATACAAGACTTTTTCTGTAGGCCGGGCGGCTGGCCAGGACAGCTAAAAAATGTGAATTGGCTAAGAACTGCTGCCACGCAAACACTTCTGGAAATTTCTGTGCTTGGGCCTGCCAAATCCATTATGCACAACATGAATTACAAGACTTTCTATCTCTCCAAGCAGTTGCTTTTTGAGCTTAATTCTCCTATGCACTTTATGAAACATACACACACAACCAAAATGAGAAAAACACCCTCCCCCAAATCCACTATCATTATAAAAAAAAAATCTCTTTCCATTGGGGCTGCCAAGCTCACAACTTTTCCTGAATTAGGAGAAATAGCCTCAAACTTCGGGTTGAATTACATTAAATCTAACACGTGGGAGACAACTGGGCTTCCTGGAAATTCTAGAAAGGAAAGATGTCTCGCATCGTGGAGACAGCCTAATGTCTAGGTGGGAAACACAGAGTAACAGAAGAACTTGGAAGGAGAAAAACATATACACCCTTTACTCAGCCTGTCCCGTCACCAGGGCTTGGACTTTAATTGGGATTTGAATCAGACCAGGGAGCAAACCTTTTAAGCAGAATGTATTTCTTCGGCATGGAGGCTGCGGCCCTGCCTGGAGATGTCTGGGTCTGCCTTGAGGTCTGGCAGGCCTATCAATCATCCGGGCAGGATTTGAAGCAGAGGGTGGGCCCCGGAGGACAAGCCACAGCTGGCCAGGGGGAAGGCAAGCAGGAGAGGTACAGCCAACACTTCTAGTCAGATCCTGGGTCTGCCCGGGCTTCCCTCCCTCCCAAGGCTTAAAAAGCTTTGCATCATTTCTTTTCTGCTTCCAAATTGAGACTTGCCTCTTGCTTGTGATTCAGAGGTACTAGATTACTCAGACTCTGCCCGGGATTGTTGTCAAGGGCCTGGAGCTCCACTCCTATTCTCCAGAAGCGCTGGGATGACATTTTTCATAGGACACACATAATAGCTACTATGAGATAATCATATTAGCCCATAATGAGACAGAGAGTACAGCTAAATCCTTCCGACTCCCACTGGGGCTGACGCTTTCTCCATACACAGCCCTTTTCGTGAGAACTGTAAGGTCGCTGCAGGTCTTTTTGTCTGTCTTAGACAATGGTGTCAATTTCACTAAGTCCCAACTCTATGGCCTTCAAAAAGCCCATGGTCCCCACGATGTCATTGACCCAGTGAATGAATAATTAGCTACTCTAGCGTGCCTCAGTTTCCCTCTCTGTGTGCTGTGGGTTCTCCCAGGGCAGGGGAAAAGTCATGTGATTGGACATCGGTCTCTGCCTCATATTTTTGTCACTCTGTGACCTCCTTTGAGCCGCAATCTCTTAAGTCTCAGCATGGCATCCTCTTTTCTAAAATGGGGCCAGTACCAGCTTTCTCTTAGCGCCACAGTGAGGGACCAAGTGTGGTCATAATTACACAACTTCTTTGTAAACTGTAGCGCAGTATACAAATGTGAGTTGTTCATAGCATCTTTCAAGTCCTAATTGTAGAAATTTGATCACTTACGTTACTGGGGAAGTGACATAGAGACTTGTAGTGGGGTGAGGGTGGAGGATGGGGTCCGAGCAGTCCATGCACATGAGCAATGGAACCCGGGTCTTTATCGGGCTGTCAGTGAGAAGAGATGCTCGCTTTCTGCAGCCGTTACAGGACGACCTCTCTCGGTATAACTCTTCGTTAAAGTGTGTCCCCTCCTTCCTCTCCCTCTCCCTCCTGTCCTCTCTCTTTTCTTTTTCTTTTTTTTCAGGAATCAATTGGTAGCAATCACTCTTAATGTCCCATTGGACTAGATTGACCTGAGATTGAAGGTGAGGCTGCCAGTTGCTAATTAGATTTCCTTTCCCATCGTGAACTGTATCCCAGAACCATCGCTCACACGAAGCAGTTAAACAGGTTTGGGCATTTGAAAAAAAAAGAAAGAGCCAGGGCCCCAAGAAAGCAGTCTTGGCCTCATTTCTATTTGGCTCACATTGTCTGTCCTGTTCTTGCTTAAATTTGGATTACAGGACACATTTTTCTCAGTTTCCTTTTCTCATGTTCCTGGATCTTTGTTGTAGAATTGTAGGAAACACAGAGTCAGGGGAGTCAGCCAGAAAGGATCTCTTTCTTCCCGGGAAGGTCTGAGGCCCCATCTCAGACACCACGTGTGCGCGGCGCCTGTCTCCCCTTGGCCCCGGCCTCCTCTCCCCCGTGATGGTTGTTGTTTTCTTCTCGATGGCCATCATTCAGGGCTTTTAAATTCTGATTAGTTCAAGGGCCTTTTCCTTTCTCAGTCTGAAGACAGTCCCCCCAGTCACCACCACCACCACCACACACACACACACACAGCTCCCCCGGAAACCAGGCCTGCCTGGTCCCTGTACGCTGGGGCTGCCCAGCAAAGATCCAGAGCTTGTGAATCAGTCTGAGTTCAGTCAAAGCGGAAGTGTGGACAGAAAGGAGCACAGAAGGCCACTGTTCAGCCGCTGCAGAGGGAGAGGATGGAGGCTGGGGCTGGGGGAGGGGGCGGGGAGGAAGGCACAGCCATGCCAGCCGCTCCACCCTGGGCAAGGACAGTGACACCATGCAGGCGCACGTCTCATTATAGCACCAAGATGGCTTTGCCCGCCCAGCACTCAAGAGGCCAGGTACCATCTCCCCGTTCTAACCAGTGGGCACCAGTGTTGGTACGGTCACCAGGATGAGCATGGAGTTTTCTGAAACCAGAGTCAAACTGTGAAGCATTCCCCTGACATTGTAACACCCAGCCAGTCACTCCTGTCGTTTACCTTTGAGGTTCACCTCTGTGAATCATAATCATAAATATTCATGGAGCATCCCTCCTCTCTTGGCCCGTCAATGTGAAGTAGCTTCATTCTCGTGGGAGCCCTATCACCATTCTGCAATGAGGTAGGCAACATAATTATCCCTCACTTTCAAATGAGGGGGCAGAAGCTTGGGTGGGTGAAGTGGCCTGGCCAAGCTCACAAGCTGTAGTCGGTTGTGGGGGTGCTGTGTGGGGCAGCCTGGAAAGTCACTGTGTTACCAGTGCCTGGGGCTTGGCGCTGTTCACGTCTCACCCCTGTCCTGTTTCATTAATACTGCTTTTGCCCTGGATGTCAGAATGGTCTCCCCACAGGGATACACGCAGAGATGCATATCCTTCGTTCCTCCTACACGTGAGGTCAGCTGAGCGCTGTGTCATGTCACCAGCCTCGTCTCCCAGTTGCATGGTGACTTCTCAGAGTGGGTCTGAGACACCTTCCACCTGGCCAGGCTTCGTCTCCCTCCCTCCCTCATTCCACTCACTAGGCATCATCACCACCATGAGAAAAGTCTGCTCTTCTCCTAATCAGGTTAACAGGAGAAAGGATCACTAAAATGTCACCTTTCGGGTCAGATCCATGGGTCAGTGTTGAATACATAAACCATTCCATCTGACTTGTTTTTTCATTTATTTTTTTCTTGAGGTAACAGTTGACCTACGGTGTTGTGTTAATTTCTGCTGTACAGCAAAGTGACTCAGTTATACACATGTATGCAATTCTTTTTCATATTCTTTTCCAAATTATGGTTTATCACAGGATATTAACTACTGTTCCCTGTGCTACAAGCAGGACCTTGTTGCTTATTCATTCTATAGGTAAAAGTTTGCATCTGCTAATCCCAGACTCCAGTCTATCCCTCTCCCACCCCTCTCCCCCTTGGCAAGCACAAGTCAGCTCTCTGTGCCATCTGACATTTTTAAAGTGAAGACTGTTTTCCAGAGCTGATGCCATTTTCAAGTATTCAATATTCGCTGGGTACCTACTGTGTGCTTACTATGTTCGTAAGAGTCCAGACACTGTTTCAGGCACTGCCTTGAAGTGTCCACAATGCTTAGAATAGGATTAGATACCCCTTGAAATCCCAGCGTTTCAGAGAAATCTTTTCCTGTGACTTGGCACAGAATCCAACTTTTCCTCTCCAAGGTGATGGCTCTAACCCTGAGAGAAATTTAAAATGCCTTCTTGGAATGGTTATCCGATGTTTCTAAATGTGATTGCTAATGGCATTAATCAGTCCTTCCTATAAGCAACTGGTTGAGCTACTGTGTGTATGAGAAAAGGACAGACAGAGGGAGACGATACAGCTGTCACTACTGTTTCTAAATGACAAGACTGATTTTATATTATCATGGTGTAATTATTGGCATTACATATCACCTCTACATCTTATTTACATCTTGTTGTTCAGCCACTCGGTTGTGTCTGATTCTTTTCGACCCTGTGGACTGCAGCACGCCAGGCTTCCCTGTCCTTCACTAGCTCTCAGAGTTTGCTCAAATTCATGTCCATTGAGTTGATGATACCATCCAATCACCTCATCTTCTGTTGCCCTCTTTTCCTCCTGCCCTCAATCTTTCACAGCATCAGGATCTTTTCCAATGAGTTGGCTCTTTTACTTATACCTTGGGTTTGTGAGACATTACAGAAAAACCCAAACTTTTTGGCCTACCCAATAATACTCAAGAAGTTAATTTTTTTTTTTTTTTTTTTTACAAACCTTAGGTTTGACAGATACTGAATTCTGTTTCCCAGTAACTCCTTCCTAGATCATGAGTGTATTTGTTTTTTATTGCCCTGTAACAAATTACTACAAATCTAGCAGCTTAAAGACACACATATTTATGATCTCACAGCTGCCACAAGTGCACTGTGTCCTCTGCCCAAGGTCTCAGGAGCCTGCCATCAGCCTGTCACCTGGAGCTGGGGTCTCAGCCAGGCTCAGGGTCCTCAGCCAAGTTCACAGTGGTGGTGGTTTAGTTGCTAAGTCGTGTCGATTCTTTACAAGCCTATGGACTGTAGCCCGGCAGGCTCCTCTGTCCATGGGTTTCCCAGTCTAGGATACTGGAGTGGGTTGCCATTTCCTTCTCCAGGGGATCCTCCTGACCCAGGGATCAAACTGCATCTCCTCCTTTGCAGGCGGATTCTTTACCACTGAGCCACCAGGGAAGCTCACCCAAGTTCACAGGGCAGAATTCATTCCATGAAGCTGTAACTCTCCTGGCAGTTTACATCTTCAGAGCCAGCCAGGGAGATAGAGAATATGCTGCTTAGAGTCTCTGACCTCTAGACCTTCTTTTAAACGGCTTGTCTGATTAGGTCAGACCCACCCACCATAATCTGTCTTTCGATTAACTTACAGTAACTGATTAGAGATCTTAATTACATCTGCAAAAATCCGTTCACCTTTGCCACATAACATAATGAAATCACAGCAATGATATCCTATCACCTTTGCCAGATCCTATTGGCTAGAAGCAAATTAAGGTCCTTCTCACTCTCAAGAGGGAGAGATTATACAAGAGCAAGGGGTCTTAGAGGTCATCTTCGAATCTGCCTCCAACAATAAGCTACCGGAGTATAGGAAGGTTGTGATACGTTTTTTGATGTGGCATTACATTTAGCAGAGTGATAGGCACACAGTAATTCATGGACACTGAAAACTTAGCAACTGACAATAAATTCAGATAGTAAATATATGAATATAATAAATTCATATTTTTAAAACTGGGGTATGGTTGCTTTACAATGTTGTGTTAGTTTCTGCTGTACAATGAAATGAATCAGCTATATATATACATATATCCCCTCCCTCCTGGACCTCCCTTCCAACACCCCCATCATCCCACCTCTCTAGGTCATCAGAGAGCACCAGGCTGAGCTCTCTGTGCTACACAGAGCTTCCTACTAGCTGTCTATTTTACACATGGTGTATATTTGTTGTTATTCAATCGCTAAGTCGTGTCCGACTCTGCAACACCGTGGACTGTGCAGCACACCAGGCTTCCCTGCCCTTCACTATCTCCTGGAGTTTGCTGAAACTCATGTCCATTGATTTGGCGATGTCATCCAACCATCTCATCCTCTGTCATCCCCTTCTCCTCCTGTCCTCAGTCTTTCTCAGTATCAAGGTCTTTTCCTGTGAGTCAACTCTTCACTTGAGGTGGCCAGATTATTGGAGCTTCAGCCTCAGCATCAGTCCTTCCAATGTATATTCGGGGTTGATTTCCTTTAGGATCGACAGGTTTGATCTCCTCGCTGTCCACGGGACTCTCAAAAGTCTTCTCCAGCACCACAGTTTGTCAGTCCTAATCCCCCAATTTACCCACCCCCAACCCCTTCCCCATGTCTCCAAGTACCTACAACTGTGTCTCTATTCCTGCCCTGAAAATAGGTTCATATTTTTAAGACACGAAGTTTCTTCCAGAGCACACTCTGGAAAAGGTCCTTTTTTCCCTCCATAGGTCTTCACGGGTTGGGATGGAGGGAAGTGTGACTAGTTACCGATCCAAAGCGTCTGTAGTTGAAAGGAAGGAAAAATGAGCTGGGAAAGTGAGGCTTCATTCCAGCTCCTCCTCTGAAAGCTGTGAGTGCTTCCTCAGCCTGGAAAGTGGAGGAAATAGTACCCGCCTTCCCTGGCAGGGTTGCTGAACAGGCAAAATGACGCTGGGCAGAGAGGGCTTTGAAAAAACAAGCTGTGGGTACAAAGGTTTTATTGTCCTGACGCAGATTGCTATGGAACTGGTGATTAATAATACACTGTTATCTCAAAAGGTGGATGTGTGATCACATAACCAAGATGGTTTTTTTTTCCTTTGTTTTTAATGATAAGCAGGGAGGCACTCTCAAGAGACAGCCCAAGTGTCTCCCAGAAACTGGGGGATCCCCTCTCTGAGCACACGTTAGAACCCCTTCTGAACTTCCTTCAAAGTTTTACCCCAAAGCTGTTATATAACACAGGGAGCTCTGTGATGACCTAGAGGGATGGGATCGGGGGGCAGAGGGAGGCTGAAGAAGGAAGGGATAAATGTATGCATATAGCTGATTCCCTTTGATGTACAGCAGAAACTAACACAACATTGTAAATCAATTATACTCCAAGTGAAAAAAACAAATAAGAAAAAGTTTTACCTCAAAGTTGAGCTCTAAATCAATAACCTCTTCTGCCTGGATGGACCTAGAGATGATCATACTAAGTGAAGTAAGTCAGACAGAGAAAGACAAATACCATATGATGTCACTTATACTGCTGCTGCTGCTGCTAAGTCGCTCAGTCGTGTCCGACTCTGTGCGACCCCAGAGACGGCAGCCCACCAGCTCCCCGGTCCCTGGGATTCTCCCGGCAAGAACACTGGAGTGGGTTGCCATTTCCTTCTCCAATGCATGAAAGTGAAAAGTGAAAGGGAAGTTGCTCAGTCATGTCCGACTCTTAGCGACCCCATGGACTGCAGCCCACCAGACTTCTCCATCCATGGAATTTTTCCAGGGAAGAGTACTGGAGTGGGGTGCCATTGCCTTCTCCGGATGTCACGTATAAGTGGAATCTAAAAAATAAGATGCAGGTGAACTTATCTATAAAACAGAAACAAAACTACAGACTTGGAAAATAAACTGATGGTTACCAAAGGGAGAGTAGGGGAGGAGGGATAAATTAGGAGCTTGGGATTAACATAGACACATTACTATGTATAAAATAGACAATCAACAAGAGCCTACTGAATAGCACAGATAACTCTACTCAATATTTTATAATAATAATAATAACCTATATGGGGAAAGAATATGAAAAAGAATGGATATATGTATAACTGAATCACATTATTGGACACCTGAAACTAATAGAACATTGTAAATCAACTATACTCCAATATAAAATAAAAATTAAATTTAAAAACTCTCTTCCACAGCATCCGCAGCCAGATTGCACGGTCCCCTGGTCCTCTGTGTATCTGGACCTGGCACACTAATGAAGGGAGATAGACACTGGGGAGTCGGAGGCCAGCCCGAGTGGTACAGCTGCACAGAACCAATGCACATACAGTCCTGTCTGGGAAGACAGCTTTGCAGAGTAAGGGCCCGCTGAGCAGGCTTCCCTTCTCCAAGGAAAGAGTCGGCTACTAATGTGTTAAGATTCGATTAATGCAGGAAATAAACACATAATAAATAATAACAGTGTAATAAGCATGGTTGTCATTGCAATGGTTCTATCAGTTGAAAATATGAGATCTGGAGGATAGGTTTCTTAGGCTTATCTTGCTCTTATTTAAAAGAAACTGACATATGTAATTTATAAAATGGAAGGAAATTTTAAAAGAGTTGAATACTGACTCATTTTTCCCAGTTTAACCACTGCCTTGTTCTTTTGACTGAAAAAGGATGCTTATTTTTGTTTTTTAAGAACTGATATTTAGAGTCCAGGGCTTCCCAGGTGGCTCAGTGGTAAAGAATCCACCTGCCAATGCAGAAGACATGGGCTCAAAATCTAGGTTGAGAAGATTCCCTGGAGGAGGAAGTGGCAATCCACTCCAGTATTCTTGCCTGGGAAATCCCATGGACAGAGGAGTCTGGTGGGCTACAGTCCATGGGGTTGCAAAGAGGCGGACATGACTGAGCACGCGCGCACACACACACACACACACACACACACACACACATTTAGAGTATTTTTCATGTCTTCCATCCCTAAGTTCCCCCAAGTCAACATTGCTGCTGCTACTGCTGCTAAGTCACTTCAGTAGTGTCCGACTCTGTGGGACCCCAGAGACGGCAGCCCACCAGGCTCCCCCGTCCCTGGGATTCTCCAGGCAAGAACACTGGAGTGGGTTGCCATTTCCTTCTCCAATGCAACCCAAGTGAAGTTGCTCAGTCATGTCTGACCCTCAGCGACCCCATGGACTGCAGCCTACCAGGCTCCTCTGTCCATGGGATTTTCCAGGCGAGAGTACTGGAGTGGGAAGTCAACATTACAGACACACAAAGCCATGCCTGGGTCCTAAACTCTCTGGGAAGTGACATGACTTAACCTCCATCCAGGGCTGTGGTCAAGCCAAACAAAACAAGCATGGAAAAGCAAAGAAGCATTTTTAATGATCTGGAAGCCAGCTCAGTTTATGATTTGCACACCTCTGAGCATTCAGTTCATGGAACCGTCCTAACAGCTTTATCTCAGTGTGATGTTGCTGACTCCTCAGAAAGAAAGTGTGAGAACCCAGATTATTACTCCTCGTGTACTTGTAGCAAGTTAAACAGCATTCTAGGACACGAAGCAATTTGAGTAACTTTCCTCACTTCAGATATTTTTGTATCTGAGATGCTTAAAACAGAATTTCTACATGACACAGGGCCATATCTGAACATGGCAAAGTAAGAAACAGGAAGCTAAACTTCTTGAAATAACTGCCTGGTCTGGACTCTGGACTCTCTTAGAATTTTCAAATGAGGAGATCTTGTCATCTTAAGCCATGTTGACAAACTGATACCGTATTTTTAGCGTGCCTTGAATGGAAAACATGAAAGATATGTGAACAATATATTTCCAAATATGTCACATATTTATAAAACATAGAAATGCATGACAGATTGAGTAGGATATGTGGAAAAAATAACAGCTGTGGCACACCCAATTTCTTAGCAAATTCATACACAACAAATGACATTCATATCCCATGTTTTGTAAAAATCTATTTTTTAAGCATTTTAGAAAAGGATGTAGGGAATGAAAACAAAAGTTTGCAGGAGAAAAATCACAAGATGGATGTAAATTTAAATGACATGTCACGTAATGATCATGTATAAAACTAGCTCGGAGTAGGTTACCCACTTTCCTCAGCATGCCATCTTTTGATGGAAATGATATTCAATAAAGCATTAAAAGTGATCTGCATTTTAAGGTGGCCTAAAATGTGAGACATGAGGGAAAGCCTATGGAAAGTTTCAGGATATAAAACAATTTGTGGGTCAATGTTGTTAAGATTTCCTTGGATGGAGTAAAATTGGCATCAGAAGGCATAGTTGGTTGGCACCAAGGACAAGATTGGCTTCTGAATTAAGAAAAGTCTGACCAGACACATCCTGGTAAGTTCTACAGCAGAGAATTAGCATGAGAAGCAGTAATTTTTAATATTTATTTACATGGCTGCACCAGGTCTTAGTCACCACAAGCAGGATATTTCGTTGTAGCATGTGGGATCCGGTTCCCCGACCAGGGATTGAACCCTGGCCCCCTGCATTGAGCGCATGGAGTGTTAGCACTTGACCACCGGTGAAGTCCCGAGAAGCAGTGTTTTTAAGGGAATAGTTTTAGCAGTTTTGAGTATAATCGTGACAAAGCAACCTCTAAGGGTAATAGTATGAATTCCTTCTATTGATAATACAGATATTTGTGCTTTCAAATGAGTTTTCTCATTTTCAAATCCATAATCTAATTTGAGCTGTGTAGCAAGTCTGGGAGGCCTGCAAGAAAGGTTTTATCATCTGCATTTTTCCTCCCAAAGAAACCAAGAGTTTGTGACTTCAAGGTCATGGTTAGAAAGAGGAGAAGCTAGTCCTAACAATGAGGATGTTTATTCTTTTAGGATCATACCTGGGAGAGATGGGGTTAGATATTTTTTTTCCTTCCTCTTCTCTTTACTTTTGTTTTTCCCAAATTTCCTACAATGAACAAATATGATTTTAGAATGGTAAAATGACATTAAATGTTACACTTTTAAATATTTATATTAAAATCCCTACTCTCATGCTTTCCAGTCCACTTTCTTTTCTTGCGTTCCTACTTGAGGACTTTCTGTGCCATCCATGGCTGACCTTCCCCACAGGCAGGAAGAATTCGATTCAAAATGCAGGTCTTGATTGCTAGGCTGAGCTGGTGTTAGTCAGTGTAGAACAGACCAGCCTGTGAGTATGGAGAACTAAATTTGCATCCTATTTTCTACAATGCTGGGAAGTCCCCTCCTATCTGTGTGCCCTAGTTTCCTGTTCTGTATCCTTTCTGCCAGATAGGAAGTGTTTCAAGATTCCAAAGCAAACATCGCTTTATCAAAGAAAGGTGATGCTAAAATTACATTCTTATGTGAGACTGTTAAAATGTTGAAATTCTGCAGTTGAGTCTTCTGCTTAGCCTTGGCCTCACTGAAAGGAGATTTTGGGTAGCAGGAGGGGGGCCCGAGAGGGCAGAGTGGGCGGGCATGGGAAAGGATGGGGGGGAGGGGCGGTGTCAGTTGAGTTGAAATTGACCTCATCAGCAGGCATCCCAAGCTTCCTCTGGTCCTTCCCTTGTAAGCAGTGCTCTAAAGGAACATTCCTGACTAATGGACATGCCACAGAAACTCATACAAGGGGACCATCTGATCTTAGTGTCACTGATAATAATAGACCACTTCATGACCTTGGGCAATCAACTTAGCCTCTCAATTTCCCACTTTCTTTACCTGTAAATAAATGATCTCCCTGGGAGCTAAAGGATAATTGAGATCAAATTCCTGAAGGATGTTTAACTCCTTAGAATTCATCAGTTTTCACACTGGAGGAGCTTTTGGACTTTTCTGAAAATCTAATGAAAGGTGGGAGACTTCCAGAAAAATACGTATATAGCCATAAACTTTTCATATAAATTCATGAGGCTTATTGACTCCCCAGAGCTTAAATTTCCTTTGGGTTGGGAAAAAAAAAGCTTCACTATCTTAGAAGGAAAGTGTTTTAAATATGTCAAGGGTGAATCGTGTGTCATTGCTATCACGTCACTGCCATCCGAGTGGACTTGATTCCTGAGTCTAAAGTGCTGTATCATCATCATTATATTCATCTCATTATTATTAAAAAACAACTCTATCTCCATTGGTGCTCATCCTTCCCTTTCACCCCACCCCCATTTTTATTATTATTTAGACTCTGAAAGTCTTGGAATGAGGGAAGCTTTTGCTGTTGGTCTTCTGTGTAAGATTTCACATCAGTTCCTTCCATCTAAGTATGACCTAGAAAATAAAGAAGAATGTGCATAATTGAACTGAGCTTTTAAAATGGGTTCTTCTTTATCACTCTTGGACAGTTAAAATTGCCGTGCCTGAGAAAGAGAAAATGCAAAAGTGGCCCCTTAGCCCATTATAGAGGACACTTGACATAAGCATTCAATCCAAGGCTGATTAAAATTTGCATAATTCATCTTATTATTTATTCTAAAATAATTGAAAAGCAGTGGTCTTGAAGATAGAATTTTTCAAAAGCAGTATTTTACGCAGAGGTTTTAAAAGGAATCAGCCCATTTATTCGATAATGAAAAAAATCATTATTTTCACATTCCCACCTAATGTCTTCTGTTTTCTTCCATCTTCATTTAGCTCAGCTGGGAATTAGGCATATTCCTTAGTTATGCTTTAAAAAAACTAATAGTATGAAATAATAGTATCTTTTGTCGACAACTGGCCTTATTCTATGGAAAGACACCTGAATGCATTTTTAGGTGCTGCTTAGCTTTGTGTTGGTCTTTCCTTCCTTTGCCTCCCTCGTTTTTGACACAATGTATAGGTTTTCAGCACACCAGAATCTGGGGTTCTGTCTCACTCTCTGTATACATATTTTTTCCTTTACTATCTTCTATAAAAGGAGCTTGCTATTGATTGCAGCTGACTGAGCCGCTTGAGTTGATATCCAAGCAACGCTAACCCAGAGAGGGATTAGCATTACATCAGCCGCCCGGCGAGGGAGCCTGGCAGCCGGCCCGCCTGTAAAAACGGAACGCGTTTGCGTCACTGATCCCTTGGTAATGCTTCTTGGAGCCTTGTCAGCTGTCCCCTGAGGTTGTTTCCTTAATATGTCAACAGACATTCCTGAATCTTTCATGCCGAATGGTTCTTTTCCTTTTCCAAAAACACTTAGATGACCCAGCAGCTGGTGCCTCCTGTTGCTGGAATCTTTCAAAATGTAATTTTTTTTTCATGAAATAGGTGTTTTTGTTCCGTTCCAAACATTCGAGGGGGATTTAGGAAGGTTTCGATTTCTGCTTCTCCACGTTAGAGAACCTATTTTTGAAGAAACAGGGCAGCCAGTTTAGGGCAGAGAGCTGTTTCTCTGCTTTTATCATCCCTGGGAAAAGCCTTTATTCCCTCACCAGCTTATCCAAACCCTCCAATTACCCTGTGACCTTGTGACCTTTCATAGAGCAAAATGGCTGGTTGAAAGACCCAGCTGAAATTTGCCTCCATTTGTGATTTGCTCTCTGATCTTGCTTTAAGAAAGTCAGCCAGACCTTGTGGGCAGTGACCTTGAGCAGCCCCTGCATGCTGAGAGCCACAGATAAGAAAGATGTGTCAACCACTGCCCACGTGATACCTATTTCCTCATTTTCCCCACGTCATTATTTGCTGATCTGG
This sequence comes from Bos taurus, assembly GCF_002263795.3. Lineage (NCBI taxonomy): Eukaryota > Metazoa > Chordata > Mammalia > Artiodactyla > Bovidae > Bos > Bos taurus. The sequence goes on along the minus strand of NC_037355.1, from coordinate 7,313,323 downwards.
TAACTTGATCTCCACTTTCATCCTGGAATATTTTACTTTGAAGAATACCATAGCCAAGACCCTGGTGCTGGAAAAGATTGAAGGCAAGAGGAAAAGGGGGCAACAGAGGGTGAGATAGTTGGATGTCATTACCGACTCAATGAACATGAGTTTGAGCAAGCTCCAGGAGCTAATGAAGGACAGGGAAGCCTGGCATGTTGCAGTCCATGGGTTTGCGAAGAGTCAGACACAACTGAGCGACTGAACAACAACAACAAATAGCCAAGTGGATAAGAGAGCCTCCAGCTAACACCCCTGCCTTCTCTCTTTCTGAAAAGTGAGCAGAGCTCCTTGAAGTTCAAGGAGCTTCCCCTGCACAATAACCCTCCAGATTGTTATGCAGTGGCTATAGCAGTTAATCACGGTCAATAGTTGGAACATCGTAAATTTGGAGAGAAGTCATTTGGTTGGTGGGGAGGGGCATTGTTATTAAGTTCACTTAATCATGAGTGACGATGTTGGAGGATTTGGGGGAAAAGCCACTTCCGCTTGTGTGAGCATCAGTCTCCACCGTGGAGGGGCGCCTTTCATCACCAGCTCCCGGGGAGGTCGTAGGTCTGGTCCTCTGGAAATGCACTGAGAGCCCTGAGAGTTTTGTGGCTCTGAAATCTGCCTCTGAGCAGGGCTGTGGAGGATGCCACTTCCTCCTGCCAGTGGATGGAACAATCCCCCTTCTGTTCTATAATCCCTGTGCCCTTGGTGCACAGCCTCCTGGGAACTCGGCCATCATCCCCACTGAAGAAGGTCCCCTGGTTCACAGGAAAAGAATGGAAATGGGGCTGCCCAGGAGGGGAGACATTTAGAATCACTGGGTCTTAGCACTGAAAGGAATTTTTAGAGACTGAGTGAAACCCAAGCTCCTCATTCATTTTGAGAATGAGAAATACGAAATCCAGAGAAGTTGAATGACTCTGCTGGTACAGCCAAGTTGGTGTCAGGGCTAAGAACTGGTCTCACTGCCCAGGTCTGTGTCTTTCTCAGCATGACTGCCTGCTCTCCTCCGGGGTCAGTCCAGGGGTTAGACCATGGTCCTCTTTGCCAAGTGCAGTGCCCTGTCCAGTGGAATGTGAAGCCCAAGGACCATTGAGGCTATGGGCAGTGTGGATGTGAGCAGTAAGGATGAAATTCAACTCCGGGTGGGGTCGGGGCGGGGGTCATCTGCACCCACATCTCTCTCCTCCTTGCTTCACTGGGTACCCACAGAAGAGCTCTCTGGTCTGCACTCCACTTGGATCAGCAGGAGCCCATGGTCCCCAGACTGCACTTGTCCCCTGGTAGGACTGGAAAGGCAGCAAGGGAGCCCAGCAGTCACCACAGGGCCAGAGACAGAGAACCTGGGTGGTGCTGAGACCGCCTTGAACTAGACTCTCACTCTCTTTCCCTTGAGAGCCAAGCGGGAAAATAGCATAACTGTGTATAAGGCAGTGGAAAAAAGATGTGTTAACCCTCACCCAGAGCTTGTACATCCAGAATCAGTTTTCTCATCCTTTTCTTCCCTTTTGCCAAACTCCATACATCCCCCATGGGCTGAGATGCTGTGAAGCTGGCCAAGCCTGGTGGCTACAATTCAGAGCAAAGATTTTGAGGTCCAACCTCCTGAGTATCCACCTAGCCTCTGCCACTTGAGCGCTGTGTGATTTCGAGCAGGATTTTATTTTCTGGAAGCCTCAGTTTCCTCATCTGGAAAATGGACACCATGCCAGTTAGTTTAAGAAATACCCTAAGGCTTAAATAAGAGGAAGTTTGCAGTGGATTTGGCTAAGTGCCTGGCATGAAAGTGATGGGTACACCTCAACTGCTGTTGCTGTTAGCACATAGAGAACTTCACCAGACAGAATTCATAAGAGAATTTACTTTATTGTTTTTTAAAGCGTTCTCTTCGATGTGGACCATTTGTAAAGTCTTTATTGAATTTGTTGCAATGTTGTTTCTGTTTTTATGTTTTGTTTTCTTGGCTAAGAGGCATGTGGGATCTCAGCTGCTGTGACTAGGAATTGAACCTGCCCCCACTGCAATGGGAGGTGAAATCTTAACCACTGGATCACCAGGGAAGTCCCAGGAGAAAATTTAGAAGGACAGATCTTTGCAGTTAGCAAGTGAGACTGCATCAGTCATCAACATCTGGTCTTGGTGAAAAGGAAGGGCAGCTGCAGACAAGGAGACCGACTGGTGGAAACAATACAGATAACCTGCACCTTGCTGCTGCTGCTGCTGCTAAGTCACTTCAGTCGTGTCCAACTCTGTGCGACCCCATAGACAGCAGCCCACCAGGCTCCTCTGTCCCTTGGATTCTCCAGGCAAGAACACTGGAGTGGGTTGCCATTTCCTTCTCCAATGCATGAAAGTGAAAAGTGAAAGTGAAGTCGCTCAGTCGTGTCCGACTCTTAGTGACCCCATGGACTGAAGCCTACCAGGCTCCTCCATCCATGGGACTTTCCAGGCAAGAGTACTGGAGTGGGTGCCATTGCCTTCTCCGGACCTACACCTTGATGGGGCTACATATCAACATTGATCCCTTATAGAGGGTGGAGCCAGCCTGTCCTAGCTGGGGAACCCCAAATTCTGCTTTCAGTGACCTACAGCCCTAGCTGGGGGCACCTAGGTCTAGCAAGCAGTCCAACCATAGGGCATGACTGCAGGGAAAAGAGAGAAGCAGCACAAAAGAATGGGGGACTTCCCTGGTGATCCAATGGTTCGAATCCACCTTCCAATGCAGGGGACGTGGAGTCCATCCATAGTCAGGGAACTAAGATTCCTTACGCCCGGAGGCAACTAAGCCCCGGAGCCACAACCACTGAGCCCATGCGCCACAAGAGAACCTCAGGCGCTGCAACTAGAGAAAAGCCTGCATGCCGCAACTAAGACCCAGCACAGCCAAAAATAAAAATAAAAAAAGGAATGGTGGCATTCTCATGGCTGTGGTGCAGAGAGGGTTTGACTGATCTCTGAGAAGAGGACCTAGTGTTTTTCACTATCACTATATTCCGGATGCAAACATATTCTCGGGCAGGAGAATTGTCCCTAAAGGACTGGTCTACCAATTAAGAGTGAGAAACTCTTTAGAGTCACGCCTGGACTTCCTCGAACATTCCTCGTGCACACACTCACGGACACAGACGTGCATACAGGGTGCCTGACCGAGGGGCGGGGGGACCCAGCATTTGTGGGTCTATACTATGCTGGTCAGAGCTCCCTGGGGTCCTTAGTACCTGGAGAAGTGACAGAAGAGGCGAGGACTGGCCTCACTGCACCAAGGATCAGCTAAATGAACCTGGTACCCAGAGTTTTCCTTTCCCTGCAGAGGGACTGAGGCTGAGAGAGTGGAACACAGGAAAAACCGGAATGTCCCCATTTTCCTTCCCCAGTGTCTCTCTGGCGGTCATGACAACAGAAAAGGGGCTGACGGGAGTGGATCAATCTTTCTCTGGCTCTGGAATGAGTCATTTGGCAAATAGCTTCATGTGGAAGTTACAAAACCTCTAGGGTCACCTATGGAAACCCCAGTCTTCAGAAACCACAGCAAGGTTTCTGTTTTGTTTTGTTTTGTTTTGCTGTTGAGCCCACTTCCGCAGCGGCAGGGATACAGACGAATCACAAACCGCACACCAACCGCGCACATGCATCCCACCTGCGGATGTATACACGGCCTTCGGCCTGGAGGACCCCGGATGTTCCTTTCCATCTGCCATTACAGGTTCTTTTGTGTGTTGCCTCTTGGGTCTCTGTTGTACTAATTTGTCCCGGCCACACCCAAGATGGGGGGTGGGTGCTGCTACGGTCCTCTGAAGGGCCTTTCCTGTGGGGTCAGGAGAAAGCTTTTACTATAGGCATGTTTTAAGGGGGAATTTTCTTGCTTTGTGTTCCCTACACAGATTTTAAGGGTTTCTTTTACCCCCTTGGGGATAAAAATCATTACAAGAAAAACCCACAAAACTTTTGACGCCTGTGGTATTTCTGCTCTTTGGGCTGTTGCTGCTGCTGCTGCTAAGTCGCTTGAGTCGTGTCCAACTCTGTGCGACCCCATAGATGGCAGCCCACCAGGCTCCCCCGTCCCTGGGATTCTCCAGGCAAGAACACTGGAGTGGGTTGCCATTTCCTTCTCCAATGCATGAAAGTGAAAAGTGAAAAGTGAAGTCACTCGTCGTGTCCGACTCTTTGCGACCCCATGGACCTACCAGGCTCCTCCGTCCATGGGATTTTCCAGGCAAGAGTACTGGAGTGGGGTGCCATTGCCTTCTCCGCTTTTGGCTGTTAGTCTATTGAAAAATTTTTTGAAACAAAATAGCTCACGATTTTTCAATAGCCACCTTCTATCCCAGTGCCTGCCACGTATACAAATTCAGTCACTCAGGAAGTATTTTTGAGCATTGCCTGAGTTTGCTGAGTATATAGCTTTGAACAACACTGATACATTTCTTGGTTTCAGGAAGCTTACATCACAGTAATAACTAAAAAACCTTCACAGATATGCTATGAACTGAAACTAGAATTAAGGCCAGATGAAGACCCACTTAAACTTAATGGCCTACCTATATTAATATATATCTAACTATTGTTCTCAAGTCATTGTTCGTGTACACAGGGGCTTACCTTGTGGCTCAGTCGCCAAAGAGTCTATCTGCAATACAAGAGACCAAGTTCCATACCTGGGTCGGGAAGATCCCCTGGAGAAGGAAATGGCAACCCACTTCATGTATTCTTGCCTGGGAAATCCCTTGGACAGAGGAGCTTGGCAGCATACAGCCCATGGGGTCGGAAAGAGTTGGACACGACTTAGGGACTAAAGGTACCTACCTACTAGTGTACATAGATATACAACAGGCATCCCCCGAACGTTGCAGGGAGAGGGAGCTGTGTCACTGAAAATTCTGGACTCTGTGAATTCTCCTACAGTGATGACAAAGGCTTAGGTGCAAGGTTGAAAAGGGACCACCCAACCTGTGGGAAAAAAAAATGGGTTTTGCTGAAGCTTTATCTTGGAAAAGGACTTAGAAGTAAATACCATTTAAACAGTTCGTTTTTCTTTAGAGACATAGAAAACAGCTATTTAAATAGACTGCTGATTTTGTGAATCTGCTGATTTTAATTGGCAGCTCATCCATGTATTCATTTATTGTATACCAAGGCACTGTGCTTTATGACAGAAACACGAAGTGTATAATAAGACATGGTCTCTGCCCTCCTGAAGCTTATAATCCTGTAAGAAAAGCAGACATGGAAGCAATCTAGTAGGTGCTATGTTGAGGTGAGAGTGGGGATGGAGTCCACCCTGCATGAGCAAGGCAGTGGGAGGGTCATCAAAAGAAGACATCTCAACAGTCTCTTCAGCACACTTTTAAAGATGCCTCTTTTAAGAGCTGGTACCTTTTCCGCATCCTTGTCTTTTTTTGTGTTTCTTTGCTGCATGGCATGTGGTGTCTTAGTCTCCCAAACAGAGATTAAACCCACACCCTCTCCACTGAAAGCACAGAGTCTTAACCGCTGGACCACCAGGGGAGTCCCACACTGTCCTTTTCTCTGTGATGTTTGTCTATGGTAGCTGTAAGGAATTTGGCTGCATGATCCATACACCAATAAACAACTCTACCAGCCCTTAGATAGAGTAAGCTGCTTAGTATTCTATTTTGTGCAATCAGAGATTAAATTCCAAATTCACTGGCACCCGAAGATGAAACAGCTAATTATATACAGTAATTGCATTTAAAATCCATGCCTTTGAATGACTGATGAAATCTCTTTCAAATGCTCCTAAAACTCAGTATGCCCAGCAACCAACTGGGAAGAAGTGGCAGTAAGTTTTTAGTCTTGTAATGTGGGTATGGTGCCATGCTCTTTCACCCCTGTGCTTTCCTTGAATTCAGCCTGCGCATTTAAAGAATACTTTTGTCCAAGAGGAAGAAGTAAAATTGTCTTTGTTTGCAGATGAAATTATATTATATATAGAAAACCCTAAAGACTCCAGCAAAAATTGTTAGAACCAATAAACAAATTCAGTAAAGTTGCAGGATATAAAATCAATATACAAAAATCAGTTCAATTTCTCTACAGCAACAATCTTTCAGAGAAATTAAGAAAACAATTACCTTGACAATAGCATCAGAAAACATAAAATACTAAGGAAGTGAAAGAACTGTCTACTGAAAACTATAAACATTGATGAAAGAAATTAAGGGAGAAACAAATAAATGAATTAGAAGAATTAATATTGTTTAAAATTTATTTAAACTTTATTTTTAAACCTAGGAATCTACAGATTCTGTGCAATCCCTATCAAAATACTGATGGCATTTTTCACAGAACTAGAACAAACAATCTGAAAATTTCTGTGGAACCACAAAAGATCCTGAATAGCCAAAGCAATCTTGAGAAAGAAGAACAAATCTGGAGGCACCATCCATCCTGATTTCAAACTACAGTTGACCTTGAACAACACACAAGGTGCCAGCCCTTTACACAACTGCAAAGCTGCATGTGGCTTTACAGTCAGCCTTCCTCTTCATCCAGAGTTCAGTAGCCTTGGAGTCTACCAACCAGGGATCAGATTGCATTCTACTGCAATTCATATCTATTGAAAAACATCTGTGTTTAAGTTGACTCATGTAATTCCAGACTCCTGTTGTTCAAGGGCCACCAGTATATTACAAAGCTATTATAATCAAAACAGCATGGTATTGGCATTAAGAACAGACACATAGATCAAAGAAACAGCATAGACAGCTCAGAAATAAACCTATGCTGTGCTGTGCTGAGTTGCTCAGTCATGTGTGACTCTTTGCGACCCCGTGGACTGTAGTCTGCCAGGCTCCCCTGTCCATGGACTTTTAAGAATACTGAAATGGGTAACCATTCCTTTCTCCAGGGGATCTTCCCAGCCCAGAGATCGAACCCATGTCTCCAGAATTGCAGGCAGATTCTGTACCATTTGAGCCACCATGGAAAGCCCAGGGAAAAGATAACCTTTTCAAAAAATGGTGCTCTAAAAACTAGATTTCTTCATGCAAAAGAATGTCACTGAACTCCTATCTTACATCATACACAAAAATCACCTCAAAATGGATTAAACACTTAAGTATCAGATGCAAAACCATAAAACTTATAGAATAAATTTTATAGAAAAAGCTGTTAACCTTTGTCTTGGGTATGATTTTTTTTTTTTTAACACCGAAAGTAAAGGCAACAAAAGCAAAAATAAACAAGTGGGACTATATCCAACTAAAAAGCTCCTGCACAGCAAAGGAAACCACCAACAAAATGAAAAGTCATCTGTGGAATGGAAGAAAGTATTAGCAAACCATATATCCAATAAGAAAATATTTGCAAACCATATATCCAAAAAATAATAACATCAAAATTATACAAAGAACTCACACAACTCAATAGCAAGAAGCCAAATAACCCAATTTTTAAAATGGGAAAGGGATATGATTAGATGTTTTTCCAGAGAAGATAGTCTCATGGCCAGCAGGTGCATGAAAAGATACTCAAATCACTAATCGTCAAAAATCAAAACCACAGTGAGATATCACTTCACATTTGTTTTCTGTTATCAAAAAGACAGGTGATAACAAATGCTGGTGAGAACGTGGAGTAAAGGGAACCCTCATACACTGTTGGTGGAGACTGGACCAGCTGCTATCAAAAACAGTATGGAGATTTCTCAATAAATTAAAAATAGACTTACCATCTGATCCATCAATCCCACTTCTGGATATACATCCAAAGAAAGCAGAATCATTATTTCAAAGAGATATCTGTACACCCATTTGCATAATAGCCAATAACATTATTCAGAACAGCCAAAGTATATAAACAACCTATGTGCTTGGATGAATGGATAAAGAAAATGTATACACACACACTATGGAATATTATTCAGCTTCAAAAAAGAAAATCTGCCATTTGAAACAGCATGGATGGATCTTGAGGGTGTTATGCTAAGTGGAATAAGTCAGACAGAGAGAGACAAACGCTGCATAAGATCACTTATATATGGGATCTAAAGAGAGAGAAAAAAAAAAAAAACACTGATTACATAGAAACAGAGTAGAATGGTGATTGTCAGGACTGGGGAGGGAAATGGGGAGAGGTTAGTAACAGGGCACAACCTCTCAGGTATAAATGAGTAAGGGGACTTCCCTGGTGGCCCAGTAGTTAAGACTGTGTGCACCCACATCAGGGGGTGTGGATTCGATCCCCAGTCCGGAAACTAAGATCCCACATGCCACGCAGCATGGTCACACACAAAAAGAAAGAAATAGTGAGATAACCTATATCTATAGTTAAGATAAGATGTAATAGGTAATCTATAGTAGGCATAGATTGTAGCAAGATGACATGAATTTATAATAATTGTGTAATTTCATGATAGCATGATAGCCAATTTTTGTTAATATTTTAAGTTTCTTATGTAATCGTGGTTTACACTTCAAACATCTATAATTTACAGCATTTTAAATCTTTCAAATAAATACTTAAGACTCTGGGGTATTCTTACTCATAACCTGAGTCACTGGTTATTAAAATGGATTCAGTCACGTATTAGAATGTATTTATAGAATCCATGCTTACTATAAACACCACAGGAGGGGAAGGGACACAGAATATACCCAGGGCCTGCACTCAGGCCAGAGCTTCTGCTGGGGAGCTCAACTCAGGAAGTGGTGGTGTGTTTGGAAGACATTCAGTTTAGTTTTCTCCAAACATGATGGTTAGTTGAAGCTTTTGGAATTGTTTCAGTTGGATGGAAAACGGAGGAAGTTATGTCAGATGAATCATTTCCCTGTGTGTTGCTTTACAGAATCACTTCCCCTGAATAATTAATAAAAGATTGACAGGAAGAATGTCCCCAGAATAACTGGCAGGCAGTTTCAGCGGGGGAACTTTTATTTTTCTCAAACTGAGCACTTAGTTTTTGCCATTTGAGGATTTTAGACAGACATGGAGGTAGCCCCATAGAGCATCTTCAGAGCAGCTCCCAGTTAGAACAGGGCATGTGGAGTCCTGGAGAAGCACTTTCGTCCTTTTACCCTGAAGACCCCTGGAAATCAGCCTTGGCTTTGGGAAGAGCCCTGCCCCATTCTCTAGGAGACTCTCCAGCATCGCCTGTTCCACACACTGGTTTTGGCATTTTGTGGCCATGACCAGCAACTTTACAATGAGATGAAGTTTCCAGTTTCTAAGCAAATAAGTCAGGCAGTGCAAATTCAAAGGGTATAAGGATTTTTTTTTTTTTTTTTTTTTTGCTGTTTTTACATAAGACGGTGCCAAAAGTTTTCAAGGACTATACAGGAATCCTAAGTCCCATTTGGTCAAAACACACTCGGAGCTCACACTATGTTGAATTGCCCAGAATCCTACAAACACACGTGGGGACAAGAGAAATATTTGCTTTCTGGGTCAGAATGCTCCCCCTCTTTTTCTTTCCTGTACTTCTCATGTTTTTGCTTTTCCACTAATTTTATGCTTTCTTGCTCCTATACTCCCATATCTGTATTACTTTAGCCAAAGAGCACTGGCTGATTCAGCAGCCATGCTGATATCCATTGCAACTTTATTAATAATCTTGATAATATTAACACAAAAAATATAGCTCTGGTACTAATTAGGTGGATGACCTCCCACAAGGCATTTAGACGCTTTGCACATCAGTTTCCGGATCAGGTTAGAATATTTTTAGTTGTTTCAATGTCTACACGCTACAGTTCTGAAGGACCTAGGTGGGCTTGGGGCAGGACCATTCACAGATTGATGAGAACATAACCAAGGGCTCCCTGGATGTCACTCCGGACACTCTGCCTCTCTGTGCCTCCTGCCTCTCCTCTCTCCCTGAAACTAATCTGTCTTTCAGCCTATGCGTAATGAGGAGAACAGTATGGGGGATGCTTTGGGGCACATGGGGTTTCTCAATTCCCCCCTGGGGCCACCAGGTGAGAGATATAGCTTTTCAGGTGCTCTGGACCGTTCTTGGTGATTTAGACACATCCCTGCTTAGAGCAGATTGCTTCTCCTAATCTGAGACCTGCCCCCCAACCTTGCAATGTTCATCAACTTTTTTCAACATGGTTGAAAATTTTACTATTTTGAGTCCATAAAACCGTAACAGAGTATTTCACCATTTACCTGGTTAATTTCACGTACAGTGGATTGTTCTGTCTCATCGCTGTCAGGATTTTTTTTTTTTGCCTCTGGGAAGTCACCTCCTGCCAGACCACTGTGGGCTAAGGCCCTGGGGAGATGCTTCATGTTCGCTCTTCTGAGGGGACAAACCTCCACCGGGCATACCTCCAGGGCAGGAGCCAAGATGACTACAGTAAGTCCCCTACACGTGAACCTTCTCTTTGTGAACTTTCAAAGATGCGAACGTGTGTTTCCACGTCCAATCACGTAAGTTAGTTCACATGTCTGGTGTACATGCACTTGCATTGCCTATAAGTGGTTGTGCTTTTGGGTACTTTACAGTACTGCGTAGAGTACAGTAGGGTAGTATCCTTATTTCAAGCCCAGGGTGTCCGAATGCAGGCTTAAAAGCAGCGGTGATATGGCCGGTAGTGCTAAGGAGCACCAGCTATTGTACTATACCACTGTGCTTTTCAAGGTACTGGACTGTAAGATGAAAAACGTTCCTTAACTTTTTGTGCTTTTCTTAATGTATTTTGTGTGAAAAGTATTATAACTCTATTACAGTACACTACTATATAGTCGATTGTGTTAGTTGGGTACCTAGGCTAACTACGAACAAACTGGACTTCAGAACGAGCTCTTGGAATGGAACCAGTCCATACGTAAGGGATTTAATGTATTTCACACAAGAGCCGAGGTGCCTTAGCTAAACCCTATCACCCCATGGCTGCCCATCTACAACACGGTGCTAAAAGGGGACCCACCTCTCCAGGGACTGTGGGCACCCTTGAACTGATTATCTGTAGCAGGACGTGACTGCTAAGTATTATTATAGTAATAGAGAAAGAGCCTGCATTAGCATTTTTAAGCCCTGGGGACACTTGAAAATCAGATCCTCTCAGAGCTGCTGGTAATGGCTGCCTGAGAGCTGGGGAACCAGCTTCTTCACCATCCCCAAGCCGCCAGCATTTAACTCATCACGATGCAGAGCAATTTGGGTGACATTAGTTGGGAAGGGGGCTGCGGAGCTGAAAGGGGTGGTAATTAAAAAAAAAAAAATTCTTGTCTATTTGTTCATTTAATCAACAAATAACTGAATGTCAGTGTTTGCTCCTGGCAGGGGAGCGGCCCCCTGCAGCGCAGCAGGCAGCCTCTGGAAAGCGAGGGGCAATTCCGAGGGTGGGGGCTATTCCCAAGCTGACAGAAAGCAGCAGGATCCCTGGGGCAGATAGATGATACAAGTGCTCGGGATTCTCAGAGCCCTGGCACAGAGCCTGGCACCCTGTAGACGCCACAAAATATTTATGGAATAGATGGATAAATGAATAAAAAAAAAGAAGGAAGGTCCAAATGGAGTGGAGAGATAAATCCAGTCAAGTCAGAGGTGGCAAAGCCCAGGAGAAATGACCACATGCCAGGGTGTGGAGCCTCAAAGGGAGAGCCCGATGGTGGCATGGGAGCACATGTTCACATCTTTGAAAGTTCACAACAAGCGGGTTCACATGTAGGGGACTTACTGTCGTCATCTCGGCTCCTATCCTAGGTTCTAGGGGACAGACGGACAGGGAGACAGAAATGCAGCCAGGTCCTGGAAAATGAATGGAGCCGAGGAGCTCCTCTGAGCAGTGGTGTTGAACCCTCTGGGCACCGGCCTAGGAAACTTGTTCCCTCTCTGTCCACATATGGGCCACACCCTGCCGCCCCCAGCTTCTCTCCTGAGGTAGGTGCTTCCCAGCGTCGCCACCAGCAGTTTCTGACTCATCCTTTCATTTCTATCCTTGCTGTATGTTTTATAAACAAATTTTTATTTAATCCTTAAAGCCATGATTTGGTGGTTGACACTGGCCCAGGTTTTCAGATGAGCAGCTGAGGCTCAGAGAGGTTAAGTCACTTTCCTGAAGTCACACAGCCAGCACAGGTGGGAGCTAGGAGATGAACCCAGATCTATCTGGCTTCAAAGCCGGGATTTGTTTTCCCCACCAAGGCATTTCACAGACTTAAGAATCTCCCAGTTGCGAGGGCTTTGAAAGGTCAAGGTGAAGAACCCTCTGAAAAAAATGCAAGAAATCCTTTTCTAACATTCTCCATAAGTTGCTCATGCTCTCACTTAGGGAAATAACTAACATAGACAAAAAGAAAGAAGATGGGAAGGAGGGAAGAAAGGATAAATGAAAAAGAGGCAGAGAGAAGACAAAAGTTTAACTTCAATGAATGTATTCAGCGTTTAATTGACAGGAAAACCTAGCAAGAAGCTACTTTAATTTCAGCATACCTGAACACCTTGTATTTTAGGTTTAGTGTTCTTCTTCTTCCAGGTCTTAGGTATGGCATGCAGGGATGCAGCATGAGGGATCGAGTTCACTGACCGGGAATCGAACCCCAGGCCCCCTGCATTGGGAGCGAGAGCCTTAGCCACTGGACCACCAGAGAAGTCCCTAATGTTGTCTTATATGAAGTTACATTTGGAGATGGGCCCACCTGCCTTCTCCAGTTGAAGGTCTCCAAAGGCCTGGTCTGCCAGGCTGTGTCCTGGCCTCTGCCCTCAAAGACGTGCTCTTTCTTTCCCAGGCGAGATTTTGCTTCCTCTTGTTGTTCAGCCACTCAGTCGTGTCTGACACTTCATGATACCATGGACTGCAGCACACCAGGCTCTCCTGGCCTTCATCATCTCCCAGAGCTTGCTCAAACTCATGTCCATTGAGTCGGTGATGCCGTCCAACCATCTGTCGTCCCCTTCTCCTCCTGCCTTCAATCTTTCCCAGCACCAGAGTCTTTACTAATGAGTTGACTCTTCACATCAGGTGGCCAAAGGATTGGAGCTTCAGCTTCAGCACCAGTCCTTCTAATGAATATTCAAGACTGATTTCCTTCAGGATTGACTGCTTTGATCTCCTTGAAGTCCAAGGGGCTCTCAAGAGTCTTCCCCAACACCACAGCTCAAATGCATCTATTTTTCCTCTTGTTAAAGGTCCTAATTTGCCGTCCTCATAATGAAGCTTCTCCATCGCATGCCCCATTTGAACCATCCATATCAGTATCAGCCCAGGGGTGAGGCATCCATTTGGCCTGCCCAGGCTTCCTGAGCAAGACTAAACTAGGGAGATGGTAGAAAACATGCTTCAGGCACCCCCAACTGGCTTAGGGAAGGGCTGATGGATTCCCAGACCTCAGGAAGACAGAAATTCCAACAGACTGGAGTTGAAACGGGGCACACATACATGACTTTGGTTACTTCCTGAGGTTATTTGGGGTGAGACAACTCTCAGAACTAGAAGAGTAACAACTCTGTCTAAATATCCTGGTTTCTAACAACTATCCATAGGCAAAAAAGAAAGAAAATACTCTTGCTCTAAACTTTATATCTTACACAAAAAATTAACTCAAAAGTACCTGTGCTGTTTGGTCACTAAGACATATCTGACTCCTTGCATCTCCATGGACCACAGCCCAACAAGCTCCTCTGTCTTTAGGATTCTCCAGGCAAGAATACTGGAGTGGGTTGCCACTTCCTTCTCCAGGGGATTTTTCCAACCCAGGGGTCAGACTCAGGGATCAAACCCTGGTCTCCTGCTTGGCAGGCAGTTTCTTGACCACTGAGTCACCTGGGAAACCCAACTCAAAAACAGATGGACTTAAGTTTAAAGTGTAAAACTATAAAACATTTAGGAGAACTGTTATCATGATCCATAAAAGAAAAAAAATAAAAGGAAAAAATCATTATACTACTCTGTTTTTATGTATATTCACATTTTCCCCTAATAATTTTCATTGTTTGCTATATAGAAATACCGATCTATTCATCATGAGCCTCTCTGGAGTTCCAGGTGGATGGAGGGAGGGGCAGCCTGCAGACAGCACCCTGCTACCCCCCAAAGAGCTGACAAGGATGGGACAGGTTCAGGGCCACTGCCCAGCAGTTCCTAACACTTGGAAGCATGCTAAACAACAGAGGGAATCTAAGAGACCAATAAGGCTGGCCTCCTGCCCTCAGGTTGCTTAGTGTCTAGACTTGGGTCCAATCAGAAGAGTTTAGGGCTAAAGTATGTGAAAATAACTGTAAGGTTGCGTGCATGTGTGCAAAGTCACGTCAGTCATGTCCAACTCTTTGTGACCCCATGGACTGAAGCCCACCAGGCTCCTCTGTCCATGGGATTCTCTAGGCAAGAATACCAGAATGGTTTGCCTTTTCCTACTCCGGGAGATCTTCCCAACCCAAAAATCCAACCCATGTCTCAGGTCTCCTACATTGGCATTCAGGTTCTTTACCACCGGCACCACCTCAGGGATTATATTCAATACCCTGTGATAAACCATAATGGAAAATAATATGAAAAAGTATATATATAAATATATATATAGTAAACTGACTCACTGCAGATGGTGATTGCAGCCATGAAATTAAAAGACACTTACTCCTTGGAAGGAAAGTTATGACCAACCTAGACAGCATATTATGGAGAAGGCAATGGCAACCCACTCCAGTACTCTTGTCTGGAAAATCCCATGGACGGAGGAGCCTGGTAGGCCATAGTCCATAGGATCACAAAGAGTTGGACACAACTGAGTGACTTCACTTTCACTTTTCACTTTCATGCATTGGAGAAGGAAATGGCAACCCACTCCAGTGTTCTTGCCTGGAGAATCCCAGGGATGGGGGAGCCTGGTGGGCTGCCGTCTATGGGGTCGCGCAGAGTCGGATACAACTGAAGCGACTTAGCAGCAGGAGCAGGAGCAGCATGTTAAAAAGCAGAGACATTCCTTTGTCAACAAAGGTCCATCTACTCAAGGCTATGGTTTTTCCAGTAGTCATGTATGGATGTGAGAGTTGGACTATAAAAAAGCTGAGCGCCGAAGAATTGATGCTTTTGAACTGTGGTGTTGGAGAAGACTCTTGAGAGTCCCTTGGACTGCAAGGACATCCAACCAGTCCATCCTAAAGGAGATCAGTCCTGGGTGTTCTTTGGAAGGACTGATGTCGAAGCTGAAACTCCAATACTTTGACCACCTGATGCGAAGAGCTGACTCATTGGAAAGGACCCTGATGCTGGGAAAGATTGAAGGCAGGAGGAGAAGGGGACGACAGAGGATGAGATGGTTGGATGGCATTACCGACTCATGAGTTTGGGTAAACTCCGGGAATTGGTGATGGACAGGGATGCCTGGTGTGCTGCAGTTCATGGGGTCACAAAGAGTTGGACATGACTGAGCGACTGAACTGAACTGAAACTGAATCGCTTTGCTGTACAGCAGAAATTAGCACAACATTGCAACTCAACTACATTTTAATAAAATAAATTTTAAAACAACTTTTCTGGCATACATATGTATCTCATTTAATTGTCACAGCAATCCTGCAAGATTAGTCTTATTATTCCCCTTTCTTGGTCCACTTAGGTCTCAGAAAAGGATTAGGCTTAATGAGAAATGTGCCCCAAACCACCAACTTGTAAGTAAGTAACTGAACCTTGACTCAAGTTCAGAGTTGATTTCAAACTACAGTGTCTTCAACTGCTTTCCCATAGCACTCTCACCAAGATTAGTCTGCAAGGGTTGCCTGACAAAGTACCCCACCCTGGAGGGCTTAGACGACAGGAATAGCTAGAAACTCAAAGTCTGAGGTCAAGATCAGGCAAGGCTTATGGAGAACTCTTGCCTGCCTCGTCTAGATTCTGGTGGGGCAATCTTCACCTTGTAGCTGCAACGTTTCACCGCTCTCTGTCATCACGTGGCCTTCAGTCACTGTGTCTGTCTTGGTGGCTGTTTCTTTTGCCCTTACGAGGACACCAGTCACACTGGATCAAGGGCACACCTACCACCTCATGACCTCATCTTACCTTGACCACATCTGCTCAGACCCTATCTCCAAAGAAGTTCACATTCACAGGGGGTTAGCACTGCACCGTATTTTTTGGTGGGGGACACAATGTAACCCAGAGAATGAAATCTAACTGATCCGGGAACCGAGGGCAGGAGATGCAGCGATGTACCCAAGCTACCAAGCCCTCTGGCGGGAAAAGCGCTCTTTCTTTTTTCACACTATGAATGAATTGGGTAAACCTACCCTGTAGACACAGGAGAAATCACATAGACAATAATGAAATTTGGGAGGGGTTGGCAAAAACCTGATATTGATTCTTTGACATGTTTGCTAAAATAGAGCATAAAGCAGTCAGTAGGGGCCAGGGGTGAGGGAGAAAAAAGGAGCCAGCAATCAAATCACTGCAAGTCATCTGGGTGACTGTTCATTTATTCCATTATTAAACACAGGCACATGTGCAGTCAGTACAGTGAAGGGTCACTCACCTGGTAAATTTCCACCGAGTGGCCGCCATTGTCAGTGTGAGCTTATATGGTCAGTTGACATCCTTGTCTCCTGTCTTCTGTCATATGTCTTTGGATAATCCTGAAAGATAACTTTGCTGTACAGTCTTTCAGAAACCAAGATTTGACCTGTTTTTTTTGGAACATTGGTCATCGATTTTTCAGATTAACCTCCTTTGGGAAGAACCAGGACGTTATCAAGGGAAGAAAAAGTATATAGGAAAAATGTAACTATACTAAACATAATATGATAATTCAGGTCACCTCTGGAAATTCCTGGGAAGTAGTCACGTCCAAATTATGCTTCACATTCTAACCAACGGGCCTTGGTTACATCTCCATCACCCTCAAGCTTTCCAACGTCTCTTTGCTGTGCTGGTCTGTGCTTAGTTGCTCAGTCCTGTCTCTTGGTCGTGTCCGACTCTTTGCGACCCTACGGACTGCAGCCTGCCAGGCTCCTCTGTCCATGGGGCTTCTTCAGGCAAGAATACTGGAGTGCGTTGCCATGCCCTCCTCCAGGGGATCTTCCCAACCTAGGGATCAAACCCAGGTCTCCCACATTGCAGGCGGATTCTTTATAGATTCTTTACAGAGCCACCAGAGAAGCCCAAGAATACTAGAGTGGTTAGCCTATTTCTTCTCCGAGGATCTCTCCAACTCAGGAATAGAACCAGGGGCTCCGGCTTTAGTCCCAAGAAAACAATAGGACAACCAGGAAATGGCAGAGTAAAGTCCATGAGAACATGGACTAAATCATCTGGGTGTAGGAGACCTATATTTGTAGAGGACAGAGTCTAGGGGCCCCCGAAAATAGAAGGTGTACTGCAGTAACATTCTGAACAGAGCATGAATCTTCAGGAAGTAGTTGTTTAAAACAAAATAACTTCTCAGTTCCCCAATTTTCTCTCTCTTTACAGCTCATCACCTCAGTCATCCTTCCTAACACCTTGACACAAATGCCTTTATCCTCTCAGTCATCCTTTCTATCAGCCCAGGGCTGTATGGTGCCCTCATGGACCCCAGACCCCCTCCCCAGCTTAATAAAGCATGTTCAAAGCTCCCACCTTCCACCCTGACGGATGACGACATAAGAGCTGAGGGCAGTCACTGTTGGGACATTAGCATGTCACACTTTCAGACGTGTGATGAAACAGTTATTAGTTTATATAATTTTCACTTCATATTTTGAGAACAATGAGTATCATCTTGAGTCAGTTGAGCATGTTGGCATTTACCAAGTGTTGAATGGGCAAATCTATAGGGCATCAGCCTGCTCATTTGAGTTCTGATTCTTGGACTCCTTTCCCTCTCTCCCATGACCTTAGTTCTAGGTTTGCCTCAGGATCCAGCAAGACCACCTCCTCTTTCCACTGAACATTCCTCAAATTGTCACAGCCTCCAAAAGAAGTCCCTCTCCAGTCTTGCACTATGGGGTTTGTTCAGAGATGCTAGCAAGAGATACATACCCCAAAGATGGGATGGGAAGAGTCACACTGACCCTCCTTCACTTAATTAAGGTGCACTGTAATAAAACCAGTCCTTGGAAGTTCCTGTCCTCAGCTTACAAACATATATACCTGCAAGCCTGCTCGTATGGCCGCAAGAATTGAAGGAGCATTTTAAAACCCTGAAAGGGGACAAACCTGTGACAAGATGGGGTTTTCAGTATTTCCTATAAGCAAGCTTCACCTTGAATATTCAAAAGGTACTCCTTGACTCATGATGGGGTCATGCCCCTTTAAACCCATCGGGAATTGAAAATGCTCTAAGTAGAAACTATATTTACACACCTAACCTGCCAAACATCGTATCTTAGCCCAGCCCACCTCCAGGGTGCTCAGAAGACTTACATGAGCCTGCAGTTGAGCAAAATCATCTAACACGAAACCTATTTCATGATAAAGTGTTGAATAGCTCATGCAATTGGTTGAATACTGTACTGAGAGTGGAAAACAAAATACTTATCTGGGGACTCGATGGTTGTAAATGTATTAACTGTGAACACGCATGACAACGAGGCTGATCGGGAGCTGCTGCTCGTTGCCCAGCATCACCAGCAAGGATGGAGAGTCTCGACCCAAATCGCTAGCCTGGGGAGAGATCACAATTCAAAATCTGAACTTCTTTTTCTACTGAATGCCTATTGGTTTGTTGTTGTTGGTTTTTTTTTCTGCACTGCTCAGCTTTCAGGATCTTAGTTCCCCGAGCACGTATTGAACCCGTGCTCCCTGCAGTAGAACGGTGGGGTCTTAACCACTGGACCGCCAAGGAAGTCCTGCATGTTGCTTCTGAACTGTCACGAAGTTGGAAAATCACTAAGTTAAACCAGCATAAGTAGGGGACTGTTTCTTCCACTCTTAGTCCTGGAACTGAATATTTATTTAGACTTCCACCATTAAGGGAAAGGAGAAAAATAAGAACACCTCAGTCCAGTTTTCTGAAAGAGATCTAACTCATTACAGAGCACACATGTGTTCTCACAAGCGAACGTCTCTCTACATATAATTTATATTGACATAAATTATATACACAAATTTATAACACATATCATATATCTCATAATATACAATTAAAACATAATTATAATATATAAAAGTGTATGTCATATGTGTTTATATATATTTGATAATATATTTAATTTTTTGGAGAATATTTAGAGAATACTTTCCTTTATTCCCCTTCCCCAGCCTCATGGATATTCAGGCCACCATTTCCAGCCAGCAAGGGAAGAGAACCATTTCTGTCTTCCATAGTCGTTTGAACTTGAATTCTTGCAAGGTCTTTGGATGGTCTTGGAACCTGGTTTCTTCAGAGTTCTCCTAATTCCCTCAATTAAACTGGATAATTTCAAGTTGGTTGTATGGAGGGTCTTTGTAGTTTAAACCAAAACAAGACGTTCCCTACTTGGCCACGTCACTTGAAGGACATCTTCTTGACCTTCCTTCCCTGGCCTGGGACAGGAGCAGGTGCAGCCCTCATGTACGGATAGCCCATCCCTGGGATATGCCAATATAGGCTGGCCCAGTGGCCTGCCTCACAAGGGTGTTTTGAGGAGTTACTAGTTAGTGGATGTAAAATGCTATATGAGTATAATGTACCCCAAGTAGTGAGATTATACTTGCACCCCAGTGTTCACTGCAGAATTATTTACAATAACCAAGACATGGAAACATCCTAAATATCCATCAACAGAGGAAGGGATGAAGAAGATATGGTACAAATAAATAATGAAACATTATTCAGCCATAAAAAGGAATGAAATTGGGTCATTTGTAGCAACACAGAGACTGTCATACAAAGTGAAGAAGTCAGAAAAACAAATACTGCATATTAATATATATATGTGGACTCTGTAAAAATGGTATAGATGATCTTATTTACAAGGCAGAAATAGAGACACAGACATAGAAAACAAACATATGGACACCAAGGGGCAAGAGGTCGGGTGGGATGAGTTAGGAGATTGGGATTGACATATATACACAGTTGACACTACGTGTAAGATGGATGGGCTTCCCTGGTGGCTCAGTGGTAAAGAATCCACCTGTAATGCAGGAGACCTGGGTTTGATATCTGGGTGAGGAAGATCCCCTGGAGAGGGGAATGGCTACCCCTTCCAGTATTCTTGCCTGGAGAATCCCACGGACAGAGGAGCCTGGCAGGATATAGTCCATGCGGTCTCAAAGAGTTGAACACGACTGAGGGACTAAGCATGCATGCATAAAATAGATAACTAATGAGCATCTACGGTATAGCACAGGGAACTCTACTCAATGCTCTGTGATGACCTAAATGGGAAGGAAGTCCAAAAGAGAGGGGATATATGCATATGTGTAGGTAATTCTCTGTGCTATACAGCAGAAGCTACAACATTGTAAAGCAACGTTCAATAATTTTTTTTTAAGTACTATAGAAACCTAAATTGTTTCTGAAAATGCTAAACAATAAGACATTTCTCAAAAGAGCCTCAGTCCCTCCAGTATTTTCCAGGAATCCAACTCAAGCAGCTTTACACAGCCATTATCACTTAATTACCAATATAAATCTCACTAGCAACTTCCATAACTTTGTTTGCAAATGAATATGCACACCTCCTAAATCATTCCCTCCTTTTCTCTCTCTCCCCAGCTGGAGTGGAGAGAAACTGTAGCAGCTGTGATTTGCAGAGGCTCCTGGCCTGCAGTGTCACCCCGGGCCGCCCGTACCTGGAACATGGCACTGCTGAGGCTATGGAATTGTACCTGGTTCCCGCTCAGCCCCATAAATCCCCCCCTGGCATCGGCGGGGGCAGGCGCATGGCAGAAACCTGGCTCCATCTGCTTGAAAGGTTTACAAACCACAGTGAACTTTTTAGTGATCTCAGGCCAAGTTTCCGGTGTGTAATGAAAACTGAAACCCAGTGTTGGGTTTCCTTACCAAATTCACACAGGGCTGGTCATGACAAGGGACTAAGTGTGAGGCGGCAGGGCACAGCTAGGACACACAGCCATCAGTTCTATTTCTGGCTCAGCCACCGACTTGCTGTGTGGCCTGAGGCCAGTTCCCTACCCTCACGCCACCAGTTACCTGTCTCCAGTATAGAGGGGGAGCTCTTTACCGGAGCGTTATCTTTCTGGTTCAGAAAGGTGTTTTGAGATAGTAGCATTCCTCTGCATCCTTTTTAGTTCTAGCACACAGGCACTTGAGAATATTATGACCATCCCACTTGTGTGTATATATCCATTTTTTAAAAATTTTAAATAAAATTGAAACAAAATCTATTCCATTTATTTAGGCCCTCTGTCTGCATTCCGAAGTCTTGCTCTTATTTCTTTCCAAGCTTCAGATTCTGATTCCAGGCACATTTGTATTTACAACTTATGGAGAATGATGGGGAAGGGATTATTGAATGATTTAGAGGGTTTATCTAAATGACCTCCCAGACCTCTCCCAACTCAAAGGTTCTGTGAGTCTATGAAATGCCTTAATGAAGAACAAACCCAGGCTTTCAAGTCAAAACTACCTGTGTCTATTTTCTAGCTCTCACATTTACTGGCTGTGTGACTTCTGGCAGGCTGTGTGACTTCTGGAGAGCTACTTAACCTCTCTGAGCCTAGATTTCTCATCTGAAAACCTGGGCCAATGCCAAATACTAAGTTGTTGTCAGGAAGATGAAATAATAAAGTACTTTTCAGACATGGGACAGGGTGCCAGACAAAGAGTAGGTGCCAAGGTTTTGCTTGTCTTGATTCAAACAAATTTCTGATTGGGTCAAAAATGTAGGTCATATTTGAATATTGTCTTTGTCTTCCCTTCCAGGGCCCTACTTCAGAAAGAGAAAGAAAGAAGGAAATAAACACTGACTCGCTGAGGCCCTTCTGAAAGCATCACCCATGTATTGAAATATCCCTTCCAGTCAAAAACTAGGTTATTAATTATACATTGCTATTGGAACAGAAAATCAGAAGAGGCCTCACTGCTTATGACCCAGAACTTGACCATTGTTTGATTTTGATTATTTCCTGGTATCTGCGTAATGTATCCCAAATGTGAGATTTGCAGTGTTGAGAGTCCAACCAACTGTAGCCTGAATGACTGTCCGTAATATTTAGTAAATGCCCTGGAATTACTGTTCATTTCCACTCCAGGCAGCGCATTTCTAGGGGATTATTTCACTGCATGGGTGGCCCAGGTCCCTTGGCCTTCAGCCTCACAGCTCATTCCACAGCTCTGGGCAAGCAGTAACCACCCAAAAATGCGAGTCTTTCTTCCCGGCCCCAGTGGCGTGAGTAACATCATTAATTCTTCGGGGCTGAGGTCTGGGATGACGTCAAAATCTTCTACCCCACTGTGTTAGCTGACAGAATACCAGAGTAACGAAGTTTTGGCAGTTTGTTTTCACGCCAGCAACGTGCCTGCCCTCATAAACAATCTTGGGATATTTTTTTCCACTTCTTTTCCAGCAGGATTGTGGGTTTCAAAATGGAAGCAAAGTCCTCCCTGCGTCTAGCTCCAGTTCTGAGAACAAATGGGCAAGAAGGCTCTGAAATTCTACAGACAAGGGGAAATGCTGCTGACGTGTCCCCGAGAGGGACAGGACAGGAAGAGCACAGCTGTGCCGTGTGCTGTTTCACATGCTCCTTTGCCGATGAGCTTTCTAAAGTGTAAAAACGTTGCAGGGCGCTCCGTAAGAGGAGACACACAAACACATTTCCTCTGGGCCCCGGGCCAGCGCTGGGGCAGGCAGAGGCCGCGCAAGTGCACTGTGGATGCCGCGCGCCATCTGGTGGCCAGGAGCTGACATTGCGGGCACCATCCGGGCTTTTACACCATTGATCTGCAGTAATTTCACGGAAGGAGCATTTTTGTTGTTCAGTTGCTCAGTCGTGTCCGACTGTTTGCGACCCCTTGGACTGCAGCACGCCAGGCTTCCCTGTCCTTCACCATCTCCCAGAGCTTCCTCAAATTCATGTCCATTGAGTCGGTGATACCATCCAACCATCTCGTACTCTGCTGTCCCCTTCTCCTTCTGCCTTCGATCTTTTCCACCATCAGGATCTTTTCTAACGAGGTGGCTCTTCGCATCACGTGGCCAAAGTATTGGAGCTTCAGCTTCAGCATCATTTCTTCCAATGAATACTCAGGGTTGGTTTCCTTTAGGATTGACTGATTTGATCTCCTTGTAGTTCGAGGGATTCTCAAGCGTCTTCCCTAGCACCACAATTAAAAAGCAACATTTCTTTGACACTCAGCCTTCTTCATAGACCAACTCTCACATCCATACCTGACTACTGGAAAAACCATAGCTTTGACTAACGGAGCCTTTGTTGGCAAAGTAATGTCTCTGCTTTTTAATATGCTGTCTAGGTTGGTCAGAGCTTTTCATCCAAGGAGCAAGCGTCTTTTAATTTCATGGCTGCAGTCACCATCTGCAGTGATTTTGGAGCCAAAGAAAATAAAGTCTCTCATTGTTTCCATTGTTCCCCCATCTACTTGCCATGAAGTGATGGGACTGGATGCCATGATCTTTGTTTTCTGAATGTTGAGTTTTAAACCAACTTTTTCACTCTCCTCTTTCACTTTCATCAAGAGGCTCTTTAGTTCTTCTTCACTTTCTGCCATAAGGGTGGTGTCATCTGCATATCTGAGGTTATTGCTATTTCTCCCGGCGATCTTGATTCCAGCTTGTGCTTCCTACAGCCCAGCATTTCTCATGATGTACTCTGCATAGAAGTTAAATAAGCAGGGTAACAGTATACAGCCTTGATGTACTCCTTTCCCAATTTTGAACCAGTCTGTTGTTCCATGTCCAGTTCTAACTGTTGCTCCTTGACCTGCATACAGGTTTCTCGGGAGGCAGGTAAGGTGGTCTGGTATTCCCATTAAAGGAGTATATTGTGGGCTTTTAAATTCTGTTGGGAGTGATCATAGGGGATCCTGAAGGAAGACACCAAGGGCCAGGTGTTCTAAATTCCGTTTGTTCTTCTACAACTGGATGTTTGATGTCTCAGATTCTCCTAGAAACAGAAATAATGATCCCTGGGAAGCACTCAGCTCTGGGCCATCCAGCATCTCATGTCCTCGGGTCTTCCTGTCTCTGTCATGATCACACAGACCTGGACACAAGAGTCTCCTTCTTTCCACTGCCTGGAGCATGCTTAGGTTCTCTTCTCCAGCCTTCAGAATCCAACATTTCCCAAGGCTTGCTTCACAGCATCTCTACATTCTCAGGATATCTGCTTCATTTTTTGTGCACACTAGTGTTTGCAAAGCCTGTTCCAAGAATACTGGTTTTATTATTCAGAACTGTATCTTCTCATAACCAGTGTAGGAGGGTTCCTTTTTCTCCACACCCTCTCCAGCATTTATTGTTTGTAGACTTTTTGATGCCGGCCATTCTGAAGAGTGTGAGGTGGTACCTCTTTGTAATTTTGATTTGTATTTCTCTATTAATTCAGATCAGTTCAGTTCAGTCGCTCAGTTGTGTCCGACTCTGCGACCCCGTGAATCGCAGCACGCCAGGCCTCCCTGTCCATCACCATCTCCCAGAGTTCACTCAGACTCATGCCCATAAAGTCAGTGATGCTATCCAGCCATTTCATCCTCTGTCGTCCCCTTCTCCTCCTGCCCCCAATCCCTCCCAGCATCAGAGTCTTTTCCAATGAGTCAACTCTTGGCATGAGGTGGCCAAAGTACTGGAGTTTCAGCTTTAGCATCATTCCTTCCAAAGAACACCCAGGGCTGATCTCCTTTAGAATGGACCGGTTGGCTCTCCTTGCATAATTAGCAGTGTTGAACATCTTTTCATGTGCTTTATAGCCATCTGTATGTCTTTTTTAGAGAAATGTCTGTTTAGATCATTAAAAAACTAAACATCTGGCAATCCCACTCCTGGGCATATATCTGGAAAGAACCCTAATTTGAAAAGATACATGCACCCCAATATTCATTGCAGCACGATTTACAATAGCCAAGACATGGAAGCAACGTAAATGTCCATCAAGGGAGGAATGGATAAACATGTGGTACATATTAATATATACAATGGAATACTATGCACCCATTAAACAAGAATGAAATAATACCATTTGCAACAATGTGGGTGAACCTAGAGATTATCCTACCAAGTGAAGTCAGTCAGTCAGAGACAAATATCATATGGTATCACTTATATGTGAAACCTAAAAAAAAATAATACAAATGAACTTATTTACAAAACAAGAGAACTGTATCTTTAAAAAAAAAAAGGCATTCCAAGTTTGAGAAACTCTGGAATTAAAATAAGAATTATTGTAGGACATCTGAAGAACATTGACATATTGACATTGTAGGGAGTATTTAAGAAAGAACTATGATTTTTTTAGTTTCTACACTTGACATCAAAAATTTCCCCCTCTCCACTTTCAACTGTATCTTGAAAATAATCCATTTGATAAAGCAAATTTAGCAAGAAATTAGTCTAGCCTATTCCTTGACTCATGATTAGATAGCCTTATTTTAAAAGTGATTCATTTCTGGTAGTCTCTTGTGGCTATATAACAAAGCACCACAAACAGGGTGGCTGAAACTGCAGAAATTTATTTTCTTGAAATTTCTTTTGAAGCTTCTCTCCTTAACTTGTAGACGGCCATCTTCTCCCTGTATTTTCATGTGGTCTTCCCTCTGAATGTGTCTATGTCCTAATCTCCTTTCTTACAAGGATACCAGCCATATTGGACTAGGGCCCACCCTAATGACCTCGTTTTAATTACCTCTTTAAAGATTCTATCTCCAAATACAGTCCCATCCTGCGAGACTAGGGGTGGAGGTGGGGTTAGGATTTCAGTGTATGAATGTTAAGGGGGACACAGTTCAACTGATAAGACCATCTTATTTTTGTATCTGTTGGAGATAACTTGTGCGTCAGTGGAAAACAGCATTCTTTAGAGCAGGGTCGGCAAACTACAGTCAGTGGGCCAGATATAGCCTGCCACCTGGGTCTATAAATAAAGTTTTATTGATACAAAGCAATACTCGTTCCTTCCTGGATTATCTATGGTTACTTTTTGTTTAACAGTAGAGTTGAGTAGTTATACCAAAGGCCACATGGCTTGCAAAACTGAAAATATTTACTACCTGACCCTTTATAGAACAAGTTTCCCAGGTGAGTATATACCTCAGGGTCATCTAATTCTGACTCTATAGGGACTCTGCATCTTTCGTTGCCTTTGAGCTATTTTACAGCTTATTAGGTTGTAGAAAATGAAGAGCAATGTAAAATAATCCTTCCCTTAGACACAACGAGGGGCTTCCCAGGTGACGCTAGTGGTAAAGAACCCGCCTGCCAATGGGGGTAGATGTAAAAGACGCCGGTTCGATCTCTTCCCTGGGTTGGAAGATTCTCTGGAGGAGGAAATGGCAACCCACTCCGGTATTGTTGCCTGGAAAATCCTATGGACAGAGGAGCCTGGCAGGCTACAGTCCATAGGGTTGCAAAGAGTCGGATGTGGCTGAGCATGCACGCACACACATTAGACACAAGGAAGCCAGCTTTGCCTCCACTTGCTCATTCCTTTCAACCTTCCTCAGCCACAAATGTGCCTGCTCTTTAGATTCTCTTTTGAACTCGTTGTGACATCCTAACAGTTCCCTCACTGATCATGACTTCAATAAAATCTTTAACACATGTTGATTCTATATTGGGATAAGAGGCATCATTTTCCTGCTTTGAAAACTTTCCCTTAATGTATTGATGTCATTATTCTTGGGTGTGCTCATAACAATGGGATTATAAAGGACAATGTTTTTTTGTTCTTAAAAGATACACACTGAAGCATTTAGGGTGGAGTGTCATGCTTGTAGTTTACTCATGCTTACTTTTACACAGCTTGGCATGTGTGTGTGCACGAATTCTCACACATACTATATATATATATAGAAAAAGAAAAAAAAGAGAAAGTATATATAGTAAAATATAAACAACCAGTGAATCCAAGTGAAAGCCATATGATGTCTTTGAGTGGTGTACTACTCAGTCAACTTTTCCATAGATTTGACAATTTTCAAAAATTAAAAAAAAAATTGGAAGAGTAAAGTTGTGTCCTGCTCCCAGCTAAGTGTGTAGCTGGCCTGTGTCCTGTACTTATGGATGTCCTTTACTTCAGAGAGCAGCCAATTACAGACACTTGTTAGCCATCTGACTCTTGGCAGTGGGTTCCACAAATAAGAATAAGTAAATGAAATATTGATGTTTCTATTGTCATAGGCCTCCATTTTTTTCAGACTTTTTTTGACACGCTGCAGAGCATGTGGGATCTTAATTCCCCAACCATGGATCGAACCCACAGTCCCTGCAGTGGAATTGCAGAATACTAACCACTGGATCACCATGGAAGTCCTCCATTTGAAACAACAAAAGTTAACGGCACCATGTGAGCAGGATAATGTAGAATTTTTTAAACTAGATTTCTCATACTCCCCAAGAGTATTTTTAAAGGAAATGAATCTTTTAGGATGAACCCAGAATCTGAGGACCACTTAGAGCATGTTCATGTACAAGCTTTCTGGGAGTGGGTGGGCATTGAGGTTCATATCTCTCAACTGCTGTACAATTACTGCCCTCCCTCCCCTCAGCTTGCCATCATGGTCGTAATATGGTTAAGGACTCCATGAATTGCAATTGTCTGCTGCTTGAGTTGGGACTGTAAGATTTGGAGCTTTTAACATCCTTCAAGGCATGATGGCAAGGTAACAAAGCAGGAAGAAAGCCAGCTGAATGCTCAAACGCTGTGTCATTTAGTGTGAAGGTTTGGGATTGAAATTTTCTGCCTGAAGGAAGCAGAAAAAAATGAGTTTTTACAGAAAGCTGCTGTTTCTAAATCTAAAAGGCGCACTAAAAATAGCTGAAGGGACTGAGCTGCCCAGAGGCTTCTTGAGTTGCCCAGTGGGAGTTCCTGCTTGGAGAATCTGTCCTTCAAAGATGCTGCTCCAAATAGCCCCGATAGCTGCGTGTGTGGGGCTCTCTCCAGGGCTGCCTTTCATCCGGCCACAAGGAAGCAGGGGCTGGAGTAGACAGAGATGCTTCTTAACTGAAGGAAGGAACAAGACTTTCTCCCTCTGACAGAGGCTGATGGTTCTGAGAGAGAAGCACCATGTGGGCGGAGACCAGACCATTCTGAAATCAACCAGGAGCACATGAGCTTTGGCCATGACTAACTTCCCCGTTGGCTCAGACGGTAAAGAATCTGCTTGCGATGCAGAGGACCCAAGTTTGATCCCTGGGGTCAGGAAGATCCCCCAGAGGAAGAAATGGCACCCCACTCCAGTATTCTTGCCAGAAAAATCCATGGACAGAGGAGCCTGGTGGACTACAGTCCATGGGGTCACAAAGACTTAGCCACGACTGAGCGACTCACACACACACACACGCACGCACGCACACACTAACACAGACTCTAAAGGAAAATGTCTTTATCCATCCCCACCGATATCACTCTCGTTAAAGCCCTGATTTTTTTTCTTACCTGGGCCATCTGCCATATCCTCTGATCAGGGCACTCTATCTCCAGTTTAGGCCACTCCAATTCATTCTACTTATGAACTCCAAAACCATGTTTCTGTACCCCAAATCAGTTCAGATTTTTCTATTTTTAATTTAACTTGAAACAAATCAAACAACCAATAAGCCAAGCAAACAACAACAAAAAACCCCAAATTCTTCAATGATCACTACCTTTTCTTGAATTAACCTAATACCCTTACCCGGCCCTGTCTTTCTAACTACATCAGCCACCTCTTCTTTATCTACTTCACCAAATGCCTCCTCTCTCCACCAAAATCTGCAGAGAGAAAGAGGAGGCATTTTCCTGTCTACATTGGGCTGACAAGAACGGTGTGGGTCATATTCATTTTTCTAAGCCCCCATAGTTCGTCTAGTCAAGGCTATGGTTTTTCCTGTGGTCATGTATGGATGTGAGAGTTGGACTGTGAAGAAGGCTGAGCGCCAAAGAATTGATGATTTTGAACTGTGGTATTGGAGAAGACTCTTGAGAGTCCCTTGGACTGCAAGGAGATCCAACCAGTGCATTCTGAAGGATCAGCCCTGGGATTTCTTTGGAAGGAATGATGCTAAAGCTGAAACTCCAGTACTTTGGCCACCTCATGCGAAGAGTTGACTCATTGGAAAAGACTCTGATGCTGGGAGGGATTGGGGGCAGGAGGAGAAGGGGACGACAGAGGATGAGATGGCTGGATGGCATCATCGACTCAATGGACGTGAGTCTGGGTGAACTCCGGGAGTTGGTGATGGACAGGGAGGCCTGGCATGCTGCGATTCATGGGGTTGCAAAGAGTTGGACACGACTGAGTGACTGAACTGAACTGAAGCCCCCATAGTGTTTAGTGTAGAGCCATTCCTGTAAAAGGTATTCAAGAAATAGCCTTTGCAGTATATACTCAAAAGAATTGAAAGTAGGGATTCAAAAAATGCTACAAATGAACCTATTTACAAAACAGAAGTAGAGTCACAAATGTAGAAAATAAACTTATGGTTTCCAAAGGGGAAAGGGAAGTGGGGAAGGGGTAAACTGGAAGATTGGGATTGACATCCGCACTGCTATATATGAAATAGACAATCAACAAAGATGGACTGTATAACAAAGGAAACTCTACTTGACACTCTGTAACGACCTACCTATATGGCAATAGAATCTGAAAAGAGAAGATATATGTATAGGCATACCTGAATCACTTTACTGTACACCTGAAACTAACACAGCACTGTAGATCAACTATACCCCAATAAAAAATTAATTAAAAAAAAAGAAAACGGAGACTCAAAGAGACATTTGTACATCCATGTCCACAGCGGCATTATTCACAAGAGCCAATAGATGAATGGATACACAAAGTGTGTTAAATCCATACAAAGGAATATTACTGAGCCTTAAGAGGGAGGGAATTCTGACGCACGTTACAGTATGGATGCAGTTGGAGGACACTGTGCGGTGAAATAAGCCAGTCAGGAAACAACAAGCACCGCGTGATTCCCACTTATACCGGATCCTTAGGAAAGTCACAGTCATGGACACAGACGCACAGTGCCGGCTTGGGGTAGGTTGGGTCGGGGCGGGGTGGAAAGAGGGGGAGTTGTTTAGCAGGCACAGAGTTTCAGTTTTGCAAGACGATTGCACAGCAGTGTGAATGTACTTGATGCCACTGCACTGTCCACTTAAGAATGATGAAGAGGGCACATTTTATGTTATGTATGTTTTGTGTGCGTGCATGCCAAGTTGCTTCAGTCGTGTCTGACTCTTTGTGACCCTTTGGGACCACAGCTCACCAGACTCCTCTGCCCGTGGGATTCTCCAGGCAAGGACACTACAGTGGGTCACCATGCCCTCCTCCAGGGGATCTTCCCAACCCAGGGTTTGAACCCGAGTCCGTCTCCCGCGTTGGCAGGCGGGTTTTCTTTACCACTAGTGCCACTGGCGAAGCCCATGTGTATTTTACCCCAATTTTAAAAGAGAAAGAAATAGGCCTGGAACGCCGAGTTAAGGAGTTTTTGGATGATTTCAGCTGTATTTTTGTAGTGCTGCTCTTTCAACATAATGGCTAGACTTTTAAAACATGCAAATCACAGCCTTCAACATTCCCTTCTCCCCTCAAAAAGCCCTGCAGTGATTTCCTATCAAAATCAAGACTGAAACTCTTAATCTAGTCTATTGGCCTACCAGGCCAGCCTTGTCTCTCCCCCACATTCTGCCATTCTTTTGTCTTTCACAGGCCTTATGTCTGCTCCCTCCCATCTCAGGGTTTCCCCCAGGGGAACTGGTCAATTCCCCTTATTCTTTAGATATCAGCGGACGTACCTGTTATGAGGAAGTCCAGACCAGACCGGGACCTCTGGTTGCAGGCTCTCAGCACGCTCTTGCTTCTCGTACATAGTGCTTGTCATAACAGTTATTAATTAAAAAAAAAAATTTAGATTGTAAGCTCCCAGAGGACAGGACTACTCACTGACCTCCACATAGTGTGGGTACTCAAGTATTTGCTGGGTGAACAAGTCCGTTTTCAAGTTGTCCTTATTAATGTGGACTCTTTCTGCCAGTCCCATCTGCAGGGGTGTGACAAGTGCTAAGACCCAGAAAATGTAAATATATTTGCATACATCTAAGGTCCACTTTATTTTGGGGGGCTCCAAAATCACTGCAGATGGTGACTGCAGCCATGAAGAAAAGTTATGACCAATCTAGACAGCTTATTAAAAAGCAGAGACATTACTTTGCCAACAAAGGTCCATCTAGTCAAAGCTATGGTTTTTCCAGTAGTCATGTATGGATGTGAGAGTTGGATATAAAGAAAGTTGAGCACCAAAGAATTGATGCTTTTGAACTGTGCTGTTGGAGAAGACACTTGAGAGTCCCTTGGACAGCAAGGAGATCCATCCAGTCCATCCTAAAGGAAATCAGTCCTGAATATTCATTGGAAGCTGAAGCTGAAACTCCAATACTTTGGCCACCTGATGCAAAGAACTGAGTCATTTGAAAAGACCCTGATGCTGGGAAAGATTGAAGGTGGGAGGAGAAGGGGATGACAGAGGATGAGATGGCTGGATGACATTACTGACTCAATGGACATGAGTTTGAGTAAACTCCAGGAGTTGGTGATGGACAGGGAGGCCTGGCGTGCTGCAGTCCATGGGGTCGCAGAGTCGGACACGACTGAGCGACTGAACTGAACTGAACTGAAGGTTCACTAATGTAAGCAACACCAAGCTCTGCCATAGTCCCTAACCAATGGGAACCTGTATTCACAGAGAACTGTGATCATGTGTTAAAATCATGGCCCTGCCCATTCATTGGGACATTAAGTATCCATCATATCAGTTATAGATAGAAAAAGAAGTTGCCCAGGGACTTCCCTGGGGGTCCAGAGGTTAAGAATCTGCCTTGCAATGCAGACGACGTGGGTTTCATCCCTGGTTGGGGAACTAAAATCTCACATACCTCAGACCAACTAAGCCCACACATTGAAACTACTGAAACCCAGGTGTCACAGCTAGAAAGTCTGTGAATCAGCCATGAAAGAGCCCACGTACACAATGAAGACCTCGTGTGCTGTAAATGAGACCCCACGGAGCCTGATCAATTAATTATTGAATTGTTAATTATTTACAAAGTTGCTCAAGTACTAGATTTAATGCTAGTTTACCAATACCTGGATTTTCAAATTGAATGTAAACAAGATCAAGGATTATTTATCTCCTCTGCAGGCAACCTTTGCAGTTGCAAAAGGAATTGGGTGGGAGTGGGTCAGGATGGGATCAGGGCTTCCCAGGTGGCTCTAGTGGTAAAGAACATGCCTGCCAATGCAGGAGACATAAGATCAGGAAGATCCCCTGGAGGAGGCCATGGCAACCCACTCCAGTATTCACGCCTGGAGAATCCCATGGACAGAGGAGCCTGGTGGACTGCAGTCCATGGGGTCGCAAACAGTCTAACACGACTGAAGTGACTTAGCATGCATGCAGGTGGGGGGCACATTTGGCAAAACCTGACAGTTGTCATCCTCCCACTGTTTCTTTGTCCTTTTAAACATTTTGACTCATAACTCTCCTCTCTCCAACCCCTGTCCACCTGCCTACCAAAGTCTTCCTCTTGGATCTGACCTCCTGAAGTTAGATTCAGATTCTGCTCTCACCATCTGCTGCTGGGTATGGGGTGGAATGCTGTGTGTGTGTGTGTGTGTGTGTGTAGGAGAAAGCAAGGTCTTTTTCAAAGTCTGTTCATCTGTTCTCTGGGTAGAGGATCTTAAAGAACAATACACCCTGAAAAGATCAGCCTCCTCCTAGCATATCTCCTATATGTCCATAGGTTGAGTGGCTGTCTGCCTCCTCCCACCCCCCTTTTTTTATCTTAACTTGGGGAGCAAGATGTGTGTGCATGTTCAGTCACTCGGTCTTTGTGGACCCACATACTGTAGTCCGCCAGGCTTCTCTGTCCATGGAATTTTCCAGGCAAGAATACTGGAGTGGGTTGCCATTTCCTACTCCAGGGGATCTTCCCAATGCAGGGATCAAACCCATGTCTCTTGCATTTCCTGCATTGGCAGGTGGATTCTTTACCACTGCACCACTCGGGAAGCCTGGGCAGTGAGATAAATCTGCCTTGTTATGCTGATATTTGTAAACTATGCAGTTTAGGGAGCATATAGTGGATGAATACTAAATAAATTCATCTTGATTGATTGATTAGTTGATTGTGAAGAATTAAATAAAGAGCACCTATTTCCTACAGACTCAGAAACACTGAAATATTTATTAGCCAATGAGAAAACACTGAACTTAAATAAAAGTACCCATCATTAGAAAGATATGAGATTATCAACTTAAAATCACAACAATCTTTTAAGATGAACTTGAAACACTCAGCAAATACACCTTTTTCTTCTTAATTTATAAGCATTGCATTTAGTAAACAATGTTCTCAGACATACTTACATGTTTGGGAATTTGTATTGGTCATGATTCTCCAGAGAAACAGTCCCATAGGATATGAGAATATAGAGAGAAAGAGATTTATTTTAAGGCACTGGCTCACACAATTATGGAGTCTGACAAGTTCAAGTCTGCCGTGAGGGCTGGTGGTGGGACACCCAAGAGAGCCAACGCTGCAGATGAAGTCTGAAGGCTACCTTTTGCAGTGCTGCCTCTTACTTAGGGGTCTGAAGTTTTGTGGTTGCTGGTCTATTCAACCTGATTGGGTGTGGCCCACCCACATTAGAGAAGGCCATCTGCTTTACTCAAAAGTATGCGTGTGTGCATGTGTGCATGTGTGCTATGTCGCTTCAGTCATGTCTGACTCTTTGCAACCCAATGGACTGGAACCTGCCAGGCGCCTCTGTCCATGGGATTCTCCAGGTATGAATACTGGAGTGGGGTGCCATGCCCTCCTCTAGAGGATCTTCCTGACTCAGGGATCAAACCCCCGTCTCCTTCATTAGCAGGTGGGTTCTTCACAACTAGCACCACCTGGGAAGCCCACTCAAATTTATACCAATGATTAGTCTCAACCATAGATACCTAATTTGACATATAAGGTTAATCATCGCACCTCATACGTACACATTCACAAAGAAAGAGAACCCAATAGAGAACACACTTAAGTGAGGAAAAAAGCGTAGCGCCACCCTGCCCGAGATCCAGAACCAAGCCTGAAAACCATGTTGCAGAGGTGAGGGGCACTGATGGCACCTGCTCTGTGCCGTATAAACCAGTCCTGTCTTAATGAAGCAGGAAAAACAACAACCATACGATACCAATGCACGCAGCCTTGAAAACTGTCTCAAGACCTCACCTTTGGAGCCTTGTCACAGCCCCAGATGAGGAATCAGCAATATCTACTTACTGTTTTCTGGCTCTAAACCCAGGATAAACATTTAAATCTATGTGCCAAAGCCTCTGTTAGGTCTCCTACTCACCCAGCAGGGAAAGGAAATTCCCAGGATTCCAGGAAAAGCTCTTTGAGTCACTGTTATTATTGGTGAGAATTTGATTGGCCTAATAGGACCACGTCTGGCTGAAAGAAGCAGGTAAAGGGCTTTCTGTAGTGTTCAATCGCTTATCAGTGGGCTAGAAAAATAAAGACAGCCAGTAATGGATTTTACCTCCTTCTTTATTGCAGATGTAGCTGTTCAAGGCCCCTCCAGGGCTCTTCCACTGGCGACAATTCCCTGGGCTTCAACCTCTCCTGCAGTGATGAGCTTCTCGATACAGAATCATAATTCATCATTTAACAGGAATCCTCGTGTGCCTGAATATATTGCCACTGCCTCCCTAAGTCAGACACAGCACAGTGAGATTCTGCCAGTGACAGAAAGCCTGGGAGTTCTGATTCTGCCTCACAAATAGAGTGGATGAGCAGGCTTTGTCCTGCACTCCCTGCCTGCCAAACTCGGGGATCTGATGGGAACCGTGATACCCAAGGCCTGTGGACTGAAGCATCCCCTGGGTAATTCTACCATCACTGCATCAGGGAAGCACACTCACGCAGGACCACTTTGCAGAAAAATCAAAAACGGAAGGAAGGATGGGAGGAAGGGTGATTCTCAGATTGTTTTAAAAAGGTATGCTGGTGGAAAGTTTGATGGATTTCAAGGCAGTTTCCTTGGGATCCCAGGTGAGATACAGATGTATTTTGCCCAGTATGGGCATGTCCTTCCTGGGGACCTCAGTCATATCCCATCATTTTCATAGTTAGGCTGGTAAATTTCCCAGCACCCCCTACCTCTCCTTCTGTGCATCTCCAAGTGAGTGAGGCCATCTCGAGTGGAGATGAGACAGTATCTATCTATAGCAGGGTGGTTTTCTGAGTGTTGAAAGGATGGCTTGTCCTGAAAGTTTTTATCCTTTCTCTCCTGTAATTCTTGTGAACATCTATAATGAGTGACTAGGTGCTAGAGCAAGGCCAGCATTTCTCAACCCTCTTGCGGAGCTTTTTTAAAAAAATTCATATGGGACTTCCCTGGAGGTCCAGTGATTAAGACTTTACGTTTCCACTGTAGAGGACACAGGTTCAAGCCCTGGTCTGGGAACTAA
This sequence comes from Bos taurus, assembly GCF_002263795.3. Lineage (NCBI taxonomy): Eukaryota > Metazoa > Chordata > Mammalia > Artiodactyla > Bovidae > Bos > Bos taurus. Next base: position 7,277,790 of record NC_037355.1, on the reverse strand, counting down.
GATTCCACATGCCATGTGGCACAGTTAAAAAAATTTTTTTTGGAGGCTTGCACCTTGCACTTGAAGTTTCTGGTTTCCCTGGTCTGGGATGAGGCCCAGACATTCTGTGTGAACACGCTGCTCCCAGGGATTAAAGATTCCCGATGATTCTACTGGGTCCTGAGATGAGAATCTCTGAGTTAGGCCAACACAAGTAACAATCCTTTTTTTTTTTTTCCTAGAAAGGCAGAGCTAACATGTACATATTCAACAGATGCTAGTGACAGTCCTTACAAACTTTAGCTTGACCAGCCCCTTGAGTATGAGTTGAGGAAGAGGAAAAAGGCCAGCGGATGCCCAGAGCCAATCGTGTAGCCTCCTCCTTCTTTGTTGGATCAACAAGGACCCGCAGGGCTTGGTCCAGCCAGTGTGCGTTTCAAGGCAGGAATGCTGGTGCTTATTTGTCAGAAAGAGACTCGTCTATGAGGAAAGAATAAGATGCTCAAATGAACTGAGCTTATACTACTAAATAACACACAACTGGGTAGGAGTTCTTAGCAGGGAGGAATGCGTGGCTGCACTTAACAGAAAAACCAACAAAAGAAGCTTGAGCAAATAGGGGCCGATTTTTCTCCTAGAAGAGTAAGCCCAGAAATGAACACTTGCTGGCGTGGGCTGAGCACCTCCAAGGAACACAGGCCCCTTCTCAGGCTCCTTCCTTGCGCCTTTCATGTGGAGTTTGCCCTTTGCTCCTTGTTCTCTTGTGGCTTGGAGATGACAACTGGAGATGCAGAGAACACACTGCGTTCAGGCAGACAGGAGTAGAGGAGGGATGAGGCAGCGATGGTCTCTTTTATCAGAAAACAAAAGCTTTCCCAGATGGGGATGTTCCTGATGGTCCAGTGGCTAAGACTCTGCTCTCCCAATGCAGGGAGCCTGGGGTTCAGCCCCTGGTTAGGGACCTAGATCCCACATGCCGCAACTAAGAGTTCACATGTAGAAACTAAAGGTCCCAAGTGTCACAGCTAAAATCTGGAGAGCATGCATGCTAAGTCACTTCAGTGGTATCTGACTCTTTGCAACCCATGAATGTAGCCCGCCAGGCTCCTCTGTCCATGAGATTCTCCAGCCAAGAACACGGAGTGGGTTGCCATGCCCTCCTCCAGGGGATCTTCTCAATCTAGGGATTGAACCCACATCTCTTACATCTCCTGCATTGGCAGGTAGGCTCTTTACCACTAGCGCCACCTGACCTGGCATAGCCAAATAAATAAATATTTTTAAAAATTAAAAAAAGAAGAAGAAAAGTGTCATCTCTTAAAAAACAAAAACAAAAAAAAACCATTCCCAGACTACACAAGCCACCTTCCACTTCAGTCTCATTGTCCAAGACTGGGACTCAGAGCCAGCCCTCGCCTCTAACTGTAAGGATGGTTGGGTCTTGTGAGCATGAGACCTTGCCCCAGGGGTTAACATATTGTCATCTCAAAGGAAACTGGAATTTTGTGAGCAAGGGAGGAGAAAGTATGAATATTGGGTTAATAACTGATGGTGTCTGACACTGAGCTCCACGGGGAATTTGAGTTTTCTAGATGTTGCCCTTCACACAAACCTATTACCAAGACTGTGTTGGCAATTTTCTCCTTGGAGATTCTCTGAAGGGTTTTCATGGGAGACATCACAAAGCAAGAATCAGGACTCTATCAAGCAGCTTGCTCCCATTCTTTGATCCTCAGAGGTTCACTGAAGATGCCAACTGAAATCTCGCTCTGCGATTGCTATTTTCTTTCTTTCTGTAGCCGTCTTCCACTTTGCAGCTCTGACACTAAATGGAAAAGATGGCAAAAGCACACTGCGTTGACAATAGCACCATCTTCTGTCCAGAGAAATGTCAGCTTCTTGACAGATCAGAGTTTTGGGTCGTGCCCGTCATTCCAGAGCAGACACGCATGTAAGACACTGCACTTAAGAAGAAGTCTTTTGAGTGGGGTCTTGAGCCCTGTGCACCAATCTTTTTAAAGGTATTTATTTTATTGAAGTATAGTTCATTTACAATGTTGTACTGATTTCTGCTGGACAGCAAAGTGACTCAGCTATACACATGTACATTCTTTTTCATATTCTTCTCCATTATAATTTATCACAGAATATTGAATATAGCTCCCTGTGCTATACAGTAGGACCTTGTCATTTATCCTGTCTGTAATAACAGTTCGCATCTGCTAACTTCAAACTCTCAAGCCATCCCTCCGCTACCCCTCCAACCTTGGCCACCACACATCTGTTCTCGATGTCTGTGAGTCTGTTTCTCTATCACAGATGCATCCATTTGCGTTCTATTTTAGATTCAGCATATAAGTGGTATCATATGATATTTGGCTTTCTATTTCTGAATCACTTAGTATAATAATCTCTGGGTCCCATCCATGTTGCTGTAAATGGCATTATTTCATTCTTTTTATAGTTGAGTGGTATTCCATTGCATACATGGAATCATGGTAGATCATGGCATCCAGTCCTATCACTTCATGGCAAATAGATGGGGAAAATGTGGAAACAGTGTCACATTTCATTTTCTTGGGCTCCAAAATCAATGTAGGTGGTGACTGCAGCCCTGAAATTAAAAGATGCTTGCTCCTTGGAAAAATAGCTATGACAAACCTAGATGGTGTATTAAAAAGCAGAGACATCACTTTGCTAAAAAAGATCCATCTAGTCAAAGCTGTGGTTTTTCCAGTGGTCATGTATGGATGTGAGAGCTGGACTATAAAGAAAGCTGAGTGCTGAAGAACTGATGCTTTTGAACTGCAGTGTTGGAGAAGGCTCTTGAGAATCCCTTAGACTGCAAGGAGATCCAACCAGTCCATCCTAAAGGAAACTAACCTTGAATATTCATTGGAAGGACTGATGCTGAAGCTGAAGCTCCAATACTTTGGCCACATGATGCAAAGAGCTGACTCACTGGAAAGGACCCTGATGCTGGGTCTCGCTCATATAGTCATGGATTCATGCACCACTCTCTCCAGCACCCCGTGGACCCCAAGCCTGCCCCATGCTCTTTCCTTGGGCAATACATGTGTGTGCTTCTGAGGGAGAAACTCCACCTGTGCTTTGCCTTGTGGACATGAGTGTCTGTGAAAGATTGAGGGCAAGAGGAGACGGGGGTGACAGAGAATGAGATGGTTGGATGGCATCACTGACTCAATGGACATGAATTTGAGCAAAGTCAAGGAGATTGAAGGAGAGGAAGCTTCGGGTATTGCAGTTCATGGGGTTGCAAAGAGTCGGACACAACCTAGGGACTAAATGGCAAGTATTCCATTGTACTTATGCACCACATCTTCTTTACTCATTCATCTGTTGATGGACATTTAGGTTGTTTCTATGTCATGGTTATTGTAAACAGTGCTGCTATGAATATAAGGGTGTATGTATATCTTTTATAGTTTTTTTCCTGGATGTATGCTCAGGAGTGGGGTCACTGAATCATATGGCAACTCTGTTTTTAGGTTTTTGAGGAAACTCCATACAGTTCTCCGTAGTGGCTCTACCAGACTAATTGCTATTTCAACATCAAAGTGTGGTGCCAGTGTGGACACGTGTTAGAGTACCCTGCCTCCTCTTGAGCTGCTTTACTCTTGCTCATACAGTCATGGATTCATGCACCCTTGGACCCCAAGCCTGCCCCATGCTGTTTCCTCGGGCAATACATGTGTGTGCTTCTGAGGGAGAAACTCCACCTGTGCTTTGCCTTGTGGACATGAGTGTCTGGCAGTGGTCTCTGAGGACCAATTCCTGGGATGTGCTCCATCCTCCACCTCTGGCTCTCACAGCTGACCGGCCATCTCTCCTACTGTATAGCACAGGGAACTTTACTCAATGCTTTACAATAACCTAAAAGGTAAAAGAATCTGAAAAGAAAAAAACCACATACAAGTACGTATCACTGAATCGCTTTGCTGTACACCTGAAATTAACATACCATGGTAAGTCAAGTATACTTCAGTTAAAAAAAAAAAAACTAGTCATAAACCCTAATTCACTTATGAACAAAACAGGAAATTCGAAAGCAGTTGGGGAAGCAAACTCTTCTAAATGCCTTTCACCACACGACTTCCAGTGCAACCCCACATCTTCATGGGAAAGAACAGGGGTAACTGGCTGTTTCTCACACAGGTCTCCTCTGTCCATCAAAGCAGCATATTGTTGCATGTTGAACAAGGCAACAAGGACTTCAGCTCTCAAATGCTCATGTTTGAGTCATTATGTCCCAGAGAAGACTTTCAAGATGGTGGAGGAGTAAGATGGGGAGACTCCCTCCCCCACTGCTCCCTGCAACAAATACATCAGAGGTTCATCAGCATGTGGAACGGTTTCTACAGAGCACCTTCTGAGCGCTGACAGAAGACCTCAGACTTCCAAAAAGGCAAGCCAATCTCACAGTGAGGTAGGGCAAAATGCTCTGCACCTGAAACTAACTAGTTATAAACTAGTGTCCCTGGAAATTTTCCAACTGATCAATTTATAACTCTCTCACTGTAAAATACGGAATTTGTATTCACTCTGTTCCAAACGCTTTTTGAGTGGCTACCATGCTTCTGGAACTACATTTGGTGTGTAGGCTACACAATAAATTAAAACTGAAATCCTCATTTGAAAAGGAGATCATGAGCTATGCCAGAAGCACACAAATTCATTCATTCATTCCTACCACATTCCTAGACCTTGGGAGTGCAGATTATGCAGGTAGTGAATCTAATTGCAATTGCAGATTTTGCGTTCTTGATGTTTTAGAGGTAATGTAGCAGAGTGCACAGCTTTGAGTCAGTTCTGCTGCTTTTTCATCGTGTGACACCGAGGCAAGGTACTTACTCTCTTCCCTGCTCGGTTTCCTCATCTGTAAAATGAGAAAAATAACAACACTTCACTTCTGAGTTGTTTTGAGAATTCAATACAGTATTATAGGTAAAGATATTACCATATATTCTTTTTAAGTATGATAAGTAACTGTTAGCTATTGTTATTACCACAATTGAAAGCTTGGGGAAGATAGAAGTACCATTAAGGCATTGTGAAGGGCTTCTTATAGATGCCCTATAGTTTGGGTCTTCCCTGAGGAGTAGGGGATAAACATTTCTTGAGCATGATACAACCAGAGGTGCAGATGCTGGGACTAGTGTGATAAAAGATATAGCCCATGATATGATATGACATGATATGAATGAGTGCTCAGTTATGTCTGACCCTTTGAGACCCCATGGACTGTAGCCCACCAGGGATTTCCCAGGCAAGAATACTACAGTGGGTTGCCATTTCCTCCTCCAGGGGATCTTCCCTACCCAGAGATCAAACCTGAGTCTCCTGTGTGTCTCCTGCACTGCAGGCAGATTCTTTACTGCTCAGCCAGCAGAGAAGCCCATAGCCCCTCATAGCCACCCATAGCCCCTGATAAGCCCTCAAATTGCTCACGGGGGGAGGAGACAGAGAAGTAAACCTGTGGTTACAACAGTGTGACAAATGCTGCATAAGAGATATGCTAGGACGTTTGGGGAGTTTGGAAGAGGGGGACACCACCTCGGTGGAATGGGTGTTGGGAGTGGGAGTGAGGTTTAAGGAATGGCTTTCTGGGATTTCCCTGGCAGTCCAGTGGTTGGGATTCCATGTTCCAAATGCATGGGGCACAGGTTCGATCCCTGGTCAGGGAACTAAGGTCCTGTATGTCACATGACACACCCCCAAAATAAAAAAAAAAAAAAAAAAAAGAAATGACTTTCTGGAGAAATGACAGTGTGAACTGTGTCTTAGTCAAATGGAGTAAGAGTCTTCCAGAAGAGGGAAAGCCTTTTGAAAGACAAAGTGAGAGCACATGGCATGTTCTGGGGACTTCAAAATCAAGGTGCACATGGGGCATGAGGACAGGAGGCTGGAGAAGTAGGCAGGGCCACCTCAAGAGGCATCTGGGATGTCATGCTAAGAAATTCAGCCATAATTCTGGGGGTCATGGGTAGCTGTGGCTTAATTTTAGGAAGGTCATCCTGGTAGCAATGTGGCATGTGCCCTTGGGTGGAGAGTGAATCAGGCAGAAAGTTATTGTTGTCATCTTAGTAAGAAATGAGGGGAGTCTAAAACTTCTTCTGTCAGCGCTCAGAAGGTGCTCTGCAGAAATCGTTACACATGTCTTTAAAAACCTTTTCCTGGAAGCCTTCAGTGAGTTCAGGCCTCTTGAGCACTAGCTGCCTGGACTCCTTGCTTGGCATCTGCAATAAACTTCCCTGCCACCTGGTGTCAGTAGATTGGCTTAACTGCACATCCAGGCAAGTGGACCAAAATCTGGCTTGATAACATTTTGGCTCCCAGGTTTTTTGACTTGGGCAACTGAATGAGTTATGGCCACTCCCCTAAATAGGAAATGTACAGGAAGAAGTACATTGGTGGGGATAGTAACAATGGGGGAAGGGATGAAAGAATTAAGATAATAAGGTGACCTTCTTAAAAGTGGAGATTGAGAGTGATGTCTTGAGGGACATTCAGTTTCGTAGGCAGTAGGTACATAGGTTTGGAGTTCGGGACAGCGATTTGGGTGCTGGACATCTAGAGTTTTTTCATCACTAAGCAATGTAAATCATAGTAGAATCTGGAGTTTTAATGAAGCTATTCAGGGAAATTTTAGAGAGTGAGAAGAACAGGAATCTAGAGATGTAAGTCTGGAAATATCCATATGAGCAGATCAGGAATAGAAAGAGGAGTCCTTCCCAAAAGGATGGAGAAGAAACAGCTGGGGAAATAAGAAAAAGAAAAAACAGAACAAAGGTATATGGTGAAAACTAGAGGAAGACAGACAGGTTTCAAGAAGAGGAAACCCTTAAGAGTCCTTTGGCAGTTTCAATCTTTAAAATTTTAGCCATTCAGATGGGTGTGAAGTACTATCTCTTTGAGGCTTGAATTTGCATGTCTGGGAGGAATAATGATTCTCCATACCTTCCCAGATGCTTACATTAGCCTATCTTTATTTGCTGAAAGTCTGCTCAAGACTTTTGTCCATTTTTGATAGATATATAAAGAATATATGTTGAAGGAAACTGATGTTTATTTATTCGGCCTTGCTGCAGGGCATGAAGGATCTTAGTTGCCAAGCCAGGGATGGAACTCATGTGCCCCCTGCAGTGGAAGCACAGAATTTAACCACTGGACCACCAGGGAAGTCCCCAAACTGATGTTTTTTAAATGCTGAAGGCAACTGATATTTGCTGACACAATCTAAATTGTTGTCATTGTTGTTTAGTCATGTCCGACTCTTTTGCGACTCGGTGGACTACAGCCTGCCAGGCTCCTCTCTCCCTGGGATTTCCCAGGCAAGAATACTGGAGTGGGTTGCCATTTTCTTCTCCAGGGGATCTTCCCGAACTTGTCTCCTGCACTGGCAGGCATTTTCTTTACCCCTGAGACACCAGGGAAGCCTTACAATAAAAACCTTTATGCATGCGGTCAATGGAAAACAGAATGACTCTGAAACATGGAAAAAAATCTTGCATATATGATGTTGGATAACTATATATTTAAATTATATAAAACATAAAATATAAAAATCAAATAACTTTAAATTGCATAAAATACACTTAAACTTAAGTAACTTTAAATTACACTTTATCCATTATGTTCATTACACATAAAGCTCTTTAAAGGGGCAACTGTGACTTCTCCATGGACTAAGGGAGAGATCTTTGTGGTGTGGTTGGAAGGCAAAGAAAACTCACCTCACTGATTCAGTTTGCCTAGGATTGAGCCATAAACCAAACCAGTATGGTGCATGCTTAGGTGAGGTTTTTCTGTTTCTGTATTTAGCAGTAGACGCTGTCAGAAATACAGAAAATACAGACAAAAGAACTATTTGGGGATTGCATGTGGAAGCACAAGCATTGTGTGGGAAGAACTGCATGCTAGAGTCAGCTTGGGCATTTGACTGCCAGTACTGGTGTGGGCATCTCGTTTTCAGCTCTATCCCGAGCTCATTCCTACAGTACTTTGCACGGCTCCTGAATTATTCTTGTTTTCAGTATTTATTTTTTTATGCAGCTGTCGGGAGCCCACTGCAGACCCACTATATCAATGTCTTTGTGGGTGGTGCCAGGCTGCTCCTTTTTAAAAACAATCTAGGTGATGGTGAGCGCACCTTCCAAATGTTCCTCTGGCCCATTCTCATGGCACTCTAAAATGATTTAGAGCCCCCGGACAGGCCAATCTCCAATTAAGAATCGATGGAGTTGGTGTAGATACTACATTAACGTTTCACGAGAGAGCCTCTTTTCCTTAAAAAGTTACCCAGGCCATTCTGGTAGGACCCGCCCAAAGCGCCGCGACTTGGACCAAGGCGAGGCTGCAAGCCTCCTACCTGCGGGCGGGTGCTCGGGACAGCCGCGCACGCGCACGCGCACGCACTCGCGCACGCAGGCGCCTTCCTTTGGGCGCCCGGGGTCGGCGGCGCGCGGGGCAAATGGAGTGGGTGCTGGCGGATGCGCTGCTCTCGCAGAGCCGGGACCCCCGGGTCCTGCTTGGGGCGCTGTGCCGCGGGGAGGCATCTGCGGAGCGCGTGGAGACCCTGTGTTTTCTTCTGCAGCGACTGGAGGATGAGGAAGCGCGCGGCGGCGGCGGCGGCGCGGGCGCGCTCCCGGAGGCGGCGCGCGAGGTCGCCGCCGGGTATCTGGTGCCGCTGCTGCGGGGCCTGCGCGGGTGCCCAGCGGGCGGCGCGGATGACCCCGGTCCCGCGGCCCGCCAGCGCCGGCGCGTCCTGAGGGCGGCAGGCGCTGCCCTGCGCTCGTGCGCCCGCCTGGCCGGGGGCCCGCAGCTGGCGGCCGCGCTGGCCGAGGAGGCGCTATGTGACCTGCTCAACGCGGGGCCCGCGCCCGGCCTCGAAGGGGCCGCCGAGGCGGCCGTGGAGGTGCTGGTGGCCGTGGGGTCCTGCCTGCGGCCTCGCGAGGACGCGCCCCTGCTGGAGCGAGTGGCGCGGGCCGCTCTCGCGCTGGCGCTGGGTGGGGACAAGGCGGGGCCGTCCCCGGACGCTGCGGCGCTGGTTGCCGGGCGGCTGCTGCCGGCTCTGGGCCGGTGCGGCGGGGCGGCGCTGCGGGCTGTGTGGGGCGGGCTGGTTGCGCCCGGGGTGTCTGAGGGGCCGGGCCGCGTCGGGTCGCAGCTGCTGATTCTGAGCGCCCTCGCCGAGAAGCTACTGCCAGAGCCCGGCGCAGACAGCGTGCCTGCCTCGCGCGAGGCGGGCCTGGACGCCCGGCGCTGCTGGCGCTTCTGGAGCACGGTGCAGGCCGGGCTGGCCTGGTCTGAGGACGCCCTGACGCGCAAGCGGGCGCGCTACCTGCTGCAGCGGGCTGTGGAGGTGTCGGCGGAACTGGGGACCGACTGCGCGTGCGCCCCCGGCGAAGGAACCGGTACTTGCCTCTGCTCCCTGGCCCATCCCTACTTGACTTTCTGCGAGGCCGGCCTTTCTGCTTCCGGTGCTGTCGCCGCGATTCGTACAGAATTTGGTTATTCTCGTGGTCCCCATAGAACCTGATAAACCTTGGGAACCTCATCTCCAGGGTGTTCTCTGAACTGTAGCAAATCACTGCAGCACTGTTAGAAGAGTCCCCATTTAGGATAAATTCTCTGACCCAGAGCGGGTGGAATACTGCATTCGTGGAATAATTTAGGAACTAGTCCAGCAGGATATTAACAGACCAAAATTGCACTATATCGTGGGCTCGTTCAAATAGAAAAGAAGGGATAGCACCCATCAAATTGAAAGGAAAAGTATTTGCATGTACTGACCTTCGAATTGAGCCTTGAGTATTAGAATTTTGTCATGGGAAACCCATCACAATCCTTCGGTAGTTCTCTTAGGAGGATTTATTAATATTAGTTAAGTATATGGGCCTTAAGTCGACCTTTGGCGGAAGGTATTTTTGCAGTTGATTTAATAGAATGAGGTATTAATTAATTTTACATTTTGAGCCTGTGCGTCCTACCAGTTTTTTACAGGATAAAAGTGGACAAAATAGCAAGGCCTCCCTTTAGTTTGGTTTGTTACTGTTGATCAGTTTGTTCACTGAAATGTGTGAAAATACACCTAAGTCATTTAAATTTATTTTGATCTATCGAAGTCCAAAATGAATTGATTGAGTCAAAACTGCCTCAGTGGATGGAAAATTTCTATCCTTTCAACTGTGGCTGCCTACTTATTTATTTATACTAGTAAAAGAGTTTTGTTCCGCTGAAGATGTGAGTAGATTATATTTTTATACACGTTTAAAACATCAGATAGTAGATATTTTAATAGCCCGCAAGTTGATGATCATCCAGTGAGAGCTGTCGCTGGAAAACATTTTTATTTTATTTTAAAATTTATTTATTTTAAAGCATCAATCATTCTGCAGTTTTAAAGATAAGCAATAGTCTTATGTTTGCCTCCCATCTATATTTCCTTTATTTCAAAGAGCAGCCACTTTTACCTCTTTGAGCTGATTATTTTGGTGTCTATCCCTATATCTTGACATAATCTAGTAATATAAAACCCATTATCTTACTTGCAATTTTGATTAAATGTGAGTTCAACAAAATTATGACTATGCAAGTACTGTTCACCAGTGATCTATGTAGTAATCTATGATTTATTTTTTCCTTCCTGCAAGTTTTCCCTGTATTTGTCATTTATGTTTGGTTGCCTCCATACTTAACCACTAATTCAGCCCCAGATTCTTAGTCGTTTAAATCTTTCCTGTACTAGTGAGATCATCAGTCATAAATTTTCCTGAAGAAGTCTCTAGAAGAGACTTTTAGAAAAGAGACTCTAGAAGAGACTTTAGAAAAGTCCCATTACAAGCTCAGCCTTGTGAACACCACTGACATTCTTAGATCTGCCTTCACTTTTACCTGGGGGACTCCCTTCACCTGCTCCTGTGTTGAAGCTCTTTTCCTGGAGTTCTTACCTTCAAGACCTTGAGTATCTGATAATTTAATCAAAGGATCCTTTATGTCTTTTCTGTGAATTCCACCTGACACTTTTTTAGTTTCTGTCTCCTGGAAATCCCCATCTGTTTGTGCCTGTTCACCTTTTCCATTAGATCCTTTAACATACTAATCACAGGTATATGTAGGTTTTATTTTTGGACCATCTTTGAATCTGGTTTTGTTTTCTGTTTTATCTCTTGGCAATGAGATTACTTTTTTTCAGTAGCAACTGAATTATTTATGCCTTAGAGATAGGTACTCTGTTAGATTGTTGGGGTTGAATCACTGGCTGAGCTGGCTTTGGATTTTGTTATTGCTGTAGTTGGTGGATTGTTGTCTCCTTATGTTTAGAAACATAAACTTTTCTATTTAGGAACTAAATCTAGAAACTGATTTTCTTTTTTAAACCATATCAGGCCCAAGTCTGTTTTGGTGGTCTGAGAAGAAAAAAGATGAGCTTCTAAAGTTTTGGGAAAACTATATTTTAATTATGGAAACTCTCGAAGGAAATCAGGTAAGTGTTTTCATATTTTATCAAATCATGTACAGGTGCAGTTTCTTTTTTTCCCCCAAACATTCTGTAGAACCAATACAGAAAGGTCAGCTTGGATATAGCATAATGGAATGCAAGCGTACCTTGTTTTCCAGTATGAGTGAGTGAAGTCGCTCAGTTGTGTCTGACTCTCTACAACCCTATGAGCTATAGCCTGCCAAGCTCCTCTGTCCGTGGGATTTTTTAGGCAAGAATACTGGAGTGCGTTGCCATTTCCTTCTCCAGGGGATCTTCCAGACCTAGGGGTCGAACTCAGATCTTCCATATTACAGGCAGACTCTTTACCATCTGAGCTACCAGGGAATCCTGTTTTCTTTTCCAGCATAGATTAAGGTTAAATGTAAACTCAGGAAGGAGGAGAGTGAAAGAGCTGGGTTAAAACTAAATATTTAAAAGAAAAAACTAAGATCATGGCATCTGGCCCCATTACTTCATGGCAAATAGAAAGGGAAAAGGTGGAAGCAGTGACAGATTTCCTCTTCTAAATGCTCTAAAATCACTACGGATGGTGACTGCAGCCATGAAATCAGAAGATAGTTGCTTCTCGGTGGGAAAGCTGTGACAAACCTAGACAGTGTGTTGAAAGGCAGAGAGATCACTCTGCCAATGAATGTCTCTATCGGCAAGGCTATGGTCTTCCCAGTGGTCACGTACGGTTGTAAGAGCTGGACCATAAAGAAGGCAGAGAGTCAAAGAATTGATGCCTTCAAACCGTGGTGTTGGAGAAGACTCCTGAGTCCCTTGGACAGCAAGGAGATCAAAGCACTCAATCTAAAGGGAAATCAACCCTGAATACTCATTCAAAGGACTGACACTGAAACTGAAGCTCCAACTTTTTGCTCACCTGATGTGAATAGCTGACTCTCATGTAACGTCCCTGATGCCTGGAAAGATTGAAGGCAGGAGAAAAAGGCGTCGAGGATTAGATGGCTGGATGACATCACCGATGCAATGGACATGAACTTGGGCAACTTGGAAAGATGGGGAGGGACAGGGAGGCCTGGCGTGCTGCAGTCCATGGGGTTGCAAAGAAGTGGACACAACTGAGGGACTGAACAACAACACAATGTAAACTCAGGAAATTAAAGAATACTTCGGTTGACTTAATTTATCAACCAAAAGGATTTGGTCTTATTTGATCTTCCCTTGACATTTACTTCTAAAGTGTTTGTTAGGTTTTAGTTTCTCTATGTTATAAATAATCTCCAAAGAAATACACAGTGAGGAAAATGTTACTTAAAGTCTGAGGTCAGTTTTTATTAAGTAATAGTGACCCTTTGATTTTGTAGGCTTGCTTTCTTTTCTTCCTTTCAGTTCTTACATCTTTGCATTCTTTGGTTCTGAGAGTAGAAACCTGAAAAATCATTTTCAGTTGACTTTGAATTAATCTTAGTAGGAACATGGAATTTTTAAGTTAGGAGGACTCTCTTTAGAGATTAACATTTCGATTTACATTCATTAGAATCATCTGGTGCCTTATTAAAGTATCAGTTGCTGGATCTGGTCTGCAGAGTTTCTGATTCATTAGGTCTGTGGTGTGGCCTGAGAATTGAAATAGTTTTACATATTCCCAGGAGACACATATGCTGCTGTTCTAGAGACCACACTTGGAGACCTTGTTATAGGAGTTCCCAGTATGTAAGCTGCAGATTGCTGTGGGACCAGCCATCATGGAGTCACTGTGAGGTGTCAGTCCAGATGCACTGACTGTTGACTAAAATAAAGAAGTACTCATATGTGCTAAATGTATGTAGGTGTGGGGATGAGGACTAAACGAAAACATTTCTAAATTTATATAAACTATGGTTTTCCTTAATCAGTGCATCCATAACACCCTCACTGTTAAGAAACTCTTAAGTTAGTTGCCTTTAGTTTCTAGGATATGTACATTAGACGCTGGTATCTGCAAGAGTCTAAGAAAAAAGAGCATTGAACCCTGAGCTGGCTCTATGTCTAAATGTGTGGCCTTGAACAACTTGAGTGACTAGAGAAAGCATTTCAGTATATTTTCATCTTTGTAATACTGGTGTTATCAGCCCTGCCTGCTTCCCAGGACAGTTAAGGATTACATGACATAATTTATGATACTCTATAAATATAATGTTACTGTAATTATGTTCTAGGTTATATTTATTAGCTTTGCCATACTCAGTTTTGAATTTGTATGATTTAAAAACTGGAAAAATCAGGCACCTTCTGCACATTTTTTTACATGGGTGTGGTGGGGTCAGGGAGGGTGGAGGTTGTGGGGGGAGGAACAGAAGAGTGACTTAAATAAATGTATAACAATACTTTGGTTTTTAAAGGTGAATTTTCATTTCCTATGGCTTTTTGCTTTTGTTTTCAGATACATGTTATAAAGCCAGTTTTACCAAAGCTAAACGGTCTATTTGAATATGCAGTGTCGGAGGAAAATGGTAATGGCTGGTTTATTTTGATTTTTTATGATGCATCATTTACCCCCTTATTTTATAACTAATTCTTGTTCTTTGTGGAGAATGTTATATGAATATATAAATTCGCTGCTACCGGGAGACAGCTGCTAATATTCCAGATACCTTCCTTGTGGATTGAGTGTTCATAATGTTTTTTCTGACTCAGCAGTATATCCAAGTGCACTTACCTATGTCCTTAAATAGTCTTTGAGAATTTAATTTTAAATGGCTGCAGAGTTTTCTATAATTTAGAGGCATGTAATTTTATAAACTTAGGATTATGGAAAATTTCAAACATTTACAGAAGGAGAAGAGTTTGTGTGATGAACCCTATCACCTAGCTTCTGCAGTGATCAGTTCCTGTCTTACATTGCATGGGGCCTCACTTGCTCACTCTTCATCAAATGATTTTGAAGCATATTCCTAGACAGCATATCATTTCATCTGTAATTATCTCAGTATATATCCTTAAAAGATAAGGACTCTTTGGTAATGTTTTATGTATGGTGTATTATTCATTTTTTAATAAGCGTTGTTTGGTATTATATATTCTAACTGCTTTCCAGCTTTGTTCTCTTAATATATCTGTTTCATTGTTAAAGTTGCTTTCTTAGCATTTCAGCCATTGTTCTGTAGGTTAGACTTCTGGGGAAGGGAAAATTCTAAGGTACTATTTTAAATATAGTTTTTAAGTCCTTAATCAGTACTATATTATGAGGGCTTTTTAGGAGAAATAAAATGAAGATGGAGCTTCCTAAAATTATCTTACGAAATTAAGTTTAGATAAATGAGACAGCTAAATGCAGGCTAACTGTTTTGTATTCATATGAATGATGAAATGCTGCATTATCGTGTTTACACATGAGAGTTAACCTAGGTAAATGGGTTTCAGTGCCTGCTTTAGATAATTACAACTTTAATAGTGTGACCCCTTAGGAATTGAGCTTTATTCAGCTGATTGCTATGGTTGTTTTCTGATACACTAGAATTTTTCACAGACCATAAGAATCTATAGTCCCACCTGGGGCTAGAATTTAATTAAATCCTGTTGTGACTTCACTTATGCATTTACTGTTAAAATGATTCTCTTATTACCACATTTTGCCCACAGCTCTCGGCAAAACAAATCAAATAGCAGTGACAGATTTTGAAAAATTACCACTGCCAAAGAATTGAACAAGCATCTTGATGTAAATAACACACACAAAGGGACTGATGTATTTATAGAATGCCATGAGTTTAAAATGCTGAATTTTTTTCCTAAAAATATTAAGGATATTTGAAAAGAGTTAGAGTATCTCTAAGGTACATACTTATTTCATTTTTTGTTTATCACTCATTCATGTAATTACTTAATAGATGCATACTTAGTGTCCAGTACGTACTGAGCACTGGGGTGAAGTGGTGAGACAGAAGAGCTATTTTCACTTGATTTTTGGTCCGTTTTCCAGGAAAAAATGGTTTTGATTATAAAGTTCTAGAGAGATGACAAAAAAATGACAGCAATGGAATACTAGTAAGGCCATACCTTGGTGAGGCAAGCCAGCCAAGGCCTGCCTTAGGACTGACTAGAGTGGAGCAGACAGCTCTGGGTGCAGAAGCCCTGAGATGGGAGCGGCTCCATGGGGTAGAGCACCCGACTAGTGAGGCAGGCTTAGTGGTGCTGGAGGGGTGGCCTGAGGCTGGAGTAGTTGTCAGGGGCAGTTTCATGCCTGGTTTGGATTTTATTCTGAGTTTTGAGAAGCCACTCAAGGGTTTTAAACAGAGGAGGGACAGTTTCAGATGAAAAATGGATTGAAAGTAAGGTGAGAGAATTGGTTGAAATCACCCCAAACCTAAAGTTCCAACCTGTGTGTATGGAATCATATTTAATTTTGTACACTGTAGTCACCCTGACATTTGCTTGCAGTCTTTCTAAATGACACTGAAAATGGAAAATCGAATACTGAAGTGATTTTTGTTATTCAGTAGTTAAACACCTTTGAACGTGATTGTGGTAATGAAGTTAATGTATTTGTGTGTGTGTTTATTTATGAATATATAGTCTATGTGGAGCCATGTAATGTGAGAATCAAAGTCAACTTTGGGTGTTTATTTTCACAGGATGCTGGCTCTTTCACCCATCCTGGCATCTGTGCATTTATAAAAGAATGTTTGAAAGTGAAAATAAAATCCTGACTAAAGAAGGCGTTACCCATTTTTTGGAACTGTATGAAACAAGGATTCTTCCATTTTCACCAGAAATTTCTGAGGTAATGGCACCCTCTCCCTCCCTTGTTCCCTCTGTCAGAAGATAAGAGGAGAAGGCATTTGTTGTATCTTATGTGATCTTCAAAAGTACATACTGGGGCTTGAAAATCGCAAATAACACTTCAGAGATTTGCTGAAAACAAACCCTATATCTCTAAACTAGGCTCTCATACTTGGGCTTTGTCGACAGGCTGCTGCATCATTACCGTGATGAAAAGTAGTCCTTGGTTATCTGTATTCTGAACAAAAGTCAGCAGCGTGAACCCTGGACTAGAAGTATGGTAGTGATACTCTCTCCATGGTTCTGAAGCACTGAATTATTGCTCTTTGTCTAGTGGTGCTACTCCTCCGGTTCTGAGTCAGTGAATTACTGTCTGCTGTACTGAGCAGGGGTTGCTGTTTGAGCTATGTTATTAGAATGTGTACTTTTCCTCTTGTCAGAAATCACACAGAGTGATGACCCTGTGGGAATTACAGCTGTGATTTTAAGTCCTGTTATGATGACATGAGTTGGATGATCATAGACTTAGGAATAGTAATTTACCTGTCATTTAGAGGTAACCTAAATGTCCCTAATTATCCACGTACATGTACGGTGTTTTAGTATGCATCCTTTTTCTACATTCTCCTAGCCTTCTTGCGCTTCCTGAAAGCATGCTTTTGTCTTCTAATGTTTTCGAAGATATGGTTTTCCCCATTTATCATCCAGGTACAGGGGCTTAAGTTTTCTCTTGGGTATCTTTCTGTTTTTCACTAGTCACTACCTTTATTTTCTACCATGTGTCCCTTCTTTGGATTCCTTTCTTCTTTCTCAGCACAGCATGTGCTCTCTTAGTATTCCATACATTTTTATCAGGTTGGAAAGTTTGGTTTGATACCTGGGATTAAGGTATCCTCCAAGGCTATCATAAATCAGCCTGCAGCATAAGAGATTGCTTATAACAGCTCTTCAGTAGGCCTGCGTAGGATGTACAGTTAGGGCAAGTTGACTTTTCAAAATTACAGTTACAGCGTAACGTCAGATTTTTTTTTCCTTTTTTTTTTTTTAGTTTATCATTGGACCATTAATGGATGCACTTTCAGAGAGCTCTCTATACAGCAGGTAAACATGCATTTTATTTAGCAGCAATGCAGTCATATGTATTTGATTATAAATTTAACTTGATTATGAAATATGACCAGATTGTTAAAAATGCATTTGGTGGATAAATATATGTTGCCTCGTAGACATTCAGCTTTTTCTTACCATGTTGTCCCTTCTGGGTTTGTGATTCTTCTTGTCCTTCTAGTAGTTGTATCTGAGGTTTTCTCTTTTTCTTTTCTTTCCTACTCTGAACCCATCCTTTCTTGGGTTTTGGGGAAGGACACCTCACATAGGCACTTTCTTTCCCTTACTCCTGACTTCTGCCCTCTTGGAATTTATGGTGGCTTTGGCTAACCAACACGACACTTTTTTTTCCTTTAACTTTCAGTTTTGACTTATAGAAAAGTTGTGAGAATAATACGGAGAATTCTGACTTACCTTTTATCCACATTCCCTAAATGATAGTGTTTGACCACATTTGTTTAATGGGCATCTTTATGTATGTATATGTGTCTTTGCATCTCCGTTTCTCTGTTTCTTAGCTCTGTCTGTTGAGCAGACTCACCCATCTACATTTCAGCATCTGTCCTTCCATCCATATTAAAAACCATCCGTCACACCAGTATACCCATTTCTAGTCCACTACCACGGGGTTCGTTCTAACGTTTTCCTTTCCGTGTCAGATGGTGGAGGCCATTCTCTACTACATGTTGCTCATTTAATACCTTTACGCTTCATCAAGCTTGATACTGAGAAGAGTGTCAGCATTGTGCCTTTCCTCATTTTTTGAGCTTTATCTGTACTCTTGAATTGTATCTTCAGAAATTTCCCTTGCTTTTGAAATTATGTTGTATTAATATTTCTAATTCTGATAACTAAGTTTATACTTGCTAGTCTTTTGTTTGATATATCTCTAATAGAGCAAGCCACCCTGGTGGCTGGCTCAGTGGTAAAGGATCCACCTGCAGTGCAGGAGACCCAGGTTCAATCCCTGGGTCGGGAAGATCTCCTGGAGAAGGAAATGGCAACCCACTCCAGTATTCTTGCCTGGGAAAAACCATGGACAGAGACACCTGGAGGGCTTCAGTCCATGGGGTCACAAAAGAGTTGGACACGACTCAGTAACTAACACTTGCACTTTTGCTCTTCTGATAGAAAGTACTCTGACAGTCAACTTCTTTAAAGATTTTAAATCAACCTGTGCTAAGTTACATTAATATTCAGTCCTATTTACTATCAAAAAAGCATATCAATGCTTGATTTGTCAATTACTTTTATTTTTCAAATAACTCATTACTACTGAATAGCTTTCTGAAGCAGACAGCTGGAGAGCAGTAAAACCAACTTGGTGGTTTCTGAGAGTTGACAAACACATTTATTATGAAATGCCTTCGGTTTGCTCCCACACTAGTGTGTTCAGTTAACAGATAATGTTCCTGGCAGAAGCAAAAGAAACAAAAATAAAAGTGTCTTTAGTAGATGTTAGCAATCAAATGCTTCTGCAGAAGTGGTTTATTACTAACATATGTCTTTTACTTAATACTTAAAGGTATTAAATCATTGGAGTATGTGTTAGAAATAATAAAATATAATTTTAAATTACCATTTCTAGACTTTTCTTAAAATGATACTGTTTGGCAAGGTTGATGCATATGTGTCAGATAAAGTGTCATAAAAGGAGATCTATGCCTGCTTAGTATAACCCATTACTAACTCACATCAGTTTTTCAGTAATATCCTGATGTTTTTGTAATCGGAGGGATTCTTAAGATTTTACTGAAAAATAAAATGCAGGTTCAGAAGAAGATGGTTTTATTGTTGAAAGACATTTGAGCCATATTGCACTTAGTTTCAGTATGCTTAACTGTCAGTAGATTTTATATATTTGTTTTTTAACCCCCTTTGTCTATAGGTCCCCAGGCCAGCTGATAGGAAGTGTTTCTCCATTGGGACTGAAATTACAGAAGTTTTTAGTCACTTATATTTCTTTTCTTCCAGAAGAAATAAAGAGTATGTATCAGTAAAGAATTTCTTTTTAACTTATTAGCTTAAATTGAAAAAATTTTTTAGAATGTTGATTATAAGCACCATCCTTCTAGGAGAGTCCTGCTGTTGGCTGATGTTAAGTCGCTTCAGTCGTGTCCGACTCTGTGCGACCCCACAGACGGCAGCCCACCAGGCTCCTCTGCCCCTGGGATTCTCCAGGCAAGAACACTGGAGTGGGTTGCCATTTCCTTCTGCAGTGCATGAAAGTGAAAAGTGAAAGTAAAGTCGCTCAGTTGTGCCCGACTCTTAGCGACCTCATGGACTGCAGCCCACCAGGCTCCTCCATCCATGGGATTTTCCAGGCAAGAGTACTGGAGTGGGGTGCCATTGCCTTCTCTGAGGAGAGTCCTAGGATTATTATAATCAGTATTGTCAAACTAGTTCCTTTTTTTCAGGATAATGCAAATTTTGTCAGAATTATGCAAGTGTCCATTGAAATTGAGTACACACTTTCACCTTTGTATATAGCACGGTACCAGTATTGGGATCTGTAGCATGGAAGCGATTATGGAATATATACTGCAGTTTGCCATTCTTTCTAAGTATCTCTATTCAGTTTAAAAAATTAGCAAAATAAGTCAAAGAAAAAAGGAACCTGGGCTTAGGAAAAAGTTATAAACAGAATATCCATTGTGTCAAAATTGTTGCTTTATACATACTGACTTAGAAAGATTAAAAAAGAAGAAAACTTTTTATAAGACCTTGTATCTTAGAAGTGTCCCACTTCTTCGGATTGAGGATGTGTGTTTCTTTCTGATGAGCTCTGTTGGTAAGCAAAGCATGGAACCCGTGTTGCTTTGTTTGCTGAGTAGCAAGATTTCCCCTACTAAGCCTTTTCTTCATTCTAGGCTTTGTGATGTAGAAAGTGACCCTGGTTATGAAATATATATATATATTTTCCTTTTGTATTTAATCTGCATATAGGATGAACAGTGACCAATAGTAATATGTATTCAAAAGTCAGGAAAGAAAGGGAAAAGATGGGCGTTTGTATATCGCAACCTTAGATTTATAGAAATTTGATTGTTTTGGTTACTTTGAAAAAAATTAGAGTGGAGAAGGTAACTGCCAGAACCATTGTTTAGTTTGCTAGCATTTGGAAGTTTATAGCCTGGGGATTAATTTTCTGACCACATGGGCACGTCCTGTGTGTATACCACAGTGTGAACGAGATGTTGGTGGTCAGCACCCCGCAGAGTCTGAGAGCCTGGTGTTTGTGGTTGTACCAGATGCATGACAGACCCTTGTTAATGTGGTGAGTGAGTGAGAAATAGAAGCTCGACAGTTGCCATCTTCCTTGTGTCGTGAGAGAGGCGTTAGGCAAAAGATGGGAACTTAAATAGTCCAGCAAGAATGAGGGCAAGTAAACTGTCTACTTACAGGTTTTACTTTGTAATTTTTTTCTGTCAGTGATTCCCAGTGAATATATTAAGCATACCTGGCTTTGGGCTAGGCATTTTGGGAAATACAAAATACATGTCATATCCTTTTGGGATTGTCCAAGGATTTCTTAAAAGTGATTTCTTAAAAGATTTCTACAATGATGATCTGAGGAAACAGGCATTTTCATTGACTATGTGACTTAAAGACCCTTAAGACATCACATATTAGCAGAGAAAGTGGGATAGAGCACCATCCTTGTGTATCTCAAAATAGTTAAGTAATTGTAGTGTAGATAAGAAATAACCTGTGAGAAAGAGCTAATATTACTGTTTGCAGATTCCAGAGGCCAGATACCAATGGTATTTTTCTTTAACATCTCCAACAAAAGAATGGTTTCCAACAGTAAAAAATTTATCTTTTACCTTAACTTAAAAAATATACATACACACACAACACACACACACACACATATATATATAAAACTGCTTGTTATCAGAGTATGTACAATATACTAGAATACTCACCTTACTAAAAGGGAATGAATTTGAAATAACATTGATTTTTTTTTATCAGCTTTATTGAGATATAATTCACACATCATAAAATTTACCCTTTTAAATTGTTCAGTGGTTTTTAGTATATTCACAAATTTGTACAACCATCACCACTAATTTCAGATATTTTCATTATCCCCCAAAGAAACTCCATGCCCATAAGTAATCATCTCATTTTCCGTCTCCCCCAGCTTCTGTCAGACACGAGTTTATTTTCTGTCTCTATAGATTTGCTTATTCTAAACATTTCATATAAGAAGAATCATATAATATATGGTCTTTTATTTTATGTCTGGTTTCTTTTTGCTTGAAAGTGAAAGTGAAGTCGCTCAGTCGTGTCCGACTCTTTGGGACCCCATGGACTGTAGCCTACTAGGCTCCTCCCTCCATGAGATTCTCCAGGCAACAGTACTGGAGTGGGTTGCCATTTCCTTCTCCAGGGGATCTTCCCAACCCAGGGATCAAACCTGGCTCTCTCGCATTCCAGGCAGACGCTTTAACCTCTTATAACGTGTATCATTCCTTTTTGTAGCTGAATAATAATGTAATAATAATATTACAGATAATTCACACTCTATCCATTCATCAGTAGATATTTGGATTGTTTCTGCTTTTACTAATATGAATTACTCCTGTGGCTATTCATATACAAGTTTTTATACGAATATAATATTTCACTTCTCTTAATTATATACCTAGGGGTGGAATTATTGGGTAATATGGTAACTCCGTTTTTAATTTTTAGAAGAGCTGCTATTACATTCTCACCAGGAATGTCTGAGACTTCAGTGCCTCCACATCCTGTTAACACTTGTTATCACCTGTCCTTTGGATTAGAGCCATCCTAGTGGGTGTGACGTTGTATCTCATTATGGTTTTATTTGCATTTCCCTATGTAGTGTCTGATGATTTGAGCATCTTCTCATGTGCCTGTTAGCAACAATGATGTCTTAAAACTTTTTCTTTCAGGTAGTTTCCTGTTAAAATTTATTCAGAAGATGACGAGCAGACATTGGTGTGCTGTTCCCATTTTGTTTCTATCCAAGGCTTTGGCAAATGTCCCAAGATGTAAAGCCTTGGGTATGGAAGGACTTCTTGCCCTCAGGTAATTTTCTCTTGTGTATCTTCATATGTGGTTATTTGTCATAACTTTCCTTAGTAAATTAAGTGTTCTCTGCTGCTTTAATCCATGGTGAGTGGTTTTAGTTAATATTGGCATCCTGATTTTCACTCTTAATTTTATAGAAGCAAAAAGCAAATTAAAAAATCTATTCATGGGGATTTCCCTGATGGTCCAGTGGTTAAGACCCCACACTTACACTGCAAGGGGGCACAGGTTCAGTCCCTAGGTGGAGAACTAAGATCCCACATGCTGTTGAACTTAACTTTGTTTTATGAATTACTAATTTAAATGTTAATAAATGCCATAATATATACTGTTGGATTTTGACCACTTTAAAAATAAGGCCAGTGTTTTTATTAAATATCGGTATTGATTACCAATTATTTCCAAAATGTGCTTTGAAAGTGTCTTGTTAGTTTTTAAAGATTCTTTTTCATATTAAAATTGTACTCTACTAGAGGCCTTACTTATTTAATAGCTTTGCAGCTCTCCTGACAGTGACTTTCTGCGTTAGAAAGTGTAGATATTATAAATCAAGTTGTCAGTAGCTACAGATGATCACAGTATTCTCTGAGCCCATGGGAGTGCGTGTGTTTTCTCCACCATCAGGGATGTTCTGCAGTGCACCATGATCACACATCAGATCCTGCTGAGAGGGGCAGCGCAGTGCTATCTCCTCCAGACCGCCATGAATCTGGTAGACGTGGTAAGCTGATCTTTCTTACTCACCTTAACTTCAGTTTGAGAGTCTTTCTCAGTGAGTGGGAGTTCGTTAAAGAGTTTACACAGCAGGCCTGTGATGCTGTCATTAGAAAGCCCTGTTCATAAGATTGGCCCTTGGCTGGCATCTGGAACCTGGATTTCAGGAGGGCTCCCACCATCCCGGTACCATGCCTGCAGGGCTCATGAAAACAGTGTGATCTTCACTGAAAACTGCTTTCCTTCTGGGGCTCTGAAGTTGTAGGTGCCGTGCGCAGGGCGTCTGTGTGACCAGCGCCCCAGTGAAAATGCTGGGCACTGGTTCTCTAAGGAGCCCTTCTGGTAGGCATTTTACCTGTTGGTAGGGAAGCTTGCGACCATACTGGGAGACTATTCTTGGAATCTTTCACCTGGTTTCCTCTGTATTTTTTCTGCACATCTTCCAGGAACTTGACATTCAAAGAACATCCTTATTCTTTTTTTCACAGAGCTCCAGTAACACACTATTATTGAGAACAGGGGTCAGCAGACTTTTTTGTGAAGGGCTGGATTGATATATTTTAGGTTTTTTGAGTCATACAATTTCTATTCAGTTCAGTTCAGTTCAGTCGCTCAGTTGTGTCCGATTCTTTGCGACCCCATGAACCACAGCACGCCAGGCCTCCCAGTCCATCACCAACTTCTGGAGTCCACCCAAACCCATGTCCATCGAGTCAGTGATGCCATCCAACCATCTCATCCTCTGTCGTCCCCTTCTCCTCCTGCCCCCAATCTTTCACAGCATCAGGGTCTTTACAAATGAGTAAGCTTTTCACATCAGGTGGCCAAAGTATTGGAGTTTCAGCCTCAACATCAGTCCTTCCAATGAACACCCAGGACTGATCTCCTTTAGGATGGACTGGTTGGATCTCCTCGCAATCCAAGGGACTCTCAAGAGTCTTCTCCAACACCACAGTTCAAAAGCGTCAATTCTTAGGTGCTCAGCTTTCTTTATAGTCCAACTCTCACATCCATACATGACCACTGGAAAAACCATGGCCTTGACTAGATGGACCTTTGTTGGCAAAGTAATGTCTCTGCTTTTGAATATGCTGTCTAGGTTGGTCATAACTCTCTTTCCAAGGAGTAAGCGTCTTTTAATTTCATGGCTGCAGTCGCCATCTGCAGTGATTTTGGAGCCCAGAAAAATAAAGTCTGACACTGTTTCCACTGTTTTCCCATCTATCTGCCATGAAGTGATGAGGCCAGGTGCCATGATCTTAGTTTTCTGAATGTTGAGCTTTAAGCCAACTTTTTCACTCTTCTCCTTCACTTTCATCAAGAGGCTCTTTAGTTCTTCTTCACTTACTGCCGTAAGGGTGGTGTCATCTGCATATCTGAGGTTATTGATATTTCTCTGGACAATCTTGATTCCAGCTTGTGCTTCTTCCAGCCCAGCACTTCTCATGATGTACTCTGCATATAAGTTAAATAAGCAGGGTGACAATATACAGGTTTGACGTACTCCTTTTCCTATTTGGAAGCAGTCTGTTGTTCCATGTCCACTTCTAACTGTTGCTTCCTGACCTGCATACAGATTTCTCAAGAGGCAGGTCAAGTGGTCTGGTATTCCCATCTCTTTCAGAATTTTCCACAGTTTATTGTGATCCACACAGTCAAAGGCTTTGGTGTAGTCAATAAAGCAGAAATAGATGTTTTTCTGGAACTGTCTTGCATTTTTGATGATCCAGCAGATATTGGCAGTTTGATCTCTATTACAGCTACTCCAAAGCAACCATAGACCATTTACAAATAAGGGGGCATGGCTATGTTCTAGTAAAACTTTACTCACAAAACAGGCTGTGAGTGACTTTGCCAACCCCAGATTTAGAGCTGCTGCTGCTGCTGCTAAGTTGCTTCAGTCGTGTCCAACTCTGTGCAACCCCATAGACGGCAGCCCACCAGACTCCCCCATCCCTGGGATTCTCCAGGCAAGAATACTGGAGTGGGTTGCCATTTCCTTCTCCAATGCAAAAAAGTGAAAAGTCAAAGTGAAGTCGCTCAGTCGTATCTGACTCTTAGCGACCCCATGGACTGCAGCCTACCAGGCTCCTCCATCCATGGGATTTTCCAGGCAAGAGTACTGGAGTGGGGTGCCATTGCCTTCTCCTAGACTTAGAGCAGGGTGTCTTAATTGGAGATGTGTGACCTTAAGGGAATAAAAAGATTTGGGTGGTTTTCTGAAGGCTGAGGGTAGTTTTTGTGGGTTTGAAAAACAAAGATTCACTTTTGATGTAAATAATAAGTAATTCTTATAGGATGTTTCTGGTTTTTGCGTTTAGATTATACCACTTTATCTCAGAGATAGTAATCTCGATTTTAAGGAAAATAGATTTATAAAGTAATCTTTCATTTTATATAACGGTTAGCTGTTTATAATCAAACTCTTCATTTTGAAAGTTGAATATTTCCTTTTTAAAAATATAGCTCTTGATTTAACTAATAGTATTCTACTTCAAATAATATGCTAGATTGGTTTTACAGTGATGTTCATTCAGTTAAACATTTTTCAGTGAGTAATTTTTTAAAACTGCCCTGCCCGCAGGAGAAAGTGTCACTCTCTGACATCTCAACTTTTCTCATGTCAGTGAGACAAGAGGAGTCATTAGGACGAGGAACTTCACTGTGGATGGAGGTGAGACTGAAAATAATGATAAGGTCTTTGAAGACTTTGTGAAAAATGGTTTCTGGTTGAATTCACTACTGGCCTTTCTTGTTATCTGTCAACAGAGGTTTTTAAAAAAAGTTTATTTGCTTTGAGTGGACCTAACCAATAATGCTGTTAGAATTCCTGTGGAGAAGTGGGAGACAGAAAGTGAAATAGAGATGGAACTATTCTAGAGAAGATAGTGTTACTGGGCAGATCTCGATTCCAGATACGAGTACTGAAAGTCCTGATGGGAGTACTGATGACGTTAGACTCGAGAACAGTGACACAAATATCTACTCGGGTTCCCGACCCTGACATTTCGGTGATCTGTAATTCTTCTGACTTCTTGCATCTCGTGCGTCATGAAACCCTAAGTGTGTTGCAGTGGATGGAGAAAAGTCGTGGTGATTATGAGTAAAGTTGGTATAAACATTTGCATACCGATTTTTGTGTGACCGTGACTTCTTAACTCATTTGCGTTGGTTTCAAGGAACACGGTTTCTAGATTGTGTAAGAAGCATATGTTTAGTTTTTTTAAGAAACTGCCTTCCATATCCATGATTCCTCCATGTCAGGACCCATACAACCATGGATCATGAAATGCCGTAGTATTTACTATTGAAAAAAATCCATGTGTAAGTGGACCTGCAGTGTAAACTCATGTTGTTCATGGGTCAACTATATTTTAAAATGCACATATGATAGAAAATAAACTTGCAAGGAGGGTAGGAGCTTTCCTTATAACTTACATTTCAAATTCTACATTCTCTCAAAAATAAATCCTTGTTTTAGTATATGAAGACGAAGTGCATTTTAAGGTTGTAATTTGTTTTACATAATGTGTTGTTATTCATAGAGATGTTCTTTACAGCACCTTATCAAAATGTACATTTTATATTAGATGCTTTAAAAATTCTTGCCTGTTAATGAAGTTTATAAGTTCTTTGAGGAGTTTAGAAAACAGTCACACACGTATGTGAATATACTCACATACATACATACATACGAACATTTTTTCTGTATGAACTGTGTGTGAAGCTCAATCATGACAATAAACATTCTGTTCCTTTGTTGTGTTCAGTTATCTAAATTCAGTTTATTGTGGAAGAAAGAAAATTAATTAGGGAAATTAGAAGCCCTTTGTTCAGTTAGACTTTCAAAATAAGTGATAACTGTTTTCTTTTTCAGCTTTGTGATTGGTTGCGTATTAACGAAAGCTATTTCAAGCAATCCTCAAGTTGTAGCTCCACTGGACTTCACGAGACTTCTTCTTTAAATGCTTATGTCAGGAACCTAGTGCAAGAGTATATTAGGTCATCTGCCTGGGAAGGTAAGTCTGAGATCATTTTTATGGACTGATGTAACCAAAACATTTTCTAAGAACTTTCTATTGGTTTTTCAGATTGAAAATATATGCCAAATATATGCTGATTTATGGATGTCAAACTTGTATTTCAGCCAAGTAATGTGAATAAACTTTATGTAAAAATACTGTTTCCTAACTTGCACTTTATCTGTTCTAGAACTTGAGATTTTAAACCATCTTAAATGTTTTGAGAAACTAGTAAGTTGTCTGAGAAGGAATTGAACACAAATACATTTATTAATTTATTCTACAGTTACTGAATCTTTGTCAGCTAGATTTTGCAGATGTGTGTTTGGAGCCTCTGTAGTGGAAATATTTGTAGATAAATCTGTTTATCTTTTGTTTGTTTTCCAAGTGTTACATTTAGTGTCAGCTGATTATGAAAAGTAGTTTTAGAGAAAAATTGTATTTGAAAGAATGGTTTTGTTAGTTTCTTTTTTTACCAGATACTTAGGAGAACATCAAATGCACTGAGTGAGGGAAGAACTATGAGTAGATTCATTAATTAGGATTCTTTCTACATTTCTAACGCTTCCTCATCATTAAAGTCATTAGTGATAATTTGGGTAAATTGCGTCTTTGAATTTAACATGTCTTCAATTTGCTGGCTTTGTCTCAGACCAAGTCATTTTTATCTCCTGACTTCTCTAATCTGATTATGGAATAGGTCTTAAATGATCAGATAATTATCCTTCCAAAATACATGAGTTTATCTGTTTGTCCTTTTTGGAACATTTTGCTTTTGTGTTTTATTGTCTCTCTTGTCTAGTAAATTTACAGTTTCTTGGAAGGTTCTGTTGTTAGGCCTATGCTGCTGCTAAGTCGATTCAGTCGTGTCCGACTCTGTGCGACCCCACAGATGGCAGCCCACCAGGCTCCCCAGTCCCTGGGATTCTCCAGGCAAGAATACTGGAGTGGGTTGCCATTTCCTTCTCCAATGCATGAAAGTGAAAAGTGAAAGGGAAGTTGCTCAGTCGTGTCCGACTCTTAGTGACCCCATGGACTGCAGCCTACCAGGCTCCTCCATCCATGGGATTTTCCAGGCAAGAGTACTGGAGTGGGGTGCCATTGCCTTCTCCGTGTTAGGCCTATAAAAGTAAACAAATTTTAGTCCCTATTGGAGGGAGCATAGATTAAACTCCCTGAAATATCTATATAACTTGTCTTAAAACTCAGTCTATAACAGCATCAGGTCTGATTAAATCATTCAAAATTGGATAAAATAAGATTTTTAGAGTTTCTTCCTTAACATTTCTGGGACTTAAACTGTTTAATATAAGTTTTTAAAAAACTGATCTCAAGTGCAAAGGAGGCGTGTGTGTGTATGTGTAATATTTTGTTTGACTCTTAATGCCCTTGGCTAAGTGCCTTTATAAAATTTTAGTTTGATTGACAATTACTGGGCAGTTTTCAGAACAAGGCAATAAATTCCAAAGCAAACATGATTTAGCTTGAATTTTTGAGCATAAAATACATATAACACTCAGATTTGTTTTTATAAAAAAAATCATCAGCTCAAACATTTTTTAGTCAAATTCTACACCTAAAGTAGTGTTTTTCTTTGGGTTTCATGTGATCGGTACAGATAGATTTTACACTGATTATTCAGCAACTGTATGTCAAGTGTTTTCGAAGTGCCAGACACTGGAGTTACAGAGATAAAAGATATGTCCTCTACCCTCAGAGAACATTGGCCAACAAGGGAATTGATAAGTAAACAGCTAATCTTAACACGATGCCTTGAAAGCCATAAGCACTGGGATGGGGCCCCAGGGTCGGGGCTCCTGATCAGAACTTGTAGACCTGTGGGGGATCAGGAGAGGTCGCTGGATGAGGTGAACAGAAATTAAGGTGGAAAGGGAGGAGTATCCTGCAAGGCTTGGATGCACTTACATCCAGGGAGCTTGAAAGTAGATAGACCTCCACCAGTGTCTGTCCAGGTTGGAATGGTTAAGAGGTGGTTAAGAGAGGATGGATATATATTCGGTAGCTATATATGTACCATATCATATATATGATGTGTACAAAAAATGCAGCAACAACTAAAACCACACAAAACCAGCATCATCAATAAGCAAAAATGTTGGAACACTTTCAGAGCAGGGTTTCTGAATCAGAGAAAGTGAGACAGTTTGCAAACAGCAGTAACAGTGGGTCAGAGCTTGGAATTGTTGAAATTAACCAAAGAGTGAAATATATTGAAGAAATTTATACTTACACAGTTCATCAGAAAGGGTGCCTACTTAAAATGTAACCAAGATACCTGAGGAAAAATCCCAAAGTAGTATATACTACAGCTGAACAACCATTTTAGAAACAGCTTTATTGACATATAACTGACATACATTAAATTGCACATATTTAAACTTTATACAGTGTGATGGGTTTGACCTCTGTGTATTGCGTATGAACCATTAGCATAGCAAGATAATGAACCTGGCAGTCACTCCCCAGTGTCTTCGTGCCTCTTTGTCATCTGTGGCTCCTGCTCCTGCCTGTTCCTCTGCATCCGCAGACCACCTGGACACGCTTTCTGACACTAGTTTGCATTTTCTAGAATTACAGTCAGTTTTTAGAATTCGTAGTAGCAAAATTTGACTGATAATTCAGGGTTAACTTGGCATTAAGATGACTAAAGATAGCCAGTGACCTTTCGTTTCTTTAAAACCATTCTTTCAGTGCTTTTAGTATATTACTCTGTCTTCTTGCTTGTATTGCTTCTGACAAGAACTCTTTTTTCATTTTTATCTTTGATCTTCTGTATATAATGTGTCCTTTTTCTCCTGTTTCCTTTGGTTTTCTTTGGTTTTCTTCGCATTATGACTCATATTTCCTTGCCTCTTTTTGTGCCTGATAACTTTTAGCTGGATACCAGATGTGGTGAATCTTAACTTATTGGGATGTTGAATACTTTTGTATTCTCACAAGTATTCTTGAACTTTGTGGTGGGATCCAAGTAAGTTAGATGGAAATAGGTTTGGAGTCTTGTTTTCAAAGTCTGCTAGGCAGGACTGGAGTAGTGCTCCGTCTCAGGCTAGTTATTCCTCACCACTGAGGCAAGAATCCTATGTGGACTCCACTTAGTACTCTGTGCATCATGGTGTTTTCCAGTCTGGTAGGTAAAAACAGACACTATTGCAGATTCTGTGTGGTTCCAGGCACTGTTGCCTCGAATCCTCTTCCCTTGGCCTCAGGTGGTCTCCAGTCTTGCATGCACTGATCTGTACTCAGCTAAATATACAAGGGAGACCCTCGGTGGACCCCCAGATCTCGGTGGATCTCTCTTTGTGCAGAAGTCTCTCTAGTACTCTTCCCTGAGAACTCTGGCTGCCTTAATTTCCCTGACTCATAGTTTCATTTCCTCGACTCAGATTGTCCACTGGACTCCACTGGAGTTCTCTCTCTCTTTCTTTTTTTTTCTTTCTAAATTCCATATATATGCGTTAGTATACTGTATTGGTGTTTTTCCTTCTGGCTTACTTCACTCTGTATAATAGGCTCCAGTTTCATCCACCTCATTAGAACTGATTCAAATGTATTCTTTTTAATGGCTGAGTAATACTCCATTGTGTATATGTACCACAGCTTTCTTATCCATTCATCTGCTGATGGACATCTAGGTTGCTTCCATGTCCTGGCTATTATAAACAGTGCTGCAATGAACATTGGGGTACACGTGTCTCTTTCCCTTCTGGTTTCCTCAGTGTATATGCCCAGCAGTGGGATTGCTGGGTCATAAGGCAGTTCTATTTCCAGTTTTTTAAGGAATCTCCACACTGTTCTCCATAGTGGCTGTACTAGTTTGCATTCCCACCAACAGTGTAAGAGGGTTCCCTTTTCTCCACACCCTCTCCAGCATTTATTATTTGTAGACTTTTGGATCGCAGCCATTCTGACTGGTGTGAAATGGTACCTCATAGTGGTTTTGATTTGCATTTCTCTGATAATGAGTGAAAAAAATGCCAACCAAGAATTCTATACCTAGAGAAAATCTTTCAAAGTCAAAAGCAAAATAAACTTTAACATTTAAGGATTCATCACCAAAAGATTCCTTAACACAAAAAGTACTAAGGGAAACTCTTTAGTATAATTAGACTAAAGAAGAATTATACAAACAGAAATGTGAATCTACAAACTCCGATACTTTGGCCACCTGATGCGAAGAACTGACTCATTTGAACAGACCCTGATGCTGGGAAAAATTGAAGGCAGGAGGAGAAGGGGATGACAGAGGATGAGATGGTTGGATGGCATCACCGACTCAATGGACATGAATTTGAGTAAACTCCAGGAATTGGCAATGGACAGGGAGCCCTGGCGTGCTGCAGTCCATGAGGTCACAAAGAGTTGGACACAACTGAGTGACTCAACTGAACTGAGTATAAAGGAATAAAAACCACTGGAAATGGTAACCATATGAATACATATATTATTTTCTTGTTGTTATTTAAATCTCTCTAAAATAAAACAGATTGTTTAAACAAAAATAATAATAATTTATTGTTGGGTCTATAATATATGTATAAAAGTAAAATATATGACATTAAAGCATAAAAGCCAGAAAAAAAAAAAAAAACAAAACACCATTCTTGCCTATACTTTTCCAGCCTCAGTGAGAGAAGGGGGAGAAGGTGTAAAGAATTCTTTGCCAGTGGTTCTCAGAGCATGATTTCCAGACCAGCAATATCAACATCACCTGGAAACTGTTTAGAACTGCAAATTCTCAAACTCTATCCCACACCTGCTGAAACAACTCTGGGTGTGGGGTTTACCCTCTGTGTTTTAAGAGGCCCTCAGGGAGAATTCTAAACCACATGCTGAGGTTTGACACCCATTGTTCTGTAGCCTGGATTTCTCTTAGTATGGCAGTAGAGGACTCAGGAAGCAGCCCTACAGCAAAAATCTCTGCTAGAGTGTCCTCCACTGGGGTAGTCAGGCACTCTGTTGTTACTGACCTAGTCCTGTGACTCTCCTTAAAATCAGGAATCTTTAAAAATCCATTAAACATCTGATTTATAACCTTCCCTTTCACTTATCCAAAGTGAAAAGTTGTTTAGGACTTCAAAAAGTGCCACTGTGATTGGAAACATTCTCAAATAGCACCCCTGCCCCACTCGCATCTCCTAGAAGGGCCTCAAAAGGTATCTCACTATATGATTGCTAGAAAATGTAAGGAACTGAGTAGCGTATTGGTATTTCAGTTTAGTCTTTGTTAACGATGAGTTTTTATATGTAAATGTGGGATATAAAGCACTTAACGTGAGTAAAAAGGGTTTATCATTCTTATGATAGAATGATAGAGAGCAGGTTTCAATAATTCACTCTTATAAAAAGCACATAAATTTAACCTACTAAATTATTTTGGAAAGCACCAACATTTAGATTATCTAAAAATACACATTTCTTCAGTTCAGTTCAGTTCAGTTGCTCAGTCGTGTCCGTCTCTTTGAGACCCCATGAACTGCAGCATGCCAGGCCTCCCTGTCTACTGCCAACTCCCGGAGTCCACTCAAACCCATGTCCATCGAGTCAGTGATGCCATCCAACCGTCTCATCCTCTGTCGTCCCTTCTCCTGCCCTCAGTCTTTCACAGCATCAGGGTCTTTACAAATGAGTCAGCTCTTCGCATCAGGCGGCCACAGTATTGGAGTTTCAGCCTCAACATCAGTCCTTCCCATAAACACCCAGGACTGATCTCCTTTAGGATGGACTGGTTGGATCTCCTCGCAGTCCAAGGGACAATCAAGATTCTTCTCCAACACCACAGTTCTAAAGCGTCAATTCTTAGGTGCTCAGCTTTCTTTATAGTCCAACTCAATTCACATCTATACATGACCACTGGAAAAACCATAGCCTTGACTAGATGTACCTTTGTTGGCAAAGTAATGTCTCTGCTTTTAATATGCTGTCTAGGTTGGTCATAACTCTCTTTCCAAGAAGTAAGCATCTTTTAATTTCATGGCTGCAATCGCCATCTGCAGTGATTTTGGAGCCCAGAAAAATAAAGTCTCTCACTGTTTTCGTTGTTTCCCCATCTATTTGCCATGAAGTGATGGGACCAGATGCCATGATCTTCGTTTTCTGAATGTTGAACTTTAAGCCAACTTTTTCACTCTCGTCTTTCACTTTCATCAAGAGGCTCTTTAGTTCCTCTTCACTTTCTGCCATAAGGGTGGTTTCATCTGCATATCTGAGGTTATTGATATTTCTCCCGGCAATCTTGATTCCAGCTTGTGCTTCTTCCAGCCCAGCATTTCTCATGATGTACTCTGCATATAAGTTAAAAAAATAATCAGGCTGACAATATACAGCCTTGATGTACTCCTTTTCCTATTTGGAAGCAGTCTGTTGTTCCATGCCCAGTTCTAACTGTTGCTTCCTGACCTGCATACAGGTTTCTCAAGAGGCAGGTCAGGTGGTGTGGTATGCCCATCTCTTTCAGAATTTTCCACAGTTTATTGTGATCCACACAGTCTAAGGCTTTGGCCACTAAATGGTATTTATAACATTTTAAAGAATAATATACAATAAAGTTTATTCTTTTGTTATGTTTTTAAACTAAGTTATCCTCCATGCAAGTGTGTTTTTAGTATTATCTTCTGTACTAGTCTAACACATTTGTATCAAAATAAATTACTCCCAATATATATTAGAATATTTGAAAATATGTTTTAAGTATTTGAACCTCTGGTCTGGAAAACTAGATTAACTAAATCTTTCTTGGAAGTTGAGGCAAAGAGTATCATCTTATGATAGAATGAAAAGGAGCTCTAGCTATGTTTTACTTTACTTTACCTGGCTTTCAGGAATAGGAAAATACTGATTTTTATCATTTAACCACGTTCTTCCAAAAGTTGTTCTAGAAACTTTGCATATATTACTTAATTTTTAAAATAAACCCAAGAAAAGTCACAGGTTTATTTGGTTTAATTTTGTAGACAATGACCTGAGCTTTCTGAGAGGACAGTCGGCGGTCCCAGGCTCCCATAGCTAACAAGCAGTGCACCTGAGGTTCAGACAGGAGTCTGAGATGTCAAAGCCTTTGTATCTGTATCCACCCCATCCCCTTTCCAGTTCCATTTTAGGGAACTCTCACCTCTCATCCGAGATGCCAGAATTGCCTCTTAACCGGTTACCCTGCATCTAGCTTCCTCTACAATCTCTTTTCCACATTATACCTAGAAAAATCTGTTTAATATAGAAACTTTGATCTTACAGAAGTCTCCTCCCTGTCTTTGTATCCATTCACTTAGACCTCTAGTGGCTTCCTTTTGCTTTTGGGGTGAAGACAGAAACCCCTTACAAGCCTATAAAGTCCCTGGTCTCTCCTGCCTGTTCCTGTAAGGTCATCCTTGGTGCTCCCTCCCACTTTATACCCCAGTCCTTTACCTGGAATATGGCATGCTGTCTGCTGCTTCAGAGCCTGGACATGCTCTTCCTTCTGCCCAGGAGGGTCGTGTCTCCCTTCCCCTACCTCATTCTTTCCTAGCTTTTGTACCCAGCCCAGTTGTCCTTGCTTCAGGGTGCCTGTCTTACTCTCTAGTTGCACGATTTAGAACACTTCCTGCTACTGTCATTCTACATTTGTCTGTACGTTCTTTGATGAATGCTCTTCTCTTCTGCACTGTGAATTCCACGAGTATAGGAGCCATTGGGTCTGAGGCCAGTTCATGGCATGCACTCGGCATGCAGAGATGTCTTTGTGTTCACATTTAAGTGTATAAAAATGAACCATGCTGTGGGGTGTTCTACTGTATTTCTTCTCAGCTGTATTTCTCTCGTGTAATACTGATAAAACATATTCATTTAACTGTTTTATTTTGAAACATCATCTTTGAAGGATTTTGTTAATGCTTTGCAAACCTTAATTATTGTTATTTAAGGAGGAGAAAACAGCTGTATGCCTGATTGGTTTGAAGCCAAGCTTGTTGCTCTGATGGTGTTGCTGGCCATAGATGTAGAAAGAATGAAGAGTCAATATAGGTAAGTGTTTCTAAACTTGAAAAAAAAAGGTGTTTTTTTTTTTTTAAAAAAAGGCTAATCCTGTTTGTAGTCCATATTCAGACTTTTCAGTGATTGGTATGGAATTGATCACAGCTTATTAAAGGAGGAAATTAGAATATGGCATCATACTTAAAGAAATGTTTAAAATTAACAATAAATGAATAGTGCCAGAGTTTTGAACTTCAGAAGTGAAAAACACAACTGTGTATGCACAAATCACTGGTTCTGTATAAGAATATTAGAAGGATGGGTTGTAAGGTCCTAGCGTAAGATTAAGTAAAGACAGTTACTGGATTTTACCCCTTTATAAAATATGTAAATTAAAAAAAATAAAGTAATAACAGTCCCATTTATATTTTGAGAAATATGAGCAGATTGTCACCAGATTATAATTATTGCAAAAAGCAGCTTCCTTAGGTAGTCTCTTTGCATATACTATAAATCTCTTTTCTAGACCAAGTTTCAGTACTAAAGTTGGTTATAACAGATTTTCACAAATCTTTAGTTCTTTATATTTTTTTGTTAACATGTCTCATTTCCTTGATTGGTATATATTTGTTTTGTTTTTTTTTTCTGAAATATGGAAGCGAGGTCTCAGCATTTTAATTTGCTGATAAGTTGGATCTAGGATTTTGTTCATACTTCTGCCCAAAACCAAGGACATGTATTGTTCTTGTGCTTTCTTCTCCCGTGAATTGCTGCACTCACTGGGAAAGCATGAGTGGAAAGCCCCGTCCTAACAGGTCGTCCTTAAGAGTAATTCCGTCCAGTGGAATCTTTAGCTAACCAAAACTGTAGGTGGAAGACAGTTTCTTCATGCTTTTGAAATGCTTGATTTGGGCATGTCTTTTAATGTCTAGTGAAAAGCGGAGGACACAGAATGTATTAAGGATATTCTTAGATCCTCTCCTGGATGCCCTTGTGAAGTTTGGTACAAATGCCTACATGCCCTTGCTGAAAACTGACCGATGCCTGCAGTTGCTGTTGAAGTTACTGCACACTTGCTTGTTGAAAGGTTCCGGTACCCAAGATGGTGAGGATCAATAGCTTCTGTTGGTGTTTTGCCACGTATATCATTGGTACTCAGGGTATATCATTGGTACTCAGAATGAGAAGAAATACCTGACCTTTTTCTTTAACCTCATACATTCAGCAAATATTTGCTGCGTGGTGCTGGGGAGGCAGCGTTGAAGGAGCAGACTGCCCGTCCGGAGCTGACATGTTAGCATTTGCATTCATTGTGCACTGTTGATTCCATATTGATGGAATATGATTTCATTTGCTTTTACTTGTTTTGTTTGTTTGTTTCTATAGGTTCTTATTGATTTCTAGACTATTGAAAATAATCACTATTTCATATATGTTCTAAGCCTAGATCTGTTTCTTATTGACACTGTGTAACAGGTTATAGAAAATAAACTAAAGCGTGAGAATAGCAATAATTTTATAATTACTTGTGCACAGAGGAGCGTGGAGGGCTACAGCCCGTGGGGTCGCAGAGAGTCAGAGACGACTGAGCGACTGAGCACGCAGGCACACACGTGTCCTTAAGCACCTCTGTGTAGAAAATACTTCATCCAGGAAGTACATTGTTGGTAGATGGAAGCACTGAGCACTTCCTTCCTTCCTTAAACTAAGATTTATGTAAAACAGTATTTCAAAACCCATGGACATTAGATATTAGAATTATCAGTGGGTAAGCCTTGGTTCCCAATATTTCTGATCAATTTCATTTGGAATTTTAGAAATTTTCCATTTGGGAAAGAATACTCTAGAGAAGCTTTGGTATCAGGTTAAACTGGAGGATAATATTGAAAGGTTAGATTTTCATATAGACTTGTGAAATATTATAAAAGCTAGTGTCTGAGTTCTGATACTTGTGATAATGATAGCAGAGCCAAATGCTGTGCACATAGCAGTAACTTTTTATAAGATCTTACTCCTTTAGGGCATAAACTTGTGTTCGTTTGACACATCTCGACTGTTGAAAGCACTTGACTCAGTACCCTCAAGCCCAAGACTGGGTCACGGGTGCCTTTTGGAAAATTATTGGGATATTTGATACACGCAAGAATATGAGATAGTTGTATATAAATTATGATGCAAAATAATTATATATCTGTGAATGCACCACCATTGCATCTGTTGCTGAGAACGAATTTGCCCATAACTTCTCAGTCTCTGCCTTTTCCCTCCTCGTTTTGGTTTTTATCTGTGTCACTTCCATATACTTAAAAAGTGATTTTACCACATAAATCAGTTTTCTCACAGTATATTATCTCATTTTCTTGCTTTTAAGCCTTATAGAAATGGTACTCTACTGTAAGAAGTCTTCTGTAACTTTTTCCACTTAGTGCTCTTCTAAGATTAATCCATGTCCTTTCACATAAATACTTCCTCATTTTCCCAGTGGTGTTACCTTCTGCTGTGTGATGACACCACAGTTAAGTGTTCTGTTATTGCTGGACGCTGGATTGCATTTAGTTTACTGCTTTTGTGTACAGTACTGATTTGAACACTTGTCTACATGTCTCTTACAGCTTGTGTGTGTCTCTCTAGTGTATGTACCCCCAGGACCAAAATGAGTGGTTCTTAGGGTATGTGTGTATTCAGCTTTTAAGATAGTACAAAATTGTTTTTCCGAGTAGTTGTGTACATATTTTGTGTTCTCCCTTGCAGAATATAAGTTCCCATCGCTCCTCGTGCATCTCTTTTATTATACTGTGAGTAAGAGCCAAGGAAATCCACATTTAGTTTTGGTAGTAGTTGACTTCCAGATAACTGGCAAAACATGTTAGTTTAGTTAACTTTATTTGTAATTGAAGTCTAGTTGATTTACAATGTGTATTCATTTCTACTGTACAGCAAAGTCAGTTTATACACACACACACACACACACTTGCTTTTTTAAAATACTCTTTTTCATTATGGTGGTGGCTCAGACGGTAAAGCGTCTGCCTACAATGCGGGAGACCCGGGTTCAGTCCCTGGGTCATGAAGATCCCCTGGAGAAGGAAATGGCTACCCAGGCCAGTATTCTTGCCTGGGGAATCCCATGGACGGAGGAGCCTGGTGGGCTACAGTCCAAGGGGTTGCAGAGTCAGACACGACTGAGCAACTTCACTTTCACTGAATGTAGTTCTTTGTGCTATACAGTAGGACCTTATTTATCTGTCCTATGTGTAATATCTTACATCTGCTCATTTAGACCTATTTAATTAAAATAGATCTAGCAAATAATTTAGCAACTAACTGCAAGTCCTAGGATAAATGAACACATAATGGTGAAGTCAGAAATAACGAGGTGAAGTCAGCCCTCCATATTGATGGGTTAAACCAACTATAGACTGAAAATATTCAGGGCAAAAAATTCTAGAAAGTTCCAAAAAGCAAAACTTGAATTTCCCATGCTTCAGCACATTCTGCAGCAGACCTTGGCTAAGCCTGGATCTGCTGTGAAATGTGTAACATTAAAACACACTCCTGGGAAATGCAGACACATTTTCACCTACTTACGAGCCATAGCGGCTTATGTGGGAAAACCCATTTTACTTAAAACTCCCCCAAAACATGTCTTAAAATGTTCACAATAAACTAAAACCTAATTAATAACTTTGGTGAAATGGTCTCTGCTGTCTGTCAGCTTAAAGCTCTAAATAAATGATGTTCCGATGATTATTTTTTTTTATTCACAGTAACTGTACAATGTTTATTTTTATATTTGAGGAAACATACTATTAGTCAGATTGTAACTCTCCCCTTGTTACATTGGATTCAGTTCAGTTGCTCAGTCGTGTCTGACTCTTTGCGACCCCATGAATCGCAGCACTCCAGGCCTCCCTGTCCATCACCAACTCCCGGAGTTGACTCAGACTCACGTCCATCGAGTCAGTGATGCCATCCAGCCATCTCATCCTCTGTCGTCCCCTTCTCCTCCTGCCTCCAATCCCTCCCAGCATCACAATCTTTTCCAATGAGTCAACTCTTCGCATGAGGTGGCCAAAGTACTGGAGTTTCAGCTTCAGCATCATTCCCTCCAAAGAAATCCTAGGGCTGATCTCCTTCCGAATGGACTGGTTGGATCTCCTTGCAGTCCAAGGGACTCTCAAGAGTCTTCTCCAACACCACAGTTCAAAAGCATCAATTCTTCGGCACTCAGCCTTCTTCGCAGTCCAACTCTCAACATCCATACATGACCACAGGAAAAACCATAGCCTTGACTAGACGGACCTTTGTTGGCAAAGTAATGTCTCTGCTTTTGAATATGATATCTAGGTTGGTCATAACTTTGCTTCCAAGGAGTAAGCATCTTTTAATTTCATGGCTGCAGTCACCATCTGCAGTGATTTTGGAGCCCAAAAAAATAAAGTCTGACACTGTTTCCACTGTTTCCCCATCTATTTCCCATGAAGTGATGGGACCGGATGCCATGATCTTTGTTTTCTGAATGTTGAGCTTTAAGCCAACTTTTTCACTCTCCACTTTTACTTTCAGGGCCAAGTAACTGACCTCAGCACACTTCTGTCCTAAGTACAGGCTGAATTTGTCACAATAGTGGATATGATCCTCTTTGCTGAGTGTTACTTTTTTCCTGAGTTGCTTTTGTTTTCAGGCTTTGATCTTTTGTGTCTCTTTGAACTTTTCTTCCTAAATTAGGTTTTAATTAGTTTTTAAATTGTGGTAAAATATATGTAACAAAAGGTACACTTTAAACCTTTTTAAGTGTATGCGCAGTGTTGTGCAACTATCACCAGAGCACACCTCCAGGACTTTTTCATCTTCCCAGCCAAATCTCTGTACCTGCTAGATAATTACTCCCCATCCCAATCTTCCCTCCCCAGCCCCTGGCAACACCAGGAATTTCTGTCTCTGGGAATTTGACTGTTCTAAGTGGAATCATACAACACTTATCCTTTTATGTCAGGCTTATTTCACTTAACATTAGTATGTTCAAAAGGTTCATCCATGGTGTAGCCTGATTCAGAATGTCATTCGTTTTTAAGGATGAATAGTACTCTGTTGTATGTGTGTGCCATGCTTTGTTTATCCATTCATCTGTTGGTGGACGTTTAGATTGTTTCCATTTTTTGACTATTCAAATAACACTGCTTGAACATTAATGTACAAGTGTCTGTTCAAGTCCTTGCTTTCAGTTCTTTGGGGTACATACCCAGAAGTGGAATTGCTGGGTCATAGGGTAATTCTCAGTTGTGTCTGACTCTTTGCGACCCCATGGATTGCAGCACTCCAGGCTTCCCTGTCCATCACCAACTCTTGGAACTTGCCCAAACTCATGTCCATCAAGTCGGTGATGCCGTCCAAGCATCTCATCCTCTATTGTCCCGTTCTCCTGCCTTCAGTCTTTCCCAGCAGCAGGGTCTTTTCCAGTGAGTCAGTTCTTCGCATCAGGTGACCAAAGTATTGGAACTTCAGCTTCAGCTTCAGTCCTTCCAGTGAACACCCAGGACTGGTTTCCTTTAGCATTGACTAGTTTGATCTCCTTGCAATACAAGGGACTCTCAAGAGTCTTCTTCAACACCACAGTTCAAAAGCAACAATTCTTTGGCACTCAGCTTTCTTTATGGTAGAACTCTCACATCCATACAAGTCTACTGGAAAAACCATAGCTTTGACTAGACGGACCTTTGTTGGCAAAGTAATGTCTCTGCTTTTTAGTATGCTGTCTAGGTTTGTCATAGCTTTTCTTCCAGGGAGCAAGCGTCTTTTAATTTCATGGCTGCAGTTACCATCTGTAGTGACTTTGGAGCCTGAGAAAATAAAGTCTCTCACTGTTTCTGTTGTTTCCCACCTATTTGCCGTGAAGTGATGGGACCGGATGCCATGATCTTAGTTTTTTGAATGTTGAGTTTTAAACCAGCTTTTTCACTCTTAACTGTTCACTTTCAACAAGGGGCTCTTCAGTTCCTCTACAATCATGGTAATTCTGTGTTTAATTTTTTTTTTTGACTGTGATGTGAGGCCTGTGGGATCTTAGTTCCCTGACCAGGGATTGAACCTGGGCCCCAGCAGTGAAAGCGCCAAGTCCTAACCACTGGACAGCCAAGGGAATTCCCTTTGTGTTTAAGTTTTTGGGGAATCACATGTTTTTCATAGTGGCTGTACCATTTAGAATTCCAGTTGGTGGTGCACAAGGCTCTAATTCCTCCACATCCTTGATAACACTTGTTATCTTTTATTTTTCTTATTTTTGATAGTGGCTGTCCTCATGAGTATGAAGTATCATGATTTTGACTGAGCTAGCTTTTTGATCAATTTAGGTACTGCTTTTGGCATTCAGGTTGTGACTGTCAGTTACAGGAAACAAAACCCTAAACATCATTCTGAACCTCTGCACAGTTTGTATATTGTGATGCAGTGTTAAATTTGAGGATGTGGCAGTGACTGGGGGTCTAAGTGAGAGGTTCTTGAGTCCTGTGGTAACTGACAGGAAACACGATGGTAACAGCAATGCGAACACTGGAAACATGAATAGCACCAACTTCTTCATGTCACTTTGTTCTCTCTTTTTCAAGCCCTAAACCTTCCCTTGTAATCTCAAATTAACTTTCTTTCAGTCTAATGGGTTTGAATGAGTCTGTGAAAAGTAGATATTTTTTTATGCTATAAGTTTGAGATATGAGTTGAGAAATAAAAGGCAGAGATTATAGAGGAGAGGAGTTTTCTATTCTTAACTATATTCATTGGTCATTTTCTGGGTTCGTAAAAAACGTTAATTCCGGACTGTTTGCTGGTGGCTGCTTAAACTGGCAAGTGACTCATCCATGAGACACTTCAGAAGCCATAATAGGGCTGTCTTTATAATAGGTAACATGAATGTTTAAAATTAATACTGTGATTTTTAATGCGGTGTGTAATCTTTTTAAAAATTTATCTGTGAGTGATAGATGGCAACATTTTGCTAAATACCTATTTAAATCTTTTGCCTAGTTTTAAATCGAGTTGTTTTCATAATCTTGTATATAATAAGGAGAGTTTGTTATGTATTCTATTAATAGATACAAGTCTTTTGTTGAATATGTGATTTAAAAATATTTTCCCCAAATCTGGAGTTTCTGTTTTTCACTCTCTTAACAGGATCTTTTGTAGAACAGAAGTTTTTCTTTTGATGAAGTGCAGTTTATTTATTACATAATTTTATTTCTTTCTTTTTGGCTGTGCTCGGTCTTCATTGCTGCATGAGCTTTTCCTCTAGTTGCAGCAGGTAGGGGCTGCTCTCCAGTTGCAGTGCCCGGACTTCTGTGGGGCACAAGCTCTCGAGCACAGGCTCAGTAGTCGTGGTACAGGCTTAGCGTGTGGGATCTTTCCAGGTCAGGGATCAGTCCCTGTCTCCTCCATCGGGAGGCAGCTTCTTTACCACTGAGCCACCAGGGAAGCCTCTGCTTTATGGTTTTTTAATTCTTAGATCTAGGATGTAAGCAGAGGTAATTTGTTAAGGTGGGAGGTGAGGTTGAGGTTTGGTTTTTGCCTATGAGTTTCCAGTTGCTCCAGACCATTTGTTGATGAGATTTCCCTTTTTTTTGTTGAATTGTCAAAAATTAGTTGGCTGTGGTGGAAACAACCCAAAATAGATGGATGCGTGAATAGATAAGCGATATATGACTGTAAAAAGGAACACAGAAGTACTGACACATGGATGAATCTTGGAAATAATAAGTGAAAGGAGCCAATTGCAAAATGCCATGTAATATGTGATTCCATTTACATGAAGCATCCAGAACAGGCAAATCTAGAGAGACAGACAGTATATCAGTGACTTAGGGCAGGCAGAGGAGGAGGGTTATGGGGTGGTGGCTCAAGGGGATGGGCTTTTCTGTCTGTGGTGATGAAAATGTTCTAAAATTAACTGGTGATGGTTGTACATATCTCTTGACTGTACTGAACACCACTGAAGTACACATTCTTAATGGGTGAATTGTAAAATATGCCATTTATAGCTCAATAAAATTGTTTAAAAACAATTGGCCATGTTTCTGTGGATCTATTTCTGGCTTGTTTTATTGATCTTTATTTTTGTCCCTTTACCAATACTGTACTATTTTGGTTACTGTAGATTTACAATAAGTCTTTAAATAGGTAGTGTGATTCTTTCAAATTTATTCTTTTTTGTCAAAAGTATTTTGAGCTCTTCTAGTGCCTTTGCCTTTCAATATAAACTTTGTAATCAGCTTGTCTGTATTTACAAAAAAAAAAAAAAAATCCTACTGGAATTGATTGGAACTGAATTGAATATAAAGATCAGTTTTTTTTTGAGAATTGCTTTCTTTATTGAGGCTTATAATTCATGAATATGGTTTATCTCCCAGTTTATTTAGGCTGCCTTTTATTTCTTTCATCAGAGTGTTTTTTTAAGTCTTCAGCATCTATATCCTGTACAGGTTTTGTTAGGTTTATGTAACATATCTTTGGGGGAAAGATTATTGTAAATGATATATTTTTTAATTTTTTGGTTTTGAATTGGGCTTTGCTAGTATACGGAGAAGGCATTGGCACCCCACTCCAGTACTCTTGCCTGGAAAATCCCACGGATGGAGGACCCTGGTAGGCTGCAGTCCATGGGGTCACTAAGAGTCGGACACGACTGAGCAATTTCACTTTAAGTTTTCATGCATTGGAGAATGAAATGGCAGCCCACTCCAGTGTTCTTGCCTGGAGAATCCCAGGGACTGGGGAGCCTGGTGGGCTGCCGTCTATGGGGTCGCACAGAGTCGGACACGACTGAAGCGACTTAGCAGTAGCAGCAGTTGCTAGTATACAGAAATGTGATTAATTTTTGTGTGTTGACCTGTATCCTGCAACCTTGCTGAAGTGTACTTATTAGTTGAAGTTTTTTTTTTTTTTTTTAAGATCCTTGGGATTTTTTTGTAGACAGTGATGTCATTTGTGAATGAGGACAGTTACATTTGTAGGGTTTTTCATGGTTTATCCTTTAAATTTCTTTAGAATCTGGGGTCTGAAGTGATTCATTTGTAACTCCTGACTGGTGGTGGTGATCCCCTCTCTCTT
Source organism: Bos taurus (assembly GCF_002263795.3). Lineage (NCBI taxonomy): Eukaryota > Metazoa > Chordata > Mammalia > Artiodactyla > Bovidae > Bos > Bos taurus. The sequence goes on along the minus strand of NC_037355.1, from coordinate 7,233,612 downwards.
TTTAAGACTGGCTAGTATTGACCTTTTCAGAGAAGCAGCTTTTGGTTTCATTGATTTTTCTCTGTTGATTTTTCTCTCTTCAATTTCATTGATTTCTGTTGTTTGCATCTTTCTGCCTGCTTTTGGTTTATTTTGCCTTTTGCTGAAGTTAAGGCAGAAGCTTAGATTATGATTTTAGATCTTCTTTTTTAAAATGACATCAAATGCTATGGATTTTCTTCAGTTTTGTATTATCTGCATCCCACAAATTTTGGTATGTTGTATCTTTAGTTCAGAATTTTTTTTTTTTAAGACTTTCTCTTTTACCCATGAGTTTAGAAATGTATTTGGAGATTTTCCTGTTATCTTTCTGTTATTGCTTTTTGTTTTAATTCTGTTCTAGTCAAGAGAGCACACTTAGTACAATTTCAGCTTTTAAGAATTGTTATTTTGTTAGGGTATGGTTTATTTTGGACTATGTTCCATGCACACTTGGAAAGAATGTGTATTCCGCTATTATTGGATGTGGTGTTCTGTAGATGTCAATTATATCCAGGAGTTTCTTGTTTTTCAGTTTTATATTCTTGGAATTTAGGAGTGTTGAACTCCAACTATAATTTTGGATTTGTCTCCTTCTCCTTTTACTACTGCCAGCTTTGCTTTATGTATTTTGAAGGTCTGTTGTTAGGTAGGTTGTGCTTTTTCTTGGGAGTTGACTCTTTTATCATTACGTAATGTCCCTTTTTATCCCTGATTGTTTTCTTCACTATGAAGCCTACTTTGATAGTAGTATAACCACTTGTACTTTCTTTTAATTAGAATTTGCATAGTACTTTTTTTTTCTGGCTTTGTACTTTTAGCCTATTTAATGAACATTATATTTAAAGTGAATTTCTTATGGACAGCATATAGTTGGAGCTTGATATTTTGTCTCTTCTGACAGTCTGTGTCTTTTATTTGGTCTAAACTATTTGCTGCTGCTGCTGCTAAGTCGATTCAGTCCTGTCCGACTCTGTGCGACCCCATAGACGACAGCCCACCAGGCTCCCCCGTCCCTGGGATTCTCCAGGCAAGAACACTGGAGTGGGTTGCCATTTCCTTCTCCAATGCATGAAAGGGAAAAGTGAAAGTGAAGTCCCTCGGTCGTGTCTGACTCTTAGCGACCCCATGGACTGCAGCCTTCCAGGCTCCTCCATCCTTGGGATTTTCCAGGCAAAAGTATTGGAGTGGGGTGCCAGTGCCTTCTCCGAAACTATTTGCATTTAATGTAATTATTTACATATTTAGTTTTAGAGCTGTCATTTTTTGTATTCTGTTTATTTTCCTGTTTTTCATTTCTTTCTTCCCTCTTCTGGCTTCTTTTGAGTATGAACATTGTTTTGTCTTCCATTTTCATTATCTTTTGTGTTTTTTCCTAAATGTCCAAAGTTTTTTGTGTGATTGCCTTGGGGATTATGATGTGCATACATTTTTACAGTCAGCTTAGAATTAACATTTTACCAACTTGAAATTCATGTAGAAATGTTACTACTTTATAGGTCCCTTAATCTCTTCTCCTTCATTTATTATAGTTGTCTTACACCTACATTTGTTAAAATCAGTACCAGACAATGTTGTATTTTTTGCTCTTAACCATCAAACACATTTTAAAGACTCAAGGGAAGAGTCTCTTGTATTTACCCATTTACAGTTTTTGCTGTTTCACCCTCGACATTCCGTGTTTTCCTGTGGCACTGTATACCTTTTGTTTAAAAAATGTCTTTTAATATTTCTTTGGAAACAAGTTTGTCGGCAATGAATTCTCTTAATTTCCCTCCATCTGAAAATGTTTTTATTTTGCCTTCTGGAGAATATTTTTGCTGAATATGAAATTCTGGTTTGCTAGGTCTTTTCTTCAGCAATTTAAAAACGTTCCCTTTGTTTCTGACCTCCACGGTTTCTCATTAGAACTCTGTAATCATTCACACCCTTTTCTCCCCAGGTAGTAAGATGTTTCTCTGTGCACTCAGTACTATGTCTTTGTTTTCAGTTTTGGGGAACTTGGCTGTACCATGTCAGATTGCCTTTTTTTTTTTTTTTTAAACCTGGCCATGCTGCACATGCCGTGTAGGATTTTAGTTCCCCGACCAGGAACTGAACCTGTGTCCCCTGCAGCAGAAGTGTGGAGTCCTAATCACTGGACCACCAGGGCATCGCCCAATTTGCATATTTTACTGATCTGTTTTCAAGTTCACTGCTAATTTTCCCTTACATTTCTTTTCTGTTATTGATCCCATCCAGTGAGTTTTAAAATTTTCAGTTATTGTACTTTGAATTGTAAAATTTCTATTTGGTTTGTGTGTAAGTCTTCTATTTCTTTGGTGAGACTTTCTGTTTTTCCATTCATTTCAAGAATAAGTATTGAGTGTTGAGGCATGTTTTAATAGCTGCTCTAAAGTCTCTGTCAGATTATTCTAACATGACTGTCATCTTGGTGTCGTCGTTTGTAGATTCTTTTCCCATATGAGCTAGGAATTTCCTCATACTTTATCCACCCAGTCATTTTGGATTGTATTCTAGATCTTTTGAATATTGTGTTATGAGACTCTGGATCTTGTCTAGCTCTGTGGACAGTGTTGATACGTTTGTGTGGCAGTCAGCCAGACTGGCTTGGTTCAGGCTTCAGTTTCTGTTGCTCCAGCTTCTGTGGGTGCTGATTCACGGTCAGTTTTGCTTTCAAGCCTTTTGCAGTGCTGTCTTGACCTGTGCCCTGAGTGCTGCATCCAGCGGCCAGGCTGGCACCTGTGTGGTTGTCTGTTCAGTGCTGAACGTGGTTGACCTTCTGAGTAGCATCATATCCAGGGCCAGCAGTTCAGGGGTGAGCCTAGCCACCCTCCATATACCACTTGCTGGGGCTATTTTCCTGATCACGTCCGTCTTTGGAATCCCCTAACTACTCACTGTCTAGTTCTCTGAGTTTCTCCTTTTTAATTTCCTGACCAGAAAGTGGGGGCTCAGTCTGCTGCCCGCCTTCGTGACTGCTCCTCCATCAGAGGGTCCAGTCTACAGCGGGACCAAAGCAAACTCACCACTGTTCAGGGTTATTACTTGCTAAATCCATCTGCTGCTTTTGACTTTTGAGAATCTTCACGTGACTGTTTTAGATATCCTGTCCAGGCTTTGTAGCTGAATTCAGTGAGAGAGGGCAGTGTACCTTTGCTGCATCTTATCCAGAACTGAAGCTCTTCAATGGTTTTTAAGATTAATTGTAGATATCCCAACTGTTATGTTATCAGAATTCATTTTTGGTAAGTGAGTCACACATATACCTAACAGAGTTGAACTTTTGCTAGAATATATGAGATGCATTGTATCAAATAACTTATTTCTGTAATTTTAATTGCATGCTTTTTTTCCTCCATACAGATGAAGTATTTACTCTTCTTCAGAACTTTATCATGTCTACTACAGAGAGCATTTCTGAATTTATTCTCAGACGACTTACTATGAATGAACTAAGTACTGTAAGTATTTACTTGAGTAACTTCAGTCTTTTCTTCAGTATTTTGAGTGATTACTGACTGGCAGGCACTGTTATTAAGTTGAAAGGAAAAATTAATGTGATATTTTCTTGAAAAGTGGCCTTGAGTGGCAGAAAAAATTGAAGCTTTAGAGTCTCCTAGTTCCAGTTCAATCAGTGTAACTGATCCTAGGAAAATCATATAGCTTTTCTGAGCCTCAGTTTCCTCATCTGCAAAGTGGAGATAAGATATCTGCTTCCTAGAATTTAGAGAGTACCAAATGGTATAACATATTTGAAGTACTTAGCATAGTCAATGTGTATTTGGCCCCAGGATCCAGAGATTCTGACTTGGCAGGTTTGGGATGGGACTGGGTGTCAGTACACATAATATATTTTTATGTCTGTATGTGATCTTCAAATGAAGTTAGAATTGGGAACAACTAGCCTGAGGATGGCAACCCACTCCAGTGTTCTTGCCTGGAGAATCCTAGGGACGGGGAAGCCTGGTGGGCTGCTGTCTATGGGGTCGCACAGAGTCGGACATGACTGAAGCGACTTAGCAACAGCAGCAGCAGCAGCAGCCTGAGGTGAAGAGGATGCTCCATGAAGATAGGTATCCTCTCTGTCTGTGGCTCACTGCATAATTGTTCTTTCTAGGACATCTGAAAAAAAAATTATAAAGTTTTCTCCTTTTCTTCGGGAATATTTTGAAAATATTAATTTTATAGAAATGGCTATAATTCTTAATTTGGGAGGGTTTGACATTCTCTAGGGCAGATGTTGGAGAAGGCAATGGCACCCCACTCCAGTTCTCTTGCCTGGAAAATCCCATGGATGGAGGAGCCTGGTAGGCTCCAGTCCATGGGGTCGCTAAGAGTCGGACACGACTGAGCGACTTCACTTTCACTTTTCACTTTCATGCATTGGAGAAGGAAATAGCAACCCACTCCAGTGTTCTTGCCTGGAGAATCTCAGGGACGGGGGAGCCTGGTGGGCTGCCGTCTATGGGGTCGCGCAGAGTCGGACACGACTGAAGCGACTTAGCAGCAGCAGCAGGGCAGATGTTGAAACAGTTACAATCATTACATTGTCAATAGAGTGAGAAAGCATACCTATTTTAACAGCTTTTATTAGAACATCCAATTAAGGACATTTGTTTGATAGCTGATAAGCAGTGTGAAAATACAAAAAGGCAAGTTTTATACAAAAACACCTGAGATATTTTGATAAGGCAAGGAACAAACTCCTCTGGAGGGGAGTGTGTTTATCTTTAGCATTTTTCTTATTCAACCATTGTTAACAGTAGTTCTGCTACACCTAAATTTCCAAGAAGACATTTAATAAAGAAGTAACTTTTCATATTTCGTTCCCCTATCACTTTATTGTTATCAGTATTACTTTTCCATTTTATTATTAGAAGTTTTCAGACGTACACAAAAGTATAGTGAACCTCCTTGTCCCCAAGGGGGGACAGAAATAATATTTTTGTTTGTTTGGAGTCTGAAGCTAAAAATAGTTTTAAAAAGGGGAAAGTTAATGTGATTTTGTCTTTCAGATTTTAGAAAGTGAACTCATTTCCAAAATAACTTTAAATTATTATGTAAATCCACTCTGTAATACATTTGGAATTAGAATTCCCAAATAAGTGCATTTGTTTGATAACTTATTATAGTTTAATAAAAGTCTCTTCCCCACTTTCCTTCCCCTCAGCAGCGTGATAGTCAATATTTAACAACAGGCTCTCCCGCAAATGTCCGTTCTCTGATGTGTAGCCGTAAAAGTCCGTTTTTCAGGCGTGTTTGGGCCCCTTCTTTGCTCACTTCCTCCTGTCTAGGTGGCCTCATCTGCATCCCCACGTTCAGTTGTGCCAGGCACCTCACACCCGTGTCCACCTCTGCCTGTCCTTCTGGCTGAATGCCGTTCAGCCAACTGCTGTTTGATACCTTGAGCTGGACTTTTCACACATACAGTGTTTGAAATGGAACCTCTTATCATTCCTGTAGGAGGTTATCCACCCTCCCCCACGCCCCTAGGTTCACTTCTCAGTGGATGTGTGTGATCCAACAGGCTTCTTTAAGCCTAAGACTTGGGAACCCTCCCTGGTACCTTTATCCATCACTCTCCCCCGCTGTGTTCAGTCTGTCACCACGCCCTGGAGTTGTCACTTCTCTCTGCACTGTATCCTGGCACTTGGCAAAGTGCCTGGCATCTAGTGGTTGCTCAGTAAACACTGATAAACTGAAGGAGTCCTGTGCTTCCTGTGTGCCACGGGAGCCCGAGGGTAGAGTACTTGGCACCGTAATAGTGATCAAGGCCACCACTCAGGGCCCATCTCTTCAGCATGCTTTCTGTCACTTAATTCTTCCAAACCAAAACCTTGTGATGGAGAGATACACCCTCCCCAGTTTACAAATAAGGAATCTGAGGCCCAAAGAGATTAGGTCTCTTGTCATAGGTCACAGAGCTAGACTGAAACCAGTCTGCCTATGTGTAGGAGTTTAGAAGACCTGCATTTAATTCTGTTGCCCTGCTTACTAGCTCTGAGATGCTGGGTAGGTTGTTTGACCTCTCTGAACTTAGTCGTCGTCTTAGGCAAGTGGGACAGTGACCATTCCTCGTAAGAATGGAGTGTTACAAGTGCCGAAAGCAAAGGAAATGGCGGTTGCTATAGTTGTTGTGATTATTTATGCTGTGTTAGCATGGAGGGCGGAGCTGTGCATCCCAGGCTGTGTGTGTGTGCTGGGCTTCCCAGCTGGCACTAGTGGTAAAGAACCTGCCTGCCAATGCAGGAGACTTGAAAGATGTGGTTTTGATCCCTGGTTTGGGAAGATCCCCTGGAATGGGAAATGGCAACCCACTCTAGTATTCTTGCCTAGAGAATCCTGTGGACCAAGGAGCCTGGTGGGCTACAGTCCATGGGGTCACAAAAAAGTCAAACACGACTGAGCAACTTAGCACACACACAGCCTGGGAGGCTTAGTTCCTGCCATCCATGCTAAGTCTGTTCAGTCATGCCCAGCTCTGCGACTGTACGGGCGGTAGCCTGCCAGACTCCTCTGTCCATGGGATTCTCCAGACAAGAGTACTGGAGTGGGTGGCCAGCATGCCTTCCAGGATGCTCATAATCAAGGTGGGGAGCCAGCTGCATGCTGAGTGAGTCGTGATGTGTGCTGTAACTGTGCTGAACACAGAGTCACTGTCTAAGCACAGAGGAGGGTGTGCTCAGCTCTGCCTGGGGAGTTGATGGAAGGCTTCTTGGAAGAGGTGATTTCTCCCCTCTTCAGCGCCATCTTTCAGTACTTTTAGGTAAACTTAATTTCTTTCCTGTCTGAACTCTCCTGGTTTTGTGAAAATCGTGGACCCTGCTTGTTAAGTGTTTTTTGTGTGTCTTAGGTTTCAGATCTGGATCGCTGCCATTTGTACCTGATGGTGTTAACTGAGCTTATAAATCTCCACTTGAATGTTGGGTGGAAAAGAGGCAACCCTATTTGGAAAGTTATTTCTCCTTTGAAAAATGCATCCATTCGGCATCTTCAGGAGATGGACCGTGGACAGGTAATCCTCTTTGCTTCAAGGCTTATAGTTATGTTGAATAAGGCATGCATGGAATACATACTTGACTATTAACAATATTTTGATACACAAAAAGCATCTGCCAAAATTTAATTTTGAAAATAATACCCTTTGTTCATAATATTTGATGAAGATTAAGACTCCTATCATAATATATAACATATATTATAATAATAGAACAACTCCTGTCATAATAGGTATATAGCAAAGATATGGTGTTCAGTTCAGTTCAGTCACTCAGTCGTGTCTGACTCTTTGCAACCCCATGAACCTCAGCACGCCAGGCCTCCCTGACCATCACCAACTCCGAGTCCACCCAAACCCATGTCCATTGAGTCGGTGATGCCATCCAACCATCTCATCCTCTGTTGTCCCCTTCTCCTCCTGCCCTCAATCTTTCCCAGCATCAGGGTCTTTTCCAATGAGTCAGCTCTTTGCATCAGGTGGCCAAAGTATTATTGGAGTTTCAACTTCAACATCAGTCCTTCCAATGAACACCCAGGACTGATCTCCTTTAGGATGGGCTGGTTGGATCTCCTCGCAGTCCAAGGGACAATCAAGAGTCTTCTCCAACACCACAGTTCAAAAGCATCAATTCTTCTGCACTCAGCTTTCTTTATAGTCCAACTCTCACATCCATACTTGACTACTGGAAAACCATAGCCTTGACTAGACATACCTTTGTTGGCAAAGTAATGTCTCTGCTTTTTAATATGCTGTCTAGGTTGGTCATAACTTTCCTTCCAAGGAGTAAGCATCTTTTAATTTCATGACTGCAGTCACCATCTACAGTGATTTTGGAGCCCAGAAAAATAAAGTCTGACACTGTTTCCATTGTTTCCCCATCTATTTGCCATGAAGTGACTTCAGTCAGTCTTAAAATCATTTGAGTGGATTTTCACTAGGTCTTTTTCCCAGGTACCCGTCAGGGACACTTTAAGGTGTCCACATTCAGCAGTGTGGTGTCGGAGCCTCCATACCTAGCCTTCTCCCTCATTTTCTAGCCTAGTCGTGCATAGCCTCTCCCCCTCCTTCCCACAGGACACCTGTGCTGCATTCCTGCTAGGCCAGCACAGGGCCTCCCAGACCACAGGCACGCGCCGCATCCTGCCTCATCTGGGCCTCCCCATGTTGGTCCTTCCGCTGAGAATGCCGTCCCTTCAGCATACACTTGCCGGTAGCTGGTCCATCCTTAATGTCCCAGCTCAAATTACACTTTCTCTTAAAGGCCTCGGATTGGTGTCTCATGCTTTCCTTCATTTATCTATTGCTTTTTATGCCTTCATTTTTGTACTTATTTCCATTTTACTTGTTTTTGGAATAATTTATGTGTATATGTCTTCTCCATTAGATTTTAGTACCTAGAGGCAGTTCTTAACATGATACATAATAAGATGTAGTGGTTATGAGCAGAGGCTTTAGAATTAGACTTCCTGGTTATGAATCCTGGCTTTATCCTTACCAGCTGTGTGACCTTGGGGAACTTACTTAACCTCTCTGTGCTTCATTTACTGCACCTGCAAAATGAGGGTTATAGGGTTGCTGTGAACATTAAAGCTAGCTCATTGGTGGTACACCTTTAGAACAGTACCTGGCACGTGGAAAGTCATCGATAAATGTTAGCTCTTGGCAATTAACACATGGTAAGGGTGTTTTAAAGTTGAGCTGAATCATAATCCAGTCTGGGCTGCTAATTAAAATAGCTCCTTAATTCCTTTAATAATCTAATTTTTGAAGTAGTTTTCAAGAAGTGTCCTAGAAGAAAATTATAAGGAGGGCTGATTAATCCTTCAGTATCCTATCTACTGCATATTAGTGTAATGAAGGGACATTGTGAGTTCTGAATGTGGACCAGAACCGTGAACCAGACCTCAGTGATCTTTAAAGATTGGCTTGCTTTCTTTAGTGATTCACTGAATTACATGAAGGTTAATAGAGCCCATATTATGCAACTCAAAAGTAACCCTGAATTTTATTTCCTGTATTGGCGGTGTTGCTGAGTAAAATTGATCTGTAGAGATACTCAGTTTACTTTGGGGGTGGCAGGGGCAGGTGTGGGATGGAGTAAGTACTAGAGGGTTCCTTTCTGTAGAGGTGTTAGTGGTGGACAGTACTGGGGAGAACAGCTTTGATCTCTCAAAGAACCTGTCCAGGTTTTTGCCTGCACTTCTAGTTAGAGATTGATTTTCTCTCTGTACGTACAAAGCCAGGCTATCTTGGTCTCCTTCCTTTGAGCTCCTACATGTAGAGTTCCAAGTGCTTTATGTGAAATAACCAGTTTATTTAATTTTCACAATAATTCTGTGAACTAGATTCTGTTACTGTCGCCACAGTACAGCAGAGTCAACCAAGGTGTGGTGTGTGTCCACAGTCAGCTGATGGTAAGTGCACAGTCAGGGTTCAGACCTAGGTTGTGCGGTTCATGAATCCAGCTCTTGTCAATAACTGCTGTGCTGCGTCACCTTGCCAAAAGCAGAATACAGCTGACTGAGGGAATTGTGTATGTATGTGCAAGGAGCCTGGTTTTTTCCTTTTTAAATGAATGGATGTCTCTCTCTCTCTCTCTCTCTCTTTTTTTTGGCGGCACCATGTGGCATGCGGGTTCTTAGTTCCCTGACCAGGGATCAAACCTGTGCCCCCTACAGTGGGAGTGCAGAATCTTAACTGCTGTACAGCCAGGGAAGTACCCCCACGTTTTGTTTTTAATTCTAGTTCAGCCAAACAGTTGAAATAAGACTCACTCATAGGAAAGTTGTATCCGAATTGTCTTTTAGTGTGAATTACTGAATTGCCATTGTTGTTGTTCAGTCACTAAGGTGTGTCTGACTCTTTGTGACGCCATGAACTGCAGCACACCAGGCTTCGCTATCCTTCACTATCTCCCTGACTTTGCTCAAATTCATGTCCATTGAGTCAGTGATGTCATCCAACCATCTCATCCTCTGTCTCCCCCTTCTCCTCTTGCCTTCATTCTTTCTCAGCATCAGGGTCTTTTCCAGTGAGTTGGCTCTTCGCATCAGGGAGCTAAAGTTTAGAGCTTGAGCGTCAGCCTCGGTCCTTTCAGTGAATATTCAGGGTTGATTTCCTTTAGACTGGTTTGATCTTGCTGTCCAAGGGACTCTCAAGAGTCTTCTCCAGCACTACAGTTCAAAAGCATCAGTTCTTTGGCGCTCAACCTTCTTTATGATCCAACCCTCACATCCGTACATGACTACTGGAAAAATTCATAGCTTTGACTGTGTGGACCTTTGTCAGCAAAGTGGTGTCTCTGCTTTTTAATATGCTGTCTAGGTTTGTCAATAGCTTTCCTTCCAAAGAGCAAGCGTCTTCATTTTGTGGCCGCAGTCACTGTCCGCAATGATTTTGGAGCCCAAGAAAATAAAATCTGTCATTGTTTCCACTTTTTTCCCATCTATTTGCCATGAAGTGACGTCACTGGATGTCATGATTTTCATTTTTTGAAAGTTGGGTTTTAAAGCCAACTTTTTCACCCTCTTTCACCTTTTTCTAGAAGCTCTTTAGTTCCTCTTCACTTTCTGTCTTTAAAGTGATATCATCTGCATATCTGAGGTTGTTGATATTTCTCCCTGCAATCTTGATTCCAGCTTGTGAATCATCCAGCCTGGCATTTTGAATGATGTACTCTGCATTATAAGTTAAATAAACAGAATGACAATATACAGCCTTGAGGTACTCCTTTTCCAATTTTGACCCAGTCTGTTGTTCCATGTCTGGTTCTAATTGTTGCTTCTTGTCCTGCATACAGGTTTCTTGGGGGACAGGAAAGGTGGTCTGGTATTCCCATCTCTTGAAGAATTTTCCACAGTTTGTTGTGATCCACACAGTCAAAGGCTTTAGCATAGTCAATGAAGCAGAAGTAGATGTTTTTCTGGAATTCCCTTGTTTTTTCTGTAATCCAGCAGATGTTGGTCATTTGATCTCTTGATTCCTCTGCCTTTTCTAAATCCAGCTTGTATATCTGGAAGTTCTCGGTTCACACGCTGCTGAATTTTTATTCCCACTTTGTTTGTTCACCACCAGTTTGTACAGAAATGGTACAACCAAGTGACGTATGTTGGATTTCCTTTGCTTTCCTCTGATATTCAGCAGCAGGCACCAAGCAGAAAAGATGGGCATGAGATTCCGGCAGACTGGAATTCACGTCCGTACTGGTTACAAAAGGTTGTCCCATTTCCTCCCCAGGAGCCCACACTGGGTAGACAGATTCAGAGAGCCGTTAGCATGGCTGCCTTGGCCATGGTGTGTGAGGTCAGCCAGAAGCCAGAGCTACAGCTGGACTCTCTGGATGTGGGTCCCCCAGAAACGTTCATCTCATCACTGCAGCTCAATCAAACTCTGCAGAAGCCCCACACAGAGGAGGAGAGCAGGTATGTTCACCACTTGGACAGCAGCATGTACACTAAAGGCTTCTTTTTGCTAATGTTTAAAAATCCACTTTTGTCTCGGTCATTGAGGTCATTAGTGGTCGCTCACCCTTACTTAAATAATTATTTAAGCTTTGAGAACAGGCTTCATTCAGATGATAATATATTATCACATTATTTATCTCTATTACTGGAAACCCATTAATTTTTACGCATTTCCTTTTCAGTGAATCATTTAAAGTGAGTGAAAACACCTGCTTTCAGAGTAGTTAGGAAATTGAGTTTTCTGCGGTTTCCTTGTTCTTTGGTAGACAGAATAATTTAATAATGGCTGTTTAATTTCTCCCCTTGCCCACTCCAGTACTCTTGCCTGGAAAATCCCATGGACAGAGGAGCCTGGAGGGCTGCAGTCCATGGGGTCACTAAGAGTTGGACACGACTGAGCGACTTCACTTTCGCTTTTCACTTTCATGCATTGGAGAAGGAAATGGCACCCCACTCCAGTGTTCTTGCCTGGAGAATCCCAGGGACAGGGGAGCCTGGTGGGCTGCCGTCTATGGGGTCGCATAGAGTCGGACACGACTGAAGCGACTTAGCAGCAGCAGTAGCAGCAGCTTGTAAGGATAGTGTACTACTACATGCAAAAGAAATTGAGACAGACCTAAGGAAGGATGGGGTTTGTGACTTGACTTTTTTGTCTCAGTTTTTTTGAAGAGTCATCATCTTCCCAAGGATGGGGGAAAATAGCTGCACAATATATTCATGATCAGTGGGTCTGCCTCTCTTTCTTGTTGAGAAAATGTCACACCCTTATACCAGCCTCAGAGGGTGAAATTCTGGAACCCACTCTACCTGCTGTTCCAATGGCAGTAAGGACTTTGCAGTCTGCACTGGAAGCCCTCACAGTTCTTCCTTCTGAGCAGGTCTTACCTGTGTTCCATTGTATGAAAATTTTGGTTCCCAAGGTAAGATATAGTGAGACATAAATTGAAGAATAACCATTGGAACAGACATCAGTTTCTGAAATTGTGATAAATCGTGTGTTTCTTTCTTTTTATTTTCCCCTACCAGCTTCTGACCACCTCTGAATCACTCTGCATAGAATCTTTTGACATGGCATGGAAAATCATAGCCTCTTTAAGCAACACTCAGCTGATATTCTGGTCTAATTTTAAAGCTTTTGTTCAGTTTGTTTTTGATCCCAAAGTTCTTACCATCGCTGCGAAAATCAAGGGCCAGGCATATTTCAAAATAAAAGAGGTAACTTTTTAAAAATTGAGATGAAAACGCCCATAGGATTTAGCATCTTAACCGTTTTCAGGTGTACTGTTTTTCAGTTGTGTTAACTTTATTTGCATAGCTGTGACAGATCCGAGAATGTTCTCATCTTGTGGAACTGAAACTCTGTCCCGTTAAACATCTCCCCCTTCCATCCCTCCCCACACGCCCCTGGCAAGCCACCATTCTACTTTTGGTTTCCATGAATCTAATCACTTTAGAGAAAAGAGGGAACTTTTTGTTTTCATTTTAATTTGTGTAGCCTGTAGCACATGAGGAAGAGGAGAGGTATATTTGTAACTGCATATTAGTTTGTTGTTATTTTTTCATTCAGTCAGTAAATATTTTGAATCTCTTTTAGTGTCATACGTAAGAACAAGAAAATCTGTTAGATGTAAAGGAGTAGGTGCAAAATGGTAGCCCGTGCACCATATCTGCCTTCCAAATAATTTGGTTCATCTAATCAAGTTAAAAAATTTTAAATAGTTGGCAGCTTTTAAGAATTGGGAAATTTGCACAAAAATCTCTATTTCTTCTTCTCTTGGAAAATTGCATGATTGGCCAGCCCTGGTCATTTCTACATGAGAGCAGCGGCTGGGTGTTGCCTAGTACTTGACTCATCCAGGTGGGCACACCCTTTCTGCTGCTTCACCCCAACCTCGGCTTGATTTCTTCTGGACCCTGAGGGCAAATCCAGGTGCCATTTGTCAGTGCATCTGTGCCTTTGCTTTTCTCGCACAAAGAAATATTTTTTTGAATATAACCTTATTGAAAGGTCTTTCTGGTTTCTGGAGCCATCTGTGTTTACAATCACTGATGCACAGGAGGGGACACGAGGCAATGGGACTGCATCGTGCCCGGGATGCACATACACTCCCGATCCAGAGGGGCCGATGGGAAATAAGTCTGTATATTGCCCTGCCGTCACTGTGCCGCCTCTGTCCTTTCCTGCCACACAGTGCACACTCAGAGATGGTGGCTTCTTTTGCTTTGGGGAAAGGGAAGCCTTGGCAAGTGTAAAGAAAACTGAACATGTCAAGGGTGAGGTGTGTCTTCTGCCTTTCATTCTATTTACTTTGGACAGTTGTTCCTCTGGGAAAGTTCTGGGTGAAATCAGTATCAATAACACTTACTTTTAGTATTAAGAAATGAAAAATTAGAATTCTGTGATTGGTTTTCATCTTTCAAACGATAAAGTTTTTAATTTTTTAGACTATTTATGATTATGTTGAAACTATCATTTGAAGCCATTCAAGTAACAAGTTTTGGCAACACAGATTAAAAAAAAAAAACTTGATTGATCAAATGATAAAGTAACTATTGTATTTTATTCCAGGTTATGTACAGGATAATTGAAATGTCTGCTATAAAAACTGGAGTCTTCAATATACTGATAAGTTATTGCTGCAGATCTTGGGTAGTTTCTGCTTCAAATGTGTCTTTATCAATTGCTAAAAATTACAGTGAACTTGTCCTTGAGGCATGTATATTTGGAACCGTGTTTCGGCGTGATCAAAGGTAAAAGGTGCCATTATTGCAGCCTCTCATAATTTTTTATATTAAGTATCTATTTGGGTAGAATTGTGCCTTTATATTAGCGGAGAAGGCAGTGGCACCCCACTCCAGTACCCTTGCCTGGAAAGTCTCATGGATGGATAAGCCTGGTGGGCTGCAGTCCATGGGGTCGCTAAGAGTCGGACACGACTGAGCGACTTCACTTTCACTTTTCACTTTCATGCATTGGAGAAGAAAATGGCAACCCACTCCAGTGTTCTTGCCTGGAGAATCCCAGGAACGAGGGAGCCTGGCAGGCTGCCGTCTATGGGGTCGCACAGAGTCAGACACGACTGAAGCGACTTAGCAGCAGCAGCAGTGCCTTTATATTAAGATTTTCAATTAGAAAAATATTACTTAACTTTTTATTTGGGACTTTAATTTTTTTCCTCTAAAACTTGTTCTTTGTTGCATGTTTTTTATGGAAAGACTTATTCAGGATGTACAGACGTTCATAGAAAATCTTGGACATGAGTGCGCAGCAAATGTTGTTATTGAAAAGTAAGTGTGGTGGGTCTTCCCATCTTGCTATAATTGGAATATTCAAAATGTAACATATGAGAGATATTCTGTGTAAGATATTGCATGAGCCTTCACAATTGTTAGAAATTATATTCCCTTACTAATATATTTTCTTCAGATCTGTCACTGTTTACTGAAATTTGATAAACTTAAAAATTAGTGCAGAAGTCCAGCATAAATAAGAAAATAACTATGGGAAGCATACAATCCCTATTCCCTTCTTTCTCTGGGTGGAAGATTGATCATCAGAGCACAAGTTTATTCTTTTTTGGTTAAAAATCACTATTTAACAGTCCCTATGCTCACGCAAAAATAAAACTAGTTGAAATAGACTCTAAACTTTTGATGTCTGGGATAAACCAATGATCTAACACTGAAATCATTGAGGTTTTTAAAAAGTTTTTATTTTCTCATGTAATTTTCAAAACTGTGTGTGTGTAGGTGTTTATAAATAGTATTGTCATGAGTTTAGAGTTTAGGACAATAAATGATAATTGTGTCTAGTTACCAAACGTGTTAATTATTCTGAGAGTCATACCTGTGTTTTAAACCGTCTGCCACTCTTCATTAAATATATACATTTGTCATTGCTCATTGTCTTAATTAATTTTTTGTTTTCTTGGCTGCCTTAGTATAACAATAAGTAAAATTTTTCAGTTGATGGTTCCAAAATATTTTGATTTCTACTAGACAGGCATAGTTAATTTAAAATAACACTTGTTCACATTATAACAGTTTTAATGGACTTGGAAATGCTCACTAAGAATTTCAGTGAGTTTATCTTTCCACATTTGGATACTGAAAATGCTGGGCTGCTCAGCACACAGTGCTTCCTGAGTTTGCCGTTCACTTAGAGACGTGCATTCACAGCACACAGTGAGAACAGCATGATGCTGATGTGCATTCTGGCCTCTGGGCAGGAGGTGTCTGTGGTCTTCCAGGAGCCGTGTCATAAGCTGCGATCTCTTTTGTCCACAGACAAGATATTATTGACCCAGTATCAGTGTGTGCATTGTTTTACCAGAAGTCTGGGTAAATTTGGGTTCTTTCAGACTTTTTGTACAGGCACTCCTGTTAATGCATTTTGTTTATCTTCCACTGTCTATCCTAAATTTACATTTATCCTAAATGTTTATCCTAAATTGTCATTAAATATGAAGCTACTTAAAGTTTTGATATTTCAAAACTAACATCTTACATGTTTTTTTTTTTAAATTTTGAAGATGTATTAACATCATCTATCATTTTATATATTTTAGTACCAAAAGAGAAGACCATTATGTGAGAATTTGTGCTGTCAAATTCCTGTGTTTATTAGATGGCTCAAATATGTCTCATAAGTTGTTTATGGAAGATCTTGCAATCAAGCTATTGGATAAAGTAAATATGCTTTGTTTTACCTTTAAGTATCTTAACTTACTTAAAGCACTGGCAGTGACATAGCAAAAGTAAATGTAGCATTTGACTGGGTTTAGGCAAAACGGACCATTAAAGCAGGAGAGGGCTCTGATGGCGCAGAAGGGCTCGCTGCTGCGCTTCTCCCGTGTCCGGTGTTGCCCTCACCTGTTCATTTACTCCTGTCTTAGTGCTGTTTGCGTCACAGTGCAGGTCCCATTTTTCCAGACTTACGTAGTCAAAGGGCCTGGAGGACCCCACGGACAGAAGAGCCTGGCGGGCTACAGTCCACGGGGTCGCAAAGAGTCAGACACGACTAAGCAACTAACACTTTCGCTTTCAGTGTGTGGCTAACATCTCAGGCTCTTCTCGCCCACGTGACCCCCGACCTCCCCTAACTGGGCACGAGGAGAGAGAAGGACATTTCCAAGTACTTTTCAGATTAAGCACAGGTGTATGGTTCCTTTTCTAATTTTAAAAGAAGTTTAAAAAAAACAAAAGTGGGTAAATACATTGTTTTGAAAGGAAACTTTAAAAAATATCATAAGAAAAAATAAAAAGTGTCATAAGAAAGTGTCTTTTTTATCCTTCTACCTTTCAAATAATAGGCTCCTGTGCCCAGTTTATACCTTTTAAACTTGAAGTTGTCATTGATTTTGTTTTCATTACAGATTCAGTGGATAGTTTAACATTGATCCCTCCCTCCCTCCCTCCCTCCCAGGATGAACTGGTGTCCAAATCAAGAACTCGATACTATGTCAACTCTCAACAACACAGAGTGAAAAACCGAATTTGGCAGATTCTGCTTGTACTTTTCCCCAAATTTGATCAGGTATAACGTTAAGTATATTTGTACCTCTAAGCATAATGTTTTCATATGGAACCTGTTATATGCTTCTTTAAAACTGAGAAAGTAAGCTGCTTAAAATAGGTATTTCAGTTCTTAAAGTTATTCAGAAGTTTTTAAATAGAATATTAAGACAGTTAGGTGTCATGGAAGTAAATTGGAAACTGATTTAAATGGTCCCACTTAATATATTCTTCCATTAGTATTTTATTATAATATTTTAACATATATTTATGCCACAATAAAACTTTAAGCTGTGTTTTTTTTTTTTAATAGTGACTGTTTCTTAATTAAAATTAATAGCCATTCACAATGGTTAGGACTTCAGATTTTCACTACTGTGGCCTGGATTTAATCCCTGTTCAGGAAACTGAGATCCCACAACCCACGCAGCATGGCCAAAAAAAATATTAATAGCCATTTCCAAGTTGATAAGACACTAGATTTGAATTGTTCCCATCACAAAAAAAGAAATTATTATGTGACATGATAGAGGCATTAGCTAATGGTCTGCTAATGACCATTAGCAGATGGTCATACTGTGGTAAATAAATGCATTGCATCAACATTCTGTAAACCTTCCCCTTGTTATATGTTAATTATAGCTCAAATTTTAAAATTAATAATGATAACAGTTTAATTTGTCAACTTTATTTTTCTCAGAATTTCTTGAATAAGATTATTGACAAGATTTTCCAGGCTGGCTTCATCAATAATCAGGCATCCATAAAATATTTTATAGAATGGATTATTATACTGATTCTTCATAAATTCCCTCAATTTCTTCCGAAGTTCTGGAACTGCTTTTCTTATGTAAGTAGAGGAATTGTTTTCATGTTTTTTAAATGAAAAAAGATTTGGCCTATGTTGGGAGATTGTTTCACTTTATAGATTTTTTCCGTTGCCCTGCCCCTAATATACTGACATCCTAAATTGTGTTCGCAGGATTTGAATTAATTTAGGAGACAGAAAGCTCTGGCATTTATCTTGAGTAGAGCATAATTTTTATTTGAGAGTTTTTCTATTCCAATGAAACAAAGATGGAAAAGGCTTCTGTTATTAAAACATGTGGGAAATGGGTGCCTTCTATATTTTTATTTACCGAGCGGTGTCTTTGTTTGATCTTAGAGATAAGAACGATGAGTCTGCCTTCTATACACAGTCTCTCCTTAACCAAATGATTTCTCATCCCCTGTTGGTAATGATGCTGAGCTGCTCATTCCTCTCCTGTAACCACCTATCGACTGTTTTTCCTGGTTATGCCAGGCTGGGTGATTCTGCATGTGGTGTCTGTTGGGCTGGGGACTGCAAACGGCTTCTTCCCCCATGTGTTTTCACTTCGGCCGCAGTCGTGGGGCCAGCCGAGGTGCCAGGCACCGCTCTCTCAGCATGTCTCCGGCTGGGAGGCCAGACCTCTCTCTGGTGCACAAGGTTCCAAGAATGAGCATTTCTGGAGGATGCGTCTCGGTGTTCTCACGCTCCCCCGGCCTCTGATCACATCCTGCTTTCTGATGGCTCATCAGCCCAGAGCAGATGCATGACCAAGCCCCCAGCCTGGGGAGGGTCTGGGTTAGGGCATGAGTGTTGGGGAAGCTTGTTTCACTTGGGACCCCTAGGAGACTGAGTAGCCCTCTCATCACCTGAGTACCTTTCCTCCTCATCACCAGGCTGTTTTACCATGCTGCAGCCTGAAATGGTCTTCTTTTTCATCTCTGCCTGCATAGCAAAGTTTTCCAGATTGAAGTTCACATGTGCTTTGTGTCTTTTCTTAAAGGAAGCCATCTCCCTGAGTACTTTGGATCTCCTTAGTGTGGGTTTTTGAAGCACAGAAATAGTTCTTGTTATAATGGGAATTTTAATTTATTGTTTGATTGGATTTTATCTTTCTTCCCCATAAGACTCTAATCTCCATGAAGGCAAGAATCTTAACCTATTTTCCTTTTCCCCTCTTTCTGCAACAGTTACTGGTCCATGGAAGACATTCAGTAACTACTTGTTACATAAAGGGATTATTAATCATCAAATGTTCCTCTTGGAGCAGTTTCTGAACTGTAGTGTCTATAGTCTGCAGTCTACCTGGCGTTCATCAGTTTTTCTTAAAAATAATGTGTAATTCCAAATCACGTACCGAGAAGGTTTCCAAATTCCGGGTTAACACTTTTACAAGCAGTTTTTCCTCGTGACTTTTTAAAGCGCCTGCACAGTCCCGTGTTTCACCTTTGCTGCCCCCCCTCCGCTTGGGGACCTTTGCCTCCCGTTTGCCTGTGTCCTTGTTTGTCGTCTTCATTTGCACTTGTTCCCTTTCCTTCCTGCTTCCCATGCCACACCCCACCCTTCCGACTCTGCAGAGCTCACCCTCACCTCCGCCCTTGCTTAACCCTTGGTGGAGTGTCTAGTGCCCTTGTGTCTGCTGAGGGTTGCGCTGTGGGCATTTGGCTTTAGGTCATTCCTGTCCTTTATTTGCTTGTGCTCGTCTGTTCCCCTCTAAGCTGTGGCTGCATCAGAGAGGAGCTGGCCTCTCATCACCAACCCCATGGCATCCATCCTGGTGCCTTGAGGGACGTGGGTTCACTGCAGCTGTGAATGACGGTTTGGTGTATCTGATATATTTTCAGGGTGAAGAAAACCTTAAAACAAGCATTTGTACATTTTTATCAGTTTTGTCACACTTGGACGTCATTACTGAAACCATCCTGGAAAAGGTGAGTATCGATTGTCTATAAGAAGAGCTCAGGCTTGACCATCAGAATAGAATTTATATATCTGTATGAACTTTTTGCATGTGGCGTATTCCTTGTGTGTTTTGCAGCTTCTCTGCTTCCACCCTCCCACTAATGACAGATGCGCTTTGACACAGAGGCATACTAAGGTGTCGCCCACAGGCACACACACACACTGAGGTCTGCCTCAGCACATGTTAATGGGCAGCTTGTAATGATAGGGTTCTTAATTTTATATAAGCATTTGTGTAAAATTATTTAAATAAGACTTCCCTCATTATATGTAACTGTTCTTTAGCCAGTGGAGTTACTTAACACATGCTTGTACAAAGAAACTTATGGTCAGAGTATTTACAAGCCATTGTGTTCTTGAAGGTTTATATGAAATGCTGTCATTACTCAAAGTGTGAAGGCCAGCTCTTCCATCTTTCTCAGGTTTAGAGCATCTTCCCTAGATAAGTAGAAATCCCAGCTAATTCCGGCTCATGACTGTGGCAACTGTGAAAAATTCAGGGAAGCCTGCCAGGAAGATTGAAAGCTGGCTTACAGCTCAACATTCAGAAAACTAAGATCATGACATCTGGTCCCACCACTTCATGGCAAATAGATGGGGAAACAATGCAAACAGTGAGAGACTTTATTGTTTGGGCTCTAAAATCACTGTAGATGGTGACTGCCGCCATGAAATTAAAGACTCTTGCTCCTTGGAAGAAAAGCTATGACCAACCTAGACAGCACGTTAAAAAGCAGAGACATTACTTTGCCCACAAAGGTTTGTCTAGTGAAAGTTACGGTTTTCCAGTGGTCATGTATGGATGTGACAGTTGAACTATAAAGAAAGCTGAGTGCCAAAGAATTGATGCTTTTGAACTGTGGTGTGTTGGAGAAGACTCTTGAGAGTCCCTTGGACTGCAAGGAGATCCAACCAGTCCATCCTAAAGGAAATCAGTCCTGAATATTCACTGAAGGACTGATGCTGAAGCTGAAAATGCAATACTTTGGCCACTTGATGCGAAGAACTGACTCATTGAAAAACACCCTGATGCTTGAAAGATTGAAGGTGGGAGGAGAAGGGGATGACAGAGGATGAGATGGTTGGATGGTATCACTGACTCAATGGACATGAGTTTAAGTAAGCTCCAGGAGTTGGTGATGAACAGGGAAGCCTGGCGTGCTGCAGTCCATGGGGTCCAAAGAGTCGGACATGACTGAGCAACTGAACTAACTAACTAAGATTTAGAGCAGGATTCTGTATTATTGAATCTGCAGAGAATGCACTGCAGTGTTGTAAACTCTGGGGGAAAATACAGTTGACCCTCAGTCTACACAGGAATTAGGGGCACTGACCCTCTGCCCAGTGGCAGATCAGCACACAGCTTTACAGTCACCATAATACAGGGTTACTCACCTGTATCTGCAGATTCAACCAACTGCTGATCAGGTAGCACTGTAGTAAGCATTTAGTGAAAAAATCCATGTGTAAGTGGACCTGCATAGTTCAGACCCCTGTTGTTCAACAGTCAGCTGTCTGAAATAAATATTGTGTAGGTTTGAAAGTGAGGTAAAAATATTCTGGGAATACGTTTCCTAGACTTTTTTCAAAGTCTTGGTCTTTAACACAGTCACAGTCAAATTTGTGGTTAACCTTTTTTCATCAATCTTAAGCCAGACCTGTCTCCCCAACACATTTTAACCTGAAAAACCATCATAATATCTTAAAATCAATGGTGTGTTACAGTGTCTGGCAGCCAGATGGCAGTCATGTGAAAATTTATGCTAACACCTTCTGGTAAGAGTAAGGAACGCTAGCATCAGATACTGTCCTGTGTTATCTTTCTGCTTTAAATATGTGCAGGGAAGAGATTTGCTTACAGTCTGTTGAGGGAAATAAGATAGACAAAAAACTGCACTGTTGCCGGGCTGTTCGCCTGGTGCAGCCAGGAGCGTTTTCCGGTGAGCCATTTAGTAGGAACATTAAGGTAGCTCCTGATATTTTATCAGATGTTTGACTCCATCTGGCTTCCACATTATTTCACATCACTTCCTTTGCTATTCAGTATCTATTGAACTGTGTGGTTTTACAGATTAGGGACTATTATTGGGTAAAATCTCTGGGCTGTGAAGATGGAAAAATCTGTGAATTCACTAAAAAAGACTATAGCAAAGTTTAAGTTATCTTACTATTCTTCTCCCCACTTCTTAATTTTCCTGCCACCAATCAATGTTATGTGGGTCCAAAGTCACCATTAGGGAAAACGGTGGTTCAGACCAAAGACCAGGGGAAACAGCACTTTGATGGGATAGCTTGCCTTAGAAGTAGTTTCCGGTTCACCTGAAGTAGAGCTCTTGAAGAATATGTCTAACTTTTTCAGCCCATGGTGAGGTAATAAGTGAGGGAGACTGTTTAAATATGGGTTATATTACAGTTAGCATGAAAGTGCTTTGTTCAGGTTGACCTTGGTACTGGAGTGTGGGGGAAATGTGTGGCAGCATCATAAATAAGAACTGAGGAGCTGGGAGGATCCTTTCCTTCTTGAGGAAAGGGCCAGGCCAGTGTATCTCTAACCTGTCTGAGAATGACAATGCAAAGCCAGTGAAAGATAATTACTGTGTAGCATTTTCACCGTCTGTAACCTTGTTTTTGGTCCTACAGTAGAGGGTCAAATGGTCCTGGTTTATACATGAAGAATGATTCTTTCTTTTCAGAAACTAATTCTGAAGCAAGCCCTTACTATCGTGCTGCAGTGGTGCTTCAATCACAATTTTAGCATTCGACTATATGCGTTAGTCGCTCTTAAGAAAATCTGGAGCATGTGTAAGGGGTTACACATTGAAGAACTTGCAGCTTTAACTTCTGTTATTGAATCCAGTCTGAGTCAAGTGGAAAACATGCACGGAGCAGGGTAAGCAGGCCTTGTCCTTTCCCCTGGCCAGCAGACCATGTGGAGAGGTGTCGGGGGTCTCTGGTCCAGCAGAGCATGGGGAGAGGCGTCGGGGGTGCCCAGCCAAGGAGTCGGGGGTGCCTGGTCCAGCAGAGAGTGTGGAGAGGTGTCGGGGTGCCCGGCCATAGCAGCTTCTCTTAAGCATATAACTGGCTGAGGTGTGCAGAGCCCGGGTCAGGGAGCATTTAAGCCGCTCACTGTTTGATGTGCAGTTTAATTACAGTTCTAAGTGCCATCAGCTCCATCATTGACTTTTTTTGGCCTTTTTAACTCTTGGTCTTTATCTTGAGCTGTTTCTCTTCAGTGCAGCTGAATGTTAGCATCCTCTACCATCAAAGAACCACTGAGAAGCAGCATGATCTGACTTCAAAGCCATGTGCTCGTCACCCCTCCAGTGTCCCCGCTAAAGCTGGGAGCTTGTCCTTTTTCTTTTCTAAGAGAACTCCTTGGTGCCCCAAACAAAATCCTACTCACATGCTTGATATCAAAGAGATAAAACACTGCTGTGGTGGATGGAGTTGGGAGGGGTGCACAGCGCAGAGCAGAACCCAGGGGATGGGAGCTTGGACATGTACTGGGGTGTTGTCCCTTGAAGAGGCTTTGGAAAGCCAAGGGGCAAAGCCAGCAGCTGTGTAAGGAGGGGGCTGATCTCCCATCTCACATCTCCTGTTTGTTACCCCACTGGTGTTGAGGCCTGGTCGTCAGTGACAAGAGGGACTGGAACTCAGGGGTGAAGAAGGCACATTGGTGGGAGCGGAGAAGGCGTCTTGAAATTCCTGCTTTAGCTTGGGGTTTGTTGATCATGAATTTAACCCAAAACCTTCTGGTGGCCATGTTTTATCATTTTTTTCCTACCTCTTTTGCCTTTTCAGCCTTGTCAGAGTTTTGGTTTGTTGTATTGTGTGTGTGCTTGTTAAAGTTAAGAAAGTAAACCCTTGTATTACTTCTGTTTGCCTTAACACTGCTACTGTTTGGCTGTGTGCCATGAATCTTCAGAGTAGAAAAAGTGACCTATGTAATGATTTTTTCTCCTGGAACAAAAATTTAAAAGCCTCTATGGCCAGAGGGGGATGTAAGACTCCCAGCCTAGATTTCTTACACAGTTCCCTTTAAGGATTCTTTTTCCCCCGGCATGTGAGGTGTACCTGTGGTAGCTATCATGCGATTTTCTAATCCACTGACCACCATCTCTTTGAGGAAGCAGAGACCTGGTTTTCATTCTTGTTGAATCGTTGTTGTAGGACTGGGAGAGAGGTGTTTAATTTCTTTGTCTGTTTTTCAGTTTTTATTTCAAAATATCGCATTTAGGATCAGCTGTTAAAAGACTTCAGTCTTGAAGATAGAGGTGTACAAATCTTGGGGCGAAATTCACAGATTTTCTACACATTCTAAATTCCGAAGTGCCTGCTTAAAAGACCTAACTGGTTTTCACTCTTACCGGAGGCGATTCACTAGTTCTGTTCCTCAGACGTGTTTTTAACCCCTAGGAGCGCGAAGAAGAACTGGCAACGCATCCAGGAGCATTTCTTTTTCACAGCATTCCACCCGCTGAAGGATTACTGTCTGGAGGTGAGCAGAGAAGAGCGTGTGTGAATTTTCTCCCTCGTATGATGAGGTTAACCGTCCCTGCAGCCGTCCTTACATAATAACCGTCCCTGCAGCACCGCCTTCACGTCGTAAAGCTCTCAGTGTACTTTGTCACCGTGTGCAGATGGCTTGCTCGCGCTCCGCTCTTGAGCAGTGAAAATTGGCTAGTCATTTTCACTTTCTGTTTCTCAGGCAGTGTCTGGCTTGTAAACACTGGAAGGGGGAATATTTAACTCTGAACAGAAATCTGTTCTGACATTAAAAGGAAATGAGTGAAAACATTTGTGCAGGTGAGATTTGTTGTATGAAGCCCATTGTTATGAAAGATCAAAAAGATCTACTCTTTTAAGTGCGTATTTTAGGTTCTGGATGATTGAAATTGTATAGCAAATGATCTATCACCTCACTGATCATAATAGATAATGTGCTTACGTAATTTTAAGAACCATAAACTTATTTATTACAGTTAGCATGTGAAATTAACAATATAGAGATTATTAAAATGTATGTAAATGATTACTACTTTCTTCCTTTTTCAACTGTAATTATCATGTTTTGCCTTTGATTTTTAACTGTGTGACCTAAATTTAAATACACACACACACACACACACACAACCTGGGACCTTTCCTCTAAGGAACTTGGAAGTATCAGTAACTTAAGCTACTGTGCATAAGAGTTGTTGTTGCTGTTGGGTTATTTTTGTGTGTGGATTACTAATAAGCTGGCCTTTTAAAAAAGAAATATAGAGATTTGTTTATTGTGAGATATTCATCATAGAACATTATTGTGTGGTTTCTGTTGCTTAATTGCAAAAATTATTTAGGAGTTTTCAAATATTTTAACATGCTCTGTTCTATGTCCTTTAGCACCCAGAATGCTTTGTTTGACATCTTTCTGAAGGACTCTTAATAACTCTGTAGTGCTAAGTCAGCCTTTTCTATTCACTTCTCCAGCAGGAGTAAGTCCCTTGCTTCCCCTCTTCCTTCATCCTGACTTTGACTGCCTCACCCTCATATATTTAATATATTTTATTGTCCATTAATTATATGAATCATAACCGTGTACGTGTAAATAAAATAGTGGCTCATGAGAACTCTTGTCTGTTTATGCATTTGGAGCTATACTTAGTAGCTGCTTAATAAACACTTAGCTGCATCCAAGCCAGTTAAAGTTTGCATGAATATTGTTAACAAAGAAACCGTATTCACTCTAAAAGCTTTTATGAAGACTTGCACAATGTTAGAAGTTTGTTATTTCATTTTTAAATTGCCTGTTGTGCTTCTGCTTCTTACGCGCCTTGTCACCTTTGAGGATTTCTGGATCTCACTTTTCTTGTGGTAGGTAAGAAAGGGGAAGGAGGATTGTTATGTAATGAATGAATAGCTGCTGTTTACAAATCACTTCCATGTGCTGTTTTAACCTGATTTTACCCTCATTTTATCAATGAGGAAGTTGAAGCTAAGAAAGGCTAATGGCCTATCTGACATCACACAGCTAAGATACAGCTGATGCAAATCCGGAGTCCAAATCTGTATAATGACAGTGAGGGTAAAGATCTGGCATCACAGGACCTTGAATTGGTTTGCTTGTGGAGGTATTTGTTTGTCGATAAAGAGTATGTATCCAAATACCTTCCAACACTAATGCCGGTTAGTTCCCACACACTTTCTTCTTGTGTTAACGGCATGGTGTGTAGTGCATACAGTAAGAAATACTGGAGCGGAAGATCTGCCTGCTCTCAAGGATTTCCAAATCAATCCCTTAGTTTCTTAGAGAAGATAATAAATTTAGATAAGACAATTGCTATAAGATTTAAATGAAAGTATGTAATCTGACCAGACATGATAGTTTGGGAGGATACATCAGTAATAATAAGTTGTACTTCAAACATTTTATCATGTATTTCTTTATTATTTTTAAGGGGCAAAAATTTTAGAGTTTACAATTCTCCTTTCAGACGATATTTTACACCCTTCCACGCCTCTCCGGCCTTACTGAGGATGAATGGATTGCCATTGGTAAATTTACCAGGTTCACTGACATTCCTCTAGGTGCAGGGTTTCAGTGGTACCTTTCTACAACTCATCTGTGTGAACTAAAGCCAGGTGACTGGTCCCAGCAGGACGCAGGTAAGCATTTTTGTTATCTTTTCCCCCTGTTGCCTGATTGCCTGATTTGTGTTACTCAGAAATGATAGTTGGTCACTTTTTCATTGATGTGCTGACCTCATCTCCCCCTGTGAGAGAAAAGACAGAGTGTGTGGTGTCACTCTGACTAGTACTTCTGTTCTAGTTTTAGAAGTACAGTATTATTCATTCATTTACTTTTTAGAAGTAGGCTTTTAAAATTATTTATTATTATTATTTTTGGCTTCACTGGGTCTTCGTTGCGGCACTCAGGCTTTCTCTCTAGTTGTGACTCACGGAGCTTAGGTGTCCAGAGGCATGTGGTATCTTAGTTCCCCAACCTTGGATCAGACCCATGTCCTCTGCATTGGAGGGTGGATTCTTAACTGCTGGACCCCCAGGGAAGTCCCCTGACTAGTACTTTAATCTAGCCAATGTCAGTTGGTTTTGCTCTTCAAAGCCAAAGAGAGCCTTATCTGCTTTACTATGTAAAGCTAAAGTCTTCTCTCTTCTTTGCCTTCTACTATATATTTCTGAAAAAAGAGATTTTTTTTTTTTTTAAGGGCCAAATTAAGCAGTCTCTTTTCTCGTCCCTTTTGGGAATGAAGCCGAGCTCTGCGTCCCATTCTCTGACTGGACATCACTTACTCTTACATCTTCGCCTAGGCTCCAGCCCTCAGCCACGCCCCACTTCTCTGCAGCTTTCTCTAGGACCTGCCTTTCCCTGTTCACCTCCTGCTCCTTCTTCCCCTCAGTCAGGCTTGCCCTTCCAAAACCTAGGATCAAGTCCTCCACCCATTTTTAAAATCACAATGAACCTTAAGAGATGTGTAGTAATGATCTGTGTTCTCAGAATTTCTGTCACGCACATTGTCCTCTTCACTTCCCCTAACCCAGGACCATCCCTGCAGCTTCTTTCAGAAAAGCAGAAATTGTCTTCATCTACTTCTGTACTATACCTGACTTTATGTAGCATTTATTTGCTTGTTTCCTGCTATCCTGATTTTCCTTCTCAGTCTGACTTTTCTTCCGCTCCTTGAGCTCTCCCACTTGTCCCTTAAATTTATACTTCTCTGAAATTTGAGTGTTTTTAAGCATCTCTTGGATAACATGTTAAAAGTGCAGATTCTTGAATCCTGCCCTTAGATTTTAACTCTGGAGGACAGTTCTGGGAATGTGCATTGTTTAATCAAATACTGTGGATGTTCATGAATGCATTTTAATACTATCACCTTAAATTTATTTACTCAGTCTACAAAGATTTACTGATTGCCTGCTACAGGCTGAAAGTTAAGACAAAGGCCATGCCCTCAGGGCACTAATTCCTGCTTGAGCACTGCTGCTACTGCTAAGTCGCTTCAGTCGTGTCCAACTCTGTGCAACCCCATAGACAACAGCCCACCAGGCTCCCCTGTCCCTGGGATTCTCCAGGCAAGAACACTGGAGTGGGTTGCCATTTCCTTCTCCAATGCATGAAAGGGAAAAGTGAAAGTGAAGTCGCTCAGTCCTGTCCGACTCTGAGCGACCCCATGGACTTCAGCCTACCGGGCTCCTCCATCCATGGGATTTTCCAGGCAAGAGTACTGGAGTGGGGTGCCATCGCACACAAATGGATAAGATGCCATAGCAAAAAAGTACTGTGGAGACAATAAAGCAGAGTAAAGAAATGGTGTGACAGAGGATTAAAAAGACCTTTTTCAGGCTTCCCTCATAGCTCAGTCAGTAAAGAATCTACCTGCAAGGCAGGAGACCCGGGTTCTATTCCTGGGTCTGGAAGATCCCCTGGAGAAGGAAATGGCAATCCACTCCAACATTCTTGACTGGAAAATCCCATAGACAGGGGAGCCTGGGGGGCTACAGTCCATGGGGTTGCAAGAGTCCCACACAACTTAGTGACTAAACCACCACCAAGGAGCTGAAGTTGAGCAGAGGCAGACAGGAAGTGGGAACAACTGAGGCAAAGCCTGGAGGAAGAGCTTCCCTAAAATAGAGATCAGCACATGTGAAGATCTGTGGGCAAAAGACTGGCGACAAGAGCCATTTCTGTGTGGAAGGGACAGCCTGCTGGGAAGGAGAGAAGGGAGCAACAGCACCTCCTGACGTCTGATTCGAGTTCCACTGTGGAGAGGGATGAGGAGTTACTGAATGGGGAAAGCCTGCAGAGGTCTTTCTGTTTGTTTGTTTTGGGTAAAGAGAGATATTGCAACATGATTTCTATGTTGTTGTTCAGTTGGTAAGTCATATCCCACTCTTGGCAACCCCCAGGCTTCCCTGTCCATCACTGTCTCCCGGAGTTTGCTCAAACTCATGTCCATTTAGTCGGTGATGCCATCCAACCATCTCATCCTCTGTCGTCCCCTTCTGCCTTCAATCTTTCCCAGCATCAGGGTCTTTTCCAATGAGTCACATCAGGTGGCCAAAGTATTGGAGCTTCAGCATCAGTCCTTTCAGTGAATATTCAGAGTTGATTTTCTTTAGGACTGACTGGTTTGATCTCCTTGCAGTCCACGGGACTCTCAGGAGTCTTCTCCAGCACCACAATTCGAAAGCATCAGTTCTTTAGCGCTCAACCTTCTTTATGGTCCAGCTCACATATCCGTACATGACTGCTGGAAAAAAACCATAGCTTTGACTGTGTGGACCTCTGTTGGCAAAGTGATGTCTCTGCTTTTTAATATGCTGTCTAGGTTTATCATAGCTTTTCTTCCAAGGAGCAAGCGTCTTTTAATTTCATGGCTGCCGTCACCATCTGCAGTGGTTTTGGAGCCCAGAAAAATGAAGTCTGACACTGTTTCCACTGTTTCCCCATCTATTTGCTATGAAGTGATGGGACCAAATGCCATATTCTTAGTTTTTGAATGTTGAGTTTTAAGCCAGCTTTTTCACTCTCTTTCACCTTCATCAAGAGGGTTTTTAGTTCCTCTTCTCTTTCTATGCTGAAACTTAAATGCTAGGATCCCCTGGGTGCCTTCATTTCTTCTTCCCATTCTGTTTGCTCTCCTTGCACATTTTTTACTTTTTTTACAGCTGGAAACCACCACCTGTGTAACTGCACCTTTCAGATCTTTGTCTCTCCCAGCCTCTTTCCTAAGCCTGCTGGATGCTTACACCAGCTCTTCTATAAGGTCTTTAAACTCAGTATCCAAACCCACATTAGCTTTCCACCCAGAGGCTCCTCCTCAGTGTTCCCTTTCTGTCAGTGGGGTTGCTTGCTCTCACAGAAGTCATTCTTTTCCTGTTGTCCCTTGCCATGTCTATCCGTTATAAGAGCTTGGCAACTCTGCCTTTCCTCTTCAGCCCCTCTCGCATTGTTTATTTGAGACTTTTTGTCTTTGCTGGGCTAGTGCAAAAGACGCTCAATGGTTTTCCATCCCCAGCTTCTCCTCCTCCACATCACTTTTGAGGATTTTTCTAAAACACAAAACCAGTACTGTTAACCTCTTCTTAAAACCCTGTACTGCCTCCTGTCTATATGATAAATTCTTTATCATTATACACAACGTCCTTAGGACCGGGTGTGAGTCACGTGCCTCCATCAGTTGACTGCTGTGAGAGCGCAGTCAAACTGAAAGCGCCGCCGCCGCCCGAGCCCTGTCCTGCTGCAGCCTGCATGTGCGCATTCCGTGTCCGCAGCCTGCACTGCCCTTCCCATGCTCTGCTCCGCAGACTAACTCTCCCTCCCTTGAGCCCTCCTGGGTCTGGCTCTTTGCCCTCCCCCAGCGTTAGTAACGCCTCCCTATGTGAGCACGCCATCAGTATAGGACTGCATCACCGTCCTGTTCAGGTCTCTTCTGTCCCCAGGAACCTCAGTGCCCCCGTCTGCTCAGTCAGGTTCAGAGTGGGACAGGGTTGAGGAAGAGCCTGGAAGGAGGATCTCAGTCCTGAACACACAGTTAGACAGGTCAGTGTGTTCTGTGTGCTCAGCGAGTTGGTGAAGAGATAATTGTTTCAAAGAATAGTCCTTATTTTAGAAAAGGGCCCCCAAGTACTTGTAAAATAAGATAAAAGCTGTTTATGTTGTTTTCTGGAATACAGTATTCCTACAGAAAATTCTAATCTAATAACACTGTTTGCAAAATACAGCATTATTTTCTGTATATCTAAGAAAAAATGCTACCAAACTATGAGGTGAGCCTTATGGATTCTAAGATGCTTCCAAATTTTGGGTATGCTAACATGGAAAAAAGGTGCATCTTTTATTTTCACAAATTGTTGTATTTTGCTTAGTAGAGTTGAATTTGAATATTTGCAACTATTACTGAAAATGGCAATTGTATCTGAATCCAGCTAAAGTTCTTTAGTTAGAAATCTCATTTTAAACTGTTCATTTAAGCTCTTAAAAAGTATATATAAGACTTTCCTGGAGGTCTAGTGGTTAAGAATCCTCCTGCCAATGCAGGGGACACAGTTTTGATCCCTGATCCAGGAAGCTCTCGAGAGCCCCGGTGCCTGCACCACGGCTCCTGAGCCTGCGCTCTAGAGCCTGAGAGCCGCAGTTACTGAAGCCCGTGCGGTTTGGAGCCCGTGCACCGCAGCGGAAAGTAGCCCCTGCTCAGCACAACCAGAGAAAGCCTGTGTGTAGCAACCAAAGTACCCAGCACAGCCAAAAGCAAATAAAATAAATCTTATCTCTATATACACACACACGTATATATATGCATGTAAATAAACAGAGGTTTATATTTTCTTTTTCCTTCCCAGGTTCCAACTCAGGTGAAGCAGATAACCAGTCAGAGTGGACTGATGTTCAGAAGAAGATTATCCCGTGGAAGAACCATGTTCCAGACTTTGACCTGGAGCTGGTATTTCAGGATCGTGCTGCCAAACTTGGAAAGTCAATCAGCAGACTGATTGTAGTGGCCTCACTCATTGATAAGCCAACCAATTTAGGAGGTAAAATGGCAGTTTTCCAGGGGGCTTGCTTACGGTCTTTTGATCCTGAAAATCTATACTCAACCCAGTGCCATTTGGGGCCTCCTGTCCACATTCCACCTTCTCCGGGAGCTTCAGAGGAATGCCCGGGTCCTGGTGGGCTTGGCCCTGGACTGGCGGCAGCATCCCTGCTTGTCCCGTGCAGGGCTGTGCCGGACCTGTGAGGTGTTCGGGGCCGCGGCGCTGGTCATGGGCAGCCTTCAGTGTGTCAGAGACAAGCAGTTTCAGCACCTCAGTGTTTCAGCAGAACAGTGGCTTCCTTTAGTGGAGGTGGGTGGAAAGTGCATGATTATTAAAATTTTCATTCACCAGACTCTTTATAGTACTCTGTCTTCACCTGTCCATCCTTTTGCAGTAGTCCAGCCTGTCATATTTTAAAAATAATACTAAAAAGTAAAATATAGCCCACTCTGTTCTCCCATTCTTTTTTTTATCTCTCACACTATTATATTTTTAGAAATCATCAATAATGTAGACTTTTTAGCAAAATGTGTCCTGTTGTAACTCACTCTGGTTTTATAAATGTATGTGATGTTGGGAGCATTCTTTTTTATAGTGTATAATTCTGTCTTTTTCCTGTTAACAAATTTCAGTTTCATCAGAAGTTTTTTTTTTTTTTTTTTTTTACTGCTTTTACTCCCAGCAGGGCTGTAAATGAACGATTTAATATTCTGCTCTTTTTAAACTAAGGTAAAACCACCTCAGCTGATCGATTATCTACAACAGAAAAAGGCAGAAGGTTACACCATCGTGGGTGTGGAACAGACTGCCAAAAGTTTAGACCTAACCCGGTACTGCTTCCCTGAGAAGTCTTTACTCTTGTTGGGGTAAGAACTTTGTCTTGAGTCTCTGTCTTGAAAATGTTTCATAAGATTTACAATTTTACCTGGGCTCCTGGTCCTACACCCACATCCGACTTCTGACTTCAAGGTTTATGAAAAGTGCCACCCCCCCCACCCCCACTCCCCAGGTTTTCCTTTTACTTTACCTGTTGGGGATGGTCCGGTGAACACAGAATCAACCCATAAACCTTGTTACACTCTTATTTTTCTGGTACCATAGATTTTTGTTTCATTTTGTTAACCTGTCTCTTCCAGTAATATCCAGGATGTCTAAGAAAAAAAATTGTTTTTTACAAGAAAACTAACCTTTCTCTTCCATTTCTCTTCATCAGCAACGAACGTGAAGGGATTCCAGCGAATCTGATCCAGCAGCTGGACGTGTGCGTGGAGATTCCTCAGCAGGGCATCATCCGCTCCCTCAACGTCCATGTGAGTGGGGCGCTGCTGATCTGGGAGTACACCAGGCAGCAGCTGCTGAAGCAGGGGGTCTCCACGGCCTGACGCCCGCGCCTCACCTGAGACGGGTTGTTGTCGGTGGTGCTGACATGTTTTAAAACTACCCGGACTCATGAGATAGATTCTGAAATCGACTGGGATAGTTTGTCTTTTTTATTCACAGTTTAATGCCAAAACTTTGTCATGTGCCTTAACTACATTACTATATATGTTGTCCCCTTTAATAAACCTTTTTAGCTAAGTTGTATTGCTTCTTTAATAAAATATTTTAATTGTGGAAATAAAACAATGAGTTTTAGAAAGATCTTTTCTTTCCTAGAAACTAGTACTGTCAGAAATGTGGATTATGGTGGGAGAAGGCAGGATTAAGGCCGCTGCAGTTATCTATGAATACTGTTTCCTTGCCAGGAGGAAGCACAGGGGCTGGGGCTGTGGGGTGGGAAGAAAGTTTTCCCCATGAGGAAGTCACTGGCCTCCTGCTGCTGCTTTGTATCCATTTCTCAGGGAGGAAATGTGCTTGGCAAGGTGTCAACCAGTGTTCCTGTAAAGTTCGTGATTTATTTTTAAAGCCATGAAATAGGCCATCAGTTCAGTTCAGCCGCTCAGTCGTGTCCGACTCTTGGTGACCCCATGTACTGCAGCACGCCAGGCTCCCTGTCTGTCACCAACTCCGGAGTTTACTCAAACTCATGTCCATTGACTCAGTGATGCCATCCAACCATCTCATCCTCTATTGTTCCCTTCTCCCGCCTTCAGTCTTTGCCAGCATCAGGGTCTTTTCTTGTGAATCAGTTCTTCGCATCAGGTGGCCAAAGTATTAGTTTCAGTTTCAGCATCAGTCCTTCCAATGAATATTCAGGACTGATTTCCTTTGAATGGACTGGTTGGATCTCCTTGCAGTCCAAGGGACCTCAAGAGTCTTCAGCACCACAGTTCAAAAGTATCAATTCTTCGGCACTCAACTTTCTTTATAGTCCAATTCTCACGTCCATACATGACTACTGGAAAAACCATAGCTTTGACTAGAAGGACCTTTGTTGGAAAGTAATGTCTCTGCTTTTTAATATGCTTGGTTTAATAAGGTTGGTCATAACTTTTCTTCCAAGGAGCAAGCATCTTTTAATTTCATGGCCGCAGTCACCATCTGCAGTGATTTTGGAGCCCCCCAAAATAAAGTCTCTCACTGTTTCCATTGTTTCCCCATCTATTTGCCATAATCATTCAGATAAAGTTTTTAGGGAATTTTCCTCTGTCACCTTTCCTCTGTCACCTCAGGGTTCAAATAATGACTAGATAGTAGTCTGTATTCTCAGTGTTTCTACAAGGACCCAGAGGAGGTGACTTTTGCTCATTGTTACCAAAAGTAAGACTGGAACCCTCAAGTGTTGATTTTCTGTTTCTATTCTTCAGAGGGTTTTGTTATTAGGATTACTTTATTATTTAATGGTAACTATCACCTTCCAGCAGTGAACATAATCATTGTCTGGGTCGGTTTAAATAATATTTAGATTTCAGAATCTGTTACCTGTATATATGCTTTTCTTCTGCAGCTTTATTAAAACAATTTTTGTTTTGCATTAGAGTTGCAAAGATAGTACACATGCACTTCACCCAGATACCTCTAATGGGATCTTACATAACCATAGACATTCATCAAAACTAAGAAATTAACATTGATAATGGTGCTGTTGACTAAGCAAACGATTCTGACCCATGTCCAGGTTTCCCTGTTTAGCACTGATCCTTTTTCTGTCCCAGGAGCACTGGCCTTGGCATCCTGGATACTGTATTGGTTCTACGCCATAGTCTCCTCCAATGTCTGACCAAGTTACGTGGGTCAGTTCCTTTCTTAGCCATTCCTTTCAGTGAGTTTATGTCATATATTTGTAATAGTTAGACTGATTTATCAGTCTTCATTCCAAACTAGAATTCTCCCAAAGTCCTATTGGATTTTAGTGTGCACAAAGTCACTCTTATATAACTTGTGGGTTCTGACAAGTGCACACCTCGATGCCATACAAAGCAGCTTCCACACCTAAAACTTCCTTTGTGACCCCTTCAGAGGCAGCCTCCTTCTCCACCAGCCGTGAATACCAGTTCTGTTTCCCTGCGTCTTCGTCAGCACTTGGTACCATCAATGTTTTTAAGCCGTTCTAATAGGTATGTAGTGATAAACTGTTATGGCTTTAGTTTGCATTACTCTACAAATAATAGGGAGTGTCTTCATAGTATTATTTATAACACTGAATAGATTCCTGAAAACACACAATTTGCCCATTTTTTAAACTTGCGTGATTTTTTAAAATAAGCGTTCAATATTCTAGATACAAATTCTCTATATTTATGACTTGCAAATATTCTCTCCCAGTTTGTAATTTATCTTTTCATTCTCTTAATAGTGTCTTTCACAGAGCAGAAATTTTTAATATTGATAAAGTCCAACTTAGCTTTATTTCCTCTTATGGATTGTGCTTTTGAGGTCATCATCTAAAAATTCACTTCCAAACCCAAAATCATGTAGACTTTCTCTATACTTTCTTCTGTTAGTTTTATATTTGACATTTAAGTCTGTGCTCTATTTTGAGGTTTTTTTGTATCTATTTAACAAAGTGCAGTTTGTTCCGGCGTTCATTTTACTGTGTGTGGACACCCCCTTTCCCCCTTGTCCAAGCTCCATTGACTGCGTCTGTGTGGCTGTACTTCTGGACTCTCTTCTGTTCTGTAACCATGTGTCTATCCTGCCAATACCATATTGTCCTTAATTACTGGAGCTTTACAGCATTAAAATCATTTAATATGAACCTTCCAATTTTGTTCTTTTCAGAATTATTTTGCCTTTCCATACAAATTTTAGAATCAGCTTGTCAGTATATACCAAAAATCCTGAGATTTTTACTGGGGTTAATTTGAACCCATAGAATAAACTGGGGAGAATTTAACAGTTCCTTAACAACACTGAATCTTCTAATTCATGAACACAGTACCTCTCCAATTAAGTTGTTCTCTGATTTCAATGTTTTTTAGTTCTGAGGATGTAGGTCCTACACATACTGTTAGATTATATCTAAGTATTCCTTTGTTTTTTTAGTGCTATTGTAAATGGTGTATTTTAAGTTTTAGATTCCAGTTTTTCATGGTGGTATACACAAATACGATTTTCTTTTGTATATTGACCTTGTTTCCTGCCACCTTTCTAAGATTCACTCACTAATTCTAGGTGCTTTTTTTGTAGGTTCTTTGGTATATTCTATAGAGATAATCATATTGTCCATGAATAGAGCCAGTTTTATTTCTTCTTTCTTTCCCATTTGTATGCTTTTTTTTGTCTTAACTGAAGTAGCTGGGAATCCAATACAGTGTTGAATAGGACAAGTGGGGACATTTTTACCTTGTTGCTGATTTTAGGGAAAAAGCATTCATTGTCTTGTTGTTTAGTAACCAAGTCATGTCTAACTCTGCAACCCCATGGACTGCAGCCCACCGGGCTCCTCTGTCCATGAGATTTCCCAGGCAACAATACTGGAGTGGGTAGCCGTTTCCCTCAGGGGATCTTCCCAACTCAGGGATCAAATCCGCATCTCTGCACTGGCAGCAGGATTCTTTACCCCCGAGTCACCTGGGAAGCCATTCATTGTCTTATCGTTAACTATATTAGCTGTAAGGCTCTTCTGTAGATGGTCTTGATTATATTACCTGTATATCTGAAGTTGAACCTTCAATTCCTCATTTTTTGGTGGCTGTATTAAAATGCTAACTCCCAGGACAATGGAAGTCTATCTCCTTTTTTCAGTATATATCTCTCAAATGGTATCTGGCTACTCCCCACCCTCCAACAGCACAAAGGCACACGTTTTTATAATTATGTGTAATTTTTTCTTAAAATATATATTTACTAAATTAAGCATATTTCATATCATTTTACTTCAATTCTTCATACTGTGAATAATGCAATCTTGTTACTTGATCATTTAAATTAAGAACCAGATATATGAAACAGGCTTTGGTGTCTGCCATCATGCAAACTACTATTGTCCCAGAGTCAAAGCATTTTTGAATGTCCAGAAAAAGTAATTTCAACCTTTCTGAAGTGTTCAGAACAGCCTAGGACTTTGCAGTCATTTTCGAAGGCTGGAAATCTCCTGCTTCAAATTTTTCTTTGAATTTTAAGTAGTCTCTTCTTTTATCAAAATATTTTATCTGTTGAGAAAAAAGGGTTTGAAATAAGGGTAAGCTATACAGATTAAACACAAGGAACAGACTTAAATGTAATTAATTATTCAATATAAATTATGTAAGTAGCCTAAGTAATTTATATTCTAGAGTCTCTATAAAGGGAGTGTAGACCAGTGAATTCTAACCCTTCTTGGGTTATGAACCCTGCTGAGAATTTGAGTGTGCTGTGCACCTTTCTCAAGAAGCGTATCTGTGCTTAGACATGTAAAATGTGCCACGAGGGTGCACAGAACGCTCAGGTCATAAGACTTCATGATTTAAGGCACTGTACAAGTTTTTCCTATCAACTATGAGTTCAATAAGCTTTATAATTCACCAGCCATGGTATTTCTATTTATTTTTGGCCGCACTACATGGCATATGGGATCTTAGTTCC
Organism: Bos taurus; assembly: GCF_002263795.3. Classification (NCBI taxonomy): domain Eukaryota; kingdom Metazoa; phylum Chordata; class Mammalia; order Artiodactyla; family Bovidae; genus Bos; species Bos taurus. Next base: position 7,196,360 of record NC_037355.1, on the reverse strand, counting down.
CCAACCAGGAATTGAACTCAAACCCCCTGCAGTGGAAGCACAAAGTCTTAATCACTGGCCCACCAGGGAATACCTAATCAGTCATGATATTTTTATTAAGTTTATCTTATCCAGAAACATACATTTAAGGAGACACACATAATTAAAAATTATATGTATGAACTATGAATAAGGAAACTGATGGTAAAGCTTTAATAACTTAAAGATTTCATTTTATTATTTCTGTTTACATCCTCCTCTTGCCACAGGTAGTCTGGAGTATCGTAAAGCCCCATATCCTGAAACAGTAAAATCAAAGAAGTAGAAAACCAAGGCCAGACACAAAATCTTCATAGTCTTTATCTGAGCTGTTCTGCAGACAAGGCAAAGGCAGGATACGACACACATTTTCACTATCAGAATAGAAAAACTTTTCTTAGGATTTAATTGTTGAATATTTCAGTGGAGCCCAAGTAAGTAAAAATGAGCTTAGACTGAGAATGTAAAAATCTGCCCTGCCCTGTCTCGAGCTGGGATAAAAGATGTTAACATTCCTCCAGAGGATGTACTACAGGCAAAGACTGTCCTAAGAAACCCCTTTGAGTGACGCCTGCTTTCTTATTCACCAAAAAACTGTTTTCCAAAATCAAACTATCAGAAATTTGTTCTTTGAAGTTACTTTGGTAAAAATAAAACACCCCCACTTTTACCTGAGAGATCTGGCTGGCACTTTGACACAAAGAAGTAGTCCTGATCGCCAGCTCAGGTGCAGGACTGCAAGTAAGGGACTTGTGAGCATATGACATTCAGCATTTATCTTTGTAGGAAATAGGACCCTGGGTCCACTTCTCAGTCCGGAGTTGATGGCCTGCTTATACACAGAGCCCATCAAAGCATCACTTCACTTCAATTTCACCTAAACCCTATCCTTCCCCAAGCCCTCTGATAACTCCTTTCCACTTGGTGAGTGGCCCACAGCAACTCCAATGCATGGGCTCCCTGGTCACAGCATGCTAATAAATCTCACTGTCAGACTACATACCTCTGGTGGCCTTAGGCTGACTGAGCTGGGACGGATGTCATATGTAAAGGATATCAGATGAAGAAGTAGACAATGTCCTTAACATTTCTGTGGCAGATCAATAGATCTATGCATTTCTCCTGTTACATTTTCAAATGGAATTAAGGGATAATTCCACTTAATGGTCCTACTTAGATTTCACTCCCAACTTGTCCAGAACTTACTTCTCTACAGACATGTTTTTCCTCCTCTGTCCCCTATTTCAGTGACTGCATCACTATCCACCCAAATGCTCCGATCTCTTTCCCCGTCTTGATCGCTACAATACAGGCCGGCATCATTTCTCACTTGGATTGCTGTAACAGCTCTATAACTGGTTTCTCCACCTTCAATCCACCTGTCACGCCACTGCCAAGTATCTTTTGGAAATCTCAATTTGATCATGTCACTGCTTGTTTAAAGATCTTTCAAGGTATCCTCATTGCCTTCAAGGGCAACATCCAAACTCCTTGTTTGTAAGACAAACGAGGTCATTCAAGACTAAATCTCTGCCCACCTGGCTATCCTCTGGGCGTACCACCAACCCCTGAAATGCTAGCCACCCAGAGCTACCCCATTTCCCCAGTGTGCTGATTCTCATGCATCTTGCTTCCATGCCTTTCATATGTCATACTCTGCTTGAAAATCTTTTCTCTCTAGTCTTTACCACCTGATTCAGTTAACAGTGGAAGGCACATTTACGAGGCTAATGTCCAAAAAGGCTAACAAATCAACAGGCATTCCTTGAAAAGCACTGTACATACAATGCCAGTGTCCTCTAAGCCATTAAATGAGATGCAGTATAGTAGCATGAATGCCAAAATACTGGCATTTCTGAGACATTTCAAAGCTTGACAGGGAAAAGATAATATCCAAAGTTGACGTTGTTGTTCAGTCACTAGGTCATGTCCAACTCTTTGCAACCCCATGGACTGTAGCACACCAGGTTTCCCTGTCCTTCACTATCTCCCGGAGTTTGCTCAAACTCATGTGCACTGAGTTGGTGATGCCATCCAAATTGACAGATATCGCTGTCCAGTTGCTCTATTCATGGAAGCCTGCGTTGGATGATGCTAGAATGACAGACCTGATCCCTGCTACTTCCTCGGTTAAAGAACCAATAGGAGACTTTAAGTGGGACCATAATACAAGGCAAACTGATGGAAGGGCTAAGCAAGGGGGTGAGCATGCTTGCTCAGTCGCTAAGTTGTGTCTGACTCTTTGTAACCCCACGGACTGTAGCCCACCAGACTCCTCTGTCCATGGGATTTCTCAGGTAAGAATACTGGAGTGGTTTGCCATTTCCTTCTCCAGGGGATTGTCCCAGGCTAGGGATCGAACCCACGTCTCCTGCTTGGCAGGCAAATTCTTTACCACTGAGCCACCAGGGAAGCTCAAAGCAAGGAGGGAGGGAAAAGTAATTTGGTTTTGTGATGACATATTAGTTTTATGGCCTACATATTATGTAACAAATTTGTTTTTTTAGTGTTTTACGATAGAAGCATTCACTGTAAATCTCTATTTGGTTCTACTTTTATCTTTACTATTCATCTGTGACTTCAGCTAAGTGAAAGAATATAAATTCTGGAATTGGAGAGACCTCTGTTCTAATCCTCTCCCCACCACTTTACTGGTTAGCTGATCTTGAACAAATTATTTCACCTCTCTGAGCCTTAGTTCCTATTATATAAAAGAGATACAATGGCACCTCACAAGACTGAATGAAAATTAAAGCAAATGCAAACACAACATCTTGCATAAAATGCACTCAGAGGACACCCCATCACCTCCCTCCCTGTCACCCTCTCTACCTTCTCATACACATCTCTGGAAATATCTTTCATTTTTATTCTATGGCAATTGGGTAAGACTTCAACAAGTCTTGAGTAGAAAGAAAAGGTGAAAAGGGAGCAAAAACCTGAGGGCACAGGCTAGAAAACAGCTCAGTTATGGACTGAGTCTGCAGAAGACAAAGGTTTTCCAGGGGTGTGTGTCCCTGTCAAATGCAGCAGAAGTTACTTTGACTACTTTGCCCACACCCCTTTTTTCTTGGAGGTATCTATAACTTTTCAGGTTGTTGTCATTTTCTCTAACAACACTCATGTCATAACTCAGATGGTTTCAGTATCCATGTGGTTGATCCTTTCAACACCCTGGCCTCTCAGCTCCTTGACCTCTTTCTTCAATGATCTTTTCCTCCAACCTACCTCACTGCCAGGATCAAAGCCTAGCCCTCGTCCTTACCAACAAACATAGCCATGCCATAACCCCAATTCTGAACATTTCTGTTCTCTGAACGCCCACTCTTCACTTTCTAAGACCCTGATGCCAACAATCCATTGATCACACTACCTTTTCATTGACCATCATCCCCCTCATACCCTCACTTGTCTCCTTACCCTGAACCCAAAGCTTCTCAGTGGCTTCCCCTGTCACTCAGAGGAAAAGCCACTGTCCCCGGCTTCTCAGTGCTGAATATCCTAACTTCTATTCTCTCCTTGCTATTCCTTAAGCACACTGGATCCGACCCTATTGCAGGGGTGTTGTGTTACCCTGCTTCACTCCTGAGACCAGTCCTTCAACAATTCCCACTGTGGAGCCTGACACTCATTTCTGGGACTGTATTGATGTTAGTATCTTTGCCTGAGATGGGGAGCAGGTAAGGAGGGGCCTGTTGGATACAAGATGAGGAAGAATTCATTCGTGTATATGCAGAGGTCAAGGTTGGTCCTTGAGAACATCCAAATAGAGAGCTCTGGAGTTAGAGAGGATGTAGATTTGGGCCTCAACACCTAAGTGGTACTTCAAGCCATGGCTGCAGGTAAGACTGGCTTGGGAAAGTTAAGCAGCATAGAAGGGAACTCTACAGGGTATGATTTAACAGACACACGAAAGCCTGCCAAAAAGCTATGGCTGCTGGAGACAAGGAAAACTAGGGGAGTGAATTATGAAGGAAGAACGCCACCAAGGAGGTGAAGTGAAAGTCGCTTAGTTGTCTGCGACTCTTTGCGACCCCATGGACTATACAGTCCATGGAATTCTTCAGACCAGAATACTGGAGTGAGTAACCTTTCTCTTCTCCAGGGGATCTTCCCAACCCAGGGATCGAACCCAGGTCTCCAGCATTGCAGGTGGATTCTTTACCAGCTGAGCCACAAGGGAAGCCCACCAAGAAGGTAATGCTTTTGTATTTAAATAAACTTGCATTATGACTAAGTTTCCAGAACATGAGATTTGCACAGTCTAATCCACGGGTTCTTTTCTTGCATGACAGGGACAAAAAGAAGGATGTGGATCAGAGAAGAGCATGAGGTCTGGACTCAAGACTACTCAGCTTGAATGCAGGCTCTGCACTTACACATGACCTGGGCCCTCAGAAGTAAAATGGGGTAACAGAGCTACTGTGAGGAATAAATTATATAGATGATGCACCCGAAGTGCCTAGAGCCTGTACTAATAAATGTTAGCTGTGACTAGAATGCGGGAACCTGGACAGAGGGTGGGCCTGCATGCCATGGCACTCGGCCTATGTATGAGTGGAGGAGACATCAATAAAGAAGCACTGGCTGATGGTAAAAACCCTTTATGATGCTGAGAACAGAAGTTGTCCTGAAATCAGGGAGATGGGAAGGTCCATTAGCCATTAGGATGGAGAAAAAGCAGTGTCTTTTGGTGGGGAGAAAGAGGAAAAAAAAAAAAGACTGAAGTGCAACTTTTCAAAGGGGCTAAGACAGTGATTCCAGCTGTGGTTATCCACCAGAATCACCGGTTGAGCCAGAGCCCTTTTAAAAGAAGCTTCCAGAAGTTTGCAGATCTGAGATGAGGTCTGAGACATAGCTGTCTTTTTTTTTATATTTCCACATGATTCTGACATGTAAACCTGGAGTGGAAAATCCTGGCTAGGCTGTCAAAAGACACGTCTCAGGGTGAAGAGGTTCTCCTGGGAAAATGTCGGGTAGGGAAGGGTGGACATGGAACCTGCCAACACTCAACTCAAATGGCTTCATCACTCTCATCCTACATCCCTGTTTCTAAGTGACCACAGAGCCAGTGAGCAGAGAGTGAGAAGAAGGGCCTGTTGCATAGGCAGGAACAGTATCCAGGCCTTGAAGGAATTGGATGTTGGCCCAAACTCCCCCATTTTCCACCTACTTTGTAAACTAGGAGTTAAGTCTCTGTGCATCTATCTAATGGGAAAACCAGAGATGTATAATATTTGCCTAAGTCATTATCTACCCAACCACCAAGCTCCTGATTTATCACTTTTCAGTTTATATGGCAAGTTAGACATCTGATTGTCGTAGTAATCCCATGGGACAGGTTACACTGTGCTGCTTTTACACACAGAGAGTTCATCTAAAGCAATTATCTCTTCAATGCCATCATCCCTACCCTCCATCACAGCCTTCTTGTGGTCTTCAAGCCTCAGCTTCTTCATCTAAACATTTGAGGTGTGAAAAGGTGAAGGTCGTAAATCCACCTCATCTCTAAAATGATCTGTTCTCAAACTGCTTGGTAAAGTTTGGAGGAGCATGATGGTAAGAAATCAAATCAAAGTTCAAACCTCACAGTAGCCAGCTGGACCTGACTTAGAACTATGGTTCTGCCACTTACTGACCAATACAGAGCAAGCAAGTTATTGCAATGCTCTGGGCTTCTGCTGTCTGATCCAGAAACTGACAGCAATAACATGCAACTCAAAGGGTGTTAGTGAAGAGCATCAAGCACTTACTGAGCCTGGTGATGGGAGGTGCCTTTTCCACCCCATCCCATTTGAAGGACAGGCCCTACAGAGCATGAGCATGTGTCAGCGAGGCGTCTGGAGGGGCTGGTGGCAGAATCCCCCATGCGATCATTTTGTTTCTTCTACTCCCTGAGCTCCTTTGTGTTTCAGGTATATGATCACATGATTTTGAGCAGCCAACAGGGAAAGCTTTATTTCTGACAGGAGCTCTAGGAAGATGAACCTGCCAACTCTTGCCCAAGATTAAATACTATCCTTTCAGAAGATCCTGGAAAGGGATTTCCCTGGTGATCCAGTGACTAAGACTCTGTGCTCCCAACACAGGGGACCTGGGTTTGATCCCTGGTCAGGGAACTAGAGGGCTTCCCTGTGACTCAGAGATACAGAATCTTCCTGCAATGCAGGAGATGCAGAAATGTAGGTTTGATCCCTAAGTGGGGAAGATCTCCTGGAGGAGGAAAATTCCATGGATAGAAGAGCCTGAAGGGCTACAATCCGTGGGCTTGTAAAGAAGAAAGTGAAAGTGAAGTTATGTTGGACTCTCTGCAACCCCATGGACTATAGCCTGCCAGGCTCCTCTGTCCATGGGATTCTCCAGGCAAGAATACTGGAGTGGGCTGCCATTTCCTTCTAACAACAACATGGAACTAGATCCCACATGCCACAAATAAAGATCCCACATGCCACAACTAAGACCCAGGACAGCCAAATAAATATTAAAAAAAAAAAAAAGAAGAAGAAGATCCTGCAAAAATCTACCAATTTAGGGGGTTGGAATTTTTTGGTTATTTATCACAGTAGTCTTGAGTCCAGACCCCAGTTTGTTTTTCAAGGAACTTTAAAGAGTCTGGTGACATTTGCCAAAGGTCTGCGCGATATGTACATAAAACAAGCCTGTATTACCGGACAAGGTTTTCTCTGCTGCTCACAGAAACTGTTGACTTGATACACCTCAGAGGGTCCTTCATTTCATAGTTCACCACTCACTATAAGCTCTATGTATTTTGACAGTGAACAGCAACATGTGCAAGTGTAACTTACCCACTGTTGGGGACAACTTGATTCAAATGAGCTTCTTAACTTCTTGCACTTAGAAGCATCCTCTGTATTTTCATCTAAACACTTCCAGTACTCATCGCGGGCTCCCCAGCAAGCCTGCCTTTCTTTCATAGTTGGGGCTGCCATTCCTAGCGGACTCAAGCTGTCAACCAAAATATGTGATATTAACAAGGGACTTATAATACCAGAGAAGGCACGCCAAAGAAAAAGATACTGTCGTTCCCTCCGACCCCCTCTTTTTAAAGCTTTGCCTCCGGATTTTAATGATGCGACCACAACTAATCAGTTCTACAGGAACGTTATCATAAGAGCACTCGCAGGGGAAGCTTATCTCTTACTCCATGTAATTGCTCCGCTGCTGAGGTAGCAGCTTGGCCTCAGAAAGCCGCTGTTAGATTCCTGGCTCCCACATGGTCTGTCGCTTAAGCCAGTGCGTGTATTCTCTCGAGACTATTTCCCCATTGGTAAAACGAGGGTAGCACTACCCATTTTAAAGGGTTGCTGTTCGAACCAAAGTGCTGTACAAAAATGCAGGAGGGCAAAATCACCAGGCAGGCCAAGGAGAGCTACTTCGTCTGACAGAAGAGAAGCCCGAGGCTCGCGGAGAGTCAGCTACCTCCCGGGTCCGTAGCCTCTCGGGCGCGCCCCACCCGGCCCCGCCAGCAAGCCCACCTCTCCGCCCGCCCAGAACAAGGTTCCCTTCGGCGCCGACGGGAGGAAAGAATCACGCGGCCCAACAACCCGGGAAGAAGGGCGTGGGGCCGAGTTGGCGCCGCACTGTCGCCTCGCCCGCTTGGGCAAGTCACGTAGACCCCAGCACCTCAAGGAAACAATTCACTTAGCGAATTCGCTGGCCTTGGAATGACCCTTACAAGTTACCGTTCTGTTCCAGGAGGACGGGACTTCCGGTTCCCTTCTCTTATGTGTCGGAGTGACTTCCGTGCCTGCCCCAGCTAGGGCACCGGGTCCTAGCGGTCGTGGAGGTGAAAAGTGGGTGGGATCTGGTCACTCCTCAGAGTGGCTTTGGCTTTATTAATATCTCAGTGTCTGTCACCCTACAGTTTTTCGTAATTTTAACGAACTGTGCTCCTTTCGTGAATCTAAATTTGTATACACATTGCGCCAAGCGCCGGCCGGAAGATTTCATGTGCAAGCCCTGCCGGAAACGGCGACTTTGTGTGGAAGTTGGCACCTGAGGCGAGAAAGAGACGAAACCTCAAAGAGCTGTAAGGGCTTAACTCCTCGCTTCTTAGATTAAAAGAAAAAAAGAAATGGCCCCCAGAAAGAGGCGGTGACGCCCCAGGACACATGGCAAATAAGTGACTAAGCTGAGAATCCAGGGTACCAAACTCCCGGTTTCCAGATTCAGGTTTGATCCGGTTACATCTCTTAACATCATCCATCACCTTTTCCTTGTTTGAACTCTTGCGGATTTCTTCTATAGATGATTTTTAACAAGCCTTCCCCAGTGACTATTAAGCAAAAGAAAATCAGAAACGATATAGAAAATCTGAATAAAATGATGTGTGAATTTGACCTAGTGAATACTCTCAGAAAAACAACCAAAGTCAGAGCATAGGTTTTTTGGAAAGCGAACATACTGCCAACATCAACCACATACCTAGCTGTAAAGTGACTCGCAACAAATTTTAAAGGTCAATCGGCATGTGTTTTTTTAAGCACATGTTCTAGTTAAGCTAGAAATCAATAAAGAATTATAAAAATAAGCCCATATAACCCATAGCCAATCATAATGCTAATAATGAGAAATTACTTTGAGCCAAACAATAAAATACAATAGGAACACCTGTAGAATAAAGCTAATGAAGTACTTAAGGAAAATTTACAATCTTAAGTAAGTATACTAGAAAAGAGGCTGAAAGATCTTCAGCTAAACATCCCCTTTCCAGAAGTTAGAAAAAGGAGAGCAAAGTTAAGGAAAGTAGGAGGGAAATAATGCTAAAAGCAGAAATCTTTTAATGCTAAAAGCAGAAATCTTACCAATTCCATGATCAATAGTATCATACTGCTAGCTTGAAATTGCCTCTGATGGGAATCTTCACACTGTGGAAATCAAACAAGATAGTGTTTTGTTCTGTTCAATAGTGTTTTGTTTTGTTTTAGTGCACTAGCACATCACTTCATACAGTAGATTTTTAAAATCCAAAGTTGATTTTTTTGGGGGGAAAAGACTAATAACATTGACAAAAATTTAATGGGATTGGGCAATAAAAGGAGAGATATTAACAAATTATACCAGTAATGAAACTGTATTTTAGAAATCAAAAGAGAACATCTTATAAACAACTTAATGCAAATATAATTTAGATGATTGTGCAAATCTCAAGAAAAACAACTAGCTCACTCAAGAGAAGAAAATATGAATAGTCCCAAACCAGTATATAATTTGAATCAGTAGTAAAGAACTCACACACAAATTCCAGGTTCATGTTTCCACCAGTTAATTCCTCCAAACTTTGAAAAATTCCATTTTTTATTATATAAGGCTACCATAACTTTTGTACTAATTACAGAATCTCCAAACTTTGAAAACCCAACTCTTTGGAACTCATTTGGTGGAAAAAAAAAAAAAAATGTGACTTAGTGACCTGATAATCACTTATATATCACTTAGCTGATGATATGTTTTGCTGTGGAAATATTGGTATTTTTGATCATAGGTAGTGTCCCATTTCTTCTCATATAGTGTACACTGCATGTTCTGTGGTACCTTTCCAACATCCAGAAAAGTCTGTATTCCAGAACACATCTGACTCCAAGTATTTCAGGTAAATTAGGACCTATATGGGAGAATGATTTTAAGACTTTAGGTTTGAGAATAACTTTTTTTTAGCCATAAAGGAAAAGATCGATACATTCAACTACATTAAAATTAAGGACATTTGTTTACAAAATACCACCATAAAGTGAGTGGAAAAGCCACAATATGGGAGAAGTTTGCAAAGCATATAATGAGGAATTAGTACCCAAAATATATAGACACCTATGAATCAGTAAGAAACAGATGACCTAATACTAAAAATAGGCAAACAGCTTAAGTAGGCACAGCACCTATGAAGAAATATAAATGACAATAGAAAATATGCACATCCATATTAGTAGCCACAGACATGAACATGAAAATCACAATGCCATATTAGTACGCACCCACCAGACCAAAGAATAATTAAGTCTGACAGTAATAAACTTTCAAGCAGGATAAAGCAAAGAGAATCCTCGAACACTAATTAATGGTAGTGTAAATTGATACAATCACTTTGGAAAACTGTGACTTTATCTAGTAAAGTTGAAGATACACATTCACTATGACAGCAATTCTGTTCAGAATCTCATATATGTGCATCTTTATAATAGCTAAAAACAACAAACAATCCAAACATATCAATAATAGGATGGATAAATTGTGATGTGGTCATACAGTGAAATATAATACACCAATGAAAATTGACAACCATTATAGCCATCTATAATAACATGATGAATCTCAGTGCTGAGTAAAGGAGGCAAATATGGCAAAACCAATACAATATTGTAAAGTTAAAAAATAAAATATATAAAAAAAAGACTAAATACGTTTCCACTTACATCAGATTCAAAAATGCAAAACTCAGCTCTACTGTTAAGGATACATACATTAAATAATAAAACTGCTAAGAGATACAGGATGTGATCAAGGAGGGCTTCCGAGGCGCTGACAATGTTCTGTTTCTAAAACTGGATGTTGTTTTATACTTATTCTTTGAACTGTACAATATATCTTATACACTCTTCTGTGAGTAAGAATGAATATATGTCATATATAACTTTTAAGTAGAGTAGTTATTTGGCCAGATAAAGGTCATCTTTAGTACATTTGAGTCACAGAAAGGTAAAAATAATGGTAATTCAGAATATTTATAGTGTGATTACTAAGTTTTTAATGACTTTACCATCTTATGTGCTCTTCTAGGTCAAAAGTCAATAGTCTCTAGTGCTAACTGCCACTTGGGCTGCCAAGCAATTCCTGCTGGTAGGCCTGGGGCACAGTGCCTGTGCATGTGCTCAGTCGTGCCTGACCCTTTGCAACCCCATTGACTGCAGCCCACCAGGCTCCTCTGTCCATGGAGTCTTCCAGGCAAGAATACTGGAGTAGATTGCCATTTCCTCCTCCAGATCTTCCCAACCTGGGGATTGAAGTTGGGTCTCCTGTGTCTCCTGCATGGGCAGGCAGATTCTTTACCAGTTGCAACACATTGGGAAGTCCATGCCTGGTGCACAGACAAGGAGAATATTACCAAAGAGATTCAATGAATTGCAATAATGCCCTTTCCCCCACCCCTGCTATTCTCAAGAAGCTCTGTGGTCTAGCCAAGAGCAAAAACAACTAGAAGAGAGAAATTTTGAGGTGTTGATATGGTAAATAATAAAAACAATAATGCAGGATAAGAATTGCAGAGGCCAGATTCACTTAAAAAATCTTGAAGACTGTGGGCAAGTAAAAGAATAAGGGTGCCATAAAATGATTTCAGATGTGCTGTTTTGACCCAAAGGAAGTGTAATCTCCCGCCTATGTTTGGATAAGAGAGGAGGCGAAGAGAAGTCAGGGTGAAGAGGTAGAAGGCATGTCGTATTACCATCGAGAGAAGCTTCGTGTGGGCGTTCTCCAGTCTGAACTAAGTAGCTCCCCAAACCAGTGGTGGGCAGGGCCAGACAGATCCAGTAGCACTGAAAATGTATGTGTTGTTTTTCTGTTGCTGCCCACTGACTTTTATTTATAATCTGTACTGTTTTACAAAGCAGTCATCACAGACTCCTACTCAGGGACACAAACAAGAAAGATTTCTTTGACTTCAGTGTTGCTGCAGAGATCCTTTGGAATTCTTTTAGATCTCTGTGCTGAATCCTTGTCTTCTTCCTCCTATGAACTATAGGTATGCTTAACTGTAGGTAGGGGCTTCCCTGGTGGCTCAGAGGTTAAAGCACCTGCCTGGAATGCAGGAGACCCGGGTTCAATCCCTGGGTTGGGAAGATTCCCTGGAGAAGGAAATGGCAACCCACTCCAGTACTCTTGCCTGGGAAATGGCAACCCACTCCAGTACTCTTGCCTGGGAAATGGCAACCCACTCCAGTACTCTTGCCTGGAGAATCCCACGGAGAGAGGAGCCTGGTAGGCTACAGTCCATGGGGTCACAAAAGGTCAGACATGACTGAGCAACTTCGCGACATGATGATGCTCCAAGATGTTGCCTTTTTTTTCTTTTTCTTTTCTTTGCATTCTGTTTTCCATGGTGAGCTGATCATAGCTCTAGTTTGCTTTTTTTTTTTTTTTTCCCAGAAAGACTTGCAAGTCTGTGTTTTAGTCCTAAAAGAACCTTTGTGCCAGTTCTCTCTTTCCAAGTCTCTAAGGTTCATCTCCATCTGTTTGTTCTTCCATCACTCCAATAAGGTTAAAATTGGAACACATAGTATTCTTTCTCCAGAACAGCTTCTGCTTATAAGCTGTTCTTTTCATCAGTTCTGTAAGTCCTTTGGCTTCTAGTTGGAAACTGTTGACTCTTCTTTCACGCTCCTTGTTCTCTACTTACATAGCCAGATTACTTCACAGGTTTTAAGCACCTGCACAGTGCCAGGCACCGTGATTGGCCTTGGGGATAGAAAGATAAATAAGGATAGATCTTGGCCCTTGTGAAGCTCATTCTTGGGGAGGACATAACCCATACTGCCCTCTAATAAAGAGTATTAAGGGCTATGGTAAAGGCATGCACCAACTACAGTGGGAGCCTGGAATAGGAATTAAATCAAGAAAGGAAACACAGGCATTGTCAGAAGTTCAGTGGATAAGAGTGTGACTAGGCTTGAGTTCTACCCACTCCCCCTGCCAGTAATGTCAAGCTATGGACCTTGGACAGGTTACTGAACTTATATACACATGGGTTTCCTCAACTGAACATGTGGATGATTAGAATATCTACTTAGGTTTCTTGTGAAAGTTAAATGGACTGTTCTAAACAAAGCACTTAGAATAGCACATGCAAAGATTTCATTCATTCATTCACTCACTCAACAAATGTTGACTGAGGACTTACTGTGTGCTGGGCACTGTTTTAGGGGCTTGGGAGACATCAGAGAACAATATAGATGAAAATTCCTGTTATGTGGAATGTGAAATCTAACAGAGAGACAATAAGCAGTAAACATAAAATTCTGAATATAGTGTGTGATAAGTGCTCTAGGAAATATTAGTTATTAGTATTACTGTATTTTAGAGGTCACTTGATCTTGAACTTAGAAACCTTATGTTCCATTAAATTTAAGATGCGTTAATTATAATTTGCCCCATTGTTTTATGTACCCCTAAGAAAAGAAAATGAAAGTTGCTCAGTGTCTGACTCTTTGCGACCCCATGGACTGTAGTCTGCCAGGCTCCTCTCTGTCCGTGGAATTTTCCAGGAAGAATACTGAAGTGGGTAGCCTATCCCTTCTCTGGGGTATCTTGCCAACCCAGGAATCAAAACGGGGTCTCCTGCATTGTAGGCAGATTCTTTACCAGCTGAGCTACCAGCAAAGCCCATCTATTAGGGGAGCCCACTTAAGAAACGAAAAAGCACCGTCAATTAAACTATAGCACAATGCTTTTTCATTACCTAAGATTCTTATCTTAAACTTCCTAAAACCTATTAAAACATAGAAGGATGAATTTTTAAAAAATCATATCACAGCAATACAGAAGAAGGAAAAGCAGGTATTCCTGAAACTTCTTTACATTTTAACTTCCAGTCCTCAGAATCTCTTTCTGATTCAGTCAGTTTGGGCACTTTAAGCAAACCGTCTTACCTTATCTTCTCCCCTCCCCTCCTCCTGTCTTTCCAGATCCACTGAAGAGCTGAAAACAATCCGGCCAACTTTGTAATTAGGTACAAGGAGCCTATTCTTCACTCCTATTTTAGGGATGTTGCTTAAATACATCAGTGACCTTCCACTACCTGGCTGCTTTTAACATTTTGATTCTTAGAGGTCAAGAGTGCCCCCTTCTGACCTCCTAGATTTTCTAGGCCACGGACCCTCAACTCTGCAAATACGGATGCTAATGCTTTTTATTGCTAATGCTGACAGGATGTGGTCCACTGGAGAAGGCAATGGCAAACCACTTCAGTATTCTTGACTTGAGAACCCCGTGAACAGTTTGAAAAGGCAAAATGAGAGGATACTGAAAGAGAAACCCCTCAGGTCAGTAGGTGCCCAATATGCTACTGCAGATCAGTGGAGAAATAACTCCAGAAAGAATGAAGGGATGGAGCCAAAGCAAAAACAATGCCCAGTTGTGCATGTGACTGGTGATAGAAGCAAGGTCTGATGCTGTAAAGAGCAATATTGCATAGGAACCTGGAGTGTCAGATTCATGAATCAAGGGAAATTGGAAGTAGTCAAACAAGAGATGGCAAGAATGAACGTCAACATTCTAGGAATCATTGAACTCAAATGGACTGGAATGGGTGAATTTAACTCAGATGACCATTATATCTACTACTGTGGGCAGAAATCCCTTAGGAGAAATGGAGTAGCCATCATGGTCAACAAAAGAGTCTGAAATGCAGTACTTGGATGCAATCTCAAAAACGACAGAATGATCTCTGTTTCCAAGGCAAACCATTCAATATCATAGTAATCCAAGTCTATGCCCGAACCAGTAACACTGAAGAAGCTGAAGTTGAACAGTTCTATGAAGACCTACAAGACCTTTTAGAACTAACACCCAAAAAAGATGTCATTTCATTATAGGGGACTGGACTGCAAGAGTAGGAAGTCAAGAAACACCTGGAGTAACAGGCAAATTTGGCCTTGGAATACAGAATGAAGCAGGGCAAAGACTAATAGAGTTTTGCCAAGAAAATGCACTGGTCATAGCAAACATTCTCTTCCAACAATACAAGAGAAGACTCTACACATGGACATCACCAGATGGTCAACACCGAAATCAGATTGATTATATTCTTTGCAGCCAAAGATGGAGAAGCTCTATACAGTCAACAAAAACAAGACTAGGAGCTGACTGTGGCTTAGATCATGAACTCCTTATTGCCAAATTCAGACTTAAATCGAAGAAAGTAGGGAAAACCACTAGACCATTCAGGTATGACCTAAATCAAATCCCTTATGATTATACAGTGGAAGTGAGAAATAGATTTAAGGGACTAGATCTGATAGATAGAGTGCCTGATGAACTATGGAATGAGGTTGGTGACATTGTACAGGAGACAGGGATCAAGACCATCCCCATGGAAAAGAAATGCAAAAAAGCAAAATGGCTGTCTGGGGAGGCCTTACAAATAGCTGTGGAAAGAAGAGAAGCGAAAAGCAAAGGAGAAAAGGAAAGATATAAGCATCTGAATGCAGAGTTCCAAAGAATAGCAAGAAGAGATAAGAAAGCCTTCTTCAGCGATCAATGCAAAGAAATAGAGGAAAACAACAGAATGGGAAAGACTAGAGATCTCTTCAAGAAAATTAGAGATACCAAGGGAATATTTCATGTAAAGATGGGCTCGATAAAGGACAGAGATGGTATGGACCTAACAGAAGCAGAAGATATTAAGAAGAGGTGGCAAGAAGACACAGAACTGTACAAAAAGATCTTCACAACCCAGATAATCACGATGGTGTGATCACTGACCTAGAGCCAGACATCCTGGAATGTGAAGTCAAGTGGGCCTTACAAAGCATCACTACGAACAAAGCTAGTGGAGGTGATGGAATTCCAGTTGAGCTATTTCAAATCCTGAAAGATGATGCTGTGAAAGTGCTGCACTCAATATGCCAGCAGATTTGGAAAACTCAGCAGTGGCCACAGGACTGGAAAAGATCAGTTTTCATTCCAATCCCAAAGAAAGGCAATGCCAAAAATGCTCAAACTACCACACAATTGCACTCATCTCACATGCTAGTAAAGTAATGCTCAAAATTCTCCAAGCCAGGCTTCAGCAATATGTGAACCATGAACTTCCTGATGTGCAAGTTGGTTTTAGAAAAGGCAGAGGAATCAGAGATCATATTTCCAACATCCGCTGGATCATCGAAAAGCAAGAGAGTTCCAGAAAAACATCTATTTCTGCTTTATTGACTATGCCAAAGCCTTTGACTGTGTGGATCACAATAAACTGGAAAATTCTGAAAGAGATGGGAATACCAGACCACCTGACCTGCCTCTTGAGAAACCTATATGCAGGTCAGGAAGCAACAGTTAGAACTGGACATGGAACAGCAGACTGGTTCCAAATAGGGAAAGCAGTATGTCAAGGCTGTATATTGTCACCCTGCTTATTTAACTTATATGCAGAGTACATCATGAGAAACGCTGGGCTGGAAGAAGCACAAGCTGGAATCAAGATTGCTGGGAGAAAAATCAATAACCTCAGATATGCAGATGACACCACCCTTATGGCAGAGGGTGAAGAGGAACTAAAAAGCGTCTTGATGAAAGTGAAAGTGAAAGTGAAAGTGAAATGTTGGCTTAAAGCTCAACATTCAGAAAATGAAGATCATGGCATCCGGTCCCATCACTTCATGGCAAATAGATGGGGAAACAGTGGAAACAGTGTCAGACTTTATTTTTGGGGGCTCCAAAATCACTGCAGATGGTGATTGCAGCCATGAAATTAAAAGACGCTTACTCCTTAGAAGGAAAGTTATGACCAACCTAGATAGCATATTAAAAAGCAGAGACATTACTTTGCCAACAAAGGTTCGTCTAGTCAAGGCCATGGTTTTTCCAGTGGTCACGTATAGATGTGAGAATTGGACTGTGAAGAAAGCTGAGTGCCAAAGAATTGATGGTTTTGAACTGTGGTGTTGGAGAAGACTCTTGAGAGTCCCTTGGACTGCAAGGAGATCCAACCAGTCCATTCTGAAGGAGATCAGCCCTGGGATTTCTTTGGAAGGAATGATGCTGAAGCTGAAACTCCAGTACTTTGGCCACCTCATGCGAAGAGTTGACTCATTGGAAAAGACTCTGATGCTAGGAGGGATTGGGGGCAGGAGGAGAAGGGGACAACAGAGGATGAGATGGCTGGATGTCATCACTGACATGATGGACGTGAGTCTGAGTGAACTCTGGGAGTTGATGATGGACAGGGAGGCCTGGCGTGCTGCGATTCATGGGGACACGACTGAACTGAACTGAACTGAACTGAACTGAATGCTTTTTCTGTATATGCACACACAGGTAGTGACAAATGTTATGACTGGGGTCTGGCATCTGTAGGATGCATTTGATTGTCCAAGGTATGGAAATGCAGGAACAAAAATGGAGTCAGTGTAATACTACATTACTAACTACTCAGGCACTGGGCTAAACATTTTACACTTATGATCTCAATCCTTTTATCCACTGAAATCGGCCCTCTGTTACACCCATTTTATAGAACTAAATTATCCAATAGAAATGTAAGGCAAGCCAAATATATAATTTAAAACTTTTTAGTAGCCATAAGAAAAAAGTAAATTTGAAACAGGTGAAATTAATTATAATAATACAGTTCCTTTAACTTAGTATATTTAAAATATTGTCACTTCATCGTGTAATCAACCTAAAATATGAATAAGATATTCTGCTTTTCCTTTTTCATACTAAGTCTTCTAAATCCAGTGTGTATTTTGGGGGGAGATTTAAAAAATTATTTTTTTATTTTTTGGTCTCACCATGCAGCGTATGTGATCTTAGTTCCCCAACCAAGGATTGAACTTGTGCCCCCTGCAGTGGAAGCTCGGAATCCTAATCACCGGACCACCAGGGAAGTCCCCACTGTGTATTTTAACTTAAAACACATCTTAATCTGGACTAATCACATTTCAAATGCTCAGTGGCCACGTGTAGATAGCAGCTACTGTATTAGACAATATAGTTAGGGATGACAGATGGTTTGAATTGTTTAAGACATACATTAAATGTTAGTCCCTTAGTCATGTCAAACTCTTTGCAATTCCGTGGACTATAGCCTGCAGGCTCCTCTGTCTATGGAATTCTCCAGGCAAGAATTCTGGCATGGTTAACCATTCCCTTCTCCAGGGAATCTTCTGGACCCAAGTGCCCTGCAACCTAGGCAGATTCTTTACCATCTGAGCCAACAGGGAAACCCGTTAAATATGTGGCAGAGTGGATACTCCAACTCAGATATAGAAATAGCTATGAGACTAACTCTTGACATGTTAGTAAAAGTATGTTTTTGCATCTATGGAAACTTTCCTAAAAAGATAACTGGTGTGATCCTTAACGCAAATTTGGGCCTAAAAGGAGCCTGCCAGGACCCCTTCATAGAGTAGAGGTGCCCTGCCAACACTGGGCAGCCTACCTCTGGACTTTTGCATAAGAGAGATATTTCAACTTTTGTCTTGTTGAAGGTATGACTTCAGGTCTTTGTTACATGCAGCTGAAGAAATAAAAAGGATTTGATAGACTCTTCCTGAAAGACAAACAAGAATAAGATGGAATATAAGAGGAAGAAAATTAGTGGATCAGTCCATTAAATCTAGTATCATACTAAAAGTTTAAGAAAGAAAGAAAAAAGAGGGGAGGAAATTTCCCAGAACCAAAGGACACAAAACTAGCTTGAAATGGCTCACCGTGTGCCCAGCAAAAGTTGAGTGGAAGAGACTCAAATTTGAGGCACGTTATTGGGAAAGTTCAGAACACCAGAGAAGCCCCTGGAACTTCTAGAAAAATAATGACAATTTACAAATTATTGGCAATCAGAACAGCTTTGTATTTCTCAAGAGTGGCATCAGAAGCCAGATGGCAACAAATCCAATGTCCTCACAGTTCTGAGGGAAAATTATTTGCAGCTTAGAATTTGAGATCCAGTTAAAAAAAAACTTTCAATCAAATATGAAGGCAGGATAGAGACATTTTTAGATTTTTTTAAAAACCTCTTATATATTCTGTAAAGAAGCTATGGAAAACACCTTTCCCCAGAACAAGAAATTAAATGGAAGACATGACATAGCATCCAGGAAGGAGGATCTCTGGCAGAAAGAGAAATCTCACAATGATATCTTTGCAGAGAGCATCAAATCAGTTCAGTTCAGTCTCTCAGTCGTGTCTAACTCTCTGTGACCCCATGAATCTCAGGACGCCAGGCCTCCCTGTCCATCACCAACTCCCGGAGTTCACTCAAACTCATGTCCATCGAGTTGGTGATGCCATCCAGCCATTTCATCCTCTGTCGTCCCCTTCTCCTCCTGCCCCCAATCCCTCTCAGCATCAGAGTCTTTTCCAATGAGTCGGCTCGTCGCATGAGGTGGCCAAAGTACTGGAGTTTCAGCTTTAGCATCATTCCTTCCAAAGAACACCCAGGGCTGATCTCCTTTAGAATGGACTGGTTGGATTTCCTTGCAGTCCAAGGGACTCTCAAGAGTCTTCTCCAACACCACAGTTCAAAAGCATCAATTCTTAGGTGCTCAGCTTTCTTCACAGTCCAACTCTCACATCCATACATGACCACTGGAAAAGCCATAGCCTTGACTAGATGGACCTTTGTTGGCAAAGTAATGTCTCTGCTTTTGAATATGCTATCTAGGTTGGTCATAACTTTCCTTCCAAGGAGTGAAAGTGAAGTCACTCAGTTGTGTCTGACTCTTTGCGACCCCATGGACTGTAGCCCCCCAGGCTCCTCCATCCATGGGATTCTCCAGGCAAGAATACTGGAATGGGTTGCCATTTCCTTCTCCAGAGGATCTTCCCAACCCAGGGATTGAACCCAGGTCTCCTGTATTGCAGGCAGATGCTTTAACCTCTGGGCCATCAGGGAAGCCCTTTCCAAGGAGTAAGCGTCTTTTAATTTCATGGCTGCAATCACCATCTGCAGTGATTTTGGAGCCCCAAAAAATAAAGTCTGACACTGTTTCTGCTGTTTCCCCATCTATTTCCCATGAAGTGATGGGACCGGATGCCATGATCTTTGTTTTCTGAATGTTGAGCTTTAAGCCAACTTTTTCACTCTCCTCTTTCACTTTCATCAAGAGGCTTTTTAGTTCCTCTTCACTTTCTGCCCATAAGGGTGGTGTCATCTGCATATCTGAGGTTATTGATATTTCTCCTGGGAATCTTGATTCCAGCCTGTGCTTCTTCCAGTCCAGCGTTTCTCATGATGTACTCTGCATATAAGTTAAATAAGCAAATAAGCAGGGTGACAATATACAGCCTTGACATATTCCTTTTCCTATTTGGAACCAGTCTGTTGTTCCATGTCCAGTTCTAACTGTTACTTCCTGACCTGCATATAGGTTTCTCAAGAGTCAGAGCAACCAATGGGTTCATACCAAAAGGAAGGCAGGTATTTTCAGGAAATAAATACAACTGTTAATATGCATATGGCAGAAACATCAGTACATTTGAGAAAAAAAGATAGTTTGAAATTCAGACTCTCCAAAAGGCTAGTAGTAAGCCTGAGTAAAAAGGGAGGAGAAAATAGTAAAGAAATATGTAAGTAGTACATTACATGGTTGAGCAATGAACAAGGTTGGTATAACCACGAAAATGTAAATACCAACTATTAATTTAACCAATAATCAAAATAAAGTCAGGGGGATGGGGGGGAATACAAGCAAGGTGGGGAGAGGAAATAGAGAGCTAATAGAATAAAGCCTTAGTGTGAAGTAGCCAAGTGGCTTCACTTCAAATCACAGCTGCTTTTTTTTAAAATTTTTTTTTTATTGAAGGATAATTCCTTTACAGAATTTTCTTGTTTTCTGTCAAACCTCAACATGAATCAGCCATAGGTATACATATATCCCCTCCCTTTTGAACCTCCCTCCCATCTCCCTCCCCATCCCACTCCTCTAGGTTGATACAGAGCCCCTGTTTGAGTTTCCTGAGTCATATAGCAAATTCCACTTGGCTCTCTATTTAACATATGGTAATGTAAGTTTCCATGTTACTCTCTCCATACATCTCACCCTCTCCCCATGTCCATAAGTCTGTTCTCTATCTCTGTTTCTCCATTGCTGCCCTGTAAATAAATTCTTCAGAACGATTTTTCTAGATTCCGTATATGTGCATTAGAATACAATATTTATCTTTCTCTTTCTGACTCACTTCATTCTGTATAATAGGTTCTAGGTTTTCATCCACCTCATCAGAACTAACTCAAATGTGTTCCTTTTTATGGCCACAGCTTACTTCTTACTGGTTGTGTGATGTTAGGTAAATTATTCTATTTCTTATCTCTGGGTTTCCTCATCTGTAAAATAAGGAAATAATACCACTTACCTCAGTTACTGGTTTTTGTTTTGTTTCCTGGCCATGCTTATTGACTTGCAGGATCTTAGTTCCCCAACCAAAGACTGAATTCAGGCCCTCAACTATGAAAGTGCAAAGTCCCAACCACTGGACTTCCAGGTACTTCGACCTCAGTTATTTATTGTAAGGATAAAGTGAGTGTGTGTTTGTGCGTCCATATACAGTTTAAGCATATAAAGTGTACTGGTAAAAATATTCTATACAAAGTAAATACTCAGTGAGGGTTTATTATGTTATTGTAGTAACACTAATGTGGTGGGAAGTGCTAAGTCACTTCAGCCGTGTCCAGCTTAAGTCTATACTCTCTCTCTAATCTATATTCTCTAAACTTGACTTAGAGTTTAAAATGCCAGTGGTGGTGGTGGTGGTGTAGTCACTAAGTCGTGTACAACTCTCGCGACCCTATGGACTAGCCCGCCAGGCTCCTCTGTCCATGGGATTTCCCAGGCAGGAATATTGGAGTGGGTTGTCATTTCCTTCTCCAATATGCCAGTGTATGCATGCTACTTAAAATATGAAGATAAAAATAGAAGAGACATGGGGGTGGGGGCAGGGCAGCAAAAGAAGGTAGACTCTTAGATCTCTTTGATTTAACAAAAAGCTTCATGCCCAGACTAATACGATAAAAGTAAAACTTATTTCCAAACAAGGTGCCCTTAGTCCTCAAAGCACTCTGCCTATTGGAAGGTCGCTGAGTGAGCCTTTACTGAGCAATTCCTGCTATCCTCGGGTAATGACGTTCAATCTACTTTCCAGCTCACTTCTCTCCCCTTAAGCCAAGTCATCTTTGCTCACTATAAAGCCTGTCACTTAAAGCCCAGTGAGTTTAGATAGCAAACTGAAGGCCAAATGAACAAGGTTAGTATAACCACGGTAATGTAAATACCAACTATTCATTTAACTAATAATCAAATAAACAAACAAATAAACAAAATAAAATTAAGTTGGGGGATGAAGGGAATACAAGCTGGAGTGGGGTGGGGAAATAGAGAACTAATAGAAGGAAGGCTTAGTATGAAGTAGCCAAGTGGCCTCACTTCAAATCACAGCTTACTTCTTACTGGTTGTGTGATGTTAGGTAAATTATTCTATTTCTTGTCTCTGAGTTTCCTCATCTGTAAAATAAGGAAATAATACCACTTTCTTCAGTTACTCCTTGATACTCCTACCAAGTCAAATGGCCCTACTCCAGAGTCTCAAAACAAGCCCTACCCCATTTTTTGTAATAGAGCTTAGAGGTTCAAACTCTGAATCTGTCATTTACTAGCTTCATAATTTTTGGCAATTCACTCACCTCTCTATGCCTGTTTGCTGGGAATTGGAGCTAGGAAATCTTTAGTTGATGCTCTATGCCCTTGTCAGTTAGCTTTTAAGGAATAGTCATCAATACCATGTTAGACAAGCTTTCAGTTAACATCCCCTGAACAGGGAGCAGAGCACTCTGAGGATTCTTCTGTAAGGACAGAAAGCGTATTCTGAAACTGACCCGTCCTTCATTATACTCGTAGTCTCGTGTACTTAAAAGAAAGACCATAGGATAACAGCCTGGCTGTGGCCCAGTTGCTAACCTCATTGGTAAGACACTGGGAAGAAGAGTTTTGTACCTTCACTCATCACATTTGAGGCAAACATATAACAAAATTAGGAAATAAATCTTTTCTTTTCTACAATAAATGTCAAAACACATATGGGGATTAAAGCTCCCTTGTAGTGTCTAGAGGAAAGGAAACAGTATTAGCTATTACAATAACTTGCATATCTAAAACTTGTTTTTCTGAAAAAACAACTGCTGCTATTAACAAACATGGACATAAAAGAACATCACCACCAAGAACAGTTCAGGTAGGAATAACTATTTAGTCTTAGATGATGCTCTTTCATCCTATTACAATTCAAAGTGTTTCTTTGATACAGACCAATGGGTTTCCATGGAAACCTGCTTTATTACTAGGCAACTAAGGGTTCATACTGGCACTGTTAGATTATTTTAAAATTTTCAGGAAATTCAGGCCTACTTAGATAAAAATTATGCTTCTTGGCTAAGTCAAAACTATTTCATTATTCCTTTGTGCCTTAAAACTTTCCAGTTAACTTCAGTAAACACAAACAACAATGAAGTTTCTAATTGGTCCTGTGAATTCTACAACTCTTTATATTAGACAGATATTAAAGGAGTACAGTGAACCAAAGGTTTTATGAAGGATCTGTTTGACAAAATCCATATTTTCTTTAGAGATTGATTAAAGAACAGTCAGTTCAAGGTTGAGATTCAAGTGTCTGGGGAAGAAAGACTGCAGTTTAAAAGAATGCACAGTAAGTTTCAATAGCTTAATCTTAGAGGGCTAGTGAATGGTAAATCATGTGTATTGAAATAAGCAATCAATAATATCTGCTATTACTGTCAAGAACTGAATTGGATGCCATTATACATGAGTATTAACATGGTTGGATAAGCCTAGCCCAAAGAATCTGAGTACTCAACCTGGTGGGAGGTTACTTTTAGAGTTATGACTATGGTTATGGCTTTTATGTATTTTGTAGTTGATTTAAAGAAGCATAATCAAGGATGCTTGTCAAACCTATGTGGGGTCTGGGGATGGAGGACTAGTCATAGTTTTAATGAAAGACTCAAGGATACCAACAGGCTAGGATGATGGGCTGCAATAAACAAGACAGAATCACACTATTCCCCGGCTTAATCGGTTCTAGTGGTTTCCTATTCCTGACCAACAAATGCCCTAAAACCCCAGAATGGTGCTGAAGACCCTCACATTAGGACAGCTTGTTTTCTGACTTTATCTTCTACTACTCCCCTACCTCTCTTTATCTGAGCTATTTGCTCAGATCTTGCCCTTGACATTCTGCCTTTCTTCCTGCTTTTTCATTCATCCAAAGTGCCTTGTCATCCACTTCTTTCTGAAAATCCTATTCATTCTGTTAGACCCAACCCAACTCAAAAAGATATTTCTTTATTGAAGTAGTTCCCAATCCCTCCAGATCTAAACAGCAAGAAGTCAGCCTGAGAGTCAACTGTCTCACGCTGCCTTATATTAGGGGTCTTGGTCAGTCCTCTTTTTAACTTCTAAGTTTCTTAAAGATAGGAGCTGGTTCAGGGACTTCCCTGGACATCCAGTAGTTAAGATTTTGTGCTCCCAGTGCAGGGGACACAGGTTTGGTCCCCGGTGGGGGAACCATGATCCTGCATGCTGCATGGCACAGCCTAAACAATACATTTTTTAAAAAAAATTTAAAGATAAGAGCTGGTTCAATTATGCAGATTACATTTTTAAAGTATTTGTGGAACAAATAAATGATAAATGCAAAATCCTATTTGTGTTCAAAACAAAATGATTTCAGGAGAATAGGATGGAATGAACGTCTAATTAAATCTTAGGGACCTACTTGACCATAAGTAAAATAAATACTGTGAGTACTAAAAGCTAATGTAAAATAGGTTACATTGTCCAGATGAGAGAACAAATTTTGTGTTACCAGATGTGAAACAATGATCATTCTATATGAGCTCTGATTGTTGAATGCTTAAAGAATTGCTACAGAGTGTGACTATAGTGGGAAAGGCTTCACCTGCAGGGTGTAAATTATCATTTACCTTGCCAATAACAGCATATCCCTCAGTTTGGGACCTGATTAGATTTCTCCACATCCTCAGACCTACAGAGACTAATGAGCTTGAATCCTGTGTCTCTGGCCATGATTCAAAGGGGAACACACTGGCCAAAAAGGAATGGATTCATCTTATGGTGGGAAGTAAAAATGTTGGCAGCTCTCAGGAACAGTCCGAGAACCATGAATCAGGATGGGGGCAGAAGGATGACCACTACATGTTAAGCTGAAAATGTGTGGGTCAAGTCAAGAGCCATGAGCGAAGTGACCACTGGAGGGAGAGGAGCGGGAACCAGAAGCCTGCAGAGTGCCGCAGTCCAGAAGGTTCAGAGGGTCTATGGGTCCCTAAGGAAAGGCGTCTATGTCTGGGCAGTTTGTGTTTCTGTAATCATTTCTGTTTTGTTCAGAAACCATGCAGGCAATAGAAGGACTGAAACATTTAAGTGTTGAGAGAAAACCCCCACCAATCTAGAATGTTGTATCCCACAAAATTATCCTTCAAAAATGGAGATATAAAGAGACAAAAATGAAGGGAATTTGTTGCCAGTTGAACCTGACTTGCAAGCAGTAAGTAAAGAAATTCTTTAGAGAGAAGAAAAAGAAAATAGATCAGAGACTTAGACTACATAAAGAAAGGAAGAGCTTTGGAAAAGGAATAAGGGAAAGTAAAATAAAACTTTTATTTTATTTCTAATTGATCTAATGGATACATTTATTAAAATAATAACAAGGCATGCGATTATGTATGCTTATGTATCTTTTTATGTGTATGTATCTATATATGTTTATGTACGTGTGTGTGTGTGTGCTCAGTAGCTCAGTTGTGTCCAACTCTTTGCAACCCCATGGACTGTAGCCCTCCAGGCTCCTCTGGAATTTTCCAGGCAAGAATACTGGAGTGGGTTGCCATTTCCTACTCTAGGGGATCTTCCTGACCCAATGATGGAACCCACGTCTCTTGCATCTTCTGCATTGGCAGGTGGATTCTTTACCACTGCACCACCTGGGAAGCCCATGTTTATGCATAATTTTATATATAAATAAAATTAGGATTATCTTATTATAATGTACTCACACTACATGTGACATGGTACAGTGTTATCTGAAAGTGGTTGGGTTAGTTTTAAGTGTATATTACAGAGTCTAGGGCAACCACTAACAAAAGTTAAAAAAAAAATAAGTATAACTGATATACTAGGAAAGAAGAGAAAGTGGAATCATATAAAATACTCAGTATTAAAACAAATATATAGAATCTACTGACAATTGGCTTTCCTGATAGTTCAGTTGGTAATCCGCATGCAATGGAGGAGACCCCAGTTGGATTCCTGGGTCTGGAAGATCCAATGGAGAAGGGATAGGCTACCTACTCCAGCATTCTTGGGCTTCCCTTGTGGCTCAGCTGGTAAAGAAACCACCTCCTATGTGCGAGACCTGGGTTTGATCCCTGGGTTGGGAAGATCCCCTGGAGAAGGGAAAGCCCTACTTACTCCAGAATTCTGGCCTGGAGAGTCCCATGGGGTCACAAAGAGTCAGACAGGACTGAGTGACTTTCACTCTCATTTCATGAGCTCAGGGGATTACTCTTTGCAGATTCTGACTTTGAATTTCAAAAAGGCCTTTCTGGAGATGATGTGCTTTGCCTCAGAAGAGTTTTTCAGTAACCAAGGTAGTGAGTGAGACATATTGTAATACCTGTAGACATGTTCCCAAAACAGATCTGAATAATCTTTCCTGCTTTCTCACTGTAGGGGGTGCTCAGATGCCTGGTGTAGACCAGACAGAAACTGTAAAACAATGTGATTGCTGCTATTTCTTGTTGCTGCTGTAAAGCTGGAACTGTATCAAATATTGAATTTAATTAATAGACCCTCAAAAGTAATCCTTGGCTAAGTTGGTAAAGAATCTGCCTGCAGTTCAGGAGACCTGGGTTCAATCCCTGGGTCAGGAAGCTGCCCTGGAGAAAGAAATGGCAATCCAGTCTAATATTCTTGCCTGGAAAATCCCATGGACAGAGGACCCTGACAGGCTACAGTCCATAGGGTCATAAGAATCAGACACGACAGAAGCGAGTGAACACACAGCATCAAAAGTAATGCATTACATCAAAACACCATAAATGATGAAGAATCACTTTAGTTTTCAGTTTTATTAGTAAATGTTTAGAACAGTTTCCAGATTCATACATGAGAGTCACAGACGAGTACAGATCAAAGAGTAAATGTGAGCTTTCATATACATAGAATTTTTTAGAATCAATTTCTTCATCAAAAGTGAAGTATTAAATAACTTGATAAAAGCCTAAAAGAGTCTCAAGATTCCCTATGGTTGAGTTGTTTGGAAATATGTACTGCTTCCTGCAAACATCTATTATTAATTAATTCTAATGTTAGTAAAATCATCCGTGTAGTATACACTTCCGAGTTCCCATAAAAGTTAAAAGAGTTTCTATTTTTAGTTGAATTTTCTGCTTGTTGACTTTCCATCAGAAGTCCTCACGGAACTCTCTCTGCCAGACTTTGGCCAGGGAGCTGCCTTCCTTATTGATTCTTTGCTTGCTCGATTGATCTAGTCACATTTCTGTGTTGAAAGCGGCCACTCTCAAGTCCATTAGCTACTTTTATGAGCACAGCGCCCATGTAGCAGCCCCAGATGGGATTCTAGGACCAGTCTGCCTTTGCGGCTCTGACAGCTTGTGATGGCCCCCAGCTCCACTCTTTGTAAGTTTTTAGCAGATGTCTGCTGTCTGCTCCTGCCTAGAGTTCCACCGTGGTGCTTGGTGAAGAAGGCACATCTCCCTACTGGTGTTTTTTGCATAAGCTCCTTCTGGTCCCAGTTTATGTATCATCAGGTAAAGGTGGATTAATACTCATGATTATGCCCTACCTCTCTAACATTATCTTCTACCATAAATATTGCTCTTCCCTCTGCTTTTAGTAGTCTTCTCCCACTTTATTTACCTTGAAAATGCCCACTTAAGTGGTATCTTCTCTCTGAAGTCTCCCTGGGCTTTTTGTTTTCTGGGCGATTAGTCAGTTTTAGTCCCACCCCATCTATTCCCTGGATATATGACCTATATATTACCTACCAGATTCTGTCTCCATCCATAGCTCAATGTTTTGTTTTTTTTTAAAGTGGTAAAATAAATACAACAAAATTTACAACTTTATCCAAGCAAATCAGTGTCATTAATTACATTCGAGTTGTTCTGTAACCATCACCACCAGAAACACCACCAGTGTTTCTGCAACCATCACCACCAGTATTTCTAAAACTTTTCACTCCAAACAAAAACTCTGTACCTATTAAGCAATAACTCCTCAATTTCCTTCTCTCCCTCCTGGGCCCTAATAATCTCTAATCTACTTTTGGGACTAGAACTGACTAATGTCCCTACTTTTGGCCCTAATAATCGCCAGTCTACTTCTAAGTTTATGACAGCAAATCTTTGGGATACCTAATATTCCAGTTTCCTTATAAAAGTGGAATAATACAGTATTGTCCTTTTGTGACCAGCTTATTTCACTTAGCACAATATTTCCCAGATTTATTCATTTTGTAGCATGCATCAGAACTTCATACCTTTTCAGTGGCTGAATAATATTTCATAAAACATAGTTTATGTCTGCATATTATTTTGTTCATCCATTTTCATATTTTGATAAACACTTGGATTGCTTCTGCCTTTTGACTATTGTGAATAATGCTGTAGTGAACATTGGTATGCAAGTATCTGTTCAAATTCCTGTTTTCAGTTATTTTGAATCTATACCTAGAAGTGGAATTGCTGGGTCATCTGGTAATTCTTGGGCTTCCCTGGTGGCTCAGATGATAAAGAATCTGCCTGCAATCCAGGAGACCTAGGTTCAGTCCCTGGGTTGGGAAGATCCTCTGGAGAAGGAAATGGCAACCCACTCCAGTATTCTTGACTGAGAATTCCATGGACAGAAGAACCTGGCAGGCTACAGTCCATGTGATCACAAAGAGTCAGACATGACTGAGCAATTAATATATACACACACATGGTAATACTATGTTTAGATTGTTGGGAAACTAGGAAACTTTTCCACAGCAGTTGTACCATTTTATCTTTCTACCAGCAGTGTATAAGAGTT
Source organism: Bos taurus (assembly GCF_002263795.3). NCBI lineage: Eukaryota > Metazoa > Chordata > Mammalia > Artiodactyla > Bovidae > Bos > Bos taurus. Next base: position 7,167,492 of record NC_037355.1, on the reverse strand, counting down.
TCAGTTTCCCCACATACTCATCAACACTTCGTTTTGTATTTGCTGCTGCTGTTGCTGCTGCTAAGTTGCATCAGTCGTGTCTGACTCTGTGCTACCCCATAGATGGCAGCCCACTAGGCTCCTCTGTCCCTGGAATTCTCCAGGCAAGAACACTGGAGTGGGTTGCCCTTTCCTTCTCCAATGCATGAAAGTGAAAAGTGAAAGTGAAGTCGCTCAGTCGTGCCCGGCTCTTAGCGACCCCATGGACTGCAGCCTACCAGGCTCCTCCATCCATGGAATTTTCCAGGCAAGAGTACTGGAGTTGGGTGCCATTGCCTTCTCCGTTTTGTATTTAAGAAATATATATATATACACACACACACATATATATACATATATACACTTATATATTGGAGAAGGAAATGGCAACCCCCTCCAGTGTTCTTGCCTGGAGAATCCCAAGGATGGAAGAGCCTGGTGGGCTGCCGTCTATGGGGTCACACAGTCGGACACGACTGAAGCGACTTAGCAGCAGTATACTTATATATATATATGTATAATTATTATAGTCATCCTAGTAGGTATGAAGTGGTGCCTTGCTTTTGACTTGCTTTTCCCTAATGTTTAGTAATGCTGAGTATCTTCTCATGTGCTTACTGACCGTTTGTATATCTTCATTGGAGAAATGTTTGTTCAAGTCCCCTTTGCTTCTTTTAATTAGTTATTTTTATCTTTTTAATATTGAGTGTTAGGAGTTCTTTATGTATTCTGATTATGAGATCCTTGTCAGCAATGTGAGTCTTAAATATTTTCTCCCGTTTTGGGGACTTCCCTGGTGGTCCAGTGGTTAAGACTGTGCATCTACCACAAAGGGTGCAGGTTTGAACCCTGCTTGGGGGACTAGATCTCTCATGTTGTGCAGTGTGGTCAAGAAAAATATGTTTTTCTCCCATTCTCTAGGTTGTAGTTTTTACTTTCTTGATAGTGTACTTTGGTGCACAAAATTTTTGATTTTGATGAAGTTCGACTTACTGTATTTTCTTTTGTGTCTCATGCTTTTGCTGTCATTGTCAAATTCAAGTCATGAAGATTTACTCTCATCTTTTAAAACTTTTAAGATTTTTTTGCTCATATATTGAGGCATCTGATCCATTCTGAGCTAATTTTTGTGTATGGCATAAGATAGGGTTTGAACTTCATTTTTTGCATGTTGTCCCAGGACTATTTGATAAAGAGACTGATCTTTGCCAATTGAATGTGCTTGGCATTCTTGTCAAAAATTAATTGATCATAAATATTTGGGTTTATTTCTGGATCTCATTGCCATTCCATTGGTCTATATGTCAATCCTCATGCCAGTACCACACTGTTTTAATTATAGCTTTGAAGTAAGTTTTAAAATCAGGAAGTGTGAGTCTTCTGATTTTGTTTTTCAAGATTGTTTTGGCTATTTGGGTCTTTTGAAATTCCATAAGAATTTGAAGATTAGTTTTTTCAAATCTGAAAAAAATAAAGGCTATTGCAGTTTTGATAGGAAGTGGCTTGAATCCATATATCACTTTGGATAGTACTGATATCTTAAACAGTGTTAAATCTTGCAATCCATGAACATATGATATTCCTCCATTTACTTAGGTATCTAACTTTTTTGGGCAATGTTTATAGTTTTAAACGTACAAGTCTTTCACATCCTTGGTTAAATTTACTTCTAGGTATTTTAATTATTTATTGGTGCCATTGGTAGATGGGCTTGCTTTCTAGATTTCTCTCATGGGTTTTTTATTGCAGAAATCAGAACACAGTTGATTTCTGTGTGTTGATCTTGTACCCTGCAACTTTGTTGAATTCATTTGTTAGCTCTAGTACCTTTTCTGTGAATTCTTTAGAATTTTCTGTATATAGGATCATGTCATCTGAAAATAGAGATAGTTTTAGTTTTTCCTTTCCAATTTAGACATCTTTTCTTTTTTCTTGTCCAGTTGCTTTGGCTTGAAATTCCATTACAATGTTGAACAGCAGTGGCAAAGCCAGTGATCCTTGTCTTATTCCTGATCTTAGGAAGAAAGTTTTCAGTCTTTCACCATTAGGCATGATGTTAGCCATGAGTTTTTCATAAATAATATTCATTGTATTGAGGAAGTTTCTTTCTATCCCTAGTTTTCTTAGTGTTTTTTTTTTTTTTTTTAAATCATGAAAGGATGTTAGATTTTGTGAAATTCTTTCTCTGCATCGATTGGGATGATCACGTGCATTTTTCTCCTTTGTTCTATTAATGTGATATATCACATTGATTATTTCTCTTATGTTGAATTATCCTTGTATTCCAAAGGTTAATTTCACTTGTTCATAGTGTATAATCCTTTTAATGTATTGTTGGACTTGGTTCACTAGTATTTTGTGAGGATTTTTGAATGAATATCATAGGGGATATTGATCTATTCTTGTGATATCTTTATCTGACTTTGGTACCAGAATAATTCTGGCCTAATAGAAAAAGTTAAGGTGTATTCTTATTTTGTCTATTTATAGGAAGAGCTTGGTAAAGACTGGTATTTGTCAAATGTTTGGTAGACTACAGCTGTGAAGCCATTCTTGTCCTGGACTTTTCTTTGCTGAGAGGTTTTTTTTATTACTTAATTCAACCTCTGTTGAGATTTTCTATTCCTTTTTGAGTTGATGAAGGTAATTGTGTGTTTATAAGAATGTGTCTTTTCTCCTAAGCATTCTAAGGTTTTTGCTCTTATATTTAGGTTTCTAACCTGCTTATTTAACTTATATGCAGAATACATCATGAGAAATGCTAGGCTGGATGAACCACAAGCTGGAATCAAGATTGCCAGGAGAAATATCAATAACCTCAGATACGCAGATGACACCATCCTTATGGCAGAAAGTGAAGAAGAACTAAAGAGCCTTTTGATGAAAGTGAAAGAGGAGAGTGAAAAAGTTGGTTTAAAGCTCAACATTCAGAAAACTAAGATCATGGCATCTGGTCCCATCACTTCATGGCAAATAGATGGGGAAACAGTGGAGACAGTGGCTGACTTTATTTTTGGGGGCTCCAAAATCACTGCAGATGGTGATTGCAGCCATAAAACATGAAATTAAAAGACAATTACTCCTTGGAAGGAGAGTTATGACCAACCTAGACAGCATATTAAAAAGCAGAGATATTACTTTGTCAGCAAAGGTCCATCTAGTCAAGGCTATGGTTTTTCCAGTGGTCATGTATGGATGTGAGAGTTGGACTATAAAGAAAGCTGAGTGCAGAAGAATTGATGCTTTTGAACTGTGGTATTGGAGAAGACTCTTGAGAGTCCCTTGGACTGCAAGGGGATCCAACCAGTCCATCCTAAAGGAGATCAGTTCTGGGTGTTCATTGGAAGGACTGATGCTGAAGCTGAAACTCCAATACTTTGGCCACCTGATGCGAAGAGCTGACTCATTTGAAAAGACCCTGATGCTGGGAGGGATTGGGGGCAGGAGGAGAAGGGGACGACAGAGGATGAGATGGCTGGATGGCATCACTGACATGATGGACATGAATTTGAGTAAACTCTGGGAGTTGGTGATGGACAGGGAGGCCTGGCGTGCTGCGATTCATGGGTCGCAAAGTGTCGGACATGACTGAGTGACTGAACTGAACTGAACTGAAGCTCACTAGTAATGTTCCACCCTGTCATTTCTGATTTTAGTTGAGTTTCCTCTCTCTTTTTTGTCTTTGTCAGTCTAGCTAAAGATCTGTTAACACTATTGATCTTAAAAAACACAACACCAATTTTTAGTTTTGTTGATTCTATCGCTTTTATATTCTCTATTTTATTTATTGCTTCCCTGGTGGCTCAGTGGTAAAGAATCCACCTGCCAATGCAAGAGATGCAGGTTGATCCCTGGGTCAGGAATATCCCCTGGAGAAGGAAATGGCAACCTATTCCAGTCTTCTTGCCTGGGAAATTCCATGGATAGAGGAGCTTGGTGGGCTGAAGTTCAGGGGCTTGCAAGAGAGTCAGATACAACTTAGTGACTAAACAATAAATAACAATTTTACTTATTTTCACTGTAATAGTTATTATTCCTTCCTTCCATTAGCTTTGGGTTTAGTTTCCCTTCTTTATATTTTTCCCTGCTGACTAAAGTGAGGTTATTGACTTAAGATCTTTTTCTTTTTTTAATGAATGCATGTGCAGCTATAAATTTCCCTCTGAGCATTGCCTTTGCAGCATCCCAAAAGTTCTGGTATGGTATTTTTTGTTTTTATTTGTTTCTAAGTGTTTGCTAATTTCCTTTGTGATCTCTTTTTTCATGCATTGGTTGCTTGGGCATGTGCTGTTTAATTCCCACAAATTTGTGAGTTTTTAAGTTTCTTTCTGTTATTGATTTCTCGTTTCATTCCACTGTGGTCAGAAAGGATAGTTTGTACGATTTCAATCTTTTAAATTTATGGAGACTTTTTTGTGGCCTAGTATGTGGTCTGTCCAATGGACCATGTGCATTGGGGAAGAACGTGTATTCTACTATTGCTAGGTGGAGTGACTGTATTTGGAGACAAGACAAAAAAAAACCTATCATTGACTTTAATTAGAAAGCCATATCAGAAGGAAACTTATGTAGAAAATGTTTAGTCTACAGGGCTTTCATGCTTATTGAAGTCTTTGAAAGTCTCAGGAGACTTTTCTTCCAAAAGGGCCATAGACAGAATCACTCAGCAGAGAAGTCTGTCCTAAGAGCCTTTCTCTCTGAGCAGTCTCCCCACAGGCAAGTCCTGGGGGACAAGGCAATCTGCTTGGTCCCTCCCAGCCATATGGTCTTGTGAAAGTCCCTTGATAATTACTTAATAAAGCCATAGAACATTCTGCAGGTTGTAAGTCACTTTCACAAACATATCCTTGACGACGCTGGGGACCAGGTTTCACTGCAGTCTATGTATTATGATGGATTCTAACAGTTGGCACTTAAGAAGCAGATGCCTGCTCACTGTCCCTGACCTCAGAATGCTGTCACTCATCACCTACTTGGAAGTCCCGGTCAGATTTTCTGTAAGTGACCTCTTGGCATCTGAAATCCTAGCAGCGTTTGTCCTGCATGGGAAAAGATGGCAGACCGTGGGTTATTCTCTAAGGTTTTATAGAAACACCAAGCAAAATACAACAGAAAAAAGCCTAGAATTCACTAGAATTTCATTTCACTCAATACTCATTAGCAAGAGACAATAAAGGATCTGAGAGAATAGGTAGCTGAGACTGCTGAACAGTAACTTAGCATTTTTCACTCTGCTAAAAAAAGACAGGAAATTAAATGTTAGAAAATATAAGAAATTCAGGCCAAAGTAATGTGTTAATGCTTTTGATGCAATAATACCAGGTCTGGGGGCAGCTAAATGTCCAAATGTGCTCTGGACTTTAAATCAGTGCTAATGGTAAGTTTGTATTTAAAAAAATTAAGCTTTAGAGAAAGATGCCAGATCCACCCTAAATGGTGATTGCATGCAATAAAAGATTGAAGAAAGTCATCAGGCTGTAGGTAGACAAGTATGTGCTCAGTCACGTCCGCCTCTTTGTGATCCCATGGACTGTAAGCCACCAGGCTCCTCTGTTCATGGGATTTTCCAGGCAAGAATACTGGAGTGGGTTGCCATTTCCTCCTCCAGGGAATCTTCCCAACCTGGGGATCAAATCCACATCTCTTGTGTCTCCTGCATTGGCAGGCAGGTTCTTTACCTCTGTACTATCAGGGAAGCCCAGGTGAATAAGTACATGTCTAATCTAAACGGTATCATTTTAAACATTAGTGATTATTATGTAGTGATTAGTTTGCATGAATATTTTACATAAACAAAATAAAAAAATAGAAATAGCCTAATTGGTTGGAAAGATGTGCTCATCAAAAGCCCACAGTAAATGTGGCAAATGCTTGCGCACACACTCACACATGAGGTTCTTGAGGCAATCCAACATCTCAAGCAGTACCATTCAGCAGGGCTATCTACACGGTATAGATATTTTGCAAAAATCCTTGATAAGTGCCAGGCTGTCAGCATCCCCACAAGGCTGCCCGCTCTGCACACTCCAGATTACAAAGGCAGGTACATCATACATGGAGTTTTCTCACTAACGGGATGAAATCAGCTAACAGGGAGTGAGGAGTGAATGCAAGTACATCTCCTTGGTGTAACTGAGTTTGCAGTCCCCATAAATGAAGGTACCACGAAAGGGTGGTCAGGGGCATAAAAAACATCAAACTCTAATCCCTGATAACGTATCATGTGTATGTTGAAAAAGACCACCACAGTGATATAACAACAGCATTTCTTTATTTATACCTAAATTTTCCCCTCATAGGCACTGCTGTATGTGCACACAAGCACGGCCTTTGACTCTTGTCTGTCCCTAGCCTCTGAGATTCCCCACGTCATTAGCATAGCGTAGATTCCTAAAAAATATTAGGGGGCCAGCGGGTCTCTTGTGGAGTTACTATTAATAGATGGGGTATAAACACCGGGAACTCCTGAAATTTCCATCAGGAGATTTTTTTTTTTAAGTTCTAATTTTTTTCTTATTTCAGAGTCCCTTCTTCTGGGTGCCTGTCACTCTCAGGGAGGAAGTGCCTGGAGGCTCCCTCCAGCCCTTCTTAGTGAGATTGCTGGGCCTGTGGCTCCCTCTGGGCTCCCTGTCATGTGTCAGAGGCCACCACTATACTGCCACTGCTGCCGGAGTATGCATGCACTTCTTGCTGGCTTGTGGCTCCATGGGTATTCCTCATTTTTTACAGAAAACCTATGAGAAAAAATCTAGTTTTAACAGAAAACCTATGAGAAAAAACTTCACTTTTTTTTTGGTTGTTGAGAGTTAAAATTTACAATCCATCATAATACATAGCATTCGTAAGATTTCATTTGTTATGATTCTAGTAACACACTTTTTGATAATTTAGAGATTTACCTTAGCTGAAGTTTAGCACCATTCTAACTCGAGAAAATGACTTTCTCAAGATTTTGACGATGCTAAAATATATAAGAAATATGTAAGACAAATACTATTCTTTAAAAATTTTTTTAAATGTATTTTAAGGGCTGTGAAAAACTTTAAAACCCTCTTTGTTTATATATTGTGGGTGTATTTCTTATGAATCATTCTCATCCATTCTTTAAAGCAGTTTGATCAAGGAGTCCTGCTTGGCCATAATGAGCCCAGATTCAAGAAATGTGAGTACCAGAAAGTCAAAACAAACAAACAACCCCCAAATAAAAGTCCAATTTTTCTTTGAGTATTCTACTTTTCTCCCACATATTATTCAGAGTTCTTGAACTCAAGCAACAGAATTGCATCTTGCTGTCTTAAACAGAATAGGATTTTTTGGAAGGCTCTTTGGGACTGTATGTATCCAAAGGACCTGTTTGGAAAAAGGAGGAATGGGAGAGACCTGGGGACTGACCGGTCAGCAAGCCTTTCTCGGGCTGTTCCTCGGGGTCTGGCCAAGCCCTGGGAGACTGCAGCCCACTGGCCAAGTTCAGTTCTCTCCCTCTCCCTCTCCACTGGATGCTGGCATCTGAGATGGAGACTCTGCTCCCTTCAGCTCCTGCAACAATAGCAAAAGGCTGCTTCCAACAAGGACCAGAGGCTGGGCAGCCAAAGCCAAGCCAACCACCCCACGAATGCCCTTTATACTTGTAAGATTTTGGCAAAGACATTTTAAATCATTTTGTGAGGCAACCATTTCATAAACCACTCGACTGACATATAATTCACGTATCATAAAATTTACCTGTTTGATGTATACAATTTACGAAATGTTGGCATATTTGTAAGACTGTACAACTACAACCACATTCTAGTTTTAGAATAAATCATTTATATTCAAAACTGAAGATAAAGAACTCCATGCCATGTATCATTGGCTAGGTCTGGAAACACCCTTGTTCTATGGAGGTAGGTCTCTAACCACAGCTTCCTATCTCTGCATTCTCTTTATCCGTGACAGCCCAGGTAAGGAGAAGCTCCGGATCTGCACTGCAGCTGGATTCCTATGTCCACATCCTGAGAGGGAAGGGCTGGAGTGGTGGAGCCCCCATATCCTCTTTGTGCCTTCCATCTTCGTTTTACTTTTATATTCCTTCAAGGAGCAAAGGTAGAAGAATTCCTTAGTTCTTTCCAGACCATCCTCCAGAGGGCAGACAATCCCCCCAGTGGGAGCAAAAATGGAGCCTGTTTCCCAAAGCCACCCCACGGTTCCATCAGGAAGAACCCCTTCCCAAGAGTTTCTGTTCATGGATCCTTCCTTGGTTTGTCGCAGCTCATCCCAGTTCTTGAAATCTGCGTAGTAGGGGTGGAGAGGGTGGAACGAGTTGTAGTTTGTATTCTTTCTAGAAAAAAAAAAATCTCTCAAATCCTCCAACCCCCACCCCAACTCATGTTTATAATGTTCTGGAAGAAACATTAACCTCTCCTGAAAGGTTTAACCTTTTAATTTCACATATATTAATCTTCATAGTCTTTTTTTTACTGGAGTCAATGATACATAATATAAAATGTACCATTTGGACCATTTCTAAGTTCAGTGGCATTAAGTGCATTCACATTGTGGAACAACCATTATCTATCACCTTCAACCTCCAGAACTTTTGAATAATGTTACAAAGCTGAAATTCTGTACCCATTGAACAATGACTCCTCATTCCTGGTCCCTAAGAACCACCACTCTCCTTTCTGTCTCTCTGAGTCTGACTATGCTAGCTACCTCATATTAGTGAAATCAGTTAATATTTGTCCTCTGTGACTGGCTTTTTTCATTAGTATAATGTCTTCAAGGTTCATCCAACTTGTAACCTGTATCAGAATTTCATTCCCTTTTGAAGGCTGAATAATACTCCACTACATGTATTTACCATATGTAGCCATTCATCCATTGATGCACACCTGGGCTGCTTCTACCCCTTAGCGACTGTGAATAATGCAGCTCTGATGATAGGCTTACAAATATCTCTTTCAGGCCCTACTCTCACATCTTTTGGGTCTTCATAGTCTTTTATGCCCATGGAAGAATAAGGTAAATCTGTCATGTGTATGGTTTCCCAGGTTTTCACATTATGGCTTACACAGGAAATGTTTGGCTGTGTAACTGGAGGGGTTGGGAGCCCAGGAAGTCATGGAGGTGACTCCTAGGGGCTCACAGCACACAAGGGAGACATGGGCAGGCAGCCCTGTCCTAGACAGCGACACGCTCCAGGTTCTGACCCCATGTACCAGTGAGAGAGTCATTTCCTAGGCAGGTTGATAGGGAGTCTAGGGGTCCCCAAGGAGAGAGGGGTCTGGAATTCTCAAGGAGGAAGAAAGGACAAACTTTTTTTATTTTTCCACATTCCTTAGGATTATATAACAATAATGTATCCTGCCTAAGGACAGTCTTTGGATTCAACCTTCCGTTATCTTAAAATGTAAATTATGGGAGTAGACCTGGTCTTTACAAGGATGTATCTTGCCTGAGGACAGGGTTATCTTAAAATGTAAATTATGGGAGTAGGTCTGATGAGGTCTTTACAACCTCCAGACATTCTTTGGATTATATAACTTCGTTGTTAACATTAGCAAGCGGGTACCCTTTCTGCCCCCTTCTGATGCCTATGTCAGAAGCTTTCTCTATCTCCTTTATACTTTAATAAAACTTAATTACACAAAAGCTCTGAGCGATCAAGCCTCGTCTCTGGCCCCGGATTGAATTCTTCTCCTCCAGGGGCCAAGAATCCTGGTGTCTTCGCATGATTCAACAACAACCTTTCACCAGCGGTCCCCAACTTTTTTGGCACCAGGGACTGATTTCTTGGAAGACAATTTTTCCATGGACTGGGGAAGGAGGATGGTTTCAGAATGATTCAAGCATTACATTTATTGTGCACTTTATTTCAATTATTATTATATCAGCTCCACTTCAGATCATCAGGCATTAGAATCTCGAGGTCGGGGACCCCGGTGTAGATGCTGTATGTGTGGGTGGCGGGACAAGGTATTCCAAAGAGGCTGTCATCTCCTCTCCATTTATACCAACCAGAGTTTTTGGCCTCCTTAATCAATAGAAATTGACTAGAGGCCAGAGGGAAGCAGGGACAAACAACAGGTTCTCTTGCTTGTTGGCTCCCTGAGGTTGGGCAAGCTTGTTCCTTACACAGGGTGAAGGAAGGAGTATGTCCAGGGGTTGGGCCAGAGGAGTAGCTTCGATGGTTTGCCCACCCCCTTAGACCAACCTGGATAGCATATTCAAAAGCAGAGACATTACTTTGCCAACAAAGGTCCGTCTAGTAAAGGCTATGGTTTTTCCTGTGGTCATGTATGGATGTGAGAGTTGGACTGTGAAGAAGGCTGAGCGCCGAAGAATGGATGCTTTTAAACTGTGGTGTTGGAGAAGACTTGAGAGTCCCTTGGACTGCAAGGAGATCCAACCAGTCCATTCTGAAGGAGATCAGCCCTGGGATTTCTTTGGAAGGAATGATGCTAAAGCTGCAACTCCAGTACTTTGGCCACCTCATGCGAAGAGTTGACTCACTGGAAAAGACTCTGATGCTGGGAGGGATTGGGGGAAGGAGGAGAAGGGGACGGCAGAGGATGAGATGGCTGGATGGCATCACTGACTCGATGGACATGAGTTTGAGTGAATTCCGGGAGTTGGTGATGGACAGGGCGGCCTGGCGTGCTGCGATTCATGGGGTCGCAAAGAGTCGGACACGACTGAAGGACTGATCTGATCTGATCTAGGCAGAGCTTGAACTGCACCTTGGACTGCAACCAGTCAATCCTAAAGGAAATCAGTCCTGAATATTCACTGGAAGGACTGATGCTGAAGCTGAAACTCAAATACTTTGGCTACCTGATGCAAAGAACTGACTCCTTGGAAAATACCCTGATGCTGGGAAAGATTGAAGGCAGGAGGAGAAGGAGACGACAGAGGATGAGATAGTTGGATGGCATCACCGACTAAAAGGACATGAGTCTGAGCAAGCTCCGGGAGTTGGTGATGGACAGGGAGGCCTGGCGTGCTACAGTCCACGGGGTCACAAAGAGACAGACACGACTGAGAGACTGAATGGAATTGAACTAGGAGGTGCTGTGTGAGGGGTCATGTGCAGTACCCTGCTTTTCCTCCTGACATGATACTTTTGCTTCAGGCTCTTCAAAAATGGCAATTGGGATTTTTTGGTTTATTGTGTATCCTCTGTCATAATTTGCCCTAACTGTGCATGTGCACAGTTATTTTTAGTCCCATACAGGTTTTTTGTGGTTGTTGTTGCTGGAGGAGAGGTTTGTCCAGGTGCAGGCACTTCAGCAAAAGGTCTCAAGTCCAAGCCTGCCTCATGGTTCACATGCCCTAGAGAACATGGCCTTCTGTGGCCGGAGGATGAGAGATGCAAGACCTCAGAGCCCCTGGCTGCAGCGGCCTGGAACAGTGATACACATGTTACATTAAATTCCTTCTAGAATCAGGCAGAAGTCAGGTGTGGGAGCAAAGCTGAAAAGACCAGGTCAATTTAGGGACTGAGGCTGCCACTCTGGGGCGCAAGTGCAAGGAAGCCGAGGGACTGGGTTGCACAGGACAGGGAGGCAGAAGCCATACCAGAGATGCAGAGAGGGGGAGGCAGGCACCCCTGGAGAGGGGCGGGTCTGGGAGGAGGATAGGAGGAAACTCTGCCTCGAGACACTTCCTTCCAGGGCTGGACCTTTGCCCTGCATTTCACTTTTGTGAAAGCAAAGTGTGTTAGTTATTCAGTTGTGTCTGACTCTTTGTGATCCCATGGACTCCAGCCCATCAGGCTCCTCTGTTCACAGAATTCTCCAGGCAAGAATAATGGAGTGGGCTGCTATGCCCTACTCCAGGGGATCTTCCCAACTCAGGGATGGGACCCAGGTCTTCTGCATTGCAGGCAGTTTTTTTTTTTTTTTACTGTCTGAGCCACCAGGGAAGTTGTGAAAGCAACTCTTATCTGCATTAAGAACTTTCTTCCCTTGAAGTGGCAGGCTGGCTTTCTGTGCTTTGAGGGTGCGGGAGGATGGGGCTTGCTGGGAGAAGAATATCAGGTGAGGAAGCCAGAAAGTCGGATCTACCTAGTGGGAAAGGAACAAAGATGCCACCAAGACAGCACAAAATGCTTCTTTTTTAAATAGTTTATTCATCTGTTTGGCCAAACAGGTAATGGAAACTGAGAATAATAATTTGCTAAAAAGTTTAGGTCATGAGTACTCCTTTCCCCTAGGAAACAAAAGACTCCATGGTTACAGAGTGCACCATTGGGTTATGACAACATTTCAAAATAAGGTTTCCATTTCGATATGTAACAATGTAAACTTCAAAAATAGTAAACTCTAACCCCCTCATCCCTCTTTACAGATCTATCACAGATAGAATTTTCTGGCAGACCTATAATGTGGAAGTAAACAGCCTGGTGCTTAAAAGTTTCATAAAAAGGTTTGCAGATTCAGTAAATAATTTTTCGGTCTTAGTCAGGAAGTAAAAGCAACCAGCGATTCATCTTCTGCGGACTCTGCCTCACATACACACCGAGACCTGTGTTCTGTGACACTGGTCATCAGCTTTGCCATTTTTGTACGTACAGACATATATATATAGTATTTTGTTTGTTTCTAAAGATTTCTACATCTAAATGATAAGACGGCGCCAGTGACTTATAATGTCACCTCGCTTCACATAGGTAAAGACAAAAATTCTGTAGAAGGCACTGTAATTTCTCTTGCACGATCTTACACAGACATGTGAGGGCAAGCCAGCTGGGGCTAAGACTTAACTTCCCCTTTCTGTTACCCAGCTTGGCCTGTCCTCCTCTAATCATCACCCCCAGGTTAGCCACAGTCGACGGTTTTCCAAGTCCATTTTCCTTTTCTGCTCCAGCTCTTCATGTCCCATCTACCCACCCATCCAGAAATCCATTTATCCCAATTAATTCAGAGCGATCTTTTGGTTCATTGAAATCCCTTAAAATTAAGAGTGCAGCTCTGGTATAAAACAAAATATGACCTACCATCGCTGAGAAATAATCACAGTGTGCAATGTAATTTTCAGTTGCAAAGATTTGAAACATCTGCCCTGCCATGTCGAGAACACCTGTCATCCCAAGCAATCTAGGCAAGGATCATTTTAAGCTGCTTTACATTCATGTAAAAAGAGCGGAGAGGTTCTTCTTTTCTCTCCCGTATTGAATCAGTACCCTTAAGTGAAAGATCTGATGTGAAAAAAGTGCAAGCAAGTTGGACATGCCAATAAATACCATATAACTTACCGCAGATTACCAAAACTGTACAGGTATGTACACCTCACTGAGGTTCCCCCTGTCAGGAAGAGATTCCGAACCCCCCTCGTGAGCGGTTGCCGCAGAGTCCTAGGGCAGATGGTCAGCGGGCGAAGGAAGGCCGGGCCCTTCTGCTCTTGCTCTGAAGCCCCAAGCCCAGGTCCGCTCCACCCTCAGCCGCCTCCTCCTTCTTCCTCACTTTGAGGCGAGTGAGCAGCTTAATCAACCAGACGTCCCACTCCTCAGGCAGGAGGAGGAGGAGGAAGCCCAGGCCGATGATGATGATGGCAATTACCCGGACGCCGTTGAAAACGATCTTACTGGTGTAATGATCAACCACTGCAGGAGACAGAGAACGGAGGTTACCCAGGGGCCGACAGGCCTGGGCAATCAGGAGGTGGGGGACCCCGCCAGGCCAGGGCCTGGGGCAGCCCTTTCTGCGGGGTGGACGCTGTGCTGCCTTGACCAGGTAGGCAGAGCTGCCTCCAGCAAACCCCCCTTTAGAAACGCTGGCTGGTGGGAGCGGCCAAACTGACTTGACCTGGCACCTTAGTTTGCACATTGATTTGTCTGAGAGACAAAACAAAACACGAGGGGCACTTAGAGACGTGTGTGTGTGTATACATGTGTGTGTGTGCTCAGTTGCTCAGTGCGTCTGACTCTTTGCGACCCCCCTGGACTGTAACTGTCCAGGCTCCTCTATCCATGGAATCCTCCAGGCAAGAATGCTAGAGTGGATTGCCACTTCCTACTCCAGGGGATCTTCCTGACCCAGGGATCGAACCTGTGTTTCTTCCATCTCCTGCATTGGCAGGCAGGTTTTTTTTTTTTTTTTTTTTTTGACCACTAGTGCCATCTGGGAAGCCCTGTATATATACTGGTTGGCCAAAAAGTTCATTTGGGTTTCTCATATGCTCTCCTGGAAAAACCCCAGTGAATTTTCAGCCAATCCAGTATATACCAAAATTGATTGTGGCCACCTCTGGGATGCCAGGACAATTACAATGTTATTCTCTTCTTTCTATTATTGGTGCTTTTCACATTTTAAAAAGATTATTTTTATATTTTTGGCTGCACCCCACAGCATGTGGGATCCCAGCTCCCCAACCAGGGATCAAATCCGTGCCCCCTGCATTAGAAGTGCAGAGTCTTAACCACTGGACTATCGGGTAAGTCCCATATTTTTATGTTCTAAAGACCAAACTCAACCTGGTTCTTTGAAAGTAATAGATACAAACTTTTACTCCACTCCAGGGTATTATTAGCATGAGGCTCTAATGCCACCTATGTCATCGCTGATTATGAACATTTATTAAAGGCCCAAGAAGCTCATTTCTGACCGATGAGATGAGGGAACAAAATGAGAACAGGATTCACATCAGTTCATACAAATCTGGATCATCATTCTCTTCATAACTAAAGATCAAAAGCGTTCCAAGTTGTTTTTTTTTTCCTTTTTTTGCTTTCTTTTTCTCTTTTCTCAACTAAATCAAACAAAGCAAATTTGGAGGCAGGCCTCCACATAAAATGGTTGTCTGAGGAGGCCTTACAAATAGCTGAGAAAAGAAGAGAAGTGAAAGGCAAGGGAGGAAAGGAAAGATATACCCATCTGAATGTAGAGTTCCAAAGAATAGCAAGGAGAGATAAGAAAGCCTTCCTTAGCATATTTCCAATGCAATTTTTGCATATTTTCCAATGCAAAGAAATAGATGAAAACAATAGAATGGGAAACACTAGAGATCTCGTCAAGAAAATTAGAGATACCAAGGGAACATTTCATGCAAAGATGGGCACAATAAAAGACAGAAATGGTAAGGACCTAACAGAAGCAGAAGATATTATGAAGAAATGGCAAGAATACACAGAAGAACTGTACAAAAAAGATTTTAATGACCCAGATAACCACGATGGTGTGATCATTCACCTAGAGCCGGATATCCTGGAATGCAAAATCAAGTGGGCATTAGGAAGCATCAGTACGAACAAAGCTAGTGGAGGTGATGGAATTCCAGGTGAACTGTTTCAAATCCTAAAAGATGATGCTGTGAAAATGCTGCACTCAATATGCCAGCAAATTTGGAAAACTCAGCAGTGGGTACAGGACTGGAAAAATTCAGTTTTCATTCCAATCCCAAAGAAAGGCAATGCCAGAGAATGCTCAAACTACCGCACAATTGCACTCCTCTCACATGCTAGCAAAGTAATGCTCAAAATTCTCCAAGCTAAGCTTCAACAGTACGTGAACTGAGAACTTCCAGATGTTCAAGCTGGATTTAGAAAAGGCAGAACAAGAGACCAAATTGGATCCACTGGATCATAGAAAAAGCAAGAGTTCCAGAAAAATATCTGCTTTATTGACTACACTGAAGCCTTTGACTGTGTGGATCACTGTTGTGGAAAATTCTTAAAGAGAAGGAAATACCAGACTAGCTTACTTGCCTCCTGAGAAATCTATATGCAGGTCAAGAAGCAACAGTTAGAACCAGACATGGAACAACAGACTGGTTGCAAATTGGGAAAGGAGTACATCAAGGCTGTATACTGTCACCCTGCTTATTTAACTTACATGCTGAGTACATCATGCAAAATGTTGGGCTGGATGAAGCACAAGCTTTAATCAATATTTCTGGGAGAAATATCAATAATCTCAGACATGCAGGTGATACCACCCTTATGGCAGAAAGCAAAGAGCCTCTTAATGAAAGTGAAAGAGGAGAGTGAAAAAAGCTGGTTTAAAACTCAACATTCAAAAAACTAAGATCATGGCATCTGGTCCAATCACTTCATGGCAAATAGGTGTGGAAACAATGGAAACAGAGAGTTTATTTCCTTGGGCTCTGAAATCACTGCAGATGGTGATTGCAGCCATGAAATTAAAAGACACTTGCTCCATGGAGCAACCTAGGACCTCTGACCGACCTAGACAGCATATTAAAAAGTAGAGACATTACTTTGCCAAGGTCCATTTAGTCAAAGCTATCATTTTTCCAGTAGTCATGAATGGATGTGAGACCATAAAGAAAGCTGAGCATAAAGAAGAATTGATGCTTTTGAACTGTGGTGTTGGAGAAGGCTCTTGAGAGTCCCTTGGACTGCAAGGAGATCCAACCAGTCCATCCTAAAGGAAATCAGTCCTGAATATTCATTGGAAGGACTGATGCTGAAGCTGAAACTCCAATACTTTGGCCACCTGATGCAAAGAACTGACTCCTTGGAAAACACCCTGATGCTGGGAAAGATTGAAGGCAGGAGGAGAAGGGGATGACAGAGGATGAGATGGTTGGATGGCATTGCCGACTCAATGGTCATGAGTTTGAATAAACTCTGGGAGTTGGTGATGGACAGGGAGGCCTGGCGTGCTGCAGTCCATGGGGTCACAAAGAGTCGGACACAGCTGAGCCACTGAACTGAACTGAACTCCACACAAGGGAGAATCAGATTGTTTTTTTTTAAAAAACTCAGTTTGTGAAAGAGTTTCTTGTGACTTGTATGTGCAGCTTTTGAAGCCTGCCGTGCTGGCCCTCCCTCTGCATCCCCTACCCTGCCGTGTCTGCCCCACGAGGGGGCTGCTCTGTCATCCCACTTCCTGTTCCTCCAGTCCTCCTGCCCATCCCCTTCTTCCTGCACTTCTCGCCTCCATCTAGAGGCTGGGCATAGAGGTAAAAGGCAAACCTGAGAAAAACATTTTGTTAGCAGTTCTTTTGTGGAATTAAAGCACCTCTTTTATCTTCCTCTAATTTGGAAACATTAATTTTTAATACCGGCAGAACAACCTGTTAATTTACAAATGAAAGAAAGTGAAAGTGTTAGTTGCTCAGTCGTGTCTGACTCCTTACAACCCCATGGACTGTAGCCCACTAGGCTCCTCTGTCTATAGAGTTCTCCAGGCAAGACTACTGGAGTGAGTTGCCATTTCCTCCTCCAGAGGATCTTCCTGACCCAGGGATCAAACCCAGGTCTCCTGCATGGCAGGTGGATTCTTTACAGTGAGCCATCAGAGCCAGTCAGCCAGTCCCACGAGCTATGCTAGAGAGACTGTCAGAAAGCCCAGCAAGGGCTCTGCTCTGACAGGTCGGAGAACCACAGACTCCTCTGCTCCTCCTCCCCTGGAGAACTGACTGTTATTGCTTCCTCTGATATACTGCTGACCTTCTTACATTGCAGAGGATTCTGATTAACCTCTCACACACTGGCTGCATGATACAGTTCTTATTCTTGGAATGAGAATGCTCTGTGATTCTAAAGACACACTAAGATGCAGTGGGGGTATGTTGATGAGTCATTTTTCTGAAGCCTGTGGTGTGTGGACACAGACAAGCTGGACCACTTTTCTACCAGCTCTCCAGCTGCTTAGGGGCTTCCTGCCTTTGGAAGTTCTGCCTCATAAATCATTTCATGTGGTCCTCCTATGAACCAAGGTGATGACTCAGGGACAACCTTCATTTTTAGGGGATAAGTAAGGGCCCAGAGAGGTTATGAGAGGGGACTGGTCACCCTCCCTCTGGGCAGGTGCCGGGCCCAAGGAGTCTGGGACCAGGGTAAGACATATATAGACCGTATGGAATGCAACGCAAGCAAGACCTCTGGAAGTTGACTGTGGTTTTACCTATGCTTCCAGGCTTATTATCACCAGACTGAACAGGATATGGGGTTGCCATTCCCTGGGAGCCTAGTCCTCTAATGGCCCAGAAGTGGGCAGGTCGGGAGATGGCTTTGGCAGGAGCTGTGCCAAGGTCAAGGGGGTGAGTGCTCTGGGAAGTGACTCACAAACAGATTCTACAGGGAGGTCGGGTATGACTTAGGGAGATTCTGGGAGGAAAACCCAAAGTTCATAGCAGCATGAACCAGGAAAAGGAAGGAGGTGAGGGGGAGGTGATGGCGCGCTTTAGAAGAACCGACTGAGTGTGCTTGTGAGTCCCCAGTGACAAACAGAGCCGGGTCCTGAGCAGCTGGATGAAGGGCTCTCTTCTGGGACTCCGGGAGCAAGGTCTACACTTCTATAGTTGTGGACGTGTCTCTATTTCATGCCTGCCACACCCTGAGCTAACATTCTCTTCTAGAAAGCTCCTTATGAAAACTAAAAAACTTTTTTTTCTGCTACCTGTTCGTCTCTACTGATCAATAATATTAATGATATTCATCTCTGATCTCCACACTGGCTCAAACAAAGATGATTTTAGACTTTCTGTACCTTGGTGTTATATGTGAAAATCAATCCACTCTGAAGAAAATGCTGCGTGTGTCACAAACGTCAACATTTTACCCAAGTGGTTTCTTTCTATACAGGAGGTTAAACCTGTACACTGTACCAGGCAAGCAAGAATATATGTGAGTATGTGTGTGCACGTGTGTGCTTGTGTGTGCGTTTATAAACAGATACAGAGAGCCATAGAAGTTTACCTGCATTCACAGGTACGCTGAGGACGATTCCAAGAGACATCAGAGTGGGATATGTAACAGCAATTCCAAAATTTAATACAATATTGAATGCTGAAATAAAGAATAAAAAGATAGGTGTTATGCATGACCAGCCCTGACCTTCTGTCCTTTCTGGCCTATCAACCTCAGCTTCTCTGAGAAGGCTGGAGTCTAGGTGTTTCGCTCTTTATTCTGACTTGGGTTCCTGCAAGGGCTCCAGGACTGGGTATTAGGGCCAAATATCCTGATTACTTAGGCCTTTTCTCTTCCTTGAGCTCTGAAGAAGAAGAAAGAAATTTTAAAAAGCTAACCAGTGAGAAGGCACTAGAAAAGAGGATGAGACTATCCTACTTATCTGACTAACTTTGCTTTTTTCTGCTGCTGGCAGTGATTCTGGGATGACTATGGTCAGGAGCTTTGGGATGCACATTTTAGATAGAAATGGGTGAGGCTCCTCCTTGGATGCTTCCCTGCCTAGGACCAGCCTTATAGCAATTACTGGTGGTGAGGATGATGATGATAATGAAGTAATGGGGATGGTGACACAAATAGTGATAATATTTACTGAACATCATCAGGCAGTGTTCTAAGAGCTCTGTGTGGATTATTAACCAACTCTAAGCTTGTACTGCTTGCTGCACGACAGGCCAATAATTGAAAGGTCAGTTGCTGGAGCAAGGAATAACAACTTTATTCATAAAGCTGGCAAACTGAGAAGATTGTGAGTTCATGTCCCAAAGAACCATCCAGTCTGGGTTAGAATTCAGGCTCCTTTTGTACTAAAAGGGGAGAGAGTAGAGTCGAACACTTCCTGGTTCCCATCAGTCTCCAGAGAGGATGTGTTCATTTCTTCCTCTCTACAGTCATTCACAAGTAGGTCTAGTCAGGTTATTTCCTGTGAGCTAAACAAAGGTATTTTAGCTTAATGCACATTACTTGGGGAGCATTATGTATAATTTAAGCTTGTAGGCATCATCCTTTTAGTGATAAACTTGTAATAGAATACAGAAGTTTCTTCCCTATTATATTATTAATCTACCAATTTCTAACCAGCCCTATATTCAATGGAAGGACTGATGCTGAAGCCAATACTTTGGCCACCGGATGTGGAGAACCAACTCATTGGAAAAGACCCTGATTCTGGGAAGGATGGAGGGCAGAAAAAAGAGGGGGGTGACAGAGGATGAGATGGTTGGATGGCATCACTGGCTCAATGGATATGAGTTTGAACAAACTCGGGGAGACAGTGAAGGACAGGGAAGCCTGGCGTGCTGCAGTCCATGGGGTTGCAAAGAGTTGGACATGACTTGGCGACTGAACAAGAACAAGCAGCCCTATAAGTAATGTACTGTTATTACCCTTAGCTCCTGGTTCTCTGCTCAGAGCAGCCATGACCATGGTTACTACCACAGCAACCCTAGTCCTGGAATTAGAACTAGTGTCATCATTACAAAGGCTTTCCTTTTTGCGACACAATGACCTAGAAAACCGTGAAGAACTTGAGGATAATAATAGACTTGCTTTTCTCCTTCAGGGCATGGGTTTCTGGATCCCACTGTCAGTCCCTGCTTTCTGGGGATTCTGGCAGGGTAGTCGCCACTTACTCAATAAGAGGACTGAAAATCCACAAAGGTTTCCCCATGGAATGTCATCAAAAGAGCTCCAGTATTCCACTTTGGTAAAGTAGAGGATGACAGGAATACAGGTGATGAACAGGATGTTAAACACACCCAGAATGGAGAGAAATAAGGCGGCTTCTCCAAACTTAGCACTGCCGAGGAGGAGCTTGAACAGGACCTGCCGGAAAGAGCAGAGGAGCGGGGGTGACAGTCTGCCTTGGGCTCCAACGTGCCAGGGAGAAGCGAGTGCCCTTGGTAAGCTGGGGCTGGACCACGGGGCCAACGGCCACGTGACGGTAAATTCCACCTCACGTGGCCTTCAGTGAAGGGCAGCAGGGTTCCTCCATGCTCAGTAATGTGGCGATGGAGAGTTACTCCTCGGGTACACAGAGAGCATTTTCAGGAATCATGGATTTTCACACCACGCTTGATTCCTCCGTGCTGTATCCATGACACCACATCGCAGCCTCATGGCATTGAAGATGAGAAAGCCACATAAATTAGAAGTCACTCCAATTAGAAGTATCTGCCATGATTGCATGGGCTTCCAAGTGGTGCTAGTGGTAAAGAACCTGCCTGCCATGCAGGAGACCTAAGAGACCCGGGTTTGATCCCTAGGCTGGGAAGATCCCCAGGAGGAGGGCATGGCAACCCACTCCAGTATTCATGCCTGGAGAATCCCATGGACAGAGGAGCCTGGAGGGCTATGGTCCATAGGGTTGCAAAGAGTCAGACTTGATTGACGCGACTTATTACACACGCAAGCCACGATTACACATTCCTTTCGGGAACCCCTAACATTCATCCCTGAACAGTTTGAAAACCACTGCCCCACCCCCCAAAAAGGGATCTGGCTACAAAGACATTTCCTATAAACCAAATGGAGAGGTTTTACAACACTCACAGCTTACCTCTGCTCCAGTCCACCACCCACATTCCAGACACGGCATGGGGTTTTAGTGGAACACTCCCGATGGATTTCTTGCCCCTGTTTGTACACATCTCAGATGCATGAAAAGCCAGGAAAGGGACAAAGGTGGCTGGAGAAGGCGGGAAGCTGAGCTCCCAGGGAAAGCAGGGCCCCGTCCAGCCTCCGTGTTAACTACATTGTTCACAGTTACAGAACTGATGGTCCAGTTTCAGCCTCTGCTTTGTTCCTCCTTCTTCCTCTTCCAGTCATTTCACATCTCTTTGGGGTATCTCTGGACATTTCTGGGCAGGAAGCATGCAAAGGGAAATGAAGTCAAGTCCTTTTACCCTTCTGCCCACCAGCCTGTCTGGATAAAGATCAGCCAGTGGAGGAGTTGGAAATGTAAGTCTAAATCAGAATATTTGTATTCGTGGTGGACGGAGTATCTATCCACTCTGCTTCCCATTAGCATGCAGCTCATTGAAGAGAGCAGAGTAGTTAAGTATTTTCTGTATTTGGACAGTGGCTCTGGAGTCACGAATGGGGCTAGACTATCGCATCCTGTGGGTGAGATGTATTCCTCATGGGCTGTGTTTCTCTCTCTGAGGGCAAAGGGCAGGGAGCTGATGAAGATAAGAGGGTACAGTTGGGATTTCCCTGGTGGTCCAGTGGTTAAGACTCCGAGCTTCCAATGCAGGGTTGGGGGGTACAAGTTTGATCCCTAGTCAGGGAACTAAGATATCACAAGCCTCAGGCCAAAGCCAAAAAAAAAAAGAAAAGGTATAGTTATTTCATTTTACACACACATAAATGTGTTCCTCCCCATGCTGGAAAAGTTCCTTTTCTTAGAACTTTCTATAGTCATTTATTTTCTCTGTCTGACTATCTGGATCCACAAAAGGCCATTAAGTCTCAAAGCTACCATGTAATTTTTCATTGAATCCACCAGGTCAGTTTTCCAACATGGAGACCAGAAAATATTTGCATTCTTGACTAGGGATCTGAAGAGAAGGGGAAGCAAAGTGGGAGAGCCGTTGAGAAGTGTGATGGAGCAGAGAGGGTGAGAGATAAGTGTGGGGGGAATCACTGTCTTCTCGAGACGTGCAGTTCGCACACACACACCTCCAATGGTTCCCAGCATTTTGTCAAAAATATTTTATAATTCCATATGATAGTACTGTGCTTTTATTTATTTAGTCTAAAGCAATACTTGAAATGCACATGGATTCATGTTGAATCCTGGTGGCCTCAAAAACCATGTGATAAAAGATTTCAAAGCTGCAGGAGATATTTCAATTTTCATGTCTAATCTTATGGGAAATTATCTGACCAAACACAGAAGCAGGCAGTTAGGGCCCCCGATCCTTCTCTGTGTGTGGGTGCTAAGTCTCAGACCTGTCAGACTCTTTGTGACCCCATGGAATGTAGCCCACCAGGCTCCTCTGTCCATGGGATAAGGCAAGAATACTGGAGTGGGTTGCTACACCCTCCTCCAGGGGATCTTCCCTACCCAGAGATCAAACCCACATCTCTCATATCTCCTGCATCGGCAGGCTGGTTCTTTATTACTAGCATCACCTGGGAAGCCCAATCCTCCCTTGTTGGGCCAAATAAGGAAGTCACTCATTGAATTCAGTTGATCCACCTATCCTTCCACCCCTTTTATCCCAAATGTTGCCAATGTATGGCCATCGATGGAAACGTCTGGAAAGCCAGAGCCAAGAGCTGCTGCACATCTCCACATTGTCAGGCTCGCTGTGCCCAGTGCTCCTCTTCAAGCACCAGCTCCAACCAAGTTTCCCTCAAAGCACCGAGCCAGCCAGGCCAGGAAAGCCCAGAGGGCCCGCTCCCTGCGCCTACCTTGTAGAGGGCAGACATGGATGCCGAGCCCACCACCAGGGCTATGCCAATGACGGAGTGGCTGTGGAAGCCATCCGCGTAGGTCATCATCACGATCCCAGCGATGGCGAGGATGGCAGCCACGATCTGGATGGAAGGAAGACAGGGCAGTCAGAGCAGTGGCGAGGAATCGGAGGGGCCCCTACGTGCCAACAGGGGTAGAAATGTCTGCAAGCGTGCCGTGGAGAGCGGCAGGGCTCCCTTTTAGTCCTTCGGAGACCATGCAAAGGCTGCTTTCCTGTCTGAATATTTGTCCCTGCTTGGAAGGGGGCACTCGGCAAAGCCTGGGGTGAACCAAGGACCGGAAACGGTTGACTGCAAGGAGCAGAGCTGCGACTCGGCATCATGTCGGGGGAGGGGCGGCCATGTGATTCCTGGGGCCGCCAGAGGCGGGTGGTCACAGTCACAACGACAGGTTCTTCCGTCATGACTATGGCCTGTTCACGACCCCCTCTTAGCTCCTTCCCAACTTTCTGGAGGTGCCTCTCAGGATCCCGCTTTTATGTATTTCACATCTCAACACAGAGTGACCACGACCACGGATCGTAGCCCTCTTTTACACACAAGCAGTAGAACCTTCTGGAAGGGCATATGTCACTGGCCCATCAGGGCTACATACAGTGTCTTAACCCTGGCCCTGCAGTTCCTTTCCTCAGCTACTGGAGGGCCCACCACTCCAGCCCCCCTGCTCCCACCCCTGCCCCCGCCCCCAGCCCTGTTCTCCTCCAAACTCCTCAGGTGGAATAAGGGCTCCAGGGATCTTTACACATTCCTGTCGTGCAAAATCAAATCGTCAGAGTGCACAGGAGAGAAACTTACTTGGGATAACATTTCCTAAAGGAGAAATGCTTTAGCAGTGAGTAAGTACCCGTTATAACCAGAGGTGGTCCTGGAGCTACATAAAGGTCGCTGCCTGGCAAGTTGGGGGTGGGTGGAGGCGGCTGCTGGAGGCAGAACAAACGCGGGGGGTGCAAGTTCTGACAACGGGATTTACTGGAGTTTTCTTTCTCTTACAGACTGTTCAAATGACCTCTGCTCTCTGCAAAAATATCGGGTGGCTAACATTTACTGAGTGATCAGGGAATAAGTTGTTTTCTGTACTTTCTCATTTAATCCTCAGACTAGGTAGATATTACTATTTATTTCATTTTATAGACATGGGCACTTAATCTCAGTAACTTGCTGAAAGTCATAGAGCTGGGATACACATTTCAGGTTTAACTGCAAAGTCAGTGTTTCTATATATAAATAGAAGGTAGGATTCACCTCTGAAGCCATTGCCATTTCTACTCTGATATCTGAAGTGAGGTTTCCTGCAGGGTTGAACCGTGTTGTATTTAGGTTGGTGAAAAGCACTGTGTCAGGGCTCAGCAGTTTGAGCTGTAGTGCATTCCCCAGGCAGTGTAAAGACACACGCGCCCTCACACAGGGGCCCTCACACACCTGCCCTCACACAGGGGCCCCCGAGAGAGCAGGTGGTCATCCTTTCTTGGAGAAGTGCCAGCCCTGCTCTGTTCACCAGCTCTTTCTGGTTTAGTGCTTCCCTTTTTATCACTCATCATCATGTAATGCGTGTGTTTTATATTCAAATGCTACATGCACTGTGTATGGCTCTTCACTAAGACAGAAGACGAGGTACAAGAACAGTAAGGGACCATCCCCCCCAGGAGAACAGGGATAAGTGAAAAAGCAGGCAAGGCAAGGGGTGTGGCTCTGCTTCAGAGGACCCACACAGTGCAAAAATGCAGCACGGGACAGTTGGACCTGGCTAGGCAGCTGGGTAAACAGAGAACCAACTAGAAAACGAAGGAAATGGGGGGTAGGGGACGGGGAAGAACACAGCTCCACTCCAGGTGACGTGGCACATCTCCAAAGGCACCTGAGTCTTTCCAAACATAAAGATTGAATTTAAGGAAGTGAAGGGGAACCAGGGTTATTCTTCCTCGAAGATTTAGAGGGCAGATTTCAGACCTCCTTATTTTCCTTTCTCTATTGATCAAATCATAAAGAGATAAAAGCTTCCATCTGAGCTGTGCTATGCAGAAGAGCTGAGGGGAGGGGCAAGAAATAGAGAGTGTGGGTGGCCACTGGCTTCCCGGTCAATATTTGCCAAGTCCAGACCAGCGAGTTCATTCTGGCAGATGGCACGGGGACAGTGCTCACCCCCTAGCTGCTCACATCCAGAGCCTCTCCTCTTGGAGGTCCTTTCCATGAGTCATAGGTTTAAGCAACTCGATTCCAGGGCATACTGTCTGGGCATCGGCAGCTCCCTGGGACTCCCGACCCTGAACCTGGGCCCTGACCTCCATGCCAGAGGGGAAGCTGGTGGTTTTCCTTGCGTCTGATATCCCTGAAAGCAGAGCAGAGTTGAAACATACACTACGGATCTCAGAGGAAGACCTGAGCATCCTTCCCCAAGCCTGAAATTCCTTTGACGATGCCAGATCTCTTTAAAAAAAATAAGCGCGGAGTTCACACTTTATACTCTAAAATATCTGGCTTTTGGTTTACACGTGGAACTGTTTCCCAGCCTATTTCCTGTTGTAGGAGGAACTCTCCAGTAAGGCTGGTCCTGTGTGTTCTGTGGTTTCACACAGTCCTCATCTTCTAGATCCCAGCCTCCTTGGGGGAGAATGCTGAGTCTCAGGATGGAATAAAGTGGATATCCCTACTTCCCCTCACCCCTGCTTTCTCACCCTTTCCTGTTGCATCCCCAGTGTATCACACTGAACAAAGACTTGGGGATCCAGACATATGGCTGGCAGTGGCCTGAGACCAAGAGGAGGGGAGACGCCATCTCTACTCTGGGAAAAATGAGCTGGAGAAGAGGAATAAGCATGGACGTGGGAGACCCTGAGGCCAGCATGTCACCATTTAACCTCCTGATGATGGTACTGCCTGTGTGGTTATAGCCTGCCCCACCCCCAGGGCTCTGGATTCAGGGCTCCAGCAGCACCCTGATGCACCCGTACCCCCACAGCCACACTGCTCCCCATCAGATGTCAGGCCGAGAGGAAAGGGGCACCATGGAAGGGACGAGGCAGGGGCAGCCCTTGGTGGAGTCTGCATGCCTCTCAGACCAGCACTGCTTCCCACTCCTGCTAGAGATGTGATGGGCTGCATGCCCTCTGCCAAACAGAGCTTCGTTTGTGATGGGTTTTAGATTTGTACAGTTTGGAGACGTTTAAAAAAGGGAAGGGACGGGATAATTTTTACAGATATTTCCCTCAGCCTTTCCCTCCTAAGTCCTGCACCGCCCTCACCGATGCCAAGAGAGCCTGGAGGAATTAGCAGACCCTCTAGTTCACCCTGCTTGTTTCAGAGGCTGGAAAGGCATCTGGACCCTGAGCCCCCCACCCCATGCTCCCCCACGCTCTGTGTGCCCTGTGCCCTTCCCCAGCTGTGCTCGGGTGGCGGAGGACAACCTCCCAAACAGAAGGTGGAGTCGAGGTCAGCACTAGGAGTTACTGTTCAGGGGTGGCACTGAACCAAAGGCTGCAAGTGGGCAAATTATGGAAAACATCAGCTGGGGTCAGACTGAGGTGGAAAAGGTCCTCTTGGACCTCTTGGAAAAGGTCCAGGCTCCCCAGGATCATGCTGCTGGGGTTTGAGGCCCCTCGGATGATCCCTTAGCTGCCCTCCTTGCTGCTTCTCCAGTCCTCCTGGTTTGCACTCTAGCTGGAGTGGGTGGTTCTGAACAGCTAAGAATGCCATCTGCCCTCCCCTCCGAGATGTGGACTGGGGGTGCCATGGCCTTTATCCAGCCGCTGACCACAGCTGGGTGGGCTCTGGCTTAGGAGGGGCCGTCTCTCCTATCTCCAGCATTCTACTTGCTCTCATTCTCCCGCTGCTTTTGCTGCACCCAACTGCCTTCCTAAGTGTCTGTCAACCTCTGACACTATCACCCAAAGAAGTGGGCTGGTCCATCAAACCCCTCTACTTGAGAAGGAATAAGAAGAATAACAACAGTGAGAGAAGATAACATTTATGGGGTTTCATGTGTCAGGCATGCATCACTTTACTTTATTCTTACAACTATTCTATAAGATGAGTCCTAACGTTCTGTTTGGAGAAGGCAATGGCACCCCACTCCAGTACTCCTGCCTGGAAAATCCTATGGACAGAGGAGCCTGGTAGGCTGCAGTCCATGGGGTGTTGAAGAGTCGGACACGACTGAGCGACTTCACTTTCACTTTTCACTTTCATGCATTGGGGAAGGAAATGGCAACCCACTCCAGTGTTCTTGCCTGGAGAATCCCAGGGATGGGGGAGCCTGGTGGGCTGCCATCTATGGGGTCGCACAGAGTCGGACACGACTGAAGCGACTTAGCAGCAGCAACGTTCTGTTTTATTTTTTGGCCTCACCCCATGCATGTGGGTTCCTAGTACCCTGACCAGGGATTGTACCCCCTGCATTGGAAGGGTGGAGTCTTCACCACCAGACTGCCAAGGAAGTCGCCAACAACTGTATTTTAAAATGAGGTCATTAAGGCTCAGAGACGTTAAGTAACTAGCTTAACATTCAACAGCTTATGAGAGTGTACCCAAACCCTTGTCCCTCAGCTCTAGGATTTAGCACCTCCTTGTTGCATTATGACCCCTGAGCCTGGAGAGCCAGGACACATGTGAAAAGCATATCCAAGCGCAGAGTCAAGGGGTGACATGGGGGCCAGGTTGGGCTCCTCTCAAACACTAGCCTCTGATGCCACGTGTGGCCACAACCTCCCCAGCATTTGAAGATAAACATTTGCTCTTCCTGGTCTGTCTGCCCGACGCAGACCTGCTGCTGGTTTTCCAGGAACCACAAACTCTTGTGATTTGAGTCACTGCCTTAATAATGCAGGCCCTCTATGTCGCCTGCTCCACAAACATCTGTTCTCTATGTCTGGGCGACTCTCAGGCCAGTGTGCCCAGCCATCAGGATGGAAATGAGTGTCAGTTCCCTTCAGTCCCTGGCGATGACCCAGCAGGTGGTGGTCAGCCAACCTAGCAGTCCGAGAGAAGTCTCAGAGAAGCGTGCGTGTTAGGCCTCATCCTGGGCTCAAATCTCCATCTGTTTCCCCAGGGTGACCTCTGTCATTCTGCCCAGCTGCTGGCATCTTACATATTTTTTTTCAAGCTCTCTGAACTCCTGACGATAAGAAGAGGGTGCCCCACCTTGACTTGGAGTGGGACGATCTTAGAGGACACGTCACTTACTTCTAGGAGGGGTGATAATTATCAGAGAGACCTAGGACTGCGTGGTGCTTTACAGGTTGGTAAATTCCATCCCCAGCACCGGCTCCTGGATCTTTGTTTCAGTGCTGGCCTCGTGCCGAAGGCCTCGATATGAAAATCTGCTCGGTCTGCAGTGGTCAGTGCAGACCAAGCAAGTGGCCAGGATGGCAGGACCAAATCACAGCTCCGGGATGTGAGGGGGATCTTGCACAGCAATGAGGTAAAGATCTGGGTGTGTCACTCTGCTTTCTGTGAGTCAGTATTTTCACACCTCCTTCTCTTAACCTCAAAAACGTTTTCTTCCCCACGATGCACAGTGAACCTTGCAGCATCTTTCCCCAATAGTGTTCCCGTCTGGAATCTGCTTTGGACTTTTAGAGTCACACCCCGAGAGTGCTCCGCCATGCATTTTCTTGGCTCTTGGCCTCAAAAGAAAGCCACCATGGGCCCCAGCACATCTGAGCCTTCAGTATCCAGTTGGGAGGCTGTTGGACAGATTGCTGCTGGCTGTACCTCTTGTGGAGATGTATTCTGTGGTTTATTTGCTCAAAGCTTTTCTGGGTGGCAGCTCAGTGAGCTGAGTTCTTATTCCAAAATTAACACGAAGCCTCAAAACAAATTTCCCCCCTACTGCAAGCTAAAAATACAACTCAGCAGTTGACTCACGTCCCCACTGCTGTTTGAGTAACTAGGTGGGCGTGAAGCCACCATGAAGGTGATGTCATTGTTCCCAGGACAGTGAGCCAAGGACACAAGGAGAGAGCCTGGAATCTGCCCCTTTGCGGGGTGCCAGCAGGGTTCCCTCTAATGGGACTGCTGTCCAAAAGGACTCTTAGCTTCCTGGCCTTCCTACATGTTCTGAGGGTGCAAGAAGGGGTAAGTGATGCATTCTGACTACCAGAGATCTAGCCTGGTCAAATCATTTCTGTCTCTGTTTGTGACGAAGTGATAGTGGGGCAGTGGTAGCTTCTGGCCACCAGAGGGCAACAAGCAGAAGGCAACAGGATTCTGTCACAGGGTCTGCTCAGTTCCTTAGTCGTGTCTGACTCTGCAGCCCCATGGACTGTAGCCTGCCAGGCTCCTTTATCCATGGAATTGTCCGGACAAGAATACTGGAGTGGGTTGCCATTTTCCAAGGCTAAATGTCACCTATTCCTTTCATCCTGGGTGGACTCCTCTATCTGTAGGCTCATGTTTGATAGCACATTTATCATATTTCACATAATTGTTCTAAAATATGACTAGATAAATTTCACTCTATTTTAAGGGAATTTACTCAGTCTCAGAGGTGACAATGAGAGGTAATTCAAGGGGTATCATTTCATTCTCCCTTCCTCTGGGGTTGAAGCAAGTGAAACTGTCCCTCCAAAATTTGAACTGTGCTTAAGTGGGTCTTAAGTGTGTTTAGAATTTGAACTGGGCTTCCCTGGTGGCTCAGTTGGTAAAGAATCCACCTGCAATGCAGGAGACCTGGGTTCGATCCCTGGGTTGGGAAGATCCCCTGGAGGAAGGCATGGCAACCCATTCCAGTATCCTTGCCTGGAGAATCCCCATGGACAGAGGAGCCTGGGGGGCTACAGTCCATGGGGTCGCAAAGAGTCGGACACGACTAAGCGACTTTCACTTTCTAAGTGTGTCTGGCCCACTTGGGCATTGAAGGCACCGTCCAGATAAACGGCCCACCAAGAGGGCATGTCCACGTGGATGAGGACATTTAGTTTTAGATATCAGTGTTATGGCAGTGTTAGCTGAGGGCTCTGGGCTGCAGGGACTGTGAGAAGCAGGCTGAATACATCACCCCTTCCCTAAGGGGGACCCCAACCGGCACGCAGTTTAGGGAATGCTTGTTGAAATGCTTGAAATGAAAGGTGCTTTAATGAATGCTTGTCTAGAATGGTTCGCAAGCAAGAAGGTTTGCAAGGCACCCCAGGAGCCTGGCCCTTGGCTGGGCTCCTTTTCTGCTGCAAATCAGAAGGAGAGTGGTTAGCAGCTTAGGCTGAACGGTCCAGCACATGGAGTTAAGCAAGCCGATGGGCAGGTTTTGGCTGGCGTGACTGAGTGAGGGAGGAAGACAGAGAATAAGGAACTTACCCTCACTCCCATGAACCTGTCCCTGAGAACGATCCATGAGAGCAAGAACACAAAAGCTTTGTTGCAGCAGAACAATACGGAGACATCCGTAGTGTTTATTTTCTTTATTGCATGTAAGTACAGGTAGTTTGTGAGTGTCCAAAGAACACCAAAGGGTGCTGCCTTGGTAAAAAACACGTTCAAAGTCAAGCCATTGTCTCCAAAAAATCGACAGCATTCCCTAAAACAAGGAAAGAGAGGCAGTGTTATTATATTCTTGGGTTGAGACAGATCATTTTTATCCCCCTCTACCCAGTTTTGTTTGTTTGTTTGTTTTTAGCAGATGCAGGAAGGGGTGGAGTCCTTTTATTTATTATTATATTTTAGCAACGTCTTTCTACCAAAGCCCTTCGACCTAGTCCACTGAAGAAAGCACTGCACGAGGCTCCCAGCACAAGGACTGGCCACTGTGGATGATTCCTTTGGCCCATGTTGGGTATGGAATGGTTGGTTTCGGAGAAGGTCATGGTGGAACCATTTGATCTGAAGAAGCCCCAGTTCCACGGTGACCACCTAAGGGATCCTGCTCCTTGGTTAGTAAAAGAAGGAAGTCTCTAGACCAGGAAGTCTCTAGGCCTTACTTCTCAGGGGCCTGGACACTCAAAGAGAACTCCCCAAAACATATTTTTAAAAAATTTGCCTCCAAATGAAGTTGTCTCTGGGATCAGGGAGTGGCATTCATTTCTTGGGCACATCTAATACATTTTGTCTATTTTATCTATTTTATCAAAATGTACAGTGTTAACTGTACATTTTCTCCATGAGGGCCTTTTTAGTTGGTCATTTCACGTGTGGAAGGTCCTCTCCCCACGTCATCTGAGAGGTGATCACAAGAAGGATGAACAGATCCAAGAGCTCAGTGGCTTAAGAGAGAAGATGAGGAAACACCTGCATACAAACGGTTTCCAACATCACCTTTCCAGAATCTAGGGGAAGGATCACTGGTATTTGAAAAACTGCTTGAGAAAAAGAAAGCCAACCTTGCTCAGGCAGAAGTGGATGGAGGGGAGGAGGTGGGGGGCAGAGGGTGTGAACAGAGGACTAAGTGGCTGGCTCTGCAGACAGCTGCCCGCTGCCCTGCCCAGGAGCAGAAAGCATCATTCTGCTGGGCTGGATGAGCCAGGCCAAGGAGAGGGACGTGAGAGGAATGCTCCCATAGCCATCACAGCCCAAGCTCACAGCAGGGCCCAGTGTGGCCCAGATACCAGCAAGTGAGGAGGGGAGAAAAGATGGAACTAGAACAAGTCAAATACACTAAGGTGGAGAACAGCCACAGCCCAGGCCACCTATTAATAACATGAAAATGCCACAATCAAGGAGAAAAATGAAAACAAAAGTCAAAGGGGATTGGATGCAATTGTAAATGTAATTTGATTGTTCTTTCCATCAATCTAAAATGCAACTTGCCTTTGTTCATTACATCCATAGAAGAAACAGAAAGCTCATCACTGTTTGCTGAACTCTGTGCTGCTTCTAAACCAGCAACAGGCAAATCAGTCAAATCACTAAATTTACCGAGAAACCATTTCAACTGCATTGACTCCATTTTGGCTTTCTATGAACGGAACTTTCATCTAATTGACATGATATTTCTGTTTGCCCTTTAATTTTCATACAATAGTTCAGTTGCACTTTCCATGCACTTTTCTCCAGCCCCTATTTGCAAAAGTCTTCCTTCTTCCCAGAGAAGAGCAAGGAAAGATAAGAAGGCCTTCTTCAATGAACAATGCAAGGAAATAGAAGAAAACAACAGAATGGGAAAGACTAGAGATATAATCAAGAAAATTAGAGATACCAAAGGAATATTCCATGCAAGAATGGGCACAATAAAGAGCAGAAATGGTAAGGACCTAACAGAGGCAGAAGAGGTTAAGAAGAGATGGCAAGAATGCACAGAACTATACAAAAAAGATCTTAATAACCCAGAGAACTATGATGGTGTGGTCACTCACCTAGAGCCAGCCAGACATTCTGGAGTTCAAAGTCAACTGGGCCTTAGGAAACATCATTACAGACAAAGCTAGTGGAGGTGATGGTAATTCCAGCTGAGCTGTTTCAAATCCTAAAAGATGGTGCATTAAAGTGCTGCACTCAATATGCCAGCAAATTTGGAAAACTCAGCAGTAACCACAGGACTGGAAAAGTCAGTTTTCATTCCAGTTCCAAAGAAATGTTCAAATTACCGGACAATTGTGCTCATTTCACACGCTAGTAAGGTTATGCTCAAAATCCTTCAGCTAGCCTTCAGTAGAATATGAAAAGAGAACTCCCAGATGTACAAGCTGGGTTTAGAAAAGGCAGAGAAACCATAGATCAAATTGCCAAAATCCAATGGATTACAGAGAAAGCAAGGGAATTCCAGGAAAACATATACTTCTGCTTCATTCATTATGCGAAAGCCTTTGACTGTGTGGATCATAATAAATCGTGGAAAATTTTTAAAGAAATGGGAATACCAGACTACCTTACCTGTCTCTTGAGAAACCTGTATGCAGGTCAAGAAGCAACAGTTAGAACCAGACATGGAACAACAGACTGGTTCCAAATTGGGAAAGGAGTACGTCAAGGCTGTATCAGTTCAGTTCAGTTCAGTCACTCAGTTGTGTCCGACTCTTTGTGACCCCATGAATCACAGCACACCAGGCCTCCCTGTCCATCACCAACTCCTGGAGTTCACTCAAACTCATATCCATTGAGTTGGTGATGCCATCCAGCAATCTGATTCTCTATCGTCCCCTTCTCCTCCTGCCCCCAATCCCTCTCAGCATCAGAGTCTTTTCCAATGAGTCAGCTCTTCGCATCAGGTGGCCAAAGTATTGGAGTTTCAGCTTTAGCATCAGTCCTTCCAATGAACATCCAGGACTGGTTTCCTTTAGGATGGACTGGTTGGATCTCCTTGCAGTCCAAGGGACTCTTAAGAGTCTTCTCCAACACCACAGTTCGAAAGCATCAATTCTTCACTGCTCAGCTTTCTTCACAATCCAACTCTCACATCCATACATGACCCCTGGAAAAACCATAGCCTTGACTAGATGGACCTTTGTTGGCAAAGTAATGTCTCTGCTTTTGAATATGCTATCTAGGTTGGTCATAACTTTCCTTCCAAGGAGTAAGCATCTTTTAATTTCATGGCTGCAGTCACCATCTGCAGTGATTTTGGAGCCCCCAAAAATAAAGTCTGACACCATTTCCCCTGTTTCCCCATCTATTTGCCATGAAGTGATGGGACCAGATGCCATGATCTTTGTTTTCTGAATGTTGAGCTTTAAGCCAACTTTTTCACTCTCCTCTTTCACTTTCATCAAGAGGCTTTTTAGTTTCTCTTCACTTTCTGCCATAAGGGTGGTGTCATCTGCATATCTGAGGTTATTGGGATTTCTCCCATATTGTCACCCTGTTTATTTAACTTATATGCAGAGTACATTATGCAAAATGCTGGACTGGATAAAGCACAAGTTGGAATCAAGATTGCTGGGAGAAATATCAAACACTTCAGATATGCAGATAATACCACCCTTATGGCAGAAAGTGAACAGGAACTAAAGAGCCTCTTGATGAGGGTGAGAGAAGAGAGTTAAAAAACTGGCTTAAAACTCAACATTCAAAAAACTAAGATCATGGCATCCAGTCCCATCACTTCATGAAAAATAAAAGGGGAAAAAGTGGAATCAGTGACAGATTTTATTTTCTTGGGCTCCAAAATCACTGCAGACGGTGACTGCAGCCATGAAATTAAGAGACCTTTGTTTCTTGAAAGGAAAGCTATGACAAAAAGCAAAGATATCACTTTGCTGACAAAGATCTATATAATCAAAACTATGGCTTTTCCAGTAGTCTTGTACCAATGTGAGTGTTGGACCATGAAGGAGGCTGAGCACCAAAGAATTGATGCTTTTGAGCTGAGGTGCTGGAGAAGACTCTTGAGGGTCCCTTGCACTGCAAGGAGATAAGCCAGTCAATTCTAAAGGAAATCAACTCTGAAGATTCATTGGAAGGATTGATGCTGAAGCTGAAGCACCAGTACTTTGGCCAGCTGATGCAAAGAGTTGAGTCATTGAAAAATACTGATGCTGAGAAAGACTGAAGGCAAAAGGAGAAGAAGGCGGCAGAGGATGAGATGGGTTAGATAGCATCACCAACTCAATGGACATGAATGTGAGCAAACTCCAGGAGATAGTGAAGGACAGGGAAGCCTGGTATGAGGCAGGCATGGGATTGTAAAGAGTTGGACATGACTGAGCGATTGAACAACCACTTCCTTTTATCAGGGATGGTGACCAGGGGCAGCTTCCTTCATGTTTGTGATCATGAAGGCTCACAAAAAAGTGATGTCAGTCCCTTGAGTATGATCAGTAGGAAAGACAAGTATTTTTTAATGTCATTAATATCAGTGGGCTTCCCAGGTGGCACAGTGGTAAAGAATATGCCTCCTACAACAGGAGATGCAAGAGTTGCTGGTTCGATCCCTGGGTCAGGAAGATCCCCTGGAATAGGAAATGGCCAGCCATTCCAATATTCTTGCCTGGGAAATTCTATGGACAGAGGAGCCTGGCGAGATACAGTCCATGGGGTTGCAAAGAGTTGGACGTGACTGAGCACATACACCTTGGAATTAAACTTAGAGGTTAGCCTTCCAAAGGGAACGTAACACAAGGAGGATTTCCAAGTTTCCCCTATTATAAAAAATGAGTCATGTTGTGGCAGGGGGCCATACAAAGTCAACTCAGATATCTCCTCTCTGAGAATTTATGTTTGACTCATCCGAAGTGCAATGGCTGTTGAAGTGGCAGATGGGGAACAAGTATGGCTGGGTAATGAACGTGAACAGTGCAGGCTGCCGATCGGAAGTAAGGAGGAGAGAATGCCCAGATGGTGCATTGGTAAAGAATCTGCCTGCCAGTGTTGGAGGTGCAAGAGATGCCGGTTCGATCCCTGGGTTGGGAAGATTCCCTGGAGTAGGAAACAGCAACCCACTCCAGTATTCTTGCCAGGAAAATCCCAAGGACAGAGAAGACTTCTGGGCTACAGTCAATGGAGTTGCAAAGGTCAGACATGACTAAGCACACACTCAGAGTGGGACTACATCCCAGAGATGGAAAAGGCATGATTTCTAGGCCCAGCAGAGCTCTGTTGGCCCTTTGAGGATTCATGGTCAGGGGATTACAGATCAGGTGGGTAGATTTTGGTTCAAATGAGACTAAGATGATTGGCCCCTGAGTCAGTAAACCTGAGTTGTTTTCAGATCAAAGACTATGTACTAAGCCATGTCAGCTGGCTTGGGTATATGACCCACATACACCCTTGATAGGAAAGGAACCCAAGATAGATGATGAGCACAAATCCATTTCTGCCAAAGACCTCTTCTTGGTACACCAAGAATAGAGGATAGTAGACACTCTCTTGAGTGCTTCCACTTGGCTGACACAACAGTCTAACACCATTCATTCCTGGCAGGACAAAGGCCTGAAGCTGGCAACTTACTCCTTAGCATACCCAAGCCCTTCAGGTCCTACCAGCCTAAATCATGTTGGCCAAGATTTCAATGTGTTTGCTTCCAATCCTGCTTGTGTCCACTGTTCTTGGTTGTTCAAGTGCATAATTCAATTAAATATTTCCTAAATCAATGAAGTGTGACTGAGAAAAGTATGACTGTGCTTTTCTACGAAATTTATGTTGAGAGCTTCAAGGAACACTTAATAAAAGGAATTCGCTAAAATATCACTGCTGAATTAGGTGTAGATGAAACAACATTCAGAAAACTAAGATCATGGCCTCTGGTCCCATCACTTCATGGGAAATAGATGGGGAAACAGTGGCTGACTTTATTTTTTGGGGCTCCAAAATCACTGCAGATGGTGACTGCAGCCATGAAATTAAAAGACGCTTACTCCTTGGAAGGAAAGTTATGACCAACCTAGACAGCATATTAAAAAGCAGAGACATTACTTTGCCAACAAAGGTCTGTCTAGTCAAAGCTATGGTTTTACCAGCAGTCACGTATGGATGTGAGAGTTGGACTATAAAGAAAGCTGAGTGCAGAAGAATTGATGCTTTCGAACTGTGGTGTTGGAGAAGACTCTTGAGAGTCCCTTGGACTGCAAGGAGATCCAACCAGTCCACCCTAAAGGAAATAAGTCCTGGGTGTTCATTGGAAGGATTGATGCTAAAGCTGAAACTCCAATACTTTGGCCACCTGATGCAAAGAGCTGACTCATTTGAAAAGACCCTGATGTTGGGAAAGATGGAAGGCTGGAGGAGAAGGGGATGACAGAGGATGAGATGGTTGGATGGCATCACTGACTCAATGGACATGAGTTTGAGTAAACTCTGGGAGTTGGTGATGGACAGGGAGGCCTGGTGTGCTGCAGTCCATGGGGTCGCAAAGAGTCAGACACGTCTGAGCGGCTGAACTGAGCTGAAACACTGCGAAAGACAGGGAAAGCTATAAAAATCTGTAAGTTCTACACTTAAGTAATTTTAAAAATACCTATGTTCTTGGTGCTCTTTAAAGAACTCTCACTGGGATAGGTTGGTTTGGTGGGATAAGGATGGCTTATCATTTAAGTCAAATCAATAAGCATCTGCTTATCACTTGTTACAGTCACAATTCTAGACAAGGCACTGTAGCTGATACAAAACAAGTAAATAGTCCCTCTTTTTGAAAGATTATGGTAAAATTGGGGAGATAAGACTGATTCCTCAAAAGGAAGTAATGCAAGTTTAAATAAAATTACCTATTAAGTAGCGTGGAATATAATAGTGTTATAGAATTCCTATCTAGTGGCAAGAGTTGGACTGATTGGAGAAGGTCTCCTAAAAGATAAAGTTGTGAGTTGAACCTCGAAGGATAGTTGGCATTCCAGGTGGTTCAGTGATCATGAATCTGCCTACCAAGCAGGAGATTAAGTTTGATCCCTGACTGGGAAGATCCCCTGGATAAGGATTTCCCAATTCTAAGGAATCCAAAAAAAGGATTTTCTTTCCTGGGAAATCCCATGCATAGAAAAGCCTGGAAGGCTATAGTTCAGGGGGTCACAAAGAGTTGGACATGACTTAGCAACTAAATAACAACAACAACAAAATTGAAGGATAGTTAGGATTCATACAGTTTGGGTTAGGGAGGAGGTAACATCCATAGAGAGAGAAGAGAAGAAATTGTATCCGTGACACAATAATAAATGGTTATAAAAATGGCAGTAATTTTTCAAATTAAATATAGAGTAGCCACATTTAAAAAATTAACAGAAGGGGGAGGAGCCAAGATGGCGGAGGAGTAGGACGGGGAGAACACTTTCTCCCCCACAAATTCATCAAAAGAGCATTTAAAAGCCGAGTAAATTCCACAAAACAATTTCTGAATGCTGGCAGAGGACATCAGGCACCCAGAAAAGAAACCCAAGTCTTCGAAAGGAGGTAGGAAAAAATATAAAAGACAAAAAAAGAGACAAAAGAAGGAGGGACAGAGTTCCGTCCCGGGAAGGGAGTCTTAAAAAGAGAGAAGTTTCCAAACATCAGGAAACCTTCTCACTGCCGAATCTGTGCCGAGCTTTGGAAGCACAGAGGGCAACATAACAGGGAGAAAAAATAAATAAACAATTAAAACCTGCACATTGCGAGCCCTGTGGTAACTCACCCAGTGGAGAAGCAGCACAGACGCCTGCACATGCCATTAGCAAGAGGGGCCTGGGCAGGGAGGTGCGGCGTGGGCCGCATTGCTTAGAGTAAGGACCTGGCCTGAATACCCTGAGTGCTATCTGAGCGAAATAATTTGGGCTAGCAAACCAGACTGTGGGATATCTATCATCACGCGAAAAGCCAGTCCTAACCTAAGACACCGCCAGGCCCGTGCACGGAACAAAGGACTGAACAGAGATAGCCGGCTACAGACCATCCCCCTTCCGTGACAGGCAGCCAGAGCCGGAAGGGGGCATTCGCAGCCCCAGAGAGACATTATCTATAAAACTGTAAGCAGGCTTCTTTGCTAACTAAAACTTCTTGGGGGTCTGGACGGTCAACATCTCCCTGAGAAGGTGCGCTGGTTGTACACCTAGATAACTGAGTGGCGGGGAGGCGATAAGTCGCAGCAATCGCGCTCGCCAAACACCTCATCACCGGAGCTGCTCGGACCTGGGAAGGGCACAAAACGCAGGCCCAACCAAGTCTGCGCCTCTGAGGACTACCCGAGTGCCTGAACCTGAGCGGCTTGGACCTGGGAGGTGCAGACAGCCCAGGGCCAGCCTCGGATGGTTCCCAGCGGAACAACCTAGAGCCCGAGCAGTGTGGGCAGGGAGGCTACATGCGCCGTGAGCGGGGGCAGACCCAGTGTGGCTGAGGCACTGCGAGCACACGCCAGTGTTACTTGTTTGCAGCATCCCTCCCTCCCTTCCCCACAGCGCGACTGAACAAGTGAGCCTAAAAAGAAAAAAAAAAAGTGTCCTCCACCTTCCCCTTTGTGTCAGGGCAGAAACCAGACACTGAAGAGTCCAGCAAACAGAAGAAGCTATAACAGAGGGAACCGCCTTGAAAGCTACAGGCAATAGATTAAAACCCTGTGGTTACTACCGACTACATAGGAAGGGGCTTATAGATCTTCAGAAATAAAAGTCGGACCAAGAAACTAGCCAAAAATGAGCTGAACCCACAATACTCACAAAAAAACCAGAGAAAGTCCTCGTTATATTTTTACTATTTTTACGATCATTCTTTCTTTCTTTTTTTTTTTTTAAATTTTTTTTAAAAAATTTAAGTCCTCTATTATTCCTTTAATTTTCACTTTTATAACCTATTACTTTGCAAAAAAAAAGACCCTATTTTTTTTTCTTCAGCAAACTTCATATATATATTTTTTATAATTTTTTGACCTTGTTTTTTTTTTTTTTCTTTTCTTTACCATTGTATTTTTGAAATTCCAAGCTCTACTCTAGATTTTTAATTTTAGCTTTTTGGTATTTGTTATCAATTCTGTACCTATAGTTTTTTTATAATTTCTGTGACTTTTTTTTTTCTCTGTTTCTTTCTCTCCTTCTTTTATATAACATTGTATATCTGAAATTCCAAACTCTACTCTAGATTTTTAATTTATGCTTTTTGGTATTTGATATCAATTTTGTACCTGTATTTTCTTTATAATTTTTGCGACATTGTTTGTTTTTGTTTGTTTGGTTTTTTTTCTTCTCTCTTTCTTTTTCTTCTTTTTTTTAACATTGTATTTTTGAAATTCCAAACTCTACTCTAGATTTTTAACTTCTGCTTTTTGGTATTAGTTATCAATTTTGTACCTATTTTTTCTTTATAATTTTCGCGACCTTGTTTGTTTTTGTTTGTTCGTTTTTTCTCTCTTTCTTTTCCTTCTTCTTTTCTTTAACATCGTATTTTTAAAATTCCAAACTCTACTCTAGATTTTTAATTTTTGCTTTTATGTATTTGTTACCAATTTTGTACCATTAAGAACCCAATCTTCAGTACCCATTTTTCACTAGGGAGCGAGATTACTGGCTTAACTGCTCTCTCCCTTTGGACTCTCCTTTTTCTCCACCAGGTCGTCTGTGTCTCCTCCCTAACCCCTCTCTACTCAACCCAACTCTGTGAATTTCTGTGTGTTCCAGATGGTGGAGAACACTTAGGGAACTGATTACTGGCTGGATCTGTCTCCCTCCTTTTCATTCCTCCCATTTATCCTCCTGGCCACCTCTGCCACCTTCCTCCTTCTTCTCTTCTCTGTATAACTCTGTGAACAACTCTGAGCGGTCCAGTTGTGGAGTGCACATAAGGAAGAGATTACTGAATAGCCCACTCTCTCCTCTATTGACTCCACCTCATCTAATTCGGGTCACCTCTAACTCCCTCCTCACTCTTCTCTTCTCCATATAACGCTGTAAACCTCTCTGGGTGACCCTCACGGTAGAGAAACTTTTGATATTTAACATAGATGTTTTATCATTGGTGCTGTATAGAAGGAGAAGTTTTGAAACTACTGTAAAAATAAGACCAATAACTGGAAGCAGGAGGCTTAAATCCAAACCCTGACTCCAGGGAATTCCTGACTCCAAGGAACATTAATTGACAGGAGCTCATCAAACGCCTCCATACCGACACTGAAAACAAGCATCACACAAGGGCCAACAAGTTCCAGGGCAAGACATACCAGGCAAATTCTCCAGCAACAAAGGAGCACAGCCATGAGCTTCAAGATACAGGCTGCCCAAAGTCACCCCAAAACCATAGACATCTCATAACTCATTACTGGACACTTCATTGCACTCCAGAGAGAAGAAATACAGCTCCACCCACCAGAACACTGACACAAGCTTCCCTAACCAAGAAACCTTGACGAGCCACCTGTACAAACCCACACACAGCGAGGAAATGCCACAATAAAGAGAACTCCACAAACTGCCAGAATACAGAAAGGACACCCCAAAATCAGCAATTTAAACAAGATGAAGAGACAGAGGAATACCCAGCAGATAAAGGAACAGGATAAATGCCCACCAAACCAAACAAAAGAGGAAGAGATAGGGAATCTACCTGATAAAGAATTCCAAATAATGATAGTGAAATTGATCCAAAATCTTGAAATCAAAATGGAATCACAGATAAATAGCCTGGAGACAAGGATTGAGAAGATGCAAGAAAGGTTTAACAAGGACCTAGAAGAAATAAAAAAGAGTCAATATATAATGAATAATGCAATAAATGAAATTAAAAACACTCTGGAGGCAACAAATAGCAGAATAACAGAGGCAGAAGATAGGATTAGTGAATTAGAAGATAGAATGGCAGAAATAAATGAATCAGAGAGGATAAAAGAAAAACGAATTAAAAGAAATGAGGACAATCTCAGAGACCTCCAGGACAATATTAAACGCTACAATATTCGAATCATAGGGGTTCCAGCAGAAGAAGACAAAAAGAAAGACCATGAGAAAATACTTGAGGAGATAATAGTTGAAAACTTCCCTAAAATGAGGAAGGAAATAATCACCCATGTCCAAGAAACCCAGAGAGTCCCAAACAGGATAAACCCAAGGCGAAACACCCCAAGACACATATTAATCAAATTAACAAAGATCTAACACAAAGAACAAATATTAAAAGCAGCAAGGGAAAAACAACAAATAACACACAAGGGGATTACCATAAGGATAACAGCTGATCTTTCAATAGAAACTCTTCAAGCCAGGAGGGAATGGCAAGACATACTTAAAATGAAGAAAGAAAATAACCTACAGCCCAGATTATTGTACCCAGCAAGGATCTCATTTAAGTATGAAGGAAAAATCAAAAGCTTTTCAGACAAGCAAAAGCTGAGAGAATTCTGCACCACCAAACCAGCTCTCCAACAAATACTAAAGGATATTCTCTAGACAGGAAACACAAAAACGGTGTATAAATTCGAACCCAAAACAATAAAGTAAATGGCAACGGGATCATACTTATCAGTAATTACCTTAAATGTAAATGGGTTGAATGCCCCAACCAAAGGACAAAGACTGGCTGAATGGATACAAAAACAAGACCCCTACATATGTTGTCTACAAGAGACCCACCTCAAAACAGGGGACACATACAGACTGAAAGTGAAGGGCTGGAAAAAGATTTTCCATGCAAATAGGGACCAAAAGAAAGCAGGAGTAGCAATACTTATATCAGATAAAATAGACTTTAAAACAAAGGCTGTGAAAAGAGACAAAGATGGTCACTACATAATGATCAAAGGATCAATCCAAGAAGAAGATATAACAATTATAAATATATATGCACCCAACACAGGAGCACTGCAGTATGTAAGACAAATGCTAACAAGTATGAAAGGAGAAATTAACAATAACACAATAATAGCGGGAGACTTTAATACCCCACTCACACCTATGGATAGATCAACTAAACAGAAAATTAACAAGGAAACACAAACTTTAAACGATACAATAGACCAGTTAGACCTAATTGATATCTATAGCACATTTCATCCCAAAACAATGAATTTCACCTTTTTCTCAGGCACACATGGAACCTTTTCCAGGATAGATCACATCCTGGGCCATAAATCTAGCCTTGGTAAATTCAAAAAAATAGAAATCATTCCAAGCATCTTTTCTGACCACAATGCAGTAAGATTAGATCTCAATTACAGGAGAAAAACTATTAAAAATACCAACATATGGAGGCTGAACAACACGCTGCTGAATAACCAACAAATCACAGAAGAAATCAAAAAAGAAATCAAAATTTGCATAGAAACGAATGAAAATGAAAACACAAAAACCCAAAACCTGTGGGACACGGTAAAAGCAGTCCTAAGGGGAAAGTTCATAGCAATACAGGCACACCTCAAGAAACAAGAAAAAAGTCAAATAAATAACCTAACTCTACACCTAAAGCAACTAGAAAAGGAAGAAATGAAGAACCCCAGGGTTAGTAGAAGGAAAGAAATCTTAAAAATTAGGGCAGAAATAAATGCAAAAGAAACAAAAGAGACCATAGCAAAAATCAACAAAGCCAAAAGCTGGTTCTTTGAAAGGATAAATAAAATTGACAAACCATTAGCCAGACTCATCAAGAAACAAAGGGAGAAAAATCAAATCAATAAAATTAGAAATGAAACTGGAGAGATCACAACAGACAACACAGAAATACAAAGGATCATAAGAGACTACAACGTGGAAGAAATGGACAAATTCTTAGAAAAGTACAACTTTCCAAAACTGGACCAGGAAGAAATAGAAAATCTTAACAGACCCATCACAAGCACGGAAATTGAAACTATAATCAAAAATCTTCCAGCAAACAAAAGCCCAGGTCCAGACGGCTTCACAGCTGAATTCTACCAAAAATTTAGAGAAGAGCTAACACCTATCCTACTCAAACTCTTCCAGAAAATTGCAGAGGAAGGTAAACTTCCAAACTCATTCTATGAGGCCACCATCACCCTAATACCAAAACCTGACAAAGATCCCAGAAAAAAAGAAAACTACAGGCCAATATCACTGATGAACATAGATGCAAAAATCCTTAACAAAATTCTAGCTATCAGAATGCAACAACACATTAAAAAGATCATACACCATGACCAAGTGGGCTTTATCCCAGGGATGCAAGGATTCTTCAATATCCACAAATCAATCAATGTAATACACCACATTAACAAATTGAAAAATAAAAACCATATGATTATCTCAATAGATGCAGAGAAAGCCTTTGACAAAATTCAACATCCATTTATGATAAAAACTCTCCAGAAAGCAGGAATAGAAGGAACATACCTCAACATAATAAAAGCTATATATGACAAACCCACAGCAAATATTATCCTCAATGGTGAAAAATTGAAGGCATTCCCTCTAAAGTCAGGAACAAGACAAGGGTGCCCACTTTCACCATTACTGTTCAACATAGTTTTGGAAGTTTTGGCCACAGCAATCAGAGCAGAAAAAGAAATAAAAGGAATCCAAATTGGAAAAGAAGAAATAAAACTCTCACTATTTGCAGATGACATGATCCTCTACATAGAAAACCCTAAAGACTCCACCAGAAAATTACTAGAACTAATCAATGATTATAGTAGAGTTGCAGGATATAAAATCAACACACAGAAATCCCTTGCATTCCTATACACTAATAATGAGAAAACAGAAAGAGAAATTAAGGAAACAATTCCATTCACCATTGCAACGGAAAGAATAAAATACT
Organism: Bos taurus; assembly: GCF_002263795.3. NCBI lineage: Eukaryota > Metazoa > Chordata > Mammalia > Artiodactyla > Bovidae > Bos > Bos taurus. The sequence continues at coordinate 7,123,346 of NC_037355.1, read as the reverse complement.
TAGGAATATATCTACCTAGAGAAACTAAAGACCTATACATAGAAAACTATAAAACACTGGTGAAAGAAATCAAAGAGGACACTAATAGATGGAGAAATATGCCATGTTCATGGATTGGAAGAATCAATATAGTGAAAATGAGTACACTACCCAAAGCAATTTATAGATTCAATGCAATCCCTATCAAGCTACCAATAGTATTCTTCACAGACCTAGAACAAATAATTTCACAATTTGTATGGAAATACAAAAAACCTCGAATACCCAAAGCTATCTTGAGAAAGAAGAATGGAACTGGAGGAATCAACCTACCTGACTTCAGGCTCTACTACAAAGCCACAGTTATCAAGACAGTATGGTACTGGCACAAAGACAGAAATATAGATCAATGGAACAAAACAGAAAGCCCAGAGATAAATCCACGCACATACGGACACCTTATCTTTGACAAAGGAGGCAAGAATATACAATGGATTAAAGACAATCTCTTTAACAAGTGGTGCTGGGAAATCTGGTCAACCACTTGTAAAAGAATGAAACTAGAACACTTTCTAACACCATACACAAAAATAAACTCAAAATGGATTAAAGATCTAAACGTAGGACCAGAAACTATAAAACTCCTGGAGGAGAACATAGGCAAAACACTCTCTGACATACATCACAGCAGGATCCTCTATGACCCACCGCCCAGAATATTGGAAATAAAAGCAAAAATAAACAAATGGGACCTAATTAAACTTAAAAGCTTCTGCACATCAAAGGAAACTATCAGCAAGGTGAAAAGGCAGCCTTCAGAATGGGAGAAAATAATAGCAAATGAAGCAACTGACAAACAACTAATCTCAAAAATATACAAGCAACTCCTACAGCTCAACTCCAGAAAAATAAATGACCCAATCAAAAAATGGGCCAAAGAACTAAATAGACATTTCTACAAAGAAGACATACAGATGGCTAACAAACACATGAAAAGATGCTCAACATCACTCATTATCAGAGAAATGCAAATCAAAACCACTATGAGGTACCATTTCACACCAGTCAGAATGGCTGTGATCCAAAAGTCTACAAATAATAAATGCTGGAGAGGGTGTGGAGAAAAGGGAACCCTCTTACACTGTTGGTGGGAATGCAAACTAGTACAGCCACTATGGAGAACAGTGTGGAGATTCCTTAAAAACTGGAAATAGAACTGCCTTATGATCCAGCAATCCCACTGCTGGGTATACACACTGAGGAAACCAGAAAGGAAAGAGACACATGTATCCCAATGTTCATCACAGCACTAGCCAGGACATGGAAGCAACCTAGATGTCCATCAGCAGATGAATGGATAAGAAAGCTGTGGTACATATACACAATGGAGTATTACTCAGCCATCAAAAAGAATACATTTGAATCAGTTCTAATGAGGTGGATGACACTGGAGCCTATTGTACAGAGTGAAGTAAGCCAGAAAGAAAAACACCAATACAGTATACTAACACGTATATATGGAATTTAGAAAGATGGTAACAATAACCCTGTGTACGAGACAGCAAAAGAGACACTGATGTATAGAACAGTCTTATGGACTCTGTTGCAGAGGGAGAGGGTGGGAAGATTTGGGAGAATGGCATTGAAACATGTATAATATGATGCATGAAACGAATTGCCAGTCCAGGTTCAATGCACGATACTGGATGCTTGGGGCTAGTGCACTGGGACGACCCAGAGGGATGGTATGGGGAGGGAGGAGGGAGGAGGGTTCAGGATGGGGAACACATGTATACCTGTGGCAGATTCATTTTGATATTTGGCAAAACTAATACAATTTGTAAAGTTTAAAAATAAAATAAAATTTAAAAAAAAGAAAAAAAACTGGATTAAAAAAAATTAACAGAAGAGTTAGAATATAAAGTTGATTAATCTCAAGGAGTGGGAGAGAGTGAGAGAGAAAAACAAAGGAAAAAAAAAAGATAAAATGAGAAGGTCAAGCTAGAAGGTCTAATATTGAACTGAAAAGAACATTAGAAAGAGAAAATGGAAAAAATGAAATGGAGGAAATTACAAAACAAATAATTCAAGAAAGTTTTTTGGAACTATAGGATGTGAGTCTTCATAATGAAAAGGCTGATCAAGTACCAAGCAAAATGAATGAAAAACCATGACAAGGCATATACTTGTGGCGAAAAAGGGATAAAGATAAGACTTAAGGCTCCCTAGAGAAATAAAACTGGCCAAAGGATGCGCTCAATTGCTCAGTCTGACTCTCAGTCAGTCTGACTCAGTGTCTGACTCTTTGAGACCCCATGGACTGTAACCCACCAGGCTCCTCTGTCCATGGAATTTTCTAGGCAAGAATACTGGAGTGGGTTGCCATTTCCTTCTCCAGGGGATCTTCCAGACCCAGGGATAGAACCAAAGTCTCTTGTGCCTCCTGCACTGGGAGGTAGATTCTCTACCACTGTGCCTCCTGGGAAGCCCATATACCTGAAACTAATACAGCATTCCAAAATACTGGAGTGAGTAGCTGTTCCCTTCTCCAGGAGATCTTCCCAACCCAGGGATTGAACCCAGGTCTCCCACATTGAAGATGAATTCTTTACCAGCTGAGCCACAAGGGAAGCCCAAGAATACTGGAGTGGGTAGCCTATCCCTTATCTAGGGGAACTTCCCAGCCCAGGAATTGAACTGGGGTCTCCTGCATTAAAGGAGGATTCTTTACCAACTGAGATATCTGGGAAGCCCTGGGGCTAAAGGATAGGAAATCATAATAGCATCAGACAGCCAGGCAATAATGGCCTTAACAATTTTTCAAGGAAAATATTTTTCAAGTCAGAATTCTAAAATCAGCCAACCATCCATCCATCAAATGTGAGAATGAAATAGACATATCCTCAGTTAGGCAGTGCTCAAAACACGGTCTTGCAAGCTACAGAAGGATGGGTTACATTAAAACCAGGGTGTAAACCAAGCAAGAGGAAGACAGGGAAGCAGGGAACAGGCTCCAACACAGGCAGGACTGAACACTGGTCCTGGGATGGCAGACCAGGGAGTCACAGAGGCCCTGGGAGGGGAGGCTCCTCATTAAATCAGCACAGGGAACATGCTGACAGATTTTCGAGGTGGTGGAACGTTTTCAAAAAAATAGCAAGCATTAATGGAAATCAAGGTAAAGGCAATAAAAACAGGCAAATACTGCTGGCAGGAGAAACCGGAGTTCCTGGTAAAAGGAGACAGTCAATGAGTTAAATTTGCCCATTTATAATTAGCCAAAAACTGGGATAGCATTATGAGAGGACAGACTCAGGTGAAGAGGGGATGGGGTCTAACAGAAATCAATGCATCTAACTGTCATAAATATCCATAAGAACTGGGAGTGACTGAGAGTGAGCAGGTGTGGAGCAGGAGTTGCTATTTTTATGATAATTCTTTTACTGTTATTTTGCTTTTCCAAGATATGTACATGTATCAGTATTAAGTTGCTAAAAACTAAAAACTGTTTGAAAACGCATGAGAGGTTGCTGTGGCTGAAGCTGCCACGATGAGTGTCCTGAGACAGCTCTGAGGGGTGCAGTTTGAAAACCATAGATAGAGAGAAAACCTACTCTATTCTTTGACTGAACTCAGAAAATTAAGAGCTCCCAAAGAGTGCTGAACGAGGATGGGTACTCCTCTACCATCAGGGACGAGATCCTCACGGATGACGTAAAGCCTGGTTGAAGGCAGGGCACGTGTATCACCTTCGAGAAGGAAGAGGACCAGAATCCCAACATCATCTCAGCTGACATCATCTTATCATAAAGGAGAAACTGCACCCTTGCTTCCACAGGGAGAACGACAACCTCTTCTTTGTGATCTCCATCTCCTTGAGTAAGGCTCTGACCCACTACTCCATGGAGGTGAAGACCCTAGATGACTGTCTGCTCAACATCCCTGCCAGTAACATTGTCCACCCCAAGGACTACAAGAAGGTGCCAGGTAAGGGGATGTTGCCAGAGAACCCCATGAAGAAGGGGGATGTCTTCATTTTCTGCACCAGCCAGTTCCCTACCTGTCTCACACCCCAGCAGAAAGAGATGCTATGCCAGTCATTGCTGACCTGACTCTGGTGGACTGGGCCTGGAGCAGGGGAGGTGAAGGCTAGCTGGGCCTGACCAGCTCAGGTGTGCAATGGAGCCCGCCCACGGCACAGACATGACATGAGGATGGGATGGCATCCTCATGGAACTTTTAAACTGACACAATGAAGTTTTTGTTGTTGTTCAGGCGCTAAGTCATGTTTGACTCTGTGACCCCATGGAGTGCAGCACACCAGGCCTCTCTGTCCCTTTATATTTAAGGAAATAAAGTGTTTCTTTTTTCCTTTTAAAAAAAAGATGCTGTAACTCAGACAGATTAAGTGATGCTCTCAAGTTCAAGTTTGACTGAACTGCAGCCTGGGCTCACTCCTCAGTGAACACTCCCAATGGCCCCCTTTCTCTTCTGGATCCTTTCCATCACCATTAAACATGTCTAAGCCTCACCATCTGATGCTGGGAGGGATTGGGGGCAGGAGGAGAAGGGGACGACGGAGGATGAGATGGCTGGATGGCATCACCGACTCGATGGTCATGAGTTTGAGTGAACTCCGGGAGTTGGTGATGGACAGGGAGGCCTGGCATGCTGTGATTCATGGGGTCGCAAAGAGTTGGACACAACTGAGCGACTGGACTGAACTGAACTGAACTGAAGCCTCACCAAGCTTAATATTAACAAAATGCTCCCCCACCTAAAGCAAGAGCAAGCATCTCATCAACCCCTTTCCCTCTCTCCAGCCCTCTTTCAGAGCCAAGCTTTTAGAAGAGTCATGGCACTCATGTCCCCCATGACCACCTCTCTCACCCTCAGCTCACCCTAATTCAGTGTCTGCTCCCACCACTCACCCAAACCCCTAGATCGGTTACCAGAGACCTTCTGTTGCTGAATCAAATAGGCACTTTCAGGTCTTCATCTTACTCTTGGAAACCATCACTGACTGTTCCTCCCTGAAACACCCTTCTTGGCTTCCAACTCAGCACACTCCTCTGGGCTTCCTCCCACCTCTCCACACCCTCCCAAGGCTTCCTTGGTACCTTCCAGGGTTCTCTTCTAGTCCACTCTCTTATTACCCTGCAGACAATGACTGAAGCAATCTCATCTACAATCAAGGTTTCAAAGGCCAGCCAGTCACTGTCTAGTGAAGAAACTTCTCCAATCTGGTACCATCCGCATCCTGGACACCAGATGCTGAATGTTCAGCCTTTCCTAATGAATGCCCCATCTTCCCCTCAATGCTCAATCACCACAGTCAGTTCAGTTCAGTCTCTTAGTCGTGTCTAATTCTTTGTGACCCCATGGACTGCAGCACGCCAGGCCTCTCTGTCCATCACAAACTCCTGGAGCTTCCTCAAACTCATGTCCATTGCATCGGTGATGCCATCCAACCATCTCATCCTCTGTCATCCCCTTCTTCTCCTGCCTTCAATCTTTCCCAACATCAGGGTCTTTTCAAATGAGTCAGTTCTTTGCATCAGGTGGCCCAAGTATTGGAGTTTCAGCTTCAGCATCAGTCCTTCCAATGAATATTCAGGATTGATTTCCTTTAGGATTGACTGGTTAGATCTTCTTGAAGTCCAAGGGACTCTCAAGAGTCTTCTCTAACACCACAGTTCAAAAGCATCAATTCTTCAGTGCTCTGTTTTCTTTATAGTCCAACTCTCACATCCATATATGACTACTGGAAAAACCATAGCTTTGACTAGACAGACTTTTGTTGGTAAAGTAATGTCTCTGTTTCTCAATATGCTGTCTAGGTTGGTCAGAGCTTTTCTCCCAAGGAGCAAGCATCTTTTAATTTCATGGCTGCAGTCACCATCTGCAGTGGTTTTGGAGCCCCCCAAAATAAAGTCTGTCACTATTTCCATTGCTTCCCCATCTATTTGCCATGAAGTGATGGGACCGGATGCCATGATCTTAGTTTTCTGAATGTTGAGTTTAAAGCCAACTTTCTCACTCTCCTCTTTCATTTTCATTACGAGTCTCTTTAGTTCTTCTTTGCTTTCTGCCATAAGGGTGGTGTTATCTGCATATCTGAGGTTATTGAGATTTCTCCCAGCAATCTTGATTCCAGCTTGTGCTTCATCCAGTCCAGCATTTTGCATAATGTACTCTGCATATAAGTTAAATAAGCAGGGTGACAATATACAGCCTTGATGTACTCCTTTCCTGGTTTGGAACCCATCTGTTGTTCCATGTTCAATTCTAACTGTTGCTTCTTGACCTGCATACAGGTTTCTTAGGAGGCAGGTCAGGTGGTCTGGTATTCCCATCTCTTTAAAAATTTCCACAGTTTATTATGATCCACACAGTCAAAAGCTTTGGTGCAGTCAATAAAGCAAAAGTAGATGTTTTTCTGGTTGGCAATTTGATCTCTTGTTCCTCTGCCTTTTCTAAATCCAGCTTGAACATCTGGAAATTCTCAGTTCACATACTGTTAAAGCCTAGCTTGGAAAATTTTGAGGATTACTTTGCTAGCTTTTGAGATGAGTGCAATTGTACGGTAGTTTGAACATTCTTTGGCATTGCCTTTCTCTGGGATTGAAATGAAAACTGAACTTTTCCAGTCCTGTGGCCACTGCTGAGTTTTCCAAATTTGCTGGCATATTGAGTGCATCACTTTCACAGCATCATCTTTCAGGATCTGAAATAGTTCAACTGGAATTCCATCACCTCCACTAGCTTTGTTCATAGTGATGCTTCCTAAGGCCCACTTGACTTCCCATTCCAGGATGTCTGGCTCTAGGTCAGTGATCACACCATCATGGTTATCTAGGTCATAAAGATCTCTTTTGTACAGTTCTTCTGTGTATTCTTGCCCCCACTTCTTAATATCTTCTGCTTCTGTCAGGTCCATACCATTTCTGTCCTTTATTGTGCTCATCTTTGCATGAAATGTTCCCTTGGTATCTCTAACTTTCTTGAAGAGATTGCTAGACTTTCCCATTTTATTGTCTTCATCTATTTATTCGCACTGATTGCTGAGGAAGGCTTTGTTATCTCTCCTTGCTATTCTTTGGAACTCTGCATTCAAATGGGCATATCTTTTGTTTTCTCCTGTGCCTTTCACTTCTCTTCTTTTCTCAGCTATTTGTAAGGCCTCAGACAACCATTTTGCCTTTTTGCATTTCCTTTTTTGAGGGATGGTCTTGATTACTGCCTCCTGTACAATGTCACGACCCTCTGTCCATAGTTCTTCAGGCACTCTTATCAGATCTAACCCCTTGAATCTGATTGTCACTTCCACTGTATAATCACCATAAGGTACCACAATTGCTAGACACTTGGGAATCGCTCTTAACATCTCCTTTTCCCCTTTCACATCTAATTCATCACCAAGGTTTATTTCTCCTAAGTTTCTTATTGTTGTGACCACACTTGTCTCCATTCCTTCTCAACTGGACCACGGCTGCTGGGAGCTTGTCTTCACAGTTGCCTCTCCTTCAGTTCAACCCATTGCACACTCCATGCTACAATCAGAGAGAGATCCTCCTTTTCCCTCACTTTTATTTAGGATGAGGGCCAAGCTCCCCACAGGCTTACCAGGTCTGTCCTGAACTGGCCTCTGCCCATCCCATAGCTTTACCCATCACTTTGCCTTCGCTACTCAGAAATTAAGCCACTTTGAACTCATTTCGGTCACTTGGCTTCAATGCTCTTTATTCTGCTCTGAGTCTCATTGGATTCTCTATTCCCTCGAAATATTCTTCCTCCTTCGTTAGGTGGTTTCTTTCCAACCACTGGGTATCAGCTCATACACCCTCTTCAATGAAGTGCCTGATGTATGTTTCCAATGACCTGGAAGCCTCATCATAGGTGTAGAAGTGAAGTCGCTCAGTCATGTCCAACTCTTTGTGACCCCATGGACTGTAGCCTACCATGCTCCTCCATCCATGGGATTTTCCAGGCAAGAGTACTGGAGTGGATTGCCATTTCCTTCTCCAGAGGACCTTCCCGACCCCGGCATCGAACCTGGGTCTCCTGCATTGTAGGCAGATGCTTTACCGTCTGAGCCACAAGGGAAGTCCTACATCATAGGTGTAGGATCCTTTATTGTAACTGCTTATTTAATCACCTGACTTCTTCACTAGAATGTAAGATCCATGTGGTCATTATATTTCTGCTTCATTTTATATCCCTAGAACTTAGCCCATAATATGTGTAAATAAATTTTTTTAACTGAATGAATGTGCTTATTCCTTTCTGGAGGACCACTGGTTTTCAAGCATTGATGCACACACCATCAGTCTTAGAAATCTCAGGGAGCTTTTAAAAATACAAACTGCTTGGATTCATCTCTAAACATGTCCAATCGTACTGTTCCTCTAGGGGCCTAGGATTCAGTAGAGATGGTGCAGTTTACATGAGGGTGACATTCCTGACAGCATGCCATAATGCAAAATGTATATTTCTTGATGTATTTTCCCACAGTAGCACCATGTTTCTGTTTGCAACTCATGTTAACACTGCCACCTGGCATTTATAGTTCCCTTGTTCCCTCCGAGTTGAAACTGTGATTCTTGTTTAACTTTAAAAATCTCAAGGGAGTCACATTATTTGAAATTTTATGCATAAATTAAACATTAGTCATACCTGTATTTTGTTACTGCAAATTTGCATTAAAATGAGACTGTGCTGTATTTTTAAAAATTTCCAAATGATTATCAGGTGCAGCTAAGTTTGGATCCCAAGTTTCATGCTGTCTCTCTCTCTCTCCCTCCTCTGTTTGCTTTATTTCTTTAAAAAAAAGTTAAAAACCATGGTAAAATCCAGTTAACAAAAGGTACCATCTTAACCATTTCCCCTCTTTTTTCCCCATATGTTGACTCATTGAATTTTGATCACATCTATGGCATCACTGACTCGATGGACGTGAGTCTCATTGAACTCCGGGAGTTGGTGATGGACAGGGAGGCCTGGCATGCTGCGATTCATGGGGTTGCAAGGAGTCGGACACGACTGAGCAACTGAACTGAACTGAACTGACTGATGCACTAGATTCTTTAAAAAAGTATTTATTTGGCTGTGGCAGGTCCTAGTTGCTGCATGTGGGATCGAGTTCCCTGAACAGGGACTGACCCCGAGTCCCCTGCATTGGGAGTGCGAAGCCTTAGCCACGGACCATCAGGGAAGTTCCCATCTTAACTATGCTAAATTATTTAGTTCAGTGGCTATTTAGTTCAGTGGAGTTAAAAACATTCACATTGTTAGCTAACCAATCTCTAGAACCCTTTTTATCTTTCAAAACTGAAACTTTGTACTCTACATGACCACTACTCATTCCTGTCTCCTACAGCTGCTGGCAACTGCCATTCTACTTCCTGTCCCTATGAACTGTCTATTGTATTAATAAGTACCTCAAATAAGGGGGATCATACAGTATTTGTCCTTTTGTAACTGGCTTATTTCACTTAGCATAATGCCCTCAAGGTTCATCCATGTTGTGGCATGTGTCAACATTTCCTTCCATTTAAGGCTGAATAATATTCCTTTGTGTAAAAAAAATATTCCTTTGTGTGTATATATCACATGCTGTTTATCCATTCATCTATTGATGGACACTTCGATTGCTTCCACCTCTTGGCTATTGTGAATAATGCTGCTATGGACATCGATATACATATACATCTTTGAGACCTTCACTTCAATCTTTTTTTACATATACCCAAAAGTGGTATATAACCCAGAAGTTAGACCATAAAGAAATCTGCCAAGGAATTGATGCTTTTGAACTGTGGTGCTGGAGAAGACTCTTGAGAGTCCCCTGGACAGCAAGGAGGTCAAACCAGTCAATCCTAAAGGAAATCCACCTTGAATACTCATTGGAAGGACTGATGCTGAAGTTCAGGCTCAAGTTCCAATATTTTGCCCACATGATGTGAAGAGCCAACTTGTTGGAAAGACCTGATGCTGGGAAAGATTGAAGGCAAAAAGAGAAGGGGGAGGCAGAGGATGAGATGGTTGTATAACGTCATTAACTCAATGGACATGAATTTGAGCAAACTCTACGACAGTGAAAGACAGGGAAGCCTGGTGTGCTGCGGTCCATGGGGTCACAAAAAGTCAGACACAACCTAGCAACTGAACAAAAACAACTCAGAAGTAGAATTACTGGATACTATAATTCTACTTTTTTTTTTTTTTTTTGAGGAATTACCACACTGTTTTGCCTAGAGGTCATATCGTTTTACATTCCACCAGAAGTGCACAAGGGTTCCATGTTTTTCACATCCTTGTCAACACTAGTTGGATATACGGTGATACCTCATTGTGCTTTTGATTTGCATTTCCATCATAATTAGTGATGTTGCGCATCTGTTCATAAGCTTGTTTGCTATTCTTTGGAGAATGTCTATTCAAGCCCTTTACCCATTTTTTCATTGTTTATTTTTGTTGTTTAGTTGCAGGGGTTCATATATTCTGGATATTAACCCCTTAACAGACAAATGATTTGCAATTTTTTTCCGTTACATAGATTGCCTTTTCATTCTGTTGATTGTGTCCTTTGATGCAAAAGAATGTTAAATTTCGACGGCGTCCAATTTTCACTTTTGTTGCCTGTGTTTTCAGTGTTATACCCAAGAAATCATTTCCAAATATAATGCCAAAAAAAGCCCTCACGCTTTCTTCAAAGAGTTTTATAGTGCTACCTCTTGAAATTTGGTTCATTTTGCATTAATTTTTGTACAGGGTATAAAGTTAGGATCTAACTTCTTTCTTTGGCATGTCAATATTCAGCTTTCCTTAGCAGTATTTGTAGAAAAGATTGTCCTTTTCCCATTGGATGGTCTTAGCACCTGTGCAAACATCATTGACCATATATGTGAGGGTTTATTTCTGGGTTCCCTATTCTATTCCGTTGGTGTGTATGTCTGTCTTCATGCCAGTACCACATTTCAAGCCAATTTTAATGACTATGCTTTATAAGTTTTGTAATCAGGAGGTGTGAGACCTCCAACCTTGTTCTCATTTTTCAAGATTGTTTTGGCTATTTTGTATCCCTTGAGATTCCGTATAAATTTTAGGGTAGATTTTATTATTTCTGAGAAGACATGCTGTTGGGATTTTGATAGGGATTGCATTAAATTTGTAGATAGCTGTAGGCTGCAGCCCATGGGGTTGCTAAGAGTCGACACGACTGAGCGACTTCACTTTCACTTTTCACTTTCATGCAATGGAGAAGGAAATGGCAACCCACTCCAGTGTTCTTGCTTGGAGAATCCCAGGGATGGGGGAGCCTGATGGGCTGCCGTCTATGGGGTTGCACAGAGTCGGACACGACTGAAGCGACTTAGCAGCAGCAGCAGTTGGGCATCAGTGATATCTTATCAATATTAAGTCTTCCATCCGTGAACCCTGGATGTCTTTCCATTTGTTTGTGTCTTCTTTAATTTTTTTATGGTATATTTTGTAGTTTCCTACATGTAAGTCTTTCACCTCCTTAGTTATGTTTACTCCTAAATACTTAATTCTTTTTGACAATATTGTAAATAAAATTTTACTTTTTTTTTAGAAAACCCTTTTAAAATATATAACATATATTTAAGTGCACAAAAGGTAAAACATACAGTTTAATTTTTATAAAATAAAACACACATGTTACACCATCTCTACCAAGATACAGAATATATACCCACACCCCAGAAGCTTCCCCTGAGCCCTCTCCTAGTCATTATCTACCCCCTTAAATATTATATAATCAGTATGGAGAGTTCTATCTCCATATTTATTTTTTTCATCTTAATAAAGTTGGAACCATACATTATGTACTCTTTAGTGTCTGGTCTTTTTCACTCAGTATTATGTCTGAGAGATCGTATCCATATTGTTGTAAGTACCAATAATTCACTTGCTATGTGGCATCTAACTTTATGAATGTACCACTATTTATTCATCCTATAGTTGACAGACATTGAGTGGTGTGGGTTATGAGCAGTGTTGCTAGGAACATTTACATATATTTGGTGCACATTTGTATGCATTTATGTTGGATATATATCACAGAGGGGAAATGAAGTGTCTGAGGATATCTATATACTTATATATAGATACACTCCTCCCAGAAGGCACTAGAGGTAAAGAACCCACTTGTCAATGAAGGAGACATAGGAGGTGTGGTTCGATCCCTTGGTCAGGAAGATCCCTTGGAGGAGGGCATGGCAACCCACTTCAGTGTTCTTGCCTGGAGAATCCCATGGACGAAGAAGCCAGGCAGGCTATAGTCCACAGGGTTGCAAAGAGGTGGACAAGACTGAAGCGACTTAACATACATCCGCATAGATACACACACATACGAATAATGGTTTTCAAAATTAGTTGTGCCAGTTTATACTTCCACGGATCTTTTAATCAAGACTTTAATTTATTTACATTTAGTGTAATTAATGCTCCATTTAGTTTTAATTGTCATTTTACTGTTTTCCATTAAAAACATGCTGCTGCTGCTATTGGCTCAAATCTCTGTACTAGGTTCTTTCTTATCAGGGTCATTGGAATAATTCCACCAGACAATGTTTTTGATCCCGACCATCCCTGTTCACCTCCGCCCTCCTTGTGGTTCAGCTGGTAAAGAATTCGACTGCAATTTTAGAGTTGGACATGCCTGAGTGACTTTCAGTTCACTTCACTTCATCCTTGTCCACAGTCTGTACTTAAATAAGCTTCCATTCATGTTAGTATATATTGATGGTGATAAAATATGGTATCCAATTTCAGGGAAACACACATATGCACATAGTAGATAAAAAATATATAGATTTGGGCAGGTCAATAGATTGGAGGAGGAAATGGCAACCCATTCCAGTACTCTTGCCTGGAAAATCCCACGGACAGAGGAGCCTGGTAGGCTACAGTCCATGGCATCACTAAGAGTTGGCATGACTGAGCTGCTTCACTTTCACTTTTCACTTTCATGCACTGGAGAAGGAAATGGCAACCCACTCCAGTGTTCTTGCCTGACGAGTGCCAGGGACAGAGAAGCCTGGTGGGCTGCCGTCTATGGGGTCACACAGAGTCGGACACAACTGAAATGACTCAGCAGCGGCAGCAGGTCAATAGATTAAAAAAGAGAGATTGACTAATGTATGAAATAAAAATTATAATTAAATGAAATGATTAATTTGGGCTTCCTTTCTGCTGCAAATACAAACTATACTTACTGAAAATAAAAATCATGATTGGCAAAATTAGAACTGTAACCACAGCTATACCCTTTCATCTCCTTCCTTTCATAGGTCTTAAGGCCTGTTAATATAAAATGTCATTTAATGGGACCTCCCTGGTGATTCAGTGGTTAAGACTCTTCGCTTCCACCCCAGTGGGGCATGGGTTCAATCCCTGGTCAGGGAACTAAAATACCACATGCCACACAGCATGGCAAAAAAAAAAAAAAAGAGAGAGAGAGAGACAATGTCATTTAAGTACATTTGGATACACAAAAGAAAGTTAAATGTGTGGGTTCTGGCTCAGAAGACAGTAAAAGGAATAAGAAAATCGGAAAATAAGTTCTGAAAAATCAAACTGGTAAATCAATAGTGCAGTAATAGGGGGTTTGGGGAAGGCAGAGGCACAGAGATACACGATAAATTTCCAACAGACTGAGATAATCCAGGTCCTCCCCTGAGAAATGTGTTTACATGGGTGTGACTACTGTGTCACACCAGCCCATATAGGGCTTTTTAACTAATGACATCTCCTAAGAATGTTTCCTTGACGTTACATGGTTTTCTACTTACTGAATTATTTTTTGTTTCATCTACGTAGCTCTGGGTCACTGGTATTCTGCATGGATACCTGCATGGATATTTTGCTATATTCTGCATAGATTTAAGGCTGATAAATTATATTGTGAGAGCTTCAGCTATCCCCCCATTGAAGTGAAGTGAAGTCGCTCACTCGCGTCTGACTCTTTGCGACCCCATGGACTATAGCCCACCAGGCTCTTCCATCCATGGAATTTTCCAGGCAAGAGTACTGGAGTGGGTTGCCATTTCCTTCTCCAGGGGATCTTCCTGACCCAGGGATCAAACCCGGGTCTCCCGCACTGCAGGCAAACGCTTTACCATCTGAGCCACCAGGGAAGAGAGTATCCCCCCATTATTGGACACTATATTACATCCATTTCCCCCTATTATAATAAAAAGGTGACAAATACCTTCCTTATTACAGTTTTCTATATATTTTAGAAAAATTTCCTGAAAAATTCATAATAGAATGTGAGCAAGTTTAATGATGACCCAAGGGTTAGCTTAAAATTCTCTACCAACGCCCATGATTAGTGCATATCTGTATCATAAAGAAAACAGGTCCCATGGAGAGAATTAGGTTACAACCTCTGGGGTGGGGTGAGTTGTATTTGGATGCTCATTTCACACCCAAGGGGTGGTTCTTTAGACTTCAGCACATATTGAAGGACTTTACTGAAAGATCAGTGGCAGAATAGCGAAGATGCACAGCTTATTCATAGAGCCCTGTGCCACTCGGCATCTTGATTCAAACTATCAATGAGCAGATAAAAACTGGTTGTAAAAGATATTCACTCCAGCATTAGAGGGGAGTTGGACTTCATAAACTTGAATGCTTTTCAACTTTAAAATTCTGAGATTAGAAAATAAAACCTTTCAGGGAGTTCTCTGGTGGTTCAGTGCTTAAGACTCTGCCTTACAGTGCAAGGAATATGGTTCAGCCCCTGGTTGGGAAACTAAGATCCCATGTGTGTGTGTGTTAGTCCCTCAGTCATGTGCGACTCTTTGCAACTCCATGGACAGTAGCCCACTGCCGAGTTTTCCAAATTTGCTGGCATATTGAGTGCAGCACTTTCACAGCTTCATCTTTTAGGATTTGAAATAGCTCAACTGGAATTCCATCACTTCCACTAGCTTTGTTCGTAGTGATGCTTCCTAAGGCCCACTTGACTTTGCATTCCATGGTGTTTGGTTCTAGGTGAGTGATCACACCATTGTGGTTATCTGGGTCGTGAAGATCTTTTTTGTATAGTTCTTCTGTGTATTTTTGCCACCTCTTCTTAGTATCTTCTGCTTCTGTCAGGTCTATATCATTTCTGTCCTTTATTGTGCTCATCTTTGCATGGAATGTTCCCTTGGTATCTCTAATTTTCAAATCCTAAAAGATGATGCTGTGAAAGTGCTGCGCTCAATATGCCAGCAAATTTGGAAAACTCAGCAGTGGCCACAGGACTGGAAAAGGTCAATTTTCATTCCATTCCCAAAGAAAGGCAATGCCAAAGAATGGTCAAACTACCATACAGTTGCAGTCATTTCACAAGCTAGCAAAGTAATGCTCAAAATTCTCCAAGCCAGGCTTCAAAAGTACGTGAACTGTGAAATTCCAGACATTCAAGCTGGATTTAGAAAGGGGAGAGGAACCAGAGATGAAGTTGCCAACATTCTCTGGATCATCGAAAAAGCAAGATAATTCCAGAAAAACATCTACTTCTGTTTTATTAACTATGCCAAAGCCTTTGCCTGTATGGATCGCAACAAACTGTGGAAAATTCTTAAATAGATGGGAATACCAGACCACCTGACCTGCCTCTTGAGAAACCTGTATGCAGGTCAGGAAGCAACAGTTAGAACTGGACATGGAACAACAGACTGCTTCCAAATAGGGAAAGGAGTACATCAAGGCTGTATATTGTCACCCTGCTTATTTAACTTATATGCAGAGTACATTATGTGAAATGCCGGGCTGGATGAAGCACAAGCTGGAATCAAGATTGCCGGGAGAAATATCAATGACCTCAGATATGCAGATGACACCACCTGAAGAAGAACTAAAGGGCCTCGTGATGAAAGTGAAAGAGGAGAGTGAAAAAGTTGGCTTAAAGCTCAACATTCAGAAAACTAAGATCATGGCATCTGGTCCCATCACTTAATGGCAAATAGGTGGGGAAACAGTGGAAATAGTGACAGACTTTATTTTTTTGGGCTCCAAAATCACTGCAGATGATGACTGCAGCCATGAAATTAAAAGACACTTGCTCCTTGGAAGAAAAGTTATGAATAAGCTAGACAACATATTAAAAAGCAGAGACACTACTTTGTCAACAAAGGTCCATCTAGTCAGAGCTATGGTTTTTCCAGTAGTCATGTATGGATGTGAGAGTTGAACTATAAAGAAAGCTGAGTGTCAAAGAATTGATGCTTTTGAACTGTGGTGTTGGAGGAGCTTCAATACTTTGGCCACCTGATGTAAAGAACTGATTCATTGGAAAAGACCCTGATGCTGGGAAAGATTGAAGGCAGGAGGAGAAGGGAATGACAGAGGATGAAATGGTTGGATGGCATCACCGACTCAATGAACATGAGTTTGAGTAAACTCAGGGAGTTGGTGATGGACAGGGAGGCCTGGCATGCCGAAGTCCATGGGGTCGCAAAGAGTCGGACATGAATGAGCGACTGAACTGAATTGAACTGGACTGTAGCCCGCCAGGCTCCTCTGTCCATGGGATTCTCCAGGCAAGAGTACTGGAGTGGGTTGCCATTCCCGTCTCCAGGGGATCTTCCTGACCTAGGGATGGAACCTGTGTGTCCTATATCGCAGGCAGACTCTTTACTGTCTCATCCCTCATGCCACAGTGTAACTAAGCTGGCTTGTCATAACAAAGATCCTGATGCTGTAACTAAGACACAACACGGCTGGGTCTTAGTTATTATTTAAGTAAGTAAGTAAGTAAATGAATATTTAAAAAAGAAAGAAAATAAAACCTTTCTACCAGGCAAAAGTCAGAGTAGCATCCACTACAAGTCTCGAACTACTGGGTAAATGTTTATTTCCCAGCCCTGAACCCCAACTTTTTTTTTGCGTTTGCCTTCACTTAGAGCTTTAAGCTGACAGAGGCAGTAAAGACCATTTAACCAAACTTATGAATTAGGCTTTAGTTTATTTTGAACATTTTAAGAAATCTTTGGGGAAGTTTTAAGTAAAATGGATTTTACTATGAGCCACTATGGCTCATAAGTAGGTTAAAGTATGTTTGGATTTCCCAGGAGCGTGTTTTAATGTTACAGATTCCACAGCAGATCCAGGTTTAGCCAAGTATCCTTAAAGTCAATTTATAAAGATTTGCTTAAACAATTTAAAAGATTAACTTTTATAGCACAACAAAAATACTGAAGTATTAATGAAAAATACTGAAGTAGTTTTTCTGAGCAACTGGTACAGTGCTTTGTTAGCTGTAAGTCCAGAAAGTGAGTCTGTCTATAATTGCATGCATCTGTATCTATGTGTGTATCATCTATCTATCTACCAATCTGTCATCCATCTTGCTATTGATCTGTTCCTAAAACACATGCCTGAGGCAGTTAGAGGCAGAAAAAGATAGGTCTTCCATGACGTTAGTGGTGAGGACTCTTGGAAAGGGTCTGAGAGAAACGAAGGGCATTCATTGTGTACAAAGAATTGTGAGAGATCTTCCCCTAGGAATGAACCAGCCTTAACCACGTCTTGGAGAGGGAACATTTAAGAAGCACAGATTGCATACGTGTCCCACTAACTAGGAATTTCACAGCCTCCTCCACAGGGATCTGTTCACTGTTTAGGGTTCAGCAGGTTTCGCGTGCATGACCCAAGAGCATGAGTGTCTGTAAAGTGCTGGAAGACTGCCTGCCCCTGTCCACAGGGCTCCTGGCCAAACTGCCGGTCACTGTGAAGCAGTTCTGTGTCCCATCCAAAGGTGAAGACAGGAGCAGTAAAGACAGGGTGGTATTCAAAAATACAGCACTTATTTCTTTGCCAGGTCTCCCCAAATAACAGACATCTCCCAGGGGAGCCATCATCCCTGCCCTCCCAGGCAAGGGCAGGAGGATAGACCCTCACCCACATTACATGTGCATTTCATGAAAAGCATCAAGTCCTTCTGGTATCACATTGAGGATATGAATGAAGAAGTACATGAATAGTTCAGGCCACAAGGTTGGTTTCTACCAGCTACCACCAGCATCAAAATTGGGTTCTAATACACTGAATGATGGGCTCCCCTGATGGCTCAGATGGTAAAGAATCTTCCTGGAATGCAGGAGACTTGAGTTCAATTTCTGGGTGGGCAAGATCCCACAGCTTCCACTTATATGTGGAGACTAAAGTACCAGCTGAAGTCCTCTGGCCACTTAGGAAGGACAGGCCCCCAGAATTGGTGTGCATTTCCTCCCAGTCTGAAACAGCCTCTCAATATCAGAAACTACTCTGCTTGTTGTAGGAGTGCATTCAAATATCTGTGCCCAGAAGAAAGCTGCTCTGGGAACTTTGGCTTGTGGTCCACTTAACCCAGTGAGATTGGACACGTGGTTTCCTGTAGCAGGAAGACATCACCGGACCATCTGTTGTAGCATAGGATGCCTCTCCTGAGCTGGTAGGAGACAAGCTGGAGTTGGGCTCTCAAGAGAGCTGTTAGCCCTGAGATAGGACCAGTTTCAGGAAGAGTCAGCGTACTGCATTAATGAAACACATCCCGCTGTGAAGCTGAGGGACACAGCACCCAGCACTTGATAAACGGGTCTCAGAAAATAACAGCTGCTGAGCGTTTAAAAATTTTTTAAGATTTATTTATTTATTTTTGGCTGCACTGGGTCTTCAAGGCTGTGCGCGGGCTTTCTCTAGTTGCCGTGAGCGGGGGCTACTCCCTAGCGGTGGTGCAGAGGCTTGCCTTGCTGCAGAGCACAGGCTCCAGGGCGCTCAGGCTTCAGTAGCTGCAGCTCACAGGCTCTAGAGCACAAGGTCAGTAGTTGTGGCTCATGAGCTTAGTTGCTCCGAGGCGTGTGAGATCTGCCAGGACCAGGGATCGAACCCTGGTCTATCTATCTATCTACGTGTCCCCAGCATCGGCAGGTGGATTCTCAACCACTGGACCACCAGGGAAGCCCCTGAGCTTTTGTATCTATTTTTCTGCCTTCCAGTAAAGATTCATTTTGAGTCTCACTAAGCTGTCAAGACTTAAACCAGAAATATATTTTTATAACACCTGACTCAACAACACTTTTATCACAGTGGAGAAGCCATGGCAGATCTGTGGACATTTCCTTGGTCATCAAAAAGAAGGTGAGGCTTAAACTTCATGAGGATGGGATAATATGGATCTGATGGTGCCTGCTGGACTCCTGAACTGGGCCCCACAGTTGTAACCGATGCCTGCATTCATCTGCTGGCTGGACTGGCTTTCTTCCCAGTGGGTGGCTATTTGTCTGGGGCTTCAGAATGGGCCCATTGAGTTCATTGCAAGGAAGAAGTTTATAAAAACTGTTCAACAAGAAAAAAGCCTTGTTCAACAAGGGAACCTGTGTACTCACTTCTGTTGTTCCACACCACCTTTCTGGGACCTAGGATTCTATCCATGTGGAGAGACGACTGGCAGATACTCCCCAAATCTAATGGAATTTCCTGAAGACCTTGGGTGAGCATCTCTCCCTCTGGCCCTGTCTGTCTCCCATCTTGGCAATGGAAAGTCCAAGGCTTGAGACTGGGGGCGGGACCAATGACTGGGGTGCTCTCTGCTTCTGTCACAATGAAAGGCAATGGCATTTGGTCAGTGGCTAGAATGGCAATCTTCAATGTCCAAGCTTTGAAGGAATGAATGCAATGTACGGTGAGCTACTGCATACAGCTGTTTCACAGATCTGTCCACAGAGATGCAACGGTGGTATGATGGGATCATGATATTATGCTATGGAATTCCCAAAGACCTTTAGCTTGACTTCAGTCCCTTTGTTGCTCCTGTTGTATCTTCTGATGTCCTGGATCTTTCTCAGAGGAGTATAAGCAATATCTTGTCCTGATGGTCTGTCTTTGAAAGATGGCTGCAGGAAGTCATACCTAGGACCTGGCCAGGACAGCAGAGCTCACAGAGGCAGGGTCCTGCCTTGTTAGGAATCAGGAATTTCTCTGTACTGCACTGAACCTGGTTCTCATGGGCTTCAGAAATTCAGAGACATCATGCCACTGCTATCCCCTTTACAGAGCTGCCAGGCACCTCCTCACCCGGGGCTTCCTCTTCCATCTCCAGCTCTGCCCAGCACCCTGTAAACCTGCTCCCACAAAATTCTGTGTCAGCTCCCTCACATCTCCCCAAGGTTTTAAAATTCTGTTTGCGAAGATCCCCTGGAGAAGGAAATGGCAACTTGCTCCAGTATTCTTACCTGGAGAATCCCATGGACAGAGGAGCCTGGCAGGCTACAGTCCACGGGATTGCAAGAGTCGGACACGACTTAGCAACTAAACCACCACCACCTCCTCCAACTGACTGCTGCTTTCTTCCTAGATGAAGGAACCTGGCTTCCCTGGTGGCTCAGCTGGTAAAGAATCCGCCGGCAATGTGGGAGACCTGGGTTCGATCCCTGGGTTGGGAAGATCCCCTGGAGAAGGGAAAGGCTACCCACTCCAGTATTCTGGCCTGGAGAATTCCATGAACTAAGTCCATGGGGTTGCAAAGAGTTGGACACAACTGAGCGACTTTCACTTTCACTAGTAACGTTTGTATCTGTCAGGGCCTAGGACAGTGCCCGACTCAAAGTATACTGGTGAATAAATGACCACAATTCAGTTCTTGATATTTAAGCATATTTGGCAACATTAGCACATTTATGCTGCTAGAAAGTTTAGTAAATGGATATTGTAAAACTGGACTGTCCATGCTGGTAAAGACTTTGGAAATCTGACTTTCTTTTGTAAAGGTAGGCAACCTCAGGCACAGAGGTGATGAGCTCTGTCCAGGGTTGCAAAGCTGGTTTGCAGCAGGGCTCAGTTGAACTAGGGGCTCCCAATTCACTCCCCCATTCTCCACATTTATTTTGGTGAAACCTTCATGGTGGCTGATGTACCGGGTAAATGGGCTTATCTTTACCACCCACTCAGCTGGCCCGGACAGAGTGAGAAAACCAAGCCCAGCCTGTTGCAGTGGTTCCCTCGCCACTTCCTGCTCAGTGACTGTGGAAGGGGCCTGTGTGGAGTGCTGACCGTAAGAAATCTGCTTCTCTGCCTTTTGTAGAAACGAGTATGTGGATTAAGGGTATATTCCCTGCAACTAATTATGCAGATGTGTAGGCAATGCTCTTTGCTAATTTCAGGAGCTGTGCCCAAACTATTTAAAAGCAAGAGTGTGCTTTGTCTTCAGAAAGAAAAATTCAGGGAAGTTATCCTTAAGGCTCTACCTCTGACTTATCAATGGGTTTTTTTGCTTTTAAAAAATAGCTTCCTTCAAACTGAAGAGTTTAAAGATTTTTATAATTCAGTGGCAGGTGAACAGTCTGTGTCTTCCTGGTCTCGAACTGGGAGTTAAAACAAAGACGCGACAAGCTCAATGGGGGCTGAAAAATCAGGGTTGTTACTAAGGAGAACAATTTTACAAAGGATGAGATTCTGTTGTATCTCAAGGACAGAAGGGTTTTGGACAAGGTCAATTTCATAACATGCCATTTTGGATAGGATTGATTTATATTAACTGTAAAGCTTTTCAAGGCTGGTACCAGGAGACTGGTGTGTGGATATGTGTCCGCTGATTTTCACAGGCAGTTTCCCGCTCTCTCTCTCCCTTACACACACAGCTAGAACTGCCTCTGTCCAAATGAACAGCATGGACTTTTTCAGAGTTGGATGGATTTCCATGGCACAAATCAACAGCTCCTTTTAGAAATAGATTGGACCCGAGGAATTGTTGAAATACATACGACTTGGTCCTGACTATTGACTGTAGACATGCACTGTACACCTTGAAGAAGACTGGTGATTCCTTGAGATTCAGGGATTCAAAAATGGCCGAGAGACAATACGGATGGACCTAGAGAGCGTCATACTGAGCGAAGTAAATCAGACAGAGAAGGACAAACATCGTATGACATCCCCAAATGTGGAATCTAAGAAGAAATGATACAGATGAATTTACTTACAAAACAGAGACTCAAAGACTTAGAAAACGAACTTATGGTTGTCTGGGGTGGGGGGGTTAGTTAGGGAGTATGGGATTGACATGTATACAATGCTGTATCTAAAATGGATAACCAACAAGGACCTACCGTATAGCACACAGAACTCTCAAAGTTGCGTGGCAGCCTGGATGGAGGGGGTTTGGGGTAGAATGCATATTATATATATATATGTGTGTGGCTGAGTCCCTTTGCTGTTCACCTGAAACTACCACAGCATTGTTTGCTAATTGGCTATCTCCCAATACAAAATAAAAAGTTTAAAAAAAAAAGGAGTAGTAACAAAAAAATGGCTGAGCGAGAGCTGCCTTTACTTTGGGGTGTTTCTCTGGCTTAGTGAGAACTGCAGGGTTCACCTGAATTCCTGCTCTCATTTCATCCCATCCTAGACTTTGGCCTGCACCCCAGGAAGAGTTGTTCTCAGGGGTCCTGTTTACTCCAGGAGCTTCCTGATGGGCCTTCCTATTTCCCATATTCTTTCTGTTCACCCAGAATCTACAAACATCCAGAACATCCAACTGGTTGTGAGAGAGGCTGTCTATGTTTTCTAGGAAAGTGGAGGCTTCCAAAGGAAAGTGACCCCCATCTGCCTGGGGGCAGCAGAGGTATCTGGAAGCAAGATCTCACTTAAGTGCCCTTTTAGGGAATCTGATAATGAATGTAAGAGTCCGTAGTCTAACAGTGAATTAGCTGTATGTCTCCAGGCTTCAGTTTTTTCATGTATGAAATGCAGAATCAGTTCAAGATCCATTGACAGTCAATCATCTATGAATATGTGATTCATGTACTGTTGCATTCCGTCCTTGCTCAGTTATGTCCAACTCTTTTCGACCCCCTAGACTGTAGCTCACCAGGTTCCTCTGTCCATGGAATTCTCCAGTTACGAATACTGGAGTGGGTTGCCATTTCCTTCTCCAGGGTATCTTCCAGACCCAGGGATCCAACCCACATCTCTTGAGTCTCCTGCACCAGCAAGTGGATTCTTCACCAGTGTGCCTGTGTGCAGTGCTAATTCATATTCTAATGGCTTAGAGTCTAAGTAACAGCCTGGAGCAGAGGCTGGACCGAGGGCTCTGGTCTGTGCAGCAGCAGGAGGAGAGGCTGAGCCTGCTCTGCGGCTTCCCCTCTGTTCACAGGGGCCACCCAGCCAGCCACGGCCCCTCACTCTGAGCGTGTGAAGACAACAGGTCCTGCTGTACAGCACAGAGAACTATACTCGATATCCTGGGATAAACCGTAATGGAAAAGAATATAGAAAAAAAGAACGTACATATATTCATAACTAAAATAATTTTGCTGTACAGCAGAAATTAGCACAACATTGAAAAGCAACTGTACTTCAATTTAGGAAAAAAGACACCAGCCCAGTGTGGGCCTGGGCCCCACACTGCAAGCTTGCAGGGCCCTTTCCCATCCAAGGCAGGGATTTGGGAGTGTCAGGATTCTAGGTCTGTTCTAGCCTCCCAGAATTCTCCATCAAGCATCACAATTATTTTAATCATTTCTTGGTAACATTTCAGAAAGCAGATGACTTAGGCAGCCAGAATCTTCCCCATGTTCTGTATGAAAGCCCAGAACGGTGACCCCACTGGCCTGTGGAGCTCCACAGGTGAGAAGCCAAATGGATTTTCAGCTGTCCTCAGCCAAACCCGGGAGAGATCAATTGCTTCAACTGCTACTCTGCCCGTCGCGGGTCTAAATGTGCCAAGGGGTCAAAACTCAGCACAAAAGGCCGTTGACAGGCATCAGAACCACACTTGCAGGAAGTCGAATTAAATCAAGGCCTTACGAATCTCTGCCCGCTTCATCCCGAAACATACAAGCCCAAGCCGTCAGACGTGCAGCCAAGCCCAGACGCGTGTATCCGAGCTATGGTTTCCCTGGAGCCAGGACAGTCGAGCATCGCCCTCATGCTCCCCTGTGATTCTCATCCCACCTCAGAGCTCAGTGCTTCTTTTCTGTCCTCCATACATCAAGGACCTTCACCAGCTCCTGATGGTTTTGCCTTTTGCCTTTACATGTATTTGGAAAGCACCAGGTACCAACTGTAGTTTTTTTTGCCTTCTGAATGCAAGAATATCTTGATTGGGATGAACACAAATGATGGTGGTTTCTCTAACTACAAAAGTCCCTGTAAGTGGCCAGCTCTGTGCTAACCCTCTCTGTTTTTTTGGGAAAACTGCTCCTCTTCCTGGTGGACCCTTAGCCAAGGTGCAAGCTCTAGCCAAGGTCCTCGTGGGGTGGTCCAGGGACCAGAAGCATCAGCATCGGCTGGGAGACTGTAAGGACGTAGAATCTCAGACTTCACTCCAGAGCGTCTCCTTGAGATCACAATCTGCAGAGAACAAGTTCTCCTGGTGATCTGTGTGCAATTCTGCTTTTGAGAAGTGACCTCCAGCCATCTGGATTGAATTGCAGGTGCCTTTCTGGTCCCGGTGATTAGTGTGTGTGTGGGCAGGCGGCAGGAGATGGGGGTGGGGAAGGGGAAGGCGGAGGATCAGGCACGTGACTCAAGCTGGGCTCTCGGCCCTTGCCCACAACATCTATAGTAATCCCGTGCCTTTTTCGAATCTCTGGTGAAGGGTCTATTCTTCCTTAGTAGAACATGTGAAGTTCAAGACTATATCTTGATATTTCTCCCATCTACTTGGTCTGCATATTGACTGGAAGATCTGATGACAAAGGCCCCCTAGGGCTTCCCTGGTGGCTCCAACGGTAAAGAATCTGCCTGCAATGCGGGAGACCTGGGTTTGATCCCTGGGTTGGGAAGATCCCCTGGAGGAGGGCACAGCAACCCACTCCAGAGGAGCCTAGTGGGCTGCAGTCCATAGGATCACAAAGAATCAGACATGACTGAGCAACTAAGCACAGCACAGGACCCCAGAGAGGGCAGTCCTCTCCCATGGAAGCTTAATACAATATCATTCACTGGACACCAGTTAATTAGCCTTTCAAGGTTCTGGGCACCATGTCTGACTTACAGAATTGTGCTCACCATACATACACTTTCTCCTTCCCTATTTTCCCTCTGAGCTGTACTGTGATGCTTATAATTCTCTGGCCAAACAGCTGGGGGAAGCCAGAGGCTTCTGGTGACCTTCAGAGGGAGCAATCACATCTGAAAAGGGCAGCACCACAGTTATGGTCAACGAAACCAAGGCCTTTGGTTCCTAGAACCTTGATCAGAAGGCAGCATGGGTTGGTGTATAAAACAATAACTTTTGAAGCCAGAGAGATAAAGATGAAACACTGCTTCACTACTTATACTGGTGGGGTCATAAATAACTTGTAGAATCTTTGTGATCCTTAATTTCTTCATCAGGAAAATGGGCAACCTTGGAGGACTAAAGTAGTAGCTAAATGAGAGAAAATAGTTCAGTAATCACCAAAGCAGCTGCCATGGTAGAAATACCTTATATATTACCCTCATCACCCTTTCCATTCTTTCCTTTTGAAAGGAGAGACTTTGGAAGCAACCTAAATGTTCACCAATAGAGGAATAGATAAAAAAGATGTGGTACATATACACAATGGAATATTACTTAGCCACAAAAAGGGATGAAACTGGGTCATCTGTAGAGACATGGATGGACCCAGTGGCTCTCATACAGAGTGAAGTAAGTCAGAAAGAGAAAAAACAAATACCATATATTAACGTATATATGTGGAATCTAGAAAAATGGTATGGATATCTAGAAAAATGGTATAGATAACCCTATATGCAAAGGAGAAATAGAGACACAGACATACAGAAAAAATGTATGGTTACCAAGGTGGGAAAGGAGTGGGGTTGGAGGGACTGGGAGATTGGGATTGACACATATACACTATTGATACTATGCATAAAATAGACAACTAACGGGAGCATACCGTATGGCACAGGGAACTCTACTTAACGCACTGTGGTGACCTAAATGGGAAGGAAGTCCAAAAGGGAGTGGACATATGTATATGTATGGCCGACTCACTTTTCTATGCAGTAAAAGCCAACCCAACATTGTGACGCAACTATACCACTATTAAAAACGAATTAATACAAAATAAATAAAAGGACAGACTTCAATTTAAAGAAGATACTTTGAGGCTTGAGTCTAATCTCTCATACTGTCAACAGAATAAACTAAAAACGACCTTAGCATTTTGTACCAAATCACAGTAGACACAAGGATTAGTCTGACTGCATTTCAGAAACTTTTATTAATAGCTGCTACACTGCAAGAATCAAAAGTGTTTTTTTTTTAAGAACTAAATGTATAATGATTTATATTTTGAACATTTAATTAAAGTTCTACCAAAGTCTAGATTGCATTCAGTGATCTCAGTGTCCTAAGGCTGTGAGGTTTAGTGCTTTGTTTTCATGGGGGCGGTGCCCTGGTTTGGAGGTGGGGAGTTGACACTGTGGTGCAGACACTGCCCTTGACCATCTGGGTAACAAAGGCTTGCCCAACACCATCCTCAACATTGAGGCCACTGTCTTTCAACCCAAAGTCAACACAAATGAAGGAAATGGAATTTAAGCTTGGAGTCAAAGTAAATGATCCCATTCAGATTTTGAAGTCTCATATCCTTGGGCAAAAGTTTTCATGACATTGCAATGGCCCTTCAATGATGCTGGGAACCAGGTGAAAAATGCTGTTAAAAACACAAGCTCAGGAGCCTGAGTCCGAGCACTGGGTAAGATGGTTACCTGGGCCAGTTACACAGACTCCCTGCTGATGTGCCTCAGCTTCATCATCTGTGAAATGGAAACAGCAGTAATATCCACCTCACACGGCTGTTAAATGAACTGCTTTGTATAAGGTACTTATGATTAGTGCCTGTACAAAGTAATCCCTCAATGAACCTTACCTCTTATTACTATTATTATTTATATATTTGGCTGTGCTGGGTCTTAGTTGGCTTCTTGAAGCATGCAGACTCTACCTGGGGCATGTGGGATCTAGTTCCCTGACCGGGGATGGAATCTTGGCCCCCTGCATTGGGAGCGGTGAGTCTTAGCCACTGGACCACCAGGGAAGTCTCATTCTTGTCTTTCTCAAAGTATGGCCGCATACAACATTACTAGTATAATCTGATCACTGCAGAAAAGGACAAAACTGTCAGTTCCTAAATTCAAATTATTGCAGTTCATTATATAACCTGGATTAAACAAAATTTTTTGATGGCTTCATCATGCAAATAACTCATTTTACAGTTATAGTCAACTGAAGTCCTTTTCACATATGTGTGGTTGTCGAGCTGTGCCTCCCCTCTATCCAGCTTGCTCCTTGTTTTGTGGATTTATGTGGACACTTTACACATATACTCCTCTCACATTTCTTATTGTATCTGGCCCTGCTTTCTAGCCAGCCAGATCTTTCTGGGTCCTGGCTTCACCATGTGCTGTGCTGTGCTTAGTCACTTGGACACGTCCGACTCTTTGCGACCCCATGGGACTGTGTCCATGGGGATTCTCCAGGTAAGAATACGGGAGTGGGGTGCCATGCCCTCCTCCAGGGGATCTTCCCAATCCAGGTATCAAACCTAGGTCTCCCGCATTGCAGGCAGATTGTTTACCATCTGAGCCACCATGGAAGCCCCCAAGACATCATTAATCCTCCTAGAGTTTGAGTCATTTACAATTTTAACAAATGTAACTTTCATGATTTTACCAAAATCACTGATAAAAATATCCACCAGACTAGGCCCATGTTCCAGAGTTTGTCTGTTTCAATGGTGGCCCACATTATGGAATCCATTCACTCTCACCATTATTAGGATTTCTCTAAGGGACAACTAGTCCAATCTAGTTTTCTCGTGGCCCCTAGTACTATTTTGTTTTCCCCAGTGCTTTGTCTTTATTTTTTAAAAGTTTATTTTTGGCTGTGCTGAGTCTTTGTTGCTGGGCCTGAGCTTTCTCTAATTGCAGCCAGCAGGGACTACCCTTTTTTGTGGTGCATGGGGCTCTCGTGCAGCGGCTTTTCTTGTTGCAGAGCATGGACTCTAGGCGTGTGGGCTCAGTAGCTGTGGCACATGGGCTGTTTGACCCGTGGCATACGAAATCTTCCCAGACCGGGACTGAACCCATGCTCCCTGCATTGGCAGGCAGATTCTTAACCACTGGACCACCAGGGAAGTCCTCCCCAGTGTTTTCAATGAAGCTTCAAGTAGACCTAAACTCCTGGCTCTAATTAGCCATGAATTGTGAAATTGTTTATTACTTGTGAGAAAATGACAGTAATTAGCAGAAAATACCTGTCCTTTGTGTTTTAAGAATATTTGCTGGATAAAGCCTAAGAAAGTGATATCGTTTGTTCAAAAGAGTTCCTGCAAAATCCAGGTTTGCCTTGTAATCATGTGCCCTTGGGCTCGGGCCAGCCTGATGGGAGAGGGCTGTGGAGTCAGTCCTCCGACAGGAGGAGCCCTGGGAAGGCTCTATTCTAGACCATGGAGAGGGGCAGGGGTGAGGGAACCACCAGCTCCAATCGTACCTGAATCACGAATTAAAGGCCCAGTAGAACTTGTCAGGCTTATGGACCAGATGAGCATCTGAGGCTGCAGTCCTGGTTAACATCAGGGACTATGCACTGGGGCTTCCAAGATGGCATTTGTGGTAAAGAACCTGCCTGCCAGTGCAGGGAACGTAAGAGACGCAGGTTCGATCCCTGGGTTGTGAAGATCCCCTGGAGGAGGGCTTGACAACCCACTCCAGTATTCTTGCCTGGAGAATCCCATGGACAGAGGAGCCTGGTGGGCTACAGTCCATGGGGTCACAAAGAGTCGGACACGACCAAAGCGAAAATATGCACACACGTTCATCAGTGTCGTGGGTCCTTTGATCTTTTTTTTTCCCCGCTCCAGAACTGAGCATAGCAGAGACTGCCTGGTGAAGGATTTAGGGCTGCTTCTTTCCTTTAGAGAGTGGCTGTGTGCATCCTGGCACCACAATGTCAAAAGGCGTTGGGCGGGCCCTTTGTAGTGCCTGGCAGCTCGATCCACAGGGCTGTGAGGCTGGGATCCTCCTGTCCACCCTGCACCAGAGCAAACAGATGCTCCAGAAAAAGGGCAAAGAGCCTGGCTCAGCTGCAGCGGGCGGTCCCAGCCTGCTCCTTGCTCCTCGGGCAGGGCGGCCGCTCTGACAGTAATTTGACATGATGCATAATAGATGAGGAAGTGGTTGGCTGGGCCTTCACAATGTGCTATAATCCTGAGACAAAATACACAGAGATCTTCACACAAGCTGGAGATGACTGATTCCCAGGAGCTGATAACGTAGGGTGTCTCCTTCCAAGCAAAATGTCAAACCATTTCAAAGGTCCCCTTGGAGGCATGGGATATGTGACCACTTATCATGGACCTGTTTCCAGTTCAAGAGAAAAACTGAGCTTCCCGCTTTGTTTATATATACGGATTCTTTGATACAAGTCTAAAGATCCTATTTTAAGCTATTGTTATGATTAAACTACCAGCTATTTTTTGGGCCAGAAGCATAAAAAAGTCTGTTTTAACATCTTATTGAATCTCTGTTTTTCCAGAGATTGATGCAGATTGACTCTATGTCCTTCCTCTTCTTTGCGAACTGGGGACGGAGAGGAAACAGAAGCCTTAGACCACGTGTATTAGCCTTTGAGGGCTTCTGTAACACAGCACCGCTGGCTGGGTGGCTGAGACAACAGATGTTTATGTCCTCAGAGTTCCGGGAACTGGAAGTCCAAGATCAAGGTAGTGGCAGGGCTGGTTCCTTCTGAGGCTTCTCTCCTCCACTGGCTGTCTCCTCCCTGTGTCCTCATGGGGCTTCTATGTATATCTGTGTCCTAATCTCCTCTTCCACCAGTCAGATTGGATTAGACCATCCTAATGATTTCATTTGAACTTAATCTTGGAACTCTTTCAAGGGCTTCCCTGGTGGCTAAGACTGTAAAGAACCTGCCTGCAATGCAGGAGACCCAGGTTCAATCCCTGGGTGGGAAGGTCCCCTAGAGAACAGAATGGCAACCCACTCTAGTATTCGTGCCTGGAAAATCCCATAGACAGAGGAGTCTGGCCGACTACAGTCCATGGAGTCACAAAAGAGTTGGACATGACTGAGTGACTAACACACACACACACACCTCTTTCAAAGCCATGTCTCCAAAAAAAAAAAAAAAAAAGTCACATTCTGAAGTTCTGGAGGTTTAGGATTTCATCATATGTACTTTAGGGATACACAACTCAGCCGATTAAACTCAAGTAAGGACACAAGTTGCCTGGAAAAGCACTTTGCTGTCCCCACGCTGACTGCTGCCTTCAGGAGGACATCTGGCACTGACCACGGTTGCTGATGCTGAAGCCACAGGCAATCATTTGGAGGTCCCAGGACCCAGCTAGAGCAGACAGGATGAGGATGCTGTCAGTGAGGCAGCATCTGTGTTTTCTTGGCCACACCACGTGGCATGCAGGATCTTACTTCCCCGCCCAGGGATTGAACTTGTGCCCTCTGCAGTGGAAGTGCAGAGTCCCAGACACTGGACTGACGGGCAAATTCCAGCAAGGCCGCATCTGGAGGCACGTTGGGTTCAGATCCTGCCTGTGATACCTGACAAGTTATTCAACCTCTCTGAGGCTCATCCTTAAAGAGGATATGGCCATAATACTTACCTCCTAGGAAGACTATGCAGTAGAAATGTCATACAGTAGGTATGTGTGCTCGGCACCCTGCTGGCAACTGGGAAATTGTTTGAGAAACGGGGCTGTTGATAATAACAAGCAAAGTCAAGCAACTGTCCTGGCCTAGGGAGAGTTTGCCAGGCTATCTAGGGTCCAGTCACCCTGCTTCCTGTCTGTCTAATTCAGTACTACCCAGCTATTTTCCTGTTCCACTCCCTCCCGTCTCAGAAAGCACGGGGGCTTAGTGAATACTTTGCTGTGACTTCCTGGCCTCGGGGCATCCCGTTATTCCTCTCTCCACTGGCCTCCAATAAACAGACTGGCAAGGCGAGTTTCAGTTCATTTAAGGATGAAATCTCAGTAGAAGGGTTAAAACACAGCCATCAGCTTATTCTAATTATAGACATCTGAAAGTAGGTGGTGAATAGGAACAAGGAGATAAAGTGTGGGCTGTCTAGGAGGGAGTCCATTTGGTGCCCACAGCGATGTAGTGGGCATCCTCATCTGGGGGGAAGCCTTGAGCTGAAAATGAAGCAGGAACCATCTCCACTAAGAGTACATGGGAAGGAACTTCGCTGGTGGTCCAGTGGCTAAGACGCCGCACTCCCAATGCAGGGGCCCGGGTCTGATCCCTGGTCAGGGAAATAGATCCCACATGCTGCAACCAAAGACTCTGTGCTGCAACCAAGAACTGGCGCAGCCAAATAAATAAATAAATGTGTTTTTAAAATAGTACACGGGAAAATGAAGATTCTTTGCCGTTGAGATGCTAAGATGTTCTATTAAGGAAAGTGGTCCCTAGCAGATAAAGGTGGGGCTCTTCCTGCCCCTGGTGATCAGAGCTGGGTGAGGAGCAGACCTCTCCAGCCACAAGAACCACCAAGCAAGTTAATGGGCCCGTTGCTGGACACCGTTAATGGCCCTGTTGCCGGACACCGTTAATGAAGCAAGGATGCCCTGGTAATGGTGCCTGACATGCCAGCAAACATCCAGGAAAGTCTTAACTCACTTGCTGCAAGATACACATGCATTGCTTACTTACATAATGGAGCAAAGCCAACTTCTGGTAACACAACTGTAAGTGGAACTAATTCCCAAATTAGAATTTTTAGTCTGTCTTTCTCAATCAGGAGAACGTCTTTGGCCATAACTTTTTTTTTCCTATTCTAGACCTAGCCTGTAGGGGAAGCTGACCCCCAGGCCCACTCCATGAGTAGCCTGGCTTTTCCCCCCATCTCTTGCCCACCAGCACTTCTGTGTCGGGCTCCTGGCCATTTCTGACCCTATGCTTTGCTCCCCATCCTGCCCTGCCAGTGGTCTCTGGGCGCCCCACAACCACTCTGCTGGGACCTGCTGGCCCCGCCTGCCCACCTGGCTCTCAGGCCCCCAGTCTAACAGGGACTTGAAAGCTGGAAGCCCCCTACTCCTCTCCTCTCTGTCTTCCCATTTCTTTTTTGAAAACCACAAGAGTCAGGACTTTGCTGGTGGTCCAGTGGTTAAGAATCTGCTTTCCAATGCGAGGGATGTGAGTTCGATTCCTGGAGCAGGGAACTAAGATCCCACATGCCATGAGTCATCTAAGTCCGTGAACCACAACTAGAGAGAAGCCTGTGAGCTGCAACTAGAGAAGCCCGCGTGCTACAACAAAGATCTCGCGTGCTACAATTAAGACCCAATGCAACCAAATAAATAAATAAATATTTTTAAAAACCACATGAGTTTGAGCAAGTCTGCATAAAGTTATCTTGGGAGAAAGACACCTAAACAACAACATTCTAGCTTTGGTTCCCTCTCTCCTAAATGATGTAGCATCCACCTTTTAGAGTTGATAACTCCTTTCTCAGCCATTCCTGTTCTCAAGCTTCACTGTCTCTGCCTTCCAGAAACCCACTTTAGAAGCAGAAATCTTGTTAGTCCTAATTCCTAGCCAGGGTCTACCACTGTCTGTTTTAGGAGGCCATGATCACTTGATGAAAAGAATAAGAGGAATCTACAATGAAGGGGCTTCGGGAGAATGAGAGGAGACCCTCTGTTGTTTCCTCTTTAGAAAAGTGAGATCAGCATTTATAAGGCTTCAGGCAAGAATGCAAACCCAGGCCAAAGATGGTAATTTAGAAGGGTATCAAAGGGTCCTAAGTGGAGGCACTTCCTACTTCCTGCTGCTGCTGCTGCTAAGTCGCTTCAGTTGTGTCCGACTCTGTGTGACCCCATAGACGGCAGCCCACCAGGCTCTCCCGTCCCTGGGATTCTCCAGGAAAGAACACTGGAGTGGCTTGCCATTTCTTTCTCCAATCTACTCACGCAGGACTGACGTAAATTCAGCTGAGAGGTCCTGTGTGTCTAGGTGTAAGGGATCTGCCCTTTGCCTAAAGATCCTGGTTAAAGCACAAAGTCCTTGCCTCCACGTTCAGCGTCTCACCCAACCTTCTCTTCTCTCTACAAAATCACAACAAGACAGAATGAAGCTGCCGGGTGAGCCGCCTTTGCTCTAAATGTCCCTAGTCAGACAACAACATCTGAAACTGTGCTTCAAAAAACCTCCAAACCAGACGGGAAGGAGTCTGTCTCTGCTTTGCTGACTTTTCTGCCCCCTGGCCCCACCACGACCCTCATCCACAGGGACAAGACAGTCCTCCTACAGAGACCGAGATCCTGGAATAGAGGGCTTTCTTCTTCTGTTTTCTGCTACACTACCCAGCCCTGACTGCAGTATGGAGACCCACGGGTGGCTATTAAAAATGCCTTTGAAACCCCCATGTATTTAAGTGCGCCAGCTTCCAACCAAACAGATTTGTTACATGGTGCATGTCATGCAACACAAGTCAACTTAACTTCACTGAAAATCTCTTCCAAAAGTCCCTAGTTTTATGCCCAAGCTCCTCCTTTGACCAGATCTTAGGCAGGATCTATTCTTCCTGATGGGTCATCTTTACAGCCATCTCCTCTGTATCACATAAGAGGCATCTTCTTTAATTTCTTGATCGTTGAGGAAGCAAGTGACTTTCTTTTTGGGTCCTCAGTCCTGGGAATACAGGTCCAAATTACTCTCCTGTATCTTTGTTTTTTTTTTTTTTTAATTTTTTTTAAAGAAAGTATTGAAGTATAGTTGATTTTCATTGTACTAATTTCTGCTGTACAGCAAGGTGACTCAGTTATACATACATATATTCTTTTGCATTTATCACAGGATAGTGAATATAGTATATGCAGATGATACCTCTCTGATGGCAGAAAGTCATGTACAGATGTGAGAGTTGGACCATAAGGAAGTCTGAGCACCGAAGAATTGATGCTTTTGAATTGTGGTGCTGGAGAAGACTCTTAGTCCCTTGGACTGCATGGAGATCAAACCAGCCAATCCTAAAGGAAATCAACCCTGAATATTCATTGGAAGGACTGATGCTGAAGCTCCTATACTTTGGCCATCTGGTGTGAAGAGCTGACTCTGATGCTGGGAAAGATTGAGGGCAAAAGGAGAAAAAGGTGGCAGAGAATGAGATGGTTAGACAGCATCACTGACTCAATGAACATGAATTTGAGCAAACTCTGGGAAATAGTGGGGGCCAGGGGAGCCTGGCATGCTGTAGTCCATGGGGTTACAGAGTATCAGACACGACTTAGCAACTAAACACATACACAACCCACTGAATATAGTTCCGTGCTATATAGTAGGACCTTGTTTATTCCTATAGCTTTCTGGCCTTGGTTTAGTGCTATGTGTTGTTCTTCAGTTGCTAAGTGGTGCTGGACTCTTTGTGACCCAGTGGACTGCAGCAAGCCAGTTCCCCTGTCCTTCACTGTCTCCCGGAGTTTGCTCAAATTGCTGTCTGTAGATTTGCCCATCAAGATCCCAGGATCTCTTTTGCTGGAGGCACCAACAATCCTGAGTTACTCCTCTGTTTCTGCACATCTCCCCTGCCCCGGACTCTTCTCTGCTGGCATCTGCTCTCATCTTGGAGAATTCCACCTGGATAGGTCCCCATCTGTGGCTGCTCTCAGATCTTTTCAGCCATAAGTATCACTGCTCTTAAGGGACATCTGGCATGACCTGCCTCTCATCCTACCCTCTTTCACCTCCAGCAGCACTTGCTGGAGTTCTAGAAGCTCTGGGAGCCGAGGGGAAGGCCGAGCCATTGCTGCACAGCTCCAGACTGAGATACTCCGTCTTTATTGTGTCTTAGTATAGCAACAACATAGTGGTAACATTCACAGCTCTTGTTTATGGGAGCCACGGTCTACGAAGTGGTGGAGCAGGATTTGAACTCAAGAAATTAGGCTCCAGGATTAGCAGACACAAGTTACTAAATAAAATAAATAACAAGGTCCTGCTACTGCTAAGTCACTTCAGTCATGTCTGACTCTGTGCGACCCCATAGACAGCAGCCCACTAGCCTCCCCCGTCCCTGGTATTCTCCAGGCAAAAACACTGGAGTGGGTTGCCATTTTCTTCTCCAATGCAGGAAAATGAAAAGTGAAAGTGAAGTTGCTCAGTCGCATCCAACTCTTAGCGACCGCCTGGACTGCAGCCTACCAGGCTCCTCCGTCCCTGGGATTTTCCAGGCAAGAGTACTGGAGTGGGGCGCCATTGTGTATACAATAGGGAACTATATTCAATACCCTGTGATAAACCATAATGGAGAATATATGACAGGGAATATATAAACACACACACATGCATATATATATACATTGTGTGCATGCAGTCATGTCCGACTCTTTGTGACCCCATGGACTGTAGCCCGCCAGAATCCTTTGTTCATGGAATTTTCCAGGCAAGAATACTGGAGTGGGTAGCCATTTCCTTCTCCAGGGGATCTTCCTGACCCAGGGATTAAACCCACGTCTCTTGTATTTCCTGCACTGGCAGGAAGGTTCTTTACCAGTTGAACCACTGGGGAAGCCATATATGTTTAAATATATAAAAATGAATATATATAAATACATTTATATAAATGAATATATATTTAAATATACTCATATATATAAATGAATATATAAATATATA
This sequence comes from Bos taurus, assembly GCF_002263795.3. Classification (NCBI taxonomy): domain Eukaryota; kingdom Metazoa; phylum Chordata; class Mammalia; order Artiodactyla; family Bovidae; genus Bos; species Bos taurus. Next base: position 7,087,724 of record NC_037355.1, on the reverse strand, counting down.
TATAAATGAGTCACCTTGCTGTAAACCCAAAATGAACACATTATAAATCCACTATACTTCAATAAAAATGAAAAATAATAAAAAAAGAAATCAGACTCCACTGTCTTCACTATATTCACAGTCATCAAAAGTCATGTCCAACTGATATATGGAACAGTCTTATGGACTCTGTGGGAGAGGGAGAGGGTGGGAAGATTTGGGAGAATGGCATTGAAACATGTAAAATATCATGTATGAAACGAGATGCCAGTCCAGGTTCAATGCACGATACTGGATGCTTGGGGCTAGTGCACTGGGACGACCCAGAGGGATGGTATGGGGAGGGAGGAGGGAGGAGGGAGGAGGGTTCAGGATGGGGAGCACATGTATACCTGTGATGGATTCATTTTGATATTTGGCAAAACTAATACAATTATGTAAAGTTTAAAAAAAAAAAAAGTCAGTCCAGCCTTCCTGAAGACTTCTAATTTTGCCCTCTAAAGCAACTTTAAAAATAGTAAAAGTGTAACCACCCTTGTCCATGACAGCATCTCAACATATTTGTAAATACTGAAGAGATACCCTTCTTCCAGCCTTTTCAAGTTAAGCATTTTAAATTCTTCCTAAAGCTAGACTGTACAATACAGCTAAACCACAAGTTTTTTCTTTAATATAAATTAATACAATGAAAGAAAACTAACATCCAGTATATGGGTCAAATTAGCTGTATTCCAAGCATGCGGTAGTTAGTAAATGGCTTCTGAGTGGGGGACTTGCTGGACGGGGCAGTCAGGGCATATCCTCCATGGCAGGGAGTTCTCCTGACAGCGCTGCTTGGGGACCTTCAAAGTGCACATTATAGATGCATCACCGTCCCTCTTCGTGCAAAATTTCAAGGGGCAGTGAATAGACCCCAGGCCACACAGAGATCCTGTCCCTCTAGTGCAGAATTCCCATCACTCCTCTAGACACACTAGCATCTCTCCACACCTACTGTGATCCATTCCTGTGACTCACAGCAAAGGCCACAAGGACCATGATGAACAAAGTCAACATACCCTTCAAGATCTGGGACTTCTGTTGGGAATCATATTTTGTTGCTGCCTTTTTTTTTAGGGTTTTTTTTTTTTTTTTGGCTGCACTGCATCTCAGTTGCTGCATGCAGGATCTTTGATTCTCCTTGTGTCAAGCAGAATCTTCAGTGGTGGTATGTGAACTCTTCTCTATTTGTCGTTTGTGGAAGCCAGTTCTCAGACTCTGCATCTTTTTTTTTTCTTAACAAGCTCCCAAGTGATGTGCTGCGGTGGACCACTTGGCATGTTTTGAGACCCTCCCACTTCCTTAAAAGGACAAGCTCCCCCAAAGTGTTCCCTTGAAAAGCATGAGGTTCCTAAAGACTTTCCAGAAACGTGCCTGCCTGAAGCAGCTTTTCTCTTGCAAATGAAAGCAGGATTGTCATCACTTTGCCAGTTTCCTCTTTTTGCCCGGGTCACCCCAGGAGCTTAGTGGCCTTGTCAGCACCTCCAGATTCCCCTGGGGAGGGATTCCTGGAACATGGGGAGGGGGGAGCTGTAGCAGCTGCTGGGGCAGGGCAATGACAGAGAACTCTCTGCCACTTAACACCTGTCTGGGGAATGCAGCTGGCTGAGAGGCCTCCATTTACCCCAGGATGATGGGCTGGGTCCACTGCGGGGAGCAGAACAGGGCACCCACGGTGAGGGGCTCTCCAGCTGGGGAAGCTGGTGGCCGTAGGGGTGAAGGGAACCGAAGCAGGGGAGAGCAGACTGGCTGGTGGCTGGAGGAGCGTGGGGTAGGAGTGGGGATGAACCAGCCATTCCCACAGGAGCAGAGGAGTGTGCAGTGAAAGAACCCTGGTGGGAGTGTGGAGGCTGGTGGCTCCCAGGAACACTGAAATGACCTGGATTTTATTTCCCCATCATTAAAACAGGGAATGGGATTGGAGATAGGGTCTCTAAAGTAACATGCTATGAAAGGCTGACAAGGTCACACAGAGCTCCGCACCCCCTCCTCTCCCCACAGCCTCATGTCGGTACCCACCCCACCCCAACCAAAGCTCTAATAAAATGTGAGCTCCATACACGACTGATGTGTGTGCATGCTAAGTCACTTCGATTGTGTTCAACTCTCTGCGATCCTATGGACCGTAGCCCACCAGGCTCCTCTCTTCATGGGATTCTCCAGGCAAGAACACTGTAGTGGGTTGCCATGCCCTCCTTCCAGGGGATCTTCCCGACGCAGGGATCAAACCTGTGTCTCTGCAGGGATCAAACCAATGTCTTCTACATCTCCTTCATTGGCTTTTTACCACTAGCGCCACCTGGGAAGCCCATACACTATTGACAGTATGTATAAAATAGGCAGTTGATGAGAACATCTGTGTAGCACAGAGAACTCTACTTAATGTACCGTGGTGACCTGAATGGGAAGGAAATCCAAAAGGGAGGGGATATATGTATACATATGGCTGATTCATTTTGCTGTACAGAAGAAGCTAACACAACATTGTAAAGTATACTGCAATAAAAACTAAATAATAAAAAAGAAAGATCCATAAGACATTATCATTAAGTGAAAAAAGCAAGCCATCAAGTAATATGTATACCTTGATAGTATACAAATATGTATATATTGTATATTCATTTATTCATTTAACAATAGCAAAATTAGCATCTACTACATGGCAGGAAGAAGTGTAAGAAGAGGTGGCAAGAATACACAGAACTGTACAAAAAAGATCTTCAAGACCAAGATAATCACGATGGTGTGATCACTCACCTAGAGCCAGACATCCTGGAATGTGAAGTCAAGTGGGCCTTACAAAGCATCACTATGAACAAAGCTAGTGGAGGTGATGGAATTCCAGTTGAGCTATTTCAAATCCTGAAGGATGATGCTGTGAAAGTGCTGCACTCAATATACCAGCAAATTTGGAAAACTCAGCAGTGGCCACAGGACTGGAAAAGGTCAGTTTTCATTCCAATCCCAAAGAAAGGCAATGCCAAAGAATGCTCAAACTACCACACAACTGCACTCATCTCACACACTAGTAAAGTAATGCTCAAAATTCTCCAAACCAGGCTTCAGCAATACATGAACCGTGAACTTCCAGATGTTCAAGGTAGTTTTAGAAAAGGCAGAGGAACCAGAGACCAAATTGCCAACATCTGCTGGATCATGGAAAAAGCAAGAGAGTTCCAGAAAAACATCTATTTCTGCTTTGTTGACTATGCCAAAGCCTTTGACTGTGTGGATCACAATAAACTGTGGAAAATTCTTCAAGAGATGGGAATACCAGGCCACCTGACCTGCCTCTTGAGAAACCTATATGCAGGTCAGGAAGTAACAGTTAGAACTGGATATGGAACAACAGACTGGTTCCAAATAGGAAGAGGAGTACATCAAGGCTGTATATTGTCACCCTGCTCATTTAACTTATATGCAGAGTACATCATGAGAAACACTGGGCTGGAAGAAGCACAAGCTGGAATCAAGATTGCCGGGAGAAAAATCAATAACCTCAGATATGCAGATGGCACCACCCTTATGGCAGAAAGTGAAGAGGAACTAAAAAGCCTCTTGATGAAAGTAGACAGTGAAAAAGTTGGCTTAAAGCTCAACATTCAGAAAACGAAGATCATGGCATCTGGTCCCATCACTTCATGGGAAATAGATGGGGAAACGGTGGAAACGGTGTCAGACTTGATTTGTTTGGGCTCCAAAATCACTGCAGATGGTGACTGCGCCATGAAATTAAAAGATGCTTACTCCTTGGAAGAAAAGTTATGACCAATCCTAGATAGCATATTGAAAAGCAGAGACATTACTTTGCCAACAAAGGTTCGTCTAGTCAAGGCTATGGTTTTTCCAGTGGTCATGTATGGATGTGAGAGTTGGACTGTGAAGAAGGCTGAGCGCCGAAGAATGGATGCTTTTGAACTGTGGTGTTGGAGAAGACTCTTGAGAGTCCCTTGGACTACAAGGAGATCCAACCAGTCCATTCTGAAGGAGATCAGCCCTGGGATTTCTTTGGAAGGAATGATGCTAAAGCTGAAACTCCAGTACTTTGGCCACCTCATGCAAAGAGTTGACTCATTGGAAAAGACTCTGATGCTGGGAGGGATTGGGGGCAGGAGGAGAAGGGGACGACAGAGGATGAGATGGCTGGATGGCATCACCGACTCGATGGACATGAGTTTGAGTGAACTCCGGGAGTTGGTGATGGACAGGGAGGCCTGGCATGCTGCGATTCATGGGGTCGCAGAGTCGGACAAGACTGAGCAACTGAACTGAACTGACATGGCAGGAATTACTCTAGTCAGTGGAGATTAAGTGGTGACCAGATAGACAAAGGCCCTCCTAAAGCTGACACTCAAGTGGGCAGGCAAACAATGAACAAACAAACCAATTAATAATCAAAATGAAAGAAAAAACCCGAGTTCCTTCCCCAGCCGTCGAGGCAACGTTATCTCCCTCACTTCCATCCCTGGCTCCCCATCACATTGCACTGCTTTGGTCTTACTCACTTTTAAGCTTCTCATCACACCAGAATCTTTTAAAATAATTTTCTTTAGAGGACCCGCATCATTTGAAACTGCATTAATGTATACACTATATGTGCACACACATATCTTTATATATGACATACATGCTTGCACTTATTTGAGCACATACATATGTACATGTGTGTGCACCTCTATATGAACGTGCGTGCATGTATGTGTTCCCTGCCTGCTGCCTTCCCAAGAACGCACGCCCCATGAGAACAGGCTCTGGGTCTTGCTGGCTAAGCGATCACTAACGGTTGGGACAGGTCTCGGTACAACTTAAATCCTCAATAATGTTTGCTGAAGAAACGAGTAAGTTATGTGTCAATAATATCTTAATAAAACTGGGGGCAGGGAGAACAAGGAAGTGGTTGAATAAATCAATGATCACAAGATAAAGCAGAAAAAAAACAAGGCAGGTGTTAAGAATCTCCTCCCACTTTGCAGATGCGGCAGCTGGATAAAAGGAGGACTGAGTGATTTGCTCAAGATTACAGAAAAGCCACTAAAGATCAGGGGGAAAGAAAAGCCCCAAGCCAGGGACTTCCCTGGTGGTCCAGTGGCTAAGACTTCACGCTTCCAATGCAGGGGGCCAGGGTTCCACCTCTGGTCAGAGAACTAGATACCCCACATCACAACTAAGTTAATCCCATGTGCTGCAAGTAAGATCTGGTGCAGCCAGATAAATACATATTTAGTAAAAAAAAAAAGAAAGAAAAGAAAATCCCCAACCCAGGCTCTTCTGTCTCTTCCTCCATCTGCAGCCGTGGTGGGTGGCGTTTGGATCAAATTCTGGATCCAGGGGTGGTATAAGGCCACTATGTGGGATACATTACTGCACTGAACAGGGCTTTTTTAATAACAAGGGATCACTTTCAAGTTTAGGCTTAGTTACCTCCTCTTTCCTAAGAAGATATCGCCCCCAACGTGCACAAGTACTGTGGTTATGCCCCCTTATATGAACCCTCCCAGCCACGGCATCCGTCAGTTGGACTGAGGTTCCTCTTGTTGGACTGTGTATGACAATGGATTTTGTAAAGGCCTTCCACCCACCTCCCAGTGATGTCAGAGACGGAGGCACAGTCCCTATCAGAATGCCTCTGGCCTTTCTCCTTTTCCTCCTGAGCAACTGAGAAATGGCTATTTTAAGTCCCTGGTGGAAAGACGCCCCGAAGCTGCCCTGGCTGTTCCACATGGGCCCCTTTGTACTCCCCACCTGCCTTCACCGTGGTTGTTGGTGGTAAACGGCCAGGTGTCGGCCTTTGTGGGCACCAAGTATTATTTATAACAAGGCCTGAGCTGGAGTCCACTAACATCCAAGTCAAGATTTGTCCTCATTTTTAATTCAAGCGTAATTCTTACCCACTATTCTGCATGATCCTTTTTTTGTTTCCTCCAGGCCTGCAGATCATTATAAAATAGAAACGGAGCCACAGAAAGTGACCTGTCTCAAGAAAGATTCTACCAGGAGGAGTTGCCACTGATGTGGCCTAGGGTTCCTTCCACGTGGTCTTGCACACATGCCCACTGTGTTTCTAGTGATCGCGCATCTCAGGCGAGGGTTAGGGTTCTCCAACTCAGGCCCTGGGCTAGGACCTAATGGTGTATTTCGGTCAACAGGAAGGGGCCCTGCCTTCATGGACGTGCCCACTGAGTTGTTTAGAGAGCACATACTGTAGGCTGTGACGTCAGAGTCTGCGTGTAATGTCCCTCAGGCAAGGTAGACATGGATCCACAGAGATGCTGGGGGCTCCTGGCACCACCCCCAGGACCCTACCACCCACTGTCTCCTCTGCCCTGAGGCCCTGCTCTAAGCACGCAGATTCTGGGGGTCGTGTCTCAGGGTAGATGAAAAAAGACAGGCTTGGAGGGCTTAGCGCCAGTCCAAGACCAGGTTGTGCCAGAGAACCTTGAATACACGCTGTGTTTCAGTGTTTCTAAAATAGAAGAGATTTAGACCGTCTGTATGTGGATTGCCACCGATTCCTGATGTATAAAAATATTCCACTCATTGGCTGTGAAGAAGGAGTAAAAAAATGCTAAGTCAGTGACCGTGACCTCTCCCAGTAGCCACCTCCCCCAGCGCTGCCTCAGGGAGGCAATTCCTATGGAAGTTTGGGTTCTGAGCTGAGGCCTCCAAGGAGATTCTGACTCTTCATTTCACAGATGTGTGTCTTGGGCAGGTGAGTGGTGAAACCCGCCAGCGCCTCAGCCTCACGTGGAAAATGAGGACAATCCCGTCACTACTCCCCTAGTAGGGGCTCAACTAGGTTTATAATATTTAGTAGGGGCACAGTGCTGAGAAGAGTATGTAGCACATACTGAATGTAGCAAATGCTGAATCAGTGTTACTTATCACCATCATCTTTTTTGTGTATATATTTCTATCTCCAGGGCTTCCCTGGTGGCTCAGCAGTAAAGAATGTGCCTGGCAATGTAGGAGACACAGGAGATTTGGGTTTGATCCCTGGGTCAGAAAGATCGCCTGGAGAAGGAAATGGCAACCCACTCCAGTATTCTTGCCTGGGAAAACCCATGGACAGAGGAGCCTGGTGGGATATAGTCCATGGGGTTGCACTGAGCACACACACATACATAAATGTATATGCTGTGCTGTGCTTACTCAGTTGTGCCTGACTCTTAGGGACTCGTGGACTGTAGCCCGCCAGGCTCCTCTGTCCATGGGGATTCTCCAGGCAAGAATACTGGAGTGAGTTGCCATGCTCCAGGGGATCTTCTCAATCCAGGGGTCAAATCCAGGTCTCCCACATTGCAGACGGATTCTTTACCATCTGAGCCATCAGATCAGATCAGATCAGTCACTCAGTCATGTCCGACTCTTTGCAACCCTATGAATCGCAGCACGCCAGGCCTCCCTGTCCATCACCAACTCCCGGAGTTCACTCAGACTCACGTCCATCGAGTCAGTGATGCCATCCAGCCATTTCATCCTCTGTCGTCCCCTTCTCCTCTTGCCCCCAATCCCTCCCAGCATCAGAGTCTTTTCCAATGAGTCAACTCTTCGCATGAGGTGGCCAAAGTACTGGAGTTTCAGCTTTAGCATCATTCCTTCCAAAGAAATCCCAGGGCTGATCTCCTTCAATGTATATACACATATTCAGATATATATGTACCACATATATCAGTCCATCTAACTGTCTATCTATCCTTCCATCTATCTACCACCTACATATATCTATATATGTATCCATGTACCTAGGTATGTATACATGTATATACATTTAATGTTCATAGGCATTTTAAACACCCCTCTGTCTCCACAATATTGAAAAAAGCATGCAAGTCCCCTTAACTAGGGATGACATAAAATGAGAAGTGCAGGGAAATGCAATTGGAATCTTACTGAAATAAGGAGATGTGAAATGCAGAATTCTCGGTCTTCCATCTGCAGCACTGAAGGTGAATGTCTGTGAGGACAGGATAGATGATGACTTGAGGCAAAGCCACTGGCCAGGGAGTTCCTCCTCCTCTGAGAACACTGATTGCACCATCACACCTGCCTCCGCTGGGGTGGCTCTTCACGGCTGGTTAGGAGATGTGCAGAGCAGGGCGGCACTGGCAGTCAGCAGGGGGCACCGAGGTCTCACGCCTCCACCTGGGTGTGTTCACACCCAAGTCCCCTCTCCTGAAATCACTGCCTAGCTCCTTCACTTGGCAGCTGATTATGTGCTGTCTCTTGTGAAGTTTCTTGGGTTCTTTTTTAACATGTCATGTGTAGTTGTTCCAAATGAAACATAATTTCCCCAGAAATACCAGATCACATCTTTTTTTGTATCTATTCCCATTTTCCTGATTCCTCCACCCATGCCTCTACGTGTCATAGATCACATTAAGCCTTTATTAAGAATTTTGCCTCTCATAATAGGACCAAAATTCCAACAAGATACTTTTAATTAGAAAAAATATTCTCCTGAAAACAATCAGAATTTTACTGCCTGGAATTCTTGCCTGGAAAATCCCATGGACAGAGGAACCTGGTGGGCTGCAGTCCCTGGGGTTGCAAAGAGTTGGACACAACTGAGCATGCGCATACAAAACAGACTCACACACACAGAGAACAGACTTGGGGTTGCCAAGGAGGAGAGGGGAAGAGAAGGGATGGACTGGGAGCTTGGGGTTAGTAGATGCAAACTCTTACATTTAGCATGGATAAACAACAAGGCCCAACTTTACAGCACAGGGAACTATATTCACTATCCTGTAATAAACCATGACTAAGTGTTGAGCTAGTTCATAAGTTGCTTATTTCATCTCTACAGCAAGTCCCATACATACCAGTGAGGTTCATTCCAAGAGCACATTTGTAAGTCCCGCTTGTTCGTAAGGACAACAAAGTTAGCCTAGGTACTCAACTAGCACAATCGGCTATATAGTAATTACTGAATTAGGTTTATAATACTTTTCACACAAATAATACATAAAAAGCAAAAACAAACAAACAAAAGAAAACGTTTTAAATCTTACAGTACAGTACCTTGGAGAGTACAGTAGTACCAGCTACATCATTGCTGCTTTTAAGCTTGCTTTCAGACACCCAGGGCTAGAAATAAAGACGCTTACTCCTGTACTCTGGACGGTGCTGTACAGTAAAATACACAAAAGCACAACCATTGGTAGAGGAAGCACGCGTGTGACAAAGTACGACAGACGTGTGAACTAACTTACGTGCCTGGATATCTGAACATACATTTGCATCTTTGAAAAATTGCAACTTGAAGGTTTGTATGTAGGGGAATTACTAAATATATATATATATATATATACATATATACATATATATATATATATATATATACACACACACACACACACTTGCTGCTGCCGCTAAGTCACGTCAGTCGTGTCTTAGATGGCAGCCCAACAGGCTCCTCTGTCCCTGGGATTCTCCAGGCAAAAATACTGGAGTGGGTTGCCATTTCCTTCTCCAGTGCATGAAAGTGAAAAGTGAAAGTGAAGTTGCTCAGTCGTGTCCGACCCTCAGCGACCCCATGGACTGTAGCCTACCAGGCTCCTCCGTCCATGGGATTTTCCAGGCAAGAGTACTGGAGTGGGGTGCCATTGCCTTCTCCAATATATATACTTAAATGTATACAAATGAATTTTTAACCAAAATACTATGTCCTAGAGAATGGCCTATTTGGTACACCAATGTTACTAAGTGGTATGTGATGAGAAAGAAAGGTTCAAAAACTGTCCTACTGGTCAGTCTATACTTTTCCTTGACTTGGAAACCCCCCAGAGCTGTCTCCTGGCACCCCTGGGCTAGGGGGAACTTGCCAGGCTGCTATTTATTTTCCCCATATTTCCAGCTACTCCAGATTTCATTTTATCAGTTTGCCATCCTTCACCAAGGTCCCACAGGTTCTTTCAAGTATCCCCCAGACACATTCCTACCTGATTCCAGACCCTCACATTTTGATATGCAACCACCTATGCAAAGGGTAGAAAAAATGTGTAAAGATATATAGGAAGTCAGATGTTTGGCTTTGGGAGTGAGTCAAATAAAAATCAGTGCATTGAGCTCACTCTTGGGCATATACCTGGGAAAGATGAAAACTCTAGTTTGAAAAGAAACATGCACCCAATATTCACAGCAGCACAACTCACAATAGCCAAGACATGGAAGCAACCTAAAAGTCCATTGACAGATGAATGGATGAGGAAGATGGGGCACATGTCTGCAATGGAATATTACTCAGCCATAAAAAGAGCAAAAAAGCCATTTGCAGCAACATTATCAGGCTTAGTGAAATATCAGAGAAAGACAAATATATGATATCACTTACATGTGGAATCTAAAAAATGATTCAAATGAACATATTTATGAACAGAAATAGATTCACGGACATAGAAGATAAACTTGCAGTTCCCAAAGGGAAAAGAGTGGGAGGGATAAATTAGGAATTTGGGATTAACGGATACACATTGCTAAATATAAGACAGATACACAACAACAGATACAGCAAAGGGAACTATATTCAATATCTTGTAATAACCTACAATGGAAAAAAACTTGAAAAAGAACACTATATATATATGTGTGTGTGTGTGTACACACACTCTCTCTCTAGATATAATAAATATATATACTTATATGTAAAACCAAACCACTTTCTACACACCTGAAACATCGTAAATTAACTATCAAAGTGAAAGGGAAAGAGTCGCTCAGTCGTGTCTGAGTCTGCGACCCCATGGACTGCAGTCCGCCAGGCTCCTCTGTCCATGGGATTCTCCAGGCAACAATACTGGAGTGGGTAGCCATGCCCTTCTCCAGGGGATCTTTCCTACCCAGGGAATGAACCCGTGTCTCCTGCACTGCAGGCGGATTCTTTACCATCTGGTAAAAGTATACCACCAGGGTATACTTCAGCTTAAAAATTAATGCATTGAAGGAGGGACTTTTACCTACAGATAAAAAGACAGGTCAGCTAGAGTGAGCCAGTATCAGTGGGGCTCCAGAGCACAGGAGGTATCAGATGGTAACATTATGTTCACATGATTACATAATAGATGGAGGGGACAGAGAAGACACTGAAGGAAGAGCAGCGTCTGGTAAATGCTGACTCCACAGTCACTTCACACCATGGGGTCTAGGCTCAGACCCTTCCTGTTAATGAATTCCAGGGGCTGCCACCATCCTACTGGAAAGGAGCAGGATCTTATGGTCCTGTCCATTCCCTCATGTCCTCTGCCAACCTTTTGTCTGTGGGAAAACTTAGCCAAAGATAAGTTTAATCAGAGAAGTGAGAAAATGCAGAAACAAAGGAAAACAGTCAAGTAGGAGTGAAAGTTGCTCAGTCATGTCCGACTCTTTGAGACCCCATAGACTATAGAGTCCATGGAATTCTCCAGGTCAGAATACTGGAGTGGGTAGCCGTTCCCTTCTCCAGGGGATCTTCCCAACCCATGGATCGAACCCAGGTCTCCTGCATTGCAGGTGAATTCTTTACCAGCTGAGTCACCAGGGAAGCCTGAAAATAGTCAAAGAGACCAAACAATAATACTTTAGACATTAAGCATAGTCAAGGTCCTCTAGTTCCTTCTCAAGGGCAATAGAAAATATTCTGAACCATGTTCTGTGAACTGTTTTGCAGATGCTGAAATCCCCATTAGGTGAAGAAGTTAACTACACGATGACCAGACTGTAGACATGACATAAACTACAGTTCTGAGAACTGGCCTCAAAAAAAAAAAAAAGAAACAAATCAACCCTGGAACTGAAGATTAACTGTACTTCAAACAATCAAGATGATGCTGGTCAGGTCACTGATGACCCATTCCAAGATGACTGTCAAGAGCTGAATACGCTGTTCCTATCTGTAGCCCCCTGATTGTTGGCGGGGGGGGAGCCGGCCTTTGGACTGGAGTCTGTCCTCTTCCCATCCATGGCTGCCAGCATCCAAAATAAAGCACATTTTCTGGCTTTTTGAGGAGCAAGCAGCCAGACCCTACTTTCTGTTACACTCTGAAGACTTCAAAATCCATCTGACACTTCTCATACCATGCTGATCCCTGAGACTCACTAGGGGTGTCTTTATTGTCCAAACCAGTAGAATCAGAGGCAGCCACTAGGCAAGAAAAACGACAGACGGGGCAGGCAATCAGGTCCCACCAAGACAGCACATGGAACCAGGCGATGTTTCATTGGGAAAGCAAATGTATAAAACAGTGGTCACCATGACAATGGAGGTGGGAGAGGATAGGAAAACAGGAGGGATTTAAGAAAGATTTGACATTGCTTTTACACATCTTCAGAAAAAGCAATAAAGCTCTGATGCAGTTGCAGGACACATACTCTCAGGGGGTGGAAGAGATCTTAAGAGCACCAAGTCCAACTTTACATCCATCTCCTGACTTCCTTCACAGTCCATCTGATGGTGATTGGATTAGCCAATGCTTGCACCCCATGCTCAGCCCACCTTCCTGCTGTCTCAGGACAGATTCAAATGCAAGGGAGGACCACAAATAAAGAGGCCACAGGTGGAACAGTGCTCCAGCAGCTAGGTATGCTAAAGAGAAAGTGTTAGTCACTCTCAAAGTGTTAGTTGCTCAGCTGTGTCTGGCTCCTTCCGACCCCATGGACTGTAGCCCGCCAGGCTCTCTGTCCATAGAACTCTCTGGGCAAGAATACTGGAGTGGGTTGTCATTCCCTTCTCCAGGCGATCTGCCCTACCCAGGGATGGAACCTGGGTCTCCTGCACTGTAGGCAGATCCTTCACAGTCTGGGCCACCAAGGAAGCCAAGGTGTGGAAAGGAAATGTTAAAGATGTCCTTGATGTGCAACTTCTTAACCTTCCTGATCCTGCGGTCCACGGCTGACATGAGTTATTCTGCTTCTAGAACCCTTATGTCCTATTTCCTATCTTAAAAAAAAAAAGTTTCATTGATAGAGAGCCACTGCTCTTTTTTTTAAAATTTTATCTATTTTTGGCTGTGCTGGGTCTTTGATGCAACACACAGGCTTCCTATGGTGGCTCCTCTTTTTGCAGAGCGCAGGCTCTAGGGCACACAGGCTCAGTGGCTGTGGCACATGGGCTTAGTTGCCCTGTGGCATGTGGGATTTTAGTCCCCAGCCCAAGGATCGAACCCATGTCCCCTGCATTGGCAGGTGGATCCTGAACCACTGTTTGACCAGGGAAGTCCCCACTGCTCTTTTGTCATCCTACTTTTCATACTCTGTCAAGTTTACACAGTTTCAGAATATTCCAATACGATGACCAGCCCGTGATCTTTAAATACAATGAGTTTCACCCTCTCTTTGCTTGTGGTCCAAACACATGTTTATTAAGCAGAGCTCAATCCCCAAATTAATTGAAGGTCAAGGCATTATCATTATTCACTGGGATGGTGACACCAGATCAATTCATTGGTGATATTTTAGTCTTTCTTTGCAAGCAAAGTCTATTAATGCTATGATGGAGCTTGAGACTCAAATCTCTGCTGAATGAGATTTTTGATTTAGTCAGATTTTATTTGAAGGAATACAGTTTAAATTTTATAGCATTTTTATGGGTCTCAAAGGACCTCACACACACCTGTAGAATAAAAAAAGAGAAGGGAGTATGATTTCTATGTTGCAAAAGAAAGAAGCTCTGATTCAGAGAAGGTAATTATTATTTACTAATAATTCCAGGAATGAATCTATTCATCAAGACCAGACTCTAGATGTTTTCAGTTTCTGTACTGATTGTCTTCACAAGATTTCCACAACAAGTATTTCAAGAACTTTAAAAAAAAAACTATCTGTGAAGAATAAAGGATAACTCATCAACTGTTGGTGGTCTCTGAAAGTGTTAGTCGCTCAGCTGTGTCAGACTCTTTGTGACAACATGGACTGCAGCCCACCAGGCTCCTCTGTTCATGGAATTCTCCAGACAAGAATACTGGAGTGGGCTGTCATTCCCTTCTCCAGGGGATCTTCCCTACCCAGGGATGGAACCTGGCCTCCTGTGTTGCAGGCAGATCCTTCACCTATTCATTCCTGTCTGAGCCACCATGTTGGTGGTCTGTAAATAGAAGTTGCCTTCTCAGCCCTGTGTCTGTCCAGGACTTCTGCCCAACAGGAGAGATAAGCTCAGATCAAAAATCTACCCCAGTGGACTTCACTGGTGGTCCTGTGGTTGAGAGTCTGCCTGTCAATGCAGGAGACAAGGCCTGGTCCAGGAAGATCCCATGTGCCACGGAGCACCTAAGCTCATGTGCCACAACTCCCGAGCCCAAGCTCAAAGAGCCCGTGCTCTGCAACAAGAGAAGCCTGCATGACCCAACTAGAGAAGGCTTGTGTACCATCACAAAGACCCAGCACAGGCATGCAAAAAAAAAAAAAAAAAGAATATCTTTTGGTGGTGAGTACCAGAGTCACTCAATGGATTAAATCAACTCATATTTCTCCACATCTTTAAATTTACAGCTGCTGCTGCTGCTGCTAAGTCGCTTCAGTCGTGTCCGACTCTGTGCGACCCCATAGATGGCAGCCCACCAGGCTCCCCTGTTCCTGGGATTCTCCAGGCAAGAACACTGGAGTGGGTTGCCATTTCCTTCTCCAATGCATGAAAGTGAGACGTGAAAGTGAAGTCGCTTGGTCGTGTCTGACTCTTAGTGACCCCAGGAACTACAGCCCACCAGGCTCCTCTGTCCATGGGATTTTCCAGGCAAGAGTACTGGAGTGGGGTGCCATTGCCTTCTTCAGCTAGTCTCCTACTATTTTAGGAAGTTTATGATTTGAACTTTATTAAATTTTAAATTTTGCAATAAAATTCCAGTGGTATAAAGAAACCAAAGAGTACACAGGCTATTGCTTTCAAATAAACTGTCCTGCCATCTGAGCCTTGTTGCTGGACTGCCAAGGAAGCCTCCTCCTGAGGGTAGTTTTCTGACTCTGTGGCAGAAGCACAAGGCCTGTGAGATGGTTTCTTGGATCAGTATGAGTTGAGGGGTGCCCCAAAGTCTGCGCAACCAAGAGGAACTGAAACATGTCCATGTATAAAAATAAAGGTATTCATTGGGAGGTCTTATACACTAATTGCGCTTCCCTGGTGGCTCAGGCATGAAGAATCTGCCTGCAGTACAGGAGGCACAGGAGATGTGGGTTCTATCCCTGGGTGGGGAAGATCCCCTGAAGGAGGGCATGGCAACCCACTCCAGCACTCTTGCCTGGAGAATCCCATGGACAGAGGAGCCTGGTGGGCTACAGTTCATGGGGTCGCAAAGAGTCGGACACGACTGAAGTGACTGAGCACGCAAGCACATTAACTGGGATTTAAAATACCAAAACAACACTTGTTACTGAATTTGTCCTAGAGCATAAGTGAAAATGGGCATAGGGTTTTACACTTCAAGAAGAGAAGGTTAGGGACGCTATGCTCTGCCAATTACCAGATTGTGCCAAGAAGGCCAAGGGCAGCATGGTAACCCTGGAGAGATGCATGGGGGTTGGGACAAATAAGGCTGGAGGGACTCAAGGCAGAGTGGTCTGCAGCAACACGGATGGGCCTAGAGACTGTCATACTGAGTGAAGAAAGTCAGATAAAGAAGGGAGATACAAAACAGGAACAGACTCCCAGACTTAGAGAATGAGCTTACGGTTGCCAGCAGGGAAAGATGATGGGAAGAGCTAGTTAGGGAGTTTGGGATCGACTTGTACACACCGCTATATTTAAAATGTAAAACCAACAAGGACCTACTGTGTAGCACAGGGAACTCTGCTCAATGTCATGTGGCAGCCTGGATGGGAGTTTGGGGGAGAATGGATACATGCGTATGTATGGCCAAGTCCTTTTGCTGTCTACCTGAAACAATGACAACATTGTTAATCGGCTACACTCCAATATAAAATAACAAGTTAAAAAAAGAGAGAATTCTGTGTAGTCAGCCTGGGCCAGCCCTGCACTTGACTATGGGGTCACTGAAGCACGTGCCACCTGGTAGATCTGGTGGATATATTCTGTTCCATTCTGGTTTCCTCCCACTTTGTAGGATCCTCTCCAAATGTTGCCTCTCAGAGACCACGACTTCGAGGATCTCCTCTAAGAGAGTGCTAACCAGTTATAGGCAGGATAGGAGAATCGGACTACTCCTGTTCACAGTTTTATACGAGGGAACAGTTCTGTCAAATGTGTGGGTGCTAAGTCGCTTCAGTCGTGTCTGACTCTGCAACACTATGGATTGTAGCCTGCCAGGCTCCTCTGTCCATGGGGTTCTCCAGGCAAGACTGGAGGGGTTGCCATGTCCTCCTCCAGGCGATCTTCCTGACCCAGGGATTGAACCTGTGTCTCTTACGTCTCCTGCACTGACAAGCAGGTTCTTTACTAACTAGTGTCACCTGGGAAGCCCCTTCTGGTATATAGCTCTATCCATTTTTTTTTTTTTTTTACAGCTGGATTCTAGTTCTTTAAAGCATAATTTAACATTAGAGGTGAAGAAGCAAGCATTTACACCATATATCAAGCAAAACAAAAGGATGCTCAACAATCAGCCTAAGATCTAGAACATTTCCAGGTAAAGCGGGGTTGATTTCAACCCTCTGTCGGGAGCACAGCTAGAGGTTTCTTCTATGTCTTACCATTGGAAGGAACTGGAATAAGGGATGTAGTGCATCACAGGAGCATGGGTGCTGGCTGAAGACAACTCAGACAGAGCTCCTGCCTGGAATTGACTGCTCTAACCTGGTGCAAACCTTATGAGAGGGAACTAGCAGGATGCCGTGAACCAGAGATTGAAGAAAAGTGAAAAGACACTTGGCCAGAAAGGCCTGGGGAGAAGAGCCGTCAGTGGGGACAAGGTACCGCCAGCCCAGCAGGAACCTCCAGATACAACGTGGACCTTATGTGATGAGGATGTGTTCTATGAGGCTAGTGTTCAGGTTGCTGAAGAGGATTCCTTCTC
Source organism: Bos taurus (assembly GCF_002263795.3). NCBI lineage: Eukaryota > Metazoa > Chordata > Mammalia > Artiodactyla > Bovidae > Bos > Bos taurus. Next base: position 7,070,772 of record NC_037355.1, on the reverse strand, counting down.
TGACTCTTACATAGAATGCATAATAGGAAGTGAGTTTTCTGAACCTATCACGGAAGAAGACTCACTTCTTAAGTCCTTTGTGTGAAAGAAGGACTGGAACAAGAGCTTTCTCAACATGTTCTTATGGCAAGCTCATTTCTTGAATGTTCCTTGGAATACATGAGGGAAAAAAAAAAGGCAAAACAAGAACTTCCTCAACAGATTGTTGGACAGAATCCACTTCTTGAGTTTTCTGAGTACAAAACAGGCAAGAAGCTTCCTCCTGGAGGAATACCCAGCACTGACTTTCCAGATCCTAAACAGCTCACAGAACGTACTAGAATGAAGCCAAGCACAAATAAAGAATACGATGCTCCAGAAAAATAATTGTCTTCACAATTGATACATAAGAGAGTTCAAGAATAGAGAATTCCTGAGAAAGCATCTCCGAGTTCACAGTCCCTGAGATCATGGATGTGCAGAATGTGGGAAAGCCTTCAAGGAGAGCGCAAAACTAAAAAGCCATTTTCTGGTTCATACTGAAGTGAAGCCATTTACACGTACTCTTGAACCGTGTGGGAAAATGTTTCTCCTTGTCCAATTTGTATATACATGTACTGGGGAGAAACTTTGTGTGTGTCTGTTTGAAGGCTGTTGCAAGTTTATTCAATCAAATAACATGAAAGTTCACCTCTTAACTCATGCAAAAGCTAAAGTGAGGCAGTGAAAGAAGATGGAAAATAATCCTCCAACAGGATAACATCCGTGCTTAGTTGCTCAGTCGTGTTCAACTCTTTGCAACTCCCATGGACCGTAGCCCGCCAGACTCCTCTGTCCATGGGATTCTCCAGGCAAGAGCACTGGAGTGCATTGCCAGGCCCTCCTGCAGGGGATCTTCCAGACTCAGGGATTGAACCCGTGTCTCCTGCACTGCAGGTGGATTCTTTACCATTTGAGGTGCCAGGGAAACCCTTAAACAGGATAAGCATATTAACAAAAGAGTGACTGGAGACAAATATGCCTCATATGCCTCATTGATTATTGTTTCAGGAAATAATTTTTAAATCAATATAGCCACCTTATATATATTTTTAAATGTTACTAAGATGCTTCTATAGTCTGTGATAATATTTCAGAACTCTGTGTATAAAATTACAGTGTGCTTCTAATAGTAAGGTCAGTAATGAACTTGCTTCAAAAGCAGAATCTCCAGTTATTCTGAAATGTATTTTTGGATATGGGCATTAATGTCTCATACTATAAAAATGAAATTAACTTTGCTTTTTAAGTTGTAGTTTCCAATTGCTTATCTTTTTCCTTTTAGGAATATACATCTTAATACATGTGATAATTCCAGGTGGCACAGTGGCAAAGAATCTGCCTATCAATGTAGGAGACTCAGGTTCAAACCCCAGGTTGGGAAGATCCCTTGGAGTAAGAAATGGCAACTCAGTCCAGTATTCTTGCTTGGGAAATCCCACAGACAGAGGAGCCTGGTGGGCTATAGTCATGGGGTTGCAAAGGGTCAGCCATGATAGAGCATACATACATAATCCTAGAGAATGAAAATTTTGCATTGAATTGTCAATAAATGAATGAGTAGCTGAATGTTAAGTTAAACATGACATTAATCATTTTACTTTTTATCATTGTATCAAACCATACTGAAATCATATAGTAGATGTAAATGGTTATTTGATGGTATCAATCCATTTGAATCCATTTTAGATATTTTAAAATAAAAGCAAATATTCCCACCCAAAAGAAGTAAGACAGTATGTCCTTCTTTTTCTCCTTTCCCCTAATAAAGTACTGCTATCCTGGGCTTATCTTCCCTATATATTTTTTCTTTATAGTATATACACTACATATATATACCACTAATCAATACGTAGTTTAACTTTGTATGCTTTAAACTTTGCATCAATGGAATTACACTATCTTCTTCTGTGACTTGCTTTTTTTCTTTTTTTCCTAACACTATGTTCCAGAAAGTCATCCTTAGAGATGCCTACTGCTGAGTTTCATTCATTGTCACTGCTCTATGGCATTCTATTGTGTGTGTATAACACAAATTATTTCCATGTTGCTACAGGGGTATTTGGGCTTGCCTGGTGGCTCAGGAGGTAAAGAATCTGCCTGCAATGCAGGAGACCTGGGTTCAATCCCTGGATCAGGAAGATCCCTGGAGAAGGAAATGGCTCTCCACTCCAGTATTCTTTCCTGGGAAATCTCATGGACAGAGAGAATCCTGCTGGGCTACAATTTATGGGGTTGCAAGGAACTGGACACAACTGAGTGAATAACACACATACATACACGGGTATTTGGGTTGTTTTCTGGTATTCTTTTATTACAGACTTTGCAGTTGCTATGAACTCTTTTTAAAAGGGATAGTACCAACTTAGCTTTCTACCAATGAGTACAAGCTCTAGATATTGCACATGGCACTGCCTGACTTGTTAATTTTTGCCAGCCTGATGGGCACAGAAGGCATCTCTCATAGGTCTTCACGTAAAGTTCCTAGATCACTAAAGGAAGTTGAGCATTTCATTGGCCAACAGGTTTTCTCTTCCATGGCACCCAGGTTAAACCCTTTGTTCATTTTTCTATTATATTTTTTTAATAATAAGCAAGATATTTAAACATCTTAAAATTTGATTAGGGGGAGGAGCTAAGATGGCGGAGAAGTAGGACGGGGAGAACACTTTCTCCCCGACAAATTCATCAAAAGAACATTTAAACGCCAAGTAAATTCCACAAAACAACTTCTGAAAGCCGGCAGAGGACATCAGGCACCCAGAAAAGCAACCCAAGTCTTCGAAAGGAGGTAGGGAAAAATATAAAAGACAAAAAAAGGGACAAAAGAGGGAGGGACAGAGTTCCGTCCTGGGAAGGGAGTCTTAAAAAGAGAGAAGTTTCCAAACACCAGGAAACCTTCTCACTGCCGAATCTGTGCCGAGCCTTGGAAGCACAGAGGGCAACATAACAGGGAGGAAAAATAAATAATTAAAACCCGCACATCGCGAGCCCTACGTAACTCCCCCAGCGGAGAAGCAGCTCAGACGCCTGCATTCGCCATTAGCAAGCGGGGGCTGGGCAGGGAGGCACGGTGCGGGCTGCATCGCTGAGAGTAAGAATCTGGCCTGAATATCCTGAGCGCTATCTGAGAGAAATAATTTGGGCTAGCAAACCAGACTGTGGGATATCTACCACACAAAAAGCCAGCCCTAACCTATGACACCGCCAGGCCCGCACACGGAATAAAGGACTGAACAGATAGCTGGCAGCAGACCATCCCCCTCTGGTGACAGGCAGCCAGAGCCAGAAGGGGGCAATCGCAGCCCCAGAGAGACATTATCTATAAAACTGTAAGCAGGCTTCTTTGCTAACTAAAACTTCTTGGGGGTCTGGGCGGTCAACATCTGCCTGAGAAGGTGTGCCGGTGCACAACTAGATAACCGAGCGGCGGGGAGGCGATAAGTCGCAGCAATCGCGCGCGCAAAACATCTCATCACCTGAGCTGCTCGGATCTGGGAAGGGCACAAAATGCAGGCCCAACTGAGAGTCTGCGCCTCTGAGGACTACCCGAGTGCCTGAACCTGAGCGGCTTGGACCTGGGAAGTACAGGCAGCCCAGGGCAGGCCGCGGATGGTTCGCGGCGGAGCAACCTAGAGCCTGAGCAGCGTGGGCAGAGAGGCTACACGCGCCGTGAACTGGGGGCAGACCCAGTGTGGCTGAGGCACTGCGAGCACACGCCAGTGTTATTTGTTTGCAGCATCCCTCCCTACCTCCCCTCAGTGCGACTGAACAAGTGAGCCTATAAAAAAAAAGAATTTAAGTCCTCTATTATCCCTTTAATTTCCACTTTTATAACCGATTACTTTGCAAAAAAAAAAAGTGAGAAGACCCTATTTTTTTTAAAGCAAACTTCATATTTTTTTTGTTTAATAATTTTTTTGACTTTTTTTTTTCTTTTCCTTTCTTTCCTTTAACATTGTATTTTTGAAATTCCAAACTCTACTCTAGATTTTTAATTTTAGCTTTTTAGTATTTGTTAACAATTTTGTACCTATAGTTTTTTGTTTTGTTTTTGTTTTTATATAATTTCTGTGACCCTTTTTTATTTTTTCTTTTTCTTTTTCTCTGTTTCTTTCTCTTCTTCTTTTAAATAACATTGTATATCTGAAATTCCAAGCTCTATTCTAGATTTTTAATTTATGCTTTTTGGTATTTGTTAGCAATTTTGTACCTGTATTTTTTTCTTTTTTTTAATAATTTATGTGACCTTGTTTGTTCTTTTTTTCTCTCTCTCTCTCTTTCTTTTTCTTCTTCTTTTTTTAACAATGTATTTTTGAAATTCCAAACTCTACTCTAGATTTCTAACTTTTGCTTTTTGGTATTAGTTATCAATTTTGTACCTATACTTTCTGTATAATTTTTGTGACCTTGTTTGTTTTTGTTTCTTCATTTTTTCTCTCTTTCTTTTCCTTCTTCTTTTCTTTAACATCGTATTTTTGAAATTCCAAACTCTACTCTAGATTTTAAATTTTTGCTTTTACGTATTTGTTACCAATTTTTTACCTTTAAGAACCCAATCTTCAGTACCCATTTTTCACTAGGGAGCGAGATTACTGGCTTAACTGCTCTCTCCCTTTGGACTCTCCTTTTTCTCCACCAGGTCGTCTGTGTCTCCTCCCTAACCCCTCTCTACTCAACCCAACTCTGTGAATTTCTGTGTGTTCCAGATGGTGGAGAACACTTAGGGAACTGATTACTGGCTGGATCTGTCTCCCTCCTTTTCATTCCTCCCATTTATCCTCCTGGCCACCTCTGCCACCTTCCTCCTTCTTCTCTTCTCTGTATAACTCTGTGAACAACTCTGAGCGGTCCAGTTGTGGAGTGCACATAAGGAAGAGATTACTGAATAGCCCACTCTCTCCTCTATTGACTCCACCTCATCTAATTCGGGTCACCTCTAACTCCCTCCTCACTCTTCTCTTCTCCATATAACGCTGTAAACCTCTCTGGGCGAAACAAGTTTCAGGGCAAGAAATACCAAGCAAATTCTCCAGCAGCAAGGAACACAGCCCTAAGCTCCAAGATACAGGCAGCCCAAAGTCACCCCAAAACCATAGACATCCCGTAACTCATTACTGGACATTTCATTGCACTCCAGAGAGAAGAAATACAGCTCCACTCACCAGAACACCGACACAAGCTTCCCTAACCAAGAAACCTTGACAAGCCACCTGTACAAACCCACACACAGTGAGGAAATGCCACAATAAAGAGAACTCCACAAACTGCCAGAATAAAGAAAAGACACCCCAAACTCAGCAATTTAAACAAGATGAAGAGACAGAGGAATACCCAGCAGACAAAGGAACAGGATAAAAGCCCACCAAACCAAACAAAAGAGGAAGAGATAGGGAATCTACCTGATAAAGAATTCTGAATAATGATAGTGAAATTGATCCAAAATCTTGAAATCAAAATGGAATCACAGATAAATAGCTTGGAGACAAAGATTGAGAAGATGCAAGAAAGATTTAACAAGGAACTAGAAGAAATAAAAGAGAGTCAATATAAAATGAATAATGCAATAAATGAAAATAAAAACACTCTGGAGGCAACAAATAGTAGAATAACAGAGGCAGAAGATAGGATTAGTGAATTAGAAGATAGAATGGTAGAAATAAATGAATCAGAGAGGATAAAAGAAAAACAAATTAAAAGAAATGAGGACAACCTCAGAGACCTCCAGGACAATATTAAACGCTACAACATTCGAATCATAGGGGTCCCAGAAGAAGAAGACAAAAAGAAAGACCATGAGAAAATACTTGAGGAGATAATAGTTGAAAACTTCCCTAAAATGGGGAAGGAAATAATCACCCAAGTCCAAGAAACCCAGAGAGTCCCAAACAGGATAAACCCAAGGCGAAACACCCCAAGACACATATTAATCAAATTAACAAAGATCAAACACAAAGAACAAATATTAAAAGCAGCAAAGGAAAAACAACAAATAACACACAAGGCAATTCCCATTAGGATAACAGCTGATCTTTCAATAGAAACTCTTCAAGCCAGGAGGGAATGGCAAGACATACTTAAAGCAATGAAAGAAAATAACCTACAGCCCAGATTATTGTACCCAGCAAGGATCTCATTCAAATATGAAGGAGAAATCAAAAGCTTCTCAGACAAGCAAAAGCTGAGAGAATTCAGCACCACCAAACCAGCTCTCCAACAAATACTAAAGGATATTCTCTAGACAGGAAACACAAAAACAGTGTATAAACTCGAACCCAAAACAATAAAGTAAATGGCAATGGGATCATACTTATCAGTAATTACCTTAAATGTAAATGGGTTGAATGCCCCAACCAAAAGACAAAGACTGGCTGAATGGATACAAAAACAAGACCCCTACATATGTTGTCTACAAGAGACCCACCTCAAAACAGGGGACACATACAGACTGAAAGTGAAGGGCTGGAAAAAGATTTTCCATGCAAATAGGGACCAAAAGAAAGCAGGAGTAGCAATACTTATATCAGATAAAATGGACTTTAAAACAAAGGCTGTGAAAAGAGACAAAGATGGTCACTACCTAATGATCAAAGGATCAATCCAAGAAGAAGATATAACAATTATAAATATATATGCACCCAACACAGGAGCGCCGCAATATGGAAGACAAATGCTAACAAGTATGAAAGGAGAAATTAACAATAACACAATAATAGTGGGAGACTTTAATACCCCACTCACACCTATGGATAGATCAACTAAACAGAAAATTAACAAGGAAACACAAACGTTAAACGATACAATAGACCAGTTAGACCTAATTGATATCTATAGCACATTTCATCCCAAAACAGTGAATTTCACCTTTTTCTCAAGCGCACATGGAACCTTCTCCAGGATAGATCACATCCTGGGCCATAAATCTAGCCTTGGTAAATTCAAAAAGATAGAAATCATTCCAAGCATCTTTTCTGACCACAATGCAGTAAGATTAGATCTCAATTACAGGAGAAAAACTATTAAAAATGCCAACATATGGAGGCTGAACAACACTCTGCTGAATAACCAACAAATCACAGAAGAAATCAAAAAAGAAATCAAAATTTGCATAGAAACGAATGAAAATGAAAACACAACAACTCAAAACCTGTGGGACACTTTAAAAGCAGTCCTAAGGGGAAAGTTCATAGCAATACAGGCACACCTCAAGAAACAAGAAAAAAGTCAAATAAATAACCTAACCCTACACCTAAAGCAACTAGAAAAGGAAGAAATGAAGAACCCCAGGGTTAGTAGAAGGAAAGAAATCTTAAAAATTAGGGCAGAAATAAATGCAAAAGAAACAAAAGAGACCATAGCAAAAATCAACAAAGCCAAAAGCTGGTTCTTTGAAAGGATAAATAAAATTGACAAACCATTAGCCAGACTCATGAAGAAACAAAGGGAGAAAAATCACATCAATAAAATTAGAAATGAAAATGGAGAGATCACAACAGACAACACAGAAATACAAAGGATCATAAGAGACTACTATCAACAATTATATGCCAATAAAATGGACAACGTGGAAGAAATGGACAAATTCTTAGAAAAGTACAACTTTCCAAAACTGGACCAGGAAGAAATAGAAAATCTTAACAGACCCATCACAAGCATGGAAATTGAAACTGTAATCAAAAATCTTCCAGCAAACAAAAGCCCAGGTCCAGACGGCTTCACAGCTGAATTCTACCAAAAATTTAGAGAAGAGCTAACACCTATCCTGCTCAAACTCTTCCAGAAAATTGCAGAGGAAGGGAAACTTCCAAACTCATTCTATGAGGCCACCATCACCCTAATACCAAAACCTGACAAAGATCCCACAAAAAAAGAAAACTACAGGCCAATATCACTGATGAACATAGATGCAAAAATCCTTAACAAAATTCTAGCAATCAGAATCCAACAATACATTAAAAAGATCATACACCATGACCAAGTGGGCTTTATCCCAGGCATGCAAGGATTCTTCAATATCCGCAAATCAATCAATGTAATACACCACATTAACAAATTGAAAAATAAAAACCATATGATTATCTCAATAGATGCAGAGAAAGCCTTTGACAAAATTCAACATCCATTTATGATAAGAACTCTCCAGAAAGCAGGAATAGAAGGAACATACCTCAACATAATAAAAGCTATATATGACAAACCCACAGCAAACATTATCCTCAGTGGGGAAAAATTGAAAGCATTTCCTCTAAAGTCAGGAACAAGACAAGGGTGCCCACTTTCACCATTACTATTCAACATAGTTTTGGAAGTTTTGGCCACAGCAATCAGAGCAGAAAAAGAAATAAAAGGAATCCAAATTGGAAAAGAAGAAGTAAAACTCTCACTGTTTGCAGATGACATGATCCTTTACATAGAAAACCCTAAAGACTCCACCAGAAAATTACTAGAACTAATCAATGATTATAGTAAAGTTGCAGGATATAAAATCAACACACAGAAATCCCTTGCATTCCTATACACTAATAATGAGAAAACTGAAAGAGAAATTAAGGAAACAATTCCATTCACCATTGCAACGGAAAGAATAAAATACTTAGGAATTTATCTACCTAAAGAAACTAAAGACCTATATATAGAAAACTATAAAACACTGGTGAAAGAAATCAAAGAGGACACTAATAGATGGAGAAATATACCATGTTCATGGATTGGAAGAATCAATATAGTGAAAATGAGTATACTACCCAAAGCAATTTATAGATTCAATGCAATCCCTATCAAGCTACCAACGGTATTCTTCACAGAGCTAGAACAAATAATTTCACAATTTGTATGGAAATACAAAAAACCTCGAATAGCCAAAGCTATCTTGGGAAAGAAGAATGGAACTGGAGGAATCAACCTACCTGACTTCAGGCTCTATTACAAAGCCACAGTTATCAAGACAGTATGGTACTGGCACAAAGACAGAAATATTGATCAATGGAACAAAATAGAAAGCCCAGAGATAAATCCACGCACATATGGACACCTTATCTTTGACAAAGGAGGCAAGAATATACAATGGATTAAAGACAATCTCTTTAACAAGTGGTGCTGGGAAAACTGGTCAACCACTTGTAAAAGAATGAAACTAGAACACTTTCTAACACCTTACACAAAAATAAACTCAAAATGGATTAAAGGTCTAAACGTAAGACCAGAAACTATAAAACTCCTAGAGGAGAACATAGGTAAAACACTCTCCAACATACATCACGGCAGGATCCTCTATGACCCACCTCCCAGAATATTGGAAATAAAAGCAAAAATAAACAAATGGGACCTAATTAAACTTAAAAGCTTCTGCACAACAAAGGAAACTATTAGCAAGGTGAAAAGACAGCCTTCAGAATGGGAGAAAATAATAGCAAATGAAGCAACTGACAAACAACTAATCTCAAAAATATATAAGCAACTCCTACAGCTCAACTCCAGAAAAATAAATGACCCAATCAAAAAATGGGCCAAAGAACTAAATAGACATTTCTCCAAAGAAGATATACAGATGGCTAACAAACACATGAAAAGATGCTCAACATCACTCATTATCAGAGAAATGCAAATCAAAACCACTATGAGGTACCATTTCTCGCCAGTCAGAATGGCTGCAATCCAAAAGTCTACAAGCAATAAATGCTGGAGAGGGTGTAGAGAAAAGGGAACTCTCTTACACTGTTGGTGGGAATGCAAACTAGTACAGCCACTATGGAGAACAGTGTGGAGATTCCTTAAAAAACTGGAAATAGAACTGCCTTATGATCCAGCAATCCCACTGCTGGGCATACACACTGAGGAAACCAGAAGGGAAAGAGACACGTGCACCCCAGTGTTCATCGCAGAAACCAGAAGGGAAAGAGACACGTGTACCCCAGTGTTCATCGCAGCACTGTTTATAATAGCCAGGACATGGAAGCAACCTAGATGCCCATCAGCAGATGAATGGATAAGAAAGCTGTGGTACATATGCACAATGGTGTATTACTCAGCCATTAAAAAGAATACATTTGAATCAGTTCTAATGAGATGGATAAAACTGGAACCTATTATACAGAGTGAAGTAAGCCAGAAAGAAAAACACCAATACAGTATACTAACACATATATATGGAATTTAGAAAGATGGTAACAATAACCCTGTGTACGAGACAGCAAAAGAGACACCGATGTATAGATCAGTCTTATGGACTCTGTGGGAGAGGGAGAGGGTGGGGAGATTTGGGAGAATAGCATTGAAACATGTATAATATCATGTATGAAACGAGTCACCAGTTCAGGTTTGATGCACGGTACTGGATGTTTGGGGCTGGTGCACTGGGACGACCCAGAGGGAGGGTAGGGGAGGGAGGAGGGAGGAGGGTTCAGGATGGGAAACGTGGGTATACCTGTAGCAGATTCATTTCGATGTTTTGCAAAACTAATACAATATTGTAAAGTTTAAAAATAAAATAAAAGTTAAAAAAAAAATTAGATTAAAAACTGCTGCTGCTGCTAAGTCACTTCAGTCGTGTCTGACTCTGTGTGACCCCATGGATGGCAGCCTACCAGGCTCCTCCATCCATGGGATTTTCCAGGCAAGAGTATTGGAGAAATCTAGGTACCCAGAAATAGAAAAAAATCCACTTTAACATTAATACAGAATCTTAAAGGATGCCAAATAGCCAAAACTATCTTGAAAAAGAAGAGGAAAATTGATTCTTGATGTCAGAATATAGTACAAAGCTACAATAATCAAAACAGTATGGTACTAGCATAAAGACAAACAAAATAATGAAATAGAACAGACAGCCCAGAAATAAATTCTCACATATATAATCCAGCAATTTTCAACAAGGTTGCCAAGACCATTCAGTGGGGAAAATGACAGTTTTTTCAACAACCAATGATGGTAAACAATGTGCAAAAGAATGAATATGGATCCTTACCTTGCACTGTACCCAAAATGAATGCAAAATGGATAAAAGACTTAAACATAAGACCTAAAACTATACCACTCTTAGAAGAAAACATAAGAGTAAAAAAAGCCTCATGACGTTGGATTTGGCAACGATTTCTTGGATGTGACACCAAAAGTGTTAACAAAAGCAAATGTAGATAAATTGGATTACATCAAAATTTAAAACGTCTTAGGTCAAAGGACACCATCAAAAGCATGAAAAGACCACCTACAGAATGGGAAAAAATATTTGCAAATCATTTATTTGATGATATTGGGTTAATGTCCAGAATGCATTAATAAAACTCCTACAGCTCAACAGCAACAACAAAAAGACCAAATAATCTGATTAGAATACAAGCAAAGGACTGGAATGGATGTTTCTCTGAAGGTGAAATAAGATGGCCAACAAGCATACGAAAAGATGTTTAAAATCAATCATCATTAGAGCAATGAAAACCAAAACTGTAATGAGATATCACCTTACATCCATTACGAGGGCTAAAATTTAAAAAAAAAATTTTTTTAAACAGAGAAAATAATAAACATTGATGAGGATGTGAAGAAACTGGAGCCCTTGTGCACTTTTGTGGAATATAAATCGGTGTGGCCGCTGGAATTCAAAACAGTGTGACAAAAAGTTTAAAGTAGAGTTATCTTATGATTCAGCAATTCCACCTCTGGGTATATAAGAAAGAACTGAAACAGAGACTCCAAGAGGTATTTGTACAGCCATGTTCAGAACAGCATTATTCACAACAGCCAAGACATGGAAGCAATCCAAGTGTCCATTAATGGATTAATAGATAAACAAAATGTGGTATCAACACAAAATGGAATATTATTCAACTTTAAAAAGGAAGGAGATTCTGACATAGGATACAATATGATGAATCTTGAGGACTATTATGCATAGAGCTAGGTGGCATAATGTTAGTGACACAAGAGGCATAATTCTAAGAGAAATGTCAGTCACAAAAAGACAAATACTGTACGAGGTCTCTAGAATAATCAAATACATAGAAACAGAGAGTAGAGCACTGGCTCCCAGGGGCCTGAGGGAGGGGAAGAGGGATACTGTTACTTAATGCAGACAGAGTTTCAGTTTGGGAAGATGAAATAGTTTTGGAGATGGATGGTGGTGATGGTTGTACAACAGAGTCAAGTACTTAATACCACTGAATTATACAGTCTTAAATGGTTAAGATGGTAGACCTGATGTCATGGATATTTTACTACAATTAAAAAAAAGCAACACAACACTGCAAACCAACTATCCCTGAGTGCTCAGTTGCTTCAGTCATATCCGAATCTTTGCTGCCCCATGGACCACTGCTCCCCAGGCGCCTCTGTCCACGGGATTCCCCAGGCAAGAATACTGGAGCAGGTTGCCGTGCTCTCCTCCAGGGGATCTTCCCCACTTCCCCATCCAGGGATCAAACCTGAGTTTCTTGTATATCCTGCACTGGCAGGCAGGTTCTTTACCACTAGCACCACCTGGGAAGCCTGCAAATCAACTATATTCCAATAAAAATGTAAAAAGAGAGAAACAACATAGACAGGAACTACATCAGGCTTCTTGTCAGAAACTATGCAAACCAGAAGATAACGGAGAGACTTTTTTTTTTTGGTACTTTTCTGGAAATAAACCAGTGAGGGAGTGATCTCCTCTGAGGGCATGGAATTTCCATGTTTCTTCCCCTCTCTGCTTTGCCTAGCTGTACTGTAAAGGGGAGCAAGGGACTGGCATTTGTTTCGTGGTTCACTCCTTGCGATTTGTTGCATGGTTTACTCCTTGCAAAGTGCTTTAGAAACTTTGACCTTGAGATCTTACCCTCTGAAGTCAGTACTTCCTGAAGTACTTGAAGTCAGTACTTTCTGAAACTTGGCTTCCTCAAGTTACCAATGAAAAGAATATGACTTGGAGAGATTAAATAAACTGCCAAATTAGGACAGCTCATACATAGTGGAGCTTGAGCCTCAAACAAAGCTCTGTCTAACACTGACAGACCTCATGTTGGTTTGTTTTCCTTTTTGGCCATCTGGTGCAGCATGCAGGATCTTAGTTCCCTGACCAGGGATAGAACCTGTGTCCCCCGTGGGTAGAGCTATAGAGTCTTAACCACTGGACCACCAGGGAAGTCCCTGGAGAGACATCTTTAAGATACTGAAAGGAAAAAATTCTATATCCAGTAAAAACATCTTTCAAACTTGAAGGCAAAATAAACAGTCCCCATGCCTGATCCCCCGACACACAAATCAAATGCCTATTCTCTGCAAGGTACTATTCTAGGTTCTGGGTGATGACAGTGAACAAAGCCAACATACATCCTAAAAGAGAGAGGACACAAGCAAACACTTATGTAAATAAAGAGTGGACTAGATGCTCTTAAGTACTGTGGAGTAAAGAGAGCAGAGACAGAGAGAGTGAGTGCTGAGCTCTAGGATTAGGAAAAGCCTCACTGGAAGAGGGACATCTGAGTGGAGACCTGACTGAGCTCTGCAGGTACAGGCAGAGAGACCTCTAGAAAGAAGAGAAACCAAGAGCAGAGGCGCAGAATCGGGAGTCAAAGGCAGAGGGCAGGGCTTGGAGGCCCTGGACAGTTCAGAGGTCAGGGAGGAGGAGGGAGAAGAGCCAGGGAGGACTGCGGGGTGACACAGAGAGTGTGGGGTCCCAGGAGTCAGGGGAAGAAAGTGTTTCCAGAAGGCAGGTGTGACCATGTGAGGGGAAGACCGGAACTGAGAATGACTCTGGACTTGGCACGTCTGTTCTGATCAGGGCATCTTGGTGATTGTGGGGTTAAGAGAGAAAGGGAGACAACCAATAAAGACTGCTCTGCAGATGAACTTTTCTCTATTCAGAGATTAATGAGGTGGCCCTGGGGCAAGGGGATTTCGCAAATTCTTGGAGCTACTATATTATGGTTAGCTGATGGGAACGTTACACCAAGAGGTCAACAGTGATGAGCAGGAGGGAGTGAAGGCAGCTGCTGGAGTGCAGTCCTTGAGGAGACAGAGCTGGGCTCCCTGGGGTGGGGGAGAGCTCAGAGAGGATCATAGCTGGTGGCCTTCAGGATATTAACTCTTTGTCAGTAATTTGCATGGCTAATATTTTCTCCCAATGTATGGTGCCTTTTTCTAAAAGATATTCTTAATTTTTTTTTTTGGCACAACATGTAGCATATGGTGAGGTCTTAGTTCCCCAACCAGGGATCGAACCTGTGCCCCCTGCACTGGAAGAAGGATTCTTAACCAGTGGAATACCAGGGAAGTCCCAAGATACTCTTAATTTTAATGTCGTCAACCTAACCAATCCTCACTTCATCGCTGAGCCCCTGAGCCCCCTAGGGCTGTCAGGATGGAAGCTCCCAATCTAAGGGTGGGGCACATGTCCCCAGGGTTAATGTTGGGTCCAAGGCTCACTTCAAGCTCTGGATTCTTGCCCCTTCCCAGAGTGACAGAGCCCAGAGCAGAGGATTAAGCAGGATGTGCTAAGTTGTAACAGTCATGTCCGACTCTTTGTGACCCTATGGACTGTGGCCCGCCAGGTCCCTCTGTCCATGGGATTTTCCAGGCAAGAATACTGGAGTGGGTCACCATTTTCTCTTCTAGGGAATTTTCCTGACCCAGGGAGTGAATCCATGTCTCCTGCATTGGTGGTGGATTCTTTACTAGTGCACCATCTGGGAAGCAGGAAAAATTTTACTTAAGGTTTCACAAAGGAGGCAGAAGAGAGAACTTATTTTGCATTGGAAACCATTCTTTCTAAGAGTTAAAATTCTCACTAGAAACGTCTGCTTCCCTTTAAAATTCTTCCAGTTCTCTTGGACATCCTTCTTTTAAAAATTTCCCTTTTAAACATCCCTAGCCCTCACTCTCATCAGAACGGAATCTTCCCCAACTCCCACCACTAACTCCCAGGTTTTTCCTCTGCCTTTGCAAGTCTCTTTCTCAAGAGCATCTCTGGTCCCCACAGCAGCTGGTGCAGCCGGGTTACCAGGGTCAAGCATTTGAGTTACTGTACATAGCAACTCTTTCCTTTCATCAGCAATCTTGTGTGTATGTGTTTGATCCCATTAGCA
Organism: Bos taurus; assembly: GCF_002263795.3. NCBI lineage: Eukaryota > Metazoa > Chordata > Mammalia > Artiodactyla > Bovidae > Bos > Bos taurus. The sequence goes on along the minus strand of NC_037355.1, from coordinate 7,055,698 downwards.
AGGTAATCAAATGCAGAGCCCCGTGACCACAGGCACACCTGCTCCAAATACTAACCGTAACCCAGATCTCCAACAACCTAGACACGTAAGCAGCCTGCTCTTGTTCCAAGGCCAAACCCATTGTTTGCCTAACAAAAACTCATCTCTCTCTGGCTAACTGAATGTTAGAACACAAACAGTCCTGTTTCCCTAAGGCAGATGGAGTTCCAGGAACCACCATCTGGGGCCTGTGTCAGGAGGGAAGCGAGAAGGAGAAGGTAGGGACCAGAGCCCTGGGTCTTGGTATCTGCCCTGAGGCCACAAGCAGAACCTCATTCTGGAACCAGCCTTGTGTCATCTGGAAGCTGCTGCAGGTCAGTTTACCCAGAGGAAACATGCTGATGGGATGGGCAGGAAAGAGGCTTCATATGGTACACTCGGGTCCTGATTCTGCCGAAATCAGATGCCGAGGACACCCTGAGGACCCTGGAAGGAAGTGGAGCTGTTTCCTTCTCCTGTAGAAAGACCCATACCCGAAAGCCCAACCCCATACCAGCCACTGGGCTAGGGCTTTTGCATGCTGAGTGTTAAGTCGCTTCAGTCGTGCCTGACTCTTTGCAACCCCATGGACTGTAGTCCCCCAGGCTCCTCTGTTCATGGGATTCTCCAGGCAAGAATGCTGGAGTGGATTGCCATGCCCTCCTCTAGGGGATCTTCCCGACCCAGGGATTGAACCCACATCTCTTATGTCTCCTGCACTGGCAGGCGGGTTCTTTACCACTAATGCCACCTGGGAAGCCCAAGATGTACTTTTTTTTTTTTACCACTTTATTTTGAACTAATTTTAGATTTAGAGAAAAGTTGCAAAGATAGTACAAAGAGTTTCCTCATAGGCCTTACCAGGCTTTGCCAAACGTTAACAATGTTTAACCTTTTATACAATCACCATACATGCACTCTTTGCTAAGGCATGAATTCTCAAATTATTTCGTAGAGTCAGAGCAAACAACACTGTTACAAGTCTTATCAGCCCCATCTCACAGGTGAGAAAACTAAGGCTCAGAAGAATAAACACTTTACACAGACACAAAGCCAGTGCCACAGCAGGTCTGTCCCTGTCCATCAGAGGGTGACTTGTGAGTTGGGGCTATGTCCTAGTCATCATTTTGCCCTACATCCAGCACTCAGCACAGAACTTGGCACGTAAGGAGAGCTAAGTAAACATCTGAGGCTGAGCCTGTGTAAATATCTGACCACCAAGAGCCTCCTCTACTTATGCAGGTAATAGTCCTGGGGAAGACTTAGAGGACAGAGAGATGTCAATCTCGTAAGGACATAAGGCATAGGATTTCTTGCCTACAAACCCAGATCTGAGTCTTTGACCTGCTGGTGACAGGACACTACAGAAGTCCTTTAATTTTTTCTGTTTCCTTATCCATGTATCTCCTTAGGGGAGGTGCAAGAATGTCTCCAAACACACTGGTATTTGATTTTTAACTTCTTCCCTCTAATGGACACAGTCTTGTGTATATATTCTTGGGGGTACAACTGAGGGAGGCGAGCACAGAGCAGTCCAGTCCAGTGCCTCATTCCTGCTCCTCAATACTCAACAATCCTGGTGGGCAGGAAGTGAGGAAGAGAGTAGGGACCAAGGTCTGCCAGCTCTTCCCATAAGTCATGCGCTGCTGCTGCTGCTGCTAAGTCGCTTCAGTCGTGTCCGACTCTGTGCGACCCCATAGACGGGAGCCCACCAGGCTCCCCCGTCCCTGGGATTCTCCAGGCAAGAACACTGGAGAGGGTTGCCATTTCTTTCTCCAGTGCAGAAAAGTTAAAAGTGAAAGTGAAGTCACTCAGTCGTGTCAGACTCTTAGCGACCCCATGGACTGTAGCCCACCAGGGTCCTCCATCCGTGGGATTTTCCAGGCAAGAGTACTGGAGTGGGGTGCCATTGCCTTCTCTGTACAAGTCATGTGGTCACCTTCAAAAGGATTCATCTCATCTAATTCTCATATTAGCCTTACTATGTTAACTAATTACTTTGATTATTGTTGAAACAGAATTGATTTAATGTTATGTTAATTTCTTCTGTGTGTGTGTGTGTGTGTGTATATATATATACACATTCTTTTTTATATTCTTTTCCATTATGGTTTATCCCAGGATACTGAATACAGTCCCCTGTGCTATAGAATAGGACCCTGCTGTCTACCTATTCTCTATCTAACAGCTATATCTGCTAACCCCAACCTCCCAACCCTCGCTCCAACCTGCCTACCCCTTGGCAATCTGTTCTCTATGTTCGTGATTCTGTTTCCGTTTGGTTCATTTGTGTCCTATTTTGCATGCTAAGTTGCTTCAGTTGTGTCTGACTCTGTGCTGACTGTAGCCTGCCAGACTCCTTTATCCATGGGATTCTTTAGGCAAGAATACTGGAGTGGGTTGCCATGCCCTCCTCCAGGGGATCTTCCCAAGCCAGGGATCGAACCCATGTATCTTATGTCTCCTGCATGAGCACGCGGCTTCTTTACTACTAGCACCACCTGGGAAGCCTGTCCTGTTTTAGGTTCTACATGTAAGTAATATTATATGGTATCTGTCTTTCTTTTTCTGACTTACTTCACTTACAATGATAGTCTCCAGTTCCACCCATGTGGCTGCAAATTTGTCTATGTTGATTATGTGTTTTCATATCTACAAAGGAAAACTTCACTCTTTCAGCCTAAATTGGTGGACTTGTTTTTTCCTTCAAGTGAGAATATACGAAAGAAGAACAGAGGGGGAAGATTTCCACTTTTTTTGGATTATTCTTTAGAAGTTTTATTGGCATATAGTTCTTTACAATGCTGTGTTAGTTTCTACCGTACAGCAAAGTGAATCAGCTGTATGTATACATATATCCCCTCTTTTATGCATTTCCTCCTCATTCAGGTCACCACAGAGCTCCATTCAGTTCTTTTTTTCAACCACCTGGACATTTATTTTATTTTTTTTAACTTTACAATATTGTATTGGTTTTGCCATATATCAACATGAATCCACCACAGGTATACATGTGTTCCCCATCCTGAACCCTCCTTCCTCCTCCCTCCCCATACCATCCCTCTGGGTCGTCCCAGTGCACCAGCCCCAAGCATCCAGTATCGTGCATCGAACCTGGACTGGCAACTCGTTTCATATGTGATATTATACATGTTTCAGTGCGATTCTCCCAAATCATCCCACCCTCTCCCTCTCCCACAGAGTCCAAAAGACCGTTCTATACATCAGTGTCTCTTCTGCTGTCTCATATACAGGGTTATTGTTACCATCTTTCTAAATTCCATATATATGCATTAGTATACTGTATTGGTGTTTTTCTTTCTGTCCAAAAGTCTACAAGCAATAAATGCTGGAGAGGGTGTGGAGAAAAGGGAACCCTCTTACACTGTTGGTGGGAATGCAAACTAGTACAGCCACTATGGAGAACAGTGTGGAGATTCCTTAAAAAACTGGAAATAGAACTGTCTTATGACCCAGCAATCCCACTACTGGGCATACACACCAAGGAAACCAGAATTGAAACAGACACATGTACCCCAGTGTTCATCGCAGCACTGTTTATAATAGCCAGGACATGGAAGCAACCTAGATGTCCATCAGCAGATGAATGGATAAGAAAGCTGTGGTACATATACACAATGGAGTATTACTCAGCCATTAAAAAGAATACATTTGAATCAGTTCTAATGAGGTGGATGAAACTGGAGCCTATTATACAGAGTGAAGTAAGCCAGAAAGATTTCCACTTTTAAGTCTACTTGGCAGCCTTTCACAATTTGTGGTATCACCTGGGGCAGAATCATGTTTGTGATAAGTTCAACAGTTCTGGTCTGTCCCCAGTAGATGAAAAGAGAATATGTAGACACAAAGCCTTGGAATCAACATTTTAACCAGCTCTCTGGGTGATTCTTCAACGCAGTAAACTCTGAGAACTGATGAGGCACTGAAACCAGTACTGAAGAACCTGATATACAGAAGACAGATTATTCAATTATCATACCAACTAACTGCAAGAAATGAGTGCTTCAAAAAGATGCACAAATCTGTTCATTTTCTTCATAGAGGAGAAATGGGACATAAGGACACCGAGTCCCCATCCTTCTCCCATTATCCATTTCCTTGCAAACTTTTTCTTTAGGAGTAACTCAAAATACTTCCTGGTGGCTCAGGAGTAAAGAATCTGCCTGCAATACAGGAGCCGCAGGAGATGTGGGTCCGATCCCTGGGTTGGGAAAATCCCCTCGAGTAGGGAATGGCAAGCTACTCCAATATCCTTGCCAGGACAATCCCATAGATAGAGGAGCCTGGTGGGCTACAGTCCATAGGGTTGCAAAGAGTCGGACATGACTGAGCTACTGAGCAGACAAAATACCACAGGTTAGTCTCTATCAAAATTCACTCTCAACTCAAGAAGCCTGAATTGATGTGCTTTCGCTGTATCAAAGCTGTGATCTCACTGGGGAAGGGCATCAACATCAAAACAAAGCTTTCAGTGAATGCAACAGTCTGACTAATAGAGATACAACCACCAGAGAATGAAAATAGCAAACACTGCCTAGACAAGGGTGTCAGCATCAGTCTGGAGACGGCTTCTTGATGCTGAAGCAGCCTTGCCCTGGAGAAGTCCTAGCATCCCCTGCCTGCATCTGTATAAAGCATCCTGCAACTGTATGCAGCAGCATCAGGTTAGTTATGCACGCAGCTTGGATTGAATAAAAACCCTTTTTCATTCGCTCTTATTATTGCTGGTTTGAATTAGCTAATAGGAGGAAGGAAGCAGTTAGCTTGCTACTAAAAGTGATATGCTTTATTCTTTTTTTTTTAAGTTTATTTTGGCTGCGTTGGGTCTTCATCACAGCATGAGGGCTCAGGAGTTGTGGTGAGCGTGTGCGATTTTAGTTCCTCGACCAGGGATCGAACCCACGTGCCCTGCATTAGGAGCAAGGACTCCTATACACTGGACTACCAGTGAAGGCCCATGACATGCTTTTGTTTAGGGTTTGTGCAGTATATTGGAGGAAGAAGTAGGACGTAAGTGATGAAGTCTTTTAAAATGAAGGTTGAATACAACAGTAGGAACTAGAATTTCCATGGGGTGAACTCTTCATGTCCTACAGCAAAATGCTAGAATTCCCCTTTTTTTTTTTTTTTAGGTTGGGGGTCTGAAGGCAGCTATCAGGCTCTGCTGAAGTCTCAGTTTATCCAGGATAAATATGTGAAATGGCTTTCAGTCCCCTCCTCGCCTCAGTAATCCCATACACCTTCCTCTGGGCATGATGATTTATCAAAACCCTTCTAGGGAGGGGGCTTATTCTGGGAAACATTACCCCATATGGTCTTATCAGTGCAGAGTGCAGGGAGACTCTTATCTCCGCCAGTCAGGATGGTGTCGTGTAATTAACCCAGACAAGAATGACTTTAGCTTCTTAAGCAGCTGTCTGATGCTGTCGGCTTGCCTTGGTCAGGACATGAAAGAACTAAGACTAAAACTTGTCTTTGTAAGCACAGGTGCAGCAATAAGCCACAGGTACAATCTAAACCCAACATTTGAAACCACTTTCTTAAATAGGTGATGTCTTAAGGGTACTGTGTGTTGAATCTCTCCTTGCTGATTTAGGCTGATGGGCTGATTGTTTTCATCTTGTCAATATCAGGTTGTTTTTGGTGTTTTGTTTTAGTTGCAGAATGCGAGATCTTTCAGTTCAGTTCAGTAGCTCAGTCGTGTCTGATTCTTAGCGACCACATGGACTGCAGCACTCTGGGCTTCCCTGTCCATCACCAACTCCCAGAGCTTGCTCAAACTCACGTCTATTGAGTCGGTGATGCCATCCAACCATCTCATCCTCTGTCATCCCGTTCTCCTCCTGCCTTCAATCTTTCCCAGCATCAGGGTCTTTTCAAATGAGTCTCGTTCTTCACATCATGTGGCCAAAGAATTGGAGCTTCAGCTTCAGTATCAGTCCTTCTAATGAATATTCAAGACTGATTTCCTTTAGGATGGACTGGTTGGATCTCCTTGAGGTCCAAGGGACTCCCAAGAGTCTTCTCCAATACCGCAGTTCAAAAGTGTCAATTCTTTGGCACTCAATTTTCTTTATGGTTCAACTCTCACATCCACACATGACTACTGAAAAAACCATAGCTTGGAATAGATGGACCTTTGTTGGTAAAGTAACGTCTCTGCTTTTTAATATGCTGTCTTGGTTTGTCATAACTTTTCTTCCAAGAAACAAGTGTCTTTTAATTTCATGGCTGCAGTCACCATCTGCAGTGGTTTTGGAGCCCAAGAAAATAAAGTCTGTCACTGTTTCCATTGTTTCCCCATCTATTTGTCATGAGATGATAGGACCGGATGCCATGATCTTAGTTTTTTGAATGTTGAGTTTTAAGCCAGCTTTTTCACTCTCCTCTTTCACTTTCATTAAGAGGCTCTTTAGTTCCTCTTCACTTTCTGCCATAAGGGTGGTGTCATCTGCATATCTGAGGTTAGTTTGAGGTATGTGGGTTTTAGTTCTCTGACAAAGGATCGAAACTCTGGTTCCCTGTGTTGGAAGTGTGAAATTTTAACCAGTGGACCACCAGGGAAGTCCTGTCAATATCTTTTTGAGTCCCACCAGCAGGACCATCCACTCTTTAACCCATTAGTTCAGTTTGGTTTCATTTACATTATGTGATTTTTAAAAATGTATCCTATTTTTCCAAGGCATTCTCACACCTTTATTATTACAGTCTGCAGTTACAAAGTTGTATATGAAAGCAAAAAAATGATCCTAACATGAAATTATTACCTAGTCAACCAACTCTTATTATGATGTAAAATATATTCCCTACTCAAATATCTTTCCCCATTCAATACTAGTATCTATGTCCATCCTTTGTTTGGACATCCTTGTCCATCTTCATTTGCTGAGTGCAAATACAGGGCAATTTGTTGCAAAGTGTGTGGCAAATCTTGCCCCCCCCCCAAAACAAAACCAAAACAAACCAGTAATTCATGGCACTGATGTTGCAGAGCAGATCAAGTCATATACAAAACCACTGAGCAATGGAGGTCAGCAGATTTAGGAGAGCTAGCGGCTAAAGAAGAGACATTTAACAAGGATGAGGACTTCAAAGAAGATTTAAAGAAGAACGGTCTAAATATTAAAGTATTTAAAGGAGACTTGGGAAAAAAAAAACAGATAAAGCTCTTGTAAAAATAATTCTCTTTAGAATCATGCAGTAAAAGTCAACACAGTTAAGGATGGCATTTTGAATTTTCCTAAAATTTTGGCATAAAAATACATCTGGGACTTACCTCTTACTTTAAGTAAAAATCAATGTTTTCCAGTTAATTTTACTTTAGTAAATTTCTTTGGTTATTTAGGTTAAACAGAATACACACATGATGTATGTTCATGAGATGAGTTTAACACTCTGGGCATTCAGTTATCATCACTGGAAAACTAATGTTCTAGGCCATGGTCTGTAAGAAGTCACGATTTCATTTGGGGTAACGGGCTTTGGTTTCTACCTGTGGGGTCCTTCTTTTTTACTGGCTGACCAGTGGTTGATATCTCTTCTATTGCTGTAAAATAGTCACGTGGTGGTAATAACAGTCACAGACAAGCCTGCATTGAAGATAAGAAGAGGAGCCCCCGACAGAAGCAGTCATTAGAACCTGGTTTCTGACTGCCATTCAACATTGACCCAAAAACCTGAAGCCAAGCGTAAAGCAAACGTGAGCATCCTTATATACACAGATGTCAACAGGATAAATTTCTCGAAGTAGAAATAGGTGGATTAATGGGCATTTAAAACTTTAATAGACATTGTCAAATTGACCCCCGAAACTATTGTATCAATCGATCCTCCCACCACAGCATGTGAGAATGCCAAACTCTTGCCTGTCTTCCCTTACACGGAGTACCATTAAACTGCTCCATCTTTGCAGTATGAGTCATAGCTGTTCTCAGCACACTGGCAGAGAGAAGTAGGGCTAGTATCTGTGAAAACTTTAAAAATAAGTGTCATGTTCATTCAACACTCGTGATTTTGATATTCATGATTTTACTGGTATTTTATGGAATGTATAAGAGTAGAGGATGGGAACTGAGGTCAGAAAGGTGGAAGATGGGTCAAAATGGGATGGGAAGTGGTTTTAGCTGACACTGGCTGAGAGTATCCTCTACTGACAGCTGAGTGGCATCCACTGTAAGCCTGTACCATAACCTCATTGCTGCTGCTGCTGCTAAGTCGCTTCAGTCGTGTCCGACTCTGTGCGACCCCACAGACGGCAGCCCACCAGGCTCCGCGGTCCCGGGGATTCTCCAGGCAAGAACACTGGAGTGGGTTGCCATTTCCTTCTCCACATAAACTCATTAGCCAGCCTCTAACTGATGAATATTTTAGACTGTCTCTAATCTTTAGTTAATTACAAACAATGCTGCAATGCTACTTTCTTTATACTTCATGATCCAGGCTTTCTTGTATATGTTGTAACATAAATTACTAGAGGTGAAGCCCTAGGTCAAAGTGGATATGCATTTGTGATTGTGGTAGGTACTACTACAAAAATTAAACCTATGTAAGGTTTATTAATTTACACCTCACTGGCAAAGGAGTAAAGTACCTGTTTCTTACAGTTTTACCAACACAGCATATTATCAAATAGGTAAAAAACATGTACCAGTTTTAATTATTTGCGTTTCTCTCATAATTTTTCATTCATTCATAAGCTATTTTAATTTCCTGAACTATGAACTACTTGTTACATCTTTTGTACATTTTCCTATTGAGTTGTTGGTTATTTTCATATTGCTTTATAAAAGCTATTTATTAGAGAACTTAACTCTTTGTCTATTAAATGAATTGCAACCACTTCCCCCAACTTGTCAGTTTGTTTTTCTCACTTTGTTTATGGTGATTATTATTTTTTTTGCCAAGCAGCAGTCTTTAAACTTTTTTTCTAATGTAGTTTTATTTATAATTTGTTCATCTTTTCTTTGATGATTTCTAGACTTTGAATCAAAGTGAGAAGAATAATAAAAGTTATAAAGATTTACTGTTGTTCTTGTTTAATTGCTAAATTGTCTCCAACTCTTTGCGACCCCATGGTCTGTAGCCAGCCAGGCTCCTCTGTCTATAGGATTTCCCAAGCAAGGATACTGAAGTGGGTAGCCATTTCCTTCTTCATCTAATCTTCCTGACCCAGGGACTGAACCCAGGTCTCCTGCATCGCAGGCAGATTCTTTACCACTGAGCCATCTGGAAAGCCAATAAAAGAATTACCTCATATTTTATCTAGCAGTCATAATATTTTAAGTTTTACAATTAAATTCCATTTGGAGTTTAGGCTTACAGTAGTCAAATTTATTTTTTTCCTGGATGGCTTCCCAATTGTCCCAACGTCACTTATTAAGTAGTTCATCTTTCCTTCACTGACACAAAACAGCACATTTATCATATACTAACACTCTTTATGTAGTCAGGTCTACTTGTGATGCTCTGACGTTTGCGCAGTCCTCTAATCACGTGACAGCATCACCCTGCTTTAATTCCTCCAAAACGTGGCCTCCTATCAGCTTTTCACCTCTAGAACAGCGAGTTCCCCTTAGTGGGATGTTTTTCAGGACTTTCTTGTCCATTTTCTAAAACAAACCTTTTGGTACTTTAATTTGGATACCATTACACTCAGAAATTAATGTAGGGAGGATTGACATTTTTATGTTGTTGAGTCTCCAGAGTTTTGAAGTCTTCTTCATAGAGGTACTATAAAAGTTGTTATGTTTATTACTAGGGATTTCAGCTTGTTTTGGTGGAGCTTGTAAATGGGCTCCTTTCTTCCATATAGCTTCCATCTGGTGGTTATTCCCATTATTAGCCCACAGTGCCAAAGGGTCAAACCCAAAGGAGCTTTCATTTTAAGGTCTCTCCACGTCTATAAATATGTGTTTCCCTTTCACGAACTTTAGGATGACATGGTCACTTTCTCTTTTTAAGATTTTATTTATATATATATATATATATATATATATATTTTAATATTACACTGTTTTAAAATTGTTTAGTTTTTGGCCATCCCACACAGAATGTGGGATGTTAGTTCCCTGACCGGAGATGGAACTCGAGCCCCCTGCAGTGGAAGTGCAGAGTCTTAACCACTGGAACCCCAGGGAAGTCCCACTTTCTCTTGTGTCCCTGAAATTGTCACTTGCCAAATTGCTTTTCCTTATTGGTCAGATAACACCAGTCCTAGTTATTTCCTTTACCTCTTGAGCAATGAAATATTTCTAAAGAAGGTCAAAGATTTATCAGAGGACCAAAGTCTAGCTTAACGAGGCATCCAAAGATGGTCAAGAATATCCCACTGCTCTTGTATTTCCGCTGGAGTTGGCTGGCATTGTCACCTCTAAAAAGCTGGATTCACCTCTGGCCTCCCTCTGCTGGGGACCATGGCCCAGCTGCTCTGCTCTCTGCCTCTGCTTCCTTCTGTCTCAGCCAAATGCTCTCCTCTTTTCTACCAACCGCCACATACTGCATCTCTTTTTTGTTAAGAATTCAATCTATTTCTTTTTCTTCTATTTGGAATAATAATTTTAAAAATTATCTTCAAAAGCATACCTCCCAGAATATTAGTACATGTGTTACATTCAGTAGAAAAAGGGCTGTGGTGGGAGACAGCCCATATTACACGTCACCTGTAAAGTTCCAGTGTATGTTAACACTTCAAGACCAAGAATTACTGGCCTTAAACACCATGCATTTCACCAATGGATCTGCCCACAGAAGCCTAATGAACACTCTGCACCGCTCACATTTGGGGAACACATTCTGAGGGACACAGACCCAAGACAATAAGCACCCAGATCTGTCCGAGTCCCTCTGTTGGGGACACCTATGATATCCATTATCTTCCTGGGTGGAAGTGTCAACATCACCGATGGACTGGGATGTGGGATAATGGAGCACTGATTCTTGAATCTTCTTTCCTATCTAGCATTCCCCTGAGTGATCTTTTTTTTTTTAATTAGGAGAAAGTATTTCTATGCTAAATACCCTCAAACCAAAAACTAACTAGCCAACCAATCAACTGCCCAATTGCCCAATCAATTAGCCAGCCAACCAACTAACTAATCTATCAAACAACGAAGTTTAAAACCATTGTTATGGGACTTCCTAGGTGGTCCAGTGGTTAGGACTCTATGATTCCGCTGCAGGGGGCTCGGGTTCGATTCCTGGTCAAGGAACCAAGATCCTGCATGCCTCATAGTGTGGCCAGAAAAAAAAGATGTGCTAAAGCTTAAATGGAAATAAATATTACTATTGAAAAAGAACTGTTATATTTCTTTCCCCCTTCCCCTGCCCCATCCTTCTTTCTTCTTTTCCCAGCACTCAACACCCACTACACCCACGCCCCTAACTGCTTACTGCCTGCGCTTCATCCCATCTGGTTCCACACCTTGGTTTCCAGCCCCGTGAACTCCCAAGTCTTGGACTCAGCCGTGGTTTTCCCTCTTTCGAGACTACCGCATCCTGCCGTGTCTGTCGTCTCCCCTGCGCCCCCCTGGCCCCTGGGACAGCACGTGGTCTGGCCTTATCCCTCACCTGTACCACCTGACTTGAACACACCTGGCAGCCAAGAGAGACTCCCAGTTTTCAGTCCACAGAGCTGCAAGGACACTCTGCTCTGCCATCCCAGAGGCTTCTGGGAGCAATTTCCTATTCATGCTTTAATCCAGCACAAGGCTGTTTTGATCTTCCGTGCAGTTTTTTGTTATGCCAGGTCCAGTGCATCAAAGGACGTGACTTGAGTTATAAATTCCTGTGCTGTCAGGGACCTGTAATACTGCAATCCTTACATCATTTGCATAAAAATAATTCACATCTTTAGAAAGGGAAAAATCAGTACAGAAAAAGACATCAAGGTGATACCCGGATCGTAAACACACAATGTGTTTGTTCTTGTAACTGAGCAGTTTTGGAGTAGTTTGGCACTCTCTGAATCAGTTATTATCACTTTTGTTAGCCCTCTCTACCCAGGTTGATATTGTTTTCTGCTTTACTGATAAAGGCTTTGATTCTCAAAGAAGGAAGATTGCAGAGGCAGTGGCAGATGTCTGGGGTGAAGCTGGAGCAGAATCTGACCTGGAGACCCCACAGATGCCCAGATGGGCTGGACGGCTGGTCAGGTCATGTCCACCGGCATCAGGAGGGCACTGGGGCTCTGATGTCTCTCCAAGTCAGGGGAAAGAAGTGCCTAGAGGCTCCGCTGCTTCCCTGATGGAATCCTCCTCCAGAACCAGCTTCTCCGCCTCCCCCGCAAGGCTCCTGCCTGCCTTTGGTAGCCCAGACACAGCTCTTTCTGACAGAGGGGTGTCCACCAGCCTCCTCCATGCACACACTGGCTTCAGATGTTGTGTATTCTTCAAAGGTGGTGGCAACAAAACCTCCCATTCTAGGCACTCCTCCTCCAGGGACCTCACCATCCTCCAGTTGAGAGGTGGGGTCTATGTTCCCTTTGAAACTGCATGGGGATTCCCCTGGTGGCCCAGTGCTTAAGAATCCACCTGCCAATGCAGGGGACGTGAGTTCGCTCTCTGGTTCGGGAAGATCCCACATGCCGCAGAGCAACTAAGCCCCTGCACCACAAGTACTGAGGAAGATCCCACATGCCGCAGAGCAACTAAGCCCCTGCACCACAAGTACTGAGGAAGATCCCACATGCCGCAGAGCAACTAAGCCCCTGCACCACAAGTACTGAGGAAGATCCCACATGCCGCAGAGCAACTAAGCCCCTGCACCACAAGTACTGAGGAAGATCCCACATGCCGCAGAGCAACTAAGCCCCTGCACCACAAGTACTGAGCCCATGTACCCTAGAGCTTGTGCTCGGCAACAAGAGAAGCCACTGCAAGGAGAAGCAGAGAGGGTAGCCCCTGCTCGCCGCAACTAGAAAAAGCCCACACGCAGCAACAAAACCTCGTGCAACCAAAAACATAAGCAATAAAAAGAAATTGGGTGGGCTTGTGACAGAAAAAAAAGGCAGTGAAAACATCCCTGGTGGCTTCCGAGACCAGGTCCTAAAAGGAACGAGGCCCCGTTCCCCTGGGACACTGCGCATTGGGGCTCCTAGCCATCGTGGGAGCAGTCTGACTCCCCCGGGCCACCATGCTGTAAGGAAGCCCAGGCTGCCCGCAGAGGCCAGGCAGGTGTAGGTGCGCAGGTCGACAGCCGCAGTGGAGGTAACAGGTGACAGCCAGCCTCAACCACCACACACTGGGAGACCCCCAGAGGACTGCAGCCCCAGCTGCTGAGTTACCCACCCAGCAGATCTTCCCAGCGGACGCTTTTGACATCACAGAGCGGGGAAAACCCACACCTGGTGCTCAGTTGGAATTCCGCACCCACAGACCATAACAGAAGGGGTGCTTCTCCTTCAAACACCAGGAAGTTTGGGGTAGCTTGTTAAACAGCGATGGTAGCTGAATCAGATAAAAAATCTCAACTCTCGCAGCAGGTTAGAATGTCTGCCGGACATTTAAGACCCTGAATGCACAAATCTTCTGAACGCCTCCATTCTGGGGTGTGAGGAGAAGGTAGTTTTCAAAGAATGTGAAATCCTAACCAAAATGCCACACTGAACTTTCATGAGGATGGGTTTTTTCTCCGGCTTTAATCAGACAAAGGGCATCCCCTGAACTGAAGTGTGCTAATTTCAGACCTAATTTCCAAAACATATCGGATAATCAAGCCCTCCTTTTTCTGAAACTGTTTCATCATTAAAGAGCTCTTTCAGAATGGGGTCAGTTAGTTGTTCTGGCTGGAGGGGGCATGGCTTGTTGTAAGGACAGAGGGTCTCTCCCGTCTCTCTCAGAGCTGCCCTCCCCGCCCCCGTGGGCAAGTGCCTTCTGAGAGCTGGTCTCAGCATCAGTGCACATGCCAATTACAAGCTGACACTGCCCACTGGTAACCCCTTCCTCCTCCTGCCCTCTCTCCTACCAGCATGCAGTGTGTGCTCTGTGCCAGGGGCTGAGTCAGGTGCTGGGGATCTGCAGGTGACACCCCCTCCTTGTGTTTAAGGGCTGCCATTTTCTGTCCAGAGAGGCTTTTACAATTTTTATTATACAGTAAATTCCCTACGGACAAACCTTCAAGTTGCACACTTTCAAAGACAGGAACATGTGTTCCCAAGTCCAATCAGATAAGTGAGTTCACGTGTCTGGCATACATTGTCACATGCATGCATCCTCTACACGTGGTTGTGCTTTTGTGTGCTTTACTGCACATAGAGAGTAAAGTAGTACAGTATCTTTATTTCAAGTCCAAGATGTGTGGAAGCAAGCCTAAAAGCAGCAGTGACGTAGCTGGCAGTACTAAGAAGTGCCAGCTACTGTATTGCACTATGTACTTTTCAAGGTACTGTACCATAAGATTAAAACTGTTTACTTTTTGTGTTTGCTTTCTATGTACTATTTGTGTGAAAAGTATTATATACCTATTACAGTATAATGGCAGAAAGTGAAGAGGAACTCAAAAGCCTCTTGATGAAAGTGAAAGAAGAGAGTAAAAAAGTTGGCTTAAAGCTCAACATTCAGAAACCAAAGATCATGGCATCTGGCCCCATCACTTCATGGCAAATAGATGGGGAAACAGTGGAAACAGTGTCAGACTTTATTTTTTGGGGCTCCAAATCACTGAAGATGGTGACTGCAGCCATGAAATTAAAAGACGCTTACTCCTTGGAAGGAAAGTTATGACCAACCTAGACAGCATATTCAAAAGCAGAGACATTACTTTGCCAACAAAGGTCCATCTAGTCAAGGCTATGGTTTTTCCAGTGGTCATGCATGGATGTGAGAGTTGGACTGTGAAGACGGGTGAGTGCCGAAGAATTGATGCTTTTGAACTGTGGTGTTGGCGAAGACTCTTGAGAGTCCCTTGGACTTCAAGGAGATCCAACCAGTCCATTCTAAAGGAGATCAGTCCTGGGTGTTCATTGCAAGGACTGATGCTAAAACTGAAACTCCAATAACTTTGGCCACCTTATGTGAAGAACTGACTCATTGGAAAAGACTCTGATGCTGGGAGGGATTGGGGGCAGGAGGAGAAGGGGACGACAGAGGATGAGATGGCTGGATGGCATCACTGACTCGATGGACATGAGTTTGGGTGAACTCCAGGAGTTGGTGATGGACAGGGAGGCCTGGAGGGCTGCAATTCATGGGGTCGCAAAGAGTCGGACATGACTGAGTGAATGAACTGAACTGAACTGTACAGTCGATTGTGTTAGTTGGGTGCCTAGGCTAACATTGTGGGAATTACAAACAAATTGGACTTGTGAATGCGTTCTCAGAATGGAAATTCTTCATATGTAGGGGACTTGGTGTATTCAGAATAAAAATACAACTCCATGAAGCTTTTGGGTAGTGAGGATGCTGAAATGCATGTGGTGGATGACACAGGTTTTCAGACGGACTTCAGCTCCATCTGGGGTAGAAACATGGGGACTGTACTAATGAGCTCAGCGGCTGTGTCAGCCCCACTGATTCAGTGGCTGAGCACAAGAGAAGTTCAGTTCTGATGCATGGTGTTGGAAGACAGGTGGAATTTTACCACTTGGTGATTTTCCTATTTGCCTTGCCAAAAATGTATGTACACCATGCTGTTTCTGCCCTTGGCATTTCAAAAAGGACCACAGGATACTGGTGCTGTTCCATCCAGGCTAAACAAGATGCAGGCTGATTTTGATCACTGCCATTGGTGGCGTGGAGATCCCTCGTGGTTTTGCATGATCCACTTTCACCAAGTGGTGGATTTGCAAGTAGTGGTGAGGATGAAAAGTAGTGGGTTCAAGAACGAACTCAGGAAGAAAAAAGAAGACAGTGAGTAGAGTCAGCTCTTCTTAGGTAGTCTTTTGTTTTGTTTTAACCTCAGTTACTTAAAAACTTGTCACATTTGGGAACCAGAGTCTCTTCCATCTTTGAGAACATGGGAATCCTGTGCAGGCAGTCAGTGGGGCAGGGAAGAAGAAGGTGGGAAATGTTTGCTCGCCCTTGAGTTACCTTTGTTAACCACTTTGGGGGAAGTCCTTTGGCCCAATGTAGATGCAGAGGGAGGCTGGGAGATATAGTTCCTAGCCAGACACTTCTCCTGGCAACAATACCACAATGTGGTAGAAGAGCAGGGACCTCATGATAGATGTCACCATCTCTGCTGCAGGATGATCCCAAAGTTCTTCAGGGTGCCAGTGACTATGAATTGCCAGGGACTTGGTTCCCCTGGAGAGCTGGGGGCTTGGCCAGGAAGCTTACAAGGCTCCGTCCCTCCTCTCCAAGGAAGATCTACAAAGCCTCACAAGTCCCCCCAAAGGATCCTGTAAAACGCATGTATGCACACGCCCCTCAGTCTGCCTTGTCAGTTCCATCTGCTCTCTATTCCATCTCCTTCTCCAGGTGAAGGAGAAAACACCTTCACCAAGAAACAAGGGTTCTCTCCAAGCTGGGCTTAAACACACCAACTTTCACCTAACTTTCATAAAATCAAACCCTTGAAAGATAACCAACAAAACACTGAAAAGACCCAATCCTCCTCCCTCAACACTAATCCATAACAAAATACTTACAAGCTGGTCTCCATCCTCTGGATGGAGCATCTAAAGTTCATCACTGAAAAAATTCACTTGCATTTCCACACCCCTCCCCCGACCTAGAGAAACGCACAACAAAATATTCCATAGAATGGTCCTCATGAGATATTCCTGCAATGAGGGAGCTTTGGTTTCCAGTGCTTTTAATTTCATTTATGCTATAAATTAATTACGTATGTATGGTGAAGAGTAACTCATTCAATGTAAGTGTCATAAAGTCAGGCACTTAGAAAAGAAAAGCATGAAAGGGTCCTGATGTGCTCTGAAATGTTACAGTAAGTACATAAATCATTTTGTTTTCTAAAACAGTTGAGGAGGTAAATGTAATGACTATAATTCTATTTTAAAAGGTCCAGGAAGCACGAGAATAGAATTTGTACAAACATCCAAAAAAGGCAGTTAGATTTGTCATCTTTTGTGACAAACTCAACTAAATGGTATGAAGTGTGGCCACTAAAGCAATGTGTACTTTCAATGACAAAGACCTTGGCAGGGCCAGGTTCAAGGGCTCTGAGGTACAGGAGACCCACCAACCGCTGGAGTCTCTCTTGGAACAAAGGGGTCCACACTGGGAAGTGCACCTGAAGTTTCTCAGGGACCCTCAGCTGGGGACTCACTCCCCTCCCCTCCCAGCCCTGCCATGCAGCCAAGCACCGCAGGCCCAGACAGACCCGGGTGGTGAGTGGAGGGGAACATTGGCCCACGGGGGCCTGGTCTGCTCTGGTTCATACTTGAAGTAGACAAAACGTGTTTTGGGCCTTTCCCTGGTGCTGAGCGCTGAAGAACTAATGCTTTTGAACTGTGGCGTTGGAGAAGACTCTTGAGAGTTCCTTGGACTGCAAGGAGATCCAACCAGTCCATTCTGAAGGAGATCAGCCCTGGGATTTCTTTGGAAGGAAGGATGCTAAAGCTGAAACTCCAGTACTTTGGCCACCTCATGCGAAGAGTTGACTCATTGGAAAAGACTCTGATGCTGGGAGGGATTGGTGGCAGGAGGAGAAGGGGACGACAGAGGATGAGATGGCTGGATGGCATCACTGACTCAATGGACACGAGTCTGAGTGAACTCCGGGAGTTGGTGATGGACAGGGAGGCCTGGCGTGCTGGAGTCCACGGGGTCGTAAAGAGTCGGACACAACTGAGCAACTGAACTGAACTGAACTGGTGGTCCAGTGGTTAGGACTCTGCATTTTCACTGCCAAAGGCCCAGGTTCAATCCCTGGTCAGGGAACTAAGATTCCCACAAGCCTCCCGGCATGGCCAAAAATAAGTGTTTTAGTGAAGTGGGGAGGCTGACTCTCTGAAATGCTCAGCATAGACCCTGGCTATATAAGAGAATATGGTTTGATTTTGCTTTAAAAATTAGGCATACAAAAACAAAACAAAAAAAAATAAAATAAAAAAATAAAAATTAGGCATAATACAAAGAGGAAGGGGTTGAGGGAGGGATGGAGTGGGACACTTAGGTTAGCAAATGTAAGCTATTATATTTAAGATGCATAAACAACACGGTCCTACTGTACAGCACAGGGGACTGTATTCAATATCCTGTGATAAACAATAATGGAAACGAATATAAAAATAACGGAAATAAAGTTTAGAACCACAAAAAAATCAGGCACAACAATTTCCAGTGATTGCTTTTCCCATAAGTTCCCAATTCCCTAACTGAGGAGTGAATGTCATATCATGAAATAATATAAGAGATAATGAATGTGCAATGAAAAGTTCTTTGCTCTGGGACTCAGTTAGAAGTGAAATAGCTCAGAGGAGTATGGTACGTGCAGTAAGGCTGTTAGGGTAGAGAATGGAAATTAACAACCACCACCCCAGCAATAATTGTTCTAGTAGTGGGAGGAGCTGTGACCACTGTTAATTCAGTGCCAATCAACGGTCAAGTTCAAACAAGTACCCTGATCGTACAGCCAGCCTGTGGAAATAGGCATTATTGGCCCATTGTTAAATATCAGGTCACTGAACAGAAATGAAACTTTGGAGTCATGCAGAATTTTTTTAGTCATGTGATTTTCATATTACTATTCTTAAAAATTTTTATTGGAGTACAGTGCTTTATAATATTTGGTAGTTTCTTCTGTACACCGGTGTGAGTCAGTTATAAGTACACATATAACCCCCCTTTTTAAAGATTTCCTTCCCATTTAAGTCACCACAGACCACTGGGTAGTGGTGATTCATCATGTGGATTTGTAAACAGTGGATTTGGGAACCTGAACCAGTTAGACTTCAATGCCTGGGATTCCTTCCCTCTGCCATGTTCCTCTCTGCATCCTTCGTGCCTGGTGCAAGCATCACACTAGTAGGTGTGCAAATACTATATGGGGAAGGAAGTGAGGTGAGGGATATGGAAACCATTACAATGTCTGTGCCCATGGTCAGGGGTGGTCATTCCAATTCAGCTCTGCGTTGTATGCAATCAAGGCTAGGGTGCTGCCCGTGGAAGAAAAATGATGCAACAGGGTTGTGCTTTAGCGATCTGCACAGTACCAGCATTTCCACCCCCTTTTCTGTTTTAGCTTCCAAAAGCCAAAAATAACATCAAGAGTTTGACAGGACACTGCCACCTAGACATACGAATCACCTTGCATTTTTGTCTCAGCCTCAGATCTCTCTAGATGACATGACCATGGCATGGACCACATGAGTTCTCTGCCCTTTTCCTGGAAAACTTGTCTCAAAGCTCGCTTCTGCCAAGAAATGTCTCTTTCCCAACAGGCCAAAATAATAACAAGACATGAAGCTGTCCTCTCTGCCGTGGGCTCCCCACTGGCTACACGACTTATCTGAATCCTCAGGAGGAGAAAGACTCAGTCAGTGTGAGGTTGGAATGTTCTCCATCACCATCACCATCACCACCATCATTAGCATTATTATCATCACCATTATTATCATCCTCATTATCACCATCCTCATCGCCATCATTATTATCACCATCACCTTCATCTCATCACCGTCATCACCACTACCACGACCATCACCATCACCATCATATTATGATCTGCAGAGAGCAGGAGGCGGGATTTGTGTGAGTTTGGAATTTCACATTTGGAGTCAACCAAAGATGGGTCAGAAACCTCTGGACCAGGTGAGGTTTGAGGTTTTATAGACACTAGCATATTTAATTGTGTTGAGTTCAAACACCAGATCTCTGCAGAAACTAGGAGAGCCTGGAATAAGGGAAACGTCAATTGAAACCCTCAGAGGTAGGTATTATGGTTTCCATTTTATAGCTAAGGAGCGAGGCTTAGAGCTTTTGGTTTACTAAATCATTGCAATATAGCCAAATAAAGGCAAAGCTGGGTTTCAAACATCAGCTGACTAATGGCAATGACCTTCTTATCATTTTATCCCAGTACTCCAAGACAGGCTGGTAGCGTCCTCTCCGCCTTCCCCCCGCATAATCTATCCTGTCTGGTGCTGCCTCCACATTCCTTCCTATGAGGAAAGAGTATCGATCATTTCTGCCCTGCTAGCATTTCTGGAGAGGTCTGGGATTGAAGCGAACAAAGGTCTCACGCCCCTCCTCTGAGCATCCGTGGCCGCTCTGATTAGTATGGATGATTTGGGTTAAAGAATCGTCAAAGTTCCTTTTTCATCTTCGAGATCTCCATGCAGGCATCTTTTTTCCTAAATGTGGTAAGATGTTAAAATTCTAACGCGCCTGTGAGCTGGCTTTAGTCTTGATTCTTTGATTAGGAAGCACATTGAAAGTAAGAAATGGCTTGACATGAGCTGGTGGGATGGCAGGGGTCTGTGCCTCCTGGTGGCTTCTAGCAGTGTCCCCTCTTCCTGCAACCCCACACGCCCGCACATACCTCTCTGCACCTTCCCTCATGCAATGCACAGGAAATTTTTCCCCATCACCTGACCTGTACAATGTTAGCAGTAGTGTTAGTCACTCAGCCGTGTCCGACTCTTTGCGATCCCACAGACTGTACCCTGCCAGTTCCTCTGTCTATGGGATTCTCCAGGCAAGAACACTGGAGTGGATTACCATTCCCTTCTTCAGAGGATATTTCTGACCCAAGGATCAAACCCAGATCGCCTGCACTGCAGGCAGATTCTTTACTGCTTGAGCTACAGGGAAGACATACAATGTTAACTGCCCCTCAAGACCCACTGCCTGGAAGATCTTCCTCTGGGACCCGGGGATTCCCTGTTCTCCACCTTTTATGCCTTTAATACCGATCTTGCAAATATTCACAAGGACCCTGCTGCTTTGTGCTAACATTGTTACTAAATCTCTTATTGATAAACCCAGCCTGTGGTATCTTGACCCTCAAAGAGCCATAATCACCCAATTATGGCAATTATTTAAGTGGCCAGCATTCTTCAAGTCCACAAATATGAGTACTGGAGTCAACCTTTGGAAAAATTTGAATGAAACTGCCTGAGAAAAACCACACAGCTGCAGCTGAATTAGACACGCTCTGAAATTACAAGGGTAAAGAGCATAACCTCCCGAAAAACAACTGCACTGAAGAGATAAACTCTTGATATCTGTTCAGGGATGAACAGAGACCTCCAGCAACTGGGGGTTGAACAGGGACTGAAGTGCACGAGAACAGAGGAGATCAGAAGCTAATGCAGTGTTTCCTATTTGCCTTAGTGGAAGCTGAAAAGCCACTCTTGGATGGTCTGGAGTCAACTTTGCTTGTGTCTGGCTGTCACTCAACTTCTCTGTGATGAGGCTGGTAGTTGTTGAACCGAGATGTGCAAGTGACACCCGAGGGGAAACAAAGTGAGCTAAACTACAAATACCATGATGACAGGATAGAGCAGCAGGGATCTGGCAGCGGGGACGTGACATAAATGCATGAGGTCAGTGTCACAACCTGCGGGGCACAGGGATGATGCTCTGTGTTTCATTTCTCCAAGGACACATGCCTGAATGTTTCTGATGCTGTCTTAAAACATGCAGAGACTATCTAAGCCTTTATCAGCTGCCCCCATCTCATTCCTGCCTCTGCTGACAGCGGGACCATTATGACATCTTAGATTCAGAGCATTGACTATGGACTGTCCTGTGCCTATACTATAGGTTCTGATGCTCACCTGACTATGTGTGTGTGTCTGTAGGGGGAAGGAGCTTTGCCTCAGCAGCAAACCCGACCAACGTCTCCTGGTATGATGATTATTTTTTTAAATGTTTAATTTTGATTGAAGTATGTGCATGCATGCTGAGCTGCTTCAGTCGTGTCCAACGCTTTGCAATCCTGTGGACTGCAGCCTGCCAGGCTCCTCTGTCCATGGAGTACTCCAGGCAAGAATACTAGAGCGGTTTGCCATGCTCTCCTCCAGGGGCTTTTTGCGACCCAGGAATCAAATGCATGTCTGCTGCAATGCTGGCAGATTCTTTACTACTGAGCCACCAGGGAAGCCCCAACTGAAGTATAGTTGAGTTACAACATCATGTTAGTTTTAGGTGTACAGCACAGTTATTGAGTTACACACATACACACACACACATATATTTCTTTTTCAGATTCTTTTCCCATATAGCTTATTACCAAATATTAAGTAGAGTTCCCTGTGCTATACAGTAGGTCCTTGTTGGTCATCTATTTTATATATAGTAGTATATATTTGTTAATGCCAACCTCCTGATTTATTCCTACCCTTTCCCCCTTGAAGATATTTATGCATGAGTAAGTGAGTGAGTCTGAGTGAAGTCGCTCAGTCGTGTCTGACTCTTTGCGACCCCATGGACTATAGCCTATCAGGCTCTTCCATCCATGGGATTTTCCAGGCAAGAGTGCTGGAGTGGATTGCCATTTCCTTCTCCAGGGGATCTTCCTGACCCAGGAATCGAACCCGGATCTCCTGCATTGCAGGCAGACGCTTTACTGTCTGAGCCACCATAATTACTGTTATTTGCCACCAAGCAGAAGACACAGGCTAAATGAAAAACCACAGCTACCAAATATTGTGCCCATTTTCTCTAAACCAGTCACAAAAAACAAACAACCATCACGACATCAACTGCAAGGGCTCTGGAGGTAGCGTGTTGCTTTTTGGGTGGATAATTCTTAGAAATAAGATGGGAAACTTATTCTTAGAAATAAGATGGGAAATAAGACTGCTTCAAGTTAGGAGGAAGACGGATGGCAAAAGGATGACTGCTGTTACTTCTGTTTAGTTGCTAAGTAGTGTCTGACTCTTGCGACCCAATGTACTGGAGCCCGCCATGCTCTCTGTCCATGGGATTTCCCAGGGAAGAATACTGGAGTGGGTTGCTGAGATCTCCTCCAGGGGATGTTCCCCACCCAGGGATCAAACCCATGTCTCCTGCATTGCAGGTGTAGTCTTCACTGCTGAGCCACCAGGAAAGCCCCCAAAAGATGACTGCTTGCAGGGTATCCTGCCCTCTCCTCCATCCCTGGCCCAGGAGCTGGTGGTCACATGGGACTGTTGGACCCCATAGAGGCTAATCTGGTCAGACTCGCTTGCCACTGGACTCCAACATCCTGGGATGCAAAGATGGCTTCATCTTTGGGGCTTTAGACATCTGAGGGGCAGCAAAATGCTCAGAACCTCCCCTCCCCAGAACCACCCTACACAGCATGGTCAGAATTAATAGTCACAAGTGTACATTACTGTAGGAATGAACAAAGAATGAATGAATCAGTGAGTAACTGGGGCTAACCCAGGCATTTGGGTCTGGATGGGGCAAGGAGATGCTGGTGTAACAAGTGCCTCCAGAAAGACACACAGGTTCCCAGTCTGATGTCAATGCCTCTGCACCCAGCACGCCTGCTCCAGCCCTGCCCCATCTTTCTCCAGAGCACTCAGCACCATCTGACCTACTCTATTTTGTCTGTTTCCCAACCAAAAGGTAAGCTCCACAAAGGCGGGCTTTTCATTTGCTTGGGTCACGGCTATTTCCATAGCAGCCAGAACAGTGCCTGACATACAGCAGTCCCTTGGCGGATTTTGAGGCACGAGTGAAGGGCTGTCTCTGTCTTCCTAGAATGGAGGGGCCCCTGTGGCCCTGTTTCCAGAGTGCCCTCACCCCCTGGAGAAGAAATGTTGGTGGCAGCAATGGGTCATGGCATGTTCAGGGCTCAGGGAAGAAAAAGCGAGCAAGGAGGCCCATCAGCTCCCATCAGGCAGGAGGCCCGACTGTGCCAGGAGGGCTGGGCATGCTGGGGCATCGCTAATTAGGGCGACCTTGGCCATGCCTTCATGTTCACCACGGGCCTGAAAAACATACCAGTGTTTCCCGGAAAGAAGATACCCCCTCCAATTTCCAGAATGCCCAAGTTAGACAAGAAAATAATCACTGAAATGCTTTTCACCAACGTTAAGAGTTTGCTTTCAGCTGAAGGAAAAGCTGACAATTCACAGCAAGAGACCCGGCCTTCTAGGTCTGCACTCCAAACAAAGAAACAAAAACCATAATTCTGAGTCATTCTGCCTCTGATATGAGATGGGCACATGTTCTGTGCCCAGTTATATAATTAGCACCCCGACTCTTACTTTTGAAAGCAGTTCTGATTATATCAGCCCTGGACTCAAAAACTTCCAGAGGCTCCCACTGCCTGGGGAATAAAGCCCCAGTCCCCTGACCCAGCGCCTAAAGGTCTCCCCCATAGTGGGACGGTAAGTCCATTAACTGTCTGCTTAGTCCTGTAGTCAACTGAAGCCTGTCCTCACACTCAAGCCCGCAGCCCAGACAGTCTGCCCTGCCTTCTCTTTACATCCCATTCTGTTTTTCATATGGGTGTCTCTCCCACTTGGATGTGAGCTCCTAAGTTCAGGAACAACATCTGTGTCACCCACACATGCCCGGATGCCTTGTGGATGAAAAATGTCACCTGCCATATCAGTAAACAAAGGATATTTCAACTGTCAAGCTGTCACATTAGAGACATCCCGACAGTGAGCACTGAGGGGACTCAGGATGGAAACAAACAGGATACCTGTCACCAAGCCCTCAGCCACCCTCAACCCTGCACCCCGAAGGGACTCAGGATGGAAAGCACAGGATACCGGCCCCAGGTAGCTAAGCTGTATCAAAGGAATGATTTCAAAGAGCCCAGACTCTTACATCTTGCCATACATAGGAAAGGGCTAAATTCCTTAACTCTGAGATATATGGTTTTCTTTAATTAACAGTAATCTTTTAATGGGGCTTTCCAGTGGTAAAGAATCTGTCTGCTAATGCAAGAGATGCAGGTTTAATCCCTGGGTTAGGAAGAACCCTTGGAGTAGGAAATGGCAACCCATTCCAGTGTTCTTGCCTGGGAAATCCCATGGTCAGAAGAGCCTGGTGGGCTACAGTCAATAGGGTTGCAAAGAGTAGGACATGACTGAGCAACTAAGCATGAAGGCAATCTTTGGATGTTCTGACTATCTGGTTTTTGTTGCAAAAACTCCTATATATTCTGGCTCCTCTCATACATCTTCAGAGTAATTCTTTAGCACTGAGAGGCTCGATAAAGGACAGATTGTATGGACCTAACAGAAGCAGAAGATATTAAGAAGAGGTGGCAAGAATACACAGAAGAACTGTACACAAAAGATCTTCACGACCAAGATAATCACGATGGTGTGATCACTCACCTAGAGCCAGACATCCTGGAATGTGAAGTCAAGTGGGCCTTAGAAAACATCATTACAAACAAAGTTAGTGGAGGTGATGGAATTCCAGGTGAGCTATTTCAAATCCTGAAGGATGATGCTGTGAAAGTGCTGCACTCAATATACCAGCAAATTTGGAAAACTCAGCAGTGGCCACAGGACTGGAAAAGGTCAGTTTTCATTACAATCCCAAAGAAAGGCAATGCCAAACAATGCTCAAATTACCACACAATTGCACTCATTTCACACACTAGTAAAGTAATGCTCAAAATTCTCCAAGCTAGGCTTCAGCAATATGTGAACCGTGAAATTCCTGATGTTCAAGCTGGATTTAGAAAAGGCAGAGGAACCAGAGACCAAACTGCCAACATCCGCTGGATCATGGAAAAAGCAAGAGAGTTCCAGAAAAACATCTATTTCTGCTTTATTGACTATGCCAAAGCCTTTGACTGTGTGGATCACAATAAACTGTGGAAAATTCTTCAAGAGATGGGAATACCAGGCCACCTGACCTGCCTCTTGAGAAATCTGTATGCAGGTCAGGAAGCAACAGTTAGAACTGGACATGGAACAACAGACTGCTTCCAAATAGGAAAAGGAGTACGTCAAGGCTGTATATTGTCACCCTGCTTATTTAACTTATATGCAGAGTACATCATGAGAAATGCTGGGCTGGAAGAAGCACAGGCTGGAATTAAGATTGCCGAGAGAAATCTCAATAACCTCAGATATGCAGATGACACCACCCTTATGGCAGAAAGTGAAGAGGAACTAAAGAGCCTCTTGATGAAAGTGAAAGAGAAGAGTGAAAAAGTTGGCTTAAAACTCAACATTCAGAAAACGAAGATCATGGCATCTGGTCCCATCACTTCATGAGAAATAAATGGGGAAACAGTGGAAACAGTGTCAGACTTTATTTTTTTGGGCTCCAAAATCACTGCAGCTGGTGACTGCAGCCATGAAATTAAAAGACGCTTACTCCCTAGAAGGAAAGTTATGACCAAGCTAGACAGCATATTGAAAAGCAGAGACATTACTTTGCCAACAAAGCTCCATCTAGTTAAGGCTATGTTTTTTCCAGTGGTCATGTATGGATGTGAGAGTTGGACTGTGAAGAAGGTGTTGGAGAAGACTCTTGAGAGTCCCTTGGACTGCAAAGAGATCCAACCAGTCCATTCTGAAGGAGATCAGCCTTGGGATTTCTTTGGAAGGAATGATGCTAAAGCTGAAACTCCAGTACTTTGGCTACCTCATGCGAAGAGTTGACTCATTGGAAAAGACTCTGATGCTGGGAGGGATTGGGGGCAGGAGGAGAAGGGGACGACAGAGGATGAGATGGCTGGATGGCATCACTGACTCGATGGACGTGAGTCTGAGTGAACTCTGGGAGTTGGTGATGGATAGGGAGGCCTGGCATGCTGCGATTTATGGGGTTGAAAAGAGTTGGACACGACTGAGTGACTGAACTGAACTGAACTGAACTGAGAGGCTGTATCCCAGGCTTAAGTTCTTAGGATGTCTGCTGAATAAAATATAATTCTCAATTCTTATGCTGTGTATTTTTTTCAGTCAAATCCTTGACACACACACACTGGGCTTGTGCTTGTTCAATGGGCCTGGCCTCCACTTGCCCTCAGTCCTATCCTTGACAGAGGTATAGTGGTACAGTAAGCCCCTACATATGAACACGTTCTGTTATGACAGTGCGTTTCTAAGTCCAGTTGGTTCATAATTCCAACAAAGTTAGCCTAGGTACCCAACTAATACAATCAGCTATGCAGTACTGTACGGTAACAGGTTTACAAGACTCCTCACAGAAGTAATAAATAAACCTCTTTATACCAGGGCTTCCCTGGAGGTTCAGCTGGTAAAGAATCCACCTGCAATACAGGAGACCTGGATTTGATCCCTGGGTTGAGAAGATCCCCTGGAGAAGGGATAGGCTATACACGCCAGGATTCTTGGGCTTTCCTTGTGGCTCAGCTGGTAAAGAATCAGCCTGCAATGCAGGAGACCTGGGTTCAATCCCTGGGTTGGGAAGATCTCCTGGAGAAGGGAACAGCTACCCACTCCAGTATTCTGGCCTGGAGAATCCCATGGACTGTATAGTCCATGGCCTCACAAAGAGTCGGACATGACTGACCAAACTTTACTTTCATACAAATAATACGAAAAAAACAAACACAGAAAATAAAGAAAACATTTTAAATCTTACAGTACAGTACCTTGAAAAATACAGTAGTATCTTTAATACTTTATTAAAAGTATTAAAGATTTATTAATCTTTAATAAGATTTAAGGAGACTTACTGTATTGCTAAAGATCTAATCTGATGATTTTTCTGCCATTCCCACCCCCTCCCAACATTCACACCATACTCTAAACCTCTCTGCATGCACTGGAGTCACAGAGTCTGCTCCCACTGCCCTCCCGTCCTCCTGACCTCCCCTACTCACCTCCCACACAGGATCAGAGCTTCTCAGGCACCAGGCTCTCCGCCAGCCTTAGTGCATTCCCACACGCACCCAGGATTCAGCACCTACAGGTCCAACTGCTCCTCTTCTAAGAGACTGCTCCTTGGTCATTTCCTCCAAGAAACCCCTCATCTGTCCCAGGACCCAAGTACTTGGGCCTCTCCCCTGGGGCCCCTGCGCATACCCTCATCCTGTTTGTCTATCTGACTCTTCCAGGGATATGAGCTCCTTGAGGACAGGGACCATGGATAATTGTGTCCCTGGGAAGATGTGCAATTACCATTTCCAGAAGGCACAGGCCTCCAGATTGGGATGCCTTGCTCATTAGACTTTGAACGTTACAGCTGCGAGACCCCTTGTGAATACCGCGTAAGTCTGTCCAGCCAGGAGCACACACCTGGCCCCTGGGGACCGAAGACAGAGAGGAAGCGCCAAAACTGCGTTCTCCCCTTTCCTGGCTCAGGATGTCTGTGGGCGTTTCTGAAGCAGAATCAACGGGCTAGCTTCCAGAAGGCTGAAACT
The DNA here is from genome assembly GCF_002263795.3 of Bos taurus. Taxonomy (NCBI): domain Eukaryota; kingdom Metazoa; phylum Chordata; class Mammalia; order Artiodactyla; family Bovidae; genus Bos; species Bos taurus. The sequence goes on along the minus strand of NC_037355.1, from coordinate 7,027,456 downwards.
ACGTAAGGCAGAAGGAAACATCGGTCACCACAGCATCGTTCACTTTTCTGGCAGCCCCATGTTAGCAGAAGGTTCTAGCGCTGGCTCATGAAAACAGGTCACCACTGTGAGAAATTCCTGAAAGACCTTCTAATAAGGCCGTGAGTGCCCCAGATCTGCTCTGGCTGATTCCTGCTTGCCATGGCGGTCTCTGGGATCAGAGACACCATCCACCTGTCTCAGGGTCAGAGAAGCTAGAAGGCTGCATGTCATCATCATGCCTGCCCGTGACAGTCTTTCCAGGGTCACGAACCTGACATAGTTTCCCCTCCATGCCTTCCTCTGCACCCGGCTTCACACGGACTCCTGGGAGCTGAACCCCCTCTCAGGTCCCGCCTGCAATTTCCACAGCACTCACATGCATCCCTCTGGTCAGAACCCTCCCTGAGTACTGAGCACTCCTCAGGGCATCTCTGTGGCTGGCTGTCAGTGAGAAACAGGGGAGGTGATGGTGGGGATGTTGATGATCTGGGGAAAGAAGGAAGTTTTTAGCCAGTTACTGGGGAGACCACAGGCTTGAGGCTGAAAATTCAGGACAGCTGGGTTGGGGAGGTTTTCACACCCACACTCCAATTCTTGACAACAATGCCTGGTATCAGGAAGGCCTGATCACTCGAGAATGCCTTGTGCAGCCAGCAGACCTGCAAGCTGATTTCTTTTTATTACTTTGGTTGCATTGTGAGGCATGTGGGATCTTAGTTCCCCAACCAGGGATCAAAACCACACCCACTGCATTGGAAGCAGAGAGTCTTAACCAATGCACCACTAGGGAAGTCCCTGCAAGTTGATTTCTGCGAGGTGTAATACCTGCACGACTCTGCAGGGGCGGGCAGTCCTGGTACAAGGCAGGGGTACAAGGCAGCCCGTGCTTACTTTATCAGCTGCCTTGTACCCCAGAGAGGATATCACAACACAGCGACAGTTCCTGGCATTTTTATGGCATTTCACAGCCTTGAGGGCAGGTGTCTAATTTGATCACACAACAATCTTTTGTGCTAAATGGTGCATGTGTCATCACCCTCTGTTTACAAATGAGCATCTGAGGCTCCTGGATCTTAAAAGACTTGCCCAAGGAGCCTCCCCTTCCTCACAAGTGGCAGCAGATCAGGACTCAAACATCCCTGGGGCCCAAAGAGAGTCACCTGCCGATTGATATGGTATGGTGAGTCCTGCTTCCTACATTTCAGCAGATCAGCAGCATTTTAAAACCCGTGTAACTGAGATTCAAGAACTCCAGGGCCTTGACAGTCCAAGGACAGCCCGTGGGCCAGCAGCACCAGCAACTCCTGGAAGCTCATTAACAAAGCAGAACCTCATGTCCACTCAGACCTATGGAATCATCATCGGCCCATCAACAAGATCCCAGAGACTCAGAGTTTGAGCAGCTCAGAGTTTGAGGCAATATGTGATTTCTTCCCTGTGCTTTGGCTGACTTTTCTAGCCTCATGTTGGGGAACTAGCCTCAGTGGGGAGGTCGCGAAGGAAAGAAACTTCTACCTGATTGTTTCCTGAAAACCACTAGAAAAGTTGGCTTATCTGGCCAGCTTCACCTTTTTCCTTCTCTCCCCAGCTTCCTGCTGAACTTTCACCCAGAGATACACATGCTCAATTGACTCTAGATTTTCCATTCATTTCAATAAAAGTACAAACATGGAAGATGTGATTTCAGTTTGCCTTCATTTCTGGGAACCCTAATATCTGTTTAAAGAACTCCCAATGTGATAGGGGATTAAGATGTACAAATTACTGATACCAAAGAGGACCCAATGGGGCTCCTGGCACAAAAGCTTTTCTGTATCCCCTGAGAAATGGAGTATTTCCTGTACAGCAGTAAACAAGGATGGCACAGCCATCAGTAACTCCAGCCCTCCAGGGCACTCGGGAAGGAGAGGAATACCTGCACAATCTGGCAGCCACCAGGCTGCAGCCCCTCCCTGTGGTGAGCACTGAGGAACTCACGGGTGAAGAAACACAGGATAGGGCCCCAGGGTAGCTGAGATGCATATGAAAGGAATGACTTCAGTTAGCCCAGACGCTTGCATCTTTTCCATAGTAGAAAAGTGCTAAATTCCTTAACTTGGGATATCTGGTTTTCTTAAATTCACAAAAATACTTTTGATGTTCAGACTACTTGCCTTAGTTGCAAACTTCTATATAACCTGACACTGCCCACGCCCACCTTGCCGCCTCCATCCCACTCCCCCTACCACCCCCTGCCCCGGTTCCCAGGAGCAGGTCTCTCAGGTTACTTGAGATGCTGTCTCCCAGCCCTGAAGTCCTAAAAATCCCCACTGAATAAAACGTAACTCTCAACTTTTAGATTATCACTATTTTTTAAGTCAACACCACCAGCTTTTGATTCCAGGAAACAGGCTTCATTCAGCCTCCATGACCTTCCCTGAGTTCCAATGAGCAGGTTCAAACAGATGCTAATCAGGGAAGGGAGGGGATTCGGGGATGAGAAAGGAACAGGCAAGAAACAACAGTGTGGCCTTGGGGCAGGGTCCTGGTTCCCCTCCAGGGATGCACAGAAAAGTATGATTGAGCCATTCTGCAGATACCGAAACCCCCACCAGGTGGGAGAAGGTAACTGTGGGCTGCCCACAAGCATGTAGACCCCGGACCCATTGGAACAACAGAAGGTTGATGAAGCTGACTCCCACTTTCCTCACCACCAACCCATCAGAAGAATGTCCGTGAGCTGATCACATCTTCTCTGAACCATTAAGATGAAACTCCTCACCCTGCCCCCCAGGTCACAGTTCTGAGGGCATTTGCCTGCTGTGGTCCTCTTTGCCAGGCAAAGCAATAAAGCTATTTTTTTCTACTTCACCCAAAACTCTGCCTCCGAGATTTAATTTGGTGTTGGGGTATGGAAGCCTGATTTGGCCTCACTATTAGGTATAAAACAAACTACATGGATATACAGTACAATGTGGGGAAACAGCCAATATTTTATAATAACTATAAATGGCGTATAGCCTCTAAAAGCTGTGAATTACTAGATTGCACACCTAAAACTTATATAATACTGTACATCAACTAAATGTCAATAATTTTTAAAAAAGCCAATAAAAAAAGACCTCCCAGTTTGAGATGTGACATAGTCATGAGTTTCTAAGTAGTCTGTGATGCTAACATTTTCCTCTCCCTTTTCTGAGAAAGAATATTCTTTCACTTCTCCAGTGGTATGCCTAGATTAACTGACATGCCCAATCATCGACTGGTAAAATCAGCAGCTCTGTTTAGACACAAGCAGAACACAATTTATAACCAGAAAGATTTTTTTTTAGTGGTGAGCTCAGCTTTAGTACAGAAATTGGTCAAGGTTTTACCTGGCTTCTCTAATCAAGTTATGGTTTTGCCCCCTCCCCTCCACTGTTCTTCAGCTGACGTAATAATCACTATGATTCTCTTCTGATTTTTCCCAGATATTTTTAACAGGCAGAACAGAAGCTGAAATCAAGGTGTGACGTCTTTCTATGTTTAATCTGCTTCAGTGATCTTTCATTTTTTTTCCCCATAGACCTTTTAACCAACTGAGCCTGGTTTCTTCTGTGTTGTTTACAGCACAATTAATTAATGGTGCTGGGCCTGCACTAAATGGCCAGCGATGCCAGTCTTGTCCCAAGGAGAGCATTATGTTAAAGACACATGCTTAGGGCAGTAGCTGGTGTTGCCTCTCAGGGATGCCCTCTTTGAGTCCACATGTTTGAACAAAGCAGAGAAAAACCATTTCATCTTCCCTCCAGTAATTCTCCATGAAGAAAGGGCACATACACCCACTTTGCGAGAGGCAGTAGCATACTATCCTACTCTGTTTAAAGAAAGGCAAACTCCTAATTACAAACTGAATACACTCAGGGCTACTTTACTATTAATGCATTATTTACTGAATGTTTGCTTTTCTCTGTGACTAAAAGCAGGCCATTATTTCTCTCTTGACTTTGGGACAATCTGGGGCTCTGTTAAAGTTTCTAAACCAATCTGTTTCAGTCTGCTTTTAGCTGCTGTTCAGAAGAGGTACATTAAGTGCCTCTCCAGTGATTTCTGGCTGGGCCATGAAGCCACTGATTTAAGTCAACACTGACAATGCCCCAGGCCTGAGCTCCGGTTCTGGGTTCCAGGCTGTCACATGCCTCTCTCCAGAACTCGCTCCCAGTCCTTTCCACTAAGGGGTGCTGGTCCTTGAAAGCTCACCAGTGCTCCTTCCTCTAGAATGAGTGCTCTGACTTACCACTTGGCCTTTTAAAGGAGCCAGTCCAAATTATCTCTGAACACTCAAAACCTTTGGCGCCTGACACCTCCAAGTTGAATTTGACATTGACAAAATGGTAGAATCTCAGAAAAAAATTCTGATCAGCGTGTAACCTTCATTCCTAAAACCTCTTTACTCCCTGGACTCAATGATGTTTTCTGGCTACCTTGCAACTTCTAAAGGCAACTTTTCAACCAGGGCTGAAGTTTGAACCAGATGATAAATGGGACACGGTGACTGTACAGGGGGTTTGGTAGGGTGGAAGTAAGGGGGTGGGGTGGAAAGAAGGCAGTGGTGAAGGAGTGAACAACCCTCAACTTCCAAATTTTTATCCACTTCTGAGGCTGATGAAAGAGAAATTCCCCAGGCCCACCTGGTCACCTTGACCAGTATTCTTTCCTTTTTTTTTTTTTTCCTGAGTAGATCTGATTTGGGCCAATAGTAAGGTCCTTGACATAGTCACAGAGGACCTCAGCTTTGGGTGACCATGAGATCTAGGGATGGGCATAGATGATAACCCAGGGCCAACACTAAGCATCTGACTCTGGAGGAGGTTGGGGCACCCTGCTGTACATGGTGGCAGAGGGCTGGCATCTGGACTTCTGACCTCTTTCAAAGGGAGGTCATTTCAATGAGAAAATACGCATGCATAAATACAGTCAACAAAGTTCAGATCATGCTTTGACTTTGATGGCAACACTGCCAGATATTCAGACACCTGCCTCCAACCACATAATCAAAAGAGGAAATGGCTTGTGCCTAGGGGAAATGAGTAATCAAGTCTTTGCCATGAGCACCCGCGGGGTTGAGAAGGTAAGTTACAGGGAGTAGCCATGTCACCTGGCTCCATGGACCTATCCTCAGCCCAGTCTGAGGAGGATAACAGAGCCATACAGTTTTCCCGTTTCTACCCTTTCTGGGGACTTACCACAGCCCATCTCTGCAAGCTGCTGCCTTCTCCAGCCTACTAGAAAGGAATTCCTGGGGTGAAAGGCTAGAGGCGGAGGAAGGGTGTTCACCACTTCTGAAGGGAATGAATTCTGATCCTGGAACCTCACTAAGACAACGAGAGACACGGTGACTTCCTACTGTGTCTGCTGGCCCATCTCATCACCCACCCAGCAGCATCAGCATTCCGGAGAGCAGCCCCATGCTGAGCCTGCATCCCAGCGGAGGTGCCTACCTGTATCTCTGCTTCACTGACTGCTTCTCCGCTGACTTGCAGATGTGCCCCGCATAGTACAAGGGGAAGAATAAAAAGTTCCAGTTGGTGGCAAACCACGTCAGGGTGAAGGGAGCATCGAACTTCCTGAAGGTCAGCTTGGCGAGCTGCGTGGCGCCCGCCCAGGAGGCGCACACGCACAGCACCACCGCCACACCCCAGAAGATCTTCTTGAGCTGCGCGCGGGAGCATCTCCAGCAGTGGCGGCTCGGTCTCCCACCGGCCTCGGTCCCCGCCGGCACCTGGGCCTCCGCCGGGCCCGGGGAGTCCCGGGGGCGCTCCTCCCCTGGCGGCAGAGAAGGGAGAAGTTAACTGGGGCCTCCACACCTTCATGCGGCCTCCACAGCTTCACGTGGCCAGGCTGAAGGGGGTGGGGGTGGGAGGGATGCCAAGAGGGTAACCGACTCCCCCACTGCTATTGTTATTGCCACCCTGGGGAGGAGAGTTGGGGGGGATGGGGGGAATGGGGGCCTGGGGACAGCTTCCTGAAACAAAACTTGAAGATATCGTCTCTGGTTTTCTTATCCTCTAGAATTGTTGTTGATTGCCAAGTCGTGTCCTACTCTTCCTCTAGAATCCTCTAGAAACTTGAACCTGAAAAGATGGGGCTGGCAGCATCAGCACCACCCCCAGCTTGTTGGCAATGCGAAATCTCAGGAATCCTGGCATCAGAATCTGTATTTCAGCAGGTGATCTCTGTGCACACCTGGAGAAGCGGAAACATTTCTCCAGAACGCAGAGTGGCTGAAATATTTTTCCAAATATTTCACTAATATTTCAGCTCACAGGGACTGATGTGCGACTCTGGCACTGGGCAGTGCTAGGGGCTGGGGATTCCCTCCTGAGAAGGTCATAGGCCTCCACCTCTAGAAGCTCCTGTTATGGTGACAGAAGCTCCTCCTTGCCTGGCACTTAAGGGCATGGATGCGGAGAGTCTCATCTTCTTTTGCATGTAGAGCAAAAACAGACCGTCCTGGAACTTCCCTGGTGATCCAGTGGCTAAGACTCTGCCCTTCCAATGTAGGGGGTGTGGCTTTGATCCCCGGTGAGGAAATAAGATCCCACATGACTGTGGGGTGTGGCAAAAAAAAAAAAAGAAATATATATCTGTCACTCATTGGAAAAGACCCTGATGCTAGGGAAGACTGAGGGCAAGAGAAGGGGACGGCAGAGGATGAGATGGTTGGATGGCATCACTGACTCAATGGACATGAGTTTGAGCAAACTCTGGGAGATGGTGAAGGACAGGGAAGCCTGGCGTGCTACAGTCCATGGGGTCGCAAAGAGATACCACAGGAGGGACTGAACAACAACACTCTTACTCCTCTATTTGCTCTTACGGACTCCTAGCTGATGGCCGTCAGTCCCACTGTGAAGTGTTACTTAAAAACCACAGCCTCTGGCAGCTGGTGCTCTGAAAGCTCTCCGACGATCTGCTGGAGGACCGTGTGACTTCTGGAAGCCAGGCTGCAGCTCAGAGTGTGGCTGTGCAGCAGTGAGAAAGTGGAAAAGGCATTCTCTCCCACTGTTTGGTTTCCATTCATGATTGTGTGCAGGTCAGTCAGCTGGAAATTTAAACAGAACTGTAACTTGTGTAAGGTGTGACCATGGATGGGGGCGAATTTCCAAGAGATGGCCTACTTGCCTTTTATATGACCAGCCAGGCACTCAGCCGAAAGAGGGCAGACCCCACAGTGGTCCAGGAGATGGGTACAAAGTATATTGGGGTCAAATGATACTCTATGGAAGTTGTTTAAACTTAATTGCAATTTCAATAGCTCTAATACTATGAAACCAAGTTTTGTATATTACACTGCCTGAAATATAATAATTCTTTTAAAAATATTTATTTACTTATTTGGCCATGCCAGATCCTAGTTGTGGCACTCAAGATCTTGGTAACTTTAAGCACAGCATGTGAGATCTCTAGATGCAGCAGCAAGGATCGAACCCAGGTCCCTGAATTGGGAGTGTGATGTCTTAGCCACTGGACCAAGGGAAAGTCCCAGAAATATAATAATTCTATGAGGCAAAATCCTGATTCAAGGTAGCCTATTATATGTTGTTATTATTTAGTTGCTAAGTCACGTCCGACTCTCTGCGACCCCCATGGACTGTAGCCTGCCAGGCTCCTCTGTCCATGGGATTTCCCAGGCAAGAATACTGGAGTGGGCTGCCACTTCCTTCTCCAGGGGATCTTCCTGACCCAGGGATAGAACCCTAGTCTCCTTTATTGGCAGGCAGATTCCTTACCACTGAGTCACCTGGGAAACTCCAGCCTATTATATAGGTGTTAGCTAATCCTAGCATTAATTGCCAAGTCTGGCTGTATCTCTCTTTTGTGTTTTTTGGCCACACCATACAGCCTGTGGGATCTTAATTTCCTGGCCAGGGATCAAATCCAGGCCCTCAGCAGTGAAAGCACAGAGTCCCAATCACTGGATTGCCACGGAAGTCCTCGGTTATATCGCTTTTAGCCAAGGGTAATCCAAAGACTTTGTAGCTGCAAGGAGAGATAATTTCCTTTACTGACCCCAAATCCTTGACACCATCTAGTAAACATATTGTGCTTCTGTACCTGCTTTATTAATATTTATTCTCCCTTCTCCTCTTCCTTTTCATGTGTGTATACATCTGAGTCAGAAAGAACTTGGAAAACCACATGCTGACCACCTCTGAGCTTCCAACAAGTTGTGTGTTTCTGGCATGGGCTGCAGAGAGGGGAGAAGCACAAGGGGCAGAAGCAAGGAAGATCCCTCTCCTTCTGCCTAATACCCTTCCACCAGGACATCGTGTCTTTGTTCCCAGTGAATCCCCACAACTTCCATTTTCAGATAGAAACACACATGTTTCAGTGTATACACTAACTCCCTGACATTTGGGGTGAGCCTCTGCAACCTGTCACTGCTGAGTGTTCAAGCAGTGTTAGGGCTGGGAGATTCCTTGACCACCAGCATCAACTATCAGAAACTCATACCAAGAAGACAATTATGGAGATGAAAAGAAAAAAGTCCACATAGAAAGGAAATGCAGTTTCACAGTATTAACTGGCCATTTAAGAATAGAACCTAGAGGAGGCTGAAAAAAAATTCAGGCTCCTAACATGTTTTCTCATCCAGTTTTGCATTATGGCCAATTAAGTTTGAAAACTTAAAGAATGAAGTGATGGCTGATGCTACGCGGTGTTACAATGAAGGAAAAATCACCAAATCATGTAATATTGTACTGTTAGGACTTCCCTGGTGGTCCAGTGGTTAAGATTCTGCCTTCCAATGGAGAAGATGCAGGTTCAATCCCCAGATGGGAAAGATTCCACAGGCCGCAAGGGAAAAAACAAAACAAGACAGCCAAACAAACAAAACAAATTGAGCTCATAAAAAATGTAAAATTAAATATCTCTTTTAAAAAACTGTACTATTTAAATGTCTTTATATATTTGGATTAAAGAAATTATATCCAACTTTTTACCCTCTCTGGCTCATTTGACCAGGGCATATTGATAATACACAAGCAAAATAAAGACATTCTGCACTCTATTATTAAAAAATAAGATAGAACTATGTTTCCCTAAGTATAATGCAATTAACAGGTACAGTATTATCAGAAAGAAGCATCCCATGATCAGAAGTTTGGGAAACAGATTCTTTTGCTACAGGACTAATAGATGTAGTGGATTTCCAAAAGGCAGTTGGAGAATGTGTGCTTCCCATATTATTTCAACATAATACCTGTGGTAGGACTGGGGTCCCCTAGAACACACTTTTGGAAACACTGGAATAGACCATAAAGAATTAGAGGTATTCAAAGCCATTGCAAAATTTCCATTTCATGGCTCGGAGTCTCATATAGTGATTAAATCACTTAGCAATTTCATCACCTCACTCATTCCTAATACTTCTTTTAAACCAGACCTACCTCATGTAAACTAAAAATATTCTTTACAGAATCATTTCAAAAGTATTTCATAGCATAAATAAAAACAATGCACTGCATATTCGAATCTTAGTACCTAGAGATATCACTGGACATTTTGCTGCATTTTCCCCAGCAAAATTTGTATCTTTGCACAACACACACACATTCACACCCAGCAAAACTGGGATTATACTGTATTTTTGGCCAGAAGTCATCTAACCGGATGCATAAGAGCACGTATTTCTAAATCTCACAAGGGCTGCATATACTGCAACACATCCTAGGAGCATTTCAATCTGCTAGGAAGTTACCATGAAGCATCCGCCCTGTGCCAAGAACTTTGGTGGTCAATAAATAAATTTAAAACATGATTGCATCCTGCTCTTCAGGAACTTACAGTCTATCTGGGAGTGACAAAACAGATCTATGAAAGAATTACAGAACAATTACAAATGGAGAAATTGTGACTGTAAGGCAAACTCTGAAGAGGACGACACTAGTGTGGCTGTGATCCCAGAAAGATCAGAGGAGGCAGAAGCTTGGCTTGGGTCTTGCAGGATAGAAAGGATGAAGAACAAGAGAAGCAAAGATCAGGATCAGGACCTGGTCTGCCCCAAGAGTGGTGAGGAAGATGGTGAGCTCTGAAATCCCCCACTGCCTTGCGCCACTGCAATGCCCAATCTTGCCCTGGCAGAAGAAGTTGCCAGGCTAGCAGAAGAGACTTTTGCAAATTCAGATTTTGGAATTTACTTTTTCTAGGAAGTAAACATACATTATACATGCCCCAGTGTCCATAACAAACAGATAAAATTAAAGAATAAAGATAGAATGACACAATGAATTTGGTTAGCAGATGTGTTTATTCTCCCGTATTTGAAAGGTAGCAAACACATCCCATCCCATGCTACCATTCTTAAGGTTATTTTCAGCAGCTGTCCAACTGATGCTAGATTTCAGAAAGGAAGAATGACACCGAGGGGGCCAGTTTCCCCTTTCAAAATCCTCTTGTATACTCCTATGCAAGAAATTCTGGTTTATTTTCTCTCCCCTCCTAAATTACAAGTGACTCCTCTGTACCAGTGACTTCTGGGTCACAGCAACACAAGTAACCAAGTGTTTCTGGTCACTCCTTATCACCCCTGAAAGAGGCACTGCAGAGTGTCTCAAAGTCATCAGGGCTGAATGAGCCTCATGCTGCATCCTGTCTCAGCTCCTGTGACCACGATGACACAACTAAAATACTCTTCAGGTCACCCTTACTCGCCAACACCCCCTTCCCACTAACAAGCCCTCTATTTATGATCTTGAATTGGCCATCCTAACCTTGCATTTGAGCCAAGGGTTCTGGGCTCAGTGCAAAGGAGATGATGTACTTTGACCCCATGGTTGTACTGACAGATGTGGTCATTGTGGCATCGTGCATCTCCCTTTGGCTGTGTTGTCTCTACACGTCCTGTTCACACCACTTGATTCACTTGAAGCAGCTGAGGGACAGGTGGGCGTTTCCCAATTACTGTCACTGGAGCTGCTTCCACTGAGCATTTTGGAGAAAGGCATGTGTGTGTGTAGGAAGAGTGTTCTCTTACACACAAGGCATACTCCACGGCATGCTAAGATATAACCATACCTGTGTGTAAACTTCCATCCTGAGCTGTGTTCATCCATGCTAAGTTGCTTCAGTTGTGTCTGACTCTTTGTGATGCTATGAACTGTAGCCTTTCAGGCTCCTCTGTCCATGGGATTCTCTAGGTAAGAATCCTGGAGCGGGTTGCCATGCCCTCCTCCAGGGGTCTCCCCAACCCAGGGGTTGAACCCATGTCTCTTCAGTCTCCTGCATTGATAGGTAGGTTCTTTACCACTAACATCACTTGGGAAGCCAATAATTATTACAATATTATATATTATAATCAATTAACAGAGTAGGTTGCCAGTCCCTTCTCCCGGGCATCTTCTCGACCCAGGGATTGAACCCAGGTCTCCTGCACTGCAGGTGGACTCTTTACTGTTTGAGCCAGTGTTCAGTGTCATGCAATTTGCTGGAACCAGACATTAGTCCTACCTGCAAAATTACATCTGATACTTCTCTCTTACAAGGGATCTAGAAAAATTTGTACTCTTCAGTCAAGCAGTAACTAGAGGCTGTGTCCCTACCTAGCAGGAGGAAACTCTTGGAGGTCTGGTTTAGTGGCTAACTCATTCTGGGACCCAGGCAAGTCCTCTGTCCCATGAGGTGTCCATTGTTTTTTTGCTGAGAAAATTATGAATTGAGGGCCTTTTAGGTTTAGTTAGTGAAAGTCATTTCTCCAACAAGAAAGCAAGAATAATTGGAAAATCACTCACTTCAAATTCAAATTCCCACAAATTGGCTCTTCCAAGCCTCTGAGAGAACACAAATGGTGACTTCTCTAGTGGTCCAGTGGTTAAGACCCCACCTTCCAATGCAGGGGATGTGGGTTCAATCCCTGGTCAGGGAACTAAGATCCCACTGGCCTTCTGCTTGACAACTACTGAGCCCGCGGGCTCTAGAGGTCGTGTTCTACAACTAGAGAAATGTCCACGTGCTGTAACAAAGACCAGGCACAGCCAAAAAAGAGAAAGACAGAACACAAATATTTCTTTTTTGAGGTCCCCTAGAAAAAGCAGCGAAGAAGGCAATGGCACCCCACTCCAGTACTGGGAAATCCCATGGATGGAGGAGCCTGGTAGGCTGCAGTCCATGGGGTCGCTAAGAGTCGGACACGACTGAGTGACTTCACTTTCACTTTTCACTTTCATGCATTGGAGAAGGAAATGGCAACCCACTCCAGTGTTCTTGCCTGGAGAATCCCAGGGACCGCGGAGCCTGGTGGGCTGCCGTCTATGGGGTCGCACAGAGTCGGACACGACTGATGCGACTTAGCAGCAGCAGCAGCAGAAAAAGCAGACCCTTGTTGACTCTTTCTCTGAAGAAGTAGGCAGGAAGTTCTGCACTTACAAAGTGCAAGAGTCACTGTCTTAAGGAGAAGGGACTCAGAGCTGGACTCAAGGATAATCCACGGGCTGGCCTGGTCCCAGGCTCCTGGAAGCGGAGGGGTTATCATCCTGAAGAGAACAGGAGAAGAGACTGCCCCATGACACCTCCATCAGTAAGACCTACACGGTTAATTTTTCAAAGTTTTTTTTGAGGGCTAATTTTCCTAACTGCAAAATTCACTTGTTTCAGAAGTGCAATTCACAATTCTTAGTAAATCTACAGAATCGTGAATCTATCACCCCATCCAGTCTTAGAACACTTCCATGATCTCAAAATGGGTCCTCATGAGTGCTCTGAAGTCCCTCCCCAGCCCCCTGCCCCCATCCCAGGCAACCACAAATCTTCTATCACTACAGATTTGCCTACTCTGGTTTTTTCATAGAAATTTGTCGACTTTTTCATCTGAGTTTTTACTCAGCATAATGTATTTGAGGTTCCTCCATGGCACTCACGGCATGCGTCAGGAGTTCATTCTTTTTATAACTGGATAGTAGGGCAAATGGCTAGTCTAAATTTTGCTTATCCAGTTATCAGTTGATGGACAAGGGTACAGTTTCTCGTTCTTTGGCTACTGTGAATAACGCTGCTATGAACACTCATATATACAGTAAGTCCCCTACACATGAACCCGCAAGTTGTAAACTTTCAAAGATGTGAACGTGCATTCCATCAGTGCCAGGAGTGAGAGACATTGCAGCTTGCCCTCTGTCTCCTATTGCTGATGATCTTTCAGCTCTACCATCTCCCATCTCCACTGCCTCCTCCAGGCAGTACCTCTTCTTGCCTGTTCACTTGATGCCAGACCCTGTATGCCAGCTGTCATACTGTACTACTGTGCTTTTCAGGGTATTGCACTGGAAAGTTAAAATGTTTTATTTTTTGTTTGTTTTTATGTATTGTGTGAAAAGTATTATAAGCCTATTACAGTACAGTACAACATAGCAGATTGTGTTAGTTGGGTACCTGGGCTTACTTTGTTAGACTTAGGCAGAAATCAGACTTAAGAATGCACTCTCAGAACAGAACTTGTTTGTATGTTGGGGACTTACTTTAAGTCTTTGTACAGATATGTTTTTGTTTCTCTTAGATGGACTAAAGTTTTAGCCAATTTATTGAAATGTACTGTGAGGCATTGGAGAAGGCAATGGCACTCCACTCCAGTACTCTTGCCTGGAAAGTCCCATGGATGGAGGAGCCTGGTAAGCTGCAGTCCACGGGGTTGCTAGGAGTCGGACACGACTGAGCGACTTCACTTTCACTTTTCACTTTCATGCATTGGAGAAGGAAATGGCAACCCACTCCAGTGTTCTTGCCTGGAGAATCGCACAGAGTCAGACACGACTGAAGCGACTTAGCTGCTGCTAGCTAGCTGTGAGGCATAAGGCAGACACACACTCTTTCCTAGGGGAGCTTGTCCATCCAAGTGTTGGGGTTTACGGTATCCACGTTGTAGATGGGTCAATGTCTCCAAATTGACCCACATAAGACACAATTGATGGCTGCTCTGGGAACAGAGCCCCCACCCTTTTCTTTTTCTGGATTGCCCAGGGAAGAGGGCTTGATGAGCGATTTCCCCATTTGCTGATCACTGACGCATATATCCTTTCAGGGCCTGGTCATCCAATGAAACAGCTTTTATAAAATCAGGAGCTTGGAAGAAAGCTTTTGTTTATGGCCACTTGCAAGTGTAATCCATCTCCCCAAAATGCAGTTTCGGTTTTGTTTACCTCATCTGCTCATTAAATACTTGCTCAGTGAATTTACGTGTGACTGTTTCATTTAAGACATGGTTTCGCGGGAAGGGAAGAAAAGGCTGCCATATGTGTAAGGCCACCCCGGACCCTGGGTGTCCCCAAAGCAATCCTGATGTCACATATCCTGATGGATGATGCCCACCTGCACTTGTCAAACTTCTGTTTGTATTCCTGGCCTTTGGGTCAGAAAATATTCCCATTATTCATGCATGATGAAGGCTCAGTCACACTTGTGTCTGGCAATGGGCCCCGGGAAAGATGGACTCCACAGATAATGAAAGCTGACCCTGAGTAAGGGAGAAGAAGAGGGCACGGGGAAGCAAAGGGCAAGTGACGAGTTTTGTTTTTTTTTTTTTTTTATTTTTTTTAGACTGCATGGTCCTGCCATTGCACTGCTTGTAGGATCTTAGTTCCCCAACCAGGGAATTGAACCAAGGCCCTTGGCAGTGAAAACATAAAGTCCTAACCACTGGACCCCCAGGGAATTCCCCAAGTGACAGTTAAGCATACAGCGTATATGCTCTCTGCCAGGAGATTACACAGCTTTTTTCAAAACTTGCCTTAATGTTGGCAAAATATGACTGTTCTTCTTTTGTGGGACAGCTGAGGGTCTCACAGTTAGTCTCTCAAGGTCACAGAGTAGTGAGGGGCTGAATGCAGTTCCAAGCATCCATCTGACCCCAAAGCATCCAGAGGAATGTACAGCATCCTTATTCTTCCCTTTGGAAGTGATTGGTGCTGACCACCCTGGTCACATCTGCCGATCACTAAAGAGGGGCTTTAAGTTTTCAAAAGGACAGACTCTCTTTTTACATTTGGAGCATCCTGAGTGTGTATGGAACTCTGGGTTGGGGTTCACCAACATGAAATGAAGACTTTTGTGAGCTGAATGGCTATGTCCTCCTTCAATTTATACATTAAGACTGTAACCTCCAACGGCTGCATTTGCAGTTGAAGCCTCTAAGGTCATAGGGTGGGGCCCTGATCTGATAGGGTTGGTGGCCTTATGGGAAGAGAGACAGCAGGGAGCTCTTCCTGTGGACATAGAGAGGAGCTGCATGAGGACACAGCAAAGAAGTGGCTGTCTATAAGCCAGGAAGAGCACCTCCACCAGAAGCCAACTTTGCATACAACTTGATCTTGGTGATTGCAGCCATGAAATTAAAAGACGCTTACTCCTTGGAAGGAAAGTTATCACCAACCTAGACAGCATAAAAGCAGAGACATTATTTTGTCAACAAAGGTCCATCTAGTCAAGGCTATGGTTTTTTCAGTGGTCATGTATGGATGTGAGAGTTGGACTATAAAGAAAGCTGAGTGCCGAAGAATTGATGCTTTTGAACTGTGGTGTTAGAGAAGACTCTTGAGAGTCCCTTGGACTGCAAGGAGATCCAACCAGTCCATCCTAAAGGAGATCAGTCCTGGGTGTTCATTGGAAGGACTGATGTTGAAGATGAAACTCCAATATTTTGGCCACCTGGTGCGAAGAGGTGACTCATTAGAAAAGACCCTGTTGCTGGGAAATACTGAGGGCAGGAGGAGAAGGGGACGATGGAGGATGAGATGGTTGGATGGTATGACCGACTCAATGGACATGGGTTTGGGTAGACTCCAGGAGTTGGTGATAGACAGGGAGGCCTGGTGTGCTGTGGTCCATGGGGTTGCAAAGAGTCGGACACGACTGAGCGACTGAACTAAAACTGAAACTGATCTTGGACTTCCAGCCTGCAGAACAGTGAGAAAATAGTCTATTAAGTCATCCAGGCGGTGGTACTTTGTCATGGCAGCCTGAGCAGACTGGCCTGAGGGTGTTACAGCAGGGAGTGCACTGTGTTTGTGAAGGTGTGAGGCACAGACCGAGAGCTGTCACTGTGCAGGAAGTGGTGACAAGCTGTGGATGAGTATTTATTGTGATAACCTCTTAGAAGAAATGCCGCCATATCGTAACCAAGAGAAGACTGAAGAGGCATGTGATATGGCATGCTAGACAGCATCCTAGAACAGAAAAAGATGGTGGGTAAGAACCAAAGACGGAGAAGGCAATGGCACCCCACTCCAGTACTCTTGCCTGGAAAATCCCATAGATGGAGGAGCCTGGAAGTCTGCAGTCCATGGGGTCGCTGAGGGTCGGACACGACTGAGCGGCTTCACTTTCACTTTTCACTTTCATGCATTGGAGAAGGAAATGGCAACCCACTCCAGTGTTCTTGCCTGGAGAATCCCTGGGACGGGGAAGCCTGGTGGGCTGCCGTCTATGGGGTCACACAGAGTCGGACACGACTGAAGTGACTTAGCAATTAGCAAAGAACCAAAGAAATATGAATAAATATGAATTTTTGTTAATAATAATGCATCAATGTTGGCTCATTAATTGTGATAAATGTACCATACTAATAGAAGATGTTAACAATAGAAGAAATTGGATGTGAAGTATTTAAGAACTCTGTACTATCTCTGCAACTTTTCTGTAAATCTAAACTATTCTAAAATAGGGCATCTCTGGTGGCTCAGTGGTAAAAAATCCATCTGCAATGCAGGAGACATGTGTCTGATCCCTGGGTTGGGAAGGTCTCCTGGAGAAGGAAATGGCAACCCACTCCAGTGTTCTTGCCTGAAAAATCCCTGGAGAGAGGAGCCGGGCAGGCTATAGTCCATAGGGTCGCAAAAGAGTCAGACATGACTTAGCAACTAAACAACAACAACTCTAAAATACAAGATTTATTTAAAAAAATAAAAGAAAAAAATAACTGCCATGAATGACTACATTAGAAATACCAGGTACTTCCCTGAATTGCTTAAGCATTTGCTGTAATTTGGAGAAGGCAATAGTACCCCACTCCAGTACTTTTGCCTGGAAAATCCCATGGGCGGAGGAGCCTGGTAGGCTGAAGTCCATGGGGTCGCTAAGGGTTGGACACGACTGAGCGACTTCACTTTCACGCACTGGAGAAGGAAATGGCAGCCCACTCCAGTGTTCTTGCCTGGAGAATCCCAGGGATGGGGGAGCCTGGTGGGCTGCTGTCTAAGGGGTTGCAGAGTCGGACACGACTGAAGCGACTTAGTTGCTGTAATTCCTGGAGATTAACATGCAGAGATAGATGACAACATGGCAGTTGCAAAGTTGTTTTTAAAAAACAAAATTATTTCCCTGGTGTGGATACAGAACTGGGAGGTGAAGGAAGGCTGCTTTTTAAAAGGGGGTGGAGCCGCTTGGCAGAAGGAACTTCACTGGAAGTTCTACCTGGCTGCAGCGCTAGTCTGAATCAGCCCCAAATCTGGCCTGCTCCCCAGCCATCATCACCACCTCCAAAAACAGACACTAGTACTGGCCTTTCCGCCCCACTCCTCACATTCTTAGAGGTCCCCAAGTAACTCCCAATATCCAAACCACACTGCCTCTTGCAGTGGGTTTAAAACAATTCTGGAATGTTCACAGCTCAAAGCAAACATGACTTCTGAGAAGGTGAGTGGATATGGGTAAGCTTGAGATAATGCCCTTAGCGCCTTGGGGGAGGGAAGAGGCCACCTTGGGAGGGGAGCAAGGGCCTGTTTGGATCTGTGGTCTGAAGACACCTGGTCTGGAAGGGATCAGTTTTAATCCCCACACCTGCCAGTCGTGGCCTGTTAGCCTCCAGGGTTCCACCGCCTGCCCAGGCACATCATACCTCTGTTCACAGCAGGCACTCACCCCAGAAAGATCGGGGGATATTCCTGCACTGCTGGGACCCGCACACAAATACCAACTTATGTACACACTCCTCTTCTCTCAAGTCTGTGTGGTGGGATTCAGGCTGTTGTGCCTCACAGGGAGACGGGGGTTATAGGAAGGCAGACTGTGTGCAGCACAGCCCCCCAGGAAAGAAGGGGTACATGGAGTCTCTCCCTCCGAAGGGGAGCAGGGAAACAGGGTGATATTTTAACTGGTGGCCTAGGTGGTTACACAACTCATCTTGATGCACAAAGCACTGTCTTCTAGAACATCTGGTTCTCAGCAGAGTCATAAAACATCCATCTCTAAGGCAGGACTGAGGGTGCTTGTTCAAGGACCCACGTGCGGTCAGCTTAAGGTATCAAAAGTCCTCCCTGGCTTCGCTCCACCCTCTGCCTGGGCTGAGGGTGATGGGCTGAGCGCATCCCAGGCAGAGAGGCTTTGATGCGGAAACATCCAGGCCAGCTCCAGGCAAAGTTGGAAATTTGCACACTCCTCTTTGGGGTCTTTCTAGACCTCTTTCTGTACCCCCATCATGGGGGGTTATTGTCTGGAGTCCATTGCTTTCCTGCTGCTGAAGATTCATAGAATCTAAGTACTCATTTAACTTTTCTTCCTCTTCCTGCCCAGATGCCAAATCCCACCCCTGAAACACACACACACACACACACACACATGTACACACATATACATAAATACAAGCATGCACAAACACACAAGAACACACACATACATACAAGCACACATATACACACACATGCACGCACACACACAAGGGGCTTCCCAGATAGTGCAGTTGTAAAGAATCCACACGCCAGTTCAGGAGGCACAAGTGACTCAGGTTCGATCCCTGGGTCAGAAAGATCCCCTGGAGTAGGAAATGACAACCCACACCAGTGTTTTTGCCTGGAGAATCCCATGACAGAGAAGCCTGGCGGGCTAGAGTCCATGAGGTCACAAAACAGTCAGACAGGACTGAGCATGCCTGCACTACTTCCTCTATGAAGACACATGCACACACACACACACACACACACACACACACAGGTCAAATTTCTGACTTTCCCTGGGTCATGTTCCCTCAGTCTCTATCAGCTCTCTGATAGTAAAGAGATTTCATTAGATAAACCAGTCCCTGCTAATGAGTAAGCTACTTACTAGACTCATAGACTCTTTCTGCTGAAACAGCCATGGAAGCTCTACTTTAATCCCCTTTCTTTTCAGAAAAGAGAAGCCCAGGTTCCAGGAGGTGAGAATTAGTTAGTAGGGAAGCAGGACATGAAATGCCAGCATCCTGTGCCCACAGGGCGTTCTTCCTCCACACTCCCCTTCAGTGACACAGTGTCTTAACCAGTGAGAATGGATCACTTGCCAAAAAGGCTTTTAAGAGTTATATCTCTCCTGGGCTCTCCCACACAGCTCCTCCGAACCCTTTCTCACCTCTGCGAGCCTTCATCTCCATCCATCATTTCTGGCAGATGGTGCCACTTCATACATTACAGAGAAGATCCAAGTCATCAGCTCAGGTCCTCGGCTTCTCTCCCCAGCAGCCGACATTTCTGAGGTCTTTGATCTCATCTCTTCCCTTCTCGCCAGGCTAACCATCCCTTCTCTGGCCTGGTCTGTCCTCCCAAGCCCCTCTGCCTCTGGTCTCTGCTGCCTCAATCACACTCTCCTGGGGCAACTCCAGACCTGCCCCAGCACTAGACTCCTTCCTCTGATTTACAGAAACATCAGCTCTCCCTAGGGCTTCCCAGGTAACTCAGTGATAACAAATCTGCTTGCCAACCAGAAGATGCAGGTTCGATCCCTGGCCTGGGAAGATGCCCTGCAGAAAGGAATGGCTACCCACTCCAGTATTCTTGCCTCGAGAATTTCATGGACAATGGAGCCTGACAGGTTATTGTCAGTCCATGGCATTGCAAAGAGTCGGACACAAGTGAATGACTAACACTTTGACCAGATCTCCCCAAATCTCTCCCCTTCCCCTTAAAGAGAACCTAACTCCCCTCACCTCTCCTACTGACCAATACCTTTACTGGCCTCTGCTTTTCTTCTCCTTTGCCAAACATTCACCCCTTGCAATCTGGTCTGTGGAGCAGCAAAATTGTTTCTATAAAACTGTGTCGTGGGGTCCAGAGGTTAGGACCTTGTTCTCACTGTCAAGGGCGAGGGTTTTAGTTCCACAAACTGAACAGTGAGGTCAAAACACAAAACAAAACCTGCTTCCTTTGGCCCTGTCTGATACTGCAGCACAATTTCTCATTCTTGGTTTTCTTCCTGGGATTTCCATGACGCCCTTTGATCTGGGTTCTGCCTCTTCCATCTTCCCAATGTCTGTGGCCAGCAGGCTTCTGGGCCAGCCCGTTCATCCCCACAGTGCCATCTCCAACCTGATTTGTCACTCGGCCTTCACCACCTCTTTCTCCCGGGTTCTTGCCTCCTACACGCAAACACCTGCACTCAAAGGCACTGCCAAGGCCCCACTCTCATCTTGTCTAAATGTGACGCGTCCCCTGTCTCCCCAGCTGTGACTGCCAATGACATCTTAATCTTCATTTATTTTTATTTAACTTTTTTAGGGGGAGCCATGTCACTCAACTTGCAGGATCGTAGTTCCCTGACCAGGGATCGAACCTGTGCCTCTGAAGTGGAAGTGCAGGGTCCTAACCACTGGACTGCCGGGGAATTTAAAGCATCTTCATCTTTAGAGTCCTCTTGGATGACTCCCTTTCTGCCCTCCAACTTCAACTCTGTCTGTGATATACTTGACTGTTTTTGATTCTACTCTAATTCCTTTATAAATATTTATTGTGATTGGTGAAATCACCTTCATGGTTCATTCTGAACATCAGAGCCATGTATCCCAGACTCAGACAGTGTCTCCCTTCTCTTCTTCCACACCTCCCGCTTCCTACTAGTTTCAGTCTACTCTCCCAGGCCCAGAATTCGAGAGGCCCTCCAAGTTTGCCTGTGGCCAGCCTTGACCTTGGACCTTCTTCCCCTGACTTCTTCAAATAATGTAAGCTCTGTCCCCACCAGACTCCCACAGGTCTCTGCCAAATGCTACCCTCTCCTAACTCTGCATCTTGGTCTGCAGGGCTACCCTGCCTGGAAGCCCATGTTCTTACCTTTCCCCTAAGACACCAGGGTTTCATTAGTGGCTCATATGGTAAAGAATCTGCCTGCAATGCAGGAGACCTGGGTTTGATCCCTGGGTTGGGAAGATCCCCTGTAGGAGGGAATGGCAACCCACTCTAGTATTATTAGGCTTCCCTGGTGGCTTGGACAGTAAAGAATCTGCCTGTAATGCAGGAGACCTGGGTTCAGACCCTGGGTTGGGAAGATTCCCTGGAGGAGGGGCATGGCAACCCACTCCAGTATTCTTGCCTGGAGAATCCCATGGACAGAGGAGCCTGGCAGGCTACAGTCAATGGGGGTCGCAAAGAGTTGGACCTAACTGAGCAACCAAGCATAGCACACGATGACACCAGAGGGCAGAGGCGTGGCCTCTACCGTGATGCTGCGATCATGCTCCCAGAAGACCAGTTTGAAAGGAAACACAATCATCACCTGGAGTTCAGTGATGAGAAGGGTGCTGAGACCACATCAGGCTCAGCAGGAAATAGTGTCCTGTTAGATTATGTCATTTTGACAACGCAAGGGTAAGAGTGACAGGAGTGGCTATCCGTGTCCCAGCCGCAAGTGAGCTCCAGGGATTTCCCTGGCAGTCCAGTGGTTAAGGCTCTGGGCTTCCAATGTAGAGGGCCCAGGCTCCATCCCCAGTGGAGGAACCAAGATCCCACATGCAGTGGGCCCGACCAAAAAAAAAATTACCTTCCAACATGCAATATTTCTTTGCGACATTTCTCACTTGTTTGGGTCAAGAATTATAACTGGCTCCTCTTAGCATCCCCAGTAATATCTGGTTCCTTCTCTTGCACATATTAGGTAACACACTGGATCAATACCGGAGTGATTTTTGTCCTTGAGGTTTTAGGCCTAGAGCGATGCAACCTAGGAGACATTTTGGGCATGGGAATCCTTTGGCAGTACACTTCTCAAGACAAGAGGTTTCTAAGGTTGACCCTCAGGGCTGCACGTCCCCGAATAACAGTCTTATTCCTTTAATAAAAACAAAGGAAGTGGCTTCCCTGGTGGCTCAGTGATAAAAAATCAGCTTGCCAATGCGGGAGACACGGGTTCGATCCCTGATCTGGGAAGATCACACACGCCATGGAGTAACAAGGCCCGTGTGCCACAACTATTAAGCCTGGGCTCCAGAGCCCAAGAGACATAACCACTGAAGCCACATGCCCTAAAGCCCAGGCTCCACAACCAGAAAAGTCACCGCAAAGAGAAGCCCGCGTATCGCAACTAGGAAAAAACCTTAGAATCAACAAAGACTCAGCACAGCCAAAAAGTAAAATAAATGAAACCATCTTTTAAAAACCAAAAAACAGAGGGACTTCCCTTGTGGTCTAGAGGTTAAGAATCCACCTTCCAATGCATGAGACATGGGTTCGATCCCTGGTTGGAAAACTAGGATCCCACATGCCTCAGGGCAACATACCACAGCAAGAAGCCCCGGTCTGCAAGAAACACCTAACACAGTCATAAATGAATAAACAAAGGAGCCAGCTCGAGGCTGGGGGAGGCTGAGACAGGCTGAGCGCCCTGAAGCAGAGGCAGTAGTAATAGCAACAGCAGTGGGCCCTGGGAGCCACAGCAGTGGTCCAGACCTCCTAGTCACACTGTGACGGGAGGAGATAGGTACTGAGCACTTACAAAGCGCTAGGCAAATATGCCTGTGTAGCCCGGCACCCTTGCTTCTTCCTTTTTTTCTAATAGAATTTTATCTAAAATTTTTTATTGGCCATGCTGCAGCTTACAAGATCTCAGTTCCCTGACCAGGGATTGAATCCAGGCCTTCTGCGGTGGAAGCACAAATTCTTAACACTGGACTACCAGGGAATTGACAGTACCCTTGATTTCTCATTGCACAGCTTCTATGAGTGAATCCCTGATGCCTCAGTTTCCTCGTCTGTAAAGTGCAGTAATAATGCTTCCTTCCTTTAGAAGGCAAAGAGATTATGTAGCCATCTCCCCAAGCAAAGTACCTGCAACCTATCATAACACTCATTAGCAGGAAACTATTACTCTCATTATTACTGGAGACAGATCATCACCCTCATTTCCATTCAAAAGAACTGACTCCCAGAGAGCTTTAATCATCAAGCCAAAGTCACTTGCTTCAGCAGGAGAGGTAGGCCCCAAATCCAGTCCACAGGCCATGGCGGCCTCCTGGGGGAGTTCATTGTCCTGTTCTCAGCCATTAATTCCTACTGAATGCAATTTTATTAAACATGAGTTAGTTGGTTGTGAATACAGATGATCCAAGTAAAGATGCGTTACTGATCAATATCCAGTGTCTGGGTCCAGGGGGAACGCCAGGAAAGGAAGATGAAAAAAAACAAGGTGTGCCGTCAGACAGGAGAGATGCCATCAACCTGGCTGAAGTCCCTTTTCAAGACGCAACTCCTCCTAGAGCCCAGGCGCAGTCCCCTTCTCACGCTTTCTGGCAGGACCTGTGCACTTACCCTTCCCTCTGCCTGAACCAGCCTCCCCTCCCTCCCTGCCTGACAGGTTTTCTCACTTCAATTGCAAGGACTCTACCTCAGAAGGCTTCCTCCACAGAAAAATCTCCCCCTCAGGAAGGCCTCCTCCTCCTCCTCAGGCAGACCTCCTCCTCCTCATCCTCTTTCCCAGGAAGGCTTCCTCCTCCCCTTCCCCCTCCTCAGGAAGGCCTCTTCCCCCTCCTCAGAAAGGCCTCCCTCTCCTTCTTTTCTTCCTCCTCAGGAAGGCCTCCACCTCCTCCCCCTTCCTCCTCCTCCCCAGGAAGGCCTCTTCCTCCTCTTCAGGAAGGCCTCCTCCCCCTCCTCCACCCCATTCTCCTCAGGAAGGCCTCCTCCCCATCCTTAGCAAGGCCTCCTCCTCCTCCCCCTCCTCCTCCCCCTTCTCCTCCTCAGGAAGGCCTCCTCTTCCTCCTCAGGAAGGCCCCCCCCTTCTCCTCCTCCTCCTCCCCCTCCTCCTCCTCAGGAAAGCCTCCCCCTTCTCCTCCTCCTCCTCAGGAAGGCCTCTTCCTCCTCCTCAGGAATCCTTCCCCTCCCCCTCCTCAGATTATCCAGTTATCAGTGTCCCTGCAATTCTCTGTCCTCAGTTCTGAACCAGAATTTACCACCTCCTTCAAAGAATGAAGTGTCATTGCTCCTATTTGCACTTCCAGGGACACCGAGCAGGATCAGAGGAGGTATTTGTTGAGTAAATGAAGTCATCTTGTCCACCATCCAGTTCCACCAAGAGTTGTATTTTCTATTTTGGTTTTATATGTACCACATGCTGGGGCTTTCTTGCCTCCCCTTAGAAGACATACCACACAAGCTAATAAATATTCTTTGCTAACTGCCTTCCATCACTGGAGCCTGTCTGCCATCCACACAGAGACAGCCACAGTAGGGGGACC
This sequence comes from Bos taurus, assembly GCF_002263795.3. Taxonomy (NCBI): domain Eukaryota; kingdom Metazoa; phylum Chordata; class Mammalia; order Artiodactyla; family Bovidae; genus Bos; species Bos taurus. The sequence goes on along the minus strand of NC_037355.1, from coordinate 7,003,023 downwards.
ACCTTATCCTGTGCATCCAAGGCAAAACAAAATGATTCAACACTTCCAAAACTAGCACACAAGATGCAAATGGTTTCAAAAAATAGACCCCAAGCCAAATTGAACACAAATACCAAAGGAAGAGAAGCAGACAGACAGAAAGAGCTACATGAGAGTCTAGGCATACGCAGGGCAGGTTTAATTAGCTCTGCCCTGCAGACTTTCTCTGACACACACACAGGTATCCCATACAAAAAGGCAACTGGAGGTCTTCTAGTATCACTGGAACTCTGCAGATGCTTCCGGATACTTCCAAAAACATCTAGATACCCCACACATGTACTCTTTTTGAGAGCAGCAAGAAGGTTCACCAAAGGTGTGAGACAGTCTGTGGCTGGAGGATTGCCAGACATTTATTAAGCACCTACTGTGTGCCAGGCATGTGCCAGCCAGGTACTGTCACCTACCTACCTACTGACCTGAATGCATTCATTTCCCAAAGTCCCCTGAGGTAGATTGTTAGTTCTGTTCCACAGTCGAGGAAACTGAGGCTCAGTGTTTATGATTTATACACTGCAAGGGGGGAGTCTAATCCCCTGAGCTGCCCAATTCTTAGTTTAATATACTTCCCATTAGCCACAGACATGTATGTGCAAATGTTATTAAGAAAGCAAACCCTGGGCTCTGCTAGGCGATCCATGTGAAGAGTAGGCTCAAGGCTCACCTGGAGGCAGCCCTAAGGGACTTGGGGGAGGGAATCCCCATTTTCACTCCTTGGAGGCCAACCCTAGGCCTGGCTGGAGGGGGGCCTGGGCCTGGCAAGTCACCCTTGCCCTCTGAAGTACCTCTGAGGTCACAGTGCCCAGCTCTGGAGGCCTCTCCATTCATGCCCAGCCTGCTTCTGCGTGCCTCCTGGGAGGTGTCCTGCCCAAAGTGGGCTGGGGGCTGCCTGGGGAGGTACCCCATAACTAAAGAGCAGGGCCGACCGATTTGACTTCATCAGTGAAGACAGAGGTACTTCCCATGAAGACCCCACGAACAAGAAGACACTTCCAGCTTCCCCAAGGGACACAAATATCCAACTCTTCCCCTCCCCAACTTACTTATACCTCTGGGCAAGATCCTCAGGAAGACTTGAATATGCAATGGTGAATGGCTACCCACTCCAGTATTCTTGCCTGGAGAATCCTATGGACAGAGGAGTCTGGCGGGCTACAGGCCATTGGGTCTAAAAGAGTAGGACACGATTGCGTGACTAACGCGTTCTCTCCACACCCCCCCCGCCCCCAGACGTAGCACATGCACTAAATTCAGGTGTGGGTCACTCATACCAAGTCTTTCCTAATATTGGGATGGGGGAAGGGAGAGACAGCCATGTGCAGGAAAAAACAAACGAACAAAAAATCCCAACAATCTTCTAAAGGTAGGAAAGGAGAAATAGTTAAGTATTAAGAAATATATAGAATGTAAGAAATTGTTGAGTTGCAGGTTAGTGCAAAGTGATGTTCTGAAAAGCATGGCTTTTGGTTCCAACAGCTGAGATTCCATTCCTGCTTCTCCACCTACCACTGTGGATCTTGGACAAGTCCATCCACCCTTCTGGGCCTCAGAGGCCTCCTCTCTAGTATGGGGGCAACGGTACTAGGATGACTACTGGCAGGTGCCCTGCCAGCCTCCTCTCCCTCTCAGATTCCCTCTCTCCTAGTAACAAACAAGAGCTCGGGAGGGAATACAGGATCCTCAGAAACCATCACATAGAGGTCCCAGCTCCAAGATCCAGTCACAGGGAAATAGCAGAAGCCAGGTTCGCACTGGGATCCTTAGTCTAGAACAAGGGGTCTGCTTTCCTCAACCCACTGACGGTCCCTTCGCAGCCCTCACCTGGCCTAAGGAGACTCAGCCAGTCCACATTGGCCTCCTGGGAGGAGGAGTTGGGGGCTGAGGCTGTCTCCCTCTGCTTTTCCTCCTTTCCCCATAAAAAGGCAAGGTCCTCTTTACTCCAGCCGAGTGCCCACTGGGTCTGAGTAAGGTTGCTCTCCGGAGCCGCTATGGGTCTCTGCCTCAAATCCCCTGAGTAGGGGGAAAGAAACGTTTTCCAGGCTGCTGGTGGCTTTTCGCTCACCTGCTGGCCCTGCCACGGAGCGGGGCATCGCTTGGCTTGTGGGCTGGGGAAGGCTCAGAGCGCTGGGCGGGATGTCTCGCCTGAGGCAGCCAGCCTTCTCTGAGCTATGCCTCTGGTCTGCCTGGGGGCGGGATGAGGTGAGGTGGGGTGACGCTCCCAACCCAGGGGACTCCGGACAGGCCTCGAAGGAGCTGAAGTGCGGGACAGGAGGCAGCCGGGTGGGCAGCCCGCGACTCCCTCCCCGCAGCCTCTCGTGGCAGCCGGGCGACCGAGCCGCCACCTCCGGAGGCGCGCGGCGCTGCCCCAGGGGCATAGGTAACAGGGTGCGAGGATCCCCGCTCCAGGCCCCGCCGACCCGGTCCGTTACCTTCCACTTTGGTGAGGGTCAGGACCGGACTGTTGCAGGCGCTGAGCGGGGCCACCCGGGCCGAGTGCTTCTTCATGATGAGCCGTCAGCCTGCAGGAGCGCCGCCGCCGATCGCCTACATCCTGGGGCCGGCTGGAGCGCGCCTCGCGGGCCCGTTGGCCTCCTCCGGGGAGGAGCGCGAGCTGCTGGCCGCCCCGGCCCTGCCTCCCGGGGCCGCCGGCCGGGCTCCCGTCGCCGCGCAGGGCTCACTGCGGCGGCCGCCCCGCGGAGCGCATCGTCGCCGGCCGCTCACCCACTCCGCACCCGCGCGCACAGCCTCCCGCTCCGAGGTTGCCGCAAACTCCAACGTCACGTACAAGTGCACTCCCCGCTCCCACCCCGCGGGCTCACCTGCTCCGCCCCCGCCCCGGGCCGCCCGCCCAGCCCCGCAGCCCGGCTTCCTCCCTCGGAGCTCGGCCCCGAGGGTTGCCTCCGGTCGGGGCGGGGGTCGGCCCGCAGCTCCCCGGCAGCCCCTGTCCTTTGCTGAGACCAGCGCACGGGAGGCGAGGCCCTGAGAACTTAGCCTCGGAGGTTCACAAGTTTAAACTGGGAGCTACTGACTTCGGATGGGGAGTTAGCCTCCTCCCTGCGCAAAATCCTGAAGTATTGGTTTACGAGAGGAGTCAGAAAAAAGCAAAGCTTTCCCAGGCTGGCATTAACTTCTTTGGAAGTCTGGGGGCACGTTATTCTGCCTGATCCCCTGGACAGCTCTTTTTCCTTTTGAGGACAATGCCAAGCCCAGAGAAGCAAGGCTGCCACGAGAAAACAAAGGTTTGGGACTTCTGCCCCTGCCCTGGTGCCCCAGCCCTGAGAGGTCCGACTGCCTGGGAAGCAGGGCAAGCTTCATTTCGGCCCAGATCCTAGGTTTCTGCTGCAGCTTTTGCCTCTGCAAGCCCTGGTCTCACCGCTCCTACTCTGACCCACCTGTAAGCTACTGGCCAATGATGCTTGATTAAAAGCAATGACATACCTCTTGCATCACTGGCTGGGCGATCCCTGAGTGACTACCCGGTCCCCAGGACGTTTATCTCATGATGGTGCATCATCACAGGTGCCCAGCCATCATCCTTGTGGAAAGGATGCACAGGACTTGTGTGGCCCAGGAACTCTAAGGGCTTCAGGGGCATCTCATTCACGCAGGCCCAGCCATCGCTTTGGTCTCACTCTCCGCTGGGAATCTGAAGGCTCCGTGCTGATTCCAGGTGGGTTTTGTTGTTACTGTTAAGCCCTTACCTCCCACTCTACTGGTTTCCTGTCACAAAGTGGATGTTCCACTCTATGACGTCATTTTTATCCCCCATAAGGGTAATTCAGTGGCATGGCAGAGGTGGACAGGGGTCTTACAGCAATCCGGTTTCCCTAGCCTGGAACCTACCAGGTATCTCTGATGACATCCACCTGCATGCTCCCAGATCTCTGGTGGAAGTGGCTCCTACCAGTTGCTTTTGTAGGGTTCCTGTTATTCGCTTGCTCTCTAGAACTCCCGAAAAGAACAGCATGACTGCTGGGTCTCCAAAAAGCCAGGGCTTCCCTGGGTCGCTGCCTCATTGCTCTAGCAAAGGAAAGGCCCTCTAGTGGTGGCCTTCGCACTGTGCGCCTCTTACTCGGACCTTGTCCCCAGGACCCTAGAGATGACACCACAGTAAGTCAATAAACCGTTCCCTTCTTTGTAAAAATTAAGCACAAACAAAAAGCAAACCAAAAACCCCAAAAAAATCTCATCTATTAAAGAAGACCTTTCAGCATAATATTCCCACGTGTTGTTTCATCAGTCAACTTTTGCCATATACACAATAACTAAATAAAATAAACATCACATCATAACTTACCCATTTTATGAGCACTATGTATCAAGTACTGTGCTAAGTGTTTTACATAAATCACTTCATTTTCTACTCGCAAAAGCTCTGCAAAATTGTTACTTAGTTTTACAAATGGGGAAACTGAGGCTAAGAGAAATGAACTAAATGTTCCAGGTAATATAGAAACCAGCTGAGCAGGGATTTATTTATTTTTCTATTTATTTTTCAATGGAGGAAAATTGCTTTACAATGTTATGTTGGTTTCTGCCATACAACAACTTGAATCAGCCTTTATATACATATTCTCTCCCTCTTGAGCGTCCCTCCCCTCCCTGCATCCCCCCTCCCCCAGGTCATCATAGAGCATCAGGCTTGGCTCCCCGTGTTAGAGAGCAAATTCTCACCAGCCACCTATTTTACATATGGTTCTGTATCTATGTCGATACATTCTCCATTTGTCGCACAATTTCCCTACTGTGTCCACAAATCTGCTCTCTACATCAGTGTCTCCATTTTTTCCCTTGAGCAACTCTGAACAAATCAGAAGCCTACACCTACAACTGCTATGCTATTCTTTTATGTTATAAAATGTAAAATGTAAAAATTCCATGTAACTATTCCAGTTGAGGTAGGAGACACAGTAATCTGTAATCCATTTCCTTTCATTTGACTGTGGTTTTAGGAGAGCTCACCGTGCTCATGCTTGTCTGGACTGCCAAACTCATTTTGCTGCACAGGTCACAACCAAAATGTCCAATAAGTATCTGCCTAGCTGGTTTTTTAGTTATCTGTACATGTGTGCACACGAAGTTGCTTCATTTGTGTCCAACTCTTTGTGATCCTATGGATGGTAGCCCACCAGGCTCCTCTGTCCATGGGATTCTCCAGGTAAAAATACTGGAGTGGGCCCCATGCCCTTCTCCAGGGGATCCTTCATGACACAGGGATTACACCACCATCTCTTATGTCTTCTGTACTGGCAAGCAAGCTCTTTACCCCTAGTGCCACCTGGGAAGCCCTTTTAGGTATATATTTTCTATTTATTGCAATCTTAAGTGTAATTCAAATATATAATTCAGTTCAGTCGCTCAGTTGTGTCCAACTCTTTGCGACCCCATGGACTGCAGCACGCCAGGCCTCCCTGTCCAACACCAACTCCTGGAGTTTACCCAAACTCATGTCCATTGAGTCGGTCATGCCATCCAACCATCTCACCCTCTGTCGTCCCCTTCTCCTCCTGCCCTCAATCTTTCCCAACATCAGGGTCTTTTCAAGTGAGTCAGCTCTTCGCATCAGGTGGCCAAAGTATTGGAGTTTCAGCTTTAGCATCAGACCTTCCAATGAACACCCAGGACTGATCTCCTTCAGGATGGACTGGTTGGATCTCCTTGCAGTCCAAGGGACTCTCAAGAGTCTTCTCCAACACCACAGTTCAAAAGCATCAATTCTTCGGCGCTCAGCTTTCTTTATAGTCCAACTTTTACATCTATACATGACCACTGGGAAAACCACAGCCTTGACTAGACAGACCTTTGTTGACAAAGTAATGTCTCTGCTTTTTGATATGCTATCTAGGTTGGTGATAACTTTCCTTCCAAGGAGTAAGCGTCTTTTAATTTCATGGCTGCAGTCACCATCTGCAGTGATTTTGGAGCCCCCAAAATAAAGTCTCTCACTGTTTCCATGGTTTCCCCATCTATTTCCCATGAAGTGATGGGACTGGATGCCATGATCCTCGTTTTCTGAATGTTGAGCTTTAAGCCAACTTTTTCACTCTCCTCTTTCACTTTCATCAAGAGGCTCTTTAGTTCACTTTCTGCCATAAGGGTGGTGTCATCTGCATATCTGAGGTTATTGAGATTTCTCCCGGCAATCTTGATTCCAGCTTGTGCTTCCTCCAGCCCAGCATTTCTCTTGATGTACTCTGCATATAAGTTAAATAAGCAGGGTGACAATACACAGCCTTGACATACTCCTTTTCCAATTTGGAACCAGTCTGCTGTTCCATGTCCAGTTCTAACTGTTGCTTCCTGACCTGCATATAGGTTTCTCAAGAGGCAGGTCAGGTGGTCTGGTATTCCCATCTCTTGAAGAATTTTCCACAGTTTATTGTGATCCACACAGTCAAAGGCTTTGGCATAGTCAATAAAGCAGAAATAGATGTTTTTCTGGAACTCTCTTGCTTTTTTGATGATAGATAATTAAATATTACTAAATACCCTTGCCATTAATTTCACTCTAGGACATTTTGCTACCCAAGAGGTCATCACCTCCTTGTGGCTTTCAATTTCTGCTTATCAAAGAGATGGTATGGTACCAGTTCTCAACTTCTTCCCCTTAGTTTTAAGCATTGAGTGTTTTTCTCTATTCAACTCTATCAGCCTGTGTGCTCCCTCACCTTGTGTTTCAAATAAAAAACAAACTTCCTCCACTCCTTTAAAAAATATTATGTTTATTTATTTATTTTTGCCACACCACCAGCTTGCAGAATTAGTTCCCTGGCCAGGGATGGAATCCATGCCCTCTGCAGTGGAAGCTTGGATTCTCAAGCACCGGACACCAGGGAAGCCTCCTCCACTTCTTTTTAAATCAGGAGGCCCTGCTACTTTCCATAGGAACACTGATACTCCTCAGTGTACATCTTTTTCGGGAGTAGGTGTGATGCATGCAGGCTACGTAGCTTCAGTCATGTAAACTCTGTGTGATCCTGAGAGGGTAACAGGTAGGAAGGCCAGGGGTCTCCAAAGGGAGGAAATAGGCTGCAAGTGTCAGACATTTTTATCTCTCTTAAGCTGCAGGAGGAAACTATCGATATTTTTTTCTTCTCCATACAAAGTTAAAAGGTTTCTCTTAAAATACTGTGTTACCAAAATGACACCTGGTTTCACCGGAAGTTAACTATTCTCAAACCTTGAGATAACCAATGCATTTTTCTTATGGAAATGTTTGTCTTAAGCTATGCTAATGTACTATGCATTTACCCCAGACTCTGTCTTCAAGTTGGTTCTGCCTAATGGTTCAGAAGCCTTTGACTGTATGGATCACAATAAACTGTGGAAAATTCTGAAAGAGATGGGAATACCAGACCACCTGACCTGCCTCTTGAGAAACCTATATGCAGGTCAGGAAGCAATAGTTAGAACTGGACATGGAACAACAGACTGGCTCCAAATTGGAAAAGGAGTACATCAAGGCTGTGTATCGTCACCCTGCTTATTTAACTTCTATGCAGAGTACATCAAGAGAAATGCTGGGCTGGAGGAAGCACAAGCTGGAATCAAGATTGCCGGGAGAAATCTCAATTACCTCAGATATGCAGATGACACCACCCTTATGGCAGAAAGTGAAGAGGAACTAAAGAGCCTCTTGATGAAAGTGAAAGAGGAGAGTGAAAAAGTTGGCTTAAAACTCAACATTCAGAAAATGAAGATCATGGCATCTGGTCCCATCACTTCATGGGAAATAGATGGGGAAACAGTGGAAACAGTGTCAGACTTTATTTTGGGGGGCTCCAAAATCACTGCATACAGTGATTGCAGCCATGAAATTCAAAGACGCTTACTCCTTGGAAGGAAAGTTATGACCAACCTGCTAAGTCGTGTCAGTCGTGTCCGACTCTGTGCGACCCCATAGACGGCGGCCCACCAGGCTCCCCCATCCCTGGGATTCTCCAGGCAAGAACACTGGAGTGGGTTGCCATTTCCTTCTCCAATGCATGAAAGGGAAAAGTGAAAGTGAAGTCGCTCAGTCGTGTCCAACTCTTCGCGACCCCATGGTCTGCAGCCTACCAGGCTCCTCCGTCCATGGGATTTTCCAGGCAAGAGTACTGGAGTGGGTTACCACTGCCTTCTCCAAATGACCAACCTAGATAGCATATTGAAAAGCAGAGACATTACTTTGCTAACAAAGGTCCGTCTAGTCAAGGCTATGGTTTTTCCAGTAGTCATGTATGGATGTGAGAGTTGGACTGTGAAGAAAGCTGAGTGCTGAAGAACTGATGCTTTTGAACTGTGGTGTTGGAGAAGACTCTTGAGAGTCCCTTGGACTGCAAGGAGATCCAACAGTCCATTCTGAAGGAGATCAGTCCTGGGATTTCTTTGGAAGGAATGATGCTAAAGCTGAACTCCAGTACTTTGGCCACCTCATGCGAAGAGTTGACTCATTGGAAAAAGACTCTGATGCTGGGAGGGACTGGGGGCAGGAGGAGAAGGGGACGACAGAGGATGAGATGGCTGGATGGCATCACCGACTCGATGGACGTGAGTCTGAGTGAACTCCGGGAGTTGGTGATGGACAGGGAGGCCTGGCGTGCTGCGATTCATGGGGTCACAAAGAGTCGGACACAACTGAGTGAATGAATTGAACTGAATGGCTCAGAAACTACTTGACAAACCAGTATGTTATACTCAGATATTGTTCCCCTAATCTATGTAAACAAAACTATTTGTATGGTAACTTGCCTTTCTACAAGATTCAAGTTAATCATTTTATGGCCCGGGATGAATCATCTGGTGCCAAGATTATCCCTAAATGCATCTTATGGGTGAGAGGCCTGGTGCCATTCTGAGTTTTAAGACATACCTTTCTTTCATTAACAGACTGCTAGTGACTATATAACATCCAGCTGAAGACTAGCAGGGGGGTACTCTTTCTGCCCCCTTCTGATGCCTATGTCAGAAGCTTTCTCTATCTCCTTTATACTTTAATATAAGTTTAGTACACAAAAGCTCTGAGCGATCAAGCCTCGTCTCTGGCCCCAGATTGAATTCTTCTCCTCTGGAGGCCAAGAATCCCGGTGTCTTTTCGTTCAGCAACAACCTTTCAATCTCATGGACTCTAGCCTTCCAGGCTCCTTTGTCTATGGGATTCTCCAGGCAAGAATACTGGAGTGGGTTGCCATTTCCTTCTCCAAGGTGTGATGGGGATTCATATTTAAAAACTGACATACATAAGAGTATTCTAGAAAGTTAACTGTGTACTGGTGTATGCGTATAAACCAGTATCTTAAAAATTCAAACAATTTAAAACTCTATGCTGGAGCTAGGCTATAATGATCTAATTCAGGGATACCTAGAAAATCACCAAGTTTCCCACTCAACAGCCAAATCTCAAATTAAAAAAAAAAAAAGTGCTAATAATTCTTTCAATAACAATAAAAAAGAGACATGATCCTTGAAATATCAATGGAAACAACTCTGAATAAACAATATCCAGGACAGAGGATGGATCACTTGACCTCTCTTCTTCTTTGGAGGGTATGTTGTTGTTTAGTCACTAAGTCGTGTCAGACTCTTTTGCAACCCCAAGGACTGTAGCCCGGCAGGCTCCTCTATTCATGGGGTTCTCCAAGCAAGAATACCAGACTGGGGAGCCATTCTCTTCTCCAGGGGATTTTCCCCACCCAAGGGAAAATCCTTGGGTCTTGAACCCAGGTCTCCTGCGTTGCAGATTGTTTACCACTGAGCCACCTGGGAAGTCCCTTTGGAGAGTATGAGTGGGAGCCAATAACTGAACAATATTATTGGGCATCCACCTGTCTTAAATTTAGTATTACAGAGATTAATCTGAAAGCAGATCTGGGATGACATTTTCCAGGTCATATTCATTAACAGCTCTTCCTTGCCATCTTCTAAAAATGTATGGTTCACTCATCAAAGTCAAGCATTTCGTCAGCTCTACATCAGATGGCCGCTGTTCTGACAGAAGCGTGTTCTTTGTCTCTGACCCCACTCTGTTGTTTGTTTTTCTGTTTCCCTCAATGCAGTTGAGGACGTGGGATATTTAATGGCAGTTTGTGGCAGCCTGGTATGGTGTACTCATGGAGAATAGATAGTCTAGCTTCTCTGCTCTATTTTGCTTTTGTTTTCTTCAGTGTTTCTCCTTTTATTTTTATTTATTTTATTTTTTAAAAAATTTTATTTTATTTTAGGGAGAGGGTGGGATGATTTGGGAGAATGGCATTGAAACATGTATAATATCATATATGAAACGAGTCTCCTTTTATTTTTTAATTGGAGTATGATTGCTTCACAGTGTTGCTGTGTTAATTACTGCTGTACAATGAAGTAAATCAGTTATACGTATACATATATCCCCTCCCTCTTGAATCTCCTCCCAACCCCTCCCGTCCCACCCCTCTAGGTTATCATGGAACACCAAGCTGAGTTCCCTGTGCTGGACAGCAGGTCCCCCCTAGGGAAATATATAGATGCTTTTGAACTGTGGTGTTGGAGAAGATTCTTGAGAGTCTCTTGGAATGCAAAGAGATCAAACCAGTCAGTCCTAGAGGAAATCAACCCTGAGTATTCATGGGAAGGACTGATGCTGAAGCTGAAGCTCCAATACTTTGGCCACCTGATGTGAAGAGCCGATTCACTGGAAAAGACCCTGATGCTGGGAAAGACCGAGGGCAGGAGGATAAGGGGATGGCATAGAAGGAGATGTTTAGGTAGCATCATTGACTCAACGGACATGAATTTGAGCAAATTCATTCACTCTGGAGACAGTGGAGGACAGAGAAGCCTACTGTGCTACAGTCCATGGGGTCACAGACAGACATGACTTAGGGACTAAACAACGACAGCAACAACATCAGGAGACACAAATAAACGTGTGCATAGTATTAGAGATCCTTGTAGCCACAAACTGTAAATGACACAAGTCTATCAACAGGGAAGTAATCTGTCACGTGTTTATGTAATAGAATATTTTAAGCAATGTAAATAAATGGGGTAAAGCTGGAAAAAAAAGAAACTAGATGGTCTCTGTGTGTTTGAAGTAAGTTCAGTGAATAGATACGAGGGTAACAAGCCTTTGATGCAGAATTTACATACCACAAACCCGATTTTTATACTCCCTGACCTGCCCCTAACAACCTTCTTGCTATCTCCCCACTTCCCACTTGCAAACCAAAGAGAAAGAAGTGGAAGAGGGGTCCCAGAGAAGAAAGGAGATGAAACAGCTGGTTTCTCCTACCACCAAGTGGCTATATTTCAGTCGCAACCCACAAGTAGGGGCCTACCCATGGCCCGTTAGGAAGAAAGAGGCAGATAAGCTGGGTGAATCACCCCGAAGCAGGTGCAATGTAGGGCCTGGCCAATTCCTCAAATTCTGGAGGCCTACCACACTTCCTCCTGGCATGGAGCTCCCAGCTCTGGGCTTACGTTCAGGCTCCAGCTTCCCTAAATAACTCGTGCTGCCCAAATAACCTAACCTGACTTCCTGAGCAGACTCACGATTCTGCCATCCATAGGGGTCACTGGCCTATTCCTTCCTCTCTGCTGGTATGTGAATACATATAGGGCCTCCATGGTGGCTCAGACGGTAAAGAATCCACCTGCAATGCAGGAGACCTGGATTCAATCCCTGGGTTGGAAAGATCTCCTGGAAGGGAATGGCAACTCACTCCAGTATTCTCGCCTGGAGAATTCCAAGCACAAAGGAGCCTAGCGTGCTACAGTCTGTGGGGTCACAAAACATCAGACACAACTGAAGCGACTAACACTTTCACACGATAGTTAACTAAGGCATCCAATCTCTTTGGTGGGGTTAAGTTGTACTTATGACTCTCTTGAGTTTCCATGCAAGACAGCATGGAAAATACCTTGAACAATGGCCAAGAGCTTGAGTCTGAACTCCAGCCTTGCCAGCTGGAGTGACCAACCTTCAGTGGTCACTCAGCCACTTTTGTCCTCAGTTTCCTAATTTGGGCACAAGAGGGTTTTCAAACTCTTTCCTGGTCTCTGTGCAAAGCAACTCTACCTTACTTGTTGGGGTTCCATGGTAGATCTGGCTTATAAAAACAGTTGTCACTGCAAAAAGAAAGTTTTGAAAACCATTGACTGGAGAGTCTCCAAGGTTCTGTTTGGCTTTAAAATCAGTGGTGTGTGAAATTATCTTTTTAGATACAACAATGTCAATGCCTCTAAAGATCTTAATGAAACTTATTCTTTGTGAATATCTCCACTTAGTTAAGCAGATTTTTGCTTTAAGTAGTTTTCTCACTTTTTGGACAAAGCTAGAAGTACCTTTACACTTGTTAAAATTCATAAAGTTGTATAATACAAAAGAAGGATCAACTATAAATTACACATCATTTAAAAAATTAGGCATATGTTTTACATATACAACTATATATAACTGATTTTAATATTTAATAAAATATACCTTTTATCATGTTTTGGCTATTCTTTTCCTATTCATTTTGTTCAATTCTGTTCTTTCATTGCAAAAAAAAAAAAACAAAAAAACACCACTGATTGTGATCAACTAAGTTGGTTTGATTATACTTCACTCATGGGTCATAATCCATGTGATCTGAAAAATATTGTTAACAATAACATTCTTTGTGTGCAAAAACATTTACTTAATCTGTTCAAGATACATAATAAAAATTTAAAATCCAGTCAAGATTTTAAACAGATAGAAAACAGACCACTTCAATTAATTCACTCTGAAATATTTAACACTGTCACAGTCCTTTACAGTATTAAGGAGGAAAAGTAACAAATTATTCCTGTGGTTACCGGAGTTTCAAAATTATCACTTAAAGTAGCTCCAGGAACCAGAAATGAACTCTTACCCAAGTAAGTCAGTCTGCAGCATTCAGAAGCTTTCAGAGAGGAGCAACCATTGCAAAGGAGAAAAAATCTAATGATTAAAAGAAATTAACCCTCATGCATCGGGCAGCTCATTGCCCTGACCTGGCAGGAATAACATAACCTTTTTCAGTAACTTCATGCGCAGGTGCAGGGCAGCCTTCTCTATTTTCACATCTCCCTTCTCTTCTTGGGTGAGGTGTATTACCAACAAACTTGGGCTCACTGGTGTCCCATTGGGATTTCTCCTCTTTCTCTAAGGAGGAATGTCAAGGTTGGATAACTCCGGGCAAGACATCAAGAAGCAGGATCACTGGATGTCACCAGTGGGCTTCCAGACACATTCCGTCCAGGCATCTCCATACCTGCTCCATGGTCACTAGACAACAGCTGGCCCTGTGGTCATGCCGAGCCCAGAGCTGGGATCATGACGGACAATGGAGGGCACACAGAGGCTGGAACAGGATGTCTGGTAGCTTCCTCTATGGATCCTAGTCAAGAGCTTGTCTTTGCTCAGAGGCAGACAACAGGGGGCAGACATCCTCGAAGAGCAGCGTGGCTGGGGGTGGGGGCTCCTAGGTGGACACCTGGAGTAGCCTGGGATTCCCCCTCCTGGGACTTCAGAGTCCTAACTGAGTATCAGCACAGATGAAGGGTGTAGAAGGCCCACACTATGTCTGGTCCCCAACAGGTATTCAAGAAATTATGGTTCTCCAGCCTGGATAGGAGGGGAATTTAGGGGAGAATGGATAAGAGTATATGTATAGCTGAGTCCCTTTGCTGTTCACCTAAAACTATCACAAAATTGTTAATCAGCTATATTTATATATAAAATATAAAATATATATTTTAGAAAAGGCAGAAGAACAAGAGATCAAATTGCCAACATCTGTTGGATTATTGAAAAAGCAAGAGAGTTCCAGAAAAACATCTATTTCTGCTTTATTGACTGTGCCAAAGCTTTTGACTGTGTGGATCACAATAAACTGTGGAAAATTTTTCAAGAGATGGGAATACCAGACCACCTGACCTGCCTCTTGAGAAACCTATATGCAGGTCAGGAAGCAACAGTTAGAACTGGACATGGAACAACAGACTGGTTCCAAATAGAAAAAGGAGTACGTCAAGGCTGTATATTGTCACCCTGCTTATTTAACTTCTATGCAGAGTACATCATGAGAAACGCTGGGCTGGAGGAAGCACAAGCTGGAATCAAAATTGCCAGGAGAACTATCAATAACCTCAGATATGCAGATGACATGACCCTCATGGCAGAAAGTGAAGAAGAACTAAAGAGCCTCTTGATGAACGTGAAAGAGGAGAGTGAAAAAGTTGGCTTAAAGCTCAACATTCAGAAAACTAAGATCATGGCATCTGGTCCCATCACTTCATGGCAAATAGATGGGGAAACAGTGTCAGACTTTATTTTTCTGGGCTCCAAAATCACTGCAGATGGTGATTGCAGCCATGACATTAAAAGGCATTTACTCCTTGGAAGGAAAGTTATGACAAACCTAGACAGAATATTAAAAAGCAAAGACATTACTTTGTCAACAAAAGTCCGTCTAGATAAGCCTATGGTTTTTCCAGTGGTCATGTATGGATGTGAGAGTTGGACTATAAAGAAAGCTGAGTGCCGAAGAATTGATGCTTTTGAACTGTGGTGTTGGAGAAGACTCTTGAGAGTCCCTTGGATTGCAAGGAGATCCAACCAGTCCATCCTAAAGGAGATCAGTCTTGGGTGTTCATTGGTAGGACTGATGTTGAAGCTGAAACTCCAATACTTTGGCCACCTGATGCGGAGAGCTGACTCATTTGAAAAAACCCTGATGCTGGGAAAAATTGAGGGCAGGAGGAGAAGGGGACGACAGAGAATGAGATGGTTGGATGATGGCATCACTGATTCAATGGACATGGGCTTAGGTGGACTCTGGGAGTTGGTGATGGACAGGGAGGCCTAGTGTGCTGTGGTTCATGGGGTCTCAAAGAGTCGGACACGACTGAGTGACTGAACTGAACTGAACTGAACTGAACCCCAATAAGAAAAAAAAAAGAAACGATGGTTCTCCTCCGCCTTGGGAAATGGATGTACCAGCTTCACAAAGACCTCCCAATACTGTGAGCCAGTATGGAAGGGGGCCCTGCTTATAAATGGTTTCATTAGGGTGAGATGTTCAATCTCTCCATGCTTAGCCATTTCATCCTAAAAATGAGATCAAAGGAGCAGATACCTTATGGTGCTGTTGTGAAAAGCAAAGGAATTGATGCACGGTGAGTGGTTGTAACAGTATGTGGCAAATGGCAGGCACTCAGAACACATCAGGCACTACTTTCAGTCTCTTGGGGAAGGGCCACCCCTGGTTCGTTGCATCTCCAGGGCTGGATACAGTATATGGCTTACAAAGCAGGTGCTCAAAGCAGGCAGAAAGGAATGAGGAAGGCAGGAAGGAGGGAGGGAGGGAGGGGATACTCACAGACCCAGAGTTTAGAGCTTTTATAGAATTGTCGGCTTTGCCCTCCTCCCAGACCATGCCTTCTGCCCACGAGGTAGCAGGAGTGACCAAGGTGACTTTTGCCCGGGCTCTCTGTCCATCGCTGGCTCCATCTCAGAGGGAGTGCTCTGGAGACCAGGACACTGGACTCAAGGTGAGGAGGCAGATTGGGTGGCGTTTGGCTCAGAAATAGCTGCCTGCCGTTTTCCGGATGATTCATCCACCACAGCTGGCCTCCTGCCGGATCCCTCTGCTCTTCCTCCCCTGCAAGGTGGGAACCAGGAGACTGACCTACATCAGATCCCCATCAATACCCCGGGCGGACTCCCTTGGTGGTGTTTGTTTCCAAGGGTGAAACAAGGGGACTGGCCTTAAGACTCAGCTTAAAAGAGGAAAAATGTGTGGATTTGGGAAGGAGCCACCCACACTTTTTTTCCTTAAGTATGCAGCAATTAATGAATTCATTCATTTTGTCATTTGCATGCATGTGGGATCTTAGTTCCCCAACCAGGGTTGGAACCCTTGGCCCCTGCATCGGAAGTTCAGTCTTAACCACAGGGCCATCAACGAAATTCCAAATTTTTCCACTCTTGAGTTACTAAGTGTCAGTCAGGACCCACAGGCAAGATCCTGTTCAGGCAGCACCAGGCTCCAAGAGGGGCTGACAGAGGTTCTGAAATTCTGATGTCTCAGACTGATCAGGAGCTGCTTTTAACACCCTTTGTATCGTCGGAGGCTGTGATCCTCTCTGCCCTACCCTGCAGCTATTTTTATACTCTTTTCAGCTTCCTTGTTGTTGTTCAGTCACTCATTTGTGTCCAGCTGTTTGCGACCCCATGGTCTGTAGCACGCCAGGCTTCATTGTCCTTCACTATCTCCGGGAGTTTGCTCAAACTCATGCCCATTGAGTCGATGATGCCATCCAACCGTCTCATCCTCTGTCGCCCCCTTCTCCTCCTACCCTGCTGGGCTGTGAAAGCCCTGAGAGAGGGGTCTTGCCCACAGACAGAGCCTCTGTAAGCATCATGGAGGGAAGGAATGAAGAATCACCAGAGCAGAAAGAGCTGGAACTTGCCAGCTTGAGATGGACTAGAGACTCACTGCAGAGAAGTAGATTCAGCAGGACTGCAAGAGGCAAGTTCTGTCAGGATGGCTGTCCTGAACCAGCCCCGGAAACAGTTCCTTCAGGAATCAGGAAAAGTGTGTGTTAGTCACTCAGTCATGCCTGACTCTGTGACCCCACGGACTGTAGCCCACCAGGTTCCTTTTGTCCATGGAATTCTCCAGGCAAGAATATTGGAGTGGGTTGCCATTCCCTTCTCTAGGTAATCTTCCTGTCCCAGAGATCAACCCAGGGTCTCCAGCATTGCAGGCAGATTCATTACAGTCTGAGCCACCAGGGAAATCTCACCCATTTGTCCAAGGAATCTCAGGCAGCACAAATGCCCTGTGAGCTCTTCAGGGCATCACTGATGCCCAGTGACTTCTTTCCTCTCCCGAGGACCTGGCTCTTCTTGATCCCTCACTTAGGCTGGGGGATCCAGGAACCAGCTCAGCTCTCCTGAAGCCTGGCTGAGCCCTGCCCCTCCATATATCACGAAAGTAACAGGAGCCTCCAAGAATCACAGAGTCTGCATTTCCTGTAGGGATGGCACAGGGGGTCATGCCTCCTTCTCCCCTCCCCACAGTTTCCCAGTCCCAGCTGTCACACGCCCCTCACCCACACAGCACCTTTGCCTGCCCTTCCCTCAACCCACCATCCAGGTCCACCATCCACCCCACCAAGCAAAACTCCTGGGAAGTGTCTCTGCTGACCTGACCCTGGAATTCTCATGCCTAAAACCCTCCTCCTCGCTGACTGGCTTCTCTGAAATCTTGGTCTGGCTCTTTCCTCCCCTTGAAGATGAACTTTCCTCTGGCTATTGGGGTCCTCTGCTTCCATCCAAGAACAGACCACTTTGCTCCCAGCAGAGGGCTTCACTCTTGGCCAGGTTGCTCTCTCTCTTTAGAAGCACTCAAGGGGCTTCCTTGGTGGTCCAAAGTTCAAGAATCTGTGCAGGATACAGGGGTTCCATCCCTGATCCAGGAAGATCCCACGTGCTCGGCAGCAACTAAGCCTGCGTGCCACAACTACTGAGCCAGCACTCCAGAGCCCGCCAGCCACAACCACTGAGCCCACACGCTGCCCTCACTGAAGCCTGCACACCTTAGAGCCTGTGCTCCACGGAGAAGCCATTGCAATGAGAAGCCCGTGCACTGCAACAAAGAGCAGCCCCACTCCCTGCAACCAGAGAAAGTCCTTGGGCCACAACGAAGATTCCCCCCACCCCCACCCACCACAGTCAAAAAATAAAATAAATGAATAGATATTTAAAAAAAAATTAAGGATGCCCTCAGCCCAGGCAGAAAACTAAATATAAAATATGATAGAAAAAATAAAATAGAAGCCCTCATGTCCCATCCTGGCTTCTGGCTGTTTCTGCCACCTCAGTCTCCGGTTTCACAGAAAGCAGGGCCCTGATGGGGTCTTGGCAGGGAAGGGACCAGAGCGTGGCTCTGCCCTTCCTGCTTCTGGAACTCTCTTTCCAATCGCTTCACTGGAAGTCTTTCATGAAGAGCACATTTTGTTTCTGGGGGTGTGCTTCCTGCTCCGTGACAGTGAGTTCTGACCAGTGATACTCCGTGGCATGACACACTGAGGCCACATCTCAGAGCACAGCTTACCAACTCCCCTAGAACTCTCTGCCAACTCCCCGAGGGAGCGTGACCACTCTGCCCATTAGAGATTACTACCAAGGGACCCACTGGCCGAAAAGTCTAAAGTGCCCCAAAGAAACAACTGTGTCTTCCCCCCAAAAATCAGTGAGAATTGTCCTTTTCTTTCTTGTTTTGCATGAGACATCTATTGGCCTGTGCTGAGCATGCGGGGGCCTGGTTGCAGGGCTCACCAGAGGAGCTGGTGCGGGGCAAAGTTACAAAGATATTCCACATTTTAATCAGACATGAGGAACACACCTCATTTTTTTTTTTTTTTTTTTAAGCAAACAAACCAAAATCCTGCTTAAGACCAAGTCTCTTGTTTGCTTGGAGGCTGAAAGAGACGTTACCATCGATTTTGGATAAAAGTGAGAAGATGCCAGCGGTCTCGAGGTTACATTCTGCTACTCCTGATTGAGGCAGTCAGTTAGCTTTTCTCTCCCAAAGGACTGGTGAATGTAGAGCAAGGGGACAAGCCTCGAGGTGTCCCTAAAGCTCCAGTGGGGGTTGGAGAGTTCAATGCTCGCATCAGTATTAGTCGCTCAGTCGTGTCTTACTCTTTGCGACCCCTGGACTGTAGCCCGCCAGGCTCCTCTGTCCATGGAATTCTTCAGGCCATAATACTGCAGTGGGTAGCCATTTCCTTCTCCAGAGGATCTTCCTGACCCAGGGATAGAACCTGGGTCTCCTGCACTGCAGGCAGATTCTTTACCATCTGAGCCACTAGAGAACCCCCTAAATGGTTGCTCCTAAAATTAGCTCCTTGGTATTAGAGTATTTCTGTCTTCTGGATTCCAAAACTATATTCAAACAAGTAACTCCTTGACATTTTGACAAAGGTGAGCTTCTCAGTGTTTCAAGGGCGCACTTGAGGTGATGGGTTAGTGACCAGTCCAGGGCACTCATTGGTGAGACCATCAGATTTGGTTTAGGTTGGCCACAGCATGTCAACACAATCATAATTTTCTAGCTAACGGGAACCTTTGAAATTATCTAGTCAAAATTTCTTCTTGGATTTTTGTCAATCCCCGTTTTGCTTTTAAGATGATTATCTTTGAATCAATATACTGCTGGTGGAAGCAAAAATATACCCTTTCTGAAAGCTAGCAGTATCTATTAAAATTCCTCCAAAATAAAAACGTTTTGATCTGTTACCCACTATTTCCATTTTTAAGAATTCTTCCCCAGAAATCATCTGGTGTGAATAGAGATATATGACAAGGGTGCTCATCCAAGTTTTATTCTTAATCAGCGAAAAGTTGGAAACAACCTAAGTGTTCAACCACAGGGAAATAGGAAATAAAGTATGGTGTATCTACACAAAAGAGCTGTGTATAACACAAGTTATATGTGTTATATATGTGATGAGACAAGTTATTCAGTAAGATAGGGAACGTGCTAGAGAAAAAGCAAAGTACACATTTTATCACACTGGATAAAAAACTGAAGAGGCTACCTCTTTCCCCCCCTCTTTCTTCCTCTCACCACCAAAAATAAAAATAGTGATTCATTCACTTTCTCCTCCAGACTTCTCTAAAGGAGAACTTTGTCTGCTTTTAGAAGTTCAGTTCAGTAGAGGATGGGGTGGGGTCGAAACCAATTTTGATACTTAAGAATAATCTTCAGGATCTAAAAATGTGTTTCTTGTAAACAGATAAAATGCTAACAAAAACAGGAAAAGTCTTCATGTACAGGAGTGCATAAAATAATGGTGTGGCTGGTTTTTCTTTCAAAATATTTAGACAATTTCTATTCTTTTTATAGAAAACACTTTTAGGTCCATGCTTTTAAAGCCATTGTTCCTCTGTCTTTGTAGAAGTGTCTATTATAACATCAAAAATAAATATACAGTTCCATTCTCTGTGTTTTAAATATTTTGCTTTCTCACATCCTTTTTGTATCCTTACTGTGTAAATTTTCAGATAATACTAGTCATGAGCAAAGAGAAGGGAGGATGAGAAAGGTACTTTAAGAACAGCACTGACTTCTTCCCGCAGGCGAGAAGGACTGCAGACCTTGGAAGCTCTTGAGCTGGTGAGAGACACTGAGCCCCTCTTACCTGGATGGTACTCTCCTGGGGACTTGCCAGGTGGCGCTAGTGATAAAGAACCAACACAGGAGATGCAGGGGACATGGGCTCAGTTGCTGGGTAGAGAAGATCCCCTGGAGAAGGGAATGGTACCCACTCCGGTATTCTTGCCTAGAAAATTTCACAGACAGAGGAGCCTGGAGGGCTACAGTCTATGGGGTCGCAGAGAGCTGGATACAACTAAGCAACAAACACACATTCCTGGGCTCAGCAGTGACCAGTTGCCTAGACTGACTGCTTCTGCCTTTGCTCCAGTGTTAGTGAAATCCTTCCTCATCCTCTCTCCGCCTCATGTTTTTATTCCTGCTTCAATGCAGGTTTAGATTTCGCCCTTGAGTACTGATGCTGTTTAGTCTCTAGACTCTTTTTCAACCCCAAGGACTGTAGCCCACCAGGCTCCTCTGTCCATGGGATTTCCCAGGTAAGAATACTGGAGTGGGTTGCCATTTCCTTCTCCAGGGGACCCAGGATCGAACCCGGGTCTCCTGCATTGCAGATGATTCTTTACTGTCTGAGCCACCAGGGAAGCCTGCCCTTGAGTATACAAGAGTGGAAAGGCTAATGGGCCAGCCGGAAGGCTAATGGAAAGGCTAATCGTTCCATCTTGGATGGGAAGATGGCTGTCTCCTTGCACCTGGCTGGGTTCCTTGCTGCCCCATCACTTCAGCTTCAGGGCAAGGGGCAAAAATTATTATTAGACACAGTTTTTATTAATGGATTTGTGTATACCCATTACCCATTGTTTATTAAAATACTTCCCAGCTTGGGTTTATTTGGTCTGATCTGTTCTCTCTACTTCCTAAAAGCTCAAATGTACAAAATGTGACACAAGTCAATATCCCCCTTTCTCTCAAGCTTTCTTTCTTTCTTTACGCCGTCTAAAACATGCCCCTTTCCGTCTCCACTCTACCCCTCCTTTGAGCCCACTCTTCTTGTAAAACTATAAAAATGGAAACAAAAAGACAGTATCCAAAGGGAATAATCACACAAAACTGTAATTCAAAAAGATACATACACCAGTATCAAAAGGGAGTCATCACACAAAACTGTAATTCAAAAAGATACATGCACCCCTGTGTTCACAGCAGCACTATTTACAACAGCCAAGACATGGAAGCAGCCTAAACGTTCAGCGACAGATCAATGGATAAAGAAGGTGTGGTACATACACGTATAATGTAACACTACTCAGCCATAAAAAGGATGAAATAATGCCATCTGCAGCTACATGGATGATTTTAGAGATTATTATACTAAATGAAGTAAGTCAGAAGGAGAAAGACACCATATGATGTCGCTTATATTTGTAATCTAAAATAAAACACAAATGCGCTTATCCGAAAAACAGAAACAGGCTCACAGACATAGAGAATAGACTGTGGTCGCCAAGAAGGAGAGGGATGGAGGAGGAAAGGAGTGGGAGTTTGGGATTAGCAGATGTAAACTATTATATATAGGATGGATAAACAGCAAGGTCCTACTGTATAGCACAGGGAACTATTAATACATTCAATATCCTGGGATAAACTGTAATGGAAAATAATTGAAAAAATACATTTATATGAATCACTCTGCTGTCCAGCAGAAACTAACACAACACTGTAAACCAATGATACTTCAATAGAATTTCTTAATTAAAAAAAGTAAAAATAAGAAAAAAGGAAACCATCACAGACACTTGCATTCAAGTATTGAATTCTCCGCTTTTGGCAGTGAGAATCAAGCCTGGTGCAGTTCTGTTTGGGGTCCAGGTTATGGGAAATACAAGAGCCACTCATTGATTTTTGTTTTAACCTTGACTGCTTATTTAAAGTGAGCTGACATCAAACACTCTGTTGATAGCAGAATTCTAATTTGGGATGAGTAACAGCCTGAAACATCTCAGACATGATGACTGGAACTTGAAAATCTGTCCCCAGTAGCGGCATTCTCAGAATTTAAGGCACACTTCATTTGTGGTCCTGGAAGCATTATTCAAATCATTCATAAGGTGGGAAAAATAAACCACAGAGGGTTCAACTCAACTATCCTCAAAGCTAACTGGAAATAACAAGCAAAAAACCCAAAAACAAACAAAAAAGGTAACTTAAGGCATTAGCATAAACTATGATAAAAAAGTCACTTTCATTGCAAAATATTTGCCCACAACCCTGCCAAAAAAGGATATATGTAAACATAACTTGTCTTCACCCAAATATATATTTGTAGGAAATGTCTCTATGAATTTGAAGAGTCCCAGGTGGCCCTAGCGGTAAAGAACCCACCTGCCAATGCAGGTAGAACTAAGAGGTGCAGGTTCGATCCCTGGGTAGGAAAGATCCCCTGGAAGAGGGCATGGCAACCCTCTCCAGTATTCTTGCCTGGAGAAGCCCATGGACTGAGAAGCCTGGTGGGCTGCAGTCCATAGGGTCGCAAAGAGTCAGACACGACTTAGCTATTGAGCATGATAGAAATGCACTGGGATTCAGAGGGCTTGAGCCTAATCCGATTTGCAGCTGGGACCTCTTCTGCATTTTGGCAACAGTTCAGTCCTGCTTACACTGAGTATGGCTTACAGATAACACTGTGTGCCCAGGCAAAGGAGAGCATGGACAATGACTAAGAACACAGACCCTTCAAGGTGGAAAGAGCTTTGGAAATCACCTAGTACATCACTCTTAATTTGGGCCAGGAAGGAATAAAGCTCAGAGGAATGCAGAGAAACCAAAGACTATGGCTATTCTGGGAACACTCAATAGAAACAACCTAAATATACCCATAGAAGTACAAACGGCCAGAATGATGAGGTCTGTCTTGCAGCTGCTGCTAGGAAGCCGAGAGCGTTTTAGATGGATGGGACCCGCCTGCATTTCAGAGACTCCTCTGGAGGTAAAATAAAGAGGCTACTCTTTTTTGGACTTCAATTTTAAACTTTGGACAAGATTCAGGTAAATTATAACGTCTTTAAAGTGACTCGTTTTTAGAAAAGGAAGTTGTGCCTCTAGGAAAAGAAAAATTCAGTCTCTTAAAAGACAATGTGAGTGCTTCCTAGCTCCACACGAAAGCTTTCTGGGAGAGGGGGTTTCACAAGGGGGAATCAGGTGAATTAGGCTGCAAGAGTCCTCAGCCTCCGGGATCTAATGCCTGATGGTCTGAGGTGGAGCCGATGTAATAATATAGACATAAAGAGCACAACGAATGAACCGTGCTTCAGTCATCCTGAAAACCATCCCCACCCTCCATCCGTGGAAAACCGTCCTCTACAAAACTGGTCCCTGGTGCCAAAAGAGTAGGGAGGGGACTTCTGAATTAGAGCATCTGTTAAGGCTTTTTGTCAGAAAGATAGGCAAAGGAAAAAGAGCAAACTCATATGCTTCTCACCATTAAGAAACCCAAAAGATAACAAATGAAAGGGGAGAAAATATGCCCAGACCACATATCTGACTAGGGACTTGTATCCAAAATATAGGGGCTTCCCAGGTGGCAGTAGTAAAGAACCCACCTGCCAATGCAGGAGAAGTAAGAGACACGGTTCGATCCCTGAGACACGAAGATCCCCTGAAGGAGGGCATGGCAACCCACTCCAGTATTCTTGCCCGGAGAATCCCATGAACAGGGGAACCTGGCGGGCTACAGTCCATGGAGTCAGAAAGAGTCAGACACGACCGAAGCAACTGAGCATGAGTATCCAAAATATATAAAGAACTCTCATGACTCAATAATAAAAAAGACAACTCCACTAAAAAATAGGCAAAAGTGATTTTAAAATGGGCCAAAGAATACCTCACCAACCAAATACTTCACCAAAGAAGATAAACAGATAGCAAATAAGCATATGAATAGATGCTCTGCATCATATGTCATCCTGCTAAGTCGCTTCAGTTGTGTCCGACTCTGTGCGACCCCATAGATGACAGCCCACCAGGCTCCCCTGTCCCTGGGATTCTCCAGGCAAGAACACTGGACTGGGTTGCCATTTCCTTCTCCAATGCATGAAAGTGAAAAGTGAAAGTGAAGTCGCTCAGTCGTGTCCGACTCCTAGCGACCCCATGGACTGCAGTCCACCAGGCTCCTCCATCCAAGGGAGTTTCCAGGCAAGAGTGGGGTGGGGTGCCATTGCATATGTCATCAGGGAAATGCAAATTAAGGCAACAATGAAATATCACTATACACACATATTCGGATAGCCAAAATCTGGAACACAGACAACACGAAATACAGGAAGGATGTGGAACAACAGGAACTCCTATATAGTTTTGGGGAATGCAAAATGGTACACCACTTTGGGGACAGTGTGGCAGTTTCATTCAAAACTGAACATACTCTTACCATAGGATCCAACTATTACGCTTCTTGGTATTTACCAAAAGAAGTTGAAAACTTATGCCCACACTAAAACCTGCACACAGATGTTTATAGCAGTTAATAGCAATGGTATGGATCTAACAGAAGCAGAAGATATTAAGAAGAGGTGGCAAGAACACACAGAAAAATTGTACAAAAAAGATCTTCATGACCCAGATAATCACGATGGTGTGATCACTGACCTAGAGCCAGACATCCTGGAATGTGAAGTCAAGTGTACCTTAGGAAGCATCCCTATGAACAAAGCTAGTGGAGGTGATGGAATTCCAGTGGAGCTATTTCAAATCCTGAAAGATGATGCTGTGAAAGTGCTGCACTCAATATGCCAGCAAATTTGGAAAACTCAGCAGTGGCCACAGGACTGGAAAAGGTCACTTTTCATTCCAATCCCAAAGAAAGGCAATGCCAAAGAATGCTCAAATTACCATACAATTGTACTCATCTCACACGCTGGTAAAATAATGGCCAAAATTCTCCAAGCCAGGCTTCAGCAGTACATGAACCGGGAACTTCCAGATGTTCAAGGTGGTTTTAGAAAAGGCAGAGGAACCAGAGATCAAATTGCCAACATCCACTGGATCATGGAAAAAGCAAGAGAGTTCCAGAAAAACATCTATTTCTGCTTTATTGACTATGCCAAAGCCTTTGACTGTGCGGATCATAATAAACTGTGGAAAATTCTGAAAGAGATGGGAATACCAGACCACCTGACCTGTCTGTTGAGAAACCTATATGCAGGTCAGGAAGCAACAGTTAGAACTGGACATGGAACAACAGACTGGTTCCAAATAGGAAAAGGAGTACGTCAAGGCTGTATACTGTCACCCTGCTTATTTGACTTATAGGCAGAGTACATCATGAGAAACGTTGGGCTGGATGAAGCACAAGCTGGAATCAAATTGCCAGAAGAAATATCAATAACCTCAGATATGCAGATGACACCACCCTTATGGCAGAGAGCGAAGAAGAACTAAAGAGCCTCTTGATGAAAGTGAAAGAAGACAGTGAAAAAGTTGGCTCAAAGTTCAACATTCAGAAAACTAACATCACAGCCTCCAGTCCCATCACTTAATGGCAAATAGATGGGGAAACAGTGACAGACTTTATTTTTGGGGGCTCCAAAATCACTGCAGATGGTGACTGCAGCCATGAAATTAAAAGATGCTTACTCATTGGAAGGAAAGTTATACCAACCTAGACAGAATATTAAAAAGCGAAGACATTACTTTGTCAACAAAGGTCCATCTAGTCAAGGCTATGGTTTTTCCAGTGGTCATGTATGGATGTGGGAGTTGGACTATAAAGAAAGCTGAGTGCCGAAGAATTGATGCTTTTGAACTGTGGTGTTGGAGAAGACTCTTGAGAGTCCCTTGGACTGCAAGGAGATCCAATCAGCCCATCCTAAAGGAAATCAGTCCTGAATGTTCATTGGAAGGACTGATTTTGAAGCTGAAACTCCAATACTTTGGCCACCTGATGCAAAGAGCTGACTCATTTGAAAAGACCCTGATGCTGGGAAAGATTGAGGGCAGAAGGAGAAGGGGACGACAGAGGATGAGATGGTTGGATGGCATCACTGACTTGATGGATGTTAGTTTGAGTGAACTCTGGGAGTTGATGATAGACAGGGAGGCCTGGCATGCTGCAGTCCATAGGGTTAGCGACTGAATTGAACTGATAACCATTCATAATTGCCAACGAAGATGTATTTCAATAGGTGAATGGGTCTATAAATCGTGGTCCATCCAGACAATGGACTACCTGGTAGCTCAGCTGGTAAAGAATCCACCTGCAGTGCAGGAGACCCCGGTTCGATTCCCGGGTTGGGAAGATCCGCTGGAGAAGGGATAGGCTACTCACTCCAGTGTTCTGGCCTGGAGAATTCCATGGATAGAAGAGCCTGGCAGGCTCTTCTTTGTGTCCATGGGGTCACAAAGAGTTGGACACGACTGACCAACTTTCACTTTCACTTCACAGACAAAGGAATATTAGTCTATGCTGAAAGAAATGAGTTGTCAAGCCATGAAGAGACATAAAAGAACCTTAAATGCACCTTAGTAAGTGAAAGACCTGATGTGATAAGGCTGCCTACGGTAGTATTCCAACTAAATTATATTATGGAAAAGGCAAAACTCGGAGATGGTAAAAAGATCAGTGGTTGCCAGAGACAGGGTTTGTTAGAAGCAGGGATAAATAAATATACAGAGTACAGAGGAATATTAAGGCAGTGACGATACCTTGTATGACACTATAATGATGGACATAGGTATATGCATTGGTCCAAACCCATAGGACGTACGGTACCAAGAGGGAATCTGAAAGTAAACTATGGACTTTGAGTCATTATGATGTGTCCATGTAGGTTCATTCTTGGAAAAACATGGACCACTTTGGTAAGTGATGTTGATAGTGGAGACTATTTATGTATCAGGGTCAGGGGTGTGTAAAAAATCTGTGTACCTTACTCTCAGTTCTGTTATAAACCTAAAACTGCTTCAAAACAATTAGATCTTTAAAAAGAAGGGCAAAAGATCTGAATATCCATTTCTCCAAAAAAGATATACAAACGGCCAATGAAAGCTCATGAGAAGATGCACAGCATCCACAGACCTCAGGTCAGTTCAGTCGCTCAGTCGTGTCTGACTTTGCGACCCCATGGACTGCAGCATGCCAGGCTTCCCTGTCCATCACCAACTCCCGGAGCTTGCTCAAACTCATGTCCATCAAGTTGGTGATGCCATCCACCCATCTCATCCTCTGTCATCCCCTTCTCCTCTTGCCTTCAATCTTTCCCAGCATCGGGGTCTTTTTCAAGGAGTCAGTTCTTTGCATCAGGTGGCCAAAGTACTGGGGCTTTAGCTTCAGCATCAGTCCTTCCAATGAATGGATTGATTTCCTTTAGGATGGACTGGGTGGATCTCTTTGCAGTCCAAGAGATCCTCAGGAGTCTTCTCCAACACCACAGTTCAAAAACATCAGTTCTTTGGCACTCAACTTTCTTTATGGTCCAACTCTCACATCCAAACATGACTACTGGAAAAACCATAGTTTTGTCTAGACGGGCGTTTGTTGGCAAAGTAATGTCTGTGCTTTTTAATATGCTGTCTAGGTTGGTCATAGCTTTTCTTCCAAGGAGCAAGTGTCTTAATTTCATGGCTGCAGTCACTATTTGCAGTGATTTTGAAGCCCAAGAAAATAAAGTCTGTCACTTTTCCCATTGTTTCCCCATCTATCTGCCATGAAATGATGGGACCGGATGCAATGATCTTAGTTTTCTGAATGTTGAGTTTTAAGCCAGCTTTTTCACTTTCCTCTTTCACTTTCATCAAGAGGTTCTTTAGATCCTCTTCGCTTTCTGCCGTAAGGGTGGTGTCATCTGCATATCTGAGTTTGTTGATATTTCTCCTGGCAATCTTGATTCCAGCTTGTGCTTCATCCAGTCCGGCATTTTGCAAGGTGTACTCTGCATATAAGTTGAGTAAACAGGGTGATAATATACAGCCTTGACGTACACCTTTCCCAATTTGGAACCAGTCTGTTGTTCCATTTCCGGTTCTAACTGCTGCTTCTTGACCTGCGTACAGATTTCTCAGGAGGCACATAAGGTGGTCTGGTACTCCCATCTCTTTCAGAATTTTCCAGTTTGTTGTGACCCACACAGTCAAAAGCTTTGACACAGCTAATAAAGCAGAAATAGATGTTTTTCTGGAATTCTCCTGCTTTTCCTATGATCCAAGGGATGTTTGCATTTGATCTCTGATTCTTCTGCCTTTTCAAAATCCAGCTTGAACTTCTAGATCTGGGAGTTCTTGGTTCATGTACTGTTGGAGCCTAGCTTGGAGAATTTTGAGCATTACTTTGCTAGCATGTGAAATGAGTGCAATTGTGTGGTAGTGTGAGCATTCCTTGGCATTGCCTTTCTTTGGGATTGGAATGAAAACTGACCTTTTCCAGTCCTGTGGCCACTGCTGAGTTTTCCAAATTTGCTGACATGTTGAGTGCAGCACTTTCACAGAATAATCACAGCATCAACAGACCTCAGTTCAGTTAAGTTCAGTTCAGTCACTCAGTCGTGTCCGACTCTTTGCGACCCCATGAATCGCAGCACGCCAGGCCTCCCTGTTCATCACCAACTCCTGGAGTTCACTCAGACTCATGTCCATCAAGTCAGTGATGCCATCCAGCCATCTCATCCTCTGTCATTCCCTTCTCCTCCTGCCCCCAATCCTTCCCAGCATCAGAGTCTTTTCCAATGAGTCAACTCTTCCCATGAGGTGGCCAAGGACTGGAGTTTCAGCTTTAGCATCATTCCTTCCAAAGAAATCCCAGGGCTGATCTCCTTCAGAATGGACTGGTTGGATCTCCTTGCAGTCCAAGGGACTCTCAAGAGTCTTCTCCAACACCACAGTTCAAAAGCGTCAATTCTTCGGCGCTCAGCCTTCTTCACAGTCCAACTCTCACATCCATACATGACCACTGGAAAAACCATAGCCTTGACTAGATGGAACTTTGTTGGCAAAGTAATGTCTTCGCTTTTTAATATGCTATCTAGGTTGGTCATAACTTTCCTTCCAAGGAGTAAGCGTCTTTTAATTTCATGGCTGCAATCACCATCTGCAGTGATTTTGGAGCCCAAACAAATAAAGTCTGACACTGTTTCCACTGTTTCCCCATCTATTTCCCATGAAGTGATGGAACTGGATGCCATGATCTTTGTTTTCTGAATGTTGAGCTTTAAGCCAACTTTTTCACTCTCCACTTTCACTTTCATCAAGAGGCTTTTGAGTTCCTCTTCACTTTCTGCCATAAGGGTGGTGTCATCTGCATATCTGAGGTTATTGATATTTCTCCTGGGAATCTTGATTCCAGCTTGTGTTTCTTCCAGCCCAACGTTTCTCATGATGTACTCTGCCTATAAGTCAAATAAGCAGGGTGACAGTATACAGCCTTGACGTACTCCTTTTCCTATTTGGAAGCAGTCTGTTGTTCCATGTCCAGTTCTAACTGTTGCTTCCTGATCTGCATACAGATTTCTCAAGAGGCAGGTCAGGTGGTCTGGTATTTCCATCTCTTGAAGAATTTTCCACAGTTTATTGTGATCCACATAGTCAAAGGCTTTGGCATAGTCAATAAAGCAGAAATAGATGTTTGTCTGGAACTCTCTTGCTTTTTCCATGATCCAGTGGATGTTGGCAATTTGATCTCTGGTTCCTCTGCCTTTTCTAAAACCAGCTTGAACATCTGGAAGTTCACGGTTCACGCATTGCTGAAGCCTGGCTTGGAGAATTTTGAGCATTACTTTACTAGCATGTGAGATGAATGCAATTGTGCAGTAGTTTGAGCATTCTTTGGCATTGCCTTTCTTTGGGACTGGAATGAAAAGTGACCTTTTCCAGTCCTGTGGCCACTGCTGAGTTTTCCAAATTTGCTGGCATATTGAGTGCAGCACTTTCACAGCATCATCTTTCAGGATTTGAAATAGCTCCACTGGAATTCCATCACCTCCACTAGCTTTGTTCATAGTGATGCTTTCTAGGGCCCACTTGACTTCACATTCCAGGACTTCACATTCCAAGACTTCACATTCCAGGCTCTAGGTCAGTGATCACACCATCGTGATTATCTGGGGCCTCAGGGAAATGCAAATCAAAACCCCAAAGAGGTACTACTTCACACTCATTTGGATGGCTAGAACCAAAACATCAGACAACAACAAAGATTGGAGAGGATGTGCAGAAACTGAGAGGAAAACCTCCTACACTGCTGGAAGAACTGGAAAATGTGCAACCACTATTAGAAAACATTCTGTCAGTTACACAAAAGGTTCAACACAGAGTTGTTATTATTATTATCCAGAAACCCCAACTCTATCGTCCATTTCAGGTTATCAATATGAAGTCACTGGACATGAAATTGGAAGATGTGTACCATTGCCTCTAGTGAGCTCGCATGAGCCAGCTTCTGCATACTGCCAGGTGTGTTTAAGCACACATGAATGACATACAATTTTAGACCATCCAGTTCAGGGATTACAGTACCATTGTCTACATGCAATGCAATTCCTCGCTCAGTCTTGTCCAACTCTTTGCAACCTCATCAGGCTCTTCTGTCCACGGAATTCTCCAGCAAGAATACTGGAGTGGGTGGCCATTCTCTTCTCCAGGGGATCTTCCCAATCCAGGGTTCGAACTCCAGTCTCCCGCATCGTGGGCAGATTCTTTACCCTCTGAGCCATCAGAGAATGGTGTGAGTACATATCAGTAAAGGGATGGTGAACCAACTAAAACACTGACTCTACACTGCTCACTGTGATCCTCAGACTCTGATGTCCACACGGCCCAGTTTTCCACCAGCTGTTAGCGCCCCTGGGCTGGCTGACTGCAGTGGTACAGACAAGCGAAGTCCAGTGCTTTGACATCTATGTGGAAACTCATTCTAGTGTAGCTTCAACTATTAGGATTTCTGGCATTTGCTTTTTCAAAATATTTGCTCAGGGCCTCCCTGCTGGTCCAGTGTGGTTAAGAATCCTCCTGCCAATTCAGGGGACATGGGTTCTATCCTTGGTCTGGTAAGATCCCACATGATTTGAGGCAACTAAGCCCATGTGTCACAACTACTGAGCCCACTCCAGAGCCCGCGTGCTGCAGCTACTGAAGTCTCCACGCCAAAAGCCCGTGCTCCACAGTAAGAGAAGGCATTGCAATGAGAAGCCCATGCATTAGAGAGCAGCTCCCGCTCACAGTGACTAGAGAAAGCCCTCACATAGCAATGAAGACCCAGTCCAGCCAAAAATAAAGTTTAAATATACATTTGCTCAGAAGGGGGATGCTAAGTTTCTGCTCTATTCCTACAAAGACCAGCTCCAAAGCACCTAAGAGACTGGAGTGCAATCCCATCCATCTGCCATGAATGTTTTACGCTCCCATCCATCAGTTTCCTGCAACAGTTTCATCTTTAAAAAGAAATACTTCATTCAGGTAATCAACAGGAAAATGAGCAAAACACCTTCACAGGAATTCATTTCTTACTTTAGTCAACTCTCTTAATTAAGACATGAAAACATCGATTGAGGGCTGTTCTAGATATTTCTTTTCTTTTTCCTCTGAGATCACCTGAGCTACCAGAGTTGATACTCACTAGGTTTAACAGTCTACCAAGAAGTCTCTCCAGTGCCTCTGGGGTGTGAGTTGGTATTCACGTGTCAACACATCCTTCTGTGTGTATATTTACAGTATGTTACAGGTGAGGGGGAAACCTGGAGGGTGTTCCTAACAGCTCAGTGTTAATGATGACCTTGGTGTGTATGGGATATCACAGGGATAAATACACTTAATCTTTTAAGAATAAAAAACGTGGGTGTTGTTCAGCTGTCTGTGTTTTTCTTGGTGGCCTTTCATCACAACAGATTACTGCAAATACACTCATACTACAACTTGATCTGGTTCTTCTCATTCCTGGAATCAATGATATGAAGTCAAGGTCAATGAAGATTCTGAAGCATCTCTGCAGATGCTCTAGAACAAGGACTTCAGTGCTCTCTGGGGCAGGCACAGCCCAGGGTCCACTGAGTTGTCACCCTCCACCCTGGGATTCTCCATAGATGAGCAAATGCCTCCCATTCTCCCTGCACCACCTGGTGACCCACACCAGGCTGTTACTCATTCTCTCATTTGTTCCTTGATTCAGTGAATGTTTACTGAGCATTTACTTGTTGAGTGAAAAAAAAAATACGCAACCTGAAAGTTGAGCATTATGTCTTATTTGGCAGACGTTCGGAAGACTTCAAGCCTGGGACACAGCGTTTCAGATAACATTGACAAGTTTCTCAGGTAGGAACCGAGTCCAGGTGGTTTCAAGGCCTCGACAAATCTGGATTATTAAAATTTTCCTTTATTTCCTTCTGCCCCTTGCTGGGGCCAGGCTGGGAGCCAGAAGTGGGGGAAACTAGGTAGAATAAAGTCAAATTTGAATCAAGACATCGTACAGGGGGAATGGGATGGAAATGAGGCAAGAGGTTAATTTGTAGAGTGATAGTCAGAATCATTCTGTGGCTGGGGAAGCTGGAGGGAAGGAGTCGGGGACTGGGATGGTTTCTGGGTTCTTTGACAAAGACCATCTTGGCAAATGCTCCTGGGAAGGCCTGGCCAGGACAGCCATAGGATGGAGGAAGCAGCAGAGAAGGGAAGGGTTCTGGCCACGTGTGATCTCTTGCTACTTCCCTTCCCACTGGTCCACTTGCTTGTGGTTGGTCTTTTTTGCCCTGCTCAGAGCTGCGTGAAGCTTTAAGAAGCAGGAATGCTGAGCTGTTGTTTTATCTCCTGCTTGGAAAGGAGTGTCTCCAGCTCATCAGGCACCTGGCTGGAAGGTTGCTTATGCAGCTCCGGGCAAATATGCTCTTTCCAAATGTGCAGACACACCTGTTGTCTTTTTTTTTTTTTTTTTTCCCTTTTGGCTGTGCTGTGAGGCATGTGGGATCTTAGTTCCTCAATTAGGGATTGAACCTATGCCCCTTGCAATGGAAGCACAGAGTTCTAACCACTGGACTGCTAGGGAACTCCCTGTTGTCTGTCTTTCTAATTGCTCTTCTGCAGAACTGGACATAGTAGGAAACAGGGAAATGGGGTGAAAATCACCAGAACTGGAACATTCTAGGATTGGGATGCCCTGGGGAAATAAAGTCACCCCCTATCACAGAAAGAGTCTGGAGATGCCCAGTGTTTCTTATGTAAGGGCTCACGTCTATTCCTAAGCCCTGAACAGGTCTCGCTGACCCTGTGTGTATCCAGAAGCTGCTCACCCTCACTTTCTGTGTCTGGGATCCTCTCTCTTCCCCTCCTGAGTCACCTTCTGATAACCCTGTGCTTGTATGGGCGAGCCTGGATGGGTCTCTGTTTACCTACAGAAGCTTTAGGTACAGCATCTGATTTAAAAACCTTTCACACAGGTGGGGTCAGCAGGTGATAGCTGGGGCCCCTAAAGAGGTGCCTCTAGATAATGACAAGAGCTCCAGAATCGAGAAACTAGGGACATGAGGTTGATTTCCCCTTCTGATAGAGGAGTTGCTGTGCATATCAGGTCAATTTCCCTGGAGTCCAGAACCAGGAGAGCTGGCCACATGGTGGAGGGTAGGAAAGCTGGAGTAGCTAAGAGGAGGAAGGAGGAACCAAAGAGACGGAAGAACAGGAGCCAGGCCAGAGAGCAGAGAGCACAGCAGGAGCTGAGAGAAAGGGAAGAGGCACAGCCTCTTGCTTCTCAAGTGCCAGGCTTGTCCCTGGGCCCCCTGCCATGGTGCTTATTATCATGATAATAACAGAGATTATGACCTTGCAAAGGGTGCCATGAGGATTAGGTGAGGCATGTTCACCAAGTGCCTAGCCCAGGACTTTGCACGCAGTGAGTCACTATTTCCACAGTTACTGAAAATAATTGCTGAAACGACAGACTCACCAGATGTAAGTTATGTCAACAGAACAGCATATATGTGATCAGGCTGATGGGGAAGAATTGTAACTGTCACCAGTGATCCCGATAGCGTGTCTACCCTCTATACCTGCCACAGGACACCGCAAGTCTCCGGGTTTAGGTCTCTCTCAGATCAAATAGGTGCCAGGCTGGCCCACAGAGAGAATCTGAAAACACTGGGAGGAGGAAGCAGCACCGGGAGAGGGTACCTTGCTTGTCCCACTTCTCAGAGTAGAGGGCCGAATCAGCCCATGGCTTGGAACTTGCTGCGCATCCACTGAGACTTGGCCCCATCCCTACACTGACTCTCTGTTTGCTGACCACATCATATAAACGGATGTTGGTCGATTCAAAGTCACTTAGCCATGGCAGCCAAACCCAGGACTTGGTCAATACCATACAAGGATGGATGACTTCAGCAGGGCGAGACCGTCCCCTGCTTGAAGGATGCTTTACAGCAAAACAGGAGTATGAACGGGCAGCCTTCCGGGCAGCAGAGTGGACTGCGTGACCCTACCCCAGGGCCTCCGTTCATCTCTTAATGGGGACCTCTTGGCAATGCCGTCTTCAGACAGTGTCACATGGCCCCCGAGCCTACAGTATGTAAAACAGGAGGCTTTGTTGAAAGTCTTGTTTCCCAGAGGGTGGAAATGAAAACCAGCAGGACTCCATGAATGGCTCAAGCCAAGAGAGGGAAAAAAGCATCAGTAATAGAGTGAAAGGAGCCATCATCACATCTTTTTTTTTTTTTTTAATTGGAGTATAGTTGCTTTGGCACTTTCCATGTGGTGCCAGCAGTAAAGAATCCATCTGACAATACAAGAGACATAAGAGATATGGGTTCTATCCCTGGGTCGGTAAGATCCCCTGGAAGAGGGCATGGCAACTCACTTCAGTATTCTTGCTTGGAGAATCCCACAGACAGAGGAGCCTAGTGGGCTGTGGTCCATGGGGTCGCCAAGATTCGGACACAACTGAAATGACTTAGCATTTCAATTGCTTTACAATGCTGCTGCTGCTGCTAAGTCGCTTCAGTCATGTCCGACTCTGTGCGACCCCAGAGACGGCAGCCCACCAGGCTCCCCCGTCCCTGGGATTCTCCAGGCAAAAACACTGGAGTGGGTTGCCATTTCCTTCTCCAGTGCACGAAAGTGAAAAGTGAAAGTGAAGTCGCTCAGTCGTGTCCAACTCTTTGCAATCCCATGGACTGTAGCCTACCAGGCTCCTCCGTCCATGGGATTTTCCAGGCAAGAATACTGGAGTGGGTTGCCATTTCCTTCTCCAGGAGATCTTCCTGACCCAGGGATTGAACCCGGGTCTCCGGCATTGTAGGCAGACGCTTTACCATCTGAGCCACCAGGGAAGTTCTATAAACGTACAACAATGTACAATGTTGTTAGTTTCCAGTGTACAATGAAGTGAATCAGCTGCATGTATACATATTTCCCCTCTCTCCTGTTCCTCCCTCCCACCCCACCTCCATCCCATCCCTCTAGGTCATCACAGAGCACTGAGCTCAACTCCCCGTGCAGCTTCCCACTAGCTATTGATTTTACACATGGTAGTGTATATATGTCAATCCAAATGTTCCAGTTCATCCCACCCTCCCCTTCCCGCCTCTTCCCAAGCCCCACCACACCTCCAGCCATATATCTATTTTCTGTGTCAACATTTCATTTGCCCTGCAATTAGGTTCGTCTGTACCATGCAACTCAATACACACCCGAGGTGCACATTTGTTGTTACTTACTTGTTAAGACATGTCCGACTCTTTGCGACCCCATGGACTGCAGCATGCCAGGCTCCACTGTCCTTCACTATCTGCTGGAGTTTGCTCAAGCTCATGTTCATTGAGTTGATGATGCCATCCAGCCATCTCATCCTCTGTTGCCCCCTTCTCCTTCTGCCCTCAATCTGCCCCAGCATCAGGGTCTTTTCCAATGAGTCAGCTCTTTGCATCAGGTGGCCAAAGTATTGGGGCTTTAGCTTCAGCATCAGTCCTTCCAACGAATATTCAGGGTTGATTTCCTTTAGGATTGACTGGTTGGATCTTGCTGTCCAAGGGAAGCTCAAGAGTCTTCTCCAACACCACAGCTCAAAAGCATCAATTCTTTGGCACTCAGTCTTCTTTATGGTCCAATTCTCACATCCATACATGACTACTGGAAAGACCAGAGCTTTAACTATATGGACTTTTGCCTGAAAAGTGATGCCTCTGCCTTTTCATATGCTGTCTAGGTTTGTCATAGCTTTTCTTCCAAGGAGTAAGGATCTTTGAATTTCATGGCTGCAGTCACCATCCGCAGTGTATTGTGAATGGCCTCAAACTTATACTATTGTTGTGTACAAACTATACAAATCTTAATTGGTTAACGGTGCTTTTCAGGTCTACTATATCCTTCTACTTTTCTGTATACCCATTCTATTAATTTTTGAGAGCTTGATATTGAAACTCCAATTAAAAAATCTTAATTTATCTACTTAAAAATAATTGTAATATATAGTGGACGTGAGTCTGGGTGAACTCCGGGAGTTGGTGATGGACAGGGAGGCCTGGTGTGCTGCGATTCATGGGGTTGCGAAGAGTCGGACACGACTGAGCGACTGGACTGAACTGATAGGTACCTATATGGTAACTTTTGTTCTGTGTTTTCCAAGTCTCCTGTAAATGTGTAATCATAGTTTCATAATTTAAAAAATAAGAAAGAGGAAAAAAGTAAATTTATACTATAAATACATTGGCTGGCCTCCCAAATGTTCACTTTTCTTCAGGCTGCTTCTGTTCTTTGAAGTGAAGACTCCTCCTACCCACGTTTTCAGAATCTGCTTCACCCCCTCACTACTATGGAGGGCAATTTCATGTCACCCAGTAGAATGATGCATGCTTTTACTTTGTGCTCCAACAATGCCTCATCTGGGTTTCCCAGATGGTGCTAGCGATAAAGAACCCGCCTGCCAATGCAGGAGACCTAAGAGACATGGGTTCAATTCCTGGGAAGATCAATTCAGGAAGATCCCCTGAAGGAGGGATGGCAGCCCGCTCCAGTATTCTTGCCTGGAGAATCCCATGGACAGAGGAGCCTGGTGGGTTCATAGGATCGCACAGAGCCAGACACAGCTGAAGTAACTGAGCACGCACATACAATGCCTCTTCCAGCTATTCATCCTACAGAAGTATTCCTGAATTCCACTGCTGAAGTCAAAGAGGCTTTGCAGTCTGTCTCAGATACCCGGCAGGCTTCACACTGCTATCTATCCCTCCCCTTATTCTCTTTAACTGAACTTGAATTGTGAAGTTATTTTTAAGACAATTGGTCAGAATTTAAGTGTTAATACCTTGTCCTTGGGCTCATAAAAATTTATTCTTTCTTGGATGTGTTCCAACTCAGTGCTAATAAGAAAGTGGGTATTAATTGAGCATTTCTGAGCATTTGAGTTAAGCTTGCTGTCCCAATAATTAAGGTTTGATTTTTAAAACATTGTCTTTATTTTTCTTCACATTAAGATACTTTCAAGCTCCCACCTGTCAGCTTCATCAAGATAAGAATCAAAAATATGGACCTGCTCCCTAATTGGAACATCCCCTAAAATTCTACTCACTGAAGCCATCACCTTAGTTTTATTCTACTCGAGTCTGAGGTCATCACAGTTGAGGCAAGGCACAGGCAGTGGTTCATGGAGGGAGTGTAGGTCTAGGAGTCCTAAGACTGAGGTTCTTAACTATGTCACACACATCTCTGGGCATCAGTTTCCAGGTCCATCAAAAGGAGACGGAAGTTCAGCTGTATGGCATTCCAAAAAATGCAAAATTGTGGAGCGGTGAAAAGATCAGTGGTCGCCCCTGGTTTGCAGGAAGGAGGAATGAATAGGTGGGGGACAGGACGCCTTCACGGCAGCATGTTGACAAGGTGGACACATGTCACTGGACACTTGTCCAAATGTCTACACAGGATGTCGAACGTCAAGAGTGAACCTCAAGGTAAATGATGGACTTTGGGTGATTGTGGTGTGCCAGTATGGATTCACTGACTGGAACAAACGTACCACTGTGGTGGGGATGTTGATAATGGGGGAGGGTGGACACGTGTGGGGGAGGGAGTAGATAGGAACTCTATGCTTTTTGCTCAATTTTGCTGTGAGCTTAAGATTGTCCTAAAATAAAAATCTATTTAAAAAACAGAAAATGACAACTCTCCTATCTTAAAGGGTTGCTGTGAAGTTCAATGACAGAAACAATATGAAGGCTGCTTGAAAACAGCCAGTTATCATTAAAAATCAGAAGATTTTATTCCAAGTGCAGTTCTAGTAAGAGTTGATTCTGACGCCCGCAGTCAATTGACTGCAGATGCCAGAGGCAGGGGTGTGGGTGCCGGGGTAGGGGCTGGGTACTGCCTCTCCCCACTGAGCCTTGAGACTTTATGTGATGAGCATCCCAAGTGTACAGTGAAGTATCACTATATACACTGGAAAGAGCATATCCAAACGACCAGTGCGTTTCAGGTGACTCTGTAAGACGCTGGGGGATGGTCCTCTTATTACTAAAATGTTGTCACTGCTCAAACACTTCTGGAATTCCTGTTTTGAAACAAGCTGCCAGAATGGTATTTTAGTATTCTCAGGGCCTGGATTTAGTTTCTGGAAAGAGTTAAGTCTAATGAATAAAGTATGCCTTGAATGATGTGTGGCTATAAATTAGCCATGAACTGATTTTCTGCTTTAGTTGTGAGAACTGCAAGGGAAACCATAACTAGAAAAACTGTAGTTCAGATAGTATGATTTGCAAGAGAGAAAATCTGTACCAGACCACGAGATGTCACAGGTACTATGGAAGCTGGTGTGTCATTAGGACCTGGTCTGAAAGTGCTTCCCCTTTAGTACCATTTCTGATTCAACCTGAAGACTCAGAAGATCCAAATTCAAACCAACATTCCAAGATCCCCAAGGGTAATCCTCCAAAGACAGAATTCCAGCTATGGAGCCATTCTGGTATGAGGAAAAGCTTACTGGAACCCCTGAAACAGTAATTATCAGGGTTTAGAGACTATAACAAGAACCCAGAGAGAAGTATAGTTGATTTACAATTTTGTGTTAATTTCTCCTGTTCAACAAAGTGATACACACACACACACATATATATGTTCTTTTTCATATTCATTTCCATTAAGGTTTATTACAGGATATTGAATATAGTTCCCTGTGCTATACAGTTGGACCTTGCTATTTATCCATGCTATATTTACATCTGCTAATCCTAAACTCCCAATCCGTCCCTCCTCCATTCCCTTTCCCGCTAGCAACCACGGGTCTGTTTGGAGAGAATTTTTAAAGCAGGTTCCTGGCTACCACCTGCAGATGTTCTAATTCAGTACATCTGGGGTGAGGCCCAGAAGTCTGAGTTTCTCACAGGTGCCCAGGCTGAGCAGCAGTGGTTCTGAAGGAGATGGCTTGGGACAGACAAGGCTGCCCAGGGGCTCCCTGTCAGCTCCCCGGCTGGGTGCTCTTCTGGGAGCCATCAGAGTGCACAGGGCTCTGATGCAGGCTGACTTTCTGAAAGGACTTTCCAGTCTGTTCTGATGGGGATGTTGTTCTTTCAAAACAGTGGAAACTGGGAGGGCCTGAGGGACCAACCTATTCGGCACACTTATGGCCAAGGAGGGGGCTGCCAGTTTCACAAGTGGAACCCGGGTTTCGTGGGACTGACTCTCTTCTCATCATCACAACAAAGATCGCAAAGATCTTCTCTTTATCCCTGCTTGGAAACTGGCTTTTCCATAGAAGAGAGTAGCATCCAGACACTCTAGGAAGAGGTGGACCAGCTTCCTTTTCTCAAAAATGAACTAACTTCAGGCTTCCCTGTTGGCTCACTGGTAAAGAATCCGCCCGCCAATGCAGGAGTCCTGGGCTCCATCCCTGATCCAGGAAGATCCCCCCGTGCTGCC
Organism: Bos taurus; assembly: GCF_002263795.3. Lineage (NCBI taxonomy): Eukaryota > Metazoa > Chordata > Mammalia > Artiodactyla > Bovidae > Bos > Bos taurus. The sequence goes on along the minus strand of NC_037355.1, from coordinate 6,963,034 downwards.
AAGCAGCTAAGAATGTGTACCATGACTACTGACCCTAGGCTTTAGGGCCCGAGAACCACAACTACGGAAGCCAACGTGCCCTGGAGCCTGCGCTGTCGCAACAAGAGAAGTCACCGAAACGAGAAGCCTGCATCCCTCAACTAAAGAGCAGACCCCGCTTGCCACAATTAGGGAACAGTCCGTGCAGCAGTGAAGATTCAGCTCAGTCAAAAAAACAATTCTGTTAAAAAAATGAACTACTTCAAACACTTGAAATCACTAGCCGTCGGCAACGGCCATGAAATTCTCCCCTGTTGGCAAAGACTACAAACCTACCATCCAAAGCAGAAGTAAAAGTCACTCAGTCGTGTCAGACTCTTTGTGACCCCATGGACTATACAGTCCATAGAATTCTCCAGGCCAGAATACTGGAGTGGGTAGCCTTTCCCTTCTCCAGGGGGATCTTCCCAACCCAGGAATCAAACCCAGGCCTCCTGCATTGCCGGTGGATTCTTTAACAGCTGAGCTACAAAGGGAGCCCAAGAATACTGGAGTGGGCAAAGCAGAAGTGTATATAAAGTCCTCAGAGCCTCCTGGTGGAACAGGCCTCATAGAAAATTTTAGCACATTTCAGGAAGGAGATTCATTGACGTCACAGAAAAGGGTCACACTTTGCTTCTGAGCCCCTCTAACTTCTCTGACTAATAGGGCTTGGGTGGATGGGGAATGGGTACCCAGCACACATTACTGGGAAGCCCTTTGAAGCCTGAATCCTTTGAAGGGTAAGGATGGGCTCAGGGCTGCGCTTGGGACAGAGGAGCATGGCAGGTGTGAAGGGAGGGAGAGACTTCAAACAGGAAGGAAGGAAGAGGCTGCTCTGGGAATAAAAAGAGGATGTGCTGTGTGTCTGGGTCTGATCCCTGTATTCCTACACTCCTGCACTGGTCCCAGGGTTTTTCCCTTTGCCCTGACCTGGCCATGCTCAGGACCACTGAGTTTCTGGCCATGGCTTCTTGCCACCTAGAATCCAGAGACAGTCTTTCAGACCGCTGGCATACCCAGACTTCCCTTCTAACCAACTGATATGCACCCAGCATTTCTTCCAAGACAGGATGACATAAACAGTCTTGCAGAGTGGCCCTAAGTACTGACTTTCTCCTGCCCTGTCTTGTTTCTTCACTCAAAGGTAAAGGAATGTTTCTTCCTGCCTGTAATGCACAAGAGGAAATTAAGATGGTTTTTAAGAATGGCTTCCCAGGTGGGGCAGTGGTAAAGAATCCACCTGCCAATGCAGGAGACATAAGAGGTGCAGATTTGATCCCTGGGTCAGAAAGATCCCCTGGAGTAGGAAATTGCAACCCAATCCAATATTCTTGCCTGGAAAATTCCATGGACAGAGGAACCTGGGGAGCTACAGTCCATGAGATTGCAAAGAGTCGGACACAACTGAGCACGCACACAGGCAGCAGCTAAGAATGAAAACTAATTAATTGTCCTCTTTCTTCTAAACATGATGAGAGAATAAAATAGCTAATACAGAGTGTTCTTTTTGATCAAACTGAAGAGGATTTTCCCAGGGTAGATACTGCCGAAACTTTCTTGATTAGAAATCTGAATAAAATTATATATGGGAACGAGAGGCATAGAAATGAAAAAAGTTTATTGGACAGGGTAACTATGGTGACATCTCCACTTGAGATACAGAAGCTTAGGCACATTTCTGAGCCTAAGAAAATTCTGAAATTCACAAGAGAGCTCCAGGTGGCTCAGCAGTAAAGAATCTGCCGGTCAATGCAGGATACGCAGGTTTAATCCATGGGTCAGAAAGATCCCCTGAGGAGGAAATGGCAACCCACTCCAGCGTTCTGGGCTGGAGAACCCCATAGAGGAGCCTGGCAGGCTATAGTCCATGGGGTCATAAAGAGTCGGATACGACTGAGCTCGCACTCAAAAAGAAAATACAGGATGGTGAGCAGAAGCAAAATCCACCTCCAAATGTGCTGGTCCATCAGGTGATAAGACCTCTCGGTTCCCACTGGGACTGAAATATTTTCTGGACAAGAATCTCAGCTTTCTCTCCCTCGTTCTCTGCCTGATGGTCCCTGATAGTGAAAGCGTTCCCCATGTGGCTCAGATGAGAATGCTGCTCTTGGTGGGCAGGCATCGGGCTATTCCCTGAATCACGTTGGCAGGTTATCAAGGATGACGTTTCCTACAAACATCTTCCAGGACTTCCTGTTCATCAAGGAGAACTTACAGCCTTCTGGTTGCAGATATTTTGAGCTTTCTTCAGTGATAGGGTTTCTACAGGGCCTCTGACTGGGAGATATGAGCTTTTGCATCTGCTAAGACACTCATATACATGCACGCAGTGGAGTGGAATCTGTTTCGGCACCTGGTACTTGGCCTCAGGCAGGTGGCTGATGCTCTGAATCTCAGCTTCCTCATGTGCAAAATGAAGACCATAACCACCCCTCTCCTAGAGACACCAGAGTGATTAAATAAGATGGTGTCTTATAGCTCAGCGGTAAATCCTCCGGCAATGCAGGAGACGAAGGAGACGCAGGATCATTCCCTGGGTAGGGAAGATCCCCTGGAGGAGGAACTGGCAACCCACTCCAGTATTCTTGCCTGAAAAATCTCTTGGACAGAGGAGCCTGGCTACAGTTCATGAGGTTGCAAAGAGTCAGATACGACTTAGCGACTAACAACGTTCTTAGAGAATAGACTTATAGTTGCTGTGGGGGAGGGGAGGAGGAGGACTGATGGATTGGGAATTTGGGATTAGCAAATGCAAACTATTATATGTAGGATGGATAAACCACAAGGTCCTACTCTATAGCACTGGGAACTGTATTCAGTATCTTGGGATAAACCATAATGGAAAACAATATGAAAAAATCTATCTATCTATCTATCTATATCTGAATCACTGTGATGTACAGCAGAAATTAACACAACATTATAAATCAACTATACTTCAATAAAATAAATTTTTAAAAAGATAGGGTCTGTAATACATCAACATAAACAATGTTTGGCACATAGTAGGTGCTCAATAAATAGTAGCTATTATAATGGATCATGCATTATATATATATATATATATAATATATATTCTATAAACTGTTACGCATCCAAATTGGCTGAAACGACTGGTTTTTTGGTTTTATTTTGTTTTTTTGGCCGCACTGTGCAGCTTGAGGAATTTTAGTTCCCTGACCAGGGACTGAAGCCGGGCCCTTGGCATGGAAATCACTGGACAACCAGGGAATTCCTCCAACTGCCCATTTGTTAATCCACTGATACAAGGTCAGGTTGACATACACTAAAGAAGTGGGGTTGGGGGGCCTAGTAGTCCTGTAGGGACTTCCACTGGATTTTTTTTTTTTAAATAATTAAGCATGTTTATTTATCTTTGTCTGTGCTGGGTCTTCATGGTTATGAGTGCTTTCTCCAGCTTTGGTGATTGGGGGCCGCTCTCCAGCCGCGGTATCGGGCTTCTCACTACAGTGGCTTCTCCTATTGCAGAGCACGGGCTCTGGGCTGTGTGGGCTTCAGCAGTTGCGGCTCCCAGGCTTGAGAGAACAGACTCACAGTCAGTTGCTCCAAGGCAAGTGGTGTCATCCTGGATCAGGGATCTAACCCATGTCTCCTGCATTTGCACACAGATTCTATGCCACTGAACCATCAGGAAAGCCCTCCACTGGGTCTTGGTCTTGACAGAAGTCTTTCTGCTTGCCCTTGGCATAAGCTCAGGGTAAGCAGGGGCCCCAGGCACCCCCCTTGACTGGTCCCACATCCTTGTCACAGACGTGCAGAGTTGGTGCCACAAGGAGATCGCCAGCACAGGGACAGGGCATCTTCCCATGGCAACACGGCACCATGGCAACAGCAGCACAGGACCTCCCTGCAGTCACCCAGGTTGCACCTGCACCAGGGGAGTGACTGAGCATGCACACGCAAGGCCCTTCCAGCTATTAATTCGAAGGAAGTACTCCTGAATTCCACTGCTGAAGTCAAAGAGGCTTTGCAATCTGTCTCAGATAACTGGCATGCTTCACATTGCTATATACCCCTCCCCTTATCCTCTTCTTTAATTCAACTTGAATTGTGAAGTTATTTTTAACATAATTTGTCAAAATTTAAGTGTTAATGCCATGTCCCTGGGCTCATAACTTATTCTTCCTTGGATGTATTCCAATTCAGTGCTGATAAGAAAATGGATATTAGCTGAGCATTTGAATCAAGACTGCTATCCCAGTGATTAAGGTTTGATTTTTAAAACTTATTTTTTTTCTTCACATTAAGACACTTTCAAGCTCCCATCTGTCAGCTTCATCAAGATAAGACTCAGAATATGGACCTGCAGCCTAATTGGAACATTCCCTAAAATTCTTCTATTCACTGAAACCATCGCCTTAGTTCTATTCCGAGTCTGAGGTCATCACAGATGAGGCTGCACCCACCCAGCCTCTGCTGGCTAAGCCTCACCCCCAACCCCACCCAGTCCAGCAACGTCTGGAAGAGGCCTCTCGTTCTAATTACCCAGAGAGCCCTGTGCTACTTGGCAGGAAGGTCCCAGATGCCAGCAGTGGATATGAGAACAGAAGGGAAGTTCCCCTTCTTCAGCACCCACAGGCACCTCGCCCAGTGTCCAGGGGGAGAAACCATTCACAAGCCCATCTTCTTACTGTCAGATGTGATAAATCTGTCAGCACGAAGAGGAAGCCCTTATTTTTCACAGAAAGAGTCTTAATGGCCTAGCAGGTGACTCCACAGCTCCTAAAGGCAGGGACTATGGTCAGAATGGCCCTTGGTCAAGGCAAAATGTACTTAAAAATTCCAAGTCTTATCCTGAAAGTTCCCAAGGACTTTCTAATCCTCATGATGACTGCTTTTGGAGTAATATCAAATATCCCACCCTTCCCAATCTGGCCCTATGGTGAGCAATGGGCTTCCCTGATAGCTCAGCAGTAAAGAATCTGCCTGCAGTGCAGGAGAGGAGAAGGCAATGGCATCCCACTCCAGTACTCTTGCCTGGAAAATCCCATGGACGGCGGAGCCTGGTAGGCTGCAGTCCATGGGGTCGCTAAGAGTCAGACATGACTGAGTGGCTTCCCTTTCACTTTTCACGTTCACACATTGGAGAAGGAAATGGCAACCCACTCCAGTGTTCTTGCCTGGAGAATCCCAGGGACGGGGGAGCCTGGTGGGCTTCCATCTATGGGGTCGTGCAGAGTCGGACACGACTGAAGTGACTTAGCAGCAGCAGCAGTAGTGCAGGAGACATGGCTTCAATCCCATGTCCAGAAGATTCCCTGGAGGAGGGCATGAAAGCCCACTCTAGTATTCTTGCCTGGAGAATCCCATGGACAGAGGAGCCTGGTAGGCTACAGTTCATGGAGCCAGACATGACTGAGCACATACACACACATGCTTAGAACCATGCCTGGCAGATAATGGTAGCATGAAGATGTTTGATATTTTCATGATTCTCATTCATGAGCTTTGAAGTAGGTAGCAGAAGATCACAGCTTCTGTTGAAGCCACTCCCCTACCCTTGATGTGATGATGAACTGGGATTTCCACTCTTTGATAAGCTGGACATTAGAATCCTTAGCTAAGGGTACACACATGGCACATGGGACCTTTTCATCCAATTTCCACAACATCCTGTGAGTCTAAATGATCTCAAATTAATCATTAAAGAATGATAGGTGGGTCCTCGGGCATGTGACATTGACCGCAGTGCAAGACATCCTGATATTTCTGGTCAGGATCTAGCTAGAAGGGCAGGTGGGAATTTGAAAGTTAGGAAGCGGTATGGATGGAGGCTCAAGGTCAGGAAAGGTCAGGACACAGCCCACTGTCAGGAGGAAACTTGCACTCAGGGATGACCTGGACACTTGAGTGCCCTGGGGCTGTTCAAGAAAAACCAAACCAGACAAGAGCTCTGTGTCATTTTGTTCTCTTGCCTGGCAGGGCTATCTGCTCTGCAGAGAGGAGATAAGTGCCAAGAGATTTCACACGGAGCAAATGGGGCTGGAGAGAAGGCAGAAGAGCCGGGTACAGACGGCCCAGTGTCTGCCAGGGCGGTGCCTGCTGCTTTCCTGTCCCTGCCCTGGCCAGGAGGCAGGGATGAATCACGTTTAATCTGGAGCATTCAGACTCCCACCCACCTCTCCCACTCCCTCCCGCACCTGAGCATTTGGAGTTCCCTCAGACCTGGCCCATGGTTGGGGCTCAACTGTGTCCCCCAGAAAGAGATGTTGAAATCTTAACCCTCAGCATCTCAACATGTGACTTGATAGAAGACGATGGAGGATCGTATGGAGGTTCCTTAAAAAACTAAAAATGGAGTTGCCATGTGATCCAGAAATCCTACTCATGGGCATATATCCAGAGAAAACGCCAATTCAAAAGGATACATGCACTCCTAGGATCATAGTGGCGCTGTTCACAATAGCCGAGACATGGAAACAACCTAAACGTCCATCAATAGAGGAAGGGATAAAGAACATGTGGGACATACATACTGGAACACTACTTAGCTATTAAAAATGAAATAATGCCATTTATAGCAACACAGACCTAGAGATTATCATCCTAAGTGAAGTAAGTCAGAAAGAGAAGGACACGTGTCACATGATATCACTTATATGTAGAATCTAAAAAATGATACAAGTGAATTTATTTACAAAACATAAACAGACTCACAGACATCAAAAACAAACTTATGGTTACTGAAGGCAAAAGGGAGTGGGTAAATTAGGAGTTTGGGATGAACAGATACACGCTATTATACCTTAAATAGATAATCAACAAGGACTTACTGATAGTGCAGGGAGCTCTACTCAATATTCTGTAATAACCTATAACAGGAAATAACAGGAAAAGAATCTGAAAAAGAAATATATATATAATATACATATTTAGTTATGTGTGTGTGCTCACTCACATCCAAATCTTTGCATCCCCATGGACTGTAGCCCACCAGGCTCCTCTGTCCATGGGATTCTCCAGGCAAGAATACTGGAGAGGGCTGTCATGCCCTCCTTCAGGGGATCTTCCCAACCCAGGGATCAAATCTGCATCTCTTAAGTCTCCTGCACTGGCAGGCAGATTCTTTACCACTGAGCCACCTGGGGAGCCCAAAAGCAAAACAAACAGACAAAAAATGTGACTTGGTTTAGAAATAGGGTCCTCGAAGTTGCTGATTAGTTAAGACAAGATCATGCTGGGCCAGGAGGCCCCTAATCCAAGCACGGTGGCATCTTTATAAGATGAGGAGGAGAGACACAGAGACGCACGGAGGGAGAGATACAGAGGATTCGGCTGAGGCAGAGACTAGTTTCATGGCTGAAAGTCAAGGACCTCCTGGAGTGGCCAGAGCCAGGAAGAAACAAGCAAGAATCCTCCTCTAAAGACTCTGAAGAGAATGTGGCCCTAACAACATTTTGACTGCTCACTTCTGGCCTCTGGAATTGTGAAACCAAAAACTCCTTTTGTTTTAAGCCACCAGGTTTGTGCTCTTTGTTACAGCAGCCCTAGGAAATGAATATATCTGTGTTCTGTATTCTGTGAATCAGAGTGGCTATAAGTGCAGCTGGATGCTTTTTTTTTTTTTTGGCTGGTCTGGGTCTCCATGGCAGCGTGGGGGCTTCTCTCAAGGCATGGCTTGTTTACTCTGTGGCATGTGGAATCTTCATTCCCCAAACATGGATCGAGCCACGTCCCTTGCATTGGAAGATGGATTCTTAACCACTGGACCACTAGGGAAATCCCCAGCTGGGTGTTTTGAGCCTGTGTTTCTCAGATTAAGGTTGGCAGACCATCAGTGTCAAAAATCATCTAGGGAGTGTATTCTGAACGCAGATTCCTGGGACAAGCCCTGCTGCACAGAATCAGAATCCCTGAGGGTCCAGCCATGGAACAGACATGCATTATAGGAAAAGGGGCGACAGAGGATGAGATGGTTGGATGGCAACACCGACTGAATGGACGTGAATCTGAGCAAACTCTGGGAGACAGTGAAGGACAGGGAAGTCTGGGATGCTGAAGTCCACAGGGTGGCAGATAGTTGGACAGGACTTGGCAACTGAACAACAGCAATAGGTTTTCCAGGTGATTTCACAGACATCACCTAGTCTGAGAACGGCTGCTGTGCTCAGGTGCCCCCCAGACCAAGAAAGCAAGACCTCTGAGGCCAGGGCTGAGGCGTTACTACTCTCCAGATGTCCCTCAGTGATCCCATGAGCACCACACATGGCTATGTTGGGGAGGCATCCATCAGAGTCGCCTGGAAGGCACACTGCAACTCAGATTCCTGGGCCCCATCCCGGGCGTTTCTGACTCAGGATGTCGGAAGAGAGGCCTGGGAATGGGTGTTTCCACCAAGCTCCCAGGAGATGCTGATGCTGCTGGTACCAGGGTCACAGTTTGAGAACCACTGCACAAAATGAGGAGTCTCGAAGCTGTGAGGTACTTAACCTACTTACGTTATCACAGGATGTACGGAAGGATCTCTGAAGTGAGCTAAGCATGAATGTGCAAATTAAATTTCTTAATTGTCTCTTGGCATCACCCAGCAAGGACGTGTTTGGCTTGCCAAGATCCTCAGAGGGCGACTGTCCCCACGGCAGGGCCACGTCAGAATGACTTGGGAGGAAAGGAAGTGATGCTTTACTGACAGTGTAAGTACTTGCTGTAAATGCACTTCCTTGAACTCTGCCCAGATGCCTCTGCAGCTTTTGGTCTGTACGTGCTGTGGATCCTGCAACTCTGAAGCTGGATTCTGGGGCTCCTAGGGGCCAGGACATGCACAGGACCACAGCGAGAGCATGGAGGATGCCAAGGGAGCCTGAACTTTTGTCTCTATGCCCAGGAAGGGGTGGATGCCTGGGAGGGGTCTGCTGTCCACCTGGGGCTGGGTTTGTGGGAATGGGCATGCTATACCCCAGGGTTTGCCTGACAGTTGGTGGCTTAACTACCAGGAAGCCTCCTATGGACCACTGGCCAAAATGCATGATCTGCAATGGCTGAAATTTCACCTTTGTGCTGGTCCCTGGGCTTCAGTGCCTACTTGGAAGGTGGCATGGTAAGGGAGAAAGAGCTTTGCTTTGGGCATCAGTTTTATTAAGCTTGAGCCTGACCAACTTCCCTTCCCAGCACAGTTTATGGTCTGGAAGCCTCAGTGTCCTCCTCAGTAATGGAGCAGGTCCCCAGCTTCACGAGGCTCTGGTGAGGAGGAAATGAGATGGGTACGAGGGTGACGTCCCCAGTACAGGGCCTGAAACACAGGGCCTTCACATCTGCCTAGAGGTCTTTTAAAGAACTGGGTCGTGTGATTGTGGAGGCTGGCCCATCCAAAATCTGTAGGCCCGGCCAACAGGGGAAGGCTGGTGCTACAGTTTGAGTCTAAAGGCAACCTGCAGGTAGAATCCCCACTTTCCTGGAAGAGGTCAATTTTTTCTCTCTTAAGACCTTAAAATTGGTTTAATAGGGCCCACCCATGTCATGGAGGGTGATCTGCTTTTCCCCAAGTCTATTGGTTTAAATGTTAATCTCATCTAAAAAGAACTTTCACATATGGAGATGACTTTACAAACTAAAAACAGAGTTACCCTATGATCCAGCAATCCCAATCCTGGTCAAATATCTGGAGAAAACTATAATTTGGAAAAATATATGAACCCCAATGTTCATAGCGGCACTATTTATAACAACCAAGACACAGAAAGAACCTAAGTGTCCATCGACAGATGAATGGATAAAGAAGATGTGGTACATATACAAAATGGAATATTACTCAGCCATAAAAAGAAGGAAATAATGCCATTTATAGGAACATGGATGGACCTAGAATTATCATACTAAGTGAAGTCAGAGAAAGACAAATATCATATAATATCATTTATATGTCAAATCTTAAAAAAGGATACAAATGAACTTATTTACAAAACAGAAACAGACTCCCAGACATAAAAAACAAAGTTATGGTTACCAAAGAGGAAGAGATGGGAGAGGTTTAAATTAAGAGTTTGGGGTTAACATATATATACTACTATATATAAAATAGGCAAACAATAAGGACTTACTGTATAGCACAGGGAACTATATTCAATATCTTGTAATAACCTATAAAGGAAAAGAATCTGAAAAAGAGTGTGTATATATATATATGTATATATATATATATATATATATATATGTATGCATCCAGTAGTCATGTATGGATGTGAGAGTTGGACTATAAAGAAAGCTGAGCACCGAAGAATTGATGCTTTTGAACTGTGGTGTTGGAGAAGACTCTTGAGAGTCCCTTCGACTGCAAGGAGATCCAACCAGTCCATTCTGAAGGAGATCAGTCCTGGGTGTTCATTGGTAGGACTGATTTGGAAGCTGAAACTCCAATACTTTGGCCACCTGATGAGAGAGCCGACTTATTTGAAAAGATCCTGATGCTGGGAAAGATTGAGGCAGGAGGAGAAGGGGACGACAGAGGATGAGATGGTTGGATGGCATCACCAACACAATAGACATGGGTTTGGGTGGACTCCAGGAGTTGTTGAGGGACAGGGAGGTCTGGCGTGCTCCGGTTCATGGGGTCGCAAAGAGTCTGACACGACTGAGCGACTGAACTGAACTGAACTGATGCATGTATATAAAAATATACACATAATTAAATTAGTTTGCTGTACACCTGAAACTAATACATTATAAATCAATTATAAATGATTTAAACTAATACATTATAAATCGATTACAAATCAACTGATTTTTTTTTTTTAAGTCACAGCAACATCTAGACTGGTATTTGACCTGAGTAATATGCCTAGCCAAGTGGACACAAAAATTAACCATCATAGAGACTGAGGATGGGGCTGGACAAGACATGTACAGGCTGATGACATAAAGTGATGTCCACTCAGGGATAACATGCTTCATTCTCATTACTGGGTATATGTGGGGCTCTGCAGTTATCCACTGGACCAAAGGCTAGCAGTCTCTGAGCCCGGACTCTCCGTGAAGCTGGTAGGTGGCAGTGGGACTGTGGTTCCCGTGGTTATCAAGGTATCTGGGAGCAGGATGGATGCCTCTGTCCAAGGCATTACTCTCAGCCAGTCACAGCCAGGAATACTTGGGGTCCAACAAAGCTTCCAGGCCGAGATCAGCGCCCCTTCGGCTACCAAATGCCAGAGCCCAGAGGCCCTGATGGGAAACCTGAGCAGAGTGGAGGACAGCTGTCCAAAGGTGACATCACTAACTGGTTACAGAGCTGGGCTGAGAGCCCAGGCCCCTGACCACAGCTCTGACACAGCTGGAGCCATAGGAAAGGAGCCCTCCAAAGGCAGCCACGCCTCCTGGGGCAGGGCCTCCCCTGGGGGCTTGTCTACAGGGACATCAGTACCAGCTCTAGCTGCTGATCCAGGAGAGACACCTGACCACAGTCAGGCCAGCTGACTTCCTACTGCTGGAGACTGGAACACCGGCCGAGACACACAGACCGGGAGTCGTGGGGCTGGGTTCCTGAAGGTGGCCATTGTGCTGAGGGTCACGCATCATGGTGGTCCTGATTTCCCCTGCCTAGACTGGCTGTCTCATACTTCTGTGGATTCCAAGAAACACCTCGGGCCCTCTATCAGAATTTCCTTTATGCTTAAGGCATCCAGAAACCCAACCCCGGTCCTGATGCTAAGTGTATAGTACCCACAGCCCTGACCCCTGGGCCAGTGAAGGCAGGTGGGCAGTCATGCCCCTCCTCAGTATGGACCACACCCGAGCCCCTCAACAGGCAGGGATGGGGGGTTTTGGCTATGTGTCTGCTCCAGCCTCAAGTCATCTGATTGGAAAGAGTCTCCAGGGATGGGTCAGATTCCTGAGACCCCAAAGTCACCCTTGCAGCCGTTCCAGCCTCACCATCCACCAGGAATGGTGAACTGCAGCCCTGAACCTTCACCTTGCATTTCCGGGCAGGTAGTCAGCAATGGAATCACAGACGCTATGTTCCACATGTCAAGAATCATTAAGAGCCACTGCTGTAAATAATGGTGACCTTCTGGCCAGCGGTCCTGTCCACTTGGAATGCCAAGGCACAGTGGCCAGGATGACACCAATACTTCCAGGATGGGCAGAGCCACAGCCCGGCACCTCCACCTCATTCATTACGGGAAACAAGGACACAGGGCTCTTGAGGTCCCTGGAGAGGTGACTGCAGCCTGGCTGGGTCATGTGGGGTGACTTGCTGGGACCAAGAGGGAGCACCCTGGCCACCTCCGGTTCTCTGAAAAGCTCGATGTCACGAAGGTGTAACAAACTTTTAGATCGTCTGAAAGTCATATCCTGGCCCTAAGGTGCAGGGCCCTGGGGCTGTGGTTTTAGGATGGCCTGAGGGAAGTTCAGCTACATCAGAGGTTCTTGTCTCCAAACAGCTGTGTGGACCAGGGTCTGGCCTGCCATTTGTCTTGGTCAGTGCAGCTTCATCAGACACGGCCATACCTTCTTGCTTAGCTATTGTCAGAGGCTGGGCTGCAATGGCAGAGCTGGGACCACGTGGCCCACAAAGTCTTAAAATACTGACCATTTCCAGAAAAAGTCTGTAGTCCTCTGGACTAGGGGATAGAACATGGGCCGGGCATCAGGTCAGCTCCTTTGGGGAACCTTAGCCAAATTAGCCAAACCATGCCTCACCTTTTTCATCTGTATAATGGGATCAATGACATCCACCTCACCAAGTGGTGTGTGGGAGGGAAATAAACGATGTGACTTCCTGGCAAAAGGGATATATTCAGTCATCATTTCCCCTCTGCTTGATATGGAAGGGGGCTGCAGATGGCAGCCCGACCTGCTTCAAAATGGTTATTATTTTATAATGGACGTGAAAGCATTCTGAAAAGCTAAAGGTGTTCTGTAGTTGCAAGACTCCACTACAAGTACTGTTCTTGACATGAGAAGTCTGGAGCTGCACGCCAAGAGGGATCAAAATAGGTCTGTGTCGGGGGACTTCTCTGGTGGTTCCAGTGGTTAAGAATCCACCTTTCAATGCAGGGGATGTGGGTTGAATCCCCGGTCAGGGAACTAAGATCCCATGCCATGGAGCAACTAAGGCCAAGAACCACAACTAGAAAGCCCACGTGCCACAACTTCTGAGCCCTCGAACTCTAGGGCCCTCGAGCTGCAACTAGAGAAAGCCCTGCATACCAAAATTTAAAAAAAAAAGTGTCAAAATAGTTCTGTTTTGGTTGCAGGTCAATGAGAAACTCACCCACACATGGATGTGGACAACACCTCTTTATAGAACTTGCTTATCTGCATCCTTGGGGGGCTCCAGGGAGGCGGTGTACCTTCCCACCAGGGCTGCAGCCCTTGCAGGCTATGGGAACCTTGAGCACTTCCTTTGCCTCTCTGAGCCTCAGTTTCTCACGTGAAAAACATCAATGCCAATCACACTTTTCTCCGAGAAATGCTGTGAGGATGTCATGAGATGAAATGACACATAAAAAGCTCCAGACAGGAAGCTCTAAAGTGTTAGTTATTATTTTCATCGTGATTCTAGCCATAGTTGCAGCAAACAGCTGGCAGAGTGGCAGGGATGTGCTCGGGGTCTGAGATGGAGCAAAAGGATGATGAAGAATCCTCTAGTCGCAATGGTATGTGGTCCTGATGGGGCCCCTGCAATGGGTCTGATTCCCGGGGACAGGAGCCATCTCTCCATCTCTAGGTGGACCCCCGAGTGACCTAGAATCCTAAGTGATCCTCCTATGGGCTAGGGGCAGCCGACATCAGTAAGAGGAGGTGAAAATTCCTTTAAAATCCTGTCTCCCTTGGGCATGCAACTGGACTGGGGAGCCGGGCAGTTTTTACATTTTTGCTGCTTGTCTGGGGATATTTCTTCTTCTGTTATTTTTGGCTGCACTGCACAGCCTGTGGGATGTTAGCTCCCGGACAGGGAATCAAATTTGTGCCTCTTGCAGGTGAAACTCAAAGTCTTAACCACTGGATAGCCAGGGAAGTCCCCTAGGGATTTTTTTTTAATCCCATGCAACCAACAGCACTGAAGAAATGCAAATTCAGAAAGGAACCTCAAGATGAAGCATTTTTAAAAGAAGACCTTAAAATGCCTTAGTGTGAGCCAAGGCAAAATCGTTCAAGAGTCCCAGATATAACTGCTGTTGACACGACGCTCTGCTGCCCAAGGTCAGAGGGGCTTCCCCTGCTCCCTTCTATCCTGAGGAACCTGGAGGGTCACAGAAGCTCAGGAGCTGTGGCTTCAGGGCCACCCAATCTCTTCAGATCCCTGGGCCCCCTCCCAGCCTGTCCTGCTGGACAGAAGCCGCCTACCATGAGGGACAGGCACACACCATCCCATCCAGGATGGCACACCCCTCTCTGCCAGGGCAACTGCTGGCTGTGGAGATGGACTTTCTTATTTTCCCTTGTATTAAAATCAAGGCTTCCTTATGGCACAATCGTGGCAAACACTCATCATTACACATTGGTCCAAGCTCATGGAATGTACAACGCCAATAGTGAACCTAAGGTAAGCCATCACTTTGGGTGATGATGGGGAACAGCAGGTATGTAGGAACTCGCTGTAAGCCCTCTTAATTTCACTGTGAGCCTAAAACTGCTCTAAAAAATAAAGCTTTTTTTTTTTTTTAATTGAGGCTAGAGATAAGCTGGCCACGAAATGAAACCAGCAACTCTCTCAGGAGGCTGTCCTAGCTGTTGTATCCGAGGACCACAGCTTCTCACAGAGGGGTTCTATCAACAGCTCAGATGCTCTTCTCCTTACAGACAATACGATGGAGTTATAATTGTTTTCATTTTTTAAATTAGGAGCCCTTTTCAGAAAGACTTTGCTACTTTTTATAAGATGTTGTTTTCGTAAAATAAAGAAAAGACTGTCTTAAAATATCACAGTTTCTAGTGCAAAATGTCAGCAAAATATCTTTCTCAGTGTCTCGGGGATGCGAAACACAATTGTGCTTGAGAAAAGTGCCAGCGATAACCTGGCGATGTTCCTACAGAGAGCAAAGGTGAACTGGCCCACCGGATGTCCCACTCGGATCGGAGGATTCTTTCTTCATCTCTGCCACCAGGGATGGGCCGGCAGGAATGAAGCAACCCTGTCTTCTGCTGAACAAGAAGGGAAAATGACAACTGGAAAAGCCTGGGCAACTGTATTTAAAGTCGGACTGTTGGGGTAAGCTGCATGACCAGGGTTCTAATGACTGTGCCTGGAGGAACAGCCGTGGTGAGCAGCTCAGCTGTCACTCACAGCTGGGGTGGAGGGGAGATGGAAGGAGGGATGAGGGACAGACAAAAAGAAACAGGGGAGGGGGGAGAGAGGGGAACGTTTCTACCAATGAGATCGCTTCTCTATACAGTTTCTCCTGCATTTTAATCAGTCTTTTTTTTTTTTTTAAATGCATTATACAGGAGAGATCTTTTTCCTCTTTCTTTTCTAGAAGGAATATTACTTTGATTTTTAAAATTGAGAGAAGCTGACAGTTTCTGAATAAGCCCTTCCTCTCCTGGGTGCTGAGCAAAGAGAAAATGAGTGATTCAGAGGACACTGGGACCCTCTCAGGAGGAAGGGCTGGCAGAGCTGGAGGAGAATCAGAGTTCAGTTCAGAGGTGATATGGGAGAGAAAGGGATTTGCATTTAAAAATATGTCCAGCTTGTTTGATGGGTCAGCTGAAAAATCTGTTCTGCTCTTGGTTTCCTCCCCTATAGAAAGAATTTCTTCTGGGAAATCTATCAAGAGGAGGGGGTTTCATACGGAATGGACGGAGGCTCCAGGCTACCCTTCCTCCAGGAATTTCAAGCGCATCCCTCTCATTGGTCCCTGTGCTTTCCTTGCCCATCACCATCACCAGCACAGTAGGCATCCCGTTCCCCACACCCATCCCCAAGTCACATTTTCACCCTGCCTCGGAGGAGCAGACCCTGCCCTGCAGGAGGTCTCCTTCTGGTCTTCCTTCCCTATCCTGCTTGCAATCAATCCTGAGCCCCCGGCTTTCCTCCACTTCCTCCCGAGCATCAGCATCGTCCAGCAGATAAGAGATGCGCCACTTTCCCAACCCGCCTTGGTGTGTAGGAGAGAACGAATATATTTGCATCAGCATCCAATTATACAAGGCAATTTGTGATAGAAATATTGAATACTGCCAGGTGAAAAAAAAAAAAACTGAGCAAAGTTCAAAATGTTGTGAAGCCTTAGAAATAAAGACAATCTGCGGGGGCAAAGGCATCAAAAGCAACCTGCAAGGCAGAGGAAAACTCCCCAGGGATCAAACTGTCTGCAAACAGGTAGGACAGCTGTGATGGGGACCTGGAGTTTACAGACGCTAAGCATGAGACCTAGGTCACTGTTCTGATGACTACTTACCTTCTCAAGGTGCTACTACACTCAGCACTACATGGACATCCAAGAGCAGCAACATGTGGGACACCTCACTCTTAATTAGCACAAACGTGGCCAGAGGAAATCATCTTCACATGCCGGGTTCCCCAGGGAAATGTGTGGACGGAGCCTCAGGCCAGCAGACCTGGCTCATTACACAGGGCTTTGAGCCTTAGCACTTGCTATCCTCCCAGAAAGCTGCACGGGGCCTACCTGATTTCCATGACTTTCCTGCACTTGCATCCCTGGTACCTTTAGCTAAGGCCTGGTGGTGTTGGAGAAGACTCTTGAGAGTCCCTTAGACTGCAAGGAGATCCAACCAGTCCATTCTGAAGGAGATCTGCCCTGGGTGTTCTTTGGAAGGAATGATGCTAAAGCTGAAACTCCAGTACTTTGGCCACCTCATGCGAAGAGTTGACTCATTGGAAAAGACTCTGATGCTGGGAGGGATTGAGGGCAGGAGGAGAAGGGGACGACAGAGGATGAGATGGCTGGATGGCATCACTGACTCGATGGACGTGAGTTTGAGTGAACTCTGGGAGTTGGTGATGGACAGGGAGGCCTGGCGTGCTGCGATTCATGGGGTCACAAAGAGTCGGACACGACTGAGCGACTGAACTGAACTGAACTGGAGGTATTAACTCACTGGCAAAGAATCTGCCTGCTAATGCAGGAGACGCAGATTTGATCCCTGGGTCAGGAAGAAGACCTTCCCTGGAGAAGGGAAGATCTCCTGGAGTAGGAAATGGCAACCCAGTCCAGTAGTCTTGCCTGGGAAATCCCATGGACAGAGGAGCCTGGCAGGCTACAATCCATAGGGTTGCAAAAGAGTCAGACACGACAGAGCAAGTAAAGAACAACAAATGAAATAAAATTCTCTTTCATCTCTGAATAAAAAACCATCCATTTCTTAGCATTTTTTCAGTAATTGTTATCATTATTTTAATTCTTACCTGTTCATAAATCTATCTTCTATTCTTTTCTATTAAAATATGTATGTTCAGACAATACCACAATATTTTAATTGCTGTAGTTTATAAAAGATATTTGAAGAGTCGTTAAGGCAAATATCTCCTTAGCATTTTCCCCTCTTGAAAGTTTCTTGATTATCTTCTGTTTTTGCTTTCAAGTGAATTTTGATAGTTTTTCAGGCTCCTCCCTGCAAAAACCCAATGCTAATCCATAAATTAAGCACTATTTAAATCAGACTAACTCTGGTAAGCATCTGTATAATATAGAATTTTGCAACACTAGTGAAACTGAGCAGGACTCGCGCATCCTTGCCCCACCACCATATCCTTGGACTGACTTTTGTCTGTGGAAAAACTTTAGCCAAAGACTGAGTTTAATCACAGAAATGAGGACATGCAGAAACAAAGGAAAACAGTCAAAGAGACCAAATAGTAACAGTTCAGTCATTAGCAAAGTTAAGGACTTGTAGTTCCTCCTCAAGGGCTACAGATAATATTCTGAGCCATATCCTGTGAGATACTGAAACCCCTGCCAGGTAGAAGTTAACTACATGATGACCAGACTGTAGCCATGACATCAGCTGCCTCAATCCCAAGAACTGGCCTCAAAGAAAAGGAAACAAATCAACCCTGGAACTAAGGATTAACTGTACCTAAAACAATCAAGATGACGCCCGTCAGACCACCATCTGACCAATTTCAAGATGACTTGTCAAGGCTGACCGTTCTGTTTCTGCATCTAACCACCCCACCCTCACACCTATAAAAGCTCTTGCCCACTGACTCCCAGGAAGGAGGGGGAGTTGGCCTTTGGTCAGGTATCTGCTTTCCCCCCACCTTGATTGCCAGCAGCCAAAATAAAGCAAATTTTCCTTCCCACAAACCTTGACTCTTTATTGGCTTTTGAGTGGTGAGCAGCTGGACCCCACTTTCAGATACACAAGGGTAAGAAACTTTCTATTTATTCGTGTTTTGTCATAGATCTTACATTCTTCTGATTTAGTTTATTTTAAACCTTTTACATTTGTGTCTACTTTGAATAGGATTTAAAATTAATGTATTTCCTACTGGTTATTTTTAGTAAGTAGGAAAACATTTTATTTTTTTCAAATATCTTATGTCACCATCAGCTATATTTATTACTACACTGCCTATTATGCTGTTGTGTGTGTGCTTAGTCACTCAGTCGTGTCCAATTCTTTGTGACCCCATGGACTGTAGCCCACAAGGCTCCTCTGTCCATGGGGATTCTCCAGGCAAGAATACTGGAGTGGGTTGCCATGCCCTTCTCCAGAGGAACTTCCTGGCCCAGGAATCAAACCGGGGTCTCCTGCATTCCAGGCAGATTCTTTACCAGCTGAGCTACCCTTATACGCTAACAGATTTTATTGATTCCCTTGGGTTTTCCAGGTAGAGATTCATTGTGTGTATGTATGTGTGTGTGTGTGTGTGTGTGTGCATGCACGCATGTGCATGATCAGTCATGCCCAACTCTTTGCAATCCCACGGACTGTAGCCTGGCAGGCTCCTCTGTCCATGGAATTTTCCAGGCAAGAATGCTGGAGTGGATTACCATCTCCTCCTCCAGGGGATCTTCCTGACCCAGGGACTGAATCTGTGTCTCTTATATCTCCTGCATTGGTAGGCAGAGATTTGATCCCTGAGTTGAGAAGATCCCCTGGAGGAGGGTGTGGCAACCCACTCCAGTATTCTGGCCTGGAGAATCCCCATGGACAGAGGAGCTAGGCAGGCTACAGCCCATGAGGTCGCAAAGAGTGGGACAGAACTGAGAGACTTTCACTTTTTCACTTTACCTCTAGCACCACCTGGGCAGTCATTACCATCGACAATTTATAGTCTTTCAGCTTCCGGTCCAATGCCTCCTCTTACTTCTGTGTCCTTTCTATACTGGTCAGAGTTTTCAGGATAACAGTAAATAAGGACAATCCTAGTGGGTGTCCTTGACTGCTTTTTACTTCAGTAGGAATAGAAATACCTGCAATGTGGGCCTCGGGTCTCAGACATACATTTTCACTGGAGGGAAGAGGTATCTGTTAATTTCTAGTTTACTGAGAACTGTTTTAGTTAAAATCGGGAGTCAGTTCTTACACTGAATGCTTTTTAAGCATCTAAGAAGAGAATCATATGGATATTCATTGTTAATACATAAGTATTGAATAGCTCATGTTAATACATGTTAATAGCTCACTGATGATACCTTAGTACTGAATAGATCATGAACAGCTTTCCTAGTATGAAATGATAGGGTTAGGGTTTGGATTAGCCCTACTGATTGATGCTACATTACTGTTTTTAATATACTTCTGGGTTAGATTTGCCAGTCATTTATTTAGAATTTCCACATCTGTCTTTCTAACAGATTTATGTTTTCTCTCGCATCAGGACTGGTGTGTCTGAGTTAACTGTGTCCTTCCCCCTGTCCTGGTCCATTCTAATGGTGACATTTTCTGGCTTACAAGAAGAGACAGTGGTCTACAGCTCTGCTGTCTGGAGGAGAAGAGAAATGACATTCACTGCAGTTCAGTGCTGTTTAATAGTATTTGCCTTAGTTTAGAACCAAGACCGGAGAAGGCAATGGCACCCCACTCCAGTACTCTTGCCTGGAAAATCCCATGGATGGAGGAGCCTGGTGGGCTGCAGTCCATGGGGTCTCGAAGAGTTGGACACGACTGAGCGACTTCACTTTCACATTTCACTTTCATGCACTGGAGAAGGAAATGGCAACCCACTCCAGTGTTCTTGCCTGGAGAATCCCAGGGATGGGGGAACCTGGTGGGCAGCTGTCTATGGGGTCGCACAGAGTCAGACACGACTGAAGCCACTTAGCCGCAGCAGCAGCAGCAGCAGCAGCAGAACCAAGACTGACAAGATCCTGTGTGTCCCAGAAAAATTAATCTGGATGAAGCTGTGATTCTAGACTGCCTAAGCCACTCAGAAACTGGAGTTTATTACCATTATCTTTCTGGCAACTACTGACACAATCAAAGTCATTACCAAACTCTGTCCAAGCTAGCACCTCATTTATATTCATGGATTGATTACAGTCAAAAATCTGCCAACTCCTCAAAGCACATGAGCTGCTCAACTAAAGAACATAAAATGCAGACATGAGAATGTTCAGTAGGTTCTCTGAGCACCTTCTGAAGCCAGGCAATCTCCCAAAGAGCATGCTGCAGGCTAGGTCATTAAAGAGACTCGAAAATCTCTTCACGCCTTCTGGTTCTTAAAGTGCCTGTTTGAACATGGAAGCAACCTAGATGTCCATCAACAGATGAATGGATAAAGAAGTTGTGGTAAGTATACACAATGGAATATTACTCAGCCATAAAAAGGAATGTATTTGAGTCAGTTCTAATGAAGTGGATGAACCTAGAACCTATTATACAAAGTAAAGTAAGTCAGAAAGAAAAAGATAAATATCGCATTCTAACACATATATACAGAATCTAGAAAAATGGTACGGAAGAATTTATTTACAGGGCAGCAATGCAGAAACAGACATAGAGAATAGACTTATGGACATGGGGAGAGGGGAGGAGAGGGTGAGATGTATGGAAAGAGTAACATGGAAACTTATATTACCACATGTAGAATAGAGAGCCAATGGGAATTTGCTGTGTGGCTCAGGAAACTCAAACAGGGGCTCTGTATCAACCTAGAGGGGTGGGATGGGGAGGGACATGGGAGGGAGGTTCAAAAGGGAGGGGATATATGTATACCTATGGCTGATTCATGTTGAGGTTTGACAGAGAACAACACAATTCTATAAAGCAATTATCCTTCAATTAAAAAATTAATAATAATTTAAAAAAAGTTCCTGGTTGGGACTTCCCCTGTGGTCCAGTGGTTAAAAAAATTCACCTTTCAATGCAGGGGACATAGGTTTGATCCCTGGTCTGGGAGGATCCCAAATGCTATGGAGCAGCCAAGCCTGTACACCACAACTCCTGAGCCTGAGCTCTAGAGCCCTTGGGCTGCAAAGAAGATCCCATGTGATGCGGCCAAATAGTTGTTTTGTTTTGTTTTTTTAAAGAGTGCCTGTTTGGCTACAGCCTTTATTAACCAGAAGCCTGTGCCCACTCAAGGGTCCTGCACAACGCAGTGAAATTTTAATGGGTAGAACTGAATGGAAGAGAGAAGCACTTCGTCACCACCACAGTGACCGGTTCTCTTGCACAGGTGGGGGTATTGCAGGGAGAAGTCGATTCTTATTCCATGTTGCAAATGCTTCTTTGACTTGCTTTCCATTGCTTTTGTTATTATAATCATACATAATGGCCTGCCTCAGAGAATCCTGACCTTTTGCCTGACCAGTGAGCTAACGTGCCTTTGTCCACAACCCTGTCCACCTGCAGATTGCAGGAAGAAAGAAATTAACACATTCCTTTGCCTGAGGCTTGCCATTCTAGGAGATATTTGCAAGATGAATGGACTTTTTTACTTTGTTTCCTCACCTCCCCCACCCATCTCTAATCCATAAAAGAATCTGGCATCCAGACCAGACAAGAGGGTTATTTTGAGACATTAGTTTGCCAACTTCTTGGTCAGCTGGCTCTCCAAATAAAGTCATATTCCTTGCCTCAACACCTCATTTTTCAGATTCATTGGCCTTTGATGCAGAGTAGAGAGAGCGTGGACTCGGCCACATCAGGACTCCATGATGGAGGCACTTCTGATATAGCAATGGTTCATGCCCCTTTGTGGGCTGCAGGCTCTCGAGAGTGTGATGAAAACCATGATTCTTAGTGCCAGAAAAGCTGTGCTCATGAGCACACACACACATGTGAACAGTCTAACTGCCAACTAAGAGATTCATAGCATCCTCCAGCTTGGTCAAGGATCTGTGAATCTGGCTGTGCCTCAGATTCATCTGAAGAACTTCTGAAAATATGTAATTTTAGGTGTTATTTCTAAAGAGATGGATGAAAACCTCCCCTGATAGGAAGATGTGCTCTTCATCCCCTGGTCCTCATAAAGCAGGCTGCAGAATAGCATGCAGACCCAAGGTCCCATGGGTCACTGATGGAGCCCCATGTTAGGACCCTCTGCTGTAGATGCTGAAAGGGTGCAGGGGAAGATTCTTCAGACAGCCCAACTCAGTGAGTCACATAAGCTTATTTCCTCTGGTCTTCTCGGGATATGAGACAATCCAAGAAACTCTACTACTGTTAGGGGAAGCACACAGATTGAAACTGCCCACCCTGGCCAGGCACCATAGTAACCATTTGCATGAGTTGTTTTATGACAGGAGATCCTGATAAGGAATACGGAACCAATAAGCCACCACCAATAGGAAGAGTTCGGGAAAGGTCGAAAGGAGACATCGCGTGTCCGTCCACTTCCCAGAATCCCTCTCGCTAGCATCCATCTTGGCTGAGTGATGTGTGCACCACCAGGAAAGACTCTGAATTAGGATGATTGGCCAAAGACCACCCGGAAACTAATCCCATCACCATAAAACCCGAGACTGCGAGCCACGGGGCAGAGCAGTTCTCCTGGGTTCCCTTACCCTACTGCTCTCCACCCGGGTGCCCTTTCCCAATAAAATCCCTTGCTTTGTCAGCACATGTGTCTCCTCGGACAATTCATTTCCAAGTGTTAGACAAGAGCCCAGTTTCGGGCCCTGGAATCCTGGATTCAGCAGCCCAGAGGCTTCCTGCAACCCTACAACAATATTATAGCATCTAAGATGGTTAATGAACTCCACGGATGTGGAGATCTGACCTTGGAAGGTAGCCGGAAAGACATGAGTGAGGAATTGGTGGACAGTAACATAAACAAAGAAAATCCTTTAAAACTTTACAATTAAGAACTGACTCAGTGAAAGAATGAGAAACTAACGCTTTCCAAACTTGTTAATATCAGTTGTGAAATGACAATGTCTCCTGCCATATTAATAAACAAGAAATGTCACAACCATCAGCGATTTCTGGCCTCCAAACGTGAATGAGGGCTCCCAAACTGCAGTCTGACTGCTGAGGAGCTGGGGGGATTCAGGGGAGCATGGTGAACAGGAAACAGGATTGGGCCCGGAGGGCTGAGGTGCAAGTGAAAAGAGTGGATTCAGCAGCCCAGAGGCTTCCACCTTCCCACACACAGAATGCTAAATTCCTTACCTGACATCTGATCTTTGCTGTTAAGAGGGCCTGCTTCCTTTGTTGCAAACTTGTATATAGCCTGACTCCCACTCCTACCTCCTGGGGGCAGTTTTCTCAGAGCTACTGAGATGTTGTCTCCCAGGCTTGGAGTCCTAAGCATTCCTACCAAATAAAATAAGTCTCTACCTTCAGGTTCTGACTATAATTTTTAGTCGACACAGTGATGGAACTTGCTTCCAATTAAGTGACTCTAGTTTAAAATCCAATTGTTTACCTCGGATGTTTTGAGTGTGTATGGCTCATAATTGAAAAAGCCTAGAGATCAGCTAACTATCTGATTCAACATATAATAGTTAAAACTGCGAATAGCAGTTTTAACTCAGAAGGGCAGGGAAATTTATCAAGACCCTTTAAAAGAATGGGACAAGGATCAGGTCATGAGAGAAATATTCATTAGACAATCTGTCCCTGATATTTCTCCCTGAAATAAAGCTGTCTCAAAACAATAAAACAACAGAAAACGGAAATGAATTCTACCTGTCCTTGCTTATTCTGCCCCCTGGTGGATACTTTTTGTCATTACAGCATCAGGGGTGGCTAAGCCCTGGGTCAGAGCTCTTGGACAGGCTGCAGGCTGGATTAAAATCTTTAGAATACCAAACACTGAAAATGCTTATGATGGCATTTCATGCCCATATAGTAAATAAAATTTTCTGACAGGAAAGTAAGTATAAGGAAATCTGACAAAGATCTTATTTTTTAAAGTTCTAATTATGATGGCCACTTAGATTTGGAAGGTGGAGGGACGGTGTCAAACATCAAATTTGTTCTTTTTAAATTTGCTTTGGTGGCCCTGCATGGCCCTGTGGTTTCTTTCTGCTTTGTCTTATGCTTTGCCAGTGAAATATTTATTATACAGGTAATGAAATAAAGAAGTCCATTTATAGTTTTCATACTCTTAGGGAAAACTGAGTATGACCCTGTGATTATTTTTTGTTGTTGTTTCATTTTTGGCTGCACCCCGAAGTATGTGGGACCTTAAGTTCCCTGATGAGGGATTGAACCCATGCCCCCACTGTATTGGAAGGCAGAGTCTTAACCACTGCATCACCAGGAAAGTCTGACACCATGATTTCTGATAGCTTCCTCACTGTCTGATATTCCAAGAGATCCCAGGTTCATTTTGTATATTTTCTGTCAAGACCTAGAATCAACTATTCTTGCAAGAATGCTTGCAAGTGATTCTAGAAAATATTGAACTAGTGAACTAGAAAATATTCCTAAGGAGACAGATATTAGACACATCTGTGAAATACCTGTTGAGTTCATAGTGAGACTTCCAATTCAAGTCCAAGACTTCAGGGCTCTTATTTACTGTCTTAAGGCTATGGTTTTTCCTGTGGTCATGTATGGATGTGAGAGTTGGACTGTGAAGAAGGCTGAGCGCCGAAGAATTGATGCTTTTGAACTGTGGTGTGGGAGAAGACTCTTGAAAGTCCCTTGGACTGCAAGGAGATCCAACCAGTCCATTCTGAAGATCAGCCCTGGGGTTTCTTTGGAAGGAATGATGCTAAAGCTGAAACTCCAGTACTTTGGCCACCTCATGCGAAGAGTAGACTCATTGGAAAAGACTCTGATGCTGGGAGGGATTGGGGGCAGGAGGAGAAGGGGATGACGGAGGATGAGATGGCTGGATGGCATCACTGACTCAATGGACATGAGTCTGAGTGAACTCCGGAGTTGGTGATGGACAGGGAGGCCTGGTGTGCTGCGATTCATGGGATCGCAAAGAGTCGGACACGACTGAGCAACTGAACTGACTGACTGACTGACCTTGCACACTCAGAATATGGGCTTTCAAAGGCTACAGGGGATGACCGAATTAAAATACAGTCTATCACAATTATTCATTTGCTTTATCCAATAGAACACACACAACAGTCTCTGAATAAGTCTGATACAACGTCCCACATAAATGCTGAAAATACTAGCCCAGGTTCTCAATGTGTTCTCCCTATGGCTCTATCTACACTGTCATAACATCATCCCAACACTGAGCTCATCCCAGCTCCACACTAGTCCTTATGTCAACACGTTGCTAGTTGTTTGGTTGTCTGAAGACAGTGTTCAAGAAGATTCCACAGGAAATGTTCATGGGAACAATATGCCCTGAGTTCTTAAGAGTTTTTGTCTTTTATACTTGATATAAAACCCTTGGATCACACTTTTTTTTTTTTTTTCACTTGTGTAGATAAATGTGGTACTCCATTCTCTTCTGGGATTGCTGTTTGAAAATGGATAATAACCTCTTTTTTCTTTCCCTTTGAAATTATGTATTCTTTTTTCCTAAGGGTCTAACGATATATTTTCTTAATCTCTAAAATCCAGTTGTTTTACAAGGCAATGTCTTAGTGTTGGCTATTCTGAGGTCATTCTTTTCAGATACACATTATGCTCTTTTCATATGGAGTTTCAATTTGCCTTTATTTTGGGAAAGTTCTCTTGAATTATAGTTTTCAGTATTTGTTCCATCCCGTCACTTTGCGTTTTTTCTTAAGCGACTGCTATTAACCGTATGTTTGATCTTTTTGTCCATCTTCAACACTTATAACAAATTTTTTCATCTAGTCATTTCTTTTTCATTGTAACAGTTTCCTCTTTTTTACCTTCTATTTAAGCCATTACGTTAGGTCTGTTTGTTCCTGTGTTCCTTCGACATCGATCTTAATCTCTGAAGTTACTTTTCCTTTCTTTTCGAATTCTTTCCTGAGTTGTCCCACCTCATTTCTGAGTTGTGGTTAATTCTGTTGTTTATTGCATGTCTTAGAGAATTTCCCACTATTTTGAAATACTAGGTAACACTGTTATTGGGCATGTCTTGGCATCATGATTTTATTGTGTAAGGGTTTTATTCTGCTCCTTAGTCTCTTTTTTCTTCCAATTAAACTCTGTATGGGATTTGACTATAGAATTTTTCTGTTGTTCATTTTGATGTGAAATTGTTTTGGTTTTTTTTTTCCCCTGAACTTTTAGAGTGAGATGGGATTTGGGAAAGTTTCTCTAGCTCCACGGGGCTTCTATTTTGTGCGTAGTTTACATAGACGGCAGCTTGCCTCTGGGCTGTCCTGGCTCTGTCACCCTTCCCAGCCATTTTCTGGAATTTCTCTTTTCTTCCTTCCTGTCTATCCCCATCATGGTCAGTCTTGACCCCTAAGCAGTAGCCCCCTGGTGCGTTTTGTCCTTGGAGGGAGGTCTGGTGGGGGGGGGGTCATCTCCAGCACCCACCCACAAGGACTCTGGCTCCAGCTCCTTCAGTCTTTCTTGCCTTGGGCCCCCTCCATTGACCTGGTATCAGAGAGAATAAAACCCGATCCTGTGTTAGAGGTCCTTAGAATGGTCTGCTCTTTCCAGAGATGACCTGTTGGCCACTTGGAGTCCTCTTGTTCTCACATTCATCAGCAAGCTGCCCATCCCTTCCTTCTCTCCCTCACAGGTGCCGCCAGCAGGCAGGACCTCTGGCTTGTTCATCGTCTGTCTCCACCTGCCTGTATTCTGGGGTCCTGGGATATCTTTTTGTTTCATTTTGTTACAAATCCTCAAGGGCTTCTGTCTTTGCTTAGTTATTTAATTTTAATTTTACATTGGAGTATGGCTGATTTTGAAATTGTGGAGCTGGATAAGACTCTTGAGAGTCCTTGGATAGCAAGGAGATCAAACCAGTCAATCCTAAAGCAAATCAACCCTGAATATTCATTGGAAGGACTGATGCTGAAGCTGAAGCTCCAATACTTTGGCTACCTGATGCAAAGAACCGACTCATTGGAAAAGACTCAGATGCTGGAAAAGACTGAAGGCAAAAGGAGAAGAGGGTGGCAGAAGATGAGACGGTTAGATAGCATCACTGACTCAATGGACATGAACTTGAGCAAACTCTGGGAGATAGTAAAGGACAGGGAAGCCTGGCGTGCTGCAGTTCATGGGTTCCAAAGAGTTGGATGCAACTTAGCAACTGAATAACAACAATAATTGATTTACAATGTTGTGTTAGTTTCAGATGTACTAACACACCTGAAAAGTGATTTAGTTTTACATACACATATACCTCCTCTTTTTCAGATTCTTTCCCCATGTAAGTTATTAGAGAATACTGAATAGAGTTCCCTGTGTTATAAAAGTCCTTGCTGATTACCTATTTTTTATATAGTAGTATGTATATGTTTGGAGAAGGCAATGGCACCTCACTCCAGTACTCTTGCCTGGAGAATCCCATGGACAGAGGAGCCTGGTAGGCTGCAGTCCATGGGGTCGCTAGAGGTCGGACATGACTGAGCAACTTCACTTTCACTTTTCACTTTCATGCACTGGAGAAGGAAATGGCAACTCACTCCAGTGTTCTTGCCTGGAGAAGCCCAGGGACGGGGAAGCCTGGTGGGCTGCCATCTATGGGGTCGCACAGAGTCGGACACAACTGAAGTGACTTAGCAGCAGCAGTAGCAGCAGCAGTATGTATATGTTAATCCCAAACTCCCAATTTATCCTTCTTCTCCATCTTTCCCCTTGGTAACCATAAATTTGTTTTCTATGTATGTGAGTTTGTTTCATAAATCAGTTCATTAGTATCATTTTTTTAAGATTCCACATATAAGTGATGTCATAGGATATTTGTCTTTCTCTTGGTAGGATATTTCACTTAGTATGATAACCTCTAGGTTTACCCATATTGCTGCAAATGGCATTATTTCATTTTTTATGGTTGAGTAATGTTCCCTTGTATTGCATCTATATCTGTTCTATGCTTCTCTATCCATCTTCTGTCATGGATACAGACAGAAACGCTACACTGTCACTGCTACCATCTTCTTGGAATCTTCTCCACACCTGGCCAACTTTTAGATAATCAGTGGCAGATTTCAATGGGATATATTCTGATGATATTATCCAATGAGGTAAGATATGGGAGGGGAGAAGGATGAAAAAGAAGGGGAATACACATTTTAAAAAAATCTTGGGATCACAGAGAGGTCTTTAAATATACTTAGACAGCATAAAAGTAGACAAAGTGCAGACCCATGGGCCTGGCAAAAATGTACGAGAGGATGGGATAGCACTGTGTGGAGATACAGAGAAGCTCAGAGAAAGCCCAGTCACCAGTCCTTCCTACCTCGCGGTCTGAAAAGCAATATCATCTTTCCCTCTAACTGGGTCATCAAATTGGGCTACTCCTTAAGAAATGGGGGGAAAAAAACAAAAAAACCAGATTGGTTGCTTTATTTACAATGAGTTTCCATTCATACATATCCTGCCTCAGGAAGTACAGATAATTAGCCCTTACATTTGAGAAAAATTTAAATCAAACAGTTAACTGAAACTTGAAAGAATAAATCTCCTTTCCTGGACTTCGTTGTTCCAAGTATTTGGGTTTGGTTGAGCAAATACTATCAGAGGGTGGTTTCACTTCCGGTTCAAAAGGCCATACAAGGGTTAAAGGACATATGGGGTCAAGATGTGTGGGAAAACCTGGCAGCCCTGAGACCTTACCATGGCAGAGAATCAGCAGCAGGCATCTCTCTGGGGAAAGGCATAAAACGCTACCTGCACCACGTGCTTACTATTGATACTGCCAAAAGGATTGAATTTCCAGGTACCACCTGGTCTGCTGGAGAGTGGACTGTTTGGGGCAGTTAAAATCTATGTGTACGACAAAATACAAGGTATTTACATTGTAAATGTTTCTCTCTTGATTGCAGTGACTTCTTACACAAATATTTGAAACAGTTTTTATTCATCCCAAAAGGCTGCTCCTGATTCCACTGATTTTGGCCAGTGGTATGAGGCAGCTCACATTCCTTTTGAAATATCAATCACGAGAACATAGCTCTCAGGGGTGTTCTTCAAGGAGAGGAAGAAAAGAGCATATGAAATGGATGTCCCAGAATTTACACAAGATCAAGGATGCCTCTTTTTTTTTTTGGTTTTTGGAGGAAATCAGGAGGGACAAGCTGATGGACAGGAGTCAGGGAATTCTCTGGATTAAATTACTGTTGGAAACCATTCATGTAAATATCACAGTTATAGTATCATGGCCACTTGGAACATCTCCCAACAGTAGGCACATTATCATTCTCGAAAAAACATCACTAACTCTTTAATAACACATAACAACTAAAAATGTAAAGAAAGGTTGAGCATTCAGATTGGACTTTGGGAAAAAAAAGACTTATAGAAGCTTATGACTTGAAAGTCACTTTATCCAACTTTTTTTTTTCCAAATTTTTATTGGAATATATTCGACTTACAATGTTGTGTTGGTTTCAGGTATACAGCAAAGTGAGTCAGCTTAACTGTTCCAAGACATGTGGGATCTTAGCTCCCTGCCAGGGATGAAACCTGTATCCCCTGCACTGGAAGGCAGATTCTTAACCACTGGACCACCAGGGCATTCCCCAAGGGCCGCATTTCATACTCTGGAAAACACTGTATTTGTAAGACTTCAGCCATAGGGTCCCACATGCTGAAGTGTCATACTCTCTTTTTGAGGTTGACATAACAATTTTATCAAAAGCACAGGAGCCCAAACTCCTTCTTAAGACCAAACTGTTCTTCACTATGTGCTATAAGGCAGCAAATATTCCCATTTGATTAAAAAGGGATTCCTGTTTATGCTGATTCCAGCGCTCTGCCTCTGGACCCAGCAATCTTCCTCCAGGTATTTCCGTTTTCCACATCAGTCCTGAGATAAGCTTCTGTCTACTCTGACTTCCTCAGGGGACTCAGGCCCGTGGAGTGAGCTCCTTCCTGGTTTTTGAGCAGCATCTCCCATGAGCCTTTGGGGCCAAGAGGTGAGCTTTGGTAAAATGCAAGATTCTGCCCCTCTGTTCACTCCACCCAATAGGTCCTCCTTTTTTTTTTTTAAGCTCTTATTTTCATTCTCTCCCAGCAAGTCCCTCATGCCTTCAGTGAAGCCCAGAAGAACAGAACTGGTAAGAGTTATGTCAATTTCAATTATGTCCCTGAGCCCCTTTCAGGCACTCAGAACCACCTAAAATATTTTTTTTAAGAAATTTTTATTGGAATATAGTTGATTTATAATGTTGTGTTAGTTTCTGCTATATAACAAAGTGAATCCGTTATACATATATATACATGCACTCTTTTAAAGATTATTTTCCCAGATAGGTCATTACTGAGTATTGAATAGATTTCCTTGTGCTCTACAGTAGGTCTTTAAATTGCCAACATTCGTTGGATCATAGAGAAAGCAAGGGAATTCCAGAAAAAACATCTACTTCTGCTTCACTGACTACGTTAAAGCCATTGACCGTGTGGATCACAACAAACTGTGGACAGTCCTTAAAGTGATGAGAATGCCAGACCACCTTACCTGTCTCCTGATATAAACTTGTATGCCAGTTAAGGAGCAACAGTTAGAACCAGACATGGAACAATGGCCTGGTTCAAAACTGGGAAAGGAGTACGTCAAGGCTGTGTATCACCCTGCTTACTTAACTTCTATGCAGAGTACATCACGCAAAGTGCCAGACTGGATGAATCACAAGCTGGAATCAAGATTGCCGGGAGAAATATCAACAACCTCAGATGATATCACTCTAATGGCAGATAGTGAAGAGGAACTAAAGAGCCTTTTGATGAAGGTGAAATAAGAGGGTGGAAAAGCTGGCTTAAAACTCAACATTCAAAAAACTAAGGTCATGGCATCCGGTCCCATCACTTTATGGCAAAGAGAAGGGGAACAAGTGGAAGCAGTGACAGATTTTCTGTTCCTGGGCTCCAAAATCATGGAATCCCAAGTTCCATTCAGTAGCATATGTGTGTATATGTCAATCCCAATTTATCCCTTCCCCCCTTCCTTATATCCTGGTAACTATTAGTTTGTTTTCTACATCTGTAAGTCAGACAAAGATAAATATATGATATCGCTTATCTGTGGAATCTAAATTAAAAAGATGCAAATGAACTTGTCTTCAAAACAGAAACAGAGTTACAAATATAAGCACTTCTTAAGTCTACCTTCTAGCGCATGAGTGCTAAATCTCAACACGTGACTAAATCACTTCAGTCATGTCCAGTTCTATGGACTGTAGCCCTCCAGGCCCCTCTGTCCATGGGATTCTCCAGGAAAGAATATAGGAGTGGCTTGCCATGCCCTCCTAAAGTATCATGAGCTTATCCTTATGATTATCTACCTTCACTCAATATACATTTGCTGAGGGACGACCGTGACCAGGTCCCCGGGAGGCAGTGAGGGACAGAGTGGTGAGAAAGGCAGATGTGGTCTTTGACGTGACTTGGCTCACGTCTGCCGGGGACAAAGATCACTGCGATATGATGAAGCAAGTGCTAGGCTACAGAGGAACAGGGGACACTGTGGGGCTCCCAGAAGGGTGAGAATGGCCACTGGGAGGAAATAATAAACTGTAAACAGCTGAGGGATGAGTAGGTGTTATTTTGGGGCTAGGAGGAGGGAGGAGGATCTAGAGAGGGGTGTTCAGGCAAGGACTCACCATGGCCAACAGTCTGGACATTACAGAGGACTTAGCAAGTGGTTCAATGGGTGAACTTGAGGCAAAGAGGGGTTTCTTCAAAGAAGAGCTGGCAAGCATGAAGACCCTTGTGATCTGCTTTTGAATTGATTTGAAAGGCACTGTGGAGCCACTGAAGGACAAAGAGAGGTGAGGTGAATCGCTCACCGCATGAGACGAGGGATGGACAGTGCTGAGTCCAGCGTCTGGGTCTCCACCTACACCGGATGGAGCAGGAGACACAATGAACATCTGGAAGGCTTTAGAAAGGACATCACTCAACAGCTCACAAGGTTCTGTCATTATTTTGAGTTTTACTTCTTCATTTATTAGAAGCCTTCTTTTGGTAATATGTTACTCAAGAAGAAGCCAGGGAAGATGCCACAGGCATATCAAACAAGAGCATGCTGACTGTCATTATCGCAGGCTCAGCCTCACTGACTGCTCTAAACACGGTGTCCATGACACCACACGGTCGCTCCATAATTGAATTGCCATCCTGCGCAAAATGTCCAGCGATAAATTTCATCTAGTCCAATTAATAGCTGCCACATTCCGTGTCATCCTTCTCTCTCTGAAGTTTCAAGTCCACCCATCAAAGATTCTAAAGAGCTCACCATGCAGTGAATTATTTTGTCAACCCAGGAGAACAGGGACTCCTTGGCAGCAACGCCAGGTGTAAATCAAATTGCCATTGGGCAAAACTAATCAGGGAAGGGCTGTGAGACAGACAAGGTCAATCTTATTATTCTTAGTTTTTAGATAAACCGAAGAGGCTTGGTAGTGCTCCCTGAATCTGAATTAGAGAACAAGGAATGCGAAAGCCAACACATCAAGTTGTTTCCACTGCTGAATTTTTTAAAGATTATTCTGATGTGGGCCATTTTTAAAGTCTGGTGTGCTGCAGTCCACGGGATCACAAAGAGTTGAACAAGACTAAGAGACTGAACAACAATTTTAACAAGACTAAGTGACTGAACAACAACAATTCTAAAAGTCATTATGGAATTTGTTACAGCATTGTTTCTGCTCTTCACGTTTTAGTTGTTTGGGGCTGGAGGCATGTAGGATCTTAACTCCCCAACCAGGTGGCTCAGTGGATAAAGAACCCATCTGCAGTGCACGAGGCATAGCAGACTGGGGTTCGATCCCTGGGTTGGGAAGATCCACTGGAGAAGGAAATAGCAACCCACTCCAGTATTCATGCCTGGAGAATCCCATGGACAGAGGAGCCTGGCAGGCTACAGTCCAGGAGGTTGCAAAGAGTCAGACATGACTGAGCAACTAACACTTGGGGAATAAATAGCACTGTTTCAGGAAGAAGAATAAGTCCGATTTGCTGTCCACTTGGGCTTTCTACATCTTACGTAAGAACCTGAAATGGAGTCTGAACTGGACTAGATGTCAGAGGTGGCATATTAACATTTCTCAAAAATTGTCCTAATATCTCAAGGAAGGCAAAACTCAAACCTATATGCAGCCATGCATAACAGACTTTAGTTTTGTGAAACTTTTAAACAACTTACAAGAAATGGTCCCTCTGGGAACTACATAGGGTTGTTCTAGAACACAGAGAAGCCATCTCACCCTCAGTAGATGGCATCGTGTGGAAGAAGTGTTAACACAGCAGGCCTAAGATGGCCCTCCTTAAAAAGGCTGGCATCTGGGGACTCAGATTTCAGATAGAACACAAGCGTGGTTTCTACCGAACACTTTCTGCTTTCTACTTTCCTCCTGGGAGTCTGGATTCTTGGTGTCAGGCAAGAGTGCCTACAGGACGAGCACGTAAGAAAGACCCAGGTGCTACATTCACGAGCTTCTTGGTGGATCACATTTCACATGCATTGTCGCCACTTGCCCCCCCAGGTCTTAAGTGTGTCCTGTGTGACTCCACAGAGGGAAACCGCTCTGAAGCTCACAGCCAGTTTCCACCAGATCTAGCAGCACGTGCCTGTCCCCTTTGCTGATTTTTCCTTTGTATCCTTTCGCTATAAGAAACCTCAGTCCTGTGTAGGACTCAATGGTGAGCCTCCTAGGAAACTGTGTAATCTTGGGGTGGCCTTGGTGACCCCCAACATAAGGTGCCCAGTTAATTTAATCCTCTCCAGACAAGCTTCGCTGACATCATCCTATACACTGATGCAGTCTGTCCATTCATCTATTCACTCCTTCATGCTTCCTAAGTGCCTGATGTGGAGCTGGACGCTGGCAACATAGCTTTCCCGAGTATCCACAGGATGGCCTTTCATCCAGCCTCATCTCTGCTCAAACAGAGAGGCCCTCTCTGACCAGCCCATCTAGTGAAGGGCCCTGTCCTCATTCTCTGACTTGGTGGTCTCACCTGGGCTGGACATTAGAAAATATCACCACCAGGGCCCATCCTGAAGGTTTTAATCCCCTTGTCTTCAGGCAGGGATCTGGGCATCAGTGTTTTCCAAACCTCCCTGGAAGATTGCAGCATGCAGGCAGGGTTGAGGCTGAGGACCACAGCTCGCTCTCTTTATCCTGTTTTCCTTCATTGTACTTAATGTTACCTGATGTTTATTATTTAAAAACTTTTTTTGCCTGTCTTCCCCGCTAGAAAATACTTTTCATAAGAGTAGGAATTTGGCCTTTTCCCCACATCTTTGATGGCAGAATGGTACCTGCCATCCACTGGCTGCTCAGTAAATATTTTTTAAATGAAAGAATAAATTATCCTCTCGTGCGGCTTTCAGAGCTCTTTGTGATTTTTTTTTTCCTCAGCTATACCACGAAGCACGAAGGATCTTAGTTCCCTGACCAGGGATTGAACCTCTGCTTCTTGTGGTCAAAGCATGGATTCTTAACCACTGCACCACCAGGGAAGTCCCTCTCTCTGATCTTAAAAAGCTGACTTATCTTGCCGTGCTTATTCTCTCCTGTCAAGTACACTTCATGTATCCTGGGCTATGTTTTCTCCCCCTATTTATATTCATCCCATTCTATCTGGACTCATCTGAGTATATACCCACCTACCTCCTCCATGAGATGGGCTACATGTCTCCCAGGGTCACTGAGGACACTGACCTGCTCAAAGCAGTTGTTCTGCTTGTGAATTGCACTGAATGTGTTCTGTATCCATAAAAGCAACGGGTTTCAGAGAAAGCATTCATTACTGCTACTGCTGCTGCTAAGTCGCTTCAGTTGTGTCCGACTCTGTGCAACCCCATAGACAGCAGCCCACCAGGCTCCCCCATCCCTGGGATTCTCCAGGCAAGAACAGTGGAGTGGGTTGCCATTTCCTTCTCCAATGCATGAAGGTGAAAAGTGAAAGTGAAGTTGCTCAGTCCTGTCCGACTCTGAGTGACCCCATGGACTGCAGCCTACCGGGCTCCTCTGTCCATGGGATTTTCCAGGTAAGAGTACTGCCGTGGGGTGCCATCGCCTTCTCCGAAGCATTAATTAAGTCACTGATTATTAAGTCACTTAACAGAAGAGAGCCGCCGTCTTACTCCTAACCTGGAAAATGCCTAACATCACTGTCCAACGCCTGCTTTGCTTTTTCCTAAGTTCAGCTCTTCTCTTAAATTTATTTTTTTTAATTGAAGTATAGTTGATTTACAGTGGTGTGTTAATTTTTGCTGTATAGCAAAGTGACTCAGTTACACACATACACACATTTTTAAAATATTCTTTTCCAGTATGGTTTATCCAAGGATATCGAATATACTTCCCTGTGCTGCACGGTAGGACCTTGTCATTTATCCATCCTATAAGTAATAGTTTGCACCTGCCAACCCCAAACCCCCAGTCCACCCCTCCCCCACCCTGCCCTGGCAACCACATCTATCCTCTATCTGTGAGTCTGCTTCTGTTTTGTAAATAAGTTCGTCTGTGTCATATGTTAGATTCCACATATGAGTGATATCATATGTATTTGTCTCTCTCTGTCTGGCTTACTTCATTTAGAAGGATAATCTCTAGGTCCATCCACGTTGCTGCAAAGGGCATTATTTTGTTCTTTTTTTACTGGCTGAGTCCTATGTTCATTCACCTCTTAATCAGCTGGGCCAGGACTGAACCCCTCCTGCAGAAAACAGAAAATTACAGAATGCCAAAGTGCTAGTTCCAGTGTTTAGTCACCAAGTTCAACTCTTTCGCGACCCCATGGACTGTAGCCCACCCAGCTCGCCTGTCCATGGGATTTCCAAGGCAAGAATACTGGAGTGGGTTGCCATTTCCCGCTCCAGGGGATCTGCCCAACCCAGGGATGGAAAGTATGTCTCCTGCATTGCGGGTTGATTCTTTACCACTGAGACACCAGGGAAGCCATGTTCCAATACTAATCCCATGTCAAAATTTTCTGTTGTTTTATGTGCTGCAGGGAACTAGAATTCTAAAGAGCTGGGGAACCTCTGGTGAAGAACGCTTCCTCCATAGAACTGGTCCTCCAGCGAGTGAAAAATCTTCATCCAGGTCTCTAGATGCCTTTAAAGTGAAAGTGAAAGTCGCTCAGTCCTGTCCTACTCTTTGCAACTCCAGGCCAGAATACTACAGTGGATAGCCTTTCTCTTTTCCAAGGGATCTTCCCAACCCAGGGATCGAACCCAGGTCTCCCAAATTGCAGGTGAATTCTTTACCAGCTGAGCCACAAGGGAAGCAGCATAATGAAAGTGAAAGTCACTCAGTTGTGTCAGACTCTTTGCAACAGATGTCTTTAAACATAAGTCAAAGGAAAGCTCCCTCAGGAATCCAAGTGACATTTCACTTCTCTGGGTCTTTTAAAAAGTTACATTGTTCTACTTGTTGTAGAGTAGATTTGTAGAGTAGATTTGGGGCTGCAGATGGTGATTGCAGCCATGAAATTAAAAGACGCTTACTGCTTGGAAGGAAAGTTATGACCAACCTAGATAGCATATTCAAAAGCAGAGACATTACTTTGCCAACAAAAGTCCGTCTAGTTAAGGCTATGGTTTTTCCTGTGGTCACGTATGGATGTGAGAGTTGGACTGTGAAGAAAGCTGAGTGCCGAAGAATTGATGCTTTTGAACTGTGGTGTTGGAGAAGACTCTTGAGAGTCCCTTGGACTGCAAGGAGATCCAACCAGTCCATTCTAAAGGAGATCAGCCCTGGGATTTCTTTGGAAGGACTGATGCTAAAGCTAAAACTCCAGTACTTTGGCCACCTCATGCGAAGAGTTGACTCATTGGAAAAGATTCTGATGCTGGGAGGGATTGGGGGCAGGAGGAGAAGCGGACGACAGAGGATGAGATGGCTGGATGGCATCACCGACTCGATGGACATGAGTTTGGGTGAACTCCGGGAGTTGGTGATGGACAGGGAGGCCTGGCGTGCTGCAGTTCATGGGGTCACAAAGAATTGCACAAGACTGAGTGACAGAACTGAACTGATTCTTTCAGAAATTTATGATCTTATTCTTTCTAAATTATTCCAGCTATTTTGGGGTGAGTTTTTAGTAAATAAAAAAGCAAGTTGTTCTAATTCTTTAAAAAGACACTACCAGGAAAAAATTGAAGGTGAGAGAATATTATGCACAGAGTCAGACTTACTATATTAAAGTTCCACCTTCATTACTAGCTCTGGACCCTAGATAAGTTACTTAATTATTCTCTGCCACAGTTTACCCGTCTATACAATGGGCACAGCAATAGTAGCTTACCTCACAGATAGTAAGGAGGATTAAATGACATCATAGATAGTAAGGGGGGTTAAATGATTGTATAAATGTAAAGCACTCCCAACAGTACTCAGCACAAAGTTAGCACTCAATAGCGGTTAACTATCACTAGAACTTTAGCATGAAAATTAAAACATAAAAGTTCTAAAAGAAATGTGTGAATAGTCATATAATATTAGAATGGGATTACCCTTTCTAAGCATGATAAACCATAGTGAACAAAATTCACAGACAAGTGCAAAATAAAGAAAAAATTTTGTAGCATAAGATCCTTAATATGTAAAAGCTCCAACTTATTAATAATAGAAAATGTAATAGCATGATAAAATTCACAAAAGATTGGAAAAGTTAATTCAGAAAACTATGGTTAACATCACAACATAAAATGTTTCCTCCATCAAATCAAATTAGAACTATCAGATGAAATGTTAATACACAATGCTGTCAAGAGTGCAATGCAATTGCTCACTGCTGCTGCTGCTAAGTCGCTCCAGTCGTGTCCGACTCTGTGCGACCCCATAGACGGCAGCCCACCCGGCTCCCCCGTCCCTGGGATTCTCCAGGCAAGAACACTGGAGTGGGTTGCCATTTCCTTCTCCAATAAATTGCCCACAGACTGCAGGTAAGAATTACAACCTTGATGTCAACTTGCCCATACAGGCCAAAAAATTTTTAAATCTGCATATCCCTCAATTTCAACAAATCCACTTCCAGAAATTGTCTTAGGTAAAACAATTATAGATGTATACCAATGTATATTCATCACAGCATTGCTTAGAGCAACTAAATAGTTTAAATAACCAAGGTATGTAACATAAAGAGGCCATTTAAATTAGCAATTTATTAGGGAGTAATACAAATGGTGTTGAAGCAGGTTATGCCACTATATGAGGAGATTTTCAAAACATATTTTTCAGCCGTGAAAGCAATTAAAAGACAGGATGCACACTAGCAAATTTGTCTTTAAAAGCATATGCATACAGAAAGAGACACTGGAAAAACGAACTCTGAGCAATGAGGTGGTAGGTGTTCTCTTTCTGTTTGTCTTACTTAGATGCGAGTGAGCATGAATTAATTTGGTGATAAGCAAAAAGTAACAATACACCCACACCCAGAGAGAGAGGGAAAGAGAGAGACAAAGACCGGTAGGTGGCAGGACAGCAGTCTTCTCTGACCTCCGCCTTGTCAGAGGAAGTTCATGCTCCATGTGCTCCAAAACTCCCTCCTGCTAAATATTTCCCTTCTGACCTCTGTGTTCAAGCAATGTTTGTGATGTTCCCCATCTCAGCTGCTTCGAAGGAAAAGAGCTGCACAGCCTGTCCTCCGCCCCACTCCCCTGAGCTGATCCATAGTCTAGAATAAACAAAAACGTTGTTTGCACAAGAGAACCTTATTATTATTACATATTATTTGCCGAGCATCAACAGTTATTTATAAAAAGAGAAGAGTGATCTGTTCTAAATTAGGCTGACTAATAAGTGCCTGGCCCCAGAGAACACAGCCATCTGCCAAATGCTTTCTAGTTTGGCGTCTATTAAAAGCTCTTCCCCTCCAGACTCCTCTCTCCGATAAGGAAGAAGATGCTGCGGGCGAATCTGTTACAGATTCTAGCTGGGAAATGTGATCGCCAACATGCATGCTGATGGATATTGGGCTGGACTCCTCTCCACAACCATGAGCTCAGACCGATAAGATGTATGACAGCCATAGTCTTCAACCTTAGCTCCATCTCTGATTTGCTTCTCACCTTGGCCTAAGTCATTTATTTACACGGTGTCCATTAATTCTCCACGAGGATGTCAAGCAAGGAAATAGCAGCTGCTGAGACAGGACTGGGGAGGAGTGGGGCCGGGTGGGGGAAGATGGCTTATAGCTCCGAGGTGAAGCTTCCCTCACAGTGGAAAACCACAAAGACGGATATGCAAACAAGACATGCAAGTATTCAACTATTTCTCATTCTTTCTAAAATCTGAAAACACATCTGAAAGAGATAATAACACTTTCATCAACTTAAAAAAAATTAACTTATTTATCTTTGGCTGTGCTGGGTCTTTGTTGCGGTGAGCGGGGGATCCTCCTTAGTTGCAGCGTGTGAGCTTCTCGTTGAGGCGGCTTCTCTTGTTGCAGAGCGTGGGCTCTAGAGCACAGGCTCAGTAGTCGTGGTGCTGGGTTTAGTGCCCCTCAGCATGTGCGATTTTCCCAGACCCAGGATCAAACCCGTGTCCCTTGCACTGGCAGGCGAATTCTTAACCACTGGAGCACCAGGGAAGTCCCCTCGATCAACTTTTCATTCCAGTACAACACAAACATAGAAAGATGACAGATGCTAAGCATATACATCAAGAGCAGGAAGGACCCAGAAATGACCTTCCTGGTAGTCCTTATCTTTATTCCCTCCTTTATCCCCAAATTAACCAATATCTGGACTTCTAACACTGAAGATTCATTTTGCCTCTTTTTGAACTATATAAAGGTAGCATGGTACAACCTGTGGACTGTCCCACATTTCCTACAGTGTCTGTATCAATTGACACACCCAACAGCAGTGGATGAGAGTTTCACTCGCTCCACATCCTTTCCAACATTTGAGATTGAGACTCTTTTAAAATTTTAATCACTGAGTGGGTGCGTGTGGATGTAAACTGGTGATTTTTCTAAGTTCTGTGAGCCACTCGAGCAAATTAATCAAACCCAAGAGACGGTAGCGGAAACCTCCAGTCTACAGCCAGTCAGTCAGAAGCACGGGTGGCAGCATGGACTTGTGATTGGTGTTTTAAAGTGGGAGGTTTGGCGGGCAGTTTTGTAGGACTGAGTCCTAAATCTGTTGGGTGTGATACTTGGTAGCTAGTGTCAGAATTGAGTTAATTGCTTGGTAATTGTATACATATATTAAAAACAACAACACCGGATTTGGGGACAGAATCTTTAGGTGGTATAAACTGATTCATGGAGGTATGGTTAATTTACAATGTTGGGTTAGTTTCAGGTGTCTGGCACAGTGATTCAGTTATATATACTTTTATATTCATATATATTTTCAGATTCTTTTCCATTATAGGTTATTATAAGATATTGAGTAGAGTTACCTGTGCTGTACAGTAGGTCCCTACTCTTAACCTAATTTATCTCTAGTAGCGTGTACATGTTGGAGAAGGCAATGGCACCCCACTCCAGTACTCTTTTGTCTGGAAAGTCCCATGGACGGAGGAGCCTGGTAGGCTGCAGTCCATGGGGTTGCTAAGAGTTGCACATGACTGAAGCAACTTAGCAGCAGCAGCAGCAGCATGTACATGTTAATCCCAAACTTCTAATTTATCTCCCCCCTCCCCAGTATCCCCTTTGGTAACCATAAGTTTGTTTTCTATGTCTGTGAGTCTGTTTCTTAGAAACTGGAATTATAACACCCTGTTATCTGAGAGCAATGATGCTGAACAATTTTTTTTACATGCTTATTGTCTATTTGGGGTAATTTATTTTGCAAAATGCCTATTAAGTCTTTTGCCCATTCAAAAAAGTCAGGTGGTTTGAACTTTTATCATTAATTTGAAAGAATGATTTTTCTACCAGAGAAGTTCTTGTTCAGACACACACATTGTAAATATGTTTTGCAGCTTGTGGCTGGTTTTGCTTACTAGTTTTCAAGTTTTTATATTTGTTAACATGAATTTATCACTTTTTCTTTCATTATTAGGCTTTTTGGGTCCTGTCTAAGAAATACTGTGTGCATGCTAAGTCGCTTCAGTCATGTCCTACACTTTGCGACCCCATTGATCACCCCACCAGGCTCCTCTGCCCATGGGATTCTCCAGGCAAGAATACTGGAGTGGGTTACCATTCCCTTCTCCAGGGGATCTTCCCAACCCAGGGATCGAACCTGGGTCTTCTGAGACTCCTGCATTGCAGGCGGATTCTTTACTGCTGAGCCACCAGGGAAGCCCCTTCTAAGAAATATTATCTCAAGGTAATAAAGATATTTTTTCTATCCTTTTTTAGAGAGTTTAAAAAAAATTTTTTTTAGAGCAGTGATTCATCTGGAAGTAATTTTTGTTTATGGTGAGAGGTATAGGCCAAAGTTTATTTTTTCCCCAACTGAGTATTCAGTAGTTTCAATATCATTTATTGAAAAGGCTTTTTCCATATTATTGTGCCATTGGCATCTTCAGGAAAACTCAAGCAGCTTCAGGAGCTGCTGTATTTATGATCTCTGTGTTCGTTTGTCTATTTGTTTATCCTAACACCAATTCCTCACTCTCTCAATCAGTGTAACATCATTTTTAGAATCTAGTGGTCTAGTTTTCTAAACTTGTTCTTTGCTACTAGGTTCTCTGCTATGCAGTTTATAATCTGTTTATCAATTTCTAAATAAAAGTTCTCAAGGACTTTGATTGCAATTTCACCAGCTCTATGGAGCAACTGTGGGGAACTGATGTCTTAGTATTGATGTCATAACACAGACATGATGAATCTTTCCATTTACTTAGGCCTCCTCCATCTAGCATTTCTCAGCGATGTCTACGGTTTTCATTGAAAGCCTTGTACACCTTTTATTTGTGTCTTTATTGCCCAGGTATCTGGTAGTTTGGGGGTATACTGTATTACTACTTTCTTTTAAACTATGACCATTGAATGGAGGTACCGGGGTATCATTTTCGTTTCAGTTTGTATTTCCTTGATGACCAGCAAGGCTGGGCACCATTTCATGTGTATTAACCAATGGAGCTCCTCTTTTGTAAAGTGCTTCTTGATATCTTTAGGTCATGTCAGCATAAGCGGGCTGTCTTTTTCTTCTTTATTTGAAAGCATTCCTTATATATTCTGAATTTTTAGGGTATGTATGTTGCGAATACCATCTTCTGCTCTGTTGCTTACTTCTCCCCTCTCCTGATGAGCATAGGTGCAGATCCACCACTACACCTTGTGTTCAGCTGCAGAAATATTGATCTCTTCCAATGCAGGAGAATAATGTGTTTGTGTTGAATTGACTGCATTTTATGGACAACTTCAGAGATCTTTTAGGACCAACTCTGACCTCTTGCATGGTGTCTTTAAAGCCCGTTCTCTAAATGAGTCAACTGAGATGTACTAAATTTTATGACAAAGCAAAAAAGATGCGAGCTGCAACCCTTTATCTCCAGACACTCAAATCTTGGGTAAGGGGACAGGCGCACACTACAGCATCAAGGAACTATTGCAATTCCCTGAACATAACCTATAATCTGCCTTTTCCATACCGCCTTTTTGGAGGTTCTTTGTCCAGAATCCCCTTTCACTTGATCCCTATTTATTTTTCAAAATGAAGCTCAACTATCACCTCCTCTTTGTATATTTCCCCCACGGAAATAGGTTCTCAGCCATGGCTCCAACACTGCTCTTATTCATTTCCAGTTTTTCTCCAGCACTCTGCGAAATCTACTTTGATTCTCAACCCTCATCCCACCTTCTGAGTCCTGACTTTCAGAACCGACACCTTCCACCTCGGAGACCCTGTGGATGGGCTGCCCCCCTGACCAGCCTCCTCCTGAAGAACTCAACCCACAACCACTGTGGCTTTCAGGGCTGGCCTCTGCAATCTCTTTAGCCAGGTGATTAGAGTCACTGAAGGGCAGAACCCGGCCCTGCTGGGAATCTGCATTCCTTCCTGACTTCTACTTCGTTTCTGAATCTCTTCCTTCCTGACCTTTCTAGATTTGACTCTTCTTTATGATCTTGATGCCAACTCGTTTTTTCCATTGCAACATTGCTTTTGCAGTGTTGAGGACACAGCAGGCCAACATTTCCTCTTGGCTCTTCCGACTTCTGTTAATCACCTCTCCCATCTGAGCCCTCGGCCTGGGACACCAACCTGATGTCAGGCCTGTAGAGTGTGCCCTGGTCCTCTGGCTGGAGTAATGGACAGAAGATTCTTAAAGGCATGCTGCAAATCACCAGGCATATCTCATGCCATGTTAGGACCTTAGCCATAAATGTGTGTGTGCAGTTAGGTATGCATTAAATACATGTGATGTTTAAGTAGATTTTTATTTTGACACTTCCAGTGCATTATTGGGCAACATATAATCTTTTCTGGTGGCTCAAATGGTAAAGGATCTGCCTGCCACACAGAAGACTGGGGTTTGACCCCTGGGTCAGGAAGATCCCCTGCAGAAGGGAATGACAATCCACTCCATTATTCTCGCCTGGAGAATTCCATGGATAGAGGAGCCTGGCAGGCTACAGTCCATGAAGTCACAAAGAGTCAGCTACAACTGAGCAACAAACACTCTCTTTCAATCTTTACAAATTCGTACTAAAAAGGAACACTGCCACACCTACATATCTCTTCCGCTCTAAACTAGTGTTCAATTTATTCCCTTTAAAGAAAACCTCAGTTCAGTTCAGTTCAGTTGCTCAG
Source organism: Bos taurus (assembly GCF_002263795.3). Taxonomy (NCBI): domain Eukaryota; kingdom Metazoa; phylum Chordata; class Mammalia; order Artiodactyla; family Bovidae; genus Bos; species Bos taurus. The sequence goes on along the minus strand of NC_037355.1, from coordinate 6,918,963 downwards.
TCGTGTCTGACTCTTTGCGACCCCATGAATCACAGCACGCCAGGCTTCCCTGTCCATTACCAACTCCTGGAGTTCTCTCAGACTCACGTCCATCGAGTCCTAGGGCACCCTATTTTTAATACTCTGCTTTCACTATGGTAATACTTGCATACCACAACACCTAAGCTATCATTCCCCATAGGAGGCTGTTAAATCAGTGTATTGATGATATCATCTTATTTTTAAAAAAGAATCTCCTTGTTCTATGATTTTCTTTTACACAGAACCAGGAACAACAGCCCCTTTAGCTGCACCAAAATGACAGGATTACTCAGTCCGCTTGGATCACGTCAGGAGACGACTTCACACACAAAATCTGCCTGAAAGATTCTCACATCAGCAACCACTGGGGGACACCAGGAGAGGTGCTGCCTTTTACCTTCACAAAGCTAGGAGAGGGCACAGCTTGACGGCATCAAGATGTGCACAAAGGCACCAGAAAGAGACATTTATACAAAATGACGTGAAATAATGCACGCAGAAGTACCTTTCAAACCCTGAAGAGTTATGCAAATACAAAACCAGGTTATTAAATAGCTTCAAATCACAGAGAGGTATTCAAGGCTGATACAAGAGCAAAAAACAAGTGATTAATTCCAGTCAGGGGCCCTGAGATAGTGTTGTGGAGGCCTTCAAAGATGAGTAGGCAGCAATAAAAAGGAACAAATTATGAATGCCCACAACTTGGATGATTCTCCCAGAAATTATGCTGAGAGCAAAAAGGCAGCCCCAGAATATTGCATACTGTATGCTTCCACGTTTTTGAAATGACAAAATTATAGAGATGGAGGACAGATGAGTGGTCATCAGGGGTTAGGGAAGGGGGGATTGGGGTGGGAGGTGGAGGTGCAACTATAGAAGGGCAGCGAGACACCCTTGTGATGATGGAGCCTTGAACTTACACATATGATAAAATCAAACACACACACTCACACAAGTACAAGTCAGATCGCTGACACTAACATCAGTGGATTGTACCAATGTCAGTCTCCTGGCTGGACTATAGTTTTGTAAGATGCTAGTACAGGAGAACCTGGGTAAATGGTGCCTGGGATCACTGTGTCATTTCTTACAATGGTATGTGAGTGTGCGGTTACTTCTGCTAAAGAATCAGTTCAAGCAGAAAGATAACGAAGACTTCAACAGCTTGGGTGTGGGTGGGGTGGGAGAAGTCTTCAAGGCAGAGGAAGCAGCTTGGGTTGAGATGGGTGAATCTGAAAGATACTTCATCTAAAACAGTAGTAACAGGGACTTTGCTTGTGGTCCAGTGGTTAAGACTCCATGCTTCCAATGCAGGGGGTGCTGGGTCGATCCCTGGTTAGGAAACTAAGAAGCCACATGCTACATGGCACAGCCAAACAAAGACTAATAATAAAACCAGTCACAGCAGCAGAAACAACAGTCCCCATCAATCGAGCACCACATCAGCCAGGCATAAGCTTGTCACACATTGAGTCCTTGGAAGTCACAGAACCCTGAAAAGTGCACCCTCTGATCCCCATTCAACAGCTGACCCAGAAGCCTAGGATCATGCAGCTGTGCAACTTCAGAGGCCACACTGTTAACCACATCCTTTATGTCCCCAGAGGAGCTAGTGGTTCTGTGCAGTTAGAGTAAGTGATGCTGTGTGAGTTACGGAGGAAGATGGAGGGGTAGGTTACTGCCAGACCTGAGAAGGCTGTGAGCAGCATGCTAAGTACTTTTTTAAAAACTTATTTAATTTTACTTTGGCTGCACTGGGCCTTTTTGTGGCTCAAGGTCTCTTCCTTGCGGCACTTGGGCTTTCTCTAATTGTGGGCTCAGTGGTTGCAGCACACAGGCTTAGCGGCCCCACGGCATGCGGGATCTTCGTTCAGCAACCGGAACCCATGACCCTTGCACTGGAAGGCAGATTCTTAAAAACTGGACTGCCAGAAGAGTCCTCATAAGTAATTTTGACTATAATTCATGAGTGATGAATATGAGGAAAAGCCTTCCCAAAGGGAAGTGACAGAGCTGCTCTCTAGGAAAATAACTCTGTTGGCATCAAAGAAGGTGGATTAAAGACACGAGTAGACAAGAGAGTGGAGTCAGGACACAGTGGGTCTCACAGGCAATGATTAGTCAGGAGCTGGGAAAGCCTGGCGCACCAGACCATCTTGTTACCCAAACATGAGCTGCCTCTGCATGGGGTGGATGGATATCAGACACAGATAAGGAACTGAGAGTGCCCCTCCTGAGTACATGAAGTCAAGAACACTCATCTGATTGGTGGCACATTGAAATGTGACAGCTGTGAGACTTGCCTGGTGGTCTAATGGTTGGGAATCTGCCTGCTAATGCAGGGACATGGGTTTGATCCCTGGTCCGGGAAGATTCCACATGCCTCGAGACAACGGAGCCTGTGTGCTGTGGCTGCTGAGCTCTAGAGCCTGAGAGCTACGACTACAGCAGCCTGCAGGTCTAGAGCCCATGCTCCGCAACAAGAGAGGCCACTGCAGTGAAAAGCCCAAGAACCACAGCTAGAGAGTAGCCCCCTCTCGCCACAACTGGAGAGAGCCCTCACCACAAACAAAGGCCCGGTGCAGCCAAAAATAAATACGTAAAAAAAAAAAGATGACGTGAGTCAGAGTGAAGTCTGCCCAAAATGCACGCGCCGCTAAAGTGAGAAACCAACCTACACTGCTACCAACTCTTGAGATTTGCAGGTCGCTTGTCACTGCGCCATAAACTGGGTGACCTTGACTGATACAAGCAGGATGATAAGGAAGAGGAAGGACCTCAGTGGCCAGGTCAGGTGTGGGTCTGTAAAAGGAAAGCAGTGTTGGTTTCATCATTCACGACAGGCAGGCCATGTGTGGCGACACAAAAGAAGCACACTGAGTTATTTTCTGAGACAGCCCCCATCCAAATCCCAGTAAAAGTGACAGACCAGAAAACACAGTGTCTAGAATCTGGCATAGGGCACTGCCACTTGGAGATCACCAGGGGATCTTACGAACCAAAACAGAACTGAGAAAAGATGAGTGTATCTTATACCTACACACACACACACCCCTATGGTCCCCATCACCAGAACTATGAATCTCCAGATTCACAATTCCTTTAGCTTCATTCTTTCTCTAGAATATTTTCATTTCTATTTTCATCATCTTTGTTTTCATTATTTCCTCACCTAAAATAGAATGCTACTAAACAGGACTGTGTTGCAAGGTAATGACTTATTTTAACCTCTAGGGGGCAACATGTCCTCAGGTTAATGTGGGAAGATGACCAAAAAAGTCAAGCCTGATTTCTCTCACTGTTCAGTCACTCAGTCGTGTCCGGCTCTTTGACCCCATGGACTGCAGCACTCCGGTCTTCCCTGTCCTCCTCTATCTCCTGGAGTTTACTCAAGTAAACATCTCATCCTCTGACTTCTCTATTTACCTTCAAATGTGTGCAAAGGAGCTGTAGGGGAAGCTCAGCAGAAATACTGGGTGGAAGATATTTGATTAATAAAGGTAAATTCTGAGTCTTTTCTTGGGCTCCAAAATCACTGCTAATGGTGACTGTAGCCATGAAATTAAAAGACACTTGCGCCTTGGAAGAAAAGCTATGACAAACCTAGACAGCATGTTAAAAAGCAGAGACATCACTTTGTGGACAAAGGTTCATACAGTCAAGCTATGGTTTTTCCCAGTAGTCATGTACGGATGTGAGAGCTGGATCACAAAGAAGTCTGAGCACTGAAGAACTGATGCTTTTGTATTGTGGTGCTGGCGAAGATTCTTGCAAGTCCCTTTAGACAGCAAGGAGATCAAACCAGTCAATCCTAAAGGAAACCAACCCTGAATATTCATTGGAAGGGCTGAAGCTGAAATTTCAATACTTTGGCCACTTGATGCGAAGAGCTGATTCATTGGAAAAGACCCTGATGCTGGGAAAGATTGAGGACAGGAGGAGAAGGGGCAACAGATGGTAGGATCGCATTATCAACTCAATGGACATGAATTTGAGCAAACTCCAGGAGACAGTAGAGGACGGGGAAGCCTGGCGTGCTGCAGTCCATGGGGTTGCACAGAAGCAGACATGACGGAGCGACTGAACAACACAACTGAGTCTTGGACACAATGTCATCTTTGCTGCCCCACCCAGGAGAGCTGAATGCCTAGAAAGCATCAGGGCACTGTTCAGCAGCGCCACAGGGAGGTTTCACTGATGCTCCGTTATTTGTCTCCGAATCCTCAGTGCCTAGTACACTGGTTGGATCCAGTAAGCGATCAAAGCTATCGGTAAAATGAGCACTGAAGACCCTCAGCAGGAAAGCTCCTTGACCTCTACGACACTGCAGCTATGCTGTGGGCTCTGTCCCTGTCTCACCATCAAGCCCCGGATGTCAGATACTCAGATGGCTTCCTGCAGGGAGCACATCTCAAGGATCCAGCCCTAAGGCAGCCAGCCCACTGGGACCAAGCAGCTTGCCAAGCTAACTCTATTTTTGAATGGAGAACTGTAAAACAGTTATATGATAGAGATATTATCACTGACTGCCAATGCTTTAAGAGAAGATATTGAGGATTTATTTTCATTCCGTAAGAAATGAGAACCCCAAGTTCCATTCAGTAGTAATAAGGGTACGAGTCATTCTCGTTGCTTCAATTTCACCTCTAAGAAACACAGAGACGTTGTCCAATGGACCTTTCCAGCCAGGGTGCTTGTACAAAGGCAGCTCACAAATTACAGTCAGATTCCAAGAGAAAAAAGTAGCTTTGCTCTTTAAATCATTGAGGACTGTATTACTGTTGGTGGGGGTGTGCAAAGGATAAAAATTTGATGTATGTTGCTGCCTGATGGAGGTTTACTTCTTATAGAATAGGCAAGGATGCTATTTTTAGCAGCTCATCTGTACCTTCTAGTTATTATCACTATTATGTCCACACCCTCACCAGAATACTAGCTGGTTTAGCTGTCTGAGTATAATTGTTAATCACCTAATATAAGAGGCTAGAGGATTTTATATCTCCCAAGGGTGCAAGTCAGATACGGTCTAAAGATCAGACACCAGGCTCACATAGGAAGTGACTGGGCTTCATTTCTGCATCAGATGGGCATAGAACACAGAAAGGACCCACCCCCCGCACCAGAGTTTTTGTGATGCTGCTGCTAACCAGGAGACATTTCTACACCACAGCTGATTCATCACATCATTCTAAACATTTTCATAACTGGTCAGCTACAGATGGTCACAAGTCAGATTTTTTGGTGATGAATTTGATTTTTCCACTCCTGACGTCTCCATGAGACTGTGGCAGTTAAGAGATTTTGTTTTTGTTAACACTTGGCTCTACTGGGTTGTGGTAATGTTACTGGATTAGAGTTGAAGGCCCAGGCAGCACAGGCTTTGGGGGAAAGAGGTAGGTTGTATTACTGTGCCAGAAGTCGCATGCCCCTTCCTACCTCCTTCCTGCCCCTTCCTGCCCTGTGATCCTGTGTGGGAAGCAGACAGCCTCCTCCCAGTGCCCTGAGCTCAGTCAGGAGTGCTGCAGCTGATGTGTGTGGACATAACACGTGCCTGGCCCAGGCAGAAGCTTCCAGAGGGGTTGTGAGCTCCTGCCAACCCTGGCTTCTGCTCCCTCGCAGCCAAGCCAACTGATATGATGTGATTCAGACAATTCACTCAGACCTCCTTGGCTCTGTTTGTGGTCTTCCTCTAAATAAGCAATGCTGGCTTTTCATTAAAGGAAAAGCAAACTAATACATCAAAATTCTGACTGTTCTGTCAGAATAGCTGGCACCCTGGTCTGCCATGTATCCGTGTGTGACTTTGGGCAAAAGTCATTTGACCTCCATGAGTCTCAGTTTCGTCAATTTTAAAATAAGAGTCAGGAACTTCCCTGGGGTCCAGTGGTTAAGAATCCGCCTGTCAATGCAGGAGACTCAGGTTCTAGAGAGTAATCCCTGCTCACTGCAACTAGAGAAAGTCCAGGCACAGCAACCAAGACCCAGTGCAGCCCAAACAAATAATGTAAAAGATAAGAAGAAGAAAAGAAAGCAGCCAGGACTTTTGGTCCTCTGCTGCTGCTGCTGCTGCTGCTAAGTCACTTCAGTCATGTCCGACTCTGTGCAATCCCATAGACGGCAGCCCACCAGGCTCCCCCGTCCCTGGGATTCTCCAGGCAAGAACACTGGAGTGGGTTTCCATTTCCTCCTCCAATGCATGAAAGTGAAAAGTCAAAGTGAAGTCACTCAGTCGTGTCCGACTCCTAACAACCCCATGGACTGCAGCCTACCAGGCTCCTCCATCCATGGGATTTTCCAGGCAAGAGTACTGGAGTGGGGTGCCATTGCCCTCTCCATTGGTCCTCTGAGCAGTCCATATGTAAGGGTACATAGGGACCAGAGTACATCTGGTGAAGGCATCTCCATACATTAACAGACATAGGGGCAGCAGTGGGCAAAGAGGGCAGAGATACGAATCAATGAAGATGGGATGGGAGGTCAGACTAGGAAATCTTCCCCAAGGCAGAGAGAAACCTTGCACATTAAAGCTCTTCCAGGAGGCACTTTCCTGGTTGTCCAGTGGTTAAGAACCTTTAGGGGGTGGGGGTTCGATCCCTAGTTGGGGAACTAAAATCCCACACGTCCCAGGGCGACAACAACCAGCGAAACCACGCCCAGCATAAGATAATGAAGATCCCGAGTGCCACAACTGAGACCTGATGCAGCCAAATACAGACTTTTTTTTTTTTAAAGGTTCTTCCAGGAGATTCTGACAAGTTTCCTTCCTGGAGCAGATACCAACCTGAGCTCTTAGTCGGCCACAAGCAAGAGAAGGTAAGATGGATGCACTTCTTTGGAGAGAAGAGAAGTCAGGGGGACAGAAGCAACCCCCCCTGCCCTCCTCACATTGATCTGTTCATTTCACAGTCTTCACAAATTCTTTTCCACCACATTTTTGCATTAATTCAGTACCGATCTCCTCTTGAAAGATCCTTAAACACCCAGACACACCGATATGTAAATCACATCTTAAAATTACTCATTTCTAAATACGGTTTTAAAATAAAGGAACTACGCGTAAAAGACACTCCTTGAGCAGCATCTTGTCTCTATATTTACCTGATGAAAAATTTCTCTTCAATTCTCCTGCAAATGTCCAAGAAAGAACATCCCTTCTCAGGCCAACCTAAAATTCTGCTAGTGTTTAAATCTCTTGCTCTGAGGCTGATAAAAAAACAAAAACAAAACACAGATTCAAAACAATCAAATTTATATTCTCAACAAACAAGGGCATCATTTTCAATGTCAAGTGTACATGAACCCAAGGAGAGATTGATGGTTCTGTCCAAAACAGAATAACAAAACTGAATCACTCATGACTCACAAATATTTTAACTCTCATAGTATTCTGCAATTCTCCCCTTAAACTAATCGTCCTTCACGGAACCTCTAAAATGGAACCTCCCCTAATTACGTCAGTTTATAATTAAAGATAAATCTGCCATGTTGAATATGTAGTTGTATTTACCTTCCTTTTTTCACATCTAAAGGAACACACAGGCAATCTTTTTTTAAAAAAATTATAAGCCTTTCACAGAAATTCAAATGATTCAAGAGCACATTTTCAAATTTTTTTCCCCAAACTTAAGCAAAATTCAGTATATTTCCCTTAGCAATGAACACACATGTTATTTCCAAATAACAGTAGAAATCTATTAATGGTATGCAGTGATGTTTCAGGCTAACTCCTGCTGGTTCATAAGATCATTATGTGCATCTTCTCCCAAACACACATTTGGTGATGTCACTTTGGAAGTCTGAAAACAGCAGTGTGGCAGCACTGACACCACAGACATTGGCAAATGCTACAAGAAGAGCTCTGCCTCCCCTCCTGGAGATTTGGTGGTAAAATATTTACCAGAGCATCACTGCATAAGGAGGACAAGAGAACACTTGCGTCAGTCTGCGTACTTCGGTGAAAAGTATCTTACAAGTCACCATGTGCCATGAACTAAAGCCAAGGAAAGGAGAAAGACTTCATTTCAGGGTATATTATAATTAAATGTAAATATGCATTTATTCTAAGTTGCTTCAGTCATGTCCCACTCTTTGTGACCCCATTGACTATAGCCCACCAGGCTACTCTGTGCATAGAATTCTTCAGGCAAGAATACTAGAGTGGGTTGCCATTTCCTCCTCCAGGGGATCTTCCTGACCCAGGGATCCAACCCGTGTCTCATAGGCCTCCTGCATTGGCAGGCGGGTTCTTTATCACCAGTGCCGCCTGGGAAGCCCCATTTTCTATTCCTAGCCCCTCTGTAAAATTCCTACCTGCCCTAAGATTCTAAACAAAGAGATCTTCAGTAGAGAGTGTTACTTTCTTTCACAAATCCTTAAGCAATATGATAATTTATTTATTTTTTAAAAACTGTACAGTGTTTTAGATGTACAGCAAAGTGATCCAGAATATACGTTTTCAGATTCTTTTCCATTCAGTTCAGTTCAATCACTCAGTCGTGTCCGATTCTTTGCGACCCCAGGGACCTCAGCACGCCAGGCCTCCCTGTCCATCACCAACTCCTGGAGTCTACCCAAACCCATGTCCATTGAGTCAGTGATGCCATCCAACCATCTCATCCTCTGTCGTCCCCTTCTCTTCCTGCCTTCAATCTTTCCCAGCATCAGAGTCTTTTCCAATAAGTCAGCTCTTCACATCAGGTGGCCAAAGTATTGGACTTTCAGCTTCAACATCAGTCCTTCCAATGAACACCTAGGACTGATCTCTTTTAGGATGTATTGGTTGGATCTCCTTGCAGTCCAAGGGACTCTTAAGAGTCTTCTCCAACACCACAGTTGTAAAGCATCAATTCTTCGGAGCTCAGCTTTCTTTATGGTACAACTCTCAAATCCATACATGACCACTGGAAAAACCATAGCCTTGGCTAGAGGGACCTTTGTTGGCAAAGTAATGTCTCTGCTTTTTAATATGCTGTCTTTTCCATTACAGTTTTTTATAAGATACTGAATATAGTTCCCTGTGCTATAAACTAGGGCCTTATTGTTTATCTATTTTATATATAGCAGTGTATATCTTTTAATCCCAAATTGCCAATTTATCCTTGCCCCTGTCTCTCCTCTTTGGTAACCATAAGTTTGTTTTCTATGTCTGTGAGTTTATTTCTATTTTGTAAATAAATTCATTTGTATCTTTTCTATAGATTCCATGTAGGAGTGATATCATATGACATTTGTCTTTCTCTGGCTGACTTTCTTCACTTAATATGATAATCTCTGGGTTCATCAATGTTGCTGCAAATAGAATTATTTCATTCTTTTTTATGACTGAGTAATACTGGAAAACAGAGAAGGCAATGCACCCCACTCCAGTACTTTTGCCTAGAAAATCCCATGGACGGAGGAGCCTGGTAGGCTGCAGTCCATGGGGTTGCGAAGAGTCGGACACAACTGAGCAACTTCACTTTCATTTTTCACTTTCATGCATTGGAGAAGGAAATGGCAACCCACTCCAGTGTTCTTGCCTGGAGAATCCCAGGGACGAAAAGACTCTCATGCTGGGAGGGATTGGGGGCAGGAGGAGAAGGGAATGACAGAGGATGAGATGGCTGGATGGCATCACTGACTTGATGGACGTGAGTTTGGGTGAACTCCGGGAGTTGGTGATGGACAGGGAGGCCTGGCGTGCTGCGATTCATGGGGTCACAAAGAGTCGGACACGACTGAGCGACTGAACTGAACTGAACTGAACTGAATATTCATATATACACGTGTGTATATATATATACATACGCCACATCTTCTTTACCATCTGTCGATGCACACTTAGGTTGCTCCACGTCTTGGCCATTGTTAACAGTGCTGCTGCTATGAACACTGGGTCGCATGTGTCTTTTCAGTTTAGTTTTTCTTTTAAGGCAGATCTCGTGGGGATGGATTTCCTTAGTTTTTGTTTGTCTTAGAAGTCTTTATCTTTCATTTCTGAAGGATAACTTTGCTGAATAGAGTATTCTTGGTCAACACTTTTTTTCTTTTAGCCCTTTGAAAATATCCCACTCCCTCCCAGCTTGTAAGGTTTCTGCTGAGATCTGCTGATAGCCATGAGGTTTCCTTGTACATTACAGTCTTTTCTCTTGCTGCCTTTAGGATTCTCTCTTTGTCTTTTGACATTTTTATTATTATGTGTTTTAGAAAAATTGCTTTGGTTTGAAATAATAGGATGATTTTTAGCTTCATAAGCTTGGAATTCCAAATCTCTTGCTAGTTTGGGAAGCACTCAGCCATCATGTCTTTAAATAATCATTCTACCTCCTTCTCTATCTCTTCTTCTGAAACTTCAATGATTTAGCTGTTGGTTTTCTTAACACTGTCTCGTAGATCACATGGGAAAAGATAGGACACATAGCCAAAGATTCTTTCCTCCCTTTCTTCCTTTTGTCTCCTCAAACAGAGTCACTTCTGTTTTAAATAATATATTTATTATCATCATTAGGCTGTGTTGGGTCTTTGTTGCAGTGAGTGAGCTTCTTGTTGTAGCACTCAGGCTCTCTAGTTGTGTGTGGACTTAGCTGCTCTGCAGCATGTGGGGTCTTAGTTCCCCAACCAGGGATCAAATCCATTGTCCCCTGCATGAAGGCAGAGTCTTAACCTGTGAACACCAAGAAATCCTGAAAAGGCTTATTTCAAAGCTCCTCTCCTCAATCTCACTGGCTGTTTTCTTATATTTAGTCTACTGTAATGTCAATTCTTTCTACTGATTTTTACATCATTCATGGAATTCTTCAGCTCCAGAATCTGTTTGGTTCTTTTTCTGATTTCTATCTCTTTGTTAAATTTCTCATTTTGGTTGTGTACTGCTTTCCTGATTTCACTGACTCATCTTTCTGTGCTTTTTTGTAGCTCAATGAGTTTCTGTAAAAGTTGTATATCTAATTTTTTATCAGGTAAATTGCAGATCTCCATGTCTTGGGGCTCAGTTACTAGAAGATACTGGTGATCTTTCTGATGATGCCACATTTCCTTGATTTCTCATGGTCCTCGGAGTTCTGCACTGTTGTTTGCATATTTGAAGTAGCATTTGGGAAGATCCCCTGAGAAGGGAAGTATTCTGGCCTGGAGAATCCCATGGACAGAGGAGCCTGGCGGGCTATGGTCCATGGGGTCGCAAAGAGTTGGACATGACTGAGCGACTTTCCCTTTCACTTCCTCTAATTTTTAATAAATGCCTTCAGGGTAGAAATACCTTTCATGAGTTTTGCCAGATTCTGAGGCTTTCTCAGACCTGTATGTATACACCTGCCCTAAGCTTCCTGCTCCCTCTCCTGGCAGAGTTCTTAAGCCTGAGAGCCTTCTCTACATACAATGTGGACTGCGGATCGCCCTTCCTGTGTCTTCCTGAAGGTGGCACTACCATTCAAGTTTGTGGCTTCACCCTTGTGGGCAGACTGGTCCAACTTTCTGCCACGGTCCTGGGGAGCTCACACAGGGAACTGCCACAAAGTGGGTGAGGTGTGGGTTGGCACATGGCATGCTGGGGATGCACACGGGCCAGCTGGGGGGATCTGGGGGTGAGCTTTTCCCCAGGCTCATGAGCTGGCTTCCTGATGGAACCAAGGATGCTGTCGGCTGGAACCATGTCCTTTAATGCCCTCCAGGTATCTGATACGCTGCTCTCCCAATCTGCCCCCTCCTCCCAGTCATGGAGCTCCCAATTCAATAGTCTGGATGCTGTGAGAGCTAGAAGTAAGTCCCTTTGGCAGCATCCTGCCCAGCTGGGAAAGCTGGGCTTCCTCACTGGCTCTCCCCTCCCCACACAGGAAAATTCACTGGGTGTCTTGTGACTAAGTGTGCTGCCACTGGGGAGAGGTGATGCTGACACATTCATGCGGTGGCCAAACTGTTCTTCTTTTTTTTTCTCCAATAAGGTGCTAGAACTTCTCTGGAAACCTGGGCTTCCACAAAGGCTCACCCATCCATACATGACCTCCCAGCTCAGTGTTCTGCAGGCATTCCTGGACCACAGCCCAGAGGGTTCACAGTCTCGTGTAGGGTCCACAGCCTGCTCCAAAGTCCATCTGCCCATGACCCACGCTTCATGATCCTTGGCCTCTGAGGGTGGCCTTGAAGGCCAGATGTAGCTGTGATCAGAGGCAGATGCTCAGATGCAGTTCATTTCTCTCATAAATAATCATGAAGTAGAATTGCCCAGGCAACATCAGGGACACATTGAGAAGGGTTTGGGAGTCATCGAGGTACGAATGCACATCCTCTCTTGAGTCACCTTTCCTTGGAAACTTGGACAAGCAGACTGAACTTGAATGCACTGGTGTCTCTCCCACACGTCAGTTAGAAGGCTGGCTTCCAAATGTCACCCCAAGCTACATTCACCATTCTTGCCTTCTATTTACAGGGAGTCTAATCTTACACGTGTATTTCCAGCTGGTTTTCCAATGCACTAGAACGTGTGTGCAGAAGGACATGTCACTTTGCACGATATGGATTCAGTCAGTTTCCCAGGCTCTGCTCCGTTCACTCTTCCTTCTCTCGCATGTGTTTGGCTTCTGTTTCAGTTACAAGCAGATCAATGAGCTTGTTGGGCCATCTGTGGATGTTTCCTGCCAAGTACTTTTTGCAGAAGTTCAGACTTCAACTGCTGCGGTTTGGAATCTTCATGCAGGAAGTCGACAGCTGCTTGGGCAGCTTAACTCCTGGGCATGTTTAGCGGGCTGTGTAATTGCAGAAGGAATGAGAGGGGGCATGGAGGGAGCCGGATATGTCATGTCACTGGCAGCAGTCACGGTGGCGGCAACGTTTGGGGTTTCGGTGCTTTTCAGACCTGTTTGAGGCTCACCTCCTAGACAGTGAAGCGTGGCACAGCCCAGACCCTCGCTCACTCATCTTTTATCCACTCTGGGGAGGAAATAATGTTGACAGTTTACAGACCAAGAAATGAGCACATGTGCTGAAAGGATGGATCTTGCACAAGGCTGGACTCTTCTGGAAAAGGCCTTCTGTATCCTTCCTTGCTCAGACAGTCCAGGACACATCCCTAACCTTGTTTTCCTATCTTCTCCCAAACAAGGAATAAGATAAACAACAATAGCTAGTCTTCCCCACTCCGCCCAAATCAATCCAGAGATGAATCTGGTCTGAGATCCTGCTCTCAAGTTTCCAAGAATGCAATGACTTTAAAACTCAAGGTTTCATACATATTATTATTTATAAAATAATAAACAACGGGGACCTACTGTATAGCACAGGAAACTATACACAATAACCTATAATGGAAGAGAGTGTAAAAAAATAATATATGTATATAAAACTGAATCACCTTGCTGTACACCTGAAACACAGCATTGTAAATCAACTATCTTTCAATAAAAATTTTAAAAATGCAAATAAATAAGAATTAAAAAAAACCCTCAAGTTTTTGTTCAAGAGATAGAGTGTTTGTTTTCTGAAGAAGTCCCAGGAAACGAAGATACGCGGTTCCTCTTTTTCTTCCACATGGAAAGGTGAAGAGTAAATTCATTCTACGTAACCATTGGTACTAATGCCGTTTTTCATTTTTTAAATTTTTATTTTAGAGTACAGTTGGTTTACAATGTTGTATTAGTTTCAGGTATAAGCAAAGTGATTCAGTTATACATATACATTCATCCTTTATTTTTTAAATTCAGTACCAATACGTCCTTTTAAGTTTTTATTAAGTTTGTTACAACACTGCTTCTGCTTTAAGTTTTGGTTTTTTGGCCTCTATGCATTTGAGACCTTAGCTCCTCCATCAGGGATTGAACCTGCGCTCCGTGCTTTGGAAGGCGAACTCTTAAGCACTGGACCAATGGGGAAGTCCCCAGTCCTGTTACTATCTGAAGGGCTGGAAGTTGAACCCAGAAACTACCATGGCAGTTATGTGTGGCATGGCAATCACGCACTCCTCCAGTGAAAAGTCGTGTGAGAATAAGGCATTCTCCTCTCTGTTGAGCAGAACAGATCTCCTCCAATCTATGCTGTAGGCTTCTTGAATCTGAAGCAGAAAATGCATTTGGCCAATTTTAAGCTCATCTAGATAGTGCCACGACAAAAATCAAACACTTCGCCCAATTGTTGCTGAAGGGGGAAGAATGTCTGCCATTATTAGACTTATGGGTCTTCTGATGCCTTTCTGGAATGATGTGGAAAGACATACTTGGCTGCTTCTGTGGCTCAAGGATGGATGTCTCCTCCGAGTTCCACCAAGGTAGGAGGACTTAGCTCATCTGAGATGAAAAAGTTAGACAAAAAAGCATTCCCAGCAGTGGGCAAGGCATGGGTGGAGACCATTTGGTGGGAAGTTGCTCATGTTTCAGGGACTCAAAGAAGACCCAAGAGGATGAAGTGTACCTGATGAAATGAAGAGGGATAAGAGAGGAGGCTCACCACCACGGAAGAGCTCTGTGGGCTTCCTCGGTGCCTCGGACAGTGAAGAATCTGCCTACAATTCCGGAGACCCGGGTTGGATTCCCTAGGTCATGAAGGTCCCCTGGAGAAGGGAATGGCTACCCACTCCAGTATTCTTGCCTGGAGAATCCCATGCACAGAGGAGCTTGGCGGGCTACAGTCCATGGGGTCGCAAAGAGTCAGGCATGACTTTCACTTTCGAAGAAGAGCTCTAGGAAAACTCCCTCTTTAGAGATAAGGATATGTAACAAAGGGAATGGATGACAGTGGCTTAGCTCAGGTCCCTGCTCTATCCTGGCACTGCCCTTTCTGGCAGAAGTTACAGGTTCTGGGGAAAGACATACAGTCATGATCCATCCCCCTTACAAGGCACCAATTGGGAATCCCCGGGAAGACCACATTTGACTTTGAGTTCATCATGTTAAATGGAGATAAAAGGACCACCTTTCCCCTCCCCCACCATTCTCGTCTCCCCCCCACAGAGTAGAAATGTGCGTGTGTGCGCCACACTTTCACTCTATTTATTTCCAAGTTAGAACATCAAGTTGTTCCAGGACTGTTTGGTTTCATTATAACAACAAACAGATTCAGGAAATATTCTGCACATTTCCTTGGAAAATACGTAGAGAAACTGACCAGAAATATCCCAGGGATTCTGAACGGGAAACTCACCAACCCTCTTTGATTATCTCTCTCAAAGGCAACACCAGCTTCCTGGGTGCCCTTTGACTTTTTAGAGTGGGTTTCACACAAAAATATCCCTTGAGGAACAAGATACAGAAAGCGAGAGGGCGCTATGGGTACATATACATAATAAGATCATCTCCAATAGCTGCTATTAGAGATGTTACAGAAGAAGCTGAGGAAGTGCCTTGGGGGGTGCTGGAGGGAAATGAAGTATGTGAGAAGGTCTGGCTCTTTTCAGAAATGTTTTATTCAGAATCTTGACCCAAAGGTAATTGTTGTTTATAGAAATGGTGGTCATAATGGTATTTGTTTTGATTTTGTTTCTTTCCCTTGACTGTCACTCAGTTGTCACGTTTTATGAACATCATAAAATCTAGTTTATATTTATTTAATTAAGAAATAAGGTTCACACAACCAGTTATTCAGAATACATTGGGTCTTCAGAATACTTGTCCTACAATGGATGCATATTATGGAAAGCAAATGTTAGTCAAAGCTCATTGACATTCTAAGATCTTTCTATTAACTCTGTTAATAGAGTTGTAGGATGCTCTGGGCTGTGAACTTGGTGACTATTTCTAAATCAGGCTTGTGATAACAAACTCATGTCAATTCAAAGGTGCAGAATGTTTCCATTCTCCATTCCATGCCAACGTTTCCGCATTAGTTCCTTTGGTCATCCAAGAGTTACTGGACATGGGCTTTGTTCCACACGCTGGGCAGGTGCCTCCCACCTGGAGAAGATAATCTTCATGGAAGTAGGTGTGCTGGAAAAGAATGCACCTCTGTGCTCTTATCATGTTGGTCTCCGAACCAAAATGTAGTCAGTGCATTTCACCAAAACCTGCTTCAAAATACGACTGCATTTTCAGGTGTCTCTAAGTTTATGTCAAGAAGAGCCAAATTCTTACTCAAAATTATTAAATCTGTTCTTCGTTGCTTCCCAGAAACCACTACTAAGTATACTCTGGCAGCTTGAGTTTTAGCCTGTCCATAACAGTCTCACAACTCAATCAGTAGTGCACGGTATGATTTCTGCCTTCTCTGTTCATACTTTTCCCTCTCAACCAGAAAAATGGAAAGTATGAAAAAATGATGATGATGTCAACAATTTGTCTTCACTCCAATTGTTGTTCCTTCTATGCAATTGCTACTACCATCACCACTACCTCCATTACCATCACCCACCACCACCATCACCGCTACCTCCAAAAAACCACCTCCACTTCAACCTCCACCATCCTCATCACCATCATCATGACCATCACCACCACCAAGGCCATCACCACACCTCCAAAACCACCTTCGCTTCTACTTCCATCAGCAACACATCCAACATCAACAGCACCACCTCCATCACAACCCTTATAACATCACCTGTACCACCACCATCATCACCACATCACTTCCACTTGCCAAATGCCTTGATTTTTTTTCCCCTTGACTGAGCTGCATGATTTATACAATCTTAGTTCTCCAACCACAGACTGATCTGCATCCCCTGCACTGGAAGCTCGTAACCACTGGACCACCAGGAAAGCCCTGGCATGTGCCTTGAATGTGTAGGCACCAATTAGTTTCTTCATCTCCTTCATGTTTGCAAAATTATCATGTCTATTTTCTTGGGCTCCAAATTTAAAAGATGCT
The DNA here is from genome assembly GCF_002263795.3 of Bos taurus. Lineage (NCBI taxonomy): Eukaryota > Metazoa > Chordata > Mammalia > Artiodactyla > Bovidae > Bos > Bos taurus. The sequence continues at coordinate 6,902,175 of NC_037355.1, read as the reverse complement.
TGCTCCTTGGAAGAAAAGCTATGATGAACCGAGACAGCATATTAAAAAGCAGAGTCATCACTTTGCTGACAAAGGTCCGTATACTCAAAGCTATGGTTCTTCCAGTAGTCACGTACAGATGTGAGTTGGCCCATAAACAAGGCTGAGCGCTGAAGAATTTATGCTTTCAAACTGGTTGGTGCTGGAGAAGACTCTTGAGAGTCTCTTGGACAGCAAAGAGATCAAGCCAGTCAATCCTACAGGAAATCAGCCCTGAATATTCATTGGAAGGACTGATGCTGAAGCTGAAGCTCCAATACTTTGGCCACCTGATGCAAAGATCCGACTCATTGGAAAAGACCCTGATGCTGGGAAAGACTGAGGGCAGAAGAAGGGGATGACAGAGGATGAGATGGTTGGATGGCATCACTGACTCAATGGACATGGGTCTGAGCCAACTCGGGGAGATAGTGAAGGACAGGGAGGCCAGGCGTGCTGCCGTTCATGAGGTTGCCAAGAGTCTGATGCTACTGAGGACTGAACAACCAACCAACCACATCCGCATTTCCTACAGCAGTCTACATTTGTAGATCACACCAGCATTCACTGCTCAGACACACCCAAGCCCTGGGAATCATCCTGGATTCCTTTTCATTTTTTCCTCCTCAAATCCAATCACCAAGTCATCTGAGTTTTTCCTCCTCCTCTCAATTTCCACAATCATTGACTTAGTTCAGGTTTCATAACTGACCTCGCAGACTGGGGAGGTTATTTATGATAGGTGGTATGAAGTGGGGTGAGAGGGAAGGGGTTTTGACTCAAGTCTCGGTTCTGCCTCTGCCGTCTCTTCATTTCTCTGAGCCCAGACGCTTCCTCTGTAAAACGTAAGGTGATATTTGCTGCCCCTGGCTTCTGTGAGGCTTGGATGAGGTCCTGGGGTATATAGTAAGTCTCCTGCATACTAACCTTCAAGTTGCCAACTTTGAAAGATGAGAACGTGCATTCTGTCAATGTCAGGCGTAAGCGAAACTTGCCCTCTGTCTCCTATTGCTGATGATCCTTCAGCTCTACCATCTCCCATCTCCTCTCCCTCCTCCAGGCAGTAACTCTTCTTGCCTGTTCATTCGATGACAGCCCTTGTATGCCAGCTGTTGTACTATACTACTGTACTATTCAAGGTACTGTAAGATTAAAAATGTTATCTTTATTTTTGTGTGCTTTTTATGTATTATTTGTGTGAAAAGTATTATAAATCTATTATAGTACAGTACTATAATGTTGATTGTGTTAGTTGGGTACCTAGGCTAACTGTCTTGGACTTAGGAACAAATTGAACTTACAAACGCACTCTTGGAGTGGAACTTGTTCATATATAGGGGATTTATTGGTGGCTCAGACAGTAAAGAATCTGCCTACAATGTGGGAGACCTGGGTTCGCTCCCTGGGTTGGGAAAATCCCCTGGAGAAGGAAATGGCAACTCAGTCCAGGATTCTGGCCTGGAGAATTCCATGGATGGAGGAGCCAGGAAGGCTACAGTCCATGGGGTTGCAAAGAGTCAGACACGACTGAGAGACCTTTTACTTTACTATGTATAGTGCGTTTCCAAGGTGGGTGCTCCAGAAATGGAAGTGGTTGTTTCCATCACTGTGATGTTAGGTCACAGAAGTGGCTTTGTAAGAGGGTTCCCTGATGCCACTGTGCCATCCCCTCAAGGGTGGATGGCAGAGGCTCCATCCACTACCGTCTTAGTGAGAGTGCCTTTCTTTGGTGCAGCACTGAGTGAGGTCCTATCCCAGCGTAACATGCGTTGGTGAAGCCTGAACATCCAGATTCAAGACGTGCCTCCAACTCACCTCTCCAGCCCTGCTTCCCACCACTGTCCCAGGGCCCTGTTCTAACCATGCAGGGTGGTAGTTCCTCACACATCCCACAAATAAAGACTTTCTGGAAATGGAGAGACTCAAACCTATCAAAATAGATAAGGAGCTACACTCTTTGCAGTTCCACAGGCAATAAGGCCTAAATCCTGAGGAAGGATGGACAATGAAATGAATGGGGAGGAGTCTGAATGTGCTTGGGACAGCAGGGTGGGGGGTTTTCCAGCAGAAACAGACACAGACGTAGAGAACAAACATGTGGACCCTACAGGGGGAAGGAGGGTGGGATGAACTGGGAGACTGGGATTGACATATATGCACTGCTACCTATAAAACAGATAACTAATGAGAACCGACTGTATGGCACAGGGAACTCTACTTAGTACACTGTGGTGACCTAAATGGGAAGGAAATCCAAAACAGAGGGGGTATATGTATACATATGGCCGATTCACTTTGCTGTGCAGCAGAAACTAACCCAACACTGTGAAACAACTATACTCCAATAAAAATTTAATTTAAAAAATAAAATTTACCCTTTAAAAAAAAGGAATGGGGAGGAGACGAGACTTCAGGGGGAACAGAGCCAGGGGGGCATCTTTATTTCAGAATCTTCTCCCAGTGTATCTTTACAATTGCTTCTTCCTCAGAAGTAAAACAGAGAGGAACTGGCTGAAGTTCCAGGGAGGCTGGGAGGGGGTGAGGTCAGAGGGTGTTGGGGGATAAGAAGAGCAAGAGCTTTGCTAAGGTTTTCTGATTTCTTAAGAGACCAGTGAGTTTAGGAAAGACCCACAGATAGTAACATCTGTGCAGAGAACACTGAGAAGGGGAAAGGAAATATTTCCAGAACATCTGGGTTGTCAAACAAATGTTAGGAAGTAAACAAGGTGCTGAAGGTCTGCTTTCATCAGTAGAAGCTGCATGCTGCGCCTTATGCCAGCCTGGCTTGGGTGAAAAACTCTTTTTTTGTTTAAGTAGAGACAACACAGAACAAAGAGGAAACTAAGCAGAACGTTCCACGTATGTCAGATGGAATTAGGAATAAATCCAGCCCCCACTTCATGGTATAAAAGTATCCTCCGAGATACAAGATTAATAGCTAATACTTCCTGAGTATTCATGATGTGCCAAGTACATCTCTTTTTTCCTTTTTAATTAATCTTTATTGGAGTATAGATGCTTTATAATTTTGTGTTAGTTTCTACTGTACAGCAAAATGGATCATCTATCAGTTCAGTTCAGTTCAGTCGCTCAGTCGTGTCCAACACTTTGCAACCCCATGAATCGCAGCACGCCAGGCCTCCCTGTCCAACACCAACTCCCGGAGTTCACTCAAACTCACGTCCATTGAGTCAGTGATGCCAGCCAGCCATCTCATCCTCTGTCGTCCCCTTCTCCTCCTGCCCCCAATCCCTCCCAGCATCAGAGTCTTTTCCAATGAGTCAACTCTTCGCATGAGGTGGCCAAAGTACTGGAGTTTCAGCTTGAGCATCATTCCTTCCAAAGAACACCCAGGGCTGATCTCCTTCAGAATGGACTGGTTGGATCCCCTTGCAGTCCAAGGGACTCTCAAGAGTCTTCTCCAACACCACAGTTCAAAAGCATCAATTCTTCGGTGCTCAGCTTTCTTCACAGTCCAACTCTCACAGCCACACATGACAACTGGAAAAACCATAGCTAGACAGACCTTTGTTGGCAAAGTAATGTCTCTGCTTTTGCATATGCTATCTAGGTTGGTCATAGCTTTTCTTCCAAGGAGTAAGCGTCTTTTAATTTCATGGCTGCAGTCACCATCTGCACTGATTTATGTATCCATATATCCCCTCTTTTTTTAGATTTTCCCAAGCACACTTCTAAGTGCTTTACACACATAAACTCCTTCGTCTTCATCATCTCCCTACGAGAGATACTGCTACTGTTCCCACTTTACAGATAAGAAGACTGAAGTGTGGAGAAGCTGAACAACCTGCCAAATTCCTCCAGCGAGTAAGTGGCAGGTCTATAGCTGGCCCCCAGGTAGCTGGGCTCCAGGGATGTGCTTATCAATGAAGACAACCTGCTGCCCTTCAGAATACCGAGTCCCATGTTCTGACACTTCCAATCCTTTCTCATTCACATGAAGTGTGCCTAAGACATTCATATGGGCTTTGCTGGTGGTTCAGTGGTAAAGAATCCGCCTGCCAATGCAGGACATACAGGTTTGATCTCTGGGTCGGGAAGATCCCCTGGAGAAGGAAATGGCAACCCACTCCAGTATTCTTGCCTGGGAAACCCCATCAACAGAGGAGCCTGGTGGACTATAGTCCACGGGGTTGCAAAAGAGTCAGACTCGACTTAGCGACTTAACAACAGCAACAAGAAATTCATATGGTCTCCCAGTTGCTAGCTCTGACATAAGGAGTGTAAATCACCTGTAGAACAGCACACAATGATATTGGGAAATACCCTGAACCCAGACCGCCAGGTCAATAGAATTTTATCTCTTGAGTGAAAAAAAAACAAAAAAAAAGGTAATGTGATGTCAAGTTACATCACCTTTCTTGGCTTCGAGTCTATCAACATTACCTAATTTATACCCTGTTTCTCTTTTATGCCCGCCCTCCACTCCTCATCCAGCTTGGACCACATGGCTAGTCAACATTCGTACATGTTCTCTGATATATTCCCACCTACCCCCTTTCCCTTATTCATATTCACCAAGCAAAACCTCTATTTCATTAATATTGATACACACGGCCATACATGGCTGGTCCATTTGTACTGAATGACCACGAACTTCACCTCAGCCCTTGGCACTTTCCCCCAAACCCGCTATAGTTTCCTAAGCTTAGATGGTCTGCTCCGGATTATCTGGGGGTAATTCCAGGTTCAATAGTAAAATTCATGGAAAATGACAGCAACCTGAAAGGAGCAGCACCACTGATAATTTAGACCTTTTAGGAATGAAGGTTAAGATATACCATCAGATAAAAAACCCCAATCAGCCAAGTACCTGCGTAATGGTGCAGTCATATTGCATAATGTGAAAAGAAAGTTGGAATACCAACAAAGGCCTTCTGACCAGTTAAAGCAGCAGGTTCAGTTCAGTTACCAGTTAAAGCAGCAGGTTCAGTTCAGTTGCTCAGTCGTGTCTGACTCTTTGCGACCCCATGAATCACAGCACACCAGGCCTCCCTGTCCATCACCAACTTCTGGAGTCCACCCAAACCCATGTCCATTGAGTCAATGATGCCATCCGACCATCTCATCCTCTGTTGTCCCCTTCTCCTCCTGCCCTCAATCTTTCCCAGCATCAGAGTCTTTTCCAATGAGTCAGCTCTTCAAATCAGATGGCCAAAGTACTGGAATTTCAGCTTCAACATCAGTCCTTCCAATGAACATCCAGGACTGATTTCCTTTAGGATGGACTGGTTGGATCTCCTTGCAGTTCAAGGGACTCTCAAGAGTCTTCTCCAACACCACAGTTCAAAAGCATCAATTGTTCAGCGCTTAGCTTTCTTCAGAGCAGCAGGTAAGGAGGCATAATTCTTCCCTGTCCGTTATGTGTATTTATGGAGATAAGTCTGTGTGTAAGTATGTATAGATATGTGTATCCATGTAGACAGAGTGAAAGAGCTGTTCATCCGTCCTGCCATTAAAAGCCATCACTTGCCATATCTGCCCCTTTAGATAAAAATCTACTTCCACAACTGCCACTGGTACCACCAGAGTCCCCACTGATGCCAAAAACTTGGCCTCTGTGCACCAGTGTTAAATTGAATCTCAGAGGCAGAGTTTTGGGTGAAGTAGAAAAGAATAACTTCATTGCTTTGTCAGGCAAAGGGGGACACAGCAAGCTCATGCCCACAAAACCTGTGTGTCCAACCCAGGAAGATTTGGTGAGGCGTTTCATGGCAATTGTTCAAGGTGGGACTGATGACAAGATTAGGGTGTTATGCACGGGCCGCATCCCTTTAATCTGGCCTTAGGTGGTCTTCTCTGGAATGAAGAATGCTGACATCTTCCATTTATTGAAAAGAGCATAAAGATATTGTTATGTGAGTCCCCTTGAGGCAGAAGCAGGACCCTGCTCCACCAGGCTGCACTACTGTTTCCTGACTGCTCCTCCCTTGTCTCTGCACCCCCTCCCTTCCTGCTGGAACTCAGGGAAGGTCACGGAGGCTGAAGTCTGTTCCCGACAAACAAGAAATGGGGGACACAGAAAAGACATCAATGCCAGGAGCCCCACAGGGTCCCGCTCAGTTTTACCACCAAGACTCCCTGGTGTTCCATCACTCATGAGACTCAGAAACAGCTGAAATAGCTGTTTGGAAATTAATGGCCCTTCTGGGCCTCTGGGTCAGTGCATACCTGCTTTAAGGGTTAGAAGGAAATGGCAACCCACTACAGTATTCTTGCCTGGAGAATCCCAGAGACAGAGGAGCCTAGTGGGTTGCCATCTATGGGGTCGCAGAGTCGGACACGACTGAAGTGACTTAGCAGCAGCAGCAGCAGCAGTGCTGTCCCCAGAAATGACCATCAGTTGCACACTGTTTCTGTGGAAACAACTAACACAATCGGGCATCCACTGAGAATTGCCTGTAGCATCTAAACAGCCTCTCTAATTGTAGGGCATCCCTCCTCTGATGTGGAGCTGGCTTAAGAAACTTAACCAGGAACACTTGGTGCTGCTAACATCTAACACCCTGCTTCAAATCACTGCATGAAGTGTGGATTTGGAGGATTTAAAAGGCAAGTCAATTTTCTCCCAGTTCCTGTTGGATTCCAAAGCTGAGGATCATTTAGTTGGCCTCCCTCTAAATATGGAGGCAGAGGAGGAACTGGCATAGATTCCTTCTTTTGTCTTAAAAATAACAGGCTTCTAATATTTCCCTCAAGTTAAAGTTGCTGGTATTAACAGATGGAATCAAACTCCGGGCAAAGGCTCAGCTCTGAGTGAAAAAGGCAAGTTTATGCTGTGGGAAATGAGACACAGAAGACCTCAGTCTGATCAGTCTGATCTGACAGCTGAACGCACACAACTGCAGGTCTGAGCACCGGAAACGCTGCTGCCCCACCTGCCTGTCCGTCTTCTGGGTGGTCCGCTGTTTGCAGAGTTGGTGGAGAGTGAGCACCAGCCTCAGCTAACATGTCTGCATCTGGCAAAAACATCCCACAGCTGCAGACGCCCCCTCCAGCAGCGTTCCAGTTCCTCTTGCCCTCCTCTGTCCGTTTGTATCATCTTGTTACCAGGTGCACAGGGAACTGGCCAACTCAGAGGAATGCGTCCTTCCTCCTGCCCAGGGTGCGCCTAAGAGGCTGGTACTTCCTTCTTCCTCAGCTGGACGGGTTCTCCCTTTAAACCAGGTGGAAAGTGTGCTGGAGAGGCTGGGGATGGGAGACGAGGCTTCTCGTCCCCGTCCCAGGCACGTGAATAGCTGAAGACCTCCTGCGGTCTTCCATGGAGGAGCTGGTCATCCAGGGATGTTTGCTGCATAGTTAAGCAGTTTTAGGGGAGAAAGAACAGGAAGAAAAGGCTTGGTCTCTCTCCATGAAATGACTAACTGTAAGCACAGAGAAAGGCTGGAGAAAAATCACGTTGAGGTGGGAACCAGTAAGAACCACGTTGGGTTATCATCATGGACAGTCTGTAGCACTTATCTATTTGCGCTTTTTAATATATACATTATGTTATCAGAATGGGTTGGGAATAAGTCAGGAAAGTTATCCTGAAGCAGAAACTCTCAAAACTGGGACAGATAAAGCCTTTGCTCTCAAATCTGTGTTCTGGCAAAGGGATGGTGCCAGGACACATGCTGTGAAGAACCGCACATGAAGGTCCCTGATAGAAGCTTTCTTGCTGGTCCAGTGGCTAAGACTCCTCGCTCCCATGCAAGGGCCCCAGGTTCAATCCCTGGTCAGGGAATTAGATGTCACAAGCTGTAACGAAGATTGAAAATCCTGCAAGCTACACCTATGACCTGGCACAGCCAAATAAATAATATTAAAAAAAAAAAAAAACCCTAATATCCCTAATGTCCACGTGGGTTGGTCTTTACAGTTTCCAAGGGCTGACATATATATTAGTTCATGCTGTCTTCACATAATAGCCTGAAAAACTTCCCCCAAATTAGGAAACTGAAGCCCAAAGATGCTAAAAGAAGGAATTCCCTGGAGGTCCAGTGGCTAAGACCCAGTGCTTTCATGGCTGGGGCCCAGGTTCAATCCTTGGTTGAGGAACTAAGATCCTGCAAGCCACAAAGACAAAAAAAAATTTTTTTTTTAATATGTTAAATGAGTTTCCCACAATGCAAACACTCAACACTCTATGTGGTAAGGCCAAGCCAGGACTCCTGACTTCATTCACAGGGATGTGAACCCAGTGCTGGAGGATTTGCCCTGGAGCATAATCAGCTGAATCCAGGTCCACTGAAGACAGACAGTGGGGGAGGCTCTGCCACCTGGAGGCCACACGTGTTTCCTCAGTGACTAACGTTTATTTTTATTTGCAGCACTCCATAATGCAATATGACCCCACACTGGTCAGAAGAGTCATCATCAAAAAGTCTACAAACAATAAATGCTGGAGAGCATGTGGAGAAAAGGGAACCCTCCTACACTGTTGATGGGAATGTAAGTTGGTTCAGCCACTATGGAAAATAGTATGGAGGTTCCTTAAAAAACTAAAAACAGAAGCACCATATCATACAGCAATCCCACTCCTAGGCATATATCCAGAGAAAACCATAATTTTGAAAAGAAACATGCATGCCTATGCTCGCTGTGTTCACAATAGCCAAGACATGGAAGCAACCTAAATGCCCATCAACAGAGGAATGGACAAAGAAGATGTGGCAAATATACACAATGGAATACTACTCTGTCATAAACAAGAACAAAATAATGCCATTTGAAGCGACATGGATGGACCTAGAGGTTACCATAAGTCAGAGAAAGACAAATACCTTATGATATCACTTATACGTGGAACCTAATAGGAAAATGTTACAAATAAACTTTTTTTAAAAGCAGTAACACACTCACATCTTTTTTTGGGGGGGTTGTTAGTTCTAAAAGGTCTTGTAGGTCTTCATAGAACCGTTCAACTTCAGCTTCTTCAGTGTTACTGGTTGGGGCATAGACTTGGATTACCGTGATATTGAATGGTTTGGCTTGGAAACAAACAGACATCATTCTGTTGTTTTTGAGATTGCATCCAAGTACTGCATTTCAGACTCTTTTGTTGACCATTATGGCTACTCCATTTCTTCCAAGGGATTCCTGCCCACAGTAGTAGATAAAATGGTCATCTGAGTTAAATTCACCCATTCCAGTCCATTTTAGTTCGCTGATTCCTAGAATGTCAACGTTCACTCTTGCCATCTCCTGTTTGACCACTTCCAATTTGCCTTGATTCATGAATATAACATTCCAGGTTCCTATGCAATATTGCTCTTTACAACATCGGACCTTGCTTCTATCACCAGTCACATCCACAACTGGGTATTGTTTTTGCTTTGGCTCCATCCCTTCATTCTTTCTGGAGTTATTTCTCCACTGATCTCCAGTAGCATATTGGGCACCTACCGACCTGGGGAGTTTCTCTCTCAGTATCCTATCATTTTGCATTTTCATACTGTTCATGGGGTTCTCAAGACCTTGGAAGGAAAGTTATGACCAACCTAGATAGCATATTCAAAAGCAGAGACATTACTTTGCCAACAAGGTCCGTCTAGTCAAGGCTATGGTTTTTCCAATGGTCATGTATGGATGTGACAGTTGGACTGTGAAGAAAGCTGAGCACTGAAGAATTGATGCTTTTGAACTGTGGTGTTGGAGAAGACTCTTGAGAGTCCCTTGGACTGCAAGGAGATCCAACCAGTACATTCTAGAGGAGATCAGTCCTGGGTGTTCTTTGGAAGGACTGATGCTAAAGCTGAAACTCCAGTACTTTGGCCACCTCATGCAAAGAGTTGACTCATTGGAAAAGACTCTGATGCTGGCAGGGATTGGGGGCAGGAGGAGAAGGGGACGACAGAGGATGAGATGGCTGGATGGCATCACCGACTTGATGGACATGAGTCTGGGTGAACTCCGGGAGTTGGTGATGGACAGGGAGGCCTGGTGTGCTGCAGTTCATGGGGTTGCAAAGAGTCAGACATGACTGAGCGACTAAACGGAACTGAACTGAACACACTCACAGATCTCAAAATGAAACTTACGTTACCAAAGTGTAAATGTGGGGAGAAGTGATAAATTAAGAGACTGGGATTAACATATACACTACTGTATATAAAACAGATAATCAACAAGGGATAATCAACAACTTACTGCACAGGGAACTCTACTCAATGTTCTGTAATACCTTATATGGAAAAAGAATCTGAAAAAGAATGTATATATGTATGTGTATAACTGAATCACTTTTCTCTACACCTAATACTAACACAATATTTATTGTAAATCAACTATCCTATAATAAAAATTAGAACAAACAAAAAACCAATCTGCAACCCAGAGGTCAAATCTTCACATTCCATGCTGGTTCCAACATCTTCTTCTGTAACAACACGGTCCCCTGGGGTTCTCAGAATTCGCCAGAAATCCTGGGGGCACAAGGGCTATAACCATCTGCTTAAGAGAGCTCCTGAGGCTATGGAGGAGAGAAGGGACACCCTTGGAAGGACATTAAAAACTCTATCCTTTACTTCTCTGCTTTTATGAAATCCTACTGATGTTTCTGCAGAGACACTGGCAGACAAAAGCAAGACAGAGATAAGCTGGCAGAAGGGAAATCCTCCAACCTAAGAGAATATCCTTCAGAGTTTAAATCTCAAGGAAAAGTTTCCCTAGCTCTGTTATGTCCCCTGCAGTAATGACAATCTCTTCAGTAACATATGGGATGATAACATTTAATACTCCAGAAGAGGCAGTCCAATAAAATGTTGTGTCCGACTCTTTGCAACCCTATGGACTGCAGCCCACCAGGCTCCTCTGTCCATGGGATTCTCCAGGCAATAATACTGGAATGCGCTTCCATGCCCTACTCCAGGGGATCTTTCCAACCCAGGGATTGAACCTGGGTCTCCTGTACTGCAGGCAGATTCTTTACTGTCCAAGCCACCAGAGAAGCCCCAAGTAAACTGAAAAAAGAGAAAAGAAGAAAAAGCTCACCAACACTGTTGCTGAGGAAGAGGATGAAGGAGGTACAGTGAAGTAGAGCTGTGAGCTCAGGTCAAGAGTCCCTGGCCCAGCCTGGCTTGTTCACTCACTAGCTGAGCAGCATTGGGAAGGACATCAACTCTGGGCAGCCCTATGCCCCTTCCCCAGTGTAGTGGAGCGACCTTGGATTCTGACTTCACTCTGAATCTGGGCACTGAGCATCTGGTAACACTTAACAGAAACATCACCAGTTTAAGCAAGTGTTTAGTCATTGTCCCGTGTGGTTGGGCTGGCACATGGCATCGGAGACTTCTGGAAGCTCTAAACGTGAGCGTGAAATCCTTATTCTGAGACTTCCCTGGTGGTCCAGTGGTTAAGAATCTGTCTGCCAATACAGGGGACATGGGTTTGATCCCTGGTCCGGGAACTAAGATCCCACATGCTGGAACTAAGATCTGAGAGGGCAACTACGCTCGTGTGCCACAACCACTGAGCCCACCCTAGACCCCGTGCTCTGCAACAAGAGAAGCCACCGCAGTGAGAGGCAACTAGAGAAAGCCCACGCAGAGCAATGAAGACCCAGTGCCACCAAAAATAAATAAGTAAGCAAAACAGAAATAAATCTTTACTCTGAATGACTGATGATAAGACAGGAATGCCTCTCCCCACCCCTAGGTGAACACAGCCACCCAAAGGTTTGGCGGCAACAGTGAGGGCAGAGAGGCCAGTGGCCAGAAAGGAGGGCAGAAAAGGAGAGGACTTCCTCTCGCCTGTCCCTTTACTTATCAAGCACCTTCCCTTCCTGAAAGTTCCTTCGGGTCACGGCAGGCTTACAAAGTAATGAAATGATCAGAGGGAAGGGTAGCGTATTACCGCCAGAGAAATTGGGCTGATCATTCTGCGGGGCGTCTAGCTCACATTTTGGCGCTGCTGTGACAACCGGTCAGAAACGCCTGCTGAGCAGGACAAAGCCGCTGAGGGCATGGAACTGGGGCCAGGGTCTCTAAATATGGCCCACACCACCTTCCTGAAGTGGGCTCGCCAAAGACACCATCCAGCTTCATTGTCCTGACATTTACCAGCAACAGCTACTCACTCTTCAGGTATGTGCAACCTAGATAAATCTTTTATGATCTATAAATACATCCCAGCCAAGAAAACGCAGCATTCAGGCAAACTGCAATTATTAATCACATATAATCAAGCTTATACTGTGTTATGGGAAGGATTGAATGCACATAAATTAGCCCTTTCCTAGAGGTAAATACAGTTCTCTCTTCAATATTAGCATTCTGTCCATTAAATTAAGAACATTGTTTTCTTTTAAAATAGATATGTGGATGCACCCAGAGACTGTCACGCAGAGTGAAAAACAAATATCATGTATTAACTCTTATGTGAAATCCAGAAAAATGGTACAGATGAATTTATTTTCAGGGCAGGAATAGAGACACAGATGTAGAGAACAAACATATGAACACCAACGGGGAAAGGAAGGAGGGGATGGGATGAATTGGGAGATTAGGACTGACAAATATACATTACTATATATAAAATATATAACTAATGAGAACGTGCTGTATAGCTCAGGGAACTCTGCTCAGTGCTCTAAATGCTCAGAGCTTCCCTAAGTGGGAAGGAAATTCAAAAAAAGAGGGGATATATGTATATGTATGTATATATATATATATATATATATATATATATATATAGCTGGTTCACTTTGCTGAGCAGCAGAAACTAACACAGCAGAGTAAAGCAATTATACTGCAATAAAAAGGTAAAGTAAAATAAAATACAGATATGTTCATCTAACTCCTCTGCTTCAAAGCCCAGAGATAATTCCCAGATGGCTAAAGACTAAAGTCCCAACTCCTAAGCATGGTTCACCAAGCTCTTCATAATCTCATGCCAACACCAGCCCCTGACTCATTCTGCCCACTCATCAGCTCACATTATATGCTTGAGCTAAACAAGACAGCTTACCATTTGCCAGTTCGGGTGTCATGAAGGGTCATCTTCTGATTTTAAGGATATGGATGCAGCATACAGAAACATATGCAGAGCCTGAGCTAGACATGAGCAATTCAAATAGGCACCAAATTCATTCATTCACTCGTTCACTCAATTATTTCTCCAATGATCTTACCAGTCACCATGTTAAGGTACTGTGATAGAAATATAAGAGAAAAATGAATAAATACCTCATGATTTCATACTCTTTTCCATTAAAACATACATAATTGCTGATATCTGACAGTTTTTGACCCACAGAACAGGTGTTCCCAAACGGTACCACCTAATAGTTATGCTAAACACAAACTATTCCAAACTGATTTCTCAATTAAGGACTAGACATTGTCCCTGCTGAACTCAGACAGCCCCTGAAACTCCCCAGAGCACAGTGAGAATCAAAACAGACTTACACTGGGCCTCTCATCATACACAGACAACCCCCCACCCCTCAACAAGAACGTCCAAACATCACTAAAACTGGCATGGAATTTATTATACAACCACTGACTTTCCTGTGGTTCAGGGGCAGAGAGAAGAGGCTATATTCAAGGCACTGTCATTGATAGGAGTCTAAGGCTTTGGCCTTTGTTGCCTTCAAATAAAAGCAAATCTCTATGGGACCTCCTCGTGGCCCAGTGATTAAGACTCCATGCAGCCAATACAGGGGGTCGGTTTTGATCCCTGGTCAGAGAAATATGATCCCACATGCCACGTGGCCCAGGCAAAAAAATTAAAGAAATAAATAAACCTCAAAGTGAAATTTAAAAAGGAGTAAACTAATAATAACAAAAAGCAAATATCTAATGGGAGGGATGTTGAGATCCAGGTACAAGCTTGCCTGGGTACAAATTACACCTCAAAACTGGCTGCCTTATAGACCCAGACTCCGGTCAAAACAAGAATATCCCATTCCAGTTAAGAACAGAAGGGAAATAAGAGACACAGCTTAAGGATGGTTGAGGGAATGCTTGTCCCCAAATCTGCAAGTCAAAAATCCTAAGACATGGCATTACTGAAGGTCCAAGTTGATCACAAAGATCTGGGCACAAGGAATTTAAAACTATCATCAAAAGCTGGGGAAATCTCCATGACTGCCTCTCACTTCTCTAAAAGGTGTACCTCTGCCAAAGGCTTATGGGAGAAGGCAACAAACTCTCTAGACCCAGTCTAGGCAAATCTGCATTGTGAGTACAGAACTGGGGCTCTTCTGTAAGAGAGAGTAAGAAACCTGACGACACTGGTGTTCTTAGTCTGCCTTCCAGAGCTCCTGCCATTTGCATAAAGGACTTAGGCTGATTCTAGAATGCCCACTTCTAAGAAGGCCCTTTGGTCCTTGTGAGGGTGAGCCCTCCTGCCCCCCCTCCAAAAACAAGCCCAGGAAGGTGCTCCAATTTGAAGATGCTATGAGATGTCCAACCAGTAAGAAGGACAAGCAGATCTTGTCATGCACATAATCCAGCAATCCCACTCCTGGACATATATCCAGAGAAAACCAACTGGAAAGGTACACGCACCCCCATGTTCATTTCAGCACTGTTCACAATAGACAAGACAAGCGTGCACGTGTGTGCTCAGCTGTGTCCAACTCTTTGTGACACAAAGAGCCCCCCAGGCTCTCCAGTCCATGGAATTTTCCAGGTAAAAATACTGGAGTGAGTTTCCATTTCCTGCTCCAAGACAAGACATGGAAGCAACCTGAATGTCCATTGACAGAAGAATGGATATACCCATTTCCCACCTTGTTTCTGTGTGATTCTAGTAACATGTAGCTCCTCTGACTCCAATAAAACACCGGGAGATGAGAAGCCTGGGATAAAGTCTGGAAGCTGGGGGTTCCATTCAGTCAATAAGAGGTTCCTTCCGCTTGTTCCTAGTTTTCCTGTCATCAACCAAAGGATGTTCTTTGGAACCTTTCATAATACATCAATTCTATTAACAGAAACACATGTCTTATAGCCATGCTGAGGCTGCAAATTGTAGTTGGTCTCAGGCCTGGAAGAATATGTTGTTTTTTGCTTTTGAATTAAGTCGATTCAGCTTAGGAATCTGTGTCTCGTATTTACTTGTCATCCTACTCCCAGTTAAAAGAGACCCAGTGGTGCTGGTGGTAAGGAATCCACCTGCAATGCAGGACATGTGGGTTCCATCCCTGGGTCGGGAATATCGTGTGGAGTAGGAAATGGCAACCCACTCCAGTATTCCTGCCTGGGAAATCCCATGGACAGAGGAATTAAGGAAGAAAAGATAAGGAAGAAATAGAAAGCGGAAAAATGTCTTCTTACTTCTTCTGCCCAATAGGTAACTTGAGATTTAAAAAAAATCCTTATATATACATTTTTACATATATTCTTTTTTATTATGGTTTATCACAGAATATGAATATAGTTCCCTGTGCTACTGTATAGCTATGCAGTAGCACAGTGAACTGTGCTAGTTGCTTATTTAGTCTCTCTTTATATATTGTGTATATATATAAGCTTACATCTGCTCAACTACAATTCAATAAAAAATTTTTAAAACCCATTAAATCCTCAGACAAGCTTCCAAAGACTATGGGATTGTTCAGGGTGGGGAGACAGATGAGAGAGGCCAGGGTCGGCTCCCTGGGATGGAAATCTCTATGTAAACTAAAATATCACTGGAACCCATTTTACAAAAGGATGCCTGTTAACTCAGGTTTCCAAACAGAATTCTTATACAAGCGACACATGGCATTACCTTCGATGGGGAATTAAAACAAGCACAAAACAAAACAGCAAGCAAACCCTCTTAACTCTCTTAACACTGCTCTGTCCTGGTTTTTTCTTCTTAAGAATTTTTTGTGATGTAGGCAATTAATTTCAGCCCTCAGCAGGCAGTAAGTTGAAATCTTAGACCTGAATAATGCATGAAGTCATGATGCTTACAGGATTCTTGCTATTTACATATAAAACCCTTCAAAATACTTCCTGAGGAGTTGTCTTGTACACGAAGTGACAGAAGAAACAGGAGAGAACAAGAACCACAGAGAAATAAGATACAAATGAGCAGAAACTTGAAGGAAAGGTTTCTGCTTTCCTATAAAATTTGGTAAGGACAATTTTATAAGGACACTTCTCTGGCAAACATGAATTATTACATGAATCTGTTTTGTATATTAATATAAAAACCAACCCCTCTTAGTCTCATAGAACAAATACAGACAGATCTGCTTTGAAGGGGTGCCAAATGCCAGTCTGCCCAAGGGGTCCAAAGCTGGACAGTGCAGAGTTGACTGTGTGTTCTGCTTTCTACTGGACCAGACCAAGAGCAGAAACCCTGGCCAAAGACATCAAGTAATGGAGGCATACAGGAAAGCATACCCTCACCATCTGAAATCAAAGCAGAGTATCCCATATATCTATCAGATAAAGTGATTTAAATCCATCTGATCCAGAGAATTTCAGAAAGATTCCCTAGTATCTTGTAAGGAACCAGAAGTCAGGGTAAGGCATTACAATCTGTGGGCTGGATGGTTTGATCAAGGTCTCTGCTCTGGCCTCCCTTCTCCTCATTTCTGTCTCTCTTGTTCTGTTTATCCATCTATGCCAAGGGTCTATAGAAGGGCGGCAGAAGTAACGGTTAGCACACCTTCCCATCTGGGATTGGGATTCTGGTGGGGAAAGTACAAACATATGCACATGAAGAGGGTCAGTGGGTGGAGTCGCTCCGCAGACCTCTAGACCACTGCCATGGTCTCTCCGGGGTGGGTCTAGGAGCTCCTCTCCTCCACCCAGTTCTCCCAGAGTCTGCCTTTGTTCTCCTACCATCTGATTTTCCATAGAACCAACCAAAGTGATTCTTTTTTTTTCTTTTAACTCACTAGATCATTGGTTTATTATGAAAGGAGATAACTTAGGAACAAATATAGGCAAGACATGTACAGAGCAACATATGGAAAAAGGGCATGAAGCTTCTACCTTCTCTATGAGCAACTCATTTTCCCCACATCTCCACGTGTTCACCACCCCAAAAGCTCTCCAAACTCCATCCTTGTGGGTTTTTATGGAGGCCTCATTATGTAGACGGGAGAAGGCAATGGCACCCCACTCCGGTACTTTTGCCTGGCAAATCCCATGGACGGAGGAGCCTGGTAGGCTGCAGTCCATGGGGTCCCTAAGAGTCAGACACGACTGAGTGACTTCACTTTCACTTTCCACTTTCATGCATTGGAGAAGGAAATGGCAACCCACTCCAGTGTTCTTGCCTGGAGAATCCCATGGACAGAGAAGCCGGGTAGGCTGCAGTCCATGGGGTCGCACAGAGTTGGACATGACTGAAGCGACTTGGCGGCAGAGGCATTATGTAGACACTATTGATCACATCACGGACCAACAACCAAAGTAATTCTTATAAAACCCACGCTAGTTCACAACACTCTTCTAAACAAAGCCGTCCAGTGTCTCCCCCTCTCTCCCCACCAAGCTGAGGTCCTTACAAGGTCCTCTGAAGCCTGATGTGTCTGGCCCCTCACTCCTTCTCACCTGCATCCTGCCGCTCTTCCCAGACTTCACTGCTTCAGTCACCTTCCTCACGGTCCTCACTCACTCCAAACATAGCCTCATCCCAGGGGGTCGCACTGCCTTTCCCCTTCACCTGGAAAACTTTACTTCCCAGTATCCACCCCCAGCCTTTCCTTCAAGTTTCTGCTCAGTTACCATCCTATTAGTGTTTCTTTCCTGACCACGCCCATAAAAGACAGCCAGTTCCCTTCCCCACTCCACATCCTTCTCATCCCGCATAACATGGCTTTGTTCTCCTTCATGGTATGAAACACTCCCCAGCATCGGCACCTGGTCGGTCATCTGCTCAGTGCATCTCTCCCATCACACATCAGGGCAGGGATCTTACATATTTTTTTGTGTAAGAGTTTAATATTCAGAATGTATACAACTCAACAACAAAAAGACAAGCAACACAGTTGAAAAATGGGCAAAGGATTTTTTTTTTAACATTTATTTATTTATTTTTTGGCTGCCACTCATGGCATATATAGTCAAAGCTATGTTTTTCCAATAGTCAGTTGTGTATGGATGTGAGAGTTGGACCATAAAGAAGACTGAGTGCCAAAGAATTGATGCTTTTGAACTGTGGTGCTGGAGAAGACTCTTTAGTGTCCCTTGGACAGCAATGTGATCAAACCAGTCAATCCTAAAAGAAATCAATCCTGAGTAGTCACTGGAAGCACTGATGCTGAAGCTGAGGCTCCAATACTTTGGCCTGATGTGAAGAGCTAACTCATTGGAAATGACCCTGATTCTGGGAAAGATTGAGGCAAAAGGTCAAGAGGGCAGCAGAGGATGAGATGGTTAGACAGCATCACCAATTCAATGGACATGAATTTGAGCAAACTCCAGGAGATAGTGAAGGACAGGGAAGCCTGGTGTGCTGCTGTCCATGGGGTCGAAAAGACCAGGACACAACTTAGCACCTGAACAACACCAATTATGGGATCTTAATTCCCCAACCAGGGATTGAACTCATGTCTCCTGCATTGGAAGGCGCAGTCTTCACCACTGTACCATGCAGGAATTCCTTGGACAGTGGATTTGAGTAAGCTGCCAATAAGCATATGAAAAGGTGCTCAGTAATTTTAGTCACTAGGAAAATGCAAATCAAAACCACAGTGAAACATCACCTCACACCTATTAAGTGGCTCTTTTTCTCTTAAGAAACAAAAGAAAACCCAGAAAATAACAAGTGTAAGCAAGGATTTAGATACATGTCAACTCTCATACATTCTTAATGGGAATGCAAAATGGTGCAGCCCCCATGGACACAGTTTTTGATTTGTTAAAAAGCTAAACAGAGAGGGACCCTGTATTGTTAGTCGCATTAAATCCATCAATATCTGACAGGTGCGCAGAAAATATCTGTAGAATGAATGAAGAGCTCAAGGACAGGCAGAGGCAACTGTCCCTAACTCTATGTTTGGATCTAAAAAAAAAGACAGATGGAAGCATACGGCCATGCAAACTCCTTTTATTAACTGCCAGCTTCTTCGGAGATTAATGCAAACTTAGAACAGAGCTACTCAGACAAAACTGGAGAAAAATACAAAATAAACTGGCACTATTAAGATTGTCCTATTAGTCTACATGTCCCTGGAGCTGGCAACAACACATAAAAGTCAAGCTGCCCCTGACATCCCCTGCTGTTGAATTAATTTCAGTAATTACTTACATACATCTGACTCTGAAAACAATTATTTCCCCTCAGATACACGGGGCCCCCCTGTGGCTCAGCTGGTAAAGAATCCGCCTGCCAATGCGGGAGACGCAACTGACGTGGGTTCAGTCCCTGGGTTGGGAAGATACCCTGGAGAAGGAAATGGCAACCTGCTTCAGTATCCAGCTGGTAAAGAATCCGCCTGCAGTGTGGGAGACCTGGGTTCGATCCCTGGGCAGGGAAGATCCCTTGGAGAAGGGAACAGCTACCCACTCCAGTATTCTGGCCTGGAGAATTCCATGGACTATACAGTCATGGGGTCACAAAGAGTCGGACACGAATGAGCGACTTTCACTTCACTTCACTTCACTTCAATTCAGTATTATTGCCTGGAAAATTCCATGGACGGAGGAGCCTGGACATGACTGAGTGCACACACACACACACACACACACACACACACACACACTGTAATCAGTTCTTTCATTCACAGTGGGAGCAACTGTACTCTCAATAGCCTTCTGGTTCAACCTTCTGCTGCTGCTGCTGCTAAGTCACTTCAGTCGTGTCCGACTCTGTGGGACCCCATAGACGGCAGCCCACCAGGCTCCCCCATCCCTGGGATTCTCCAGGCAAGAACACTGGAGTGGGTTACCATTGCCTTCTCCAGGTTCAACCTTCTAATCAGGGCTTAAAACTGTGCCCTTTGAATAAAAGGCAACTTTACTGACTAGAGATAGTAGAGCCTTTCAATTCCCGTATTTGAACAACTAGACTCCAACACCAGGAGTAGAAAAGGTGGTCCATATCCATTAATGACATCTTCATGAGAAATACCAGTAGGAAGTACAGAGTTTGAGAGGAAACCAGGTTTAGATATTCTATTGCTTTTACTAGTATATTTGATACAGCAGCTGTAAATCTTTGAAAGCATCCTGCCTCTTCCCTTTCAAGGCTGTACCGACTCAATGAAAGATCCCATACTCACGGCTCTGTGTAACATGTGATATTTATTAAGTGTTCTGAAAAAATATATTTATTGCAACCATCACAGTGGGAGTGATGGACCCAGGTCTATTATGTGGATCATTTCTGTTTGTCCCATAGATGCTCTAGTCTTACTGGTGGTAAGAGAAATGGCAACGATTTGGAAACAGATGAACTTGGTAAGTTAAGAACAGTTCATCCACCCATGTACTCCCAGGCTCTCTGCCAGGACACTGCAGAGTGACACGGATGTGGTCTTTGCCCTCAGAGAGCCCTGATGGGACAGAGAAATCATTCTGAGAATGATTCTAAAATAAGCATGATGAGGGTATTTGCACTAAAATATTATTTTTTCTTTCCCAATATGGTTTATCACAGGCTACTGAAAACAGGACCTTGCTGTTTATCCACCATGTTGTTCAGTCGCAAAGTGAAGTCCAACTCTTTGTAATCCCATGGACTGCTGCACACTAGGCTTCCCCATCCTTCAATATCTCCTGCAGTTTGCTCAAACTCATGTCCACGGAGTTGGTGACTCTATCCAACCATCTCATCCTCTGTCGCCCCCGTTTCCTCCTGCCCTCAATCTTTCCCAACAACAGGTTCTTTTCCAATGAGTTGGCTCTTTGCATCAGGCAGCCAAAGTATTGGAGCTTCAGCTTCAGCATCAGTCCTTCTAAGGAATATTCAGGGTTGATTTTCTTTATGCTAAGTCACTTCAGTCATGTCCGACTCTTTGCTACCCCCTCGGACTGCAGCCCACCAGGCTCCTCTATCTATGGGATTCTCCAGGCAAGAATACTAGAGTGGGTTGCCATTTCCTTCTCCAAGGGATCTTTCCAGCCCAGGGATTGAACCCATATCTCTTTCGTCTCCTGCATTGGCAGGAGGGTTCTTTACCACTAGCACCATATGGGAATGATTTGATCTCCTTGCTGTCCAAGGGACTCTCAAGAGTCTTCTCCAGCACCACAGTTCAAAAGCATCAGTTCTTCGGTGCTCAGCCTTCCTTATGGTCCAACTCTCAGATCTGTACCTTATACATTAGTTTGCATCTCCCTAATTCAAACGCCCAATCCATCCCTCCATTCTCTCCTTGGCAACCAGAAGTCTGTTCGAGGGTAGAGAGATTTTTAACTGTTCTGTTTGAAGGAATACTCTAAGCACCCTGAACAGTGCCTGACACACAGGTTCTCAGTGAGTATTTGTGGGGAAAGAGAGCATCTGACAGCACCTGGCACCCAGGAGTGCCCTCGTGCCGCTGCCACCCACGTGAATTTCCAGGCCCCGCCGTGTCACTGTGGAGCCCCCACCACACTCGGGGCAGAGACACGCTGGCTCCTCTTAAGGAAGTCATTTACCACGTATGTAACAAGACAGACTGTGGGACAGTCATGAGGGGCACCCACCCAGAGGCAGGCCTCCTGTCGGACAGGACAGGTGACCTCTCTGCATCTTTTTCCCCTCCTCCTAAAATGAAGGTTGAGTACACACCTTTAGAAGTGGCGTCTGACAGTTTGATGCTCAAAAGCCAGTGCTCAAGAGGCAAGGTTAGTGCCAAGGCAAGTTGACTTCATTTCCAGCACCTGGCAACTGGTGGGGAGGCAGAATCCATGTCCAAAGGCCAACTCTCTACCAACAATCAATGGGCATGAACTTTTATGGGGAGTTTCAAGGGTGTATAGGCAGAGGGAGGGGGCTATGTGCATAATCAGCACAGTCAGCCCTGACAGTCATCTTGAAATTGGTCACACTGTGGTCTGACTGGCATTATCTTGATTGTTTTGAGTACAGGTAATCTTCAGTTCGAGGGTTGATTTGTTTTCTTTTCTTTGAGGCCAGTTCTTGGAATTGTGGCAGCTTGTATCATGGCTAAGTCTGGTCACCAGGTAGTTAACTTCTTCCATGTGGTAGGGGTTTCAGCATCTACATGACCTATAGCCCTTGAGGTGGAACTAAAGGTCCTTGACTTTACTTAATGACTGCTGCTGCTGCTGCTGCTAAGTCGCTTCAGTTGTGTCCAACTCTGTGCGACCCCACAGACAGCAGCCCACCAGGCTCCCCCATCCCTGGGATTTTCCAGGCAACAGTACTGGAGTGGGTTGCCATTGCCCTCTCCTACTTAATGACTAAACTATGATTATTTTGTCTTGTTTGACTGTTTTCCTTTGCTTCCGCATTTTCTTACTTCTCCAGTTAACTTATTCTTTGGCTAAAGTTTTTCTACAGACAGAAGGCAGGTGGAGGATACGCTGTGTTTCATAAGCACTGGTACTTCCAATGGTAACTCCATGTGCAAATCTAGAAGAGTAAGAGTACCACTAACCACTCTTTTAAAGTAGCCATCCCATGAAATTGCTACAGGCACCTGACTGGTCATGCAGTAACGTAAAAAGGACGCCAATTATGACATTATAAAAAATCTACAGAAAACAAGTGAGTTCTTTACATACGGAAAAACAGAATCAAACGTTAACTACTGTGGATCATTAGAACAATGTGATGGACCTGATTAGGTAAAATACATATGCAAACAATTTCCCATGTTAAAAAGAAACTGAGAACATACTCAGCATTCTGTTATATTTGACTATGGGAGAGAGGACGAATGTGAATATGGTGATCATGTTTTCTAAGCCAGAAATCAGTAACCATAATCTGAAACCAGGACACAATGTTTGGAATATGGACTGGGTTACAGTTCACAGGGTCGCAGAGTCGGACACAACTGAAGCGACTTAGCATGCAAGCACGCATACACACACACACACACACATGGAATCACTGTGCTGTACACCTAATTAACACAACATTGTAAATCAACTATACTCCAATAAAATTGTTTTTAATCCAGTAAGATTTTTATTTGGCTTTTCAGCCTATGATATACTATTCTAATACAGCAAATCAGAATTGTTAATAGACATTGTTTGTTAAAGGTGAGTATGCTGAGTGTGACAAAACTAGCCAGGTGAAAGTTTCAGAGCAAGAAGAATAAATGAAGCAATTATAAAAACCTAAATTGGAACATCAAGAATCTTAAAAGTCAGCGGTCATTTGTAGATGTAGGTCAAGAAATCACAATGGCCCCTGCAATATATCATCATTAAAACAGGCTATGACAAATGATGATCATAGCAGTGAGCTTTGACAATACAAGTTATTATAAGAAAGCAAAATAGAATGGTACATATTTTTAAGAATTTTCATTATAGGTTATTGATAAAACTTTTGGTGTTTTAAGGGGCCAAGTTTATTTATACAAAAATTAACTTATATGGAATCATGCAGTCCCTAATGATTTCCATGGAAAGGTACAATAAAACCCTGTGATAACACATATCTCAATACAATCTGTGTGTGTGCGTGTGCGCACGTGTGTGTAGGGATGGAAAAGAGCTTCCATTCTTTGCCTGTATCCAACTCCTATGTAAAAAGTGAGGCAGGGACTACAGTTTTTATCTTTGAGGGGAGATGAGGAGGAAGTGTAGAGGGAGGATGAGACCAAGAGCATAATCGAAGGTGACCCTCACAATTGGGAAGGCCCAGGAAGGTGGATTTCCGTGTCCCCAGGGTCCTCCCATGCAGATTCCTGGACTTCTTGCTGCTGTGTGGAGTCCCAACCAGCAAGTCTAGAGGGGCCAAAAAACGGTGAGGAGGCCAGCATGGCAAGGAGAGGGTGAGACCATAAGAAGTCAGAGAGGTGGGGATAGAGGAGGCAGATTTGAAAACCTTGCAGACTGCAGGAGTGAGATGGGAGCTGCAGTAGAGGACAGACTGACAGCCACAATGATGAGAAAAGTCTTGGGGACCTGGTAGTGTTTCTAAGCCCTTAACCAGTCAGCTACACGATCCCCAGTCATTCCCACTGATGGTGAAGCAAAAGTGGAATGCTGCCACCAGGTGGCGCCAAGACTAAGTCCAGAGGGGATGGATTTGGCTCTCAGAAGACCCCTGACTGCCACCACTGGCTTGCTGCAGGGGCTGGCTAATCCAGGTCATTTCACCAACCTCACAGTAATCTAACTCCATGTTTTATGCATCTGAAATTTCTAGATCCCACAGATGGAGCATTTTGACTGTATTAATTTGCTTTGATTTTAACTTTTCATTCACTGCATTTTCTGAAATGGCAGCACACTCAGCTAAACTCCTATTTTTCTAAACAAATGGTCAATTTTGGAACTATGAAGTGTGTGCAGAACTGCAGGAAATGAACAGTTGTTAAGGTATGGTCAAGCCAAAACATCCAAAATGCTTTATTTCCAAAAGGTTGTACCTTTATGTTAAAATGTACATGCCCACCAAAGGAGGACATGATTTTTTTTTACCACTCACAGCCGACTCATATTATGAAAAATAAACCTTATTCTAAAACAACAACAATGAAAGTAGGTAACTATAAAATTCAATTTTCCACCCTCAATTCCTGAACCTTCCTAGACTTGAAAATGTAAAAGTCAATCCAGAAGTCAAATTTTTTTTTTTAAAAAGCACATTTTATCAGCAGATCTCACATCCTTTTCACTTTCTCCCTCCACACATCCACAACTGCGAGTACCTGCGAGCAATCCTTTCAAAGGCACACACCAACTTTGCTAATACTCTCCTTCTCATCATAGACACTCTCCATATTTTGTTGTTTTCAAGTTATTGGAGGCAGCTAGCGTTGTTTTTCATTGTCTTCTTTTTAAGTAATTCCAAAATAGAATAATAACGACTTCAGTGTTCTTAATATCCCAGTCTGGCTCTCAGTGTCTGCTTCCTAAACCACCAGGAATAAATGCACCAGAATCCCTTAGTGTAATGGGTTGCTGTAGAGGAGAAACTCTAGTAATAAGTAATTCGTATCTCCAGATACTATAATATCTATATGATTAACCCTGGGATGACTGGTTTGGACGTGGTATTTTAAGACAGTAAAGTCAAACAAATTTTGTGTCTTACTTTGATTTAAGAGGACACATTAAAATCCTATGGAATTAATTACATAAAGTAAATATAATTAGCCACAGCACCACTACTATACGGAAAGACATTACATGTGATTAAGTATGTCAGGGTGAGCCGTGGGTCCCTGAGGGAGTATTTGCTGTTTTGTTATGTAACACAACCTTCTGGGGGACTTGCTTATAATCGTGGAACAGAGTCACGATGACTTTACTGAGCTGTGGGACATTAACAGCTACAAAAGATCTTAGAACTTTGTAAACCCCGGTACTTAGGCTGAGGACATTCGAGTCCCTAGTCTTTGCCCCCTCTTCCACACTCCCCTCTGTCAGCCTACGCTTGTACTGTTCACACGTCAAGTCTAGTGACATTAACATTTTGACCTGCAAGTATAACCATACCTTTCTAGCTCTTTGTACACACTGAAATCCGAGAATAAATAAAGAGACAAATTCAGTTGTGGTGATGTCAACATTCTGGTTCAATTCATGGCCGAGAACTGCTTAGCTTTTTCAAAATATCTAGAAGAGTATTTTAATAATTTCAGGGAAAAGTATTAGGCAACAAATGTGTATGGATAAGCCATAAATGAAAGTACTCATAAATATAAATTTTGTTGTTGTTATTGTTGTTCAATCACTACATCATGTCTGACTCTCTGTGACCCCATGGACTGCAGCACGCCAGGGCTCTCTGTTCCTCACAGGAAGCTATGTTCAACGTCTTATAACTACCTATAATGGAAAAGAATCTGAAAAGGAATATATACATATGTATAACTATATCACTTGGTTGTACACTTGAAGCTAACACAAAATTATAAACTATACTGCAATAAAAATGGTTTAAAAAAATATGATATTTACCATCCATACAGTCAGCAGAGAATTAGGAATCAGAATTTATGAAGAGCTCTGATAAATTCGTAGGAAAATAATTATTTAAAAAACACACTAAATTGATAAAAAAAAAAACAAGCAAAGGAAATGTACAGGAAATGCAGAGATGAAACTGAAACAGAAATGTGTTAATAATCCAAGAAATGCAAATTAAAACAATAATGAAATACGAATGTATGTTTATCAAACTGGCCAAAAACTGAAAATCTGATGACAACGTGTCAATCTTGTAGAACAGCAGGAACTCTAATACATTCATTCAGTGTATAAATTTGCACAGCTACTTTGGAGAACAATTTAGTAATTATCTAGAAAAGTCAAAGGTACATAATCTTTTCAGCAGAAAGATTCTCCATCTAGCTCCATTTGCTACAAAACCTCACAAGACGACAAGAATATTCATTGCAACTTTCTTGGTAAAGGGAAGAAACTAAAAACAATCCAAATATCTACCAACAAGACTAGGAAGCTCAGTTCAGTCACTCAGTTGTGTCTGACTTTTTGCGATCCCATGGACCGCAGCATGCCAGGATTCCCTGTCCATCATCAGCTCCCGGATTAATCAAACTCATGTCTATAGAGTCACTGATGCCATCCAACCGTTGCATCCTCTGTTGTCCCCTTCTCCTCCCACCTTCAGCATCCTTCCCAGCATCAGGGTCTTTTCCAATGAGTCAGTTCTTCAGATCAGGTGGCCAAAATATTGGAGCTTCAGCTTCAGCATCAGTCCTTCAAATGAATATTCTGGACTGATTTCCTTTAGGATAGACCAGGTGGATCTCTTTGCAGTCCAAGGGACTCTCGAGTCTTCTCCAACACCACAGTTCAAAAGCATCTTCGGTGCTCAGCTTTCTTTATAGTCCAACTCTCACATCCATAAATGACTACCGGAAAAATCATAGTTTCGACTAGATGGACCTTTGGCAAAGTAATGTCTCTGCTTTTTAATATGCTGTCTAAGTTGGTCATAGCTTTTCTTCCAAAGAGCAAGTGTCTTTTCATTTCATGGCTGCAGTCACCATGTGCAGTGATTTTGGAGCCCAACAAAATAAAGTCTGTCACTGTTTCCATTGTTTCCCCATCTATTTGCCATGAAGTGATGGGACCAGATGCCATGATCTTTGTTTTTTGAATGTTGAGCTTTAAACTAGCTTTTTCACTTTCCTCTTTCACTTTCATCAAGAGGCTCTTTAGTTCTTTGCTTTCTGCCATTAGGGTGCTGTCATTTCCATATCTGAGATTAATGATATTTCTCCCGGCAATCTTGGTCCAGCTTGTGCTTTATCCAGCCAGACATTTTGCATGATATACTCTGCATATAAGTTAAATAAGTAGGGTGACAATATACAGCCTTGACATACTCCTTTCCCAATTTGGAACCAGTCTGTTGTTCCATGTCCAGTTCTAACTGTTGCTTCTTGCCCTGCATACAGATTTCTTAGGAGGCAGGTAAGGTGGCCTGGTATTTCCATCTCTTGAATAATTTTTCACAGTTCGTTGTGATCCACAGTCAAAGGCTTTAATGTAGTCAATAAAACAGAAATAGATGCTTTTCTGGAACTCTCTTGCACTTTCAACAATCCAGCAGATGTTGACAATTTGATCTCTGGTTTCTCTGCCTTTCCTAAATCCAGCTTGAACATCTGGAAGTTCTTGGTTCACGTACTGTTGAAGCCTAGAATGGAGAATTTTGAGCATTACTTTGCTAGCATGAGATGAGTGCAATTGTGCAGGGAGTTTGAATATTCTTTGGCATTGCCTTTCTTTGGGATTGGAATGAAAACTGACCTTTTTCAGTCCTCTGGCCACCGCTGAGTTTCCAAATTTTCTGGCATATTGAGTGTAGCATTTTCACAGCATCATCTTTTAGGATTTGAAACAGCTCAACTGGAATTCCATCACCTCCACTAGCTTTGTTTGTAGTGATGCTTCCTAAGGCCCACCTGACTTCACATTACAGGATGTCTGGCTCTAGATGAGTGATCACACCATCATGGTTATCTCGTTTGCAAAGATCTTTTCTATGTAGTTCTGTGTATTCTTGCCACCTCTTCTGAATATCTTCTGCTTCTGTTAGGTCGATACAATTTCTGTCCTTTATTGTGCCCATCTTTGCATGAAATGTTCCCTTGGTATCTCTAATTTTCTTGAAGAGATCTCTAGTCTTTCCCATTCTATTGTTTTCCTCTATTTCTTTGCACTGATCACTGAGGAAGGCTTTCTTATCTCTCCTTGCTATTCTTTGGAACTCTGCATTTAGATGGGTATATCTTTCCTTTCTCCTTTGCCTTTAACTTCTCTTCTTTTCTCAGCTATTTGTAAGGCCTCCTCAGACAACCATTTTGTCGTTTTGCATTTCTTTTTCTTGGGGATGGTCTTGATCACTGCCTCCTATAAAATATCACGAACTTCCATCCATAGTTCTTCAGGCTCTGTCTATCAGATCTAATCCCTTGAATCTGTTTGTCACTTCCACTGTATTTAGATCATACCTGAATGGTCTAGTGGTTTTCCCTACTTTCTTCATTTTAAGTCTGAATTTTGCAATAAGGAGTTCATGATCTGAGCCACAGTCAGCTCCCGGTCTTGTTTTTGCTGACTATATAGAGCTTCTCCATCTTTGCTTGCAAAGAATATAATCAATCTGATTTCAGTATTGACCATCTGGTGATGTCCATGTGTAGAGTCTTCTCTTATGTTGTTGGAAGAGAGTGTTTGCTATGACTAGTGTGTTCTCTTGGCAAAACTCTGTTAGCCTTTGCCCAACTTCATTTTGGACTCCATGGCCAAATTTGCTTTACTCCAGGTATCTCTTGACTTCCTACTTTTGCATTCTAATCCCCGGTAACAAAAAGGACATCTTTTTTGGGTGTTAGTTCTAGAAGGTCTTGTAGGTCCTCATAGGACCGTTTAACTTCAGCTTCTTCAGCATTACTTGTCAGGGCATATGCTTGCACTACTGTGATATTGAATGGTTTGCCTTTGAAACAAACAGAGATCATTCTGTCATTTTTGAGATTGCATCCAAGCCCATTTAGGGCTACTCCATTTTTTCTAAGGGATTCTTGCCCACAGTAGTAGATACAATGGTTGTCTGAATTAAATTCACCCATTCCAGTCCATTTGAATTCACTGATTCCTAAAATGTCGATGTTCACTCTTGCCATCACCTGTTTGATCACTTCCAATGTACCTTGATCCATGGACCTAACATTCCAGGTTCCTATGCAATATTCCTCTTTATAGCATTGGACTTTTACTTCCATCACCAGTCATATCCACAACTAGGTGTTGTTTTGCTTTGGCTCCATCCCTTCATTCTTTCTGGAGTAATTTCTCCACTGATCTCCAGTAGCATATTGGACACCTACCAGCCTGGGGAGTTCATGTTTCAGTGTCCTATCTTTTCACCTTTTCATACTGTTCATGGGGTTCTCAAGGCAAGAACACTGAAGTGGTTTACCATTCCCTTCTCCAGTGGACCATGTTTCGTCAGAACTCTGCACCATGACCCGTTCGTCTCGGGTGGCCCTACATGGCATGTCTCATAGTTTCACTGAGTTAAGACAAGGCTGTGGTCCATGTGATCAGTTTGATTAGCTTTCTGTGATTGTGGTTTTCATTCTGTCTGCCCTCTGATGGATAAGGAGAAGAGGCTTATGGAAGCTTCCTGATGGGAGAGACTGACTGAGGGGGAAACTGGGTCTTGCTCTCATGGGTAGGGCCATGCTCAGTAAATCTTTAATCCAGTTTTCTGTTGATGGGCGGGGCTGTGTTCCCTCTCTGCTGTTTGACCTGAGGCCAAACTATGGTGGAGGTCATGAAGATAACAGTGACCTCCTTTACAAGGTTGCATGCACTGCTGCACTCAATGCCCTGGACCCTGCAGCAGGCCACCGCTGACCCACACCTCTGCCGGAGCCTCCTGGACACTAGGAAAAGTACCCAATATTCGTAGATTTATATATGTATGATAAAACTGTTCAACTCATTTAAGCGTGTGTTTCAAGTTCATAAATATAAAAATACCACGTGGAAAGAAGAATAGAGCAAATTTCACAATGATACGTACAGCACGGCACAAAATACACAAAGTCTGAAAATCAACAAGATAATTTTATATAGTTTGTGGCTATACTTATGACACAAAACAGTGGCTCCCAAAGGGCCTCTGAAACCTTTAGAAAGGAGTTCTGTGATGTCAAAACTATTTTCATAATCATACTAACATCTTTTCATTCGTATTCCATCCTGAAGGTACATGACATGAAGCACAAATGTGACAATAACTGAATGTAGAAGCAAATATGAGATCCAGTTGCCTTTTATTAAGCCAGACATAAAGAAACTTGCAAAATGTAAGACACCTCACTCTACTTTGGAAAAGTAGTTATTTTTCATAGAAGTGTTATTTATGCTCATGTGTAATGAGTTTACTACGGTCTTAAATAAATTAATAAATATTTATAAAATTTCTCAGTCTTTGTTTCAAACACTATAAATCTGCATAGCAACATTCCACATAAAAATATTTGGGGGCCCTCAATAAATTTTAAGAATGCAAAGGAATTATGAGATCAACATGTTTGAGAATTGCTGATGTAAAAAGCACACACGGGAAAGATGAATATTAAGTGCAAGGTCCAAGTTACTCCCTGGAGGGAAGAGACAAAGTGATGGAATCTGGGGTTGGGGATTGAAGTGAAGTCGCTCAGTTGTGTCAGACTCTTTGCAACCTCTTAGACTGTAGCCTACCGAGCTCCTCCCTCCATGGGATTCTCCAGGCAAGAGTACTGGAGTGGGTTGCCATTGCCTTCTCTGGGCGTGGGGATTGGGGTGGTACAAATTTGCAACAATTTTTTTCTTAAAAAACTAAAGAAAGGTATAGTAAGACAGTATTCTATAGAGCTGGGTGGTGGGTATGCTGTCTTTTCTATTATACCTTTTGATATATTTTAAATACTTC
Organism: Bos taurus; assembly: GCF_002263795.3. Classification (NCBI taxonomy): domain Eukaryota; kingdom Metazoa; phylum Chordata; class Mammalia; order Artiodactyla; family Bovidae; genus Bos; species Bos taurus. Next base: position 6,871,173 of record NC_037355.1, on the reverse strand, counting down.
AGAATAAAAATAAATACAGTTGTACGCATATTATTTGGACTGATGGAAGTAATTACTAGATATTGTAATAACCAAAATAGTTAAGAAGTTTCCAATTGGGCTTGAGACTAGCAGTGGGTGAAGGAAGGTGGAAAATGACTGCTCTTTCATAGCAGCTCTTTTGTAACATCTCATCTATTAGTTACTATGTACACCCACTGCACTTTCATAAAAACAGAATCGACTCCAAAAAGTAAATAACAAAGAAGGAAAAAATTACGTTAACTATACAAAACATATAGAGAATAAAACCTGGAAGGAAATACAGGCAAGTTAAAAAAACAACTCTATTAGAATATTGGGATTATGCATATGTTTTCTTTCATCTCCATATTCTGTAATGTGGCTATGTTGCTCGTACAATATAGGATTATTTTAAAATTAGCACTGTATTAAAAAAGACACACAATTATTTTTTTCTCCAGTGGAAAAAACTGATTATGGCCGTCACACAGTGTCTTTTTATTCCTTTCGTTCTTTTTACATCAGTAGTTCAGTTCAGTTCAGTCACTCAGTCATGTCCGACTCTTTGCGACCCCATGAACCACAGCACGCCAGGCCTCCCTGTCCATCACCAACTCCCGGAGTCCACCCAAACCTATGTCCATTGAGTTGGTGATACCATCCAACCATCTCATCCTCTGTCGTCCCCTTCTCCTCCTGCCCCCAATCCCTCCCAGCATCAGGGTCTTTTCCAGTGAGTCAGCTCTTCACATGAGGTGGCCAAAGTATTGGAGTTTCAGCTTCAACATCAGACCTTCCAATGACCACCCAGGACTGATCTCCTTTAGGATGGACTGGTTGGATCTCCTTGAAGTCCAAGGGACTCTCAAGAGTCTTCTCCAACACCACTCTTCAAAAGCATCAGTTCTTTGGTGCTCAGCTTTCTTCACAGTGCAACTCTCACATCCATACATGACTACTAGAAAAACCATAGCCTTGACTAGACGGACCTTTGTTGGCAAAGTAATGTCTCTGCTTTTTAACGTGCTATCTAGGTTGGTCATAACTTTCCTTCCAAGGAGTAAGCATCTTTTACATGGCTGCAATCACCATCTACAGTGCTTTTGGAGCCCAGAAAAATAAAGTCAGCCACTGTTTCCACTGTTTCCCCATCTATTTCCCATGAAGTGATGGGACTGGATGCCATGATCTTAGTTTTCTGAATGTTGAGCTTTAAGTCAACTACCAATCTTTTACACGTTAAAGACTATGATCACAGATTCCTTTTTTATCTTGTAACTACACGAGCCTCTCTTTAGAGATGCAATGAAGTCATGGAATAATACAAAATACATACCATGTCATCAAGGTGTGTTAATAACTATGACACCATCTCTCAGTGTTTTCTTACAATCATGGTAAATCAAACGTTAGTTTTGATGTAAATGACTTGATGATGATCCACACTGGAGGTCCAAATGAACTATTCACTGTGCCGTTTGCTACACACCATTTCTTCATACTGTTGGTGACAGATGTTTGCTGGATAAAAGCAGAGTCTCTAAACTCCAGAGATAAGACAGGGGGACATACCAGGCAGCTGGCCTGGCTCTATATTCTCAAACTGGATCAAAATGTCAAGGTGGACATACATATCCATAAAGATGATGGCTTGAGCTCAGAGGGCACTGACCAGGACCCTTTCCCCTGAATCATGAGAAGCAGTGATCAAGGGTCTAGGAGGTTTCTCTTTCTCATTAATATGGAGCATCTAAAGAATGACTTCCAGTGTATGATATTAATATAACCTAAGGGAAGACAGTTTCACAAAAGTCCCCCTAAATCGATGGGTGCAAAGGCTTTATTTGGCCAAAACTGAGAGAATCATGCCTATGCTGTGGCCAAGTTCAGTCAGTTCAGTTCAGTCACTCAGTTGTGTCCGACTCTTTGCGACCCCATGAATTGCAGCATGCCAGGCCTCCCTGTCCATCACCAACTCCCGGAGTTCACTCAAACTCACGTCCATCAAGTCGGTGATGCCATCCAGCCATCTCATCCTCTATCGTCCCCTTCTCTAAAATAAAAGAATTTCCACATATGAAATCATAAGTAAATACTTTTTGAGAAAAAAGAAATATTCCAGTGGGTGATCAAGGGGTGTATCAATTTTCTAGGACTGTCACAGCAATTTGTCACAAATGAGAGAGCTTAAAACAACAGTAATGTATCCTGTATTTATTCTGTGAAAGAGGTGATAAGTCCAAAATCAGGTGGTAGCAAGGTTGGTTCCTTCTGGTGAAGGGGAAAATTTAAAAACTTGCACCCAGCTAGAAATAACCTCATGTTTGTTCTGCTTCTGCAACTCAGCTAGCTCCTTGAAAATCATGGAAGTTACATAGTTTTAAGTTACATAGTTTCAGGAAAACAGAAACTTACAACAAGGCTAGGCCTTGGAACTTACCTCACTCACCCTTGTCAATTACCCAGCCCCTGTAATCCTGCTTAACCATGTTTGTTTGTGTACAGGTCAAGCATCCCCCCTGCTGTGTCCCGGCATACAAGACCCCTAGTTTGAACCAGCCTGTTCACAGTCAGCACCGCCACTAAAGCCTGGTGTCATGCACTATCTATAAAAACTCTGTAACTCCTTTGTTCCAGGCTCAGAGGGGGAAGTGTTAACTCCTCTAGGCCCGCGGGGTAATAAACCTGAGTACTCCAACTCTTCAAGTGTGGTGCTTGGTTTCTCCACAGACCAACTTCTGTAACATTTCTGGAGGCCCCAGCGAGATTCCAACCATGCTGGCCCCTCAAGCTGCCTGACCCGTGGCTTGGCCAGGCTGGAGCAGAGGAACTCTGAGATGAACAAGGAGGCGTGCCACCTGATGGGTTTCCGGGTTCTCTCTTGGACTGTTGTTCCAACTCTCCAGACGGCCGAGCCCCGACTGACTCATTGGAGGGACGAACCAAGTCACCAGGAATGGTCACGGGATAAGGTAAGGCCCCGGGGCACAGAACCCAGACAGGTCCAGTCTCCTACAGTCTTAAGTAAGAAGACCACCAGTTAGGGACCTTCCCAGAGGAGGAGGCACTGTGATAAACTCTGGTCCATTCTGGTCTGAATGGTTCGTCCTCCATCCAGGGCAATTGTGTGGCTTCACAGCCTTCGTGGCTACGGAGTCTGAGGGCCCTAACCTGCGGTTACATAACGACCTCGTACGGCTCAAGGTGGTGTCTGTCTCTGGGGGACTCAGTCCCTCCCTGCGAGTCAGATTCGGGTCAGGGGTTTATACTCACCCACTAAAGCTAAGAGGAGCTTAAGTTCCCCACAGGGACATGGCCAGGCGGGCACCTGAATGGTTTCCTCAAATAAGGGAGCACCCACCCTTATTTGTCTTCACTCCACCGCTACAGGGCAGGATACATGGGGAGGGGGACAGTTGGTCACTGATTTGATTTAAAATTGTATATGTCCAAACGGCCCTTAGCCCTAGGACCAAAATTATTTTCTTAAAATTTTTAAGGCTCACTCTCCCCTCCCATCAGCTGACTCTGAGCTGACTTATTGAGAAATTAGATCTCCCTTGAAAAACTTGCCCCTGCTGCCAAACTGATCGGTACCTCCCTCTCTCTTGCTCCCCTGAACCAGCCCATATGGAGTAACACACTCAGACGTGCTCCTGCACACTTCTGGATTCTCATTACGAGGCTACCTTCATCAACATTCCTGTGTAATCCCCTGATTCCCCAAGCATTTCAGGCCCTTCACCTAGGTGAGGAGTACGTATACTGCTCTCTCCGCCTGCTCAGTGCCCTGGAGAGGGTCGATTACCCCACACCCCCTCCGGAGCCCCATCTGAACTTATTCTTCTGAGAATCCCATTACAAGGGATTTCCTCCTTTCAGTCCCATCTCCCTGAGACACGTAATCCTGCTGTCTGGGAATCCTGGGACTTCCAGGAGTGGTGATGTCAGTGCTACCTAGGATATAAGGCCCTAGACAGGGCCCTTCCCGTGCGCAACCCTCTCGTTCCTGGTCAGAGAGGTAGATTGTATTCGTCAACATGGGCGGAGGAGGAGTTCTTCTAAGCCAATGGTTTTAGATTGTATGCTGAAAAACTTTAAGGTTTCTGGAGACTGTGGGTTAAAATGACCTCGGGAAAGATCTGTATCCTGTGTGAATGGCCCACCTTCAGGGTGGGGTGGCCAGCCAAAGACCTTCTTGTAGTTACGCTGTATACAGAGTGGGGACAGGGGCCCCCAGGCACCCAGACCAGTTTTCATACATAGACTCCTGGTTACAAATCGCTGATCAGCTACCCCTTTGGGTTCGGTTCTGCAAAACAGACAGGGAAAGTGTAGGATCTTTGTGGCCCTACCCGTTCTGAGAAAAGGCAAAGAAAAGCCAGCAAAGGTTATCCACCAAGGGGACCCCAAAGAAGAGCCCCCCCCCACCCCCCTGTACCTCTGCCCTACATTCCAAGTGCTCTGCCGGTTCCCGTTCAGCCTCTTCACCCTTTACCGGACAGCCCCCCACCATCTGTGTCTCCACCGCCTCCAAGTCCAGAGCGCCCTCCAAGCCCGCTGCAACTTCACTCAGCCAACCAACCAGCCCAACAGCCCGCAGCCCTGAAGATGCCCTTACGAGAGACCCGAGGCCCTCCCCAGATTAATGAGGATGGCTCTGTCCAGCCAGGACACCCAGTCCTTTATTACCAACCCTTTTCCACTACTGACCTCCTGAACTGGAAGCACCACACTCCATCCTACTTGGAAAAACCGCAGGCAGTGATTGACCTTCTTGAGTCTATTCCTCGCTACCTGGGATGACTGTCGCCACCTCCTCCTGACTCTCTTCAACACTGAGGAGTGCTGCTGGAGCCTGTCAGAGGCTCAGCGATGGCTCCAAGGGCAGGCACCAGCTGGTACAGTAGATCCTGCAGTCAACGCCCTATGGGTTGCACTGAACATTCAGCCCAACTGGGACTTCAACGCCCTGGAAGGGAAGCACTCCCTTAACAAGTACTGGCAAGCCCTGTTGTAGGGACTGACTGAGAGCAGGAGCCAGAAAACCAACCAATATGTCCAAGACAACAGAGGCGCACCAGAAGCCAGATGAATCGCCCATGGAGTTCTGTCAGAGACTGTGTGAGGCATCCTGGGTGTACACCCCTTTCAACACTGAAGCACGAGAGAACCAACGCATGGTCAACGCAGCGTCCATGGCTCAGTCCTACGCTGACATCCGCCGTAAGCTCCAGAAGCTTGAGGGCTTCACAGGAATGAATGCCACTCACCTGCTGGAGGTTGCAAACAAGATGTTTGTAAACCCCGACCGAGAAGCCCCAAAGATGGGTGACAAGCGAATGAAGCAGGTATCCTTGCTGGCTGCCGTACTGAGGAACCCAAGTCCTGTGAAACAAGACTGTTCCCCCGTGAAAAAGGGAAGTCAAGAAGAGACCAACACTATGTCATGACCAGGGCACCTACTGCAAAGGGATTGGACACTGGAAGGATGAAGGCCCCCAACGCAGAGGGACGTCTGAAGTGTCAAAGAAGTTTGATCAACCCAGCAGAGAAAGGTACCAGCCTGAGCCAGTCGTCCAAGATCTTACTGGCCTGGCCGGAGCAGACTCAGACTAAGGAGGACCAGGGTCACTGATTCTGGACCCCCAGGGAGCCTACGGTCGCAATGAAAGTAGGGGGCCAATCAATAACCTTTATGGTGGACACCAAAGCTGACCACTCTGTGGTGCAGGTCGAACAGCAACTATTGTCTGGGCCACAGGGGACAGGACTGCTCGCTCATTTTGCAGGGCCCGCTCATGCCAGCCAGGGGGCCATCTAGTGACTCATGAATTCCTGTACCTACCGGAGTGCCCCATTCCCTTGCTGAGAAGAGACTTGCTGACAAAGCTTGGGGTGTAGATCACCTTTGCCCCCAGGGAGCCCACGAGCCTCACCCTGGGGAGTCAATCGGCTCTGATGATGGCTGTGACCATGCCCAGAGAAGATGAATGGCACCTCTATTCTTCAGAGAGAGAACAAACAAATCCAAACAGCCTGCTCAAAGAGTTTTCTGCTGTCCTGGCAGAGAAGGGGTCCCCAGGTTTGGCCAAAACCCATGAGCCCATGGTGGTCGATCTGAGGCCAGGGGCCACTCCTGTCAGACAGAGGCCATATCCCTAACCCTAATCCCAACCCAGTACCATGGGAGGTACACCTGGGAATTCAGGACCACATCCAACACTGATGTGATGCTGAAATTCTGATTGTCAGTCTCCCTGGAACACTCCGCTCTTACCAGTCAAGAAGCTAGGAGGGAAAATTATTGCCCCATCCAGGACTTCCACACTGTCAACAACGTAGTGATCAGTATTCATCCAGTGGTCCCAAACCCTTACACCCTCCTGAGCCTCTTACCTGGCCAAGCAAGCTGGCTCACCTGCCTTGATCTCAAGGACACCTTCTTCTGTCTCCAGCTATCAGCCAGCCAGCCCTTGTTTGTCTTTGAGTGGGAAGACCCACCACTGGGAGAAGGACACAGCTGACTTGGACCCGAATGCTGCAAAGCTTCAAGAACTCACCTACCCTGTCTGGTTAAGCCCTGGCTGCGGATCTTGCTGCCTTCCCAAGAGAAACTTTGAACTGCACCTTATTCCAGGACGTAGATGAACTGTTGCTAGCCAGTCCCACCCAAGGGACTGCTGGAAAGATACTAAAGCCTTATTGGCTCTACTCTCCACCACGGGGTACGAGGTGTCATGGAAAAAGCCTCAGATCTGCAGACAGGAGGTCAAGTACCTTGGGTTTGTCATTTCAGAAGGGCATCAGGCATTCGGACATGAGAGAAAGCGAACCATCTGTTCAATACTTCGGCCAAGCACCAAGAAAGAAGTCTGTGAGTTCCTCAGAGATGCCGGATTCTGCCAGATAGGGATACTGGGCTTTTCTGAAATTGCCAAACTGTTGTTTGACACCACAGTAGGGTCTGGCAAGGACCCCCTAGAATGGGAGCCTTCAAGGAGATAAAGAGACTCTTGACCAGCGCTCCAGCATTAGGGCTGCCAGATGTGACACAGGACTTTAACCTCTTTGTGCATGAGAAAAATCACACTGCACTGGGGTCCTCGGACAAACAGTTGGGCCATGGCAGCACCTGGTTACATACCTATCCAAACTGGATCTTGTGGCTGCAGGATGGCTGCCATGTCTCTGGGCATTGGCTGCCACTGTGGTCCTGGTCAGAGAAGCAGGTAAACTTACACTGGGACAAAATATATACGTAAAAGTTCCCATGCTGTTACTGTGCTGATGAACAGCCAGGGGCACAAGTGGCTGACCAATACCAGGACTCACTGTCAGGGACTGCTTTATGAAAACCCACGGGTCTGCCTCGAGGCTGTGTGGATGCTGAATCCCGCCACCTATTTACCTACAGAGATGGGAACCCCCTATCATAACTGCATAACATAGATGTAATTTACTTGAGCAGGCCAGACCTGATGGACACTCCCCTCCAGAACCTGGAACTGGAACTATTTACTGATGGAAGCAGTTTCATCCATGCTGTCCATCCAGGATGGACAACACAAAGCAGGCTATGCAATAATGACAACAGATGAGATAGTAACGGCTGAGGCCCCGCCACAAGGGTGGTCAGCACAACGGGCTGAGCTGTGGGCACTCATCCAGGTACTAAGGTATGCCGAAGGAAAGAGGGTTAACATCTACACTGACTTTGCTACTTTACATGTTCATGGAGCCATTAATAAAGGGGCTACTGACAACAGAGGGAAAGGATATCAAAAACAAAGAAATCCTTCAACTGTTAGAGAAGATCTGGAAGCCTTCCCAAGTGGCAGTCATCAAGTGCAAAGGCCAGCAAAGAGGAACTGATCCAGTCAACAAAGGGAATTGGTTGGCCGACCAGGCAGCCAAGGAGCTGGCAGCCCAACCAACCCAACTGAGTCCCACAGTGGGCCCTGAGCCAATCTCTAAGGTCCTCTTGGCACCAGAATTGTCTCCATCTCTGAGCTATACCAAGGAAGAAGATCAATGGGCTTTGGATGAGGGAGGAACAAAAGGAAAAGAGGGCTGGTGGAAGCTTCTAGACCAAAGACTCTTTGTCCCCAGCAATATAGCAATCCAGCTGGTGAAACAGCAACTCACTTAGGGAAAACTGAGCTGGAAAGTTTTCTGAGCCGTTACTATTTCATTCCTAAGCTCCCAACCCTGTGTGCCCAGATAAGTGCTAGATGTGTGACTTGTGTGCAAAACAGCCAAGGACCAAGACCCAGCCCAGGGTTGAAGACAGTTGGGACACTGCCCTTTGAAGATCTAGAATTGGACTTTACTGAAGTCAAGCCCTACGGGGCCTCTAAGAATTTACTTGTGGTAGTCTGCACCTACTCAGGATGGGCTGGCTGAGGCCTACCCCGCGTGCACTGAACGGGCATGAGAGGGGGCCAGGGTCCAACTAAGAGACATAATCCTGAGATATGGGCTACCTCTCTCCACAGGGTCCGACAACAGGCCATCCTTTGTGTCTGAGATAATCCAGACTTTGTCCAAGACACTAGAAGTCAAATGGAAGCTCCATACCGCTTATAGGCCACAAAACTCTGGGAAAGTTGAGTGCATGAATTGGACCCACGAGACTACGTTAGCTAAGCTTTGTCAGTAGACCCAGCTACATGCTACCCCTAGCCTTACTCCAAACCCGATGTACCCCAAGGTCCTCAGGCTATTCTCCCTTTGAGATCTTATACAGGAGACCACCCCCCAGTGATAGGAAAGTTCAAGGGAGACCCCCAACAACTAGCTGACCTGGAGATGTCCTGATACCTTTAGGGCCTGGGAGAAGTTTTCCGCCATATCACCTGAGAAACTTTAGAAAGGACTCCCATTCCTTTGGGCAATTGAGTTCATCCCTATCAGCCAGGAGACAAGGTACGGGTTAAAGACTGGAAAAAGGAACCACTTCAGCCAGTTTGGACAGGCCCCCATATGGTCGTCCTGGCAACCTCTACTGCTGTTAAAGTTACAGGTGCCACCCCCTGGATCCACCACACCAGAGGCAAGACAGCAGCGGCTCCCCGTGACAAGGACCATCTGGAAAGCAGTTCAAGACCCCGAGAACCCACTCCAAGTCCGGGTGCAAAAGTGACCGCCCTGCTCTAGTCACCCCAGGAGCTGACTAGTCAAGGCACGGCAGGAGCTTGAGGATTCCTCAGCCCTGCTCCAGCCACATCCCAGCAGTTGCTGGTCAACACACAGTGGAAGCTTGAGAACCCGGTTATTGGGACACAAATGGGCTTCCACTGTCACCCCGGCTCCTCCCCTGATGGGCACTACTGCCGTGCTCTTTGCTTTAGAACTGCCTTCAGCCACACCCCAGGACTGGAATTTGGGCCAGGAGCTGCTATTAGCTGTCTGCTACCTCATCGTAGTGGGGAGTATCATCCTTATTAGGTGCCTCTGTAATCACTCCCAGATCAGGCTGTCACCACCCCTCCGCCCCCCAACACCTTCCCTTCTTCGACTAGGGACATCAGAGAGTCAGGGTTACGATGACACCCTGCCAAATGGGGACTGGTTATTCCACTGGCCTTGATGCTTTCTGTGGGTCAGATATAAAAGGTCACTTTGACTACAATCTACCTAAAGGTAGTGGGATTGTTAAGTGGAATCAAATGTTTTGTGTAATAGTGGTTTATATCCAGCTAAGCTGTAGTGTATTACAAAGTAAAACAGACCCCACGTGTATTTCATGCATTCACATGACTAGATCAAGTCAGGGGGTCACTTAGACCTTGCTTTACCATACTCACTTCTCTTGCCAAGAAGAGGTCAAGGAACTTGTGTACATAACAAAACAACCTATTCTAATTGTCAACAAGAAGGCCAATATATTTGTTATGACCCCCGGTTCTGCCCCCAATGAAAACTGGTTAGCAGTTTGCCACCTAGAAGGAAGGCTCCTGATGAATGGGACACAAATCACGGATTTGGAACACCGGTGTCAGTGCACTGTGATGTGTGCGCTGCTGCCGACAAAACCCCCAGCCTTCTCAATTGCAGAGGGTCATCACAGAGATGAGAACATTCACTCGATGACAAATACATGTGTAACCCGCCATCCCATAACACGGGGTGTTATGAAGGCACCTGGCGTCGCTGCTGGGCCTGGGCCTGCGTCAGATGTGCAACCTGGGAAAATAGAGAGGCGACCTGGGAGAATAAGGACAAAGTAGCCCTCCTCCAAAAGGGAACTGTTGGTCCCGAATGGAAGTTAGAGACGCGTAACCCAGTCACTTTCACTGTTTCCAACCCCAGAGACCCAAGATGGAAAAAAGGTCACCAAATCGGCATCTATATTAATGGGAGAGGTATTGACCCAGGAACTGCATTGATATTCCAGAGCATTTCTGTTCCACTCCGGGTTCCACACACAGGCTCTTCCATTCCTTTTATGAAGAGATGGAAAGTGGCCCCCCTGCAATTTCAGCCAAGACTAAAAATCTGTTCCTAGCCCTAGCAGAGACCATAGCCCAGACTTCAATGGTTATTTCTTGCTATGTGTGTGGCGGAACTAAAATGGGTTGAGACGAATGGCCCTGGGAAGCTAAAGAATTAGATCCCCAGAGACCCTTTTACAACTCTAGGGAATTCAAGCAGACCAGGGTCAGAATTTGGCATTTAAAGACTTCCATAATCAGCAAAAACTGCCTGGCATGGTGGGGCCCATCATTCAGTATTCCAGTAGGAAACCTCACTTGTCTTGGCCAAAAGCAGTATAATACAACTACTCATACTTCTGGTTGGTGGGGAAGCCCCAACTATACAGAACCTAATCCTCACTCTCTAGCAAGCGTCCACGATTTAAAGACCCGATGGGATGACTTGTCCACTAAAGGCCATTGGTCAGCTCCAGAAGGATTATATTGGACTTGCGGGACCAACGCGTAATTCAATTTTGCCAGCCAACTGGTTGGGGGCATGCGTGTTGGGGACCATCTGTCCCTCCTTTCTCCCACTCCCCCTAGCCAAAGGTGAATCGTTGGAAGTCCCAGTTTATAAAGACAGAGGTCCCACCAAAAAGCACAGATCTCTACAGATTGGAGACTGGAAAGATGACAAATGGCCTCCTGAACACATAATCCATTAACTACATGCCAGCCACGTGAGCAGGAGAGGGGTCCTGGGGCTACCAAACCCCAATTTACATGCTTAACAGAATTATCTGGTTCCAGGTGATGACTGAAATTATTACTAATGAAACGGCCAAGGCTCTTGATTTATTGGCAGAACAACAAACCAGAATGCGTAATGCTATTTATCAAAATCACCTAGCCCTAGATTACTTTACTGGCTGCAGAAAAATGCATGTGTGGAAAGTTCAATCTTAGTAACTGTTGCCTACAGATAGATGATAAGGGAAAGGCTTTAGAAGAAATAACCAGAAAGATGACTAACATAGCTCATGTCCCAGTCCAGACTTGGAAGGGATGGAATCCCAGAGGGATTGGCTTCTCTGGGATGGTTTTCTTATCTAGAAAGATTAAAAGCTCTAGTAGGAATAGTCCTATTCCTCCTTGGGACCTGCCTTCTCTTACCTTGCCTTTTGCCATTATTCATGAGGACAATTTCCAGCCTAGCTGAGCCTGTTGTGGACAGAAGGGTCATCACACACCTCCTAGCCCTGAAAAGTTATCAGCCTCTGAACCAAGAAGATCAAAAAGTTGATGCCTTATAAGATTTGAGGGGCATCAAGAGCCGGTATTGAAGAGGAAAATTTTAAAACTTGCACCCAGCCAGAAATAACGCCGTGCTCCTTCTGCTTCTGCAACTCGGCTAGCTCCTTGCAAAGTCATTAAGTTACACAGTTTCAGGAAGACAGAAACTTGCTACAATGCTAGGGGCTGAAACTTACCTCACTCAATTCAGTCGATCAGTCATGTCCGACTCTTCACGACCCCATGAATCGCAGCACGCCAGGCCTCCCCGTCCATCACCAACTCCCGGAGTTCACCCAGACTCACGTCCATCGAGTCAGTGATGCCATCCAGCCATCTCATCCTCTGCCGTCCCCTTCTCCTCCTGCCCCCAATCCCTCCCAGCATCAGAGTCTTTTCCACTGAGTCAACTCTTCGCATGAGGTGGCCAAAGTACTGGAGTTTCAGCTTTAGCATCATTCCCTCCAAAGAAATCCCAGGGCTGATCTCCTTCAGAATGGACTGGTTGGATCTCTTTGCAGTCCAAGGAACTCTCAAGAGTCTTCTCCAACACCACAGTTCAAAAGCGTCAATTCTTTGGCGCTCAGCCTTCTTCACAGTCTAACTCTCACATCCATACATGACCACAGGAAAAACCATAGCCTTACCTCCCTCACCCTTGTCAATTACCCAGCCCTGTAATCCTGCTTAATCATGTTTGTTTGTGTGAAGTTAGGCACCCCCTCTGCTGTGTCCTAACATCTGTTCCCAAGTTCAGGAGACCCCAAGTTTGAACCAGCCTATGAACAGTCAGCACTGCCCACTGAAGTCTGGTGTCATGCACTGTCTATAAAAACTTTGTAACTCCTTTGTCCGGGCTCAGAACTGGAAGGGTTAACTCCTCTGGACCTGCTGGCATAATAAACCTGAGTTCTCCAACTCTCCGGGTATGCTGCTTGGTTTCTTGAGGGACCGACTTCTGCAACACTGGAATCTGTTCACGCCCCTCCTGGCTTCTATGTTCCCAGAAATCCTTGGCTTGTAGCTGCAGGACTTCAACCTCTGCCTCCTTTGTCACTTGATCTTCTCTGTGTCCTCTTCCTATAAAGACACTAGTCATTGAATATAGGGTCTGCACTAAATCCAGGATGATTTCATCTCAAGATCCTTAATTATCTATAACTGCAGAGATCATAGTTCCAAATAAGATCACACTCTGCAGTTCCAAGTGGACATGAATTTTAGGGGAACAGTATTCAATCCGCTCTAAAGAGCCAAGTATAATAAAGTGTTAAAGGCCTATGTCCACGGAATTCTTGTTGCAAGTGACGGGAAACTGATTAAAAACAGCCATTTGAGAGAACTCTATATTAACAACACTCACGGCAGAGGGAGTAAATTAACTCTTCCAAAACACCAAAAATGATTATTGATTTGTTCAGTCCACTCATCATCCACCCATCTAAGGATCTACTCATCAATACAATTATTGAACACCTATATGTTTTTGCACTGTGCTGAGCGTGATGTACTTATACTGAAACAGGGTTCAGAGGAATCATTAGTCATAATAGAATACAATCACATTCATCTTCAAATAAGCCATAATGCTGCTTTGGTTTGCAAACAAAACTTCTGTAACAAAATGTGCACAAGACTAGAAAAGCATTTGTTAGGAACAACTCTAAAACGTGCTACAGTTTTGCTTTTGTCATTTAAATCTGCTGTGTGTGTGCACGCGTAGACAGATGATGGCTGGATGAATGGATAGACAGATAAGACAGACAGATAGCTAGACTAGATGGATAGCTGAGTATCTGCTCTCAAATCTCATTTTCTCTTTCTGGACAAGCATGATTACACCGCACACTTTTGTCTCCTTTGCAGTTAGGCTGGGAGCATGATACTGGATTTTGGCCAGTGGCATTATGTGACAGTGACGTACATCATTTCCAGGTTTGGAAAAATATTCCTCCTTCTCTTCCCTGGAGATCATATGCCAAAGGTGTTTGGTTCAAGATGGAAGAAGCATGGATCTCTAAGGAACATGGAGGAGAAAGACCAAGTAGACCCACTGAATTCACATCAGACAGTGATGGGAGTAAGAAGCCAACCTTTAATGTAGTAAGCCACTAAGAACTGGAAGTTATTATTACAGTAGTAGTACTTTCCCGTGGGTACCTGCAGGAATTTTCTCCTTTCCACCTGCTACCTGATGATGCTTACTGGTCAACCTGCTTGCTTTCACTCTGAAAGTATCTTGCTTTTGCATTAGCTTATTCTTTAATCATTTGTTTCTCCCTCTTAGAATGCAATCTCTGAGTGCGGGAACATTAGCTTTTTTCTTTTTTACGAAATGTGCACATGCATGCTAAGTCCCTTCAGTTGTGTCTGCCTCTTTGACCCTATGGTTCATAGCCCGCCAGGCTCCTCTGTCCATGGGATTCTCTGGGCAAGAATACTGGAGTGAGTTGTCATGCCCTCCAGGGCATCTTCTGACCTAGGGATCAAACTGCATCTCAGGCATTAGCAGGCAGGTTCTTTACCACTAGCACCACTTGGGAAGCCCTTCCTACTACTTATTGCTAAAACATGAAGTGCTCCCAATAAATCTCTGTTAAATGAAATAAGAAATGAACAGACTAAATTTCTTTCTCTTCATTCAAATAACTGGTCACCAAGTTTTACCAACTGTATTTCTTTAATATCTCTCATATGTGTTCCTTTCTGTCCATCATCTGTGACCACATTAGTTCAGGCCTCACTTTTCCTTGCTTAGGTGAGCAAACAGCTTTCTGGTCTACCTATGGCTGACCTAATACTCCATATTCCATTCTCTACATCACTACCAGATCCACTGAAACACAAAACCAATCATGTCACTGCTCTGCTTAGAGCAGTGCCCCTAAGCTAAACTTCCATTATTTTAAGTACATCCTCAGCTCATGTCCTTAGCATAAGAAGACATTTCAGGCTCATCTGCATATTTCTGTCCCAACTCTATTTCCCTGTTGGCTGCATCTTTTAGAACTCCCTTTCCCCCTCTCCATCCCTCTTCTCTGCTAAAACAATTCCTCATTATCTTCAAGACTCAATGCAGGCACCTCCTTTAACAGAGGAAACGTCTCTGACTTTCCCCCAAGGTGGGGTGTTCAGTCCTGCTCTGTTGTCCCCCAAGCCCCTTTTTTGCACTGTGATGTATCAAAGTGTTTACTTCTTTGACACCTCCACTGGCTGAGCTACCTTTAGTGGGGACTGTGTTTTCAACACCTAAGAAAGAGCCAGACTCAGAAAGGCCTGCCACTAGATATGTCTTTTGGCAGATCATTCATAAATGCCTAACTAAATTATCTCGTGTGCAAAATATTTTGATGTTCTCCATGAGCCTTTTTGAGAATAGTGAACAACAACATCATCTTTAGAAGTGCTTCTCAGAGATGCCTGAGCTAGGAACTAATAATCATGCTTAACAAAAGGATCAACCTGGGAATTCCCTGGTGCTTCCAATGGCTAAGACTCCACTCCGAATGCAGGGGACCCAGGTTTGAACCCCGGTGAGGGAACTAGATGCCACACACTACATCTAAGAGTTTGCAAGCTGCAACTAAAAGATCCCACAGGCCGCAACTAAGACCAGACACAGCTAAATAAATAAGAATCAAGCTTGCATCCTAAGAATCAAGCTTGCATCCACCAGGGAGCTGTCTTACAGGAGGGAAGTTGCCTTATGGGAGAGAAGCTGGGTAGAAAACACATTCTCAGCATAAATCTGAATCTAGTCACACTACATGTCAACAGTAACATCTTTTTTTTTTTTTTGAGATAAAAGCTTGTGAAAATGAATATTACAGGTGGTCCTAAGATGGGAAACACCTAACCAAGAACAATAGCCTAAATGACGTGTCAAAGACCAAGGCCAGTAGTGACCAACAAGTGGTTCCGGACCTGACAGGTTCCTAAAGGCAGCATGACAACCCTCAAGCTCCTTCCCATAGTTTCAACAGCGTGACAGACATAGCAGCCTATGGGTTACAGTATTAAGGGTCTGTGTCTGGCCAGGTCATATCACTCTGGGTGGCAGGCTTGGATATCACGCTGGCCAGTAGTCGTAATACACAATTATGTATGGCTTTGATGAATGAACAGTGAGGCAATGACTAATCATGCAAGAAATCCAGTTGGTAGATAAAACTATTTCAAAATACAGAGAGCCCTTGGGGAAGCTTTTCTACTTTTTCATTTCGAAGAAGGGATAATATGTGGAGTTAAAGATTTTGCATTTGGGCTGATGGGTGAGACGGTCTAGAGGATGAGGAGTCTATTCTACAATCCAACAGCAGAATTGCTTTCTTCACTAGCTGTCTGTTTCCTTACATTGCCGCCCAGTACCAGAACACATCTTTTCAGAGCATCAACCCAGGGTGATATGTGAGCCTCAGAGGTGACCTCAGCGTTCAAGGTCCTGGGGGGTACTATGGATGGGGCAGTATCTTGGAGGGTCACAAGCTCTGTCCTAGCATTGAAACTGTGTAGAAGCCTCTGTGTCCTTGTCTTTTGAAGTAATGCTAACTGGAGAGTTAATGATTCAGAAATGTGAAGATGCAGAAACATAGAATTGTGCTAAGGTAACAACAACTTAAGACTATATTTCTGCCCCATAACAGAACTGCCAAACTTCCAGTTCCCTGAAAGACACAGCTAAAGGCTTGACACACATTCCTAGTTTGTTTTTATAGGAAGCAGACTCCCTCCAGATGAAAACTGCTGACTACAGAACACAGAGTCTAGACTGGTTGAAACCAGAAGGTGGATGATGCTTGAAACTTCACCTTGATGCCAGCCAATCCAAGAACTGTCCACAAGCTGATCATGCCCTGCTCCTTGAACACTATAACTCTTCACTACCTCCTCCAGGGTGTCACACCATCTTAAGGGCATTAGCCCACTGCGTCTCCCTTTGCCTGACAAAGCAATAAAACCTACTTTTTTTCTTGTTGTTCAGTCATCCAGTTGTGTCCAACTCTTTGTGACCCCATGGACTGCAGCACGCCACTCCTCCCTGTCCCTCACCATCTCCCAGAGTTTGCCCAAGTTCATGTTCACTGCACTGGCGATGCCATCCAGCCATCTCATCCTCTGATTCCCTCTTCTCCTTCTGCCCTCAATCTTTCCCAGGATCAAGGACTTTTCCAATGAGTCGTCTGTTTGCATCAGATGACCAAAATATTGGAGCTTCAGCTTCAGCATCAGTCCTTGCAGTGAATATTCAGGGTATGTCTCCTTTAACATTGACTGGTTTGATTGACTCTTTTCTACTTCAAAAGGTTGACTCTTTTCTACTTCACCCAAAACTCTGTCTCTGCATTTCTATTTGGCACTGGTGAACAGAGGCGGAGTTTAGGCAGTAGCAGCAGCAGACCTGTATGCAAGACCTGTTCTGCCATTAAGCCAGGTAGCCTGATGCCTCCGAGGGGCAACCAGAGCCTCAACTTCCTCACTACAAAAGGAAAGGATGGATAGTGGGTCTTTCTAAAACCTAAATTCTCCATAACTCCACTTTTATGAGGCTTTCTGAGAACCAGCTGCACATTTGTCACATCTACCTCACACTTCTAGGATCCTAAAGTACGAAGTGAATACTCTGGGGCCCTTTGCTAAATGGTACCATTGAGGAGTGAACTATGAAACATTTTTATTCAGGGGGACAAGCCTAGGAACAGTGTGGTGAGTTTTCAGGCCTGTTATTCTACTCAGAAGAAAGAAAATAATCCACAATAAAAAAAATTCTGTAGCACTGAAAGAATTACTGCTAATTAGAATCTTTTATTCTAATTCTGAAAGAGATGGGAATATCAGACCACCTGACCTGCCTCTTGAGAA
The DNA here is from genome assembly GCF_002263795.3 of Bos taurus. Taxonomy (NCBI): domain Eukaryota; kingdom Metazoa; phylum Chordata; class Mammalia; order Artiodactyla; family Bovidae; genus Bos; species Bos taurus. Next base: position 6,853,597 of record NC_037355.1, on the reverse strand, counting down.
ACCTGTATGCAGGTCAGGAAGCAACAGTTAGAACTGGACATGGAACAACAGACTGCTTCCAAGTAGGAAAAGGAGTATGTCAAGGCTGTATACTGTCACCCTGCTTATTTAACTTACATGCAGAGTACATTATAAGAAATGCTGGGCTGGATGAAGCACAAGCTGGAATCAAGATTGCTGGGAGAAATATCAATAACCTCAGATATGCAGATGACACCACCCTTATGGCAGAAAGTGAAGAAGAACTAAAGAGCCTCGAAAGTGAAAGAGGAGAGTGAAAAATTTGGCTTAAAGCTCAACATTCAGAAAACTAAGATCATGGCATCTGGTCCCATCACTTCATGGGAAATAGATTGGGAAACAGTGAGATACTTTATTTTTCTGGGCTCCAGAATCACTGCAGATGGTGACTGCAGCCATGAAATTCAAAGACGCTTATATGACCAACCTAGACAGCATATTAAAAAAGCAAAGACATTACTTTGTCAACAAAGGTATGTCTAGTCAAGGCTATGGTTTTTCCAGTAGTCATGTATGGATGTGAGAGTTGGACTATAAAGTTGAGTGCCAAAGAATTGATGATTTTGAACTGTGGTGTTGGAGAAGACTCTTGAGAGTCCCTTGGACAGCAAGGGGATCCAACCAGTCCATCCTAAAGGAAATCAGTCCTGAATATTCATTGGAAGAACTCATGCTGAAGCTGAAACTCCAATACTTTGGCCACCGGATGTGAAGTGCTGACTCATTTGAAAAGACCCTGATTCTGGGAAAGATCGAAGGCGAGAGGAGAAGGGGACGCCAGGGGATGAGATGGTTGGATGGCATCACTGATTCAATGGACATGAGTTTGGGTAAACTCCAGGAGTTGGTGTTGGACAGGGAGGCCTGGCATGCTGCGGTTCATGGGGTCAAAAAGAGTCAGACATGACTGAGCGACTGACCTGAACTGAACTGAGAATCTTTTATTAACCTAATATTCCTAGGAGTTACTGAAAGAGAAAGAATGAACTTCTGAAGAGTTGTCTAAATTCAAAGAAACTTCTAGCGAGCTAATCCTTTTATTGCCAATTTAGAATACAGATAATGCACAATGTAAAGAGAAGTGGAAGGAAGGGAGGGAGGGAGGAAAAGAAAGGAAAAGGTTTTTTACTGCTTGAATATTTGATGTCTAACCTCAGGAGGAACAAGGACTTTATAACAGCCTGGTTTTGCCCATGGATTTAGGACTTCCCTGGTGGCTCCAGACGGTAAAGCGTCTGCTTACAACCTGGGAGACCCAGGTTCGATCCCTGGGTTGGGAAGATCCTCTGTAGAAGGAAATGGCAACCCACTCTAGTACTCTTGCTTGGGAAATGCCATGGATGCAGGAGCCTGGTAGGCTACAGTCTATGGGGTCGCAAAGAGTCGGATACGACTGAGCGACTAAACTTTCACTTTCCAAGTACAGAGAGAGCACTTTACTACAATGAAAATGGAAATATACTATATTAGAGAATTCACCCAAGAGTAAATAAACAACTACAGAGGAACATGAAACCTTTGAAAGCCAAAAAATAATGAATAGGAACCAAAAACATTAAAACATAGGTCAGAACGGCTAACAGTACAACACGATGAAATCCTCTAATATAACAATAAAATAACTATTTCAAAACTGGGATTTCAAATTTCTTTGTTAGGGGATAGATTGGAGTGCAACAAATTACCCACCTGGTCTAAGAAATCCCCACAGCAACCCAGAATCTCATTTTCAACCCTGTTGTCTAATGTTATATCACTAACCTAAGTAAACAGCTTATTTATGAGCTTTTTGGAGTAACAGTTATGAGGCTACATTGCACTTCAAATGGACCATCAGAATGTGTGAACTGATTAATCCCTAGCTCCTGGCATTTACAGATTTCACAACTGTAATTTTAGCCATCAAATCCAGCAGGAGTTCCTAAATACTTAAGACAGTGGAAATACCTGATTTCCCCCTGCCCTGAGGATTGAATTTTAATCACATATGCTGAGCTATAGACGGGTCTGAAGACGTTACATGAGGGAGGGAGAATGATGGTCAGTGTCCACATGACTAGGCTATTGTACCCATTGCTGAATAAAACACCAGTCTAGATGTTGTTGTGAAATATTTTTTACATCTGACTAACCCTTAAATCTGTAGACTATGAGTAAAGCAGATAGCCCTCCATAATATGGGTGGGCCTCATCCAACCAGTTGAGGCTTTACTAGAAAAAAAGACTGATCTCCCCTGAGCAAGAAGGAATTCTGAAGAAGCAGAACTACAACTCTTCCCTAGGCCTCCAGCCTGTCAGTCTGTTTTGTAGATTTTGGACTTGTTAGAATCCATAATCCCATGAGCCAGCTACTTAAATATTTTCCCTCTGTCTCTTTGTGTCTTGTCTGTCTGTCTTTCTCTCGCTACACACAAACACACACACATCATATACATGCATATCTTATTAGTTCTGTTTCTCTGGAAAACTCCAGCTAACACAGGGAGTGAGCAAGCATGCCTCATCCCCTCAATCTTGTAACGAAACAGTTCAGGAAACAACATCCTTCCTGATATGTGACCATCTTGATCTCCCCCTGAAAACCCCAGTAACAGGAAGGGTCACCACATGAAAGATGAAGGAGTTACCAACCAACAGGTTTCCTCTTAGACTTGTGACACATGCCTCTCTGTTATTTGGTCTTGATTCCAGTTCTGGCAGACGTGTGCTGCGCAGTTCCTCTGGGCCAAACTGAAGCCTGCTCCCAGCTGCTCCCATGTTCCAGCTGGAACATGAACCAGATGGAAGGTGATTTTGATCTTCTTTCATCTTCAAATATCTAGCTGCTATTCCCTGAATTACCAATGGAATGGATGCATGAAATCGACCCCTTTCCAGAAAGATAGCATGCAATCACTGTAATCAATGAAGGAATTATTTTAGAAAAAAAAAGAAGCTTAAGTAAATCTACAGAAAAAGTTCAAAATCTCCCAAACGACACTCTGGACCACATTGCCAAGATAAGTTCTATGTCAAGGAAATGTAGGCCAAAATGGATTTTTGGCAGAGATGCCTGGATCAAAAGGCTTTCCAGGTGGTTCAGTGGTAAAAGAACCCGCCTGCCAATGCAAGAGAAGCGAGTCTGATCTCCAGGTCAGGAAAATCCCCTGGAGAAGGGAATGGTTACCCACTCCAGTATTCTTGCCTGGAGAATCCCATGGACAGAGGTGCCCAGCGGGCTACAGTCCATGGGGCTGCAAAACAGCCAGACACAACTGAGTGACTAAGCATGCACGCACTGGTAACTCTATAGGTGTGGACTTTTATCACTAAGATTCTGGAGTTGAGAAAATGAGGTTTACTGGGGTTAAGTCACTTACCCAAGGTAAATACAGAGCCAGTAACTGTAGGGGCCGGATCCAAATCCAGTCAGTCTCATTCCAGAGTCCACACATGGATCCTCTGGGCTACAATGCCTGCCACCTACCTTCCTATGCCTCCTGGGGACAGAGACTGGTGAATGGCTGCAGAGACACCAAACCAGAGCTTCTTAACCTCTCATGCCACAGAGTCCTTTGGCAAGCCAGCCTACAGACTTCTTCCCAGAATAATGTTTTTAACCTCTTAAAAGAAAGCAACCCATTTTATTGAAATTCACTGATCAAACTCGTTAAAAGTTCTCAGTTCAGTTCAGTTCAGTCACTCAGTCGTGTCCGACTCTTTGCGACCCCGTGAATTGCAGCACTCCAGGCCTCCCTGTCCATCACCAACTCCCGGACTTTACCCAAACTCATGTCCATCGAGTCGGTGATGCCATCCGGCCATCTCATCCTCTGTCGTCCTTCTCCTCCTGCCCCCAATCCCTCCCAGCATCAGAGTCTTTTCCAATGAGTCAACTCTTCGCATGAGGTGGCCAAAGTACTGGAGTTTCAGCTTTAGCATCAGTCTTTCCAAAGAACACCCAGGACTGATCTCCTTTAGGATGGACTGGTTGGATCTCCTTGCAGTCCAAGGGACTCTCAAGAGTCTTCTCCAACACCACAGTTCAAAAGCATCAATTCTTCGGTGCTCAGCTTTCTTCACAGTCCAACTTTCACATCCATACATAACCACAGGAAAAACCATAGCCTTGACTAGACAGATCTTTGTTGGCAAAGTAATGTCTCTGCTTTTGAATATGCTATCTAGGTTGGTCATAACTTTCCTTCTAAGGAGTAAGCGTCTTTTAATTTCATGGCTGCAATCACCATCTCAGGCACAATCATATATGTACTTATTTATTAATGCATTCAACAATAAGAGATCTTGCAGAGGTCCCCCTAAAGAGTCTAATTTTGGAGTACTGATTAGTACAAAAATGTCTTCAACTAATATAACATGATACTATAATGTTATTTCTACTGGTAGCCAAGTCACAGCTGCTGTGCTTTCCACTGCAGTGTTTGCAAACATCCAAATGAAGGAAATGCTAAATTTCAGTCAGAACTTGGAAAATAGACCCTGTCTTCCACCCCCTGCTCAATACACGTTCCCTTTTCCCATGAATTCTTTCCATGATGCCTTGGTTGAGGTCTCTTACACCAGCCGAAGTCAGCTCTGACTGAGAAAGCTGGCTAAAAGTCGTCAGTGTATGTGAAACTCTGGGGGCTCTGAAGTAATTTTTTCTATCTTTACTAGCTCATCAGGGAATAGACTAGTTTTGATCTAGCATTCTTTCATTCCTGGGCCCCTTCACTCACAGCACAGAGTGTGAAAAAATAGAATGGATTGAGAGAGTGGGCCTGGAGGGGTTTGATAGCTATTTGACTCATAGGATCTGAAAAGAATTTTTGGAAAAGGCCTCCCAGGTTGGTTCAGCAGTAGAGAATCCTCCTGCCAATGCAGGAGACCCAGATTCGATCCCTGGGTTGGGAAGGTCCCCTGGAGGAGGAAATGGCAACCCACTCCAGTGTTCTTGCCTGGAAAATCCCATGGACAGAGGAGTCTGCTCTGGCAGGCTACGGTCCATGGGACTGCAAAGAGTTGGACATGACTTACCAACTAAACCACCGCCAGTACCAGGTAGCAGAAAGGAGGTCAAAGGTAGCTACATCCTTCTTTCTGGATGTAAAAGAAGAAAAGCACCTCAGACCATATACACACAATTCACAGAGTTGACCATAGGATGTAAAAAAAAAAAACACCTGAGACCATATGCACACAATTCACAGAGTTGACCATATCTATAAGCAAACTCTTAAACAAACATTTGTGGTAATGATCTCAGCTCATTATGGTAACTCCCAGGTTCTTACCAATTTCTCACAATGAAGACTAATTTTTTAAAAATATATTTATTTATGTGGCTGCTTCAGGTCTTGGCTGCAGCATGCAGGATCTTTAGTTACAGCACTTGATCTCTGAGTTGTGGCACATGGGATCTAATTCCCTGACCAGGGATCGAACCTGGGCCTTCTGCACTGGAAGTGTGGAGTCAGTCACTGAACCACCAGAGAAGTCCCTGAAGACTAATTTTTGAAGGGCAGCAGTTTCTGTGAACTGTCTCAAATAAGAAATTAACATAAATCTCTGAGTAAAATGATTCTTCATTGACCTGAACTCCTAAAAGGGCCTTTTCAGTAAACTGCACAATTCTGGTGCTTATGTGTATATTAATAATTATTCAGCAAAGCTGGAGAAGGCAGCTGGGATGTACATTCCACTCCCCCGGAGGCAGACTGGGGAGTGAGTGCTGATTTTCTTTGCCCTGATCAAAAAGTCAGAAAGCAATTTTAGACTGAGATAAGTAAATTAAAAGAAAATCCTGGTGTAGAGGAGCCCTTGATGATTGCATGCTTGCCTCCGAAACTGGGGTGGGAACAGCCACTAACTGAATGGAATTATGAGCACTGCACTTGAATCAACTTGAACGTGAACTAAATTGATAACAAGTATCTAAGAAAATTAAATTCCACAAGCATCTGCAAACACAGAGTTGCCCGTGGCATCCAGCTTGGAAAGCTGGAGTGTTTTACAAAACACATCTGAAAAATAGAGGAGAGGAAGCCTGTACCACTTGCTATTCAAACGCCTCCCTTTCCTTCAAAAATGAAATGCAATATTTCTGGTGTGCTTATGTTCAACAGACAGGAGTGCAGGCACTCGTAGAGATAGAGACCCATGTTTCAGTGAATTTCAGAAGGACATAATCAACAATGATGTTAAAACAAAAACAAATACTGTTTTGAATATTTACCTATGGAAAGAGCGTAGGTAAGGAATGTGATATTTAAAACCAAACTTTTACCCTTTTACCTCCATTAAAAAAAGAGGAAAAAGGAAAAGCAAGAATCAACCTAAGAACTACATGAAGGAATTAGGAGTTTGGGATTAGCAGATACAAACTACTATATATAAAACAGATAGGCAACAAGGATTTACTGTGTAGCTCAGGGGACTATATTTGATACCTTATAATAACCTATGGGAAAAGAGTCTGAAAAAGAGATAGATACACAGATATAGACAAAAATCACTTTGCTGTACACCTGAAACACTGTAAATCAACTACATTTCAGTTTTAAAAAAGAAAGAAAACACATTACAGGATCAAACAGGCCCCACAGACATATTCCTGGGGAATCTGTGAATTCTCTATGGTAGAGTTTAAACATTTTTATAGTTTTATTTTTGTGATAATCTTTAAAATGTTAAAGAAAGCTTTTCACCAAAAGCTTCAAAGTGCAGCATTCACATCTGAGTTCACGACCTAGCGGATTTCAAGCTGTGCGTCTTCTTCGCCAGTTGCTTTAAGAGTTTGCTGAGAACAGTGGCATCAAAGCAAGCCTGACACACAAGAGGACAGCCCCATACACAAAGGCCAGTCCATACCAACAGCAGCTCCCATCTCACTCAGGGCAACAGGCCCCCTCTCCTGGCGCCTCAGCCTCCCTCTCTGATCTCAGTGCCCACTTCTCCCCTTCCCTCCTTCTACTACAGCCATGCGGGCCATCTCCATCACAACAGGCCTCCTCATGGAAGGGACTTCGCTCAATTCTTCCCTCTGCCCACAACATGCTTCTTTCATGACACCACATGGCTTATTCACCTCCAAAACTTTGCTCAGACACCCCTTCTGATTCTACATAAAAGCACCACCCTCAGCCCCTCAACACTTCCAATCCTCTTTCCTCTGCTCAATGTTTTCTCTTTCCATCTCTTACTGTCTGGAAGAGAGGTCCAGACATATAGCCCTCCAAGCAAATATGGCCCACCACTTGTGGTTTTAAATAAAGTTTTATTGGAACACAGCCACACCCACCTGTCCACAGGTCTAGCATCTGTGACTGCTTGAGGCCAAAATGATAGAAGTGGGTCATTTTGACAGAGATTGTAGGGCCCACAAAGATGAAAATGTCCACTCTCTAGTCTGCCAATGCCCGGTTTAGGAGATAAAATCTAACTAAACAAGGAGATAAACAAGAAACTGACTTGTTTCTTCATTGATGTATCCCAAGTTTCCATTACTAAATATCTGTAGACAGCATGAGTGAATGGTGTCTTCAAGGGCTTTGTTCTAGTGTTTGTTCTGTTTTGGTAGATTAAGTAGAGTAAGGTGGGGAAAACTGAGTCACCCACCATGCATGGTATGTGGAACTCAAATGGCTCTGGGTGGTAACAGTGAGTGGCTTTCAGGTTTCAGTTCAGTTCAGTCAGTTCAGTTACTCAGTCATGTCTGACTCTTTGCGACCCCATGAATTGCAGCACTCGGCCTCCCTGTCCATCACCAACTCCCGGAGTTCACTCAGACTCACGTCCATCGAGTCAGTGATGCCACCCAGCCATCTCATCCTCTGTTGCCCCTTCTCCTCCTGCCCCCAATCCCTCCCAGCATCAGTCTTTTCCAATGAGTCAACTCTTCACATGAGGTGGCCAAAGTACTGGAGTTTCAGCTTTAGTATCATTCCTTCCAAAGAAATCCCAGGGCTGATCTCCTTCAGAATGGACTGGTTGGATCTCCTTTCAGGTTTATACCAATTTAAAAAAACCACAGGGTGTTTATAAGAATTTTCTCCCCCATTAAAAGGGGTCTGTCCATTTCTTAAACTTGAGAAGCACAAGGATAGAGAGTTTGATCTGCGAGCAAGTCAACAAAGTTTGTTCTTAGTGTCTATGACACTGGCGAAGCAATACCAACCGCCATATGGTCTAGATTTTTAGGAGAGCCTTACTTCTCACTTGTCCCCTTGTTCCTATAAGTTTAGCTGCATTTATAAGGATCTGTATCATAATATCTGGTTCACACAAATGTTCTCTAAGGGGGAAGAGAGGCTCCAGACGAGAGATATCCTTGGTCTCAGTCTCAGGACTGGAGGAGAGAAAGGGCTGGTGCCAGGGGATTCACACCTCTCCTACCTCTCAAATCTAAGAGAAGAACCAGGAAAATCCTTCAATTCCCTTTCTTCTGAAGGACTGAGGATACCTCTTCAAGTCTAACAGAATCAAGGAATTGTCCTGTTATGGGACGTTAAGACACGTCTACGTCAGTGTGTTCTTCTCCCACTCACCTTGGCTTCTACACGGTGCTGTGCTGTGTGCTTAGTCACTCAGTTGTGTCTGACGCTTTGTGCAGCCCCATGAACTGTACTTACCAGGCTCCTCTGTCCATGGAATTCTCCAGGCAAGAATACTGGAGTGCATTGCCATTTCCTTCTCCAGGGGATCTTCCCAACCCAGGGATCGAATCCAGGTCTCCCGCATTGCAGACAGATTCTTTACCATCTGAGCCATCAGGGAAGCCCATGAATACTGAAGTGGGTAGCCAATCCCCTCTCCAGGGGATCTTCCTGACCCAGGAATTGAACCAGGGTCTCCTGCATTGCAGGTGGATTCTTTACTAGCTGAGCTACCAGAGAAGCCCATTTCTAACACTATTCTCCAATAAGAGGAATTAGGAGGACTTCCCTGGTGGTTCAATGGCTAAGACTCCACACTCTCAATGAAGGAGACCCAGGTTCGATCCCTGGTCAGGGAACTTGATTCCATATTTTGCAACTAAGAGTTCATATGCTTCAGTTAAAAAGATCCTGCATGCCACAACCAAGACCTGGCACATAAATATTGAAAAATAAACTTTTTTTTTTAAAGGAATTAGGACTCCTTAGAGAAATGGCTGATTTGAGGACTAGGGCAGGAAACACACAAAATGTGCCTGAAGCCTCCTGTAGTAGCCGGAAGGAAGGACGTGCTCAAAACAATAACAACAAAAATCCCACCCACAAGATGGAGGTGAGTCAAAATGACTCAGAGGCCACGTGAAGAAGCTCCTGATGGACCAGGGGAAACAATCTGGGTGAGCAAACGAAGAGTCCTGGGCAGTAACCCAAAGGATAAAATAAATGTCTGAGTCCACTCTGACTTACCTAACTGATTGAATAAATAAACAAACAGGGGAAGAGAGACAGTTCTCCCTTTCAGAAGAAATCCAAATGATTTATGTAGACTTTCCACCTTCAGCAAGGCAGACCACAGCCCCCCACTCCTGATGCAAGGGCTAAGTGCAGTGATGTCCTGCCAAAGAGGATGGTACCAAGATGGGGGGAGGGGCAGCTCTGCGGAGGAGAATCCTGATAACACTACCTGAGCCAGGTGGCCAAGGTCAGTATCCACAGTGTAAAGTCCTGACAGTGGCAAGCTCTTCCTCTTGAACACAGTGTGATGAGAATGGCCTGTATGCTTTTCTCCAAACCCACAATCCCAGTCTAACCATGAGAAAAACACTGGACATACCCGCACTGAAGGACGGTCTACAAACCCCTCCCTCGTCCTCCTCACCTGTCCAGGTCCCCAGAAACAAGGAGATTCTGAGCAACTTAGGACTCCAAGAAGAGTCTTAAGGAGACATGACAACTAAAGGTAATGATGTGTCCTGGATGGGATGCCAGGACAGAAAAAGGACATTTGAGTAGAACTAAGGAAACATGAATAAAGCATGGACTTAAATTATCTATACTGGTTGATCATTGTGACTAATGTATGACATTAACGTATGATGTTAATCATAGGAGAACTTGGGTTCATGAGAACTGTGTGTACTACACAATCTTTCTGTAAATCTACAACTACTCTAAAGTAAAAATCTTATGTGAGTAAAATGGAGAGATGCAACATTATCTTTTCATTCAGCGACATTAGTGACAGACTGCAAACCCTATAGCGAGAAGCACAACTGGGCCCCAGGCAAAGGCTGGTCCTCCTACAGGAAGAGTGAATGACTGCTTCTCAGCACTTGGAGCCAATTCATTTCAACTGGTTTTCCATTCTTCCACTGCTCTCACCAAACCTTTAGGAATTTAGGACAGCTTGATGATGACAGTCAGCAAGGCAAATGATGGATACACCAAAATGGACAACCACTCAGGGCTTATTTCCCCCAAGATGGGGGATCACAGGTTGGATTCACGACACTCAGTACAGATAGCCATATGCAGAATATAACTACTCTGTGGTTCTGCCATCTTCCTTGCTAAACTTTTCTTTTCCACTGAATGGGGAAAAGATTTCTTAAACTTTGGGACCTAGAGAAAACTGACCACAAACTGCAATATTCTCTCTGCTGCATCAGTCAGACTTGTGATAACCTCTGTAAGCTTCAGTTCTCTTGAGTGTAAAAATGGGGATGGTACCCACCCTGCTTATCTGCCAGGGTTATTGTGAGGAAACAGAGGAACTACAGTAAGTCCCCTACATATGAAGCTTCAAGTTGCGAACTTTCAAAGATGCAAACGTGCATGTGCACGTCCAGTCACACACTCACGTGTTTGGCATACACTGTCGTGTGCATGACATGTGCACAACCTCTACAAGTGGTTGTGTTTTTGCGTATTTTACTGTGTAGTACTGACTAGAGTACGGTAGAACAGTACCTTTAGTTTAAGACCAGGATGTCCAGAAGCAAGCGTAAAAGCAGCAGTAATGCAGCTAGTATTACTGTAGTTTTCAAGGTACTGTACTGCAAGATTAAAAATGTTTTCTTAACAATTAACTTTTTGTCAATTTTTCTCCAGGGGTGTTTTATCTCTATACTGTATTAAGAATGTCCACTTATCTCCATTTTCATGAAAATGTGGGCATTCATATAAATATACTGAATGGTTTTAAGAAAGCCATGGTAATTTTTTCTTATTCTATTCAACCAAAGAAATAATGATTTTTTAAAATAAAAAAAATGTTTATTTTTTGTGTTTGTTTTCTATTATTATTTGTGCAAAGAGTATTATAAACCTATTACAGTAGAGCACTGTATAGCCAATTGTGTTAGTTGGGTGCTCCTGCTAAGTCGCTTCAGTTGTGTCTGACTCTGTGCGACCCTATGGACCATAGCCAGCCAGGCTCCTCTCTCCAGGGGATTCTCCAGGCAATAATACTGGAGTGGGTTGCCATGCCTCCAGGGGATCTCTCTGACACAGGGGTGGAACCCGAGTCTCTTATGCCTTCTACGCTGGCAGGCAGGTCCTTTACTGCTAGCCCACCTGGGTTAGTTGGGTACCTAGGCTAACTCTGTTGGACTTAAAACTAACAAACTGGACTTATGAACCCGCTCTTGGAATGAAACTTCTTCATATGTAGGGGACTTACTGTGTTGAGGTAAAGACAGCTGGAGTCTTATAAAGCACAAAATAAATGAAAACTTTCAATGGCAAGACTGGCAAAAATGATGACAAGAGCCACTCAGTATTGGAAATCCAATTTCTAGTATCTGTGGTATGATAAACAGAATGCAATATTGCCTTAGCTATATTTTCCGGAGCTTATCCAGAAAGTGGGGCTTCCCTTGTGGCTCAGCTGGTAAAGAATCCACTTGCAATGCGGGAGACCTGGGTTCGACCCCTGGGTTGGGAAGATCCCCTGGAGAAGGGAAAGGCTACCCACTCCAGTATTCTGGCCTGGAGAATTCCATGGACTATACAGTCATGGGGTCACAAAGAGTCGGACACGAATGAGCGACTTTCACTTCACTTCATCCAGAAAATACTGCTTGTTTATCAAGGGGTGTATGAGGAGAGAGGTACCACTGCTTCCCCCATTACCGGCTTCCTCATCACATTAAGAAAAATGATCACAAACTAATTTAAGGCCCTGATATGTCACCAAATAAGATTCCATCTCTGAAAATGCAAACCCTTTAGAGGTTGGCAGCATCTGCCAAGATGCTGTTCATCTTGATCCAACGAGCTAACCATGAGCATTACCCCAAAAGAAAATGGCTTTATCTAAGGCTTTGTTATGTGGCCACACATGTAGGGTCCAACTCCCCAGTCTGGATTTTATTTTCAAGAAGCCAGCCCCTGTGAGGATCAAATTCTCTGAGCTCCTGCCTCCTGGCTTAAGACTTGCTCCTTTTCTTTGTCTCTCCCTAAATTAAAGAATTAGCCCTCGAGGGGAATGTCACTGTCCCTGTCACACAGAGGCAGCCATCCTGTCTTGATGCCAATTACAGCAACAATTGCCCAAGGAAGCAGAGCTCACCCCCCTGAATAAAGACATTAGCTTCCCTGACAACTCATCTATTCTGGCCTGCCCCTTCCTCAGAGGCTCTGACAAAGGTCCAACTGAGAAGCCTCGTTTTTAAGTTCGATAATGTGCTAATTCACTTTTCCACTCTAAAAATCACAAACAGCAGGATTTTAAAATTTCCATTTGGAGTGAATGCAGAGCTTTCTTAGCTTCTGTTCCATTACCATTCTTGGTCACAGAGGGGCACTCCACGGTTGCTGTTGGACTCTAATTCAGAAATCAGTAGCATCCTCAGACACAGTAATGACTCATACGACTGTCTCCCGTTTGACGTGATGGGTGTTCCTGTGTCTCTCTTAACAATTCTCTGTGGCACAGAGGACCAGGCCATGCATATCAGGATGTCATGAATACACTCAATTTCAGACAGCCTTGCTAACCAGCAGTGTGTCCCCTGCCACACCTAAAATTGGGAACAAAACCAGGCTATTTTCACACTAATGACAACACCAAACCAAAATCTAAATCAAAGTGAACGGCAAAGATTTTAATTCCATCTTTAGCTTCTGAGTCAAACTTCACTCCTAATTAACTACATATTCAGGTGGTAAAGAATCTGCCTGCAATGTGGGAGACTGGGTTGTTAGAACCCTGGGTTGGGAAGATCCTTTAGAGTAGGCCATGGCAACCCACTCCAGTATTCTTGCTTGGAGAATCCCCATGGACAGAGCATGGGGGGCTACAGTCCATGGGGTCGCAGAGTCGGACACGACTGAGTGACTAAGCATAGCACACATGCTTATTATACCAAGAATAGGAAGCTGCTTTTTCCCCAAAGAAAGGAAAGCAGTCCAAATTTCTTCTAAATGCATACATGAATTCCTCGCTGAATTAGAACCTTGGTCATTCTCTGGCAGAGTTCATGTTCACTTTAAAATTTTTCAAATATCCTAATTACACAGAGATTAAAGTTCTTGTGATGAAGAGAGTACATTTTGTGATTTTATAAACAAAAGGCTTTCCTGGGAAGATGGTCCCATTGTGAGTGAGTGCCTGGGGTTATTCTCAAGATAAAAGGACTGGTTTAAAAGGGGAATCATATTATAAATACTGAACTATTCCCATTGATTTATTCATTCATTTTTAAATTTTTAAAACTGGAATATAATTGTTTTACAATGTTGGGTTAGTTTCTGCTGTACAGTGAAGCAGCCATATGTGTACATATATCCCCTCCCTCTTAAGACCTCTCACCCACCACCCCCACTGTTCCCTCTAGGTCATCACAGAGCACTGAGTTGAGCTAAGCTTCCTGTGCTTTCTAGCAGTTTCACACTAGTTATCTATTTTATAGCTGCTAGTGTGTATATGCCGATCCCAATCTCCCAGTTTGTCCCCCTGTCCCATTTTCCCCATGCCCACGTGTCCATTCTCTATATCTGCATCTCTATTCCTGCCTTAGAAATAGGTTCATGGTGGCTCAGACAGTAAAGTGTCTGTCTACGATGCGGGAGACCCAGGTTCGATCCCTGGGTTGAGAAGATCCCTTGAAGAAGGAAATGGCAATCCACTCCAGTACTATTGCTTGGAAAATCCCATGGACAGAAGAGCCTGGTAGGCTACAGTCCATGGGGTCGCAAAGAGTCGGACACGACTGCGCGACTTCACGTTCACGTACCATTTTTCTAGATACATATATATATTTTATTCCACACATACGATACTTGTTTTACTCATTCTGACTTACTTCACTCTGTATGACAGACTCTAGGTCCATCCACATCTCTACAAATGACCCTGTTCTGTTCCTTTTTTATGGCTGAGTAGTTCAGTTAACTTCAGTCATTCAGTCATGTCCAAATCTTTGTGACCCCATGGACTGCAGCACACCAGGCTTCCCTGTCCATCACTAACTCCCAGAGCTTGCTCAAACTCATGTCCATTGAGTCAGTGATGCCATCCAACCATCTCATCCTCTGTCGTCCCCTTCTCCTCCTGCCCTCAATCCTTCCCAGCATCAGGGGCTTTTCTAATGAGTCAGCTATTTGAATTAGGTAGCCAAACTACTGGAACTTCAACTTCAGCATCAGTCCTTCCAATGAATATTCAGGACTGATTTCCTTTAGGATTGACTGGTTTGATTTCCTTGCAAGGAACTCTCAAGGGACTCTCAAGAGTCTCCTCCAACATCACAGTTCAAAAGCATCAATTCTTTGGTGTTCAGCCTTCTTTAAGATTCAACTCTCACATCCATACATGACTACTAGAAAAATCATAGCTTTGACTAAACAGACCTTTGTTGGCAAAGTAATGTCTTTGCTTTTTAATATGCTGTCTAGGTTGGTCATAGCTTTTCTTCCAAGAAACAAGCGTCTTTTAATTTCATGGCTGCAGTCACCATTCATAGTGATTTTGAAGCCCAAGAAAATAAAGTCTGTCACTGTTTCCATTGTTTCCCCATCTATTTTCCATGAAGTGATGGGACCAGATGCCATGATCTTCGTTTTTTGAATGTTGAGTTTTAAGCCAGCTTTTTCACTCTCCTCTTTCACTTTCGTCAAGAGGCTCTTTAGTTCTTCTTCGCTTTCTGCCATAAGGGTGGTGTCATCTGCATATCTGAGGTTATTGATATTTCTCCCAGCAATCTTGATTCCAGCTTGTGCTTCATCCAGCCTGGCATTTCTCATGATGTACTCTGCATAGAAGTTGAACTATGGTGCTGGAGAAGATTCTTGAGAGTCCCTTGGACTGCAAGGAGATCCAACCAGTCCATCATAAAGGAGATCAATCCTGAGTGTTCACTGGAAGGACTGATGCTGAAGCTGAAACTCCAATACTTTGGCCACCTGATGCAAAGAACTGACTCATTAGAAAATACCCTGATGCTGGGAAAGATTTAAGGTGGGAGAAGAAGGGAGCAACAGAGGATGAGATGGTTGGATGGCATCACTGACTCAATGGACATGAGTTTGAGTAAACTGCAGGAATTGGTGATGGACAGGGAGGCCTGGCATGCTACAGTCCATGGGGTTGCAAAGAGTAGGACAAGACTGAGTGACTGAACTGAACTGATTGTGGTTATCTGGGTCATTAAGGTCTTTTTTGTATAGTTTTTCTGTGTATTCTTGCCACCTTTTCTTAATATCTTCTGCTTCTGTTAGGTCCATACCATTTCTGTCCTTTATTATGCTCATCTTTCCATGAAATGTTCCCTTGGTATCTCTGATTTTCTTGAAGAGATCTCCAGTCTTTCCCATTCTATTGTTTTCCTGTGTTTATTTGCATTGATCATTGAAGGCTTTCTTATCTCTCCTTGCTCTTCTTTGGAACTCTGCATTCAGATAGCTATATCTTTCCTTTTCTCCTTTGCTTTTCACTTCTCTTCTTTTCTCAGCTCTTTGTAAGGCCTTCTCAGACAGCCATTTTGCCTTTTTGCATTTCTCTTTCTTGGGGATGGTTTTGATCACCAGCTCCTGTACAGTGTCATGAACCTTCATCCACAGTTATTCAGGCACTCTGTCTATTAGATCTAATCCCTTGAATCTGTTTGTCACTTCCACTGTATAATTGCAAAGGATTTGATTTAGGTCATACCTGAATGATCTAGTGGTTTTCCCTACTTTCTTCAATTTATGTCTGAATTTTGCAAGAAGGAGTTCATGATCTGAGCCACAGTCAGGTCCCAGTCTGTTTTTTGCTGACTGTGTAGAGCTTCTCCATCTTTGGTTGCAAAGAATATAATCAACCTGATTTCAGTATTGACCATCTGTTGATGTTCACGTGTAGAGTCTTCTCTTGTGTTGTTGGAAGAGAGTGTTTGCAATGACCAATGTGTTCTTTTGGCAAAACTCTGTTAGCTTTTACTCTGCTTCATTTTGTATTCCAAGGTCAAACAGTAACATGCCTGTGACTCCAGGTACCTCTTGATTTCCTACTTTTGTATTCCAGTTCCCTATGAGGAAAATGACATCTTTTTCTTTGGTATTAGTTTTAGAAGGTCTTGTAGGTCCTCATAGAACTTTTCAAGTTCAGCTTTCAGCATTAGTGGTTGGGGCATAGACTTGGATTACTGTAATAGTGAATGGTTTGCCTTGGAAATGAATAGAGTACATTCTGTCGCTTAAAACTGCACCCAAGTATGGCCTTTCGGACTCTTTTGTTGACTATGAGGGCTACTCCTTTTCTTCTAAGGGATTCTTGCCCACAGTAGTAGATATAATGGAATTAAATTTGCCAATTCTGGTCCATTAGTTCACTGATTCCTAAAATGTCAATATTCACTCTTGCCATCTCCTGTTTGACCATTTCTAATTTACCTTGATTCATGGACCTAACATTACAGGTTCCCATACGTAATACTATTTTTTACAGCATTGGACTTTACTTCCATCACAAGTCACATCCACTACTGGGCGCTATTTTTGCTTTGGCTCCATCTCTTCATTCTTTCTGGCGTTATTTATCCACTCTTCTCCAGTAGCATATTGGGTCACTACCAGCCTGGGGAGTTAATCAGTGATGTTTTGTTATATGTGTATGTGGTGAAATGAATAAGCTGCTCAGTCATGTCCAGCTCTTTGTGACCCTGTGGACTATACAGTCCATGGAACTCTCCAGGCCAGAATACTGGAGTGGGTAGCCTTTCCCTTTCCAGGGGATCTTCCCAATCCAGGAATTGAACTCAAGTCTCCTGCACTGCAGGCAGATTATTTACCAGCTGAGCCACAGGAGAAGCCCCACAATCAAATTAATTAACATTTTATCACCTCATATAGTGACTATTGTGTGTGTGTTGAGGACACTTAAGATCTACTCTGTTAGCAAATTTCAAGAATCCAATACTGTACTATTAACTATAGTCACCATGTTGTATATCAGATCTGCAAACTTAGTCTGCAGAACTGAAACTTCCTCCCTCTGACCAATATAACCCTATTTCCCATACCACCCCACTCCCCTCCCCCGACAACAATCATTCTACTCTCTGCTTTTCCAAGTTTAGCTTTTTTTTAAAAAAAATTATTTTTGGCCACACTGCACAGAATGTGGGACTTTAGTTCTTTAATCTGTAATCAAACCCACATCCCCTGAACTGAAAGTGCAGAGTCTTAACCAATTGACCACCAGAGAAATTCCAGGCTTTTTAGATTCTACATATAAGCAATACCAAGCAGTATTTGTCTTCTGTGATTAGACGTTTCTTTAAAGCCCGCTTCTAAAACTATCCAATACTATAGCCACTAGACATTTGTGGCTCTTTAATTAAAATGAAATTAAATTTAAAATTCAGTTTCTCAAAAACTAGCCCATTTTTCAGGTGTTCAGTAGTCACATATGACCAGTGACTACTGAGCTGGGCATTACAGATATAAAACCCTTTCATTACTGCAGAAAGTTCTATTAGGCAACAGTTCTCTATGACCTCAAAGGATTTTCTGGGAGAAATACTTTCCCAGGTAGACAGTCATTATTAGTCAGGCAGACCACCTTCTCTGAAGAGCCCTCCACATTCTCCCCTGGTGACATTACAGAATTTCAACAAGCAACTGTTTCACACCTATTCTCCATCAGGTATAATATTCATTAAATGTGGGGGACAGAGACCAAAGTCAAACATGATTTCTGCTCTGAAAGAGTTTACAACCTAGTAGAGGAATAAGAGCTATATGAATTATAATTAAATCTTGTCATAGGTGCAACATATATGACAAACATATATGGTATCTGAAATATACGAGGCATGGAAACCACCTCCACTGGGGAATGACTGAATTGTGGCATATTCATAGCACAGAATACCATAGGAGCAGTTTACATGAGTGGACCAATATTATATATGTCAACATGGATAGATCATACATGCAAAACATGGAGGAGAAAAATGAAATTGTAGAACAATGTTTCTACTATGATATTAAAGTTAATAGCAAAATTTATAAAATTTAAAATTAAATTTTAATAAAATAATATGAAAAATAATTTTAATGAATTTAATAATGTAAATAAATAAAATGTAAAGACACAGAAAAGTAATATATGATGTTTGTGGATATACTTCTCTACCCGTGTGCTAAGTTGTTTCAGTCATGTCTGACTCTTTGCAACCCTGTGGATTGTAGCCCAGCAGGCTCCTCTATCGATGGGATTCTCCAGGCAAGAATACTGGAGTGGGTTGCCATGCCCTCCTCTAGGGGATCTTCCCAATCCAGGGGTCGAACCCATGTCTCTTACATCTACCTGCATCGGCAGGCGGGTCCTTTATCACTGGCGCCACCTGGGAAGCCCTTAATGTCTTAGTTTTTCATTAAAGATAGACTTGAAGCAAATATGCACACATGAGCAGCTGTGCATTCCAACTGAGAGTATGATATTCCACAAAATCAAAGAAGGAAGTGAAGGAGCAGAGAAAAAAAGGAAAAGAAAAGAATCAGTGTTCCGGTGGAGGAAGGGCGGAGCACACGCAGAACAGAAAGGAGCAGAGGTTCTCTATGAGGACAGGTGGATGCAGACAGGCTTGAAGAGGGAGGGACACAAGGGATGAAACACCAAAGACAAGTCATGTGGGAAGAAATGCCAGGACAATGACGAGGAGCAGGATGAGCAATGGTGTCCTGGGAAACCCCAAAGCTGTTTGGTCTGGCTGGAAGCAAAGCCAAGAGGAAGAGTTGGTGACAGATACTCAGAGGCTGGTAGCAGCTGGATCACTGAAAGACTCAAAGACTTGGCTGAGTATCCCGTCCCTTCCCCTGTGGGCAGCAGGAAGACACGGAAGCATCGGGGGCTGTAGGATGGCAGGACCATGAAACTAAAGACCGTCCGCTGAAGGTCTTTTGAGAAAGACTGTTAAGAAAGAGCCCCTCCCTGCTCTTCTGAGTCTCATGACAGAGTCTAGCCACATGGAGAGTCAGAAAGACTAAAGCAGACAGGCAAGGAGAACAGAGCCCCGCAGCACTGGAGGATGAGCCCAGTGCTTTCTTTGAGGTTCCTCTCAAATGTCACTGCCAAGCTGGCCCTGAATGAACGGCCAGACAGCTAGGGCAGGTATGACTGCCCAGTTCCAAATTTCCCCTTCCTCTGCTCCATGACAATGGGCAGAATGGATTCATTTAACTATCTGTCTGCTGCAATGAGCACAAGATGAAGCTTTCTCAGTGGAGGATGCTAAGAGACACTAAAGGAGGCAGGGACTAATCTGTCTAATTCCAAGGCTGTCCCTTTGGCCAGCAATGTGACCATGAGGACATGGAGGGTTGAGGTGCTCTGTTCCCCAGAACTTGAGGTCCCCCCTGCAACCTCTCGTCACTGGCTCACCTGGGGACCTCTTTGCACAGACCTCTTGGCTCAGACTCTCCTGCACCAGAGCCCTGACTCTCTGTACCCATCTGCCCCGATTCAGGAGGTCAGTCTCCTGTGGCCCTGTCCACTCAGACACTGGGTGCCCCACGCCTTCCACTAACCCTCGTGCCCTCACTCCTGTGCACACCGTGCAAGCTCCATGTGCCCGTGCCCTGGAGAGCTGCTTTTTGCAAACCACCTGTAGCCCTGGCAATGCTCCCAAACCTTCTCCACTGGGGTGAGCCCCCGGCCTCGGGGAGGGGGCTCCATCCAAGTTTGTCCTTTCCTGGGTACCTGGAGGTACCCTGAGGTACCCTGTAGAGCTCTCTTACACCTTCTTGTTACACTGCCAACCCAGCTTAATAACTGATTACATTAAACTTCCTGCTGAAATCACTTTGTGGTTTCCATCTGCTGATTGGACCAGACTGATACAGTATCTTTTAAACTGTACTTACTCACAATTGCTCTTTTGATGCCGTCTGTCTGTCCACTAGGCTATGGGTTCCCCAAAGGCAAGGGTCATCTTTTATTACAGAAACAAAAAAAGGGTAGTGGGGGGAGGGGGTCCCACATATCAAAAGAGGCACTGCAAGAACACATATTTTGGCAAAATGCATACCTGTGCAGCAGTCAGGAGAGAGTATAGCAAGCCATTCTTTTAGCCTGGGAGCAATTTATCTTCCTCTGCTGTTTTCTTATTGATGCAGTGAGCCTCAATCAGCACTTCGTTTATAGAAAAGGCTTAATAGAGCTTTGCTGCAAACAGACTGCTTTATATAGGATGGACTCGTGTCCTTCCCCAGTAGCTAAAGTGGAGAGTGATGAAAAACATGCCCTGGTTCTGTATATGAAGTTTGGGGGCTTCCCAAGGAACAGACATCCCTGAGAAACTACATAAGTGTGAATATAAGTGTGAATCTTGCTCTCTGGATGCCTAACATTTACACGCTGTGAGTTTACGTTTTAAAACATATAGCCTTTACACTTCACTGAACAAAATCCTGTAGCCCCCCAAAATTAGGAATAATCATGACCCAGAGGAGCAGAGCCACACCCATAAAGGCAGGAGAGCTTAGACATACGAGCCTGGATTGCAGGGTCACCCCATATGAAGTCACATTTCATTCCACCTGTTAACCAAGGTTTGGCAAGTTTCTTAACAAAGTCAAGCTTCCATTTGTACGCCTTATTAAAAGAGTATAGGATTACCTGCCTGCTGTTAGTATCAAATGAGAGGATGCAGAGAAGTCCCACTCAGCAAGGGGTCCCAGTAATGGTGAATCTGAATTAATCACTGTAGAAAGGGGTGTCCTCAGCCACCCTGAAGGCGGATGAACACAGTTCAGGGCACTGAGACGCTCACCTCATCTCACGAGCCAACAAATTCCTGTGGCAGCACATGCCAGAGAGGGAATGTGTTGATAACTAGTGTGAGTGCCCCAGGGAGCCCACTGATTCCTCATCCCCGCAGAGGACCTGTCTTAGCTGTTTCTCAGCTGAACCATCATTCCAAATTCACACTTGATCTGAGCATTAGAACAGCATGTGGAACACTGATAAAATGTTCCATCTGTTCAGAGATGACAATAAAACACCCACAGGTGAAGACAACTCAATTCTAGTTAGCTAAAACTCTGTACGGGCCAGAATAGAGTCCAGATAAGGAAAACTTCGTTCACCTTCCTCTTCTCTCAAGCTATTCCTAGTGTGCCCCAAAAGACTCGCTAGAAAAATGTGCAATGATGGGGCTTTCCCAGGAGGCTGCAGATGTTGGATGTAAGCAGAGGCAAGGTCCCACCTGCCAGCAGTAACTCCTGCATCCCAGCCCTGCCTCCTTGCTAGGGGAGGGATGTGGTCACAGACGAGGCCCCTCCCTTCACTTCTGGACTCTGAGGCTGGCAAGCGTGTGAGCAATGGCATGATCAGCTGCTTCCAGTTATACATATGCTACTTACAAGGGGTCAGCAGGGAGCCTTTACCTTCCTCTTTCTTCTGGTGATGGTACCCTGAGACTTGTCTAAAAAAAGCCTCCATTGTTAGGGCATCAAAAAGTATTTAAAAGCGACTCAGATGATGACTGCCTGGCTGGCTTTATCAGAGATCAAAGTAGCTTCCTCTTCAAAGATCAGCAATCAGTCTTCACACAAGTGGAGGGTCAGGGCATTTCATCTCAAATAAATGGCACTCATGTATACGCAGGCTGCTGCTCCAGCCAGGCACAGCTGCATCCTTCTTATCAGGGGCTCCTGGTTCCTATTCCCACAGCTTTCAATCCTGCTGTTACTCACTGCCTGACTCTCCTTCCATCTCTTTCTCATCAAATCATCCTCTATTATCACTCAGAAATACTCGTTGCAAATCCTTACTGCACTAACCTTTGCATCTAGCTCTATCCTGTAGAGAAAAAAATGTGTGTATGAAAATGTTTTAATATATTTTTAGTATTGAGTTCTAGACTATTTTTATTCCACATCATCCATGAGTGACGATGATCGTGATGACGACGATGATAATGATGGTGATGATGATAATGATAGTGGGATGATGGTGGTGATAATGATGACGATGCTGATGGTGATGATAAATGGAGATGTGATAATGATGGTGATGGTGCTGATGATGGTGAAAATGCCCAATATTTACTGGATATTTAATGTATGGTTGGCACTGTGCTATGCATATTAGCTTGTTTAATTAATCCTCCCAATGACTCTATGAGGTAGACCACTCTATTCTTACAAATGTGACACCTGAGGTTTGTGCAAATTGAGAAATCTGCACAAGAGCACACAATTAGAAACTGGAAAGTGCAGGGACCCAGACCAAGGTGAGCTGTCTGCAGAGCCTGCATACTTCCTGTTAGTTTTGACATACTTTTATACTGGGAGGATTTTTTTCAGAGCTAGAAGAAGCTGAGAAATCACCTCTTTGAAAATCTTCCATTTTAGAGGTAAAGAAATTGAGGCCCAGACAACTGCCTTTTCTAAAGTCACATGGGGGTTAATGGTTGAGCCGGGACTACAATCCAGTCACTTGGTTCCCATGGGATACTTTTAGATTTATGCTGGAAAGCTTCCCCAATCGTAATACTTGCCTGCATCATGGAAAGAGGAGAAAGAAGGCCGAAGAAGCCTGATGAATTTTCCCTGGGGCTGAGCAGGCTCTTCAAATGCAAGCCAAGAAGGAGTAAGGCAGATTGCTTCTGTCTGGATCACAACTTAACCAACGTCAAGTGGTCTCAGAAAATGGACCATGGGCCCACTAGGAATAACTAATACATATCATTCTGCTATGTTTATAGAGATGCTGAATAGCATTGTAGTTAAGAGTTTACACTCCCGAGTTACATCAACCTAAATATAAATTCTTATTGCTTCTGATGTCTGCCACCTTTGATAACCTTCCTCACCCTCAGTTTTCTTATCTGTGACATGCAGATTCTAAGAACACATGCATCAAAATGCTCTTATGGAGTTTCAAAGGTCAGGGACTTGGCACCAGGCCTGGTCCACAGTGGTACTGTTGTTCAACTGCTAAGTCATGCCCAACTCTTTGTGATCCCATGGACTGTAGCACACCAGGCTTCCCTGTCCTTCACTATCTCCCACAGTGTGCTCAGATTCATGTTCATTGAGTTGGTGACACTATGTGTCTCATCCTCTGCCACCCCCTTCTCCTTTTGCCTTCAATCTTTCCCAGCATCAGGGTCCTTTCCCATGATTTGGCTCTTCACACCCAGTGGCCAAAGTATTGGTCCCTAGTGAGGCCAAATTAATCTATTATCATTATGAACAGCGTTACTACTAACTTCTCCACTGACCTGTCCCTCACCAGCCCTGTTTCTGCATGGTGCTGCGGACAGGTGGCTGATACCGCGGCAAGACAAACCACCGAAAGCAGCAAATGTTTCCCATCTATCAGGGATGTGGCCTTTTACTCCACTTCTCCAAATTCATGGTGACAGTTAAATACCCTCCTCCCACAGCCACAGAGAAGTACAATTACTTTGTATTTGTCACTCTGGTAACCAGGCAACTGACAGTCTTTTCACACAATTGAAAATGCTCCAAATGCTTCACTCTGATTCATTTCAGCAGGCAGCCGGTTGGGCAGCTGAGTCATCTGTACTTCCTGAGAGGTACAATTAGGGGCCACAGTTTCCTGCAGAACCACTCATCATTCCCCAGGTATCAGCTAAGCTGAGAACAGAGGCAGAATCCCCAGTGCACATGAACTCCATGCAGATTCGAGGCCCAGGAGCAGAGCTTCTCAGGAGCCGGTGTGTTTTTGAGAATGAACACTGGATCAGATTTCAAAAGACTAGCTCTGGTCTCGACTCTACCCTGCACTGAGCCATGTGATCCTAGATGAGTCATTTAGTGGCCTGGGTCTTTGTTTCCTTACTTGTGAAGTGAGGGTGTTAAAGCAGAGAACCTCTCAAAGAGCTTCTTGTCATTATCTAGTTGCTAAGTCATGTCTGACTCTTCTGCGACCTCATGGACTGTAGCCAGCCACACTACTCTTTTGACTTTCCAGGCAAAAATACTGAAGAGGGTTGCCATTTCCTCCTCCAGAGGATCTTTCTGGTCCAGGAATCAAACTCAGGTCTCCTACACTGCAGGCAGATTCTTTACCACTGAGCCATCTGGAAAGCCCTTCCTCTTAGCCCTCAATCTCTATGATTAAATAAGAATAGCTACTTGCAGGGGAAAAATCCATACCCTGACAAAGGATGCCTTTCAGATTTAAGAGACTTTAGGTCAACCTATTATAATACACCCATGACCTGTAGTGAGTTGGGGCTTCAAAGCAAGTTCCTCACAAGGTTAAAATTGGAAGAACTTCCAGTTCAACATATTTCTTCCTCTTCCAAGGCTGAGTCTGCTCCAGAAAGACAGATCAAACTGTACTCACTCGAGTTGGCTGATAGGATCAATTGTATCCTTTGGACTTTCTTTGTCTTTCCTTTGAAGTTAGTGGCAGGCTTTGATGAGCAAAGAACTCCCCGTGTGAATAGCAAAGGATGCAGCAGACAAGGCACAGTCATGTCAAATGTATTTGAATGACAAGGTGTATTAGTGAGCAAACGCCTCTACAGCACGGGAAGCAACGACATGAGGTATTCTCAGGGCTTCCACAAGAGCCCATACAAGCCACCCGCTCACTTTCCTCCCCTGTCTTCCCTCCATTGCCCCAGCCCAGCCCCACATGCCCTGTTTCCTAAGACTGCTCCCACAATCCCCAACCCTGCCACGGCACCCACATGTCCAGACTCTTGTAAGAACAGCTGCGTAACTGAATTGTCCAATGGGTTCCTGTACCAAACATTATTTACTGGTTGTCCAGGAGCTAAGACACTGAGCTTCCAAGGCAGGGATCCCAGGTTCAATCCCTGGTACAGGGAACTAGATCCCGTATGTCGCAAGTAATGAATCCACATGCTACAGCTAAAGATTCCACATGCCACAATGATGATCGAAGATCTGACGTCCTACAACTGAGACCCAGTGCAGCCAAATAAATAAATAAAATAAATATGAGAAAGCTTTTTCCAAAAAAAAAATAAATGGAAATTCTAATATCTTCCTAATGCTACTAGTATGATTTCCACCCCTGGAGACCACCGCTCTAGACAACCACACCCTCTGCCTCCAGTCACCTCGGCAGCCCTGCTGTGACAATCAAAGAGCAGAGCTGAAATTCTTTGGATTTTAAGAGGAGACTTCTGATAAGACATGGCAGAGTAAATCCCTGTTTAACCTCAGTGTCTCTGGAAATCACACTTAAATAATAATAACAGTGTAATGAAGGTACCAGTCCACAAGCACAGAGAGAATGGGAAAGAAATGCATAACAGTCAAGAGACGGCCACATAATTTTAGAAGCAGAACAGCAGATGGATAAATGGCAATTGACTCAGCAGACCAAACAGAGTGTGTGTGGGGAGTAAGCCGGGGAGCAGCTATGTTTGAGTGACAGGACCTCTAAGAGCTCCATCTTTATTAGCACTGAGTACTTCTAAAGGTGGCTTCCCAGGTGACTTAGATGGTAAAGAATCCACCTGCCAATGCAGGAGACATGGATTAGACTCCTGGGTCAGGAAGATTTACTGGGGGAGGAAAAGGCTACCCATTTCAGTATTCTTGCCTGAAAACCCCACGGAGAAAGGAGCCTGGTGGGCTACAGTCCATGAGGTCACAAAAGGTCAGACATGACTTATCAACTGAGTATGCACGCACGCACACACTTCTGAAAGGAAGGGTCCGTGCAGTGTACTTGTTCGCTTCTAAAATGAAATTCACCACTGAAAAAATATGACCCTTGCACTTGGAGCACCCATACAGCCTTTCTGTGCCTCTGTCTTAAATATGAATGGAGAGCAAAAATCATCAGACGTGAGAGGAAATATTCTGACATAAAAGACAGAAATCAAATGAAACCAACAAAGAAAGGCATTTAGAAGAAATAGGATCGATGTAGGAAGCATAGATTAAAACTATTAAAACTTAAAAACGATTACAAAACTATTAAAACATAAAAACTATTTCTACAATTACAAATCTTCAACACTTTTGAGAAATGGGAAGAAACTGAAGCAACAACATAAAAGAGCTCTTTAAAATTAAAATATGGTATCAGAAGAAAAGAAATTAATACAAAAGTTAAAAGACAAATTTGGAGAAATCTCCATAAAAGATAGATATTCAGAAAATGAGATAAAACATTAAAAGATTGAATTATACATATAATCCAGGAGGTCCAACAGCTGAGTTAAGGTGGCTCAAAAGGAGAAAAGAGGAAAAATTAAAGGAGGAGAAATTATCAAAGAAATACTATTAAGAGATGTCCCAAATATGAAAGAACGTAACTTTCCAGACTGAAAGATTCCACCAGGTGACCAGCAAAAATTATTCTCAAAAATCTTACAACTAAGGCATATTATTGTAAGGTGTCAAAGGATAAGAGATGAAAGTAATACCTCAAAAGCTTCCAGAGAGACAAGGTAGATCAAAATCAAAGTGTGGAGTATACACATATGTGTGTGTGTGTGCATAGCTGAATCATTTTGCTGTACACTTAAACCAACATATTGTAAATCAACTATACTTCAATAAAAAAAAAACCAAAGGATGGGAATATCAGAATACTCTCAGACATCCCAACAGCAACACTGCAATCCAACTAGAACACAACAGAAAATGCCTTCGAAATTCAGACAGAAAATGCTTTGCTACCTAGAATTTTATCCTCAGCAAAAAGCTTTTAGTCAAGAAGGGGTTCACACAAAGGCAAGTTCACAGAAATTATATCAATCTTATGTGATTTCTCAAGAAGCTTACTGAAGGACATGGTTCAACAAAATAAGGAAGAAAACAAAGAAAGGGGGGGAAATGAGCCCAGAAAACACAGGATCCAATATAGAAAGGTGATGATGATATGGAGAATTCCAAGACGCCTGGAGAGTAATCAGTCCAGGCTGGAGCAAAACAAGGACCCTGGAAGAGAAGTCTATAAGAAAGAAAACAAAGAGACACTCCAGACGTCTGAACCCATTAAGGGGAGGTTTTCATGTCTGTTGGAGACTGTGAGTTCAGTTAATAATACATAAACAAAAAACAAGGAACCGTTAAAATTATTCAATCGTAAACTTCAAGGGAAAAAGAAAATAGACCATACTGCACAAGATGACTCAGACATATGTATATAATAGCCAACCAACACAAAAGCTACTCTAAATACTGATTTAATACCTGGAGGATGTGGGGACTGTGAAAGCTAAACTTATTTTTTATACTTGGAAATTAACTAGCCATTTTAAACACTAGAAAAAAATCTTCAGAATGGAAGTAGTTAACAAGACAAAAAGATAGGAGTTGAAAGCAGCTGCCTGTCGTAAGCAGGAAACTTGGGGTGGAAAGACAGTAGGTGAAACATAAACGTCAAAGAACTTCAGGATGGGGACACGTGTACCTGTGGCTGATTCGTGTCAATGCTGGTGAAAGCCACTACAATACTGTAAAGTAATTAGCCTCCAATTAAAATAAATAGATTAATTTTTTTAAAAAGAAGAAAAAAAAAAAAACTACGTGGATTTTTAAAATCCAAAGAAAAACAAAAAGAATATTAAGGGCCATATGAAAACATAACAGCTAATGTATACTGCACATATCTTGTATTCAAAGCACTTTTCAGATATTTACTTACCACCAGTCTCCTGTGAAACCTGTATGCAGGTCAAGAAGCAAGAGTTAGAACTGGACATGGAACAATGGACTGGTTCCAAATTGGGAAAGCAGTACGTCAAGGCTGTATATTGTCACCCTGCTTATTTAACTTATATGCAGAGTACGTCATGTGAAATATTGGGCTGGATGAAGCACAAGCTGGAATCAAGATTTCTGGGAGAAATATCAATAACCTCAGATATGTAGATAATACCACCCTTTCGGCAGAAAGTAAAAGAGAACGCCTCTTGATGAAAGTGAGAGAGAAGAGTGAAAAAGCTGGCCTAAAACTCAACATTCAAAAAATGAAGATCATGGCATCTGGTCCCATCATTTCATGGCAAATAGATGGGGAAATAATGGAAACAGTGAGAGACTTTATTTTCTTGGGCTCCAAAATCACTTCAGATGGTGACTACAGCCATGAAATTAAAAGACGCGTGTTCCTTGGAAGGAAAGTTATGACAAACCTAGACAGCATATTCAAAAGCAGAGATATTACTTTGTCGACAAAGGTCCATCTAGGCAAAACTGTGGTTTTTCCAGTGGTCATGTATGGATGTGAGAGATGGACCACAAAGAAGGCTGAGCACTGAAGAACTGATGCTTTTGAACTGTGATGTTGGAGAATATTCTTGAGAGTCCCTTGGACTGCAAGGAGATCCAACCAGTCAATCCTAAAGGAAATCAATCCTGAATATTCATTGGAAGGACTGATGCTGAAGCTGAAGCTGAAGCTCCAATACTTTGGCCACCTGATTCGAAGAGCCAACTCTTCAGAAAAGACCCTGATGTTGACAAAGATTGAAAGCAGAGGAGAAGGGGACAACAGAGTACGAGGTGGTTGGGTGGCATCATCGACGCAATGGACAAGAGTCTGAGCAAGCTCTGGAGATGGTGAAGGACAGGGAAGCCTGGTGTGCTGCAGTTCATGGGGTCACAGATTTGGACACGACTGTGTGACTGAACAATGACAATACATTGTCATTGACACATAGGCATGTGTACACACACACATATGAAAGAAGAGCAACAGTTTGGGTAGAATGTATAGCAGGATAAAGATATGATTTCTTTGAAGTTTTTAGTAGGATGCTATCTGTAGTCATGAGAAGAGTCTATTTTTGAATTTCCCTGCCTTTTTTTTGTTGCAAGAAGATTAATTCTAGCACACAGGACTGTCTCCAAGACCGCATCTTCCCCAGAACCTAGGATCAGTGTGTGTTAGAGGACACCAAGGCTGGCATGCTTGGTGGGGTCACAAACTCCATGGGGTCACAAAGAGTTGGACACAACTGAGCAACTGAAAAACAACAACAATCCCCACAATCCAAAGAGGAAAGTGTTATTATCATATGACCCATTTTCAGACAGGATACTAAGGCTTACAGATCATGAGTGACTTGCCCAAGGTTATCCATTTCAGTTCAGTTCAGTTCAGTTGCTCAGTCGTGTCTGATTCTTTGTGACCCCATGAATTGTAGCATGCCAGGCCTCCCTGTCCATCACCAACTCCTGGAGTTCACCCAAACCCACGTCCATCGAGTTGGTGATGCCATCCAGCCATCTCATCCTCTGTCGTCCCCTTCTCCTCCTGCCCCCAATCCCTCCCAGCATCAGAGTCTTTTCCAATGAGTCAACTCTTCGCATGAGGTGGCCAAAGGACTGGAGTTTCAGCTTTAGCATCATTCCTTCCAAAGAAATCCCAGGGCTGATCTCCTTAGAATGGACTGGTTGGATCTCCTTGCAGTCCAAGGGACTCTCAAGAGTCTTCTCCAACACCACAGTTCAAAAGCATCAATTCTTTGCTGCTCAGCTTTCTTCACAGTCCAACTCTCATATCCATGCGTGACCACTGGAAAAACCATAGCTTTGACTAGATGGACCTTTGTTGGCAAAGTAATGTCTCTGCTTTTCAATATGCTATCTGGGTTTGACACAGCTTTTCTTCCAAGGAACAAGCTTCTTTTGATTTCATGGCTGCAGTCACCATCTGCAGTGATTTTGGAGCCCCAAAAAATAAAGTCTGACACTGTTTCCACTGTTTCCCCATCTATTTCTCATGAAGTGATGGGACCGGATGCCATGATCTTCGTTTTCTGAATGTTGAGCTTTAAGCCAACTTTTTCACTCTCTTCTTTCACTTTTATCAAGAGGCTTTTTAGTTCCTCTTCACTTTCTGCCATAAGGGTGGTGTCATCTGCATTTCTGAGGTTATTGATATTTCTCCCGGCAATCTTGATTCCAGCTTGTGTTTCTTCCAGCCCAGCGTTTCTCATGATGTACTCTGCATATAAGTTAAATAAGCAGAGTGACAATATACATCCTTGATGTACTCCTTTTCATATTTGGAACCAGTCTATTGTTCCATGTCCATTTCTAACCGTTGCTTCCTGACCTGCATACAGATTTCTCAAGAGGCAGGTCAGATGGTCTGGTATTCCCATCTCTTTCAGAATTTCCCACAATTTATTGTGATCCACACAGTCAAGGGCTTTGGCATAGTCAATAAAGCAGAAATAGATGTTTTTCTGGAACTCTCTTGCTTTTTTCATGATCCAGTGGATGCTGGCAATTTTATCTCTGGTTCCTCTGCCTTTTCTAAAACCAGCTTGAACATCAGGAAGTTCACGGTTCACGTATTGCTGAAGCCTGGCTTGGAGAATTTTGAGCATTACTTTACTAGCATGTGAGATGAGTGCAATTGTGTGGTAGTTTGAGCATTCTTTGGCATTGCCTTTCTTTGGGATTGGAATGAATACTGACCTTTTCCAGTCCTGTGGCCAATGCTGAGTTTTCCAAATTTGCTGGCATATTGAGTCCAGCACTTTCACAGCATCATCTTTCAGGATTTGAAATAGCTCAAGTGGAATTCCATCACCTCCACTAGCTTTGATCATAGTGATGCTTTCTAAGGCCCACTTGACTTCACATTCCAGGATGTCTGGCTCTAGGTCAGTGATCACACCATCGTGATTATCTGGGACATTAAGATCTTTTTTGTACAGGTCTTCTGTGTATTCTTGCCACCTCTTCTTGATATCTTTTGCTTCTGTTAGGTCCATACCTTTTCTGTCCTTTATCGAGCCATTTTTGCATGAAATGTTCCCTTGGTATCTCTAATTTTCTTGAAGAGATCTCTAGTCTTTCCCATTCTGTTGTTTTCCTCTATTTCTTTGCATTGATCCCTGAGAAAGGCTTTCTTATCTCTTCTTGCTATTCTTTGGAACTCTGCATTCAGATGCTTATATCTTTCCTTTTCATTTCCTGTTATCCGTTTAGGAAACAGTAAAAACAGGATTGTAAGCCGCACAGCACGGCTCCACTGCTTAGAGTTTCAGCCACTCTGCTATACTGACATGGAAGATACTTAGAAGGCAAACTGAGAACATTTGTCTGATTAAAAGTCCATTCGCCTCTGTAAGGGGTTCTTGCAGGCAGAAGTTTTTCTCCAAGCACAGTTCTGGGTCTGTGCCCACACATAGATGGAGGAGGGGCTGTGGTTTCAACTCTGCCTCATACTTTTATGCATGATTTTAGCTTAGAGAATTACCCAACACAGTCATTTAAAAGGTCCTAATAAAGCACCCCCTTAATGTCTACAGAACAGCAGATTGTTGAAGGGCTGTGCTGAACAAACACACTCCCATTAACTTACATGATGTACCAGCGATTGTAAGGAGAGCAAGGCGGAGGAAAAACTCTGTGGGTCTCAAAAGCACTGCACCACCCACATGAAGTACTATGAAAATACAGACTTATCAGTCTTCCATATGTCTGTGTTTGGAAGCAGTTGATTCTTCTAAGACAAATTCGATCATGGTGGGACAACCAGAGAGAAGAAAAAATAAGTGCATGATTAATGTAATATTTAACTGGCATGACAAAAAGAATCCTCACGGAGCACAAAGAGAAAGCGCATGAAAAGCCTCCTTGGGTCGATTTTTCCTCTGTAAAGCATTTTGTGTGATGTTCGGTAAATGTTACTGCTTCTCAGCGGGGGAGGCTTCTCTGAAATCAGAAGACATGATGTCACATGTCACTGGGGGGTCTTATTGATGTGCTCGGAAAGAGGCTGGATGAACTCACAGCAATTTTTCCTGTCTCTCAAGCGCCTTTGAGTGGGGGTCATAGCAGGAGCACCAGCGTCACTAACAGTCTTTCATTGCATTGTACAGTTTTCAAAACATGTGTTGCTCTTCTCGGGTTTCTTCCTAGTTCTACAGAGACACAGCAGGGACCCAGAGAAATGCCCACGGTGTATCTGCTCAGGAGAGTCACGGAGAGAGTCACGGAGCAATCTGAACCTCCCAACCTCAGGAAACAGCACCACTGCCTGGCCACCAAGCACCTGGGGACCTGCTCTTGATCTGCTTTCTCTTGATGACCATGTGAAGGCGGAAGAGCCAGAGCAAAGGGAGCAGGGAGGCAATGCAGGCTGCATCGGGGCAATAGTGAGGGGCAAGTCAAGCGTCTGGAGTGTGGGCACCCCCTTTCCTTAACTTTCTGTCACAGTGATGATTCTACAGACATATCTCCTTTTACTGCACCTCAACTTGTTGCATTTACAGGTATTATTTTATACAAATTGAAAGTTTGTGGCAACCCTACATTGTCAGGAGGCAGCATTTTTTAGCAATAAAGTATTTTTAATTAAAGCATGTACTGTTTTAGACATAATGCTATTGTATACTTAATAGACAATAGTAGAGTGTAAACTTAACTTTTATATGCATTAGGAAACCAAAAATTTCTGTGATTCACTTTACTGCAAGGTTCATTTTATTGAGATGGTTTGGGACCCAACACCCAGTACCTCCAAAGTCTGGATGTACTGTGTCCTGGTGTCAGGCTATGATGTGGACTGATTTCAGCTCAAGAAGCACTGTCTCCAAATCTATAGGAAATCCACACATGCTTAGATATTCTACCTCTGGGACTCTTTCATTTGCTTCCAAAATTTCAAACCTAGACAGTGTATTAAAAAGCAGAGACATCATTTTGCTGACAAAGGTCCGTATAGTCAAAGCTATGGTTTTTCCAGTAGTCATGAACAGATATGACAGTCGGAACATAAAGAAGGCTGTCACTGAAGAATTGATGCTTTCAAATTGTGGTGCAATAGAAGACTCTTGAGAGTGCCTTTAACTCAAGGAAATCAAACCAGTCAATTCTAAAGGAAATCTACACTGAATGTTCATTGGAAGGACTGACGCTGAAGCTGAAGCTCCAATACTTTGGCCACCTGATATAAAGAGCCAGCTCATTGGAAAAGACCCTGATGCTGGGAAGGACTGAGGACAGGAGGAAAAGGGGACGACAGAGGATGAAATGGTTGGATAGCATCACTAACTCAGTGGACATGAGTTGGAGCAAACTCCAGTAGTCAGTGAAGGACAGGGAAGCCTGGCATGCTGCAGTCCATGGGGGTAGCAAAGAGTTGGACATGATTTAGCAACTGAACAGCAACAACAACAAAAATTCCAACTGAGAGAAATGGGCCCTATATATTGCTTATGACTGTGAGGGA
This sequence comes from Bos taurus, assembly GCF_002263795.3. Taxonomy (NCBI): domain Eukaryota; kingdom Metazoa; phylum Chordata; class Mammalia; order Artiodactyla; family Bovidae; genus Bos; species Bos taurus. Next base: position 6,820,009 of record NC_037355.1, on the reverse strand, counting down.
ACCAGTGGGGTTTTCACTTTTGAAACTATGTATATTGAATCCAGACTGTCTTAAATCCTGTTGATGAAGTGGTTTCTAGAGGAGCTAGCTGGCAAGGATTGCTAACAAGGAAAGTATGAAGTCAGCAACCATGGAGACAAAAAAGAGAGAACACTTTGTGAGCAAGTCTTATGGAATAAGTTAAGAAATAGCATGCATCAAAGTCAAATATCTTCCCATTTTATACTCTTAAAGCTCACTATACTTCTAAGGAGGTACTGGACAGAATTAGATTCTAGATGTTTGGTAAAATTACTCAAGTTTCAAATATTAAATGTGCATGAGGGCTACTATAATATTTATAAATCCAGTTATGTTCTAAATGAAATTATCACCTTACCATTGTAGTAGGGCACTTACTCCCAAGTTCAATCAAGATCAGGTCACAAGAGGAACAAATAGTAGCTCTTTTGGCTTGATCAGGCTGTTGTCAAATTTTTTATCTTAATATGACAAGTTTCATGAAGGTGAAAAATTTGCAATGTACTTTCTGATGGCTGAGAAGTTACAGACAGAGAGTGGGGAAAGAGAGCTAATCTCAAGAGGTGAAGGAAGACATAGTTCTGGGGTTTCTTTACTGCCATGTATGCATTTCCTAATCAAAGACTAAAAATCAGCTTCCAGAAAGAGCATGGTAGGATGCACATAGAGCCATGTGGATGGCTGCAGGTACCTCCACCCCCACCTACCCTACTCACAGTTGTTCCTGGAGACCTCCTCCTCCTTCCGATCTTGGATCAGCTCCTGGACTCCCTGACCCCCTGGTCTGGTGACATCTGTCTACCACTCCTTGTTCTCAGGCACCACAGTTCTCTGCCATGGTCCTCATGACCATGGCTAAAAATCCGTAACGTGTAAACAGTTGTTAATGTCTCCCTCCTCACGAGAGTAGAAGCTCTCTGTGGGCAGAACAAAGACATCTGTTCATCACTGAATCCCCAGGTTCTGGGTCAATGCCTTGCTCATAGTCAGCTGTCAATAAAAATGAATGTGGGTGACTGACCACGGACTCATATCTAGAATATAGAAAGAGCTCCCAAACTGATCAAGTAAACAGAAAGAAAGAAAACAATCCATTTAGAAAATGGACAAAAGAGATGAACACACTTCCTCAAAGAGGATATCTGAATGGCAACTAAGCACGTGAGAGGATGTTCATCATTTGTCATTAGGAAAATACAAAGGAAAACCATGATGAGTATTGCTAAATACCTATTAGAACATCTATCAAAAATAAAAAGGTGACAATTCCAAATGCTGTTGAGAAGGCAAAGAAATCTGATCACTTGCACATTGACATTGGACATATAAAATGATACAGCCACTCTGGAAAATGCTTTGGTAGTTTCTTAAACAACCAGACATATATTTGCCACAGAATCCAGCAACTGCATTTCTGAACATTCACAAATACACACACACACACACACACACACACACACACAAGTATATGTAAAACTGCCGCCGCTGCTGCTAAGTCACTTCATTCGTGTCCGACTCTGTGCGACCCCAAAGATGGCACCCCACCAGGCTCCCCCATCCCTGGGATTCTCCAGGTAAGAACACTGGACTGGGTTGCCATTTCCTTCTCCAATGCATGAAAGTGAAAAGTGAAAGTGAAGTCGCTCAGTTGTGTCCGACTCTTAGTGACCCCATGGACTGCAGCCCACCAGGCTCCTCCATCCATGGGATTTTCCAGGCAAGAGTACTGGAGTGGGGTGCCATTGCCTTCTCCATGTGTAAAACTGCTGAGATCTAATTAAGGTCTCTGGATGGTACCAATGTCCACGTCCTGGTTGTGATACCGTACCACAGTTATGCATGATGTTCCCGACACGGTATACTGAACAAAGGGTATACAAGATCTTTTTCTGCATCTTCCTATCCATCTTTAATTATTTCAAAATAAAAAGGTCAAGACAGGGCTTCCTTCCCTGGCAGATCAGTGGTAAAGAATCCGCTTGCCAATGCTGGAGACATGGGTTTGATTCCTGATCCGGGATGATCCCACATGCTGCAGAGCACCTAAGCCCGTGAACCACAAGTATTCAGCCTGTGCTCTAGAGCCTGGGAGCCGCAACTACCAGCCCACAAGCTACAACTACTGAAGCCTGCACACCATAGAGCTTGTGCTCTGCAACAAGAGAAGTCACCTCAGTGAGAATCCCATGCATCACAACTAGAGAAAGACCATGTGCAGCAGCAAAGACCCAGCATAGCCATACATAAGTAAATAAGTATATATTTACACACACACATAAAGACAGCCAGACTCTCAGTAAAGAGTCTGCCTGCAATGCAGGAGACCCAGGTTTGATCCCTGAGTCGGGAAGATCCCCTGAAGAAGGAAATGGCAAGCCATTCCAGTTTTCCTGCCTGGAGAATCCCATGGACAGGGGAGACTGGCAGGCTACAGTCCACAGGGTCGCAAGAGTCAGACAGGACTTAGCGACTAAACCACCACCAAAGAGAGTCAAGCAGAATGAATGTAGGGAGGAAAACTGTGAGCTCAGAGGGTAAACAGCATCCCTGGCAAGCAACTGGGGCCTGCAGGTGAGGGTGCACAAAACGAGGCTGTGGAGGACGTGGGTCAAGCAGGAAACTGGCAGGTCCGTGGGTGGGGGTAAGGACATAGGCCTTATCATCAGATTAAATGTGCTCCCAAGGATGTGCTGAGTTTGGGTTCAACCAGCAGGAAGCACCAGTATCTCTGGGTAGAGATGATCAGAACCAAGTGCTCAGGTAAGTAAGATGACCTCACATCCCAGTGCATCTCAATGTACATCAAGGGAATATCAGTTAACACCTGTAATGACTTTTTAGCAAGATTTTTCACATTTATAAGGACTCGGGAGGCACAGTAAATTATTCAGATACCCCCAGAGGTGACCCTATCATGGTTCTTTAGCCATAAACAAACTCAAACCAGGATGAGGATGGGGACATGATCAAGACGGCCTGGGCATCTTGGAGGGCCTGGCAGGGACCCTGGAGATGGTCAGGGACAGAGCAAGAAGGAGCCACATGGGACACATCAGTCTGGGTAAGAAGAAAACTCATTTAAACTAATCCTTTCTTGACCTAAATTTTTCTATTGCATTCACCCTGGATTTTTTGGCACTAAGTTTAATTCTTTAAAATGGGAGAAGGAAAAGGCAACCCAATCCAGTATTGCCTAGAGTATCCCAAGGGCAGAGGAGCCTGGTGGGCTACACTCCATGGTGTTGCAAAGTCGGACATGATTGAGCAACTAACATTTAATTCTGTAAAATACTGTATCAAAATAGAATCCATCCTTATTATTTGCAGATTACAGATTTGTGAATTTGCCTACTTACTAAAATGTATATGTAACCTCCAGATCAATACCTGCAGGTTTTAGGGTCATCGGTGGGCACGCACATGCAGAGGGCAAAAGCTTGAATCATCCAAGGTTCACGTTTCCAGCTGTGGATGAAAAAGAGGACCTTCCACTTTCTTGTTTCTCAGGAGTTCTCTTAGTGATCCACTACTGGGTACCACATTTTTCAAATTTTTGTGTTTTTTGATGGTGATTTTGCTGTTCAAAATGGCTCCCAGAATGATGCTGAAGAGGTGTCTGGTGTTTTGAACTGTAGTGTTGGAGAAGACTCTTGAGAGTCCCTTGGACTGCAAGGAGATCAAACCAGTCAATCCTAAAGGAAATCAGTCCTGAATATTCATTGGAAGGACTGATGCTGAAGATGAAGCTCCAATACTTTGGCCACCTGATGCGAAGAACTGACTTGTTGGAATAGATCCTGATGCTGGGAAAGATTGAAGGCAGGAGAAGGGGATGACAGAGGATTAGATGGGTGGATGGTATCACCAACTCGATGGACATGAGTTTGAGCAAGCTCCAGGAGTTGGTGATGGACAGGGAGGCCTGGCATGCTGCAGTCCATAGGGTCACAAAGAGTCAGACATGACTGAGCGACTGAACTGAACTGAACTGAAGTACAAAAGGCTGTGACGTGCCTTTTGGGGAAAAAAATGTGGTAGATAAGCTTTACTCAGGGTTGTTAGTTATGAGTTCAGTGTTAATGAATAAATGATATGCATTAAATAAGGTTATATATGCATTAAATAAGAGAAACCCACACAAAACCAGGTTATGTATTGATAAATTAAAATGTGACCAGAGGCTCTCAGGACCCTAATGTTATATTTACCCTGGGAACATAGTTCAGTATTCACGGACTCAGTATTCACAGCAACTTTATTGAATGTAATTACTGTAACAAAAATTCAGTGTATTATTTCTTTTGATTACTGGTATACGAATCTTAGCCCTAGTGATGGAGACCCATAGCTTGATTTTCCAAGACCAAATTTCTCCGAAAGTGTTGGATATCAATATATGCTGTCCATGAAAACAGACCTCTTACACTGTTGTTGGGAATGTAAATTGGTGCAGCCACTGTGGAGAATGGTATGGAGGTTCCTTAAAAAACTAAAATTAGAACTACCATATCATCCAGTAATCCCACTCCTGGGTATATATCCAGAAAAGATGAAAACTCTAATTCAAAAAGATATGAGCACCCCAGTGTTCACAGCAGCGCTATGAAAATAGCCAAGACGTGGAAGCAAGCTAAGGGTCCACTGACAGATGAATGGATAAAGATGTGGCATATATATACAATGGAACATTACTCAGCCACGAAAAGAAGGAGATGATGTATCTGCAGCAACACGGATGGACCTAGAGATCATCATACCAAGTGAAGTCAGTCAGCAAAGAGAGACAAATACCATATGATGTCACTTATATGTGGAATCTAAAAAGATACAAATGGACATGTCTATGGAACAAACAGACTCACAAACATGGAGAACAGACTTGTAGTTGCCAAGAGTGGGTGTGTGAGGGAGGGATGGACTTGGGAGTTTAGGATTAGCAGATGTAAACTATTATACATAGGACAGACAAACAACAAGATCCTACTGTGTAGCAGAGGGAACTATATTCAATATCCTGTGATGAGTCATAATGGAAGAGAACATGTGTGTATAACTGAGTCACTCTGCTATACAGCAGAAATTAACACAATACTATAAATCAACTATACTCCAATAAAATTTTTTTAAAAACTATGCTCTCCACCATTTCATCCTGCCAAGTAAGATATGCAAAATACCCAGGATCATCTATAATGACTACACATTAACAAAAGAAAAAAATTAATATAAAAAATATGAGAATGACAAAATTCTCAGAACAGCCTTTTTCCAAAGGCTACAGTAAGAAAATTTACATTATTTTAAGGGATATGTTTTTAAAATTTATGTTGTTTTAAATGATATGTTTTTAAATAAAATAAAATTTTATTTTAAAATATTACTTTGCATGTTAGCTGGAATCAAGATTTCTGGGAGAAATATAAATAACCTCAGATATGCAGATGACACCACTCTTATGGCAGAAAGTGAAGAGGAACTCAAAAGCCTCTTGATGAAAGTGAAAGAGGAGAGTGAAAAAGTTGGCTTAAAGCTCAACATTCAGAAAACGAAGATCATGGCATCCAGTCCCATCACTTCATGGGAAATAGATGGGGAAACAGTGGAAACAGTGTCAGACTTTATTTTTTGGGGCTCCAAAATTACTGCAGATGATGACTGCAGCCATGAAATTCAAAGACGCTTACTCCTTGGAAGGAAAGTTATGTCCAACCTAGATAGCATATTCAAAAGCAGAGACATTACTTGGCCAACAAAGGTCCATCTAGTCAAGGCTATGGTTTTTCCTGTGGTCATGTATGGATGTGAGAGTTGGACTGTGAAGAAAGCTGAGCACTGAAGAATTGATGCTTTTGAACTGTGGTGTTGGAGAAGACTCCTGAGAGTCCCTTGGACTGCAAGGAGATCCAACCAGTCCATCCTAAAGGAGATCAGCCCTGAGTGTTCTTTGGAAGGAATGATGCTAAAGCTGAAACTCCAGTACTTTGGCCACCTCATGCGAAGAGTTGACTCATTGGAAAAGACTTTGATGCTGGGAGGGATTGGGGGCAGGAGGAGAAGGGGACGACAGAGGATGAGATGGCTGGATGGTGTCACTGACTCGATGGACATGAGTTTGAGTGAACTCCGGGAGTTGGTGATGGACAGGGAGGCCTGGTGTGCTGCAATTCATGGGGTCACAAAGAGTCGGACACGACTGAGCAACTGAAATGAACTGAACTGAACTTTGCATGTTACATTTTCTTGACTTTTGTCAATTTCAATATTTAGATGAGGTAATAAACATTCTTTTTTAAAACTGAGGTATAGTTAATGTACAATATTACTTAAGTTTCAGGTTTTACAACATAGTGATTCACAATTTTTAAGGGTTATACTCCATTTATAGTTATTTTAAAATACTGGCTACATTCCCTGTGTGGTACTATACATCTTTATAACTTATTTAGTTTACACACAGTCGCCTCCCTCTTAGTCTTCTACCCCTAGACTGCTCCCCCCATCTCCTTTCTGGTAACCACTAGTTTGTTCTCTATATCTGCTAGTCTGTTTCTTTACTGTCATATTCACTAATTTGTTTTGTTTTGTTTTAGATTCCACATGTAAGTGATTACATAAAGTGCTTCTCTATTCTTAAATTTATCTCCAGCCAGACCTAAAAGAAGATAGGCCAGATTCCCCAGACTGACTGGGTTCAAATCTTATCTCTACCACTTTCTAACCACATGAGTTTAGGAGACAAAAAAAATAACTCATCTGTGCTTGACTTTCTTCACTTTTAAAATGGAGGGAATAACATAACCTACTAGATTTGTTGTGAGGATTAAATTTGCTAATGCATAAAAAGAGGCTAAGACAATGCTTGGCACAAACTAAGTGCCCAGTGAATGAATGCCAGTTCCTATCATGTGAAGATAATGAGAATTATCATTAATACAGTTGATGACACAATTTGAAGGAAACTGAAATTTCCAACTGATTTCAGTATATTACCCCAAATCATAGGCATTATGAAAAAATTTGCTTTCACATAGGTCAGATGATGAAAATGTAATTTTGTTCCATTTGGAAATTCCAGGCCGAAATAAGCTGAGAATCTACTGCCTGCCCTTGATCTTCAGTCATGTCCTTGCCTCCTCCCAGAAGGGTCAGAAAAAATCTGCAGGGGATGCAGGCTTAGGAGTCACAGGCCTTTGGGAGGTGGGGGTGGGGTGGTGGGTAGCACGATGTGGAGGAAAGAGATGAAGGTCAAGTCTCAGCAGGCCACTGATTCATTTATTCTACCTCTAAGCTCCCCTTCCGAGGTCCAGGCTGCGCATTCTTAAATATCTAGAACCCAACACAGGGTCTGGTAGGTGTTGAGTACAAAATAAATACTGGCTGGGACTTCCCCGGGGGGTCCAGTGGTTAAGACTTTGCCTTCCAATGCAGGGGGTGCAGGTTTAATCTCTGGTCAGGGAGCTAAAATCCCACATGCCTAGAAGCCAAAAAATTAAAACACGAAACAGAAGCAATATTGTAACAAATCCAATAAAGACTTTAAAAATGGTCCACATTAAAAAAATCTAAACAAACAAAATACGGTGTTATATAGAGAACAGAAAAGGGAGGAGGGAGATAGAGGCTAATAAAGCACATGAAAAGATGTTCAACATCATTCATTATTAGAGAAATGCAAATTAAAACCACAATGAGGTATCATCTCACACTGGTCAGAAAGGCTGCCATCAAAAAGTCTACAAACAATAAATGCTGGAGACGGTGTGGAGAAAGGGGAACCCTCTTAACCACTGTTGGTGGGAATGCAAACTAGTACAACCACTATGGAGAACAGTGGCTTAAAAATCTGGAAATAGAACTGCCGTACGACCCAGCAATCCCACTGCTGGGCATATTCACCAAGGAAACCAGAAGTGAAAGAGACACAGGTACCCCAGTGTTTATTGCAGCACCATTTACAATAGCCAGGACATGGAAGCAATTTAGATGTCCATTGGCAGACGGATGGAAAAGGAAGTTGTGGTACATATACACAAAGGAACATTACTCAGCTACAAAAAAGGATGCATTTGAGTCAGTTCTAATGAGGTGGATGAAACTGGAGCATATTATACAAAGTGAAGTAAATCAGAAAGAAAAATACCAATACAGTATATTAATGCATATATATAGACTTTAGGAGGACTTCCCTGGTGGCTCAGACGGTAAAGTGTCTGTGTACAATGTGGGAGCCTGAGTTTGATCCCTGTGTTGGGAAGATCCCCTAGAGAAGGAAAAGTAAATCCACTCCAGTACTATTGCCTGGAAGATCCCACGGACAGAGGAGCCTGGTAGGCTACAGTCCATGGGGTCGCAAAGAGTCAGACACGACTGGGAGACTTCACTTTCCTTTCCTATGGACTTTAGGAAGACAGTAACGATTTTATATGCAAGGCAGCAAAAGAGACACAGATGTAAAGAACAGACTTTTGGACTATGTGGGAGAAGGTGAGGGTGGGATGATTTGAGAGAATAGCATTGAAACATGTATATTACCACATGTACAATAGACTACCAGTGTAAATTTGACGCATGAAGCAGGGCACTCAGAGCTGGTGCTCTGGGACAACCCAGAGGGATGGGGTGGGGAGGGGTGTGGGAAGGGGGTTTCAGGATGGGGGACACATGTGCACCCTGGGTGATTCATGTCAATGAATGGCAAAACCCACCACAATATTGTAAAGTTATTATCCTCCAATTAAAATAAATAAATTAATTTAAAAAGAAACAAAGAAACACTGGCTGAATCGAAGCTCTGTAATGCCTCCTACATTCCCTCCAACTGGCAAAGTCCTACCCATCCTTAAGGTCAAATCATATGTTCCTATGGGGCTGCTGTGAGGTTTAAATGAAAGGTACATGAAAGCACAGAGCAGAAACTCACACACACACAGCCCTCCCCGTCCCCACCAGCAAGCCCAGTTCCACAGTAGAAGGTACAGCTGGTGGGAACCGGGTGAGGAGGTGACAATTCCCCTTGCTCGGTGAGCCCATCTCAGCCTCACCGGGTCAGCTGAAGTTGATGGTGACCACACAGACTCTGCTGCTACTAGATTTCTCACCTGTCAGACTATAAACAAGACCCGGTCAATGAGACTCCTTCAGTCTTCACATTATCCTTCCACATCGGATGGCACTGCCCATGCAGAACCCATGGCGACCCACCCGCAGAAGCAGGTGGTTAGACACATCATCACTCCCACAAACAAAGCCTGACAGTCAGCATCTCAGTGCATCCAGCCAATGCACTGCGGTTACCTCACCCCAGCTCGCCAATGACCAGACAGCATATCTAGGCGCAGAGCACAAGCTATTTAACATCTGTGCATATGGGTCAGGTCTCTGCAAGATGAATGAGCCTACCAAGGTCATTTGTCAAAGTGAGGGAGCACAGACAGGATGCCAGACAGCAGGACATAGCGACCTTTCCCGTCCTATCACCCTGATAGGCTTGGGTTCTGTGTGGCCTGAATAATTCACCATATGCTTGCTGACATTGTTCCTCTGGGCTTTTTGACTCCAATCACTTTTCTAATCATTGGGGAGTTAAAAATCTTAACCTCCATCAGGCAGCAAGACTTGATGTCCATGTGGGATTGCTTCCACCACTTTACAGATGAGAACACTGAGGCTTGGACGTCAGATCTTCCTGGGGATCAGGGTGCAGCAGGTAAGTCAGGATTCAAATCCAAGTCCTCAAGACCACGTTCTGTGATCTTGACCTTGAATCATGCGGCTCACTTTATTTCTTACTAACCACACCACTCAGATCGGCTCTCTTCCCTCTTTCTCCTGCATGAAATCAACAGAGATATGTCCCATAAACATCACAGACACCACACTGACTCATGGACAGAACAAGGAGGCAAGACCTCGAGAGCTGAGCAGGGACAGGGAGAATTCACGAACCCCGGCTCAGGCACCCTGAGTCCTCACGGGGCCCCTGATCTCTGGGCAACTGCAGTCCCCACATCACTGAGATTTTGTCCAGGAAGCCTAACTATTTACAGTCATTTTGTGTCTCACTGTCTTGCACGAAAGGATGGCTTTAGATAACAACCAGGTCCTTCTGAAGACTATTCTATTCACAATCTATATAGAGCCCGGCCACTCATCCCATCACCCCCTTACTTTTTTTTTTTTTTTAAGCAAGGCTTCTTTGCAAAATAGGAAGCCTGCCATTTCTGCACTGATGAAGGAAGCAGTGGTTCTAAATACCAAAGCCACCTCCGATCTCTATGGGAGGGCATCAGGTGGATTGATAGTGGCCAAGAAGGACTGAGGTGTGCTGGGCACCTCCATCCAGCCACCGTGTGCCCAGTTCCTCTGCTCAGTCCTGACCCCCTTCCTTCCCCACCTCTCTCTTTCCATAGAGGTTTATCTTATTGGGTGGTCAACACCAGCTAGCCTCTAGCCTCTGTGATCAGCCTCCCTGGAGGCTGAGACATCTCAGACATGTGCAGGAACACTGAGGAGACATATGGACATCTCGTGGGACTGCTGACTTACAGCCAAGAAGGGGACCTGAGGGTCACTCGTCTCTGAACCTGCACAAGGCACGTGGACTGCCACTTCCTGCTAACTGAAGTCATCAGCGTCCCTTCTCATTTACACTGGGAAATGGGCCCTGCCCAAACATCCTGGCTTGACCATCGCAGATTTTGCCTAGTGTGATAAGACCTGTACCTGCATCCAGAGCTTAGAGAAGTGCCTGCAAAAGAGTGGGCACTCAGTGATCGAGGAACTGAACTGCTACCAGGAACATAAAGCCCAGGACAGGCTTGATGCCATAACTTCAGCAAGCAATTGGCCAAAAATGCTTCATGAATGATGATGATATCAGCAGTAAGTTATCAGCACAGAGCAATAGTGCCTGAAATAAACAATAGCGAGTAGCCTTCAGTAAGCATTATGAATGCAGGCAGATCATTATTGCAGCAGAAAAAGAAATCCACCAGAAGGGACCCTATTGTGTAGTGTACCTCCCTCCTTCTCCCATCAGGTGACAACAGAACCAGGTGCCCTGGTGCGTCAAGAGGTGAGAGAGCCAAAGAAACCTGCACTTCTTCCATTTGAGAGCTGTGGTTACAAAAGTCTATCTTCACTGTGAATTTTCTCCTCTCAAGCCAAAGCTTCAAATTTCTAATTCCATAGGCATATATGGAGGTGGATGACCTGCTCAACCCTCTAATAAAATTTACTTGCAAGAAACAGCTATTGTGGGAAGAGAAAGGAATTCTTATAAATATGTAAGGCTGCAAAACACAAGCCCAGAGTGACACCTGGCCCCCAGATGGCAGGTAGAAGCCCAGCTCTCAGACTCACAGGGAACAGGCAGGTGGGGCACAGCTGAGCTAATCACAGGGCATGCACAGGATCCTGTCTGCCAAGCCAGAATTGAAGGTTATCACCTTTGCCTTTAATAAGGATGCTTCGAGAAAGGTTGCAGGGAGCTGGCTCCTGTATTTGCTATAAACACACTGTCAGATCAATTGTCAAAATGTTACCAGGATCACATCTGGGTGATAACTTGTTTTTTAAATTTGATGCCAACCATACCATCAAATGGGCTTCCCACATGGAGCTAGTGGTAAAGAACCCACCTGCCAATGCAGGAGACATAAGAGACGTGGGTTCAATCCCTGGGTTGGGAAGATCCCCTGGAGGAGGGTATGGCAACCCACTCCAGTATTCTTGCCTGGAGAATCCCATGGACAGAGGAGCCTGGTGGGTTACAGTTCATGGGGTCACAAAGAGTCGGACACAACTGAAGCAACTTAGCATGCATGCATATAACACGAAATAAGGCACAACATTGCACATTATGTTTTTTAAAAATAATTTTCAATGACCTGGGGGTAAAAATAAACTCACAATAGGATATAGATTGAGAAAACGAGAGGTGCAAGTTATAGTCTGGAGCTTAAAAAACTGTCAGAGCACAGCAGAACACTGGTAATTGCTTCGTGTCTGATACATATCACTACTTGGCTTTCTATTTCTGCCTTAAGCCTGAAATTTTCCATAATAAAAAATTTAAAAGAAAAAGATGCAAAGTTTTCAATGCAATAAAATGCCAACCATTTTTAATACTGGGTTGTAGGATTAGTGATGATTTCTACTTTTTTTTTCGTTTATATGCAATTTCAAATTTTTCTACAAGACATATTTTATAAGAAGCCAAGCTACTTTAAAAATATGTGCCATAACAATAGATTTTGAAGGATTATTGGGTTTTTTCTTCCTCTCCCTTCCCCTTCTGTTTTCAAATTTTTTATTGAAAGATAATTTCTTTACTGAATTTTGTTGTTTTCTGTCAAACCTCAACATGAATCAGCCATAGGCATATACATATATCCCCTCCCTTTTGAATCTCCCTCCCATCTCCCTCCCCATCCCACCCCTCTAGGTGGATACAGAGTCCCTGTTTGAGTTTCCTGAGCCATACAGCAAATTCCCGTTGGCTATCTATTTTACATATGGTAATGTAAACTTCCATGTTACTCTCTGCATACATCTCACCCTCTTCTCCCCTCTCCCCGTGTCCGTAAGTCTATTCTCTATGTCTGTTTCTCCATTGCTGCCCTGTGAGTAAGTTCTTCTGTACCATTCTTCTAGATTCCTCATTTATGTGTTAGAACACAATATTTATCTTTCTTTTTCTGACTTACTTCACCCTGTATAATAGGTTCTAGGTTCATCCACCTCATCAGAACTGACTCAAATGCATTCCTTTTTATAGATGAGTAATATTCCATCATATAGATGGACCACAACTTTTATATCCATTCACCTGTCAATGGACATCCAGGTTGCTTCCATGTTCTAGATACCATAAATAGTGCTGCAGTGAACAATGGAATAAGTGTGTCTTTTTCAATTTTGCTTTCCTCAGGGTATATGCTGAGGAGTAGGATTGCTGGGTCACATGGTGGCTTTATTCCTAGTTTTTTAAGGAATCTCTAAACTGTCTTCCATAGTGGCTATATCAATTTTCATTCCCACCAACAGTGCAAGAGCTTTCCCTTTTCTCCACACCCTCTCCAGCATTTATTGTTTGTAGACTTTTTGATGATGGCCATGCTGACCAGGGTGAGGTGGTATCACATTGTAGTTTTGATTTGCATTTCTCTAATAGCGATGTTGAGCATCTTTTCATGTATTTGTTAGCCATCTGTATGTCTTCTTTGGAAAAATGTCTGTTTAGGTCTTTTTCCTACTTTTTGATTGGGTTGTTTGTTTTTCTGGCATTGAGTTGTATGAGCTGCTTGTATATTTGGAAATTAATCCTTTGTCAGTCATTTCAGTTGCTATTATTTTCTCCCATTCCGAGGGCTGTCCTTTCACCTTGCTTAGAGTTTCCTTTGCAGTGTAAAAGCTTTTAAGTTTAATCAGGTCCCACTTGTTTACTTCTGTTTTTATTTCCGTTACTGTAGGAGGTCAGTCATAGAGGATCTTGCTTTAATTTATGTCATCAAATGTTCTGTCTAGGATTTCCTCTAAGAGTTTTATAGTTTCTGGTCTTACATTATTTTGAGTTTATCTTTGTGTATGGTGTTAGGAAGTGTTCTAATTTCATTCTTTTACATGTAGCTGTCCAATTTTCCCAGCCCCATTTATTAAAGAGGCTGTCTTTACTCCATTGTATATTCTTGCCTCCTTTTTAAAAAATAAGGAACCCATAGGTGCATGGGTGTATTTCTGGGCTTTCTATCTGGTTCCACTGGTCTATATTTCTGTTTTTGTGCCATACTGTCTTGATGACTGTCATGATGACTGTAGCTTTGTGGTATAATCTGAAGTCAGGAAAGTTGATTCCTCCAGCTCCATTCTTCTTTCTCAAGATGCTTTGGCTATTCTGGGTCTTTTGTGTTTCCCTATGAATTGTGAAATTTTTTGTTCTAGTTCTGTGGAAAATGCCATTGGTAATTTGATGGGGATTGCATTGAATCTGTAGATTGCGTTTGGTCATATAGTCACAATATTGATTCTTCCTACCCAGGAACATGGAATATCTCTCCATCTGTTTATGTCATCTTTGATTTCTTTCATGAGTGTCTTATAATTTTCTGTGTACAGTTCATCTCCTTAGATAAGTTTATTCCTAGATATTTAATTCTTTTTGTTGCAATGGTGAACAGGATTGAGTCCTTAATTTATCTTTCTGATTTTTCATTGTTAGTATGTAGAAATGCAAGTGATTTCTGTGTATTCGTTTTGTATCCTGCAACTTTGCTAAATTATGCTAAATTCACTGATTAGCTCTAGTAATTTTCTGATACTATCTTTCTATGTACAGTATCATATCATCTGTAAGCAGTGAGAGCTTTACTTCTTCTTTTCTGGTCTAGATTCCTTTTATTTCTTTTTCTTCTCTGATTGATGTAGCTATGACTTTCAGAACTCTGTTGAATAATAGTGGTGAAAGTGGACACCCTTGTCTTGTTCCTGATCTTAGGGGGAATGCTTTCAATTTTTCACCATTGAGAATAATGTTTGCTGTAGGCTTATCATATATGGCCTTTACTATGTTGAGGGAGGTTCTTTCTATGTCCATTTTTTGAAGAGTTTTAATTATAAGTGGGTGCTGAATTTTGTCAAAGGCTTTTCTGCACATATTGAAATGACCATATGGTTTTTCTCTTTCAAATTGTTAATATGGTGTATCGTGTTGATTGAATTGCATATACTGAAGAATCCTTGCATCCCTGGAATAAACCCAACTTGATCATAGTGTATGAGCTTTTTGATGTGTTGCTGAATTCTGTTTGCTAAAATTCTGTTGAGGATTTTTGCATCTAACACAGATGATAACATCAGTGACATTGGCCTGTAGTTTCTTTGCGTGTGTTGTCTTTGTCTGGTTTTGGTATCCGGGTGATGGTGGCCTTGTAGAATGAGTTTGGAAGTGTTCCTTCCTGGCCGATATTCTTGAAAGAGTTTTAGAAGGATAGACATCGGCTCATCTCTAAATGTTTGACAGAATTCTCCTGTGAAGCCATCTGGCCCTAGGCTTTTGTATTTGGGGAGATTTTGGCCACAGCTTCCATTTCAGTGCTTGTAATTGGGTTGTTCATAATTTCTATTTCTTCCTGGTTCAGTCCTGGAAGACTGAACTTTTCTAAGAATCTGTCCATTTTTCCAGGTTATCCATTGTATTGCCATATCGATGTTCATAATAGCCTCTTATAATCCTTTGTACTTCTGAATTATCTGTTGTAACCTCTCCTTTTTCATTTCTAATTTTGTTGATTTGATTCTTCTCGCTTTTGTTCTTGATGAGTCAGGCTAAGGTTTGTCAATTTTGTTTATCTTTTCAAAAAACAATCTTTTAGTTTTATTAATCTTTACTATTGTTTCTTTCATTTCTTTTTCATTTATTTCTGTTTGGATTTTTATAATTTCTTTCCTTCTACTAATTTTGGGAGTTTTTTTTTGTTCTTCTTTTTTCAGTTTTTTTAGGTATAAAGTTAGGTTGTCTATTCAATGTTTTTCTTGTTTCTTGTTTTCTTGTTTCTTGTTCTTCCCTCTTAGAACTGCTTTTGTTGCACCTGATAGGTTTTGAGTTGTTGTGTTTTCCTTGTCATTTGTTTCTAGAAATCTTTTGATTTCCCTTTCGATTTCATCAGTAACCTGTTGGTTATTTTGAAGCGTGTTGTTTAATCTCCATGTGTTTGTGTTTCTTACAGTTTTTTTCTTGTAATTGATGTCTAGTCTCACAGCATTTGGTTGAGAAGATGCTTGATATGATGTCAATTTTCTTAAATTTATTGAGGTTTGATTTGTGACTCAAGATGTGGTCTATCCTGGACAATGTTCCATGTGCACTTAAGAAGAAGGTGTATTCTTCTGCATTTGGATGGAATGTCCTGAAGATATCAATGAGATCCATCTCATCTAATGTATCATTTAAGACTTGTGTTTCCTTATTCATTTTCTGTTTTGATGATCTGTCCACTGGTGTGAGTGGGGTGTTAATGTCTTCTACTATTATTGTGTTACTGTCAATTTCTCCCTTTATGTCTTTTAGTGTTTGTCTTATGTATTGAGGTACTCGTATGTTAGGTACATCAGTCCAGTCATATCCGACTCTTTGCGACCCCATGGACTGCAGCATGGCAGCCTTCCTGTCCATCACCAACTCCATGAGTTTACTCAAACTCATGTCCATTGAGTTAGTGATGCCAACCAACCATCTCATCCTCTGTCATCCCCTTTTCCTCCCGCCTTCGATCTTTCCCAGTATCAAGGTCTTTTCAAATGAGTCAGCTCTTTGCATTAGCTGGCTAACATATTGGGAGTTTCAGCTTCAACATCAGTCCTTCCAATGGACACTCAGGACTGATCTTTAGGATGGGCTGGTTGTATCTCTTTGCAGTTCAAGGAACTCTCAAGAGTCTTCTCCAACACCACAGTTCAAAAGCATCAATATGTTGGGTGCATAGATATTTACAATTGTTATGTCTTCCTCTTTGATTGATCTTTTGATCATTATGTAGTGTCCTTCCTTATCTCTTGTAATATTCTTTAAGTTCTATTTTGTCTGATATGAGGATTGTTACTCCAGCTTTCTTTTGCTTCCCATTTTCATGAAATATATTTTTCCATCCTCTCAATCTATATGTGTCTTTAGGTCTGAAGTGGGTTTCTTGTAGACAGCATATATTAGGGTCTTGTTTCTGTATCCATTCAGCCAGCCTGTGTCTTTTGGTTAGAGCATTTAATCCATTTACATTTAAAGTAATTATTGATATATTTGTTTCTACTACCATTTTCTTAATTGTTTGGGATTGGTCTTGTAGATCTTTTTTCTTCTCTTTATTTCTTGACTATGTAAGTCCCTTTAACATTTGTGGTAAAGCTGCTTTGGTGGTACTGAATTCTGTTAATGTTTGCTTGTCTGAGAAGCTTTTGATTTCTCCATCAATTTTGAATGAGATTTTTGCCAGGTATAATAATCTTGGTTGTATTTTTCCCTTTCAGTACTTTAAATATATCCTGTCATTCCCTTCTGGTCTGCAGAGTTTTTGCTGAAAGATCAGCTGTTAAGTGTATGGTGTTTCCCTTGTATGTTACTTGGTGCTTCTCCCTTGCTGCTTTTAATATTCTTTGTGTTTAGTCTTTGTTAGTTTGATTAGTATGTGTGTTGGTGTGTTTCTTCTTGGGTTTATCCTGTATGGGACTCTTTGTGCCTCTTGGACTTGTTTGACTATTTCCTTTTCATGTTGGGGAAATTTTCAACTATAATCTCTTCAAAAATTTTCTCATATTCTTTTTTTTCCCTCTTCTTCTTCTGGGACCCCTGTAATTCGAATGTTGGTGCATTTGATATTGTCCCAGAGGTCTCTCTCTGTGACTATCCTCAGTTCTTTTTATTCTTTTTACTGTATTCTGGTCTTCAGAAGTTATTTTCACCATTTTATCTTCCAGCTCACTGATTCATTTTTCTGCTTCAGATATCCTGCTATTGATTCCTTCCAGAGTATTTTTAATTTCAGTAATTGTATTGTTTGTCTTGGTATGTTTAGTCTTTAATTCTTCTAGGTCTTTGCTAACTGAATCTTGCATTTTCTCCATTTTGTTTTCAAGGTTTTTGATCATCTTTACTATAATGATTCTGAATTCTTTTTCAGGTAGTCTGCTTCTTTCCTCTTCATTTATTTGGACTTGTGTGTTTCCAGTTTGTTCCTTCAATTGTGTAGTATTTCTCTGCCTTTTCACTATTTTTTTTTTCTTTAACTTATTGTGTTTGAGGTCTCCTTTCCCCAGGCTTCTGTCACTGTTTCCACTGTTTCCTCATCTATTTCCCATGAAGTGATGGGACCAGATGCCATGATCTTAGTTTTCTGAATGTTGAGCTTTAAGCCAACTTTTTAACTCTCCTCTTTCACTTTCATCAGGAGGCTTCTTAGTTCCTCTTCACTTTCTGCCATAAGGGTGGTGTCATCTGCATATCTGAGGTTATTGAGATTTCTCCCGGCAATCTTGATTCCAGCTTGTGCTTCTTTCAGCCCAGCGTTTCTCATGATGTACTCTGCATAGAAGTTAAATAAGCAGGGTGACAATATACAGCCTTGACGTACTCCTCTTCCTATTTAGAACCAGTCTGTTGTTCCATGTGTGGAAACAGTGGCAGACTTTATTTTTTTTGGCTTCAAAATCACTGTAGATGGTGATTGCAGCCATAAAATTAAAATACGCTTACTCCTTGGAAGGAAAGTTATGACCAACCTAGATAGCATATTCAAAAGCAGAGACATTACTTTGCCAACAAAGATCTGTCTAGTCAAGGCTATGGTTTTTCTAGTGCTCATGTATGGATGTGAGAGTTGGACTGTGAAGAAAGCTGAGCACCGTAGAACTGATGCTTTTAAACTGTGGTGTTGGAGAAGACTCTTGAGAGTCCCTTGGACTGCAAGGAGATCAAACCAGTCCATTCTAAAGGAGATCAGTCCCAGGTGTTCTTTGGAAGGACTGATGCTAAAGCTGAAACTCCAGTACTTTGGCCACCTCATGCGAAGAGTTGACTCACTGGAAAAGACTCTGATGCTGGGAGGGATTGGGGGCAGGAGGAGAAGGGGACAACAGAGGATGAGATGGCTGGATGGCATCACCATCTCTATGGATGTGCATTTGAGTGAACTCTGGGAGTTGGTGATGGACAGGAAGGCCTGCTGCTGCTGCTGCTAAGTTGCTTCAGTTGTGTCCGACTCTGTGTGACCCCATAGATGGCAGCCCATCAGGCTCCACAGTCCCTGGGATTCTCCAGGCAAGAACACTGGAGCAGGTTGCCATTTCCTTCTCCAATCCATGAAAGTGAAAAGTGAAAGTGAAGTCGCTCAGTCGTGCCCGACTCTTAGCGACCCCATGGACTGCAGCCTACCAGGCTCCTCTATCCACGAGACTCTCCAGGCAAGAGTACTGGAGTGGGGTGCCATTGCCTTCTCCACAGGGAGGCCTGGCGCGCTGCAATTCATGGGGTCACAAAGAGTCGGACATGACTGGGCAACTGAACTGAACTTTCCTAGGCTTCAAGGTTGAATTCCTTCTTCCTTTTGGTTTCGGCCCTCCTAAGGTTGGTCCAGTGGTTTATGTAAGCTTCTTATAGGGTGAGATTTGTGCTGAGTTTTTGTTTGTTTTTCCTCTGATGGGCACGGCTGAGTGAGGTGGTAGTCCTGTCTGCTGATGACTGGGTTTGTATTTTTGTTTTGTTTGTTGTTTAGATGAGGCGTCCTGCACAGAGTGTTAGTGACGGTTGGATGATGCAGGGTCTTGTGTTCAAGTGGTTTCCTTTGTGTGAATTCTCACTATTTGATACTCCCTAGGGTTAGTTCTCTAGTACTCTAGAGTCTTGGAGACGGTGCTCCCACTCTAAAGGCTCAGGGCTTGATCTCTGGTCAGGAATGAAGAATCCACAAGTGGTTTGTTATGGCACTGAGATTAAAACAAATATCCAAAAACGAGAAACCAAAGATGAACTCCAGACAAATGGCAGTTACAAAACCAGACAAATAATAATTAAAATAAAGGAATATACACATATACATATATACCCATGAGCAAAGTAAAAACAGTCCAACAAAAATAAGGTACAGTAGATTGACCCGGCAAACAAAGGAAATCAAAAATTATATTTACCAGTTAAGAACAAAACTAACTAAAGCACAACGGGAAAACAAAACTAAAGCAAAGGGAATAAAGCAATGAAAAGAAGACTATCCAATAAGGGGCCCCACGGCTGGGGTCCTGCATGTCAGGCACTTAAAGGAGCACTCTGGGTGGGGTCATTCTCCATTCTGAAGGAGATCAGCCCTGGGATTTCTTTGGAAGGAATGATGCTAAAGCTGAAACTCTAGTACTTTGGCCACCTCATGCGAAGAGTTGATTCATTGGAAAAGACCCTGATGCTGGGAGGGATTGGGGGCAGGAGGAGAAGGGGACGACGGAGGATGAGATGGCTGGATGGCATCACTGACTCGATGGACATGAGTCTCAGTGAACTCTGGGAGTTGGTGATGGACAGGGAGGCCTGGCGTGCTGCGATTCATGGGGTTGCAATGAGTTGGACACGACTGAGCAACTGATCTGATCTGATCTGGGTGGGGTCCTGCTCTCTAGTTCAGTGCATCAGGCATTTGATGGGCCAGCCTCTCTATTGTTCAGCTGCCAATGCTGGTGTGTGGGGAGAGAGAGGCTATGGTGATGGCTCCACCCACTACGTGTGACTTAGCAGTATCACCTTGCTTCCATGGCTGCCCGGCTTTCCTCCACAGGTATTTCCCACCACAGTCTCCTCCCTCACATTCCCTCAATCCATCTCTCTGCAGTCAACAGCAGCCCTTGCCCTGGGATTGCTCCACAATCCCTAAACTCCAGCTCCCAGCTGCTGCGCCTTCCAGGGGGCCTGTCTCCCTGTCCAGAGTATGTATGGCTGCAGGAAGAACTGTCAGATTCTCATTCCATTTAGGCTGCCACAGATCAGCTGTTTCACTCTCGGCCTTAAATGGTTCTCCTCTGACTCAGACAATTGCCCCGCTGTGGGGTTGGACCCCTGCTTCAGTTCCCCCACCCGCCGAGGGCAGGTCCAGTCCTACTAACACTCCTGTTTTTCCCCCTAGATCCTTCATCCTACCGAGTTTTGCATGGTTCTATATATTCTTTTCCACTGGTCAGGTACTCCTGTCCGCTCTCAGCAGGTGTTCTGCATGCACTTCTGTGTCTGAAGGAGTATTCCTGATGTATCCATGGAGAGAAATGTACTCCACCTCTACCTACTCCTCCACAATCTTGTTCTTCCCCCTTCTCTTTATTTAAGGTAAGAAAAATCACACAACCAAGATATTTTCTTTTCTGCCCTTAATGACCTGAGCTCTCACAGTTATCTGGTTTTCTTCCCTTTCTCATGACTCTGACACTCCACACAATGCAAACAACACATTCATGTCTTTTATCCACATACATCCCAAATCCTTTTTGGAATGAGATGAGATTACCATACACAAGGGAGAAGCTGGGACATCCCGGTATAAAAGATGCCAAAACTCACCTTCCTCCTAGCAACCTGTACCCCCCCACCCAAAAAAAAAAAAACACCTGAGCTTGTCAGTAGGAATTCCCAATCCTTCATGTATCTGCTCAAGTTTCTGGCTGACTACATCCTCAGTGGATGGCTTGTGGTTCACCTTCCAACCATCACCCTGCCCATGGCAGCTCAGAAAGAAGAGTCTGGGACCATTCCATGGCTGAATTCTTTCCGGGTTCCATTACCAACTCCGAATCCTAAAGGAGATCAACCCTGAATATTCACTGGAAGGACTGATGCTGAAGCAGAAGCTCCAATACTTTGGCCACCTGATGCAAAGAGCTGACTCATTGGAAAAGACCCTGATGCTGGGAAACATTGAAGGCAAAAGGAGAAAGGGGCGGCACATGATTAGATGGTTAGATAGCATCACTGACTCATTGACATGAATCTTAGTAAACTCCAGGAGATAGTGAAGGACAGGGAAGCCTGGCATGCTGCAGTCCACGGAGTCACAGAGTCAGACATGACTTAGCAAACTGAACAACTAACACCAAGTCCATCACTAATGAACAGAATTGGTGGCCCTTGCTGGCACCATGGTCAAATGGGAGAGACAGAAACCTGTCTTCACTGAGTTCCAGCACACCATCCTCCAGATGCACGGGACTGTGACCTGCAAAGGTTATTCTAGCTTCCCAAAGGCGGGTATGGCACGGATACTAAGTGATAAGATTTTCCAAGACCCCAAGGAAGTCCCACCATCCTCCTCTCTGAACTTACTGGCATTTGCATCTTGTAATGCAAACATTAGGATCTGATGACCCAGATGGCTCTACCGCTCTTGTTTTAATTTTTTAAATTAATAATTTATTTATTTGGCTATGCTGGGTCTTCATTGCTCTGCAGGCTTCGTTGCTCTGCACTCGCCAGTTGCAGTGAGTGGGGCTACTATCTAGCTGTGGTGTGCAGACCTCTCACTATAGTGGCTTCTCCTGTTGCAGAGCGTGGCTCTAGAGCTCACAGGCTTCAGTGGCTGTGGCTCCCAGGCTCTAGAGCACAGGTTCAATAGTTGTGGTGCACAGGCCTAGCTGCTTTGCAGAAAGTGGGATCTTCCTGGACCAGAGATCAAACCCTGTGTCTCCTGCATGGGGAGGCGAATTCTTCACCACTGAGCCACCTGGGAAGTCCTCTTTTAAAATATACACTATTTTATATAGTATGTCTCCTCAAATATAATCTCAAACAATTACGGTCTACATTTCTCGTGCATGGTAAATGTCCTGACGTGTGTTATCACATTATTCAGAGAGACAGAAGGAACTAAACTGTTGTTTCTGAGGAAACTTAGGGGCCTTTGCTGGATGTTTAATCTGTTACAGTCACTGACGTGTTGGTGGAAAACATAAAGGCAGTGCTCAAGAAACATGAGAAGTAATTCCAGGAGTCAAGGAGAGCAAAGCAATAAGAAACAGAAAGTGCATGTACATTTTTATTAGAACTGAACACTGAGGGGACTGCCCTGGTAGTCCAAAGGTTAAGACTACAATTCCACTGCAGAGGGCATAGGTTCGATCCCTGGTTGGGGAATTTAAAGATCCGCTGTTTGGTGTGGCTCCCCAAAAAACTGAACACTGAGTAAAGGGAGTGTGCTGTGCTTGGTCGTGTCCGACTCTGCAACCCCATGGACTGTAACCCGATCGGTTCCTCTGTCCATGGGATTTTTTCCCAGCAAGAATATTGGAGTGGGTTGCCATTTCTTCCTCCAGAGGATCTTCCTGACCCAGGAATCAAACCTGCATCTTCTGTGGCTCCTGTATTGCAGGTGGATTCTTTACCACTGAGCCACTGGGGAAGCGAGTAAAGGGAGATGTTAGATTAAATAAAAGGGCTGAACCACTCTGAGGTGCCCCAATTTTGTGTAAAGAGGAAGAACCCAACTTGGTGACAGGTCACCAATAAAATTAGCTTTATTAGAAACCAAGTGGAAATATATCCTGCAGTTATAATCACCTGCCTCTAGCTTTAGTTTCTTCCTGAAAAACAAACTTTCTAAGAGAACAGTGCCATCAGAGAGTCTCTATAATGAGCAAGCACACTGAGTCATCAGCAAGGATTTTAGTTTAGCCAGAGGCCTGGAAAAGTAAAAAAAAAGTGTTAGAAGGATTAAAATGTTTCTTCAGAGTAGACTGTCTAGCCAGGTCTGTAATCAGACCACTGAGAAATTTTGCACCAGCCATATAATAAAAAAGACAATCAGCGCTTGTTTTCAAAAAAATAAGCAGGACTTCCTGAGCAGTCCAGTGGTTAAGATTCTATGCTTCCAATTAAGGGAGAATGGGTTGGATTTGATCCCTGGTCAGGGAACTAAGATCCCACATGGGCACAGGGTGGCTTAAAAAACAATAAAAATTTTTTTTAAAAAATAGTTTTTAAAAAGGGCTAAAGCAAAAACTGCCCTAGCTCTGCCACCGAGACAGCTTGCCTATGTGCCTTGGAACTCACCCACCTTCCACATCCCAGAGGAGAAGAGGACTCACCTTGGTTCCCCATCCACGTGGGCACTGAAGCCTGTGCTCCACTCTTTGGGCTTCCCTGTCTGCATTACAACCATGTCCATTGTCCTCAGCCTCCCTTCTGTCTTATAAGCTTCTCAACAGCAGGAAACCCCCATTCCAAACAGGAATGTGAATCCTCAACTCCTCCCAACACCTTGGGATATAAGAGAAGAATGATTAATATCTGAATACTTGCTGGCAGGCCCTGTTGTGCAGTGTCAGACTGGACCCCACCACGAGCAAGTTGGCGGAATTGGCTGTCCACCTCACAAACACAGAGATGGTCCCCTGGACACTGCTTGGAGGACAGTGACCATCTGTCACGTCTCCTAGTAACTGCTCACTTCTCCATGGCACCTCCCCACAGCTGGAGGTGCCCCAACTGTGACCTCAAGCCCCACAGCTCTGCTTCCTGCTCTGGGACTCTTGGAGATGGTCAGTTTCAGCACCACGATAGGACAGTATTCCAGACTTCCCAGGAGACACTAGAGTCACATGTCCCTGCTGACGAAGGGTCCTGGAGATGTGGCGCTTGAGACACACAACTCATGTGTGACCCATGGTGACAATGTCTTCAGTCCCAGGGGGACATCCATTCATTGCCCGGGACAAGAGTGGTGAGATCTGGACTTGTAGACAAGATGAGTCCAAGATCTGTCCTGCAGTCACAGTGGAGGCCGAGGTGTTGGGACTGCTCAGGGAACGGTGGGGCAGGGCTCTCTATACCTTAATGAAGTAGCTGAATCTTCCTTCTCTCATCTCTAAGACAAGGAAGCAACAGCTAACCATCAGAGTTTAGTAATGATGCAATTATACCAGGTGTGTAAGTCACCAAGATGCCTCAGTCAACAACCCAAGCAGTATGGCTAAACAGAGAAACAACAAAAAGTTGTCTCTGTCCATCCTGTCCTCTCCTGAAATTCTGCTGTGATGATGACGATGATGATGGTGATGACAGTGGTGATGATGTGGATGTTTGGCGGTGATGGTGGTGATGGGGATAAGCATGATTTCTCGAGCTCACCACATCCTGCATATCTGGCCCATTTACTTCTCTAAACAACCATGATATAGTTATTAGCATCACCCACAAGTTCAAGACAACGAAGCTGAGGAGTAGAGAAGGTCAACCAGCTACAGGGGGGCACAGCTGGAACTCCAACCCAACTGTGCCCTAATTCACTACCTTCATTTTTATCCCCTCCTTGAAAAAAGGGGGAAGTAAAATCGTAACAGAGCTCACGCTGTTTATAATGTGTTATTGTGTAAAATGCTTTTGCACATGTTATACTGTTTAAGGGGCTTCCCAGATGGTGCTAGTGGTAAAGAACCCACCTGCCAATGCACCAGACATAAGAGATGCGGGCTCAATCCCTGGGTCAGGAAGATCCCCAGGAGGAGGACATGGCAACCCACTCCAGTATTCCTGCCTCGAGAATTCCATGGACAGAGGAGCCTGCAGGGTTATGGTTCATAGAGTCACAAATAGTCAGACATGATTGAAGTGACTTAGCACACACGTGCTGTTTAAGATTCAGACAAGTTCCTTGATGTCGATGCTACAATTCACCAGTATAATCCTGAGGCAAGCAAGGCAGGATCTGAAGCCTGGCAGTCAAATGCCAAAGTTCCTGGGCTTAACCAATCCCCACGCTGCCTCCAACACACGTGCTCGGTCACACATTTGGAGCCAACAATGTTGGCAGTTAATGGCCAAACTGAGTACGCTGCTTCAAATACTTCCCCCAACCATCTCGAGCCATGGCTGGGAGGAGAGTGAGGGCTGCTGGGAGCGTTCAGGGTCACTGCTCCCTGAACACCACCTACTCTGGGTGGGGCTTGTATGGTCAGGGGAACCCCGCTTCCGCCAAGCCACTTGGGCAGTGGGGGATATCCATTCCCATCAGGTGACAGACCTGGGACATGCAGGGTATATGTGGATGCTTTGTCTTCTGCAGGATGGCCCTGGGTCTCTTCTCACCCAGCCGGTACTCACACTAATGAGGCCTGCTCCGGGACTAACTGTGGCCTCCTTGCTTACAACGAGGGAGTGAGCAGAAGAGACCTGGACATCTTTTGATAACCCTACTCATTATCATAGGATTGCACCTGAACGATGACTTTTCTCCTCCATTCTTTCATTGCTGTCACCAGATGACACATTAAACTTTTATTTGCCAGTGATTCTTGGAAATGGTCCTTCCTCTTGGTAATGATGTTGAGTTTTGGTCAGAGAGAACTGTGGGTATGGGAAAGGGGCATCTCTTCTTTCCGGGCATCTAATTCCTCCTGCAGACAGCTGAACAAGTCTGTGATTGGAGAAGGTGCCACAGACAGTGGTGTTATCTAAATGGGCTCAGCAGTCAAGCATACATTAGCTTAGTATAATAACCTTCTGTATCCAGAAATGCCCTGAATTTAGACACACTGTCTCTGAACCAGGGCCTAGAGATGAGTGAAGAGGACGGCCATGGATGTAAAGAGAATAGCAAAACCACGTTGCTGTTTATGTGCCACTGAACAAGCCCTGCTGGATTATCAGGCAGGTTTACGAGTTGACTACAGTACAAATTACCGACTCAACGGACAAGAGTTTGAGCAAGTTCCAGGAGATGGTGAAAGACAGGAAAGCTTGGTGTGCTGCAGTCCATGGGGTCACAGAGTCAGACGCAACTGAGTGTCTGAATTTGAGAGTCCAAATTCCTCTTCTAAGGACACCAGATGGATTAAATTAGGCCCCTCACTAATTTAATACTAACCTCATTTGAACCTAATTCCCTCTTTAAAGACCTCACTTCCAGATACAGTCAAATTCCAAGGTATTGGGGGTTAGGACTTCAGCGTGTGAATTCGGGAGAGGGCACAATCTGGCCCATAAGACTCTGCCTTTGTCCCCTGAAAATTCACATCTTTCTCACATGCAAAATACTTTCAACTCCATCCCAAAAGCTCCAGAGACTTCAATCATTTCCGCCTCAACTAAATCACACCTAAATTGGGTTTGTATGAGACCTGCAGTGTGGTTCATCCTGAGGCCACAGGTCTTATCTTTCTTTGGATCACATAACCCAGAAGTGCAGAGCTTCTTTGAAAGCTCTTACTGAGTGTTTCTCACTATGCCCTTTCCAATGCCCCCTAGTAAGTTCTACCTATGGTGTCCACTCAGCAGACAGGAAAAGACAGAGGTCTGTGGAACTGCTGGTCTCCAGGGGTCATTGCAAGGCTGGGCCAGGCAGTGGCCAAGACCACCACTGTCTTCCCATCACTTCCACTTCCCTCTTCTCACTAACAGGACTCCCACTCTGTTGAAAGGTAGCACCCTGCTCCACTCAGATATATATTTAAGCCTCCTGTGTCAAGGGTAGGGGTGTGGGGGGTCCAATGCGATTGGGAGAAGCCCAGGAGACCTCTGTAATGGGGTCAACCTCAGGGAGGAGAGAGTCCCCTCCCCCACCCATTCATTCCTCCTGCCTCGACTACAGGTTCCATGACTTGATAACAGAGGGATGGAGCAGAAAAGCAAGAGGAGCCTGAATCTCTGATGGTCTCACGGCACTGATGCCAAAAGCTTGGGCTCTGTGCATTATGCCAAATCAAATCTTGGAGACAGAGTTTTGGGTGAAATAGAAAAGAATAGCTTTATTGCTTTCCCAGGCAAAGGAGGATGCATCTGGCTCCGGTCATCCCAACCCAGGAGGACTTGGTGAGAAGTTTTATACCAATGGTTCAAGGATGGGGCTGCTAATAAGATTAGGGTGTGTGCAGGGCCTGTACTCCTTTAATCTGGCCTCAAGTGGTCTTCCTCTGGAATGAAGAATGCTGACATCTTCCATTTGTTGTTATTGTTCAGTCACTCAGTTGTGTCTGACTCTGCGACCTCATGGACTACAGCATGTCAGGTTTACCTGTCCTCACCATCACCTGGAGCGTCCTCAAACTCGTGTCCACTGAGTCGGTGAGGCCATCCAACCATCCCATCCTCTGAGGTCCCCTTCTTTTTCTGCTTTCAACCTTTCCCAGCATCACTGTCTTTTCCAATGACTTGGCTCTTTGTATCAGGTGGCCAAAGTAATAGAGCTTCAGCTTCAGCTTCAACATCAAATAGCTCAAAGATATTGTCCTGTGTATTTCCTGAGGTAGAACCATCACTCTGCTCCAAGCCTTCACTACTGTCTCGTTGGCTGCCCCTCCCTTGTCTCTGCATCCCGTCCCTTCCCTAATTAGTGACTTTGGGTATTTTCCTTTTGGAGCTCAGGGAAGGTCATGGAAGCTGCAGTCTGCTCCCTACAAACAAGGAATGGAGGACAGAAAGGCTTCCATGCCCAGGAGTCCCACAGGGTCTTTCTCAGTTGTAGCACCAACTCATTATCCTTGAACCGTGTATTTTGGAACTCACGTTAAGTGAGAGAAAATATATGCCTATCTTTCTTAAGGGACTATTTCAGGTCTCTGTCAACAGAGTCATTAAAGAGAACTTGCCTTCTGACACTAGGGGTATGCTGCAGTCCACATTCGGGAGCTAATTAGTTGTGGCTTTCTTGTGACCTTTTTTCTATGAAGAATCAGGGATGCTGCAGAGAGAAACCTCACCCAGTTAATCTGCCTCCCACTGTCAAACAGGGGGTGGAGGGACATCAAGAGAGAAGACAGGAGGTGGCCACAGACAGGCAGGAAGGGCACCCAGGAGGAGAAAGAAGGGAGAAGGGCAGCCGGAAAGCAGTGCTAAGTGGAGGAGGTGGAGTTGTTGGGCTGCACCCACAGGCTTGCAAGTCCTGTGCTTGCTCAGCCTCAAGAGCAAAGAAAGAGCCTGGAGTCAGCAACAGAGACATCAGTGGTTTAATGAATGGAAGACCTTACATGTCTGAAGCCAGGTCCTGGAGAGACACCCCACTGTGTGCAGTGGATAGCAGGCAGAGCCTAGAAATCTTTGCTACTGGGGTACGGGGAGGTTACCAGTTGAAACAGGAATCAGAGTTCTTGCACACAGAGCTGAAGAATGAACTTCACAAACACACAAACACTCAAGCAAATAAGATTTATTAAAGAGAAGGAAAGTACAAAGCTCTCAACATAGACACTGAGAGGCAGTAAAGGGTCCCCCTAAGGAAGACTTACAGAAGTTTATGTCCTTACCAGTATTAATCTGTACGCTTTTGGTTGGCTCCTGTCATTAAGATACGTCATTTTTAACCAATTAGTTTAAAGGTCAAGATGTTTAACTTAACATCTTTATGGCTTCTCTTGATTCTTGGATTAAGTCGTCACCCTTTTTCATGCCCCCTGGCCATTTTACAATGGACCAGATGTATGGGCTAAAAATTAACGGTCACCAATTGTTTTTCCCTCAGGCACATGGTACAGAAGTTAATTACTGCCTCCTCTGGATCTGAGTGCTGATAATTTATTAGACCAAGGACACACTCCAGGAATTCAGGACAAAGGGGAGAGCTTCAGATTAAAATGGAGCGAGATGTTTATTGAATGAAAATAAGACTGAGGTCTCAGAGTCCTACACTGACTGCCTAGCAATTTCTACCTCACAGTTATGGGGGATGTGATGTCAGATTGGCTCATCGGTTTCCAGGAAAACCGGCAGAGAAACACACTCCTCTTCACCCCTTTGAGTAATGATTTTTGTTGCTGTTATTGATTTTGGCCACATCGCCAGTATGTGGGATTCTAATTCCCCAAACAGGGACTCAACCCGGGCCCCTTGCATTGGAAATGCAGAGTCTTAACCACTGGACCCCCAGGGAAGTCCCTGCACTGCCCCTTTGATAAGCTAACATGGTAGAGCCATTCCAATCTAAAGATTAGAATAATCACTAGGTGAAGCAGGGGGCATTAACTAATCAGGAAGGTCCATCATGGGAGTGGGGTATGGGTGAAGCGTGGCCTGTCCAAGCAGGGAATGCACAGAGAGCAAGAGAACAGTCACCTTGGGGGACTTGACTATACAGGTGTCTAGGTCAGCCTTTGAGCCAGGCCTCCGGATGGAAACCACATCACCTCTCCGCGGGCAGTACCACTAATGACCACACACAACAGCCACAAGGAACTCTGTCCTAGCGTAGGAGAGAGTGGTCCACGGAAAACCAGTCCTCCCTACAGCCCCTCTGAATTTTTTAAAAGGGGGATGCTGCTGCTCATAGCATCTGTATCACAGGCTTGTTATGAAAACTACATGAGTTTTTACTTATTTATTTATTCTTGCTTATTTGGCTATGCTGCATCTTCGTTGTGGCATGCAGGACCTAGTTTCCTGACCAGGGATCAAACCTGGGATCCCAGCATTGGGAACACAGAGTCTTGGTCCCTGGACCACTAGGGAAGTCCCCAGCTCCTTTGAATTGACTGCACTTATGGAAGGGTGTATTCCATGGGAAATCTATCAAAACAGCATGGGAAAGCCACACACACAGCCATCTGAAAACTCGAGAACTGCAAAAAGGAGGGAAAATGTCACAACATTTGTAGGTATTCCCAAGTTGTAACATGACCACCCTAGATGATGAGCTGAAATATGTCCCCAAGAAAGACAGGTTGAGGTCTTAACCCCCAGGACCTCAGAATGTGACCTTATTTGGAGAGAGGATCATTCTGCAGATGAATTATTGAAGATAAGGACATACCAGAGTAGAGTGGGCCCCTAATCCAACATGCCTGGTGTCCTCATAAGAAGACAGGAAGAGGGGGTCGGGGCTGGAGTGATGCACCCAGAAACTGAGGACCACCAAGGATTGCTGGCAACCCCCAGGGACTGGGGCAGATTCTTCTCAGAGCCTCTGGAAAGAAGCAATGCTATTGACACCTTGATTTGTCTTCTAACCACCAGATGGATGAGACAATAAATTTCTGCTATTTTAAGCCTCCTAGTTTGCTGCACAGTAAGTCCCCTACATATGAAGGAGTTCCATCCCTAGTGTTCGTAAGTCCAATTTGTTTATAAGCCCAATAGTTAGCCTAGGTACCCAACTAACACAATTGGCTATACAGTACTGTACTGTAATAGGTCTGTAATACTTCCACACAAATAATACATTAACAAACACAAAAAATAAAAAAGACATTTTTAATCTTACAGGATAGCACCTTGAAAAGTCCAGTAGTACAGTACAACAGCTGGCATACAGGGGCTGTTCACTCAGGGGCTGAGTGAACAGGCAAGATGAATTACTGACTGGAGGAGAGAGAGGAGGTGGGAGATGGTGGCGCTAAAGGACAGTCAGCAACAGGAGAAGAAGGGCAACTGCAGTTTCACTCAGGCCTGATGCTGATGGCACAGGTTCTGGTTCCCTGCTGAAACCAGGTGCATATTTGCATCTTTGAAAGTTCTCAATCTGAAGGTTCATATGTAGGAGACTTACTGTACTCTGTACAGCAGTCCAGGGAGAAAATACTCTCTATATTCCTAAAGCTTTCCTTTCAGTGGTGAAATTCTAGTTTCCATTTGGAAGCCAAGTTTTTCTTTTTTCCCCCTTTTAAAATCAGACATAATTTAACATTAAAACATCAAAAAACTTGGTTTTTTTCAATAGTAATTAAATCTATTTCAGGCTTCAGAATAAATAAATGCCTTTCAATACTCCAGAGCAGAAAAACTTATGGAGGCATGGGCTAGAGTTTTTCAGATTCACTTAAATTTGCTTGGAAAAGAATTATTTTAATGAAAAGTCACGCTGCGTGTAGTTTCTAGTATAAAATTTCTTTTGCTTGGGTTCTATAGTGTTTCAGCTCCTGAGATGCTATCACATTAACTGATTAGCATAAACATGATCATTAAAATAAGGTTCCCATATTATAAAGAATGCGGTAATACACATACTGAAGTTTAATGGCAAATCTTACATTTTCTTCTGGAAACAAAGATTGAGGAACAAGTATTATGAGCTTCCCAACTGTTAACATTCAGGATACTCCATTAGTCAAGTAGTCTATCTAAAAAATTATTCTTTTATCTAATATAACAAAATTCAATCTACATATGGATGCCTAGAATTCCTTACCAATGATCCTGTTTCATTTTTTACAGCAGCCTTTAACATGGAATGGTGCTTCCTAAAATGTATTTCTGAGGGAGGGCTCTGAATTTCAAATGAAATGCCTTTACAATAGGATTGCCATATCAAATACAAGATGCTTGACAAAATTTGAATTTTAGATCAACAATTTTTTTTTCAGAATAAGGATGTGTCATGAAATATCTGACACAAAATTATACTAAGACATGATTTATTGTTGATTTGAAATTAAAATACACCTGGGTGTCCTATATGTTTATGTGCTAAAGTTAGCAACTCTACTTTGAAAATATAGACTGGAAAGCTGAGTCACTGCCCTAGGTAAATTCTACTGATGGAAAGGAGCTTTTAATCCAGGAAAGTCAGTTCCATACTACATCATATAGGGTTGGAGGGTCTATTGATACTTGGTTAGTCAAGGTCTGCCTTGATGATTTTTCTCCAAAGAAAACAAAGGAACTGAAAAACAATCTGAGTTTCCTTTGCTTTTCTACCAAATTCTGAGAACCACCCCCATAAACCTGTATTTGACTCTTAGCAAAATTAGCATGTGAGAAGAGGAAGGTTTTCTATGACTTAGGAAAACACTAAAGTCATTCTTTGAATGGATCTCTGGTTCTAAGAGCCCCGGAAATTGTTTCTCTATTTTTATTACTTCTTCAAAGAACTGTTAGAATTTACTAAGTGGACACTCTTGAGGCTATTTAGCT
Source organism: Bos taurus (assembly GCF_002263795.3). Lineage (NCBI taxonomy): Eukaryota > Metazoa > Chordata > Mammalia > Artiodactyla > Bovidae > Bos > Bos taurus. The sequence continues at coordinate 6,787,641 of NC_037355.1, read as the reverse complement.
GGCCAAGAACTGGTAGTAAGTGGGCATCCCCATCCAGATTAGATCTGACAGAGTCCAGATCCATTTCTGCTTATTGAAAACTTCACCATCTGGGACTTCCCTGGAGGTGCAGTGGCTAAGACTCTGCACTCCCAAGTCCAGGTTCTATCCCTAGTCAGGGAACTAAGATCCCACAGGCCACAACCAAAAACACATCCTGTGTGTCGCAACTAAGACCCAGTGAAGCCAAATAAGTATTTTTTAAATGATGGGGGAGAAAAAAAAAGAAAACTTGCCATCTTTTCCTGCTACTACATAACAAATTAACACAGAGTTAAAGATTGACACATTTCTTAGCACAGTTCTATGGATCAGGAATCTGGACACGGCTAAAAGGAATCCTCTGTGGTAATCAATCTGGTATGAAGGGCTGTGTTTTCATCTCAAGATTTGGCTGGATGAGAATCCACTCCCAAGCTCACTCAGGTTACAGGAAGATTTTATTTCCTTGAGGTTGTATCTGGTGGGAGGCTGTCCTTGACTCCTAGAGGTCACCTGTGGTTTCTTGTCATGTGGGCTTCTCAATATGAGCCCTTGTCTGATCACATCAGCAAAGAGAGCCTCTCCAGCGTCTGCTAGCAAAACAGACTAGGAGAGCCTTATATAAAGTAACATAACCACAGGAGCAAGAGCGCATCGTGTCTGCCGCACTGTACTGGTTAGAAGCCAGACACAGTTTTCATCCAGGGGTAAGGGAAGGGACAGGATTAAGGGGTGAGAACCAGGAGGGAAGAATAAGGTGCTCAGTCCTCAAGCTATAAGCCTACAAAGTTGGTTGAACATCTTAACGCAGACTCCAAGTACAAGTAACCACACTAAAGAATATACCTTTAGTGTCTTCTGTCTTTGAGTCACATTTTTGAACAGCTAGCATTTACTAAAATTATGAGCTCTTGGAAAACTTCTTTAGTTGCATAGTTTCACAAGGACCCCAGGCCTAGAGCCTGAATTAGGAGTTTAAAAGAAATCAGGTTGTAGATAAAGATCTTATCAAAAACAATTCCAGTCTCGGTATTACATTTCTTCAGGCCCCCAGTGTTCAGAGTCCAACAGCAATATCAGTCTGGCGATACCAGTAGAGTAGAGGGCTGGGGACAATTTTACTAATAAAAATCTTGGCGGCAGATCAATTTCCTTTCATTTGTACAGGAGAGTGGCGTACTCTAAGCCACTCTAATGATGGCATGGTCCTCTGAATTCCCCACGGCAGTGGAGGGTTATCATGTTCTCAGTGGGGGAACATCGTGGTTGGAGCAAAGGCAGGGCAAGCTATGGTGGCAACCAGGCTGGGGGAGCTCACGAGCACAGAACAAGGCCCAACATCAGGATCGCATCATGCTGCTCTGCCTTGTACAGCTGTTTACGTGTTGGTGCCTCTGTCTGGACCATGTCCTCTAACCCTTGGTCCAGCTGGCTTCTCTCATCATCCTGGTCTCGACTGGAACGTCAGCTCCTTGGAGATGCTTCTCTGAACACAGCAGCCAAAGCATTAACTCTCGTTAATCTCATCACTCTGCTCTGCTCCCCACACAGCACTGCCCTTGGTCCTGGAAGCAAAATCCTCCCTTATTTACATTACCATCTGTCACTGGACTCACTCCACGTTGCCTCATGCACGATCAGGTCCTCAATGTTGCCAACGTGCCTAGCACTTAGGAGGCTCCAGTGAGTATTTTTGGATGAATGAACAAGTGGACCAGAGCCTTCATTCAACTTCTGGCTACTTCAAAAAGAACAGCCAGTGGCAGCTTCTAAGAATCATGTGCCTGTTTCAGGCCACATCCCACATCTGCCTCCTGACTAGTGGGGATGAAAAAAATGATTTCTACCCTGTAACAAAACATTGACGAGTTCAAAGTGGTCCAAGTGTGGTCCAAGGCAAATCTCTCAGCTCACAGAGCTGGAGCCTAGTTTACTGGATGTGAAAGCTGGGGTTGTGTTGGGGAACATCTTGGAATGTTAGGAGGTTTTAGAGATGCGGATGTGTCCAGGAGCACTTTAAAAAGTTTTAGCTGCAGTATTTATACAGAGAGTGGCATTAGCTTGTGTTGAATTCTTTTACTTATTTATTTGGCTGTGCTGGGTATGCGGGATATTTAATTGCAGCATGTGGGATGTAGTTCCCTGACCAGGGATCAAACCCGGATTGCCTGCACTGGGAGTGCAGAGCCTTAGCCATTGGACCACCAGGGAAGTCCATGAGCTCTTCAGAAATGATGGCAATTCTTTCAACCTGCCCTGGGTCGTGGGCAAAGCCTCGGTAGCAAAGCCCATATCTGGGATTCAGGTTCACTCAGATATTAGCCAATCTGATTTGAGAAGAAATGAGGTTTCAAATCCTGACTGTCTCAAGCTGACCTAGAAAGCAAACTCTAGTCCAAATATAAGGTATTTCTGAGAAACCTGTATGCAGGGCATGAAGCAACAGGTACAATCAGACATGGCACAATGGACTGGTTCAAAATTGGGAAAGGAGTGCATCAAAGCTGCTTATTTAACTTATATGCAGAGTGTTAGGTGCTGTACATATGAGAATAACATTTCTACGTGTTACAGTATGCAGAAATGCCCAGCGTTTCACATGAGTACATCGTGCGAAATGCTGGGTTGTATCCCTCACAAGCTAGAATCAAGACTGCTGAGAGAAATGTCAATAACTTCAGATATGCAGATGACACCACCCTAAAGGCAGAAGGCAAAGAGGAACTAAAGAGCCTTTTGATGAAGATGAAAGAGAGAGTGGAAAAAGCTGGCTTAAAACTCAACATTCAAAAAACTAAGATTATGGCATCCAGTCCCATCACTTCACAGGAAATAGATGGGGAAAAAATGGAAACAGTGACAGACTTTATTTTCTTGGGCTCCAAAATCACTGTGGAAGGTGACTGCAGCCATGAAATTAGGAAATGCTTGCTCCTTGGAAGAAAAGTGATGACGAACCTAGACAGCGTATTAAAAAGCAGAGACATCACCTCGCTGACAAAGGTCCATATTGTCAAAGCTCTGGTTTTTCCAGTAGTCATGTACAGATGTGAGAGTTGAACCACAAAGAAGGCTAAGCACTTAATAACTGATGCTTTTGAACTGTCGTGCTGGAGAAGACTCTTGAGAGAACCCCTTGGACAGCAAGGAGATCAAACCAGTCAATCCTAAAGGAAATCAACCATGAATATTCATTGGAAGGACTGATGCTGAAGCTGAAGCTCCAACACTTTAGCCACCTGATGCTGGGAAAGATCAAGGGCAGGAAGAGAAAGGGGTGAAAGAGGATGAAATGGTTGAATGGCATCGCCGACTCAATGGACACGAGTTAGAGCAAACTCTAGAAGATAGTGAAACACAGGGAAGTCTGGTGTGCTGCAGTCAATGGGGCTGCAAAGAGCTGGACATGACTGAGTGACTGAACAACTACTGGGTTACAGGAAATGACTAACTTAAAGCCTCACAGTAAGATACTCTGCCAGGGATCTAGATTAGTCACTAGCATGATAAATAAGACCATCACCTCCCAGATCTATAAAGCCAGATAGCTTGCAGGATGCCTATATTAGCCTAGGAAACTCTAGGCTTTTTCTGGCAGCCTCCCATGATAAGAGCTGACCTGAATTAAAAGGTGCCCAAGCAAGTGGCAGAAACCCTCACCATCGCAAAAGACTTTCCACACTGGGGAGAGAGAGTGGCGAAGTTGGTCAAGTATGTGAAAGCCACTGTTATGAGCTGAGCCGTCCATCACTTAAGACGTGGAGAAAGGAACCTCCCTGGCGGTCCAGTGGCTAAGACTTTGCACTTCCAATGTAGGGGGCATGGGTTCAATCTCTGGCTGGGGATCTAAGAAGCCACATGGCCAAAACATTTAAAAATCTTTTCTAAACTTTTAAAAACAGATGTAAAGAGAGAAGTCCCAATGATGCCAATGCAAGTTTGCAAGAGCAAAAATGGAGATGGCCACGGAGAACCAGATGTGCCATCTGCCTGATATCTGCCTCACTGCCCCAGCGGGGCTTACAGCTGAGGACTGCAGACATCCCCGTCACTGCTGGAGGAGACTGCAGTTATGCACAAAAGCCACTGTAACTCTTTCGAAATGCTGAGCCACTCTGCTATGCAAGTCATAGCATTCTTTGTTACGAGACCTATGAGAGCACTGGCGACGAATTCGTCACTGCCAGGCCCCCAAATGCAATATTCCTCTTCCTGGGCCTTAGTCACGAGGCTCAAGTATGAAAAGGGATGAGCTGGAAAGGTCTGAGAACATCTTGAAAATGTAATGTTTGGGTTCTGTCTGAGACGTTAACTGCTGTATGCTCAAGGATGAATTTTTGTCAGTGTCGCCTTCTTCAGTAATGAAGGGCTGCATTGTCTGTGAAATGTCAAAAGAAGCAACTCCTCAAGGTAGAAAATAAACACAAACAGATGTACAGGGTAAAACACCAAATCTGACCCTCTGTAGAAACTACCAAAGGGCTCAATTCATTTCACCTCAAACTCTTTGCTAATAACTCATCAGCAGCTTCAGGCTCAGCAGGAATTCAATAAACACATTCCCCCCGGCCAAAAAAAAATCCCAAAGATTCATGGGCATGGATGTTGAACACAATGCTACTTATATCGTAAGAGCACTGGAGAGGAAAAACACTAAATTTCCAGCAATAAGAATGTGGATAAGCAATTATAATACAACCATTTAAAATCTCACTCTGGTCCAGGTTAGGACAGTGGTGAGGTGGCACAGGCAGGTGGAGGCCCTGATGGGCACAGGGCTCCCTCCAATAACCTAGAATCCCAGACCTGGGATAGGAAGTACCTGTTACTCCCAGGCCAGATAGATGGAGAACAGGAGTTACAGTGAGTCCCCTACCTATGAACCTTCAGGTTGCAAACTTTCAAAGATGTGAACATGTGTCACTGGATTGTTTTTTTCAAGACAGTAGATAGCATTGAATCTAGCAAGGAACCAGAACCTGTGCCATCAATGTCAGGCATGAGTGAGGTTGCAATTTGCTCTCCATTGCCTAGTGCTGACCGTCCTTCAGCTCTACCATCCTCCACCATCTCCCTCCTCCAGGCAGTAATTGTTCTTGCTTATTCACTCAATGCCCGCCCCTGTATGCCAGCTATTGTACTGTACTACTGTACTGTCCAAGGTACTGTTCTGTAAGATTAAAAATGTTTTATTTATTTTTTGTGTTTTTTAATTATTTGTATTATTTGTATGAAAAGTATTATAAATCTATTATGAGTGCGTGCTCAGCACTGTCTGACTCTTTGCAACTCCATGTACTATAGACAGCCAGACCCCTCTATCCATGGAATTTTCCAGGCAAGATACTGGAATGGGTTGTCATCTCCTACTCCAGGGGATCTTCCCAAGCCTATTACAGAACAGTATACGTAGCCAATTGTGTTAGCTGGATACGTAGGCTAAGTTCATTGAACTTACAAACAAATTGGACTTATGAATACACTCTTGGAATGGAACTCGTTCATATGTAGGGGACTTACTGTACTAAAGGTCAAGGTAAAAGGAACTTACAGCTTGTCAAGCAGCCCAGTGTAGCCATGCCTTAAGGGGATGCCAGCAGGAGGCCTCTGTTCTGATCACTCCTCCACGTCTGCCTTCCCCCAGGAGACACAGTGAACTAGAACACAAAGTGAAATTGATACCAAGGAGAATCTGCCAGGATAGCGTGAGAAATGATCTAACCTAGGAAGGAACACTGATAACTAGCATTATCCACAGCTGAACGAGCTGGGGTGGGAGAAACGACTTCTCTCCCTGCGGGCATCCAAGTCCAACCTGCAGAGCCATCTGCCAGGCGTGAAGAGAGAGGACTTCAGCCAGCAAGACACCAGTAACCTTCAAAGTCCTTTCCAACTCTAAATTCTGGGTTTTAACGTGACATGAGGTTACCTGCCTGGGGAGAAAAGTGGTCCTCTATATCGGAACATAAAGAAAAAAGAGACAGGAGTTTAACTGCCTCACCTGAAGGTCACAGAGGAGCTTTTGCACCCTGTCATCTCCTGGAAAGGTCACAGGCGAGGGGAAAGTAGGGAGAAGTTACGGCTGTTCACACAGGTGAGGACAGGAGAGCCAGTGGACATAGCCTCAGTAAAGCTCCAGGGACCAATTAGTACACCAGATACACAGACTGATATGAGTAGGGGACTCACACCCAGAAAGACCGACTGTGATCTCAATTTTGACCATCTTGTTCAGGCCTGAGACCACGAGGTAAATCTGTAAGAAGGAAGAAAATGGGATACAGACTCAACTGAGTTTCATCTCTGAAATGAAATTTTGCATCTCTCTTCTCCATCCAGCCCATGGGTTTCATTGGTAGTAAGCTTATGTGTACTTAGCACAACGCCTGACACATTACAGACCCCCAACAGGTGTTTCTGAATGAATGTGTTATTGAAAGTCCTCCTCTACAACCTCAGTGATCAGTCTATAATCAGATTTGTGCTAAATACAATATTTTCTGTAACACTTAAATTGCTTTCGTTATGGTAGGAACAATGTTAAGAACTATGAAATATTTCTGGTGTTGTAAGGGAACTCTCTCAAACAAAACAGAATTTCTCCGCATAGATCACAAAATAGGCAAGTCATTTATATTATTAAGAAATAAATATATTACAAAAAGAACGTGGTATTTTTTGAGGTTTTATTTCACAATGGATATAGAAATCTAATCAATCAAAAAAGAAAGAAAGAAAGTGGGATATGAAAGCCATCAAGTGTCTGTGTAAAGGGAAAAAACATACATCCTACCAGCCACAAAATTCTGCACAGAACACACCATGCTGGAAAACCAAACTGCAAAGCAAGGTTGGCGATGAGGTCCCAGTGTGCAGGTCACCCCCTGACAGATTTAATCAGATTGTCTGAGGTGGATCTAGGCGTTGGAACTCCCAGGGGACTGCAAGGTGCAAGCACCGGTGAGAAGCGTGGGTCTAACCCCATCACCAACAAAACAACCCTGGTGGAGTCACTGACCACGAGGAAGATCCATCTGCCGGGTCTCCTCCAGCAATAAAGTTCCATCATTCCAAGAAACTTTCAAAGCTCACAGTTTTTCTGCTCATTTAGCCTTAAAATCTGACTGACACTCATTGTACTTACAGGGATCAAATCGCCATTAGTTCCCCAGGGTGACCTGTTACTGAAAAAAAGTATATCTTTTCTTGCCCTTTAATACTGCTGGCTGCAAACCCTCCCTATTTCTGCTCCCCAGTCAAATACTTTCCCCTGGGCTGAGAGGAAATGAAAAGGCCACTGGGGAGAGATTTCCATTATGTGTACTTATTGCGTTTTTTTTTTTTTTCTTTTTAGCTGCAGGCAAAAGTCCTTAAGTATTTTGAAATATCTTGCTGTCAAACCATCCAATGCTGGAACTGCTGATAACACTAAGCTGCCTTCTTTTAAAAAAAAAAAAAAACAAAAACTGAACAAGTGATAAGAAACTTTGATGCGTAACTACTGTATACTGTATATATTTAAGTATGCATAAATACTTTATACTGGGGAATAAGTCATTAGAAAATAAGAGTAACCGTTATGCCATTAAAAATGCCACTAAAAATCATTCAATTGGCTGTTCAAATGTGTACAATTTTATAATAGCCTCTAGGGATGTTTAGCAAATGGAAAGTAAGCCATGTTCCCGTGGGAAGCAAAGGTTTTTTTTTTTTTTTTTTTCATTGTTTTTGTTCATTTTGGAGGTACCTGATCATATCCACAGTTCAGAAGTAAAAAAATAATATAAACAGTTGTTTGAAATGTTTTTCTATTTTCTACCATGGAAAAAAGGGTAAGGGCTAAGGCAGTAACTCATGTGCTGTTGAGTCTTCAAAGGTCAAGTAAAACGTGAGTGAGTTTGAAAGAACTTGCGTGTATTTTCTTATTTTACATTTTGTAACTTGGAACTAATCTTTAACTCTCTCCCCTCCAAAAATTCTGGGGTCACCTTGGACTTATACCCCGGTATAGCTATCAATGGGTATAATGAAATTAACAATCACAGAACATTTTGCTTTCTGTAATTTTAAAAATACTTCCTCCTGCATTATCATATGTATCAGATTGTCTCACTCTTGCTTTGAAACTCTTTTTTAACCAAGATGCACAAAATCTTCAAGTTGGAAAAGGCCTCAAGTGTCACCTGACCGAAAATGCAGAAGTATGTCACACAAAAATCCTTTGATGGGGACTTCCCTGGTAGTCCACTTGCCAATGCAGGAGACACAGGTTCCTAGCCCAAGAAGATCCCACATTGCTTCAGAGTAACTAAACCGGTGCACCACAACTACTGAGCCCAAGCTCTAGAAACCAGGAGACCCAACTACTGAAACCTGCACAACATCCTAGAGCCCGTGCCTGGCAACAGGAAAAGCTACCACAACGAGAAGCCTGAGCACTGCAATGAAGAGTGGCATCCCCCCACCACCCCCACCCCCACTTACCACATCCAGAGAAAGCTCACGTGCAACAACAAAGACCCAGCACAACCAAAAATAAACCAATGAATTACATCCTGATGATGGTCATGTCTCCCCTACTGGAATAGTCCTCAAAGGTATGAATGAGTCCATTCACTCATTCATTCAACAAACACCTATTACATGCCTGCAATATGTCCACTAGTCCCTCCTGCTAGCACTAACGAAACTAGAGTGAAAAATTCAGGACCATCTGGGAGATAATAGTCTAATCAGGAAGAAAGTGGCAAGGAAACAAAATCTATGTTCAGGGCACAAGAGGTTATCAGACCCGAATTGAGTTGATACATGTTACTCAGAGCAGACTCAGGGACCAGATAGGATGTATCAGTTAGAAGGAACATCACAAGCCAAAAATCAGAAACATACAATAATAGAGTCTTCAGTGTGAGGAGTTCAGCAGCAGGGATGCTGTGCCCATCCTGAGCTAGCCTCTAAGAGGCCGCTTCTATTTCCTCCCTTGGGATACTGGAGTAACCACGTGGAGAAGCTCCATGAAGACGTCACGTGGGGTGAAAGGTCCCAAGACTAGAAGAGATGCGGTCTCCCCAGCTCCCTAGCTGCCACCTGACCACAACCACAAGACTCGAGAACTACCAGCAAAAGAACTGCTCGGCAGAGCTCGGTCAGCCTGTAAGCCATGAACTGATCAAACGGTGGTTGCTTTTATTCCATGTAGCTTAGATGTGGTTTGCTATACAGCAACAGATAACGGAAATGCTTAGAACACTTCACACAATTCAGTAAGGCTAGAATATAAGGTATCAACGTCCCTGGTGGCTCAAATGGTAAAGCGTCTACCTGCAGTGCAGGAGACCCGGGTTCAATCCCTGGGTCGGGAAGATCCCCTGGAGGAGGAAATGGCAACCCACTCCAGTATTCTTGCCTGGAAAATCCCCATGGACAGAGAAGCCTGGTCAGGCTACGTATCCTGAAAGAAGCAAAGGATAAGGACAGAGGGGGACAAGTCCAGATCCAGCAGGACAGAGAACATCAGTTAGTGGACTGAAGACACAGTGGTTTCTCTTCCACCTTGTAGCTATGGGCCTAATCTTCCTCTACCCTTCAGCCTCCTTTAATTCCCCTTCCCAGATCACAGTCTTGTCATGTCAAAGGAGCTTACATAACTCAGTGAAGCTATGAGCCATGCCTCGAAGGGCCACCTAAGACAGACGGGTCATAGTAAAAAGTTCTAACAAAACATAGTCCACAGGAGAAAGACATGGCAAGCCACTTCAGTATTCTTGCCACAAGAACCCCATGAACAGCATAAAAAGGCAAAAAGATACGATAACAGAAGAAGAGCAGGTTAGAAGGTGTCCAATATGGTACTGGGGAAGAGCAGACGGCAATTACTAATAGCTCCAGAAAAAAATGAAGTGGTTTGGACAAAGCAGAAATGACGCTTAGCTGTGGATGTGGTGAAAGTAAGTTGATAAAGACTGATGCTGAGGCTCCAATTCTTTGGCCACCTGATGCAAAGAACCAACTCATTGGAAAAGACCTTGATGTTGCGAAAGACTGAAGGCAAAAGGAGAAGGGGACGGCAGAGGATGAGATGGTTAGATAGCATCACAGACTCAATGGACATGAATTTGAGCAAACTCTGGGAGACAGTGGAGGACAGGGGGGCCTGGTATGCTGCATTCCGTGGGGTCACAAAAAGTTGGACACGACTCTTAATTAGTGTGCTAGTGTACTCAGTTCAGTTCAGTAGCTCAGTCGTGTCCGACTCTTTGCAACCCCATCAACCGCAGCATGCCAGGCCTCCCTGTCCATCACCAACTCCCGGAGTCCACCCAAACCCATGTCCATCAAGTCGATGATGACATCCAACCATCTCATCCTCTGTCATCCCCTTCTCCTGCCCTCAATCTTTCCCAGCATCAGAGTCTTTTCCAATGAGTCAGCTCTTCGCATGAGGTGGCCAAAGTATTGGAGTTTCAGCCTCAGCATCAGTCCTTCCAATGAACACCCAGTACTAGTCCAGCTTTAAACTCCAATTTCATATCTGATACAGTCTCTACCCCTGAGGAGGCCAGACTGTGGACTGGAAGTCTTGGAGTGGAGATGGGGGCTCTCTTACACCCCTCCCCCTGACTCTCTGAGCCTCCTGGTCCTTCACACAGGCCCTTTCATTTAACTGGGGACCACTGTCACCCATCCTTGGTTAGCCACATGGTTAACTGAAGTGGTTAAAGCCATCCATATGCTACCTCTGCAGTGGGGTGCCTGGGTGGGGTCCCCAGCAACTACAAATAAGGCTTCTGTTCCAGCTCTTCCATGCTCCATCCTCCCAGGCATTTCATCCACAGCTGCTTACTGCCGGAGTCCCCTCCCTGGCAGGCAGCCTCTTGGGTGGGGTTCTGGCAAGAGGTCTCATGTGTACTGACCTTCCAAGGAAAACTCACACATCATCCGCTACACTAATGGTGCATGGGGGCTGCTCCCTACTGCCCTCCCTCCCTGCCACATCTTTCTAATTCTTTTTCCTGCTCAAATTGGCCCAGCGCAAAAGTAGATGTCCACCTTCCTCTTCTACTGGCACTTCTGTCCCCTCTGGCATTGACAGAGAGGAAGAACCCAAGGAGGAGAGGGAAGTGTCAGCACAAACACCGCCCTTCCCCCAGTCAATAACAGCTGCATTGAAAAGGCATAGCCTGGTCCTCTCCCTGTTTAACTGGAGTTGGGGGCAGGGGATGCAATTGTAGCAAGGCCATTTCTGTTGCTTCTTTAGTGACACTTGGTTGCTTGCATGTGGGTGGGTGGGGTGTTCTGGCCCCAGCGTTTACTGACTTTGTTTAAAGTATGGACTCTGTTGCCAATTTCAGGGCAGTAGGAAAAGTTATACTCAACTTTTAACTTTTAAACCAATTTAAGGGTTTGGATTGTAGAGACATACTCTGTGGGATTTTTAAGTAGAGATGTAACTGGAACAGACATGCATTATAGGTAGTCACTTAACATTAACGTGAAGGGTTAGAGGCTGGGAGACAGTAAGAAATGCCCTTTAGCTGTACACACAGAAATGGCAAGAGCCTGGACCAAGGCAGCAAGAAAGGGGATAATGTAGTGACGTGAAAATAACGTCACGTACTTCATATATGTCATCATCACGTGTATATGTTCCCTCACAACCCTGCAAACGTTACAGACATAATTCCTCCTAAGTTCTCCACCAATCAGATACACGAGTTGTAGGAGGATGAATCAAGGTTGGCTCCTAGTTTCTGACCTGGTTGACCAGATAGCAGCTGCAGGGCACATTCACCCAGTAAGGGTACAAGGCGGGAGTTACAGGAAGGAAGAGCCGTTTCAGAGAAAAAGATAAAGCAAGTCCATCTATCTCATGGTTGAAGTACCCCAATCAACAGAAAGGCCTTCTTGACTGAACTTAAATCTTTCTTCCTGCTATTGAGCACAGGATATCTGTCACAGTTAAAAATGAATTCAGTTGCTGAAACAGATGTGGTCAATTTTTCTCAGGTAGGGAGAAGGTTGGAGATTCACGGTCTCAGGCTGGTCTGACTGTCCACAAATATCAGCCAAGACCCTGACTGCTTCCACATCCTCCTCAGTAAGCTTTCATCTTCCTGGCTGCAAGGTTACTGCAGTGCATCCAGATCTCATCAGGGCAGAGGTGGGAGGCCAAAGGTCACAGCACTTTCTCTAAGAAAGGCTTCTCCTTTTTATTCAGTAAGGGACTCCTTTCCCTGGCATTTTCATGAATATTTATTTCATTACCCAAAATAATGGTGGCCACCTTAAGCTACAAAGGATGCTTAGAGATTGCATTGCTTGCCAGTAATGGAAAAAAGACAGTTCAGTTCAGTTCAGTCACTCAGTCATGTCCGACTCTTTGCAACTCCATCAGTCGCAGCACGCCAGGCCTCCCTGTCCATCACCAACTCCTGACGTTCACTCAAACTCATGTCCATCCAGTTGGTGATGCCATCCAGCCATCTCATCCTCTGTCGTCCCCTTCTTCTCCTGCCCCCAATCCCTCCCAGCATCAGAGTCTTTTCCAATGAGTCAACTCTTCGCATGAGGTGGCCAAAGTACGTACTAAAGTTTCAGCTTTAGCATCATTCCTTCCAAAGAAATCCCAGGGCTGATCTCCTTCAGAATGGACTGGTTGGATCTCCTTGCAGTCCAAGGGACTCTCAAGAGTCTTCTCCAACACCACAGTTCAAAAGCATCAATTCTTCGCTGCTCAGCTTTCTTCACAGTCCAACTCTCACATCCATACATGACCACAGGAAAAACCATAGCCTTGACTAGATGGACCTTTGTTGGCAAAGTAATGTCTCTGCTTTTGAATATGCTATCTAGGTTGGTCATAACTTTCCTTCCAAGGAGTAAGCGTCTTTTAATTTCATGGCTGCAGTCACCATCTGCAGTGATTTTGGAGCCCAAAAAATAAAGTCTGACACTGTTTCCACTGTTTCCCCATCTATTTCCCATGAAGTGATGGGACCAGATGCCATGATCTTCGTTTTCTGAATGTTGAGCTTTAAGCCAACTTTTTCACTCTCCTCTTTCACTTTCATCAAGAGGCTTTTGAGTTCCTCTTCATTTTCTGCCATAAGGGTGGTATCATCTGCATATCTGAGGTTACTGATATTTTTCCTGGCAATCTTGATTCCAGCTTTTGCTTCTTCCAGCCCAGCGTTTCTCATGATGTATTCTATATATAAGTTAAATAAGAAGGGTGACAATATACAGCCTTGACGTACTCCTTTTCGTATTTGGAACCAGTCTGTTGTTCCATGTCCAGTTCTAACTGTTGTTTCCTGGCCTGCATATAGGTTTCTCAAGAGGCAGGTCAGGTGGTCTGGTGTTCCCATCTCTTGAAGAATTTTCCACAGTTTATTGTGATCCACACAGTCAAAGGCTTTGGCATAGTCAATAAAGCAAAAATAGATGTTTTTCTGGAACTCTCTTGCTTTTTCGATGATCCAGTGGATGTTGGCAATTTGATCTCTGGTTCCTCTGCCTTTTCTAAAACCAGCTTGAACATCTGAAAGTTCATGGTTCATGTATTGCTGAAGGCTGGCTTGGAGAATTTTGAGCATTACTTTACTAGCATGTGAGGCGAGTGCAAAGACAGGTCAGCCACAAAGGCTGACCATCAGTTTTCTGAAACTTATTCTAATCACCTCTTCCCTGATACTCTCTTCCTCAGACCTAACTTCTGCATGATGTAGGGAAGGGCTTACTATCCGGTCCCTGCCCTCACGTCTTTCTGGCACAACTTACATTGTCAGAATTTCAGAGTCTTTCTTTAAAAGAAGCTTCAGCTTTGGAGCTGCATTCAGACGAAGCCTAGCACTGAAGAAATATAAGGGGCTTGTTACCTATCATGGTTGTGGCTCAGGTTGTTTGTACTTTCTTCCTTTTTGATGCTGTGCCTTTCTAATACTGTTCCTGACTCTCTGATTTGGTTCTGATCCAGGTGCTCTTCTTCCTAGCATTCTGTAAATATCATTGCTTCAAAAGGAGCTATCTTTAGGTGCTGATTTTCTCTCTCTTCTTAGCCTGTGAAACTTCATGGATTCCTTATCACCTGGATTTGTGCAGGTGTCACCTGGCTCCTAAATCTCAGTCCTATGGAGACAGATCCCATCAGCCAAGGCAGCACAGGGCATCAACATCCTCCACAAGGATGGCTATGCCACCCTTGATGGATGGTCCACCAAGACTCCACTCCTCTGGAATGCAACTGAAGGACATCTGTGTCTCTCCAACCTCTCATTTTAAGGTGATTGTAGAGCTCCACGATGATTACTTTGGTGTTGACATTAAATTCACTCTCAGAGGGTAATCTTATTTGTTTTATCAAAAGTACTAAGTCTCAGTGAAATCCCATTAGTCCACAGGCTGATTTATTCTATTTCTCACTTAGTTTCAAACTTGAAATCATTCTTAACTCATCTTTCCCCATCAAATCTAATATACCATCCAAGGATTATTGATGTTTCCATCTCACCATTTCTTGTATTTTTCTTTCCTTGGCAATTCTATCATTGCTGGTTCGGTTCAGGCCATTACTGTTTCACACCTGGATGGTACCTTAGATATCAGAGTTCTTGCCCAGGCTCTAATGCTCCTTAATTTGAACTGATCCTCTGCAATCCATCCACGACGTTAATCCTTAGGCTTTTCCTCCATTTTGTTTCACTATTCAAGAATTCTAACAGCTATCCATCATCATGGGCTAAAGGGCAAAGCCTTCCACTTGTTGTTGTTCAGTTACCCAGTCGTGTCCAACTCTTTGAGACCCTGTGGACTGCAGGACGCTAGGCCCCCTTGTCCCTCACCATATCCCAGAGTTTGCCCAAGTTCATGTTCATTGCATCTGTGGTACCACTCAGCCACCTCATCCTCTGATGCCCGCTTCTCCTTCACCCTCACTCTTTCCCAGCATCAGGAACTTTTACAATCAGTCGGTTCTTCACATCAGATGACCAAAATACCGCAGCTTCAGCATCAGTCTTTCCAATGAGTATTCAGGGTTGACTTCTTTATGACTGACTAGTTTGATCTCCTTGCTATCCAAGGGACCCTCGGGAGTCTTCTCCAGCACTACTGTCCAAAGGCATCGATTCTTTGGCCTCTGCCTTCTTTATGGTCCTGCTCTCACAACTGTACGTGACCACTGGGAAGACCACAGCCTTGACTCTACAGACCTTTGTCAGCAGAGTGATGTCTCCGATTTTTAAAACACTGTCTAGGTTTGCCATACCTTTCCTGCCGAGAAGCAACTGTCTTCTGATCTCATGGCTACAGTCACCAACCACAGTGATTTCAGAGCCCAAGAAGAGGAAACATGTCACTGCTTCCACCTTTGCTCTTCTATTTGTCATGAAGTAATGGGGCCAGATGCCATGATCTTAGTTTTCTTAATATTCAGTTTTAAGCCAGCTTTTTCACTCTCCTTCTTCAGCCTCATCAAGAGGTTCTTTAGTTCCTCTTTGCTTTCTGCCATTAGAGTGGTATCATCTGCATATCTGAGGTTGTTGATGTTTCTCCCACCTATCTTGATTCCAGCTTGTAACTCATTCAGCCTGGCATTTCTCATGATGTGCTCAGTTCAGTTCAGTTCAGTCGCTCAGTCATGTCCGACTCTTTGCAACCCCATGAACCGCAGCATGTCAGGCCTCCCTGTCTAACACCAACTCCCGGAGTCCACCCAAACCCATGTCCATTGAGTCGGTGATGCCATCCAACCATCTCATCCTCTGTTGTCCCCTTCTCCTCCTGCCCTCAATCTTTCCCAGCATCAGAGTCTTTTCAAATGAGTCAGCTCTTCTCATCAGGTGGCCAAAGTATTGGAATTTCAGCTTCCACACTTCACAATGAACACCCAGGACTGATCTTCTTTAGGATGGACTGGTTGGATCTCCTTGCAGTCCAAGGAACTCTCAAGAGTCTTCTCCAACACCACAGTTCAAAAGCATCAATTCTTCAGTGCTCAGCTTTCTTTATAGTCCAACTCTCACATCCATACGTGACCACTGGAAAAACCATAGCCTTGACTAGATGGACCTTTGTTGGCAAAGTAATGTCTCTGCTTTTGAATATGCTGTCTAGGTGGGTCATAGCTTTTCTTCCAAGGAGCAAATGTTTTTTAATTTCATGGCTGCAGTCAACATCTGCAGTGATTTTGGAGCCCCACAAAATAAAGTTTGACACTGTTTCCCCATCTATTTGCCATGAAGTGATGAGACCGGATGCCATGATCTTAGTTTTCTGAATGTTGAGCTTTAAGCCAACTTTTTCACTCTCCTCTTTCACTTTCATCAAGAGGCTCTTTAGTTCTTCTTCACTTTCTGCCACAAGGGTGGTGTCA
Organism: Bos taurus; assembly: GCF_002263795.3. Taxonomy (NCBI): domain Eukaryota; kingdom Metazoa; phylum Chordata; class Mammalia; order Artiodactyla; family Bovidae; genus Bos; species Bos taurus. The sequence goes on along the minus strand of NC_037355.1, from coordinate 6,771,248 downwards.
TCTGCATATCTGAGGTTATTGATATTTCTCTTGGCAATCTTGATTCCAGCCTATGCTTCCTCCAGCCAGTATAGGTTAAATAAACAGGGTGACAACAGACAGCCCTGTTGCACTCCTTTCTCAATCCTGAACCAATCAGTTGTTCCATATAGGGCTCTAACTGTTGCTTCTTGACCCACATACAGGTTTTTCAGAAAACAGGTAAGATGTCTGGTATTTCCATCTCTTTAAGAGCTTTCCACAGTTTGTTATGATCCACACAGTCAAAGGCTTTAGCATAGTCAATGAAACAGAGGTAGATGTTTTTCTCGAATTCCCTTGCTTTATCTATAATCCAGAAAATGTTGGCAATTTGATCTCTGGTTCCTCTACCTTTTCTAAACCCAGACTGGATATCTGGAAGCTCTTGGTTCATGTAATGCTGAAGCCTAGCATGCAAGATTTTCAGCATGACCTTACTAGCATGGGAGATGAGTGAAACTGTCCAATGGGTAGCACATTCTTTAGTACTGCCCTTCTTGGGAACTGGAATGAGCATTGACCTTACCCCGTCCTGTGACCACTGATGGGTCTTCAAGATTTGCTGACATATTGAGTGCAACACTTTGACAGCATCATCTTCTAGGTTTTTGAATAGCTCTACTGGAATTCCATTGCATCCACTAGCTTTACTGACAGCAATGCTTCCTAAAGCACACTTGATTTCACACTCCAGAATGTCTATTTCTGGGTGACTGACCACACCATTGTGGTTATCTGCTGCATTAAGACCTTTTTTGACAGTTCCCCCTCCACTTGGGAGGACCACTGTTTTGGTTAACACAAAGTTAATATTTTCCAATTCTATTGGAAGTCATCCAAAAGCGGCCCGCTTTGGTGAAACTAAGCATTAAAACCCCCAATTCCAAAGACTAGTGGAAAGCCTGTGTCAATGGGGTCCATGTGAGAGGGATAAGAGAGAAGTACCAGAGGCTGAAGATTAAAAAGAGCTGAAAAGGCATCATCTGCAAAATGAAGAGGCATTTTCTGAGGTGTCAAACTAAAGGCTCTGGGTGCTGCAGCAATGTGTGCCATGTGGCAGGCACTGGGCCAGGTGTGGAAACAGGGCAAAGCCAAGGGAGAAAACCCAGGAAGAAGTCTGTGTGCAGGAGGCAGGCAGTTTACCCCTGTGGCTGTGGTGGGGAAGAGAGACACTTTACTGTGAAAAACCACACCACTTAGTCCTATTATGCAAGAGGGAGAAATGAAGTCAAAATGAATTTAAACACAAATCCCAGGATCATGAGGAGCTCCCAGCTGTCCTGGCTCCCACAGCTCCTTCACTCGCAGCTCCCACAACTGTTATAGGAGAAAGTCACCACTCCCATGACAAGAAATCAAACAAAAAAAAAAAAGAGAGAGAGAGAACAGGCATAGTAAAAGCAAGTGGCAGATAAAGGATAGTTACAGGAAAGAGTTTTCACTGGAGTAGATGGAAAATGTGACTATTTCCCATGCATTTACAAGAAAATGAAGTAAGAATGTCTCTGAAGAAATTGTATCTTTGAGATCAGGAAAGAAGCAGAAGAAAAAAATAACTATGACAGAAATACATGCAAAATGGTGAGAAACACAAGGAAGAACTATGGATAAAAGCACAAGTAATAGAGGTCAGAAATGAAAAATCAAGCAAAGTGGAAAAAAAAATACAGGAAGAGTTTGTGCGATTAGCAAGAAAATGACAAATGCTAAAGACAGGCAAAGGACAGCCAACATACATACAACTGCAATCCCTGAGGATGAACACTGGAATAAGGGGCAGAATAAATACTTAAAGATACATTTTATATGTAAGAAGACTTGAATCTACATCCTGAAAGGTCACAATATGCCCCATGAAAAACTGACACATAAGAGTCAACTGTAAGACATAGTAGTAAAATTATTGTATTTCAAAGAGAGAGAGAGAAAAAAAGAAACTCTTTGGATAGTCAGGCAAAAGATATTCAGTCACTTACAACAGACAACCAGAACTCAGGCTAAACTCAGATCTCTCCACAGAACGTTCATGCTAAGACGCAGGGGGCCCACAACTACACTATCCTCAAGCAAAGAAAGGAATACCCAGCCTCACTGAGGTTGTGTCCTCATCATTCCTTCCTGAAGAAAACACCAGAGGACAAATTGCAAACAATAAAAGATGGAACAAGATAGCACAAGGACTGTCAGTGAGCCTCAGATTTATTTGACTACAAGAGTATGAAAGTAAAACAAATGTAGGGAATTTAAAAAATGGAAAAGTGGTCCTTCTCTGTGGTCCAGTGGTTAACTCCGTGCTTCTAATGCAGAGGGTTCAGGTTCAGTCCTTGGTCAGGGAACTAAGATCCCACATGCCACACAGCGCAGCCAAAAATAAAAAGTAATTCACCCTTTTAAAAAGAAAAGAAAAAAAAAGATATGGAAGAGAACACCAACGTCACAACCCCTGATAATGTCACAATGTGACATTACACTCAACACGAAAAATCCCTAATGGGTCCAACATTTAAAAGTAACATAAATAAATAAATTACAAGGAGAAAGCAGAGGTGCCTGCTTTTTAAAACACTGAGTGAAAGAAGCCTTTCTAATTAACACACATAACCCAGAAGCCAAGAAACAAAAAAAGGGCTAGTAAATTTGAATATGTCAAAAAGTTTTCATGGTCAAAGCACCAAAACATAGTCAAAAACAAATGATCAATTCAGAAAATTAATTATAATTTTTTATTACAAATTAATACTGTTTGGTTTTGGTTATCTTTTTCAGGGAGGGAAGAGTGGGAAAGCCCACAAATTAATGACTTAAGCATTAACCATTTATTTGCTTGCTTTCCTTGAGTTGGCAGTTCAGGCCGGGCTCAGCTGAGCAGTCCTTTTGCTGGTCTCTTCTGAGTTCACTTATACACGGTCATAGTCAGCTGCTGGGGAGACTGGCTGGACGGCCCAAGGTGACCTCACCCAAGGGCCTCATAGTTGGCAGTACCTTGTAATTTCTCATCCTTGAGAAGCTAGCTGGACTTCTTTACCTGGCCCTCTCAAGGTGGCGAGGGATGACAGGGAAGTTCTCTTGAAGGCTTGCTCAAAAAGTCACACAGTATCATCCTTCCACAATCTACTGGTCTGAGGAAGTCACAAAACTAGCCCTGATTCAAGGCATGGAGAAACAAGAGTTCACTTCCTGATGGGAAAAGCTGCATGGAATTTGGGAGCTTTTTTAATACCATGACACATCTGATATACATTTATGATACTGCCTATAAATCAAATCTTTAAAAGGCAATTGACTGAAAGGGCAATGAATATAAAGAAAGAACTCCCAGAAAAGGAAGTTCAAATAGCTCATAAATATATAAAAAGATACTTAAACTCAATCATCAAAGGAGGAAACAACATTAAATTCCTCCAAAGTTTCTGTATTTCCATCAGATTGTCAAAGATCAGTTAGATATCACCACTTTGACAATGGTAGGAGAGGAAGGCACACTCATTCATTTCTGGTAGGACTATCAATCGATGTAACCTTTACTGAGAAAAATTTGCAGATTATCTATCAACACCACCAATGGATACTGTTTGACCAGCAGTTTAACTTCTAGCAATACATCTTACAGATATATTCATAAACATGGGAACAGAGGGTGTACTTCTATTCTTTGCAGACTTGTTTGTGTTAAGATTGGAAATGGTCCAACTGTTCTTCAGTAAGGGCTGGTTAAACAGACTGTGGCTTCATTATACAGTGGAATATGATATATCTGTGAAAATGAATGAGGAGATTAATTATGTATGGATACAAGTACTGCTATTTGTGTGTGTGTGTGTGTGTGATATAAACATAATCCACCTCTCTGGTAAGATAAATAAAAACCAGGTAACAATAATAGTACTATATATTTTCTTGTTCCTTTAATATTTTGAGCTATGTGAAGCACAAACTACTACACATAAAACATAAAAAAAATCAAGGCCCTTCAGTATAGTATAGGGAAATATATTCAATATTCTGTAATAAACCATTATTTAAGAGAATATGAAAAATATACATATGTGTATGTGTTGATTTGCTCTAAACAAGAAACTAACACAATTTTGTGAATCAACTATACTTCAATAAAAATTAATATAAATTTAAACAAAAAAAATTTTTGAGCTATGTGAATGTATTACCTACTCAATAAATAGTCTTTCAAGGGCTTACTCTGAAGTGTAAAGCCTTCTCCACGCTAGCTACAGATTCTCTGCCTAGAATTACTTTTCTCCACCCTGCTTCACAGAACACTGGCTTTCAGGAGGATGCTCTAATCACTGCCCTCTTAACTTACCTAGAATCTGGCTTCCAAACTTTTATCTTTCTCTAACACGAGACTGATACCCAGGTGGCACAGCAGTAAAGGATCCACCTGCCAATGCTGAAGAAGCTGGAGATATGGATTCCATCTCTGGGTCATGAGGATCCCCTGGAGGAGGAAACAGCAACCCACTCCAGCATTCCTGCCTGGAAAATTCCACGAGCAGAGGAGCCTGGTGGGCTACCATCAATGGGGTCGCAAAGAGTTGAACGTGACTGAGCGCCTGAGCGTGGACACACAGCCTGAGATTTCCTCTGAATTGTCTACCCGAGTGTACCCAGCCTTCCAGGTTCATCTCAGTGATCCCTGAAGCTTTGTCTGACTACCTCAGCCTCAGAGCTCCCTGCTTCGTGAACTCCTGAAGCTCCAGTGTCTCTTCTGTTTCACCATTAGCACTTACAATCATTTTTTCATTCTCTCCTTTGTGTTCGTCATTTAGACGTCTTCGCTCCCCAACCACACTATATCTATGTAATAGAGACAGTGAAGCCAGGTGAGCTGCTCCAGGTCAGACCCTGAATGAGCACAGACAGGATCAGAACCCAGGTCTCCCGGCATGCAGTCCAGGGTTTTTCGTGATTCTGTTTGCCTCATCCCTTCAGGAGTCTCGCGGTGTGTAATCCCAGAGCCGTATGATGTGGAGAAGATTGAAACAAGACCAGCTTGTCTGGTGTGATGGAGCTGCCCCTCTTCATTACCCACCTTCTTGGAAATGATGACCCTAACAACTCCTGTTCTCCTAAACTTTGAGAGTTCACTGTTTCCATGAAACCGGGGATCCCAATCATCTGCAATGGAGGGTATTTCTAAAGAAGCACCCCGTCCCAAAGTCCCTGCTCAGATAACTGGGGCATGCTGCAGCAGGAATTACCATACACCTCTTGCTTAAGCTAATGGATGTCTTGACCTTCAGAACTGTATTTTTTTAAAGCCCTGATCTACCACAGCTAGATACTCCTGACCTAAGAGATATGGTATCATATATTGCTGAGGACAAAGATGTACATTGTACCTGGAAAGCATTTCTCTGAGAAATCTGCTCCTGCTGCCCCTCCCCCTTCACACCTCAAAATTCCCAGGGAAAAATTTGTCTATTAGAAATATTTCCTAAAGGAAAATCCTTCAGCACTGTTGGTGGGAATAAAAACTGGTACAGGCACTATGGAAAACAGTATGGAGAGTCCTCAAAACACTAAACACAGAGCTACCATATGAGCCAACAATTCCACTCTTAGGCATATATCCAGAAAAAACTATAATTCAAAAAGATACATGCACCCCTATGTTCATAGCATCATTATTCACAAGAGCCAAAACATGGAAAACCCTAGATGTTAGACAGATGAAAGAGTAAAGAAAATACACATATATGATGGAATACTCAGTTCAGTTCAGTTCAGTCGCTCAGTCATGTCCAACTCTTTGCGACCCCATGAATCACAGCACGCCAGGCCTCCCTGTCCGTCACCAACTCCCGGAGTTCACTCAAACTCACGTCCATCGAGTCAGTGATGCCATCCAGCCATCTCATCCTCCGTTGTCCCCTTCTCCTCCTGCCCCCAATCCTTCCCCGCATCAGAGTCTTTTCCAATGAGTCAACTCTTTGCATGAGGTGGCCAAAGTACTGGAGTTTCAGCTTTAGCATCATTCCTTCCAAAGAAATCCCAGGGCTGATCTCCTTCAAAATGGACTGGTTGGATGTCCTTGCAGTCCAAGGGACTCTCAAGAGTCTTCTGCAACACCACAGTTCAAAAGCATCTATTCTTCGGCGCTCAGCCTTCTTCACAGTCCAACTCTCACATCCATACATGACCACTGGAAAAACCATAGCCTTGACTAGCTGGACCTTTGTTGGCAAAGTAATGTCTCTGCTTTTGAATATGCTATCTAGGTTGGTCATAACTTTTCTTCCAAGGAGTAAGCGTCTTTTATTCAGCCATAAAAAATAATAAAATAATTCCATTTGCAGCAGTACAGATGTAATTAGAGATGATCATACTTAGTGAAGTAAGTCAGAAAGAGAAAGACAAATATCATATGATATCACTTATATATGGAACCTAAATATGATACAAATGAACTTATTTACAAAACAGAAACAGGCTCACAGACACAGAGGACAGACTTGTAGTTGCCAAGGGGGA